>NC_064621.1:166329520-176329520 GCF_023898315.1 Schistocerca nitens | reverse complement strand
ACGTTTTGAAAAGAGGTTAAAAGTGAGTATTACCAAAAGTGAATTAAGTGTAATGGTATGCAGTTGAATTACATCAGGCACCGCTAAAAGAATTAGATTACGAAATGAGATCCTACAAGCAGTTATTTCGGCGCATAATCAATAACGATAGCCGAAATAGAGAGTGTATACAATACTGGTTCGCAATAGCAAGAAAAGCGTTTCTCAAAAGACAGAAATTAGTTAACATTGGATATCAGTTTAAACTCCAGGAAGTCTTATTCTGGAGGTATTTGTCTGAAATGTAGCCTTGTACGGTAGTGAGACTGAACAATAATGGTTCAGAAAAGAAGAGAATATAAGCTTTTCAAATGTTCTGCAGGAGAATGTTGAAGATTAATTGGGATGTCAGGTAACTAATGAGAGGTACTGAATCGAACGAGGAAGAGAAGAAATTTATGGCGTAACTTGACTAAATGGCGAGCTCAGTGTAAGTGATACATCCGGAGGGATCAAAAAATCATGTCTCGTGATGGAGGGAAATGTGAGATTATGAACTTCGGAATGAGACCAAGGTATGAGTACAGTAAATAGGTTCCGATGGATGTAGGTTATAATAGTTTTCCATATACGAGGTTGCTTGCGAGGAAATCTGCATCAGACCAACATCAACAACAACAACATCATCGATACCTGCTCCAGGCTGACCGACTGATTTTCTGTATTTACCAAGTGGCTCTGTATTATCACCTTAAGTCACCTTAAGTTTCATTCGCGGTTTAGATACGTAATTCCTACAACATAGTACAGTGCATGACAGAGGACATTTCATACCAGTATTAGTTATTCCGAGTTCCGTTGTCCTGTTGTGTTCACACTTGCATTAACGTCTCGTATGTGGTGTAGAGTGATCCTCGAATTCCGATTCTCTTAATTTAGGAAACGAAGTTTTTTTTTTTTTTTAAAAAAAAGTCATCTGGCTTAGACTGATTTGATGCGGCGCGCCACAAATTCATCTCCTGCGCCATTCTCTTCATCTCAGAGTAGCACTTGTGACCTACGTCCTCAATTATTTGCTGGATGTATTCCAGTCTCTCTCTTCTTCTACAGTTTTCGCCCTCTGCAACTCCCTCTAGTACCATGGAATTCATTCTCTCATGTATAACTGGTGTGCTATCATCCAGTCCCTTCTCCTTATCAGTGTTTTCCACATATTCCTTTCCTCTTCGATTCTGCGCAGAGCCTCCTCATTCCTTACCTTATCAGTCCACCTAATTTTCAACATTCGCCTGTAGCACCACATCTCAAATGCCTCAATTCTCTTCTGTTCCACTTTTCCCAAAGTCCATGTCTCACTAGCATACAACGCTGTGCTCTAAAAGTACATTCTCAGAAATTTCTTCCTCGAATTAAGGCCTCTGTCTGATACCAGTAGACTTCTATTGGCCAGGAATGCCCTTCTTGCCAGTGGGAGTCTGCTTTTTGTGTCCTTCTCACTCCATCCATCATGGGTTATTTTGCTGCCTAGGTAGCAGAATTCCTTAACTTTATGGACTTCGTGACCCTTATTCCTAATATTAAATTTCTCGCTGTTCTCATTTCTGCTGCTTCTCATTACTTTCATCTTTCTTCGATGTACTGTAAATCCATATTCTGTACTCATTAGACTGTTCATTCCATTCAGCAGATCATGCAATTCTTCTTCACTTTCACTTTCACTTCACTGTCACCAGCGAATCGTGTCACTGATATTCTTTCACCCTGAATTTTAATTCCACTCTTGGATCTTTCTTTTATTTCCATCATTGCTTCTTCGATATATAGATTGGACCGTGGAGGCGAAAGACTACTTCCCTCTCTTACATCTTACATCCATTTAATCGGAGCACTTCCTTCTGTGTCTTCCACTGTTATTATTCCCTCTTGGTTCTTGTACATGTATATTACCGTCTCTCTCTATAGCATACTCCTATTTTCCTTAGAATTTCGAACATCTTGCCTCATTTGACACTGTCGAACGCATTTTAGGTTGAAAAAATCCTAGGAATGTGTCTTTAGTTTTCTTTTGTCTTGCTTCCATTATCAACGCAACGTCACAATTGCCTCTCTGGTGCCTTTTCCTTTACTAAAGCAAAACTAATCGTCATCTAACACATTTTCAGTTTTATTTTCCATTCTTCTGTATATTATTTTGTCAGCAGTTTGCATGCATGAACTGTTAAGCTGATTTTCCGATAACTCTCCCGCTTGTCAGCTCTAACAGTCTTCGGAATTGTGTAACTGAGATTTTTCCTAAATTCAGATGATATATCGCCGGACTCCTACATTCTACGTGCCAACGTTAATAGTCGTTTTGTTGCCCCTTCCCCCAACGATTTTAGAAATTCTGATGGAACGTTATCCATCCCTTCTGCCTTATTTGATCTTAAGTCTTCCAAAGCTCTTTTAAATTCTAATGCTGGATCCCCTATTTCTTCAAAATCGACTCCTGTTTCTTCTTCTATCACATTAGACAACTCTTCCCCCTCATAGAGGCTTTCAGTGTACTCTGTCCACCAATCCACTCTCTCTTCTGCATTTAAAAGTGGGAATCCCGTTGCACTCTTAATGTTACCACCCTTGCTTTTAATTTCACCGATATCTGTTTTGACTTTCCTATATGCTAAGTCAGTCCTTCCGACAGTCATTTCTTTTTCGATTTCTTCACGTTTTTAGTGCAGCCATTTCGTCCTAGCTTCTCTTAACTTCCTATATATTTCATTCCTCAGTGACTTGTATTTCTGTATTCCTGAATCTCTCTGAACGTTTTTGTACTTCCCTCTTTCATCAATCAATTGAAGTATTTCTTCTGTTACCTATGGTGTCTTTGGAATTACTTTCTTTGAACCTAAGATTTCCTTCCCGACTTCGATGATTGCCTTTTTAGAAATAACTATTCCTCTTTAGCTTTACTGCCTACTGAGCTATTCCTTATTACAGCATCTATAGCCTAAGAGAACTTGAAGCGTATCTCTTCATTCCTCAGTATTTCCGCATCCCAGTTCTTTGCGCATCGATTCTTCCTGACTAATCTCTTAAACTTCAGCGTACTCTACATCATTACCAAATTGTGATCTGAGTCTATATATGCGCCATGGTATGTCTTAGAATCTATTATCTGATTTCGAAATCTCTGTCTGACCATGATGTAATCTAAATGAAATCTGTCCGTATTACCCAGCATTTTCCAAGTATACCTCCTCCTCTTGTGATTCTTGATCAGAGTATTCACTATTACTAGTTGAGATTTATTACAGAACTCAATTAGTCTTTCTCCTCTGCCATTCCCTGTTCCAAGCCCATATTCTCCTGTAACCTTTTCTTCTACTCCTTCCCCTGCAATTGCATTCGAATCCCCAATGACTATTGGATTTTCATCTCCCCTTATGTACTGCATTATCCGTTCAATATCCTCATAAACTTTCTATGTCTTTTCATCTTCAGCTTGCGACGCCGGCATGTATACCTGAACTATCGTTGTTGGTGTTGGTTCGCTGTAGATTGTGATGAGAACAACCTTACCACTGAACCGCTCACAGTAAAACATTCACTGCCCTCTGCCTTCTTGTGCCCTGCATCCAACAGTTTCCATTTAAGTTTCTTGATCAGCTCTGTTCCCCTTACATGTAGGATATATCATTCTGTTACAATTCTAGTAGTACGTCTCAGAATTTCATCGACGCCTGCTGTGAGGCCTGCTTGATAACAATTTGAAGCACTGGAACAGTATTATGTTACATGTCTCATTTGATTTCAGTACGAGGAATCCTTAGCAGATGCATTACAAATCCCCAAAATTCTGCTTCACTTCTGATTTCAAGCTTTCCTTCCATTTTACATCGCTTCGTTGTATAACATCTAAGTATTTCATCCAGCGACAGAGTCCAAACATTGAATGCTGGTGCTATTAGGAGTTCCTCTTGTTCTCACAAATTATTATACACTTTTGATCTTTCAAGAGACACTGTCTGAGCTGGAAGAAAATACTGATTAAGTTGTTTTGCATTCGCTCACATGCGTCCAATAGCGATACATTTCCCTAGGCAAAAGTAACGCCAACACTAATTTACGAATGCTGAGGACTCAAATCATTTATGTCCACCGAGCAAATCAGTAGTCCCGCCTCACATTCTTGTGGCATACCTGAAGGAAATATATGTGTTTACATGCAACTGAAAAGAAAAGCTTCCACATCTATTAAATCAAATAATGGGAAAAACATGCACAACAAACAACACAATTTCACATCAGTAAATATTTATATGTTACGAGCGGAGGAACCCAGCGTGGTGTAGGTATTTATTTGTTCTGTTAGTCCACCTCCTCCATCCTCACTGTTATTCCCCTCCTCCCTGTCCTATCTGTTCACTCCCTCCTCCCCCTCTCTCTATTCACTTCTTCCCTCTCTCTATACAGCCACCCTTTCTCCGTCCAACTCTTCCTGCTCCTCTCTCTGTCCATCTCTTGCTCCCCTCTTCCTGTCCATCTCCTCCCCTCCCACTATCTATTCATGTCCTCCTCCACGCCCATTGGCCCATCTTCTCACCCCTCTATGTTTGTCGATCTTCTCATCCTTGCGCTCCCTGCCCACCATCTTTTTCTCCACTTCTCTATCACCACATTATCATTCTCCCCCCCCCCCCCCTCTCTCTCTCTCTCTCTCTTTGTGCTTTACGGGGAGTAGCCCACTCTTTTAAACTCCGTACGCACAGATGTGCTGCTGAACTGCTGGTAGCACTCTGGAACTTGCGAGCAACGCGTTCTGCTAATTTCACGTGACTTTTTACAACCACCCTCCTTTCGACGGACCCTGTCCGTCAGTATATGAGGTCTGTCTGAGGTTAGCGGTTTTGACCACCACAGGGTTTCTTTCCAGATAGTAAATAATATGTTTGATTGAAATCGATCCAGGGGCTTAGGATGTGTTGGACATATGCCTATGTGACATATATTGCATACATATGCATCTGCTTCTCTGCTTTGCAAGTACATTCAATGATATACGTGGATACTCCCTTCGAAATATTTTCTGAGTAGAGTCAGTAATTAAAAAAGGTAAAAAAGTGATAAAACCATTATGCCTGATGCGCCAGTTTCACTGTATGAACAGGAAAAATATAGTAAGTGCTGACCTTGTTGCATTTCACCTTTTTGCGGTTGGTGTCAGCGAGAAAAAGTTTCATGACGTTTTTAAATCATAAGAAAAGGTTTTTCAAAGTCGCTGAGTGTTCTCATTCTCGAATACTAGATGAATATAGTCTGCATATCTGCATTCAGTTATTTACATGCTTTTCACCTTCAGCCCAGCCCTTCTGAATGGTAGGTGGTTCTCACCTTCACAGTAATTCTTTTCAGATATCAAGCAATATGTGTTCAAAGTTTGGTTGGAATCAATTCAGTAGTTTAGGAGGGGATGATATACACACATTTTTTATAACGTACCAGTCTTTTCCCTGCATCTTTATCCATATGTGTGTTTCATAGATGTGTTGTACACGTCTCCTCCTGCCCCCATTCTTTGCCCATCTCCTCTTCCCCACAATTTGCCCATCTCCACCTCCTCATCTCTCTCACCATCTCCTCCTTCCCCCATCTCTCCGTCAATACCTGCCATTACTCTTTGCCCTTCTCCTCATCCCTCCTCTCTGCCTATCTCCTCCTGTCCCGTCTCTCTGTCTATCCCCTCAAGACCCCAACCCCCCATTTTTGTTCATATCCTCTTCACTTCCGTCTATCTCCTAGTCCTCCCCATCTCTCCATCTCCTCCTCCCTATTCTCCCTTTGTAAACCTCATCATCATTCTCTCCCTGTCCATTTCCTTTTCTCTCTTCTGTCTCTTTGTGCATATCCTCCTCCTCACACTCTCTCTGTCCAGCCCCTCCTGTTGCATCTCTCTGTCCATCTCCTCTTGTCCCCTCTCTCTACCCATCTCCTTCTCTCGCTGTCTCCACTCCTGTGCCCTTCCCTCAGTCTCCCCTGTCTCTGCCCATCTAGGCCTGAACCCCCACAATCCTACCTCCATTCTGTCCTAACCCATGCCCTCCTGACTACCTCGCTATATCCATATCTTCCTCTATCCACCTCGAACTTCCTGTAACCATGCTCATTCGCTCATCTAGCCCCTGCAAAACAGGTCAAGAAAGGACGCCGATACTACTACCACAACATGTCTGTTGTGTGGGACAGCCTATATGTCAAGGGCTTGGAAAGGATTTATTGTATCTGACGTGTAGTTTTCCCTGCAAATTAAGTCGATAAGGCAGATCGATATTATTCCCACACAAGTTGGCAGTGGTTAAATAACATGAATGTCTGCATCTCCATAAATATTAGAGATAGGGTGTTATAAATCCACTTATACTGGTACCCTCAAGACAAGGTGTTCGTGTGTCAAATGTGGACAACTTTGGTCCTGGGGCCTTGGAGGATTTCTTACACATACATACATACACTAAGCTTTACATAGATACTACGAGGGGCATTCAATCAGTAATACACTGCATTTTCCTCCTCAGGCAATTTCGCTTGAAAAAATGCGATATTTGTTGTGGGACATCGTGGAATATTCACACCTCAGCCCCCTTTAGTTTCATGAAGTTCTGATAGGTGGAGATACTGTATGTTGCCTTCAAAATGGTGTCTGTTATGGAGGTGTGTTCCAAGCAGACAGCTGTCGCTGAGATTCTTTTGATGCAAAACCAGAGAATTGCCGATATTGATTGGCGCTTTTGGGACGTCTACAGAGATCTGGCAGTGAACAAAAGCACAGTGAGTCATTGGGTGAGGTGTCTGTCATCGTCACAACAAGGTTCTGCAAACCTATCTGACCTCCTGCGTACCAGTTGGCTGGACACATCTGTGAGTAATGCAGTGTTGGAACACGCAGACAGTCTCATTCTAGGTGATTCACGAATCACAATGAAACACCTCACTGCTCTACTGGATGTCTCTCCTAGTGGTGCTGATGTCCTTCCTCATGGTGCAATGATCAGCTGTATTGTGCTACCAGCAGAAAATTGAAGAAACGACCTCAAGTTGTTTATCACCATATAAATGCAAATTAACTCTTCCTTCTTCATGACAAAGCAAGGCCTCACACAAGCCTGCATCTCCGAGAGGAGCTCACAAAACTTCATTGGACTGTTCTTCCTCATCTACCCTACAGCCCTGATCTCACACCTTCTGACTACCATCTCTTTGGCCCAATGGAGGATGCACTCTGTGGGAAGAAATACATGGATGATGAGGAAGTTACTGATGCAGCAAGGTGTTGGCTTTGACGTTGATGAGTAGAATGGTACCATGTCAGCATGCAGGTCACCCCAGTAAGGTGGTGAAGGCCATTGCACTGAACGGAGATTATGGCGAGAAATAGGATTTTGTAGCCTTAAGAGTGGAAAATAATATGGTTTGTTGGAAATCTGAATAAAATCAACCAGCTGGCAGAAATAATTGTGTTTCATTACTTATTGTAGGCCCCTTGTAGTATTTTCCCTGTGGGTTCACGTGTGTACATGTATATCACATATAATGTGTGTGACTGCCCATCACCTCATCGCCAACCTATTCATACATCTCTTCATCCCACCTTTCAGTCGACCTCGTCTTCCTTCTCCTCTTACTACCCATCTCCTTCTCCTCCCTTTTATTGTCCATCTTGCCCTCCCCTATCTACATCTGTCACATTCACCCCCACCCAGGCTGCTACTAATCTCACAACAAGCCTGATGTGCTGTACAGCCTACATGTTGGGGATAGGAACCCCATGTCTTGCCCTAACATGTAGGCTTGTAAACTGCCCTGCACAACAAGACGATAAGGTAGGTCAATACTATTTGCACAGAATGCCCCTGTCGTGGAGGGCAGCACATAAGTCAGCGGCTTAAAAAACATGCATGTCAGTATCTCCTTAAATATACCTTGTAAGAGGTCCGAGCAGATGTAATTTCGATGTATTGCTCATGCGCTGCCTGCGATATGCAGGGTCTCTGACCAGAGAGGAGTGTTGACTGCAGTAGGAACTGTGTAGCTGTAGCAGTAAGTTGTTGCTAGTCTGGAGTGTGCTCTGGTCTGGTCTGGTGTATCGTGTTGGCTGGGCCGGTCGCGCTGCAGCGATGCCGGAGCCTGAGCATTATTGTATAAGGTAAAAAGTAGCCTCGCGCATATGTAGTAATGTTATCTCAAGTCCCATGTAAATGTTTTAAAAAATGTCCTAATAATAATCTTTTTCATATAAAGTAATTTTTAACAACCATTCATTTCAATTTAAAGAATTTACTAATTTCTCCAATCCATATCATCCCGATTATTGCAAAAGAAAAATCAGTTGTTTCCCTTTCATAAATGACAGATCTATCGGCCAGCATTTCACAGGGCTGTGCCAGAGAAAATTATTGTAAGAGCAGATATATATGCGTTATCCGGCGACTTCATTGAGGTAAGAATTTTTACTTTTTTTATTCAGAATGATCTTTCAGGGCCATGACGCAGCACTGCTGTCGTCCGAAATTTACCATGTTAAATTCACAGTGAATTATTGAAAAATCATAAGTGAGCTACAATTTAATTGAAAGGTTAGTTACATTGTATTATTACCAGGTTACTGAATTTATTTTTTTTATTGGGACGTTACACTGAATGTGAACGACATAATTATAATTTTTACTGTTGAGAGGTTTAGGAATTTTTCTGTTTTGAGGATACATTAAATGAGAAAGAATTATTGTTGGGAGGTTACAACCTAACACAAAAAATGGGATGCACCATGAATTATCCGAATGGGCTGGAGATCTGTAGAAGTGATGTACCTATACATGCAAAGAAATTATTACAATCTCAGAAAAATTAGAGGATTTATTCAAGAGAAAGAACTTCACACATTAAGCTCACCAATAACGCATTGGTTCATCTCTGGCCCTTATGCAAGCAGTTATTCGACTTGGCATTGACACAGAGTTCTTGCACATCCTCATGAGCGATATCTTGCCAGATCCTGTCGAATTGGCAAGTTAGGCTGTCAAAATCCCGATGTGGTTCTAGGGCCCTGCCCATAATGCTATAAGTGTTGTGGCTCTGAGCACTATGGGACTTAACCGCTATGGTCATCAGTCCCCTAGAACTTAGAACTACTTAAACCTAACTAACCTAAGGACAGCACACAACACCCACTCATCACGAGGCAGAGAAAATCCCTGACCCCGCCGGGAATAGAACCCGGGAACCCGGGCGTCGGAAGTGAGAACTTACAAGTGTTGTGAACTGGTGAAGATCTGGCGACCCTGCTGGGTAAGGTAGGGTCTAGCAAGCACAAAGACAAGCAGTAGAAACTCTTTCCCTGTGCAGGTGTGCATTATTTTACTGAAGTATAAGTCTTACAATGAAGGCCAACAAAACATGACATAGAATATGGTCGATATACCACTGTACTGTAAAGGTGCCACAAATGAGCCATATGGGTTGCCGCACGGTCTGAGGCGCCTTGTCACGGTCCTCATTTCCTCCATTGGAGGTTTGAGTCCTCCCTCAGGAATGGGTGTGTGTGTTGTCTTTATTGTAAGTTAGTTAAAGTTATATCAAGTAGTGTGTAAGCTTATGGACCCTTGACCTCAGCGGTTTGGTCCCATAAGATCTTACCAAAAATCTCAAAAACAATTTTCTGTGAATGGGAATAAAAGAGGTCCTGGTATGAAATGAGATGGCACTTTAGACCATCACTCCAGGCTGTTGGGCCTTTCAGCCGGCGACAGTCAGGTTGGTATCCCATCGCTGTCTGCAGTACCTCCAGATACGTCTTTGCTGGTCATCAGGGTACAGTTTGAAGCACAAGTCATTGCTGAAGATAATTCTACTCCAGTCATCGAGATTTCAGGCTGAAGACGCGTCTGTAAACACCCCAGACACTGATGGGATACCAGTCTGATCGTCACTGGCTATGTGGCCCAACAAGCAGGAGTGATGGCACTTCATAGCAGGGACCTTTTGGTTGTCAGCTGATTCACCCTTACAGCACTGTGGTACCTAAACTATATCCTACACCCATTTCAGTTGCCCTTCATTGCAAACAACTACAATTTCAGAAACAAGCCTCGCATTTCAGCAAGATAATGCACGCCACACACGTCGATAGTTTCTACTGCTCGTCTTCGTGCTTGTCAAACCCTACCTTGGCCAGCGAGGTCACTGAATCTCTCACCACTTGGCAACAGTTAGAGCATTATCGGTAGGGCCCTCGAACCATATTGGGGTTTTGACGATTTAACGCGCCAATTGAACGCAATTTGGCACGATATCGCTTAGTAGTGCATCCAACAACTCTATCAACCAGTTCCAAGTGGAATAACTACTTCCATAATTGCCAGAGGCTGACCGAAGGGTTATTGTCTTGCTCAATTTGTGAAGCTCTTTCTCTTGAATAAATCATCCAATGTTTCTGTAACTGTAGTTGTTTGTTTTTTTGTACGTGTACCTCATATCTATCGATATCCGTCGTGTTGGGATAATTCCTTCATGGTGTGTCGTTTTCTTATTTTGGAGTGTATGTGAGCTACAGCGTTATGTAACCCCCTATGTCGGTCCTCTCAGGGCAAGGGATTTATGAGTCAGATTTCGTCATCTTCAGTCCACAGACCTGAGAGGAGTTCCTGAAGATACATACATATTCTCAGCTTCATATATATTAAGACTTAACGTTTTCCCAGCTGCCTCTTCTGTGTGAATGTATGTCACACATAATGCACACATCTCTCGGCCCAGTTCTTCCTCTTCTGGGTCTCCTCGTTTTCCTGTCCACCCGTCTCATCTACACCAACATCTACAGCTACATACATACTCTGCAGGCCACTGTATGGTTCATGATGCAGGGTACCTTGTACGATTACTAGTCATTTCCTTTCCTGTTCCACTCTAAAATAGAGAGAGGGAAAAATTACTCCCTGTATGGCTCTGTACGAGCCCTAATTTCTCTTATCGTACCTTCGTGATCCTTACGCGAAATATATATTGCTGGCAGTAAAGCGTTCTGCAGTCAACTACAAATGCTGGTTCTCTAAATTTTTTCAGTACTGTCACTTAAAAAGATCGTCGCCTTTCCTACAGGGGCTCTCATTTGAGTTCTCAAAGCACAATCGTAGTACATGAGTGTTGTTCGAACCTACCGGTAACAAATCTAGCAGCCTGCCTTTAAACTGTTTTGATCTCTTTCCTTAATTCGACCTGGTGTCCATCCCAAACACTCGAGCAATACTCAAGAATAGTATCCTATACATGGTCTCCTTCCTAAAATTCTCCCAATAAACCGAGGACGACCATTTACCTTCCCTTCAACAATCCTCACAAGTTTGATCCGTTTCCTATCGCTTTGCAACACTACGGCCAGTTACTTAAACGATGTAACCGTCTCAAGCAGGATACTGCTAATGCTGTATTCGAACATTATGGGTTTGTTGCCCCTAATCATCCACATTAATTTCCATTTTTCCGTGTTTACAGCTAACTGTCATTAATCATACCAATTACAAACCTCATCTAACTCATCGTATATTGTCCCATAGTCACTCAATCGCGGCATCTTCTCATAGATAACAGAATCATTAGCGAACCTCGGCTGATTCCTGCCTACCCTGTCCGCCAAATCATTGATGTATACAGAGAACAACAGCAGTCCTATCACTATTCCCTGGGGCACTCCTAACGACACCCTTGTCTCTGATAAACACTCACCGTCAAGGACAATATACTGGGTTCGATGACTTAAGAAGTCTTCGAGCCACTAACATATCTGGGAACCTATTCCATATACTTGTACCTTTGCAAACAGTCGCCAGTGGGGCACCGCGTCAGATGCTCTCCAGAGAAATAGAAATATGGAATCTGTCAGCTGTCCTACGTCCATAGTTCGCAGCATATCGTTAGAAAGAGCAAGTTGATTTTCGCACGAGCAATTCTTTCTAAAACTAGGCTGATTCGCAGACAGAAGCTTTTTGGTCTGAAATAAATTTATTATATTCAAACTCATAATTTGTTCAAAAATTCTCCAGAAAACGCATGTTAAGATGGTTGGTCTGTAATTTTTTGGGCCTGTTCTTTTACCCTTTTTATACACAGAAGTCAACGGCACCTTTTTCTAGTCGCTTTGGACCTAGCACAAGTCGAGAGACTCGAGATAAATGCAAGCTAAGTCAGGGGCCAGTGCCACAGAATGTCCTTCATGAAATAAAATTGGATGCCATCTGGACTTCTATGTTTTAAACTCTTTCAGTTGTTTCTCTATGCCATAGATTCCTATTGGTATGTCGTACAGAAGTATGTGTGGGTCAAATGACAGTATGTTTGTACGATTTTCCTGTGTGAACGATTACTTAAGCGCGAAATATAAAACTTCTTGCTGTCTTCTTCTGCCACACGAAACTGGTCAACGAGTGACTAGTTGGAAGCCTTAGACCTGCTTACCGATTTTACATAGGACCAGAATTTTCTTGGGTGCTTGGCCAGATGTTTTGCTAAGGGGTGACAGTAGTAATTGCCCTTCCACATCTCTCTGTGTATCTCCTCCCCTTTTTCTGTCCATCTCGTGCTTCAAATTCTCTCTCTCTCTCTCTCTCTCTCTCTCTCTCCAACACATTGTCACCCTCCCTCTCTGTCTTTAATCTCCCCCTCCCTTTCTCCCTACCCTTCCCATCCTAACCACTCTCTCCCTATCTATCCTGTCCTGTCCCCCTCACTCCCTATCCAGCCCCTTCTGCCTGTCCTCTCTCTTCATCTCCTCCTCTGTCCACTTCCAACTTCCCACAGGCATACCCATCTACACATGTAGCCTGTGCAAAAGAGTTCAATAAAGATCTACTACCGCAACATGGTTCTTGTGCAGCACAGCCGATATGCCAAGGGCTGAAAACCCTTTTTGTACCATGATGTGTAGGCTGCCATGCAATGCTGGCCAATAAAGCAGGTCGTTCCTGCTCCAACACAACACACCTGTTGTGCTCGTCGGCTTACGCATTGGGAGTCTGGCAAACAGTTTCTTGGCCCTGATGCGTAGGCTGCCCTGCAAAGTAGTTCGATGAGGGAGGTCGATACTATTCCCACACAATATTCATGTCATGCATGGTAGGCTATACAGCAACATTTTAGAAGGCACGTATGTTTGTATCTCCATAACGAGCTTGAGTTTTATAAAGTCCCCTACCGTTTTGTTGGTCCACTGGTGCCTAAAATTTGTGGGTGAAATTTGGACCACTTCAGTCCAGGGACCTGGGAATAGTTGTTACACATACATGCATATACTCAGCTTTATATGAACTGGTCTCTTCTCCATAGCTTCGCCTGCATACATGTTGAAACGCGTACGTTTCATGGGCAGCGATGGCGAGCCACAGAATCTCTGACCAGAGAGTATGTAGTTAGTGCAGTTGCGCTCGACTCGCAGTAGCGAACAGGAGTCTGTCGGTAGTAGTAGCGAAGAGCAGTCTGTCAGTAGTGGTAGCCTAGTGCAGTTGCGAGTAGCGCGTCGGAGATGACGCACTTGCAGTCGCGGTCTAGATGCGAGAGAGTTTAGTTGTGTGTGAGCAGTCGGCGGGCGTCGACATCGCACTCTGGTCATGATTCAGGACGAGGTATATTATTAAGCAGCATTGCGCTCAGCTAACGATGTAAATTAACTGTAACTAATTTGTGCAATAATCGCCCCAATAATAATTTGGTTCTCAAAGCAATTTTTAACAAAAGAATCATTTGATTCCCTTGCATTTCCTTAAACAAAATTTTTAGTTAACTTCAAAAAAAAATAATAATAATTATTGCGATGCATTTCCTCCAAGCTGTGGCGCAGAATAAGAGCAGAAATTTGACATGCAGTTATACTAAGGTAAGAAATTAATTCTGATTTTTCCACAGGGCCAAAGACCGACATTTCGGTTTAATTGAGTTTTGATTATCACTATAGTTTCATTGTCATGGGATTATCTTTCATTATTTAATGGGAACTTATACTTGGGTCAGATAGCTAATTTTTATTTAATTGTCTTTGTGTTTCAAAATTTCTCTGGAGAGCTTACACTTAGCTCTAGGTCCATTTGCATTTCAGTAATATCTTTTCATTTTCTGCGGGAAGGTTACACTTGGGTCCATTACTAATAAATATTGTCATTGAAATTTCTGTGGGGAGGTTACACTTGGCGACACCCAGTCCAGGATCGTATTTCGTTGAGAATCTTTTGTAAAACAGTCAGATATCTGCTCTTATTTGCGTAAGTATAATTAGCATTTGGCGCAACGCTTTTATTAATTTGTGAATTTCTCTCCTTAGATCATCGGCAATTCTTTGCTTTGTTGTATTTGTGTGTTGCTTTTGCATTGTGCTTATTTCCTTTTTGAATAATTGTGACTATTGTGAAAATGCCGCGAAAGACTGTGAATAGTGTGTCGCGAGGTATTTTGAACGAAATTACCGAATTAAACAATGTGACAGATAGTAATTGTGACACGCAGTGTAATGATGACAATCCTGCGTTTACCGACAATCAGTGCGTTCCAGCCACCAATAATGATGATTTTTGTCTTAATGATGAACAAACGAACTCAATTGTCTCCTCTGTTAACTTGACGACAATTGATGACGCGGGGAGCACTATTGTAATGAGCGCTACCCAGCTTAACACAACCGGTTTGCTAAATTCACGTGACGAACAGACAAATTTGTCTAATGAAAATGGACAGTGTACTGAAAGTACGACGGATCCATTTAATTCCGAAATAGTGAGTGACAGTGTACGTCCGACTGATAATCCTTTTTGTAAATTGCAGAATGACCAAATGGTCACACAAAGCGCGACAATTGCAGGTACACCACTAAACAGCACAGAGAACAGAAATGCTAATTTTCTATCGGATCCAATTATGGCATTTTTGCAACAAAATTTCAGACAACTTGGTGAACAGTATAAACAACTTATTGAAAAACTTGATGAGCGGAACAAACGACTTGAAGAAGAGAACAAACAATTTAGAGAACGGAACAAACAATTTTCTGAAAGTATTAAACAGCCGAGAGAAAAACACGATAATGTTAATGAACAGAACAAACAAGTTAGGGAACAGATTACAGCTGTTACCGTTCAATGTCAGGACACTAAAGAACAATTACGTGTGGATACTGAGGCTTGTGCTAATAACAGTAATAAAGAAGTTGGCACTGTTGCACAAGAATTAAGTAGTACACGTGTAGGCACAACAGAATCAAATAAAGACGAAATTAATGCAGTCACTGAACAATGTTCAGCATACGCAACACAGATCCACGAAATTAATGCAGTCACTGAACAATGCCCTAAAATCACAGTACAGATACGCGACGAGTTTAATTTAGAGTCAGTGGAAGTTTCACATACTCTCAATACGGAAGTTGATAATAAAAGTGAACGACAGAACAACCAAATTGACGAGAGTATTAAAGTAACGGAATTAAAAACTATTGCCGTCACCAATACGTCACAGAATCCGCCACGTTGCAAGCATTTGTCAGAGTCACGCAGCGCGTATAATTTGAATAATTTACAGCAACTACGCGACTTAAAATCCGAAAAACTACGCAACATGAAATCCGAAATGACACAGACAATCAGATTCTCTCATAAACCTGAACGTGTTCTCCAATTCAGTGACGAGAACGTTGATTATAAGCAATTTGCATTTGTAAAAAAATCTAAGGAATTTAATAATGACAGAGCACAGATACACGTTTTGCACCGTATACGACAATTTATTTTTGTACTTACACCGCTATTATCTGTAACAGTGAAACTAGCTTTGAACATGATACGACAATCTGCTTTTGTATTTTCATCAGCATTGAGTGTAATACAGAAACGACAATTAATATGGATACAGCAATTTACTTCTGAATTTGTACCACCATTGCCTGTAACGATAAATTTAAAACTTATTTGCAGTGCGTAATTGACCTCAGGGGATTCATTACGCTTTAATGAATATGTGCCGTAGCGAGCATAGGGCCCCGAGCTGTAGTAGTGCTGTTTCATCTTTAGTTTTCTGCACCGCTGCCTTCTCTTCTACTATCCTTTATATCTATCAAAACAGCTCTTTAACTATTGCTCTTCCTAGAATTAAGAAAAATGAGTAATGAGAACCCGATAAGACAAAATTTTACCGAATGTGACAATTTTCATTAGGCACTCCAAAAATGAGAACCACGAGAATTTTGATAACAGATAAAAATCGTAATCATCAGTATGTGTAAAATTAACAGCAAACGCATTTTTTTGGTAACAATAGACGTTTTTCACCACAACGGCATGAAAGTCAGCCGCTTAGCATTCCTGACCAACAATGTAATGTACAAGCTTTAATGTTTCGCCGCTACAATGTTTCCAGCTACAATAAATAGTAACGCACAGCAGAGAAATAACTACGTACAGAAAACGCACTATTTCGACTCGTATCGCAATGCGCCGTATAGAAGTGACTATTATGACAGACGTAAAATTAACGAGCACAATTTTCAGCGTACATTTCATTACAGTCGATCTTTTCAGCAGCAAGAATGTCAGCAACAACATATAATCATGAATGAAACAGACAATAGGTGTCATCTATAGCGTAACATGTCAGTAAGAAATAACAGAGCAGTTTAAATAGTCAAAATACCACAGCATCGTCCCGTAAATAACAGCACGTACGACAGAATTTGACCAGACACAGTACAGGTAGCCTATTCCAGTAACGTAAGCAATACTTATCGACACGCAGAATTTTGTTCACGAGAATGTTATTTGAAATATGCTTTGTTGAATGCACCACTTTTATCGCACCCAGATCTTACTCGAAATTTTTCCATTGCCACCGACAGTTCTAACACAGCTTTAGGCGTACACATTTTTCAGGAAATTGAAGAAGATGGTTCTAAAGTAATTAAAAACATCGCATTTGCAAGCCGCATTCTGTCACCTGCTGAGCGAAATTATTCCGTTTGAACTTGAAACATTATGTGTTGTATGGGCTTTTACGAGATTTAGGCATTTTCTTTATGGAAGACACACGACCGTTTACACAGATCACAGAGCTATACGATTTTTACTTTCGGCTAAATTCACTCATGACAGATTAAGCAGATGGAAACTTTATTTACAGGAATTTAATTTTACGATTGTTCACATTCCCGGCACACAAAATGTTGTAGCAGATGCATTATCTCGTTCTCTCAGCAACAATCAGCAAGACGTAGCAACTAACTTCTGCAAAGCAAATTTCAGTGTCATGTACATTCAGCAAGTAGCATTTGAAAATTTTATTTCATCGTCATTACAGGACATAGCACAAGAGCAACGTAAAGACAATGTGTGGAAAGAAATTAAACACCTTTGGCAAGATAAAAATAATGTTACGATTAGGAACCACTACACTGTACGTAATGACATTCTGTTTCGCCGCTCTCATGCTGACAGCAACAATTGGTTATTATGCATTCCTGACGAACTGGTTAACAAATTAATATGGTACACGCATTTAAGCTACGCACATTACGGAGCCAGAAAATGTTTTCTTATACTGAGACAGAACTGTTATTTTTCAAACATGGAAAAACGTATACGACGAGTTTTAGCGTCATGTAAAATTTGCCAGAAAGCTAAGTCTGACACAACATCACATATTCCTCCATTATACCCCATTGTACCTGTTAAATTAAGACATATGGCCGCAGTAGACATTTTTGGTCCGATTCCGGGAACTAATAGAGGTTTTTGCTACATCTTTGTCGCTGTTGAACTCACTTTAAAATTTGTTACTTTCACTCCGTTACGCAAAGCTACTGCTAAAACTGTTTCGAAAGCATTTGTAAAACATTTTCTATTTCATGTAGGGCATGTGATGAAAGTAATTTCTGACAATGGGTCACAATTTCGTTCTGCTATATGGATACGCATGTTACGAACTAGAAACATTTCTCCGATTTATATATCCAAGTACCATGCTTCTTCGAACCCTTGTGAACGATTAATGAAAGAAATTGGTAAACTGTGTAGAATATACTGCCACAAAAGACATGTTAATTGGGACACACACATACACTCATTCCAAGATGTAATTAATTCCATTCCAAATGAATCCACTATGCTATCTCCGTCTGTAATACTGAAAAACGTTGAACCACCAAACAAAATTAAAGAATTAGTAACATTTCCTACATCTCGTCGATTACGACACCACGAAATAATTGACATTGCGCTGAACAACATCAAAAGTGCCGCAGAACGCCGGAGAAGACAGCAAAAACAGGTTTGTAGACGCCGAGACTTTCACGTTGGACAGAAGATATTAGTACGTACAGACTATTTATCCAGCAAATTAAAAGGTAAGTGCAGTAAATTTGAACTTCTGTACGCAGGTGCATATCGGATTCGCAGCATTCCTCACCCCAATGTTGTACACGTCGAAACTCTGAGAACCAGGAAATCGAAAGGCAACCACCATTGGTCAAACATAAAACCCTTTATTGAGTGAACATACTTTATGATTTATCACGCCGTAATGCTATTTGCTAATTTTTATGAACATTTCTGCAATTATATTCACATGACTACTTATTGATGATTATCGTATTTTTTCTTGGCAAGTGCCCGGCAAGGTAAGGTTAGCAGGTCGCTCTTCTTGTCGTTACACACTAGACCATGCATATTTTCCAGATGAACTTACGCATTTTATGAATAATTATGCAATTCTATGTAGTAACGCATAAATTTTATCAAATTCTCTCTCCATTAAAGTCTTTAATTATCGCCTCTATTAACTACACTACATACAAGCTGAACACAACGAATGTCACATTTTGTCTTTCTTATGTATGTACGATTGTTTTCATGTTTTGTTTGTATGCACTGTGAACTAGTTAAGGTATAACACAAACCAGTTGACTTTGACATTTTTTGCCCTATGATATCTCAACATCGTGACTGTTTTACATTTTCCTTTTTTTTTTGCTGCTGCATTATGATATTCTCTGTACATTTTTTGCCTTTGAACACTGTCTATGCTTTTGACATATTACGTTTTCTGTCATGTTATGCTGTATGCTTAATTGTGTCACCATTAACCAGTCATTATCTAATGGGTATATGATTTAAATACAAGACATTAATCTTTGTTCATCAGTTTCAGAAAGAAATGATGCGTAAAGGAAATAAATTAAACAGAATGGGAATTTCACCTACGGAATAGATGAAAGAAAATACAAAACCTTATGAGGACGAGTAAATGGATCAGAATTAACAAGCATTAACAAGAATATACTATACACATCGCAGAATAGCAGTCTTAACTAATCTTTTCTTTCAGAATACAAGGCGATTGATGCAAGCTGTCAGACAGAACTACACATCTTAGTTTTAAGTGATGAAATATGATAGAGATAAGGAATAGTTGTGTGATGAATAATGAAGTGATTTTTGCAGATGATAATGACTGCTGATGATGAATAATGATGAAGAATATACTAATATGGATAATGAAGTTTTTCTTTACAGGTGATGACGATAATGAAGTTATGATAATATGGATAATGAAGTTTTTTTTCTTTACAGATGAGGATGATGTTGAAGTTTATGTATTTATGCTATGTAGTTATTTAAGTATTTGTTGCAGTTTGCTTTGACAGCAGGTGTTATATTGCGTAGTAGGATGACTGAAGGTTTTGGAAAGGACAGCTATGGAACACATTTTTTATACACATTTCACTACCTGTTAATTCGAAGTTCACTACTTTTCAGCATAGTCTGCGTTTCTTCTTTCAGCTCAATAATCCATTTTGTATTTTGTCCAGGAGAAGCTTTTCATGATACTTACTAAACTTGTTACTTATTATACCTGTTCTAATACTTACAATTTTTTACCCATTTGTGTATATCATTTACACATGTGATCACATATACTACCTTGTGTCACAACCTTGGTACAGCTGACGAATGACGTTACACATTTTTCATTTATAGGAACAACCTAGAAGCAATTTTTTCTCTTATTTCTTCTTGCTTTCCCTTATAATTACCCAAAGCAATGCATTGCTAGCACAAAAAAAACAAAATGTATTACCAGTCTCATATAATGTCACTAGTTTATGATAATTCTGAATAATACTGATCAGCTCTGAATAGTATGTCACTTGAATAATGACTTCTTAATGATACAAAAAAATATATATAAAAAATATATATATATAATGCTTTGTAACTGGCTAATAACTGCCACTGTTTATTGTAATGAGACCACTTATAATGCCCATGATTATTAATGCTATGATTGTAATTTTGTAACTGGCTAATAACTGCCACTGTTTATTGTAATGAAACTACTTATAATGCCCATGATTATTAATGCTATGATTGTAATTAACTGATTTTTTTATAATGACTTCTTAATAATCTGAATAATACTGAATGATGAACAATGTTTTATACTATTCAATACTTGCTGGCCACTGAGTGCCAATAATTAATGTAACTATATAAATTATGTTATTAATTATACCATTAATTAGCTCTTGTTTTCAATAATGATTTTAGTAAATGGCCACTGAGTGCCAATAATTAATGTAATTAAGACTTCTGATGAACATTATTCTGTTACACTAAACATGGTTTGTAACTGGACAAAGATTGCCACTGTTTATTGTAATACGACTACCCATTATGGCAATAATTTAATTTTATGAACATTATTCTGTAATACTAAAATACATGGTACAGAAATGTTCAATAACTAGACTATGGATGCCGCAAACTACTTATGTAATCACTAATCAAGACTTGTGTGTTAGTTAATGTCCTTCACCTTCTGACCTACCTACCTGAAATTATTGTAACATCCATTGTCTTGTCCATCCTCATTATCATGGAGCACTATATTTGGTTTTTGCACTAATTCTACGTTGGTGTGCCTCTTAAGAGCGTGGTGTTGACACGACATGCTGTCCACCACCGTAAGCGATGAAGACGTTATTATGGTCCCACTGTTTGGTGTACCTGGTGTACTGCCAAATGATAGCATGGAATATTACTACGACGTTAAATGCTTCTGAACTGCAGATTGTATCACTTGGTGTTGTGATTCTGTGGAAAGATATGGACTTTCAGTGCAGCTGTGTGCAAATTAAAGTGCTACAACCATGATGCAATCCTTTCCTTTCCTATCCTAATAGTGAAAATCATTTTAGCTAACATCATTTATGTTCATGGCCTATACATTTTTTTTCGATTTGTTGAACTCCAGTGCAAGTACACTTATGTCACTTGTCAACATGATATTTTGCCATTATGTTTATTTGTTGTATAAATGCTAAAGACATTTTTTTCGATTTGTTCTGAAGTGCAGTATATGTGCACTGTTGTCATCTATATTGTATATACTTTTTGTGATTTGATGATTTTTTACCCTTGCGTTTATTTGTTATGAAAATGTTCAAAAGTTTTTTCAGTGCATGTGCACTTATGTGTTAATATGTTTTCTACTGAACTTCAGTGCCTGTGCACTTTTCTCATTTTTCAATATGATTTGTGCTTATTCTGTATACCTTTTATGATTTCGTGATATGTTTAATACTTCAGTGCGTATGCACTTATGTCATTTGTTACTCATTGTATATACATTTCGCCATATGCTGATATGTTCTGAACTGCAGTGCATGTGCACTCATGTCACTTGTCAACCTGATATTTTGCCATTCTATTTATTTGTTCTGAAAATGCTACAGAATCTTACAGTGCGTGTGCACTTTGTTATCTATCAAATAATTTGTATATACATTTTTATGATTTACTAATATGTTTTGTACTTATATTTTGTCTTGTCTGAAATGTTTTGTACTCATTGCATGTGCACCACATTTAACTCATGTACTATATCTGAATATTCTGTAAATTGTAAAGTTGATTAATTAAAGAAAAAATTTTGCCGCGATTGGCAAGTCCAAATGACTCACCATCGCTGCCAAATTTTTGCCCCCCCAGTGGAGGGTTATGAAACGCGTGCGTTTCATGGGCAGCGATGGCGAGCCACAGAATCTCTGACCAGAGAGTATGTAGTTAGTGCAGTTGCGCTCGACTCGCAGTAGCGAACAGGAGTCTGTCGGTAGTAGTAGCGAAGAGCAGTCTGTCAGTAGTGGTAGCCTAGTGCAGTTGCGAGTAGCGCGTCGGAGATGACGCACTTGCAGTCGCGGTCTAGATGCGAGAGAGTTTAGTTGTGTGTGAGCAGTCGGCGGGCGTCGACATCGCACTCTGGTCATGATTCAGGACGAGGTATATTATTAAGCAGCATTGCGCTCAGCTAACGATGTAAATTAACTGTAACTAATTTGTGCAATAATCGCCCCAATAATAATTTGGTTTTCAAAGCAATTTTTAACAAAAGAATCATTTGATTCCCTTGCATTTCCTTAAACAAAATTTTTAGTTAACTTCAAAAAAAAATAATTATTATTATTGCGATGCATTTCCTCGAAGCTGTAGCGCAGAATAAGAGCAGAAATTTGACATGCAGTTATACTAAGGTAAGAAATTAATTCTGATTTTTGCACAGGGCCAAAGACCGACATTTCGGTTTAATTGAGTTTTGATTATCACTATAGTTTCATTGTCATGGGATTATCTTTCATTATTTAATGGGAACTTATACTTGGGTCAGATAGCTAATTTTTATTTAATTGTCTTTGTGTTTCAAAATTTCTCTGGAGAGCTTACACTTAGCTCTAGGTCCATTTGCATTTCAGTAATATCTTTTCATTTTCTGCGGGAAGGTTACACTTGGGTCCATTACTAATAAATATTTCATTGAAATTTCTGTGGGGAGGTTACAATGTATGTCACATATAATATAGATAACTCTTTGTCCATCTCCTCCTTCACTCTCTCTGCCTACCACCTCCTCACCTCCCTTTCTATCCATTTCCTCCACCCATCATTCAATCCATCTCCGCTTCACTCCTTTCTTTCAGTCACTCTCCTCCATCCCTTCTCTCTTTGTCCATCTCCTTCTCCACCTCCCTCTCCTTTCATTTCCTTCTTCCCCTCTCTCCCTACCCATGCCTTCCTGACCCCCCTCTTCCTATCCATCCTTTCCCTCTCTCCCTCCCCCCCCCCCTCTCTCTCTCTCTCTCTCTCTCTCTCTCTCTCTCTCTCTCTCTCTCTCCCCATGTCTGTATCTAATTCCTCCTCTATCCATCTCAGCCTCTCCCTGGGCATGCTCATCAGCACATGTAGCCACTCAAAAGATGTTGATAAAACAGACTACTACTACTTCCACAACGTGCCTATCATGCAGCATAGCTACTGCAACAAGGTCTTGGAAACACATTTATCTCATAATGTGCACACTTCCTTGCAAGGGAAGTCGATGTAGGATGCTCTGAAAAACCAGCTAAATAAGACAGGTAAATACTTTTCCCAGACAACACCCCTCACGCACAGGGCAATATATTTGGAAAGGGCTAAAAACTTCACGTTTGTATCTCCATAAACATTAGAGCTAGAGCCTTATAAATCCCCTATGTTGGTTCTCTCAGGGCAAGGAGTACATGTGTTAAATTTGGCGAACTTTGGTTCAGGAGTCTGGGACAAGTTCTTATTCATACTTTATACAAACTAACATTTTTCCCATGCCTTCGACCTGTGTACAGGTATCTAACATGTAATGGACACTTCTCTTGGTCCACATCAACCTTTCCTCTCTCTCTGCCTATCACTCCCTATTTGTCCACTTGATCCTCCCACCTCACTCTGTGTGTCCCCTCCTCTCATTATGTCCATCTTGTCCTCTGTCACCTCTCTCTGTCCAACTTCTCCTCCACCTCCCTCTCTATTTTTACATCTTCCTTCTCTTTCCCTACCCATATCCTACTGCTCCCCCTCTTCTTATCCATCCACTTTTGCCATCTCTCTCTCACTTTCTTTCTCTCTCTCTCTCTCTCTCTCTCTCTCTCTCTCTCTCTGAACCTTTCCCCTAAAATGCCCATCGGCACTTGAAGCCCCTGAAAAAAAGGTTGATAAAGCAGGCTGTTACTCACCCACAACATGCCTATTGTGCAATGCAAGAGGTCGATAAATCCGACTGGCATTCTTCCACAATATGCCCATTCTCTCACACAGGCTATATGCCAAGGGCTTGGAAACCTTTTTTTTCCTCATAATGTGTAGGCTGCCATGCTAAGCAGGTCACTAAAGCAGGCTGATACAATTCTAACACAACTAGCCTTTTATGTTGGACAGCCTGTAAGTATGGGAACGAAAAACCATTTCATGGCCCTGATGTGTAGGATGTAGGCTGCCCTAGGTCGATACCACTTGTGCTATGCAGCGTAGTCCATATGGCATGAGCTAAATAAACACGTTTTTATGGGTATCCCTGGTTGAAATCAATCCACAGATTTGGGGGGAGATCCTGAACACACATACATCTGCTTTATACACTCCTGGAAATTGAAATAAGAACACTGTGAATTCATTGTCCCAGGAAGGGGAAACTTTATTGACACATTCCTGGGGTCAGATACATCACATGATCACACTGACAGAACCACAGGCACATAGACACAGGCAACAGAGCATGCACAATGTCGGCACTAGTACAGTGTATATCCACCTTTCGCAGCAATACAGGCTGCTATTCTCCCATGGAGACGATCGTAGAGATGCTGGATGTAGTCCTGTGGAACGGCTTGCCATGCCATTTCCACCTGGCACCTCAGTTGGACCAGCGTTCGTGCTGGACGTGCAGACCGCGTGAGACGACGCTTCATCCAGTCCCAAACATGCTCAATGGGGGACAGATCCGGAGATCTTGCTGGCCAGGGTAGTTGACTTACACCTTCTAGAGCACGTTGGGTGGCACGGGATTCATGCGGACGTGCATTGTCCTGTTGGAACAGCAAGTTCCCTTGCCGGTCTAGGAATGGTAGAACGATGGGTTCGATGACGGTTTGGATGTACCGTGCACTATTCAGTGTCCCCTCGACGATCACCAGTGGTGTACGGCCAGTGTAGGAGATCGCTCCCACACCACGATGCCGGGTGTTGGCCCTGTGTGCCTCGGTCGTATGCAGTCCTGATTGTGGCGCTCACCTGCACGGCGCCAAACACGCATACGACCATCATTGGCACCAAGGCAGAAGCGACTCTCATCGCTGAAGACGACACGTCTCCATTCGTCCCTCCATTCACGCCTGTCGCGACACCACCGGAGGCGGGCTGCACGGTGTTGGGGCGTGAGCGGAAGACGGCCTAACGGTGTGCGGGACCGTAGCCCAGCTTCATGGAGACGGTTGCGAATGGTCCTCGCCGATACCCCAGGAGCAACAGTGTCCCTAATTTGCTGGGAAGTGGCGGTGCGGTCCCCTACGGCACTGCGTAGGATCCTACGGTCTTGGCGTGCATCCGTGCGTCGCTGCGGTCCGGTCCCAGGTCGACGGGCACGTGCACCTTCCGCCGACCACTGGCGACAACATCGATGTACTGTGGAGACCTCACGCCCCACGTGTTGAGCAATTCGGCGGTACGTCCACCCGGCCTCCCGCATGCCCACTATACGCCCTCGCTCAAAGTCCGTCAACTGCACATACGGTTCACGTCCACGCTGTCGCGGCATGCTACCAGTGTTAAACACTGCGATGGAGCTCCGTATGCCACGGCAAACTGGCTGACACTGACGGCGGCGGTGCACAAATGCTGCGCAGCTAGCGCCATTCGACGGCCAACACCGCGGTTCCTGGTGTGTCCGCTGTGCCGTGCGTGTGATCATTGCTTGTACAGCCCTCTCGCAGTGTCCGGAGCAAGTATGGTGGGTCTGACACACCGGTGTCAATGTGTTCTTTTTTCCATTTCCAGGAGTGTATATGCAAACCCATTTCATCAATGTAATAGAAATGTTTTTCGTTTATGGTTCCTTTAGTGAAGGTGTCAGAAACTCGCCATTTATTGAATTCTAATCTAATCCTTGATCTCTTAATAATTTCTCTGAGAATTTGTAGTCAGATACTTAAATGATTCGTCTTCAGGTGTCAGGAATCTGTCGTTTCATTCTCTACATGAACTCTAAAGACAATAGGCCGGAGACTTTCCACTGTGCTTTCAGATATAATTGCATCAGTAAGGGCAAAACAAGCCCAACCACAGTATGCTACCACAAAGAAATCCAAGTGGTTATTAGTAACTGAGAAGAAATTTTTTCTTAAGTGTTAAACATGGCAGAAACTGTAGCTTTGTTAACATTATGCACAACACAGAACAAAATCCCATATCTACGAATATTTCTACAAGTTATACTATAACATGATCAACTGCAAGAGACTAAAATTATTTGCATTCTTATGTATAATGGAAATGAAGTCGCATGCTTGACAGAGCGTAGGGGAACGATGGGGGAGACACTCACGCTGTACTAGGCAAAGTCCTAATGGAGGTGGTTTGCCATTGCCTTCCTCCGACCGTAATGGGTTATGATGAAGACGACACAACAACACCCAGTCATCTAGTGGCAGGTGAAAATCCCTGAACCCGCGTGGAATCGAACCCGTGACCCGGTATGCGGGAAGCGAGAACGCTACAGCAAGACCACGAGCGGCGGACTTTTATATAATAGTGCCCTACATTATTTTCGTTTCTTTTGAAGGTTTATATCATTTTTGCACAATGGCTGTTTAAAATTTTACGACGATTGCGTATTTATTTCACAATTTAGTTGCGTACCATCAGCTGATTTCGGACTGTGGCTACTATAAGTCTTCTTCTTCTTTTCCTGCTCTTATCCCATATATTCACGGGTTAGTATGTTCATCCGTTATTTGGCAGCGATAGTGCTAGTGGATGACCAGATGCCCTTCCTGCAGCCACCGCTGCTCCCGCCGCCAACCCCCCCCCCCCCCCCCCCCCCAAGGAATTTGAGAAAATCTGTGAAGTGTTTGTGAATCGTTTAATTAAGGTGAAACAAGGATACGATCCCAGTGTTCACCAACTTGGATATGGGAAACTACCCAAATACTACCGGGTGATCAAAAAGTCAGTATAAATTTGAAAACTTAGTAGACAACTGAATAATGTAGATAGATACGTAAAAATTGATACACATGCTTGGAATGACATGGGGTTTTATTAGAACAAAAATAATCACAAAATGTCCGACAGATGGCGCTGGACAGCAAAACGTCAGTGACTGCTCATGACAAATTGAGTATAAAAGGAGCTGTAATGAGAGAGAGAATCAGATGCGCCAGCAGTCGCAGCATGTTGATGTTACCTGGAAAGGCGCTTTTAGTGAAGCTGTATTATCAGAATGGGGAATTCGCTAGTTCAGCGTTACGATCCTATCGCTATGGCGATAGGGGATGGGAAGGGGATTCGAACGGGTAAAGGTCCGTTGACAAATGCAGCTGTGGCGAGAATGATTTCGAAGTTCGAAGCCACGGGTTGTTTAGACGATAGACCCCGTAGTGGCCGACCGAGCACAAGGCGTAAGGCTGCTGAGACAGTTCAGGAAGAAATGGAGACTGTAGCGGGTTTGTCTATGCACGGGGAAGCCAGCGCTCGTGCAGCCGCACGTCGCACCGGCATTCCATACACTACTGTCTGGTTGGCACTGAGGCGTACCCTCCGATGCTATCCGTACAAAATCCATCGGCATCATGAACTGTTACCTGGCGATTTAGTGAAGCGGAGGACAATTGCGGTGTGGGCGTTTCAAAAGATGGCGGAAGACGGCGATTGGTTGAGTAACGTGTTGTGGGCCGACGAAGCTCATTTCACGCTCCGAGGGTCTGTCAACGCCCACAACTGCAGAATTTGGGCTACCGAAAATCCTAGAACTGTCGTGGAAACTCCATTGCACGACGAGAAAGTCACACTATGGGTTGGATTTACCACTTCTGCCGTTATCGGGCCTTTTTTCTCCGAGGGAATGCGTGATTCTGGTTTTGTAACTGCTACCGTGACTGATGATGGGTACGCCGATATGTTACAGAATCGCATCATCCCCAGCCTGGCTGATAAACACCTGCTGGAACGTACGATGTTTATGCAGGATGGCGCTCCACCCCATATTGCTAGACGCGTGAAAGATCTCTTGCACGCGTCGTTCGGTGACGATCGTGGGCTCAGCTGCCACTTTCGTCATGCTTGGCCTCCCAGGTCCCCAGACCTCAGTCCGTGCGATTATTGGCTTTGGGGTTACCTGAAGTCGCAAGTGTATCGTGATCGACCGACATCTCTAGGGATGCTGAAAGACAACATCCGACACAAATGCCCCACCATAACTCCGGACATGCTTTACAGTGCTGTTCACAACATTATTCCTCGACTACAGCTACTGTTGAGGAATGATGGTGGGCATATTGAGCATTTCCTGTAAAGAACATCATCTTTGATTGTCTTAATTTGTTCTGCTAATTATTGCTATTCCGATCAGTTGAAGCGCCATACCTGGAACATTTTTTGAACTTTTGTATTTTTTGGTTCTAATAAAACCCCGTGTCATTCCAAGCATGTGTGTCAATTTGTACCTCTCTATCTACATTATTCCGTGATTTATTCAGTTTTCAAATTTATACTGACTTTTTGATCACCTGGTATATTTAGGCTTCTAGCACAATGGCCCTCGTCGTTTATCGGCCAGACGTGTTTGATCTGGTGCTGGCATGAGTGCTCAAATTGTTAAAGAGACGTGCTAATGTGCATAGTTATCGAGCCAGGTATGGCTGTTATCAAGTGCTTTCAAAATAAGAATTCCATCTGCACCTCAAAGCCATTTTCTCATTTTTTTCTGTGAAACATTCGTCGTTAATTTTCCATACGGATATGATCCGGGACTGACATGATTCCTCTAATTACTGAAGTGGCATGCTATCACGCACTGTTAAAACGGTTCTGTAAACTAAGTAAGTGAAGTAGAGAGCAGAACTTTTTTTTTTTCGAGGGGTAGACGGATTTTACTCACCACGCGCTGCACTTACCGGAATATCTAGACACATGAGGGTAGTTGATATTATTGCATATATAGTAACTTACTCAATCATCATAACAAAATTACTGATACGCGAGCACAGCTGCAGGTAACAGCTGGTTTATTATACAATTTACTTTGAAGCATTTCAGTACATGTTATTAAAGTTACAACAAGTTCCACCTGTTAGTTGCTAGTGAAACTGTTTCAATTTTGGAACTTTATGCAAAAAAAAAAAAAAAAAAATTGCTCAAAGGGCTCTGAGCACTATGGGACTTAACTTCTGCGGTCATCAGTCCCCTATAACTTAGAACTACTTAAACCTAACTAACCTAAGGACATCACACACACCCATGCCCGAGCGGTCGCGCGGTTCCAGACTGTAAGTTTATGCAAAATTTACTGTTTATTGACGTATTTAATATTTTTAATGATTCATTTTTATTTTTATAGTAAAGATTTAAATGATATGTGTAGTATAATGTGTAATATGAAACGCAAAATTCATTTATAAAGCTTTTGTTAACGTTTGAAAGAGAGGTGCACTACGTAGATCAAGGAAATAATTTGTGAAAAGCTCACAAACAGTAAGAGTTGTGAGTCAATGGGCAATAACGTCTGTGAGTAGAGTTGTTAAATGGAGCGCCCAGCAAAAATCATTCAGTTCCAAGGAATATTAGCCACAAAACTGTACTGTAGGCACTGCGAGGAAAGGAAAATGTCAGTCTGACACTTAAAGTACGACACCAACATCGGTAGTGCTTATGCCCAGCAACACAAATAATAATAAGAGAACTTTATGCAGTGAAGGTTTCAAAATTTTTTGATCTTTCAAAAATAAAAGGTTCTCAGTGATTTTAATGTTTTAATGACTATCTAAACCACAATAATAAAATTACGTTTCTGGTGACATACTGAAAGTGACTGAAATAATTTACTGTTGGACTGATGTGGTATTATTGCATGGGATACTGCCATTTAAATTCACGAATGCCATTTGGCGTTAAAAATTAATTTCAAAACATTGTATTTTCGCTTCACTAAATTGTTCTACAATATGACATGTTAAAAAATCGTCACGATCATTTCTCAGTCTCCTACTAGCTGCTCAGTGATTTGGATAGTTTTGTTGTTTTCAGCATTTGCAGTTTTATTTTTGTGCATGCATAATAGTGGCGTAGTGTACATGAGTCTGTGTATAAATGTTTTTCTATAGTATGCCTTAGGCAAATGCAGTGCAGACGGTTCTTGCTCTATGTTGTTGATATATTTCGTTAAATTATTTCATTTCGAAAATACTCACGTAAAGAAGCAGTACTTGTACAATGTGTACATGGAATTCTTTTTGTTGCAGCACTATGCTAGGTGACCGATTAGCCTATGTTGAATATTCCTTACTAGGAAAGATGTTTACATAATAATGCACGACGGCCGCGTTTTGTACTCTGCATGATCGTATCTTGGATATCGGTTGACGGCGTTCTAAAGCTTTGAATAGTTAGAACGACGTATTTCCTATTCGCCTGCTTCTTCTATTTGCAAATTCAAAAAAATGTTCAAATGTGTGTGAAATCTTATGGGACTTAACTGCTAATGTCATCAGTACCTAAGCTTACACACTCCTTAACCTAAATTATCCTAAGGACAAACACACACACACACACACACACCGATGCCCGAGGGAGGATTCGAACCAACGCCGGGACCAGCCGCACAGTCCATGACTGCAGCGCCCGAGACCGCTCGGCTAATCCCGCGCGGCATTTGCAAATTATCGTGTAAAAAAGGTGAAAGATGTTTCGTTAATATATACTAAGGTCCCTTTCGTCGAGAAATGTCGTTTTAATTATAATCTACCTCAGAAAGTTATTTTTATTATATCTTTGATTTGACTTTCAGTTTCATTACTACTCAGCCAGCTACAGGCCTTAGTACTTGTTCTTGTATACTACAACAAACAGGTTTTGGGGACATCAGTCTGAGCCTGTGCAGCCGTTCTTTTCCTCTTCTTACAAACGAAAGTGGCATGCGTACTTTCTCAATCACAAGGAACTGTTCACTGTGTGAAAGATTCTCGATAAACTTAAGGTCGAAGCGGGACTAATACCACATCACTTTTCTTGTATCGGAAAGGCCACGTTTAAATTCTGCTATGCTGCAAGACGAGGATTCAATCACACGTAAATAAAACTTTCTGGCAACGCTCAGAGTGCCCGGGCGCAGCGCCTTTTAAGATCTACAGCCACTTTCGTTCTTTAAATAGCTATAATGCAGTCCGAAAGGTAGAAAGTTGTCCACTCCTGTGTTCCGAACCTGACCTGTGAGGTCAACGGCAACGCTGCATCGCTCACCTGGAACTTCCTCGAGGTTGGCTGACAAACTGGGCCCGTGCACTGCAGTGCGTGCGAGGATCACTCCCCTCCAAACAATACCAACAGCACCAGCCACAGGTCCCATGTAGTCCACTCACCAAACAAAAGCCTAAAATTCACCCGTTTGAAGCCACAGAAATCAGCAAATATCTGGCCCACAATCCCGATTTAATATTAAATGACCAGACACAGCTCAATACTCTCCCTCTTCTACACTTCAATTAATCCTCATAGTTTTCCGATACTTCCCATACTGTCTATTCCATTCCGTTCCTCCAGTTTCCTGTATTTACTTATTTTTATTTTTGGGTGATTGCGTATGTAGTCCATATATTCCGTTGCCATTGTCAGTTCAGCCTTTTACTCTGCTCTCGTATCTTTTCCGTACGTAATACCTCTTCAAGCTATTCTTTAGTAGTCTCGTCAAGTAATAATTTTATTTTATTGGGATTGTTAACTTAATTTCGAGTGTTGTATAGGCACCGGTTTTTTCAGTTTAGTGTTGATATTTTTTTCTGGTTTCGTCCCCTTATATTTATTTACTCTTTACCTTTTAATCTTTTTAATTGCATTACCATTGCATTGGCAAAGATGACGGTTACCCTTTGTTCGGGCCTAATTCGATAAGTAACATATTTTTCAGTGTTGTTCACGAATATTGTACCTTGTTTGACGATGATAGTCAGTTAAAGTTTTATTGTGGCCTTGTGTGTTGAAAAGCGGTTAGGAAGATATTAATTCTGTAGAACATACACAATATTGTGCAAAAATTTGCGATTGAAAACGCTTGTTTTCGCAAAAAATCGCTTGAACGTTTGGCTAAGCTGTTTATTCAGAAAGATAAGGGTCTTACACTGTCAGCTCCTCTGAATAAAGCTTTGTTATAAGAATTCGGCGAGTAGAGAAGTGCTGCAGAGATCGACAGACTACTGTTTCCCCCTAAGAAGAAACGAAAGGAGTCTCTTCAAGAATGACTCGTCATAATGAAAGAGAATGGTAGCCGTACTGATTCTAGCAACGACTCGCTATTCGAGTATGTGACCGACGGGTCAGAAGATGATTCGGCGATAAAACTACATTATGGCACTGGAAATGCGAAAGAGTTCAAGGAAAAAGAGGTTATTACAAAAGAGGTGTGAAGTCATCGCTGGAAAGATATAAAAAAAAGTTACAGCAACGATAACTGTGGAAAGTCCAGTGCAAAGAATCTGAAGTCTCAAATAACAGAAACACTAAAATTAATACAAATACTAACAGAATACTTTAGGAAATTTATCCTAAATTACTCTACAACTGCCAAACATCTCAGTGGGTTACTTAGGCATGATCAGGAATATAAGTCTGAACAACAGCAGAGGCGAGAATTCAAGACATTCAAAGTTATTCTTTCATCGGATCCAGTTTAAAAAATCTAAAATCACAAACACCAAACTGAATTTCACACAAATGCAAGCAAAGAAGATTTGCAGCTGTGTTATTACAAACATCTTCAAATGATAAGTTCCAACAGTCTCTCAAGAGGAATAATACAGTTATTATGAGCTTGAAATCTTAGATATTGTGAGCGACTTAAAGAAATTTTGGGTGTACTTACTAAAAATGCATTTTAAACTTGCAACTGATGGTGGTACATTCCAAATGACCATGGATAAGAAGGACTTGTCACTAAAATAGTGAGATGGACTTTGGTCCTAAAAAAGCATTCCTAAACCCTCAAACACCCCTCTGGTTCTAGAATGAAACATGTAGATGCTTTAATTCGTTGTGTAAATGTACTGTTTGGTTTCGCAGATGATTTAACAGCTAGAATCAGGAAAGCTCAAGGGAAAGACAATAGTTTGGGCTGCGATCAAAAACATCCTCAAAGAACGACGTTGCGAAAACTTTTTAATAACAGGAGGAATTCTTCCAAAGTTCAGCCACGAAAGAGAGTGGTTCCACAAATCTTTCAACGTGAAATCATCAGTCTTGTACATGAGAAACAATACAATGCTATTAACCGAACTGAAGAGAAGCAAAACAAGCTTATTATACAGGGTGAGTCACGTAAGACGTAACACCACTTTTATTTCGTGAACGCATCCAGATATCGAAACCAGGTTTTGGGCAAAAGATAGTACGCTAAGTGGCACGTATTTGGTGTGTAATATAGAATCCTAGCTCTTGTACAAATTGGTATACTGAATCAAGTATAATTTTTTTTAATATGATGAGGAGAGGCGCTGCAGACGATGTTGTGCCGTTACCAAGTATATTCGCGTCGTTCATCTGCTGCCATAGCTCGTTCTCGTTAAGTGAAGGCTGCTAGCCATTGCGTTCTCGGAGGTGAGATTGGATGCTTGAAATCTAGTATTTTCGGCACACTCTTGACACTGTGAATCTCGGAATACTGAATCCACTAACGATTCCCGACATGGAATGTCCCATGCGTCTAGCTCCAGCTACCATTCTGCGTTCAAAGTCTGATAATTGCCATCGTGCGTCCATAATCAAGCCGGGAACCATTTCACAGGAATCACCTAACTGCGGATGGCAGCCCCAACAATGAACTGCCCCTTTATACCTTGTGTACCAGGCCTGGATGGCACCAAGGATGTCGACCGGCCGCCGTGAGATCCTCTGCATTCCGACGTGGGTGCTGTATTGAGAGGCATTTGGTCACCGCAACGCTCTACCGGCCGTTTTAGAGACTCTGCGGAGCGTGGAGCCGCTACTTCTCAGTCAAGTAGCGCCTCAATTGGCACCACAAAGCTAGTGCAACGCGTACCAGTCCACTCACCAAGGAAGAATCCTTGGCAGTGGTAGGACTCAAACCCAGGTCCTGGGCATGGCAGCCATCTACACTGACCACTCACTTGTGGAGGCGGACTGAGTCGTACCAGGTACGTCAAAATTTTGCGCAGTAGCGAGTTAAATTTGGTGGTTGGGGTTGGGAATAGGAAAGTAGGCTCCACACCTGATCAACGCTACTCTAAACTCAGTTACAGCCAATCACTAGAACTGAATGCAGGTTTCACGGGAGACACGACAAATTGAGCTGAATTATAGGACTGTATACTCGGAAACTAGAGATCAGACATGAGTTCCGTATAATCGCTTTAAACTCGCCAGCGAGTCCCGTGAGGAAATCTCGGCACCGTGTGCCCCTAGACACTACTTGTGAGTCTGCGCCGCAGCCCACTCGTAACCTCAGTCTGTGGTCGGGAACCAGTCAACACGGCTCGCTGAGAAAGGAGAGCTAGTACAAGAGTTTGAAAGTGTAACAGCAAACTCGCGGCATTCCTGCTTCACAAGCAAATGTTTTGAAAGAAATTTCCAACATGAAACTGAAAATTACTATTCATTTATTTCACATATCAAGATTCGGCTTTAGAGTCGTTCTCGGGTGGAAGTTCAAACGTTACAAAATGTCCGACCTTCCTAAACGACAAAAGCAAGTTACACTCCTGGAAATGGAAAAAAGAACACATTGACACCGGTGTGTCAGACCCACCATACTTGCTCCGGACACTGCGACAGGGCTGTACAAGCAATGATCACACGCACGGCACAGCGGACACACCAGGAACCGCGGTGTTGGCCGTCGAATGGCGCTAGCTGCGCAGCATTTGTGCACCCCCGCCGTCAGTGTCAGCCAGTTTGCCGTGGCATACGGAGCTCCATCGCAGTCTTTAACACTGGTAGCATGCCGCGACAGCGTGAACGTAAACCGTATGTGCAGTTGACGGACTTTGAGCGAGGGCGTATAGTGGGCATGCGGGAGGCCGGGTGGACGTACCGCCGAATTGCTCAACACGTGGGGCGTGAGGTCTCCACAGTACATCGATGTTGTCGCCAGTGGTCGGCGGAAGGTGCACGTGCCCGTCGACCTGGGACCGGACCGCAGCGACGCACGGATGCACGCCAAGACCGTAGAATCCTACGCAGTGCCGTAGGGGACCGCACCGCCACTTCCCAGCAAATTAGGGACACTGTTGCTCCTGGGGTATCGGCGAGGACCATTCGCAACCGTCTCCATGAAGCTGGGCTACGGTCCCGCACACCGTTAGGCCGTCTTCCGCTCACGCCCCAACATCGTGCAGCCCGCCTCCAGTGGTGTCGCGACAGGCGTGAATGGAGGGACCAATGGAGACGTGTCGTCTTCAGCGATGAGAGTCGCTTCTGCCTTGGTGCCAATGATGGTCGTATGCGTGTTTGGCGCCGTGCAGGTGAGCGCCACAATCAGGACTGCATACGACCGAGGCACACAGGGCCAACACCCGGCATCATGGTGTGGGGAGCGATCTCCTACACTGGCCGTACACCACTGGTGATCGTCGAGGGGACACTGAATAGTGCACGGTACATCCAAACCGTCATCGAACCCATCGTTCTACCATTCCTAGACCGGCAAGGGAACTTGCTGTTCCAACAGGACAATGCACGTCCGCATGTATCCCGTGCCACCCAACGTGCTCTAGAAGGTGTAAGTCAACTACCCTGGCCAGCAAGATCTCCGGATCTGTCCCCCATTGAGCATGTTTGGGACTGGATGAAGCGTCGTCTCACGCGGTCTGCACGTCCAGCACGAACGCTGGTCCAACTGAGGCGCCAGGTGGAAATGGCATGGCAAGCCGTTCCACAGGATTACATCCAGCATCTCTACGATCGTCTCCATGGGAGAATAGCAGCCTGCATTGCTGCGAAAGGTGGATATACACTGTACTAGTGCCGACATTGTGCATGCTCTGTTGCCTGTGTCTATGTGCCTGTGGTTCTGTCAGTGTGATCATGTGATGTATCTGACCCCAGGAATGTGTCAATAAAGTTTCCCCTTCCTGGGACAATGAATTCACGGTGTTCTTATTTCAATTTCCAGGAGTGTATATACCAATATAACCATCGATCGGTTAGCGGTGAATATTCTTCTTTTTATATACAAGGCGATTTTCTTCATAGCGTATAGACTCTAGGCATTGATCGATGAGAGGATACGGAACAAAAAAGATGTAACGATGTCGGAAAATGCATGGTTTCCACGCTAGAAAGCATTTATTTAATCACACATTGCTACAGAGCCTGCGGTCTAATACGCGCTGTACCACGCAGCCACAGTAACAGTGTCTGTTTCAAATGGTTTCCGTGTGCCTCAAGGCATACCTGTACGCGCCTTAACATATTCTGTCTCACACTTTCATACTGTCCAGGCTGCATCCGAACAGTGTCAAAGCCAGCATGAATACGCTGCTCCAGTCTCTCCATATCTGGAATGGACTGTGCATACACGATACTTCTGAGATGGCGGCTTAGCTAGAAATCGCACGGGTTGAGATCCTGTGAACGAGCAGGCCATGCAACTGGACCATCGACTAGGCGACTGAGATGCGTCCCGACGTTAACGGCGAAATGGGCTGGAGCACCATCAGTAGTAAGCCTTGCATACTTTGTAAGTGATAAGGATAGCAACAATTGTCAAGGAGAATGTTCCACACTGTCGGCTGGCTTACCCTCCGCAGCTTTAATATCATTTTCCTCGAAGTCCGGTGTCCCAATATTTCGGATGTCCTTCATGATTTCCTGCTTCCTGAAACGACCCCGTCTCAGACAAACGGCGAAATACTCTTGCAAACATTGAGTGCTGTGGTTGTTGTCGGCGGGGATAGGAGTCCTGATACAACCTTGCTGCCCGCCGCCCGTTGCCATTTGCCTTTCAGTAAGTAAACGCCTGTTGCCAGACCTGATTCGAATACGGAAACATTGTGTACAATGCTGTATCACATTCACTACTATATGAATCAGCAAGGGAAGTGAATCGGACACAACATTACCAATTACTATGGCAGGAGAGGGCGCTAGGGAATGACGTATGAGGAACAGTACCACCCTCTAGGAGGAAACCATGCATACTGTAACTGTAGCTGCATGGTACAGCGCGTATTAGAACGCAGTCTCTGTAGCTTTACATCAGTTTACAGCTTGAATATTGAGCTATTTTTCGACATAATCACCATTTCTGTTGATGCATTTTTGTAGACGCTGTGGCAGTTTTTGTATGCTCATGTCATACCAGCTCGCCGCCATGCTGTTCAGAAAAGTTATGAACCTCTTCTTTCACCGCGTCGTCGGAGCTGAATCGCTTTCCGGCCAAATTTTCTTTTAACCTAGGGAACAGGTGATAGTCACTGGCGCCAAGTTAGGACTATACGGTGGGAGAGTGATTATATTCCACTGAAACTGTTGCAGGAGAGCAACGGTTTGCCGAGCGATGTGTGGGCGAGCGTTGTCATGGAAAATGTGTACGCCCTTGCTCAACATTTCTTTTCTCCGGTTCTGAATTGACCGTTTGAGCTTTTCAGAGTGTCACAGTACCTGTCAGTGTTAATTGTGGTCCCAGCGATTCAGTTCCGACGACGAGGTGAAAGAAGAGGTTCATAAATTTCTGAACAGCATGGCGGCGAGCCGGTATGACATTGGCATACAAAAACTGCCACAGCGTTTACAAAAATACATCGACAGAAATGGTGATTATGTCGAAAAATAGCTCAATATTCAAGCTGTAAACTGATGTAAACCATTGTAGAAATAAACAGGTCTACGTACTTATAAATAAATAGGAGACCTTACTTTTGGGATTACCGTCGTAAATGTTTCGTTTCCTTTCGAATTGTTACCTAATAATTGTACTGCGTCATGCCTTATTCATTTCCTCAAGCAGAAGTGAATGAGTTAAACATTTGAATCGAAACTGTCGTAAAATGGAAACGGTACATTTCCGGACACACATCCCTATTCAAAATATTATGTACGCACTCCCTCCTACAAGTCCTAGAAGTTTTTAACGAGAATTTGCGAACACCCTGTACACAGACTTTCGATGCGTTACCGAGGCTGTACCGACAGAACCAGAAAACATGACGTGAGAATGTGGTGCAGTCCCTAAATTGTGATTAATTTTAGAATAAATTACAGAAATTAATGATAATCCACTCGCTTTTAGTTCATAAAAGCAAGTTGCCATGACGAAATGAACACAGAAATAGCGCGCTTTTTTGTCGCAGAGATATAATAGTGACTTTGCTCTGTGTCCAGTTTTCGTTTGACGCAGCACATACGTTTTCTAATAAAGAAAACAAATATACAACCATTTCGTTTGCATTGGGCGAAATTTGTATGTTTTTCGTCTGAAGCGTGGACTATAGCGTGAAACTTATTCCAGGTATCTCTTCTTCTATAATGGAACACATTTGCAATTATATACTTTGCATGAATTAATTTTCATCTTACATCCTCCTCAGTCTCACAAAGCACGGTTTTGTTAAAGGTCATCTGATCCCGACAATCGGTCATTTCGCCCTGTCAGAGCTACTTCACAGCAGCATGCTCGCGTACTCATCTTCCGTACTAACAACAGGTCACTACTAGCCGTACATTGCTGCACGCTTCAGCAAGAGAGAACAAGTTGACGGGTATAAAACGACCGCAGCGCCACGGCTCTCACGAGGAGAATACGGTGGGTGCCATAATCTGATTTCCCACAAACTTAGCTCAGGGGAAGAGCGCTCTTAAATAAGCGAACTCACGTTATCCGTAGTTATTTTACAGTTTCTGAGAAGACAGTGGTCAAAGTTTTCGATGTAGTTTATGTGCCTTCTAGCGATCAAGTAGTTCAGCAGAAGTAGTAGCACAGTGGCTACTGTTGAGGCTTCACACTTTTGCGCCCCTTGTTCGATTCCCCACTATAACTTTTATTCTTGATTTTCATTTATCTACCCATGTCCGTAGAAGATTAATACACGAAAGTTTCCCACTGTATATAGAAATAACGTTCTCCTTACTCGTTTAATAACAGTATGTCTGGCGAATGAAGTGTAAAAAAAAGAATGTAAAAAGTATTTAAAATCATTTTGGGTGAAATTCGTCTAGTATGTTTTGATCCATAATTCATTGCAAGCTCCAGTTTTCGGAAAAGCGACACGTTATGGGCGGTTTGCCGCGAAATTATTGCCAACGCATGAAATCTTCAGCTACGTTAACGACATTTCTTTCCCGAATGAGGCTCATTCTAACGAATGTCACTGTGGCAAACCTGTCTTCGTGCGATGCTTGTGGTGTTCGTAATTTCCACGTTTCAAATGTTTCTATAACCGCTTTCATCCAAGAAAATTCACCAAATCCTCCTAAAGAATAAACAACACAATTAAATATGAGAATATGAGAATTGATATAAGAATATGAGAATAGTATTTAGAAAGATTGAAAATCCTGGAAATATCACACACACATGTATAATGGACGTATGACACTTATTCCGATACACCATTGTTATTTCTTAATGAATATAACGACCTTGTATCCTCTAACTTGATAAGGAACATTCGTGTAGTAACCTTCTACGGACATGGGTAGATAACTGGATAATCCTAGGTAATAGATGGGGTGATGGACAATGGTGAATGAGAGCAAATGAGGACTTGGACAGCAAGACAGAACCTATCACAGCATCTATTAAGAAGAGACGATTGTTATTTTACGGTCATCTCATGAGGATGGACGGTGACCGACTAACTAAAAGAATATGCAGTTTTATCCAAGCTACAAAAACAAGGCCATGATGGTTCGAAGAATGTGAAAAAGATCTTAGACAGATTGGTATCTCAGAAAGAGAAATTCTTGACAGGAACAAATTTAGAAGATTGGTGAACAACTACCAAGGTTTTAAAATGGCATCAACGTCCAAAAGACGGAGAGGACCATTATCCGAAGAGTATAAACAGGCACTTCTTGGTGGGCTCAGAAGATACTGGCAGAAAGTCAAAGCTGGATCAAGAACAAGACCTAGACACTAAAAAAATTTGGTTGTTACCACGCAGTCCATAGAGGCTTATCTCGATAGTATAAATATACACAAAAATGAAAACAATAATCGGGTTTTGAAAAACTTGACCTTTGTTTTCTCAGAAATGGTCGATTACCTACAGATAAGCGGAGACACTTGTCCGTTTATTATGGCTCCTCTTCTAACGAGCGATGTTTCTGGGAAATCGGCTTGTGGGACTTGCCGTGTTCTCCTCGACAGACTCGTAATACTCGCAGAACTATAGCGGCGATGAAGGAAGCCCGTTAGTACTGATATAGCAGCGGCACCTTGAGTTTTGAAATGTGCAGTCCGAACATTATACTCGTGATCGATCCGTTTCTGGTCTTCATCGAAAACGAGTAACACTCGATTCAGAAACTTCTGCAGGGCACGTACTTTTATTCATTTGCTCCTGCCATTTACAATTGACCAATCATCTAACTACTAAGACAGGTCGTATTTTCACAATATGAAATTGTACAGGTATAGAATGTAAAACTAATTGATATTTCTTATTTGTAATATGGACTAATAATATTACAGCTTTAAATACTTATAGACTTGAAAGTAATTAAGAAATGAAAATTTTAAAATTAACGATAAGACAGAAATTTGGGAAGATGGAAAGAGGTTATTACATACTATCACTTTACGTCGTATTATAAATTCGAAAAAAATTCTGAAATAACAAGAATCTTGCATTTAAGAAGGAGAAGTAAAAGATAATAGGGAAGTACATAGATCTGTATTAGAGATCGCACCATCCAGCTGTCCGCAGCTCGTGGTCGTGCGGTAGCGGTCTCGCTTCCCACTCCCGGGTTCCCGGGTTCGATTCCCGGCGGGGTCAGGAATTTTCTCTGCCTCGTGATGACTGAGTGTTGTGTGCTGTCCTTAGGTTAGTTAGGTTTAAGTAGTTCTAAGTTCTAGGAGACTGATGACCATCGATGTTAAGTCCCATAGTGCTCAGAGCCATTTTTTTGAAACACCTACCTATCTTGGGTGAGAGGGCTGCCACATTAGAGATAGCGTAGAAAATCTATCTTAAATATTTTATAGTATATCATTACATAATTTTCATTACAGGTATTATTTTAAATAAGCTTAGCAAACAATCATGTAATTTAAATTACACTTATTACTCAAGACATTTTTGTTGTTGTTGTTGTGGTCTTCAGTCCTGAGACTGGTTTGATGCAGCTCTCCATGCTACTCTATCCTGTGCAAGCTTTTTCATCTCCCAGTACCTACTGCAACCTACATCCTCCTGAATCTGCTTAGTGTATTCATCTCTTGGTCTCCCTCTACGATTTTTACCCTCCACACTGCCCTCCAATACTAAATTGGTGATCCCTTGATGCCTCAGAACATGTCCTACCAACCGATCCCTTCTTCTAGTCAAGTTGTGCCACAAACTTCTCTTCTCCCCAATCCTATTCAATACTTCCTCATTAGTTATGTGATCTACCCATCTAATCTTCAGCATTCTTCTGTAGCACCACATTTCGAAAGCTTCTATTCTCTTCTTGTCCAAACTATTTATCGTCCATGTTTCACTTCCATACATGGCTACACTCCATACAAATACTTCCAGAAATGACTTCCTGACACTTAAATCTATACTCGATGTTAACAAATTTCTCTTCTTCAAAAACGATTTCCTTGCCATTGCCAGTCTACATTTTATATCCTCTCTACTTCGACCATCATCAGTTATTTTGCTCCCCAAATAGCAAAACTCCTTTACCACTTTAAGTGTCTCATTTCCTAATCTAATTCCCTCAGTATCACCCGACTTCATTAAATTACATTCCATTATCCTTGTTTTGCTTTTGTTGATGTTCATCTTATATCCTCCTTTCAAGACACTGTCCATTCCATTCAACTGCTCTTCCAAGTCCTTTGCTGCCTCTGACAGAATTACGATGTCATCGGCGAACCTCAAAGTTTTTATTTCTTCTCCATAAATTTTAATACCTACTCCGAATTTTTCTTTTGTTTCCTTTACTGCTTGCTCAATATACAGATTGAACAACATCGGGGAGAGGCTACAACCCTGTCTTACTCCCATCCCAACCACTGCTTCCCTTTCATGTCCCTCGACTCTTATAACTGCCATCTGGTTTCTGTACAAATTGTAAATAGCCTTTCGCTCCTTGTATTTTACCCCTGCCACCTTCAGAATTTGAAAGAGAGTATTCCAGTCAACATTGTCAAAAGCTTTCTCTAAGTCTACAAATGATAGAAACGTAGGTTTGCCTTTCCTTAATCTTTCTTCTAAGATAAGTCGTAAGGTCAGTATTGCCTCACGTGTTCCAGTGTTTCTACGGAATCAAAACTGATCTTCCCCGAGGTTGGCTTCTACTAGTTTTTCCATTCGTCTGTAAAGAATTCGTGTTAGTATTTTGCAGCTGTGACTTATTAAACTGATAGTTCGGTAATTTTCACATCTGTCAACACCTGCTTTCTTTGGGATTGGAATTATTATATTCTTCTTGAAGTCTGAGGATATTTCGCCTGTTTCATACATCTTGCTCACCAGATGGTAGAGTTTTGTCAGGACTGGCTCTCCCAAGGCCGTCAGTAGTTCCAATGGAATGTTGTCTACTCCGGGGGCCTTGTTTCGACTCAGGTCTTTCAGTGCTCTGTCAAACTCTTCACGCAGTATCATATCTCCCATTTCATCTTCATCTACGTCCTCTTCCATTTCCATAACATTGTCCTCAAGTACATCGCCCTTGTATAGATCCTCTATATACTCCTTCCACCTTTCTGCTTTCCCTTCTTTGCTTAGAACTGGGTTTCCATCTGAGCTCTTGATATTCATACAAGTCATTCTCATATCTCCAAAGGTCTCTTTAATTTTCCTGTAGGCAATATCTATCTTACCCCTAGTGAGACAAGCCTCTACATCCTTACATTTGTCCTCTAGCCATCCCTGCTTAGCCATTTTGCGCTTCCTGACGATCTCATTTTTGAGACGTTTGTATTCCTTTTTGCCTGCTTCATTTACTGCATTTTTATATTTTCTCCTTTCATCAATTTAATTCAATATTTCTTCTGTTACCCAAGGATTTCTACTAGCCCTCGTCTTTTTACCTACTTGTTTCTCTGCTGCCTTCGCTACTTCATCCCTCAAAGCTACCCATTCTTCTTCTACTGTATTTCTTTCCCCCATTCCTGTCAATTGTTCCCTTATGCTCTCCCTGAAACTCTGTACAACCTCTGGTTTAGTCAGTTTATCCAGGTCCCATCTCCTTAAATTCCCACCTTTTTGCAGTTCTTCAGTTTTAATCTACAGGTCATAACCAATAGATTGTGGTCAGAGTCCACATATGCCCCTGGAAATGTCTTACAATTTAAAACCTGGTTCCTAAATCTCTGTCTTACCATTATATAATCTATCTGATACCTATTAGTATCTCCAGGATTCTTCCAGGTATACAACCTTCTTTCATGATTCTTAAACCAAGTGTTAGCTATGATTATGTTGTGCTCTGTGCAAAATTCTACCAGGCGGCTTCCTCTTTCATTTCTTAGCCCCAATCCATATTCACCTACTATGTTTCCTTCTCTCCCTTTTCCTACACTCGAATTCCAGTCACCCATGACTATTAAATTTTCGTCTCCCTTCACAATCTGAATAATTTCTTTTATTTCATCATACATTTCTTCAATTTCTTCGTCATCTGCAGAGCTAGTTGGCATATAAATTTGTAATACTGTAGTAGGTGTGGGCTTCGTATCTATCTTGGCCACAATAATGCGTTCACTATGCTGTTTGTAGTAGCTTACCCGCATTCCTATTTTCCTATTCATTATTAAACCTACTCCTGCATTACCCCTATTTGATTTTGTGTTTATAACCCTGTAGTCACCTGACCACAAGTCTTGTTCCTCCTTCACTAATTCCCACTATATCTAACTTTAACCTATCCATTTCCCTTTTTAAATTTTCTAACCTACCTGCCCGATTAAGGGATCTGACATTCCACGCTCCGATCCGTAGAACGCCAGTTTTCTTTCTCCTGATAACGACATCCTCTTGAGTAGTCCCCGCCCGGAGATCCGAATGGGGGACTATTTTACCTCCGGAATATTTTACCCAAGAGGACGCCATCATCATTTAATCATACAGTAAAGCTGCATGCCCTCGGGAAAAATTACGGCTGTAGTTTCCCCTTGCTTTCAGCCGTTCGCAGTACCAGCACAGCAAGGCCGTTTTGGTTATTGTTACAAGGCCACATCAGTCAATCATCCAGACTGTTGCCCTTGCAACTACTGAAAAGGCTGCAAGACATTTTTACATATATAAAAATGACAATTGATCCATTTCTGTGTTCGTCAACTTCGTCTTGTCTTGAATCTATATCTGTATATTAATCTGACTGTTTGCATCTCTTTCAGCATCTGAGTGTGCTTCTCTGTTTTTTGTCTGTATCTGTGTCATCCCAAGTACCTGTTCCCGTGTTTGTGTGTTTGGCCTTATTTGTGTACGTGTTTGTTCTTTTTGTATAATTCGTATAACATACGTGACGCACAATTGGTTATGTCATTCAGTATGCTCCAATCGTCCGCCTGTCGTAGAATTTGCCCTATATCGTCATGCCCAATTCGGGTGGTATGTGTATGAGTCTGTCACAGTGTAAAATGACATGTTCAAGAGTTCCTATTTGTCCACAAGTGCACACGGGTGTTGCAGCTGAGAGCAAAGCGAGAGAGATGTTCTGAATGTAGACCATGGCCCGTGAGGAAATAGACAATGCCAAATCTGGGATCTGTATGTTTTAGCCTCATCTCTTCTTTGATGTTTGGGGAAAAGGTGTCCACGCGACGCCCCTTTTCTGTCGAATACCATTCTCCATGCCAGGTATCATTTCGCCAACGGTTTAGTTGGCACCTTTCTGTGATGTGCTCTCCTATAATTTCAAATACTTTTTTCGCGTCTGCCTTTCTTCAGTCAGTACGCTGCTGCTCTTTGACGAATAGTAATGTCAGTTGGGCACCCTCCCATCAGCAAGCATAGTGCCTCTGCCGATGTTTTGCCGAAGGCCCCTGACATCCTAAGCAGAACACTTCTTTGGAAGCATCTCACAATGACTGTATGTGTTACAAGCCTCAGTCGATGCGCCCAGGAGCTCGCTGCAAAGCATACTATGGATTCGAATTGTACGACACGGTACGTACAGTAGCTCACGAAACACTAGACCATCACCCATCACCAGTGGCCAAAGACGCGCAGTCACGAGCAGGAAAGCGCCAGGTTGGCCGGCGCCTCCAGCGAGAGGGCGCTCGAGAGAGAGAGAGAGAGAGAGACAGAGACAGAGAGAGAGAGAGAGAGAGAGAGGGAGGGAGAGAGATGGTCCGCGACGGATCGTCGATCGGACCTGGCTGCGAGACCGACCCTGCCTGGGGTCGCGAGACGACGGCGGCTTTCTAGCCCCGGGCGCATTCGACCTCTGCGCGTGACTGGCCGACCGGCCGCGGCCGCGAATACCGACCCAAAGAGAAGAGGGGCACTACTGCCCCGCCTGCACTTCCTGGAACTCGTCCCTTCCAGCCGGCTGCTGGCCTGGAACGCTAGCTACATGTCTCTCCTCACGTCCAGCGCTGCCTTCTACTCTGTGAAAATTACAACACCCAGAGAGAATTGCTCGAATCTAACACGATCTGACCTAATCCAGTCTCAAATCTCCTCCAGTGTGTAATACCTTTCCATAAACGCTACCCCACATATTCCCACAAGTGTCGCGTCAAATCCCCCAACGATAACCGAACTCACAGTCGACACTCCAGTCCAGCCCAGCCCAGCTTCCACCATCGCCTTTAACAGCTGAAGGCAGTGTCTGTTTCATCACAATACTACTGCTAAACATCCATCCTTAGCAACCCATCCTACAACTGAAGAAATTGTTCGCTTCATTACATTAGCCCTTCTAAACATCCGCCCCTTATAACCCTTTCCCATAGCACAAAATATTATCCGCGTAGTCGCAATAGCCGACCTAATATTCATCTTTAACAGCCCCTCCAACAGTCCAAGAAATTGTCCGTTTGACACAACAGCACTGCTATAAATTCGTAGTTACCAACCCCTCCCACAGCCGAAGAAATTTTCTGCATCGTTATAGTAGTCCTACGTAACATTCTTCCTTGGCGACCCCTTCCTAGAGCCACATCTATTCTTAGCAACGCCACCAACAGCTGAAGAAGTTGTCTACTTTGTCACAATAGTCCTATACAACATTCATTCCTGCAACTAGACCTTTGTAACTTTCAACCTACTATCCATTCCACATATCATCGGTCCCCAATTTTCTGATTCCCAAGCACTCAACCCACTCATTTTCTTACCCGTATTCTTTTCTTACCTATAACAACGAATGAAGATTCTAAACATAAACTCTACTCAAACATAATGAAACCTGTTACCAACAGTTCGTCGATCCGATTTTTTCCTCATATACATACATTTGAAACTTCTTTATTTAAATGTGTGTGTCTGTACTTAAATTGCTGAATGACTGAGGATGAAATTTCTACATTATTTGATTCTGAAACAGCTGAGTAAAACTGAACGTACTGAGCCTACTTTCTCTTTACTTTTTCTTATCATGTCAACATTGACCCACAATATTCCAGCTCAACGCAATCTGACTGCTCAAAAAAATTACGACGTGACTTCAAATAATTAATTCAAAAGAATGACCCTGACTAAAAAGAAATCTTAACTGCAACCTATACATTTCATTAAGCACTTACCTCACAAAAATCTTCATTACGCGAACTACTGCAATACAGCGAGCGTCAATACTGCCAGCTAAATAAAAGTACTAAAGCCACTAACTACCAATGCGCATGTGGTTAGCAGAGGAAAGATTTTGTTGCAAACCAAACAATGTATTTTTTTTTACCTTAATAATGTGACATCCAGTTCAAACACGAATATAAATCGTCATTGACATCCAGTACAGATATATAATCATGAATAAGATTCAATCTCCAAGTCGAACATGTACAGATCGTTAGCATACGCTAACACTTCAGACCTCTACCCTCCATCAATGTTAACTTCTCACATTTAACATCCATCACTGCTGGCTGTTCACTTCCAACTGCCCAAAAGTACTTCCATCATTGCTGGCGACTAACTTCCAACTGCCCAACAGTACTGGCGATTAACTTCCAACAACGAGTCCGACCAGCCACAGAGTCTCTTACAAAGAAAGCGCAGTCAGAGATCCAATGCAAAGCGCTACACAGCGCTGCCAACACGGAATCAGCCCACTTACACATTATCTGATCAAAAGTATCCGGACACCCCTAGTTAATACGGAACTGACCACTACGTGTCACGAAAGGCGGGCCCGCCAGTATAAAAGGAGGCGTGAGGCGACGTTGTCAGTAGCAAAGCAGTAACAGCAAAATGGTCAGCAATAACAGCGCAGTGACTTCCAACGTGGACTATAAATTGGATGTCACCTGAGTAACAAATCCATGAGAGACATTTCAACTGTTCTAAACCTGCCCAAGTCTACTGTTGATGACTTGATTGTGGAATGGAAAGTCGAAGGAACAACCACAGGCAAACCAAGACCGAAAAGACCTCGTGTGCTGACAGACAGACTGTGTTGCGTTACAGTGGATGGTTGTAAAAAATCACGTGAAATCAGCAGTCCAGGTAGCACAGCGACTGTGGGTAGGGAGTTAAAAAGAAGGGGGTAAAGAGGTCGAGCATCTGCTCATAAGCCACACATTTCTTTGGTCAGTGGTAAGTGACATTTGGTGTGGTGTAAAGAGCGACGGGACTGCACAATGAATGACTGGAAACGAGTTATTAGGAGTGATGAATCATGCCATATCTTGTGGCAATCCGATAGAAGGGTATGGGATTGACGAATTCCTGGGGAACGTAACCTGCAGTGAAGTGCAATGGAGGAGGCATTACGGTACGGAAAAGTTTTCGTAGTTGTGGCTTGGTCACCTTATTGCGCTTAAGAAAAGGCTAAATACGGAAGGATATGAACACATTTTACAATACAGTGTACTTGAACAGTAGAGAAACAGCTCGGTGTCATAGAGCAGCCACTGTAAGGCAATGGCTTGTGGATAATAATGTACCTGAAATGGACTCTCCTGCCTGTGGTCTAATGGAACACCTTTCGGATCAATTAGAACGTCGACTTCGCTCCAGACCCCAGTATCCAACAAGACTACCTTCTGTGGTTCAGTTCTTGAAGAAGAATAGGCTGGCAGTTTTCCACGTATGTTCAGACACTTCATTGAGAGAGTCCCCAGTAGAGATAAAGCCATCATAAAGGCAAAGGGTGGACACACTCTATACTAATGTCGACTCAGAGGTGTACAAATACTTTTAATCAGATAGCGAGCACCTCTATAAAACATTTCCATCAATCCTAACTTCATCAATAGTTGAATCCCATAGCCACCAGCCGCGTTCATAATGTCATTTCAATTGCTATAAAACAATGCACATTCCAACATTTTATCAGTTCCTTCAGTGTCACTGTTTCTTATTTTCTAAGAAGAACACCGTACATTGCCAGTTTGTAAAATCTCTGGCAGAAGAATGGTATGTTGCACCAGTGTCAGCCCTCTCTCACCAGCGATGGATGAGGATATAAAATAACGATGATGAAAGAAAAAAGAACAGAGATGGGCCACATGTAGAGACAGTAGCGCCATCTATAATGTGACTGGAAAAGTCAGAATTGTGCTAGAGAAAAGGTATAATACTGGACAATTATAAATAGCAGAATTTCTTGATGTCGTTAACGGTTGTATTATCAGCTTGTGAGCGAACACTAACAAGACAGAATGGTTGCTCATAGGGAAGTGGATGTTTCATACCGTGACATATCTTCTCGCGCTGGGTCAGGGAATTTCACCTGCCTCGAGATGACTGGGTGTTGTGTTGTCCTTATTTCATCTTCATTCATGAAAGTGGCGAAACTGGACTGAGCAAAGGTTGGGGATTTGTACGGGCGCTGATAACCCCGCAGTTGAGCACCCCACAAACCAAACGTCATCATCATCTTCTTCTCGCGCTAAGATGGCTTAAAATACGGTCACACAGTGCAAGAGCACTAACTAGGAAAGTAGGAGCAATCCACTGAATTACAAGCCCATATCACTAACATCGTTTTGCAGTAGCGTTTTAGAACATATACTGTATTCGCACATTATGAAGTACCTAGAAAAAAGCGATTTACTGACATATAGTCAGCACGGATTCAGAAAATATCGTTCTTGTGAAACACAACTAGCTCTTTATACTCATGAAGTAATAAGTGCTATCGACAGAGGATGTCAAATTGATTCCATATTTTTAGATTTCCAGAAGGCTTTCTACACCGTTCCTCACAAGCGTCTTCTAATCAAACTGCGTGCCTACGGAGTATCACCTCAGTTGTGCAACTGGATTCGTGATTTCCTATCAGAAAGGTCACAGTTCGTAGTAATAGACGGAAAGCCATCGAGTAAAACAGAAGTAATATCCGGTGTCCCGCAAGGAAGTGTTATAGGCCCTCTATTGTTCCTGATCTATATTAACGACATAGGAGACAATCAGAGTAGCCGTCTTAGATTGGTTGCAGATGATGTTGTCATTTACCGTCTTGTAAAGTCATCAGATGATCAAAACGACTTGCAAAATGATTTACGTAAGATATCTGTACGGTGCGAAAAGTGGCAATTGACCCTGAATAAAGAAAAGTGCGAAGTTATTCACATGAGTACTAAAAGAAATCAGCTAAATTTCGATTACACGATAAGTCACACAAATCTGAGTGCTGTAAATTCAACTAAATACTTAGGGGTTACAATTACAAATAACGTAAATTGGAACGATCAGATAGATAATATTGTGGGTGGAGCAAACCAAAGACTGCGATTCATTGGCAGAACACTTAGAAGGTGAAACAGGTCTACTAAAGAGACTGCTTACACCCCGCTTGTCCGCGCTATTCTGGAGTATTGCTGTGCGGTGTGGGATCCGCATCAGATGGGACTGACGGATGACATCGAAAAAGTACAAAGATGGGCAGCTTATTTTGTATTATCGCGAAATAGGGGAGGTAGTGTCACAGACATGATACGTGAATTGGAGTGGCAATCATTAAAACAAAGGTGTTTTTCGTTGCGACGGGATCTTCTCACGAAATTTCAATCACCAGTTTTCTCCTCCGATTGCGAAAACATTCTGTTGGTACCCACCTACATACGGAGAAATGATCATCACGATAAAATAAGAGAAATCAGGGCTCTAACGGAAAAATTCAAGTGCTCGTTTTCCCCGCGTGCCGTACGAGAGTGGAACGGTAGAGAGACAGCATGAAGGTGGTTCATTGAATTGTGAATAGCAGAGTAATCACGTAGATGTAGATGAACCATAGACCGAACGACTTTACGATAAAATTGTAAGAGCTGTGTTTTAATGCACGTATACGCAGATTTCATGTTGAAGCCAGTTGAACTCATGAGCGCATCATCTATCATTCTGGTGGGATGGTGTTTACTGTGCTTCCAACCGCAGCATGTCACTCTGGCACAAGCCGTGCATGTGGAACGATTAAAATTTTGATTTATGCTGAGAGCAGACATCGGTTAGGGTCCTACTGCACTGGAATGCCATGGTAATTCCGCTGGCAGAGACGCAAGACACAATACATATGATGCAAAGGAGCCTCCCGCACCTGACATATACCTGTGGGTTACAGCTCAGCCTGCAGAATTGCCGCGGCGAGGATCTGCCGGCAGGTGTTCCAGCCTTGCAGCGCTGCTAGTCGAATGCACGGCGGATTATGACCGCTCCCACACCAGGACTCCAGCAGAGCAACCATGCGCTACCTGGCGCTCACCCATACGTTGTTTTCTGCGAACTCCACGTGTACATTGTGCATAGTATTGAGGCACTTCAACTCAGGACTATTGAAACTGCAAACTGAAAAACAAGTGTTGTGGACACATTCTGGTAATTTTCGAAAGAAAATAATCGACCGAAAGTCAAAAAAGGTGTTTCAAAAACATTTTATATACAAGATGTACAACTTTGCTTCCGCCGTTTTTTCCCCAACAGTTGAGGCTTTAATGAAACAAATTGGTTACACATGTATCTTCAAAGTATTTTCCATCGCTGGCCATTACTTTCTCACATCTTTCGGGCAGCGTACAAATCCCGCGTCGAAAAAATTGTTCATCTTTTCAGGCGATCTACGAATCGATTCTATTTGTGGCTTCTCCATGAGACTGGATGTGTTGGTCATCCAGGCCGTGCGCCATTGATCTAAACAGTTGATAGTCAGAGGGAGAAATTGTCTGGAGAATACGGCGCGGGTGTCCGGACATTTGCCACGGTTTTACCTGCTCCGAAGGGTCGGGTCCCTGGTCCCCCCCCCCCCCACCTCCTCCTCCTCCCCCTCACCCGGCCGCAGAGTTTGCTTTCGAAGTTCCGAACGTGACATCAGTATGGAAGATATTACAACAAACAAGGGCAGGCCTCCTGCTCATTACAAAGGTTGCGAGTATCTTAAACAGAGGGAATCTAAAGAAGGTGTTGTTACATGGATGAGCTTACCCCGAAAAGCGGATCATTGCAAGGGAAATCTGCTTTCGAGGAACAGAGAAGTGTTGAGCGTATTAGAACATCTCTGTGGACCACCTGACGATGCAGCTCTGAAAGTGAGAAAGCAAGTGGAAAGGGCGGAGAGAAGGTCTCGAGAAGAAACTACACAGTTATCGGAGATATACGCGGATGAAATGGGAAATCTACGTAATACAGTTTGTGACTTTGTTACAGTGATGCCTAATTCAGAATCTATGAAGAGAACCAACAACAGCCTAAGAACTCTTATGAAATTGATCTTCATGAAGATCTATTAAAAATGGGAGACGGCAGTAGTTTTCTTCTGGAAGACGATCTATTAGAGGCGAGAATAATGATTTTTTAGTGGAAGCAAAGGAAAAGAAATTTTAAAAACATGTGCCCATTTTTTATGGATGGAACATTTAAGAGATGCAGCAAGCAGTTTGTACAGACCTTCACCATACACGTAGACTTAGGAGGCCCGATTAAAGAAACAAACATTCTTCCTACTGTATTTGCAATGCTCCCTAATAAGAAGAAAGACACATATGTTCGTCTGTTTCGTCTGATAAAACAGGCAGTCTCTGAGTGGTGTCCTAAACAAGTAAAGGTGGACTTTGAGGCAGCTGCGATATCGACCATTCGTCAAGTTTTTCCCACAACTGAAATATATGGATTCTATTTCCATATGAAGAAGAGTTTATGGAGAAGAACTAAAGTTCTCGGTCTAGCTGAGGAGTACCGCTAGAACGAGGATTTAAGACTTCACGTCAGCGTGTGTGCAGCGCTGGCAGTTGTAAAACCGGAGAACGTAAGCAATGGATGGATTGAGATCCATGCAGAAGCTTCTGATAACGGAAAGTTCTCTCATTTCCTTGACTACTTTGTGGATAACTGGCTAGATAATGAGGATATCGCAATAGAAATGTGGGACTGTTACGGAAAAAGGCACCGAACGACGAATGCTGTTGAAGGGTGGCAAAACAAAATAAATAGTATTATAGGAAACCCTCACCCTAGAATCAACTATTTGGTGAGTGCTTGAAAAGGGAAGCAGAGCTCACAAACTGCATGTACATGAAATTGGAAATGAATCTTGAAGGTAAGAAGAGGAAGAAGAAATATTTGGAGCTGGACGACAGGATAGAGAGAATAGTAAAGAATTATGAAGAGACTGGCAACATTAGGCCTTGCATGAAAGCCATTGCCCATATTCAGAAACTGGACTAAAATACGTTAAAAATGTATTAAAAGCTATGAAGACCACTGAGTCCTCGCAGATTACTGAGATAAATTTTTAAAACATTGAAGCAGCGTTATCGGAGCTAATACACTCCTGGAAATTGAAATAAGAACACCGTGAATTCATTGTCCCAGGAAGGGGAAACTTTATTGACACATTCCTGGGGTCAGATACATCACATGATCACACTGACAGAACCACAGGCACATAGACACAGGCAACAGAGCATGCACAATGTCGGCACTAGTACAGTGTATATCCACCTTTCGCAGCAATGCAGGCTGCTATTCTCCCATGGAGACGATCGTAGAGATGCTGGATGTAGTCCTGTGGAACGGCTTGCCATGCCATTTCCACCTGGCGCCTCAGTTGGACCAGCGTTCGTGCTGGACGTGCAGACCGCGTGAGACGACGCTTCATCCAGACCCAAACATGCTCAATGGGGGACAGATCCGGAGATCTTGCTGGCCAGGGTAGTTGACTTACACCTTCTAGAGCACGTTGGGTGGCACGGGATACATGCGGACGTGCATTGTGCTGTTGGAACAGCAAGTTCCCTTGCCAGTCTAGGAATGGTAGAACGATGGGTTCGATGACGGTTTGGATGTACCGTGCACTATTCAGTGTCCCCTCGACGATCACCAGTGGTGTACGGCCAGTGTAGGAGATCGCTCCCCACACCATGATGCCGGGTGTTGGCCCTGTGTGCCTCGGTCGTATGCAGTCCTGATTGTGGCGCTCACCTGCACGGCGCCAAACACGCATACGACCATCATTGGCACCAAGGCAGAAGCGACTCTCATCGCTGAAGACGACACGTCTCCATTCGTCCCTCCATTCACGCCTGTCGCGACACCACTGGAGGCGGGCTGCACGATGTTGAGGCGTGAGCGGAAGACGGCCTAACGGTGTGCGGGACCGTAGCCCAGCTTCATGGAGACGGTTGCGAATGGTCCTCGCCGATACCCCAGGAGCAACAGTGTCCCTAATTTGCTGGGAAGTGGCGGTGCGGTCCCCTACGGCATTGCGTAGGATCCTACGGTCTTGGCGTGCATCCGTGCGTCGCTGCGGTCCGGTCCCAGGTCGACGGGCACGTGCACCTTCCGCCGACCACTGGCGACAACATCGATGTACTGTGGAGACCTCACGCCCCACGTGTTGAGCAATTTGGCGGTACGTCCACCCGGCCTCCCGCATGCCCACTATACGCCCTCGCTCAAAGTCCGTCAACTGCACATACGGTTCACGTCCACGCTGTCGCGGCATGCTACCAGTGTTAAAGACTGCGATGGAGCTCCGTATGCCACGGAAAACTGGCCGACACTGACGGCGGCGGTGCACAAATGCTGCGCAGCTAGCGCCATTCGACGGCCAACACCGCGGTTCCTGGTGTGTCCGCTGTGCCGTGCGTGTGATCATTGCTTGTACAGCCCTCTCGCAGTGTCCGGAGCAAGTATGGTGGGTCTGACACACCGGTGTCAATGTGTTCTTTTTTCCATTTCCAGGAGTGTATTAAGTTGTAATTGTAAATAAAGTGTACATTAGTTCAACGTGTTTAGGCTGATTTTACACACGCCAGAATGGTAGATGGTCATTTATCATTTTCACGGTACAAACCTGTGCAAAGTGTGATGCGAATCAGCCTTTAATGTAAAAAAAAAAAGTGTTTCAAGCCTCACAAAAGTATCCCTATTGTTGTCACGTTAAGATAACTTTTTTCTATCTTCCAATATTATGACCATACTATTAAATAATTGTGAGTTATAAAATAATTTTCTGAAGCTTCAGAATCGCAACTATCACCTAAAATATCATGGGTTGTTAAACTGATAGTATACGCTTCTGTAAAAGAAAATGGGAACTGAACCTTTGAATTGCACCTAAAATTGACATCCCAAAACTGATCTGATCCTAAGGTTGACAATTTTGGCACCTCAAATATTTTTTATTTAAGTTTAGCTGCAAACATTTATAGTAGATGTAAATCTACTTAAGTACATTTAGATACAGTCCTTTAAAAATTAAAATTTCTTACTAAATTGTTGATTATCTTTAAACAGGTCAGTAAAAGCAAGGAGCTTACTACTGAAAATTATTTGTTACTAAAGAACATCAGAAAGATATGTATTAGACCTACTTTTCTTATACATTAGAGACATTTTGAAAAGATATTTGATCATTTCCTCTGTCACAGATATTGTAATTTCAGTTGCTTTGCAACACCAGGGATATCTACTTCTAATTTATGTTTGCAGCTGTTCTCATTTCGAATTCTGGAATATTTACTTCGTCTTCTTTGGTGAAGGAATTTCGGAAAATGCATTTACTAACTCCACCTTAGTGGCACTGTCTACAGTAACATTACCGTCGCTGTCGCACAGTAAAGGTACTTACTGAGCCTTTCCGCTGGTTTACTTAACATGGGACCAGTATCTCTTTGGATTTTGCGCCACATTTCTAGAGCGAGTTTCGTTGTGGAAGCTATTAAATGCATCTCGCATTGAAATCCGCACCAAATTTCGAGCCTCAGTAAAACTTCACGAATCTTGGAGATTTTGCGTTCGTCTAAATTATACGTGCCTTTTGCGGTGCTCCTGCAACAGCTTTCTGTCGTGTTTTGTGTACCATGGGGGATCAGTTCCGTCTCTTATTAATTTATTTGGTACGAATATCTCGAGTGCTGTTGATACTATTTCTTTGAACTTAAGCCACATATGGTCTTAATTTACATAGTTTGGAAGGATTGCAGACTACCTCTTGGAAAGACGTCACCCGAATTTATAGCTGCTTTTATAAATAGATATATTTCGCGTTTAGTTTTGGTGAATTTTTTTGTTACGGAAGTGAGCCTCGCTACGACTGCGTGTTCACTAATCCCTGTATCCGTCGTGATGCTCAGGATTATTTGTGGCTAAGAGTTCAAGTGTGTTTTCGTAACCATTTACAAATGGTTCAAATGGCTCTGAGCACTATGGGACTTAGCATCTGTGGTCATCGGTCCCCTAGAACTTAGAACTACTTAAACCTAACTAACCTAAGGACATCACACACATCCATGCCCGAGGCAGGATTCGAACCTGCGACCGTAGCAGTCGCGCGGTTCCGGACTGAGCGCCTAGAACCGCGAGACCACCGCGGCCGTCGTAACCATTTACAATTTGAATGGCCTCGTCAACTAATTGTTAAAAATAATTTTTAAAAAAGCATTTAGAACAATTACGGAAGTTGTTTTCTATTTACAGTAGGGTATGAAAATGTATTTTTGTCGGTCCGCAGCTCGTGGTCGTGCGGTAGCGTTCTCGCTTCTCGCGCCCGCGTTCCCTGGTTCGATTCCCGGCGGGATCAGGGATTTTCTCTGCCTCGTGATGACTGGGTGTTGTGTGATGTCCTTAGGTTAGTTAGGTTTAAGTAGTTCTTAGTTCTAGGAGACTGATGACCAGAGATGTTAAGTCCCATAGTGCTCAGAGCTATTTTGTATTTTTGTCAACATGCGGAAGGTAGATTGAAGTAACTGCCAACTATAATTGAATGAGTAGGGTACCTATTTGTGATGAGACTCAAGTTTCCCTTTCTTTGAACTGTTCAGCAAGTGTTTCATCTGAGACAGGGAGTCGGTAAAAGGAGCCAGTTATTAATTTATTCCGGTTGTCGAATATTACCTCTGCCCATACTAAGTCACAGGAAGTATCTGCTTCAAAGTCGATTGTGAGCTTACATTAATTTCCCTTAAGTTGTCCTTCTTGTTTCTGTTGTAGTGCAGATAATTACAATTACGGCTTTTCCCTCCAGAACCTAAGATGCTTTCTCTGTGACCCTGTGAATACCAGAGCTAAACAATGTAGAACAACAATATACGTTACAAGCGTAGCATTCTGTATTACTTCATTTCCTTATTTCTAACATTTTAAAATTGTAAGTCGACTTTAGATGACATGTCAATCATAGATGTTCTTATCTCTATTTAGTGAACGTGTTTTCAGTTACGTTTTGAACATTGTCCCGCTACACTTTATTAACTAATGTTTTTAGAGGATAAATTAATATGGAGTACGTCGATCTTCTTTTCAAACATTCACAAACCCATTTATTCTTTCCCTATTGTCTTTTGGGTATGCAATGGATCTGAGCACTATGGGACTCAACTTCTGAGGTCATTAGTCCCCTAGAACTTAGAACTAGTTAAACCTAACTAACCTAAGGACATCACAAACATCCATGCCCGAGGCAGGATTCGAACCTGCGACCGTAGCGGTCCTGCGGTTCCAGACTGCAGCGCCTTTAACCGCACGGCCACTTCGGCCGGCTTTGGGTATGCAGTTGTAGTAATTAAAGTAGGCACAAATGCAGTGATCAAAAAGAAATGATTAGCGTACATTCGCATTCTCGTTTCATCGTGAAAGGAAACTACCTTACAGACAGAGGAATCTATATTTATACTTGGGAGAACTAATTACATACTGACATAATCGTCGGTATTGCTTTCGTTTCCCAAAAGTTATAAATATTTCGATTTCGGAAAAGAAGCTCTGTATTTGGCCAAGATGTCTAAGAAGAAGGTCCCTTACGTACTGGTTGTATCGAGTAAGATGTGGAGACGGCGGTTTGAAAGCGGACAGAGGTAGTGCGGGGAAGGGCGTCCCTTACCTGAGGGATCGCTACTCAAGCTACCTGGCGAAGGAGCGAGTGTGGCAAATGTCCGGTGTGGCGTCGAGCGTTGTCGTGCTGCAAAATCACTTTATCATGCCTCTCGTTGTATTGCGGCCATTTGTCTTTTAATGCTCTGCTCAAACGCATTATCTGCATTCGATAACGAGCACCTGCGATTGTTTCAGTTGGTTTTAACACTTCATAGTACACCACGCCGAGCTGATCCCACCACATGCAGAACATGATCTTGGAGCCGCGAATATTCGGTTTCGCCGTCGACGTGGAAGCATGGCCGCGATATTTTGCATTTAGGGTTATTGTAATGAAGCCATTTTTCGTCCCCGGTCACAATGCGATGCAGAAATCCCTTCCGTTTTTGCCTCTGAAGCAACTGTTCACAGACGCACAAACGCCGTTCAACGTATCTTGGTTTCAGCTCACACGGGACCCAAGTTCATAGCCTTGAGACGTTTTGAAATGGCTTGCTGTGCCAGTCCCACTAATCGTGCCAATACTTCTTGAGTCTGACGCGAGTCTTCACTCAGCAATGTCTCCAATTCTGCATCTTCGAAAACATTCTCTTTCCACCACTTGCCGGTCTACGACGTTAAAATCACCGTTCTTGAAGCGTTGAAACCACTCACGACACGTTCGTTCACTAATAGCGTCATACGTACTGGAGAGCATTCGATGAAACAAAACAGTAACACCTCCCGAAAATGACTAGAATTAAGCTCGTAAACCGACATTTTCAATCAAGAACAACTTAATGATGCAGACACAAATCGATTAATGTTTCAATGAGGTTATGTTGATCGACGTCCAAGCTAACTGCCTGACGTCTGTGATCTGTTTCTCTCGACCGCTACTTACTGTTGTCGCCACCTGTCGGCAAAAGGCGTAAGCAAAGTTGTACACCTTTTATTTTTAATGAACATAAATACACTCTAGGACAAGAAAAGGCAACCTCACCGGTGTCCGGGGCGTCTTTAGAGTCGTCTTCGGCATCGAATCTCATCTAGAGCACAGTTGACTTCAGTGATGAAACCCGCTTCGAATTGAGCCCCAATGACCAGCGAAGACATATCTGGAGATGCAGCGGACAACGGTGGGATAGCAATCCATCGCACACCATACGGCCCAACAACGAGGAATGCTGGGCTGGGCTGCCATTTATTTTCATAGCAGGGCTTCTTTGGTCCTTATCTGTAGCACCCTTACAGCGCGGAGGTACGTCGACGCTGTTCCAGGCCCGTTATGTTGCCCTTCGTGGCAAGTGATCGTGGGCTTACATTTCAGCAAGACAATGCCCGCCCGCATACAGTGACAGTTTCTACTGTTTATCTCCGTGCTTGCCAAACTCTACTATGGCCAGAAAGGTCGCCAGATCTCTCTCCAATTGACAATGTTTGGAGCACAGTGGGCAGGACTCTCCAACCAGTTCGGGATTTTGACGATCTAATTCGCCAGTTGGACATAATTTGGCACAATACGCCTCAGGAGAATACCCAATAACTCTGTCAATGAATGCCATGCCGAATAACTGCTTGCTTAAGGGCCAGAGGTGGACCAACGCTTTAATGACTTGTTCAATTTGAGAAGCTCTTTCTCTTGATTATATAATCAATTTTTTTCTGAAGTTGTAGTGATTTGTTTGTTTGTACATGTACATCACAACTATCTACTTCCATCCCATTCGGATAATTCCTTCGTGGTGCGTTCTTTTTGTATTAGTGTATATTTTGTAAATTAAGGGGAGGTTGAAAGGTGGCTACACTGAGCCACAGCGCCAGAGATCGCTAGAGAGCATTGTTCCGCCGCCTCCACTGGCGGTGATTATTGAGATGTCGTAGTGGGAGTGCTTGTCGAGGACTCGTAGTAGTCAGTTCGTGTTCAGATGTGCTAGTAGGGAGTGCTTGCTGAGATGTGATACTGAAAAGTTCTTGTTGAGATGTGGTAATAGCGAGTCGGTGTGGAGATATATTGTAATGATTAGAGTGATTTTGGTCAATATATGAAGGTAACGAAACTTGATTTATTTTTCATTATTTCCATGTTTTAAATAATGCGTCATTACAGGTTCAGTCAACAAAGCATCTGGCTTGTGTTCTTGGATTAGAGTGTAATTCTGGTTCTCTTGAGTAATTATGGTATTTTTATTTTCTTTAATTAATTCAGTATAAATGATATTTAAAATTTCTTGTGTTGTTGAAGAAGAACCGTGCCAGATGCGTACGTTGAGTTATACTTCCACACGCAGAACAGTTACACTTGTGCTTTGGTTTCGTAGGTTTTATAGTTGCTGGGGACTTAATTAATTAATTGTGTTAATGAAAATTTCCATTTCATTCTTTGTTATTGTTCTATGCAGTCAGATAGCGTAATAATACTAGTCAGGGCCAACCGTTACGAGACTTCGTAATCGGACAAACAGCTACTAAAAACAAAAAATTAAAATTATTTTCATTATATATTAATTAAGCCCCCATGCACGTGGCGACCGCTGCTTCGGATCGTCCCTTGGAATTCTTCTGATTGTAAAAATAGTAGACAGTAGCATTGTTGTAGTAATTTGTAATTTAGTAATTGTAGTCTATTTTGCATGTGTAGATTTGGTAATTGTCATTCTTCTAATGGTATTTTTTTTCTCTGAATTTGATTGTTGTCTTGTATACGCGTTTGACGATTTAGTGCAATTATTTCAATTGTTCGTTAATCGTGTTTGAGGGAAACATTTCGAGTGAATGGTATTGTTGGAGATAAAGAGTCATTGTGTATAATTTCCGTACAGTGACGAGTTTTGGTTGTTTTGTAAATGATTACGCGATCAATGAAAAAGGCGAAAATGATGGATAGTGAGAATGACGAAATTGTTAACATGGCGAACTCGCCAACAGAGGAAAACAGTATGATGGATAATGAAGTGGAAAACAATGTAATAAGTCGGGAAAATAGTCCGGAACCATTTCAAAATTTTTCTCAATCAGAAAATTCACAGAATCCGAGATTAACGACAGAAGATATGCAGCAGTTGTTGGGTGCAATATTAAATTTGGGATCTCAGTTAGAATCACTACGGAGAACAATTACAACCGAATTCAAAACAGTGGGATCACAGTTAAGATCTGAATTAAAAACAGTGGGATCACAGTTACGATCTGAAATTAAAACTGATATGGGAACAATGGAAACACGGTTAGACTCACGGGAATCACAAATAGGAACAAACAAAACCGAGATGGAAACAATGGAAACACAGTTAGGCTCACGAACAGGGACATGTTTCAAAAACATGAAAGATGAATCAAAGAAAGAAATTAGAGAAGAAGTACAACCGATTTTGAAGGCTCACAATAATAGTTTAATTTCAACAGGAATTAGACAAGAGGAACAGGGTAGGGAACAGGAAGAAAAAGATCGCGTGATAGTTCAAAAATTTTCAGAGTTAAATTTACAACGTGCACACGATAATGAAGAAGTATTTGAAAGAATTGAGGAATCAGTACCAAATGACTTAACGCAACAGTGTGAACAGTCAACTACTAAATGTGACAATACTGAAACCCGAATTGCGACACTTACGGAAGACGTAAACTTATCGGAAAGAGTTGAGGAGATTTCAGATCAATTGACAAATCTTAGTTTAAATGGGGACAGAGATTCAGATGATATAGCTCCATTGCCATTTTCAGAAACCGAAGAGTACCAGAGCATAAATAAGCATATTGAAAATCACGGAAAATTTAATGAACGCGTTAAATGGGAATTTGAAGCATTAGGAAAGCAAGTGAAACAAATTGAAGGCGAAATTGTAGGAAAAGACAGCAAAAGAAATTTAGAATCACAAATAGCAGAGGGGTTTGAAGAAAGTAATTTGTTTTATTTACGGGATGCAACAAGAGAGCGCCAAGCGCGCGAACTTGACAATAATCGACATTCGGACTGGGACAGACGCGGTAGGTCTTTGTCGCCACGAGGCGAAAACTTTGACTGTAAACACTTCTTGACTGTTCGGAAATTTAAGATCTTCCGCAATTCTAAGAATGACATACATACATGTTCATGGTTAGATCAATTTACGTACGCACTTCCGCCAGATGTGCCACTAAGTCACAAACTGAAATTTATGTGCAGCTATTAAAGTCCTCAGGGGATTCACTATACTAAGTGAATATGTGCCGTAGCGTTCACAGGGCCCCGAGCTGTAGTGGTGCTATTTCCCTTTTTAGTTTTCTGCACCGCTGCCTACTCTTATACTATTCTTTGCATCTATAAAAACAACTCTTCTACTATCCATCTATCTAGACAGTAGGTAAAAAATAACCGGATTTGACTGTTTTACCCAAAAGTGACTTTGGAAATTACTGTTTGGACTTACTATATTTTCTGTAGCATTCATTCGTAGCTTAAATGAAATTTTACCTGTTTATCTTCGTGACAATATTACTTCATATGTTGACGATATTCTTATTGCTAAACGTTCTTGGAGTGAGCATAACAAAATTTTGGATTCATTATTACGTATCTTTGCAAGAGTTGGCATTACAGTGAACTTGGAAAAATCTGAATTTGGTCGTTCTCAGGTGAAATTTCTCGGTCACATTATTTCCACAGAAGGTATTCTTCCTGATCCAGAGAAATTAGACGCTATTCGTAATTATGCTGTTCCTACCACAAAACGTGATGTTTGTAGTTTCCTTGGTGTCTGTAATTTTCTTAGACGCTTTGTTAGATTGGACGATTTGGCCACACCTAATTTACGCATTTCAGTTATGCGCACTTTGGTCCCAGAAAATGCTTTCATAAATTACGAGAAAGTTGCTACTTCAGTAATATGGAAAAACGTATTCGATCTGTTCTTGCCAAATGCAAATTATGTTAATAGGCTAAACCGCCAACGATTTCTCACAGAGCACCGTTGTTTTCTATCATTCCAGCGAAATTAAAGGACATGGCTGCAGTCGATTTGTTCGGTCCAGTGGTTCGTTCTACTAATGGTTTTGCGTACATTTTCGTAGCAGTGGAATTAACATCAAAATATGTGTGTTTTACACCTTTACGCAAAGCAACAGCTCGTTCAGTATCTAACGCTTTCATCAAACATTTTCTTAAAGAAGTTGGTCATGTTGATAAGGTTATATCAGATAATGGATCACAGTTTCGCTCTAAAATTTGGCTTCGTACTCTACGGCGTCGTAAGATTAAACCAATTTTTATTTCACTTTTTCACCCTCAATCTAACGCTTCAGAGAGATGGATGAAGGAAATCAATAAATTGTGCCGTCTTTGTTGTCATCAGAATCACAGAACTTGGGATCAGTATCTTCATATTTTTCAAAACATTCTGAATGAACTTCCTAATGACTCAACTTCTTTACCGCCTCTATTGATATTAAAAAATAAAGTACCAACAAATCGCATTTCTGAAATCGTTCCTTTTCCGCCCACACGGAAACTGCAGCATTCTGAAGTTGTCAACCTGGCTCTACGAAATATTGCATCTGCGGCTGCTAGAAAAGAGAAATCAGCGAAACGTCCTGGTCGTTTAAAAATCTTGTCAGTTGGTCAAAAGGAATTAATTAAGTCTCACCGTTTGTCTCACAGAGGAAAAGGCTTGTGTCGCAAATTTTTTCTGCTTTATAACGGTCCATATAGAGTTCGCAAAATTATTCATGATAACACTGTTGAAATAGAAACTCTTAAATCTCGGCGCTCTAAGGGAATACATCATATATCGAACGTAAAAATTTTTGTGGAATGACATACTTTAGAGAAACTAACAGCTACATGTAAACATGCGGAGAGTACAGGGATACCGCGTCGTGTTCCGGCGGCGGCAGATACTCAAAGCAACAGTGAAGTCTGCGCGGCGCACGAGGCAGTCGTTGACCGCAAACAATCACTTCCTACGTCACGCGCCTACAGCTGATCGAGCGCTCAGTGTGAATGCACTGACAGCCGTAAACAAATACACAGTCTAATTTCTCCGACTAAATTCTATATAAAGCTATAAGGACTTCATAAATTATGTTATTAACGTTCAGTATTTTTCAGGATACGGTTGTATAAAATATTTAAGACCTTCAGGTAAATTCTATGTGTGTCCGACGTTAAGAGGACTTGCTATGGAGAAAATTTCAGGAAGAATGTAATTTAAAAAAAAAAAGAAAAAGGAAGTAAAAAACCAAAAAGGTAACGATTAATTGAGTTTATTTTTCAGGTAACATATTTCCACTTAGGTACGTACTTTAGACGTAATTTGCTGCTCGCGATTACGTGATTCATACTTTGTGCTAAATTTCATGTTCTATGAATTTACTTGTGAAGCGACGTGCTTGCGTACATTTACTGATTTTGACAATGATTGATTAATGAATAGGGTTGTTACTTGTGTATATTATGCATCGCTTGGCTGCACTGCCTTTTCACTGATGTCATATTTTTTTATTATGTGCCTGCTGTGCTTATTTATTTAAATTATAATTGCCACCTGATTAGTTGTGCTGTTATGTATGTAGGTTACACTTTGTGATTTATCTGCTTGCGCCTTCATGTTTACTTATTAAGATTACATATAAACATTTATTTGCTTATGCTGATATGATGCTAATGACTTGTTTATCACGTAAGATATATGTTTGCTGCTTTTTGTATGGATTGCATATTTACACATTTCTGTTTTGTTGTCATAACTACTCTTCAATTTAGAATATAGCAATGATGATGTACAGTGTACGAACATAGAGTTTAGGTTACACTGTGGTATTAATTATAGATTGTTCGCTTGGCAGAGCCTCGTTGTAAGAATTGTGCTGCATCCACTTGTTGACATTCTGTTCTCTACTGGTATATTTACTCGCTATTGCATGTTTTGCTTATGCTCAGTGCCTTATATTTTTAAGATAAGAAAATGAACTGCTATAATTCGACGAACGACATGAGTACAAGAAACTTCATAGAAGTCACATGAGCTGAGGTTTTATGGAAGCTGTATAAATTTATGCTAATAGGAAGGAAGCTAACGACATGACATACCAAAACTAGGTTTAGACCATTGACAGTTATTACACTGCATTTTTCGTGAGCAATTGAAATAGGAAGTGACACTTGACACAAAAAATACTCCACATGTTTGCTTCTGCTATGATTCTTGAAGTGGTGTACACACTGTGAAATATTATGATCATTCACACTCCGTAATCGTACTTAATTACTGAGAGTTATTCGAACTAAGTCTGTTGGAGGTCATGTATGCATTTCTTTTATTTAATGATGGACAAGGAACCAGAATGTATCTTATAATTTATAATGAGTAGAAAATTTGGGTCAGATGGATTACACAGAGGTTGTGTGTAGACACTGTGTCTTCGGATTGTATGGGATGATGAATTGAAGTTGCACTAGGATTTTGTCTGTACTTGTTCGAGGAGACTGACTAGAGGAAAGAGTTGTTATGGAAGTGAAATGATATTGGTGCTGAGGTTTATATATATCGACGTAGTGAAGAGGTATTATTGAAGTATTAAGATTAAGTGATGATTATTGGAGTTTTCGTGGACAAGAGGTAAGGTAAATGATATTGATGATAAGGTTTATATGTATCGACGTATTGAAGAGGTATTAGTGAAGTATTGAGATTATGCTGATGATTATTGGAGTTTTGGTGGATAAGAGGTAAAGTAAGTGAGGAGCATATTTTTTTTTTGTTGGTCTATATGGAACAAGGAGGATAAAGATGGCAGACCTGAACACTCAAGTAGAAGGAAGATTGTCTACACACACACTTTGTTAAATCACTAAGCAGTATATACTTTTTTTGAAGAGAGGAAGTATTTGCATATCTTGGCTCACTGACAGTTGTTCAGCAACCGTACATTTTGATCTGGCTTGGCAAACATTGGTCTAGACATGATGACTATGACGTTGACTTAACTATTATTGACTGTTATACATTGCTGCCACTACTACTTGGTACACATGATGAACATCAAATCTTGGACAGAGTTACATTTACACAGTTAACACTATTCAATTACACAGTAGTACTTAATGTGGATGAAAGATGAGTGAGTGTGTTTTGAGTGTTTTCCTTTCCTAATCCTATCCACCTATCTCCTAAATATTATTTTATTTGTTAGTAGTGGCTTGCACTGACACCCATAAATGTTATAGGTTTACTGGTATTTGTGTATTGTAATAGTTAATAGGACAATTATCTGATATCATTTGTGTGTTTGTTATGATTTGTATGTTTAGTGTAAAAGCATTGTATGTGTATTCAAACTATTGTTCATGCCTGAACTGTCTGATTAGTGATGGTGCTGCACTTTTCAACATGATGCGTGACATTTAGTCATGTTTGATTTCTGCTGATGAACTGTGTGATCAGTGATTGTAAAAAATTATGGACTGTTACTTGTACCTTTTCTACATGATTGGTGCCGCTAGGACATGTTTAATTTCTGCTTATAAACTCTGATGAACAGTGTGATCAGTGCTAGTGAATTTTATGGAACTGCTTCTGCTGAGAAATGTGACTTGTTGATGTCTGCACCTGCTCAACATTGCTGGGTGCCACTGATGGACTGTTTCTACTGAAAAGATGTCACCTGTTGATATCTGTACCTGCTCAACATTGCTGGTGCCACTAATGGAACTGCTTCTACTGAAATGGTGTTACTTGTTGATGTCTGCACCTGCTCAACATTGCTGGGTACCACTGATGGACTGCTTCTACTGAAATGGTGTTACTTGTTGATGTCTGCACCTGCTCAACATTGCTGGGTGCCACTGATGGACTGTTTCTACTGAAAAGATGTCACCTGTCGCTGTCTGCACCTGCTCAACATTGCTGGGTGCCACTGATGGACTGCTTCTACTGAAATGATGTCACTTGTTGGTGTCTGCACCTGCTCAACATTGCTGGTGCCACTAATGGAACTGCTTATACTGAAATGGTGTTACTTGTTGGTGTCTGCACCTATTCAACATTACTGGGTGCCACTGATGGACTGCTTCTACTGAAATGATGTCACTTGTTGGTGTCTGCACCTGTTTAACATTACTGGGTGCCACTGATGGACTGTTTCTACTAAAAAAATGTCACTTGTTGGTTTTTGCACCTGTTGACCATTGCTGGGTGCTACTGCTGGAACTGTCAACTGCTTATTCTTGGGCTATGGAAAGCGTTTATGTGAATATTTGTATAAACTGATTTTTTGTGTATTACAGTTTGTGAAAAGTTATGAGACTCTTACCTGCACATATTCGTCATTGCTGACGCTATTGATTGAATTGTTTAACCACATAATACTTGTGTAAACTATTATGTAAAGTCACATGTATGAAAGAATTTGTATTGCTTACTGTATTCTGTATAATAGGTTATTGAAAGGTCAGTGCAAAGCCAAAATTTTATCTAGTTATATGATATTTAGGTATTAATATTATCTTTTATTTTTGTCTGTATTTTTTTTGACGAATTTGGTGGTATTTTCACCACCAATGCTGGCAAAAATACCATCAAATTCTAGCCGTGGAGGAAGGGCATATGAAAGGTGGCTACACTGAGCCACAGCGCCAGAGATCGCTAGAGAGCATTGTTCCGCCGCCTCCACTGGCGGTGATTATTGAGATGTCGTAGTGGGAGTGCTTGTCGAGGACTCGTAGTAGTCAGTTCGTGTTCAGATGTGCTAGTAGGGAGTGCTTGCTGAGATGTGATACTGAAAAGTTCTTGTTGAGATGTGGTAATAGCGAGTCGGTGTGGAGATATATTGTAATGATTAGAGTGATTTTGGTCAATATATGAAGGTAACGAAACTTGATTTATTTTTCATTATTTCCATGTTTTAAATAATGCGTCATTACAGGTTCAGTCAACAAAGCATCTGGCTTGTGTTCTTGGATTAGAGTGTAATTCTGGTTCTCTTGAGTAATTATGGTATTTTTATTTTCTTTAATTAATTCAGTATAAATGATATTTAAAATTTCTTGTGTTGTTGAAGAAGAACCGTGCCAGATGCGTACGTTGAGTTATACTTCCACACGCAGAACAGTTACACTTGTGCTTTGGTTTCGTAGGTTTTATAGTTGCTGGGGACTTAATTAATTAATTGTGTTAATGAAAATTTCCATTTCATTCTTTGTTATTGTTCTATGCAGTCAGATAGCGTAATAATACTAGTCAGGGCCAACCGTTACGAGACTTCGTAATCGGACAAACAGCTACTAAAAACAAAAAATTAAAATTATTTTCATTATATATTAATTAAGCCCCCATGCAAGGTTTACTATCTTTTGGTTCAAAAAATGGATTTTTTTAAAATTGCATTTTTCGATTCATGAAAGTGTTTGGTTCAAAAAATGGATTTTTTTAAAATTGCATTTTTCGATTCATGAAAGTGTTTAGAATCCACCCCTGAAACGGTTTTTTGCGGTTGAACAAAAAAATGCACCTACCTGAAATCGACCTTTTTCACGCGACGGTTTTTTTTCTTTCGGAGGACGAATTATTGTTCCGGTGCTTGGGAGGAAACACACAAAATTCAAATGAAAGTTTGAACGCGTGTGTTTGGAAGCTAGTCCCCAAGCATTTGCGTTCTGGTGCGAAGACTGTGGAGATTGCGACTTTCCTGGAAGTGAGCAGCTTCAACGAAGGGTATTCAGCAATTCTGAAGACCATGACAACGATGGACGTCACCCAGGGACTCTATTCGACGCAGTTCGCCAAACATTCGGACGACCACCGGCTTCAAGCGGCCGAAAACCGATTGTCAGCGGCCGTACGAGCGGCTCTGGAGCCGCGCAGGATGGCTCAGATCGAGCAGAACGCCCTTTATAAGGAAGAGGAAGGACTAGTTTATGAACCCGGAATAGCAGATTGAACGTACGTTGCATAATATTGCATTTATCTGTAGTCAAATCTTCAAACGCGTTTATCTCGAAATGACTTTTTTTTTTTTTTTTTTTTTTAAATATCGCGCAGTGTGGTAACATCAAATCTACTGAACCGATTGGCATGAGTTTTGGTTTCCGACGAAGCTAACTAAATTGTCTAGGAGTTGTGCCACTTTTATTCTGATCCATCAACTATAAATATTTTTACTTGGTCGACGAAGTCGAAAAATCGATGAAAAAACCCTATTTTTACAAATGGACGCAATTTTGTTTCCTATGGTCCAAATAACTTAAGCGAGGTACAACTCCTAAAGATTCTTACATACTTCGCTCACGTACACTCAATTTTTATTTCAGACGATCCGGCTGACCTGTGATATACCGCACGTGGAGGTCTACATCGAAATTTTGTTTCGTTCCGACGTCACTTCCGCCTTTGCTCTTCGACTTTTCCGCTCGAAAAATTCCAGTTTGTAGAGGAAATACCAATAAACATTATGACAAAATTTAACATTTATATCTACAACACATCCCGAGAAATATGTTCTCAAAGAACATGCTTTTTTCGGGCCAACGATAGTAAACCTCCCCATAAGGGGATCATATTTAACAAAACATGCTGCTAATATGTCTCCCACTGCAAGCGAACATCGCCCTCCCTTGCCTGAATACTTAGCATATTCGTTACTCGTTACAGAAGGTGGACCTTTTGGCAGTGAACCGTATCTCAAATCTGTAATCAGGTTCAGCTGCGTCGAAAATGAAAAGTAAATATGTATGTTTCAGTCAAGCGTCGTTTCTCCAGATCATTGCGAGCATAAGAGAACAAGAATAAATCGGAGATACGCATCAGGCCGTATCTCGTGCGCCTGTATTACCAACACAATAGTAAAAGGCCGAAAGAAGATGACGATGACGCATTAATTATGTTAATGCAAGTATACAGCAGAGTGAATTACACGAGCGGCAAGCGGAAAACTATGGAGACAAAAGGTTTTTAGTCTCTCTACTGAACCCACTTCGAAGTATTTCCATAGAAAGGAAAATGACCACTGAAATTAGAGTCATGAGCGTCATAAATGAAGTCCAGTTCGAAGAAAACGCCCTACCATGTTATAGTCGCGTTAAAACTACTTACAACAAAGCACTTTCAGGACAACGGCCAGTCGGCCTGTGTGACCGAGCGGTTCTAGGCGCTTCAGTCTGGAACCACGCAACCGCTACGGTCGCAGGTTCGAATCCTGCCTCGGGCATGGATGTGTGTGATGTCATTACGTTAGTTAGGTTTAAGTAGTTCTAAGTTCTAGGCGTCTGATGACACCAGATGTTAAGTCCCATAGTGCTCAGAGCCATTTGAACCATTTGAACAACGGCCAGTTGGTGGAAGTGGAAATTATCGTCTCTCAGTTTCCTCACAAACTGTTGCTGGTATTCCACCCCAACCACAGGATTTTCACAAGACAGACAAAGCACAGTAATATCTGGTATGTGGAAGTTTTCTTCAGAAACTGCTCCCAGCCAGAAATAGCGCAGCTACGTCTCCTGCGGCAGCGAGTGTCGCTAATGGGTCTGACATCAGGAATTATTTTAAGAAATAACCAAATGACGCAGGTCTCCTACTTTCTCCTTCAAATATTTGTAGTATAGAATCTGAGTTTGTAACAAAGTGCTTTTAAAATTAAAATAAAACGTTTGAGCAACTGTTAGTCAATGTTTAGCTTTGCCTCAGTAAACGTTTAGATGCAGTCACGTATTGCCGTCAAGATCGTATGAAAACTAATATTGAGCGCTGGATTATGAATGTCAAGGTGCACGGTAACTTATAAGTAGACTCTGCAATAACACTTGCACACAGAATTTGACCTATACGCAGACGGATTCCGTACACTGCTTCAGCCCTGGGTTGTGAATAGGAGACTGATGACCTTCGCTGTTTGGTCTCCTTAAACGCGTGCTCAGAACAGCACTAGCTCTCAGATACAATTCATTGTGAAATCACATTCTCTCCATTTTGGTTTGATTTACTACATGAGCTGGCATCCTAGATTTTAGAAACAGCGGTGTAGCATCATAGTAGTGTGCGCAAAAGCCACCCCAAAAGTCACTGCTATTGATCGCTTGCTAAGAGTTGCGAAATCCAATGAGGACATCGACACGACTTTAGAAGAAACGATGTAAGCAAAGTTTATCCTGATGCGCTAAGAATGACCCGGCGAAAAGCGCTGGATCGCTTCCTCATGGACTGATCAACGTATCTCTCCACATCCAACCGTCTGCAAACTATAAGTTATGCGTACATCACGTCAGTTGCAATAATGTGTCATAGCAGAAACAATCATCTCTTGTCTAGTAGGGGAGGAGTCGCTACTACCGCCAGCCCCAAATCTGGATGAACCCGTGATATAGCTGAGGGAGAATTTGAAAGAACACGTTGTTTTTAAAAATATATCTACATGGAAAAAAAGATTCCAGCCTTATGCTTAAGGTACTATAAGAACATGACGAAATCTATAAATTCAAAAATAGTCATAAAAAATCGGTATGGTTAGACCAAAAGTTAAAAGTGTATAACCATCGCTCGTACTGCGTTAGACACGTCGAAAACTTCAGACACTCTCAACCACAGCGACTTGGTAGAAATTCTCAGAGTCTTCATGTCTTCGCAGTCAGCAGAGAATACCAGACATGCTAGTAAGATCGTCTCAATTATTTTTTAAATACGCATTAGTCACATAATTGAATAATGGAGGCAGCTGTCAAAAAATTATACAAGGCAGTTCGCCACCTAGCGAAGCGGCGCAGTGCTTAGCACATCGGACTCGCACTCGGAAGGACGATGGCTCAAACTCGCGTCCGGCCATCCTAATTTAGGTTTTCCGTGATTTCCCTATATCGCTTCAGGCAAATGCCGAGATGGTTCCTTTGAACGGCCAATTTCCTTCCCCATCCTTCCCCAATTCGATGGGAGCGATGACCTCGCTGTTTGGTACCCTCCCCCAAAGCCAATCAACCAGCAGTTCGCCAAAGAAATGAAATGAAACTGTCATTCCCAGGGGCGAGATTATTAATGACTAGACTAGAGATGGTAGACGTATCACTCACGAACGTTACTGTTCAACACGATGCAAAAATGACGACATCTCAAATACCCATCATAAGAATGCTCCTATTACACCTACATCTGTACCCTGCAAATAAACAGCCTTACAGCGAGTGGTGGGTAGTCCCTTCTTTTCTTATTCCATTTGCGAATAGCGCACGGAAAGGAGGAAAGTTGATTATGTCTCCTTATACGCCCAAAATTTTCTAATTTTCCCTCGAGAAGTACGCGCCAAGAAGTTATATATTATGCTATCTGCCTATACTTGGAACTTACGATTACGAAATTTTAACGGTAATACATGCACAACGCCTTTCTTGTAGTGTCTACTGTTCAAGCGCGCTCGCGCGCGAGTGAGTGTGTGTGTGTGTGTGTGTGTGTGTGTGTGTGTGTGTGTGTGTGTGTGTTTTAATAACAAAATTATATTGTGAACGTAAAGTTAAGGAAGTATTTATGACATTCCAGCAGTAGACGCTATAAGAAAGTCATAGGGGGAAGTTTCACTTAGTTCTTGTCGTCTCCTTCCACGAAAACCTTAATTGGCAACGTGTCCGTGATTCCGTACACAGCACTACTACTTGTTACGGTACTAGATGTGAAACGTCCCCTTAGAAAAATTATGAATTACTGTGTTGGTAAACCTCTTACAGCCGGCCGGTGTGGCCGTGCGGTCTAGGCGCTTCAGTCTGGAACCGCGTGACCGCTCCGGTCGCAGGTTCGAATCCTGCCTCGGGCATGGATGTGTGTGATGTCCGTAGGTTAGTTAGGTTTAAGTAGTTCTAAGTTCTAGGGGACTGATGACCACAGCAGTTAAGTCCCATAGTGCTCAGAGCCCTAGTGCTCAGAGCCAAACCTCTTACGTTATTTGATTTACAAACAGCTGAACAAAACTCAACGTACTCAAACAGTTTTCTCTTTACTTATTCTGATCATCACCAAACTGACACACAATATTTTTAGCGCAACGCAATCTGACTCTCAATAATCCCTACAAAAGAATGGCCCTGACTAACAATAACCTATACCTTTCATGAATCGCTTACCTCACAACAATCTTCGTTACTCGAACTACTGCAATACAGCGAGCGCCAATACTGCCAGCTAAATAAAAGATTCTAACAACTGAAGGCACTAACTACTGATAGGTATAGTTAGCAAATGAAAGATTTTGATAGAGAACAAACAAAGTATTTACCTTAATAGTGTTCAGAAATCATTATATATATATATATATATATATATATATATATATATATATATATATATCAGTTCATGACATCCAGTCTTACAAATTTCCTTTTCCTGACGGACACACGTTCACATCCTCCGCTCTCAAAACTCTGCCATCTCTCTTCCCACATCCACCACTGCTGGCGGCTCACCTCCTACTACGCAACGCTACGCGCTATTCATACCCAACTGCCCAACACTACAGTAGCGAATATTCCACAATGCCAGCCAGCCACAGACTGCACACAGCACAGTCAGTGGTTTTCATACAGAGCACTACGTGGCGTTACCAACATAAAAACCTAAACAGCCTACTTACAGATGGTCTGGCCACCAACACACCGCGGTTACTGAGCGAGGCACTGCTGGAACAATTCGTTATTCCTCTCTTACCTCCGAGTTCCTTCATTTCCTCGGCAACATAATTGTTACGACGATGGTCCTCTTGCGTGGCGTTCGTTATAGCGACGTCCCTGGTGTCCCATTGTGTGACGATTTGTCTGATTAACTCCACTTGATAGATGTCCTGGTGGGTTTCTCCTAATTAGTTTGCTGTAGCATTTCGAATAGCTCCTGCCGATGAGATGCAGCGCAACAGGCGGGATCACAGAGGGTTGTACTTTCAGCTTAAAATTTCCATCTTCCCTAGAGATCTAGTCAAACATTCTGGGTTGCTGATGGGTCGGCAACACTAGTTCAGCGACATAGTACCACTGGCACATCAATGAGAGTTAACGTAGTGCTTCTTATTGAGGCAAGACTACGTACCTCTACTACTCGAGGAAAACTAGCTAGCGGATTGTCTTCGCGAATGATACATACTCGACCTCTTCCCGAATAATACAAATAACTCAGACCAAAAAGAACAGCGAACTTCGATTCACTTCTACAGTATGGCCGTTGCTAGGCAACTGCGAACACGTCCTAGACGCTCCCATGCAGATTGCTAACTAACAGCCAGCAAGGTTGTGAGCATTGTAAGCAGATACCTATTTGAGACGCTATTGGAGAAAGGAAAAAGGGATGTTAGGTTTTAGGGCCCCACGATGACGAGATCGTTAAGAAGGTCCTTTTCTGATCTCGCGATCACCACTCCTACGCATAGAGGAAAATCTGTACAGCGACAACTACATTAAAGATAATCAACTATATTATAACTTTATTAAAAACTATATTAACTACATTATCGTCAAGGTTCGAAACACCTAATTGCTGCGCTTGAAGCAACACTATTGGCGGTAGGTAATCTCAGCAAGACCTTATGAGCCGCATGTAGCGAGGAAAGCGCAAGTCTCTTTGCAACGACGATGGGCTTTTAAATTCATCTTACAACCACTGTGATCTCGCATACAAATCACGTGGACGATATTTCACAGAAGCTTATCGAGATCTACTTTGATATCAAATGGTTCAAATGGCTCTGAGCACTATGGGACTCAACTGCTGAGGTCATTAGTCCCCTAGAACTTAGAACTAGTTAAACCTAACTAACCTAAGGACATCACAAACATCCATGCCCGAGGCAGGATTCGAACCTGCGACCGTAGCGGTCTTGCGGTTCCAGACTGCAGCGCCTTTAACCGCACGGCCACTTCGGCCGGCTACTTTGATATCAATTAATTATTCATTCGTGTATTGATTCATACTTCGCGTTACGTAAATGTCATAATGAAGAAGAGCCTTCAAGATTGTGGAACGAGTGAGGTTAAACAGTAAGACATTTAGGACCTTTACACAATACTCTTACTGAACGCACTGAGCGAGGTGGGGCAGTGGTTAGCAACTGGACTCGTATTCGGGGGGACGACGGTTCAAACCCGCGTCCGGCCGTCCTGATTTAGGTTTTCCGTGATTTCCCTAAACAGCGTCAGACAAATTCTGGGATAGTTCCATTGACAAATGGAATGACTGATTTCCTACCCAAAACCGAGGCTGTGTTCCGTCTTTACTGACATCGTTGTCGACGGGACGCGAAATACCAATCTCCTCCTCCTCCTTACTGAACGCTCTTGTAGAATAAGTAATGTTTGGACTTCAATTGCATTCCCATACAAGTCGATGCCATAGGACAGCAAAGAGTGAAAGTACGCAAAGTGTGCTAGGAATCCATTGTTCAGGTCAATACTGGGAGAGAGATTTGTAAGTGCAAAGCAGGATACGATTGCAGTACGTGGGAACATAAACACAGTTCTAAATTCTCAAATATAATGTACAGTTGTGTAAGGCTAGTACCCACTCTCCTGCATAATGTTCAGAAACATTCCACTTGTTTTTAATGTTCAAAACGTTCCGCAACGAATGTGGTGGGTCCATTGCCTATATAACATTTTGTAACTGATTTTCTGCAAGTGACCTAGCTTTAATCTTCAAAAAAACAAAAAACTTCGTTCACTGGTTCTATGTTACAGCGCACAATATTCGTCTTGGATTAATCTATTGTATTGCACCTACAAGATATAACATACACAGTTTCGAAAATTCTATGTACTTTACATCTATAGTAATGAGTACTTAAATTTCGAAAACCTCAAACAATTCTGATCATTAAAATTGCAACACCATGAAGGCGGCATGCAGCAAACGCCAAATTGGGATTTTATGGTTGACTGCGTGCAACTGCAGTACACTATCTGCTTTCTGCAAACGAGGAAAGATTATGCTGCGGGTTCCTCATTGATAAATAGCATTTGGGTGCTAACGTTTGTAACAAAATCGTGTTACGTCATGTGAAAGAAGACCATACCTCCACTTACAGGGCTTGGACTTCGATTGCGACAAGATCGTGCCCTGTGGAGACTGCTTTTTAACGTTCCGCGATACTATTGTTCGTATTGGTTGGTCGGGATGTCAGTAGCGCCGAAGGGGGTAGACATACGCGTATTGTTCTCTCGGCAGAGCAAGGTCGTACAGCCACTTTACGTGTATTCAATCAGGATATCGGCTTCTTCGCAGTTTTTCCTTACGGGCAGAGCGACAACATCTTTTCCTTCACGGTCTGCCAGCATGGCTTCGTTTGATGTTCATTTTACCTGCTAAAATGTTCGGATATATCTGCTTTTGTCATTAGAAAAATTACTGAATGGAGGCGTAGGTAACAGTAAGTTAAAATATCTTGTGAGTTTGCAACTATTCACATCCTGTCAGATAATATTTCAGGGCGATTCCTTACTTAAGGGGTAGCACCACTGTGAAGGCAAAAAAAAAAGCGTTTTCCCGACAATTTTTTTCGGCTGTAAGGAAAGGTAATACAGAAATAATGCTAGGGTTAGTTATTGAGCATATATTTAAATATGCTACAAAAATTTTTGTCGGGAAACGTTATAAAATGACGACGCTTTTTCAATCTTCCCGAGGTATGTTGAATTTGAGGTAATTTCCGGGACGAACTGTAACTGGAGTCAATTTGAATGTGCTAAAGAAAAAAAAATCCATGTAATCTACATGAGTGTAGGTAGTGAACCATGTACTGTATTTTAAAAATATTGATCTTTGTGTAACTGGCGATTGTTTGAATAAAGTCGTTCAATTTTCACCAAAAAAAGGACAGTCATTTATTAATAAATATTGTTCAGATCGACTAATCGAAAACCATTACATGTTTCACTTTGAAAGTTGTTATTATATTTTCAAATAAAAAGACTGAAAATTGTTGGAGTCATGCTGCTTGCCGTTTTGAAAAAACATATTCGAGAAAAACGTGTTTGAAGTTTTTAATGTGTTACAGATATGAAGAAATGAAAACATTCTCGTTTTAGGAAACTCTTACACTCAATCTGCTACCCCAGGGCTGGCCTGTCGTACTGTTGCCGGTTTCATTGATATCATATCCACTAGTTTATTAGAGAACGATTGAAATATCGGTCGTGGCAATCCATAAACGCACAAAAATTAATTATGTTTGGCGCTACTCAAAGCAGGCGCATTGCTACGAAGATTCGACGGTTGACTTCATCCATTCCGTGTAAACTTACTACTTCGTATAACAGCTTCCCGGGAGTGCGGACAATCAATAATTATTGTGAAGCCTAAGCCTCGAGGACTTTGTTCTTGGGTTGTGATGTATGCATTGAACGTTTTACATTTCAAGTGTTGAGAAATAACAGTGAAAACAGCAAGAAAATTTATAATCCTACAACTCAATGCATAACTCACATCAAAGTCCAGGTCACTGCCTTTCAATTTCTTAGCAGAGACGCTGACTCCTTCCCAACTGCTCTCAGCTCATATCTATTTTCTAGGCGCTTTGAACACGATTTTTTCGTACCTTTTCTACGCGAGTACACTTTCGTATCGCTCATTTGTACTTGAAAGATAAAACTGTGTACATCAATGATCTCCAATAAACAATCAAAAGTCAATACTACACACGAAATCAAGATATGAAGCGAAAGAACTGTCTTTCCCGTACACGTACTGACGCTTGCTGACACCAAGATAACGAATTATTGTTTTGATATGCTTCTAGTTATAGCCAGACACAACAGAGTGTATCGAATTTGCGCAGGTATGCCGCTTTTGGTTATCCGAGACGCTAGAAGAGGAGCTCGGAATATCACAGGACGATTTTTTTTTCAGGGGTTACATATTTTGGAAGGTTCAAAGCATCTTTTAAGTCAATAAAAAACGATTTTTTGAAAATTCTGCAGTAAAGTTGCCCCTTAAGAAAAAGGCACAATCGCACAAGTAGCACTCAGACACGTACAAATTTTAGGCACCTGTGTATGCAGATGGGAAGGACATGATGTCCCGTCAACGACTAGGTCACTAGGAAAGAAGCCCAAGCTAAGACAGGAAAAGGAGGGAGGAAGAAATCGGCCTTATCATTTAAAATTAAAAGTAACCATCTCGGCATTCAGCTCAAGTGATTTAGGGAAATGACGGAAAATCTATATGTGACTAGCCAGACATGGACTTGGACCGCTCTATTCCATAAAAAGTGTTAAGTTTTCTGTTGCACCTCGCTCGGTCACAGTTGTGGTTATTAATTACAGTCTCGTAGTACATCTGTTGAAAGATGAAACTTCTTGTCAGCAATACATCTTAGTCGAGAGTATTAGAAATAATCACAAATTCAGCACTATTAAAATAAGTAACGTGCACTACTCTCTAGTGAATGCAGTATTGGCACGTAAAGATGTCGGTTCTGCCTTTTAAGTCATCACTCTTTCGATTAATTTGATGCCGATGTCCATTCCTCCGCAAGCTAACATTTACATTTCTACGCAAGTACTATAACTGACATCTGCTTTGCGCCTATAGTTTTCGCCACTATCGTTCCTTCAGTCACCAGGTTAACTGTTCCCGGATGCCGTCACAGATCTATATCACTAAACGGATGAAATGGTCACCCAGAGCCAGTTGCAGATTGCCTATGTAACAGTTTCCAGGGGGAACAAAAATATGACTTTCAATATGTCATATAATTACTGACCGAATTTAAAATTTAAAGTGCTCTTATAATCTGCTCATTAAGACGTACAGTATAATCTTGCGTTAAATTTTTATCACAATAAGTTAAATATTTAAGCTATAAACTGTGGTATACACTCTCTAAGATAGAAAAAAGACGCACCACTGTGCCATTATCCGGACGGGACGGAAATCAGTAAATGTGATGCACATGTACAGACAAACGAATGATGACAATTTCAGAAAAATTTGATTATTTATTCAAGAGAAAGAGCTTCAGAAACTGAGCAAACTGTGTTGGTTCTCTCTAGCCCATGTGCAGGCAGTTATTCTGCTTTGTATACTCTCCTGAGCGATATCGTGCCAAATTCTGTCAAAAATGTTCAAATGGCTCTAAGCGCTATCGGAATTAACAGCTGAGGTCATCAGTCCCCTAGAACTTAGAACTACTTAAACCTAACTAACCTAAGCACATCACACACATCCATGCCCGAGGTAGGATTCGAACCTGCGACCGTAGCAGCCGCGTGGTTCCGGACTGAAGCGCCTAGAACCGCTCGGCTACCGCGTCCGGCCAAATTCTGTCCAATTGGCACATTATATCATCAAAATCGCTAGCTGATTGGAAGGCCCTGCCAACAATGGTCAAGAAGTTCTCAATTGGTGAGAGGTCAAGTAATCTTGCTGGCCAAGTTAGGGATTGGCGACGAAGACAAGTTGTAGAAGTCGTGTGCTGGTGGGTATTCTCTTGCTGAAATGTAAGCCCGGGATGGCTTGCCATGAAGGACAACAACAGGCCGTGGGTCGTAACCAAAGGGGTCCTGCTACGAAAAGGAATGGCAACCCCAGACCATCACTCCTGGTTGTTGGGCCATATGGTGGGAGACATGTTGGTATCCCGAAGCGGAACTCATCACTGAAGACAGTTGTACTCCAGTGAATTAGATTCCAGGGCAAAGACATACCTGGAGACGCTCCAGACAGCGGTGGGATTCGAATCGGTCTGTCACTCGCCATACAGTCCGACAACCTGCCGTTCCATTTATTTTCATACCAGAGACCTTTCTGATTGTCATCCGCGACTCCTTTGCAGCACAACGAAACGTCGATGATATTCGAGTCCCCCTTCCGTTGCTCTTCATGAGAAGCCATCCTGACCTTACATTAATGCCCGCGAACGCACGGTGAGAGGACACCGGATTTCTCCCCAGTTGAACTTCGGAGCATTATAGACAGAGCTCTCCAACCGGCTCGAGATTTTGACGATCTAACGCGCCAGTTGGAACAGGGCACGCTGCCGCTCAGCAGGACATCCAACAATTCTGTCAGTCACTGCCAAGCCGAATAACTCATTTCATAAGGGCCAGAAGCGGAAGCTCTTTCTCTTGAGCAAATCATCCAATTTTTCTTAAAATTGGAATTAAGATCCCCTCGCTTCTAAACTGATACTGTTATTACTCAGCTTAGCCGCGAGTCCGTAGAGGGTGGTATATGTGACGTACAGTATAACTGGTCAGCATTTCCACCCGGAATTTGCGAGTGTAAGTCGGACCTTCCTTGATCCGCCTTGGTGGGTCGTGTCGCCGGATTTCCTCCTAACTCTGCGCGGGGCAGCTCTCGTACATGTCGTCCCGTGCAGATTCTTCATTGGCGCATTGGATGTCTCTGTCGGTGGAAGCTAATTATCTTAAATTGCTGTCGATCGACTTTGGGGTATCTATTTACTCGAAATTAACATTCATAATGCCGTAATATCACTTTTATTCCTATTAGATCAATAATGAAACACTCATGTCACGAACTACTCGTAACCGAGAGCATGGCTATCAACGAACAAGACAGGAAGAGCTCTTAACGCCGACTGCCGACTTTGGCGCGCAGTCCGTATCTCTTACTAGTTTCGACACAGTTCGTGGAATTCAGATCAAGATCGTACTTACTAAGATATGCATTTGTTAATGAACGGGTGTGAATTTTAACGAGGTAAAATTATGAAAAATAGCTTTAAACATCCAGAGGCTGCTCCTAGTATTCACGTTGTCATAAATGACTTTAATTATTAAATATAAATAAACAAAATCTGTGACTTTGGCGCCAAGATGGCGGTACTTCCCGTCATGTATATTTCCCAGGCTGACGCTTGTTGCTACGGTCCAGCAGCGAGCTCCACCCCACTACGTGCGACATATGGTCGCTTCGTCACCTAGCCAACCAGCGTGGGAAATGCTCTCCGACTCATGGCCGGCTACGGTACGGACTACAGCACTTCGTAACTATCGTGAATACATCAATAAGAAACAATAATTTACTAAAACTGGTAAAAATGTCTTCCTCACGTAAGAGGCACCTTACACTGTACATGTACCAACTTCAGTCCCATTTCGTTAATTTTTTGTCTTAGAGTGTACTATACACGATATCCCCTATAATCTGGTCTGCAGCTGCCGTGACAGGACTGTAATTCTAAACGGCTAAAGCGATCTCCTGTTTCCAGTTGGTTGCCTATCTAACAAATGGCTCTGAGCACTATGGGACGTAACATCTGAGGTCATCAGTTCCCTAGACTTAGAACTGCTTAAACCTAACTAACCTAAGGACATCACACACATCCATGCCCGAGGCAGGATTCGAACCTGTGACCGTAGCAGCAGCGCGGTTCCCGACTGAAGCGCCTCGAACCACTCGGCCACAGGGGCCGGCGCCTATTTAACAGCTTCTAGCGCCAACAAAAATATGTTTTTAAATATTGCGTGTAATTACTGACTGCATTTGAAACTTTAAAATGTTATTATAATCTATTCGATAAGAGGAGTAATGTTACATTAAATGTTTAACACAGCAAGTCAAGTATTACAGTTAGAAACTGCGTAAGTGTCTAGAGGCAGAGTAACTCATGGCGCCCAAATTACCCAGACTATATTGCAGAATGAGAGCAATGAGTGAGTTCGAACAAACTTCATACATAGTTTCCAACATTTTAGAAACTTTTAGTCGCGGACATCGCCAGCAAAATACTGAAAAGAAGAGAAGTTGACCACTTACTACATTCTCGGTGTTCACACCGTAATGATTCAGAATCAGGTATAGCTTTTTAATTTTTTACTAGTACTTCTTTACTACTAACTTTATTCGCAACACATTCTGCAAATAGTATCCATATATACCACGGTGCTCGCCGAAATTCCATTTTGCTGAAAATGTCCGTTCTGTTCAAATTAGGTAGTGTCTGATTTTAGAAGGAGTAAATACTGTAACTGAATCGTACTGGTCATTGTAACGGGTCCTTGTAGAGTCTAGTAATGAGTTTGAACTTGTGGTAAACAAGAAAATCGAAATGACCTGCCGCGCGGGATTAGCCGAACGGTCTTAGGCGGTGCAGTCATGGACTGTGCGGCTGGTCCCGGCGGAGGTTCGAGTCCTCCCTCGGGTATGGGTGTGTGTGTGTTTGACATTAGGATGATTTAGGTTAAGTAGTGTGTAAGCTTAGGGACTGATGACCTTAGCAGTTAAGTTCCATAAGATTTCACACGCATTTGAACATTTGAAATGTCCTGGCGCTATTGAAAACCTGAGGCTTCTCCTCGATGTTTCTCACACGATTGGAAAGGCCATCTGACTGTCTTGTCCACCTCTCACAAAAAAACAGTTTTAATATGTAAATTTCCACATAATATAAATTTGTATAGGTACTGCTGAGCTGCTGTTATACTGGGAGGGTACATGACCATCGGATGGTGAGGTCAGAGTAATCTTAGTACCCCGCAACCACACTGTTTAAGAAGGTCCCGAGATGGCGTAAACTGTTGAAGAAAGAGGCTGTTTCGTTCACGGAAGAAGACCATTCATTCACGGGGGTCTCGGGTGACGCCACTGCAGGATGGCCAACCTGAGAGCCAGTGATTCTCTCCTGTCCCGCCGCGTAAAAAGGAGCAGGTGGGTCCAGCCTCACTGATAGGGGCCCCATTACTTTGAACTCAGGTGTGTTCAGCTTCACATTGGTAAGAATGTGATCGTGCCACGAGAGGATACAACAGACAATTCCAGTTTCCAAAATCACTCGCGTCCACAGTATGATCCGCGCAGCACACATCGATGTTGCTTGGGTAAGAGATGCCTTACAAGCCACTCTCTGCTTTCAAATCTCATTTCTCTTCTGGTCGGCAATATGTGGCATCTTCCTATCAAGGAGATTTCCCATGTTTTACTAATTAGAATTCCATGGAGCTGGAAGAACAATTATTTCGTGTTTGATAGTTTTCCCGTGTAAATTCTTATCCCCCTGGAGGAATGGACATAAGACGTACATTTCGGATAAGGCTACCATCCATTGTGTCGTGTTTAATAGTACATACACAGAGCGTAAATGATAACTGTTTACAATGTACCACAACTGTATAGGAGAAGTTGTCACAAACAATTTGATAAAGAACGCTTATGGTATATCAAACCGGAAAACAATCTCAAACTGGCCGGCGAAAGCCAACGAAACGCCTCGCCCTCTCATACCACAGCTTTCATTAGCCTCAGTAAGTTTACCTTTCCTGTGAAGGTACTTAAAGGAAAAGACTTTCGAACATGTAATACAAAAACTAATTACATTTCCAATTCGATTAAAGTATAACCCTTACAAGCACAGTAGTTTCGTAGAAAGAGATCCAGAGAAACAAAACGATTTAATTGTTGCTATTTCGCTATTGAAAGTCCCAAATCCATTAAGTAAAAAGTTACATAAACAACAGTTTGTAAGCCCAAGTTTAATCTAATGGCGTAAGGGGGAGACAGAGTATTAAAAATCTCATGCGACACACATGTGCTGTTGTTAGGTAGTTTTTGTAGGCCAATTTCACGGTGTTTACCAGCTTGACAGACCACAGGTTTCTGATATCGAATTGTTTATATCGACTTCCCCTACACTCCTGTGGTAGATTGTAAAATCTACATAGATACTCTGAAGCTCACCGTACGGTGCGTGGCAGAGGGTACCACTACTAGTCATTTCCTTTCCGTTCCACTCGCAAATAGAGCGAGGGAAAGACGACTATCTATATGTCTTCGTATGAGCTCTAATTTCTCGTATCTTATCTTCGTGGTTCTTACGCGCAATGTGTGTTGGCGGCAGTAGAACCGTTCTGCAGTCAGCTTCAAATGCCGGTTCTCTAAATTTTCTCAATATTGTTCATCGAAAAGGCCAATGGCCTTGCCACAGTGGTAACACCGGTTCCCATCAGATCACCGAAGCGCTATCGGGCTGGACTACACTTGGATGGGTAACCATCCGGTCTGCCGATTGCTATTGGCAAACGGGGTGCACTCAGCCCTTGTGAGGCAAACTGAACAGCTACTTGATTGAGAAGTAGAGGCTCTGGTCTCGAAAACTGAGATACGGCTGGGAGAGCGGTGTGCTGACCACATGCCCCTCCATATCCCTATCCAGTGACGCCTGTGGGCTGAGGATGACACGGCGGCCGGTCGGTCCTGTTCGGGCGGAGTTTAGTTTTAGTTTTTAGTTCCTTGAAAACAACGTCGCTTTCCTCCATAGATTCTCATTTGAGTTCCCGAAGCATCTCCATAACACTTACGTGTTGTTCAGACCTACCGGTAACAAATCTAGCAGCCCGCCACTGAATCACTTCTATGTTTTCTTTCAGTCCTACCTGGTAGGATCGCAAACACTCTTGCGGTATTAAAGAATAGCACCAGCGTCATATATGCGGTCTCCTTCATAGGTGAACCACACTTTCCTAAAACTCTGCCTATAAACCGAAGTCGACCATTCTCCTTTCCTACAACAGTTTTCACATGCCCGTTCGATTTCGTATCGCTTTGCAACGTTACGCACAGATATCTAAATGACTTCACTTCGTCAAGTAGGGAACTAGTGATACTGTATCCGAACATTACAATTTTGTTCTTCTTACTCATCCTCATTAACTTACATTTTTCCACATTTAGAGCTAGCTGCCTTTGGTCACGCCAACTGGAAATTTTGTCTACGTCGTCTTGTATCTTCCTACAGACACTCAACTTCGACACCTTACCGTACACCACAGCATCATCAGCAGTCAACCGCAGATTGCTACCCAGCCTGTCCGCCAAATCATGTATGGATGTAGAGAACAACGGCGGTCCTATCACACTTCTCTGGAGCAGTCCTGACGATACCCTTGTCTCTGATGAGCACTCGCAGTCGAGGACAACATACTGGGTTCTATTACTCAAGAAGTGAGATAGATATATTCAATGAACTTATGCCTTTCCGGTACCGGAACATGTTTGCCGTTTTCCCCCTATCCCTTATTCTATGGTATGCAAAAAAGAATAACAAACGTATCACTTTTTCGAAACCCTGTAATTGCCTCCTGTTGCGACTCGTAAGTGCAATTTGGCTCAAAGGTGGCTACAAACTTCCTCTGTAATGATGAAAAAGTGTGGCGCCCTGCGACGTCACTCCCCTCGTGCTCGGAGACGCTTCAAACTGCAACGTGTTGGTTAATGACGTCACATTCGCATCAGACTTCACCACAATTCTGCCCAACGCCGCTGTGGACGTGTCACAGGATGGGAAGGGCGTCTTACCCAAATTTCGCCCCTTCTTTTGACGCCTCTGCGACACCCAGAGTTGAAATCACGCGGTTTTCTTGTGGGTGGCCGAGGAAAACGTTTGAGACACACCGCGGCTCAGAATCATCATGTAAAGCCCTCAGCAGGTGGCATAAATGGCGTCAGTGAAACCACCCCTTCCCTTGTGGCGTTGTTTCCTACACATTTCGTGTTCGCAGACGATAGTTTGCAGTGCGATGAGCAATAGGACGAGGTTCTTGACAGCTTCCGACACAGCTGATCCCCCCCTCCCCCACCCCCGAACTATTCAACCCGACGATAGAATGTTGTTGCTACAGCACTGAACGTGATCTGGCCCCTTTGGAGTGTAGTGCGACCGCAATTTTTGGGTGGAACCACAAGGGACGTTCTTCAGTTAACCATCTGCAAATTCAAATTACTTACAAACAGGTTCTCTCACTCACCAGATCATGTTTCAGAAGTTTGTAGCTTTATTGCAAATGTTCTTGTGCTATGATGTTCGGAGGGGGATGTTAAACGATTTAATCCAATACTTACATTTATCCACGACGAGTAATCTCATAACCTTATTTACATGGCCTTTTCAAACATTTACTGCATTTATCATACGGTTGTTCTTCGCGAATTTACGACGTTGCGCCTCTTACTTTGTTCACGAATTCCACATGTGAGTACTTTAGATTTGTTTCATAGAACGTGCTCCGTTCACTCATATTGCAATATATTCTGGAGCTACGCTGTGTACATAAGCAACACTTGCAGTTATCTTCCGTAAGAACTTCATAGCACTTCAGGTAAGGTGACATAAATGCAGTACTTGGTGACATGCGACGGCGGGGACGAAGTCATCGAAACTTTCTTCTTCACTATACGAGCTCCTAGCTTTTCAGTTTATTAGGCAGTGTAGGCCACAAGTGACAAACAAATTTGTTTTGAACAGATTGATACTATACGGCCAAATTTATTCCAATTTCAGGCCTGTAATACGGTGTTTTCAACCAAAGTTGTAATACGAAACTCAGCTTCGTTGCGCTTTGAGAAAGTAATGCCGCACTCGAAACTTCTTCATAGTAGTCAGACTGCGTTATTAATTGGTCGTTTTCGGCATCTGGGGATATATTTCAGGGCAGAAACCAGGTTCATAATTGTCTAGGAACACACTACTTCAGTTCAAAAGCAGTGATAGTCTTCCCACATTTTCAAAAGGCGTTCGCCACTGTAATACATCGTCGTCTGAGAACCTGGGTACATTCGCACGGATTATCTTCACAGATATTCGACTGCCAAGGTGGATTCTTGACGAAGAAAACCCAGTACGTTTCACTGGATGGCCAAAAATTCAACAGATATAAAAGTGACACCGGGGGGTGTCCCACGGAAGAGTAACAAGACCTCTGCTGTTCTCAGTATACATAAACGATCTACCTGAAAGGGACAGTATCACTATCAGACGGTGCGCTTATTGTGTTGTTGTCTACAGGATGGTATCGTCACTGAAGAATCGCAAAGAAATGAAAACAGAGTTGTATAATATTTCTGCTTGCTCTCTTTTAATGTGGATACATTTGAAATAATTCCTATAGCAACAGGAAGGAAACTGATAATACCCGATGGCGAAGTTGGTGGCCGACAAACGGAGCAGATAACATCATTTCAGTATTTAGGACTAATAGTGAGAAGTGGCAGGAGATGGGACGAAAATGTAAAAATCAGTGTAATGGAAGGTGAAAGTTGATTTATAGTTATTAGGAGGTTCTGGGAAAGTGTGGTGCATCTATAAAGGAGATCACATAGAAAACCCCTGAGCGGCCAACTCTAGAGCATTGCTGCAGTATTTGGAGTCCGTATAGAGACAGCATTAAAGCAGACATCCGACGCATTCAGAGACCTGTTGCCAGGACCGCCACAGGTCGGTAAAGCCCATAACAATGGTGCCTGAGGAACTTAAACTAGAATATTTGGAAGAAACGCGATGGCGTCCTCGCGGAACTCTGTTTGATAAATTCATAGAACCTCTATTCGAGGACGAATCTGCCCTGTATACAGTATCGTATCAGAAGTATCCAGACACCGGTTAATGGACATTAATGTGGGGTCGTGTCCACCCTTCGCCTTCATGACGACCTGGACTCTGCTGGGGACACCTTCACTGAAGTGGAGGGATGCGCCCGTTCTTCCTCAAGAGTCGAAACCAGAAATGATAGTGGTGTAGTACGATGTGTCCGGAACGAAGTCTACGTTCTAACTCATCCCAGATGTGCTCCATTTAGTTCAGATCGGATGTCTGCGCAGTCTCTCCATTTCAAGAACGTTATTGTCCGCAAACCACTGACTCACAGATGCTGCTTTATGGCAGCTTTATGGATGACATAGTGCTCATAGGAAAAAGTGAAATAGAGATAAGGCAAGTATTTGTGGAGCTTGAAACAGAAGCATCAAGACTTGGCTTGAAAGAAAAAGACGAGAAAACGGAATACATGATAGTTCAAAGATGTGGAGATAATGGGATAACCAATCACATGTAATAGTTGGTGAACACAAATTCGAGCATGTTGAACAGTTCAGATTTCTGGGACCAGTGATAGATGAACAAAATCAGAGACAGGTAGAAATAAAAGCGAGACTGCAAAATGCTAATCGAGCCGATTATGCTTAGGGTCCAAACTGCTGACCAGGAAAACTAAAATAAAGTTGTATAATACAATCATCAGACCAGTTCTAATCTATGGGACAGAAACATGGAGCCTAAGGAAAAAAGAACATTTACAATTGTTTGATAATAAAGTTTATAGAAAAATCTTTGGCCCATATTATGATAATGAACCATAATGATGGAAGAGAAGGCACTACATAGGAATCCACGAGCAATCACAACAACCAACGATAGTAAACACAATAAATGCTAGAGGACTGATGAGAATGAAAGAAGACCAAATTGTGTTAAGATTATTCAGGGAGAAGTCGTATGGCAAAAGACCAAGGGGGAGACCCAGGAGTACTTGGCGCAATGAGATTGATTGCATATGCGAAAGATTGGGAATAAATAACTGGCAAGAGGCAGCACAAGACAGAAGCATCTGGAGGAATCATGTGAGATCGGCACGGCAGCTTCGTGTCCCTTAGAAGCCTACTACTACTACCACTACTGTTGCAACTTCTCTCTATTTATTCACATGTGCCATGTTCATGGCGTAAGGCGTCAGTCAGCTTACAAAACTTGTCTACAAAAGTTATCATTCAATCCTTAAATTTATTGTTTATTGAATAAAACGGTTTGTAAACTTAAATTATTTTCAGTGGCCAACATTATTTCTTAGCTAGAGGCTCTATATCAGAACGTAGTAGGACAGAGCATTTCCTCCAGGCTCTTATTAGAGTAATCTCTACATTCATTATCATCACCCGCGAACAACTTCTGAGCTTCTGATGCTATCTTCTTGGTCATTCATTTTTATTTTGAACAACAGTGGTTCTGTAACTCTCCCTTAGGATGCTCCCGACGCTACGTTTACGCCTAAAAATTTCTCTACGTTAAGGTAGAAATGATGTGTACGGTTCACGCACAAAGCTGGTCTGATATTCCAGGAGCTCGTAGTGATAGTGAGAAACTGTATTGAACTCTTTCCGGGAGTCAAGTAACGCGGCATCAACCCGAGTGCCTGTATGTAGGACCTTCACGGACGAACAGCGTGAGTCGCGGTTCACACGATCGTTGTTTGAGGAATCCGTGTTGGTTCCTTCACAGGGTTTATTTGGTCTCCAAAGAGGTCATAATGCCAGAGCAAAAAACCTGTACCACAGTTCCGTAAGACTCACGTCAGCGATACTGTTATGTGGGTCTATTCGATGATCCTTCTAGAAAATTGGAATTTCCTGTGCAGTTTTCGAGATACTTGAAACGCTTCGTTCCCCCCAACGACCTCCTGTAGCCTACTGCAAGAGGAGAAGCAAGTTTATAAGCATACCCCATGTAGAATTGTATAGGCTTTCCGACAGGTAAAGTTGTCTCTTTCTCTGTTGAGCGGCTCTAGCTGATTATCCATCCCGTCGTCACTTATTTCGCTATCTGGCATTTTGGCGTTCGTGCGACCGTTCAGACGAGCCGCTGCAGTGTGATCTTCCTCCGTGGAAGAAATTTGAAAATAAATTTTGCTTTCGATCTTCCGCTTTCGATCTTCGCAAACAGAACGGGGGAAAACGACTATCTATATGCCCCCGTTTTTTTTTTTTTTGGTCACCAGTCTACTGACTGGTTTGATGCGGCCCGCCACGAATTCCTTTCCTGTGCTAACCTCTTCATCTCAGAGTAGCACTTGCAACCTACGTCCTCAATTATTTGCTTGACGTATTCCAATCTCTGTCTTCCTCTACAGTTTTTGCCCTCTACAGCTCCCTCTAGTTCCATGGAAGTCATTCCCTCATGTCTTAGCAGATGTCCTATCATCCTGTCCCTTCTCCTTATCAGTGTTTTCCACATATTCCTATCCTCTCCGATTCTGCATAGAACCTCCTCATTCCTTACCTTATCAGTCCACCTAATTTTCAACATTCGTCTATAGCACCACATTTCAAATGCTTCGATTCTCTTCTGTTCCGGTTTTCCCACAGTCCATGTTTCACTACCATACAATGCTGTACTCCAGACGTACATCCTCAGAAATTTCTTCCTCAAATTAAGGCCGGTATTTGATATTAGTAGACTTCTCTTGGCCAGAAATGCCTTTTTTGCCATAGCGAGTCTGCTTTTGATGTCCTCCTTGCTCCGTCCGTCATTGGTTATTTTACTGCCTAGGTAGCAGAATTCCTTAACCTCATTGACTTCGTGACCATCAATCCTGATGTTAAGTTTCTCGCTGTTCTCATTTCTACTACTTCTCATTACCTTCGTATTTCTCCGATTTACTCTCAAACCATACTGTGTACTCATTAGACTGTTCATTCCGTTCAGCAGATCATTTAATTCTTCTTCACTTTCACTCAGGATAGCAATGTCATCAGCGAATCGTATCATTGATATCCTTTCACCTTGTATTTTAATTTCACCCCTGAACCTTTCTTTTATTTTCATCATTGCTTCCTCGATGTACAGATTGAAGAGTAGGGGTGAAAGGCTACGGCCTTGTCTTACCCCTTCTTAATACGAGCACTTCGTTCTTGATCGTCCACTCTTATTATTCCCTCTTGGTTGTTGTACATATTGTATATGACCCGTCTCTCCCTATAGCTTACCCCTACTTTTTTTCAGAATCTCGAACAGCTTGCACCATTTTATATTGTCGAACGCTTTTTCCAGGACGACAAATCCTATGAAAGTGTTTTGATTTTTCTTTAGCCTTGCTTCCATTATTAGCCGTAACGTCAGAATTGCCTCTCTCGTCCCTTTACTTTTCCTAAAGCCAAACTGATCGTCACCTAGGGGTGGGCTTACTGGTAGTTGGGAGCTCCAACGTCAGACGCGTAATGGGGCCCCTTAGGGAAATGGCAGCAAGAGAGGGGAAGAAAACCATTGTGCACTTCGTGTGCATACCGGGGGGAGTCATTCCAGATGTGGAAAGGGTCCTTCCGGATGTCATGAAGGGTACAGGGTGCACCCATCTGCAGGTGGTCGCTCATGTCGGCACCAATGATGTGTGTCGCTATGGATTGGAGGAAATCCTCTCTGGCTTCCGGCGGCTATCTGATTTGGTGAAGACTGCCAGTCTCGCTAGCGGGATGAAAGCAGAGCTCACCATCTGCAGCATCGTCGACAGGACTGACTGCGGACCTTTGGTACAGAGCCGAGTGGAGGGTCTGAATCAGAGACTGAGACGGTTCTGCGACCGTGTGGGCTGTAGATTCCTCGACTTGCGCCATATGGTGGTGGGGTTTCGGGTTCCGCTGGATAGGTCAGGAGTCCACTACACGCAACAAGCGCCTACACGGGTAGCAGGGGTTGTGTGGCGTGGGCTGTGCGGTTTTTTAGGTTAGATTGCCTTAAGCAAGTACAGAAAGGGCAACAGCCTCAACGGGTGCGGGGCAAAGTCAGGACATGAGGGGACCAAGCAGCAATCGGTATTGTAATTGTCAACTGTCGAAGCTGCGTTGGTAAAGTACCGGAACTTCAAGCGCTGATAGAAAGCACCGAAGCTGAAATCGTTATAGGTACAGAAAGCTGGCTGAAGCCAGAGATAAATTCTGCGGAAATTTTTACAAAGGTACAGACGGTGTTTAGAAAGGATAGATTGCATGCAACCGGTGGTGGAGTGTTCGTCGCTGTTAGTAGTAGTTTATCCTGTAGTGAAGTAGAAGTGGATAGTTCCTGTGAATTATTATGGGTGGAGGTTACACTCGACAACCAAGCTAGGTTAATAATTGGCTCCTTTTACCGACCTCCCGACTCAGCAGCATTAGTGGCAGAACAACTGAGAGAAAATTTGGAATACATTTCACATAAATTCTCAGCATGTTATAGTCTTAGGTGGAGATTTCAATTTACCAGATATAGACTGGGACACTCAAATGTTTAGGACGGGTGGTAGGGACAGAGCATCGAGTGACATTATACTGAGTGCACTATCCGAAAATTACCTCGAGCAATTAAACAGAGAACCGACTCGTGGAGATAACATCTTGGACCTACTGATAACAAGCAGACCCGAACTTTTCGACTCTGTATGTGCAGAACAGGGAATCAGTGATCATAAGGCCGTTGCAGCATCCCTGAATATGGAAGTTAATAGGAATATAAAAAAAGGAAGGAAGGTTTATCTGTTTAGCAAGAGTAATAGAAGGCAGATTTCAGACTACCCAAGAGATCAAAACGAAAATTTCTGTTCCGACACTATGTTGAGTGTTTATGGAAAAAGTTCAAGGCAATCGTAAAATGCGTTTTAGACAGGTACGTGCCGAGTAAAACTGTGAGGGGCGGGAAAAACTCACCGTGGTACAACAACAAAGTTAGGAAACTACTGCGAAAGCAAAGAGAGCTTCACTCCAAGTTTAAACGCAGCCAAAACTTCTCAGGCGAACAGAAGCTAAACGATGTCAAAGTTAGCGTAAGGAGGGCTATGCGTGAAGCGTTCAGTGAATTCGAAAGTAAAATTCTATGTACCGACTTGACAGATAATCCTAGGAAGTTCTGGTCTTACGTTAAATCAGTAAGTGGCTCGAAACAGCATATCCAGACACTCCGGGATGATGATGGCATTGAAACAGAGGATGAGACGCGTAAAGCTGAAATATTAAACACCTTTTTCCAAAGCTGTTTCACAGAGGAAGACCGCACTGCAGTTCCTTCTCTAAATCCTCGCACAAACGAAAAAAATGGCTGACATCGAAATAAGTGTCCAAGGAATAGAAAAGCAACTGGAATCACTCAACAGAGGAAAGTCCACTGGACCTGACGGGATACCAATTCGATTCTACACAGAGTACGCGAAAGAACTTGCCCCCCTTCTCTAACAGCCGTGTACCGCAAGTCTCTTAGAGGAACGGAGGGTTCCAAATGATTGGAAAAGAGCACAGGTAGTCCCAGTCTTCAAGAAGGGTCGTTGAGCAGATGCGCAAAACTATACACCTATATCTCTGACGTCGATCTGTTGTAGAATTTTAGAACATGTTTTTTGCTCGAGTATCATGTCGTTTTTGGAAACCCAGAATCTACTATGTAGGAATCAACATGGATTCCGGAAACAGCGATCTTGTGAGACCCAACTCGCTTTATTTGTTCATGAGACCCAGAAAATATTAGATACAGGCTCCCAGGTAGATGCTATTTTTCTTGACTTCCGGAAGGCTTTCGATACAGTTCCGCACTGTCGCCTGATAAACAAAGTAAGAGCCTACGGAATATCAGACTAGCTGTGTGGCTGGATTGAAGAGTTTTTAGCAAACAGAACACAGCATGTTGTTATCAATGGAGAGACGTCTACAGACGTTAAAGTAACCTCTGGCGTGCCAGAGGGGAGTGTTATGGGACCACTGCTTTTCACAATATATATAAATGACCAAGTACATAGTGTCGGAAGTTCCATGCGGCTTTTCGCGGATGATGCTGTAGTATACAGAGAAGTTGCAGCATTAGAAAATTATAGCGAAATGCAGGAAGATCTGCAGCGGATAGGCACTTCGTGCAGGGAGTGGCAACTGTCCCTTAACATAGAGAAATGTAATGTATTGCGAATACATAGAAAGAAGGATCCTTTATAGTACGATTATATGACAGCGCAACAAACACTGGTAGCAGTTACTTCTGTAAAATATCTGGGAGTATGCGTGCGGAACGATTTGAAGTGGAATGATCATATAAAATTAATTGTTGGTAAGGCGGGTACCAGGTTGAGATTCATTGGGAGAGTGCTTAGAAAATGTAGTCCATCAACAAAGGAGGTGGCTTACAAAACACTCGTTCGACGTATACTTGAGTATTGCTCATCAGTGTGGGATCCGTACCAGATCGGGTTGACGGAGGAGGTAGAGAAGATCCAAAGAATAGCGGCGCGTTTCGTCAGAGGGTTATTTGGTAACCGTGAAACGTCCCCTTTTAACAATTTATACACGACTGTGCTTAAACTGACACACAATATTTTTTTTAGCGCAACGCAATCTGACTTTCAATAATCTCTACAAGAGAATGGCCCTGACTAACATTAACCTGTACTTTTCACAAATCACTTACCTCACAGAAATCTTGGTTACTCCCAATAAATAATATATATATATATATATATATATATATATATATATATATATATATATATATATATATATATATATATATATATATATATATATATATATATAGCAGTTAATGACAAATTTCAAAACTCCGCCATCTCTCTCCCCACATCCACCACTGCTGGCGGCTCACCTCCAACCGCGCAACGCTACGCGCTGTTCACAGCCAGCTGCCTAACACTACAATGGCGAGTATTGCAACAATGCAAAGCAGCCACGGACTGCACACAGCACAGCCAGTGATTTTCATACAGAGGTGGCGTTACCAAAAATAAACCTAAACAGCCTACTTAGATAGCCCCCATGCTCCCCACAAAAAATTTTACAAATTGGTTTGGGCAGTGGCCAATACATATTTGTTAAAATTTTTCATAATCGTAATTACAATAACAAAGAAATCAAATGCACACACTTATTGATACAATGTTGGTCAAAAGCTAAAATTTTCTCACAGTCCATAAAGACAGTCCTGATCATTCATCACATTGCAGTGTTTTTCTCAAAGTCTGAGCAGTAAAAGAAAATGCACACGGAAGTAGTGGATTTCCATGCAGTCTTGAAGAAGTACCGTTGTCCTTCCAACGGAAAGACAGTGCTGACTCTTGACATGCTGACAGGTAATGGGCCACAACAGAGCAAACCCACAGCGGAGTCAGTCGAAGTTTTGAAGAGTATTGGTGGGTAGGTCATCACAGAGCAGACCCACTGTAGTCCTGGTAGAGATTACGGTATTGGTGGGCCACCAGAGGTACAGACCCACTGCAGTCCTTGTAGAAATAATGGTATTGATGGATCATCAAAGATGTAGACCCACTGTAGTCCTTGTAGAGATAATGGTACTGGTGGGTCATCAACGATGCAGACCCACTGTAGTCCTTGTAGAGACGGCCAGCAGCCGTCTGTTGTGACTGTGCAGGTGCACAATCACAATTGAAGAGTCTTGCGGATAATATAGTAAGTCCATAACCGCCACATGTGCACTCACAAAGTTTTGGGAATTGTCCTTAGAACCAGCAATGCTGTTATTCAGTCCCTTGCTGAATTATTAACACACGTGCAAACACTAACAGTCCCTACTTCTCACATATTGTCCATATACTATGACCAACAGAAACGTGTGCAGTGAAATGATACTTAATTTGAAGAACTGGTGTCAATTACAATATTATAACATGAGAATACAATTACAAAGGTACAAAATACATCATTAAAGAACATAACAATACAGATAACTTTTGTAGTAATATGGGCTTTACAAAAGAATAGAAATAACATATACATCAGTGTCACAGGAATTATGACATAAGTACATACATGAAAGATCAGAATAACTTTTGGAATATCAACTTCACACATGAGCATTAAAACAAAACAGAACAAATAATGTTTAAACATCTTTACAAAGTAAGTAACTTATTATTAATGCAAATTATATTTGAGGATAACAGTATTCCTCATCATAGTGAATGTAGCTTAGTATTAGAAAAATTCTACAACATAAGTCTTATCAGATAAACATATAAATACAGGAAAAACATAAATACCCAATGGTACACAAACACATAGTGGGATAACACAAGGAAAGGACAGGGTTTCTTTTACTGCAGTATTTTGCAAACAAAACTTTCTTTACTTCTCGGAGATCTCCCATTGTTCTTCATTATTTCCAAAAGTCCTATCTATACCTGCTTTCTGTACTTTTCTCGTATAGCTTCTCAATGCATTTTTTCCAATTAATCGCTACTCATTCTCTTATAGGCTACCCCCTCTTAAGCTAACTTATATCTACTGAGCTCAGATGCTAAACTAAGGGACGAGGCAATGCAGCAGCACATAAAACAATTAACGCAAACAGCAATGATCAAAAATACAAATGGCGAAGCAAGCAGCATAAATTACAACTAACATAAGGCAATGAGCAGCAAACAAGAAAATTAAATCAGTAGTAAAACTGGCTTAACAGAGTAACACAAATTAAAATTCAGTAGCACTATGCCTGGCAAACAGCAGCAAAAAAATGAAATAACGTATGCCTAAACATGACAAAGTTCAAGCAGAAAAAATATTACACTAAAAATAGCCACGTCTAATACCTATGTCACATCTTAACACTAGAGTGATGCATCACGATAACTTACTCTACCAAAAAAATTACCAAGTAGTTGAAAAGAAAATTATGTATGCAGTTCCTGTTACTAGTCCCTTCTTATTGTTCTTTCCATTCTAAGAGCTCCTTTTTCGAAGAATGTGGATCCTTTTTCGAAGAATGTGGATCATAAAGTAATTATTTAATAGATCTGTTGACAGAAAGTGTTCACATTAGCAAATGCATTTAATTTTATTTTATGAAACCAATGCTGCAAGACAGCTGGAAATATCAAATGAAATAAGCAATTACGCAAACCAAAGCATAAAAATATCATTCAATAGTCATGTGACATTTCATAAGTTAGTAGACATTCTCTCAACTCTCGTAGATATACCCTTGTCCTAATCAGGTGTGCAGATGTAAGAATGTTTCCAAGTTATTATTAGCGTGTCGTATTTACGATGCTTTCTACAAAGGAACGTCAATAGCGAGGATAATGGCCTCCCTTTTTTTTCTACCTGTGCCGCTGAAAAGGGCTCGCAATAATGGCTTTTTCTCCAGGCGTCTGACACACCTGGCCGCTCAGCTGAGTGGCCACGACGCATTACGTGCAGGTGGTCACTGAACTTTCTTACCGAAATATTTACGACACCAGTTTCCGCTACAGTGACAGTCTCATATAAATATATTTCACAGGTCAAGAATTTGGGTTACAAATCTGTAGAAACAAAATCCTATAAATATAACAGCGTCCAAAAAATTTTAGCCAGCATTGTGATACATTTACGCATTTACACACATTTCCTACCTCTTAAAATATGATTCTTGGTTTGCAACATCCTTTTTCACAAGTCAGTGTCCCTAACCGCTACTCATTACTCCTTACCTTATTACATATATATATATTCGTCGACGCTTCTTTAATATTTCATTATATGAAATATGTAGCATAATCAAATTCCTCATATAGCATCAGCTTCTTGACCATAAACATACCTCAGCAGCATAATACACATCATCGTCGTAAAAATAACATCATAACACCTCAGTCAACTCTCAAAATCGTCGTAGCTTCCTCCAATAATTTCAAAACATAAAAAAAAATTCTCTGCTCATGTCAAAAGTGTCATCTGCCTCAAACGTACTTTAAAAATCGTGATCCCATACCAAATACATCATTCAGAGCTCTCATAGTATCACAATGGTTCCAAAAAAATATGAACAGTTCACAAAGTACTGACGAAATACAATTTCATAAGTGGGAAGTTATCCAACTGTGTAATTGCGTAAGTATCTGTCACTGATGTAGTAAAAAAATGTTTGTTTCTTTGTTAAATAATCAGATAGCTGTGTAATTTATGTGTTAGAGAGATATGGTACCGATGTGTAAAGTTGTATAAGCAAATACCATATTAGCTAGGGATCCTTGTGCTTGCCAAACACATGGTACACAAAGTAGGCGTGTACCCCCCTGAGGATTAATGTAAATTATACCCTCAGGTGTTACAGATTACAGCAATGGAATGAAATGTATCACGGAAAACTTTCTTTGCAATTCAAAAATCTTTAAAAATAAATGTTTTAAGTACAAAATTAATCACTCAAATATGTGTCCTGTAGCGCTAAACTGTGCGTCATGTTGTAAGATAATCTCTGTGGAAGTCTCGTAGTTATCGTCCTCCAAAAGCTAAGTTCTGCAGAAGTCAATGTACTTACCTCATGATAAACAAAAGTGAAATGCTTTGCGTATAGATATCTTAGTTATTACGCTTATTGTTGTGATGAAGAAAGTACTGTGCTGTGACGTATTGTTGTGCCACAGAAAAGGCTGTCTCATTGTAGCTATACCACAAAAGTTAAATACTAAAACATGTTTTACTTTCCAGAAGAATTCAGAAAAATTGTGCAGATATAAAACAGATACACTGCAAAAGCAACATTGTAAATTGTCACTCATTAGTAGCGTCGTGATAACATCGTGTAGCTGTCACATAAACTAACCACTGTGTCCTCTGGTATCTCACAGAAAGTACTTTAAATCCAGAATGTATCTTCAAGTAAACCAAAATGTTGCATGATAATCTCATTAGCGTTGCCGGCATATGTTCTAAGTATGTGATCCTTATGGTCGTTACGTGATAGTGGAACTAACAAGCAAGAATGTACACACACAATAACACTGTGACGTCTGTTCACTATAACAATGCATTCGTAATTTCTGTTTCAATAAGTTCTCTTGGTTCTTGACTGGATATTTAACTTCAAACATTGTTGCATGTTAACAGATTCTAAATCTGACAAGCATACTAGTAATGTAAAGTGAAAAATTTTATGGCAAAGACTAAGTTAAAAAGCAGATCATCTCTCAATAAACGGTTTTACATGTGAAATGTGGTGTAACCCTTTGCTCTTCCTAGTACACAGAGTTTCAACTTTAACGCAATTATCATGTGGTATACGTCGGTAAAGAATGCTGGAATTTTTCTCAAGGTTAGCGCCTATGTTATTTTTCTCTGAGCCAGCTGGCGCACGCAGCTGCCTGCTGTGCGAGTCATTGTCTGTCTCTTTGTTGGCGCGCGTCGTTATTGGGATTAGGAGACCGAACTTCTACAAATTCGCCTTGCCGAGAGGGCCCAGCTCTGTTAGAATCCCGCCAGTTCTGATGAAATTCACGTCTGTCGTTATGATCATATCGTCTGTCGTCATGTCGGTAGATTTCATAATTTCTTTCTTGTCGGTCATGTGGTGGAGAATTTCTTCCTGAATCGTAACTGCGCGCTGAACTGTTGCGTCTGAAGTTATTCTGTCTCCTTTGATAATAATTGTTTTGGTTCCCATATTGTCTGTTTCTAAGGTAATCTCTGTCATATTCATTACTATGGAAATGCGATCTTTCTCTGTAACTATTGTTACTCTGCCAGTGGTTGTCATATGGGTGGTGTCTGTTTTGTTCGCGATTTGCGTTGTGAGAATAGCCTTGTCGTGTCCAGTTATTATTTCTGTCGTCACGGAATTGTGACGGATGTGACCTGTAATGATTGTTTTAGTGTTTTTGCATCCCGCGATTGTCAGTGTCAATTTCCAATTCTTGTAACAGTCCCTGAAAAGCTTCAATGTCGTCTTTGCAACCTCCTGCCAAAATAATGTGTCGTAAATGTTCAGGCAATTTGATTAAGCAAATGCGGATGAGTTCTGAGGGGCTGTATGGGTTTGAAAGATACTGATTCTTATGCAACATGTCTTCAAAATATTTGACAAGACTGGAAAATTCAGATTGTTCGAAACGTTTCATCATTATGATGCTATGTTTTACTCGGTCTTGTGTGGCTTGAGACCAATATGCTGAGAGGAAGGCATGGTAAAACTCTCCTTCACTGTGGCAATCGTGAATGACCGATCGCATTCTTACAGCTGGTTCATTCTCTAAGTAGCCACACATAAATTCTAATCTGTGTTCTAACGACCAGTTGGGAGGAAAACAATGAGAGAATTGATGGAGCCATGCTTGTGGATGAATTTCGTTGCCAGAATTATTGAATGTTTTGAATTTACGTGTAGTAATGAACAGCTTATAGTCAAAATCATCATGTCGGCAAGTCGCATGTCGGTCATTGTTACGTCGTTTCGGCGGTTCCATCTCAAAATTCGATGTACCTTGCCAATTTCTTTCATAATTTCTGAAGTGCCCTGTGTTGTTATTTTGTGGCTGTTCCGTATTTCTATGTCCCTCTTCCTGTATTGGGGCGCGAGTGTCCTCTGAAATATGTAATTCTTGTATTACTTGTGCCAAATGATCTTGTACTTCCCGGATTTCTCTTTTGTACTGTGTATTGATTTGATTTTGATTTTGTTTGAATTTTCTAATTTGTTCATACTCTTCTGTGTCAGTGAAGGCTACAGGTCTTGTGTCATTCGTATCATCATCTACCTTTGTAGATAAGTTAGTGGCCTGATCCGAAAGTTCGGCTACATTCTCTGATAGTGAACACATTTCCTCAGTGTGTTTTTCTGAACCAAGTTTCAGAGTGTCCATTTGTGTTGAAATCGAATCTACTGTGCCCTTCAAGTTTTCCTGAGTTTTTGCAAGTTGCGTAACCGAATCGGTAGATGCAACTGAGTCAAATTTAGCTTGCAAGGTCTCATGATTTTCATGAACAGTAGTTTGCAGTTCTTTTATGGCTGCTTCGTGATTCTGTAGTGCATTTTCATGACGCGAAAAAATAGGTTGGAAATGCTCACAAATTTGTGTTTTTACGTCATTACAGACTTTTTGACATTTCAATTCAATGTGATGTAACTCAGTAGTTAAATCCTCACGTGTTTGTTCAAGAATTTGCTGCAATGAGTCTAACTTTTGAAGATTTTGTTCCATTGCGTCTAACTTTTTAAGATTTTGTTCCATTGTGTCTAACTTTTGAAGCTTTTGCTGTGTTTGTCTCTGATTTTGTTCCACTGTATCTAACTTTCGAAGATTTTGTCCCATTTGTTGCATTAATTGCAATAATAATGTATTAGTGTCTGGAATCTGTTTCTCTATGATTTTTTGCAGTGCATTTTCACCGGCAACATTCACATTTTGACAAGCAGAAAATGTGTCTTGACTCATTTGAGAAAACGGTGAGGACTCAAAACCTGAGTCTACAATATTTGCAAAATTGTGTCCTGTCATTCCCGATTCCTGAGGCGAGCTGTTGCCGACCGATCGATCGATAATGCTTCCCTCTTCACTAATTGTTTCACTGTCCACGCCATTGTTTGCCACCCGCTCCATTTCCCTATGCACAGTTACCAAATTACTACTTTGAATGTCTGTTAATTCATTACACGGTGGCGCTAACACACTGCTTTCGTCTTCGCTGTCATTTCTCAATTTACTTTGGAGCCTAGTGTTACGTTTTTCACACGGCATTATTGTCACAATATTTCACACGACAACACAGAAAAACACAATTTGAAGAGCAAAAATAGGGGAACACATTAACATAGCACTGAAAATAATATCTAGTTAATTGCAGCTGCGAAATACTTGGTGCAAATCTACATGCGTGCCACACCTGTTTTACTGTACAACAATGAAAGACTGCAACTACAAAGCAGATTCTCTCTACAATTACGCGCTAGCAATAAACAAAATCTACACTAATTACACAAACTACAAGAAAAAATCAGAAGATTCCAGTGAGGTATCCTCGGCTAAGGGTCGACATATGAAACGTCCCCTTTTAACAATTTATACACGACTGTGCTTAAACTGACACACAATATTTTTTTAGCGCAACGCAATCTGACTTTCAATAATCTCTACAAGAGAATGGCCCTGACTAACATTAACCTGTACTTTTCACAAATCACTTACCTCACAAAAATCTTGGTTACTCCCACTACTGCAATACAGCAAGCGCCACTACTGCCAGCAAAATAAAATATTCAAACTATGGAAAGCACTAACTACTGATAGGGATAGTTAGCAAATGAAAGATATTAATAGAGAACAAACAATGTATTTACCTTGATATCAGATATATATATATATATATATATATATATATATATATATATATATATATATAGCAGTTAATGACAAATTTCAAAATTCCGCCATCTCTCTCCCCACATCCACCACTGCTGGCGGCTCACCTCCAACTGCGCAACGCTACGCGCTGTTCACAGCCAGCTGCCTAACACTACAATGGCGAGTACTACAACAATGCAAAGCAGCCACAGACTGCACACAGCACAGCCAGTGATTTTCATACAGAGGTGGCGTTACCAAAAAAAACCTAAACAGCCTACTTACAACCGTGATAGCGTTACGGAGATGTTTAATAAACTCAAGTGGCAGACTCTGCAAGAGAAGCGCTCTGCATCGCGGTGTAGCTTGCTGTCCAGGTTTCGAGAGGGTGCGTTTCTGGATGAGGTATCGAATATATTGCTTCCCCCTACTTATACCTCCCGAGGAGATCACGAATGTAAAATTAGAGAGATTAGAGCGCGCACGGAGGCTTTCAGACAGTCGTTCTTCCCGCGAACCATACGCGACTGGAACAGGAAAGGGAGGTAATGACAGTGGCAGGCCGGCCGGTGTGGCCGTGCGGTTAAAGGCGCTTCAGTCTGGAACCGCGTGACCGCTACGGTCGCAGGTTCGAATCCTGCCTCGGGCATGGATGTGTGTGATGTCCTTAGGTTAGTTAGGTTTAATTAGTTCTAAGTTCTAGGCGACTGATGACCTCAGAAGTTAAGTCGCATAGTGCTCAGAGCGATTTGAACCATTTTTTTGACAGTGGAACGTAAAGTGCCCCCCGCCACACACCGTTGGGTGGCTTGCGGAGTATAAATGTAGAATGTAGATGTAGATTCTCAATTTTCTTTTCCATTCTTCTGTATATTATTCTTGTAAGCAGCTTCGATGCATGAGCTGTTAAGCTGATTGTGCGATAATTCTCGCACTTGTCAGCTCTTGCCGTCTTCGGAATTGTGTGGATGATGCTTTTCCGAAAGTCAGATGGTATGTCTCCAGACTCATATATTCTACACACCAACGTGAATAGTCGTTTTGTTGCCACTTCCCCCAATTATTTTAGAAATTCTGATGGAATGTTATCTATCCCTTCAGCCTTATTTGACCGTAAGTCCTCCAAAGCTCTTTTAAATTCCGATTCTAATACTGGATCCCCTATCTCTTCTAAATCGACTCCTGTTTCTTCTTCTATCACATCAGACAAATCTTCACCCTCATAGAGGCTTTCAATGTATTCTTTCCACCTATCTGCTGTCTCCTCTGCATTTAACAGTGGAATTCGTTGCACTCTTAATGTTACCACCGTTGCTTTTAATGTGACCAAAGGTTGTTTTGACTTTCCTGTATGCTGAGTCCGTCCTTCCGACAATCATATCTTTTTCGATGTCTTCACATTTTTCCTGCAGCCATTTCGTCTTAGCTTCCCTGCACTTCCTGTTTATTTCATTCCTCAGCGACTTGTATTTCTGTATTCCTGATTTTCCCGGAACATGTTTGTACTTCCTCCTTTCATCAATCAACTGAAGTATTTCTTCTGTTACCCATGGTTTCTTCGCAGCTACCTTCTTTGTACCTATGTTTTCCTTCCCAACTTCTGTGATGGCCCTTTTTAGAGATGTCCATTCCTCTTCAACTGTACTGCCTACTGCGCTATTCCTTATTGCTGTATCTATAGCGTTAGAGAACTTCAAACGTATCTCGTCGTTCCTTAGTACTTCCGTATCCCACTTCTTTGTGTATTGATTCTTCCTGATTAATGTCTTGAACTTCAGCCTACTATTCATCACTTCTATATTGCGATCTGACTCTATATCTGCTCCTGGGTACGCCTTACAATCCAGTATCTGATTTCGGAATCTCTGTCTGACCATGATGTAATCTAATTGAAATCTTCCCGTATCTCCCGGCCTTTTCCAAGTATACCTCCTCCTCTTGTGATTCTTGAACAGGGTATTCGCTATTATTAGCTAAAACTTGTTACAGAACTCAATTAGTCTTTCTCCTCTTTCATTCCTTGTCCCAAGCCCATATTCTCCTGTAACCATTTCTTCTACTCCTTCCCCTAAAACTGCATTCCAGTCGCCCACGACTATTAGATTTTCGTCCCCCTTTACATACTGCATTACCCCCGTATGAACTCCAATCTCTCTAATATTATCTTGATGGTCCTTAGGCGAAATGTTCGTTGACGCAGTAAAATCGTTCTGCAGTCAAGCCTCAAATGCCAGTTCTCTAAATTTTCTCAATAGTGCTCCTCGAAGAAACGTCGCCTCCCCTCCAGTAATTCCATTTGAGTTCCCGAAGCATTCCCGTGTTATTTCCGTGTTGTTCGAACCTACCGGTAACAGATCTAGCAGTCCGCCTCTGAATACCCCCCACATTACTCGTATCCCAGATTAATTACTCACGGTAATTTTCGGATAAAGCATTTAGAATAGTTTCACTCGAAATCCTGTACCTAGCAGCCGTCTTAATCACTTAAGTCTCTCAATCTATAGCTTTTAAGTGATCTCCTCCAAGTACTATGAAATGAGCTGTCAATCTACGCACAGCCTTTTCCAAGTGGTCCTGAAATGCTTGCCAACACGGCTCCTGAGGCAGGAGGTCCATAAAAACATCCAGATGTAATGTTTGGTTCCCCTGTAACACTTACATTCAGCCAAAGTTTACTTCGCATTCCGAATCTGTATCGATGTCACAAGATATTATTGTACTTTACGGTTATAAACATGCCTTCACCACTGGCGTGCAGTCTATCTTTGCGATATACATTCCAGTCGGAACTTTGAATATTATTGCTGTTCTCGTCTCGTGTTTCAGCTAGCTGTCCCTACCCCTCTGATGGCATTATTACGGTTTATAAGCGAGAATAAGCGAGACTAGTTCAGGGATCTGAACGTTCTCGGAGTTAACTAACACTATATTAACATTTACTTCACGATTATTACTAGTAACATGGGACCTATTTCACTTTTAAAATTTTAACTGTGTAAGAGAGACCTCAAACACAAAACAAAAACAAGTGTACAGATAGCAGTCTCGACAATTAATTTCGCTGATTTGTTCCCTCTCCAAATTCAGAAAGAAATTTATCGGGCCCATGGAGGGATTTCTGTTCTAAAAAATCCACATATGCACGCCACACCAATGCCGCTTACTTCTAGCACATGCTACCGGCGTGTAGCGCACGCCTGACATATTAAGAGGACGGGGGTCTTGAGGGGTTGGCGAGGGGGGGGGGGGGGAGGGGGGAAGTGTTACGGTGCTCCACCCAATAGCGGAGGTCGAGAAATCCGCAGACAAGATCGTCACAGAATCGTCTAAACCTCTGACTTGAGGCTTACACTCAGCTAGAACCAGATGACCGCGATCCGTTCTGGGAACGATACTATAAAACGGCAGTTCAGCTTCTGTTAATGAAAAGAAGAGTCTAAATACTGTAAATTCAGCTTAGAAAAATACATGCTTTTCAGTAGTTTTGCAAGTTGTTAGTGACAAATCACAGGTCAGCAGACCGAAATGTAAAGTTCAGTTCTCTGCAGGAATGTTTCGTACAACCTGAAATGAGAACGAAATCGCAGAAAATGTTGTTGTTATATAAATACTTTATGCCTACTTGGTTGTTTTACTATAAATTACGTCACTAACATGGAATGGCAATCAAGAACTCAGCCCATGAAGAGACGGTAGTGACACGCTTACCTGAAGACTCCATTCTGATTTAGGTTTTCCATTACCATCCCGAATACCTACTCCCTTGGCGGTAACTGTCTTCTCCAGTGTGCAGCTTTCGGTGAAATCCGCCTAGGGAGTTAGCAAGGCTGCAGGGTGGCTATTAAGGATTAAACAACACACGGGAACCACTTTTTCCCACAGTTGTCTGTGCATGAAGGCACTTTCTCACAGAGATTCTCGTATGAAAGTTTCTCACCACGAGCGTGTCGTAATTGATTTCTAGATGCAAGCACTCATACATTCATTTAGAAATTACCGTACTTTTGCATATTTTGAAAATTCGGGTTCGCGTAAGAACTATTACTGCTATACACGTACTCCTCCGAATTTTTTTATGTCAAACTCTTAAAGCTTTTCAATTAAAACAAACTCTTTCTACATCTTTATTCTTCGTGTCTACATATTTATTTCTTAACATAGTCACCCTGGAGACACATTTCTCCCAACGAGAGACCTGTTTGTTGATACCGTCTCTATAGAATGTTTTATTTTGTTGATGGAGCCACAACCTCATCTCTGTTCGCACCGCTTCATCACTGTCATAGCCAAGTCCTCGAAGGTGTTCTTTAAGTCTTACAAAACAGATGAAAATCGCACGGTGTCGAGTCGGGACTGTATGGAGAGAAGAGTTTCATTGCAGAACTGATACAGCGCATAAATATGTTTCCAGAAAATACGATTTTTTGTTTCTCTCTGTTTCTCTTACATGACTCAATAATGTTACACGATCATCAGCGGATTTCACTTTATTCTTCAGGGTGTTCTAGCCTCTGTATGAAGCGAAGAATAGCGAGTAAAGCGGAAACAATTTACAGAGTTGTAACAATTGGGAAGCCATTGCCACCAACAACAAAATTCCACATCACGAGCTGTGTAAAAATACAATCTGTACAGTAGAAGACAAACACCAAAAGGAACAGTTAAATGTGCTGTTAAGTACAATAAAATAAAACCCAGTGATAACAGAGTAGCAAGATTGCAACATGTATGGGTAAACTTAGAAAAACAAATCAAACAGAACAGCTATAAAACCAAAAGAAAAACACATGTAAAGCAGTATATTCGAAATTTGTAAGTAGAAATTTAAATTATTATGACGTCACAGAAAATCTGAAAGTGCCAACTGTTTATAGCCTCAACGTACAGCGTCCCGCTTATAAACTAAAACAGTATATATATATATATATATATATATATATATATATATATATATATATATATATATATCTAAGGCTACTGAAAATGCCTTTCAAATATTAATGGCGAAACGCGTATGGCACAAAAAATTTATTTCGTTCACTTGTAGTTAGACGAATCCAAACTGATTATTAACATAATATTGCAAGCAACTGAGGACGATAAGACAACAGAAGTTTAAAACACTGATGTTTTTTCCAAGTACCAATCCTCAGAAAAACTTTATTACTCAGGAAAATGCGGAGGCATTATTGACATCACTGAAGAATGTCCCCTCAGGACTGATGCAAAGCAAATGTCGGTTATATCTTACATCATGTACACAGAACTCGCAAACGTCAAGATGTCGAAATTGTGACCGATGGAAAAGCTAATTCCAGAAGTAGAAGGATGTGAATAAGGATAAAGCGGAGGAAGAAGAAGACGAAAACGAAATCACTGCTAGAAGAAATATATATATATTATATATATATATATATATATATATATATATATATATATATATATATATATATCACACAGCGCCAGTTCTCTGTCTCTAACAGCCTTCATGTCGATTCATCATTATTCAAACTTTCCTAGTCTCTTTCTCTTAGTTTCACTCGGAACTTGCCCAATAGCTAAAAGTGAAAAAACAGGTATGCAGGAACAGCTACCACTCATTATGTAAAAACGTGTTCTGTTTCAGATCAAGCAAACTCGTTTCGAGGCAAGGACGTTCGTCTACCGCTGATATCATCACAAGGTGTATAGTTCTGAACGCTGTTGCTGTTTGTAAATTTTCAGCTATCTGAAGAATAACGGCATTCACCTGAATTGAACACGATCAATTGTGGTATTGAGCCCCTCCATCACTGTGGTCAGGAGTACAAAATTCAATACTTAACTCATGTTCTACGTAACTATATTCAACAACGGGAAAACTGCTCGTACCGGGAGCATTCGTGCTTTTATTATTTTCCTGTCATTGTTTCTTGGGGCTCCCAAGTCGTTCTCAAATTGCTGCCAGCCAATGCTACGATTGTTCCTAGCGATGGACTGTGGTCACTAACTTCCTTTTTGTTGCTTATTTGGCTTTGTACACGTATGATTTTTATTCTTTTAAAATGATGTGTTTAATTTATAGGAACCTGTCACTGACACTGAGGTATACTGGGACGAAAACACTTATTTGAAAATGAATAAATCATTAAGTAGCAGTTGTAATTTCCGTCCAACATGCAGTTATTCATAACTCTGCTCGATGCAATCTCTTACGATGACATTGGAGTTCCTTTATTCCCATCATCTGCTTTTATGCTGGACGGAGTTTTCACACGTATTAATCATGTTCTGCAATAATTCATATGGGGAATACCCCTTGCAACAGCCATTATTAATTTTGCTAAAGACGAATCACTACGATGAACGGAAGCCAATAAAATTCAGAAAGCTGTGATGGAAGAGCTGAGAATTTTCGTTAACGTATTAATTACCATTATCAAAGCAGAACGCACAAAAACAACAGTGTCAACAAAAGCGTTCAGTTAATCAAGCAGCTACTACATTCGACAGCGCAACTAAAAGCCGTAAAATTACTATGAGAGTATATGTTTACCTTTCAGATGATTATTATGATAATAATAAAAATCACAGTCAATGATTTCAAGAAAAAACTCAACCTCAATATTTTCCATAATTGATATGATGATTTGCAACGTAATTCACACCTGCTGTACATGAAAATGACTTAAGATTGAATGTAGAATTGTACTGAAAATAAATATAGAAGACGACACTTGCAGGTTGCCATGCGATCGTTTCCAAAAAACCATAAAAATATTAGTAGATATGATAGGATGAAATGAAATGCCCAATGGAGAATGGATACGGTACAACCGTATTGAAACATAACAGAGGATGTAAAGAAGTCTTACAAAAAGGCAGACTTCTTAACATCTATCATTTCATAATCACTGTATAGTATGGGTACTGCTTAGCCACGGGCAGATACTGGGCCTTAATTCAGAGTGCAGAACGTAACTTCCAGATAATTAAATTGTTAGACATTATACTTATTTGATCACCACATCATGTGGAGCATTTACAGTGATTAATGTTTAGGTAGTAGATGAATAAGCAGCATAGAATGAACCTATACGAACAACTAGAAGAAATATACAATATTTTACAAAACGAATAAAAAATGCTGAGCGGAAAATTTGGTGTTCCAGTTAATAACTTAGAAAATTTTTATCTCAACAGAACCACTTCCTCTGTCTGCAATTTTATAGCATCAGCGTCCCCTAAGGAAAAACGATCACTGTTCTGAAACATTGGTGCATAGATTATGTACATTTTGTCCTTATTAGAAGCCTTTGATCATTCGTAAGTTAATCATGCATAACCAGTAAGAGGAGACTTTAACATACCGACGTTATCCTAGAATGTCTATGGATTCACACACGTGGGGCGGACAGGAAGTCTTCCAAAGTAGTTCTGAACGCTTTCTCTGGAAGTTGCAAAGAGCAGCCAGTTCGACACAAGTAACAGAAATACACTGCTCTGCAAAACTTAAGCCTGAAGTAGATAAAGTAACATAACATATTCATTGGAAATGAAAGTTCGGGAACACGTTTCCAGAGGTCTCCGTGTCGTGCACAGGAAGTTGAACGTCACACGGGGTGGGGTCTACGTAACTATAGCGCCAGATGGGGCTGCTCCTGTAACACGAGGCAGCTCAAGGAACGGGAAAAGGCAGTGCATGTCAATCAACGAGCACTAACGGTGCTCTGTGGTGGTGGTCTACATTACAGCATGGCTCGGAGACAACACCTGGACGACTTCACACGGGGAAGAATGATAGGGAAACTAGGAGAAGGACGAGGTGTGACGAGTGTAGTCCAGGAGTTTGGAACTGCTCGCAGCATTGTTTCACGTGCATCGGGACCGCAGGTACTTCCTCCCGAAAAAGAAGAGATGGTCGACCACAGTCAGTCAGAGCAGCAAACGACAGCTAACACTGCAATAGACGAGAATGTTCCCACATCAAACAGCAGGTGAAATTGAAACCGCTTTTAATAGGACTGCAAAGCACGCGATCTCGCGCTTGACAGTGGCACAGCGACTGCATCAATACCTTCACTGCGCGATAACAACGGTGAAGTCACTGATGACAGTGCCACTAAAGCAGCGTTACTAAACACGGTTTTCCGAAATTCCTTCACCAAAGAACACGAAGTAAATATTCCTTAATTCCAACAAGAACAACTTCCAATACGAGAAAAATAGAAGTAGATATCCTAGTAGAAACGGAGCAGCTTAAATCAGTAAAGGCAAGGCCTCCGGTCCAGATTGTATACCAGTCAGGTTCCTCTCAGAGTATGCTGATAAAATAGCTCCATATTTAGCAATTATATACAACCACTCGCTCACAGAAAAATACGTACCTAAAGACAGGAAAATTGCTCAAGTCACACCATTACCCAAAAAGGGAAGTAGAAGTAATCCGCTGAATCACAGGCCCATATCACTAACGTCGATTTGCAGTAGGGTTTTGGAACATATACTGTATTCGAACATTACGAAGAACCTCGAAGAAAACGCTTTATTGACACATAGTGGGCACGGTTTCAGAAAATATCGTTCTTGTGAAACACAACTAGCTCTTTATACTCATGAAGTAATAAGTGCTATCGACAGGGGATGTCAAATTGATCCCATATTTTTAGATTTCCAGAAGGCTTTCGATACCGTTCCTCACAAGCGTCTTCTAACCAAACTGCGTGCCTACGGAGTATCGCCTCAGTTGTGCGACTGGATTCGTGATTCATCGAGTAAAACAGAAGTATTATCCGGCGTTCCCCAAGAAAGTATTATAGGCCCTCTACTGTTCCTGATCTATATTAACGACATAGGAGACAATCTCGGTAGCCGTCTTGGACGACTGTTTTCAGATGATGCTGTCATTTACCGTCTTGTAAAGTCATCAGATGATCAAAACGACTCACAAAATGATTTAGATAAGATATCTGCACGGTGCGAAAAGTGGAAATTGACCCTGAATAAGAAAAAGTGTGAAGTTATTCACATGAGTACTTAAAGAAATCAGCTAAATTTCGATTACGCGTTAAGTCACACAAATCTGAAGGCTGTAAACTCAACTAAATACTTAGGGATTACAATTACAAATAACCTAAATTGGAACGATCACATAGATAATATTGCGCGTAGAGCAAACCAAAGATTGCGATTCATTGGAAGAACACTTAGAAGGTACAAAAGGTCTACTAAAGAGACTGATTATACCACGCTTGTCCGACCTATTCTGGACTATTGCTGTGTGGTGTGTGATCCGCATCAGGTGGGACTGACGGATGACATCGAAAACGTACAAAGAAGGGCAGCTCGTTTTGTATTATCGCGAAATAGGCGAGATAGTGTCACAGACATGATACGTGAATTGGAGTGGCAATCATTAAAACAAAGGCGTTTTTCGTTGCGACGGGATCTTCTCTTGAAATTTCAATCACCAGTTTTCTCCTCCGGTTGCGAAAATATTCTGTTGGCACCCACCTACTTAGGGAGAAATGATCACCACGATAACATAAGAGAAATCAGGGCTCGCACAGAAAAATTTAAGTGCTCGCTTTTCCCGCGTGCCGTTCGAGAATGGAACGGTGGAGAGACGGCTTGACGGTGGTTCATTGAACCCTCTGCCAGGCACGTTATTGTGATTAGCAGATTAATCACGTAGATGTAGATGCAAGAGGGTGGCCTCTTTGCCCTGCGACCAGTCGATTGTGTTCCGTTGACACCGATGCTTCGTCAGTACCGTTTGCGATGGTGCCATGCGCGTAGGGACTGGGGCGACGACAAGTGGTGTCGCGTGATCTTCTCGGATGAACGAAAATTCAGTTTGAAAATTACACACCGTGTTGGACAGCGACAACAGGTGAGGAAAGGACACTGCCTGAAATTACGTTAGTGGCCAGGGCAGGTAACAGGAACACTAACGGCCACAAAGCAGAAGATTCCGTTGGTGCACTTGAATTACAGTCAACCAATATAGTTAATTCCACCGCATGGCGGCTAAATTTTAGCACTACAAACACTCGGTGTTGCTCACTGGAAAAGCTCCCCAACAGCGAGCCACCGAAACCAACCACACAACATGAATGGACGTGGCTTGGGTACTTTAAAATCATTATGCCACTTTGACGTCCTGGGTCGGTGAACCACGAAGTTCGTAGCGATCGGACAGCTCGCTCCGACACTGCCCAGGAACCACCAGAGGACCCAGCCGACTGCACCGCAGCAACCGACCGACTGCCCGCAGAATGCCAACAACATATAAAATAGTCATCAGTGGAAATAACGCCAACTACACACACAACCTGACAAACACTTGCACGAAGGCCTGAACGATACACAACAGTAACTAAGGACGGATGAAGACAAATCGGGAGTCGATGTACACACACACATGGCCGACTCATGAGCGATCGGCCGGCCAAAACGCGTCGTCTAGTAGGACGACCGACAGACGATCCACCAAGGCCGTGGCCCACCTCAAGTGATGTGTGGCGGCAATGGTCGGGCGAGCCATGTCGACGAAGACCTCACTGCTCCAACCCGACTGCACTAGTGCAGCATAGCAACTCTCCGACTGGCAGATGCGGACTGCACTCCAGACACGTTCCAACTGACTGGCAGCCTGAACTCGCGACCCGAACTGACTCATAACAGACAAACGACCGGGCAGTAATAGCAGTCGAGCAAAGGTACTACGAGAGTGGACATATCGATACGCGCTGCTAGCGTCGGTCAGGGTCAGACAAAGCAGCAACTCAGTGACAGCAGTAATTTGAATTAACGGAGTGAGGTGGAAGTACGTTAAAAACAGGGTGTAAAATACATGATGGCGGGAACACGAGCCACGCACGACTCATGGTCTTCCACTTTTTATTTTTTATCTTAATTATATTGCTGTGCCATTAGAAATAATGCTTATGGACCGACTCTTACTGATTGTTATTATTTTGTGTTTAACATCAGCAACCCCTTTTACTCTTTCTCCGTAATTCTTACCATGAATAAGCTCTGCAATGTGTGGGTGAGCGGGTAACAGGGTGTGCAGATGAACAGGAGTGATTAGAGTAGTTTTTATCGCTTATCTTTGTTGAGTCTTGGTAACTTTCCGTTGAATATTGTTCAAATGCGGCCTGTGGACTGATGTGGCCAAGTACAAAGGACGTCCCACACTTTTATTTAACGTTCTGCTTGGTCGAGAAAGGCAACACGTGAAGTTATAGAAATTTCACACCAAACTCTGTCAAAATTTCGTCTCGCAAATGGGTGGAGGTCCAAAACAATGCATCCCGCCTTCTTTTTAGCATCCTTCTGCCTGGACGAACGATTGCCGCCTCTTAAGCATTTTCCGATTGATCCGATACACACCCCTCTGCAAAGAAGTGCCACAGAATGGTGACTCGAGAGGACCTCTACAGGTTTTTGAGACGTCACTGTTGTAGGTGATGGCATACTTAGTGGACCATGCGCTCTGGAGCACACTTAGTATAAATGATCCGGGATCCGTTAAACATTCCACTTCTCATTATAGTCAACCCTCGCGTTGACTTAAATTAACAACCAAGAGAATTAATGCTCTCTGGTATTACGTGAAGTGAATATATAGCAGTAGTAGAATGTTCACCTAGATATAAATACAGATTTGCATGTGGCAAATCTTAGCAGTCTTAATCTATTTTTGATGTGTTGAGTTTGAAATTAGCGTCTACCCACAACAGTAACATACAGTCGTCTCCTATCCACTGATCAGTACTCAAGAGCCAGAGAGGACGTTGATTAGAATTTCCTGAAACTATTAGACTTTTAGTCAGTGGTAGACTTAGCTTCTTGCTGCCTCTTAGTTCCATCTGTAGTGATAGTGCATGCTGGTACGCAAATACCGTGATATCTCCCCTCATCGTATTTGACTACAACGAGAGTTGTGTGTTGTCATAACCAAAGCTTACTGCGTTCCCAAGAGTATCCATATCCTATCATCCCTTGATATTAAATGTAAGGGTGTATAAGGGAAATACACCTCCCTCTCCCCTTTTACAGAATCGTATTAATAAAAGTGTTGTTGGCGTATGATGTGTGAGTCAACAGGGAAGATCTGTCTATCTAATAAATATTTGTTGCACGGAATGTAGTTCATTCTTTATTCTCCACACTTTTGTATTGCTCCATTTTTCCTACATCCACTGTGGAATCAGTGATGCAAGGACCCCTGCTTGAGAAATGTATTACGAATACTCCACGAAAACCATTCCTGGATCGTCATGCTGAAGTCCTGATATTAATTCTCGTCGAACTTTTGTAATAATTAGTTTGGTCAAATATAAGTTAACTTCCATACAGACTCACATGAAACTGCACGTCGTTGTACTAGTATACTATTAATTATGGTACTAGGCACATAGCAAAAAATATTATACGAAAGATAAGAAGTCAAATGTGAATATGAATGAGGAACAGAAGCACAAGGATTTCAAACAAGACACAGATACATTTTATGTCGCGATTCTGCAAGGATATTAGATATCCCAGAACTTCTGGTTAACTGTTAGTTTAAGTCCAGTGATTAGTTTGTAATTTTTATCTTGTAGGAGTCACGCAATTCTGAGCTGCATAGAATTTCACAGCATTGAACTATGGCATTGCACTACAGAGCTGATTGGTACATGATGTATCTGTTCTTTTGAGGGTAAACGTTTGTGTATCTAGAGTTCTGTCACTCAACGTGTTTCACGTGACTATAAGTGTTAGTATTTTGTTTGATAAGTTACGGGGAAACAATTCATTTAGTAACTTGAACAGATTTTTCGTATTTATATACACTCCTGGAAATTGAAATAAGAACACCGTAAATTCATTGTCCCAGGAAGGGGAAACTTTATTGACACATTCCTGGGGTCAGATACATCACATGATCACACTGACAGAACCACAGGCACATAGACACAGGCAACAGAGCATGCACAATGTCGGCACTAGTACAGTGTATACCCACCTTTCGCAGCAATGCAGGCTGCTATTCTCCCACGGAGACGATCGTAGAGATGCTGGATGTAGTCCTGTGGAACGGCTTGCCATGCCATTTCCACCTGGCGCCTCAGTTGGACCAGCGTTCGTGCTGGACGTGCAGACCGCGTGAGACGACGCTTCATCCAGTCCCAAACATGCTCAATGGGGGACAGATCCGGAGATCTTGCTGGCCAGGGTAGTTGACTTACACCTTCTAGAGCACGTTGGGTGGCACGGGATACATGCGGACGTGCATTGTCCTGTTGGAACAGCAAGTTCCCTTGCCGGTCTAGGAATGGTAGAACGATGGGTTCGATGACGGTTTGGATGTACCGTGCACTATTCAGTGTCCCCTCGACGATCACCAGTGGTGTACGGCCAGTGTAGGAGATCGCTCCCCACACCATGATGCCGGGTGTTGGCCCTGTGTGCCTCGGTCGTATGCAGTCCTGATTGTGGCGCTCACCTGCACGGCGCCAAACACGCATACGACCATCATTGGCACCAAGGCAGAAGCGACTCTCATCGCTGAAGACGACACGTCTCCATTCGTCCCTCCATTCACGCCTGTCGCGACACCACTGGAGGCGGGCTGCACGATGTTGGGGCGTGAGCGGAAGACGGCCTAACGGTGTGCGGGACCGTAGCCCAGCTTCATGGAGACGGTTGCGAATGGTCCTCGCCGATACCCCAGGAGCAACAGTGTCCCTAATTTGCTGGGAAGTGGCGGTGCGGTCCCCTACGGCACTGCGTAGGATCCTACGGTCTTGGCGTGCATCCGTGCGTCGCTGCGGTCCGGTCCCAGGTCGACGGGCACGTGCACCTTCCGCCGACCACTGGCGCCAACATCGATGTACTGTGGAGACCTCACGCCCCACGTGTTGAGCAATTCGGCGGTACGTCCACCCGGCCTCCCGCATGCCCACTATACGCCCTCGCTCAAAGTCCGTCAACTGCACATACGGTTCACGTCCACGCTGTCGCGGCATGCTACCAGTGTTAAAGACTGCGATGGAGCTCCGTATGCCACGGCAAACTGGCTGACACTGACGGCGGCGGTGCACAAATGCTGCGCAGCTAGCGCCATTCGACGGCCAACACCGAGGTTCCTGGTGTGTCCGCTGTGCCGTGCGTGTGATCATTGCTTGTACAGCCCTCTCGCAGTGTCCGGAGCAAGTATGGTGGGTCTGACACACCGGTGTCAATGTGTTCTTTTTTCCATTTCCAGGAGTATATATATATATATATATATATATATATATATATATATATATATATATATATATATATATGCGGAAGTCCACCTGTTCGCAACCAAAATGTCTAATCAATATGAGACACTGAAAGGTGGCTACACTGAGCCACAGCGCCAGAGATCGCGCTAGAGAGTATTGTTCCGCCGCCTCCACTGGCAGTGATTATTGAGATGTAGCGGAGAGCAGTTCTTGTCGAGACAACGGAGTAGGCAGTGTTTCTTGAGATGTCGTAGTAGTCAGTGATTATTGAGAACTCGTAGTAGTCAGTGCTTGGGGAGAGCTCGTGGTAGTCAGTGCTTGTTAAGAACTCGTAGCAGAGAGTGTTTGTTGAGATGTGCTAGTAGGGAGTGCTTGCTGAGATGTGATACTGAAAAGTTCTTGTTGGGATGTGATAGTAGAGAGTCGGTGTGGAGAGACTGTAATGTCTAGAGTGCTTTTCATCAATATAAATTAAGGTAACAAACTACTTTTCTTTTCTTTCTCATTATTTCAATGTCCTGAATAATGCGTCATTACAGGTTCAGTCAACAAAGCATCTGGCGTGTGTTCTTGTATTAGAGTGTAATTCTGGGTTTTTTGCGCAATTATAGTATTTCTAATTTTCTTTTATCACGTCAGTATAATTGGTATTTAAAAATTCTTGTCTTGTTGAAGAAGAACCGTGCCAGATGTGCGTTGAGTCATACTTCCACATACAGAACAGTTACACTTGTGCTTTGGTTTCGTAGGTTTTATAGTTGCTGGGCACTTAATTAATTAATTGTGTTAATGAAAATTTCCATTTCATTCTTTGTTGTTGTTCTATGCAGTCAGATTGCGCAATAATACTAGTCAGGGCCAACCGTTTACGAGACTTCGTAATCGGACAGGCAGCTACAAAAAATTGAAATTATTTGCATTTCATTTAATTAAGCCCCCATGCACGTGGCGACCCTGCCAGGATCGTCCCTTGGAATTCTTCTGATTGTAAAAGTAGTAGACAGTAGCATTGTTTGTAGTAATTTGTAGTTTAGTAATTGTAGTCTATATTGCATGTGTAGATTGGGTAATTGGCATTCTTCTAATGGTATTCTGCAAAATTTCATTTCTGTTGTCTTGTCTATGGGTTGACAATTTAGTGCAATTATTTCAATTGTTCGATTAATCGTGTTTGAGGGAAACATTTCGTGTGAATGGTATTGTTGGAAATATAGTGTCATTGTGTGTAATTTTCGTATAGTGACGAGTTTTGTATATTTTGTAAATGATTACGCGATCGATGAAAAAGGCAAAAATGATGGATAGTGAGAATGACGAAATTGTTAACATGGCGAACTCGCCAACAGAGGAAAACAGTATCATGAATAATGAAGTGGAAAACAATTTAATAAGTCGGGAAAATAGTCCGGAACCAATTCAAAATTTTTCTCAATCAGAAAATTCACAGAATACGAGATTAACGATAGAAGATTCTGAAATAGTATCGAACACAGATAGCTTTACAGCCATGACGAAAGAAGTTGGTTTCGCGGGAAATGTTAGGGGCGAAAAGAATTTCGAACCGGCTATTATGAAGCAGTTGATGGGTGCAATATTAAATTTGGGATCTGAATTAAAAACAGTGACAACACGGTTAGACTTACAAAGGGGAACAATGGAAACACAGTTAGACTCACTGGGGTCACAAATGGGAACAATGGAAACACGGTTAGACTCACAAATAGGAACAATCAAAACCGAGATGGGAACTTTGGGATCTGAATTAAAAACTGATATGGGAACACTGGAAACACGGTTAGATTCACGAATAGGGACATGTTTCAAAAACATGAAAGATGAATTAAAGAAAGAAATCAGAGAAGAAGTACAACCGATTTTGAATTCTCACAATAATAGATTAATTGCAGTAGAGATTAGACAAAGGGAACAAGATAGAGAACAGGAAGAAAGAGATCGCGTGATAGTATACAAATTTTCAGAGTTAAATTGACAACGTGCACACGATAAGGAAGAAATATTTGAGAGAATCGAGGAATCCGTACCAAATGACAGAATAAATAATCTAACACAACAATATGAACAGTTAACTACCAAATGTGTCAACACTGAAACCCGAGTCGCGACACTTACGGAAGACGTAAGTAAACAGAAAGAAAAAATAGGTGACTTATCGGAAAGAGTTGAGGAGATTTCAGATAAATTGACAAATCTTAGTTTACATGGGGACAGAGATTCGGATGATACAGCTCCATTACCATTTTCAGAAATAGAAGAGTACCAGAGCATAAATAAGCATGCTGAAAATCAGGAAAAATTTAATGATCGCGTTAATAGGGAATTTGAGGCACTACAAAAGCAAGACAAACATATTGAAAGCGAAATCGTAGGAAAAGACAGCAATAGAAATTCAGAATCACAGATATCAGAGGGGTTTGAAGAAAATAATTTGTTTCATTTACGGGATGCAACAAGGGAGCGCCAGGCGCGCGAACTTGACAATAATCAACATTGGGACTGGGACAGACGCGGTAGGTCTTTCTTTGTCGCCACGAGGCGAAAACTTTGACTATAAACACTTTTTGACTGTTCGGAAATTTAAGATCTTCCGCAATTCTAAGAATGACATACATCCATGTTCATGGTTAGATCAGTTTATGTACGCACTTCCACCAAATTGGCCACTAAGTCACAAACTGGAATTTATGTGTGGATATTTAGAAAACGAACCGGCGACGCGGATGCGCGCACTCATTAGAGATTGTAATAATCTGAATGATTTTTATCATGCATTTCTATCGGCATATTGGTCCGAAAACACGGAAGACAGAGTCAAACACAGTCTTATTATGCAGCGTAATTTCAAACAGTCTGAGTTCCGCACGCCAGCGGAATATTTTGAAGACATGATTCGAAAGAATCAGTTCCTTTCCAACCCTTATAGCCCGACTGAATTAATTCGCATTTGTTTAACTAAGCTGCCACAATCCATAAGACAAATTGCTTTAGCTGGAAGATGTAAAGACGACATTGAGACTTTTAAGACTTTGTTACAAGAACTTGAGTATGACAACGACGACGGGACTTCTTGTAACTTTTTCAGTAACAGTAATTACGATAGATTTTCAGAGAAAAGGGATAGTGATCGGAACGGGCGTTATATGGGTAATTTTGAGAATGACAGACGTAACAGACAGGACAATAGATACCAGCCTTATGACAATAACAGACGTTCTAATAGAAATTACACAGACAATTATAATAACGGTAATTCTTACCGGAATGATCAATTATACGGAAACAGTAATCGGTATCATCAAGACAGAAATTATTCATACAATAATAGAAACTCTTACTACAGAAATAACCAGGGTAGTAGGTCTAACAATAATTTCAGAAGTGACAGTCGAAATTATACAAGAAGTAGTTATGCAGACAGACAGGAAAACAGAAATTTTAATAACAGACACAACCAAGAATTTGCATCTAACAGACAGGAAGGACCTAATTGGCATCCTCCGCGTGACAGAAATTCAGAGAGACAAGTGGAAACAGTAGAAATTGATCCGCGAAATGACGGGAATAATCAAAGACGTGACGCAAACAATCGACCATGACTTGCAGCTTCGGCTTCTGGCAGCAATATAGACGGTTCAGAAAGTAATGACACTACAACTTTACACTACGTACGCCTGGAAGATATGAGAGACATTTTGCTAGGCGAAAAGGAAAATAATGTAGACGCATTTTTACATCCTGTTATTGAAGTATGTGTGGGTAAGAATAAGTTCACTGCAGTTTTAGATTCTGGGAGCCCATTGAACGTCATTAGTGAATCAGTTTTTCGTATATGTGAAAGAACTAATGCCTGTCCTGTGTTACCTATTTCTAAAACTACAATTCGAGGAGCGATTTCTGGAAAAGGTGTGGAAGTTAAACAACAGACCAACCTAAATTTCATTTGTCAAGGATACGAATTGTCTGCTAATTTTATTATTGTTCCATTACTCAGTACACAGATTATATTAGGTATGGAGTTTCTTAACACACATAAGGCAATTTTGAACTTTAAAGAAGGAAGTGTGAATTTGACTGTTGCCGGAATGCCGAAATGTTTGAAATTTTTCGAGTGTTTAGCAAGATCTGAATCAGATACAAAATGTTTAAGGTTTCTTACTTCTGATATTTTCGTTGAGCATTATGACGACAGTGTGTTTATTCATGACAATGACAATAGATACAGAGACGCGATGGAGGATATAATTAGTAGCAAAGAATTAATTAATGAAAAGGTTAAAAAAGCTGAAGTGCCAGATGACGTTGCAAGAGAAGAGCTGCACCGTATTTTGACTTCACATGCTACAGTGTTTAGTCATCACACAGGAACTATACAAGGCTTACAATATTTATTTAAAGTAAAAGAACACACACCATTTCGCGGGAAAACGTACGCTATTCCTTTGGCTTACAGAGACAAGGTTAAGAATGAACTTCAATACATGTTAGATCAGGGCATTATTGAGCCAGCAGTCAGCCCTTATACCACCCATTACATGTCGTTCTTAAAAAGGATGGGTCAATTCGTTTGGTTCTGGACTCCAGACAGATAAATAATATTATTATTCCTGAAACTGACCGTCCACAAAATTTACATGAACTTCTTCAACATTTCCATGGAATTAAAGTTTTATCCACGATTGATATGCGCGCAAGTTTTTGGCAAATAGAACTCCACCCTGATTGTAGAAAATACACTGCATTTTTAGCCTTTGGTAACTGTTACCAGTTTCGGAAATTACCGTTTGGACTTACTGTATCTTCATCAGCATTCATTCGTAGCTTAAATGAAATTTTACCTGTTTATCTTCGTGACAATATTACTTCATATGTTGACGATGTTCTTATTGCTAAACGTTCTTGGAGTGAGCATAACAAAATTTTGGATTTATTATTACGTATTTTTGCAGGAGTTGGCATTACAGAGAACTTGAAAAAATCGGAATTTGGTCGTTCACAGGTGAAATTTCTCGGTCACATTATTTCTACAGAAGGTATTCTTCCCGATCCAGAGAAACTAAACGCTATTCGTAATTATGCTGTTCCTTCCACAAAACGTGATGTTCGTAGTTTCCTTGGTGTCTGTAATTTTCTTAGACGCTTTGTTAGATTGGATAATTTGGCCACACCTCGTTTACACATTTCAGTTATGCACATTTTGGTCCCAGAAAATGCTTTCATAAATTACGAGAAAATTGCTACTTCAGTAATATGGAAATACGCATTCGATCTGTTCTTGCCAAATGCAAATTATGTCAAAAGGCTAAGCCGCCAACTGTTTCTCACAGAGCACCGTTGTTTCCTATCATTCCAGCGAAATTAAAGGACATGGCTGCAGTCGATTTGTTCGGTCCAGTGGTTCGTTCTACTAATGGTTTTGCGTACATTTTCGTAGCAGTGGAATTGACATCAAAATATGTGTGTTTTACACCTTTACGCAAAGCAACAGCTCGTTTAGTATCTAACGCTTTCATCAAACATTTTCTTAAAGAAGTTGGTCATGTTGATAAGGTTATATCAGATAATGGATCACAGTTTCGCTCTAAAATTTGGCTTCGTACTCTACGGCGTCGTAAGATTAAACCAATTTTTATTTCACTTTTTCACCCTCAATCTAATGCTTCAGAGAGATGGATGAAGGAAATCAATAAATTGTGCCGTCTTTATTGTCATCAGAATTACAGAACTTGGGATCAGTATCTTCATATTTTTCAAAACATTCTGAATGAACTTCCTAATGACTCAACTTCTTTACCGCCTATACTGATATTAAAAAATAAAGTACCAACAAATCGCATTTCTGAAATCGTTCCTTTTCCGCCTTCACGGAAACTGCGGCATTCTGAAGTTGTCAACCTGGCTCTACGAAATATTGCATCTGCGGCTGCTAGAAGAGAGAAATCAGCTAAACGTCCTGGTCGTTTAAAAATTTTGTCAGTTGGTCAAAAGGTGTTAATTAAGTCTCATCGTTTGTCTCATAAAGGAAAAGGCTTATGTCGCAATTTTTTTCTGCTTTATAACGGTCCATACAGAATTCGAAAAATTATCCATGATAACACTGTTGAAGTAGAAACTCTTAAATCTCGACGCTCTAAGGGAATACATCACATATCTAACGTTAAAATTTTTGTGGAATGACATACTTTTGAGACATCAACAGTTGTACGTAAACACACGGAGAATGCAAGGATACCGCGCTGTGTTCTGGCGGCGGCGCGTACTCAAAGCAACAGTGAAGTCTGCGCGCCGCACAAGGCAGTCGTTGACCGCAATCACTTTCTACGTCACGCGTCTACAGCTGATCGAGCGCTCAGTGCGAATGCACTGACAGACGTAAACAAATACACAGTCTAATTTCTCGGATTAAATTCAGTATAAAGCTATGGTGACTTTATAAATTATGTTATTAACGTTCAGTATTTTTCAGGATACGGTTGTATAAAATATTTAAGACCTTCAGGTAAATTCTGTGCGTGTCCGACGTTAGGAGGACTTGCTATGGAGAAAATTTCAGGAAGAATGTAATTTCAAAAAAAAAAAAAAAAAAAAAAAAAAAAAAAAAAAAAAAAAAAAAAAAAAAGAAGTAAAAAACCAAAAAGGTAACGATTAATTGAGTTTATTTTTCAGGTAACATATTTCCACTTAGGTACGTACTTAGGACGTAATTTGCTGCTCGCGATTACGTGATTTATACTTTGTGCTAAATTTTATGTTCTATGAATTTACTTGTGAAGCGACGTGCTTGCGTACATTTACTGATTTTGACAATGTTTTATTAATGAACAGTGTTATTACTTGCGTATATTGTGCATCGCTTGGCTGCACTGCCTTTTCACTGATGTCATATTTTTTTATTATGTGCCTGCTGTGTTTATTTATTTAAATTATAATTGTCACCTGATTAGTTGTGCTGATATGTATGTAAGTTATACTTTGTGATTTATCTGCTTGCGCCTTCATGTTTACTTATTAAGATTACGTATGAACATTTATTTGCTTATGCTGATATGATAATAATGGCCTGTTTATTATGTAAGATACATATTTGATGCTTTGCGTATGGATTGCGTATTAACACATTTCTATTTGTTGTCATAACTACTCTTTAATTTTGTATATATAAATGCTGATATACTGTGTATGAACATAGAGTTTAGGTCACACTATGGTATTAATTATAGATTGTTTGCTTGGCAGAGCCTCGTTGTAGGGATTGTGCTGCATCCACTTGTTGACATTCTGTTCTCTACTGGTATATTTACTCGCTATTGCATGTTTTGCTTACGCTCAGTGCCTGATATTTTTAAGATAAGAAAATGAACTGCTATAATTCTACGAACGACATTGGTACAAGAAACTGCATAGAAGTCGCATGAGCTGGAGGTTTTATGGAAGCTGTATAAATTTATGCTAATAGGAAGGAAGCTAACCACATGACATACCAACACTAGGTTAGACCATTGACAGTTATTACACTGCATTTTTCGTGAGTAATTGAAATAGGAAGTGATACTTGACACAAGAAATACTCCACATGTTTGCTTCTGTTTGCCATAATTTTTGAAGTGGTGTACACACTGAAAAATTACGATCATTAACACTTCGTAATCGTACTTACTTACTGAAAGTTATTCAAACTAAAGGCTGTTAGAGGTCAAGTATGCATTTCTTTTATTTAATGATGGACAAGGAACCAAAATGTATCTTATAATTTATAATGAGTAGCAGATTTGGATCAGATGGATTACACGAGAGGTTGTGTGTTGACATTGTGTCTTCGGATTGTATGAGATGATGAATTGAGGTTTGCATTAGGATTTTGTCTGCACTTGTTCGAGGAGACTGACTAGAGGAAAGAGTTGTTATGGAAGTGAAATGATATTGGCAATGAGGTTTATATATATCGACGTATTGAGGGGGTATGATTGAGGTATTGAGATTATGTGAAGTTGATGATTATTGGAGTTTTCGTGGACAAGAGGTAAGGTAAATGATATTGATGATCGACGTATTGAAGAGGTATTATTGAAGTATTGAGATTATGTGATGCTGATGATTATTGGAGTTTTGGTGGATAAGAGGTGAAGTAAGTGAGGAGCATATTTTTTTTTTTCGTTGGTCTATATGGAACAAGGACGATAAAGATGGCAGACTAGAACACTAAAGTAGCAGGAAGATTGTCTACACACACACTTTGTTAAATCACTAAGCAGTATATACTTTTTTTTTTTGGAGAGAGGAAGTAATTGCATATCTTGGCACACTGACAGTTGTTCAGCAACCGTACATTTGATCTGGCTTGGCAAACATTGGTCTTGACATGATGACTATGACGTTGACTAACTATTATTGACTGTTATACATTGCTGCCACTACTACTTGATACACATGTCGAACATAAAATTTTGACAGAATTACATTTACACAGTTAACACTATTTAATTACACAGTAGTACTTAATGTGGATGAAAGATGAGTGAGTGTGTTTTGTGTGTTTTCCTTTCCTAATCCTACCCACCTATCTCCTAAATATTATTTTATTTGTATGTAGTGGCTTGCACTGACACCCATAAATATTATAGGTTTACTGTTATTTGTGTATTGTAATAGTTAATAGGACAATTATCTGATATCATTTGTGTGTTTATTATGATTTGTATGTTTAGTGTAAAAGCATTGTATGTGTATTCAAACTATTGTTCATGCCTGAACTGTCTGATTAGTGATGGTGCTGCACTTTTCAACATGATGTGTGACATTTAGTCATGTTTAATTTCTGCTGATGAACAGTGTGATTAGTGAAAGTGAATATTATGGACTGCGGTCAGCACCTGTTCAACATTGCTGGGTGCCACTGATTGACTGTTTCTACTGAAAAGATGTCACCTGTTGATGTCTGCACCTGCTCAACATTGCTGGTGCCACTAATGGAACTGCTTATACTGAAATGGTGTTACTTGTTGGTGTCTGCTCCTGTTCAACATTGCTGGTGCCACTAATGGAACTGCTTATAGTGAAATGGTGTTACTTGTTGGTGTCTGCACCTATTCAACATTACTGGGTGCCACTGATGGACTGCTTCTACCGAAATGATGTCACTTGTTGGTGTCGGCACCTGCTCAACATTGCTGGGTGCCACTGATGGACTGCTTCTACTGAAAAGATGTCACTTGTTGATGTCTGCACCTGCTCAACATTGCTGGTGCCACTGATGGAACTGCTTATACTGAAATGGTGTTACTTGTTGATGTCTGCACCTGCTCAACATTGCTGGTGCCACTAATGGACTGCTTATACTGAAATGGTGTTACTTGTTGATGTCTGCACCTGTTCAACATTGCTGGTGCCACTAATGGAACTGCTTATACTGAAATGGTGTTACTTGTTGGTGTCTGCACCTATTCAACATTGCTGGGTGCCACTGATGGACTGCTTCTACTGAAAAGATGTCACCTGTTGCTGTGTGCACCTTTTATTTTTGTCTGTATTTTTTTGACGAATTTGGTGGTATTTTCACCACCAATGCTAGCAAAAATACCATCAAATTCTAGCCGTGGAGGAAGGGCATCTGAAAGGTGGCTACACTGAGCCACAGCGCCAGAGATCGCGCTAGAGAGTATTGTTCCGCCGCCTCCACTGGCAGTGATTATTGAGATGTAGCGGAGAGCAGTTCTTGTCGAGACGACGGAGTAGGCAGTGTTTCTTGAGATGTCGTAGTAGTCAGTGATTATTGAGAACTCGTAGTAGTCAGTGCTTGGGGAGAGCTCGTGGTAGTCAGTGCTTGTTAAGAACTCGTAGCAGAGAGTGTTTGTTGAGATGTGCTAGTAGGGAGTGCTTGCTGAGATGTGATACTGAAAAGTTCTTGTTGAGATGTGATAGTAGCGAGTCGGTGTGGAGAGACTGTAATGTCTAGAGTGCTTTTCATGAATATAAATTAAGGTAACAAACTACTTTTCTTTTCTTTCTCATTATTTCAATGTCCTGAATAATGCGTCATTACAGGTTCAGTCAACAAAGCATCTGGCGTGTGTTCTTGTATTAGAGTGTAATTCTGGGTTTTTTGCGCAATTATAGTATTTCTAATTTTCTTTTATCACGTCAGTATAATTGGTATTTAAAAATTCTTGTCTTGTTGAAGAAGAACCGTGCCAGATGTGCGTTGAGTCATACTTCCACATACAGAACAGTTACACTTGTGCTTTGGTTTCGTAGGTTTTATAGTTGCTGGGCACTTAATTAATTAATTGTGTTAATGAAAATTTCCATTTCATTCTTTGTTGTTGTTCTATGCAGTCAGATTGCGCAATAATACTAGTCAGGGCCAACCGTTTACGAGACTTCGTAATCGGACAGACAGCTACAAAAAATTAAAATTATTTGCATTTCATTTAATTAAGCCCCCATGCAACGCTTGCTAAAGAAAAGCGCGGAATGGGATGCTTTTGAGGAACAAGGAGAGATGTTTTCTCGGAGTGAAATAGCTTTGTCGAGTAGCACAAGGACCCGATGATGCAAGTTTTCGATTGTGAATTGACTATTATCCACATCCAGAGCGGCAAAGCATGGGAACACTTGTGATGCTGGCCATCCAGATGGAGCCGGTACAGGCCGAGGTTTATAACCCCACACCCTCAGGAAGAATGCCAAGTGAAGGGACGTTTTCTCTACCTGCATTCGATCTTACCTGTTTTCAAATAGGTTGCAACATTTTCAAACTCAGAATGCGAAATTTGATGACACGAAGAATAACTTAGGGGGAAAGACAAGAGTTTGGCGCATGAAATTAAAAATGAAAGTAGAATATAAAATAGAAGTCAGAGCAGGGCCTTAGGAAAGGAAAGAGAAGCACAGAGCGTCAACCTAGAAAGTAAAATAGGTGTACATGTTTGCAGAGCGTAAGAGTACTGCAGAGAAGATCGAAGAGCAATCGTTGACTTCAGGTCTGATTTATAAGCGATAAAACAATGCCACGAAGAAGTGAACAAGATGGGTTCTTAGGTGATAGAACACCAATCCGAGATAGTAGAGCCCAACGCAAACCGGATGATATTTGCGAAGCAACATCATACTAGTTGATCGCATGCAGTTATAAGAAGTGATTGATGAAATTAAGAAAGAACAGACAGAAATGCTATAGAAAGTGTACCAACATGTGTTGTGACATGATAAGGTATAATAACAGTGAATCAAGGCATTATGAAAAGTTGCAGACATGTCAGCGAAATATACCACCCTACTTGAGTAACTTTCATTCTGAATGATGACTCTTATGGCACCTGTCCCGTCACAGCGATTGGGTGAAGGTTCAATCCTTGTTGCAGTTCAAGCAGAATCAGGACAAAATTAATAGAGGGAACAGAGAAGCGTTGTCTCTGCTTAAACGGCTTGTGTGGCATAGCAGAACTGTGAGAAGTGATGCGGATGACGAAATTAGCTGTGGAAGGATATTTACATGCACTGAATACGAGGAACTGCGTAAATTGGAGGAAAGACTGTGCAGTCTATCATACAAAAATGTTCAGATGTGTGTGAAATCTTATGGGACTTAACTGCTAAGGCCATCAGTCCCTAAGCTTACACACTACTCAACCTAAATTATCCTAAGGACAAACACACACACCCATGCCTGAGGGAGGACTCGAACCTCCGCCAGGTCTATCATACACCCATTTACGCTAAACAGAACGATCCTCAGATAACTGATCAAAATGCAGATGAGAACAAATGATATTTCACTCCAGTCCAAAAATATGTGATTTTCCCAGATTACTAGCAACAGACCAGTTTGAGAGGGCATTGCTCGTATTATGGAGCCCACTATTAAAAATGAACTTTGTTTGTGGATATTTGAGGGAAGAGGCAGCCATACAGGCATGATTGTTGTTTCCTGATTGTAAAACATTCCCGAAGTTCAAATGGGAGGAATTCTGGCCCAATGGCATTCAGTACCAGATAAAATTGAGTATATGAATGATGGAGACATAATGACTCAAGTTACACAAATCCAGTTTTCGTTTTTAAGTAAATGATGACAACGAAATCAATACCTTCACGCACTATATGAGGCGGCAGAGTTATTGAGAATATGTCTAACTAAGCTTCGGCACTGACTACAGTGAGAATTCGTCATAGCTGAGAGAGTCATGAACGACGTAAGAACCTTTCACTGTCTTTTAGAAGAATTGGGCTGTGACTGCATCATGGGGTACACCTACTGATGCAACGAGCAAGGAACAATCCCCCTTCCGACTACAGATTACAAGAAAGGAGAGGATGATAAGCTCAATACCGGTCGCATCGGACCAATGAGAGTTGAAACCCTAGTTCTAGAAGAGGTTGCTGATTGCTGAGAAATCGTTACAACAGCAGGCAGGACTTTGTTAGGAATGAAAGAGTTCAGAGTCGTGATCCGCCACTAGAAATCAGAGGTGTGAACGGCTGATACATGGGCTAAATCCAAATGCCGACGACGTTACTAACTGCAGTCATTGACTGAAGCTATGTACTCAGGGTGAAAAGGTAAAAAGCAAAAAGGAAGCCGTGTTATTGTTTATAAGCTCTGAAGACGCAAAGGAGTTGCTGCTGGATGAAGAGGATATGATGTTGAAATTTCTGGTTACCCAACACTTACGATTATGATTAGTAGTAATAAAATACATTGTATCCTTGACACAAAAATCCAGGCCTTGGTGACGAACAATAATGTTTTTGAGACGTACCTGCAAGAAAAAGAACAGCTTGAATTGCAAATGCAAAAGACAAAAGTTAGAAATACAGTGATGGGAAAAACAATAAATGTGCAAAGGGAGTTTACAATTGACTTTCTCTGCCAGTCAGAGATGATGTGGACATATTTCCTAATCGTTTTCTCTCTCATCATTGGTGCAATTTTAGGGCTGGATTTTATAGAGAAGTACCAAATGACCATAAATTTTGATGCGAGGGCCTTTGTAGCAAATGTTAAGGGTAAGACAATCAAATCATGTTTCGATGATACTTGAATGTGTGGTGGTGAGAAAGAGAACAAGTAAAAATATACCAGTACTATCCCCTCAGAAATGGTATCTTCTTCTATAAAAAAGAATCTGATTGAGGGAAACTGGAGGCTGTGCTTAAAGGAGAACTTTGTGAATTAGTTAATCTCTTATGTCCACCTAAACTATCAGCTCTTTGGTGTAAAGTTAAAGAAGTTGGCATATTTCAATAATACGGAGAGAAGAGTTCAGAAAATTTTAGCAACCTGTAAATATTAGCAGCATGTGGAAATACCAACTTTTAAACATGGAAGTCCACTGTGTCCCATCACACTTATGATATTTAGAGAATTTGCTGCGACTGATCTCTTTGGTCTTCTTCTGAGAAGGAGGCGAAATGGCCAGTACAAGTTGATAACAATGGAATTAATGTGAAAGTGGGTGACGTTTGTTACCTTGTTCAGTGCTAAAATGGACCTCAGTTATGATCATGTATATGGCAAAGGAAGATTGCAGCAATCTGTGTGTCTCAGTACTGACCTGTATAAAAAATCCAACAGCAAGGATAATGCAGGAACTTGGTAAGATCTGCAGCCTGTACTGCTACATACAGTACAGAAGTTGTTCACATGATGATTGAATAAATACAATGAACAGAGGTGGAAAAACACTCAGAAAGGTATGCTTTGTGTTGTAAACTTAACAGCAGTAGAAAATGTCTTGATTTATCACATCACCTACCTAGAAAACAAAAATTATTATCTAATGGCCATTTTGAGTCCACAGAATTATTCACCAAAATGTGGCTGAGGTAGAAATGCATTACATGAAAACATCTCATGGCATACATCATGTGCCTGTGGTTCAGAAGCTCAAGAGCAAACTGATAAACAAGAATCTGGAGTAAACATGCCTGGAGTAGCTGCAGCTTCAACAACAGGTTGGTGAGTTACACTCCTGGAAATGGAAAAAAGAACACATTGACACCGGTGTGTCAGACCCACCATACTTGCTCCGGACACTGCGAGAGGGCTGTACAAGCAATGATCACACGCACGGCACAGCGGACACACCAGGAACCGCGGTGTTGGCCGTCGAATGGCGCTAGCTGCGCAGCATTTGTGCACCGCCGCCGTCAGTGTCAGCCAGTTTGCCGTGGCATACCGAGCTCCATCGCAGTCTTTAACACTGGTAGCATGCCGCGACAGCGTGGACGTGAACCGTATGTGCAGTTGACGGACTTTGAGCGAGGGCGTATAGTGGGCATGCGGGAGGCCGGGTGGACGTACCGCCGAATTGCTCAACACGTGGGGCGTGAGGTCTCCACAGTACATCGATGTTGTCGCCAGTGGTCGGCGGAAGGTGCACGTGCCCGTCGACCTGGGACCGGACCGCAGCGACGCACGGATGCACGCCAAGACCGTAGGATCCTACGCAGTGCCGTAGGGGACCGCACCGCCACTTCCCAGCAAATTAGGGACACTGTTGCTCCTGGGGTATCGGCGAGGACCATTCGCAACCGTCTCCATGAAGCTGGGCTACGGTCCCGCACACCGTTAGGCCGTCTTCCGCTCACGCCCCAACATCGTGCAGCCCGCCTCCAGTGGTGTCGCGACAGGCGTGAATGGAGGGACGAATGGAGACGTGTCGTCTTCAGCGATGAGAGTCGTTTCTGCCTTGGTGCCAATGATGGTCGTATGCGTGTTTGGCGCCGTGCAGGTGAGCGCCACAATCAGGACTGCATACGACCGAGGCACACAGGGCCAACACCCGGCATCATGGTGTGGGGAGCGATCTCCTACACTGGCCGTACACCACTGGTGATCGTCGAGGGGACACTGAATAGTGCACGGTACATCCAAACCGTCATCGAACCCATCGTTCTACCATTCCTAGACCGGCAAGGGAACTTGCTGTTCCAACAGGACAATGCACGTCCGCATGTATCCCGTGCCACCCAACGTGCTCTAGAAGGTGTAAGTCAACTACCCTGGCCAGCAAGATCTCCGAATCTGTCCCCCATTGAGCATGTTTGGGACTGGATGAAGCGTCGTCTCACGCGGTCTGCACGTCCAGCACGAACGCTGGTCCAACTGAGGCGCCAGGTGGAAATGGCATGGCAAGCCGTTCCACAGGACTACATCCAGCATCTCTACGATCGTCTCCATGGGAGAATAGCAGCCTGCATTGCTGCGAAAGGTGGATATACACTGTACTAGTGCCGACATTGTGCATGCTCTGTTGCCTGTGTCTATGTGCCTGTGGTTCTGTCAGTGTGATCATGTGATGTATCTGACCCCAGGAATGTGTCAATAAAGTTTCCCCTCCCTGGGACAATGAATTCACGGTGTTCTTATTTCAATTTCCAGGAGTGTATTTTCTGTCCATTATTGAGTGGATGGCAAATTATTTTTGTTCTTGAACATAATAGAAACTGATACAAATATCTGTTGTCTTGATGTCTCAGATGCATTGTTGAGAGTGGTATGTTGCCCTCTGTTTTTCATTCTGTGAGATTGATTAAGCTGTGAAAAGGAAGTTTTGTAGAAGACGTGAGAGGAACTCCTAAAAAAATAAGTTACGGATATGAAGAAGGGTCTTTTGCCGACTTTGAAGTGCCAATCTCGAAGAAAATGCTGTGTAATTTGAGGAGCAGGAACCTGTCAGAAGAGAAACAGAAGTGACTGCTAGAGTAGAGGTGTATAGGCGAATCCCTGTCAGAGAAGGTATCAGTTACACGACTGGGACAGTTTGAAAACTTGTGACTGATATTTATGTTTTTTTTCAGAGATCATGAGTGAGAATGTCTTACGAAGATTCCCTGACTGCAGTGTATGTAGAGGATAGACTCATGTTCAGTGAATATTGGTGAGAGACTGAAGGACATGAAACTGTCCAAACCATAACAGAAATGCCAAGATCAAAAGATGGTTTCTATTTTAAGAAAAGGATATACTTCAAATCAGTAAAAGAAATTAACGGCTCCAGTCATATGTGTAACGCTTATTGTGAGTAATGTTTTGTATTTGTTATCTCAGTATGGTCATGAATATACAATTTTATTGCTCTGTAATTTTTATGTTGTGTAGTTCCTGTGGAAGTTCACAGATCCACCTTTGGTTGGTTGGTTGGTTTGGGGAAGGAGACCAGACAGCGAGGTCATCGGTCTCATCGGATTAGGGAAGGACGGGGAAGGAAGTCGGCCGTGCCCTTTGAAAGGAACCATCCCGGCATTTGCCTGGAGCGATTTAGGGAAATCACGGAAAACCTAAATCAGGATGGCCGGACGCGGGATTGAACCGTCGTCCTCCCGAATGCGAGTCCAGTGTCTAACCACTGCGCCACCGATCCAGCTTTGGAAGAATGTCACGTACAATGAACCAATGGAAAAGAATAAATTTACATCGTGGGTACTACGTTTTTCAGGAGAGTGTAGTTTCATCCACTTTTGAACAGCCTAGCTTTTGTGCCTTTTGCTGTTATAATCTATCATCTGTAAAGTAGAGTAGATCAGTTATGTGCTTATTTGTACATCCAGTAAAGTCGAAAGAAGATATAGTAGATAGTATTAAACAAGCAGTAGGTTGAGCATCTAGTAGAGAAATGTACAATAATACTTTGATCTAGTAATTATGAGGAAAGGATGACTTGCTATTATGACAGCGGAGGTCATGCTTAATGGGATGATAAAATTCTTCTATAGTTCTTTTTTTCTTGTTGCATTTTTGTTGATGAGTTGCATGTAAGTTGCATTGTGGTGATGCTTTTTATAAATTTTGTTGATCTTTTTTTGTCCTAAGTGTGGCCCCACCAATCCAAATATGAAGATGCTTTTTATGTACATATAGTCACTAAGAATATCGTTGAGAAAGCTGTCGAAGAAAGTAATTTTCGTGATAGTAAGACAAGAGCGTGCCTTGGGTATGTATCATACCATGAAAGAAATAGGCCATTCAGATAAAAAGGTGAAGAATTTTGTGTATATATTAGTGTATGTTTTTTAAGTGTCACATGGATATTTTGTTTGTAGACTAAGGAACCTCTTCCATGTATGAGACATATCACCACATGATGTAGAAACAGCCCCCAGTTTCTGGGTAGACGGTGGCTGACACTCCCGTTGGGTCTCTAATGACCATATGGAGCTGGAGGTAACAACAAGACACCATCCTATCAGGCAAAAAAGGTGGCTCCCTTGCATTACTCTACTTGGCTCATTTTCACTCTCTTGGCGCCACAAGGGCAACTGTCAGCTGTCCTCAGCAATCATAGCAGACGACACCTCTGTCTGCCTGGGGGGGTACCTATTTCTTTGATGGGTCACCAGCTCACTGTTCCTCTTGCCGCAGGTGCGCCTCACAACTAGCGACTGTACAACAGACTTCCTTGTGACGTCAGACTCTTGTCGAACGATAGTCAAACATCATCCATCGCTTGTGGAGAGGACTCAATGGCTTTTTTTTTTTTGTTTTGTTTTGCGATGGGCACCCTCTAACATACCCATTCACTGTCTTTGCAGTGAGGACCACTGCGAATTCGAAGTTGATGTAGTATGCACTGGTGCACGTGTTATGAGATGATTACTGCTGATAATTCTCATGAACACTGATTATCTTTTGCCTTCATTAACAAAGATAGTATCTTTACCACAAACAATGAAGAGGATATATAATTAAATCATTGATATGAGTGATGGAGACATAATATCTATTTGTAGTAATTAGTCCTGAAACAGATCACGAACTTTTGAACTGTGGAAGTCATGAACGCAATAGACTAGTGAGTGGCAATCCTGTGGAATAACTAGGACCTTTCTGCCTGCAGAAATAGGGTTAATTCACTGGAAATTACAAAGGCTCTTATTCAGTCTTAACTGATGAGATGAGGACAATTAGTAGCAGTAAATATATTTCTACAGTGACACATTTTAATGTTATGTAGACACACAAACATTAACACATAGTTTACTATCGAGCCTCTTCAGCAAAATCATTGAATTATTGTAACATGAGCGTTGATGAACTCACATATTTAGATAAGTTTTGTAAAATTGGTAATTTTTTGCTTTATGTGATTGTGATAGTAGCAATGTTTTACTTTTGTATGTTGAAATCTGTCTGCAAATCATTTGTAGCCACGTGTTTTCCTTATAATGAAAATGAGTTAGGTATAATTTTTGTAAAATCTTCATGTACCATTGAGCCATGGTGCCATTGTATTAGTAGGCTGTTCTGTCTGCCGTGACTGGCCCAGGTCTAGTATCGACTATTCACATTGCCAATATATACGAGGAAAAGTTGGTATCTGTGGGTTGTGTCCTTAGAATTTCTTTGTTTGACGATATATATACTGAGTTCGCTGGCCCGGGAGCCCCCCCCCCCTCCCCCAAGTTCTATAAGACCCTCCAGATCTTCAAGCACCATGCACTCCGCCTCGCCTTCCGTATACGCTTCTCGTCCCCCATGCGGATTCTCTACGACCTGATTCCTTTCCCCCATCTGCTCCTTTTCCTTGAACATATCTGCGTCCTCTACACCTGCCGACTTGATCCCCCTCATCCCCTGGTTGCTCCTCTCCTCTCCAACCCGCGCCTTCACCGTTGTGTCCCTATTACTCTACACCCTTCATCTCCTTTCCCAAGGCGGCTTCCATCAACTCCCCCTCCCGGATGATGCCCTCTTTCCCTCCATTTATCCCTCCTATCAACTCTGATCCTCACCTCCCCTCCCTCCCTATATGTCCTTTTCCTGGGCTCCCTCTTTCTCCTTTCCCTCCTGTTTTTCCCCACCTACCCTCTCTCTGACTCCTTTCTCTCCCCAAGTCCTTTTGCTTTCCCCTCCACTGCCTTCCCCACTCCTCCTCGCGTTCGCCCTGCCCCCTTTTCTATGTCCTCCCTCCATCGGCTCCCCCCTTTCTTTCTTTCCCTCTTTCCCCTCCCCCCCCCTATTTTCCCCCTCATCGGTCCAGGTCCTCCCCCCACTCCCATCTGACGCCATGTCGCCTCTATAGTGCTATTTTAAGTGAATGTTCAGTGTTGTGCGTCCCCTGTCAGTGTTGTGAACAGCCACCATACTGCCACTAGTTGTTTTTTATCTCGTGCAAACAGAAACCAGACTATCACCGTGTTTTTTTTAATTGTGCCTGTCTACTTACTGTGTGTCTTCATCCGCATCGTCAACGCCGTGTTTTTATATTTTGAACTCCACAACATTCCGCCATTTTACAGTTTTTTTTACAATGATACTGTTTTATTGCCTGTTTTTATTGTTTGTTTATATTCTCATTACTTTTTTTAACTTTTCTGTAAGATGTAGAGCATCCTATTACGCTGCTGCCAGCAATAAAGGAAAAAAAAGCCCGAGAGGGAGGCACGAATTTGGGAGATTGGTGATAGCGCTGCGACAAGAGGTGGTCACGAGGTCCGAACGGCAGAAGCCACGAGCTGCGCAAGGAGGGCCTGCGAAGAGCGAAGATACCAGAGTACTTCACCGGCGTCAGCGTCGACTACAAGCAGCAGGGCGACATCCCGTCGGTTAGTTGGCAAAATTCGTGTCGGACGACCGCTCTTGATCTGGCTGCCCTCTTATACCCGGCTTTCATTGGCACCACTAATTAACCGCTGCGACGCACCGTGTATCCATGGAACTGCTTTCTGATAAAGGGGAGTAACATTCTGTAGTCCTCGTGGTGATTTGTTTCATTGTCTACCTGCCCTCTTTATTATTTTCTGGTTTGTACCCGACCCTCAGAATATTGCTTGTAAATATAGGCAGTAGTATTGTACTGAGACACTAGTTGTCGTTTGAAAATTTGTCGCGTTATTATATTGCCTTTCCTTTCTGGTTTTTACCCAATCATTAATGTTCTAATTAATCAACTCTTGGTCGTAAATACAGCCGGAACAATTGTACTAAGGCACATTTTGCCGCTAAACAAAAGAGGGACCTTGTGGTTAGATTTAGCTGCTAACTGATTCAGTTCTTTAATTGTAATTGCATTTCTCAGTCATTAGTTATAATCTGAACAACCTGTTGTACTAAGCTGTTCATTTCCGTGCTTGAAAAACCGGGTCATATTGGTGTATTTTAGCTGGATCTTGTGCTTCCGTCGAGTGAATTCTCTTGCAATAAGTGTTCACAAGAGATGTTTTACGACTTTCCTTCAGAGCTGTCTTAATAACTGACAATCAGTTTAACCTTGAAAATGTTAACAGCCTATTGTCACCAGGGTTTTAGTCAACTGTCAGAAGGGACGGGCTGGGGTCCAGTCGCACCTTGGTTACTGATTGAAATTAAGATGTCGGTTGCTTTGAAGTAAGGCTTATCATTGTCATATTGTTTATTAATCTGTTTAACCTGTAAGCACAGGTACTCATCTTAACCCAGAACGTTTCGACATACACCTTTCAAATTAAAAGTTAAGTCATTTGTTTAGAGTAATTGAATCACTCTTGTCATCAATAGTGCTTATATAGTTATCATGTGTTGCAGAAGGGCATTCAATAAGACAGACTGTGTCCAGAGCGGTAGTAAACACCGTAGTTTCACCCGATAATGGGTGGGCTGCAGGTCCGGCCGTCTTGTAATCATTGCCATATTGTTTGCTGTTTTGGAATACAGCATTTCAGATTTCTTTTGCAAAGTTTAAGGTCAAAAAATTTTGCAAATTTGTTCATTTTGTTAAGGAAAATTTTATGGTTAAATGTTCGATTATCTGTAAAACGCAGATTATGTTGTTATATAAACAAGTTGTGTGAAAAGAAAGTTATTGTAGTGTTGGCAGAAGAGCCAACACCGTGTTGCTAGAGGAGGCCGAAATGCACGCATTTAAGCTCACGCAGACTGGCGTGAGGTCTGGAACAAGGTACAGTAACTATACTATCAAGAAAAGAACGTAGCTGCTGGAATACTTAACTTTAATCCATAATTGGAGAACATCGCTCTTGATGATACATGAATTACAAGATCAATAGCAAATGATAATGGCGCCTTGCTAGGTCGTAGCAAATGACGTAGCTGAAGGCTATGCTAACTTTCGTCTCAGCAAATGAGAGCGTAATTTGTCAGTGAACCATCGCTAGCAAAGTCGGCTGTACAACTGGGGCGAGTGCTAGGACGTCTCTCTAGACCTGCCGTGTGGTGGCGCTCGGTCTGCAATCACTGACAGTGGCGACACGCGGGTCCGACGTATACTCATGGACCGCGGCCGATTTAAAGGCTATCACCTAGCAAGTGTGGTGTCTGGCGGTGACACCACAGTTATATTGGTGGGTCCTCCCTTCCACGCTTTGCTCAATTGCAGTGAGTACCACGTATCAGTCATTTTTTTCTGAAGGGTTTGAATAACTCCTATTTATCCATTGGTGAGTATTTTAAATAATCTATAATGAACATAGAGGTTACGGTCCCCCCTCCCTCCCCCCCCCCCTCCCACTCACCATGCCACTACTTCTATATTACGCTGATTAACAAAATAAAGGTTATTTGTTCCTGCTGTTATAGTAAGACAGCAAATTTGGTGCAATTTTTCTCCCCAGCTTAGGTGTACGGAAAGGGGAATGTTTCAGCCACCTTCCATATGAATGTCATTTATAAAACCTAGTTGCTCTAAATTAGACTAGCAGACTTGCCTTCAGCAATTTTTTTTTTTTTTTGTTATATTTCCAAGTTGGGGAAAATGACTGCATAAGAACCCGTTTTTAGTGATTATTACTTTTTGTGTTTCTACCACCAAACTCTTTTACCCTTTTTCCATTATTGTATCAGTAGTGGTCAGTGTGGTTTTTCATATCCTTTGTGGAGTGTCGGGAACATTCCATTTGTTGTTACCTGGGGAGTTGGGGGGGCTATTTGTGTGGAGGAGGCAAAGTATGGAGTGTGGGAGAGTGATCCAAAGTATACCTGGAGGCGTTAGTGGCACAACAGTATCTGTAATAACATTTATTTACCAGCACGAGTTTACAAAGTTATAAAGCATCTCAGTGCATTGGACAGTGGCTGGGAATGTGCGTGAGATGCGAAGAAGTGCTGATGCACCCCGTCAGCGAGTAGTGACACCGGAGCCATAGGTCAGTGAGCTGTGTCTGTGTGTTGTGCCGGTGGCAGTGTTGTGACAGGCAGGTGCTGCTCATCCCGAAACTTTCTCTGGTTCAGTGTGGCACTTACACCTCAGCACTCTCGTAGACTGTCCATCACATACTTACATAAGGACAGGCAACTGTGTAGCCAGGATGTCAGTTGTTGTGCAGACTAGGCTCTGGTCATCTACCATGGATCGACCAAGACTACGAGTCTTCCAGGGGGCTGCGCAAACATGCTACAGCTGAAACTTCCTGCCAGATTAAAACTGCATGCCAGATCGAGACTCGAAATCAGGATCTTCGCTTTTCGCGGGCAAGTGCTCTGCAGACTGAGCTACCCAAGCACGAGTCGTGATCCGTCCCCACAGCTTTAATTCCACCAGTACCTCGTCTCCTGCATCTAAATGGTGTGGAGATAACCGCTTGCAGGTCATCCAAAAATGGCCCTCAGTGGAGGAGGACTGGCTTCACAGCTGTCTTCTCCTCATCCATGCCGTCACAGTAGGCAGAAATGGCAGAGCATGGTGATAGTTTGTATCAGGTTCACTCGTCTTGGGGTTGAGGTCAGCAAGCAGGTAGAAGGAAGCCTCTCATGGTTTTCTGAATCTCAATAGACCCTCATGCCCTCTGGCTCTAATGACATGGACAGAACGGAGACATGACTGGATGTTTCTTTAAGCTCAAAATTCTTCGTTATTTACAGAGTCGAGCCTGCAGCTATGAAGTGATGGCTCCGCGTGCATAAACGAATTTGTCCTCGTTTATTAGTCTTATCGTCACTTCTTACCTTGTGTGCTTTTTCGATAATAATTATTCTGAGTTGTCGAGCTCAGGTCTTTCTCTAACGTTTCATTATTGCAGCTGCGCTCTGGTGCTTCAAATTACCGCTACATCAACAGCGTGGCTTGTTGACATTCCAGTTGTCACACCAGCCATGAGCTGGTCTCCTCGATTCTGAGCTCGTCGTTTAGAACTTTAAAAATCTGAGCCATGGGCACCGAAATTATTCTGTGGCGTAACACAATGAATCATGTTCAAATGTGGTTTATGTTCTCTTGTAGTCGACGACAATGGACTTATTACACTATTTTTAACGTTTTGCGATTGGTCAAGCAAGCCAGTGCGTCAAGTCGTGGAAATTTCGCACCGAACTCTGTTGAAATTTTGTTCGTTAACGGAGTGTGGGTTCAGAACAAAAGACTCCTGCATTTTTTAATGTCTTCCAGATTGGGCAAACTACTCGCGTCTCTTTGGCGTTTTTGCGATTGGTCTCCCATTCCTACTTTGTAAAGATGCGCCAGGCAACGTTGGATACTGAGAGAATCTGAAAATCTATTGGAATCTAGAGGTTTTTGAGAGAAAACCGTTCCGCTTGACGGTATGTTGAGTGAATCATACTGTATGCAACCCACTTAGTACAAGATTCAGCTATGGTCGGGGTCTATTAAACATATCGCTTTTCAGTGTAGGTAGTCCTCGCATTTGCTTAAATTATCGACAAAGGGAATTAGTGCTCTTTGGTTTCGCGTGAACTGAATATTTACTTAGATTTTTTTTTCTTTTTTTGCTGACGAGGAGTACGATTTCAGCATCAAATTATCATCATAACAACCAATAATTGCTTTTTTCACCGAGTGGTATGATTACCTCGATATACATACAGATTTACTTGTGCTGAATTTCATGAATCTTAATCTACACTCCTGGAAATGGAAAAAAGAACACATTGACACCGGTGTGTCAGACCCACCATACTTGCTCCGGACACTGCGAGAGGGCTGTACAAGCAATGATCACACACACGGCACAGCGGACACACCAGGAACCGCGGTGTTGGCCGTCGAATGGCGCTAGCTGCGCAGCATTTGTGCACCGCCGCCGTCAGTGTCAGCCAGTTTGCCGTGACATACGGAGCTCCATCGCAGTCTTTAACACTGGTAGCATGCCGCGACAGCGTGGACGTGAACAGTATGTGCAGTTGACGGACTTTGAGCGAGGGCGTATAGTGGGCATGCGGGAGGCCGGGTGGACGTACCGCCGAATTGCTCAACACGTGGGGCGTGAGGTCTCCACAGTACATCGATGTTGTCGCCAGTGGTCGGCGGAAGGTGCACGTGCCCGTCGACCTGGGACCGGACCGCAGCGACGCACGGATGCACGCCAAGACCGTAGGATCCTACGCAGTGCCGTAGGGGACCGCACCGCCACTTCCCAGCAAATTAGGGACACTGTTGCTCCTGGGGTATCGGCGAGGACCATTCGCAACCGTCTCCATGAAGCTGGGCTACGGTCCCGCACACCGTTAGGCCGACTTCCGCTCACGCCCCAACATCGTGCAGCCCGCCTCCAGTGGTGTCGCGACAGGCGTGAATGGGGGGACGAATGGAGACGTGTCGTCTTCAGCGATGAGAGTCGCTTCTGCCTTGGTGCCAATGATGGGTCGTATGCGTGTTTGGCGCCGTGCAGGTGAGCGCCACAATCAGGACTGCATACGACCGAGGCACACAGGGCCAACACCCGGCATCATGGTGTGGGGAGCGATCTCCTACACTGGCCGTACACCACTGGTGATCGTCGAGGGGACACTGAATAGTGCACGGTACATCCAAACCGTCATCGAACCCATCGTTCTACCATTCCTAGACCGGCAAGGGAACCTGCTGTTCCAACAGGACAATGCACGTCCGCATGTATCCCGTGCCACCCAACGTGCTCTAGAAGGTGTAAGTCAACTACCCTGGCCAGCAAGATCTCCGGATCTGTCCCCCATTGAGCATGTTTGGGACTGGATGAAGCGTCGTCTCACGCGGTCTGCACGTCCAGCACGAACGCTGGTCCAACTGAGGCGCCAGGTGGAAATGGCATGGCAAGCCGTTCCACAGGACTACATCCAGCATCTCTACGATCGTCTCCATGGGAGAATAGCAGCCTGCATTGCTGCGAAAGGTGGATATACACTGTACTAGTGCCAACATTGTGCATGCTCTGTTGCCTGTGTCTATGTGCCTGTGGTTCTGTCAGTGTGATCATGTGATGTATCTGACCCCAGGAATGTGTCAATAAAGTTTCCCCTTCCTGGGACAATGAATTCACGGTGTTCTTATTTCAATTTCCAGGAGGGTATGTTTGAGGGGTTGACTTTGAAGTTAGCATCCGACAACAATAGGATCATACAGTCGTATCCTACTCAATTTCCTGATGAATGAATACTCACGAGCCAGAGAAGATGTTTATAAGTTAGGACTTATTGTAACTATTAGACCTTTACTCAGTAGTGCAGTTAGCTCTTTGATTCCTCTGAGTTTCATCTGTAGTGATAGTGTACACTGGTATGCAAATCCTGTGCAACCTCCGTCCAGCCGCCTCCCCCCCCTCTTCCTCTCACAGTTTTTTACTAGTATGAGGGCTGTGTTCCTATGTTCAGAGGTTATGGCGTTCCCAAGAGCATCCACATCCTATTATCGTTTCAGCAAAGATCCCTTGCTAATAGTAAAACTTAAGAGAAATTTCGCCTACCCTGCACTGCTCTCAAGGAACCATATTAATAAGAATGTTCTGAGAATGTGATGTGTGAGTTGAGAGGGAAGATCTGTTAGCCATTAACTGTTTATTTCATGATACGCAATTCACCATCTTTTCCGTGAACATTCGCGAATTTTTCCTTTATCCCTCATGAACTCACTGATGCAGGTAGCCCTGCTAGAGAAATGAATAGTGAATGTTTAATAAACCAATTCCGTGGAACGTCATGCTGAAGTCTCAATATTAACTTCTGGTGCTCTCTTCAAATATAAGGAGCAGTCAAATGAAAAAAAAAAGACAGTCTATATAATGAGGTTGACACGGACGTAGGTGACGCATGTAGGTCTGTACAGTGGTACTTAGACACTTTGCAATAACTGAAGAGCGTCAACAAGCCCAACGACAGTATTCTATTACAGCATAATGTCCACCCACATATCGCCAAGGTTGTTTCGACTAATCTGCAGAAATTTCGCTGGAATGCCCTTACACATTCTCCCTACAGTCCTGGTCTCTCCCCAAGCGATTTCCATATTTTTGGAGCCCTTAATAAAGACATTCATTGCTAGTGATTTGCTTTGGTCGAAGAGGTGCATGTCTGGGTATAGTCATGGTTTCATAGGCAACTGAAACTATTTTTCCATGGAGGCATTTTGTCTTGTCTCACAGTGGGATAAATGTGTTAACACTTATGGTGATTACTTTTGAAGTAATAAACGGTTTACTTAATTATTTCCCTCTGTCTCGTTTTCAAATGACTGTCCTTTGTAACTCTATTTACAAAATTTCATACTGTAATATGTGCCTAGTGTTCATCTTTATAAATCTTAGTTTTAAAACAGACAAACACTAACTGCACCTCTGTAAACTCTGATGGGAAGACACTCAGAACAAAATGTTAAAGTACAAAGACCAACACAGGTGAGTTTATAACACTCTAGCTCTAATATATATGCAGATATGTCTTTAAGACCCTGCAGTATAGGCTGCCATGTACAGCAGGCGTGTTGGAATAGCATCGACCTACATGATCGACCTGCTTTGCAGGGCACCACACACGTCAGTAGCAAGAGACCCTTTCCCTGCTCTCGATATGTAGGTTATCCAGCACAACATGTATTACATTGTATTGTAGTATCAACCTGCTTTATCAGCTTGCATTGTATAGTATCCTACACATTGTGGGAAAAAAGGATTTCCAAGCCCTTGGCATATAGACTGTGGTGCACATGTGGAAGGCCATTCCTGGAGGAAATTTGAGATGGATAGAGGAGGAGGTGCAGAGAGGGGGGCAGGAGGAGATGGATTGGAAGAGAGGGGGCAGAAGTGGCGGGGTAAGGGGAGAGGGTTGGTGGAGTGGTTACACAAAGCGAAAGGTGCATGATGGGCTACAGTGAGAGAGAAGAGAGAAAGGTCAGAGAAAGAGGTAGAGGAGATGGATAGGGAGAAGTGGATGGTAGCAGATGGGTAGGGAGTGGGGAGCCAGGGGGAGGGGGAAAGTGACAACCACACACCTATTGTGTGATATTATGGGACTTAACTGCTAAGGTCAGCAGTCCCTAAGCTTACACACTATTTAACCTAAATTATCCTAAGGACAAACACACACCCATGCCCGGGGGAGGACTCGAACCTCCACTGGGATCAGCTACACAGTCCATGACTGCAGCGCCTTAGACTGCTCGGCTAATCCAGGCAGCCAGTGTAGATGGACAGGGACAGGGGGCAGGAGGAGATGAATAGGCAAATACAAGGTAAAGGAAGCGAAAATGGTATGGGAGAGGTTGAACAGCGGGAGGAGGAGGAGGAGAGGTGTGCAATGTATATGTCGAACACATATGCAGGTGAAGCTATGGGAAAAGGCTAGGCTTTATATCTTAATATACATACTAAACTGAGAACATGTGTGGAAGTCTGAGAACTTCTCCCAAACTTCTGGACCAAAGTGGACCAAATTTGGCAAAGAAACTCCTTGTCCCCAAGAGGACCAATGCTCTAGCTCTAATATTTATGGAGATGCAGAAACGCATTGGTTCTTTAAGCCACTGCCACATAGGCTACCCTGCAAGACATGTGTGTTGTGTAGAAATAATATGAACTGAATTGTCACATGCTGTGCTAGGCAGCCTACTCATCAGGTCCCTTATGGACAACCTGGTTGTTAAATTGCCGTATACAGATGTATTGCCTCCCCCTCCCCTCCCTGCCATATGGCTGTCCATTCCCACCCTTCCACAGACAAAAATGTGTCATTTCCAAGGCGATGACCATCAGTTTATCACAGGAAGTGCACTACATGCGTTGCAATTACACACCCAGAGTATATTCCAAGTAGTGAGATTGCTAGATGTACACCTGGCTCGTAGAACAGGCATGTACCACTGTAGTCATCGACTGTGAAATACCTACATGTTTCCAACTCCTTTCAACATATGATTCATGGACAGTGTGGATATGTAAATCCACATGCTCCCGCATGTGAGACAATAAGTGTACTAAGAAATATCAAAGACCACTGCTGACAGATACTACTACTGGAATATTACAGCTACCCTCTTTACAAAACCTGTAGTCCCAGAGATTGTGATTTCACTACTATATGCCGACAATACATGTCTGGGATTATTGAAATAGACAGTCAATGGATCATTCCGTATTCATGTCTACTGTTATTAATGTTCCACACTCACATCGATGTGGCATTGTGCAGCAGCATCAAAGCTGTGAAGTATTTGTGTAAGTACATTAATAAGGGCAGCAAAGTGGCCATCTTTGCTCGGTGTAATGTGCAACAGGGAGATGAGACCATGCAGTACAAGATCAGCAGCTACATAAGCAATAATCAGGCTTAATGGCGAGCCCCGAGTTACCCATACATGAGCATTACGTTTCTGTGACAAACCTAAGTGTTGAATTTATCAATATGTGAACTTCTCTAGAGATATGGGCCAGGCAATGGCCGCCAATCCACTGCAAAAAACTTTAACAGCATTCTTCAGTTTGTGTTCTGTCAAGTGGAGAATTGAAGTAATTCCTCCAAAAGGTATTCCGCGTGCTGTCTTGCGACGTTTATTTTTACACGCATGTGAAGTACGTTACAAAATGACTACAAAAACGCGCGTAAGTCATCGAAAGAAGTAGAGAGAAAACTGCCAGAGAAGACTGCATAAAAATTCAATCACTCGTACACTGTCATTTGTGTGCCCCAATATTTGGTGAAATGTTTCGATGTGCGGTGTACGTAGCGCATTGGAAGGAATGATTGGGTCTAACGTCCCGTCGACATCGAGGTGGTTAGAGACAGAGCTCGGATTGCGTCACGGATGCGGAAGGAAATCGGCCGTGCCCTTTCTATGGAACCATCCCGGTATTTGCCGGAATGATTTAGGGAACTCGCGAAAACCTAAATCTGGATGGCCGAACCGTCGTCCTCCCGAATACGAGTTCATTGTGCTGATCACTGCGCCGCGAAGTTATGTGACGATAAAGAACCTTTTATGAATGTTACCAAGTTTGTTTCGTAATTAAAACCATGCACATGAACAAATTAGGCGTTTGTGTTGTGTGTCGGAATAATTATTGTTTTCCATGTTTCTCCGATCAGTATCATGCTGATTCGTGCAGTGCTCCCTAGGTTACAGGCTATGACAGTCATAAGTGAGACACACTAACATAGATTAAATTTATGTACTGATTTGATTTGAATCTCCGGACGAAAAAGTTAGAGTTCGTGGTAATGAAAAAAAACTACCAGGACAGGTTCGATCCAGAGGCCTTGCGCTTATGAAACTAACGTAATTGCTTACTCGCGTGACTGCGGACTCCTCGGATACGAGTGACTACACAAAGCTTATAAAATTTTAAAACTCGAGTTTCTCGAAAACGGTGGAGAGTTGCATATTCCTGCTTACACATGTTGAAGTTCTAGTCGTGCTCTGTCAGTATGAAACAAATTGGTGAGGGGAAGTTCGTACGGTCCCCTTGTGAGCGCAACCGTCAAACAGGAAGTGCTGGTAGAGAGACTTGTGCAGCGGTTGGCCGTTGGAAGGCTGGGAAGAAGACAATGTTGTCTGATAGAAGCATCCGGCGTTGTTTCATTAAGGCGGCCCGTGCTGTGCGCTTGCTCGAGTGTGAGAACTGGGTTTAGAATTTCAGCGGTGTGTGTGGACCTGTCTGCATGCAGCTCTTCCGGACCCCTGCACATATTCTAGCTCTGCCTGTTGCATTGACAGTATTGCATTTTCACCAAGTAGAAGGCAGAATCGTATGGCAGATATACACAATGGCTCTGTGCGAGTCTGAGTATGTTAATTTAGACCGTTGATCAGTTTTCATGGGGCTGATTTTGAGCAGAAGCTTTGAGCTGGAACATAGATTCATATAAGGATTCTCAGTGAATTAAGGTGGTTTTCTTAACATTGCAAACGTGTAGATTGCCAGAAATACGTGGACGTGAGTTCTATTAACTGATACTGAACTTCCTGCGTGTTCTGTAGGGCAAATTTATTTAATTCTTCGCTTTCATTTGCATTCACTGTGATAGTAGATTTTTTTCTGTTTTTAATATTTTCATTACTACCGTTCATTGCATATTTGGTACAGTGGAATTCCATTTGGCTTTCTGTTCTTTTTTTAATAGTATAAATAGATTATTTGATTTTGATATTTTTAATTATTACTCCTTTTATTCTGTGACATTTCGCAATCAGCATGACTTAAAAATTGCTTGCTATCGTCTCTTGCATTTGGCTTCTATTGAAGAAGCATTATCTTGTTAGTAAATTGTTGTTGTTGTTATGGATATCCATGTCACTGATTCAAAATTAAAACTATTTAGCGAAATTTTATAAATGGGCTTTTATATGGTATGTAAATGGTAAAAAACCCTATGTTCAATCACAGCTCAACTCAGTCCTACGACTCCCGCTATCACGATTACAGTGTGTAAGATGTGTAATACAGGTGACTTACCCTCCAGCTTCAGACTTCCAATTCCAAAGGAGGTGGGAAATAACAGGTGTGAATGTTTCGTAACTCTCAGTTTAACGACCCATGTTCCCTACTACTGTGTGGTGGTGGTAAGTTCCTATGGCCAAACTGCTGAGGCCATCGGTCCCTAGGCTTACACACTACTTAACGTATCTTAAACTAACTTACGCTAAGGAAAACACACGCACCTATGCACGAGGGAGGACTCGAACCACCGAAGGGGGGAGTCGGGCGAACCGTGGAAAGGCTCCCTAGACCGCGCGGCTACCCCGGGCGGCCGATGTTTGCTAAATACTGACACGAATTACTTACAGGGAATATCAGTTTGGGTTTCAGAGAAATGCAAGAACACCTGAGACAATATCGGCCCCTCTACTTACTTTAGAAGATAGGTTAAAGGTAGACAAACCCACTTTTACAGCAATTATAGAAAGCTTTTGACGATGTTGAATGGAATACTCTCTTTGAAACTTTAAGATTAGCAGGCGTAAAATACATGGAACAAAAGGTTATTTACAACATGTATGGAAATCAGACTGTAGTTATAAGAATCTAAAGGTAGGGAAGGGAAGCAGTGGTTAAGAAAGGAGTGAGACAGGGCTGTAGCGTACCCAAGATTTTATTCTGTGTGTACATCGGACCGTCAGTAGACGAACCGAAAGAAAAATTTGGATAAGGAATTAAAGTCGAGGAAAGAAAAAAGAAACTTGGAGGTTTGCCGATGACATTGCAGTTCTGTCGGATACAGAAAAGGACTTGGAAGAGCAGTTGAACGGAATGGAGAGTGTCTTGAAAAGAGGATATAAAATGAGCATCAACGAAAGAAAAACGAGGATAATGAAATGTTGTCGAATTAAATCAAGCGATGCTTAGGGAATAAGATTAGGAAACGATATACTAAAATACACTCCTGGAAATGGAAAAAAGAACACATTGACACCGGTGTGTCAGACCCACCATACTTGCTCCGGACACTGCGAGAGGGCTGTACAAGCAATGATCACACACACGGCACAGCGGACACACCAGGAACCGCGGTGTTGGCCGTCGAATGGCGCTAGCTGCGCAGCATTTGTGCACCGCCGCCGTCAGTGTCAGCCAGTTTGCCGTGGCATACGGAGCTCCATCGCAGTCTTTAACACTGGTAGCATGCCGCGACAGCGTGGACGTGAACCGTATGTGCAGTTGACGGACTTTGAGCGAGGGCGTATAGTGGGCATGCGGGAGGCCGGGTGGACGTACCGCCGAATTGCTCAACACGTGGGGCGTGAGGTCTCCACAGTACAGCGATGTTGTCGCCAGTGGTCGGCGGAAGGTGCACGTGCCCGTCGACCTGGGACCGGACCGCAGCGACGCACGGATGCACGCCAAGACCGTAGGATCCTACGCAGTGCCGTAGGGGACCGCACCGCCACTTCCCAGCAAATTAGGGACACTGTTGCTCCTGGGGTATCGGCGAGGACCATTCGCAACCGTCTCCATGAAGCTGGGCTACGGTCCCGCACACCGTTAGGCCGTCTTCCACTCACGCCCCAACATCGTGCAGCCCGCCTCCAGTGGTGTCGCGACAGGCGTGAATGGAGGGACGAATGGAGACGTGTCGTCTTCAGCGATGAGAGTCGCTTCTGCCTTGGTGCCAATGATGGTCGTATGCGTGTTTGGCGCCGTGCAGGTGAGCGCCACAATCAGGACTGAATACGACCGAGGCACACAGGGCCAACACCCGGCATCATGGTGTGGGGAGCGATCTCCTACACTGGCCGTACACCACTGGTGATCGTCGAGGGGACACTGAATAGTGCACGGTACATTCAAACCGTCTTCGAACCCATCGTTCTACCATTCCTAGACCGGCAAGGGAACTTGCTGTTCCAACAGGACAATGCACGTCCGCATGTATCCCGTGCCACCCAACGTGCTCTAGAAGGTGTAAGTCAACTACCCTGGCCAGCAAGATCTCCGGATCTGTCCCCCATTGAGCATGTTTGGGACTGGATGAAGCGTCGTCTCACGCGGTCTGCACGTCCAGCACGAACGCTGGTCCAACTGAGGCGCCAGGTGGAAATGGCATGGCAAGCCGTTCCACAGGACTACATCCAGCATCTCTACGATCGTCTCCATGGGAGCATGGGAGAATAGCAGCCTGCATTGCTGCGAAAGGTGGATATACACTGTACTAGTGCCAACATTGTGCATGCTCTGTTGCCTGTGTCCATGTGCCTGTGGTTCTGTCAGTGTGATCATGTGATGTATCTGACCCCAGGAATGTGTCAATAAAGTTTCTCCTTTCTGGGACAATGAATTCACGGTGTTCTTATTTCAATTTCCAGGAGTGTAGTATATGAATTTTGCTATTTGGGCAGTAAAATAGCTGATGATGACGGAAGTAGAGAGGGTATAAAATGTAGATTGTCAATGACACGAAAAGTCTTTCCGAAGAAGAGAAATTTGTTAACGTCAAATACAGATTTCAGGGTAATTTTGTCATATGATGACATGGTTGGGGAACGTGGCTACTATTTGAAGACAAATCTTGGTGTTGGGACAGCAACCAGCCACAAATTTACTTTCAGTTGATTTATTCAAAGAGTACCGTACCGGTTTCGAATCCTTATGATTCATCTTCAGACAGTTTACACGCTTTCCTTATATTATGTGGTGCGTTTTTTTACAGATTAACTGTCGTGAAATGTCGGTTTGGAGTGTTTGTTTTCATAACATTCGTCCAACAGATGTGGATACATTCCCACTGCATTCTTATTGTTGCACTGAACACTGTAGATTTGTCACTGAAAAGTGACTAATCTAGTGTGTTCAGTGAGAAAAATTTACGTGTGCAACAATAAGAATGCAGCGGGAATGTATCCACATCTGTTGGACGAATGTTATGAAAACAAACACTCCAAACCGACATTTCACGACAGCTAATCTGTAAAAAACGCGCCACTTGTTATAAGGAAAGCTTGTAAACCGTCTGAAGATAAATCATAACGATTCGAAACCGGTAACGGTACCCTTTGAATAAAACCACTGGTTGCTGACCCAACACCAACAAATTTCAGTGTTAGGAAGTCTTTTCTGAAGCTTTTTGTTTCGAGTATAGTCTTGTATGAAAGTGAAAAGCGGGCGACAAAAGGTTCTCACAAGCAGCTTTTGAAATGTGACGCTACAGAAGAGTGCTGAAGATTAGATGGGTACACCACGTAACTGATGAGGAAGTCCTGAACAGAACTGAGGTGAAAGGAAATCTGTGGCTCAATTTGACTAAAAACGGGATCGGTCAACAGGACAGATTCTGAGACACGGAGGAAAATGTGGGAGGGAAAAAACTGTAGAGGGAGACCAAGAGATGAATGCAGTAAGCAGATACAAAAGGATGTAGGTTGCAGTTGTTATTCGGAGGTGAGACGCAAATAGTGTTAGTTTTTAGCCTGTCCTAGATCTTATTTAATCTGTACATTGAGTCAGCAGTAAAACAATAAAGAAACCCAAGAAAAAATTTCGGAATTAAAGATTACGGGAAAGAAAGTAAATGTTTGAGGTTTGCCAACGACATTGAAATCCCATCAGAGACAGCAAAGGACTTGACAGAATAGTTGAATAGAATGGATAGGATCTTGAAATGACATTACCAGATTAACGCCAATGACAGTTAAACAAGGGTAACTTAATGTATCTAATTAAATCAGGCGATGCTAAGCGAAATAGATTAGGAAATCAGACTCTAAAAGTAGTTTTCATGGAGTCGACTGGATACTGAATATCCGTAGGAGTTTCAGCTTTATTTATTTATTCCAATGAAAGTCAGTTTCCTTGCAAATGTACTTTTATTTTATTTTGATGCTTATTTCTTGAATATACAAAAGATTTCAAGACAATATTGTTTCATCTGTTGATACCTTTTAAGCGTGCGTCATGAATCGAATGGTATAAGTACAGTATTTACGACACTCGATTTATGAATCATGCCTAAAACGTACATGACGATGAGACAATATTCTCATGAAATCGATTGTGTATACATGAACTAAGCACCAAAATAAGATAAAATATGCAGTTGTTAGGAAACTGACTTTCACTGGAATACATAAACTAAAAATAGTAGATTCATTTTGCAGTTTGGTTAGCAAAATAACTGATGATGGTCGAAGTGGAGAAGATATAAATATAAGCTGACAATAGTGAGAATAGATATTTTATTGGCGTGTAGCTTTGTACGGAAGTGAAACGGTGATTATAAGCGATTCCGACAAGAATAGGAAGAACGCTTTTGAAATGTATAAGGATATTGAATATGAGATGGGTAGCTCCAGTAGCTAATGAGGACGAACTGTATGGAATTGGGGGAAGAAGATATTTATGACATAACTTGACTAAAAGATGGCTTCGGCTCCCTGCTACGTATATATCGCGTAAAGATAATGAAGATAAAATTAGAGAGATTCGAGCAAACACAAAGGCTTACCAGCAATCGTTCTACCCGCGAACCATTCGCGACTGGGACAGGAAAACGGGGGAGTGACACCGGCACACGAAGTATCTTCCTCCACATCCCGTAAAGTGGCTTGCGGAGTATAGCTGTAGATGTACATCGGACTATACGACACATCCTGGGGCATGAAGAAATCGGCGTGCTGGAACTAAAATTGTAGAGGGAGATGAATAATGAATACGGTAAGCAGGTTCCAATGGAAGTAGATTGCAGTAGGTATTCAGAGACGAAGAGGCTTGCAAAAGCTAGAGTAGTATGGGGAACTGCAATAAAGTAGTCTTGAGGTTAAAGACCATAACAAGAACAGGGTGGTTCTTAGTAGACCCCCCAGAATCCCTTTTAGTGGTCTAAACCTACTCAATAAAAAGACGTGAATTGTGTCCTATAGCTTTGATCTAAAAAGCATAGTGTCTCACTGCAAGGCTGACGGCTTTTCACATTGTCCACCTAACAGCGCGTACTCGGGGCTATTGCCTCCTCGCCTTAGGGTCACTGTCGGTTATGCTAATTCGGAGATCAGCTGTGGAGTGATAATAAATCCTTCCGCCTACGCACGGTCACGAGATTAACAGCGGTTAGCCGCAGCGGCCGTGGGAACTGGAAGCGGGTGAAAGGCCTCCCAGAACATCCCACGCGAGCTCTCGCCTACTTCGTGGCGGTGACCGAGGGTCTGAGAATGCAGCAGCTCTGTACCAGCATCTGCCAGTCTCCAGCCCAGCTGGCACTGGAGCAACCGACACGACCTACTCGTACTCGGGGCTGTTTCGTTGGATGTACACTCCTGGAAATTGAAATAAGAACACCGTGAATTCATTGTCCCAGGAAGGGGAAACTTTATTGACACATTCCTGGGGTCAGATACATCACATGATCACACTGACAGAACCACAGGCACATAGACACAGGCAACAGAGCATGCACAATGTCGGCACTAGTACAGTGTATATCCACCTTTCGCAGCAATGCAGGCTGCTATTCTCCCATGGAGACGATCGTAGAGATGCTGGATGTAGTCCTGTGGAACGGCTTGCCATGCCATTTCCACCTGGCGCCTCAGTTGGACCAGCGTTCGTGCTGGACGTGCAGACCGCGTGAGACGACGCTTCATCCAGTCCCAAACATGCTCAATGGGGGAAAGATCCGGAGATCTTGCTGGCCAGGGTAGTTGACTTACACCTTCTAGAGCACGTTGGGTGGCACGGGATACATGCGGACGTGCATTGTCCTGTTGGAACAGCAAGTTCCCTTGCCAGTCAAGGAATGGTAGAACGATGGGTTCGATGACGGTTTCGATGTACCGTGCACTATTCAGTGTCCCCTCGACGATCACCGGTGGTGTACGGCCAGTGTAGGAGATCGCTCCCCACACCATGATGCCGGGTGTTGGCCCTGTGTGCCTCGGTCGTATGCAGTCCTGATTGTGGCGCTCACCTGCACGGCGCCAAACACGCATACGACCATCATTGGCACCAAGGCAGAAGCGACTCTCATCGCTGAAGCGACACGTCTCCATTCGTCCCTCCATTCACGCCTGTCGCGACACCACTGGAGGCGGGCTGCACGATGTTGGGGCGTGAGCGGAAGACAGCCTAACGGTGTGCGGGACCGTAGCCCAGCTTCATGGAGACGGTTGCGAATGGTCCTCGCCGATACCCCAGGAGCAACAGTGTCCCTAATTTGCTGGGAAGTGGCGGTGCGGTCCCCTACGGCACTGTGTAGAATCCTACGGTCTTGGCGTGCATCCGTGCGTCGCTGCGGTCCGGTCCCAGGTCGACGGGCACGTGCACCTTCCGCCGACCACTGGCGACAACATCGATGTACTATGGAGACCTCACGCCCCACGTGTTGAGCAATTCGGCGGTACGTCCACCCGGCCTCCCGCATGCCCACTATACGCCCTCGCTCAAAGTCCGTCAACTGCACATACGGTTCACGTCCACGCTGTCGCGGCATGCTACCAGTGTTAAAGACTGCGATGGAGCTCCGTATGCCACGGCAAACTGGCTGACACTGACGGCGGCGGTGCACAAATGCTGCGCAGCTAGCGCCATTCGACGGCCAACACCGCGGTTCCTGGTGTGTCCGCTGTGCCGTGCGTGTGATCATTGCTTGTACAGCCCTCTCGCAGTGTCCGGAGCAAGTATGGTGGGTCTGACACACCGGTGTCAATGTGTTCTTTTTTCCATTTCCAGGAGTGTAGCTTATAGTTTCCCACCGTCGCCGTGATTGGCAACTTGTTCTCTCTTCGCTGTCTCCCGTTACCTTGCAGGGCTACTTATAGCCTCCTCGTCACGTCACTAACGGAACTCTCCGTGAATTTTATACACAGGGTGTATCATAATTAATGGCGTAAACGCATACAGTTGAAAACACACGATACTAGAAGCAAAAAAGTCTCAGTAAACATAGGGTGGAAAATGCATACCTTAAGAGGAACGAGCAATTTTTCATCTTCGATACTGTGAAGCAACTCTCTTCTAGTTAAAGCTCTTTGCTTTTCCTATTTTGGGAAATGGTAACAAGGACAAAAACAAAAAAAATGACCAATAAACATGTGCTCTAAAATACATACCTTAACAGCTATGAGCACGTGCTCATCTTGTTTCATATGGTTCAAATGGCTCTGAGCACTATGGGACTTAACTTCTGAGGTCATTAGTCCCCTAGAACTCGAAACTACTTAAACCTAAATAACATTAGGACTTCACACACATCCATGCCCGAGGCAGGATTGGAACCTGCGACCATAGCGGTCGCGCGGTTCCAGACTGAAGCGCCTAGAACCGCTCGGCCACCCCGGCCGGCTGCTCAACTTCACTAATTGGAAACACAACTCTTCTAATGAACAATTGCTCATAACTTTTAAGGATGCATTTTAGGGCAAATGTTTACTCGAAATTTTTTTTTGTGTTGGTCCATACTACTACTTCCCAAAATGTGGAAAGCAAAGAGCTTGCAGTAAAAGAGATTTGCTTCACAGTATCTAAGATGAAAAATTGCTCGCAGCTCTTAAGGTATGCATTTTCGACCCTATGTTTACTGAGACTTTTTTGCTTCTAGTATCGTGTACTTTCAGCTGTATGCGTTTACACCATTAATTATGGTACACCCTGTATATAGGCTGATGCACGTAACACTGACACCCGAAATACTTGACGAAAAAAAATCGCAGCACCAAAAAATAATTAATCCATAGCAATGAAATTTCGGGAGTACATTTGTCTATATTTAAGTGAGTAACGTAGCAAGATCACAAGTTAATGTAAATGTGAAACACGCCATTGCTAATGTGAAATGCTGATGCATTAATAACTGGTATATTGAATGCAAGTATGCAGACGTGCATGCTTTGTGTTGTACAGATGCCTGATGTCAATTTGTGGGATAGAATTCCATGCCTGTTACATTTGCTCTGTCAGTACAGGGACGGTGAATGCTGGTTGTAGTTGACGCTGGAGCTGTCGTCCGATGATGTTCCATATTTGGCGATTAAAGACAGATCTGGTTGTCGAGCAGGCCAAAGCAACATGTCAACACTCTGTAGAGCATGTTGGGTTACAACAGCGGTATGTGGGCGAGCGTTATCCTGTTGGAAAACAGCCCCTGGATTGCTCTTCATGAATGGCAGCACAACAAATCGAATCACCAGATGGACGCACAGTTTTGCAATCAGGGTGCGTACGGTAACCACGAGAGGGCTCCTGCTGTCATACAAAATCGCAGTCCAGACCATAACTCCAGGTGCAGGTCTACTGGTTTGTTGCAGACCTTCATCTCGTCTCCTTCTAATCAACACACGGCCATAACTGGCACAACGCAGGCGCCACTGTAACGGTGCCGTGTCCATCGCGGCACTACACCCATCCGAGCTAATGTTCAGCTGTCCTCAGTGATGTATAGTTACATGTGACAGTTTTAACAAATCTAAAGAATTACTCTCCAACGAGCCACTGGAGAATAAGCATCCTCGTGCAAAAATACGCAGCCACTACTCAAACAGAGGGGAGGAACAATATGATTGTCAAATAGTCATGAGCAACATCTGAAAACTTTCCGGTATAATTCGCGTCAGGGCCAGCGTAATGCCGGTGGTGCCCAGTACATAAGCAAATGTTTGTATTTTCCACACCAAGTGAGGCGGGACAGTCGTCAGCACTCTAGACTTGCATGTGGTAGAATGACTGTTCAGATCTCCATTCGTGTATGAAGCTTTAGGTTTTCTATAGTTTCCAAAAATTGCTCATAACAGATACTCAGATGTTTCCTCTGATAAGGCCACGATAGATTTCCTTCCCTAATCCTCTCGCCATCCGAACTTGTAATATGCCTCTAATGATGTTATCTTTGCTCCTTTCTTATATCTTTTCCACGAGGGAACGCCGTATGCAGAATTGCTAACAAAGCTGCCGGGAACTAAGAACTACTGCCTACAGATACGTAAGCAATAGCGGAAAACCAAAGAGGCAACAGCCAGATGATCGGGACATGCACAGGAACGTCCTATTTTCGGAACGTTGGAGCGGGTACTGCTATTGAAAAATGTGTAACAGCCTGACTGCGACGCGAAAGCTGGAGGGCGCACCTTCCCAACACTGCAGGGCGAATTCTGCGCCTCAGCCAGTACGTGCGTCGCCGCAATGAAGAGCGCAGATGTTGCCCATATCGATTATATTTAATTTCAGTCGGGCCTTGTGATTTCGTGGTAAAGTTCGGGCCTACAAACAGAAAGGTTGCGGGATCTAATCCACGGCGGACCACGTCTTGTTTAGGTCTGCCTTTAACGTAATCTTCAACTGTCAATGATGTGATGATTCACCAGAAACGACGCATGTCTCGGATTTCACGTTGAAGTGTGGGTCCCCTTTCCCTTTATGATTACTGTGGTAAGCTAGGAACACATAACTCGCCAAGGTGGCTTCCAGTTGCAAAACTTGAGCCACAAGAAATTATCATTATTACTAGGGCTATTAGTAAATTAAAATCCCGCTGATCATTACAGAAAAAATGAATTTTTTATATACTCGTCATACACTCGTTACCCGAATTCAAACATTTATCAACCGTGACACTTTTCTCTTCCCCTTCATCAAAGAACGGTGCATCTTGGTGCTTCAGCCAGTTGCCTACAGCATCCTTGACCTTATCGCCGGTCGTCAAGTGCTCAGTATCTAGTCATGCCTTCATCTTGGACAAAAAATGAAAGTCACTTAGTGCCAATTCCAGATTATAGGAAGGATCTACATCTACGCCGTCAGCCACCGCAAGGTGCTTGGCGGGCGGTACGCCATACCACTATTAGTTGTTTCCTTTCCCGTTCCACTCGCAAATATTGCAATGGAAAAACGACAAACTATATGCCTCCGTGCGAGCCCTAAGTTATCTAATCTTGGTATTCCTTTCACGAAATGTACGTCATCGGCAGTATAATCATTCTGTAGACAGCTTCAAACGCCCATTCTCTAAAAATTTTTGTTTGCATTTCGCAAAAAAAAAAAAAAAAGTCTTCCCTCCAGGCATTTCCATTTGAGTTCATGAAGAATCTCCATAGTACCTGCGACCTGATCGCGCCTACAGGTAACAAATCTAGCAGACCGCCTCTGAATTGCCTCGATGTCTTCCTTTGATACGACCTGGTGGTGATACCAAACGCTGGAGCAGTACTCAAGAATGAGTCGCACTACTGGTCTACACGCGGTCTTCTTTACTGATGAACCACACTTTCCGAAAATTCTCCCAATAAACCTAAGTCTACAAGTCGCCTTCCGCAGACGAGTGTAACCCCTATGTTTGCGTGGTAGAGTAATTGTGGTGTACGCGTACGTGGAGAACTTGCTTGCGCAGCAATTGCCGACATAAAGTCCAGTTTACATTGGACGGAACATCTTAGACGATAGTTCTCTCTTCAACTTTAACGCTTACGTCTGTAATATAGCGTACACTAACATCTCAGCTCCACGCTGAACGGAAATAAATCACATATGTTTATCCCCGTAGTTATGATCCCTAAAAATGACAGAGTACACTTCTTGTCCATAGTTACGTTCACCCACCATGAATATATTGTATGTATTTGTCTGTGGTTGTGGCTCTTCTTATGTGGGTAGTGTATTTTACATAGCAAGAAGTAGACGATATAATAGTGTTAATCCTTTACTATCAAATTCTACATATCATTTGCGCGCGCATGCGGCACGTACGCACACACACACACACACACACACACACACACACACACACAACACACACGGATTGTGTACCATGAAATAAAAGAAATCGTTAGAACTTCTTGAAAGGTAACGAAACGAGTTTCCTTTACTCAGAAAATAACAGGCCCCCTGCACAACAACAGACAGAAATGACGATTTTAGAAGAAACCATATCACAAGCGATGACCAAAACAGTAAACTATAACGTAATACTGGATTATATTTTTGTACACCTTTCAGATTGTTTGTGCGCTTGTTACGTCTACAGCTCTTAGAAAAATGAGCGGTGTAAAAGCACCGAGCTTTGACTGACACAATGACTGTTTGTAAACTCTGTGGAGTTCGAAAAAAGGAAGACTCTTACATTCCGTAGAATAGCAAAGGAAGCGACCATAACAGGCCCTTTGTTTAAGACGTGTGGTTCTTCAGAAAAATTTATTGGCATTTAAAAGTTTATTCACAGTTGTCGTTCAAACATATAACGGGCGCAAGAAAGAATGTGGTGTATAACAAAAAATAAAAGCTACATTTGTTAATTAGAAAGTCATGACAAAAGCGCCTTCGACCGTAATGTAAGACCTGACAGTGATGAGCTGCTGTTTAAATATCCACGACTAGGGATTTCAATAATCTGAGATAGGTGAAATACTACAAACTCATTCAAAAGTTGAGTTATTATAGAAATAATGTAAGGTACAGAGATGAACAAATGGAAACAAATGAAAATCATACGACAGTCACATTAAATATGAAATAAAGTTTGTAGTGAAGGCAAATTATGTGAAAATACGGATAAGGAGAAATCTCCTTTAACGCATGTTACTCGCAAGTGGCATTTGGGCATTAGCTGTTTAAGTTGAGAAATACTTTCTTTTGTGAAGACAAGTGCTATCGACTTGTTCGAAGCAGTCACTCGACCGCAGTGGGACGCTCTCAGACGGAGACTTCCGGCTCATATAGCAAACTTGTCGCGCCGTGACGCACGTTCAGAAAATGATTTATATTGCATTACGCATACAAACATATTCGCCGAAAAAGCTGACAAACGGAGTGTGCAGGCTGCCGAACGCAGCATATCCAGCTCAACGAGATCGGCTTTTCTCACCAAGAAGAACGAGGGAATTGCTCTTCAGAAACAATTCAAGTTAGAGGGAGGGTTGATGTACGGTCCTGAAGTTGCAGAGTAAATGTAAGTAACGAAAACACATTTTTGATTAAATTTTGGTCAAAATCGGTAAAAAAATAATTTTATAATTTTTCATCCGCCATATTGGATTATCCATTTTGAATTTTGAAAATCTAACTTCAGGTTTATGTTCAGTAACATCAAAAATATACACTAACTTGTAGTTTCTATGCCAACTGAGCTAATAATATGTATAAACGTTTTCCTAAACTTTAGACAGGTTTTTCTCGAGAAAAGATTTTTCCAAACTGCATGCAGCAAAAAGTAAAAACGATTCAACCTATTAACTTCTACCTTTAACTCCTGTTTTGTCTGTGTTCAAGAATCATCAATCATAATTCCAAAATAGATCCTTTGTAGATCTTTTCATTGTATTAAAAAAATTCACAAACTTTGTCAATTTCTTGCTCATTTGAATGGGACACTCGCTTTAAATTAGTTCCCTCTGGCAGTAGAATTTGTGTGTAGAAATTTATGAAATCTTTAGATTGAGCACTTGTGAAGCAATTAAGTTCCCAATTAACAGTGAATGCAGACGATCTGCTGAATACTATCCAACTATAAATACTGTGAACTGCTGAAGGCACTGTCCGTGAAATTGGAAAGATGGAGCAATATATTGAAGTTAGCGTTCAGAAGACAAACAGAATTCAAATGAACAAAATTATGAAATCTAATCTTTGGGGCCTACAGTATTAGTGAATGGAATCAAGGAAGATAGTAGCAACAATTGAATAATCTTAAGAGCCCTCTCCCTCAAAGTGAAGCAGTTAAACTATTTTTCTGGCTTATGCAGGTTCTATCGTTAATTTACGTCTAATCAACCATTTATTGTGTTCAGTTCGTAGAACTGCTTAAATAGGGCACAATTTTTGCTGCATAGAAAAATACAATTTGGCTTTCGACTGTTTAAAGGCTAAGTAGCTAAAGATGAGATGTTGAATCATCTGGACCTAACCTTACTGTACTTCACGGACAAAGACAGCAAAGATATGGCAGTATAACAAAACTTTATTAAATTATTGAGGAGCAGAATCAAGATGAACACTTTAATAATTAAATTCGTCACTTGAATATTAACCAAGTACAAGAGAAATTCTAGGATTCCTGTGTCAGGTTGCAGAAGCTTAAAAATTTGCTGTTGTGCATGAAAGTATTTGATAAACATTTAGTATGACGCTTATCATGTTAACATTGTTTATAATTGTTTACTGCGAATAAGCTTCCATGTACATAATTATGTTTAGCACCCGCTCCTTAGACAACGATTGTCCTTTACTACGTTTCACTGAAGACAGGATATATGGCTCCCTGTCGGACAACGATGGCTCGACACCTGTCTGAATATCACTTTCACTTCTTAAGCACGTATCCTCATCATTCTATTCCTCATGCACATCTCATTAAAGTAGAGCGTATACAACATCACACAATCAACTGACTCATCTTGCACAAGCGCTAATATTTCATCTGCAACTTCCTTCTCACTCTGCAAAATTCCTTGAGTTCCTTTCTGTTGAAACGTCAACTTCGGCAATTGTTGTTGTAGATATAATGCAGACTTTGCTTTCTTTATCGTTATTATTGCTCTGGTTTTTATCGACACTACTAACACTGTAGCACTGTTGAGAGTTACTCGTCAACTAAGCAGTTAAACTACGCTCCTTAGCCTTATGCTGTGCTCACTATTGGATATCTTCAGTCCCGTTCCCTGTTGCCACTGGCAGCCAACATTGTGGTAGCACGGTAGACAATACGTGAGGCGCCAAATGCCGTAAACATCATTGGCCTTTTGTGACCTCGCGCTCAAGGGAATTCCTTGTAAGTAGCGTATTCAGTTGTGTGTTAGCTGTACGCAGAAACTGGTTTCAGTATGTGATTTAGTTTCTTAGTATTTTACTATTTCCCTTTTTCTTTCTTCTTGAACATTGTATCTGATTACATCTTAATAAGAAGTTGAAACCACTATGATACTATTTCTGTGATGGAAGGCTGGAAAGATGCCTTAAACGAGCATGAAGTATTTGCTACGGAAACACAAAAAATATGTTGGTAGAGTCAGATAACATCTGTATTCCGACTTCTTGGCTGACCAATTGTCGGTCAGTTCTAGCCCACATACAAATTACAAAGATGATATTTTTACATCGTAGTATTCCTATATTCGCTCAGTTCATAGGAATAAGCGCACTTAAAAGACAGAAGGTAAAATGGAGAAGTATTTGCTAATAAATGGGAAATTAAACGGAGCCAGTTCAGATAGTGTGGTTTGTTTACGTTTAAGACATGCAAAGAACAATGTCGCGTCAATGAAAGACGTATGGGAGGACCACGACGTCTATATAGAATATACTGAAGTAAAAATCATACCTACTATTTAGTGAAATAAATGAAAGACATTCTAAATAACGCAATCCATGAGAGCATGATCTTTTTCGTCCTTTGGAGAAAATGGCAGGGAATGGATGCCGGAACTAGATCGAGGATTTCCAAGAAGGAAAATGAGTCTTGTGCAGAAAAATAAGGCAGGAGAAAACAACTGAAGAAAAGATAATCAAAGCGACAAACAAAAACTTGAGCAAAAGACCAGAGCTATACATTTTACAAAGGACGATTAGGTGAAAACTCACAAGAAGCTTTGCGAAACAAATAGCGATATATAGATACGTCATGCATACAGTGACATACGTAATAGACCGTTCGGAAACACAGACATATTCTTTAGTGCACCTCTCCCTATGGACATCTTTTAATATGTTTATATAGCTCCAACTAATCACCTATAGTTCGCGCCTATAGGGGGTATCCACTGTATTCTACAGCTCCCATGATCCCTTAGTCGGTCATACAGCAAGTGAGAAAATGCAATCTGCAGCTGGATAGTTTAGTGAATGTATGAGCACGACTTGTCAATTGGAAAGCTGTACCGTGTGCACCTATTACTACAGAAGAACACAAGGATACATGAAGACGACAGAAATTAAAAGTGATTAATCGCAACCATATATTTGTAAATAGTTAAATAATTTAAATGATTTGCCATGAATCAACACAGATCTCCTACCAAAATCTGTATAATTAAATAATTTTCTTAATGTGATAGACCACTGATGACGTGTAGCATGAATAGACGAAAAATTTTTCGTTAGAAACAAATAAATTATTCAGTTGCAAAAGACGGAATTTTTCTCAGGTATGTGATAAAACATGAGTGAAGTAGCAACGGAGAAACAGTGGGTGCAAATACTAACAATAGTAGAACAGGAAGATCGTGACGATGTTGGATCAAACAGATCTAAGACCTAATCCAAGATTGTTCTTGTTGTTCTTATTGGTGATGATTAAAGTGACGATTATGGTAATAGTGAGTTCCCGACACTAAGGCAATAATTCGAAATAGGACCTGTGGCGCGGAATTTGGGAGGAAATGTCTAATGGCTGTGGAATCATGGGTTTCTAATGAAGTTTAAATTTATTATGTACCACTTTACAATACCAGAGCATAAGCGCAATAAACAATTATGTCAGATATATATATATATATATATATATATATATATATATATATATATATATATATATATCTGGTTACTCATTGCATCAAAGCGTATTCACTCTATTCAGTACATAAAATGTGTCAGTTACGTCGAGACTCAGAATGTCTTCACAGAAAAGTATGCTGAATATGCACCAAGAAGCCAGGAAGCGAGACATTTGTAGACGAAAGTGATCGACCGAAAGTGTTAACACTGGAAAATTTGATGCACTACTGGCCATTAAAATTGCAGCACCACGAAGATGACGTGCTACAGACGCGAAATTTAACCGACAGGAAGAAGATGCTGTGATATGCAAATGATTAGCTTTTCAGAGCATTCACACAAGGTTGGCGCCGGTGCCGACACCTACAACGTACTGACATGAGGAAAGTTTCCAACCGATTTCCTATATACAAACAGCAGTTGACCGGAGTTGCCTGGTGAAACGTTGTTGTGATGCCTCGTGTAAGGAGGAGATATGCGTCCCATCACGTTTCCGACTTTGATAAAGGTCGGATTGTAGCCTATCGCGATTGCGGTTTATCGCGATTGCTGTTCGCGTTGGTCGAGATTTAATGACTGTTAGCAGTATATGGAATCGGTGGGTTCAGGAGGGTAATACGGAACGCCGTGCTGGATCCCAACGGGCTCGTATCAATAGCAGTCGAGATGACAGGCATCTTATCCGCATGGCTGTAACGGATCGTGCAGCCACGTCTCGATCCCTGAGTCAACAGATGGGTACGTTTGCAAGACAACAACCATCTGCACGTACAGTTCGACGACGTTTGCAGCAGCATGGACTATCAGATCGGAGACCATGGCTGCTGTTACCCTTGACGCTGCATCACAGACAGGAGCGCCTGCGATGGTGTACTCAACGACGAACCCGGGTGCACGAATTTTTTCGGATGAATCCAGGTTCTGTTCACAGCATCATGATGGTCGCATCCGTGTTTGGCGATATCACGGTGAACGCACATTGGAGGAGTGTATTCGTCTTCGCCATACTGGCGTATCACCCGGCGTGACGGTATGGGGTGCCTTTGGTTACACGTCTTGGTCACCTCTTGTTCGCATTGACGGTACTTTGAACGACCCGTGGCTTTAACCTTCATTCGATCCCTGCGAAACCTTACATTTCAGCAGGATAATGCACGACAGCATGTTGCAGGTCCTGTACAGGCCTTTATGGATACAGAAAATGTTCGACTGCTGCCCTGCCCAGCACATTCTCCAGATCTCTCACCAATTGAAAACGTCAGGTCAATGGTGGCCGAGCAACTGGCTCGTCACAATACGCCAGTCACTACTCTTGATGAACTGTGGTATCGTGTTCAAGCTGCATGGGAAGCTGTACCTGTACACGCCATCCAAGCTGTTTGACTCAATGCCCAGTCGTATCAAGGCCGTTAATAGGGCCAGAGGTGGTTGTTCTGGGTACTGATTTCTCAGGACCTATGCACCCAAATTGTGTGAGAATGTAATGACATGTCAGTTCTAGTATAATAATTTTGTCCAATGAATACCTGTTCTCATCTGCATTTCTTCTTGGTGCAGCAATTTTAATGGCCAATATTGTATATACCAAGGTTTCAAGCACTATTTGATCGAAAATATCTGAACATCGCTATGTAATACGGAAATGGCCACTAGATGTCACGACAGGCGGCCCTACCAGTATAAAACCAGGCGGGGAGTATAGTGTTGTCAGTGGAGAAACACTGACAGCAGAATGGGTCGGTCAAGAGAAATCACTTCGAACGTGGAGTTGTAATTGGATTGCACCTGAGGAACAAATCCATCAGGGACGTTTTAGCCCATCTAACGCTGTCCATGTTGACTCCTACCGATGTGACTGACAAGTGGAAGAGCGAAGGAAAAACCACAATTAAACGCAGACCAGACCGATCTCGGGTACTGACGGACAGGGATCGTCGAGCATTCCAGAGAATGGCTGCAAAGAATTGCGTGAAATCAACGGAAGGAATCACTCATGAGTTCCAAAGTGCCACCAGCAGTCCAGATAGTAAAACGACTGGGCGTAGGCAGTTAAGAATGGGGTACAGTGGCCGAGCAGCTACTCAAAAGCCACATACAAGTAATATGTCTGTAGTCACTCCTAAGCGACGATGGGGTGGTGTGAAAAGCGACGACACAGGACAGTAGATACCTGGAAACGAGTCATTTGGAGTGGTGAATGACATTATATCCTGTGGGAATCCGATTGAATGGTTTGGCTTTGGCGAATACTTGGAGAACGTTACCTGTCATCATGTATAGTGCCAACAACGAGGTTCGGAGGTGGTGTTATGATTTGGGGATCTTTTCGTGGCTAGGGCGTAGCCCTCATATTGCGCTAAGAAAAATCTAAGTGCGCAATGATATGAACACATTTTACACCATTGTGTTTTGCTTACAGTCGAGGAACACTTCGAACACGGTGGCTGTTTGCATCAGCTTGAAAACGCATCCTATCATAAAGCAGCATCTGTGACGCAAAGGTAAGCTTTCTACACTCATGCTCATAAATTAAAGATAATGCTGATACATGGTGAAACAACGCTCTGGTGGGCAGTTTGAGGATTTAAATCATCTCGGGGTATGACCATGCGGTGCATTTGACCTACGGCCGTCGCACGATGGCGCTGGCAGCAGTCCACATACGCAGAGGTGTGTTGGTGCATGTCAGAGTACGGTGCAGCGAGTAAGTTTGCAGACGTTTTCAGACGTGCTAATGGTGACTGATGTTGAAAATGGCTCAAAGAACACATATTGATGACGTTATGAGTGGTAGAATACTAGGGCGACTGGAGGTTGGTCAAACACAGCAGGTCGTAGCACAGGCCCTCCGTGTGTCACAAAGTGTGGCCTCACGATTATGGCAACGATTCCAGCAGACAGGAAACGTGTCCAGGCGCTACAGTATGGGTCGTCCACAGTGTAGAACACCACAAGAAGACCGATATCTCACCATCAGTGCCCGCAGACGGCCACGGAATGCTACAAATAGCCTTGCTCGGGGCCTTACCGCAGCCACTAAAACAGTTATCTCCGGACACACAGTATACAGACGACTGAACAGAGATGGTTTATTCGCACGGAGACCTGCAAGGTTCATTCCACTGACCCGTGATCACAGAAGAGCCCGTACTGCCTGGTGTCAAGAACGCAGTACATGGTCATTGGAACAGTGGTCCCAGGTTATGTTCACAGACGAGTCCAGGTATATTCTGAACAGTGGTCCTCGCCGGGTTTTCATCGTGCGTGAACCAGGAACCAGATACCAACCGCTTAATGTCCTTGAAAGGGACTTGTATGGAGGTCGTGGTTTGTTGGTGTGGGGTGGGATTATGATTGGTGCACGTCCACTCCTGCACGTCTTTGACAGAGGAATTGTAACAGGTCAGGTGTATCGGGACGCCATTTTGCACCAGTATGTCCGCCTTTTCAGGGGTGCAGTGGGTACTACCTTCCTCCTCATGGATGATAACGCACGGCCCCACCTAGGAGTACCTTGAAATAGAAGCTATAAGGCGAATGGAGTGACCTGCCTGTTCTCCAGACATAAACCCTATCGAGCACGTTTGGGATTCTCTCGGTCGACGTATCACTGCACGTCTTGAAACCCGTACGACACTTCAGGAGCTCTGACAGGCACTGGTGCAAGAATGGGAGGCTATACCCCAGCAGCTGCTCGACCACCTGATCCAGAGTATGCCAGCCCGTTGTGCGGCCTGTGTACGTGTGCATGGTGATAATGTACTACACTCCTGGAAATTGAAATAAGAACACCGTGAATTCATTGTCCCAGGAAGGGGAAACTTTATTGACACATTCCTGGGGTCATATACATCACATGATCACACTGACAGAACCACAGGCACATAGACACAGGCAACAGAGCATGCACAATGTCAGCACTAGTACAGTGTATATCCACCTTTCGCAGCAATGCAGGCTGCTATTCTCCCATGGAGACGATCGTAGAGATGCTGGATGTAGTCCTGTGGAACGGCTTGCCATGCCATTTCCACCTGGCGCCTCAGTTGGACCAGCGTTCGTGCTGGACGTGCAGACCGCGTGAGACGACGCTTCATCCAGTCCCAAACATGCTCAATGGGGGACAGATCCGGAGATCTTGCTGGCCAGGGTAGTTGACTTACACCTTCTAGAGCACGTTGGGTGGCACGGGATACGTGCGGACGTGCATTGTCCTGTTGGAACAGCAAGTTCCCTTGCCGGTCTAGGAATGGTAGAACGATGGGTTCGATGACGGTTTGGATGTACCGTGCACTATTCAGTGTCCCCTCGACGATCACCAATGGTGTACGGCCAGTGTAGGAGATCGCTCCCCACACCATGATGCCGGGTGTTGGCCCTGTGTACCACGGTCGTATGCAGTCCTGATTGTGGCGCTCACCTGCACGGCGCCAAACACGCATACGACCATCATTGGCACCAAGGCAGAAGCGACTCTCATCGCTGAAGACGACACGTCTCCATTCGTCCCTCCATTCACGCCTGTCGCGACACCACTGGAGGCGGGCTGCACGATGTTGGGGCGTGAGCGGAAGACGGCCTAACGGTGTGCGGGACCGTAGCCCACCTTCATGGAGACGGTTGCGAATGGTCCTCGCCGATACCCCAGGAGCAACAGTGTCCCTAATTTGCTGGGAAGTGGCGGTGCGGTCCCCTACGGCACTGCGTAGGATCCTACGGTCTTGGCGTGCATCCGTGCGTCGCTGCGGTCCGGTCCCAGGTCGACGGGCACGTGCACCTTCCGCCGACCACTGGCGACAACATCGATGTACTGTGGAGACCTCACGCCCCACGTGTTGAGCAATTCGGCGGTACGTCCACCCGGCCTCCCGCATGCCCACTATACGCCCTCGCTCAAAGTCCGTCAACTGCACATACGGTTCACGTCCACGCTGTCGCGGCATGCTACCAGTGTTAAAGACTGCGATGGAGCTCCGTATGCCACGGCAAACTGGCTGACACTGACGGCGGCGGTGCACAAATGCTGCGCAGCTAGCGCCATTCGACGGCCAACACCGCGGTTCCTGGTGTGTCCGCTGTGCCGTGCGTGTGATCATTGCTTGTACAGCCCTCTCGCAGTGTCCGGAGCAAGTATGGTGGGTCTGACACACCGGTGTCAATGTGTTCCTTTTTCCATTTCCAGGAGTGTATATTGATGTTGGGGTACATGCGCAGGAAACAGTGGTGTATTGTAGCACATGTGTTTCGGGACGGTTTTCACAACTTATCACCAATACCGTGGACTTACAGATCTGTGTCGTGTGTGTTCCCTATGTGCCTATGCTATTAGCGCCAGGTTTGTGTAGTGCCACTTTGTGTGGCACCACATTCTGCTATTATCCTTAATTTATGAGCATGAGTATATTTTCGGTATTCAATGAAAGTGATGTTATAACTCTGCCGATTACTAGGAGTATAGTAATATGCCTATAATGTTTCCTGTGAAAGGATAGTTCTTTGACCTTGATCGTTCGTAACGGAAAGATATGGACTAATTTTGTCTGTCTAAAGATTCCTGTTGAAAGGAATCAGTAGCAAGACATACGGGAATCGATCAAAGGTTCTATTAGTAATCAAGTAAACTGTAATTACATAAAAGAAGACCGTCGCCACCCTAGTTATGCAAAGTCGTACCCAGTACTAGCATGGTTCATAAAGAAGGACAACTATTAGTATTGACTTTACTTGATACTGAACTTCTGTTTTGCCGATAAAATCCAAGACAGTAGCACTGCTTAGTAAGTGAAGTAGCAGTGATTGAACTTCAATTACACAGGAGGAGTATTAATAGTTTTAGGCAACAATTGCCTCTCAATAACACTTGCCGGAGTGGCCGTGCGGTTCTAGGCGCTACAGTCTGGAACCGAGCAACCGCTACGGTCGCAGGTTCGAATCCTGCCTCGGGCATGGGTGTGTGTGATGTCCTTAGGTTCGTTAGGTTTAACTAGTTCTAACTTCTAGGCGACTGATGACCTCAGAAGTTAAGTCGCATAGTGCTCAGAGCCATTTGAACCATTTTTTGTTTTTCTACATGATTGTTTTCCCACTTATATACAGAGCTGTGCTGTGAAACTTACTATCGGGACGTTACAGTAGGAAAATAATGATAATTATAGGTACGTGTTTATTAATGATGGAGCACTACCGTCTTGGGCAAGAGGTTCTTTTGTAAGTTTAACTATAGGAAATTACTACTACTGACATACGAGGCGTGTTTTATAAGTAAGTACCGTTTTGAAACTAAAAAAAGACGTGTTAAGATATCTCAATAATTTTATTTTTACATGAAAGCCTGTACCTTAATCTACGCACTGAGGTCATTACAGTCTGATTCTTCCTTTTTTACGTTGTGTACTGAGTGTTTAAGATGCCTCCGATAATCGAGAGTCCCGCCGACTGTGAAGTACGGGCTGTTATAAGATTTCTTATTGCAAAAGGCCTCAAAGCGATCGATATACGTCGTGAGATGTATTCAGTTTATGGAGAAGACATTATGAGTGATGGAATGGTAAGAAAGTGGGTGAGAGCATTTAAAGATGTCCGCACAAATGTGCATGATGAACAACGGAGTGGGCGTCCTTCGGTCGTTAATGAAAGTTTGGTGCAGGAAGTGAACAATAAGGTGAGAGAAAACATACGCTTTACGATTTCCTCCTTGCGGGATGTCTTTCCTAATGATTCTCGTAGTGTTTTGTGTGGCATTGTGACCGAGCACTTGAATTACCGAAAATTGTGCGCAACGTTGGGTACCGAAAAAACGTTTGGACAGTGCATTCACTTTCCTTGAGCGGTACCACAACGACGGTTATGATTTCTTAAGCCAAATTGTTACGGGCGATGAAACATGGGTGGCCTGCGTCACACCAGAATCAAAGCAACAGTCCATGGAAGTTGAGCAAGGGCATCGTTTTGTTGCAAGACAATGCCCGTCCACATGTGGCGAATCAGACCAAAGATCTCATCTCATCTTTTCGATGGGAAACTCTAGATCATCCTCCGTGCAGCTCCGACCTTGCGCCCAGTGATAACCATCTGTTCCTGCACTTGAAGAAACACCAGGGCGGTTAGCGTCTTCAAGACGATGACGAAGTCAAAACAGTGGTGATGCAGTGGTTAACAAGTCAGGAGTGAGACTTCTATAAGGAGGGTATTCAAAAACTGGTAAAACGTTATGACAAATGCCTCAATATTGACGGAAATTATGTAGAAAAGTAGAGTAAGGTACAGGCTTTCATGTAAAAATAAAATTATTAAGATATATTAGCACGTGTTTTTTTAAATTTCAAAACGGTACGTGCTTAAAAAACTCGCCTCGTAGTTATGAAGTAATTGTATCTTTTGTACCGATTGTTATTTGCATTTTCAGGGAACATTCACTTCCTTATATTATTTAGCTCAAGTGGCACACAAGTCCGCATCTCGCGGTCTTGTGGTAGCGTTGCAGCCTCTGCATCATGGGGTCCCGGGTTCGGTTCCCGCCCCATCATTTCATCATCATTCGGGAAAGTGGCGAGACAGGACAATGTAAAGATTGGCAATTTGTACGGGCACCCCGCGAGCCAAATATCATCATCAGAAGCAGCAGCAGCAGCATCGTCATCAAGTAGGACATGTGATACCTGGATCTAGTATAGTTCGAATATTTATAGCCAGTTGCTTATTCTTGAGGCTGTTATTTTAATATGACATTTAAATCTGGTTCAAATATTAGCATACGGACCCAGAAACTCACCTATCTGTACACTCAGATCTAGACTGAACACTTTAGCCACAACACAGTATGGGAGCCACTGTTCACTACATACATATGAAATTATAAACACTATTATTTCAATAAGAAAAATCTTTTAACCAAATACTTTGAATCTTCTTTTAGTAACTGTACTTTGATGAAACTTTAAATGTCCATTTACAAAAACTACGTGGAGTATTTCAGAACTTCTGCTCACTTAATAATTACGTCCTTTGCAACTCCACAAAGTTTACTAACTTTTGTTAAGGAAGATAATTGCTTTTCAGTCCAGTAAAGTAGGATACTCGGATACATCGTAGCACTTGGGATAGTACCCTGTCTAGTTAAATGACAAAGGATAAAATACGGTGGTTCAACACAAAGTTTACAGAACACAAAATTATTATTGAAAACGAAACCACGTAACTCGTTCATGCAATTATACAATACTGAACAGATAACTTGAGATGAACGTGGTGGCAGCGTCCATCTCCTGTGCTATTCAAAAAAATACGGCGAAAGTGTCCGTGGCTCTTCCTGTGTAACAAGCCCTGGAAATTCTCTTCCTAGCGGCAGGTTTTCACAGTACAGAGCTAACCAAACTACGCCAAGAATAATATGCTGAATTACATCTACATCCTAGGCTATATTATATAATATTGGAGTTCTTTTCGCCTCATTCAGTTCACAAAACGCGCAGCCAACGCCTGCTAGCCACCAACTGGCTCATGTCATAAAGGAGCTTTTCAGTTCGACCGCCAGATCCACCTTTTATAGCCGGCCGAAGTGGCCGTGCGGTTAAAGGCGCTGCAGTCTGGAACCGCACGACCGCTACGGTCGCAGGTTCGAATCCTGCCTCGGGCATGGATGTTTGTGATGTCCTTAGGTTAGTTAGGATTAACTAGTTCTAAGTTCTAGGGGACTAATGACCTCAGCAGTTGAGTCCCATAGTGCTCAGAGCCAGAGCCACCTTTTATATTCCCGCTTAGCTAATTCCGTTGCGGAGGCACTTCCCTCTAAGTTTTACATGATTGTAAACCTACTTTCCCCCTGCATGAACCGGCATTAGAATTAAAGTTTTAACTTTTAAATACCTTTACAGCACATTATTTTTGAAATTACTTTCATACACTAATTAAAATTACATAAATTATCATAAATAATGAACGAAACATTTACATGAATGTTACATCGAAGAGCATGGTTGTACAGAAGTCACATTAAGTAAAAACAAAGAAGTTAGATAAGAACCATTGCAAGTAACATCTATAATAGTGTTACAATGGAGCTCTCTTTTAATTCGATGTGTCATAGTTCATATCTGGACACCGGATATTTTTCAACAAAAGTCTTCTATATAGTTAATCTGGGTAACTTTGAAAATAGAGGACACTAAATAAATTACAAATTGCAACAGACATTGCACCATTTTACATCTAGGCTTACTGAATGTTTGGAAAACTGAAAATCTATGCCAACTATGCCCTACTAGAGAACAATTTCAGTTTTAATGCTGGTACAAAGTTTCCTGTATCTTAAAGTCTGGGTAAATGTAGATCGTGACAGAAGAAAATCAGGTGTCAATAAGAAGTAAAAACAAATAGTGTTAACTCAGTACTACAGTTTACTTTGAAATATCAAGATCTGGCATTGTTCAACTTAAGTCATTGCCACCAGAAGTTCTCTTCACAGCCAACGCAGTTAAATGACAATCACAAGCCAAAGAGCTTGTAGGAGGCTGGCAAGACAACTGAAGTACTATCTACAAAACACAGAGGTAATAAAACTGTTACTTTTAGTACAAAATAATGTATGTGGAACAGCAGCCATTTGAAGCAAAAGTGGTAGGTGGTACAAACGATACCCATACTGGTAAAAGTTCCCCTGATTAACTGTAGCTGATATGTTACGCCACAGAAATTTTGAGTAGAAGCAATGTAATCTTTGGTTGTTGCATTGTCGTTGGCAATAGCATTCAGTGAGAAATTTGTGACGTGGTGGGTGTTGCTTACACCGCTGTGCCGTCTGAAAATAGATAGCAGAGCACAGGTGCAGAAGATGTTGAATTGTGGAAATATAATTTTGTAAAGATTCATTTGAGAAGTGTAAAGATTTTCAGGTAATGTTGTCGCTGCACCACTTGCTCGCACGTAATTTTGTGGTGAGTTTGTGAAAGACAAATTTTCAGTGATACTTCTTTATTGATTCGGCTTAGTTTATTTGACTGTCGAGACGAAATCAAGCAAAATTATCTGTTCACATAGCTTCTACTCAGAGTCAGAGATGCATCATTCCTTTACCGCCCTATAAATTAATTTCATGGCAGTCATATTTTTTCCATAGGAGTTAGTTTTTGTAAACGTGACTGTAATTGTTAAGGAATGAGTTTCACAACATAGTTTTTGAATGTTAGTCTTTTCTATAACGTTCAGTAAACGCAATAACTTCCACTATCTACGAAAATTTTGTTTTGTAATTGTGTGTTGCCGCATTGCACTTCGCGTAACATAGTGGCTACAACTAAAGCTTAATGTGCTTGGCATAGCTGCACGTCCTAGCACTGCACTTGACAATGTTTTTCTTTCGCTGGTTTTCTGTTGCGGTGCATTTCTTTTCTTTTTTTTTAATTTTCATCACTTTCGAGCATTACCAAGTTTCCGTTGCCACAGGTAGGCCATGAAAATTTGTTAGGGCCAGTTTTACATCACAGTCAGGACAATAAGATGATTCATAGTTATGCGTTGCATTCCAAAATTATTTTCAGGTTCAATTTCGGTAAAGATCAGTGCAGATTTCATTTCTTGTGCAGACATTCTCATTCTTATACAGCAGGGTTACATTCGCGTGTGTGTCTTTTAGTGTTTGCGACTTTATTTAGTTAGTTTGCATACGTAAGTTTACAGGGCATTTTCGCAGAACCAATTTGGACAGTTATTCGTTCAAAATTCGTTTTGTAATGTAGAATGTTTCTTCTGTGGCGTCACATTTTCTAAAACTGTTCGTTGCGCTACACAATATTGAATTTCACAGGACAGCTTATTTAGGATACAGTTTTACGTTTTCTAAAAGTTAGTTGCTAGACAGTTTCTATATAATTTGGCGACTCATTTTATCAAACTCATTTACATAATTACACAACTTGCATTGCTAAGGATCAAAATACAGACAAACACGAAGTTAAGAATCGAAAATCAATTAAACTTTAAGAACAAGAAAAAATCCGTTAAGTTTAGGACTCAACATCATTTTTTTAAACAGTTATACTTTCGTGAATTGGACTAGTGACAGTTCAGTTCAGTTTATGACTCAACATCAAACTTTTTTAAAACAGTTATACTTTCCTGAAAAGGACTAGCCTACCCAGAGTTCCGAATTGAACCCACCTTTGGGATGAGTCACAACGTCTACATCGTTCGAGAGCCCAGGGTCCAAAAGCACTACCTTCTGTGGTATCGGCTGTTGAGAAAGAACGATACCATTCTTCCAGAGACATTCCGAAATCTCACTCAATGTGTCTCTAGCAGAATTCAAGCCATCATAATGACGAAGGATGACACACACGATATTAATGTCGACTAATTGGTATTCGGACACTTTTGATTAAACTGTGTATTTTTGAGTCCCACAAAGACTGTACAACCCTTTTCTAGCCAGTGTGCTCTCTCTCTCTCTGTCCTCATGGCGTTGTGAAAATGTTTAAAGATGCATCTGTACAGAATTCGTGATGTTCATGAGTTGTTACCTGATGGCAATGAAAACGTGTAGCTTCCTCTTATAAGTTCGGACCACCTCTGACACAGGAGGGTGAGGTATTCGATGACAGGGTTTGGTCCGACGAGAAATATATGAATGCACACAATTCATGTTATTGGACTACAGAAAATCCACATCAGTTGCACTTGGTGTCGTCAAATTCTTTCACGGCACAGCGATCATTTAGCGCCTCACGCAGATGGTGGACCCATTTTTGAACAGTACGCCTGAAGACTAGCTGACGTGTACGTGGTTCAAGCAGGACAAAGTTACGCCTCACGCAGTTAACAGCGCTATGACTTCTTTCGATCGGTGTTTTTATGAAAAGTAATTTCGAAAGAGCTGTGCCTTCCTCAGTCTCCTGATTTATCCGGGCCTAGCTTTTAATTGTGGGGATACCGTAAGGATGTTGCTTATAGAGCTAACACTGACACACTTTCCAAATTGCACAAATAAATTCAGCAGTGTGTTGCTGAGATTTCCCAACAAACTTTAAAACATTTGAAAAATATCATATTACCGCACTGGCCTGCTGGCGAAATTATTTATTTACGCAACAAATGGTTCTGAGCACTATGGGACTCAACTGCTGAGGTCATAAGTCCCCTAGAACTTAGAACTACTTAAACCTAACTAACCTAAGGACAACACAAACATCCATGCCCGAGGCAGGATTCGAACCTGCGACCGTAGCGGTCGCGCGGTTCCAGACTGTAGCGCCAGAACCGCTCGGCCACCAGCGGCCGGCCATTTACGCAACCAGTTTCGGTTGATTGACCATTATCAGCCGGCCAAGGTGGCCGAGCGGTTCTAGGCGCTTCAGTCCGGAACCATGCGACTGCTACAGTCGCAGGTTCGAATCCTGCCTGTGGCATGGATGTGTGTGATGTCCTTAGGTTAGTTAGGTTTTAAGTGGTTCTAAGTTCTAGGAGACTGATGACCTCAGATGTTAAGTCCCATAGTGCTCAGAGCCATTTGAACCATTGTTTTGAACCATTATCAGATTCATAAAAATAGCACAGCTTCATGGCTGGCAAAATATAGAACAGTTACCGTCAAATGATAAAACCATTAACTATACACTGCTGTCATATGGTGATATAAATGATATCGTCAGTCTAATTGTTCCGGTACATTAAAGTGACCATGTGTCAAATGTCTGAATAACCACCGTTTGCAGCGGTATTGCTGCGAGATATGCAGGAAGAGAGTCAATGAGGTTCTGGAAGGTACCAACAGGGATGTTGAGCCATGCCACCCCAATGGCTTAGCCAGGTGAATTAGGTTTTCATGGCAGCCTGAGTGAGTTGGTCCCACATATTCTCAACTGAGATTAAATACTTGGAGTTTGATAGCCTGGGTTCAAATGGTTCACATGGCTCTCAGCGCTATGAGACATAACATCTGAGGTCATCAGTCCCCCTAAACTTAGAACTACTTAAACCTAACTAACCTAAGGACATCACACACATCCATGCCCGAGGCAGGATTCGAACCTGCGACCGTAGCAGCAGCGCTGTTCCGGACTGAAGCGCCTAGAACCGCTCGGCCATAGCAGCCGACTCGTGGCCCAGGGAGAACGGTAAACTCATTCTGGTGCTCTTCGAATCATGCATTACATTGCGAACTGTGTGAGACGTTGCATTGTCTTGCTGGTACATGTCATCGTGCCGAGGAAAAACAAAAAGCATGTAGGGGGTATACTTGATCCCCAAGGATAGATACATAATAGTGTTGATCCACGGTGCCTTCTAGAATGACGAGATCACCCAGGGAATGCCACGGAAACATTCCCCAGAGGGAACTGCTCCTTCCGCGGCCGGACCGTTCCGACGACTGTTGCAAGGTGTTTGCTTTCAGACGTTACATGCCGTACACGCTGACGGTCATCTGCACAGAACCTGATTCTACATCTACATCTGCATCCATACTCCGCAAGCCACCTGACGGTGTGTGGCGGAGGGTACTTCGAGAACCTCTATTAGTTCTCCCTTCTATTCCAGTTTCGTATTGTTCGTGGAAAGAAGGATTGTCGGTATGCTTCTGTGTGGGCTCTAATCTCTCTGATTTTATCCTCATGGTCTCTTCGCGAGATATACGTAGGAGGAAACAATATACTGCTTGACTCCTTGGTGAAGGTACGTTCTCGAAACTTCAACAAAAGCCCGTACCGAGCTACTGAGCGTCTCTCCTGCAGAGTCTTCACTGGAGTTTATCTATCATCTCCGTAACGCTTTCGTGATTACTAAATGATCCTGTAACGAAGCGCGCTGCTCTCTGTTGGATCTTCTCTCTCTCTTCTATCAACCCTATCTGGCGCGGATCCCTCACTGGTGAGCAATATTGAAGCAGTGAGTGAACAAGTGTACTGTAACCTACTTCCTTTGTTTTCGGATTACATTTCCTTAGGATTCTTCCAATGAATGTGTCTGGCTTCTGCTTTACCGACGATCAACTTTATATGATCATTCCATTTTAAATCACTTTAGTGCCTACTCCCAGATAATTTATGAAATTAACTGCTTCCAGTTGCTGACCTGCTATATTGTAGCTAAAAGATAAAGGATCTTTCTTTCTATGTATTCGCAGCACCTTAAACTTGTCTACATTGAGATTCAGTTGCCATTCCCTGCACCATGCGTTAATTCGTTGCAGATCCTCCTGCATTTCAGTACAATTTTCCATTGTTACAACCTCTCGATATACCACAGCATCATCCGCAAAAGCCTCAGTGAACTTCCGATGTCATACAGAAGGTCATTTATGTATATTGTGAATAGCAACGGTCCTACGACACTCCCCTGCGGCACACCTGAAATCGCTTTTACTTCGGAAGACTTCTCTCCATTGAGAACGAAATGCTGCGTTCTGTTATCTAGGAACTCTTCAATCCAATCATACAATTGGTCTGATAGTCCATATGCTCTTACTTTGTTGATTAAACGACTGTGGAGAACTGTATCGAAAGCCTTGCGGAAGTCAAGAAACACGGCATCTACCTGGAAACCCGTGTCTATGACCCTCTGAGTCTCGTGGATGTGGGTTTCACACGATCGTCTTTTTCGAAGCCCATGCTGATTCCTACAGAGTAGATTTTTAGTCTCCAGAAAAGTCATTATATTCGAATACGTGTTCCAAAATTCTACAACTGATAGACGTTAGAGATATAGGTCTATAGTTCTGTACATCTGTACGACGTCCCTTCTTGAAAACGGGGATGACCTGTGCCCTTTTCCAATCCTTTGGAACGCTACGCTCTTCTAGAGTCCTACGGTACACCGCTGCAAGAAGGTGGGCAAGTTCCTTCGCGTACTCTGTGTAAAATCGAACTGGTATCCCATCTGGTCCAGCGGCCTTTCCTCTTTTGAGTGATTTTAATTGTTTCTCTATCTCTCTGTCGACTATTTCGATATCTATCGTTTTGTCATCTGTGCGACAATCTAGAGAAGGAACTACAGTGCAGTCTTCCTCTGTGAAACAGCTTTGGAAAAAGACATTTAGTATTTCAGCCTTTAGTCTGTCAACCTCCGCCGGCCGCAATGGCCGAGCGGTTCTAGGCGCTACGGTCCGGAACCGCGCGACCGCTACGGTCGCAGGTTCGAATCCTGCCTCGGGCATGGATGTGTGTGATGTCCTTAGGTTAGTTAGGTTTAAGTAGTTCTAAGTTCTAGGGGACTGATGACCTCCGAAGTTAAGTCCCATAGTGCTCAGAGCCTTTTTTTTTTGTGGTCCTCTGTTTCAGTACCATTTTGGTCACAGAGTGTCTGGACTTTTTTTTTTTTTTTTGACCCACCTACCGCTTTGACATAAGATCAAAAATTCTTAGGATTTTCTGCGAAGTCAGCACACAGAACTTTACTTTGGAATTCATTGAACGCCTCTCGCATAGCCCTCCTCGCACTACATTTCGCTTCGCATAATTTTTGTTTGTCTGCAAGGCTTTGGCTATGTTTGTTTGCTGTAAGGTTCCCTTTGCTTCCGCAGCAGTTTTCTAGCTATGTTGTTGTACCACGGTGGCTCTTTTCCATCTCTTACGATCTTGCTTGGCACATACTCATCTAATGCATATTGTACGATGGTTTTGAACTTTTTCCACTGATCCTCAACACTATCTGTACTTGAGACAAAACTTTTGTGTTGAGCCGTCAAGTACTCTGAAATCTGCTTTTTGTCACATTTGCTAAACAGAAAAATCTTCCTTCCTTTTTTAATATTTCTATTTACGGCTAAAATCATCGATGCAGTAACCGCTTTATGATCGCTGATACCCTGTTCTGCGTTAACTGTTGCAAATAGTTCGGTTCTGTTTGTCACCAGAAGGTCTAATATGTTATCACCACGAGTCGGTTCTCTGTTTAACTGTTCAAGGTAGTTTTCAGATAAAGCACTTAAAAAAATTTCACTGGATTCTTTGTCCCTGCCACCCGTCATAAACGTTTGAATCTCCCAGTCTATATCCGGCAAATCAAAATCTCCACCCAGAACTATAACATCGTCGGGAAATCTACTCAAAATATTTTCACCGGAAAGGTCAGCTGTCGCCATTCAGTGGACGTCCAGTTGCAGTATTGGCGGGCAAAATCCAGTCTCCACCGCCGATGAACAACTGTCAGCCTGGGTGCGCGAATAAGGTGCCCTTTTCGGGGATCTATACGCAGCGATGCTTGCTGAACGGTCGTTGAGGAGACATTGCTGGTAGCTGCTTGGTCCATGTGGTCGGTCAGTTGCTCAGCAGTTGCACGTCTATTCGTCTTTTCACGTCTATTCGTCCGTATACATCTCCGCACACGTCGTTCACCCCTGGCATCTATGCGCCGTGGTGCACCACAGGGCACAGTCTACTCTGCGCTGGTTTTGGATAGAGCCATTTTGCTAAGCACTGTTCACTTTAAGCACGGCGGCGCACGAAAATTCTACAAATTTAGCCGTTTCAGAAATGCTTCCACCGTTGTCCTATGATCATGCCCCTTTGGGCGTCAGACAAATCGCTCTGTTTCCGCATTATGACACGATTGCACTTTTTTCGCGTCCCTCCTACGTGCATTATATACCCTTCACATCTAGTGCTGCCACCAGCTGTCTGTAAGTGGTTATTGTATGTTGACGTCGAACATAGACGATGGTTATTGATTGGCGACTCCATGGAGTGCTGTGCGCACAACGACCATATACGTGAAATTAGAAGGCAGGTCAGCGCTGGCCATAATATTGACGGTTTATTGATAGCAAAATTGAGTTATTGAGCTATTGTGATCGTTTCTTAGCTTTGGTTAGTGATAATAACTGGATACCATTGCCTATTGTACACCACAGCACTGATGGCGATCACTATGTGATTGAAAATCGAGTTTCCTATCAATAAACCATCAATATTACTGCCAACGCTAACCTTCCTTCTAATAGACGATGGTCACATTAGTGTGACAAGGACCGAGTATAAAAACTGTGCTAGGTAGTGTACTCATTCATATAACTGCAATTGGCGTTAACAGTTGTATCATGAATGAGTACGCTACCCAGCACAGTTTTTGTGGGGACGTTAACGCCGATTACAGTTATAATATGAATGAGTACACTACCTAACACAGTTTTTATAGATTGAGGATGTAATTTATATTACCATATGATCGCATGATTGATGGATTTGCCATTTGACGATAATGACTTTATACTGTGTCTAACATAAGCTGTGACGTAACTGTTCTAGAATAGATATCTCTGTATTTACTAGATTCTTTAACGAGAGCCGGCCGGTGTGGCCAAGCGGTTCTAGGCGCTTCAGTCTGGAACCGCGCGACCGCTACGGTCGCAGTTTCGAATCCTGTCTCGGGCATGGTTGTGTGTGATGTCCTTAGGTTAGTTACGTTTAAGTAGTTCTAAGTTCTAGGGCACTGATGACCTCAGATGTTAAGTCCCATAGTGCTCAAAGCCATTTGAACCATTTTGAACCTTTTATTAAGTTAATGATAGCCAGTCGATAGGACCTGGTTGTGTAAACAAAGAATCTTGCCGGTAGCTCAAGACGGTAATAAGACACTTTTCTGGGCGTTTCAGTCTGGAACCGCTCGACTTTTACGGTCGCAGGTTCGAATCCTGCCTCGGGCATGGATGTGTGTGATGTCCTTAGGTTGGTTAGGTTTAAGTAGTTCTAAGTTCTAGGGGACTGATGACCTCAGATGTTAAGTCTCATAGTGCTCAGAGCCATTTGAACCAAGAAACTTTTCAAATATTATTGTGGAGACACATCTCCTGAAAATATATTGTTACAACATTTATTTAAGAACATGTAGCGTAGTATTTAGTCCTTTGAATCGCTTAAAAGAAGTAACTTTCATCAATTTAAAAAAAATATATTCACATAATGTTCCATTACTTTTTGAAAACCCTGTAGTAACAGAAACAGGTCCTACGTTACAAACGTCGCGTATTTGGAACGAAAAGCTTTGGATGTCTGGAGACTTTTAGCTGCATAATGAACAACGTATTTAGCCACAAAGCAAATTTCGTGCTTGAATATAGACGCACAATACAAAATAATACGACAAGCTGCCATCTTTTGACGGCACAAGGGAGTTTCTGTGGAGCAGCGAGGAGTCAGCCGCACACCAGCTTCACTACTCGCAGAGCTGCGTGTTCGCTTTACGTCACACATATAATTATTCTCAGCGGAGAAAGTAGACAATTCTCTTCTTTCTTGGCAAGCAGCACAACGCATTGCAGAAGGTAGCATGAAAACCTGGACGTAAATTACCTAGCAGTTACAATATACCGGAAGATACACGTCGCTGGTCTAATTCTTTTCGGTAGGTGTTCTTAGAGCAAGGCGGAATTAACTACGGGAACCTAATTCGCTGTCAACATAAATTACACTATTGTTTGGAATGGACTTTAGAATGTACATTCCCACTTCCGTCTGAATTAAGTAATACACGGATGACCGAAAACATTATGATCATACCCCACCGCGAGACTGGATGTCACGTGGTGTCGCTGCGGTAACGTGACGCGGCGAGGGGAGTATTGGATTGGTGCATAAGTTGGTAACGTTTCTATTTTGCATGTTGGCATTCCTGTTGCTATGGGTTTATTGATCGACTGTCACTTTTTTTGTTTATAGCTCACTGTTGCTATTTGAGTTTACATAGTGTCATTTTCTTTTTGAAGATAGTGAGTGGAGCAGTGGACACTAGAAAGGGGAATGTCAAGTTGAGAAATCGGAACATTTCCAACATATTCTTCTGTCTGAGTTCAATAGAGGAAGCAGCCTGAAACATTTTGGCCGTGTATGGGGACAATGCCACTGGACGCAGAACGTTCAAAAAATGGTATTTCGTTTTAAGAAGGATCGTATTGACATCAGTGACTCTCGATGTTCACAAAGACATTGGAGTTTGATGAAGATCGTTTAAACGCATTAATCCACAATAATTCACGTCACTGTACCCGGCCGGCCGCTGTGGTCGAGCGGTTCTAGGTGCTTCAGTCCGGAACCGCGCTGCTGCTACGGTCGCAGGTTCGAATCCCGCCTCGGGCATGGATGTGTATGATGTCCATAAGTTAGTTAGGTTTAAGTAGTTTCTAAGTCTAGGGGACTGATGACCTCAGATGTTAAGTCTCATAGTGCTTACAGCCACTTGAACCATTGTACTCGAAAACCAGCAAATGTGATGAACTGTGATCATTTCACTATCGTGCGACGTTCGCATGCAGTAGGGAAGGTTCAAAAATCGGGTGTATTGGTACAGCATGCTCTGAGCCAAAATCCCAAAAATCAGAGGGTAGCCGTATGTGCATTTCTACTTGCTCATCAGCACTTGGCTCGTGAACGACACGAACCATTCGTATCCTGTATATTTACTGGTGATGAGAAATGTTGTCTTTATGCTACCACAAGGAAAATAAAGGCACAGTTGAGTCCAAACCAAGTAGCAACTCCCGCACAAAGACCTGCGTGCGTCCACAAAAGACAATGGTACGAATCTGGTGGAACAACGATGATGTGATATACAACGAATTGCATCTCCGAGGTGTAACCATCACTGCTAACATTTGTTGTCAACAACTCAGATTTCGAGACGCAGTCCAAAAACAACGACCAGAAAGACTACGTTAAGTGACACTATTCCACAATAACGCCCGCCCGCATTCTGCTACACTGCCAAAAACACTATACAGGAATTGGGCTGGGAAGGCTTTCCGCACCCATCTTACCTTATTTTGCGCCCCCAGATTTTCACCTTTTCCGCTCTCCATCGAATTATTTTCAAGGAACTTCCTTTTCGGATAAAAATGCACCCAGAATTTGACTCTATGAGTTCTTCGCCTCAAAAACATGATTTCTACAGAAACAAACTCGAAAAGTTACCCGAGCGTTGAAAATAGTGAAGTAGAATATATGACTCTCGCGGAGGGAAGTTGTCATAATATTTTGGTTCATCCGTGTATTACTTAATGCAGACAAAATTTTCAATGCACATTCTAAAGCCCATTCCAAACAATAGCGGAATTTATGCTGACACCGCAGTAGGTTCCCGTAATTAATTACGCCTTGTTTTAAGAAAACCTACCGAAAAGAATTAGACGTGTGGCGTGTACCTTCCGGTATGTTGTTACTGCTAGGTAGTTTACGTTCAGGTTTTCACGCTGCCTTCTGCAATTCGTTGTGCTGCTTGCCAAGAAAGAAGGGAAGTTCTACTTTCTCCGCTAAGAATAATTATTTGTGAGACGTATAGCGAACACAACGATGTGGCCCACAAATGAAGACATCCAGTGACACGAGCGACTTCGGCAAAGGGCAGGTTGTTATGTAATCGGAGCTTGGGAGCCAGGTTCTCGACAACTGTAAGACTGGTCGATTGTTCACGTGCTACTGTCGTGAGCATCTATGCAACACAATGTGGTTGAAGGACGATGACATGACGAGAAGATAACAAGGTGCTGGGCCTCCACGTCTCATAAAGAAGTGTGGAGGCCGGATGATGACCCGCTCTGTAAAGCAGGATAGGCGGAGATCTGTGACGGATCCAACGACAGAGTATGGTGCTGGCTAGTGTAGGTGCTTTGGACACAGCATTCAGCACACGTTGTTGAACACGAGGCTCCGCAGCAGACGACCATAAGTGTACATACACTCATGCTCATAAATTAAGGATAATTGCAGAATGTGGTGCCACACAACGTGGCACTACACTAAACTGGCGCTAATAGCGTAGGCACATAGGGAACGCACACGACACATATCTGCAAGTCCACGGTATTGGTGATAGGTTGAGAAAACCGTTCCGAAACACATGTGCTACAAAACGCCACTGTTTCTTGCACATGTGCTCCGACATCAACATGTGATATGATCACCTTGCACGCGTACACAGGCCGCACAATGGGTTGGCATACTCTGGGTCAGGTGGTCGAGCAGCTGCTGGGGTATAGCCTCCCATTCTTGCACCAGTGCCTGTCGGAGCTCCTGAAGTGTCGTACGGGTTTGAAGACGTGCAGTGATACGTCGAGCGAGCATCCCAGACGTGCTCGATGGGGTATAGGTCTCGAGAACAGGCAGGTCACTCCATTCGCCTATCAAGATACTCCTCCACGATGGCAGCTCGGTGGGGCCGTGCGTTATCATCCATCAGGAGGAAGGGGGTACCCACTGCACCCCTGACCCGTTACGGTTCCTCTGTCAAAGATATGCAGGGGTGTACATGCACCAATCATAATCCCACCCCGCCGGCCGAAGTGGCCGTGCGGTTAAAGGCGCTGCAGTCTGGAACCGCAAGACCGCTACGGTCGCAGGTTCGAATCCTGCCTCGGGCATGGATGTTTGTGATGTCCTTAGGTTAGTTAGGTTTAACTAGTTCTAAGTTCTAGGGGACTAATGACCTCAGCAGTTGAGTCCCATAGTTCTCAGAGCCATTTGAACCATAATCCCACCCCACACCATCAAACTACAATCTCCATACAGGTCCATTTCAAGGACATTAAGGGGTTGGTATCTGGTTCCTGGTTCACGCCAGATGAAAACCCGGCGAGAATCACTGTTCAGACTACACCTGGACTCCTCCGTGAACATAACCTGGAACCACTGTTCCAGGTAGGTATCCGAGTAATGAGGGAATTAGTATATTTCATCAAAATATACAAGGTATTAGAGATAAAGTTAGTGAACTGCTTATAGATGTTGACTCTGAAATTATTGGTATATCTGAACACTTCTTAAATAATAAGATAATTCAGAGGCTTCCTTTACCAGGATACAGCTTCCCTGGCAGGTTTTCGAGGAGCTCTTTGCGGTGTGGGGGAGTAGCCATGTATGTGAAAAACGGCATCCCATTTGAGTCAATTGATGTTTCAAAGTACTGCACTGAAAAGGTGTTTGAACGTTGTGCAGGTGTGGTTAAATTTAATGGAGCAAAGCTTCTAACTGTTATTATTTATAGATCCCCAGACTCCGATTTCACAACATTTTTGCGAAAGCTAGAGGAGGTTCTTGGTTCACTTCATAGGAAATACAAAGAGTTAGTTATATGTGGTGACTTCAATATTAATTGTATAAGTGATTGTGCAAGGAAGTGAATGCTGGTAGACCTCTTTAATTCATATAATCTTATGCAAACCGTATTCTTTAAAACGAGAGTGCAAGGGAACAGTAGAACAACCATAGACTACCTTTTTGTTCATTCCTCATTACTAGAAGGGCATTCTGTTAGCAAAAAGGTGAATGGCCTTTCAGATCATGATGCACAAATTTTAACTTTAAAAGATTTTTGTGCTGCAACACGTGTTAAATATAGTCATCAGCTGTTTAGGAAAGCTGATCCAGTTGCTGTAGAGACCTTTGTAAACATTATCAAGGAACAAGAGTGGCAAGATGTTTATAGCGCTGATACAGTAGACGATAAATATGATGCTTTTCTCAAGACTTTTCTCGTGCTCTTTGAAAGTCGCTTTCCGTTAAAACGTTCAAAACAAGGTACTGGCACAAACAGGCAGCCTGGATGGCTGACTAGAGGGATAAGAATATCTTGTAGAGCAAAGTGGAAATTATATCAAAACGTTAGAAACAGTCAAAATCTAAATGCAGCAGCCCATTACAAACAGTATTGTAAGGTGCTTAAAAATGTTATCAGGAAGGCAAAAAGTATGTGGTATGCAGATGGAATAGCTAAGTCTCAGGATAAAATTAAAACCATATGGTCAGTCGTAAAGGAAGTGGCTGGTCTGCAGAGACAGGTCGAGGATATAGAATCAGTGCTTAGTGGGAATGTCCGTGTTACTGATAAGTCGCATATATGTACAGTATTTAATAATCACTTTCTGAATACAGCAGGTGAACTAAATAGAAACCTAGTCCCAACAGGGAATCATATAGCGCTCTTAGAAAAAAGTGTTCCAAGACTGTTATCTGAAATGCTCCTCCATGATACTGACAAGAGGGAGATTGAGTTAATAATTAAATCACTAAAGACCAAGAATTCTCATGGATATGACGGGGTATCTAGCAGAATACTGAAGTATTGTTCTATGTATGTTAGCCCGGTACTTAGCCATATCTGTAACTTTTCCCTTAGGAGTGGTCGGTTTCCTGACCGATTAAAGTACTCTGTAGTGAAGCCACTTTATAAAAAGCGAGACATTGATAATGTTGACAATTTTAGACCTATTTCTAGGCCATCGGTGTTTGCTAAAGTTATCGAGAAGGTTGTATATACAAGGTTACTGGAGCATTTAAATTCACATAATTTGCTGTCAAATGTTCAGTTTGGTTTTAGAAATGGTTTAACAACTGAAAATGTTATATTCTCTTTTATCTGTGAGGTTTTGGACGGATTAAAAAAAAAGGTTGCGAACGCTAGGTGTTTTCTTTGATTTAACGAAGGCTTTTGACTGTGTTGACCACAAAATATTACTGCAGAAGTTGGACCATTATGGAGTAAGGGGAGTAGCTTACAATTGGTTCGCCTCTTACTTTAAGAACAGAAAGCAGAAGGTAATTCTCCGCAATATTGAGAGTGGTAGTGATGTTCAGTCCCAATGGGGCACTGTTAAGTGGGGCGTTCCCCAAGGGTCGGTGCTGGGGCCACTGCTGTTTCTTATTTATATAATTGATACGCCTTCTAGTATTACAGGTGATTCAAAAATATTTCTGTTTGCTGATGACACCAGCTCGGTAGTGAAGGATCTTGTGTGTAATATTGAAACAGTATCAAATAATGTAGTTCATGAAATAAGTTCGTGGCTTGTGGAAAATAATTTGATGCTAAATCACAGTAAGACTCAGTTTTTACAGTTTCTAACTCACAATTCAACAATAACCAATATTTTGATCAGACAGAATGGGCGTATTATAAGCGAGACGGAACAGTTCAAGTTCCTAGGCGTTCGGATAGATAGCAAGCTTTTGTGGAAAGCCCATGTCCAGGATCTTGTTCAGAAACTACATGCTGCTTTATTTACCATTAGAACAGTATCTGAAATAAGTGACACTTCAGCACGAAAAGTAGTCTACTTCGCATATTTTCATACGCTTATGTCATATGGTATTATTTTTTGGGGTAATTCTTCTGATTCAAAAAGGGTATTTTTGGCTCAAAAACGGGCTGTTCGAGCTATATGTGGTGTAAGTTCGAGAACCTCTTGTCGACCCCTATTCAGTAGTCTGGGAATTCTGACATTGCCCTCACAGTATATATTTTCTTTAATGTCGTTTGTTGTTAGCAATATTAGCCTATTCCCAAGAGTTAGCAGCTTTCACTCAGTTAATACTAGGCAGAAATCCAATCTGCACGTGGAATGCACTTCCTTGACTCTTGCGCAGAAAGGAGTGCAGTATTCTGCTGCATCCATTTTCAATAAGCTACCACAAGAACTCAAAAATCTTAGCAGTAGCCCAAACTCTTTTAAGTCCAAACTGAAGAGTTTCCTCATGGCTCACTCCTTCTATTCTGTCGAGGAGCTCCTGGAAGAGCCAAAAAATTAAGCAAATTCCAGTGTTAAATTGTTGATTTTCTTTATTTAAACTTACGACTTGTCACCTGAATATGTTTTTTTTTTATATTTCATTTTATCTGTTTCTAATATCGTGTTTTAATTTCATGTATTGACTCGTTCCATGACCATGGAGATTTCTCCTTAATTTGGTCCCACGGAACAATAAATAAATAAAAAAATGACCATGTACTGTGTTCTTGACACCAGGCTTTACGGGCTCTCATGTGACCACGGGTCAGTGGAATGCGCCTTGCAGGTCTCCAGACGAATTATCCATGTCTGTTCAATCGTCTGTAGACTGTGTGTATGGAGACAACTGTTCCAGTGGCTGCGGTAAGGTCCCGAACAAGGCTACCTGCAATACTCCGTGGTCGTCTGCGAGCACTGATGGTGAGATATCGGTCTTCTTGTGGTGTTGTACACTGTGAACATCCCGAACTGTAGCGCCTGGACACGTTTCCCGTCTGCTGGAATCGTTGCCATAATCTTGAGATCACACTTTGTGGCACACGGAGGGCCCGTGCTACGACCTGCTGTGTTTGACCAACCTCCTGTCACCCTAGTCTTCTACCCCTCATAACGTCATCAATATGTGTTCTTTGAGCCATTTTCAATACACAGTCACCATTAGCACGTCTTAAAACGTCTGCACACTTACTCGCTGCACCGTACTCTGACGTGCACCAACACACCTCTGCGTATATGGACTGATGCCAGCGCCACCGTGCGACGAGCGCAGGTCAAATGCACCGCATGGTCATACCCCGAGGTTATTTAAACCCGCAAACCGCCCACCAGAGCGTTGTTTCATCATGTATCAGCATTATCCTTTACTTATTGATAACTTTTGCATTGGACAAGGATAATCGAGACTGGACCGTGGATCATTGGAAACATGTCGTCTGGCTTTATGAATCGAGTTCCTTGTTACATTAGCTTGATTGTCATGTCCGGATACGCTGTCGTCCAGGCTAAAGGTTGCTCGAAATATACACCGCGCCACGGGTGCAGACCTTTGGGTAACACATATCTACGCTCCCACGGAACGTATCATGTTAATAGAAGGCACCGTGATAGCTGTGGATTATGTGAACATCACTGCGGAGCACCTGCCTCCCACCTGATGTCTTCAGAATAACTGCCCGTGTCACATCGCCAGTACAGTGGTTCGTAGAGCTTGGTAGTGAACTCACACTGAGGTCTTTGCCATCAAATTCGGCTGGTCCGAAGCCGATGGATTACTTTTCAGACACCATCTGGTGCCAAGTCAAACCCTTGATTTGCCCGTAATTCACTGGAATTGCGTGACCTGTGCGTGGACATCTGGTGCCACGATTTCCGTAAGGCTTCCAAGGACTTGTCGAATCAATGCCACACAGAATCGTATTTCGTTTCAAAGGTGGACCAACACACTATTCAGCAAATGATCAGAACATTCTGGTGCATCAGAGTAAATAGTCATTTGCTTAAATAGTCCTTTGCTTAAATAGTTCTTCGCTTTTCTCTCTAACCTGTACCCCATTCTCATTCTAATGCCCTTCCTTTCCTCTCTCCTTCTCTCTTTTCTGGCCAACATTCTTTTCATCTAATTCTTAGTGACAGTTCAGTAGTGTGCTTTTTTGTTTCCGTGCTGCACACTTAACTATTTATGAAAGAAGGAAACAATGTTGTTAGTGTACTGCAGAATGTAATAATAACAGCAATAACTGGAAAACACTTCCTACAGTTGTTTCTATGGTCATCACCATTGGGTTGTCTGCCTTGCAGCAGGTTTTGACTGCATAGCCCTCCATGCTTCTGTCTTCTGCGTTACTCTTCATTCTTTTGTTCCCTCCTTGTGGCCTCCTGACATCATCTAGCGTCTGGAACCTTCTTCTGCTCCTCCCTCTCTTTCCCGGAACGAAACCTTCAATTGCCTCTTCTGGAAGGCAAGCTCTTCTTAGGTTGTGGCCTATCCAGTTTAGTTTCCTGTTCTTCACCCTCAGCAACATCCTCCGTTCTTCTCCAACTCTCCTCAGTACTTCTTCATTCCTGACTTTATCAGTCCAGCTGATCTCCATACTACGCCATATCCACATTTCACTAGCTTCAATTCTCTTCTCGCCCTGCTTTCTCAAAGTTCACGTTTCTGTTCCATACAAGGCCACGCTCCATATTAAGCACTTAACCAGTTGCTTCGCTAATTCCTTGTTTAAACAACTAGTGACTAGTCTTCTCTGCTTTTGAAATGCCTCTTTCGCCAGAGCCATTCTCATTTCTACAGTGCAGTCATATGAAAATAAGTTGATTTCTGGGGAAAGGAAGCGGTAAATTTTCCCATACCTATCACAAATTACCGTTTTATGGAAAAAAGACCGGTCTATTAATTTCTTTTGCACTAATTGCATGCTGCACGCCTGTAATCACATTACGAAGAGATTTTCGCCTTAACTGATAAGGATTTTCAGAACTCTGACATCGATTGTTCCATGAGTTCAAGTAAGGGAGTGTTTCACGGTCGTATTCACTCATTATTTGAAGCTTCCACTGAATCTGACGACTTAAAACTACTGATACCCTATTTTGATTCCTGCAAGGAAAAAACGGGGATTAGAAGGCAGACACCATTTGAGCTGTGCTATGCGTGATAGTGAGACAAATGGTAGACCCCCGTTTCTTGATATTTTCAATGGATAGAAAATGAGAACATAAGCTTTTCTTCCCTTTAAACACTTTTTCGTCATCTTTTTGTCAGTCAAGGTTTTTAAGATAATAACTTGACTTTTTCCAATGTTTGTAGTAAAATTGTAAAATTTACTTTTATCTGACAATCTTACTAACACCTAAAATTCATCTGATCATTGCAGGGATTTGCTTTCTACATATAATAGTTTAACCCACATATTCTGATTGCGTTAGTATGTAATAGCAAACTGGGTAATGCTGTGCAGAAAGAGAACAGGTGCGCACCCACGTGAAAAAGAAGCTGAAATGGAGAAGAAACCAGTGAATGAAAAGGAAGAACAGACAGGGGAGAAGAACAAGAAAGGGGACGCTTTACGTGGGTGCTTCACTGAGAAAAGGTAACTAAGAAACAGCAAATTCATCGAATGTATTGAAGCTTTCCACTATTTCTGATCACGACGACGACAATGATCACGATAAAAAGCTTACTGGCGCACTGAAATCGCTACATCCATATATTAAGAAACTGTCTGAATTTTGTTTCATCTGTGGAGAAGCAGTTAACGACAAAGAATTATGATACAGGTGCGGTGGACGCTCTGATTTGAATCACACTGTGTATACTGGGGAAAACATCCCAAGACTCTATTTGTGACGACCGCGTATCCACGCAATATTCTAAAAATTTTTAAGTGGCACTTATTGTCAGCTATGTACACTGAAGAGCCAAAGAAACTGGTACAACTACTTAATATCGTGTAGGGCCCCCGAGAGCAAACAAAAGTGCCGCAACCCGACGTGGCATGGACTCGGCTAATGTCTGAAGCAATGCTGGAGGGAACTGACACCATGAATCCTGTAGGGCTATCCATAAACCCATAAGAGAGCGAAGAGATGGAGATGTCTTCTGAGCAGCACGGCATCCCACATATGCTCAATAATGTTCATGTCTGGGGAGTTTGGTGGCCAGCGGAAGTATTTAAACTCAGAAGAGTGTTCCTAGAGCCACTCTGTAGCAGTGCTGACGTTTGGGGTGACGAATTGTCCTGCTGAAATGGCCCAAGTCCGTCGGAATGCACAGTGGACATGAATTGATGCAGGTGACCACACAGGATGCTTACGTACGTGTCACCTGTCAGAGTCGTATCTCGATGTATCAGGGATCCCATATCACTCCAACTGCTCATGCCCCATATCATTACAGAGCCCCTACAGCTTGAACAGTCCCCTGCTTAGATTTCCGGAAAGCTTTTGACACCGTTCCTCACAAGCGACTTCTAATCAAGCTGCGGGCCTATGGGGTATCATCTCAGTTGTGCGACTGGATTCGTGATTTCCTGTCAGGAAGGTCGCAGTTCGTAGTAATAGACGACAAATCATCGAGTAAAACTGAAGTGATATCAGATGTTCCCCAGGGAAGCGTCCTGGGACCTCTGCTCTTTCTGCTCTATATAAATGACCTGGGTCACAATCTGAGCAGTTCTCTTAGGTTGTTCGCAGATGATGCTGTAATTTACCGTCTAGTAAGGTCATCCGAAGACCAGTATCAGTTGCAAAGCGATTTAGAAAAGATTGCTGTATGGTGTGGCAGGTGGCAGTTGACGCTAAATAACGAAAAGTGTGAGGTGATCCACATGAGTTCCAAAAGAAATCCGTTGGAATTCGATTACTCGATAAATAGTACAATTCTCAAGGCTGTCAATTCAACTAAGTACCTGGGTGTTAAAATTACGAACAACTTCAGTTGGAAAGACCACATAGATAATACTGTGGGGAAGGCGAGCCAAAGGTTGCGTTTCATTGGCAGGACACTTAGAAGATGCAACAAGTCCACTAAAGAGACAGCTTACACTACACTCGTTCGCCCTCTGTTAGAATATTGCTGCGCGGTGTGGGATCCTTACCAGGTGGGATTGACGGAGGACATCGAAAGGGTGCAAAAAAGGGCATCTCGTTTTGTATTATCACGTAGTAGGGGAGAGAGTGTGGCAGATATGATACGCGAATTGGGATGGAAGTCATTACAGCAAAGACGTTTTTCGTCGCGGCGAGATCTATTTACGAAATTTCAGTCACCAACTTTCTCTTCCGAATGCGAAAATATTTTGTTGAGCCCAACCTACATAGGTAGGAATGATCAACAAAATAAAATAAGAGAAATCAGAGCTCGAACAGAAAGGTTTAGGTGTTCGTTTTTCCCGCGCGCTGTTCGGGAGTGGAATGGTAGAGAGATAGTATGATTGTGGTTCGACGAACCCTCTGCTAAGCACTTAAATGTGAATTGCAGAGTAGTCATGTAGATGTAGATGCTGACATGCAGAGTCCATGGATTCATGAGATTGTCTCCATACCCGTACACGTCCATCCGCTCGATACAATTTGAAACGAGACTCGTCCGACCAGGCAACATGTTTCCAGTCATCAACAGTCCAATGTCGGTGTTGGCGGGCCCAGGCGAGGCTAAAGCTTTGTGTCGTGCAGTCATAAAGGGTACAAGAGTGGGCCTTCGGCTCCGAAAACCCATATCGATGATGTTTCGTTGAATGGTTCGCACGCTGACACTTGTTGATGGCCCAGCACTGAACTGTCCAGCAATTTGCGGAGGGGTTGCACTTCTCTCACGCTGAACGATTCTCTTCAGTCGTCGTTGGTCCCGTTGTTGCAGTATCATTTTCCGGCCGCAACGATGTCGGAGATTTGATGTTTTACCGGATTCCTGCTATTCTGGTACACTCGTGAAATGGTCGCACGTGAGAACCCCCACATCGTCGTTAACTCGGAGATGCTGTGACCCATCGCTCGTGCGCCCACTGTAACACCACTTTCAAACTTCCATTGTAGCAGCACTAACGGATCTAACAGCTGCGCTAGACTTGTCTCATATGTAGTTGCCGACCGCAATGCCGTATTCTGCCTGTTTACATATCTCTGTATTTGAATACGCATGCCTATACCAGCTTCTTTGGTGCTTCAGTGTATGACTATCAGAAAGTATTGAATGTATACAAAGAATGGCAGCATGAATTGTCTCACGTTTAATTACATCTACAAGAGAGTGTAATGCAAATGCTGGAAATCGTACGTTGCAGACCGTTGGAGATAGACGGCAATTTCCCACGGAAGTCTACCTACATAATTTTAAGAACCAATATTGCGTGAAGTACCCAGGAATATACCTCAGCGTGCTACGTACCACTGAAAGTGAATACATCACAGTGTGTGTTTCGTTCATGCGTGTTGTTTTTGAACGGCGCCTGGGATACTATTTGCACACTCTGCTTGAGGTTGATTGCAATGTGTACATGTATTTATATTGTACGTTGGCAGTTTTGTTACTGAGTGAAAATAGTAAGTACTTGGTAGAGTTATAGACGAATCGAAAAACTCATAGAATTTCACAGACAACAGTGGGTATTGCGGTACAATAACTATCGCATAAGAAACAGAAGAAGCTGACTGTAAATTGCGAGTTGTATGGAATGCGGATTGGCCGGAGTAAAGAACATATTTCTGAGGCACAACACTATTCCCAGTCACCTCTACTACCGATATATCAAAATCAAGATCATTCGTTTACTGTTGCCTTTAATCTAAAATGCACTAATATTTCAAGTCATCAACTTACTACGTCCTTCACATTCAACTCTATTCCAAACATATTAGCAATACAAAGAAGCACACTCAACTCAACTAATTCATTTTCAGTGCTTTATATATAAATTTCTATGTTCTAAATGTACACCATTGTACTTTTACTAATATAATAAGATTTTCCTATGATAATTGAAGCTTAGGAGCTGCATAGTCTTTTCATAAATGTCATGGATGGCTTCTTAATTGTTTTGTATTAGATTAACGTGTTACAATCTTGTGAATTACTGTAAAACGAAATTTTAAAAAAAATACGTATTTGTAAATAACTGTCCTGAATTCAGTGATTTCAGTTTCTCAAGACAAATTTATTCCCTTACCATCTCTTTCCTTGGACACTTGTGAGTTCATAGTAATAACAACAATACTTACAATTTTTCTTTATAAAGCGTACTTTGATATAAAGATAATTAAGAGTAGCAGCGTAATATTACGACATTTTTAATACGTCAGTGAGAGCTGTGGAAACTTCGACAGTCGTGATATATTTTGAGTATTTTGAGGAATTGCATCAAGCTCGTGAAAGAATCTCCAGTTGTCAAAAAGCGCAGAGTTACTACGAACATCTCTTTGTACGTCATTATTATTGGTTCGATAAAAATGTTCGTGCTGTCCGTAACTGCCTGCAAGCAGTTCAATAAAACAAAATTTTAAACGTGGCTGAAGCAGCATGTGCTTCCACGCCCTCTTCACGCCTGTTCGCAGGCTAAGTACTGATGGTATGCCGTGTTCGCATCGACCATCTCTTTATACTTATGCTGTACAGATGAAAGTGGTATTTTAATTTTAACTACTGACGACGCCTTTGGCACGATTGTTTTATGAATCTCCTCTGCAGGATGTGATTTTAGTAAGTTACTAAAAGTTTTTGTGCTTGTAATACTTTGATAATTTTCATGGTTACTTAAAGCTATAAGTGTTTTTTTCATCTGTCTCAGTTATGTTGCTAAGTATTTGCTAATGAAGGTGATTTCAGGTGTATATATTTAGATACACCGAAATCGTGGTCAAGGATTGCAATAAATCTTTATATTGCAACTGTTTTGCTGTTACCACTTACCGTGAAGTTCAATAAAAGGTATTTCAACTTTTCTATCTTTTAATACTGAGGAGGAAGGAACATAAGTGTTCAACGTCCCGTCGACAGCGAGGTCAGCAGAGATGATTTTATTCCATGGTCACACCTTGTCGACTGTTTTTTTTTTTCCCACAAAATATTGCACATGCAGTTTTGATTCGTTCCATCTTCAACAGCGCGAGCGTTGAGCGCCCTTAATGAAAGTGGCCGTCTTTTTGATATTCGGGAGGTAAAATAGTCCCCTGCATTGAGCTCCAGGCTCGTCTCTTACAAGGGAACCTCCCCATCGCACCCCCCTCAGATTCAGTTATGTTGGCACAGTGGATTAGCCTTGAAAAACTGAACACTGATCAATCCAGAAAACAGGAAGAAGTTGTGTGGAACTATGAAAAAATAAGCAAAATATACAAACTGAGTAGTCTATGCGCAGGATAAGCAACATCAAGGACAGTGTGAGATCAGGAGCGCCGTGCTCCCGTGGTTAGCGTGAGCAGCTGCGGCACGAGAGGTCCTTGGTTCAAGTCTGCCCTCGAGTGAGAAGTTTAATTTTTTATTTTCAGACAATTATTATCTGTCCGTCCGTCCGTCCGATTCGAGGTAACTGCGCCGTAGTATGGGGACGCTACAGCTAAAGAAACATCGAAACACGCAATGTCAGTCGACTACAACGCACTACTGCTAACGAGGCTCCCTGGCTGGCAGTTGACTGTTCGCTACTTTGGACGAGAGTGCATTAAATACGTGAGATGTATTCCGTGGGCAATATGAATCCAGCAAATATAGCTCGCGACTTCAGTAATAAGGTCAGTGAATATTTTCCGAACTGTAAGGAATCGGAAAGTTCCTTAAGGGGTCGAACGATTGTCGAACATTTGTATGATTATTTCCTACATTTGTCGATAAACAGTATGTATGGTGATGATACCTTGCATGTCCTTTCGTTTACTAAACGCACGGTTTTGCGGTGCGGTCGCAAAACACGGACACTTAACTTATTACAGTGAACAGAGACGTCAATGAACGAACGGACAGATCATAACTTTGCGAAAATAAAGAAAGTAAACTTTTCACTCGAGAGAATATTTGAACCAAGGACCTCTCGTTCAGAAGCTGCTCACGCTAACCACGGGACCACGGAGCTCCTGAGCTTCCACTCACCTTGATGTTGCCTATCTTGCGCATGGACTACTCAGCTTGTATATTTTGCTTATTTTTTTCATAGTTCCACACAACTTCTTCCTGTTTTCTCGATTGATCTGTGTTCAGTTTTTGAAGGCCTATCCACTGTGCCAACTTGAGGGGGTGCGATGGGGAGGTTCCCTTGTGAGATGTATAGCGAGAATTAGAACACAGTAAGAAAGAACAGATGGATGTCTTGCATACGCACAGGTGAAGAGATTTTCACAGGACAGGCTTGTGGGCAGCTGTATGAAACTCGTCTTCGGCCTGTAGACTACAACAACGTTTCTTAAGTTCTTTGCTTGTTTCAGCAAGGTCCAGACTACCACACCTGCCGTCATGTGGAAGGAAGGGTGGATGATGCAGTCGTTACTTGGCACGACACGCCCACGTGTTGTGAAGTGCGGGGTCGGCCGCTGAAGGCCGCTACCAGCTCCGCCCACCGGTGGCCGCAGGAAGAGGCAACGCCTGCGGCCGGACGCCACGCGTAAACACAAAGAAGTCGCGGCCCTCAAGGCCGACACGTGCCCGACTGCCCGGGTCACTGACCTCTCCGTGTCCAGAAGGCCACCTGTCGGCTGCCAAAAACCTCAGGTAGCAAATACACCGAAAGAAAGTGTCAGAGTCACTTCTCTCACCACAGAAACATAAAAAAGTATTTCCTTTCGAGCTTAAAGAGAAGGTCGTAGAAACACTAACACTCCCAGTAATATCACAAATTGAGTCCGCTTTGATGCAAAACACTGTGTTATTTGTTTATTTCTTTATTATCCCAAACTAGTTTCGGCGACAAATATCACCATCATCAGTGGGGTTTTTTAATCTAAAACATGCAGAAAGTGGTATGGTTGTACAAACACAGTAAAACATTATTACATTTTTACAGATCGTCTTTTGAAATATAGTTTTATATTGATACTTTTATACTACCTTATTTATTGTATGCTACAGCATGTTTTAAGCTATTATTGGGCGCTCATAGTAGCGTCGAAACCTGGTCAATTTTGACTTAATATTTGTGATCGAGGGCTTATTTGTTCTAATATTATTCTGACACTAGCTGAACCATAGCTGCTATATTCAAAGTTTTATTTTGGAGTGTATTTAGCTGTTGCTTAGCTATTCGTGTACTCACGTTCGCTGGATGGTGTGTAAAAAGCAGCCACACACCATCCAACGAACGTGAGTGCACGAATAGCTAAGGAACAGCTAAATACACACCAAAATAACTGGTTTCCACAACACTACCACAACCCCAAGTCTATACTGCTGACATACGAAGTTCACATTTGAGTATTTGTTTACTAACAGCCGTTCACATGGTTGCAGATGACATGATGTTCGCTAAGTAAAAAGACGGAAAAGAGCACAGAAAATATGTCACCAACAGCGTCAATAATAGCTTAAAACATGCTGTAGCATACAATAAATAAGGTAGTATAAAAGTATCAATATAAAACTATATTTCAAAAGACGATTTGTAAAAATGTAATAATGTTTTACTGTGTTTGTACAACCATACCATTTTCTGTATGTTTTAGATTAAAAAACCCCACTGATGATGGTGATATTTGTCCCCGAAACTAGTTTGGGATAATAAAGAAATAAACAAATAACACAGTGTTTTGCATCAAGGCGGACTCAAATTGTGATATTACTGTTCTTCTATGCAAACACGGATCAAATGGAAGAGTTCCAAGATAATGTTATTATTACCACTCCCAATACTTTACTATGATCACGCCATTCTCCAAGGACTCTCGTACGAAAGCTCATACAGGCTGGAACTAGCGATCAATGCTCGTGTACTATACATTTGTGACTTTCGTTTTCTCGACTTATCACCACTCCTACGAACAGATATCAAGGCTTCGTGCCGATAAGCGTAGCAAATATCATACTCTCTATCGTCTTCTCAATCATTCTCTTATACGTCTTCAACTCATACTCTGCTATCTGAATAGTGCAGCAGAAATACTCATTCTCAACAAAATAAAATTATCTCTTTACCATCACATAGCACTGCCACTTTCTCTACATCGTTCTTTGTATCAGGAACCCGACTTTGGAACAATCTTCCTCAAAATATCAGTGAAATTAAATTCCTTTCAAATTTCAAGAGATAATTAATGATCCATCTTCTGTCACAGTAGCCCTCTCTCCCACATTCTGTGCAGCTCATTGTCGTCAACACTCCTCCCTCCGGAACTTGCTCCCACCCCTTGTCGACATAGTTCTCTGTTTATATCAGGTTCTTTCTTAGCAGTCACCGTCATTTCAGTCTTCTCCTCTTCCTTTATCCATTAGCTTCTGAGAATATTAAACATGGCTTCAAAATACTGAGCTAATCTATATCATTCTAAATGCCCTTTACTGTTATAATTATTATTAAGCTTTTCCATTGCGGATGGTTTACGGCACGTGACTATTTATTCAACGTAAATGCAGAAACCTGCACCTAGTCAATGGGTAAAACGGAAATTTTTTTTTCCTGAACCGGATATCGAACCTTTCCTGATTCATCTTCAGATGGTGTACAGGAGGTTACATAGCTATTTCAAAGCATAAAGCTTGGTGCTAGGTACGGGACAAGAACATGGAATATGCTTTAATGTATCGCCATGAGTGTTGTTTCTATTCTGATTTGGATCCAGAATGTAATTTTGTACTTATTAATACTGTATGGGAGGCTTTTGTTGTTAATATCCATCTGTCTGCTTCAATGGTAATGGACAGTTAGTTGGTACCACATCACCCACTTTTACAGAATATTTATGCATACACACTGCAATAAAAAAATTTTGCGAGCATTCAGCATGTGCTGTACAACTGTCGCTTGTTACAAAGATCTTCAGTCAAAGATATAGCGTAGGCCTACTTTGCTAAGAGACATTGTTCTTTTTTCTTTGCAAGTATTAAAGTCGATTTATAGACAAAGACTTTAATAAAAACTGGCTTTAACATGAATGCCCAAAATAAAATAAATTAAAATACTATAAGAACAGACTTCAAATGATCTGGTGTCTTCTATCTATTCTTGCATTAACATATAATACAGATAATTTATGGGCAAATGCTTTAATCAAGACTGGGATTAATATGAATGGACAGGAATAAAATAATATAAGAGTAGTGGGACAACCTTTGTACCACTCCACGTTACATTCTTGCCAAATTTATCCAACATTGCGGATACAAGATGGCGGCGATAGAAGTGGCAATGTCACAATGACCTCATGGCGGAAGGTTCAAATTTTAGCGGGAAAATAGATCAATTGGGCTACCTCCATTAACCTAACCTCCGCCCTCCCTCCCTCTCCCCGCTCCCACCTCCAGAAAATGGTGGGAAGTTCAAATTTTGGCAGAAAAAAGCTCACTTGGGCTACCTCCACTAACTTCAGAAAATGGCAGGAAAAAAGGTCACTTGGGCTACCTCCACTAACCGAACTCATCCAACTGTCACATGTTGAGCTTCTGGATGGGATGGACGTATTTATTTTGCAGGCAGTCTTTCTTTAAACAATTTGAGGCAGTAGGTCCATCCAGTGTGTCCACCATGAGTTCCAGAGTCGAACTGACCTAGTACATAGTACTGCCACCAGAGGGCACTGTCATCACACTGTCATCACTTCCATGATGTAATCCAGGATGGTGGTCTGGGGAGAAAAATGGCGGGAAAAGGACTCAGCCTGTTATAGGCTGCTGGAGAGTGGAAGGACTGTACTTTACATATTTTGGGACAGTTTATTTAGTGAAGGATTTCATGTAGTTCATTTATTACACTGATAGAAAACACTTGCTCTGATGTGCTAGGGGTCACACTACATAGCCTACACACCTGCAAATACCTCGTAAATCACCGAAATAATGCTGAACACTGATGTACAGACACGCAACCAACTCGAAAGTTACCGAAATAATGCAGTACACTGATGTACAGACATAAAAAAGGACTCGTAAATCACCGATGTGCAGGCACAAAAACAGCTCGTAAAATACCAGAATGGGATTTTCGCTCAGCAGCGGAGTGGGTGCTGATATGAAGCTTCCTGGCAGATTAAAATAGGTTTTTAATCGGCCAGGAAGTTTCATATCACTGCACTCTCCGCTGTAGAGTGAAAATCTCATTTAGGAAACATCCCCCAGACTGTGGCTAAGCCATGTCTCTGCAATATCCTTTCTTCCAGTAGTGCTAGTTCTGCAGGTTTCGCACGAGAGCTTCTGTGAAATTAGGAAGGTAGATGAGGATCTGGCAGAAATGAAGCTATGAGGATGGGTCGTGAGTAGCTCAGATGGTAGATCACTTGCCCACAAAAGACAGAGCTCGCGAGTTCGAGTCTCAGTCCAGTACATACACTAATCGCCATTAAAATTGCTGCACCACGAAGATGATGTGCTACAGACACGAAATTTAACCGACAGGAAGAAGATGCTGTGATATGCAAATGATTAGCTTTTCAGAGCATTCATACAAGGTTGGCGCCGGTGGCGACACCTACAACGTGCTGACATCAGAAAAGTTTCCAACCGATTTCTCATACACAAACAGCAGTTGACCGGCGTTGCCTGGTGAAACACTGTTGTGAAGCCTCGTGTAAGGAGGACAAATGCGTACCATCACATTTCTGACTTTGATAAATGTCAGATTGTAGCCTATCGTGATTGCGGTTTATCGTATCTCGACATTGCTGCTCACGTTGGTCGAGATCCAATGACTGTTAGCAGAATATGGAACCGGTGGGTTCAGGAGGGTAATACGGAACGCCGTGCTGGTTCCCAATGGCCTCATATCACTAGCAGTCGAGATGACAGGCATCTTATTCGCATGGCAGGAACGGATCGTGCCGCCACGTCTTGATCTCTGAGTCAGCAGAGGGGACATTTGCAAGACAACCACCAACTGCATGAACAGTTCGACGATGTTTGCAGCAGCATGGCCTGTCAGCTCGGAGATCATGGCTGCGGTTACCCTTGACGCTGCATCACATACAGTAGCGCCTGCGATGGTGTACTCTACGATGAACCTGGGTGCACGAATGGTAAAACGTCATTTTTTTGGATGAGTCCAGCTTCTGTTTACAGCATCATGATGGTCGCATCCGTGTTTGGCGACATCGCAGTGAACGCACATTGGAAGCGTGTATTTGTCATCGCCATACTGGCGTATCACCCGGCGTGATGGTATGGTGTGCCATTGGTTACACGTCTCGGTCACCTCTTGTTCGCATTGACGACACTTTAATCAGTGGACGTTACATTTCAGGTGTGTTACGACCCGTGGCTCTACCCTTCATTAGATCCCTGCGAAATCATACATTTCAGCAGGATAATGCACGACCGCTTGTTGCAGGTCCTGTACGGGCCTTTCTGGATACAGAAAATGTTCGACTGCTGCCCTGGCCAGCACATTCTCCAGATCTCTCACCAACTGAAAATGTCTGGTCAATGAAGGCCGAGCAACTGGCTCGTCACAATACGCCAGTCACTACTCTTGATGAACTGTGGTATTGTGTTGAAGCTGCATGGGCAGCTGTATCTGTACATGCCATCCAAGCTCTGTGTGCCTCAATGCCCAGGTGTATCAAGGCTGTTATTATGGCCAGAGGTGGTTGTTCTGGGTACTGGTTTCTCAGGGTCTATGCACCCAAACTGTGTGAAAATGTAATCACATGTCAGTTCTAGTATAATATATTTGTCCAATGAATACCCATTTATCATCTGCGTTTCTCCTTGGTGTAGCAATTTTAATGGCCAGTAGTGTAGTTTTAATCTTCCAGGAAGTGTCAACTCGTAAATTACCGAAATAATGCAGTACACAACATACCGACCTGCAAACTACTCGTAAATCACCGAAAAACTGCAGTACACTGATGTGCAGACACGAAAACAACTCGTAAATTATAAAAATAACGCAAGTAAAACGTTCTGCAGACATTATTTCTAATTCGAAACTGTTCAAATAATGCAGTACACAGCATACAGACCCGCAAACTACTGGAAATTTACCGAAATCATGCAGTGCACTCAATTACGGACATGCAAACAGCTTGTAAGTTGTCAAAAACGAATGCATGTGATAGGCTCTGCAAACACGCTCACTACGCTTAAACAGCCGAAAATAATGCAGCACACAAACACTCATTGCATGTAAAAACGCTTTCAAACTATTGTCAGTCGCAAGCCAGCAGTGGAGCACAAGCCATCACTCTTACGCCCCTGCCGTCTACAGCAAGCAGGTGAAAGTCACGTCTATTTTCGGGTATACAGTTAGAATTCTTTGAATGTTATACTGACGTCACATGTCTATGTTAATAAGAGCCAAGTCACCCTCTGGAAGTGCACGTGTTCACCTAACATACCATGGCTGAGGCATACCTGCCCGTCCAGAGCCGAGAGAGATGATTACATAGCGGCTCACCCTCGCAGACACAACCAAAATGTTCTCAATACTATACTGACTTCATATGTCGCTCTATAGAAATCTGTTGCAATGCTTCCCAGAAAAGCACAGGGTGCATTGTTCCTAGTGATCCTAATAGAACATGTGAGACATCCAAGGTTATCCATGTTATACAGATGTCACATGTCTATGTAAATAAAAGCCAAGTCCACAGCATGGAAATAGTAAAGTGATGCAGAAACGGTTAATGGTCGCTTATGTAGGAGCTTTCGTGATGTCTCAGCTTGTCTGTATGGAAATTCCTTTCCTAACAGGAGCTGTTTACGAAAATAGCCCAGAATAACACCGATTGCATTCTTCCTGATGGTCCTAACGAGGCACCCCATCCATCATATGTTACCCTTCCTAGAAATCACAACCTGCTTTCAACATATGTCTCGGAAACGGTAACGTTCCCGCCACTATGTAGAGACCCCTACATCCCAGTACAAAGGACGTCTTGCGAATGAATGGGGCATTTTTTGATCGGATCTTATTGAATGTACCCGCCAAATTACTGATGCTGCCAGTGTGGGAGCACTATCCACCTTTTTCTTTCTGCAGGAGAGATTTTAAGTGGCAAAACGTTTTGGTACAGATCGCCATATTACACTGATAGTTTAATCCTGCAAAAGAAGCCTACAAATCGTCAAATACAGAAAGACACTTCCCAACTAAGCTGCTCTGCCACTGAGAAGAGAAGCTTGAATATTAGAGAATGAAACTGATCTCCAACCCAGCAATATATCACCGTGTACCATGTTGATGTAGTAAACATACAATTCGTATCCTGCGGCATGTAAAATCGCCCCTTTTGCATCATGCATATAGCTATTGACTGCCAGACACTCGTATATATATTATAAAGACAGACAGCAGAAGCACATGCACCATAGGTATACTCCTCACTGTACTAGATATTTCCTACAAGGTCGGGCGGTCATCCACTGCAGCCGACCATTTAAGTCATCCACTCCTGATGCGTGACCAGAGCACACTCAGTGGACCAAATTCACTCTGAGAACTGTTGTACAAAGTCGAGTTCGTTTCCCCTTGGCACAAAGGCTTTCCTGTTTCTGGCCCTGACCTGCTTGCTTGCTTACTTTCTTTCTACACCCCTCTCAAGACTCTGTGATTACAAGAACGTATGTAATTTCACATGGTTTGCCAGAATATCATGCCATTTTCGCGACACACTCGTACATATACCGCAGAGACTGTTGTACCAAGACTATGTCGGTTCCCCTCGGCACAAAGGCGTCATCATTTCTGGTCCCAACATGCTTGTTTACTATACCAATCTCCAGACTCTGGGATTACAAGAACACATGTATTTTCTCATAGTTTGCCAGAATATTATATCATTTACACGATACCTTTCGACATCAAGCACATTGCAATATCACTTGCATAGCAGTATTGCTCGTGCAACATAATTCTGAAGCTATGGACTGGAAATTAGTTCTCTAGAAACCTGAAACTTTAGCGAGGTGGAGAGTGGTGTAAACCACTGAGTAACTAGAAACTTATCCCTTCTTCGAAGATCTTTACGTAAAAACTCGAATAAAATAGAGGAAACTGATATTTCCACTCACGAATACCAATGTTGGTGATGTAACAGATTCCAAATCATCCCTATAGTTTACAAAGTCAACTAAGGTGTTTCTCATATCTAGAGAACGAGCAAACGTGTCTTCCAACTGTCTTTCACCTGCTATGTGTGCACACACAGTCGATGTTCTCTCAACTAAATAAGGACAGGAAATGTGAAGAAGCAGTCAATTGGACAATTTACATGGGAGGGAATAATGGTGCGGCGCAAATACATGTCTATATTGAATCTTCTCCAATTTTCACCCGATCACAGAAGCTGTCCAACACATACTAAGCATTAGTTCGCTATTCGGCCGTCTAGAGAACGACACGGTTAAGTCAGCTACATTCCTGAATCCCAACAGGCCTCTCCATTCAGACAGCTCCTACTGTGAATCATTCCAGCCACAGGCCACTGTTGGCACACTATGCACCCCTAGACAGAAATATCCTAGGAAACCAGTCACATACATATTTGATCGCTATACTTACAATTAAATGTTACAATCGAAGTCTCAATTGGACAACATTCGACAATGAGCGAAGTATCGGAAATACACCCTGCTGACGGCTGTGGCCCTGGAAATAGAAATATCTGTAACATTCTTATGACCTGACATACTTTTCCCTTTGCTATTACAGTATTCCAGGTCAAATCCATACCTTCCTTACAACTGGACACAGTCTTTTTTTTTTTTTTTTTTTTTTTTTTGCACATGTCAGAACACACACACAGACTTTATAAGCCTAATCCTCATGTCAATCCTATCACACACCCTCTACTACTAAGTATAATACTTCGCCAATAACTGATTGCTGGCGATACGAAATAATACTGAGAGGAAATCAGTGATGGATGTACATGTCCCATAAGTTTTTCTTGCGGGTGGTACCACTGTGTCTTAGAAAGAGAGGCGTAATCATCTTACAAACCGCCATATGTTAAAAAAAAAAACGCAACGACCATATTACTATCATAATCGGTCTTGGTTCTACAGGTGCACACAAGTATCCATGTTAAAAGCTATCCTGGCTTTATAAATCGAGGTATGGCATTACCTCCGAATGAAGTGGTTTTTCCAAACAAATACTGCGACACTGATTATAGACGGTGATCGCCGGAGCGTATATTATCAGACCAACGGTGCGGCTACAGGTCGCCGACGGTGAGACCTCGTGATAAAATCACTGAATTTAGAAAGTGATTTGGCTAAAGAACGTGGTATGAAGCTGGTATTTGCAGCTACCTCACGCCGCTGCTAGATATTTCTCCAGTATTTGTGACGCACTCTGTTTCAATGCCATGTCAGAGGTTCAGTGATATATCGACTGGGTTATAGGTGATGGTTGATTGAGAAGGATCACAAACAGTAGATAGTGTGCTGAATGAGGTCGTAAGAAATGTGCACTAGCTTTTCAGATCTCTAGTGCTACGCTTTCCAGTAGAAATGTTGTCTATGATTTGGAATCAAGTCTTTCTATTCAACCACAAACCTGTATTGTATGCGATGGAGAAGTCCTTTAATGATTACAGCGACTAGTGAATCATATTTCTGGCACTCTCATATCTCGAAACGAGTCACCTTTTTCCAACCTATCTGCTACAGTAAAATTTCAGATAGTCCCTATGCCTCTTGCAACAGCTGCCATTTCTGCTGCTTTGCGCATATGATCGTTCCAGTTAAAGTCAGAACTGAGCAGAAGTCAGAGAGAGCTGCATTACCAACCTTCTGCAACCCGTGTAGAAGCAGAGTGACCTGAGGTAGTGCGACAGGACCGTGTTTTGACCATTTGGTAGAAATGAGAACAAGCTGTCGTAGCTCCGCCAACAGTGTACGATGTGTAAGGTCAACGCCAAATGAAACCTGCTCCTGCAACACAAGGTAGTAGAAAAGACAGTACAGGAAATGGGAGAAGGACGAGGATTTTGTTACAGCATTATGGTGCGTCCCAAAACTACATACAGGTACTGGTGTCCAAAGTATATCCGCGTCCCTCAGGGCCCATTCACGTCTATCACCCCAACATGTTATCATCATTATTCTGTACCATCCAAAAGAGAAAAATTACGAATTATAAAAGCTCCACTAACTTTATGACAGAATTCGATAAGATTTTTACTGCATCTCTCTCCTCCCATATATCGAAAACAAATACCGTCTTCTTGCCGGCATCGAGCACGTAAGACGATCCAATTAAATATACAGGTATTGATCCATTGCACAGACCAGTGTAAAGTTGCATCGCCTGTACTGTAGGAGGATGACCGTATCCCACAAACTATACAATAAGTCGCAAGAGATGCTCCCTGTGACCCTGTGTCGTGGTATGAAACATGGTTTGTTTCTGCTGTAACACGCTTTGTACACTGCCATACATTTTGTTTTCTTCGCCATGACTTCGAGGTCTGTGTCATGTTCTAAACTGACATTAACACGTTCTGATCCATTGCTTCTCACAGAAAACTAGATGTCGCATGGTGTAAATCGTGTTGTTACTGCTGCTACCATAACAGACCACACAAACTGGATGATTTTAAATAAAAGACAGTTACAACATAAGGAAACTGGAAAAGTTTGGTAGCCGGCCGCGGTGGTCTAGCGGTTCTGGCGCTGCAGTCCGGAACCGCGGGACTGCTACGGTCGCAGGTTCGAATCCTGCCTCGGGCATGGGTGTGTGTGATGTCCTTAGGTTAGTTAGGTTTAAGTAGTTCTAAGTTCTAGGGGACTTATGACCTAAGATGTTGAGTCCCATAGTGCTCAGAGCCATTTGAACCATTTTTTTGAAAAGTTTGGTAGCATTGTGGAGCGTTTCCAAACTGCTGTCCGAAGGTAACTGACGACCTCTACATTTAAACCTATCTGTCACAGTGACAGAATAGCTGATGGCTCTGCATTCCGTTTCGACTGATTCCTCATATCGCAGATATGTACACTATCACTGTTTCGGTGCTAGCCATCCCCAGAAGGTGATGTCCCTCCACCAAAACTCCTTCCACATCTCAAACAAGCGATGTTAGTCAATCACTATGTGCTAACTAACGGCGTACCAGTGGGTGGATGGATGGGATGGGAAAGACACCGTCGATGTACTGTAATAATAAGCGTCACAGTTGATAGCGCGAACAATTTTAGCAATTTTAAAGTACTTTCAACACAGACCAGTGGTGCAACAGCATGTTTCCCAATTTCAGTATCATCGTTCAACCGCCCCTTCTCTACTTTGCGAGTATCATTGCGAATGTAGACAAATGACTGTGCGGTACATCCATTCATTGTTAATTCCCGAACATATACATCATCAAAGTATACCAAATAGAGCTCTACATATTTCCAGCCCCTCGAGCATAGTGCTTAATTTAAGATCTGTCTCTATGCGGATGGGAGTCACAGAGCATTCTCGCAGTCTTAGGATAAAATTAGAGACTGAAATACCCTCTCGCACTGTAAAATATTGTTTTAGTGTCTGGGGTCAGTACCAGGAGGGTATTGGTAAGAGAGAACATAAACACACGCATTCCTAAGGCTACATGGCTCTGCACTTAAAACGGGCTGTAATGTTAAATCGCTTGAGTTTCCGACCTATCAGTCATGTAGAATGGAGGGCTGTTAATATTCTAGTGTAAGAAATATATTTCCAGCGCATGACATACATCTTTCTTGCAGGTTTCTCTGCGATAAACTATGGTAACAAACCGTAAAACGAATAAACTACTTCCCTAAAACCTTGGCTCTGTGTGATACATGCACAATATAGCTTTCCAGAGATGTATAGCGTCCACTGTTCACATCCGATAACGGTTCAGAAATTATACTATGCCCCTGTCAGTCTCATATAAAATGATCATTAGTAACGGAGAACAGCGGAAAAAATGGTCATATGACCTACAGCAACATCTTCCTCTCTAGAATGCACCATCAGTCTGCTATTAAATCGTACCTCGTTACCACTCACTCGATCCACTCTCTGTTATTCTTTAACGCAGATGGATGTAAGTTTAGAGGCAGATGTTTCTGTTTTCCTGAAAAGCGTCAAATACAGTAGTCAACTCGCGTGTGTCACTGTTACCTCAATAGACGTACAGTAGAATGCTGCCTCGATGGAGAAAAAGTGACTATTTCCCTGGTTCCCTTCGCTTCCATGTCGACGTTATATCGGATTTCTCTTGCTGTTGGATCCTTGTTCCCATGTACAAGAATTGTTCTGCACCAACCAGAAGACACACAAGTACTTCCTCAATTTCCCCGCAATTCAGTGTATTTTCCCTCCATTCCGTCATTTTTCGCAATTCTATCACAAAACTGAGTGAGTCAATAACGCGTTGGACGCGTTGGCTCATCTCCGGCCCTTATGCAAGCAGTTATTCAGCTTAGCACTAATTGACAGAGTTGTCGGATGTCCTCCTGAGGGATATTGTGCCGAATTTTGTCCAATTGTCTCGTTATATCGACAAACCCTCGAGTTGGTTGGAGGGTCCTATATTGTGCCGAATTTTGTCCAATTGTCTCGTTATATCGACAAACCCTCGAGTTGGTTGGAGGGTCCTATATTGTGCCGAATTTTGTCCAATTGTCTCGTTATATCGACAAACCCTCGAGTTGGTTGGAGGGTCCTCCCCATAACGCTCCAAACGTCCTAAATTGAGGATAGATCAGGCTGGCCAAGCAGACAAGTAGTAGAAACTCTCGCTGTGTGTGGGCGGACATTATCTTGTTGAAATGTAAGCCCAGGAGGGCCTTCCGTGAAGGGCAACAAAACGGGGGATAGAATGCCGACGTACCGTTGTGCTGTAATATTGCCACGGATAACAACCAAATGGAACCAGCTATGAAAAGAAATTGCACCCCAAACCATCACCTCTGGTTGTCGGGCTAAATAGGGGCTGCCAATCGGGTTAGTATCCAAACGCTACGTGGGGCGCCTCCAGATACGTCTTGCCGGTCATTGGGGCTCAGTTCGAAGTGGGACTCGTCACTGAGGACAATTCTACTCCAGTCAGTGATATTTCAGGCCTAACACGTGTCGAGAGACGTCCCTGACAGTGGTGGGATACCAACCCAACTGTCGCCCATCGGACAGACCAACAACCAGAGGTGATGGTCTGGGGTACCTTTCCTTTCCATAGCAGAACTACTTTGGTTGTCATCCCCGGGACCCTTACATCACAGCGGTACGTCGAAGATATTCTATGCTCTGTATTGTTGTCCTCCATGGCAAGTCATCCTGGGCTTACGCTTCAGCAAGATAATGCCCGCCCACACACGGCGAGAGCTTCTATTGCTTGTTTTCGTGCTTGCCAAGCCTTACCTTGGTTATCAAGATCGCCGGATCTCTCTTATCAAGAACGTTTGGGACATAATGGGCAGGGCCCTCCAACTAAATCCAGATACCGACTGTGTAACGCACCAATTGGAGAGAATCTGCCATGATATCCCCGGAAAGACATCCAACAACTCTATCAGTCAATGCCAAGCCGTATAACTGCTTGCATAAGTGCCAGAAGTGGACCAGGGCATTATTGATTTGCTGAATCTGTGAAGCTTTTTCTCTTGAATAAATCATCCAATTTTTCTGAAACTGTAATGGTTTTACATCACATTTATTGATTTCCGTCCCATTCGGATAATTCGTTCATGATGCACCTTTTGAGTGTACGTATACTCCAACTGCTTGCATGTAGTGCTACTCATACGAAAGTGAACGGAATTTTCTAAATGTTTGAGAATAGTGTAATGAGGTGGAACTTAAATACCACAACAGTATTCACGTAAAGGGATGTGAGAAGCCGCCACATCCAGGCTGGTCGCCACACCGACACTCGTCATCAATCCCTCTGACGGGTTAGATCCTGGGTCGGCAGATCTCCACACCCTGGATATGTCGCTGTAACACGCACAACTATACGGGTAATTGGATGTTATCTTTGCTACTGAAAATACAAGGGGCTGTAGCGTTCCTCGGTGTAGTAGGAACTCCTATAGTTGCAGGAGTTTAGTAATTTATACACCAACCACTTCGTGCAAACATTGGAAGGAACAGCAGAACGAGTATAGAGAAGAGGTATAATTTTCATTTTTGTTTCCTGTGCAACACACTACATTGGTTGCAAGAATTACCCACTTGTACTAAACTCCAGAAATGTCTCAGTACAGCCAGTGAGTTCGTAGAGGATGGTATTAGAGACGTACAGTACGACTGGCCCGCGCTTTTCCATGCGAGTTTTGCGGAGATTAAGACAATCCGTCACTGTCTTAGTGAGTCGTCGTGTAGAATGCTTCCTACCTGTTTTGCCGAGAAGCTCTCGGAGTTTATATCCCTCGCAGAAGCATTATCAGCCTCGTCGGGTTCTCTGTAAAATGCAATTCCAGCCTACAGTTCACTGCATTACTTCTTTTGTCCATGACGGCTTCTTGATAGTAATATTTACAGTCACTGGTTTCTTCCAAGCGTTAGTACTGGAGACAACAGTCGCTTCAATTTGCATCTCATTGCGCCGATGGCTCTTCACGCCTATTGTCCATAAAAAACCGCCCTTCTTACAAAGGACGGAGTAAATTCTGCCGAACGTGAAATATGTGCTCCAGCTCGAGGAAGGACGCCGTTTCACTCTTGGAACCACATTTTTTAACTAAAAAAATACAGAGACTTCGGCACACAATATGTGGAATACACCTGACAACAACCCTCCCAGACGGAACGGCGAGTAGGTGCCGTAGGAAGTTTAACGTATTTATTCAGATACAGTGAGAACGTACAACTCTCTCGCAGGTAGAACATTAGTGAACGATTAGAAGTTTAAACTTAACTGCGTGCTTACCATAGTATGGTTAAGTGTTTTTTCACTGTATGATATGGCAAATAATCATGTTGAACTATTTAGCGTACACATTGACTTAGCTTATATATTCATTGCATGCGGATTAGCTCATGTTCATCACAATTGTCTAATGTATTTGTCTTCCACTGAATGAACGTGTGCGTGGATACGTATATGTAGTCTAAGTATTAAATACGAAAAGCAGGATTTAAGAGGCGGGTAAGATAATTTAAGATAGGTTTCTGCTTAGTGTGGAACTATAATTAAACATTGTGGACATCACTTATCAACAGGTACCGAAGAAATAGTTTTTTTATAGCAATTCGCAAGATTAAGCGGCAGTACATTGGCAAGGAATATTAAACTGCATTAGGGTTTTTCAACTTTTAGTGAAATTGCAGTGCTTTGTTTTAAGATCATTGAGTCGTGCTGCGGCTCACGTTGGTGCTGTTTGTAGGTTTCCGCCCTCTGTTGGAGGCCAGACGGTACCATTTAGTTGGCAATGGTTGCGTTTGTTTGTCTTCTTCTCGTGTTGACTGGCGCCTCTCGGTTTCGTAATCGTTGCCTGTCCGATATTGGCAGCAGCGGCAGTTATCTATATGTAATAACTGTTGCCCTATCTTTGGGGCGACTTCGTTGTTTTGCCGGGTCATATGAGTGCCAGTTTGGATGGGGACTAAGGAGGAACCACACCCACGCAGTCCAAGAACACGCTGGGACCGCTGGCGGCACGCATGGACTGCCGGATGGAAGGGCTGTGGTCACGAGGGTGTACGACCTCGTCTTAAACCAGATCCAGCAAGCTTTAAGATGAGTGCATTTCAATATAAGTAGAGTGGAGTCAGTCACCTGTGGGCCCCGTAGTACGTATGTGATGGTGTGACTGATTATCATCGCGCCATCGTGTGCAGTTTGGTGGATCTGCAGACTGCTTAGTATTTGAAGATCCTACCGTGTTAAAAGCACTTGGCTCAGTGATCAGACGGTGTGGTTACTCAACTGTGAATTAATAAAGCAGTGAATAGATTTCTTTCATCCTGCAAACCGTCGTCAGAGTTGTCACAGTGAGTTCAATGTGCGTTTGTGCGCCTAATGAATTTGATGTCACTCATTTGGTACTTGGTTTCAGTTCGCTTTGCGATTGTTTCCGCAATGACGTGTGGTTGCTGATTCTGATTGGTTACATTTCGATTTTGCCTCGCACGCAATTTGAGTGGGGTTTTAGTTATTGTTAGTTTGTCTGGTGTTCTGTACTGTGACTTGGTTGTTCAGATTTTCTGGTTTGTGGAACTGGACGGAAATGTGATAGTGGTTCCTTTCTCGTTCTGGGCGCTCTAAACACAGTAATCTGGGGACGTACTGCAGACCGCCATTCCGGCTTTATTCGTATTGTTTCATCGTTGCATTTGGTTTATCGGACGTCAGGTAGCTTCAACAAGATTATCATTAGTCATTCGTTAGACTACCACTAGTCTGAATTACCATATTGTGAAGTGAATGCAACTCTTGGCGGCCTATCTCATCGCTCGCGAAATTGTTTGTTGCTGCATCTTCTCAGAGGTCGATTTCTGGACACCATCAGGATCAGTTGCTTGTTTGTTTTTTATTAACTTTTGCTATTGTATTTGCTGTTTTACAGCAGGTTTCAATTTTTTTATATTATTGCCGTTCCTGGCATGTAAGGCCTTCAGCCATGATTCTGGTCATTTGCTTTAAAATCCTGTTTGGTATTTGTATTTTAGTAGTAAGCCTTAAAACCTTATTTACTGCCATTCCTGGCGTTTGACGCCTTCTGCGATGTTTGTGGCGACTTGCCTTTAATATTTCAATACCTGTAATTTGTAAGTTGCAGTGAGTTTTAAACAATTCTTAATGTATTGCCATTCCTGGCGTGTAAAGCCTTCTGCCTCAGCTCACAGTGGCTTGATTTTAAAACATTATCTGTTGTATCTGAATTTAATGGTGATTTGCTAAATTGTAACTCACTGAAAACACTATTATTTACACTTGTTTATTCCTTCATTAATAACGTGTGGGTTTTTTTAATTTATTGTTGAGCCTGCAATTACTGATTTAAAATAAATTGTGTGTAACTGTAAAAGGCATCCAATAGCAACTTATTACGGCCCCACCCACAATCGTAACTGAATCCTGCCTTCCCTTGACCACCAGGTCTCAATCATCATGTGCCTAAGATGACTTTTAAATACCCATTCATTATGTTCTTTGCACCTTTTAATTTTTGTATCTAAACCAAAAATGAAGCAACTCAACAGATTAATTTCGTATAAATATCACTTACAACATTCATCTTTTATTATTTTTAGAAACATATGCACTAATTTCACCATTTATTTATACTGTTTTGTCTTTACACGTTTTTAAATTTTTTGGTGAAAGAGAAACAAAGAAGCTCAGCATGTCATGAACACCATCGTCGATCGATGTGCCTTCGATCACGAAGAGCACAGGTACGCTGAAGTTTTTAAGCAAATCGACTTCATTCTGAATGCACATAAAGAAATTCATCTACAAATGCACTAGGCTTTCAATTTCTCTGAGACATATTCTCCCACAGTTCAATTTAGAAAGCTCCCATCCCCTGTTTCTGACCATGTATTTCTGGCGGATCCCCTGGGTAATATGGCAAACACCTGCCAAGCATTCCCAACAGTGATTACATCTGTCCCAGACTGCCCTACCTTCCGGCTTAGAGAATGCAAAGTAAAAAATGTAAATAAACGAAAATTAGGAAAGCATAAATACCGAAAATGCCGTCCGTATCTTATATTATTAACAATTATAGGAGTCTTACTGTGATACTGGTTTATCTTGGACTTATCTTTGCTTGTTTTCTGGTATTGAAACTTACACAACGGACTCGTCTCGCTTGGAATGTTCGTGCATCCCATTTCTCTTCAGTCAATGTTAGTTGTGTTCCTCTAGCCTTCTCATTGTATGTATATGCATCCTATTCTCCTTAGTTTCTACCGTGCTGTAGAAATGAAGCTATAGAAACAAATTTCTGTTAGTGCAAAGACAAAAGCCTAAAACGTTGATGTTACAGTCTAAGAAGTGGATGGCAGTTGCTTTCGCGTCTTCTCATCATATGACCAATTTAACAGACTGTCTGATGTGACCGGAATTATCAATATTGCACTATATGCTGAGACCGCTAATTTGTCTATGTATTTCTCAACTTCCTACTATCTTAACCAGTTACTGCTGGTACTCTATTCTGTACAACCAGAAATACAAGAAACTCCAGCGGGAAATGCTACGGGGCTGGTGTTGTTCAAAATGTGAATGAAATCTTATGGGACTTGACTGCTAAGGTCATCAGTCCCTAAGCTTACACACTACTTAACCGAAATTATCCCAAGGACTAACACACACACCCATGCCCGAGGGAGGACGCGAACCTCCGCTGGGACCAGCCGCACAGTCCATGACTGCAGCGCCCGAGACCGCTCAGCTGCTCCCGCGCGGCAGCTGGTTTGCACCACGAAAAGTTTCTTCTTAAAACTCCAACTACGAACGTTCCAAAGAGGATAAATAAAATGTTATTTACTTCCTTATCCTAGTCCACAAATGAAGGTCGTGTGACAGGGGAGGTCAAGATTCTGGCAGGCTGAAACTGTTTTAGACGAATGAAACGCGAACAGCGTCAGAGTGCGAGTGGCCACAAGTACACTCGCGCGTAAAATGTTGTCAAAATAACATAGCATCATATCGTTGCTAATTATATCATGACTACTTTAGATGCATGAACTGTACTACCCGACCATAAAAAGAGAAGCGCCCCGAAGATACGGTCGTAAGTCAGTATAACCTTGTACCCGTGCCCACCATCTGCAGATATGCAGATGGCTGCAGTTGCAATTTCCTGTGATAGGTAGATCAGCCACTAAAGTGCATTAGTGTTGTTCATGTGTAGTGTTGTCAAAAATGGCCCTGGGCACTATGGGACTCAACATCTGAGGTCATAAGTCCCCTATAACTTAGAACTAATTAAACCTAACTAACCTAAGGACATCACACACAGCCCTGCCCGAGGCAGGATTCGAACCTGCGACCGCAGCGGTCCTGTGATAGGTAGAGCAGCCACTAAAGTGCATTAGTGTTGTTCATGTGTAGTGTTGTAAAAAATGGCTCTGAGCACTGTGGGACTCAACATCTGAGGTCATAAGTCCCCTAGAACTTAGAACTAATTAAACCTAACTAACCTAAGGACATCACACACAGCCCTGCCCGAGGCAGGATTCCAAACTGCGACCGCAGCGGTCGCGCGGTTCCAGACTGAAGCGCCTAGAACCGCTCGGCCACTCCGGCCGGCGTAGTGTTGTCACCAGGCCTTATAGGATATACACTGAAGCGCTGAAGAAACTGGTATAGGAACACACATTCAAATACAGAGGTACGTAAACAGGCCGGTGCTGCGGTCGGCAACGCCCATATAAGACAACAAACAAGTGGCTGGCGCACATGTCAGATCGGTTACTGTTGCTGCAATAGCAGGTTATCAAGATTTAAGTGAGTTTGTACGTGGTGTTATAGTCGACACACGAGCGATGGAATACAACATCTCCGAGATAGCGATGAAGTGGGTTTTTTCCGTACAACCATTTCTAGAGTGTATCGTGAATATCAGGAATCCGGTAAAAACATCAAATCTCCGAAATCCTGCAAGAACGGGATCAATGACGACTGAAGAGAATCGTTCAACATGACATAAGTGAAATCCTTCCGCAAATTGCTGCAGATTTCAGTGCTGGGCCATCAACAAATGTCAGCAGTGAACCATTCAACGAAACCACCGATACGGGCTTTCGGAGCCGAAGGCCCATTCGTGTATCCTTGATGACCGCACGACCCAAAGCTTTACGCCTCGCCGGGGCCAGTGTACTCTCTGCCATGGACGTCACAGTAGTTTGAAGGGTATAAATGTAGTAGACATAAAAATTGAGTGGTGGCTGTTTTTGTCAACTGATCAAAACAATGTTCAAATGTGTGTGAAATCTTATGGGACTTAACTGCTAAGGTCATCAGTCCCTAAGCTTACACACTACTTAACCTAAATTATCCTAAGGACAAACCACACACCCATGCCCGAGGGAGGACTCGAACCTCCGCCGAGATAAGTCGCACAGTCCATGACCGCAGCGCCTTAGACCGCTCGGCGTAAACTGATCAACGGTGCAGTTTAATAGCACCAATAAGGCGTGTTCCCATGTTGCGAGTTGTTTTGACAGCGTATTTGACAGCGGCGAGAAGAAGCTGATTGCTGTCACACACAGAACCACACTGTCACGACAGCGCTGTGTGCCTTTTTTCTCCTGGTGCCTGTTAGGTATGACGCGCTTTGTTCTGCCCGTCTCGTTAATCTTACCTGTGCTATATATGGCCATTCTCCGAGCGTCCTTATTTGTTTTCATTGTCTGCACAAGGAACAAATGATTGACAAGCATTATGCCCTTACGTATGTGCTTGTTTTCATAGTAGCCCCACAACAACAACCACACTGAAGTCAGGAGACGTAAATGGTTGTCCGACATGAGCCATTGCTTTTTTTATTTTCTATTAAACTGCAATATATTGTTCTATAGCGTATTCTCGGCATCAGGCCATTAATGTAAAAATAGTACTATGGCTGTTATATTCACTTTTAATTTTTTTTTATTTGCGGACCACACAGCAGTTTGGAAAAAATGTTCACAGACTATAAAGCTTCTTTAAGAGTTCTGCAGTTTTTAATAAGAGTTTTCAGTTAAATGTCTCGCACAGTTCCTACCTTGAAGGGATGAAGGAGGGGGGGGGGGATAGGAGTCAAAAGGGCCAACTTCGAGAAGGAGAGGCACCACAGCACATTTTAATTTCCACTGTCTATACTTTTGCAAATAAATTCATAAAACTTTGTCAGCATGACGAGGAAGGATTCAGGATTCACACTCATAGCAGTGGAAGTTCAAAAACACGAAAAAATAATGTTTTTTAAATGTAAAATTACATGATTTTTTTCACTTACTGTTGGCTGTATTTGTTGCTATAGGTACACTTTTCTTCATAAGGAAGAGAGATTCTTCGATGAATTTTGCACAGCCTACAAACCATACTTACAGGTGTATGAAACTCTAAAATTTATTTAATCTATGGTAAAATGAATGAGCTGTTTCGTTTTAAACTTCGTTTTTAGAGAAAACTCGAATTTTATGGTTAATTATCTGAATTTTTACCACAGTTTTTAACAGATTTGGGAAATTCTAGATTTTCATACACCTGTAAGTATGGTTTGTATGCTGTGCAAAATTCATCGACGAATCTCTCTTACTTATGAAGAAAAGTGTACCTACACCAACAAATGCATTCAATACAAAGTGAAAAAATAATGAAATTTCACATGTAAAAAAAAATTTGTTTTGTTATGTTTTTGAACTTCCTCTGCTATGAGTGTGTATCGTAAATCCTTCCTGGTCATGCTAACAAAGTTTTATGAATTTATTTGTAAAAGTATAGACAGTGGAAATTAAAATGTCCTGTGGTGCCTCTCGTTCTCGAAGTCGGCCCGTTTGACGTCCTACCCCCCTTGAAAGGATGAAGAAGTTGAAAATCGAATTCTTTTCCATCGTAACCGACGTGGGTACGATTCATGCACCTTAAGGGCCTCGCTTTGTGCGCCAATGCACCGTGTGGTGAATGTTGTGCGCATGTCGGATGAATCAGAATAAACGGCACTACTGCGGCCTATTTCGGACCCTTACCAAATCGACCTTACGAAATACGTCAAAGGAATCCAGTTACGCACTGGTAGAATCGAATGGAGATAGGTAACCTGTACGAATATTCGCCGACCCCGATTTTTAAAGACTCTAACTACCATGTATAACACAACCTCAAATGTCTGATTACCTTAAAAATGATTTAAAGTGTGTAAATACACTCCTGGAAATGGAAAAAAGAACACATTGACACCGGTGTGTCAGACCCACCATACTTGCTCCGGACACTGCGAGAGGGCTGTACAAGCAATGATCACACGCACGGCACAGCGGACACACCAGGAACCGCGGTGTTGGCCGTCGAATGGCGCTAGCTGCGCAGCATTTGTGCACCGCCGCCGTCAGTGTCAGCCAGTTTGCCGTGGCATACGGAGCTCCATCGCAGTCTTTAACACTGGTAGCATGCCGCGACAGCGTGGACGTGAACCGTATGTGCAGTTGACGGACTTTGAGCGAGGGCGTATAGTGGGCATGCGGGAGGCCGGGTGGACGTACCGCCGAATTGCTCAACACGTGGGGCGTGAGGTCTCCACAGTACATCGATGTTGTCGCCAGTCGTCGGCGGAAGGTGCACGTGCCCGTCGACCTGGGACCGGACCGCAGCGACGCACGGATGCACGCCAAGACCGTAGGATCCTACGCAGTTCCGTAGGGGACCGCACCGCCACTTCCCAGCAAATTAGGGACACTGTTGCTCCTGGGGTATCGGCGAGGACCATTCGCAACCGTCTCCATGAAGCTGGGCTACGGTCCCGCACACCGTTAGGCCGTCTTCCGCTCACGCCCCAACATCGTGCAGCCCGCCTCCAGTGGTGTCGCAACAGGCGTGAATGGAGGGACGAATGGAGACGTGTCGTCTTCAGCGATGAGAGTCGCTTCTGCCTTGGTGCCAATGATGGTCGTATGCGTGTTTGGCGCCGTGCAGGTGAGCGCCACAATCAGGACTGCATACGACGGAGGCACACAGGGCCAACACCCGGCATCATGGTGTGGGGAGCGATCTCCTACACTGGCCGTACACCACTGGTGATCGTCGAGGGGACACTGAATAGTGCACGGTACATCCAAACCGTCATCGAACCCATCGTTCTACCATTCCTAGACCGGCAAGGGAACTTGCTGTTCCAACAGGACAATGCACGTCCGCATGTATCCCGTGCCACCCAACGTGCTCTAGAAGGTGTAAGTCAACTACCCTGGCCAGCAAGATCTCCGGATCTGTCCCCCATTGAGCATGTTTGGGACTGGATGAAGCGTCGTCTCACGCGGTCTGCACGTCCAGCACGAACGCTGGTCCAACTGAGGAGCCAGGTGGAAATGGCATGGCAAGCCGTTCCACAGGACTACATCCAGCATCTCTACGATCGTCTCCATGGGAGAATAGCAGCCTGCATTGCTGCGAAAGGTGGATATACACTGTACTAGTGCTGACATTGTGCATGCTCTGTTGCCTGTGTCTATGTGCCTGTGGTTCTGTCAGTGTGATCATGTGATGTATCTGACCCCAGGAATGTGTCAATAAAGTTTCCCCTTCCTGGGACAATGAATTCACGGTGTTCTTATTTCAATTACCAGGAGTGTATTTGATGTTAGCAATGTAAAACCTCTGCATGTATTAGTACCGTCCGGGTAATTTGCGCTCCGTTTTAAGAAGAGGTAGTTTTTTACGCGAATCAATGTTAACATCGTTATTTTTTGAAGAATGTGTCATAGAATGCTATAATTTTGGAGCTATGTTTAGTGGTATGTGTTATTATTCCATATCCCGATACTGTGCAGCCCTCAACTTACCCTCGATGGCGACAAGAGGAGCTCCATATCCCTCAAGAGCGCCCAGCTGAACATTCATGTCTGCCTGCCTGAGACGTGGCTGTGTATCTCGCCGCCTCGACACTCTTCTGCGTCGATCATCAGGTGTCAGAAAAATGCACCAACATTCCACTCCAACTTTATCCCTGCCCATCTTCTTCGTACATGAGGTTGATTCCGTTTGAACAGAAATCAAGAGACAGTTACCGTCTTTCTGGGTCGACAATGGCACCAAAACAGCGGGAACTTACGTTGCATTGTCCTTGGGGTACCTGCAAACCTTGATCTTCGATGTTTTTTGTCTCGTGTTAGCGGCTCAATTTTCGAATGTCGTCGCTGTGGTGTATGCCCATTCGGACAGGCATCTTGACTTCCTGACACTCCTTGTCGTAAAGGGAAACTCAGTCACAAACGATGAAATGAGAAAGCTTAGTATTTTATATTCGACGATGAGGTCATTAGAGACCAAGTACGAGGTCGGAATAGGGAATTATAGGAAAGTATATCAGCGCTTACCTTTCAAAGGAACCATCTCAGAATTCGCCTTAAGAGATTTGGCGAAATCCTAAAAACGGGGATTTGAGCTACCCTCCTCCCAGTTGCATGTATGCTGATTTAACCACTGCGCTTTCTCGCTTGGAAATGTGGGCGCAGTCTAATCTTGAAATCGCTACTCTTCGATTCATGTCGGCTGACTGAAAATAGCCGGCCGGAGTGGCCGAGCGGTTCTAGGCGCTACAGTCTAGATCCACGCGACCGCTACGGTCGCAGGTTCGAATCCTGCCTCGGGCATGGATGTGTGTGATGACCTTAGGTTAGTTAGGTTTAAATAGTTCTAAGTTCTAGAGGACTGATGACCACGGCAGTTAAGTCCCATAGTGCTCAGAGCCATTTGAACCATTTTGACTAAAAATAGTAAAGAAGCCGCTTTGTCCCGGTCACATTCGCAGGTAGTTCCACTGGACTGCACTCACAATGGAGGTTAATGATGTGTTGGCAGAAGAGCCAACACAGTGTTGCTAGAGGAGGCCGAAATGCACGCGTTTAATTACACGCAGACTGGCGTGAGGTCTGGAACAGGACAATGTCTTGAGAATTGCAAATAAAGTACGTAGATGATGTAATACTTAACTTTAATCCATATTTGGAGTACATCGCTCTTGACTGTACATGCTTCATATAACAAATATCAATTGAATATGGCGCCTTGCTAGGTCGTAGCAAATGACGTAGCTGAAGGCTATGCTAACTATCGTCTCGGCAAATGAGAGCGTGATTGTCAGTGAACCACTGCTATGAACGTCGGCTGTACAACTGGGGCGAGCGCCAGGACGTCTCTCTAGACCTGCCGTGTGGCGGCGCTCGGTCTGCATCACTGACAGTGGCGACACGCGGGTCCGACGTATACTAATGGACCGCGGCCGATTTAAAGGCTACCACCTAGCAAGTGTGGTGTCTGGCGGTGACACCACAGTTAACTCTTACCACCATTGCACAGATCGCTGTACGTAGTGATCTGTTGTTGTGGTCAAAGGAGAATCGAGAAGGGGCTTTGCGAACTATCTCTGTACGAAAAAACTAAAAATGCGAGTTCCGGAATTTAACCGAAAGTAATCGTAGACTGTTCAAGTGCGGAAAACCATCTCAGACTACAGTATATCATATAAGATTATCAATATAATACAGGAAACGTACAATTGAATGGAAGGGAAATTGCCATCGCCTGTCAGGCTGAAGCCCGGGGTAAAACAGGGACGAGGTTGTTCTCCCTCCATCTGTGTTGTTAATTATGATGGCCGAAGTGAAGAGAACGAGAAATGAAGCCAAAATATGGGGAGTAGGCTGGAACTTATCTTAGAAGAAAGAGTTATAAGAGTCGAGGGGTATGAAAGGGAAGCAGTGGTTGGGAAGGGAGTGAGACAGGTTGTAGCCTATCCCCGATGTTATTCAATCTGTATATTGAGCAAGAAATAAAGGAAACAAAAGAAAAGTTCGGAGTAGGTATTAAAATCCACGGAGAAGAAATTAAAACTTTGAGGTTCGCCGATGACATTGTAATTCTGTCAGAGGCAGCAAATGACTTGAAAGAGCAGTTGAACGGAATGGGCAGTGTCTTGGAAGGAGGGTATAAGATGAACATCAACAAAAGCAAAACGAGGATAATGGAATGTAGTCAAATTAAATCGGGTGATGCTGAGGGAATTAGATTAGGAAATGAGACACTTAAAGTAGTAAAGGAGTTTTGCTATTTGGGGAGCAAAATAACTGATGATGGTCGAAGTAGAGAGGATATAAAATGTAGACGCAATGGCAAGGAAAGCGTTAATGAAGAAGAAAAATTTGTTAACATCGAGTGTAGATTTAAGTGTCAGGAAGTCGTTTCGGAATGTATTTGTATGCAGTGTAGCCATGTATCGAAGTGAAACATGGACGATAAATAGTTCAGACAAGAAGAGAATAGAAGCTTTCGAAATGTGGTGCTGCAGAAGAATGCTGAAGATTAGATGGGTAGATCATATAACTAATGAGGAGGTATTGAATAGAATTGGGGAGAAGAGGCGCTTGTGGCACAACTTGACTAGAAGAAGGGATCGGTTGGTAGGACATGTTCTGAGACATCGAGGGATCACAAATTTAGTATTGGAGGGCAGCGTGGAGGGTAAAAATCGTAGAGGGAGACCAAGAGATGAATACACTAAGCAGATTCAGAAGGATGTAGGTTGCAGTAGGTACTGGGAGATGAAGAAGCTTGCACAGGATAGAGTAGCATGGAGAGCTGCATCAAACCAGTCTCTGGACTGAAGACCACAACAACAACAACAACAGGCTGGAACATCAGCGACCAACTGAAGGACATTGATTCTCTCAAAACTTCAAGCAGTACGTTTGTTTGCGTGGCCATCTTCCGTAGCAGCTGTCAAAATCTGTTGCTATAGGTTAGCCTTCTTGAGCTGACTGCAGTTTAATTAAAAAGAAATACACCAGACGCGTTTCGCTTTTATTTATAAAGCAACTTCCGTGGTTATTTTGCAAATTGGATACATACATTTTTATATTTTTGATTGTTATAGGTTAAAAACAGTGTTTTCTTTACGAAGTTGGTCTGCAAGTTTCTTGCGGTGTTTCTTTACATATTCTGTCCCTTCCCTCCTTGTTAGCAGTGGTTGACGTCGAAAGGTTTTATTTCACATTTGCACTTGGTAGTTTTTATTATTCTGCAGTATTTCCTGCGCTTCATTATTTACACTTCACTTTCTTAAACTGTTTCTCATTCCTCACTGCCACAGAGTTTAAGTGAACACTGAAAAATCTGCAGGAGCAAGTGAGAAAGATCAGGCTAACTATATAGGGGTGACTCTATGATGATTTTAAAAACTTTCAGGGGTGATGTAGAACGGTAAAGGTGTCAATCTGAGATAATGGATCCTAGTCCGGAAAGGACTGAGTCGGAATATATAAGCGAAAATGGTTCTGATGCCTCTGACAGTGGACCTCTTGTACTGCAAGCTCTTTGATTTACATATTTTGGGAGAAGGTAGTATGGTCCAAAACAAGAAAAAAAGTCCAATAAACAAGGGCTGCAGAGTGCTTACCTTAAGAGCTATGAGCACTTGTTCGTATCCGCTACGGTGAAAGACATGTCTTCTATGAAACAATTGTTCCTAGCTCTTAAGGTATCTACTTTAGAGTTTACGTTTACTGGACCTTTTTTCTCGTTTTGGTCCGTGCTGCTTCCTCCCGAAGTACGTTAAGCAAAGACCTTAGAGTAGAAGAGGTTCACTGCCAGAGGTAGTAGAATGATTTTCATTTTCAACTTTCGCCTCTGTCGTCGCCGGACCAAGGCCCCTTACCTCAGATCGAAACTTTTACACTTCTCCATCATTTCTGAAAGTTTGTAACATCACGGAGCCACCCTGTGTTGTGGGAAACACCAAGTGTCTATGGATAGCCTAACGATAGGAAGTTGCAAACATGTGGAGGAATTTTGGGTATATTGTAGACTTGAGGTATCTCGGAAGCATTCTGACTAAATATGAAGAAGCCGAGTAGAGCGTGTGTAGTAGGATCAAGGAGGGACATACAGGCTTCGTCCAACTGCATCCCATCAGGAAAAGCAATGAGATTGCCATCTGAAGAGATTCTGGTCGAATGTAAGGTACAGCAGCGGAAAGACGCAGTCACTACCTTCACTGCGCGATAACAATGGTGATGTTCCTGATTACGCCGGTTCTAGGCGCTTCAGTCTGGAACCGCGCGACCTCTACGGTCGCAGATTCGAATCCTGCCTCGGGCATGGATGTGTGTGATGTCCTTAGGTTAGTTAGGTTTAAGTACTGAGTTCTAGGGGACTGATGACCTCAGATGTTAAGTCGCATAGTGCTCAGAGCCATTTGAACCATTTGTCCCTGATTACAGTGGTATTAAAGCAGAATTTCTAAATATGTTCTTCTGAAAATCCTTAACCAAAGTAAATATTCCAGAATTCGAAGCAAGTACAATTACAAACACGAGTAACTTGGAAGCACTGCAGATATCCTCGGTGTAGCAAAGCAGCTCAAATCACTTAATAAAGGCAAGGCCTCAGGTTCTGATTGTATACCAGTCAGGTTCCTCTCAGAGAGTGACGATACAATAGCTTCATATTTAACAATCATATATCGTACAACCTATCGCTCGTTGAAAGACCAATACCTAAAGACTGGAAAGTTGCGCAAATCACACCAGTACCCAATAAAGGATATAGTAATAATCTGCTAAACAACAATCTCATATCACTAACGCCGGTTTGCAATAGGATTCTGGAACATTTACTGTGTTCGAACATTATATATCGAAGGAAGCTATTTATTGTCAAACAGCCAACACAGATTCACAAAAATGTCTTTCTGGTGAAACACAATTAGCTCCTCATTCTGACGAAATAATAAGTGCTATTGATAGGGGATATCAAATTGATACCGTATTTTTAGATTTCCAGAAGACTTTTAACGGCATACCTCGCAAGCGACTTCTAATCAAATTGCGTACCTATGGACAATCGTCTCTCTTGTGCGACTGGTTTCGTGATTTTCTGTCAGGAAAGTCACAGATCATAGTAACTGCCGGAAAGTCATCCAGTAAAACACAAGTAATATCTCGCGTTCCGCAAGAAAGTGTTACAGGCCCTCTGTTGTTCCTGCCATACATAGACGATTTAGGAACATTATGAGTAGCAGTCTTGGGTTGTTTGCAGATGGTGCTGTCATTTACCATCTTATAAAGTCAGCAGATGATCAAAACAAATTGCAAAACGATTTGGACACGATATCTTTATGGTGTGAAAAGTGGCAGTTGACTTTACACACGATAAGTGTGAAGTAATCCACATGAAAACCAAAAGGAATCCGCTAAATTTCGGTTTCACGATAAATCACACAAATCTAAAAAAAAAAAAAATGGCTCTTAGTACTATGGGACTCAACATCTGAGGTCATCAGTCCCCTAGAACTTAGAACTACTTAAACCTAACTAACCTAAGGACATCACACACATCCATGCCCGAGGCAGGATTGGAACCTGCGACCGTAACAGTCACGCGGTTCCGGACTGAAGTGCCTAGAAGCGCACGGTCACCGCGGCCGGCACACAAATCTAAAGGCAGGAAAAACGGCCTTGCCGCAGTGGATACACCGGTTCCCGTGAGATCACCGAAGGTAAGCGCTGTCGGGCGTAGCCGGCACTTGGATGGGTGACCATCCAGCCGTCATGCGCTGTTGCCATTTTTCGGGGTGCACTCAGCCTCGTGATGCCAATTGAGGAGCTACTCGACCGAATAGTAGCGGCTCCGGTCAAAGAAAACCATCATAACGACCGGGAGAGCGGTGTGCTGACTACACGCCCCTCCTATCCGCATTCTCAATTGAGGATGGCACGGCAGTCGGATGGTCCCGATGGGCCTCTTGTGGCCTGAAGACGGAGTGCTTTAAGTTAGAACGATAACATAGATAATGTTGTAGTTAAAGCACAGTAAAGACTACGATTTATTGGCAGAGCAGTGAGAACACGAAACAGGTCTACTAAGAGATTGCCTATACCAGGCTTTTACGCCCTTTTCTGGAATATTGCTGTGCTGTGTGAGATCCGCATCAGATTGGATCAACGGACAACATCGAAACAGTTCAAAGAAAGACCGCGCGTTTTGTACTGTTGCGAAATAGGGGAGATAGCGCCACGGGTACTTGAATTTGGGTGGTAATTATTAAAACAGAGGCGTTTTACGCTGCGGCAGGATCTTCTCGTGAAGCTTCAGTCACCAACTTTCTCTTCAGCTACATTGAGAGGAATGATCATCATCATAAAATAAGAGAAATCAGAATCCACACACATAAAGATTTAAGTGTTCGTTTTCCCACACCCTGTTCGAAAGTCGAATGGTATAGAAATACATTGCTTGAACATGGTTCGATGAACAATCTGCCAGGCACTTAGCTGTGAATAGCAGAGTAACCATGTAGATGTAGAAGAATAAAACTTCGAATACTCAACAACAACGTAAAATCAGTGTTGCTGCCGGCCGAAGTGGCCGTGCGGTTAAAGGCGCTGCAGTCTGGAACCGCAAGATCGCTACGGTCGCAGGTTCGCATCCTGCCTCGGGCATGGATGTTTGTCATGTCCTTAGGTTAGTTAGGTTTAACTAGTTCTAAGTTCTAGGGGACTAATGACCTCAGCAGTTGAGTCCCATAGCGCTCAGAGCCATTTGAACCATTTGAACCAATCAGTGTTGCTGCAGGAGTGTGATACCTGGATGGCGACAGAATTTTACAAGCCAGTGCTTACGAAGAATCCTGCAAATATTTTAGTCAAATGTAATATCCAATGAAGGGATGCGGGACTGTATGAACCCTGAATTAGAATCATCAGATGAGGAATCGCAGAAGAGGAAAACCGAGCATAGCGTGGAGAGAACGTGGGGAGAAATGAAGACAGTGGCACAAAACCCAGTCCACTGGCGATACTTTGTCGAAGCCCTGTGTTCCAACGACTAAAACGAAAGGATATAAGTCAAGTGCATAATCCATACCGAATAGGTCGAATAAGTGACACTGAACGCGTACAAAGAAGGGATGCATGAATGGTAAACGGTTTCTTTGTCATACGGAGAGCCACGATAATGCTGAAGAATCTAAACTGGCAGACGCTTCAAGATAGTCGCCAATATAATTCCACAAAAACTTGCGTTCAAAAGTTAAATATCCAATATTAAATAGTACGTATCGTACGGAGCGCGAAGATGAGAGTAGACTAATTATTGCACTCACCGCGGCATTTATGTATTTTCGTGCCCTCAGTAAAAGAATGGAATGAGAAAAAAGTCTGTAATACACGGTACAATGAGAAGTGCTCCATTCCAGACATGTTACGGTGGTTTGCAGACTATGGATAAAAACATATCAACAAAAGTTTTGCGTCGCCTCTTTAGTTCGAAATTCATGGCACATAAAATAAAAATTGCTTTTGAGCCATGGGTATATTTCGTTTGAAATGTGTCCAGATTACCAAAATAAAAAAATAAGAAAATAAATTTGTGTAACGACAAAATCATCTGTTTCACACGAGGGTTTTTCAAACATCCTGAGCAACGTCAATAAGCGGTGGAACGCACCGTTGCTCGAATGCAGGCCTCAGTCTGCCATGGCATGCCATCGATGATCCAAATTGTCTCACTCTTAAATGGCAGTTCTGTGTAAGTCGCCCAGGGCACATGGTCGCTGTCGACGTCATAAAATAGCTCGTATCAATCGACTCCACGCATGTTCGATTAGTTTCATGTCCGGGGAACTGGCAGGCCACTACATTCTGTTGATCCTAGCGTACTAAAGAAACTGTCCATGGGAACAGCTCGACGAGCGCGCGGATGATTATCCATTTAGATGAAACTGTCAGCAAAACTTTGGTGATACTGTTCCACAGTTGGTTGCAGAATCCCGTCCGTGTACCGTAGACTGCCCGCAACAACCACGAGATGTGGCTCCACGTCATGCCATCCCAGAACATCACACCACCATCACCTTGCTGCACGTGTGGGGCACTGGGTTGGAAGCGTTCGATATTACCCGGTTGTCTACAGGCACGTTGTCAGCGACTATCAGGGTACAAACAGATACGAATTTTGTCCATAAACAACACCAGACGCAAATCCTGGGGCATCCATTCCAGGTGATTTCTTGCCCATCTGAGACAGGGACCGTGGTGTTGTCGTGTACGACGTGGTGCCGGGAATAGAGATTCGCAACATGCAATCGTCTCCTAACAGTTTACTGCGATACATGACGTCCCGTAACCGCTGAGAATGCCGAATTCAGGTCAGTAGCTCTCAATCCACGGTTCCTTTCACTCAAAAGTCGTATGTACCAATCATTTTGAGCGCCTGTACGGTGTGAGCCTTCAACACCAACTGTCAACTGGAACCATGTCCGCAGCATATCTGTTTGACTCCAGCTCACATTTCTAGCAATTTCCGTGGTTGACAAGAGTTCTGCTCATAATATGATGAAGCGGACTCGATCATTTGTCACGATTGTCCTTCGTGGCATAATCGATGTTCACTCTGCTGTTACACAGACACTTCTAATATTTCCCTACTGGTACTTTACGTTTAACTGAAATGCTGCAGTACATTCGAGGGTGGCTTTCTGTCCATTGGTAGCGCTCATTGTACATGTTTTTAACATCAGTGGTGACCTTCCTGTCGATAAGGGAACTATCACAACAGCAATACAGTTGCACGACATATCAAGGTGATGCAAAACGTTGTTAAAATGCGTAGATATGCGTGTAGATGCAGATGTACACAGTAGTTCTTCCCACACAACATTTGCGCATGGAGCAGGAGAGAGGAGGAGAAATGAACATGGTACCCAAAGCACATTTGTCTACACACTGTATGGGACTTACATGGAATACAAGATATATAGTTGTAAATGTCCTTGCTCAAAAAACATGATCCACACCTACTGGAAAACAAACTTTATCAAAGTGTGTGTGAGTTACGTATGTTTCGTACGGTACATGAAAAACACGATGAAATTACGCCGTCACTGCATTTCTTCGTTCATAAACAAAGACCTCACGAGTTGAATGTCATGCGACATTTTTCCACTGCCATACAATTTTGGGAGCTGGCAGCAGCACGAAATATAACCCGTATTCATTCTGCCGACAGACGATGTAGATTAAGCGAGGGACTACCCAGGACGGCGTGTGGCACCCATCGAAACCTGACCTGCCCCACAGCACAGAGTCCCGCCGAAGAAGGTCAGACAGGCACCAGGTGGCCAGCGCCTGAGTTTCTCACGCACAGTCCAGCAAGAGCTCAGGCGGAAGTACTGTTCATCGCCTGAGGCACGCGGATGTGTTGCATGAACAATAAATTAACACTTCATGCTGCACTGGTTCAACAGCAGACCACTGTACAGGGTGTTACAAAAAGGTACGGCCAAACTTTCAGGAAACATTCCTCACACACAAATAAAGAAATGATGTTATGTGGACATGTGTCCGGAAACGCTTAATTTCCATGTTAGAGCTCATTTTAGTTTCGTCAGTATGTACTGTACTTCCTCGATTCACCGCCAGTTGGCCCAATTGAAGGAAGGTAATGTTGACTTCGGTGCTTGTGTTGACATGCGACTCATTGCACGGAACATTCCAGCCTATGACTCGCAACTGGGGAAGACCCAGGTCGACGAGGACACCTGCAATGGACGAGGCAATTCTTCGTGCAGTTGACGATAACCCTAATGTCAGCGCCAGAGAAGTTGCTGCTGTACAAGGACCACGTCACTGTATGGAGAGTGCTACGGGAGAACCAGTTGTTTCCGTACCATGTACAGCGTGTGCAGGCGCTATCAGCAGCTGATTGGCCTCCACGGGTACACTTCTGCGAATGGTTCATCCAAGAATGTGTCAATCCTCATTTCAGTGCAAATGTTCTCTTTACGGATGAGGCTTCATTCCAACGTGATCAAATTGTAAATTTTCACAATCAACATGTGTGGGCTGACGAGAATTCGCACGCAATTGTGCAATCACGTCATGAACACAGATTTTCTGTGAACGTTTGGGGAGGCATTGTTGGTGATGTCTTGATTGGGCCCCATGTTCTTCCACCTACGCTGAACGGAGCACGTTATCATGATTTCATACGGGATACTCTACCTGTGCTGCTAGAACATATGCCTTTACAAGTACGACACAACATGTGGTTCATACACGATGGAGCTCCTGCACATTTCAGTTGAAGTGTTCGTACGCTTCTCAACAACGGATTCGGTGACCGATGGATTGGTAGAGACGGACCAATTCCATGGCCTCCACGCTCTCCTGACCTCAACCCTCTTGACTTTCATTTATGGGGGCATTTGAAAGCTCTTGTCTACGCAACCCCGGTACCAAATGTAGAGACTCTTCGTCCTCGTATTGTGGACGGCTGTGATACAATACGCCATTCTCCAGGGCTGCATCAGCGCATCAGGGATTCCATGCGACGGAGGGTGGATGCATGTATCCTCGCTAACGGAGGACATTTTGAACATTTCCTGTAACAAAGTGTTTGAAGTCACGCTGGTACGTTCTGTTGCTGTGTGTTTCCATTCCATAATTAATGTGATTTGAAGAGAAGTGATAAAATAAGCTCTAACATGGAAAGTAAGCCTTTCCGGACACATGTCCACATAACATATTTTCTTTCTTTGTGTCTGAGGAATGTTTCCTGAAAGTTTGGCCGTACCTTTTTGTAACACCCTGTATAACTAATGAGTCTCTCCACCTTCGGACTCACATCCCCAGTAACAGAGAGAAGCTAAACAACGCGTGTTGGAACCTTCGCTGTCCATGTTACATATCAATGACCTGCCAGAGATTATTTAGGGGAAATGCATGAGAAATTACACCTAATGTAACTTTTACCGTTTGAGAGATAACGGAACCAAATTTTTCACATTTTATCATAATCTTTTGCTATAATCTGGATTTTCTACAATTTTTTTGTCAAATCGTTTGATCAGGACGTTGCTGTATCTTTTACAACATATACTGTTGCACGAGGAATATTTTCTCACTGGTTACTTGTCTTATTTCTTCCAAAAAGTGGTAGATTATGTATAGTAATTAGATAAAAAATTCTGAGTACGAAGTTTTTGATACCAGTCTTAGATCTCTCGCAACAACTTTTTTTATTTTGTGTGTATGATACATGGGAAATCTTACTTCACATAAATTTAAATAAACTTGACACTAAAGCATTTGAAAAATTTTGTACCACAGGAAGCTGTGTCATAGTATTTACAAAGTCTGTACGAAATTCACCTTTTTTTAATACACTGGTTCAGCAGAAAATGCTCCTTATACACTGAAAAATGAAGCTGCAGAAAATGCACAAAAAAGATTTTATTAGCATTCACGCCGGAAACAAGTATCTTAATGTTGGCTATAACCACACATTTGGTCTTTTTGGTTTTCTTGTAGCTCTTCGCTTCTAGTCTGATCCTTCTGACGAGCCCTTTTGGCAATATCCTTAATTGACACTTTAGAACTAGGAATACCAACATTATCAATCTTTTTCAACAGGTTTTTAGTAAAGCAACGTGCATCAAATACTAGTCTTATCGGGGTCCTGATGCTTTCAGTATTACCATCACTGAACACCAGAACAGCATCATATGAGGAAATTCTAACAATAGTGGATGAGCAAAATGTTGTCTTTGGTCGTCTCTTCTAGATGAAGTTATTAATGCTACCGTTTGGGTATTGCGTTCCACTATGTAAGCATTTCTTTAATAAATTGTAATTAATCGCATCGTAAATGGGCTCGCAGCCTCACATACCTTACACATGTCTTCTCTGAAAACATAAAATAATAATACCACGGACAAGGACAGAGTCATGTAGAAAAGGAGGCATGGCACTGCGCGTTAGTTGAAACAAGATGACTTTTACATTATTTATAGCAGGAATGAAACTCTGAAAATTGGAGACAACGTTTCTAACATGCTAAAGAACAATATGCTCGAAAAATTCAACATTTTTAACAAATTTTACATACATCCCCCATTAAGAGTAAAGTCAGATAGCTTAAAGATTATCTATAATCCATAATGAAGTACCATCTGAAAAAAAGAGCACAAAATTTCAATATTGTGCTGGGATTGGCAAATTGTTTAAAATATTCAGAAATATTAAATTGTGCGCTTCAAAAACAAAAGTAACTAGTATCTTACCACTATAATATCAATGAGATACAACTGGAATCAGTCAACTTACACAGATGACTGGGTGTAACAATTGCCAGGGATATCAAATGAAATGATTTCATTGGCTCAGTCGTAGCTAAAGCAGATATCAGACTTTGATTCATTTGTAGGTTACTCGGAAAATCCAGTCGAGAAAGGACATTCTTTACAAAACACTCGTCCGACTTATCCTAGAAAATACTCCCATACCAAGGAGAACTAACAGGGGATACTGAAAGCGTAAAAACAATGGCAGCACGAAAGGACACAGTGTTTAACCTACGTAGAGCATCGTGGAGATGCTGAAAAATGCTGAAAAATCTAATCCCGGACGTCTGAAGATATTCCGACGAATCTGTTTCAAAAGTTCCATGAATCACCGTTCAGTGAGGAATAGAATCAGCGTTAAGTAAGAAATTTAGGAATGTACTGCAATGCCCTAAGTATCACTCTCGTAGGTATCAGAGCGTTCTCCTAATATTTAATTATGTTCCGTGTACCATTGAATGGATAGTGCTTTGAATGCCGAGAACGTCTTGTAAAAAATAGTTTGACTGCGGAATGGGCTTTGAGTCAGGCAAAACAACTTCAAATAGTATTAGTATTAGATAAATAATAATAATACGCCATTAAATATACATTTGGATTTATTCTTCTTTCATTTTGGTCCCAGACAAAAGGGTCGAGTATGCAATGTGCAAAACTTTTCACTAAGTACATAATTCTTCTCATAAAATTCATTATGGCCCAACGCTACCGACCAGCCGACGTATCAGTCTCAGCCCACAGGCGTCACTGGATGCGGATATGGAGGGGCATGTGGTGAGCGCACCGCTCTCCCGGCCGTATGTCAGTTGACGAGACCGGAGCCGCTACTTTTCAGTCAAGTAGCTCCACAGTTTGCCTCACAAGTGCTAAGTGCACCAAGCTTGCCAACAGCGCTCGGCAGACCGGATGGTCACCCAGGCAAGTGCTAGCCCTGCCCTACAGCGCTTAACTTCGGTCATCTGACAGGAACAGTTGTTACCACTGCGGCAGGGTCGTCGGCATGGCTATTAAAGCCCCTCCTTAAACATATTATTACACTACCGTCTTCTGTTCATTTGCGTTTGCTTTTCCTAGTGGGGGAATGGTACTCTCCTTACATACTCGCTCTCTACAGAGTGCTAATAAAGGCAGCTAACCCTAGACCAATAACTGATCATTGTCGTCTTCCATTACGGAAAGACGAAAATTAGAAATGTAATACTTCGTAAGCAATGAGTCTCTACACGTGAGCTCAGGAAAGCTACTACGCAGACGGTTCAGTAAAAAAAAACAGCGTATTGTCGTTGCCGCCGCCCTTCAACTATTGCACGACTTCTTCTTGAAAAGGATACATTGATGTAAGACACTCATTCAGTTACTCGGAAATAAAAGACGCACTATTATAAAAGAACCATGCTGCAACTTTGTAATCACAAACAATTTAGACGCGGCTACTTTTGTCGTTTTCTGAGGATTCATAGAAGACGATTGATGGAATTTGCAAATCACATATTCTTATTTTAGACAGAATTCATAATTTCATACTCTCATCCATGATATATATGTCACTCATTACGTTTGATACAGCCATAGTTTTGCTAGTTCATGGAAGTTGCAAATTACTCGTATAGCCTGCAAACTTCGGAGTAAATTTTTCATTCACTGTTTACAGCTAGTAAAAATTTTTGTTGTTAATTTTCAATGCTAGTGCCGGGTTTCTACTCTCCTTACACACTCTACTATGCAGACTGTTAATCAAGACAGATAACGCAAGGCTAATTATTGATCATCGTTTACTTTCTCTACAGAAAGGAGAAATTGGTTCAAATGGCTCTGAGCACTATGGGACTTAACTTCTGAGGTCATCAGTCCCCTAGAACTTAGAACTACTTAAACCTAACTAAGGACATCACACACATCCATGCCCGAGGCAGGATTCGAACCTGCGACCGTAGCGGTCGCGCGGTTCCAGACTGTAGCGCCTAGAACCGCTCGGTCACCTCGGCCGGCTGAAAGGAGAAACATAAGATAGTAGGCAGCGATGTGCAATCTACGTTGTCTATGGCTAACATTGTCTCAGACCGAGGTTAAGTGCTGAATTATTACTTGATATTTTATTAAAAACTTTACAAATATAATGAGATGTTACATAGGGAGAGCGAAAACAACATTAGACTAACCATAGTGCAAACACAGGCACTTAAGCGATCATTCTTCCCGCGCTCCATACGGGAAGACGTCATAACTAGTGGTTCAGTGGGAAGTTCCCTCTTCCATGCATTTCACAGTGATTTGTAGACTGCAGATGCAGATGCAATAATCTCAAATCATTGACAGAATCTTCTCCATCAGCCGAATAAGAAGATCATTTTCAAGTGAAGAGCGTGATTCCTGTAGGACACCAATATTTTCTTGTGAACATTTAATCAGCGCAATTCATTTAGAAGGCCTGCCCTCTCATATAACTCTAATGACCAGATCTCCTTTGGACTGCTGCATTTCATTGTTTTGCAAACGTACGCAGGTGTTTTATTTTTGCTTCCTTTGTTTTACTGATCCACTATTGAGAGGGGTCTGCACATCATAAAACTCTTTCATCGTATATTTGGATATTTTTGTGTGGGGAAATTCCATCATTCTGACGAAAGAGTGTCACCTTATCTGTAGGGAGGATTGTCGTGCAGTCAGGTAGGATAGCAGTCAGAGTCCTAGTCCTGATAACGATCTTAAAGTCACGTCTGGTGTCAGGTTACACTTTATATTCAAGGTAACCCCGGGGACCCCCACCCTTCCGTGCATCACAGCAAATTGTGTAAGTTATATTCAAGTTCAGGATGTAGGCTGATATCGGTCATGTGGCCACCCACTCCTGTAGCACACTACGTGTAGCAGCCTGATACCCCACCCATCAATCTTGGGTAACTGCGTGTCACAAAATTTGCGGGAAAATGAAGGTTATCCCTCCCCTCCACCCATCCCCTTACCCCTCTCTCTCTGGGCTACTGGGAACAAGTTAAAATGGAGGGAAACTGCCTCCCCCTTCACCATTTCTAACTAGCTCAGTTGTATGAGCCTCGCCAGTTTTGCTCAATGCGCTTGAGTGAAAGGATCATCGGCGGCACAGTTATCCCACATAAAAAATGGCAGTAAATATTACCATAACTGGCAAGGTACGGCATTCTGACATTCCAGTATGTGACTGTGGCACAACTGACTTACTATAATTTAATAATATCATGGCATATTCTACAAAATGGCAGTAAATATTACCATAACTGGCAAGGTACGGCATTCTGACATTCCAGTATGTGACTGTGGCACAGCTGACATACTATAATTTAATAATATCATGGCATATTCTACAAAATGGCAGTAAATATTACCATAAGTGGCAAGGTACGGCATTCTGACATTCCAGTATGTGACTGTGGCACAGCTGACTTACTATAATTTAATAATATCATGGCATATTCTACAAAATGGCAGTAAATATTACCATAACTGGCAAGGTACGGCATTCTGGCATTCCAGTATGTGACTGTGGCACAGCTGACTTACTATAATTTAATAATATCATGGCATATTCTACAAAATGGCAGTAAATATTACCATAACTGGCAAGGTACGGCATTCTGACATTCCAGTATGTGACTGTGGCACAGCTGACTTACTATAATTTAATAATACCATGGCATATTCTACAAAATGGCAGTAAATATTACCATAACTGGCAAGGTACGGCATTCTGACATTCCAGTATGTGACTGTGGCACAGCTGACTTACTATAATTTAATAATACCATGGCATATTCTACAAAATGGCAGTAAATATTACCATAACTGGCAAGGTACGGCATTCTGACATTCCAGTATGAGACTGTGGCACAGCTGACTTACTATAATTTAATAATAGCATGGCATATTCTGCAAAATGGCAGTAAATATTACCATAACTGGCAAGGTACGGCATTCTGACATTCCAGTATGTGACTGTGGCACAGCTGACTTACTATAATTTAATAATACCATGGCATATTCTACAAAATTGCAGTAAATATTACCATAACTGGCAAGGTACGGCATTCTGACATTCCAGTATGTGACTGTGGCACAGCTGACTTACTATAATTTAATAATACCATGGCATATTCTACAAAATGGCAGTAAATATTACCATAACTGGCAAGGTACGGCATTCTGACATTCCAGTATGTGACTGTGGCACAGCTGACTTACTATAATTTAATAATACCATGGCATATTCTACAAAATGGCAGTAAATATTACCATAACTGGCAAGGTACGGCATTCTGACATTCCAGTATGTGACTGTGGCACAGCTGACTTACTATAATTTAATAATACCATGGCATATTCTACAAAATGGCAGTAAATATTACCATAAGTGGCAAGGTACAGCATTCTGACATTCCAGTATGTGACTGTGGCACAGCTGACTAACTATAATTTAATAATACCATGGCATATTGTACAAAATGGCAGTAAATATTACCATAAGTGGCAAGGTACGGCATTCTGACATTCCAGTATGTGACTGTGGCACAGCTGACTTACTATAATTTAATAATACCATGGCATATTCTACAAAATGGCAGTAAATATTACCATAACTGGCAAGGTACGGCATTCTGACATTCCAGTATGTGACTGTGGCACAGCTGACTTACTATAACTTAATAATACCATGGCATATTCTACAAAATGGCAGTAAATATTACCATAACTGGCAAGGTACGGCATTCTGACATTCCAGTATGTGACTGTGGCACAGCTGACTTACTATAATTTAATAATACCATGGCATATTCTACAAAATGGTAGTAAATATTACCATAACTGGCAAGGTACGGCATTCTGACATTCCAGTATGTGACTGTGGCACAGCTGACTTACTATAATTTAATAATACCATGGCATATTCTACAAAATGGCAGTAAATATTACCATAACTGGCAAGGTACGGCATTCTGACATTCCAGTATGAGACTGTGGCACAGCTGACTTACTATAATTTAATAATAGCATGGCATATTCTGCAAAATGGCAGTAAATATTACCATAACTGGCAAGGTACGGCATTCTGACATTCCAGTATGTGACTGTGGCACAGCTGACTTACTATAATTTAATAATACCATGGCATATTCTACAAAATTGCAGTAAATATTACCATAACTGGCAAGGTACGGCATTCTGACATTCCAGTATGTGACTGTGGCACAGCTGACTTACTATAATTTAATAATACCATGGCATATTCTACAAAATGGCAGTAAATATTACCATAACTGGCAAGGTACGGCATTCTGACATTCCAGTATGTGACTGTGGCACAGCTGACTTACTATAATTTAATAATACCATGGCATATTCTACAAAATGGCAGTAAATATTACCATAACTGGCAAGGTACGGCATTCTGAGATTCCAGTATGTGACTGTGGCACAGCTGACTTACTATAATTTAATAATACCATGGCATATTCTACAAAATGGCAGTAAATATTACCATAAGTGGCAAGGTACGGCATTCTGACATTCCAGTATGTGACTGTGGCACAGCTGACTAACTATAATTTAATAATACCATGGCATATTCTACAAAATGGCAGTAAATATTACCATAAGTGGCAAGGTACGGCATTCTGACATTCCAGTATGTGACTGTGGCACAGCTGACTTACTATAATTTAATAATACCATGGCATATTCTACAAAATGGCAGTAAATATTACCATAAGTGGCAAGGTACGGCATTCTGACATTCCAGTATGTGACTGTGGCACAGCTGACTTACTATAACTTAATAATACCATGGCATATTCTACAAAATGGCAGTAAATATTACCATAACTGGCAAGGTACGGCATTCTGACATTCCAGTATGTGACTGTGGCACAGCTGACTTACTATAATTTAATAATACCATGGCATATTCTACAAAATGGCAGTAAATATTACCATAACTGGCAAGGTACGGCATTCTGACATTCCAGTATGTGACTGTGGCACAGCTGACTTACTATAATTTAATAATACCATGGCATATTCTACAAAATGGCAGTAAATATTACCATAACTGGCAAGGTACGGCATTCTGACATTCCAGTATGTGACTGTGGCACAGCTGACTTACTATAATTTAATAATACCATGGCATATTCTACAAAATTGCAGTAAATATTACCATAACTGGCAAGGTACGGCATTCTGACATTCCAGTATGTGACTGTGGCACAGCTGACTTACTATAATTTAATAATACCATGGCATATTCTACAAAATGGCAGTAAATATTACCATAAGTGGCAAGGTACGGCATTCTGACATTCCAGTATGTGACTGTGGCACAGCTGACTTACTATAATTTAATAATACCATGGCATATTCTACAAAATGGCAGTAAATATTATCATAACTGGCAAGGTACGGCATTCTGACATTCCAGTATGTGACTGTGGCACAGCTGACTTACTATAATTTAATAATAGCATGGCATATTCTGCAAAATGGCAGTAAATATTACCATAACTGGCAAGGTACGGCATTCTGACATTCCAGTATGTGACTGTGGCACAGCTGACTTACTATAATTTAATAATACCATGGCATATTCTACAAAATGGCAGTAAATATTACCATAACTGGCAAGGTACGGCATTCTGACATTCCAGTATGTGACTGTGGCACAGCTGGCGTACTATAATTTAATAATACCATAGCATATTCTACAAAATGGCAGTAAATATTACCATAACTGGCAAGGTACGGCATTCTGAGATTCCAGTATGTGACTGTGGCACAGCTGACTTACTATAATTTAATAATACCATGGCATATTCTACAAAATGGCAGTAAATATTACCATAACTGACAAGGTACGGCATTCTGACATTCCAGTATGTGACTGTGGCACAGCTGACTTACTATAATTTAATAATACCATGGCATATTCTACAAAATGGCAGTAAATATTACCATAAATGGCAAGGTACGGCATTCTGACATTCCAGTATGTGACTGTGGCACAGCTGACTTACTATAATTTAATAATACCATGGCATATTCTACAAAATGGCAGTAAATATTACCATAACTGGCAAGGTACGGCATTCTGACATTCCAGTATGTGACTGTGGCACAGCTGACTTACTATAACTTAATAATACCATGGCATATTCTACAAAATGGCAGTAAATATTAACGCAACTAATAACGTAGGACACTTTGACATCGCACTATGTGATTGTGGCGCCACTGATTTACTATAATTTAATGACGTCATGACATACTCTGTAAGATGGTGGTAATATAACACAACTTATAAAATAAGACACTTTGACAGTGCAGTACACGACTGGGGCAAAACTAAAGTACTAAAAATTATTGACAACATGACACTTTCTGTAAGCACCCCATGATATAATCACCTCCCATTGCTGTTTACATTTTGTCGAACTTTTTGAGTAATATTCTCCAAATATCCGCATATCCATTTTAAGACATATGCAAGTACATGATTTGAAATGTTCAACAATTAGTGCAGTGCATTATGTTAACGTAATACACTGATACTGCACGTTAAATAATTAGCACTGTGCGATACTTTCACTAATGCACTCATATCCCAAGTTAATCAATTTTTACAGTGCATTATTTAACAAAGAATAAGCACTCGCTAAATATTAAGTCTGCATCATCCCTGCATTATCACTACAATATTGGACCTAGCACACTCATAAATAACTACGGAAAAATACGAGTATTAAGAAATTCTTTGCGAACTGCAGCTGTAGTTTGGCGTCAACAGTAGAATATTTCAGAACAAATTAAAATTTGTGCCACACCGGGATTCTATCCCAGATTTTCCCCTTGTCGTTAGCGACTGCCTCGACCAATTCGACCAACAGAGAACACTTCCAGACGCGGCCCAAATCTCCATTTCCCCTGGTGTCTATATTTCCTGCTGCTCGCACTATAGTACAGTGATTCGCATACAGGTTGAGACACCCTTTTCCATCGTCATACTGCCCTGCTATGGCGTGAAATACTGTAGTCTAGTGAAGTGTCTGTGTTGTCCTACGAGGATTGGAACTTAAATATGGCAACTATTTATTCACAACCGATACAAAGAGTTACATATTTGCACCTGTTACTGACCTTCAAAGTAGTCACCAGCGTTGTGTAGAACCCGCTGCCAGCGATGTGGAAGGCTGGAAGGCTTAGTATTCCGTTAGCAGAGCCTGTTCTGTTGATGGTGCGAATAAGCGGGTCTACTGCCTGCCGAACAGTTCTGAAGCGAATGCCACGAAGTGTTTCCTTCATCTTCGGAATCAAATCAAAGTCACAAGGACTTAGGTTCGGGGAGTATGGTGGATGGTACAGTACTTCCCAGTCCCATCCACCGAACAGAACAGCCACAGCTTGCGCTGTATGGGCCCGCACATTGTCGTGCAAAGTGATGGGTGGGTTGCGCAGAAAGTGTCACCGCTTCTTTCGCAAAGCTGGTCGCAGGTGATGCTCCAGAAACGATCAGTAATACTCTGCATTGACGGTCTGCCGTGTAGGAACGTAATGCGTTAGGATAACACCATTACAATCGAACACGAGAATCACCATAACTTTAAACCGCTCCATTCGCACCATCAAAAGCACAGGCTCTGGTAACGGTATACTACACCTTCCACGTCGTGGAAAATTACGGTGCAAACAGTTTCCCCACAAATGGTACTGGATAAGAAATGATAAATGTACTTTATTTCGTAAAAAATGCACGGATGATCTTTCCGGCTTGGCCCCATCTGGCAGCTGGCTGATGAGAGACTGCCGCCAGATCATGCTATTCATCAGATGCCTCACGCCTGCACAGGAATCTCCGGTGTGTAGTAACAGCCAAACCGCATCTGGGCTGTTGTGGGCAGAAGAGAGATGAAGAATGTGACCATTAAAACGAGACAGCAAAACGGGGACGCCAGCAACGCCCACGTGTCGACAACACCTGTAATCACAATGAGTCGCTATGCCGGTGGGAGCTGAGGCCTCGATGACCATCGAAGCACCCGGCAATAGAGGAGAATACATTCAATTTTAAAAAAAGATCAATTTTTTCATTACATGTCTCTAATACTGAGAATATTTACAGTAATTAAGCATTATTAAAATCATTACATCACAAAAAGGTAAACATTCCAAATAGTATTATTCCTTTGTTATTTTCCTAAAACTCATTCCATACCTCTGAAATTGGTGGATTTCTATTATGTCCACATGTATCGAAGAACCGCTATAGAGAAGACTCCCTCGTTGAATACAAATACACAGACGGAAAAAAATCACAACACCAGGACGGAGTTGTGCGACATAATCGAAAGTTGGTAGGCGTGTTTTTGTAGCTGAAAAATAATGTCTACTCAAATTTAGCGTCGGTCGCATAACAGTGGCGCTAGTAGCAATTCAGATTTGCTTTAAATACACGCTGTAACGGTCGTGTGCGTTAGTTACCTTCCAGATTGGACGTGGTAAATTGATGACAGTCAAGAATGCCTTTACAGCGACAAAGACGCCATTACTCACACCTCACTAAGCTCGAATCAGGTCGTGTAATAGAACTACAAGAAGCTGGATGCTGCTTCTGCGATATTGCAGAAAGACTTGACAGGAATATAGCCACTGTATACGACTGCTGGCAGCAGTAGTCACGGGAATCGCAAGATGACTGTGCTCCGGATGGCCACATGGCACAACCGACAGTGAAGACCATCTTGTTCGGCATATACACTCCTGGAAATTGAAATAAGAACACCGTGAATTCATTGTCCCAGGAAGGGGAAACTTTATTGACACATACCTGGGGTCAGATACATCACACTGACAGAACCACAGGCACATAGACACAGGCAACAGAGCATGCGCAATGTCGGCACTAGTACAGTGTATATCCACCTTTCGCAGCAATGCAGGCTGCTATTCTCCCATGGAGACGATCGTAGAGATGCTGGATGTAGTCCTGTGGAACGGCTTGCCATGCCATTTCCACCTGGCGCCTCAGTTGGACCAGCGTTCGTGCTGGACGTGCAGACCGCGTGAGACGACGCTTCATCCAGTCCCAAACATGCTCAATGGGGGACAGATCCGGAGATCTTGCTGGCCACGGTAGTTGACGTACACCTTCTAGAGCACGTTGGGTGGCACGGGATACATGCGGACGTGCATTGTCCTGTTGGAACAGCAAGTTCCCTTGCCGGTCTAGGAATGGTAGAACGATGGGTTCGATGACGGTTTGGATGTACCGTGCACTATTCAGTGTCCCCTCGACGATCACCAGTGGTGTACGGCCAGTGTAGGAGATCGCTCCCCACACCATTCGCTCCCCTCCATTCACGCCTGTCCCTCCATTCACCACTGGAGGCGGCCTGCACGATGTTGGGGCGTGAGCGGAAGACGGCCTAACGGTGTGCGGGACCGTAGCCCAGCTTCATGGAGACGGTTGCGAATGGTCCTCGCCGATACCCCAGGAGCAACAGTGTCCCTAATTTGCTGGGAAATGGCGGTGCGGTCCCCTACGGCACTGCGTAGGATCCTACGGTCTTGGCGTGCATCCGTGCGTCGCTGCGGTCCGGTCCCAGGTCGACGGGCACGTGCACCTTCCGCCGACCACTGGCGACAACACCGATGTACTGTGGAGACCTCACGCCCCACGTGTTGAGCAATTCGGCGGTACGTCCACCCGGCCTCCCGCATGCCCACTATACGCCCTCGCTCAAAGTCCGTCAACTGCACATACGGTTCACGTCCACGCTGTTGCGGCATGCTACCAGTGTTAAAGACTGCGATGGAGCTCCGTATGCCACGGCAAACTGGCTGACACTGACGGCGGCGGTGCACAAATGCTGCGCAGCTAGCGCCATTCGACGGCCAACACCGCGGTTCCTGGTGTGTCCGCTGTGCCGTGCGTGTGATCATTGCTTGTACAGCCCTCTCGCAGTGTCCGGAGCAAGTATGGTGGGTCTGACACACCGGTGTCAATGTGTTCTTTTTTCCATTTCCAGGAGTGTAGCTCTGGCGCATCGTACCGCATCTCCAATAGCAATCTTAGCACCAGTTGGCGCCACAGTGACACAACGAACAGTTACAGATCGGTTACTTCAAGGACAACTCCCTGTAGCACGCATTCCACTGACCCCAAAGCACCGCCATTTGTGGCTTCAGTGATAGACACACAGGACGTACACCTGGAGCTACCATGTGGGATGTGTGGTTCCTGTGCCGGCAGCAACACTCCCGCGGTTATTCCACGCACCCTGACTGCCAAGTCTGTACATCAGTCTGGTGATTGGACCTATTGTACTGTCATTCATCAGTATTCAAGCGGTGTTCTCCAACAGGGTAACGCTCGTCCGCATATCGCTGTTGTAACCCAACATCCTCTACAGAGCGTCGACATGTTACCTTGGCCCGCTCAATCACCAGACCTGTCTCCAATCGAGCACATATGGTACATCATCGGACGACAACTCCAGCGTCTTTCACAACCAGCAATCACAACGCACCTATATTGACCGACCAAGTGCAACAGGCACGAACTCCAGCCCAAAAACTGCCATCCGGCACCTGTACAACACAATGCATGCACGTTGAAAGGTGGCTACACTGAGCCACAGCGCCAGAGATCGCGCTAGAGAGTATTGTTCAGCCGCCTCCACTGGCAGTGATTATTGAGATGTCGTAGTGGGCAGTGCTTGGGGAGAGCTCGTAGTAGTCAGTGCTTGTTAAGAACTCGTAGCAGAGAGTGTTTGTTGAGATGTGCTAGTAGGGAGTGCTTGCTGAGATGTGATACTGAAAAGTTCTTGTTGAGATGTGGTAATAGCGAGTCGGTGTGGAGATATATTGTAATGATTAGAGTGATTTTGGTCAATATATGAAGGTAACGAAACTTGATTTATTTTTCATTATTTAATGTCGTAAATAATGCTTCATTACAGGTTCAGTCAACAAAGCATCTGGCTTGTGTTCTGGGATTAGAGTGTAATTCTGGTTTTCTTGAGTAATTATGGTATTTTTATTTTCTTTAATTAATTCAGTATAAATGTTATTTAAAATTTCTTGTGTTATTGAAGAAGAACCGTGCCAGATGCGTACGTTGAGTCATACTTCCACACACAGAACAGTTATACTTGTGCTTTGGTTTCGTAGGTTTTATAGTTGCTGGGGACTTAATTAATTAATTGTGTTAATGAAAATTTCCATTTCAATCTTTGTTGTTGTTCTATGCAGTCAGATTGCGTAATAATACTAGTCAGGGCCAACCGTTACGAGACTTCGTAACCGAACAGACAGCTACTGAATCAAAAAATTAAAATTATTTGCATTCTATTATAATTAAGCCCCCATGCACGTGGATGTATGTCATTCTTAGAATTGCGGAAGATCTTAAATTTCCGAACAGTCAAAAACTGTTTATAGTCAAAGTTTTCGCCTCGTGGCGACAAAGACCTACCGCGTCTGTCCCAGTCCCAATGTTGATTATTGTCAAGTTCGCGCGCCTGGCGCTCCCTTGTTGCATCCCGTAAATGAAACAAATTATTTTCTTCAAACCCCTCCGCTAACTGTGATTCCAAATTTCTTTTGCTGTCCTTTCCTACGATTTCGCCTTCAATTTGTTTGACTTGCTTTCGTAATGCCTCAACTTCCCTTTTAACGCGTTCATTAAATTTTCCCTGATTTTCAACATGCTTACTTATGTTCTGGTACTCTTCGGTTTCTGCAAATGGTAATGGAGCTGTATCATCTGAATCTCTATCCCCATTTAAACTAAGACTTGTCAATTTATCTGAAATCTCCTCAACTCTTTCCGATAAGTCACCTATTTTTTCTTTCTGTTTACTTACGTCTTCCGTCTTCCCTTTGTCTAATCTCTACTGCAATTAATCTATTATTGTGAGCATTCAAAATCGGTTGTACTTCTTCTCTGATTTCTTTCTTTAATTCATCTTTCATGTTTTTGAAACATGTCCCTATTCGTGAGTCTAACCGTGTTTCCATTGTTCCCATCTGTGTTTTTAATTCAGATCCAAACCGTGTTTCCATTGTTCCCATATCAGATTTTAATTCAGATCGTAAAGTTCCCATCTCTGTTTTAATTGTTCCTATTTGTGATCCCAGTGATTCCATTGTTCCCCTCTGTGTTTTTAATTCAGATCCAAACCGTGTTTCCATTTTTAATATAGCACTCATCAACTGCTCCATAGTAACTGATTCGAAACTCCTTTCGCCCCTAACATTTCCCGCAAAACCAGTTTCCTTCGTCATAGCTGTAAAGCTATCTGTGTTCGATACTATTTCAGACTCTTCTATCGTTAATCTCGTATTCTGTGAATTTCCTGATTGAGAAAAATTTTGAAATGGTTCCGGACTATTTTCCCGACTTATTAAATTGTTTTCCACTCCATTATTCATCATACTGTTGTCCTGTGTTGGCGAGTTCGCCATGTCAACAATTTCGTCATTCTCACTGTCCATCATTTTTGCCTTTTTCATCGACCGCGTAATCATTTACAAAACATACAAAACTCGTCACTATATGAAATTACACACAATGACACTTTATCTCCAACAATACCATTCACACGAAATGTTTCCCTCAAACACGATTAATCGAACAATTGAAATAATTGCACTAATTGTCAAACCCATAGACAAGACAACAGAAATGAAATTTTGCAAAAAAAATACCATTAGAAGAATGACAATTACCAAATCTACACATGCAATATAGACTACAATTACTAAACTACAAATTACTACAACAATCCTACTGTCTACTATTTCTACAATCAGAAGAATTCCAAGGGACGATCCGAAACAGCGGTCGCCACGTGCATGGGGGCTTAGTTAAAATAAAATGCAAATAATTTTAATTTTTTGATTCAGTAGCTGTCTGTTCGGTTACGAAGTCTCGTAACGGTTGGCCCTGACTAGTATTATTACGCAATCTGACTGCATAGAACAACAACAAAGAATGAAATGGAAATTTTCATTAACACAATTAATTAATTAAGTCCCCAGCAACTATGAAACCTACGAAACCAAAGCACAAGTATAACTGTTCTGTGTGTGGAAGTATGACTCAACGTACGCATCTGGCACGGTTCTTCTTCAATAACACAAGAAATTTTAAATAACATTTATACTGAATTAATTAAAGAAAATAAAAATACCATAATTACTCAAGAAAACCAGAATTACACTCTAATCCCAGAACACAAGCCAGATGCTTTGTTGACTGAACCTGTAATGAAGCATTATTTACGACATTAAATAATGAAAAATAAATCAACTTTCGTTACCTTCATATATTGACCAAAATCACTCTAATCATTACAATATATCTCCACACCGACTCGCTATTACCACATCTCAACAAGAACTTTTCAGTATCACATCTCAGCAAGCACTCCCTACTAGCACATCTCAACAAACACTCTCTGCTACGAGTTCTTAACAAGCACTGACTACTACGAGCTCTCCCCAAGCACTGCCCACTACGACATCTCAATAATCACTGCCAGTGGAGGCGGCTGAACAATACTCTCTAGCGCGATCTCTGGCGCTGTGGCTCAGTGTAGCCACCTTTCAACGTTTGCATGCTTGCATTCACTATTCCGGTTGTTACACCGGTGATTGAGGTACAAGCATTTCACATTTTGAATGCCTTATCTCGATCTCAAAAATGAGATCGACAGGAAGTGCAAAATGGCTAAGCAGGGGTGGCTAGAGGACAAATGTAAGGATGTAGAGGCTTATCTCACTAGGGGTAAGATAGATACTGCCTACAGGAAAATTAAAGAGACCTTTGGAGATAAGAGAACCACTTGTATGAACATCAAGAGCTCAGATGGAAACCCAGTTCTAAGCAAAGAAGGGAAAGCAGAAAGGTGGAAGGAGTATATAGAGGGTCTATACAAGGGCGATGTACTTGAGGACAATATTATGGAAATGGAAGAGGATGTAGATGAAGATGAAATGGGAGAGACGATACTGCGTGAAGAGTTTGACAGAGCACTGAAAGACCTGAGTCGAAACAAGGTCACCGGAGTAGACAACATTCCATTGGAACTACTGACGGCCTTGGGAGAGCCAGTCCTGACAAAACTCTACCATCTGGTGAGCAAGACGTATGAAACAGGCGAAATACCCTCAGACTTCAAGAAGAATATAATAATTCCAATCCCAAAGAAAGCAGGTGTTGACAGATGTGAAAATTACCGGACAATCAGTTTAATAAGCCACAGCTGCAAAATACTAACACGAATTCTTTACAGACGAATGGAAAAACTAGTAGAAGCCGGCCTCGGGGAAGATCAGTTTGGATTCCGTAGAAATACTGGAACACGTGAGGCAATACTGACCCTACGACTTATCTTTGAAGAAAGATTAAGGAAAGGCAAACCTACGTTTCTAGCATTTGTAGACTTAGAGAAAGCTTTTGACAATGTTGACTGGAATACTCTCTTTCAAATTCTAAAGGTGGCAGGGGTAAAATACAGGGAGCGAAAGGCTATTTAGAATTTGTACAGAAACCAGATGGCAGTTATAAGAGTCGAGGGACATGAAAGGGAAGCAGCGGTTGGGAAGGGAGTAAGACAGGGTTGTAGCCTCTCCCCGATGTTATTCAATCTGTATATTGAGCAAGCAGTAAAGGAAACAAAAGAAAAATTCGGAGTAGGTATTAAAATTCATGGAGAAGAAATAAAAACTTTGAGGTTCGCCGATGACATTGTAATTCTGTCAGAGACAACAAAGGACTTGGAAGAGCAGTTGAACGGAATGGATGGTGTCTTGAAGGGAGGATATAAGATGAACATCAACAAAAGCAAAACGAGTATAATGGAATGTAGTCGAATTAAGTCGGGTGATGTTGAGGGTATTAGATTAGGAAATGAGACACTTAAAGTAGTAAAGGAGTTTTGCTATTTGGGGAGCAAAATAACTGATGATGGTCGAAGTAGAGAGGATATAAAATGTAGACTGGCAATGGCAAGGAAATCGTTTCTGAATAAGAGAAATTTGTTAACATCGAGTATAGATTTAAGTGTCGGGAAGTCGTTTATGAAAGTATTTGTATGGAGCGTAGCCATGTATGGAAGTGAAACATGGACGGTAAATAGTTTGGACAAGAAGAGAATAGAAGCTTTCGAAATGTGGTGCTACAGAAGAATGCTGAAGATTAGATGGGTAGATCACATAACTAATGAGGAAGTATTGAATAGGATTGGGGAGAAGAGAAGTTTGTGGCACAACTTGACTAGAAGAAGGGATCGGTTGGTAGGACATGTTCTGAGGCATCAAGGGATCACCAATTTAGTATTGGAGGGCATCGTGGAGGGTAAAAATCGTAGGGGGAGACCAAGAGATGAATACACTAAGCAGATTCAGAAGGAAGTAGGTTGCAGTAGGTACTGGGAGATGAAGAAGCTTGGACAGGATAGAGTAGCATGGAGAGCTGCATCAAACCAGTCTCAGGACTGAAGACCACAACAACAACAACATCTCGATCTTACATTAATCTGTGATCTTTCAATGTTAACCACTTAAATTTGTTACCTAGACAAATGTATTCTCTAAATTACATTATTCTACAAAGGTATTTTTGATGTTGATTTTTTTTCCGTCAGTATACAAACAATATGAGTGTTGCTGTCTTGGAAAACGCTTTGACGTCCGCATACGTTAGTTTCTTGGTGTTTATGACGTTATTAATAATCTCGCTGTTTTAAACCTTGTCCATTTCCACAGAGCCAAGGGCCTTGTCGCAGTGGTAAGCGCGGTTTCCGTCAAATAAGAGAAGTTAAGCGCTGACTGGTAGGCTAGCACTCTGACGAGTGACAGCTTTTGTCTGCCCAGAGTTGTTGGCAAGCGGGCTACAGGCGGGCCTCGTGAGGCCATTTGAGCAGATGCTTGATTGAGAGGTAGTGACTCCGATCAGAAAAGCTGACAACGACCGAGAGAGTGGCGTAGTGACCACATGCCACTCCATACACACATCCAATCCATTGAGGCCTATCGGTTGAGGAGAACACGGTGAGCGGTCGGCACCGTCGGACCTTCCGAGGCATGTTCGGACGGAGCATTTGCACACACCCACACACCCATAATTTTGTGCTAACTTTCCGTTTGGTGTTTTGTGTGTCAACCATACGTAGTGCTAGCAATATTATTTTTCGGCGATGCTGTCGGAATTGAATCATTTGCAAGGTATTTTCGGAAAGTAAGCTGCGATCGACCTCTAAGTAGAAAGCATTGTGAAAATAAAAAAATTTTTATTTGCAACATTTAGTTACAATTTTCAGCTACCTATCTACGTAGTCGCCTCTCTGACTTAGACATCTGTCGTAGCGTTCTACCAATTTCCAATACCTTCGTCATAGAAGGCAGCCGCCAGTGCTTTCTGCCAACACTCTACTCTGATCTACATCTCCTTCTCTGGTCAAAATGTTGTCTTCATAGCCAGCTGTTCATGTAAGCACAGATGAAACTCAGAGGGAGTTAATTAGGGGCTATATTGTGGGTGATCAAACACTTTCCATCGAAAATTCTGCGGGGGCATCTTCATTGGTCCTGCAGAATGCAGTTGAGAACTGTCTTGATGAACGAAACGCATGATAATTATGTTTTGTATGCTGACGTGATCGATGGGTGTTACAAGAGACACTGCCCAACACATATGTGCAAAGCTTCATCGGATTTTCACAGTGGTTTTCACTTACTTTCCGAAAAGCCCTCGTATCATCATGAATGTTGCCGACCTGTCGGTGAGCTTATGGATCTTATCGTACTGTTTTCCAGTTTAACTTTTTTTTGTTTAATCTGGTATGGAATTCCCTTCTAAATGTTACTGGTTATTGTCTTTGTTGTATAATGCCTTTCAGTAGGAATCTTTTGTAATACATGAGTTGCAGTTTGCAAGACCGAGAGACTGTTGCTGGAATCCTGTAACCTATATTAGCTGCCTTGATACCCTATGCAGTCTTTAATAAATCCGACCGACTTGCAGGCAGATTCTGTGTAACAATATTTTTAAAACTTGTAACACTGCTAGCTAGGTCACTAGAATTTTTTTTTCACTTGGTGTTCAGTAATTTCTCTTTATTGACACAGTTCGAGATTAACTCATCATCGGAACAGGTTAGAACAAAGGTGGAGTTATTCAGACACCATACGGTGTCATGTGTGACCTAACTGTTCTAGAATAGATATCTCTGTATTTACTAGATTCTTTAACGAGAGCCGGCCGGTGTGGCCGAGCGGTTCTAGGCGCTTCAGTCTGGAACCGCGCTACCGCTACGATCGCAGGTTCGAATCCTGCCTCGGGCATGGCTGTGTGTGATGTCCTTAGGTTAGTTAGGTTTAAGTAGTTCTAAGTTCTAGGGGACTGATGACCTCTGATGTTAAGTCCCATAGTGCTCAGAGCCATTTGAACCATTTAACGAGAAAGGCTGAACATATTCTCTCAAAATCCGTAAAATCTAAGCAGCCTTCTGTAGGTGATTTCGTCAGGTAATTTCGTCAAGTGATTTCGATAAGTATGATTAAGATAACATCATCAGCATAGGCATTGAAGATGAATAGTCATACGCGAACATGTAGTTCTGCTGACCGTAAGGATTAATGGCTCTAAAGAGATAATGAACACTGCCATTGACAAATGCAACTCTGTCTGACAGAACTTCCGATTGAGAATGTCCATATGACGTATGTTAATTTGCCATTTGAAAACCATTTGGTAGCAGTAAATCTATTGTTAATTGCGGAAATGCGAAATCCTATAACACACTCTTTAGGTGTGGGTGCATTACATGTCTGTTCCGTCTGGAAGGGTTTCTTTTGACCTTGCTGCTGTGACACGAGGTATGATTTTCGAGTCTACGCATAACAACGTTATCGACCTGAACCAGTTATTCTTTGTGCATTATTTTTCTTCGGAACGAGTACGATTATTCCGAGTTCTTTTTCAGAGTAGAAGGCCCCGCAGCGTTGCTTCTCCCTCGGTACTTCCGTGAACACTTTCTTGATTACTGACCAAATTTAAATTTCAAATCGGGAACTATTTAACTATCCAGTCAAATGGCTCTGAGCACTATGGGACTTAACATCTATGGTCATCAGTCCCCTAGAACTTAGAACTACTTAAACCTAACTAACCTAAGGACATCACACAACACCCAGTCATCACGAGGCAGAGAAAATCCCTGACCCCGCCGGGAATCGAACCCGGGAACCCGGCCGCGGGAAGCGAGAACGCTACCGCACGACCACGAGCTGCGGACTAAGTATCCAGTCACTGATTCGTATTTGTCAGCACATGTTTTCGATCAGAACGCAGGAAATGACAGGCAACCCTTGTCCTCAATATTATCCACAGAACCTTATGGCAACAAGTCTTTAATCCAGTTCACTTTCTAAAAAAACCTTCACAAAGACACGCAATTCAGGTGGAATAACTGCACGTATGTCGCTCAGCGTCGTCCCCATAGTGTACCAGTTGAATCAGTACTGTGTTGGTGGAGATTTTCCACCAATCATTTTGTAGAAGTTATATCCAGCTCATAGTAGAAAGTTGACCACTGTAGAGTGAAACCACCAGAAGCAATCACTCTGCTTCGAGCATCACCCAACATCCAAAACGCAAGTTCCTTCAGAACAAATTGTCTGTGATGCGGAATCGTTAGCAATTAAACGACACGTAGTACATGGTCCTTGAAAACAGAAAACATAGCAGTAAGTATGCTTTCTTCTGCTGCTATAAGTAATTGGCAAGTAAAATGTACATAGGTTCTATTAGTACGAGGATTGCCCAGAAAGTAATGCATCCATTTTTTGCTTCAACAAGTCTTTATTGAACATAATGAGAATTATGCACACGCAAGAATGGTGTTTTATCTACACACCCTGTTTTTCCACGTAATCTCCATCTCGTTCTATGACCTTCACCCAGCGCGAAACAAGGGCGTGTATGCCCTGTCGGTATTAATCCTTGTCCTGATGGCGGAGCCAGTGCTTCACTGTGTGAATCACCGCCTCATCCTCCTGAAAATGTCTTCCACGAATGGCATCCTTTAATGGTACAAACAAGTGGAAGACCGAGGAGGCTAGGTCAGGGCTGTAAGGTGGATGGGGTAACACCGTCCAACCCTGTTTTGCGATGTGTTCAGCAGTCCTCAGACTTGTGTGGGGCCGAGCGTGATTCAGCAAAACATCTCCTGGGTTGCTGTGGCGCCGAAGTCATCGAAAGCGCGTCTTGAGTTTTTTAATGTGTTGACATGTGCTTCTGAATTAATGGAACCGCCTCTTGGCATCGCATCAATGAGAATCAGTCCCAGAACACGATGATCATGACCTTACCAGTGGAAGCAGTTGTTTTGAATTTTTTCTTCTGTGGGGAATGGGAATGGCGCCATTCCATCGACTGTCGTTCCGTTTCGGGTTCAAAATAGAGAATCCAGGTTTCATCACCTGTCACAATCCGGGACAAGAAGGCCTCCCCCTCAACCTCAAAACGTTGCAACATATCAAGACAAATGTTTTTTTTCTGTACGATGTGTGATCCACCGTTGGACACAGCGGGGCTTATCTTGCACGTACTTTTGAATACCCAAGATGTGACAGCCGTGGATGGTTCTCCCAGACCGCTGCAAATCGTGGAGCTCCGCCGAACCGCCTTCTGATGACCTTACCCACCGTGCCCGGCGACTAACTATACTTCTGTGAACAGCAGATATTCAATAGATTTTCCACATGCGTTTATGAATATTCCCTACAGTTTCTTTCTCTGCAGTGAGAAACTCAATGACGGCACGTTGCTTGTAACGTACATCACCTACAGACGCCATTTTGAAACTGTCCTGTAGCTACGCTATCTGTCGGAAGCGCCGGAAACCTGGCGCGCTCATTCAGGAGACTTCAAATAATACACTCCTGGAAATGGAAAAAAGAACACATTGACACCGGTGTGTCAGACCCACCATACTTGCTCCGGACACTGCGAGAGGGCTGTACAAGCAATGATCACACGCACGGCACAGCGGACACACCAGGAACCGCGGTGTTGGCCGTCGAATGGCGCTAGCTGCGCAGCATTTGTGCACCGCCGCCGTCAGTGTCAGCCAGTTTGCCGTGGCATACGGAGCTCCATCGCAGTCTTTAACACTGGTAGCATGCCGCGACAGCGTGGACGTGAACCGTATGTGCAGTTGACGGACTTTGAGCGAGGGCGTATAGTGGGCATGCGAGAGGCCGGGTGGATGTACCGCCGAATTGCTCAACACGTGGGGCGTGAGGTCTCCACAGTACATCGATGTTGTCGCCAGTGGTCGGCGGAAGGTGCACGTGCCCGTCGACCTGGGACCGGACCGCAGCGACGCACGGATGCACGCCAAGACCGTAGGATCCTACGCAGTGCCGTAGGGGACCGCACCGCCACTTCCCAGCAAATTAGGGACACTGTTGCTCCTGGGATATCGGCGAGGACCATTCGCAACCGTCTCCATGAAGCTGGGCTACGGTCCCGCACACCGTTAGGCCGTCTTCCGCTCACGCCACAACATCGTGCAGCCCGCCTCCAGTGGTGTCGCGACAGGCGTGAATGGAGGGACGAATGGAGACGTGTCGTCTTCAGCGATGAGAGTCGCTTCTGCCTTGGTGCCAATGATGGTCGTATGCGTGTTTGGCGCCGTGTAGGTGAGCGCCACAATCAGGACTGCATACGACCGAGGCACACAGGGCCAACACCCGGCATCATAGTGTGGGGAGCGATCTCCTACACTGGCCGTACACCACTGGTGATCGTCGAGGGGACACTGAATAGTGCACGGTACATCCAAACCGTCATCGAACCCATCGTTCTACCATTCCTAGACCGGCAAGGGAACTTGCTGTTCCAACAGGACAATGCACGTCCGCATGTATCCCGTGCCACCCAACGTGCTCTAGAAGGTGTAAGTCAACTATCCTGGCCAGCAAGATCTCCGGATCTGTCCCCCATTGAGCATGTTTGGGACTGGATCAAGCGTCGTCTCACGCGGTCTGCACGTCCAGCACGAACGCTGGTCCAACTGAGGCGCCAGGTGGAAATGGCATGGCAAGCCGTTCCACAGGACTACATCCAGCATCTCTACGATCGTCTCCATGGGAGAATAGCAGCCTGCATTGCTGCGAAAGGTGGATATACACTGTACTAGTGCCGACATTGTGCATGCTCTGTTGCCTGTGTCTATGTGCCTGTGGTTCTGTCAGTGTGATCATGTGATGTATCTGACCCCAGGAATGTGTCAATAAAGTTTCCCCTTCCTGGGACAATGAATTCACGGTGTTCTTATTTCAATTTTCAGGAGTGTACATACGTAACGTTTCGCATTCGTAGCATTATTTACGGCTGAGAAAAAAAAAAGCGATGCATTACCTTCTGGGCAACTCCCGCAGTATGTAGTACTGACATTTTACGTGCAAAGAGAACAAAACAATGAATGATGACAGTAATGAATTCTTCTCAGGTTATCAGCCGAGTGGTGGCGTCGTCTTGTCGCAACGTTTCAATGAGTACGAAACTCATTGAAAGACGACGTCACCACTCGGCTGATAACCTGAGAAGAATTCATCAGTGGAATACGCCGAGAAAGACTGAAATCGCATAAATGATGACAGTGTCTGCAATGATGACGACACTCAGATGTTTTAGCAACAACGAAAAGCTATTGCAGTGAGTATTCCAGCTTTCTCTAGACACCACCATGCTGTGTCAGTAAGTTCCTATAGATAAAAAAGTGGTTGCTTTACATTAGCCTACAACTTCTATCTTGTTGACATAAGCATCGCACTTCATGTTTCCAGTATTCTCAAAGAATATGATTCTGGAGGAATGCAAGTTCTGAGATCCCCACATAATCAAGGACATTCAATGTCACATGTATTTGCTATGTCCCTACAACAAGAAACAGACAGGAATACTCAAGAATCTCTACATCTCTTTACGTGGCTAGCAACAATTTTGCGGTAAAATTTTTGTTTTCACTCTGTAAGTCACAGGTAATAATCCTAGACCCCATACACCTCACATGCGAAGCACTCGTAAGCAGTTATGTTCCTCCACCGTGATAAGAGAGGTGTCCCACCTGAACACTGCACTCCGCCGTCGGTTAGGCGTGCAGGTAGTAACACAATACTGACGCTAAAGTTTGGCCTCTATTTTCAATTCTCCTGTAAAATCCTATACAATCCATAGTTGCCGATACCCTGAACTAATGCAGAAATGACAGACAACGTAAGTCTCTGTAAATCGTACTCGTCTGTGATCCATAACGTTTTATACATGTATATACCACTTAAATGGGCCATACTGATACAAGAAGATTGTGGTCTCCACTGATGAAGCTTCGGTATATTTCATAAACAATACGAATTCAGAAAATATTTTTTTCTGTGTGCTTACAGCAGATTACATTGAAATCAAAGCAGTGGAGTCGTCTTCTTCTAAACTACCAGTCGAATTCAACATTGATTCAAGTGGTTCTCTGTAAACTGGTGGCAGATAGTAACAATTTATGACCTAAGATACTTTGACGTTACGGTATGTGACTGGCACCGAGCGAGGTGGCGCAGTGGTTAGCACACTGGACTCGCATTCGGGAGGATGACGGTTCAATCCCGTCTCCAGCCATCCTGATTTAGGTTTTCCGTGATTTCCCTAAATCGTTTCAGGCAAATGCCGGGATGGTTCCTTTGAAAGGGCACGGCCGATTTCCTTCCCAATCCTTCCCTAACCCGAGCTTGCGCTCCGTCTCTAATGACCTCGTTGTCGACGGGACGTTAAACACTAACCACCACCACCCAGTATGTGACTGGAACACTGATAAATTACAATAAATTAATGGCATCATGACTTTCCTGTTAGCCCTCCATCGTATAACCATGACCCATTGCTATGTGCAATTTGTTGAATTTTTTAACCAATAGTCTCCGAATATCTCCGTTTCCATACTAGGACAGATGTGCTCGTAAATACTTGATTTTATATGTTGCCAAAATACATAGATATCAGGTATTAAACAATTAGCATAGTGTGAAATTTTAAAAAATACACATTTACCACGAATTAAACAGTTTCTGTTGCTGTTACTAAGTACCACATCAAAGTATCCCTGCAATATTAGTGCTTGATAGCAATATAAGGCTGCCCCTAGTAGGCTCATAAATACCTAAGGAAAAATCCGAGTATACACTCACAATGCATAACTAAAAATGTCAGTGTCAACAGTTTCCCCATATATGGTACTGAATAAGAAATGGCAGAGAAATGAATTTTATTTCAAAAAGCTAAGCAAAAAATGTAGGTGTAGTCGTCTCCTGCTTGACGTATCTAGAAGATGGCTGATAAGAGGCTGCAGCTAGCTGAAGCTATTGGTCAGTTGCCTCCAACCTACACAAGAATATCCGGCGTATCGCAACAGGCAAATCGAATCTGGACTGCGGTGATCAGAAGAGGGAGAGGTAGAGAATGCGACAATTAAAATAAAGTAGCAGTCGGGGAACGCCAACAACGCGCTCTTGTCAACAATAACTGTGATCGTATATCAGTCGCTAAGCCGGCAGAAGCTGTCGAAGCGCCCAGGAGTAGAGAAACATATTCAGTCTTAAAAAAGAGCTAAATTTATTATTACATGTCTGAGAATATTTCCAGTAATGAGTCATTAAAATCGTTACATCACAAATGGGTAATCGTGCCAAACTGTAATAATCGTTCCTTATTTTCCTAAAAGTAACTCCATAACAATGAAACTGGTGGATTCCAACGATTTCTGTACATAGCGAAGAACAGCTATAGATTCCCCTTTCTCGTTATACAAAAATATATGAACCATACAAGTGTTCCTGTCTTGGACGAACGCTTCAACATGCGTATACACTGGTGTCCAAAATTAAAGCAACGCACCGTTATTTCCCCTTCTTGAGTCTAATTCACCGTATAGTCATAAAAACTGTCAACAGATGTCTGTACAATCCTGTTCTGCACGCAAAATGCCATTCCGGTCAATGGACAACCACGTTAACGATGACGTCAGCGCGCCTATCAAACTGGGTAGTGTTTGCCATGTAGTCCCACATCCAAAATCGCTGTGTATACAGTCACCGACAGTGCAGTATGTCACAAAGATGACGCCTACCAGATCTCTGCTGTGGAGGGCCATAGGAAGAATGGAAACGGGACAGTCGCAAACAGATGAAGCCCGATGGCTTAATGTGAAACGTTCTGTTGTTTCTCGGATGTGGCAACAATTTGTAGCAACCGAAACAGTATCCCAAACACCAGGGCATGGGCGACCAAGTGTGATATCAGAAAGAGGACTGAGGCATGACAGTACCGCCTTAATACTGCACGGCAGCCGGCATTTGAACTCGCAGCACCCACTGGACGTGTTGTATCGAGACAAACGGTGTACAGAAGGCTTCGGCAGAGTGGGCTTTGTTGCTGGAGACCTGCTGTATGTGTTTTTCCTGACGCGTCTTCACAGAGGGGAACGTCTAGAGTGGAGTCGCCAATATGCCACCTGAGTGGTCGAACAGTCGGCCAATGTTCTTTTCACAGATGACTTCCGATGTGGTCTTGAGGGTGATTCTCGGCGCATCCGCATCTGAAGGGAACGTGTAGCACGATTTCGGGACCCAAATATTATTGAAAGAGACCGATATAGAGGAGGATCGCTAATGTTGTGAGCAGGGATTATGTTGACAACATGAACACCTCTCCATGAAATTGTATGGGTGAATCGGCAAGGTTTAACTGCTGTCAGGCACCGTGAGGAGATCTTGGGATCTGATGTGCGGTTGTTGGAAGGTAGTGCGGCTCCATACTTTGTATTGATGGACGATAATGATCGACCTCATAGAGCAAGAGTGGTTGATGTTTTCTTGGAAACGGAAGATACTGCACGCATGGCGTAGCCTGCTCGCTCTCCACATTTGAACCCCATAGAGCATGTATGGGATGCACTAGGGAGACAGGTTGCATCATGTCAGCATCCATCTACCGCTCTCCAAGACTTACAAGCAGCTTTCCAGAAAGAGTGGGCGTTATTGCCATAACACGAAATTGATGACATCATTCACAGGATGCCCCGTCGTTGTCAGGCCTGTATTGCTGCCAGAGGTGGTCACACCACATACTGAGTGCATTAACCAGTTGTCGGAATGTGTGTACAAATCCTTTAAGTTAGAGAAAAGGAATAACACCTTTGTCTACCGTTATGCGTATTACAGTTGTTTACTTTCTGTACATTTGACATTGTTTCTACTTTACTGTTCATACTATTTTGTGGCAAAATAAACACAACCTTGCAAAATTTCCGTTTGTTGCTTTAATTTTGGACGCCAGTGTGCATTATTTTCTTGATATTTATTTGCCTGATAACAGTCTCACTGATACAAACCTTATTCATTTCCACAGCCTTATAATTTTGTGGTAGCCTACTGTTCGATGTAGAGAAACGGCCTGGCCGCAGTGGCTACGCCGGTTCCCGTCAAATCATCGAAGTTAAGCGCTGTCGGGCGTGCCGGCACTTGGATGGGTGACCATCCTGGCCGCCATACGCTGTTGGCATTTTCTGGGGTGCACTCAGCCTCGTGATGCCAATTGAGGAGTTACTCGACCGAATAGTATCGGCTCCGGTCACAGAAAACCATTATAACGGGCGGCAGAGCGGCGTGCTGACCCCACGCCCCTCCTATCCGCATCCTCATCTGAGGATGACACGGCGGTCGGATGATCCTGATGGGCCATTTGTGGCCTGAAGACGGAGTGCTTACTGTTCGATGTAGTCCATCAGTCAGCCCTACCGCAGTGCTGGCAATATGGATGACCTGTCAGTTCCATTTTGCCGTGACGCTGTTGGTATAAGATCACTTACAATCATATATCTCACCGAATCTGTCCGTGAGTTGATGGCTTTTCATCTGAGCTCGTGAACTTCATACAGCTACTTCCTTTTCTCCAGAAGCCTCTTTCATTTTTCTGTAGGCGGTATCTATCTATTTCCTAATGGAATATGCTTCTAAATCTGTACATTTGTCCTGTAGCCATTCCTGCTTAGCCATTTTGCACTTCCTATCAATCCCATTTTTTAGTCTTAACCACTCGCTTCATTTGCTGCATTTTTATATTTTCTCCTTCCACCAGTGAAATTCAGTAGCCCCTGTGTTATCCAAAGATTTCTACTAGGCCTTGTCTTTTTATCTACGCTCATGCTCGTAAATTAAGGATAATTGCAGAATGTGGTGCCACACAACGTGGCACTACACAAAACTGACGCTTATAGCATAGGCACATAGGGAAGACACACGACACAGATCTGTAAGTCCATGGTATTGGTGGTAAGTTTAGAAAACCGTCCCGAAACACATGTGCTACAATACACCACTGTTTCCTGCGCATGTACCCCAACATCAATATAGTAAATTATCACCATGCACACCTACACAGGTCGCACAACGGGTTGGCATACTCTGGATCAGGTGGTCGAGCAGCTGCTGGGGTATAGCCTCCCATTCTTGCACCAGTGCCTGTCGGAGCTCCTCAAGTGTCTTATGCGTTTGAAGAAGTGCAGCGATACGTCGACCGAGAGCATCCCAGACGTGTTCGGTGGGGTATAGGTCTGGAGAACAGGCAGATCACTCCATTCGCCTATCTTCTGTTTCAAGGTATTCCTCATCGATGGCAGCTCGGTGGGGCCGTGCGTTATCATCCATCAGGAGGAAAGTGGTACCCAATGAACCCCTGAAAAGGTGGACAAACTGGTGCAAAATGACGTCCCGATACACCTGACCTGTTACAGTTCCTCTGTCAAAGATATGCAGGGGTGTACGTGCACCAATCATACTCCCACCCCACACCATCAAACCACGACCTCCATACAGGTCCCTTTCAAGGACATTAAGGGGTTGGTATCTAGTTCCTGGTTCACGCCAGATGAAAACCCGGCGAGAATCACTGTTTAGACTATACCTGGAATCGTCCGTGAACATAGCCTGGGATCACTGTTCCAATTACCATGTACTGTGTTCTTGACACCAGAATTTACGGGCTCTCCTGTGACCCGGACTCAGTGGAATGCACCTTGCAGGTCTCTGGGCGAATAAACCATGTCTGTTCAGTCGTCTGTAGAGTGTGTGTCTGGAGACAACTGTTCCAGTGGCTGCGGTAAGGTCCCGAGCAAGGCTACCTGCAGTACTCCGGGGCCGTCTGCGGTCACTGATAGTCATACCCCGAGGTAATTTAAACCCGCAAACCGCCCACAAGAGCGTTGTTTCACCATTATCAGCATTATCCGTAATTTATGATCATGAGTGTATTTGATCCTCTGCTGCCTTCACTATTTCTACTGGATTCCTTTCAAGTCAATCGTTCTCAACTTATCGTTCAACTTATCCAGATCCCATCTCCCTAATTTCCTAGCTTTTTGCAACTTCTCCAGTTTTCATCTACACTTAATAACCAAAAGCTGATTGCAGGGTGTAGACGTAGACGTGCGAGACTGTAGATGGTTACGAAATACAATGCGAAGTACAGGGCGTTTTAGGATTTGTTCCACGTTCTGGCCCTACATGGGCCAATTGGGTCCAACTGTCCTTCGTGTCATCACCTGCCAATGGCGTCATTGGATGCTGTATTGAGAGGCACGTCGTCAGCACACCGCTCTTCCGGTAGTTATCGGGTTTCTTGACCTTGTAACCACCATTAATCGATCGGGTAACTCCTCAGTTGGCTTCAAGAGGTTGAGTGCCTTCCATTTCAGTCTTCCCAACAAGCAAGAATCCCTGGCAATACCGGGAATCGAGCAACGGTCATCCACATGGCAGTCTGCTGTGCAGACGAAATTATAACTACGTTCTTAGTTCACTTGAAATAAGATAACAAAGCTACACTTCTACATAAACGCGAAACTTCCTCTGAAAAGTAACTGTTTGGTGTTTTCCTTTTGAAACTTCCTTGTTTTTATAAAAAGTTTATGAATGGGCCAAATGCTTTCTTTTTCCAGTTGCTGCTGGCAATATTGTCCCTTTCTTGATGTAAGTACAATCTGAGTTTTGTTACATTCACCTCCATCGCTGATAACGTGTTTTATATAGGACTACCTAAGCTACGTGATTGTTCTCGGGGTTGGGTTGGGTTGTTTGGGGGAAGAGACCAGACAGCAAGGTCATCGGTCTCATCGGATTAGGGAAGGACGGGGAAGGAAGTCGGCAGTGCCCTTTCAAAGGAACCATCCCGGCATTTGCCTGAAGCGATTTGGGGAAATCATGGAAAACCTCAATCAGGTTGGCCGGACGCGGGATTCAGCCGTCGTTCTCCCGAATGCGAGTCCAGTGTGCTAGCGATTGTTCTCGTCTTCGAAGCCGTAAATCCGTGTACATTATCATCTTGGTGATAACTTCAGCCGTTGTTGTCGTCAGTAGCACTGCACATTTAAATTTAATCCACTTAAACAACCGTAGGATTCGTGAACAGCCTATTGTTCGGTGCAGCCACAGCTGTGTGTGCCAAGCCACAGTGTTCACATTAAGGTCGGTGTCGCTGTGATGCTGTCGGAAACAGATCGTTTACGAACTTGTAAGCGGCCGAGCGCTGCGTTGAACTTACAGTCGCGTCCGAAAAGCTAGACTACGCTAGCTTCCAGCTTTGAGTTTTATTTGGCTGACAGATGTGTGGGCTGTTTCCTTCTGCAGTTCTCCCGTAATCTATTGACAGGGGATTTCAGATCGATTCCGTATTTCTGGATTCCCGGAAGGCTTTTGATACTGTACCACAAAAGCGGCACGTAGTGAAATTGCGTGCTTATGGAATATCGTCTCATTTTTGTGACTCTATTTGTGATTTCCTGTCAGAGAGGTCACCGTTCGTAGTAACTGACGGAAAATCATCGAGTAAAACAGAAATGTTTTGTGGCGTTCCCCAAGGTAGTGGCATAGGCCCTTTGCTGTTCTTTATCTATATAAACGATTTGGGAGACAATCTGAGCAGCCGTCTTCGGTTGTTTGCAGATGACGCTGTCGTTTATCGACTAATAAAGTCATCAGAGGATCAAACCAAACTGCAAAACGATTTAGAAAAAATATCTGAGTGATGCGAAAAGTGGCAGTTCACCATGAATAACGGACAAGTGTGAGGTCATCCACATGAGTGCTAAAAGGAACTCGTTAAACTTCGGTTGCACGATAAATTAGCCTAATCTAAAATCCATAAATTCAACTAAATACCTAGGCATTACAATTATGAACAACTTAAATTGGAAGGAACACATAGCAAATGTTGTGGGGAAGGCTAACGAAAGACTGCGTTTTATTGGCAGGACACTTATAAAATATAATAGACCTACTAAGGAGACTGCCTACACTACGCTTGTCCGTCCTCTTTTAGAATACTGTTGCGCGGTGTGGGATCCTTACCAGATAGGACTGACCGAGTACATCGAAAAAGTTCAAAGAAAGGCAGCACGTTTTGTACTATCGCGAAATATGGGAGAGAGCGTCACAGAAATGATATAGGATTTGGGCTGGTCATCTTTAAAAGAAAGGCGTTTTTCGTTGCGACGGAATCTTCTCACGACATTCCAATCACCAACTTTCTCCTCCGAATTCGAAAATATTTTGTTGACGCCGACCTACATAGGGAGGAACCATAAGGGAAATCAGAGCTCGTACGGAAAGATATATGTGTTCATTCTTTCCGCGCGCTGTACGAGGTTGGAATAATAGAGAATTATGAAGGTGGTTAGATGAACTCTCTGCCAGGCACTTAAATGTGATTTGCAGAGTATCCGTGTGGATGTAGATGTAGGTAGTGAATCTCTTTTCATTTGTGAGTTCTTCTGCAATTCCCGTTGTAATATTAAAAGTGGATAATATACGCGAGTGTATGTCGTTGAGTTCTACTGCTTGTGATATTTTCTCATGCGGCCTTAATACATCCTACAGAATTGTTTTTTGTTTCAAGGATTTTAACAGATTTTTAACTGTGAGGGCTGTGCATTTTTTTCAAAGTCTATTAACCTCATTCCACCTTGATTTGACGGTTTTGTTATCTGGTCTCTGGCTTCCAAATCAACCATGCTATACGCTTTGAGCGAAGTACACTCCTGGAAATGGAAAAAAGAACACATTGACACCGGTGTGTCAGACGCACCATACTTGCTCCGGACACTGCGAGAGGGCTGTACAAGCAATGATCACACGCACGGCACAGCGGACACACCAGGAACCGCGGTGTTGGCCGTCGAATGGCGCTAGCTGCGCAGCATTTGTGCACCGCCGCCGTCAGTGTCAGCCAGTTTGCCGTGGCATACGGAGCTCCATCGCAGTCTTTAACACTGGTAGCATGCCGCGACAGCGTGGACGTGAACCGTATGTGCAGTTGACGGACTTTGAGCGAGGGCGTATAGTGGGCATGCGAGAGGCCGGGTGGATGTACCGCCGAATTGCTCAACACGTGGGGCGTGAGGTCTCCACAGTACATCGATGTTGTCGCCAGTGGTCGGCGGAAGGTGCACGTGCCCGTCGACCTGGGACCGGACCGCAGCGACGCACGGATGCACGCCAAGACCGTAGGATCCTACGCAGTGCCGTAGGGGACCGCACCGCCACTTCCCAGCAAATTAGGGACACTGTTGCTCCTGGGATATCGGCGAGGACCATTCGCAACCGTCTCCATGAAGCTGGGCTACGGTCCCGCACACCGTTAGGCCGTCTTCCGCTCACGCCCCAACATCGTGCAGCCCGCCTCCAGTGGTGTCGCGACAGGCGTGAATGGAGGGACGAATGGAGACGTGTCGTCTTCAGCGATGAGAGTCGCTTCTGCCTTGGTGCCAATGATGGTCGTATGCGTGTTTGGCGCCGTGTAGGTGAGCGCCACAATCAGGACTGCATACGACCAAGGCACACAGGGCCAACACCCGGCATCATAGTGTGGGGAGCGATCTCCTACACTGGCCGTACACCACTGGTGATCGTCGAGGGGACACTGAATAGTGCACGGTACATCCAAACCGTCATCGAACCCATCGTTCTACCATTCCTAGACCGGCAAGGGAACTTGCTGTTCCAACAGGACAATGCACGTCCGCATGTATCCCGTGCCACCCAACGTGCTCTAGAAGGTGTAAGTCAACTACCCTGGCCAGCAAGATCTCCGGATCTGTCCCCCATTGAGCATGTTTGGGACTGGATGAAGCGTCGTTTCACGCGGTCTGCACGTCCAGCACGAACGCTGGTCCAACTGAGGCGCCAGGTGGAAATGGCATGGCAAGCCGTTCCACAGGACTACATCCAGCATCTCTACGATCGTCTCCATGGGAGAATAGCAGCCTGCATTGCTGCGAAAGGTGGATATACACTGTACTAGTGCCGACATTGTGCATGCTCTGTTGCCTGTGTCTATGTGCCTGTGGTTCTGTCAGTGTGATCATGTGATGTATCTGACCCCAGGAATGTGTCAATAAAGTTTCCCCTTCCTGGGACAATGAATTCACGGTGTTCCTATTTCAATTTCCAGGAGTGTATTTTTGCTCTGTAGGTGTTATTTGAGCTGTATACTACATTTTTTGAAATACTGACATATTATATCCTTTGAATAAGAATTAAGTTCGTAGTGCTGTTCGCTATTAAGGCGCCTCTTAGCACCTCTTACTTCCTACGCCGCTGATTTGGAATTATCCTCAACCACTTCGTTCCTGTTTTTCTTCCGTTTAATGGTAACACCCAAACCTTCAGATGTCAGACACTCATATCGTTACCAAATGTTTTTCGTCGAAAGGGTATGAACCAAAATACCGATTTAGTTCGTGCTGTGTGCTGTTGCCTAATAGAACATGTGTAAACGGTAATTAAAAGTATCACCAGAGCTACGGAGCCCAGCAAAATCGCATATGTGATTGGTTGGTTTTTGCACATCTCGTGTGGATGAGAAGGTAGAACGTTTGGTTGCCATACCAAAGGCCTCGCGTTCAAAACCATTGACAAGAGTTTCATGTAACTGTTTACGCGTGAAACTCTTATATGGGAGAATATTTTCGTTACATGTGAAAGGACTTTTCACAGTTTGTAGCAGTGTTCTTTTGGCAGTTGGTTGGTTTGGGGGATTAAAGGGACCAGACTGCTACGGTCATCGGTCCACTTTTGGCAGTCTGCTTTCGCTTCGTTAGTTGAACGTTATGTACGTATTATTGATCTTATTATTTTGTTTATTATTAATTATTATTATCACTATTACTTCAGCAGGTGTGATGCAATTGCCGGCCGCGGTGGTCTAGCGGTTCTGGCGCTGCAGTCCGGAACCGCGGGACTGCTACGGTCGCAGGTTCGAATCCTGCCTCGGGCATGGGTGTGTGTGATGTCCTTAGGTTAGTTAGGTTTAAGTAGTTCTAAGTTCTAGGGGACTTATGACCTAAGATGTTGAGTCCCATAGTGCTCAGAGCCATTTGAACCATTTTGTGATGCAATTCTGTTCTGACTGTACATTCTGTGAAACTACAAATGTACTCTATAGATTTTGCACATTTAAAGAAGCGAAACGCCGGCCGTGCTGGCCGAGCTGTTCTAGGCGCTTCAGTCCGGAACCGCGCGACTGCTACGGTCGCAGGTTCGAATCCTGCCTCGGGCGTGGGTGTGTGTGATGTCCTTAGGTTAGCTAGCTTTAAGTAGTTCTAAGTTCTAGGGGACTGATGACATCAGATGTTAAGTCCCATAGTGCTCAGAGCCAAGAAGCGAAACGAAAGCAGACTGCCAAGAGAATATTGCTGTAAATTCTAAACAGCTCTTTTACATGTCATAAACACATTGTCCCATATGATGCATAATACAGTAAAAAATTGTCGTCTTGGGATTTGAAGCTGGGATTTTTCGTACGAGGATCTAACGCTGTGCCAACTTAGCCACTGAAGTAACGTACTTCAGTTACTCACAGTCATGCTTTTGATGTGTTTTGTAGTTCTGATGTTACTTTTAATTTACGTTTACGCCGGTTCCGCTGAGCTACAGCACATAGTACGAACTAAATCGGAGTCTTCGTTTATGCGGTTGGTATCGATTTGAGTGTCTGACGTCTGGAGATTTGGGTGTAGGCTACGTTGGCAGACGAGGATTTGGAGGGAGTGACAAAATTTTGCCGGAGAACTGACACTTTTCTCTTAAATGTGGAAGGGTGTGGCACTGAGACCAGTGCACCATCTTCAAGTCGCGTGTCGCTTCCCTGAGGGGGAAACGAACGTGAAGACAGTATGAATGATAACGAGGTAAGAGGAGGGAGAGACTCTGTTAAATCTGCAACTGGCTTTCCGCGACGGGCCCGCAGCTTCCTCGACGCCTCCTGCTTAGCCGCAGCGCGCCTCTCTACTTATCTCAGCAGACGTCTTCCTTATTGTCGGAGCTCTCACGTCTACTTCCCCGGTCGGCGAGTGAGGGTCGCGGATCGTCGCCCGCCCGGAGAGATGCACGGCCGAGGGCGGGCAGCGTCTGGGAAGGAAAGCCGGCGCCTTTCCTCTCCTCTCCTTTCCTTTCCCACCGGCTGCCGTGACGCAACAGGCAGCGGGCAGCGGGCAACAGGCCGCCTGTGGCGGAAACTACGCTCTGGCCGCCCGGTTAAGTCATCCCGGCACGCCCTCGGCCGCGAAAGTCGGCGGCCGCTGCTGTGCGCAACCCGCCGGCAGGCATCGCGCGGGGACCTGGCTGGCTCCATCACACGGCACATTACAACTCTCACCCAACTTTCGTACTCGTTTAGCGACCACATTCAAGGAATGTCGTTTGGAATGAGCAGAGATCTTATTGCACAAGAAGTGCGAAATGAAACGCCAGATATCCTCGCTAAAATAATTGTAGACGGTCTACAGGGTGTTTGTCTATTTCTTTTCTTCACTATATACACTGACGGAAAAAGAAATCGCAACACCGAAAAATAATTAATGTAGAGTAGTAAAATTTCGGTAATACAGTTGTACAGGTAAGGTATTTAAGTCATCAATATTGCAAGATCAGAGGTTAATGCAGAGCGATATGAAGTAGGACAAGCATGTAATGGCAGTTGTCCGGAAGGCGGATAGTCGTCCTCGGTTCATTGGTGGAATTTTGGGAAGATGTGGTTCATCTGTAAAGGAGACCGCTTATAAAACACTAATACGACCTATTCTTGAGTACTGCTCGAGCGTTTGGGATCCCTATCAGGTCGGATTGAGGGAGGACATAGAAGCAATTCAGAGGCGGGCTGCTAGATTTGTTACTGGTAGGTTTGATCATCACGCGAGTGTTACGGAAATGCTTCAGGAACTCGGGTGGGAATCTCTAGAGGAAAGGGGGCGCTCCTTTCGTGAATCGCTACTGAGGAAATTTAGAGAACCAGCATATGAGGCTGACTGCAGTACAATTTTACTGCCGCCAACTTACATTTCGCAGAAAGACCACGAAGATAAGATAAGAGAGATCAGGGCTCGTACAGAGGCATATAGGCAGTCATTTTTCCCTCGTTCTGTTTGGGAGTGCAACAGGGAGAGAAGATGCTAGTTGTGGTACGAAGTACCCTCCGCCACCCATTGTATGGTGGATTGCGGAGTATATATGTAGATGTAGATGTAGATGTAGATGTAATGTAAACGTGAGGTAAGTCACTGAAATGTGAAAAGCTGGTACTTTAATAACCGCTGTAACTGACAAAATGCCGAATCCAAGCATGCAGACGTGGATGCCTTGTGCTGTACACGTCCCGGGTGTCAGTTTGTGGGATGGAGTTCCACGCCTGTTGCGCTTGGTCGGTCAGTATAGTGACGGTTAATGCTGTTTGTGGATGACGCTGGCATTGTCGTCCGATGATGTCCCATATGTGCTCGACTGGAGACCGGTCTAGTGATCGAGCTGGTCAAGACAACATGTCGACTCTGTAGAGCACGTCGGGTTGCAACAGTGGTACATGGGAAAGCGTTATCCTGTTGGAAAACAACTCTTGGAATGGTGTTCGTGAATGACAGGACAACAGGTCAAATCATCAGACTGACGTACAAATTTGCAGTTAGGGTACGTGGGATAACTACAGGAGCGCTCCTGCTGTCATACAAAATCGCATCCCAGATCATAACTCCAGGTGTGGGTCCAGTGTGTCTAGTACACAGACAGCCTGACCTCCTTTTAATCAACACACGGCCGTCACTGGCACCGAGGCAGAAACAGTTTTCATCAGAAAACACAATAGACTTCCACCCGGCCCTCGGCCCTCCCTCCAATGGTTTCTTGCTTGACAGAAGCCGCAAATGGCGCTGGTGGAACGCACGCAACATGGCGTCTGGCTCGGAGCTGTCTTTGAAGTAACCGATCTGTAACAGTTGTGTGACCGTGGTGGCAACTACTGCTCAAATTGCTGCTGCAGATTCAGTACAATGCACCATAGTCACACAGCGACGCCAGCCGGTGTGGCCGTGCGGTTCTAGGTGCTTCAGTCTGGAACCGCGTGACCGCTACGGTCGCAGGTTCGAATCCTGCCTCGGGCATGGATGTGTGCGATGTCTTTATGTTAGTTAGGTTTAAGTAGTTCTAAGTTCTAGAGGACTGATGACCACAGATGATAGGTCCCATAGTGCTCAGAGTCATTTAAACCATTTTTCACACTGCGAACACGGCGGTCTTCCTTCCTGGTAGCGCCGCGTGGCTGTCTGGACCCAAGTCTTCTTGCGACCGTACAATCTCGTGACCACCCCTTCCAGCAATCATGTACAGTGGCCACATTTCTATCAAGTCTTTCTGCAATATCACAGACAGAAAACCCAGCTTCTTTTAATCCTATTACACCACCAAGTTCAAAGTGAGGTGCTGATAATTACATGTTTGTCGCCTTGAAGGCATTATTAACTAACAACAACTCACCATGTCCAATCTCAAAGGTAACTAACGCTCACTACCATTGCAATGTGTATTTGAAGCAATTGATTTGCATCCTCATAATGACTCTACTAACCCACTCTTAAGCGACTGGCGCGGAAGTTTAATAAACATCATCTTCCAGATGCAGAAACGGGCCTACCAGGTTTCGTTTAAGTCGCACAACACTTTCTTGGTGATGCAAGTCCTTTCTTTCGTGAGTGTACATAAACTGAAACTGCTTTCTCGTGTCCTTCTGTACATGCGCGCTAATATCAAGAACTGTTGTAGGAGTTTTCGTCTGGTTTTGACTAATAGTTACACTGATTCACGAGAATGGTTTTTGTATATGATTTATTTGAAGCTGCTTGCGTGTATCCGTCTGTACAGGGAGGCTAATCTTTGGAATTGCTGTAGTGTTTTCATCCGGTTTTGACAAATGGAGACGATGATTCTCAAGGAAGGGTTTTCTATACAATTTAGAAATATTGTCTGAATTATGACGAACTGAAGTTAAGTTGTGAAAACGGCGCCAATGCCACCTAGCGAACTGCCACGATAACTTGTGAGAATAGCAGTGGCTGGAAGTCGCAAAAAGCGGTATTTGACTTGCACCTGGCGTTGTTGTCTGTCAGCTGAGAGTGTGGCTGGAAAGCGGAAGGTTGTTGGATCGTATACCGCCTGTGTCACGTTTTTCACTCTGCCTTCTTAACCTAGTATTTACTTCTCAATGATGTGGAGGTACGCCTTTCGAAATAGACGACAATTTCAGACTGCCAATTTCTGTTACCCTCAGATTTTCAATCAAAATTTGCACTCTTGAAAAATGAAAATTCTTCGAACAGCGGCAGTGAGTTACTCACCTTTGAAGTATCGTAATAAATGTGACCAATAACGAAAGATAACCACATCATCGTCAGGCCGTGATGTGAAACTTACAGTTTGAAGCAATCAAATGTTTTTAACCAGGCGTTTCCCTGCGATCGTTTGAGAAAATTTGCATAGTGAAAAAAATGCGAATGTAAAATATGTAGTGTTTTAGTTTTTATGCTACAACCAAAATATTTTCCGAAAAACTTCTTTAGCAACTTCAGGAAGTTTGCTTCGTTTACATAAAGTACATCCTTTCAACAGCACAGCAGATGACTGAATTTTTAGCTTTCTGCGTTCCTTGAATCAATCCTAGATGTGAACGCGGTTCTTAGCGTAGGACTGTGAAGAAATTTGTCATTAAGACTCCACGTCGAAGAATTGCGGCGATGAATCTCAACAATGCATCACAGTGCAAAAAAATGGTTCAAATGGCTCTGAGCACTATGGGACTCAACTGCTGTGGTCATTAGTCCCCTAGAACTTAGAACTACTTAAACCTAACTAACCTAAGGACATCACAAACATCCATGCCCGAGGCAGGATTCGAACCTGCAACCGTAGCAGTCGCACGGTTCCGGACTGCGCGCCTAGAACCGCGAGACCACCGCGGCCGGCATCACAGTGCATACTAAGCTTCGCAAGAGGAGTACTGTAACACGGGCTAAACATTTGCATAGTGCCTGCTTTTTCTTACTTTTTCTCGTATTTGTGCCACATATGCCAGTACAAGTGTTACAACACTGTTAACGTCTAAGGCGTTTCCGATAAACGTGGAATAACTCACACCCACATAAACCCATGATCCGCATGCAGTATTTACATAGGCTGTGAAAATATTAGTTACTTCACGATGTGCTCCCATCATTGCCATGAGATGTCACTCCACATGCCAATTCAGTATGGAACTCGTAACATTCATGCCTGCACAACAACTTTGCTGCCGTGTGCTGCTTTCATCGCGTAAGTTATATGGAAGTGATGATATTCATTTACTTAACGATGTCCTCTGAAATTCATTCGTAACTCTACCCAGGGACCCGCAAACAATATACGCTACAGCACACAAACCGTCAGGCGGGATCGCCAGTTATCAGTATAAACGAAAGGGACGAGAAGAGGATGATAAAAAATAAAACAAACATAGGTCTGGAAACGAATGCTTTCCTCGGTACGTCATATGCACAAGTAGAGTCATACAAGTGTTACAACACTGTTCACGTCTAAGGCTCCGTTCATGCTGCAGCTTCGCAGCTGGCACATTGCTGTCGCTTACTTGGATCTGTTACTTTTATTGGTGTCAAGCGAAGAGTGACCTTGAAGTAACCAATCACATCTCTAGTTTTGGGCCGTGCTAGTGATTTGCAAGCAGAGAGGCTGCAGGGTAAACACTGTTTTATGTTCCAAGTACCAGTTCTCACAGTGAACAGCAAACGCTGTGTGCACACCTAACTCTGGAAGCAGTTGTCATAACACCACACACGTTTTTAAATGAAAAAAGTGACTGACATCCACTTCATGAACTGGCGTACTAGTGGTAATGCTCCAGAGACAACACGATTGTATCAAGAAGCGTATCCTCAGAGGAGACAGCAAACACCGGTTATTTAAACACAAAATGTGACATGAAGGCAGACCAAAAAAGTATCCACACCATGAATAGAGGTGTAGTACCAGAGGGATTGCTGCAGTATAACAAGTTTCGCGCTCTACCATATTGCAGATACCACATGAGGGACGGTTGTATCCGTATCATGCACAAAGTGTACATGCACTGACCACACCAGACTTCCCACCCTTAGTTACATCCCGCCAATGGAGCCTTACACAAACTGGGAATGATCCTGAGTTCCTCGTGCAAGCATGCTCTACCCGATGTGGTATTATGATCTATTGAGGCACATCAGCGGAGACTTTCCGTTAACGTTTGGGGATGTGTCGTAAGCGATTGGTTGATGGATCCATATTTCCTACTTGGCCGACTTACTGGCCGTGTGTACTTTCATTTCCTGCAACGCAAGGTAACCGAGTACTTGAATGATATTCGTTATGATCAAAGGAATCTACGTGGAACATACATGATGGTGGAAAGGAAAACTTTCATGTGGAACGTAGCACTGAACTTTGACAGCGTATATATCGGTCGTGGCACGCCATGGTCTCCCAGGTCCCACAACATGAAGCAGTTGTTTATTTTTGTAAGAGATACTTAAAGGTTTGGTACCTAAATTCCACCCCTGTTGATGGTGCTGATGGATTCCGGGAACGACTTGTGTATGGTTGTCAGTGCATTCGGAACAGGCCTGCCTTCACGTGAACGGTGGTAGTGTGGTACATGTGTAATGAGTTTGTCGTCAACTACATGTCTGCAGGCTGGATACTCAGGAACCCCGTTATAAAATATCGATATGCTGTAAATGTCGTGGGTCTAGGGCCTCCGTCGGGAGACCGTTCGCAGTGTGCAAAGCTTTCGATTTGACGCCACTTCGGCGACTTGCGCGTCAATGGGGATGAAATGATGATGATTAGGACAACACTACGCCCGGGGATTGAACCCTGGCCCTTAGGATTGACATACTGTCTCGCTGACCACTCAGCTACCGGATACGGACATCAATATACTAAGTCGTAACCATTGATTTCTGGACCTCTGTCTATTAGGATTTTTTCTTGTTTCATTGTTCAGCACTTCCTCTTCTGCTTGTTCCTATAACAGTCAAACATAGTGTACGAAATGAAAGTATGGAACGATAACTTTTATATGGTGCCTCGAAATAATTTCTCCCTATATCCTTGTCATAAATGATAATTAATTGAAACCCTCAGCTGCCAACAGGTGTTGTTGATATACCTCGATGGGGACAGCTGAAAATGTGTACCCCGACCGGGACTCGAAACTGGGATCTCCTGCTTACATTGCAGACGCTCTATCCATTTCTTTTTTTTTTTTTTTTATGATCTCATTTTGTTCGCTTTCGTTCGTTGTATCTGCTCGGGGCGGACGTCACAAGACACCCGTTTTTAAGTTCGTGATTGATCGGTTAACTCAGTTTTCTTTTATTACAGAGGGCAGCTAACCCTCTGACCGAACACGCTGTCGGCTATCCATCTGAGCCACCGAGGACACAGATGAATAGCGCGACTGCAGGGACTTATCCCTTGCACGCTTCCCGTGAGACCCACATTCCCAACAGTCCACAACCTACATACGTAATGTCGGTAATAGATATTTGCCCATCCACTCATTACTCGCGCACACTAAGTTGTCGATTCCCGTAAGAGTTACAGCAAAATGTGCGCATTCGCACAGACGAAGATCAATGACCGGGTAGCCATTTAACTATATATGAAGACAGTAACTGTTCTCGAAAGAACAGATACTATTGATGACTGTGCAGCTTCTCTAGAATACATGATAATTAATTGAAACCCTAAGCTGCCAACAGGTGTTGTTGATATAACTCATAAATTAGACTGTCTACATCACACGACTATGGGGGTAGCTGAAGAAGGAATGGGAGAGAATAAATATTTATAACAATTGTTAGAAACCACCGGCGCAATTTGAAGGCGTTGTTTATGCCACACCCATCTACAACGTGTGAAATTCTAGAATTGTGTGTCTCATGCATACGATCAAATTTGAGGGCAGCCAGGTGCGTTCGCCGATTTGGGCATTTCTTTCAAACATCGTGTAGGACATGACGTTGTGATGCCTGCTGGATGTATGGAAACAGAGACCACTGGGACGCGCCATCAGACCATAGCTTCGATAATCTGTACGGATCCAAATAAATCAGGCGACGGATTAGATAGCTTCCGAAAAGATATCAGCTTGTTTCAGAATCTTGCAGTCGACAACCAAGGTTCAGATCATCCCCGCTCGTTCTTCCGACTTTTAGTTGACTCACCAGCGCATGCTGCCTCATGCCCTGATTCGACTGGAACTTTTGGTTCATTACTTGCTTAATACTGCCATCTATATGAATAAGTGAGTTATTAAATCCTTGTCCCAGATTCGTGCTCATTAAGTAAAGTGTATCGGAAGAGAGTGGCCTCAGTAATATACAGTTAACTTTATAGACGAATCTACTACTTCAAGCCAGAAATGGAGCAGCAGTCTGAGCCAACTCGATGAACTCGATTGCAGCTAACGAGAAGACGATGGTGGTGTTTTCTGAGAAACAAAAGAGATTCTAAAGAATAAAGAATAAAAACCGAATAAAAAAACTCTAAAAAGCTAGAAAGACCTTTATGATATGTGATATGGTCACAGCAAAGCGTATAGGGATCCGGTGTTCTAATTTGTGTCATTAGTTGATAGTTTTTTTTTATTTGGTTACTAGTTTCTGTCAATTATAATCATCTTAATTCTGAAGGCGTCAATAACTTATCGAAACCAGGAATCAAATAAAAAAATTTTTGTACTCAAAGCTATAGAAATTAGTAAAAGCACCTAGCGAATACCTTGGCTGACTTCTGAACCAAGTGGAAGATGAAATGATCAAAGAGAGGCCTGGATTTCAAAAGAAAAATATTCACCACAACTAATAAGATTCTTTGACAGGAAAGAATGATGAAGTTAGAAGTTTGAGAACATCCACTCTTTTCAACCGATTTGGCCGCCTATGAGTTGAACCTGGTCCAATATCTAAATAACTTACGGCTGAAGCCGGCCGGAGTGGCCAAGCGGTTCTAGGCGCTACAGTCTGGAAACGCGCGACCGCTGCGGTCGCAGGTTCGAATCCTGCTTCGGGCATGGATGTGTGTGGTGTCCTTAGGTTAGTTAGGTTTAAGTAGTTCTAAGTTCTATGGGACTGATGACCTCAGAAGTTAAGTCCCATAGTACTAAGAGCCATTTGAACCATTCTACGGCTGGAAAGCATCTTGTCCGCAATCAGGAAATTGTAGCAATCGTAGATAGATTTTTTCCAGTTCTTCCTGAATTGTAATTCAGGGGTGGAATCTAGTATCTGAATGGGGCTTAGGCAAAGTACGTTGACCACAAAGGAAGGACTATGTCAAAAAAATCAGAGTACCAGTGCCATGCTGAGAAGTTTTCATCTTGCCCTCTTCGAATCGCTTCGTGTATGACTTACCGCCGTACTAAAACATTTTTCTATAAAAGATTCCTTTTTATCGATTTTTTTACTGCCATTAGGAATCTACGTGGCGTCTTTCGACTCAGAGCAGATAATTCAACATACATGGACATCCACACATCTTGAAAAACATTGTCACCTTTAAACACAAGAACAGGTAATATTAATATATTGCTACATCTACAAATAACATCAATGTACATATGCTCCATTGTCTTGTACAAGTTAACTGAATATAAGCAATTCTTAAGACCAGCGTTTACGAAGAGGTCTTTATGACACTGTCATCAGCATGGCGTAGTTGCTGAACTTTGTAGTACAATTTATACTGGTTATCACTATAACTATTGAAGTAACGAATACACCGATAAATATCTTAGTGTTAAATGACTGTTTTCTGGTATTACATTTTTTTGTTTTATTACTTTTGTTTCTTTTTGAAGAACAACTTGTTAGAGTAATGATCCATGGTAATCGTGGTGATTAAAGTAAGTCGAGACATGCAGTAAGATTCTCAGGACGTACTAGTAAATAACATTTGCCCACCCGGCTAGCCGCGCGATCTAACGCGCTGCTTCCCGAGCGGGAAAGCGTGCCGGTCCCCGGCACGAATCCGCCCGGTGGATTAGTGTCGAGGTCCGGTGTACCAGCCAGCCTGTGGATGGTTTTTAGGCGGTTTTCCATCTGCCTTTGCGAATTTGGGATGGTTCCCCTTAATCCGCCTCAGTTATACTATTTGGCAGTTGCTGCACAAACACTGTCTGCACGTACGTGTACACTATAATTACTCTACCACGCAAACATTTGGGATACACTCGACTGGTATGAGACGTTCCCGGTGTGGGGCGGCGGTGGGGTCGGTGGACCGATGTGGCCTATTGTGTGGCTGTGAACCTCTGAGGACTAAGGCGGGACGAAGCCTCTCCGTCGTTTCTAGGTCCCCAGTTCAATACACACGATACATACACACAAATAACACTTTATTACCATAACACAGAAAATGAAATCATTCACAGTGTCCTCAAAGAAATCTGAACACACATAGATTGGATTTACAACAGATGGTTCAAATGGCTCTGAGCACTATGGGACTCAACTGCTGAGGTCATAAGTCCCCTAGAACTTAGAACTACTTAAACCTAACTAACCTAAGGACAACACACACATCCATGCCCGAGGCAGGATTCGAACCTGCGACCGTAGCGGTCTCGCGGTTCCAGACTGTAGCGCCAGAACCGCTCGGCCACCAGCGGCCGGCGATTTACAACAGAACTTATTAATCTTTGTGTTTACAAATTCGTTGGTGATAGCCGAAACACTAAACTTATTCTATGTTTGGTCAGACATCTATCACTGATTACTGATGACAGCTACTTGGCACTTTCACAAAATCAATGATTCACTAGCATATATCATCCCAGAAACGCAGTGTCCGATTGATGTCGAAGTCGGTTCAGGGCATGTTTCCGGCTGTGATGGCTGCTGGCCTGCTGCGGTGCTGCAATGAGGGCCCCTGTGGCTGGTGCTGCGGTTGGAACTGACCACTCTGTGGTTGAACGGCTGCTTAAGTACAGACTTTGCGGATTGGTATTTGCTGGTGATTCTGTGGACACGTGATCAGTGGAGGCAAGTAGTTCTGTGCACGCAGTGCTGCCTGTTGTCGACGCGAGCGTCACGGGTGGCGAAGCCGGCGCCTCACGTTTCAGTGGTGTCCTTTAGTTGGCCACTGTTAATATACGCTCTTGTTCAGAAAAAAAAACAGAACACCTTGAACGACTAGAGATAGGACGCTCATATTCACAGGACATGTACATTAGTATGTTCTGCAGAAATGATTAGTATTTCAGTCATCTCGGTTCAGAATATGTTCTGTTCCCTATTACCTACTGGATCCGCCATGGACCCTGATAACTTGTTCAGTGCGTGACGTCTCCGTCACGTATAAGGCATCCTATGGTATAGCCATCCATGCTGCATTCACCTGGTTCCAAAGTTCATCTGTGGTGGCTGACATTGGTTAACAGTGCTGCACCTATTGTTTCACCATATCCCACACATTTTCGATTGGTGACAAGTCTGGTTATTTGGTGGGCCAGGGCAAAAGGCTGACATTCTGTGACATCAAGAAGGCAAGTGTTCGTGCAGCAACATGTGGTCGTGCATTGTCTTCCTGGAAAATGGCGTCTGGAGTTTTGTGCAGAAAGGGTATGCCTACAGGTCGCAGGATGTCATTCTCTGCCCACAGTGACCTGGACACGCACCAACGGTGATTTGTGGTTGTACTCAGTATCAACCCACTCCTTAAGGGGTTGAGTTGGCGCTGTATGTCTTAAGCGAATGCAGTTACTGTGATGCCACTCCCCCTGTCTACGGCGAACCAAAATGCGGCCACCATTTTCAAACAATCAGAACCTGGATCGTCCAAAAACACTCTCTAATGCCATTCCTGTTCCCAGTGACGTTGTTGTACCGCCATTGCCGTCTAGCACGTTTCTGCACATTCGTCAAGGGTAGGCGGAGAAGTGGACGACGCGCACGTAACCCATGCCGCAATAAACGGCGACTGACTGTCACCACTGGTAGTGGTGAGGGTAAGCTTCTATGGGACCAAACTGTTGAGGTCATCGGTCCCTAGACTTACTCTCTACTTAATCTACCGTAAACTAACTAACGCTAAGGACAACACACTCACCCACGCCCGAGACTGGTAGTGTAATACACTCCTGGAAATTGAAATAAGAACACCGTGAATTCATTGTCCCACGAAGGGGAAACTTTATTGACACATTCCTGGGGTCAGATACATCACATGATCACACTGACAGAGCCACAGGCACATAGACACAGGCAACAGAGCATGCACAATGTCGGCACTAGTACAGTGTATATCCACCTTTCGCAGCAATGCAGGCTGCTATTCTCCCATGGAGACGATCGTAGAGATGCTGGATGTAGTCCTGTGGAACGGCTTGCCATGCCATTTCCACCTGGCGCCTCAGTTGGACCAGCGTTCGTGCCGGACGTGCAGACCGCGTGAGACGACGCTTCATCCAGTCCCAAACATGCTCAATGGGGGACAGATCCGGAGATCTTGCTGGCCAGGGTAGTTGACTTACACCTTCTAGAGCACGTTTGGTGGCACGGGATACATGCGGACGTGCATTGTCCTGTTGGAACAGCAAGTTCCCTTGCCGGTCTAGGAATGGTAGAACGATGGGTTCGATAACGGTTTGGATGTACCGTGCACTATTCAGTGTCCCCTCGACGATCACCAGTGGTGTACGGCCAGTGTAGGAGATCGCTCCCCACACCATGATGCCGGGTGTTGGCCCTGTGTGCCTCGGTCGTATGCAGTCCTGATTGTGGCGCTCACCTGCACGGCGCCAAACACGCATACGACCATCATTGGCACCAAGGCAGAAGCGACTCTCATCGCTGAAGACGACACGTCTCCATTCGTCCCTCCATTCACGCCTGTCGCGACACCACTGGAGGCGGGCTGCACGATGTTGGGGCGTGAGCGGAAGACGGCCTAACGGTGTGCGGGACCGTAGCCCAGCTTCATGGAGACGGTTGCGAATGGTCCTCGCCGATACCCCAGGAGCAACAGTGTCCCTAATTTGCTGGGAAGTGGCGGTGCGGTCCCCTACGGCACTGCGTAGGATCCTACGGTCTTGGCGTGCATCCGTGCGTCGCTGCGGTCCGGTCCCAAGTCGACGGGCACGTGCACCTTCCGCCGACCACTGGCGACAACATCGATGTACTGTGGAGACCTCACGCCCCACGTGTTGAGCAATTCGGCGGTACGTCCACCCGGCCTCCCGCATGCCCACTATACGCCCTCGCTCAAAGTCCGTCAACTGCACATACGGTTCACGTCCACGCTGTCGCAGCATGCTACCAGTGTTAAAGACTGCGATGGAGCTCCGTATGCCACGGCAATCTGGCTGACACTGACGGCGGCGGTGCACAAATGCTGCGCAGCTAGCGCCATTCGACGGCCAACACCGCGGTTCCTGGTGTGTCCGCTGTGCCGTGCGTGTGATCATTGCTTGTACAGCCCTCTCGCAGTGTCCGGAGCAAGTATGGTGGGTCTGACACACCGGTGTCAATGTGTTCTTTTTTCCATTTCCAGGAGTGTATGTGTTACACTATTCCACTGTTGCGCCAGACCCGAGGAGGACACAGATGAGTCCTGTAATGCCACTCGGACAAGCTGTCGAGCTTCTCAGGGATGGTCTGAGTGGTGCGACCTGACCCATCTCGTCGTGTTCTACGGCCTTCTGTGAACCATTCTGAACACACCCGTTGCACTGCTTAAACACTTCGTCCCAGATGAGCAGCAATTTCCCGGATGGATGCATCACATACCTTCATTCCAATAATGCGCCCTCTTTCAAACTCACAGATTTTACAGCACGGTTCGCACATACGTCTGCGAGGCACCCCGCACGTGTGCTCAAGTCACACTGATCCCTACGTTCGGTATATATCGACAATAAGAACCGCAGGCACATTTCACATTTAGGTGTGTTGTTTCGCGATGTCGACGTTGATCATGAACCCAAAAGGCGACATGATTCAAATGCTAATCATTTCTGCAGAACATAATAACTTACATGTCTTGTGAATGTGAACGGCCTATCTCTAGTTATTCACGGTATTCTGTGCTTTTTTTTGTTTTCGTGAACTTGACTGTGCGGTCCAGCATTAGGCGTGGGTGGAATGGGTGGGAGCGGGATGGGAGTGCGCGGGGGGGGGGGGGGGGGAGAGGGAAATGGTGTGAGGACCTGAGCGATGGCAATCCGGCCGTCTCAACCATTTCTCAATTTTAATTTTATGTGATAAAAATTTAACCATTGTGGCAGCAATTTATCTTTACAAAATTAAATCGATGTTGTCCACTACGCTAAGCTGTGTATTGTCTATTTTTGTCACATTAGGGATATCTATGAAGAGAGCATAGTGTTACTATAGCATAGTTGTTGCCAACGTCCAACTGATATTGTTACGTGACTTTCGTATAACACACATTTGACTACATTTTTTGCTTACGTTGAAACTTTAATTTTACATCCATTTGGCGTACTTTTACGTTTTTATTTATTAATGAGATAAATGGTGAATAGTTGTTACCGGTATGGCTGCAAATCGAGATACATCAAGGGAGGAAAACGTGTGTACGATAAACGTCTAATTGTGGTTATCATGCACTCTAGAACACTATTACCTTAGACATTCAAGACTAATCATCGGCGAATATCTGTAATTTGATGTTTTCAGCAGTACCTGCACGTAAGTACTGTTCAGAGAGAGTTTACAGGCACTGTGGGTGTAAATATTTGACATTTACATAAAACCGCTGAAGAAATTCGTGTCAAAGCCCAATTTTCACATAACTAATGTACGGAAATATCAGAAGGGTGACTAACAGAAAAGAGCATGGCATTGGAATTATTGAAAAGAAGTTATTCTTTCTCTATCCTCATTGGCAGGTGTGACAGAAGCGATAGCTAGTTCGAACCGTTTCGTTCGGATTTAAGGAATGCAGAAGTTAATCGCACCCGTTAGACATAAATTAATAATTCATAATGTAACCAAACGCTACGGACTGTAAGCTATTTTATACAGTTTCCGTCGCCAGAACAACCAGAAAGCCGACATAGCATAGACAATGAAGAGGATGGGACAAAGCACATAACCTGACAGTTACAAAAAGTGGATCATTAGAGAGAGAAACAGTAAATGCAGTCAAAGATCTAATATACGTCACCGAAGACACTAGATATAATAGGTACACAAGACGAGAAAAAGGAATCTTTAACTTCTGTACGATGATTCGGCGCAGTCTGTTTTACCTAAAATGTTCTCACGATTCCGATAATCCTACCACATATACATTGTCCACCCGGAAAAATTATGACCACGGGCGAGGAATGACTGCTAGTGAGACACACACATGGTGCATGTAGTATCAGTAAGCGTGGTGTCCGTGTGTAGAATGAGAGAGGCGCGCGCTCTGTCTGAATGTGACAGAGTAGAGGGTGATGGCTCGGTGTGCTAGGAGTACTGTGGTGAGTGTCTTCAACACGTGGCTAAACGAAGGCGAAACCACGTCCAGAAGTCGTGGGGTTGGGCGACCAACCCTCGTTCCAAATGTCAGACGTCGTAGGCTGGGTAGACTGCTAAAACAGGGCAGGCAGCGAACTGTGACGGAACTAACTTGAGACTTCGATGCTGTGCACAGTACAAATGTGTCAGAACACACAGTGCACTCAACACTCTTAACTATGGGCCTCCACAGCCAACGACCCATACATATGCCAATGTCAACACCACGACATCAGCAACTACTACTGACTGGATTAGGGTGCACTCAGCCTCATGACGACAACTGGTCAAGATAGGTAACAGCTACCTGGTGACGTTATGCTGACCCCTGCTCTTCCATACCACATTCACATAAAGCCATTCGCCAGGTCGGTTCTACATCTACATCTATACTAACATCTTCATCTACATACAAGCCACCGTACGGCGCATGGCGGTGGGAGCCCTGCACTGCTACTAGTCTCCTGTACTGTTCCAGCCGGCTGTAGTGGCCGAGCGGTTCTAGGCGCTTCAGTCTGGAACCACGCGACCGCTAAGGTCGCAGGTTTGAATCCTGCATCGGGCATCGATGTGTGTGATGTCCTTAGGTTAGTTAGGTTTAAGTAGTTCTAAGTTCTAGGGAACTGATGACCTCAGATGTTAAGTCACATAGTGCTCACAAGGGAACCTCCCCATCGCACCCCCCTCAGATTTAGTTATAAGTTGGCACAGTGGATAGGCCTTGAAAAACTGAACACAGATCAATCGAGAAAACAGGAGGAAGTTGTGTGAAACTATGAAAAAATAAGCAAAATATACAAACTGAGTAGTCCATGTGCAAAACATGAAACAGCAAGGACAGTATAAATTCAGGAGCACCGTGGTCCCGTGGTTAGCGTGAGCAGCTGCGGAACGAGAGGTACTAGGTTCAAGTCATCCCTCGAGTGAAAAGTTTAATTTTTTATTTTCAGACAATTATTATCTGTCCGTCCGTCCGTCCGATGCGAGGTAACTGCGCCGTAGTATGGGGACGCTACATCTAATTAAACATCGAAACACACGCCGTCACTCGACTACAGCGCACGGAAGAGAGATAGAGAGAGTATTCCTGCTAGCGAGGCAAAACACAGACACTAAACTTATTACAGTGAACAGAGACGTTAATGAACGAACGGACAGATCATAACTTTGCGAAAATAAAAAAAATAAAGCTTTCACTCGAGGGATGACTTGAACCTAGGACCTCTCGTTCCGCAGCTGCTCACGCTAACCACGGGACCACGGCGCTCCTAGGCTCATACTGTCCTTGATGTTACCTATCTTGAACATGGACTACTCAGTTTGTATTTTTTGCTTATGTTTTTCATAGTTCCACTCAACATCTTCCTGTTTTCTCGATTGATCTCTGTTCAGTTTTTCAAGACCTATACACTGTGCCAACTTATAACTAAATCTGGGGGGGCGGGGGGGGGGGGATGCGATGGGGAGGTTCCCTTGTCAGAGCCATTTGAACCATTTGTACTGTTCCACTAGCAGACAGAGCGAGGGAAAAACGACTATCTATATGCTTCCGTATGAGACCTATCTTATCTTGGCGGTCCTTACGCGCAGTGTACATTGAAGCACCAAAGAAACTGGTATAGGAATGCGTATTCAAATACAGAGATATGTAAACAGGCAGAATACGACGCTGCGGTCGGCAACGATTATATGAGACAAGTGTCTGGCGCAGTTGTTAGATAGGTTACTGCTGCTACAATGGTAGGATATCAAGATTTAAGTGAGTTTCAACGTGGTGCTATAGTCGACGCAAGGGCGGTGGGACACAGCATCTCCGAGGTAACAATGAAATGGGGATTTTCCCATACGACCATTTCACAAGTGTACCTTGAATATCAGGAATGCGGTAAACCATCAAAACTCTGACATCGCTGTGGCCGGAAAAAGATCCTAGAAGAACGGGACCAATGATGACTGAAGAGAATCGTTCAACGTGACAGCAGTGCAACCCTTTCACAAATTTCTGCTTATTGCAATGCTGGGCCATCAACAAGTGTCAGCGTGCGAACCATTCAACTAAACATGATCGATATGGGCTTTCGGAGCCGAAGGCCCACTCGTGTACCGTTGATGACTGCGCGACACAAAGCTTTATGCCTCGCCTGGGCCTGTCAACACTGACATTAGGTTGTTGACGACTGGAAACATAGTGCCTAGTCGGACCAGTCTCGTTTCAAATTCTATCGAGCGGATGCGTATGGCGACAACTTCGTGAATCCATGTACTCTGCATGTCAGCAGGGGACTATTCAAGATGGAGGAGGCTCTGTAATGGTGTGGGGCGTGTGCCATTGGAGTGATTTGGGGGCCCTGATACGTCTAGATACGGCTCTGACAGGTGAAATCCTGTCATCACATTGTGCATTCCGACGGACTTGGGTAATTCCAGCAGGACAATGCGACACGCCACACGTCCATAATTGCTCCAGGAACACTTTTCTGAGTTTAAACACTTCCGTTGGCCACCAAAATCCCCAGACATGAACATTATTGAGCGTATCTGGGATGTCTTAAACGTGCTCCTCGGTAGAGATCTCCACCCCCTTGTACTCTTACGGATTTATGGACTGCCCTGCAGGATTCATCGTATCAGTTCTCTCCAACACTGCTTCAGACGTTAGTCTAATCCATGCCACGTCCTGTTGCGGCACTTCTGCGTGCTCGCAGGGGCTCTAGACGATATCAGGCATGTGTACCAGTTTCTTTGGCTCTTCAGTGCGTGTTGGCGGCAGTAGAATCGTTCGACAGTCAGCTGCAAACGGCGGTTCTCTAAATTTTCTCAATAATATTCCTCGAAAAAAATGTCGCTTCCCTCAGAGGATTCGCACTTGAGGTCCCGAAGCGTCTCTGTAACACTTACGAGTTGTTCGATCTTATCGGTTGGGCCATCAGTTCCAGAACGCGGAGCTTTGCTTTGCTTTTTTACTTCAGTTCCCACTTTATCCGTCCATGTTATTTATTGGTACTTATCACGCCACTAAAACGTTCTAGTGCAATGCTTCAAATGTTTCCAATTCCTTTCCCTTCAGTATCCCCATAGTCGCCATTTTATTTCCACACAGTGTTGTGTTCCAGCCGAAATATTTCAGGATCCATCATCTCTTTGTCTTTCTTTGAAGGCAGTAGTTATCTTTTTTTAACAAAATGTTCTTCACCGAAATCAAGAATACACACACTTTCAGTTCTAATATGCTACCTCCGGTGAACCACCGCTGTAATGTACCTAACACTAAAAAACCTGTGGAAACCTTAATTTACCAGCATAAAAATTATAACTACGACCCTAGAACACGCATCTGACTGCACTGATTACAATGTTCTTGTGAGTATTACACTCTCTGAATTGCGTTGTAAATATATTGCTCGTATTCTGCTTAATTTTTGCTCTCATTCGTAATAGTGGGTGGGGTAAATAATTCCTTATTCTTTTTTGTTTCATGTAAAATAGAGTCCTGGCTGTCTGCTACTGCTGACTTACGCGTTTGTGAAGCCATTCCATTGAAATGTGTTGTACGTATATTGCTCGTATTCTACTTTATTTTTGTTCGCGCTCGTTTTTCGTACTTTCTCGCAGTGAATGGAGGCATCAGAAATTTCCATTGGAGAGAATGATTCTAGTGATTTCTGTAAAATGTATTGTCTGTACTGCGTTTTAAACCTGGCAATACCCAACTCATTTCCCGTGATGTGCAGTACAAGAGGGGATGAGGGAGGGTTCCTTTATGTCCACTCCAAACAACCCAAAAACAAAATTCGTTAATTGTTGTTGACTTATATTAACAATATACTTTTTAAAGAGGTACTGATGTGTTAGTACAGTCCAGAACCTAAACGTATCTTTTAGCACAGCATTTTCACCAAATTGCTTGGGGTACTTTGTGAACACCACCAAAAAAAAATTAAAAAATGCGAGCTTTGTTAACTGTCATTGACTTTTGTTCAAAGCATACCTTTTAGTGAGATACTGAAGAGTAAGTAAGGTCTTGAGCCTGAAAATACTGAATACGACATTTATTGTCAAAAGTGACATTTGTTATTACGACTTAAAATTTTTGCGTTAAGTTTAGCCGAAAAATTTAAAATATGTATGGAATCTGGTATGTAGACTGGCAATGGGAAGGAAAGCGTTTCTGAAGAAGAGAAACTTGTTAACATCGAGTATAGATTTAAATGTCAGGAAGTCGTTTCTGAAAGTGTTTGTACGGAGTGTAGCCATGTATGGAAGTGAAACGTGGACGATAAATAGTTTAGACAAGAAGAGAATAGAAGCTTTCGAAATGTGGTGCTACAGAAGAATGCTGAAGATTAGATGGGTAGATCACATAACTAATGAGGAAGTATTCAATAGAATTGGGGAGGAGCTTGTGGCACAACTTGACTAAAAGAAGGGATCGGTTGGTAGGACATGTTCTGAGACATCGAGGGATCACCAATTTAGTATTGGAGGGTAAAAATCGTAGAGGGAGACCAAGAGATGAATACACTAAGCAGATTCAGAAGGATGTAGGTTGAGTACGTACTGGGAGATGAAGAAGCTCGCACAGGATAGGGTAGCATGGAGAGCTGCGTCAAACCAGTCTCAGGACTGAAGACCACAACAACAACATGGAATCTGGTAGAAGAATTCATCATGCACAACAAATGTTTTTTTCCAAAATTTTGAAACGTTAAGTACAGCGTGTTTCTAAATGAATATACGGGTTTTAAGGCTTTGTATCATTTATTATAATCAATTTATAATTATAAGTAATACATCAAACGATTGGACACTTCAGACAGTTTTGTTTGTATACCTGTGCGCAAAGGGAAGAGGAAGGGTGACAAGGACGTGTTGAACGCCTGAGTGTCGTTCACGCGCAGTCTCAAGAAATCAACTCGGAAGGCTAGGCGTTAATTAGCAACTGCAGTGACGTCTGGGTTGAGACTTTTAAAGAGACTCTTACAACTGCGTACTTGTTGTTTGCAGCTGTTACAAGCTTTAAAGCCCACTGATTACTGTTTACGTGCCAACATTCTAAAGGAAACTCAGTACGCTATTAGTTAAACGTTGTGATACCCGACCGCAGGATTGGCCGCAAGGGGGCAAATGACAGAGCTTGTTTTACATGTCCTCTACGTTCACGCGCGATTTCTACTTTTGGGTGTTCATAAACGAAAATGTGTATGTGCATCCGCAACCAGCTGATCTACCCGACTTAAGAAACAGCATTATTGCAACAGTTACTCCAGACACATTGATCCAGGTTGCGGAACAACTCACTTATCGACTCGGTGTATGACGAATGGTGCTCACACTGAACACTTGCAAGAAAAACTGTTTGAGCTGTTCTTTCATTTAATGTATTGTTTATAATTATAAGTTGAATGTAATAAATGCTACAAAGCCTTAAAACCGGTATATTCATTTTGAAACACCCTGTAAATGAGTAGAACACAATATCTTCAAAAAGTGGGCACAAAGTAACCCCTTTCCCCTTGGTAATGCGAGATATAATAATGTGTGAATACATTCGCGCAGCTACTGTTGCACTTTGAGCATTTGCAAGGAAGAATTCATTATTCAGTAAGACTAAAAAGCATACTCATCGCCTTCTACATATAACTACTGTGAAATGCCTAGCACTCAATTGCGAAAACCAACACTAATAGAAACAGATTTACATACTCACTCCGTGACAAGATATAATAAAAAATATCGATATATCAAAAGCTGCTAACATGGAATTCTCCATTAATTGTGAGAATGTACGATAAATGAAAGCGAACAAAATAATGTAGAATATGAATAATATACTAACAATGCATTTAAGTCGAGCGGTTCACACGCGCATTCGTAAGCAGTACCAAATACACATAAATCTACAGACCAGCATGCAACGAAACAAGCCTCTGTTTTATATGAAACAGGAACATATGTTGAACCATTTAATCTGCGCAATATTACAGAAGCGAGCAGAAGTCAAGCAGGATATGATCAACATATCTACGAGGCGTGTTCTTTAAGTAAATACCGTTTTGAAATTAAAAAGAGACGTGCTAAGATATCTGAATAGTTTTATTTTTACATGAAAGCCTGTACCTTAATCTACTTTTCTACATAATTTCCGTCAATATTGAGGCACTTTTCAAAACGTTGTACCAGTTTTTGAATACCCTCCTCATAGAAGTCTGCCGCCTGACTTGTTAACCACTGCGTCACCACGTTTTGACTTCGTCATCGTCTTGAAGACGCTGACCGCCCAGGTGTTCCTTCAAGTGCAGGAACAGAGGGTAGTCACTGGACGCAAGATCGGGGCTGTACGGAGGATAATCTAGAGTTTCCCATCGAAAAGATGTGATGAGATCTTTGGTCTGATTCGCCACATGCGGACGGGCACTGTCTTGCAACAAAACGATGCCCATGCTCAACTTCCATGGACTGTTGCTTTGATTCTGGTGTGACGTAGGCCAACCATGTTTCATCGCCGTAACAATTTGGCTTAAGAAATCATCACCGTCGTTATGGTACCGCCCAAGGAAAGTCAATGCACTGTCTAAACGTTTGGTTTTGTGCACGTCCGTACCCAACGTGCGCACAATTTTCGGTAATTCAAGTGCTCGGTCACAATGCCATACAAAACACTACGAGAAACATTAGGACAGTCATCCCGCAAGGGGGAAATAGTAAAGCGTCTGTTTTCTCTCACCTTATTGTCCACTTCCTGCACCAAACTTTCATTAACGACCGAAGGACGTCCACTCCGTTGTTCATCATGCACATTTGTGCGGCCATCTTTAAATGTTCTCACCCACTTTCTTACCATACCATCACTCATAATGTTTTCTCCGTAAAATGCACAGATCTCACGATGAATATCGATCGCTTTTAGGCCTTTAGCACTAAGAAATTTATAACAGCCCGTACTTCACAGTCGACGGGACTCACGATTATCGGAGGCATCTTAAACACTCAATACACAACGTAAACAAGCAAGACTCAGACTGTAATGGCGTCAGTGCGTAGATTAAGGTACAGGCTTTCATGTAAAAATAAAATTACTGAGATGTCTTAGCACGTCTTTTTTTAAATTTCAAAACGGTACTTACTTAAAAAAACACACCTCGTACAACGCTATTCAAAGAGAGCAACACATAAGTTTTGTAGCCACAACCAGAAACACAATCCGTTGAAACCAGCTTCTGTATACTACGAAACGAAAACTAATAAGGCGGACTTTAAATTGCCCAGTAAGAAAGCCTGTTGGTGGACTGATAAACTAGTAGCGCTCCAAGTTTCCTGGTCGCGAAACAAAGTCGTATTACCAGAAGTCCCCATATGAGTTTCACCCCCTCTGATATCGATGCTCTGGGCTTCGACAACCACAGAGGAGTACTAAACAACAAAGCAGTGAGTAAATAATTGTTTCAGCCCCACGCAACAGTTTAAAAAACTGCACACCGTACAAAATTGATCGGTAATAAAATGAATTCACGTTACGGTTGTTTATTTTGCAATGGAAACGACTGACTACTGAGAAGAAAATATATTATACTGTCTATTCCTGGAATAACATTAGAGGCAATGCACCTTACAGTAGCATCTTCCTAACACTCTTTAGAAAGGAGTCAGTCATAGCTGCCATAGCTCAGCCGCAGATATATATCTATCGGTCAATGACGAATACAGAGCTATGGTTGACTGCCCAAGCTTCAATTAGTCTTAGTTTTACTCGTGACAATGGTGGAATGTGATGCTGAGCCTTTCAAACCATAGCTCCGCACCTGCACCACATGCGCATGACTTCCAGAAAACGGCTGGGACGTCCTTAGATGTGATCACGATAAAGTTTTTTTTTTTTGCATATGTATCAATAAACGATTTTTCCCTATTTATCGTCCTTTCCCCGTCAATCAGCGACAGTTTGAAATTAATACGCTGATGCAAAAAATTGAACACCAAGAAACAATAAATGTAAATGAAATTTCGGGAAAACGTTTGTCTACGTAATATAGTTAAGTGATTAACATTTCAATAATACAGATTAATCTAGGAGCGAGATAAGCCATTGTAAATGTGAAATGCTGGTACATTAATAACCAGAATATTGAATGCAACCATGCAAACGTGCTGCGTTGTGTTGAACAAGGGACAGATGTCAAGCTATGGAACAAAGTTCGGTCAAACCAGGAACGGTGTGTTTGCTGGTTCTGAATGACGCTGGAGTTGTCGTCCGATAATGGGCCATATCTGTTCGATTTGAGACAGATCTGGTGGTCGAGCGGGTCAACGCAGTATGTCGACACTTTATACAGCATGTTGGGTTACAACAACGGTATGTGGACGAGCGTTGTTCTGTTGGAAAACACCCCCTGGAATACTGTCCATGAATGCCTACACAACAGGGCGAATCACCAGACTGACGTACAAATTTCCAGTCAGCGTGAGTGAGATAACCAAGACTGAGCTCCTACTGTTATAAGAAGTCTCACCCATGACCATAACTCCAGGAGTAAGTCCAGTGTATGTAGCACGCAGATAGGTTGACTGAAGACTCTCAAGGGGACTCATTTTAACCAATACACGGCCATCACTAGCACACAGGCAGAACCAGGCTTATTGAGAAAACAACAGACCTCCACCCTGAGCTCCAACGAGCTCTCGCTTGAGACCAATGAAGTCGTAAATAGCGGTGGTTTGGGATCAGTGGAATGTACGCTACAGGGCATCTGTTCGGAGCTGTCCTTGAAATAATCGATTTGTAACAGTTCATTGTATCACTGTGGTTCCAACTGCTGCAAGATTTTTGTTCAAAAATGGTTCAAATGGCTCTGAGCACTATGGGACTCAACTGCTGTGGTCATAAGTCCCCTAGAACTTAGAACTACTTAAACCTAACTAACCTAAGGACAGCACACAACACCCAGCCATCACGAGGCAGAGAAAATCCCTGACCCCGCCGGGAATCGAACCCGGGAACCCGGGCGTGGGAAGCGAGAACGCTACCGCACGACCACAAGATGCGGGCAAGATTTTTGTATCCCGCCTGGAAGGCGGCGCGTGGGTAGGAGCAGGAAAAGGTGAAAATCTCTCGGTACTGCAGTGTGAATTAAAATCACCTTTACTTTAGCAACAAGTGTAACACAAACTTTGCCCGAGGTGCGAAGCTGAAGCGAAGTGTCGCGGCCGTCTGCTCTTGATCAAATGGGCTGAAACTGGAGCGGAGCTCGTTGAGCTCTCCCGCTCCGGCTAGAGTGCGCTGTCGTCGGTGACTCGTAGTGCCAACTTATGAACCTATGCCGTGGCATCGTTGCTATCGATACCACAAAGATTGTTGCTGCAGGTGCAGTACGATGTGCCAGAGCCTTACACCCAACACGATGGTCTTCTTCCAGGTCTTCTTGCAAGACACATTTTCGTGACCACCACTGCCAGCATTCCTGTACAATCCTGCCAAGTCTTTCTGCAGTATCGCAGAGGGAATATCCAGCTTCTCGTAGCCTTATTAATCTCGTTCAAACTCAATGAGGTGTCCATAAAGGTCGCCTTAAAGTCATTCTGGCTAACATCAACTCATCATGCTCAGTCTCAAAGGTAATTAACGCTCACGGCCGTTACAGAGCGTATTTATAGCAAACCTGATTTGCATCTTCATAGCGCGCCATTCTTATGCTGATGGGGTGAAATCTGAAGAGACATCATTTTTCTGATGTACAAACAGACGAGCCTCTTTCGTTTATGTCACACAACTTCTTCTCGGTTGCGCTTTTTTCCGTGAGTATATTTTCCTCGGTTTGTATTAGGGAATAAAACAAGGTACGCAAGTGGGCTACTACAATCTTCAGTATTGACATCGCATTCATAGGATTCATCTTTTACTTCTTTTACTGCGACTACTTCGATTTTGACATTTAGCAAGTTGCTATTTTCATTAATTTCATTCTTAATCAGTTTCGGCTCAGCTACGTATATCAAAACCCAAATTCCTTGCTAAAAAGGGCCCACTGTTTATGAAACATTCTTTTGGTGTCCTTATCCTCAATCGGGACTGTGTCATCCGCTTACTGTATCGCTGCTATCCGTTCCACTTGCATTTTATTCCTGTTCATCTATGATGATCGGAGACTAACTGAAAAGATATCGAAATTCTTTGTCGATCGACGTAAACTAAATTCTCCTCGCTGCATTAGAGTCAGTGTGTGTCACGACAATTAACGCATGGCCTGAACCTAACGGCAGTCAAGTCTTTGTACGTCGGAAGCCAGAGTGTCTCGCGGAGCAGACCGGAAACAATGGTAATGTAACGCTGCCGCTCACATAATTGCGCCGTGTCTGCTACTCGTAACGACAGTCAACATGGCCAAGAATTACGGTGACGAGTTCACACACAGACCTACTCCAACAAAATTCTCGTTGCGCTAGTACAAGAAGAAACTTTTTGCATCCTTACCAGACAACATCAATACTGTCATCGTCATCTTCTGTTCCATAAACAACGTTTAAGACATGTGTGAGGCAATGTATGATTTCTTAAGTATTGTTACGAGATGCGTAACATAAATTTAGTAAAAAGTTACCGGCAGATGATAATATCCAAAGATGGACTTAGGACCGAAACTGTTTATGAAAAAATAAATCAGACAATCAGAAATATTTTGGTTGGTTGCTAGTTTTTCTTTCTCATTGTTATATCAGCTGCTGGACATGGGTACTAGCCCGATTCACCTAGTGGGATGTGTGAAACAGCCTAAAAACCGCATCCAGACGGACCGCCACGCCCGCCCTCTTCGTTAATCCGCCGTACAGATTTTTTTCTGTTGTTTTCGCTGTTTTTCGTTTTTTATTATGCATGGTCATCAACAAAGTAACAAACAAGTAAGATCAAATAAGACACCCTCCAGGCGAAAAATAATGATGTGCAATTGGCATAAAAAAAACGAAACGTAAATGGAAGTAAAAACGACTCCCCGATGAAACAAACAAAATGGCGTTCGCGTTCCGCCAACTTGTGGGTAGATGCACTCAGAATTCCAAGTCACTCAGGCAAGTTCCGGGCACATATTCTCGAAGAATATTCTATTTTGTCGGTAGACTGGTCCGAGTCTGGTATTACGCACTCACATTGAAATCACCTCCTCAAACGAGGGACATCACAGATGCAGCAGGGGTACAAGAAGGCACTACTCAAACATCTAGAATAGTACTGACGGTGTTTCAGACTGTGTGTGATAAAGGCAAAGCGATAAAGGCAAAAATCAATAACACTTTTATCTCCTTCATGAAACAAGTAAGAGATCGATAGGCCTTTTGTCCAATTCACTGCGTTTGTCTTCGTAATGGGAAATAGGTCTCATCAGGAAACAGAAGTGACTTCGGTGCAATGGCATGGGGAGCCGCACATAGAAGAAAGGCGAGCATTTTCCGAATCAGCTGCCACACCTCTGCAGCAGACCCACACATTAGTCACTGTGCATCCGTGTCAAGCGTGTGACAATGGGGGCAAAGCGGAGAATCTGTCATGTTAACGCCACGTAGACCTAGTTGTGTCATATATATATATATATATATATATATATATATATATATATATATATATTAACAACCAATCACCAGGCCGCACGAGGGTTCGTGTCGACGGGGACATAGTGCACAGAACCCCAGACCACAGGCCATGCGACCGTAGAATATTGGCTTTCCACAACTTTCCGAGTATGATCTCTCATCATTAAGCGATAAATATCATGTACGGTAGGGTTCCTGGTAGAAGACAAGTCGGTATGAACGTAACTGTGTTCGATGGAAAAGGTCCTGACATGGAGAGCGAGGCAGAAAAATGTGCTACTGCAAAAGGCGCCTCACGGAAGTGAGGGGTCAGTTCGTCTATCACGTCTCCCGTTAATCCAGTTCGGTGTCGGTTCCAAGATGTAACAATCGTACTTACCTTTGTACATAAAGGGTAGCTGCTGTAGCATGGATGTTGACAAGACCGACACCATCGTCTCGACGAGCACGAATTAGCGTGTCGTAGCGGACTTTGTTGATAAGACCCGCAATTACAAAGTAGCCAAGCGTCGCCTGCAGTCTGTGTGCTGTTGCCTTTGGCAGGCAGTCGTGAAGCCATATGAGTGTTAACAAATCCCACCCTCTGCCTCATGCCTAATGTTCCCAGGAGCTTGCCGCGAACGTGTGTGTGGATCACTTGAAGGAGCCGTTTATAGTTATGCGAGGCCATGTACTGTATATCACGCGTGAAGGTGAACATTTGAGCTTGTTCTGTAATGGCAATGGACCCACACTCCTTGCTAGAAGACCTTTACCGACGAACATGGCACCAGACGATAAGATTCATGAAGCAGACCCAAACTGGTTGACCTAGTCTTGTGCCTCTCGCACGTCACGCCCTGATAGAACCAAGAACACTGCGTATGCGCGACAAACTAAAGCATGTCCCCTCATTGTGATCCCAGTCAGCCGGCTCAATAACCCGTGTGCACTGGCTCAAGGGCAATGGCATAAAGAAGCATCTACAGAGGACGTCCCTAGCGTACAGCCAGCATGATAGTAACAGGACCCGCAACACGCCCACTGAGCAGCATATGTGACTTTGTACCTCGGAGGAGTCGCAAGAAGATGTGTATAAATGTGTGAAGGAAGGCCATCCGTCGCAGCACATTCACTAGAAAGTCATGCTCCACTTTATCAAAGGAATCGTTGAAGTCCGCCGTCTCTAAGGCGCCGGAAATGCGGCAGGTTGCTGCAGGAAAATGGTGTTGCGATAATCGCTGAGCGCCCTTTGAATGTCACTGTCAACACCAAAGCACATTTGATCCGTAGAGATGACATGCGGGAGGACGCGCCGTAGACGGGCGTCAAGAATACGGGTAAAAATCTTGACGTCAAATTTAACATGGTCAACGGCCGATAGTGTCCAACTCTCTTATCCCCGGACGGCGTGGGGAACGGGATAGGAAGGCTCTCTTTGAAGAGTCAAAATTTATCAGTTCTTGATACGTCGATGTCCGTCATGAAACCATGATGTCGTTGAACAGGTGGTAAAATTCCAGCAGAAGGCCGCCAGAACCTGGGGATTTATTTGCCGCTCCCTTACGAAGAGCCGGCCGAAGTGGCCGAGCGGTTCTAGTCGCTTCAGTCTGGAACCGCGCGACCGCTACGGTCGCAGGTTCGAATCCTGCCTCGGGCATGGATGTGTGTGATGTCCTTAGGTTAGTTAGGTTTAAGTAGTTCTAAGTTCTAGGGGACTGATGACCTCAGAAATTAAGTCCCATAGTGCTCAGAGCCATTTGAACCATTTTGAACCTTACGAAGAGCATCGTCGCTGTGAGAATCTCCGCAGCAGCCCTGTCGAGGATTACAGTCAAGTGGGGGACATCATTCATAACTGTGCTGTCTTGTTCCTCTGCCACAGAGAACTGTTTGTAGTGATCCACAAACACACCTGTGATATCTTTCTGAGAAGTCAATCAGCGGCCATCTGACATGTCGGGGGCGTGAGAGCGTTTTCCGACATTGCTGTTTCTCTCGAATAATAGGATGAGTGGAAGGGCGTTCTCTTCGTATCCAGACTTGACATCTCGCACAAGCTATTGTTCCTCAAGCCGGCGACACATAATCGAAATTACCTTCGCCTTAATTTGTTAAATTTCAACATTTCATTGAACAGAGGGAGCATGGCCTGAGAGCTCGCTGGGAAAGGTGAAAAATTATTCCGTGGTATGTCATCGCTATAGCATTTTGTCACGACTTTAATTCATCATCGAACAGCATAAAGCAGGCTTGGTGCAGTCGTACAAGCGCCGGAGCGTTGAAGCATATGCTGGGAGGCATCTCACGCAATTGTTCCACTTCGTCTCTATGACATGCCCGCATTCTGGATCCTTGAGATGGATGACAATCAGCTTCCACGGGTCTCGACCGGACCATTTTGCCACTGGAAGGAAACAGTGATATCGTCGAAGAGAGCTGTAGGTCACAGTTCATCGTCAAGCGTGGCAGTTACAAATCCTTGGGAAACATAGACATGGTCAAGAAGCTCGCTGAATGGCTGGCGACAAACATATATCTAGCCCGATCACCACGCGCTTGGTCAAGTATCGGTGAGGTTCAGTTCGTGCACTATCAGCTTGAGTTCATGACATGAAGTAAAATGGGGATGTTGGTCCTTTTGGCATAACGGGAAATTGAAGTCTCCGCCAGGAATAATATGATCTTAATGGCTCACAGATAAAGGGGCGTCCTCTTCTGAATAGAATCACGACCGTTCCCGTCGCTTGGCCATACCCGTGGGAGCATAAACAATGATGATTCGGACACCATGGAAGGTCACAACAGCACCACTAGCCGATGTTAGGTAAGCCATTTCATCTACCTCAATGCCTTCTTTTAAAAGTATATGAGCCGTGGTAAAAAAAAAATTGCTGTTTTGTGTGAAGCAGTCGCCCTCCGTTTCTGGCGGTGGTGCCGCTGTGGTGATCGAAGTTTTTGGTGTCTCCCTCTGGTTGGAAAGCGGAAAGGTTGCCTGTTCACGTGAATTTAAGGGGCGCTATCAGCTCGGAAGGTGGTCCGTCGGAGTGAGGCTAGGTCAGTCTCGCGTCACCAGTTGCTGGTCGGTCTCTCGTTTGCATTTGCGCGGCAGTTAGTGTCTGTCTGTCGTCGGAGTGCTAGTATGTCCGTCCTTTGGATCAACTTTAAAGCCAGAAAATGAGAGTCTTGCCACTCCGCCAGTAACAGAACTCAGCTAGTGGTCGCCCGGTCGGGGCTGAGTTCCTGCATCTGAGTCTGCGTGTTAGGCCGCCAGTCTGCTCGAGTTGCTCGGGCAACGGTCATTGGCGGTTGGATCGGTCGGTTGGTTGGTCGCGCACTGAGACACGAGATGACGTGTCCACCTTGAGCGTCGGCGCATGTGAGGTCGCCACGTGAGTTCAGTGGGCAGCGCCGTTTAGAAAGGGGTAGTGGCTTCGCGGTTCACACGAGAGCAACAGGAGCGAAACCACGACATCGGGCTGGCCGGGGCGAGCTGCGACTCCGTGAGACTGGAGATCGGCGCGCCTTCCTGCGTCCGTTGCAGCGGCTGGCAGTGGACGGTTCGGGAGAGCGTTGGGGGTGCTGCGCCAGGTCTTCGCCAGAAATCGCAGTTTATTAGAAGTGATTGGAGATATTGGAGATATGTTGTTTCATTTACTTGTTTTCTTGGTGAGGTCGCCAGCCGCTTGTTTTGGGATCGTCCCATCGTTCTTCTCCGTTTGCCCACCCGCGGGAAGGTGGTTATTTGTGAATTGGGTGGTCCGTTTTTCCCTTGTGGATATTGGGGAGGTTTAGAGCAATCTGCGGTTCGGGTTGTTTAGTAACCCCCCCCCCCCCGGTCAAACTGGCGTGCGTTAATAGCTGCCTCTGTCATGTTTCTCGGATACGGTGTTAACGAATTTATAGATTTAAGGTAAAGGCCGAATTCCTGAAATATGTTTTTATCTTGCCTATCTTCTTGTGAAGCGGTATATGTGTAATGTAGTGTATGTTGTGCATTTTATTATATAAGTTTGAATTTCATGGGTTTTGTTTAAATAGTTATTTTGATAAAGTTGCCACCCTTCCACCGCAAGAGCCCTTTAAAAAACAAATTGCACTTTTGGTGGCAAATAATTTCTTATCGTGAGTGTTTGTACCATTTCCGTCCCTCTTACGGGGTGCATAGTTAATGTGTTTGTATGAGTTGTTAAAAATTTTAGTTTAAAGTAATCTGGTGTGTTGCAGATTTGCACCAGTGTAGTTTTTCAGAGGTCGTTGTGACCTACTGTAAAAAAAAATAAAAAATAAAAATTAAAAAAAAAATTTAAAAAATGTTATTCTGCCTCTGAATAATTGTACCTTAATATTTAGAGGATGCTTTCGGATTTTAATTTTAAATCTGTTTTTGAAAAGGCTTTTAGGAATAAAATTCACATTTGTTAAAGGTAATTTTATTTTCCATCAGTTACTTCCTGGCAACTACTTCCACGCTCACCTAGTGTGATTAAATGTGTTAATGTTCTTGGTGAATCGCTAGTAAATAAAGTAAATTCTTTAAGAAAAGATTTTGAAAGTAAATTCACGGTTCAGTACACCCTCTCCACTGCGATCATGAGCACACGGTGTGAGATAAGAAACATAGCCGTACAGAAACCTCTCTAGGCGACTTTAGCGCAGGAGGGCAACATCGAGGTCCGACGCCCTAACACTTCACGGAGTAATTGTAGTTTGACAATGATTGAGCTAATCCTGCAAGCCTGTCGCGGAATTGTGACTGCTGGGACGCTCATTGAGGTAGGAAGAGCAGCAGCGCACAGGAGTGTCATCCCAGCGGGCGGTACATTCCCATCTACACTCCTGGAAATGGAAAAAAGAACACATTGACACCGGTGTGTCAGACCCACCATACTTGCTCCGGACACTGCGAGAGGGCTGTACAAGCAATGATCACACGCACGGCACAGCGGACACACCAGGAACCGCGGTGTTGGCCGTCGAATGGCGCTAGCTGCGCAGCATTTGTGCACCGCCGCCGTCAGTGTCAGCCAGTTTGCCGTGGCATACGGACCTCCATCGCAGTCTTTAACACTGGTAGCATGCCGCGACAGCGTGGACGTGAACCGTATGTGCAGTTGACGGACTTTGAGCGAGGGCGTATAGTGGGCATGCGGGAGGCCGGGTGGACGTGCCGCCGAATTGCTCAACACGTGGGGCGTGAGGTCTCCACAGTACATCGATGTTGTCGCCAGTGGTCGGCGGAAGGTGCACGTGCCCGTCGACCTGGGACCGGACCGCAGCGACGCACGGATGCACGCCAAGACCGTAGGATCCTACGCAGTGCCGTAGGGGACCGCACCGCCACTTCCCAGCAAATTAGGGACACTGTTGCTCCTGGGGTATCGGCGAGGACCATTCGCAACCGTCTCCATGAAGCTGGGCTACGGTCCCGCACACCGTTAGGCCGTCTTCCGCTCACGCCCCAACATCGTGCAGCCCGCCTCCAGTGGTGTCGCGACAGGCGTGAATGGAGGGACGAATGGAGACATGTCGTCTTCAGCGATGAGAGTCGCTTCTGCCTTGGTGCCAATGATGGTCGTATGCGTGTTTGGCGCCGTGCAGGTGAGCGCCACAATCAGGACTGCATACGACCGAGGCACACAGGGCCAACACCCGGCATCATGGTGTGGGGAGCGATCTCCTACACTGGCCGTACACCACTGGTGATCGTCGAGGGGACACTGAATAGTGCACGGTACATCCAAACCGTCATCGAACCCATCGTTCTACCATTCCTAGACCGGCAAGGGAACTCGCTGTTCCAACAGGACAATGCACGTGCGCATGTATCCCGTGCCACCCAACGTGCTCTAGAAGGTGTAAGTCAACTACCCTGGCCAGCAAGATCTCCGGATCTGTCCCCCATTGAGCATGTTTGGGACTGGATGAAGCGTCGTCTCACGCGGTCTGCACGTCCAGCACGAACGCTGGTCCATCTGAGGCGCCAGGTGGAAATGGCATGGCAAGCCGTTCCACAGGACTACATCCAGCATCTCTACGATCATGGGAGAATAGCAGCCTGCATTGCTGCGAAAGGTGGATATACACTGTACTAGTGCCGACATTGTGCATGCTCTGTTGCCTGTTTCTATGTGCCTGTGGTTCTGTCAGTGTGATCATGTGACGTATCTGACCCCAGGAATGTGTCAATAAAGTTTCCCCTTCCTGGGACAATGAATTCACGGTGTTCTTATTTCAATTTCCAGGAGTGTAGAAACCCCGTCGATTAGCAGTTATGGGTCGGAGCAGCAGCATTCGCTGCTTTCACAACAACGAGTGGTGCATCTTCTACACTGTCAGACCACTCAGAACTGCGTGGACGGTGTGCTTCCAACAGAGCGCCTATCGAGTCTGATGGCATTGTCTCTGCGGTGGGAGAGTGGCGCTGGCTCAGCTACTATCCAACGTCCATAGGCACAGCACGTGGTATGTACGATGATGGTTTTTACCTCCAACGGAGGGGACAGACTTGTGTTTGGGAGGTGATCTCGGTAGGTGCGATCCTCATCGTCTTGAGATCGTGTTCTGCTGGTGTCAGACTGGGAGGTCCAATGTTTCCGACGTCTCTTCGGAGACTGTTGCTTGCGCAAGTGAATTTCAGTGCCCGACGACACTTAGGGATCCTGAATATCAGGCTCAAAGGCACCAATTGACATAACCATAGATTCGAGGTCCATCCCCTGCGCCAGAGACTGCTCGCCACCGCGCAGGGCCGACGATGTAGGGAGGTGGGTGGGTGGGTGGGAGGGGGGGGGGCAAGGGCTTATTGGGGCGGTCGTAATCTGCTTGTCCCCAGGCGGCAACTGTGTGAGTCTGTATTGCATACAGATGGAATCAAGGCGTCCTTGTCGGCCACATCCCAAGCACGTCTTTGGCTGGCCATCATAAATTATAAATGCACGACATTCGCAAATACATAAGTAGGGTGGCACATGTTTGGTTAAATCTATACTGATCTGCCACACTCCACTGACAACCGGATACGTGGTAAATTGAGCCCAATTTTGGGCTGTATCGCTAACACCTGCCTATAGAGGCAGAATTCAGATACAACCACCTCTGAATGCACCTCAAAATGGAATTCAGATACATGTATCGTCTGCAGTCTAAGCCCCTTATGTCCACAGTTACGTCACCAATGTGTCCATCAGAATGACGTAATTTAAGACCACTTCTAGTTGACCTACAATCCTGTCACATATTTCTTCATTAATCAGTTTCACATACACCATGCTGCTCACTATAGATTAGTGGATGCCAATATCTTCATCTCTGATAAACTGTTAGATTTCAAGTGCATTTGGTCGAGCATATTCAGTCGAAAAGGTGATCTGCAGTATCGATTTTCTGTGGGCATAAGGCATTCTCTTGCTAAGAAAAGATAGCCCGTTAACATGGGAGAATCACGTAAATAACTCCATCCACGAGCTGCGCTGTGAAGACGTAGACAAGACGTCCATGCCGCTCCCCGGCCGAAGGGCGACTGACAGATCTGAGCCACAGCTGGGGATCCTCCCTGTCCCGGGTAGATAACGTTAGACTGAAGACGTCTGTGGTCCTCCAGCCTCTACAGATTAGCTTGTTTGATTGGCAGCCTTATCTGAAATTCTGCTACAGCAAACGATGGACGAGGATAGGGAAATCCCTATTTGGATATCGAAAATAAGCACAAAGTAATTCTATTCTTCCAGACACTGACAGCGAAACCTACAACATGCTTGGAATATATTAAATTTCATTCACATTACTTGTATGCCCTTTATTTACTCGTACATAGCTTAGAAACGAGTTATTAACACAGATCCGAACACCCTGTCACTTCATATGTCAACTATATTACATGTGATGTCATACGGAATGCACGCTGTATTCTTCTTCTTTTGTATCTACATGAGGTCGGCATGGTTATTATTGGATTTGACATTGGTAATGTTAGAGGGTGGCCGGATGCCCTCCCTGACGCTATCCCTTTTGTCCCTGAGACGGAATTTATGTACCCTAACGGTTTGGGCATAGTGTTGCCCAGGTGAAAGTGTGCGAATGTTATCTACATGTTCGCGAATCTTGTAACTGAGGCGTGGCGTGGGTACTAGCCTGATATTTACCTAGTTGGATGAGGCGAACCGACTAAAAAGCTATATCCAGACTTGCCATCACAGTGATCCTTGTCGTAAATACGACGGACGATCCGATGACGGCGCGCCTCACGCAAAATGCGCAGCTATCCGGACCGGACCTGATACACACTATCCCATCTCTTAATCCTAACGGTGAACGTGTCAGTGCTAATGTCGCATGTGTAGTATATAAAGAAGGGTGTATGTTTGTTTGTTTGTTCGTAATTCATACAAATCTACAGTTTTATTCCGATCTTGATGAAATTTTTTGCACACTTTACCTTCAAGACGAGAGGACAATCATTGTCTACATACGATTTCGTAATATGACTTGAAACATATACGTACGTAATACACAAACGAGAATCTCTGAAAGTTCTTTGCCGATTTACTACAAATTTCTATACAATTCCCTAATGAACATATTTTTTTTAAAAAATATGTAGAGCAGAAATATTGTTTCAAACATCTCGAAAAGTACCTGACCGATTTACTTCATATTTCTACATTCAGTGAAACAGTGAACAAAGTTAATGAAAAATTAAATGCCTAACAAACGAATTATATTGTGATAAACTGACTGTTGTTATTATCGCGACAATAAATTACAGTGGAGATAGTACCATCAGAAAAATGGTTGCCAACTCTTATTTCCTGATTAGTTGTCGTTGTTACTTATCACATATATTCTGAAGATATCTTTTTCCGTTTTTCACTGTTATTTGTACCACACAAGTGCTAAGGTTCAAATGGCTCTGAGCACTATGGGGCTTAACATCTGAGGTCATCAGTCCCCTAGAACTTAGAACTACTTAAACCTAACTAACCTAAGGACATCACACACATCCATGCCCGAGGGAGGATTCGAACCTGCTACCGTAGCGGTCGCGCGGTTCCAGACTGAAGCGCCTAAAAACGCTCGGCCACTTCGGCCGGCCCAAGTGCTAAGGTAGGTCGCGGATATAGTACCAGCAAAAATCACTAGATCGCGGGCAGATCAAAAAATAGAACAGAGCCCGAGATTCCCCGAGCTGTGACTTAAACTGTTCGAACGGCCCTACTTGAAAACTGACTGGAACAATAGACGTTACATTTTAAAGTAATGGCAGTTTCCCATGCGATCATGCGGTTTGTATTCGCTATGAGTATCAACAACGCACAGGGCCCGTCACTTTGTTTGGCAGACATTAATCATCCTGGGCAACGCCATACACTGCAGCTAGTTTTAAATTAAGCAGTCGAGAGCAACTGCATCCCACCCCACCTGCCGCCGTGTTTCCTCTATAATGCTGCGTTAAGTGCGTGTTCAGTGTTGTGCGTCCCTTGTCAGTGTGCGAACGGACACCATACTGTCGCTAGGTATGTTTTTAAACTGTTGCGAACAGAAACCAGACTGTCGCCGTGTTTTTTAACTGTGCCTGTCTATTTACTATGTGTTTTAATCAGCGTCATCGACCCTTTGTTTTTATATTCTCTTCGCAATTTTTAGCCTTGTTTCAGATTTAATCAGTGACCGTTTTATCGCCTGTTTTTATTTTATGATATATCCTAATTTTGTTTTTAACTTTTTCTGTAGGCTGCAGAGCGGCATATTACGCTGCTGCCAGCCCCCCCTCCCCTCCCCCCGTCATCCGGAGGGGAATCTAAATCCAATTAAAGCAATTGCACTTCTGTGTTTAGTCGCGGCTCCTGGAAGGAGAATAACAGTTGAAAAACTACGATCACCACACCCAAGGCAAAAGACACTTTTAAGAGATTAGAATTTTTCACAAGAAATGGGCGCATTCGGATGAGGGTGTAAGTGCTTGCGTGCGTGCCTGTGCGTATGTGTGTCTTTGTGGGCGCACTTCCATGAGTTTTTGTGTGATTAAATCAGGAGCCTTTCGATGTGTTTGCAGGTGTCTTCCATTCTTCTCTGCATCTGTCTCCTCACAACGGAATATGTCAAACAAGATTAATCACTTGTACACCCGTGCTAAATAAATGATCGGCATAACGACATGACGCAGTCTGCAGTCCAGAAGGACTGTATGGAAACTGTATTACTGAGCGAGAATGTCTTTCTCTACAGTTCTTATCTCCCTACTTCAGGCAGATACTTTACAGCACATTACCTACTGTTTCTAGTGAGGGTTTCATTAACATCCAATACACACCACACTTAAAATCCTTTTATTTATAATTTTTTTCTATATATGACTTACAACATACTATCGTAATATACGAGGTGTAATGGGTATAATTGCAGATATTTATATTGGTGACTGAAGACGGTGTACTAAACAACATTACATCAGTATTTACGTCATTTGCAGACTAATAATTATAGCTATTACAAGTCATATTGTTTTAGGTTGGTTAGTGCCTCCCAGTGCATGGGACAAGAGCAAGCCATTAGTGTTTATTTTCCCCTGGGCAGCAGATCGGGTGTTGAAGTGTAAACACATGGGTACAGAACGGTTAGTCTATACTGACAGGCGTAGTCCACTTAGTGGTGCTGTACGACTGTGCAGAAAACATCGGGTGTTAAAGATTGTGACGCATTTATGGCGAGACTGTCCGACACAGAGAAAAAGACAACGGACTCACTGACGTTTGTGCATATTAAGGTACCACACAAAAATGTCTGCACTTATACCTAGTCCAAAGTCGGAGAATAGAGTGTGTTTCTTTCTCTGAAACAAATAAATTCACCGTGCTTCTGTTGTCCATGTCAGTAGCAGAGTGGTTGCTCATCGCGTTCGATCATCGGACTAGCCACTCTCTATAATTACACTCATGCTCATAAATTAAGGATAATTGCAGAATGTGGTGCCACACAACGTGGCACTACACAAAACTGGCTCTAATAGCATAGGCACATAAGGAACACACACGACACAGATTTGGAAGTCCACAGCATTGGTGATAAGTTGAGAAAACCGTCCGGAAACACATGTGCTACAAAACGTCGCTGTTTCTTGCGCATATATCTACATCTACATCTACATCCATACTCCGCAAGCCACCTGACGGTGTGTGGCGGAGGGTACCCTGAGTACCTCTATCGGTTCTCCCTTCTGTTCCAGTCTCGTATTGTTCGTGGAAAGAAGGATTGTCGGTATGCTTCTGTGTGAGCTCTAATCTCTCTGATTTTATCCTCATGGTCTCTTCGCGGGATATATGTAGGAGGGAGCAATATACTGCTTGACTCTTCGGTGAAGGTATGTTCTCGAAACTTTAACAAAAGCCCGTACCGAGCTACTGAGCGTCTCTCCTGCAGAATCTTCCACTGGAGTTTATCTATCATCTCCGTAACGCTTTCGCGATTACTAAATGATCCTGTAACGAAGCGCGCTGCTCTCTGTTGGATCTTCTCTATCTCTTCTATCAACCCTGTCTGGTACGGATCCCATACTGCTGAGCAGTATTCAAACAGTGGGCGAACAAGCGTACTGTAACCTACTTCCTTTGTTTTCGGATTGCATTTCCTTAGGATTCTTCCAATGAATCTCAGTCTGGCATCTGCTTTACCGACGATCAGCTTTGTATGATCATTCCATTTTAAATCACTTCTAATGCGTACTCCCAGATAATTTATGGAATTAACTGCTTCCAGTTGCTGACCTGCTATTTTGTAGCTAAATCATAAGGGATCCATCTTTCTATGTATTCGCAGCTCATTACACTTGTCTACATTGAGATTGAATTGCCATTCCCTGGACCATGCATCAATTCGCTGCAGATCCTCCTGCATTTCAGTACAATTTTCCATTGTTACAACCTCTCGATACACCACAGCATCATCTGCAAAAAGCCTCACTGAACTTCCGATGTCATCCACAAGGTCATTTATGTATATTGTGAATAGCAACAGCCCCCGACATCACTGTGGGGTATGATCACCATGCACACGTACACAGGCCGCACAACGGTTTGGCATACTCTGGATCAGGTGGTCGAGCAGCTATTGGGGTATAGCCTCCCATTCTTGCACCAGTGCCTGTCGGAGCTCCTGAAGTGTCGTAGGGGTTTGAAGATGTGCAGCAATACGTCGACCGAGAACATCCCAGACGTGCTCGATGGGATATAGGTCTGGAGAACAGGCAGGCCATTCGCCTGATAGCTTCTGTTTCAAGGTACTCCTCGACGATGGCAGCTCGGTGGGGCCGTGCGTTATCATCCATCAGGAGGAAGGTGGGACTCACTGCACCCCTGAAAAAGCGGACATACTCGTGCAAAATGACGTCCCGATACACCTGACCTGTTACAGTTCCTCTGTCAAAGACATGCAGGGGTGTACATGCACCAGTCATAATCCCACCCCACACCATCAAATGACAACCTCCATACAGGTCCCTTTGAAGGACATTAAGGGGTTGGTATCTGGTTCCTGGTTCACACCAGATGCGAGAATCACTGTTCAGACTCATCCGTGAACATAACCTGGGACGACAGTTCCAATGCCCATGTACTGTGTTCTTGACACCAGGGTTTATGGGCTCTCCTGTGACCAGGGGTCAGTGGAATGCACCTTGCAGGTCACCGGGCGACTGAGGATGACAGAGCGGTCGGTCGGTTACGATTGGCACATTTGTGGTCAGAAAGCCAGGTGCTTCCCTTTCCTTTTTCCCGTGTCAGTTACTTTGATTCGGAAATGTTAAGTGGTTTTGATTCCTAGTCTGCAAAAGTCCTCTTGTTTCAGCGAATGTTTCTTAATTGCGGTGCTTTTCACGTCGATACACGCGCTCTTTATCACAACAGTTACTAGCCTATTGATTCTATTTGATAGTTCTTCCAAATATTCGGCACTGAGAACTGTGTTATTCGAAAGCCTTAATAGTGGCATATTTTCTGTTTGCTTAGTTAGCTCAGTTTTGAAATTTTGCTTCCTTTGCTGCATCTTCAGCATATAGATTTAACCTCGGAGACTTTTTAAATCATTCTTATTGTTAGTGGTCGTACTTGTAGAATAGTGTAAAGTAAAGGTCAATCACATTTACACATACACGCAAACGCATCGTATTTTCGTGACATACTGATGGAGTAAAGGCACCAAGTTGTAGATAAAGAAACGTCCTAGCACTGAACATGAGAACAGTGAGTCCATAACGGCTTTATTTGAGGGAAAGAGAACCCAGTATGGTTTTTCGAGCGTCATAGCTATGAGGATCGATGGTCGCTTACTCGCAAGCCACGACTCGTAGAAATTGGTGGGAACTGGGCCTTAAGCACCCACTGTGCTGAATGGCATTCAAGATGTGCTCAGCAGTACTGTGGTCAAGTGACTTGGAAAAGCAAGGGGAGAGAGGGGGGCGGGGCTGGGATATGGGGATGAGAGAAGTACGGTATTGTACAGTGGTGAAGACTACTGACGTTGCTGTGTTCGCAGTATGGGTGCAGATGCTATCAGCCAATTTTCTAATAATATTATTTCGTGTCTTTTGTTTCTGACCAACATTTTCAAGATGTACATAATAGGTTAGGGACCTATTCAGCGTAGTGTCTAGATATATGGGATGTACGTTGTGTTTGGTGGTTAAAGACACTCATTTGAGCAAAGTTCTTCTTGATGTTGTACCATAGACTGTATAAAATAAAACATACTTTAAAATATACAAATTATAAAACCGGCGTTTCGGATCTATTACAGTGGCCTTTCTCAGGGCAGAACTGGTTTTACTCGAAGAATGGTGACCCTATTTATTGCATACTAACGGTGTCACTACGTCATATGTCTGGAAATTTATTGCCCCTAAATTTCAGACATCACCTCTCACCGCTGACAACGCAGTGGCCGACATCATTCACATAATGACCGATAGCAGCGACGTATGTCTGGAGTTGTCAATGTTAATAGACAAGCAACAATGCGTGAAATAATCGCAGACATTAATGTAGACCGCATGACGAACGTAGCCATTAGGACAGTGCGGAGAAATTTGGCTTTAATGGGCTATGGAGCAGAAGAAATTCGGCGTTAAGGGGGCATGGAGCAGACGTCCGACGCGAGTGCCTTTGCTAACAGTACGATACAGCGTGCACTGCCTCTCCTAGGCTTGTGACCATATCTGTTGGATCCTAGACGACTGGAGAACCATGGTCTGGTCAGATAAGTCCCGATTTCAGTTGGTAAGAGCCGATGGTAAAGGTCGAGCGTGGCGCAGACCCCACGAAGCCATGGACCGAAGTTGCCAACAAGGCACTGTGCGAGCTGGTGGTGGCTCCATAATGGTGAGGGTTGTGTTTACGTGGAATGCACTGGGTCCTCTGCTCCAACTGAACCGATCGTTGACTGGAAATGGTTATGTTCGGTTACTTGGAGATAACCTGGCGTCATTCATGGACTTCAAGTTCCGAACCAATGATGGAATTTTTATGGACGACAATGCGCCATGTCACCAGGTCACAATTGTTCGCGTTTGATTTGAAGGACATTCTGGACAGTTCCAGTGAATTATATGGCCACCGAGATCGCTCGACATGAATCCCTTCGAATTTTTATGGAACGTAATCTACAGGCCGGCCGTTGTAGCCGATCGGTTCTAGGCGCTTCAGTCCGGAACCGCGCGACCGCTACGGTCGCAGGTTCGAATTCTGCCTCGGGCATGGATGTGTGTGATGTCCTTAGGTTAGTTAGGTTTAAGTAGTTCTAAATTCTAGGGGACTGATGACCTCAGATGTTAAGTCTCATATTGCTCAGAGCCATTTGAACCATTTTTTGTAATGGACAGGTCGGTACGTGCACAAAATCCTTCACTGCCAACGATTTCGCAATTACGGAAGACTATAGATGCAGCAGGGCTCACTATCGCTGTAGGAGGCTTCCAGCGACTTGTTGAGTCCATGCCACGTCGAGTTGCAGTACTCCCCAGAGCAAAAGTAGGTCCGTCACGACTTTTGTCACCTTAATGCAGTATATAATAGATAGTCATGACGACAGGGAGAGCGTAGAAAGGAGGCTATTCGTGAACTATCCATCTAGTCAATGGTTTAAGACAGTCTGAAAATCAGCACTTGGCTTCTGATGAGTCTGTTTTCTTCCTGGTGTGCGCGTAAATGCACTAACAGTCCCTCGGCAGCTGTCACCACAACGTGCCCGGTGAGACTTCTGCCCCATGACCGCTCGCAGCCCGACGGACTGGGATAGCCGACAACCAGGACGCCTGGAGTTTGTAGACATCCTCTCTATTAATGATTTTAATAATACCTATTATTTTCTCAGCAATTTATATTTCGGAACAAACTTCAGATATTTTTATGTCGCTTCAACAAATTAGTCTGACTTCGTCATAAGCCTAGACACTTCATTATCACTGATCATTATTATAAAGCATTATAAACTGGCCATACATATATCTAATGCGTAAGAAGTGTATTACAAAAATTTAATTAATAATGGTTTGGCAGATGTCAACATCTTCGCAGAAGCATAATGCCATGACATGTCCAAAAATGTACGTATTCTATGTGATTATTGTAAACACAAATTGACAGGTTGATAATTTACAGTAAATGAATCACATTTATGTACATAATCAAATAGTTGTGCAAGGAGCAGACGGCAGCTGTGGCCGAGCGGTTCTAGGCGCTTCAGTGCGGAACCGCGCTTCTGCTACGGTCGCAGGTTCGAATCCTGCCTCGGGCATGGATGTGTGTGATGTCCTTAGGTTAGTTAGGTTTAAGTAGCTCTAAGTCTAGGGGACTGATGATCTCAGATGTTAAGTCCCATAGTGCTTAGAGCCATTTGAACCATTTGTTAAGTCACAAAGCGCTTAGAGCCATTTCTACAAGCAGCAAGGAAGCATATAAAAAGAAGTTATCTAAGATACACTTGAAAAACGTGGCACGTAGTCCTAATATCTAAACAGAATGGGAAAATTTTCGCATCTTATAAGAGATCCTATACAATCAAGTAGTGTCTGTTTTAAAATGCAAACTGATCGTTCAACACATTTTTGAATTTAGGTAGGAATGTTTATATATTTCAAACTAATAATCAAACAGAAAGTACGGCTACAAGGTTTCGGTGTCCTGGCTGCTAGCTCTCCCACTCCGACAGGCTGCGAATGGTTGCGGTGCAGGAACCTCCCAGGGCGTGAACACAACAGCCTAAACAAACAGCTATATAGGTAGGAACGGTAAGTATATTTCCGCGAACACTGGGAACAAAACACGTCTAACAGAAGCCGAGCGCTGATTTGCAGAGAGGTAGAACAGCCACAAGAGAGCATTAGTGTTGTTCGTGTTTAGTGTAGTTACCGGGACTAGTGTATATAACAAACGTGAACATCGTGGTCACCACAATGATGCCGCATACTCGTCTGAGACAGCATTATCAGCACATGACAGGATTTGAAACGTGCCTCACTGAGGGTCTCCATTTGCCCGTCTGGTCGAATGGCGCAAGATCCACATTTTTGGAGCATTCAAATGTTGAAACGACGCCCCATCTGTGAACAGTACTGTTGCACTGAAATTACGGTTGACACTTTCACAAAAGAGTACCCGTGCAGGAACATCAGATGCTGATAATGCCTGCACACGCTGTAAGTGGTATGGATACAGCTGGTTCTAGTGTAGTACTCGCGAGACAGTCATGTGGTCAACACTCAGTGTTACAGCTACACGTCTTGTACTGATACTAGGGTCGTCGCCAACTGCATGAACAATTACCGCCTTCCGTTGCGGTGTCCTCGTCCTTCTTGGAGTCCTCCAGACGTGAGGATCAGTCTTAAATGCCCCATGTTCCCTAGGTCGGCGTTCAATGGCTTCAAACGTTTTCCTATCGGTCCACCTCCCTCCTGGATACCCTTTATCGTCAGCTAATCAATACATCAAATGATCTACCATGTCTGCATTTGTGTGTACTGCCATTGCAAGAGCCAAGTCTGTGATCAATTCTACGTAGTAACTCGAGTGCTTGCAACGGCCGTACTGATCCGTGGAACAACTGATGTTACTGTAAACAAGTAATGACGTACGTCGCATGGCAACAGGGACATATAAAACAAAGCACTGGCGGTGCACAACCTAACCAATAGTGTATGTTCCCCATGATTCGAAGGTGGTTAATAATTTGGGTGAAAGTAGTTGTAACACGGAAGCAAAGCGTTTCCAGACTCACGATCATATAACATAATTTCTTTGTCTACTTGTGAGGAATGTGTCCCGCAGTTTGTGCATTATCGTTACACCCTGTATATACCCTACCAGGCTAGGTGACAACACTAAAAACGAACAAACTAATGCACGCTGCTAACCGTTCTACCTGCCACAGAGAGTTCCCAGTCTATAATTATTTACATACCCGCCGATGGAGCAAGCGTGTGCGAAACTACTTTGCCATCCGTCCATGTCTTTTGGAGGCTTCACTTTTTTTGCCAGGCTGTGTAAATACAGGGTCTTTCTGGTGTTCCTAGCGATGTCGTTTTATGCAACCTGCAGTTCTGTACAGTATTTAGCCATCAAAAATCATGCACTAGATTTTCATATTCTCTGACCCACTCCGCGAAAAATATTGGTCCTACAGAAAAAAATGAACGAAACCTTTATTTTTAGCAAATATAATGTAGATAAATTTTCTACTGGGCTCCTTTGTCACTATAGGCCGTAGTTTTAGAGTTATTCAAGAAAAACGTACAAAAATGACCTTCAAACGCACCCACTCCTCCACACTCAGCTCCCATGGCCACTCTCTCCTACCGCTATACAAAGATTCGCAACTACACAAAGTGAAGCCAAGATGGCCGCCGAGTAAATGACGCCAGAAACCATTCCCAGAAAGTTAAGTGATTTAGACAGGAATATAATCTAGTTTAACGCCGACAACAAATTAAATACGTGCATTAGTGTATCGTTTAGTCTTGCCATTAAAGGTTTGACTTTTCTTTGCGTATTTTTTCAGAAAACACGAAAAGATCGTAACTTCGCGAAGTCGCGCTTAGGAAACGTGTTTGTCTCTTGTTTCACGGTAATTTAACTAGTTTCTCGGTAACAAATAAGTAAACTGCCGTAAATAGCGTATACCTTCATTGTTTTAATACAGATCTCAGAAAAACAGCGGAATTTTAAATCAGAAACTTGCTTATATACATTTGTGAATAGGCTTAATTCTTGTAACGTCTTTTTTGATTTTCGGTAATTTAATTGATTTATTCTAGCTAAAGTATTATTTTTGCCATGAGTGAGAAGTGCCTGACTTGCCATAGAATTGTTAGGTCCGGGGTTTGATGTGATGGATGTAGTAGTTTTTTTCACTGGGGGGACTGCAGTGGCGTGGGTGTTGGGAAAGTGGATCAGGCTCATCAGTGGTTATGTAGGATTTGCAGCAGAGATAGGAAGATAGTGGAACAGCAGGGGAAAATTGCTGCCCTTCAGGCTGAGCTAGATCAGGCTAGGGAAGATCTGGACAGGTTAAGGAGGGAGAAGGGCAAAGAGAGGTGGGAAGTGGCAACAGGTAGCAGAAGGAACAGGCCTAGAACTAAGTCTGACAGTTTTGTGGTGAATGTCAAAAATAAGTTTGACCTGTTGCTTCAGTTAGAAACTGATGAGCCTCAAGCAGAGGTAGGTGTAGACAGGACACAACAAACTTTCAATAGGAAATTGAAAAAGAATGTAGGAAAGTCATCGAAAAGGAAGAAAGTTTTGTTGTTAGGCAGTTCTCATGCCAGAGGTGTAGGCCAACTTCTGCAGGAGGAATTAGGACCAGAATACCAGGTCACAAATGTTTTCAAACCAAGTGCTAGTCTGGATCAGGTGACAGAGGATTTAGGTTCACTCTGTAAAGGATTTACCAGGGAAGACACCGTGGTTATTGTGGGAGGGCCAGGGAACAGCATCGACAGAGATCCTGGGTACAGTATAGAGTGTGACCTGGTAAAGATTGCGTCGGCATCGAGACACACCAATGTTGAATTTGTATCTGTCCTGAGACGCCATGACCGGCCTCATTTGAACTCTTCTGTTGGGAGAGTTAATTTGGAGTTGGAACAGCTGCTTGGGTCGGGTGCGGGGGATCATATTGGTGTGGTTCCTGTTGATTATCTCAGTAGGTGGGACTATACCAGGCATGGCCTACATCTCAACAGGAAAGGGAAGGGGAAACTGGCTGGGGTAATAGCGGGAAATTTAAGGGGGGAAGGCACTGCCATGAATGGTAAAATACCAGTGGTTACAGGTGTTGGAGCAGCACCTTTTTTAGGATAGGTAAGACAGAAAGATGTCAAGTTCTACGAGAGATCAGGATTGAAACAAATCTTCAGTTTAGGAAAGAAATTAAACAGCACAATTCTAGCACATTTGATCACCAATCACAGCTATCAATTATAAATTTTCACCAATCATCAGAAATTTTATCTCCACCAAGTTGTATCTCAGTCCTAGGTAATTGCATTTATGAATTAAAGTCACCCAACCCAGTTGACATAATCTGCCTCTCTGAACACCATGTGACCACTGGTATAGGAACTAGGCCTAAGCACAATGAGAAACTCAGACAGGAGAGTACTGCAAATGTTAGAATAAGGAAAGGTTCTCATAAAAGTATAATTGAAAATAATGTAAGTATATTTCATCAAAATATTGGGAGTTTAAAGAATAAAGTAGATGAGCTTCTGGTTTGTTTAGAAGATTTAGAAGCTGAGAATGAAATAGATATACTATGCCTGTCTGAGCATCACATTGTTACTGATATGGATAAGGTAAATGTAAGTGGATATAAGCTCTCTGCACATGTAATGAGAGAAAATATGGAGAAAGGAGGAGTTGCCATATATGTCAAAAGTTATCATTGTGCAAAAAGTATAGAAACAAAAAAGTTTTGTGTAGAGAAACATATAGAAGCATGTGCCTGTGAGCTTAAATTAAATAAAGGCACATTTATAATTGTAACTGTATATAGGTCCCCATCAGGAAATTTTCATCTATTTCTGAAAAATTTGGACTCCTTGTTGTGCTATCTGTCAGACAGGGGGAAGCAAATTATTATTTGTGGGGACTTCAATGTAGACTATCTGAAAGAGGGTAATAGGAAAAATGACCTTGAAGTATTACTCGGTTCTTTCAATTTGACACCCGTTATTGATTTTCCTACTCGGGTGGTAAAGGATAGCAGCTCACTGATGAGAATGGTCTTTCTGATCATGGTGCACAGCTAGTTACAATATATGACATAGCTCCATTCAGCAATACTAAACAGTCCTCCAAAGTAGTACGTTCAGTCAACGATTTAACAATTGCAAATTTCAGGGAAAGCCTACAGCAGTTAGACTGGGATGAGGTGTACCGTGAACCTGATGCCAATTTAAAATATAATTTATTTCATGACATTTTTATAAATGCATTTGAAAACTGCTTCCCCAAGAAAATAGTTAAATATACTCGTAAGAAACCTTGTAACAAACCATGGCTTACTAAGGGTATAAAAATATCTTGTAACCGGAAAAGGGAAATGTATCTGACAGCAAGAAAGAGTAGTGACCCAGAAACTATCAAAAATTATAAAAACTACTGTGTTATATTAAGAAAAGTTATTAAAAAATCCAGGAGTATGTGTATCATGTCTGAAATCAGCAACTCTGATAATAAAATTAAAACAATTTGGAATATTATTAAAAGAGAAACAGGTCAACCAAGAGCAGAGGAAGACAGTATTACCATCAAATTGAATGAAAACTTTACGAACAAAACGTCAGAAGTTGAAAATATTTTTAATAATCATTTTCTAAATGTTGTGGATATAGTAGGATCCAGGTGTTCATTGGAAGATGCTAGGCTGTTAATGGAAGAGGCCATAAATATGCAATTTGATACAATTGAAATCTCACCCACTTCTCCCTCTGAAATTAGGAAAATAATAAACTTGCTTAAAAGCAAAAACTCACATGGAATTGATGGCATTTCCAGCAAAATACTAAAAGCTTGTTCTCAACAGATAAGTAAGATTCTCAGCCACCTGTGTAATAGCTCTCTGGAACAGGGCATTTTCCCTGATAGACTGAAATATGCTATTGTTATACCTTTGCATAAAAAGGGAGATAGATCTGATGTCAACAATTACCGTCCAATCTCCCTTCTAACAGCTTTATCCAAAATTTTTGAGAAAGTAATGTATTCAAGAGTAGCTTCACATATCTGTAAAAATGAAGTACTAACAAAATGTCAGTTTGGTTTCCAGAAAGGTTTTTCAACAGAAAATGCCATATATGCTTTCACCAGTCAAATTTTGAATGATCTGAATAAACGAACACCACCCATTGGGATTTTTTGTGATCTCTCAAAGGCTTTTGATTGTGTAAATCATGAAATTCTGCTAGACAAGCTCAAGTATTGTGGCATGAGTGGGACAGTGCACAAATGGTTTAATTCGTACCTAACTGGAAGAGTGCAGAAAGTTGAAATAAGTAGTTCTCGTAACATGCAAAGATCAGCACATTCCTCAAACTGGGGAACTATCAAGAATGGGGTTCCACAAGGGTCAGTCTTGGGTCCTTTGTTGTTCTTATTATATATTAATGACTTGCCATTTTATATTCATGAAGAGGCGAAGTTAGTTCTCTTTGCTGATGATACAAGTATAGTAATCACACCTGACAAACAAGAATTAACTGATGAAATTGTCAATACTGTCTTTCAGAAAATTACTAAGTGGTTCCTTGTAAACGGACTCTCACTGAATTTTGATAAGACACAGTACATACAGTTCCGTACAGGGAATGGTATGACGCCATTAATAAATATAGACCTTAATCAGAAGCATATAGCTAAGGTAGAATATTCCAAATTTTTAGGTGTGTCCATTGATGAGAGATTAAATTGGAAGAAACACATTGATGATCTGCTGAAACGTTTGAGTTCAGCTACTTATGCAATAAGGGTCATTGCAAATTTTGGTGATAAACATCTTAGTAAATTAGCTTACTACGCCTATTTTCACTCATTGCTTTCATATGGCATCATATTTTGGGGGAATTTATCACTGAGGAATAAAGTATTTATTGCACAAAAGCGTGTAATCAGAATAATAGCTGGAGTCCACCCAAGATCATCCTGCAGACATTTATTTAAGGATCTAGGGATATTCACAGTAGCTTCTCAGTATATATACTCTCTTATGAAATTTGTTATTAACAACCAAACCCAATTCAAAAGTAATAGCAGTGTGCATAACTACAATACTAGGAGAAAGGATGATCTTCACTATTCAAGATTAAATCTAACTTTGGCACAGAAAGGGGTGAATTATACTGGCACTAAAGTCTTTGGTCACTTACGAAATAGTATCAAAAGTCTGACAGATAACCAACAAGTATTTAAGAAGAAATTAAAAGAATTTCTGAATGACAACTCCTTCTACTCAATAGAGGAATATTTAGATATAAATTAAGAAAAAAATAAAAAAATAAAAAAAAATAAAAAAAATAAAAATAAAAAATAAAGAAAAACAAAAAACACAAAAAAATAAAGTTGTTATATTAATTTAAGTATGTTGTTAAATTAACCTAATTATGTCATGTATTAGAAAATTTGACTCGTTCCACATCATTACGAAATATCGTATTCATGATCCATGGAACTAGTATTAAGGGGATACGGAATCACCTATCCCCGCAATGTTAATATATGCCTACTATAGGGAACATTTTCTCACAAACTACTGGAGACAGAGAGGTAAAAATTTTACTGTATGTGCATTCATATGTTACAACAATACTGAAACAACAGTTTATTGTCAAAGTATTTTCTTACAGAGATATTGTACATTTATTTTTAAGTAAATTTTTTCCATCGCTTTTTACTAGACTATCACCCCTAAGTCTTTTGTAAATCAAGTAATTAAAAAATCGTTGTTTCAGTACGTAATAGGGACCTATGTCACTACGTCATAAAAATTTCAGACTTCTAGGTTGACCAGTACCTGAGATAATGTTCCTAGATGAAGTAAAAAGTAAACTTACGGGAAACGGAGAAAGAAGATTAAAACATTCCTGATCCGTAGCTAATACCCCCTTCACAGTCTTCATAATCATCTTCAAGTCTTCTTTTGGCACCCCTCTGCACCTGTCTTGCTTTTTTCACTAATGTCTTGATTATATTATCAGCATGCCTTAGTCTGTGCTGATCTAAAAAGAACATAGCACGTACCGTACGGGAACCAACACACATACCCAACTTTTGAAGGACCTGGCATTTAGTTATATTTCCAAGATTGAAGGTTGCCACAGCATCATACACACCAAAATGTAGTGTATTAATTCCGACAAACACTGTTTTTGGGAGACGATGCCATATCATACTATTCAAGCACTCGTTGGGGTTCTGCGTTTTTCCGTGAAGACATTTCATCAGAAGACTTCTGTCAGCCAGATCTCTGAAAATGGGCTTTATTTCTGCCATGATGGCTGATGGTAGACTGTGGTGGTGAATGTATTTCTCTCCTGTTGTTAGTCCCCTATTGTATTTACACCAGCTGTTTTCACCTTTGGGGCACAAACCATGTTGTGGATGCTCATCCGTGGATGCGGTGTGGAAATATAAAGCCCATATAGCTCTCCTCATTTCTTCAAGATTGCCTGTATTTTGCCTGATTGCAAGGCCATAGCAGTTCTGAATGTGGTCTATTATGGAATCAGTCAATCTTCCTCTGCCATCCAAGGTTTTCCCATCATCTAGTTTTTTCCCTTTCATAACTGATTTTAACCTTCTCAGCCTGGCACCCATTCTCTTCTGCACATGTCCTATACATTCAAGTTTGCTTATATTTACACTGTTCCCATATGGTTTGCTTTCCAAAACTTCTTTGAATGCTTTAGAGTCACCATCTCCCAGATATTTGACATAGCGAACATTATACCACTGTGAAGAGCGCAATACCCGATCTCACAAATATATAAAAATAAAATAGTTATAATTGTAGTAGAGCTATGTATGATACGTCATTTTAAAGAGGAAACATGGCAGAATATAATACGCCAATAAAAAAAAATTCGATTTTTTAACCCAAAATCCGATTCCGTATCCCCTTAATCTAATCTAATCTAATCTATTCGGCCGTTTTTGGTCTTTATTGGCTGGCCTTATTACGCCACCGGTTTAGTCGAGCGCATAGAAACGATAAAATTGACGTTTGTGTAAATTTTACCTAACAATATTGAAGAATTGCGTCGTTGTATTCGTCAGGGCTTCTCACTACGAAATTACTATGCTCGTAAGGGTCAAAGAAGTTAGTTTTAGCATAACGTGTACGAAAGTTGTTTTTCTTTCATTAGTCTCACGGGCATGCTTGAATTATTAATGTTAATGAAACAGTCGATTAGGCTGGTGTCGTAATAGCTCAATCAAGAGAGACCCAAAAAAGGAAGATCGGCAATAGTTCGTGTAGTCGGTAAGTTTCGTACAGTGATTGGAGGGAATGCCATGAACAAAATACTGGAAATCCAGTCTGATGAGGGACGCGTTTGGGGGTGAAGTTGTGCGTTTGAAGATCACTTTTGTATGGATTTCTTGAATAACTTGACAGATAGGCAAAACAGGAATTGCGGTTTGCATAAAACGACATCGGTATGGACAGCCATTAATAAATATAGACCTTAATCAGAAGCATATAGCCTTTGCCATATGGATCCTTCCCACCACCACCAGATTTTCTGAATTGCGCAGGTGGGAACTTTCCCAGCAATATATCCTATGTTTGCGTAACCCTCCTAGCCCCAACCTTCATTATTCATTGTCCTCACCCATCCAGCCTCCCTGTTCCCATCCCAGCACTATACGGCACTCATTCCACAATTGCACCCAGTCTTTTTACTTCTCTCCTTTCCTGCTTCCTCCTCTCCCCACCTCTCCCTTGCCATCTGGCTAACCTCCCGAATGCACAAAGCTGCCCTACCCTCTCCACCTCATCCCTGCGCACTCTTTAGCAGCACTGCACTGTCCGCCACCCCTCCCTACTATCCATCCCCCTCCCCCTCCCGGCCCCAGCCTCCTTCTTATGCCCACTCAGTTGCCACTCCCATCATGCACTGGTGTGTCTGCTCGCAATGTGGCTACAGTTGCCTTAGACTGCAGTCGTGTGTGCGTGCGTGCGTGCGTGCGTGTGTGTGTGTGTGTGTATTTTTGACAAATTCTTTACGGGCTGAAATCTTTATTTGGAACAGTCTTTTTGTTGTGCCTATCTGCAACTCATCAAAGTTAATGATGGAAAGTCTTGTTTTCATGCTGCAGCTTGGTTATCCATAATTCTTTGCATGCAGGAATGCTAGGCTGGCGGTTGAGTGATACTGGCATCATAGCTCAGTGTGTTCAGTCAGAGGGCTGGCTGCTCTGCGTACAAAAAAAAAAAAAAAGAAAAAAGAAAAAAAAAACTTGAATGAAATATTCAATGGTCAACTAGAGCAGGTGTCATGTGACGTCCACCCCAACCAACTGCAGGTTGGGGGGGGGGGGAGCTCTTTTCATTATATATGAGGAACAAAAATACACCATAAATAAATTATTGCATAATCCCAGCTGATTGTCTATTTGTGTGTGTCTTCACAATGAACTTATCACGGAGACTGGCAAAACATAAATAGTTCTTGCACCATACGCAAAATATCGCAGAATTGCTCATGAAAAACATATTTAATTCAGGTTGCTAAATCCACTGCCCAATGCAGATGGGTGAAGAAATGTATTCCAATCATTAGAATATTATCAGATGGGCCAAAACAAAATATCGAATAAAAGAGCCATGACCAAGACTCAAACACAAACCAGCGATAGTGGGTTAAATGGTTCGTATGGTGATCTCTTTGACTTAGAAATTGACTCTTATTCTGCTAAGAACGGTGATGTAGAAGGACAGAAATATAATGTGGAGTTAGCCTCATTTAGTATTTAGAACTGAAAACCATGGTTTCTCATCAGCAATCAAAGAGTCCATGATTTCCTGATGGCGTCTGTCACTTCTGTATAAAGAGTATGTTCTTGCAGAAGTTTGAAAATTGGTTATGTTAAGGTATCCATGAACCATGGACCTTGCCGTTGGTGGGGAGGCTTGCGTGCCTCAGCGATACAGATGGCCGTACCGTAGGTGCAACCACAACGGAGGGGTATCTGTTGAGAGGCCAGACAAACATGTGGTTCCTGAAGAGGGGCAGCAGCCTTTTCAGTAGTTGCAGGGGCAACAGTCTGGATGATTGACTGATCTGGCCTTGTAACATTAACCAAAACGGCCTTGCTGTGCTGGTACTGCGAACGGCTGAAAGCAAGGGGAAACTACAGCCGTAATTTTTCCCGAGGACATGCAGCTTTACATGCAGCTTTACATGCAGCTTTACTGTATGATTAAATGATGATGGCGTCCTCTTGGGTAAAATATTCCGGAGGTAAAATAGTCCCCCATTCGGATCTCCGGGCGGGGACTACTCAAGAGGACGTCGTTATCAGGAGAAAGAAAACTGGCAATCTACGGATCGGAGCGTGGAATGTCAGATCCCTTAATCGGGCAGGTAGGTTAGAAAATTTAAAAAGGGAAATGTATAGGTTAAAGTTAGATATAGTGGGAATTAGTGAAGTTCGGTGGCAGGAGGAACAAGACTTTTTGGTCAGGTAATTACAGGGTTATAAATACAAAATCAAATAGAGGTAATGCAGGAGTAGGTTTAATAATGAATAAAAAATAGGAGTGCGGGTTAGCTACTACAAACAGCATAGTGAACGCATTATTGTGGCCAAGATAGACACAAAGCCCATGCCTACTACAGTAGTACAAGTTTATATGCCAACTAGCTCTGCAGATGATGAAGAAATTGATGAAATGTATGACGAGATAAAAGAAATTATTCAGGTAGTGAAGGGAGACGAAAATTTAATAGTCATGGGTGACTGGAATTCGTCAGTAGGAAAAGGGAGAGAAGGAAACGTAGTAGGTGAATATGGATTGGGGGGAAGAAATGAAAGAGGAAGCCGCCTTGTAGAATTTTGCACAGAGCATAACTTAATCATAGCTAACACTTGGTTCAAGAATCATAAAAGAAGGTTGTATACCTGGAAGAATCCTGGAGATACTAATAGGTATCAGATAGATTATATAATGGTAAGACAGAGATTTAGGAACCAGGTTTTAAATTGTAAGACATTTCCAGGGGCAGATGTGGATTCTGACCACAATCTATTGGTTATGAACTGCAGATTGAAACTGAAGAAACTGCAAAAAGGTGGGAATTTAAGGAGATGGGACCTGGATAAACTGAAAGAACCAGAGGTTGTAGAGAGTTTCAGGGAGAGCATAAGGGAACAATTGACAGGAATGGGGGAAAGAAATACAGTAGAAGAAGAATGGGTAGCTCTGAGGGATGAAGTAGTGAAGGCAGCAGAGGATCAAGTAGGTAAAAAGACGAGGGCTAATAGAAATCCTTGGGTAACAGAAGAAATATTGAATTTAATTGATGAAAGGAGAAAATACAAAAATGCAGTAAATAAAGCAGGCAAAAGGGAATACAAACGTCTCAAAAATGAGATCGACAGAAAGTGCAAAATGGCTAAGCAGGGATGGCTAGAGGACAAATGTAAGGTTGTAGAGGCTTGTCTCACTAGGGGTAAGATAGATACTGCCTACAGGAAAATTAAAGAGACCTTTGGAGAGAAGAGAACCACTTGTATGAATATCAAGAGCTCAGATGGCAACCCAGTTCTAAGCAAAGAAGGGAAGGCAGAAAGGTGGAAGGAGTATATAGAGGGTTTATACAAGGGTGATGTACTTGAGGACAATATTATGGAAATGGAAGAGGATGTAGATGAAGATGAAATGGGAGATAAGATACTGCGTGAAGAGTTTGACAGAGCACTGAAAGACCTGAGTCGAAACAAGGCCCCGGAAGTAGACAACATTCCATTAGAACTACTGATGGCCTTGGGAGAGCCAGTCATGACAAAACTTTACCATCTGGTGAGCAAGATGTATGAGACAGGCGAAATACCCACAGACTTCAAGAAGAATATAATAATTCCAATCCCAAAGAAGGCAGGTGTTGACAGATGTGAAAATTACCGAACTATCAGTTTAATAAGTCACAGCTGCAAAATACTAACGCGAATTCTTTACAGACGAATGGAAAAACTGGTAGAAGCGGACCTCGGGGAAGATCAGTTTGGATTCCGTAGAAATGTTGGAAAATTCTGAAGGTGGCAGGGGTAAAATACAGGGAGCGAAAGGCTATTTACAATTTGTACAGAAACCAGATGGCAGTTATAAGAGTCGAGGGGCATGAAAGGGAAGCAGTGGTTGGGGAAGGAGTGAGACAGGGTTGTAGCCTCTCCCCGATGTTATTCAATCTGTATATTGAGCAAGCAGTAAAGGAAACAAAAGAAAAATTCTGAGTAGGTATTAAAATTCATGGAGAAGAAGTAAAAACTTTGAGGTTCGCCGATGACATTGTAATTCTGTCAGAGACAGCAAAGGACTTGGAAGAGCAGTTGAACGGAATGGACAGTGTCTTGAAAGGAGGATATAAGATGAATATCAACAAAAGCAAAACGAGGATAATGGAATGTAGTCAAATTAAATCGGGTGATGCTGAGGGGATTAGATTAGGAAATGAGACACTTAAAGTAGTAAAGGAGTTTTGCTATTTAGGGAGTAAAATAACTGATGATGGTCGAAGTAGAGAGGATATAAAATGTAGACTGGCAATGGCAAGGAAATCGTTTCTGAAGAAGAGAAATTTGTTAACATCGAGTATTGATTTAAGTGTCAGGAAGTCGTTTCTAAAAATATTTGTATGGAGTGTAGCCATGTATGGAAGTGAAACATGGACGATAACCAGTTTGGACAAGAAGAGAATAGAAGCTTTCGAAATGTGGTGCTACAGAAGAATGCTGAAGATAAGGTGGGTAGATCACGTAACTAATGAGGAGGTATTGAATAGGATTGGGGAGAAGAGAAGTTTGTGGCACAACTTGACTAGAAGAAGGGATCGGTTGGTAGGACATGTTTTAAGGCACCAAGGGATCACAAATTTAGCATTGGAGGGCAGCGTGGAGGGTAAAAATCGTAGAGGGAGACCAAGAGATCAATACACTAAGCAGATTCAGAAGGATGTAGGTTGCAGTAGGTACTGGGAGATGAAGAAGCTTGCACAGGATAGAGTAGCATGGAGAGCTGCATCAAACCAGTCTCTGGACTGAAGACCACAACATGGGCAGCTGGCTTAGCCTGTATATTTATATAAGGCTCGTGAGCGCAGATTGTATTTTAACTGAACGCTATTATTATTATTATTATTATTTTTCAATGAAATTGACTTGCTTCAGCTGCAGTCTTGATTAGTATTACAACAAAGGGAACAGTAAATCTACAAAGACGTTACAACAAAACTTTCGTAGGTGCGTGTTTTAGTTATTGCCATGCTTAACATTGAAGTGTGCAGTATCATACTTCAGCCCAGTTATATATTTTGCAAAAAAAAAGTTGAAATGGCTCTAAGCACTATGGGACTTAACATCTAAGGTCATCAGTTCCCTGCCGGCCGCGGTGGTCTCGCGGTTCTAGGCGCGCAGTCCGGAACCGTGCGACTGCTACGGTCGCAGGTTCGAATCCTGCCTCGGGCATGGATGTGTGTGATGTCCTTAGGTTAGTTAGGTTTAAGTAGTTCTAAGTTCTAGGGGACTAATGACCACAGCAGTTGAGTCCCATAGTGCTCAGAGCCATTTGAACCATCAGTTCCCTAGACGTAGAACTACTTCAACCTAACTAACCTAAGGACATCAGACACATCCATGCCCGAGGCAGGATTCGAACCTGCGACCGTAGCAGCAGCGCGTTTCCGGACTGAAGCGCCTAAAACCGCTCGGCCACAGCGGCCGGCTACATTTTGCAATCGACAGGCATGTTCCCCAAAATCTTTAGGCTTGTGATCAACCCTGTTTAACCACTAGAAGTGTGGTTACACTACAAGCTCTTTTCATCACATTTTTGCTTTCGCAAGCGTAGTCACTGCTTTGAAAGGAACGACTGTGGCCTCCCAGATCCTGGTAGGCAGCACCAGCACTTCCCCCGTGGAAGAAGATGGTCCGCTGATTACACGGCACCTGCCGCTACCTGCTGCTGCAGCGACTTTCGAGCGCCCAGCTACTGGTTAGTACGGCTATCCATCCCATTTGCAAGTGGTGCCGCTCACCTACCACTCGCCAATTACACAACGGGCCTTCCCGCACTGCACCGTGACTCAGCTGCTGATGCTCCGCTTCGTTAACTGTGGACCATCTCCACTTTCTCTTTCCTGTGCGAAGGAAGGCCGCGGCTCAAACAGACATCTGCTTCATATAATAGCAGTCTAACAATGTACGCATTAAGTTGCAGATGTTGAGTGCAACAAAGACGGGTTGAGGAAGTATATTAGGGACTGTACATCTCCATGAACTTTACTGGCGACATACTGGCTAATTGTACTTCAGCGGTTGAAACGCTGCAAGGCTGGCCACCCTGACGCTTAGTGGGATTTCCTACAGTGTATTCATATCATTTTCGTTCATTTTATGGCCTTCTTTTAAGTTGCTACTACAATTTAAAATTCAGTAACTCAGTTCAAATACGTTTTTCGCTGTGGATACGAGATATTTCACGCCTTGCGTGGAATATCTCTAAGATGTCACTTAAAATCACTTTTGTCATTTGAAGCACTCATTTCTTACAGGGAGTCTTCTAAAAGGAAGTTACGCAATAGAATTGCAGGCCAAATAACTTTTAGTGAATACTGCACTACACTGCAAAGCTACACAAATACATGACACTATTTTTCAACATTGTCACCAAGTGTCTGCAGACATTGGTCGGAAAATTGTACCTCGACGATACAAATCCGCTCCTTGATCATGGAACCATTCGAGAATCGCTGTATGAACGTCCTCATCGTTGGGAAATCTCTTTCCCCTCAGATGTTTCAAACCTGGAAATCCCAAGGTGCAAGGTATGGACTTCACACTCAGCATTACCAACGTGTGTGCTGCCTTGGTCAAATTGCTCCCATCTTTTCACTATGGCGGGATGCTACATTGCATTTGGCCCTTATACGGTCAATCTGTGTGTAATTTGTTTTGCCACAAGAATCGTACTATCCCACTTATTTCAACTTTAGATTACATTTCCAGTTGCCATGTCATTTCAATCGCACATTCTGTTGCACCTGTTATACGCTGTGTGGTCATAAGCATCCGGACACCCCCAAAAACACACGTTTTTCATATTAGGTGCATTGTGCTGCCACCTACTGCCAGGTACTCTGTATCAGCGACCTCAGTATTCATTAGACATAGTAAGAGTGCAGAATGTGGCGCTCCGCGGAACTCACGGACTTCGAACTGGTCAGGTGATTGGGTGTTACTTGTGTCATACGTTTGAACGCGAGATTTCCACACTCCTAAACATCCCTAGGTCCACTGTTTCCTATGTAATAGTGAAGTGTAAACGGGAAGGGACATGTACAGCACAAAAGTGTACAGGCCGACCTCGTCTGTTGACTGACAGAGACCGCCGTCAGTTGAATAGGGTCGTAATGTGTAATAGGCAGACATCTATCCAGACCATTACACAGGACTTCCAAACTGCATCAGGATCCACTGCAAGTACTATGACAGGCGGGAGGTGAGAAAACTTGGATTTTATGGTCGAGCGGGTGCTCATAAGCCATGCGTCACGCCGGTAAATGCGTAAATGCCAAACGACGCCTCGCCTGGTGTAAGGAGCGTAAACATTGGGCGATTGAACAGTGGAAAAACGTTGTGTGGAGTGACGAATCACGGTACACAATGTGCCAATCCGATGGCTGGGTGTGGGTATGGCGAATACCCGGTGAATGTCATCTGTCAGCGTGTGTAGTGCCGACAGTAAAATTCGGAGACGGAGGTGTTACGGTGTGGTTGTGTTTTTCATGCAGGGGGCTTGCACCTCTTATTGTTTTGTGAGGCACTATCACAACACAGGCTTACATTGATGTTTTAAGCACCTTCTTGCTTCCCACTGTTGAAGAGAAATTCGGGGATGGCGATTGCATCTTCCACCTCTTCATAGTGCACGGCCTGTGGCGGAGTGGTTACATGACAATAACATCCCTGTACCGGACTGGCCTGCACAGAGTCCTGACCTGAATCCTATAGAACAACTCTGGGATGTTTTGGTACGCCGACTTCGTGCGAGGCCTCACCGACCGACACCGATACCTCTCCTCACTGCAGCACTCCGTCAAGAATGGGCTGCCATTCCCCAAAAAACCTTCCAACACCTGGTCGAACATATGCCTGCGAGAGTGGAAGCTGTCATCAAGGCTAAGGGTGGGCCAACACCATATTGAATTCCAGCATTACCGATGGAGGGCACCACGAACTTGTAAGTCATTTTCAGCCATGTGCCCGAATACTTTTGATCACATTGTGTAGGTAGTGCAACAAAACTGTCTGCAGGAAACTGGGAAGATGTGCCCTTTTTTGATTCTGTGACACTCGTATTGTGCAATGGTCTTAGTTTGGGACGGAATGAGTGACTCACAGGCTGAGTCCCTATGTATCTTCTTGAGATTAATCCCGCCAGTAGCAATTGAAGTAAAAATCGGATCGTTTCATCAAATGCTGAGCGAGGAAATCAGTTTTGAAAACGTTTCAAAAATACAGTTTCTGACATGTTAAATACTGTTTTAATCCGATACCACAACATACCCTCAAGCCGAAATTGTTTTTTTACAGTTCATAGCGGAACCCTGTTTCAAAAGTAGTTGTTCTTAGTGGGAAAAAATAACGACATGAAGTGAAACAGCGAGCATTCTATCAAACAGTGTAATTTGCTGACAACTGCGGTAAAAACCTTTTTGTTTTTTACTATCAAATGGCAATTAAGCAGTCTTTATACTAACAGCAACAGATGAAAGCCACAAAGTCGCGTGTCTTAGTTTACTAGCAGTTTCGACTGTTGCTGACGATCAGTCACATAACGCAGCTGCGACCGTGAAACCACAAGCATTTCCACGGCACTCAGACACTTTCTTTGTGTGAATAGGCCGTAGAAACGCTGTTATAGCCATCTAGTTAACGTCACGTACCAGCCTCCACAGACGATGTCATTAACACACACGAGTGAAGTAGCATCCCACCCATAAAAAGCCATTTCGAGTCCTGAGTGTTGAAGAAACTACATCGCCGTACTTACCCAGCAGTTAGAGAAAATGTGCTGACTTACATACCTCGATCCTCTGTCTGAGTGCCAATATCCCGGTTTAAATTTCAGACTTCTCCACAGTATCTCACGAATTACGGCCTATAACATCCTTTATGACGATTCTATCATTGGACCGGAACGTTAAATTGAGTGACCGATTCACATTGTGTGAGAGTGTTGTGTGTTGTTTTGTGGCATAGGGCTCTACTCGCTTCCTTTTGATTTCTGTAATTATATGAAACAACACAGGCAAAACACTACACTGCAAAATCGCACTGGGGCAAAGAATTTCACCACGAATGAAGCTTTATTTACACATTATCGTCGCGCATCGCTTTCTATTCGTTGACCATTCTTCTTGGCGAGTGGACACATTCCTTCCAGGTTCCAGCTTCTCATTCCTCTCTTCTTCGTTGAGGATCCTGTCTCCACATTCACTTTGGTCATTTCTTATCATCCGCTTCTAGATTGCCGAGTTAGAAAAGTTGCTTTCTTTTCATGGAGTGAATGATCACTTCGGTAACTCTCACAATTTTACATGCTGTTTTATGCTTTGAATGGTCCATAGGAAATCACATAATTTCTTCTCTGAAGGTCAGCGCCAAGTGAAAGTGGACTCTCTCTCTCTCTCTCTCTCTCTCTCTCTCTCTCTCTCTCTCTTATTCAGCTACAACGTACCCACTACTTTTAATAATGAAGACACAATTAACCATGTACCCAGTATGCTGTAGAAAGTAGCTGCCAGGTACACAGTGTGTAACTACTGTCAAATGTATGTATGAAATGGATAGCGGTATGTTGCGAACCTAAACTGGTAACGTGACACAACTATTTTGAATAACAAAACAGATGGCAATTAACAGTCTCCAGTGCCTGCACTGCACGAAAATGAGGGGGAGAAGAGGGGGCACCTGGCAATACTGTTCTTAACACATTTACTCCGGCGCTCACACATATCATCAGTTAAACAAAATCGAGACACACAAAATAATAATGACCGGTTCAGAACACTTGACGACATTATTTTTATCAAGAATTATTATGGATTACAATCAGAGTCAAGATAGGTACGAAGCCCACGCCTACCACAGTAGTAAAAGTTTATATGCCAACTAGCTCCGCAGATGATGAAGAGATTGATGAAATAAAAGAAATTATTCAGATAGTGAAGGGAGACGAAAATTTAATAGTCATGGGTGATTGGAACTCGATAGTAGGAAAAGGAAGAGAAGGAGACATAGATGAATATGGAATGGGAGTAAGGAATGAAAGAGGAAGCTGCCTGGTAGAATTGTGCACAGAGCATAACTTAATCATAGCTAACACTTGGTTCAAGAATCATAAGCATTTGTAAACTTAGAGATAGCTTTTGACAATGTTGACTGGAATACCCTCTTTCAAATTCTGAAGGTGACAGGGGTAAAATACAGGGAGCGAAAGGCTATTTACAATTTGTACAGAAACCAGATGGCAGTTATAAGAGTCGAGGGACATGAAAGGGAAGCAGTGGTTGGGAAGGGAGTGAGACAGCGTTGTAGCCTATCCCCGATGTTATTCAATCTGTATATTGAGCAAACAGTAAAGGAAACAAAAGAAAAATTCTAAGTAGGAATTAAAATCCATGGGGAAGAAATAAAAACTTTGAGGTTCGCCGATGACGTTGTAATTCTGTCAGAGATAGCAAAGGACTTGGAAGAGCAGCTGAACGGAATGGACAGTGTCTTGAAAGGAGGATATAAAATGAACATCAACAAAAGCAAAACGAGGATAATGGAATGTAGTCGAATTAAATCGGGTGATGCTGCGGGAATTAGATTAGGAAATGAGACGCTTAAAGTAGTAAATGAGTTTTGATATTTGGGGACCAAAATAACTGATGATGGTCGAAGTAAAGAGGACATAAAATGTAGACTGGCAATGGCAAGGAAAGCGTTTCTGAAGAAGAGAAATTTGTTAACATCGAGTATAGATTTAAGTGTCATGAAGACGTTTCTGAAAGTATTTGTCTGGAGTGTAGCCATGTATGGAAGTGAAACGTGGACGATAAATAGTTTGGACAAGAAGAGAATAGAAGCTTTCGAAATGTGGTGCTACAGAAGAATGCTGAAGATTAGATGGGTAGATCACATAACTAATGAGGAGGTATTGAATAGAATTGGGGAGAAGAGAAATTTGTGGCACAACTTGACTAGAAGAAGGGATCGTTTAGTAGGGCATATTCTGAGGCATCAAGGGATCACCAATTTAGTATTGGAGGGCAGCGTGGAGGGTAAAAATTGTAGAGGGAGACCAAGAGATGAATACACTAAACAGATTCAGAAGGATGTAGGCTGCAGTAGGTACTGGGAGATGAAGATGCTTGCTCAGCATAGAGTAGCATGGTGAGCTGCATTAAACCAGTCTCTGGACTGAAGACCACAAAAACAACATAGAATCAGAGCAAATTAAAAAATTCTATATGTAGTAGGTTTTTTTTAATTTTCCCAAAGGAACATATGAGAAAAACAACGGATCCATTCAGCTTTTAAGAACAGACTGGTCCCACAGCATTACAACACTCTTTCAGTTAAGGAAGCAGCTCTCTTAGAACGCATGGAAAATGATGACTTCCGTGATTTTTTCAAGTAAAATAAAAATTACAGCTAAATCTGAAGACATAGATTTATTCCGTACACTTCTGTCCTTAAGAAACCACTTTTGTGTTCCCACTGGATTCTCCCTGCAACCGCTGGACTAGGTGAAAGAACTCCTTGCAGTCGGAAGACTGGTCATCGGCGGGAATTCTCGAAGCCCTCCTATTGGACGTGTAACAAAATAATTATGTATAAGTTAGCTTCATAATTTCTATCAGCGTACATTGGGTACATGAAAAATTTTAAGTTCTGACAAAATGGTGACGTGCTGAAACAGATGTCATTTTCTTCGCCCACAAAGCAAAGACAAAATCGTGCACGGAAAATAGACTTTTGAAGATATCGCAAAACGGCTTCGTACGCAGGCAGCTAATTCAGTTTAGCATGCCATCATCACATTACGATCAAAATCGTATGTACCGTTTTCGAGAAAACGCATTAAGAATTATGGATTACTTTTTTGTAGCTAAGTTAAACATTAGTCAGCGATAGGTGGACCATACAGCAATCCTTCCAGATACAAAAGGAGGCTCTCCTCCATCTTCTTTGGGCAATGGTGATCCTGCGGGCGTCTTTGGTGGTTCTGCCATCCGCTGCTCTGCTCGCCCAATAAGCTTTTCGAACGCTTTTGTTCAGAATCTGTAAAGGGCTGGTCCGTTCTCAAGTTCGAGCACGTTCGTGATTTCCGTAATGCCTGTTAGCCCATCGTTGAAATTACGTGTTGGATATTTTCTTCCTGCTGTGAATGATTTTCAGAGACACTATTTCACAGATCGCCTTGTAACGCGATAACAAAGTTTCTGGTGAATTTGGGACGAGTACTACAAGGAAGTAGACATCCCACAGAACATTAAAAAAATATTTTTTTGTCTTGTAACTGACGCGTCACACAACTTCTCTTAGGTAAGTTCATTCAACATACTTATAACATTGCTTACAACCACAACGGAGGGGTACCTGTTGAGAGGCCAGACAAACGTGTGGTTCCTGAATAGGGGCAGCAGCCTTTTCAGTAGTTGCAAGGGCAACAGTCTGGATGATTGACTGATCTGGCCTTGTAACAATAACCAAAACGGCCTTGCTGTGCTGGTACTGCGAACGGCTGAAAGCAAGGGGAAACTACGGCCGTAATTTTTCCCGAGGGCATGCAGCTTTACTGTATGATTAAATGATGATGGCGTCCTCTTGGGTAAAATATTCCGGAGGTAAAATAGTCCCCCATTCGGATCTCCGGGCGGGGACTACTCAAGAGGATGTCGTTATCAGGAGAAAGAAAACTGGCGTTCTACGGATCGGAGCGTGGAATGTCAGGTCCCTTAATCGGGCAGGTAGGTTAGAAAATTTGAAAAGGGAAATGGATAGGTTAAAGTTAGATATAGTGGGAATTAGTGAAGTTCGGTGGCAGGAGGAACAAGACTTCTGGTCAGGTGACTACAGGGTTATAAACACAAAGTCAAATAGGGGTAATGCAGGAGTAGGTTTAATAATGAATAGGAAAATAGGAACGCGGGTAAGCTACTACAAACAGCTTAGTGAACGCATTATTGTGGCCAAGATAGATACGAAGCCCACACCTACTACAGTAGTACAAGTTTATATGCCAACTAGCTCTGCAGATGACGAAGAAATTGAAGAAATGTATGATGAAATAAAAGAAATTATTCAGATTGTGAAGGGAGACGAAAATTTAATAGTTATGGGTGACTGGAATTCGAGTGTAGGAAAAGGGAGAGAAGGAAACGTAGTAGGTGAATATGGATTGGGGCTAAGAAATGAAAGAGGAAGCCGCCTGGTAGAATTTTGCACAGAGCACAATTTAATCATAGCTAACACTTGGTTTAAGAATCATGATAGAAGGTTGTATACATGGAAGAACCCTGGAGATACTAAAAGGTATCAGATTGATTATATAATGGTAAGACAGAGATTTAGGAACCAGCTTTTAAATTGTAAGACATTTCCAGGGGCAGATGTGGACTCTGACCACAATCTATTGGTTATGACCTGTAGATTAAAACTGAAGAAACTGCAAAAAGGTGGGAATTTAAGGAGATGGGACCTGGATAAACTGAAAGAACCAGAGGTTGTACAGAGTTTCAGGGAGAGCATAAGGGAACAATTGACAGGAATGGGGGAAAGAAATACAGTAGAAGAAGAATGGGTAGCTTTGAGGGATGAAGTAGTGAAGGCAGCAGAGGATCAAGTAGGTAAAAAGACGAGGGCTAGTAGAAATCCTTCGGTAACAGAAGAAATATTGAATTTAATTGATGAAAGGAGAAAATATAAAAATGCAGTAAATGAAGCAGGCAAAAAGGAATACAAACGTCTCAAAAATGAGATCGACAGGAAGTGCAAAATGGCTAAGCAGGGATGGCTAGAGGACAAATGTAAGGATGTAGAGGCTTATCTTACTAGGGGTAAGATAGATACTGCCTACAGGAAAATTAAAGAGACCTTTGGAGATAAGAGAACCACTTGTATGAACATCAAGAGCTCAGATGGAAACCCAGTTCTAAGCAAAGAAGAGAAAGCAGAAAGGTGGAAGGAGTATATAGAGGATCTATACAAGGGCGATGTACTTGAGGACAATATTATGGAAATGGAAGAGGATGTAGATGAAGATGAAATGGGAGATACGATACTGCGTGAAGAGTTTGACAGAGCACTGAAAGACCTGAGTCGAAACAAGGCCCCCGGAGTAGACAACATTCCATCGGAACTACTGACGGCCTTGGGAGAGCCAGTCCTGACAAAACTCTACCATCTGGTGAGCAAGATGTATGAAACAGGCGAAATACCCTCAGATTTCAAGAAGAATATAATAATTCCAATCCCAAAGAAAGCAGGTGTTGACAGATGTGAGAATTACCGAACAATCAGTTTAATAAGCCACAGCTGCAAAATACTAACACGAATTCTTTACAGACGAATGGAAAAACTAGTAGAAGCCGACCTCGGGGAAGATCAGTTTGGATTCCGTAGAAATACTGGGACACGTGAGGCAATACTGACCTTACGACTTATCTTAGAAGAAAGATTAAGGAAAGGCAAACCTACGTTTCTAGCATTTGTAGACTTAGAGAAAGCTTTTGACAATGTTGACTGGAATACTCTCTTTCAAATTCTAAAGGTGGCGGGGGTAAAATACAGGGAGCGAAAGGCTATTTACAATTTGTACAGAAACCAGATGGCAGTTATAAGAGTCGAGGGACATGAAAGGGAAGCAGTGGTTGGGAAGGGAGTAAGACAGGGTTGTAGCCTCTCCCCGATGTTATTCAATCTGTATATTGAGCAAGCAGTAAAGGAAACAAAAGAAAAATTCGGAGTAGGTATTAAAATCCATGGAGAAGAAATAAAAACTTTGAGGTTCGCCGATGACATTGTAATTCTGTCAGAGACAGCAAAGGACTTGGAAGAGCAGTTGAATGGAATGGATGGTGTCTTGAAGGGAGGATATAAGATGAACATCAACAAAAGCAAAACGAGGATAATGGAATGTAGTCGAATTAAGTCGGGTGATGTTGAGGGTATTAGATTAGGAAATGAGACACTTAAAGTAGTAAAGGAGTTTTGCTATTTGGGGAGCAAAATAACTGATGATGGTCGAAGTAGAGAGGATATAAAATGTAGACTGGCAATGGCAAGGAAAGCGTTTCTGAAGAAGAGAAATTTGTTAACATCGAGTATAGATTTAAGTGTCAGGAAGTCTTTTCTGAAAGTATTTGTATGGAGTGTAGCCATGTATGGAAGTGAAACATGGACGATAAATAGTTTGGACAAGAAGAGAATAGAAGCTTTCGAAATGTGGTGCTACAGAAGAATGCTGAAGATTAGATGGGTAGATCACATAACTAATGAGGAGGTACTGAACAGGATTGGGGAGAAGAGGAGTTTGTGGCACAACTTGACCAGAAGAAGGGATCGGTTGGTAGGACATGTTCTGAGGCATCAAGGGATCACCAATTTAGTATTGGAGGGCAGCGTGGAGGGTAAAAATCGTAGGGGGAGACCAAGAGATGCATACACTAAGCAGATTCAGAAGGATGTAGGTTGCAGTAGGTACTGGGAGATGAAGAAGCTTGCACAGGATAGAGTAGCATGGAGAGCTGCATCAAACCAGTCTCAGGACTGAAGACCACAACAACAACAACAACAACATAACATTGCTTTCGCATCCTTCAACAGTGTACGAATTACTAAATACAATAGTACGTAAAAATGATTTGGCACTGTGCGTCCTGCGAGATTAAAGATATTTAGTAATAGTAATGGTCGTAACTGATAGTATTGTTCCAGATAGGAAACAATAAATTACACGAGCACAAAATGAAATAATCATACAAGTTTTAATGAATACTTTGTGCGAAGTCCTCAATACAGCCTAAAACTGAAATTACTTATCTTCTGTTTCCATCATACCTGTTGTAAGAAACGAATTTACTACAATTCAGTCATTATTAATCTAGGCACAGCTGGAGGAATTCTAACACGCCACGTAGAAATTCTTGCAGTAGCACACGTTTGATGCTTTCCAGTCTATTCAGCGTGTTATGTGAAGCAATCTTCCTACCACGACCAACACTCCATCGTGAATTCAGAACTGCCTCATAAAAGACGAGTGTCCTTGTTCACAACGTAAGACAGAACGCAAGTTACCTACTGTAGTCTCTAATTAATCTCCAGCATATTTTATGGTCTTGTCTCTTCAATGATTTCCCTAGAGAAACTCTCTTTGCAAAATATTTACAACTTCACATAAATATTTACAGGCAATGTTTTACAATTACAAAAATCCAGTGCTGTATTAATAACTGTATGACAGAAACACGGTAGTTTCGATGGTCACACTCACATAATGAATCTATCACGTTCGCGAAACGCACTAAAATGATTAAATTGCTTATCTAACACTGGAACACTGTTCTTTCACTATTATTGTATGAATCATGGACTAGCTGTCACTCTTTCTAATCAACAAGCGACTTAGTACCTCCACACTCGCCACTGTTATGCCAGAGTGAACTAGAACTGAATATATGCCTACACTAAACTATGGCTGCAGTCACATCTACGCTTGCAAATAAACAGTAAGTGAGAGCTCGTACACTCACTCATACATAAAGAGATACAAAAATAACATTTATTAGGCAGAATGAGATACATATCAGTTCAGGTTTAATTACTGTGTATTAATATTGCTAGTGTGAGTGTAAAATTATGTGTGTTTTAAATGCAATGAATTTATTAGAATCTACTGAACAATTTGTATGCAAATAACTATAAATGAACTGAAACTGTATTGTGGAATAGCTATAACAAAATTACTACTGCTGTGTAAGTATTCGTATATGTCAAGTGCTGTTTTCATTAATACATATAGACGCAATGCCATAACTGTATTGATAGACGATGTTAAGTAACTAGTGAGAAATAAAAGAAGTGATATCTGACTGAAAGTAATATCTTTACTTTCTCTGTGATGCATTAAAGAGAAAGTATTCAGTTTTATTATTAACTTATATAACAGTTATCAATGTTGTGATTTCCTTGCTGTGGAGTAGAGTTTACAACCATCAATGGCCTGTTCTTACCGTATAAACAAACATACATATGCTTGTTGTGAAATGGCTGCCCCCAAAAATTAGCAATATGTTTTTCTCTCTCTCTCTCACCTGTGACTGCTGAGATGGTGCAAGTTGAGGAAGAAGATTGCTGAACCGAGTCCTGCAGATGTTTCGCTGTAGCGGGAAGCTGTTAAGATGGCGATGAACCCTCAATGTAAACACAGAAAACCGTATGAAAATTATTCTCCTTCCAAACAGCTGCTCCAAAAAATAATATGATATACTGCCTTTATCAGAAAAGTTCCAGGACAGGCTTTTTTAAAAACAGAAAATTGCTGTTGCTAAGTAATGACCCTAGCCCCTATCGAAATAGTCCCCTTGACTATCTAGTCGCAATTGCCAACTTTTCTGGAAGCCTTGGAAGCAAGCAGGAAAATTTTCAGCTGCGGTTCTTGTAAGTTCATTAGTCACAGCCCATCGGATGTCTACGATATCCTGAAGAAACTTCCCTTTCAGCCGCCTTTTCACTCGCGAATATGGCGGATGTGGAATAACAGAATCTCTGGCCAGGTACTCGGTAGCAGATAAAGCGTTATGAGGTCTTTTGCATTGCCATGAAGTAAGAACCCGTCCTGAGAATGCCACAAATCAGGGCGGCGACGTCTAATTGCTTGTTGCAAACGTTTCAAGAGATTGGTTCACGGTTTGGCCTGGAAGAAGCTGTTTGACCTGGAGGAAGGTGAACTATTCCCTTACTATAAAGAATGCGATCAACAGTGTCTTTGTTCTTGTCTTGACATTTTTCGAGGCTAGTGATCCAGGATTGCGCCATTCAGTACTTTGACGCTTCATGTGAGGGTCGTATTGGTAGCACCAACTTTCATCCCCAGCAATAATCTTTGACAGAAATGTGTGATCATGTCTGGCTCTACCCAGTGTTTCAGCAGAAATTCTTCGTCTTCCCTCTTTCTGTTCGTTTGTTAGTGAGTGAGGAACGAGTTTTGCATTAAGTTTCCGTTTTCCTCAATCTTCGCGTAAAATCTTATAACACATATAACGATTCAAATTAAGTTCTTCTGATATCGCACGTGTAATTACATGACGGTCTTCTTGCAATGACTTCCTTACACGCTCCACGTTTGCATCGGTACGTGCTGTAGACGGGCGACCAGATCTGGAATCGTCTTGCATGGAATCTCTGCCTTCACGGAACATTTTGTACCACTCGAAAATACGAATTCACGAAAGTGCCTCACCTGCATCTGCTTGCTTAATCATTGTCTACATTCACTACAAGTTTTCCCGAGCTGAATACATCACTAACTTAATGTTGACTTTTTGCTCACAATCTACATCTATTGTGCCACTGTAACTACAGTGCCAAGAACCCAGAGAGTGTGTTGCTAAGCACAGTCCTGCCACCTAATGAGTTTGTGTAGAAACATGGCCAAGGACATTCCAAGGACGCACACATACCAGGCAACGTAAAAACTACATTTGTTCCTGTTTAGTATTGAAAACTCAGAAACAAAAAACCTCTCCTGCCATTTTTCTGAAGCATAAAACACTTCAGGTGAGGTATGGAGTAGGAAATCTCTGAATCATATTTTGAACACGCGGTTTTCTAATCCCAACGATGGATGCTCACATAATGATTAATTTGAATGGCGTGGCGTCAGTTTATGTAAAACTTCTTTCAGATCAATGCGTGCTATGTCTCCCACAGCGAATAATTTCAACAAACAATACACTGTTCCAAGTCTGATTTTAGTAAACAAAGGTCGGTTAATAGTAATTCTCTATTGTACCGCTCGCTTCTCCCCTGTAATTCATTGCCTCTCTTTTAGTCAAGATTGGGGCTGCTGTCCACTCCTTACACATCCTCTGCTAATGCAACATATATCTGATGAAAACCGCTTGCGATTCTCGTCCTGTCCATTTCTTGAAATGTTCCTACTCCTGTCGTCTTCTGGTCAGAGCCGCGCGGTCTTAGGGCGCATTGACACGGTTCGCGCGGCTGCCCTCGTCTGAGGTTCGAGTCCTCCCTCAGGCATGGGAGTGTCTGTTGCACTCAGCGTAAGTTAAATTAAGCCGTGTGTAAGCCTAGGGACCCACAACGTCAGCAGTTTGGTCCCATAGGAACTTACCACGAATTTCCAAATTTTCTGGTTAGATCTTCTTGAGAAATCTTCCGTTCTTCAGTCTTCTGCCCCTCCCCCGTCAGACTCAGCTTCTTCCTTTAAAACTTCAAAACTGTCCGTCTCTTCTTAAAATGTAATGACTCATTACAACAATGATGTTATGATGAGTCTCTGGAAGAATCTTCGTTTCACTTGTGATGATCTCAGAAACCAATTTATCTAGTTACTTCTTAAAATTATATCTCCATCTAGTCTCCCTCTTCTAGTAGCTACGCAAATTTACTTGATATACATTTATTCGTTCCGAAATTTCCGAACATGAACTTCCGAGGACGCGATGCTGGTCAGCAAGGAACTCTCTCTCTGAATTCCCACTTTCAACTGTCCGCAAATCAGTAGTTCGACTCTCCGCACCACATTTCACCGTCCAAGAGTTAATATCAAGAAAACAACTTATTTCCACCAAAATACCGCTAATAAACCGACATGTCCCCTCTGTCCATCTTTACACTTCAGTCTCCTATCTTCAACTGTTCACTCCTTCTCGATAAAGTTACAGATATTAAAATTTACTCAAGCACTTTCAATGTGCAGCCTAAGTTACATAGAAATTACGCGAAACACTACAAAATTTACATTTATACGTATTAATAGTTTTGTTAGTATTTGTGCTAGATTTTCTTTCAGTTTGTGGTAAGGTACAAATTATATTACGTCAAAGCTGAATTCATGGCCCATGAATGAAAATATATGCTATTAATGTAGATTGGAGAAAAATCTGCGTTACATTAAGCTTTCTCAGACTGAACTGAATTTATGTTAACAATATAAGCAGATATTTGTATATAATCATACTAAGTGTAGTGCTTTAACGTCACACTAGCCCCTTTGATATGCTCAGACTGGTGCAGAGCTGTTACACAGTACCTTATAAAAAAACCTTTCTATATCGTATACGAAGGACAGACACCCTTCTGATCCAGCAACCACTATAAATTAAGACACAAAGGAATTACGGACACTGGCAACAAATTTTTCTGTTGCATATAGATATGAAATATTTAGTTTACTAAGTCTACAAAAAGAGTTTTGGTAATTAATATACATATGTTTTACATAGTTGCAGAGTATATATGAAATCATTGACAAATTATATAAGTACTGAACGTACAAAGGTAGTTATGAATATTAAGAATCAGAGAAAGTGCTCATGCACTGTCAATTCAAATTATTGTTTAGTATAAGTCTTTAATATCTTTTATAAAAAGGTGAGGAATGGAAAGGATAGCATCATGGTTGTAGCACAGTGGGTTGCACATAGCTGCACTGAAAAGTACGTATCTTTTCACAGAAGCACAACACCAGGTGTGACAATCTGAAGTTCTCTTTTCCGAAGTATTAATCAGTGTATCCAAGACATTGGAATGTAGTAATAATATTGTATGTTGCCCTTTTGGTAGTACATTAGGTACACCAAGCAGTAGGTCCATAATAACATCTCCGTTGGTCAGTGTGGTGGACAGCTTGATATGTCAACACCACATTCCTGTAGAATCCATTATTTGTGCACCAACGCGGAATTAGTGCAAAAAATTCAAATAGAGGGCTCCATACCCTTGAGGATGGGCAGGATATAGGAAACTCTCATTAATTGGTGATAATTGGGTCAGAGGTTGACGGATACATATAGTTGTATAACTTTTGTAAAAATTACGTTATTGACATCAATCCATGGTTATACAGTATAAGCTGAGTTTCTGTCCCATAAAGTATGTAAGTTAAGTTCACATGAGCGTTTCATTAGCGGTTTTAAATAGATATATACTTGATTTAACGTAATTAGTAGATCAAGAAAAAATTTATATGTTACTCATTTATGTGGCTTCTAGAAAGCTTTACATGACAATTTTACAAAATGTTGTGGCGTTCAAAGGCCAAACAGTAAAATTAAAACATTAAGTAAGTATAACATAGAAATCATCAGTAGTAATGTTATATATTTTTAGCTGAAGAAGTGTTGGCACTCAGTGGCCTTTCAAAATTTCATTAACTGATACAAATGATATACAATTTATTATTCAGAAATAGGTGTTATTACATGTAGCAATTAGCTGCTACTACGTACATATAATATTGTGTAAATGACATGAGAGATACCTAAACTGTATGACATTTAATCTAGTGAACAAGGTGCCTAGCCTAATGATATATACAGGTAATGGAATCTATACCTAAGACAAGAACGGAATTTTGCAATATATAGTATGTATATTTTTGTTTTATGGACAAGCAATGCGTAGCTTTGGGATTAATGGTTAATTGCTGGCGCATGAGAATATTTGCTTTTGATTTACTGCTGGAAATAAAATGATGAACGTCATTTGTCACTCGCCATGAGTCAGCTTCAGCAAGGTTATCAAATAAGTAAAGTATACGTGATCACGTTCATGAATGATAGAAAGAAGTAGATAAAATACAAGTAGTGGAACGAGCTTAATAACTGTCTGTAGCATATAAAATAAAAGAAACGTATTTCAAAAATGATTCTGATGACATGAAATGTTATTCCTGGAAGAAAATACAAAGTGGATTATTAAGCTGAAAGAAGAGATGTATGCATATTATGTAGAAAAAGTAATAAACTCTAAATTAACAGCCAATGAAAAATTTTGTTCAATATGAATGTATTCTAGCTGTCTCTCCCAAAAATTTCATTCATTATGCTATGCGATATATGACATACTGTCAAGAAAAAAAGAAGTACAGTGTAACTTTCCCATACAAATAAAAAAAATTAAATAATGGTGTGTAACCTTCCCGAACAAATAATGATGTGTAACCTTCCCGAATAGAAAACAAAAAATGAAAATAATTAAATTTGTATAATTTATTTCCGACGTATGAAAACTGATAAATCTTAACTCCTGAAAAACTGATGAATTTTGACGTAATTAATGCTACGCCATGGCCGTGTGAAATCAGTCTGAATTTGTCCGTGAGAAATAAACTGAAAAGTTCTTACCTCCTGATGGTGTCGCCGGATAACGCTGTCTATATATCTGCTCGTAAATGGCACAGCTTAGTGCAATGCTGGCCTTTCTTACTAATACTGGATAACATTTGTCTGAGATCTGACTTTACTTAGTCTGATTACTAAAGAGCACGTGACTATGATCTGACAAAAATTCTGGAATATTTTAATTTAGATAAATGACTGGATCGGAACTGGCAATGACTTAAGGGGAAATTATACTTTTATAGTTGACTGGTAAAATTTTTTACGTAATTGATAAAGATCTACAACCCATTACACGGGAGAATTGGATATATTACAAATCTGTGTCAACTGGTGCCGACGAATCACAAAAGAAAGGATTAAAACAAAATCATATTAACGTCTCATACAGGTGACTTAACTACGCGCATGCCAATAAAAATAATAAAATTTACCTTACAATAGATGGTTGACTTAATTACACTGTTGATTTTTCATTATATTAACAATATTCATTTGTTCATCATCATCTCATCCCATCGTATCATTTAGCTGTGCAGCTGATCACAATTATTATTCAGTTCCATATAATAGAATTTTACGGTTTGTTCTGCACTGTGACTTTAACAAGGACTAATTATAAACTGCGCTGTACCAGCGACAGACTACAACTACACTGTAGCAGCGAGCGACTGCAACCGCGGCAGAGACTGCTCTCACCTGCGACTCTATTGCAGCTCTCTTTTAGCAGGGGTAAAGATATTTTATGTCTCAGGCAGCGCCTGTGAATTGTCGTTCTAGCAAGTGAGCGATACATCGAGATTACATTTGCTCCAGCAGGGTGGTGAACCCCTTACAAACTTTTCGAGAAGAGTCGGACAGCATATTACTTCATCCCACATACATCTCTCGAGGCGCTTCAGTCTGCAACCGCGTGACCGCTACGGTCGCAGGTTCGAATCCTGCCTCGGGCATGGATGTGTGTTATGTCCTTAGGTTAGTTAGGTTTAAGTAGTTCTAAGTTCTAGGGGACTGATGACCACAGATGTTAAGTCCCATAGTGCTCAGAGCCATTTGAACCACATCCCCCGAGAAGACGACGACGAGAAAATTTGAGAAATTAGAGTTAATGCAGAGACTTGTCGACAATCATTCTTCCCACGCGCCATTCGCGAGCGGTAAAGGCTAAGGGGCAATCAGTTGGTAGTAACAGAATTACTCTCCGCCAACAGCGTCGAGTGGCTTGCGGAGCATGATGCAGATGTAGATGTGAAGAACAATTCTCGTCATAGATTTGATATTATCCCTACTGTGTTATTTTAATTGGTATAGTAGCACCCATTACTCTCCCTGTCGGAACATTTCAGCATTTCTACGAACGACAGTGTTACGGAGGAAGGAGCAGCCCGCGCTGAAGCTTCAGGTAGGCAGTTTGGACTACGATCGTTAAACAGACCTTACCTACGCCTACCTGGACAGTATCGAAAAGCAGTAAAACAGGGAAGGGACCGTGGAACAATAGCAGCAACAGAGACCTTTCCACATATTCACTTGTACAAGCCACTTACATCTCGTGACAGATTCTGGAATAGAGGAGAACATGACACCTGTAAGTTTTGTTACAGAGACTTAAATGAGCATCAGTCAGGACCGACATGCATCGTGGGGCCAACGGTTTCCAGGAAACGTGCTCACCTGCCAGTCTCGAGATGTTCAAGCAAGTTTGAAGCACACGCCGTCCTCCTTCTGCCGCAGTCAGATCCTTGACACGGATCGTGGCGCCCTTCTCTTCGCCAGCAGTCTTCCTACTGCCGACATGTGTGTTAAGAAGGACACTCATCCGTCCTCTGTCTCTTCCCGTCTGCAGACACATTTACGACTGCTCGCGACGTTTAAACAGCCTACTGACACTTCATCTTTCCTATGCCTCCTAGGCGTACGGTCACAGCTGGGGAAACTTCGCTCGCTGAAGCAGGCACAGCTGGTAGGAGAACGGCCAAGCACGCGGAACAGATGACAGTAACGAAGCGCATTCCGTCATTGGTCGCTGTTGTACAAACAGGTTTCAGAATAATGGAAAACACGCTGTGAAGCAACATTCGTAAGTCTGTGGTCAACAAACTTATGTAACTTTTGTGATGTTACTTGGCGTGTGCGGTAGCCAGATAAGGATTACCGGCTCTGAGTTCGAGCCGACTGCAATACTAATCCTGGTGAAGTTGCCGTTCAGGTTGAGGTCTTTCGGGGCTCGGAGACGGTCTGTGTTCTAGCCATCAAGTTGAAGATGTAAGCTATTAAGAGCAAAAGCTGTAGCCGATCCAGCCACTGACATTCCCACAGAAGCAGCTATCTCAAGAAAGTCGGATTCGGTTCCGAGAGACAGGGTGGGGTGGGGTGATGGGAGGGGGGGGGGGGGAGCTCTGGAGCACAGTTTGCTACTGTGTCGTCCTGCCCCACCCCCACCACCCTCGTCAAATACTACTTTCTGTCACCTCTACTTTGAACGTGCCACAGAAGTGTACGATTTTAATAATAATTCTTTATTTTCTCTTTATCTTTTCCAGTTTACCTACGGGGTCGGCAGTCTTAGAGGCCATTCCATTCCTTGCAGCCCGCTTCCTGGAAACAATCTGAGTGCACCATCCGTCTGCGTCTCATGTCATGTTCAAGGTTCAACTGTGGTAACATGTTCTAAGTGTTTGCTTGGAGTGTATCTAAAGCGGGATGTGAATACCAATCTGGTATTTATCTAGCTGACTGCGCGAAACTGCATAAAAGCCACATCCAGGCTGCCTGGATCCCCAGCCATCGTCGATAATCCGCAAAGTAGATTCCAACAGGTGCCGGTTCTCTTTCTTGAGCTCAGGAAGAATAGAGTTAATAAATTAATAAAACTGTAGCCGCCCGGACAGCCGAGAGTGCAATACTCCACTGTTCCTGGGCCCAAGAAGAAGAACGGGCACGGGATCGAATCTGCTTAACGTATAGACGACGAAAGCTGGGGACCCAGCCAGCCTGGATGTGGTTTTATTAATAATAATAATAGTAAATACATCAAATGTGTCAGTGTCCTTCTGCCTATACGCCTGTAAGAACATACGGTGATAACTGCCGCGAGTCTGTTAAATTGTAACGAAAATGCAATAAGGATCGCTATTTATATCCGAAATCTAGATTTCCAAGCATAATAAAAACTAAGGGGATTGCTAATGACCACTGTGTCCCTGTCCATCCATAAAATTTACGGTCGCTGTGCACAACGGTTCCTGGTGGAATCAAAATGGCTTTCCCTGGCTTCCTGAACATCGTGACCACGGCCGTCTTCTAAAAGTCAGCGAAGTGTTGGTGTTGCAAGATGGCATTCGTTATGTGTGTAAGGTATCGTACGGCTCTGTCTATGAACTCCTGGAGGACACTGGGAATGGGTCGTCTGCTCGGTCCTCGCCACGCCACGCCACGGTCGCTTGCCGAAACTGCCGTCGCGGCTGTGTTCTCCTACTGCCAGCGGCTGCCTCGTACGTCTCTGTGAAGCGATACGTTGGCGCCATGAAGAAGTCTCGCTGTCTTCTGCTGTTGATGACTGTCTCTTACTTGACATCCCTCATTCTTACATTCTTATCGTTTGCGCTCCACACACCTTAAAAACATTTACGAAAACATATACTGCAATCACTGTCACGGAATGTCGCGTAATATCATCAAAAATATTTTCCAAAAGTCACTATCACAATTTTATATCAACATCTCCCTACTGAACAGCATTACATATCTGACACTACTACTCCTACTAGTACCACTACTGCTACTTGTCTAGTACTGCTACTACTACTAATTGTCACTGCACTGTCATGGTTTGACGCGGTCCGTCACGAATTCCTCTCCCGTGCCACCTTTTTCATCAGAGTAGCGCTCGCAACCTAAGTCCTCAATTATTTTCTGGATGTATTCCAATCTCTGTCTTCCTATACAGTTTTAGCTCCCTCTGGTACCATTGAAGTTATTCTCTGATGTCTCAACAGGTCTCCTATCACCCTGTCCTTCTTGTCAGTGCTTTCCATACTCCCGCTCTGTTTCGGTTTACACGCATTCCAAGTATCACTACCATATAATGCTGTGTCAGAGCTAGTTTGCTTTTCATATCCTTGCCCCGTCCGTCGTGGGTTATTTTGCAGCCTAGATATCAGAATTCCTCGACTTCGTTTGCTTCGTGATCCCCAACTCTGATGTTAAGTTTCTCGCTGTTCTCATTTCTGCTACTTTCGTCTTTCTTCTATTTCCTTTCAGTCCGTAATCTGTACCTATTAGACTGTTCATTCCGTTCAAAAGATCCTGTAATTCTTCTTCACTTTCAATGAGGATAGCAATATAGTTAGCGAATCTTATCATTCATATCCTATCACCTTGAATTTTAATCCTGTACTTGGATCTTTTTTTTTTATTTCCATCATTGCTTCTTCGCTGTATAGATTGAACATTAGGGGCGGAAGACTACACCCCCGACTTACACCCTTTTTAATCTGAGTACTTGGTTTTTGATCTCACACTCGTATTGTTCCCTCTTTGTGCTTGTACATATTATGTATTACCTGCTCTCCCTACAAGTTACCCATACTTTTCTTACAATTTCAAATATCTAGCACCATTTTACTCTGCCGAACGCTTTTTCAGAGGTTGACTGTTACAGCATTGTTGTAGCTACGTCAATCCATCGGATTCCGCAAGCGATGCCGTATACAACACGCCCCTGGTGTTAACAAGACGTGCCCCGGTCTCTAATGGTAATAAAGCATCTGTATACATGAGAGCTGTCGTTAGAAATGTGCAAGCCCATCACAACTCGTGAGTGTTCTCCGTAAACTATACACCTTGCATCTTCCAAAGATGTCTCTTCGCTGCAGTGGAAGCGTACAGAAATGGCGCTGTGATGGTCATAACTGGAAGAAATCCTTAACTGCCTTGCAGAACGCGCCGTTGTTCTAGTCAGGGAATTCCTATCATCAGTTCCTGTGGTCTTTCGATCACAGCACAGCCAACACTACACAAGGTGTGTTGCACAACCCATCGACTACAGCCAAAACTCTGAGATCACTTTCAGATTAAATCTTTAACAGTTCTGGCTCACGCACATTGCCTCTCTTATCACCAGTTCATGAATAAGTCTTCTTAATCCAATGATTAACACATTTTAGCAGTAAATGGCTGATACATAACCAACGCAACTTTACACTGTGGCCACGTCCAATAGATCCTACCAGCAATAACTTCCAACAGTTGTCTAGGACAAATCAACCGTCCACTTTGACCCCCGCTTCAGGACAGTTTCATAATGCTATAGCTAACACAACTGACGAGAGCCACCACCGATACGACTGTCAATTGTGACGCACTACCAGCCTGCAGAATTACAGACCAATGTCTTTAACATCGGTGTGCTGCAGAATCCTTGAACATATTCTCATTCCGAATGTTATAAATTTCACTGAGAGAGAAAAGGTTTTGTCCACAAATCAGAAAGCATCGCTTGTGCGAAATAAGCTTGCCATTTTCTCACATGAGATCTTGCGAACCATGGATGGAGGGCAATAGGCGGATTCCATACTCCCAGATTTCCATTAAGCATTTCACACGTAGCCACACAGCTAACTGTTAACAAAGGTACAAGCATAAGGAATAGGTTCCCAGCTATGTGACTGGCTCGAAGATTTCCTAAGTAACAGAACCCACTACGTTAGGGCAAGCAGCAGTCATCGGCTGCTTTCTGATGCTGTAGTGTGTGGGAGGTTTTAGGGGTTCTATTATAAAATTATATGTATGAGAGAAAACTGAATACATTGTTTTCGAAAACTGTCTCTCAAGAAACGTATACTTCAGATACCGTGTTCAATTGCTGAGCAAAATTGACTGCTGTTGGCCCTGTGCTGCGCATGTGAACAGTTCAAAAATGGTTCAAATGGCTCTGAGCACTATGTGACAACGTCTGAGGTCATCAGTCCCCTAAAACTTAAATCTAACTAACCTAAGGACATCACACACATCCATGCCCGAGGCAGGATTCGAACCTGCGACCGTAGCAGTCGCGCGGTCCCTGACTGAAGCGCCTAGAACCGCTCGGTCACCGCGGCCGGCCATGTGAACAGTGTCGTGAAATAAAACTGTAAACTTTAAGAAATTTGAAATAAAGAAAGTGAATCTAATTAAATTCCAAAATTAACTTATTGTGTGCTCAATGGAATCTGTATAGCTCAAATTCAGTACCGAAGTACATTATGAATCTTGTGTGATATGAAGTGCAATGTTTGACTTGGAATATTCACAAAAATAAATTACTGCTCGACTAGGAAGGAAATAACTGTTTCAAATTACCAATACAGTTCGCTGAAAATTAATCTGCTTGGTAGTGCGACACGTCACACTCCCGACTACATGCTGTTTGCTCAAGATTGCAAGGTGAGATCTGGCCTGAAATAAAAGTGACTTAACTCTTGCTAAGCATGTTGTTTTTTTGTCTGGAGTGCTGATGTTCTCGGAACCGAATACAAAACAGCAGATGCAGCAGCTAAAGATCTACTGTAAATTTGTTTATCAGAAACAATCTGTGTCTTTGTGTGGCGTAAGGTGCAATGGCAATGCACACACGACAAAAATTTAAAGCTTTAAATCGTTCTAAGAAATCAACCGCTGATTACTGACAAGAAGATTGTACAACATAGGAAGACCCTAACAGTTACTAAATTCTCTCATTACAAAGAAACTACAAGCATAGCTTTAAAATTCCTCCAAAGTCTTCTACAGCAATAAAAAGAACAATAAAATATTATAAATGAGTTTCCATGTCCATAATAAAGTATCCCAGATTCACAGAAAACAGGTCTCGTTCTCTGAAAAACTCAACTGCTCGCTACTATGCACCAAATAAGAATGTCGCAGCTTTAGCCGCGTGGAGTGGGCGGGGGATGAGAGACGCCATGTCCCGGATTGCACGGACCCTCCCGCCGAGGGTCGAGTCCTCCCTCGGGCATGGGTGTGTGTATTGTTCTTAGCATAAGTTAGTTTAAGTAGTGTGCAAGTCTAGGGACCGATGACCTCAGCAGTTTGGTCCCTTAGGAATTCACACACATTTGACCATTTTTTCGCAGCTTTACACAACTGACAGACTAGAAAGTCAGCCAGAGATAAAAGTAAAGACAAAGTCAAGGATCTTATTCATTACTCATACAGAACTTTCGTTCATCTTCGTCCCACTACAGTAGAGATGAATTATTTACAATAGCAAACGATACAGGGTGTTACAAAAAGGTACGGCCAAACTTTCAGGAAACATTCCTCACACACAAAGAAAGAAAATATGTTATGTGGACAAGTGTCCGGAAACGCTTACTTTCCATGTTACAGCTCATTTTATTACTTCTCTTCAAATCACTTTAATCATGGAATGGAAATACACAGCAACAGAACGTACCAGCGTGACTTCAAACACTTTGTTACAGGAAATGTTCAAAATGTCCTCCGTTAGCGAGGATACATGCATCCACCCTCCATCGCATGGAATCCCTGATGCGCTGATGCAGCCCTGGAGAATGGCGTATTGTATCACAGCCGTCCACAATACGAGCACGAAGAGTCTCTACATTTGATACCGGGCATGCGTAGACAAGAGCTTTCAAATGCCCCCATAAATGAAAGTCAAGAGGGTTGAGGTCAGGAGAGCGTGGAGGCCATGGAATTGGTCCGCCTCTACCAATCCATCGGTCACCGAATCTGTTGTTGAGAAGCGTACGAACACTTCGACTGAAATGTGCAGGAGCTCCATCGTGCATGAACCACATGTTGTGTCGTACTTGTAAAGGCACATGCTCTAGCAGCACAGGTAGAGTATCCCGTATGAAATCATGATAACGTGCTCCATTGAGCGTAGGTGGAAAAACATGGAAAATGAACTCTAACATGGAAATTAAGTTTTTCCGGACACATGTCCACATAACATCTTTTCTTTATATGTGTGTGAGGAATGTTTCCTGAAAGTTTGGCCGTACCTTTTTGTAACACCCTGTATATGAGAACCTCGTAAGGTGTCGTCGTTGAGTGACTGTAGGAGGACACAAGATGAGTTAAACAAAATTTCAAGTTGGTGTGATTAATGGCAGCTATATACAAATAAAGAAAAATGTTAGTTAATGCATATGAGTAAGAAAAACAATCCTATAATTTTCGAGTGCAACATTAGTGATGCGCTGCTTGGCATAGTCACGTCTATTAAATATGTAGACGTAACGTTACAAAGCAGTATGAAATGGAATGAGCATGTAAGGATTGTAGTAGGGAGGGCGAATGGTAGACTTCGGTTTATTTGGAGAATTTTAGAGAAGTGTGGTTCATCTGTAAAGGAGACTGCATGTAGGACACTAGTGCGACCCACTGTCGAGTACTGTTCGAGTGCTAGGGATCCGCACTGAAACGTCCCCTTAGAAAAATCAGTGAATTACTGTGCTGGTAAACCTCTTACATTATTTGATTTTCAAACAGCTGAGCAGAACTGAACGTACTCAGACATTTCGATCTTTACCTATTCTGATCAACACTAAACTGGCAGCCAATATTTTTAGCGCAACTCAATCTGACTTTCAATAATCCCTACAAGAGAATGGCCCTGACTAACCTATACGTTTCACAAATCACTTACCTCACAAAAATCTTCGTTACTCGAACTACTTCAATACAGCGAGCGCCACTACTGCCAGCTAAATAAAAGATTCTAACATCCAGTCTTACAAATTTACTGTCTCTGATGGACACACGTCCAGATCATCCGCTCTCAAAACTCCACCATCTCTCTCCCCACATCCACCACTGCTGGCGGCTCACCTCCAACTGCGCAACGCTACGCGCTGTTAACAGCCAATTGCCCAACACTACAATAGCGACTATTGCAACAATGCCGACCAGCCTCAAACTGCACACAGCACAGTCAGTGATTTTCATATAGAGCGCTACGTAGCGTTACCAATAAAAAAACCTAAACAGCCTACTTACAGCACCAGGTCGGATTAAAGCAGTACAGAGGTGGGCTGCTACATTTGTTATCGATAGGTTCGAACAGCACATAAGTATTACGGAGGTGCTTCGGAAACTCAAATGGGAGTCACTGGAAGGAAGGCGACTTTCTTTCCGGGGAGAACTATTGAGAAAATTTAGAGAACCGGAATCTGAGGCTGACTGCAGAACGATTCTACTTGAACCAAGGTACATTTTGAGTCAGAGCCTTGAAAATGAGGATATTATGGCTCGTACGGAGGCATATAGACAGTAGTTTTTCCCTCTCTCTATTTGCGAGTGGAACAGGAAAGGAAATGGGTACAGGGTACACTCCCCCACACACCATACGATGGCTTACCGAGTATGTATGTAGATGTAGATGTAGATAAAGAAGATTCTCGCTCGGGAATTTTAGCCAATGACAGCAAAGGAATTTTTATACTACTATATACAGTGAGCCCTTCTTCTTCTTCTTCTTCTTCTTCTTCAGTAGCGCTACAGCCCTTGGTGAGCCTTGGCTTCTTCAACAATCTTCCTCCACACTTCTCGGTTATTTGCTGCTCTTTTCCACCCCCGGACTCCCATAGTGGATAGGGTGGATAGCAATGTGCGGCTGTTTGCTGATGATGCTGTGGTGTACGGGAAGCTGTCGTCGTTGAGTGACTGTAGGAGGATACAAGATCACTTGGACAGGATTTGTGATTGGTGTAAAGGATGGCAGCTAACTATAAATATAGATAAATGTAAATTAATGCAGATGAATAGGAAAAAGAATCCTGTAATGTCTGAATACTCCATTAGTAGTGTAGCGCTTGAAACACTCACGTCGATTAAATATTTGGGCGTAACATTGCAAAGCTATATGAAGTGGGACAAGCATGTATTGGCAGTTGTGGGGAAGGCGGATAGTCGTCTTCGATTCATTGGTAGAATTTTGGGAAGATGTGGTTCATCTGTAAAGGAGACCGCTTATAAAACAGTAATACGACCTATTCTTGAGTACTGCTCGAGCGTTTGGGATCCCTATCAGGTCGGATTGAGGGAGGACATAGAAGCAATTCAGAGGCGGGCTGCTAGATTTGTTACTGGTAGGTTTGATCATCACGCGAGTGTTACGGAAATGCTTCAGGAACTTGGGTGGGAGTCTCTAGAGGAAAGGAGGCGTTCTTTTCGTGAATCGCTTCTGAGGAAATTTAGAGAACCAGCATTTGAGGCTGACTACAGTACAATTTTTACTGTTTCAAACTTACATTTCACGGAAAGACCACAAAAGATAAGGGAGATTAGGGCTCGTACAGAGGCATATAGGCAGTCATTTTTCCCTAGTTCTGTTTGGGAGTGGAACAGGGAGAGAAGATGCTAGTTGTGGTACGAGGTACCCTCCGCCACGCACCGTATGGTGGATTGCGAAGTATGTACGTAGATGCAGATGTAGATATCCATTATTACCTCGTCGATCCATTTTGCTTGGCTAAAAACAAGCGATAACGTCATCCCCAGGTTGATGAAGTTGTGCCATCTCAGCAAATTACCACACTGGAACCTCCAACACGTGTCCTTCCGCCCAGACTGCAGGTCTTGTGACGTATTCCAGCATATTGCGAATCTTCTTTATTCTTTATTCGCGTCAGAGGTACACTAAAATGAACACATATACATTACATACAAAGGAAACTATACAGTATTCACCCAGAATTGGGCAACTTTGACAGCATTGGGTGCTGCAGTCCTTCATGCTACAGCTGGTTGGGCATGAGTTACATTTCAAGAGGTGCCGGGTTGTGTGCAATTCACCGCATTCGCACAGTGTTGTGTTGGCATTTGGCAGTTGGAAGTTCCATTTAAGGAGATTGTCCCTCGATCTTGCGACTTCAGTCCGTAGTCTGTTCAAGGAGTTCCAGACGATCCACTTCTCCACGTGTCCAGGCGGCAGGGGTTCTTGTGGTGTCACCCAGTTTGACAGGTGTTGGCATCTTTCTTTCCACTTGGTGAGCCGGGTAGCCGCAGCTGATCCTTCTAAGGGCTGTGGAGTTGGTAGGGAACTCTTCCTGGACTTCAGTCTTGGCTTCGCAGGTTGATGTCCAAAGAGTGGATGTGAGGTCACTGTATTTGATTTATGCCTGTCGATGTTAGCGGCGACCTCTCTTCTGATGTCTCATGGAGCAATTCCAGCGAGACATTGAACTTTGTCAATGGGGGTTGGCCTTAGGCAGCCTGTAACAGTCCTACAGCTGTCATACGAATATTCGATATAAATGTTATACGCTTCCAATAAAATTTTTCACTCTAGGTGACATGACCTAGACCACCATTCTCCACGCCCCCCACCCCCTCCACCCCCACCCTTGGATGCGCGCTTCTTGCTGATGACATCACATTACCTCGTCCAATGACAGCACGCAGCCAAGAAATGGGTGTAAATGAGACAGAAAATAACCAAAACTCTCTAGGTCTGGGGAGTATACGCAGTCGTAACATTCCTGAAAGTACTGTAGAGAGAACTCAACATATACCTATATAGGTAGCAAGATAGTACCATGTCGATTGGCGTAGTCACCGAGAATGATGTCCGACCTCAAGCACCGATGCCTTCGGCTGTAATTGTTCGCAGTCACACAACCTGGTCAACAACTGCCTTTCAACAGTCATCGCAACACCATTGTGAACCAATGAGTCCGAAAATTATACAGCCAAAGCCACACGACAGATAAATATCTTTTAGTTACGTTACCTCTGAAAATTTCTTGGTATCTCGTACCAAAACCGAGGAAAATAGATGCTAAGAAGGCCTCCGTAGTAAGAGACAGCTGATGTTGGAAACGTGATATGTATGTCTGAAAGCAGTGAGCTATAACTCGCTTCTCTTGGATATCGCCTAAACAGAACAGAAACGTAGGTCATCAGCGAGAGTTCTGACACCAAAAGGTTAAAAAATACGAAGCAAAATGCGTTACGACAAAACGAGCGACTGAAGTAGGCGGTGATCCCATACTCAAAATTGAGGCAGACTACACGGGAATCAGGCTTTCCAGCTCTCTAAGTTTCATATTAGAAAACTGACATCTTGAGACGGAGCAATCATCGAGAGATTGCTTTACTAGAGAACAGAGCAGGTTTCACTAGGGTAATATTTCCGTCATGAAACATATAACTGAAAAAACAAGAGAGAGGAACCGCAGCTCCTATGATTATACTTTGAGACCATGTAAAACCCCTTGGCACCGTAGTGAAGCAAAATGTTATCCGACATCAACCACAAGTACCTTAAAGAAACGCTGAAAATTTACATGACAGGACACAAGTAAGTGTTAAGAGGAAGCGAGGAGAACTACTTTCGGAATACGTAAACATGGGGGTACGTCAGATCTGCTCTGCGTCACCAGTTTTACTCACTTTATACATTTACCATCCCATTCTAAAATGGAAAAGAAAACATCAGCATTTAGGTTTTGACAATAACATAAATAGCGGTGGCTTTGTCTTGACGCTCTTGTTTACCGAAGATCAGGTAATAGCTCCTAATTTGAGTTCCTCTTGAAGAGAACAAAGCATTGGAACAGCATAATTTTGAATCTTCGCTGCGTAAAACGGAATTCGTGGCATTGTGTGATCCATCTCAACTTTGCGCAAGTTGGTTATCAATAAAAAAAATCCATGAAGAAGGTCAGCTAGTTTATGTTCTTTCGTTTTGCACTTCTCACCTTTTGAAGAACCTAATATTGATGTAACATGACGTCTGGTAAAATAAGCAGAACGCTAACAAAGCAAGGGAGGAAAACAGTGGTGTAGAAGACTGAGGCGGCATCAGCAGGTTTATACGGAGCTGAAACGAGGGTCCTCACTAGCAACAGCAGAGGTAGAGTTCAGGCCACCGAAACAGGGTTTCCTCCATCAGTCGTGTGGATGATAGAAAGGGGCAGGAAGAGGAAATAAGACATAAATGAGGCACTCAACATTTATAGCTCAAATAAAATCTTAGAAAATTGTACTAATAAGAGATGTTATATACTACAGAACGGATGAATGATGAACGTTTGCCGAAATGGGTCTACAGGTATAGGTCCAGAGGGTTCCGCAGAGTGAGCAGACCACTGAAAAAATGGAATGATCAAGATTTTAGTTCACAGCAGGTCGAAGGGCCCAGTGCAGATGGTGATGATGATGATGATGATGATGATGATGAAAACCAGAACCGATGTTTTCCACTCCTAGGCGCTACAAAGAAACACATGTCGGAGAAAATTACTGACGCTGATGGGGACAAAGACATTGAGAAATTACTGCATACTACTACATATAGACTATGCGAGCCTCCATATCGTATGTACTTGCTTCAGAACTAGCACAAAATGCACTGGCGTGTAGAAGTTCAGGACGAAAGTAACTTTCCTGGGTACATTATGTGTTCTCACCTCCGGCCGTATGGGGGTACGTAATGCTCCCAGGAACATCGCCGAGCATGACCGTTTTGGTGGTGCAGGTGTTATTGAGCTGTGTTACTGCTCAAGTTACATGCTAGAGAAACCAAAATTGCAATTTAACCACAGCTACTCAAAGGAGATAGGAAGCAAGGGATCCTCGCTGATGAACAAACTTGTGGTTGGCACATAATTTTAATTTCAACCAAAGAACAAATCTCATTATTACAGAATTACAGAATCAGAATAACAATATAAAAATTTAGTTCGGACATTTGTCCTCTTAAGAAAATATACAACTGGCTTCAACTGTCTGCCCTCACCTTTTTTTTTTAAAAAAAAAAAAAAGAGATACAAATGGAATTACGAAAGATCAAGTCTTTAAATTTCGGACGCTTGTCCTTCGCCAAACTTAGAAAAACTATGTGATTAGATCATGAATTAATATAACAAACAGTATTTTAAAGATAATAATTAGATCTGATTGTAAAAGGGTCACAGACAGTCACCACCATAAGCACATTATTAAGTTCATTGCTTACGTAACCAAATTTTACACAACACTAATGATTCACGTTGAGTTACTTACGAAAAGATCTCGTCCGTCCCGGCGGACTGGCTGGATATTCAAATATAGGATGGAAGCGCTGCTTATACACGGTGGTACTCGGAACAAACGAGTAGAAAACAACCGCCAAGCAATTTCGAAGATGATCAAGTTGCAAGTCAGGCCAGAAAACACGCCTAACACACACACGATCTCAGCCTTCCCGACAAGGCGACAAGCCCCAGCTGTCCCCCATACCACACCATTTCTGCAACAGCAAATAATTCACGCGGCAGACAACTTCAACTAGTCATTCACCTTTTTCTAGACTATGCAAGGCTTACTACGTGACTATCTGTAACATAACTGAAAACCAAACTGAGACATTTACCGAATAAAAGAACAATTAAAATTACACTGACTTAAGAAAGTTCTTCCCTTCATATTAAAAGAAAGTCTCAAACGAAAACTCGGCGAAGAGCACACTAATTGACTTACTACATCAAATTGACACTGCAAGGAACCTTTAAAACAAGCAGTAAAACTCTATTCCCTTTTGCATTTGCCGAAATAATTAGACTCCGCTCCGCGGAAACAACACTTCGAAGTCTTAGACTTCGTAAGTTCCGTATACACTCTCTTATTCAGAACCATCCTTATCTCCGGTAGATGCCACCATCAGTTTCACAAATCTTCACAGATTAACAGCAGAATATGAATCATACGTAACTTCATGCTTCCAGTAACGCGATGAGGAGATGTGCAGCATGAGATGACGGACCCGCCACCGTTTCGTATGCAAACGCGTCGACTAATCAGCCCCGTACACCCGGCGCGCGGCAAAACTGCAAGGATGGCGAGGCCCAGGCACAGCGGATGGAGACGAGGGCCTGCCTTCAACACATGTTGCCTCGTTGAACGCCGATCAGAGAGAGACCCTGGCCACACGCCAAGCCGGAAAACCAAAGGCGGAACAGTCAGAGATACGAGACCAGACGAGTGTCGATATCAGCGACGCAAGTGGAGCGTACCTGGCGGAAGTCGCCACGGCTCAGATGTGGTGTGAGAAGGCAATGTTCCACGGGCGAACTGACTTCGAAATCTTTGAACACGGTACAATCACCGGTCAACACCACTGTGAAACTGTACTCGTTCCCCATGGGTGTCGTTTCAGCTATGCATTCGGCCCTGACTTCATTTTTATGGATGACGATGGGTGACCGCATCGAACAGGCAGGCGTAAGCGCTCTTGGAACGAGAGGATATTCTGAAAATGGTCTGATCTGTCGGTTATTCGAACTTAAATCGCTTCGAGCACGTGTGTGATGCGTTGGGGAGGCGTATTGCAGTACGTCCTCATGTACCAACGACCATCCCGCAGTTCTTAGCCGCATTAATGGAAGAATGGAACTTCCTACGACAGCAAGTCCTTACCATCCTTGTAACCAGCATGAGCGCACGTAGCAAAGCATAAATGCCGTCGGTGGTGATGATATACTCTATTAAGAACAATGTCCCGCCTTTTGTAATGGCCAAGGCACCATCGTAAGCCGCAGTTACTGCAGTGCAATTATTGTCATTGAAAACAGGTTTTATTTCTGTTCGTCTCATTGTACATTTCTTTCAGAGTCTTTCTGTACTATACTTTAGCAGTTCTTTCTGTGTCTTGTCCATGTTTCATTGAAGTGTTGTAAGATTAAAGTGCCACCAGCCCAGAAACGCATTCTTCGTCTCAGCATTCATTCCGAAAGGGAGGTCGGCTTATTTTGCTGTTGCCTGTTGAGCTATGCTCATCAAATGGTTCAAATGGCTCTGAGCACTATGGGACTCAACTGCTGAGGTCATTAGTCCCCTAGAACTTAGAACTAGTTAAACCTAACTAACCTAAGGACATCACAAACAGCCATGCCCGAGGTAGGAATCGAACCTGCAACCGTAGCGGCCTTGCGGTTCCAGACTGCAGCGCCTTTAACCGCACGGCCACTTCGGCCGGCCTATGCTCATCGTTCGTTAGAAATGACCGTCTCAGGTGCTAAGTCACTGGTTTTCTTATACGGTACTTTAGTTTACTGAGCTATCGAATTATTGGTAGTACTGGAATAATCTGTTTATACGATCGCAAGCTATAGCTTAGGAGTCCTGCTTCAGCTGTTGATCTGCACGTCACCTACTGTGCGCTGGCTGCAAGCAACGAAACCCCGGCCACTGCCCTTGTCCCCTCCTTTACCGTGCCGTCTGCACAGGTACGCGACGAGTAATTTAACACTCTACCACCATCGTTTCCCCCCTTTCTTGCTCCGTTTGTGAATGGTGTGTGGGAACAACGACTGCTGGTGAGACTCCGCATGAGCTTTAATTCCTCTGATTTTGTTGTCGTGATAATTTCGCGAGGTGTTTGTGGGTGAAAGAAAAGTATGTACCCTCTCGGAATTTCAGCAACAAAACACTTCACGATACAGATTGCCTTTCTTCTTGCGTTTGCCACTGGAATTTGTTGAGCATTTCTGTGATGCTCTCGTTCATACTAAACGATCTCGTGACGAAACGTCCAGTTCTTCTATGAGTCTTCTCTCTCGCTCCTAATTATTAAACTAGGTAAGCGTCCAAGTTTTATTATTATTATTATTATTTTTAGTCTGTCTTCTGACTGGTTTGATGTGGCCCGGCACGAATTCCTCTCCTGTGCCAACTTCTCAACCTCTTCATCTCAGAGTAGCACTTGCAAGCTACGTCCTCAATTACTTGCGAAAACATTCTGTTGGCACCCACCTACATAGGGAGAAATGATCATCACGATAAAGTAAGAGAAATCTGGGCTCGCACAGAAAAATTTAAGTGCTCGTTTCTCCCGCGTGCCATTCGAGAGTGGAACGGTAGAGAGGCAGCTTGAAGTTGGTTCATTGAACCCTCTGCCCAGCACTTTCTTGTGAATGGCGGAGTAATCCCGTATATGTAGATGTATTTGCTGGATGTATTCCAATCTCTGTCTTCCTCTACAGCTTTTGCCGCATACGGCTCCCTCTAGTACCATGGAAGCCATTCCCTGATGTCTTTACACATGTCCTATCATCGTCTCCTCCATATCAGTGTTTTCAATATATTCCTTTCCTCTCCGATTCTGCGCCGATCCTCCTCATCCCTTACCTTATCAGTCCACCAACTTTTCAACATTCGTCTGTAGCACTACATCTCAAATGCTTCGATTCTCTTCTGTTCCGGTTTTCCCAGAGTCCATGTTTTACTACCATACAATGCTGTGTACCAAACGTACATTCCCAGAAATTTCTTCCTCAAATTAACGTCTATGTTTGATACTATTGGACTCCTCTTGGCCAGGAATGCACTTTCTGCCAGTGCTAGTCTGCTTTTAATGTTCTACTTGCTCCGTCCGTCATTGTTTATTTTGATGCGTAGGTAGCAGTATTCCTTAACTTCACCTACTTCGTGACAATCAATGCTGATCTTAAGTTTCTCGCTGTTCTCATTTCGACTACTTCTCATTACTTTCTTCGATTTACTTTCAGTCCACATTCTGTACTCATTAGATGTTCATTCCATTCAGCAGATCGCATAATTCTTCTTCACTTTCACTCGGGACAGCAGTATCTCCAGCGAATCGTATCATTGATATCCTATCACCTTGAATTTTGCCGGCCGCGGTGGTCTCGCGGTTCTAGGCGCGCAGTCCTGAACCGTGCGACTGCTACGGTCGCAGGTTCGAATCCTGCCTCGGGCATGGGTGTGTGTGATGTCCTTAGGTTAGTTAGGTTTAAGTAGTTCTAAGTTCTAGGGGACTGATGACCACAGCAGTTGAGTCCCATAGTGCTCAGAGCCATTTGAGCCATTTTTGAACCTTGAATTTTAATTCGACTTCTGAACCTTTCTTTTATTTCCATCATTGCTTCTTCGATGTACAGATCGAACAGTAGGAAAGCAAGACTGCATCCTTGTCTTACACGCGTTTTAATCCGAGCACTTCATTCTTGGTCGTCCACTCTTATTATTCCCTCTTGTCTCTTGTACATATTGTATAATATCACCCGTGTCTCCCTAAATCTTATCCCTATTTTTCTCCGGCTTTCGAACATCTTGCACCATTTTACATTATCGAACGCTTTTTCCAGGTCGACAATTCCTGTGAATGTGTCTTGATTTTTCTGTAGTCTTTCCATTATGAGTCGTAAAGTCAGAATCGCCTCTCTGGTGTCTTTACCTTTGCTAAAGGCAAACTGATCGTCATCTAACTCATTCAAGATTAATGAGCAATAACAAACAACAGGTCGAACGAGTGTTTTGCACGCCACTCCTTTCGTGGGTGAAATACTTTTCCTTGAGAGTTTTTCAATGAACTTCAGTACGGCATCTGTTTTTCCTGAACTGTCTTTACTTCGGATCGTTCTGAACCGTTATTCTTGGATATTTTAATCTGATGGCGTGGCTTCGATCAGAAGAGGTGGTTTTCGAAGAGATCCAATCTGCGTGCAAAAGTACATAGTTCGCATGACCAGCAAAGAGTCCAATCATTCAAAGAGCACGTCAAGTGTATCGCAGTTGCACGTCGCATTCTATTACGTCTGCATCTACATTACATGCATACTCTTCAAGCCGCTATATGGTGCACGGCAGAGGGTACCCTGTACCAGTCATTTTCTTTCCTGTTCCACTCGCAAATAGATCAATGGAAAATCGACTCACTGTATGTCTCCGTATGAGCCCTAATTTCTCTTATATCATCGTTGTGGAACTTACGCAAATGTACGATGGCAGTAGTAGAATCTTTCTGTCGCCAGCTTCTAACGCCAGCTCTGAATTGCTTCGATATCTTCTCTTAATTCGATTTGGTGGGGATCCCAAACACTCGAGCGATACTCAAGAAAGTTGGCACTGGTATTCTATACGTCGTCTCCTTTACAGATGAACCACACTTTTCTAAAATTCGCCGATTAAACCAAAGGCGACTATTCACCTTCCCCAGTCCCGTCTGATATAGCGCGCGCCGCTATCCTGAGATCTTGTTTGGAGCGCGCGCTATAATCGATTCGCTGTTCTGGTGCGGGGGGCGCTCCGGTGGTGATTTGCTATTACGTCGCTGGCGTGTGTTTGCGGTGGCCAGCGGAAAGCGAGAGGGTAGTCGGATTCCGGGTATTGCACGGAATGTGAAGTTCGCTCTGCCTAACCTGCTGGTGACTAGCACAAGGGGTGTTGTGCCTCGCAATATGAGCAGAGTGGTCTGGGGCGGAGGCGACTCGCCGCTGTGCTGGCCTTGCGGTGGTGATTAATTGGAGTCGGCATACTTGTTCTGCCTGCCTGCCCGATGTGGAGGTCCAGTGGCGTCCTGTGATACTCTGGCCTGGAGACAACCAGTTGCTGAATTTTGGAGTCGTCTGCCAGGTTAAGGTGTGGGCTCGGTTGGCTCGTCAGATTTTCCGCTGGAAGCTCCAGCAGCGGTTTCTGATCTTCATTCTGATGTGGGACCGCGTTGTTGGAAGTTTTTGCTGTGTGTGTGTGGCACATTACGATATTTGTTGGTACTAATTTATTTGCTCAACTGGAGTATCTTATGGTTAGCCCGCTGAGTGGGTCGTTGCCCACCCGGTCTGCTCAGCGTTACCTTTGGTGGTGCCTGTTTGTTACTTTTTGAAGGAATTCACATACGGGTTCCTGTTACCTGCCCGGAGTTGCGTTCATATATGGCGTATTTGGCATTTGATGTGTTAGGTAAAGTCTGCCTAAGAAAGATGGTTTTGGACAGTATATGTATAGTGAATTACTGCTGCTTAGTATATGTGGTCTTCTGGGACCTGAACAACACGATCTCGTCAATATGGTTTGTGTAACAGCATTTAGTGGTATGTTCTGTATTTCTATCTCACAGTGTTATTATTAACTTGGTGGAATAGTCGCGTTTGGTGCCGTTAAGGCACTTTTAACACTGTGCGCTTGGCTTTTATTGTTTCGTTTTAAGAAGCGAGAATTGTTTGAGATTTCTGTGTGGTGTCTTCCGGTACTTATTAAGAGCGCCCGAGTTAACGGCGCCGTGGTCATCATGAGCTGTCGGGATATTATACTGTATTTTTGAATTTTATCTTGTGTTGTTATTATCTGTCGTGTGTTACAGAACATAACCAAGGTGCGTGAGTGATGGGCAGTTGTGGGAGGCATGTCGGGGAGATCTCAGCGGTTTATTTCGGGGACCGTTTCTAGTAGGAAGGCTACGAAGTGTTGAGAGCTCGCTCGTCTGTGATTGCGTTAGGAGTCGCCCTTGCCCTTTGGTTGTATCAAATTATTATTTTGTTATTATATTTATTGGTTGTGTGTTGCGCTTCTTCGATTTTATGGTGCCAATGTTTTTTTATATAAATGATTTTAAATTGTAATCCCAAGTTAACTTATTATTGGATCTTGGTGTGTCAACCGAGCGAGGTGGCGCAGTGGTAGCACACTGGACTCGCATTCGGGAGGACGACGCTTCAATCCCGCGTCCGGCCATCCTGATTTAGGTTTTCCGTGATTTCCCTCAATCGCTCCAGGCAAATGCTGGGATGGTTCCTTTGAAAGGGCACGGCCGACTTCCTTCCCCATCCTTCCCTAATCCAATGAGACCGATGACCCCACTGTTTGGTCTCTTCCCCAAAACAATCCAAAAATCTTGGTCTGTGGAGTAAAATCTTTTAAAGCACCATTGTAATTTGCTCTTGCAGAAGAAATTTCTCTTACTTTATGATGCCAAGTTGCCATTATTATTATTTTTTTAGTTTATTACTGCCCTTAATCTTTTCCGATATTATGGTGCCAAGTGTCATTATCATTCTTAAAGGTTTTTGTAAACGTTCTTAAGCTGTATTGCCAAGTTAGCTTATTATAGGATTTTGTCTCTTGGGTAAACTCTAAAAGCACTATTGTAAAACGTTCTTTGATTATTGTTTTTAAAGCTCATTCTTTTAACCATTTGTTAAGTTCTGTAAGTTATATGTATTTGTTGTTATTTAGTTTAGTATTGGCAATTTAATAAATTGTGTACAGAGTACGCAGTTTGGATATTATTGGGTGGAAATCCTTGGATAGTTGTCCTACAAGATCACACATTGCACCGTCATTACATGCTCGTTCTATTTCATATCAGTTTGCAACGTTACAACTAGATATTTAATCGACGTGACTGTATCAAGCATTACACTACTAATGATGAATATCAAGATATAAAGATTGTTTTTCCCACTCATCTACATTAATTTACATTTTTACACATTTTATTTATTTATTTATCAGCTGTGAGATCAGAAAACTAAATCCCACGATCAGAAGCGCAGTGCAGAATGCTACCAATCGAGCGCCGTGTCGAGATCTGTTTGTGACGTCACCCGGCGTTAGTTTGGAGGGGGAAGTGATTAGCACAGCTTTTACAAATCGCAGGCACTATTCTCCTTCGTATGGCTCCTCAGTTGTCTTCACTGGGATGTGAGCATTTGATTCGGATCCTCCACTGAAAAAAATCCTTGGCAACACGGGAACCCGAACCCGCTTTCCCCATATGGCAATCAAACACACAGACTAGTTAACTTCAAAGAAGGGCTTCTCTAATCAGACTGCTCGCAAAGTATTGTAAATCTACAAATCTCTTTCCACTCGTTCTACGTGAACTGAAAGATTATTTCTCTTTATGTTTTTCGAGACTGCTAGGTCTTTATAAACATTTCGTGTGTTGCATCAGTAACTTCTTCGCGGTCTTAATTACACGATTCTGCAACAAATCTCATGGCTGAAATTCAGCGCATAACTTCGTTTTACATGCATCACGATTTGCGAGTGTGGCTGCAATAGCCTTGGAGCGACCAGCTGTGCTAATGAAGGATACTTGGTGATAATTTGCACCTTTAACATCAGCAGGCAGCCAAATCTGCTTCAATTGCGACAACAAGCAAGCATTTAAATGCACTATTCATACTTGTGGTTATATATTCTATTTCGTTATGAGTAAGTGTTCATGGGCGTCCTCAGCTTTGGCAACAAAGCATACTCACAAGATGCATCAGTGAAGTACTTTCTCCCTTTTTTGCCAATAAAAAATTAGTTCTCGTGGGTCGAAACAGGTGTGGAGAGTAATCATATAGCAGATACTGTTTGCGTGAGCTCGGAATATCACGCAACGTTCTTTACGCTCTGGGGCTGCTACGGTTGAGGCAAAGGACTTTCACCTCAGAGAAGTCGCCACTCGATGCCTCGGTTTACTGAATCATGCTGCCAACATCTTGGTACAAATATAAAACTTACACAGAGCAGTCGCCGCAAAAAAAGTTTGAACTATGATTTAAAATTATGTTACAGCGTCCACATACTTTTGAGTACATATCGATAAGAAAAATTTACTTATTAGCTAGAGACAAAATAAAAAAGAAAAGGAAGTCAACATGTTTTGGGAAGCATACACCTAGAGATCAGGGTGTTTAAGCAACCACAGATAGAACGCAATCCCGAAAAAAGCAAAAAATGGCATTGTATATTTAAGAATCTTCACGATATAATTTTTATTTTATTTTATTTATTTATTTATTTTATGGCCTTCATTGGACCACTCTGGTCAAAAATACAAAGTTGTAAACAAGTTGTTACACAGGGATACAATTTGGCTTAACAATAACTTAATATGATATTTAGGTAATATAATTATTAGAGTCTGTTCTTATATGAAAGGTGTTTTGCTCTTCTGTCTGCCCAATATTTCTTCATTCTTTCAGATATTTTCTTTCTTTCTTCATCTGAGACCACTCTTCCTGTACTCCTTTTATTCATTTTCATTTGTAGTCTGGTTTGTGGGTCTTGCAGTATTCTGGTTTTCTCTGTCTTGTTTTTTAGGTCATCTACTGTAATTTGGAGTTCTTTTATATCTTCCTTAATTTCTGTGATCCATTTAATGTCGCTCTTGCTATTCCACAATTCTTGTATTGATATTAATAATAAAATAGGAGTACTTGTTGCAAGAAGCAACTTCAGTTACACGAGGTTCCGTAGTAATAGCAATGCCACAGATGGTTATTAATGAGAATCCAGCTCACAGTAATTAATTAGTAGCAGCCCGTCTGTTTGTCCGTCTTGATATCTAAAAAAGACTAGACGCATGTGTATGCACGCCAAGTATTATCAACATTGTGAATATGTGAATATATTACGTAAAGGTTGTGTGTGCAAATATATTCAGGACAGTCTTAAAAACTTGTTTGAATATTCATTTATCAGTCCATCAAAATCTATCGTAACAATTTTGGACGATCGTGAGGACCTGCAAGGCCACCAATTATAATGAAGCGAAACACCAATGTTGAGCGTTGAAGAGCTATAAAAAGATTATTTCGAGAAGAGACATAAGAACATTTTCAATTTTTATATCTACGTATTCTTGTCGAAATCTTGTTATTCAACTTTCTCTTCATTAGCTACGGTGACTGTTCGGATAGCCGGAAACCCTTCCTTTATCCTATAACATATTCCAGAATCATCTTAAAAAATAATTTACCCCTTTAAATAATACTTCCCTCATCATTTCCAAATCCTTTTTCCTAATAATTATCCTACAACTTAGAGATCGTTACCGGGCTATCTAGACTCCGACACACCTCTTAGGGCTTGATACATTTAACACAGTGGATAATACACTATCTGAAAATTGGCCCTAACTTGAGATCCCATGGTGGGGGATTGCTGTAAAATCAGTTAATAACTATATCTTAAAAATAATTAATAATGAAAATGTGACGAAGGGAACACTATCTACTTTAAATGAAATTCAAATCAAAATAAACTTCTGATTTATAACAAATGTTCGTCTTTGCACGCAAGAAAACAAGCGGATTGACAACATGAATTTAACGTGTTAGACTATTAATCAGCACAAGTATGATGTCCAGGGAAGGATAATGGGTTCATAGTGTGCATTCCCTCAATGATGTGAATAAGCTCCACGAATCTGAATGAGCCGGGCGGGCCTCGTGTTCATGCCGTTTATTGTTTGGCATCTTGTCATTGCAGTTATGGCATCCCGTTTCTTATTCGATTTACTGGCGTCACTAAGTTGCTGGCTTGCCTACCCATGAGTGGCAGCAGCAGCGCTTATCGGTACGAATACTGTGGTACTATCTTTGGAGCGACCGCTAGTATTTACGGGTCGCGTTGTGTGGAGCGGTCAGTGGCAAACGGACGTCAGTTCGGTTGGGGCGCAGCAGCGAACAGGTCCGTGCAGCGCGAGGAGGCAAGCCGGGGCCGCTGGCGGCGTGCTGTCACTGCCGGATCGAGGAGGGGTTGCTGCGAGAGCGACGACTTCGTTGCACACCGAACTCTGGACGTTTAAGTTGAGTGAATAGTTAACTGTTAATATTCTGAGATCTCGCCTTTGGTCATCGAGTTGTTGTTCCAAGGGCCGCTGAGCCTGCCGGCCACGAGTGAAGCGTTTCAAGGCGGTGAAATATTGCAGCCATCTTTCTCTATTTGTTATTCATCATTGAATTTAGTATTATTCTTATTAGTGAAGTGCAACCAGCAGTATTTTCTGCCTTGTGGCGCTAACGCCCCGGTTACCTGCCCTGGAGGTTAACGTACTTTTCCGGTAGTGTACCTTTCCTCGTCGTGTTGATGCTGTCCAACACGGCTTGTAGTTCGACAGCCTCTTGAATTGTACTGTGCATATTTTTTTGGGAGGTCTACCTTGGTTCTAGTGTTTCCTTCAGCCTTGGGCGTCTTCCGAAGAAGTAGTGCTGTTTGTCTCTTTGCCCTCGCCTGAAAATATTCCATCGTTGTACCGGTGATCCAACGTTAGGCGGATTGGTTAGTCGGTCGGTCGGCCGGCCCTTAAGCTGCCCCTGGTTTGAGTTGCCATCCTGTTACGTGAGTACAGCTCTTGGCTGCCTGTCTCACCTTACCTTATGTTTGAGTTATCTTCCCAGGCTGACCCTTGAAACAATGGCTGAGAACCGCTTGTCCTGATTCCTTAAATTGTGATGTTTGTTTTAAGGATATTTGTAATTTTCAAATTATTGTTGGTGTGGCCTTGAGCCGAATAATAATTTCACTTCTTTTATAATAAGGCCTTCAGCTGTGTTACAGTTTGTTTTAAAACGAAGTATTTATCTTAATTTGTGCTATTTGGAATTGTTCTTCTGACTTCTAATTCAGGCCTTCAGCCGTTTGTTGTTTGAGGTTATTGTTGGTGGCCTTCGTCCCTAAAATTGTGGAATTTTTTTCTGTGATAAGGCCTGCAGCCGTCATACAGTCAATTGTGTTTTTTTTTTTTTGAGAGATTGTTTTAAAATTTAATTTCTCTAAAGTTTTCGTATTTGTTGTGCAACCGAGAATAACTGATTACCGCCCCGTCCACAATCGTAACCTTAACCTGCTCCATCCTGAGAAACAAGCTCTCACTGAATTTTACTATACAGTGTGTAATGGTACTTGAATTACGTAACCATTACGGCACCTCATCTGAACCTCTCGATACCAGTAATATTCTACTGTGTTTCATTTAACTACTTAACATATTTCTGAGACAACATTCAGATTTGATTTCATTTGTGATGCATCGATATGTATATTGCAATGATATTATTCTTATGTGTATTCTTTCTTTTGTCACTATGATCTTTGACGTACTTGTAACTCTGATTTTTGGGCGCGTAAGCGATTGTTAGTTAGCTGTTAACTTGTTAGAGAGTCGGACCTTAAAAAGCTCAAGTGTTGGACGTAATGGAAAGACGCATAACGTAGTCCGCTTATAAAATGTGAACTTTAACAGTGACTGTGAGAGAGATGTTTTCAAGTATGTTTTGTATTGTGAAATGATGTTTGTGTGTCACGTGATATTGCATTAAAAGGCAGTGTAACTTAAATTCGGAGTGCTGATTACTTTTTTTTACATCACCATTGTCCTGCAAAAGTGTGATCTTCAATAATGGTTTGTGAAGCGCATCTACGAAACTTTTGAATACAGCAAGATAAAACCTAGGCCTCTTTGCATCCGAGCTTCGAATCATAACCACCTAGATTTTCAACGATTGAGGCATGATTTTACGACGAGACCAGCGTGGGAAACACAAAAAGATGAGTGCCTAGTTTATTAATTATTACACGAAATGACATTATTAACTGTGCTCTAATGATACCTGCCACATAATATGACTGTTGTTGCCCGAAAATGCAGTATTTAGCACCGTGAGCAACACCACAATCGTTATTAAATGCTGACCTTTGCTGTGGTAGGGTTGTTAGAAGTGGTTGGCTGATCGAAGTAAAATGAAAAGATCCTGTCTCCGTAACTGGAATCGAACGGCATCGTGGCGTCGGTGTACGCTTATAAAATGGTAAACTCCCACCTAAGGAGCCGATGCTGCACAGTATGCTCACCAAACTCTCATCGTCTCGATGGACTTGAAGATGTGTGCCAACACGTTATGTGCACCAGCCCGGAATCCGTGGATCACGCTAAGTTGTTGACACGATGTCCCAGGGCAGAACACCAGAGTGATGCCCCCCTCAGCGATCGAACACGTGAAGTCTCCTCTAAGCCGAGCGATGCAATAGTGTCTGCGATCTTACGTCCCTGCACTCGACAGCAAACATCAGTTAGGCAAAATGTTATTTACTTCTGTCCAACGGCATGCAACTGCAATGTTAAATGATTTTCCACCACCGAATATATGAAGCAGAGAGACTATCATGGCCCACACCCCTCTCAAAGTTTGTTGCGGAAATTCCCGTCTGGCGTGCAGAGGTGATAGGCGAATCAGTGCGTTGTTTCTCCAACTCAAAATTTCCAATACACCGAGCGAACGTGACGGGATCTGCACCAGGACCCGTTCCCATAGCAGCAAGCCTGGCCTCTTCAAGAATAGTGAGTTCTCTCCGGACGTTATCAGGTGGCCCTTAAGACTCAAACACGCCAGATGGACGCCGGACTGTAGCGTACGCATCAACACCGAATATCTCGTCCTCTTTTGAGTGACACGGAGTCCCGCAGCCCTCACTCGAGTGGCTGATCCGCCCTCGTAAGCCAGGGAGTGGCGAGCCGACTGCCTCGTTACTCCCAGGGTTGTGTGCCTCGGCCATTCCTCAACTCCTGGGGAAACGAACTGCAACGTTCCCACGAATTCCCTTGGCCAAAGTGACATATTTTCCGACAACCCCTACACTTTTATAAGACACAATACTCAGAACCAAGTACGGTAATCAGAGTTAAATAAATCAAGAGTCCCGCATATCTCCAGTCATTACAAGGAACAGATAGTGTTAGTTTGTTAACAGAAGCAGGCAAGCTAGACGGTTTCTTTCTTCTAACTGTGACAGAAAGGGTTGTCCGAAGTAAGTGGGAAAGAGAGTTGAGCCATGGTTCGTTCACATTCGTAACAAGGAAGTTATCAGCTTCCTGCTCACCTGAAATTTTCGAAATGAAATAGTTGTTCTAATTACTGGTCGTACCACAGAGTAGTATTGACCTTAAAGACTGAAAAGTGCCAGTCCTCTGTGAATTCTTCCTCGACCAGTTGCCGCATCCATAACTTGAAACCGAAGTATTCACTTCAAGGCCAGAAACAATGGTATGCTTCGGCAGCTGATCGACCTCGTCTTTGTATAACAGTCCTACATGAGCTGGGAGCCATATAAAGGAGATTCTCATACCTCTTCGTCTATTTAGAAATGATTCTCATATGATTTCCAGTATTTGAATATTCATTTTCCCGTTCCTCTTTGGGGTTTCAATAGATTGCTAACAACAGGTGCTGGTGTCCCGCATGATGACCAAATCTGGGAGCCTCTCGAATCGCTATAGCCGCCGCGTTAAATATTGATCAGCGTGGCGATGACGAATTGTGTCTACTTAAACGTTTCAGCTGGTGGGGCCGATCAAGGTCCACGAGTAAGTGTTTTCCGTTCGAAGTGCTGTCCATCTGATGACGTGTCTTTCCATACAGTTTCATGATTTATTGTCGTATGATCGTCCATGTTTTCTTTTACCCTGTTGGAGAGTGACGTAATGGATGGAAGGTGTTAGCACAGGACTGTTTCTGGGAAGAGAGCAAAGGGAATTAGCTTAATCCGGAAGGGCGGTTGCAGCGAGGAGAGAACATCAAGGGAAACGGTACCCTCCAAACCAATGCTGTAAACTTCACGTACGAACTTTTTTGCTCTTCGCTCGGAGCAACTATGAGCTCGATATCAGATGACAAACACTCCAGTAATAACAGCACTACTGCACTGGTTTTTGCTGTATTAGCTTACTGAGGCCAGTGCCAAAGTGAAAAAAAAATTGTACATCGACAAGTCGTTTGGGCGATTTATGCCTGATATGCCCTAAACTCGAAGCAAATGAAGAAGCCGAGGGGTCATGAAGAATATCGGGGAGACAAAATTTAAGAATGACGATGATTTGAGAATGGAGAATTACAAGATCTCAGAAATGTCTTTAAATGATTACAAGTTTCATTTATTTTTTTACATAAAATTCCAGTGAGATGAGTGCGATGCCACAGTGTTAGATAAGTAACCTAGCTTAATCGACATCAATAGCCCTAGACGTCAGCGACACTGGGTAGCACGTAGTTCACACAATCGACGTTCAGTTTCTGTCCATACACAATGATTGGGAATCTTCCTTGTTTCGGTAATTCTTACGTTTTGTATTCGAGCGTGATGCTCAGACAGCTGCGTAGCTGTAGCGGCAATCATTTACTTTTTACTCGTGATCGTTCCGTGGTTTATGAGCGCATTGAAAAATTATGTGACGACGGTACAGCTGCAAAATACGATAAACTTCTGACATACTTCTTTACATCGTTTTTCTTTTCCATCTCGGAATGGCACCCTACGTTCTCAATTTTTCTTTGCGTGTATTCTAATCTCTGCTGTTTTTACCTCTACAGCTTCCTCTAGTACCGCGGAAGTTATTCCCTGATATCTTAACACAAGTCCTGTCATCCTGTTCCTTCTTGTTGTCAGTGTTTTCCATTAGTTTCTTTCTGCCGGCCTTTGTGGCCGAGCGGTTATAGGCGCTTCCGTCTTGGAACTGCGCTGCTGCTACGGTCGCAGGTTCGAATCCTGCCTCGTGCACGGATGTGAGTGATGTCCTTAGGTTAGTTAGGTTTAAGTAGTTCTAAGTCTAGGGGACTGATGGCATCATATGTTAAGTCCCATAGTGCTCAGAGCCATTTGAACCATTTTTTTTTTCTTTCTTCGACGATTCTGCAAAGAATCTCCTCATTCTTTATCTTATCGATCCACTTAATTTTCAACATAGTTCTATAGTACCATATCACAAAAACCCTGATTTTTTTAATTTTCTAGTTTTCCCATAATGCATGGTTCGTTACCACACAATGCTCTGCTCCATTCTCAGAAATTTCTTCCTTAGATTAAGACCAATGACTGGTACCAGCAGACTTCTCTTGGGCAGGAAAGCACTCTTTGCCTGTGCTGAACTGCTTTATATGTCCTCCTTGCTGTGTTATTTAGCTTCCAAAGTAGCAGAATTGCTTCATCTTCTTCGTAGTCCCCAATTTTTATGTTAAGATGATGGCTAATCTCATTTCTATTACCCCTCGCTACTTTCGTCTTTCATCGCTTTACACTCGGTTCACATTCTTTATTCATTACACTGCTTTTCCATTCAATAGATCATGCAATCCTTCTTCCCTTTTACCGAGGATAGCAATGTCATCAGCGAATCTTAGCATTGACATATTTCACCCTAAATTTTACTCCCACTTCTGAACCTTTTTTTTTATTTCCGTCATGGCTTCTTCGATATGAAAATTTAAAGGTAGGAGCGAAAGACTTCATCCCAGTCTTACACCCTTTTTAATTCGAGCATTTCGTTCTTGATCTTCCATTCGTTTTAATCCCTCTTAGTTCGTGTACATAATGCTCATTATCGTCTTTCTATTTTCCAAAGAATTTTGGACATATTGCACCATTTTACATTTCCGAATGCTTTTTTTCTGGCCGATAAATCGTATGAAATTATCTTGTTTCTGCACATCATTTTGAACGGCTGCTTGGTTGCTACTTCCCCCATTTATTTCAGAAATTCCGAAGGAATGTTCTTTATCCCTTCCGCTTCATTTGATCGCAGGTCTTCCAACGATCTATTAAGCTTTGAATCTAATACCCGATCACCTTTGTCTTCATTGTTACCCCCATTTCTTCCTGAATCTCATCAGACAAGTCCTCCTCCCTCGCGAAGGATTTCAATACTCTTCCCACCTGTCCGCCCTATCCTCTGCACTTAACAGTAGAGTTCCCACTGCGCTCTTAATGTTGACGCCCTTACTTTTAATTTCACCGAACTTTGTTTTGACTTTCGTATATACTGCGTCAGTCCTTCCGACAACCATTTTTTTGTTATTTCTTCACGTTTTCCCTGCAGCCATTTCACCTTGTCTTCCCTGCAGTTCCTATTTATTTATTCCTAAGTGACATATTTCTGTATTCCTGAATTTCCCTGAACATTTTTACTCCCTTCTTTCGTCGATCGGTTGCAGTATCTCTTCTGTTCCCAAGGTTTCTTCTCAGTTATCTTCTTTTTACCTATGTTTTTCTGTCCAACTTCTATTATTGCCCCTTTTAGAAACGTCCACTCCTCTTCAAGTGAACTGCCTACTGCGATATTCGTCATCGCAGTATCTATAGCTTCAGAGAACTTCAAACGCATCTCATCACTCATCATTACTTCAGAATCACACTCCTTTGCACACTGATTCTTCTGGACGAGTCTCTCTACTATTACGTAATAGTGATCTGAGTATAGATCTGCTCCCGATATATGATTTCGGAATGTCTGACAATTATAATCTAGTAGGAAACTTCCGGCAGCTCCAGGCGTTGTCCAACTATACCCCCTCCTCTCGTGATTTTTGAATACTGTATTTGCTGATACTAGCTGACATTTATTGCAGAACTCAATCAGTTTTTCTCCTGTCTTGTTCCTACTATCAAGCCCACATTCTAGGGTAACTTTTTCTTATATTCCTTCCCCTATTACCGCCCCCCCCCCCGGTTATTAGACTGTGGCCTTCTTCTACGTACTGAATTATATGTTCAGTATCCTCGTATGCTTTCTCTATCTCTTCATCTAGTGCTTATGACATAGGCTTCTCGACCTGAACTGTCTTGGTTTGCTGTTCATGCTAATGAGAACAATTATACCACGAAATGTTTGCAATAATTCACTCTCTGACCTACTTTCCTATTCATGCCGAACCCTACTCCCGTTGTACCATTTTCTGTTCCTGTTAATATTACCTTACATTCGTCTGACTAGAAAGCTTTACCTTGTTTTCATTTCAATAGCTGCACTTAACCACTGCCCGCATCTCGTGGTCGTGCGGTAGTGTTCTCGCTTCCCACGCCCGGGTTTCCGGGTTCGATTCCCGGCGGGGTCAGGGATTTTCTCTGCCTCGTGATGGCTGGGTGTTGTGTGATGTCCTTAGGTTAGTTAGGTTTAAGTAGTTCTAAGTTCTAGGGGACTGATGACCATAGATGTTAAGTCCCATAGTGCTCAGAGCCATTTGAACCATTTGAACTTAACCACTGCTCTGCTGTGCAACAATCCTAATGCTGCGTAACACGCAGTGTGATCTTCATAATGTACTAAATTCGGTGAGAGTGTCCGTACGTTTCGAGGTACGCCATATCCACATGAAGCTACTCATTGATGAACAGATACCATAGAACTACCAGATTGAAGTGTTGTTAACTGTTACGTTTTACGAGATGTATTCGGAGTGGAAGGTCCGATTGCCGCGAAATGGAAACCACTGTGAAAGTCCGATGGAACTCTGTACAGATGTGTTGGTCAGTGTCTCTAATGTGCCTCTCGATCTTTTCACGTTGCTCTTTTCAGTTCAGAGTGCAAAGTGATCACTTAGAAATGCCTAAAAGAACAGTTTGTCCTGCGAAGTATGTGGATCTGGTGAGAGATTTCGCCTGAAGCAGTGCAGCCCACATAACATAAATGCCATGCGTCTCTTTCTTCAAGACAACTCTCAGCCGCATTCTGGGGGGGGGGGGGGGGGGGGGGCAGTGAAGACGCTCCTGCAGCTTTTTCCATGGGAAGTGTTAGATCATCCACAATACAGCCCTTAACTGGCTCCCTCCGTTGTTCATCTCTGCTCACACGAATCGCTGGCTACGGAGACAACATCTTGGCACAAACGACGAAAGGCATAACAGCGTAGAGAATTGGTGGCAAGCACAAGCGGCTGTTTTCTGTGAAGAGGATACTGGAAAGTTTGTACAGTACCACGAGAAGTATCTAAGTCGGAGCAGCGACTATTTGGAGAGGTAGTTAGGTAGAATGTGTGGCTAGCTGTTGCAAATAAAAAAAATGATTTCATTGTGGTTTCCATTTCACAACCATTCGGACCTTACTTTCCGAACAGCCCTCGTATCTCGATGTTCTAAATAATTCCAGACACTGTATGTGGGTTTTAAATTTGGTGATTTTGCGAGCTAACCGAGGTGCGGTAGGGTGCCTCAGTCTAGCCTTGAGAGCCCCGTTTTTGTCAACTTGGAAGATGGGAGTGTCCACGGTGTACTCGACATCAAGACATAGGAGAATGGACAACACCTGGTCACGGACTATGCCGAAATAAACATGGTCATGGTAACGTAAATGAACGGCCCAAGTCATGGTGCAAAAACATCCTGACAACGTCAGCCACCTCTTAGCTGAACCGTACCCTCCATACACAACGCCTTATTGGGACGTCAGTGCATTCGACACTTTGCATCTGTTGAAAAGAGGGGAAATCGCGACTCATCGGTGCACGCTACGCGCTTTCTGTTAGCTACTGTCCAGTTTGTTAACTCCATTGAAGGTATGTTGCCTTATGTGTTGCTGTGAGCAACGGCCTTTCGAGAGGTACCCAACTCCAAATGTCTATCACGTACTGTTCGCTCGAAAACTGAATGAGATGGACCTGTATTCAGTGGCAGCAGCGATTCCTGTCGTGTTCGGAACCGTTTGTCTCTCTCAAGACGTGGCACTTATATCTGTTCCCTGTCGGTTCAAATCTTTTTATGACCTCTGTTCTCACACCGTGTTACGTAGCTGTGAGAGGTACGCCATTTATCGTAGACACGTTGGACAGTCAGCGTTGATGCACTAATAAAATGTGCAGCTTCTTTCACTACACGGTCATGGATACGTCTCAGCACGACAGCTCCCTTCTGCTCTTCTGTCACGTCTCCTAGTCGACCCACCCTGCTGCTTTGATACCATAGAATCTACCGACAGATGCACACCACTTCATTGTCATGAACTGGTCAGCGGTGTAGGGTTCCACCAGTTCTGCAGCACCTACAACGCCCCAAAGCCACTTAAGTGTCCTCATAAGGGGGTGGCTAATATTTTGTCCGCTACTCTTACATAACTTACCGGCTCCCACAGATAAAAAAGAAGAAAAAAACCGGTGCACTTAAACGGACCACAAAGCCTACAAATCCGTCTTGCAAGCCTCACAGCGGATCCACTGCATCAACAGTTACATGTCAAAGCTCTCATATAGAAGTACAGTCTGCAGATCTTTTCAACGTCTCCGAACAAGTCATCAGAGAAAGACGGGATGGATGATTCTAAGGCTCATCCATATTAAAAGGGAGGGGCTACGACAAAATTACGCCGTTTTTGGCGTCTAAGTTTTGTACGAGAACCATCAATGCTACAGAATATTCGAGAATGTTGTAACACGCTTAATGCTTAGCCACTGTGCTTACAAAAAACTCCATCATAGTGTGTTGGTGCCATCCCCATTAAGCGACTTCGGTAAGAAGCCAGTGCCAACGACATCTTTGCTACCCGAATACATACTAAAAGTTAACGGCTACCACAGTTGATGGACTTGCGCTGTCCTCTGCCGACTTCCCTGCATGTACTACCATGCCTACAATATATTAAAGTATACCCCCTGTTATTTTCATTTTTAACTGATGTTCAGGTCAGGTTTTAATGTGATGCAGCTATAATTTACTTTTTAAGTTGACGTTGATACACGCTGAATATCTCGCATAGAGAGTAAGATACGAGAGATTGAGTCACGTACAAGTTCATTTTAAGTCATTTTTCCCTCGATTAATATGTCACTGGAACTGGACTGAAACGCGATAACATTAGTACTATGTGCTCTCCAACAAGCACTGTTCAGAGTCTTCCAGAATTAACGTGTAGGTGCAGATATAAAACTCGAGTGTGTGTGTGTGTGTGTGTGTGTGTGTGTGTGTGTGTGTGTGTGTGTGTGCATAAGATAACTTGGTTCAAAAATGTATATTAAGTGGCTGTGTGACTCCCCTACTAAGAAGCCAAATAAAAAAATTGTTTTGTTAGTAGTTACAGCCTATCTTCTTCAGCTACAATTCTGATGTTTCTGACCTCAATATACGTCTCTCGATAACATATTTCAGGCCTTTACCGATAGAGTATTATCTGATTTTATACGTGTTGCAGAGGGCATGTTGCATTTATTATGTGTAGTCAAAAAAAATATGTGATCTAAATCTAAGATATATTAGACGTACACAGAAGATCTATTATTTATATTTTCAGAGAAAATAAATGCGCTCCTACTGAGGATCTCACAACTGTGGCGGAACATGTTTGGGTATACCATCTTATGCCAAAAGGCGAACTTCATTAATCAGTTTTTTATCCCAGCACGGGCACAGAGATTTAAAAATCCAAGATTATAAAAAATATATGAATCTTATTGCTTTAAGATTAGTCGGATGAAATAATATTATCATCATCATATCTTAACATTGAAATAATTACTTTACTTACCATCAAACAAATTTTGTAAAGAGCCACGTAAAGACGCTCACATGTTTCTGGCACTGTACAGGGGATTCTGTGGTGGGATTCAGGGATAATGGAGAACGATAAATGTATCAGTTTGAGGTAATGTATCCTGGCCCGGAAACGACCGAGTCGCAAGTTATAAAAGAAAATCGTTCTGATACAGCTTCTACTGCAAGCTCTTTGCTTTCCATGTTTTGGGAGAAGCTAATATGAACCAAAAGAAGAAAAAAAGTTGAGTAAACATGGGCTCTTAAGTGCACGCCTTAAGAACTACGGGCACTTGTTCATCTTTGCTTCTGCGAAACACATCTCCTGAACAAGTGTTCGTAACATCATCATCCTATACAACTGAGGGATTAAGGAAAGATTGTTATTGAAAACGCAAGATCTTAGTAACCTCTTCTGTTAGTCAAAAACCAAAGCGTTGCCACCAGTCTTCTTTTTATTTATTTATTTATTGTGGGTTTCATGCAAAGCTCATTTCACTAAATACACTTGTCTCACATAACGAAACAAAAACATTTATCTGACTTCATTGCAATATATAAAACACAATATACTATGTAAAGAAACTGCATAAAGATAAGCGAACAACTGTGCGAGATAATTAGTTTATAAAGTACATTAGTTCAAATGTGAGGGCACCTGACAAAATCTACAATTTTTAATATAAAATCTAATCACATACAGAAAATGTCTTCAAATTTTAAAGTTTCCTACTAGAAAGAGATGTGAAATAGGTAATATATTTGGCAACAGACTAATTCTTGGAAATAAGAACTAGTCAAAGAAAAAAAATCTTTAATTTTTTAAATATGTACAGAGTATTTGCTCTCAGATGCTTGTATTTATCACATTCTATTAGTATATGAAGAGGGTATTAATTTTAACAAATGTCTCGTTTTATTAGTACTCATGTGCCATCAGTCTTTCGCGTGAAGAAACCACGATATGCATTATAGCATCTTTTTTTGTAGTGCAAGCGGTGACCATTGACATGTAACGTTAGATAATATACGAGGGCCTCCCGTCGGGTAGACCGCTCGCCTGGTGCAAGTCTTTCGATGTGACGCCACTTCGGCGACTTGCGCGTCGATGGGGATGAAATGATGATGATGAGGACAACACAACACCCAGTCCCTGAGCGGAGAAGCTCTCCGACCCAGCTGGGAATCGAACCCGGGCCCTTAGCATTGACAGTCCGTCACTCTGAACACTCAGCTACCAGGGGCGGACTAACGTTAGACGAAAGCAACTGTGTTACTTTTCATTTCGAATAAGGGTGTTTTTTTCCTTTATTGAAAGCTCAACTCCCCTCTCGTTCTGAGGGACCAAAAGCAAGCAGAGTTTACAGTTTTAAAACGATACAATATTTGGTATTAAAATCAATAAAAGATTATTTCTATTTATTTTTACTACGAGTTGGGAAGAAGAGCTTAAAAACTACACCCATTACCCATTGGATGGATCTCCATCAATATGGTCTATGTTTTTGCTGTATGAGATGACAGAAGTATGTTGGATGTTGGTACGCAACTTCGTGATTGGGGACCTCTTACCGCTACAACTACCGTCACTTTACCCAATGGCTAGAGATTAAATGTTTCTTCTATCCTAGGAATTCAGACAGAACATATCTGGGTACGAACATATCGCCACGATTTATAGATCCTGGTGATGAAGGCAGATCTGAAAATGTACGAGAAACTTAAAAGTTTTTGTGTACTTCAATAATTCCTAACTCTCATCATGGTATTCGGATGAAGTCCCACTTGCAAAAGAATGAAAGAAACAGAAGTTGTCTCTGCACATCGCCTCAGACAATTGGTGACACGTACAAATGCATCTCATCCATTCCCGCGCCTTGGAGTACAGAGTAATGTGTTGTGCTTGTTTAAGATATTCGTCACGTGTGAATTAATTGGACACCGCAGTCAAGCCAGTCGCCGGCAACGCGTTCCGTGGTACCGACGTTACGTGATACACACTTTTTGCATGTAGTTAGAGAGCTGTGCGGTGATGGCTGTTCGCTAACGCGACGAGACTGCAAGTGTACGTTTACGTTGCTCCACGGTGACCTCTGACCCCTCGTACTGGAGAGCTTCCGCGTATGAGTGGCAGCATGGCGGTACGATTAAATAATCAGCCGAGATTTCTGCATCTCAGCAAGGAAGCAACTGGCAGCTCCTAATTTGTGTCCAGTGATGTGAAGGAGGTAATGACGTTCTGGGAAAGAGAGCTCTGTAAGGTACTAAACTCGGAGCAGGATGTATTCCTTCGTGTCTTGCTGCAAGAATTCCGATTCGTACCGGCGAATTATTTTATAGAATTTCTCCATCTTCAAGAAACCATGCGAAACTTTAAGATTTTCTCCTTGTTTAAGATTGGTACACAGTTAAATTTAATCCTTATGAGGAAAACCTGTAGACCAGTCCTTGAGTATTTCATCGAGCGTACCTTGAAGGTGGCAGGGGTAAAATACAGGGAGCGAAAGGCTATTTACAATTTGTACAGAAACCAGATGGCAGTCGAGGGGCATGAAAGGGAAGCAGTGGTTGGGAAAGGAGTGAGACAGGGTTGTAGCCTCTCCCCGATGTTATTCAATCTGTATATTGAGCAAGCAGTAAAGGAAACAAAAGAAAAATTCGGAGTAGGTATTAAAATTCATGGAAAAGAAGTAAAAACTTTGAGGTTCGCCGATGACATTGTAATTCTGTCAGAGACAGCAAAGGACTTGGAAGAGCAGTTGAACGGATTGGACAGTGTCTTGAAAGGAGGATATAAGATGAACATCAACAAAAGCAAAACGAGGATGATGGAATGTAGTCAAATTAAATCGGGTGATGCTGAGGGGATTAGATTAGGAAATGAGACACTTAAAGTAGTAAAGGAGTTTTGCTATTTAGGAAGCAAAATAACTGATGATGGTCGAAGTAGAGAGGATATAAAATGTAGACTGGCAATGACAAGGAAATCGTTTCTGAAGAAGAGAAATTTGTTAACATCGAGTATAGATTTAAGTGTCAGGAAGTCGTTTCTGAAAGTATTTGTATGGAGTGTAGCCACGTATGGAAGTGAAACATGGACGATAGCCAGTTTGGACAAGAAGAGAATAGAAGCTTTCGAAATGTGGTGCTACAGAAGAATGCTGAAGATAAGGTGGGTAGATCACGTAACTAATGAGGAGGTATTGAATAGGATTGGGGAGAAGAGAAGTTTGTGGCCAACTTGACTAGAAGAAGGGATCAGTTGGTAGGACATGTTTTGAGGCATCAAGGGATCACAAATTTAGCATTGGAGGGCATCGTGGAGGGTAAAAATCGTAGGGGGAGACCAAGAGATGAATACACTAAGCAGATTCAGAAGGATGTAGGTTGCAGTAGGCACTGGGAGATGAAGAAGGTTGCACAGGATAGAGTAGCATGGAGAGCTGCATCGAACCAGTCTCAGGACTGGAAACCACAACAACAACAACCTTGTTCATAGACTTCGCAGGACCCCTCAAAAAATAATGTGCTTATCTGGGGGCATGAGCTGAAAAATTTTAAAGGAGAAATACACAGTATACTTGATTAACTTCACGTTTGAACTCATAAACTTTATTATATCATCTTAGCTTCAGAAGTGAACTGATAAAAATAAGTAGTGTATTTTAGGTGCAATAGTCCAAAGAATGTGAAAGGAGATCCTGCAGGGACGATGACTAAACAGTTGTTGGTCACCTGTTCTCCGCAATCTCCTTCCATACTCTCAAGACCATGGGGGATGGACAAACTTTCGCCGTTTTAGGCTGGTTGTTTGTGGCGTAAGTTACTGCTCGAAAGAAGAAATGTATGGTGTAAGGAACAGCTGCAAATGAACAGAAAATTCTCCCATACTACCTTCCATAATTTATATCTATTTCACAAACACTTTCACAATTAATTTGTCTCCCACGAGCATTCTCTGTTAGCTAATTAAATAACCTACGCTCTCCAAATTCTTTTCATGTCCTTAAATCGCAAATAAGCATTGCTCGGCTTTTCTGTTCCTTTCTCAATTTCTCCCGCCGGCATTTTGACTGGAATTCCTGCTGTTTTTGCTCATAGGCGTTATAGTTCCTTAGAACAACATTGCGCACATCGAAAAACAAATGAACCCAATGGCGGTACCAGGCGCCAGGAATCGAATTCGGCTATAAGCAGCGGCACGACACCAACAATAGTTCATAGACTGAACTCCAGGCAGCGAGTAGCCATAACAAGACAGGTTGCGACGCCTGAAGAAGAAGACTGGATCAGTCGTTGAAATATCGCGCAAAAAAGGAATCAGCCATTCGGCTGAACATGGACGAGTACAACATAAATCAGTCACGCCGAGAAAACCTGAGAGACCACTTCTTAGTATCGACGGGCACAGAATTACTTTCCAAAGATGTCTGACAACTGTATGACACGAGTCGCAATATAATTTAGGCGTCCCTGCAACGTAATTTGTAAAACCCTAGCACACGGGCTCTAACGATTGCCAGAGGCGTCGACTTGGCAATATCACCGCTATTAGAGGATTCGGGCACACCAAAACTCTTGTACACCCTCTCAGATGGAAGGCCGAACTTATTTGCCCGGACCATCGTGTCTCTTTAGAAATCAACTTCCTTTAATGACTCATTGTGATAGCAAACACGCACTGTACCTGCAGCTGTATTCACTTCGAGTGCTAATATGAGGTCAGACTTTTCATGCTCAAGTCAGTGTTCTTATGCTTCTAAGCATTTGGAGTAACTCTGTTACTCACAGAATTAAATACACCGAGTTACTAATTTCTTAACAAATTAAAAGTGTAACAGAAGGATTCCCTCAATTAATCATTACTAAAATGCTTATTAGTTGTTTCATTAGTATAACTACGTGTACAGGTACAATTATAAGGTCTCATCGGACCAAATCTCAATAAAGTTATAGAAACACAGTTAATGACATGAGGGGACCGACGTTCGACGTACACGAAGCGCTGTGATGTATAATAGAAGCATACTTGGATGGGAGACCATCCGGGCCGTCATGCGCTGTTGCCATTTTGTCGGGGTGCACTCAGCCCCGCGATGCCAATTGAGGAGCTACTCGACCGAATGGTAGCGGCTCCGGTCAAGGACAACCATCGTAACGACCGGGAGAGCGTTGTGCTGACCAAACGACCCTCCTATCTGCATCCTCAGCTGAGGATGACACGGGGCTCGGATGGTCCCGATGGGCCACTTGTGGCCTGGTGACGGAGTGCTTTTTATTTTCTCCTGCTCACTTTAGGACCTTTGTTCCCTCTGTTACTTCGTGTCAGACAGTTTTCAGTTTACGATGTAGACCTGCTTACCTTTCGTAGCTATACTGAAGTTGCGCAGCATCACCGTGACGTTTTCGGCGCCTAAACGATTTATGGCGCTAATTACAATTAATCTAATTAGTTTATTATAATACTTCTTTCGTTTAACGTAAACTACTAAATGTTTTGTTTGTTTTTACTTGCAGCACCTACGTCGTGAAGATCTCGCGAGCGCTAACGGCCATACTTCGGCACTACTTTTGACGCCGCCACACGCAACACCCAGCGGTTGACGCTGTCCACCGCAATAAGCCGGAAGCTCCGCCACGTCTCCCACGGCGATTATGACCTAAAACTTAAATAAATTGATTATTAATCAGTGTTATGTTGTCTTTTAAATTTTATTTATTCTCTTAATTGCCACTTTCGATTCAAGTTCATTTTTAAGGAGTCACTCAGAAGATTTTATTAAGTGGCCAACTTTGTTTATCGTTGGTGAAAATAAATCGTGTGCCAGTGTGTCGTGAAAAATAATGTTCATGTAATAAGGCATACCAAATTATACACTGAAGCACCAAAGAAACTGGTATAGGCATGCGTATTAAAATACATATAAATGTTTAAAAAAAAGAATGCCGCGCCGCGGTCGGCAACATAAGACAACATGTGTCTGGCGCAGTTGTTGGATCGTTTAATGCTGCTACAATGGCAGGAATCCGGTAGAATATCAAAACTCAGACATCGCCGTGGCTGGAAAAACATCCTGCAAGAACAGGACCAACGGCGGCGACTAAGGAGAATCGTTCAACGTGACAGAAATGCATCCCTTCGGCAAATTGCTGCAGATTTCAATGTTGGGCCATCAACAAGTGTCAGCGTCCGAATCACTCAACGAAACATCATCATGGGCTTTCGAAGCCGAAGGCCCACTCGTGTACTCTTGACGACTGCACAACAAAAAGCTTTACGGCTCGCATGGGCCTGTCAGCGTTGACGTTGAACTGCTGATGACTGGAAACATGTTGACTGGTCGGACGAGTCTCGTTTCAGATTGTATCGAACAGATGGACGTGTACGGGTATGGAGACAACCTCATCAATACATGGACCCTGCATGTCAGCAGGGAACTGTTCAAGCTGGTGGAGGATCTGTAATTGTGTGGGGTGTGTGCAGCTGGAATGATATGGGACTCCTGATACGTCTAGACACGACTCTGACAGGTGAGTCGTACGTAAGCATCCTGTCTGATCAACTACATATATTCATGTCCATTGTGCATTCCGACGAACTTGGGCAATTCCAGCAGGACAATGCGACACCCCACGTGTCAGGAATTGCTACAGAGCGGCTCCAGGAACACTTTTCTGAATTTAAACACTTTCGCTGGCCACCAAACGCCCCAGACATGAACATAATTGAGCATATCTGGGATGCCTTTCAACGTGCTGTTCAGAAGAGACCTTCACCCCTCGTACTGTTACGGATTTGTGGGCAGCCCTGCAGGATTCATTGAGTCAGTTCCCTCCAGCACTACTACATACATTAGTCGAGTCCATGCCACGTCGTGTTGCGGCACTTTTGCGTGCTCACAGGGGCCCTACACAATATTAGGCAAGCGTACTAGTTTCTTTGGCTCTTCGTGTATATCCAAGGAGATTATTTCGGTTGCACCAGATGGTTGTTGCATATGAAAAAGTTGTTTGATCTCAAAAAGTGCAAAATATCATATCTTTGGCTTTATACTGCTTCGGTGACGTGTATTTACAAAAGAATGTTTTGTCGTTTCAAGGATCAGAAAGGCCTTTAAATTACGTAAAGATAACAGTACACAGTCCGTTTACCTGAGGAATAATAGTACTGTTTATTAGTGTTGGAAAATATTAATTCCATCTGTAATAGCTAATGCACAAATCAACGATTGGCAGAATTTGTTGAGTGCCTGTTTAAACAGCATCGATAGACGTCCAGGAGACGGAGAAATCAATAACTGAATTTTTACAACCATTTCTAAAAGAGACTATATGGAAAAGATTTTTCCTTTCTTTACCATGTTCTTTGTCAAACAAGACGAGCCTGCCAACAGTCAGGAAATAAACGACTTACAGTCAAATTGTATCAAGACGGAAAATTATGAATTAGATCCTTTACCAAAGATTCACAGTGCAAAGGGATCCGTTTCACCACACTTGACGTTACCATAAAGACAACATATGAGACTATATAAGTGGTTATTATCCACTAACTGTCTTGGCTGCATTATGTCTCATTTATATTATAATAATTAATAATAAAATGAAACTTTGAAAGGGAAGAAGAAAAATGGAAACAGCAAAAAAACGAAATATAGAGATAAAGGAGGCTAGATGTTAAAATGTATCTTAACACTTCGGGTAATCGTACAATGAGAACTCAGACTTTTGTATATAAGGAATCAGCGAGAAGTTAATGGAGAGCTCCCTTTGAAATTGAGGCAATCTGTAACATTTCTGATGTTGGATGGAAAGTTATTCCACAGTCGAGTGTTTGCAACACAGAGAGATTTGGTATTAGCACTTGAAGTATGAAAACTGAAAGTAATTTATATTATATGAATCAACTGTTTCGTGCATATTCTTAGTGAAAGAATGCTGTAATTAAGGTCGATAATAGATGTTGCGATTGTCATAGAATTGATAAACTAAATAAAACATAGGATAATCACACCTTCGAACTGTGCATAAGTAGAATAGTTCTCTCAAGGAAGGGGTAGCGTGGTAAAGAGTGATGTGTCCGTAACCGTCTGATACAGGAATTTGAGGCAAGGAGCTTTAGGTCTTGTTGCAAGACATCGTAATACTTTAAGACTACCAAAACTAATCTCGACCCATTTCCCTTTCGATGAGTGTGCGAAAAAGCTTGCTGTGGTTCTCTAAAATATGAAGTAGTTCACACAATTTCCACCAAAGAGCATCTTAACTCCAGTTTAAGTGCTCAGTCAGAATATCACCAGTATCTCATGCCGACTGAAAGGGATTTCTTAATTATTCAGAGCGAAATTCAGTAAGAATTCGTGCGGTTGTGGGATGGTGAGTTGTTGTTCAGGTATGAGGAATCTGGGTTCTTAAGTTAAATCGCAGCAACAACGTATGTGACATCACGTACTAGTGTGGTCTGAATAACAATTCTGCAAGATTGTTTAGCGCAGTAAATGTTCTTAAAAGGTCTCCCAGCCTACGTTTTTTCAGTTGCATGATTTTCTTATGTGGTTCAGTGCATGTAAGCGTAATACAACCCAACCGGAAATTGAGAGCGAAAACGTGACACACACTCATTATCGTCACCTACACTTCACATGTACGCTTTCGAGGTAACATTCACATTCTGCTATGGACAGACGCCAACATGTGTAAAGAAAGAAGGTCTTTACAATTAGGGAGTTAAATCTATCCCTCGGAGACTCCCAGACAATAAAGCCACAGACTTTTTCCCAACATCGCCTGCTCCAAGAGGAGTTGCCACCGTATTAAACGCCGAAGAACTTCTGCTAGTTTCATTGGTAACTCGCAATAAATCATTTTCCGGTCGCAGCTAGTAGTGTGCTAGTAATGTACGCTAGTGTGGTCACCAGAGCCACTTTCCAGTAGCTGGTGCAAGGGGGTGTTGGTTCGGCCTCAGTAGGCAGACCTTTCCCTAATGCTCCTAAATGGATGCTGGCCGGAGCCGACAAGGATGATCTCAAGGGTGAGAGATTTCCAACACACGTTTCAGAGAAACGTCTGGATGTCCTGATAGGAAGTAACACCTTACAGATATGTTGGCAGTGAGATCAAAAAGTTCCAAATGAGAAAGCCTAGATTATCAGCGATATTCTGATTGGTAGGAAGTTCAAAATGTCAAATAATTTCGTGGAATGCTTTGGGAGCTGTGAGTCGATCTGCAGCCATCGTAGATTTCGTACAGCCTCTGGGAGTAGAACTGGTGCTTTCGAAGTGTATTTCAAAATTCTGGAGAATCTCATTGACTGGAGCACAACTGTCTTCATTGATGGGTACCGCTTCGAACAGTCCCAATGACCACCAAAGCCAGTGGTGGGATACCAGCCTGGCTGTCGCCAGCCATTCGGCCCGCCAACCAGGAGTGATGGTCTGGGTTCCGATTCCTTTCATAAAAGAACCCCTTTGGTTGTCACAGCAGAAAGTGACGATATTCTACGTCCAGTTTTGTTGCCATTCATGTCAAGCCATCTTGGTCTTACATTTCAGCAAGATAATGCCCGCCCACACACACAGCAAGAGTTTCTACTGGTTGCCTTCGTGCTCACCAAACCCTACCTTGTCCAGCAAGGTCGCTGTACCTCTCCCCAACTGAGAACATGGGCAGGTTCCTCCAATCATCTCAGGATTTAAACGACTTAACGTATCAATTGGACAGAATTTGGCGCAATATCCCTCAGGAGGACATCCAACAACTCTGTCAATCAACATCAAGCCGATTGACTGCTTGCATAAGGGCCAGAGGTGGACCAACGCGTTATTGACTTGCTCAATTTGTAAGGCTCCTTCTCTTGAATAAATCATCCAGTTTTTCTGGTATTGTAATGATTTGGTTGTCTGTATACGTACGTCACATCTACGATTTCCGTCCCATTAGGATAAGTCCTTCGTGGTGCGTAGATTTATTTTCTTCGATTGTATACTCAAAAAACAGTATTAAAGTTCATTGTCTGCGTGACTTTACATGGACAACGTTACTAGCACAGTATGTGCAGTAGCAAAGTTTATTCTACGATCATGATGCAGCGATATTCAGTAAACGTCCGTCCGGTTGCACCACCGAGGCGCGCCTACTCTAACAATGGTGCATATTCCGACTGCTCAGCTACATGTTGGCTGTGACCTCAGACATTACACTTTAGCAAATGTTACCTCTTTTTGTAATTATATATTTCTCTATGAAATACTGATTTGGAGACAAACTCTAAACATTACAGCAAATTCTCTGCTGTCCGCCGCAGTAAAATCTAAGATGCATTACTTCTCCTTAGAGCAGTATCCACTGAAGGATTCGTCCACAGCAACCAAAGTGAGCTAGTGTCTACCCCCGTCTACGTCTTATCTTTTACGTCTGATTCTTTTTCAATACCCTTATGCCTGCTCCTTCACTTTCCACTCTGCTGGTTTCACCACATGCGCTTCTCCCTGAATTTCTATCCAGCCTCCTCACGTTCCATCCACTTTTAAGTTAATCCTGACAGGCTCACTGAATTAAAACACAAATATCTCCACTATATAAACTCCGACTGTCATGCAGTTTTCACCATTCCTAATATAATAAAGTGCTGCCTCAACTAACATGGTTTCCATCTCCTTATTTCCTTAATATTTCTTTAATTATCGCTGAGTGTGCACGCTGTTCTGACAGCATACTGCCACATTTCAAGGTGCCAAAATAACATGTCTGGCCGAGGACGCACAAACCATCGCCACCCCACCATCGGAGGTTTGCGTCTTTACTGCCTCCGACACTGCTGCCACAATCACAACGTTGCCTCTAATGCCAATGTGCTCAGAGCCGTTTGAACCATTTTATACTTCGATTTATTTAAAAAATTCTGTCTGCCACTGGTCTGGAGTTTTCCCCCTGTCACCTATTTTTATGCTATTAATTCTGGCAACTGAAATACTTGCATTAAGTGACCAGGTCCGACGTCTCCACAGTCATTTATCTGCTGACACGGAAACGATGGCAGGCAGTAAAACTGATTCTTTCATTCATTCAACATCTACAGCATCTAAATAGTGAGAAATGACGACACCTCTGTTACAATTTAACTTGAGCGCATAGAAATTATACCTCCTGTATTAGTGCCCCGAAATTATTTTTTTTTTTTTCCTTTATTGAATTTCAATTCCTCCAGAAGGGGGCGGGCTGGCAGCAGCTTAGTATGCCGCTCTTCAGCCTACAGACTTTGTTAGAAAGATGAAGAGAATAAATAATAAAAACAGGCGATAAAATCGGAGACTTAAAGAGTAACATGGCGAAAAGAAATCGTGGAACTTAAAACAAAGAACAGAGGGATGATGACGCTAAGAAAATACATACGAAGCAGACAGGTAAAACAATAGACAGACAATTAAAAAAAACACGGCGACAGTCTGGTTTCTGTTCGCAAAAGACATAAAATTCACACCAAGCGACAGCATGGTTTCTGTTCGCAACACAAGAAAGACGAACAACACTGGACAGTCACTGGAACACTGCACTAAAAAGGTGGCAAATGTGACATATCACAGCCGAGAGCATGTGGGGGGAAACTGGACAGATGATGGGAAAATAAAAAAGGGGAGGGGGAGCCGGGAAAGGAGCTGATGGAGCATGAGGACCCATAAGAGGGGTGGGGGGGGGGGGGCGCTGGGCAGACGCGACAGGGAGTGGGGTAGGCAGAGGAGGGGAATACAGCAGGACTTGGGGGGGGGGGGGAGAAGGGAGGTAGAGAGAGGTTTAGTGGGGAGAAAACAGGACGGCAGGGGGGAAGAGGGAGCCCAGGGAAAGGACAGAGGAAAGGAGGGGGAGTGAGGATCAGAGTTGATAGGAGGGATAAATGGATGGAGAGAGGGCACCATCCAGGAGCGGGAGTTGATGGAAGCCACCTTGGGAAAGGAGATGTAGGGTGTAGGATGGAAGGGGGGACAACAGTGAAGACGTGGCAGGGGGCAGGGATGGGAGAGGAGAGGAGCAACCAGGGGTGAGGGGGTTCAAGACGGCGGGAGGTGTAGAGGATGCGGATATGTTCGAGGAATAGGAGCAGATGGGGGAAAGGAATAAGATCATAGAGGATCCGTGTGGGGGACGGGAGGCGTATACGGAAGGCGAGGCGAAGTGCATGACGCTCAAGGATCTGGAGGGACTTGTAGAATTTGGGAGGGGGGGGGGGCAGATATCCAGGCAGGACTGGCATAACAGAGGATGGGACCTGAAATTATTTCTTTTTGTATAATATATGTCACATGAATTAACAACAACGCGATTTGATCACGGTTAATGAAATATGAGGTAGAGAGCTAACCTTCATAGCGCAACGGAACAATAAAGAGGCATAACCATAAATTAAATCGAGATAAATTGTAACCAAGGTTTTCAATTCTCCTAACAAAACTTTCACTCTAAGTGCGTCCCTCTTTGTAGGAGAAACGTGTGTATTACATATTTAACTGCACACTGTATGTTTTAACACCTATCGGAAAGAAAATGCTACCTTTGAAAGCAAAATCTCGAAGTGTCCAACTGTGTAGCACGTGTATCGAAGTTCTCTGCAATTTACACTCACCTTCTTTGGCTGGAAAACGTGCATTAAACCGTAAAATAATAATACTGCTGAGGCTGTTTGTAGAAATATAATTCGGCTGAAGGCAAATCATTTTCAATATATTGTGCTCGCGTCTGCTGCGAGTATCAACAGACGATAAGTGAGCATACGTGCAAACACACCTATGCCTGACGGAGGACTCGAATCTCCAACCTCCGATGAGGCAGGGTATGGGAGGGGAGGGGGGGGGGGGGGAGCCGCGCGTACCTTCGCAGTGCGCCCCAGACCGCGCGGCCATAAAAATAAGCCTGTGCCCTTTGTCGCCATAATACTACCTAGAGGATGCGAAACACGACTCAAAGAAAAATCGATACCGATCCTGCACATTCGAACAAAGACGTGAGTTGAATAAAGAGCTAACCTTGGTCACATGGATACGCTAATTGTGAAAATTTGTCTCACAGATGCACCTGAAAAACAATTTAATACTGAATTGCACCGCTGCAAGCAAGCAAGCAACTATCTCATCAATAATCCTGAGGGCTACAGCTTAGAAATGCCCAATCGCTAACACACAAGACAAAATATTTCACAAATCGTCAGCAGGCAGAAGGATAATAACAGCTCCAGTCGGTGAATACGGAAAAAGTAAGAGTATCTCCACATGGAAGTATTAGAACTTGTCATACCTAACGGCCCGAGTTCGATTCCCGGCTGGGTCAGAGATTTTCTCCGCTCAGGGACTGGGTGTTGTGTTGTCCTTATCATCATCGTTTCATCCCCATCGACACGCAAGTCGCCGAAGTGGCGTCAACTCGAAAGACTTGCACCAGGCGAACGGTCTTCCCGACAGAAGGCACTGGCCACACGGCATTTCCATTAGAACCTGAAACTCTGCACCAACTAGGCTCCGCGCTCAAGTTATAGTCTGAGGACATTTTTTCACTATGCAATCAAAGATAAGACTTTTCTAGTAGACGAAAACATGGACTACATAGTGCTCCAGTCATGCGAGTGATTCGCTAGTCACGCAGTAATATAATACATGAAAGACGTTCATAAGATACTGTTTTCAAATTTAATTCTGGCAAATCGAAAGGAGTGTGAGGATTTCGGCCGCGACCGCAAGGGTGACTTCGCGCGATGCCACGGAAGCGCCGACGATGGACGAAAAGGTACGTTTCAAATTGGTTAAGGGATTGGGCGTGGAATAATTTGGTGAAGACCGTTCTAAATATGGGCCTTCTCCTAAATTGCGGGAACCATTGAATTCTGAAACGAAACCAAAGTGATATTGGGAAAGGAACAATTCCAGTATTAGAAATAATTCAAAAGCCAAGATCGCTTAAATACTGTTTACTGGATAAGCGGTTTCAATACACTAAAGGTGCCATCATCGGATCTGTGAAGATATACCGTTATAGGTTTGAGGGAGGGCCACACTTCGCCCTACCTCCTTCACCGCTCCGATAATCCCCTCCCGATTGCGCGTGGCGGAGTTGCCATTGGTCACCACCGCCAGATCCCCGTTCGGCTCCAACCTCTCCTTCCCGACCCCACCGAACACCTGATCTTTAGTCTCTTCTTCCCCGGCCTTACCGTCACCTGCGCCACCATCTATGCCCGCCCTAACGCCCCTATTCCCTTCGACTTCCTCTCCCACATTGACCGTATCTTCTCCTCCTACGTGATCGCCGCCGACCTCAACATCCATAGTCGTTCCGCCGCCCAGTTACGGCGGTGGCATCGGTTCCTCTCCTCCCTTCAAGGCGACCTCATCCCCCTCCCCCAGCACACCCGTCCCGAATCCAACTCCACTCCCGATGTTATCCTTTCCTCCCCCAACCTCCTTGGCCGCATAACGGTGGATGTCCTGGAGCCTATTGGTAGCGACCATCTCCCTGTCCTCCTCACCATTTCAGACGGTCGTCGCCCCCGCCCTGACCCTCGTAATGACCCTCCCCCTACGTATATCCATGACTATTCCAGTGCCAACTGGAATGCCTACCGGGATACCCTTTCCACCCAGGTTGATAGCCACCTACCACCACCCTGACGATGTAACCCAGGCCGCCTCCTTCCTCCAGCAGACCTTGTCTGAGGCCGTGGAGGCCCACGTCCCTACTGTCGCCGTCCACCCCCACAGTCCTACCTTACCCCCACAGGCCGTCCTCCTCCTCCGTGAATCCCGCCGTCTCTACCGTGCCTTCCTCCGCACGCATGACCCGGACACACCACGACGCCACTGGCAACTCCAGCGACACATTCGTAATTTGCTCGCGGCTAAGAAACGCCGGGACTGGCGACAGACATGCACCTGTTTAAATGCTACCCTACCTATCAACTCGTCCAAGTTCTGGTCAGCCTTCCGTCGCCTTACCGGAACTAAACCCTTCCTCTACTATCCTCTTCCCCATGATGATCACCCCTTCCCTGACTCCCTTAGTAAGGCCAAGCACTTTGCCTCTTACCTCTCCAATGTCTTTTCCATCCCCGATGATCCCCAGTTCGATTACTCCCTCTTCCCGGATGTCCGCGATAGAACTGACACCTCTGTCCCTCCCCTCGCTCCTGGTTTCCAGTGCTTGGACAACATTGCACACATGGAACTCAATGCCCTTATCACTACACAGGATCTCATTGCTACACTCCGCAAGAAACGCAACACCGCTCCTGGTCACGATCGTGTCACCTACGGTCTCCTTTGTGAAGCTCCTGTCTCTTTCCTCTCCAACCTTGGCCAGGCTCTACAATGTAGTCCTGTCCACCGGTTACTACCCCGACCTGTGGAAAACCTCCCGTATCCTGATGTTCCTTAAACCTGGCAAACCGCCGTCCGCCGTCTCCTCCTACCGTCCCATCAGCCTTACCTCGGTCTTCAGCAAGGTCCTGGAATCTATCCTCACCCGCCGCATCCACCAGCATCTCCGCCAGCACCGCCTCCTTCCCATTACCCAGTGTGGCTTTCGGCCGTACTTCTCTTCCGACGATCTTCTCCTTCACCTCACTCATCTCCTTTCTGACCAGCTTAATTCCCGTCGCTCCGCCATCTTCCTCTCCCTGGACCTCGAACGAGCTTATGACTGCATATGGCATTCCGGTCTCCTCTTAAAGCTCTAAACCTTCGCCCTTCCCATTAACTACGTCCGTCTGATCGGCTCCTTTCTCTCCCACCGTCCTTCCTACGTCACCATCCATAACACCGACTCCTACACCTTTTTCCCCTCCGCCGGTGTGCCCCAAGGCTCCGTCCTCTCCCCCCTTCTGTACCTTCTGTATACGGCAGACATGCCGCCGCCGTCACCCCCCCCCCCCCCGTCCACCTCCTCCAGTTTGCCGATGACACCACCTTTCTTGCCCTTGCCCCCACCCTGCAGCGCTCCCAACACCTTCTCCAATCCCATCTTGACTGGTTCACCGCTTGGTGCAACCAGTGGTTGCTCAAGGTCAATCCCTCCAAAACCCAGGTGATCATTGTAGGCAAAACCACCCCTTCCTTCCACCTCCTTGATTTATATCTCACCATGTATGGCCGTCATATCCACTCCCACCCTTAAGTACCTTGGCGTCACCCTCGACTGTCGCCTCTCCTGGACTCCCCATCTCCGGACAATCCAAGCCAAGGCACGCTCCCGACTCCGTCTCTTCAAGCTCCTTTCCGGCCGTACATGGGGTCTGGACCCCTCCACCATCCTCCACACCTATAAATCCCTCATCCGCCCTATCCTTTGTTACGCCCATCCGGCCTGGATCTCCGCCCCCCCCCTACCTTTTATAAATCCCTCCAAATCCTTGAACGCCATGCTCTCCGCCTCGCCTATCGCATCCGTCTCCCCTCCCCCATGCGGATCCTGTATGATCTCATCCCCTTCCCCCACCTCCTCCTCTTCCTTGAAAGGATACGGATCCTGTACACCTCCCGCAAACTCGATCCTCCTCATCCGCTTGTCTCCCACCCCCGCCCACTGCCGCGCCTGTATTCCCACGTCCCACCCGGTCTCCATCTCTCCACCCTCCTTACCCTCTCCCAAGGTGGCTTCCGCCAGCTCCCCCTCCCTGATGATGTCCTCCTCGCCACCATCTACCCCTCCTATCAACTTTGATTCTCCCCCCCACTTCCTGTGTCCTTTCCTTTCGGCACCCTCCCTCCCTTCTCTTCCCTTCCCTTCCCTTCCCTTCTCTTTCCTTTTCCCCCGTCCCTCCCCTCTTCCCCTGGGCTTCCCCTCCCCCTTCCTCCCTTCCCCCCATCTCCCCTGCCCTTGCCATCTGCTCTCCCCTCTCCCTCTCCCACCCCCCCCTCCTCCTCTCTTGGCAGGTCCCCGGACTCGTACACGGTTAGTGAACATTCGCGCGCCAGAGATCAACGCCTTGTGTTCTGTGTGTGTCGTCGTTTTGTGCTTAAGTGGTTCAGTGTTATTCGTTTTTGTGCACCTACGTTCACGTGTGACAATATTCGTCTCTGTCCAAGTGTCTGAATAAATTTTATCTTGGACTCTACGCCCGTGAACGGCTCCATGTATTTTAAAAAGTGTTTGTCTCCATTTCTATGTCCACCATGTTTTTTCTCTCGATGTCTTCATTTGTATCTTGTGTGTTTCTCTGAGGCCAAAGAGCGGCGTAGCATGCTGCTGCTGGCCTGCCTGTTAACCGGTTTGAAAATAACAATAAAGAAAAAAAAAAGAAAAAAAGGGCGGGCTTCATGAGTTACACTATATACATTATTATTAGCACAGTACCACATACCTGAATGTAGCTTAACATACATAAATCATTTGGATATAAAGATACATGAAGCAGACCAGCTGATATAAAATCATTGTCGCAGAAATAAAAAATAAAAAAAAACTGCTCTCATGGTCTTCCTATTCCATCAGATATATAAAACCGAAGTCACATGACCGCAGCTCGACTAACAACGGTCGACATCACACTGCCTTCTTTCGCGCCGGTTTGCCTGCTGCGAGTCTAGTGGTTCACAACCGACCACTAGATAGCGCTGTCCTAGCAGTGCACACACAGTCCCACGGTATAACCACTCATTACTACTACAATACAAGTTTACTATTATTGCTAATCAAATACCCATGCAAAGAACACATTCGCATACACTTACTGTACATATTATATATGCTATGCATACTATATATACTATAAAATATGACAGGCCACGCCCCACAAAAAGAGAAAAAATGACCAGTAACCTACATATTAATTTACCCTTATTCATATCTGCAAGTAAGGAATCTACACATAGTAAGCTGTTCATAACACGACTTCGATACAGTGTGACGAGTGATGAAAACTGTATGCTGGGCTTTACCTGTCTGGGCACTACGCTCTACATCTACATCTACATTTATACTCTGCAAGCCACCCAACAGTGTGTGGCGGAAGGCACTTTACGTGCCACTGTCATTATCTCCCTTTCCTGTTCCAATCGCCTATGGTTCGCGGGAAGAACGACTGCCGGAAAGCCTCCATGCACGCTCGAATCTCTCTAATTTTACATTCGTGATCTCCTCGGGAGGTATAAGTAGGGGGAAGCAATATATTCGATACCTCATCCAGAAACGCACCCTCTCGAAACCTGCACAGCAAGCTACACCGCGATGCAGAGCGCCTCTCTTGCAGAGTCTGCCACTTGAGTTTGCTAAACATCTCCGTAACGCTATCACGCTTACCAAATAACCGTGTGACGAAACGCGCCGCTCTTCTTTGGATCTTCTCTATCTCCTCTGTCAACCCGACCTGGTACGGATCCTACACTGATGAGCAATATTCAAGTATAGGTCGAACGAGTGTTTTGTAAGCCACCTTCTTTGTTGATGGACTACATTTTCTAAGGACTCTCCCAATGAATCTCAATCTGGCACCCGCCTTACTAACAATTAATTTTATATGATCATTCCACTTCAAATCTTTCCGTACGCATACTCCCAGATATTTTACAGAAGTAACTGCTACCAGTGTTTGTTCCGGTATCATATAATCATACAATAAAGTATCCTTCTTTCTATGTATTCGCAATACATTACATTTGTCTATGTTAAGGGTCAGTTGCCACTCCCGACAACAAGTGCCTATCCGCTGCAGATCTTCCTGCATTTCGCTGCAATTTTCTAATGCTGCAACTTCCTCTCATACTACAGCATCATCCGCGAAAAGCCGCATTGAACTTCCGACACTATCTACTCTAGGTATTGTAAACGCTAAAAAAGTACTAACGTGCTATAAAAGGCTCTCAACATCTATTATACACTCATTACGAACGTAGTACGGACCGACTATGAAAACCTGCATAGGCACATGGAAAGGAAGGGCACGTCAAAAACAAACCGAGGGGGCACGGGAACAGGGGAGAAAAAACCGACATGCGCACCAAGATGCACAGCCACTCCACGTGCGCTCCCATCGGCATGGAACTCACCGAATGGGAAGTAATGGACAACATTACTACGATACCATTTTTTTAAATATAGAAACGTGACGAAGACACATTTGGCGGGCAATGGTAATCATCAAGCAAAGATTTACTGGCGAGGCTGACCAACTACACGTTAGACCTCATAACAAGCATGTACCACAACATGGCCTGCCGGTCATCCAGTAAACAGTATTTAAGCGATCTTGGCTTTTGAATTATTTCTACAACAGAGTGATCGCCTCACAGTACACTGTGTGTTCACTGCAATTCCAGTACTGATCGCGAGAACTATGGGGAAATAATCTCCGTCAGTATCGCTGGAAGAAATAACATACTAAGAATCGTGTAAAGCAGAAGAATGTTGTAGGTTCTGTTAAGCCATGGCTTCCCAACGTGTGGTCCGCGGACCCCTTAGGGGTCCGCCGGCTCTTTCTAAGGGGTCCGCGGCCACCTATCACCAAATCGTGCAAAATAATGGGTAAAATTATTGAATAAAAATGTGAAAATCAAATTCATCACTATCTTTTTTTTTTCGTGTGACAAATATGTGTACTTTTACTTCAGGTCGTATTCCCAAGCAGCCTTTGCGGTTCCTAAGAAAGCACGCATACACAGTTTAGTGCCGGAGAATGCGGCTTGTCTGATCGACTGTTTCGCAATAATACGGGGGTCGTTTGTGCGCCGGCTCACGGCGCTAGATGCGCTGAAACCTTTTACGCATGCGCGGAGCGAGCTTTGTCGACCAATCAGAGCTCTCGCTGGCACTTATGCGGCCCCAGGCATCGTTAAATGTTAAACTTGCTTTGTCAGTGCACTACCTATTTCATAAGTCGATTTTTGACCAGTTTATTACTTCTAACATGGGTCCGTGGCTGAAGTCGGGATCATTGAAGAAGGGTGCGGTTTCTCCATCGCCTTCTCAACAAGGGAAGTTTCCAGTTGAAATGAATGAGGAGGGAGGACGACCAAAGGAAGAACAATCACAAGAAGCTCCAATGACTGTTGATACTTCGGGGAGGGGGGGGGGGGTCATTGGGAACATGGCACTTGCATTAAGAAGCTTTCAGTTCCCATGGGTTTCGCTCTGAAATTTAAAGTCTTGACTGACTAGGGGTCCGCCATGTATTTTCGACTGTAGAAGAGGTACGCCAGCTGAAAAGGTTGGGAAGCGCTGTGTTAAGCTACACATCGGAGCTCACACCTCCTGAGCACGCCGAAAATTGTATAGCGAAATCTGAGCGTATGTTTCGTATTCTCTCGGTAGCGTCCCACGCGTCCCAGTTGTAGAGTGCCGTGTGACGTCATGCTAGCGCTGTGGGGCAGTAACCGGGACAAGGAAGCGCGGCTGCGTGCAGTCGCTCCAGTTCCGCAGACCCCGCCTCTTGCCGGATAGCCTCTCACTTTCAGCGGACCACGTAACGCAGGGGATTGCAGCCGACCACTGGCCGAACATCTGCCCCGACCTGTGGAGCGAGCACCGCACCTGGGACGCCAGCCGCTCTCCTCAGCCCGCGGCTGCACCTCTTCCCACGCTGTCTCAACCTGCACTCTCGCCCCCACTGCCCGCTCAGACAACTTGTAAGCTAGACTTTAAAGGCTGGCCAGTGCCACAGTCTTCCATCACCGTCATCCGTTCGACATCCACTGCCGCATAAGTTGTTCGTGTAGACTTTCGCCTCCATTAAGGTCTCCATCGCCGGCCGTTGTGGTTGAGCGGTTCTAGGCAGTTCAGTCTGGAACCGCGCAACCGCTACGGTCGCTGGTTCGAATCCTGCCTCGGGCATGGATGTGTGTTAGTTAGGTTTAAGTAGTTCTAAGTTCTAGGGGACTGATGACCACAAATGATAGTGCTCAGAGCCATTTGAACCATTTTTTGAACCAAGGCCTCCATCTTTATGCATCCAGGAAGCTCCTGAGTGTTTCCTGACGTCATTTACCCAACTTCCACTTCGTCTCGATCTTCTCTTATCCCTTGGACTCCAACCAAGAAATTTTTTGGTATGTCCACCATCCGCCTGCTACATGTGCCACCCAAGACCATTTCATTTTCACTACCGTTAGAATCACTTCTTCCACTCCAATCCTTTTTCTGAGTCATTGCCGGCCGCATTGGCCGAGCGGTTCTAGGCGCTTCAGTCTGGAACCGCGCAACCGCTACGGTCACAGGTTCGAATCCTGCTTCGGGCATGGATGTGTGTGATGTCCTTAGGTTAGGTTTAAGTAGCTCTAAGTTGTAGAGCACAAGTTCCATTGTGCTCAGAGCCATTTGAACCTGAGTCATTTGTTTGTTTCCTTGTCGCTCGCAAAGTGTATCCCTCCTTAGCTCTCTGATAAAGTCCAATTTTTGAATGGTTTTTACGTAAAAATTTCATATTTCACTGCCATAAGTCAAACCCAGTAATACACACTCATATTAACCTTTCCTTTTCAAACTTATTGGAAAGCCCTACTTAACGATAGTCGTTCCATAAATAACGCCCCACACTTTTTTCTCATAATGTATTTATTCTCAAGAGTTAGAGTTTGATGGTAACATCAATCAACATTTCTTTTATATGTACTACTTATATACATTGTCTCCATCACGTTCCACGGCCTTCACAGACATTGTCTACGAGCATGTATTCCTTACTGGTAAAAGCTGTTCTCTTGTTCCACCTATGATTGATGTTTTTCTCAACACTTTGTCTAAGATTAATAATTTAACATTCTTAATTGATCGAAATCTTGACTTCATCGTCTCATCAAGTCTGCTGTCTCCATTACAGTTCGGTCAAAATAGCCCAGTTATAAGCTGCTGTACTGCAATACCAACACAACTCTCATCATTACCTGATTGCAGCACTCGAGTAGATAAAGTAATTTCCAAGCTTCAGGACCTAAACAGATTTCATAAGTGTTCACATGAACACCAATGAAGGAAAATTAGTTGAACCGCCCACCAAAACTGAAAACAGAAGACAAAGAAACTAAATTAAAACAAATATTTGTGTCAGTCGCTTCTGTTTTCTTTTAGGATGTGAGAAGGCTCAGTGGACTGCACTAGAACATCATTTTTCTAAGCGTAATCTTCATTTCGGTTGGCGCAACGACTGCGCTCGTGTAGATTCTAATTGTTTACTCTTGATGGTCGATCGTCAAGCTCGACGATGGCAAATGGCGTTACTGTTGACGATAACGGTGCGAAGAGTCTCACTGGATGTCTCTTGGCTCTGTTTGCAGCCCCACGGTTACGAAAGAAGTTTTCCTTCTTGTATGTTGACGAATAATAGTAGGGGTTTTCTTGTGGGTGCGAACACAGATTCCAATAATGACAATGTGATTGTTTGAAAACCGTTTGAACAGTCGTCATATTTGTTGTAACCCGTTTACGACAACGTGTAAAAGAACAGAATTCTGTTTGAGTGCCATGTGTCAGCTGTGAAGATATTTTCACAATATTAATAGTGTGAATATTAATTGCGTTATTATTGTGTAACCAGCCACCGGAGATCCCTTATACCCAAATTATTCAGAAAATATCGCTGAACAACCTACGAAACTTTGTCGGTGGAGTTCAGGTTCGCCCTGGATTTGTAACCTGCTACTGCACTTCTAACCATCTAGCGTGCGATGCCAACCCGATGATACCGTTTCCACTTCGGTGCTAGACATTGAATCTGCATTTCCCATCGAGGGTGTGATTTGTACCACACCTGACCTTACCTGTCTCCAATAGAGGAGCAAAATTCCAAAGCAGTAATATACGAGTACACTAAGGACAGTTCTGCGTCTCAAGCTATACTTGCCGTTTTTGGCGTGGTAGTTGCCCGATGTTTCCAAATTCTTACAGTTTAATCTAACCTTACTTCCACAGAGTTACTTACACAGACACAAAATTAGTCACCGCCACGAGACGTCACGCTTATACCGTGCAACAATGATTCTATCCCTCATAATTGTATCACTTCGGCGAGGAAGACATTCCACGAGTTTGTTGGAGGATACCAGGTGAGTCTATTCATTGATGATTAGATACCGCAGCGCAATCAGATTTAGGGGATGTTGACTGCTACGATTCATAAGCTGCTCCAAACAGTTCCAGATTTTTTTTTATGAAACATAGATCGGGTGATTTAGCAGGCCATTCGAGTGCAATAGGGTGTCTGAGTATTCGTCAAAACCAGGAACTTACATATGCAGCTCTGTCAACTCGGCTATTGTCTTTTTCGAATATGGGGGTGTCCACAATAAAAAGCTCATCATGAAGCTGCAAGGGAAACAGCAACACTTGGTCACCAAGTGCGTTCACGGTAACGCGAATTCGTGGACTCTTGTCACGATATGAAAAACGAGCCCAAGAACACCACAGAATCATCTCCGGCCTGAACGACGCCCTACAAACTCTGTGGGTTGAATCCTTCATTGGACCGCCGGTGCACTCGAACCCTTGAAAAGGGACACAGGCGTGATTCGTTGGACCAGTCTACAAGTCTCTAGTCAGCTACTGCCCAGTTTCTAGATCGGTTAGCCCGCTGACGAGGTGTAGTTTTATGCGAGTAACGGCCATTTGCCAAGTACTTGGCTCCAAATGTTCACTGCATGCAGTTCCTTTGCCAATCCTTTCGGAATATAGTTGAGGTGAACCTGCATTCCCCGCCAGCAGAAACGCCTGTCGCACTTGAAACTGATTGTCACTGACAGAGCTTGATGCCCATCTCGTGTTCCTGTCTGTTTTTGATGGAAATCAAGGGCGTTGGATCGCAATAGCTGGTGAAGAATTGTTGACGAGGCCAACATTCACACTATTATTATTTACTAAGATTCACTGTTTAGTTAAATTCAATATTCGTTCTCAAAAATTACGGTGAAAACGGAAGAAACCAGATTTAGTTCTGGGTTAGCCACTGGCTGACCATGTGTCCGCCTAGACTCCACTCCGCAAAAGTGGTTTTGAGTTGCAAACTGCCTCTGGTGAAGAATTCGCAGACATGAGAAGCTGTCTCTGCGTAACCACTCTTTCAAGACATATATTTCCGAAAAATCTAACTTGTTGTGTAAATCTGTGATAATTACATGAAGTAAAATGTAAATGTCGTGTGACTAGGGCCTCCCGTCGTGTAGACCGTTCGCCGGGTGAAGCTGGAACATACGTTAGAAAGTGTGACAACCATTCAAAACGTGATGCGAGACAACGCGATATCCTGTCTACTTCACATGACTATGCGTAACTGAAGATTTTTCAAGTGACACTTTTATGCACTCACCATACAGTTGTTTGATCGGGTACTGCTGCTACAATGCCCGGTTATCAAGATGTAAGTGAATTTGAATGTGGTGTTATAGTCGGCGCACTTGCGATGGAACACAACATCCCCGACGTAGCGATGAAGTGGGGATTTTCCCGTACGACCATATCACGAGTGTGCCGTCAATATTAGGAATCCGATAAAACATTAAATCTCCGACATAGCTGCGGCCGGGAAAAGCTTCTCCAAGAACGGGTCCAATGTCGACTAAAGAAAATCGTTCAGCATGACAGAAGTGCAACCCTTCCGCAAATTGCTGCAGATTTCAAGGTTGGTCCATCAACAAGTGTCAGCGTGCAAACCATTCAACAAAACGTCATCGATATGGGCTTTCGGAGCCAAAGGCCCACTCATGTACCCTTGATAACTGCACGACACAAAGCTTTAGGCCTCGTCTGGGCCCGTCAACTCCGATTTTTGACTGTTGATGACTGGAAACGCCTGGTCGGACGAATCTCGTTTTATCTACATCTACATCTACATCTAAATGGATACTCTGCAAATTACACCTGAGTGCCTGCCAATCTCGTATAGCGCGCGGGAAGAATGAATACTTATATGTTACCGTACGAGCTCTGATTCCCCTTATTTTATCGTGGTGATCGTTCCTCCCTATGTAGGTCGGTGTCAACAAAATATTTTCGCAACCGGAGGAGAAAGTTGGTGATTGTGATTTCGTGAGAAAATTCTGTCGGAACAAAAAACGCCTTTCTTTTAATGATTTCCACCCCGCCGGCAGGGGTGGCCGAGCGGTTCTAGGCGCTACAGTCCGGAACCGCGCGACCGCTACGGTCGCAGGTTTGATTCCTACCTCGGGCATGGATGTGTGTGATGTCCTTATTTTCGTTAGGTTTAAGTAGTTCTAAGTTCTAGGGGACTGATGACCTCAGAAGTTAAGTCCCATAGTGCTCAGAGCCATTTGAACCATTTTTGATTTCCAGCCCAAATCCTGTATCATTTCTGTGACACTCTCTCCCATATTTCGCGGTAATACAAAACGTGCTGCCTTTTTTTAACTTTTTCGGTGTACTCCGTCAGTCCTGTGTGGTAAGGATCCCACACCGCGCAGCAGTATTCTAACACGTTGCATGTAGGAGATGGACGTGTACTATGGTGACAACCTCATGAATCCATGTCAGCAGTGGACTGTTCAAACTGGTGGAGGCTCTGTCATGGTATGGGGCGTTTGCAGTTGGAGTGATATGATACCCCTGATACGTCTTTCATGTCCATAGTGCATTCCGTTGGACTTGGGCAATTCCAGCAGGACAATGGGACACCCCACACGTCCAGTGTTGCTACAGAGTGGTTCCAGGAACACTCTTCTGAGTTTAAACACTTCCGCTGGCCACCAAGCTACCCAGACGTGAACATTACTGAGCATATCTGGAATGCCTTATAACGTGCTGTTCAGAAGAGATCTCCACCCCCTCATACCCTTACGGATTCATGGTGTCAGTTCCCTCCAACAATACATCAGTCTTTAGTCGAGTCCATGCCACGTCGTCTTGCAGCACTTCTGCGTGATATTAGGCAGGTGTACCAGTTTCTTTGGCTCTTCAGTATAAGTTCCAGTGGCAATTAAGGGGCTCCGGAAAGGCTCAAAATCATGAAAAGTTCAATTTTTACTTTTTTGCGTTTTCTGAATCTGCAGACTATTACCTTTTAATAGATATATAATTTATTCAATTCCGGAGACTACAACTATTTTTAAATGTTTTTTGAAATGTGTTCTACATGGGCGTGACCACTGTGGCGCTGTTAAACTGCTGTCAAATGGTGTTATTATTAACGTCCGTGTTCATCAGGTACATTTTAGTGATGTGAGATAAAGTATGTGTTGTGGCTAACCTGTGATGGTTCAATATATATCGCTGGTGTGATTGTCGATTGTTTCATGTTTATTTACTCTGTCGTTATCTCGAAAATATTCGTAATTAATTCTGTTTCTTGAGTCTCTGTTTTGTTGAAGTATAATAATGAGTAAAAGTAAAGTTATTAGAAATCCTCTGAAGGCTTTTAAGAAAAGGAGAAATGTTGGAAAGCCAAAGGTATTTAGAAATATGGGAATGAAGATAGGTTCTAACATGGTACGAGCGATGCTTGCTTTAGACAAGGAACGCCTTCGGGCTGCAGACAGGGCTGTAAAGAGTCTAGAAATACAAGCAAGAGTAAACAGGAGGAGGAACAAGAGGAAGCTGGAGGAGGAGTTTGCAGAGGATGAAGATAATCCATCCTATGGACCTGGAATGCACTAAAAAGTTAATCCAATCTTTGTCGCTCGATTCCCAAAACTTTTATTTTCTCATACTAATTACATGTTTTCTAAGGATCTTCCAAACATATTTGTTTCAAACTTTCAGTAAATGTTACACAGTACCTTCTGCATAATTTAACACAGCCTTTTTCCAAAAAACTGTATATTTTTGAATATATAAATAAAAAATTGCAAAAAATGTTGTGAATTTTCATTACAATTGAAAAAAAATCATCTTTAATAACTGAACTAAAATTTTGTAAAATCCCTGTGTTAAGTTGTAGCCCATATTCCAATAAATAATCTGTAAAAAGTTCAACTTCCTACCTCAAATACTTTGTGAGGAAAGATGTAATTTATAAGCGTTATTTTAACATTGCAAGTATAGGGCGTTCCGGAGCCCCTTAAAGAAAATCGATTTCGGTAACGTGTGAAAAAGAAATTGCGATTTGGACTATATTCGAAAAAAACACCTGTGGATGTGACAATGAGAAGGAAATTTGTACCGATGCTTGAGCCCTGTGGAACTTCGTGGCTAGAAAGTCCCTGAAGGCAGTTGTGTAAGGCCAGGACCCAAAATAGCCGTTCTTGGACGGGTTGACAGAGCGCGGGCGACAGGCGAGCAGAGCGTGGCGTCACCTCGTCTGCTGTGGTGATGGATGGCGGCTGCCCAGCCAGCCCGTGTGAGCAGCAGGTAGGCAGCGGCAGGCAGCCGGGGCCCTTCACCGCCGCGCACTTTCTCTGCTCTCTCCTGCCGGCGTGCCGTATGATTACGGCCGGCAGCCTCAGCTCGGCGGGAGAAAGCACGGCTGAGGCTACGGCAGCGCTGCGGCTCCCGGCGCAGCCAACGCGCGGCCCCGGCCTTGGGGGTCACCGCGCGACCCCCGCGCTCGACACCCTCGCCGGGCCCTTCCTCGCCCACGAGCAACGCAGCCTGCGGCCGCGTTTCACCGCAGCAGATGAAGTGCTGGAATCACAGCTATCGGTGGCGCGGCCGCGGCGTGTGCGGAAGCGAAAGTAGCGCCGGACATACCTCAGGGTAGCGTGGTAGGACCGTTACTGCTCGCAAGGTGTGCAAATGGCTTGGAAGTGTTCAAATGTCGGCAGCCCTTATACAATGGGGTGTGTAAGGTGCCTCTTACGTGAGTGTGGTGTGCGTACTGTAAGACCTTCGGTACACACACCATCAGATTATTTGACTTGTCGCTCTAACGAAGTAGGCGAGTGTCAGCAATATGTCTCGTGGTCTTATCGTGGCGTGTTTATCTTCTGCAGTTAGGTCAGACGATAGAAATGCCACTGGCACACTTAGAGTAGCAGATTGACGGTGACCAACTTTAAACAGAACTTGATTAATTTTCAAACACATTTATTAAAATAATAACAAGCATAAACATTACTTAACTTGATTCTGGATGCTATTTACAATTGACAGTCTGAAGTTCCTTTGGTCTTGGTACGTTAATCTTATTCTCACATGTCTCTGATACTTGACAAAGTGTCTATACATTTATCTTCATGGATTATGTACAGGAATATGGTAATCTTATTAGGCGCAGACTGAAACTTGACTATAGACTGGTACAGACTAATGCAGACTGGTACAGACTGGTGCAGACAAATGCAGACTGACTAATCGGAGGTCTGTACACTCGTTATAATACCTCGCGCGTTCAGGTATCACAGCGCGAGTGTGATCTGCAAGGAGAAAAGGTTCTACGTTAGCAGCAATCTCACTGGTTGCGTTACATATTAATACGCGGTTCGGCGGAAGCAGAATTTGGTCCGTCTCTAAGGCAGCGCCATCTCGTAGTGCGGAGACGGACGAGCGCTGCGCCTGCGCTGTTGTGCTTAGCGGGCCGCGCTCTAGTGGGAAAGTTGTGTACGCGCTGACTACGTGGATCTATGTACACAACATCGAGGAAGACATTTTTTCCAGTTTTAATAAATTATTGTCTCTCATTGATGTATTCACGATAGTTAGGAAGTGCTGTAGTCCGTAGCCGGCCATGAGTCGGAGTGCATTTCCTACGCTGGTTGGCTAGGTGACGAAGCGACCATACCCATCGCCTGTAGTGGGGTGGGGGTCGGCGCTGGACCGTAGCAACAATCGTCAGGCCGGTATTACACTACCAAATTTCTTTGTCAAAGATTTGATCAAAGATGTGATCAAATATTCCGTCAAATATATTTGACAAAGATCTTTGACATAGCGCTAAAAGGGGTATTACATTGCCATATATTTTCCGTCAAAGTTCAAGATGTCTGACAACAACAACTTGTGATTAACCGCAGCAGTTGCATGTACCACAATTGCACTGTGTGCTCCAAGGAACATAGAATATAAAGTGTGCACATGCGGAAGGGAAGCGGGGGAAATAAAGGAAACATACCTGGGTGAAGCCGTGGGTTTTACAACGACACGATAAAAGCATTCAACAAAACTTGTTACGTGAGCTTGTAGTGGAGGATTTCAAGTCGTATATCAATTACTTAAGAATGGATGAGCATACATTTCTGTATGTGCCCAATGAAGTGTATCCTCATATCACAAAGCACAATATTCACTTAAGAACTGCTACATCTGCAGAAGACAGGCTCACTGTAACACTCCCATTCCTTGCTACAGGAGAGGGTTAGGTTAGGTTAGGTCTCCAATCTTCTTAATCTATTTTTGTATTCAGCGTGCCTCACGTTGTAAAGCGCCTCATCAGCTTCATACATCTCTCTTAATTTTGTAGTTGTCGGCACACACCAGTTGTATTTACCGGCAATGTTTGTAAAAACACTATAGGCGACAGAATGCAGCGGTGCTAGCGCTCCATGTGGTAACATGTCACATTGCAGTGAACAGAACGCAAGCGACTTCTTTGATCAAATCTACAGCGAGGCCCTAGATTTGGTCAAATATTGGACGACATTTGACAAAGTTCCCTATTACACCATCAAATATCTTTGACAAAGGTATTGGACAAACACATTTGACAAAGAAATTTGATAGTGTAATACCGGCCTTAGCCTGGGAAATATAAATGACGGGAAGTACCGCCATCTTGGCGCCAAAGTCACCAATTTTGTTTATTTATATTTAATAATTAAAGTCATTTATGACAACATGAATACTAGGAGGAGCCTCTGGATGTTTAAAGCTATTTATCATAATTTTGCCTCGTTAAAATTCACACCCGTTCATTAACAAATGCATACCTTAGTAAGTACGAACTTGATCGGAAATCCACGAACTGTGACGAAACTAATAAGAGATACGGACTGCGCGCCAAAGTCGGCAGTCGGCGTTAAGAGCTCTTCCTGTCTTGTTCGATGGTAGCCATGCTCTCGGTTACGAGTAAAAATGGTTCAAATGGCTCTGAGCACTATGGGACTCAACTGCTGTGGTCATTAGTCCCCTAGAACTTAGAACTACTTAGACCTAACTAACCTAAGGACATCACACACATCCATGCCCGAGGCAGGATTCGAACCTGCGACCGTAGCAGTCGCACGGTTCCGGACTGAGCGCCTAGAACCGCGAGACCACCACGGCCGGCTGGTTACGAGTAGTTTGTGACATGAGTGTTTCAGTATTGATCTAATAGGAATAAAAGTGATATTACGGCATTCTGAATGTTAATTTCGAGTAAATAGATACCCCAAAGTTGACCGACAGCAATTTCAGATATTTAGCTTACACCGACAGAGACATCCAATGCGCCAATGAAGAATCTGCACGGGACGACGTTTACGAGAGCTGCACCGCGCACAGGTAGGAGGAATCCGACGACACGACCCACCAAGGCGGATCAAGGAAGGTCCGACTTACACTCGCAAATTCCGGGTGGAAATGCTGACCAGTCATACTGTACGTCACATATACCACCCTCTACGGATTCGCGGCTAAGCTGAGTATAGCAGTATCAGTTTAGAAGCGAGGGGATGTTGCAGGTGACAAAATTCACGGGATGCCTCCAAATATCGTGAAGGACCTCGTTTTGGCCGGCTTAGTGCAGCAACTCGATGTCTCATGGACCCAATAAGTCGATGAAAGTCCCCTACGGAAGTATGAAGCGATGCTGCCTCTACAGCCGTCTACAATAGCCAGTACAGAATTTTGTGCACGAGCTGACCTGTTGATTATGTCCCACAAATGTTTGATGGGAATCATGTCCGGCGACCTCGGTGGCCAAACCCTTCATTCCGATTGTACAGAATGTTCTTCAAACCAAATACGAACACTTATAGCCTGGGATATAGCGCATTGCGTCACTAAAAATTCCGTTGTTTGGTAACTTGAAGTCCATGAATAGCTGCAAACAGTCTCCAAATAGTGCCTCTTTGACAACCTGGGTCCATGGCTTCGTGGGGCCTGCAGCACACTAGAACCCTACCACCAGCTTTTGTCAACTAAAATCGGGACTCATCTAACCAGGCCAAGGTTTTATAGCCATCCAGGGTCCAGTCGATAAGGGGACGGTCCCAGGAGAGTCGATAAAGGCGATGACTTGCTTCTGACAAAGTCACTCACGGTGTTCAACTGCAGCCCTAGCCTATTAACGACAAATTTCGCCGCACTGTCCTGATGGATACTTTCGTCGTACGCCCTTCATTCATTTCTGCGGTTACTTCACGCAGTGTTACTTATCCGTTGGCACTGACAACTCTACTCAAACGCCGCTACTCCCGGTCGTTAAGCGAAGGCCGTTGTCCACTGCGTTGTCCGTGGTGCTTGAAATTTTGTATTGTCGACATACTCTTGACACCATGGATCTCAGAATGTTAAATTCCCTAACGATTTTCGAAATGAAGTGTCCCATGCGTATACACTGAAGTGGCAAAGAAACTGGTACACCTTGTAACCTCCCCACAGAAATTTTGAAATGACAATACTTAATAGAAATGGAGCCAAGTGTATCCCTCCCGCAAAAATATTAATGACAATGACAATTAAACAAAAATTAGCTATCTGACCCAAGTATAAGTTCTCCACACAAAATGTAAGATAATCCCATGACAATGAAACTACAGTGATAATCAAAACTCAACTTAACCGAAATGTCGGTCTTTGGCCCTGTGCAAAAATCAGAATTAATTTCTTACCTTAGTAAAACTGCATGTCAAAATTCTGCTCTTATTCTGCGCCACAGCTTGCAGCACATGCATCGCAATAACTAAATTTTTTGAAGTTAATTGAAAATTTTTTTGTTTAAAGGAAATGGAAGGAAATCGAATGATTCTTTGTTAAAAATTGCTTTTAAATCAAAATTATTATTGGGGGCGATTCTTACATAAATTACACTTAATTAACATCATTAGCTGATCGCAATGCTGCTTAATAATATACCTTGTCCTGAATCTCGACCATTGCGGTGCCGACGCCCGCCGACTGCTCTGCGCTACCACTACTGACAGACACCTCTCCGCTACATAACTCGGCTACTGCTCCCAACAGACTACTGTACTGCACTGCGCTTCGAGCGCAACTGCTCTGGTCAGAGATTCTACAATGCCTCATCATCGCTGCCAACGAGTACATACGCCTTTCATAACCCTCCACTGGGGGGCAAAAAATTTGGCAGCGATGGTGAGTCATTTGGACTTGCCATCGTAACAAATTTTTCTTTTAATTAATTAACATTTACAAAATATTTGGATGTAATACATGAATTAAATGTTGTGCGCATGCACCGATTACAAAACATTACAGACAAGACAAAATATAAGTACAATGAGTAGAGAGCGTATCAGCAAATCAGAAAAATGTATATACAAATTATTTGACAAATAACAAAGTGCATACGCACTGTAAGATTCTGTAGCATTTTTTTTTTTTTTGAACAAAGTCATGTTGACAAGGGACATGAGTGCACATGCACTGCAGTGGAGAACATATCAGCAAAAGACGAAATGTATATACAATGAGTAACAAATGACATAAATCATAAAAAGTATACAGAATGAACACAAATCATATCGAAAATTGAGAAGAGTGCACAGGCACTGGAGTTCAGTTGAAAACATATTCACATAAGTGCACATGCACTGAAAACTTTTGAACATTTTTATAACAAATAAACGCAAGGGTAGAAAAATCATCAAATCACAAAAAGTATATACAATATAGATGACAAGAGTGCACACATACTGCACTTCAGAACAAATCGAAAATGTCTTTAGTATTTTCACAACAAATATACATAATGGCAAAAAAACATGTCGACAAGTGACACAAGTGTACTCGCACTGGAGTTCAACAAATCGAGAAAAAATGTATAGGCCATTAACATAAATGATGTTAGTTAAAATGATTTTCACTATTAGGATAGGAAAGGAAAGGATTGCATCATGGTTGTAGCACTTTAGTTTGCACACAGCTGCACTGAAAGTCCATATTTTTCCACAGAATCACAACACTAAGTGATACAATCTGCAGTTCCGTTCCCAGAAGTATTTATCAGCGTATCAAGACACTGAAACGTCGTAGTAATATTCCATGCTATCATTTTGCAGTATGCCAGGTACACCAAACAGTGGGACCATAATAACGTCTTCATCGCTTACGGTGGTGGACAGCATGTCGTGTCAACACCACACTCTTAAGAGGCACACCAACGTAGAATTAGTGCAAAAACCAAATATAGTGCTCCATGATAATGAGGATGGACAAGACAAATGGATGTTACAATAATTTCAGGTAGTTAGGTCAGAAGGTGAAGGACATTACACGTCTTGATTAGTGATTACATAATTAGTTTGTGGCATCCATACTCTAGTTATTGAACATTTCTGTACCAAGTATTTCAGTATTACAGAATAATGTTCATAAAATTAAATTATTGCCATCATGGGTAGTCGTATTACAATAAACAGCGGCAATCTTTGTTCAGTTACACAATTACAATCATAGCATTAATAATCATGGGCATTATAAGTAGTCTCATTACAATAGACAGTGGCAATTACTAGCCAGTTATAAAATTACAATCATAGCATTAATAATCATGGGCATAATAAGTAGTCTCATTACAATAGCCAGTGGTAATTCTTAGCCAGTTACACAATTACAATCATAGCATTAATAATCATGGGCATAATAAGTAGTCTCATTACAATAGACAGTGGCAATTACTAGCCAGTTATAAAATTACAATCATAGCATTAATAATCATGGGCATAATAAGTAATCTCATTACAATAGACAGTGGCAATTATTAGCCAGTTATAAAATTACAATCATAGCATTAATAATCATGGGCATAATAAGTAATCTCATTACAATAGATAGTGGTAATTCTTAGCCAGTTACACAATTACAATCATAGCATTAATAATCATGGGCATTATAAGTAGTCTCATTACAATAGACAGTGGCAATTACTAGCCAGTTATAAAATTACAATCATAGCATTAATAATCATGGGCATAATAAGTAGTCTCATTACAATAGCCAGTGGTAATTCTTAGCCAGTTACACAATTACAATCATAGCATTAATAATCATGGGCATAATAAGTAGTCTCATTACAATAGACAGTGGCAATTACTAGCCAGTTATAAAATTACAATCATAGCATTAATAATCATGGGCATAATAAGTAATCTCATTACAATAAATAGTGGTAATTCTTAGCCAGTTACACAATTACAATCATAGCATTAATAATCATGGGCATTATAAGTAGTCTCATTACAATAAACAGTGGCAGTTACTAGCCAGTTACAAAGCATTATATTTTTTTATGCTAGCAATGCATTGTTTTGGGTAATTATAAGGGAAAGCAAAAAGAAATAAGAGAAAAAATTGCTTCTAGGTTGTTCCTATAAATGAAAAAAAATGTGTAACGTCATTCGTCATGAGTCAGCTGTAGCAAGGTTATCACTTTATAAATGATAGACACAAATGGGTAAAAAAAAGTAAGTACTAGAACAGGTAAAATAGGTAACAAGTTTAGTAAGTATCATAAAAAGCTTCTCCTGAAAAAAAAATACAAAATGGATTATTGAGCTGAAAGAAGAAACGCAGATTATGCTGAAAAGTAGTGAACTTCGAATTAACGGGTAACTACATAGCATAAATATATAAACTTCAACATTATCCTCATCTGTAAAGAAAAACTTCATTATCCATCACTTCATTATTCATATTATCATAACCTCATTATTATCATCACCTGTAAAGAAAAACTTCATTATCCATATTATTATATTCTTCATCATTATTCATCATCAGCATTCATTATCATCTGTAAAAAAATCACTTCATTATTCATCACATAACTATTCCTTATCCCTAGCATATTACATCACTTAAAAACTAAGATGTGTAGTTCTGTCTGACAGCTTGCATCAATCGCTTCGTACTCTGAAAGAAAAAATTAGTTAAGACTGCTATTCTACGATGAGTATAATATATTCTTGTTAATGCTTGTTAAATTCTGATCCATTTACTCTTCCTCATAAGGTGTTTGTATCTTCTTTCGTCTATTCCGTAGTTGAAATTCCCATTTCTGTTTAATTTATTTCCTTTATGCATCATTTGTTTCTGAAACTGATGAACAAAGATTAATGTCTGGCATTTAAATCATCTACCCATTAAATAATGACTGGTTAATGGTGACACAATTAAGCATACAGCATAACATGACAGAAAACGTAATATGTCTAAAGCAAAGACAGTGTTCAAAGGCAAAAAATGTACAGAGAATATCACAATGCAGCAGCAAAAAAAAAGTAAAATAGTCACGATGTTGAGATATCATAGGGCAGAAATGTCAAAATCAACTGGTGTGTTATACCTTAGCTAGTTCACAGTGCATACAAACAAAACTTGAAAACAATCGTACATACAAAAAAATGAAAAATGTGCACAGTCTGATGTGTAACGACAAGAAAAACGACCTGTTAACCTTACCTTGCCGGGCACTTGCCAAGAAAAAATACGATAGTCATCATCAGTAATTAGTCATATAATTATAATTTCATAAGTGGTCATAAAAATGTGTAAGTTCATCTGGAAAATATGCACGGTCTGATGTGTAACGACAAGAAGAGCGACCTGCTAACCTTACCTTGCCGGGCACTTGCCAAGAAAAAATACGATAATCATCAATAATTGTTCACATAAATATCTGGAAAATGTATTACAGTGTGATAAATCATAAAGTATGTTCATTCAATAAACGGTTTAACATTGGAGATATGGTGATTGCCTTTCGATTTCCTGGTTCTCAGAGTTTCGACGTGTACAACATTGGGGTGAGGAATGCTGCGAATCCGATATGGACCTGCGTACAGAAGTTCAAATTTACTGCACTTACCTTTTAATTTGCTGGATAAATAGTGTGTACGTACTAATATCTTCTGTCCAACGTGAAAGTCTCGGCGTCTACAAACCTGTTTTTGCTGTCTTCTCCGGCGCTCTGCGGCACGTTTGATATTGTTCAGCGCAATGTCAATTATTTCGTGGTGTCGTAATCGACGAGATGTAGGAAATGTTACTAATTCTTTAATTTTGTTTGGTGGTTCAACGTTTTTCAGTATTACAGACGGAGATAGCAAAGTGGATTCAGTTGGAATGGAATTAATTACATCTTGGAATGAGTGTATGTGTGTGTCCCAATTAACATGTCTTTTGTGGCAGTATATTCTACACAGTTTACCAATTTCTTTCATTAATCGTTCACAAGGGTTCGAAGAAGCGTGGTACTTGGATATATAAATCGGAGAAATGTTTCTAGCTCGTAACATGCGTGTCCATACAGCAGAACGAAATTGTGGTCCATTGTCAGAAATTACTTTCATCACATGCCCTACATGAAATAGAAAATGTTTTACAAATGCTTTCGAAACAGTTTTGGCAGTAGCTTTACGTAACGGAGTGAAGGTAACAAATTTTGAAGTGAGTTCAACAGCGACAAAGATGTAGCAAAAACCTCTATTAGTTCTCGGAATTGGACCAAAAATATCTACTGCAGCCATATGTCTTAATTTAACAGGTACAATGGGATATAATGGAGGAATGTGTGAAGTGGTGTCTGATTTAGCTTTCTGGCAAATTTCACATGACGCTAAAACTCGTCGTATACGTTTTTCCATGTTCGAAAAATAACAGTTCTGTCTCAGTATAAGAAAACATTTTCTGGCTCCATAATGTGCGTAACTTAAATGAGTGTACCAGATTAATTTGTTAATCAGTTCGTCAGGAATGCATAATAACCAATTGTTGCTGTCAGGATGAGAGCGGCGAAACAGAATGTCATTGCGTACAGTGTAGTGGTTCCTAATCGTAACATTATTCTTATCTTGCCAAAGGTGTTTAATTTCTTTCCACACATTGTCTTTGCTTTGCTCTCGTGCTATGTCCTGTAGTGACGACGAAATAAAATTTTCAAATGCTATTTGCTGAATGTACATAACGCTGAAATTTCCTTTGCAGAAGTTGGTTGCGACGTCTTGCTGATTGTTGCTGAGAGAACGAGAAAGTGCGTCTGCTATAACATTTTGTGTGCCGGGAATGTGAACAATCGTAAAATTAAATTCCTGCAAATAAAGTTTCCATCTACTTAACCTGTCGTGAGTGAATTTAGCCGAAAGTAAGAATTGAATAGCTCTGTGATCTGTGTAAACGGTCGTGTGTCTGCCATAAAGAAAGTGCCGAAATCTCGTAAAAGCCCATACAACACATAATGTTTCTAGTTCAGTAACGGAATAATTTCGTTCAGCAGGTGACAAAATGCGACTTGCAAATGCGATGTTTTTAATTACTGTTGATCCATCTTCTTCAATTTCCTGAAAAATGTGTACGCCTAAAGCGGTGTTGGAACTGTCAGTGGCAATGGAAAAATTTCTGGTAAGATCTGGGTGCGATAAAAGTGGAGCATTCAACAAAGCATGTTTCAGGTTCACGAATTCAGAATGTGCTTGCTTATCCCATGACCAAATAGTGTTTTTACCTGTTAATTGGCATAATCTATGCGTGTCTAAAGCAGAGTGATGAATAAATTTACGAAAAAAATTAATTAAGCCCAAAAAACTGCGTAATTGCTTCTTTGTGGTAGGAACAGTAATGTCACGTAAAGCTTGAAGTTTTTCTGGATCTGGCGCAATGCCTTCTGCTGAAATTACGTGTCCAAGAAATTTTATAGAAGTTTTGCCAAAATGCGATTTACTGAGATTAACTGTAAGTCCTTGAGCATGAAAAGTTTGCAACAGTTGTTCTAAAATCAGATTGTGTTCAGTCCAGTTAGCTTCTGCAATAAGAATGTAATCTACGTACGTCGTAATTCTGTCTTTAAGTTCTGTCGGAAGTATTGTGTTCAAACCGCGAATAAAAGCTGCAGAAGAAATAGTTAGGCCGAATGGTAATTTGCAAAATTGATAACAGTCACCAAAACAGAGAAAAGCTGTATATTTTCTGCAATTCGGATGAAGTTGAATTTGCCAAAATCCTGATTTCAAATCTAATGTAGAATAAATAGCTGTACCGTGAAATTTCTGTAGAAGTTCCTCTAATGTCTGTGGTCGATCTGTTTCATTAATAATAATGTCATTAAAGTGACGTGAATCAAGTACAAGGCGAAGTGAGCCATCTTTTTTCTTAACAATATGTAGCGGGTTTATGTACGGACTAACTGCCGGTTCTATAATTCCTTGTTCGAGCATATCCTGCAACTCTTTTTTAACTTGTTCTCTACGGATATATGGAATGGGATAATGCTTTGCTTTAAATGTGTCGTGCTGTTTGACTTGAAATTCATACATAAAGCCGGACATAGTACCAGGAATGTTGTCAAAAACTGGAGCTTGTTGTAAAAGAATTTTGTGTAATTGCGTTCGCTCGTCGTCTGTATTTGCACTGCTCTCTTTAACCTTATCAGTAATCATCTGCATTACGTCGTAGTCATCTTCGTCTGGAGTATTATAGTTATGTACGTACGTGTCTGTGAACAATGCGGGCTTACAGTCTATGTTACGTGTTGCGGAAATGACCTCTGTGCAGTTAATTGTTTGTTCTTCCGCAGATAATGAATGCTGAAACTCTAAAGCCAATTGCACATTTTCATCTTTTAACATTAAATAGGAATTCTGAAAATCAACCACTGCATCGTGTTGTATGAGAAAATTAGTACCTAAAATTACGTCTGTTGTCAATAAAGGAACAATCCAAAAATTTGAATGAAAAGTATGACCTCCAATACAAAATGACAAATGTGTCTGTAATTTAACGTCTACACCTTTACTTGATACTGCTCCTTTTACTTTGGTTTTGCCTAAAGGTAATGTGGGATAGGTATTCTCTTTGTTGCACTCATTAAAAGTCTCCTCATTTATAACTGACATAGGTGATCCGGAATCGATTACTGCTGAAAATTTCGATGAACCAATTTTAATTTCGATGACAGGATGTGAAATGGTTTTCTGAACAACTGGTCTTTCCTGCAAAAGAGTGTCTCTGATATCGTCGAAAGTAATAACATTTTCGTGAACAACATTTTGCGTGTCAAAAGTAGTGCTTGTGTTATTGGAAGATGCGTCCTGTACAGTATCTAGTCAGATTCTATCTGACGTGTTATTATTATCAGGAGGATGTTGTGGCATTTGTACAATTTGAACAGTTCTATTACTTCTTCCAGACGCATTACGCTCTGGATGATACCTACTGTCGGGTTCATTCATGAGAATAGGTTCTTGTGGACAATTTTGCTGTTGGTATGACCGACTGTTATTAAACGTACGCTGATAATTGTGCTCATCATTTTTACGTCTGTCGTGATACTCATTCCTATACGGTGCATTGCGATAGGAATTGAAATACTGTCTTCTCTGTACGTAGTTATTTCCTTGCTGCCGTGCGTTACTATTTGTTGTATCAGGGACTACACGTGCACGCGGTGAAACATTAAAGCCTGGTTGACCTTGTGCATTCCATTGTTGGTTAGGTATGCTAACCGGCTGACTTTCATGTTGTTGTGGCGGAAAACGTCTATTGTTACCAAAATGTGGTTCCTGTTGCTCATAATTTTGACGATACCGATAATTAGAATTTTGTCTGTTACCAAAGTTCTGGTGGTTGTCAGTCCTAAAGCGTCTATCACTTCTACCATTGAAATTACGTGTCTGATCATAATTGCTGTACGTTTGTTGGCCTTGGTTGTTATACGAAAAATTTTTGTTTACAAAGGAATAATCAGATTGCTGCACTTCTAAAAGCTGCAACAGATCCCTGAATGCCGAAATATTTTCTTTTTGTTGACCTGTTAAAAGTGACACTCTTAATGATCGTGGCAATTTAGAGATACATAATTGAATGAGTGCAGATTCACTATAGGGTTCACTTAAATACTGATTTTGTTGCACCATGTGCTCAAAGAATTGAGTGACACTGGGAAAATTGGAGTTCTCATAATTTGGTAAGCTAATTAACTGATCTTTAATTCCGCGCTGTGTCGTCTTCGACCAATACGCAGATAGAAAGGCATTCTGAAACTCTTCTACTGAATAACATTGCCTCGCAATCGGCCTCATACGAGTTGCCGGTTCGCCTTCCAAAAAGCTGCAAATAAATTCAAGTTTGTGCGTTACAGGCCAAGTCGGTGGAAAAGCGAAACTAAATTGTTGTATCCAATCTAGCGGATGAATGTGTGTTCTATCATTTTTAAACACTTTAAATTTTCTTACTGACAGAAAATGTTTGTAATCGAAATTGTCGTCTCTGTGTGATGGAACAGGTTCAGGATTGTAAGAGAATCTGTTGAACTGTGGTTGTTCGGAATCTAAGTCCCGTACTCTCTGTAGATTACCCAAATGATACGCGTTGCGCGAGTCTGACAAATGTTGGAAAAGTGGCGTCTGCTGTGATGTGTTATTAACTGAAATACTTTTCATCTCTGTTACTTCTTGTTGCAAACTTGACAACTTTCTACGCAACGTGTTATTAGACGAATCAATCTCATTAATTGTCTGCTGCAAATTTTGAAATTCCGGTGTTTGACTAAATGAAACCGGTGTAGTATCGTCTGATTTGCTGTCATTATTAGTTTCAATAACGTCAATTCCACTGGTCAGTTCATCACATTTTTCAGTCAGTATTTTTACCTGATCATCGGTTTTAGAATCAGACGCATTAATCTGTTTCTGCAAATTACGTGTAGTTTCGCTCAGTTTTGTAACGTCAGCCTTGACAACATCGGAATCCTGTGTTAGTTCTAATTGTTCGAGTCTGTCGGTCACTGTTTGAAAATCGGTTGTGTATGTGTCTGTTTTCGACTTAAGATCCGAAATTTCGTCACGTAATTCTGTGTTCGACTGTTTGATGGTATTAATTTCGTCGGACACTGTGGCAATATTGTTGTCTACATATGTTTTTGCCTTCGCAAACATTTTACGTTTGTCTTCCTGTCTCTGAGCAGTGATTGTTTCCATTACTTGACGTTTTACTTTATTTTGGTCCTCAATAAATTTGCGGAAACGCGTATCACTGTTTTGTATGTGAAGACTAAAACGTTCGTTAATCTGAGTGTTCTGTTGGTCGAATTTCGCGTCAATCTTTTCATCCATTGTGCGCGAAAGTTCTACCGTCATTGCTTTAAACTCGTCGCGTAATTGTGTAGCTTTTTCAGAGCATTGTTTAGCGACTCCGCTAATTTCCGCTCTAAGTGTTTCTGTTGTAGCTGTTTGCATTTCCCTTAATTCTTGCGCAACAGATCTAACTTCTTCGCTACTTTTCTTTGAACAAGCCTCAATTTCCTCGCGTAACTGTTCCTTGGTATCATGACACTGCGCAGCAACGTCTCTAATTTGTTCACTAAGCTGTTTGAGATTTTCATCATTGTTGTCTAATCTTTCATTTAAGTGTTGTTTAAGATTTTCGTTGTCTTGTTTGTTCTGTTCTCTAAGTTGTCTGAAATCTTCACTCTGTTGTCTGACCTGTTCACTAAGTTTGTCTTGTTTTTCATTAAACTGTTTGTTCTGTTCACTAAGTTGTCTGAAATTTTGTTGCAAAAATGCCATAATTGGATCCGATAAAAAATTAGCATTTCTGTTCTCTGTGTTAATCAATGCTGGATCTGGAATTGTCTCATTTTGTGTAACCATTTGGTTATTCTGAGATTCACAAAAAGGTTTGTCAGTCGGATGTGTACTGTCAGACATTATTTCGGAATTAAATAAATCCGGCGTACTTTGTGTACACTGCCCATTTTCATTAGACAAATTTGTCTGTTCGTTACTTGAATTTTCCAAACCGGGTGTGTTAACCTGGGCAGCGCTCATTACAACAGAGCGTCCCTCGTCATCGATTGTCGTCAAATCAACAGAGGACATAACCGAGTTCGTTTGTTCATCATTAAGACAAAAGTCATCGTTAGTGGTTGAAAAGCATTGATTGTCGGTGCACGCAGGATTGTCATCATTACACTGCGTATCACAATTACTATCAGTCACGTTGTTTAAATCGGTAATTTCATTCAAAATACCTCGCGATACACTATTCACAGTCTTTCGCGGCATTTTTACTACAGTCTCAATTATTCAAAAAAGAAATAAGCACAAATACAAAAGCAACACACAAATACAACAGAGCAACGAATCGCCGATGATCTGAGGAAAGAAAGTCACAAATTAGTAAAAGCGTTGCGCCAAATTATAATTATATTTAAGGAAATAAGAGCAGATATCTGACTGTTTTTCAAAAGATTCTCACGAAATACGATCCTGGACTGGGTGTCGCCAAGTGTAACCTCCCCACAGAAATTTTGAAATGACAATACTTAATAGAAATGGAGCCAAGTGTATCCTTCCCGCAAAAATATTAATGACAATGACAATTAAACAAAAATTAGCTATCTGACCCAAGTATAAGTTCTCCACACAAAATGTAAGATAATCCCATGACAATGAAACTACAGTGATAATCAAAACTCAACTTAACCGAAATGTCGGTCTTTGGCCCTGTGCAAAAATCAGAATTAATTTCTTACCTTAGTAAAACTGCATGTCAAAATTCTGCTCTTATTCTGCGCCACAGCTTGCAGCACATGCATCGCAATAACTAAATTTTTTGAAGTTAATTGAAAATTTTTTTGTTTAAAGGAAATGGAAGGAAATCGAATGATTCTTTGTTAAAAATTGCTTTTAAATCAAAATTATTATTGGGGGCGATTCTTACATAAATTACACTTAATTAACATCATTAGCTGATCGCAATGCTGCTTAATAATATACCTTGTCCTGAATCTCGACCATTGCGGTGCCGACGCCCGCCGACTGCTCTGCGCTACCACTACTGACAGACACCTCTCCGCTACATAACTCGGCTACTGCTCCCAACAGACTACTGTACTGCACTGCGCTTCGAGCGCAACTGCTCTGGTCAGAGATTCTACAATGCCTCATCATCGCTGCCAACGAGTACATACGCCTTTCAACCTGCATAACATCATGTAGGGCCTACGCAAGCACGTAAAAGTGCCGCAAAATGACGTGGCGTGGACTAATGTCTGAAGTAGCGCTGGAGGGAATTGAGACCATGAATCCTTCACGACTGTCCATAAATCCGTAAGAGGGGGTGGAGATCTCCTCTGAACAGCACGTTGCAAGGCATCCCAGATATGCTCGATAATGTTCATGTCCGGAGAGTTTGGCCAGCGGAAGAACTCTGAAAAGTGTTCATGGAGCCACTCTGTAGCAGTTCTGGATGTGTTGCATGTCGCATTGTCCAGCTGGAATTCCCCCATGTCCTTCGGAATTCACAATGGACATGAATGGATGCAGCTGATGCTTACGTACGTGTCATCCGTCAGAGTTGTATCTAGACGTATCAGTGGTCCTATATCACTCCAGCTGAACGCCACTACACCATTACAGAGCCTCTACCAGCTTGAACAGTCCCCTGCTGACATGCGGGGTTCATGGTGAGCCGTGTGGCTCGATCAGCGATATTCCCGCCGCCGGTATGGGTCATCTTTCCAGCGGTGTGCGCAGAGCGCGCGCTGGCGCCACCTACCAGGCCGATCGGGAGCGAGACGAAGAGCTAAGGAAGAGGGAGTGATTTTTGCTTCGGGACGCCGAGCAGTAACGGCATTTTGGGAACTGTGGCGGAGAGCTAAGGTCCGGTGTCAGCCATCAAGCACGGCACGTCCAGAAGGAGTTGCTTACCCGGGTGACGACGCCGTGGCAAATATTGCCAGCGTGGAAAGAGACGTTACTGGGAAGCCGTTGGTGTTGTTTTTCCGCTTGCTTCATGTCTCCTGGCATCGGGATCTGCGGCGGCTGGCTTCGTCGAACAAGCAAGAGGGTAAGAGCCTTGCTTGTCCTGTAAATTGTGGCCGGAATCCACTACTGGGCTCTGTGCGGTTGACTGTATTTTCTTGGGCGGCCGTCGCTGCTCCTATTGAGTCTGGCCTTCAATGTGTTGATTTTAATTGGTTTAATACATAATTTTTTAAGGTGTATGTGGTGTGATCATTAATATTTACGAGAGCCTGGAGTGCTGAGACATTCCGTTGTAGAGCCCTACTGTCAAGGTTTAACCGCCATTGAAAACAGTTTGCTGGTCCCTGTGTAAGTATCGCCTGGTTACTGTATTTATGTCACTCCACGGACTTAAGATGGCCAGTCGCTATATATAAAATTTCCCTGGATATATTTATCTCTGAATTGTGATAATATTACTGTTACGTTTCTGTGTGAACTAATAGCTTCTCTGAGAGACACGTGCCGGCCGTGGTGGCCAAGCGGTTAAAGGCGCTACAGTCTGGAACCGCGGGGCCGCTACGGTCGCAGGTTCGAATCCTGCCTTGGGCATGGATGTGTGTGATGTCCTTAGGTTAGTTAGGTTTAAGTAGTTCTAAGTTCTAGGGGACTGATGACCTTAGAAGTTAAGTCCCATAGTGCTCAGAGCCATTTGAACCATTTGAACCATTGAGAGACACGTGTTTAATTTTGAAATCAGTAGTTTCCTAAATTCTGACCAGTTATTGAGAGGCCAGTTGTTACTGTATGTTTAATGACCTGAAACGGATTCTATTGATGGTAGTACTAGAATTCCTTCAATGACAATAGATCGATAATGTAATTAATTTCATGTATTAATTTTACTGATGTTGTAATGAGTTATTGTGTTTCTAGTTATTTAAGGCAGATTTCAGTCTGTTGTAGATACCCACTAGTTCTGGGATTTTCTGATGCCCGTTCATGACCGTTGCTGCTCCCGTCTGGGCGTCCATGTCGAGACTGTATTGGAAACAGCTGAACGGGCGGGCGTCCGTTTTCTGAGCGTAGTTGTTGAATTTCACGAGCTTGTTTGCTCACGTGAAATTTTATATGTTATATGGTAAATTAACTGAATTATTTTGGTAATAACAATCAATGTCGTATTGAAAGAGTACATTAGTTATAAATTTTAACTCATTTCAGTAAATGTGTAATAGGCAATTAAGTGCAGCGTTTTTATCAGTGTTTAAAATTGAACTAATTTATTTTCACCTGAATGGTAAATTTTAAAGATCCCATGACTTTAGACACGTCAGCGTACGCTGGGTGTATCAGAACTCAATGCAGTCTGCATACAGAGAATAGGCAAGAAAAATATTAGAACCACAACCTTTCTTCCAGGAGTTATAACGCAGCAAGGTATGTTGGAGACCTTCTGCGACGTTTAAAACGAATGCGCTGGCAGAACTGTCGCTATAAGAGCGTTCCGTAAGTCGTGCTTCCATTGAATATTATGTGATGGTTTTATTTGTCAAGTTCTCTTGTTTAAAGGTACCAAATAAAATGTTAGGTGCAACTGTCGATGGTGATTGCCCGATGTGTTACTTTGGTCCAGTCCTACCACCCTACAGCCTATTGTGCTGAGTTTATGTCTTTGCATAAAGTTTGTAATTACATGTTGTCTCGACACTTCACATGGTTTGATACGGTTGTCTCCATACCCGCACACGTCCATCCGCTCGATACAATTTGAAACGAGACTCGTCCGACCAGACAACATGTTTCCAATCATCAACGGTTCAGTTTCGCTGCTGACGAGCCAAGGCGAGGCGTAAAGCTTTGTGTCGTGCGGTCATCAAGGGAACACGTGTGGGCATTCGGCTCCGAATGCCCATATCGATGATATTTCGTTGAATGGTTCGCACGCTGACACTTTTGGATGACCCAGCATTGAAATCTGCAACAATTTGCGGAAGGGTTGCACCTCTGTCAGTCGTCGTTGGTCCCATTCTTGCAGGATCTTTTTCCGGCCGCAGCGATGTCGGAGATTTGATATTTTACTTGTTTTTCAACATAATCTCCTATCTACGTGGGGGCCTTACGCCACTTTACTGGTAAGCATGCCAGCATGGTACGACTCTACCGGTCGTCGTCGGACCTAAGGCCCTGCTGCATCACCAACCTCTCTGTCATCAACGTACTGCTTCCCACAGAGTACATCCTTCACTGGGCGAAACAGATGGAAGTCGGAATGTGTAGCTTAGGTTGTATGGGGACTCGTTTGTGCGACCTTGTTGCGATGATGACAGGTGTCTCGCCCAACGACTCAGATTGCTTTTGCTCACTGCCAGGCCTCCGTAAACAAAATGCCAATGAATATCCCTGATGCTCTGGTTTTGTGCTAAAAGAAACTAAATGACAGCTCTCTGCTTGGAACGAGCCTGCTTTGCACATGCCATTTCTAAGGCTACCTGTAGCGTCGTCACCTATAGGAAACAGAATATTCCACGGTGTCTCAACCGAAAATGGCTGCGAAAGAGTATTGCATTACTTAATTGACGACACTCTTAATTTCTGTAAGAAATACAGTACTCATATAGTCGTACTTCCATCCAACCACTGAGAAAACAGCACTGTCCCATATCAAGCGCTATTAACAAGGGTTTCGTAAAATAATCTTCTTTGTAGGAGAGGTTTATCATACGCTCGGGAGATGAGTCTTACTTTCTAGCAAAATGGCTTTCAACTTCAGTTCCAAGAAGAGTTTTCAGTATCATGGAATACCCATTTTAGAAACAGTTCCATATCTGCATGGATTCCGAACATGTCTATGCACATTACAACGGAGAGAAAAAAAAAAGAAAAATGTCAACCACACATGTATTTTTGCGCATTCCTGCCCTACCGTTTTTATACACACTCGCGATATCTCAATTTTTTTTGTGAACGACTGTTATTTTGTTTTACTTTACAGAGATGCGAGAATGCAATGAACATATACTTCATTTCCTTTGCCACGAGAGAACGAATTCCATTATTTCATCACATCTCATCTCGAATACCAATACATGTTTGTGCAATGTATTCAAGAGGAAATATGAAATGTAGTTTAAATTTTCTTTCTGCGATAGAGGATAACATTTTATTTCAGAAAATTGAAGAGTATCATTTACGTCTAAATCCATAATTTCAGCATTCCCACAATTAAAAAAAAGAGTACACTAAGCACATTATATCGTAGCAAAGAATCTAGCCAACGAAGTCATTAATTGGAGAGAACAACGACACGCTGTAAGGGTGGATGGGTGGCCCAAAAAAGAAAAATAAAGAAAGACAATATGGGTAGCGTCCAAATAAAAAACGAAAAAGCAAAATGAAGTAAAAATTGTTAGCGTCTCCTCAGATTTTTTCTCAAGTCCAATTAGCCTCCAGAGGCCAAATGAGGAGTTGCCTGAATAAAGAGGCAGCGACATAACCAGGATTCATCTACAGGTATTAATAGGTGGAGGGATTTGCGATATGCTGACCAAATGTCCGCAGAGTGCTCCTTGTAGGTAGCAGTTTGCGAGTCGGAGCAGGCCTAAGGCCTCATTCATGAGTAGTGTTTACTTTTTACGGATTTTAAGCGTCGTGTAAAATATTTTTAGTGTTTGTAAGGCAATTTTATTTCTTCAATAAAGACCACCATTCATTATGGAAGAATAACCTTTAAATTTTCAAGAAAAATTTTTGGCTATGAAGGAGTTTCTCTTATTCCTTCAACAGGGCAGAATTTTTGGAAAAAGAGTCGATACTTGGAGGCAAACTTTTTCATTTTCTGTAAGAAACGAGTTGCTATTCGTTGTGACACTAACAAACGAAAGAAAATTTTTTGTATTTCACTTTCTTTTCTTTCAAATGAACAATTTTTACCCCTCAAGAAGGACACTAATTTTCTGGTGACTTCTTTTCCCGCATCACTGATAGCGTTCATGGAAAAATTACGAAAAAGTCGAGGTATAGAGTGCAAGACCTGGCCCGACACGTAGTTCCAATCTGCCACAAAGTTTCATAATAGCGCTCACTCGGCTGCAGATTAACGAACCGTTCTGGAAACAACGCCAAGCTGCTGCGAAGCCGTTTCGTCACGAACTCCTTTCTGATAGGGGTTCTACGTCAGCTACGTGTGTTGAGGAGCTTCTATGAAGTAGGAGGCAATCGCAGAGCTGAAACCACGAGGGCGTTCATAGCTTACCCATCGACAGACTGGAGCAAGGTGTAGCGGAATACTCATCAGTCATTGATGCCTGCAGATTTCAAATCCAGTTGTCGGGATAAAATGTATTGTGCTGTTGCCAGAACAGAAAAGTAACATAATTGCAATCCAAAAGTGGGCGCCCTCTGCAAAAAGTCTGTCGTAGAACAATAGACTCATTGGTTTTAATAAAAACGTTATTTCGTCATGGCTGAGGAAGAAATTGGCCTTAATAACACCAGATGGAGCCCCATAACCACAGGCTTCGCTGACATTCTGCAGCGGGATTGCCACATGTTCCCGGCTACCAAACACCGGTCTTGTGCTTACTTGTCCGCTGCTCATTTCGCTCACTACTCGATAACCACACCGACTCCCGATACACTGGATTTTGAAATTTATTTACATTAGCCGTACTGTATCTTACAATAAAGCTGAAACAAGGAATATCGTAAACTGTTCAGAAAGTTTTTAATCATTCTCTTAGTTTGTATTAACGGGGACTGGAAGGTCCATGCCAACTGCTTTCCTAGGAGCGAATGTCTTTTATTTGATAGGGAAGAATATTTTCATCCCCAAAAATGGAATTTTTTATTTTTTTAAGCACGAAGACTTTTATTTTCAGAAATCCAGATATTTAACTTTGAAAAACAAACAGCCTTTCCAAGAAAGAAGATATAAGAACTTTTAGTTTTCCAGCAAAAAAGCCTCACAGAGTAAGAATTGCAGACGTAAGAGCCCATGACGGTAACAGTTCGGAGGGCGTGAGAAGTGGCTGAAGGGGTGGAAGCGGGGAAAAAAATAAAGAAGAAATTCAGTTGGTAAGAGTATTAGCGAGGAAAGGCGAGGCTTCAATTTAGAAACTCGGCCCGACACTCAGTTTCAGTCCTACACGAAGTTCAAAACAGCGCTCAAACTCATGTAGACTTAATGGCTTACTCTGGAAACAACTTCTAGGGTTTGTCTAAGTCATTTCCTCGCGATATACAGCGTATGACGAAAACAAAAAACAAGAAAAAAACTGGTAAGCCCAAGGGGAGGGGGAAACGAAGTATAAGTTCAGGGGATGAGAGGGTATGTGATATTATTTCAGTGATTACAAAATTGAGTCAAATTTGCAATGAAATTCGTAGTATGATCCCACTTTTGAGTATGATGTAGCACCTCTTCTGGCCTAGATGCATGCACTGATCTGATTAGGACGACTGTCATATCCTCTCCTGAGCCAAAGTGGCCAACAACTGTAGTAACTGGACCTTCGTATCCTGTAAACCGGCACCGGGACGGAGTAAGTAGACGTCCGAGCCAGTCCCACGAAATGTGCTTCCCGCGAGAGTAACTCAACGTCACGCAGGCTGTTTATAGAGACACGTGCCAATGTGGACGAGCTTCGTCCTGCTCGAAAAACGGCAACACGACACTTTCATTTGACAGGTTCACATGCAGACGCAGGGAGGCCGCCGGCCGTTGTGGCCGAGTGGCTCTAGGCGCTTCAGTCTGGAACCGCTCGACCGCTACGGTCGCAGGTTCGAATCCTGTCTCGGGCATGGATGTGTGTCATGACCTTAGATAGGTTTAAGTAGTTCTAAGTTCCAGGGGACAGATGACCTGAGATGTTAAGTCCCATAGTGCTCAGAGCCATTCTAACCAGCAGGAAGTGACGTAACGCTGGGCCGTCAGAGTCCCCTCAGTTACTACCAGTCGTGACCTGACGTCATATTCTGAGGATCCCCACTCCATGACGTGACGCCAGGAATGACACTGCCTTGCCTCTCCAAAACACATCCGGGGTAGCGCAGAACCGCCATTCAGAGCTGCACGTAGGGCGACGCCATCCGTCAGCAGTCCACGCTGCCAGGTCACAGCATCACTGCAAACGCGGTCGCTTGTTTCGTGGTGATAACCGCAGCCTAAGCATGAGACGGTAATTTCCTTGTCCAACTGCTGGTGATCTCTGGCCAATAGTCAAAGATTTCACAGAAAGTTGCAGAGATTCTCCTTACTTGTTCTAGGGTGGTAGACGCGAATGTAGAGGGGTTACGATGTGCTTGGTGGACAATATTGCGATTCTCCCTCTTGGTGGTCAGATGTGTAGACCGGATGCTTGACGACGAATGTGGCTGCCCTCACATTCCCACGCAGTCCAACATCGGACCACTGTCACATACGAATGCCCCACAAATCAAGATATTGCACGATTCGACCAGCCGCGGGCAAATGAAGACCCTTTTATAACTCTCAGGTAATGATAACGCTGTCTCACACGAGTAATATGCCTCTTATATACCCAACCAGGTCTGGTACCAACACTAAACAAGAACAAGACTAATGCACTTTGGTGGCATTTCTACCTTTCACACGGAATTACAACACTGATTATTAACATACCCGCCCATAGTCTGTACGAGTATGAAGTTACGTTGACATCGACCATTTCTCCTGGGTGCCTCACTTTGTTTATCAGGCAGTGAAATTACATTCCCCTTAATGTAACTCCAAAGGCTCCACGAAGAATCAGTTAACTGTATGTGCAGAGGAAGGCCACTGCAACCGTGGCCGAAATGTCGGCCTTATTCATTGACACTTATTTTTTACGTGACAGCACCACGTACAGAAAATGTTGTTAAATACGTTTTCTTTTGACGTGCTGCGCATCCTTACGAACCGCTTCAGTAATGGTGCTTGCCGTGCGAGGTAGACGTGCGGTTTGAGGCGCCTTGTCACGGTCCGTGCAGCTCCCCCTGTCGGAGGTTCGAGTCCCCCCTCGGGCATGGGTGTGTGTGTCGTCCATAGCGTAAGTTACTTTAAGTTAGCTTAAGTAGTGAGTAGGCTTAGGGACCGATGACCTAAGTACACTACTGGCCATTAAAATTGCTACACCAAGAAGAAATGCAGATGATAAACGAGTATTCATTGGACAAATATATTATACTAGAACTGACATGTGATTACATTTTCACGCAATTTGGGTGCATACATCCTGAGAAATCAGTACCCAGAACAACCACCTCTGGCCGTAATAACGGCCTTGATACGCGTGGGCATTCAGTCAAACAGAGCTTGGATGGCGTGTACAGGTACAGCTGCCCATGCAACTTCAACACCATACCACAGTTCATCAAGAATAGTGACTGGCGTATTGTGACCAGCCAGTTGCTCGGCCACCATTGACCAGACTTTTCAGTTGGTGAGAGAACTGGAGAATGTGCTGCCCAGGGCAGCAGTCGAACATTTTCTGTGTCCAGAAAGGCCCGTACAGGACCTGCAACATGCGGTCGTGCATTATCCTGCTGAAATGTAGGGTTTCGCAGGGATCGAATGAAGGGTAGAGCCACGGGTCGTAACACATCTGAAATGTAACGTCCACTGTTCAAAGTGCCGTCAGTGCGAACAAGAGGTGACCGAGACATGTAACCAGTGGCACCCCATACCATCACGCCGGGTGATACGCCAGTATGGCGATGACGAATACACACTTCCAATGTACGTTCACCGCGATGTCGCCAAACACGGATGCGACCATCATGATGCTGTAAACAGAACCTGGATTCATCCGAAAAAATGACGTTTTGCCATTCGTGCACCCAGGTTCGTCGTTGAGTACACCATCGCAGGCGCTCCTGTCTGTGGTGCAGCGTCAAGGGTAACCGCAGCCATTGTCTCCGAGCTGATAGTCCATGCTGCTGCAAACGTCGTCGAACTGTTCGTGGAGATGGTTGTTGTCTTGCAAACGTCCCCATCTGTTGACTCAGGGATCGAGACGTGGCTGCACGATCCGTTACAACCTTGCGGATAAGATGCCTGTCATCTCGACTGCTAGTGATACGAGGCCGCTGGGATCCAGCACGGCGTTCCGTATTACTCTCCTGAACCCACCGATTCCATATTCTGCTAAAAGTCATTGGATCTCGACCAACGCGAGCATCAATGTCGCGATACGACAAATCGCAATCGCGATAGTCTACAATCCGACCTTTATCAAAGTCGGAAACGTGATGGTACGCATTTCTCCTCCTTACACGAGGCATCACAACAACGTTTCACCAGGAAACGCCGGTCAACTACTGTTTGTATATTTGGCAACTTTCCTCGTGTCAGCACGTTGTAGGTGTCGCCACCGGCGCCAACCTTGTGTGAATGCTCTGAAAAGCTAATCATTTGCATATCACAGCATCTTCTTCTTGGCAGTTAAATTTCGCGTCTGTAGCACGTCATCTTCGTGGTGAAGCAATTTTAATGGCCAGTAGTGTATTTCGCCTCTATGCATTGGGCGAGAAGGGAATAATAGAATAAATTATACTTCATTCCTTTCGTAGCTGCTTTATCTGGGAACAGTAATAACGGAAGAAGAATTGTTTTCACCTTTTCCGTTTTTTATAACGTCCAGCACAAACGTTAATACAACTCCAAACATGCTCTCTTAACAGGCTACAGTTATAGATAAATTTGACTTTAATACGTTTTTCGGCGATAATATTCAAATGTTTACGCGTCTTGTAATGGCGGCTGATTACGTGTGGCGAAGCTCCTCACAAATACCTGTAATTAAACGAATTGGTGAAAGCAAAGTGTTCTCTGTTGTTGTCTTCACTTCCGTAAAGAGGAAGACGATTGACCATTACAAAGAGTAAAAGTACATATTTGCCCCGCTACACGGCTTAGAGGACAATCTCTAAAAATTACATCCCAAAAATTGGAAAGTTGCTTCGTTTGAGGCATATAAATGAAACAGATACCACAACTTATAGATATTTTGCAGTTGTGATTGTTGCCAGTGACTGACCATATATCGTTTAAACAAACGTTAATAGGTAATTCCGATTGTTTATCCATAACGTATTAAACTGCTTATGTTCTCGATCAGCTGCCAGTCCCTGTATATTGCTACCATTCTCAGAATTTACGACTTCGCTACACAGAACAGTATCGACCATGAACAGCTTGACGGGAATCCGACGCCATGCGCTTGTGCATGTCCCATAACCAACGAGATTTCAAGCTTGAAAACTACGATTAGACTTATTCGATATTGCAGTGCCTGTGTTGTTAAGAACAACAACGCAATGTTCATTTGGACATGCGTTCATGTCCAAAGCAACGGCCTCTACGGCGACTACAGCCGTTACGAAATAATTGAAATGTATTCGCCGTTGTGAATACGAGCAACCATCAGATGTATAAGAGAACGACGACCATGAAAATTTGTGCTGGACCGGGACTCGAACCGGGATTTCCCACTTTACGCGAGGGGTCACCTTAACCGCTTTGGCTATCCGTGCACGACTCACGGTCAGACACAGCTTTCCATATGACGTCGTTCTTGCGTCACAAACTGTACTGGTACACACCTTATGTAGTTACCGTATAAGGGACGACATTTTAATTGAAAATCGTTGCCTCGCATCGGCGGATAAATACAATATTGCAGTACCTTCGGACATACAGGGTGTTTCAAAAATGACCGGTATATTTGAAACGGCAATAAAAACTAAACGAGCAGCGATAGAAATACACCGTCTGTTGCAATATCCTTGGGACAACAGTACATTTTCAGGCGGACAAACTTTCAAAATTACAGTAGTTACAATTTTCAACAACAGATGGCGCTGCAAGTGATGTGAAAGATATAGAAGACAACGCAATCTGTGGGTGCGCCATTCTGTACGTCGTCTTTCTGCTGTAAGCGTGTGCTGTTCACAACGTGCAAGTGTGCTGTAGACAACATGGTTTATTCCTTAGAACAGAGGATTTTTCTGGTGTTGGAATTCCACCGCCTAGAACACAGTGTTGTTGCAACAAGACGAAGTTTTCAACGGAGGTTTAATGTAACCAAAGGACCGAAAAGCGATACAATAAAGGATCTGTTTGAAAAATTTCAACGAACTGGGAACGTGACGGATGAACGTGCTGGAAAGGTAGGGCGACCGCGTACGGCAACCACAGAGGGCAACGCGCAGCTAGTGCAGCAGGTGATCCAACAGCGGCCTCGGGTTTCCGTTCGCCGTGTTGCAGCTGCGGTCCAAATGACGCCAACGTCCACGTATCGTCTCATGCGCCAGAGTTTACACCTCTATCCATACAAAATTCAAACGCGGCAACCCCTCAGCGCCGCTACCATTGCTGCACGAGAGACATTCGCTAACGATATAGTGCACAGGATTGATGACGGTGATATGCATGTGGGCAGCATTTGGTTTACTGACGAACCCTATTTTTACCTGGACGGGTTCGTCAATAAACAGAACTGGCGCATATGGGGAACCGAAAAGCCCCATGTTGCAGTCCCATCGTCCCTGCATCCTCAAAAAGTACTGGTCTGGGCCGCCATGTCTTCCAGAGGAATCATTGGCCCATTTTTCAGATCCGAAACGATTAATGCATCACGCTATCTGGACATTATTCGTGAATTTGTGGCGGTACAAACTGCCTTAGACGACACTGCGAACACCTCGTGGTTTATGCAAGATGGTGCCCGGCCACATCGCACGGCCGACGTCTTTAATTTCCTGAATGAATATTTCGATGATCGTGTGATTGCTTTGGGCTATCCGAAACATACAGGAGGCGGCGTGGATTGGCCTCCCTATTCGCCAGACATGAACCCCTTTGACTTCTTTCTGTGGGGACACTTGAAAGACCAGGTGTACCGCCAGAATCCAGAAACAATTGAACAGCTGAAGCAGTACATCTCATCTGCATGTGAAGCCATTCCGCCAGACACGTTGTCAAAGGTTTCGGGTAATTTCATTCAGAGACTACGCCATATTATTGCTACGCATGGTGGATATGTGGAAAATATCGTACTATAGAGTTTCCCAGACCGCAGCGCCATCTGTTGTTGAAAATTGTAACTACTGTAATTTCGAAAGTTTGTCTGCCTGAAAATGTACTGTTGTCCCAAGCACATTGCAACAAACAGTGTATTTCTATCGCTGCTCGTTTAGTTTTTATTGCCGTTTCAAATATACCGGTCATTTTTGAAACACCCTGTACATGCATTATCTATTTCATACCAATAATGACTTTCGTTTTATTATTTCTTAACATTAATCTCTTTCTTGTTAACAGATTACCAAATGGACAAGTGGGTGAGTGTTGTTGTACAAACCGCAATAACTGGCTTGGACGAAGTTTGCACAGTCTCCATGGCGATCATCTCACTGAGATAACCACGAATTGTAGTAATTGTCTAGGACCTGCTCTTTATCTAATTAAAAGGTCCGATTTCCCAGTGCGAATCGCACTTGGAATGATTCTGACTTTAACGGTCGCGAAAATACGAAGCCAAGCCAGTTATTCCCGAAACATAACATTTCGAGCGAATTTAAGATTTCACACCTTCAATTTACCGTAACTCTCCAACAGAACTAAAGCGACAAGGTATCGGACTCCACGTCTCATCACAGAATATGGACGTCGGAGGTTTTCCCATTCTGTAAAGCAGGACAGGTGTGGCGATCTATGGAACATTTAGCGTAGGGTGACCAAACGTCCCGGAAAACCGGGATTGTCCCGGTTTTCATCCCTGTGTTCCGGTGTCCCGAAAATTTGTTTCGGGACGCTAAAAAGTCCCGTAATTCAGTTTTTAAATCCATTTCGTGAAACTTTCTCAAATTTTTGGGTTTTCGCTATATTAAAGGAAATACAACACAAGAAATTAATATATTTTAGCTTATTGGTCTAGAACCTCCATTGTCTCATACTAGTAATCACAGTATCAGTATTGATACACTCAGGCAATAATTTACTTTGAGCGGTACTTTGGCGAAACAAGTAGTAAGTTGTATTATTGTAACAGTCTGATTGTCGCGCCACTTACTCACACACTCATTGTCAGAACAGTGTAGTAGTTGATATTTTGTCAGACAAACTGCAATAGTTTTTCTCATATTAGTGGTATTATTGCTGCAGTACTGTGAAACGCAATGCCGAAACGTGCCTACAAGTTCAGTGACTGTTATTCCAAGGAATGGAATTTCATTAAGAAAGGTCGTTTTGATTACGAAGCTGAGTGTTCCGTATGTCACTGTTTTATTAGTATAAGTAATAGGGGTAAATGATGTTTTGAAAAATACTCTGGAAACTTACTAAGAGGAGAGAACAGCAGTTCATTTCTTTTAATGTTAAATCTGTCCTTAAAAGAGCAGAAGTATCAGAAGCAGCGGAAAGGAGTTTTAGAGGAGAAGTTAACAAGTTTTATGACACTTGTGTAGAATATCTCAGCACGTGGAGCGCCTCATATTTACACTCATCGCCGGTGTTTGATTGGATGTTACTGAAGAGAGTGCCAAAATGGGAAAGTGTTGAAGAGACAGTTTCTTATTTGAAGAGTAAAGAGATTGAAATCGATGATTCCATTCTCTTTGATCAGTTCGGCATACTGACAAATTTTGTTGGAGAAAGTCTTCACAAGTGGAATGATGTAAAAAAAAAAAACATTGGAATGTCATGAGAAGTGGGTGAGTTTTTTTAAAAGCTGTGACTGTCTTCAGCAGTACTCTGAGTTGGTAATAATTGCAAGGTATTTATTTGCAATCCCAGCCCATAATGCCAATGTGGTAAGAGTATTTTCGTTCATGAATATCCAGTGGACTGATGAAAGAAACAGAATGGAGGTGGACTCTCTTGAAGCAATCCTGCAGATCATGTACAACTACAAAATGGATTGTGCCGAGTTTTATCACTGTGTCTCAAAGAACAAAGACATGATCAAGAAGGCTGGAGGCTGTGAAAAATACCCTTTTCTCCAAGGACAGTCAATTCCATCTACAAGTGCTCAGTAATATTAAATCTTATGTTAATATTAATTGATTAAAAGTTGAATGGCTGTAAAATTTTGTAAAATCGTAATAGATTTCTTTATTACTGTATACGTTTATTAAATGTCATTAATTATACAGATAATCTAGATTATATCAATCTTTTGTATCCTCTTATTAGTTATAATAATCGGGTTAACAAAATGTATCAACAAAACATTAATATTTAAAATTAAGAAACCTGGGTACATGTGGAATGAGGTGTTCATTGGCACCCGGGTGAATGTGTCCCGGTTTTCACCGAAAATAATTTGGTCACCCTAATTTAGCGACACAATACAATGCTTGTGCAAGTACAAGTGTTTCGGAACACATTGTTTATCAAACATTGTTGAACCCGGACTCTCAGCAGACGATCCCTAAGTATTCCCGTGTTGGCTCAACAATATCATCAATTACGATTGCAGTGGTCACTAGGTCCTCTAGGTTTCACCTTAGATCGGTGGAAGAGTGTCCCCTCGTCTGATGAATCATGTTTCTTGTTACACCGGGCCGATGTTAATTTCCGATTACTCCGTCATCCAGGTGAATGGCTGCTCGAAACATATTCCGCTCCACGGAGGCGTGGCGGTGGAGGCTGGGTTATCCCACATCGGTCATTCAGCTGGGCTTCCGTGGCACCTGCGGTAATAATCGAAGGCACCATGACAGCTACGGGACATGTTAACATTATTGTGGGCTTTCACCCTTAGTGTCTTCCAGGACGGCGGTGAAATAATCCTCCTGCATATCTGTCCGTGACACAAGGCCAGAATCGTGCTATAGTTGTGTGAGGAGCATCATAGTGAACTCACACTGATGTCTTAGCCAGCAAATTCGCCTGTTCTGAACAGGGTGGAACACATCTGAGACGTTATCGGGTACCAGATCTGCGTCCACAAATCACTGGCACGTAATTTGCGGGAATCACTGACCTGTGCGTAAACATACTTTCGAAAACCCACGCAGAATAGCAGCTGTAATGAATTTCAAAAGCAGACCACTGCGTTACCAAACAGGTGATCTTAATGTTTTGTCTCGCCAGTGTATACAGCGACATAGTACTATCGCTGTTATCTACGGGGCGGGTCTGCGCAGTCGTAAGAGACTGGGCGGTGGTTCAAATCCCAGTCTGGCCATTGAGATCTGGTTTCCCAACACCGCTTAAGGCAAATGACGGGATGCTTACTTTGAAAGAGCGCGAACAATTTCCCAATCCGACCTTCTGCGCCGTCTTTTATGACCTCGTCGGCGGCGGGACATAAAACGCTGATCTTCTCTCCTTCCTTCCTTCCGAAGTTACTTTTACATCTGACGATATCCTCCCGTTAAGATCGGTGCGTTGAGTTCTGCCATTCAGAAAGTTCGGGAGCAAAACGGTCCAATGTACCGCAGCCTTGTATCTAGTTCACTATCCTCCTCACCACTTGTGTAACATACATGCTACATCCAATTTTTAATTCTTTTTTTTCTACTTCAGAGGATAAACTAATCTTGCTGAGCCTTCATGATTATTACTTATGCTTTAAACTTCCTGCTTTCTGCGCATCATTTGTTTTAGTTAGTGCATGTTCCCAGCAGATGGTAGCATCTTATTGAAGAAAGCTATTTATCGCTCTGTTAGCATCGTTTCTAGAAATAAAGCTAATTATTGTTTGTTTTTAGTAATTCTGAAATGAAAGTGTTTACAGTATGCTATAATATGCTACACCACACTGTCTAGTAAGTGATTGATTATTTAATCAAAAAATTCAGCGTTACGTTTTTTTTTTGTTTTTTTTTTTCGATGTACACTGGATCTGCTTTCGGCAACGACCTATACTTTGAAGTTCACAAGAGAAAACGCAAGAGGAAGAAGAGAGTGCAGAAGAAGAGGTGGAATGAGACGACAAAAATAATGCAGTTCCAAAGATGATGCGTCCCATAACACCAAAGCCTGTGCCTTCACAAACAGCAAGAAAGTTCCGTGCACAGCGTCTGCTGAGTGAATCAAACACAGAAAAGTAGTTTCAGATGCAGTTGGTATGGACGTAAGGGTTTCACATTTTTGCAGTCCACTAAATGCAAAAAATATCCCTGTTCCACAGATACAGAGAAATTGTTTTTTGCTGTTTCATAAGAAAATAGCAGAATTTTCTGATTGTTTTTCGCATATAATAATTAATACCGCACTGTGACACATAACCACATTTATGTTTTTTCAGTTGTTGAGCAATAATTAAACCCATCAAAGTAAACACTGAGAACATTTTATTGGTTCAAATGACTCTGAGCACTATGGGACTTAATTTCTCAGGCCATCAGTCCCCTAGAACTTAGAACTACTTAAACCTAACTAACCTAAGGACATCACACACATCCATGCCCGAGGCAGGATTCGAACCTGCGACCGTAGCGATCACGCGGTTCCAGACTGTAGCACCTAGAACTGCTCGGCCACGCGGCAGGCAGAACCTTTTATTACAACAAAAAATAACGTATTTGAATTTTGATGTAGCATATATGCTACATCTCCAAAAATTTTGATCAATCACATGAATTCTTTAAATCTAGTATTTTAGACTTATTTTGTATAAAAACAACGCGATGAGCACCAATATAAACTTTTCGTTCATAAAACCCAAGTTCGGGTCTGAGGAGGCTCGGCTTCACAGGGGAACTGCATCTAATGCCTTTCGAAACACAAAATATGTGACATTAGCCTGTGCCCCCTTATGCACTGACTTCTGGGTCCCATGGACGAACACGTCGAACTGAATTTCATATAATCTCTGTTTGCAGGACCTATGTCGAATCCTAAGGGGAAAATTTTCAGTTTTCATAGGTATCGTAATATATAAGAGTACTACGCATTCCACAAGCCTATAACGACGTATGCCAGCGATGTTTATTTGAGACTGTCTGACAAAAGCCTTTAAATCTGGAATGACTCGCTCCTTTTTCCAGTCACTTTTAGTTGTGCATTGCTGACGCGACCTACGATGAACTGCTACTCGTCGTTACCAGATAGTCTCACAGTTTAGCGTGTCCTGTATTTTGCTTATTACTAATCTGCTACCTGATCAATGCTTTACCCATCAGGATACCGTTTTATCAGAACGACTTCATTCCTGTTCTTGTTCACCACAATTGTTTCTTGTCGACGCTCCCTTGACAGCAACAATAGTCCTCATAAGTACGGACACCAGACCTAGTCAGTTCCTAGAGTTCATCAGTGATATTAGCTTAAAATGCGTAATCGGATATTCTCCTTCTTTTAATCTCAAACAACTATGATCAAGTTACAAGTTACCTACAGATACAGTACTAGGTATTTCCTTAAGCTACCTAACCTGAAGTAAGAAGTTCTGCACATCGTGGCACCGAACCAGATATGTGCTTCATCAGTGTTTTAGATAATGGTCACTGTAATATACTACACTTACACCACTGCACAGATGTGTAATTTTTACTGTAGGAGCGTGTCACGTAGCTCAGACCCTGAAATAATGCGTAGACATTTGGAACTGAACTCGACACTTCGAAGTAGGACCCTGATTTGGACCTGCATGTCAGCACCTCACCACCTCTTGCTAGTTAAATAACAATAATGACAATTTTTCACCACCAATTCGAACTGGCTACCTCTGAATGGAGCACCACAGTAGAGGTGTGTTTTAGCGACCTTGGCTACAAAGAAGTGTGTCATCGTTGGGATGCTGTCACGGATGTGGATGGTGCCGCGGCCAGCAAGTTTTTAGTTGCGAAACTGGACGGCGGACAACTCGATGAAACGACTCGTCGGCACTATTACGCTGCTAACGATGTTGCCCTTACAGTTACATAACGGCGTCCGAGGAAGATTCAGACTGACTCACCACAGGACACAGCAGTACATGGACCATTGTGCCCACATCGGTATGCTCTAATAGCCACACTGGCGATCATACATTATCGCTAGACACTGTAGCAGTACGCTCATTTGTAACGAACAATAGCTCACTTTCTTTGACGATGAATTCAAATCACGTCAGTTCTCCATATATTCTGCGCACGTGTCTTCCGTTAATCTGACTGTAACGCGACACCGAGCTTTTTGCCACTTGCGTGGTGATTGGTAGGCTGCCACGTATGCCATCACGTTGGCAAGGCTGCCTTCCAATCAGGCGTCACAACCGTGCCTTGTAAGTGCCAGGACTCCCTTCTTATATACACTGAAGAACCAAAGAAACTGGTACAGGCATGCGTATTCAGATACAGAGATATGTAAACAGGCAGAATTCGGCGCTGCAGTCGGCAACGCCTTATAAGACATCATGTGTCTGGCGCGATTCTTAAATCAGTTACTGCTGCTATTGTGGCAGTTTATCAAGTTTCAACGTGGTGTTATAGTCGGCACACGAGCGATGGGACACAGCATCTCCAAGGTAGCGATGAAGTGGGGATTTTCCCGTACAACCACTTCACGAGTGTACCGTGAATATCAGGAATCCGGTAAAACATCAAATCTCCGACATCGTCGTGGCCGAAAAAAAAATCCGCAAGAACGGGACCAACGACGACTGAAGAGAATCGTTCAACGTGACAGAACCGCAACGCTTCCGCAAATTGTTGCAGATTTCAATGCTGGGCCTTCAACAAGGGTCAGCGTGCGAACCATTCAACGAAACATCATCGATATAGGCTTTCGGAGCCGAATGCCCACACGTGTTCCCTTGATGACCGCACGACACAAAGCTTTACGCCTCGCCTTGGCTCGTCAGCATCGAAATCGAACCGTTGATGATTGGAAACACGTCGCCTGGTCGGAAGAGTTTCGTTTCAAATTGTATCGAGCGGATGGACATGTACGGGGAGGAAACAACCTCATGAATCCATGGACCCTGCATGTCAGCAGGGGACTGTTCAAGCTGGTGGGGCGTCTGCAGTTGAAGTGATATAGGACCTCTAATACGTCCAGATACGACTCTTACAGGTAACACGTTAAGTAAGCGTCCTGTCTGCTCACCTGCATCCATTCATGTCCATTGTGCATTCCGATGGACTTGGGCAGTTCCAGCAGGACAACGGGACACCGCACACGTCCAGAATTGCTACAGAGTGGCTCCAGGAACGCTCTTCTGAGTTTAAACACTTCCGCTGGCCACTGAGCCTATCTGGGATGCCTTAAGACGTGCTGTTCAGATGAGATCTCGACCCCCTCGTACTTTTACGGATTTATGGAGAGCCCTGCAGGATTCATGATGTCAATTCCCTGCTTCACTACTTCAGACGTTAGTCGAGTCCATGCTAGGTCGTGTTGCGGCACTTCTGCGTGCTCGCGGGATCCCTACACGATTTTGTTTACCATGGAGCAATGAATCACCGTTGTCATAAGTGGCTCAACGTCCGTAGTAACCCAGCAGAGACGTGCTTAGGAGCAAATTTATCCAAAAGCAAAGAGCTGTAACCTTCCTTGAATGTGTGTGTGTGTGTGTGTGTGTGTGTGTGTGTGTGTGTGTGTGTGTGTGTGTGTGTGTGTGTGTGTCTGTGAGAGCGTGCATGTGCGTGCGTGCGTGTCAGTTCTTTTGAATTTGATCGGAGTAATTGTTGGTTGAGTGTTTTTATGTGACGAAACCCTAGACACCAGTGGCTCATGAAAAGAAACTCGTTAGATTCGTTACCTCCGAGAAAAAGGATTTTAACATTTCATACATGACAAGAGTATTTGAGGCGGAAATGGAGACACACCGCACCGCCTTTTCCCTTAGCTGATTTCGGAAAACCGAGGAAAACCTAAATCCGAATTATGGGGTTGCGATTTGAACCCCACTCCAAGTGAATGCGAGTCCAGTGGTTGAACTACTAGGCCACCTAGCTCGACTAGTTCTTCCGATTATCCTACACTACAGAATACCTACACTATACTCCAGATATCTTTGTACTGCGTTTACAAAGAAAACGTCTTTTGACACACGGCACTTGTCGGCAATTTGATTAGATACATCTCGTATTTCCGCTCTCAGATTTGAAATCTAAAATCGGTAGAGCACTATCATCTCTAAAGGAACACATAAACAGAGTTTACAAAATAAAGATTAATGCAACATTTTTATTACCGGCACAACGATGTATACCTGATCCCCTAAAGGAACATGTAACGTTTCTATCACCAGAAACGGAAACGATAACGGGATATGGCGGAAGACTGGGACACGAGAAGCCAAAATTTCCGACGGCTTTCGCATGCCTGTGTATAGTCATGTAAATGCTGGCTAAAGCCTGAAGGACGTGGATTTATGTGACTGACCGAAGGATCCCGCTCCAAATACCACAATTCAAAATTTAAAAGTTCATATAAAGTCAGCTTTTATGTATGTATAAATTAAAATATTTGAAGAAGCACATTGGTTTCGAAAAAATGCAGAATATATGTAAAGCATAACACAAGATTAAGATGAAAATGAATAATATATACAAAAAACTAAACAGGGCTGGTTAAGGAGTAGGGCACCAATGGGCAGTGTTTATGTCATAAGAAAGGGAGTTTGGCGTGTAGACGGACGACGATAATAGAAGCCGTTGGAAGTCCAGAGGAGAGTGAACAGCTAACAAAACTACGCTGCGCCATGAACATTATTTAATCTGTACAGGTGAATTATTTTTGTCAGCGCTGTGAGTAACAGAAGGACGTCTGCCAACCAAATTAGCACATTGAACTGGTAATTCTGTGATTATTCATATCATCATGGCTGGTCACAGCACGAAAGTGTGATGGTGACACGTTAGTCTTAGACATGTCGCGCTGACTTTTGATTAACGGGAAGGAGGATACAGTTCTTTTGCATTCGTTCTCTTTGTCAAACAGTAAACGCCTTGTTAAACTCCATCGAATCAAAAAACTGTAAAGACCCAATAAGGTTAGCCAAACCTCTGATTTTCGAAAAACATTTTTTAAAATCGCAGGGGAGCTTCTGTAAAGTTTGGAAGGTAGGAGACGAGGTACTGGCAGAAGTAAAGCTGTGAGGACGGGGCGTGAGACGCGCTTGGGTAGCAATGGTTGAGCACTTGCCCGCGAAAGGCAAAGGTCCCGAGTTCGAGTCTCGGTCCGGCACACAGTTTTAATCTGCCAGGAAGTTTCATTTTTTTAAATGTTCTAGTAGGTCAGGGAACAACTTCTATGATTAATCGGGAATCAGTAGAGAAATCTAGGAACTTCAAAACATTCAGATTCGTTATGCATATCAGTCTTCCAATTTCCACTTTTTTTCCTTTAATAGCTGGCTGAAAACGACCAGCTTCGTTCGGTATAGTTTTCCATTTGTTTTCTTAATTAGAAAAAAGTTCAACTAATCAACTCACATCTGTATCATTTAACTTACTCAAAGCAGTCCGCCAGCTCAGATGAGTGGTAACGTGTTTGCCTACTATGCACCGGGCCCGAGTTCGATTCCAGGCAGCGTTGGAGATTTTCTCCACTTGTGGACTGCGTGTTGTGCTGTTCTCTTCATCATTTCATCATCACCGATGCGCGAGCCACCCAATGTGGCGTCACCTCAAATAATACTTGCAACCAGGCGGCCGAACTTCCCCGGATGGGGCCTCCTGGCCAACAATGCCCTATGATAAGTTCATTTCATTTTTTTATTCAAAGCATATGTCATAAACTGCACTTGACGCCAGAACGAATTTTTCACTCTGAGGTGGAGTGTGTGCTGGTATGAAACTTTCTGTCAGATTAAAACTCTTTTCTTCCATGAGTGTTAGTCTGGCAAGTTGCCCAGGAAAACTTCAATGAAGTTTGGAAGGTAGGAGATAGGTACTGCTGGAAGTAAAGGTGTGACGAGCGGTCGTCAGTCGTCCTTTGGTACTTCAATCGTTAAAAGACTTGCCCGAGAAAGGTAAACGTCTCGAGTTCGAGTCTCGCCCCGGCACATTGTTTTAATATGCCAGGAAGTTTTACATTGATATTTTGCTTTCAGGAGAAAGAGTGAATAAGTTTTGCGGTTGACCAAAAGCCAAACACACCACGTAATCCTAAATCAAACGCGATTCTTTTAATTTCACTCTGCAAACACTGGAATGTTTGTCCTTGAGCTTTATTGATAGCCAGATTGTTGGCTAGCTTCACCGAAAATTGGCACCGTCTAAAATGTAACTGTAAGTTGGTTGAAATGCGTGGAGTTCGTGGTATCAATACTGACTTGCCTGTTTCTTTTCCACTTAATATTTCCGATCCTATGAAGTTGTTTAAAAGCATTTTTGCGAGAGCATACCGAAAATAATTAATAAATTTAGGAATTCTGTTTCGTAGTTTTCGTTTTCGTCTTGATTCATCGCGATATCAAAGGGTTTAAACATTTTTTCTCTTCCTGTTGTCATATTCTACATTCGCTGTTTTATTTGTCGAACGACATAATTCTTTGTTTATGTCATTTCTCTCTATAAGCAAGTACGCTTTTCCTTGAGTAGTTCCTGTGTCTTTACTACATTGCAGAACTCTTCGTTTAAGACGATTTTGCCAAAGTTGTAATCAGTGGAATACGTGTCATTCCAAAATTGTACTCTAGAACATTCACAAATATTCTAGAACTTCCGAAAAAAATTCATAAACATTTAGGGATGTTCGTGAAATCTCTACGACATTGTAGAATAAACTTGAATTTTCCCCCCTAGAAAAACACATTATAAGATAGAGACAGCAAACATTCTGGTGTCTGCCACGATGTTGGGACAACCACTTAGAGCTCTCAGACCTCCAAAGCCACAACACCGGCTGTCGGGGCTCAGTGACACAACACTGAAGATGGTTCTACTCAAACAGATTCCAGGTCAAATACGTGTGTGGAGACGCCCCGGACAGCTGTGAGATACCAACGTGACGGCCCGACAGCCAGGAGTGATGGTCTGGATGCCATTTCATTTCGCAGCAAAATCCCTTGGTTGTCATCCGTGGCATTCTTACAGCACAACGGTACATCGACGATATTCTACGCCCTGTTTTGTTGCCTTTCATGGCAATCTATCCTGGGCTTACATTTCAGCAAGATAATGGCCGGCCGCATACGGCGGGAGTTCCTACTGTTTGTCTTTCTGCTTGCCAAACCCTACCTTGGCCAGCAAGGTCGCCAGAATTATTCCCAGCTGAGAACATTTGGAGCATTATGGGCGGGGCCGTCCAATCATCTCGAGATTCTGACGATCCAACACGCCAATTGGACAGAATTTGGCACGATATCCCTCAGGAGGCCATCCTGCAACTGTGTTAATCAATGCCAAGCCAAATTTGCATACGGGCCAGTGGTGGACCAGTCCTTATTGACTTGTTCAATTTCTAAAGCTCTTCCCCTTGAATAAATCATCCATTTTTTCTGAAACTGTAATCATTTATTTGTCTGTACATACACATTACATCTACCGATTTCCATCCCGTTCGAATAATTTCATTGTGGCGCGGTTTCTTTTAGTATATTATGGAACAATTTCTCTCGAAACGTTACTGAAATCAGAGAACTTGGTAATCCAGACTATCTCACAAGATCAAGCTCGTTTTACGTGGCGTGCGGCCGGAAGCTCCTGCGTACATCGTAATTCATCTGTTTACTGAATTTACTGATTTATTTCACAGAGCTATTATTGTTGTGAAACTCTGATGACCCAAAGGCTTCTCCTAGTACCAGTTATGCCGAAAGTGGACTTTCACCTTTAAAATTTAATAAAGTGGCTTAAGCGCCGAGTGGCCGAGCGGTTCTAGGCGCTTAAGTCCGGAACCGCGCGACTGCTACGGTCGCAGGTTCGAATCCTGCCTCGGGCATGGATGTGTGTGATGTCCTTAGGTTAGTTAGGTTTAAGTAGTTCTAAGTTCTAGGGGAATGATGACCTCAGATGTTAAGTCCCATAGTGCTCAGAGCCATTTGAACCCTCATCGGTCCCTGGGCTTACACACTATTTAATCTAACCGCCGATCTGCATAAGATCTCCATACTGCCGTCTCCAGAATGTCCTCTGTATCACGAGATGAGTTCGATAATGGAAAAGAACGTTTAAAAGAGTGTGCAAAATTAAGTGATTATAATTGAAGCAGCAGTGTACTGGAAAGCAAGAAGGCATATGACAGTAAGTTAAGCGCTCCAGCATTCAAGTAATAATAATATTTACACAAAAGTTCCACTGCTTCTTTCTTGGATTTTATACAGCTTCTGAGAATTTGGTGATTTCTAGAAATCGCAGAGGTTACGACTACCGTTGGCTTCCTTCCGATTAGATTCTGATAATTATTTCAGGGTTTGACAGGCATTTAAAGGTAGCTAATTTCAGGGCGGATTACATTAATGCCCCTAACGTGAGGCATCTCCCTGAGACAATAACGTGATATCTGTGCTCTCAGATTTTTGTGGGGCAATTGGTGACAGTAATAGCTAATTCCGAGGGCTGTAAGAGCCCCTAGATAGGAGGTCCGCAAACACGGTATATATGTTACCGAGCAACAGGTTTTAATTTTACAGATAAGGAGATCAGTTTGCAACTGCGGTCAGAACAATCGTTGTTGCCCGACCTATTTGCTGGCGAGCAACATTCGTTCTCAAGACTCAGTTTCGTAATTCACTATTGCTTCGTATGGCCCAGTCGTTACTGCTTCCTCGTAGGAACGAGCTTCCTGTTTGATCACGTCGTATTCTGCAGCCCTGCTTAAGGCAGAAAATTGACTTGGCTGGTATTATACTGTAGCAGTCGGCAGAAGAACATCTGTGAATGCACAACGAAACGCAGCGTTATTCTGTGGCGACGAGCGCACGGACAGTTTGCTCTACTCTTTTATTTTTATAAGTATTCTTTGTATTGACTTATGTTTTTCAGTTGATTGGTGTTCCAGCTTTAGTAAATAAAAAGTTATTGCTTGACTACTACGTTGTATCTCTTCAGCAGATGAAGATAAGCTGTCGTTGACCAAAGTGGCGACCCCGTATACTGAATTCCGTTTTAGAAGAGCAAATGCAGCACCGTTCGGTATCGTCTACCGCAGAGCCAGCGCGTCCGCGCGTCACACAGGGTACTACGGATCGGCGCGATGCTTTGTTGAAACACATCGAAAATTTACGATGCGACATTGAAAACCAGGAAAATGTTGCTTATTGTACGAACTGCGTATAAAGACTGTTTACCAACGCATTGATGCATATGGCATTTCGGTCAATGAATCAAAGTGTTAACTTCGGCGACGTCAGGTGCCATTCTTGGGATAGTGACAGCAGTCGGCATCAGCCCACTGCAAGAAAAACTTTCCATTATCGAAGAGATGGCTCGCACCGTTGATTATCATCAACTACGCTTGTTCCTTGCAGCAGTTAATTTCTACAGACATCTGCCTAATGCAGTAGCCATCAAGGCGCCTCTGACATCAGCACTAGTCGACAAGGACGCAGTGGGGAAACGACCTTTGCAATGGACACCAGACATGTTGATGGCATTCGATAAGACCGAGGCATGTCTACGTCAGGCCTTCATGTTGACACACACAGTTCCTCAGGCGCGACTGGCTGTTGTTGTGGATGCTAGCCAACATGCTATTGGCGCGTCTCTACACCAGTATGTCGAAGGCCACTGGCAGCCCCTGGGCTTCTTCTCCCGTAAGCTTACATCGTCACAAGTGAAATGGAGCCCTTACGATAGGGAATTGCTAGCAATTTATGAAGCTGTCAGACATTTTCGGCCACAAGTGGAAGCCAGGCCATTAACAGTTTTCATAGACCACAAGCCGATTACTTTCGCCTTCAGTAGGAACAAGGATGGCTGCCCGTCACAATATAGACAACCTGAATTCATCGCCCAATTCACGACAGACCTGCAGCATATAAAAGGAGTTAAGAACGTCGTGGGGATTTCCTGTCTCGGTTGGAGTCAGTCTCTCAGGCTATTGACTACAAGGAGCTAACTGCTGCGCGAGAGACAGACCAACAACTCGCCGAATTCCGTTGCGACAGTCCGTCTGTTGCGGCAAAGACAACCTGCTGGTGAACGTTTGCGCGTTTAGTGACATGTATCACAGGAAAAAACCGAGACCTTTTGTATCTAAGACGGCAATTATTTGACAGCATCCATGGACTGGCGTACCCGGGAATAAACGTCAGCGTCAAACTGATGTCGGACAGATTTGTGTGGCCCAACATAAAAAATGACTGCCGTAGTTGGAAAAAAACGTGCTTAGATTGTCAGAGGGCAAAGGTTGGACTACACGAGCACAAAGCGGTAGGAGGCTTCCCACTTACAACGCAACGTTTCACACATGTGCTCCTGGACATCGTGGGACCTCTATTGCCGTCGGACCTCTATTGCCGTCCCACTGCAGTGGATCGCTTCACCAGATGGGCGGAGACGGTTCCATTATCGGATATTTCCGTGGAAACGGTGGCACAGGTATTTCTTTCGTCATGGATCGCACGTTTCGGCTGCCCTTTGCATGTCACCACAGACCAGGGGTATCAATTCCAATCGACGCTGATCTCAGAATTGGCCAACTCTGCGGTTTCCACCATCATCGTACCACAGCTTACCACCCACCAATCAATGGAATGGTGGAACGCTGGCACAGAACGTTAAAAGCCGCTTTAATGTGCCACGCACAGTCTTTGCCGTCAGCATTGCCACTGGTTTTGTTGGGCCTTCGTACAGTATTAAAAGCAGATTTAGGAGCATCCACTGCAAAATTGGTTTATGGTGAACCCTTAAGACTGCCCGCAGAATTCTCCACCGATCAAACCGGGGCACGACAGACCGAATTGCCTTATATACTGCAAACGGTGCGCGAGCATATGGCCAGACTTCGCCCATCCGCTGTCTCGAGACATGGGGCGGTAACTATGTTCGTGCACAAAGATCTACTATCATGCACTCATGTGGTGCTACGGACAGATGCTGTCAAGTCACCGCTGCAGCCCCCATATTCTGGACCCTACAGAGTTCTGCCCCGGGATGAATATACCATGTATATAGATCAAAATGGAAAGACCCAAGTGGTATCGTTGGAACGCGCCAAACCTGCACATACGTTACCGACCGAAGAGGATGTACACATTGAACACGACGTGTCACCTGCCACACTACTGGACACGTATGACACTGTCTCGGCGCCACAAGAGGAAATAGAGCCGTCACTGTCAGTACAGGAAGCTGAAGAAGTTCAAACAGTGCATTCAGTACATACGAAAGCTGGACGTAGGGTGAAATATAGATACCCCTACATTCCCGGAGCTCCGCTCTACCATGGGGATGGGGGGGGGCGGGGGGAGGGCTGCGTGGGAGTCGCCAGAAGAACATCTGTGAATGCACAACGAAACGCAGCGCTATTCTGTGGCGACGAGCGCAAGGACAATCTGCTTTACTGTTTTATTTTTATAAGTATTCTTTGCATTGACTTATGTTTTTCAGTTGATTGGTATTCCAGCTTTAGTAAATAAAAAGTTATTGCTTGACTACTACGTTGTATCTCTTCAGCAGACGGAGATAAGCTGTAGTTGACCAAAATACTATCATATTTCTTTGTCAACTTTGATATGTCAAATATTTATGTCAAAGAAATTTGACGGTGCAATAAGAAACTTTGTGAAATCTCGCCTCTTGTCAAAGAAATATGATCAGATCTAGGGCCCCGCCAAAGATTTGATCACAAAAGTCGTTCGTCTTCTGTTCACATCAATGTGAAATGTAAACGCTTGGAGTGCTTGGACTGCTGTGCCTGTTTAAAGCCTGTAGTATGTATGTAAACATGGCTGCAAAGTTTTGTTGGTGTGTTCCTTCGACAACAAAATTAACAGAAATTTATGAAACAAATGAGGCGTTCTGTAACGTGAGACGTCCGGAATACTAAAACAGATTACGAAGATTGGAGTGCTACAAAAAAATTGCGAAGGTCATCAGTCGTGAAAGAAGGCCTGGGTATACTGCAGATGACAGCAAAAAGAAAATTAATGGCCTACGCTCTAGCTATTTCCATGAAAAAGCACGTATTGATAACATATTTAATTCACTACTATTTATATAACATACAAATATTTTACGTAATTTTGTTCACTGCAGATACTTGAAGCACCCAATAAGGTTTACATAAAATATAAGTACTTTACGTAGTTTTGTTTACTGTATTTGCTTAAAAGTGCAAGCAAAAGCGGATCCAGATTCACAGGCCTCTTACAGTCCACAGGTGCCTCGATTCCATCTCCTGAAGTTTCTGGATCAGACAACAGCGGATGATGAAAGTGTATCCAATGTAGATGGTGCTGAAAGTGGCAGTGAACGTGGAACACCCACCTTGAAGACATTTTAAGTTAGGTATATTCGTTTACATTTGATTTTAGGAAATGTAATTGTCTTGCCAGGTCACCATTCCAGCACCATTGTAAAATGTTTTAAACTCTTCTGTAACCGCTCTCCCAAGTGCTGGACGTCCAGAGGAAGCTTGGCAAACTATAGGTTTCATTTTCTGTAGGTTCTCAGCGGTTTGTGACTTAAGATACGTAAAGTTTCCTTCTGCTGTAAACACTGTTTCCTGACGAGTATACATGGGTTTTTCTCCTCTCGGTTAGCAAGTTACGCACTATGCAAGCAGCTAGTGCTATTGTAGTAACTTTCTGGAGGTAGATTAATGGCAGTAAGAAAAATCATGAAGCGACTGGCAAGAATGCCGAAGGTGCTTCCCACTAGTCTTCTTCCTCGTGATAACCTGTAATTGAAAACCTTTTCTTCCTTAGTGATTCCCTTCAAGGGGTAGAGCTTCATAATGTTGTAACTCAGAGGAAAAGCATCGTTTGCCAGCACAACCATTGTAGTTGTAATGTTGGTGTTTTCTTCCAGCTTTTGCCATCAAGGATGTTCAGAATAGATCGGTCAATGAGACACTCCCATAGTTTGCTTTTTGAAAACACTCTAGCGTCACCGACAAGCACGTTAGCTCCTACATCAACATAAAATAATTTGTAGGTAGCATCTACCAGAGCACTAGCCACTAGTTTGTGGACATTTGATGCCAATAGGCCTTCCATCCACTGCCCTACAGTGTCATAACAGTTCGACCTTATTATAACAGCTCCACTTTACCTTGAAATAATTTGCAATTTGCTCCCACTGTTCTCTGGTTGTGGGTACCTGTAAATATAATTTATGTATGTTTAAGACAATACTTAACTAATGGTGTTTACTTCCACTTTTATAGCATGAAACAGAGGCTCGGTATTCTGCTCAAGAGAAGACTGAAGTCGCCTACAGCGAGTCACAGCCCCAACAAAATGAGCAGCCTCCCAGAAAGCAAAGAAAAGTATCAACAGACGTTGCTCTGGAGACATTGAGGGCGGTGACTGATAAGAACAAGAGTTAATCCCAGCCTGTCCGAGATCACATCGCGGCTGAACCGCGGTAGATGGGTGATGTGGTGGAGGGCGGGGGGGGGGGGGGGGGGGGGGGAGATGAGGCTTACGCAAGGAGCACAATGCATGCTATTAATCGTGCGCTGATGAGCAGGTGAGATATGCTGCAGCCGACTTCAAATCCACAGTCTCAGCTACAGCCATCAACGTCTACATCCGGATACATCTACCTAACTTTTCAGCAAGCCGGAACAGAGACACTTGAAAATTTAAAAAAGTTCTTAGCTCTCCATTCTACTTTGTCTATTTTTTAAATCTGGATGCTGCAAATTAAAAAGTTCTTCGTCTGTTTCGTATAGTATTTCTATTAATTTGTAGTTGTTGGAACACTAATTGTATTGATTAAATTATTCAGAAATAAAAGTAGTTTTTAATACCCATGTAGTGCACTAAACATTTATATACCTTCAGATATTCATCTTTCAATACTTTCCATATAGCTTCGCACATTTCTGGAATTATTTTGGCTAATGTGCGTGGTAGTATTCTAGTGCTGTACTGTAAACTAGAGTAGCTCTTCCAGTAGCAAGATTTTGCAGTGTTACGGTGAGCTTGTCTTTTGCAGATATAGCATTTCTCAAGTGAGTATGCTGCTTTGTAATATGAGGAGCCACTTTATTCTGCAAATACTGAAATGTACTCTCATCCATCCGTAAGTAATTTATATGAGACTTGACGTCCTCTACTTGCAGCTCCCATAGCAAATTTTGCTGAATCCTTTTACTATCTCGACGTAAAATCCATGGCTTCATCCAATTATGTTCCCTATTTTGCTGTCACTTCTCTTCCAAATGCACACAAAGCAATAGTGGTACAAGCAACTGCAGTGCATGGTAACAAATTGTTGTTGTCCGCCATCTTGAACAAAAGATATAATAGCTGAAGTTGTATTATTGGTTGCGGTACGGCTTTCTTTGTTGTCCTAATAGATAATAATTGTAGTGCTTCTTCAACATTGTTCGGAAATTGTGATTCAGTCGAATTAACGCGATACTGCATAGTTATCGGTTAACGTTGCTGGCTACTAACCCACAAATCCTGGATTTAATTTCCAATGAGCCCTCGAATGTGTCTGTAACAGAAAGAGTTCACTCAGTCAATGACGGTAACCGAAAAGATATTTGAATAAAGTAAGATGTAACATTAGTGAGTAAAATAAGATTCAACATTAGTCAGTAAAAGAAGATGTAACAATAGCGAGCAAGCAACTCAGGAGGTTATATTAACTCGTCAGCCACAGGTAACCTTCCAGATTAATCATCAGCATTCAAAAACATCAGACTGTGACCAGAAGGCAAATTCTGGCCGGTTATGATGTACAAAAACCAGTAAATAAATTTTTTCTTACTTTCAGATTCGATTGTTCTTAAAATTCAATAAAAATGCTAACATTTATTACATACAAAAAATGTGACTTGAATAACTTTCAAACATCTTCATTTCACAAATTATAAACAGTAATCTAGCGTTACTTTTAACTAATGATGATATATCTAATCAGAAATTTGTCCACCATGATGTTTGAACTACTTCTACTTGCTTTGCCCAGTTACGCTTAAAAGCTTTCTGATGTTAGACACCTTTCATGTCATGTATTCATGCATGCATCATAAGCTCTTCTCTGTCTCAAAGAGCCTTCGTCACTTATCCGTCTGTTAGAGTAGCTTATCTTTGGCTGGGAAATGCAAGGCATTATCTTAACAAAATCGCCAAAACTCTGAGATGGGCCAGCCAATAGAAATGCTTGGCAGGCAGAAACAGCGAGAGCTGCATAGTCAGTGGACAACACAACACACACTCTTTTTCCATTTGGTGTTGTGGGGACATTTCATTCTGTCTAGAATAGAAGCTTTGTCTTGTGATAAAAGAAATGGGCACGTTGAAGAGACATCGTTATCATTTATGGTAAGACGGCTGCTTGCTTACACTGCATTTGCATTGCTGCGCATTGTGGAACATCAGGTTAACTTACGCGAGGTGTTTTGTAATCGTATTCATAAGGGCAACATTTGTTCTTTGTTCGAGCTCACAATTTCGTTGCAATACCTCAAAATTGCTATACAATTCCTATTCAGTCATCTGGCCTTACAAGATGAGTATCTAATTGCTCTTCCACTCACTAAATAATGTCATAGGTGTTAACGCGAATATAAAATGACATCCATTGTCCATCTATGGTCATACAAAGTAACAGTTTTCGGTTCTTTGTTCCTATTATTTCCTGTAATAAACGTAGAAATACAGAGAAAATTGAGGAATTTAGATTCTCTCAAATTCCAGATATGCTGTTGTTGTGGTCTTCAGAGACTGGTTTGAAGCAGCTCTCCGCGCTACTCCATCCTGTGCAAGCCTCTTCATCTCCCAGTACCTACTGCAACCTACATCCTTCTGGATCTGCTTGGTGTATTCATCTCTTGGTCTCCCTCTACGATTTTTACCCTCCACATTTCCCCCCACTACTAAACTGGTGTTTCCTTGACGCCTCAGAACGTGTCCTATCAACCGATCCCTTCTTCTAGTCAAATTGTGCCACAAATTCCTCTTCTCCCCAATTGTGTTCAGTACCTGCCCATCAGTTACGTGATCTACCCATCTAGTCTTCAGCATTCTTCTGTAGCACCACCTTTCGACGACTTCTATTCTCTTCTTGTCTACACTATTTATCGTCCACGTTTCACTTCCATACATGGCTACACTCCATACAAATACTTTCACAAAGGACTTCCTGACACTTAAATCTATACTCGATGTTAACAAGTTTCTCTTCTTCAGAAACGCTTTCCTTGCCATAGCCAATCTACATTTTATATCCTCTCTACTTCGACCATCATCAGTTATTTTGAAACTTCCTGCCAGATTAAAACTGTGTACCAGACCGAGACTCGAACTCGGGACCTTTGCCTTTCGCGGGCAAACGCTCTACCATCTGAGCTACCCAAGCACGACTCACGCCCCGTCCTCACAGCTTTACTTCTACCAGTACCTCGTCTCCTACCTTGGTGGTAGAGCTCTTGCCCGCGAAAGGCAAAGGTCCCGAGTTCGAGTCTCAGTCCGGCACACAGTTTTAATCTGCCAGGAAGCTTCATATCAGCGCACACTCCGCTGCAGAGTGAAAATCTCATTCTGGAAACATCCCCCAAGCTGTGGCTAAGCCATGTCTCCGCAATATCCTTTCTTTCAGGAGTACTAGTTCTGCAAGGTACGCAGGAGAGCTTCTGTAAAGTTTGGGAGGTAGGAGACGAGGTACTAAGCTGTGAGGACGGGGCGTGAGTCGTGCTTGGGTAGCTCAGATGGTAGAGCTCTTGCCCGTGAAAGGCAAAGATCCCAAATTCGAGTCTCGGTCCGGCACACAGTTTTAATCTGCCAGGAAGTTTCATATCACCGCACAATCCGCTGCAGAGTGAAAATCTCATTCTGGATTAGTTATTTTGCTCCCCAGAGAGCAAAACTCATCTACTACTTTAAGTTCCTCATTTCCTGATCTAATTCCCTCAGTATCACCTGATTTAATTCGACTACATTCCATTATCCTCGTTTTACTCTTGTTGATGTTCATCCTATATCCTCCTTTCAAGACACTGTCCATTCCGTTCAACTGCTCTTCCAAGTTCTTTGCTGTCTCTGACAGAATTATAATATAAAGTTTTTATTTCTTCTCCATGGATTTTGATTCCTACTCCAAATTTTTCTTTTGTTTCCTTTACTGCTTGCTCAACATAACATCCGGGATAGACTACAGCCCTGTCTCACTCCCTTCTCGACCACTGCTTCCCTTCCCTGCTCCTCAACTCTTTATAACTGTCATCTGGTTTCTGTGCAAATTGTAAATAGCCTTTCACTCCCTGTATTTTACCCCTAGCACTTTCAGAATTTGTAGGAGTATATCCCAGACAACATTGTCAAAAGCTTTCTCTAATTTTACAAATGCTATAAACGTAAGTTCGCCTTTCCTTAATCTATCTTCTAAGATACGTTGTAATCCCAACTGATCTTTCCCGAGGTCGGCTTCTACCAGGTTTTCCATTCGTCTGCAAAGAATTCATGTTATTATTTTGCAGCTGTGAGTTATTAAACTGATAGTTCGGTAATTTTCACACCTGTCAGCACCTGCGTTCTTTGGGATTGGAATTATTGTATTCTTCTCGAAGTCTGGAGGTATTTCGCCTGTCTCATACATCTTGCTCAACAGATGCTAGAGTTTTTTCATGGCTGGCTCTCCCGACGCTATCAGAAGTTCTAATGGAATGTTGTCTACTCCCGGAGCCTTGTTTCGACTTAGGTCCTTCAGTGCTCTGTCAAATTCTTCACTCAGTATCATATCTTCCACTTCATCTTCATCTATGTCCTCTTCCATTTCCATAATATTGCCCTCAAGTACATCGCCCTTGTATAGACGCTCTGTATACTCCTTCCACCTTTCTGCGTTCGCTTTTTTTGCTTAGGACTGGCTTTCCATCTGAGCTCTTGATATTCATACAAGTGGTTCTCTTTTCTCCAAAAGTCTCTTTAATTTTCCTGTAGGCAGTATCTATCTTACCCCTAGTGATATATATCTCTTCATCCTTGCATTTGTCCTCTAGCCATCCCTGCTTAGCCATTTTGTTGCACTTCATGTCGGTCTCATTTTTGGGACGTTTATGTTTCTTTTCGCCTACTTCATTTACTGCATTATTATATTTTCTCCTTTCATCAATTAAATTCAATATCTCTTCTGTTACCCAAGTATTACTACTAGCTCTCGCCTTTTTACCTACTTGATCCTCTGCTGCCTTCACTGTTTCATCTCTCAAAGCTACCCATTCTTCTTCTACTGTATTTCTTTCCCCTGTTCTCGTTAATCGTTCCCTAATGCTCTCTCTGAAACTCTCTACAGCCTCTGGTTCTTTCAGATTATCCATGTCCCACCTCCTTAAATTTCCACCTTTTCGCAGTTTCTTCAGTTTTAATCTACAATTCATAACCAATTATTGTGGTCAGTGTCCACATCTGCCCCTGAAAATGACTTACAATTTAAAAACCTGCTTCCTAAATCTCTATCTTACCATTATATAATCTATCTGAAACCTTCCAGTGTCTCCAGGCCTTTTCCATATATACAACCTGCTTTCATGATTCTTAAACCAAGTGCTAGCTATGATTAGGTATGCTCTGTGTAAAATTCTACCAGACGGCTTCCTCTTTCATTTGCTACTCCCGTACATATTCACCTACTAGTTTTCCTTCTATTCCTTTTCCTACTATCGTATTCCAGTCCCCCATGACTATTCAATTTTCGTCTCTCTTTACTATCTGAATAATACAATTTCTTCAATCTCTTCATCAGCTGCGGAGCTAGTTGGCATATAAACTTGTAGTATTGCGGTGGGCGTGGGCTTCGTGTCTATCTTGGCTGCAATAATGCGTTCACTATCCTGTTCATAGTAGCTTATCCGCGTTCCTATTTTTTTATTCATTATTAAACCAACTCCTGCATTATCCCTATTTGATTTTGTATATATAACCCTGTATTTACCTGACCAGAAGTCTTGTTCCTCCTGCCACCGAAATTCACTAATTCCCACTATGTGTAACTGTAACCTATCCATTTCCCTTTTTAAACTTTCTAACCTATCTGCCCGATTAAGGGGTCTGACATTCCACTCTCCAATCTACAGTTTTCTTTCTCCTGATAACGACGTCCTCCTGAATAGTCCCCGCCCGGAGATCAGAATGGGGGACTATTTTACCTCCGGAATATTTTTCCCAAGAGGACGTCATCATCATTTAACTATAAAGTTAAGCTGCATGCCCTTGGGAAAAATTACGGCTGTAGTTTCCCCTTGTTTTCAGCCGTTCGCAGTACCAGCACAGCAAGGCTGTTTTGGTTGATGTTACAAGGCGAGAACAGTCAATCATCCGGATTGTTGCCCCCTGCAACTACTGGAAAGGCTGCTGCCCCTCTTCAGGAACCACATGTTTGTCTGGCCTCTCAGCAGATACCCCTCCGTTGTGGTTGCACTTACGGTACGGCTATCAGTATCGCTGAGGCACGCAAGCCTCCCCATCAACGGCAAGATCTATGGTTCAATATATATATATATATAGTCAAAAAGATTAAATTAAATAGGCAAATAGAAGAAAACTTCGTCCGTCCACCATTCGCGGCTATTCTCAAAGTGGTAAGTGGTTGAATACTGGAAAAAAAAATCACCGGTATTCTCCCACTGATTCTAATCCTTTAAAACTCTGCTCAAAAATCATGTTACAATCAGGGACCACATACCCAGTAACACAAAATGCCTGACAGACAGCAAAGCAAAATCTGAAACTAAACTGGAAACGTTTCTCTTTCACAACTCCTCCAATTCCGCAGAAGACTATCATTGTAATGTGTAAATGGTAATAATGAACGTATTGCATTGGTGACCGGGAGACTCTTCACGTGGCGGTTCGGCCGCCGCTCCTCAAGTTCTTTGCGAGTGAATGAGGGTGAAATGATGATGAAAGTCACACAACACCAGTCATCTAGAGGCAGAGAAAATACCTGGCCCCGCCGGGAATCGAACCGGGACCCCGTGCGCGGGAAGCGAGAACGTTACCCCAAGACCACGAGCGGCGGACGAGTAAACGGTGATGGGTAGGAATTACTGACTAACATCTGTATGTTTTTAATTAAAAAACAAAAAGGTGATAGGAATTACTAACATCTGTATGTTTTTAATTAAAAGTACCAGTAAGTTTTGACTCTCATTATTTTCTCATGGTGCAGTTTCGTGATCTGAGAGCCTGTCAGTACGTAACAATAACTCTGTTCTACTGTTTCATAGATGTTATTGTGCAATACATAGACCTCTCTGGCGGTCTGAGCTTGAAATTGTTTTTCGCGCTCTGCTGTGAAAACGGAAGATTGTATGTGCTTGTTTCCATGGTGTTGCCTGAATTGTGCGCAATTTATTGAAACTTCCATTGAGTGTTCCATTGAAAGTACTTACCTTCTTTGTTTTTTGTAATAGTTTGAAGCATTAAGTTACAAGTGAATGAGATAAAGTGGAAAATATAAGGCGGACTTATTAGTACCGTCAGGTTGTGCGAACACTTTATTGTAGCAACAATGCGTTACCTCTCACTAGTTGTTCTGTCCACTTTTTCTCACACAGATGGACGAAAATCGTAAACTGGTGGCTACTTTCGACCTTTGAGTGACGCAGAGATTGAAGCAATTTTGTATGAGGACATTCCCTCTGATATTGCAGAGGATGCTGACATGGAAGATGATGACGAAAATGTTAATAATTTTGACAAAGCTTTTTCGTGCAATTTGAAAATTCCAGAAAGAAACACTGATAAATTGTATAAAATACGCCCACTTCTGACTGCTTTGAATAAGCAATTTGTGCCCGTATACAGGGGCACTAGAGAACTCAGTATTGGTGAATCAATGATTGTCTTCAAGGGAAGAAGTAGCTTAAAGCAATATAATCCATTAAAAACAATCAAAAGAGGCTATAAACCATGGACAATTTGTGATCAAAAAGGATACACACTCAATTTTGTAGTGTATCAAGGTAGAAATGATACACTGGAGAAGGACTTTGAAGGGTACGGTTTAGGGGAGAGAGTAGTACCGAAATTGTCTAAACCGTATTGGGGTCAGTACAGAAAATTGTACTTTGACAATTATTTTACTTTTATTCCACTTTTGGAGAAATTAAAATCTGTAAATACATTTGCCTGTGGAACAATTAGAACAAACAGGAAAGGTTTGCCAGCGAATTTACCTAAAGAAAAATGTCTAAAGCGTGGGGAATCAAATCACAGAGTGTCATCTTTAGACCTAACAGTATTTCTGTGGAGGGACAATAAAGTAGAGGCACTGAACAGAATGTAGTGTCAAGAAAACAGAAAGATGGAACTAGTATGACTATACCATGTCCAGTTATTGTATTTGATTACAATAAAAACATGGGTGGTGTGGATCATGCAGACAGATTACTTTCAACTTATGGTCTTGACAGGCGATCAAAGAAATGGTGGCACCGCCTCTTCTGGGGAACAATAGAAATTGCTTTTGTCAATGGTTACGTCATTTTCAGTGATCTACATGGGGCACAGCCACTGCTGGAATTCAGGCGTGCTGTGGCACTAGGGCTAATGAATGAACAGCAAGTGCCAAATCTCAAAAAGAGAAACTCTGGTAAAGATGAAATATCTCCCCCAAAGAGAAGGAAAAATAACTTTTCTGTTCCTAAGGATGTACGTCTTGGTAACCGAGGAAACCATTTTGTTGTGTTCAGTTGTAAAAGAGGAAGACGCGAAATGTGTGCGAAAATAAAATTCAGTGGAGACCACTTTCACAATGTAGTACATGTAAAGTGTATTTGTGCTGCAATGAGAAAAAGAACGGTTTCCTACAATTTCATGAGGTATCACTAAATATATGATATGTATGTACTGTCAAAAATGTATAGCTAAGTTACTATGTATTGTGAAGTTGCTCTAGAAGGTAAATTTATGCGAAATTTAAAAAAAATCAGAAATATATTTTTGTTAATTAAATTTGGTTCAAATGGCTCTGAGCACTATGGGACTTAACATCTTAGGTCATCAGTCCCCTAGAACTTAGAACTAGGTAAACCTAACTAACCTAAGGACATCACACACATCCATGCCCGAGGCAGGATTCGAACCTGCGACCGTAGCAGTCGCGCGGTTCCGGACTGCGCGCCTAGAACCGCGAGACCACCGCGGCCGGCTTAATTAAATTTCTAATGAAAAATATTTAATATTTATGTGGAATAAAGTACAAGTTATAAAAACTGGAGCATTATTCTACGCATGTTGTGTTTCTGTCCATGGAGTCCGACGGTACTTCTGAGTACCAGGAGTGAAAAAAGTTGTAAAAAATAAAATAAAATTTTACAAAAAATCCTACCGTCATTTGAGGCCACAATAGCATAAATTCTGCAAAGAAAATGTTAAAAAGTAAATTTTTTCTTACGTCAGGAAACAAAGGGTTAAAAAACAAAAAAACTAATAAATGATCAGCATGGATGCATATAAAAAGTTGGTGTTAATATACAACGACTCGTTCCACATCATTGCGATTCATCGCGCAAATGACAGATGGAATATGAAATTGACTATTGGTGTATCACAAAGTGTGGTATACTCGTAGACTCACACCCTTTGAAAAACTCAAAATGAAATTCAAAAGTAAAATGAAGCAGATGATCACAGCAGACGTTCATTTCAACTGTGAAATGTTTCTTTATTCTTGAAAAGCTGACAAACTTACTTGCGCGAAATATTCCGGGAAAAAAAGAAAATAAGCTACTGTTCGAAAGGTACGCCTGTAAGTTATACAGGTTAGACTATCAATACTAAAAATGATCTACACACATTTTAAAACAGACTATCCATTTTACGGGGTCTAAGCCTTCGAGGCCATCCCCTTAATCACATTAGCATTGCACAAACATGTTTAAAAAATTATATCTTTTTTTACCGAGTAAATTGCTATTATTGGTCATACACTGAATGACGCATCATAAGTAAGATTTAAAAGTGAAAGGATGTGTAAACTACAGTGAAACTAATACACTGACAATCTAATAGAACAAGAACCCCATTGTTCATGGACGTATACTTGTATGCAGTTACGTTTCTTTCCTCACTGCTGGGATAGCAAAGAACAACACGTCACTTTAAAAATGTTGAGCAAATAAGCTGAACTAAATGGATTACGAAAGCATGCATTTCACATCACTTCCTTCTCTTCTTGGTTATTCGTAATATATCAACAAAAAACAAGTTAACATTAACTAGGCCAAATGTGTCGTATTACTGGATCAAATACGCATTCAAGCCTTCCTAACGCTGTTATTCATGTGAGCACTGTAATTATTAGTATTTAAAACAATTGTTGCGTGCACACGACAAAAATAATGAACAAGAAGCAATCGTAAATAGTAGTCTGCTAATGTTTTGGGCTATTTGAGGCAGCGGCAGGCCCCACCCACTCTGGCTTCTAAACAACGTGCAACGTCGGTCTATAGCGCCATTTCCTTCATTTTTTTACCTTCATGGATATTTCAGTGAGTTATCGGTGGTGATCGTATTTTGAGTCTGTTGCAAAGGTTGAGTTGATGTCAGTTCGTGGTAGTTCGGTTCTTTACAAACATTCAATTGATTTCAATTTGCGGTTTATTTCTTTGGAAAAAATGTCACCAGTGAGGCGTCGAAATATAGGCCAGCGTAAGAGCAACGCAGTCCAACTACATGATCGTCGAGTCAATGAGACTCACGAAGAACGTAGACAGCGTTTGAAGGCAAATCGAATAAGAATTTCTCAAGTGCGATCCATTATGACTCTGGAGCAAAGGATACAGTCGAGTTCGACTTGCTCAGTTGGAACTTACGCAAAAAATAAGTTGGAACGTCAACAAAACAGACTGCCAAACAAGTTTTATCAGTGTTGATCAAACCTTACTGACTGTCTAATAGACAACGCGCAGCCTAATCCAATGGAGATATAGACATGTTATACCAGGTGGTTGTAATTAAACCTTCCCTACTTAACACGTTATAACACGGAAACTAATTACCGTACGAGTACCAAACTTGGTAGCATTAATGTCCAGAATATTGGGTGCATAATTTCCACGCGTCACAGCGCCACCATGTAGTTCGAACTATGGCTACAAGGTGCCGTGATCAATCATCGTGACTCGTAGTCTCACACACCTGTGCAGTCACAGTGCGCTTGTTGACGAGTCAACATGAACTTGGACAAAAGGAGCAGGGCATTATTGGTAAAGCTCTATTAAAAAACAACAGTAATGCTGCAGCTGCTCTTCGAGAATATCGCCGTCTGAAAGGATTACGGAAGGGTCTTCTTTCTCCACCTACTGTGCGGAGTCTGATGAAGAAGTTCGAATCAACTGGAGAACAGGGCGTCGCTCTGGGAAGAGGCCGACAATCGGTTGCAGCACAGGTGGTTCATGAAATCGCTGTTGCTATGGCAGACAACGCTGCGCGAAATTCCCGATCGTCAGGCAATACGCGTGCTGTGTCACAACAGTTGAACATCCTGTGGTCCACTTTACGGAAGGTGCTTCGAACCATTCTCAAATGGTATCCGTACGAGATCCATATCGTACAGCAGCTTGCAACACAGGGCGCATAACGACGCTTTCACTTCGTTCTCCACTTTCTCGCAAGGATAGAAGTTGACGAGGGCTGGCCCTGGACCATCCTATGGACAGACGAAGCTGATTTTTCTCTGACGGGTGAGGCGAACACACACAATTGCCAAGTATGGGGATCTTCACCTCCAGTCACAGTGCATGAAGTCCCTCTATATAGGAACGAGTCACCGTATGTTGACGTTCGTCATTGGCCCATTCTTTTTTGAACAGGTTGGCGCTCAAGAACCAAAGACGTGCGGTATGACTGGTCAGAGTTACTGCCATATGCTCCGCCAGCATGTCATACCCGCCCTACAGGAGAGAGACGCACTGTACTCAACAGTTTTCATGCAAGATGGGGCCCCACTGCACATAGCTTGTGAAGTTCACCTGTTTCCCCGAAACACGTTTGAAAACGATCGAATTGCTTTCAAATGCTTGGCCGGCACGATCACCTGATCTCACTCCCTGTTATTTCTGGTAGTGGGGCTACCTGAAAGACAGTGTTTACCAGGGGAACATTCACATATGTGCTGATCTGAAGCGCAGCATATCAAGACAGGTAGCCATCATAACTATGGACATGCTTCGTTCTGCTGTGCAGAATGCAATCCTGCACTTTCAGACTCTTCTGGACACTGATGGTCGCCCTATTGGGCCCCTTTTGTTGTAGCAGTAATGGTACCGTTATGTAATGGTAAGATGTACCGTAGCAGCATATTAAAAGCGTTTCAATTAAGTTCATTCTCCATTATTTCTCTTCCCTATGTCCTTGACATTAATGCTACCAAGTTTGGTCCTCGTACGGTAATTAGTTCCCGTGTTATAACGTGTTAAATAGGGAAAGTTTAATTATAACCACCCGGTACAATAAAACCCTTTCTGTTAAACCGGCTGCAAGAAAGAACATGTTAAGCTGTGCTGTGAAAATGTGCTGTTTTGTTTTCCTATGAGGAGCCCTTTTTAACAGAAATAAGAAAGTTGTGTTTATGGCTAACTTTATAATGCTATTTGTTCGTAGATTAAAACCATGCAAAATGCTGACATTAAAGCTACTATCTTCACATATTCAGCAGCTGGAAAACTCTTTCTCATATCCCGTGTACTTTATTCCAATCGATTTACCATTCATTTTGACTTCCATTCCCAATCGTGGCTCCGTTTGCAAGAACAATAAATAAATTCCGAGAGAGGGGGCAGGAGGAGATGGACAGAGAAGGAAAGAGGGGGGGGGGAGAGAAAATGGATGTAAAGAAGGGGAATGAAGATATGAACAGAGGTATGAGGAAGGAGGAGGTGGATAGAGAGGGAATGGGATAAGAGATGTACAGGGAGAGGGTGGGAAGTTGATGAGATAGAGAGAGAGGGACAGGGAGAAGGAAATGGGGTCGTATATCCAGTCCCCATACATACTTAGTAATTGCGAAGCATTGCTGCGTTCGTCAGTAATCAATAAAAATAATTAATTGCTATGTTGAGTAACAAAGAATTTTTTCTGAATCCAGTAACTGTAAACTATCATTGCCACCAACGCTCCCATCACTAGCCACAATGTCTATTCATCTGCCTAGATGCGTCTTTCGCTAAACCGTTTGAGGCGGGCTGCATGTGACGACATGTAAAAGGAAGCCTGATGAACAAGCTCCCTTATTCATAGCCCCGATCGAGATAGGTGGCTCAGCGGTAAGACACTGGATACGTATTCGGTACTGCAGCAGTTCAAATCCCTGTTCATCAGTCCAGATTTACGTTTTTCGTGATTTCCCTTAATCGCTAAAGGCGACTGCTGGGATGGCTGCTTTAAAAAGGCCCTGTCAACTTCCATCTCCAATGCAAGCTTGGGCTACACTGCAGTGACCTCGTCATCGACGGACGAAAATTCTAATGTTCCTACTTTGTTTGGTAACCCCGGTTCCAGCCAACGACATGGTCATTGATAACATTTCGTTGGATCAGCTGTTCTGATTTGTACTGCAGTCGCACTGTGCTCAGATCATCTGATGCAGCGATCCTTACTCTGCTACCATTCGGAACCAGAGAAACGTACGTCAACGCCTTCCTCGAACTGATACTAATGCGCAAATCAGGTTCGAATCCTTGCTAAGCACACAGTTTTAATCGGCCAGAAGTTTCAGTCTGTAGTATTTTCGCCGGCCGAAGTGGCCGAGCGGTTCTAGGCGCTGCAGTCTGGAACCGCGCGACAGCTACGGTCGCAGGTTCGAATCCTGCCTCGGGCATGGATGTGTGTGATCTCCTTAGGTTAGTTAGGTTTAAGTAGTTCTAAGTTCTAGGGGACTGATGAACTCCGCTGTTAAGTCCCATAGTGCTCAGAGCCATTTGAACCATTTTTTAGTATTTTCATTGGTGAATTGGGACGTGATTATCCCTGGAGGATCCTAATCACAACTCATGAAGATGTGTCAGGGAGTACACCAGAATTAAAATAGGCACTATTCATTTTCATTTAACTGCCTGTTGAATGGATGCCGTACAAAAATAAACTACATTAAATTTCCTTCAAAAAAGGTCCTACTCATTTTTTCTCTAGAACTAATAGTTTCTGGGTTGCACGGGATAACAAAAGCTCAGATTATTAAAACCAGTGTTTTAATGGTACAAAATTAATGTTTAATGTCACTTGAACTTAGAACTAACAGAAAATCTACAATACTTATTATAAAATAACATCTTATCTTCAGTGTGTACATTTCAAAAATCAACAATTGCATTGTTACATTCATAATCTTGTACATCAAATAATGGTGCACTGTTAGCACACAGACCACAGCATATGCTTTACGCCATGGATCATGGAATCCAGGCTTTTCGACACCCAGAAGAACGTCAGCAAAAGGAGTTTTTCAGTGTATAGCTCCAGGTGCTCCCGGAAATTTTGTTGTCACTGATTGAGCGATACATCCTCTCCTCAGTACCGTCTCCACGGGGTCGGCAGTAGTAGGTTGTTGACCTATTGTTGCATCAGTAACTAAGAAACTGTAAGTAACAAGAAACTGTGTTGTAAAAAGCATTATATTGAAAACGAATAAAATTAGTATACCTGTAAATAAACTCTAAACGAGTATTGATGTCCGCAGCTCGTGGTCGTGCGGTAGCGTTCTCGCTTCCCACGCCCGGGTTCCCGGGTTCGATTCCCGGCGGGGTCAGGGATTTTCTCTGCCTCGTGATGACTGGGTGTTGTGTGATGTCCTTAGGTTAGTTCGGTTTAAGTAGTTCTAAGTTCTAGGGGACTGATGACCATAGATGTTAAGTCCCATAGTGCTCAGAGCCAGCCTGGAGTATTGATACGTAGCTCCTGCGGTAGGCGGCAGTGACACGAGGTCTGGTTTTGGCTTTGTCGTGTTTTTAAGATTGCTGCATGCTGGAGTGTATTCAGATCTTGGTGATATTCAGTGACTTGGTGCATTTCTAAATGTTCAAATGTTTGTGAAATCTTATGGGACTTAACTACTAAGGTCATCAGTCCCTAAGCTTACACACTACTTAACCTAAATTATCCTAAGGACAAACACACACACCCATGCCCGAGGGAGGACTCGAACCTCCGCCGGGACCAGCCGCACAGTCAATGACTGCAGCGCCTGAGACCGCTCGGCTAGTCCCGCGCAGCGGTGCATTTCTAGAAGCTACTTCTCACCAGCCGGTGCGACCTACTCTGCTGGTGTTGAGGGGTCAGTGAAAAGATCAGATATGGCCTTCAGTTGCTTGAGTATCTTGCCGAACAGTTTAAACATTCCTCCTTCGCTGTTGTTGTACATGGCGGAGGTTGTGTCAGGCCCTCTAAGGAATGGAGTTTTTTTCCGATTTGGTTTTATTCAGCCACTTGGTACGTTTCTGTAAACATCTTCTCACCAGCCACTACGACCTTCTCTTCTCGTGTCGAGGGATTACTTGGCGAGGCGCTTAAACTTATAGGTGATTACAGACAAAGAAAAGTTGTGCGGAATGCTGCTTCTAAAGATGATTTGACTATAAATGTGAGATGAGATGCCGTGAGCGTCAAATATTAGACAAAAAGTTTCCAATCATATTATTTTAAAGAATGAGTTTTGAAGGAGGGGACGAGAAGAATATACCAGAAATTTAGGAAAAGTGTATCTGAAAACTGTGGATGCAGACTCGTACTTCGGCGATGTAATAGCACAACAACTGAGGTGCCTGACATCTGAACAAAAGAAAAGATGGGATATGTGTAGCTTCTCAAGAAACAACTGGAAATAGAAATGAATGGCACTGAAGATGCAAATTATACAAAATTGGAAAACACAGCCTCCATTCTAGATGATTCTGTCGTTTATGGTTGTCCCAGATTTGTCGAATCTGAGGATGTTAATCTACATATAGCCTAATATTTCATGGTTAAATCTATGTAAACAACTTTTTTTATAAAAGAGAATACAAATGAAGCATTTAAAGTTAATTATCTTTCACATAATAACTAAGAGTCTCCCATAAATAACTTATTTCTCAGTTTCACGATTAATCACAGAAATATTCCGTTTTGAAGTGCAACGTAAATAGTTAAAACTGGTATACACAGTAAGCCGCCAATTATTAGGTAACGGAATATTATTGCCTGCCTTATCGCAGCAGTTTCCCAAGCAGAGAATCTAAAATCTCAGTGTGACCTCCTTCTGATATTTGTGAACAAAACGTAGCCCTCACTTTGCATTTCCAGCACCTCTGTTGTTTAGATACCTCTTTACCTACAGTTGCTCTAGCGGTTCCTTCTGTGGGCTTTTCACTACAATAAACGCAGCTCAAGCTCTCAAGCATGAAAGGGGATCCATAGCACACTACACTGCTTGCGCAAAGAGGCGACGTATGGAAACGAGAAAGCCCATGCCTACATGCGTTCTTTCCACAAAATTCTGTGCATGCCCTATTATTCAAATGCGTCTGCAATTGCACATAAGGAAAGAGGCATCGTGTGGACATATCTTAAGGCATGACAGCACTGTAATCCAATTGAAAGTGTTGTATTCATCGGAAACTTTGATAACTGTAGGCACATCACTGCTGGTAATTCAAACCACAAAAAGCACAGGAAAAATATCTAAGGTAAATTTTTGGACCAGTTTACATAGGTGGAATTTGGATGAAAAGAAAATCTCAGAAGTTTTACCAGCATACTGAGAAACTCTCTGGCTTTTTCAGGGAAAAAAATTAAAAACGATTCTCAGAAAGGCTGACCAAAATAATTTCAGTCTTGTCACCTCAGTGAAAGTTAAGAACGACTAGCAACTTGGCATTGAAAGAAACCTTCAGGAAACTGTTACCACAGGGACTCCTTTTTCAGTAGGCTCTGATATTGTTTTCATTGAGTGTTTCTCTGCATTTTAATTATGTTTGGAAACAACATCTCTCTGAAAAAAATGTGCAGTGAATATCAGTAGTAATTATCAAAAAAAAAAAAAAAAAAAAAAAAAAAAAACAAAGACCAAGGAATGGTATATTCCAGAGTTAGGGCAATTGAAACGTACTGTCATGCTATATTCTGGTCTTTACAAAAAAAAAGTAGTTCTGAATTGTGTAAAAAATTGTATGCTAAACCTAAATATAAGTACAGGTAGGCAACCAATGAAGCAAACGAAGTACTTAATACAGCAAACAATGAAAAGTCCGAAAACAAAATTAAATAAGCCTGGAGTGTATCCAACTCTACTGCACACACTAAACAAAAAGACTATATAGCCAAAACCCCAGAAGAATTTAATAAATTCTGCATCCAATCTATTGAAGAAACTGGTAACACTAGAAACAAACTCGCAGAAAATGCACTTGTTATCATGGATAACTGCTTTAAAAAGCCTTCCCTGGGCACTTTTGCATCCGCAGAAGTATGTCCAAAGAGCATCCTGAAAATAGTGAAAGATTTCAAAAGCTCAGCCAGTGTTGATTACTATGATTTGTCATGTAATTTGTTGAAAGATGTTATTGATTGTGTAATTTATCCTTCAACTTACTATGTAAATAAATATCTTGTTAATAATAACTTCCCTGATATACCAAAAATTTCAAGAATTGTGTCTGTATATAAAAAAGGTGAAAAGAACAGTGTCGCTAGTTATAGGTCTATATCCAAAGCCCCTGTACTATCTAAAATTTTTGAAACAGTTATTTATGATCACATTAGCATTTACTTCGATAAATCAAATTTAATTAGTGATAACAGTTTGGATTTAGGAAAGGTAAATCGACAACTGAAGCAATAAATTCCAAGTAAAATTGTTCTAGATATGTTCGAGGCTAGGGCCTATGCCCACGCTACATTCTGTGACCTGAGCAGAGCTTTTGACTCTGTAGACTGTAGAGCAAGATATCTTGTTGAATAAGCTATTCTGTTATGGTTCTGGTAGCAACAGCATAAATATTTTTAAACCTTTCCTAGAGAACTGCCAAAAAGTTGTGTGCATTGGCAGTGATAAGTCAAATTCGGGTTATGTTATGTATGGAGTGCACAAGGGTCGGTGCTCAGACCTTTATTGTTTTTATTAATAATCCTCTTTTATTCATAAATTCTCACACAATACTGTATGCCGATGACACAAGTTTTCTAAATAAAAGCTCATATCTAAGCGTCATTGAAAACATTAACCAAAAATACCCTTGTTCATTCTTCGTTACGGTTTAGAGCAAACAGATTCCCACTAAATAAAAATAAAGTATAGGTGCTGAATTTTAGCCTCAAAGAGATTCCTGACCATCATGAATTAGAAACTGTTAAATTTTTAGGAGTTATTATTGACAATATACTGACCTGGGTACCACGCATTAAAAATATATCTGCTAGACTTTCGAAAGTTATTTGTTTAATTAGAAATTTAAAAGGCTATATTCCAAATAGCTATGTAAGATCAGCATATTTTGTTTTCTTCCAGAGTATCATATCATATGTTATTTTTAATGTGGGGCAGCTATTGTCATGCAAATGACGTTTTACTCTTGCAGAAGAAATTAATAAGAATAATAACTGATTCTGATAAAACAGAACATTATAAACCTCTGTTCATTAAACTGGAATGTCTGACACTAGTAAACTTATTCATATATAATGTTTTATTGTACGTAAGAAACAATATTTCTAATTTTGTATTGAGAAGTGATGTAAATAGCTATAACACTAGAAATAGAGCATGTGTAGATGTGCCACATCACACATTATCTAAATCACATAACCCCTACCTATTCTTCGGACTTCGGATGCTTAATAGACTAAGAGTAGATTTTAAAGAATACCCTGTAAATATTTTTAAAGCTAAATTGTACAAGGTACTAGTAAACAATAATTTTTTGACACTTCACGAATTTTTTTGAAGATGAATAATACTGATTTCTAACATGTGGTTTCTAGTTTTACCCATTTCATGTAAACTAAATTACATTGATATATCGGTAGTAGTTAACGTAGAAATGTACGATTTTTGACGTTGTCTATTGCTGTAGGAATGACAAAATTTTAGTTTTATAGTTATTATAATGATACAGAATACATCTACATTCAGAACACTAGTAAAGAAACACCTGTTTCCAGGCAGACCGAGAGCTGTAACCAACAGAAGAGAAGCAGAAGAGATTTTGAGAGAAGAAGAAAACAAATTCATCAGTTTAAAAAGTTTAATTGCGCTCTTCAGGTGGGCATGTCGTAAAAAAATCACAAAATGAAAATTGTTAATTTGCTGAGGCAGCCATGCAGTGAGTCGTCGGGCAGGCCACAACGTTAAAGTGAGTACTGTCTCAATTCAACGCTGTTGTCTTTCCACAAAGAGACAAACGACGGCTGCTTAGTTCTGGATTAGTCGGTTAAGGTCGGTCGACGTCGGCCGCTGCCATTTGCCAATTTCAGCGATATAAAACAGAACTTTGGGCGCGTATGTAGCCATTGCGATGTGATTCTTGTTAGGTGTTGTGTCAAAAATTAGTACGTTTCTTCATGGAACAACACTGTGAGATTCGGCGGTAGAGAACAAGTTCATGTACACGAGCTGATTCCCCGCCCGTAATTATTAGAAGGCAACGAAGAAATTACTTTCATATCAAACAAAATATCTCGAAATTAAAATATTTTAAGTACATGATCGGAAAGAGGAGCTTTTCCCATAAAGTTTTATTGCACTGTCTTCTGCCCTGTCAATCCAATAACTCCCTCTCTCCAAAAATTTCGTATTGTCATGCTTGTAAAATACGTTTCGGTAGGTTAACATAAGAACTTTAGCACGCAGCAATGGTGCAAGGTGTTACTCACTGATGAATCTATGTTTTGAAGTATTTGGGGGACGAATGTTTGTTTATCGACTTCATGAAGAACATATGAAAAGTCACTGTGTGACACTAATGGTGGAGGGTCGGTCATATTGTGAGTATGTTTTGTGGGTGATACAGTCACTGGTCTAGTGAAAATTAGTGGAACATTAAAGAAGGAAGCATATGATAGAATACTGATCAACAATACAGTTCTCTCTGGTGAGAGACTTATGGGCTGTGGGTTTGTTCTGCAGCTGGATAATGATCCCAAACATCTGCTCATCTGTGAAGAGGGTACATTGGTGGCAAAGAGAAACGTGGGGGACTGAAGCATATGATTTGATCAAGTCAGTCACTTGACTTAAACCCAATTGAACTCATGGGATGCAATTGACACGAAGGTCAGAAAACTGAGGTCATCTAATGCTAAAGATCTATGGAATAACTCACAGATATGTTGGACTGCAATATCTACAGAAACACTACAAAATCTTAATTCCAGAATGCCAAGAGTGTGTCCATCTGTTCTCAGAGCAAAGGTTTGATACTCTGAAGAGGCGAAAATCTAACCCATATTGTATTGTACTTATTTTGTTGGTCTATTTAGTTTGTACAATGTTCAGATTTTATCGTGGGTTATCAAAAACTTTTGACTGGTAGTGTTGCCCTATAATTCAATATCCTAGATGTGGTTTCAGTGGTGTGGCAGGAAGTTATCTGACATTCCATCATCTAAACACTGATATTAAATATTCTTTTATTTTGTAACAAACTACAACAGCCAAGGTGGTACTAGAAGATGTCCAAGACCCCCCAAGGTGCAAGTGAGACTCAGTCAGTGAAGTGTTCTTAGGTAAACAAGTGACCTCTTCCCACAGCAAACATGCAGCATCGCCGAGGCAGTGGGTGGCTAACCAGTGAAGTGGCATGCTCAGCATTCCAGAGGTGGCATTGACTCAGCCCTGCAGTTGCAGGTTTGACTCAGCAGTCAGCACAGGCAGCTAAGACAACTAGTAGGATACGCAGTTCAGTTCAAGGCATGCAGAGGTGTGCAGAATCAAATTGCAGCCCTGAGTGTGGTCGATGGTGATCCACAGCAGTGACATATGCATCCACAGGTGTTGACAGAAAGGAACAGTGTTTGCCCAGACAGGCAGTGACAGACATGAACAGCATATATCTACACAGACTGAGATGAATAGGTACAGCTAGATGGCCCTTGTACAAACCGTGAATCTTTGCAGTTGGTGGTCAGCAGCTGTCAGTAATTAGATACCAGATGGACCATCGGTTGATAATCAACGTTTAGGCTATGGCTACACCAGACACAACTCACTTGGCACCTAGGTACCTTGAGACTCCCCAGATGACTTACTTTGCTAAACAAAAAGCTGTGAACTTATGAGGCTGGCCACATTGAGCACTACATTACTAAGCAAGTTGTTTGGCTTGGCGTGTTGGTGAATGAATGGTCATGTTGGTTCCTCCTGGTGTGTCACATAGTTGCTCCAAAGATTATACTGGCTGATAGATGCTGCTGATTATGTTATTTCATTTGTTTCTTCTTTACTATGCATAACAAAACAGTTTCCAAAAGGGAATGATTTTGGAATCCAGTGCAAAATATTCACAAAAACAATGATTCTAAAGAAGATGTGGGATGATGTTGCAATAGAAACTGGTGGCTCTGGTAAATTTTAGTTTTATTTTTATCCATGAAAGCAACTACAGGTTAATAAACAGTTGTAATGACATAATAATAGTAGTCATAATGGTTTATGGTATTTTTAATTTAGTTATAAATTCAATGCTGCATAAATTCCATCTAATGATCATCATGTTCAATAATGTTTTGAGGCAGACAGTTCATTTGCCAGAGCATGGAACCACTCCTATTGAAATAATCAACCAAGATATTCCTCAGATTTACTGTGCTGTTCATATATCTGTGCTGAGGTCTGTGTGTACTGAGCGTTGGTGAAAAATTTGCATCAGAGTCTTCCTGAGTTGCGGAAGTTGTTCATAGTCAATCACAAAGTTATGAAGAATACATACCGCTTCTGTAATTATTATGGCAGTACTTAATATCAGTTTCAGTAGCTTTTTGTAGTACTCCACTTTGCTCGCATTATGCCAAAAGCACACTAAACGCTTCGGTGAGCTCTCGAATGATGGTAGGTGACACTGTTTCTCTGTTGTCAGAATTTCTCTCAGGAAATAGTTTCATCAAGTAGACTCATCAAGGATAACCATCACCCCTCAATTGAAACAAAGGGAGTTGTGATATCTGTTCCCAGAATCAGTCTCTCTTTGAGGGAATGATGGGGTGATCGAGTCTAGCATTTGAAACAATGGTGAACTTTTCAAGTTGTTCGAGTCACATTGTCACCCTTCCATCCCAGTGGCTGCAGCAACAAATTTACAGTTTGCATCTACTAAAGCTTGCAGTAATATAGAAAAGTATTGTTTGTAGTTGTAATACAAAGATCTACTGTGGTGCAGGGTTTTTGTCTTCGCATGTTTCCCAGCTATTGTGCTGATGCAGTTAGGAAAGCTCAGTTCCACAAAAAATGCTCAGGACTGTCAAGTATTTATCCTCGAATAAATCCCAGAGGATTTGACATCTCAGTTTTGCTAGGCCAGCCACTGGTGAAAGGCCCAGATGATAGTGGCATGCAAAAGACCTATAACTCTCTCCCATTGCTAAACAGTTGTGCTTAAAAATAATTAAAATGTTGTTTTACCCTTGTATCAATTACGCAGTCAGTCTGAAATCCTTATAAAACAAACTCGTGCCCCCCAACCCCCAGAAAAACATGTAAAAGGGAGGTGGAAGAACTTGCAGTCCTGCTTTCTTAAAAAGCTGTGAAGAGTAGGCAAAGTACAAAGTGGAGGCAGAGCTGATGAAGTTGCCACAAGTTTTTTGTACTTTTTTGAATAGTACAATTTCCAAAAAATGCTAGTGAGTCATTCTATGTCAAATTTCCCAGGTCATGTCACCCACCATCTCATATTTTCATGAAACTTCATATATTTGCTTCTACTTAAACATAAGAATCTGTGGAAATTTTTTTGGTCTCAGGTTAAAACTTTTTTTATATCAAATTTTCAACATAGTGATGTTATGATATTTTGGCTCTGCGAGAATTTTCATGCAAGTGATACTTACCTACAGAAACACTCGTAACTCAGGTGTATATGAAACTTTTGCTTTGAAATTTTTTTCAGAAATTAATAGAGGCGTCTAGTTAACAAGAATCCATTTGTTTAACCATAACACTACAAATAAAATTACAAAAAATTAATTAGGTCACTTCAAATTTCTAGAAAAGTTACAAGGACATTGAGAAAGACTTACATCACATTTCTCCAACCTGCTGGGAATCTAGTTTTGATCTTAAATAATTCCCAAGGGTGTAGGCTTTGTAATAAAATAAAAATAGTAATGGCGCTCATTTTAATTGAAATATTTCATTACTAGTATTAACTTTATCTAGGTATATCAAATGAGCATATTAAAATGACTGTTATTCTACAATTACAAATGTTTAAATTTAAAATGTATGTGTTCAGCAATGCAGATCCTTGGAGTTCTCACGTGAAAGTAATGAATAGCATCCACTAGGAAAAATTAGGTTCTGTTAACTTCATATCATTTTCATTAAAGTAATATATTCTTCCTAAAGTGCTTGATTCAGATGCGCCAACAGTACATAAAATGTTTACCAAAGGCACAAAACGAGAGTCTTCCTTCACATGCCAATAAAAGACACTGGCAGTCCAGGTGGGTGCATAAGGTTTAGCATTTCCATCATGTAGATTCTTGACAAAGGCAAAGTACCACCTGCCACAAAAAGAGTATTTTTGAAGATGGGCATGTGTCCATTACAGGGCAGTTTCATGGAATGAGAAAATCGATGAAGCCTTTTCAGAACAAGCTACTTTTCTAATTTCTAGTGAATTACAGGCAAGTGGTTTATAATTGTAAAAATTCCTGGTAACGGGTATTGTAAAAAATCTCTTCTTTAGCTTCTTCCCTAACAAATCTACATTGAATTTCTCTAAGAAATGGGAAAAACATTTGTCAATATTAGCCTTGCAGAAATTGTAAACAGCAGATGCAGCTGTTATTTGTACATCATCCTGTAGTTGGAGACTAGCTTTTCTCATTTCACGTTTTACATTCCTCCAATCCATCACATACAGATTTACTGTGGCTAGTAGTAAAAATGGAATGTTCAGCATCAATGGAAAAAGCATTTTTGTGTTCACACAAGTTTTTAAAGCTTTTTCTATTTTGGCATTGAGTAGCACATCCATCAGTGAAATAACGCAGTTTCTTGACTCGTGGGTAGTGTTCAGCCAACCACTTAACCATTTCTTTCTGAACAGCAATTACAAATCCTACATCGTGAGCCATATCACCACTTATAAAGCAACTGTTTGCAATTATCAGTTTATTTTTCTCATTTATAACATAAACACAAGTGGGGTGGATTGTACAGCTGCTTCTTGTCCAGTGGTAACTCTGAATTTCATTCTGAATTACGAAACTATAGTTTTCAGGAAAGTCCCTTAATAGAATTGCTTTTTCTGGGATTAGATTTTCTTTCAAATTTTTTGGGGTCCTTGCCTGACATTTAGATATAAATGAGTGCACTTTAAGTGCCTGTAATTTAGTTACCAACAGATCAGTGTATTCATCAACAGTTGTGGACTGCATTACTGATTCAGTCTGATGGTCTGCGTTAATCCACTGTCTGTACTGAATTTCATCATCAGCAATTTTGTAAGATAATTTTTCTTTCATAAATTCTAACAGGTTGTCATCATAGTGATTAAGCATGCAGTTTTCCGAGACACACACGAAATTCTACACATCCTTTATATGTTTCTTAAATGTGTTCCACATCCACATTATGGCGGATACCACAGACACACACTGAATTAATGCCTGCAGCACCAGCTAAAGTACACCACTTTGGCCTTCATGAACAATTTTTTTTTTTTAAAAAAAAAAGCTAAGTTAATGTTTGAGTTCTGCTAACTTTGTCTTTTGCTCCTGATAACATTTGAGTATATTCATCGCTTTGGCAAAAATCAGTGACCAACTTTACAACTTCATCAGTGATCATTTTATCTCTTTTTGGCTTAGGAATTGATAAAATATGCATCTCTGTTTTCAGTTTCTTTGCCTGTCGAACTACATACTCACTAAAATTGAATCTTGACATTATTTTTTCTTTTGACCAAGAGGGAGGAGCTTAAGTTAAAACTTGAATTTTTTATGATCTTCTTACACCAGCCACTTTTTATTTCATTAATAATATCATGGCATCAAAATCATTGGCTTTCTTAACAATTTCATCGTCCATTTTATCCTCCTTGCCGTCAGAACGTATTACTTTAATGAAAATGACATGAAGTTAACAGAATCTAATTTTTTCTTGTGGATGCTGTTCAGAACTTTCACTTGAGAAATTTCAAGGCTGCAGTTCAGTGCCTGGTACATTTTTTCTTCCAAAACATGCTCCATTTTTTGTATATTCTGTTCACCATATGAGGCCTTGCTGTGATTTAGACTGGAGGGAGAGCACCTCAAATTATCTTAAGTTTTATTTGCATCCTTGATACCTTGACTTTTTACCACTGACTCATGAAATGTCATCTCGAGGTCACTACCATCACTTTCATTTCCATCATTGATTTCAGTTTTTTTGCTCACAAATCTTAAGACATGTTGTAAAAAGTTTTTTGCCTGGTTTGACATTGATTCTTGTAGCATTTAATGATTTAGACAAAGGCAGACTTACTGACCTCAAGAATTTTTTAACTGTCTGCTTGTGTGTTTTGAAAGAATCACAACAATTTCTTTGATGCCTTTCAAAAACTTTTAAGTAATAGATGTCCACATATAATAGTTCTTTCTTGATTATCTGGAAAGTTTATATAGGACTGTCACACCACCAAATCCTGTTGGTCTTCACTCAGGTCTGAAAATTTTTGAAGAGCTTTTCTGGGGTGTAGGTTATCAAATGACAAGGTGTTGTACGTTAATTTTTGGACAGTACATGAATTCATATTTTCCATTGTACATAACTGAGAACTACTTAAATTAAAAACACACTGCATTACAAACAGAATGATAAATGGCTGTACCACAAACTTGACCCGTCTCACAGAAAGACAAAGAGCAACTGAGGCAAAATGGACTGATTATTGCATGTCTGTGATGTTCAGCAATTCATGAAAGCGATTGGTGCAGTGTTTTCATTTATGTACAGGTTTCATGGAAGCTACTGGAAACACACAGAACACTTTATCACTGTGAGCTGCGGGTTAGCTGCACAGATAAAATTGATATACTATGTTTTTTCAAAAATCACTTAATTAATAAAATGAAATAAATTTTTCTCAGTTAAGATTGATTTGTGTGCCTAGAATAACAGATATTTAAATATGCTAATTTGAGACCTCTGCATTTGAGGCAGTGGGTATCAGATCTGGCTGAACATACCGGGTGATCAAAAAGTTAGTATAAATTTGAAAACTTAATAAACCACGGAATAATATAGATAGAGAGGTAAAAATTGACACACGTGCTTGGAATGACATGGGGTTTTATTAGATCCAAAAAAAAACGAAGTTCACAAAATGTCCGACAGATGGCGCTGGAAAGCAAAACGTCAGTGACTGCACATCACAATCGTGTATAAAAGGAGCTGTAATGAGAGAGAGAATCAGATGCGCCAGCAGTCGCAGCATGTTGACGTTACCTGAAAAGGCGCTTCTAGTGAAGCTGTATTATCAGGATGGGGAATGTGCTAGTTCAGCATTACTATCCTATCACCATGGGAAGGGGATTTGAAAGGGTAAAGGTCCGTTGACAAATGCAGCTGTGGCGAGAATGATTTCGAAGTTCAAAGCCACAGGTTGTTTAGACAATAGACCCTGTAGTGGCCGAACGAGCACAAGGCGTAATGCTGCTGAGACAGTTCAGGAAGAAATGGAGACTGTAGCGGGTTTGTCTATGCACGGGGAAGTCAGCGCTCATGCCGTCGCACGTCGCACCGGCATTCCATGCCCTACTGTTTGGTTGGCACTTAGGCGTACCCTCCGATGCTATCCGTACAAAATCCATCGGCATCATGAACTGTTACCTGGCAATTTAGTGAAGCGGAGGGCATTTGCGGTGTGGGCGTTTCAAAAGATGGCAGAAGATGACGATTGGTTGAGTAACGTGTGGTGGACCGACGAAGCTCATTTCAAGCTCTGAGGTTCTGTTGACGCCAACAACTGCAGAATTTGGACTACCAAATATCCTAGTACTGTCGTGGAAACTCCATTGCATGACAAGAAAGTCATGGTATGTGTTGGATTTACCACATCTACTGTTATCGGGCTTTTTTTCTTCGAGGAAATGCATGATTCTGGTTTTGTAACTGCTACCGTGACGGGTGAGAAGTACACCAATATGTTACAGAATCACATCATCCCCAGCCTTGCTGATAAACACCTGCTGGAACGTACGATGTTTATGCAGGATGGCGTCGTTTGGTGATGATCGTGTGTTCAGCCACCACTTTCGTCATGCTTGGCCTCCCACGTCCCCAGACCTCAGTCCGTGCATTATTGGCTTTGGGGTTACCTGAAGTCGCAAATGTATCGTGATTGACCGACATCTCAAGGGATGCTGAAAGACAACATCCTATGCCAATGCCTCACCATAATTCCGGACATGCTTTACAGTGCTGTTCACAACATTATTCCTCGACTACAGCTATTGTTGAGGAATGATGGTGGACATATTGAGCATTTCCTGTAAAGAACATCATCGCTTTGTCTTACTTTGTTATGCTAATTATTGTTATTCTGATCAGATGAAGCACCATCTGTCAGACATTTTTTGAACTTTTGTATTTTTTTGGTTCTAATAAAACCCCATGTCATTCCAAGCATGTGTGTCAATTTGTACCTCTCTATCTACTGTTACATTATTCCGTGATTTATTCAGTTTTCAAATTTATACTGACTTTTTGATCACCCGGTACTTCAAGTGACTCGTTTTTCATAACAGTAAAAAGTTTTTTGATTTCTGATTTCTTTGCATGTCCCTTCACAAAAAACATTAATATTTGTATTTTATTAGAAAGCTTACAACCTTTGGGATTTTTTAAGACCAAAACTAGGTTCCCAGTAGGTTGGAGAAATGTGATATTGTTTTCAATGTCCTTGTAATTTTTCCAGAAATTGAAAAACAGCATACATTAATATTTTTTTGTAATTTTCTTTGTAACTTCACAGCTTAAATAAATGCATTAGTCTGAACTATATGCCCCTCTTCATTTGTGAAAAAATATTCCAAGTTAAAAGCTTCATATACACCTGAGTTATGAGTATTTCTGTAGATAAGTACCACTTTGCATGGGCATTCTCGCAGAGCCAAATTATCAGAACATCACTATATTGAAAATTCAACATCAAAAAAAGTTTGTCTGAGATCAAAAAGAATTCCCACAAGTTCTTATCTCATGTTGTTGTTGTGGTCTTCAGTCCTGAGACTGGTTTGATGCAGCTCTCCATGCTACTCTATCCTGTGCAAGCTTCTTCATCTCCCAGTACCTACTGCAACCTACATCCTTCTGAATCTGCTTAGTGTATTCATCTCTTGGTCTCCCCCTACGATTTTTACCCTCCACGCTGCCCTCCAATGCTAAATTGGTGATCCCTTGATGCCTCAGAACATGTCCTACCAACCGATCCCTTCTTCTTGTCAAGTTGTACCACAAACTCCTCTTCTCCCCAATCCTATTCAGTACCTCCTCATTAGTTATGTGATCTACCCATCTAATCTTCAGCATTCTTCTGTAGCACCACATTTCGAAAGCTTCTATTCTCTTCTTGTCCAAACTATTTACCGTCCATGTTTCACTTCCATACATGGCTACACTCCATACAAATACTTTCAGAAATGACTTCCTGACATTTAAATCTATACTCGATGTTAACAAATTTCTCTTCTTCAGAAACGCTTTCCTTGCCATTGCCAGTCTACATTTTATATCCTCTCTACTTCGACCATCATCAGTTATTTTGCTCCCCAAATAGCAAAACTCCTTTACTACTTTAAGTGTCTCATTTCCTAATCTAATACCCTCAGCATCACCCGACTTAATTCGACTACATTCCATTATCTTCGTTTTGCTTTTGTTGATGTTCATCTTATATCCTCCCTTCAAGACACCATCCATTCCGTTCAACTGCTCTTCCAAGTCCTTTGCTGTCTCTGACAGAATTACAATGTCATCGGCGAACCTCAAAGTTTTTATTTCTTCTCCATGGATTTTAATACCTACTCCGATTTTTTCTTTTGTTTCCTTTACTGCTTGCTCAATATACAGATTGAATAACATCGGGGAGAGGCTACAACCCTGTCTTACTCCCTTCCCAACCATTGCTTCCCTTTCATGTCCCTCGACTCTTATAACTGCCATCTGGTTTCTGTACAAATTGTAAATAGCCTTTCGCTCCCTGTATTTTACCCCTGCCACCTTCAGAATTTGAAAGAGAGTATTCCAGTCAACATTGTCAAAAGCTTTCTCTAAGTCTACAAATGCTAGAAATGTAGGTTTGCCTTTCCTTAATCTTCCTTCTAAGATAAGTCGTAAGGTCAGTATTGCCTCACGTGTTCCAGTATTTCTACGGAATCCAAACTGATCTTCCCCGAGGTCGGCTTCTACTAGTTTTTCCATTCGTCTGTAAAGAATTCGTGTTAGTATTTTGCAGCTGTGGCTTATTAAACTGATTGTTCGGTAATTCTCACATCTGTCAACACCTGCTTTCTTTGGGATTGGAATTATTATATTCTTCTTGAAGTCTGAGGGTATTTCGCCTGTTTCATACATCTTGCTCACCAAATGGTAGAGTTTTGTCAGGACTGGCTCTCCCAAGGCCGTCAGTAGTTCCAATGGAATGTTGTCTACTCCGGGGGCCTTGTTTCGACTCAGGTCTTTCAGTGCTCTGTCAAACTCTTCACGCAGTATCGTATCTCCCATTTCATCTTCATCTACATCCTCTTCCATTTCCATAATATTGTCCTCAAGTACATCGCCCTTGTATAGACCCTCTATATACTCCTTCCACCTTTCTGCTTTCCCTTCTTTGCTTAGAACTGGGTTTCCATCTGAGCTCTTGATGTTCATACAAGTGGTTCTCTTATCTCCAAAGGTCTCTTTAATTTTCCTGTAGGCAGTATCTATCTTACCCCTAGTGAGATAAGCCTCTACATCCTTACATTTGTCCTCTAGCCATCCCTGCTTAGCCATTTTGCACTTCCTGTCGATCTCATTTTTGAGACGTTTGTATTCCTTTTTGCCTGCTTCATTTACTGCATTTTTATATTTTCTCCTTTCATCAATTAAATTCAATATTTCTTCTGTTACCCAAGGATTTCTACTAGCCCTCGTCTTTTTACCTACTTGATCCTCTGCTGCCTTCACTACTTCATCCCTCAAAACTACCCATTCTTCTTCTACTGTATTTCTTTCCCCCATTCCTGTCAATTGTTCCCTTATGCTCTCCCTGAAACCCTGTACAACCTCTGGTTCTTTCAGTTTATCCAGGTCCCATCTCCTTAAATTCCCACCTATCTCATAGGTACAAGCAAATGCACAAAGTTTCATGAAAATCTGAGATGGAGGGTTACAAATCCTAGAATTATTGTTGGGTAATTTGACTTAGAATGACCCTGCAACAACATTCAAACAGAGATATTTGTCACATTGAAATTAAAATTGGTATTAATTCCAGTGTGACCTATGCCGGTGACATTAACTTTAAGATTATCTGATGAAGCCCCACCTCGGCAAAACATGTAATAAATAAATTTCAAATCTGCAACCTAAGACTGTTTTCACAATAATGTACAATAAGTTTGCTGTATCAGCCTGCCACCATGGAATAATTTTTAATTTTACTGTCATTTGTAAATTTAAAAAAAGTTGTGTTGAAACACCCAAATTTGCTTAGTGTAACATATTGAATTCACCACATTCATTTCTCTCACAGTCAGTATCATGTTCCCAGCATGATGGCATTTCTGCAACAGTTCATATTTCAAAGAAATATTTTCTCCAAGAAGCATTTTTCTGACTCAGCATTGGAAGAGACATTTCAACAGTGCGAGCAAGCAATGTGCCTGTGATGGCTGGTATCAATGCTCCAGTGTGGCCACTAGGCATCAAAGCGCTTGGCACCAGGTGAATTGCAAGGCACATAGGTACCAAGCAAGGTGCATCTGGTGTGGCAGTAGCCTTAGCACAGACAATGGTCTTGTAAATAATGGAGGCAGAGTCTGGTAGTGACAGCTTGCTGCCCATCTCGAATTGTAGATTAGCATCAACCTCACATCGTAGCTGCCTCCAGGTGGTGACCACATGGTGCTTATCTAGAACTTGTGGTATATATGCAGTCCTGATAATCTATTGTTTCTGAAATGCAGTTTTGCCCTCTTAAGTTACAAGATCAAGGTGCAAAGTGTGACCACTGAGCTATCATGACATCATTGCCTGAACTTTTCCATTATGTCAGCAGTTTCACAGTCGTGGTGGTGCTGTAATGGTGTAGCAACTGTCCTTTCAGAAGTTCTGTGTGGTGAATCTGCAATGTCAGCATACTAAATACATCTTCTTGCACAAGAACACCTACTACCGATGTTTCTAGCATCACCTATATTTATTATGAAATATTTCTTATGAGACTGACACAGGAGTCTGCTGCTATGCCAGACTGGATTGTGACACAACATGAAGCTATTAACCTCAAGAGAAATGCCCTTTCCCGGTAGAACTCAGCAGCAGGTGTATACAGTGTTTGATAACACATTAAATTTTTAATTTTTTGTCAAATTTATTTTAAAAGAAAAAAGAAGGTCACTTATGTAAATATATGGCAAGTGAATAATACTGAATACTTTGAAATACATTTTCATGAATCCATAGTTACTAGTCAACAACTTATATCTCAATGTAAGCATACCTGCAAGTAGGACCTCAAACCTATTAAGGCATAGTATCCTTTAGTAGATTTATGGCTTATTTATTTGGTATTTTTAACTCTCCATAAGTAGTCCTAGAACTACTTTTTGAACAGTTACGTTGCCAAGCTACTTTCTGATGGTTGACTGTGGATGGAAACAGCAGAGGTAAAAGATCTATTATTGTGAAAGTTTATTGAAAAATCTTTCTGTTGCTTGTAATTAACCTTTCACTTGCTTTGTGACATATTTTTGGCAGTTGAAATGCATTGCTGTTGTATTCTGTAAGTGGACTGATCGATTATTAAACAGTTTGAAAAAAAAGATACAGTATCTCTGCAAACATGTCAGTTGTTAAACAGAAGGAAAAACCTATAATTGTAAGATGGGAGTGTAGAATAAAAGTCCAGTGTAATGTTCGTCACACCTAAGGAAAATAAGTTATCAACAAGCTTTTAAAAATTCTGTTCTTTATTGCAATCCACGTGAATAATAAAGCCGTTTTGTCTGAGTAAACCTGCCATGACTTTACATTTGCAAATCGATTATTTTTCATAAGTCTTTAAGTTTAATGTTTAAGGACATTTTGTTATTTATACATGCATTAGCATACACTAAAAAAAGATAAGGTAAAGTTCTGCATTCTAGCCCTAGACGGGCCAATCGGGGTTGACTGATCACTGTATCATCCTTTGCCAATCGTGTCACTGGATGTGGTATGAAGGGGCATGTGGTTAGCACACCACTCTCCCAGTCTTGGCATTGGAGTTACTATTAAAAGGTCGAGTAACTCTTCAGTTGGCCTCATGCGGTTGAATGCACACATATCAGTTCTCCAACCAAGGAAAAATACCAGGCAGTGTGGAAATTGAACCCAGTTCCTCTGCATGGTACTCAGCAACACTGACCACTCAGCTATGGAGACAGTCATTAACATCCAATCTAGAAGAGTGATTTAAAATTTGTCAGCACCATCTCAGCAATGATACATTTCTGAACACATGTTCATAGGATATTTTTCCTCCATTTCCAGTCAGTTTCCTATCCATGCAGTCTGTCAGTTTTATTAATGTTCATCCTGTAGACTATTTTAATCCATAATTGGGAATGACTTGAGAGAGAGAGAGAGAGATGAGATGCAGCAAAAGTTTTAGATAAAAGTTGTAGGTGGAAAAAAGGGTCATGAAGTGCTACTATTGGTTATGAACTTGAACATAATTTTCAAGGTGATTTGGAGGTTAAAGTGACTTCTTAAAATGGGAACCCAAATATTTGATTTAAGATTTGAGAACAGCGGCAAATTTTACGTATAAAATGATATGTCATTCATGGTCATGGCAAGATTCAGTGAAGGCCGAATAAGCAAATATGTTTTTTTAGTTCTAGTAGAGATTAACTTGGAATAGAGGACGAATTCAGCAAAATACGATATTAGATACAAATTAAAAGGGAAATAAGGGGCCACATATCATTACCAATAACCATGATCCTAAGGATAATTTTACAATTCATTTCATTGTAATTTCATTCTAACGAGCTGCATGGTCACCAATGGTATCTGTTCTTTCAGACATGTCCGAAAGAACAGATACCATCTTCATATATTAAGGTAATTATCAAAAGTCATTCAAAGGTTGAGTTTTGTTTCATGAAAACCCCTGTTAGTGATGTCGAATTTGGAAAGAGCAAGGAGAGATTTGAACCTTTAGTTTTAATTATCATGTTTGCAGGCAAAAATAAATACATCACAACATATAAATGTTATTTTGACATTTTCAAGATGGAACGAACAGAAATAAAATGTAAATCACTGATTTACAAGATGCTGAGTGAGTCCTCTTTTCTTTCATTTCTCGGGATGCTTGATTTAAAAAGTTCCTATGCCTTTCACTTTGTACCTGGAATTTAACCATTGAGCATGTGCTCAAATTGACAACCATTTGCTGTATACCTCCTCTGTCAATGATTGTGTGGGAACTTCCATGGTATACAGTCTCTGTAAAGAAACTTCTAAATAAACACAAATTACTGCATAACAGGTGTAAAACAAAGCATAGTGTTATAGATAGAGAGATGCTGAATGAAGTGCATTTGGCTGTTGAGAGCAATGTGCGATGGCTTCAGTGTCTACCGTAGCAGAATACTATAAAGTAATCTTTCACAGATTCTGGTCCTAGCGAATGAAACAGGAACTGAAATTGAGGGTAGCAAAGCAAATAATAATAATAATAATAATAATAATAATAATAAGCAATCAGAAGAAGAAGAAAATACAGTAATGGACTCAAACATCTCAGAGAAAACAAACAAAGAACAACACACATCAATTAAACAATCAGAGGAAAACGAAATCTTAAGACAGCCACCAGAACAAGCACAAATAGAACATGAAGTGACACACATGTTAGATATATAAGAAAAATTTCAGCTGACATATATAGAATACAAAGACACAAATACAGACAGTAGACCATTCTTGCATAGACCACCAAATAACCCACAAGTCGAAACAACAATAACAACTATCAACACAATCATACACAACAAAATAAATGAAAATACAACTATGGAAGAGTTACAACTACTGATTTATATAGGAGCACTCACTACACTAAATATACACACTAGGCAGAGATCAGAACCAACCAAAACACAGAAGAAACCCACAAAACCAGCATGGCAACACAGGCTACAGATCACAATAGAAAAACTGAGAAAAGACATCGGACAGCTAACACAATTTATAAGAAATGAAATATCAGACAAAAAATGAAAAAGGTTAGGTAAAATCTCACCACAAGAAGCGATAGAGCAGTTAGATGAAAAGAAGCAGAAATTACAAGCATTGGCCAAACGACTTAGAAGATACAAAAAAAGTGAAAATAGAAGGAAACAAAACCAAACATTCAACACAAACCAAAAGAAATAAAATAGACAATCCACCAAACATAACAGACATGTAACACTTCTGGAGCAATATATGGTCAAACCCGGTACAGTATAACAGGCATGCACGGTGGATACAAGCAGAAACAGACACATACAAGATGATACCACAAATGCCTGGAGTGATAATTTTGCAACATGAAGTCACCCAAGTAATTAATTCTACTCACAATTGGAAAGCCCCTGGAAAAGATAAAATAGCAAATTTCTGGATAAAGAAGTTCACCTCAACACATCTAACTAAATTATTTAACAGTTACATTGCAGACCCATACACATTCCCTGATACACTTACACATGGAATAACTTATCTGAAACCTAAAGATCAAGCAGACACAGCAAACCCAGCTAAATATCACCCCATAACATGCCTACCAACAATATACAAAATATTAACTTCAGTCATTACACACAAAAATTAATGACACATACAACACAGAACAAAATTATAAATGAAGAACAGAAAGACTGTTTCAAAGGAGCCCGAGAATGTAAAGAGCAACTGATAGTAGATGCAGAGGTGACACATCAAGCTAAAACTAAACAAAGGTCGCTACACTACGCATACATTGATTACCGAAAAGATTTTGATAGTGTACCCCACTCATGGTTGCTACAAATATTGGAAATATACAAAGTAGATCCTAAATTGATACAGTTCCTAAACATAGTAATGAAAAATTGGAAAACCACACTTAATATCCAAACAAATTCAAATAATATCACATCACAGCCAATACAGATCAAGCGTGGAATATACCAAGGAGACTCATTAAGTCCTTTCTTGTTCTGCCTTGCTCTGAACCCACTATCCAACATGCTAAATAATACAAATTATGGATACAATATTACTGGAACATACCAACACAAAATCACACATTTGCTATACATGGATGATCTAAAACTACTGGCAGCAACAAGTCAACAACTCAACCAATTACTAAAGATAACAGAAGTATTCAGCAATGATATAAATATGGCTTTTGGAACAGACAAATGTAAGAAAAACAGCACAGTCAAGGGAAAACACACTAAACAAGAAGATTACATATTGGATAACCACAGCGACTGCATAGAAGTGATGGAAAAAACAGATGCCTATAAATATCTAGGATACAGACAAAAAATAGGAATAGATAATACAAATATTAAAGAAGAACTAAAAGAAAAATATAGACAAAGACTAACAAAAATACTGAAAACAGAATTGACAGCAAGAAACAAGACAAAAGCTATAAATACTTATGCTATACCAATATTGACCTACTCATTTGGAGTAGTGAAATGGAGTAACACAGACCTAGAAGCACTCAATACACTTACATGATCACAATGCCACAAATATAGAATACATCACATACATTCAGCAACAGAAAGATTCACATTAATCAGAAAGGAAGGAGGAAGGGGATTTATCGACATAAAAAACCTACATTATGGACAGGTAGACAATTTAAGAAAATTCTTTATAGAACGAGCAGAAACTAGCAAAATACACAAAGCAATCACTCATATAAATACATCGGCTACAACACTACAATTTCATAACCACCTCTACAACCCTTTCGATCACATAACATCAACAGATACGAAGAAAGTAAATTGGAAAAAGAAAACACTACATGGCAAGCACCCGTATCATCTAACACAGCCACACATAGATCAAGACGCATCCAACACATGGCTAAGAAAAGGCAATATATACAGTGAGATGGAAGGATTCATGATTGCAATACAGGATCAAACAATAAACACCAGATATTACAGCAAGCATATTATTAAAGATCCCAGTACCACAACAGATAAATGCAGACAACAAATTGAAACAGTAGATCACATCACAAGTGGATGTACAATACTAGCAAATACAGAATACCGCAGAAGACATGACAATGTAGCAAAAATAATACATCAGCAACTTGCCATACAACATAAACTAATAAAACAACACGTTCCCACATACAAGTATGCACCACAAAATGTACTGGAGAATGATGAATACAAATTATACTTGAACAGAACCATTATAACAAACGCCACATAACAAACCTGACATCATACTCACCAATAAAAAGAAGAAATTAACACAACTAATCGAAATATCCATACCCAATACAACAAATATACAGAAGAAAACAGGAGAAAAAATTGAAAAATACATCCAACTGGCTGAGGAAGTCAAGGACATGTGGCATCAGGATAAAGTTGACATTATACTGATTATACTATCAACTACAGGAGTCATACCACACAATATCCACCAGTACATCAACGCAATACAGCTACATCCAAACTTATATATACAACTACAGAAATCTGTAATTATTGATACATGTTCAATTACCCAAAAGTTCCTAAATGCAATGTAACATATACCGTACAGTTAAAAGGAAGTCACGCTTGATAAAGATCCGCGTCACTTTTCATTTTTAACCAGACATAATGTCTGAGAAAGAAAATAAATAATAATAATAATATAGATTTTATTCTCTTTAGGCCATTACAGCAATTGACAACATCAAATGAAGGTACAATTTATAATACAGTGTGATAAGGTATTGACTACTGAAATATTTTAGCTTATATTAAAATAAATGTACAGTGGGTCATCTGTTGGATTACTGCATTTTACAGTTGAAGAATTCATTGATATCATAAAACTGGTGGGCAATAAACCATTCATGCAGTCTTTCTTTGAATGTATGTTAATGCCTAACTCTGTTTTCAAATGTTTCTTTACAAAGGAACATCCAGGAGAATTGTCCCAGTTTAATCCTCATACCACTGAAAAGATGAGTGAAATAATTATTAATGTCAGTGGTGTTGAGAGAAAGTTGAAATTATTAACACTGAACAAAGCTCCAGGGCCTGATGGAATCCCTGTCAGATTCTGTACTGAATTTGCAGCTGAGTTGGCACCTCATAACTATAATCTATCATAGATCCCTCAAACAAAAACCCACACCCAGTTCTTAGAAAAAGGTGCAGTTCACACCCATCTACAAGAAGGGTAGTAGAAGTGATCCCCAAACCTACTGTCCAATATCCCTGTCATTGATTTGTTGTAGAATCTTAGAACGTATTTTGAGCTCAAACATAATGAGGTATCTTGAACAGAATCACCACCTCAATGCCAACCAGCATGGATTCTGATACCATTGATCGTGTGAAACCCAACCTCCACTTTTCTCACATGACATACTAAAAGCTTGGGATCAAGGCAGTCAGGTAGATGCAGTATTTCTTGATTTCCGAAAAGCATTCGACTCAGTGGCATACCTATGCTTATTATAAAAAGTATGATCATATGGAGAATCAAATGAAATTTGTGACTGGATTGAGGGCATTTCAGTAGTGAGGAAGCAGCATATTATCTTGGATGGAGAGTCATCATCAGATGTAGAAGTAACTTCTGATGTGCCCCAGGGAAGTGTGTTGGGACCCTTGCTGTTCACATTGTATATTAATGGCCTCGCAGTCAATATTAAGAGTAATATCAGACTTTTTGTAGATGATGCAGTTATCTATAAAAGTACAACCTGAAAGGAGCTGCATAAATATTCAATCAGATCTTTATAAGATATCAAAGTGGTGCAAAGATTGGAAGCTTGCTCTAAATGTTCAGAAATGTAAAAGTTTGCACTTTACAAAATGAAAAACCATAGTATGCTATGTTTTTAATATCAGTGAGTCACTGTTGGATTCAGCCAACTCTACAAATGCAAATAGCAAATCACTTTGTAGGGATATGAAATGCAATGTCACATAGGTTCAAAGGTGGGTACAGCAGGTGATAGATTTTGGTTTATTGGTAGAGTACTGGGAAAGTGCAATCAGTCTACAAAGGAGATTCCTTACAAATCACTCGTGCAACTAGTTCTGGAATATCGCTCAAGTGTGTGGGGCCCATACCAGATAGGACTAACAGGGGACATCGAACGTATGAAGAGAAGGGGAGCACGAATGGTCACAGATTTGTTTAATCAATGGGAGAGTGTCAGAGAGATACTGGAGGAACTAAACTGGAAGACTCATGAAGACTAACATAAACTGTCCTGATAAAGTCTGTTAACAAAGTTTCAAGAACTGGCTTTAAATGATAACACTAATAATATACTACAATCCCCTATGTATCAGTGACATAAGGATAGTGATGACAGGTTGGAATAATTACTGCACGCACAGAGGCATTCAAATAATCATTCTTCCTACACTCCATACGTGAATGGTACAGGAAGAAACCCAATAACTGATACAGTGGGACATACCTCTGCCATGCACCTCATAGTGGTTTCCAGAGTATAGATGTACATGCAGATATAGATGTTCGGAGTTAATCCCTTCTTGAACTAAAAACATGTTTGCTTATTTGAGCTTCATTGAACCTCACAGTGACCTTGAATAATGTATCATTTTAAATGTAAAATGTGCCGCTCTTTTAAAATTTTAAATAAAATATTAGGGTTCTCATTTTAAAAAATCGTTTTAACCTCCAAATCATCTCGAAAATCACATTCAAGGCTACATCCATTAGTAGCAATGTGTGATCCTCTTTGTCACCTACAACTTTTATCTTAAAACATTTTATTATCATATATATGGAAATTACCACTACAAACTTCTAGGACTTCTTGAAGGAAATGAGTACATAATATTTTGAATGGGAACCCAAATGCTGAATTGTCTTCCAATGACACTACAGAGCGTCAAAGTTATAGGCACCCTCATCTGTAAATGTATGTATATGCAGAATGATTCTGTGAATATTTTACAAACTTTCTAAAATGATGGAGAAGGATAAATGTACAAGTCTGTGTTAAACACTCCTGTACCAGAATGAACAAGTCGAAAGAGATAAGCAAAAACTGTACTAATACATCAGACAGGAAATACATGTACTGATAATGTTGTTGCTAAGATTGTAGGGCAGACAACTTTCAGAGGTGGCAGTATGGACCAAAACAAGGAAAAAAGTCCAGTAAACATGAGCACTAAAATGCATACCTGAGGAGCGGTGAGCACTTGTCCATCTTCGCAATTGTGAAATACATCTCCTCTATAGAACAGGTGCTCATAGCTCTTAAGGTATGCATTTTAGAGTCCATGTTTACCAGACATATTTTCCTTATTTTTGTCTGTACTACTACCTCTGAAAGCTGCCTACCGTACAATCTTAGCAACAACAGTACCAGTACATGTATTCCACCATCAGAGGTATCAGAATGGGTTTGCTTATAACTTGTTTGTTTCCAGAGCAGGGTCCCTTATCTCAAATTGATACACTTATCCCTCTCCATCATCCTAGAAAATTTGTAGCATCATTACGGAATCACCCTGTATATAAATACATTTACAGGCCCCAGTACCTGTAACTTTGATGCTCTGCAGAGTCATTGAATGACATTTCTGGACATGGGTATTATGCACAGTGTGTATACAACTGGGAGATCCAGGAGAAACCTGGGAATTTTTTCATCTGGGAGAAAACTGGGGAAAACACAGGAATTTTTTAGAATTCTGGGAAGTTTTCATTATTTTAGTTTTCAGTTAAATTTATGTTATTTTGACTGGTAAGAACCAATACTCTAACAAAGGATATTACTGTATGTCACTACTACAGAATAATACTGCAGAAATAAAACATGAATGAGAAAAAAAAACGAAAAGAAAACTTAAGTGTGCCATATGCAACAACAAAATATAGTGCTTTTACAACGATCTGCCAACTGCAAAATGTATCAAAGACTTTAGGAAGACTGTGCAATGCTTCATAACAACAAATTGCCTCCGGTGAGTGTGATGTCACAACTATTTACATTAGATTCGCTTGAGCAATTGCAAGCGGGCTCATGCACATGCACAGTTGAGTTGCACATGAGTAATACCTTCTCCTGCTTCTGACTACAGAAGTGTGGCTGTTAGTTGTATAGGTAGTAGCATCAAGCAGCCAAATGCTACTAGGAAAAATTTTACTGGCACGCCCAAGCTGCCAGATTCATATAGGCGCAACAGGCCTGGATCTAGGGAGTGGGGGCAAACCGGGGAATCTGTCCCTGGCAGCAATTTCAGGGGGAGGGGGGGGGGTGCCAAATTGATATCCTTGAGGGAAAAAAACCTTGTTTCACACAGCACCTAGCATCCAGCACATGTTGGTCTATTGATTGTTCATATCATTTTGAAACGCATCCCTGTTGGTTTTTGAACACATTCTAGGTTGATTTCTGAATGAATAATAAGTTGATTTTTGAATGTATGCATAGTGTACATGTTGTCTCTGCCAGGGGAATTCCTGTCGCGTCTAGAAATAAAAACTTTCCCAGAGACAAAAGAGGATGGGGCTATATGCGCTGAGCCAAATAAACCTGAATGGGTGAATGCCAATTGCTGTTTATTTATGTGGTTTATTAGGTGTGTGAATCATCAGTGTTGTTATAATTACTAGCGAAATCCATAGATTCAGACTACCAGAGTGGAAATAAACGACTAACAGGAATAACAGGTAAGAAAAATTACATATTATCTTCTCGGTGTATCCAAGAAAATGAAACTTTGACAGAAAATTTTTGGCCAGACCGCTCCACTAGTAAGGGCTAGTTGTACAGTCCCCAGATAGCAGCCACTTAAGTTCTATTCTGAGAGTAGTGCTGAAAACGTTTTGTAGGAACACCTAACCAGAGAATAAATGAGGGATAACTAAACCGGTGAGTGTGGCAGGGTTAGTGAAGTTAACTGGAGAGCAGGTTTTGACAATGGCAGGAATAGTTACAGAATTGGTGAGGACAAGATTGTTTATTAGAACGAGGAAGGAGAAGAAATGGAGACATCACACAAATTATGGAAGACTATGACAATTCCAAATGTATATAAAAATTTTGTACTACTTCTTTTTTATCTCATGCTTGAGAAACTGGAGAGTATGAATGAAATGTGAAACTATTTCTTACCATAAAGCTTTTTGCTTGTAGTAGGCCTAATAGGCATTTGATATTGGTACTTCATGAATTATGTTCTGTCGTGTTATAAAAATGACTATTTGTGTCAAAAAGTCTCATTTATTTAGTGTGTCTCACAATTGTTGCAATATTAGGCAGACCTATTTTGTTTTATCTAGCTGACAGTGTCAAAATACACATAATCAGATGGAGAAACCCACCAGTCTTGAGTTCTATTTGTATTAACAGCTTTTTCAGTATCAGACAACAACATTTCGTTTTTTCATGTAGCGAAACATTTGACGAACTTTGATGAAGTAATAGATTCTTTCCCAGCAAGGAAAGCGCCTCCTGTAAACATATAGCAGTATTAGAGAGAAAAAAAATGCCAGGACTTAAGGATTGAAGTGATGTGTACTATCATTCTTGTCTCTTGTCTTTACTGGTTTGAAGTATACTATATTTAATTTTATGCCACATAAAACATCAATAGGCAAGAAAGAGTGCAAATTTTCGAAAGAGTCCTTGTTCTCCCAGTTACAAATAATCCCAGTCGGTACTAACTGTGAGTTTTAATTTATTTATTTTTTATGTCAAGAGAGGCAGGATGTCAAACCAGCCAACTGGGAGCAGGAGAGGCACCACAGGACATTTTAATTTCCATTGTCCTGAATGTACTTTGATGGCATCAATTACAAAATATACACATTTGAATTCCACAAAGCGAAATACTGTGACATGTGATAGAAGAACGCTGTGTGAAGAGGTGTGGCACTGCACTTCGGCACACTTAAGACCAAATAACATGTCTTACATTTCCTCGAACACATATCTTTTATGTATCAGTCTCTACAGAAACATGTGCGCTAAGAAATAAACATATTTTTGAAAAGTTGATTTTTTTTAAATTATTGGTTTACTACCTCAAATGCTGGCCCCAGTTCAGAAATATCATAGGTCCAGGGCTGATGCAGAGAGCAATCTGAGTTGTGGTGGGGAGGTGGGTAGTTTTCACATGACCAGTGTTTACGTTTAGTGATTTTGCTGTTTCCTCTTCGTTTATTGCTCTCATGTCAAATGAAAACAAATGAATTTCTGTGGCTGGGAGCTATCAAGTGAATTAAAATACATTCACATAATTACGGGAGGCTAAAAAATGTTATTAGTTTCAGATTTTATTTTAGGTCCACTTTTCTGACATTAATTGCCTTGTGCAAAAATTAAGTTATTTGTGTAGGCTTGCTAAAGAAATTTGGCTTCTATTAAACTTTTCCACTGAGGCAGTCCATTTATTTGAAATGAAATTTTTAATTCCACACTATAGGCTAGTTTCAACTGTTCGCTGCATTTCAAGTGCATGTTTTCACCTTCCAACACACATGGCATTGTTGTAGAATGAAGGCTTTCACGACTGGGTGACATGGCTGTTGATATACTTTCCGGGATGTGAGGTTGTGGTCCAAGAACTTTTCTGCTCCTTACGTTTCGTCCAGAACTGCGCTGGACTTCCTCAGAGGTGCTGCTCCGCTGAGTCTGGCCGACTGACTGGTCGGGTGTCTGGGAGCGACTTATATATTGTGAGAAAGGGGGCCATGGTTCAGGTGACACGTGATGAGCAGTGATAATCCATAGCAAAGATAAGGTTGACTATCGATTACCACCTTGTCAAAGATAAAAATTGTTAGCAATTTTGTAGAGCCACTGATAATCCATGGCAAAGATAAGGTTGACTATCGATTACCACCTTGTCCAAGATAAAAATTGTTCTGGACGAAACGTAAGGAGCAGAAAAGTTCTTGGACCACGACCCCACATCCCGGAAAGTATATCAACAGCCACATGGCATTGTGCCATGATAAAGAACCAAACATGAGATAATACAGTACTGGTACTCCAAGAAAATTTATGTATGAATCTGGACATATGAATGTGCACTTTAAGGCAAATTATGCATTTTAGTGTGGTTCATGAAATTCCGATGCTCCTGGGGTATCCTGTAATGTCTTGTTTCTTTTATGACATAATGTTAAGATCTTTCAATGTTTTACACCTATGAACTACAGGCTTCCTGCAACATCATAGCTGCGCAAGTGTGTTGAAGCCTGTTATCTGGCGCTCTCTGGCAACTGCTGAAACAAACGTATTTCTAACAGGTCACAGGAAAATATTGTGAATGGTTGTTTGAAAAGTGTTACTTTCAAAGTGAATTTCATTTTACGCAAGATGAACTCCGTGCGAGAATGTATGATGAATATCTTAATCATAAAACATTTGACTCTCATTTAAAAATCAACTCTTTGAGGATGACTATTTACAAGAATTTAGAGCCCAGAAGATAAGACATTTATGTCATTGTTAAAAATTTTACTACCACATTTGTGTGATGTATCTTAAAGTGTAACACGTGCTAAAAAGATCAACAATATATGTGAAAGCTTAGTTTCTCTTGCAGCTTATGAATCTGAGTGACCAAAATTCTATGTGAACGTTTTTGTTTTCCTTGTAGCAACACTATGTATATTAATTTAATCCATTAACCTTTCGTATTTGTGTGTTTGCGCTACTTAACTGTGATGTTGCTATTGGCTGATTACATCACATGTCCTATGCTCTGAATATCCGTTGTCATTGGCTGGCGAGATCACAGGACATGAGCTATGACTGGCATACAGAAGCACACCGCAGTCTCGATTTCAATGCTTTGGAAAGTAATGTTCGGTGTTTGGTGGAATTCAAATTTATATTTTTGAAATATGAAAGTATGCAGTGTACATGTTGCTACATATCAAAGATCTTTCCAAAATGTATATTTTTCCATGAGTTTCATTTTCTTAAGTGCTGGGCAACTCTGCTTTGGTGTATAAAACCATAACCATTCAAAGGATTCAGAAGTTTTACACTCCTGAGGAAAAGTATACAGTCACTTAACATGGAAAAACTGTATTTTTACCCGGAAGAAAATGTATTTTTAATTGTGAGATCTGGGAATTTTTTTTTCCTTGTCCTAAAAAAAAATGCCAGTTTGGTTTTCAGAAAGGCTTTTCAACAGAAAATGTTATATATGCTTACACTGATCCAATATTAAATGCTCTGAATAACCAAACATCACCCACTGGGTTTTTCTGTGATCTCTCAAAGGCTGTAGTAATCATGAAATTCTTCTAGATAAGCTTAAGTATTGTGGTATGAGTGAGAACAGTGCACATGTGGTTTAATTCATATTTAACTGGAAGAGTGCAGAAGTTTGAAATTAACTGTACAGATAGTCCACAAAAATCAGCAGAGTCTTCTAGCTGGGGAGGTATAGGGTAACAATTATTGAACTATATGAAAAAAACGTAAATTGCGGTAGTTAGAACCTATGGTGCACACACTTTATTCAACTTGTAAACATCACTACAGATATTCGGATTTAGCTTATGACATGTTCAGTATGCTTGCCATCATTGGCAACGATGTGGCGCAGACAAATAGCAAAATTCTGCACAACCCACTGAAGCATCAGAACATCAATGCTGTTGATGACCTCCAGAATGGCTGTTTTCAGCTCAGCAGTGGTTATGGGGTTATTGCTGTACACCTTGTCTTTAATATAGTCCCACAAAAAGAAGTCACATAGTTCAGATCCAGAGAATATGGCGGCCAATTGAAGCCCATGCCATAGGCCTCTGCGTACCCCAGACCCAGAATGCGGTCCCCAAAGGACACCTCCAGGACATCAGACACTCTCCTACTTCGATGAGGTCGAGCTCCATCTTGCATGAACCACATCTTGTCAAAATCAGGGTCACTTTGGATAATGGGGATGAAATCATCTTCCAAAACTTCCATGTACCATTCGGTAGTCACTGTGCCATCAAGGAATATCGCACCAATTATTCTGTAACTGGACACTGCGCACCACACAGTCACCCGTTGATGGTGAAGAGACTTCTCAAAGATGAAATGCAGATTCTCTGTCCCCCAAAATTGCGCCAATTTTGCTTATTGACAAACCCATCCAAATGAAAGTAGGCTTCACCACTAAATCAAACCATAGTGTGCATACTTATTCCCATCATGCCCTGCAGCCAACTGTACAGCTTGAACATCCTAATGCAAACTGTTCAGAATTTATGACAATTTTATTTCATATGGTTCATTGCACCCTGTATCAAGAATGCTGACCTAAAGGGTTTAGTCTTGGGTCCCTTATTGTTCATAGTATATATTAATGTCTTGCCACTCTGTATTCAAGAAGATACAATGCTGATGATTCAGGTATAGTATCACGCCCAACAAACAAGAATTTTCACAGGAAATTGTAAATAATGTCTTTCAGAAATTATTAAGTGGTTCTCTGCAACTGGACTCTCACTAAATTTTGAGAAAACACAGTATATACAATTCTGTACAGTAAACAGCATAACATCATTGATAAATATAGGCTCTGAAAAGAACCCTGTTGCTAAGGCAGAATATTCAAAATTTCTAGGTGTGTGCATTGATGAGAAATTGAATTGGAAGAAACACTACTTATACTTAGGGTTATTGCAAATTTTGGTGATAAACATATCTGTAAATTAGCCTACTGTGCTGTTTTCATTCACTGCTTTCATATGGCATCATATTTTGTGGTAATTCATCATTAAGAGAAAAAATACTCATTGCACAAAAGTTTGTATCAGAATACTAGCTGAGCCCACCCAAGATCACCTTGCAGACATTTATTTAAGGAACTCAGGAAATTCAAAGTACCTTCACAATACATATATTCACTCAAGAAACTGGTTGAAGAAAGGATGATCTTCACTATTCTGGATGAAATCGGACTTTGAGACAGAAAGGGGTGCCACAAAAATCTTTGGTCATTTAGCAAAAAACGTTAAAAGTCTGACAGATACACAATAAGCATTTAAAAACAAAGTAAAAGAATTTCTGAATAACAACTCCTTCTACTCAATAGATGAATTTTTAGATATGAAGTAGTAAAGAGGGGGGGGGGGGGGGGAGGGAGAGAGAGAGAGAGAGAGAGAGAGAGAGAGAGAAGAAAAGTGTAATACATGTTTCTGAACTTCATTTCATTGGTGATATATGGGTGCTGAATATGAAAGGATGTAACATAGCATCTATTTACAGCAAGTCCCTTGCACAAACAAGGGATATATATTGATAAACACTGACAGCTTTTGATTTTGCAGTGATAAAAAAAATTGAAACTTTTGCTTCAGTAGTAGAAATACATGTTAAGTATTAATTGGTATTAGCCATTTATTCATCCAAGGATAATTTTACAATTATTTAGAACCTGTCAGCTTGATATAGGGAATTATGTCATACATATACAGACATAAACGAACCCACAATTGAATGTGGAGAGGATAGGACAAGTGCTGGGAAGTGGCATTGTTGAATGAACCATCACAGCAATTACTCAAAGTTAATTAGGAACATCCTTAAAAAACTTAAATAAGGATTGCCAGGCAGAACATGAGCTTCCTCACTCCTGGATCTGAGTTCACTTGATTAACAAATTCACTACATCATTCAGTATATATGTAATATATAGTTGTCTTATGTTTGTGTGCACTTGGAACAAGTTAGCAAGTTAGCTCAATAACCACTCTTTTGCTACATCTTCATAATTTCCTTGCTTCCCATCTGAAAAATTGACTCGACATCCTCTCATGAAAAGTAAAATATTGTTTAATAATCATAACATATGTCCAATGTCGTTGCAAAAGTGATCCACCAATGAATAAAACTACTATTACCACTACTAGGCTCCAACTGGTAATTTTGACTTATTCACCAAGTAACTTCATGCGTTGTGAAATTTCTATACTTTTACATGTTGTCTCATCAGTGAAAGAAAACAACGAATTTACGACAAGCTGGAACTGTATTCAGTGCTGCCTTATAAAAAACTCAGGCAAAATTACAAATGCAAAAAGATGTGACTGTAAGTGCCAGTTCTCAGCATTAGTGGAAGATTTAATAAGTGAAATTCAGTGTTTAGGAGCTGAGGTTACATTACTACATAAAAAGGTGAACAAAATTGATCGGCAGCACCTGTTGAACGATAGTAGGCCTAAATCAAAAACCAAGGAATGCTTTCCAACTATCATAACTCAAAACAGGTATCAGATTCTTGACGAAATACCGATAGCGGAAGTTGCAGCATTGAAACCCGTGCAAACTAAAAACAACCGTTCAAACTGTAAAAAAAATTGCCAGTGATAATTTAAAAAAACACCAAGTCCCAAACTGATGTATTAATGCTAACCTAGTGAGTGAACATAAACAAAATGTTCAATGTAACAACAGTGAAATCCGTGAAAGAAATGACAGTGTAATCCACGAAAGTGTATGCGAGAAACTGTTCCAAACCAGCAGTAGAAGAAGCGAGAAGTACAAGAATGGCCAGATTCTTATATATGGAGACAGTCATGGTCACGAATATCCAAGACAACTTCACAGCTATGGCTCACATTCAACCTGGTGCACCTCTTTCTGCTGTAGTGAAGCCATTGTGCAACATAGCGGATCGTTCTCAGTAAATGATTATGTCGTTATCATTGGTGGTACAAATGATGTGGCTAAAAATGAAGCAAATGACGCTATCGGGCACATGAAAGCAACACTAGGTAAGTTGACTGACACTAAAGTAATTGTCGTTAACGTTCCACAGAGACATGATCTAATGGACCAATCTATTGTGAACTTGGAAGTGCATAAAACAAATGTAAGGCTTAAAACATTATGTAACAAATTTCGCAATGTGTCTTTGGTAAATGTCAGTAACCTAGACAGAAACCTGCACACAACTCATGGTATGCACGTGAACAAGAGAGGTAAAAAGATTGTGAGTAAATTAATTATTGATGAAATCAGACAAAGCATCACACAAAGCAATGTAAATAAGTGCATTGCTATGGAATGGTACAACCCATCCAAACAGGACTTGCCACACAAAGAGCTACAGCTGACAAGCCAGGGAAACTGGTAAACCCTGCTGGACAGCCTGGTAGCTCTAAATCTCCCTGTATGGTCCAGCAGGAGAAACTTAGCCCTAATATCATACAGCAGAACCCTTGTACTCTTAAAAACAACCAGTCTGGTAGGGTGACACATCCATCAAGTGTTCAACAATCCAAACTCAATTTCAGATTAATTCAGCAGAACTTTCAAACTCTTGGCAATAAGCACAATGAGTTGGATACCATTGCAGCAATTGATAACCCTGATGTTTTAGTTATAAGTGAACACTGGTACATAGATGAGCTAATTAGTGTATGTAAGCCACTCTCCATGATATTTTGCTCTGCCTTCAGTAGAAAAGAGAAACGTGGTGGTGGGGTAGCTATCTTTGCAGCCAGTGGTTGTAATTATAGTGTAATAGATGTAAGTGCTTTCAGCATTGAGGGTGTAATAGAACTAGCAGCAATTAATTATAAGTGGGGAAAGAGATTTTAATTATTATAGGCCTATATAGACCTCCATCTGGTAGCCTAGATAGTTTCTTTGATATTCTTCATTACCTGCTTGTTGACATTGACAGCAAACACTGCAATAAAAATGGCTGGGTTAACATATGTAAAGATATAAACATTGACTTGCTCTCCAATGACTCTGTATCTAAAAAGCTAATGCTAATACTAGCTCAATTTAACTTAACATTTCTGATGAATGAGCCCACTTTAGAGCTCAATAGTGTAAAATCATGCATTGACAACATTATAACTAACATGTCCCACTTTACATGCAGTGCATCAGTTCTGAAGCTTGCCATTTCTGGCCACCACGCAATACAGGTATTGATAGAACCTGAAAATCTTCATGTCAATAGAAAAGAGAAACAATATGTAACAAGCAAAAAAAACAGCATTACTTTCAGTGATTTTTCATCAGATTTTTATTATTGCTTCAATGTCTCATGCCCAGAAATGACCTTTACAGTAAATGTCTGCAAAAAGATACAAAAAAAAAAAAAAAATAACTGGATAAATCATGAAGTAAAAACAGCAAGAGAGAAACTTTAAGATCTTTCTGCTAGAAACTAAAAGTAAATATGTAGCCACAATGTTAAGAAACTCTACTAACACTGGTTTAGCTGTTTGGAAAGTAATAAATAGCTTTAGGGATTGTAAGGACAGATCAACAAGTGATTTTACTATAAACCATAAAGGGCATATCATGAAATGTCAATGTCAGATTGCAAATGTTTTTAATGAGTACTTTTCTTCTGTTGGAAAATCTGTCAATGACCATTTTAAGAAATTTCAGCATAGATATTAAGGCATTCCAATCAAACAAAGCATATACTTGGCCCCAGCCAACAGCAAGGAAGTCAAAAACATAGTAATGTCATTAAAAAATACAAAATCAGCAGGCAATGATGGATTGTCTACCAGTACACTGAAAAGATGCATAGGCAACATATCTGATGCCATAGCCACAGCAGTAAATGATGTAATTGCATCAGGTTGTTTCCCAGATAGTCTAAAGATAGCACAAGTAACCCCGATTTACAAGAAAGGTGAGAAATCTAAAACTGAAAACTACTGCCCCATCTCAATCTTACCTGCATTTTCTAAGGTAGTTGAGAAAGTTATTTATACTAGACTAATGACATTCCTGACTCAACACAAATTAATATTTGAAAATCAGAATGGCTTTATGAAAAACAAGTCAACTTCAGTATCAGCAGTGCAATTAATAGACAAAATAATAATGGCCATAGAGAATAAGGAGTATGTAACTGGAGTGTTCCTTGATCTAGAAAAAGCTTTTGATTGTGTCAACATCACCATATTACTTGACAAGCTGTGGAACCTGGGTATCAGAGGAACTGGCTATGAGCTAATAAAATCGTATATGAGCAATAGAAAAATTTGTCTTGCTTAAAACAAACAGTGGGTCTTACAAATCTAAAATTACTGATATCAAATATAGAGTGCCACAAGGTTATGTCTTGGGACTCCTTCTTTTCTTGATTTATGTTAATGATATACAGTATTGTTCTTCTAACTGTACAAAAATATTGTATGCAGATGACACATCAATAGTGTGTAAACACATAGACTATGAGAGTCTGGAGGTGCTGTGCAACAGTGTAACTAATGAAATAGTCAAATATTTTAATGAAAGCCATCTAAATGTAAGTGCTTCAAAGACTGCAATGATGGAATTTAACACAAGGAAACAAATAGAATTTGACATGAAATTATCCAGAGGAAATGGCATTGGAAAAATGGGCAAAGTTCTTGGGAATTACAATCCAGGACAGCCTCAAATGGGACATGCATATCGATTCCTTAGCATGTAAGCTGTCGAAGAATGTGTTTGCTATAAATATGATTAGCAAATATTATAAGGACATGTGTATACTAAAAACTGCTTATCATGCCCTATTCTCATCAAATTTAAACTATGCTGTAGAAATATGGGGTGCAACAGCTCAAGCCAACCTAAGCACATTATTAATACTACAGAAAAAAGTTATCAGTGTTATTTGTGGTGCCAAACCTCGAGAATCCTGTCGGAATCTGTTCCCAAAATTGGGTGTGCTTGCCATTAGAGGTGTATACATATTGAAAGTTATATTGCTTGTGAAAACAATAAATCCAAATTTCAACTGTGACCTGCACCAGTACGCTACAAAGCAAAAGTTGAGATACCATGTAAATAGCCACAGAACAGCTTTATATGAAAAAAATGCACTTCATGCTGGGCTGAAGCTCGCCAATGCCCTACCAAAAAGTCGCACAATCCTTCCTACTAACAAATTAAAAGATCAGCTAAAAAGAATTCTAATTGAAAACCCTTTTTATTCCCTAGATGAGTATTATTTCTGTATGAAAAGTGCTTCATAAGTATGTCAAGCTCATAGTTTTAAGTAACTTACAACTAATATAATGTTGATAACAACAATATTTGTAATATTGTAATTGTATACTACCAAATGTAAAATGCATCAAAATGTAAAATTTATTAATACAAACAAATCTTTAGTTTGTAATTTATAAACTGACGTATTCAGAAGAATAATCTGTATGATGTCCTGAAACTGTATTATTTCTAGGGATTGTATTTGATTATTCGATGTTGAATAAATATTATTGTTATTATTATATCATAAATTCTCAAATGTTCAGAAAACATTCACACATGTCATAACAATACATCGAGATGGATGGGATGTAGAGATTCTGTTTTGGGTGTGGGCCACCCTCTTCCGGATCATTCCACCATCAATCACACTGCAGGTTGACAGTTATCCCTTTGTTTTTTTTTTTTTTTTTAACATAAATGAACTTAAAGGAAGCAAATGTTTGGCTATAATAAAATAATCTTATTACTGATAAAATTTCCTTCAGTTTAGCTTGTATTTTGCCCAATTTGCTTGTTGCCACATTACAAAGAATATTAAAAACAAAACTGTCACTCAAGTTACAGAAAAAAGACATAGGAAATCTCTTATTAAATGGAATCAAGTATTTCTGCTGTTGAATAAGCTTTAGCTTCTTTCTTCCACAGCCACCATGAAATATGGATCAATTAAATATAGTTTTTTTAGTCCATGTCAAATAAGCAGAATCAAGAGAATTGGGGGAAACACAGCAAGTATATGCTTTCACATTTATTACAGTAAAAGTACTAGCATTTCCACTTATAAAGGTGTGCTGGCCTGTAGCAACAACATTAAATGGCATCAACTTTAAATCATGTTGCCGCAGCATTCCAGATCATGATCTGGAAGGACGCACCTAATTTGCTCACTCTTTACATATGATGTGTCTCCATCATTAACAGTGAAGTGTGACTTCTCTCACTCACCCTTTTTTGGAACATGACCTTCAATTGGCCTTGATCGTCAACTGAAGACTGCCAGATTGCTGCGTAAGAATAGACACCATGCTGTCATTGTAGCTCAACAATAATAATTTTACCACTATTAATAATTAGTGGGAAATATTTGTCCTTTCGACTGATAAATCTTTCACAATATCATTATGCTCTGACAAGGTATAAGTTTTCATTTCATTTTTAAGAGTGATGGCATGTATTTTTGATATGCCTTTGATTATAGGTGCTTTTTTTAAAAATAGATTCTAAATTCATTATTTTGTTTCTTTCTTTATCTGTTTCTGACATTTAAATCACTTTTACAGATGATACTTTGTTGGCCCCTCCTGCGAATTGTTTTACGTTAAAAATTTGACATTTTCTTGGCAAGATATGCACTCCAACTTGCCTCTTCACAGCACTGCCAATGCCATCTCCAGTACCTTTCCCATGTGAAGTGGCAAATTAAATCCACCTTACTTTCTTCAAATTGGATTTATTTTTGAGCACTTTTCGACTATCTGCAATGTATCTATTCATGAACTGTGAGCTGGAACCACCTCACCAAATACTGATTTTTCTGACTTTAAATGGAATTTCTCGCAGCAGCCTATCTAAGTAAGCAGTCACAGTGTTCTTTGTATGGTTTAAGTTAACAGATACTATAGCTATGGGATTATACTTACCAGAGTAGGAGACTGATGATGTAAACAGACTGTTTCTATTTTGTCCCGTTCAGAGCAAGTAAAATTTTCAGAAAAATCCATTTGCAAGAGTGCCAAATTAGATTTAGAAGTGGAAGATGAAACCACCACCCTTTCTTTGTTGTAAAATTTTGCTTGCCCTCTTTTCAAAAAATAGTGGTCTAGAAATAATTGACAACAAAGAAATGATACATTGTGCCAGTTCAGCCGCAGCACCTTCCTCTTGCACTCTGATAAGACAACCTTCTTCTTTCCATATTTGCCACGAACAATTAAGGATAGGAGCCTTACGTTCATAATATTTCTCTCCATCAAATCATATGGATAATCTTTACAATCTCTGCATTCCACAATTCAACTGTCTTCTGTAGACGACTCACATAATCTGGTATCCAGCTGCAACAATTTTGACAGCCCGCCAGAAGGCATGGTTGATGTAGCAGCCGTTAGGCGATGCCCTTATGATCTGCGAGCGCTGCTGTCACCACCGCAGCGCTATGTGTAGGCCACACCGACCTATCAGCACTCGTTGTGGTCCTGTAAAGCCAGCAGCACAGGGGCTCAGTCCACAGTCATAGTCAGACAACACTCGTGATCATTTATCTACTCATTGTTGCTCTGGTCGCTGATAGTTGCTACCTCTTGGTATCCAATTTGGGTTTGCTCTCTGGTCTAGGTGTGGTCTGTGTTGTCAGTCATCTCTGTTGTGTATGTCTGTGTCATACCCACGATTTCCCGTTGACACAGTCAGTCGATGTGCTCCAGTCTCGCTTGATTCTGGTTACAAGACATAGGCTTGTTTAAATAGAAAGTTGAGTATGCAGGAAGTGTTGGAACAATTTTGCTTCAAGTGTTTACACAATATATTTTTGCAATATTTACATAAACAAATGTAATGTGGTACTTGAGAACTCAGAAGCACGTGTTTAGGTCTAAATTCAGCCATTTTGCTCTTGCCAGCAATTTTGCCATATTGAGAAACAAAAAGAGCATGCATGTCGCTCAGAAAAGAATACAAAAGTCTGATTTGTAATTTCTTTTTTGAACCATTGGATTACAGATAGACCTGGTGCTTGATGACCTACATCATCTATTGAATAAAGCTCTGGGACAGTTGAGGCATTAGTGCAATCCAACTGGTTGTAAGTAATGGTAAATTCTTTTCATTTACTTCCAGTGAGTGATATGTCTCCAGCATAACTTTCAAACACTTTCTTAACAACATACACTTTTTTTGGTAGACATTTTCGTGCACAGGCTATGGTTTTCCCATTCTTATAAGGAGATCAAGTTTCATTTTATTCTGATAAACTCATTTCCCTTTCTTTTTTTAATCATGTACATTTGGCAACACACTCTCTATTTTTCCTTCTTTCCTCTTTCTCTGCCATTATTCTCATTTGCTTTTTGCAATACTTCAACATTTCTCTCTTCTTTTCCCTACATTTATCTGTATGATGTTTATGTTTTTTCTTTGTGCTTTTCATAATTCCCCCGATTTTTAAGCTTCTGCCTCATTTTTCTCTTTCTGTCAGAATAAGTTGATATCATCTTGTTACCTGATGAAAGAAAATAATTGTTTAATTTTATTTTCTTGTCAAACTTTACAATAGAGCTCCTACAAATAGAATACTAGTAATAACTATTTCCTTAATGTTAATATAGCATCACTTATATTGCATAATTATGGTTTGTTGTGTACCATTTAATAACAATCATAGAAGTTTTAGGTTATGAAGATCATAAGTACTAACTACTTCCGCATTTTTTTAAAAAAGAATGCAGCATCACTGTGTTATATAAATTGAAAAAATGTATGTTTTTGTCAGTCACATTACAAGTAAATATTCATTTTCTAAGTTTGTTTAGTTTGGCGCTACTAGTATTATAATACCTGTGTCTCATTTTATTTTAAAGACTAAGGTGCAAGTAAAATATTCATATAACTTTTTTGTTAAAATACTAATATTTAAATTGTTAAAAACCTACCTTTAAATCACTGAAAATGATGGAACAATTACCACAAGAAGTACCACAATCTACTTTGAGCCAAAATCTTATACGAAATCATTTCCCACCGAAAATTTCATTGTTGGAAATAAGTTTATAGTGTAGACAACAGTGCAGAAATAAATAAACAATAAATTTATCACATTAAAACTTTTAGTAAAATGTCTCTCTGACTGTGGATTGACCCTGCCACCAACATTGCCACATCCAATAATTAACACGCTGACCCCATGAAAATATAGGATAGTAACCAGAAAAAAGAAAAAGAAATGTTTGCAAAATACAAATAGTTCACAAGATATACATACACACTTTGTGTGAATGAATTCTACAATATAGTCTTAAGCTACTGTGTAAACACTTGCCCCAATAAAATAAACAATGAAATTCGATTAAATACTCCTAAACTGTAGGTTACAAATAGAATCAGAGTAGGTAAAACTAAGAAAAGACTTTACTTACCTTCAAGGGACACAGATTATGATGGGGTTAAATCATATTACAAACTGTACTGTAAAATTCCAACCAGAGCAAAAAATGTTTATATTTTCAAGAAAAAAGGCTATTCAAAATCCAAAACAAAAACTACTTGAATACAGTAAAAAATTAGACAGAAAAAATCAATTCAGGGAAATGAGAAAATGTCTTTAAAGACAGATGAACACTTGATCAAAGATAGCCCAATTGCTGATGCTTTAATGGTTTTTTTGTTATTACTAGATACTTCAGATCTGAATGGCTCCTTAGTAGATGGCATACAGTGTATAAGAAAAGTCTTTTGAAGCAATTTTGGTAAAACGTGACTACACCTGACATGGAAGCTTTCAGTGTTTTCATTCCCCTGAAAAATAAATGTTCAAGTGGTTACAATGAAATCAGAAGTAAAATAAATAAATACTGTTGAGATGAATTTTATAATATATGCAGTTACTTATATAATGAATCTATTTATGGTGGTATTTTCCCAGACAGAAAAAATATGTTATTATTAAGCCATTTCACAAAAACAGGGTTTATAATATAAGTTAAGAATTACAAACCAATCATATAATTGTCAATATTTAAAAAAAATAGAAGATAATGTTAATACTTTATAAATAGTACAGCAAAACATACTCAGTAGCAAACAGTTTATATTTGAAAAAGGTCTGTCAGCTAAACAGGTTATTACTGAAGACATTTTTGACTGGGTTGACTACGATATTCTCATGCAGAAGTTATAATATTATGGCATTGTATCTAAAGGAAAGCTCACTTAAGGAAGCTATGAAATTCCGTAGAGACAGAATGGCTGGCTAGTACTTACTTCCAGTAGGCAAGATTCCAGTACTGTTAATAGACACAGTTAAAAATGAAACTACAAATACTAGCTTCCAGGCTGATGGTTCCAATAGATAGTTGTGTAGATTAAAAATAATTTAAAAAGAACTGAGTAGATAGTTGTTAATCCAACTTTATTTCTAGTAATCACAACAATTATTTACAATTATAAATAATAAGTACTAATTTATTTGGACAATAATGTATCATAGAAATTTATTGTTGCTACTGCTAACAAGTTTCTTAACTATAGATTTTAATTTATCAACTATTCATACAATCTTCTAGACACATTTAGTATATTTGGTCCATTTTTCTCTCACTCATTTTACAAACAGCTCTGTATTACTTTTCACTCAAATCATTTGAAGCTGCTAGTCGCACTTAGCACAGGTGATTTCTGTTTTACTTGCACAATGTCTGCCCACGGCTTTGTGGCGCTTTACACAGTTTTCGGTGTTCTTGTTGCCCTTTGCAGAGGCTGATTTGGCACTTCCTCCACTTTCTAGGTGATTCCAGTCCCATATCCTCTTCCTTTGCCTGATGTTTTTGCTCTTTTGTTTCCTTGAGTTAATTTTCCAGTTGGAGTGTGAACTTCTTCCTTTCCATTTTCTTGTTCATTACTAAGTTATAGATGGGCCCACCCAGTTAGCCATACAGTCTAACACACTGCTTTCCAGATGGGAAGGTGTGTCTGTCCCCGGCACGAATCCACCTGGCGGATTAGTGTAGAGGTCAGATGTGCCGGCCAGTCTGTGGATGGTTTTTAAGGCAGTTTTCCATCTGCCTCAGTGATTAAGGGCTGGTTCCCCTTATTCCACCTCAGTTACACTATGTCAGTGATTGCTGCGCAAACACTTTCTCCACATGCGCGTACACCATAATTACTCTACCACACAAACATTGGGGCTACTCTCATCTGGTGTGAGACGTTCCCAGGTGGGTCCACTGGGGGCTGAACCGCACAATAACGCTGGGTTTGGTGTGGGGCAGTGGTGGGGTGAGTGGACTGCTGTAGTCTGTTGTGGGATTGTGTACTACTGTGGGCTATGGCGGGGACAAAGCCTCTCGGTCGTTTCTGTGTCTCTAGATCCAAACAATCCAATCCAATACAATACAACTTTATAGATGACCCATGCATTTATTGTCGCCATGTCCAGTATGTTGTAGAAGACCTGCATTGGCCATCTTTTACATGCAAGATTCATAGTATATTTGCAGGTCATTTGATCAACCATATCCACCCCATACTTTTTTGCATTGTAGAATGTTACCATTTCAGGTTTTTTCTTTCGTTCCTTGCTTATTGCTACTTCAGCATGCAGCATACTCAGAAGAATGACATTTTTATTCTTCTTTCCTTGGTATACAGTCAATGTGCACTCTGTTTTGTCACTATTGTGCAGTATTGTGGTGGAGTGTATTTCAGCATTCGACTTCCTTACTTCATCAGGGATTTCAAAGTGAATCTTGTTCATTGTACCAACTAATGCAGATTTCCTTTCTTTGAGTTTGTTAGCAAGTAGTAGAGATGTAATGAAGTTGTCTGTGGTCACATTTCTTTCTTGATTTACAAATGGCTCTATGAGATGCAGAACGATGTACTCCCCAAGTGGCTGTTTCTCTCTATGCGTGTCCTCTTTGTTGAGGTATGGAAAAGCATTACATATATACTTTGTCATTACATCAACAGCCAACCAGAATTTGAGACCATATTTGTCTGGGTTGTTGGACATGAATTGAGCTAATCTGCATCTTGCTTTGCTTGGTAACAGTTGCTCATGAATGGTTATATTTTCTCCAAGGCGGTAAGTGTGAACACTGTTTTCATTGAACTTTCCCCAAATTTCAGACACAACAGCGAATTTGTTGGCTGCCAGGTGTTCAGCCTGGGTTGATTTTTCATCAAAATGGAGAAATCTAAGAAGTTCCTGAAATCTGTCCCTTGGCATAATGTCCTTGATAAAAGCAGGGCCCCAGGAGTGCAACCAGATGTCATCCACAGACATACCTTTTGTGCACAATACACTCTGACCATACATGATGGCTAGCAATTTCTCCAGGTCCTCAAGTGACACAGTTCAGTCATTACTTTTTAGTACTTTTCGAGCATCCGTGTATTTCTTCATGAGACGTAGCATTGCTTCAACAAAAATAAGATGGAAGGAGCTGTCTACTCATTGGCAAGCATAAGCAGTGGGACCTCCTCTCTCCTTCAGAACATTCACAGCTGACCACCTTCCAGAAGATGAATAATTTCCCATCTCCCACACAGTTCCATCCCTTGGAATCATCTTAGTAGACCGTTCCAACTGTACCAGCTGTGGTGAAAGAGGTGATGATTGACATATAACAGCATTTTAATCATCTTCCACTAATCCCCCTTGTTTACAATGTCTTCATCTTCACTTGTGTCAGGTACATAATCATCATCTTCATCAGTGAAGTCAATTTCCGATTCAGCTTCGGAATTCTCTAAGAGATGTAACACTTCTTCATCTGAAAGTCCACGCTGACAATACACGTTCGTGTTTCATGGACAAAGACTGCCTGAGTAACACAACATAAGCTGTGGCAGACTGGAATATACACGTGCCAAGTTGCAACAATGAGGAGCAACTGCTCTGTGTTACTGCTCACTGTTGCCACTGTATTGTTGGATAATTTACTTATATTCAGAAGAGAAATTACAGTGGGGTCAAATTGACCCCTTCCGCCATTCTAGATATACAGAATGAAATGGCAAAGAAAATTAAAATATTTTGTAAATACTAAAACATCTTCAGAAAGAGAAGAAAAAATTAGAAAAAAGTCATATGATTTAATTAACGAAGTTAATAAATTGGATATGACATTGAATGAAAAACATATGACAGCGGTCATTTTGACCCCTTCCACCATTCTGGTGTTAATGGAAGCTGAAAAAGTGGTCACTGCGAAAGTAAGCTGTTCAGTCAGGGTTGGTAGCATGGCATTCATAATGCCTAAACCTTATGAAACCGCACTTAAATACTGCACACGTTAAACCATTCCAAACTTGTCACATTGTAACAAAGTAACACAAATAAGGCTTTATTCATAACTCTCTGAACAATAAAAGAAATTAGCTTCTCATGATTCCACACATAACAAGACAAATGAATCATACAAAAGGTGCAACGTAAATGATACTGAACTGATGTGAGTGATACAACTAAAAGAACATGCAGAGACTGTGCGCCGTGTGCATGTTTTCTACAGGTGGCCTTCAGTGGTTGGCTCGCACTGATACATTTGGCAGTTGTTTTAAGTACACACACATAGCAACACTACGTTCAGCACACTCACATGCGCTAGTAGCAGGATACAGCATCTGCAAAGACCTCTTCAAAAAACTTTCTGCTTTGACAACATACATTAATGTGCATTGTCTTTACTGGATCTAGGAATTTTAGATGGTACACCTTAAATTTTTGTCATTAAAGTAACTGTAAATGACTTTGATGCAAAGAAAACATGAAATAAAATTTGTAACTATGGTTTTGTTGAACCTTTGAACACATTTTTCCTGTCCAACATGATTGTAACACTTTTCTTTCTTTCATGCTTTTAACTTTCCCAGACATACTTCGTTTACCCTGTTTTGAGACTCACTGCTGGAAATTTAGATTGTTGCCTGAAAGAGTTTCTCATGAGAGAGACATATTCAAAAGTTTGCTCACGTTTGGAAAATAATAAGCAAGATAGACACATCCCACAGACCTTAAGTGGGTATGATATGATGAAGATTTATGTTGAAAATTTATGTTATCATGACAAAATTAATGTTTTTAATCATAGCTAATGAACTGCAAGGATCAGTGAAATTTCATTTACAGACATGCATGTTGTTAATTTCCACATTTTTAATACAATATTATTATGCTCCCACTTACCATCTAAGTTGCTATCTAGTTCAGTACCTTTTTTATTACATTGAGGTGACAAATGTCGTGGGATAGTGATATAGTGATATGCACATATACAGATGGCTGTAGTATTGCATACACAAGGCATAAAAGGATAGTGCAGTGGCAGAGCTGTTATATGAAAAGGTGTCTGTCTTGATTATGGGCTCACAACGGAAATTAACAGACTTTGAATGCAGAGTAGTAGTTGGAGCTAGACACATGGGACATTTCATTTCGGAAATTGTTAGAAAATTCAATATTCCAGGACCCACAGTGTCAAGAGTGTACTGAAAATACCAAATTTCAGACATAACCTGTCACCACTGACAATGCAGTGGCTGACACCCTTCAGTTAATGACTGATAACAGCAGAGTGTGCATAGAGTTGTCGGTACTAACTGACAAACAACACTGTGCACACAACCACAGAAATCAATGTGTGACGTATGACAAATGTCATTAGCACAGTGCAGCAAAGTTTGGCGTTATGGGCTATGGCAGCAGATGACTGAAGCAAATGTCTTTGGTAAGAGCAAAACATTGCCTGCAGCACCTCTCCTTGGCTCGTGACCATATAGGTTGGACCGTAAATGACTGGGAAACCATGGCCTGGTCAGATGAGTCTTGATTTCAGTTGGTAAGAGCTTAAGGTAGGGCTTGAGCGTGGTGCAGACCTGACAAAGCCATGGAGCCATGCTGTCAACAAGGCACTATGCAAGCTGGTGATGGCTCCATGGTGGTGTGGGCTGTGTTTATGTGGAATGAACTTGATTCTTTGGTCCAACTAAGCTGATCATTGATTGTAAGTAGTTACGTTCAGCTACTTGGAGACCATTTGCTGTCATTCATGGAATTCATTTTGCATAACAATGATGGACTTTTGATGGATGACAATGTGTCATGTCAGTGGGCAACAGTTGCCCATGATTGGTTTGAAGAACATTTTGGACAGTTCAAGCAAATGATTTTGCCATCCAGATCAGCCAAATTGAATCCCATCAAACACTGATGGAACATAATCAAGAGGTCACTTTGTGTGCAAAATCCTAAACTGGCAACACTTTCTCAATTATGGATGGCTATAAGAGGCAGTATGGCTCAGTATTTCTGCAGGGACTTCTACCGTCTTGAAACATTGAACTGCTGCACTACACTGGGCAAAGGGACACAGTATTAGGAGGTATCCCATGACATTTGTTGCCTCAATGTATATCCTTAAAGTAAGCGACACTGAGAATGATACAACTGCATGGTTCTTGGAAGGGGGTATGTCTCATTCTACCACTTATTAGGGTTTCTGCCCCATTCCATTTAACATGGAGTACAGGAAGAATTACGGTTTGAATGCCTCTGCACGTGCAGTAATTTTTCTAATCTTGTCCTCATTATACCTACACTCCTGGAAATGGAAAAAAGAACACATTGACAACGGTGTGTCAGACCCACCATACTTGCTCCGGACACTGCGAGAGGGCTGTACAAGCAATGATCACACGCACGGCACAGCGGACACACCAGGAACCGCGGTGTTGGCCGTCGAATGGCGCTAGCTGCGCAGCATTTGTGCACCACCGCCGTCAGTGTCAGCCAGTTTGCCGTGGCATACGGAGCTCCATCGCAGTCTTTAACACTGGTAGCACGCCGCGACAGCGTGGACGTGAACCGTATGTGCAGTTGACGGACTTTGAGCGAGGGCGTATAGTGGGCATGCGGGAGGCCGGGTGGACGTACCGCCGAATTGCTCAACACGTGGGGCGTGAGGTCTCCACAGTACAGCGATGTTGTCGCCAGTGGTCAGCGGAAGGTGCACGTGTCTGTCGACCTGGGACCGGACCGCAGCGACGCACGGATGCACGCCAAGACCGTAGGATCCTACGCAGTGCCATAGGGGACCGCACCGCCACTTCCCAGCAAATTAGGGACACTGTTGCTCCTGGGGTATCGGCGAGGACCATTCGCAACCGTCTCCATGAAGCTGGGCTACGGTCCCGCACACCGTTAGGCCGTCTTCCGCTCATGCCCCAACATCGTGCAGCCCGCCTCCAGTGGTGTCGCGACAGGCGTGAATGGAGGGACGAATGGAGACGTGTCGTCTTCAGCGATGAGAGTCGCTTCTGCCTTGGTGCCAATGATGGTCGTATGCGTGTTTGGCGCCATGCAGGTGAGCGCCACAATCAGGACTGCATACGACTGAGGCACACAGGGCCAACACCCGGCATCATGGTGTGGGGAGCGATCTCCTACACTGGCCGTACACCACTGGTGATCGTCGAGGGGACACTGAATAGTGCACGGTACATCCAAACCGTCATCGAACCCATCGTTCTACCATTCCTAGACCGGCAAGGGAACTTGCTGTTCCAACAGGACAATGCACGTCCGCATGTATCCCGTGCCACCCAACGTGCTCTAGAAGGTGTAAGTCAACTACCCTGGCCAGCAAGATCTCCGGATCTGTCCCCCATTGAGCATGTTTGGGACTGGATGAAGCGTCGTCTCACGCGGTCTGCACGTCCAGCACGAACACTGGTCCAACTGAGGCGCCAGGTGGAAATGGCATGGCAAGCCGTTCCACAGGACTACATCCAGCATCTCTACGATCATCTCCATGGGAGAATAGCAGCCTGCATTGCTGCGAAAGGTGGACATACACTGTACTAGTGCCGACATTGTGCATGCTCTGTTGCCTGTGTCTATGTGCCTGTGGTTCTGTCAGTGTGATCATGTGATGTATCGGACCCCAGGAATGTGTCAATAAAGTTTCCCCTTCCTGGGACAATGAATTCACGGTGTTCTTATTTCAATTTCCAGGAGTGTATGTGAGCAATACAAAGGGTGTTGTAGTGTATTCCTAGAGTCAGCCTTTAGAGCCAGTTCTTGAAACTTTGTTAGACGACTTTCTGGGGATAGTTTACCTCTACCATCAAGAGTCCGCCAGTTCAGTTCAGTTCCTTCAGTATTTCTGTGGTACTCTCCCACATGTCAAACAAACCTGTAACCACTTGTGCTGCCTTCCTGTATACGTTCAGTGTCTCCCATTAGTCCTACTTGGTAGGGATCAAAAACACTTGAGCAACATGCTAGAATGGGTCACACGAGTGATTTGTAAGCAATCTGCTTTGTAGATGTTATAACCTTTAATCACCAATAATTGCGTGGATATTCAAACACACTCACTTAGAAACAATAGCTGGTCACATGATAACAACTCAGTATCTCTTATTCGACTGCCGTGCCGTGACGTGCGGCCGGCGCCGTTCGTAGCTAGGTGGCGCTCCCGCGCTCAGCCGAGTTGCGGAGCGCCTCTATCGCCGTTTTCACGTACTGTCGTGGCGGCACTGTAAATGTCGTGGCACTGTAACAACACTTTTCCCCCCTTGAAAAAAAAACACCCACTTCCTTGGAGACATTGACAGTGTGGAGACATCCATGGCCTCTTGTGAGGCCCTGATAAGATCCCGCGGAGAGACACGAGAGTATGGTGGAAAATGTCCAGGACAGAAGCTTGTGCGTGGAACGTGCCTCCTGGACGAGATGATGGGTAAAAACTCCATAGGTGTCGTGGACCTGGGGGTGTGCTCCAGTGAGATGGGTCCCGGAGAAGGTGGTGTCGCGACTGGGGCCGGTTCCAGCGTACTCGGAAGCGGTAGCGACGTCGGCTGCAGCAACACATACGGTAGATCGGCAGCAGCGACAGGACTGGCGCCTCGGACTGGTGGAGGCGAAGGAAGGGGCGGTGGCACCAGCATGGCCACCACTCGTGGGCACATCTGGTCATAATGGCGAACAACCGTGCCGTCGTCAGTATGTATTTCACAAAGCCGGCAGCCACGAAGAGCCTTGACCACCCCTGGAATCCATTTAGGGCGAGATCCATACCCTCGTGCCCACACGTCGGCGTCCACCGAGTACTTTCTCACACTAGGGGACACAGCACAAGGCCTGACAGGGTGAAGCAGGTGCAGTAGAGTGCGCGGTTGGCGGCCATGCAAGAGTTCAGCAGGGCTGCGATCACCCAGAGGCGTGAAGCGATAAGAACTCAGAAATTGCAGCAGAGCGTCATCTGTGGAAAAATCACTAAGGAATTTTTTCATCTGGCTTTTGAAAGTGCGGACAAGGCGCTCGACCTCCCCATTCGATTGCGGATGGAAGGGCGGTGCTGTAACATGATGAATCACTTGACCAGTACAAAAATCACGGAAGGCCTGCGAACAGAACTGAGGGCCATTGTCCGTGACGATCGTGGATGGAAGACCTTCTGGCGCAAAGATTTTGGACAAAGCCAGCATCGTCACCGCAGTGGTGGGTGATGGACATCGAACAACAAACGGAAACTTCGAGAAGGCATCAATCAACAGTAGCCAATAAGTACCGAGGAAGGGGCCGGCAAAGTCTGCGTGCACCCGTTCCCATGGCTGCGCCGGATCAGGCCATGGAGAGGGCATTGTACGAGGTGCAGCCAGTTGTGAAGCACACTGACCACACGCAGCAACCATGTGGGCGGTCTCCGCATCAATACCGGGCCAATAAACGTGCCTGCGGGCCAGGGACTTAGTCTGAGAAATACCCCAATGGCCTTCATGCAACAGTTTGAGAACACCTTTGCGAAGAGAGGCAGGCACCATGACCCGTGGAGATGCGCCATCTGTGGCCAGAAGAACAACACCATCACGAACAGACAGACGAAGGCGCAAGGCATGGTAGTTGCGAAGGGGATCCGATGCCCGGCCCTTGGCCCTGTCCAGCCAACCCCGTTGAACAAAACCGATCACCTGACGCAAGACTGGGTCCCGCGCAGTAGCCGACGCGACCTGCGAACCTGTAAGTGGAAAACCCTCGACTGCACGACGTTCTTCCTTAGCAATGTGGAAACAGAGTAGTTCATCACGATCGAAAACCGGGTCGGGGCCCATCGGCAACCGCGACAATGCGTCAGCGTTGGCGTGCTGGGCCGTGGGGCGATAGTGAATCTCATAGTGACAACAAGACGAGTATAAGGCTCAACGTTGCAGGTGGTGAGCTGCCTTATCCGGAAGCGACGCCGATGGGCTGAACAGAGAGACCAGTGGCTTGTGGTCGGTGATGAGGTGAAACTTAGAACCATACAAAAAAACGCTGAACTTTTTTAAAGCATAAATGATAGTGAGCGCCTCCTTTTCGATTTGAGAGTAACGCCGTTGCGCATCGTTGAGGGTCTTGGAAGCATAGGCGATGATTCGTTCCGACCCATCCTCATACCGATAGGCGAGAACAGCCCCTAGGCCATACTGTGATGCGTCAGTTGCCAGAACCAAGTGTTGACCCAGACGGAATGTGGCAAGACAAGGCGCTGACTGCAAATGAGCCTTCAGGCGGACAAAAGCCTGGTCACACTCGTCAGACCAACAGAAAGGGACATTTTTGCGTAACAGCTGATGCAGAGGATGAGCTACCGCCGCCGCGGATAGAATGAATTTGTGATAATAAGCAATCTTGCCTAGAAACGCCTGAAGTTCTTTGACCGTAGACGGCCGGGATAGAGTGTTAATGGCCGCAACGTGCTGACGTAGAGGACGTATACCCTCACGGGACAAGTGGAAACCAAGATACACAATGGAAGGTTGGAAGAACTGTGACTTGTCCAGATTGCACCTCAACCCAGCCGAATGCAAAACCCGAAACAGGGAACGCAAATTGCGAAGGTGCTCCTCAGTGGAGGCCCCCGTGACAACAATGTCATCCAGATAGTTTATGCAGCTGGGAACGGAAGCCGTGAGCTGTTCCAAATCTGCCCCGTCACAAACACACAAATCCACAACGCAGTGAAAATATCCGACCTCGTCGCCAAAAAGTGTTATAACCTTTAATCACCAATAATTGCACGGATATTCAAACACATTCACTTAGAAACAATAGCTGGTTACATGATAACAACTCAGTGTCTCTTATTCGACTGCCGTGCCGTGACATGCGGCCGGCGCTGTTCGTAGCTAGGTGGCGCTCCCGCGCTCAGCCGAGTTGCGGAGCGCCTCTATCGCCGTTTGCGCGTACTGTCGTGGCGGTACTGTAAATGTCATGGCACTGTCACAACAGTAGACTGATTGCATTTTCCTAGTATTCTATCAATGAACTGAAGTCTTCCTCCTGCCTTATGCACAACTGAACCTATGTGATCTTTCCATTTCATATCTCTACAAAGTGTTACACCCACATATTTTATGAGTTGGTCAATTGGTCATTCCTTGATGTTATAGGATGCTCTTTTTTTTCCCCCATTTCTTGAAGTCCACAATCTTATATTTCTGAGCATTTAATGCAAGTTGCCAATCTTTGCACCACTTTGAAATCTTATTAAGATCTGATGTTGCTATTAGCATTGTCCACAAGGTCATTATTATGCAACATGAACAGCAAGGATCCCAACACATTTCCCTCAGGCATCCCAAGTTGTCTCTGTTTTGATGATGACTCTCCATCCAAGATAACATGCTTCATCGTCACTACCAAAAAGTCCTCAATCCAGTCACAAATTTCACTTGATATGCCATACAATTGAACTTATGACGATTCGCTTAGGAGTGATACCGAGTCAAATGCTTTTGGGAAATCAAGAAATACTGCTTGATCCAAAGCTTCCAGTATGTCATGTGGGAAGAGTGCAGGTTGCGTTTCATGATCAATGTTTTTGGAATCCATGCTGGTTGGCATTGAGGAGATCATTTTGTTCAGGTCACCTCATTATGTTGGAGCTCAAAACATAGTTGAATTTACTGTATAATTTTTAAGTGCTTTTTGTTTGAAAGGAGTGTGATAAAAGTTAGTGAAGTGACCTTTTTTGTTCTTCTTTAATGTGAACTACTTTTTAAATGTAATATGTAACAATGTATTTTACACTGTGTATTTAAACCCTTCAGTCACATTGTTGTTGTTGTGGTCTTCAGTCCTGAGATTGGTTTGATGCAGCTCTCCATGCTACTCTATCCTGTGCAAGCTTCTTCATCTCCCAGTACCTACTGCAGCCTACATCCTTCTGAATCTGCTTAGCATATTCATCTCTTGGTCTCCCTCTACGATTTTTACCCTCCACGCTGCCCTCAAATACTAAATTGGTGATCCCTCGATGTCTTAGAACATGTCCTACCAACCGATCCCTTCTTCTAGTCAAGTTGTACCACAAGCTCCTCTTCTCCCCAATTCTATTCAATACCTCCTCATTAGTTATGTGATCTACCCATCTAATCTTCAGCATTCTTCTGTAGCAGCACATTTCGAAATCTTCTATTCTCTTCTTGTCCAAACTATTTATCGTCCATGTTTCACTTCCATACATGGCTACACTCCATACAAATACTTTCAGAAATGACTTCCTGACTCTTAAATCTATACTCGATGTTAACAAATTTCTCTTCTTCAGAAACGCTTTCCTTGCCATTGCCAGTCTACATTTTATATCCTCTACTTCGACCATCATCAGTTATTTTGCTCCCCAAATAGGAAAACTCCTTTACTACTTTAAGTGTCTCATTTCCTAATCTAATTCCTCAGCATCACCCGACTTAATTCGACTACATTCCATTATCCTTGTTTTGCTTTTGTCGATGTTCATCTTATACCCTCCTTTCAAGACACTGTCCATTTCGTTCAACTGCTCTTCCAAGTCCTTTGCTGTCTCTTGCAGAATTACAATGTCATCGGCGAACCTCAACGTTTTTATTTCTTCCCCATGGATTTTAATACCTACTCCGAATTTTTCTTTTGTTTCCTTCATTGCTTGCTCAATATACAGACTGAATAACATCGGAGAGAGGCTACAACCCTGTCTCACTCCCTTCCCAACCACTGCTTCCCTTTCATTTGCCTCGACTCTTATAACTGCCATCTACTTTCTGTACAAATTGTAAATAGCCTTTCGCTCCCTGTATTTTACCCCTGCCACCTTCAGAATTTGAAAGAGAGTGTTCCAGTCAACATTGTCAAAAGCTTTCTCTAAATCTACAAATGCTAGAAATGTAGGTTTGCCTTTCCTTAATCTTTCTTCTAAGATAAGTCGTAGGGTCCGTATTGCCTCACGTGTTCCAACATTTCTACGGAATCCAAACTGATCTTCCCCGAGGTCGGCTTCTATCAGTTTTTCCATTCGTCTGTAAAGAATTCGCGTTAGTATTTTGCAGCTGTGACTTATTAAACTGATAGTTCGGTAATTTTCACATCTGTCAACACCTGCTTTCTTTGGGATTGGAATTATTTTATTCTTCTTGAAGTCTGAGGGTATTTCGCCTGTCTCATACACCTTGCTCACAAGATGGTAGAGTTTTGTCAGGACTGGCTCTCCCAAGGCTGTCAGTAGTTCTAATGGAATGTTGTCTACTCCGGGGGCCTTGTTTCGACTCAGGTCTTTCAGTGCTCTGTCAAACTCTTTACGCAGTATCATATCTCCCATTTCATCTTCATCTACATCCTCTTCCATTTCCATAATATTGTCCTCAAGTACGTCGTCCTTGTATAGACCCTCTATATACTCCTTCCACCTTTCTGCTTTCCCTTCTTTGCTTAGAACTGGGTTTCCATCTGAGCTCTTGATATTCATGCAAGTGGTTCTCCTTTCTCCAAAGGTCTCTTTAATTTTCCTGTAAGCAGTATCTATTCTACCCCTAGTGAGATAAGCCTCTACATCCTTACATTTGTCCTCTAGCCATCCCTGCTTAGCCATTTTGCACTTCCTGTCGATCTCATTTTTGAGACGTTTGTATTCCTTTTTGCCTGCTTCATTTACTGCATTTTTATATTTTCTCCTTTCATCAATTAAATTCAATATTTCTTCTGTTACCCAAGGGTTTCTATTAGCCCTCATCTTTTTACCTATTTGATCCTCTGCTGCCTTCACTATTCCATCCCTCAAAGCTACCCATTCTTCTTCTACTGTATTTCTTTCCCCCATTCCTGTCAATTGTTCCCTTGTGCTCTCCCTGAAACTCTGTACAACCTCTGGTTCTTTCAGTTTATCCAGGTCCCATCTCCTTAAATTCCCACCTTTTTGCAGTTTCTTCAGTTTTAATCTACAGTTCATAACCAATAGATTGTGGTCAGAGTCACATCTGCCCCTGGAACTGTCTTACAATTTAAAACCTGGTTCCTAAATCTCTGTCTTACCATTATATAATCTATGTGATACCTTTTAGTATCTCCAGGGTTCTTCCATGTATGCAACCTTCTTTCATGATTCTTGAACCAAGTGTTAGCTATGATTAAGTTATGCTCTGCGCAAAATTCTACGGCTTCCTCTTTCATTTCTTCCCCCCAATCCATATTCACCTACTATGTTCCCTTCTCTCCCTTTTCCTACTGACGAATTCCAGTCACCCATGACTATCAAATTTTCTTCTCCCTTTGCTACCTGAATAATTTCTTTTATCTCATTATACATTTCATCAATTTCTTCATCATCTGCAGAGCTAGTTGGCATATAAACTTGTACTACTGTAGTAGGCGTGGGCTTTGTGTCTATCTTGGCCACAATAATGCGTTCACTATGCTGTTTGTAGTAGCTTACCCGCACTCCTGTTTTTTTATTCATTATTAAACCTACACCTGCATTACCCCTATTTGCTTTTGTATTTATAACCCTGTATTCACCTGACCAAAAGTCTTGTTCCTCCTGCCACCGAACTTCACTAATTCCCACTATATCTAACTTTAACCTATCCATTTCCCTTTTTAAATTTTCTAACCTACCTGCCCGATTAAGGGATCTGACATTCCACGCTCCGATCCGTAGAACGCCAGTTTTCTTTCTCCTGACAACGACGTCCTCTTGAGTAGTCCCCGCCCAGTGATTCGAATGGGGGACTATTTTACCTCCGGAATATTTTACCCAAGAGGACGCCATCATCATTTAATCATACAGTAAAGCTGCATGCCCTCGGGAAAAATTATGGCTGTAGTTTCCCCTTGCTTTCATCAGTTCGCAGTACCAGAACAGCAAGGCCATTTTGGTTAGTGTTACAAGGCCAGATCAGTCAATCATCCAGACTGTTGTCCCTGCAACTACTGAAAAGGCTGCTGCCCCTCTTCAGGAACCACACGTTTGTCTGGCCTCTCAACAGATACCCCTCCGTTGTGGTTGCACGTACGGTACGGCTATCTGTATCGTTGAGGCACGCAAGCCTCCCCACCAATGGCAAGGTCCATGGTTCATGGGGGGAGTCACATACATTTGCTTATTCTTCCTTCTTAGTATCTCAAGTCTTTGAATTTGTCTTTTCTTTTTCAGGAATTGATCTGGCTAAGTTCATTGGACAGAAAAGTGTTTTGTAGGCATTGAAAATACAACATGAAGAAATCAAAACGTGGTTGTACAAACCATCCCAATGCATTTTATTATACATGTGGTGAATTCACGACAAGGAAACAAAGACGACCAATTTCTAACTTACTGAGGACGTCGTATCATTTATACATCAAATGCCAACTGGGAGATCAGGATAAAGATTGGGCACCTCACATAACTTGCACTAGGTGCAATTTTAAACTAACACAATGGCTGAAAGGAAAATAAAAGCACTTACCATTTGGCATATCAATGATATGGCAAGTGCCTCAAAATCATGTTGATGATTGCTACTTCTGTTTGACTAATGTAACTGGCTTTTCATCAAAGAATAAGAAGAATATTATGTACCCTAACCTGCCTTCACCAATTAGACCTGTTCCCCACAGTAAAGACCTGCCATTTCCAACTCCTCCACTAATGTGGGAAGAAGTTCCTAATTCTGTTCATGGATCTACAGACACTGAGGAAGCACAATGTCAATCAAGTGAATAGGAGCACTTTCCAGAACAAAGACCACATGTCATTACACAAGCAGAATTGAATGGCCTAGTTCATGATTTATACTTAACCAAGGAGCATGCAGAAATTTTATCTTCACATCTTAAGTAATGGAACTTACTTCATGAAGAAACAAGACTTCCTCACTTTAGGCAACATAATAAAGATCTGATGACATATTACCATATGGTGGACACGTTTGTGCTCGTAGTGATGTAGTGGGATTAATGAAACAGTTACACATACCATAAATGCTGCTAGTAGCATATGTACCTTTGGTGTATTCTCAATATGTTTTCCTTCCCGCACTGCATATTAAGCTCAGTCTTATGAAGAATTTTGTTTAGGTAATGGATACAAATGCTAATGGTTTCATGTATCTACATGAAGTATTCCCTGAATTAAGTGGTACTAAATTGAAAGACAGGATTTTTGTTGGGCCACAAATTATGAAGTTAATGCATCTTAAGGACTTCAAAGAAAAATTAAGTCAGTTAGAACTTGCAGCCTGGTGTTCTTTTAAGTATGTCATTGAAGGTTTCCTAGGGAATACAAACATAGGAAACAGTGACATATTAATGGGAACTCTTTTAGAGAACTATAAAAATTTTGGATGCAGAATGTCACTAAAAATGCACTGCCTTCATTCTCATTTAGATTTCTTCCCTTCCAATTTGGGAGCATTTAATGATGAACACAGAGAAAGGTTCCATCAGGACATTTTGCAAATAGAAAGCCACTATAAAGGTAGATGGAACCTTTCAATGTTAAGTGACTACTGTTAGTTTTTGAAGCGTGAACTATATATAGCCCACAGAAGGAAGTTGTCGTAAAAAAGACTCAACTGTCCACCATCAACATTTACAGTGACAGTATACCATGAAGGCTCCCTCTCATGATCAACTGTTCTACTGGGTACATATTTATCCAGTGCATTCTTTTAAACTTGAGCCATAGTTCCTGTACATGGTCCTTTCCTGTGCTGAAAATCTCAAGTTCAGCATTGAGATATGACACTACTGATTTTTTATCTAGTTAACTGAACATATACCAACAAAGATTTAGGCTCTGTTGCCTCTGCAGGTAGATTGTCATGCTCTGTACCTTCTCCCAACTTCTGTTCATTAAGGACAAAAGAAGTTGATTATGCTAAGAGGATCCAATCCCATGGACACTATTGATACATATGTCAGCACCATTCTTCAATCAGAACCATTTAATGCTATGTCCGTCTTTCTATTTGCTTGAGTTTTGGCTTTTTGCTTCCAGATGTTCTGTCCAGTCCCATGGCTGATGTCATCCCATACATCCCAGAAGTCCCAAATATTATGACAGTGTTGAATGTACTTGCAAATATTTGTCCAGTATTCATTCACTCAGCATTGAATTAAATGATGAATATCTTCTGCAGTTTTCTTATATTAACTTCAAAATGCTCCATAGGGTAACTGCCTAATTTTAAAAGAGAGGTTCATTTTTGCTTAGTTTAAGGCTGCAAAATGTGTCTGCATCCAGTAAACTAACCATTGACTGATCTCTGTCACAGTCTTGCAGACACTAAGGATCTTTTGCAGATAATAACTCCTGAAAATTGTAGGATTAAGTTCACGTTTCTATTTCACTTTACGTACAGGTCAGTTCCACAATAGGTGTTTGTGAAACTGAGTGGATACAAAGTACAGAGTTCCAAGAGGGGTGTAGCATACAGATTGGCCAGTTGTTAGTAGCATTTCCAGTCCTTTTCTTGAAGTCACTGTGCTTTTCTAGTCCTCAAACTCATAATTCCCTTAATATTAATATAAAATGTCTGTGACATCCAGTGGAGCTTTCAAAGTGTGTGGAGAGGCTAGTAGCAATGAAAGGGGAGTTAAGCCGTCATTGATCTAGGATCATCAGCCATTTGGATACATCAGTTAGTGGCTCAGTGCTATAAATAAGGCAACTAAAAATTGCAAGCCTATCTTATATTTACACCGTTCTAGTACTAATATGTATTCCTGTACTTGCACTGACTTGTAACACTGCTAGTCAAATATCATCAATATATTTAGGAATAGCAATGAACAAGGTAAGATACACTGCTTTCTATTGTCCACATAAGATAAAGATCAAGAACTCGTTGTGTTAACTATTTCATAATGTTGCACCTTTCACATATTGATACCATAGTGCACACAGTCAATTGCCATAACTTCATCATCAAATACATGGTCCTCTCACATTAATTTCAGTGCTTGTCACAAGCCTGAATAACCACCTTTTGCAGCATGGATGTGTAGGAAGAGTGTCAGTGAGGATCTGGAAGACACTGACAGTGGCATGGAGCCGTGCTTACTCCAGTGCAATGGGCAGCTGCACTTGGATTCTCAGTTGAAGATCTATGGCATGAGCAGCATGATCGAGGTGGTACCAGATGTTCTGAATTGGGTTTAAATCTGGGGAGTTTGGTGACCAGGGAAGTATGTTAAACTCATCTTGGTGCTCTCCGATTCATGCACATACACTATGAGCTGTGTGACATGTTGCATCGTCCTGCTGGTAAATGCCATCATGCCAAGAACAAACTAACTGTATGTCGGCATGGACATGATCCCCAAGGATAGATGTGTACTTGTGTTGATACTTGGCTGATCAATTATGCCTTCTAGAATGACAAGATCACTCATGGAATGTCACAAAAACATTCTCTCTGCCATAACGCTCCCTCCACCAGTGTGGATCTTCATGACGATTGTTGGAGAGCTATACATGCCAACGGCCATCTATCTGATGGACCCACTCAGTGGGTATCCAATTGTGGTATTGGCATGCAAATTCCAGCCTTCATTGTCGTTGAACAGCAACCAGCATGGGTGCATGAACCAGGCACCTGCTGCAAAGGCCCATGCACAGCAACTTTCACGGAATGGTTGTTGAGGCAATATTACTGGTAGCCCCTTGGTTCATCTGGGTGGTCAGTTACTCAGCAATTGCACATCTGTTTGCCTCTAGATACCTCTGCAACCATTGTTCACCCCTGTCAGCTGTGGCTCGTGGCACATCACAGTTGTCTCAGCTCCAGTTTTAGATAGCACAGTTTTGCCATGCATAGTATACTTTAATCACAATGGTTTCAGAAATGATTCCATCTTTGGCCCAAAAGCCAAAGATCATGCCCTTTTGGACATCAGATAAATTGCTCCCTTTCTGCAGTGTGAAAATGACAGCACCATTGCTGCTTGATATACCGTCCGCTGCTAGTGCTGCCCGCTGCCATCTGTGAGTGGTTATTGTACATTAGTGTCAAAATGGTTGAAATGGCTCTGAGCACTATGGGACTCAACTGCTGTGGTCATCAGTCCCCTAGAACTTAGAACTACTTAAACCTAACTAACCTAAGGACATCACACACAGCCATGCCCGAGGCAGGATTCGAACCTGCGACCGTAGCAGTCGCACGGTTCCGGACTGTGCGCCTAGAACCGCGAGACCACCGCGGCCGGCCTACATTAGTGTCAAACATAGGTAATGGTCACATTAATGTGACTGGACTTTGTGTGTCAGTGACTGTAGCTCTTGATTTATTCATAGAAGTTATCATCTGTCTAACTGAATAGCCTGTTATTCTGTATTAAGTGGTTATAAACCACAAGGTATTAGACCTTGCAACTGTTTTGTATACTGTGTATAATGAGATGATTTGGTAATTTTTTACTATTATTTATATAATTTCATTGTGAAGTGTCTTGATAACAGCAGTGTGTCATAAAGATAAAACTATGGACTGAGTCATGTCTTGAATGATGACTAAGATTCATTGAACAACATTTGATTATTTTACTGCTGATTTTACCTTAAGCCCAAAAACGTTTATTTATAAAGCAACTAGTGACATTAATACTTATTTTGAAGATGTTAAAGGTACTTAAACTTTACCAGATTTGTTACAGCAAGCTTTCTTTAGAAAATTTAGGCTATACACTAAAATCATATGCTCTAGGGACCAACTGAATGAGGTTCTTTTAATTTTGTGCAATATTTTGGTTCAATTTGTAACATAGTATTTATGAACTTTTAATATACAAACACAAATTAACTTTTTAGGACAGCGGTTTTCAAAATAGTCTATGACTAGATTCCATTATGCAATTCGTTTTTAAAAAAAAGGAATAGAGAGAGAGAGAGTAGTAGGGGGACAAGAAGAAGAAGAATGGGAGTTCCAAGTCCTGTGAATGGAAACGCCATAAGATATGAAGCACAAGTTTGGATTATGCAAGGATGGGGAATGGAATATCCTATTCAAAGGATTGAGCTTGTTATTCACCTTGTAATTCAAGGATAGTAAAGAAACCCTGACACTGGGTGCTGTAATAGGAATCTGAACTCCCACTCCTTCCCAAAATGATTCAAATTCTTTAGACACTATGCCACCTCACATGGTGCATTCACCCACGAATGATCGTACAGTGATATAGGATTTGTCAGCACAGTACAATGAAAATAAATAACTCAAAAATATACATACACACATAATACATAAGTGTGCTTTTATGAGGATAGGACACGTGGTCCGCTGAAGGAATCACCCTGTCATTTATCTGAAATGATTTAAGGAAACTTAAATTAGGATGGGTGGACAGAGAAAACTCCACCCTCTCAAATATGAGTTCAGTGTATTAACAGCTGCACTACCTCATTCAGTTGGTCCCTAGAGCATAGTGTTCTATGATTTGCACACAATTTTCTCCAGATGTTTATCACTGACATATTGAGGATACCTGCTGATGACTCCTGAATTATGAAAATGCTGCTATGCACCTTGCACTAACATCACACTGTTTGGAAAACTGACTCCAGACTTGTAAACATGCCACTATGTTCCATTCATGTTTTCATGTTCTCCCCTCATATCACATGACAGACTGACACAGCACCCTCTCATGATGAACAAGATGTTGAACTCAAGAGAATGACAAGACATTATTATCATGTATTATAGATCTCGCCATATAATTTTCTTGTAAAAACATTGTGGGTACGGGTACTTTTTATCAAGGTATAAATTTTGTGAAGAACTCTTTTTACAGTATTGTGTTTCCACATTTATGCATTGGGTCAGTTTTTGCACTAATTCAATGTTATCTGTAATATTGTATAGTACATAATACTTTATTGATCCTCTTTGCCATTTTTGTTCATAGATACGAACCGATATAGGACAAATCAGCATTACAAGAAGGTGAGATGAGACATCAGTTAATGTAGTGATTATAAGCTGTATATCTATTACAAATATACAAGTGTTTACGTATAAAAAAGCTGAAGAACATTATTACCTACACACAGGTGTACTTAATGTTTTCAATTCAGACTGTAATTAAACCTAAAAAAGGTGCAGGCTTGGGTACTCTTCTTAAGAAAACAAAAAAGCAATAGAATGTTTAACATTCTCAGCACATCATGTAACCATAGTTTATAACATCATCTTTTTTGCACAATAAACATAAATGCACACTACATCATTATACTCCGCTTATGAATTCACAACAATTAATGTAATTAAAAAGAAATGTTTACAGCATTTGTAGTATCTATGTGACCATGATTTACAACAGCAGCACAAATTTGAAAATCAAGAGATAGTTTAACATACATTTGCCTTATGTCAAAATTGGTAATTGTAATAAAGATTACTTGGTTTTAGTTGTTAATTTTAATATTTTATACAAAAAATTGATCTGGTAATTTTGTGTTGATGTTAGTGTCATAGAGGATGTTGCTCTACCCACGCGATATAAACTGTGGCTGCTTATACTGATCTGTAAACAACAGCCTCAGTTGGAATCTGGCTATGCACATGTTAAAAGTTGTATAGTAACACATGTGACAGGCATCACGAGCCTACATGACTCGGTTTAAACTGTATGTTACCTACTGTGTTGTCACTACTGTTGTAAATTTGGCTTTGGTTTAAATCTTCAGTTACTGATCCTTGTATATTTTCTTGTATTATTAGCACTGAAAATATCTTATTCAATAGCTGAAATCTTGATCTGCAATAAAATGCAGATTAGGTTTACGACTGATTACTGAATTTCTTTTCCTTTCCTGAACTATAACCTGTGTTTATGATTTGCATGTTATAAGCGTATTTGCATGCATTTACAAAAACCTGGTCACTGATAAACACAGAAGTCACTGTTTGAATATTTGGTGCAGTTATGTTTGGGTTAATGTTGAATGATTGTAGTAAATTTATAATATCATCTTTCAATTTATTGGATTTCAATAAATCAGTACTAAAGTCATCATATATCTTTAAGTTTTGCTTTGTATAGGTAATTCATTCCAAAAGTTCCCCCTTGTGAGTGAAAATACTTTTTTGTCTCCATCATCTGTACACTTAAATAATAATGTAATTCTGCCTTGATAATTCACATATAGAGAATTGTATGATGTGTGTGAAAAAAATAAAGAGACCAGTTTTTTAATCTGCCAAAACTTTTTTTTAAAAAATAACAATATTTTCCCCTTCAAAGTAGTTCCCTTCAGTAGCTGTACACCAGCAGATTCATTGTTTCCAGTCTTGGTAGCAGTGCTGAAAGGCTTCATCAGTTGGTAGTGCCTTTAACATATCAGTCACATTCTTTTGAATATTCTCCAGAGTCCCAAAATGATGTCCTTTTAAGATCTTTCTCAAATGAGGGAAAAGAAAAAGGTCATAAGGGTTAAGATCAGGTGAATAGAGCGGGAGAGAGTGAAACAACAGGAATGCCTTTGAGGTCAAAATTTCTGCGATGGAAGGGGCCACATGACATGGAGCGCTGTCATGATGCAACATCCACTTGTCTGCAAAGTCCAGTCTCATTTGATTTGCACTCTTCCTGAGCCTTTCAAGGACATGTTTGCAAAACACTTGGTTGACAATTTGTCCAGGAGGACCAATTCCTAATGCACAATACCCCTACTGTTAAAAAAAATAAATCAGCCACTCCTCACTTTGCTGCCTTGTCTCAGGACCATACTAAAAAATCCAGGATTCATCACCTGTGATTACACGACTGAACATTCATGGTCACTGGCAATCCTCTCAAGAAGATCAACATAGCTGTTTCTTCAGTTGTGTTGTGCTTCTGCTGAGTAGTGGGGTGGGGGGGCAGTGGTTTTCGGCACCATTTTGGCACAGGCCTTGCACATGTGCAAAACTTGGTCAAATTTGATGTACAGTGAAAGTGTTTAACAGGTCACCCATCATCCTCATTGTAAAATGTCAGTCTAATCTCAGAAGAGCATGCACACATTCACTGTTTCCATTGGTTTTTAAAGTTGAAGATCTTCCTGATTGAAGTTCATCTTCAACGTGTTACCAGCCTTCCAAAAATGATTTGTGCCTGTGAAAAACTGTGAAATGACATCGAGATATCAAAAACGCCTGGGGAACAGGTCCTCAAATGGGTTGCGTAACGTATCAGCCAGGGGATGGTGATCCATATAAACAGTAAGAGGTCTGCCTTCTATCTCTTCTCAAAAATAGTGGACAGCATCATAGATGGCAAGTAGCTCATGGCCAAAGTTTGACCACTTACACTGCGTGTCTGAAACTTTAAGAGAGAAAACCTACAGAGCCTTGGGAATGACAGATATCTCCTGTTGTAACACAGCACTGATAGTGAGACCACTTGCAACAGCTGGTATAGTAAGGTGGGCGCCAGGAGATGGGTGAGCCAGTGTAGCTGCATGCATCAAATGCAAATTGCATAGGATGTGTGCACTTGAGGTGCCATTTTCCCATAGTATTCTTCCTATGCAGGACTTCGATCAGAGGAAGGAGAGTGTCAGCTGCATGTGGGCTGTGTCTCCTGTAGAAATTTATGAAGCCTAGAAATCTCTTGGTAGGTAGAGGGAGATGGCAAGAGCAGTATCTGGTCAGTCTTCTGTAGTGTTTGGCAGATGTCTGAGGTATCTACATGGTGGCCAAAGAATGCCATACAGGCTTGCCATAACTGTCATTTGTTGCCATTAATGACGACTCCATGGGCAGCTAGTTTATTGAGAACTTGTTGTGAGTGAGTTCGTGCTCTTCCACTGATGGTGAGAATATAAGGACATCATCTGTGTAGGCATAACAAAATGCTAGACTGAACAAAACTTTGCCAGTGAAACATTGCCACATTTTCACAGCAATTTTTAATCCATAAGGTGCATTCAAAAACTCAAAAAGTCCTAAAGGTGTAGTAATCACTATCTTTGGTATGCCCTCTTCCACTGTAGGAATCTGGAGGTACCCAGTTTTATAGTCAACAATGCTAAATATTTTGGCACCAGCTAACATTTGAGCAAAGTCCTGTAAGTTACGGACTGGATAACTGTCTATAATAGTTCAGTCATTGCCACACAGGTCCCGCTATATGTCTTTCTTTAAAATGGGCTGGGGCTGTCCAGTGGGCAGATGATACCTGCCTCCATTAGTTTGTTCACGGTGAACTTCACCACTCTAAGTTTGTGCGGAGGAAGCCATTGTTTATACAATGAACAGTACCATTGCAAACAGCACAAACTGCGTGTTACCTGATAGTAGGGTGTGCATCTGTGGTCGGAAGCAAGCCGCGTTGTAGAACAGGGTCACTTGGCAGGGAAGTGGGTACACTCTGCCAGAATCGCACACTGAAGTTGGATACAGCACTTCATTAACCCTTTCCGATCCCTGGCAGATAGGCTCTGGTTTGTGATGACACCCTCTGAAAAAGCAGACATTAGGCACGGCTGTCGCGAACATTGTAGGACAGCAAGGTTGTGCTTGGCAGTGTGAAGTGAAGCTCAGTGTCAGCAATGCACTGCCAAAGACCGATATACTTGCATCTTGTGATGTCATTGGCAGTGCGTAGTGGTGAATAGTTGGACATCTGAGAGTGAAGTTCGCCGGAGAGTGCTGAGCACTTTAGGAGGATGTCCAGTGGCATATCTCCATGTGATGAAGTGGTGGGAGGTGGACAGGAATGTTCAGGGAGAACTTTGCTGATAACTCCAATGACTGGCGGGTCATCCTCATGCCACAGCATTGCAGTCTGGACATGTGTGGGAAGTTTCAATAGCCACAGTGTCCAGAGTGTGTGGTCAGGCATCAGCATAGGATCAATTAGCGTCCATAGATGTTGCCAGAGTGAGGATGAGGGTTGTCTCCGAGGGTTTTTCGTGCATAACTACATGTAGTTGCTGTTCCAGGGAGCGTGAGAGGTGCTGCAACAACAAAGCCTCAGTTTCTCGTACTTGTTGTGAGTGGGTGCCACCAGGAATAGGTTACTGATTATGTCTGCATCATCACCGAGGTGGCAGAGTAAGGTCATAATAAATCTTGTGTCATCATCGACGATCCTATGGGTGGACATCAAACACTCACATAAAGCGAACCATACTGCCGGAATACCATATTGCAGTGAATGTGTTTTTTTGATTATGATGCAAAGTTCCTTTGGACATGCATGCATGTCCAAAGAAACAGGCACTGCAGCGACCACAGCTGTAATGAAACACGTCAAATGAATTGGCAGTTGCGAATAAGGAATACCATCAGCTGTACATAAGCTGCCAGCAGAAGAGAGCGGTAGGTGTGTTCCCTCCCGGCAGCTGGCCATGGCTCCAGTCCCACATAACCACCTCCAAACCTCTCTTTTGGACAGCCAAATTGTAGATGCGCATTTCTTTAGCGTTACCTCCTCAGCAACATATGAGTTTAGCTGCTGATGGTTCAACACATGAGTTTCAAGTGGTTCTGTCTGGTATAATGCAATGTGACTTATGAACTGAAACCAGCCGCCAGGCAGAAGGCACTGGCGAACGTCAATTGAAATATAAAAAATTAAATTTTTATACTATTACATCCATTCAGTAATGGCCCCCACTGTATACCCTTCTCCCCTCTGCAGGAGTGAAGCATGGGAAAGCAAATCGACAGTTACTACGAGGCTTCTGCGAAGGTCAGTCTTACATAATCTTTGACAGTACATTTTTTATTTTTATTTTTTTTATTTACATTTTTGCTTAGGAAAAGTATTGAAAGAATGACCTTTTTTTTAAATTAATATCTTGCGTGACCAAATTTGGACAATCGCGGATACTGCGGCAGTATTGTGAGGTGCTGCGACCCCGCAGTGCAAGGTGCGGCGATCAGCTGTTAGTGCTGGTAGTGATTCACTTTATTACTTATACCTAAAGGAGGGTCATGCTTTTTCTTTTTGGAGGTATTTTATTTATTATCCCTTTTCTACTCACATGGTGCTCAGACCATGGCAATTTTCTATTGCACTGATACAGTATGGGGCAATGAGAAACATTCCTGTTCTCATTACAAAAACTTAGACGTGATATTCCCTAGGAGGCTGCTGTTCAGGGACAGCAGGGAGGGGTGACAGAAGTCGCGCAAAAAGTCCTTTTCTAAAAGCTACCCATAGCAATAAACCAATAAGGATAATTACTAGAGGTGTACATACAGAACTGGGAATGACTATACGACTGAGATACTGGTGGTTGTGCCAATCCGTGATATGCGCGGTGGCACGGTCTAGTGTGATCTGCCCTGACTCTGTTTACCAGGTTGGTTAAAAATTGGATCAGCTGGGAATGTTAGTGACTGGGGAGAGATGGCCAATTGTCAGGTGACGGTAGTACCATCGATTGCTCTAGTGAATACCATGGGGTGGGGTTTGGGGGGGGGGGGGGGGGGGAGTCGCATGTTATGGGCATAAGACAAGCATGCAAACACTTCACCGGTGGGGGAAGTGAGAGTTATTAAATAATAAACCGCTACCGTTGAGTAGCACATGGTAGGGCTGGGTTGCTCGACGGTATTCATAACACACGATAGTGGCTGTTACTGTGTAGTTAAGTCCCATAGTGCTCAGAGCCATTTTTTTTGTTACTGGGTAGGGTACAGTGTACAAAATACTAATCGTGGGCGTTGTGGTGGTGGTGGTGGTGGTGGTGGTTAGTGTTTAACGTCCCGTCGACAACGAGGTCATTAGAGACGGAGCTCATGCTCGGGTTAGGGAAGGATTGGGAAGGAAATCGGCCGTACCCTTTCAAAGGAACCATCCCGGCATTTGCCTGAAGCAATTTAGGGAAATCACGGAAAACCTAAATCAGGATGGCTGGAGAGTGGGCGTCGTGGTGACAGGTGGTAGTTCAGAGCGCAGGTGGTCAGGCTTGAGTACCTATAAGCACGAATTAATCTTGTTAGCTCCAGCTGGTAGTTATGTTACAAAAGGGAAGTATTACAGTGGATGAAAAAGTAGTACCTAATTACCGAGGTTGTAGTGGTGGGTGAAAAGTCATGGTTAACAGACTCGTGTGCACTACGTCACTGTGCAATCTAAACTGGCGATTCCAAGGAACTGCAGGGGTATAAGTTAGTAGCCACGGGGTAGTGGGGGAAGGAGGTGGTTATGGTCGTGCTGAAAAGAGGCTTACTCGTCATCCTGATCAGCATGAGTGCAAAAGTGTGGAGTTGCATTAATCAATACTTGCAATCGATGCGTAGGCGGAATTCGCGGTGTTTAGTGGTTTTTGTCAAATCGGAAGCTTTAGTAATGTGTGTTGTGGCTTAGGAGGAAAAGCGATTTGACCAATGAGAAAATTATGTTGCGGTTAATGCAGGGTTTTTGTGGGTATATTCGTGGACAGCCATCTGCGATCGCAATGCCAGGGTAGCCCGACATATTGACCATTTATGCCAAGCGGCCGACTCGGGGGAAACCAGAAGGGTGCTCACATTAAAGAATGTATAATGAGGAACAAGTTCAGGTAACAGGTTTCAGAGTAAGATTGATTCAGCGGTAATATATTCACTAGTCGCAGGGTACAGAGATATGAGGTCAGACAAACACATCTACCGGGTGATCAAACACTTGCTTGAGTAACTAGCCAAGACACAGATTTTCCCCAACGGTAATACCTCAGAAAGTAGCTAATGCAGCACTGTAATCAAGGGAGGAACAATACCTCTATAAAATGGCTGGAAAAGTGTGTCTAATATACAGTGTTATATTAGCTCTTGTGACCCTGCCGGAAGGCATAGCTAAGCTACCCTTCCCTGACAGAAGAAAGGAAAAACAGAGTAGAGACTTTGACCAGGCAGCAGGGTAAGAGAAAAAAGGGGAGGGCAAAAATATCTACAGCAACTGATACGGCAGTAGGGCGCACCGTCCACAGGGACTTCCACAGCAGAATAGGCCACCTACCCCAGCCTAGCAGGAGAGTAAGGAACCAAATCAATGAAAATTGGCCTCTACTAAACTGAGTTTACCGTGGGTCAAAACAGGTCTGGTCTTAGTTAACCGGCAATAAATCAACACCTTGGGGGTGTGCGATGTCCCTAAAGAACAAGATAAATGGAATGTCTGGGGCACAAGTGTGAGTCAGCTGTGACATAACCATTGTGTAGCAAATTTGCTCATGAGTGCAGGTAATTACTAATACTATACGAAGATGGATGGTGAAATTTTGAGAAAACTTCTCAGGCGGCTTTTGGGCCATACAGTAAAATCAGCCATGAACCACGTGAACTAGCTGGTTTGGAGGGGGGACATCTCATTGCCCGGGACTATGAAAGTCACATAGCCCCAACAGTAGGAAGTGTGAGTATGAAAGAACAGTGTCAAACATTCAGGGCCAATAGTTTGTGAATGTGTGTTTGTGTTGTTGAGTGCAAAACAGCTCTGCTTAATCCTCACATCAGGAAAAAAGAAGAGGGAAGCAGTGTTGCTACAGTTGTATCATCACTGAACAAGTCCGTAACTAGATGGTACAGTCACGTTTCTATACAAGGGCCTGGGCAAGAATGGTTGGATAGTCTAAGGGCATGCTTCATATCAGCATTGGAAAAATGATAATGTCACAAGAGCCACAAGTCGTGCAGGATGAATGCTGCTAGAGGAGCTCAGAAGGTCTGTAGGCTGACTGTGAATGGTATCATGATGATTGGGGACAGACGACAACAGAGAAATTCTTGGTAGTCTGGGTAGACGTCATGCCCTTCTGTCCTTCCCACTCCCTCTGGGGAGGGGGGGGGGGGCAATACATTGATGGTGGCAGCCAGTCAGGGAAAATTTTAGGGAATTGGTTTAAAAAATTTATTTCAAAGGCCCAGTCAAATCTTTACAAGTTTACTCCTAGAGCAACTTACGTTGTGCCTACGTGACACAAGTTGCCTGTCTTTCAAAACTGAGGCAGTTCTGTCCAGTTAAATCTGCTGACAAGAGATGCCCCAAGAGCTCTGCTAGTGAATTCACGCCATTGGTTTTAGCCAATACTGTGCATGGGATACAGGTCACATGTATGGACGCTGGAGTGTTCTGCGGTGCAGAACACAGTTGCCTCTGTCTCTTGTAATCCAGACCTCGAGCAAAAAAGATGTATTTTCGGAAGGCAGAACCTCTGGCTCTGCTTTTCACGACCAGCCACCAACATAAGTTAACATTAACCGCTTCCCCTTCCATTGCCCATTTCAATTAATTGTTCGACCTCCTAGACTGGCCTAAACCTGGTAACTTCTGACCCTAGGTGTGCCCCTTGAGTGCCATACACTGAAATATATTCTCTTTATTGTACCTAATTTCTTGTTCTGTCAAGGCACATGTAACAACCTTCTCCCCCTTTCCCTGACCATAAACTGTATGTATGCCTTTGCAAAATTTTCCACATACTAGTGTGGTTTATTCCAGACTTGCATGCAGTCTGTCATACAGTCACCTGAAGATTGTATGCTACCATACAGTCACCTGAAGATTGTATGCTATAGCAGCCAGAACAGCAATTTTGTTGTAATCGCTAGTTGCTGTGTTTGTACGTTGACGCTTTCAGGGTGCGCAACTGCCTGTTTCCATAAGACACGTGCAGATGTACGATGTGAACAATGCCACCAAACTGGGTAGCGTTCATTATACGCTGCTACAGCTGTGGTTGTATTTCTGTGACATTCACTGAAATTAACATAACATCTAGTTTTGTAACAGTATTATGAAAGGAAAGTTGCTCCTCGCCAAATAGCGGAGGTACTGAGTTGCAGAGAGGCACAACAAAAAGACTGTCACAAATAAGCTTTCAGCCAGAAAGGCTTTCATCAAAAATAAATGACAGACACACACTGTCTTCAGTTGCCAGAGACTGCAGTCATGTATGTGAGAGTTGCATTTCCATGTGTGTGTGTGTGTGTGTGTGTGTGTGTGTGTGTGTGTGTGTGTGTGTGTGTGTATTTTCAACGAAGGCCTTACTGGCCAGAAGCTTATTTGTGGCAGTCTTTGTCTTGTACTTATCTGTGACTCAGCATCTCCACTACATGGCGAGTAGCAACTTTCCTTTCATAATATTGTTACATTCCATACTAGATTTTCTATTGTTTAACATTTAGTATTTCTTCATTACTGAAGACTGGCATATCAATGAGACGACTACAAATGTCACAGGCTACACCAGAATAGGGAAGTCCATGTCCAAAATGTATGTGAAATGCGTCACAGTGTATCTTCCTGTTTGACATTGACAGCACTACAGTGTGTCCAAGCAGGAGGCACTAGTAGACTGAACAGTGTAGGTAGAATATGCATACTGATGATGAATGTGCATATTGCAGGACAGGACTGGCAACCCTTACGCCTTCAACCACGTGGCGACTGTCTTTTGGGACAGAAAAGGTGTGATTTTTGTGGATTTCCTGGAAAGAGGCACTACAATAAACTCTCAAAGGTATTGCCAAACTCTGCACAACCTCAGAAGAGCAATACAAAACAAGCGCAGGGGAAAGTTGGGCTCAAAGATTTTGCTGATTCACGACAATGCCCGGGCCCACACAGCAAATGCCACTTGTGAAGTTCTCGAATCTTTTAAGTGGGAGTTGTTTCCTCATCCTCCGTACAGTCCCGACCTGGCACCGAGCGACTTCCACTTATTCCCAGCAATGAAGAAGTGGTTGGCTATGCAGCGTTTTGCTGACAACGCACAGCTTCAAGAAGAGGTAACCACGTGGTTGAAGGCGCAGGCGGTCGAATTTTACGACGAAGGAATTTCCAAGCTCGTCCATCGCTACGATAAGTGCCTTAATTTAAATGGCAACTATGTAGAAAAGTAGTATTTAAGTGTGGCTTTCATCTGTATATAATAAAAAAAATTTCCAATACTTTCTTTATTTTTAATTCCAAAACGTAATGTACTTTGTGGATAGCCCTCGTATAAGTAGGGAATGTCACAAACAAACGTCACTCGGGCTGATCTTTTGACATATGAAGAACCTGATGAAGCTCTATCAAAAATAAAAAATAGAAAGAGTGGAATAAATGCTGAGTTTATAAAATATGGTTATACCTTGCTCAGTGTCATTTTGTCCAAGTAATATTATAAAAAGAATTATTACTACCAGATATGTGGTTATGTGTCAACAGCGCACTTCGTTCATACGGTTGATGCCTTTATAGCTAGGTCATGTTCAACAATGCACTTTTTGCTGTGCTCCTTCACTATGGTATTCTAGGACCCTACAGTACAGTAGGATCTCAAATGTTGGCAAGCAGGTGGTGAAGAAAATATGATATTTGACCAAAGGCTTCAGTTTGCCAGTTTCTGCCAACCATGGACTGGAGTTAAACTGTTCAACATAGAATGTTTCAGAGTATTTGAGAAAATAATAAGTGAAGTGGGAAACAGGTCTCACATAGAACACATCATTTCATCTTACTTAAATTTCTGTACCTTTTTTCGAAAAATATGTGGCATATTTTGATGCCAACTATAACAGAAATATTGATACAACTGAGTCAGTTAACCAAGCAGCTTCCAAATTCCAATAGAAAGAGCTGATGAAGAGCTTCCCATTTGGATATTTTGAAGTTTTTTCCAGCATATTGGTCACGAGATGCTTATGCAAACGCCAAAATAGCTGTGAGGATAATTATGACTATTCCAGTGACTGCAGCATCTTGTCAATGCAGTTTCAAAAAATTAAAGATGATAAAAAATTACTTAAGATCCAATACAGTTGAAGCAGACTGTGAAATTCAAGTACGTTGTTGATAGAATACAACACAGCTGCTAAATTTTACTTTGTGACTTTGTAAGTTTGCTTCACTCAGAGCAAGAAAATTGAAAGTAAAATAATAATTGGAATGAAAGTAAATTTAATCTAAAAGAATCTAATCTAATAAAAAACCATTTTTTGGAAAGGAATGCTTAATTAGAGCACTTTTTCTTGTATTTCCAGTTAGTAATTGAAGCACTATTGATCATTTATGAAGAGGAAATAAAATTTGTTCTTATTGCACATCTCACTAAAAGCAATATACAGTAGCTGTAATAAACAGTAAGACATAGATTTTTTTTATTTTCAATTTTTTTACAGAGTTCATACAATTTGTAATTTATTTATTATGCTGATATATATAATTTATTACGTGGTGTATTTTTCATCCCTATAGGTCGTTTAAGCGATGTTTTCAATAATGTTTCACTTTTATTAAACACACCTTATATATTGCAAAATTCGTTATATCCATGTAGAAAGAGTTACAGGAAAATGTGTATCACCTTTATAGAGCACATAGAAGCCTTCAGTCATGTAAACAGACAAATAATATTGAACATACTGGAGAAATAGTGTTAACCTAAAAACATTTTGGGGAATTTATCACATCCACCATGAAACATAAATTAGTTGTTAATACTGCACTTTATTAGCAATCTAATACAATACCATTCAGAACACAAAACACAGAAGATCAACACTCACAAGGAACCTACGAGTAAATTATCACACACATAGATATATATGATTTCCATCTTAGTCATCTCCGATCGAACTCGTGAGACTTTCCCTGAGTGTTAACTCAAGTCAACATCAACATCGTAAAGGTTCCAAAAGATATGTACACATACTCTAAAATAATGGTTAAAACAGGTGCAAGAATTTAAAGTATGATGCATGTGAATCAAGATGACAGACAAGGGTGCAGTTTATCATCAACATTATTTTATATATAGAGTCATAACCTCTTAAGAAGATTGAATAATCAGTACATACTTGATTACAGATATCACAGTATAGAACCATAAACATCTGCCTTTTTGCAGATGTTCATTAGGTGGGTCCCCCCCCCCCCCCCCCCCCCCCCGAAAAGAAATTACAAGCTGTCATGCATACTTTGCACATGCTGACAAAGAATATGATACAGAAATTTCTGTTAGCGAAACAGAAGAAATGACATTCAAAGGAATTGACCCCACTAAATCAAAAACTGTTATCAATAACAAGCAGAATAATTGAACAAACTAAATAAGTTACCAACATAAGAAAGATATAGACAACAAGTTTCATCAGTTGCAGTGGCACTGGTACTATAACCTTAAATAACAGAGTTAGAAAGGAAACAAAAACAATGTTTTACAAAACCCTGCTACACTGGAATAAAACTGGACTCTCGCAATGAGGGATAAGAACAAAGTACAGACAGCTAAAATGAGACTTCTAAGAACAGTGAAAGGTAACATATACCAAGACTATATTAAGAATGAACAAATTAGAGAACTGAATGTTAAAGGGATAAATGACACAACAGAGAAATACAGAAACAAGTGGAAAGAGCATATGAACAGAATACCAGAAGAAAGACTTACAAAACAACTGTGGAAATACACTCCTAGAGAAAGAAGAAACCTTGTTAGACCCTAAATGAGATGGGCTCAACAATAACCTTTGAAGGTGGAACAGACAATTAGCCTTGTCCCTGGAAGTGAAGAAGAAGAAGAAGAAAAAGAAGATGGTGGTGTTGGTGTTGATCTCCGTAATGTGTTTTGTATTTTCCATATTATTATGTTAAATACTCTAATAATTTGACTCTGTGCTTGCAAAAAAAATCTCCAAATTTCCTTTATGATATATTTCAAGATGCAAATTGGAATCCATACATTGTCATTTATTCACAACAGGCTCTGGACATGATGAATATCTTGATATGATTTTGGACACACTATGAATACAACAGTTGATGCTGTGGTGTCAGACTGGAAGACTTGTGAGCATATTTTTGGATTTACCTCATTACCAACACAAAAACTTTGTAGATCTTAATTGATGCTTATGAGACGTTTAGAAAATAGTGATAAAGATTTGTACTTTCCCGACCATCTGGAAACAATGACTGTTTAAATATCTGTGTGTGCACTGTAATTAGTCTAATCTGATCTTTGTGGTTCCTACAGGAGTGATACGTAGGAGTTTGTAGAATTGTCCTACATTGCTCACTTAGTACTGTATTTTGATACTGTATTTTGAAACTTAACAAGTATTACCAATTCAGGTTTTCCAGTGTCTCTGTGACGCACTCCCATAGAAAGACTTGTAACCATTCATGCTGCCCTCCTTTGTCGACTGACTGCATTTTTCCAACTTGTCCATGAACGAAATTAAGGCTTCCGCCTGTTTCACCGAGGACTGAGAATCTGTAATTATTCTATTTCATACCCTCACAAATTGCTACTCCCAGATATCTGTATGAGTTGCATGATATCTGTAATCTATTTAAATTTTATTAGTCATAAGAGGTTCATAAAATAATTACCAGAGAATTTTCATAATCTTGTTAACTAGTGAGATACAGGAATAATTTTATTTATTTATTTTATATTATTTTGTTAATGGAACTATGCTGTTTTTTGGCTTCATAGTACATTCCCAACCAGGCATTCATGAGGCAGGGGTACAGAATTTGCCAGTCTTAGGTCCCAAGCAATATATAAATCAAGAAGTTCAAATAAATGTCCCAAAATAATCATGTTCATAGAAGTCAAAGAACGTACCTGAACATATTGCCTTATATTCTCTCTCTAAACTATTACACTCCTTGCAGTGAAGTCATAAAGGCCTAAACATAATCAACCAATTTTGCATATTTGCTGTAACACATGGTGATTCATTTTCAGAGTTCATGCAGAAGTTTCACACAAACTCAAAATGCTTGCAGTTTTTGTTCCTTCTAAGTGTTCTCCCTCAAAATTAGATCAGTTGTTTTTTCATTTAAATTATGTATCTGATTCTAGCACAATATTGTGGTCATTGATCCCTAGTTTTAACGATGGGAAGCACAATGGAAAAATACTTTTGGAAACTTATTTTCTGATCCTTTGGGGAACACTATTCACTAAAATCATTGTAATGTGCCTGTTAAACCCCAAGTCAATAAACTTAATCATTTCTAATCCTATCTTTTATGTAAAGTACACAGCAGCAATACTTTCTGAATCCAGTGTATCAAGCTTGAAAAACACCTATGACTTCTTCCTTCATTGTATAGCCAACAGGAGCATCTTCTTTAATACATCTTATTCCATCAGGCATTTGCTCTCTCTCTCTCTCCCCCTCCCCCTCCTCCTCCCCATCTCCCTCCCCCCTGGTGTGCCGTCTTCATATAGATGGTGATATGGATGCCACCAGAGGACACTGTCTTCGGTTTGACTCACAGCCTGCAAATGTAACCCTTTACATGCCTTTCTAAGATGCCACACACCGAGGTCTGCTCCAGATCTTGAAAGATTCACATTGATAATAGAAGGACATAGCATGACAAATAGCTAGCAATTGATTGTACTTGTAACGGCAAGCAATTGCTTGAATCAGAGAGTGTGGAACAGAGAATCAAGTGAGCAAAAGATACGTATTTAATTCTTACCTAGTAAATTGTGTGAATAAATATGATGTTATATTCTTTTATTAATGTTTGTAGTGTTCTATACCACCTCATGCAACAACAGACATGACAGATGTTTCTGGCAACAAGATTGGTTGCAGGGCAGTGTCTGCAAACTTATTGAAAGTTCTTTTATCGTACTGAAATGTATTTATATTTTTGTGTAAAATGGCAACCACAGGAGAACCATCACTCAGTGCACTTATCCAGTTCAGACGCAACAAATACAAACACTAATGACAGGCATTACCAGACAACTGCATGCACAACAAGCCCAGAAGTCAACTATGACTGAAGCACAGAATTCCAGTAGCCAGCTGTCATCTCCTCCTTCCATTATTTCAGTGCAAACCAAGAGGAAAGAAGCTGTTTCCCCAAGTAGCGCCCCAAACCCTGCCCTGAGAGAAAGTCGTTTGGAAGTTACATGATTTCTTTGAGTCACTGATACATATGACTGCTGCTCATTTCAAATTTTTTTATACATTTGTCATCATAGTAATCAGATTCACAAGGAATAGATTGCTGAACTCAAGAGATTGGCTAGGAACTGCAAACTTAACTGCACTTGTGGAGCTTTATTTCGAGACACAATGCTTCATGATGCTATTACTCAGAACCTTACTGACAGTAGAATAAGGGCTGTCTCACTGATGTATTTAAAGTAATTGAATCAAAGGAAGCACAAGACATTGTGGAACTAGACTTTAATGTGACTGTTGTAGCAGTGCTGAATGCAAATAATTCTAAGCAGGCCCAGCCCTTGTTTGTTCTTGTTTAAGAACACCTGCAAGCAGCGGCCTAGGCAGATGAGGCATCCTGCAAGTTGACTTGCTCGAAAGTCTTGTGTTAAGTGCTGTGTAATACATGACCACAAGCACTGTTTCTTCTGCCAGGCAGAATGCCAACACTTCCACAAATGAGGACACACAAAGCAAGTATGCCCACAAAATAATCACAAAGTAAACTCCATTCCACGTAAATATAAAAGTCAGAAAATAGAAATCAATGTGATATTTTCTCACTCCACACTGCTCCTCCTGACAAAACTCTCAAAAACCAGACACAAAACGAAGAATTGCAAAGCTGCATGCACAGTGCAATATTTCACTCATTCAGATCAGCTCTTCTCAAATAGACAATCAGCAAAACACTTTGTTACTCACCTGTCAGATGAAGACAGTTTTCCAAAAGTGAGACCTGACAACCGAATACAGAGGAATTACTGCAAACTCTTCATAATTCACAGATTTGCAATCAAACTGTACAGATTCAGTCAGATACTGGTGCACCAAACACATTAATTAATTAGACTACATATGAGAAACTGGGACACCCTAAGCTAAAGAAATCACATCTGCACAATGGCGTAAGAGTGTGTGTTCTTGGGACGTGCACTTTGCAAGCAAATTATAAAAATGTGACTACAAATGTGCCATCTGTGGTAGCTCAGTCACTCTCTGTTCCCAATATTTTTGGCAAGGATGTATTTTATTTATTTGGCATGGATATTCAGGATATGTGCGTGTTGTCAGTGCTCAAGTTTCCCGTGCCAACATTCATCAGTTTTGTGAAAAATAAGGACATTTGTTCACCGGAATATTGGAACAGACAAAGAATTTCAATAAAGTCCATATTAAGTTTGAGGGACAGTTTCACCGTGTAAGTCTGAAGTTGTCTCTGAAATCAACAGGTGGGAACAAACTGGTATTTTGAAGCCCATTTCTGCAAGTCAGTGGGTAATCCCTCTAATTAACACTAGAAAATCAAATGGGGAAAATCAGATTTTAAAGTCACAGTTAATGCTCACAGTTATGGATTTTTCTCTACTTTCATGTTTTGAGGTGGATTATTCATTTCTGCAATTGATTTAGCTGATGCTTACATTCAATTTCCTCTCAATGAGGAAATGGAAAAATTTATGGTGGTCACTAAGTTCATTGGAATGTATCGATCCCAGTGCCCCCCTTCCCTTCAAAAGCACAGCTGCTTCTGTGTTGTTTCGATGCTTTCACAAACAAGTGGCATTTAATGTTCCAGCCTGTTCAAATTATTTGGATGACACCATTTTGTCTGGACAAACACTGGAAGAGCATCTCAAAAATTTAGAATCTCTTTTTCAAACTTTAACTGGCTCAGGACTCAAGTGAAATTTTTAGAAATTTTCCATTTTTTAATACTAAAATTGATTATTTGGGACATCCCATTGCCACCTAAAGTGCCTGTTCCTCAGTTAAGAATTTAGAGGCCATGCAGAGATTACCATCCAAAAATATACGGGAAATAGAAGCAGTTCTTAGAAAACTTACTTATTACATTAAATTCATTCCAAATGCAGCACAACTTGCTGCTCCCTTATGTCACCTTTGGCATAAAAACGTTCCTTTCCAATGGACTGAAGATGCGAACAATCATTTCAGAGGTTGAAAAATGCATTGCTTGGTCAATCCCATCTTATTTGGTATGATCCACAGAAACCTGTAATCTTTCAGTTGATGTGTCAACATATGGAATAGGGCAGTTTTATCTCACAAGGTTGGAAAGACTGAATGCCCCATAACTGCAGTTAACTGGACAAGGAAGCGTCACAAAATTTCATCAGTATCTGCAAGGCAGAAAATTTTTTCCCGTGACTGATCATAAGCTATTGATTGCTCTTTTTATCTAATGAAATATGTTCCTGATCATATAGCAAAATGCTGGTCATTACTTCTTTCAATTTTCCAGTATGAAATTCTTCTTCATCCTACAGCACAGTGTGTGAACACAGACACACTGTCTCATTTAACTGGTGGACATGATCCAGAATTTGATACATCAGAAGTGTATTGTCTTCAAACTGATGATTCTGATTCAAAAGCATTGCAAAATTTTCTCATTGATTGTCAGCGGATCACATAAACTACCAACCAGGATCAGTCGTTATGACTGCTGAAGTACTACATTTGGATGAATTGGTCTCTACATCTGAAATCAATTTCAGATGCAATAGTATGAAAATATCAAGCTGTATGCAACCTCCCTTCTCTGCAAAATGATGTGATTTTGCTACATACTCCCAATGAACAAACAGGAGTCATGTCTCTCATATCATTGCAGCAAAATGTTTTGAAACTACTACATAGAGGACATTTTGGAATCATTAAAACTAAGCAGCTAGCAAGCCAGCATTGTACATGGGTAGTACTTCATAAGCAGATTTAACAATTGACTGTCCATTGCCATGCATGCATGGACAACCAGCCAGTGCCGTGTCGTGCCAAGAATATTTCAACTGGCCTCAACCTAACAGTCCTTTGCATCACATCCATATTGATTTTACTGTCCATTCTGGAACATACATTGGCTAATTATCAATGCATCAGTAGCTACCTGTTTGTCATTCTACATCTACATCCATACTCCGCAAGCCACCTGACGGTGTGTGGCGGAGGGTACCTTGAGTACATCTATTGGTTCTCCCTTCTATTCCAGTCTCATATTGTTCGTGGAAAGAAGGATTGTCGATATGCTTCTGTGTGGGCTCTAATCTCTCTGATTTTATCCTCATGGTCCCTTCGCGAGATATACGTAGGAGGGAGCAATATACTGCTTGACTCTTCGGTGAAGGTATGTTCTCGAAACTTCAATAAAAGCCCGTACCAAACTACTGAGCGTCTCTCCTGCAGAGTCTTCCACTTTATCTATCATCTCAGTAACGCTTTTGCAATTACTAAATGATCCTGTAACGAAGCGCGCTGCTCTCTGTTGGATCTTCTCTATCTCTTCTATCAACCCTATCTGGTACGGATCCCACACTGCTGAGCAGTATTCAAGCAGTGGGCGAACAAGCATACTGTAACCTACTTCCTTTGTTTTCAGATTGCATTTCCTTAGGATTCTTCCAATGAATCTCAGTCTCGCATCTGCTTTACCAACGATCAACTTTATATGATCATTCCATTTTAAATAACTCCTAATGTGTACTCCCAGATAATTTATGGAATTAACTGCTTCCAGTTGCTGACCTGCTATATTGTAGCTAAATGATAAGGGATCTATCTTTCTATGTATTCGCAGCACATTACACTTGTCTACATTGAGATTCAATTGCCATTCCCTGCACCATGCGTCAATTTGCTGCAGGTCCTCCTGCATTTCAGTACAATTTTCCAATGTTACAACCTCTCGGTATACCACATCATCATCTGCAAAAAGCCTCAGTGAACTTCCGATGTAATCCACAAGGTCATTTATGTATATTGTGAATAGCAACAGTCCTACGACACTCCCCTGCTGCACACCTGAAATCACTCTTACTTCGGAAGACTTCTCTCCATTGAGAATGACATGCTGCATTCTGTTATCTAGGAACTCTTCAGTCCAATCACACAATTGGTCTGATAGTCCATATGCTCTTACTTTGTTCATTAAACGACTGTGGGGAACTGTATCTAACACCTTGCGGAAGTCAAGAAACAGGGCATCTACCTGGGAACCCGTGTCTATGGCTCTCTGAGTCTTGTGGATGAATAGCGCGAGCTGGGTTTCACACGACCGTCTTTTTCAAAACCCATGCTGATTCCTACAGAGTAGATTTTTAGTCTCCAGAAAAGTCATTATACTCTAACATAATATGTGTTCCAAAATTCTACAACTGATCAGCGTCAGAGATATAGGTCTATAGTTCTGCACATCTGTTGGATGCCCCTTCTTGAAAACGGGGATGACCTGTGCCCTTTTCCAATCCTTTGGAATGCTACGCTCTTCTAGAGACCTACGGCACACCGCTGCAAGAACGGGGGCAAGTTCCTTCGCGTACTCTGTGTAAAATCAAACTGGTATCCCATTAGGTCCAGGCGGCCTTTCCTCTTTTGAGCGATTTTGTTTCTCTATCCCTCTGTCGTCTATTTCGATATCTATAATTTTGTCATCTGTGCGACAATCTAGAGAAGGAACTACAGTGCAGTCTTCTCTGTGAAACAGCTTTGGAAAAAGACATTTAGTATTGCGGCCTTTAGTCTGCCATTCTCTGTTTCAGTACCATTTTGGTCACAGAGTGTCTGGACATTTTGTTTTGATCCACCTACCGCTTTGACATAATACCAAAATTTCTTAGGATTTTCTGCCAAGTCAGTGCATAGAACTTTACTTTCGAATTCATTTAACGCCTCTCACATAGCCCTCCTCACACTACATTTCGCTTCGCATAATTTTTGTTTGTCTGCAAGGCTTTGGCTATGTTTATGTTTGCTGTGAAGTTCCCTTTGCTTCAGCACCAGTTTTATAACTCGGTTGTTGTACCAAGGTGGCTCTTTTCCATCTCTTACAATCTTGCTTGGCACATACTCATCTAATGCATATTGTACGATGGTTTTGAACTTTGTCCACAGATCCTCAACACTATCTGTACTTGAGACAAAACTTTTGTGTTGAGCCGTCAGGTACTCTGTAATCTGCTTTTTGTCACTTTTGCTAAACAGAAAAATCTTTCTACCTTTTTTAAGATTTCTATTTACGGCTGAAATCATCGATGCAGTAACCGCTTTATGATCGCTGATTCCCTGTTCTGCGTTAGTTTCAAATAGTTCGGGTCTGTTTGTCACCAGAAGGTCTAATATGTTATCACCACGAGTCGGTTCTCTGTTTAACTGCTCAAGGTAGCTTTCAGATAAAGTACTTAAAAAAATTTCACTGGATTCTTTGTCCCTGCCACCCGTTATGAACGTTTGAGTCTCCCAGTCTATATCCGGCAAATTAAAATCTCCACCCAGAACTCTAACATGGTGGGGAAATCTACTCGAAATATTTCCCAAATTATCCTTCAGGTGCTCAGCCACAACAGCTGCTGAGCCAGGGGGCCTATAGAGACATCCAATTACCATGTCTGAGCCTGCTTTTACTGTGACCTTCACCCAAATTATTTCACATTTTGGATCTCCGTCAATTTCCTTCGATACTATTGCACTTCGTATCGCTATAAACACGCCTCCCCCTTCACTGTCCAGCCTGTCTCTGCGGTATACATTCCAATCTGAGTTTAGGATTTCATTACTGTTTACGTCTGGTTTCAGCCCACTTTGTCCCTAGTACTATATGGGAATTGTGACCGTTTATTAATGAGAGCAGTTCTGGGACCTTTCTATTCCAGTGAGTTGGACAACTGCCCCTGGCAGCATGTTCAAAGCACTTAATTCTATCATTTAGTAAGAAGGCTTGCCACAAATACTAATTTAAGACAGTTTTCTTCATTGTAATTTCAACAGTTTTGGCAATAAAATGGGATTTAACATATCCAGGCGACTTCCTCCTCTTCTCAGTCAAATCATGAAGCAAAGCATATTGATTGTACTTTCAAAGCTCAGTTGTCCAAACTTCATGCTACACATTTGAGTGAAAATGCTTTGTTTTTGTAATTTGTCAGCACCTGTCGCACCCTGCATTTTCACAATGCATTGCCAGCTTCACCCTTGACAACGTGCTTGAGATGCCAACTTCACAATGAAGTTCCACATGAAGGATAACGTTTTCTATAATGTCCATAACAACTGGAAACCTGGCACTGTCACTCAGGTGACTGGCTGAGCTCATTATACTGTTCTTGGCAAAACAGGCTCCCATCAATGGCACCAAAGCCAACTTCGTTTTTTTTAATTATTGTGATCCTACCATAACTTTTCATTTTTTAGAATCACTGTCTGCTACTGAGACTGCTGCCCCTGAGCAGCCTTTACCAGTGCCTATTGATCAGGCAAATAGGTCAATGGATGACACTGCACACCTACACAGTCATAGCCAATGCATCCATTGCCATTCACAGCAACATCCATCGTGGATGTCAGCCTGCATCAGTCACACAGTCTTTCACGTCCCAGCAGCAACAATGCTGTACTGACCTGTGCCAGCAGTTTGACATCCTATCTCCAGTTTTTTGGCATTCTTATAAAGTCCTCTTCATAACGGAAAAAAAGTATTCCAATGAGGGATATGAATCCAACCAGCTCTTCTCAAACTTTTGTTTATCTTTACCAAAACTGGACATATCTTATTTTTAATCATGAGTAAAAGGAACTTTATTATGAGTTTTTTAACAGCTGGTGCATAACATCATCTAAAACATGTGCAGTATCCAAATACTGTGCTAAATCATAAACTACAGTAACATTCTGAAAACTTTCAGTTGAAGATGAGAGATGAGGAACTAAAATTACTGTTTATTTTTGAAGACATTAAAATTTTGTCTAACTCTGTCTTTACTGTAGTTCTGCCATAAATAATTACAGCAGTGTTGATGTTTTCTCCTTCCTGTTGTTGAGAAACATGTGTATTCCTGGTGAAACCACAGTTCACCAATAATCACTTTTTTGTGCTGTTTTCCTATTGGTTGCAAAAAGATTTTGTATGTTCATTCTTTTAAGTTTGTGTCCACAGCTATTTCAGTGACATGATGTTAGGCACAAACAGCTGTGAATCAGTTGCACACTTCATAGAACTACAGTCATACAGTCTGTAGTGGACATTAATAATATCAGCAAGAAAAAAAGACAGTAGATTATTAGCACAACAGAGTGATCCAAAAATGGCTTACTTTACCAGTGATACCATCCATTTTCTGATCATATCTTAATAATGCTGGGTCCGCAGGAGGGGAACATTGGGAGAACAGCAGGTGCGTGTACTAGATTTGTGTTCTGTTCACACAGAAGAGTATGACTGATTATAGGATATTGCAACATTTCAGCCACACTGGCTATAATATAAATGACATGGTAGTAACTGCAGTTCAGTGAGGCATTAGCAATTGTTACCTAATTCCCATGTTTACTTAGTTGTTCCATAGATAAAATTCATGATAAACACTATGATGTGCAGTGTGTCAGCAGTACAAACATAGAACATTTATAACAAAATAATAATAATAATAATAATGGATGACTACATGCTGGCCATTTACAGTATTTTTCCTTTCTTTAAAAAAGACAAATTATCTCTGCTCAAGAAATCCTTTGTACTAAAGAAGGAATTGTTAAGGAGAAACATCTTTAATCTACATTTGAAAACTTCTATGTTGTCTGTCAGACATTTTATTGCCATGGGTAGTTTTATAGCTTGGTTTAAAACACAACACACACATAACAACAGGCAAAAGTTAGTAAAAATCTGTGCATCTGTAAGAATGTCCATGCTCAAAGCGTACAACTACCATCATCATAACTTTAGTGAAAGGTCTTTCTGAAATCTGAGATAAATCTGGTTCTACATAAAATCAATAAATGGGTTGAAGACTTCTATACATTCACTCATTGACCAGCATTATGTCGTAACAGAAGACAGGCAAAAGGATCGCTGAAGTTTTAAATTTTGTGTTTAAGAAATCATTCACACGGAAGAATCAAATAAACATACCATCATTTGACAGTCTTACAGACTTCCAGGTATAGGACAGAATAACAAGCATCCCTAGTGTTGAGAAGCAACTGGTGGTGTTGGAAACAAATAAGTCACCAGGTCTGGGTGGTATTCCAATGCAGTTTTACGTAGAGTGCTCTATGGCACTGGTCCCTTATACTTGGTTTGTGTTTATTGGAGCCGGCCGAAGTGGCCGTGCGGTTAAAGGCGCTGCAGTCTGGAACCGCAAGACCGCTACGGTCGCAAGTTCGAATCCTGCCTCGGGCATGGATGTTTGTGATGTCCTTAGGTTAGTTAGGTTTAACTAGTTCTAAGTTCTAGGGGACTAATGACCTCAGCAGTTGAGTCCCATAGTGCTCAGAGCCATTTGAACCATTTGTTTATTGGAAATCTCTTGCCCAACACAAATTCCTAAGCAACTGGAGAGAGAAAAAAAAAAAAAAAAAAAAAACGTGTGACTCTTTTATACAGGAAGGGTAAGAGAACTACCCACAAAATTACACGTCAATGTCCTTAATATTGATTTGCTGCAAAATTCTTGAACATACTCTCAATTCAGATGTAATAAATTTCATTAAAGAGAAGAGTTTCCGTCCATAAATCAGCATGGATTTAAAAAGCATTGCTCATGTGAAACTCAGCTTGCCTTTTCTCACAAGACACCCTGTGTTCCATGGATGAAATGCAAATTCCATATACCTATTCCTGGCAAGCATTTTGGGCCCCAGCTGCAGACAATTAATGGAAGTATGAGCATACAGGCTAGGTTCACAGATATGTGAATGGCTCGATGATTTGTTAAGTAATAGAACCCAGTACATTGTCCTCTAAGGTGAGTGTTCATCAGAGACAAGGATATCGTCAGGGTAGTGTGATAGGACCACTCTTACTCTCTATACGTGTAAATGATCTGATGGATAAGATTTGTTATAGAGATTCTTAGTGAACTCAGATGTTGATCCTGGAAGTAAGATGACATTCTTTTCAAAGAACATTATTAATAAAATTTAGAGAACTGGCATTAGAACCTGACTGCAGAACAATTCTACAGCTGCCAACATACATTTCATGTAAGGACCATGAAGATAAGGTAAGAGAAATTAGAGCTCATACAGAGGCATACAGACAATCTTTCCCCCTCACCCTAGTTGCAAGTTGCAAGTGAAACAGGAAAAGAAATTACAAGTAGTGTATCCTCCACCATGCACCATATGGCAGCTTGTGGAGGATGCATATAGATATAGATGAAACCACTGTCTATATTAATTAAATTCTTTGCAAAACAAATTTCAACTGCACCTTTCACCATCAAGTCCCTAGAAGATGAAGTCAGTGCCAGAATTTAGACATTTTCACACCACATAGAGTGACCAGTAATGATTCAGTGCTCTGCTACAGCTGATTTATTGGGCTGTAAAATTCAAGTGTATCTGTGGTGCTCTGTGCATCTTTATAGACTGTATGAATCATCTGACTCATGTATGAAAATCAACACTTGCAGTGGGTCTTGTAAATCCCAGCCTTGTGCAGCATCAAGTTGTCTTTGACAAAACCCAAAAGTACTGCAGTCTTTGCCCTCCACTTGTTAGTAACATTGATAGGCATTTATGGTCACATATTAAATGAAATGCACAATATAAAACTCCTTAGGGTTCAGCAGGATAACAAGATAATTGAGTCAATAAATAGATAAACTGTGAAACTTGACTTTCTTCCAGCACATAAAATGTCCAAACGACTTTTGTGACTTCTGTGTATCTGGTTGTCTGACATCTTTGACAACTGCTGATATTTCTACAGATGCACACCATGTGATTTAGAAGATGTAATTGCAGTAAGGAAGCCCTGTGTAAGGAAATTTAAAACCTTGATATGCAGAGTATGTGCTGAAAGCCAACACACACCCAAACACTAATACCACTACAAAACCAAAGATGGCCAAAGTCAGAATTTATTGACTGTGAAATTTAATTACTAATGAGTGAGTTAGCATTAATACTGCCTCTATGTTGTTTGACTAGGAAGAGTGTAGGATTCCATGCAGAATTTAAATAAAAATCTCTACCCCTATTTATAAAATTGCTTATTCATTTAATCTCAACTGCTTTCTTGATAACACTACCCCTATAGCTGGATGCACCTGCCATAATCACTATATTGCTATGTGTCATAGGATGATTGGTACCAATGCAACAGCAGATTTTCTCAGATGTATACGTGTGTGATGCATACACTCAATAAACGATTCTTCCGTGGTGCTGATGGTCTGACCAGTGTGTGACATGCCATAACTGCAAGTGGTACAATAGACACCCACTCTACATAAAATAAGATCATCTTTTACAGACCCTAAAGGACCCTCATATTGTAGTCAAAAAAAAAAAAAAAACATTTCACATCATGTTTCTATATAATATGACCAATCCTGTTGAAAATGCTATCTGAATAATGTAGAAAGGCCTTAGAATTGGTACCACTTCATTATTTTCATCTTGTACCTAATTCATGGTCAGTAGATAGTGTAATGCTTGTCTTATCTTTCACTGTAACCATTCCAGTAAGAGGTGAGTTCGAAGTGATTTAGCTCGGCTGACAACTTTCAGGGTCTCAGATGATGTAAGGTGTATAAACCAAGGTCTTCATGCTAAGCTGGATGGTGACAGCTATAAGCAGGAAGAAACAAATCAGTGTGAGTTGGCTTCTTATGTATGATGTGTCCCACAATACCATCAACTTTCCTACTGACCATCACATGAAGGAAGGAAAGGCAACTCATCTTGTCCACTTCCATCATGAAGGGAATATTCTGGTACTTTGAATTCAGATGTTCCAAAAAGGAGTTTAAATTCTCACTTCCATGAGGCCAAACGACAAAACAACCTCTATATATCTGGAAAAATAATCACAGGTTACAATACTGCTGACTCCTGGGTATGTTCCCTGAGATCTCCTATAAACAGATTGACAATAAAAGGTGACAAAGGGCCCACCATTGCGACTCCATATGTCTGTTCACATGGTCAGTGAATAAAAATTAAGTTAAAGCCAAAATGCGGTCATTAATTCTAAATCTAAAAATATATTTTGCAAGCCACTGTATAGTGCATGGCAGAGGGTACCATGTACCACTATTAGTCATCTCCTTTCCTGTTCCACTCACAAGTAGCATAAGGAAAAAATGAGTGTTGGTAAGCTGCGATATGAGTAATAATTTCTCTCATCTTATCTTATTGGTCATTAGGTGACATTCACATTGGCAGCAGTAGAATCATTCTGCAGTAGGGCTCAAATGCTCATTCTCTTAATTTCCTGAATAGTGTCTTGCAAAAAGAACATCATCTCTTCAGAGGTTCTCATTTGAGTTCCTGCAGTATCTCCATCATACTTGCATGCTAATTGAACCTGCCAGTATAAACCTGCTTTGATGTCTTTAAACTGACTTTGTGGGGATTGCAAGCAATTCAGCTTTACTCAAGACTGGGTCGCACTAGTGCTCTATAAGCCACCTCTTCTATAGACGAGCCCACTTTCCTAAAATTCTCCCAATAAAATGAAGTTGACCATTCACTTTCTTTACTACCAATCTGATGTGTTCATTTTATATTGCTTTGCAACATTACACCTAGATATTTAATCAATGTGATTGTGCCAAGCAGCACACTAATATGCTGTATTCGAACATTAATTGATTGTGTTCCCTACTCATCCACATTAACTTACATTTTTCTAGATTTAGAGCACATTGTAATTCATCACCAGAAATTCTGTCCAAGTCATCGTGTATCCTCCTACAGTCACTCAACAGTGCCACCTTACTGTATGCCTCAGCATCATCAGTAAACAACTGTAAATTGCTGTTCACCCTGTCTGTCATAAATTTATGTATAAAGTGAATAGAAGAACAGTCATATCACACTTCCCTGGGACACTCCTGATGACACACTTGCCTCTGATGAACAGTAGCCGTCAAGTACAGTGTACTGGATTCTGTTACTTAAGAAGATTTTGAGCCACTTGCATATCTCTGAACATAATCCAGATGCTCAGACCTTCATCAACAGTCTGCAGTGGGGCATTGTGTCAAATGCTTTCCAGAAATCTAGGAATATAGAATCTACCTTTTGCCCATTATCCATGGTTCACAGAATACCATGTGAAATAAAGTAAAGCTGAGTTTTTCATGAGCAATGCTTTCTAAATCCATGCTGATTTGTGGGCGGAAGCTTTTCTGTCTCGAGTAAATTTATTCCATTCGAACTCAGAATGTTTTCAAGAATTTTGCGGCAAACCAGTATTAAGGATATTAAAGTGTAAGTACACAGGTTTGTTCTTTTACCTTCATTATATACTGGAGTCACTTGCACATTTTTCCCCGTTGCTTGGGTCTCTTGTGGATGAGATATATGCGACAAATGCAAGTTACTAGGTCAGTGCTGTAGAGTACTCTCTGTTAAACTGAACTGGGATTCCATCTGAACCTGGTGATTTATTTGTTTTCAACTCTTTCAGTTGCTTCTCCATGCCAGGGATGCCTATTTCAATGTCCTCCATGTGCAAGTCTATGAGACAGTAAAATGATGGTTTGTTTATATGATCCTCCTGCATGAATGATTTCTTAAACTTAAATCTTCAGCTTTCCTTTTGCTGTCTGCTATTTCCACTCTAGACTGGTCAGTGAGTGACTTTATAGAAACCTTCAAGCTGCTTACTGATTTTATGTATGTCCAGAATTTTCTCAGGTTCTCAGAAAGATCTTTTGTTAAAGTATATGATGGTGGAAATGGTTGTATACTTCAAATGTCAATCTTCTAATGAGCAACAAAACCAGACCTAACCTCAGTTAACCATGATCAATCAGACAGAGGAACATAAGTGAAGAGAGACCACGTGAAAACTCACTAGAATATCGGAGTCATTCAAATGCAATCCTCTTAATCAATGCAAAAAATCCACCAAGTTTCCAGGATGAAATTTGCACACCACAGTGAAGTGTGCACTGATATGAAATTTCCTGGCAGATTAAAACTGTGTGCTGGACTGAGACTTGAATTTGGGGCTTTTGCCTTTCACAGGCAGGTGCTGTACCAACTGAGCTACCCAAGCACGACTCACAACCCATTCTCACATCCCCGAGGCTGTGGCTAAGCCATGTCTCCACAATATCATTTCTTCCAGAAGTACTAGTTCTGCAAGCTTTGCAGGAGAGCTTCTGTGAAATCTGGAAGATAGGTAGGTTGGCAGAGCACTTGCCTGTGAAAGGCAAAGGTCCCGAGTTTTTGAGTCTTGGTCCAGCACACAGTTTTAATCTGCCACAAAGTTTCAGTAGAACAAGATCTTAATGAAATACACCCACATACCTACTAGTGCCCTCAACAGAGTAGCAATGTGTTTTGTTAAGGTATGTGGTGTATAAGGTTAAGAGGAACCACATCCTGTGGATCTTTGGAATGCCATGTAATCTAGAGGGAACAGCACAATAAGAATTACGTCTCTGGTAGTCTCTTGCAACAAGAATTATTTTTTTCAGGAAATTGTTAGTCTTCCTCTTAGCCTGTTTCTTCAGTTCAGCATTGAACCTCTGGTACAATGAATCAGTTAACACTATAACTCTGGAAAATAACCCTGCTTGTCCCACGCAACTGTAGCATTTCCCTTGTCCGTGGGTAGGATAACAATATCAGGATCCCCCCAGAAAGAATGCAAAGCAGCCCTTTCAGCTTCTGTTATATTACCCTTGGGTGAACGTACCCAAGTGAGCACATGACAATCTTCTCCCTGATATCCTTGGCAACATCAGGAGGTAATTTAAAAACAACCTGTTTGACAGAATTTATTAAATCAACACTAGTATGCTCTTGGGTATCAGTGCAAAGTTTAAACCTTTTCCAACACTAATAAAGCTGCAACATCCAAAGCTTTCTGTTGTGACTCACCAATCTTTCAAAGTGCCGCCGCGCCGTTACACGCGTCCTCTACATGTGGCACTGTCTGCCAGCCATGCAGCCTCAGCGCCACTTAAGCGACCAGCCAGCCAGTGGCCACTAGACTCGGTCTCAGTTATGACTTGACTGTTAAAGTGACACACGTCTTACTCTGTTTACTTTCATGTATTGTGTCATCCTTGAAATATATTTGTTCAATTTGAAGTTATAACACTTCCTCCATGAGATTGATCACTGAATGTTGAGATATAGCATTAGATATCTTCTGGGAATTGCTCTGCATACCAAATTTTTAAATGTCCTTGCACATTACTTTCTGGTTGCATTGGTGCCTTGTAAATCAGAGGGTGTACACCAGTCAAAATATCAGTGGTTGTTGATGACGACACCTGATTCTATACCTCTAATTTGTTTGAACACCGATAAAATAATAAAGAAGTTCAGTTCAACATGTTATGCCCTTAGAACCATCTCTCACTGAATCAACCAGAAGGCAATAAAGTTTTCTTATTTTGCCTATTTTCACTCCCTGTTATCCTATGAAATTATCCTATGAGGCAGAGCCTCTAAAGTCAATAACATGTTTATTCAGCAGAAACAAGCAGTAAGAATATTACATAAAATAGATAACCACACATCTTGCAGAAGCCATCTTGTAATTATATCTCTCAGTTCTTAATAAATTTACCCCTTCATGGATTTTGCTGCTTATAATAAAAATCAGTTTCAGTTGGACTGTGAGTTACACAGTCAAAATAAAAAATGCAAAAGTAAGGTTCATGTAGACTTTGCTGTCTTCCCCAGGGAAATGCTAGATTCACCTCAGTAATGCTTCTTTATAACATCACTATGATGTGTACATGTGCATTTTTGACCATCAGGGAAGTCTATTGACTTTCAGGGTCATATCGTGTCTGAGTGTGGTGAGCTTCCTGTGGAACAGTCATCCATCTTGTGTTTACTGAGAGCTGACAGTTTCACTTGAGAGTTGATACCATCATCGTGTTGATTTATGCCATCATCTACAGAACATTTTTGTAATTGCAGTTTACATATCACAAATATTGGTTGCTGTTTTCATTACCTGTGATGTGTACAAGAACAGATTTGACTGCCAGGGATGTCATTCAGTCACATAGCCACACAATGTTTTCTTATATTATGTCTACAGTAATGGGATACTAATGTGTATCCATCTAATTGTGTCTGTTCAGTTTCTGTAAGTTCTGAATGATGTTCTGTTGTGCACAGCACATTTGTAGGAGTACCTGCAGATTTTTCAGTGCCGTGTAATGACATAAGAAACTCATCTTTCTTATTTAATACACTTCTTACATTTTGATGGAAAATGCCCAAAGCATTGCAATTATTACCCTTTGCGCTGACTAAGCTATCATTTTTTGTCTCTCTACTGATTGTTGCAACTGTGTCTACAGTTATTCAGCAGTGATCTCTTTCAAAGAAAATTTACTCTAAGAAACTGTAGTGAAAATGAACATAAGAGATTGGGCAGTGTTCTGGTTACATGGAAAGGTTCTGGAAATTAGTTATTTAAGAAACCTCCTACAGAAAACATTCAAATGCAAACCATGCTGTGTGTGATGCGACTCATCAATCCCACCTTGTGTAAGTGTCCTAGTCTGTTCTGTGACTCCCAGAGCTCTGCAGTTACATGTACACCAGAACCCTTCAACCAGGACTTATGGTATCTCTCAAAGAATGGCACAATTTTTTACATTGATGTGAGGAGTATTCCCATATATATATATATATATATATATATATATATATATATATATATATATATATATATATATATATCTCCTGATATCAACTTCAGCTGCATAGTTGAGGACTATTCTGTGCCCGCCCCCCCCCCCCCAACCCGCCCCCCCAATAATCCATTACATTTACTGCAGTCCATTAACTGTCCACAGGTTCAGGCATCATTGAATGTTGGCTGAAAATGTTTAAAATGCATTACTTCTCCCATTTACTCACTTTTCTTTCAGCAAATACCAACGTAAAGCTGTCAAATAACAAGACAAGAAAAGGAAACAAAACATACTTACAGGGATTTGTGTGTATTTTGTGCAGGAAATATCTATAAATGCTAATAAAAATAAATTAGCTGTCAGGAAGGTGCATCTTGTTTTCTTTTATTTCTAGCATACTGTACAATATCTGGATGAGAATAAATATATCTTGCAAGTTGGTGTACTCCACCGTAGGTATCTGCTCTAGTCTTTTTACACATCTCGAGCTGTGCTTCCTCTAAATTTGGATCACAGTCCACTATGTGGAAAACATGAATTAAGTGAGGATCTACAGCTCGAAATACAGATATGTTTTTTGCTGCTAAGATGAACTTATCAAAGAGGTCCACATCTTCTTTACCCCATCCTCTTATTGATGTATCAAAACCCCCTATTCTTCTTAGATCACTTTTATATACACTTGCTATTCCAAAACCATACTGTCTCCAGTAGCCACTGTCTTCAGTAATTCGAAAATGATTTGGTGAAGACATCAGTCCTTCTTCAGAATAAACGACACTTGGATCAAATTCACTAAACACAATAGGAAAATAAGCTTGTTTTCCTTGGATTGTATTAATTCGGATTCTTTCAAGTGCTGCAGATGTAAACACCATGTCCACATCTATGAAAAATATTAAATCATCATCTTTGCAATGTGCAGTTCCTATTTCTAACGCGATAGCTCGAGCAAAGGTGTCAAGCACAGGATATATCGTAAGATCAGCATTACTGTATCTTCCCTGAAGTTTCTGCACAAGAGTCACTGTATCATTCAGTCTGTTCTCTTTATCACTAGGAAACAGAATTATTATAAGTGACACAGCTTCTTCATTCATCAGACACACTTCCTCAAACACAGACATAAATCTCTTGAAAGTGTTGAAGCGTCCAGACAATGGCAGTATGAAGTTTATCTTCTTGTCTCTGATACTTTGTGATTTATCTGAAGCCCGAGAGCCAAAGAGGAAGGGAAATGATTCCCCAATTTTGAGAAGACCATTCTCAAAGGCATCTCTAAATGATTTCTGAAGCCCCTGTAATTCTTCAACAGAAGCTTCATTTTCTTCCTGTAGAAGGCTTTGTACTTCCTCACCATCAACTGTTTCCCTAATTTGAAGACCTGTAGACATTAAAAATATTTGTTAGAAGATATATGTGATATACATTTTTGAACTGCTTCTTTAAACATTTTATAAAACGTTACTGGAAATTTGAAGACTTTACAAAAATGAATTATGTCCTACAGTTTTCATTAGTTGTTCAAATATTAATTTTAGAAAATACAGTAACAAACAAATTTCAAAATAGGTCTATGGAAATTTGATCCAAAGGAATAACAATCAAATATGATCTATAAATAATTTCTTTAGTCATCAAATGTGGAAGTCATTAACATCTAAAAATAATAATTTAATGGTCATAATAGAATGCTTTTCAGCTGCTTTTTATAGAACAATGTGCCCTGAAATAGCAACCAGCCATTAAAAGTGTCTTCGAAAACAACTAACAAAATATTCTACAATTTTTGGAAATTGAGAGTTTATCCAGAACTTACTTTTCAAGACTTTCCATGATCTGCCTTTGTATCAGTAATTTACATTCTATACAAAGAAGTGGTTTAATTGTCAGTAAGAGGTAAAAAGAATAGGCATATTGTTACTTCTCATCACAATCAAAATTCTAGCTGTAGGATGGGGAGTACACTCGATAAAGAAAGATTACAGGGGAAGATTTCGCATAATTTATCACCTGCTGTGAGTGGTGGTGCTGCAAGCGATGCTGGACAATGAGCAGAAAAATAATCCATGGCTGTAGAGGATTCCACCTCATCATGCACCGTCTCTGTGACTTAATTTAACCAACAAAAAAAAGGTTGACGTAAAACTGTGAGCCTCAACAGTTTCACGATAGTCAGATTTGGCCCCTGATGCCAGTGATGTAGGCAACATCAAGAGCTTGGGATTTTATCCAAATTTGACACAGAAAGATAATCAAGAACTTTTAATTCAAGGGCTCCATCATGCAAGACTTTGTAACCATGTTTAATGCATATTTTCATATGTAATACCTATCAGGATTCTAGACAAACTGACTAACTACCATTGTGTCATCAGACTCACTGTTATTATTTCTGGCTTGCACGCCAAAAGCTTCTATTTCTCACCTGAGAGCTATTATATTTAATATTTTCCTCTGAGCTGTACTCTCTCTCTCTCTCTCTCTCTCTCTCTCTCTCTCACACACACACACACACACACACACACACACACACACACACACACTCACCCCCTCCCCCCAATATATATTTCCTGCCACATATGCTCACTACAGAATGCCCTGTAGTAAGTTGACTACAGTTTTCTTTCATGCTATAACTGGTTATTTTTAGCTAGCTTCATGGTGGATCTCTGTATCTTTATTTGTATATGAAACAACAATAACTAATGTCATTTTCTCAAATATTTTGAAATATAATTTAGTAGGCAGGAAAACCTCAGTTGCGGATGTAGATAAACGTAAATTGATTAAATACCAGTTTTCTTTACATAAAGGAAATAGGTAGCCAACAGCTGGTTAGTTTCAAGTCCAATGGACCATTTTGCACGATAAATCACAATGATTGGCGACTCCATGGAGTGTCCTGTGCACCATGACCAGATAATGGATATACTTGGAAGAAGAGACCAATGCTGTCTCTTCTTCCAAATCACAATAATGTGGAATGAGTCATTTTACATTCAAATTGCAAATTAATTTGTTTATCTAGGAGAATACTGTGATTCACTCAGTCAAATGCCTTAGATAGGTCACAGAAAATACCGACTGGCATCATTTTATTATTTTATGCTTGTAAAAAGAACATGTAAGTGGCATTCTCAGTACAGCAACTCTTCCGAATCGCAAATTGTGAGTTGCTGAGGTGAGATACTATTCTAGAATACATCACCTTCTCAAAAATTTTGAAAAAAGATGTCAGTATTGAAACAGGTCAGTAGATATTGGCATTTCTCATATCACCTTTCTTAAAGAGGTGTTTAAAACTGGCCTATTTCAGTCTCTGGAAAAATGCCTTGAGTTAGTGATGCATGACATATTTGACATAAGACTGGGCTTATTATTTGGTAGCGATGCATTATGTATTTCAGATAAGAATGGGCTTATTATATGGGAACAAATCTGTACTATTATATTGAAAACACAATCAAGACATATGAGCTTCTATTTTCGAGAGAACTTGTAATTTTCTTAATTAAATTAATTGCTACCTAATGACTCATCATTTTTAGCCTTTCCATTCAGTTCAGTGGTGATATTGTCCTGCTTTGTGGCTGGCTGTCCTGTCTCTCATTTCACTATATTCCATCTAGCCTTAAAGCTGTTGTCAAGATTATCGATTTCCAACATTATCTGCATATTCCTTGATTTTTAATAAACTTTTTTAGTAATTTGGAGCAGCTTTTGAGTGTGCAACTACTGCTGGATCTCTATTTGTTCTTTCCATCAGATACACTTCACATTTCCTTTCACAAGACACTTTAATCCCTATAGTAAACTATGGTTTTTTACATGGCTGTTTAATGTCCTTTCTGATTAGCTTATGTGGAAAGCAATTTTTGGATGGATCAGATTTTATGTTAGCAATTGGTTTATTATAAATTTCATCACAGGTCATCTCTTGTTTACTGATCTTAGAAACATTTGTCCTGGAGTCATGAATTATCCTACCTGATTTGCAGTGAGGTGCATCCATACTGTAAGGCACTATGTTATTTATCCTAACTATTTTGCATCATTATCAGAGAGTGCATTTGTTACTGGGTCAACAACAGTTATTTTCTTGCTTTGAGCTTTACCCAAGAAAACATTATCAGTTGGGGTCTTACTGTCTTTACCCACCAATGTTGGAAAGTTGAATAGCGAGATCAAATTGTAGGATCCAAATAAGACTTCTAGATCATATTGCCTATCAGAATCCTTTAGAAAATCTGCAGCAAAGTCACCACAGACTATTAACTGCTTGATGCTGTCTGATAGTTAACACAGTAAGGAATCCAGATTCCTCATGTTGTTGTTGTTGTTGTTGTTGTTGTTGTTGTTGACTTCAGTCCAGAGACTGGTTTGATGCAGCTCTCCAAGCCACTCTATCCTGTGCAAGATTCTTCATCTCAGAGTAACTACTGCAACCTATGTCCTTCTGAATCTGCTTAGTGTATCCATAAGCCGTTCAAAATATCCCAGTGGGGATCTATATGCAGTTACAATTAAAAGGGAACTACTTTCAGCATTAATTCACAAGCACACACTTCTATGCACTGATCACTACAAAATCTACTTGTCTCAGTGTTTTCGAACTTGTGTTCTGTCTTAATATATGTAACAACTCCTCATTTTCCCATACTAGTTATGCATGAGTAAGCTGCTGAAGTGTAATATTTTATATGAACTTATCTAATCCTTTGGTTATGTGGTGCTCAGATAGGAACAGGATGTCTATTTCTTCAGACTTCCCTAAATTTTCCAAACAGACAAGAAGCTCTTCTACCTTATTACTCAGTACTTTAATATTGCTTTTCTTTGCATCCTTACACATTTTTCGGGGCTCTTCTGTTATTTTGACTTATTTCACAAAAAAAAAGGAAAGAAAAAAAGGAGTCATATCTCTGTAAATGACCTAGATGCAATACATAAGTAACAATACCAAATGACACAAAAGTTACCTCTTTATTGGTGACTGATGATGTGACTTAGGACAGACAAGTGTACACACACACACACACAGCCACTGTTGGCTTTGGGCACTGTGGCGGGTATAGATCTTGGCTGGGTAGGAAGTGAATGTGCAGAAGATCCTTTGGCTGAGCAGGAGGAAGAATAGAAGGGTAGGGGAGGGAATGTGCAGGGACACGATGGGGACAGAATCATGGACTGCTAGATTCAGCACTGTGATGGAAAAAAGTGGTGGGGGGAGGGGGACGGGGAAGCGAAGCAGAGAAATGTGTGAGGCTGGAGTGGGAGCCAAGGAAGAGGTTAGGGGTATGTAGAGGACTGGAACTTGCGAAGGTTGAGGCCAAGGAGATAACAGGAATGAAGGCTCTGTTGCACGGAGACTTCCCACCTGTGCATTTCAGATAACCTGGTGATGATGGGCAGCATTCAGGTGGCAAGGTCTGTGTAGTACTCATTGGAATCAAGCACACTGTGTTGGTATGCTTAGCAAACTAGATGGTCCAGCTGTCTCTTGGCCACTGTCTGGTGGTGGTCATGCATATGGACAGAGCGCTTGTTAGTGGTCATGCCCACGTAGATTGTGCACCATGGTTGCAGCTAAGTTGGTAGAGTACATGGCTGCTTTCAGGTATGGCCCTATGACAGGACTGGAGTAGGCAGTTGTGTATGAGATAAGTCTTGCATGGGGCAAGGGAAATAATGATGTTGTAGACTGCAGAAAGTATTTCACAACATAAGATTATCATAAAATTTAAATGGTCAAGTTTAGTTCTGACTATCATTCCTAGTAGTAAACAAATAATATTCCTAAACTTTCAATGTCCAAAAATTTATTTCTGTAGCAATAGTGTGTAATAGCTTTAAAAAATTCAAACCTGTAAATTGTTGCTGGAGATAAACATGCCTTCTCACAGGTACTGTCATTTTACGTCCACGATATTTCTTGTATACCATCAACAAATCAAGAATGTAATCTGCACCATACATGGGATTGACTCTGTGGTAGCCATAAAGAATCTCTCGATACTCTATAACTCTGCCTCGCTGCTTTGAGAACATGTTTATCATATCCATCACCTGAAATATTTGCAATACACATCAGTAAGGAAGTAATAATAAGACAATAGCAACTTCCTTTGGGTGTGATGAAGTACTTTTACTTCCTGGTAAGGAAACAATTCTTGCCTACCACTGAGTGATATAGTAATTTAATACACACACGCACACATGCATGCATGCACCCCCCCCTCCCCCCCCAACACACACACACACACACACACACACATTTGTTGGAAAGACAGTTTTCATCTCCAGTGCTTAGTAGTGCTGCCATAGACAAAATAAGTAGAGTAGTAAAACAAACATTCAGATTTCATCTGTTATGTAACACATCACGCTCAGTGGAACTTACCAGGTGTGTTAGTTTCGAAAATTTTTGGCCATCTGTTCCGACAAATGTTTTCAGTGATCACATTACTTGCAGAAGTACTTGAAAAGTGACAGTCTAAACCAATAACAATATGTGCATGCTCACAAATCATGCTCTCCTTTATTACATAAATTATGTCAACAGTGTAGGGGAAGTATTTAGTACTATAATCAGATCCATGAACGATGGCTGTTTGTGCATGTCGAGGCACGGACAGGGATGTCATTGTTGACGATTCCAAGCAACATTTGTGGTACACGCATGCCTGTCCTTTCTGCTTGAAGGAACCGTGCATCCTGCAAATTATATCCCATCCTTGCTTATATAGAATTTATGACGTACCATCACCATCAACGAGACAACTCTCAACAAATTCACTAAACAACTCTTTATGATCACATTTAATGCTCGCATCCTTGAGCAGTGTGCTGTTTTGCAAATATATTAGTTCTAGTTGCATTTCTGAAGGAACAGTATCTGATACAACTGAAAATGGAGTGGTAAACAGCTTTAACTTATTTCATAGGCATTGGATGCCCTGAAACCTCACCTCAAAACTTTGATTAAGTTGTACAATAATTTGTTGATAATCACCAAAACTTATTTCTTCAGGCAATTGAAGGGGTGAACAACACTCGAAGAAAGTTTCTTCCCAAATTGCGAAAAATACATCAAGAACTTTGCCTCTGCTAAGCCACCATATTGTGCAGTGATAATGAGTATCATCATAGGCTGCTTCTAGGTCATGCAAAAAGCCTCTGAACCATTGGTGGTTGACACCACAGTGCTTTACCAAACTTACACACTTTATTATTACATCAGCACATTTCATACAAAGGGCTTCCTGGTGCACAAAACACTGTATGCTTGATACCTCACTGGCTCCCAATCATTCATGTTGCACCATCTGTTGCCAAAGAACAGAGCCTGTCCCATGGCAAGCACATCTTCTACACACTCACAGACAACCCCAAATTTGTCATTCCAAATTAATGCCCCTCACAAATAATGCAAGCTGAGCAGTGTCTGTGACATGTGGTTTCCAAATTCCATGCCTATATTGTGGATCCGACGAGATACCGTTTGCTTCGAGAGGCAAATGCCTTCAAATTTCATACTGTCTGCTGGCACTAAGCACTAAACAGAAGTGTGCAGGTGTGATTTCATTAAGGGACCCATTGAGAATAGTGTTCCAGTTGTTGCAGTGATGTATGCAACTTTTGTAGCTTGCTAGAAGTGCTGCATCAGTTGAATCTTCGTCGACATCAACAATCTACAATAGTTGCATAACACAGCTGTAATACACAAAAACAATACATATACAGGGTGCAGAGAAGAAGTATGTATTCATTTGTTGTATTTATTTATTTAGTTTCAGATTTACCTGTTACTTAACTTCACCCTTCAGTGTGACAATGAGTTGCTTTATTGCATTATTGTCCAAGCTCATCGTACTACGTTGAGTGAAGGGACATGCCGTGACATCATATATTATACTTCTGCATCATATTCAGAACTTTATAATACACAGGACAGTGAGGCACTCCATCTTTCTCAACAAACAAAAACTGTTCTTCCCATTGTGACGAAAATGGCAAAGGGTTGCTTCTAGAACACATTGTCATCACTACACCCACAGGTGCCCATGCTCCATGGGGCTGACTTGGAACAGCCTACACTAGTGGGACACTGAGACAGAGGTATTGTAGGACCACGCAAATATGTTACAGGGTCAGTTCACACCTGAGAAGATCAACAGAGGTGTGGTTTGTGTGTGTGTGTGTGTGTGTGTGTGTGTGTGTGTGTGTTATTTTTTTATTTAGATTCTTCTGTTGATCTGCTCATATGTGAACTTACCCTCTAACATATTACATGGTCCTACAGTCCCTCTGACCTGAGTGTCCCACAAGTAGCAAATACATCACATTCACTGTTGACATAATGTAAATAATAAAGGAGAAAGTAATCTGGGAGCACATACCTATTATAATTGATTCAGTTTGCAAATTTTTGAGTACTTCTGAAATTAATGTGATAACTGATAACTTTTCTACCAATGGCCAAAAACTGTGTAAACCAACATACCCAGTACAATTCCATGGAGTGTGATGTGTGGCATAACAGAAAAAACCTGAATGTTTGTTCCGCTATTCTTCTCACTTTGTTTACAGCAGCACCACTAAGCACTGGAGATGGAAACTGCCTCTGCAACAAATATTTGACTTTCAGTTTACACAAGTTTCATACATTTTTGCTTCTTCTTTTTCATTCATCAGTATCTTCATAATGTGGACCCATTCTGACACTGAAATGCTGAATTTTGAAGAGAGAAGATTCACATGGTACGTTAAGAACTTCATATCCTCTTTCCCATTGCTGATCCAATGATGACATTTATGTGTCAGTAAATATCAGACCCACCAACAACAAGCAATATTTGCACTTTAACCCTTGAGTGGGCATGCCGTCTTTTTTTAATACGAGCCAGTGGATTGTGTACTCTATACATATGTAAAGAATAGGAGTCTTTATGTTACCAAGGTAAACATGTATGAGCAAAATCACAGTTTAATCTTATATTCAGACAATGATAAAATGAACTTGCATTATATGAGCTAAATCACTGTTTAATTAAATAATAATAAAATAAACTTTCATTATATCACTCTGTTGCCACCTAAAAGTCTTCACTCACAGTAATGACCCCCTCAAAGCATTAAACAGCACAGCTGCATCAGATCCCAGCCAACCACTTATTCAGTTCCTAATTATCGTTGAGACAACTGGCTGCTTTGTGAGATAGTGCCATTAACTCAGAATCTGGGTAAGTTTCGAGCACCTAGGTCACTGTTTATTTTATATTACTGCTGCTCACTTGGACTTTTAACAGCACAACTTAGTGCTGTATTAGCTGAAGCAGTAATGAAGGAATAGGTATGAGTCACAATTGTAAAACAACAATGGAGTGGTGAAAGACAATGTTACTTGTGAATGGCACACTTTATACATATGCACACCCACTCGGGGGTTGAAATTACAAACGGACATCACAGCTGCCCAATACTTACCTTAAGGGTGCAACATTTCAGTACACATTTAAAAGTGAAAACACTAATTCTACCTTTTGGAACTATTAGTTCCTTCATCAGGGAGTAAAGAGAGATTGGTTGGGGAACATTAGAAAGAAGTGGCAGTTCACTCATACCCCAGGACAAGAGGAACCTACCTATTGTAAGAATGCAGATACACCATCCCATCATAATTTCTTTTCTCACAATTATTCCACCTAATCGAAAAAAGCAGATTCCAGTGTCATCTTGGGCAGCTCTTATACTGACCAATCTCAAAAACAACAAAAGAGGATGATCTTTTGAAATATAATAATGTCCTGGCCTGGAATAGGTGTCAACTTTTCTTTGAAGGTTATGATTATCTACAAATCATATCCTACCACCACTGAGAGTTACATCCTACCTCTTTCTCTACCCTCCATCCCCAAACCTCCAAAATATACTGATCAGATCTTCTTGACACAAATTTAAGGATCCTTTCTCTATTAACGATATATGTTTGTGGCCATCATGTGGCTACTGCTCTACCTGCAACAGGTACCAAGATAGTGAAGTGGCCACAAGAATAATAGTCATTCATCATTTCCCATAAAGCTGCATTTACAAGGACTCGGGTGGATACTGAGAGGACTGTGACAAAGGATGACTTCATTGGAGTGCTAAAATTTTGTCATTTTATCCTAATTAGCTTATACATATTTTCTGATAAAAGTAGATCCTGAAATACCCAAACCTTTAAATAAGTGTTGGAGTATCTGCTTATGAATAGCATATTATCATCTCAAGGAAAGAGAAATGCCAGATAGGAGGGATGGGGAGTTCATGAATGAGATCTTCAAGGACTTCACTGTTAACATGTTTGAGAGGGAGTAAATAGACACACAACACTGTTATTGCGTCTGAGAAACATGTAGGCAGCAGCTTTAGGCTACAGTTTACTGTGAATGGTAATGGGTAAAGCATAATACAAGTTAGTGATAAACACAGTGACTCTGGCTGTAACACTTTCACCACTGAGGTCATCATTCCTTTAGAACTAGCACACTCTCAGCACAGGCAACCAAGAGGGCTTGTAATATACCTCTTGCACATTGGTTATGCCTGCACTAGGACCTTTATTTACTCTATATGAGTCTTGAAAGTACTCAAATTTGAATGAACTAAGATGTCATCTTCAAAGAGGCTTCTCCTTCACCTTTACTTGTTGGTCTTGTTGGTTTCAGTACTAAAATCTCCATGTCCATGTCTCTAGGGAATGAAGTTTCTTTTCTTTTGTGCTTCTTTCTTAGTCATGATTTATTGTGGCTATCCTTATGGATACATTATCTATGCTATCTTCTTCAATTTCCGCATTTGTTGTTTTATTTGTTTTTAAGTATTGGTCTTCACAGCTATTTTTATGAGAACAAACACAAAAGATTTACTACAGTTGAGTAGTTGCACTGTCTTAGAAATCTTCTTGGCTTCAGTATATGGCGTGCATCTTGTTACACTAACTTCCAAACCTAACTACATACGGAATGCTTACCTTTGCAGTTATGCACGATGGCAGTGATGACATATCCTTGAATTAGGGATTGTTCACATTTTCCATTTTACATGATTTTAGATAAAAGCCCTTACTTTTACTTCAGTAAAACCCACCAAATCTTACTCAGGTAACCGGTCTTACTGAAAGCTGTAACAAAGGAGACAGTTGGCTCCATCACCTGCAACACCCTCCATTTCATACTCTTTCTGGAGGACTGCTGCATCAGTGTATATTATATCCTGGCATATCATAACAGTTCTACTGGAATTAAGTGGAATGTGTTTGCCAGTTATAACTGGTTTGCCCCATATTTAATTTGGGGATGAACTGTTGCTACCTCAACCAAAAGAGTGCCCATTTCTGAGTCACTTGTCTAATTTCATAGTACCAGCCAAAGCTTCTAAGCCTTATTTAAGAATGAAGAGTCTTTATGAAAGTATTCTTCTTCATGATTTATAACTACAAACACATTCTGTCCTGATATAAATGTTCTGTTACTATTACTGAAGGAAGGCTAGTCAGGAGGATTAGGTATCTAAGCTCTTGTGTCTGCTGGGTTGTTTTACTCCTGATAGTACAACCCATTGTGCTTAGAGTGTTTTTGTTTGTAAACTGTAAACAATTTTGTTCCCAGGAAAAGCTATGGATTTATACAGTCCACATAGGAGAAAGTCTCATTTGCCTTGTAAGGTGCCCCAGAGGTTCATGTCAACAGCCATACACCGTACCAACATCTAAGCACATCTTATAGCTTTGGATGTTATATCTATATAAGTTTGTATCATCCTCATAATCCATGTAGCTAAGGCAAGATCCCCAGTTTTTACAAATCACAACATTCCACTGTCACTTAGTGTACTGGTCTCTGAAGCACATCTAGAAACTGGTAACACTCACTAGCACTCAGCTTAAGAATTCCAGATTCATCAAATCAATACCCAAACAAAACTAGCTTAGTTTGCAAAGATGTTCATGAAGTTCATGACACAGGAAGTACATGCGGCTTAATGCTGTTATGTAATGAACAGGTTAAAGTAATCTCAGATTGGAAACATTAAACAAAAATAATAAACAGCAGCCACTCATCTTTAACTGATTGACGTGAGGTACATAGACACACATAATATTGCAGAAATGTTAGTAACTTACAATTTACTGTTCTTATTTTTTTTATAAGTACACACTCTCACACAGTCGCCCAAACATACCCATCTACAGCTGTGGTGCACTTACTTGTGTGTGTGTGTGTGTGTGTGTGTGTGTGTGTGTGTGTGAGAGAGAGAGAGAGAGAGAGAGAGAGAGAGAGAGAGAGAGAACCTAACTAGGTTTCAAGCTAAAGTTCTTTTCCTTGTGTAGAGTCTTTGTCTTGTTATGTGTGTGTATATGCCAGACATCTGTCAGCTATAGCTGAGTGATCACCTTTCCTTGTTTTTATTTATTTTTTTGCTTCCCGAAATTACTGTTTGTTGTAGTACCTTATCCCAGCTTCTGTAGAGAGGAGATATAGGTACATTAGTTTATTTGAACAAGTTGGATGCAAAAATACCAATTCTCAATTAGAATTCCAGGACAACATGAGGATTTACATGATGTAGACACATGGTGAACCCTGATTGCCACATTAGCAGATATAATAAAAGTACAACTCTCCATTGCAGTTGGACTTAATACTCATCCAGAATGGTTTTGCATTCTCAGTACATGAATATAGCAAGCAACATGATCTTCAACAACATGCACTAATTAAATTTGTTACAAATCAAATGTTTGGATCCAGCAAACAGGTCTCCATGTGAATCAATAAAGTAAGTAAATAAATAAATAAAAGTCAAAAGTAGAATCATTTAATAAAGTAATTTCACTATAAGAACGCCAGATATATTGTACCTTTCATAGAATATTCATATTCTCATATGGATATCATTTCTTACATTTCAGTGTCGATTTCCTAATTTTAAACTCCGTGTTTATCGATTTGCACCTACAACTTACCTTTCACATTTCTGTATAATCTATACTTTTCTCTATTCTTCATTAACTGATCATCTTATACTCTTCATATTATAGAGAGTGTTGCAGAAAAAATTGTCAGTATTCATGGATATGACTCTAATGATCATTTGAAACCAAAATGTTTAGTAAACATGGGTTCTAAAATGCATACCGTAGAGCTGTAAGCACTCCTCCACCTTCAAGTGTGAGAGACAAATCTCTTCTTCTGCAAGCTCTTTGTTTCCTATTTTGGGAAGAGGTGGTATGGGCCGAAACAACAAAAAATTGCGTAATAAAGATGGGCTCTAAAATGCATAGCTTAAGAGCTATGAGCACTTGTTCAGTAGAAGAGATGTGTTCCACAGTAGCAGAGATGAACAGATGCTCATAGCCCTTAATGCATGAATTTTGTTGTTGTTGTTGTTGTTGTTGTTGTTGTTGTGGTCTTCAACTCTCCATGCTACTCTATCCTGTGCAAGCTTCTTGATCTCCAAGTACCTACTGCAGCCTACATCCTTCTGAATCTGCTTAGTGTATCCATCTCTTGGTCTCCCTCTACGATTTTTACCCTCCACACTGCCCTCCAGTACTAAATTGGTGATCCATTGATGCCTCAGAACATGTCCTACCAACCGATCCCTTCTTCTAGTCAAGTTGTGCCACAAACTCCTCTTCTCCCCAATTCTATTCAATACCTCATCATTAGTTATGTGATCTACCCATCTAATCTTCAGCATTCTTCTGTAGCACCACATTTTGAAAGCTTCTATTCTCTTCTTGTCTAAACTATTTATCGTCCATGTTTCACTTCCATACATGGCTACACTCCATACAAATACTTTCAGAAACGACTTCCTGACACTTAAATCTGTTCTCGATGTTAACAAATTTCTCTTCTTCAGAATTTTAGAGCCCATTTTTACTAGACTGCTTCACTCTGAATGATTGTTTGAGTCATATCCCTGAGGATTGATCATTCCTCCTGGGACACCCCTGTATAGTCTGACTGCTCGGATCTTATCCAGGTATTTGCTCCCCCCTAGCAGTTTGTGACTTCCCCCAGTATTAATAATAAATTATGACATATAGAGCCCCACAACCAAAACATATTTCTCCACTCCCCCCCCCCCCCCTTTTCCTTCACCAGCTCCATTTTGCAATGTTATCTCTCCTACTTTTTTAATGTAAGGCTTTAGTTTCTTTCTAGTAACACTCATTAACACATTCTCATCAATTTCCTCCTCCTTCTTGTTCACACTTTTTAAGATCTATTGCACATTTTGCATTTTTTCAGTATTACCTTAGATATTGTGAAAAACAGGAAAGGAGTCACTCGAATTATTATTTTGTACCAACTGGTTTCTCCATTTTTTACATATATTATTTTGCTGCTTAGGCCTGTGTCCAAATTAGTACTTACCTCTCGTACAACATCCTCCAGGCCTTCCCGTAGTGGAGTTTCAATGCGTCTTCGTGGATTGTTGTTAGTATCTGAATAAATTGATCGGGATATGAAGTCCCACTTCAGAATGTCTAGTTCTCGACGGGGATGAAACTTGTGAAGACTGGGGTTAAGTCCTGTAAATGCACAGATTTTATATGACTCTTAAATGAAGAAAGTAATTTTACACTCAAAATTTTACACTCAACATTATCAGATAAAATCAATAAATTATCACAACTATGACAAAATTAGTGATAACATGAAGGCATCAGCATTCCTTCTTGAGTTTTGCAACCAAGACCTCTTCAGAGTAGTTATTTGCAATATTACTCTTTTTCTTAGCATTTATCCCACACTAGCAGAGTCCCCATTTTGGTCTGTCAAGGGCATCGTCATAGGTGGCATTGACAAATTCCACCACATCCTTCTTGATATGGCCTGTCCATCGTGTCTTGGGTCTGCCACAAGGTCATCGGCCATTCATGTCCAAATGCATAGCTGTTCTTGCCAATGAGTCTGATTTAGTGCACATGAGGTGTCAGTACCATCTTAAATTGCTTTCCCATAGTTTGGTGCAACTCCAAGTCACTGTCGAATGACGATGTTTGTTGCATGGTCAAATTGGGTAAGACCAGGGGACCATCAGAGCATACACATTTCCATCACATGGAGAGCCTGCTCATGCTTCATTGTCATTGGCCAACACTCCGATCCATAAAGTGCAACTGGGTATACTACAGTTCTATAAAACTTTGAGTTAAGGCATAAAGACATATGACGAGCACACGGGATGCCAGTCACCTGGCACCATTTCATCTGGGCTGTATTAACATGGGCATGGACATCCAGTAACTTTTCACCATCTGTTCATATGAGCGAGCCAAGATATTTGTATTGTTCCACTTTCTTCAGGTTGTCTCCACTGACTTCGATGGTCCCATTGTCTTGAACACTACACTCCATGTATTCTGTCATCTTGACATTCAGTTGCAGGCCAAGTTTGCCAAGTCACTGATTGCATTGCTGCATCTTTTCCTGGAGATCTTCATGCCAGCCAGTAAAACGTCGTCAGCATATACAAGGGGCGTTTGAAAAGTCCATGCAAAGTCCAAGTGATGGCACCACCGGCACATATCAAGGTCATGTTTAGTTAGTAGCATCTTTGGAAAGAATGTGCACGAAGTTTCAGCCATATTGGTCTATTTCTTTGTGTTTGGCATTCGTGTGAATCAAGGAAGTTGAGTGATTGTCGAAAAATGGGTGAAAAAGAATTTCGTGTGGTGATTATAACATCACCTTACAAGAGGCAAAGCATCTCAGGAGCTTGATAAACATTCCAGTGACTCTGCATCTTTGATTAGAACAATTTATAAGTGGTTTCAAAATTTTTGTAGTGGCCGTATGGGCACAAGTGATGCTGAACATTCTGGTTGCCCTGTGGAGATTACGACTCCAGAAATCATTGATAAAATCCATGATATGGTGATGGATGACAGAAGAGTTAAGGTGGGTGAGATTGCTAGTGCTGTGGGCATCTTGAATGAATGGTTATATAATATTTTGCATAAAAATTTGGACATACGAAAGTTATCCACAAGATGGGTTCCGCGATTGCTCACGCTTGATGAAAAACAGAATCGTGTGAAGTGTTGCAAGGATGGTTTTCAGCTGTTCAAGAAGAATCTTCAGGACTTTAAGTGTTGTTTCGTCACTGTGAATGAAACATGGATACATTACTATACTCCTGAGACCAAACAACAATCTAAACAATGTGTTAGCAAGGGAGAATCTGCACCAAAAAAGGCAGAGAGACCATTCCTTCGGCTGGAAAGGTTACGGCGACTGTCTTTTGGGATTCGCAAGGGATAATCCTCATTGACTATCTGGAAAAGGGTAAAACTATTACAGGTGCATATTATTCATTGTTATTTGACCGTTTGAAAACCGAGCTGCGAGAAAAACACCGGCGATTGGACTGCAAAAAACTCCTTTTCCATCACGACAATGCACCAGCACACACCTCAGCAGTTGTGGTCGCAAAATTAATGGAAATAAGATTCCAACTCTTTTCACATCCCCCCTATTCTCCAGACTTGGCTCCCTCGGACTACTATTTGTTCCCCAATTTGAAGAAATGGCTGGTGGGACAAATATTTTATTCAAATGAGGAGGCGATTGCAGCAATTAATAGCTATTTTGCAGACTTGGACAATTCCTATTATTCGGAAGGGATCTACAAATTAGAACAGTGTTGGATGAAGTGTTTAAGTCTAAAAGGAGACTATGTCAAAAAATAAAAAAGGTTTACTCCAAACACGTAAGTAGTTTTTATTTTTGCACGGACTTTTTAAACACCCCTCGTAGGAGTGACCAAGGATGGGGGGGACTGTAGGTGTTATGTCACAGTGTCCGTACAGAGGAGAAACAGTAAGGGTGACAGTACTGAACATTGATGTACTCTGACACTGATAGTAAAAGGAAGTGATGTTCCCAATGCACTTTGGACATTACTGAGAATTTTGATACAGCAGTTGGGCAGACATAGATTTCAGGAACATTTTGAGATCGTAATGCATGCCAAATAAGCTGATGTGGGGCATGGCTGAAGGCCTTTTCCAGATCTAGGAACGACATATGAAAATAATTGTCCTTCTCAAGGTGTTTCTCAATAAGTGATCGAGTGGCATGAATGGCATCTGTGGTTCCACTTCCTATGATAAACCCGCATTGATTTGTGGTGACAGAAACAACTGTGTGGAGCTTGGAGTCTAAAGCATGCTCAAGGCATGACAAAGTGGTCGAACTGGTTGATACTGAGAGCATTCTGTCACATCACCTTCTTCCTTCCAGATTGGCAGTGTGACACTAGTTGTCCATCAATGATTCTGTTGTAATATTACTAATACACTAAAATCAGCATCAAAACAAGAAGCTGATGTAGAAAAGAAAGAAGGAAAAGACATTCCATCAACATAAATATTACTAGAGACTTATGATCTCAGTAAGACAATGATGAGGAAGGAAATATGCAATGGAATTACTGCTGGATCCATCCAGACACTCGCTGGAGGCAGTAAATAGTAGAACAATTGAACCCTGACTGATTGTTCCATACTGTGTGTAGCTGCATTCTGGGAAATAGCATAGTACATAAGAAGCTAGATTCACATTAAGATTGCAAAATAGAATCTTGCTGAGAATGAGAAGTACACTTTTATATTAATTCAAAAGCTTGAATTATAAATAAACAAGTGTTTTCTATAATAGTAACAGGATGAAAGGATATAAAAGGTCTTGAAGAACTGTTCCCTATGCATGATGTGGCAGGGGTAAGACAGAGATCCTCTAAGCTGCTTTTATAACATGCCATGAGAGGAAAGTAAGAAATGTGAAAAGAGCCACTTTCTTTCTTCTTACTTGTCTCCCCCATTTCCCTTGCACTTTCCTTTGTTACATCAGAAAGCCCTTCGTATTATTCTGATTTCTTAAGGTCACCTTTATCATCAGCTTCAGTGAACAAATGAGTTAGGGGAATGCATCATTGAGTGATTTCTTTGATGACTGCCAATATTTTAATAGGTGCACACCCTCTCATTTTCAAGGCAAAAATGTGATGAGAGACTGCAGTGCAAGGAAATTTAAAACCTTGGTATGCAGAGCATATGCATGAATATAACACACACACACACACACACACACACACACACACACAGAGAGAGAGAGAGAGAGAGAGAGAGAGTAAGAGTGTAAACACTAACATCACCACACAGCCAAGGATGACAAATGTCAGAATTTATCAATAGTGAATATTAATAACCCATGGGTGAGATACTATTACTCGTCACTCTCTGGTCTGACCAGGGAAGGAGCATAATTTAAACCGAGAACCTCCATCTCTATTTATAATGTCACTTACTACTTTAAATTAAACTGCTTCCTTAATAACTCTATCCCAATAGCTGTGTGTCAGAATTTCCATGTCATTATATTCCATAGGATGACTGGTACCGAGGGCAATGTTCTGCAATAGTAGATTTCCTCAGCTGTTGTAACATATATGATGCTTATGTTCAACATTAATGGTCATTTTCGATCCTCAATGTGTGACCACAACTTCAAGGAATATGATAGACACCTGCATTACATAAACATTCAAACTTCACCAAATTTCTGTAGTTGCCCAGCATTAGGCAAAGTTTGAACATTTTGTAATTTGCAGTCTAATATTGGATCCTATGTTGATGTTCCATGATCAGTGTCATGGAGACAGCTTTTGACAACACAGCAGGGAAAGGTTTAAATCTTGCACTGATGCCCAGGTGTTATTAATTATAGATTTTATTAGTTCTGTCTGTTTTTTAAACTACCTCCTGATGCCATCCAGGAGGTTAGGAGAGAAGCATGTCATGTGCTGACTAGGGCACATTCACACAGAAGTAATGTATCAGCAATAACAGCTGAAGGAACTGGTTTGCATTCACTTAGAGTGGATCCCAGTATTGTTGACTTACCTGTTGACAAGGGCAATATCACATTTGCATTGGGCAAGCAGGATTACATCCAGAAGATGCAGTGTTTACTATGTGATTCAGTGTGTCGCAGGATCAGTGTTGACCCAACAAAAGTGTTGAGAGATAGACTACCAACCTCCTGAAAAGAAGTTTTTTGTCACTGGTGATTATCAAGAGCCTTGATTCTCATTCTGTTGTCACCCTAGATAATATGGTCTTCCAAAGAACCACAAAGGAGGTGTTCCTCTTAGACCTATTGTCAGCAACATTGGTGCTCTAACATATCATGTAGCAAAACAACATATTACTCCAGTAAGCCCATTAGCAGGCCAGTGTGTGCATCACATTAAGAACTCAGTGGATTTCTTATGTCAATTAGAGGAATTATTTTTTAATTACTCTCGTATTATAGTCTCTCTCTTCACTCACATTCCTTCACCCAATTTTTTTTATGATTAATTGAGGTTAGGTTTGGTGTTGAATTAGTGAACCTATTTCAACATGTGTTGATTTTCACTTACCTTTTATTCAGTGACCAGTACTATGAACAGGCAGATGGAGTTGGAATGGGGAATCGGTTGTCATCTGTTATTGCCAATTTGAAAGATTTTGAGGGACAAACATGGGACTCCATAGCACTGAAAGCTGTACTTTTCATATAAATGATATTCTGTTATTTGGCCTTATAGAAGTGAAAATTTAGGCAGTTTTAGCTGTCAGCTGATAGCTGTTACCATCCATCTCAGTGTAAAGGGGTTCTTTGTACCTTTAGTCACAGAACTCATGTCATTTCAGACCATGAAAGTTTGTGGCTGAGATAGCCCATCTCAAGGTCACCTTTCATCAGAATGGATATAGTGAAAGACATATCAAATTCATGTTGCACTAATGATTAACCATGAATCAGAAAAGTGTGGAGAGTGAGGTGGCACAAAAGTCTATAGCCATTTTGCCTTTTGCAGGAAGCATTTCTAATAAGAGTGGTGGTATTCTGTGGAAATAGGAAGTGGATCCTATTTTCCATCACCATCTAAGAGCAGGGCCCTTTAGGATCCATAAAAAATGATAAGTGATGTGCTTATGGTGGGTGTTTATTGTATGCCTTGCAGTTTTGGCATGTCATGTGTAGGCCAGACCATCATGACAGTGGAGGATCAGTGTAGTGTACTGAACCCAGGACAGTGGAGGATCAGTGTACTGAACCTAAGTGTCATGCAGAGTTACAACACTCAAACGAAACTGCTATTGTGTAACATGCCTTAGCACTTGTCATCATCTGGAATATAACAACATGGGTATTCTTCCATGCAATTCCAGTTTTGGGATACTGGTATTAAGACAGCAATGAAATTAAATTAGCAAGTGTCCTTATAATCATAAAAGGAAGTTTTTGCTTAAATTCTGCTTGGAATATTGCTTTCTCTCACGTGACAGAGGGACAAAGCGAATGCTAATTAACCCTTTGGTTATATTAATGTTCACTACTGATCATTTCTGACACTGGTCATCTATGGTTGTTTGGTGGTGCTAGTGTGTTAACACTGTGTGTGTGTGTGTGTGTGTGTGTGTGTGTGTGTGTGTGTGTGTAGGGGGGGGGGGGAGCACATGTATGTGTGAGTATCTTTCAATGTATGCTCTGCATACCAAAGTTTTAAATTTAATTGCACAGTAGTCTTTTGCATTTGTGGCTTGAAAATGACAGGGTATGCACCTGTCAAATTATTGGCTGCTGTCAAAGACATCACCAAACTATGTTCCTATAAGTTACTTGAACGTTTCTACTCCAGGAGAAACTCAAGTTTCTCAACTCTTTATTTTAAAAAAGTAATTATATATCAGCACTTTTGATTTGATTTATTTTATGATGAGGATCAAATTACACTCAGTGGTTTTGGCAGGTCTTACTGCACTTCGTACTGGAAGCATTTACAAAAGCATATGAAGAGTAGCTGCCCTTGGAGGAATGAATGACTTTCTCCCTTGTAGCAATGCTTTGTGAGGCATTTCCACTTAGCTCTTTGTAACATTATTTGCATACACTTCTTCATTAACTGGCATCTGTGTCCAGATTCAGATGTCTTGGCATCCTCAATTATATTGTTATTAGATAGTGGTCTCTTGAATACTGTTTCATGACCGAGCGAGGTGGCACAGTGGTTAGCACACCGGACTCACATTTGGGAGGATGACTGTTCAAACCCACTTCCAGCCACATTGATTTTGGTTTTCTGAGATTTCCCTAAATCGCGTTGGACAACTGCTGGGATGGTTCCTTTGACAGGGCATGACAGATTTCCCCATCCTTCCTTAATCCAATGGGACCATGACCTTGTTGTTTGGTTCCATACCCCAAATCAACCAACCAATAGTGTTTCATGGCAATGATGATGATGATGATGATGATGATGATGATGGTGATGATGATGATATTGGTTCAGGGTGCTCAACAGGGTAATTAGCAGTACCCTTACAGAATACAAACATATGCACCACTTAGTATCCTTTTGGGAAAGTGGCCTGTGAACACGTATTAGAGGCTCAAAAGACATGTGGCTAACTGACTGCTAATAATAAACAGAGAAAGGGCCAGCCACTCATTCATTAACAATTCTATACATGGATGTTAAAATTGCTTACATAAGAACCCGAGTCTCAAATAAAAAATATTACTTGAGAAATGAACACACAGTTAAAATTATTATGCCGTGATTCAGATAATTGTGGCTGGTTCAATCACTGATTGAAATAGAATGAACCAGCCACTCTGAGTTACATTACATCTACATCTACATCTACATATACGTGATTACTCTGCTGGCTGAGAGGTTCTAGGCACTTTAACCCGGAACCGCGCTGCTGCTATGGTTGCAGATTCAAATCCTGCCTGAGGCATGGATGTGTGTGATGTCTTTAGGTTAGGTTAAATAGTTCTAAGTCTAGGGGACTGATGACCTCAGATGTTAAGTCCCATAGTGCTTAGAGCCATTTGAACCATTTGATTACTCTGCTATTCACACTGGCAGAGGGTTCAATGAACCACCTTCAAGCTGTCTCTCTACCATTCCACTCTTGAACGGCATGCACGAAAAATGAGCACTTAAATTTTTCTGTGTAAGCCCCGATTTCTCTTATGTTATCATGACGATCATTTCTCCCTATGTAGGTGGTTGCCAACAGAATGTTTTCGCAATTGGAGGAGAAAACTAGTGATTGAAATTTCACGAGAAGATCCCTTCGCAATGAAGATTGCCTTTGTTTTCCACTCCAATTCACATATCATGTTTGTGGCACTATCTCCCCTATTTCGTGATAATACAAAATGAGCCACCCTTCTTTGAACTTTTTCAATATCATCCGTCAGTCCCACCTGATACAGATCCCACACCGCACAGCAATACTCCAGAATAGGGGGGACAGTTGTACTGTAAGCAGTCTCTTTAGTATATCTGTTGCAACTTCTAAGTGTTCTGCCAATGAATCACAGTCTTTGGTTTCTCTACCCACAACATTATCCATGTGATCGTTCCAGTTTAGGTTATTTATAATTGTAATCCCTAAGTATGTAATCGAAATTTAGCAGATTTCTTTTAGTATTCATGTGAATAATTTCACACTTTTCTTTATTCAGGGTCAATTGCCAGTTTTCACACCACACAGATATCTTATCTAAATCATTTTGCAATTCATTTTGGTCATCTGAGGACTTTACAAGACGGTAAATGACAGTATCATGTGCACATTAGCTTAACATATCCAGTAATGTGAACCAAAATATGGATAACTTGAAACCTTAAAACCTTTTCCACACTCATCTCATTGTCACTTAAAACAGTGGACAAATTATTATCAAGAACAGCTGCTGCCTTCTTGTCTGACCATAAATTTCAATTAAATAAAATATATTGTGCTGGAACCAGTATGCTACAACTGCCGCACAGGTGGGTCCTACCACTGGCCAGAGGAGGGAGGGGGGGGGGGGGGGGGGAGGAACTTGACTGAGTCCTTGAAACTAAGAAAGGTGTTACCAGTTGCAGTTTAGCTTCATTTAAAGGATCACATACATGATTAAAATTGTCACACACCCACACATACATTTATCTGGAGGAAATATGAAGCTTGTGGTTTTATTTCATAATTCTCATCCTTCGTAATGTCAACTGTTGTTGTCAAACAGTCATCTCAAGACTAGAACACTAGCAAAATACTGTAAAATTATCAACAAAAGGAGAGAACTTGACAGGTTTCTTTACTGTGAATACTATACTGTCAATGGCCATTCTAAATAGTGTAGCACTTAATGCATGCCACTGAATGACACAATTTTCTTCAGTGCATTGGTCTGAGAGAGCACTGCCAACTCCGCTCCTAAAATACCATACTGAAAGGAAAGGTTGCACTATAATAGAAATCCATCTCATACAGTTGTCTCATGATATTGTACCTCCATGTAATCATGTAATGTCATAGGTCTTTTCAATATCAAAAATTATTCCTATTAAGTGCTGCCTATGCGTAAAAGGCTCTAGAGGTTATTGGACTGTAAAGTGTTGAGTGATACCTGCTGAAACCACAATGAAGATAACAGAGATCTTTTATTGGTTTCTAGTCAATACTAAGCAGCTGTTGGTCATGTATTCTAATCTCTTCTCTATACATCTGGTCGGTGCTGCATTACAACAAATGCTTCAGCTGGTATGATTCTTCCTGGAATTCGGGGGGGGGGGGGGGAGGGGGGGGGGGTTAATCATGATTTCTTTGCTCCAAGAATCAGGGTATTGTCCCTCAGAACACATTTTATTGAAAATCATGAGCTGGTAATTCTACAGCTCAGTATTCAAATATCAGAACATGTCATGGTGCACTTTATCCAGCCTGGATGATGTACTGTGAAGCACAGGTGCTAGAACTCCTCCATACAAAAGGGATGCTTGTACTCTTCACTGTTACTGAAGCTTAACTCCATTTGTGTCCTCTCAGCCAATTCCCATATGCATTCTAATACTGGGTCTTTGTGCAAAATTGTCAACAGATGGACTGCAGTGGATGTTTTACACTACTGCCTGTCAGTGATGGCTAAAAGATACTCCTCGCTCCACCATGGGGCTGTCTATCAGTCAATTTAAAGAAACAACTTTGGGATAGAGACATCAGCAGTATTGTGAATGACAAAAGTGACATGTCCTACCATATCCTTGATGCTATACTTCCGTTGGAACGGAAGTCAGGTTGCTGCATAGTGTCCAGCTGGCTTCGTTTAACATCAATTTAGGTTGCTTAGGTGGCACATGCTGATGTATCTGGCAGGTGGAGCCAAATGGTAAAATGATCACTAGACTGCAAGTCCTATGTCACTTCCCAGAGAAGAGTAATAGTTATTACCGGTGAGAAAAGTGATAAATCTATGGCTGTGGATGATCTGTTTGCAGTGTTGAGCTGTGTTGCTTTCCCTGTAGTGTCCCTGTAGTGTTTGTGTGTGTGTGTGTGTGTGTGTGTGTGTATGTGTGTGTGTGTGTGTGTGTGTGTGGGTGGGTGGGTGGGTGGGCGGGTGGGTGGGTGGGTGGGTGTGTGGGTGGTCAACAGCACCTTCCAAATATTAAAGGAAATGAATGTGATTAAAAGGGCTAAAAACTTTGTCACACTAAGATGAGTAAACCTACAAAATGACATTCACTCCCACCTCATTTGCACTGACCCACACCACCATTCCATCTCGCACGCTGTAAGACAATGGAGAAGTGGTGAAAGGTGCTGTATCTGGGATTAGAACATAAGTATAATTACAAAGAAGCTAAAAAACAGCTGAGGGAAATGTGACTGGCTGACCACTTTCAAAAAAACAAGGGTGAATCAGTCGCCCAGTTAACATTAAGAACATCTCCCTAAAATCTTGGGAAACAATTTGGACATATAACAAAACCTTAAAACTCTAACCACACTTGTTTGAATACCACTTAAAAATAGAAGGCAGAACTGTCAGCAAATCTGCCACTGCCCTGTGGTTTCAAAATAAAAGACAGTGTAGTAAAATGTGGTGCATAGAAATCTGTTCACCACACATTGGAGGGTACTCTTGCCGGAGCAAGAAGCCATGTGTTATAGGGCAATGGCCCACGTGAAGACAGGTAAGGAGGACCTCATCCCACCCATAAGGCTGGAAGAAGGTATCCCATGGCACTTGGGTAGATGCAGCTTCTTGTCTGTCACTTCCAGACACTCTTCTTCACATTAACGTATGACTCTGTACCTCAACAGTGAGGCAATAGCATGCAGAGGGTGACACAATGAACTAACTGAGGATTACAATATGCCTCTTTGGCTGCTGCATCTGCCCTTTCATTCCCTGTTGGCACCCATCAGAAAGACACCTCCTTCTGCAGTATTTGTAAATGGAGAAGGGAGGCACAGCGCATCTCATCCGCTCCAGCACCCTCAGGATTGCATCTAATTCGATAGCGAAGACAGTGAAGTCTTGAGACAACTGATTCTTGAGGACATGATCAGGAAAACAACAGAGCAGCCCACAGTATCCCTCTGTTTAGACTCATCTGTGGGTATAGCTATATAGTTGTGGTGCTCCTTTAAAATGTCACAAAATATCATATTCAAAAAATAAGCAGGAGTTCAATCTCTCCTTTACTGCACTAAACCTAAAATTACTCTGGGCCTCTGCAGTAACCAAGGTGGCTGTCAGTTAAAACCTTGTATTTGAGCCTGTACATGCCCCACACCACGGGAATCCAGCACACACTTCTCACAGATCCCAAATGGCCTCATTGCCTGATGATGATTGCTAAATGGCACTCCATAGTTGGACAAACAACAATATGGTATACTGGGGAAGTGGAAGTAGTGAAAAAGGTACACACTTGACGCACTATGAGGAGGTGTCATTGGATGACAAGTGGCGGTTCACCAGCCTCAGCATGGGTACTGAATATGGGGCTTGTCCTGCACCTCTGGCCAGCCTGATACCCTGATGGTATACAGTGTTAATTGTCTTCAGGTAAGAAGGCCTCGCTGATCTTTACTCTGTGCAGCCACAATCGTATGTAGGCCCTATAGAACCGCTGCAAATGTGCCCTGTCTGTCCCCCAAGACCTGTGACTAAGACACTTCAAGATGTTCAGTGCCTTCTGGGTCCTTGCCTTCAGGCCCTTTAAGTGTGGTAACAACAGTTTTGCAACAAAACTGAGGCCCAGAAACTTCACAATCTTTGAAAGGAAGAATAGTGTCCCACATATGCAATTCAGGTAAGTTAAAAAGATGGTGAGAATGATTAAAATAAACACACACACACTTGTCTGGAGAGTCCACCCACTTAGCTGAGTGGGAATGTGTTTGCCTATCATGTAGCAAGCCCGGGTTTGATTCCTGACTGGACTGATGAGTTTCTCCGCTCATGGACTGGGTGTTGTATTGTCCTCATTGTCATTCATCATCACCAACATGCAAGTCACACAATGTGGCATCACCTGAAATTAGACTTGCAACCTGGTGGCCGAACTTCCCCAGATGGGGCCTCCCAGCCATCAATGCCACATGATCATTTCATTTTTTTTTTTCTCTCTGGAGAAAATGTATAACTAGTCTTTACAGCCCACATCTCAAACCTTTTTGCCATAAGTTGCAACTGATAACTTGCTGCTTCAGTATTGGAGGAAGAGCAGAAGACCATAAAATTTTCCACAAATAAGAAGCATTGGTCAGTACTCCTTACTGTGGATGTTATACTGTTAATGGCTATGGCAAAGAGGGTGACACTTAAAACACTGCCCGGGGAACACCATTCTCCTGCATGAAACTGTCTGATGGCACATCACCGACTCTGTACTGAAAAGGATGTCTTGAGAGGAAGGACTGAATGAAGCTGGGGATGGGGCCACAAAAGCCCCACTGGCGTAGCTGACTGACAATATTGTGGCTCTAAGTAGTGTTGTATGCCTTAATGACGTCAAAAAAATACCCCTTGACAATGCTTTTTATGTAGGAAATCCCGCTGGATTTCCACCTCTAACAGGATCAAGTTGTCGATCGACATCTCCTGAATCCAAACTGTGAGTGGCTAAGGAGCCGACTGGTCTATAATATCCATACCAGATGACAGTTGACTACGCACTCTTGGATGTTTTCCACACAGCTCATTAAGGCAACACTTCAATAACTACTGGCATACGTTCAGTCATTTCCTGGTTTGAGGAGAGGTATCCAAATTGCCTCTTGTCATGAGTCAGGCAATTGTTCTGTCAGACATTCTGAATTACAACATAAAAAGAGGATTTCCTTTGACACTAGTTGCAAGTGCCATAGCATGCTGTACCAGGTTTCCCTGTAGTGTGAGGCAGACATCATCAACAGAAATCTCTCCACTACCCAACCACTAGGATAAGTGCATGTAGAATGCTACTGCAGGTGATGTACATTTAAATTTCCAAGGAGGAGAAAGGGACAGTGGAGTTAATGGAAGAGGCTGTAAAGGAGCTGGGAGTTATGAGTGCACAGTTATATTTAATGGTGTTTAAAGTTGAACAGCTACTGTTTGAAGGTGGATGATGAGGGTAACATGTACAGAACAGTATGTATCACAAATGAATAGTTCCACTCCACCTTTAGCCCTCCCACTTTTCTTGGATGATGTAGCCTTTAAACATAGTGCTGTCTGAAGTTTTAAACCACATCTCTTGTATGCAAAGGCACACGGATCTGTCCTGAGTTATAAGCTTTACTTCTCTGAAACATACAGATTCCACAGCCATGTAGGAATCATTAATCATAAGTAGTTTTCTTTCAACCTGTTTATCTTGTTTGGTGGCACACATATAGTGAGAGGAGAAGCAGGATAATTTTCCATTTCATCAGCATATATTTACAGTTCTATCTCAAGAGTAATTTTCATATGTTAATACTAACCTCCAGTCTGATGATTTTGTCCAAGGTTTCTTTGCATTTTGTCCATTGTGGGCATGGATTTTGCCTTTTGTTGTTGCAATGTAGGCTGTTTCCAAAAGGTTGAACTACTTCATGCATCTAGATATTTGACTTAGAGTTGTCTCTGCAGTTTGTTAGCAACCTCTGCTGGAACTGGTTTCAAGGAAGCTGTCAGGTTAGTAGCATGTGTGTTATCACATGTTTCTGCCAACATCTATTGCTCAATTTTGTGAAAAGGTGCAGTGAAAGTTAGTGCTGCCATACCGAGAAGCAGCAGAGGAACATGAGAAAATAGTAGATTTCAGTGACTTATCTTATTTCTTTACCTCAGTAAACAAAATTTGGTTGGTCACTTTAATTTTTGGATTTTCTCTTTCCTCTAAAAATACCAAGAAATTTTGCTCCAAGTGGGATGATTACCTGAGCAGTTTACTCAAAAAAAAAAAAAAAAAACACAGTGGCAGTGCTTCATAGGAGTATCTTTCCTACATTTGCACAGTGTTGCCTTGCCATTACATGCTAATGTGGTGTGACCACATCTTTGGCATTTATAACAATGCATCAGACTGAATACATGTTTTACTTGCTGTCAAATAAGCCTGGCATTGATATGCTCTGTGAGAATAAGCCACTTGAATAACAGGGTGAAAGTGGCAGTCTTCTGCAGCACACCATACATTCTCTTCATCATGTTTCTATCTTCCATTACACATTCCATTTCCCAGTCTTTTTCCAGTTCAGTGGCACCCATGTCCAAGATGTCACTACATCTTACCAATCCCCTTTCTGAATTTGAGGTGTGTTGTGTTTTTCTATTGCTATGGCACACTGACAAAAATTGATAGTGTGTAGAAGAGTGGTCAACTAGTGAGACATAGCAAATTTGAACAAAAGCATTCCACACTGAAGTTTTTTGGTAGGTTTTGGAGCTCCAGCAATACTTTCTGAAGTTTTGTTCATGTAGAAGGGGGATTCTTTCTTAAAAGAGCCCTCTTATTTCCTTATCACAACAAAGACATTCTAGTAAAGTGATGCTCTGATATAATGATGAAAAATTTCCTCTTGGTTGAAGTCTTAGGCAGAGCCACTCGTGCCTGGGTAATTGTTTTCATATGTAATATCGTCCTCACAATCTGGGCAGTTAATCCAAGCCCCTCACTCTCCAAAACACATAACCTTCCAACGTCACACCACATGGGGGTGACTGAAGCGTGTTCAGAGTTTGTGGTAAAAGAAGACAGGCATCTCTTCACAAGCCCACAACTCATGAATTGCGGGAGTCCTATGCTCATACCCAGCTATCACTGTTGAGCCTATGGGGAGGGAGGGGGGATGGGGGGATGGGAGGGGAGTGTATAGTACAATTGAGATTAGACCTGTAGCTTGGAAAGGGAAATAGTTCTTTGCAAAGCACAGGGCTCCATGCTCACCAATCATATTTTCACAAAAAGAGTTGTAAGCAACCTAAAAGGACATTTTTTTGACAGATGTGGATGTAGCTTCCCTTGAAACTAACTTCAGCATACACAAAAACACCAACAATTTCTGAATGTTAATATTTTCAGATTCTTATGAAATTCATCAATAGGAATAACCAACCAGTGGAAAGTGGATCCAGATCTAGCTCTAACATATGTCTCTTTCTACAAGCATAATAACAAAGTGTTGCTAACAAGCAAGCATATTCATAGACAAGTTCATACATCTTTGAGTAACATATACCATAAGTTTGCTTTTCTTTCAGGAATTTATCTGATCTTTAACAGCAAGCTATTGAATCTAAAGTTTTCCTTAAATACATGTTGTGCTGAGCTTGTGTTATAGGGAAATGCATTTGTAAATGACAAAAAGAGTACACAGTAGGCCACAAAAGCTTTTAAAATAATTAGATTACGATTAAACAGTTTGAATAAGACAGTAGTGCAAACACCATACTAAAAATTATGTACTTCTATCAACAGTCAGATGCATTTGTAATCTGCCACCTTTATCATAATTTAGTGTATTATCAACTGATTTTGACCTAGGCACAGCACGATTTAATATTCATCATTTCACTCCCGCTCTTCATCTTCTCACATAACAAAGTGTCGTGTTATGAAACCACATAAGAAGACAATGATAAATTATGTTTATTTAAACAACTAAACATAATATGCCATGTGGATGGATATTATTAAATATTTACAATTTAATAATGCATTTTATAGCAATTGGTTATTGTGACACTGCTTGATATAAAAGGGCTTTTTTACTTAACAATCCTTCATCAAATGGTATTATAATATCTAATTGCTTGTCAGTCTATCTTGAAACATGGGAAGCAAATGGGCAAACAGAATACATTGGAATTTCTAAAAATGACCATTCATTTATTCATTCATTCAGTCTTCTTGTGCAAGAATAAAAAAAGCTTCCAATAAAAAATTTGTTAATTATTAGAGCAAAATAACAAATGCATTACTGTCTCACCAGTGAGCATTTATTACTCCTGAAACATGACATTTTATGTAGCGTAATATTGACATTTTATGGCATAGTTATTCACTGAATAACAGAACTGAAAAAAACATTTACCAAGCATAGCTGAATCTCCCAAATAATGTAGACTTCCCTCTTTGGCTGGAAAAAGAGGTGTATCCTTTGCTATAAATACATCAGCCACTTCATGTGGTGGAACATTTAAGTATTTCATCGTAGCCATAATATCACGATGCAAATTAATGCTCTCTTGTTGCAGATCCTGAACTTGCAGTGCCTAGAAAATTAGTGAACACAATTTAAAACACTAGCATGATTCAAGTAGCAGTACACAAAAGATAATTACCTGATTATGAGATTACTTTAAACATGTATTTCCTTAAGCATACATGGTTTGTCCAATAAGAAAGGGATAGTGACTGAAATCATTTTAAGGAATACTGAACATGCATGTACAGTGAGTTGATATTCTCCAATATATGGCCCTCTTGGATCAGTACACTGATGCTAGCACCACTTGGAGGCTGGTAATCACAAGACTGTTCAGCCACCCCATTAAAGCAAATTCTGAAGACACAACACTACTCAGTGTTTTGTTGCACCTAAACTCTCCATTGGAGCACTAACACACTTTCACTTCACATGTTGGCTAAACACCCTAAAGGCTCAGATGAAATGGAGTTGGGTCTTCCAGCTCACATAAAATCCCCTACCACTTATTTCATCTGTAGAGATTGTCCTTTACATTGAGCAGGACACACTCCACATTAGCCAAATTATTCTAATATTTCTTACGAAAGTAAGAAAATGGCAAATTTTTGCATCTGCAAATAAGAAAAAATTCTCAAAGCTTTACTTAAAAAGATCACCCTCTTTAAGTATTGTAGTATGAACATAAATTATGAAAGATGTTCAGCACATCATGTTTCCTATCTTTAAATAATTAACTTGAAAACTGATAATGAAAAATATATAACACCTTTTCCAGTTAGATAATCTTAATCATACCAGGAAATAAATGAATAACTCCTACAAAAAAAGGAGAGAATGCAGAGTTGTTCTTCTGCCTATGATCTCTTTCACTGCACTCTCCACTTCTGTGATTGCTACAATGTATGTTAAAATAGCAGTCATATCCTGTACCATCGCTGACTGAAAACAATATGCCACTGCATAATATGAACTTGTAAGGTGCAACTACAAAATTAACTACTAATGGTAACCCAACTGAATTTTATATTTTAACACATACCATTGCTTCCAGATTACAGCAAAAATGATGTCCATGCAGCACAAAAATAAATAGATTCAATAAAACAATATTTCATCACAAGCAAGCATTATACCAGCTTAAAAAATTATCACAATCATTCTGTACTCAAAAGAACACGTAAAGTAACAGTTTCCAGTCACTGCCAATAGTGTCTGTAGCTGTCCACTGAATTGGACAGTACATTTAGAACATAGTGCTTAGGCCACTGTCAAAAGTGTAAGAAGGGAACCAGGTGGTTGCTTGAAAATAACAAACTATTTCAAACAGTCTCAAATTAACACATTTTATGCTACATGATGAGCAACTGATCAAAAGGGAAAAAAATAGTTTTTGAGAGTTATTTTGTTTCTTTGTGGTGTATGCTGGTTATAAATTTTTATTCTCAAATCATTGATTTTTAATATTAAACCAAAAATACTGAATGAGGAAACAAATATAAATTAAAATTAATTTCCTTAAAGTCCTATATATACTGAGGCACAGGCATTCAAAAAGTTGTGTGTCTGTTAATTTGGCAGACTAAAGATACCTGCAGCATTAGTACACTATAACTAGTTAACGTTAAAATAAAAAGCGATGTATCATATGAAGAGTGGAAATGGAAAACATTTGAAGTGCTATTTTTTCACAAAATGCACTTTCAGTGCCATGTTGCCTGTGTTGCATGTATGTGGATTTGTTCCAAGTGTTAAATCACAAATGTTTCAAACATTTATTAATAGATCGCACTTGATCTTTGTGCCAAGCACAGCTTTCCAGCAGAATTCCAAGTGCCACGCATCAAGGCCTCCTCCATGCAGCCTGGGATGGTTTCAAGAGACACAAGTTTTAGGTGAGTGGGAACAGCTTTTTGAGCTGCAACAGAGATTTTGCAACTGTAGACAAATGAGGAAAAGTAAGCAGGGCCTTTGTTCCGTAAGTTTTGCACAAGCTTGTTGAGTTATTTAAAACTATGAACGCATTCCATGTAATTCCAATGCCTGCAACCGACTTCTTTGATTTTAAAGATGTTTCTGAAATACTGTTGTCACTGTTGTCAATGCAGGCCTGTGAGATCTCCAAATTAAGTATGAACAAACTGTCTCATACTCATCCATCTCAAAATTCTTATTCTGAAACAGAATAATGGAAAAATATCGATGTTTTTGAAATATAAAATACCATAGAAGATATACACCATGCCCTACTTAAGCTGGAAGACCAGCCATGTTTATCAGTTCCAAAACAGAGAGATCTGTTGACGATATTGCCATTACCTCCTTGACAGCACAGGAAGTTTTACAGTAAACTTTGCAATTTCTGCTTGATACCCCATATGACCGTGCTTTCAGTAACAAGTGTTGGTGTGATACTGAGTCAAAAGCTTTCCAGAAATCAAGAAACACTGCACCTACTCGGCAGCTTGATCCATGGCTTTCCCTGAATTTATTTATGTTATCTCTTGTAAAAACGTAAAAGAAATGTCATCTGGTTTTCCTTGACAATAGTTCTACTGGTTAAAATATTATGCTGTATTTCAATACTTACATTGTCACAAATATAACAGGGTTCCTCTGTATTAAAGACACTTGAAACAAAAGCTTTCTTATTGGCCTTAGTTTTGTGGTATGGCACTTAGTACATTCTTAATAAATTATTTAATTTCTTGTGTGTCTCTCTCCCCCCCCCCCTTTTTTTTGCTGAGATGAGATGATATCAGAATACTTTATCAATTTTTTTGGATACAAATTATATACATTGTTTGTGATTCTCCTGACAAATGTGAGATTTGACACAACATTTTTCATTTCCACTTTTCATATGTAAATTAGCTCAGTGGCACTAACACAGCAATGATTATCATTTTGTTACACAGTAAAAATAAAGTTACACTGAAAATCGAATTTAAAGCTTTAGGTAGCAATGTGAGCAGAACTGATATATTTTCACTAAATTTAGTGGTTCAGAAATAATAATCTTACTTGCATGTAATTGTGTATTCTATACATATGCTCATGGTGTTTCACAGGGTGCAGAGTAATTGCTCTGTGAACTTCTTTCTGCTTCAGGTTGCCCGTGAAAGCTGCACTACCACTGGAGTTGTGATACAGAATTGTCTGCATCTGAAACAAAATTTTCCATATTCACTGCTCTGAATAAATTACACACATGAAGAATAAATTACACAAATGCACACAATACATAAAATATACACAGAAAAAAATTCAGATAGCACAAAAATAAAAATAAATCCTTCTTTGAGTCTATGGAGACACTGGCAACCCACTAATTGTTAGTAACAACTAAGCTCCATAAGAATGTCATTTTATATGAATAATCTCCTGCTTAAATGTAAGTAGCATCCATTCAATATGAGTTATGCTATCACATGTCCCAATGAAGACCTTCACTCACAACAAGAATGACATAGTTTGTCACTAGAAGGGTAACCTTCATTTCAGTGAATGGATGCTTTTAGATGGCAACAATAAACCGTGCAAATAAAAGTGACAATGGCATATGTGATTATAATTTTGGATGAGCATCATACTGGCTGGACAACAATGGGCATCATATTGGCTGGACAACAATGGCACCACATATAAACTTTCCTCTTGTCTCTGCACCCAACCCATCGTTTGGTGATATCCCAATCATCCTATCTTGCTTTCTCCTCTTGAGCCACAGGGCATCTACTTCATAAGGAGATATTTCATCCATAATTTTAAGTGGTGGTTTCCTTTTTAAATGTACTTCATGTAAATATATTAATGTATAAAGTGTTAGTCTTTATTTGAATTGCATTAGAGTTCTGTCATCAGTATGTAACAGAAAGCGGCTATTAGTTACGTACTACTCGTATGAACAGTTGATTCCTAGCTATGAAATTCCTTTCTGGGGAACAAATGTACAAGATGAACAAAAATCAAACAATGGAAAATCCAGGGTGGAACATAACAATATTATGAAAAGAAAAGTTGCTATTCACCATATAGCAGAAATGCTGAGTCACAGATAGGCACAACAAGACAGTCTATTTGTTTCGCCTATTTACGACTCAAAATATGAACAAAATGTTGAACAAAATTTTCAAACTATAAAGAAGGTTCAAAAGGATAATAACCAAAAATAGTAACAGGGATCATTGTGAAAATCTTTTCAAAACATTGGGGATTTTTAATTACATCTTGGAACAAGATCTAGACTGAACTTACATTTACCAGGAAACAATAAACGTAAAACACAAAACAGCATTTTCAGCCAAAGATTAAAATTATACAAAAAATATCCATGAGTAATTAAGGAGAGCACTAAAACACATTTACTTAAAAAAAACAGTTAAAAAGTGCAAGTTAAGCAAAACAATGTATACAGTGAAGTTTTACTTACATAGCACTGAGTACAGATTTGGTAACAAATGCAACATACATCAATAATAATGATAAAACACCTTCTAAGTCATTTGAAAGCACAATTTTTCATGATACCAAAGCTCTGCAGTTGTTAATGCTAACATCTTACTCTCTTCTGAACTAATATCTCACACATTGTGAAGAAATGTTAGATCACTTTTTCATACAAGCAAATGGGAAGCTGTGGCACAAACCAAACATCACTGACACGGTCCTGGTGTCTGCTTGTAATTTATGTGCGTAGTGTGTGCAGTTCTTAGTGTTGACAAACAGTGTAGCACTAGATTTTATATAACTTATTTGCAAGAATGCATAAACAAAATAATATTGTACAATAGGAATAAACCAAATGAAGTTGCGCTATTTTAAACAGTCGAACTTTGTGTACATGAGGATGGAGGCTCTAATTCCTTCTCTATAATAGTTCAAACAAATTTGAGTGTGGTTCCTATAACAAAGTACTGGCCAACTACCTGCCTCATTCTTGTCAAACTAGACCAATAAGTATGCAAATGCCTGTATGTTTGAATTATGTCTTTTTGTAACAACTTTATCAGTATCCTTGTAATAGTGCTCAGGGGTGAATGAAACAGGTGTTCCCACATGTGACTTTAATAGCTACTGTAGCGAACTTTGAAAAACATTTTCTGAATCTAAAAATCAGGTAGCTTACAGAAGACATAAATGCCTTTTATTGAAGTTACGTAGTGCCGTAGTAAAATGAAGTACCGGGATTTATTTTGTTGTATTATCTTTATTGATGTATTTTTTTTTTTTCAAACCACATTTTAAATATGAAATTTTTCTGACTAGGTAGCTGGATTTAGATGTTAACACAAAAATTTTAATTGCGTTTTATCTTTTGTGAACCAAGTTGTGAGGATCATTCGTGAATCATAAAGCAGGCTTTTGGTTGTGTGTAACGATGCCGAAGTTTCACCAACGGGAAACGAAGTGGATTGATTGCTGGCAACGGGTTCTTCATCTCGTGGGAAGGCGGCAGCGAGCTTGGTTTACTTGTGGGAACATTCAGAGGCACACATGTGAAGTCAGCGGCAGTGAAGCGATAAATACGGCGCTTTTCAAGAGCGGCCTGTTCGACAAACAGCGGCCCGACAGCGTAATTACTATAGAAGGCCGCAAATAAGAGAAAAGCCATACTTTGGAACAATAAGTAGGAAGACTTTGCGCCAAAGATGAGGAATTTGCATCCTCATCCCGAGATTATAGATGCAGTTTCTATTTTAAAGGTAGAACTTCAGAACATTTTTATCTATTTCAGTCTGAGCTGTTATTAATCTTCACGATTGCTATGCGTGAGTTTTGTTCTTTAGTACAGATCTCTGAATTGTGTCCCCATTTTTTTCATTATCAGATCTAGTTGACTTTTGTCTACATTACTGCACAATGTTTACAGCCGTCACACTCTGGAATTAGATTGTGTGTTCATTCCATATCATATTCCCGCGTATTGCTCTTCCCAGGTATATCAACCACATAACGGTCCTTTGAAATTAATGCTGTAATCAAGGCCTACTTGATTTTCACATTTTCATTTCAATTATTATTATTGCTGTCATTAGGTACTGAGGGTGTATATTATTGTAAATAGAGTCTTGAAAGTTACACAGGCCACACCAACATACAGGAAAGATAGTAGGAATAATCCAATATATTACAGGCTCATGTCATTAACGTCGATATGCAGCAGGATTTTGGAACATATATTGTATTCGAATAATATGCATTACGTCGAAGAGAACGGCCTATTGACACACAGTCAACACGGATTTAAAAACATCGTTCTTGTGAAACACAACTAGCTCTTTATTCACACGAAATGTTGAGTGCTATTGACAATGAATTTCATAAAATGATTCAAATGGCTCTGAGCACTATGGGACTCAACTGCTGTGGTCATCAGTCCCCTAGAACTTAGAACTACTTAAACCTAACTAACCTAAGGACATCACACACATCCATGCCCGAGGCAGGATTCGAACCTGCGACCGTAGCAGTCGCACGGTTCCGGACTGCGCGCCTAGAACCGCGAGACCACCGCGGCCGGCAATGAATTTCAAACGGACTCCTTATTTCTAGATTTCCAGAAGGCTTTTGACACTGTACCACATAAGCGGCTTGTAGTGAAATTGCTTTCTTATGGAATATCGTCTCAGTTAATGTGAGTGGATTCGTGATTTCCCGTCAGAGAGGTGACAGTTCGTAGTAACTTTCCGAAAGTTACCGAGTAAAAGAGAAGTGATTTCTGGCGTTCCCCAATGTAGTATTGCAGACCGTCTGCTGTTCCTTATCCATATAAACGATTTAGGAGACAATCTGAGCAGCCGTCCTAGGTGATTTACAGATGATGGTATCGTTTATCGTCTAGAAAAGTCATCAGAAGATCAAAACAAATTGCAAAAGTATTTAGAAAGGATATCTGTATACGGTGTGAAAATTAACAGCTGACCCTAAGTAATGAAATGTGTGGGGTCATCCCCATGAGAGCTAAAAGGAATACATTAAACTTCGCTTACAGTCAAATCTAAAGGGCGAAAATTAAATTAAATACCTAGGGACTACTATTATGAACAACTTAAACTGTTGTGGGAGAAGCAAACCAAAGGCTACCTTCCATTTGCAGAACACTTAAAAAATGTAACACATCTACTAAAGAGACGGCCTACACTACGTTTGTCCGTCCTCTTTTGGAGTACTGCTGCGCGGTGTAGGGTCCTTACCAGATAGGATTAACGGAGTACATCGAGAAAGTTCAAAGAAGGGCAGCACGTCTTGTAAGATCGCGAAATATGGGGGAGAGCGTCACTGAAATGATACAGGATTTGGGGCGGTCATCATTATAACAAAGGCGTTTTTCGTTGCAACGGGATCTTATCACGAAATTTCAATCACCAACTTTCTCCTCCGGGTGTGTAAATATGTTACTGACGCTGACCCACACAGGGAGAAACGATCATCGTAATAAAATAAGGGAAATCAGAGCTCGCACGGAAAGGTATAAAATGGTTCAAATGGCTCTGAGCACTATGGGACTTAACTTCTGAGGTCATCAGTCCCCTAGAACTACTTAAACCTAACTAACCTAAAGACATCACACACATCCATGCCCAAGGCAGGATTCGAACCTGCCACCCCGGCCGGCACCGGAAAAGGTATAGATGTGCGTTTTTTATGCACGCTGTAAGAGATTGGAATAATAGAGAATTATTGTGAACGTGGTTCGATGAACTCTCTGCCAGGCGCTTAAATGTGATTTACAGAGTATCGACGCTGAAAAGCGTGAGGTTTGATGTTCATATCGCAACTCTGCACCATTTTTGTTCTGCGGAAGAATGTTGAGACAAAAATAGGGCCACCCAAGGATAAACAGTGTGTGTCAATTTGTTTCTTTCTACTCTTGATTCGTAATAGAGAAATAATACAGGGTGATCCGTTTGATATGTCACAAAAGTAATGCGTCTGAGGTTTCTGTTACAGCATATTTGACATGTCCGCCATTGTGAATGCACGTATCGCGTCGATTTTGCGTTAAGTGGCTCGCGACATTTCTGGGGTGATTTACTGAATGGCCGCTATAATCCGCATCCGTAGGTCGACTATATTATGTATTCTTTGTGCATATCCTGTTGACTTGACGTAGCTTCACACAAAAAAATGTGTAGGCGTTAAGTCGGGGCCAGCAGGCTAGGCGTTAAGTCGGGGCCAGCAGGCAACTATTACGTGTTGCAATGTTGACCTACGACTGCAGTGGGCTCGGGATCATCGAGAATGGACCGTAGATCAATGCAAGCAAGTCTCTTGGTCGGATGAATCACGCTTCTTCCAACATCGGGTTCATGATGGTGTCCGGATACACCGACATACAGGCGAACGGCTGCTCCAAGCACCGCACCACGGACGCAGGCCGCTATGAGTAGTAATCGAAGGCATCATGGCAACGTTGGGCAATGTAAACATTATTGTGGACCATCTGCATCCCTTCATGCTTGATGAGTTCCCCGAAGGTGATTGTATCTTCCAGCACGATAGCTGTTCGTGTTATAAGGTCAGAGGTGAACCAACGCGTTACTGACTTGCTCAATTTGTGGAGCTCCTGCTCTTGAATAAATCGCCCAGTTTTCCTGAAACTGTAATCATTTGTTTGTCAGTAGATGAACATCCGATCCATTCGGATAATTCCTTCGTGGTGCGTCGTTTTATTTATTTAGTTTTATTGTCTTGGGGTGCATTTTAGCGATATCCCCATACGGATTCTTTAAAGAATCGAACTCCCACGTATAAAACGCCGTATCTCCCGAACTGTGTGTCGTACAGTGATATACTTTTGCTGGCATTTTCAGTGCTGTATGTGGATACTGCCTGCAAAATGTGTTACGAATAAATTTAGTAGCAAAAATGGTTCAAATTGCTCTGAGCACTATGGGACTTAACTTCTGAGGTCATTAGTCCCCTAGAACTTGAACTACTTAAACCTAACTAACCTAAGGACATCACACACATCCATGCCCGAGGTAGGATTCGAACCTGCGACCGTAGCGGTCGCGCGGTTCCAGACTGTAGCGCCTAGAACCGCTCGGCCACTCCGGCCGGCTTAGTAGTAAAGAAGTAATCAGTTAAAGCGTCGTGCCTGATGCTACAGTTTGTTGCAGGGACAACGAAAACGTAGTAAGCTTATGGCTCAAATGGCTCTGAGCACTATGGGACTTAACATCTATGGTCATCAGTCCCCTAGAACTTAGAACTACTTAAACCTAAGTAACCTAAGGACAGCACACAACACCCAGCCATCACGAGAGTAAGCTTAAACTTTTTTCCTTTCATCATTTTGCGAGGGGTGTTAGTGAGAAAAAAAGTCCTAAAGCTTTGAAGTTATTGATAAAGTTTGTTCGAAGTCGCTAAGTGATCTCATTCTCAAACACTGGTAGTTTGGGAAATGTGCTCTACCTCAAGACATATACACTGTTTCTAATTGCAATAGTCGACTTATGCATTAAGTCTTTAACGTAATAAGTAGATTACGGCAGCATTTTAAATTTTTAAATTCGGTCAATAACTGTATGAAATATTGAAAATTAAATTTTTGTTATCCCTGGGAGCCGTCTCGCGCCATATGAACAATGGGCCTTGGCCAGATTCTTTCAGTCTCTCTCCCAGAATATTTCCCTAGCTGTTTTTGCGAAAGGATTTTCGAAACTTTAACGAGCGTTACATAACTTCACTCATCATTTCAGTTGCTCTCGAATTTCGTTATACAGAGCAAATCAAAATTAATACAGTAGTTTCAAACGGGTGTAACTATTAATGCATTGCGATCCATTGATAAGAATTACAAAAAATGTAAACAAAGTTCAAAATTTCGATATTAGCGCGAGCGCAGTGAATCGGAAACCAGCGCACGTGCGGGAAGCGGAAGTATGGTATTTACAGGGATCGAAACTGGAAGAGTTCGTCAAACTCACGAATTATTGTACGTCAATGCTGGAAGCCAAAACGTGTGTAATTGGACATCACCGTGACTCACCGAAAGTTAATGTTTCTTTATTATGCCGGCACAAAAGCTATACGGGCCACCTTTTTCCACTGAGCTAAGTGTTTCAACAAACATTTATATGTACATGCTTGAGCGAAGGCCTATACTACAGCTTGATATGGATTCCATGGATTATATCTTTCAGCAAGATGGAGCCACCCCTAACTTGGAGTATGGAGGTGTTTACATTTTTAAATCGATGTTTTCCAAACCGTCGTGTTCTGCTCTTGGCCACCGAAATCTTTATATAAAAGAACCTTGTGAACGTTCCTGCTTACCCGGAAACAATTCCACACCTCAAAATGCGCGTATCTAATACACTCGGTCGGTGATTCCACATATGCTTTAAAATTTTTGCCGTGAAATGGATTCTCGTGTAGACACTGTCCGTATGATCAAGGAGACTCACATAGAACATCATTCTCTGTAATTGTTATCAATGTAGAGCTATGCATTAAATAGTAACTGCCGTTCGTAATTGTAATACTCGTTTCAAATTGCTATTGTACATGGACTTCGTTACTTGTACTTATATTATTTATTTTTTCATTTTCAAGTCGTCTCTGTGGATAATAAAATTAACAGTTATATTTTGATTAAAATTCAGTCTTGATCACGTTATGTCTGTTTTAATGAGTAACCGGTTTCAGTTTTTTCTATAAAACCATCATCAGACCCATTGGCTCCTTTGGGTTGGTAGGTGGAGCTCTCCTTGCTGCTGTGCAGTCAACATAACGTGATCAAGACTGAATTTTAATCAAAATATAACAATTAATTGATCACTGTATTCCAAAAATGTTTACCAAAATTGTGCAAAATTAACAGTGCTTTTGCATACTACAGAATACTTCTCTCTCTGCGTCGTATCACTAGTCGGAATTTTTGTTTCGAAATCAAACCACCATTTATGATAAGTGCAGATGTTCATTTTAGTGGAAGATTATATGTAAATGGTAATTAACTCTACGCTTAATAATTATCCAGAAACAATGTACCATATTCTTTTCGCATGGATGTTTCTGTCTCTTTATGTACGTCCAACACTCTGATCAAATGCTAGTTGGCAAATATACGAGCGTTACTTGAACATCAGAATGGAAGCGCAACAGTAATATCTCATACCAAAGGATTTATTTACGATTTGTGGAAACTGTCGCGAAAGGAGATATCTGCTGTTAAGCCGTAAGAGAGCTTCATTGTCGGAACGATTCAATCTGCCGCTGAGTGGAAGTACACTGCTGCGGTCTCGTTAGCGTTTCGAGTGCAGCAACGCTGGATCTCGTTTGAAGCAGTTATCAGCGCCCAACACAAAGTGGCCGTCAAGTAGCCGGCACCTCAAGCAGCGTGAGTCACGGCCGTGTCGGCAGCTGTTTGTGGGAGCCGCCTCCGGAAAGTGACACATCGCCGTCTCAGTCGCTGTGGCATTTTCATACACTTCAGTAGGCATTGTCTACACGAAAAGACTGAGCTGTAAACCAGCGTTGCGCAAGTAATTTCGTAAATGGCTGTCTACACGACGAGATCAGTGTACACCACAGTTTCGACACTTTATGTATTCCGAAGCATCATTTTAGTGTCTGAAATGAAAGTTGTGGCAGTTACATTGGTAGCGGCGTTCAGGCATGCCCGCTATAAATCAGTAGAAAACAATCATAACAAACTGTTAGATTTCGTGAGTGGAGAAAGAGAAGATGTCAGCTTGGGCGGTCACACGAAATTTTGTAGATTACTCCAGAAACTAACTGAACCATCTAAGAATAATATCAGGACAACTTATGCATCTTAAGCTAAATTCGAGATGCTACAAGGAAAGAAGATACACTAATATGTGAAGCACTATCGCCGAAACAAACCGGAGAACACATAGTATATTTTTGGCAATCTGAGATGTTCTTTTCTCGCCCCTGTAGTATTATACAGGGTGATTCAAAAAGAATACCACAACTTTAGGAATTTAAAACTCTGCAACGACAAAAGGCAGAGCTAAGCACTATCTGTCGGCGAATTAAAGGAGCTATAAAGTTTCATTTAGTTGTACATTTGTTCGCTTGAGGCGCTGTTGACTAGGCTCAAATGGAAACAGATGAATCTTTCGTTTCAAAGATTGTGTTTAGTGATGAAGCAACTTTCCACACTAACGGGAAAGTCTACCGTCACAATGTCTGTATATGGGGCACAGAATCCGCGGGAAACAACTCAGTATGAACGTGACTCGCCTAACGTGAACGTTTTCTGTGCCATTTCAGCCAATAAAGTTTTTGGTCCCTTTTTCTTCGAAGGTGCTACTGTAACTGTACTACAGTATCTGGAGATGTTAGAGAATTGGCTCTTCCCTCAGCTCGAACAAGAAGCACAACAATTCATGTTTCAGAAGGATGGAGCGCCACCACATTGGCACTTATCTGTTCATGTACTGGCTTCATGTACTGGCTACAACGGCGGGAGTGATTGGCGACTTACTTATATTGACCACACAAACAGCAGCCGGCCCTTGGCCACCTTCAGTCCAGCATTCCATACTTTCCTGTCAGCTGCATCTTCATCTCCCAGACCCAGTATCCGCATGTCTCCCATGGTATTATTCTTCCATCTCTTTCTCGGCCGCCATATTGGTGCCCTCCCTTAGGCTTCTCCATCCATTACTGCTTTTATTTGAATGTTGTCCCCTCTCCTCCTCACCTATCCGTACCATCTGAGTCTTCTAGTTTTCGCACTCGCTACGATGTCAAGTAGTGCGTATAATTGTCCGAGTTCTCTCTGTTTCCTTATTCTCCACTGCTTATTTTCTTTCACTGGTCCATATATTTTTCTCAGTACCTTATTTTCAAAAGTTGTGAGCTTTTTCTCGCTTTTTCCCCTCAGGGTCCATGTCTCGCTTCTGTAGCACATTATAAGGTCTAAGTACAAATGAAAACAAAACGAAGTTCATGGTAATAAAAAAATGAGCTCAGTTAAGACCAAATCATCTGTCAGTCAGAAACCTAATAACACAGAAGACAGACACATTCACGTACGCTTCGCTATATAGTGTCAATATCCTCGGTTAGTCCTATTTGGTACGGGTCCCAGTTAGTCCTATTTGCTACGGGTCCCACACATTTGAGCAATATTGTAAAATGGGCAGCACAAGTGATTTGTAAGCAATCTTCTTTGTAAAGCGACTTCGCTCCTCCAGCAGTCTACCAATAAACCGAAGTCCACCTGCTTTACTCACGACTGAGCCCATGTCGTCATTCTACTTCATATCCCTACGAAGTGTTACACCTAGGTATTTGTGTGTGTTGGCCGATTCCAGCTATGGTTCATTGATATTATAGTCATACAATACTACGTTTTTTGTTTTGTGAAGTGCGCAATTTTACATTTTTGAACATTTAAAGCAAGTTGCCAATTTTTGCACCACTTTGAGATCTTATCAAGATCTGACTGAATCTTTATGCAGCTCCTTTCAGACAGTACTTCATTATAGATAACAACATCATCTATTAATATTGTCCGCAAGGTCATTAATATACAACATGAACAGGAAGGGTACCGACACATGTTCTGAAAATATCAGAGGAAAACCAACAAGTAGTTAAGTCACATTCCCTACTGTAGGATATAAAACAAATAATTACTCAACTACAAAATCATCTTTAAAACTATATTGTGAAGTTTCAGAACAACTTAAAATTACTGAGGAGTCAGCAAGGATGGAAGGTCTACGAGTTAGTGACCGGATAGTCTACGGATCGTGCTAGACGATACCTCTACAGAAAAAAGGCTTTTGCTCTGGGTAAAACATTTAGTGTGTTATCCATAGACCTATAATGAAATTGTAAGTTAGTGGAAAATGAGGACAATCTACACTCCTGGAAATGGAAAAAAGAACACATTGACACCGGTGTGTCAGACCCACCATACTTGCTCCGGACACTGCGAGAGGGCTGTACAAGCAATGATCACACGCACGGCACAGCGGACACACCAGGAACCGCGGTGTTGGCCGTCGAATGGCGCTAGCTGCGCAGCATTTGTGCACCGCCGCCGTCAGTGTCAGCCAGTTTGCCGTGGCATACGGAGCTCCATCGCATTCTTTAACACTGGTAGCATGCCGCGACAGCGTGGACGTGAACCGTATGTGCAGTTGACGGACTTTGAGCGAGGGCGTATAGTGGGCATGCGGGAGGCCGGGTGGACGTACCGCCGAATTGCTCAACACGTGGGGCGTGAGGTCTCCACAGTACATCGATGTTGTCGCCAGTGGTCGGCGGAAGGTGCACGTGCCCGTCGACCTGGGACCGGACCGCAGCGACGCACGGATGCACGCCAAGACCGTAGGATCCTACGCAGTGCCGTAGGGGACCGCACCGCCACTTCCCAGCAAATTAGGGACACTGTTGCTCCTGGGGTATCGGCGAGGACCATTCGCAACCGTCTCCATGAAGCTGGGCTACGGTCCCGCACACCGTTAGGCCGTCTTCCGCTCACGCCCCAACATCGTGCAGCCCGCCTCCAGTGGTGTCGCGACAGGCGTGAATGGAGGGACGAATGGAGACGTGTCGTCTTCAGCGATGAGAGTCGCTTCTGCCTTGGTGCCAATGATGGTCGTATGCGTGTTTGGCGCCGTGCAGGTGAGCGCCACAATCAGGACTGCATACGACCGAGGCACACAGGGCCAACACCCGGCATCATGGTGTGGGGAGCGATCTCCTACACTGGCCGTACACCACTGGTGATCGTCGAGGGGACACTGAATAGTGCACGGTACATCCAAACCGTCATCGAACCCATCGTTCTACCATTCCTAGACCGGCAAGGGAACTTGCTGTTCCAACAGGACAATGCACGTCCGCATGTATCCCGTGCCACCCAACGTGCTCTAGAAGGTGTAAGTCAACTACCCTGGCCAGCAAGATCTCCGGATCTGTCCCCCATTGAGCATGTTTGGGACTGGATGAAGCGTCGTCTCACGCGCTCTGCACGTCCAGCACGAACGCTGGTCCAACTGAGGCGCCAGGTGGAAATGGCATGGCAAGCCGTTCCACAGGACTACATCCAGCATCTCTACGATCGTCTCCATGGGAGAATAGCAGCCTGCATTGCTGCGAAAGGTGAATATACACTGTACTAGTGCCGACATTGTGCATGCTCTGTTGCCTGTGTCTATGTGCCTGTGGTTCTGTCAGTGTGATCATGTGATGTATCTGACCCCAGGAATGTGTCAATAAAGTTTCCCCTTCCTGGGACAATGAATGCACGGTGTTCTTATTTCAATTTCCAGGAGTGTAATAAAAGAGTTAGTTACCTTAGCTTTTGATATAAAACATCTTTCGTCCTTGAAAGTAAATTAAAGAAGTGTGGATGTCGCAGCAGCCTCTAGCCAGTTAATGACCAGATCTTGCAAACAATGTAGTGGTTTAAGGGGCTCCGGAACGCCCTATACTTGCAATGTTAAAATAATGCTTATAAATTACATCTTTCCTCACAAAGTATTTGAGGTAGGAAGTTGAACATTTTACAGATTATTTATTGGAATATGGGCTACAACTTAACACAGGGATTTTACAAAATTTTAGTTCAGTTATTAAAGATGATTTTTTTCAACTGTAATGAAAATTCACAACATTTTTTGCAATTTTTTATTTATATATTCAAAAATATACAGTTTTTTGGAAAAAGGCTGTGTTAAATTATGCAGAAGGTACTGTGTAACATTTACTGAAAGTTTGAAACAAATATGTTTGGAAGATCCTTAGAAAACATGTAATTAGCATGAGAAAATAAAAGTTTTGGGAATCGAGCGACGAAGATTGGATTAACTTTTTAGTGCATTCCAGGTCCATAGGATGGATTATCTTCATCCTCTGCAAACTCCTCCTCCAGCTTCCTCTTGTTCCTCCTCCTGTTTACTCTTGCTTGTATTTCTAGACTCTTTACAGCCCTGTCTGCAGCCCGAAGGCGTTCCTTGTCTAAAGCAAGCCATGTTAGAACCTATCTTCATTCCCATATTTCTAAATACCTTGCACCTTACAATGTTGCCATCATTGAAAGTCGCAACAGCATCATACACACCAAAGTGAAGTGTTTCTATTCCAACAAATACAGTCTTGGGGATTCTCGACCATATAACACTATTTACACTTTCATTGGGGTTTTGAGTTTTTCCGTGAATACACTTTTTCCACAGTTCAGGTGCTGATAAGTCTCTGAAAATAGGTTTTATCACCTCCATTATTGCATGAGGCAGACTATGCTTATGAGTGTACACTTCACCAGTTAGCAATCCTTTGTTATATTTACACCAACTGTCTTCTTCTTTGGGACACAAGCTATGTTGGGGATTTTCATCGGTTGAAGAAGTATGAAAAAAAAGAGCCCAAACAGCCTTCTTCATTTCGTCGACACTTTGTGTATTTTGCCTAATAGCCATTCCATAATAGTTCTGTATTTTGTCAATTACACTGTCAGTTAACCTTCCCTTCCCATCCAACCCTTTACCATCACTGAGTTTTTGTTTTCTGTACGAAGCTTTCAGTCGCCGAAGTCTTGTTCCCATTCGCTTCTGTACGTGTCCAATACACTCAAATTTCTGCACTACAACATCATCACCATAGGGCTTCAGTCCTTGAACATGTTTGAAACTTTTAGAATCACCGTCACCAAGGTAATTAACATATCACACTTTATCACACGCCTCAGAACGCTGGAATATACTGGCAACACCAGCCACTTCCATTCCTCCACTACTGCCACTATAGTTAGCTTTGCAATTATTTTCATGTGTACCTTTATATTTTTGTGGACATCTACAATACTTTGATATTACTGCTACATCTAAAACTTTCCCTGTATACATACTGGTGGCAGATACTACACCATGAAGAGATGTGTGTCCCTGTTTATGCCAGGTACCATCGAACGCTGCAGTCAAATCTCTGTTACCATTATTTTCCATTACTGCCTCTTCCACAGCGTTCTTCATAGATTCTATACAGACATCTTCTACTTTAGACCCTATTAATTTATTATAGGTCGTAAACTTGGTTGGGGGATTTGGAAGATTCATGATGCCACAGAAAATTGCACCTGCAGCAGCACCCTTACCAACTGAACGCAAGGAATAAACAAATCTAATGTTGTGTTCGTAGATTTTGCTACCATTTTCTTCAGTTGCAGTTACTGCAACACTGTTCCAAAAGGTGGTCATGTATGAACACTTATCACATTTCAGTTGTATTTCACTAGCAAGTCCTACGTGCTTTATTATGGAGGGTTCCAGACCAACTTCACTACAATGAATACATCTTACACAGTTTGAAAAAATTCCTTTGAGAACCGACATATCAAATATTTCATTCACATCCGATTCGCCCATAAAACATTCATAGTTTTCACTCATTGAACCAAGCTTCTTCTGTGAAGTATTTTCTTTCCTCCCACTTTGACTGCTATGGGCAGGTGTACTTGAGAGGTTAGGTTCACTCACTTGGTTATCGTCTTTATTGTTTACAGTAATAACACATACCTTTGGCTTTCCAACATTTCTCCTTTTCTTAAAAGCCTTCAGAGGATTTCTAATAACTTTACTTTTACTCATTATTATACTTCAACAAAATAGAGACTCAAGAAACAGAACTAATTACGAATATTTTCGAGATAACGACAGAGTAAATAAACATGAAACAATCGACAATCACACCAGCGATATATATTGAACCATCACAGGTTAGCCACAACACATACTTTATCTCACATCACTAAAATGTACCTGATGAACACGGACGTTAATAATAACACCATTTGACAACAGTTTAACAGCGCCACAGTGGGTCACGCCCATGTAGAACACATTTCAAAAAAAATTTAAAAATAATTGTAGTCTTCGGAATTGAATAAATTATATATCTATTAAAAGGTAATAGTCTGCAGATTCAGAAAACGCAAAAAAGTAAAAATTGAACTTTTCATGATTTTGAGCCTTTCCGGAGCCCCTTAAAGGTAGTGGTGGAAAGAGAACCCCGAAATACGTGCGCACGGAGTTTTTTGCTTTGCCAGATTTTGCGATATCATTAAATCACCCAATGACTCGCATTCCATACTAATGAGTGTGTGTGTGTGTGTGTGTGTGTGGGTGTGTGTGGGTGTGTGTGTGTGTGTGTGAGAGAGAGAGAGAGAGAGAGAGAGAGAGAGAGAGAGAGAGAGACGCGGAAGCAACAGTTGGTGATGTGGCTGGCTGTTCGACAAAGTTGAGGGCGATTACACATTCCTTTATTTATGTTTGTACGGCAATACTATTTCTCCGGAAGATCACACTGACTTTCGAAACCGAGTAAGATGATGCGGCAGCTAATGTATTGAATTCGCATACGGAGCACAATCAGTTCCCCTTCCCTATCTTTATCCAATCCATTTGCGCTCTGTCTCTGATGGCCTTAGCGTCGAGAGGCCGTTCAATGCTAATTCGTATGTTTTCCTTTCTTCCTTTCATTGGAAAGAGTATTCCACGGTGAATCTCCAAGTTTCTGGGATGAGTTAACATAACTGAATGTAACCAAATATCACCAAATTCGGTGCGGTTGAAAGGCTATTGAACGCCCCGGTATCGTTTCCAGATTGAATAACAATCTTCGCACAAGACTGTGCTTAAGCGTATAATCAACCTTAGTACTCTTATAAGCCACCATGTAAAATAAATGGAATAATTATGTCTCGCCGTTGCATGGAATCATCGCTGTTGCCACTAAAGCGTGACCGGGCGGTCTCATCTGTGTAGGCAGCGGCAGCAGCAGCGGGCGCTACTGTGTTGGATTTGTATTGGCGCGTTTCCGGCCTCACATTTTTAGCGCAACGGATGGAAAGGGCTGTGTCGACCAGTTCTGACCAATAACACAGGCAGCCAGCCGCCAACCAACAAATACTACAAGACGCCTGTCAGAATGGTGTAAGTAATTTTCGCGTTGTTCTAACATGTGCCTGTTTCGGTCAAAACAAAGAAAGTAATTTATAATAATAAGATAATTGCTTCAGCAAAAATTCTAACGAATTTTTATCTTCGGTTTATCCGTCAGACATAGCTAAATGAACAAAGCGTTACCTTTAGTGAATGCGCCGGCCGAAGTGGCCGCGCGGTTCTGGCGCTGCAGCCTGGAACCGCGAGACCGCTACGGTCGCAGGTTCGAATCCTGCCTCGGGCATGGATGTGTGTGATGTCCTTAGGTTAGTTAGGTTTAACTAGTTCTAAGTTCTAGGGGACTAATGACCTCAGCAGTTGAGTCCCATAGTGCTCATAGCCATTTGAACCATTTAGTGAATGATGCTACTGTAAGCTTTCCTTTGAAGCGTAACAAGCTTACACTGTCTTGACAAAAGTCATGGGATAGAGATATACATACATACGGCCACAGTATCGCGTACACAAGGTATAAAAGGACAGTACATTGACGGAGCTGTCATTTTTACTCAGGTGATTCATGTGAAAAGGTTTCCGATGTGATTATAGCTGCATGACAGGAATTACATGCGGAATGGGAGCTAGACACATGGGGCATTCAGTTTCGGAAATCGTTAGGGAATTCAAGATCCCGCGTTTCCAAAGTGTCAAGAGAGTGCCGAAATACCAAATTTCACGCTTAACCTCCCACCACAGACAACCCAGTGTTCGACGTCCTTCACTTAACGACCGAGAGCAGCGACATTTGCGTGTAATTGTGAGTGCTAACAGACAAGCAATACTACGTGAAATAACCACACAAATCAATGTGGGACGTACGACGAACGTATCGGTTAACACAGTGCGGCGAAATTTGGCGTTAATGGGCCATGACAGCAGAGGACCGATGGCAGAGACTGTTAACAGCACGACAAAAAGTGGCAAGACGAGTGACCAGTTTAAGGAACCATTCCGACATTCGCCTGAGTTCACCTCAGAAACGAGCGAAACGCCTGAATTCACTTCGGAAACGAGCGGAAGACAGTGTTAGCATTAAAAATAGCTTTCTCAAAATAAGTATTAGCCACTGAGTAACGTTTCTTGGCTACAGAGTGAGGGTTTTTGAGATCTGTTTCAAGTATTACAAAAATAGAGAAAAGTAGGAATATTAATATATGACGGCAACTATGCAGTGTGAATCACTTAAAACCGGCACTGCAGATATTTCGATAATGGACGAAGCAACTGATACGCGGATTTGACAGACTAGAGAAGTATTCAGGGGCCCGCCCGTCTTTTCAGCCCATACACAATGCTATGAGTTTCAAATGTGTATTTATTTACAAGGTACAAACAATTATTACAATACAACAATGACTATTGACAGTACCACAATGTCAATAGCGTTTGTTGTAGGAGTCTAGTGTACGTAGTTTACGAGATATCGTAGTCTGAACGCCACACACCGAAAACTGTTTGTTCCATGTGGTAACACAAATGAATGTGAATTTCGCATAGGTGCGTATGTGCAGCCCTACACGGATGTTATTACGTCTCCGGAGGTGTCGTGTAGTTAAATGGGACATTGCCTAGGCCAAACGAAAGACAAGCAAAGGTGAATACAGCACCCGTGTGGGGCCTGACACGTAAAGATCCAATGTACCCTCAAAACCTGTTGAACTGGTTGAAGAGGTTGATGTCCATTTGGATACTTTCGGCGTACTGGGTACACGAACGAACGACGTACTTCCTACATTCACCATAAACCATGAGCATTGAGAAATACCATTTCCCAAGCTCGTCCTACTACGTCCATTATCACACAATAAGTGACAGGACCCTCGCACTGCAATCGCGATGTACACACAACACAATGTAAACAAACATAACGTCGTCACCTAGCACCTAAGTTTCAAAATCTGTTTATGGCTACAAATACGCGTCGTTGCCTACAATTTAGTTCTGTGAAAACCGCATCTCGATAGTGCCTTAAATGTCCGAAAAGTATGCGGTGCAAGCGTTTGGTGATTCACCCTGTACATCTGGAGTTTTGAGGGAAATCTTTCAAATAATACATGTTAGTATTCGGAATACGTCAGAGGATGCCAAGCGAAATATTTTCTATAAGCATTCTCCATTATTAATAACGAGACTGATGAGATATTCTTATAACAAACGGATGATGGCTAAGGCGTTTCCAGAGGCAACAGTCATTTTTCCCTTGTTCCATACATGAATAGAAATTCTTCCACAACACTTTAACAACATTGTTCATCTACCCTCTCGAGTCAAACGTGCACGATTGTGCAAAACTGCTTTCTTGGAACCTCCCCGTCAGAAGTTGCAGTGTGTTCCTGACGGATGCCCTTCAGTGAGACACTGGCTCATCGCTGAGGCGAACAAAAACAGATAACACTTGGCGCGGCAGATGTGTCTGTTGCGGCGACGGCGGCTCTCATCAGTCCTTCCATAGATGAGGATCAGTTCTGAGTCACGTTTATCCCAGCGTCTGTTTCATATGTGCCAATAGGTCGTAAAAGACGACGCACACGGGGGTCATCGTTAGGTCACGCTCGCAGTTCCAGACATATGTCGGGCATTATGCACGATGCGGCCTATGTGTGCTGGAACAGTCAGCCATTGTCCTACGTGCGGATGAGACACAAACAGTAGCCTCTGTTTCTCCACTCTGACCTCGAGGATCACGGCGGACAGCTGGCAGGATGCTACTCTTTGATGGATTGATTGACTGATTGATTGCTTCACTCAGAGCCACGTGACGTGCCGAGCACTGCGCCTCAGCCGACCATTACCTCCCTTTATTAATAGGCCTACCTCTCGTCGTGGCTATAATGAGGAGAAGATACGTCAACACTGATGTCATTAGAGACGAAACACAATCTCATTTTGGAAACTTCGTTACTGCAGTGCCTGTGTTGTTAAGAAGAACGACGTAATGTTCCTTCGGACACGCATTATGTCCGAAGGAAAATGCACTACATTGACCACAGCAATTATCAAATACGTGAAATGTATTCTCAGTTGCCAATAAGGGCAACCATCAGCTGTACAAGGGAACGACAGTGACAATTTGTACCGGACAGGAAATTGGAAATTTGTGCTAAGTTCCTATGGGACCAAACTGCTAAGGTTATCGGTTCCTAGACTTACACACTACTTAATATAACTTAAACTAACTTAGGCTAAGGACAACACACACACCCAGGCCCGCGGGAGGACTCGAACGTAAGACGGGGGTAGCCGCGCGAACCGTGGCAAGGCGCCCCAGACCACGCGGCTACCGGACAGGGACTCGAACCCAGATTTCCCATTTTACGCGAGCGCTCGCCTTAATTGCTTTGGCCATCCATGCACGACTCACGGCCAGACCCAAACGTCCATATGTCGTCGTTCCTGCGCCACATCCTGTACTCGTGCATGCATTATGTAATTTCCATACAGGACAGGACATTTTAAGTGGGAGTCGCTGCCTGGTATCGGCGGATAAATACGAATTGCAGTGTCTGTGTCGTCAAGAAGAACGACGCATGCATGTTCGAAGGCAACGCGGTGACTAAATCCGTTTATGAAATATGAAAATGCGAATACATTTCATGTATTTCGTAACGGCTGTAGTGGCCGCAGTTCCTGTTCCTTCGGACATACATTTCATGTACGTTTTCCAAAAGGCTCGGGCAGGGCACTGCCCGCAACCTTTGCGAAGGAGCCATCCAAGCTATCACATCAAATGACAGAAAAACCTCAAGCTGGATGGGCGGATGTGTATTTGAACTCTGCTTTTACCGGACGTAAGCTCGGTGCCTTAACCATTACGACTCCTCGTTCCCTATGGCTGTAAGTAATCAGGCTTGGAGAGAATTGGGACAGAAAATGATTCTGTTAACGAATATCAAGAGCTCAGATGGAAACCCAGTTCTAAGCAAAGAAGGGAAAGCAGAAAGGTGGAAGGAGTATATAAAAGTTCTATACAGGGGCGATGTTCTTGAGGACAATATTGTGGAAATAGAAGAGGAGGTAGATGAAGATGAAATGGGAGATATGATACTGCGTGAAGAGTTTGACAGAGCACTGAGCCGGCCGCGGTGGTCTAGCGGTTCTAGGCGCTCAGTCCGGAGCCGCGCGACTGCTACGGTCGCAGGTTCGAATCCTGCCTCGGGCATGGATGTGTGTGATGTCCTTAGGTTATTTGGGTTTAAGTAGTTCTAAGTTCTAGGGGACTGATGACCATAGATGTTAAGTCCCATAGTGATCAGAGCCATTTGAACCATTTTTGAACAGAGCACTGAAAGACCTAAGTCGAAACAAGACCCCGGGAGTAGACAACATTCCATTAGAACTACTGACAGCCTTGGGAGAGCCAGTCCTGACAAAACTCTACCATCTCGTGAGCAAGATGTATGAGACAGGCGAAATTCCCTCAGACTTCAAGAAGAATATAATAATTTCAATCCCAAAAGAAATCAGGTGTTGACAGATGTGAAAATTAGCGAACTATCAGTTTAATAAGTCGCAGCTGCAAATACTAACGCGAATTCTTTACAGACGAATGGAGAAACTGGTAGAAGCCGACCTCGGGGAAGATCAGTTTGGATTCCGTAGAAATGTTGGAACACGTGAGGCAATACTGACCCTACGACTTATCTTAGAAGAAAGATTAAGGAAAGGCAAACCTATGTTTCTAGCATTTGTAGACTTAGAGAAAGCTTTTGACAATGTTGACTGGAATACTCTCTTTCAGATTCTGAAGGTGGCAGGGGTAAAATACAGGGAGCGAAAGGCTATTTACAATTTGTACAGAAACCAGATGGCAGTTATAAGGACATGAAAGGGAGGCAGTGGTTGGGAAGGGAGTGAGACAGGGTTGTAGCCTCTCGCCGATGCTATCCAATCTGTATATTGAGCAAGCAGTGAAGGAAACAAAGGAAAAGTTAGGAGTAGGTATTAAAATCCATGGAGAAGAAATAAAAACTTTGAGGTTCGCCGATGAAATTGTAATTCTGTCAGAGACAGCAAAGGACTTGGAAGAGCAGTTGAACGGGATGGAGGATATAAGATGAACATCAACAAAAGCAAAAATGGTATAATAGAATGTAGTCGAATTAAGTCGGGTGATGCTGAGGGAATTAGATTAGGAAATGAGACACTTAAAGTAGTAAAGGAGTTTGGCTATTTGGGGAGCAAAATGACTGATGATGGTCGAAGTAGAGAGGATATAAAATGTAGACTGACAATGGCAAGGAAAGCGTTTCTGAAGAAAAGAAATTTGTTAACATCAAGTATTGATTTAAGTGTCAGGGAGTTGTTTCTGAGAGTCTTTGTATGGAGTGTAGCCATGTATGGAAGTGAAACATGGACGATAAATAGTTTGGACAAGAAGAGAATAGAAGCTTTCGAAATGTGGTGCTACAGAAGGATGCTGAAGATTAGATGGGTAGATCACATAACTAATGAGGAGGTATTGAATAGAATTGGGGAGAAGAGGAGTTTGTGGCACAACTTAACTAGAAGAAGGGATCGGTTGGTAGGACATGTTCTGAGGCATCAAGGGATCACCAGTTTAGCATTGGAGGGCAGCGTGGAGGGTAACAATCGTAGAGGGAGACCAAGAGATGAATACACTAAGCAGATTCAGAAGGATGTAGGCTGCAGTAGGTACTGGGAGATCAAGAAGCTTGCGCAGGATAAAGTAGCATGGAGAGGTGTATCAAACCAGTCTCAGGACTGAAGACCACAACAACAACAACAACAACTAATTTGAATCTATAGGTGTTGCGTCGGACTGAGTTAGGATGGCTGATGTGATTATGACTTTGTAAAAAAATGAAGTAGAGAAGGAAATAGCCAGAGGATCCTTCAAATGATATGTTGCACCGTTTGGGGTATTTTTAGTAGACAGAATGTTATCGCTTATAGTTTTTCAGTATATTGTATTGCAGTAATCTCACTTACTTTGGAGTACTAGTTAAAAATTCAGTGATTTTGTTTACATTTAAAAAATTGTGAAAATAATTCGCGGTTATCTACATTCGTATTCTGCAAACTACTGTCAAGTAGCATGCCATCACATTTAGTCTACTATTTATTAGTCTTTCTTCCCGTTCCATTCACGTATAGAGTGCGGGAAGAATGTGCCGCTGTAGTTGTAGTCTAATACAGTCTTCGCGATATCTACGGTAATTATATGTAGCCGGTTCTTGTAACTTAGTAATCAGGTTTGCGCGGGGTAGTTGACTTCTTTCTTCGAGTGACAGCTACTTCGGATTTTTCAGTATCTCTGTGAAGTTCTCCCAAGAGTCAAGCAAACTTGTGACCAATCGCGCTGTCGTCCTTCGTATTCGTTCAGTAGCCCTGTTACTCCTTTGTGGTATTGATCCTATACATTTGCACAATATTCTAGAACGGATCCCACGAGTATTTTGTAAGCAATCTCCTTTGTAGTCTGACTGAACTTTCCTAGTATTTTACCAATCATTCGAAGTCTGCCATCTACGTCATCATTCTGCTTCAAGCTGTTCTAGCAATCTGTAGATTTCTATAGACATTATAGATGGGACGGCTCGAGATGATGGCTTCATTTGCTGCGATCTATTTGTATTTTGTAAGAATACTTAAATGCATTCATAAAAAAAGCAAAGTTGTATGGCATGGTTGGCTGAGAGACCACGAAGGGCTGATTCTTGGGAAGGTTTTTCGTGTCCTTCGAGCACAATGTCACCTTTCCTTAGTGTGAGAGTGGCGTGTTTAAGTGCATCTGAAAAGTGTAGGTGACTAATGTCTGTATGTGTGTGTGTATGTGTGCGCGCTTTTAATGTAATGTCTTGATTGTGTTGGATGATGGTGATGAGAAAAGGGTAAAATCGGGTGCCAGCACATAGCCTATTCCTCTCGAATAGCACGAGGGGACTGATTACCCAACAGTGTCACAGTCCCCCACTTTGTGAGACGCTACGGAGCGGCTTGGAATTTAATCGAGGACACTGACATAAAGGCTAGTGATCAGGACTATGCATCACCATCCCTCCTCTTTGATGTTAGGGCAAAGGGAACGCAGTCGACAGCGCGTGGCGTAATGCGGCGATCGCCCATTCAGGTACAGGCAACGCCCAACGTCGCTTAACTTTGGTGGAGTGACTAAAACCGATGTATTCAACGAGTCAAGGCCGTTCGCAATGGCTTCATAATCGAAACGATTAAGGGTCTATTGTACTGCCCATACTTATAATCAGAAACGCACTCCTTCAGAATATAAATGAGGTTCATTTAAGTGGCTCAGTGTGTGTACATCTTTTGCAAGTTCTGACAGAGCTGTGGTCGGGCCGGAAGTAACACAGCGACGCTTCAAGAGCACAAATTACTACTGCATCAGCAAGGAATGAAAAATTTTAAAATAAGGAAACGAGTCCAAGTCTCTTATAATTGCATAAGAATACTATATATCAGATGTAGCTCGAATATCCCTTTACGGAGATACGGTCCATCCTAAAAAAAAAACTGTATAGGATCCAATCCCCAATTAGTGAAATGTATCTAGATCCCTTTCGTACCCACAAGTAATAGTAATATGGAGTATTAGTTCCTTTCTTTCGAACGGAGTATTTGCTGCGATGAAAGCACAGAGTGTCGCTTAGTCTTTGTTTGGAATGTGGATGGCTATTACTAACTTTATGTGCTCCATTACGCCGGCCTCAGTCAGCGTCAAGAGCAGCGCGCGCCCTTGTCGGTTCCGTAGCAGACCGAGGGACGCGCTTTACTGCGCAGCCAACAAAAAAAGAAGAGACAGAAAAACTGTAGACCTTCCGAAACCAGCTGCCGGCACGTGGTCCAAATCTCAGCTGCCGCGGCAACGAAGGGCCCGCGTCTCAGCCTGCAGAAGCCCGACCAAGGAGCGATCAATCATTGCAAATTACCTCCCTGCGATGCACCATGGCTGATTAATTGAGACAGGCAGGTATTTTCACTTAGGTGAATTTAACGAGAACTCTTCTTAAACATGGATAAATGCACGATAATTCCCATACGCCTTTGAAAGAACTCGATATTATCGTAGTACTAACAGTTCACTTCCGGAACCTGTTGCATCAAAGCAACACGCGGACCCACTACATCCCTGCATCTACTTTTACACGTACAGGCGGATTCAACTGCCTTTACTACCAGGTCGTTTCCTGCAACGTGTAGTACTATATCTGGCCTTCAAAACCATGAGCGAGATCTTCACATTCTCTCGCTCGCTACGTGCAGACTACTAGTTCTACAGAAAAAGTGGACAGGGCCTTTCTGTAGGAACTTTAATGAAGTTAAAAGACATTTTCGCTAAAGGCCGCAGTTTTTGCGTTATTAAAAAAAGAATACGGTAGTGACCTCCAAACGCACCTCCACTCCCACACTCAGTTCCCACGGGTCAGGATTTCTAGACTTTTGAAAATGACGCACCCTCCTACCACTGTACAAAAATTTGCTACTGCACAAATTACTTCCCATATACAACCTATTTTGATTTTCATTGACTGGCCTTATTACGAGTTAGTCGAGAATATACTAATTCTAAAACTGATGTTTGTGTAAATTTTACCTAACAATTTTGTGAATCTCAACAGCATAAAATAAACAATAACATCAGGTATATGACTACGAAACTACTGTACATGTAAGGGTTAAGGTTGTATCGAAATGTCAGCGTAATTAGTTTTACCGTTATGTTTAAAAAACTCGTTTTTATGTCATTCGTTTAAATTAACGAAATAGCAGACTATGCTGGTGGCGTAATAGCCCTATCTATACATATCAAAAAAGACTGAATATCGAGAATAGTTCGTGTAGCCAGAAATTTTTGTACAGTGGTATGAGAGAGTGCCACGAACAACATACTGGTGAGGGACGAGTGTGGGAGTAGAGGTGCGTCTGAAGGTCGCTTCTGTACGTTTTCCTGATTTACTCGAAAACCGTGGCCTCCAGCGAAAACGTATTCCAGTATGAAATTTAACTAAATTAAAATTCCAGCTAAAAGGTCGTGTTCATTGTTTCTGTAAGACTAATAGTTTGCGCTTAGCGAGCGAGAGAATATGAAAATCTCGCACGTCGTTTTTGAAGGCCAGAAATAGAATTGCAAGTTGCATAAAACCTCATCTTTGGGGCAGCTGAATCATCCTGCATATTCTACAAATCACTGTGAAGCCTGTGCCAGAGGATACTTTTTACTGTACCGTACAATAGATCTTTCCGGTATAGGTACATAATGTGCTGAAGAATATTCGTAACTTCCTGTCATGAAAGACTGTTTGAATATTTCTAAGCGGGTTCTGCTAAAATGTAAGGCGCCTGTCTCCGTGTGGCTGTCAATTAAGATTTTGCTATTTCTATTTCATCGTTTCGCCAGCCAAACTAGCCTGCGTTCATTCTATGTATACCCTCGACGTCTCATGTTAGTTCGACCTCCTATACGCCTCATTCAAACATATGGCCAAGATTCAAGCTGGGCCATACAAACGTTTTATATATGAGCTTTTCTGTATACAAACAGCAGATTCCTAATGACCTGCCAATGAATCGCACTTTTCTCTTTCCTTTAACTACAACTGAGATATGTGGTCGTTCCACTGTGGATATCTACAAATCGTTACTTTCAAATATTTTTATAAAGTAATTGACTTTTAGTTGTGAGTCGTTAATCCAGTCATGTTTAAGTTTCATAAAGCAAACAACTTTGTATTTCTGTTCTCCAAGAAAGAGATGCCAGACTGATATTGTGTCCAGATGAATAGGATATTAATGCAATTGTCACCCGATAGAGTTTCCTCTTGGATAAGTGAAAAACCTAAGACTACAATTAATATTATCTGCTATGTCATTAATATCTAAACCAAAGAGCAACGGTGGTATTACCAGAACACCAGATATTACCTTTGCCCGTATGACTAATGCTCCATCCAGGATAATACGCCGTCAGGCAATATTCGTCCCAGTTGCAAAATTCGTTAGATATTACACAGGAACGTATTTTCTTTGTAATTTGTCCACGTGATACTAAATCAACAGTATGCAGAAAGTCTAGAAACACCGAATAAATTTGGATGCTGTATCCATGCCCCTGAGCACATCATGTGGCCAGAGAGCGAGGACAACTTCGCATGATCGATGTCTTCGGGACGCATGTTTATTTCCATGGAGTAGGTTATCTTGTTCCAGATAGCCATTAATGTTTCAGCACAAAATAAAATCTATGGTTTAGTGGGAGCGAGGGCGTTACGGAGACTCCCAACGAACTCCAGTGGCAGAGGCTACAAGAGAGGCGTTGTGCAGCACGGAGAGGTTTACTGTTAAAATTCTGAGAGAGTGCTTTCCATGAAGAGAAGGGAAACATTTTACTTCCTCCGAAATACGCCCGCAAAATGGCCACGACCAAAAAAATCTGAGAAGTAGAGCTCATACGGAGGATTACCGCCAACATTCTTCCCACACCCAGTTTGAGAATGGAACAGGGAAAAGGGGAAACAAATAGCGGTACCATCCGCCACACACCGTAATTTGGCTTGCGGAGTAGTGTTGTACGTGGCTGCTACAAATACATGTCAGTGATATAGGACGGCTATTCCATAGATTACTTCTCCACTCTTTTTTATAGACAGGTTTGGTCTACGTTCTTTTTAAATCACTGGGAACATAATTCTGTTCCAGGAACAGCGGTCAATTAAGATTAAGAGCCTATGAACACAACTGGATTTGGCTGCTGTGTCAGTCATTTTCGCTGCGGTACTGCTGTTGAGTGAGGGAAGGAGTCCTTTCAGGTGAAGGAAAGTTAAGATTTGGTGGAACGACTCTGAATAGGTGCAGAGCAATGGTTAAGGAAATCACATACAGGGCTGTAGTGTGACATTTCTGGAGTGTTGCGTCGGTGATTGGGAACATCATTTAGTCAATCTAACGAAGATGTCCCAGAAACTGAGTGAGAAGCTGCTAGGATCTTAACGGGTCAATATAGGTCGCACGAAAGTGTAACAAAGATGCTCGGCGAACAAGTGGGAATCTTTGGAACACAGGCGACGTGCAATGGCCTACATAGTATCATCCTCCGCGTGAAGTGGAGGTGACAGGTTCGAGTAAGAACACGGGTGTGAATTATAAATTGCCGTTACTGTCCTGTCCATGGGGGCAGGGATCTCATAGCAAGAGAGAGAGAGAGAGAGAGAGAGAGAGAGAGAGAGAGAGAGAGAATGAACGGCATATTAATTTAGATACGAAGCACACTGTGTGATTACAGTTACAACAGAGGAACCCCGAGTTAAACCCGTGGCAAAATTGTCTAATGCCTTTAAAAAAATTAGGGTGGCTTTGTCCCCGTAAAAGCCAGTTGATCAGACGTAGAAAATCTATATTCGAAGCAGACTCTACTCTATCCCCTCCATGTGGACCTCTCCGAAGGGTAATGAGAATGGGATAAGCAGAGATTAGGGCGCATTCTGTGCCATGTTGTCACGTCTAAACCATAATAAATTCCAAAATCGAAGTCAACACGTGCTGTCAACACTGAAAGCACTTTTATTATTGACACCAACGTACGTTGTGGGGTTTAAACTGGAGATCGGCGGCACGCCAACCAGCTGTGCTAAACACTAAACTACAATATGTGCTTCATAGCAATATTGGCAACTTGATTTTTTACAACTGGCAGTATAAAATTATTTAGTGACGTTATATTTCCTTCAGAAGTCTATACGTCTAACACGACCGGCTGGTTTTGGTCTCTATAGCCATTATCAAGTGATTAATATGCTTATCTTTTGAGCCGTATTGGCTTTTGTCTAATAAATTGAGCCCAGTAAAGGTCAAATGACGTCGTTACATAATATAGTTTTTTTTTTCTGCCCCTACACAAACACACACACACACACACACACACACACACACGGAACAGGATATGAAGCTGGCCTATACAGTTACAAAGGCGTGCATTACACAGAGGCTTGCAGAGTGAGTATGTAGTAGTAGATGAATTGAACAGCTCGGTACCTGCACACGTGTCTTTGTTCTCGACTCTTCTGCTTCTACAACCATATCATGGCTGTTCACCACTAACTGGCTGGTAAGTGGATAACCTGATCTTACCGTCATCAATGCTCCACACCGGTGGCAAGTTTCTGGAAGCAGTAAACATCTTTTTTCGCCATTATGTCGTCACTTCACTAGTTCCCGTGTCAATTCAGTTTTAAGTAATCGTTGTTATTATTTTTGCTATTCCAAGATTTTGTTGAACACTGTCATAAACGTACGCGGTCTCATTTCCAGGCCTCAATTTTCAATATCAGTTAGCAAAATGGCTCTGAGCACTATGCGACTTAACTGCTGAGGTCATCAGTAGCCTAGAACTTAGAACTACGAGCGCAGTTCAATAAGTAATGCAACACATTTTTTTTCTGAAACAGGGGTTGTTTTATTCAGCATTGAAATACACCAGGTTATTCCCCAATCTTTTAGCTACACAACACAATTTTTCAACGTAATCTCCATTCAATGCTACGGCCTTACGCCACCTTGAAATGAGGGCCTGTATGCCTGCACGGTACCATTCCACTGGTCGATGTCGGAGCCAACGTCGTACTGCATCAATAACTTCTTCATCATCCGCGTAGTGCCTCCCACGGATTGCGTCCTTCATTGGGCCAAACATATGGAAATCCGACGGTGCGAGATCGGGGCTGTAGGGTGCATGAGGAAGAACAGTCCACTGAAGTTTTGTGAGCTCCTCTCGGGTGCGAAGACTTGTGTGAGGTCTTTCGTTGTCATGAAGAAGGAGAAGTTCGTTCAGATTTTTGTGCCTACGAACACGCTGAAGTCGTTTCTTCATTTTCTGAAGAGTAGCACAATACACTTCAGAGTTGATCGTTTGACCATGGGGAAGGACATCGAACAGAATAACCCCTTCAGCGTCCCAGAAGACTGTAACCACGACTTTACCGGCTGAGGGTATGGCTTTAAACTTTTTCTTGGTAGAGGAGTGGGTGTGGCGCCACTCCATTGATTGCCGTTTTGTTTCAGGTTCGAAGTGATGAACCCATGTTTCATCGCCTGTAACAATCTTTGACAAGAAATTGTCACCCTCAGCCACATGACGAGCAAGCAATTCCGCACAGATGGTTCTCCTTTGCTCTTTATGGTGTTCGGTTAGACAACGAGGGACCCAGCGGGAACAAACCTTTGAATATCCCAACTGGTGAACAATTGTGACAGCACTACCAACAGAGATGTCAAGTTGAGCACTGAGTTGTTTGATGGTGATCCGTCGATCATCTCGAACGAGTGTGTTCGCACGCTCCGCCATTGCAGGAGTCACAGCTGTGCACGGCCGGCCCGCACGCGGGAGATCAGACAGTCTTGCTTGACCTTGCGGCGATGATGATACACGCTTTGCCCAACGACTCACCGTGCATTTGTCCACTGCCAGATCACCGTAGACATTCTGCAAGCGCCTATGAATATCTGAGATGCCCTGGTTTTCCGCCAAAAGAAACTCGATCACTGCCCATTGTTTGCAACGCACATCCGTTACAGACGCCATTTTAACAGCTCCGTACAGCGCTGCCACCTGTCGGAAGTCAATGAAACTATACGAGACGAAGCGGGAATGTTTGAAAATATTCCACAAGAAATTTCCGGTTTTTTTCAACCAAAATTGGCCGAGAAAAAAAATGTGTTGCATTACTTATTGAACTGCCCTCGTAATTAAACCTAACTAACCTAATGACGTCACACACATCCATGCCCGAGGCAGGATTCGAACCTGCGACCGTAGCGGTCGCTCGGCTCCGGACTGTAGCGCCCAGAACCGCACGGCCACTCCGGCCGGCATCAGTTAGCAACTTGAGGGCAGGCGCTTGCGACTAGAGAAAGACTGTCGCAGATATAGCAGGGCATTTTTTTATGAACAGTTCGACGTGGTAAACCGATCTGAGAGCGTTTGCCGTTACCTCTACTTAGCACTGAACCAGGAGCACATCTGCCGATTCTCTGATCTATACTACAAAATGTAATCAGTATCCCTTAATAACCTACTACATATTATTGCACATAATTATCATACGAAGGGAGTCAGAAAGTAAAGGGACTTCTGAGAAAAGGAATATTTATTCTAAGGGTAGTTAACTGAAACACATTATTTTTCTACATAACCTCCCTGCACTTCAATGCACTTTGTCCAATGTTTCACAAGTTTTTTGGTTCAGTCGGAAAAAAGTTTTTTGGTTGCACCTGTTAACATTTTGTACCGAATCAATAACTTCTGCATCAGTTGCAAATCAATGGTCCACAAATATGGAAATCGCTTGGAGCCTTGTCTGGAATGTATGGCGGGTATTCCAGCAATTCGAATTCCAACTCCTTTATTTTTTCGGCCGTCCGTTTGGAAGAGTGTGGCCGAGCGTTATCTTGCTGCAAGATGACACCTCTTGGCAGATTTCTGCGACGTTTCGATACGATTCCAAGTCTCAGTTTAGTTCGCAACACGTCACAAAAGTTCTCACTGTTCACAGTTTCGCCTCTTGGAGTGAAATTAACGGCTGCCACACCTTCCATGTCCCAGAGTAGTGTTAGCACAACCCTACAATTATAAATTTTTTAACTTCTGGTGATTATGGGTTTTTCCAAACCATGCTCGCAGCCCTACTTTTCGGCTCATGATGATGTACCCACGTTTCGTCTACAGTAACGATTTGCTGTAAAAATCCGTCTCCTCCGCGATGATAATGGGCGAAATGCTTACGAGAGATGTCCATCCTTTGTGCCTTATGATGCGTTGACAATTCTTTCGGTACCCTCCTTGCACACTCTCCGAAAATTTAGCATGTCGTGTACGATGGAATATTCTGAACCATGACTGATATGTCAAGTAGTGGCGATTTCGTCCACTGTGATTTGTCTGTTTTCCATCACCATACCCCCAACGACTTCGCACTTGTCCTCAGTCGTTGATTCGATGGCCTGCCCGATCTTTCCTCGTCACATAGAAAAGTTCTCTGTTTGAAGCGCTCGACCCATTCGTAGATCTTGCTTCTCGATGAACAGCTGTCACCATACTGCGCTTGCATTCGGCGAATAATTTCCGCTCATTTAACCCTTAACCCGAAACATCTCTGAAATGTGCGTAACTAGAAACATGGGGTCTCTCAGACTACCTAATATTTTATGTCACGGAGTTCCACATAAGTTGACAGAAATCAAGTAAATAGACAGTTAATTCATGTTATAAGTAAATTTAATACTTTTCAGCCCATATAAACACTTTGTTACTTAAATTATATAAAATAAACACGACATTCAGTGTCAGATTTTATATGATTTTCACCATTGTTATACCAGACAATATATTCCTAAATATATATAAAATATTGCAGAAAATGTAAAAAAAGATAATAATCAACTGAACTGAAATATTAAATCACATATCTTTTGCACAGTCGACCCACATCTTTCTGCTGTATTCCAGGCAAACTGGGTGACCAGATCTGATGCACATAAAGACCGTTTTCTTCTTGGACGCAGGGCACTTCATACACGTCTTCCTTTTGTCCAGTCTATCACTTGGTATGCCTTCGCTTGATTGCTGAGTGTCTCCCACAACTTTGTGGATCATTTCCTTGATATTTCTAGGTAAATTTTGAATTTCCAGGCGTCTTCTTAGATGTGGCTCTATCAGTTCCATGGCCAGGCTTTTGATGAATTTGAGACGAGTAAGCATGGGATTTCCTCTGTACCACAAATACAGAACAAAACTGTTCACGCAGCTGATGTTTACAAGTGAGTAAAAGACTGCCATTGGCCAGCGCCTTGTACGTCTGTTTGACGAAATTGGCACATTTCATATCGAGCAAATCTACCCCAGATTTCGTTGCATTGTAGTAACAAATAATTTCTGGCTTATTTTTTTATGGTATCACTTTCAGTGGAACGATGCACTGAAGACACAAGAATTACTGCCTTGTTTCTCCTAGGAACAAATGAAGCCAGTGTTGTATTCTCAGAGTTTCCATATAATGCTGACCCAACTGGCCAAAAACTCTTGGGGAATTTCGCGTTCGTTCTTTCCTGCCGTTCCTACGTATGTTAGTCCTCTCTCTTGCTCAGCTCACGAATGAGTTCTATAAATGTAAACCAGTTGTCAGCGGTAATGTTTCTGTTACTTCCGTCTATTGGTCTGCACAGACGTAGAACAGCCTGAGTTGGTTTGGCAAGCTTTTTCTTTTCTTCTGTCAGGCCACATCCATCACTATCTTTTTCCTGAATATATGTAGGCATTGAAGAGGTAAGCACTTCCGGAGTCTGCCAGGCACACAATTTGTATGCCGTATTTGGCTGGTTTGCTAGGCACATAAACGCGGAAAGGACATTTTCCCCCGAATGGTACTAACATTTCATCCACTGTAACGTTGCCATTTACACAGTAAATTGCTGAGAATTGAAAAAGAATTTCTCAAAAATGTTTGATATCGCAGCTGCGCGATCTGACTTCTTTCTTTCGTCTCTGGTAGTCGCATCGTCAAGTCTCAGGCTGCTTAGAAGTATTTTAAAGCGCTTTGCCGACTTTGTCACCACAAATATAGGACGACCGGTCAGATCCTTTTGGAAAAGAGACAACATATCTTCATGAGATGATTTCAATAGTGATGTCATCATTAGAAGGCCGATTAAAGCTTTGATTGCAATGTTGTCAGTATCTCTGCAATTGGCCTGCAACTTTGCCCTTATTGTATTCAGTTTCACATTTGTATGTAAAACTATTTCATTTATCATGTCACCATCAAATAAATTCTCCCATATTTGAGATTTAGTAGGACTTTGTCCCAAATTTCGAGTTTTGGCTGTTAGGCCAGGCATTCTTCCTTTCAGAATGTTGTGTTCTGGTGTACTTCTCGTTCTAATAGGCTCAGAACGTTCCCATTGGAAATTATTTTTACCATAAAAGTACTGTGTTTGCTATGAGGTAGTATAGGCCGCTCCAGGCTCTTCTTCAAATAAAACATTTTCTTCGCCAGTATCACTCCCTGTTACTTGGTGACTATCACCTATCACGAAATCTGGATCATCATCAGAATCGTCAAATGTGTCGTCATCGATCCCATTTTCCTCTTCATCTAAAACCCGTAACTGCGCCTGCACCCAAGCTTCCAAATCTGGATAGCTGCATATATGTTGCTCTTTTTAGAAAGTCGATCGATGTTATACCTGAAATATGACATAAATTCACGCACAGAAGGAGATGCAACAATACTCTATATGTCTTCACTGACGAAGTAAAACTGATTGTTGACTGCTGCTTACACGCGGCAAGTATTGCGACGAAGGCACTGGGAAAGTAAAGCCGCACTTTTTTACAGTGCTGCCACACTCGACATTTAAAATAAACGAGGAGTCTGAGAGACCGATGTTATGGGTTAACACCTTCCGCAAACAAAAAGCGAATCATTGCCCTCACTTTCTCCTTGTTGCAGATCGACAATAGAGCTGCCAAGTTTCACGGTCTGCTACAATGCAACGATTTACACGGGAGTAAGAGTGACACGGTGTATAGAATTGCTGCTGACGGCAATACTTCAGCCCTGAGTACTAGCAGTGCTATCAATCCCTACAGCTTTTTGATCTCCCGTCGTACATTATTCTGTCTGCTGTTGATTATTGGATGAATAAATTTTGTCAACAATGCATGATGTAATTTATGCGTTTATTATTCATTTATTGACTTGCTTCAAAATAACTCTTTACAGAACTCTTTAACTACAGTGTTCAATTTCCAACGCAAGGACGCATACCTGTTAACTGTTAGCTCATTTGTCAGCTTTAATGTGATGACAGCTGTCACCGCTACCATGAGAAGCATTGTGCCCTGCTCTTCTCAGACGACCTACTCAAGACAATCGGCCGACAGTCACCCTGGCAGCCAAGGACGACATCAAAGGACACTCGGTGATCCACTACAGCGTCTCTAGGCGTGTCACATACATTACTGTCATCCCAGTAAAAAGTGTGTCCTAAAGTCAACTACAGAACTAAGCAGCATAGCTTTTAGATGCGGAACTACGCTGAAGCGCCAAAGAAACTGGTACAGGTATGCATATTCAAATACACAGATATGTAAAGAGGCAGAATACGGCACAGCAGTCGGCAACGCTTATATAAGACAACAAGCGTCTGGCGCAGTTGTTAGATCGGTTACTGCTGCCACAATGGCAGGTTATCAAGTGTTAAGTGAGTTTGAATGTGGTGCTATAGTCGGCGCACCAGGGATGGCATACAACAGCTCTGAGGTAGCGATGTAAGTACGAACATTTCACGAGTGTACCGTGAATATCAGGAATCCGGTACAACATTAAATCTCCGACTTGGCTACGGCCAGAAAAAGATCCTGCAAGAACGGGACCGACGACGACTGAAGAGAATCGTTCAACGTGACAGAAGTGCAACCCTTCCGCAAATTGCTGCAGGTTTCAGTGCTGGGCCATCAACAAGTGTCAGCGTGCGAATCATTCAACGAAACATCATCGATAAGGGCTTTCGGAGCCGAAGGCCTACTCGTGTACCCTTGATGACTGCACGACACAAAGCTTCATGCCTCGCCTGGGCCGGTCAACACCGACATTCGACTGTTGATGTCTGGAAACATGTTGCCTGGTCAGACGATTGTCGTTTCAAATTGTATCTTGCGGATGGACGTGTACGGGTATGGAGACAACCTCATGAATCCATGGACCCTGCACGTCAGCAGGGCAATGTTCAAGCTGGTGGAGGCTCTGTAATAGTGTGGGGCATGTGCAGTTGGAATGATATGGGACCCCTGATATCTCTAGAAACGACCCTTACAGGCGACACGTACGTAAGAATCCTGTCTGATCACCTGCATCCATTCATGTCCATTGTGCATTCAGACGGACTTGGGCAATTCCAGCAGGACAATGCGACACCCACACGTCCAGAATTGCTACATAGTGGCTTCAGGAACTCTCTTCTCAGTTTAAACACGTCTGCTGGCCACCAAACTCCCCAGACGTGAACATTATTCAGCATATCTGGGATGCCTTGCAATGTGCTGTTCAGAAGAGACCTCCACTCCCTCGTACTCTTACGGATTTATGGGCAGCCCTGCAGGATTCATGGTGTCAGTTCCCTCCAGCACTGCTTCAGACGTCGAGTCCATGCTACGTCGTATTGCGGCACTTCTGTGTGCTCGCGGGGTCCCTACACGATATTAGGCAGGTGCACCAGTTTCTCTGGCTTGAGTGTATCTCCCAAAGGGTAAAAAGACTCCATTATTTCACCAAAGGAAAAAACAATATAAGAGCAACCAGTGACGCTTTCGTAGCATAAACACACTCTGTTTTCAATAAAGGTGCTTGTCTTTTGCTAGCATATTCTGCAGGATCTAGATGTGAGTTACGCTCAATATGTACACTTTCCAGGAACGTCATGCAGCGAATTTATTCCCTTGCTCAACTTTTTTCATGTGATGTAGTCTTACATTTCTAATGATCATCGACATGCTCCTTCCCCTCTTCCTCGTGCTTCGCAATGACTTAAAGCATAGGACGCGTACTCCGGACCATTGAAAGTAAGTACAGAGTACAATGTAAAAAAGTTGAATTTACTGGAATGAAATGAATATGGGGTCAGTTGTCATGAAACCGATAAACAAGCAATGACAAGAAATTGAGCGAAAACCATTAAAAACTCTAAACCTACAGAGTAATAAATATGAATAATAATTGAAAATTTGTACCAGAGTGGCGTTCGACCCAGATTCCCTCCTCTGGATTAGTTGCGTTAATCACTAGGCTATTTGAACAGGCCTGATTCATTGACTAGCTTCGAGGCGTGCTCAGACGTTCTAATCATTAAGGCGATTGCTCGCGAAAAGCAAAAAAATCCAAGTTCGACTACTGGTCCGGCATAAACTATCAATAGTCGCAACATACGAGTTTTAATTACATAACACGAATGTCTTCTTGGGCAAAATGACGATTCTGTGCCAGTAAGGCGACTATTGATAGTTTATGCCGGACCAGTAGTCGAACTTGGATTTTTTGCTTTTCGCGAGCAATCGCCTTAATGATTAGAACGTCTGAGCACGCCTCGAAGCTAGTGAAACTTTGAATCAGGCCTGTTCAAATAGCCTAGTGATTAAGCCAACTGATCAAGAGGAGGGAATCAATGACGGTTATCTCAAATTACTTTGGATACTATCTCTCAAACTGTTCCCCCTCATAGCTTCTTATACACCTGCAGTTCAATATGTGCTTTCAAAGGCAGTATTCGCATCACCTTTAAAAACAAAGAGAGAAGTACTTCTCCAAAATGGTTCAAATGGCTCTGAGCACTATGGGACTTAACATCTGAGGTCATCAGTCCCCTAGGACATATAACTACTTAAACCTAACTAACCTAAGGACATCACACACATCCTTGCCCGAAGCAGGATTCGAACTTGCGACCACCGTCCAGAGCCAAATTAAATGGCGCTTAGCGACGTTGCGGGCACTTGGTGTGGTAACCACAATATATGGGCGCTGCGCAAAAAACGGAACCAGCAAAAACACTACACATTGTCGTGCCTAAACCCGCTGGCATTCACAACAGCTTCCGGTCATCTCGGAATGGTTGAGTGATTCTGGAATTTCAGCTCACCCTCCATTCCCTCCTTATAGAAATCCCTTCGTGTTGTGGAATGGTCTTGTACAGTTTTAAAGGGTCTCTTATACTATTCTTACTGGAAATGGTGACAAGATCGGGCAAGGACAATAGAGGTGGACAGCGACCACCATCTGGTGATATCTGGTGATATGGTGGGAGAAGATGCGACACTTCGTCCTTGTGCTCACGAAAACAGTCCTGGATGATGTGAGCAGTGTAAACAGGGATCCTGTCGTCTTGGAACATAGCAGCACCGTTATGGGACAAACATTGCGCCATGGAATGGACCTGGTCACCCAAAGTGCTCACATAATCCTTGAGAGTAATATGATCTTGGAGAGTAATCACGGGGCTCATGGAATATCACGAGAATCCCTGCCATGTTTCACTCTTGGGACGTAAACTCGGCCAGAAGTTAGTAACAGTATACTTTCTTCCATTGTTCCATAGTCCACGTATTAGGGCTTCGGCATAATGTTTTCCTATCACGCGCATTTGCATCACTGGTGAGTGATTTTGGAATTTCAGCTCGCCCCGCATTCCCTCCTCATACAGCTCCCATCGTGTTGTTTTGGTGCTGACACAGTTCGCGAGAGCGACATCCATTTCTGCATGACTTTTGCACTGCCGTCCTCTCATTTTTATCACAATCCTCATCGGTAACTGCCTGTCACGATCATTTAACACATACTTTCGTCCGCGTTATGACTTATCGGATGATGTTTTTCCGCTTTCCCTGTATGCGGTATAGATCTTCGATACGGTGCCTCTTGAAACACCAAATATTTCGGATGCCTTCGCTGTGGAAGTACCCACCGTACGATACCCGACAATTTCTCCATGTTCGAATTCATTTACCTCCGACATGATGCACTCACAATTACTCAGTACTCTGTTCTGACCACGGCTGATGCTTGCACGGTATTGAGGACATTGCACAGCTGCCATTCGTGGTCAAATACAACAGCACAACCAGCAAGCTCGACTAGAATCTGGATTTATGTCCAAGCACGCATTTCTCGTGGTATTTCCATATTTTTGTCCTAACACTGTATAATCCGGGCAGGGAGGAATAAACAATCATCCCACCCACGATGTTGTTGTTGTTGTTGTTGTTGTGGTCTTCAGTCCTGAGACTGGTTTGATGCAGCTCTCCATGCTACTTTATCCTGTGCAAGCTTCTTCATCTCCCAGTACTTACTGCAACCGACATCCTTCTGAATCTGCTTAGTGTATTCATCTCTTGGTCTCCCTCTACGATTTTTACCCTCCAGGCTGCCCTGCAATGCTAAATTTGCGATCCTTTGATGCCTCAGAACATGTCCTACCAACCGGTCTCTTCTTCTTGTCAAGTTGTGCCACAAACTCCTCTTCTCCTCAATTCTATTCAATACCTCCTAATTAGTTATGCGATATACTCGTCCAATCTTCAGCATTCTTCTGTAGCACCACATTTCGAAAGCTTCTATTCTCTTCTTGTCCAAACTATTTATCGTCCATGTTTCACTTGCATACATGACTACACTCCATACAAATATTTGCAGAAACGACTTCCTGACACTTAAATCTATACTCGATGTTAACAAATTTCTCTTCTTCAGAAACGCTTTCCTTGCCATTGCCAGTCTACATTTTATATCCTCTATACTTCGACCATCATCAGTTATTTTGCTCGCCAAATAGCAAAACTCCTTTACTACTTTAAGTGTCTCATTTCCTAATCTAATTCCCTCATCATCACCCGACTTAATTCGACTACATTCCATTATACTCGTTTTGCTTTTGTTGATGTTCATCTTATATCCTCCTTTCAAGACCCTGTCCATTCCGTTCAACTGGTCTTCCAAGTCCTTTGCTGTCTCTGACAGAATTCCACCCACGATATGGGTCGCAAATGGCGAAATACACACTGAGTAAGAGAGTTTGATAAAAGGCAGATTGTTATGGCCGTGTGCTTGGGGACGAGCATTCCGGAAACGACGAAGATGGTTGGGTGGTCGCGTAATGTTCTCGTAAGCATCTATTGAAAGTAGCTGAAGGAAGGTGAAACCGCAGGCGACAAGGTGTTGGACGTCGAGCCTCAGCGTGGAGGCCAGAGCCTTGCTGGGTCTGTAAGGCAGCATAGGTGGTGGTCAATGGCAGATTTGACGACAGAGTACAATCATTGTGCAGGCACGCGTGTTTCGGAGTACATCGTTCAGTGCACTGTGTTAAATATGGGCTTCCGCAGCAGACATCCCCTACGTGTTCCGGTGTTGACGCAACGACATCGTTCACTTACGATTACAGCTGGCACGGGATCATCAAACGGAAAGGAAGATTAGAGTTCTAAAATTCAGCAATGGGCTTGATCAAAATTGGACCGTGAATCAATGGAAACGTGTCGCCTAATCATACGAATCACGTTTCTTGTTACACTAGAAACTAGGCCAATGGTCGCGTCCGGATGGACCCTCAGGCAGGCGAACGGCTGCGGTGCTAGGACGCACGTGCCCTTAGCGCTAGGATTTCACCCGCAACCAAGTCCCGCCCATTCACCCCCTCCACGCCTATCCATAGTGTAAGGCCCACAAACTGGATGCTACATCAAAGTTGTTATCGTCATAGTCCAACACATGTTACATTGAGAAGAGATTCAGTAATGATAAGAAATTTAAGTTTTCCTGGATAGTAATATAATATGAATGTGCATTATTAAAGAAATAAAAGTGTTTGTAGAGAATCGAAAGCATCGCCAGCAATAGATAACAAAAAATAACGTGATGTTATTTAAGGCCAATAAGGACAAATTTTCATTAACTAATTCACTTATTATAATACGTTTATTTGAGGGAAACAGCACAGCAAACATACGGTGCGAAAACAATGGTCTTGAATCTGTCATGTCGGTAGTAAAGCCACGGATCCAGTCGACTAACTCGTCTAAAATCAACGTTATATAGAAATAAGTGAAAGTCGTTTTGTTTATGTAGGCCCTCATAGTAGCTCACGAAAATTAAAGAATATAAGAATGCCATAAAGTATAAATGCCTCATGAAAGCAGTAAGATATTTACTTATATGCCATATTTCGTTAGTATTTGCATGGGTAATGGATGAATTTTAACTTGTAAATTCTTCCGGTGCCATACCTGCGCATTATAAACGAGGTTATAAAGAATTGTGGCTGTTTCTGTGTGATTAGTGTCCTATATGCAAACGTCTAAGGAAAATAATCTGTCGTTATTCTTTGTCTTGTCTGTTTTTAACGAAAAGATTTATTAATTTCGTATATGTCATTCAAACCATTTTTTAAAAATAATAATGATGATGTGTATGTTTGTCACAGAGCAGTTATGGAGGAAATAAATGCTGCAGTGTTTCACGGCTGTAAAACGTCCAGCCCTAAAACTTTTCAGCAAAACTGTTCAGTGAATAACACGCAAAAACAGCTTGGATCGATCTAGCAAGAACAAAGTAATTTTGATGCCATCTGGAAGTATAGTGAACATTGGTGTTTGTTTCACAAATACTGTCTGAGTTCTCAAACTTAAGTGTCAAGTATACTGTGGTTCCTCTTTCTCCAAGTAAATTATTCTGTGAGGGTAGGTTTTTCCTGTTGTAGCTTTGGGTGCTTTTTCTCACATAGAAATATGTTTCTTCATAGGCTATTCATCTGAATACTGAGTTCTCGTATTTAAATAACTCAGTGCTAAATTGTTTTCTTTTATGCTTGCTGTGGAAGTACCTGGCACAGCTGAGGCCAATTCTGCACGTTTTTTGTAACGTGTCTTTTAACTATCTGGCAAAATTTAAGACCTAGCAAGATATTAATTTAACATTCACTCCAAGTGCAGCCGAACGCGGTAAACCAAGTGGGTCAACTGAAACAATGCCCAGGCGCCGAAGAAAGACCGGGAAAACCGGGGTGAGTGGGCGGGACTAGTTCCGGGTGAAATTCTAGCGCTAACGATTCCTCTAGGACGCGGGCTGGTAGGGGCAGTGGTATCCCTTGGGAGACATTTACCTTGGATGCCAGGGGAAGTGTGACAGTCCAGAATGTTTCCGCAACTTCCTTTCTTCCACAAGTGCTAGTCTTGCAAATTTCGCAGAATTTCTGTGAGGTTTGGAAGGTAGGAAACGAGGTACTGGTGGAAGTAAAACTGTGAGGACGGGTCGTGAGTTGTGCTTGGGTAGCTTACCCGGTAGAGTGCTTTTCCGCGAAAGCCCGAGTTCGAGTCTCGGCCCGGCAGACAGTTTTAATATGCCAGAAAGTTTCAGACTTTTGATAGTAATTGAAAGCACCACGACAGCTGTGGTCTACGTGAACAGCTGGCCGGGGTGGCCGAGCGGTTCTAGGCACTACAGTCTGGAACCGCGCGACCGCTACGGTCGCAGGTTCGAATCCTGCCTCGGGCATGGATGTGTGTGATGTCCTTACGTTAGTTAGGTTTAAGTAGTTCTAAGTTCTAGGGGACTGATGACCTCAGAAGTTAAGTCCCATAGTGCTCAGAGCCATTTGAACCATTTTTTCTACGTGATGGCTTACCCGACGGCGACGGCATCTACCCGCAGAACAACTGTCCGTGCTGTCCGTGTCACAAGATCACAACCGTACTGTAGTGGTTTTGGGGGATGATCGTTACCTCACGCTGATATCTTTATCACCAAATTCGCGCAGTCTGAACCCGATGGGACACATCTGGGGCGTTATCGGGAGCTAGCTCCGCTCCCACAAAACACCGACCCAGGAATTGCGTGACATGATGTAGACTTTTGGTGCCACATACCTGCGGAATCCTACCAATGGCTTGTTGAATCCATCGCTGTATTGCTTTCCAAAGGTGGTCTCAACACTTGGGCTTATCAGTGTAGTCTATTTTGTGTCGGCGCTGCTAGCGGATTCTGCTGTGCTCTTAGGGTAGGGTGTCCATTCGTCCCGCTTTTCCCCGGACAGTCCCGTTTTTTACCAAAATGTCCCACTGTCCCGAAAGTTTTTTTGGGGACGCTCAAATGTCCCGTTTCTTATGATTCCGCTTGGCTAGAGTATTTTACGCTACTGGTTGTTTGACTTGCTATTAACTGCTCAATTATTTACGCTAGGAAGCGTGTGATGACTTTCAGCATACCCCAAACATGTACCAAACTGTCAAAAATCGCAAGTAATTTTAAACGCACTATAGGTTACGAATAACAACGAAGCTTCTTCTCTTCTACATCGATTCACTGAATCCGTCCTTTCGGTCCATGTTTTGCACTGTCCAATCACTGTTTCATTATGACAAAACGAAAGTGTAATTTTAACAGAAATATAAAAAGCAAGCTTCCTTTTATCACTGGTAGTGGAGCACTGTAGAATGTACGTTGTGCAGATCAAAATTTGCTATTGGTCATAGTGGAAGGTCTGACATTGTGAATCACATTAAGACTAAGAAACATCGCATGAGTGATCAAACGAAAATAGCAAATAAATGCGTGAGTGACTACTATGTAAACTTAAATTCAGTAACAGAAATGGATAGGCAGTTGGCAGCACAAGAAGCTACGCTTGCAAAATGGTTCAAATGGCTCTGAGCACTATGGGACTTAACATCTATGGTCATCAGTCCCCTAGAACTTAGAACTACTTAAACCTAACTAACCTAAGGACATCACACAACACCGAGCCATTACGAGGCAGAGAAAATCCCTGACCCCGCCGGGAATCGAACCCGGGCGTGGGAAGCAAGAACGCTACCGCACGACCACGAGATGCGGGCACTACGCATGCATACCACAGTGCAATGCATAACTCATAGCTTTAAGTCAATGGACTGTACTACAACAGTTGTTAAAAAACTTTTCAATCCTAAATTCGCATGTGGACACACAAAATGTAATGCAATCATTTCAAATGTTATTGCACCGTATGCAGCTCAGCAGGTTTTAAATGAACTGAAAAGTGCTAGATTCATTTCTGTAATGCTTGATACATCGAATCATCTGGATTTGAAGTTGGTTCCTCTCCTTATCAGATATTTTCACCCTGAAAATGGCATCACGTTGAAAGTGCTCGAATTGGTTAATTTAGCTGGAGAAACTTCAGATTTACTTCAGAATTATGTGCTGGAGGTTTTAAAGAAATATGATCTTGAGGGAAAGGTGATGGCAGTTTCTGCAGACAACACTAACACCAATTTTGGTGGTAAGCAGTGAAAAGGAAAAAACAATTTGTTCTATAAACTGCAACAGAACACAGTAAATAATATAATAAGTGTTGGCTGTCCAGCACATGTGGTGCACAATTCCTTACAAACTGGCTCAGATTGCCTACCCATCAACTGTCAATTAATTGTAAACAAAATCTACCAGCATTTCCACATATACAGGGTGTTACAAAAAGGTACGGCCAAACTTTCAGGAAACATTCCTCACACACAAAGAAAGAAAATATGTTATGTGGACATGTGTCCGGGAACGCTTACTTTCGATGTTAGAGCTCATTTTATTACTTCTCTTCAAATCACATTAATCATGGAACGGAAACACACAGCAACAGAACGTACCAGCGTGACTTCAAACACTTTGTTACAGGAAATGTTCAAAATGTCCTCCGTTAGCGAGGATACATTCATCCACCCTCCGTCGCATGAAATCCCTGATGCGCTGATGCAGCCCTGGAGAATGGCGTATTGTATCACAGCCGTCCACAATACGAGCACGAAGAGTCTCTACATTTGGTACCGGGGTTGCGTAGACAAGAGCATTCAAATGCCCCCATAAATGAAAGTCAAGAGGGTTGAGGTCACGAGAGCGTGGAGGCCATGGAATTGGTCCGCCTCTACCAATCCATCGGTCACCGAATCTGTTGTTGAGAAGCGTACGAACACTTCGACAAAAATGTGCAGGAGCTCCATCATGCATGAACCACATGTTGTGTCGTAATTGTAAAGGCACGTGTTCTAGCAGCACAGGTAGAGTATCCATACATCAAATGGGCATCTGCCAACTCCGCATTTGTAAACATTGCACTGACTGCAAAACCACGTTCGTGATGAACACTAACCTGTTGATGCTACTTACTGATTGCTTGATGCTAGTACTGTAGAGCAATGAGTCGCATGTCAACACAAGCACAGAAGTCAACATTACCTTCCTTCAATTGGACCAACTGGCGGTGAATCGAGGAAGTACAGTACACACTGACGAAACTAAAATGAGCTCTAACATGGAAATTAAGCGTTTCTGGACACATGTCCACATAACATCTTTTCTTTATTTGTGTGTGAGGAATGTTTCCTGAAAGTTTGGCCGTACATTTTTGTAACGCCCTGTATACAGTAAGGGTTGAATCACTGAAGTAATTCTGTAAGTTTACTGAAACTGAATACAAAACTGTGCTTGGGCACAGCAAGACAAGGTGGCTATCTCTGCTACCAGCATTGGAAAGAATTGTAGGGATATTTCCTGCTTTGAAATCATATTTCATTTCCCTTGGTAAATGTTCTGTTATCCTTAAACAGTTCTTCGATAACCTTGTGTCTATTGTTCTCCTACATTTTCTTGTTAGCCAGCTAAAACCTTTCTCCACAACAATTAAACTTATTGAGTAACAAGAAATCACAATAGTGGAAGTTTATCAAGAAATAAACAAATTATTGGGCAAATTACAATGTAGAAAATCTGAAAGATTTCTCACATCCTTTGTACATGAGACTCTAAGAAAGCTGGAAGAAGAGGGTGAAATTACTGTAGAACAATTTCATATTTATGCTGACATCTTCTATGACTCTTGCATTGAGTATATTAAGGAATGGTGTTCACCATTTCTCACACCTTTTAAAGCATTTGACTGGGTTAATACTGAAAAGGAGCAGCTAAAGTGGAAGGATATTCAGGACTGTTGTGTTTTTGTTAAAAGTATTGTACCAAATTTTCCTGTTGATGAAGACGAACTGTTTGATGAATTTTCATGTGCACAGAACTTCATAAAAAGTGTTAGTGCAACTTGGTGTAAAATATTTGCCTATTTCAAAAGTAAAAACATTAACATGAAAAACATGATTCATTTGGTGGAGTTTTGTCTGGCAATTCCTGGGTCAAATGCCGCTGTGGAACGTGTGTTTTCGTTAGTGAACTCTTTGTGGTCAGATGAAAAAAACAGAATGAAAGTTGAAACAGTGAGGGCCTTGCCCATTGTCAAAACACACTTTAATGGTGTATCGTGTACTGACATTTATGACACAATTTCAAACGAAAATGCACTTCTTGATAAAGTACATAAAAGTGAAAAGTGCGGTGATAGTGTGGCAGAATAATTGTAAAAAGTGATTTGGGATCATCTGAGTGCACGTTGTAAAGGTAAACTTGTATGTGTATTAAATTTAGTCAATACAATATTTATGTCCCGTTTTTTTTCTTCATTGTCCCAGGTTTTTCTCTAATTTATTTTAAATGTCCCCTTTTTGAATGAAAAGGAAATTGACACCCTATCTTAGGGGACCGTGTCTTCGTAATAAGTACTCCTATACAGTGATGTCAGCGTGTACTTGCTTCTTGAATGATTATGATCAAACAATTAAGAGCAGATTTACGTTTGACTGTAGTAGCGCCGAACCTTTCGGTGCTCCATCCTTAGCAATCGTATACAACTGCTCGCTCGTAGAAAGATCAGTGCTCAAAGACTGGAAAGTTGGACAAGTCACAACAATACCCAAGAAAGGAAATAGAAGTAATCTGCTGAATTACAGACACACATCGCTAACGGCGATTCGCCGTAGGTTTTGTAACATATACTGTTCTCGAACATTATGATTTATTGACAAATAACCAACACGGATTCAGAAAATATCGTTTTTATGAAACACAACTACCTCTTTATTTTCACAATGTGATGAGTGCTATCGACAGGGAACTTTAAATTGATTCCATGTTTTTTACATTTCCAGAAGGTTTTTGACACCGTTCCTCACGAGTGACTTCTAATCAAATTGCGAGCCCGTGGAGTATCATCTCAGTTGTGTGACTCCATTCGTGATTTCCAGTCGGAAAGGTCACAGTTCGTAATAATTGACGGAAAGTCTTCGAGTAACACAGAAGTAATATCTCGCGTTCCCCAGTGACGTGTTATGGGCCCTCTGCTGCTGTTCCTGATCTGCATAAAGGATTTAGGAGACAATATGAGCAGCCTCTTAGATTGTTTACAGACGATGCTGTCATTTCACCGTCGTGTAAAGTCATCTGGTGATCAAAACGAATTGCAAAAGGATTGAAACAAGACATCTGTATGGTGCAAAAAGTGGCAACCGACTCTAAATAACGAAAAGTGTGAAGTCATCCACATGAGCACTATAAGGAAAAATTACAAAAATCTAAAGGCTGTAAACTAAACTAAATTCTTACAAGGGAACCTCCCCATCGCACCCCCCTCAGATTTAGTTGTAAGTTGGCACAGTGGATAGGCCTTGTAAAACTGAACACAGATCAATTGAGAAAACAGGAAGAAGTTGTGTGGGACTGTGAAAAAATAAGCAAAATATACAAACTGAGTAGTTCATGGGAAGATAGGCAACATCAAGGATACTGAGAACGCAGGAGCGCCGTCGTCTCGTGGTAACGTTTGCAGCTGTGGAGCGAAAGGTCCTTGGTTCAAATCTTCCATCGAGTGAAAAGTTTAATTTTTTATTTTCAGTTTATGTGACAAACTCTTATGTTTTCATCACTTTTTTGGGAGTGATTATCACATCCACAAGAAAACCTAAATCGGGCAAGGTAGAAGAAACTTTCTACCCATTCGCCAAGTGTACAAGTTAGGTGGATCGACAACATATTCCTGTCATGTGACGCACATGCCGTCACCAGTGTCGTATAGAATATATCAGATGTGTTTTCCTGTGGAGGAATCGGTTGACCTATGAACTTGCGATCAAATGTTTTCGGTTCCCATTGGAGAGGCACGTCCTTTCGCCTACTAATCGCACGGTTTTGCGATGCGGTCGCAAACCACAGACACAAAACTTATTACAGTGAACAGAGACGTCAATGAACGAACGGACAGATAATAACTATGCAAAAATAAAGAAAGTAAAATTTTTACTCGAGGGAAGACTTGAACCTAGGACCTCTCATTTAGCAGCTGCTCACGCTACCACGGGACCACGGCGCTCCTCAATTCACGTTGTCCATGATGTTGCTTATGTGGCCCATGGACTACTCAGTTTGTATATTTTGCTTATTTTTTCACAGTTCCACACAACTTCTTCCTGTTTTCTCAATTGATCTGTGTTCAGTTTATCAAGGCCTATCCACTGTGTCAACTTATAACTAAATCTGAGGGGGGTGCGATGGGGAGGTTCCCTTGTTAGGGATTACAGTTACGAATGACTTAAATTAAAACGATTACATAGATAATGTTGTGGGGAAAGCAAACCAAAGACTGCGATTTAGTAGCGGAAGAACACTTAAAAATGCAACAGGTCTACTAAAGACACTGCTTACACTACGCTTGTACGCCCTCTTTTGGAGTATTGCTGTGCGCTGTGATATCCGTGTCACATTGGATCGACGAAGGACATTGGAAAAGTTCAAGGAAGGGCAAGTCGTTTTGTATTATCGCGAAATACGGGAGAGAGTGCCATGGATATGACACGCAAACTGGAGCGGCAATAATAAAATGACGGCGTTCTGCGCTCAGGCCGGACCATCTCATGAAATTTCTGTTGGGCGCCCACCTAAACAGTGTGAAATGATCATCATAGATAATAAGACACATCCGAGCTCGCACGGAGAGATTTAAGTGTTCGTTATTCCCGTGCGCTGTTAGAGAGTGGAACGGTAGGAAAGGAGGTTTAAGGTGATTCGATGAAGTGCCAGGCACTTAATTGCGAATTGCAGAGCAATTTTGTAGATGTAGATCTAGATGTAGCTTAAATCCTACCTCCTACCCTTCCTCTTTCCACCCTGGCTTTATTCATGCAGATGTGAGATGAGAGGTAAATATGAAAACATACAACATATCGTAATCTGCTAGGTACGAGGGAAAAAATGACGCGTCCAAACGATCTAGCAGATTATACCTTGAATGACAGCAACCACGAAGGCCCGCAAAGTTACATAACAGGCGTAAGTGTTCACAGGTCTCATTTAGCATAATACTGATGTAAATTCCTGAACTTCTTGACAGATTAAACAAGTTTGCAGAACAAAAACTCGACCCCGATAATTACTGTGTTAAGTGAGAACGAGAGCACTTTACGCTTTCGTCATTCTCTTTAAAAATTAAATGACATTCGAAACTATATTGTTTCTCTACTCGTCTCTTTTTACGTCTGACCTGCAACTGCTCACATCATTGCAGGTTAGTTGGGCCAGGTGGCTGGGCAGTACTGTCCAAGTTAAATGCGGCGGTACAGCTGTTGCCCCGCCTTATCGCTCAGTCTGTATGCGTGTTACACAGCGTAAAACGTATCCTTACGATCTTACTACACACGGCTTGGCTTCCACTCCACGTGAAACGAAATCCAATGAGATTCAAGCAAACGCGGAAGAACACACGATGTAAACGAAAACTGCCACGCTGTCAGCAGACATATGGGCGGTCGTTAAAAACCAAGAAAACACTTCGTGTCAGCTAAATTTCAGCGCACCCGTAGACAGTGACGCCATGCCCGACTTCCACTATCGCTTTCCAAGTATCGCGCACACTCGCCCCTCTTCGCTAACTTTGTGATGTCAGCGTCTTCCATGTACGCAGGCGGACGATATAACGCAAGTAGGCGAGGAGCCCTTGTTTATCCCGCACTGCGTCTCTTTGTCCCAAACAAACATGGCAGTAAGCTGTAGTTGCGAGACGTGGGCATAATTGTTCTACACTATCTGGCATGAGCAAAGTACGAGCGTCACCATTTGCGATTGTACAAATGAGTATCAGATAGAGGTGTTGAGATGCATCATTACTATTGCTTTAATATTTGTTATTGTTAAAACAATGGCAGCTCAGAAATTGGCAATGTAGTTTGTTTACAGAAGGCGTTCAAAGACACCGTATTGTGACAAAATAAAAGATTCACGTGAAACTTTTCGTTAGGCGATTTTTTATAAACGTTTAAGTCAACAACAGTGCTCTGAATCGCTCCATTCCACTTTTCATGATCAAAACAGAAACAAACACCGTCCGAACGGGCCATGAAGGCCCAGTGGTAAGTACCGGCCGCCGTGTCATCCTCAGCCCTTAAGGCCGGTATTACACTATCAAATTTCTTTGTCAAAGATTTGATCAAAGATGTGATCAAATATTCCGTCAAATATATTTGACAAAGATCTTTGACGTAGCGCTAGAAGGGGTATTACACTGTCATCATATTTTTCGTCGAAGTTCAAGATGGCTGACAACCACAACTTGTTATTAACCGCAGCAGTTGCATGTACCACTGTGTGCACATGTGGAAGAGAAGGGGGGGGGGGGGGGGGAAGGAAACATACCTGGGTGAAGCCGTGGGTTTTACGACGACACGATAAAAGCATTCAACAAAACTTGTTACGTGAGCTTATAGTGGAGGACGTCAAGTCGTACATCAATTACTTAAGAATGGATGAGCATACATTTCCATGGGCTCAATGAAGTGTATCCTCATATCACAAAGAACAATATTCACTTAAGAACTGCTACATCTGCAGAAGACAGATTCACTCTAACACTCCGATTCCTTGCTACAGGAGAGGGCTAGGTTAGGTTAGGTCTCCAATCTTCTTAATCTATTTTTGTATTCAGCGTGCCTCACGTTGTAAAGCACCTCATCAGCTTCATACATCTCTATTAATTTTGTAGTTGTCGGCACACACCAATTGTATTTATCGGCAATGTTTATAAAAACACTACAGACGACAGAATGCTGCAGCGATGCTAGCGCTCCATGTGATAACATGTCACATATCAGTGAACAGAAGAAAGCGACTTCTTTGATCAAATCTACAGCGAGGCCCTAGATTTGATCAAATATTGGACATTTGACAAAATTCCCTATTACACCATCAAATATCTTTGACAAAGATATTTGACAAAGAAATTTGATAGTGTAATATCGGCCTAAGAGTCACCGGATGCGGAGGGGCATGTGGTCAGCATACCGCTCTCTCGGCCGCTGTCAGGTTCAATTGGCCTCACAAGGGCTGAGTGTACCTTACTCGGCAGACCCGGATAGTCACCCATCCAATGCTAGATAAGTCCGACAGTGCATAACTTCGGTGATCTGACGCGAACCGGTGTTACCACTGCGGCAAAGCCGTCGGCTTTTTGATAATCGGTAGCTTAAGAAAATACCGTTTACAATACTGGTTTGCAAAATTTCGTCGTGCACTTACTTTTACCAGAGATATTTTCCGCGAAGGCCAACCAAAACTGGTTGTTGCAAAAAAATATCGCTGCAGTGTGCGTGATTGATGAGAATCGGCATGTCAGTGTATCGTGAGACAGATTCATCTTTATACAGGATAGTCAGAAACAGTCTGAAAAGCTTGTTAGGGTATTGCAGGGCAGGTTGTGCTGAGAATTAATTGTTAACAAAAAAAAATTCTAAACTTTCGCCGTTTCCGGGTTTATTAGGATTGAACTTTGCCAGTGAAGCCGTTGCGCGCGCAAGTTCAAGCGGCCCGCCAGACACAGTTAAGTTTTTCTCATAAAGTAGATGATAGCGCTCGAGACTGCTCAGCCTTTGGCTCCGGTTCGGTCTTTACTACCGTCTCATGTCCAATTTTTGTATGGCTCTCTAATTCGGTTTTTGGTAATCAAACCAAGCACACGTTTGGCGCCACCGTCTCTGGAGGCCTGCTTGAATTTGCGCGCGCAACGCCATGATTGGCAAACTTCAGTGCCAATTAACTCGTTTATATGAATTAACTTTCATACGGCGCAACGTATCGCATTTGTTACTAAACAATTATTTATCAGCACAGCGTGCCCTGCAACATCCTTACTAGCTAGACTGTTTCTGACCGCCCTTTATGCAGAGCGTCCCTCCTACTAGTAGTCAGGCGCCCTTTCAAAAATGGCTCTGAGCACTATGGGACTCAACATCTGACGTCATCAGTCCCCTTGACTTAGAACTACTTAAACCTAACTAACCTAAGGACAGCACACACATCCATGCCCGAAGCAGGATTCGAACCTGCGACCGTAACAGCTGCGCGGTTCCGGACTGAGTGCCTAGAACCGCCATGCCACCACGGCCGTCTCACGCGCGCTTTCTCTGGTGTTTCGGCAGATAGCTGCAATTTAGTTCTTACAGTGTTTACCTGGAGTCAGACCGAACAAATACTGCCCATGACGTCTTACAGTCGAAGCTCAGTGTCGATGGTTGTTTCCCGCTGCACACAAAATTATTTTTAAAGCTCGACTCTACAAGCCCATTTAACAGAGAGGTCCATATTAATCTAGTGCGATATTGGTTTTCTCGGTACGCATTAACAGGGGCAGTAGAACATTGAGCCGGCCGATGTGGCCGAGCTGTTCTAGGGGCGTCAGTCTGGAACCGCACGACCGCTACGGTATCAGGTTCGAATCCTGCCTCGGGCATGGATGTGTGTGATGTCCTCAGGTTGGTTAGGTTTAAGTACTAAGTTCTAGGGGACTGCTGACCTCAGATGTTAAGTCCCATAGTGCTCAGAGCCATTTTTTACAACATTGAGAATGAACAGTACTCCAGCAGCGGCTGAGCAGCGCTGCTCCATAGCGGTTGACGTCAGTGCGGGCCGGGGCGGCAAGCAAGTCGCTGTTGGTGTACTGATCAGCCTTCTTGTTTTACTGTCCCTGTTAATACGTATCCCTAAAACGAATATCTCATTGGACTAATTTGGGACTGCTCTATCGAATGTGTGCGTAAAATCCCGCTTAAAAAAATTATTTTTGTTTGTAACGGGGAAACAAACCGACGCTTTCCGTCGACACTGTGCGTCGCACCAGTGACGTGAACAGCAGTAACTGTTTGGGCTGACTCCAGCTAAACACTGTACAAACTGAATTGCAGATATCTGCCGAAACACCAGAGAAAGCGCGCATGATTGCTTAGGAGGGACACCAGTGACCGGGCCAAATATCTCACGAAACAAGCGTCAAACGAAAAAACTACAAAGAACGAAACTTGTCTAGCTTGAAGGGGGAAACCAGATGGCGCTATGGTTGGCCCGCTCAATGGCGCTGCCATAGGTCAAACGTATATCAACTGCTTTTCTTTTAAATAGGAACCCCCTTTTTTTATTAGATATTCGTGTAGTACGTAAAGAAATATGAATGTTTTAGTTGGACCACTTTTTTCGCTTTGTGATAGATGGCGCTGTAATAGTCACAAACAAATGGCTCACAATTTTAGACAAACAGTTGGTAACAGGTTGGTTTTTTAAATTAAAATACAGAACTTAGGTACGTTTGAACATTTTATTTCAGTTGCTCCAATGTGATACATGTACCTTTGTGAACTTATCATTTCTGAGAACACATGCTGTTACAGCGTGGTTACCTGTAAATACCACATTAATGCAATAAATGCTCAAAATGATGTCCGTCAACCTCAATGCATTTGGCACTACGTGTAACGACATTCCTCTCAACAGCGAGTAGTTCGCCTTCCGTTATGTTCGCACATGCGTTGACAATGCGCTGACGCATGTTGTCAGGCGTTGTCGGTGGATCACGATAGCAAATAACCTTCAACTTTCCCCACGGAAAGAAATCCGGGGACTTCAGATCCGGTGAACGTGCGGGTCATGGTATGGTGCTTCGACGACTAATCCACCTGTCATGAAATATGCTATTCAATACCGCTTCAACCGCACGCGAGCTAGTGCCGGACATCCATCATGTTGGAAGTACATCGCCATTCTGTCATGCAGTGAAACATCTTGTAGTAAAATCGGTAGAACATTACGTAGGAAATCAGCATACATTGCACCATTTAGATTGGCATCGATAAAATGGGGGCCAATTATCCTTCCTCCCATAATGCCACACCATACATTAACCTGCCAGGGTCGCTGATGTTCCACTTGTCGCAGCCATCGTGGATTTTCCGTCGCCCAATAGTGCATATTATGCCGGTTTACGTTACCGCTGTTGGTGAATGACGCTTTGCCGCTAAATAGAACGCGTGCAAAAAATCTGTCATCGTCCCGTAATTTCTCTCGTGCCCAGTGGCAGAACTGTACACGACGTTCAAAGTCGTCGCCATGCAATTCCTGGTGCACAGAGATATGGTACGGGTGCAATCGACGTTGATGTAGCATTCTCAACACCGACGTTATTGAGATTCCCGATTCTCGCGCAATTTGTCTGCTACTGATATGCGGATTAGCCGCGACAGCAGCTAAAACACCTACTTGGGCATCATCATTTGTTGCAGGTCGTGGTTGACGTTTCACACGTGGCTGAACACTTCCTGTTTCCTTAAATAACCTAAATATCCGGCGAACGGTCCGGTCACTTTGATGATGTTGTCCAGGATACCGAGCAGCATACATAGCACACACCCGTTGGGCATTTTGATCACAATAGCCATACATCAACACGATATCGACCTTTTCCGCAATTGGTAAACGGTCCATTTTAACACGGGTAATGTATAACGAAGCAAATACCGTCCGCACTGGCGGAATGTTACGTGATACGATATATATATATACATTTGTGACTATTACAGCGCCATCTATCACAAAGCGAAAAAAGTGGTCCAACTAAAACATTCATATTTCTTTACGTACTACATGAGTATGCAATAAAAAGGGGGTTCCTATTTTAAAAAAACACAGTTGATAACCGTTTGACCTATGGCAGCGCCATCTAGCGGGCCAACCATAGCGCCATCTGGTTCCCCCCTTCAAGCTACGCGAGTTTCGTTCTTTGTAGTTTTTTCGTTAGACGCTTATTTCGTGAGATATTTGGCCCCGTCACTATCAATGGACCAACCTGTATATCAAAGACTGCATATATTCAATTTTGCGTGAAACTTTATCTGTGAGAAAGTACTGTTTCCAGCGCCTACATCACGATTTCACAGAGTTTCAAAACCAAGCACGGGAGAAATCATGCAAACATTGCTAAAAGCGCTCGATGAGGAAATGCAAAATCCGTATACAGCATAAAAGAAGGAGGCGAAACCTGATTTTTTTGCACAAGCCGTAAATTAAGCAGCAGTACATTTTTTGGGTGCTCCAAACCGAATCGAAACCAACAAAAGCGGTTCGTTTGCGAAGCACTTGCAAGAGAATTATCGCCTAATCGCCTGTGTCTGTTGTTACACTCAGCATGTGCCGTCGCTATAGAGGATCCGAAAACAATTTATTGCTTAGGTATACAACGTTTTTTTTTTCCGCGGTAAGTTATCGTTTGAATGAGGAAAAACGAACGAAAACTTTTCATCATTATTTATCATGACAGTGCCAGCACATCTTGTCAGGCAACTGATTAGATGACCGAGAAAAAATGTAGCTAACATATCATTATGTGGAATAATTTATACTGCTGCAGTCACTTTTTACTAATATTTTATTAGCGCGATGCATTTCGGCAGCATGCTGCCATCATTAGGTGCATTATACAGTCAGCTGATAGGTTATGTACATTAGCTGTGTTTGCCAGTGGGGTTAAGAATCGAAAAATAACATTTCTGTAGGCGGTTTCATTTTCTGGCACACAGAGCACAGTAACAGTTAAACAACAACTTAGCATGAAAATTATTTCTCGATTCTTAACCCCACTGGCACACGCAGCTAATGTACATAACCTATCAGCTGATATATAAGTAACAGTATAATGCACCTGATGGTGGCAGCATGCTGCCGAAATGCATCGTGCTAGTAAAATATTAGCAAAAAGTGACTGCAGCAGTATAAATTATTCCACATAATCTTATAATACAGTCGTAGACCTTGTAATTTTTCCTCCTATCTATGTAATTATGTAGTTCTCAATTCGTACGAGCAATCAATCATTCATAATAGGAAACACAGTCATAGCTCAGTCACTCAAAATGATTCCGAAATTTTACTTGTTACAATGAAATCAGGCGACGATTCTTCTTCTCTGTAGGCTCGTGCTTTGCGGCCGTCTGCTAATTTGTACAAACAAAATGCCTCGTATTTTTGGGAGCGTTGTATAATCAGTCGGGAAACCTCAGATCAAGCGGGTATTTGGCTTTGATGAAGTTTAACCTTCCGAAGAAGTAATGGAGCTCTTGGATTATTAAATACAGGTTCGTATCCAGTCTTTCGGAAGTTCTCTTCTGATTAACAACTACGCAATATATCGATGAATTTCATTAATCCTCAAATGTCAAATACACACCTTTTGTATGAAGGAGCAATATATATATATATATATATATATATATATATATATATATATATATATATATATATATATATATATATATTTCCGTTTTAATCGTTCAATTTCGTATCAGTTATCTTTTGTCATAAATCTCAATATTCAGATTACAATTCTTCAAACAAAGCTCAGGCTAATCGACGCGAAGACAGTCTCCGAAGTTTTTCTTGACAACCACCAGAGAGAGTACTACAAAGAATAATTATGCGCTCATGGCATAGCTATTGTATGAAACTACTTTGCGCATGAATTCTGCGAGTATGAAGATAGAAAATTAGTAAACGTCATTCAAGCGTAGAATTGTATCAGAATAATTCATCGAATATAAAGAGATATTACAACATCCATATAACAAGGATAAATTTAAATTTAACGTATCATTGTCCCTATTCACCTGATTTATCGCAAACGACTTCTTTTGTTTCCTTATGACAGGTAACTGAGAACGGCTCATCAAAAGGTTTTCAATGACGAATATCACAAATTCACTGCGAGGGGGTACTCTTTACGTTAGCAGCAGTGTAGTTCCTCAAATATCGGTGGGAATGTACCGAAAGGACTAAGAAAAGCGATACGTAATTCCGAGTAGGGAAGAAGTTTTTAACTGCTCGTGTTAGTTAAAATAAACAGGACGGACCGTTTGGAGCCGCGTGCCTTCAGTCGGCCGCTGTTTGTTTACTCGGAGGGTGGGCCGCTTCTGCAGACAGGGAAAGTGTAGCCTGTGGTGCCGCCGACATCTGCTGCGTCTCGTCTCTGTGGCCCGTGATGACGCACCCCGGCCGCCTCGCACGCCCGAGGAGACTGCGGCCAGAAGACTTCCGGCGGCGAGACGCGAACCGCCCCGCTCGCCGCAACCTTCCTCGAATGTCAGCCAGCAGCTGCCGAGACGGGTGGCGGATTCGGGCGTTGACAGCTTTCAGTTCCTTTTTTTATTTCTACTTTTTATTCTCTCTGCTAGGTTCGCAGAATGCTAAACCACAGTTTGAAAGGTTTCAACAGAGTCCCCTTGTATTATCCCTATTGCAGTCGAGGGAGAGTACCTCATTCACATTTCTTGCCATATGAATCATTTTATTTGAAGGAATTACTCTCACTAGAAACTGAAAACAGCTATACTTCGTGTACAGGATGGGTCGCCGTGCCTTTTCGTCGTCAATCTTTTGACCAGGTTGATGTGGACCAAAACAACTTTCTCTCCTGTGACAACCTGGCAATAGGTCCATGATTAAGGAATTTGTTGCTAGCGCACTCGAGCAGATGTAATTTCGATGGATTGCTCACGCGCTGCCTGCGATATGTAAGCTATAAGAGAATCTCAGACCAGAGAGCAGTGCTGTCAGCAGTAGGAACTGTGTAGCAGTAACAGTGGTAGTAGCGAGCAGTCTGGTGTAGAGATGGGCAAACTGAAACACGTAACTGTTTCGAAATAAATGAAACAGTACAATGTAATGTTTCGATATATTGTTTCGAAACAGTGAAACAGTTTGTGTTTTGTAATCTAATAAACCTACACATTTTATCATCTTGAATGTCTACTGTATAAGTATGTCCATATAAACACAAATGAGGTGCGAGAGCGCTAATCATGTCGCAGAAAGTATGAAACTATCACTTAGGCGTCTTGGCAGTTTCGTATTTCCTGCAGCAAATGCGCTGCTTTCGTGTCGTGTGACTTTCGTACTTTTCAATTGGCTGAGGACAGCCATAGCTGAACACAGAAGAACCACCACGAACGGAACTGGAGGTGGGAGTAAACTGCAGAAACAATGGATATGCTACTGGGATTCCCACATTCCGTTAGTATGGGTAATATACCCATCCTGCTAATTTCCATGCACACAAAGGGAATCAGTGTGAATAATAGGCACAGTGACTATAGACTCACAAATAACGCCAAATAATTCGAATAAATAACAAAATATAACTGAAAAAAATTTTGTCTTTCAAGGTGTTTCGAACCGTTACTATAAATTCACCATGCTTCCCAGCCCTTTCCGTTCACCATTACACTATAAGTGATACGTCAAACAGATTGCTTGCAATTATACCTACATCAAATTTATGTATATGTCTAATAACCGTCACTCTACGCCTTTTTTTTATTCAAAATGTTGTAAGCTTACTAGCGTTTCTTAATATGATTACTGTACATGAACAGAGAAGCGTATGTTATAAAAAAGTGTAATTTAACTGAATGATTTTCACATATTTATTATTTTGAATGTGAATAGTATGCGTTGTTTTATTGTTTGGTTAGTGTTTATAAAGCAGATGTTACGCCATTTCGGAATAGGACAGTCAGCTAGAAACGAAGTTTTATTTTCGGATATCTTCAGCTTCATGCTAATGCTTGTCAAAAAGATTTCGACATTCTTGAAAGTGATTCATGAAGTGGTATGTTGTGTTTCAGTACCTGTGCCGAGCCCGAATCTCGTCCAACACAGAGCGGAATGAAACATCACTGTTTCGATACAATTAGTCCGTTCCAAGCACAGGGGGACTGAAACAGCCTTATTTTGAAACAACGATACAGTTTCTGTGTCTGGTTCAAATGGTTCAAACGGCTCTGAGCACTATGGGACTCAACTACTGAGGTCATTAGTCCCCTAGAACTTAGAACTAGTTAAACCTAACTAACCTAAGGACATCACAAACATCCATGCACGAGGCAGGATTCGAACCTGCGACCGTAGCGGTCTTGCGGTTCCAGACTGCAGCGCCTTTAACCGCACGGCCACTTCGGCCGGCTTCTGTGTCTGGCTTGAGATCGAATCTGGTCTGGTTATCCGAGACAGTGGCGGAATGAAACACCAGTTTCGAAACAGTGAACCACAGCCGTTCCGAAACACTGAAACAGTTCCACGTATCGATACACTGTATCGAAACATAGAAACAGTGGCCAAGTCTAGTCTGGTGTATAGAGTTGGCTGGGCCGGTCGTGGGGAGCGATGGCGGCGCCTGAACGATGTAGTAAAAGGTAAAAGCAGCCTCGCACACACGTACTACTGTTATATTAAGTCGGATGTAAAAGTTTTTAAAAAAATCTCTTAATAATAATCTTTCTTATAAATATTAACTTTTGACAATCATTCATCTCAATTTTAAGAATTTACTAATTTCCCCAATCCATGGTCATCCCGATTATTGTAAAGAAAAATCAGTTGTTTCTTTTTATGCATGAAAAATCTATCGCCCAGCATTGCAATGGGCTGTACCAGAAAAATTTCTTATAGGAGCAGATATATACGCGTTATCCGGCGACTCCACTGAGGTAAGAATTTTCAATTTATTCAGAATGATCTTTCAGGGTCCTGACGCAGCGCTGCTGACGTCTAAATTTACCAGTTTGGATACACAATCAGTTAATTATTGAAAGGTTATAAGTGAGTCACAATTTTATTGAGAGATTAGTCACGTTATTATTGTGAGGTTACGGTATAATAAAACTGTTGGGAGGTTGCACTAAACGCGAATGTTATGTATTATAATTATATTTTCTATCTGTTGGGAGGTTACAACCTCTTCATCTTAGAGCGCCACGTATACCCTATGTCCTCAGTAGTCTGTTAGATACACGTCCAGTCATATTAAAGTGACCACCGCCTATGTTTGACGTCGACGTGCAATAACCACTCACACAAGGTAGGTGGCAGCACTAGCAATGGAGGGTAGAGATGGGCAAACTGAAACACGTAACTGTTTCGAAACAAATGAAACAGTAGAATGTAATGTTTCGATACGCTGTTTCGAAACAGTGAAACATTTTGTGTTTTGTTATCTAATAAACCTACACGTTTTATCATCTTCAATGTCTACTGTATAAGTATGTCCATATAAACACAAATGAGGTGCGAGAGCGCTAATCATGTCGCAGAAAGTATGAAACTATCACTTAGGCGTCTTGGCAGTTTCGTGTTTCCTGTAGCAAATGTGATGCTTTCGTGTCGTGTGACTTTCATACTTTTCAATTTTGTCTTTCAAGGTGTTTCGAACCGTTACTATAAATTCACCATGCTTACCAGCCCTTCCCGTTCACCATTACACTATCAGTGAAATGTCAAACAGATTGCTTGCAATTATACCTACATCAAATTCATGTATATGTCTAATAACTGTCACTCTACGCTTTTTTTTATTCGAAATGTTGTAGGCTTACTTGCGTTTCTCAATATTATTACTGTACATGAACAGAGAAGCGTATGTTATTAAAAAAGTATAATTTAACTGAATGATTTTCACATATTTATTATTTTGAATGTGAATAGTATGCGTTGTTTTATTGTTTGGTTAGTGTTTATAAAGCAGATGTTACGCCATTTCGGAATAGGACAGTCAGCTAGAAACGAAGCTTTATTTTCGGATATCTTCAGCTTCATGCTATTGCTTGTCAAAAAGATTTCGACACTCTCGAAAGCGTTTCACGAAGTGGTATGTTGTGTTTCAGTACCTGTGCCGAGCCCGAATCTCGCCCGACACAGAGCGGAATGAAACATCATTGTTTCGATACAATTAGTCCGTTCCAAGCACAGGTGGACTGAAACAGCCTTATTTTGAAACAACGATACAGTTTCAGTGTCTGGCTCGAGATCGAATCTGGTCCGGTTATCCGAGACAGGGGCGGAATGAAACACCACTGTTTCGAAACAGTGAACCACAGCCGTTCCGAAACACTGAAACAGTTCCACGTATCGATACACTGTATCGAAACATAGAAACAGTGGCCAAGTCTAATGGAGGGAACATACAGTGTGCCGGAGGAGACGTGGAAAACAGTGCAGCCGTTGTAGTAATGTGGAATCGGGGCGATTCCTCTGACGTCCAATATCACTGACTGTAAGGATGGAAGCCAAGGACGGAAGCGTTTCCCAAACGGCCAAGTTTGTGAACTGTTCGCGTATCGCCGCGGTTGAAGTACTCTGGTGGCCAAAATTAAAGCAACAAACTGTTATTTCCCGGTCCTGTGTCTAATTCACGATATAATCATACAAACTGTCAACAGATTTCGTTACGATCGTGTTCTGCACGGAAGATAGTATTCCGATCAACGGGCAACCACGTCAGCAATGACGTCAGGGGTAGTGTTTGGAGGGTAGTCCCACATCCACAATCGCTGTGTACACAGTCACAGACGGTGCAGTATGGCACAGAGAAGACATCTACAGACACTCCGCTGTGAAGGGCCATAGGAAGAATGAAAGCAGGAGAGTCGCAAACTGATGTTCAAAATGGCTCTGAGCACTATGGGACTGAACTGCTGTGGTCATTAGTCCCCTAGAACTTAGAACTACTTAAACCTAACTAACCTAAGGACATCACGCACATCCATGCCCCAGGCAGGATTCGAACCTGCGACCGTAGCGGTCGCGCGGTTCCAGACCGTAGCGCCTAGAGCCGCTCGGCCACTCCGGCCGGCCAACTGATGTGGCCCCATGGCTTAATGTGAATCGTTCTGTTGTTTCTCGGATGAGGCGACAGTTTATAGAGACCGAAACTGTATCCCGAAGACCAGGCCAGGGCCGAATATACGTGTGGCATGAGAAAGAGTAGACCGTTATTTGGCTGTAAGGGCACAACAGCACCGCCTTAGTACTGCACGGCAACTACCATCTGACATCGCAGCATCCCCTAGACCTGTTGTATCGGAGCAAACGGTGTAAAGAAGGCTTCAGAGAGTGGCCCTTATTGTTGAAGACCTGCTGTCTGTTTATCGCTGGCGTGTCTTCACAGAAGGGAACGTCTAGATTGTAGCCGTCAACGTGCCACCTGGACGGTCGAACGGTGGGCCAATGTTCTTTTCATAGACGTGTCCCGAATTGATCGGGAGAGTGATTCTCGACGGATTCGCATCTGGAGGGCATGTGTAACACGATTTCTGGACCCAAATATTGTGGAAAGAAACCGATATCGAGGAGGAGTCCTAATGGTGTGGGTAGGGATTATGTTGGCCACTCGAACACCTGATCATGAAGTTGTACGGTTGAATAAGTAAAATTTAACTGCTGTCACGTACCGCGAGATTTTGGGATCTCATGCGCGGTTGTTCAAATGGCTCTGAGCACTATGGGACTTAACAAAAAAAAAATGGTTCAAATGGCTCTGAGCACTATGGGCATCAACTGCTGAGGTTATTAGTCCCCTAGAACTTAGAACTAGTTAAACCTAACTAACGTAAGGACATCACAAACATCCATGCCCCAGGCAGGATTCGAACCTGCGACCGTAGCGGTCTTGCGGTTCCAGACTGCAGCGCCTTTAACCGCACGGCCACTTCGGCCGGCTGGGACTTAACATTTGAGGTTATCAGTCCCCTAGACTTAGAACTAGTTAAAACTAACTAGCATAAGGACACCACTCACATCCATGCCCGCGGCAGGATTCGAACCTGCGACCGTAGCAGCAGCGCGGTTCCGGACTGAAGCGCCTAGAACCGCTCGGCCACAGCGTCGATCGGGCCGTTCACACAATAGATCCTCAACCGAGAAGTCTAGTGTAGCTGGGCACGGCGATGGAGTGAGCACAGCTCCACATTCCCGTCGGTACCTTCCAGAACTTCATTGACGTGCTATGGGGCCAGACTTCGTATTGATGGACGACTATACTCAACCTCACAGAGCACGGGTGGTTGATGTTTCTTTTTGGAAACGGAAGATATTGCACGCATGACGTGGCCTGCTCGCTCTTCCGATTTGAATCCTACAGCACACGTTTCGGATACACTACGGAGACGGCTTGCATCACGTCAGCATCCACCAGCCTCTCTCCAAGACTTGCGAGCTGCTCTGCACGAAGAATGGCCGTTATTGCTTCAACATCAGATTGATGACATAATTCAGAACATGTTCAGTCGTTGTCAGGCCTGTATTGGTGTCAGATGTGGTCACACCCCATACTGAGCACATTAACCAGTTGTCAGAATGTGTGTGTAAATACCTTAAGCTGAAAGAAACGAACATTTTTGTCTACCGTTGTGGATGTTGCAGTTGATTACGTTCTGTATTCTTTACATTGCTTCTGTTTTACTATAGCTTGTTTATAGTGTTTTGTGGCAAAATAAACGCAACATTGCAAAATATCAATTTGTTGCTTTAATTTTGGACGACAGTGTGTATCGGGCACGGCAAAATGGCGCTATCCAAAATCGGCGCCGAGGCAATTGTGATGCACCAAGGGCCATAGATAACAGGGGGGTGAACGACGTCTGTGGAAATGTATACGGGCGAACAGACGTGCAACTGTTGAGCAACTGACCGCCCACATGAACCAAGGGGCTATCTACAGTGTCTCCGTAACGACGGTTCAGCGAACGCTGTTGCGTATGGGCCTCCGTAATGGGCTACTGGTTCGTGCACCCATGCTGAGTGCTGTTCATCTCCCACAAAGGCTGGAATTTGCGCGTCATTACCGTAACTGGCCGTCCACTGAGTGGTGATAGATGGCCTGCTGGGTGGATCACGTTTCGTGCTCCATAAAATGGATTCTCCATAAGGTAGATTTCCGTTTACGTGCGTGGCGTTGAACATCTGAAAGCAAACACCCTGCGACAATGGCCGGAAGGGTTTAGGTCGAAGGAGGGAGTCTGGGAAATGTTTTTGTGTCATTTCCTGCGTGATTTCATCATTGTAACTGTAGAAGCCGCACTGGATCAACACAAGTTGCATCTGTTCTTGGGGGCAATGTCCACCATTACATGCAGTTTGTTTTTCCTCGGCACGACGGCATCTACCAGCAGGACAATGTAAAGTGCCGCACAGCTCGTAGTGTACGTGTGTGGTTCGAAGAGCCACACGATGAGTTTACCGTACTGCCCTGGCGACCGGACTTCCAAACGTCGATCGGGCCGTTCACACCATGGATCCTCAACCGAGAAGTCTAGTGTAGCTGGGCTCCACATTCGTCTCGGTACCTTTCAGAACTTCATTGATTCTCTTCTTGCATGTCTCGTAGTAAAAGGTGGTTGTTCAGGCTTTTGACAGGTTATCACATGGACAATGTATAACCATTCTCTGTCCTCCCTGACAGTTGTTGCCGTATGTGGTTCCCTGAAGTTGTGTGACGTAATCACTGAGTCTCATTTTATTTTTGGAAGTACATTAATTGTGAAGGAGGAATTGAACAGGTGGTTGGCTTTCATTCGTTTTTGTGCTTCGACAGCATGCCATGTTTTCCGTCGTAGTGCACATCGTTGGTGCGTTTTAGTATGTGTGTGTGTGTGTAGTGTAGTTTAACGTCCCGTCGACAACGAGGTCATTAGAGACGGAGCGCAAGCTCGGGTTAGGGAAGGATGGGGAAGGAAATCGGCCGTGCCCTTTCAAAGTAACCATCCCGGCATTTGCCTGAAACGATTTAGGGAAATCACGGAAAACCTAAATCAGGATGGCTGGAGACGGGATTGAACCGTCGTCCTCCCGAATGCGAGTCCAGTGTGCGTTTTAATAGTTGGTTGTAACTATGTATACTGTTTCTCACAGGTTTTTCACTTCACTTTCACCTGTTATCACACTTTTGATACAGAAATACGAGAGTTGGGAAAAATTATGTCGCAATACTCATCGTAATAAAAAAAGAGACTACTGAAGATGACACTTAGGCGTCGAAACATGTTTAGATAAATAATATAAAATATAAGTTAACTGTGTTTTACAAAATACGGAGATTTAAAAACTCAAATTTAATTCATAAACTCGGAAAAAACGTCAAAAGTAGTTTATAAATCCAGCAGTAAGATTAATTCTCTATAGGTACTCTGCAGTTCACTGTGAAGTGTATAACAAAGGGCACTTACGAGGGTAATCCCACAAGTAAGGTTCCCTAGGTTAAAAGAACATTGTCCGGAAAGCGATTCAGCTCCGACGACGAGATGAAAGAAGAGGTTCATAACTTTCTGAACAGCATGGCGGCGAGCTGGTTTGACATGCGCATACAGAAACTGCCACAGCGTCTACAAAAATGCATCGACAGAAATGGTGGTTATGTCGAAAAATAGCTAAATGTTCAAGCTGTAAACTGATGTAAACCATTGTAGAAATAAACAGATCTATGAACTTATAAAAAAATGTGCACTATAATTAGCCTAATCTTTTCGTCACGGTCCCTACGGGAGCGGTTCGTAGTTCATTGAAGTTTATTTCTGGAATGTCCACTTAGTACTGGTTCTTGAAACTTAATAAGTAGGTTTTCGCGAGGTAATTGGCATCTGTCTTCAAGCATCTGCCCATTCAGGCTTTTCATTTCCTTACCTTGGAAGTTATATCCTCATCGTTCTGTCCTTTCTTCAACTTAGCGCTCCACATATTCTTTTTCCTAGTCGGTTCTGTGGAGAGCATCCTCATTTCTTAGGTTATCAGTCAATTTATTTACCAGCATTTTTTTGTAACACCTCTACTCCAACGCTTCGATTTTCCCGAATTTCTCACATTTCGTAGTGGAACAATATCATTTTCCCCATCTTCCCACCCCATTCAAGGATGGTGCATAGGAATAACAACTACCGGAACGGATCCGCACAAGTTCGCATTTCTATATTTCTATCGTCAATGTTACTACGCAAGATGTGAGCGATACTTGTCTGTAGGCTTGTTTCAAACACCCGCTCTCAGAATATTAAGAATAATACTTTTTATTATTCTTAAGGTATAAAAAAATACCTATTGTTTTCTACTGGATTTCATCGAACATTTCTGTGACAGTATAGCGTTGGCTAGAATAAAATGCAACAAATGACGCAGGTTCTCGTCACTGTTATGCCCGATTTCTTGCATTAGATCTGCTTTTATTATGGTACCCATAAACTCTTCCCCATAAATCCTGTGACAACGAAGGTATTAAATTGTCGTTCACCAGCGGGAACAACATTGCTTCCCTCGATACCTCTTTAATTCCACGAGCTTTTGGAGACAAGGACAGTCGCAAACGTTTTGTGCATTTCTCGACGCCTTTTGGTATGAGCAGAAATCAGGATACCAGACGTTGTGAGGTGCAACTAAGGCCCAGCCCACTGTTTCGTCTGCTATATACCTCCTGTAGGGATTTTCTGTCGGAAACGACACTAGACACAATCCATGTTTTCTGTAAAAGAAATTAATTTGCGCCTGGGAGCTGGTGGAAACCACCTACAGTGGTTTTCTGACTGGCCAGGTGAAATCCAACGAACTGTGGGGGAAGAGGAAATCACTGTTAAGCGAGAAGGAAGAAAGAAGCTCGAAAATTAGTAACAGCGTCTACTATTGATGGAATAACATAATTATCATTTTTGATAGATCATAAAAAGGATAAAAACTGGCGTCCCAGAAAGTATGCAGGAGGAGAGACCAAACAATTAGCAAAGGCTTTTCTAGTAAGAAGTAAGATTATTATCTGAGTAAGTCACTCACTGCTTAGCTGATTTCTTTGTCACATCATTCTGCTCGATACTGTGATCGACGAACATGCACCACATGGAAAAATACAAGCGACCAGTAGCTCTTGTCTGACAGCTTTATGAGAATTGAGGGTCTGTATCCATCGACTCAGGCTAACCAGTTTCTCCCACCCGATTCCGGAACGGGTGGCAAGAAAGGTGTGCTTTATAGAGGCGATGAAATGAGGCTCAGGCACCTGCAAAACATTTTTAATGTAAAAATGCTGTTTCACTTAGGAGCCAACATGGAATAATCAATGTACCCTTAACCTTTCACCAAGCGCAAGCGCTGTGAGACGTGTTAGGCAGTTGATTAATTTTCTTGTGCCATTGAAAATACAAATAACAATACATTTTTAGTTTTAATATATTTGGTTCCCTTAATAGCCGACTTCCCTTCGTATAATATGTCCGCAATTCTATAAATGTGCTCTTTGTTGATTTGTCTTCAGCGGTCTAGCACACAGCAGTCAATAAAATGACTTCTACGACAGAAGAGTCACTACATAATTTCCGCTCAATATGGGGCCTGCAAAAGTAACCACTACTCTGTCTTCCATTCATCCAACTTGGAGATGCTCCCAGACTAATTGATAATACCGGAAAATGCATGATCAACAGTTCCGTAAATGAGGTCATTATTTGATGCATTATGCTTCATTCCGATTCTTTCAATGAACCTCAGTCCGACATCTTTCTTCTTCTTGACGAGATTTATGTTGTCGTTCCATCTTAACTCTCCGACGGGTACTATAAGTACCAGTACTTCACTTACTAATGCTCTTGGCATCGATAATGGATCTGTGTTTAATTATTACCTATTCATTGGTATACACGAGGCTATCTTTGCTTCAGATTAATTTTCCAGTAAATTTTATTTTCTCACAAATTATATCAAATCGGTGATATAGCGTGATGATTTTGTACTTCTTGAGATTACTGTGATAAAAGTTTTCTAGTATTTCTTCGCACAAAAAAATAAAACAAAACAGGGGACTGTGCAGTCGTCTGATGACGAATGCTCAGGGTTAGGAGCGAATAGCGGCTCTGCTTTCTTTCTTTATTTATCTTTTTGGAAAAATATAGAACTGTAACAGTGGCTTGTTCTGTCTTAATTTCCGCACGAATTTACCCGTATTTGCATTAACTAACTCACAATGTTAATTTTCGACAAATTGGCACAAATTTTCGAATTTCAGTCCACTTACGGAATCTAACAAAGGTGTAGTATTAAGTATTGACTGGCGCTTTGTTCTGCGTGGCGAAACAGAAGGGACTCGTACTAAAATGTGTTACATTCAGTTTTACTCCCAACAGCACTTTCAGTCTATAAACCACATCTCATAGTGACTAATTTCTCAGCGTCTGCGATGTGTGCCTACTATACCACAACTCGTAGCTTGGCGTGGTTGAACGATGAACATTTATCATGATAGTCGTATAGAAACTCAGGATTTAGTCTGAGCTATGAACTAACAATGTTAGTAGCTAGATTTTTTAAAAGGTGAAGCACATTTCATAATGGTTGTGATCAACAAGGCACATAAATGTGAAGTCTACCCAGTTCAATGTACTAAGAATAGAAAAAGCGTCGTACAAACATTTGAAGACCTTAAAACATTATTTTAGCTGTCTCAGATTTTATGTAACAATACAGAGACGAAAAAAGTTTTAGAAGGCAGATCACACCATCTTTTTTGATTGCCTCCTGTGTCTTGTTTTCTTTGTTCTTACGAAAAACGGAAAAGAGCTGTATTTGTATAGTTTTCCCAGCTCAATGACGCTGGCAGTTTCACTTTTGAAGCAACACTAGATGAAAAGCTTATCAGTGCATATACGTACTTGTTAAAAATTAAATGGACAGATAAAATATAAACAAGTACCGAAAAGAACTTGTGAAGAAAGAAGTCTATTCCAGGCCCTTACCAGAAGGAACAGGTTAATGAGGTTGTACCTGCTACGGCATCCAGGAACAGTTAACCTGGCGCTGGGAGGAGCACTAAAGCGGAAAAACAGTAGAATCAGACAAAGGATTGAATATGCAAAGCTGATTATGGAGGATGTTGGGTGCAGTAATTCTGCAGAAAAAAAATTGAATAAGATAGGAAAATATGGAGTACAGGATGAAACAGGAAGTAAGACTGATTAAAAAAATTACCTATACTGGGCACACACGTTTTGTTGCCCATGTGTTGTAAAATATGAATAATATCTCTCTATTTCTGAAATTATCTCTATGTCTTGCAAAATACAGAGAGGAAAGTAATTAACTCTTCCTACAGCTATCGCAAACCGTCAAGAGCGAACTACTAAATAAGTAATGTAATATTCAGCAAGTCCTATGAAGAGTGAGGAGGAGGAGGAGATTGGTATTTAACGTCCCGTCGACAACGACGTCATTAGAGACGGAGCACAAGCTCGGATTAGGGAAGGATGGGGAAGGAAACCGGCCGTGCCCTTTCAAAGAATCATCCCGGCATTTGCCTGGAACGATTTAGGGAAATCACGGAAAACCTAAATCAGGGTGGTCGTAGACGGGTTTGAACCGTCGTTCTCCCCAATGCGAGTCAAGAGCACTTGCCCACGAGAGGTAAAGTCCCGAGTTCGAGTCTCGGACCGGCACACAGCTTTGATCTGCCGGGAATGTTTCAAATTCTAATAACTTTAGCAAGCACTAAGGGAACAGGATAACATCAAACCGTAACAGAGATCCAAGTTACAGAACTCTACGTTCAACCTACGGCTCAATTTCTGACAATGTTTGATGCGACGTGATGATGACGATCCGTTCGCGTGACAGTTTGTGAGAATGCTGCCATTTAAAATGAACTTTCTGTCACGTGATGTAATTTTCAGCGTTGATAGCCTCATGCATACGGACTACGAAGCGCGGGAAATTACCTCGTGGATTTCGTTAACATTCTTCGCTGCTGACCTTGAAGACAGCTCGGAGCAAGACTCCGATGAAAAGAGCGAGTGCAAGAACACTGAAGCGAGAGAGCGAGCGGTATCTCTGTCAGGGAGTGGGGAGGTGCTCCGTTCTCAGCTCAGCTGCGTCCGAGCACACAGTGTCCTTGCCTGTGGGCCGTTTCGGCGTGCTCCTTTGTGGCTGTTCCCCACAGCCGCAAGCCAAATAACACAAAAACCAGCGCCGTGGGCCTACGAGTGGAGAGGCGCGTTGTTGTCTGAGGCAATAAACCGCTAGCTGCCACGGCTACGACCACGGAGGGGTGGGATGGAATGAAGGAGGGGGTGGTGGAGAGGGAAGCGTCCGAGGAGGGGGGATAAGTCAAGAAACTGAACTGTGAGGGCGGTCAGCCAACGGAGCGATCTGGAGGTGAAGGCGGCCCGCGCTGGAACCGCTTACTTCCCGGATGCTGCGAACATACAGCTGTAAGGGAAACAACTGTATGAATGTGAATATTACCAACTCACAAGGCCACGACGTTCGGATCAAGGATTTGCTTCATACGTTCTACGCTTGTAACAGTCCATGACGACAACATAATTTGCAAGTTACAAAGTGTACTACCTAGGCGATTTCGAGAAACTCGCAAGAGAAGTTTTACACGTCAGTGATGTATCGGTGCGTTGCGACTCTAAGCACGAGCTGATGGCGGCCATATGAGTAACGATCAATCACCGCAATCGGTCCATCGTTGCATCGAGTCCAGGTCATTTTTTTTAACTTATACTGTCTTTCAACGCTATTCATATTATTTCGTACATTTTACATTCGAAAGGTAATATGATGACACGTGTATCTGCGTGAACTTTTGTTGAATTTGAAGTGTTATGTGGTTGTTTACTTATTTTTATTAGTACAACAAATATTATGCAACTTTTATTTCTATAGGCAAGTTAGAAACTTTATCAAGCGCCTTAAAACTAGTTCATATTTGATTGGCAACGAACGAGAAATTACCTTTCGTGAATATGCTGTTAAAATACATTCAATCGTTTATCACCAATGTCAGGCACCGACATTTACGAAAATGCTACGTTAATCACAGCTTGCATCCAAACTGTCGAAAGAAAGAGAATTTTTTCATAAAGTTATTGAGTTTTGTTTTTCGTTAGAAACTCTGAAGATCCCTTGTGCATGCGCGAAAATTGCATTCTTTCGATGTACTAGGTACCGTTTTAATTTATGTTTCCCCTGTATTTATGAAAAATATCATCTTACAATTTGTCATGTCGAAAGCACATCCTACGATTAATCGTACATTATCCTCATATTCTGCCATATTATAATCCATTGTATTATTGAATAAACTTACTTAAACCTTAATTTATCGATGTTTGATTTGGACTTGCCAAGCCTGTTCTTCCTCATTGAATCTGTGTCTGCAGATCGAAACATCGAGCTGCGAACCAGTTCTCGGTACCTTACACGATTGCAGGTATAAGAGATTTTGGAAATCACGACAGGAATACATATTCAGGAAAAATTTATGCATTTGGTCGTTTACGCTTTTCACGGCTTGTGAACGGAAATCGATCCCGAACGCGACAGGAATTGCTGTAGGCAGTGAAAGAAGGTTCTTCTCCGCCTGTTAGCGAAAGAACATTGCAACGGCAATTGCACATGATGAACATTTGGAGTCAGTCACCTCGCAAGATCCCATTGCTCACACAGGGACATAATAAAACTGATCGTCTTCAGTGGGCAAGAAATCATCGAACGGGGACGGCTGCTGACTGGCGGAACGTAATGTGACCTGAGGAGTCACATTTTCTCTTATATTCAAATGACGCGCGTCGTCCAGTGCATCGAAGCCCAAATGAAGCATTTCATCCCGAATGTGTGCAAGGTCAGGTTGAAGCTGAAGGTCGATCCGTGATGTTTTGCGTTTTATTTATTTATTTATTTTTTTTAAATTTTACTCCTCATCCTGAACTGAGCCCGCTCACTGAGATGAACACTGAGATGAACCAGCATATTTATTTAAACATTCTGAATGATCGTCTGGTGCCTTTCAGTCAACATGCGTATGATGAATATGCAATTGCCACCATTATTTTTCAGGACGATAACAGCAGTTTCGTCGGGCTAGATAAACATGTGACACGTTTTCTGAACACTCCCCCACCCTATTACATCTCGCCTGGCCTGCCAAATCACCAGAATTGAACCCCATAGAAAATCTGTGGTACATGTTGGAAAAAGCAGATAAAACGCCGACATTACCATTCCCACAATTTGGTGGAACTGCGCGATCAGAACTTCAGTGAATAGGTTAACATACCTTGTGGAGTCACTTCCGAAACAAATGCAGGCGGCTGTGAAATCCAGGGGTGGAATTACACGGTACTAAATGATGCTTGTAATGATTTTAACTTTTTGTGCTGTGAGCTTATCTTGCTTACCAGTGGACCAGCTCTGTCTTGGAATGTTCTCCCAAGGATCTCAGTAATTCTGAGGGAATTCATGTTACTAAGCGGCTTATTATGTGATAAGCATGATGATTTTGGTATGTCGGGACGCTCAACGGCGCCTTTATCAGCGCCCGTACAAATTGCCAGTCTTTTCACTGTCCAGTTTCGTCACTTCTCCTGAATGATGACGAAATGATGAGGACAACACAAACATCCAGTCCCAGGGCGGGGAAAATAGGCTAATCAGGTGCACAATACCAGTTTGCAAGTTGCCTGTCTTATGGCTTCCAAGTGCAACAAAAATTTGATTTTCATTGTTTCATATAATTACCGACCAAATTTAGAAAGTATATTGCTGTCATTATCTACTGACAATGAGTATAGTCTTAGTTAAAGGTTTGAACACAATAAGTTCAGGTATTACACTTAGAATCTATGTATGCTTTTTGAGGCAGCCTAACTCGTGGCGCGTAGATTACCCACACTCTTCATCCAGTGTTTGAGAAGGAGAGCGCTTACCGACTTTCAATGAACTGTAAACATAATTTCAGATTTTTTTTTTAAACATGACTCGCCTTCGACAACTTTGCTCATAGAAACTTGATAGATTTGTAATATGCAATTGGCAGCCTCTTATTTTCCAATCCTCTCGAGTTCAGTTTCAAACACTTTCTATACGTTTCGCTCTTTTCTGTTTTACATCAAATATGTAACATATTAACTCATTTGTAAAGTAAGCAAGCGTGTGAAGCTGTTTAACAGATGAGAAACAGCGGTGCCCTGTTTCCACTTAGGTCTTTCAGTGTTCTGTCAAATATTTCTGTACCTTCTTTCCCCATAGTATTGTGTTCAAGCTCGTTTCCTTTGAAAAGTTCTTCTGTGTATTCCTTCCACTTTGGTTACTAAGCACTGGCTTACCACCTGCCAAAGGGAATCCACGACACTCGTATCACGGATTTATTTCAAACTATGTACACTTTTAGAAGTCCATTAGGACGACATTATGCAAGTGGCAAGGTGTATTTCTTATGCGATTTCGAGAAAAGTGTAAGAGATGTTTTACGCATCAGTGATTTATCGTTGTGTTGCAACGCTGAGCACGAAGAGGCAGCGTACATGTAGTTAGCGTTCAAGCTCCGTGACCGCTGGATCGAGCCCCGCTTATGTTCTTTTCTTATTTTTTTTTTTTTTTTTTTTTGCGTACTTATTACATTTGAAAAGTAACATAATAAGAGACGTGTAGTATACGAATGTATGAACTTTTATTGAATTTCCAATAATTTTTATTATCACACTCTCTCTGTCGGGATCTTTTTCTGACCACAGTTCTAACGTCGTGATTTGTGGCCACCTGTGTTACACCACTTATGGTAGACACTGTAGATAGTCCGTCGCGAAACACTAACAAATCCAGCACCGTATGACTACAGGAACGGCAAAATACGATTACCCATTTTTGCCACTCTGCCTCGTCCTTACTTTTACCCATATTTACGTGCTATCTATCTATCGCTTGCGCCGTAGTCCCGCATTGTGTGCGCGGGGTTGGCGTGGTTAAATCGGATTTGGCATGTTAATTTGAAGGGGTGGCCGGATGCCCTTCCTGCCGCCACCCCGTACCCCCCAGGACGGAATCAGAGTACTCCATCTGTCTGCGTCTAGTGTAAATCATGCAAAAGTGCGGATGTGTTTCAAACGTCTGTGAGTCGTGTAACTGAGGCGGAACGTGGAGACCATCCCGGTATTCACCTAGGGGGATGTGGAAAACCGCCTAAAGTCCCTCGTCGTTAATCCGGCGGGCGGATTCGGTCCGGGGCCGGCGCGCCTACCCGAGTCCAGGAAGCAGCGCATTAGCGCTCACGGCTAACCTGGCGGGTCCACGTTTACGTACAATGTCCACTTAAAACATAAATGTCTCACTGATCGCTACTTCCATATGCTCACGTAGAGCCACTAAGCACGTGGGTGAGCACGTGACTCGATTGCTGCGCCATCTGTGCGTGCCCAATGGGGTGACTAATTTTTTGGTCAGAGAGCTTATTTGAGACAGGCGAAATACCCTTAGACATCAAGAAGAAAGTGGTAATTCCAAATCCAGAGAAGGCTAAATATCACCGAAACATCAGTTAACAAGTCATGAGATAGAAGCGCTTCAGATGTGTTGCTTCAGAAGAATGCTGCAGATTAGATGGATACATTGTATAACAAATGACGGGGCACGGAATCGAATTAGGGAAAAAAGAAATTTACGGCACAATTTTACAAAAAAGAATGGATCGACTGATAGGACACAACCGGAGGCACCAAGGAATCGTCAGTTTGGTAAGGGAGGTTAAGTGTTGGGTACAGAAACTGTACGGGGAGCCACGGCGCGAACACAGCAATCACCTTCAAACGGTTGTAGGCTACAGTCATTATGCAGAAATGAAGAGGCTTTGACCAGCCTTAGGAATGAAGACCACAGCAACAAGAACAAAGCTATTAGGCTGAGTTGTAGCTTATTACCAATGCTCTACGTTGAAGAAACAATAAGGGAAGTTGGAAGATATTTTCGGAAGAGGAATAAAACTTCAAAAGGAACAGATATCACTGCTAAGGTCCGTAGGCGGTATGACACTTTTTTCCGGATGTAAGGAAGACTTAGGAGATATAGTGAAAGGAAAGCAAGGAATACAGACTGAGAAAAAGTAGGGCAATGAAGAAGATAATGGAGAGTATTAGAAACGTTAGAGTAGGGAACAACAAACGGTGGAAAAACTCTCCTACCTGGGGAGAATGATACCACAGGACGTTCGGAGTAAGGAGGATATCAAAAGTAGAATGACATAGGCGAAGGAGGCTTTCATGAATAAAAGAACTGCTTATTATACTACATTTATTTTATTTGGGAATTAAGCTAGAAATTAAAATAGAAAACACTGGCTCCCAATTTTTTGTGTCCTCGAGACGAGAGTGAGACGGAAATTCCTTAATAATATACAGTGCCTACTGTACAGGAGTAATTTAGGGCCGGATTAACTTTAAGGCACCCTATCGGAATTATGGAGGCGAATTTGGGGTTTTTCCATTGTTATTATTGTGATACCTCCCTACGTTATCACCTACATCACATGATTAGCTTCGATTACTAAATGTGTACCCGTTAATATCCACTGTTTTGTCAAACTGCGGAATTTTTTATTTTTTAGATATGTTTCAGCTGCAACCATAGTTATTCTGCAGACCTGTCTTTCAGAAGAGTTAACCCTAAAAAAGGGGTAGAAAAACACTAGCAATCATCTGGATGAGATAAATACTGATTGAGCAGTTAATAGGATCATAAACAATAATGCGAAATCTACAGCTAAAGAGCTCTTACAAAATTCTTCCGCAAGTCTGAACGCTGAGCTACAATATTCAGCACTTCGTTTATATGTCTGCCTATTGCTCAACACTGGTCACATTATCATTACAAGCGCTTCCATAACATATCAAAAATTTTTTAGTTGTCCACTGCTGAAGAATGTAATACCAGAAAAGGTTCCTCCAGTCAGCAAGTTTAGATTTTGCACTTGTGAATTGCTGTCTACTTACATTATTTCACGGTTTGGGTATCAGACTCCATAGCAGAAACACACTTAGAATTCTAAAGTACTATAACTTCTGCTTCTATGAGTGTATCTGAAATGATAACTGTTCTGTATGTAATTTCAGTTAAAAGCTGAGGTGAAAAACAGAAACACACTGAGGTGGCAAAAGCTATGGGATAGCGATATGCACATATACAGATGTCGGTAGTATTGCATACGCAAGGTATAAAAGGGCCGTGACTGGCGGAGCTGTTCAAAAATGGCTCTGAGCACTATGGGACTTAACATCTATGGTCATCAGTCCCCTAGAACTTAGAACTACTTAAACCTAACTAACCTAAGGACACCACACAACACCCAGCCATCACGAGGCAGAGAAAATCCCTGACCCCGCCGGGAATCGAACCCGGGAACCCGGGCGTGGGAAGCGAGAACGCTACCGCACGACCACGAGATGCGGGCGGCGGAGCTGTCATTTATCGCAGGTGACTGATATGAAAACGTTACCGACGTGATTATGGTCGCACGATGGGAATCAACAGACTCTGAACGCGAAATGGTAGATGGAGCTACACGCGTGGGACATTCCACTTCGGAAATGGTTGGAGGAATTCAATGTTCCGAGACTCACAATGTCAAGACTGCGATGAGAATACCAAATTTTTGGCATTACCTCTCGCCACTGACAACACAGCGGAAGACGGCCTTCACTTAACGACCGTGAGCAGCGGCGTTTGCGTAGAATTGTCAGTGCTAACAGAAAGGCAACACTTCGTGAAATAACCGCAGAAATCAACATCGGGTATACGACGAACATATCCCTTGGGACAGTGGGCAAAATTTGCCGTTATTGGCTATGGTACAGAAAACCGACGCTAGTGCCTTTGCTAGCAGCATGATATTACCTGCGGCGCCACTCTAGTGATCATATCCGTTGGGCCCTAGATGAACGGAAAACAGTGGTCCGATCAGATGAGTCCCGATTTCAATTGGTAAGAGCTGATGGTAGGTTGGTTGTTTTGGGGAAGGAGACCAGACAGCGAGGTCATCGGTCTCATCGGATTAGGAAAGGACGGGGGAGGAAGTCGGCCGTTTTGAAAGGAACCATCCCGGCATTTGCCTGGAGCGATTTAGGGAAATCACGGAAAACCTAAATCAGGATGGCCGGACGTGGGATTGAACCGTCGTCCTCCCGAATGCGAGTCCAGTGTCTAACCACTGCGCCACCTCGCTCGGTAGCTGATAGTAGGGTTCAGGTATAGTGCAAACCACACGAAGCCATGGACCCTTGTTGTCAACAAGGCACTGTGTCAGCCGACGGCGGCTCTATAATGGTGTAGGCTGTTTACATGGAATGGACTGGATCCTCTAGTCCAACTGAACCGATCACTGACTGGAAATGGTTATGTTCGGATATTTGGAGAGCATTTGCAGCCATTAATGGACGTCACGTTCCCAAACAACATTGGAATTTTTAAGAATGACAATGTGCCATGTCACCAGGCCACAACTGTTCGCATCTGGTTTAAAGAAAGTTCTAGACAATTTCGAGCGAATGATCTGGCCACACAGATCGCCCGACATGAAACCCATCGAAAGTCTATGGGACATAGTCGAGAGGTCAGTCCGTGCACAAAATCCTTCCCAGACAACACTTTTGAAGTTACGGACTTCTATACAAACGGGCTAGGTCAATATTCCTGGATGGGACCTCCAGCAACTTGTAGAGTAGATGCCACGTCGTGTTGCACTACGCCGGGCAAAAGAAGGTACGACACGACCTTTGTCACCTTTATTTATTTATTTATCTTATGGTATGCATCGCTATTCTTGAATGAGATTTTCACTCTGCAGCGGAGTGTGCGCTGATATGAAACTTCCTGGCAGATTAAAACTGTGTGCCCGACCGAGACTCGAACTCGGGACCTTTGCCTTTCGCGGGCAAGTGCTCTACCAACTGAGCACTTGCCCGCGAAAGGCAAAGGTCCCGAGTTCGAGTCTCGGTGGGGCACACAGTTTTAATCTGCCAGGAAGTTTCATTTCAGCGCACACTCCGCTGCAGAGTGAAAATCTCATTCTGGAAACATCCCCCAGGCTGTGGCTAAGCCATGTCTCCGCAATATCCTTTCTTTCAGGAGTGCTAGTTCTGCAAGTTTCGCAGGAGAGCTTCTGTAAAGTTTGGAATGTAGGAGACGAGGTACTGGCAGAAGTAAAGCTGTGAGTACCGGTCGTGAGTCGTGCTTCGGTAGCTCAGTTGGTAGAGCACTTGCCCGCGAAAGGCAAAGGTCCCGAGTTCGAGTCTCGGTCGGGCACACAGTTTTAATCTGCCAGGAAGTTTCATATCAGCGCACACTCCGCTGCAGAGTGAAAATCTCATTCTGGAAACATCCCCCAGGCTGTGGCTAAGCCATGTCTCCGCAATATCCTTTCTTTCAGGAGTGCTAGTTCTGCAAGTTTCGCAGGAGAGCTTCTGTAAAGTTTGGAATGTAGGAGACGAGGTACTGGCAGAAGTAAAGCTGTGAGTACCGGTCGTGAGTCGTGCTTCGGTAGCTCAGTTGGTAAAGCACTTGCCCGCGAAAGGCAAAGGTCCCGAGTTCGAGTCTCGGTCGGGCACACAGTTTTAATCTGCCAGGAAGTTTCATATCAGCGCACACTCCGCTGCAGAGTGAAAATCTCATTCTGGAAACATCCCCCAGGCTGTGGCTAAGCCATGTCTCCGCAATATCCTTTCTTTCAGGAGTGCTAGTTCTGCAAGTTTCGCAGGAGAGCTTCTGTAAAGTTTGGAATGTAGGAGACGAGGTACTGGCAGAAGTAAAGCTGTGAGTACCGGTCGTGAGTCGTGCTTCGGTAGCTCAGTTGGTAGAGCACTTGCCCGCGAAAGGCAAAGGTCCCGAGTTCGAGTCTCGGTCGGGCATACAGTTTTAATCTGCCAGGAAGTTTCATATCAGCGCACACTCCGCTGCAGAGTGAAAATCTCATTCTGGAAACATCCCCCAGGCTGTGGCTAAGCCATGTCTCCGCAATATCCTTTCTTTCAGGAGTGCTAGTTCTGCAAGTTTCGCAGGAGAGCTTCTGTAAAGTTTGGAATGTAGGAGACGAGGTACTGGCAGAAGTAAAGCTGTGAGTACCGGTCGTGAGTCGTGCTTCGGTAGCTCAGTTGGTAGAGCACTTGCCCGCGAAAGGCAAAGGTCCCGAGTTCGAGTCTCGGTCGGGCACACAGTTTTAATCTGCCAGGAAGTTTCATATCAGCGCACACTCCGCTGCAGAGTGAAAATCTCATTCTGGAAACATCCCCCAGGCTGTGGCTAAGCCATGTCTCCGCAATATCCTTTCTTTCAGGAGTGCTAGTTCTGCAAGTTTCGCAGGAGAGCTTCTGTAAAGTTTGGAAAGTAGGAGACGAGGTACTGGCAGAAGTAAAGCTGTGAGTACCGGTCGTGAGTCGTGCTTCGGTAGCTCAGTTGGTAGAGCACTTGCCCGCGAAAGGCAAAGGTCCCGAGTTCGAGTCTCGGTCGGGCACACAGTTTAATCTGCCAGGAAGTTTCATCGCTATTCTTATACACGTTATATACAATTTAATTACAAATTGACATCCAGACATTAAATATAATCGATAGCCTCCTCTGTTGCACCTAGGAAGTCGATGAAGGTTCCCCCGTGAAGTGTATCTTATCAATCAGAATCTCAGATCTTCTCTTCATATTATGGAACCATACCCAAATCTTGTTTCTTATGATTTGTTGTCGTTTTATGTTTGTGATTTCCTCTTTTCAGTTTAACTACTTGTCAAAGATACTCTCTCTTTTGTTTGCGGTGGGCTATAACCATTTCTGCGCCCTGAGGTTATTGCACTATGTTATTTATCCACCTAAGAAACATGCTCTTACGATTCGTGAGGAATGAATGATTAAATAAAATCTGAGACAACAGCTCACGTTAGAGTCTTCATTCCCTTCTCCAATTTCGGTTGCTTACAGGAATTAAGAGCAGTGTTCGGGAAGAGGGAAACGGTGTCTACCAACGTTAAAAATTTCGTATGTCATAGTGAGGAGACGTCTTACTACACGTATAATGCAGCCCCACCCACGTAGCGAGAACGGTGGCTTTTTTATACCGTCTGCTCTCGATAACTGCCGCGTGGAGCGGCCGCGCGGTTCGACATGTCACGAATCGTGCGGCCCCTCCCGCCGGAGGCTCGAATCCTCCCTCGGGCATGAGTGTGTGTGTTGTTCTTAGCGTAAGTTAGTCTAAGTTAATTTAAGCAGTGTGTAAGTCTAGGGACCGATGACCTCAGTAGTTTGGTCCCTTAAGAATTCACGCACATTTTTGATCTTGATAACTAACATAACTTTCTTTCATATTACTAAACGCGTTCCACGTCCATGGACTCGGGAATCGAACCCGGGTCCCTCGCATGTCAGCCATCTAACCTGACCATTCAGCTACGGAGGCAGCCTCCTTTGACGCACCACTTTGTGAATCCTGAAACTTTGATGGAAAATCTTCTTTACGTCGAAGGTTCATAAAGTTTTAGAAATGAAAAAAAGGTATGTTATTCAGCGATTACTTTAACTTCAAATCATAACTAATAACACAGAGATCATAATAAAAATTTTGAAAAATAATTAGTATGGTGAAAACGTAGACAGAAAGAAAAGGCCACAGTACTTAGTCACTTCCCGCGGAAATCAGTGTTCCGCGGAACATAGATTTTGAAATCTCCATTGAAAAATAGCATCAAGCACTTTGGTTAGAAACTGGTCATCCTGATTTAGATTTTCGACGGTTTCCTTACGACATTAAAGACGAATGCAAGTGTTTTAATTTTACTGCGGTCGATTTCTTTCCAATCCGAGCATGTGCCCTATCTGATGACTGGGACGTCTACACGAAATTAAATCCTGAGCTTCATTCTAAGAGTCACGGTAGAGTACATAGTATCTTTTTTAAAAATCAACCAGATACGAGAATCAGCGAGGTTCAAAAATGGTTCAAATGGCTCTCAGCACTATGGGACACTACATCTGAGATCATCAGTCCCCTAGAACTTAGAACTACTTAAACCTAACTAACCTAAGGACATCACACACATCTATGCCCGAGGCAGGATTCGAACCTGCGACCGTAGCGGTCGCGCGGTTCCAGACTGTAGCGCCTAGAACCGCTCAGCCACTGCGGCCGGCATCAGCGAGGTCTGTCGAAAAATAAGGCAAGTGTAGCATATGATAAACTGGAGAGAATAACGGTGCTACAGATACGTCTCAGCGAAGTATATCCTATTACACTGTCCAGTTACATTAATATGACTCTCTGTCAAAAGCCTGAATAAATGCCTTTTGCAGAGCTGACTGTTACGAGACGTGCTGGGAGAGATTCAATGAAGTTCTGGAAGGCACCGATAGGGATTGGAGCCTGCCGACTCGAGTGTCGTTGCCAGCTATGCTAGGTTTCTCGGCCTAGGATACATTGTGCGTTCTGTCCAGTCGAGGTTACGCCACAGATCATCGGTTGGATTGAAGTCTGCGGAGTTTGGTGGTCAGGGCAGTACGATGAACTCATCCTCATGCTCTTCGAAACATGCAGGTACATTGTGAGTTGGGTGACAGGTTGGGTTGTTTTATTAGTAGATGCCATCGTGCCGAGGAAAACCAAACTGCATACAAAAGTGGACTGGTCCCCAACGATATAAGCATACTTGTGTTGATGTATTGTGCCCTCCAGAATGACATTATCACCCAAGGAATGCCACGAAAACATTCCCAAGACCATAACACTTCTTCCTCATGCCTGGAACCTACCGACAATTGTTGCAGGGTGTAGGTTTCAGACGTTTCACGCCGTACACGCCAACTACCATCTGTTCGATGGAGCATACAACGTGATTCATCTGGGTGAGCCACAGATGCCTCGCCGCCGGATTTGGATAGCACCATTTTGGCGTGTATGGTATACCTTAAGCGCGGCGGCACGCGAACAGTTTATAAATTTAGCCGTTTCGGAAATGCTTCCACCGTTGGCCCGAAAGCGCATGATGATGTCCTTTTGGACGGACGCAGACAAATCGTTTCGTTTCCGCGTTGTGACAACGACGACGTTGTCCGCATCTCCCGGAGGCACTTTATATACTCTCCATTGCTGCTGCTACACTCCCCATTGCTGCTGCTACCACCTGCCGTCACTGAGTGATTATTGCAAAAAATGGTTCAAATGGCTCTGAGCACTATGGGACTTAACTTCTAAGGTCATCAGTCCCCTAGAACTTAGAACTACTTAAACCTAACTAACCTAAGGACATCACACACATCCATGCCCGAGGCAGGATTCGAACCTGCGACCGTAGCAGTCGCGCGGTTCCATGACCACCGCGGCCGGCGTGATTATTGCACGCTGATATCGAACATATGCGGTGGTCCCGTTAATGTGACTGGAAAGTGCATTATTCATCGTTCACTGGATGCAGACTACACCAGTTTTCAAACATAGATCAGTGTACGTGAAAAGTGTACTATACATTCCATGCATCCTCCGCACACTCATCCTCCGCACCGTGTGATTAGAATTTTCGGAGCTATCTTCTATGTGCTAAAACTTCAGTATGCTCAGCTTTGCTTGATCTCTATTCGGAAAAAGCAGGAACACCAGGAATATATGTCACGCCGACACGGTGTTAGAAAAAGGAAAGAAGGAAGAGTAGGGTTTAAGGTTCGTCGACAAAGAAGTCATTAGAGACGGAGCAAAAGATGAGACGGATTGCGGATGAAAATGGGCTCTGTCCTTTCGAAGGAACCATCCCGTAATTTATCCGAAACGATTAAGGGGAATCATGACCCGCTACCGCAGCCGAGCGCGCTACCGCACTGCTTCCTGGACTCGAGAAGGCGCGCCGGCCCCGGATCGAATCCGCCCGGCGGATTAACGACGAGGGCCGGTGTGCCGGCCAGCCTGGATGTGGTTTTTAGGAGGATCTCCACATCCCGCTAGGTGAATATCGGGCTGGTCCCCACGTTCCGCCTCAGTTACACGCGTCGCACACATTTGCAACACGTCCGCACTATTTCACGATTTACACTTGACGCAGACAGTTGGGGTACACCGATTCCATCCTGGGGGGTATGGGGTGGGGACAGGAAGGTCATCCCGCCATCCCTAACACTAATATTGCTAAATCCGTTGTAACCACGCCGACCCTGATCGCTGCGGGACTCTGGCGTATGCGAAAGAAAGAAAGAAAAGATTAAGGGAAATCATGAAAAACTTAAATCCAGTGGCGGTGCGCTCATTAACGCTCTACGGCTGAACCTACCCAAAAGATTCCTAAATAATTCGTCAACTGAATTTAATCGTATGACGTACCCTCGTAAATGTTACCAAATATTTTACGTTTGATCTTCGTATATGCACCCTGCCAGTATTAGCTCTAGCTTTGCAACCAATAGTAGCTCGGAATTCCGTGCTTCTTACGAGCATGCGCAGAAGCCCGTTTCTTTCACGTGGCAGACTGGGGTTTCTACAGCGTGGATATGGCTTTTAAAAGCTGGCGTTTGATTTATTTCTACTTCTCTCCAGCAGGCAGATACACGCCTTGGAATGACAAGTCATTCAGCGGTTCCCTAACAGACACAACATGGTCGGCAGAATGAGAAACCATTAACTCTTAATTTAAACGTTTACTTAAAACATAAATAGCAGGAGGGCATTCATAATTCATAGAAAATGAAAGTGAATGCAGTGTCGGATGTTGTTACAAGATGGCAGGAAATACCTTATTATTTTCATTGTTCTTCAGATTAAAATTTAGTAGCCTTACTTATTTCACTCGCTGGTAGTTCCGTAAAGTGTCTGCAGGTTTTAATGTAAACAATACTAGACGTGCTTATGGTGAAACCTGGAAAATGAATTCAGTAGTTAAAATGTTATAAGTAGAGACAGTCATTAACTGACTGTGAACTATTTTTCGGTGTACCCTGTCCCGTGTGAGGCGTAATCGACCATTTGTCTTGTCATTATGTAGTCAAGACGAAAACTATAAGCTGTCTAGTATTTACATCGTTATCTTATAACGCCTGGTGTTGCTGACTATCCTAAACTATGGACGCGTTTATTTCGTCACAAGATCTCTCGTCTTTCCTGATGATAGAACGAAAGCCGACGCCAAGGCTGCTATTAAAAAATCTTATGGAAAATTTTTAAGACGTTTCCAGACACAATGGCACAATTCAAACCCGTGCTTAAGTGGTACCGCTGTAAGGAACAAACTTTTTTGTTATTACTGTGTACTATTTGGAATGGGTATTGACGGTTTTGAATGGCGTAAGTGGAGAGTAGGCGAAGACAGTCTTCTAAATTTCTTTTCGAAAGCTAAAAAGCATGAATGTTCCATATCACGTATCACAGCAGCTGTTAAATAGAGTCAGCTAGTTACATTAAGAATTGATCATGTTTTTTTCACAAGCAACACGGCTGGAGGCTTTGAAACATAGTGAGAAGGTTGATCGAAACTGAAGTATTATGAAAAAACTTATTTCGAGTATCTGCTTTTTAGCACGGCAAGAGTTAGCTCTTCGAGGTCATGACGAATCTGAATTGTCAGTAATTAAAGGAAATTATTTAGAACTTTTGGATTTCTTAGCAGAAGAAGATCAATGCATGGAGGCAATTTGGCATCCGACAGAGTATTTAAAGGCACTGCCTTTCACACACAAAATAAATTAATAGGTTGTATTACGGATGTTGTTAAAGAACAAATTTCAAGAAAAATTAAAAATAGCCCTTTTATATCAGTACAAGCATACGAAACAGCTGATGACCCAACTAGAAGTCAAATTAGTGCAATTTCACAAATAACGAATCAGGAGAGACACAAGGCATAGCGACTGTTTTGTTGCAAGTGCCAAGCAGTTGGAATATTGATAAAAACAAGTTAGTATCGCAATATGACGGCTGCAGTGCGTGCAACGGCAGGTAAAAATTATGGTGTACTTTTTATTGTGAAACAAGCATATCCTCAAGCTCTCTTTATCCAGTGCTACGCACATCTGTTGAACTTGGTCCTCTTCAATGGTTAAAAAAAATTACGCAGTAAAAATTTTTGTGACAAAATATCAGGATTTTACGCATCTTTTAGCCGTTCGAGTACAAGAATCGAACTTCTGAGGGAAAGGGGATTTAAACTACCAAGTCCTTGTGAAACAAGAAGGAATTTTCATTCACGCGCTGTGAAAACCATTATTCTTCACTATACAGATCTGACAGCAGCATTTAATGATGTGATAAGCAATGAAGGGTGGTATGATAATTCTTTACATCAAGCAACTGGGCTAAATAGTTTACTGGATAATCAAATTTTTCTTTTTCTACTGCAGCTGTACAATTCGATTTTCCAGCATACAAGTCTCTTGTTTGACGCCTTGCAAAGTAAACCTGTGGACATAAGACGTTGTAAGCTCGAACTGCATTAAGGCTGTTGAAAGACTAAGATGTGAGGAAATTATTCTGAAGAGCATAGTAGAAGCTAGGGGGCGTTGTAAATTCAGCACGAGTATCTGAAATTAAATTTAACAAAACAAAAGCAAATATTCAGAAATTGAGAAGACTAGCATTCGAAATAATTGACACAGTAGTAGTAAACATGGAAACTAAGTTCCAGCACTTTCGTAAAACATGACTTACGAACTTGTAAATGAGAAAAACTTCTCAGGTCATAGTAGACCAAACACTTTCGCAATACGTGAAGCTGAAAAACTACTCAAAATATATCCTTTCTTTGAGAGTGAAAAACTGAAAGAAGAACGTACGTTTATTTACAGCAATGAGGATAAACGTCTACAGCCTCAGGAGTTCCTTAAATCCATTACAAGCCATGGACATCTTCTCTGAATGTATGAAATTACTGTCGTTGGCTCTTACAATTCCAGCAACAACTGCGTCTTCCGAAAGAAGCGTGAGTACATTCAAACGCGTTAAAGCCTACCTTCGTAACATAATGACAAATAACAGACTTGTTAATTTTGGCTATAGAGAAGGGAACTGTGAAATCTTCAAGCAATCGGCAGGACTTAATATCTCATGATATCGATGTTTACGCCCAGAGAAAGGACAGGAGGATAGACCTAGTTTATAATAAGATGTAACGGTGAGTTACTATGTATTATATTTTTATTAATATGTAGCTGTTTAATATTTTTATGTATTTATTTATAACAATTTCTGTAGCAGTTTCAGTCCTAGCAGAAATATGTAACTAGGTTACTTTTGCAGTGTTTCTGTTTTACAAGTTTTTGTTTTAAGATTTTTTTCTTTTTTACAAAATTTGTAACTCTCAGCCTAGCCTACAAAAAATGCCACGCTTCACCACTGCCTAAATCTGGATGTCCTGAAGGAGATTTGAACCGTCATCCTCCCAATTGCGAGTCCAGTGTGTTAACCTGTGCCACCTCGTTCGGTGTCTTCCACAATAGCGCTTTCTTTACCTCAGTGAACGCGTTGGATATTAGTATATTACGCTGCAAACCCATTTTAACGTCGTTGAAACTCTTTAACAAAATGCTAATGTCTGAAAATAAACTGGGGCTGGGCGCCCTACGCATCCGTGTAAGGAGTAGCGGCTTCTTGCTCTCTCGGCTCTGACGTCACCATCGCCAAGGTCTGTTTTTAAGATAACATAGTTAAAAACTTTAAAAAAATTGTTTTAAGTAGGCCAAGAATGCGACCACGTTCAGCGCTTTATTGCTAAGTACACTGTCAAGGCAACCCGACAAAGAAAGGTCACGAGACGGATGGGAAGAAGCGTGGTAGAGCATGCTTATCTTTCTAAAGGCACGCCGGGGCAAAAAGAAGGAAGAAACAACACAAACAGTGCAGCTTGTAACTTAATGGCAAATGCTCGTGTTACTGCAGCGTTGGAGCCAGTAGCTCTTTTATTAACTTCTTAACTATAGGTAGCTTGTTGGAAAAAATGCAATCGAGTTTTCTCTGCTTATTTCGGAGGTGCTTTGCTTCTCTTAGCACACAGACGTTTTTCTGAACATGATGTCTTTTTACTTCGAACGCTGCTCGCAATATATACTTTTATAACTTTCATTCCAGGTACATTTTTACCTTACTACTAGGTGATGTTTAACACCAGTTTCAGCGCTATTGGGAAACGTTAGTCTTGGAGATGGACAACGGATGCGCTCTATGTGCAACGGGGCACCATCTCATTTTCTACACTTCGCACAACAGTACTTGGCAGGAACGTTTAATGAGCAGTGAATTGGTCGAGGAGGCCCCCTATTCACATCATCTCAGTTCCTTACATTTCTTGCTACAGGGACAGTTAAAATGCACTGATGTAATCCAAGGCATGGACAACTGTATATAGTGTGTTTCTAAATGAACACACTTGTTTTAAGGCTTTGTAGCATGTATTGCATTCAGCTTACATTAACATAAAAATACATTAAATGACAGAACAACTCAAGCAGTTTTCAACTATTCAATGTGAGCATTATTCGTCACATAGCACACATCGAACTGATAGGCGGGTTCTTCCCAAAACTTGATCAGTGTGTCTGAGGTCATTGTTGCAACAACTGTTTCAGTCCTGTTTCCGAAGTCAGGTACTGCAGCTTGTAGCGCACATGATCCTTTATGAATCACAAAGGTAAAAATCGCTTGGCATCTGATCAGGTGGCAAGACAGACAATCTACAAAACTATAGAAGATGTCGAAATGACAACCTCTGCAGCTGACAAGAAGAAGAACACAGTGAAATCTGTCGCAGCACACGCCCTTCTAGATGGACCAGCAGTATTCTGCGGATGCAGACTCAATTTCAGTATCGATATTAACGATACATTCACCCATGGCAACGGGTGGTTGACAGTCGCCATTGTTCGAGGAGGAACAGGTGTGTCAAATGTTTCAGGACTGGAGAGTTTCGTCGACAGAGACATCATCGCCTACAAGACGTATCATGTTACTGAAAACGCAAATAAAGACTTTGGCAAATCTAATTATATGTCACCTTCACCCTTTTTCCTCTCTGATCAGGTGGCTGTGGAGGCCATGCGTAACAAGCCCTGCCATCCGGCGCCTTGCAACCAACGTCGTTCAACCAATCGTGTAGTGTGTCATGCCAGAGACGGCACACCATCTCGCTGACAAATAAAGTTCTGTGGTTTAGCTTCTTCCAGTATAAAGAAAGAGCCATAGTTCTAACGCAGCAAGATACGAAGCACCAGCTACATTTGCTGCACAGAAAAAGAAAGGCTCTTAAGCTTTCCGATGGGATATGACATAAGGTACATTTATTTTAGGGAAGTTTCGTTTCAACTGTGCCATCTCGTGGGGATTTGATGCCCCCAGATACACACATTATGTGTGTTCACATTTACACTTACAAGAAATGTCGAGTCATCACTGAAGACCCACACGATCCAGGAAAGCTTCACGGTCATGTACCAACATTTTCTTTGCAAAGTTGGTAAGTAGACTGCAGTCTGTAGGCTTTAGAGCTTGTACAGGTTTACAAATAAAAATATTTGAGCTACTCTTTCATTTGATGTACTATATTTAATTGTAAGTTGAATACAATAAATGCTACAACGTATTAAAACAGGTATATTGATTTTGAAACACCCTGTACTTTACAGGAGCGTAGCGTAGCGTGCGTCCCATGCCTATGGCCAAATCCGAGATTGGTTGGTTGGTTGGTTCGGGGGAGGGGACCAAACAGCGAGGTCATCGGTCCCATCAGATTAGAGAAGGATGGGGAAGGGAGTCGGCCATGTACAGTAGTGGCCATTAAAATTGCTACAGCACGAAGATGACGTGCTACAACCGCTACGGACGCAGGTTCGACTCCTGCCTCGGGCATGGATGTGTGTGATGTCCTTAGATTAGTTAGGTTTAAGTAGTTCTAAGTTCTAGGGGACTGATGACCTCAGCAGTGAAGTCCCATAGTGCTCAGAGCCATTTGAACTGTTTGACGCGATATTTAACCGACAGGAACAAGATGCTGTGATATGCAAATGATTATCTTTTCAGAGCATTCACACGAGTTTGGCGCCGGTGGCGATACCTACAACGTGCTCACATGAGAAAAGATTCCAACCGATTTCTCATTCACAAACAGCAGTTGACCAGCTTTGCCTGGTGAAACGTTGTTGTGATGCCTCGTGTAGGGAGGAGAAATGCGTACCATCACGTTTCCGACTTTGCTAAAGGTCGGATTGTAGCCTATCGCGATTGTGGTTTATCGTAATGCGACATTGCTGCTCGCGTTGGTCGAGATCCAATGACTGTTAGCAGAATATGAAATCGGTGGGTTCAGGAGGGTAATACGGAACGCCGTGCTGGATCCCAACGGCCTCGTATCACCAGCAGTCGAGATGACAGGCATCTTATCCGCATGGCTGTAACGGATCGTGGAGCCACGTCTCGATCCCTGAGTCAACAGATGGGGACGTTTGCAAGACAACAACCATCTGCACGAACAGTTCAACGACGTTTGCAGCAGCATGGACTATCAGCTCGGAGACCATGGCTGCGGTTACCCTTGACGCTGAATCACAGACAGGAACGCCTGCGATGGTGTACTCAACGACGAACCTGGGTGCACGAATGGAAAACGTCATTTTTTCGGATGAATCCAGGTTCTGTTTACAGCATCATGATGGTCGCATCCGTGTTTGGCGACATCGCGGTGAACGCACATTGGAAGCGTGTATTCGTCATCGCCATACTGGTGTATCACCCGGCGTGATGGTATGGGGTGCCATTAGTTACACGTCTCGGTCACCTCTTGTTCGCACTGAAAGCACTTTGAACAGTGGACGTTACATTTTTAGATGTGTTACGACCCATGGCTCTACCCTTCATTCCATCCCTGCGAAACCCTACATTTCAGCAGGATAATGCACGACCGCATGTTGCAGGTCCTGTACGGGCCTTTCTGGATACAGAAAATGTTTGACTGCTGCCCTGGCCAGCACATTCTCCAGATCTCTCACCAATTGAAAACGTCTGGCCAATGCTGGCCGAGCAACTGGCTCGTCACAATACGCCAGTCACTACTATCGATGAACTGTTGTATCGTGTTGAAGCTGCATGGGCAGCTGTACCTGTACACGCCATCCAAGCTCTGTTTGACTCAATGCCCAGGCGTATCAAGGCCGTTATTACGGCCAGAGGTGGTTGTTCTGGGTACTGATTTCTCAGGATGTATGCTCCCAAATTGCGTGAAAATGTAATCACATGTCAGTTCTAGTATAATATATTTGTCGAATGAATACCCGTTTATCATCTGCATTTCTTCTTGGTGTAGCAATTTCAATGGCCAGTAGTGTACTTTCAGAGGAACCATCCTGGAATTTGCCTGAAACGATTCAGGGAAATCACGGAAAAGGATGGTCGGACGCGCGTTTGAACCGTCGTCCTCCCGAATGCGCGTCTAGCCACAGCTCCACCTTCCTCGGTCCAAATCCGAGAGCAGCCAGGTGTGTTCGCACGAGTTCGTAATTGAGAGAGAGGGCTGAAGTACAAGGGTTGGACAAACGCATGGAAACATCCCGAGAAACGCATGCTTGAACATAAATGCAGATGTTAGCTAAGCCTGCAGGTTGCGTTCTCGTATTTGACCCGCGAACGGCACCTCTGCATCGTCATTAATACGTGACATGCATCAGTGGTATCATAATTGTCTTCTGAGTAGCTGAGAGTCCATTATGTCCGTGCCAAGTCGATTCGGACCTGATCAAATTGTTGGCGCTCGTATGGTGGGTTCTTCCGCAACCAAGATAGTCCAAGTGTTTGGTGTTTCGTGGGGTACCGTATTGAAAAAATGGTTCAAATGGCTCTGAGCACTATGAGACTTAACTTCTGAGGTCATCAGTCCCCTAGAACTTAGAACTACTTAAACCTAACTAACCTAAGGACATCACACACATCCATGCCCGAGGCAAGATTCGAACCTGCGACCGTAGCGGTCGCGCGGTTCCAGACTGTAGCGCCTAGAACCGCTCGGCCACTCCGGCCGGCTGTACCGTATTGAAGATTTATACCTGGTACAGGGAAGGAGTAAAATCATCATCCACTGAGTCACAACGCAGACAAAGTGTACGTTGAGTGATGGTCATGAACTATCACTGAAGCGGGTAGAGACGAAAAATAAGAGGACGACTGCTGTAAAAGTCACTGCAGAACTGAACGTCGCACTCGCGAACTTCATCAGCACCAAAACAACACGACAGGAGCTCCAAGACCAGGGAATGGAGGACGAGCTGCGATTACAAAACCACTCATTAATTATGCAAATGCCCGAAACAGGAAAACGTGGTGCTGAAGCCATAAAACCTGGACTGTGCAGCAATGGAAGGTAGTAGTTTGGTACGATGAGTCTTGCTTCACATTGTTTACAACTTCTGGCTGAGTTTACGTCCCCGGAGTGAAACAAGGCGCGCGGTTGGTGACGACTTGGACTGTCTTATCGTAGTATTCCAAGGACCCTATATTTACTCTGCAAAGTCGCACTACTACGAAAGATTATGTGACCATTTTGACTGATCAGATCCAGCCCATGCTACAGTGGTTGTTCCCCAATGGAGATACTGTGTTCCAAGACGTCAGAGCCTTTGTTCATTCAGTTCGCATCGTTCAAGAGTGCTTTTGTAAGCACGAGGGTAAAGTGCCGCATCTCCTCTGACCACAAGAATCATCAGATCTCAATGTTTCTGAACCTTTATGGTCAACGTTTGAGAGAAGGGCGCGTGATCGTTATCCACCTCCATCACTGTTTCTGAATTTGCCAGTATTTTGCAGGAAGAATGGTACAAGCTTCAGTGGTGTCACAACAGCCTCCTGTGTAGTTGTGCAACAAGTGTGGTAACTACGTTTGCACCTCCTTTAGTGCCAAAAGACAGATGGCTATCATAGAATAGATGGACCAGTTCTCAAAAAGTATTTGTCTCTGGACGTACAGAGTGTGTTCAAGTCGAAGTTATTTTTATTTTGCTTACGGAAACAGTTTTATTTATTCGTCTACATTAGCGTTATCCCCTTCAAAACTGCCGGCCGGTGTGGCCAGGCGGCTCTAGGCGCTTCAGTCTGGAACCGTGTAAGCGCTACGGTCGCAGGTTCGAATTCTGCCTCGGGCATGAATGTGTGTGATGTCCTTAGGTTAAGTTAGGTTTAAGTAGTTCTAAGATCTAGGGGACTGATGACCATATATGTTAAGTCCCATAGTGCTCAGAGCCATTTGAACTATTTTTGAACCCCTTCAAAACTGTGTCCGTTACATGTCATTCTCTTACCCAACGCTTTTTCCAATCCCTGAAAAAATTCTGGAATCCGATCTTGGGGATACCTTATACCTCTCTTAGCGACGCTTGGATAGCTCAGTTGGTACAGCAATTGCCGGCGAAAGGCAAAGGTCCCGAGTTCGAGTCTCGGTCCGGCACACAGTTTTAATCTGCCAGGAAGTTTCATATCACCGCACACTCCGCTGCATAGTGAAAATCTCATTCTCGTTTTTAATCTCACCTATGGTTGGGAAACGACGGGCCTTTAGAATTTTTTTTATATTAGGTTCAAATGGTTCAAATGGCTCTAAGCACTATGGGACTTAACATCTGAGGTCATCAGTCCCCTAGACTTAGAACTACTTAAACCTAACTAACCTAAGGACATCACACACATCAATGCCCGAGGCAGGATTCGAACCTGCGACCGTAGCAGCCGCGTGGTTCCGGACTGAAGCGCCTAGAACCGCTCGGCCACAACGTACGGCTTTATATTAGGGAATACAAAAAATATTTATGAGACTGCATCTGTAGAAATGGAGGAGGCTAGGGCATCATTACAGTAGTGTTTTTTGCTAACAGTTCACCAACATGTAACGAATTTTGCGCAGGTGCACTATCACGCTGCAAAAGCCATGAATTACGTCAATACAAATACGGGTGTCACGTAAATTGCACTGAAATTGTAAATTTTTGATCATTTTGAGAAGAGCTCATAGTGCACTATACATTTAAAGTCTAAGAAAACGGTTAGCATAACCTTCACATTAGATTGCGCTTGTTGAATTGCATATGTTTTTTTGCAGGCCTTTCTTCTGCTTTTGTCCTGCACCATTTGCTGTAAGAATGTGAGACATTTTTAAATGTGTGTGTAAAGGATTATGAAGGCTGACGAAAAAACGTTTTCCATACTTCCTACTGCGATACTCTTCATGGTTGGTAAACCAGAAGTGTTTTTCAGAACTTTAATGACGCTCTTGTAAAACGTTGATATGCAAATCCTACGACGCACATTTCTGCGTTGATGTTTCTTTCACCTACTTCACTATTTTAGCATCAAAAGGCACAACAGTGCGCGTGCAATTCCTGCTTTATACGTGACGTCGCAGCCGTGGTGGGCAACCTAGAACTGCACTGTCTGACGCTGCAGGCAGATGCGTGTTGAATGTTTTGCCCTCACCGCTCTCTGGACCGATGGCTCAGATAAACGGCGCAAATATTTAATGCGGCGTCAGGCTGAAGACAATGACGACCGTAACTCTTGTTGACCATCGGAACGGTCGAGCAGAGCGGTGTACAGCATGTTTTGACTCGACATCATCTGACTGTTTCCATCCATTTATACATCTCGTCGAAGGGATGAAGCGCTCGGTATAACAAAAAATAAGGATGCACAGTACTGTGATATCGATTAATGTGTACTTTGAAAGACAGATAGCGTTCTGCGTGTCCCTGATATTTCAGAACCTCCATGGAGTTTTTTTTTTCCAGACACAGTTTGTTGCATAGATCTAGCACGAACTCTACAATGCTGCTTTAAGCAAAAGGGAAATATTCGTTTATTCCAATGTTCGGAATAAATAAACTGAAAGGTCTATAAAGTCGAAAGCAGAGCGTGTTGCAAATTCGGACGCGGGACAGTTAGACGTCCACATTAAGTGCTTTAATAATCCGACAGTTTAGCTCTTTCCCGTCGGACAATGGAGAGAAACACGCTGAGAGTAACAGAAATATCGGAAATGTAATTAAAGGAAAATACAGATGTTGAGGAGGTGATAGTGATAATCGAAATGGTACTGTGTTGGACATACAGCCACATGAAATTTCCGACGTGAACTAATAAAATACTACTGTGGACTCCTTGTGATACCAACCTCCCTAGATGATGACGTATTGGGAACTGAAAGGTGGTGAGACCAGGCAGGCAGGCCGGCCGGAGTGGTCGTGCGGTTCTGGGCGCTACAGTCTGGAACCGAGCGACCGCTACGGTCGCAGGTTCGATTCCTGCCTCGGGCATGGATGTGTGTGATGTCCTTAGGTTAGTTAGGTTTAATTAGTTCTAAGTTCTAGGCGACTAATGACCTCAGAAGTTGAGTCGCATAGTTCTCAGAGCCATTTGAACCATTTTTGAACCAGGCAGGCAAGACGAACTTGGATGTGTAAAGCTAAGACCATAATATCTGGGTAAGCGACGAAGACACCTTTGTATAACAGTGGGCGAAAACGACGGGTGGTGGTTGTCAATAATAGAAAATGTATTATAATGTATTTTTACTCACGATACTGTAGTGCCCGTGTTGTTCAGAAGTACAATGCAATGTTTATTCGGACATACAGGCATACTTGTCTCTCCTGTGCGGAAATATACAAAATGAATGTACTAGTGCAGGTTCCACTCACATGACTGACAACACATGGAAATTTGGGTCTGACCGTGAACCCTGCTCGGATAGCCTAATAGTGATGCGACCACTTGCTGTAAGAAGGAAATCCGGGTTCGGATCTCAGTCCGGTACAAATTTTCACTGTCGTCATTGCATTATACAGCTGATGGAGGTCCATGTTCGCAACAGCAAATACATATCATGTTCAAATGGTTCAAATGGCTCTGAGCACTATGGGACTCAATTGCTGTGGTCATCAGTCCCCTAGAACTTAGAACTACTTAAATATAACTAAGCTAAGGACATCACACACATCCATGCCCGAGGCAGGATTCGAACCTGCGACCGTAGCAGTCGCACGGTTCCGGACTGCGCGCCTAGAACCGCGAGACCACCGCGGCCGGCTACATATCATGTATTTATATTCATATATACAGCTGATGGAGGTCCATGTTCGCAACAGCAAATACATATCATGTATTTATATTCATATATGTTTAGCAACACCCAAATATTTGCAAATGGATTTTACAAGGATGAAGTATACGAGAGTAATTGCTATAAGACAGGCATAAATTTTTGGAATTATTTGGCGTTTGTTAGAGAGAACTTTGAAACAAAGACGATATTTTCCTCAATGCAGACACATTAGGTTAGACCTAAACGAGACAGAAAATGAATAGCAATGGAAAAATAACAAAATAACTCAGTCATAGTCATTTTAGTACTTCTACGGATGAGGTAGACTGTTAGTAGAAAGTGAAAGAAATTCATTTGTAAATTGTTTCTGTTGTCTTTTGTGCAAAATGGTTCAAATGGCTCTGAGCACTATGGGACTTAACTTCTGAGGTCAACAGTCCCCTAGAACTTAGAACTACTTAAACCTAACTAACAAAAAAATGTGTGTGAAATCTTGTGGGACTTAACTGCTAATGTCATCAGTCCCTAAGGTTACACACTACTTAACCTAAACTATCCTAAAGACAAACACACACACCCATGCCCGAGGGAGGACTCGAACCTCCGCCGGGACCAGCCGCACAGTCCATGACTGCAGTGCCCCAGACAGCTTTTTTTTTTATTTTTTTTTTTTTTTTTTTTATTAAGAAGTACAGGCGACGGTGGGGGCGCGGGGGGGGCAAAGTGGGCAGGGGTCGAAACCTGAGGCCTGGCCACAGTGTCCCCCCCCCCCCCACCACCGAGCCTGTGGTGTTTAGGGAAATAGGAGACACAGGAATCAACAGTAGTGGAAGGCGTTGTTATTTATTTATTTGCATGTGTTTTTGTAAGATTCACTAATATCATGAAATTATGGGAACACATCGGCGAAAAAGAAAAGAAATATAAATTCTGGTTAAAGAAAAAGAAAGGAAAAAGGAAAAGCAAAAAGAAATAAAATCCGCGCAATCTGCGACGCGCTCTCCCATCCGCGGAGGTCAGAAGTATAACAGATCGTAGGCGGTTGAAACTCAGACACCGCCAGGGGAGGAGCCAGGCACCCCCCAACTCAGTGGAGGTCTAACAAAGACCGCTCGAAGATAGTTAGCAAATAATGTTCGGTATCGTGGCGAGTTTTCGAGAGCTTCATGGGCTGTTCGTAAATAGGTCCAAAAGTCGAGGCGGGATTTAGGTCCCTCATGAAAGAGATAAGCGACCGCCCATCCTTTGACCCACGTAATAGCATGATATTTGGCGGCGGGAAAATGTCGGTCCTCCGGGTATAGAAACATTCGAGGTTCGATCGTGTCGGGTGGCACCCGGAGATAGCAGGCAATGATTTGCTTCACGAAGCGCCATACATCTTGCGACGAGGCGCATGTCAGACGGTGTTCATCAGTGTCCAGTTGCTGGCAAAGGAGACAAAGAGGGGATTCTGACAAGCCAATGTTGTGCAGGCGCTGCTTCGTGGCAAATTTCCTGTTGACTATGTGATACCACAGTGCCCGGACGTTCGTAGGGAGGAAGGGCTGGTGGACGGTAGTCCACACTATGGGCCACTGGATGGAGGGATGTTTGGTCTCCATCACATTCCGGGGAACACAGCGCAGCAACAGGCTGTAAAAATCCTTAGTCCTAGGTGGGTGTGTATCTGGGAGATTGGTATGTATGTAACTGTAGTCGACGAAAAAGGTCGAAATATGGGACAAATAAGGCACGATATGGCCGACAGACACCGGTGGTGAGGTGGAAGCAGGTAGGAGGACGTCAAGCAGGCTGCGTGTTAGAGATGTACCCTGGCCCATCCACTGTTTTCTCATGGTACTCATGTACAAGGCTGCAGCTCGCATACGGACATTGACGAGCCCGACGCCACCATACCGTGAGGGCAGGGTAAGTGTCTCATAACGGACTTTAAACATCGAACCAGCCGTGAGATAATAGCCAAAAGCCGCCTGAAGGTTGCGCCCAATTGCAGTTGGCAGAGGGAGAACTTGCGCGATGTGAACCAATTTTGATGCCACATAAAGATTAATAAACTCAACCCGTTGAAGTGTGTCCTGGCGGCGCAAGAGGTTCTGGCGGACGTCGTTGCGGATGACGTGTAACAGGCGACGGAAATTCGTTGCCGCTGTGCGTGTTACCGTGGGGGTAAAGGTAATGCCCAAGTACCGGAAAGTCCGCACAAGCGGCAGGGGTGCAACTTCACCCTCCTGGAGGCCTCGTCCAATGTGCATTGCAGAAGATTTGGCGACATTCATGGCACTGCCAGCGACAGCCCCATAACGGGTAATCAATTCGAGGACTTCCCGAATCTCAGAGCCGGAGCGAATGAGGAGGAGGAGGTCATCAGCATATGCCCTACAGCGAAAAGTGTGTTGGCGTAGGGTGAGGCCAGAGAGCTTGGCCGTCAAGCCACCAAGAAGGGGCTCAAGGGCAATGGCATACAGGAGGGTAGAGAGGGGGCACCCCTGCCGTATCGAACGGCAGATAGGTACCGGCCCTGCTAAACGTCCATTGACTTGGACACGTGAACTGGCACTGTCGTAAAGACGCCGGATGACGTCGAGAAACGGAGGGGGGATGCCCATTCGGGCTGCCACCGAAAACAGGAAACGATGACGCACTTTATCGAAGGCGCTGTCGAAGTCTATAGCGACAACCGCTGCCCGGAGTCTGCAGGCCGCCGCTATCGCAATTAAGTCGCGGCATTCCCCTGTGGCAGTCTGTATGTTAACCTGTCCGCCAGGCGTCGTTTGCTCTGGCGAGAGGATATGAGGGAGTGTAGTTCGGAGCCGCATTGCCAGTAAGCGCGCGAAAATCTTGTAATCGGCATTGAGTAGGGTGAGCGGTCTGTAGCTCGTGACCATCGAACCTCGGGCTGGTTTGTGGACCGGTATAATGATGCCCTCAGCAAAGGCGGGTGGGATTGCTTGGTCAGATGTCATCAGTTCTTGGTACATAGTCGTCCACCGTGGTGCCATGAGGTCCCGAAAGGTACGGTAAAACTCAATCGGTAAGCCGTCAAAGCCGGGCGATCTGTTGACTGCACCCTTGGCGATGGCATGGTTGACTTCGTCTAGCGTGACCGGCACTGTCAAAGCATCCGCCTCCGTGTGGGGGAGGGTGCGCGTGACGTAATGCAAAATGGAGTCGTCTGCTGCAGTTCCAGCGTCTTCATCACTATAAGTACGACGGTAGTGCTCGACGAATGCGTGGACGATGTCATTCTGAGTGGTCACCTGCGTTCCATGAGGCGTGGTCAAAGTGCTGATGATCTGCCGACGACGCCTTCGTTTGTCGGACACTATATCATGCATGGATGGAATTTCTAAATCCGCGTGATCGTGGCGCCGCGTCCTTATCACGACCCCTTGCAGTTTCCGGCGTGCCAGCGCAATTATCTTCGCCTTAGTTCGTTGCCGTTCCAACTGGTTGTCCGGGGTTGGCGGTTGAGCATCCAGATCTCGGAGAATCGCGTAATAGAAGTCAACAGTGGTGCGATGCCAGTCGGCCATGTCCTTCCCGTATCTCATCAGTGTCCTCCGGATCGCCGGCTTGGCACAATCCAACCACCACGTCAATGTCGAGTGGTAGCGGGGAAGGCGTCGTTCGCAGGCTGTCCACGTTTCAGTGACTTGTTGGCGACACGCCAGGTCATGCAAGTGTGAGGTATTGAGTTTCCATGGCGCACGGCTGCGCCATACTGATTGCGGCGGAAGGAGGACCGTACAGATGTAAGCGCAATGGTCGGAAAAAACCAGCGGCCATCGTTCGGCGTCCCGTATCGCAGATCTAAGAGTTTGTGAGACATATATCCTGTCTAGTCGACTTGCGGAATGACTGGTAAGAAAGGTATGGCCAGAAAGGTCGCCGTGTTGAACTTCCCAGGTATCGTGAAGCAGGAGGTCTCGCACCACTATACGTAGCTCCTGGCATGTAGTATAGTGGGGAATCTGATCTTTAGGATGCAGAACGCAGTTAAAATCACCTCCTAGTAGGCAATGGTCATACCGCCCTAAAAACAGGGGAGCGATTTCCTCGGTATAAAACTGGGCCCTTTCATGCCGTCGGTCGGTGCCTGAGGGAGCGTAGACATTAATGATGCGTGTCCCCATGGCAGTAAGTGCCATGCCCCGAGCTGATGGGAGGAAGGCGACATCGGTCACAGAAATCCCGTGGCGAACGTAGATGGCCACCCCGCGGCCCATAGGATCACTCGCGGAGGCGTGGGCGGTATAGCCATTGATATCCGGGAGACTAGCCAAGTGAACTTCCTGCAGAAGGGCGAAATCAATATCCGAAGCCCAGAACATCTCCTGCATAAGGCGGATTTTCACCCTGGAACGGATGTTGTTGGTGTTGATGGTTGCTATCCGGTAGGCCTGGTGTCGGATTGCTGGAGGCTGGTCCACTCCGTTGTCCGCGCAAGGGTGTGGGCGTCGCAGCGGAACGTTATCCCGCTGGGCCGCAGGGGAGTCTGGGGAGAGTATGATTAGTGGTGCGGCCGTGACGGCGCAGGGTCCCGTAACGGCTCCTGCTCCGTGACCTCCTCCTCGTGCCACGCCGTGGAAGCGGAAACCGGTGTATCGTCCATTTTGTCTGCAGAAGATGTTGTAATTGTGCGTGGTGGAGTGTCGCCTGTGATACGTTCATGATTTAGTTCAGCGGCAGCACGGGGCGCAGGCACACCGATAGATGTCTCCGCGCTCATAACGTCTTCGTCAGCAGTAGCGGGTTCTGAGGCCTCGTGCTGGTCGACGGTTACGTCCTCCTCGACTTGTAACGTCTCCTCTTGGCCGGAAACGGTGCGACGTCTTCGCTTGCGACGTTTCGGGGAACGTTGTTTCCTTGTGCGACCCTCCGTGTCAGACGACGCAAGGGAGTCGCGTCGTTCTGGCAGAAAGGCCGCTGTAGGAACGATGAGCGAGTCGATCTCCATCGTGTTTTCGAGGCCAGGGTCAGCGTCTGGTTGCGCCGGAATCTTCGGAGCGGCGTCGACGGCCGGCCGAGGCGGCGGGTCGTCCGAGGCGCTCTCCGTCGGTGTCGGGTCGGGCTCGTTGGTGGCGTCGTTTGTGGTGACCGGGCGACGTTGCAAAGCGGTAGGAGAAGCTAGAGAAGCGGCATAGGTCACCGATAGCACCGTAGGTTGCGACGTGGGTGGTTCTTCGGCAGCTGGAAGTTGCGTAATACGCCGTTGTAGGCATTCGGATCTAAGGTGGCCTTCTTTACCGCACCCGGAACAGGTCCGAGGCTGGCCGTCGTATATAATTATTGCACGGCATCCGCCAATCTGTAAATAGGACGGGACGTGGCTTCGGAGATCTATGGTGACCTGTCGGACCCCGTTTAGGACAGGATACGTCCGAAACTGTGTCCACTTCTCCGCAGTGTGGCCATGGACTGTGCCGTATGGGCGTAGTGCCGCGACGACTTCCTCAGCAGGAAGTTCGAATGGCAGTTCGAAAATGCGTATCGTTCGCATACCTAAGCCTGCGTGGTCGACGGTTACCTCCCCCACATTGCCATCAGCGTGACAGAAGCGGAGCCCCTGTGTGGTCTCACGTAGTATGCGTTCGCACGCCGCGTCGTTAATGATTTTCACATAGACCGTGCTGCTCACGATGGACAAATGTATGCCGATAATATCGGTCGCCGGGATCTTCACTTCCTCTCGCAGAAAACGCTCCACATCGAGTGCTTTGGGTCGGGCATAATCTTTGCAGAAAGTAAATCGAAGTGTTGATTTACGGTAACGGTTCGCCATGGATCGTACAAGGTAAGCCGGCACTTAAGCAACGGCCGTCAGAAAGTAAACAAGGCGAGCTCGCGCGCCGCACGAAGTCAACACGTACGCGTCCGCTCTGTTGCCCTGCCGAAGGCAGACTCTGAAAATGAATAGCAATGGAAAAATAACAAAATAACTCAGTCATAGTCATTTTAGTACTTCTACGGATGAGGTAGACTGTTAGTAGAAAGTGAAAGAAATTCATTTGTAAATTGTTTCTGTTGTCTTTTGTGCAAAATGGTTCAAATGGCTCTGAGCACTATGGGACTTAACTTCTGAGGTCAACAGTCCCCTAGAACTTAGAACTACTTAAACCTAACTAACAAAAAAATGTGTGTGAAATCTTGTGGGACTTAACTACTAATGTCATCAGTCCCTAAGGTTACACACTACTTAACCTAAACTATCCTAAAGACAAACACACACACCCATGCCCGAGGGAGGACTCGAACCTCCGCCGGGACCAGCCGCACAGTCCATGACTGCAGTGCCCCAGACCGCTCGGCTAATGCCGCGCGGCACCTAACTAACCTAAGGACATCACACACATCCGCGCCCGAGGCAGGATTAGAAACTGCGACCGTAGCGGTCGCTCGGTTCCAGAATGTAGCGCCTAGAACCGCCTTTATTTATTATTATTATTATTATTATTTTTTTTTTTTTTTTTTTTTTTTTTTTTTTGTAGAACTCGGGACCTTTCCCTTTGCGGGCAAGTGCTATACCAACTTTAACCGCTCGGTCACTCTGTCCGGCTCATTTGTGCAACTGAGAACTGTTTTATATACTGACATCAGAGGCGTTTTGTATTTCATTGACAGAGGTATAACCAGTGGACTGAAATTACTTTATATTTTCTATATCTTGCTTTATATGACTTATTGGCTAGATTCATCGGGTCTTTAAGTTGGAAACAGTTCGTAAGATGTGGTAAATGGTGGTAACATGGAAGTATTGTAATATGTGAGCGAGTAGTGGCATCATCTGAAGTTTTAAGACAAGGGAGATTCGTTATGTGGACTGTAAAAGTGTTCTTCGGTATTTATTTGCGTGATCTTGCGTAACAACGTACATCAGTTTTACAAAGAATTTCGTACCGCAAATAACTACAAGAGGTTGCAAATACAGCTGTAAAAACTTTTGAGGATATCTTTCTATCTCGCTACGGATTGTCTGTTTATTACCGTGTCATGCAAGCACAGCTGGAAAGAAATTACTTCGCCCGGTATTCAGCGTCCGGCAAAAGAGCTTAAATGTTTTATGAAGTCTACAGTTAACTGACGCCGAGAGTTTGACGTCGCTAAATAATCGTGGCAAACTGACACAGTCGCACGTTCTCCGCTTGCTTTGTTGGTTGAGTGCTCCTCCACGCGCGTAAGAGTGGACTACTCGGGTGGATCAAGTGGAATCTCTTGCTGGTTTACGACGTTTACTCGAGTTTAAGCGCTATGTGTGTGTGTGTGTGTTTTTCTTACTACACCACAAGCTTTTCTAAGCTGTAGCAAAATAGAAGTACGTTTTTATTTACTGTGGCACAAAAGTAAACATGCAGTATTGACCGACATTTTAGTCTCCGTGAGCAGTTACGGTGTTAAATGACAACAAGGCCCCTCTACCCCCAACGTGCTTACGTGTTTAACACCTAAAGCGTTTCATAATCAAAGTTCGTTTTTTTTTTTAGAACGACATGCCACTTTTTAACGATTTCAGTAGCTACCACAAGATGGATTGAAGCAAACGTACTGTTAGAAATAAGCACGCGCTCTTCGAAATCTGAGTTTCATTTGGAAGGAATGTTAGACAATGGCGCGCTATAAATACAGGGCGAGTCAGGAGGAAGGGTACACGCTTTGCAGGGTGATAGTGATTCTGAACAAAAAACTCCATACGGACATACGCCCAACTCCGAATGGTTTCCCAGATATAACACATTTGATATCTCTTTAGTACGTTTTTCTTGATTAACTCGAAAACTGCACCCTCCATTGTTGCAGCACACAATTAAAAGTACACTACATTTCCTAGGAAAAAGGCCCATTCATCCTTTCTCTTGTACTAATATTTTTGGCGAAGAGAGCGTGAGAATAGTGAAAAATCTGGCGCAACGCTTAGATAGTTCTGTAGGCCAGTTTGTGGTGTAGTTTCCCGACTTGACAGATTGTTAAGGGTCCTGTATCAAACAGTTAGTGTCATCTTCCTCTACACTACGGTGATAGGTTGCGAACAATGACAATGTTTGAATAATACAAAAAATAAATAGCAATGTACATTACATGTGTTCTGTCTGGGAAACCATTCTGAATAGGGCATATGTCCATAAGGTGTTTTTTGTTGAGAATCGCTAACACCATCCCTTCTCAAAACATGTACCTTTCCTCCTGACTCACTCTGCATGAGTCACTTGAGTACATATATTTTAGATGAACACACAAAAAGGCAAAAGAATTGTTGCAATAATGTACTCTTATAACCGCAAATGTAGTGTGCTACTATGTGATAAATACGAATACTAAAAACTGTAGAGAACTGCAGAAAGGCTCAGGCTATAGACGGTCGGTAGAGAGACTGGCAGTTGACCCTGAACGTTAATAAATGTAGCGTACTGCTTATAAATAGCGAAGAGACCCATTGCTCTTGGATTACGATACTGCCGACAAATCATTGTAAACAATAACACCTGCGAAGTAACCGTTAGGAACGACCTGAAATAGAATGTTCATATAAAACCAGGTATAGGAAAAGCAGATACGAGGCTGAAATAAATTGGAAGAATCTTAGGGAAGTATAATTCATCTACGAAAGAAGTGGCCTACAAAACTCTTATTTGACAGATGCTTCAATATTGCTCCGTATTTTGGGATATTTTCTAGGTTGGATTAGTTTACAAGGTAGACAAGATCCAATGAAGTGCGTATTTCGTTACTGAATCGTTTAGACGGCGCGTAAGTACTATACAGAGGCTCAACAAATTGTAGTGGCAGACGCTCGAACAGAGGTCTTGTGCAGCACTGAGAGGTTTACTGTTAAGAATTCCAAGAAAAGTCAAGCAACATAGTATTTTCTCCCGACAATTCTCCTTGGCAAATGCCCACGGCGAAAAAGTTAGGGTTCATATTGTGGCATACCGAGAGTCGTTCTCCTCCCACAATATTCGCGAATGACATGGCTTGCGGGCTACAGGTAAAATGTAAAATTGGACAGGTATCAGTAGGAATCGCTCACTGAGGGCTCCGTACAAATTTAATTACGTACACAGACAGTTCAACCATTCCGGGAATCGAATTTCTCGACGATTTTTGTCTGGTGTCTTTGAATTCGGATAACAAATCACAAAAGAAATATTATTTCTTGTGATACAATTACAAAGTAATAATTTTCTGATCTTTTTTCCTTTACTTGTACTGCGTAACCTTGCTTTTTTTCCAAATCTCTTGAGTATTGGTCAACATGAAGCATGCTATAGGTCGTAACGAGTCAGTTTGTATCAAATTATGTAACATCAATGGTTGTACCTTCTCATTGTGCGACTAGGAAGCTTAACTTTTCTTAAACCATCAAGGAACCATAGACCTAAGTATCTGACATAAATTTCAACTTGACACGTCAATCCGTTCCCGGTAAAAGGACGTCTTAACAGACGGACAGGCAAACAGTCGGACAAAAATGAGAGAAAAATATTTTTTTGTATGATATAAATACAAATTAACAATTTTCTTATTATTTTTCTTTTATTTGTACCGTGAAACCTTGCTTTGTGCCAAATTTCATGATTCTAGGCCAACGGGAAGTACCTTACAGGTTTTGAGCTTGCGAATATCAAAATACGTGACATCAATGGCCATATCTTTTATTTGCGTTGACTTAGAAACTTCAATTTTTTAGACCGCCAAGGGACCGTAGATACTCGTATGCGTCATAACGTTTAGCTTGATACATCTACCCGTTCCTGAGAAAAAGGGGACCTAACAAACGGATGGCCAAGCGGACAGTCAGATGACAAATGACAAAAAAAATTTACGCGTGATATAACTAAAAGTTAATAATTTTCGGATTTTTTCCTTTAGTTGTACCGTGAAACCTTCTTTCATGCCAAATTTCATGAGTCTAGCCCAACGGGAAGTACCATATAGGTTTTGATCAATGAGTTTGCTAGTATCAAAATATGTTATATAAATGGCCGTAACTTTTGACTGCATTGCCTTAGAATCTTCAATGTTTTACACCGCCAAAATATCGTAGTCTCAGTATGCGACATAATTTCAACTTGATACATCCATCCGTTCCTGAGGAAAAGCATTTTCAATAGTCGGGCACAAAGACAGACGAACGAACAACAAACTGATGCAATAAGGATTCCGTTTTACTGAGTGATACGAAAACCTAAAAATATCCTCAATGTATGAGGCTGTACTAAACGAGTAAGCAGAAAAGCTGAACACTTTGGAGTGTATTACCCTCTCAGTTCGCAATACGATGCTGAGATGTTCGAGAACTTTTGTCGGATGCTGACACAAAATCTTTCATACAGAATTTACGCTCGTCACCTCCTCAACCGAATTCCGATGGCGGAACTCTCTCTGAGATACATAACGCCCATCCCCCACCCCACCGCCCCCTACGACCAACACGAAACCAGCGTCTAACGACCTTGAGGTTTGTTCTTTCACATTAAAAAAATCTAAAAAGATGAGATATCAGGTATAATATCCAACAGACTGCAAAAAAGAAAAAGGAGCAGGATGTGCGTCATCTGGCAAGAGAGCTGCGGTGGCGGCGATTATACAGTTAGCTTGCCCCCCGGCGCAGAGGCCAGAGGTTCAATGCCCGGCCACGCCTATTTCTCGGAAATAACACTGATTACACTAGATCAGACGCGCGTGCAGTAAAACCATGCGTCGGCAACTAGAAGAGTACAAAGTCTGCCTCCGGACAGAGTTTGTAGTTACAACGAAGAAAGACACCTTTATCAAGAAATTGTGTACGTTCTGAGCCTATCCACGTTATCTACAGGCTGCACCTCATCCCGCTCTCCTCCCCCTCCCCCCCCCCACCCAAGCCACCGAAACAGCGCGTGATAATAGGTAAATAGTGCATCAGTGTCATCTACGCTGCTTCCCATTAAATAAACAGCCAGTACGAGGAAGGCTTCTGATTTACCCATCATAGCTGTTACAGTACCTAAATGTATGTTGGCGATATTAAGAGCTCATGAAGTTTTAGGAGTAAGCTTTAACGAGGCGCGCATAGCCTTTTCTATGGCGCCTCTCAGTGGTATTTCTTGTGCAGTTCTATGGAAGTTACGGCGCAAAGTACACACTCCCACAACGAATGGTGTGCCTTCTTATCTCTTCCGTTGGTAAGAGAAGGTAATGGTTCCGGACTCACAAAAAATACTCAGCAGCCGATCAGACGAGCTTTGTAACTGACCTCCTCATTGGATGAATTACACCTCCTTGCGATTATTTCATTGGTGGCCAGTTACCTTAAATCAGTTCGCATCTTTGTCTGTAGACATTGTCATTTTTACAAGTAACGGTTCGCCTTGGGTATTACCGGGTCTTTCGCGTAGACGTTTTACTTTACGTTTTCCTATGTTGGTAAGCTGTCTGTCTTCGCACAAAACTTGGATCCTTTGACGGTTTGCAGGTCTTCCTAAATTTCGCCGTTCTCTCTTCTCGGTCCCCCCTCCCTCCCTCTTATTCGTACTGCGCCATATGCGAACTATGTCAATATAATCGTCCATTGACTCTTGTGTTCTCTTGTACTTGTAAACATGGGTACGGTAATGGAATCAACATATTTTTTGCATAAACGGCACTTCACATTCCACAGTCGCTGAATGATTAATGACTCACAATAGTTCGTCATCAAAAATAGAAATACGGAGTTCTTAGACGCTGTTACAACGTACATCAAATGTAGTAAAGAGTATGTATTCGATCTGGAATTCGATCCGGAGAGTTTATTTGCCATGTTCACAGTGCGGCAAAGAACTATAGTCGTTGGCACAGTTTTGAGACTCAGCGGAATACTTGGAAGGCGTTCCATACTGAAAGGGAATTGGGTTACTCCCTTTCCCATGTGGGACTTGGAGAGGGGCGGAGAAGGAGGTGCGGGGAGGGGGTGCAGAGATTTTTTCCAAATACGAGCATAGCGTGGGACTCAGGAATGCTGTCACTTTACGGTGTACTCACTGGGCCTCCTGTGGCGTCACGGAATTTTGCCGCATGTGGTTACAATTGAAGATGGTGTTGCTAGCTGGAGCAAGAGATCAACGAACGGAAATTCCCACGAGTGAAATGAAAGCTAAATATTCTGCAGTTACAACGCTGACTGGCTAAGAAGTCTACAAGTTTAATGTGTTTTAGAAGTTGCTCTGAAACCACGAAATCCTAGAGTCGTTCGCAGTCCCTCATGAAGGGAAGAAAGCAAGTTCAGCAGGACCAAGCAGCGGGCGGTTCCAAGTTTCGGAGCGGACTTTTGTCATTTTAGCAACTTATTTCAGGGCAGCAGCTTTGCTTCAGCCATATGGATCTGCAGTTGTGTTTCTCAGAACTGAGTGTACAGTGGTTTATCGCACGTTGATATTGTTGGGCGGCAGTTTTTTTTTGTTAAATTAGGGTAGTAGTACCCAGACTTTTTCTCACGGCGTACCACTTGTTGATATTTTTAGAAATTTGGGCGTACCACTGAAAAGCTTATTCACTTTTTAACGAACCCAGTGGTAAGGGAGGAATGGGGGGGGGGGGGGGGGGGAAGAATTTGAGCGACGATTGTCGCAGGGTTAAGAAACGGTGCGGGGAGGGGGGGATAAGTTTCGCCATCTTTCTAAATGCTGATAACACACATACGATTTTTGCGTCGTGCCTACGTGCCTATCAATTGCTGTGTATGGTAGAAATGTGACACACTCACAGACACACAACTAATAAAGAGGGTCGTTCACATGTGGTACTTATTTGCAGCAAAATAATATGAAATTAAGCTGGTTTTGATCAGGTGTTTAGTGAGTAAAAGAGGAATGTCATTTAAAACAATCTATTAAATTTTTACCTCGCAGATAATATAAAGCAGCTGTGCAAGAGAGTAATAATTGAACGTGCAGTATGGTAAATTAGATCCAAAAATTAAACAAAATCAGAACCAAATCAAATAACAAGGATAAATCAGACTTCTAAATCAGTTATTTAGATTTCAGATGGTAGCATGTTGCTGTTTATCTTTAATCAGAACTTTAAAGTCTGGCTCGATTGAGCTCAACTTATCTCTCGAGTCTTCTTCAACAATAAGTCTGTTTCCGCGTTTAGTTTTGATGTACAGCAGCACAGAAAACCTACTTTCACGCATCTTAATTAGTGACAAACGGCATCAAAAACTGGACAGCTTATTTAAGAAGACAAGGGTTTTTTATTTTTGTTCACATCAAAAAACCAGCGTAATAACATCTCGAAGTATATCTTTCATGGGAGCTGGTGTATCGTCTTCCAAAAATGTATGAGTGAGGAATGCGAAAAGACTATTGTTCCAAAACTTTAGAATAACCACCGACAAGACTAGATCAAAATATCCCCATTGTCAAAAAAAGATGAATTCCTGGGAAATTACGGGAAAAATCGTAACGTTTCGATGACAACTGGAATGTGACTTAGATTGCGAGTTTCTGATCTTCACATTTTTGAACTGTTATCCGCATCCCCCCCAAGCTGAGGTTGTCGCGAATGTTGCAAAGAGCCTCTTGTAGTCCAAATGGCGATTGTTAGCGTTTTATGTTTACAGCTCGCAGGTCGGAACTTTGTATTTATGTGAGTCCAGTTGGATCCCTACAGGGCAGGAATCAGCTGTGTCAGATTGCGACTTTTTAACCTTGTCTACTGTGTTAAGAAGAAGTTGGCGACCCTCAGCTAAAGTTGTTTTAGCGTTGTAACAACGCAGAAAGCCCAGGTCCGCAGATTAATAATTCCTCCGCCGAGAATAGCCCTATTACCTGGTCTGTGGATTCCTGGAGCGCTTAATGGATGCAACGAGTGCTCCCTCAGCTCTCTGGTAATCAACGCCCCAACGCACCGCTTTGACCCGAGATTTAATGACGTGGCGAGTGACGGAAGCGTAACGAAAAGGACATCGGCAGTTTTTCTTTAATGTTGCTTGTGGTAGCAGATGGTCTGTAGCGCAGCACGAGGTCTGGTTTGTCGAAAAGGCGGACAAGCTGCCCAGTGGCGGGCAACATCATGACCATACAAATACTTTAATACTGCTTGAGCAAACGTATAGGCTGTCTGCTCTACTCGATGTAAGTGTTGTTTGTGAGAGCACATAGTGAGTGCGAAAAATAACTCGCAAATTTATTAGAATTAGATGAAATATGTCTGGACAATACAAGCAGCTCTATGTTTATGTTCACGATGCGAAAGCAGTTGTCACCATTTCATAACGGCTGCAGTTGCCGCAGTGCCCGTTTCTTTGGACACGCGTGCGTGTCCGAAGGAACATGGCATCGTAACTCTGAACAACACAGGCACTGCAATATCGTATTTATTCGCAGACATCGGGCAAGCAATTTTCAATTAAAATTTCTCCCTGTATGGGAACATACGTAATTGATGTACGAGTGCAGGTTGTAGATACATGGCTGACGACATATGGAATTTGGGCCTGGCCGAGGAGCGTACTCTGACAGCATAATGATTAACGTGATCGAATACAAATACGCGGTGTATAGTAGTGTGGAAATCGGTACACAATCCCCTTACTTGATTGTGACGCTCAAGCCGCGTGGCATGTGGCTGTCAACAGGAAGTATGTGACACAGACGCCTTTATAAGATCCACGTGGCGGATTCACGACTCGCCCGACATGCCACGAGGCAGATACCGAACACCATGTCAGCTGTGGGGATGCGGGGCAGGCGTGGTACCTTGTCCGCCAGATTTTGGCGTATATCCTATGTGTAAGGCCGCTCCATATCGGGTCACCCATGATTCTTCTACCGGATGAAATGTTCTACCCCAGGGCTCAGACGAATGCCGTCTTAAGGTTCCGCGGCCAGGCCATGAAAGATCCCTAACGTGGCGACCCCAGACACGTTCTTTGTTGTGTCCATGAACGGCATCACGTCACTGTTTGCCACCCACAATATGATCAACTTTTTTTACAAATTATCTGTGGAGTGTCTTGCACCATTGACCAAGTAGCTGGAATATCCCCGGCGAGAGAACCTAATATGAGTGAGCGTATACTTCAACGAACGAAAGTGGCACAAGACGGACTGAATTAAGAAGACAGCCGGCCGCTGTGGCTGAGCGGTTCTAGGCGCTTCAGTCTGGAACCGCACGACCACTACGGTCGCAGGTTCGAACCCTGTCTAGGGCATGGATGTGTGTGATGTCCTTAGGTTAATTAGATTTAAGTAGTTCTAGGGGACTGATGACCTCAGGTATTACGTCCCATAGTGCTCAGAGCCATTTGAACCATTTTTTTCTGAGAAGACACGCCGGGTGATCCCGAGTCACGCACATAGCGCGTTACTACCACCGTGTCTGTTACTATAGTTTTCTCCTCAGTATCCATCACGCGCTAGAAGGATCATTTAGTTCTCCCCCTTCGGCTTAGCACGGCCTCCCATAGGTCTTCTCCTTTTGATCCTGCATTTATGTATAAAAAACAAAAAAAAAAAACACAATTGTTGGTTGGTTGGTTGGTTGATTGATTTGGGAGAGGGTACCTACTAATAGCGAGGTTATGGTTCCCACTGGATTAGGGAAGGATGGGGAAGAAAAGCGGCCGTGACCTTTCAAAGGAACCATCCCGCCATTCATTTGAAGCAATGTAGGGAAATTACGGAAAACCTACATCAGAATGGCCGGATGCGGGTTTGAAACATCGTCCTCCAGAATGCGAGTCCAGTGTGCTACCCACTGCGCCATCTTACTCTATGGCTGTAAATTACTATATTTGACTTTGTTTTTGGATTGCCGTACATTTCCCCTTCTCGTCCTTCGCCTCTTGGTGTGATGGGGTGAGGCCTCGGGTTGCGATCCGCGCCCGTTCTGCCCCCTGAGCCCGCCCTATACATCCCAGTTTGGCAAAAAATTAAAAAAAAATAAAAATAAAAATGTGATGTGTTGCAGGTTTGCGTCCGACCATGTCCATTTTTTCACGCATTTTCGTCTTCCTCCTAGGTTCTGAGTCTTTCTTTTTAATTTAATACAAGTATGTTACACAACTGGCCATTAAAACAGCTACACCAATAAGAAATGCAGATGATGAACGGGTATTCACTGGACAACTATATTATATTAGAACTGACATGTGACTACATTTTAACGCAATTTGGGTGCATAGAGCCTGAGGAATCAGTACCCAGAACAACCACCTCTGGCCGTAATAACGGCCTTGATACGCCTGGGCATTGAGTCAAACAGAGCTTGGATGGCTTGGATGGCGTGTACAGGTACAGCTGCCCATGCAGCTTCAACACGATACCACACTTCATCAAGAGTAGTGACGGGCTTATTGTGACGAGCCAATTGCTCGGCCACCATTAACCAAACGTTTTCAGTTGGTGAGAGATCTGGAGAATGTGCTGGCCAGGGCAGCAGACGAACATTTCCTGTATCCAGAAATGCCCGTACAGAGCATGCAACATGCGGTCGTGCATTATCCTGCTGAAATGTAGCATTTCGCACGGATCGAATGAAGGGTAGAGCCACGGGTCGTAACACATCTGAAATGTAATGTCCACTGTTCCAAGTGTAGTCAATGCAAACAACAGGTAACCGAGACGTGTAACCAATGACACCCCATACCATCACGCCGGGTGATACGCCAGTATGGCGATGACGAATACACGTTTCCAATGTGCGTTCACCGCGATGTCGCCAAACACGGATGCGACCGTCATGATGCAGTAAACAGAACCTGGATTCATCCGAAAAAAATGACGTTTTGCCATTCGTGCACCCAGGTTCGTCGTTGAGTACACCATCGCAGGCGTTGCTGTCTGTGATGCAGTGTCAAGGGTAACCGCAGCCACAGTCTCCGAGTTGATAGTCCATGCTGCTGCAAACGCGTTCGAACTGTTCGCTGCCCGCCGGTGTGGCCGAGCGATTCTAGGCGCTTCAGTCTGGAACCGCGAGACCGCTACGGTCGCAGGTTCGAATCCTGCCTCGGGCATGGATGTGTGTGATGTCCTTAGGTTAGTTAGGCTTAAGTAGTTCTAAGTTCTAGGGGACTGATGACCTCAGATGTTAAGTCCCATAGTGCTCAGAGCCATTTTTGAACTGCTCGTGCAGATGGTAGTTGTCTTGCAAACGTTCCTATCTGTTGACTCAGGGATCGAGACGTGGCTGCACGATCCGTTACAGCCATGCGGATAAGATGCCTGTCATCACGAGTGCTAGTGATGCGAGGCCGTTGGGATCCAGCACGGCGTTCCGTATTACCCTCCTGAACCCACCGATTCCATATTCTGCTATCAGTCATCGAATCTCGACCACCGCGAGCAGCAATGTCACGATACGATAAACCGCAATCGCAGTTGGCTACAATCCGACCTTTATCAAAGTCGGAAACGTGATGGTACACATTTCTCTTCCTTACACGAGGCATCACAACAACGTTTCACCAGGCAACGCCAGTCAAGTGCTGTTTGTGTATGAGAAATCGTTTGGGAACTTTCCTCATGTCAGCACGTTGTAGCTGTCGCCACCGGCGCCAACCTTGTGTGAATGCTCTGAAAAGCTAATCATTTGCGTATCACAGCATCTTCTTTCTGTCAGATAAATTTCGCATCTGTAGCACGTCATCTTCGTGGTGTAGCAATTTTAATGGCCAGTAGTGTAGATGTACGAGTACAGGTTGTAGATACATGGCTGAGGACATGTGGAAGTTTCGGACTGGCCGTGAGTCGTGCACGGACAGCCAAATGATAAGGCGACCGCTTGCATAAGCGGGAAATCCGGATTCGAGTCCCGTTGCGGCACAAATCTTCATTTTCCATTACACAGCTGATGGCTGTCCATATTTGTGAGTGCGAATAGATTTCATGCATTCAGATATAGGTTCTCAATAGCGTGCTGATTCGTCTCGACGGAATCTCCATTGTTTATAATATCTAGTTAGCATATCTACATTCTCTGAGACGGATTCTTCTTCCTGTTAGAACAATGCACTTTGTGTTTCTACGGAATATCATCTGCCTAGCAAAATTTTTAAGATGTTATTACGTCACTTGTTTGTAAGCAAAAAAAGGGAAGACAACACTAATCCTTTAAATAGTCAATTTTGTATATGATATGATGCAGTGAGTGTTAACGAGTGAGTTATTTGGCATCGTCTCCAGTAGTTTAGCGGATAAATGCCAAGTATGACGTTTAAGCGCGCTGATGGATACGATAAGTGAATGCAAATTTGACACATTGAGGGTGAGGGCAACATGAACAGCACCGCAACTTCAGAATAGTCCTGGAGTCCGACTTATCATTGTTTGCCTGGCGTACGCTTTTGGCAGACATCTCACGCAACCAACTTGTCTAGGATAAACACTGCTTGACAAAAGAGTGATGCACACAGAAGATATGGCTTGATATCAATGTAGCTTCGTGGCCGTGCATACCATCGACGGGTTTGTAAATGGTTAGAGATGTAATTATCTGACAGATACAACTGACGCCAGAGTTCACTAGTATTGTTCGTGTTCAGTGTTGTTCAAAAATGGTTCAAATGGCTGTAGCACTATGGGACTTAACATCTGAGGTCATCAGTCCCCTAGACTTAGAACTACTTAAACCTAACCTAACCTAAGGACATCACACACATCCATGGCCGAGGGACTGGAGCGCCTAGAACCGCTTGGCCACACCGACCGGCTCAATGTTGTTACCAGTGATCACTTTGAAGAACTCGGAGATGTTGCGTACTCGTATGAGACATTATCAGCACCCGACAGAGTTTCGAAGGGGTCTCATTGTGGATCTCCAATTGGCCAGCTGGTCGAATCGTGCAATATCCAGATTTGTGGAGCTTTCTGATGTGACGGTGGCCTAGCGTTGGACTGCATGGGAAAGTGTAGGTAGGAATACGCGTCGTCCAAGTTCCGGTCAATCACGTCTCACCAACACAAGGAAAGATCACCGTATTGTGCACTAAGCACATCGTAGCCGCTTCACGTCTGTGCCTGTCATCCGAGAACAAGTAGTGGAATCCCCGCGACAGTCTGTGTCCTTCTGTACCATTGGATGGAGACTAGCAGCAGCCGGACTCTGCACAAACAGCTGCATCTGGAATGGTAGCGCGACCGGGAAGCAAGGACAGCTGATGAATGGGGTCGCACTGCCTTCAGCGATGAATCGCGATTCTGCACTACCCCGGATGACCATCTTCGGAGAGTATGGCGGCGAACTGGGGAGAAGACCTTTTCTGCCAATGCTTTGGAGAGGAACAGCGGTGTTAGTTGGAGGAGAACAGCGGTGTTACTTGTGGCGTCATGGTGTAGGGCAGGGATTCCCAAAGTGGTCGATAAAGACCCCTTGGGGTCGATATCGGTTTCCTAGGGGTCGACATAAACGAAACCTGATTTTGGGGGTCGACGAGGTCTAAAAATCGACCCCTATTAAATTAACACATATTCTTATTTAAAACTTTCAAGATAGGCAGAAAAAAAAATTCGCAGTTTCCGCATTTGTCAAAATTACCAGAAATGCTTCGACGCATTACACAAGGATTTTGCAGAGAGGTTTGAGGATCTTTTAAATTTACAAATTCCTCAATGGATAATAAATCCGTACAATACCACAGCCATAGAAGAACCCAATGTGATAATGCAAGAAGAGTTGATTACCATCAGCACAGACGAAGAGCTTAAGCAGAAGTTCAACCAAGGCTATCAGAAGTTCTGGTTGCAACGCATCATTGAAACACAGTATCCTACATTGTGGAACTTTGCTGAAAAATACCTTATCGCTTTTCCATCATCACACCTAGTTGAAAAAAGCTTCAGTGTGGTAACAAACATTTTGACGAAACAAAGAAACCGTTTGAAAATCAACGAACGTAGAGATTTAAGGCTGCAACTCACCAATATTGAACCGGATGTAGCTAGATTGGTAGATAGTCACCAAGTTCGTCCATCACACTGAATGCTTTATTTTCTCTTTGCGAATTAATACTTTTTTAAACATAATTTCCTACCTACTTAAGATTCTTTAAGTACTTAATTTGTAATAATCATTATAAATTAAACTTGATATTTACTGAATTATATGTCTTTTTATTTTGTTAAATTTTGATGAGAAAATTAAGTCATCTTTACTCACTTAACCAAGTGCAAAGCTTTCCAATTGGTACCTTAGTACCTAGGTATTTTGTATCAATAGGAAAAAACTAAAGATAGGCCCCCTTATTCTTAATAGTCTGCTAACTTAAAGCATTGCTAATTCTCACTCTGTCTTCTTCTATTGACCTAAGTCAGAATGAAAAATAACACTGTGTAGCAGCTGTTTTAAGTTAGCGGACCATTATGAATAAGGAGGTTGATCTTAAAAGCAGGTAATTTGGCCATGGGGGTCTGAGTTAACAGTTTATTTTGGAAAAGGGGTCACTTGTCCAAAATAGTTTGGGGATCCCTGGTGTAGGGTATCAACGGATATGATTTCATGTTACGGTTGGTAATGACTGAAGGAACCCTGTCGGCACAACAGTACGTCACGGACACCCTGCATTCTCATGTGTTACCTATCCTGCCTCAGGAGAGGATACAACGGTTTTATGACACTCTCCGTAACCGAATAAGCACCTGTATCCTGGACAGGGGGGACGCAACGTCATACTGTAAGTGGCCTCATATATTGCCAAGCACCTTGTAAAATTTACTCTACATTGTAGTCACCGAAATAATCTCACATACCCTCTTTTAGTTTATAGACGCGTCTACAAAAAGAAGGAGCAAGATTCTCGAGGAACTCTGTAAGATAGTTTTTGACGCCAAATCTTAAACGTTTGGAGCAGGGGTGTCCACCCGTTTAGCTTACTTGGGCCATATTGGAAGAAGAAGAGTGTTTTGAGCCGCACATAATATACTTGAAAATAGAGGACTGGCGGAGGTATAGAGTTAACACATTTAAGTAATTTCCAGTCTGTTAATTTATTATTCTTTATTCTAAAAAACAATCTGTGATTAGTTTCATCATTTTATATGAAATTTGGTTAATAATTTTTTATGTTAGTAATTACAAAACACGTAATAAATGTGACACTTGACTTTGAATTTGGGACACTAATGTATCAATACCAGGTTCAATCGTAGTGTCTGCAATTAGCTCAAGGTTTTCATCTGAGATTTTTGTTCTATTTTTCATCTTTTGTGATTCACTCTTGAAAATAACTGATCGCAAACGTACGTGCTTCCAAACAAAGATGACATATATAATGCCTGACTGTGCAGGTACGATACATGATCAAATTTTTCTTATACTTGGATGTTACACTGCAACTTTATGCATTCCGTCTGAAAATCTTCTGGCAACTGTTTGTAAAACGTGTCGTATAAGTGCAAAAATTTTGATTTTTATTTCGAAAATCATCAAAGTCGATTTTCAAATTCTTGCATCAAATCGAAAACTTTGGCCGTCTAGTTCATCACGTTTTTAGGATTATGTTTGGTCAACGTGTTAAAATGAAGGACACTGTTTGCATTTACTTGTGCTTGTCATAATCTCACTTTCATTTGGAACGCTTTTATTGTTTGAAACATTGTACCGAGAAGTAGGTTTGTACCTTGATGACGCCTGTTTAAGTCACCTAAATGAGCATCCAGTTGGCATCGTCAAGTTCTGGCAGAGATTTTGTTTTTGTTATCATGAACGATTTGGTTTCATGAATTAACTATAAAATCTTTTTAAGATCTGGCCTCGACTGAGCCACCTTATTTCTGTAAAATATGCTATACCATCACACTCAGCATCCAAACTTCTGAGGTATTCCTGGAATTGGTGATAATTCAGTCCCACAATTGTACTGAAATGACACAGAATTTTCATAAATTAATTACACGACTCTAAATCTCTGTTTCGCAGTCGCAACTGAAGTACCCGTAAGACACCAGATCAGCGTGTCTGATGAATTGGGCAGTTATGAGACCGAGACTCTGGGGTTTCAAGTATAGCGTAGGCGACAGTGTTAAGAACTCGATGGATCAATGAGAGAATAGCATCGTGATGCAGAAGTTGCAAACTGAAAATATTCAGTTTATCAGAACTTCATATAAACGGAATTTTATGGATTTTTTTTATCGATCGTGTGATGGATGCTCAATTCTTGATCTGCGCCTCACTCATGCTTGCTTTGCAAAGGATACGGCGCGCAGGCCGCGGTTTGGACACCCCTGGTTTAGAGGCTCCCGCTGCGGCACGTGTAATCTTGACCCCGTGCTGTCACAGATTATTTATAATTCTGTGAATTTTCAGACCTATGTTTTCGTCATACATCTAACCTGTAGTGTACAGTCCATTTGAATCACATTCGCTAGTCTTGTAAATCTACTTTGATAGGAAAATTAGTAGGGTAACTTTTACAATACGTATTTTGCTTCTATATCATTTTTTTGGAATGTGGGTTATAGCAACGTACTGACTGAAGCGCAGCCCGAAGATTAGGTTAGGTTGTAAGGTGATATTTTAATTGAGAATTGGCGAAGTCAACGAATGCGAATACACAATCTTAGATGGGGTGAATGTAGATTTCAATAAGTGTTTTATGTATGTCATTTTAATGACGTTCGGTTTAAAGCAGATTAGTGGCATCGGGAGGTACAATATTTCCCGTTTGTGAAAGTGGAGTTGCATTCATCGTACTGAGCACAGACTGTAAAGCACGAACAGGATCTTATCGCACCTCTCAGACAGCGCCCCCCCCCCCTCTTTTTTTCGACGAAACTAATGAATAAGTCGGGAGCTTTCCCTGTTCATGGGCAGCGATAGTAAACACAGAGCTCGTCCTACAGTAAATCAGGATGTCGTGGCAGGTGCAAATAATTAAACAAAGACTGTTGTTAAAAAGACTCGGGAGGTAAGTTATAAATCGTCTAAATCGCAGCATCTTCTAAAGAATCCTCTGAAAGCAGATGGAGAATCTGACCTGTTACGAATACTGCCCTTTACCGTCTACCGCAGAACAGTCCCGAAGATCACCGTAACAAATCAGGATTATGGTAATGCGGGGAGGTGGACGAAGCAGTACAATATAGCTGGGAGCAGATAGAGCACCCCCCCCCCCCCCCCACACACACAGACGTTACTCCTTGTGTGATGGTTTGCCTCTTCATTACTCATGTGGTTGTTACACATAGATAAAAACTATACCATTCACGGTTTTGGTGTATGCACTGACAACGATGATGTAGATGATGTTGCGGATAAATGTAGATAGAGGTCTGTGTGGATGCGGATATCCGAAGCAATAACTACTTTGAGTGTAGAAGCGCGCACTGATGCCGATATCGGCGGTTATCTGCAATCAAAGTAAAATGTCTGTGTCAGAATTACGATTTTCGGTATTTGCATTAAATCTGATTAATAATAGTAATAACGGTTGTTATTTTGAGTAATTATTATTATCCATTTGGGACGGAGCTCCACTACACTGGCTCCAGTGCGCAATGTCCTGGAAAGGGTAGGCGCGCTGATGACATCTTCCTAGCTTCCCGTACAGTTTACACGTGCATCTTGTGTCCTTCGTACCAGCAGCTGCCTTATATCTAAGTCGTTTCTGTTTTGTTTACTGCAACAGAGATCACTTATGCAGTTACAGAAAGCTGCCGTAAAACTACTGAATGCTGTTCTAGTATAATACTTCCGTTGGATCTGCAGTTCATGTTTGTTTGTGACGTACGTCGCACGCAAGTAATGCGCCTGGCAACTGTTAGGAGAGACACCTTGTATATATGTGATGGTTAGAAACCGAAAAAGAGAGCGATACAAAAGTTGGACATGGAACGGAAGTAAGGATCGAACCCGAGCCAAAGGCTGAGCAGTCTCGTGCGCTATCCTCTGCACTAACAGAACAACTAAACGACTAACCCTAATTGTATCTGGCGGCCCGCTTGAATTTGTGCGCGCAGCGGCGTAATTGGTTAACTTCGATGCTAATTAAACGGCGCAACGTTTCGAATTTTTTTCTTAACAATTAATTCTCAGCACAACCTATCCTGCAACACCCTTACAAGCTTTTCAGACTGTATTTGTCAACCTTATATAGAATAATTCAGCTGCCCCTGCAGATGGGTTTCATGCAGCCCTCAATGCCTTCAAAGCACATATCACATACAAGATTTTCGTATTCTCTCGCTCGTTACACGTAATCTGTTAGCCATACATAAAAATGGACATGACCTCTGTAGTAAATTAATGAAGTTAAATTTTGTAATGAGATAGCCGGCCGGAGTGGCCGAGCGGTTCTAGGCGCTTCAGTCTGGAACCTCGCGACCGCTACGGTCGCAGGTTCGAATCCTGCCTCGGGCATGGATGTGTGTGATGTCCTTAGGTTAGATAGGTGTAAGTAGTTCTAAGTTCTAGGGGACTGATGACCTCAGAAGTTAAGTCCCATAGTGCTCAGATCCAGTTTTATGTAATGAGAAACGTTTCCGCTAGAGGCTGTACTCTCTGAGTTATTCAAGAAAAACATACGAAAGTGACTTTAAATGCACTCTGATTCCCACACTCAGACTTTACCAGCCAGGACTTGCAGTATGTTGTTCATGGTACTTCCTGTACAAAAATTTACGACTTCATGTATTATTTCCGACATGTTACCATTTTGGTCTTCACTGACTGTCCTTATTACTCCACTGACTTAGTCGAGCACTTCCAAATTGTAAAACTAATGTTTGTGTAAATTTTACCTAAGAGTTTTGTGAATTTTTGCAGCATAAAATAAACAATTACATCGTTCTATTCGTCAAGCGTACTGATTATGAAACTCCTGTGCTTGTAAGGGTTAAATTTGGATTCAACTGCCAATGTAATTGGTTTTAGCGTAACATTTACAAAAGTAGTTTTCTCTCATTAGTCTCAAGGGTATGTTTAAATTAATAATGTTAACGAAATAGCTGACTATGGTAGTGGCGTAACAGCCCAAACATAAGACTCCAAAAAATGTCGAATGTCAGAAATAGCTCTGGGGTCTTAATTTTTTGTACACTGGTAGGATCGAGTGCTACTAACAACGTAATAGAAATTCTTACTGGTGAGGGATGAGTCTGGGAGTGGAAGTGGTGGTTCAATTGAAGGTGACTTTCATAACTTTTTTAATGAATTACTCGAAAATAGTGACCCCCAGCGAAAACATACCCAAGACTATATTTACCTTCACTGAATTTTCTAGGAAAAGATCCTGTTCGTTTTTCTGTAGGATTAATAGTTTGCATGTAGTGAAGGAGTGTGAGAATATGAAAATCTCGCGTATTGTTTTTGAAGGCGTAACATTTACAAAATTAGTTTTCTCTCATTAGTCTCAAGGGTATGTTTAAATTAATAATGTTAACGAAATAGCTGACTATGGTAGTGGCGTAACAGCCCAAACATAAGACTCCAAAAAATGTCGAATGTCAGAAATAGCTCTGGGGTCTGAATTTTTTGCCCCTCAGAGGGGCACACCAATTTAAAAATTGTGATATCACCGTTGAAAGCTTCTTATGTTGTCATTTTATTAGAGACAGCAGCCACGGTTGAGATTAACGTAGCACATTGATGCGTGATCTAGCGAATGGAAAGGAAGTGCAGAACCAGACTGGCATCGAGGAGAAGAAATTTTTGACACACGGTATTAGTGAAATATGTTGGGGCGCTGGACAGATTCACGAGAGGGGGGACGGAAAGCCGGGGGACCGTTCGGTTCGGAGGCGAGGCAGCCAGACGTAGCTCTACCTGCTGTTGTGTTGGGACCTGACCGCGGCCAACCTCCCCATTACAGGGGCTAATGGAGACCCAGCCGACACGGACCGGCCGCCTAATTTCAATTCCAGCCACGGCGGCAGGCGCCTGTGGCCGACAGGTGATTCCTCCTCCTCCTCTTCCCTCCACCCCCCCCCCCCTTCGCCTCCAGGAAATAATAAGCGAGCAGTTACTCACGTGTCGCAGCAAAAACTGTACGGCGTAGCGCCTCCATCCTATCCAACGTGTCAGCGGGTCTACAGTCTGTTATCCTCTCTCGTTACGTGACACGACGACAGAGCAGCAACTTCAGTGTAGCAGATATTCACGGGACAAACTTCTTTTTGATGCATAAAATTCGCTCTTGATATAAATGGTTCAGCACAGAAATGTATACTATCGTATTTTGGGTTTTATAAACTCCACCTTCTGCAAAACACTTTAAACTTCCTACGATATCTATGTGTCATCTTCTGTGGGTCTCGATTTATTTTGTAAAATATTATACAAAGTACACGGCTGTTTTTCTATTTTAGACCTAAAAACTATATCGTGTGCATTTAGATTGAATGCTCACTTTACGTCCGCAGCTCGTGGTCGTGCGGTAGCTTTCTCGCTTCCCACGCCCGGGTTCTCGGATTCGATTCCTGGCGGGGTCAGGGATTTTCTCTGACTCGGGATGACTGGGTGTTGTGTGCTGTCCTTCGGTTAGTTAGGTTTAAGTAGTTCTAGGGGACTGATGACCATAGATGTTAAGTCCCATTGTGCTCAGAGCCATTTGAACCATTTTTGCTCACTTTAAACCAAGAGTACCTTAATTGTGGAAGTGCATTTTTTTGAGGTCGGCTTGCTTTCCGTATATTGACATCGAGTAATCCGCAAAGTAATCGGAAGAACTTGCTTAAAGAGGTATCAGTTTTGAAATAATTTCTGTAGTCTAACAGTGATATATTTCTGGCATTAACGTTTCCCCTCCTGTTGTTCATTCTTGGTGTGTATCCTTTTTTGGCTGTAATTACAATAATTACGGACACTGTCATTCTAGGCTTCTACACTTTACTCTCATCTTGCATCATACGTTTTTATACAGAAAAACGATGCTGCGGAAAAAACTTATGTCGCCTTACTCACCAAGGGGCGACATGCTATTGTAGCCGCTGATTTGTTTCTCGTTTTGTTTCTGTCCAGCGTGGCGCTAGTATTGAACGTTATGCGTAAGTTTTGTGGTGTGGCTACTTGGGGAGAACATAAACTTTTTGAGAGAGAGGAAGCGGGGGAGGGGGGGGTGAGGGAGGGAGAGAGAGGGTGGGTGGGTGGGTGGGTGGGTGGGAGGGAGGGAGGGAGGGAGGGAGGGAGGGAGGGAGGGGGAGAGAGAGAGAGAGGGGGGGGAGAGAGAGAGGGGGGGGCGGGTTAAGAAACAGGTGCTTTTAGATAATCTAGGATAAATTTTGCGGTCTTTTGTTGCGAAGTATTGTGTATACCCTCAAAATTTTCCTTCCTTGTATTACTGCTCTTTGTATGTTGTAATTCTCTTCTGTTGTGAGTTTTTGATAGAGACTATTGCTTTCTCTGAAGACCTTGAAATCAGTTTCAATATTCTTCGTGTGCTATTTTTTCTTTATGAGATGAACTGCAAAAGCGGAGTCTACCTTTACCATTGTACACTACTTCTGATGACTAAATGTGATAGTAAACACAGCAAAATGGATAAAGATAACGAGAACATTCTCAGTACATTACCTTCATTTCTTCTCCTACAGAATCACATTGCATACAACTACCCTCATTTCATGATCCACATTAATTTTCGTGCGATATATACTCTTTACTGGAGCTAATTGAAAACCCAGCATTGCAGAAATGTTCGTTTACCTTTACCACTGAGGAGTAGGTATTCAAATTTTATGTTGCTGTTGTTGTCGTCGTTTCTGTCGTTCTGTTCCAATTCTTGCTTTTAGTCAAGTTGCACTATGAATTTCTTTCCTCACCAATTCTTCTTTTCCATCGAACCAATGGATTTTTATTGATCATCCCTGTATCCTCCATTGTTGCAGAAACTCTTTAATAACGCGCCAATTCATTGTGTCGTTGTTCTACTCTTCAATCCGAAGACTGATTCGGTATGACTCTCCATCGGGTCCATCTTGGACAAGTCTCTTCATCTCCACATAACTGCTGAAACCTACAGCTACCTGAACCTGCTTACTTTTTTCCAACCTCCCCGCCCCCTCCCCTCCGCCAAACACACTGTTCCGTCGATTTCCAGACAGGCTCTACCCTGGTGTCTCCAGACGTATCCCATCAATTCGTCAGTTTCTTTCTCCCCTTCTCAATTCATTACCCCTTCATCATTTATCTGATCCACTGACCTCATCTGCAGAATTGACAGGGTGTAGCGTGATTCATCACTCCACATCACTTGTTTCTAGTCATCCACTGGCGTCGCTTAGTATTAACTACAGAAATGTGTGGCTTATGCCTACACTGGGTTCTGGAGCGAAATCGATGTTCTCACTCGTGATAAAGGAGCTCCATTGGCTGCAGGTTGGGACACTGGGCAGACCAATCCATTTCAGGAATATTATTGTCCACAAATCACTGCCGCATAGATGCTGCTTTATGATAGGGTGAACTGTCATGCTGACAGAAACGGTCGTCGTATCCGAAATATTCCTATATGGTATGCAGTACACAGTGCTGGAAATTGTCCATACCCTTCCTCATTTAACGTTTTCAAAATCGCAATATGAGGACCACACCCTACCCTCGAAGAATACCCCCATGCCGCAACACCAACTTCTCCGTACGCGATGGCTGATAACGTGCTCCATGCATTCGCCAAACCCAAACTCTTCTATCGGATTGCCACAGAGTATAACGTGATTCGTCACTCCAAATCACTCGTTTCTAGTCGTCCAGCCTGCCGTTGTGGCCGAGCGGTTCTAGGCGCTTCAGTCTGGAACCGCGCGACCGCTACGTTCGCAGGTTCGAATCCTGCCTCGGGCATGGATGTGTGTGATGTCCTTAGGTTAGTTAGGTTTAAGTAGTTCTAAGTTCTAGGGGACTGATGACCTAAGATGTTAAGTCCCATAGTGCTCAGAGCCATCTGAACCAGTCGTCCAGTCGCGTCGGTCTACACACCATCTCATGCACCGCTTAGCACTGACTACAGAAATGTGTAGTCATACAATGAAGGCTTTCACGTCCGAATGTTTCAGCTGCCAAGAATTCTTCCGGGTTGTATGGCCGTGGTCCATGGAACTCTTCTATCCCTGAGGTTTCGTACAAAGCCACGTTGGACATCTTCGGAGGTGCCCCTAGTGCTGAGTCTTGCCGACTCAGGAGCACCTCCGAAGATGTCCAACGTAGCTTTGGACGAAACGTCAGGGATAGAAGAGTTCCATGGACCACGACCATACAACCCGGAAGAATTCTCGGCAGCAGAAATGTGTAGCTTATCAGGAGCCGCTCACCATTTGATTTTGAGGGGTCTTGCCCAGTCGTCTCTTATAGGGTGCCTAAAGGATGCTGCTTCCTTGAATAGCTATACAACAGTTCAAGAAAATCACATTAATGGTTTTTATTACAATACAGTACACTGACAATACTTAACTTTGGTTTACAAGAACGTGTCGCAAGCGATGGGCGACAAGCAAATAGCCATTGTCCTTACTATATAAATGCCCATGTAAGCACTTGACATAAGGCACAAGTCTCAGTATAAGTTAGGATGACGGCTCTGCTAGTGCGGGTCTACTGTCCGGGCGAGGCTGGCAGGAGCGGCGCTTGCATTCGCTTCTTGTAGAGGCCGCTCCTGTCGTGGTGCGGTCTTAGCCAGCGCGCTATTGGCTGACGTCGTCTCATAGCCCTCCTTCTCTGCTCTTGCGTTCCTCATCTTCGTGCCGGCGCTTGTCGTTAGGTCGGAACAGATTTCATGAGATCCTTTACAACCAGCTTCCGCAATGCTCGACGGTCCCTGTTCGTATGCACATGGGGTCTGTTGTCCCGGTTCAGCTGCGGTTGTTTCTTCGCGTTTCGACTTGAGAGTCCCATCACCAGCAGTCGAAGTCACTCAGCTCTCCTGACCTTTCCATTCTGCTGTTGCTGTTTATCTACTAACAGCACAATACTCGCAACCTCTTTTTATACTGGCGGGCCAGCCTTTCGCGATCTCACATCCGGACGTTCAATTGATCTTCCAAATCCTATTCCGACTCTGACAGAATTACAATACCATTCAGAAGCCTTCAAGTTTTTATGTCTTCTCGCTAAACTTTTATTCCCTTTTTAGATTTCTCCTCAGTAGTCCTTTACTGCTTGCTCTACGTCAGGTTGCGGAACATGGGGGACAGTGGGCCACTCCAACTACTGCTCCACTTTCAAGTCCGACTTATACAACTCTAGCCTGTTTTCTGTATAATTTATAGGTAACTATTTCAGGGTTCTCTTTTGAGTCATCATTCTTCTGATTGGTTCGATGTAACCTGCCACGATTTCCTGTTTTGTGCCAACGTTTTCATCTCGGAGAAGTCCTTGCACTCTACTTCCTCATGTATCAATCTGTACCTTTCTCTACACTTTCCAGCCTCTACAGCTCCGTCTAGTACCATGGAAGTTATCCCCTGATATCTTAACACATATCCCGTCATCTTGCCCCTTCTTTTTTACATATGTCATTTTCTTCGCTAGGTCAGCAGAAAACCTTTTTGTTCCTCATCACTCTACCACACCTAAAACGCTCCGATTCTCTTCTTTTCTACTTTTCCCACAATATATGATTCGTTACCATAAAATGCTGTTTCCATAGGTACTTCCTCTGAAATTTATTTTTCAGATAAAGGCCGATGTTTCATACTAGCAGAATTCGTTGCCAGGAATGCTATGATGGTTCAAAAATGATTCAAATGGCTCTAAGCCCTATGGGACTTGACATCTGAGGTCATCAGTCCCCTAGACTTAGAACTACTTAAACCTAACTAACCTGAGGACATCACACACACCCATGCCCGAGGCAGGATTCGAACCTGCGACCGCAGCAGAAGCGCGGTTCCAGACTGAAGCGCCTAGAACCGCTCGGCCACGGCGGCCGGCGGCTATGATGTCCCATCATAAAAATAACCTCTGCCACGCATTCTAGAACGATTTTTTGTTTTATCTGATACTAGCTTAGCGCTCTCTGCTTCGCTCGCGTAGTATTTTGGTCTGCAGTTTTTTTTGTTTTTCTTTGGTCGAATTTTTATGATATTCACAAACTGCAACACCTTCTAAACTTTCCACGCTAATTGAGGCGATAGAGACTTGGTCTTTCCCGAATGTATTTCTGACCAAAAAGTGATTCTGGTAGCTGGAGTCCAAGTTTTTTATTTAATCATGCTTTTTGCGTTCTTGCGGTGATATGCACATAGGAACTTTCATCCGTTAACACATATCTCTTTATATCTAATCGATAAGTAAAAGACCAGCTTTCATACATTTAGCTTTAAAAATATGTAATATAACGAAATATTTTCTTAAAAGTTTTCATGCCCTATTTCACCCGCTTAGGAGCTGAATTTCGAAAAACTGTGAAACACGTATTTTTCTCATTTATAACAGAGAAGACAAATACAGATTTGAAAATGCTTTCATACTGAAATAATTTCATAAATCTCTATTTCACTCCCTTAGGGGGCTGAATTTCCAAAAATAATGACCATCTGTGTTTTATTTTCGCGACCGCTACGGTCGCTGGTTCGAATCCTGCCTCGGGCATGGATGTGTGTGATGTCCTTAGGTTAGTTAGCTTTAAGTAGTTCTAAGTTCTAGGGGACTGATGACCTCAGAAGTTAAGTCCCATAGTGCTCAGAGCCATTTGAACCATTTGTTTTATTGTAAACCGAGAAGTCAAATACCAAATTTGACAATGTAGCTTTAAAATGCTTTACTAGTTCTTTAATAATGATTTATTTTCGAAAAAAACTTCCACCCACTATACACCAGCTTTCGTCGTTCTAGCACCAAAATTGCCTAAATAGCGACGTATTTTCAAAAAGCCTTCCATGCCTTATATCACCGTCGTAGTAGTGGAATTTCGAACAGTGCCTTCTTAAACGATGCCTATAATACAGGGTGATTCAAAAAGAAGACCACAACTTTAAAAATGTGTATTTAATGAAAGAAACATAATATAACCTTCTGTTATACATCATTACAAAGAGTATTTAAAAAGGTTTTTTTTCACTCAAAAACAAGTTCAGAGATGTTCAATATGGCCCTCTCCAGACACACGAGAAATATCAACCCGATACTCCAACTCGTTCCACACTCTCTGTAGCATATCAGGCGTAACAGTTTGGATAGCTGCTGTTATTTCTCGTTTCAAATCATCAATGGTGGCTGGGAGAGGTGGCCGAAACACCATATCCTTAACATACCCCCATAAGAAAAAATCGCAGGGGGTAAGATCAGGGCTTCTTGGAGGCCAGTGATGAAGTGCTCTGTCACGGGCTGCCTGGCGGCCGATCCATCGCCTCGGGTAGTTGACGTTTCATAAATAACCTTTTTCGTAGGACTCTCCATACATTTGATTGTGGAATTTGCAGCTCTCTGCTAGCTCTGCGAGTCGATTTTCCTGGGCTGCGAACAAATGTTTGCTGGATGCGTGCTACATTTTCATCACTCGTTCTCGGCCGTCCAGAACTTTTCCCTTTGCACAAACACCCATTCTCTGTAAACTGTTTATACCAACGTTTAATACACCACCTATCAGGAGGTTTAACACCATACTTCGTTCGAAATGCACGCTGAACAACTGTCGTCGATTCACTTCTGCCGTACTCAATAACACAAAAAGCTTTCTGTTGAGCGGTCGCCATCTTAGCATCAACTGACGCTGACGCCTAGTCAACAGCGCCTCAAGCGAACAAATGTACAACTAAATGAAACTTTATAGCTCCCTTAATTCGCCGACAGATAGTGCTTAGCTCTGCCTTTTGTCGTTGCAGAGTTTTAAATTCCTAAAGTTGTGGTATTCTTTTTGAATCACCCTGTATAATAGCCACACCCTCTCCAGAATTTAAGTTTAGCGGTTTGGGTTGGGCAACGATGAGTCAGTTTGTCAGAACATTGTCTTTTCTATATATAGATGCAGTCGTAGATGATCAATTGTGAGTGGCAGGTTCAGGGCCAGTGCTTCCAGGATGCTTGTTACCGACGCGCGCGCACCTGTGTGTGTGTGTGTGTGTGTGTGTGTGTGTGTCGCTGTACCAGACCAGTGGCAAGGCAGCGAGGATCTGTACGGCATCCGCACCGGATAGGCGTGAGACAGACAGCAATGCTGCGCTCCTCCTGTAGACGGGTTAGATGGAGGGGTGGAGGGAGGAGGGGGGGGGGGGCGTGGAGAGCAGAGCATTTGGGGGGAGGGGAGGCGGGTAGGAGGAGGAATTACTACGATGCATCGCGTCCGGCCACTACGCACAACCGCTGCACTGTCTCCGGGGCATTCGTGACCACATGTGCTTCATCACGCTCCAGATACGCGCTAGAGGCGATATAACCACTGGGTTCAGAAACTCTTTTCACATTCCGTAGGAACAGACCTTCCAAATTTAATTTTTTGTGGTTTGCTAAAATCTCTTCTGGCGTAGGCGAGGATGACGTCTCTGGAAGCGGTTCGCCGATTACCTTCGACATACTTGTACAGTCCGAGCTGAAGATTAATCTCTAAAAACCACGTTGTCTACAGCACGTTAATCCACCCTTCTTTCTTTCATCCACGTCACACCCACGAAGTCGTCCCTAATACACTGCTGGCCATTAAGATTACAACACCATGAAAACAACATGCAATAAACGTCAAACTGGCATGAGCGCACTACAGTAAATGGTTGTATATGCAAGTGGTTAGCTTTTCAACGTAATCAAAGTGGGCAGGCGTAACGCCATCCTACATTCCGCGTGTAAGGAAAGATTATGCAGCCAATGTCTCATTCAAAAGTCGCATCTGAATGTTTGTTTTGTAAAATCGTTTTATGCGTCCTGGAAGAAAGAAAATTAATAAGCAATTGTCGGATTTCGAAAGCCGCATAACAGCGGCGGTGTATCGCCTTTGTCTACATACGTTGGTATATCATTCCGCGACATTGCCGCCCGCATTGGGCGGATCCCATAACTGTCATGCGAGTATGGAATAGATGGGTCCAAGAGGGCCACACTCAATGCTATTCAGGATATCGACAGTTAAGCTAAAGTAGCGCCCGAAGGGATATACACGTAGTTTACACGGCCGTAGGGATGGCGGTTATCGCTGAAATAACCGATTTCAGACATATATATATTTTTTAAAGCCTGTTTGATTGGACTATTAGAACCGCTCAAACTAACCGGTTTCTGAAAACTGATTTTCGGTTTTTTATTCGTATTATTTCCGGTAATAAACGTCGAAATCGAACGAAGAATGAAAAATTTTCCTCTCCTTCCAGATACATATAATCAAAATATCTAATTGAATAGGCAAAGAAGGGAAAATTTAATCCGTCCACCGTTCGCTGTTTCTCCCGAAAAGTTATACGTGGCTAACTAGCACAAAAGACGATAAGTATTCTCCTACTGATTCCAGTTTTTTGAAACTCTGCTCAAAAATCATATTGTAACTAGGGATCATACCACTATTTGTACATTACGAATATTCAGTGTTAAAGAGTGAAAAGTGAGGTTGAAGAACTCTGTTTTTCGTGTTAATTTGTCCGTTTTCAAGGGCTACAAGCAGAAGCATGTTGTGTAGACACAGGCAGCAGATCAGCTGGTTTCTATTTTTCTTGTAACTACGAATGAGCTAATAAGTTTCAAGTCTTCTTCTTATATTATGTCACAAGTCTGTTGTGGCTTATCCCGTTTTTAAAGTAAATGGAGCATTGTGCTTCATTGATACCGCACTTCTAAAATACTTTCCGACTGGAGATGGTGCCATTCTGTGACACCACTAATGTCCGACGACGACAGTGAGAAACTGCCGTATAGACCAAATGAGGCAAGTACTACTCGTTGCACGTACACGCTTACCATGTAATAGACCACGCAACATGGTATCAGGTACGTTATTGTTTCAGCAGTGCTGTACTAATTCTCATGCCACGTGTTTTTTGCTCATTTCTGTCGGCATTATTGTTAATACAGCACAGGTCGCTTTTCCCAATATCCAATGCAATGCAAATTTTACGAATAAAAATTACTCGTTCTTTAAAAAAGGTCTAAAGGCAAAAAATTTTAGCACTGCTGCAAGGGCTGATTAATGTATTGGTTTTTTACCCTGTTGTTCGTAAAAAATAAAAACACCTGTTATAACCGAGACCAGACAAATACCGAAAAACGCTTGTTATTCAGAATTAAAATACCGGTATCGGTTTTAACCGGTCGGTTTTTCGCATTCCTACTCGGACGTGCAAGACATCCAGCCACGGCACATACACTGCATCAAGAAACGAGCTTCTTTGTAGCAAAGCGAGCGTCCACACAGACAGTGCGACGCGGGGTGGAGCACCACGGACTGTCACACTGGGACCTGTGCTGCAGCCTCCTCGATGTGACAGCAGACAGACGCGTCGACAGTGGTGCGCCGAACGCCAACTGTGGACACAGGGTGGGGCCACGTCGTCTTTCCAAATTTTCCGGTATTTACGACGACGATTCCTTGAGAAGAGCCTCTGATTAGAACGAACGTGGACGTATTGCAATCGTCATCGTCATACGGGCCCAGTGGTGGTAAGTTCCTATGGGATCAGACTGCTGAGGTCATCAGTCCCTAGGCTTACACACTTCTTAACCTAATTTAACTAACTTACGCTGAGGACAACACACAACCTTATGCCCGAGGGAGGACTCTAACTTCCGACGAGGCGAGCCGCACGAACTGTGGCAAGGCGCCCTAGACCGCGGGGCCCCAGTATCTGTGATGTTGGTATGGGTGCCATCGTGCACGCGACTCGATCACATCTGCTTCACTAGGGAATCTGGACATCAGCCGTTAAAATTCTGACGTGTTAATGACGGTGGGAGTGCCCTATCTTCGAGGTCTTCCTGTAGTTACTTTAAACAAGGTAACGCAAGACCGCATATAGCCCGTGCTGTCCTGACCCACCTCGATACAGCGTGTGTTCGACTGTTGCCTTGGCCAGGAGCCCGCATCTCGTGGTCGTGCGGTAGCGTTCTCGCTTCCCACGCCCGGATTCCCGGGTTCTATTCCCGGCGGGGTCGGGGATTTTCTCTGCCTCGTGATGGCTGGGTGTTGTGTGCTGTCCTTAGGTTAGTTAGGTTTAAGTAGTTCTAAGTTCTAGGGGACTTATGACCACAGCAGTTGAGTCCCATAGTGCTCAGAGCCATTTTTGAACCTTGGCCAGGACAATATCCAGATCTGACACTCACTGAAAACAATTGGTTATGGGTTGCCGAGAAGATGGCACAGCAGTTGATGAAATCTTGCCATAGAACTGAAGGATTATGGAGTGACGTATCCGTATCTGTCATACAAACCCTAAATGATTCAAATGGCTCTAAGCACTATGGGCCTTAACATCTGAGGTCATCAGTCCCCTAGAACTTACAACTACTTAAACCTACCTAACCTAAGGACATCACACACATCTATGCCAGAGGCAGGATTCGAACCTGCGACCGTAGCAGTCGCGCGGTTCCAGACTGTAGCGCCTAGAACCGCTCGGCCACTCCGGCCGGCGGACGCTTGGATACGTCGTAACAGCTTATTTAAAGTGTGTATTTTAACGGTTCATTAAAAGTATTATGAAAAGTTATTAGGAAAGGAATATTTATTCGCACGGTTATACGTTCAACTCCTATCCGTTCATCCATTTCACTCGCCGCCGAGATCCCGCATCAAGAGGTTCGTTGCAGACAAGAATAATTTACGCGGTATCTGGAGGAGCGCTCCTGCATCGACGTTGTCACACTCAAGACTAAACACAATGGAATTAATGTGAAGGTAATGACTCAGATCTAATAGGCATCTATTGAACTCGATTTACTTATACTAAAAAATTGTGCTTTATGTGTTTAAGAACTTATAGACAGATTAACAATTTCAATGGTTGCGGTGATTATTTGGTACCGCACACTACAGGAAGCAGCAGTACATAATGCAAATAACGTTTATTGACCTTGAATGTTGTGATACTGAAGGTCTGTTGATATTGGTATCAGTTAAAGTTCACGAAAGATTGTGTACAGATTCAAAAATTACCTTCAAAATTTTCTCAACTATTTTTTCCAATAAATTTTTCCAATTATTCAAGCAGTTGTTAATCCATTTCTATATCCCTATTCAGTCGCCAACGGTGTGAAAATGACAGGGTGAACGATTTGCATTGTACGGAGGACCAAATCGCTGAAGAGCCTTTGTTCGTTTGGCAGTGTGGGGGGCGGGAGTTATCATGCAACTGAATGATTCTGTCCGACAGTATTCATGGACGTTTCGACTTTATGGCGCTTCCCACTTTCTGCGAAGTGCCTTCATAGCGCTGCGCATTGATTGTGGTTCCACGAACGAGGAACTCGACGAGCAGAGGGCCCCCGCATCTGGAGGAGGTCACGATGATCATACCGAAACTTGTTAGAACAGCTTTGGATTTGTTTGGCGGGGGAGATTGGGATGTTTCCACTGTTGACTTTTCAGTTTGTCCTCGGGCAGTCGGAATGCTGTCGGAGGGAATCATACAGTTGCACAATAACGTCTGCCCCCAACACAGCCAATCGGAAGAACGCTGCGCTTCAGAGATTTTTGTTGGGAAACACTGCAACGTGATTCATACAGCTCGGATCTTTCACCGCGTGTTTTTCACATCTTTGGCGACCTGAAGAAAGACAAGTGTTATAATAAATCCCATTCCAGAGAAAGCAGCTGAAGATATTTTTAAGGATGTCTTTCAAAGAATTATTAAGTGGTTCTCAGAAAATGGACTCACTATATCCAGTTCTGTACACCGAATAGTCAGACCAACAATTGATGTAGCATATGAATAGGGCTCAGTTAACAGGGTAGATTTCTCCAAATTTTTGGGTGTTCGCATTGATGACAACTTGAACAGGAAGAAGCATATTACTGAGCTTCTCAAACAAATAAGTTCAGCTTCTTTCGCTCTTCGTATAATCGCTAGTCTTCGTAATAAACAGATCAGCCTCCTGAAGTACTTTGCTTATTTCCACTCAATAATGTCTTATGGAATAGTTTTCTCACCACTTAGACATAAAGTATTGATTGCACAAAAGAGAGCAGTGAGAATAATTAGTGGTGTTCACTCAAGGACGTCATGTAGGTACCTTTTTAACGAGTTAGGTATTTTAACTACACCATCAGAGTACATATATTCGCTAATGAAATTCGTTACAAATAATCCATCTCAATTCGCGAAGAACACTGATGCTCATACGTACAACAACACTAAAGGGAAAAATGACCTTTCCTATCCGCTATTGAAGCTGTCAGTTGCTCAAAAAGGAGTACATTATTCAGCAACAAAAATCTCTGATCATTTGCCCAGCAACATAAAGTGTCTGGCAAGTAGCAGATTGGGTTTTAAATCTAGCTTAAAATCATTTCTTTTCGACAACTCCTTCTAGTACATGTACTAACTTGTTTCAGAAATAGTAAAAAACAAGAATATTGTGCCTCTAAATGTACTTTCATGTGTAGGATTAAAAATTTCAGTAATATTAATATTAGCACTATTCATGTGTGTGTGTGTGTATATATATATACATCTTGTAATCTGACTTGTTCCACATCATATCGATAAAATAATCGGGAAAATGGTCTACGGAACATGACTTAACTGAAACTAACCCAAAAACTAAAACATTCTCGAGTGTTGGTTTCAGTCGGACGAGGAAGTGTAAGAGTGGGTGCGTTTGTGGTTGTTGTGGTACCTTCAGCGGCAGATCGTGTTTTACGAAACAGGAATTGATCATCTCGTCTCCCAGCGGGATAAATATATTAACGCGTGTGGTGATTACTTTTGAATGGGACGGTTCCGTTGCGACGGGTGTTTCGTTTTCAGTTCACTGCCCCTCATAGATGTCACCTTCCCTATTGTTGTTGTGGTCTTCAGTCCTGAGACTGGTTTGATGCAGCTCTCCATGCTACCCTATCCTGTGCAAGTTTCTTCATCTCCCAGTACCTACTGCAACCTACATCCTTCTGAATCTGCTTACTGTATTCATCAACCATACAGTAAAGCTGCATGCCCTCGGGAAAAATTACGGCTGTAGTTCCCCTTGCTTTCAGCCGTTCGCAGTACCAGCACAGCAAGGCCGTTTTGGTTATTGTTACAAGGCCAGATCGGCCAATCATCCAGACTGTTGCCCCTGCAACTACTGAAAAGGCTGCTGCCCCTCTTCAGGAACCACACGTTTGTCTGGCCTCTCAACAGATACCCCTCCGTTGTGGTTGTACCTACGGTACGGCCATCTGTATCGCTGAGGCACGCAAGCCTCCCCACCAACGGCAAGGTCCATGGTTCATGGGGGGACCTTCCCTAATGAATATCGAATTCAATATTTCCAGGTTCAGAGCTCTAATTAGTCGTCAACATCTCTTTAAAAGTATTTTGAGAGTAAAAGTCGATAACAATAAACCAAGTTCGCATTTTTAATTTTTTTCCTGGTGGCCATAAAATCGGTATTACGCTACTGAAAGTGCATTTCTATAGCTAAGTGTGTGCTAAAAAGTATCTTCAGGTTCTTGAGCCTACTTATACGTCACCATCTCTTCAAACGTATATTGTTAATATAAATCGACAGTAGTTAACAAATCTTGTGTAAGTAAACTGTTTATGTTCGTCCGCAGCTCGTGGTCGTGCGGTAGCGTTCTCGCTTCCCGCGCCCGGGTTCGATTCCCGGCGGGGTCAGGGATTTTCTCTGCCTCGTGATGACTGGGTGTTGTGTGATGTCCTTAGGTTAGTTAGGTTTAAGTAGTTCTAAGTTCTAGGGGACTGATGACCATAGATGTTAAGTCCCATAGTGTTCAGAGTCATTTGATCCATTTTTGTTTAGGTTTTTATGTTGGTAACGCCACGTAGCGCTCTGTATGAAAATCACTGACTGTCCTGTGTGCAGTCTGTGGCTGGTTTGCATTGTTGGAATATTCGCTATTGTAGTGTTGGGCAGTTGGATGTGAATAGCGCGTAGCGTTGCGCAGTAGAGTTGGGCAACACGATTCTTGTTCTCGATTCGATTCCTACGATTCAATCTCACATTGCGAATCGATTCCTACGATTCGTTCACGATTCTTTCACGATTCATTCTAGTCTGCGATGGCACGATTCTTACGGACTGCGAAACGTTCTACATCTTACTCACAGATGGCAGGACATGTCTAAAATTGTCAATGGGGTTAGAATCGAACTGTCATGATAAGATATGCCAGAAATAGTTTATTTGTGAGTAAACATGCATATGACGTCACAAGTGTGATTCTCGATTTATACGTGTAATGCCTTAATTGTTGAAAGGTCACGTTTGATTTGATTGCATCTATTGTTTTATTTCAGTGTGCCAGGAAAGAGGGGTCGATTTGTGTGGAAGGTGGTGCAAAATTACGTGGTATGCCAGTTTGGTTGTGTGGCTTGAACGTATCTAACTACAGACGTCTGTTTTATAGTAACAAAATCTAGCAGTGAGGCAGACGTGGTTTGGCTCATATCATCCTAAGTATTTCTGTGCTAAGATGTTTTTCGAAGTCTACATCACCCTTGTAATTCATAACGCAGCTGACAGCCATCCCACACAGCAAATTTAGCTTAACTTTCATTTCTTCTAAATACAAAGCATAGGTATTATGCTTTTAATTTGTCTGAGAACTTGCCGCTGTCACTACTATTTGCGTGAGAAGATGACATATTTCTAAACAATAGGATTCAATCGTATACAGCGACATTACTTCACTAAAATTTAATATGAATCTGAACACGATAACTTTCGAAAACTCGAAATTGAAATTATTAATTAAAAAGCTTTTGTTTCAAGACGGTATTACACGGCGGTCCGCTAAGAAAGGTAATGGTTAGAGAGCCTACATTCTCTCTATATAGGCTCTGTAATATTGGTCTAGTTCGACAGCCATTTAGTGGCGGCAGTGGTGGAACTAGCAGAATTAGCAAATTAGCAGTGAAGTAATGTCGCTGTATGCGATTGTATCCTACACTTTAGATGTATGTCGTCTTCTCACATAAATAGTAGTGGCAGAAGCAAGTTCTCAGACAAATTAAAAGCAAAATACCTATGCTTTGTATTTCGACGAAACAAAAGTTAAGCTAAATTTGCAGTGTGTGAGTGAGGGCTGACAGTTGCTTTATTGTGAAATATAAGATGCTGTGGAATTGGAAAGAGCACAGAAAAACGTAGGACGATACGAATCCGCGCATGTGCACTACATACGGATAGTAAATGGGAAATTACGCTCGTTCCCGTCAGCCCCCGCCAAATGTCAGCTTGGTTTTCACGAGTAATAGTACGGCCCACAAACTTCGTTTGTTCCTTCCGAGCTCCTTTGTTCACACGCATCCTCCACTTGACTGCCATCTGGCGGTCGTAATCATTCGGCATGATTCGGAAGGTTCCTTCGTAGCATAGCGTACTAAGAATCGATGAATCGTTGGAACTTGGAATCGTCACGACTCGGAAACACGCAATCGTTCTTACGATTCTTTTGAACGACGATTCGTCCGTATCACGATTCGATTCTTACGATTCTTTATTTAGAGTCGTTCAAATGAACGACTCATTCACGAATCGCCACAACTCTATTGCGCAGTTGGAGGTGAGCCGCCAGCAGTGGTGGATGTGGGGAGAGAGATGGCCGAATTTTGAGAGCGGACGATCTGGACGTGTGTCCCCTCAGAAAGAGTAAATTTGTAATACTGGATATCATGAACTGATTATATATATATGACTTTTGAACATTATTCAGGTATATACATTGTTTGTCCTCTTATCAAAATCTTTTATTTGCTAACTATGTCTATCAGTAGTTAGTGCCTTCAGTAGTTTGAATCTTTTATTTAGCTGGCAGTAGTGGCGCTCGCTGTATTGCAGTAGTTCGAGTAACGACGATTTTTGTGAGGTACGTGATTTGTGAAAGGTATAGGTTATTGTCAATCAGGGCCATTCTTTTGTAGGGATTATTGAAAATCAGACTGCGTTGCGCTAAAAATATTGTGTGTCAGTTTAGTGTTGATCAGAATAAGTAAAGAGAGGAATGTCTGAGTACGTTCAGTTCTGCTGAGCTGTTTGAAAATCAAATAACGTAAGAGGTTTATCGGCATAGCAATTCATAAATTTTTCTAAGGGGACGTTTCACTTGTTTGTGTTTTAATTATTTATTCCCTCCCACTTCTCTTGGTAATGCGCGTTATGGAAAATGCCTTGGTACTGCTAAAGTTAAAAATCCTAAACGTATTTCCTACCTGTTTTCTTTTTTAAGATAACATTTTAGCACAGATGAAGAGGGATTTTCTCTGCCTCGTGATGACAGGGTGTTGTGTGATGTCCTTAGGTTAGTTAGGTTCAAGTAGTTCTAAGTTCTAGGGGACTGATGACCATAGCTGTTAAGTCCCATAGTGCTCAGAGCCATTTTTGAACAGATGAAGAAATCGGCGAATCTCGTCAAACTGCTGCTCCTAAACAGACCGCGTCCCACGAGGCCGGAAAAGCACTTCCGGCGATGCTGTATCAGCTGTCGTGAAACCAGAGCGTCATACCGCCTCTCCTGTTTACGGGTACAACGAGCGCGGCAATTGCGGACCTCTTCGTAACACGAGACCGTCTCACGGCTGCGAGCGGAGGACCGCCACTTGGTCTGTAGCCAGGTGGAGAGCTCCGGGCGGGACGGACGTCCGCTCCACATTGGGGCTCGTCCTTGGGGTAGATTACCGCCCACAGTAACGAGCTTAATACCGCGGCAGCCTCTGCGTCTGTGGTGTCAAAGCGCTCCAGCAGGGCCCAGCGGTGGGGAACGATGACGCATCCGTTACGGTGTAAACAGGCCTACCTGGCCTTTAACGATTATAGAGACTGGGATGTTTCGAAATACACCACCACCGACTTGTCAACAAAAGTAGTAATAATATTACAAATCAAATTACCCAAACTGAGCGGAAATAAAATGAACGTATTTCATATACAGTGACTACTGCCAAATCGATTGCAACTGCCCTGTAAAATTAAAGGTTTTAAAATAAAAGTATTTGGTAAAAAAAGAAATATCCACATCTAATTACATACTGCGCAAGCCACCGTACGGTGCGTGGCCGAGGGTATCCCGTACCCTAACTAGTTATTTCCTTCGCTGTTCCACACGCAAAAGGAATGAGCGAAAAACGACCATCTATCTGCCTTCGTATGAGCCCTAATCACTGCAATCTTGTATTCACGGTTAACTCCAAATGTACGCTGGTGGCAGTAGACTCTTTCTGCAGTCAGCCTCTCCAAATTTTCTCAATAGTGTTCCTCGTAAATAACTTCTTGCCTCCAGAGATTCCCATCCGAGTTCCCGAAGCATCTCCGTAATACCTGTATGTTGTTCGAATCTACCGGTAACAAATCTAGCATGCCGCCTCTGAATTGCATTGATGCCTTCGTTTAGTTCGACCTGGTGCTATCCCAAATGCTCGACTTAAGAATAGGTCCCACCAGCATCCTCTATGCGGTCTCCTTTATAGCTAAACCACACTTTCCTAAAATTCTCCCAATAAAGTTGATCATTCGCCTTCCCTACCACACCCCCACACGCTCGCTCCATTTCATATCGCTTTGCAATGTTACGCCCAGATATCTACAAGACGTGACTGCGTCTAGCAGGACACTAGTGAAGCTGTATCCGAAAATTAGTGTTCATTTTTCTACTCATCCACATTAACTTACATTCTATAGTTAGAGCTTCCTGCCATTCATCAGACCAACTAGAAATTTTGTCTAAGTCATTTTGTGCCTTCCTACAGTCACTCAACTTCGACACCTTCCCGTACACCACAGCATCAGCAGCAAACAACCGCAAAATTGCTGCCCACCCTGTCCGACAGATAATTTACGTATATAGTAAATAACAGCGATCCTATCACACTTCCCTGGCTCACTCCTGACGATACCCTTGTCTCTGATGAACATTCGCCGTCGAGGACAGCATTCTGGGTTCTATTACTCAAAAAGTCTTCCAGCCCCCCACATATCTGGGAACCTATTCTGTATGCTCGTACCCCCCTCAACAGTCTGCATTGGCGTACCGTGTGAAATGCTTTCCATAAATCTGGGAATATGGAGTCTACCTGTTGCCCTGGCAGTATATCATGTGAGAAAAGGACAGGCTGAGATTAGCAAGAGCGTTGCTTTCTAAATCGTGCTGTTCGAGGACATAAGTTTACTGCCTCAAAAAAAAATTTACCATATTCGAACTGAGAATATGTTCTAGGATTCCGCAGCAAAACGATGTTAGGGATGTTTCCAGAATGAGATTTTCACTCTGCAGTGGAGTTAGCGCTAATATGAAACTTCCTGGCAGATTAAAACTGTATGCCAGGCCGAGACTCACACTCGGGACCTTTGCCTTTCGCGGTCAAGTGCTCTACCAACTGAGCTACCCAAGCACGACTCACGCCCCGTCCTCACAGCTTTACTTCTGCCAGTACCTCGTCTCCTACCTTCCAAACTTTACAGAAGCTCTCCTGCGAAACTTGCAGAACTAGCACTCCTGAAAGAAAGGATATTGCGGAGACATGGCTTAGCCACAGCCTGGAGGATGTTTCCAGAATGAGATTTTCACTCTGCAGCGGAGTGTGCGCTGAAATGAAACTTCCTGGCAGATTAAAACTGTGTGTCGGACCGCGACTCGAACTCAGGACCTTTGCCTTTCGCAGGCAAGTGCTCTACCCTTCTGAGCTACCCAAGCACGCCCCGTCCTCACTGATGTGTCGGCAGCTGGGCCAACACCTTGTAGATAGAGGTGGCTTAAAAGGCACGCTAGACTAACGCAGACGGGCGTGAAGTACTGGAACAGGATACGTAATTAATGCTATGAAGAAAAGTACGTAGCTGGTATAATACTTATCTTTAATTAATCATTGTGGTACATCGCACAAAGGTGACTTTAACGTAGCCATTAACTTAGCTGAAGGCTATTCTGTCTCTCGGCTGATGAGAGAGAAAGGCTTCGTACGTCTAGTCGCTAGCTCTGTCGTCCGTACAACTGGGGTGAGTTCGAGTCAGTCTCTCGAGACCTGCCTTGTGGTGGCGCTAGGTTTGCGATCACACAGTGGCGACACGCGGGTCCGACATGTACTACAGGACCGCGGCCGATTTAAGCTACCACCTAGCACGTGTGGAGTCTGGCTGTGACACCACACTCACAGCTTTACTTCTGCCAGCACCTAAACTTTACAGAAGCTCTCCTGCGAACCGTGCAGAACTAGCACTCCTGAAAGAAAGGATATTGCGGAGACATGGCTTAGCCACAGCCTGGGGGATGTTTCCAGAATGAGATTTTCACTTTTCAGCGAAGTATGAGCTGATATGAAACTTCCTGGTAGTAAAACTGTGTGCCCGACCGAGACTCGAACTCGGGACCTTTGCTTTCGCGGGCAAATGCTGCCCTTTTTCCAGTCGCTTCGGACTTTGCACTGGGTGAGAGATTCTCGATACATACAAGCTAATTAAGGGCTCAATGCCGTTGTAAAACCAAATTGGTATTCTATCCACACCTGACGACTTATTTGGTTTCAACTCTTTCGCTGTTTTTCTACGGCAGGGATGCTTATTACTATGTCGTCCATATGGGGGTCTTTTGTACGGTCAAACGACGGTATTTGTACGATTCTCCAGCATGAGCGATTTCTTAAACGCGAAATTTAAAACTTCCGCTTTCGTTTTGCTATCTTGACCTGTCACACCAGACGAGTCACGAGTAACTAGATAGAAGCCCTAGACTCGCTTAGCGAGTTTACATGGGACCAGAATTTTCTCGGGTTCTCTGCCAGAGTATTTTGCTAAGGTATGACAGTGGAATTAGTAGTATGCTTCGCGCATAGATCTTTTCACAGACACACGAATCTCTATTAAGCTTTATTTGCGTTTTCTTTTTGACTCTAGAGTGCAACAGCCTCTGATTCCTCTGCACTCTGCGAATTCCGTTGTTAAACGACGTACACTCAAAGTAAACGCACGAACGAATTAAATTGTTGTGTTACTATTTACACACTATTTTACAGTGACTTTTTATTGTATACTAGTCGTTTTAAAGACACTTACACATCATCAAATTTATTTACATTAGATTATGTTCGCCTGGATGCTATTACATGCTCACACAAAACATTGGCACAAGACCCACAACGATGTAGACAGGTTGCAATTAGACAAAACACAAATATCTATGCGTACACATAACTTTCAAGTTATGTAAGGCTATGAAAGCTACTCAAGAGTATGGTAGGAGAGATGTTTTCTCTCGGAGAACATTAACAGTACATTCTTCAGTCACATAGAAAAGGCGCTCCTTCAGCGACACATTTTAAACAATAGCAAGGTTCATTCTTTGGTGTCTGTGGAGTATCCCAATACCTGTATGTATGTTACCATATAGGCGATTACATGCAAACATTATGAAAGATGCAACTGTATTTTCTGTAATTGTTCCGAGTCTGAAAGTGCCTGTCCGCCTGCTTCTCTCTCTCTCTCTCTCTCTTTACCACGCAACACAAGTCGATAGCATCTTTCTGCCTCGTCTGTTTGTAACGTGCACCTTGGGGCGAGTGAAGAAAATTTGGTGTTGGTTTTCATGTTACTTCAGGTTTATTGTGGAGACCACGTCTAGTATTACGTTAACAAGCTGCTGCGATAGCTTTCTGAGCGTATAAATATTTCTAGGCTGTCTCTGCGTAAACAGAACGCTACATGCACCCGCCTTCTTGCTTGCTCACCATTGTAATTACAGGGTGCCTGTGTACTGATGTTCGAGGAGGAGGAGGAGGAGGAGATTAGTGTTTAACGTCCCGTCGACAACGAGGTCATTAGAGACGGAGCGCAAGCTCGGTGAGGGAAGGAAATCGGCCGTGCCCTTTCAAAGGAACCATCCCGGCATTTGCCTGAAGCGATTTAGGGAAATCACGGAAAACCTAAATCAGGATGGCCGGAGACGGGATTGAACCGTCGTCCTCCCGAATGCGAGTCCAGTGCGCTAACCACTGCGCCACCTCGCTCGGTCTACTGATGTTCGAAGTATACAGCGTTATCTGCCAAACACGAAGTATCACTTGTTCTAGTCATGTTTTGTAAGTCACGGTATTAGTCTCATTCATCTTTAAGAACAGCAGTATCATAGTGAACTTAGTGTAACATGAAAATGACCATAAACTGCGCTCCAGACACTTCTTGAACCGCTGTTGGAAGAGAGATTTTCTACGTACGCTAGCTTATACGCCTATCTGTGAGATGTTTTCTACGTAGGCTAACAAGCCCCAGTATGACATGGTGTGCATGGTAAGAAACGTAAAACTTTCACCTAATCATGTTTTAGTGGATTGCGGTGCTAACATTCGCGGCTCTATAAACAAATCAACGGTCTGCAACGTTTCTCCAAGGAGCGCGTCTCCGAATTCGTTTTTCATCATGCCTAGTGAATGAGGACCGCAAACGCTGGAACAGTACTCTAGAATTGGTTGCACGGCAATCTCGCATGCGATTTCTTTTAGAGATGTTCTGGACTCTCCAGAATCATCCCGACAAATCAAGGAAGGATCCAGGGTTCGGTTTAACTTGTTGACGACAAATCTGTTGTGTTCTTTCTCTTTGTTGTAGGAGATTATGTTCCATTTATCCACATTTAAAGAAAGCTGCCATTTATTATAACAAAGAGAAAGTTTGATCAAATCTTTCTGCATTTCGTCGAGTTCATCCAACGAGAAACCATCGTTAGTGAAATATCTGATAGTGCTGCCGTCGCTGTCTGATAAATCGTTTAGGCAAATCGAGAACGTTAGAAGCATTTCAAATTAGGATGGCTGATTGGGATTTGAACCCGCCCTTTTTGAATACATGTCCAGTAGGTGAACCACTGTGTCATCTCTCTCGGTAAAGGCAACTGCGAATAACGGTCCATCTGCGCGAACCAGAGCAAAGGCGCCTGCTCGCAGCAGCAGAGCCCCTAGCGCAGCGCCGGGCAGACACAAAGCCGCAGCCAGCGGGACATAACAAAGGCAGAGGGGGCTGCCATTGTGGCCAGGTAGAGCACGGCACGGGGGGCCGCTCCAGCCCCACGGCCCGCTCCGTTTCGCTGGATGCTGCGGTCCGGCGCTCCCTCCCAAGAGATGTTCATTCTCGATTGTCCGAGTCAAGAGAACGCACGCGCGAACAATAAGACTGCGTTCGCAAGTTAATGTCCGCGACAGTGTCTCGGATTTACCGACTACAGCTCGGTCACCCGCAGGTTCGTCTGTCACCACGTTTGCGTCACACGCAACTTAGGGAAGGCATGAACTAAAAATCAAATAAAAACAGTCTCGGTCGCGTTTGCAGATTTTTTATTTGCTGGCAACCGGTTTCGGCCCCTTCCTCAGGCCATCTTCGGGCTTTTCACTGCCATTATGGCTGCTAGGGACGGCAGATGCAGCGAGAAGTACGGTTGTCACTAACTTCTACGGAGCTCGCGATAGAGACTGTTTTTATTTGATTTTTAGCATTTTATAACGATAGCTGTGTTCCAATCACAGAATTCCTTCCAAAATTTCGAAGACAAAAACAATTTTCGGAAGACTGATTTTCCCTGGTGTGTTTACATCCTGGCCCTTAATCGATTTTGCTGTCCGAATCAGATACCAGGTTATTGCAGCCGCGGATCTGAGGGGTGGGGGAGGAGGTGGAGGGGGGGGGCGGAGGTGTCATGGTCATGAGGCTCAATTTAGTAGAAGCGTATAAACACTGATGTACAAAAGATGAGGAAGAAGCTAACTTTCGCGTGATATGTAACTGCAAAGTAATATAGCTGGATGAAACTTGGACCATACTTAGTAAGAAATGATACAATACAGTACAAAAGTAACTGAGAGAAATACGCAATGAAATGCACAGAACCAACAAATGGTTCAAATCGCTCTGAGCACTATGGGACTTAACTTCTGAGCTCATCAGTCCCCTAGAACTTAGAACTGCTTAAACCTAACTAACCTAAGAACATCACACACATCCATGCCCGAGGCAGGATTCGAATCTGCAACCGTAGGGGCCGCGCGGTTCCAGACTGTAGCACCTAGAACCGCTCGGCCACCCCAGCCGGCACAGAACCAACACTTTGAGTCAAGGACGACAATTACACTGAAGTCACCGCGATTTATGATGATCCCCTGGAGATTACAAAAGCCAAGGCGTGGTTTTTAATAGGGTATGTGATCACCATAGACAGCAGTTTATGTTCTGCAGCCTTCCGCTGTGGCCGAGCCGTTCTAGGTGCTTGTCCGGAACCGCGCTGCTGCTACGGTCGCAGGTTCGAATCCTGCATCGGGCATGGATGTGTGTGATGTCCTACGGTTAGTTAGCTTTAAGTAGTTCTAAGTTCTAGGGGACTGCCGGCCGAAGTGGCCGTGCGGTTAAAGGCGCTGCAGTCTGGAACCGCAAGACCGCTACGGTCGCAGGTTCAAATCCTGCCTCGGGCATGGATGTTTGTGATGTCCTTAGGTTAGTTAGGTTTAACTAGTTCTAAGTTCTAGGGGACTAATGACCTCAGCAGTTGAGTCCCATAGTGCTCACAGCCATTTGAACCATTTTTTCTAGGGGACTGATGACCTCAGATGTTGTCCCATAGTTGTCTGAGTCATTTGAACCATTTTTGAACGAACTTGGACAACAGTCACTGTATTGTTGTCAGTATAGAAGAACTCCCTTTTAGAGGTATGCAAATTACTCAAGATTTATTGTTTAAACAGTTAATATGGAGTACATGAAATGATTACATTTACGGATCAATAGTACACGCGGTTTTGAGGTAGCAGGTATCGACCGACGCTGGTGTAGCCTCCACAGGCAGCAGTGCAAGTGCAGACTCTGCCACCCAGTCGATCGTAGAGAATGCTGTTCTGGGAAGCGTTATGCCACGCCTCCTCGACCTGTTCACTTGATTCTGTAAAAGTTGTTGGTTGACGAGTCTCACGAGTCACTTTTCGTCCCATCACAGCCCACACGTTCTCGATTGGAGACAGGTCCAGAGATCGTACTGGCCAGTGAAGTTTCTGCACGTCTTTCAGAGAACGTTGATTTTCACGGGAAGTGTGTGGGCGAGCATTATCCTGTTAGAAAAACGCATCACTTCCCTGTACCAAGAACAGTGAAAGAACGTGTCTAATACCCTTCTGCTCGAAAGCAGCGCTGATTAGCATCCTCTCCAGATACACCGAAGGTGAACTAGATGGGCACCTTATCGCATTCCAGACCATAAGGTCTGGGATAGGGCCAGTATATCTTGGACAAATGAACTCTACGAGACAGCGCTCACCAGCTGTACGCGCAAACGACCATCACTTGAAGACCACGGCGCGCCATTCCATCTCCCAGGTGATCCTCTGATGGCACCAGTCGAGCCGAGCTCATCGATGCTGTGACGTGAATGGAGGACGGGCTAGAGATGTGTGTGCTTGTGGTCCCACTGCTAATAACCGGTTCTCAACGGTTGGTGTTAACACGTCAGGATTCACAAGCCCGCTTATCTCTGCTGTGGTAGCTGTACATTCTTCCACTGCTGCCCTGCGGGTTTGAGAATGTTCACGCGACCACTGGTACCAGCATCGTTGCACAACTGACGCTCCACGTCCACCTTGGGTGGCAATCCTTTGAAAGGACCATCCCGCCACTCTGTGGGCCACAATCTGATCCTTTTGAAACTCACTCAGTGGGCTGTAGGAAACACGAGTGCGTCTCCGTAGCATTGTTGCCTACTTCCTTCACATTTTTGCACCTCAATGAGCCTTCTGACTGTGAGCATTCCCTATTGTGGGGTAGACACAGATGGAGCTCTGGTAGCTAGCTATGCCACGACGCTCTCTGTTGGGGGACGACGTAGGTGGTTGGTTGGGTCATTGGTTTCTGGGTTGATTGGTTGATTTGGGGAAGGGGACCAAACAGCGATGTCATCGGTTCCATCGGATTAGGGAAGGACGGGGAAGGAATTCGACCGTGCCCTTTCAAAATAACCATCCCGGTATATGCCTGGAGCGATTTAGGGAAATCACGGAAAACCTAAATCAGGATGGCCGCCGCCGCCGACTCTGAAACCATTTTCAGTAGGTCTATCAGATGGCATATGCTCTAATCGCATCAAAATCAACGTCTTCTTTCCAGTGCGCAATTTTTTTTTTGGGGGGGGGGGGGGGCATAGTATTTCTTGTGTGGTGGTAATATTATGAAGGACCATAAAAGCTACTGATCGTCTTTGCAGAGGGAGTTCTCGTAAAGTAAAAATACGCATTTATCCATAGCCCCTAAGTATCATCTTATCAATTCGCAACATAACCGAAATAATTTAGTTACCTTCGAATCTCTCTGTTAGTCGAATACATCAATGAAGTTGAAATTATATGAGAAATGCTTGTAGGTACCTTCGAGCAAAGGATCTGTAGTTGTCTGTTACACACCAGATACCTACAGCGTATATTGTTCCTGCGGTTTGATGAAAACCGCAGGTGGATCAACACTGTATCTCTTTTCATTTGGAAACTGAAGAGCGGAACCCGAAAAGTAACAGAGAGGAGACTTCAGACCGCTACCGTAGCTACCGTATGTCGCACGTGATGAAATGAAGTCGACCCTAGACACTACTGACGCATATTTCCTAAACACGTAACGCTGATCAGGCATTTAATACTCAAATGATTCCATTTCAAGCAGTATTACACGTTTCTTTTTTCTACTGATTCGAAATTTTGGCTCTAAATTGAGACAACGTCAGCAGCGTACTGCACTTAATAATTTCTGTTTTCAAGACGAGGAAATCGCTTGTTGGACTTCAAAGTCTGTTTCTTTGTCACCCGTACTAAAATACTAAGAGACAAGTTTGGTTGAAAGTTTCTGTGCTCTTTCTCTCTCTCTCTCTCTCTCTCTCTCTCTCTCTCTCTCTCTCTCTCGCTCACACACACACACACACACACATACACACACACACACGTAATTGGAAAGTAGATTACGTCGTTACTCAAGACAGTGCATTAACGCGACAGAGAAGAGAGTAAAGTAGTAAAACACAACGAGTGGTGAACAGAAGTGTGTGTGTGTGTGTGTGTGTGTGTGTGTGTGTGTGTGTGAAAGAGAGAGAGAGAGAAAGAGGGGGGGGTGACGGGGAGTGAGGGGGGCGGAGGATGAGACGGATGACCAAGCGCTACAGCCTGACATTCCCCTAGACGGCTCATCCAGTCACGAACCACAGTTTATTGGACAATTTTGTAAGGTAGTATATTCGTGCAAACATAAGGGAAACCAAAGCACGACTTGTAAGAAGTGAAAGCGTGTGGAGTTTTGCGAAATTAATGGGAAGTGCATAAAAATGAGGCTAAAGGGGAAAAAGCCGAAAAAATGGTAGCAGAATGAAATCAAGGTTTTTCCAACTACAGTGGAAAAGCTGTTGTCTTCGGACCAGTTAAAAACATCAATGAACACCAAAATCAAATTTCAGTACGCTTAAGACCTAATTCGTAACATCACAAATGTTCAGCGATAATCACTCTCTCTCCAGGTCATACTCGCGGTAAAATGCGTTCTAAAGCAAGGCAACGCGACGGCGAAGGTAGCCGAGTAAATTTTTCCCTTCACAAACACCACAGGGAAAAATCACCCGGGGGGAAAACTGGAGAACGAAGTAACAAGGCACAAAAAAAAGGTATGTTGCATGTAGCTACCGACCTATCAATCCATCGACTTGGCAACCGACGGCATTGACATGCCAGTGTGGTGGGACCCTGTTCTGTTGTCGTCCAAATGCGCCCTTTGTATGGTACCCACGTAAGCTCACCGGACAAAATGTCACCACCTTATAAGGGCATACTGATCGATTTGGAGCGCTGTAGATGCTCTAGAAATGGCATTTGACAATCACGCGACCCTTCATCTCTGACGTAAGTCGCACTAGTGAAGTGCTGTGTATGTGCCAGCCGGCTGTGTGTTTTCAGCGCGACAAAATGGGTCGACATGAAGACGTGACAGAATGGCAGAAAGGAGCTATGTTCTTTGGCTCTGCCCATGACCATACCGTGAATGAAGTTGCCCGAACTGTTGATGTATCAACGCAGACTGTCCGACGTGTCTGTAACCCTCCCTTTCGCTGCTACGGGCGTCGTCTCCGCGTTCCATGGTGAGGGCGGCTTTTACTGTGGCTGTACTGCTCGTCAGATGCTGATGCTTGTTCTGAGGGACGGCGTTCCGGCAGATATGAAATACTTATCATCCAATTCTAAGAAAACTATTAGGTGAAAAAAGTTATTATTGTCCATCTTACTATCTGATGTGCGCTACCGATAACGAACTGAATTTCCATTCGTTATACGTCATACTTGTTGCGCTGCATCAAATCAAGTAAAGCTTGCACAAAATTTGAAACAGTTTGCAGAGGTAAAAACGCATTGCATTAGTTTTACATATGACTCATTTTGGTTCATACATGGCAGTGAATGAAATGTAGAGAACATATGCCGGCCGCGGTGGTCTCGCGGTTCTAGGCGCGCAGTCCGGAACCGTGCGACTGCTACGGTCGCAGGTTCGAATCCTGCCTCGGGCATGGATGTGTGTGATGTCCTTAGGTTAGTTAGGTTTAAGTAGTTCTAAGTTCTAGGGGACTGATGACCACAGCAGTTGAGTCCCATAGTGCTCAGAGCCATTTGACCATTTTGAAGAGAACATATCGAAATTTTAATTAAAATTGATAGCAGAAACAAATTTCGTTTCGTTCTCGAGTTACTGATTTTTATTTCCGAAGGAGGATCTCGTGCCACGCGTCGATTTCCGTCCTTAGGCATCGCGAATCATGTGGTCCTATCAATCGTCATATTTCATAAACAATTCAAGATACCGAAACGAGTTTTTTTCAAATGATTGCACGCAAGAGGTATATACCTAACATAATACTCGAAACTTTTTTATCCGTCGAGATACGGATGTAACTCGTCCGTAGCAGTGGAAGGTCGGCGGCTGAGGACGCATGCAGACGTCAATAGCACAATAAGAAAACACAACTGGTGAGTGTATACACATTCACAGCACTTAGTGAACTGAGGAGCAGGACGTTAATATACGTCCACAGCAGTGAAAGGGATAAGGACTAGCGCCCCATTCATAGCTACGTAACGTGGCACAACAGTCGTCGTAAAAAGATCTTAACTGGGACACAATTCTTTTCAAATCCGGCAGGGATAGCTGCTGTTAGTGAATGCTGGTTGATCTCAGCTATTTCCCCAGTCGACGTTGTGAAAAGGAACTGCATGTAATTGACATCTGGATTAGGATATCTCGCAAAAGGCCACAGCTCACAGTTCCCTTCAGTTGGCTGAACAATACAGAAACTGGTTAGCAGCTGACCGTAGGCACGTAGTGTGGTCCGACAAGCTGCCACGTTGCATCTTTTCAAATGACGCCAGGTGTCGAGTGCACAGACAACCCAAAGAGGCAGTGAGTGGACGGTGTAGTTCAGACCAAAATGGTTCTCTGTTGTTTTAGAGGTGTTTTTCGTACCTCGACTTGGGCCAGTCATTCAAGTTGCAGCGAACAAGATGTTTGGTTCCACATTCTCGGTGACCAATGTTGCCACTCCTTCTACGTCTTCATGATGAGTATGCTGAGGACACTCCTGTCATCCAAGATGACAATAGCAGAGTCAACAGGGATGCATGCGTATGTTTCTGATTTGCGTACACTCAGGAATCGTATTACATATCGAGTGGCCCGATAAGTTACCCGATCTTAACCCCACAGAAAATGCCTGGAGATATGTGGAACAGCAGTTGAAACGTAGCAATCAGCGTACCTACAGCTACCTCTTCATGACAACTTTGCAACTCAGTGCCTGAAGGAGGGCTCTTCGGGCCAACTTCAGAGCATTTTGTAACGCCGGAAATGCATATCCTCCTATTTCCATCTATTGCACTGCAAATTTTTTTCCTTATTTTGTTACCTGAAGATATAACATTTCTGTGTCTTTGTATATTGTAATTGTTTTACTATTTGTATATATTTATGCATTTATGTCGATTTATAATTGGTTTGTTTTGTGAATATTATTTGTATTTATACGCTGGGTCTGGCCTAGGGAAAACTATGCTATCGAACGAATACATCGATAGGTCGTGTGGAGAACCAAAGTGTTTAGGATCTTTGGTAGTGTTAACTCTGCCGCGTGGAGCGCGGGCAGAGCAGGGAGAGTCTGGCTGGAGTAGCGAGTGGAGCAGGTGTTGTGTGACGCTCCTGCGAGTTGCCGCGCTTTCGGGGTTTGGCAGCATGTAATTGCGCTCGACTTGCTATAATCGTTTCTGACACGGTGTCGCGGACGGGAAGCATTAGCTGGCGTACATCAAGAGCCCGTTTCGTCTGGTGACCGTGTCGAGAAGAAGGCGCGCAAACAACCAGCTTCTGCAACAGCGACGGCCGACAATGAGTGACTGGCGCCACCTCTTCGATCGACGGCTTCAAACCTTCAATCAACCAACAAGGAAGACTGAAAGCATGTAAAGTTTTAGAATTGTATGGCAGACATATTTTCAAACTATTCCATTACCATCACTAAAATACAGCAACTTAGCATGAACATTTGTTGCTCATTGTCCCAATTGCATTGCCAAGCAGGGTCCCTTCCTTTTCCGAAATGAACCCGAGTGTCGTTGAAATTCAAACGCCAGCATTAAAATAATATAATTCAATTTCACTGCCTTAATTTCAAAGTTCAGTTAAAGTATTCATAGCTGGCTACAATATTTAGATTACACGAGCACAAATTAAGAGTGCGAGTTTTGTTAGCATATTTTAGCTTACCTGTGACTGCAGCTCAGCTTGGTACGTACTAAATTTTACTATTGTTAATTGTTCAGAATCATTTAATTCAAGTTCGAAGTTAAATCTCTTATTTCTAAATTGCGTAGATTCAAGTAGCTTTTGAAATGATTGTTGAGGTAGTCCAAGACTAACCGTATTTTACTGAATTTCGATGTGCTTCAGAAAGAAAGCTCACTATTAACTTCAGTCACTAAATTAACTTTCGATTTTCCGGTTTTATTAATTCTTTTGCTAAATTAAGTCAGAGTGTAGCGAAATTTATTACTTCTGACAAACTTTCAGTTTTCACACTACACGTGTCAACCTTCAGTTGCCACGCTTCTAGTGCTAATTATATGTGTAATAACCTTTCTTTTTCAGTTACTATAGTAATTGTCCTTAGGACTGGCGACCGTAATTTCCCCCAAATCTCAAATATCTAATTACCGCTAGTTAATTGTTAACGTAACGGCCGCACATTTACTTTCTTTATTAACTTTACCCCTTTTCAAAATTAATTTCCACCAGTTTCATTTGCATTTTTGCTTTCATTTAGATGTAACCCTTTCCTCCCTCTTTACCGACAGATTAACTTCGGTGACGATTGCTTTCCCAAATTTCCATTAGGTACACGCGGTTTAATTTTTCACTGTCATTAAGATCGATAAGTGAGGGGGAGGTTACAATTTCTCTACGTTCCACTCTATAACAGCGCTTGGAAAAAGCAAACGCTTAAATATTTCTGGACGAGCTCTCATTGATGATCATTTATCCCTATGTAGGCTGGCGATAATGATATATTTTCACATTAAGAGGAGAAAGTTGGTAGTTGAAACTTAGGGAAAAGATCTCACCACAACGAAAAACGCCTTCATTTTAATTACTGCCGTCCCACCACGCTTATCGTATACGTGACACTCTCTCCCCTACCACGCAACAGTAAAAAAAAATTAAAATAAAATAATAAATAAAATATACTGAAGAAGGAACATACAGGCTAAGAGCAAATAGTGAAATTCAACAATACACCAGCATATATTCAGATATGAAAAAACGCAGATTAAAATTTTATGGGCATATTAAAAGAATGGATGCTACCAGACTAACTAAACAAGTAGTGGAATTCTACGAAAATCGAAGTAAAGCTAAATTTGAGACAATAAAATGGATTGCTGCTATAAAAGAGGACATGAAAGAGGCAGATATAAAACAAGATGAAATTCAAGACAGAAAATTATTTAGGCAAAAAATTCATGACTGGGTAGTTGGTCAAGCTGAAAAACCAAAGAAAACTGGAACCACATGGTCTGATGAAAGGAAAAGAGCTCATTCCGAGAGAATGAAAACAATTTGGACAGAGAGAAAGTCTAAAAGAAAATAACTGAATGCCCCGTGATTGTACTTCGCGTGGTCCAGTAGGGCCCAAACGTGAATAATAATAATAATAAATAAAAAATATCGAACTGCCCTTCTTTGAACTTTTTCTGTGTCCTCTGTCAATCGCGTCTGGTATGTAACCCATACAACACAGTAACACTCTAGGAGAGGACGAACAAGCATAGTGCAGGCAGTCTGTTTAGTAGACATGTTGCATCTTCTGAGTGTTCTGCCAATAAAACGTAGTCTTTGGTTTGCGTTTCCTACGACATGATCTATGTGATCGTAACAAATTAAGTTGCTCGTAATTGTAATCCCGAAATATTTAGTCGAATTGTCAGCTTTTAGATTCGTGTGATTTACCATGTAATCGAAATTTAACGGATTTCTTTCTGTATTCATGTGGATGACCTCGCACTTTTCCTTACTGAGGGACAACATGAACTTTTCGCGACATTCGGATATCGTGTCTAACTCATTTTGCAATTGGCATTCGTCTTCTGATAATTTTGGATCCAGTCGCACAACTGAAGCGATGTTCAATAGGCACGCCATTTGATTAGAACTCACTTGTGAGGAACAGTGTGAAAAGCATCCTGGAAACCTAGAAATATGGAATCAATTTGAGATCCCCTGTCGATGACACTCATTACTTCGTTTGAATAAAGAGCTAGTTGTGTTTCACAAGGAGGATATTTCCCGACACCTTCGAGGTAATTGATAACGGTCGAGAACAGTTCCAAAACACTACTGCAAATCGACTTTAGTGACATAGGCTTGTAATTTAGTGGATTACTCCTACAACCATTCTTGAATATTGGTGTGACCTGTGCAACTTTCCAGTCTTTTGGTACAGACTTTTCGTCGACCGACCGGTTGTAAATGACTGCTAAGTAAGGTGCTATTCTATCAGCATACTCTGAAAGGAACCTTATTGGTATGCTATTTGAACCGGAACCCTTGCCGTAATAAGTGCTTTAGTTGCTTCACTACACCGCGAATATCAACTTGTAAGTTAGGTCAGCAGTTGTTCTCGATTCGATTTCTGGAATATTTACTTCGTCGTCTTTGGTGAAAGTATTTCGGAAAACTGTGAGTAATAACTCCACTTTAGTGGCGCTGTCATCGGTTCAAATGGTTCAAATGGCTCTGAGCACTATGGGACTTAACATCTCAGGTCATCAGTCCCCTAGAACTTGGAACTACTTAAACCTAACTAACCTAAGGACATCACACACATCCATCGGTAATATTATCATTGGTATTGCGCAGTGAAGATATCGACTGCGTCTTACCACTCGGGTACTTTACATATGACCAAAATCTGTTTGGATTTTCTGACAGGTTTCGAGACAGTATCATAATGGGAACTAATAAAAGCATCTAGCAGATGTTAAGTTTCAAGCATCAGTAAAACATCGCCAGTTTTGGAGATTTTGTGTTCTTATAGATATGGCATGCATTTTTCGTTGCTTCTGAAACAGTGTTCTGACCTGTTTGGTATACCATGGGGGATCATCACCATCTTTTATTAATGTGTTTGGTATAAATTTCTCAAATACTATATCTTTGAATTTAAGCCACCATCTCGTCTATACTTGCATAGTTAGTTGGGCAGGGGTGGATGCATCAAGCAAATTTTATCTGCTTATATATATATATATATATATATATAACATTACCGAATGTATGTATTTCGTAAACCACATCAAATACTGACGAATCGATTCCACAGACCGAACGTGAGGAGAGGGGCTAGTGTAATTGGTTAACACAAACCATAAAAAAATGCACGGAAGTATGTTTTTTAACACAAACCTACGTTTTTTAAATGGAACCACGTTAGTTTTGTTAGCACATCTGAACATATAAACAAATACGTAATCAGTGCCGTTTGTTGCATTGTAAAATGTTAACTACATCTGGAGATATTGTAATCTAAAGTTGACGCTTGAGCACCACTCCTCCACTGTTCGATCGTGTGTATCGGAGAGCACCGAATTACTTAGGGATCCAAAGAGAACGGTGATGGACCTTAGGTACAGAAGAGACTGGAACAGCACATTACGTCCACATGCTAACACCTTTTTATTGGTCTTTTTCACTGACGCACATGTACATTACCATGAGGGGTGAGGTATACGTACACACGTGGTTTCCGTTTTCAATTACGGAGTGGAATAGTGTGTGTCCCGACATGTCAGGCCAATAGATGTTCAATGTGGTGGCCATCATTTGCTGCACACAATTGCAATCTGGCGTAATGAATGTCGTACACGCCGCAGTACATCTGGTGTAATGTCGCCGCAGACTGCCACAATACGTTGTTTCATATCCTCTGGGGTTGTAGGCACATCACGGTACACATTCTCCTTTAACGTACCCCACAAAGTCCAGAAGTGTAAGATCAGGAGAACGGGCTGGCCAATTTATGCGTCCTCCACGTCCTATGAAACGCCCGTCGAACATCCTGTCAAGGGTCAGCCTAGAGTTAATTGCGGAATGTGCAGGTGCACCATCATGCTGATACCACATACGTCGACGCGTTTCCAGTGGGACATTTTCGAGCAACGTTGGCAGATCATTCTGTAGAAACGCGATGTATGTTGCAGCTGTTTGGGCCCCTGCAATGAAGTGAGGACCAATGAGGTGGTCGCCAATAATTCCGCACCATACATTTACAGTCCACGGTCGCTGTCGCTTTACCTGTCTGAGCCAGCGAGGATTGTCCACGGACCAGTAATGCATGTTCCGTAGATTCACTGCCCCGTGGTTTGTGAAACCCGCTTCATCGGTAAACAGGTAGAACTGCAACGCATTCTCTGTTAATGCCCATTGACAGAATTGCACTCGATGATTAAAGTCATCACTATGTAATTGCTGATGTAGCGACACATGAAACGGGTGAAAGCGGTGACGATGCAGTATGCGCATGACGCTACTTTGACTCAGTCCACCGGCTCTCGCAATGTCCCGTGTACTCATGTGTGGGTTCATGGCAACAGCAGCTAACACACCAACTGCACCCGCTTCTCCTGTGACGGGCCTGTTACGGACCCGTTTGCGTGCTACGACCATACCTGTTGCATACAGTTGGCGGTAAATGTTTTGCAATGTGCGGCACGCTGGATGCTCTCTGTCCGGGTAGCGTTCTGCATACACCCTGCAGGCTTCAGCTGCATTTCGTCGCCACTCGCCATAGATGAGTATCATCTCCGCCTTTTCAGAGTTGGAATACACCATGGTCACAGTTCCTACAACACTACACTATCACAGACGTCTGGTACCACGGTGTACTACAGTTGGTCTGCGTGCGGAGACGAATGCAGAATAACAATAGCAGGAAGCGCTACATGCGGACACTGCGACAGCTAGACCAAACCACAACAGTGCACTGCAGCCACTCTCGTAAACACGGTCGTCATCGTAAACATGTCCCTGTAGATGCTGCTCGCCGACCGTGGCCCGTGTTTGTTACAACACGCAACTGAACGTCGGAGGTTTCAAGCGTCAACTTTAGGTTACAATATCTCCGGATGTAATTAACATTTTACAATGCAACAAACGGCACTGATTACGTATTTGTTTATATGTTCAGATGTGCTAACAAATCTAACGTGGTTCCATTTAAAAAAACCTAGGTTTGTGTTAAAAAACATACTTCCGTGCATTTTTGTATGGTTTATATTAAACAATTACACTAGCCCCTCTCCTCACGTTCGGTCTGTGGAATCGGTTCGTCAGTATTTGATGTGGTTTACGAAATTTATCCAGCGGTAACGTTAGGTGACTCACATATATACTGCGTTTTCTTTTGGTGGATTTGGATGTTGCGGTGGTCAGAACAAAGACCTTGTGGTCAATAATCCTTGTATCCTTCGTGATGCTTCCAGTTTGCTCAGGATTATTTGTTGCTAAGAAATCAAATAAGTTTACGCAACCATTTACATTTCGAATGGGCTCCTGAACTAACAGCTCAAAACAATTTTCAGAGAAAGCACTTAGCACAGTTTATGATTATGTTTTATACCTATCATCGGCTGTGAATTTTCGCCAACAAATCGAAGGTAGGTTGAAGTCGCCACCAACTACAATTGTATGGGGAACCTTTGTCTGATGAGACTTTTTTTTGAAGTGCACTACAAAATTTAAGCATCTACTGGATATAGCATACCAGAATCTTGTGGGCATTCTTCCTCGCCGAATTAAAGCCATTAACGGCCGCGCGACACCGTATTAGCATGCTATCTCGTGCGGTAACTGTTCGTTTGTTCAGCGTGCTGATGTTTCGAAGGCGTCTCTTTACACGAGTCCTGTTCGGTGTGTTGATGTTCGAAGGCGTCTGTTTACGCGGGTCTTGTAATAGGATGAGGAAGCAGTAACAACTGAGTTCTGAATCTGATTATGAGCCATGAATAGGTAGTACGAGGAAACAGAGGAAGAGCTTCATAACTCAGGTCCTCAGCTCTCGGGCTGTGGGGGAGTGAGTGAGTTGTGGGGAGGCGGTAACGGCCCCACTTGTTGCGCTGCTGCCCCCGCCGCCTCCTCCTCCTCCTCCCCCCCCCCTACCCACTCCCACCCGTGGCCCCATTGTCTTTAATCGCAGGCTTGGGCCCCCCGCTGACACGCACGATGTGCTGCCAGTCCCTTCCTGCGCAGCCTCTTGCCGAGCTTAACAGGACGCCATTAGCCGCGGCCATTAACTCCCGTGCTGTGCTCCCCAAGTCCATTCAGCTTCTTCGTCGCCTTGATGACTTGTATTGCTACTGCTGAATGAAGACGCTGTCCTCGGCGGGTTTAGCGGACGCGCTGCCATGACTGGCCGGCGCTCACGAGAAAATAATAATAGCCGTCTTCACAGGCAGGAAAATACAACGAGGTGACAAAAGTAACGGGACAGCTCCTAATATTGTGTCGGACCTTCTTTTGCTTGTCGCACTGCAACAACTCGACGTGGCATGGACGTAGCAAGTCGTTGGAAGTCCCCTGCAGTAATACTGAGCGATGTTGCGTCTAGAGCCGTCCATTATTGGGAAAGCGTTGCAGGTGCAGGATTTTTTACACGAACTGACCCCTTGATAAAATAAAGGTTCGCTGGTTGGCCAAATCATTTGCTCCAATTGTCCAGAATGTCCTTCAAACCAGTCATCCATACAAATTCCATCGTGGTTTGGAAACATGAAGTCCATGTATGACTACAGATGGTCTCCAAGTAGCTGAACATAACCATTTCCAGTCAATGTTTCGTTCAGTTGGATCGGAGGACCCTATGTTCCACGGAAATACACCACACACCATTGTTAAGCCACCACCAGCTTGCACAGTGCCTTGTTGACAATTTTGGGCCCATAGCTTGGTGGGGTCCGCGCCACACTCGAACCCTTCCATCAGCTACTATCAACTGAAATCTGAACTCACTGGACTAGGCCACGGTTCTCCAACTGTCTAGAGTCCAGCCGATATGGTCACGAGCCCAGGAGAGGCCGAGCCTGTTAGCAAAGGCACTAGTGTCGGTTGTCTGCTGCCATGGCCCATAAATGCCAAATTTCACGCACTGTCCTAACGGATACGTTGGTTGTAGGTCCTACGCCGATATCTGCGATTATCTCACGGAGTGTTGCTTGTCTGTTAGCACTGACAACTCCACACAAACTTCCTGCTCTCGGTCGTTAAGTGAAGGCCTTCGGCCACTGCGTTGTCTGTCATGAGAAGTAATGCGTCAAATTTGGAATTCTCGGCACACTCTTGACAGTGTGGATCTTGGAATATTGAAGTCCTTAACGAATCCCGAAGTGGAATGTTCCGTGCGTCTAGCTCCAACTACCATTCCGTGTTCAAGGTTTGTAATTCCAGTCGTGCAGCCATAATCAAGCCGGAAACATTTCCATGTGCATCACCCGAGTACAAACGACAGCTCCCCCAATGCAATGCTCATTTATACCTTGTGTACGTGATATCATCGCCATAAGTGTATACACATATCTCTATCCCACGACTTTTGTCATCTGAGTCTACATAGGATGAGCAGTAGTGTAGCATTAATGGACTGAAGGATCCTGTATTATGCGTTGACATGAGAGACCAAGAGTAGTTTTGTGCATCAGAAATGTCCTAGAAAATGCCATCTGCTAAAGAATGTTGAGCCGTAAGGAGCAGGAAGTTCTTATTTGATTCACAGCTTATTTTTTGATATTTTCCGACACATATTATGACTGCCTACGACTTTCAGTCCCGACTATGTTTGTTGTAGATGGAAACACCTACTTACACCGTCATTCGCATTCCCCGCTGGTCTAATGGCTCGAGAAAAGAGTGAAACTGTTTTTTTTTTTTTATTTCAGAGGTCGGCTGAAGGCACACAACCCATGAAGGATCATACAACGAGTGGTAAATGCCCTATAGTAGCAATTCACCTGCTGTAATTCATGGAAGAATGTGCCTCTAGCACTAAAACAAATGTTATTGATTTTTTATGAATAATAAAGCAATTGGTGTAGGTTAGCCGAGAGCGCTAATGCGCTGCTTCCTGGACTCGGGTAGGCGCACCGGCCCCGGATCGATTCCGCCAGACGGATTACCGTCGTCGGTCGGTGTGCCGGCCAGCCTGGATGTGGTTTTTAGGCGGTTTTCCACATCCTGTTAGGTGAAGACCGGGCTGGTTCCCACGTTCCATCTCAGTTACACGACTCGCAGACATCTGAACACGCTCGCTTCCATTAATTACACTCGACACAGACAGCAGGGGTAGACTAATTCCATCCTGGGGGGTACGGGGTGGCGGTAGGAAGGGCATCCGGCCGCCTCTATCCACTAACCATGCCAAATCCGTTCCTAACAATGCCGACCCTGCGTCAGCGCAGGATATGGCACCAGTGAAAGAAAGAAAGAAAGAAAAAAGCAATTGGTGTAACTGTAGTTCACATTAGAGGCGTCCTTTTCTTTTCAATTATATACAGTTACACGCTCGATTGAATGGTTTGTTTTAGTGTACTGCCTTCCATGTATACTGCCTTACAAGTGTAAGCACCTGTAACTCCGGAAACCAGCCAGCATAGTGTTGCGGGAGTACTTCTGGCAGCGCTATCAGTGTTAAGCCCCTCTCGTGTCCCTTCAAAAATGGTTCAAATGGCTCTGAGCACTATGGGCCTTAACAGCTGAGGTCATGTCCCCTAGAACTTAGAACTACTTAAACCTAACTAACCTAAGGACATCACACACATCCATGCCCGAGGCAGGATTCGAACGTGCGACCGTAGCGGTCGCGCGGTTCCAGAATGAAGCGCCTAGAACCGCTCGGCCACCCCGGCCGGCTTGTGTTCCTTATCTGCATGGATTATTTCCATAGCGTTGCTTCAAAATGCCATAATACATGTAACTGATGTAGCTGTCTGATCTCAAATGGCTCCACGAATGCATATGTCATCAGACTGGCGGCATTTAGTGCTCAAAACCCAACAAAAAAAGAATAATTTCAAGTTTTTATACCTACAGTTTCGACGATGAAAATCTTAACTGGATTGAGAAAGTAACTGCATTGTGCAAGAAGTCATTAGCATCTCTCCACGCCATACAAAAATATAAAAGCTTCTTTCCTCTTGACCTGAAAAAGAGTCAAAAATACTCATGAAACTTCCTGGCAGATTAAAACTGTGTGCCCGACCGAGACTCGAACTCGGGACCTTTGCCTTTCGCGGGCAAGTGCTCTACCAACTGAGCTACCGAAGCACGACTCACGCCCGGTACTCACAGCTTTACTTCTGCCAGTACCTCGTCTCCTACCTAAAGCTGTGAGTACCGGGCGTGAGTCGTGCTTTGGTAGCTCAGTTGGCAGAGCACTTGCCCGCGAAAGGCAAAGGTCCCGAGTTCGAGTCTCGGTCGGGCACACAGTTTTAATCTGCCAGGAAGTTTCATATCAGCGCACACTCCGCTGCAGAGTGAAAATCTCATTCTGGAAAAATACTCATATTTCCAATTATTGATTACAATGATGTTATCTTGCATTATCCTGCAAGGCCTTTCTCAGGAAAGCCCACGGCATCTGGAACTGGCTGTGAAAGCCTGCGTTCGTTATATTTGTGATGTTCGGCTGTCTGGTCACATTTCACCATCATATGCGCAACTATCCTGGCTGTGTGCAGACAAGCGCAGCGTTTCCCATACCCTCTATCTTCTCTACAAACTTATCAACTAACATTGTCCCTCATATCTCTCCTCGACCTTTACACTCTTGTCTGAACAAAATGGCAGAAATGCCGGCTGCCATCAGAGTAAAATCTTTTCTGTCCCATTCTATCGATCGGTCGCTTTTCCGAAGTCCTCAGCAGCAGGAACCCGACTCTGGAATAACCTCCCAGATTATGTTAGAGAACTGAATGTCATCTCCAGCTTCAGAAGACAGTTAATGACATATCTACTAAAGAAACAATGAAGATTACCGCTGTCCCTGAACGCACTTGTTACCCTTTCAACCTAATTATCCTCGTTTCCCAGTATTCTTAGTCGATGCAGTCTCCATAGTTTCCTTTCCCAGAACTCGCTATAACAGAAAATATCTATTTTTTACAACTATTAACTCTTTTTACGTACACCACTATGTTACTATTGTCATTATTGTTGTAATTATTATTATTATTATTATTATTGGTAGTAGTAGTAGTAGTAGTAGTAGTAGTAGTAGTAGTACTGTTATCATTGTTAGTGACAGCAGCTGGAGTAGTACAAGTACTGCCAGTATTAAATTTATTAGTTCATAGTCACTATTATTTACTCACACTGCCACTTAAGAAATTGAATTCATGTTAATACTATGAATTATATTAAAATTGTTATTTCTTGGGAAATTGTGATGTAAAAAAGGTACTGTATGTGTGAAACCCTGGTCCATTGTAAGAGAGGGCCTGATGATCCTAATAAGATCAAGTTAAATAAATAAAAAAATAAATTATGACAAAACTGTTAGCGAAGAACTAAAATATTATCGAGGCAGTGAAGTCGATCAGATCCTGGGCAAATTGTTGTTCACTGAAACAACCGAAGAAGGCAAGATAAATCTAAAAGGTTAAAGTGACTTGTAACAATAGCTACAAAGGAGTACATCAAAGTCATCTTGTGTGTAGAGCCTTTGGGAACAGAGTATGGACAAACATGTATGGGCTCTAGCTTTTCAAACAATTTAGCGATGTAATTGACACATTTCGCTGAAGTAAATACCCTCCGAGATAACTGGTTACGCTGAGGTGACTTACGTCATGGGATAGTGATATGCAAATGAACAAAAAAAAAAGTTCAAATGTATGTGAAATCTTATGGGACTTAACTGCTAAGGTCATCAGTACCTAAGCTTACACACTACTTAACCTAAATTATCCTAAGGACAAACACACACACCCACGCCCAAGGGAGGACTCGAACCTCCGCCGGGACCAGCCGCACAGTCCATGACTGCAGCGGCAAATGAACAGTCGACGGTAGTATCGCGTACACGAGATATAAAACAACAGTGCATTTAGGGAGCTGTCATTTGTATTAAGATGATTATGCCCGCACGATGGGAATTAACAGACTTTGAACGTGTAATGGTAGCTGGAGCTGTAAGCATGGGACATACCATTTCAGAAATCGTTAGGGAATTCAGTATTCCGAGAACCATAGTGTAAAGATTGTGCCGAGAATACCAAATTTCAGACAATGCCACGGACATCTCAGTGGCTGACAGTCTTCACTTAACGACCGAGAGCAGCGACATTTGCGTTGAGTTGTCAGTGCTAACAGACAAGCAACACTACGTGAAATAACTGCAAAAATCAATGTGGGATGTACGAAGAACGTATCCGTTAGGACAATGCGGCGGAATTTGGCGTTAATGGGCTACTGCATCAGACCACGAACGCGAGTGCCTTTGCTAGCAGTATGACATCGCCTACAGCGCCTCTCCTGGGCTCGCGACAATATCGGTTTGATCCTAGACGGTTAAAGATGAGTCCCGAATTCAGTTGGAAAGAGCTGATGGTAGGGTTCGAATGTGGCGCGGGGACCCCATGAGACCACGGACACAGGTCGGCAACAAGGCACAGTGCAAGCTGGTAGTAGGTCCATAATGGTGTGGGTTGTGTTTACACGTAATGGATCCTGTCCTCTGGTCTAACTGAACCGATTATTGGCAGCTAATGGTTATGTTCGGCTATTTGGAGACCATTTGCAGCCATTAAGGACTTCTTTACAATGCGCCATGTCACCAGGCCACAACTGTTTGCGATTTGGTTGAAGAACATTCTGGACAGTTCGATAGAATGATTTAGCCAACCAGATCGCTCGATGTGAAGCCCAACGAACTTTCATGGCACATAATCGAGAGGTCAGTTCAGCACAAAATTCTGCACCAGCAACACTTCCGCAATTACGAACGGCTATAGAGGCAGCATGGCTCAATATTTCTGCAGGGGACTTCCAATGGCTTGTGGAGTCACTGCCAAGTAGAGTTGTTGCACTACGCCGGGATCTGCTACAGGATATTAGGATGCATACCATGGCTTTTGTCACCTCAGTGTAAGTGTACCATATTTTTTATATGGAATGTGTCAACCTAATGTCCTTTTCAAGACTCTGTGGAGCAATGTAGGCAAAAATTAAGGAAAGAGGTTATCATAAGACCAGAGTGAGAAAATAGAGGGTACTAGTGCGTCATACGCTATCTTAATAACGTACAGAGATGTTGACTCAGTTTTGATAACCACAGGAGCTAGCTTTTGTCCGGAACACGGCAGTTGCAACGGCGGCCTGCAGCCCAGCCCGGCGTCCGCTCTCCACGTGAGGCTAATGTATTCACTTAGGCCCGTGCTGGAGGCTACAAATCACGTGCGCTGCCCACTTATCCCATCCTGCCCTGCCGTGACAAGTCGTTACGCAGACTGCTTCTGCCTGCGCCGAATCGAGCGGCCGCCTTGCAGCTGAATAGTGGCGAACTCTCGCGTTGAACCGAAGATCTTGCTGACAGCTGCCTCAGCTTAAGAAAGCCTCTCGGTCGAAATCTGAATAAGGGGGAATACCGTACTTAAATGTCCAAGTGTACTTCGCCGAAAGAGGATCTTATTTTACAAAAACGTGAATTTTGTTAAAACCAAGCCATATTTCAGTTTCTTTGTGTGTTGTTTGTCCTCACGTAGATAATAACAAAGATAGTTATTTCAAGGTAATTTTACCTAGTTGTCTGCCACACTCTCTCTCTCTCTCTCTCTCTCTCTCTCTCACACACACACACACACACACACACACACAATCACCATCACCAGTAAGAGACACAACTGGCCAGATGCGGGATACGTTTTCTTTTACACGTTTGGTAAAACTGTGAGTAAGTACAGTAAGGAAGACAGGTTCAGGGTCTCGTCTCCAACGAGGTCACTAAAAATGGGCGCAAGTGGGTTTGAGAGGGCAAACCCAAAGGCTTGGGTTCGCGGTCATACGCTTAGTTTTATTGGATTGAAAGTCAAATTGAACCATCAACTATTCCTATGATGAATCACATTAGGTTGCATCTATTTTCAATCGTAACACATCAGGTGCAAAAAACTTCAGCAATTTAGAATTTGTGTATGGTGACAACAGTAACGACCAAAAACACGTTATGCAGTATCGAATAACAAGTTAATAAGATCACAACCCGTTAACCAAAGATGGCCGAGAGAAAAAACATATGAATGAGATTCAGCTGCACTGTAGCATGATTGGCCCATGTGCTAAGTACAAGCAATAGAAGTAGAATAAATAAGATAGAAGCTGTAATCGACAAGACAAAACGAAATAAGTTGCTGTGTCGCGGACGTCTTAGGAGGAGTGCAAGAAACAATGGGCAGCAGGCTGTTCAGGGAGGACGATGTACGTATCAGAAATTTCTTGCGTATACGATACAGAGAGTAAGTACAGAACTTGTTATTAGATGTTGCACAGCGTATGTTTTGTACATTATGTAGTAATCACATTAAGCATGCAAAAATGCTGAGATGGAAAAACGTTTTCGTACCTAATGATGATATGATGATATTTTACGATTGAAAGTCATCGTATTAGCAACTGTTGTTGGTTGAACAAGACTTTCAATTGTTTTCTACACGTGCTATAAGGTCTCGCCTATTAGTTTTTTTTTTTTTATAGTTAGTGGCCACTTTTAGCAAAGTTCGGCGTATGTGAAACATGTCAATCAGGACAGCGTTTGGACAAATACTACACTACTGGCCATTAAAACTGCTACACCACGAAGATGACGTGCTACAGACGCGAAATTTAACCGACAGGAAAAAGATGCTGTGATATGCAAATGATTAACTTTTCAGAACTTTCACACAAGGTTGGCGCCAGTGACGACACATACAACGTGCTGTCATGAGGAAAGTTTCCAACCGATTTCTCATACACAAACAGCAGCTGACCGGCGTTGCCTGGTGAAACGTTGTTTTGATGCCTCGTGTGTGGAGGAGAAATGCGTGCCATCACGTTTCCGACTTTGATAAAGGTCGGATTGTAGCCTATCGCGATTGCGGTTTATCGTATCGAGACATTGCTGCTCGCGTTGGTCGAGATCCAATGACTGTTAGCAGAATATGGAATCGGTGGGTTCAGGAGGGTAATACGGAAAGCCGTGCTCGATCCCAACGGCCTCGCATCATTAGCAGTCGAGATGAAGGGCATCTTATCCGCATGGCTGTAACGGATAGTGCAGCCACGTCTCGATCCCTGAGTAAACAGATGGGGACGTTTGCAAGATAACAACCATCTGCACAAACAGTTCGACGACGTTTGCAGCAGCATGGACTATCAGCTCGGAGACCATGGTTGCGGTTACCCTTGACGCTGCATCACAGACACGAGCGCCTGCGATGGTGTACCCATCGACGAACCTGGGTGCACGAATGGCAAAACGTCATTTTTCGGATGAATCCAGGTTCTGTTTACAGCATCATGATGGTTGCATCCGAGTTTGGCGACATCGCGGTGAAAGCACATTGGAAGCGTGTATTCGTCATCGCCATACTGGCGTATCACCCGGCGTGATGGTATGGGGTGCCATTGGTTACACGTCTCGGTCACCTCTTGTTCGCACTGAAGGCACTTTGAACAGTGGACGTTACATTTCAGATGTGTTACGACGCCTGGCTCTACCCTTCATTCGATCCCTGCGAAACCCTACATTTCAGCAGGATAATGCGCGACCGCATGTTGCAGGTCCTGTACGGGCCTTTCTGGATACAGAAAATGTTCGACTGCTGCCCTGGCGAGCACATTCCTCAGATCTCTCACCAATTGAAAACGTCTGGTCAATGGTGTCCGAGCAACTGGCTCGTCACAATACGCCAGTCACTACTCTTGATGAACTGTGGTATCGTGTTGAAGCTCTGTTTGACTCAATGCCCAGGCGTATCAAGGCCGTCATTACGGTCAGAGGTGGTTGTTCTGGGTACTGATTTCTCAGGATCTATGCACCCAATTTACGTGAAAATGTAATCACATGTCAGTTCTAGAATAATATATTTGTCCAATGAATACCCGTTTATCAACCGCATTTCTTCTTGGTGTAGCAATTTTAATGGCCAGTAGTGTATATGGAAACACCGCGAGAGGTGGATACTTGAATGTAACTGTAAATGCTAGCCAGTTGTGCAAGTAGCTCTGTTGTATTTGACTAGTAGCCAATACGCTGCAAGAGTCAGTCGTGGTCAGAACAGTATTCTGTGTAGTTGTGAATATATTATGTCGGAGCTCAGTGAATTCGGACGTGGGCAAACTGTTGGTGCTCGTATTGTGCTCGCTTCCGTAACCATGGGAGCTTAAGTGCTTGGTGCTTCAAGAGGCACTCTATCGAAGATCTACAGCTCACACAGGTAAAGCGGAGAAACATCAACAGTTAAGTCACAACACAGGTGAAGTGTGTATTTAGTAATACTGACAGACCGTCATTCAAGGGGACTGTGATGGAAAACAAGACGCGAGCTGCAGAAGTAACTGCAAACCCTGCCAGCTTCAAAACAACACGAAGGGAGCTGCATAAGCAGGGAACTGCAGGGCGAGCTGGTATCCCAAGATCACTCTACAGTGATGCAAATACCTGTAACAGGAAAACGTGGCGCCGAAGCCATAAAACTTGGACTGTTGACCAATGGAAGGAATCCACATGGTCGGATGAGTCTTGTTTCACACCATTTTCAAGTTTTACGTCCCAACACTGAAACACTGCTGGGGTTAGTTGATGATTTGAGCAGCCATATAGCTCTATTCCATGGCTCCCATGGTTACTCTGCAACGCCGCATTACAGCGCAGGCTTATATTACCATTTCGGCTGATCAGGTCCATCCCACGATATAATACGGGGTGTTCAAAAAGTCTCTTTGGAGTGCCATATGCCGCAGTTAATATACCGAAATGAAACTCAGTGAAATACAAGTTATTAATTTATTGAATATTCATTTTTACTGAGATAAACGAAACAGTGGAATGGTGGGACAGTCCACTTTAAGGGGAGAAACCCGGGCACACGAACAATCATACGGTACGCGCGGCTAACAACCATACGGCACTATGGAGAGACGTTTTGAGCACCCCGTATCTGTTTCCCAATGGCGATGGAAGTGTTCGAAGACGGCAGTGCCCCTGTTCACACAGCTCGCAGCGTCCAGGAGTGGTTTTGTGAGCACGTGGGTGAACTATTTCATCTCCCCTGGCCATCACAGTCATCAGGTCTCAATATCATTCAGCCTTTCTCGTTTACTTTGGAGTAAAGGGTGCGTGATCGCTATCTAGCTCCATTATCATTACCTGAACATCATACTATTTCTCAGGAAGAATGGTATAAGATACCCTTGAGAACCATACAGGACCTGTATGTATCCATTCCGAGACGACTGGAAGCTGTTTTGAACGCCAACGCTTTTCCTACACCGTATTAGGTTTGGTAACGTGTTGTGTTTTAGTGTTTCCATATTTTGCCCAGAACACATGAACGTGCGGCTTATCGCCATCCTTCGGACTTTGAGGAAAGATGATTCATCACCACGAGGGACATGGGGGCGTCGTACCGACAGATCGCACAGATAGTAGGTTGTAGTGCAATTCATATTTCGTGTTCACTGTAGCTCGAAATTTGCGCGGAAGCTCACGTTTACAGGGCGGGAGAAGGATGGCGCATATCAACTCCAGTATACTCATGCTTAGTAAAGCACCGTGAGGCTCAAACCAGCCTTCCTGCTCACGAATCTTTTGCTAGGTTACTCATGTCGTTACTGTGAGCAGTAACGATCACCAGCAAACAAAAGATATAGATATACGACCTTTCTGCTGCTGGTGATCATTAATTGTGTTTCACAACGCAGCGTTTCCGGGCACATAAAGACAGACTAACTGGTAAATGCACTGAAAGACCTGAGTCGAAACAAGGCCCCCGGAGTAGACAACATTCCATTGGAACTACTGACGGCCTTGGGAGAGCCAGTCCTGACAAAACTCTACCCTCTGGTGAGCAAGATGTATGAAACAGGCGAAATACCCTCAGACTTCAAGAAGAATATAATAATTCCAGTCCCAAAGAAAGCAGGTGTTGACAGATGTGAGAATTACCGAACAATCAGTTTAATGATTTTTTTTTGTATTGTTTAAGTCGAGTCTCGGGAAAACTGAGGTAGGACAATGGCTCAGAATGAAGTGAGAGCTGAGTGCAACAGTTGAAGTCAAGAGAAGACAGGCACTGGAGGCGTTTATTCATTTCACGCGACGTAGAACTGTAATAAATAAATATTAATATTTTAGATGCACAGGAAATTTGCAGAATCGAAAGACTGACGATAACGAAATGTGAGAAACCATTAAAGCTTCTGTATTCCCTTATCTAGATCGCACTTTAACAGCCGATTCATCGTCAGTCTTATTCATGGTGGCTTTCATTACATATCGCTTCATCGTTTACTCCCACCTGTCCCTGAGATTTAGTGCGGACCTCCGTCACCGTAATTCAGGCCTAGTGTGAAATGGATGACGCTCCCCTTCTTGAACCCCTATACCTCACACCTTTATGCGGCCTTATGTCACGTCAGGGTACGCAGCAGTTCATAACTCATCATCCCAGGCAAGCAGTCCGTCTACCCCTTCCCTGTCTCGGGGACGTGAAAGGCTGCCACTTTTTCTTCTAGCAACAGGTAGATCGTGACAAATGCGTTTCCCAAATAAACTTCTCAGTGTTACTGAAGATAGTGGAATATTATGCTTACGAAACCACTTTTCCTAAATGGAGCTACATTATGTAATATGGAAATGTGGCTCAGTCGTGAGCAAGCAAACCTAATTTTTCTTGTTTTAGAACACATCCGTGTTTCCGGGGAGTTTTTCCATCTTCAATGTGTTCAGTGTGTGTTAGGAAGTTCCACTGAGCCACCCACAAGAAGCACGAAAACGCGACATCTACAAAAAATCTTAAATGGAGCTACATTATGTAATATGGAAATGTGGCTCAGTCGTGAGCAAGCAAACCTAATTTTTCTTGTTTTAGAACACATCCGTGTTTCCGGGGAGTTTTTCCATCTTCAATGTGTTCAGTGTGTGTTAGGAAGTTCCACTGAGCCACCCACAAGAAGCACGAAAACGCGACATCTACAAAAAATGACATATTGGAAGACAATAATTAAAGCTGTGCTGCAAGTACCGGACAGTCACGTCAACACGAGTATGTAATACTAAGAGAATAAATGAATCCACTGAAGATGGAAAAATACGGATAGGTACTAAAACAAGAAAAATTGTATTTGTTCGCGGCAGAACCGCATTTTCTTATTACGTATTAGGAAGCAAATGCGGTGAAGAAAAGAGCTTCAACCACAAGAAGCTATATTATATTGAATGCATTGTTGTTCCAAAAATTTATGAAGATACCTAAAATCATTGCCTACAGTTTCCTGCACGGCAACAGTCTGCTGCACTGGCAGTCATAAGCTGGATTAAATTATTTTGTAGCCACTTTCTGAAAGCCATCACAAACATTTCAAATTGGTTACAAAGCCCAAACTATGCAGTAAGTGGACTCTAAAACAAAAGTATATTTCTATCGAACTAATTACAGCTGTTATTGCAGGTTGCCGTCATTCAAAAAAATTATTTTGGCTATAAGTAATGCTGCAGTTTAAATCTTACCTTAAGAGAGAAGAGCTTCATTGCGTGTAAAGCATTTGAGGATAGAACCTGACATACCAGGTGGTTATCAGTGTCACAGTAACTTGTCTAATCGATTACGATGCCGTCCTCACAGTATTCTCTGGCAGAGCGCAAGTCAGAGGATCAGTTTGTTTCCCTGCTTTCGCTGTTTGGTTAATTCGGGGGGGGGGGGGGGGGGGGAAGGGACCAAACAGCGAGGTCATCGGTCCCAACGGACTAGGGAAGGAAGTCGGCCGTATCGTTTCAAAGGAGCCATTCCGGCATTTTCCTGAAGCGATTTACGGGAATCGCGGAAAACCTAAATCAGGATGGACGGACGTGGATTTGAACCGTCGTCCTCCCGAATGTGAGTCCTGTGTGCTAACCACTGCGCCACCTCTCTGGTTTTCCTTGCTTCCTTTGAAATATAGTGTCGGAAACTGGAAGTGTTAGGCTCTAAACCAACGACATGTACAAACAATATAGATTGCCCAAAGTGGCGCCATGTTTGAAGCCTACTGGAAACTTAACCTCCATGTTTTGCACCATGTTAAGCGATACACATCTGCTAGCAGGGAATCGTACAGTTTTGTTTGCCATAAGTGACACCTGCTACTGCCAGTCGTGATTTTTTTTTTTTGCCTGCACGACGCGTTTCGAGAAATAATTCCCAATTATGAAGTGCGTTTATCGTGTTTTACGGCATCACAAGAGTGATGTTTGCAGGGTGAGCGCTCCTGTATTGCTGTGGTGACTTTAATGTAAACATGCAGGGTTACGTAATTACCAATGTATCTTATGTTACAGATAGTGGCGAATTTCAATGTAGCTCTTACTTACACTTCTTACATTTTTGACTTGGATAACGTTTAACGAGTTTCACCCTAGGAAGTTCTATATTACATATCCGCCAAAGAAACGTACACTACTGGCCATTAAAATTGCTACACCAAGAAGAAATGCAGATGATAAATGGGTATTCATTGGACAAATATATTATACAAGAACTGACATGTGATTACATTTTCACACAATTTGGGTGCATAGATCCTGAGAAATCAGTACCCAGAACAACCACCTCTGGCCGTAGTAACGGCCTTGATACGCCCGGACATAGAGTCAAACAGAGATTGGATGGTGTGTACAGATACAGCTGCCCATGCAGCTACAACACGATACCACAGTTCATCAAGAGTTGCGACTGGCGTATTGTGACGAGCCAGTTGCTCGGCCCCCATTAACCAGACGTGTTCAATTGGTGAGAGATCTGGAGAATGTGCTGGCCAGGGCAGCAGTCGAACATTTTCTGCATCCAGAAAGGCCCGTACAGGACCTGCAACATGCGGTCGTGCATTATCCTGCTGAAATGTAGGGTTTCGCAGGGATCGAATGAAGGGTAGAGCCACGGGTCGTAACACATCTGAAATGTAACGTCCACTGTTCAAAGTGCCATCAATGCGAACAAGAGGTGACCGACGTGTGTAACCAATGGCACCCCATACCATCACGCCGGGTGATACGCCAGTATGGCGATGACGAATACACGCTTCAAATGTGCGTTCACCGCGATGTCGCCAAACTCGGATGCGACCATCATGATGCAGTAAACAGAAGCTGGATTCATCCGAAAAAATGACGTTTCCGATTCGTGCACCCAGGTTCGTCGTTGGGTACACCATCGCAGGCGCTCGTGTCTGTGATGCAGCGTCATGGGTAACCGCAGCCATGGTCTCCGAGCTGATAGTCCATGCTGCTGTAAACGTCGTCGAACTGTTCGTGCAGATGGTTGTTGTCTTGCAAACGTCCCCATCTGTTGACTCAGGGATCGAGACGTGGCTGCACGATCCGTTACAGCCATGCGGATATGATGCCTGTCATCTCGACTGCTAGTGATACGAGGCCGTTGGGATCCAGCACGGCGTTGCGTTTTACCCTCCTGAACCCACCGATTCCATATTCTGCTAACAGTCATTGGATCTCGACCAACGCGAGCAGCAATGTCGCGACGCGATAAACCGCAATCGCGATTGGCTACAATCCGACCTTTATCAAAGTCGGAAACGTGATGGTACGCATTTCTCCTCCTTACATGAGGCATCACAACAACGTTTCACCAGGCAACGGCGGTCAGCTGCTGTTTGTGTATGAGAAATCGGTTGGAAACTTGCGTCATGTCACGACGTTGTAGGTGTCGCCACCGGCGCCAACCTTTTGTGAATGCTCTGAAAAGCTAATCATTTGCATATCACAGCATCTTCTTGCTGTCGGTTAAATTTCGTGTCTGTTTTAGAGCTCCTTAACATTTGAAAAGAAAGTTTCTTTTTGGTAATAAGAAGACCATCAGGAAATTGTTTCGATGCGACCTGAATATGACACAAATAGCAAAACTCACTGTGTAAATGGCTCTGAGCACTATGGGACTTAACATCTGTGGTCATCAGTCTCCTAGAACTTAGAACTACTTAAATCTAACTAACCTAAGGATATCACACACATCCATGCCCGAGGCAGGATTCGAACCTGCGACCGTAGTGGTCCCGCGGTTCCAGACTGAAGCGCCTAGAACCGCACGGCCACACCGGCCGGCTCACTGTGTAAAAAATGTATGTACGTACATAATATAGAATTACCCTACCCTTTGCGGAATATTCGCTGTGATGATGGTAGTTAATCAGCTGGACGGGTTCAAACCCAGATCCCGGCCGGTCTGGGCAGTGTGCTACCAGTAACGCGGTCTGAATACGCCTCACGTACCGACTGAGAACATGAACCTTACGTGGAGTTCTCTCACTTCATTTCACGTTCGGGGAAGGTTTTGAATACGTGACAGCTGTTCCGTAAGGGAAAAATAAAGGTACTCAACACGAAAAATCATAAAAAGTCTTGCGTGGTGAATGCGTCTCACAAGACAGACCAGTAATGACGATCTGATAAAGAGGACGCAACATCCATAAAGTGAGAGTTCTATTGCAGTTATAAGGGTAAATAATAACAAAAGCATTTTTTCGAAGTTAGGGATGTTAGTATTTAACGTCTCGTCGCCGAAGAGGTCATCGGAAACATGGGACAGGTTCAGAACGGCAAAGTGTATCGGGCGTATCCTTCTTAAAGGAACGAACCTGCCACTTCCCTTAAAGGATTTAGGGAAACCACGGAAATCTTAAATCTAGATGCCGAAATGATGATTTATAGTGCCTTCTTCCCAAATGTAAACCCTGTGTCTCAGTACATCACTCGACAATACATAAACAAATAAATAAATAAGTAAACGAAACTAAAAGGGTTGTCACTGAGTGCATGGCGATGTTAAGGGGCTCCGGAAAGGCTCAAAATCATGAAAAGTTCAATTTTTACTTTTTTGCGTTTTCTGAATCTGCAGACTATTACCTTTTAATAGATATATAATTTATTCAATTCCGAAGACTACAACTATTTTTAAATTTTTTTTGAAATGTGTTCTACATGGGCGTGACCCACTGTGGCGCTGTTAAACTGCTGTCAAATGGTGTTATTATTAACGTCCGTGTTCATCAGGTACATTTTAGTGATGTGAGATAAAGTATGTGTTGTGGCTAACCTGTGATGGTTCAATATATATCGCTGGTGTGATTGTCGATTGTTTCATGTTTATTTACTCTGTCGTTATCTCGAAAATATTCGTAATTAATTCTGTTTCTTGAGTCTCTGTTTTGTTCAAGTATAATAATGAGTAAAAGTAAAGTTATTAGAAATCCTCTGAAGGCTTTTGAGAAAAGGAGAAATGTTGGAAAGCCAAAGGTATGTGTTATTACTGTAAACAATAAAGACGATGAAAATCCCCAACATAGCTTGTGTCCCAAAGAAGAAGACAGTTGGTGTAAATATAAGAAAGGATTGCTAACTGGTGAAGTGTACACTCATAAGCATAGTCTGCCTCATGCAATAATGGAGGTGATAAAACCTATTTTCAGAGACTTAGCAGCACCTGAACTGTTGAAAAAGTGTATTCACGGAAAAACTCAAAACCCCAATGAAAGTGTAAATAGTGTTATATGGTCGAGAATCCCCAAGACTGTATTTGTTGGAATAGAAACACTTCACTTTGGTGTGTATGATGCTGTTGCGACTTTCAATGATGGGAACATTGTAAGGTGCAAGGTATTTAGAAATATGGGAATGAAGATAGGTTATAACATGGTACGAGCGATGCTTGCTTTAGACAAGGAACGCCTTCGGGCTGCAGACTCGGCTGTAAAGAGTCTAGAAATACAAGCAAGAGTAAACAGGAGGAGGAACAAGAGGAAGCTGGAGGAGGAGTTTGCAGAGGATGAAGATAATCCATCCTATGGACCTGGAATGCACTAAAAAGTTAATCCAATCTTTGTCGCTCGATTCCCAAAACTTTTATTTTCTCATACTAATTAAATGTTTTCTAAGGATCTTCCAAACATATTTGTTTCAAACTTTCAGTAAATGTTACACAGTACCTTCTGCATAATTTAACACAGCCTTTTTCCAAAAAACTGTATATTTTTGAATATGTAAATAAAAAATTGCAAAAAAAATGTTGTGAATTTTCATTACAATTGAAAAAAAATCATCTTTAATAACTGAACTAAAATTTTGTAAAATCCCTGTGTTAAGTTGTAGCCCATATTCCAATAAATAATCTGTAAAAAGTTCAACTTCCTACCTCAAATACTTTGTGAGGAAAGATGTAATTTATAAGCGTTATTTTAACATTGCAAGTATAGGGCGTTCCGGAGCCCCTTAATGAGGTTTGTGGAATGATTAACTGCGCGGTCATCAGCGCCCGTAATAAGTGCCAATTTTTACACAGTTCAGTTTTTTTACACAGTCCAGTCTATTCACTGTCACGAATGATGATGATAATGAAATGATGAGGACAACACAAACACCCAGCCATCGGGCAGAGAAAATTCGCAACCCGGCCGGGAATCGAACCCGGAATCCCGTGATCCAGAGGCAGCAACGCTAGCCACTAGACCGCGAGATGCGGACTCATGAAGTAGGGTCACACCTGTTTGAGTGTGAATATACGCTGACGACTCAGAACTATAAGGTGCAGTCAAATGAAAACGAGACACATGAAAAAAAGTACGCAAACTGCTTGTTCCAGAATGAAATTTTCACTATGCAGCGGAGTGTGCGCTGATCTGAACAAAACTGAGTGGCGGACCGAGACTCCAACTCGGGACATTGCCTTTCCTGTGTTCGGTTCTCGGTCCGGCACTTAGTTTTAATCTACCAGGACGTTTCATATTAGCGCACACTCCACTGAATAGTCAAAATTTCATTCTGGAAACATCCCCCAGGCTGTGGCTAAGCCGTGTCTCCGAAACATCCTTTCTTCCAGGAGTGCTAGTCTTGTGAGTTTCGCAGGAGAGCTTCTATGAAGTTTGGAGATGAGGTACTGGTGGAAGTAAAGCTGTGATGACGGGTCGCGAGTCGTGCTTGGATAGCTCAGTCGGCAGACCACTTGCCCCCGAAAGGCAAAGATCCCGAGTTCGAATCACGGTCCAGTACACAGTTTCAGTCTTCCAGGAAGTTTCAAATTCCTTATTATTTCAGAAATAGTTTCCATAACTGATAGTATATGTATCCCTCTGTAAAACAAAATGGTCAGTGCCTTCATGAAAAAATGTTTATGGTTGCTTACGGAAACCATGATTGAACCGAAGCATTCACCTCATTGTCCGAAGCAAATTGGCGGCCAGGAATGTCATTCTTCGGGGCACCAAAAATATGGAAACTGCATGGGGACAGGTCGGGCATGTGTAAGCTGCAGCTTACTCGAAACAACCTTTGCAGAGTATAGGCCAACCCACAGTAATAGTTATAACGATCAATTATGAAATATTGCACGGTTTATTTACTTTTTCCCGCCTGTCTCGTTTATATTTGACTGCCCCTTAAACACGAGCATAACCACCAGCTTAATAGCGTGATGGGTCACTCTGGAACGTAATACTACAGCATTTCTGCGTAAAATGGATTCGGCAAGTCACTGGTAGGCTTCTGGGGTATGTGGCACCACATTCTGCGCACAGATCACGACATTCCAGTAAATTACGGACCGGTGGTTCGTGGGGCTCGATAGCGTCCCACAGGTTTTCCATCGGGTTAACATCAGACGATCTTAGTGGCCAATACATCCATGTGAATTCACTATCATGTTCCTCAAACCTCTGTAGCACGGTTCTGACCATGTGACACGGACAGTTATTTGCTGGAAGATGTCATAGTCATCGGCAAGACATCAAGCATGAATGGTTACAGATGGTCCGCAATAATGTTCACGTAGTCCACAAGTACCATGGTGCCATCAGCTACTGCCACATGTCCCATGGAAGCCCATGCGCGAATGTCCCCCATAGCATAATATCCCCAACTGGCTTGCGTCTGTGGCGTAATGCATGCTTCAAGCAGCCGTTCACCTAGATGACGGTGTATCCGGACACGACCAGCGACCTTGTCTTTGTGTAAGAAGGAATGTGATTCACCCGACCGAGACGTTTCCGTTAAACTACAGTTCTAATCTTGATGAGCCCGTGTTCACTGCAATCGTAATAGGCCATGTTGTTGAGTCAACATGGGGACACACAGGTATCGTCTGCTTCGAAGCCCTATTTTCAACAATGTGCGCTGATTGCTGTACTCGGAAACGCTTGTGCCTGCGCTAGTACAACATTCTGTCGTCAGATTTGCCGCAGATCGCCGCCTATCCATCTTTAGAGAGCGGACGAGCCGCCGACCGCCACGTTCTTAGACGAGGCGTGTCTCCTGCTCACTGCACTTCAACAACTTTCGACAAAAGCGCACGACAATAGCAGGCGAACAGCCGACAAACATCGCCTTTCGAAGATGCTCCTTTCCCTCGTCAACGTTGTTTGTGTCAGTGGATTTCCTTGTTTGCACCTCATATTGCCGTTAGAATTGTTCCCAACACGTCGCTGCTCCTCTTATATCCGAAAGGACTTAACAGCTACGGAGATTTGTACAAATATTTTCATACGCCTTACAAGCTTAGTCTTGGTACCATATTGAAGGAAAGTAGATCATGTTTCGAGTGTTTGGTGAGACGTCCGCTCTCTACGTAAGTGAATGAGCCGAAGTGCGCCAATTGGATGGCCCCCACGTTCATTGGACCTGACACCTCTTGACTTTCTCTTTTGGGGAATCACCAAGGGTACCTTTTTCGTTCCAAGATTACCTGCTTCTCTGTGAGACCTCAGAGCTAGAACCTACCTCTCAACTGAACAAGTAACGGCTGACATGCTGCAGCGAGTTTGGCAAGAAATCAAATTCTGATGGGAGGTGTGCAACATAACCAATGAAGGTCACTTTTAACTTTTCCTTCCTTTCTGATAAAGAACTTAAAGCATTTTTCTATAAAATGACACCAAAACCATTTCTATAGCTTAAATTAATAAATCAATAAGTGTTTTCTAAATTGTAAAGTCCTTTTTGATACACCCTATATACTTTCTTTACCTCGTCGCGTGCCCGGAATTACAGCACGTGGCATTCAATTTCGCGGTGGGCAATGGACATTGTATTTTGGCTCATTAGAGTATCTTCATTCGCTTTACCTTATTAACAACTGACAAGCCTAATTCCATACATATTGGTTATTGTTGGAGCCGTGATTGATTAAATTCGTGAAATATCAATGGGAAGAACATTAGAATTCTATTGCAAATGTGGTTTTAATTTAACGCATGAACCATTTCGAGCCCAGCAGTCCTATCTTCAGGCGCTTAACACATCATTGTGTTATTATTTCTTTATAGCGGTCCCACTGACATAGTTAAATAAATACATTTTAGTTCATGACCAAACAAATGTAACTAAATGCAAATTACATACTTCTTCTGTAGGCAGTTATGCAGACTTGAACACTAGATTTATTATGTACTTTTGTCGTAGTTCTTCGTAGCTTCAGCAGCAGACTATCTCTACAGTATTCCTTTTGCGTTTCTTGCTTTAGAAAGTTAACGGCGCTCTTTCTTTTTCTTAGGTCGTTCATCTAATCCTTAAGGCTTATATCTTACGGATGCAAAATTATTACATTGTCTGTGGCAGACAGAAATCTTAAGCAGTGGACTTACTGTGCGTAGGTCAAAATCAAATCGTTGGTATTATCTTGCCAGCTCGACGTATTCCCCTCGATGGTAATTCTATCTCATAACTGTTAAATACCACCATTTTAAATTGCCCTGCATCATTACCGTGGAAAAAATAACTACTAAGAACTAACGATTTAATTATAGGCTGATGCAATGGGCTCAAAACGGAAACTATAAATCACATCTGTCTGTAGAGCACATCTGTCTGTACTAAACAAGCTCATAGCGTCTTTCTGCAGACGTCTGCGCTTGCTTATAAAGTATGGCATGTTTACAGTCAAGCGTCCAACAGGCGCCCAGAATTTACAGTTCGGTTCCGTCTCGAAACACTGCTTAGCGAGCCGATGAACGTACTGCAAAGCACTTTTCGCTGCGTAGCGGAGGGTACTGCTAGTACGACGATGATTTCCCTCCTTCCTTGTTCTATTAGCGAAAGGTGTGACGGAAAAATAGCTGTCGGAAAGACGGCATATGAACTCGAATTTCGTGGATTTTCTAGCCATGTTCATTTCGTGAGGTGTATGTGAAAACTTATAGTATGTTGCCTGACTTTCCCTGGAACATAAGGTCGCATAATTTGTGACAGTCATACTTCCCATGATGCTTAGCGCCCCCTTCTTCTAAGGACTGGCACTGGAATTTGAAGAGCATCTCTGTCACAGTAAGGCGGTGGAAAGGTTCGTGTAAGGAGAAAGCCACTTATTTAGCATGATACAGGAGCATTTTATAGATTAGTTTGGCATGTATTATAGGAGAATCTTCGAGAAATACTTTGTCTGGCACCTACATCATGAAAAAAAATTTATTTACAAAAAGTAGTTTGTCGACTGTACTTGTAATTTACTGAAACATAATTTTCCATAGCACGAGTTTATCAGTCATTTGCGCAACAGATCGACTGCAAAAAGTTTAAGAGCAGATTAGGGCAAAAAATTTGATTTTTTAATTGCGTAATTTATTAGATTGAGTCTTTAACATCGCAAAGTTCCATAATCGAATTCTGACTAGAAATATGTTTTTAAAAAATTTGTTTGGGCGTCTCCGCCTGCCACGCCCCTTCTTTCTATGCTGTGGTCCACATCTTCTCTACGTCAGAAATTTTTGGGGCGTTAATTTTTCGTTTACACAATGGTAACGAACTGCAGATGAGTGTGAAAGGCTGTGAGAAAGATTGTTTCGCTTGTTCCTTTGTTTAAACTTGATTTTTTAAGAATAGTACGTGCTACAAACTTATTTCAGGTTTTAGTTTTGCCTATATCAACCTGTTTTGCTCGAAATGGGTCGTACCAGTGGACGCATATTCAAAAATGTGAGGAAATGTCGAATTTCACGTGTAAAAGGTACAGGAAATTTAAATAACAGTATTACAGATGCTGCTCATAAGTGTGAAGAACCTGACCTTCCTTCTAAATTCTAGACAGTCACTGAGTTCATCGAAGAAGGAAATTACTGAAGGAATTGATGATGCTGTGTACAGTTCCAAAGACGAATTTTCCCGTGAATTTAGGTTAACTGACTTAGAAATAGTTGCCTATATGGTTAATGTTTCATGTGCATATGATAATTGTGCGTCAAAGGGCCTTTGACTGTATGATGACAGTGACAGAGTTGGCACAGTAAGTAATACACACATTTTGTGCAAAGTTTGTAAATACGATGTTCAGTTCAAGATATCTGCTCTCCGTGACAAGATGTGTGAGGCTAATACGAGATTGTGTTACTGCATAAGATGCTTAGGTGTAGGCAGAGAAGGCACAAATTTGTTTTGGGCTTGATGATCATGCCTGCACCAGCGACTAGATTCATTGATTACAACAGAACCCTCCTCAGTGCTCTTGAAGATTAGTGCAAGTAGGAAATGAAAGCAGCAGTTGAGGAAGCTGTAGACATCAGCAATGAAGGGGAAGGTGGACACAGTGTAATGAAATGGTTCAAATGGCTCTGAGCACTATGGGACTCAACTGCTGAGGGCATTAGTCCCCTAGAACTTAGAACTAGTTAAACCTAACTAACCTAAGGACATCACAAACATCCATGCCAGAGGCAGGATTCGAACCTGCGACCGTAGCGGTCTTGCGGTTCCAGACTGCAGCGCCTTTAACCGCACGGCCACTTCGGCCGGCCACAGTGTAATGAATCCGGGACCTCTGGCACGACGCCCTCACTACCAACTCACTTATGCAAGATCTCCAAACCCACTATTCACAGATGCGCATTTCCTGTGCTATGTCGTTCTGGTGTTACTTTTAATTACCGTTTACGTATGTTTTAATGGACGACAGCATATAGCACGAACTAAATCGGTGTTGTAAACGATACTCTATCTACATACAACGTATGATTCCGATCTGTCTGTCATCCGGATTTTTGGGTGTCAGAGGCACCGATGAATCGCGAATGGACAAAGCTCAGGCAATAGGGGGGTGGGGGGGGAGGGGGAGGAGAACGCAAAAGTTGGCTAGGCAAAGAAGGCAGGGGAAGAGATTATTCCAGGAAGACGAGAAAAAGAATAAAGATTATGGATATAGACGGCATTAGTCACTACAGGTACAACAATATTATCAAACATTGAAATAAAAACATTAAATGCGAACTGCCACGTACTGACTTTTTTGAGATATAATGTACATTTTTCTCAGGAACTATAAAAGCTAACATCCTGAAATTTGGCATCGTTCTGGCTAAATGGCTCTGAGCACTATGGGACTCAACTGCTGTGGTCATAAGTCCCCTAGAACTTAGAACTACTTAAACCTAACTAACCTAAGGACAGCACACAACACCCAGCCATCACGAGGCAGAGAAAATCCCTGACCCCGCCGGGAATCGAACCCGGGAACCCGGGCGTGGGAAGCGAGAACGCTACCGCACGACCACGAGATGCGGGCGGCATCGTTCTGATGAATTGCTTACTGAATAATCTTGTGCAGCACTTTTCGGTTATTTTATAGGAGAACTTTTCTATGTGAAACGTTCTCCTTTAAAATTTGAGAAAAATAGAGTAGTCACGGCGAACACAAAACTGAAAAATTAATTTGAAAGCATCTATGGCATTAAACAAAAATCTATACCATACGTTTTATAAACCTCTTATGCAGATGTAAACAGTGAAATTCCAGTTTTATTTCTTGATTACTTTACGAGAAAAGGCACATTATATTAACAATGGTAATCAAAAATTCTAATCTTTATAAAACGTCTGTCGATGCGCATTTTCAAAGAAAAACTGCACAGAATATCAAACATTATTTTGTACATAATAGTCTTAAGTTTTACTATTTTCGTTGTAATATTGTTGTAGATATACTGGGTGATAAAAAAGTCAGTATAAATTTGAAAACTGAATAAATCACAGAATAATGTAGATAGAGAGGTACAAATTGACACACATGCTTGGAATAACATGGGGTTTTATTAGAACAAAAAAAATACAAACGTTCATAAAATGTCCGACAGATGACGCTTCATCTGATCAGAATAGCAATAATTAGCATAACAAAGTAAGACAAAGCAAAGATGATGTTCTTTACAGGAAATGTCCCATATGTCCACCATTATTCCTCACCAATAGCTGTAGTCGAGGAATAATGTTGTGAACAGCACTGTGAAGCATGTACGGAGTTATGGTGAGGCATTGGCGTCGGATGTTGTCGTTCAGCATCCCGACATCTCTGTGGCGGTCGATCACGATACACTTGCAACTTCAGGTAACCCCAAAGCCAATATCGCACGGACTGAGGTCTGGGGACCTGGGAGGCCAAGCATGACGAAAGTGGCGGCTGAGCACACGATCATCACCAAACGACGCGCGCAAGAGATATTTCACGCGTCTAGCAATATAGTTTTTTTTTTGTTCTAATAAAACCCTATATCATTCCAAGCATGTGTGTCAATTTTTACCTCTCTATCTACATTATTCCGTGGTTTAGTAAGTTTTCAAATTTATACTGACTTTTTGATCAACCGGTATATGTTTAAGTACAAGAATGCATTTTGCCCTACGTCTGTCCTTAACTTCAATAGATACATTTTTGGAGCTTCGGCACATGAAAGAATACCTTGTCTTTCAGTATTAAGAGAAGTATTGTTGAATAAAATAGCGCGCGGTTAGCGGAATAGCCGTAGTGGGGAGAGCGAGTCGTAGTGGAGTCTTCGGGTTCCGCGATGGTGATCAGTTGGCTTAGATGAGAAGCTGTGAACCAGGGTAGATGGTTCTCTGTTGAAGGTGAGAAATTTTGAGAAGTAGAGAATAGCTAAAAATTGAATATTATTGGAGAAAAGATGTTTTGAATTTGATTTCGACACAGAAACGACTCAGTAACCAAAAGATATTTGTCTCATTGATTTACGTGCCTTTAGCGATTATTGTTGTCAATTTTTATTGTTCAATGATGTTCGAAGTTCCTTTCATTAGAAATTTCCAAATTAAATAATTTTCATTTTATTAGATACTTTCCGCAATTTCCCATCATTAAATATTTTCCCTTAGATACTTTCACGGTTACCAAATGATCTAGCCGGCCGGTGTGGCCGTGCGGTCTAGGCGCTTCAGTCTGGAACCGCGTGACCGCTCCGGTCGCAGGTTCGAATCCTGCCTCGGGCATGGATGTGTGTTGTCCTTAGGTTAGTTAGGTTTAAGTAGTTCTAAGTTCTAGGGGACTGATGACCACAGATGTTAAGCCCCATAGTGCTCAGAGCCATTTGAACCAAATGATCTCGCGGCAAAATGCACCGCTCTCCTTTTGATCTAAAATACACGAAATGCATTTGCAGTTACGAATATGGACAACCATCAGCTGTGTAATGGAAGGCGACAATGAAAATTTGCGCCGGATCGCAGTACAGCTGATGGTTGCCCATATTCGCAATTGGGAACACATTTCATAACGGCTGTAGTAGCCGCAGAGCCTGTTCCTTCGGACATGTATGCATGTCAAGCATCGTATTTCTAAACTCAGGGGCAACAATATCGTATTTATCCGCCGATACCGGGCAAAGGACTTTCATTTAAACTGCCTCCTCTGTACGGGAATATAAACAATGAATGTACGAGTGCAGGATATAGACAGGTGGTTGACGACATGTGGAAGTTTGGGTCTGACTGTGGAGCATGTCTCGGATAGGCTAATGGTAAGGCGACTGATCGCGATGAGCGGTAAATCCGGGTTCAGGCCCTGTCTGGCGAAAAATTTCACTGTCGTCGTTCCATTATACAGCTGATGGTTGTCCATATTCGCAAATGCGAGTACATGTTATGTAAGTCATGTTGGTATTCCACTGCTGTCCGGGATATCTCCAGACACGTCTTCGGCCTGGAATCTGACTGACTGAAGTAGAATTGTCTTCAGTAATGAATCCCGTTTCAAATCGATGACCAGCCGAAGACGACTCGGGCAGTGGTGGGATAGAGGGCGACAATTCTTGACCTACATGAAATAAAATCGTGATAGCTTCTGAAAGGTTTACGTTACGACGTTCAAACTGCACGGTTGTGCGCAGGGCAAGATGAGAATTAGTATGGTTTGATTTAGCGACGAAGCCCACTTTCATTTGGATGGGTTCGTCAATGAGCAAAATTGACGTATTTGGAAGACTGAGAATGCGCATTTCGCGATTGAGAAGTCTCTTCACCCTCAACGGGTGATTGTGTGCTGTGAAATGTCCATTCACGGTACGATATTCCTTGATGGCACGGTGACTACCAAACGGCACGTGAAAGTTTTGGAAGCTGATTTCATCCCCATTATCTTAAGTGACCCAGATTTCGACAAGAGGTAATTCATGCAAGACGAAGCTCGACCCCATCGAAGCAGGAGAGTGTTTGATGTCCTAGAGGAGCACTTTTGGGGACCGCATTCTGGCTCTGGGAAACCCAAAGGCCACTGGAATGGGCCTCGATTGGCCGCCATATTCTCCGGATCTGAACAATGCGACTCCTTTTTGTGGGGCTATATTAAAGACAAGCTGTACAGCAATAACACCGAAACTACTGCTCAGCTGAAAACAACCATTCAGGAGGCCATCGACAGCATCAATGTTCCGACATTTCAGGGGGTCATGCAGCATTTCGCTATTCGTCTGCAGGCATATCGAACATATCATAACCTAAATCCGAATATCTGTAGTGCCGTTTACATGTTGAATGAAGTGTGTGGACGTCGTAGTTTGTAACTACGACTTTTTTTTTTTTTTAGGTAAGTACCGTTTTGCCACACCGCGGCCGCAGCGCTGCGGTCGGCCTTCTGCGCATGCGCACTGGGTACCTACATCTGTTGTCTACGCACTGACGCCATTACAGCCTGATTCTTCCTTGTTTACGTTCTGTATTGAGTGTTTAAGATGCCTCCGATAATCGTGAGTCACGCTGACTGTGAAGTACGGGCTGTTATAAGATTTCTTAGTGCTAAAGGCCTAAAAGCGATCGATAATCATCGTGAGATCCGTGCAGTTCGCGAAGAAAACGTTATGAGTGATGGAATGGTAAGAAAGTGGGTGAGAGCATTTAAAGATGGCCACACAAATGTGCATGATGAACAATGGAGTGGGCGTCCTTCGGTCGTTAATGAAAGTTTGGCGCAGCAAGTGGACAAAAAGCTGTGAGAAAACAGACACTTTACGATTTCCTCCTTGCGGGATGACTTTCCTAATGTTTCTCGTAGTGTTTTGTATGGCATTGTGACCGAGCACTTGAATTAGCAAAAATTGTGCGCACGTTGGGTACCGAAAATGTTGACGGATGTGCACAAAACCAAATGTTTAGACAGTGCGTTGACTTACCTTGAGCGGTACCACAACGACGGTGATCATTTCTTAAGCCAAATTGTTACTGGCGATGAAACATAGGTGGCCTACGTCACACCAGAATCAAAGCAACAGTCTATGGAAAGGCGGCATTCAGACTCACCCAGAAAAGTGAAAGTGAAGTTTAAGCAAACAATTTCTGCCCGGAAATTCATGTGCACAGTTTTTTGCGACAGAAAAGGAGTATTGCTTGTGGAATTTCTGCCACGTAATGAAACAATCAGTGCAGCAGCTTACTGTAAGACACTGCACAATCTGCGCCGTTCAATTCAGAACAAAAGACGTGAAAAGTTGAGCAAGGGCATCGTTTTGCTGCAAGACAATGCCCGTCCGCATGTGGCGAATCAGACCAAAGATCTCATCACATATTTTCAATGAGAAACTCTATCATCCTCTGTACAGCCCCGATCTTGCGCCCGGTGACTCCCAACTGTTCCTGGGCGGTCAGCGTCTTCAAGACGATGATGAAGTCAAAGCAGTTGTGATGCAGTGGTTAACAAGTCAGGCGGCAGACTTCTATGAGGAGGGTATTCAAAAACTGGCACAACGTTATGACAAGTGCCTCAATATTGACGGAAATTATGTAGAAAAGCAGATTAAGGTACAGGCTTTCATGTAAAAACAAAATTATTGAGATATCTTAGCACGCCTTTTTTTTAATTTCAAAACGGCACTTACTTAAAAAAACACGCCTCGTTATCGACTTGCTCAATTTGTGAAGCTCTTTCTCTTGAGTAAATGATCCAGTTTTTCTAGAACACTTATCATTTGTTTGTCTGTACGTGGGCATCCCATCTGGTAATTTCCGACCCGTACGTCTTGGACTGTACGTGCTCGGAGCGCGCTGGTCGGTAACGTCGCACGCGCCAGTCTTCTCTGCTTCGGTCAAATGAGCGCCTGCTCAGCTTCATAACAGTTCGTATCAGACTTGTTCGCCGCCTACTACAGTTGGAGCTCTGCGCGGATACGGATATCTGCAGTAAAAACTTGCGCGTTGCGGATATGCGACGGCACTTCTGCGGATATACGCAATAGTAATTACTTTGTGGTTAAAAGTTAGAGGACACCGTCAGTGGTACGATTTACGATAGTAATAATTGCTATAGTTTAAAGTCACAGAAGATGAGTCGCAGCATCGAAAGTTTTTTTAACGCCAGTGGGGACTCTGGGTTGTTAAGAATACTGCCCCGCCGCCGTCTGCACCGGAATGATCTCGAACATAACCTTAACAAATCAGGATTATGGTAATGTAGGAAGGTGGAGGAAGAAGGGCGGTGTAGCAGGTAGTAGAGAGAGAGAGAGAGAGAGAGAGAGAGAGAGAGAGAGAGTCACGTTACTGGTTCGATGATAGTTTGCCTCTTCAATACTCACACGGTTGTCACACATACAGACAAATTACGCACATGGAATTTATCGTCTTTCTCGAGACTCTAGTTGGATCTTTGAGAAAAGCGGGAATTTTCTATCAATGATATTTATTTCTCTTGATAATTTGTGGCCGGCCGAAGTGGCCGAGCGGTTCTAGGCGCTACAGTCTAGAACCGCGCGACCGCTACGGTCGCAGGTTCTAATCCTGCCTCGGGGAATGGATGTGCGTGATGTCCTTAGGTTAGTTACGTTTAAGTAGTTCTAAGTTCTAGGGGACTGATGAGCTCAGAAGTTAAGTCCCATAGTGCTCAGAGCCATTTGAACACGAAAGAGCACCATAGAACGCGAACCGACCATGATCGAATGTTGTACTCTCACGTTTTCCTGTCGTTTACACCACAGATAATTCGCGTTAGTTGATACTCGTTAGGTTAGTGTACGCTCCAGTGTAAAGCATGCTTTAAGAGCGTCGTCTGAGCAGCACTGGCTGGAAAGTTACACTGAGGTGACAAAAGTCCTGATATATCTTCTAATATCGTGTACGACATCCTTTTTCGCGGCGTAATGCAGCAACTCGATATGGCATGACTCACCAAGTCGTTGGAAGTCCCCTGTAGAATGATTAGACACGCTGCCTCTATGGCCATCCATAATAGCGAAAGTATTGCCAGGGCAGGATTTTGTGCACAAACTGACATCTCTGGTATGTCCCGTACGTGTTCGACGGGATTCATGTCAGGCGTTCTGGGTGGCCAAATCATTCGCTCGAATTGACTAGAACGTTCTTCAAACCAACTGTCAACAATTGTGGCCTAATGACATGGCACTTTGATAACCACAATAACTCCGTCTTTTCTTGGGAACATGAAGTCCATGAATGGCTGCAAATGCTCTACAAGTAGCCGAATACAACTATTTCCAATCCATCATCGGCTCAGTTGGATCAGAGGACCCAGTCTACTCCAAGTAAACACAGACTACACCATTTTGGAGCCACCACCAGCTTGCACATTGCCTCGTTGACAGCGTGTAGGGTCTGCGCACAACTCGAACCTTTCCATCAGCTTTTACCAACTGAAATCGGAACTCATGTGACCAGGCCACGGTCTTCCTGTCGTCTAGGGTCCAACCGATATCGCCACGAGTCCTCTGCTGGCACATACCATTAACGCCAAATTTCACTGCACTGTCCTAACGGATACGTCGGTCGTACGTCCCATATTGATTTCTGCGTTTATTTCACTCATTGTTCCTCGTCTGCTAGCACTCACAGCTCTGCGCAAATGTTGCTGCTCTCGGTCTTTAAGTGAAGGCCGTCGACCACTGCGTTGTCCGTGCTGACAGCTAATGCCCGAAATTTGGTATTCTCGCCACATTCTTGACACTGTGGTTCCCGGAATATTGAATTCCCCAACAATTTCCGAAATGGAATGTCTGATGCGTATAGCTCCAACTATCATTCCGCATTCAAAGTGTTTCCTGTCGTGCGCCCAGAATCATGTTTCCACGTGAATCACCTGAGTACAAATAACAGCTCCGCCAATGCACTCCACTGTTATACTTTGTGCACCCGATACTACCGCCAGCTGTACATGTCTGTATCGCTCTACCAGGACTTTCGTCACCTCACAAGGGAACCTCCCCATCGAACCCCTCTTAGATATAGTTATAAGTTGGCACAGTGGATAGGCCTTGAAAAACTGAACACAAATCAATCGAGGAAACAGGAAGTAGTTGTGTGGAACTATGAAAAAAAATAAGAAAATATACAAACTGAGTAGTCCATGCGCAAGATAAGCAACACCAAGGATAGTGTAAAATCATGAGCGCCGTGGTCCCGTGGTTAGCGTCAGCAGTTGCGGAGCGAGGGGTCCTTGGTTCAACTCTTCCCTCGAGTGAAAAGTTTACTTTCTTTCTTTTCGCAAAGTTATGATCTGTCCGTTCGTTCATTGACGTCTCTGTTCACTGTAATAAGTTTAGTGTCTGTGTTTTGCGACCGCGCCGCAAAACCGTGCGATTAGTAGACGAAAGGACGTGCCTCTCCAATGGGAACCGAAAACATTTGATTGCAAGGTCATAGGTCAACCGATTCCTCCACAGGAAAACACGTCTGACATATTCTATACGAAACTGGTGACGGCATGTGCATCACATGACAGGAATATGTTATCGACCCGCCTAACTTGTACACTTGGCGAATGGGTAAAAAGATTCTTCTATCTTGCCCGATTTAGGTTTTCTTGTGGATGTGATAATCACTCCCAAAAAAGTGATGAAAACATAAGAGCTTGTCACATAAACTGCAACAAATGAATGCAACAGTTCCAAAGTCGCACAGTTTTCCCTGTGCCCTGTCAAAACATATGTTTTTAACTTCAAATTTCTCCGTGTGACCGTGAAATCCTGCATATGTCTAAGCAAATCTGAACATATGCTGGAATTTTGGAGAGCGAAGCTGATTATGTGTGAGTGCCTGAACTTTGATAATTGTCTGAAAATAAAAAATTAAACTTTTCACTCGAGGGAAGACTTGAACCCAGGACCTCACGGCGCTCCTGAGCTGACACCATACTTGATGTTGCCTATCTTCGCATGGACTACTCACAAGGGAACCTCCCCATCGCACCCCCCTCAGATTTCGTTATAAGTTGGCACAGTGGATAGGCCTTGAAAAACTGAACACAGATCAATCGAGAAAACAGGAAGAAGTTGTGTGGAACTATGAAAAAATAAGCAAAATATACAAACTGAGTAGACCATGCGAAGATAGCCAACATCAAGCATGCTCTGATCGCAGCAACGCCGTGGTCCCGTGGTTAGCGAGAGCAACTGCGGTACGTGAGGTCCTTGGTTCAAGTCTCCCTCGAGCGAAAAATTTTTCTTTATTTTCCCAAAGTTATGATCTGTCCATTCGTTCATTGACGTCTCTGTTCACTATAATAAGTTTAGTGTCTGTGTTTTTTCGACCGCACCGCAAAACCGTGCGATTAGTATACGAAAGAACGTGACTCTTCAATGAGAACCGAAAACATTTGATCGCAAGGTCATAGGTCAACCGAATGTTCCACAGGAAAACACGTCTGATATATTCTATACGACACTGGTGACGGCATGTGCGTCACATGACAGGAATATGTTGTCGACCCCCATAACTTGTACACTTGGCGAATGGGTAAAAACATTCTTCTACGTTGCCCGATTTAGGTTTTCTTGTGGATGTGATAATTACTCCCAAAAAAGTGATGAAAACATAAGAGTTTGTCACATAAACTGCAAAAAATGAATCCAACAGTTTCACAGTCGCTCACTTTTCCTTGTGCTCTGTTAAAACAAATGTTTTTAACGTTTTCAAATTTTTCCGTGTGTAGACCGTCAAATCCTGCATATGTCCAAGCAAATCTGAACATGTCCTGGAATTTTGGAGAGCGAAGTTGATTATGTGTGAGTGCCTGAACTTTGATAATTGTCTGAAAATAAAAAATTAAAATTTTCGCTGAAAGGAAGATTTGAACCAAGGACCTCTCGCTCCGCAGCTGCTCACGCTAACCACGGGACCACGGCGCTGCTGGCTGGAGTCTCTCCCAGATGTTGCCTATAATTCGCATGGATTACTCAGTTTGTATATTTTGCTTAATTTTTCAGAGTTTCACACAACTTCTTCCTGTTTTCTCGATTGATCTGTGTTCAGTTTTTCAAGGCCTATCCACTGTGCCAACTTATAACTAAACCTGAGGGGGGTGCGATGGGGAGGTTCCCTTGTCAGTTGTATGTTTTGCTTATTTTTTTCATTGTTCCACACAACTTCTTCCTGTTTTCTCGATTGATCTGTGTTCAGTTTTTCAAGGCCTATCCACTGTGCCAACTTATAACTAAATCTGAGGGGGGTGCGATGGGAAGGTTCCCTTGTCAGTATAAAGCGCGGTCGGTCGGTGTTTCCGGCGACGCGCCGCTGCCCTGTCCTCTGACCCCGGAGCGGCCGCGCCGCCCAGTCTGGCTGGCAGCTGTTTGTAAACACAGCGCGCGTTCCCAGGCAGCCGGCCAGGAATAGACGGCTTCCTGCGCCTGTGCGTCTGCCGCCTTGATGTCGTCCCCGCGCAGCTTTTGGGCGCTGCGGCCACGCGGCGTCGGATAAGACCCCCCCCCCCCCCCCCGGAAGCGTTGTTCCAACATTGGGAATGAAGAGCCACCCCTAATGTTTATTCAAATCGAAGAAAAATGTTTCAAATCGTACTAAGGACTATGGGACTCAACATCTGATGGTTCAAATGGCTCTGAGCACTATGGGACTTAACATCTATGGTCATCAGTCCCCTAGAACTTAGAACTACTTAAACCTAACTAACCTAAGGACAGCACACAACACCCAGCCATCACGAGGCAGAGAAAATCAGTGACCCCGCCGGGAATCGAACCCGGGAACCCGGGCGTGAGAAGCGAGAACGCTACCGCACGACCACGAGATGCGGGCTCAACATCTGAGGTCATTAGTCCCCTAGACTTAGAACTACTTAAACCTAACTAACCTAAGGTCATCACACACATTCATGCCCGAGGCAGGGTTCGAACCTGCGACCGTAGCAGCAGCTCGGTTCCGGTCTGAAGCGCCTAGAACCGCTCGGTCACAGAGACCGGCCAAATCGAAGAGCTGCAGAAATTATCAGCTGACTATTGTCGTAGACCGACGCCCGCTATGTTTCCGACAGCATCAGCGCACTATAGCTAGTAAAATGGTACAAGTATTTTTACACTGAACCGTCAAAGCCACTGGTATACGCATGCATATTAGAGTACAGAGGTAGAATATGGCGCTGCGGTCGGCAACGCCTATATAAGACAACAAGTGTCTAGCGCAGTTGTTAGATCGGTTACTGCTGCTACAACGGCAGGTTTCAAGGTTTAAGTAAGCTTGAACGTGGTGCTACAGTCGGCGCACGAGCAATGGGACAGAGCATCTCTGAGGTAGCGATGAAGTGAGGATTTTGCCATACGGCCGTTTCACGAGTGTGCCGTGAATATCAGGAATGCGGTAAAACATAGAATCTCCGACATCGCTGCAGCCGGAAAAAGATCCTGCAAGAACGGGGCCAACGACAACTGAAGAGAATCGTTCAGCGTGACAGAAGTGCAATCCTTCCGCAATCTGCGGAAGAATTACGGCAGATTTTGATGCCGGGCCCATCAACATGAGTCAGTGCGCGAACCACTCAACGAAACATCATCAATACGGGCTTTTGGAGCCGAAGGCCCACTTGTGTACCATTGATGACTGCACGACACAAAGCTTTACGCCTCGCCTAGGCCCGTCAACACCGACATTAAACTGTTGATGACTGGAAATATGTTACCTGGTCGGACGAGTCTCGTTTCAAATTGTATCGAGCGGTTCGACGAGTACCGGTATTATATGGACCACCTCATCATTCCATGGACCTTGCATATCAATAGGGGACTATTCAATCTGGTGGAGGCTCTGTAATGGTCTGGGCGTGTGCAGTTGGAGTGATATGGGACTGCTGATACGTCTAGATACTATTCTGACAGGTGGCACGTATGTCTTATCATCTGCATCCATTCACGTCCATTGTGCTTTCCAACGGACTTGGGCAATTCCAGCAGCACAATGCGACACCCCACACGTCCAGAATTGCTACAGAGTGGCTCCAGAAATACTCTTCTGAGTTTAAAAACTTCCGCTGGCCACCAAACTCGCCAGTCATGAACACTGTTGACGAGCATATCTGGGATGCCTTGCAATGTGCTACTCAGATGAGATCTCCACCCCCCCCCCGCCCCCACCCGCCGTACTCCTACGGATTTATGGAGAGCCTTGCCGAATTCATGGTGTCAGTTCCCTCCAGCAATACTTCAGACATTGCTTGACTCCGTGACACGTCGTGTTACGGCACTACTGCGCACTCGTGGGCGCCCTACTCGATATCAGGCAGGTTTCTTTGGCTCCTCAGTGTATTCCCTGACACCTTGGCGACCGTGGCCGTTCTCCGCACTCTTGTGTGAAAATTAAATAAATAAGTAAATAAATAAAAGTCATCCCTTACTATAAGTCGTAAGGTCACGCTGAATACCTTATCAACGGAAAGTACATCTACATCTACATTTATACTCCGCAAGCCACCCAACGGTGTGTGGCGGAGGGCACTTTACGTGCCACTGTCATTACCTCCCTTTCCTGTTCCAGCCGCGTATGGTTCGCGGGAAGAACGACTGTCTGAAAGCCTCCGTGCGCGCTCTAATCTCTCTAATTTTACATTCGTGATCTCCTCGGGAGGTATAAGTAGGGGGAAGCAATATATTCGATACCTCATCCAGAAACGCACCCTCTCGAAACCTGGCGAGCAAGCTACACCGCGATGCAGAGCGCCTCTCTTGCAGAGTCTGCCACTTGAGTGTATTAAACATCTCCGTAACGCTATCACGGTTACCAAATAACCCTGTGACGAAACGCGCCGCTCTTCTTTGGATCTTCTCTATCTCCTCCGTCAACCCGATCTGGTACGGATCCCACACTGATGAGCAATACTCAAGTATAGGTCGAACGAGTGTTTTGTAAGCCACCTCCTTTGTTGATGGACTACATTTTCTAAGCACTCTCCCAATGAATCTCAACCTGGTACCCGCCTTACCAACAATTAATTTTATATGATCATTCCACTTCAAATCGTTCCACACGCATACTCCCAGATATTTTACAGAAGTAACTGCTACCAGTGTTTGTTCCGCTATCATATAATCATACAATAAAGGATCCTTCTTTCTATGTATTCGCAACACATTACATTTGTCTATGTTAAGGGACAGTTGCCACTCCCTGCACCAAGTGCCTATCCGCTGCAGATCTTCCTGCATTTCGCTACAATTTTCTAACGCTGCAACTTCTCTGTATACTACAGCATCATCCGCGAAAAGCCGCAAGGAACTTCCGACACTATCTACTAGGTCATTTATACATATTGTGAAAAGCAATGGTCCCATAACACTCCCCTGTGGCACGCCAGAGGTTACTTTAACGTCTGTAGACGTCTCTCCATTGATAACAACATGCTGTGTTCTGTTTGCTAAAAACTCTTCAATCCAGCCACACAGCTGGTCTGATATTCCGTAGGCTCTTACTTTGTCTATCAGGCGACAGTGCGGAACTGTATCGAACGCCTTCCGGAAGACAAGAAAAATAGCATCTACCTGGGAGCCGGTATCTAATATTTTCTGGGTCTCGTGAACAAATAGAGCGAGTTGGGTCTCACACGATCGCTGTTTACGGAATCCATGTGGATTCCTACAGAGTAGATTCTGGGTTTCCAAAAACGACATGATACTCGAGCAAAAAACATGTTCTAAAATTCTACAACAGATCGACGTCAGAGATATAGGTCTATAGTTTTGCGCATCTGCTCGACGACCCTTCTTGAAGACTGGGACTACCTGTGCTCTTTTCCAATCATTTGGAACCCTCCGTTCCTCTAGAGACTTGCGGTACACGGCTGTTAGAAGGGGGGCAAGTTCTTTCGCGTACTCTGTGTAGAAACGAATTGGTATCCCGTCAGGTCCAGTGGACTTTCCTCTGTTGAGTGATTCCAGTTGCTTTTCTATTCCTTGGACACTTATTTCGATGTCAGCCATTTTTTCGTTTGTGCGAGGATTTAGAGAAGGAACTGCAGTGCGGTCTTCCTCTGTGAAACAGCTTTGGAAAAAGGTGTTTAGTATTTCAGCTTTACGCGTGTCATCCTCTGTTTCAATGCCATCATCATCCCGGAGTGTCTGGATATGCTGTTTCGAGCCACTTACTGATTTAACGTAAGACCAGAACTTCCTAGGATTTTCTGTCAAGTCGGTACATAGACAGACACCTAAAACCAGTAAAAATGATTTTAAAATACAAAGATTTATCGTCCATCATGGTAATTTATTAAATTCATCGTTCACATTCAATAGATATTTGAAGGTCAACAAATCCGAAGAGAGCAGAAACACGAGTTGTTGAAGAAACCTTTGCCAGACGTCTTGTTGACTTCCTACGCTTGCAAATTTAAATACTGCAGATTACGTTACTCATTTATCACGTTCCATTAGACCGTGCGAGACAAAGCTACATGGTCACGAACGAGTCAGTTATTGTTTACAGAAGCTCAATAGAAAATTTATAATCAAAAGAATTAAAGAATTAATAAAACAAAAAATTGAAAGAGAGTTTATGAATAAATAACATATTGTGCAGGAAAGTTCTCAACTACTGCGAGGAGCTCCTGAACCGAATAGTGTGTGCCACAAGGAAAGCTTTCGAATTATATTTGATTACTTCGTGTTTATCCCTCAGCTTTTTCAATTCTGCTGGAAGTCTCTAGAAAATGAAACCTACAGTATATGCACACCGTTCTGTATATGCTTCAGGAAGTCTGAGCCAAGTGTATAGCGTTCTTTTTCTCTAGTGTTCACTGAATGAATAGTACAGATTTTTCTAAATGATTCAATATTGACAGCAATAAATATGATGATACATAAAGTCTTGGCAGACTTAGGATCGCGAGACACCTCATTTACGGCCTACAGGAAGTTTGCGATTGACACCGCAGATCAGTCCGACCGACATTTTCTGGACTAAGAATATTCTGGGGAGTGCACAGAGTTGCCCCAAAACATAACACCACACGAGGTAATATAGTGAAAGTAAGCAAAAAAAGACATCCACCCTCAGTCCTAATATAGTGAAAGTAAACAAAAAAGACTTTCATTTACCCTCAGCCCTAACAATTTAAAATGGTCCACGTCACTGACTCGTCACTTTGGGATGATAAAATTACCATTTTGCTAGAGTTCCGTATCAGAAACTGTTTGCAATGTGTTTTGTTGCGGTTAAGCATTGCTCTGTCCAGTGAAGAAAGCCAATTCCTTATATTATTGACTACCCAAATTGATAGTGCCGGCCGCGATGGTCTCGCGGTTCTAGGCGCGCAGTCCGGAACCGTGCGACTGCTACGGTCGCAGGTTCGAATCCTGCCTCGGGCATGGATGTTTGTGATGTCCTTAGGTTAGTTAGGTTTAAGTAGTTCTAAGTTCTAGGGGACTTATGACCACAGCAGTTGAGTCCCATAGTGCTCAGAGCCATTTGAACCAAATTGATATTATTGTTGCATCATTTGATAATGAGATGACTGTGGCTTTTGGTTGTTTAGTGGTTTAGTACAAATACACCAAAAATACTGCTGCATAGACACTAACGAAAAAAACCGCAACACCAAAAAGTAATCAACCTAGAGTAATGAAATTTCGAGAATACATTTTCTAGATAACATTTTTAAGTGAGTAAGATCTCAAGAGCATGGGTTAATGAAAGAGCGAGATAAATCATTGGAAACGTGAAATGCTGGTACATTAATACATCTACATCTACATTTACACTCCGCAAGCCACCCAATGGTGTGTGGCGAAGGGCACTTTACGTGCCACTGTCATTACCTTCCTTTCCTGTTCCAGTCGCTTATGGTTCGCAGGAAGAACGACTGCCGGAAAGCCTCCGTGCACGATCGAATGATTTTACATTCGTGATCTCCTCGGGAGGTATAAGTAGGGGGAAGCAATATATTCGATACCTCATCCAGAAACGGACCCTCTCGAAACCTGGACAGCAAGCTACACCGCGATGCAGAGCGCCTCTCTTGCAGAGTCTGCCACTTGAGTTTGGTAAACATCTCTGTAACGCTATCACGCTTACCAAACAACCCGGTGACGAAACATGCCGCGCTCCTTTGGATCTTCTCTATCTCCTCTGTCAACCCGACCTGGTACGGATCCCACAGTGATGAGCAATACTCAAGTATAGGTCGAACGAGTGTTTTGTAAGCCACCTCCTTTGTTGATGGACTACATTTTCTAAGGACTCTCCCAATGAATCTCAAGCTGGCACCCGCCTTACCAACAATTAATTTTATATGATCATTCCACTTCAAATCGTTCCGCACGCATACTCCAAGATATTTTACAGAAGTAACTGCTACCAGTGTTTGTTCCGCTATCATACAATAAATGATCCTTCTTTCTATGTATTCGCAATACATTACATTTGTCTATGTTAAGGGTCAGTTGCCACTCCCTGCACCAAGTGCCTATCCGCTGCAGATCTTCCTGCATTTCGCTGCAATTTTCTAATGCTGCAACTTCTCTGTATACTACAGCATCATCCGCGAAAAGCCTCATGGAACTTCCGACACTATCTACTAGCGTAACCGCCCGACTATAGAATGCAAGCACGCAAATAACGTTGCATTGTGTTGTGTAGGTGCCGGATGTCAGTTTGTGCGATGGAGTTCCATGCCTGGTGCTCTTGGTCGTTCATACAGGAGCTGTTGTTGTTGTTTGTGGATGGCGCTGTAGATTTCGTCCAATGATGCACCATATGTGCTCGACTGGTGACAGATCTGGTGATCGAGCAGGCCAAGCCAACACATCAACACTCTGTAGAGCAAGTTGGGTTACAACAACGATATGTGGGCAAGAATTATTCTGTTGGAAAACACCCCCTGGAATGCTGTTCATGAATGGCAGGACAACAGGTCGAATCACCAGATTAACGTACGAATTTGCAACCAGGCTGCTTGGGATAATCACAAGAGTGTTCCTTTGGCATACGAAATAGCAATCCAAATTATAACTTCAGGTGCAGGTCCAGTGTGTTTAGCACGCAGACAGATTGGTTGCAGACCCTCAACTGGCTAGTTTCTAACCAACACACGGCCGTCACTGGCTGAGAGGCAGAACCAGCTTTCATCAGGAAACACAACAGACCTCCACCCTGCCCTCTAATGAGCTCTCACTTGACACTACTGATGACGCAAACGGCGGTGAAATGTAGCTACACGGCATCTAGCTTGGAGCTGTCCTTGAAGTAACCGATTTGTAACAGTTCGTTGCGTCACGGTGGTACAAACTGCTGCTCAAATTACTGCAGCAGATGTAGTACAAGACGCCAGAAGGTTACGCTGAACACGATGGTCTTCGCTCTCGGTAGTACCATGTGGCCGTCTGGTCTCCTTGCGACCGTACATTCTCCTGAACACCACGACCAGCAGCCATGTACACTGGCTACATAGCTGCCAAGACTTTCAGCACTATGCAGAAGGAACGTCGAGTTTCTCGTAGCCCCATTACACGAGCTCGTTCAAACTCAGTGAGCTGCTGATAATGACATCTTTGTCGCCTTAATGTCATTCTTGACTAACATCAACCCTCCGTGTCCAATCTCAAATGTAACTACCGCTGACGACCGTTACAGCGTGTGCATAAAGCAAAGCTGATTTGTATTCTCACAGCCGCGCTACTTGTGCCAGTCTTGTGCGACTGGCGCGAAATTTCATACACACCATCTTTCAGATGTAGAAACACGCTTACCAACTTTCGTTTATGTTGCACAATTCCTTCTTGGCGTTACAGTTTCTTTTCCGTCAATGTATATTGCCCCCTTCAAGTGTGCGTACCGTTCGTTCCAATCCGCTCTGTTTTACTAACTTCACTGAAACTCCACTTTTGCACTTCTATGGCGAATAAGAGACGTCCGCAGCTCGTGGTCGTGCGGTAGCGTTCTCGCTTCCCGCGCCCGGGTTCCCGGGTTCGATTCCCGGCGGGGTCAGGGATTTTCTCTGCCTCGTGATCGCTGGGTGTTGTCCTTAGGTTAGTTATCTTTAAGTAGTTCTAAGTTCAAGGGACTGATGACCATAGATGTTAAGTCCCATAGTGCTCAGAGCCATTTGAACCATTTGAATAAGAGAAGCACATGCTACAACGCAGTTAGATTGTTGTAAAACAGACTAAGGCTTCACATGCTGCACATTTCGCAGCTGTTTTTGTGAAATGTTGAAATCCAACAACGTACAAGGTTTTTCACCGATACTCATTTTGTAAAGAGCAGTAGTTATGCATTAGAAGTAAACAAAAAACTGCTCTTCTTCAATACCTAGGATGATAAAAGAAGTTGCTACCGTTAACTGTGTACAATCATATTCACGTCTCTGGATAACGTCACTTGTTTAAAACCATGAATCGATGTCTCGACCTGCTTAATGAGGTCAACTGCTGTTTCTCGCCGTTCTTCTGCTTATAATTATTTGACTGTTTTCCTGGAGTTCAACTACTACGAATTTTCTGACGAAGATTTACGCTACATTACTTGTGACAGTATAAAGATTAGGAGTGTTCGCTTTACAACACACACCAACCGACCACGTATATTTAGCTCTGCGGGAATAAAAGTAGTCTCTTAACAGCAGGCTAAAAAACGACACGAAGTTCAATAACCGAACACTTTTTTTTTTCAGCCAGTCGGTGTGCGAAATCGCCACGCTAGGTGCAGGTGTTTTCGCAGTGAACAGTGCCAGGAATCCTCCAAAAGCCGCTTTTATAGTTTACGATCGATAAACGAATGACGGCGGTTTCAAGAAACGTCTGTCAGTAATCGAGGTCTCTCGCCAAGCAGCAAAAGTTCATTGGTCCCGTTATTACTTCCAGACGGCGTGATAGAAGCGTGCTTGCTGAGTAACGGTTGTATGCGCTGAGTCATCAGCTAGCAAAAATCCTGCGAGTTTCCCTTCTAATAACTCGCATTTTGCAATTCTCTGTCTGTATGTCAGTACAAAACTGTAAGGAGACACAGCCATCCTATGTTCCTCCGGAATGTGCGTTCCACAGTGCATTAAATAAAAAGCTTGCTCTGTATGAAGAGTATTTACACTCAGTATACTTTTCCGAGTGGTTTAGGAAAATTACACCAAACTTGAACACTGCATCAGTGATCAACAATCTGAATTCAACTCCTCTCAGTTATTCACAACCTTATCACAACGCTATTTCATTCGTTCCCTTCATGCAAAAGCTGCAGGCGAGTTTTAAGATAAACCCAACATCTGAACGAACATATGGCGCTGGACATCTATTAGCCTGTCGTACAGTAACGCGGACTAGGTGCACACATTTCAAGAACTGTTTACAAAGGACATTCAGACTACTCGTCATGCTGTGCAGCACTTAGTTTCGGCAGAGATGACATAATCAAATTTACATGTCATTCCATACTCTAAAACCGACAACAAAGGCGCTATATTGTTTTGGTCGGGTGAACAGGCGGGCCAGCGGAAGTTGTGAAGTTGGTCTGCGGGTTCGTCAAACCATGGCTGAACAGAGATAACAAATTGAAAGGGGTCAATGTCATTTCAAAATTGGGCTACCTCGTCAACCAACTTCGCATAGTGTACTAGTATAACCTTTCGCTTTTCACGTCTGCTACCACAATATGCACATTGCAGCGCAAGATGACTTTTTTTTTTTTTTTTTTTTTTTAGGAATAAGACGACTAAAGGAATTCCACACAAATTCGAAAAAGCAGACATGACGTACGTGAGATGATTGTCGATCGAGAGGAATTTCTATTCGAATGGTGGCGAATCATTTTGCCACGATAACAAATATTTTTCTTGAGATTCATTGCAACTTAAAAGTCTCTCAGATCTGAAGATGTTATACACTACAGAAGCTAGTAATTGTAATGAGCATATTACGTTGCTTCCGCTGATTAGAATACAAGTGTTCGCCAGTACCATCAAGTTCTCTCTCACACCATTAACGTATCTGACAATACGAAGTACGTACCCTGACACAAGAATGAGCTTTCAGCCTATACACCCGCTTCTGACTTTCGTTCTCCATGTTCCATTGTTTATAAGCTCAAAGATTCGTAAACTGCCAGCGAGCCACGGATGTTCAGTTACTATATAGTTCCGTTACGACTGTGATTACACAAACAATTTTCATATGACGCAAATTTAAAGGCAGAAATGTACTGCATAGTCGCTCGTTCTTGCAAATTCTGTCGAGCGTTGGATACTGAAAATCTGCTCTATTTCTCACATAGCTGTCGTCCCGTAAATGACCGTTACACAGCTGTATCTTCATGTAAGATAAGACAAAAAAGTCACAGCATATTGGATCAGGTTCCAACGTTTTCGGCTAACTGGCCTCATGCTGAGCAATGTGCAATATATCAAAAACTCAGCTTCCGGCGACACATATTGCGCCGCCAACCGCTGGATGCGAGGTAGATTACGTGAAACATCAGAGAAGTACGTTTTCTTGGCTCCCATTGGCTGTCTAGAGTATGCCATTACAAGGAAACGTTGCATTTTCCAGCACTTTTTGGCTACTTTTAGAGAAAAGACTTCATAAAATTTGTGTGTGCCTTGTCCGTCGTGTATCAGTGCTTCCGATTACGAATGGTACACCTTCCACAAGGATAGTTCTTGTGGCAAATAGTATGAAGACATCACCAAAAATTAATTAAATCACACTGCCAACATCCAAGCAGCCTATGTAGCTTACAGCGATCCTGATTACAACAACTGCCTGGCGTTTTCTGGCGAACAATACTTTTCAACTTTTTCACACTTAGCCTATGGAATTTTTGACGTAAGTAGATGAAAGTAGAACCATTTACATTTAAAGTCTTTAAAAAATTATTTAAAAGTCTAAAATTTATATGAAGTGCCAGCGGCTAAAACTTTTCCTTGGCTCTGTGAATTGTTCACACACTACATTTATCATTCTAGGAGTTGGTGACTGTTGTCTCTTTGCAGACAGTGTTTGTCCTAAGCTAGGCTGTCTCCGTACCACAGGAAATAAAAGTACTTGATTCAGCAAGATTACAGTCCTAATAATATTGCAGTAACGTTTAAATACCCCGGACTTCTGTCAGTCTGCTACTACCAGAATTTTTCTGAAGTATAGATATTTTTATTCATTTTTTTACTGTCAGAATACACCACAGGAATAGAATGACACTTGTTACATTTGTATTACCCTTAGACTTGTGTTAGAAGTATCGATCAACAGAAGTCATTAATCACGATGGTGCATCATATTCAGTCCATCCGGTAGACCATGTACCAAAGGTAAGCCTCATTTTTAAGAACTACTCCATCTCCTTATTTCTGTTGAAAATGTGGACACTTCACCGGAGTCATGAAGATACCTGCATTGTTTCAAATGTGACACCAAATATTATGCCTTATTTTCAAGAAATTTTAGGTCCCTGCTGTTACAAGGTCCTCTTGAGTTATGATGCGAATCGAAGGGTTTGTGCTCGCGTGGAAAGTGCGGATCGGGGGCAGCGCGGGAGGTGTGTGTGTGTGTGTGTGTGTGTGTGTGTGTGTGTGTGTGTGTGTGTGTGTAGGAGGGGGGAGGGGCGGCGAGAGGAGGCGTCTACATGCCTCGAGTTGGATGGTGTTTTGTCTTTTGTTGAGAATTCATTCACTCCCTGCATTAAGGTAGTACGAACACCTGTTCGGCATGATGTGTGGTGACCACTATTTATCCTGGTCGCCCTGTCTTACAGCGAAAATACGGAAAATATTTCTCTTCTTAATAGAAGACTTCCTCGAACCAAATGCCACTTTACCGCAAATATACGAGAAGTTAGAATGTAGTGCAGCAAATCGATGGGGCTCAACAAGTCGTAAGCAGGGTAAAATACAGAGAGCGAAATGCTGTTTAGAACTTTTACAGAAATCAGACGGCAGTTCTAAGAGCTGAGAGGCATTAAATGGGAGCAGTGATTGAGAAGGGGGTGAGTCAGAGTTGTAGCCTGTCCCTGATATTATTCAATCTTTACTTTGAGGAAACAGTGAATGAAACAAAAGAAAAATTTGGAGTAGGAATTGAAGTTCAGCCCGAAGAAACAAAATTTTTGAGATTGTAATTCTGCCAGACACAGCAAAGGACTTGGAAGAGCAGTTGAACGGAATGGACAGTGTCTTGAAAGGAGAATACCAGGAACGACAACAAAAGCAAAACGAAAATATTGCAATGTAGTCGAATTAAATCAGGTGACGCTAATGGAATTAGATTGGGAAACAAGACACTACAAGTAGCAGACGAGTTTTACGGTTTCAAGATAACTGATGATGGCTGAAATAGATAGGATATAAAATGTGTACTGCCAATGGCAATAAAAGCGTTTCCGAAGAATGGGAATTTTATTAACATCTAATGTAGATTTAAGTACTAGGAAGTCTTTTCTGAAAATATTTATATGGAAGCCAAACATGGACGATAAACGGTTTAGGCAAGAAGAGAATAGAAGCTTTTGAAATGTGATGCTACAAAATGCTTGTCAACATGGCACTGTGCAAGCTGGTGGTGGCTCCATAATGGTGTGGTGTGTGTTTATATACAATATATTAGTTATGAGGCGTGCTGCCTCTATAGATGTCGATAATTATCAAAGCATTGCCGGAGCAGGATGTTGTGTAAGAACTGACCTCTCGATTACATCCTCTAAATGTTCGGTGGAATTCATGTCTGACAATCTGAGTGGCCAAATCATTTGATGGGGTTGTTCAGAATGTTCTTAAAACACATCGCGGACAATTGTGGCCTGGTGACGTCGTTGTTCGGGAATATGAAGTTCATAAATGGTTGCAAATGGTCTAAATATAACCATCTCCAATCACTGATCGGTTCAGTTGGACCAGAGGATCCAATCCATTCCATGTAAACACAGGTTACACCGTTATTGATCCACCACCAGCTTGAACAGAGCTTTGTTGACAACTCGGGTCCATGGCGTAGCGGCTCCTGCGCCACACTCGAAACCCACCAACAGCTCTTTCCAAATAAAATCGGGACTCATCTGACCAGGACACGGTTTCCCAGTAGTCTAAGGTCACGCTGCAGGTGACGTTGTGCTGTTAGCAGAGGCACTTGCATCGGTCGCCTGTGCCATAGCTCATTAACACCAAATTTCGTCGCACTGTCCTAAGGGATGCATTGCTTGTCTACGCAAACGCTGCTGCTCTCGGTCGTCGTTAAGTGTGTTGTCCGTGATGAGAAGTAATGCCCGAAATCTGGTATACTCGGCACACCCTTGACACTGTGGATTTCAGAGTACTGAATTCCCAAACGATTTCCGAAATGGAATGTCCCATGCTTCTACCCCCATCTACATTCCTCGTTCAAATTCCGTTAATTCCATATCGCTATCCCACAGCTTTTGAAAACTCAGTGTAATATCCATTTATAATTAGTTGTGCGTGTAGGTTGGTATGTATTCATGTTATGATCTATTCGATTGCATGGATATATAAACGATACACGCGGCTGTTATACGAAGAATTGGTTTTGATGAAACTCTCTGCTGAGCTGCATATACGAGGGGCGTTTGAAAAGTCTGTGCAAAGTCCAAGAGATGGCACCACCGGCGCGTATCGAGGTCATGTTTAGTTAGTAGCATCTTTGGGAAGAACGCACACCAGGTTTTAGCCATATTGGTCTATTTTTTGTGTTTGGCATTCGTGTGAATCAAGGAAATCGAGTGATTGTCAAAAAAATGGACGAAAAAGAATTTCGTGTGGTGATTAAACATAACTTTATGAAAGGCAAAACGCCTCAGGAGACTAAAGACAAGCTTGATAAACATTACGGTGACTCTGAACCTTCGATTAGAACAGTTTACAAATGGTTTCAAAATCTTCAGAGTGGCCTTATGGGAGCAAGTGATGCTGAAAGTTCTGGGCGCCCTGTGGAGCTTACGACTCCAGAAATCATTGATAAAATCCATGATATGGTGATGGATGACAGAAGAGGTAAGGTGCGTGAGATTGCTAGTACTGTGGGCATCTCGAATAAATGGGTATATAATATTTTGCGTAAACATTTGGACATGAGAAAGCTTTCCGCAAGATGGGTTCCGCGATTACTCACGCTTGACCAAAAACGGAATCGTGTTAAGCCTTGCAATGATGGTTTGCACCTGTTCAGGAAGAATCCGCAGGACTTTAAGCGTCGTTTCGTCACTGTGGATGAAACATGGATCCATTACTATACTCCTGAGACCAAATAACAACCTAAACAATGGGTTACCAAGGGAGAATCTGCACCAAAAAAGGCGAAAACCATTCCTTCGGCCGGAAAATTTATGGCGACTGTCTTTTGGGATTCGCAGGGGACTATCTGGAAAAGGGTAAAACTATTATAGGTGAATATTATTCATGGTTATTGGACTGTCTGAAAACCGAGCTGCAAGAAAAACGCCGGCGATTGGACCGCAAAAAAGTCCTTTTCCATCACGACAATGCACCAGCACACACCTCAGCAGTTGTGGTCGCAAAATTAATGAAATAGGATTCCAACTCGTTTCACATGCCTCCCTATTCTCCAGACTTGGCTCCCTCGGACTACTATTTGTTCCCCAATTTGAAGAATTGGCTGGCGGGACAAAGATTTTATTCAAACGAGGAGGTGACTGCAGCAACTAATAGCTATTTTGCAGACTTGGACAATTCCTATTATTCGGAAGGGATCAACAAATTAGAACAGCGTTGGACGAAGTGTATAAGTCTAAAAGGAGACTATGTCGGAAAATAAAAAAGGTTCACCCCAAACTCGTAAGTAGGTTTTATTTTTGCACGGACTTCTCAAACGCCCCTCGTAGTAAATGATTTGAAATCCCTTATGCACTAATAAGTCTCCTGAACACTCACTGAAGTTGACTACTCTTTTGCTGTCCTAGTCCGGATATCCACACTTCAGGCAAACTCTGCTTTATCATCGTGCGTTCGCTTCGCTATATTCTCTTCAGCCAACGATTTTCACCAGCCCGTGTCGGCTCCACATGACATCCTGTTTCGCATCGCTGAGGCGTGCAATGGAGTGTGCGACTAGGTTTTATGGTCGTCGGTAGGACCGGAAATGCCGTGCACAGCGAGTTCCATTAACTCAGATGAGGACTGGCAGCAAAAAAACATGCACTACATACAACTAGGTTGGGGCCACCTCCTGCAGCTGACAGACGTGCCGTACGACGCAGCTGCAGCCACACACGAACAATTAAGCTTCCCTTTAGCTGTCTCCGTAACCTGTACGTCTCAATTCACGATGCGTAACATTACGACCGCGAGGCTCTCGTCACAAAACCAACGCGATCTGACTCTCTACTGGTATGCACCGACCGAGGTGGTACATTGGAGACCCAGAACTTGCACTCTCTGACCATCCAGATTGAGCTTTCCCGTGTTTTCTCTAAATCGCTCGAGGCAAATGCCGTGATGGTTCCTTTGAAACGGCACGACCGACTTCCTTCCCCATCTTTCCCCAACACTATCCCCTTCTCCTTCTGCACTTATATCGTCGTCGACGGGGCACTCATCTCTAATTCTTCGTCCTTACTTCCACTAATTCGCCTCTTTTCGACGACATAGTGTCAGTAACCGTTGACGTCGTCGTTGTTCATTTGTTGAAATGTGTGTGAATTCCTAAGGGATCAAACTGCTAAGGTCATCGGTCCGTACACTTACAGACAACGTAACTAACTTACGGCGAACTAACTGCTGCTGCCGTTGTTGTTATTGGGATGGTATTGCTTCATCATCGCCGCCTCTTAGCCTGGTACTACCGGGAATTCTTCCTGCGCTTGTCTTCGGCCTCATGAATCTACGAGGGTGAGTCAAATGAAAACCTTAAATTTGTAATAACAAATCGAAATTTCGCGCCGTTATCCTGTAAGTTGGTAAGCGTGCTACAAACAGCGTGCGGAATGGTCTGTAGGTGGCAGCATAATGCAGATGCAGACATACCGTCGCAGTAGCAGTATAAACATGGCATGCCCACTTGCGACTTGCACCAGGGAAGAACAGCGTTCTGTTATTCGGTTTTTGCGTAGTGAAGGTGTGAAACCTAAAGAAATTCATCAAATAATGAAGGTTCAGTATGGTGATGCATGTTTGTCACAGTAGCAAGTCTACGAATGGAGTAGGAAGTTCACAAATGGTGTGACTTCAGTGGAAGATGCTCCTCGTCCAGGTCAGGCACAACGAGTTGTGACTCCACAGAACACTGCAGCAGTTGAAGCCATAGTGAAGGAAAACCGCCGAGTGACACTGAATGACATTGCAGCATGTTTGCAGATTAGTCATGGGTAAGCACACCACATTGTGCATGATGTGCTCCAGTTTCACAAAGTGTCCGTAAGATGGGTGCCACGGCAGCTGGCTCCTGAAATGAGAGAACAACGTGCTGATGCTTGTGAAAAACTTCTTCGGCGCTTTGAACGAGAAGGTGATGGCTTCCTTGCAAGAATCGTTACTGGGGACGACATCTGGGTTCACTTCCACCAAGCAGTAACGAAGAGAGCGTGCAAGGAACGGCGCCATTCCTCATCACCAAAACCAAAGAAGTTTCGAACAGAACCATCAACAGGGGAGGTTATGCTGACTCTCTTTTGGGACGAAAAAGGCGTCATTTTGGAGCATTACATGCCTAAAGGGACCACTGTCACCAGTGCATAATACACGGATCTCCTAAAAAATCATCTGCGGCCTGCAATCAAATCAAAGCGACGTGGATTGCTGTCAGCAGGTGTCCTTTTGCAACATGACAATGCAAGGCCCCACACTGCCCGTACAACAGTTGCAACAATGACAGACCTGCATTTTGAGTGTCTTCCTCATCCACCATACTCACCAGACCTTGCCCCAAGTGATTTCCATATGTTTGGACCACTCAAAGACGCAATGGGAGGAAAGAAGTTCCGTTCTGATGAAGAGGTATGCCACGCGGTGCATGAGTGGTTGCGCAGACTACCAAAAGAATTTTTTCTAAAGGAATTTATGCACTTTGTAAGCGCTAGAGGACTTGTATTGAGCGTGGGGGAGATTATGTTGAAAAGTAATGCAGCTTTGTACCACTTCTGCACAATAAATATTATTTAAGAAATATTTAAGGTTTTCATTTGACTAACCCTCGTATGAACTCGTGCTAATGTCATGACAAGAAATTGGAAATTTGTGGTAAGGTCTTATGGGACCAAACTAGTGAGGTCATCAGCCCTAAGCTTACACACTACTTAATGTAACTTTAACTAACTTATGCTATAGACGACACACACATCCATGCCCGAGGGAGGACTCGAACCTCCGACAGAGGGAACCGCGCGGAACGTGACAAACCACCCTTAGACCGCGCAGCGCCATGACAAGACATGGCAAACTACAGTTTGTCTTACTAAGTCTGACGTAACATTCGGCATTATAAACTCTGTGTTGGCAGTCTGTTCACGTAAGATTTAACTAACAATCCATCGAAAGATACACTATCAGGTCAAACGTGTCCAGGAACCCCTATTTAATGCGGGATTGACAGCTAGGTACCACGAAAGGCGGATTCGACAGTATAAAAGGGAGGTACGGAGTATCGCCTTGCCTGCAGAGAAGCATTAACATCATAACGCGTCTGCCAGGAGAACTCGCTGACTTCAAACGTGGCCAAGTCACTGGATGCCACCTGCGTATCATATCTATCAGGAACATTTCAATGTTTCCAAACCTGTCCAAGCGACTATTCGTAACTGTGAAGTGGAAAAGCAAAAGAACAATCACAGGTAAACCACGACCAGGTAGACCTCGCGTGTTGAAGGGTAGGTACTTGCGAGCTTTGCGGACGGTGGTTATAAAAAAATCGCATGAAATCAGCCAAAGGAATCACTCATGAATTGCGAAGTGCTACCAGCGGTCTTGCTAACACAATGACCGTGCGGAAGAAACTAAAAAGAATGAGCGGTTCCTTACAAGCCACACTTTTCTGTAGTTATTACTAAGCGAATCATGAAAGGAGGCTGTATACATGGAAGAAGCCAGGAGATACTGACAGGTTTCAGATAGATTATATAATGGTAAGACAGAGATTTAGGAACCAGGTTTTAAATTGTAAGACATTTCCTGGGGCAGATGTGGACTCTGACCACAATCTATTGGTTATGAACTGCAGATTGAAACTGAAGAAACTGCAAAAAGGTGGGAATTTAAGGAGATGGGACCTGGATAAACTGAAAGAACCAGAGGTTGTAGAGAGTTTCAGGGAGAGCATAAGGGAACAATTGACAGGAATGGGGGAAAGAAATACAGTAGAAGAAGAATGGGTAGCTCTGAGGGATGAAGTGGTGAAGGCAGCAGACGATCAAGTAGGTAAAAAGACTAGGGCTAATAGAAATCCTTGGGTAACAGAAGAAATATTGGATTTAATTGATGAAAGGAGAAAATATAAAAATGCAGTAAATGAAGCAGGCAAAAAGGAATACAAACGTCTCAAAAATGAGATCGACAGGAAGTGCAAAAGGGCTAAGCAGGGATGGCTAGAGGACAAATGTAAGGATGTAGAGGCTTGTCTCACTAGGGGTAAGATAGATACTGCCTACAGGAAAATTAAAGAGACCTTTGGAGAGAAGAGAACCACTTGTATGAATATCAAGAGCTCAGATGGAAACCCAGTTCTAAGCAAAGAAGGGAAGGTAGAAAGGTGGAAGGAGTATATAGAGGGTTTATACAAGGGAGATGTACTTGAGGACAATATTATGGAAATGGAAGAGGATGTAGATGAAGACGAAATGGGAGATAAGATACTGCGTGAAGAGTTTGACAGAGCACTGAAAGACCTGAGTCGAAACAAGGCCCCGGGAGTAGACAACATTCCACTAGAACTACTGATGGCCTCGGGAGAGCCAGTCATGACAAAACTCTACCATCTGGTGAGCACGATGTATGAGACAGGCGAAATACCCTCAGACTTCAAGAAGAATATAATAATTCCAATCCCAAAGAAAGCAGGTGTTGACAGATGTGAAAATTACCGAACTATCAGTTTAATAAGTCACAGCTGCAAAATACTAACGCGAATTCTTTACAGACGAATGGAAAAACTGGTAGAAGCTGACCTCGGGGAAGATCAGTTTGGATTCCGTAGGAATGTTGGAACACGTGAGGCAATACTGACCTTACGACTTATCTTGGAAGAAAGATTAAGAAAAGGCAAACCTACGTTTCTAGCATTTGACAATGTTGACTGGAATACTCTCTTTCAAATTCTGAAGGTGGCAGGGGTAAAATACAGGGAGCGAAAGGCTATTTACAATTTGTACAGAAACCAGATGGCAGTTATAAGAGTCGAGGGGCATGAAAGGGAAGCAGTGGTTGGGAAAGGAGTGAGACAGGGTTGTAGCCTCTCCCCGATGTTATTCAATCTGTATATTGAGCAAGCAGTAAAGGAAACAAAAAAATTCGGAGTAGGTATTAAAATTCATGGAGAAGAAGTAAAAACTTTGAGGTTCGCCGATGACATTGTAATTCTGTCAGAGACAGCAAAGGACCTGGAAGAGCAGTTGAACGGAATGGACAGTGTCTTGAAAGGAGGATATAAGATGAACATCAACAAAAGCAAAACGAGGATAATGGAATGTAGTCAAATTAAGTCGGGTGATGCTGAGGGAATTAGATTAGGAAATGAGACACTTAAAGTAGTAAAGGAGTTTTGCTATTTAGGGAGTAAAATAACCGATGATGGTCGAAGTAGAGAGGATATAAAATGTAGACTGGCAATGGCAAGGAAAGCGTTTCTCAAGAAGAGAAATTTGTTAACATCGAGTATAGATTTAGGTGTCAGGAAGTCGTTTCTGAAAGTATTTGTATGGAGTGTAGCCATGTATGGAAGTGAGACATGGACGATAACTAGTTTGGACAAGAAGAGAATAGAAGCTTTCGAAATGTGGTGCTACAGAAGAATGCTGAAGATAAGGTGGGTAGATCACGTAACTAATGAGGAGGTATTGAATAGGATTGAGGAGAAGAGAAGTTTGTGGCACAACTTGACTAGAAGAAGGGATCGGTTGGTAGGACATGTTTTGAGGCATCATGGGATCACAAATTTAGCATTGGAGGGCAGCGTGGAGGGTAAAAATCGTAGAGGGAGACCAAGAGATCAATACACTAAGCAGATTCAGAAGGATGTAGGTTGCAGTAGGTACTGGGAGATGAAGAAGCTTGCACAGGATAGAGTAGCATGGAGAGCTGCATCAAACCAGTCTCAGGACTGAAGACCACAACAACAACATACTAAGCGACAACTGAAGTGATGTAAAGAGCGGATGACTGGAAATGAGTGATTTGGTGATGAATCATGTTATATCCTGTAACAATACGATGGAACTGTTGCGTTTGCCAAATGCGTGGAGAACGTTATCTGACTTCAGCGCCAACAGTGATGTCTGGAAGAGGTGGTGTTATGGCATGGGGTATTCTTTATGGTTAAGGTGTGATTCCCTTATAGTTCTTAAGAAAACAGTAAATTCGGAAGAATATGGATACATTTTACAGCAATGTGTACAGCGTACTATGGAAGAACAGTTCGGATGCGATAATTCTATCAGCATGACAATGTGCATCACAAAGCAGCATCTTTGAGGCAACGGTTTGTGGGCGAGTAACATTCCTGAAATGGACTGACCTGCCAGAGTCACCACATGAAACCAACTGAACGCCTTTGGAATGAGTTAGAACGTTGACTTCACTCCAGATCCCAACGTCCAACATCAGTACCTTCTCTGGCTTGGCTCTTGAGGAAGAATGGGCTGCAAATGGATCAAATGGCTCTGAGCACTATGGGACTTAACATCCGAGGTCATCAGTCCCCTAGAACTTAGAACTACTTAAACCTAACTAACCTAAGGACATCACACACATCCATGCTCGAGGCAGGATTCTAACCTGCGACCGTAGCGGTCGCGTGGTTCCAGACTGTAGCGCCTAGAACCGCTCGGTCACATCGGCCGGCAGAATGGGCTTCGATTCCTCTACACAGATTCAGACATCTCATCGAAAGTGTCCCCAGCAGAGTTAAGGCGGCATAAAGGTGAGCTATGGAAAAATCCCATATTTTTTCTAGTTTTGCACCAAACATTTGTACCACTACAACAAATCATACTCCTGACTTCTAATCAGCTGTCTTAGCAGGCTGCTCGACGACTCTCTCTCTCGAATGGTATTCAAAACTCACATAAAAGTCTGCACTTCGATTTCTCGAAGATGCTTGAGAAGTGCATGTGTAATCTACCCCTCCCTTTCTTGCTGTTGCTACTATCTACGATGGTGAAGTCATTTGAGAGGATTCGAGAGGAGTAAGATTTACAACAAACATTTTACTTATCATTTCTCGCATAGTTGGCTCCACTTCTTCGTGTCTAGGGGTCTGATTCTTGAATCTGAATCTCTCACATGGTTCAATTGATATAAATAATTTTGAAGAATGTCTTCGCAAAATTTTTGTTTTCACGATAATTTATTGTGTCACATTTTTCTGTATCACACTGTCTTTTGAATTTTCACATTAACCAAGCCGAAATTACATTGTTCGTCCAAAATACAAAAATGAGTCCGATCACATCAGAGGCATGCTTACTACTCTTTCACTCTGCGGTAATAACAATATCCCAAAGGGTTTACAATATTTCTTGACAAATGAATTTCTACTAGTTTAGATTATTATTTTATAAATGAATCTAGAAATAAACATAATAAACAGTACTAGATAGCCTAATTAATAATAGAAATTTTAAGTGTGCCAAATATTTCGTAATTTGAAATGTTTCTAGAAAAGACAATTTTAACTGTACACTCAGAGCTAGTACATATCGATTATGATAAAGAAAATAAAGTAATTCCTTTTCATAAATTTTAGCTTGAAATATAACATGTTGTGTATAAAATTATATGAAACTTTTCAGAAAAGCAGCTGAGATAATACTGACCTGTCCAAAATTCTAAAAATATTTCTGGTATCGACTACTGTTGTTGAGGAAAAGTAATGTTAGAGGAGGCTGTCCATTTACACGTGGTACTGGAGCAGCATTAGTTACATCTAAGTATGTACAATAATCACAGGACATACGAGTAAGAACGGTGAACTGTCTATGGAGTGAGCATTCAGACGAGCACAACAGAGTTTTTGCCGCCAACCTACAATGGCTTAGAGCCAAGTGACATTGTGGCACTTACCTATGAAAAATAACTGTTTCCCCTTTCCCGTATTACGATTTCTAGCCAAAGCAACAACGACTACTGATGTTACAACTAAAAAAATTAAATACAGGTCAAATACGTTTAATATTAAAATTTCGGTTTTAGAGCAAACTGTAAACAAACTGAAATCACGTGTGAATCCCAGTCTTATGTAGAGCAAATTACGTAATATCAACACGGTCCGTCACCATCCCCTCTTGAAATATTATAAATAAAGAAACTCATTACAGCTACAAAAATGACGAACATCTCGGTGTCGTAATGCTTATAAAACATGCAATCAGGTTGTATTATAAATGAAACATCTGGTGTTGTACTAATAATAATTATGAAATAGAGTAGCAACCAGTCACAAGCAACACAACGGACTTTAATAATTACGCAGTTTCATTACAGAGCTCTTCAGGTCTCCGAATCGTCAAAATGGGACTCGATCATTTAGTTGTCGGTTATGTAACCGTCTCACGACTGGCCAGTTCCTTTGCGTGCTCGAGTGTCTCCAATTTTTGAATATCACGTCAGCCACCACGGCCGGACGACCAGAAGCCGTGGAGCCTCTTTCCAATAATAACTCAGTGTCAGATAATTAGGAAAAAGAAACGAGGTATTACTGTAAGGCTTCCATACAGCTGGCGTTTCCTCGGCGACTATAGCCGCCTTTCCCACGCCACCGGGTCAACGTCCTGTGGGGCTTCTCTTTCACGGAAGGCAATTGCTGCTGCTGTCGTGAGAACTGCCTTCCTCAAATACTGCCACTGAGCGAGGTGGCGTAGTTGTAACGTAAAGCTCTCGTATTCTGGAGACTGCGGTTCAAATCCCCGTCCAGCCATCTAAATTTAAATTTTCCCTCATTTGCTCTAAACAGTGAAGGCAAATTCTGGGGAAGCCGGCCGACGCGCGGAAGGTCACACAAGTTTGCGTGACTATGTTGCGATGGTGACAAGACGCCTCGCCCAGCGACTCGCCGTGGTTTTGTTCACTGCCATATCGTCGACATTCTCCATGCCCCTGTGAATATCTGCGATGCTCTGGTTTTCAGCCAAAAGAAAATGACAGCTGTTTGCTTGGTTCAAATGGTTCAAATGGCTCTGAGCACTATGGGACTTAACATCTATGGTCATCAGTCCCCTAGAACTTAGAACTACTTAAACCTAACTAACCTAAGGACATCACACAACACCCAGCCATCACGAGGCAGAGAAAATCCCTGACCCCGCCGGGAATCGAACCCGGGAACCCGGGCGTGGGAAGCGAGAACGCTACCGCACGACCACGAGATGCGGGCTTGTTTGCTTGGAACGCACCTCCGTTACCGACGCCATTTTGAAGGCTACTTATAGCACCGCAACCTATCGTAACTTCATGAATCTATAGGGGCTGAAGCGGGAATATTCTACGATGTCCCACAACAAATTTCGCATTCCTTCAACCGAGACTGGCCGCGAAAAAACGCCCGTCACATTTCAGCATTTTAGTGACCAAGCGTAGCCCTCTTTCCTAGATCTTCATAACGAATATGCTACGGAGTCTCTCTCCTTCCTAAATGGTAACAGCTGTGTTAACAGGGTTCTACGCATATTTTCCTGATTTCATAAAAAGTATGACACCTTATCACACCTCATTTGGTCCACAATAACGCGATCTTAATCCTATACAAAATGTGTAGGACTGTTTGGTACACAACAATCATTATCCCAACAGTTTGGTAGCTCTATTGGGTCTAATTATCAATGAATAGTTTCAGCTGGATAGGTTGGTGGGGGAAGAGGGTGGTTAAGGGACTACACAGGGAGATTATCAGTCCTTTGGCCAAGAGATGATTCATCTGGAGTTAGTGACGCCAGTCAAAAGTTCAAAACATGCAATTATGTAGGGTTAGTAAAATCGAGGCACTGAAAGCAATATTTATGCCACAGCTGAAAAATAATTTGAAGAGGGGTAAAAGCATATGGGGCGGACCGATATGCAGATCAGAGAGCAGACGAAGTCTCCCCTAGGGCTCATCTATTGCGAGCAAATGTCGCCCTTATCTGACCCCTCCATAAACCCGATTAAGGGCTAAGACAGTTATGGCGAAAGTAAGGCCTTGTAGTGGCAGATTTGTAATAATAGAAGTGAGAAGGCTATAAATGTAACATCAGTGGGACCGATTATAATACGATAAGGCGTGAGAAACAGTGAGGTCACTAGGTGGATGGGGCCATACGAGTGTCCTCTGGGGCTCTGCACTCTACAGGACCCGTCATTCCCTCAGCAACCTCATCCCTGATCCGTTAAAGTCAAAGTGTCAAAGATGGGAACAGCATCCACTATCTCGGAGAAAGCATAAAAATCTGCACGACTGTTCTTTTGTCATCAGCTAGTATCAAGGATAAGGAATCACAGAGGTCTTATCGTCATCGGAGTGCTACTTCTAAATCGTAAAATAAGTTGTGGCAAAAAGGGAGTAACAGCATCTAAAAGCAGTTAAAATAGAGTAAAAGGGGAACGACCGAGGCAGCTGGCAGTCGATGGTCCCTCCACACCCAGCACGCGGCGAGAGACACTCCAACCCCAACCACACTGACACCGTCCCGAAAAAAAGTACTTTAAAACGTAATAAAAACCACTTTCTCAGAAAAAAACAGAAGAACCACTTCAACTGTCCGTACATCGTCCACCAATAGGAGGCAAATAATCTGAGAGACTGTGCATGTTGTGGGCAGCCAGAAGGAAATCATGGAGCGATTGCTGCACGTAGTTACGGCGTTTCAAGTTATATGTGAAACGCCAAATCTACGTGCAGTAATGGATAAATTCCGAAACGCGTCAAGTGAACAATAAGGTTATTCATTTGTGTGGGCATATTGTCTGTAGTTGCTTTATAATTCCTGTCGTTGCAGCTACAAAAAATGCATGTTTTTTTCCAATTAACTTAATTACAGACCACTGATGAAGTTTACCTCAATAAAGCGAAACGCCTCTGGTGAAGAAACCAAGCATTTTTCGTAGTTGCAACGACAGAACGAAAATACCTTCAGGAATAAGGTTATTCCTTCTTAGTATCTGAGTTACCATCGCGACCCAGTCACCTGAATCCTTTAACTTCAAGAGCAACCTCGGGTAACAGATGACAAAAGAAATATTTTTTCGTATGATATCATTAAAAATGAACAATTTTCGTTTTTTTCCCTTTAGTTGTACTTTTTGGAACCTTGTTTCTTGCCAAATTTCATGATTCTAGGTCAACGGGAAACACCTTATAGGTTTTTATGAGTGCGTTTGCGAGTATCAGAACATGTAACATAAAACTCAGGATCCTTTGGTTGCATTGACTCACGAGCTGACGTTTATTTCACCGCCAACGGACCATAGACTTCAGTATGTGACATGAATTTCAATTTGATACTTTTACTCGTCCCTGAGTGAAAGGGGTCTTAACAGAGGGACGAACAGTCAGTCACATAAGCAATCACAAAAAACTTTTTTTCGTGTGATAGAATTCGGATTCTTTTATTTGCCCAACGAAAAATGCCCTATAGGATTCGATGAATGAATTTTCGAGTATCTTTTGATTGAATTGACATAAAAGCTCAAAATTTTTACATTGCCAGGGAACCACAGACTTTAATATGTGATATAAATTTTAATTTTATTCGTTAACTCGTTCCTTAGAAAAAGGGTACTTAACTGTCAGATTGACAACAAAGCTGTCCTGTAAGGGCTCCGTTTTTACAGACTGAGGCACAGAACCCGAAAAACCATTGATTGATCTTGTATGACTGATGACATGAAGCAGCGCATTCCTTCCTGTAGGAAAGGAAGGAGGAGCACCATACAGCAATAGTCTCTCTCATAGCGCAAAGTTTATTAGGGGAGATAGTAGTCCAGCAGATGATGTTTGAATTCCGATTAAGGAGAGGTCTTAATTGCGTCCACAAATCCGAACCTTGATCGTTAAAGCGAATGTTGGGCGAGTAATCGCTTTTATAGCCAAATGATGGGCCAAGTTATTTTCCGGAATACCCACTTGACTCGTGACACAGAGGAAGACAACAGAGCAGGCAGTACTGTCAACGTCGGAGAGAATATCGTGAATAGCAGATATCACAGCGTGACAGGAGTAACGTTGATAAATAGCCTCGAGACTTGTCTTCGAGCCACTAAAAACTGAAACGCGGCTGCGAGATAATTGTTTAACGGCTGTCAGCTCCGCCATTAAAACAGTGCACGTTCCCGGCAGCAAACGTTTTTCCTGACCAGAAGGAGACGTAAAAGCATGTCCCTTCGTGTCCATGATTTTAGAGTAGTCAGTGTAAATGATGGTAGTTACCTGATACTCCTGAAGAGTGAGAGAAACAGGAGGTGAAAGGTCACGGTGGTTGCTGAAACTTAAGCCCCTGTAACAAATTGGTCCTAACTCGCGGTCTGGGAACTACACAAGCGAGATATGCGGGAAGACACGGGGAGCACATTCTAAGCGAGTTATGCGGAGGTCCCGGTAGGGGACAGCGAGGTGCACTCCTATTGCTAACCCCACTCATGGCCAGGGGTCAGGCGGTCGATGACCCTTGAATTCCAAAAGATTTGGTAACTTGGATGATTCAATAATAGGTGAGCAAAAGTCGGTACCGTTGGAACTGAAGAGGGAAGATCCCCACTTTCGCGAGCAGACTGTCCACAGGACTTGTATGGAAGGTGCCAGTGGCCAGTCCAATAACTTCAAAACCAAAGGTGCCGCTGAGCTACAAACCTGGCAACCAGTCTGGACGAGTAATATGGGGCAGCCTTGGCAATTTTTTATCAAGGATCAGATTGCCAGAGACTCGCCGCCACAGACCGATAGCTTTGATCTTCCCATGTCGCCAGATTTCTGCCATGATGCCACCTACTCTGAACGAGGGCTCTTGAGACCCAGCCAGAGCAAATGGTGCCTGGCCTGACAGCCATTGCCTGGAGTCCCGATGCCCCCAAATGGATAGGCACTTCTCCTTGGCATGCGCAGGAAGGTGAAATTCCGGGCAACAATAGTGCGATCCCTGCGAGATCAGGGGGTTACCACCGTACAGTTACCTGACGACAACTCCCGACGTGGAGTGGCTACAACACTGGGTACTGGGCGACATCCCATCCATGGCCTGCGCTTCAGTAAAATTTTTTTGAAAAGGTGGTCAAATCCAGTTGCGATCACCAAACTTCAGTTAGTCAAAATACGTGAAGTAAAATAAAGTAACAAAGTGAGACACTCAATAATCTACTTCCCACGAACGAGCTAGGCTGACAGCAGGGAATGCGTCCCACAGAGTAAGTCTAGGAAAGCATAACGTCAGAGAGTAAAATTACAGCACAGGGAGGAAAGAAATAACCGGGGGGGGGGGGGGGGGGGGGGGAGAGAGAGAGAGAGAGAGAGAGAGAGAGAGAGAGAGAGAGAGACCTGTGCTCACGACGTACGTACTCACGGAAGATTAGTTGGCATCCGGAAGAGGGATTTCAGCTGGATGTGCTGAACATGAAGAAGCATCCTGGGGAGAGGTTTCAGCTGAGAAACTTCTGGATTGCCTTCTTCGCCGAACTAAGGCCATTATGGAGGCCAAGTGCAATATTACTCGGTATTGGCGTTAAGACCGCTAATATATAATTCTCAGTCCGGCGTAATTAAGCTGTTTATCCAGAAACCGTGAATTAATTGTCCCTGTACTGAAAAACGGCGTAGCTGTTAATGCTTTGCTTTTTGAAGGGACTGAATGGTTTCAGCACTCCTGTCCACTGAAGGCGCTGAAACGTATCACGTACCTATTCTAACACTGCGCCGTCCGACATGTCACATGCCCACATCCTCCAATAATAATTTTCATTTCTTCGGACCGGTGAGGAAGCACCTGGTTAACACGCGTTGTAAGCCCGATACGGTCGTTAAGCAGCATGTTATAGAGTAGCTTATATCAGATTTCAGATATGTCGGCGACGATGGCATTGTGTAGTGATGGAATATAAGCTTGGACAAGCGTAGCGACAACCTTAAGTGGAATTAACATCGTATTACATCTCATTAGTTCTACGGTCTATAGAGTAACATTAGTCCCAATTCGACCTTATGACATTATTTTTGAATAATAATAATAATAATAATAATAATAACAATCGTTATCATAAATCGTCATGCCAAATAATTTGAAATGTGTCTTAGTTACTAGCAGCCTTATGACTCACACTGCGATGTCATCGTACAAATCTTGCAACTAAAAGATGCCAAGCTATTTGAGTATGCCAGGCTATACAGCACACAAATAACAAGTGAAATGAAGCCTTATACTTTTTATTTCACATACAGCTTCAAACGACCAAACAGATGAAAGGATAGTACAAATCAACATGCAACTAGTCAAGTAGAATAGGGATAAAAAGGAAAGTGTAAATCTAAAAAATGAGCAATCATGGTAAATGACCTTCTTGGTTTTCCCCCACAAACCAATAGCGTTATCTGAGTGTATAGTCCGTTTTACTTTTTTGGAAGAGTTTTTCAGTTTTGTTACTTTTTGGAATAAAAATTGTTTAATTGCATATTTTGTAAGTTTTGTGAATGTGCTTCACTTCGATCGGTAGTTTTCCAGGCATCTTCTTCGATAAATTCGTAGGTTTTCATTTTTTTGGTTATTTACATTCGAATGAGGTTTGGCAGCAGTTCTAGTAGTACTAAATTTCCTATCCGGAGCAGGCGTATCGACATGTTCCAGACAAATAAAATTTGATTGCCTGTACAGCGTCTGTCCGAAGTGGAGCAGAGGAAGAAAAGATGCGCTATTGTGACCGATTATCGAGTTAACGAATTAGTGGCCCATGTCCAGAGAGCCAGAAGTAAACTGACTCACCTAGTTCTCGCTAAGAGCTTCCCACTTGAGGATTTCCTCCAGATGACCTCCGTAGGCGACTCTTTCTGTTATTTACTCAAGGAACACGTGAACTGGCACACCCAACTCAGTCTTTACACGGAATGCTATGCTGGTATCAGACTTCATGTACCAGGTATCTTACTGATGCTTTTCGGTGGAGAAACTTCAAACAGAAAAAATTCAAACAAAATCTACTGCTCTGGTAATACCGAAAATTTCTAACTTCTTATGTCTCTGTATTTATCAGGTTGCTGCTAAGTGAAAGTATCTGTAACTAACACAGCACCACCAGAGACTCATCTTGTATCATTTGCGTGTGGCAGCAGTACTAAATTTATCTTTCTGCTTCTGTCTGTCCCATAACCAGACAGTTTCGTATTCTTGACGAACACGAGGGACTTCCGTCAAAGCGATTCGAGTAATTTGGAAAGTAACTTCGCACGACCTAGATGCAGCCTTATTTTGAAGCTGTATCAGTTTATGACGTTCACTATTATAAATCAAATCATCCTCATATTGCTTCTATTGGTCATTGACGAAGGAGTGGATTCCCAATGCATTACTGAAGTATAGAGGACATCCATTAACTGAACAATTAATCAAGTCAGTTAACAAAAACTGCAAATGAATGGGTAACAAGTATACTATCCTCATGTACAAGAAAAGAGATAAGAAAGACTCATCCAGTTACAGACGGATAATTGTACTCATTTCAACTCTTAAACTCATAACAAAAATAATAGGACAGAAAATAATAAAAAAAAATTCTAAACTTTTCAGAGAAGCAGTATGGTTTTACAAAAATGGCTCTGAGCACTATGGGACTCAACTGCTGAGGTCATTAGTCCCCTAGAACTTAGAACTAGTTAAACCTAACTAACCTAAGGACATCACAAACATCCATGCCCGAGGCAGGATTCGAACCTGCGACCGTAGCGGTCTTGCGGTTCCAGACTGCAGCGCCTTTAACCGCACGGCCACTTCGGCCGGCTGGTTTTACAACCGGTAAGTCACGTACAGATGCGGTATTCATTCTTAGACAGGCTGTAGAGAAGTCCACTGAATACAACAGAACAGCTTATCTTTCTTTATTTAACTTGCAGAAGCGCTTGCGATAGGATTCAGTTGAGATATACGGTAAACCTGTTCTACAGTAGGAGCATTCCTTCTAACTTAATCAAAACAATTGAAGATATTTATTCCAACAACAGCATTCAGCCGAAAATTGATTCCAGGTAAACGAGCTGTATAGCAGTTAACAGTGATATCAGGTAATGTGACTCTTTGAGCCCACTACTTTGTAATGTAGTCAATGGACAAGGTGATAAAGAAGGTTTTGCTAAACTGACGATGCAGTGCTGATAACAGTGAATATGGCGTGCAGAAACTTTTATATGTGTTTTTCATGTAGCAGCCAGAAACCTAAATGTGGTCATAACGACTCTAAAAACCGAATGTATGACAATATTAGTGGAACCAATTAGATGCAAGGTGGAAGCACTTTATCCAACTCGTAATGGAATTTAAATACCCCGATCAGATTAGATTAGATTAGATTAATACTAGTTCCATGGATCATGAATACGATATTGCGTAATGATGTGGAACGAGTCGAATTTTCCAATACATGACATAATTAGGTTAATTTAACAACATACTTAAGTTAATATAACAACTTTATTTTATTGTGTTTTTTGTTTTTCTTTATTTTTTATTTTTATTTTTTTAATTTTTTTTATATTTTTTTGGTTTTTTTTAAATTTATATCTAAAAATTCCTCTATGGAGTAGAAGGAGTTGTCATTCAGAAATTCTTTTAATTTCTTCTTAAATACTTGTTGGTTATCTGTTATCAGTAGTGGAAACGTCGAAAATGAGGTTAGAGAACAAGTCGGAAGAGCAAAAAAAAAAAAAAAAAAAAAAACGTCGCAAGGCGTTTAACATCTGCTGGGTGAGTATTATTAAAGTGAAGCAGAGGTCCAGTGTAGGCTGAAATTATCACATGGAAGTGAAACTTGGTAGTTATTCTAATGTGTTAATGCAGAATCGATTTACGCTGGAAAAAAAAAATTAGTTCCAGTTTTGGTAACCAGGTGCAAATCTGGCGCTCTGAATGAAGAAAAAAAAAACACACTTAGAAATGTTTCCATATGTAATGGGTTAGAAAGGTCAAACAAGTGAGACAGGCATAATATGATTTTATAATTAACTGTCACTTACACAATTTGTTCAATATGAGCACGAAGAGCCAATGCACGCGCCATAAGTGACTGGTGTGGATTCACAAGCACCCTTATTCTCGGTCCGTTCTTCTTTGAAGAGAATTCGCTCGAAGGGCCTGCCAGGTGCCCTGTGATGTCTGAACGTTATCGAAGCCTTCTTGTACAGCATGTGATTCCTTCTTTGGAAGAGCGCAACTGTGTGGAAACTACTGTTTTTATACAAGATGGAGCAATACCTCATGTCGCTCGTCCACTGAAAGATCTTTTTAATGCAACCTTCGACGAATGTGTTGTCTCCAGAGATTTTCCAGATGCATGGCCTGCAAGATGACCTGATCCGAATCCATGTTCCTTTTTTCTTGGGGGATATCTAAAAGAACAGGTTGACCAGGGACACGTTCGGTCTCTACCTGATCTGAAGGCCTGTATACAAGAACACGTTGCTCAGATTCGACTGGAACTGCTGTGAGCAACTGTTGTTCACGTCGTGTTACGGATGCAGCATCTCGTGCTCCCTGCAGTCGTAATTCACGATGTCATTGGGTCAACATGTGAACACGTAGGGGTGCTCTGCTGCAGAGCTCCTTGTTCAACAACGTACTGTGAACGGTGTGCTCCGAAACATTTCTGCGTGCACCAGCATTGTGCTCTTCGGCAGGGATGTCACAGATCACCATCTATCCTAATCTATAGAGCAAACAGGCCTCTGAACCGTACGTTCTGTTAAGAGTCGTAGACGTCCGACCGTTTAGAACCTAGTGGTAGTTTCACTGTCCTTCTACCTCTTTCTGTAGATACTCACGACAGTGGCATGTGAACATTCGACCAAGTTCGCCGCTCCCGAGATATTAGTTCATAGGCTGAAAGTCGCTTAGCTCAATGGATTTCCCCATTTGCAGCCCATATCTTTGCTAGGGTGATACCCCGTCCGTGCCTGCTGCGCTTACACACTTTTGTTGCCGCGTCACATGCCCGCAACGCCACATACAGCATCCAGCGTAGCGATGGGCGGTGGTCATAATATTCTGTCTTATCAGCGTATCTGTATATGTGGAGGGCCCGAGCAGAACAAACTTTCCCAAATTCGATTCGTCGTTGCCGTGCGAGCCCAGCACTGGACGTAATGCTATGGCGTCGCACTGGGTGCACAACACGATCATCTCTGGTTCGCATGCCTTAATTCTGACGTATTAAGGTCGGTAGCTGTTCGAGGTCTCAGAGGCGCTATCTTTCAACATGACACCCCAAGAGCGGATGTCAGTACGCTCATGACGTACCTCGGTAAGTGTAGAGTCTGACTGTTGCCTGTCCAGCACGTTCTCCAAAGGGGTCACCCATTGAAAACAGCTGTTCATCGGTTGCCCAGAGACCAGCGGGCCACAGCTCGCCAACCACCACTATTAATGAACTCTGGCATAGCGATGAAGCAGCAGGGAATGATGTATCGTTATCTCTCATCCTAGTTCAGTTCCACACTATGCCTAGGCACGTGTAGCAGCCCTGTGTACTAAATTTCGCACCCTACATACCCCCCACTCGTGTAGAATCATATAGTCTTCTACACTGCATATCCACAGTAAGTAACATTTCGTTATATGCTACCCTTTTTTGTGTTCCAAACTGAATGACAAGCAGTTTAATTACGAGAAACAGCAGTAACATAAACAAGGATGGCCACACAGACGACTGAACCGTCGCTTCAATGCGTTACGACCATTAAACCACTGAGTATTTTCTTCGAATTTAACATTGGTGATACACAGAAGCTAATTAGCATTACTACAGCTCAAAATAAACATCAGTTTCGTTATAATCAGATGATTATTCCACGTAATGAAAGGCAAGACAACGCATTAATGGCATAGCGAAGCCCATTAGACATACGATCGAAGAGGTGCAAGGTTCTATTTAAAAATCATCATCGTATTTGAACGTACAATGTGGTGTAGAAATGTTTTTTTGTTGCAACCCAAGGGTTAATCATTAGTGTATGATTGATTACTGACGGACATCGCATCGCCTTTTCTTAGCTTCGTTCGGCCTTCGTGCGCTATTTTAACATTACTGAGACGACGGAAAGTGTGATGCATAACATTGTTCCACGGCTGGAGACGTAAACGAAACTTGTGACGGTGAGAGAAAAAGCAGATGGATCACTTGTAGCTTGTGCCTGCCGACTGAAGATGACACCTTACGAATGTGAAATTACCTTACGAGTGTGAAACTGATGTACCTGTTTTAATGGCAAGGTAACAGAATACAATCTGGAAGAATAAATAATTAAATATTAATAAATTAACATTCGATGGATAATAATTGTCGGCGTTCAATGTGAAAAATTGCGGAGGCAAATGAAAAGCTAACGTGGTTAGTTCGGGCATCAGAATTCTCAGGAAACCATATATTCTTCCAAGATAAGCAATTAACTTACAGAAAAGATGGAGTAACTTCTGGCAGGCACAGGTGCAAACACAAATGTAGGTCGTCAACACAACAATCGTCGACATGGTGTCCCCGACAATGGAACACAATCCGACATTTATGGCAGAGTGACTTGGAAACAGTGTACAACGTTATGGAGCAAGATGACGGGAGATCGATCCCTGCGCAGTCCAAAGACTTTTTTCGCGCCACTTTTCGCTACTTTCACCGTTAGCAGTGCACCGTGCATCTGAATATCTTTCAAGCTGCATCGTGATTCGGATTTCAGGTTCAATTGCAGCTTCACAATATTCAAAGTTTTCACAAACTCAGTTTCTCATTGTAATGGCGATTGTTAAGAGTTCTAGTAAGGCACTGAAATAAGAAGTCTGGCAAACTTGACCAATACAGTGAAGCTGATCGTCAGAACATGTACATCATCTGAAGACTGTCATCTGATGAAACTTCGTGGGAGACTATAAATGTATAAGGAATGGGGAGTCAAATCTGGAACGTTGGATTTCACACGAAATGCTCTTACCAAATGATATGCCGGCCGGCGTGGCCTTGCGGTTCTAGGCGCTTCAGTCTGGAACCGCGTGACAGCTACGGTCGCAGGTTCGAATCCTGCCTCGGGCATGGATGTGTGTGATGTCCTTAGGTTAGTTAGGTTTAAGTAGTTCTAAGTTCTAGGGGACTGATGACCACAGATGTTAAGTCCCATAGTGCTCAGAACCATTTGAACCATTTTGAACCAAATGATATATCTAGGCACGACGAACGACCTGCCCTCACAGCTTAAATTCTGCCGGTAAGAGCAGTGCCTGCCGAATGCAAGGTCCCTAGTTTTAATCTGCCAGGAAGTTTCATCTTAGCGCAAACTCCACTGCAAAGTGAAAATTCATCCTGAAAACATCCACCAGGCTGCGACTAAACCAGGTCTCCTCAGTATCCTTTCTTGTAGGAGCGCTAGACACGCAAGGTTCGCAGAAGAACTTCTGTCAAGTTTGGAAGGTAGAAAGTAAGGTGAAGACGGAAGTAAACGTCTGATGACGGATCGTGAGTCGTGCTGGGTAGCTCAGTCGGTAGAACAATTGCCCGCGAAACGCCAAGGTCACAGGTTTGAGTCCCGATACGGCATATAGTTTTAATCGGCCAGAAGTTCCAAATCATCGCACATTCCGGTGCAAAGCGAAATTTTTTTCTGGTCTTCAGTACTGCTCGTAGTGTGAGCAGCACTAAAAAGCAGATTGGGTAGGACGTAGAAGGATGTCTGATTAGTTTTCTCGGTATGCAGTGCCGAACTCCACATGTGCCAGGCACGTTTGTAAGGAATAATTCTCCATTTGTTGTTGCGATCCACTGTCCTTTTCCTACGCTTTTCCGTTGAGTTTTCGAAGTTTTAGATACACTTTGAAAATTATTTGATGCTGTCAAACTAGTCATGACGAGCTGTTTCGACTAGGCGCGCAGTCCGGAACCGCGCGGCTTCTATGGTCGCAGGTTCGAATCCTGCCTCGGGCATGGATGTGTGTGATGTCCTTAGGTTAGTTAGGTTTAAGTAGTTCTATGTTCTAGGGGACTGATGACCACAGCTGTTAAGTCCCATAGTGCTCAGAGCCATTTGAACTGTTTCGAAAGTGTAACTAGTAGATAGTTCTTCTAAATTCTTCGTTCCAAGTCACAGCCGTTAAACGTGACGGAGACCTACCAGGACTACAAACACTGTCTTGGGCGGAGCGAATCTCTAACGAAAAACTTATTACAACTGCAATTTCTGAACGAGCTGTATTGTACTTTGCCCGTAACGAACTTAAAAGAATTTAGCGTTTTAAACTGGAAATGCTACTGCGCAAGAGACTTGTCCTCTCGTGTACCGGAACTCGTGTTCTTGGAAGAGTCAGAGTTCTGGTATCCAACTAGTCTTTAGACACGACACTGTTCCAAGAAAAGAAGCAACCTCTGGGCCCTACTGCGGAGACCATGAAGTCGTGCAGCACGGGACACGCCGGACAGAACTGCGTACGGGAAGTTCTAATTAGGTATTCTGAGCAGTTCAGGAGCCGTCACAGTCTTCACACTTATGCTGCAGAATAGATCCTCAACGTTGTCCCGTAAACTATGTTCTGAAACAAATGTAACGCAATTTACATTTACCAACGAAGTTACGTAACTTTTACTCGTCTTCCAAAGTTTGGCGTCAAGAGTGATTCATGTGACCTATGAACCACATTTAGAGATTAACTTCCGGCCTTCTTATAGTGAATACTTGATCTTTCAAGTGACAGTGTGGTGAGACTTGAGTTGTGACAACATCTATAAATGACTGTAGAACATTCCGATTACGAAAAGGCCGAAGAAACGGAATCCAGCCATGTTTCAATAGCCGTATATCCCTAGATGAAGAAGGTAATTATAATTAAAGTTTCAAAACACTGTAGAAATAACATCACTGGTCAGAATGATGTCAAATTGCAACGGAATATTATCGGAGAAGGGGGAAAACGTATGGCAGAAGAAAAAAACTAGTGTGAAAATTGATTAATAGATGGCGCTGTATGCGTCAGAATACGTAAATGAAAACACATATCATGCGCACGACCCATTGGTATAAACACGCCAGGTACACGACTTTTCCATGACTGTCTCAATGCAGGACCGCGCTTTGATTGTAAAGCTGAATCACAAGAATGATGGATGATGTGTGTGATATTGCGGATACATGGCTTAGCCACAGCCTGGCGGATGTTTCCAGAATGAGATTTTTCCTCTGCAGCGGAGTGTGCCCGTTTAATGAAACTTTCCTGGCATATTAAAACTCATTCTGGAAACATCCCCCAGGCTGTGCCTAAGCTATGTCCCCTCAATATCCTTTCTTCCAGGAGTGCTAGTTCTGCAAGGTCTGCAGGAGAGCTTCTGTGAATTTTGGAAGGTAGGAGACGAGGTACTGGCGGAATTAAAGCTGTGAGGACGAATCGTGAGTCGTGTTTCGGTAGCTCAGATGGTAGAGCACTTGCCCGCAAAAGGCAAAGGTCCCGAGTTCGAGTCTTGGTCCGCGACACAGTTTTAATCTGCCAGGAAGTTTCATATCAGCGCACACTCCGCTGCACAGTGGAAATCTCATTCTGAAGAGAGACATTTGCTTTAGAAGTTCTTGCTCGCATGGAAGTGTACAATGATTGGCCGTGGAAGATTTTGTGGACAGACGAAGTCCACTTCCATCTGACAGGATATGTCAATACACAGAATTGTCGAATATGGGCAACGGAAAATCCACACGCAAATCAACCAGCACCACTTCATCCTGAAAAGGTTGGCCCGCATCTCGTGGTCGTGCGGTAGCGTTCTCGCTTCCCACGCCCGGGTTCCCGGGTTCGATTCCCGGCGGGGTCAGGGATTTTCTCTGCCTCGTGATGGCTGGGTGTTGTGTGCTGTCCTTAGGTTAGTTAGGTTTAAGTAGTTCTAAGTTCTAGGGGACTGATGACCATAGATGTTAAGTCCCATAGTGCTCAGAGCCATTTGAACCATTTTTTGAAAAGGTTGACGTGTCGTGTGGGTTTACGGCATCATTTATCATACGGCCATATTTTTTCGAAGAGACAGGTGCTTCCGAGCCTGTTACCTGTACCGTCACTGGTAAACGCTATGAGTGTATTTTGCGCAACGGCGTCATTCCAGCTTTCCAACAGCGTAGATATGTGGATGGGATCATTTTTATGCAACATGGTGCACCTCCGCACATTGCAAACCCAGTTAAGCAGCTACTGAAGCGCCATTTCGGAAATGATAGAATTATCAGCTGCCATTTCCGTACAGCCTGGCCGTTCCGATCACCTGTGTGGTGTCACCGCTAGACACCACACTTGCTAGGTGGTAGCTTAAATCGGCCGCGGTCCATTAGTACATGTCGGACCCGCGTGTCGCCGCTGTGTGATCGCAGACCGAGCGCCACCACATGGCAGGTCTTGAGAGACGTACTAGCACTCGCCCCAGTTGTACGACGAAGTTGCTAGCGACTATACTGACGAAGCCTTTGCTCTCATTTGCCGAGAGACAGAATAGCCTTCAGCTAAGTTAATGGCTACGACTTAGCAAGGCGCCAATTGTATCAGTGTATGTATCTTACGAGTCTCATTTGTATAGTCAAGAGAGATGTACCAAAGGAAGCATTAAAAGTTAAGTATATTCCAAAGCTACGTATTTTCTTTATAGCAGTCATAACGTATCCTGTTCCAGACTTGACGCCAGTCGGCGTGTGTGTACGCGTGCCTTTCGGCTTCCTCTCAGTGTGGCGTAGCGATCTTGTTACGCCACAACAACCTGATCTCAATCCGTGTGACTTCTGGCTGTGGAGCTATCTGAAAGACGTGTTCAGTGTTCCGACTGAAAACTTAGCTGCATTGAAGGCACGCATTGCACAACACATTCTGAAAATGAACCCAGAAATACTTCGATCAGTTGTGGAACATGCTGTTTCTCGAATTCAACTTGTTGCAGGAAACGGTGGTGCGCCAGCCACACGGAAATTAATAATCCGATTTGATTTTGATTCATGCTTTTTATGTGGTTTTTGGCCTCAGGACAATTAAAAACCGATTTTTCCCATCCGATGTGATATGGCCTTGCCGTGGGGGATGGGCTTACGTAACTAACAGAATCACACCTGTACACGCATGCACACTGAGTAGTACAGTTTGTTTAACGTCAAACGTACACCTTAGGCATTGTTGTATGATTCATTTGTCATTTATAGTTGACCACTATTAAATTATGATCCTTACAGCACCATCTATTGCTACATTTTGTAACTATTTATTTTTCTTCTGCCGTACGTTTTCCCCCTTCTCCGATAATATTCTGTTGCAATTTGACGTCATTCTGACCAGTGGTGTTATTTCTACAGCGGTTTGAAAGTTTAATTATAATCAGCCTGTATAATACAATACCGCTGTCTGCTTTCTCACTTTAATTAGTCAATACAATGACCTCCAGTTGTTTCCTACCCTACTTTTAATCGTTCCGTCTTTTGCACACAGACCTTTGAATTGTCCTTTCAGTTATTTTGCAACGGAGCAGCCTTTGTTTACGAAAATCATTTTCTTTTATTTAAAAGTCACTGAGTTCCTTATCGATATTCAGTCACGAGAACAGTTCGCTTTTACACTTACACATATTTCGGCTCCATTTGACGTGCTCTTCATTCCGCACCGTATAACTGGAGGACAGATTTCCAATGGGACTAAACTGAAACATATTATTTGCACAGCTATAGAATATATAGAAAAAATTTTGAGTTAATTTTCGGCTACTCATTGGTCATCTATGTACCAACTACATATCTAAAATGCGGCATAAATTAGCACAAAGTAATGAGTGCCAGTTAAACTGCACCTCAACTATTAAGACTTAAAACAGTGTGATGCGCTGCAGACGTGTCCTATCATGTAAATGGATGTATGTTGTCACAAGCACAACAGATCACTCGCTGGTCAAGAGATCAAGGAAGGAAGGAAAATTGGGTTTAACGTCCCGTCGACATCCATGTCATTAGAGACGGAGCACAAGCTCGGATTGCGTCAAGGATGAGGAAGGAAATCGGCCGTCCCCTTTCAAAGGAATTGTTCAGGTATTTGCCTGGAGAGATTTGGCAAATCACGGAAAACCTAAATCTGGTTATCTGGACGTGTGTTTGAACCGTCGACCTCCCGAATGCGGGTCCAGTGTGCTAATCACTGCGTCACCAGTGGGAAGAAGCAAAGCATCTATACTACACTTTTGCTTAAGAAGTACAGATAACTCTAAACCCTGCTCTCCACAAGGAAGACAAAAACATGTGTTACGCAGGTGTTGTGTCTGCGGGAATGATCCATCATTGCTGAAGGTGAGGCTTTAAAGTTTGTCAAAAATGGTTCTGAGCACTATGGGACTTAACTTCTGAGGTCATCAGTCCCCTATAACTTAGAACTACTTAAACCTAACCAACCTAGGGACATCACAAACATCCATGCCCGAGCCAGGATTCGAACCTGCGACCGTAGCGGTCGCGCGGTTCCAGACTGTAGCGCCTAGAACCGCTCGGCCACTCCGGCCTGCTTAAAGTTTGTCATGGCGTTCCTTGTGTCACAGGCGTCGTAGACTAGGTCAAGATTAGTGGAAAAAAGAATAGCGCAGTGCACTAATATAAGCAGATACTGCATATGGAAGTTAGAAGAGGTACAGATGTAGGTGATGGCAATAACAGTGCTTACAGGCTTACTCCAGCACGTTACTCAGCGGATTGGTAGAATATTGACCACTAGTCATTTACATATATCTGCTAAGCGTATCATCGTAATAGTGAAAGCGAGAGTAAAGGGAGTCGTTTTGGCAAATATTCTGAGCGGTGGAACAACCAGGTGCCGACGATTAGTGGTGGGAAATACGTGTAAAGAGCGTTGAAGAATGAAAGGGCTGCGACATTTTCTGGTAGAACCTGTTTTCCTTAGTTAACTATGAGGCTGTTTCTCTGTCTGCTAAAATGAGAATCATGGAGATGTCCAACTTTCTACCCAGAGATCGTTTAGATTGGCGGACTGGGTAAGAACTTAGGCACAGGTAGATCCCGTACTCACTCCGCTTCGAAATGTACGGAAAGAAAGATACACTCCTGGAAATGGAAAAAAGAACACATTGACACCGGTGTGTCAGACCCACCATACTTGCTCCGGACACTGCGAGAGGGCTGTACAAGCAATGATCACACGCACGGCACAGCGGACACACCAGGAACCGCGGTGTTGGCCGTCGAATGGCGCTAGCCGCGCAGCATTTGTGCACCGCCGCCGTCAGTGTCAGCCAGTTTGCCGTGGCATACGGAGCTCCATCGCAGTCTTTAACACTGGTAGCACGCCGCGACAGCGTGGACGTGAACCGTATGTGCAGTTGACGGACTTTGAGCGAGGGCGTATAGTGGGCATGCGGGAGGCCGGGTGGACGTACCGCCGAATTGCTCAACACGTGGGGCGTGAGGTCTCCACAGTACATCGATGTTGTCGCCAGTGGTCGGAGGAAGGTGCACGTGCCCGTCGACCTGGGACCGGACCGCAGCGACGCACGGATGCACGCCAAGACCGTAGGATCCTACGCAGTGCCGTAGGGGACCGCACCGCCACTTCCCAGCAAATTAGGGACACTGTTGCTCCTGGGGTATCGGCGAGGACCATTCGCAACCGTCTCCATGAAGCTGGGCTACGGTCCCGCACACCGTTAGGCCGTCTTCCGCTCACGCCCCAACATCGTGCAGCCCGCCTCCAGTGGTGTCGCGACAGGCGTGAATGGAGGGACGAATGGAGACGTGTCGTCTTCAGCGATGAGAGTCGCTTCTGCCTTGGTGCCAATGATGGTCGTATGCGTGTTTGGCGCCGTGCAGGTGAGCGCCACAATCAGGACTGCATACGACCGAGGCACACAGGGCCAACACCCGGCATCATGGTGTGGGGAGCGATCTCCTACACTGGCCGTACACCACTGGTGATCGTCGAGGGGACACTGAATAGTGCACGGTACATCCAAACCGTCATCGAACCCATCGTTCTACCATTCCTAGACCGGCAAGGGAACTTGCTGTTCCAACAGGACAATGCACGTCCGCATGTATCCCGTGCCACCCAACGTGCTCTAGAAGGTGTAAGTCAACTTCCCTGGCCAGCAAGATCTCCGGATCTGTCCCCCATTGAGCATGTTTGGGACTGGATGAAGCGTCGTCTCACGCGGTCTGCACGTCCCGCACGAACGCTGGTCCAACTGAGGCGCCAGGTGGACATGGCATGGCAAGCCGTTCCACAGGACTACATCCAGCATCTCTACGATCGTCTCCATGGGAGAATGGCAGCCTGCATTGCTGCGAAAGGTGGATAAACACTGTACTAGTGCCGACATTGTGCATGCTCTGTTGCCTGCGTCTATGTGCCTGTGGTTCTGTCAGTGTGATCATGTGATGTATCTGACCCCAGGAATGTGTCAATAAAGTTTACCCTTCCTGGGAGAATGAATTCACGGTGTTCTTATTTCAGTTTCCAGGAGTGTATATGTGAGATTCGTACGCAGACGAACTAAGGAGGTCATAACTTCGGTTTCGTTGAGAATAGAGCACAGCAATATGAGAGATTCACAGAATTGAGGGGCCCTTATATGCATCTGCACTACTCGACAAAAAGTGAAGCATCTAGCGGGGAGAAGAAAAAACGAAATGAAACTTCAAAGTTTGAGAGGGTGTGTGGCATTATTTCAGTAATTACAATGTCGAGTCAAATTTACGAAGAACCTGGCAGTATGAACCCACTTATCGGCAGGCCCATGGCGTTTTACACCTCTCGAGTGATCCACGCACTGACTCGGTTGGGAAGGGTGTCATAAAACCGTAGAGTCCTCTCTTCAGGGAAACTGGCTCTGGGTTGGCGTTGACGTCTCACATGGTCTCACACATGATCTACCGGGGAAGATCTGGGGATCTTGATGGCGTCTTGAGTACCTGAACATCACCCAGATAGTCCGTAGAGACACGTGCAATATGGGCATGAGCACTGTCCTGTTGAAAAATGGCACAATGGTACTCTTGCACGAGAGGTAACACGTGAGGACGCAGAATGTCCGTGCCTTGCTGTTTTGCCATCAGAGTTCCCGCAATAACTAGCAGTCGCGACACTGAGTCATACCTGAAGGCTCCCCGCACCGCGATGCCAGGAGTAATACCGCTGTTCCTCGCCTAAATATTGGGAGAATGGGACCTCTCCCAAGATCGCCATCACACTCGCGTACGATGGTCATCTAGGGTAGTATCTATCCGCACTTCATCGTCAAACAGAATGCGACGCCCTTCATCAGCAGTCCATGCTTCCCGGTCGCGACACCACCCCAATTTCGCCGTCAGCATCTGCTGTGCCTTAGGCCAATGAATGTCAGCCTGGCATCTGCTTTTCGCACAACTACTTTCATGGGGTCAGTCCACTTTAGGACGCTCCGGGTGCTTAATCGTAGGTACTTTTAGGGGGGTTACGGTTTCGTGCGATTTGTCACTCACAACACAATCGAACAGGAATCTATGTATTCCCCTATTTATGTGCAATAAGTTGCCTTTTTTTACGTCCAGTGTCAACTGTCAGTCTGTGCACCACTCGTTGATCCCTTGCTCGTCTACCTGCATATCACTATGGTCTTTTGGCGTTGTATCTCCCTAAAGGTTCAGCAGATATTGAACGCGAAATTGGTGCTTGGTGTCTCCAAAGCATAAAATACAGATATGAATATCAGCGTGTGTGGAAGCAAGTACGGCCTTCCCAACATCACTTTCTGATAAATGAAAGGAGATAACATTTGATGAATTTTCAAGATAAGTCAAATAAATATTTTTGTAGTAATTGCGTATTTCCAACGGTTCTAACGAGCGGCAGAAAAGAGTGTCGGAAAGTCCAAACACGTTAAAAAGGACACTTCGACCGAGCTGATAAGCGGAACTCATATTTAAAGTGATCGGTAGGAAGCTTAAACTTGAAACTATCATATATATTATTTCTCAAGTCAACATCCATTTTTCTGATCACATACTAGTCGTACGCGGATGAAAGTGGTAAGGTTAGAGAGGTTTTTTAACAACGCATTACCGATTTTGAGCTAAAACTATTTGTACAAAATTTTAACATAAAAGAGACTTTTAACTGTATAGGCAAAAGGGCATCATGGATGCCCAGCCTCATACCTATATTTTACGAATCTAACTTATTAATCACGAACTAGAGAGTCCATTTTGATACCGTGTTATTACAAATGGCTCTGAGCACTAAAGGGACTTAACTTCTGAAGTCATCAGTCCCCTAGAACTACTTAAACCTAACGACATCACAGACGTTCATGCCCGAGGCACGATTCGAACCTGCGACCGTAGCGGTCGCGCAGCACCAGACTGTAGCGCCTAGAACCGCTCGGCCACTCCGGACGGCCGTGTGGTTACAAATACAAATTTATTTGTTTTAAAGTACTTATTAACTGGGTAATTTATATACAGGGTGAGCACAAAGTCTTGTCCTGATTATAAAAATTTATAACAGAATAACCGTTTGACATAATAAGTTACATTTTATGCCGTTACACAGGTTAGTGTCACTAGTTTTCTTTAAGACCACTTACGTTAGTAAACCTCAATGTGTGCTCCCTTGATAGCTCGGAGAATGTCGAGGCGGTATTCCAGCTCCCGCCAGGTGTTTCGTAATATGTGTTCTGCCACACTATCCACAGCAGCTTGTATTCTAGCCTTCAGTTCGTCGACGTAAGCAACTGGTGAGACAAAGACTCTGTCCTTGATATAGCCCCCCCAAAAAAAGTCAAGGGGCGTAACGTCTGGACAGCGGGGTGACCAGGGTGTTGGACCATTCCTTCCAATCCACCGATCCGGACATTACTCCCCTCTCCAGAACTTAGAACTACTTAAACCTAACTAACCTAAGGACATCACACACATCCATGCCCGAGGCAGGATTCGAACCTGCGACCGTAGCGGTCGCGCGGTTCCAGACTGAAGCGCCTAGAACCGCTCGACCACACCGGCCGGCTCCTGTCTTTACTCACGGACAACTGTATGTAGCCTTTTCAAGGGTAACTAAATCAACTAACACCTTTGTAACCCTTAAAGAAAATGATAAACAAAAGGTACACGAAGATTACACTCTGGCCGGCCGCGGTGCCCGTGCGGTTCTAGGCGCTCCAGTTCGGAGCCGCGCTGCTGCTACGGTCGCAGGTTCGAATCCTGCGTGATGTCCTTAGGTTAGTTAGGTTTAAGTAGTTCTAAGTCTAGTGGACTGATGACCTCAGATGTTAAGTGTCATAGTGCTTAGAGCCATTTGAACCATTTGATTACACTCTTACGTTAAATATAGTTTACACCGAGGTGCTGTAATGTTCTATAAAGAATTTTGCTCAAAGTTATGTGCACAGAAATGTATACACAATCTTTCTTTCTTTCTCGGGCCTATGTCCCGCACCAACGCGGGGTCGGCTATGTTATGACGGATTTGGCAGTGTTAATTGCAGAGGGTGGTCGGATGCCCTTCCTGCCGCCACCCCGAACCTCCCGCGACGGAAGTAGTATACCCCAGCTGTTTGCGTCTAGTGTAAGTCATAAAATAATGCGAACGTTTTCAAATGTCAGTTACACGAGGCGGAAGGTGAGGATCAGCCCGGTATTCACCTGGCGGGATGTGGAAAACCGCCTAAAAACCACATCCAGGCTGGCCGGCAGACCGGCTCTCGACGTTAATCCGCCGGGCGGATTCGATCCGGGGCCGGCGCGCCTACCCGGGTCCAGGAAACAGCACATTAGCGCTCTCGGCTACCCTGGCGGGTCAGAAATGTATACACAATGATGTATCATAAATTCATGATTAATATTTCACGTCGTTCGGTTCTCTTCATTTCGACAAGTACCCCTAGCCCAGAGACTAACTTATTCCAAATACTGTCATTATTTGAAAATATAAAAGTGTGAAAGTTTCACAAGGGTTACCTGGTTGTCGTTAACCGAATCTTCGAGGTCCATAAAGAAGAAGAATCGCCACACACTGTAGAGCGGTAAGCACCACTGATGCCATACCTGGGACAGTAGTGAGGTGACTAGTTAAAGGCAGAGGGGAGCACACACCACTGTGCCGCACAGCTGCACGTAAACAATGTCTTCATTACCATTTTCTCAGACAATATCGGCCGATTTTTATTGCATTCCCGCCGACGTAAACGCCTCGTCGCCGCCGTGAGTTGAGGGAAGAGAATTAATATGCGGGTGCGTTTAGTGGTGTGTGAGCAGCCCCAGAGGCGGCCCCTGCTACTGGTAGCTGTCGGTGGCGGTGTCGGGCACTTGGCACTCCGGCAGGTCGTTGCCCCCCCCCCCCCCCCCCCCTCCCGCTGCCGCCGCCGCCGGCTGGCCGAGTGCAGCGGTGACTCTGCGACCCGGCCTTGCATCACGGCGCTGGTCGACCACTGCGCCATTCAGAGAGGTTTCTCAACGCCTCCAGCCGGTTCCCTCTCCGCCACTCCTCTCCCATCGCAAGCGACACACTACTCCTTTCCTCCATTTTCTTGTTCGTCGACGTGCCGGAAGAGGCGGCAGTATTTCTTCAGTGTGGAGTGCTGGAGCTGTGCTAATCGTTTCGTTGCGCCACGTTTGAGTGTCGATGTTGTAGCACTTCTGGCTCTGGGAGCCATAACATTCATCATCACGCTTCACATAGCAGTTAAGCGGAGATACAATAGCGGACGCATAACGTGATAATGTTGGGTGAGGTATGAACAACTTTGAGAAATTGCGCGAACTTTATAATGTTATAATCTAATTGTTTGCCGTGATGGAAGATGGAGAAATTACCCTCTGGCCAGCGCGCCAAAACTCACATTTTCATTCATTAATTATTAATGAAGTACTCCGTCTTCAGGCCACAAGTCGCCCATCGGGACCATCCGACCGCCGTGTCATCCTCAGTTGAGGATGCAGAGAGGACGGGCGTGTGGTCAGAACACCGTTCTCGCGGTCGTTATGATGGTATTCTTGACCGAAGCCGCTACTAATCGGTCGAGTAGCTCCTCAATTGGCATCAAGAGGCTGAGTGCACCCCGAAAAATGGCAACAGCGCATGGTGGCCTGGATGGTCACCCATCTAGGTGCCGACCACGCCCGACAGCGCTTAACTTCGGTTCTCTCGGGAACCGGTGTATCCACTGCGGCAAGGCCGTTGTCATAATTATTATTATTATTCGTTACAGTCAACTTTGGACTACGCTAAGCATCAGTCATTTCTTGTGCTTTTTCTTGCGTTCTTCCCAGTACTTCTTCATTTTTTCTGAGTGGGCTTCTTTACGTTCTTGCGACCAGGTTGTTCCCGTCTTCTTTGATTGCGTTCGGTCTTTGAATCCCTGTATTTTGTTGATGGCATTCCTATATTCCATTCTGTTGTAAACTGTCTCTGGTATAATGTTCATTTCTGCAATGTCTTCTTTTACTTCTTTCAGCCAGTTAATTTGTGTCTTTCTGCTTTCCATGTATTCCAGGATTTTCTTTGCCGTTCTTTCTGGTGCCATTCTTTTGACATGCCCATAGAAACTCAGTCTTCTCTTTTTAAAGGATGTTGTCAGTTTTTCAATTTTCTCGTATAACTCTTTATTGGATCGCAATTTATAATCTTGTCCATCCTTTTTAGGTCCTAAGATCTTTCTCAGTATTTTTCTCTCTTTTATTTCCAATTTCTCCAACAGACGTTTTCTGTTCAGTGGGATGCATTCAATCGCATACAAACTTCCTGGTTTTATTACCGCATTGTAGTGCCTGAGCTTGGCATTGATGGAGATCGACTTTTTATTGTATACATTTCGGCATAGCTGGTACGCCGTTTCCATCTTTATTGCTCTTTCCTGTAGTGAAACATTTGGTAACCCTGTCGGTGTAATCCATTCCCCTAGATACTTAAATTTATGAACTCTCTTAATTATTCCATATTTAGTTTGCAATGTCTGTGTTGGGTCTGTTTTGTCCTGTATCATCAGTTCTGTCTTTTCATACGATATTTGTAGACCTGTCTTCTCAGCGATCTCATGCAGCATTTCTATCTGAATCTTTGCTGTTTCGATGTCATCTGCCAATATTGCCATGTCATCAGCAAATGCCAGACATTCAATTTTTGTTTTATTTCTTCCTAACGTTATCCCATTTTTCACTCCAGCTTCTGCCATCTTCTTTCTCCATTCCCTGACCACTTTTTCAAGGACAATGTTAAACAACAGTGGGGAGAGCCCATCCCCTTGTCTAACACCTGTTCCAATTACAAACGGTTGTGACAATCTACCCAAAAACTTCACTTGCGATTTTGTTCCCGTAAGGGTTTCCTGGATTAGGCTTCTGCTTTTATCATCAATCCCAAATTCTTCTAATGTGTTAAACAGGGTTGGTCTATCAATAGAATCATATGCTTTTTTGAAGTCTATGAATGTAATTACTAGATTTTTCGATGTGCGTGCGCGAAGTTGTATTATGGAGAGTAGACTGAAAATCTGTTCACTGCATGATCTTCCTTTTCTAAACCCAGCCTGATATTCACCCAGTTCTTTCTCTACTTGATTTTCAATCCTGTTTTGTAGTGCCTTGTCATAATTATTAATGAAGTATTACTCATATTTCGGTGCTAATAGTAGGAGAAAACCTCTCAATAATAAACCACTCCGAGGCTGTCAAATTTATTTTCAGTATTTATTTTGAAGAATATTTGACTGGAGAGATATTGCTTAATAAGATCGTGTGTGATCGGTCCTCCGCTGAATGACCACCCAGTGAAGGGACCCGTGCTACCAAGTCAGTCGTCAAGGAATCACAGAACAGTAAAGCCGTGAAGGAGGGGCTGAAGTCTTAAGTGAAGTAAAGTGGAGTCGGATTGTGCAGCTGCTCTTTATGCGCCAGTCTCAAGGTACTCGGCGAACGGTAGAGTCTTGGTAGAGAAGCTAAACTTTACAGTTCATTGGATTTATGTGAGCGTACAGAATCACAAGATTGTCACCACATCACAGACTAATTAAGCTTAGGATGTTAATTCCGCCGAAGCGACATCCATGAGTCAACTGGATTCCGTAATGATTGTTAGGAAGAAAAGGGAGAAAGACTGGGTTTAACGTCCCGTCCACATCGAGATTAGCAGAGACGGAGCACAAGCTCGAATTGTGTCAGAGGTGGGGGAGGAAATCGGCAGTGCCCTTTCAAAGGAACCATCCCGGCATTTGCCTGGTGCGATTTAGCGAAGTCACAGAAAACCTAAATCTGGTTGACCGGACTGGGGTTTGAACCGCTGGTGTAAAGAGCTTAAAAATTGGACGATTGAACAGTGGAAAAACGTTGTGTGGAGTGACGAATCACGATATACAATGTGGCGATCCAATGGCAAGGTGTGGGTATGGAGAATGATCGGTGAACGTCATCTGCCAGCGTGTGTAGTGCCGACAGTGTAATTCAGTGGCGGTGGTCTTTTTTTTTAAAGAGGGTCTTGCACCCCTTGTTGTTTTGCGTGGCACTATCACAGCACAGGCCTACATTGATGTTTTAAGCACCTTCTCGCTTCCCACTGTTGAAGAGCAATTCGGGGATGGCGACTGCATCTTTCAACACGATCGAGCACCTGTTCATAATGCACTGCCTGTGGCGGAGTGGTTACACGACAATAACATCCCTGTGATGGACAGGCCTGCACAGAGTCCTGACCTGAATCCTATAGAACACCTTTGGGATGTTTTGGAACGCCGACTTCGTGCCAGGTCTCACCGACCGACATGGATACCTCTCGTCAGTGCAGTACTCCGTGAAGAATTGGCTTGCATTCCCCAAGAAACCTTCCAGCACCTGACTGAACGTATGCCTGCGAGAGTGAAAGCTGTCACCAAGGCTAAAGGTGGGCCAACACCATATTGAATTCCAGCATTACCGATGGAGGGCGTCACGAACTTGTAGGTCATTTTCAGCCAGGTGTCCGGATGCTTTTGATGACGTAGTGTATATGCAGGTTGATTTATCTAAATGGGGACAAACTGCTGGATGAGGATAAAAGATCTTTGATCGTGACAAGGCTGCTGGCTCGCTAGCCTGAGGTAAGCCAGACAACCACGCGGTATATTCTCCTCAACTGCCACTACCCGTATCATTTACAAAGCACGCAGGACTTGTCAGCTACGGGCTTACCTCCGTAGCGGCGATTTTGTCACTGATTCGTCGCACAGGCAACCATAGTTCTGCGTTTTCTGTCATCTTTCTATTCACATATGATGTCATCTTCACGAGGTACGCTACCGCCAACCTTCACAGCTCCCCTACTCTGGGCTATGGACAATCCCCGTGCTATGGCGGCAGAGAACCATCTGCACTGGTTCACCTTCAGTCTATGAAAGGCGGTTATTGGCATCTGCCTAATGGACCAGTTATCGTTCCAGAGCCCCTCATAGACGATGCATTTCTGCGCTTCTTGTGGGTGATGCTGCCTCCTGTGCTGAAAAATGCGCCTTTGGTCGTAATGGTGCTCTGGGTCATTGCCCTTTCCACTATAGAGCTAAAACACTAATACAGACAGAAGTATCCCACTCACCTGCTGTGTTCTCATGGGTGTTATCATTTACTGAAACCTACAATGACAAAGCTCTTTTATCTCCAGCTTCAAGCGAGTGTACCGGGGCTTGAAACGCATTTTCGGCCATATCTTCAGTGACCGTTCATGCTCCTCATCCTCAGGATGGCTAGGAATATCGAGACTCTACTGTACAGCGTACGATAGGAGTTACTGGGCCTGTCATTATGCGTAACTTATTTTTTGAAGTTCCCTCGTATGTGTCAATGCGGTGTGTGTGTGTGTGTGTGTGTGTGTGTGTGTGTGTGTGTGTGTGTGTGTGTGTGTGTGTGTGTGTGTGTGTGTGTCCTCGCAATACGCGCATCACGTATTGCAACAGACAGTAACTGTCACCTTAATCTCACCTTAATTTACAAATTTCTCAGGGTATCTACTGCTGTCTTGATCCACTAGCGCTCCTGAAAGAAAATAACATTTACTTAATTCGGGGTTTTAGTGTGCTTCAGTTTCCTATCCAATCTGACTCCCGCTTTAATATTTACTGGTAATGGAAATGACCGTTTGCCGTCATTCGCTGGGAGGGCCCTTACGGGGCAGGTCCGGCCGCCTTGGTGCAGGTCTTATTACATTCGACGCCACATTGGGCGACCTGCGCGCCGGATGGGGATGAAATGATGATGAAGACAACACAACACCCAGTCCTTGACAGGAGAAAATTCCCTACCCAGCCGGGAATCGAACCCGGGCCAGTAGAACAGCAATCCGTCACGCTGACCACTCAGCTATCGGGGCGGACATATTTCCTGGTGATCTAATAGAACCCATTTCAATCTCCAATGATAAAAAATGGCTTTGAACCAGACAGGCCTTAGAAACCTCGACTCGTAACTTGAAACTTTAGAACACTTTTTTCTTGAGAATGAAACCATGGAACGCCTTTTTTCTTCAGAAACACGTCCACCATTAAATTAATAATCCTGTTACGTATGCACTGTCTTTCCCACGTTCCATTTCGTTGCCAGACGTCTCCAGAGCTTAACCGCATTGGAAGAAGGACGCTGTTTCTGCCCGTGATTTAAAATGATACTCAGTACGAAATAATTATCTTCTATTTCAAGTTTTGCTGACAGGACCTGCACTATAAGCAAGTAATCTTTTATGCTAGCTGTGTCACAGAACACAGTAAAATAATTGATGAAGACATCAATGTAATTCTTGCTATTAATACCGTTATCCAATTATATTGCTTTGAAATTTCACGGCCGCTTAACTTTATATGAGTCCCTAAATTTGCGACTGCCCTATATCAGTTCATCAAAATTATAAGAGGAGGAGTAGAAGCGTACAACAGCCTCACGGTAAGCACATTACCACTAAGTTACCGCGTTTGCCAAACAGTTTACTCTTTCTGAGCAACCGGAATTTCGGGTGTCCTTACACGGCCTACAAACCAGTTACACGTCCTTCGCTTTTCTGTGAACCCATACAATTTTAAATACTGAATTATAAAAATGTACGCATTTCACGACTCGTCCGCTTCTAACAGTACGAAGTTTTATGCTGAAAGAAAATTGTCTCAGTCAACAATACGTCCAGTCAACTCCATCAGTCAGTTACTGTAAGTGGTGAGGCCTGCGGATAAACGTTTTTAGTCCAAGGCGAAAAACAGTATCAGCGCATTATGGGTTACGACTGCATGTCCAGAAGAGTTGGGCGGGGAACATAAACATGTAAATCCAGAACCAGTCCTCTGCCCTTCAGGTTGTCGATCTGAGCGGCAGGCACTGCGAAGGTTATTGCCCTGGGAATGCAAAGACATTCAGTGAGCCAGACCTGATTCTTCGCCGATGGTGCTGTTGCAAATGCCGTTGATCAAACGTCGACAACAATGTAACAGACACTACATTAAAATGGCTCAAAATGTTCACATTATTGTCACAGTTCCAAAATGACCGTTATGCTTCTTTCGAAAGTCTTTGGGGAAAGAAAGTGGAGAGAACTTGTGGCTACTTGACACAGGGCTGTATATAACGGTATCGTACAGGTTAATTACACGGTTTCAATATTCTTCACTTTGACGGAGACAGTTAATGTTAGTAATGGTCTACAGATGATGCACTCTGTCACTTACAATTGTCTGTGAAAAAGAAAGAGGATAACTACCACAATATGTTTCCGTTCCCCGTGGAACGAGTGTCGATAGCATATACTGAACGAATACTCTGCTACTACAGCCAAGCAAATCAGCAGTCGCAGAGCGCTGCCTCGCAGGATTACGCGCAATCAGTTACAACCACTACAATATTGCTGGCACAGACTTCCGGCTACTGGAGTGCCATGAGAAAAGCGATTCACATACGAGAAGGAGACAAGTTAATCATAACTGTTTGCGGTCACAACCTTACTAAGGCTTCGGAACCAGCGCTATGATAAATCAAAAGATCGAAAGAAATGTCCTACAGTATCAACAAAACTGACTTCTGATGTGCACCGAGCGCTCATTGACACATTGTGCATTGTACACGTCATCGCACGGAACCTGTAAGACTCAACAGTTGGGTGGAAGGGGATATGGGATGCAAGACCCGCGCTTGCCCATGCCCAGTTTCATACACTCCTGGAAATTGAAATAAGAACACCGTGAATTCATTGTCCCAGGAAGGGGAAACTTTATTGACACATTCCTGGGGTCAGATACATCACATGATCACACTGACAGAACCACAGGCACATAGACACAGGCAACAGGGCATGCACAATGTCGGCACTAGTACAATGTATATCCACCTTTCGCAGCAATGCAGGCTGCTATTCTCCCATGGAGACGATCGTAGAGATGCTGGATGTAGTCCTGTGGAACGGCTTGCCATGCCATTTCCACCTGGCGCCTCAGTTGGACCAGCGTTCGTGCTGGACGTGCAGACCGCGTGAGACGACGCTTCATCCAGTCCCAAACATGCTCAATGGGGGACAGATCCGGAGATCTTGCTGGCCAGGGTAGTTGACTTACACCTTCTAGAGCACGTTGGGTGGCACGGGATACATGCGGACGTGCATTGTCCTGTTGGAACAGCAGGTTCCCTTGCCGGTCTAGGAATGGTAGAACGATGGGTTCGATGACGGTCTGGATGTACCGTGCACTATTCAGTGTCCCCTCGACGATCACCAGTGGTGTACGGCCAGTGTAGGAGATCGCTCCCCACACCATGACGCCGGGTGTTGGCTCTGTGTGCCTCGGTCGTATGCAGTCCTGATTGTGGCGCTCACCTGCACGGCGCCAAACTCGCATACGACCATCATTGGCACCAAGGCAGAAGCGACTCTCATCGCTGAAGACGACACGTCTCCATTCGTCCCTCCATTCACGCCTGTCGCGACACCACTGGAGGCGGGCTGCACGATGTTGGGGCGTGAGCGGAAGACGGCCTAACGGTGTGCGGGACCGTAGCCCAGCTTCATGGAGACGGTTGCGAATGGTCCTCGCCGATACCCCAGGAGCAACAGTGTCCCTAATTTGCTGGGAAGTGGCGGTGCGGTCCCCTACGGCACTGCGTAGGATCCTACGGTCTTGGCGTGCATCCGTGCGTCGCTGCGGTCCGGTCCCAGGTCGACGGGCACGTGCACCTTCCGCCGACCACTGGCGACAACATCGATGTACTGTGGAGACCTCACGCCCCACGTGTTGAGCAATTCGGCGGTACGTCCACCCGGCCTCCCGCATGCCCACTATACGCCCTCGCTCAAAGTCCGTCAACTGCACATACGGTTCACGTCCACGCTGTCGCGGCATGCTACCAGTGTTAAAGACTGCGATGGAGCTCCGTATGCCACGGCAAACTGGCTGACACTGACGGCGGCGGTGCACAAATGCTGCGCAGCTAGCGCCATTCGACGGCCAACACCGCGGTTCCTGGTGTGTCCGCTGTGCCGTGCGTGTGATCATTGCTTGTACAGCCCTCTCGCAGTATCCGGAGCAAGTATGGTGGGTCTGACACACCGGTGTCAATGTGTTCTTTTTTCCATTTCCAAGAGTGTATATGGATGAAGTCAGTCAGGCCTTCGAAGCGGAACTGTGAGAATAACTAAATCGTATCTAACAGAGAGAACGTGTAAAGTCCACATAGGAACAGAAGCTTCAGAAGCAATCACCCGCAAAGCAAGCGTCTTCCAAGGAGGTGTACTCTTCCTACAACTTATTTATCTGTTGGTCGTATGGATTTTTGACACATTGAAAAAAAAGAAAATCATACAGTGTAGAGTATAATATTTACAATATAAAACCTTATAAACAAAAATCTAAAATATTTATTTGAACTATCGACTTCGGAGTCGCCAGTAGGAAGTCTTCTAGTCTTCCATCGTATTACATTGTGCAATCTTGTTCTATGATTGTCTGATGGCCTGTGGTTCTCCGTAGTTACTAAGCGCAGATGATTGCTCACCTCAGTTGTGTAAAAAATATGCACATCTGCCGTGTTGGGTTCAGACTCCGTTTAGCATTGACCTTGTCTTGCGTCGTTTCTGGGTGATACATGGTATATTTCGTTGTCCAGTCCATTCCTGAGTCGCTTCATTAGTAATGTTGAACTCATCTTCCACAACGATCCTTGTTGTTATTGTTGGTAGTCGTGTAGAGCGGAGTTATGGCTTGCATATTCGACATCTTGATGGGCTGCTAGATTTTTACTATTCAGGCTCTTTTTTGTACTCATTTGTGAGAGCATTTATGCGACGTTGTTGAGAGTGTGGGATGTGGCTTAGTACAGGTGTTGATTTGGGAACGCCAGCAATCATTCTCATGGCGTTATTTAGTTGGTAACCTATCTCTTTTGCATATGGAGTGTTTAGCCGAACAGGGGAACAATATTCAGCGGTTGAGTAGAAGGTACGACCAAGAGCTAAAGAATGTAGGTTGGATGCTGATTCTCCTCAGATTGTACCACATAGCTGTTGATTGATGTTTCCTATTTTCAGTTTTTCGGTTGCTTTGTTAGATGTTCTGTGAAAGATAAAGAGTTCCATCAACGGTTACCCTTAGGTATTTTGGTGTGTTATTGTGAGTGTAGTCGTTTCGGAGTGTTTGTTGAGTTTTATTCCGGCGAGTTAATTCAGATGGCAACCCAGTTCTAAGCAAAGAAGGGAAGGCAGAAAGGTGGAAGGAGTATATAGAGGGTTTATACAAGGGCGATGCACTTGAGGACAATATTATGGAAATGGAAGAGGATGTAGATGAAGATGAAATGGGAGATAAGATACTGCGTGAAGAGTTTGACAGAGCAATGAAAGACCTGAGTCGAAACAAGGCCCCGGGAGTAGACAAAATTCCATTAGAACTACTGATGGCCTTGAGAGAGCCAGTCATGACAAAACTCTACCATCTGGTGAGCAAGATGTATGAGACAGGCGAAATACCCACAGACTTCAAGAAGAATATAATAATTCCAATCCCAAAGAAAGCAGGTGTTGACAGATGTGAAAATTACCGAACTATCAGTTTAATAAGTCACAGCTGCAAAATACTAACGCGAATTCCTTACAGACGAATGGAAAAACTGGTAGAAGCGGACCTCGGGGAAGATCAGTTTGGATTCCGTAGAAATGTTGGAACACGTGAGGCAATACTAACCTTACGACTTATCTTAGAAGAAAGATTAAGAAAAGACAAACCTACGTTTCTAGCATGTGTAGACTTAGAGAAAGCTTTTGACAACGTTAACTGGAATACTCTCTTTCAAGTTCTGAAGGTGGCAGGGGTAAAATACAGGCAGCGAAAGGCTATTTACAATTTGTACAGAAACCAGATGGCAGTTATAAGAGTCGAGGGGCATGAAAGGGAAGCAGTGGTTGGGAAAGGAGTGAGACAAGGTTCTAGCCTCTCCCCGATGTTATTCAATCTGTATATTGAGCAAGCAGTAAAGGAAACAAAAGAAAAATTCGGAGTAGGTATTAAAATTCATGGAGAAGAAGTAAAAACTTTGAGGTTCGCCGATGACATTGTAATTCTGTCAGAGAAAGCAAAGGACTTGGAAGAGCAGTTGAACGGAATGGACAGTGTCTTGAAAGGAGGATATAAGATGAACATCAACAACAGCAAAACGAGGATAATGGAATGTAGTCAAATTAAATCGGGTGATGCTGAGGGGATTAGATTAGGAAATGAGACACTTAAAGTAGTAAAGGATTTTTGCTATTTAGGGAGGAAAATAACTGATGATGGTCGAAGTAGAGAGGATATAAAATGTAGACTGGCAATGGCAAGGAAAGCGTTTCTGAAGAAGAGAAATTTGTTAACATCGAGTATAGATTTAAGTGTCAGGAAGTCGTTTCTGAAAGTATTTGTATGGAGTGTAGCCATGTATGGAAGTGAAACATGGACGATAACTAGTTTGGACAAGAAGAGAATAGAAGCTTTCGAAATGTGGTGCTACAGAAGAATGCTGAAGATAAGGTGGGTAGATCACGTAACTAATGAGGACGTACTGAATAGGATTGGGGAGAAGAGAAGTTTGTGGCACAACTTGACTAGAAGAAAGGATCGGTTGGTAGGACATGTTTTGAGGCATCAAGGGATCACAAATTTAGCATTGGAGGGCAGCGTGGAGGGTAAAAATCGTAGAGGGAGACCAAGAGATCAATACACTAAGCAGATTCAGAAGGATGTAGGTTGCAGTAGGTACTGGGAAATGAAGAAGCTTGCACAGGATAGAGTAGCATGGAGAGCTGCATCAAACCAGTCTCAGGACTGAAGACCACAACAACAACAACAATTATTTAATGCCGGCCGAAGTGTCCGAGCGGTTCTAGGCGCTACAGTCTGGAACCGCGCGACCGCTACGGTCGCAGGTTCGAATCCTGCCTCGGGCATGGGTGTGTGTGACGTCCTAAGGTTAGTTAGGTTTAGGTAGTTCTAAGTTCTAGGGGACTGATGAACTCAGAAGTTAAGTCCCATACTGCTCAGAGTCATTTGAACCATTAATTATTAGTGTGTCAAGCTAGTTCGCGGACGGCATGACGTGCACCCTGAGTAACGTTAAATGAACTAGCAAACACTAGCGGTCAAACAATCTTGGCATCTCCTGACCGTAACACACATTCTACGTATGCCAGCTATGGTACGAGCTGTATACGGCTTACATAAAAATAGTGACGCCAGACGAAACATTGCGCTATACGCAGCCTTACTGCGTGTTCATACGCCGGTCTTACAACAATAGTAGTAAAACAAAAGACAAGGACACACATACAGAGATTAAAAACCTGGATGTCCAGATGGAAATTCAGGCCATATCTCATTAAGACACAGACAATATTTTTCAGACACGGGAACCTAACCAGAGAACGCCAGACATACAACTGACACTCTGGGACGCGCCACCCAGACTCGACAATACTGCTGGGTGTATTTAGACACACATACCAATTTACAGACGCGTCTGTCGTACCTACTAGACAAAGTAAGGAAATGTTGTTGTTGTTGTTGTTGTCTTCAGTCCTAAGACTGGTTTGATGCAGCTCTACATGCTACTCATTAGTTATGTGATCTACCCATCTAATCTACAGCATCCTTCTGTAGCACCACATTTCGAAAGCTTCTATTCTCTTCTTGTCCAAACTATTTATCGTCCATGTTTCACTTCCATACATGGCTACACTCCATACAAATACTTACAGAACCGACTTCCTGACACTTAAATCTATACTCGATGTTAACAAATTTCTCTTCTTGAGAACCGCTTTCCTTGCCATTGCCAGTCTACGTTTTATATCCTCTCTACTTCGACCATTATCAGTTATTTCGCTCCCCAAATAGCAAAACTGCTTTACTACTTTAAGTGTCTCATTCCCTAATCTACTCCCTCAGCATCACACGAGTTAACTCGACTATATTCCATTATCCTCGTTTTGCTTTTGTTGATGTTCATCTTATATCCTCCTCTAAAGACACTGTCCATTCCGTTCAACTGCTCTTCCATCCCTTTGCTATCTCTGACAGAATTACAATGTCATCAACGAACCTTAAAGCTTTTATTTCTTCTCGATGGATTTTAATACCTACTCCGAATTTTTCTTTTGTTTCCTTTACTGCTTGCTCAATATACAGAATGAATAACATCGGGGAGAGGATACAACCCTGTCTCTTTTCCCAACCACCGCTTCCCTTTCTTGTCCCTCGACTCTTATAACTGCCATCTGCTTTCTGTACAAATTGTAAATAGCCCTTCGCTCCCTGTATTTTACCCCTGCCACCTTCAGAACTTGAAAGAGAGTATTCCAGTCAACATTGTCAAAAGCTTTCTCTAAGTCTACAAATGCTAGAAATGTAGGTTTGCCTTTTCTTAATGAAGCTTCTAAGATAAGGAAGGAAATATCAAAATCTAATGGAGCATACACGACTTTGAGGGTGCGATGACAGAACAGCAATACATAGCTATAAAACCTATTATACGTGTCCACTTCCCTGTGGGCAATAACGAGACTGACTGAAAGACGACTGCTCTACAGCAGAACAAAAACACTCGATGTGTGCCGGATAGCAAACGTAGAACGGCGACAGCCAAAAATAAAAAAACTGCGTGCAGATTACGGCAAACATACGCCGATGAGCCAAAACATTATGGCTACTGTCCACCGCGAGGCTGAATGCCTCCTTGTGGCGTCGCGGACACGTGACGCAATAATGAAAGAACGTAAGCGGAAGAGAGACGAATAGACAGTCATTACAGCGAAGAGACGGTCCGTAAATGCGGAAGTCCACTGATATAAACGGTTTTGACAAAGGTCACATTGTTGTGCCGTTGCAACAGGAAACTAGATCCCTGAAACGACGAATTTGATCGTCTGTTGGCGTGCTACAGTCGTGACTACCTATGGAAAGCGGCTGAAGTGTGGTGAAATAACGGGTTGCCGTATAGTATTGGACGACCACGTCTCATCTCAAAACGCAGGGGTCGGAGGATCCTCCGCTGTGTAATCCAGGATAGGCAGCGATCTGTGGCAAGAAGGGGGGCAAGTTCCTTCGCGTACTCTGGGTAAAATAGAACTGGTATCCAATCAGGTCCAGCGGCCTTTCCTCTTTCAAAATCGCTCAAAAGAGGAAAGGCCGCTGGACCTAATGGGATACCAGTTCGATTTTACACAGAGTACGCGAAGGAACTTGCCCCCCTTCTTCCAGCGGTGTACCGTAGGTCTCTAGAAGAGCGTAGCGTTCCAAAGGATTGGAAAAGGGCACAGGTCATCCCCGTTTTCAAGAAGGGACGTCGAACAGATGTGCAGAACTATAGACCTATATCTCTAACGTCGATCAGTTGTAGAATTTTGGAACACGTATTATGTTCGAGTATAATGACTTTCCTGGAGACTAGAAATCTACTCTGTGGGAATCAGCATGGGTTTCGAAAAAGACGGTCGTGTGAAACCCAGCTCGCGCTATTCGTCCACGAGACTCAGAGGGCCATAGACACGGGTTCACAGGTAGATGCCGTGTTTCTTGACTTCCGCAAGGCGTTCGATACAGTTCCCCACAGTCGTTTAATGAACAAAGTAAGAGCATATGGACTATCAGACCAATTGTGTGATTGGATTGAGGAGTTCATAGATAACAGAACGCAGCATTCCATTCTCAATGGAGAGAAGTCTTCCGAAGTAAGAGTGATTTCAGGTGAGCCACAGGGGAGTGTCATGGGACCGTTGCTGTTCACAATATACATAAATGACCTGGTGGATGACATCGGAAGTTCACTGAGGCTTTTTGCAGATGATGCTGTGGTGTATCGAGAGGTTGTAACAATGGAAAATTGTACTGAAATGCAGGAGGATCTGCAGCGAATTGACGCATGGTGCAGGGAATGGCAATTGAATCTCAATGTAGACAAGTGTAATGCGCTGCGAATACATAGAAAGATAGATCCCTTATCATTTAGCTACAAAATAGCAGGTCAGCAACTGGAAGCAGTTAATTCCATAAATTATCTGGGAGTACGCATTAGGAGTGATTTAAAATGGAATGATCACGTAAATTTGATCGTCGGTAAAGCAGATGCCAGACTGGGATTCACTGGAAGAATCCTAAGGAAATGCAATCCGAAAACAAAGGAAGTAGGTTACGGTACGCTTGTTCGCCCACTGCTTGAATACTGCTCAGCGGTGTGGGAACCGTAACAGATAGGGTTGATAGAAGAAATAGAGAAGATCCAACGGAGAGCAGCGCGCTTCGTTACAAGATCATTTAGTAATCGCGAAAGCGTTACGGAAATGATAGATAAACTCCAGTGGAAGACTCTGCAGAAGAGACGCTCAGTAGCTCGGTACGGGCTTTTGTTAAAGTTTCGAGAACATACCTTCACCGAAGAGTCCAGCAGTATATTGCTCCCTCCTACGTATATCTCGCGAAGAGACCATGAGGATAAAATCAGAGAGATTAGAGCCCACACAGAAGCATACAGACAATCCTCCTTTCCACGAACAATACGAGACTGGAATAGAAGGGAGAACCGATAGAGGTACTCAGGGTAGCCTCCGCCACACACCGTCAGGTGGCTTGCGGAGTATGGATGTAGATGTAGATACTGGTGCAGGCACAAGAGTTTCGGAGCACGCCGTTCAAAGGCCATTATTGAACGTGGAGCTCCACATCACACGACCCCTAAGTGTTCCTGTATTAAGCCAACGACACGGTCAGTTATGATTGCAGTGAGCATCGTGGATCAATAGAAACGCATCACCCATCGAATGATCGAATTTCTTGTTACACCAGGTCGACGGTTGGGTCCTTACACGCCGTCGTTCAGGTGAATGGCTGCACGAAACATGTACCGCGTCACAAATTGAGGCCGGTAATGGCAGAATTATGCTATGGGACACATTGAGTTGGGCGTCCAAGGAATCTGTGGGGGTAATGGAAGGGATCACGATAGCAGTGAAGTTGGTGAACATTACTGCGGACCTCCTGTATCGCTTCATGCTGGAAGTCTCCCCCTACAGCGACGACAGCTTCCAGTAGGATAACTGTCCATGATGCAAGGTCAGAATCGTGCTACAGTGGTTTGAGGGGCTTTATAGTGAACTCACATTGAAGCCTTGGGCAGCAAATGTGCCTGATCTGTGCCCATTGGAACACACATCGGGCCCCTGCTGCGTGCCTGTAAACCACCATCCCGTAATTTGCGCGAATTGCTTGACCGGTGCCTAGACATCTGGTGTTACACACTTCTGTAACCCTGTCAAGGATTTGCAGAATTTATGCCAAGCACAATCTCTGTTTAACTGTGGTTGAAAAGTGGAATAACGCTGGTAAACAGGCGGCGATAATGTTTTGGCTCATCAGTGTTCAAATACACTCCTGGAAATGGAAAAAAGAACACATTGACACCGGTGTGTCAGACCCACCATACTTGCTCCGGATACTGCGAGAGGGCTGTACAAGCAATGATCACACGCACGGCACAGCGGACACACCAGGAACCGCGGTGTTGGCCGTCGAATGGCGCTAGCTGCGCAGCATTTGTGCACCGCCGCCGTCAGTGTCAGCCAGTTTGCCGTGGCATACGGAGCTCCATCGCAGTCTTTAACACTGGTAGCATGCCGCGACAGCGTGGACGTGAACCGTATGTGCAGTTGACGGACTTTGAGCGAGGGCGTATAGTGGGCATGCGGGAGGCCGGGTGGACGTACCGCCGAATTGCTCAACACGTGGGGCGTGAGGTCTCCACAGTACATCGATGTTGTCGCCAGTGGTCGGCGGAAGGTGCACGTGCCCGTCGACCTGGGACCGGACCGCAGCGACGCACGGATGCACGCCAAGACCGTAGGATCCTACACAGTGCCGTAGGGGACCGCACCGCCACTTCCCAGCAAATTAGGGACACTGTTGCTCCTGGGGTATCGGCGAGGACCATTCGCAACCGTCTCCATGAAGCTGGGCTACGGTCCCGCACACCGTTAGGCCGTCTTCCGCTCACGCCCCAACATCGTGCAGCCCGCCTCCAGTGGTGTCGCGACAGGCGTGAATGGAGGGACGAATGGAGACGTGTCGTCTTCAGCGATGAGAGTCGCTTCTGCCTTGGTGCCAATGATGGTCGTATGCGTGTTTGGCGCCGTGCAGGTGAGCGCCACAATCAGGACTGCATACGACCGAGGCACACAGGGCCAACACCCGGCATCATGGTGTGGGGAGCGATCTCCTACACTGGCCGTACACCACTGGTGATCGTCGAGGGGACACTGAATAGTGCACGGTACATCCAAACCGTCATCGAACCCATCGTTCTACCATTCCTAGACCGGCAAGGGAACTTGCTGTTCCAACAGGACAATGCACGTCCGCATGTATCCCGTGCCACCCAACGTGCTGTAGAAGGTTTAAGTCAACTACCCTGGCCAGCAAGATCTCCAGATCTGTCCCCCATTGAGCATGTTTGGAACTGGATGAAGCGTCGTCTCACGCGGTCTGCACGGCCAGCACGAACGCTGGTCCAACTGAGGCGCCAGGTGGAAATGGCATGGCAAGCCGTTCCACAGGACTACATCCAGCATCTCTACGATCGTCTCCATGGGAGAATAGCAGCCTGCATTGCTGCGAAAGGTGGATATACACTGTACTAGTGCCGACATTGTGCATGCTCTGTTGCCTGTGTCTATGTGCCTGTGGTTCTGTCAGTGTGATCATGTGATGTATCTGACCCCAGGAATGTGTCAATAAAGTTTCCCCTTCCTGGGACAATGGATTCACGGTGTTCTTATTTCAATTTCCAGGAGTGTAGTTCAAATAGCTCTAGGCACTATGGGACTTAACATCTGAGGTCATCAGTCCCCTAGACTTAGAACTACTTAAAACTAACCTACCTAAGGACATCACACACATCCATGCCCGAGGCAGGATTCGAACCTGCGACCGTAGCAGCAACGCGGTTCCGGACTGAAGCACCTAGAACTGCTCGACCACAGCGGCCGGCTGCTCATAGGTGTATACAGTTCAACAGATGTGAAAGACTTAATAACTAACAAACAACGAACAAAGAGACGTCCCAAATATAAATACATCACCCCACCGCGTACAGAAGCCCATAGCAACCCCAAGACTGACGCCGGAACGCCAGTAACTAAACATAAACAAAATGATCGTTAAACGGAATTGTGCCATATTAACAAACCCATTAATCTCAAACGTTTATATTTTCATAGTACAACATAAACCGCGAAAAAATATGATCTATGCAGAACGCACAAATCGACTAATTCCCGAGTCTAACCCTTATAAGTATAGTTGTCCTCGTCACGAACCTATTTTCCTTTTTCACGAGTACCATTTGAAACAAACAGCTTTAATTTCCCTTACGTTAATAATTTCTTTTATGTTAAAATTCTTTTCCTTTGTGTTAAACTTTTTGTTAATATTGAATTATCTTCGAAGATATTTCATGTGGTTTTAAAAATATTTGTCATAAAAGTGAAATTACTGCACCTTCAAAGCATTGCAAAACAACTGAATATTATAATGAATATATATAAATAAATGTAATCCATCTGGCTGAAAATGGCAGTGTATGCCTTGTAACAGGCCGCTCTTCCCTTTCTGGTGAGAGTACGTAATGTAAAAAATAAAGAAAAAGAAAATGATGACAGCGCCGTCGTTTGCAGTAATATTGCGCGCGTTGTACACTGAGATCTGGCCGTCCGCCCGTTAATTTTTCGCCAGAAGCAAAACGGTTAATTTCCGTTTTAATGAAGGGAGACGTATATGTGATCTGTAATGAATGAGAAATTAGAACTTCGATGAAAATAATGAGCACACAATATGGTAACTGTCTCAAGAAGCAATGGAGCGATTGATGACACAGATACAGGAAGGGCGAAACTCGTGTAACGTTGTTTTTCGGTAAAACTGCAGCAATGCGTTCTCTGGCGCCCACAGCATGTACTGTGTTATGTCCCTGTAAGACACCGGCGTTTGAAAAATATCGCTTTAGTTTATTTTTGACGCACGACTGTTGACTCTTAATGGCGAGTGCGGTAGCCATTGCAGGATCAGGCTGTCAGACTAATAGCTATTCATTATGGCAGATTTCAGCTGTGGGAAGGTGTAGAGCACCATGGAAGCCATCCACCCCAACCTCTACTACAGTTCCGCGAAACGCAGAAGAAAATAGCACTAAATCCTACCGCTGTAATACTTCAGCCAATTTTTTAGAGTGTTGCTGTAACACTTCTGATATGAATTTACAGTATAAATATTTGTGAAGATTTTTAACTGAAACTAAAAGTCAAAAGCGAAAATATTGTCCTTCGAAAAATATTCCTTGGGTCTGAATCCAGTACAACAATTTATTTCCATATTAAAGCTACCAAGTGGCCTATAATGATAACAATCATTTCGTGTGGCTCACTTCGGCGACTAGCGTATCGCTAAACTACCGCAGTTATCATACCGGGGAAAGGGGACCTACAGTTTAACGTGAAATCCAAAACATGTGTCGTTCCTGGTGAGCTTGAGAGGTAAAGCCTAGCAGACTGAAAAAATCAAGGTTGGATCGGGATTCGATACCACGACATCTCAGTTTCCAATCAACGCTTTACCTCTAGATGGCCTATAAATAAGAATTTCGATCCCAAAGGCTATTTACAATTTGTACAGAAACCAGATGGCAGTTATAAGAGTCGAGGGGCATGAAAGGGAAGCAGTGGTTGAAGGGAGTGAGACAAGGTTCTAGCCTCTCCCCGATGTTATTCAATCTGTATATTGAGCAAGCAGGAAAGGAAACAAAAGAAAAATTCGGAGTAGGTATTAAAATCCATGGAGAAGAAATAAAAACTTTGAGGTTCGCCGATGACATTGTATTCTGTCAGACACGGCAAAGGACTTGGGAGAGCAGTTGAACGGAATGGGCCAGTGTCTTTAAAGGAGGATATAAGATGAACATCAACAACAGCAAACCGAGGATAATGGAATGTAGTCGAATTAAATCGGGTGATGCTGAGGGAATTAGATTAGTAAATGAGACACTTAAAGTAGTAAAGGAGTTTTGTTATTTGGGGAACAAAATAACTGATGACTGTCGAAGTAGAGAGGATATAAAATGTAGACTGGCAATGGCAAGGAAAGCGTTTCTGAAGAAGAGAAATTTGTTAACATCGAGGATAGATTTAAATGTCAGGAAGTCATTTCTGAAAGTATTTGTATGGAGTGTAGCCATGTATGGAAGTGAAACGTAGACGAAAAATGGTTTAGACAAGAAGAGAATAGAATCTTTCGAAATGTGGTGCTACAGAAGAATGCTGAAGATTAGATGGGTAGATAACATAACTAATGAGGAGGTATTGTATAGGATTGGGGAGAAGAGGAGTTTGTGGCAAAACTTGACTAGAAAGGATCGGTTGGTAGTACATGTTCTGAGGCATCAAGGGATCACCAATTTAGTACTGGAGGGCAGCGTGGAGGGTAAAAATCATAGAGGGAGACCAAGAGATGAATACACTAAGCAGATTCAGAAGGATGTAGGTTGCCGTAGGTACTGGGAGATGAAGAAGCTTGCTCAGGATAGAGTAGCATGGAGAGCTGCATGAAACCAGTGTCAGGACTGAAGACAACAACAACAACAACAACATTCACATATGATAACAGATAAAAAAAACCGTAGGCTTTTAATCAGCTTGAAACAAGTTGATAGAATCCAGATGAAGCAAGGAGGAAAATTCATTCACGATGAAATGCGGAAAAACGAAATGATTTGTATTTAACCGACTGTAATTACGATCACGAGAATAAATTGCAGTGGAAAGACCTGTAGAAACGAGGGTATCAATTGACGGCACTAGATCGCGGCCTGAGAGGAAGCACAACAATTTACTCGTCTATTTCTAAAACACTAAAACAGTCGCTCAGTCATTCAGTGCCAGTAGCAACTTGCCTATCTAACAGCTTTCAGAGGCAACAAAAATTCATCTGTCAATACCTCATGTAATTACTGACCGGATTTAAAATTTTAAACTGCTGTCATAATCTACTCATTTAGAGGTATCATCTTCGGTTACAGGTTCGACACTTAAGTCAATTATTGAAGTTAGAAATTTTATACGTCTTGAGGGAGTTTAACTCATGGTTGGCAAACTGCCTATAATGTATTCATCAAAAATTTGAGAATGAGAGCACTTAGCGACTATGGACAAAAACTTTACACATAATTTCAAACATTTTCGGAACTTTTCCCAGCTGACATCCCCCAACAACACAATGAAACGACGATAACATTAACGATACTACATTTTCGCTGTTATTGCAGTAAAAATCAGTATCAGCCATAACTTTCTAATTTATTATTTTTTTTATTAATGCTATTCCCAACAAATTTTGCACTCATTGTATTACTTCACTGAATTACACATATTTCAAGAGGTATGACGTCATAAAGTCTGAGATGCGTGAGAAACTAGCTTTTCTTAAAACAAAGCGCAAATAACCCAGACTACACTCATCCAGTGTTTGATAACGAACTTTAATTGGAGCTGTTTTTCGCATGGGAGTTCTATTCATTAAGGAGCCGTGGGTGAGCGACGGTTACTGCTTGGACCGAAACGTTATTACCACCTTTTATTTATTTGACAAACTGCCTATTGGCTTCTGTCTCGGGTTCTTCGGCCGACGTTCATCTAATGATTTTTCTGACGTTTCGCCAGCACGAGTGGCTGGCATTGTCAAAGCTTCACCCTCCATTGCCGGTGGTGAACCACCGGCAATGGAGGGTGAAGCTTTGACAATGCCAGCCACTCGTGCTGGCGAAACGTCAGAAAAATCATTAGATGAACGTCGGCCGAAGAACCCGAGACAGAAGCCAATAGGCAGTTTGTCAACAAGTGGCCACGAAAGCCTCAACAATTTTGTTTTATTTATTTGTTAGTTGCTGTTTGACGTGCTTCCTACAAGATATTACAGTCCGCGTTCCATACTATTTTTATTATTAAAAGCCATACTACATGAATAACATAGTACCAACAGAAGCCCTTAGACCGCAGGCCGATTGGAAGTTCGAGCAGAACCTGAGATTTCTGGAGCGTTGGCGAGAAAAGCTGAGCAGTTCTAGTTGCGTGCAAGTGCAGCACTGCAATGCACAGGAAGGACGTCTTAAAGGGCCGGACACACGAGCGACAGATGGCAGCGATGCCTAGCAAGCGATGTCGTCTGCAATCGGTCGCTCGCCTCGGTCCCCAAACACGAGCGACTTGCCAAGTAATTTCAACCGGTATTATGAACGTCACTGTGGTGAGAAGTTCTGCTATGAAAAATGAACCAACTTTAGTTGCAGTTGCAGTGGCTTCCCGTATCTCTAAGAACACTTGCAAAACATAAATTTAAAATAAACGAGAGTTATAATTTATCAAGCTTGTTTTGAACCGCTTTATTTGGTGATTGTAGGTCACTTTAAAGAATATATTTTTTTGCATTGACTGCAAATGGGTTGTTTACATGTTTCTAGTCGCCAATACACTTCGTTTTATGTTTCTTAGTCCCCAATTCATTAGTCTTATAGTTCATCTGCAAGTCTCTACACAATTTGATCGATGCGTCTGTAGTGATGTTGTCAGTCAATAGCAACACAACTAATTCTCTAACTCTTGTATGAAGGAGAATTAGATCATAAGAAATAACTAGGTACTTGGGCATAACTGTATAACAGATTTGCCCTGAACATTTAAATTAAAATGTCTTTTTAACATTATAGTAGTTGCGTATGTTAGTCTATTTAGAAGTTAAAAACTCTAATAATGCGTATAATTATTTCGTAAACAACTCAAAATTATAAGGTGCAACCCACTGTATCTTAACAATTACTATGAACTTCCCAGCAATTCGACTTCTTCAGCCCAAACTTCGAAAAGCTAATCACTGGAAAATCGGAGGGTGTATTTTATATTACTTCTTAATATAAATGGCAATTCCGGCTTCAATTTCACTTCTCCGAGAAGTTCGTGTTTCCTGGATAGTTATAAATTGTAACGTAAATTTGTTACTCGTCTTTGGCAAAGTGAAACAAAACAAAAATGTGCAACAACGTTTGATAGACAAACGAGTCGCAGCCATATTACCACGCGCCTCTGTTAACCAGTCAGGCAGCCATATTGCGTGCACTAATCGCATGCGATCGATCAGATTCCCTACCGTTTCTAAGCGACCAGCGATCGACCGCTTCCACATCCCCATACACGTGCGGTCTGCGGAGCGATCGGCCTCCCATCTGCTGGATCGCTGCGATTCGTCGCTCGTGGCTCGACTGGCGTGCGCATGTGCAGCGGCCGGCCGCGTCACTCTTGTCACTCACCTCGTAGGACCAGGTGCAGGGGATGCCGGCGAAGCGCTGCACGCAGCGGCCCAGCTCCACGTCCTCGTGCGTGGTGTAGAGGTGCTGCAGGCAGTACTGGATGTGCGGCGCGACGCGCGCCAGCGTCTCGCGGCTCATCAGCACGCCTGGCCCGCCCATGCAGAAGTTCTCGTCGTACTCCAGCGACAGCAGGCCGAACTCCTGCTCGTTGCCACGGCCCGCCTGCCCGATGAAGCGCGGCTGTGGGCAGCGTTACATACATTCTGTCACTCGCAAGTCCATTCTGCCGTGGAGGAGGCGCTTGCTTTTTTTTTTTTTTTTTTTTCCTGGTCGTGTGACGAGGGCCTCCCGTCGGGTATACCGCTCGCCTGGTGCAAGTCTTTCGATTTGACGCCACTTCGGCGACTTGCGCGTCGAGGGGGATGAAATGCGGAGAAAATCTGCGACCCAGCCGGGAATCGAACCCGGGCCCTTGGGATTGACAGACTGTCGCGCTGACCACTCAGCTACCAGGGGCAGACGAGGAGGCGCTGATCGTAAGCCTAGTTTACACGACATTGTGTTGCGCCACTAGTTGCGTGGAATGAGTTGCACGCAAGTGGTTTCATATACGACTGTAGACACGACGACACCAGTATACACTTCAGTTTCGTCGTTTTGTGGGTCCCTGAGTCGTGTCTGAAATGACAGTTTTGGCATCTGCACGTCGCACTAGTTGAGATGGAGTTAAAGCCTGTTGCGTGGAATCGCTGCATAAGAAAAAAAAAAAATAAGAAACGTGTTTCGATTCGTGACTGGATGAATGGTTCAAATGGCTCTGACCGCTATGGGACTTAACTTCTGAGATCATCAGTCCCTAGAACTTAGAACTACTTAAGCCTAACTAACCTAAGGACATCACACACATCCATGCCTGAGGCAGGATTCGAAACTGCGACCGTAGCGGTCGCGCAGCTCCAGACTATAGCGCCTGGAACTGCTCGGCCACTCCAACCGGCGGACTGGATGAAGAAAAGGCGTCAGCTTGGTTGCTCAGTATCATTGCTGAAATTTATAACGGAAGACCCATTAAGTTCTTTTAATTATCTTAGAATATCACCAGAACTGTTCGCGTTTCTTCTAAATAGAGTTAATTATGTGATAAGGAGTAAAGGTACTGTAACGCATGAAGCACTGTCTCCAGAACTGAAATTACATATCATATTACAGAACATTCGGCATGATACAAGATGCGGTTTTAGTTGGTGATGACGCTTTTTCATTAACACCAATAATTATTAACATTAACAGTAATAATTATTAACATTAACAGCAATAATTATTCGAAGCAGGCCGCACTAATAAGAGAATGGTTTGCAAGCTACTCTCTTGAAGAGAGATCTTTACAGTGGCAATATTTCAAAATTCTAACATGTGTGAGTGGGGAGCACTGGAGCGACGTTTTAAAAAGATGAACATTGAATAAAGAATGCTGCTTCTTCAATTAGTATAGCCTTTCCTCCTGTCAACAATATTCCTTAAGGGGCTCCGGAAAGGCTCAAAATCATGAAAAGTTCAATTTTTACTTTTTTGCGTTTTCTGAATCTGCAGACTATTACCTTTTAATAGATATATAATTTATTCAATTCCGAAGACTACAACTATTTTTAAATTTTTTTTGAGATGTGTTCTACATGGGCGTGACCCACTGTGGCGCTGTTAAACTGCTATCAAATGGTGTTATTATTAACGTCCGTGTTCATCAGGTACATTTTAGTGATGTGAGATAAAGTATGTGTTGTGGCTAACCTGTGATGGTTCAATATATATCGCTGGTGTGATTGTCGATTGTTTCATGTTTATTTACTCTGTCGTTATCTCGAAAATATTCGTAATTAATTCTGTTTCTTGAGTCTCTGTTTTGTTGAAGTATAATAATGAGTAAAAGTAAAGTTATTAGAAATCCTCTGAACGCTTTTAAGAAAAGGAGAAATGTTGGAAAGCCAAAGGTATGTGTTATTACTGTAAACAATAAAGACGATGAAAATCCCCAACATAGCTTGTGTCCCAAAGAAGAAGACAGTTGGTGTAAATATAACAAAGGATTGCTAACTGGTGAAGTGTACACTCATAAGCATAGTCTGCCTCATGCAATAATGGAGGTGATAAAACCTATTTTCACAGACTTAGCAGCACCTGAACTGTTGAAAAAGTGTATTCACGGAAAAACTCAAAACCCCAATGAAAGTGTAAATAGTGTTATATGGTCGAGAATCCCCAAGACTGTATTTGTTGGAATAGAAACACTTCACTTTGGTGTGTATGATGCTGTTGCGACTTTCAATGATGGGAACATTGTAAGGTGCAAGGTATTTAGAAATATGGGAATGAAGATAGGTTCTAACATGGTACGAGCGATGCTTGCTTTAGACAAGGAACGCCTTCGGGCTGCAGACAGGGCTGTAAAGAGTCTAGAAATACAAGCAAGAGTAAACAGGAGGAGGAACAAGAGGAAGCTGGAGGAGGAGTTTGCAGAGGATGAAGATAATTCATCCTATGGACCTGGAATGCACTAAAAAGTTAATCCAATCTTTGTCGCTCTATTCCCAAATTTTTATTTTCTCATACTAATTACGTTTTCTAAGTATCTTCAAAACATATTTGTTTCAAACTTTCAGTAAATGTTACACAGTACCTTCTGCATAATTTAACACAGCCTTTTTCCAAAAAACTGTATATTTTTGAATATATAAATAAAAAATTGCAAAAAAATGTTGTGAATTTTCATTACAATTGAAAAAAAATCATCTTTAATAACTGAACTAAAATTTTGTAAAATCCCTGTGTTAAGTTGTAGCCTATATTCCAATAAATAATCTGTAAAAAGTTCAACTTCCTACCTCAAATACTTTGTGAGGAAAGATGTAATTTATAAGCGTTATTTTAACATTGCAAGTATAGGGCGTTCCGGAGCCCCTTAACAAAGAGTTGGCCGACTCGAACGATGGGAATTTAGCCTTGTAGACGAGAGCATTGCCACAGCTAGAATTACACTTGCTTGTATTTTTCTTAATTCAGCTGTATACGTGCTCCTCACTCAATAAATTTCGCCTTGCAGCTCAGATATTGTCAAACCATCTATATTATGATCGCACATGACGGTTTCAGCGGCAGCAATATGTTGCTTATTTTTGTAATCAGCATCACTGAAAAACGACAAACACCTATGCGAAGCACAGATATCCATAAAGCGAACATTATTCTCCGTTTCCCACTTCATATTTCAGTTTGTTTACACTCTACGAACACACCTAACCTCAAAGCTCATGCAACTAGTGCCGCCAAAGTTGGAACACGCCGAAAGTGTATAGTTTCACCACCGAGTTGCGCAAACGCACGGCGCGCATGCGCTGTGGCCGTAGTGCAGTTGCGTGCAACCTAGTGTCGCCTTGTAACTAGGCTTTCTTTCAGGAGTGCTAGTTCTGCAGGGTTCGCAGGAGAGCTTCTGTAAAGTTTGGAAGGTAGGAGACGAGATACTGGCAGAAGTAAAGCTGTGAGGACGGGGCGTGAGTCGTGCTTGGGTAGCTCAGTTGGTAGAGCACTTGCCCGCGAAAGGCAAAGGTTCAAATGGTTCAAATGGCTCTGAGCACTATGGGACTCAACTGCTGAGGTCATTAGGCCCCTAGAACTTAGAACTAGTTAAACCTAACTAACCTAAGGACATCACAAACATCCATGCCCGAGGCAGGATTCGAACCTGCGACCGTAGCGGTCTTGCGGTTCCAGACTGCAGCGCCTTTAACCGCACGGCCACTTCGGCCGGCAAAGGCAAAGGTCCCGAGTTCGAGTCTCGGTCCGGCACACAGTTATAATCTGCCAGGAAGTTTCATATCAGCGCACACTCCGCTGCAGAGTGAAAATCTCATTCAGGCTTTAGCCCAGTTTACACGACGACACTAGGTTGCACGCAACTGTACTACCGGCCGCTGCGCATGCGCGTTAACTACAAAAACAAGCCCCTGCTTGTTGGTGCGCTTGCGACTGGTTGATCTGGAGGAAGGGACCAAACAGCGAGGTCATCGTGTGCTTGAGAGTGTCATACGCGATCTGAACATGGATTCGTAAACAATATCTAAGCTGTAGAGCAAAATCCATTCAATTAAAATTATAAGAGTACATACACAAATGAATTAAGAAAAATACAGGCAAGCAATACATTTAGCTGCGGAACAGTCTACGACGGCAAGGCTAAAATCCTGTGTTTGGAGATGGCCGATTCTTTTTTAAGGAAAATAGTTGACAAGGGAAAAGGTTGCGGAAATCTGGAAAGCTGAACTGTTTATTCAACATTAATTTATTTAAAACGTCACGCCAATGCTTCCCATTCACAAACTGTAGTATAGATGATTAAAATAACTTTAAGACTCTTCCAGCGCAGTTTCTCTAAGCAAGGTGGGTGAGCAGTCGAGCTGACGTCTTTTCGTTTCTTTATGCAGGCACGGATCCAAACACTTTACTTATTTTTTTATATTTTGTTTTGTGCTGCGATTTCATGCAAACAAGATTAAATCCTTCACATCTCGGACAGTTGCCAAAAGCTTCATTTTGCAAGTGACTACGGCACTCACAAAACGAGGAAACTGAAGTGTATATTGGTGGCGCCGTGTCTACAGATGTATACGAAACTACTTGCGTGCAACTTGTTACATGCAACGAGTGGTGCAAGCCAGTGTCTTCGTGTAAACTAGGCTTAACTGTCGCTTCTCTACTTGCAGCAATCTTAGGTCCCTGCTGAGGATGTGTTATTAGCGGTATAACCGCAAAAGAGCTTCTAATCCGTTTTGAGGCAGGTAAACGCCACTAACGAGGAGGACACGGGAAGCGCCATAACCCAATTCCCCAGAAACTTCGCTCGGTGGGAGAGGGGCCAAAGAGTGAACACGTTTCTGGGCTTATCCATCGATACTCGGCCGTTCCTGAAAAAACGACCGTCAAAGTTTTCGAGGTATTTTCCAGGTACTTGATGTACCTCTTAACGCGCAGTATCGTCAGTCGAACTGATGGCACAGTGATTAGCTTCGCGGCTTCTTAATTTTCCGCCCCGTATTCGAAATCCGATTACTAATGTAATATTTGTTTTTCAGTTATATAACCATGTCTGCAGAAGATTACTACACAACTGTTTCGCAGTGTATATTGACATAACGTTGTTCTTATCCGCCTACTAATTGTATATCAGATGACTGAAATTAAAAAAAAATGAGATAATTATCTGAAATTTGTTTTCGGTGAAATTCCTGTAGCGTATCATGATTCATAATCAGTTGCAAGCGCCAGTTTTCGGAAAAGTGATTCGTTATGCATGGTTTGCCGCGACATTACTTCCAACGCGAGAAATCTTCACCAACGTCAACGATGTTTCTTTCCCGAGTGAGATTCATAGAAAGAAATGTCACTGTGGCAAACCTGCCTCCGCGTGAAGCTCGCAGTGTTTTGAATGTCTGTGTTTCGAATTTTTTAGGATCGGTACAATCCAAGGGAGTACACCAAATCTTCCGGAGGAATAAACATATGAATAAAATATACGAATTAATATACAAAGTGATATGATATATCAGAATACGAGAATTTAAAAAGATTTTACCTCTTCAACATACCATACACACATATTCCTCATAATAAATGTGTAACACTTATTGTCGAATCCAGTTCTAGTTTTACAATTAATATAACGCCCTTGTTTCCCCTAATTTGATAAGAAACATTCGTGTAGTAAACTTCTACGGACATAATTAGATAAATGGAAACAGTAAAATACAAAAAAAATAAAAACAGCAATCGAATACGGGACGCAAAATTAAGAACCCATGACGATAACCACTGAGCCACCATTTCGTGTGAGGATATCGCGCAGTGAAAGGTATATAAAGTACCTGGGAAATACCTCGAAAACTTTGACTGTCGCTTTTTCAGAAACGGTCGAGTATCTACGGATAAACCTAGACATCTGTTCGCTTATTTTGACTCTCCTTACACTGAGCGAAGTTCCTAGGTACTCCTCCTAAGGATATCTTACGGACAGGACACATGTTAATCAACGGACTAATGAAATGTTGTTCAGACACAGAAAAATGTAACTGTTTCAGTGGAAATAGAAGAAAGCCACTTATGAAATCCCTTGAATGGTAGACCTCGTATGAAAATAAAATACAGAAATACGAAAACTTACTAGAACTTTTAGATCGAGATCAAAATTTATTAATATTCGATAGTATCGCACAATACAAAGATTCTCGAAACTTGAGGGCTGAAATCAACGTTTTGCGGACTACCATCTTCTTGAACTAGACGAACATATATAGGGATGAATCGAAGACCAGCGATGGCGACGAAGTAGGATGCGCAATGCTGGGTGAACATTAATAAAACCGACGAACTGTAGTACGGTGACTGGAAATGGAGGAAAAAAAGTCCATTGAACATGTCTCCGCAAATGCATCGTTGCCACGGTAGATGGCGCTGACAAATGAATGTTCCTCTGACCATATTCCAGGTGTTCCCTGTGTGTTGCAGGCTCTGTGATTGACGCAGCGTACTGTAAGCAGCAGGATGGTCTTTGGCAAGACGCGATGGTGTTTGTGTACGGCCAAGCAGATGGAAACTGTCGAAAGGCAGCACGGATATTGAAAGGTGGCTACACTGAGCCACAGCGCCAGAGATCGCGCTAGAGAGTATTGTTCCGCCGCCTCCACTGGCAGTGATTATTGAGAACTCGTAGTCGGCAGTGCTTGGGGAGAGCTCGTGGTAGTCAGTGCTTGTTAAGAACTCGTAGCAGAGAGTGTTTGTTGAGATGTGCTAGTAGGGAGTGCTTGCTGAGATGTGATACTGAAAAGTTCTTGTTGAGATGTGGTAATAGCAAGTCGGTGTGGAGATATATTGTAATGATTAGAGTGATTTTGGTCAATATATGAAGGTAACGAAACTTGATTTATTTTTCATTATTTAATGTCGTAAATAATGCTTCATTACAGGTTCAGTCAACAAAGCATCTGGCTTGTGTTCTGGGATTAGAGTGTAATTCTGGTTTTCTTGAGTAATTACGGTATTTTTATTTCCTTTAATTAATTCAGTATAAATGATATTTAAAATTTCTTGTGTTGTTGATGAAGAACCGTGCCAGATGCGTACGTTGAGCCATACTTCCACACACAGAACAGTTATACTTGTGCTTTGGTTTCGTAGGTTTTATAGTTGCTGGGGACTTAATTAATTAATTGTGTTAATGAAAATTTCCATTTCATTCTTTGTTATTGTTCTATGCAGTCAGATAGCGTAATAATACTAGTCAGGGCCAACCGTTTACGAGACATAGCGTAATCGGACATACAGCTACCAAAAAATTAAAATTATTTTCACCATATTTTAATTAAGCCCCCATGCACGTGGCGACCGCTGCTTCGGATCGTCCCTTGGAATCTTCTGACTGTAAAAATAGTAGACAGTAGTATTGTTGTAGTAATTTGTAGTTTAGTAATTGTAGTCTATTTTGCATGTGTAGATTTGGTAATTGTCATTCTTCTAATGGTATTTTTTTCTCAGAATTTGATTTGTTGTCTTGTATACGCGTTTGACGATTTAGTGCAATTATTTCAATTGTTCGTTAATCGTGTTTGAGGGAAACATTTCGAGTGAATGGTATTGTTGATGATAAAGAGTCACTGTGTGTAATTTTCGTACAGTGACGAGTTTTGTATGTTTTGTAAATGATTACGCGATCAATGAAAAAGGCAAAAATGATGAATAGTGAGAATGACTAAATTGTTAACATGGCGAACTCGCCAACAGGGGAAAACAGTATGATGGATAATGAAGTGGAAAACAATTTAATAAGTCGGGAAAATAGTCCGGAACCATTTCAAAATTTTTCACAATAAAAAAATTTTCAGAATCCGAGATTAACGACAGAAGATTCTGGAATAGTATCGAACTCAGATAGCTTTACAGCTATGCAGAAGGAAGTTAGTTTTGCGGGAAATGTTAGGGGCGAAAAGAATTTCGAACCGGGTAATATGGAGCAGTTGATGGGTGCCATATTACATTTGGGATCACAGATGGGAAATTTGGGATCACAAATAGGAACAATTAAAACTGAGATGGGAACTTTGAGATCTGAATTAAAAACAGAGATGGGAACTTTAGGATCTGAATTAAGAACTGATAGGGAACAATGGAAACACGGTTAGACTCACTGGGATCACAGTTGGGATCACAAATAGGAACAATTAAAACAGAGATGGAAACAATGGAAACACGGTTAGATTCACGAATAGGGACATGTTTCAAAAACATGAAAGATGAATTAAAGAAAGAAATTAGAGAAGAAGTACAACCGATTTTGAATTCTCACAATAATAGATTAATTGCAGTAGAGATTAGACAAAGGGAACAAGATAGAGAACAGGAAGAAAGAGATCGCGTGATAGTACAAAAATTTTCAGAGTTAAATTTACAACGTGCACACGATAAGGAAGAAATATTTGAGAGAATCGAGGAATCCGTACCAAATGACAGAATAAATAACTTAACGCAACAGTGTGAACAGTTAACTACTAAATGTGACAATACCGAAACCCGAGTTGCGACACTTATGGAAGACGTAAACTTATCGGAAAGAGTTGAGGAGATTTCTGATAAATTGACAAATCTTAGTTTAAATGGGGACAGAGATTCGGATGATACAGCTCCATTACCATTTGCTGAAACCGAAGAGTACCAGAACATAAATAAGCATGTTGAAATTCAGGGAAAATTTAATGTTCGCGTTAAAAGGGAATTTGAGGCATTACGAAAGCAAGTCAAATATATTGAAAGCGAAATCGTAGGAAAAGACAGCAGACGAATTTTAGTATCACAGATAGCAGAGGGGTTTGAAGAAAATAATTTGTTTCATTTACGGGATGCAACAAGAGAGCGCCAGGCGCGCGAACTTGACAATAATCGACATTCAAACTGGGACAGACGCGGTAGGTCTTTGTCGCCACGAGGCGAAAACTTTGACTATAAACACTTCTTGACTGTTCGGAAATTTAAGATCTTTCGCAATTCTAAGAATGACATACATCCATGTTCATGGCTAGATTAATTTACGTACGCACTTCCGCCAAATTTGCCACTAATTCACAAACTGAAATTTATGTGCAGCTATTAAAGTCCTCAGGGGATTCACTATACTAAGTGAATATGTGCCGTAGCGCTCACAGGGCCCCGAGCTGTAGTGGTGCTATTTCCCTTTTAGTTTTCTGCACCGCTGCCTACTCTTTCACTATTCTTTGCATCTATAAAAACAACTCTTCTACTATCAATCTATCTAGACAGTAGGTAAAGAATAACCGGATTTGACTGTTTTACCCAAAAGTGACTTCGGAAATTACCGTTTGGACTTACTATACTTTCTGCAGCATCCATTCGTAGTTTAAACGAAATCTTACCTGTTTATCTTCCTGACAATATTACTTCATATGTTGACGATATTCTTATTGCTAAACGTTCTTGGGAGTGAGCATAACTAAATTTTGGATTCATTATTACGTATTTTTGCACGAGTTGGCATTACAGTGAACTTGGAAAAATCTGAATTTGGTCGTTCTCAGGTGAAATTTCTCGGTCACATTATTTCTTCAGAAGGTATTCTTCCTGATTTAGAGAAATTAGACGCTATTCGTAATTATGCTGTTCCTACCACAAAACGTGATGTTCGTAGTTTCCTTGGTGTCTGTAATTTTCTTAGACGCTTTGTTAGATTGGACAATTTGGCCACACCTCGTTTATGCAAATTATGTCAACTATTTCTCATAGATCACCGTTGTTTCCTATCATTCCAGCGAAATTAAAGGACATGGCTGCAGTCGATTTGTTCGGTCCAGTGGTTCGTTCTACTAATGGTTTTGCGTACATTTTCGTAGCAGTGGAATTGACATCAAAATATGTGTGTTTTACACCTTTACACAAAGCAACAGCTCGTTCAGTATCTAATGCTTTCATCAAACATTTTCTTAAAGAAGTTGGTCATGTTGATAAGGTTATATCAGATAATGGATCACAGTTTCGCTCTAAAATTTGGCTTCGTACTCTACGGCGTCGTAAGATTAAACCAATTTTTATTTCACTTTTTCACCCTCAATCTAATGCTTCAGAGAGATGGATGAAGGAAATCAATAAATTGTGCCGTCTTTATTGTCATCAGAATCACAGAACTTGGGATCAGTATCTTCATATTTTTCAAAACATTCTGAATGAACTTCCTAATGACTCAACTTCTTTACCGCCTCTATTCATATTAAAAAATAAAGTACCAACAAATCGCATTTCTGAAATCTTTCCTTTTCCGCCTTCACGGAAACTGCGGCATTCTGAAGTTGTCAACCTGGCTCTACAAAATATTGTGTCTGCAGCTGCTAGAAGAGAGAAATCAGCTAAACGTCCTGGTCGTTTAAAAACCTTGTCAGTTGGTCAAAAGGTATTAATTAAGTCTCACTGTTTGTCTCATAAAGGAAAAGGCTTGTGTCGCAAATTTTTTCTGCTTTATAACGGTCCATATAGAGTTCGCAAAATTATACATGATAATACTGTTGAAGCAGAAACTCTTAAATCTCGGCGCTCTAAGGGAATACATCATATATCGAACGTAAAAATTTTTGTGGAATGACATACTTTTGAGAAACCAACAGTTATACGTAAACAGGTGGAGAATGCAAGGATACCGCGCCGTGTTCCGGCAGCGGCAGATACTCAAAGCAACAGTGAAGTCTGCGCGCCGCAAAAGGCAGTCGTTGACCGCAAACAATCACTTTCTACGTCACGCGCCTACAGCTGATCGAGCGCTCAGTGCGAATGCACTGACAGCCGTAAACAAATACACAGTCTAATCTCTCCGACTAAATTCTGTATAAAGCTATGGTGACTTTATAAATTATGTTATTAACGTTCAGTATTTTTCAGGATACGGTTGTGTAAAATATTTCAGACCTTCAGGTAAATTCTGTGCGTGTCCGACGTTAAGACGACTTGCTATGGAGAAAATTTCAGGAAGAATGTAATTTCAAAGAAAAAAGTAATAAACTAAAAAAGGGTAACTATTAATTGAGTTTATTTTTCAGGTAACATATTTCCACTTAGGTACGTACTTTAGACGTAATTTGCTGCTTGCGATTACGTGACTCATACTTTGTGCTAAATTTCATGTTCTATGAATTTACTTGTGAAGCGATGTGCTTGTGTACATTTACTGATTTTGACAATTATTGATTAATGAACAGTGTTATTACTTGTGTATATTATGCATCGCTTGGCTGCTATGCTCTTTCACTGATGTCATATTTTTTTTATTATGTGCCTGCTGTGCTTATTTAAATTGTAATTGTCAACTGATTAATTGTGCTGACTGTGGTTATGTATGTAAGATATACTTTGTGATTTATCTGCTTGCGCCTTCATATTTACTTATTAAGGTTACATATGAACATTTATTTGCTTATGCTGATATGATGCTAATGACCTGTTTATTATGTTAGATAACATATTTGCTGCCTTGCGTATGGATTGCATATTTACACATTTCTGTTTTGTTGTCATAACTACTCTTCAATTTAGTATATAGAAATGCTGATATACTGTGTACAAATATAGAGTTTAGGTTACACTGTGGTATTAATTATAGATTGTTCGCTTGGCAGAGCCTCGTTGTAGGGATTGTGCTGCATCCACTTGTTGACATTCTGTTCTCTACTGGTATATTTACTCGCTATTGCATGTTTTGCTTATGCTCAGTGCCTTATATTTTAAGATAAGAAAACGAACTGCAGTAATTCGACGAACGACATTGGTACAAGAAACTGCATAGAAGTCACATGAGCTGGAGGTTTTATGGAAGCTGTATAAATTTATGCTAATAGGAAGGAAGCTAACGACATGACATACCAACACTAGGTTAGACCATTGACAGTTATTACACTGCATTCTTCATGAGCAATTGAAATAGGAAGTGACACTTGACACAAAAAATACTCCACATGTTTGCTTCTGCTATGATTCTTGAAGTGGTGTACACACTGTGAAATATTATGATCATTCACACTCCGTAATCGTACTTAATTACTGAGAGTTATTCGAACTAAGTCTGTTAGAGGTCATGTATGCATTTCTTTTATTTAATGATGGACAAGGTAACCAAAATCCATCTTTATAATGAGTAGAAGATTTGGGTCAGATGGATTACACAGAGGTTGTGTGTTGACACTGTGTCTTCGGATTGTATGGGATGCTGAATTAAAGTTTGCATTAGGATTTTATCTGTACTTGTTCGAGGAGACTGACTAGAGGAAAGAGTTCTTATGGAAGTGAAATGATATTGGTGCTGAGATTTATATGTATCGACGTATTGAAGAGGTATTAGTGAAGTATTGAGATTATGTGATTCTGATGATTATTGGAGTTTTGGTGGATAAGAGGTAAAGTAAGTGAGGAGCATATTTTTTTTGTTGGTCCATATGGAACAAGGAGGATGAAGATGGCAGACTAGAACACTCAAGTAGAAAGAGGATTGTCTACACACACACTTTGTCAAATCACTAAGCAGTATATACTTTTTTTTGAAGAGAGGAAGTAATTGCATATCTTGGCTCACTGACAGTTGTTCAGCAACCGTACATTTTGATCTGGCTTGGCAAACATTGGTCTTGACATGATGACTATGACGTTGACTAACTTGATGCACTTGATGAACATAAAATTTTGACAGAATTGCATTTACACAGTTAACACTATTCAATTACACAGTAGCACTAAATGTGGATGAAAGATGAGTGAGTGTGTTTTGTGTGTTTTCCTTTTATAATCCCAGAGAAGTGATCCCAATCTATCTCCTAAATATTATTTTACTTGTTTGTTGTGGCTTGCACTGACACCCATAAATATTATAGGTTTACTGGTATTTGTGTATTGTAATAGTTAATAGGACAATTATCTGATATCATTTGTGTGTTTGTTAAGATTTGTATGTTTAGTGTAAAAGCATTGTATGTGTATTCAAACTATTGTTCATGCCTGAACTGTCTGATTAGTGATGGTGCTGCACTTTTCAACATGATGTGTGACATTTAGTCATGTTTAATTTCTGCTGATGAACAGTGTGATTAGTGAAAGTGAATATTATGGACTGCGGTCTGCACCTGTCCAACATTGCTGGTGCCACTAATGGAACTGCTTATACTCAAATGGTGTTACTTGTTGGTGTCTGCACCTATTCAACATTACTGGGTGCCACTGATGGACTACTGCTACTGAAAAGATGTCACCTGTTGATATCTGCACCTGTTCAACATTGCTGGTGCCACTGATGGAACTGCTTATACTGAAATGGTGTTACTTGTTGGTGTCTGCACCTATTCAACATTACTGGGTGCCACTGATGGACTGCTTCTACTGAAAAGATGTCACCTGTTGATATCTGCACCTGTTCAACATTGCTGGTGCCACTGGTGGACTGCTTCTACTGAAAAGATGTCACCTGTTGCTGTGTGCACCTGCTCAACATTGCTGGTGCAACTAATGGAACTGCTTATACTGAAATGGTGTTACTTGTTGGTGTCTGCACCTATTCAACATTACTGGGTGCCACTGATGGACTGTTTCTACTGAAAAAATGTCACTTGTTGGTTTTTGCACCTGTTGACCATTGCTGGGTGCTACTGCTGGAACTGTCAACTACTTGTTTCTTGAGCTATGGAAAGCGTTTATGTGAATATTTGTATAAACTGATTTTTTGTGTATTACTGTTTGTGAAAAGTTATGAGACTCTTACCTGCACATATTCGTCATTGCTGACGCTATTGATTGAACTGTTTAACCACATAATACTTGTGTAAACTGTTATGTAAAGTCACATGTATGAAGGAATTTGTATTGCTTACTGTATTTTATATATTAGGTTATTGAAAGGTCAATGCAAAGCCAAAATTTTATCTAGTTATATGATATTTACGCATTAATATTGTCTTTTATTTTTGTCTGTATTTTTTTTGACGAATTTGGTGGTATTTTCACCACCAATGCTGGCAAAAATACCATCAAATTCTAGCCTGTGGAGGAAGGGCATATGAAAGGTGGCTACACTGAGCCACAGCGCCAGAGATCGCGCTAGAGAGTATTGTTCCGCCGCCTCCACTGGCAGTGATTATTGAGAACTCGTAGTCGGCAGTGCTTGGGGAGAGCTCGTGGTAGTCAGTGCTTGTTAAGAACTCGTAGCAGAGAGTGTTTGTTGAGATGTGCTAGTAGGGAGTGCTTGCTGAGATGTGATACTGAAAAGTTCTTGTTGAGATGTGGTAATAGCGAGTCGGTGTGGAGATATATTGTAATGATTAGAGTGATTTTGGTCAATATATGAAGGTAACGAAACTTGATTTATTTTTCATTATTTAATGTCGTAAATAATGCTTCATTACAGGTTCAGTCAACAAAGCATCTGGCTTGTGTTCTGGGATTAGAGTGTAATTCTGGTTTTCTTGAGTAATTACGGTATTTTTATTTCCTTTAATTAATTCAGTATAAATGATATTTAAAATTTCTTGTGTTGTTGATGAAGAACCGTGCCAGATGCGTACGTTGAGTCATACTTCCACACACAGAACAGTTATACTTGTGCTTTGGTTTCGTAGGTTTTATAGTTGCTGGGGACTTAATTAATTAATTGTGTTAATGAAAATTTCCATTTCATTCTTTGTTATTGTTCTATGCAGTCAGATAGCGTAATAATACTAGTCAGGGCCAACCGTTTACGAGACATAGCGTAATCGGACATACAGCTACCAAAAAATTAAAATTATTTTCATCATATTTTAATTAAGCCCCCATGCAATATATCGAAACAGGCACGCTCACAGACACCAACCACATCGCACAACATTTCAAGCCGTTTATGGGCGTTTGTGTGATCATGGTTTCTTTCGGACAGATGAACGTACAGGGAGGCGGCGGACACCAAATTTGGAGGACTGGGTTCTACAGGATATTGAGACGAACCCTAGTACAGGCACCAGAGAAGTGGCCGCCAATATGGCGTAAGCTAAAGTACGATTATGTGTGTCCTGCATGACAACCGCTACTATTCCTGTCACCTGCAAAGTGTGCAAGCATTATTTCCCTCTACAGGAAGCATTTTGTCGATGGTTTTTGCACCAGACCAGCACAATTATAACATTTCTATCATCAGTCCTTTTTATTGACCAAGCAACCTCTACCAGCACTGGCATCATCAATCTGCATAATAGTCATCTTTGGGCTACAAACGAACCTCGGGGAAGGGTTGATGCTTCTCATCTGCATTAATGTGTGGGCAGGGATTCTTGACGACCACATACTTGGAAATTTGGAGATTAGTCGTAAGGTCTTATGGGACGAAACTGCTAAGTTCATCGGTCCCTAAGTTTACGCACTACTTAACTTACGCTAAGGACAACACACACGCCCATGCCCCAGGGAGAAGTCGAACCTCCCACGGGAGGAGCCGCGCCACATACTTGGACCGGTTATTATTCCCCAAAGCCTCGACGGAGGAATGTCGTGCACTTCCTACGGAACTCTCTGCCTGGGCTGCCTTTGGCAATATGACAGGTTATGTGGCTCCTACATGACGGAGAACCACCCTACTTCCGCGCTACAGTTCGCCGACTGCTCAGTAGCATCTTCCCCGCACACTGGATAGGTCGCAGAGACCCTGTAGCATGGCCTGCTAGATCATCCGTCTGAAAGCCCTTGGATTTTTGCCTTTGGGTGCATCTAAAATGCGTTGTGTATGCTACTAGACCAGTTCCTGATGTGCAGACCTTTCAGCAGCGTGTTCACGACGCCTGTGACACTATTTGGAGAGAGGCCGGATAGTGCGAAAGCATGCGGCAATCCATGATATGATGCGTGCATTGCATCCCAAGGAGGCCACTTTTGACCGTCTGTTGTGACATGGGTGCGATGCAGCTCTGTACTGTGTTCCGTGACGATCTGTTGCCGTCGTACGCATACCGTCCATTTCCAGACACCGTGGTCATAGGATCTTTTCTCCTCCATTTCCAGTCAGGAATCCGTCGCTGCAGTTTCTCAGTTTTATTAATGTTCACCCTGCATACTATCCTGCAGTCTAACGAGGAAACCATTCACTAAGTGGAAGCCATCGCCATTAGGGAAGCAGTACAATACAGCAAATCTTGCACACGAAGCAATATGATGATTTTATCCGATTCACTAACCGTGCAAAGAGCCTCGAAAAATACAAAATGTAACAAAAGTCTGTCACTTATAATTACAGACGTTATTAAAGAATAAATGATAATTAATTGAAACCCCCAGCTGCCGACAGGTGTTGTTGATATACCTCGATGGGGACAGCTGAAAATGTGTGCTCCGACCGGGACTCGAACCCGGGATCTCCTGCTCACATGGCAGACGTTATGTCCAACTGAGCCATCAAGGACACAGATGAACAGTGCGACCGTAGGGACTTATCCCTTGCACGCTTCCAATGAGACCCAGAGTCCCAACTGTCCACAATCTACATACATAATGTACCTAATATATACACTACTGGCCATTACAATTGCTACACCAAGAAGAAATGCAGATGATAAACGGGTATTCATTGGACAAATATATTATACTAGAACTGACATGTGATTACATTTTCATGCAATTTGGGTGCATAGACCCTGACAAATCAGTACCCAGAACAGCCACCTCTGGCCGTAATAACGACCTTGATACGCCTGGGCATTGAGTCAAACAGAGCTTGGATGGCGTGTACAGGTACAGCTGCCCATGCAGCTTCAACATGATACCACAGTTCATCAAGAGTAGTGACTGGCATATTGTGACGAGCCAGTTGCTCGGCCACCATTGACCAGACGTTTTCAATTGGTGAGAGATCTGGAGAATGTACTGGCTAGGGCAGCAGTCGAACATTTTCTGTATCCAGAAATGCCCGTACAGGACCCGCAACATGCTGTCCTGCATTATCCGGCTGAAACGTAGGGTTTTGCAGGGATCGAATGATGGGTAGAGCCACGGGTCATAACACATCTGAATTGTAACGTCTGAAACGCGTACGTTTCATATGTATTCATTACCAGCGATGGCGAGACATGACAGAATCTCTGACCAGAGAGTTATTTATCGTGGCTAGTCTGCGCTTGACCGCGCGAGTGTTCAGTTGCGAGTTGCACTCTGTCTGTAGTAGTCAGTCGGCAGTAGTTGTGTGTGGCGAGTGGGCAGAGAGAGTAGACAGTTGGAGAGTAGTAGCAGTCTGGTGTAGTAGTCGGTGCTAGTCTGCGGGAGTCGGCATGCGTCGACGGCGTGCTGTTCTTCCGAATCTGGTCAGGATTGCGGTGGACGATGTGTATTATTGTTGAAGGTAATGAAGCAGCATTGCGCTCAGCTAATAATGTATGGTAACTGTAATTAATTTGTTCAAGAAATGCCCCAATAATAATCTTTTTATAAAGTAAATCTTTTTAAAGAAAAGTAATCATTTTAATTTAAAGAAATTTTCCACCCTTTTGAAGAAAAAGCATTCATTTCAATTTAAAGAATATTTCCTATGCACTTCCTACAAGAATCAACATTAAATATACGCCAGCATTGCACGGAGCTGTGCCGAAAATAAGAGCAGATATAGATGCAGTTTACTGAGGGAAGAATTTTGGTTTTTATGTTCAGGTTTAATTATTTCACAGGGCCGAAGGTCAGCGCTGCTGCCCTTATAAGATTTATCAGGTTTAATTACTTCTGTTCAGATGTTACATTCAGTTCATGCTTCATTATTTAATTAACATTATTGTGGGTTTAATGAGCAATGTTCATTCGTTAATGTTTGTGGAGAGTTTACATTTGGGCCATTGTTATTCTCTAATTTTGTGGGGAGTTTACGCTTGGCTTCATTACAATTTAACGATATTTGGCTACATTTCCATTTACATTTTTACTGTCATATTTTCACAGGGAGGTTACACTTGGCGACATCCGGACCAGGATCGTATTCCTTTGTGAATCTTCTGATAAGTAGTCAGCTATCTGCTCTTATTTACTTATTATAATTAGCATTTGGCGCAACGCTTTTACTACTTTTGTGACTTTCTCTCACAGATCATCGGCAATTCTTTGCTCTTTGTTGTATTTGTGTTTGTTGCTTTTTGCATTGTGCTTATTTCATTTGTGATTAATTTGTTCTGAGAAAAATGCCGCGAAAAACTGTTAATAGTACATCGCGAGGTATAATGAGTGAAATAACCGACTTAAACAACTTGACCGATAATACTTGCGACATGCAGTGTAATTATGACAATCCTCCATTTGCAGACAATCAGTGTGTACCGACCACTAATGTTCATTTTGACCCTAGTGATGAACAGACAAATTCAATTGTGTCCTCCGTTAATTTAACGACAATTGATGGCGCGGGACGCTCTGTTGCAATGAGCGCTGCCCAGCTCAACACAACCGGTTTGCATAATTTACGTGACGAACAGACAAATTTTTCTAATGAAAATGTACATTATAATCAGAGTACGACAGATTTATTTAATTCCGAGGTAGTGACCGATAGTGCACATACGATCAGCAAACATTTTCTAGAATCACAGAATATCCAAATGGATACACGAAACGTGACAATTGCAGGTACACTATCAAACAACAAAGAGAATAGAAATGCTAATTTTGGCTCGGATCAAATGATGGCATTATTGCTTCAAGTTTTTGAAAAACAAGACAACCTTAAAGAAGATCTCAAACAACAAGTTAGCGAAAATTTCAAACAACAACTTAATGAAAATTCCAAACAACAGAATGAAAATTTCAAACAACAACTTAATGAAAATTCCAAATACAGAATGAAAATTTCAAACAACAATTTAGTGAACAGAACAAACAATTTAATGAAAATAACAAACAGCTTAATGAAAAATTAGACAACAATTCCAGACAGCTTAGTGAACAGATCAAACAGCTTAATGAATAACATGACAGCCTTAATGAAAAATTAGACAACAATTCTAGACAGCTTAGTGAGCAGATTACAGCCGTTGCCGCGCAGTGTCATGATACTAAAGAACAATTACGTGAAGAAATTGAGGCTTGCGCTAGGAAAAGTAGTGAAGAAATTAGATCTGTTGCTCAATATTTAAGGGATATGCAAACAGCTACAACAGAAACACTTAGAGACGAAATTAGTGCAGTCGGTAAACAATGCTCTGAAAAAGCAACACAGTTACGCGACGAGTTTAAAGTAATGACAGCAGAACTTTCGCGCACAATGGATGCAAAGATAGACGCGAAATTCGAACAACAGAACAGTCAAATTGACGAGCGTTTTAATCATCACCTACAAAACAGTGATACGCGTTTCCGTAAATTTATACAGGAACAGAATAAAGTAAAACGACAAGTCATGGAAACAATCACAGCACAGAGACAAGAAGACAAACGTAAATTGTTTGCGAAAGCAAAAACATACGTAGACAACAATATTGCTACAGTGTCCGACAAAATTAATACCATCAAGCAGTTGAACACAGAAGTATGTGATGAAATTTCCGATCTTAAATCGAAAACAGACACACACACAACAGACTTTCAGACAGTGACAGACAGACTCGCGCAACTAGAACTAACACAGGATTCCAATGCCATTAAAGCAGACGTTAAAAAATTGAACGAAACCACACGAAAAATACAAAAACAAATTAATGCTTGCGACACTAAAACCGATGATCAGGTAAAAATACTGACTGAAAAATATGATGAATTGGCCAGTCGTATTGACGTTATTGAAAGTAATAATGACAGCAAATCAGACGATACTGCACCGATTTTGTTTAACCAAACACCTGAATTCCAAAATTTACAGCAGACGATCAGTGAGATAGTTTCGTCTAATAATACATTACGTAGAAAATTGTCAAGTTTACAGCAAGAAGTAACAGAGATGAAAAATATTTCAGTTAACAACACGTCACAGCATACGGCGAATTCCGAACATTTCTCACAGTCACACAGCCAGTATAATTTGGGTAATCTACAAAGAGTACGTGAGTTAGATTCCGAACAGTCACAGTCAAACAGATTCTCATATAATCCTGAACCTGTTCCGTCATACAGAGACGATAATTTTGATTACAAACATTTTCTATCAGTGAGAAAATTTAAAGTATTTAAAAATGACAGAACACAGATTCATCCACTGGATTGGATACAACAATTTAACTTTGCTTTTCCACCGACTTGGCCAGTAACACATAAACTTGAATTTATTTGTAGTTTTTTGGAAGGCGAACCGGCAACTCGTATGAGACCGATCGCGAGACAATGTTACTCGATAGAAGAATTTCAGAATGCTTTTCTGTCAGCCTATTGGTCGAAGACGACACAGCGTGGAATTAAGGATCAACTAATTAGTTTACCAAATTATGAGAACTCGAATTTTTCCACTGTCACGCAATTTTTTGAGCACATGGTCCAACAAAACCATTACTTAAGTGAGCCATACAGTGAATCTGCACTTATTCAATTATGTATCTCTAAATTACCACGGTCATTAAGAGTGTCACTTTTAACAGGTCAGCAGAAGGAAAATATTTCGGCATTTAGAGATCTGTTACAGCTTTTGGAAGTACAGCAATCGGATTATTCCTTTATAAACAAAAATTTTTCATATAATAACCAAGGTCAACAAACGTACAGTAATTACGATCAGCCGCGCAATTACAATAGCAAAGGTAACAGACGCTTTAGGAACGACAACCACCAGAACTTTAATAGCAGACAACATTTTAATTATCAATATCGTCAAAATTATCAGCAACAGGAACCACATTTCGGTAACAATAGACGTTTTTCCCAACAACAGCAACAAAACCAACCAGTTAGCATACCTAACCAACAATGCAGTCTACAAGGTCAACCAAACTTTAATGTTTCGCCGCGTGCACGTATAGTCCCAGCTACAACAAATAGTAACGCACGCCAGCAAGGAAATAACTACGTGCAGAAAACACAGTACTTCAATTCCTATCGCAATGCACCGTATAGAAATGACTATCACGACAGACGTAAAAACGATGAGCACAATTTTCAGCGTACATCTAATAACAGTCGGTCTTACCAACAGCAAAATCATCCGCAAGAACATATTCTCATGAATGAACCAGATAGTAGATATCATCCAGAACGTAATACGTCAATTTGACTAGATACTGTACAGGTCGCATCTTCCAGTAACACAAGCACTACTTTTGACACGCAGAATGTTGTTCACGAAAATGTTATTACTTTTGACGACATCCGAGACACTCTTTTGCAGGAAAGACCAGTTGTTCAGAAAACCATTTCACATCCTGTCATCGAAGTTAAAATTGGATCATCGAAATTTTCAGCAGTAATCGATTCTGGATCACCTATGTCAGTAATAAATGAAGAAACTTTCAACGAGTGTAACAAAGAGAATACCTATCCGACATTACCATTAGGCAAAACGAAAGTGAAAGGAGCAGTATCGAGTAAAGGAGTAGACGTTAAATTACAGACACATTTATCATTTTGCATTGCAGGTCACACATTTTACTCAAATTTTTGGATTGTTCCTTTATTGACAACAGACGTTATTTTAGGTACGAATTTTCTGGTACAACACGACGCAATTATTGATTTTCAAAATTCCTATTTAATGTTGAAGGATGAAAATGTATAATTGGCTTTAGAATTTCAGCACTCTTTATCTGTGGAAGAACAAACAATTAATTGTACTGAGGTCATTTCCGTATCACGTAACATAGACTGTAATTCCACATTGTTCACAGATACGTACGTACACAACTATAATAGTCCAGACGAAGCCGACTATGACGTAATGCAGATGATTTCTGATAAAGTTAAACAGAACAGTGCAAATACAGACGACGAACGCACGCAACTAGACAAAATTCTTTTACAGCAAGCTCCAGTTTTCGACAACATTCCTGGTACTATGTCCGGTTTTATGTATGAATTTCAAGTCAAACAGCATGACACATTTAAAGCAAAGCATTATCCCATTCCGTCTGTTATACTGAAAAACGTTGAAACACCTAACAAAAATTAAAGAATTAGTAAGCTTTCCTACATCTCGTCGACTACGACACCATGAAATAATTGACATTGCGCTGAACAACATTAAACGTGCCGCAGAGCGCCGGAGAAGACAACAAAAACAGGTTTGTATACGCCCTTACTTTCACCTTGGACAGAAGATATTAGTACGTACACACTATTTATCCAACAAAATAAAAGGTAGGTGCAGTAAATTTGAACTTCTATACGCAGGTCCATATCGGATTCGCAGCATTCCTCACCCCAATGTTGTACACATCGAAACTTTGAGAACCAGAAAATCTAAAGGAAACCACCACGTCTCCAACATCAAATCCTTTATTGAATGAACATACTTTATGATTTATCACACTGTAATGCCATTTCCTATTTTTTTTATGACCACTTATGCAATTATATTCACATGAACACCTACTGATGATTATCGCATTTTTTGTTGGCAAGTGACCGGCAAGGTAAGGTTAGCAGGTCGCTTTTCTTGTCGTTACACATCAGACCGTGCATATTTTTCCAGATGAATTTACACATTTTATGACCACTTATGCAATTATATTTATGTGACTACTTACTGATGATTGTCTCATTTTTCTTGGCAAGTGCCCGGCAAGGTAAGGTTAGCAGGTCGCTTTTTTTGTCGTTACACATAAGACCATGCATATTTTCCATTTTTTATGTATGTATGATTGTTTTCCTGTTTTGTTTGTATGCACTATGAAATAGTTAAGATATAACAAACACCAGTTGAGTTTAACATTTTGCCTTACGATATCTCAACATCGTGACTATTTTACTTTTTTTTTTTTTTTTGTTGCTACATTGTGATACACTATGTACATTTTTGCTTCTGAACACTGTCGATGTTTTTGACATATTACGTTTTCTGTCATGCTATGCTGTATGCTTAATTATGTTACTATAAACCAGTTTTTATCTAATGGGTATATGAATTAAATGCAAGACATTAATCTTTGTTCATCATTTTCAGAAAGAAATAACGTGTAAACGAAATAAATTAAACAGAAATGGGAATTTCACCTACGGAATAAACGAAAGAAGATGCAAAAACCTTATGAGGAAGAGTAAATGGATCAGAATTAACAAGCATTAACAAGAATATACTATACACATCGTAGAATGGCAGTCTTAACTAATTTTTTCTTTCAGAATACGAAGCGATTGATGCAGGCTGTCAGACAGAACTTCACATCTTAGTTTTAGTGAGGAAATATGATAGAAATAAGGAATAATTGTATAATGAATAATGAAGTGACTTTTTTGCAGATGATAATGAATGGTGATGAATAATGATGAAGAATATGCAGCTATGAATAATGAAGTTTTTCTTTACAGGTGATGATAATAATGGAGTTATGATAATATGGATAATGAGTTGATGGATAATGAAATTTTTTCTTTACAGATGAGGATGATGTTGAAGTTTATGTATTTATGCTATGCAGTTATTTAAGTATTTGTTGCAGTTTGTTTTGACAGTATGTGTTGTATTGCATAGTATGATGACTGAAGGTTTCGGAAAGGACAGCTAGAGAACACATTTTATACACATTTCACTACCTAGTAATTCGAAGTTTATTACTTTTCAGCATAATATGCGTTTCTTCTTTCAGCTCAATAATCCATTTTGTATTTTTTTCCAGGAGAAGCTTTTCATGATACTTACTAAACCTGTTACTTATTAAACCTGTACTAGTACTTGCATTTTTTTTACCCAGTTGTGTCTATCATTTATAAATGTGATCACATATACTGCCTTTGTTTCATAATCTTGATACAGCTGACTCATGACGAATGACGTTACACATCTTCATTTGCAGCAATAACTCAAAAGCAAATATTGTTATTAATTATCGAACCCAACGCAATGCATTGCTAGCACAAAAAAATGCTTTGTAACTGGCAAATGAATGCCACTGATTAATGTAATAAGATGAACTATGACGACAATGTTTACTATAATTAGATTAATTATGCCATTTATTAACTAATTTCCAATGATGACTTCTGATGGTTTGTAATTAGGCAATGATGCCAATGTTCTCTGTAAATGACTTCTGATGGTTTGTAATTAGGCAATGAATGCTAATGTTCTCTGTAAATAACTTCTGATGGTTTGTAATTAGGCAATGAGTGCCAATGTTCTCTGTAAATGACTTCTGATGGTTTGTAATTAGGCAATGAGTGCCAATGTTCTCTGTAAAGTTACTCATGAACATTATTCTGTAATACTACGTACATGGTACAGAAATGTTCAATGACTGGGCAATGAGTGCCACCCATTACTAGTGTAATTCTCAATGAAGACTAGTATGTGATTTAATGTCCTTCACCTTCTAACCTAATTACCTGTAATTACTGCAATATCCGTTTGCCCTGTATATTCTCATGATCATGGAGCACTATATTTGGTTTTTGCACTAATTCTACGTTGCTGTAACAGATAAGAACGTGGTGTTGACACGACATGCTGTCCACCACAATGAGCGAGGAGATGCTATTATGGTCCCACTGCTTGGTGTACCTAATGTACTACCAAAAGGATAACATGGAGTATTACTACGGCATTTCAGTGTCTTGGCTACGCTGATTAATACTTCTGGGAAAAGAACTTTAGATTGCCTCACTTGGTGTTGTGCTTCTGTAGAAAGATATGGACTTTCAGTGCAGCTGCGTGCAACCTAAAGTGCTACAACCATGACGCAATCCTTCCCTTTCCTATCCTAATTCTTGTAACATATTAAAAATCATTTTGTTATCATGATTTGTATTCATGGCCTATACATTTTGTGATTTGCTGATATGTTCTCAACTACAGCGCATGTGCACTTTTGTCATTTTGTTAACATGTTTTCTACTCATTGCATATACATTTTTTGTGATTTGCTGATATGTTCTGTACTACTGTGCGTGTGCACTTTTGCCATTTGTGAATATGTTTTGTACTCATTGTATATATTTTGTCTTTGCCTGATATGTTCTGTACTGAGTGCATGTGCACTATATTTACTTCATGTTCTACACACACACACACACACACACACACACACACACACACACACACACACACATATATATATATATATATATATATATATATATATATATATATATATATATATATAATTGTAAAGTTAATTAGTTAAGAAAAAATTTGTTGCTCATGGCAAGTCCAAATGACTCACCATCGCTGCCGAATTTTTGCCCCCCCCCCCCCCCCCCCCAGTGGAGGGTTATGAAACGCGTACGTTTCATATGCATTCATTACCAGCGATGGCGAGGCATGACAGAATCTCTGACCAGAGAGTTATTTATCGTGGCTAGTCTGCGCTTGACCGCGCGAGTGTTCAGTTGCGAGTTGCACTCTGTCTGTAGTAGTCAGTCGGCAGTAGTTGTGTGTGGCGAGTGGGCAGAGAGAGTAGTCAGTTGGAGAGTAGTAGCAGTCTGGTGTAGTAGTCGGTGCTAGTCTGCGGGAGTCGGCATGCGTCGACGGCGTGCTGTTCTTCCGAATCTGGTCAGGATTGTGGTGGACGATGTGTATTATTGTTGAAGGTAATGAAGCAGCATTGCGCTCAGCTAATAATGTATGGTAACTGTAATTAATTTGTTCAAGAAATGCCCCAATAATAATTTTTTTATAAAGTAAATCTTTTTAAAGAGAAGTAATCATTTTAATTTAAAGAAATTTTCCACCCTTTTGAAGAAAATGCATTCATTTCAATTTGAAGAATATTTCCTATGCATTTCCTACAAGAATCAAAATTAAATATACGTCAGCATTGCACGGAGCTGTGCCGAAAATAAGAGCAGATATAGATGCAGTTTACTGAGGTAAGAATTTTGGTTTTTATGTTCAGGTTTAATTATTTCACAGGGCCGAAGGTCAGCGCTGCTGCCCTTATAAGATTTATCAGGTTTAATTACTTCTGTTCAGATGTTACATTCAGTTCATGCTTCATTATTTAAGTAACATTATTGTGGGTTTAATGAGCAATGTTCATTCGTTAATGTTTGTGGAGAGTTTATATTTGGGCCATTGTTATTCTTTAATTTTGTGGGGAGTTTACGCTTGGCTTCATTACAATTTAACGATGTTTGGCTACATTTCCATTTACATTTTTATTGTCATATTTTCACGGAGAGGTTACACGTCCACTGTTCAAAGTGCCGTCAATGCGAACAAGAGGTGACGAAGACGTGTAACCAATGGCACCCCATACCATCACGCCGGGTGATACGACAGTATGGCGATGACGAATACACGCTTCCAATGTGCATTCACCGCGATGTCACCACACACGGATTGCGACCATCATGATGCTGTAAACAGAACCTGGATTCATCCGAAAAAATGACGTTCTGCCATTCGTACACCCAGGTTCGTCGTTGAGTACACCATCGCAGGCGCTCCTGTCTGTGACGCAGTGTCAAGGGTAACCGCAGCGAATATCTTCGAGCTGTTAGTCCATGCTGCTGCAAACGTCGTCGAACTGTTCGTGCAGATGGTTGTTGTCTTGCAAACTTCCTCATCTGTTGACTCAGGGCTGCACGATCCGTTACAGCCATGCGGATAAGATGCCTGTCATCTCGACTGCTAGTAATACGAGGCCATTGGGATCCAGCACGGCGTTCCGTATTACCCTCCTGAACCCACCGATTCCATATTCTGCTAACAGTCATTGGATCTCGACCAACGCGAGCAGCAATGTCGCGATACGGTAAACCGCAATCGCGATAGGCTACAGTCCGACCTTTATCAAAGTCGGAAACGTGATGGTACGCATTTCTCCTCCTTACACGAGGCATCACAACAGCAACGCCAGTCAACTGCTGTTTGTGTATGAGAATTCGGTTGGAAACTTTCCTCATGTCAGCATGTTGTAGGTATCACCACCGGCGCCAACCTTGTGTGAATGCTCTGAAAAGCTAATTATTTGCATATCACAGCATCTTATTCCTGTCGGTTAAATTTCGCGTCTGTAGCATGTCATCTTCGTGGTGTAGCAATTTTAATGGCCAGTAGTGTATTTGCCCATCCACTCATTACTCGCGCACACTATGGTGACGATTCCTTTAAGAGTTTGGGCAACCTGTGCACATTCTCACAGACTTATGGGAATCGTCACCTTAGTGTGCGCGAGTAATGAGTGGCTGAGCAAATATCTGTTAGGTACATTACATATGTAGATTGTGGATAGTTGGGACTGTGGGTCTCACTGGAAGCGTGCAAGGGAGAAGTCCCTGCAGTCGCGCTATTCATCTGTGTCCTTTGTGGCTCAGATGGACAGAGCGTTTGCCATGTAACTAGGAGATCCCGGGTTCGAGTCCAGGTTGGGACACACATTTTCAGCAGTCCCCATTAAGGTATATCAAAAACACCTGTCGACAGCTGTGGGTTTCAATTAATTATAATTTATTCTAGAGAAGCTGCATGGTCATCTGTTCTTTCGGGAACAGTTACTATCTTCATACAGGGTGACACGCCGGAGACGGACGGTTTTTAATGAAATAATACTCAGTCAACTTTAAAATTAATGCATGTTTATTTACAAAAAATCAAAGCTCATTATTTGCCATTTTAGTTAACAAAGTTATTTGTGAAAAATCAGGTCTTCAAGGTGATGTCCATCATTTCGAATACAGTACTCAAGTCTCTTCTCAAAATCCTCCACCGCACGGACTAAAATCTCTGCAGGGATGGCAGCAATTTCTTGAATGAATGCATTCTTCAACACGTCCAAATTTCGTGGTTTGTGGTTATAGACACAGTTCTTAAGGTACCCCCACAGAAAAAAGTCACATACTGACAAGTCGGGAGACCTGGGAGGCCAAGGAACATTGTCAAAACGTGAGATAATCCGGCCAGGAAACATGCGTCTAAGAACTGTCATTGAAGTGTTTGCGGTGTGCGATGTTGCCCCATCCTGCTGGAACCAAACGCGTTTTAAAGGGATTCGTGGTCTTCTTAGTTCTGGTTTCAAGAATGTTTCAAGCATACGAATCTAACGAACCGAAATAACAGTAAGTGTGGCCCAGTTCTCTTCAAAAAAATAAGGTCCAATAAAGCCAACAGAGCCAAGAGCACACCAGACTGTTACTTTTTGTGATTGTAGAGGATGCTGCTGGATGAGGTGTGGATGCTCTGGAGCCCAGTAACATAGGTTTTACTTATTCACGGTCCCGTTTAAATGAAAATGAGCTTCATCGCTCATCAATAAAATTTCATTTTCATTCGATCCCAAAATCACTTGCATTCTGTAAGTAAACTCTTCTCGTACAGAAAAATCAGTTTCCTTAAGTTGTCGGACAATGAGCATTTTGTAGGGATGGAATTTATGCAAAATTCGTCTAACCGATTCACGATTGATTCGTAACTCACTAGCATGATGTCTAGCTAACCGTCCTGGGCTTCTGCCTGCCGCTTGCCTTACCCTTTCAAAATTTTCTGGTGTCGTTACTCTGCATTTCGGGCCAGAATGCTTCTTATCCAGTATGTTTCCAGTTGATCTGAAGTTTTCCACCCATGTGAGGATTGTGTTACGGCTCGGAACATCTCCATGTCGACCGAAATTAAACCGCGCACGAAACAATCGCTGCGTAGCGATAATAGACTCACCACTTTTCACGAAACTGTCATAGACAAACACTCGACGTTGCGAGTCCCACTTCTCCATAGTGACTGAGTAAATGAAATGGCGTCTTTTGTGGATCAGAACTATCCCCACCACGACCACCTCCCACCTCCGCGCCCTCAGTACTAAACAGTTCAAAACCGTCCGTCTCCCGTGTCTCACCCTGTATGTAGTTATTAAAGAAGTCGCTACAAGTAAGTAAACAGGATATTGTGGCATCTTTAATAAAGAAATAGTACACAGCTTATCGAAACAAGCAATGAACTAAAACGAAATTCTAAATAATAGACTTCCTTATCAAGAAACGATGAGCCTAATCAATACAAAAGGAGAGAAACGACTGGCAGACGTACTGGGATTCGACCGAGATTTCAAAAGGAGTGCGTTACGGCCAGCTGCAACCTAAAATAACATTATCTCCTTGGTTTATCGATTGGAATAGAAGCAGACTATCCATAACAACGATTACACTTAAATCACGGCAAACTTCCAACCCACTTCTTTTGAATACGACTGAAGAAATCTACATCTACATCCTATACTGGTTGCAGTTTTCCTGTTATCCTACAAGAATGGACTCCTATGGTCAAATGCGAAGAAAAAAAAAGTGCAGGAAAATCTGCATTGCTTATGTTATCAAATCACTAAGACGTAATCAGAGAAGAGTGTCTTGCATACAGATACATAACTGAAACACGTGCAAGGGCAACGAGAGAACGACACAGACCTGAGTGTGTCCATAGAGTCCATTGGTTGACTTCCATCAACTTACTCCACGTATACAACAATAAGCCATTGGTGTAGGTTTCACTCAAACTTAATGTATCCAATACCACCCACTGTTAAAAAATTCGTTGTCTCGAACCGGAAATCTCCCACAGTCATCCGTATCATAAAAATCTAATCCACATCAAAATATTAACTTTTTAGAAAGGTGACCAATGAACACCATTCATTTTCAGGGACGAGCAGATGGCCACAAGTCACTCAACTTACTGATCGACATTGAGGGCTACCTACCATGCAGCAAGAAAAATATTGTATTAGTAGTACATCTCACGATTACAGCCAATTTATGATAGTGCATACAAACCACACTTGTTTTGGATGACAGGAGGCATCAGTTTTCTGACTGGTTTGACGCGTATGCCAATCTTTCCATCTCACAGTAGCACTTACATCCAGCATCCTCGACTGTTTGTATACAAGTGTTCAAGAAATGTTGTGACAAACTTTGAGGGGTTGTAGAAGGTAACTTGTCGAACAAATCAAGGGTAGAAACCCATGTCCGGGAACGACATCCAACGAAACTACAGAGCGTCGAAGTGCCGTCTGCCTCTAGCCCACCCCTTCGGCAGTAAATGTGACTTCGTACGCTGACGGATCAAGGTGGAACGCCTCGCAATGATATTCATTATTCAATTGAAACATTCCCTTAGAAAAATTAAGAATGACAGTGCTAATAAACCTTTTACGTAATTTGATTTTCAAACTGAACGTACTCAGACATTTCTCTCTAAACTGACACACAATATTTTTTTTTTTAGCGCAACGCAATGTGACTTTCAACAATCCCTACAAAAGAATGGCCCTGACTAACAATAACCTATACCTTTCATGAATCACTTACCTCACAAAAATCTTAGTTACTCAAAGTACTGCAATACAGCGTGTGCCAATACTGCCATCTACATAAAAAATCCTAACTACTGAAGGCACTAACTACTGATAGGCATAGTTGGCAAATGAAAGATTTTGATGGAGAACAAACAATGTATTTACCTTAATAGTGTTCAAAAGTCATTATATATATATATATATATATATATATATATATATATATATATATATATATATATATATATATATATATCAGTTCATGACATCCAGTCTTATAAATTTCCTTTTTCTGACGTACACACGTCCATATCGTCCGCTCTCAAAACTCCGCCATCTCTCTCCCCACATCCACCACCGCCGGCGGCCCACCTCCAACTGCGCAACGCTACGCGCTGTTCACATCCAACTGCCCAACACTACAATAGCAAATATTCCAACAATGCAAATCAGCTACAGACTGCACACAGCACAGTCAGTGACTTTCATACAGAGCGCTACATGACGTTACCAACATAAAAACCTAAACAGCCTACTTGCACAATGATGGTGCGCGAATGATTGGCACGATCGCTGGTGGAGGAGATGGGAGCTAGTGCGGCGTAGGAAGACCATGCCTCCTCGAATGCTATGTTCTGTTGCCTTGGTGGCTGATGGTTTCGGACACCGGTTCCCATCTGCAATTTATTTTTCTCATGGAACCCTTAAAATCTCCAGTGTTTTTCGTCATACAGGAGAAAAAGAAACTGCAGAGGAGTACCCTGTCCCGAACTGTCATCCACCCATCCACCGAGGCAACAGAGCATCGTATTCGCAGGAGACAAGGCGTGTCTACGCAGCAGCTAACTCCATCTTCTCCACTGGCGATCGTGGCAATCAACCGCGATCACTAAATAACAAACAACGCTACGAGACGTTGCGTCTATGGTCCGTCAGCGTACAAAGTCACGTTTGCTGCCGAAGGGGTAGCACAGAAGCAGGTGCTGGCACCTATAACTTCGACGATCTGTAGCGTCGTCGGATAGCGTTTCCAGACATGGGCTCCTACCCTCTACTTGTTCGTCAAAATACCCTCTACAACCCCTCGGAAGTTTGTCGCAACATTTCTGGGACATCCTGTATAATTCTACTACCGGTGTTCCCCTATAGATTTTGCCCTTTATAGTTTCCTCTTCTACAGCCATGGTTATTCCGTGATACGTTAACAATGTCGTACCATCCAGTCCCTTCTTCTAGTCAGGGCTTTTTTACTTATTTCTTTCTTCTCCGATTGTGTGTATAATTTTCTCATTTCTCATTTTATCAGCCCATCTGTTTTTCAATATCTCTCTACAGCACAACTCAAACGCTTCGATCCTATGCTTTACCAATTTTCCCAAAGTCCATGACTCACTTCCACGTAATGCTGTGCTTCACACGTACATTCTCAGAAATTTCTTCCTCACAAGGGAACCTCCTAATCGCACCCCCCTCAGATTTAGTTATAAGTTGGCAGAGTGGATAGACCTTGAAAAACTGAACACAGATCAATCGAGAAAACAGGAAGACGTTGTGTCGAACTATGAAAAAAATTAGCAAAATATACGAACTGAGTAGTTCACGTGCAATATGTAACTTTAAGGGTAATGTGCAGTCAGGAGCGCCGTGGTCCTGTGGTTAGTGTGAGCAGCTGAGGAGTGAGAGGTCCTTGGTTCAAGTCTTCCCTCGACTGAAAATTTTAATTTTTTTGTTTTCAGACAATTATTATCTGCCCGTCTGTCCGTCCGATGCGATCACTTTTTTGGGAGTGATAATCACATCCACAAGAAAACCTAAATCGGGCAAGGTAGAAGAATCTTTTTACCCATTCCCCAAGTGTACAAGTTAGGTGGGTCGACAACATATTACTGTCGTGTGACGCACATGCCGTCACCAGTGTCGTACAGAATATATCAGACGTGTTTTCCTGTGGAGGAATCGGTTGACCTATGACCTTGCGATGGAATGTTTTCAGTTCCCATTGGAGAGGCACCTCCTTTCGTCTACTAATCGCACGGTTTTGCGGTGCGGTCACAAAACACAGACACTAAACTTATTACAGTGAACAGAGACGTCAATGAACGAACGGACAGATCATAACTTTGCGAAAATAAAGAAAACAAATTTTTCACTCGGGGGAGGACTTGAACCATGGACCTTTCATCCCGCAGCTGCTCACACCAACCACAGGACCACGGCGCTCTTGACTGCACATCATCCTTAAAGTTGCATATGTTGCACGTGGACTACTCAGTTCGTATATTTCGCTAATTTTTTTCATAGTTCCACACAGCTTCTTCCTGTTTTCTCGATTGATCTGTGTTCAGTTTTTCAAGGCCTATCCACTGTTCCAACTTATAGCTAAATCTGAGGGGGGTGCGATGGGGAGGTTCCCTTGTCAGATTGGGATTACTGTTCATAAATATGTAGAATACGTTACCAGAAACATTGGTGAATATGAAATATTATCGCCCGAAATAATGTAGAGTCTTGGGCGCTTATAGCAATTCTACTAATGAAATATGTATAAGTAGTTGATTTCGCGCAGGAGAGGTTTCTTATTTCTAAGATTTTTCAGTGAAGCTTCCAAGTGCGAAATGGGGTCAAGTAATATGCGAGAGGCTCCAGACAGCACATGTTGCTTGGCGTTGCCGACAGACGTTCGACACTGGTAGATTTCTTTTAGCAAGGAATACTCTGTTCGTCTGTGCTAACTTGCTTGTAATCCTCCTTATTCCGTCCGTCGAGTATTTTATTTCTAAGGTACCGGAACTGATTCACTTCGCCTGCTACATAGGCCCCAATTCAGATATGAAGTTCATCACTAGTATAATTTCAGCTATTAGTTATTATTTTCAGAATGAGATTTTCACTCTGCAGCGGAGTGTGCGCTGATATGAAACTTCCTGGCAGATTAAAACTGTGTGCCCGACCGAGACTCGAACTCGGGACCTTTGCCTTTCGCGGGCAAGTGCTCTACCAACTGAGCTACCGAAGCACGACGCACGCCCGGTACTCACAGCTTTACTTCTGCCAGTACCTCGTCTCCTACCTTCCAAACTTTACAGAAGCTCTCCTGCGACCTTGCAGAACTAAGCAGGAGAGCTTCTGTAAAGTTTGGAAGGTAGGAGACGAGGTACCGGCAGAAGTAAAGCTGTGAGTACCGGGCGTGAGTCGTGCTTCGGTAGTTCAGTTGGTAGAGCACTTGCCCGCGAAAGGCAAAGGTCCCGAGTTCGAGTCTCGGTCGGGCGCACAGTTTTAATCTGCCAGGAAGTGTGAGTTATTATTTTCGTTACTCTCAATCCCTGTTCTGTGACCAGTAGGATGTTTATTCAGTCTACAATGTCCAGTAACTCCACTTTCATAGAGGTTAGCAAAGTCACAAGCGAATCTTATCATTGATATCCTTTCACCCTGGCTTTTTATCCTACTCCTGAAACTTCCTTTCATTTCTGTCACGCTTCTTCGATATACAACTTGAGTGGTACGTGAGAAAGACTACTTCCTTGCTTGCCTTAACGCCTTTTCTAATCCAAGCACTTCCCTCTTGATCTTTCTGTCACATTGTTCCCTCTTGGTTCTCGCACATACTGTATACAGGGTGATTTTCCTAAATGAGGACAAACTGCCGGAAATCCTGATAGGTGAGGAGCAAAAAAGACCGTATGGAAACATGGCCAGAAATGTGTGGTGTCTATGTTACAAGGTATTTATTAATTTACCATGCCCATACAGTACACTGCAGTGCACAACACACCGTGATGAGACAACCGTTAAGATAAGGTGTCCGAAGTGACCCCCAAGGGCCTCTAAGCATGCGCGAACACGACTCAGCAGCGACTGACGCTCACGTTCAAAAGTGCCGCCCTGTGATCGAATGGCGTGACAGCCAGCACGAATGCGCTGTTTCAGAGTCTGGTTGTCTGGAATTGGTCCGCATACATGACTTCTTTCAGATGACTCACAAGTAGAAACCTAAAGGGTGAGGTCCGAAGACGGGGCGGGCCATGCGCCTGGACCACCTCGTTCGATCCATCGGCCGGGACAGATGTTGTCCAGATGTCTCCGCATGGAAAGGAGGAAGTAAGCTGGAGGACCGTCATCTAGTAGTCGCAATACCCTTTGTACTGCCAAATGCTTATCTTCCGGCAGCGGAGGCTGGGCCACACGCAGAATTGCAGATACGCCTCACCTGTAAGGCGTTGTGGGGGGATGGCTGGTCCCACGAGGTGGTCGTCAATAATCCCCGACCACACACTGAGACTGAACAAGTGCTGATGGTTCGCTGCCACTATACCGTTGGGATTCTCCGTAGCCTACATTAATAGCATGGATGACAGAAATTGCAGTGCTGTCATGGCCTGTGCAACGAACCAGAAACAAAACCGGCCCCGCAATGTATGTGATACAGATAGAGGCAGTTGTGGAGAACGTTCCACACCGCAGCCTGATGTACTACGTGCTGGAGGGCCATATGCCTGGTGCTGATACTGAGATCATATTCTGCAATGTTCAACACCTGTTCCTCCGAGGCCTGCAAACGTACCGGACGCACTTACCTTTCTCGGTTATCAATTCCCATAACTACCTTCCCATAAACGACGAACACTGTTGAAAACAGTTTTCCTGTCGACAGGGTACTTTTCCCGGTACAGTCATGCTGCCGACCACCCATTGCCATTTGACTGTCCATATATTAAATCCATGTCAGCCTGTTCCTGATTGGTATACAGAGTCATCGTCTCTCAGCGTTGCTCTACACGGCACGAGTCCACAACAGAGTGAGTGAGTGTTGCAGACGCCCCCAGTCCCAATGTGTGAGCGTGCCGCCGTCTCGGACAACATTACTGCCCTCCGGAGTGTGGAACTAAAACACTAGTACAAACGGAACATGCCCACTTGCCTGGCGCGTTCTCCTGTGTACTTTCAGTCATTGAAACCTCCACTGTCAAAGATCTTGTATACATTTAAGTGCGTATATCTCCCTTGGAACGCATTTCCGGCCTTATGTCCATATCATCTCTTTTGTTCCTTTTCCATTCACGGATCGTTTCCCGTTGTCCACATTTATCAAAATCACCCTGTATCACTCGTCTTTCTCTACAGCTTATACCTATTTTTCTGAACATTTCAGACATCTTGCATCATATTACGTTGTCGAACGCTTTTTCTTCCTATTGAAGTGTCTGGATTTTTTGAGGCCTTGCCTCCTTTATCACGCGCAGCGTCAAAATTACATGTCCGGCGGAGTCGTTATCTTTACTAAAGTCATTCTGCTAGTCCTCTAACATAAAATTTTTCAGTTTTCTTTTCATCTGTTTTGTACTCATGTCAGAAACTAGGAGGCATAAGCTCTTAAGCTCATTGCGCAGTAGTTCTCGCCTTTAGCTGCCTTTCCTATCTTCCTATTTGAAAGTCTCGAAATGAGATCAGTACCTTTCTGTGTGGTAAAGCTTTAACCGTCAGTCCTCTACTAAGCTGTTATCATTTGTAGTGCCTCTGACTTACATAATTCATATTCATTTCGCCAGTTTCCAACTAGTTCGTGTGATGAGTCAATTACGACACTGCAAGTAACTATGTTCTTTCAAGCCTCTTAGCATCACCATACATTTTCAAAATTTTTCGTTAACTGTTCGTGGACCGGAAATGTTTCACTACTTACTCAAAAATACCTTTGCAGAAATATGGAGTTTTCTGCAGTTATCTTCAAAGCGTTTTTCTTTAAATTTCCCAACCATTTTACAACTACTCTGTTCCAAATAATACTGCGACGACGTATGTACTTCACTATGCACTTTCCGGAAAACTTTCATTCTGTTTCATTGATATTATAATTAGAAAGTGGAAATGTTTTTAAATGCCTTCCAAGGACTCATTTAGTCAACAAAATGACACATGCAATAAAATAAATATTCAATTGTTTTCGTAATGTATGTAATAAGTACATCAATTTTCCAAACATTTATTTCCCTTCAGATGTGTCTAACACAGTTTACTGCTTGTCATGAACAGGTTTTTAGCATACACGAAGTAAGTAGTTGTCTCGCCAGATATAACAGCTTCGTTTCACATCAAGTATACCTCTTTATCTATGAGTCAGTTTTCTAGTACATGCAACCATTATGCATACAACTTCCCATTTCACTATCTTCCCAACTATACGACTGAAGGGTTTCAATCGGGAAAGTCTGCCAATTATACAGTGATGTTACTACACTGAAGAGCCAAAGAAACTGGTACACTTGCCTTAATATCGTGTGAGATACGCAGGAGCGCCCCAACACGACATGGCATGGACTCGACTTACGTATGAAGTAATGCTCTGAAGGAAACTGAAAAGATGAATCCTGCAGGGCTGTCCATAAATCCGTAAGAGTACAAGGGGGTGGAGATCTCTTCTGAAAAGCACGTTGCAAGGCATACCAGATATGCTCAGTAATGTTCAGGTCTGGGAAGTTTGCTGGCCACCGAAACTGTTTGAATTCAGAAGAGTGTTCCTGGAGCAATTCGGGACGTGTGGGATGTCGCATTGTCCTGCTGCAATAGCCGAAGTCCGTGGGAATGAACAATGGTCATGAATGGATGCAGGTGATCAGACAGGATGCTTACGTACGTGTCATATCTAGGCTTATCAGGGATCCCATATCACTCAAAATGTACACGCTCCACACCATTACGGAGCCTCCACCAGCTTGAACAGTCCTTTGCTGACATGCAGGATCAATGGATTCATGCGGTTGTCTCCATACCCGTACACGTCCATCCGCTCGATACAATTTGAAACGAAACCCGACCGACCAGGCAACATGTTTCCAGACAACAACAGTCCAATATCGGTGTTGACCGGCTCAGGCGAGGCGTAAAGATTTGTGTCGTGCAGTCATCAAGGGTACACAAGTGGGCCTTGGGCTCCGAAAGCCGATATGTACGATGTTCCGACGAATGGTTCGCATGTTGACACTTGCTGATGGCCCAGCATTGAAATCTTCTGCAATATGCGGAAGAGCTGCGCGTCTGTCACATTGGACGATCCTCTTCAGTCGTCGTTCGTCCCGTTCTTTTTCCGGCCGCAGCGATGTCGGAGATTTGATGTTTTACCAGATTCCTGATATTCACGGTACACCCATGAAATGGTCGTACGGGAAAATCCCCATTTCATCGCTACCTCGGAGATGCTGTGTCCCATCGCTCGTGCACCGACTATAGCACCACGTTCTAACCCACTTAAACCTTGATTGTAGCCGGCCGAAGTGGCCGTGCGGTTAAAGGCGCTGCAGCCTGGAACCGCGAGACCGCTACGGTCGCAGGTTCGAATCCTGCCTCGGGCATGGATGTTTGTGATGTCATTAGGTTAGTTAGGTTTAACTAGTTCTAAGTTCTAGGGGACTAATGACCTCAGCAGTTGAGTCCCATAGTGCTCAGAACCATTTGAACCATTTTGAACCTTGATTGTAGCACCAGTAGCCGCTCTAACAACTGCGCCTGACTCTTGTTGTTGCAGACCGCAGACCGTTGTATTCTGCCCTGTTTCCATATCTCTGTATTTGAATACGCACGCCTGTGCCACTTTCTTTGGCGCTTGAGTGCAATAACAATCACAGCAGGACAAATTAAAATGATTTCGTCGTTACTTTCAACAGCGTCGTCGTCAGAGAGCATGACTCTCTCCTGCTCTTGCAGAAAAGGAAGAAAAGGAGAATGGAAGAGCCGGCCGAAGTGGCCGTGCGGTTAAAGGCGCTGCAGTCTGGAACCGCAAGACCGCTCCGGTCGCAGGTTCGAATCCTGCCTCGGGCATGGATGTTTGTGATGTTCTTAGGTTAGTTAGGTTTAACTAGTTCTAAGTTCTAGGGGACTAATGACCTCAGCAGTTGAGTCCCATAGTGCTCAGAGCCATTTGAACCATTTTTTTGGAGAATGGAAGTAATCCTAGTACATGACTGGAAAGACTTGATGGTTTTCCGAAAAACCAGGATATGCATTTCTGGATATAAATGGGCGTTCCATAAACTCCACTGAGTCTCTTTACTATTCATTTCTTCGCATCTCTTGAATGAGGTGAACACGGCCACCAGCGTTCGTCATCGTTTTTTTTTTTTGGTACGAGATTTTCAGTAGCTAGGCATTTCTAAAAACAGGTATTAGTGATCAGCGACCCGTAGTCATACATGACGAACTACGAAGAACAATGGTGTTCGTTGTGATATGAGTTCAGTAGCTGTGTCAATGGTTGTTGGCATGAACTAGAAGTATTAAGCATCCTCAACTGTGCGAAAATATATGTTCAATTGGCTCTGAGCACTATGGGACCTAACAGTTGAGGTTATTAGTCCCCTAGAACTTAGAACTACTTAAACCTAACTGACCTAAGGACATAACACACATCCATGCCCGAGGCAGGATTCGAACCAGCGACCGTAGCGGTCGCGCGGTTCCAGACTGAAGCGCCTAGACCCTATCGGCCACTTCGGCCGGCGCGAAAATATATGTGTGCGGACTTCAATCGGTTCGTACCAAATATGTACGTGAAAATTTGATGGTTATGAGAATGAGACAAGATTAAGCTCCAACAAGTAAGGTAAGGAATTTTGACGCACTGCATCACATATTTAATTTGTATCCAGCCGGTCTCGCTAGAGGCATTTACAGCGTTATCTCAACGGGAGAAAGTTTGTTCACGATCGACGCGTTGAGTAAGTATTTGTGTACCTACGTCACCCTGTGGCAGTGATATCACCGGCCGCCTGAACCCGTCAAGGAGAGCTTCTCATTGCAGCCGCTAGGATTAGTAGGACAACACACATTATATACGTCTCCAGACATCCCACTGAATCTAACGTATATGGCGCCGAAGTACGTAGTCGAGGGGAAAATAACTGCAGGTACAATGCGTTACCATTATAAGACTTTTCTTTGTTCGGCTGAGTCAATGGAGAAAACTGAGTCTGAATGAACGATGATTGGGGTTTACCATCCTGCCGATGATGAAATCATCAGAAACTGAGCACACGCTCGGGTTGTGCAAGGTCGGGGAAGTAACTGAGCCGTGTCCTTTCAGATGAATCAAACAACTCGTTTCCGGCACACCAAAAAATTTGAAGTGGGAGGCGGTGGACACTGCATAACTGACTTTTCAGCTCGCACTATGGCCGCATAACGAATGTATTAAGAAATAGATTAAATAAGTGTCTACACAAGAGGAATTTCAACACTGTTGGGCGCTTGTCCTCGCACGCGTCAGCGATTTTATTTCTCGTGACATGGATCAGGTCGTTACATGAGGCAGTTGATGGAACCACTTGTAAGAAACTACTTCTGGGTTGTGTGCATGACTGTTTCGTGTACTTCAAAATAACGTGATGGTCCCGTAGAATAACGCACCTGCATATGGAAGCAAAGAATGACTATTTTGCTTATGCTTGTGCTTGTGTGTGTGTGTGTGTGGAGTAAACGGGCCGTCAACGGTGAGGTTATCAGGCTCCTTACAAATGTCAAAAGAAAAGAATGTGGAGAAAATGGCAAGAGGAGTATACCTGCAAAATGACACTCACTCACTCACTGCCATCTCACTTTGTTGACCCACACCATCACTCGCCTGCACTCAACGGAGAAAGGGTGAGAGGTGTTATACCTGATAGTAAAACATAAGTAAAACCAAAGAGAAGCTCAAATAACAGCAAAAGGAAACGTGACAGCGTGACCACTAATTAAAAACGCGGGTGAATCAGTCACCCTGACAGACATTAGGAACCTCTCCCTAAAAGTTATAGATACGACTTGGACAGATCATAAAACCTTAAAACTCTAACCACATGCGTTTCAGTGTCGCTTAAAATAGGTGGCAGATCTGTCGGCAAATCTGCCGCAGCTGTCTGGTCCTAAAATACGAGGGGCGTTCAGAAAGTAAGCTCCGATCGGTCGCGAAATGGAAACGACTATGAAAATCCGATAAAGCTTTACACAGATGTGTTGGGTAGTGTCTCTAGTATAACCCCAGTTAGCATCACGTCGCTCTTCTCATTTCTGAGCTCGCAGTGAGTGCGTAAAGATGTCTAGAAAATAGTGTCTGCCGCCAAGTACGAGGGCCTGGTGAGAAATTTCGCCTGAAGCTAAGCAGCTAACATTACATAACTGTCGTGCTGTTTCTTCTTCAAGACAATTCTCAGCCGCATTCTGCAGGGGCAATGAAGATGCTCCTGCATCGTTTTCAAATGGAAATGTGAGATTACCCACAATACAGTCCGCAATTGTCTCCCCCTGAGTTTCATCTCTGGTCACATGAACCGCTGTCTTTGAAGACAACATTTTGACACAGACAACGAGGTGTAGGCCAGCGTGGAGAGTTGGCGGAAAGCACTGGCGGCTGCCTTCTATGATGAGGCTATTGAAAAGTTGGTACAACGCTATGACAAAAGTCTAAGTCAGAACGGCGACTACGTAGAGAAGTAGCTGAAAGGTGTAGCTAATTGTTACAAGTAAAACATTTCTGATGTTCACTGTGGTTTCAATTTGGCAATCAATTGGAGCTTACTTTCTGAACAGGCCTCGTAAAATTCTAAGAAGGTACACCACGGCCGTGTAGTGGACTTTAACAGACGCAGCTTGTTACCTGTCATTTGCAACCACTCGTCTTTCCATCGACGCATGGCTCTCTACCTCAACAGCAAGATGATAGGACGCAGGGGGATGGCACAGGATCACGACACGCCTTCTCGGCTGCTACATCCGCCCATTCGTTCCCCGTAACAGCCATGAACCCTGGTACTAAGCAGAAAGACACCCCCTGCCCCAGGCGTTGTAGTTGGAGGAGGACGTCCTGGATATTCTGGACTACTTTATTTGCTGGGCACAAGCTTTGTAGAGATTGTAGGGCACGCAGAGAACCGGAACTGACAAGGAATTAAGCATTCGAAGCACGTCTCACCTCCTCCAGTGTCGGTAAGATCCCATATAGTTGCACGTCGAAGAAAGTAAAATCACGAAGCAGTCGGATCTTGAGGACACGATCAGGGGAAACAACAGAGCAACCAGCTGAGTCTCTCTGTTTCGACCCACCCGCAAAAACAGCTATAGAGTTCTGGTGCTCAGTTTAAGTGTCATAAAATAAAGTCTTAAAGCACATTCAGAAGTGTAACCTTTCCTGTACTGCACTAGATCTAAAATTACGCTGAGCCTCTGCAGTAACCGTGGTGGCAGGCGGTTAAAAACCTGGATTTGGGATTCTACGTGCTCCACACCAAATCACTGCAGCACACGCTGCACACGGATCTCGAGTGGCATTGTTGCTTGTGGACGACTTGTGGTAAACGAGCAACAATATGGTATGTAGATGAAGTCAGAGCTGCGAGGAACTTAGATGCCTGACACACTATGGGGAGCTGCCGACGGATAGTGTGTGGCAGTTCGCCAGCCTCACCACGGAGTTTGAGTAGGGGACAGGTACCGTGGCCAGCCTAGTCCGCTCAGCTCGTTTACTGAGGATCTCGGAAAACTTTAATGATTTCATGGCGCAAAACCGATCGAGGTGGCGCAGCGGTTAAGACATTCCAAACGCAATCTGAAGGAGCACGGTTCAAATACCCGTGAGGCATCAAGATTTATGTTTTTCGCGGTTTCCCTAAATTGCTCAAGGCGAATCTCAGAATACTTCCTTTAATAAGAATACGGCCGATTTCTTTCCCCATCCTTGTTCTATCTGATCTTGTGTTCCGTCTCTAATGTTCTCATTGCTTATCGGGCATTAAACCCTAGTCTTCCTAATGTTTTTGATGTCACGAATCTTGAAGTAGATATTTATTCGTCACTCAGAAAGTGCTCAAGAACGAAGTATAAACAAAGTATAAACAGCCAGTGCGTTGGCGGAGCTGTTATTTGTACTCAGGTGATTCATGTGAAAAAGTTTCCGACGTGACTATGGCCGCACGACCGGACTTTGAATGGGGATCGGTAGCTGAAGCTAGACGCAGGCGCCATTCCATTTCGAAAATTGTTATAGAATTCAATATTCCGAGTGCAGTGTGCTGAGAATACCAAATTTCAGGCATTACCTCTCGCCATGGACAATGCAGTGCCCGACAGCCTTCACTCTTAACGACCGAGAGCAGCGGCGTTCGCGTAGTCAGTGCTAACAGACAAGCAACACTGCGTGAAATAAGCACAGAAATCCATGTGTGAAGTACGACGAACGTATCCGTTAGGATAGTGCGGCACAATATGGCATTAATGGACCATGGCAGTAGACGACCGATGCGAGTGCCTTTACTAACAGCACGACATCGCCTGCAGCGCCTCTCCAGGGCTCGAGGCCATATCGATTGGACCTTATACGACTGGAAAACTATGGCTGGTCATATGAGTCCCGATTTCATTTGGTAAGAGCTGAATTCGTATATACCGAGCGAGGTGGCGCAGTGATTGTCAAACTGGACTCGCATTTGGGAAGGGCGACGATCAAATCTGCGTCCGGCCATCCTGATTAGGTTTTCCATGATTTCCCTTAAGTCGCTTCAGGGAAATGCCTGCACGGTTTCTTTCACAAAAGGTACGGCCGATTCCCTTCCCTATCCTCCCCTACTCCGAGGCTGTACTCCCTCTTTAATGACCTCGTTATCGAAGGGACGTTAAACACCAACCTTATCCTCCTCCTCCTCCTTCAGTGTTCTATAAAGCTTTTCCTATTATTTTGCATAATGTCAAATTTGTCATAGAAGCTTTATAACGATATTCTTTCTTTCTTCCTCATTTTCTTGTGCCTTTGTCACGCATCGACGCAGATTCTGGATGGTTATTTACGGATTTGGCATGGTTACCATAAGGGGTGGCCGGATGCACTTCCTATCTCCATCCTATTACCCGCCTGGAATGGAATATGCGTACCCCAATTGCCTACGTGCTGTGTTATTCACGTAAAAGTGGGCGAATGTTTTCTAAATGTTTGCGAATCGTGTAACGGAGGCGAATCATTAGTACCAGCCCGGTATTCCCCTCGTAGGATGTGGGAAACTGCCCAAAAGCCACATCCAGGCTGGATGGTACACCGACCGTCGTCGTCAATACGGCGGGCGGAGTCGATCCGGGGTCGGCGTTCCTCGCGGCGCCTGAAGCGGGGCTTTAACACTCACCGCTATCCGGCCTGCTTTACGTAAAGAACATTCATAATACATTTTGCTTTGGTCGTTAATAAACTACTTTCATCTGTTACTTCTTCTGGGTTGGAGTACATTGCAACATGCAGTTGCTAGGTCGAGAACTGTTACACATACATTGGGCTGCAGGGACATTATGATTCATTACAAGAAAGCGCGGAACAATGACAAGGAGTGTTCAATAAGTAATGCATCACTTTTTTGCTCAAAGTAGGTTGGTTTTATACAGGATTCCAGTACACCATATTATTCCCCTCTCTTTTGGATACAATACCCTATATTTCAGCATAATTTAATGCGAGGCCTTTCGCCACCTTGTACTGTATTGTATTAAACCGGGGACCTAGAAACGACGGAGAGGCTCCGTCCCGCCGTAGCCCTCAGTGGTTCACAACCCCACAACAAGCCACAGCAGCCCACCCACCTAGCCGGCCGCGGTGGTCTAGCGGTTCTGGCGCTGCAGTCCGGAACCGCGGGACTGCTACGGTCGCAGGTTCGAATCCTGCCTCGGGCATGGGTGTGTGTGATGTCCTTAGGTTAGTTAGGTTTAAGTAGTTCTAAGTTCTAGGAGACTTATGACCTAAGATGTTGAGTCCCATAGTGCTCAGAGCCATTTGACACATTTGAACCCCACCCACCTCACCGCCACCCCACATCAAACCCACGGACCCCTCCCCCCCCCCCCCCCCCACTCCCCGGGAACGTCGAACGTCTCGTACCAGACGAGTGTAACCCCAAATGTTTGCGTAGTAGAGTGATTATGGTGTTTGCGTACGTGGAAACGGTGTTTGCGCAGTAATCGCCGACAGAGTGTAGCTGATATACTTGTATGGATATAGTGTCTGTTCTTTCGGAAATTAGAATTATATAATAATAACTTCAGCTGCTGACAGGCGTTGATATATATCAAAGGGGACAGGTGAAAATGTGTGCCCCGACCGGGACTTGAACCCGTGATCTCCAGCTTATATGGCAGACGCTCTATCCATCTGAGCCGCCGAGAGCACAGTGCGACTGCAGGGACTATCTCGCGCACGCCTCCCGCGTGACCCACATTCTCACCTTATATGTCCACACACTACATTAGTAGTGTCCCTACCCAAAACACTGATTACTCGTGGAAGACATTCTTACCAAGTCCCGTAAGAGTTCGGGTAATATGTGTGCATCGGCAGAGAAGAGGAAGGTTATGGTCGGTATCGCCAGAACTGTATACTTATATGGTCAGACATGTCCGAAAGAACAGATACCATATCCGTATAAGTATATGGTCTATATACTTATAGGCCCGCCCGGTTGGCCGTGCGGTCTAACGCACGGCTTTCCGGGAGGGAAGGAGCGCCTGGTCGCCGGCACGAATCCGCCCGGCCAGTCTGTGGATGGTTTTTAGGCGGTTTTCCATCTGCCTCGGCGAATGCGGGCTGGTTCCCCTTATTCCGCCTCAGTTACACTATGTCGGCGATTGCTGCGCAAACAAGTTTTCCGCGTACGCGTACACCACGCAAACACAGGGGTTACACTCGTCTGGTGTGAGACGTTCCCTGGGGGAGGGGGGGGGGTGTCCACCGGGGGCCGAACCGCACAATAACCCTGGGTTCGGTGTGGGGCGGCGGCGGGGTGAAGTGGACTGCGGTAGTCGTCGTGGGATTGTGGACCACTGCGGCTGCAGCGGGGACGGAGCCTCTCCGTCGTTTCTAGGTGCCCTGTTAACATACAATACAGTACAATACAATATACATATAGTCCATATACTTATATGGTCGGGCATGTCCGAAAGAACAGACGCCATATCCATGTAAGTATACGGTCTGGCGATACCGGCCCTGACCTCCCTCTTCTGTGCCGATGCACACATATTACCCGAACTCTCACGGGACTTGGTAAGAATGTCTTCCACGAGTAATGAGTGTGTTGGGTAGGGACACTACGAATGTAGTGTGTGGTCATATAAGGTGAGAATGTGGATCTCGCTGGAAGCGTGCGCGATATAGTCCCTGCAGTCGCACTATCCTCTCTGCCCTCGGTGGCTTAGATGGATAGAGCGTCCGCCATGTAAGCAGGAGATCGCGGGTTCAAGTCCCGGTCGGGGCACTCATTTTCATCTGTCCCCGTTGATATATAACAACACCTGTCAGCAGCTGAAGGTATTAATATATCATTCTAATTCATTGTAGCTGAGGTGGAATCAGAGGAACCAGCCCGCATTCGTCGAGGTAGATGAAAAACCGCCTTAAAAACCACCCACAGGCTAGTCGGCACACCGGACCTCGATACTAATCCGCCGGGCGGATTCGTGCTGGGGGCCGGCAGGCCTTCCCGCTCGGGAAGCAGCGCGTTAAACCGCGCGGCCAGCCGAGCGGCCTACGCCACCTTACTGGGAGGGCCTGATGCTCGCATGGTACCACTCTACGGGTCGGCGTCCGTGCCAACCTCTTGCTGCGCTAATAACCTCTCCATCATCTACGTACTGCTTCCCGCGGAGTACATTACGTTGGGCCAAACAGATGAAGTCGGTAGGTGCAACATCTGAGCTATAGGATGCATGAGGAAAAACAGTCAAATGCTAGTTTTGTGAGCTCCTATCGGGTGTGTGTGCAGACTTTTGTGAGGCCTTAGATTGTCATGGAGAAGGGGAAGATCGTCTGCATTGTGGCCATGTACACGTTGAAGTCATCTCCTCAGTTTCCCGAGAGTAGCGCATATACTTCGGAGTTGATCGTTGAACTGTGACAGCGAACATTAAACAGGATAGCTCTTTGAGAGTCCCAGATAACCGTTGCCATTATTTTACCTGAGGGTGCGGTTTTGGACTTTTCCTTCGGAGAAGAGGTGGCCCCACTCTATGGATTTGGCACAGCTCTGAAATATAGAAAGGTCCTCATCACACAGTTCTTTATTAAGCGTTGCGCGTTTCAAAATTTCACCATCAGACTGAATATGTGGAACAAAGTGTACAAGGATATTAACGATGGCAAATATGTACATAATTTTCAAGTAATATCGTACTTATATATAAATCAAAATTTAGTAAAAAGCTCATGAAAGTGAGCACATAGACTGAATATAATAGAGCTCTCATCTCATATAGGCATATTGGGCAGTGCGGTTGCCTATTCGAGGAAAGCCAGTGCCAAACTGTGTGTGGCGATTAAGCAATCTAAAAGTAAACGAAGGCCGGTAGGTGGCGCTAGCATCCACCATAGAAATGAAGTCAAAGAGTAACTTTGCAAAGACCTACACATTGTGATGAGCTACATGTCAGAACATCGTGAACAGCTTGACAAAGACACATTTATGCTACTCTTATGGAGGAGAACTCATGTACTGATAGTAAGTAAAATTGACATAGAATGAAATGTGTGTCGTTAGGTAGTATCGTGAACAACGTACCAAAGACAGTAGTTAGTCAATAATCAAGACAAAAGACGAATTTCCAACCACTAACTTCCGTAGTATAATGTAGACATAAAACCGAGATGGGTCATAAACGAAATATAAGTTGTAAAACATTAAGTTTACAGCCATCACAAAATAAAATGTTACATAATTGTCACCAAATGTAATGGTATTACAATAGTCAAACTTTCATGAGTTTATTACTAAAGTTTCATTTAAATGTAACTACGATATTAACTGAAAATTCTCTTCTTGGATTACTAAGATGGATGCTCACGCTTTTATGTACATACTTACTATCGTTAATTTCCCTGTACACCTTACCTCAGCTTCAGTCTGATGATGAAATTTTGAAACGCGTAACTCTTAATAAAGAACTGTGGGATCAAGAAAGTTGTGCGAAATCTGAATGATCTCCTGCCTCTACCATGGATGTATTACTCCATCGAGTAATGAGACTACATGGATTGCCATTTTATTTCCAGTTCGAAGTTACGAGCCCAATCGCCTTTGACGATGTTCGGCAAAAAATAATCTCGATCAGTCTCGCAACGTGTAAGCAAATCCCTCACATATGGTCCTTCGTTGCTCTTTATGTTCTTCTGCTACGCCGCGAGGTCAACAGGGAGCAACTACTTTTGAGTTCCTCAACTGGTGAACGAGAGTGTCAGTACTACTAACAGAGACCGGCCGTTGAGCGGCGACGTGTTTGACTGTGAACCGTCGATCACCTCGAATTCCAACATTCCTCGCGGTTCTAGGCGCGCAGTCCGGAGCCGTGCGACTGCTACGGTCGCAGGTTCGAATCCTGCTTCGGGCATGGATGTGTGTGATGTCCTTAGGTTAGTTAGGTTTAAGTAGTTCTAAGTTCTAGGGGACTAATGACCACAGCAGTTGAGTCCCATAGAGCTCAGAGCCATTTGAACCATTTTTTTCCAGCATTCCAACATTGCTGCGAGGTGTTTCATTGTTACCCATCGATCACTTCGAATGAGAGTGTCAAATCAAACACCACTCAGCCGTCTAAATTTCCAAATTGTTATTTTATTGGACTACCTGTTTCGGCGATATACTACAGTGTCTTCAGGCCCCCTGGCGGACATGTAAGAAGGTTCCAACCTCGGTTCCGATCAAAATAGGGACCAGCATTCAAAGACTGGTATCGGTAGATTCTTGAGAGAGCGATCACTTCAAAAATCACCTGCCGAAGTGACCGCTGTCTCAGAAATCTACAGATACCAGTCTTTGAGTACTGGGCCGGCCGGGGTGGTCAAGCGGTTCGAGGCGCTACAGTCTGGAATCGCGCGACCGCTACGATCGCAGGTTCGAATCGGGCCTCGGGCATGGATGTGTGTGATGTCCTTAGGTTCGTTAGGTTTAAGTAGTTCTAAGTTCTAGGGGACTGATGACCTTAGAAGTTAAGTCCCATAGTGCTCAGAGCCATTTGAACCATTTGAGTACTGGCCTCTATTTTGACTGGAATCGAGGTTGGTATCTTCCTAGACGTAGGTTAGGGAACATGAAGATGGTGTAATACAGGGTGATTCAAAAAGAATACCACAACTTTAAAAATGTGTATTTAATGAAAGAAACATAATATAACCTTCTGTTATACATCATTACAAAGAGTATTTAAAAAGGTTTTTTTTTTTCACTCAAAACCAAGTTCAGAGATGTTCAATATGGCCCCCTCCAGACACACGAGCAATATCAACCCGAAACTCCAACTCGTTCCACACTCTCTGTAGCATATCAGGCGTAACAGTTTGGATAGCTGCTGTTATTTCTCGTTTCAAATCATCAATGGTGGCTGGGAGAGGTGGCCGAAACACCATATCCTTAACATACCCCCATAAGAAAAAATCGCATGGGGTAAGAAGATCAGGGCTTCTTGGAGGCCAGTGATGAAGTGCTCTGTCACGGGCTGCCTGGCGGCCGATCCATCGCCTCGGGTAGTTGACGTTCAGGTTTCATAACTAAGCTTTTTCGTAGGACTCTCCATACAGTTGATTGTGGAATTTGCAGCTCTCTGCTAGCTCTGCGAGTCGATTTTCCTGGGCTGCGAACAAATGCTTGCTGGATGCGTGCTACATTTTCATCACTCGTTCTCGGCCGTCCAGAACTTTTCCCTTTGCACAAACACCCATTCTCTGTAAACTGTTTATACCAACGTTTAATACACCACCTATCAGGAGGTTTAACACCATACTTCGTTCGAAATGCACGCTGAACAACCGTCGTCGATTCACTTCTGCCGTACTCAATAACACAAAAAGCTTTCTGTTGAGCGGTCGCCATCTTAGCATCAACTGACGCTGACGCCTAGTCAACAGCGCCTCAAGCGAACAAATGTAAAACTAAATGAAACTTTATAGCTCCCTTAATTCGCCGACAGATAGTGCTTAGCTCTGCCTTTTGTCGTTGCAGAGTTTAAAATTCCTAAAGTTGTGGTATCCTTTTTGAATCACCCTGTATATCGCCAAAACTGGTAGCCCAATAAAATAACAATTTGGAATTTAGACGGGTAAAAGGTGTTTGAAGTGACCTTCTGTACTGAACAGACGAGGTCCTGCAAACATCTCTGAAAAGATGGACATACAAAGAGCAGAATGAGTGTCCGCACGTTCCAACATTGCAGGAGTCACAGCTGTGTGCAGTCGGCCGGACCGTGGGACATTGGACAGGTGTGCGCGACGACGACAGATGCCTCGCCCAAAGACTCACCGAGCATGTGTTCACTGCCAGGTGTCAGTACACATTCGGCAAGTGCTTATCAATATCAGCGATGCTATGGTTTTACGCCAAACTAAACTCAATGACAGCTTTCTGTCTGGAATGTAGCGCCGCAACATGTTAGAAATTCAGCATTTTTTTCATCCGAAATTGGCGAAAAAAGAGTACGTTGTATTACTTATGGAACGCCTCTCCTACACTAAGGCCATTAAAATTGCTACACCACGAAGATGACGTGCTACAGACGCGAAATTTAACCGACAGAAAGAAGATACTGTGATATGCAAATGATTAGCTTTTCAAGGCATTCACACAAGGTTGGCGCCGGTGGCGACACCTACAACGTGCTGACATGAGGAAAGTTTCCAACCGATTTCTCATTCACAAACAGCAGTTGACCACCTTTGCCTGGTGAAACGTTGTTGTGATAACTCGTGTAAGGAGTAGAAATGCCTACCATCACGTTTCTGACTTTGATAAGGGTCGGATTGTAGCCTATCGCGATTGCGGTTTATCGTATCGCGACATTTCTGCTCGCGTTGGTCGAGATCCAATGACTGTTAGCAGAATATGGAATCGGTGGGTTCAGGAGGGTAATACGGAACGCAGTGCTCGATCCCAACGGCCTCGTATCACTAGCAGTCGAGATGACAGGCATCTTATCCACATGACTGTAACGGATCGTGCAGCCCTGAGTCAACAGATGAGGAAGTTTGCAAGACAACAACCATCTGCACGAACAGTTCGACGACGTTTGCAGCAGCATGGACTATCAGCTCGAAGATATTCGCTGCGGTTACCCTTGACACTGCGTCACAGACAGGAGCGCCTGCGATGGTGTACTCAACGACGAACCTGGGTGTACGAATGGCAGAACGTCATTTTTTCGGATGAATCCAGGATCTGTTTACAGCATCATGATGGTCGCAATCCGTGTGTGGCGACATCGCGGTGAATGCACATTGGAAGCGTGTATTCGTCATCGCCATAGTGTCGTACCACCCGGCGTGATGGTATGGGGTGCCATTGGTTACACGTCTTCGTCACCTCTTGTTCGCATTGACGGCACTTTCAACAGTGGACGTTACATTTCAGATGTGTTATGACCCGTGGCTCTACCCATCATTCGATCCCTGCAAAACCCTACGTTTCAGCAGGATAATGCAGGGCAGCATGTTGCGGGTCCTGTACGGGCCTTTCTGGATACAGAAGATGTTCGACTGCTGTGCAAAGATGTAGTTGTAAGATGTATATATTAAAATATTTTTATTTAACTTGGTGTATTTTTTTAAATCAACCGGAGGTTACTTTCTGAACGGCCCTCGTATAATGGTAAGACAGAGATTTAGGAACCAGGTTTTAAATTTTAATTTCCAGGGGCAGATGTGGATTCTGACCACAATCTATTGGTTATGAACTGCAGATTGAAACTGAAGAAACTGCAAAAAGGCGAGAATTTAAGGAGATGGGACCTGGACAAACTGAAAGAACCAGAAGTTGTAGAGAGTTTCAGGGAGAGCATAAGGGAACAATTGACAGGAATGGGGGAAATAAATACAGTAGAAGAAGAATGGGTAGCTCTGAGGGATGAAGTAGTGAAGGCAGCAGACGATCAAGTAGGTAAAAAGACGAGGGCAAATAGAAATCCTTGGGTAACAGAAGAAATATTGAATTTAATTGATGAAAGGAGAAAATATAAAAATGCAGTAAATGAAGCAGGCAAAAAGGAATACAAACGTCTCAAAATGAGATCGACAGGAAGTGGTTCAAAAATGGTTCAAATGGCTCGGAGCACTATGGGACTCAACTGCTGAGGTCATAAGTCCCCTAGAACTTAGAACTACTTAAACCTAACTAACCTAAGGACAACACACACATCCATGCCCGAGGCAGGATTCGAACCTGCGACCGTAGCGGTCGCGCGGTTCCAGACTGTAGCGCCAGAACCGCTCGGCCACCAGCGGCCGGCGACAGGAAGTGCAAAATGGCTAAGCAGGGATGGCTAGAGGACAAATGTAAGGATGTAGAGGCCTGTCTCACTAGGGGCAAGATAGATACTGCCTACAGGAAAATTAAAGAGACCTTTGGAGAGAAGAGAACCACTTGTATGAATATCAAGAGCTCAGATGGCAACCCAGTTCTAAGCAAAGAAGGGAAGGCAGAAAGGTGGAAGGAGTATATAGAGGGTTTATACAAGGGCGATGTACTTGAGGACAATATTATGGAAATGGAAGAGGATGTAGATGAAGACGAAATGGGAGATAAGATACTGCGTGAAGAGTTTGACAGAGCACTGAAAGACCTGAGTCGAAACAAGGCCCCGGGAGTAGACAAAATTCCATTAGAACTACTGATGGCCTTGGGAGAGCCAGTCATGACAAAACTCTACCATCTGGTGAGCAAGATGTATGAGACAGGCGAAATACCCTCAGACTTCAAGAAGAATATAATAATTCCAATCCCAAAGAAAGCAGGTGTTGACAGATGTGAAAATTACCGAACTATCAGTTTAATAAGTCACAGTTGCAAAATACTAACGAGAATTCTTTACAGACGAATGGAAAAACTGGTAGAAGCGGACCTCGGGGAAGATCAGTTTGGATTCCGTAGAAATGTTGGAACACGTCAGGCAATACTAACCTTACGACTTATCTTAGAAGCTAGATTAAGAAAAGGCAAACCTACGTTTCTAGCATTTGTAGACTTAGAGAAAGCTTTTGACAATGTTAACTGGAATACTCTCTTTCAAATTCTGAAGGTGGCAGGGGTAAAATACAGGGAGCGGAAGGCTATTTACAATTTGTACAAAAACCAGATGGCAGTTATAAGAGTCGAGGGGCATGAAAGGGAAGCAGTGGTTGGGAAAGGAGTGAGACAGGGTTGTAGCCTCTCCCCGATGTTATTCAATCTGTATATTGAGCAAGCAGTAAAGGAAACAAAAGAAAAATTCGGAGTAGGTATTAAAATTCATGGAGAAGAAGTAAAAACTTTGAGGTTTGCCGATGACATTGTAATTCTATCAGAGACAGCAATGGACTTGGAAGAGCAGTTGAACGGAATGGACAGTGTCTTGAAAGGAGGATATAAGATGAACATCAACAAAAGCAAAACGAGGATAATGGAATGTAGTCAATTAAATCTGGTGATGCTGAGGGAATTAGATTAGGAAATGAGACACTTAAAGTAGTAAAGGAGTTTTGCTATTTAGGGAGTACAATAACTGATGATGGTCGAAGTAGAGAGGATATAAAATGTAGACTGGCAATGGCAAGGAAATCGTTTCTGAAGAAGAGAAATTTGTTAACATCGAGTATAGATTTAAGTGTCAGGAAGTCGTTTCTGAAAGTATTTGTATGAAGTGTAGCCATGTATGGAAGTGAAACATGGACGATAACTAGTTTGGACAAGAAGAGAATAGAAGCTTTCGAAATGTGGTGCTACAGAAGAATGCTGAAGGTAAGGTGGGTAGATCACGTAACTAATGAGGAGGTACTGAATAGGATTGGGGAGAAGAGAAGTTTGTGGCACAACTTGACTAGAAGAAGGGATCGGTTGGTAGGACATGTCCTGAGGCATCAAGGGATCACAAATTTAGCATTGGAGGGCAGCGTGGAGGGTAAAAATCGTAGAGGGAGACCAAGAGATGAATACACTAAGCAGATTCAGAAGGATGTAGGTTGCAGTAGGTACTGGGAAATGAAGAAGCTTGCACAGGATAGAGTAGCATGGAGAGCTGCATCAAACCAGTCTCAGGACTGAAGACCACAACAACAACAACAACAACAACAACAATATTTGTCCAATGAATACCCGTTTATCATCTGCATTTCTTCCTGGTGTAGCAATTTCAATGGACAGTAGTGTATTTGCCACATGTCCCACACGCTTGAACAGTATTCTAGGACGCATCACACGGGTGTCTTGGCAGCAATTTCCTTTATAGTCTGACCGCATTTTCCTAGTGCCTTACCAAAAAAACCGGTGTGTCTCCTGCTTCCTCTAGGAATGAACCGATGTGATAATTCTATTGCTTATCCCATTCAGCGATAACTTCGAATTTGTGTCAGTCGACATTGGAAGCGTGTATTTGTCTTCGGCATAGTGGCGTATCAACCGGCGTGATGGTATGGGGTGCCATTGGTTACACGTCTCGGTCAGCTCTTGTTCGCATTGACGGCACTTTGACCAGTGGACGTTACATTTCAGATGTGTTACGATGCGTGTCTCTATCCTTCATTCGATCCTTGCGAAACCCTACATTTCAGCAGGATAATGCACGACCGCATGTTGCAGGTCCTGTACGGGCCTTTCTGGATACAGTAAATGTTCGACTGCTGCCCTAGCCAGCACATTCTCCAGATCTCTCATCAATTGAAAACGTCTGGTCAATGGTGGCCGAGCAACTGGCTCGTCACAATACGCCAGTCACTACTCTTGATGAACTGTGGTATCGTGTTGAAGCTGCATGGGCATCTGTACCTGTACACGCCATCCAAGCTCTGTTTGGCTCAATGCCCAGGCGTATCAAGGCCGTTATTACGGGCAGAGGTGGTTGTTCTGGGTACTGATTTCTCAGGATCTCTGCACCCAAATTGCGTGAAAATGTAAGCACATGTCAGTTCTAGTATAATATGAACCATGGATCTTGCCGTTGGTGGGGAGGCTTGCGTGCCTCAGCGATACAGATGGCCGTACCGTAGGTGCAACCACAACGGAGGGGTATCTGTTGAGAGGCCAGACAAACATGTGGTTCCTGAAGAAGGGCAGCAGCCTGGTTGATTGACTGATCTGGCCTTGTAACATCAACCAAAACGGCCTTGCTGTGCTGGTACTGCGAACGGCTGAAAGCAACGGGAAACTACAGCCGTAATTTTTCCCGAGGACATGCAGCTTTACTGTATGATTAAATGATGATGGCGTCCTCTTGGGTAAAATATTCCAGAGGTAAAATAGCCCCCCATTCGGATCTCCGGGCGGGGACTACGCAAGAGGACGTCGTTATCAGCAGAAAGAAAACTGGCGTTCTACGGATCGGAGCGTGGAATGTCAGATCCCTTAATTGGGCAGGTAGATTAGAAAATCTAAAAAGGGAAATGGATAGGTTAAAGTTAGATATAGTGGGAATTAGTGAAGTTCGGTGGCAGAAGGAACAAGACTTTTGGTCAGGTGATTACAGGGTTATAAATACAAAATCAAATAGGGGTAATGCAGGAGTAGGTTTAATAATGAATAAAAAAATAGGAGTGCGGGTTAGCTACTACAAACAGCATAGTGAACGCATTATTGTGGCCAAGATAGACACAAAGCCCATGCCTACTACAGTAGTACAAGTTTATATGCCAACTAGCTCTGCAGATGATGAAGAAATTATTGAAATGTATGACGAGATAAAACAAATTACTCAGGTAGTGAAGGGAGACGAAAATTTAATAGTCATGGGTGACTGGAATTCGTCAGTAGGAAAAGGGAGAGAAGGAAACATAGTAGGTGAATATGGATTGGGGGGAAGAAATGAAAGAGGAAGCCGCCTTGTAGAATTTTGCACAGAGCATAACTTAATCATAGCTAACACTTGGTTCAAGAATCATAAAAGAAGGTTGTATACCTGGAAGAATCCTGGAGATACTAAAAGGTATCAGATAGATTATACGAGGGCGGTTCAGAAAGTAACCTCCGATTGGTCACAGTGCGGGTTGTGGGGGGAGTAGCGACGCCATCTGTGCGTTCACGCACTCAACAGGTCAGTCGGCATCAAGCCGTGGTCGAGTGAACGTCGTACCTGCGCTAGTTTAGTTTTTGTGGCAGTTTGAAATGTGTGCTGCAATAGAAAACCCCGCCAAATGTGAAGTGCGTGCTGTCATAAGGTTTTTTACAGCCAAAGGATATTCTGCAGCAGCTATTCATCGTGAGCTTTGTGCCGTGTACGGACCAAGAGTTATGAGTGAAGGAGTCGTCCGTGAATGGGTACGTTTATTTAAAAGTGGACGAGAAAACGTTCATGATGAAGAGAGGAGTGGTAGACCATCATTGGTGACTGACGAACTCGTTCAGACAGTTGATGCAAAAGTTCGTGAAAATCGACGTTTCTCAATGTCGGAGTTGTCTACTGGTTTTCCACAGATTTCTAAGACTCTCTTGTACAAGATAGTGACAGCAAGATTGGGTTACCGTAAGTTCTGTGCACGATGGGTGCCCAAAATTCTTACCGACCACCACAAAACTCAAAGAATGGCCTCTGCATTAGACTTTCTGTCACGTTATGAGGACGAAGGAGAACCATTGTTAAACAGAATCGTGACCGGTGACGAAACCTGGATTAAGTACGTGAACCCTGAGACAAAAGAACAATCAAAGATGTGGGCACATTCAAATTCGCCTACCAAACCAAGAAAAGCCTCGCAAGATTTTTCTGCCAGAAAACTGATGGCAACGGTGTTTTGGGATGCCAAAGGGGTGTTGTTGGTTGAATTCATGGAACGTGGTACGACCATTAATCAAGACGTGTACTGTGAAACAATAAAAAAGTTACGACGGGCTATACAGAACAAACGCCGTGGTATGCTGACTTCCGGTATCGTTTTTTTGCACGATAACGCCCGTCCTCATTCTGCTCGCAGAACAACGGCCCTTCTTGAGTCCTTCAAGTGGGACGTTATCAACCATCCACCTTACAGCCCAGACCTGGCGCCAAGTGATTATCACCTCTTCATGCATTTTAAGAAATGGCTCGGGTCACAGCGGTTTGATGACGACGAAGAGCTCAAAGATGTACGCACCCAAACTGCGTGAAAATGTAATCACTTGTCAGTTCTAGTATAATATATTTGTTCAATGAATACCCGTTTATCATCTGCAGTCCTTCTCAGTGTAGCAATTTTAATGGCCAGTAGTGTATTTCAGTCCAAGAAGGCTGCGTGCAGGCTGTCTACAGAGGTGAGGAGGCGCGCGACATACAGAGTGGGGGTGAGCGCTCACCTGCCTGCTGTCGACGGAGCGCAGCAGCTTCTCGAGGCGGTCGGCGCGGACGTAGACGTCGTCGTCGGCGCGCAGGAACCACTCGAAGCGGTCGCCGAAGTGTCGCCACATGTAGTGCAGCATGAGGAAGGACTTCTTCTGCGGCGGGTACGAGTCGTCGACGCCGCGTAGGCGCACCAGCGGCAGGTCGGGCCGGTCGGGCGGGCGGCGCGACGCCCACGACGAGAAGAAGGCGACGCGGCCCGGCAGCTGGCGGCCCCACGTGTCCAGCACGGCGACGGCGCGCGTGTCCACGTACTTCTGCGCCGTCATCACGCCCGCCAGCAGCAGCGTCCGCGGGCTGCCGCCACACAAAACAGCGCGTCAGCGATAACGCGGTCCAGGGTTCATATGGGGCTTCTAGAAGCTTTCGGGTGAAATTTTATTTATGTAATCGTATGGCTAGGGCCCCCCCGTCGGGCAGGCCGTTCGCCAGGTGCCGGTCTTACAATGTGACGCCACTTCCACGACTTGCAGTCGATGAGGATGATAGGATGACGATGACAGCACAACATCCAGTCCATGGGTGGAGAAAATTCCCCGACCCAGCCGGGAATCGTACCCGGGCCCAGAGGACTGACAATCCGTCACGCTGACCATTCTACATCTACATCTACATACATACTCCGCAATCCACCATACGGTGCGTGGCGGAGGGTACCTCGTACCACAACTAGCATCTTCTCTCCCTGTTCCACTCCCAAACAGAGTGAGGGAAAAATGACTGCCTATATGCCTCTGTATGAGCCCTAATCTCTCTTATCTTATCTTTATGGTCTTTCCGCGAAATATAAGTTCGCGGCAGTAAAATTGTACTGCAGTCAGCCTCAAATGCAGGCTCTCTAAATTTCCTCAGTAGCGATTCACGAAAAGAACGCCTCCTTTCCTCCAGAGACTCCCACCCGAGTTCCTGAAGCATTTCCGTAACACTCGCGTGATGATCAAACCTACCAGTAACAAACCTTTTGTGGTGCATACTTGTATGTGGGAACGTGTTGTTTTATAAGTTTTGTGTTGTAAGGCAAGCTGTTGATGTATTATTTTTGCTACATTGTCATGTCTTCTGGAGTATTCTGTATTTGCTAGTATTGTACATCCGCTTGTGATGTGATTTACTGTTTCTATTTGTTGTTTGCAAAGTCTGTATTTATCTGTTGTGGTATTGGGATCTTTAATAATATGCTTGCTGTAATATCTGGTGTTTATTGTTTGATCCTGTATTGCAATCATGAATCCTTCCGTCTCACTGTATATATTGCCTTTTCTTAGCCATGTGTTGGATGCGTCTTGATCTATGTGTGGCTGTGTTAGATGATACGGGTGCTTGCCATGTAGTGTTTTCTTTTTACAATTTACTTTCTTCGTATTTGTTGATGTTATGTGATCTAAACGGTTGTAGAGGTGGTTATGAAATTGTAGTGGTGTAGCCGATGTATTTATATGAGTGATTGCTTTGTGTATTTTGCTAGTTTCTGCTCGTTCTATAAAGAATTTTCTTAAATTGTCTACCTGTCCATAGTGTAGGTTTTTTATGTCGATAAATCCCCTTCCTCCTTCCTTTCTGCTTAATGTGAATCTTTCTGTTGCTGAATGTATGTGATGTATTCTATTTTTGTGGCACTGTGATCGTGTAAGTGTGTTGAGTGCTTCTAGGTCTGTGTTACTCCATTTCACTACTCCAAATGTGTAGGTCAATATTGGTATAGCATAAGTATTTATAGCTTTTGTCTTGTTTCTTGCTGTCAATTCTGTTTTCAGTATTTTTGTTAGTCTTTGTCTATATTTTTCCTTTAGTTCTTCTTTAATATTTGTATTATCTAATCCTATTTTTTGTCTGTATCCCAGATATTTATAGGCATCTGTTTTTTCCCTCGCTTCTATGCAGTCGCTGTGGTTATCCAATGTGTAATCTTCTTGTTTAGTGTGTCTTTCTTACATTTGTCTGTTCCAAAAGCCATATTTATATCATTGCTGAATACTTCTGTTATCCTTAGTAATTGGTTGAGTTATTGATTTGTTGCTGCCAGTAGTTTTAGATCATCCATGTATAGCAAATGTGTGATTTTGTGTGGGTATGTTCCAGTAATATTGTATCCATAATTTGTATTATTTAGCATGTTGGATAGTGGGTTCAGAGCAAGGCAGAACCAGAAAGGACTTAATGAGTCTCCTTGGTATATTCCACGTTTAACCTGTATTGCCTGTGATGTGATATTATTTGAATTTGTTTGGATATTAAGTGTGGTTTTCCAATTTTTCATTACTATGTTTAGGAACTGTATCAATTTAGGATCTACTTTGTATATTTCCAATATTTGTAGTAACCCTGAGTGGGGTACACTATCAAAAGCTTTTTGGTAATCAATGTATGCGTAGTGTACCGACCTTTGTTTGGTTTTAGCTTGATGTGTCACCTCTGCATCTATTATCAGTTGCTCTTTACATCCCCGTGCTCCTTTGCAACAGTCTTTTTGTTCTTCATTTATAATTTTGTTCTGTGTTGTATGTGTCATTAATTTTTGTGTGTAATGACTCAAGTTAATATTTTGTATATTGTTGGTAGGCATGTTATGGGGCGATATTTAGCTGGGTTTGCTGTGTCTGCTTGATCTTTAGGTTTCAGATAAGTTATTCCATGTGTAAGTGTATCAGGGAATGTGTAAGGGTCTGCAATGTAACTGTTAAATAATTTAGTTAGATGTGAATGTGTTGAGGTGAACTTCTTTATCCAGAAATTTGCTATTTTATCTTTTCCAGGGGCTTTCCAATTGTGAGTAGAATTAATTGCTTGGGTGACTTCATGTTGCAAAATTATCACTCCAGGCATTTGTGGTATCATCTTGTATGTGTCCGTTTCTGCTTGTATCCACCGTGCATGCCTGTTATGTTGTATCGGGTTTGACCATATATTGCTCCAGAAGTGTTCCATGTCTGTTATGTTTGGTGGATTGTTTACTTTAATGTGTGTGTTATCTATTGTCTGGTAAAATTTCTTTTGGTTTGTGTTGAATGTTTGGTTTTGTTTCCTTCTATTTTCACTTTTTTTGTATCTTCTAAGTCGTTTGGCCAATGCTTGTAATTTCTGCTTCTTTTCATGTAATTGCTCTATGGCTTCTTGTTGTGAGATTTTACCTAACCTTTTTCGTTTTTTTTTCTGACATTTCATTTATTATAAATTGTGTTAGCTGTCCGATGTCTATTCTCAGTTTTTCTATTCTGATCTGTAGCCTGTGTTGCCATGCTGGTTTTGTGGGTTTCTTCTGTGTGTTCCTTGGTTCTGATCTCTGCCTAGTGTGTTTATTTAGTGTAGTGAGTGCTCCTATATAAACCAGTAGTTGTAACTCTTCCGTAGTTGTGTTTTCATTTATTTTGTTGTGTATGATTGTGTTGGTAGTTGTTATTGTTGTTTCAACTTGTGCGTTATTTGGTGGTCTATGCAAGAATGGTCTAATGTCTGTATTTGTGTCTTTGTATTCTATATATGTCAGCTGAAATTTTCCTTCTATATCTAACATGTGTGTCACTTCGTGTTCTATTTGTGCTTGTTCTCGTGGCTGACTTAAGATTTCGTTTTCCTCTGATTGTTTAATTGATGCGTGTTGTTCTTGGTTTGTTTGCTCTGGGATGTTTGAGTCCATTACTGTATTTTCTTCTTCTTCTGATTGCACATTATTTTGTTCCAGTATTTGTTGTACTTGTTGTTTGATGTTTTCTAATTCTGACTGGGGTATTCTGTTATTTTTTATTATTACACGGATCTGATCAGCAAGTCGTTGTTCTGAAAAATTTTAATTCTGGGTATCTGGTAATAAATGTTGTGTATACTTGTGATCTATATCCAGTTGTGTTGGTTCCTAAGTTTGTTGCTTGGTAATAACAGAACATGAGGTGTCGCTTAACTTCATCAGACCATCTCATCCTCTGTCTTTGTTTTCCATCTAGGGTGGTTGCAGGAAGCATAGCCCTCTTAGTGGTTTGTTCTTTTCGTCGCCTTTTACGACTGGCAGAACATAATAATAATAATTATAATTATAATTATTATTATTATTTCTATTATTATTGTCATTATGTCATCAGCAAATCCGATATGGTGTATCGTCCCACCACTGAAATAGATGTGTGTTGTTCGATTCAGTATTTCCATCACATACATATGGGTTATAATTTCGTTACATTGCTGCTAGTAGACATATGTCTCACTTTTTCTTAGACAGTTGCTACCTGCTACTCCATCATAGGAACTTATGTGCGCAGCATTGTTGCAATACAGACGTTTAAATTATCCGATTTCTGTAATATCATTTTGATACCAAATCGTTCTAATCGAATTCAGCCAGTCAGTCTTAATGTGGATATCTAGCTACGACTCTCATCATATCATAGGCTGGGTAAACCACATTCTTAATCGGACTGTTGAATCTAGATCACTTATCTATGACAGGGCCTGCATTCTTAAACACTGTGGAAAATAATAATCGAATATGATTATTACAAACACGTTATTTAAATATAAATGTATGAACTAACGAGATAAGTTTATTTACAGGAGCAGAGCCCCATCCATCATAGCAGAGCAGTGCGAGATTGGTTTCAGGGCCAAGAGAGGATAAAGCTGTTGCCGTTTGTTCCACGATCACCGAACATCAACCAGATAGAGAATATGTGGGCAGAGGTAACAAGGTCATTGCCATGTGGACCTACAAATGCAAGCGACCTTTGGACGAATATAGAAAATGTATTGTGGGAAGTAAACCATCACGCGACACTGTCGACGACTTAACGAAACTAATGGCCCTACGCCTTCGAGAAATCTTACGTAATGATCGTGGGTAGGGTGGTTACTAAAAGTATACTCGTCCACAAAACCCATGTGGACAATTATCTGATAATCGGTCAAGCTTTGCTTTGTCGCGGCTCTTTAGCATACAAGTCCATTTACTTTCAGTCTCCTCCTTACAATTCTTGCAATGCAAGGTAATTGAAAAATCTCATCCACTCAACGCCAGCTGAGGAATTGACTGGTGCATGTGTTGTTCAACACACAGTAGTTGTCACCCACACTGGAATCAATGACTGTTCGTGTGTGTGTGTTTTAGTGTTCACGCACAATCTGAATCAATACTATTAACATGGGAGAGACATCCAACAATAAATATTGCATCAAATATGACTGTAAAGTATTTTAATGCGATGGGAAGTTACAAACAGAATTTTTACCCAAACCAAGTCCTGCATATTACGTTAAGTAAGATGTATTAACTCCATAGTATCGTTAGCAGAGACAGTGCGCTCTTGTTGTCGAGGCTCGTGACAAGTGCAGCGATTAGCAGTGCCCAATGCCGCCGCGATTTGTTTATGTTGGCTGAGTGTGGACACTGCAGCAGACGCTTCGCCATAAACAGAAAGAAATCACCTTGGCTCTGACTGCGTGTTCTTATAGTAACCAACGTGAGACTCTACTCACTGGTGCCATGGAGCAATTGCAACGGGTATCATGGCATTAGTCATCAGAATATTAACCAGTGATGAAATGTCCACTTTATTTGAATCCCAAGAAAATAGGAACCTTCTCACAAAGGAATGTGAGGTGATATCAGGATTTATCCAACATACAAAAATTAACTGCAGGGCTTTCATGTATGCAGTAGTAGCACACAAGGAAATATTATGTCCTGAAAGCGTATATCTCATTTCCTCTTCTCATATTAACGCCCTTGTTTTAGTATGAAGTGAGAAAATAAACACGAAAAACTAAAGTTCCTGAGAAGCATATAAGTCATTTCCTCTTCTCATATCATCACTTTTGTTTTAGTATGAAGTAAAAAAATAAACGGTTTAGGGTTGTGAAGCATAATATGACACCAGATTCTTATCGTAGGCGCTATCGGAAACGCATAAAGGAAGGAGCTGTCCATTCTTTTGTCCAACAGTCTGTTTCTTTTCATGCATTACTCCCGCTAGGAGATTCTTATTTAAGGACTTGTGGGCATCAAATTCTTCAGCAGAATAAGCCTTGTGTTATTGTGCTAATTACGGTATGGAAAAAATGCAAGAAAGACTAGTTCCCCTAGAGCAGCGAGGATATTTGCACATGTCTGTATTCAGCAATTACTGCCAGCTGCCACAACACTTCACAGAATCCATGCGGCAGGCAACACAACTGTGTGTGCACTTCATACTTCATTCAGTAAGACGCCAGGTGATGGATGGAAGCGTCAAATTAACGTCGTTTTCCGAGTCGTATTCAATCCATAGTGAGGTGTTATTAAGGCAGTTGAGCGTTCTAGCAATTACACTTTTATAATTCCCATATGAGTATTTCGATAGCCAAAAGAACCCGTTAGTGTGAAACCATCGGGAACTGCATTAATATCAAACTGCAAGAACTTGAGACAATACGTGGACTCTTCTCTTCGCTGGGTGACCTATTACTGTTATTTAGGATCCTCTCCGTCCTAGTCGTAATGCAAATGGAACTTCAGTGGCGCTTTCCGCTACTCTTGACAAACGTCAGCAACTTGTAATCACTGTGAGTCACAACTGCGTGATGTTTCTGTAATAAGCTGAATTTAATTTGCATTAGTACAGTGAATATTTTAATTGCATTTTCCATTAGTTTACTAAACGCAACAGTAATCATCAAAGAGAAATTAATCAGCAGCAAAATTTTCTTTCACAGTATCTAAAAGAATCTGACAATGCTAAAGTTGTTTACAAATTCTACGCCCGTAGGATTGCACAGGTCCTAACGATGTCATTAAACCAGAGTAGTTTTAAGAGTATTTTCGTCTAGAAATGAATTGCCTTGACGGTTGATCGATCAGGAGCAGGAAAGGTAAAATTTTACTAATATATGACGAGAGGGACAAGTGCTTGAGAGAGGACTTCCTTATCAATATAAGTGCCTGAGAGGACTTCCCTATCAATCTCCTGGATAGTTTTGTTTCTCAAATCAACGGAGTGTGTTATCATGCAGTAGCACAGGTGATGTAGTTTTGTTGCTCGATTTTCTTACACTGCGACCGAAAGGTGTCTCAGTTGATGCCAACAAATTCCAGCTGTGTTGCACACACCCCTTGGGGCAGAATTCGTAGCCCAAAACACACTTTTGGAGCTATCAGATGTAAAATATTATGTTCACACTACTCTTTGCTCGGGTTTACGTCTTTTGATGCGGCTCAGCCTCTCATTTCTTCTTAGGAAGTTAACAATAAAGGCATCATAACACGTCACCAGTAACAGTACTGCATAGGAATGCTCAATGAGCGACCTGATGATGTTCAATAATAGTCACTCCGTTGATTTTTGTTGTTTCGAATTAGAGCATGCAGTACTCCTACACCAGACTTCTGAACTTTGCCTGTTGAATGCAAATGTCGCATGATGGTAAAATGGTAATCTATCACATATATCAGTAGTCGACACTTCGTTAATGTGGAAAATGATTCATGCCAGAACGGTCTTTGGCGTATTTTTCCCAAAAGCACTCGCTCCAAACACAGTTCAAATCTTTCCAGCTGCCTCCTCTGCGTTCACCCCTCTGTTATACCAAATTCGAAAATGACAGTTGACACATACACCGACAGCGTCGCGCCGCGTTCACCTGGGCAGCGCCGGATTTCAGGCGGCGGGTGGCGTCTGGTCGGTGGCCGGTAGCCGCTGCAGCGCGAGGAAACGCTCGAGCGTAATAAGCTATGATCGCGACGCAGCCACGAGCTGTCCTGCGGAATTGTTCCTGGAATACTTGTCATTGCTGGTGGGTAGAATGTTAAGCGAATTATCTTCCATGTTCAATCAGATTCATAATTTTAGACCGTCAGGTGGTTAGGTGGTTTTTTTTAATAAAAAAAAAAAAAAAACGCTGGACGCGAACATGCGACTGCAAGTTTAGAATGCAGAACGATTACCACTAGACCACGGGCTCAACCAGTCCGAGAACGACTCGGAAGTAGACAACACTTCCTCCTAACACTTCCGCATCTTACAGCGTTGCCAGATTGTGCAGATAGCCGGACTTAGTTGTCAGGGGCGGTCAGTTTTATTGGCCGCCTTAAGTGACGACTCGGACTTAGTCTTTGTGGCGGCCGGCCGGCGGTCAGTTTTTATGTCTAAGACTGTACATAAGCGTCCTGTCTGATCACCTGCATCCATTCATGTCCATTATGTATTCCGACTGACTTCGGCAATTCCAGCAGGACAATGCGACACCCCAAACGTCCAGAATTGATACAGAGTGGCTCCAGGAACACTCTTCTTAAACATTTCCGCTGGCCACCAAACTCCCCACACATGAACATTATTGAACATATCTGTGATGTCTTGCAACGTGCTGTTCGGAAAAGATCTCCACCCCCTCGTACTCTTACGGATTTATGGACAGCCCTGCAGGATTCATGGTGTCAGTTCCTCTCAGTTTTTCCGAGACTCTGTAACTGTCTCTGTTTGCGAGGCAAAAGCTTGAAGTTTGTCTCAAATCTCCCTACAACCTTCCTCGGTAATACTTGAAATGTATCCACAGCTGCGAATATGGACCACCATCAACTATATATTGGAATATCAACATTGAAAATTTGTGCCGGACGGGATTTACCGCTTATCGTGAGCGGTCGCCTTACCATTTGCCGGTCGTCGAGGTTCCGATCTTCAACGCAGAGGCGTCGAAGAAAGGGGTGAAATGTGACGCTGCATCATAGACAGGAGCGCCTGCGATGGTGTACTCAACAACGAACCTGTGTGCACGAATGGCAAAACGTCATTTTTTGGATGAATCCAGGTTCTGTTTACAGCATCATGATGGTCGCATCCGTGTTTGGCGACATCGCGGTGAACGCACATTGGAAGCATGTATTCGTCATCGCCATACTGGCGTATGACCCGGCGTGATGGTATGGGGTGCCATCGGTTACACGTCTCTGTCACCTCTTGTTCGCATTGACGGCACTTTGACCAGTGGACGTTACATTTCAGATGTATTACGACCCGTGGCTCTACCCTGCATTCGATCACTGCGAAACCCTACATTTCAGCAGGATAATGCACGACTGCATGTTGCAGGTCCTGTACGGGCCTTTCTGGATACAGAAAATGTTCGACTGCTGCCCTAGCCAGCACATTCTCCAGATCTCTCACCAATTGAAAACCTCTGGTCAATGGTGGCCGAGCAACTGGCTCGTCACAATACGCCAGTCACTACTCTTGATGAACTGTGGTATTATGTTGAAGCAGCGTGGGCAGCTGTACCTGTACACGCCATCCAAGCTCTGTTTGACTCAATGCCCAGGCGTATCAAGGCCGTTATTACGGGCAGAGGTGGTTGTTCTGGGTACTGATTTCTCAGGATCTATACACCCAAATTGCGTGAAAATGTAAGCACATGTCAGTTCTAGTATAATATATTTGTCCAATGAATACCCGTTTATCATCTGCATTTCTTCTTGGTGCAGCAATTTCAATGGCCAGTAGTGTATTTGCCACTTGTCCCACACGCTTGAATAGTGTTCTAAGACGCATCACACGAGTGTCTTGTCAGCAATTTCCTTTATAGTCTGACCGCATTTTCCTAGTGTTTTACCAAAAAAACCAGTGTGTCTCCTGCTTTCCCTAGGAATGAACCTATGTGATATTTCTATTGCTTATCCCATACAGCGATAACTACGAATTTGTGTCAGTCGACTAAATTCAGCTGCGACTCTTTGACATTGAGACTGCGACTCTTTGACATACCACACTATGTTTATGCGTTGTTAGAGGGTCACGCTTTTTCGTTTCTGAGCTTTTACAGTTGTTAAATCTTATCAAGATTGAGCTGACAATTTTTGCAACGTTTTTCTTGTTCTTAAATTGTAATATCATAGCGTATCTAATATCTTTGTAAAAGAGATCCACAGATGAATAAAACTGTTACTACTAACATAGGGTCGGGTCGGCTTGTAGCCCAGGGAAAAGATAAGGGCTTATTTGCGGCGAGAAGATCCACCATGCTTCACTCTCATCCGACCCGATGAAAAAATTAATTATTCTAATCCAGGCCAAACCAAATCAAAAGTTTTTTCGATATATCTCGTATATTCGGAGGTAATGTTACGGAACTGCAACAGTCCTTTTTCGCTATGACTGTGAGAAGCACCTCATTTCTTATCTGTCCACCTAATTTTCAGCATCCTTCTGGAGTACCACATGTCAAGCGCTTCGAGTATCTTCTTACCTGATTTACCCATAATTCATGATTCAGTTTCATACAAAGCTGTGCTTCAAACGTGTATTTTCAGAATTTTTTTCTCAAACTAATGCCAGTATTTGGTACTAGTAGACTTTATTGGCCAGCGTGCCATCTATGCTTGTTCCAGTTAGCTGTTTGTGTCCTCTTTGCTTTCCCCGCAATGTGCTTATTTCCTTCTAAGGCAGCAGAATTAGTTTGCTTCATGGTCTCCAATTTTGAAGTTCAGCTTATCACGAATCTCATTTTTGCTGCTCCTGATTACATTAGTTTTTTCTTAATCCCTATCCTCATTACACAATCCACTTCATTCAACAGGCTGTGCAGGACATGTCTTTCTCACCTTCACAAGGGCTATCCATGTCATCAGAGAATCTTATCACTGATATACTTTCATCCTTAATTTGAATCCCACTCCTGTACTTTTCTTTTATTTCCGTCATTGTTTCTTGTATAGATTGATCAGTTAGGATAAAAGACTACATCCTTATCTTATACCCTTCGTAACTGAAGCACTTGATCTTTGATCTTGCATTCTTATTTTTAAGACATCCTTCACACATGATACACACGTGGGATCCGTATGCTTATTAAGATGTGCAGTCATGACTTTCTATGCTGGATCATCTCCGTCATCTAGTTACTGTCGGTGGCCACTGATACTGGGACTCCAGTTTGTATTTCTGATGATAACCTTTATGTTTTTTCATTTTTGACAAGATGAAGAGCTAGGTCTGGGTGTGGAACAAACTGAGAAACTGCTTGAATTTATGGAAAAAATAAACAACACCCATTCAGATTGGGGGAGTGAAGTCACTACATGTGAAGGGGAGGGGGGAACTACTTGCACAGTAAAGGTCAGACAGAAAAAAAGCATTTGTCTGCCAAGATCATTAACATACAACATGAGCAGCAGGCAGTCTTGCAGATCTGATTTGGATGCAAAAGTTGGGGGTATATTTGTGAAGATGTACACGATACTAAAAAATGAAATACTTGAAACTCTTAAGAAAGATCTTCGTGGTATTGCTTTCTCAGACCACGATGAGTCTTCAGGTTCTATGATAGCAGGATGATGATGACACATTGTTACGTCAGTACATTTCACTTCCTTAAAATAACGTAAACAATGTAATTTGTGAAAATAATGATTTTGATACTAATACTTCCCATCATAATACATGCCCTTCTTCAGGGTGAACGCAAATCCACTAACAAAGTACACTCCTGGAAATGGAAAAAAGAACACATTGACACCGGTGTGTCAGACCCACCATACTTGCTCCGGACACTGCGAGAGGGCTGTACAAGCAATGATCACACGCACGGCACAGCGGACACACCAGGAACCGCGGTGTTTGCCGTCGAATGGCGCTAGCTGCGCAGCATTTGTGCACCGCCGCCGTCAGTGTCAGCCAGTTTGCCGTGGCATACGGAGCTCCATCGCAGTCTTTAACACTGGTAGCTTGCCGCGACAGCGTGGACGTGAACCGTATGTGCAGTTGACGGACTTTGAGCGAGGGCGTATAGTGGGCATGCGGGAGGCCGGGTGGACGTACCGCCGAATTGCTCAACACGTGGGGCGTGAGGTCTCCACAGTACATCGATGTTGTCGCCAGTGGTCGGCGGAAGGTGCACGTGCCCGTCGACCTGGGACCGGACCGCAGCGACGCACGGATGCACGCCAAGACCGTAGGATCCTACGCAGTGCCGTAGGGGACCGCACCGCCACTTCCCAGCAAATTAGGGACACTGTTGCTCCTGGGGTATCGGCGAGGACCATTCGCAACCGTCTCCATGAAGCTGGGCTACGGTCCCGCACACCGTTAGGCCGTCTTCCGCTCACGCCCCAACATCGTGCAGCCCGCCTCCAGTGGTGTCGCGACAGGCGTGAATGGAGGGACGAATGGAGACGTGTCGTCTTCAGCGATGAGAGTCGCTTCTGCCTTGGTGCCCATGATGGTCGTATGCGTGTTTGGCGCCGTGCAGGTGAGCGCCACAATCAGGACTGCATACGACCGAGGCACACAGGGCCAACACACGGCATCATGGTGTGGGGAGCGATCTCCTACACTGGCCGTACACCACTGGTGATTGTCGAGGGGACACTGAATAGTGCACGGTACATCCAAACCGTCATCGAACCCATCGTTCTACCATTCCTAGACCGGCAAGGGAACTTGCTGTTCCAACAGGACAATGCACGTCCGCATGTATCCCGTGCCACCCAACGTGCTCTAGAAGGTGTAAGTCAACTACCCTGGCCAGCAAGATCTCCGGATCTGTCCCCCATTGAGCGGTGGAAATGGCATGGCAAGGCGTTCCACAGGACTACATCCAGCATCTCTACGATCGTCTCCATGGGAGAATAGCAGCCTGCATTGCTGCGAAAGGTGGATATACACTGTACTAGTGCCGACATTGTGCATGCTCTGTTGCCTGTGTCTATGTGCCTGTGGTTCTGTCAGTGTGATCATGTGATGTATCTGACCCCAGGAATGTGTCAATAAAGTTTCCCCTTCCTGGGACAATGAATTCACGGTGTTCTTATTTCAATTTCCAGGAGTGTATTTAGAGGCTGTAAAGTGATATTTTATGAGTATTTCGGTACAATGGGCTGTGGTCTCCAGTGGGTCGTGATATGTAGTTGCATTTTGTTTGATTTTTAACCTCATTTATCTTTGTGTCACTGAAGATATCTACATCGTAGTGTAACTGTCGACGGAACGTGCTATGTGTCGATTTTAGAAACAAATTTATCCATTCACTCGCTGTAATTGCTGTCGCCAACAGTAATGCCCACCTTACTCTTCGCCCTCAGTGATCTTCATTCAGCACTGCTCGGTTCTGCCTCACTTTTGTTATCGTGGCAGAGTTAGATGTACATTTAAACCGACACACAGCAGTATGGATACTTTTGCTAATGCAGAGTTGGGAGATATTCACTTCTTGTACAGGTTCACTCAGTGCAATGGAGAGTGGCACAATGGCACTATGTTGAGATGTTCGCACAGTGATGGCAACCACAACTCAGTACTTCTGCATCTGAGGGTTGTTAGATTAATTTGTTTTTTGTATTGCACGTTTCGGTGAATGCACATTGCAGACTTTTTCACTGCTTTGGAGTTACGAGGGCTACCCATAAATTAACTTCTGATTGGCTGTTAAAAATAAAAAGTCTTACACCTTCATGAAGCATGGTTGGAAAATGAGAGGTTTAAATTCACATTGTGCCAGAAAGAACTATTTCGTCCACTCAATGTGTAAGCAACAAGTGATTTAAATGGATAGAATAACAGTATCTCATTCCAATCGGCGATGTGTGCGGTCTATTATTCGCTTCCTGAAAGCAGGAGGCGTCAGTGGCACTGAGATTGAATATCAATTGTTTCATGAGTGTGGGAGTTGGAGTATGAGTGATGGTGTTGTTGGGGAGTGGAGCAGAAAACTCAAGGCTGGTCACAAAGATGTGCATGGTGAAAGTGGACGAGGAAGACATTCAGAGGTGAAAGATGAACTTGATCAACATGTCAAAACTGTGTACTTACTGGATATGTGCCTCTGATTTTAAGGCCAACCTTCTTCAACATTGTCACATGGGTATCAAAAGACCTAACCAATGTTCACAAAACGGAAGAAGGGATTTGGCCTTGACATTCCTTCAGCAGTATGAGAAGTTTTTAACATAATCGTGACGGGGGCCGAAACACAGGTGCACTATCTGAATCCTGTAACTATGGAACAGTCCAAATAACGGGTGTACACTTATTCTCCCAATAAATAAAAAAAGGGGAGATATCGTCAAACCTCAAAGTGATGGTTAGAGCTTTTTAGGATTGCAAAGACATTTACACAAGTGATTTGATTACCAAGTGAATCATTCTCCTTCATGACAATGTGTGGCCTCGTACTGTAAATAGAACAAAGGAAAGACTCAGTCTTGATACCAAGCGACTGTCACCTCTTCCCAAGGGTGATGCATGGCTAGGCAACCTATTCAGCAGTTCATGGTTGATGATGATCTCGAGGATGTTGTCAACTGTCTACAGCACCATTCTCTGATGAAGGGCTGAAGAAGGTGGTGCCAGGGTAAGACAAGGGTTTGAATTTGGGTGGCGGCTATGCAGAGAAGTAATGTCAGTGTGTAAGCACAGACTGAATATAACAATTTATCTATTTGTCTTATTTCAGTTGTTAATCAGAATCCATTTTTTTTTACAAGCCTTGTATTATTTTCACAGAAACAAAGGTAATTTAAGTAACTAACTGAATAAATCCCATATACGAGGGTAATCACAAAAGTTAAGTCTCCTATTTTTATAACTACATAGACATGTTTATTTCTACAATGGTTTGCATCAGTTTACAGCTTGAACATTAAGATATTTCTCGACATAATCACCATTTTTGTCGATGCATTTTTGTAGACGCTGTGGCAGTTTTTGTATGCCCATGTCATACCAGCTCGCCGCCATGCTGTTCAGAAAGTTATGAACCTCTTCTTTCACCTCGTCGACGGAGATGAATCGCTGTGACCACTTAACGCCAACAGGTACTGTGAGACTGAAAAAACTCAAACGGGCAATTCAGAACCGGAGAAGAGGAATGTTGAGCAAGGGCGTACACATTCTCTATGACAACGCTCGCCCACACATCGCTCGGCAAACTGTTGCTCCCCTGTAACAGTTTCAATGGAACATAATCATCCACCCACTCCATAGTCCTGACTTGGCACCCAGTAACTATCACCTGTTCCCTAGGTTAAAAGAACATTTGGCCGGAAAGTGATTCAGCTCCGACGACGAGGTGAAAGAAGGTTCGTAACTTTCTGAACAGCATGGCGGTGAGCTGGTATGACATGGGCATACAAAAACTGCCACAGCGTCTACAAAAATGCATCGACAGAAATGGTAATTATGTCGAAAAATAGCTAAATGTTCAAGCGGTAAACTGATGTAAACCATTGTAGAAATAAACAGGTCTATGTACTTATGAAAAAATAGGAGACCTTACTTTTGGGATTACCCTCGTATAACAAGTTCATGATTATCTGGGTGCAGATTACTCAGTTTTCGCATTATCTATATACAGATCGGCGTTTTTTTGCAAATGTAAAATGAAATTTGAAGTAGACCGGTGTGAAAAACTTTGGGACAAAAGTAACTATCGGGTGATGTATCAGTGCTAAGTAACTTAACTCGATGGAACTTTGAGCACATATAAAAAGAAATGGTACGCAATGAGACGAACGGAAATGACACCTTTATTCAAAGATCTTAATTACGCTTGAGTCATGATTTATAGTGGTCTCCTGCAGATTACAAAAAGCGGGAGATAGATCTTAGTAGGGTGTGTGGTCACCACAGACAACACAGCATGCTCCCTAATGTGCTCTCACACTGGACACAATGTTGGTAAAGCGTTCTTGTGGTATGGTGTTCCATTCCTTTGGCAACATAGCTGACACTTGCTGGATTGTCACTGGTGCATGTGGGCTTATTCCAAGAGTTGCTCTACCTTAGCTGTTCAATGCAGTTGTGCACTGCCATAAACAAAAATGAAGTGAGGGCCAACTACACTCCAGAAAAGAAACACATGGGGAAAGATACAAAGTCACAATTACGTTCAGTGGTTAGAGTATCGGGTTCAAAGATTTGGATATCAATATGCCCATACATCAGTACACCTCTGCACATCATTACATCTAGACCACCAAAATGATCATCTTCGACAACATTCTTTGATGCATTATGTGTTCCCATCTCTCGCAATATGAGGGAACATCCAGAATCACTACAAAGCCTGAGTATGCTCTCGCTCGAAAAGAGCACTCCTCATTGGTCCAATCCCCATGCTAGTGGCACCATTGCAAATGGTGCTGCTGATATGAGCGTGTCAACAGAACACAGTGTATTGGTTGTTGGGGCAGTCCTGTTAAATGTGGTCCTAATTGCTCATGCTGTTTAGCCTGGTTCGTTTCTTGCCTGTTGCACAATAAGTTGTCATCTATTGCTGTAGTTGACCATGGTCGACCATTTCCTCCCCTTCAGACACCAGTGCCTGTAGTTGAGAACACATCACTTGCATGTGAAACAGTGCTTTGAGCAATATCAGTCTCCTGGACTACACCCACAACACTTCATCTGTCTTCCAGTTTCCCAATGATTATGCCTCATGTGAAGTCATCCAAATGTTGTCTCGCCCATGTTGTAATGAAATGAACTGAAATGATTTCATGGTATTATTATCGCCTGGGAGACGTCATCTGGGATTGTTCGTCTGCCTGGTACAAATCTATTTGACACCACTTTGACGTCTTACATGTCGATGCAGATTAGGTGAAATGATTAGGGCGACACAAACACCCAGTTCCCGAGCAAAGAAAATCTTGTCCTATGAGGAAATTCAACCTGGGACCTCGTTATCTAGAGGCAGTGACGCTAACCAATAGACCACAAGTTGTGGACATGTAGTGAAGAACACCACCACAGTGCACTAACTGTTAGCTGACTAACACACACTGTCTTCCCATTCCTTCAACTGCCTGGCGCTGTTGAGAGCCCCATTTGGCGCTATAGTTACGCTCAGCTCACGTCATGTGACGTCCAGTTTTCTATCCACAACTGGAAGACCTCTGGCAACATATGCAATAAAATGAAACACCTACAGTCGTCCTTACGATGTTATTTATTATATAGCTACCAGTTTCTGTGAGCCAGTACACCTGCTTCAGGCCTTATCTGACGCTGAGGGGATGAACTCCAATCGTACACACAATTCCATCAGTGGCCAACATCTATGAACTGAAACTTACTGGCAGATTAAAACTGTGTGCCCGACCGAGACTCGAACTCGGGACCTTTGCCTTCCGCGGGCAAGTGCTCTACCATCTGAGCTACCGAAGCACGACTCACGCCCGGCCTCACAGCTTTACTTCTGCCAGTATCTCGTCTGCGGTGTGGAACGTTCTCCACAACTGCCTCTATCTGTATCACATACATTGCGGGGCCGATTTTGTTCTGCAAGGTCGCAGGAGAGCTTCTGTAAAGTTTGGAAGGAAGGAGACGAGATACTGGCAGAAGTAAAGCTGTGAGGCCGGGCGTGAGTCGTGCTTCGGTAGCTCAGATGGTAGAGCACTTGCCCGCGAAAGGCAAAGGTCCCGAATTCGAGTCTCGGTCGGGCACACAGTTTTAATCTGCCATGAAGTTTCATATCAGCGCACACTCCGCTGCAGAGTGAAAATCTCATTCTGGATCTATGAACTGATTTTCGCTGACTACCTGTAACAACGATGTTTCATCTCCAACCATCAACTACAAACTGACTGGAGAAACATACTGGCAACATATTCCTGCACTTTCATTCGTTTCCACTGGGTAATTAATACTTTATTATACTTTATCTCTCTCATTCTTAAGCTTTGCAGAACAATGTATTATTTTATAATTATTACAAGCATATTCGTTGGGAATACACCATTATGCGCAATATTTATATTTTTCTCCCGGTATATGATGCAGGCGCTAATCCCATCGTCGGAGAGTACTGAAATATTTTTCGGTTGTTTCCCATTTCTTCTTCAGGTAAATGCAGGGATTCCATCCTTGTAACACGTCCACGGCCGATTTCTTGTCATTATTTGCATAGCCATTTCCCGAGCTGATAAAGGTCGATAACTGCCAACTCATTCAAGGCGACAGTAAAAGAAACATGGTTCAAATGGCTCTGAGCGTTATGTGACTTAACATCTGAGGTCATCAGTCCCCTAGAACTTAGAACTTCTTAAACCTAACTAACCTAAGGATATCACATACATCCATGCCCGAAGTAGGATTCGAACCTGCAACCGTAGCTGTCGCGCGGTTCCAGACTGAAGCGCCTAGAACTGCTCGGCCACACCGGCCGGCTAGTAAAAGAAAGTTATTTTGGTTTTCGCTGGGACGAATCCCTTCAGGACTCTTGCTCCGTGTTGATATGTAATGAACGGATACTGTTAAACTTCGCCTGAAGGAACGTATTGTTGGTCACAGTTTTCTAGCCTCGAACAGGCTTAGATAATTCTGTAGTTCCTAACGAGGATAATTGACAAGGACGTTAATCTGTATCACATAGTTTTTCTGAAGTTACGGACGGCTTACATGTGACAGGAAGACGACAGATGAACGGAAATGCGTTAACGATCGAAAAGAAGTGACAAGTTACAGAAAACTTCCTCCAGATTATAGAATAAGCACACACAGCAAGAGAAAAAGAGAGTAAAATGTTGAAATTTTGCAACTAAAGCTGGCAATTGAGTTAGACCATCACAGCATGAAGTGTCAAAAAACTTCAACTTTGCAGAACTAGCGGCTCCAGAAGAAAACAGAAGGCTTTCCCGAGTCAGGCTGGATCTAAGTAGAGAAAGTAGGAGTTCCCAGAAACACTGAAGATCGAACGAAAATTTAGTACGTCAGGTTGAATGAGTCAGGACAGGCGTCGCTACAGTATTCATGGAACTGCTGTTCAGGTCGAGAAGCTTTAAAGTTATCAAACATGCAGCTGATGCTTTTTGTAGTTAAATCTTCACATATATCGAACAGAACAAATTTTTATTGGGGTAGGGGGAGGGGGGGGGGAGATCGATAAGGGGGATTATGTGTCATGATCCTCCACAACTGGTCCCCTCTCCTGCCCCCTGGCCTATAAATAACATTTCACTAAAAGCTTCTATATTTTTATGTAGAGAAATTTTTAAGTTTGTTTGATACTTAGGAAAATAAAGTAGCATGTACATAGCCTAAGAATGACAAGGAACTCTAAAAAATTACATGCTATGTTTGGCATAGGATACTTTTCAGATGATTGCATGAGAGCTAGTCGCCATGGATGTGAATGTGGACTGACCAGCTGCAGTCAGCAATCCAGTAAAATAGACATTTACGTTCATGGACCGGCCATATCTAGGGTCAACAACAAATTGGACAGGGTTCTTGAGTCCATGGGTAGAACCAGCAAACCACAGAAAATTCCATAAGGCGAGACTCTCAGCAAATATACTCCACTAAGGAAGAAACAATTAGTTTCCTTATTTTAAGCGGAAACTAGTGACGGAAACAGCATTTCTCTCATTTACCTGCTCGCATAGCTTGCCTGCAGATCTGTGTTCACAGTCATAGGGCTAACTGAAATACTGATAATTATGAAAGCATACTTAGATTTTGTTTCCTGCAAATTATTATTCTTTTAAGTTTGTTATATACATGGAAGAGGATGTAGATGAAGATGAGATGGGAGATATAACAGTACGAGAGGAATTTGACACAGCACTGTAAGACCTAAGTTAAAACAAGGGCCCTGGAGTGGACGACAATCCGTCAGAACTGATAGCCGACCATGACAAAACTATCCCATCTGGTGTGCAAGATGTATGAAATTGGCGAAATACCCAGAGATTTCAAGAAGGATTTAATAATTCAAAGAAAGCAGGTGCTGGTAGGTCTGAACATTAACAAACTATGAATTTAATACGTGATAGTTGCAATAACACGAATTCTTTACATAAGAATGGAAAAACTCGTAAAAGCCAACCTGGGGGAGGATCAGTTTCGATTCCAGAAAAATATTGGAATACCAAGGCAATACTGACCCTACAACATCCCTTAGAAGATAGATCAAGAAAAGTCAAACCTACATTTATAACATTTGTAGACTTAGAGAAACAATTTGTCAAAATTAACTGGATTACTGTCTTTCAAATTCTGAAGGTACCAGTGTTAAAACACAGTGAGCGAAAGGCCGCTTGCAACTTGTGCAGAAACTGGACAGAAGTGATAGAGTTGAGAGGCATGAAAGAGAAGTAGTGGTTGTGAACGGAGTGAGACAGGGTTGTAGCCTGTTCCTGATGTAATTCAGTCCATACACTGAGCAAGGAGCAAAGGAAACCAGAGAAAAATTTAGAGTACGAATTAGAATTCAGGGAGAAGAAATGAAAACATTGAGGTTTGCCAATGCAATGTAGTTCTGTCTTGGAAGAGCAGTTGAATGGAATGGATAGTCTTGAAAGGAGCGTTTAAGATGAACACCAACAAAAGCAAAACAAGGATATTAGATTAGGAAACGAAAAAGTAAAAGTAGTAGTTGAGTTTCGTTATTTGGGCGGAAAAATAACTGTCGATGGGTGAAGGGTAGAGAAGCTATAAAATGTAGACTGGCAATGGCAAGAAAAGCATTTCTGAAGAAGAGAAAGTAGTTAACATCGACAATACATGTAAGTGTTATGAAGCTATTTCTGAAAGTATTTGCCTGGGGTGTGGCCTTGTATGGGAGCGGAATATGGACGATAAACAGTTTAGACAAGAAGAGAATAGAGGCTTTTGACATGTGGTGCTACAGAAGAATGCTGAACAATTGTGTAGATCAGGTAACCAACGAGGAGATAACGAATAGAACTGGGGAGACAAATTTGTGGCACAATTTGACTAAAATATGGGATCGATTGATAGGGTACATTCTAAGACATCAAGGTATCACCAATTTAGTACTGGAGCGAAGTACTGGGTGGGGGGGGGGGGGGGGAGGGGAGGGGGTTATAAATGTAGAGAGAGACCAGTTGCGCACAGTATACAGATTCAGAATGATGTAGATTGCAGTAGTTATTCGGAGATGAAGAGGCTTGTACAGGTTTGAGTAACATGGATATCTGCATCAAACCAGTCTTCAGACTGAAGACAACAACAACAACAACAAGAAGTTGTGCTAAACTGATGTACCAAGCGTCAGTGTAGGCAAGTTGTTATTATTACATAAAACATACTGTTATTATTAAATACTAGTCAACTGTAATATCTTAAAGTGGGAGTGGCAGGAAATTATGTTTAGACGATGAGGTTCAGGACGAAATAAATTGTGACCCATAAGAATTCAACCCTGGATCCGTGCCATTAGCACTGGAGGGGTACTGCCGATACCAACTTGGCCTCAAGCGCATGCTAATTTTGGGTTATCCATGGTGTTTCTTTGATCTACGCAATCTCGGTTCCGCGGTTACAAGGATATTTGGGAGCTTGCTGTAATTATTTCTCTGCAACGAGCCGCCAGTAATCATCCGTTACTCGCACTAAAATATTCGGAAAAAAATCCCTAAACAACCCTCACAAATTTATCCATGTACTTCTGTTTCGCCCTGCAGGGCTCGATAAGATAGCCTTGCTAAGAACGAAGCAGTGTTTGTTACCTGTTATGAACGTTTTCTGCCGGATCTGTGAGGCCTATAATGTGAAGTGGATCTTCTGCATCGGACAGAGGAGCCAGCGGCGGTTGCTGACGTAGCGGCTGCGGAGCTGGCCACGGGGAACCAGCGGACGGGGCGCAAGGCGTTCCGCCGCCACCCCCTGGCGCCACCCCCGTCGTGTTGTCGGCGCGCAGCAGCCTGTCGACGAAGGTGGACCGCGGGGCCGCCACCATCAACCCGGCGGCTAACCCCAGCACGACGCCCAAGGCAGCGCTGGCGCCGCGACGCCGCCTGGCGCCAGCTGCCATGCCGGCGGTCCGCCGCGACGGCGGAGGCGGCAGCGACGCCGAAGGCCGGAACGTCAGCAGCTCCGTGCTCGGGTGGCACAGGAAGGCGTCGCCGTCGCCCGGGTGCCGATGCGCCCGGCGCTCGCGGCCGGTGGCGACCATGGCGATGCGGACGGGCCGCCGCCTCGCGTCGTACTAGCGTGCAGACGAATTTCCACTCGGCGCAGCACCGACCGCGCTTGTAGTTGTCGACCGCACCGCTGTGCCATTATTCAAACACTGTCTACAAGCCTTGTTCCGCTGCTCTCATGCGTCAGCCACATTACGCTGGACACAATCCAGTAGACGACACATTTCGTGCCTCCAAATTAAGTATTCAGCGCCGCATATTTTCTCGCTCCGGCTTTATTGTCAACACCACTACTGGCAACTTCGTTTTCCTGTGCTCCTGCAAGAACAAATATTCTGAACCAAATGACGCTTCTTAGGCGTCACAAAATGTGGGTTCTACTGCTGAAATCCTTTCTGGGACACCTAATGTCGACAACTCTGACATCTGCCGTTTCTGAGGTTTCCATAATGAGACTGTCGCATTAGGCATAAACAAATGACGCGAAACAGCAGAATAATTATTTACACCCCAGTACACAATCATGTAAGCGTTTAATCCTCGGAACACATACTAAACAGATTCCATTTCATGCTATTACAAGCAACAAACAAACTCAACCTTTTAAGTCGGACACTACAACAGACAGTTGTGTCGAAGCACTTGTCAGATTATAATATACTGTCTGAAAGGGAAACTAATTTCTGTGAGAAGGTAAAAATTAATTTATCATTTGATCAGGCACATAGTTCATCGCTTAAGCCAAAAGAGTGGATACAGATCCGTAAAACTATTCCATCACTCGCAGACGTAATGCGCCTCGCCGACGCATCGCACGGCAATACTTTATAATTTTTGTTCGATCCGCTAGGTGGTGCGAGTGCGCCATGTCATCGTTCTGCACCCAGATGGCCGCGCCATCTTCTAACAGAATATTGAACGAGCTTGTACAATCGAGATTGGTAACGTTTTCAAATTACGTATACATTTTGCTTTATTCAAGACAATAAAATTTTTATGATCACCTATATTAAAAACAAATTAGTCTGAGAATTAAAATGTGTGAAATGTGAACAGTTGTTAAAATATGTTAAAACTATAAACTTACGTAATTAATTTTGTTTCATTATAATCGGGTTATAGTTAGATAATAAAATTGTGAATTACAGAAATTCGTATTATATAAGTCAATCTGAGCGTTTTATCGGCTTATTCTATAATTCTTCTCTTTAAACATAATTTTAAGGAGCAGTGTTTTGACTACTTCCTGGGCGCCATTGTGGTGCTGATTGTCGCGTTCGTGGTCGATATCTTTACGTTCCTCCATATTGGCTTTCTTTCCCGAGAAAGCCATTTTGAGGTGAGGTGTTTGTTAGACGTAGAAGCACTAAAAGAGGAGCTTTATTAAGGACTGAGTTCCGTACAAAACATGAAAATGAAGACAGAAGTGGATAACGACGATAAAGGGTTAGTAGGACATAAGGAATGGTGCTTAAATGTAAATGATTCTGAAATGTAATAATATTGCTATTGGCGGTAGTAGCCGCCATTAACGATTTGTGTATAAACGTAACTTGTGTAAGTGTTGTATGGCTTTTGCTGTTTAAAAAACGATTCTAGTGATTTTTATGTTTTGGGTTGAGATAATCCTGAACAGAGTGGTTCTATAGACTTACCTACACGTAGTACGTGTGTGCCACGCTACACGTGTTGGTATGTTAATTCGTGGAAAATTTTGAATTATTTCAAATTGGTTAGAGAGTATTGCTGTTGAGCCAGTTGAAATTTGTTATATATGTGGAAAACTTGAATTAGAGATGTAAGAGTCACCGGTTTGAATTTAGGATGGCTGATTGTACTCATTTCTAGTAGCTGTAAGAGCTTCTATATTGAATATCGCCGATTTTATTGCGAAGAGCGCGGTTCGTTGTAAAATTTGTACTAACCCACTCGTGTATCTCTTGCACTGTCCTTTCTATTAACTTCTGTAACAATTGTCTTGGGGGAACAGTACAGTCCTAACGTCTGTATGTTGGAATGGACCCAATGTTTGCATTAGTTTAAAGTAGTGTGATAAAATATTGTAGTGAGAGCTTTGTGGTAAACGAGGGGTAAGTTTTCTGGGCCTTAATTCTAAGTAGTTACTGATATGTGATAATGTGCATACAACACAGAGGTTTTTAGTGCTAGGTGTGTTGGTAGTATGGTGAGTTTGTGATAACTAATTAACTAAAACATTTTGCTGGCCATTCTGCTAATGGGTGAAGCTACTTTTATTCGTGATTGTATTAGCATTTGTAAATCACACGAGTATTTTGGATTGATTTGGCACAATGCTGAAGGCTTCATTGTAGCCTTCGTGTTAAATGAACACTAATTATTGCAGTGAGAGGGCTTACTTTGTTTACATAACATAAAGGGTTTTAGATATTTCTTATGGATAGTAATGCACAAGTAAGGTAAATGTCACTTCAGTTCCTTGCCATCTTTATTTTAATGGCAGCAGTTTACTTTTGCAAATTTTTGAGTAGCAGATATACCTGATTATTACAGGACAGTTTGTTTCTTGTAGCTGTGTTCACATGATTGGAGAGCTAACAGGCAGTAGCAACAAGTAATATACCAAATGACGGAGTGTACTGTGCATGGAACGTTAGATGTTAATTTCTGTTGGGGGGGGGGGTGTGGACACGGTCAGTGTTTCTTCAAAAGAGCACTGTGTTTCTTGTGTGTAATCCCCAATGTACATTGCACAGGACAGGTGGGAGAATATATGTGAATTTATGAAATCTCTCTGTACTGGTTGGAATTCTGCACAAGTTATTGTGGTTCACTGTAGATCATGGAGGCCTTTGTAAATTTACATTGCCAGGTAATAGTTTGAGGGTGGTGCTTGTTCGCTAACATTGCAGTGTATGTGGGTAAAATCTGTTGCACATGAAGATGAGGGTTAAGATGGAGTAGTACCCAGTAACATAATTTGATTGCTTTAGTTCAGAGCAAGTGAAGCTTATTATTTCTGGCCTAATCTTTGGCTGAGGTTAGGCTAAAGATGTCACCATGAGAAGTTTCTCTCATTCACTTCTGCTTACAACTTAGCTTACAGTGTAACCTTGTATGCACTAATCACCAGTTGAAACTGTTCTACTTCGGACCACCAACTATTCCAAATTAGGCAATATATAAATATTTAGTAAATGCTGTGATCACACTCAACCATCATTAATACTACAGAACTTGTAACAAATGAGTTCCTCATAAGCATAAGCAATAGCATATTGCCTTACTGTAAACTCCAAATGCATTTTAAGTTCAATTTTAGCAAAATGTTTTCCTTCTCTTATACATTGTTCCAATCAATATCATGAAAAGCCTTTAGGGATTTGGAACAAGTAAACAGAAGTGGCCCCTGTATAGTAATTTCGCAAAGTTTACTAGCAATAAATTGGGACTACTGGTAGTCTGTTTACATCAGTAGTAGGAATTATGGCTAGTGTGTGGTATTGAACTGCCCTGATACCTTTGTTGTTGTGTCCCTGATCTGTAGTGTTGCTTGATGTTTGGGTGGGTGGAAGGTGATATGTTGGTAGTGTGTGATGCTGATGAATATTAAGGTGAGATAAAGATAGTGGTAACAGGTTGATCTGGAGCATAGTATAATGTTTGGATTTCTTCTATATTTAATGTACGTTGCCCAGGTGGAACTTCAAATATTCAGGGAGATGAAAGGAATGATCATTTGAAGTATAATAAATATGTGATCTCAAATGCATGCCTTAAGAGCTATGAGCACTTGTTCATCTTTGCTATAGCAGAGCACCTCTCTTCTGAACATGTTCTCATAGGTCTTTAAAATATGCTTTTGAGAGCATGATCGTTCCTGTCATATCCCTGAATATTGGCCGTATGTTCGGGACACCATGTATATATACTGCATCTTCTGCCATAAGAATTGAAACTAAGGTGGAAATTCACAGAACCCAAATTGAATTTAGTCTCAAGTGATGTATATTACCAACATTGTTCATAGACCTTGAAAAATGGAAGGGGGTGTCGATCACGTAACTTAAATTGTAATTAGATAAATATATTACTTTGTGTTTAGAAAACAGCTATTTTCAGGAAAAACACTGCGTCCTCCTTTCATTATTCACTTGCTGTTTCTACTTAGTACCTCAAAGCATTTGTGTAACTACTCTCAACAGTATCAGGTTTCTATACACTGAAAGTCAAAATCTATTAAATATGAATGTTAGAGATACAGAGCTTCCCGCATTTACTCCAGTTCTGATATAAAACATTGTCTTTAGAGAAATAAATATACTAATTGATGGTTCGTTGGCAGATTCTAATTTTGTGGTTATTCTATTTGTATTTTTTCTTGCAGGAAACTGTTCGTTGGTGGTTTGAGCTGGGAAACAACACAAGGTTGGTTTGTCAGTTTTGATCAGTCTTAGTCAGAAGTTTGGGTAATAATGTAAAATTTCTAATAGCTCTTCTCTTGTATTACAGAGAATCTCCAGAGGTACTTCTCACGTTATGGGGAAGTGATTGATTGTGTTGTTATGAAAAACAGTGAATCTGGTCGCTCTAGAGGATTTGGGTTTGTTACCTTCTCTGATCCAGCAAATGTATCTCTAGTGCTTCAGAATGGACCACATCAGTTGGATGGCAGAACAGTGAGTTTTTGCACATATGTACTATTCAAATTATTATAGCTATTCTGATTTTTGTTCTGCAGGTCTTGGTTTTCTTTGAATATATTTTTTTCTGTAAAAGTGAGAATACAAGGACTTTGGTTTTCATTTGTCGATTTATGGTTAAGGTACCATTTTTGGTAGTATGTTGAACTAATTTCATCCTTTGAAATGATGCTGGATTTGTGACAGAAGATACTTACATTAGTTATCTGCATGAAGGTGGAGGTAGTTAATGTAAGATACTATGAGCTTCACTTGCCTTATTCGCTGATGACAGCTTTCTGGTGTTTCAGAGAAATTTGCAGTATTTGTGGTCAGATAGCTTTTGGATTTTTCATTCTGAATTAGCATGTGCAAAACATGTTACTTAAAATTACTGAAGGTTTTTAAAAATCTTTGCTTGACTCCATATTTAACCCAGTCTTTGTGACAAATCTCAATGTAAATTTGCAAAAGGTGTATTGCATATCTTGGGGAAGGGGGGGGGGGGGTGGTTCAGAGGTACTGGGACACTTGACTCATTGAGTTAGCAACACTGAATGAAATCATAATCTTACAGTGCCTATAAATTGAAGGGTTTTATTTTAAAACTGTACTGTTAAATTTTACTGGCTACTTTCAAATTTTGGTCATTCCTAACTGCATAGCAGATGAGGATACATCATCCTTAATTGATAAAGATGATGGATCCACATTTAAAATGCAAGGGGGATGAGCAAAGCTGGAAACTAGGCAGTACTTTCAATAAATTATTCTATGAAAATATGGTGTAGACAATGTTTAAATTTTCAAAATGTTAACTGGAAGTATACGTGTTGTTTTTCTTTCAGGCAATCCTAGATTACTCTCTTCATCCATTTTTATAAAATTACATTATTGAGAGGAACTGTTAGTTCACTAAGGCCGGTATTACACTATCAAATTTCTTTGACAAAGATTTGATCAAAGATGTGATCCAATATTCCGTCCAATATATTTGACAAAGATCTTTGACGTAGCGCTACAAGGGGTATTACACTGTCATCAAATTTTTCGTCAAAGTTCAAGATGGCTGACAACAACTTATTATTAACCGCAGCAGTTCTACGTACTCCAATTGCATTGTGTGCACATGCGGAAAAGAAGTGGGGGGGGGGGGAAATGGAACCATACGTACGAGGTTGACAGTCTTAAAAGTCCTGGGATCACAACTTGATAATAAATTCAGTTGGGAGGAGCACACCACAGAACTGCAGAAACGCCTTAACAAATCTGTATTTGCATTCGAGTGTTAGCAGACATAGGCAACATAAAAATGAAAAAGCTTGCATACTTTCATTCCATAATGTCATATGGGATAATATTTTGGGGTAAATCTTAAAGTCAAACAAAAGTTTTCAAGGTCCAAAAGCGTGTAATACGTATTATTTGTGGAGTAAATTCACGGACCTCCTGCAGAAACCTCTTCAAAGAACTGGGTATACTAACTACCGCCTCTCAGTATATTTACTTCTTAATAAAATTTGTCGTAAATAATATATCTCTTTTTCCAACAAACAACTCAGTTCATACATACAATACCAGGAACAAAAATGATCTGCACAAGGACTTAAAAGCACTTACTTTAGTTCAAAAAGGGGTCCACTACTCAGGAACACTCATCTTCAATAATTTGCCAGGAAACATAAAAAATTTAGTTAGAAATAAAGAACAGTTTAAAAGGAGCCTGAAAGACTTACTACTGGCCAACTCCTTCTACTCCATTGGCGAAATTTTTAATAGAAACAAATGATGTATTGTATTTATTCATACTATTAGTATTTTTATTTCAGCTTAAAAAAAATCGACATGTTCCATATCCACGAGGATCTCCTCAGCACGGATCTATGGAACGAAAAACTAATCTAATCTGGGTGAAGCCGTGGGTTTTACGACGACACGATAAAAGCATTCAACAAAACTTGTTACGTGATCTTACAGTGGAAGACGTCAAGTCGTACATCAATTACTTAAGAATGGATGAGCATACATTTCTGTATGTGCTCAATGAAGTGTATCCTCATATCATAAAGCACAATTTTCACTTAAGAACTGCTACATTTTCAGAAGACAGGCTCACTATAACACTCAGATTCCTTGCTACAGGAGAGGGTTATGTTAGGTTAGGTCAGGTTAGGTCTCCAATCTTCTTAATCTATTTTTGTATTCAGGGTGCCTCACGTTGTAAAGCGCCTCATAAGCTTCAGACATCTCTATTAATTCTGTAGTTGTCGGCACACACCAATTGTATTTACCGGCAATGGCTATAAAAACACTACAGACGACAGAACGCTGCAGCGATGCTAGCGCTCCGCGTGGTAACATATCGCATTGCAGTGAACAGAAGACAAGCGATTTCTTTGATCAAATATACGGCCTCGGCCTAGATTTGATCAAATATTGGACGACATTTGTCAAAGATCCCTATTACACTATCAAATATCTTTGACAAAGATATTGAACAAAGAAATTTGATAGTGTAATACTGGCCTAAGTAAGCTGACACATGTAACACATAGATGGCTGCCAACTCCTACGCATTGCCAATAATTATTGCAGATTTATCACCTTAAGTACAAAGTTACGGAAGTTAGTAAAAACTATGGGAAAAGACATTGTGCAATATTTTGATTTTAAGAAAAAATAAAATGTACTATTTACATTTTGCTAATCATATGCTGCTAAAATGTTTTGTAACTTGTAATTTTTTCCATCCTGAGTATTCATTAAACCTCTCTATGAATGATTTTGTCACTGTGACTTACTGAAGGCATGTTGACATGGAACCTGAAGTGGGTTCTCCAACATTGCAGTGCTGCAGGTAAAAAAAAGCTATTCTGGCTCTGCAGCAATAACAGCAGGATTCATCGGACTCTGGAAAAACTTGTCAGCAAGTTCTGTTAGCTGCCGCCCCATACGAAATTAGTGACAACAAAAATTTGACACTTCCTGTTAGCCATGAATGTATGTGGGAGGCAGAAATGGGGATGTGGCAAGGTGTCATCAACTGTAGATTCCCCTGTCGCTTCCATTGGAAGTGTAACATTGAGGCTGAAGTATGTTCTTCATTTAATAAATTAGATTAATTTTAATATTAAAATAATAAATCTATGATGTCAGCAAGGGAGAGGGAAACCATGACCATAGATACCAGGTGCACAAAGTTATAGAAGGCCTATCATTCCTGTAAGAACACCTATACCTCCAAGTACCTATCAAAGACCAGAAAGCTGAAGCACTAAAACTTGGTAGTAAAACACTCTGCACTCCATGCCAGAGTGCCTTTTGATGAATTGAAAGGGCCCACTCAGGAAACTAGTACTTAAAAGGTGAAGATCGTGAGGAGAATGCTAGGACCCATAAGAGAGGAAGGCGGTACCTATGGAATCTGGCACAACAATGAGCTCTATGAACCTCAGGAAAACAGTCACATGTTAAGAGGGCCTTCTGTGGGCACATGACCTGCCTGAATCACTCCAGGCTCACCAACAGGATCCTCACAGTGACAAGTAGGGGAAAGGTGTCCAAAGCCAAGTAGACCACCTCTGTTGAATCAGACTTAGGTGAACTGCAGATCCTATTAAAGACAACTGAGAACGGCACTCGATACAAACAGGCCATCTTGCAGGGAGTCTTCCCACTGTCTCTCACAAGAAAGAATTGTACATGTACCACCAGACTTACGTGGGCAGATGAGAGGAAGCAGGCTCACAGCCAGAAGGTGAAGGCATACTGGGCCAAGGAAAAGCAGAAGACACTAGCTGAGAGTTAAGACGAGCCCCTTGGTCCCTAGTAGGCCGAAACGAATTGAGAGAAAAATTTGATCTTATAAACATACCTTATTTGAGGGTGAGAATATAAGTGCTGGTAGATGGAGAGACACACACACACACACACACACACACACACACACACACACAAATTTCGTAATTTGTGTGTGTGTTTTATTGTCTATCTACCAGCGCTTTCTCGTGTGGTAAGTCACAGTATCTTTGTTAATATTAAAGCAGTAGAGATCTCATTGAAGAGGTTTTTCTTTCTACATGCTTTGTTGGGCCAGATTGTGTGCTCGACGTTAATAGCAGACCACTTGACTGCCTCTGATCTGCTTTTTATCTGTGTTCTGGTATGTTTGTCCTCGTAGATTGTGAAGTAATAATGAGGTTGATTTCCGATATTTCGGAAATTTAACTTTGAAATCTTACAAAATGTTCACTAAACATGTAATGACAGACTGCTGCTCTCCATACAGGGATGTTGATTTGCAGACAGGCATGACGAAATGCTGCCGTACATTTAAGCTTTTGTCCAAAATGCCTTTTCCTAAATTAGAAAACACACAATCACAAAAGCACAACTTGCCTCCCCCCCCCCCCACACAAACACACACACACCAACCACTGTATACATATCCATCTGCATAGATACTCCGCAAGCCATTGTGCAGTGCTTGACTGAGGGTACCGTAGCCACTGAGGCTGGACGGCTCGCTTAGCATTTGTCATCTTGTTTTGCCTGTTGGGGATTCGACCACTCACCTGTATGGTTAGTAGTGATCTATCCTTTTCACAAGACTGTTTTGCATAATTGATTTTCCATTGTTTAATAAACATATAATAACTACATAAGACTTATGAATCCATTGCCGTTATAAATATTCTTTCCTTTTACAAGTGAAGCAAGCTGTTGAATTTGGGCAGATTGAGTGTGATTGTATTACTGTCGACTACAAAGTAAGTCAGTTGATTAAAAGGTTACTGAGACAGTCAGAATGAGACAATTTACATTTTATGGATTGAAAATAATCCTTAGTTGTCTTCTGTGTTTTCAAACTTAAAGTACTTCCTGTCTAACCACATAGTATGAAAGTACTTCTTTCCATTTGGTATTCTGTAAAATACTTTTTGAATGTTCACAGATTGATCCTAAACCATGCAATCCTCGCAGCCTGCAGAAACCAAAGCGAAGCAACAGCTTCCCCAAGGTATTCCTTGGTGGTCTACCTTCCAATGTTACAGAAACTGATCTCAGGATGTATTTCTCGAGGTTTGGAAAGGTGATGGAAGTGGTCATTATGTATGACCAAGAGAAGAAAAAGTCAAGAGGTCAGTGAAATCTGTTCCATCAAAATTACAAATAATGTCTGCCTGTCTTGACTGTGTTAGTTCAGATTGTGTTATAGATACATAATCATAGACTAAAGCACAATGGGAGGAAGTTCGCAGTCAGGACTGAAACTGGTTGAAATCAATTAAAACCGCATCTGAAAATTATTTTAAGTCACTGGTAATGTATTATATTATGGAAGATCAACATGACCCTTCCTTTTGGATAACAACTAGTTGATATTGTTTCACTTAATGTAAATAAAATCATCCTACCTAATCGAACCTGTAAACCTTGTTCGAATTGTCGTAGTAATTTTCCTCTTTGACTACAAAATTTGCAAACTGTCATATGGCAGAATTTGTAGGAAAAGAAATAATTCTTAATCTCCCTTTGCCACTGAGCTATAGTCTTCAGTTAGAGGGCATTTTCCAGTTCCTGTTTAAAGTGAGGACAAATTGCATTGGGATAAATAATCTTAAGATACTAAACATTGTAAGTAGGAACAGAGTTTGTGTTACAATTCATATTGGTCTTATATATCCTTCACATTGATTGCCAATTATTCCATTCTATGGAAATTCACCTACAGAAAAAGTTAGTGATCTTTCCAGCACTCCACTGCTCTTCTTATAAATAATTGAAATAAATTTCATATGGCTTTGTTTTCTTGACTAATTAGCACAAAATGTTTGCATACTCTGTGCACTTACATTCCGTGTGTGTTTAATTTGGTATTTCTTCCAACTATTGTGTGCTGTTCATCAGATTTAAGCCTGGAGCTTGATACCAAAGATGTGTCACACTATCTTTTCCACAGGTTCTGTAAATTATTTTCATTTTGCAGGTTTTCTGCTTGTCTGTCATTTGTCTTTACAAAATAGTTATTGTGAACTGTTTGTGGTAGCTTTGCATGTTTGGCTGACAGGACAGATACTTTACTTCTCAGACTGATAAAGTGGCCTGGCTATTACATTCTATTAGCATTTATTTGGATCTTCTGAATGAATCAGTGTGATAGATCAAGCACTGAGACAAGACCTTTGTCAAATTGATTCTTGCATTTACATTAAAGATTAATTGTAAATATTGGTGTTTTTGGTGTGAATTCTTATGTATGGCCTGTTAACTTCAATGGGACAAAAGTATGGGTGCATATGTCTGGCAGTCTTTGTCATAGGTTTGGACAATACACTTATTTTCATTCATGCGTTTTGTCCCACTGTGGTTGGGTCCTCATGTTCTGGAAATTAAACCAATTGTGTGGTCAGCATTATAATAGGCTTTAACTATAGCTGCTATTGGCTTTAACATATGTTGAAATTGTTAGGGAAATAAAAATACCAGGAATTCTTTTATAATATTGAGCATATAAGTAGTTTCTTATTTCAGTTCAAATTTACAACCATTGCCATGAGTTTGGTTGTCCAGGTAAACATTAATACTGTAAATGTATTGGGAAATTGTTCCAGTTTAACTTAAAATTTTAAATTTATGAATAAGAATTTCAGTAAATCTGCACAGCCTTGAAAGCTAAGTATTAGTTTTCTGAAGTTTATATATACATATTGTCTTCATGTTTATACTGTCAGTTGTCTGTGCAGTTTTACTGTATGTTGTCAAAAATGATTTTGGATACAGTACAATTAAAGTTTTTAATTGTAATTATGTTTATGCATGGATTTGCTAATAAACTCCTTTGTGTGTGGCAAGAATATCTGAGGGTGCATACCCACTGTGTGTCTATTTCACATATCAGTGGGGTTGCACTTTCTGATATAGCTTGCTTCTGTACTGAAGTTTAAATATTTAAATGTTCTGTTTTGTCTTTTATTAGGTACATCTGATAAAAGAAATTTTTAATGTTTCATGCTTTGGGGTGTTCACTGCTGCCAATCTGTTCTGCATTGAATTAATTTGAGATACTGAAAAGAGTAGTTGCTCTAACCTCCCCAAATGCCAGATCCTTTGTGACCTTGTTCCTTTTACCAATTGGCATTTTGAAAATGTGGCAATATTTAGCCATAGTTATACTAAGTATAAAGTGTTACGCTAATGTTAAGGGCTCAATGAATAGTAGATAGTAATCTAAATTACTTTTATGCATTACCTAAGCCTAAGTTAAGTACTTTAAAAGTAGGCTAGTTAAGTCTCATGTTCGGCCTTCATTGTTTTTGACACTGATGATGGCTATGAAGACATTGCTTCACTTAAGCCCTATCAGTTCTGAGGCTGAATCAGTTAACCCTTAACAAAGTGATATATAATGTGGCATACCGACATTAGGCAGCAGTGTTGTAACCCAGCGTAATGAAACCCAACTAGCAGTTTTTTCTGAAGTCTGTTTGATTGCTTGGTGTGACACAATAGGATTCGGGTTTTTGTCCTTCGAGGACGATGAAGCAGTGGAACGATGCGTAGCGGAGCATTTCGTCAACCTGAACGGCAAACAGGTATAATTTTTGGTGCCGTTTTCTTGAGACGCTGTATTAAAAACACAGTTGTGTCATACAACTTCCCCATTTATAGTGGATGTATTAATGTGTAAGCTTAAGGTAGAATTAAATTAATTTACTACTGATGCTGTTACTTACTTAGCAGTAAACCATAAATATCATAAGATACAGTAAGCAATTTGTTTACAGGGTGGTTCAACACCAGCATGACACCTTAGTAATTAATTGATAAAATTGTATTTTTATAGATGGAGATATTACAAATGCTTACTGTTCTTAGAGTAGGTTGAGGCATTCTTCACTAATATAGTGAATATGCCTTTTTGTATTTCATTGTGATCTCTCTGTAGCTTATCTGGCATATTTACACAAGCAGTGAAGAATTCCTGCATTATGTAGTGCTATTGTGGGGCTGGTTGTGTGACACAAACTGCTGTCAGTTGGGTGGTTAATGTTGGGTAGCCAGTGTTGTGCTTACCCTGCTTTGAATTTAATGAGTTAATCTAAATTTGCCAAGTTGCTTCCAAAATATTATAGAACTTCATTCATTTCAGTAGCATAGGTAATTAAAATTTGTGGCTTTGTGAAGCATAATGTTATAACTTTGAGAACTTTTTTCTAATAATTACTTGGATATTTAAGTATTCAAAAGCCACTTTCTTCATTGCAATATTTTAGAATGTCCAAACATCCCACTTCAATAACATGATTGTGTTTAACTAACAGGAACTGAAATAATTCTTATGTGTAACTAGGTTGAGATCAAGAAGGCAGAACCTAGAGACGCAGGAAAGATGAGTGATGGACCACCAAACCAGTGGGGTCCACCACAAGGTCCACCAATGGGAATGGGAGGAGTAAGTTTTTTCTAAAAATAAGATAGTAATTGAAAATACTTCGCATTGTTAATGTTTGTGGTGTTTATGCATTGTTACTGCTTGATGGATATTATCATCCTCTTCCTCCACAGATCCAATTAAATGGAGAGGCAGAGTAATTACACTGGTCTCCCATTCTGTTGAACTAAGTCCAGATTATCAGACACTTCCTCTTTTGGTTTTCTGTGGTTCCTCTAAATTGCTTAAGGCAAATATCAGGAAAGTCATTTTTGTCCAATGTGTAGTTCAGTCTGATCCGCACAGTTGACAGGCATAAATCTTTGTATAACCTGCTTTCCTGTCAGGTTTTTACCACTAGGATGCATTGTAATGGCAATGAAAAACTGCAAACATGGAAGAAAGAGTGTGGAAGATGCACCAAGGAACAGATGACATGTCACTGTTGCCACTGATGAAATGGTGATTGCAAATCACGATAAGGTTTTGCAGGATTGTCGAACAACATTGCAGAGCATTAAAACTGCATTTGGATTCACCCATGGGCATGCTTGTGACATTGTTTTGGGTATTTTAGGAATGCAGAAAGTTTCATATCGGTGGGCCCCGAAAAACTTAAAGCAGATCAGAGACGAGTGTGTGCAATGTTGTGAAGAAATAGTCTGCCAATTAGAAGCAGATGAAGACTGCTTTTTTTTTTTTTTTTTTTTTCAAGGTATGTGACTATGGGCAAAATGTGGGTTCACCACTTTGATCCTGAGGCTAAACAAAAGTCCCAACAATGGAAACTTCCTCCATCCCCTACCGCAGAAAAATTCTGGATGCAATGATCAGCTGGTAATGTGACGGCATTGGTTCCCTGGGGCTCTGAAGGGGTAATTATGGTGGATTACTTGCAAAAGGGTGTAACTATCAATGCATCATAGTGTTACACCCTCCTGAGCTGTTTGAGAGAAGAGAGAGAAAATAACAAAAAAAAAACGGGAAATTGGCGTGCACAGTTCTTTCACAGCAGGACAATGCAGACACACAAAGCCTTCACAATACTGGAAAAACTGCATGATTGAGGGTTTGAATTAAGTCATCTGCTATATTCTCCAGATTTGGCTCTGTCAGACTTTCTTTTCCCAAACCTAAAAACGACTTCAAAGGATGACAATTTGAATATTATGCAATGATTATGTTATTATGCTGTGAATGCTTGGTTGAACTCGAAATCTAAGACATTTTATTTGAATGGTTTGTAGACGTTACCAGTGTGTTCCTGCAAGTGTATTAGTGTACATGGGTATTATATTGAAAAATAAATTGGTGTTACGAAATTTCTGTCATTATTTGTTAGGCTAGAAACTTTTCGACCCCCCACCCCACCCTCGAAAGCAGATGTGGTTATCAGTGAGTTGAAATGGAAAATCATAATAGAAACCAATGTTTGAAAATTTGTGCACAGCAAAATATTGATCATCTTTTGTCCTGAAAATTTAATGCATTCCTATTTACAGACTCAACGAATTTGTCACTGTTTTGGAAACAATGAGTTAAAAATTTATAGAATGAAATTTTCACTCTACAACAGTGTGTGTGCTGATATGAAACTTCTGGGCAGATTAAAACTGTGTGCCAGACTGAAACTCGAGCTCGGGACCTTTGCCTTTTGCAGGCAAGTGCTCTACCGACCGAGCTACCCAAGGAAGACTCGTGCCCTGTCCTCATGAGTTAAAAATTCTTAAGTAGATATTGTTACCTCAGTTTGTCAGCCATACTTGAGTACAGGTCTGATAAAAATTATAGGAAATTGGGGGTTGATTTAGCATATGAAGTTGATTCGGGGCCACATTTGAGTTTCTCGGTTGTTTTTGGAGATATTTTCATGGATGAATAAAGGTAGTGGAACCACCATACATATGAAGCATTTGCCTAAAAGAAAAACATTGTGCCTATTTTAAACACACGCCCTTCGATTGTTTACACTTTGATAATACAAAGAGAAATAAAACAAATGGTTTACAATAATTTTTCTTCACTTCCTTATTTTGTTTACTAAACCAATTTCTCTGGTATCTCTTTCATTCATAAATCACAGGTACTAGTAAGTAAACTGATGTATGATGGGTGTTGACTGTATGGGCTCGCATGACAATGATAAACAAGTAGTCACCAAATGCCATATGAAGTTGCAGAGTTAGGGTTGTTTCACATTGTGAAGTTATGCCCTATGCTCATCACCATGCACCAGCAAGTAAGTGCTTCAAATTCTGTGATGCATGCAGTTTGAGGAATTTTTGATCTTCAGCACATTCAGATACTGCCCTTGAGTAATTGGGAAGCCTTCATTGCATTTCTGTTTTATATACTGTAATACTTGCTGCCCTGGTTTGTGAAACTTTGTTTTGGTCCCCAAAAGTTTGGTTGTAGAGCTCTAGCTTCAATTTACCTGAATTCTTTATCTGAAATCACCTATGAATATTCACATGTTGCATCAAATTTTGTGACTGTTGTGGCATATGTTTGTGATCTCTGCTTCATGACTCATCATTAATTTAAAATCAGCATCATATTGTCTGCATGAAGCAGTTGTGAAACACACTTGTACAGTGACTTCCCTGTACAGTTGACTTAATTACATATGTTACTGATAGTACAGATTATATTTCTTACAGTGCTGACAGTAGCCAGACTGAATGACAACAGTGCATTGTCATATTGTGTGTATCTGGCTGGAGTGACAGAAATTGTCACTTTGGTCTAACAGTGTTCTGGCCTTAAAAATGTGTTGTGAGCTATAGCATCTTTAGTGTCATTTTTGAAGCTCATGTTTATTTGTTGTGCTGTTTAGTGTTCGGTGCTAACACACTTCTGTTTGTTAATTTGTCTGCCATAGAAATGTGCGCTATTGTTTTGTCAAATTTTAAAGGAAACTCAATTCTGATTAAATAATGGCCTCAGCCATAGAGCACTTCCAGCATACATGTTCATAAAAAGCCAAAGTACTCTGTACACATTCCCACAGTTACAAGCACGAAGAAATTTGGTGCTCTGACCACTTCCTTTGCCATATTTGTACTAGTGTTTGGCTAAGCTGTTCCCTCTCCAACCCTTCCAAAGCCTTCATATTATGTCTGTGTTACTCCAGTTACCAAAATATCTGTAAATGTGAAACGATCTGTGTTAATCTATTACACAGTGTAAAAATGTTGACTTCAGCAGTTACAGATTGATACCTGAATATAAGACAACACTATTTTTTGTATGATGAATTTCGAAAAAAAAACTTATTGGGTGAAGGTCATAATGACAATGAGTGAACATTAATTCAGAACTGAATTTACAAAAGATCTATTGAACATCCTCATGTTTAAATATTTCATATATGAAAGTATTTTTTAAAAAAATCAGGGTTATTTCATGTAGTGGATTGTAAGGTGTGTGCCACGAGGAGCAGCTTTTCAAAATGCATAATATCCACTGTTGGATAAAATTGCATGAGATAAGATACGGTATATTTTCTATCTCGCTCAACACATGCTGTCATATCCCATCGAAATGCATTGTCGGACCACCTAAAATGTTTTTGGAAACTAGGAAATGCAATGAGCAGCATTTTATTCTCTGGTATGAATGAATTTACCCCATTTCATTTTATTTTGGTTTATTAAACAATTTTGGTTACAATGTAAGACTGATGGACTGAAGTGAAACATTTTAGCTGACCAGCAATTGAACAATTTGTATTGATTTAGAGTATTACAGCATTGTTGTGTGTGATATTGCGAACTACTCAGTGCATTAGCTCCAAATAGCAAAAGGCATTGTCCGAAATAGCTTCCATCAAAAGGCATATTGTCCAGTAGAATACGACACAGTTCTCAAATCTTGGGGAGGGGGGGGAGAACCTTGTAATAAACATGGCTACCAACAGCCCTGAGTATTTTATGCAAAATGTACCCTTTGGGACACTTTTCAAAAGTCGCTCCTCCTATAAGAAGTGTTGTATTTGTAAGTTGTGAAATCTGTGCTATAAAATTCTATTTGGATTGACAAATTTGTAACTGGAGTTTAGTTCATTTCAAAGCTAATTATCAGTAAGTGTTCAAGGATTCTTTGCAAGTGATGGCATAGTCTAGCAAGTATTTTGGCACATTGTTCCAGAGAAGTGTGCTTTGCTCTTACTTTATCAGCGGTTACTATTGTTGCAAGTCCTTGCCTGATGTATTACAGTTCCATAGAATGAGTGGAGAGTAAAGTATCTTCGTAATGAACTGTTATCACGGATTAATAAATTTTCTCTTCAGTGTTTGTACAATAGAATGCTTATGCTTCTTTGTTTATATTGTCAGTGTTTAGAGTTTTTGAATAATTATTGTCTCATTTTCAAGAAAAACTGTTTTAAGGAGTGCACGAAGAACATGTTGAATAACATACAACAATTTTTTGCAGGGAATGGGCATGGGTGGCCCAAATGGGCAGATGGGTGGTCCCATGGGAGGGCCAATGGGTCCAATGGGTCCTCCAGGAAACATGATGCAGGGATATCAAGGTTGGGGAACTCCACAGCAGACTCAGTATCCAGGTTTGTGTCATTAGTTAATACACAGTGCTCATTATGTGCACTAGTAAGGTATAGAAATTTAGGAAGCAGTTGGGGTAGAAATCAAAAGTGTGGCATTGTGTGATTTCAGGACATTGGGGGCCTTCCCCCTCGAATCAGCTGCCTGTTAATGGTACGTCTAGGAAAAGTCCATATCGGCCTGTTTCTTGATGTTCATTGCTTTAGTTTAGAAACCTGTAGAGTGGTTTGTAGCTTTAACTTAGTTCATTACTTAAGATTGTAGTGTGATGGAACTTTGAGATTTTTACACCAGAAACTATGAACAAGATATTGCATAGTGCCTTGACAAGTATGCAGGTAATTTATAGATGTTTCATGATGCTATATATATATAGCAGAAAAGTAGTTTTTAATATTTTTTGGAATTGCATAGAGCATGAAGATCAAGAAGCAGATGTTTTTATTCACTAACTTCTTTTGGCCTATTGTAGCCATTCCTTCTTTTGTGCCAATGGTGGAAGGCACTTTCTTCTCAATAGATGTAAGTTTTCAGTTTATTTTCTGGGAAGCAGACAGCTAATTGCAATGTCTGTATTTGCTGTAGTTGCGAATAAACAGATCAAATTCTGGTACAGTTTGACGTGTTGTTCATCTGACATGAGAAAAAACTCAAAAGTAATAATTGGACTTGATAAATCACGTCAATAAATTCACTTCATCACACACACACACACACACACACACACACACACACACACACACACACACAGAGTGCAAGAACAACATACCAATTGATTGCCATTAATATGCCAAGTTTCACTACAGAAGGCATTAAATGTAGTACATACAGTGAGTGATAAACTGGCATACTAGAATAATTTGTAGTTGAACTGTATTATCATAAATTGTATTTTTGAACTCTTGATTTTAGGTCATTCAGCCAATACCAGATAAAGTTAATGTTCGCAACGGAGAGAGTTCAGTTTTAACACTATAACATCTTACGCTTCATCATAGGAAAGTAAATGTTTGTTTCTTCTATTTGAAGTGGCAATATTCTAGCTTGATAGCACAGTGCATATATCAATTGCTCAGAATAAATTATTGTGAATTTATTATTTGGTGTGACAAGACAGAAAATTAAGCAAGTAGTTCGCATTACAGTACTTAAGTGGGTGGCACATTACAGTACTTGGGTGGTTCAGTAATTGCAATATGAAGGTATTATGTCACTGTCTATGCAATTATCCCAGGATGAAAATGATCGAAAATGAGTACACATCTGTAACCAAGTGATCAGCTTCCTGTAAGCAGTGCCAATGCAACTACGGACTTTAAAATTATGGTGTGCTAGATGTCAGTGTTGGACAACTATATAAATGGATGAAACATTCAATGTTACTTCATGTAATTACTGCATGAAGGGTAAAATTCTGATGGAGCCATTTGTGTAACATAACCTTATTTAAACACAAAAAATAGCAAAAGTGATCAAATACTCTGCTGTTGCATAAATGAGCAATGGACATGGATTCCCCCCCCCCCCCACCCATATGATGTATATGATATTGTTGCCATGTTCAGCTCTGCTCACTATTTCTAAGATACCATTGGCTGCCTGTGTACTGAAGTTGTCAAAGTGTGGGAAGAGGAATTTGAACAACACAAACAGAAAAAGTAATGGTACATCGTACATGTAATTGACAGCTGTGCATGTTTTTGTTTCAGTAGGTAAATTAGTTTAGACTTAAAATTTATTGCATTAACAGATATTCATCTGTACTAGAAATAATTGCCATGGTATATAACCCAGTTGACAAAACATCTGCTATAACTACTGGTTAATAATTGGCAAAATTAAGAGCCGTATGATCTAATAGTTATTCTATTGTAGGAATTTGCATGTCAGTAAAAGCAGTGACAGGGCTTATCTGGAAAGTAACAAGTTGGTTTCGAAATGAAAGTAGTGACAAAACTTTGAACTCCATTGAACTGCTGTTGATTAGTATGCAGAGTTACCATATTTACTCGAATCTAAGCCGCACTTTTTTTCCGGTTTTTGTAATCCAAAAAACTGCCTGCGGCTTATAATAGAGTGCAAAGCAAGCGGAAGTTCTGAAAAATGTTGGTGGGTTCCACAACTAACGTCTGCCGTCGAATATATGTAGCGCTATACAGGCATGCTTTGTAGGCACAAAGATAAATACTGGCACCAAATCCTCTGCGTCAGTAAATAAATAAAAAAAGGTGGAAGACGAGCTTTTTTCTCGGGCTCGCATTTCGACCACTGCATTTTCATACATTATCCAACGAAGTAAACACAAATTCCGTATTGTTCATCTTCGAATGTAGCAGCATTTCAATGTACTACGAAAATCTGACTGGCAAGACTGTTTGCAATGTTTGTCAATATGGCCAACTCTTGAATTTTTTCCTACCTGTGAGAAGAGATGGTTGCTAATAGGAACTTCTATGAATTGTGAATCACATGCAGTATTCTCTTCACCATAAGAATAATACGAATATAAACATTTTGCCATGTATTGTCTCGTGTTTGCTGCTATCTCATTTAAATCCTGTCTGCCTAATAAACTACGAAACTAGAGTGAGACAACAGCAAACGCGGAAGAATATACATATCATGTCATGTAATGTTTATATTTGTATTATTCTTATGCCTAATAGTGATAGTCAGAAATGAAGCACAGCAATTGACTAGATTTTTAAATCTAAGATGACTCTAATTTCTGTGCAGAATCTAATGTACTAAAGAGGCGCTTGCAAAGATTTTCAAACGGAGAAAAATTTTCGCTTAACTCTCGTTCAGAACATCTATCATAAGCAGTGTATTATTTGGTTCTTGTTCATTATCAAAGAAAGCAGCAGTGTAAGTAACAACAAATAGCAGTCTCTTGCCATTGTTTCGCTAATGAGACGATTCCTCTTTTTTTATTTAATTTTTTATTTTTTATTGAAAGCGGTGGTAGTGCACACAAAAGCAAGCCATACCGCGAGAGGCGACACGCCATAGACACGCACTATCAGAATGCGACAAACAATGTATGATACAGTACAGTAATTCATTTTGAGCTTAGTGATGTTAATACCTGTAACAAAGAAAACGGCGCTTATCAGATCAAAGAAAAATAAGCAATCAATTCAAACCAGACGAAGCACGTGAAAAAGAGTACCCGTATAAATAGGGACGGAGTGCCTGATGCATAGCAATGGCTACCTGGTAAAGCTTAACTGCTAAGGTTACGATTCGAGCCAAACTACTGTAGCTGTATCATCATTCATTCGACCTAAATTGTGTTTCATATTACAATGGACCAACTTTGTTTCGATTTGGAGATGCGGCCTAAAACTTTCCTCTCCCCTTGAATTTAGAGTCTCAAATTTTAGGTGTGGCTTAGATTCGGGAAAATTTTTTTTCCCTTAATTTAGTCTTTTTTCAGGTGCGGCTTAGATTTGAGTAAATACGGTAAACAAGTGGGTTTGTATGTGAAAGTTCCAGTGAGGCACACGGACATTAAGAATTTTGTCTGAAAAAGAAAAAAATTGAAATGTATTCCATTTAAAAATGTAATAATTACTACTTCCAATATGTAGAGTTAATGGGTGATGTACTGAGGTGACAAGGAAGAGGCTGCCACAATCTGAAATTACATGAAATTTATAATTGAGCTTGTCGAATGTTGACACCACACTTCTCTTCACAAGAATCAAAATACGTTTTTTTATTAGGAAGGCCCCTGTATTTTATGTTTTTATTGCAGTAGGCATTAGTATTACTGTTAAGAGAATAAAACATTTATACCTAGGCATTTCTAGCAGAAAAAGCAGGATTATAAAATATTCAACATAGTATTGTGGGTAGTTGACAAAAATTCTCCTGACCAAGTTGTTGAATTTAGTTTAACACAGTATGTAAATGAAACCTTTAGAAAGCATTTTCTTTGGGTTTACATTTTTGTGTGTGCAACAGTGTTAGGTTTATTATTAATGTGTCTTTGTGATTTCCGATCAAACTTTATTGTAAAATAATAAGTGACCCTTTGCATTTTGAAAGAAAGGAATAGTGATGTAAAGTAATACCCTGCAGAGGATTTTTTGTGGTGATGACTGGGTTCTTTAGGTCAGCTGTGTTGGAATTCAGTTGCTGATAATTTTTTTTTTACTAGGTCCTAACCCACACAACCCAAATTTGCTAGTAAAGTGTGTAAACTACCCATAGAATCCAGCAGAATCTGTCTGCATCTTTTTTGCTGATGGAAATGAAGAAACTGGTGATTGAAGTAACACTCACTGCATTATTTGATCTCTTGAACACTTCCGAAAAAGATTGTTATACTATTCATTCTGCCATCATTTTTCCTGGAGGCGCTGCATGTGATTGACAGCTTTCATCCAATCTTAAGAGGTGACATCACTATCTTCGCTGAGTGTTTAAACTGCAGAAATGTAATAAAGTAAAATTGACAATGTATGCATACGATGGACGGATGACCTTGCATGGTAATCTCCTGCCCAAGAGAGAGAGAGTGAATATTTTCACGGAATAAAATTTGATGAATTTGCTTCAGACATTGGCCATTGTTACACAACAGTAGTATAAATAAAATATTACCTTCTGCAATATGGGTGGGGGCAGGAATCAGTGTGCAGTGAATGATCTCTCAGGCAGCAAACCATGTGGAACTACAACTTTAGTGCAAGTGTGGAAAGTGAGTAGTATTGGAGGGTGGATTTTCTGCAAACCATTGGTGTTTACTGCAGTGGCAGGTCTCATAGGATTGTCTGTTTGCCATCCCTCCCTTGAGCCTCATCCCCTTACTTGGTAGTTGTCAATCCTAAAGTAATTTTGAACAGATAATAACAACTAACATTTTTGTCCAGTGAGAACCAGTTAAAAAGGTTAGTGAATTAGGTGCAGAATAGTTCTAAAAGGCATGCATACACCATGGTAATTCCTGTCTTGCTTGGAAGGAATGTGGTTATTGTATTTAAAGTTCAGTGTTCACCGTAAGTCTTGTAATTAGGTACAGGAACTCCGTTGGCACTTAGATTTTAATTTGAACTAAAAATATTATTTGTATATGAACTTCATGTTTGTTAAGTATTTTTTTATTGTGCAAAGGTATTATGATATGTAAAGTAAACATTTAATTTGGCAGATATTGTGTTTTAAACAGTTACATTGATTCCACAGGACCAAGTGGTCCTTCCATGAGAACTGCCCATAGTTTTGTGGAAATTAGTCTTCATATTTACTATTTCAAGAATTTTCTAAATGTAAACAGATGGTGTGTTTCATTGCCTTTATCATTGTATTAGATACACTTTATTTTCTTAAGCTTTGGCACTGTTTTCTTAATGACCCGAGGTTTCATGAAGTTAAGTCATTCTAAAGTGTGGTAGAGAGGAATTGCCATGAATGAATGCATTGGCAAACTGATGATTTAGAATGGTTAGTGTACTGAGGAGATTGTACATAATACTGTTTCCAAGTAATAGAGAAATCTGCACTAGTGATAAGCAGCAGACCTCTTGTTGATTTAACAGAAGTATTGGCATATAAGTAATTTAAGCATGATAAAAAAATTATCAGAAGCAACAGAGGGTTTGGTTTATTGGTTGTGTTTAGATGGTGGGTGCATTTTGGGAGGGGGGGGTTTCAGAGTGATGGTTAGTTGTAAGAAGGAAATTGTGTAAGTTAAAAACATTCTTTGATTACCAGAATTATTGTACTTGTGTGCTATTAGAGGGTCATTTCTGATTTAGACACTTTACCCTGCATGTTACATTTTGTGTAGCATGAAGCATGCAAAGCTGTGATGAATGACTTGGCTAGAGTACCGAAGCTTCTGCTTCAGAGGCTTTTGATGTATTTATGATTTTGCTGACAGTTATTATTGAATAATTATTGTGTTCTTAATGTGAGTTTTCCTGAAATGCCTTTGCCCATTTTAAATTGGCAGGATATGGTGCGCCATCAGGCCCTGGTGGTTATCAAGGTTGGGGTGCGCCACCTGGTCCACAGGGTCAGCAAATGCCTCCCCCTCAGTGGGGCTCAAATTATGGTGGTCCACCAGCACAGCAGGGATATGGCTCATATGGTAAATTACTAAATTACCTTTACATGGTGGTGGAACTAAATCTCTGAAATAACTTTGTCACACACAATCACCAAGCATGTCAGGTGATAATGGACTCTGTGAGAGTAAGATAAATCAGAAAATATTATGAAAGATGTAAACATAAGCTCTTTTTGTGTTATTCATTGTGATTAATTAAAACAAAAGTAAAACATTAAAATGAAGACCACAAAAAATTGTGTGGTTGATACATTACTTACTAAAAATGTTTACAGGGACATTCTCATATTCACGATTGTAATATAATGGTTTCATAGGTAAATAATTATTTGGTTTGGAAGCAGGCAGGTAACTAATTGAAAACGTGTAAACTTCAACACTGTTGGTGTCGTGTGGTTTTTCAGAACCCATGAGCACTAATAATTTCCAACAGTTGCATTCACTTGTGAGCTCTTGTAACAATAACAAAAGTGGAAGTACACAGGTTTAAAATTAGTTCCCTCACAAGATTTCTTCCTCGAGATACTTGTGCAGTAAGATTACAAAGGTGAAGGTACCCACTGAACTATGGACACAGTTGCTGGTGACTGGATATTAGTTCAGCTTTCTCTTTTTCTTTCTTTTTTTTCCTTGTTAGATTCTTCTAATGTTATGGCATTGCTATAAAAATCTTATATTGGCATCCCTGCCAATCTTACACCAGTTCTGTTAAGACGATGAGTTATCTGTTCAAGGAAGATGTGATCATTTTCCTTAGGAAAAACATTGCAGAAAGACTAATTAGATACAGTCAAAATTATTGTCCTCTCTGAAAATGTAAGGCACTGATTCCCCTGTTTGGAAGGGATGCATGAGACTCTGAATTCAGACTAAATTATTATTGTTGATACAGCTGGATATTGAAGAATCAGGGTTATGTGGTTTGAAACATAGGAATAAAATATTGATAAAGAACTCTTAAGACTTGCTGATGTTTGTCTTCAGTCCCAAAATTATACAGTTCCTGATTACTATTTTGGAATGGTGGTACACTGACAAGATCAGATACGGATTTTTAGTTGTTAATGTTTGCTTCCCTTGTGTATTCGAGAAAAAAAATTCTATTTGGTTTGAGCAAGCATTAAGCTATTTGAATGAATGTCAAGTTTCAGGAGTTCACTGTATTCTTCCATTATTTGTAGCTGGAGATCTTGATAGTTACTATTCGATGATACAAAATTGTCATTTTTTGGTAGTTTCGCTTCTAGTGCTTACAATTGTTGACTGTCACATCAAATGGAGATAAACATTGAGTAAATGCACACCCCATTTTCACTCTATTTCTAAGTCCATTTATAAAAATTTGAATTAAAGTTAGTGCAATGTGTAGGAATTGTGTGCATATTTGTAGTAGGGTATTCAGTGTGTACTTTGTTAGCAGAATTCGTTTCTACATAACTCGAGTTGTTGCCAGTTCTTAAAAACACGTAATACTAATGTGGTTGAATTCGTTAAATTTATGCCCTCTTGCTGTCTGTTCATGCTTATATAAGAAAAGGGTTGTGTTAGGATTGTATTCTGGAAATGAAACAGTAGGTACCCCTCTGGCTTTCTTATGTAAAGCAAAATTGGGCAGTTGGGATTCATAAGTCTTAAAGTACTTTTAACTTTGCAATATTATCAATGTTACTGCCTAAAATGATTGAGGGCTTGTAGGTTACGGTGTTGCTGGTCCACCTCAGGGAGGCCCTCAGTCGGGTTATGGAGGTAACTGGAACTGGAATATGCCTCAGAATGGCCCACCAGCAACAGGTGGGCCACCTGTCCCAACTCCAGGTCCACCTGGTCCTCAGGGTGAGTGCTTCGCAGGCTTCTTTTTTAGTATGCCATTGTACAATGCTTTGTAGAATACTGCCATTCAGTTCATCATTACACTGCATTTTTTCGGTTGTAGTTAACTTCGTCATTATCGACAAAAGCTCAGTTGGCCTGTCTGTGGACTGTCCCTTATCCACTAGCTTCTGTTTGTCGTAGTATGCATATATTTATACGTTCAGAATGGTATGGCTCTTTCCGGGATGTTGGAAACAGATAATGGACTTCATTGCAGTGAATTATTTGTTCTACATGCACCCAGTTGTAACGGTGCTGTAGACACTTGTGTGAAGGCAGTAGATAAATGTTTTCTTTAGGCAATTATTATTCTGCTTCAGTGCAGGAAATACTGCTACTGCTTCGTATTGGCAGTGAGGCAAGATGACATTTTGACATTTGATTCTGTAGGGGTGTGACAAGTTCTGTTCAAATTCAGGTTTTGACAGATACAGATAAATCATAGGGCCAGTGTCTTCCTCACTTCGAGACATGTATTCTGTTGCAAATTTGATGCTAAGAGCATTTGCTAATTTTGTTGCTAATTATGGGCAACATTTTACAGGTGTTTGTCTTGTCTTATGGCCTTGGTGTTAATGCAATTGTCTTTTCAACGTAAAGTTGTATTTCTGAATGAAGTTGTCATTCATCTTTGAAGTTGTCAAAACTATTTTTTTTTTGACAGGTTGTATTCATAGTGTCATTTGTAATGTATGTGTAGCTGTTGGAAGAGAACAGTATCTCATGAGAAGGTGACTGATCTTTAACAGAGAACCTAAATGTGAACTGCAGTGGATTGTCTTCCAAGAAAAGGTAACTGTCACCATTTGTGATAAATTCAACTTACTAAGTGGATTTGGGAGGTTCACAGTTTGGTCAGTCCATTTTACTTCGGTAGTGTAGGGATCAACCAATTTGGTTCTTTTGACTTGGTTGCCCTGAATAAAAATCAACTTTATACAGTTGATATAATTTACAAAGAAATTAATGGACTGTAAAAGCTTTGCAAGTTTTTAAGAAGTATGGTAATGTTGCGCTCTCTCTCTCTCTCTCTCTCTCTCTCTCTCTCTCTCTCTCTCTCTCTCTCTCTCTCTCTCACACACACACACACACACACACACACACACACACACACACACACACACACAGTTTTCAGAGAAGTTGAGGTTGACTAAACTGGAAGAAATGCAGTGGTTGACATCAACTAGTCTCATTCAGATAAAAATTGTTCTAGCCTATGAGAAAAGTTGACAGTATGAAGAGAAATGTAGTAGAAACTTGTAAAAATTAATTCATTAGGCATAAAACAATGTTTGAAGTGTGTGATAAGCATTAAGTCATTAATTTTTCTGATAGTTTCAAACTCTGCATAAAATGTGATGCTTCTAAAGGTTTTTAACATTAAAACCTTAAGAAATCCTTCTGCTTAGTCATTTGTTTATACGTGGATCTAATTTTCCAGCTGGAGCAACACCAGGTCCTGGGCCAGCTGCACCAGGGGCAGCAACTGCACAGAAAGGAGCAGGGGACTATACTGGTTATGGTAGTTACGGCAGTTATCCTGTAAGTCATACTTGTTAACTTTCGCCTTACAGTAATAGTATCACATTGCTGTTTGTGAGTTAAATTTTCACTAGACTAAAATTACACAATCGGACCAACGTCTTTCTACAGCAGTGTCTCGTAACATAATAAAATTTGACGCACCACTGTAGAGCGTGCCTTAATGTTTTATATCATTGTAATCTTACATTGATAAAATCTAGGCAAACTACTTTCTAATGGTAAAACCTTTACAGACAATCTGGTGCATCTTGTAGCTAACTGCTAGGCATTTGATGTCATTTATCCAGGACTAGAGTGAAATGTTTACCACATTTCTTAATTTTCAGTCCATCTACTAGGAAGCTCTCTATAGTTAAATTGTAAGACCCATGTGTGCCATATACCTTATACTTCGGTTGTTTTATAACTTCCAACTTCCGTTGTTTGTTTTTATAACTTCCATTGTTTGTTTTTATAACTTCTAACTTCGTTTGTTTTTATAACTTCTAACTTGGGTTGTTTGTTTTTGGTTGTTTGTTTTTATAACTTGGGTTGTTTGTTTTTATACTTCTTTTCGGTTGCTTGTTTTTATACTTTGTTTCCTTTTGATTAATGCTGGAAGAATTTTGCAACCTGAAAGCTTGCCTGTACTAGTAAAGCAGGGAACCTGTTCAAAGAACACCCATATCTTTCCATGTTACACCCATATGCTTTGCCTAGTGGGTTGGCTTTAAGTGGACAAATATTTCCTGAAATGAAGTAACATAAGGCCAATGCTTCCTGACAAGCCACTTCATGCATTTGGAGCCTTTCTCTAAAAAAATTTTTTTTTTGCAGTCCTTGGTATTTCAATTGATAGACTTGTATTTGTCAGTTTTGAATTCCTAAATTCTTTGATCCTTTTTTATATTGTCTTATCCCATGTTACTTACTGGAATAGTATTGTATGCCATTAAGCTGCTGCTGTTGCCACAACCACCACCACCACCACAGAGTAGTGAAGTTCTGTTCCCATTTTATTGTCTTAGAATTTTATCTGTACCCTGTCAGTCTGTATGTACCAGAGTAGGACACCACCACCAACTCCCCACCCTCTCTCTTCCCTACTTTTTTCTCAGAGAGATTTCTCGAGAAAAATTTTTCACATTCTTTTGACTAATTGAAATTACAAGCTGTTTTATTGACACAGTTGCTCCCTAAAAAGTTAACATTATACCTGTTAACAAAGCTATGACAATTATTGTTTACCTACTTTTTGATAGTACAAGGAGAAATAAAATGAATGAAAAGAAATGGTGTATATTAATTTGCGGGCTGTTCTCTTTTCTACATTCCACTTATTTTTTTGTCATCTACGGTATACCTATTTTTAACTATCATCATCCTAGTAGCATAGCTGTGAAATTCACATGTTAAAGTTTCTGAGGTCATGGTTACAGTGGGACCTGAGACTACAGCTGTATTTATCGGAGTACATTTAGGATTTGCTTCTGTGCTGACTTGATGATATTAATGTCTCTTGCTTTCAAACTTACAGTATGTCTGCCACTCTCTCTCTCTCTCTCTCTCTCTCTCCTTGGGTGCCTGAAAGTAGCAGCTGACATACTCCCTTTCATTCCCATCGTAAGTTGCATTGAGCGTCGACAACATTGCAGCACTAAATACCTAAGTGCGCCATGATCCCCTGTCAAGACGTTCAGCCTCCTGTGGGAATGAATACTACTGTTCACTGTTTGCCAGATTTTCAAGTCAGTTAAAGATAACTAATAAATTCAGGTAATCTGTATTTAAAACATGTTGTTAAAAAGCCAAAGTATGTGGTATAGATTCCCATGGTTGGCGGTATGATGTAATTTGCCGCTCTTTCAGTACTCCCCTCCCTGCACTCATTTAGTTCAGTCAAGCTAGTATCACTGCTCCCCCTCCAAGCCTTCCATAGTGCTCTATTGGAGCAAGTGTGACACAGACTTTTGTTTGTCCCACAATCTCATGTTTTGGCTTTCTCTCTATGGTGGGTCCTTCTGCTGTACTTTGGTTTATTCTCACAATAGTAAAGATTTGTTCATTAAGACATTTCATTTTTGTTTAAATTGCCTTCTTGTTTCATCTCAATGTCACAATGTTTTAAACTTGATTAAAACCTGGTTGCAATTATATGATATGAACAGCGACTGATTTTTCTCACTTGCAAACAGTGTAGTAAATTGTTATTTTGTCATAATCAAAATATTGATAAGAGTTCAGAATCTCTTAAATTTTTTAACATAAATTATTTCAGCTGTTGGATGTTACCTTTATTTAAGCAGCAGCATAAGTGTTTGCAATGGTGTCCATACATGTATGAGGTCAAGTATAAGTTTGTAAGATGATAGTACTATTTCCTCCGGTATTTCACAAAATTGTCGAATTTTGAGTGGAGCAATAGATTGTTGTAATGGTTAGTTGATAGTATCTTCCATATTGTCAACACTTTATAGAGCGCTTTGGCATATTGGCAACTCTTGAACCTGTTCAAAAGCAAGTATTGTTTGCTTCTTTACAAACATCAAAATAAATCTGCACGTGACCTCAATAGGCAAAGCTTGAAGTGCAAATGTAAGACTATCCCTACGTAATCTATTAAACAATGTAAAAATAACTTCGGCAGCAATAGTTCAATCTTTGAATACGATACATCCTTATATTTTTTGATTGATGAATTTGGGAAAAAACTTTCTTACGATTGGGTGAATTATATTTCATCTTTGAAACAAGTTTTAAGGTGCGATGTGACAACCTTAAAATGTAAGCTTACTGGTAGTGGGATGCCCTTAACAAATTTTTGTCAGCAATGCTAGTCTTTATATCTGTAATTCCAATGCAAACCTGTAAGAGTTAAGAAAAAATGTTCAAATTTCAACAAGTGTTGTACAGTGTTGAAACTCAGTGTATAGTTGGAGTTATTCTTGTATACAAGATTTTCCATCCTTCGAATTCAGATCCTGAGTGTGCTTTTAGAAAGTCTCCCACTATGCTAGGTAGTCTGTTTCAGGTACATGTGTCCACTGCTCATGTAAATTCTATCATTGTCTACAGGTGTTACATATTCCATGCATGTCATACATCTATTACAAACAACTCCCCATGATGTGGCTAGATTGGGAGATTCTGGACATTTTAAATCTTTCCAACTTATCTTTTGTAATTTCAACAATGTACACCACATAACATTATGTGCTGTTATTGTACTTTGAAGCTGTGGAAAGGAAAACTAGCCTTCTCATAACACCCAAAATAAATGGGAGCAATAAACTGAACATTTGTATTCTAGAAGCATTCCATGAATTGCAAATAGAGGCGCCATAAAAGTTGTACGTGAAACTCATTTGCAGCTTGTGTATGTAATTGTATTGTTAGTGTATCAAACTCACTATTTTTGTAAATGTTAAAATGGGTTGGAGCAGTTAAGCTAATGGATAGATTTGTTCTCCCTCTCTATGGTTGTAATGTACTTAAGGCAACAGTTTTTTCCTTTTTTTCTGGAAGAGAATAGCTATAAAGCTGGTTAGTCATGTTCTGAACTAGGGGTAAAAGCTACTAATGGCTACTTTGCTGACCAGTGATCTACCTTAATTCTCTACAAGGTGTCCTGTGGAGTAGTTCATAGGTAATGATGTTATTAGTTGTCTGTTCATGCACTTCGCTCACATCCAACCTTTCAGTGCCGCAGATGCAAGTATGATAAACAAAATGCACTTGTTTGAAACTCCACAGAAAGATTTGTGCTTGCAAACATGTAAGAAAGATGTGCACTATTCTTTGTTTGGTTTCTGTACATTCTTCACAGATTGAAAAAATTGAGTGGCAGCACTTTTTAATCCTTCTTTGGTACTGTATTTACTCGAATCTAAGCCGCACTTTTTTCCATTTTTTGTAATCCAAAAAACCGCCTGCGGCCTAGAATCGAGTGCAAAGCAAGCGGAAGTTCTGAAGAATGTTGGTAGGTGCTGCCACAACTAACTTCTGCCGTCGAATATATGTAGCACGGCACAGGCATGCTTTGTAGGCACAAAGATAGATACTGGCGCCAAAACCTCTGCGTCAGTAAATAAATTTAAAAAAAAAGTGGAATAAGAGCTTTTTTCTCCGCCCCGAGTTTTCACCACTGCATTTTCATACATTATCCAACGAAGTAAATACAAATTCCTGAGAAGAGATGGTTGCTAATAGGAACCCGATGAAATGTGAATCACATGCAGTATTCTCTTCACCATAAGAATAATATGAATATAAATATTTTGCCATGTATTCTTTTGTGTTTGCTGCTATCTCATTTAAATTCTGTCTGCCTAATAAACTACGAAACGTGAGTGAGGCAACAGCAAATGCGGAAGAATATACGTATCGTGTCATGTTTATATTCGTATTATTCTTATGCCTAATAGTGATAGTCAGAAATGAAGCACGGCAACTGACTAGATTTTTAAATCTAAGATGACTCTTATTTCTGTGCAGAATTTGATGTATTAAAGAAGCGGCCGCAAAGATTTTCAAACGGAGAAACATTTTCGCCTAACACTCGTTCAGAACATGTTCTATCATACACAGTCTATTATTTGGTTCTTGTTGATCATTATCAAAGAAAGCAGCAGTGTAAGTAACAACAAATAGCAGTCTCTTGCCATTGTTTCGCTAATGAGACAATTCCTCTCTTTTTTTATTGTAAGTGGTGTTAGCGTGCACAAAAGCAAGCCATGCCGCGAGCAGTGACAGACCGTAAACATGCACTATCAGAATGCGACGAACAGTACAGTAATGCATTTTCTGCTTAGTGGCGTAAGCACCTAGAACAAAGGAAACAGCACTTATCAGATCGAAGCAAAATAAGCAATTGATTCAAACCAGACGAAGCACGTGAAAAAGGAAGGGTACCCATATAAATACGGACGGAGCACCTGACGCATAGCAATGGCTACCTGGTAAAGCTTAACTGCTAAGCTTAAGACTTGGACCAAACTACTGTAGCTGTATCGTCATTCATTCGACTTAAGTTCTCTCATATTACAATGGACCAACATTGTTTCGATTTGGAGGTGTGGCCTAAAACTTTTCTCTCCCCTTGAATTTCGGGTCTCAAATTTCAGGTGCGGCTTAGATTCAGGAAATATTTTTTTTTTCCTTTATTCGAGTCTCATTTTTCAGGTGCGGCTTAGATTCGAGTAAATATGGTATATTCTACTGTCCTCAGTTCTGTGGCTTTTCCTTGCTCTTCTGGTAACTTCATCCATTATCAATGTAATCCAGTATTGAAAGTTATCATCCTCCTTTCCCCTTTACATACTCTTTGCTTCAGTGACTGTTCATTGTTGTTGACATCAGTCAAGATGTTTCCTTTGTTCCTATCAAAACTTAAGTTACCTTCCTCTTTTATTTTTAAAAGTGCATCATTTGTAATTTTGTCAGTCAATTTTACTTCAGCATTTTTGTTCACAGCTGTATTTCAAAAGTAAAAAAGTATTTTTCCTCCTCCTGTTTGACTGATGGCTGGCCACTGTGGCAGAGCAGTTCTAGGCGCTTCAGTATAGAACCGCGCTGCTGCTACGGTCGGAGGTTTGAATCCTGCCTCGGGCATGGATGTATGTGATGTCCTTAGGTTAGTTAGGTTTAAGTAGTTCAAAGTCTAGGGGACTGATGACCTCGGATGTTAAGTCCCATAGTGCTGAGAGCCATTTGATCCATTTTTGACTGATGCCGTCTAATATTGCACTCAAAACATTTAGTGAATCGTGCTTTTACTGTATGTCCAATATAAAAGCCCTTTTCTGGGAACGAAATAGTGTTGATTGGGGTTTTTTAATTTTATTTTCCTTAGGACAACCCTTTTGCTTTTGAATGTTACTGTAGTAAAGAAATGTAATGTTTGTGTATAGCATCCACACATCAAACAATGGAAAATCCAGGATGGAATGTAACAATATGATGAAAAGGAAAGTTGCTACTCTCCATATAGTGGAGATGCTGGCTCACAGATAGGCACAATAAAGACTGTCACAAATAAATGAAGCTTTCAGCCTTAAGGCCTTAATTACACACACACACACACACACACACACACACACACACACACACACACACACACACAGTACAAGGATTTGTTAGTGGATAGAATTTAATGCTACTTTTTTCCTGTATTTCACAAAATTGTCAAATTTTAAGTAGAGCAGTAGATTTTACTGCATTGAGCATTTCATTGTATCGGGTGAGCTTGGCGTGTGTTATGAGAGAGAGAGAGAGAGAGAGAGAGAGAGAGAGAGAGAGAGAGAGAGAGAGTCGTTGCCAAGCTGAGCCCTGCCCTGCCCTACCCTTCAGACTTGTTCAAAATAAATTTGCTTGATTTAAATAGCTAAGTCTCATCTGTAAATGCAAGAAGACTGCTCTATACTTGGTTAAATAGTGTACAAATGTGGACCTCAGCAGTAGTTTTTGCAAGTATAAGATGGCCATGCATTTTCGAATGATGAATTTGGGGAAAAGATCATCATCATCTTCCAAAACGGTAATTTAAGACTAATTGAGCCGACTTGCTGGTTAGTAAGTGTTGACAACACGAAAAATAACTGATAGTGTTCAGATTACTTTCATCTGTAGAGTATGCATGCATGCATACTTACTCTACAGATGAAAGTCATCTGAACACCATCAGTTGGATGCATGCAAGCTGAAAAGTTCACAAAGCACATGATGCACTCATGTATGTATGCATGCATGCATGGTTTTTGTTCATTTGTGTGTGTGTTTTGTCTAAGCTTGTTAAGGATACAGGGTACTTCTCTGGCTCAGTATTATGTAAAAATAAACACCTATTTCTTTCAGGCACTGTTTATAATGTACATGTTTTACAAATGTCTTGTTATGCAATTATTTTTTCCTAAATGCTTCCTCAAATTATAAATTTGAAGGAGACCTAATTTTTTTACCAGATATGCATGACTTGGTGGCTGAGGTACTAGACCTGTTCAATTCTACCTATTGTGTATATTACAAGAATAAAAAATCACATCTTACATTCTAATTGTAATAATTTTTTTCCTAATAAAAATGTTATTTTTCTATAATTCAGTTGATTCGGCAATAAAGCGTAGGTCTACTACATAAGTATGGACTACTGCAAGTTATGGAAGGAAATTGGGAGAAATCTGAAAAATAAAACTTGCAGGAAATTGTGAATGAACAAGAGTCCAATTAAACTGTGCCTCAGGATATTCCTGAAGCATAGTCTTCATCCTGCAGCATTTCTTAATCTTCATACGTCCTCTTGGCATTCCTTTTAGCAATTCTTGCTTCTGTGGTAACTTGAAGAGCAAATTTTTCAGTTTCATGAATCAGTTCTGTCAAACGCAAGCAATTGATCTTCCATATTAGAGCCACATTTTATGCCTAAATTTCTCAGGACTTCCAACATTCCCATCACTCCACCATTGAAACACCAGTGCATCTAGTACACCAACTTTTAAAGTATGTAACCCCACAAAAATATTTCCATATGCAGTGCTTGAAACTTCCATTTGTATTCTGAGTGCCACCTGAAGACATTTACTATGCAAAACAGGGTCACTCAGGTCTCTAAAAACTGATTTTATTTCATTCATAACAGGCTCGGGAAGAAAATGCTTATGATTGTATATTTGACTATTTTCTTTTGCTTTTCGGTAACCATATCAAGAATCTGCTCCTTTATGGCAAAGTTGGTGAACAGGGTGGTCATCTGTGGACAACTTACGAAAATAGGTGGCCTATACATTTTTCTCATTGCTGTAACATCATTCAGAGGTGCAGTTCGTCTAATGGCAAGTCCATAATAATTCTGGAGGTGGTCTATTTCAGTTTCTGTCAATCTGCCTGGGCCAGACAGATTTTCCATCAGATAGCAACTTTCCTTTCATTTTTCTTTGTAGCTTCCTCAATCTAGCACCCATTGTGTTTTGCACATGTCCAAAACACTTCAGTTTTGTTACCAAGTTATCACCATAAATATTGAATTCATTAATTTTATTGAAAGCTTTAGAGTCCCCATTTCCTAGGTATTTCATAATTCTAATGCTATAAACAGGCACCGACCTATGAAATTATGCTCCACGCCTCCACTGTAACCATCATAATTATTAAAACACTGATGTTCAATATTACTTAAGTGTTACCATGGCAGGTATGGCAGTACTTGGATAAGAACTCAACATACAACTCTTCCATTCTCCATAGAAGTAGCACTTACAACACCATTTAAGGAATGATGTCCTTGATGTTGTCGTGTCCCATCAAGTGCAACAGCAATGTCGCTGGTTCCACTAATATTTGCAGTTTCTTCTACTTCATGTTTCAGAGATGCTTTAGACACAACCGTCAAGACACTAAAGTATTTTTATGTACTTCCTGAACTTACTGGGCGGAGGAGGAAGCTCCATCAAACCACAAAACATTGAGCACCCTTTTTCCTTTTCCTGTTGCATGCATTGCATACACTAACTTCAAATTCACATCATATGAATTAACAGCAACAAATCCACTACGAACAGCACAAAAATTGGAATCACCAGGTGGTGTGCCATGTGGGAGTTCCTTCCCTGAAGAACTGATACCTAGGTTGTCAACAGTGTGGCTTGCTATGCTTGTGGACTGGTTACCACAGAATTTCCTTTATTGAGTTTCTTGATGTGTGGCGGAGCTCATATTTATTGCACAGTAAAGGATATGTACTTCCACAAATATATGTAGCACTTGGGCAACATCCATTCAGTAACACATGAACAAACTGCTTCAGCGAAACAAAAGTAAATACTAGCAAAGATAGTCATTTAGACACTAGAAACCTGCTCTGTTACCAACATATAAAATGTATCATATGTATAGTCGCAGGAAACAGAAAGTTCAGTTCTTTTTGAAATACTGGTTTCTGTAACAGAAATAAAGGGGATGTGGCAGCATACATGACTGTAACTTCAAAATTTGACACACACACACACACACACACACACACACACACACACACACACACTAAGATGATGTGACTTACCAAACGAAAGTGCTGGCAGGTCGATAGGCATACACACAAAATTCAGCTTTAGCAACCAACGGTTGCTTCAGGAAAGAGGGAAGGAGAGGGAAAGACGAAAGGATGTGGGTTTTAAGGGAGAGGGTAAGGAGTCATTCCAATACCGGGAGTGGAAAGACTTACCTTAGGGGCAACACACACACAAACACACACAAAATCCAGGCACTGTGTAGTTCAACTAAGAGCTTCAATACACGAGGTCTGATAAATGTTAGGTATGGACAGGTTTGTGTTTTGTAGCTAACTATTGTGGTTTGACATTGACACTTTGATTTAAATGCTGTTTGAAGTTGGTCCATATGATGGAAGTTAATAGTGTTACTGGTTTATGCACCATACATTTTGGCATGCAGTCTGCCTTGATTGTGTGGATTCACTTCTTCACGGAGAAACAGTCTGTCTAATGCACTATAGAAAAGTGACACAGTAGGTTGAGAATGGATGGTTATGTACTGATAAGATGTTAGAACAGCTAAGTTTTTGATATCAGTGAAATGGTAAATAATTGTGTAGATCTAGTTAACTGTGGAATGTTCTCAAAAGCTATTATTATTGCATTGTCTGCTAGGTATTTGCTTGTAGGAAAATACTGCTTTAAAGTTGATTTAGTTGTTCTAAATGTTTGCCCTCAGCAGTCACAGAATGTCTCATTGAACACAGTGCTGCATCTTGTGGTTTAGTTTGCTATGGTAGCACTGTCTTCATACCTTTAAAGACTTGAATTTCCCCTTTCATGTTTCATTATGGCTGAGTTCCACCATAGTTCAGAGTCTGTGTTAAACTGTAGGTCTCCCTGTGACTGGCTGTGGAAGTCAGTTGGGAGGGTGGTTGATGAGAAAGGAATACCACAACAGGACGATGCATAATAAAAACTATGATGTTAAAACCAACCTTTGGATTGAGGACAACTTTACTTCATGGTAATGTTAATGTGAATAGTCCACTGTTGCTTTATCATCAAAGAGTGTCATAGTGTGAAAAACCATTTTCTTAACTTCCGTAATCATGTACAAGAGACTGACAGGTGACTTCTTCTGCAGTCATTAAGAGATTCAAATCATTTCACCTAATGTAATGATGAACATCGCACTCTCTCTTGATATGCGAGGAATGGAATTTAAATTCATAAGAAGTCGGCCATTTTCCATCGGATGGTAATTTCATTTGAGGTGAATGCTGGTATGCTGTGAGTGAACTGTTAGTCTTGCCATTCTTGGCCAACCCACACTACTCATTTATAAATTGTCAACTTTTGACTGCAGAGCATTTAAGTTAAAACTTACCTGAAGACAGAAATCTTTGTCTTGTTAACATTCCAACCATTGTCTTACCTAACGTATCCCAGATGTTGCCCAAGAACCTCGTTAGTCTTAGATGTATGGCCACTGTTTCTCCAGCTATAATGACAAAATAATTTTAAATTCCTATGTGAAAAAGTAGCAAGTAAATAGAGAGAATAATGGAATTGTATAATAATAATTATTATTTATGAATATTTTGATTTCATGCTTAATGAATGTTGAGTACTTGGCATTTGTTTATAAATATGTTGCCTGGCTTATGAAATGAGACTGCAAACAAAATAATTATGGCTGTCCAACATGTGTGCAGGATACATCAACATATGGAGGAGCGAGGACGTATGGTGCTGATGGAACAACTGCAGCAGCAGGAGCGTACTCCGCCCACCCCCCTGTTCCAGGTGGGAAGGCATTTGACTATAAAGAGTGGCCTTCATCGTGACATGCTAGCCCGCTGAAATTTGTGATGTGCTGGTGAGGTTGAGCAGTGTTCGGCCCCAGGCGCTGACTAACACCCCATGGTTAGTGTTCTGTTTGTTGGAGTGCTGACAAGTTTGTAGAACTCAACTTGATTCCTGTAATGAATCGGTGAATGTGACAAGGTATAAGAGACATTAACTGACTGTTGCGCACACACAGTTATAGGCTCTCCACTAGTATAAAATGGAATATGGTTCTTTTTCTTTTTAAATTTGACTTCCCCTGTGAAATTAAGTTCACATCAACAGCTGTACAACAGTCAGTTCATTTACAGGTGCAGTAAGTAGTGTTAACGTAGTTACAGTCAGTGGTTGGAGATCAATAGTGTGCAGCTTCTTCGGTCCCCTGAGTTTGAGTCAGCGCCTGTGGGTTGAGATTGTTTCTATTACAAAAAAAGAAAAACTAAAAAAATTACCGTTTTAGTAGAAGTAATACACCGAAAATGAAACTGTGCTTTCGTACAAGATTGACTGATGTACATAATTAGGTAATTTGTAAAAGTGAAAGTCTTATGAATTATTTGGTTACTTGGACTTGTCCCTTATTTTTAGTATTACTTCATATGTACAAGAATTGTTAATGTTTATTTAAGATTTTTAAATCTTTTATTGAACAGTAATTAAAATTGCCTCATGTCAGACGAGTGTAAAGAAGCGTACATGATTTTTCCACTGTGTAAGAAATAAAATTTATTTATGAAATCATATGCAGTGCTTAACTTGCATGCACAGTACAACCATTAATTCGTTGATTTAATTGAATCTGCTTTTATGTACGTAATGTATTTGCTAACTGGCAGTTTCACTTTTACGCACATTGTTTTGTTTTTTAATTTTAATTGGAACTTTTTTAATTTGTATTGTACTGAAGTTCGTACTGTCCTTTGTAGAGCTTTTCCAGAGAGTAAATGGCTAAAGTTCTCAATCCAGTAATTGTGCTTTTCATTTCTTCTCCCTTTTTCTTTGCATGATTTCAGGCAGCTTTATATATAAATCTAAAAACAACATTGCGAGTACAATAGGCCCACACATACACTTACGTAGTATCTTAAATAAAAATGCTGCATGCAAGTGGACAAGTTAAAGTAACTGGATAATTGCATAATGAAACTTTCAGAAAGTCGGTTGTATTTTGTTGATGTTTTCAAGATTTTGTAAAATCACAAATTTCAGCGTGTGTTCTCTTTTAAGGTATTGTTTAATGTTTCATTGTTTCCAGGATGCTATGCCTTGAAAGTAGAACTGAAATGTTGATAATTAGGGGCCAAATGTTGTACTTGCAGTGTAGTGTTTTTAGGATCTACGTAACAGCATTGAAACAGCTGCTTGGGACTCATGTTAGGAATTCAACAGTTTTGTATGGTCAGATATAATTGTTTAAAGATAACTAATTAATAATTGACACTGGCCATACTTTGCTGATGTATTCCTATGAATTCTTTTTTTAAAGAACTATAGATACTAAGACAGTAATTTGTCAATAAGTTTTCATTATATGTGACAGTTCAATCATATAAATTACTTCTACTGCTTTTACTCATGAGGCCCCTAATTTTAAGAATTTAGTGGTCACAAAGTTCATACTGTACTTCTTTTTTGCAATAGTATGAGAAGTTGGAAGAACTTGCTGCTTTGTAAGTATCAATGCCATTTTGAATTCATAACAGCTATAGCTTTAAAGGGAAGGAGATACTGATCGCAATGTTTGTCCCCCCAAAGATTTTATTATTGGAACAAGTGTTTCTCACATGGTTATTGAAAATTCTGCAATTGTGACACATCAGATTTATGGGCAGAATTTAGATTTGTATCAGAATTGACAGAAAAATGAATGTTTAATATTCTTGTGGTACTTACTGTTGCAATAAATCCTTTTGGAGTGTAGGTAATTTAACTGTCTCAGCACCCATGGAAAGTTTTGAAATGTCTTCCTTGTCAAGTTGAAGGGGGTGTTCCTCCACTGCTATAGCCACTGATAGTATAAAATTTGCATTGAATTTACTGTTGAGAATAATTTTTAACTGTATATTGGAATAAAAATTGGGACAACTCAGCAGGGCATGAGGTAACATGTTATCTTGCCACTAACAAATAATGTTTGTAAGTAATTGCTCTAATACCAGATTTAATATGGGGTACAGTAGATATGTGTGGGTTAAGACATTTGATTTTAGAGATAAAACTAAATGACTTTGTAGTAAGACGTCAGTTGTTAGTAACTAAACGGATTGTCAAGAGTTGTTAGTTATCGTATGTTTGGTGCCAGTAGGTACTGACCCTGTAGGTTTTTGAAATAATACTGTGTTGGTGAAAAGCTGTAAAAATGTCACACTAATAGGGATTGTCTTTTGATAGATTATGCTGCAGAGCTGGTCTGCTGTCAGGGGGGAGAAAGTTTATACTGCTGAGAGAGAGAGAGAGAGAGAGAGAGAGAGAGAGAGAGAGAGAGAGAGAGAGGGGGGGGGGGTGTTCTCTTGCAGGTGTAAATTTTCTGGTGGTCAATCTTTAGAAGGGCAGCTTTCAGTGCTGATGTCTTCACATAATGGCGCCAGAAAAATTGTAATGATTGTTTTAAGTGCAATTTAGTCAGTTAAATTAACACTGCAGTAATCTCCCACACGACAGGCTGTACATCATATTTTCATTTAATTCTATTATGTACTGAGGTGAGGCTTCACTGACCAAAAAGCACTGTGCTCTCACTTCCAGACCTGAACTGATCCTGCATCATGATTATATATAAATTGTTACTTACTCTTTGGATAGTGTTTCTGTGACCCATTAAGATCTTAGTATACATTCTGGGATTTTTCTCCTTCAATTACAACAATCACTCAAGATCCTGAGGTGCTGTCTTGTACTGCAAAATAAAAATTTAGTAATGAAAAGGAATGCAATACCATGAGGACTATGAGTGATATACAGAGACACCACCACCTCTTTATAATAACTGATCATTGTTGAAACTTTAAGTATTTAGATTGTTAATGGTGTCTGGAAAATGTGACAGTGGAAATGAAACTACTTCACAACTTCCAGTGACCCTCACATGCAAGGAATATTCAGGGTGGCAAGGAAAACCTGGAATTTTCATGGAATTAAATTTTACATTGAAAGATTAGGTATTAGGGATTTCATAAAATTTTGAGGAATTCTTTTCTAACTTAACATGAAATTTAATTTAGTAAGTTATGAAAATCATAAATTTTAAAGTACTGTTCCAAATTGTTTATTATAAGAATATTATTTCATACAAATAATAGATTTAAAAACTTCGGTTAAGCAGTTGCTAATGGCTATTATTTATCAACTGAGAGGAAAGAAAAGTTACTGTAGTATGTGCCCTCGCCCCCTTCTTATATTTAAAAGATTAATTTTGGTAGAAAGTGATTGACAGAAGTCAGCCTCCTAGGCCTTTCCACCTTGGACAGATTGAAAGATTGTTGAAACTGTTTACGTAGCCCTATTGATGAGACCTGATGATGTCATCTGTTTCAGTTTAAAGTCCACATGCCTAAATATGTCAACAGCTGTACCAGAGAGATGCTTCTGAAATGAAGAGATTTTTATACTTCAGATGAAATATCTGATAAGTGACAGTTCAGAAATGATCATTGTACATTAAATGTTCAGGAAGTTGTATGCTGATGTTGAGGTGGTAGTAGCACAGAAAACTAATTATTTGGTTTATTAATAGCTGCATGTCATTGATCTGTGCTGTAAAAGTACAACAACACAATTGGACAGAGAAAATGAAAACTTTGCTCTCATTCTAATTTTGCTTATCACTCAGTGTATATTTGTTGTTAATATTGGATAGTACCTGTTTCGCAAACGAGTTGTTCAATGGTTAAGTTGGCAGACATTTGACGTAAAATGAGCACCAGATGCCCATGTAATTCTGTATTAGATATTGTCAGTTCAGCAGTGCTGAGAAAGTTAGGCACTAGTTTCCAGACATGGAATATTTACAACATTCTTTAGGACTGGGATGTGAAATCAACACACAGCAGTGACAGACAACTATATAAATATTTGTACAGTCTTCTAATATAACACACATTAAGGGGGATAGGACATCAATTAGGTGGATTTGGAGGAGGAGAGATGTCACAGGAAATTTTAATTTCCACTGTCTCTACTTTCACAAATAAACTCAAAAAACTTTGTCAGCATGACCAGGAAGGATTCAGGATTCACACTCAACAGTGGAAGTTCAAAAACATTACAAAATAATTTTTTTTACATCTGGTTTTGTTTCTTCACTTACTATTGGCTGAATTTGTTTCTGTAGGTACATTTTTCTTCATAAGTAAGAAATTCTTCAACGAATTTTGCACAGCATATGAACGATACTTATCAGGTGCACGAAACTTCAGAATTTTTCAGATCTATTAAAAACTGTGGTAAATTAATTATAAACTTTGATTGTTTTCCTAAATATGAAGTTTAAAATGTAATGGCTCTTTCATTGTTTTTTTCCTCAAAGTAAATAAATTCTAGAGTTCAATACACAAGTAAGTATGGTTTGTATGCTGCGCAGAATTCATTGAGGAATCTGTCACTTATGAAGAAAACTGTACCTATAGCAACAAATGCAGCCAGTGGTAAGTGATAAATGATGAAATTTCATATGTAAAAAAAAATGTGTATTAAGCTTTTGAACTTTCACTCCTGTGAGTGTGAATCCTGAATCCTCCCTGGTCATGCTGACGAAAGTTTCATGAATTTATTTGTAAATGTATAGACAGTGGAAATTAAAATGTCCTGTGTTGCCTCTCCTGCTCAGTCAGCCAGTGTGATGTCCTCCCCCCCCCCCCCTCCCTCCTCCTCCTCCTCCTCCTCCTCCTCCTCCTCCTCCTCCTCCTAAAGCTTACATCTCCTTACACTTGCCAAAAGTAAAAAGCCAGCAGAGAACATAATTCTTCCTCAAACATCTCATGTTGGCACACTTTACTCCCACAAGTCTCAGTTTTAAACTAAAGGCCTACCAAAGATAGAACTATGCTATAACACTTGCATCACAGGCCCATATGATGCTACTGTCCATTGTAAAACTGTTGAATGTTAAATGTCATGTCCTAACAAATTCTAAAAACCAATACTACACATATGTTAAAATGTGTGCACCCGTGTAGAATGCCCCAACAGAAAATATTTAACTTAATGCCACTAGTTTGAGTAAATTGTTGGCTATTTCTTGAGGACACTACTGAAGTGGTCCCAGAAATGCCCCTTACACACATCATCTCATTTAACATGCTGATACATTACACTGTTTTAAGTGCAACGAAAATCTCAGCTCCCTCTAAATTTCACAGCAACCACCCTGTGTCGTCCAAAAAGTGGTATACCTTCATACTGCTCATTCTTGCAGTGCTTCATTTCTGCTAATGAGCCATTCTGTTCATTATAATGCTATCAACATTACTTCAAAATTTCTTTCCTTTCGCCCCAAATATTGAACAGTTCTGGCATTTCATTTCATTCACTCCAGCATCCTCCATCCAGTTCTCTCCTGTGCTAATCTCAAGCTTAAGCCTCTGTTTCAGTTTGTCAGCTGTTTCTGGTGCAGTTTTAGGCCCTTAATTTACCTTCGTCACCTGGATATGATTTCTCAATATGGCATGATTCTATATTTATACAGATGTTCTAGTTTTGTTGGGAACCATCTCCTAGAAGTTGAGTTCATTTAACAACAAAGGGTGTAAAAATGGCATTAAATATTAACAAACTGGCGCAGAGGTTGAATGATAAAGGCAGTGAACTGTACAGGAACGGCAGGAGTTCAAAATAGTATCAGGATTGTGAAATGAAGTACGTGGGGCAAATGGGAAAAATATTAAAGTAAGGTCTAAAGAAATGGTTGCCGTCAATTTTGGAGGAAGCTTGATATCCTTTTGTGCTTGGAGAGGAACGCGTCAGCATAAAATATGTAAATGTTAAAGGTGCCTTACTGGACCATTTTTCTCAACGGCCTCCTCGAGAAGCAGCCATCAACTTACTGTGATAAGTGGTACTTTCGAGGGACAAGATCGAACCACCCTCCTCAGTTTGTTCTGGTCCCTTGTCTGTTTGAAACTGAATGTTTAATTTACGCATGTCCACGTCCGTTGCTCTTATGCTGCTGCAATACTATATACCTCCGTGGTATCTTTTCGGCCACTGGCGCCTTTCACACTAGCCCGGTGGAGTGTCTATGCAGAAGCTGCTGAGAACTGCTGTCGTACTGCTGTGACTTTCAGTAGATACGCATGCCGTTCGTGCCACCCATCCTATGCCACCTCCTTCGATGACTCATTTGCTCACCAGTATGGGGCACGTCCCTCTTCTGTTACCTATTTGCTCTGGCAGCTTAACTTCACGTTACCTGCACTTTTCCCGGGGAGTGTAAACCCTTCCTCACCTTGGCTTCACATGGCCTTCATTTGCTTCCAAAGGACACCACTCCAGCCTCACTCTATTGCCTTCAGTTTCATGACCTTCACATGGAACTTCGCGAGTATCTTTGTCCACTGATGGCTCCCAGACTGACCATGGTGTTCAGTGTGCCTTCGTCATTGGCACTGATGTCTTTTGGTATCAGCTACTGGAACACTGTTCAGTATTTTCAGCAGAGCTTTTGGCCCTGTCAGGCCACGTAGTACATCCAGCGACACAGGCTTTTCAATTGCATTATCTGCTTCGATTCTGTGTCATTCTAAGTCTCTGTGTGCTGTGCACCACCCATCTCTTAACGCAACGGGTCCAGGAAAGCTGTCGCTTTCTCACTCTTGATGGAGCCATTGTGATGCTTATGTTGGTTCCTGGTCATGTCAGTCCAATAGGAAACGAGGCCACCAACACTGCTGCCAAGACTGCAGTCCTAGTGCTCAGCCTACATTTAATCCGATCTGTGTTGCTGTCTGTCAGCAGGTGGTGTCACTTAGACATCACCACTGGTCCTCCCTTCGTGGGAACAAGCTCCAGGTTAAGCCTCTCCCTGTGACTTGGGCGACCTCCTCTTCTGCCCTCTCGCTGTGAGATCATTTTAGGTAGGTTGTGTATCGGGCACTGTCATCTTAGCCATCGCCATTTAAGAGCTGCTCCTCCACTAATTTGTGCTTATTTTGTTCAACCTTTGGAGGTCGGCTATTTCCTGATGGAATGCCCTTTTTTTAACCACTTCCGTTCTCATTTGTGTTTGCCGTCTGAGTGATTGGTCGTTTTAGTGAACAGTGTGCGATCTATCAACCTTGTTTTACTTTTTATTCGTTGTAGCAATATGGCGAAGGCCATTTAATTTTTCAGGGTGTATATGCCCTGGGACATCTCGGAAAAACCTGGGAATTTTTGAAATGCCCGGAATTTAAATTTAGTAATTTTGATTGTCTGATACTCTAACGACTATTACTGTATGCCACTACTGCATCAATAAAACATTAATGAGAGAGGAAAAAACCTTGAGGTGCAAAGGAAATGCACAATTTACAACAACAAAACACTGTTCATACACAAGTGTCTGCCAACAGCTAACTGTGTCACAGGCTATGTAATCTTTCGTAACAACAAACTGCTTCCGATGAGCGTGACATCACAACTATGTACATAAGGTTCATTTGAGCAGTTGCCAGCAAGTTCACACACATGTGCAGTTACGTCACATAAGCTCCCACTTCTGTCTTCTTGAAGTGTGGCTGTTAGCTGTATCAGCAGTAGCAGCCGAATGCCGACAGGAAAAAATTTTGTCGTGCCAAGCTGTCAGATTTGAGCATGCACAGAGCAGTCTGTTGTTTGGGGTTGGGGTAGTCACCTCATGACCGATGTTTACCTTTAGTGATTCTGCTGTTTCCTCTTTGTTTACAGCTCCAATGTCAAAGGAAAACAAAACGGATTTCTGTGGCTGGGAGCTATCAAGTGAATTGATACATTCGTGTGATTACGAAGGGCTAAAATATTTTATTAGCTTGTTTTCTGGTTTATTTTGTTTCCACGTTTTTGGTAGTCAAGCATTAATCGCGTTGCAGAACAATGAAGTTATTTTGTTGGTCTTCTAAGGAAATTTGGCTTTTATTAGTTGTTCCAGCAGAGGAAATCAATTTATTTGAAACGAAGTGTTTTAGTCCACAGTATTGACTACTTCCAAATGTTTAGTGAATTTCAAGTGCATGTTTTCATCTTCTGGCATGTATGGCATTATGCCATTGTAAAGAACCAAACACAAGACAGTACAGAACTGGAACTCCAAAATATTTACATCTCTATAACCACACTAAAAAGCTTAATGTCAGCTTGGGGCCTACTATATTGTGAATCTGGACATATGAATGTGCGCTTCAAGTCGACTTCTGCATTTTAGTATGGTTTATGGAATTCTGATGTCCTGTTTCTTTTGAGGCATAATGTGAAATCTCTTAGCTTTATACATACACACGTAGGGATTTCCTACATTGTCCTAGCTCCGCACGTGCAGTAATGTCTGTTTTCTGGCGCGCTCTGGCAACTGCTGAAACATACGAATTTCTAACAGGTTTTGGGTAAAATATTGTAAAGTGTTACTTTCAAAGTGTTACCTAAAAGCAAGATGAATTATGCTACTGTTTGAGAATTTCTTCAATCACCTAGAGTTCGACTATCATTTAAAACTTAGCTTTCCGTGTAGCTACACTCTGTATTAATTTAAACCATTAAATTTTCTGTTTTGTCTGTTCCTGCTACTTAAGTGATATTCCTATTGGCTCTGAACATCTGCTGTCATCAGCTGGCTTGATCATGTGACATGAGCTGTGACGGTCTTGCAAAAGGACATAGAAATCCCTATTTCAATGCTTCATAAAATTAACGTGCTGTGTTTGGTGGGATTTAAATTTATACTGTCATAGTACGAAAATATGCTGTGTACTGTAATACAAAAATGTGTAGTGTAAAAGTTGCTGCACTTCAGGGAGGCCCACCCCCCTCTCCCCCTTCTTCCTGGATTTAGTTTTTCTATGCTGGTGTGTGAAATGTTAATCATTCAAAGAACTGACAAGTTTACCAGTCCCTAGGGAAAGTATACTAGCATTTCACACACACAAAGTATATTGTAGCCCTGGAAAAAGTGTATTTTTAAACTGGGATATGTAGGAAAAATCCGGAAACTTTTTCTTTGCCCATATAAACACCCTGTTATTAGCTTCTGACCTCCGTTTTGCTATGGCGTATTGTATAGACCTTTCTCCACGGCCCTGTTTTTAACTGTCTTTTCTGTTGGTTGAGATTAAAATGTAGTCTTTTTAACTCCTCTTATTGTCTTAGTGTTCTACAGTTCTGGTGTGGGCATTTATGACCCTAGTTGTTTTGTACCCTAAAACAAAACAAACAGAAGTGACAGTTGCATCCAGTAGAAAATACCTGAGTATAGAATCTTTCATTATGAAATTGAAGTCTGAAATACTAAGCACATTCATTTCACATCGTCTAACTTCTTGAATCAGTAGTGGGTTTAATGTACCCAAAATCTGAGACTTAACATAAAAACTGTCATGAAATGTTTTCAGTGATGAAACTTCAAAGGGACTTGATTTTTGACTTCATTTTCTGTGTAATTATATTATGATGATGATGATGATGATGATATTCATTTAATGAAGTCCACATATTATACAAATATTCTTTGTGTGTCCTCAGTTATTCAGAAATCCACACATCATTTCTGTACTCCTGGAATATGGACTACAGTGTCATCAGTAATTAGTCGGCCTCTTCTGTTAGGAACAGCTATGGTCCAACAATGACCATTCTTACCATGGATGACTGTATTTCTTCACTGCTCTTTGAAAATTCAGCAGACTGATCAGTGTCTACAACTGCTACAGGAGTGTTAGCTTCAGAATCACTTTCATCAGGAAAGTCACTTTCATGACAGTTTTCTTAACAGTGCTTCCCGTATAGTGTCTTCCACTAGTAAAAGGTCATTTCTACATGCCATTTTCACATAAATGTGCTCTATTTTCAGTGAGAGAAGTTACACAATTTTTTACTTAAGGGGAACAGTGACACTTCAAAAAATATTTGCCAATTGAAACAATAGTGTGTCAAAACTGCAAGCTGTTTTTGTGGTGGTGCATGTGTCGTGTAAAGTAACAAACTAACTCCAGGATCAGACTGACCCTGGTGTACACATCTCGCATTAATAACGGGATACGCCAGTCCTGAAACACATTATGGTAAATGTACCACATGTTTGAGAACTGGTGTGTTACATTCTCAGTACTGATTCATGATGGTTGTATAAAGGTTTACCAACATTAACTGTTTGTTAGGAGTGCACACAATATTATAAAGAAAACTATTTTGTTAATTTAAATGAGTATGGTTGTGTGAGCAATTTTACTTCGGTTTGGGCTTTCTTAACATGTATTTTTCCCCCTCCTTGCAAAATTCAGTATATTGCCTGTAAAAAGGTGCATAGTAACTTCAATATGAAATATACTGAAGTCATGTTCCAGTATCTGAAAAATTTGTTGCATTTTTGCAACATTTCATGTTGACTGTCAAAACAGTTTCTCTTTGGTTCAAAGCACAGAACACTTCCACGCTTTACAGTCAAAATATCTGTTGTGAGGGCAAGGCCTAAGTCTGTCCTTCGAACCATTTTCTGCAGAGTTGCCAAAACTGTGGTACTGCACATCATTAGCTGGCATAGGAGCAAAAGTGTTCATCTGGATCACATGTGCATCCATTGATGGCATGCCAAGTTTCTTCTTCACAGAAGACATCAATCTATTTGCAGTATCCCCTTTGAAGCAGTTCAATGCCATTCCCCCCCCCCGTCGCTGCCGCATTGATAAGAGCTACACGTACACAATGCAGAAATATATATAGAGAAACCAAATAGAAAATTTCAGTTCAGTGATACACTGTACAGTTCAATAAGCATTTCTGCCAGATACTATCCACTCTCCCACAATGCACTTATTGTATTGCTCTACATTATTGGGGCAAGGAACTTCTTTTTCTCCTTCTATGTATTCCATCACTCTACAGTTGTAAGAAGATGAATACAGCAAAAAGAGCTTGTATACACTCAATGTTTTGCCCACTACATAATTATGATCACAGAATTGTCCTTTTTGTAGTCAAACTGCTACGACCCTGCATCTGGAGTATTTCCTCATTGTCTAAGGGCAGTATTTCAATCTGGACAGACAGTTCACTGTAATTCAGTAAAGTACTAGAAACATAGGTGTTCACAACATCCGTTATTTCCTACAGGCAAAATTTTATTGCACTTCATTCTTAACAACCATCAGTTCTTCTCCCACTCATCCTTCCTATTCTATCCTGTTCCCAAACCATGGACGTCGCCCACCCGACTCCCGCCCTCGGGCGGGTTTACCGGTTGGGCTGCGCCTTGCGTCTCTTTACCGTGATTTTCAGCTTCCTTCTTTGTCCTGTCTTCCTCGCTCCCTCCCCTCCACCCCTCCTTGGTTAGTTCCTCGGCCTCGAATTCGGATGGATCTCCGCCACGGTCCGAAAGATTCCATCCCCCCGGTGGTGTTCCGTTCCTTTTTCCGCCAAATTTTATGGGAGTTTCGGGATGCTGTTGTTTTTTACACTGATGGCTCTAAATCTGCTGATCATGTTGGGTATGCCTTCACGTCCTCTGTTGGAATGGAAAATCATCTGCTGCCACCTACATGTGGGGTGTTTACTGCGGAATTGATGGCAATTTCCCGGGCCCTTACCTTTATTAAACAATCCCCACACAACCGCGTTTTGTTATGTACGGACTCGATGAGTGGCCTTCTTGCTATTGACTGGTGTTTTTCGCGCCATCCCTTGGTCTTTGCCATCCATGACCATCTCGCTGATATTCACCGTGCTGCTTGTTCCATTGACTTCCTATGGGTCCCTGGCCATGTGGGTATCCCAGGAAATGAGCTCGCTGATCGTTTGGCTGGGGGAGCAGTTACTTACCCCCCGTTTTCTGTAACCCCTCCTGCAGCGGATTTACGGCTTCACATCAAATCCCACTTCTCACAGTCATGGGCCAATTCTTGGGAGGCTACTCCACTGTCTAATAAACTTCGTGCAATTACGGTGACACCAGGCCCATGGCGTTCTTCCTTTCGCCTCTCCCGAAAGGACTCGACCACATTGTGTCGTCTCCGCATTGGCCATACCAGGCTGACCCATGGTTTTCTTTTGCGTGATGAGCCACCCCCGCTATGTGGTTGTGGAGCCTTCCAGTCAGTGGCCCACATTTTGGTTGAATGCCCCCTTCTTTTGGCTCTGCGTGCTAAGTACAGACTCCCCCACACTTTACCTTTGATGTTGGCTGACGATTCCCGGATGGTCTCTCTGGTTCTCGGTTTCCTCCGGGAGAGTGGTTTTTATTCTCAGTTTTAAGGTTTTTAATCTCTCTGGTGTTGGGGCAGGGCGGTGAGTGTTTGGGTGTCTCCCACTGTAGGCAGTGTTCAGAGATTCCCGATTCACCTCCCTGACCGGAATCCTCTTTTCTTCCCCTTTTACTGTTTTTACCCTTTTTTTTTTTTTTTTTTAAGGCTTGGTTAGTCTTTCTATTCCCATACGTATTTTCTGCATTATAGCAGTTGTACCTTTTAAGTCACAGGTGGTCTTGCCTATGCTGCTTCAGCATAGTGTTGGGTTCGTTCTCTTGCCGACTTCCCTCATTTGTTTTTACCAATGACAACGTGACTGCCCTTTTACGTTTTTCCCTTTTTCCGTTTTATTGTTCTGACTTTTCCGCGATGTCCCGTTAGCAGAATGGAGTATATTTGAAACAAGGGACTGATGACCTCGCTGTTTGGTCCCTTAAACCTCAAACGTACAACCATCAGGTAAAAAATTCACTATGATGATACTCATACGTAGACATAACTACTCTAGTTCACACTTAAGTGGCTGGCAGATGGTGAAATAATTCACTTCGAAGATATCTTCTCCATTTATAAGCATTTTTCATTGCACAATGTAAAATAGTGCCACAAAGTCAAAAGAAAGTGCTACACTGATGACAGATGCTCACATAACATAGCACGCTGTCAGCCAAGGAACTTTACAGAAAAGAGGGGGTGGGAGGAGGAGAAACATTCTTGAATGAAGAGTTTAAACATTGCATGTAAGCATCTTTGTCTACCCAAGAACAAAATTTAAAAATTGGTGCAAAAAACTGAATTTTGGTGTTGCCATAGAGCAACATTGGCCAATAAAGCATATCTTTCTGGTGTGTGCTCCATTGAATGAAACATTCAGTACATGGGCAAATCTCTCATCCATTCACATGCTTTCTTTGGAATTTTGTAACTATGGGTCTCATCCTTTCCTGGGAAAAAGAGAATCTGGTTAAGCAACTACTTTGAGCCCCAAGATGGCTATTGGAGTCCTTTGTGCCTTAATAAGTGTTCAATGCTTCCGTAAGTTTATTTAAAAGACGGAAGGAAGAGCAACCCGACAGTCTGTACAGTACTGTATTGCACTATCCAAAATGATCATGAAGTGTTCTTGCCCCAACACTTGCCCCAACAAGTGTAGCCTTCCTGTTGTACTGCTTCTCCTGAACACCACTACTAAGAGCTTGGGTGTCACCTCCACATTAAGGTACTGAAATGAATGGGCCCAAATGTGGAACTCCTTGTATGGAATTGGGTCATTTTCTAATGGAAGTGAAAGCAACAGCATTTGGCTTTGAAAATGTTGCAGAACTGATGCATTTCATATTAGGCTGTTTCCAATTCACTGAAAAAGGCAACTCAAGATTTATTCATACATTATGCTATATGCATCCTGTAGATACTGCATCTTTTCTAGCATTATGTACCCATCTTTCATCAGAGGATTCTCAGTGCTTTGGAATCTTAATACTGGAACTTCCTTTGTTCTTCTTCCATCCATGCACCTGATTGTATACCAAGAGTCTCCACTTCATATTCGTTGCTTGTAATTGTCTACCACTCCAGCCTGCTCTCTGAATGACTTGTTTTTATAGCACTCCTAGTAATTCCAACTATACACCTCCTCCCCCCCCCCCCCCCTTGCTCACTGGAGAACCCTTTTTAAAATTGTTGCCATATTGGAGATGAATATTAGAGGTTCTTCTGTCCATAAAGTTGATTTATCTACGATTTTTATATAGTTGTATCAATCCGTTTCGTAGTGGCAGTAAAACGATTGTGGTTGAGATGCATTCGATGAACACAGTTACTACTTACGTGCATAGTTTAAAAGATCTCAAAACTTAACTCTAAGGCTGCTGATTCGGAGGCAGGACATACCCATGCTTGGCTCCTGTTTCAGTTCTTAATTTTGCAAAATGAAGCCTAGTAGAAGCTGTAGCATCAGTGATATTTCCTCGCTCAAACTCTTTGCCTTTACAAATGTCTGCTTGTCTGTGTATGTGCAGATGGATATGTGTGTGTGTGCGAGTGTATACCTGTCCTTTTTTCCCCCTAAGGTAAGTCTTTCCACTCCCGGGATTGGAATGACTCGTTACCCTCTCCCTTAAAACCCACATCCTTTCGTCTTTCCCTCTCCTTCCCTCTTTCCTGATGAGCAACCGTTTGTTGCGAAAGCTTGAATTTCGTGTGTATGTTTGTGTTTGTTTGTGTGTCTATCGACCTGCCAGCACTTTCGTTCGGTAAGTCACATCATCTTTGTTTTTAGATATAAATCATAAAGTAAATGTGTATACATTCAAAATCGTAATCTCCAAAAGTTCTTCACCAATTGCTTTGAAATTTTGAAAGAGTTGCATATGAAGGTGCATGTTTTCATATGCCTTCTGTAATACCATCTGTTGATTTAGGAAAGAGATGGCAGCAATAATTTCAAGAACTTCTTGACTTTGTTGCTTCAAATTTTCATTTGATACTTTAATAAACAATCATGCAGACAGAATAGTATATGAAGCAACAGTGTACAGGTTTTCTGTTAAAAACAACTATGGGAAAGAAAATGCTACGATAATCGGAGCATTTTAAACTGTTGGAGAAATTTTTTCCCCAATACGTATTTGTTTTCCTTACATAAAAATTGGATACACAATGTGCTGTTCTGTTTTTTCCTCAAGAGTTGTATTTATGGCTTATCAGCATCTGATTAGCATACTGCTATGGAATCAGAATCATCTGAAAGTTTTTAATTCTATGTGTTTGCAGATTAAATAATGTGAGGTACTGTCATTGAAGCCACTATCCCCACAGATCTGGTAGCTGGAGAGGTCCCCCTCATACATGGTAACCAATTCTGACACAATTGTGAAGCATTGTTATGTTCGTTAATATGCGAGTATTCATTGAAGGAGTTGCTCATAGTCTCGCATCTTTTTAATTGACAAAAAATAGTGAGAAGGCAGCATATAGTGTAATGGAAAGTACCAGTATCAGGCGAGTGTAAGTGACATTCAGTAGGCATTTCATAATTCTGGTGGTTGAAGTATGAGTCCCAGATTAGTTAGTGGCATTATATGCACCTTCCCCATTGGTTGCATAATGTAGTACCAAAATTATGGGTATCAACTGTAAACTGTCTGTTATTGGAAGAAGGATGAAGGGTTAGTGGCCTTAGCAAAACTTATTTTGTGTAACCTGAAAGTACCACTTCTGTTAGATTTAAGTGTGCTTAAGTGATGGTATGAAAGTATACAATTGTTGGTATACTGGCTCCATCAACACTACAAAGTCTACAAACAATTAGACTTGCACAGTGCAAAAGGTAATCAGTACCATCGTAAGGCTACCTAAGAAGCATAAGATGAGATTTTATTGGCCAGTCTACTCTCAAACACCTGTCTCAGTAAGTGAGAAGTTGGCATCTTCGAGTGCCATCTGGAGGACCTAGGTTCAATATCTAAAATTTCCCTTGCTGGGAGGACTGGAATACAATGCACTCAGCACATGAGTAGGTAGTACTTAAATGAGTAGTGGCATTAAGGTCTAGAAAGTTAACAGCTAGGAGAGGCAGTGTGCTGACCCATTGTCCTTCTATAATACTGTAACCAAATGATGCATATGCAGATGAATGTGCCAACTGTTACTTGCAGTTCTCACTGAGGCAACATGTGACAACTTTAAATGGAGTCTTTGTAATGGTAATTGTGCAACATTTGCACTCCTACAGGAGTGATAAATGACAGGCAAGGCAACACAGCAGGCAGCAAAGCCTTGCGTGTGGCACATCGCTGTCAGCCTCATTGCAGATAACTTCCAAATATCACACATTTACTTGAGACTGGAAAATAGTATGGCCGTCCTTAGAGGGTTAAGCTGAAATTGGTACCCAACATTAAGACACCTAAAATACACCTAACAAAAACTGGCCATTGGCTATTTTTTATTGCAGACTTTTCAAAATATGTGCTGTGTTTTATTTACTTTCAAAGTATGCAATAAGTATGGTAAATAGCAAAGAAAACTAGTTAATTATCAAACTGTGCTATCAGACTATACTGTACATTATTTCCGAATAGTTTCCTTAAAATTAAATGAGATTACATAGCAGAGAGCACGTGTGAATCCCAAAACTGGTTTTTAATTTTTTGTGTGAAAAGTTAGTTTCACTGATGATCTAGAGGTGGATGTAGCATTGCTTCACCTACATGAAACAATTTTTTTTTTACATGCATCGGATGACTTCGCATTTCCTGCCCCGTGTATATGTATGTGGTTGTGTAGAGCAACCAGCAGTCTGTTTCACCTGGTGATTCGGCAAGAAAATTGTATTGGTGTTGTCATTCCAGTAGGAACAAGTTAGGTCTCTTCAACTACGTTTCTGTGTGTTCAACTGATGATAGTTGCAACTGCATGATATGCGAGTCTCATTGTGTATCGTATCGCATCAGTGAGATTGACCTTAGGCTGTGTGTCTCTAGACTTTATTAGAGCTCTCTCTCTTTTTTTTTTTTTTTTTTTTAATGTATCTATCATACAAGTGCTGCGGTTAGACTGAAACGTTTTCAGTAGTGTTCGTTTTCTCTGCATAGTTTTCCTGGAAGGAGTTAGTGATGCCAGTACCTGGTTTCCTCAACTGTTAAAACTTGATGTGACTGATTGTGATAAATTTATTTTATCCACATTTAAAATTTGCTAGCAGTGTTAACACGTGTTATACTTGCTTGCAATTACATAGGTCGTCCTTAATCCTTCTCAGATGTGCAACAAGCAATAAAGTTATCATACATAAGGCATACTGAATATTAGCTTGCCATTTTCATTAGAACTACCACATTTTTGTGCAAGGTTAAAAAAAACTGGTATTCAGATGAAATTGAAAGAAACGGCATAGATGAATTTTTTTTCCAAACAGCATTTTCGTAATGTATATTCATCAATACACCACAGGTCAAGATTAGTTTCTGATGCTAAAGTGGAATTTAGATGTTCCATTCCCTAAATTGTTTCAGGCAAATGCCGGGATGGTTCCTTTGAAAGGGCACGGCCGATTTCCTTCCCAATCCTTCCCTAACCTGAGCTTGCGCTTCATCTCTAATGACCTCGTTGTCGACGGGACGTTAAACACTAACCACCTACCTACCTACCTACCTACCTAGATGTTCCACATCTAAATTTTTATGTTGACAGTTACAAAATTTACAATTTATATGCCCAGCAAGGTTGATGAAATTGCTTTGTATGGTACAGCGAAACAGGCAATATGTAATTAGAGTTCTTACAAACATTCATTCTGAAGGTGTATAAATTCCAGATGAGATTCTCAACTGGATCCATCATTAAGCCACTGTTTAAATGTATGTGTGTGTGTGTGTTTTTGTCATGTCTGTTGTGGGATTCGGTAAGTCTGTGCCAACTACTCTGCTATATTTGTAAATGTTTCCTCGCATACACTGTATAACTGTGCATCAGTAGAAACTCAAATACATGATGATGCCACTTGTTTCGTCCCCTCCCACTCTCAATCTTGATCACTACAGTGCTGGCCACAGAGTGTTGTTTCCAGAAGCAGAGGTGTGCCGTTTGTCTTCCTCTGTTCAGGTATGGAGTAAGGGAATTACAAACAGCAGGTGATGTTGAACCCACACATAGGGTTTTTTTTCTGTTATGATTCAGATATTTATAATTTTTCGCTTGGAGGGTGAGGTACTTAGACCTCGTACAGCGAACAGTATATTGTTAGCCAGAGATGCAGATATCAGATGTAATTTTGAAAATGAAACTTGGCAGTTCTTACCTCTTGAGAGTATCTTGATCAGTTCTGATACTTCTTGTCTGAGTACTGCATAAAACAGTACATAGTTCAGCATTCATTTCCAAAATCATTGTAGACCTAAAAATATGTACATATTAATAACATTAAGACGACAAATGTTTTATGAGGAGCACTGAAGCTGTTTTCTCTAGGCAAGAGCTCTTCTTTCGGTCACCAAGTTACTGATCCTTTGACACATGAATTCGGAATGTGTCCTGTCAACTGGTCTCTTCCTTTAGTCAGGCCATGTAATGAATGTCCTTTCTTCCTCTATAGCACCACATTTCAAATGCTTACAGTCACTTCTTGTCTGAACTGTTTGTCAAGTTTGACATTCATTCAAGGCTATATGCCACAAAATACCTCCAGAAAAGGCGTTCCAACACTTGAAATTGATATTAAATGTTACCAAAATTTTCTTTTTTCAGAAGTGCGTTTTCTTCTTTCGTTTCACCCTCTCTGGGGTACGCTGGATCAATCATTTCTTTGTGCGTTGTTCTTTTTTTAGGGCCCAGTATTTCTTCATTCTTTCTGATCTTCTTCTCCTCTCTTCTTCCGAGATGAAGGATTTGGACTTTTGTGTGGATTTGTCTTGGAACCTTATGTTTTCATCTTTAGTAATTAATTGAGCAGTTCGATCAATAAGTGAATTTTCTGAAATATTTAATTCCACTAGGTCTTCCTCAGTTTCTTTAAACCAGTTGGGCTTCGTTTTTCGGTTATGGAAGAAGTCAAAGATTTGTTTAGTTAACCTGTTGGAATTCATTCTGAGAAGATGACCATAAAAATTTATTCTCCTTTTTCACATAGAATCTGAAAGTTTTTCAATTTTCTTGTAGAGAGTTTCATTTTTGATGTATATAATCTTATTGTCTTGAAATTTTGGCCCAATGATTTTTCTTAAAATTTTTCTTTCCTTTACCTTAAGTTTCTCCATTTGGCCTTTGAAATTCATGTTAAGTGTTTCTGCTGCATACAGTGCTTCTGGCTTAATCACTGTCTTGTAATGTGTAATTTTGGACCCCCATAAAAGGGATTTTTTGTTAGTTGGAAGGCCAATTCAAGTTTATTTTTTCTGGATTCCATTGCTTTGCTTTCCCCAGCATTCCAAGTAATCCATTCTCAGAGATATTTGAATTCTTTTACTATTTCAATCTTCTGTTCTTAGTGCGTTTATTGCTATTGCCAGTCATTTTATGTCCTTCCTACGTCTCCCATTGTCATGTTGCTCCCAAAGACCAAAATTAATCTACTGCAGGTCTCTTCATTTCATAATTCCCTTATTACTTGATTTGACAACATTCACTTATCCTGGCTTTGTTTTTGTTTGTTCAGTTTATAACATTGTACCAGGACACTAGACTTATTTCCAAGACACTGTTGATTTTGCCTAACCTTTTCGAAGCTATGTCATCTCTGACAGAATTCCAATGTTGTAGTAGTTTTCCTCTCTCCCTGAATTTTAATTCCGCTCTCATATTTCATCTCAGTTTCCAATACTGCTTACCAGTGTACCAACATCAGGGATAGGCTACATCCCTGTCTCACTCCATTGTCAGCTGTTGCTTCTTTTCATTTCATGTTGGCTGGTTTCTATACATGTTGTAGGTAAATTTCTGCTTCCTGTATTTTATTGCTGCAACCTTCAGAATTTTCAGTGTGTGTTCCAGCCAGCACTGTCAAAAGCTTTCTCTAAATCTACAAATGCTATGAACATGGTTTTGCCTTTCTTAGCCTGTCTTTTATAACAACTCAGTGTCAGTGTTGCCTTGCATGTTGCTACAGTTCTGAGACCCAACCTGATCTACAAGGTTGAAGAATACAATTTCTTCCAGTCTTCTGTAAATATTTTCCCTGTATTTTGCAAACATTACTTACTAAGCTCCTGGCTTGATAATATTCATGCCTGTGTTCTTTGGAATGGGATTTATTACACTTTTCTGTAAGTCTGATAATATTTTACCTGTCTCATATCTTATTCATCAGATGGAAAACTTTTTGTGATATTTTCTCCTAAGGCATACACGTTTGTGGAAATACAACTACTGTAGTTCCCTCCCTGCTTTCACCTGTTTGCAGTACCAACATTATGTGCCCATTTTAAGAAACATTCCAAGGCAAAGAAAGTCATGCATCTACAACTACTGTAGAGGCCTTCTTCATGAATCATGTTAGTTTGGCGTCTCCACAGATACCCCTACAGTGTTGCTGCAACTGTGTATTCTAGAAACAAGCAAACCACCCAACCCCAGCAAAAGCCTGCTACACATCCTACCTTTATTTTGACAAAGAGAAACATTTTTCCAGTTATAAATGTAATATTATCACATATCGCACTTAGGAAGAAGAATTCACAAATCTTTGTTACCTTAAAATTCTCCTGTTTATTTCTGACAATGATGTATATGAGAACAGAGTCAAATTCTGTCCACTATCTTACCAAATGGCGACATCATCAGTTGCAAAATTACCTTCTATGATTACAGTGTAGATGCCCATAGGAACCACACTATTTGGAAGTTCAATTTTTCTCAATCCAGATCGGCTGATTATACTGCTGTCTAATGACTACACATTGTTAGCTCTGGGCAGGGTTCAGATTGCTTGTTAGTTCATACTGTGCTACGTGAGACAAATGGACTATGCAGAACTCCTGACTTACTTGCCGGTCAACTAGATTTGTTCACCACCTGTACTCTGCCGAGTTCCTGTAGCAGCAGTTTCTGTCCATTCCCTGCAGTCTTCATTAGTACCGTTCAAAAACATTCAGAGTAATTGATTTTGAAATTGTCATAAGAAAGTGTAAACTTTTTGTTTGATACAACAGAGATGTTAATGCTATGTGTGTTAGTCTGAAAAACTTTAGTGATATAAATGTGTAAACGTTTTAAATTAAGTATTGTTGTGGTTGGCTCAGTAAAAATTACTGCTGAAATTATGTTATACTTGCAATAAACATTAGTGTTTTCATATACAAGTCAGTGGGGAAAGACAGCTGCCATTTACTTCAATATAGGTATTGGAGGCAATTTTCTTAAATAGATAACTACTTGTAATAATGAATTAGGGGCTCCGGCCTTCTGCAAGTACAGAACTGCTGTTTTGCTTTAATATCATACACATTTCAACATGGTTATGGTGTCATCAGTAGCTTTTTCTTTCATTCTTAAAATACATTTACACAATCTTTATGTAGGTTAGGGAATGTTAAATCAGATTTTGTTGTTCAATTCACATACATGCTTCACCTTTTGCTTACATTGTGAGAGCTCTGAATTTAGACGATGCCCTAACATCCCTATGTTACGGGTGGCTCGGTGTATTAATTTAGATCTATAGTTGATTTCGGTTGGCAGCCACAAGACACACAGTGTAAATAAAAGATAAAACATACATAATTTAAAGAACAAAATCTAATGATGTAACATATTTCCTAACATATGTGAAATTTGTATGAATGTAGTTGTGGAACAATACAAGAAAAAAGAACCTGTTGAGGAATTCAGATCTGGTGAAGCATGTTTGAGTGTTAAAGCAAAATGGTAATTATGTACTTCAAAAAAGGTGGACCTTCTTTAATTCATTATTATTTTTCTGCAAGCACAGGAACAGAAATTAAAATTCCAATAACTATTCATGATCAGTTTGTCTCAAAGCTGTGCAAGTGTTTATCTAGACACCACTGTAGCTTGATTGCTTTAGAACACTTTTGTAGCAATGCAGTTTTGCAAGTGTGTAAAGATTTCTTAAGGTGGCTGCAGTACCTTGGTGCAGGTCTTTAGTGTGTTGCAGAAAGTTTGATTTGACACAGTTAATTTTAACAAAGATGTTCCAAATAGTGCTCTTTCACTACCAAATTTTTGTCAGATACTGGTCATTTGTTCATTGTATTGCTTCTGGCAGTTTCTAGAGTTTTGATTGGAGGTGCGACAGCTTAGGTTAAAGCATGACTGAATGAGCAGGAGGTAAGCATCCAAGGAGAATTGTGTTAAATGTTCAACTACTGTTCCATTATTTCTACTCTGACAACATGCTCACTCTTAGTCCCACAACATTTCACTGCTTTGAGTCTCTTATTTTGTTCCTTGCCTCTTTCTCTGAAATCTCTTCATTTATTGAGGTTTTCTTCATTGTGCAGTTCATTGTTGTCTAATCTGGTAATTACAACTCCTAAATATTTGATAAATACCAAAGAGTTTACAGTCTTATAGAAACTTTTCTTGAATGTCAGAACTAATGTTTAATGTTGTATGTGGTCATTTAAATGCGTTTTTATATTCAGCATGGTGGTTTGCACTCAGAAATCTTAATTTGTTAAATTTTGTGACAACTGATATTAATTGCTATGTTTTTGAGTGCACCACATGCTTGTAACAAGTAGTTTAGTTAGTACTGCCAGAACGGTTTAGTAATAAAATTGTTTTCTTTTATTGCAATTATGTCCTTGTCTTTGAATTTAACCAACATATCACATGTAGTAACTAAATATTAGCACTTTTTTTTCTGCAAACCTTTTCAATTTATCAGAAAAAGTATGAAACACACCTGTTGAGATTGCAGCAGTGTGATTAACATTAACTTTTCAAAGCTCTTAATCACATTGCAAAAAGAAAAGAGAATCCCTTGAACTTCTTGAGGAGAGAGAAATAAGTAATGCCACCATTGATCCCTATAGAATATGTGAAGAAATGTATAATTCCTCTCTAGTCTCACAGCATTGAGGTCTCTCATCCTTGCATAGCTGAAATGTATAGTCGCTAAATCCGGTTCAAGTTGTTTCCATACTTTGATTTTGACCCTCCTTGATACTGTCGCAATGAAGACAGGTTTTGTGTTGTCAAATACAATTTTGTGTTTCTTTTTAAAACTGTGTTCAGCAGCCTTTGCTTTGTTTGAATTTTGTACTTCATGTGCTGCCACTGTTTCACACAGTCCCTGAAGTGGTATGTGTGAAATGCCAAGTATGTCACTGAGGCACTTTGGAGAAATATTCCAGGACCACAAAGACCAAGCTACTCTCTTAACCCCTGAAGAATATGTTGTTCTTTGTTGTATGGAAATCTTGTCTAGTTGATTCTCTACCCAGGATTCTGTATTTTATTATGTTTATCCTTTACCAACTGGCTAGGTGACTGAGTTCAAAGGTCAGAGGAAAGAAACTGCATAGCACCTCCAACATGACTACCTAGTAAAGCACTGTTACCAGTAAAAAAATCTTGATTGGGTAGTAAGTTAATGTCACTTTGGGTAGTAAGTTAATGTCACTGCTATTTTGTAAGTGCCTAATATTAGAATCCAGGCTTACTAAAGTTTTGGGTGTCAGGAAGACATTGTTTCTGAAAAGGGATATCATCACAACGAAATTACTTCAAAGAAACCTTTTGTGTTTGAACACCAAGGTGTCTATTCAATAAATGTGGCGTTTTCTTTAAAGAGGTGTATGTCCCATCTCGTAATGGCTTTGCTCTTGGTGAGCTACTAAATGCAAATAAGTGCATGTGATAATCTTTCATGTTTGTTATGTCTTAACGGAACCTAACATATTTCACAATATTGTAACACTTCGTGTGTGTATTGGGGAGAGGGGGTGGGGGAGAATCCTTAATGGTTAATTTTCATATTCTTTAAATATGAAATATAACATGGTGAAGGTTAACTTAGTTTAAAAAAAAAAAAAGGAACATTTTCATTAGGTGTAGTAGACAACACTTGCTGTATCAAAAGGAACACATTCTAACTTTGCGTATCTGCGAATGCTGAATTTTTCATGCAGTAAAATTGTTGAAGCAGTTATTTACAGAAGTTAGATTTAACAGTCTAGCAAATACTTCAGAGTGGTGTTAAATTTATATGAATCTGTACTTACTGTTAACAGTTCAGGTAATATTACCCACAAGAATAAGTTTGTGTTGTTAATGTGGATTAAGCTGGCTTGGATTATGTAAGACTAATAGAGAATGTCAGAAATTTGAGTCATTGATTGTAACTAGTTTTGCAAAATTGTAGACATTGTACCTCCCTCTTTGTAGTGTAATACCAGATTTAGGAAGGATACTTGTGCTTTGTCTTTTTCTAGCAGTAATACTGTTGTGAGGAAAGGTAATGGTTAAATACCCAGGTGATACATAAATATTGTTTCAATCTCCATTCCGTTACATACAGCCAAGAACTACACTGTTAGGGCATTTCTATAGGTTTCCTTTGATAGCAATACCTTCACGGTCTGCCATTAAACTCTGGCAATACTGTTGAATGCTGCTGCAATTTTTCTCTGAATATTACAATATCATGGAAGTTTTATGTAGGTAATAGGGGTAGATCACAACAGTATACTGTCATACTCCCAAAGTTTCAAAGATAATTTAATGACTTTTGTGAAATACTACCAACATTGTAGGAAGTAATAAATGCTACTGCAGGATCTACTCTACATGTGTGAAACAAGAGCTGTCAGTCCTCCGTGTGATTTCATGGCAGGAAGATCCATAACAAGAACGTTGATGGTACCCCAGGTGTTTGGAAAGAAAATAGGATAATTACAGTTCCAGTTATATTTCCACAAGAGCAATTTACAGTTACAATAGTCAGATGATTTGGAATGACTGTGAACCAGTCTAAGTTAGCAGGTAGGTAAGTTTTTGGGTGCATACCTATGAGCCATTTCAAATCGTACAAAAACCATCATCCCACAAGAGTTTTCAATCAGCCTGGTTAACAAATGCAACACTGTTAGACATTTTGTGAAACATCCAATGCACATTATATGCCTCTTCTTACTGTATATAATTTTTGTCTTGATATTGACAGCACACACAATTTTCTCAGCAAAACAGTGTTGTATACTAATCAACTGTAGGGAATTACCACTGGATGGGAACTTTGACTGTGTATTGCATCTTCTTATCTACAGTATACATGTCATGTCATATTTATTTTAATATAGATACCAAGCATTGTGTTCAATATTCTTTTCGATTCTTAGTGCCCAGGCAGTGGATACTACATCTGTATTCATAATGTGTTTGCTCAAAATGACCTCTGTAGATTTTATCTGGAAGTTTGGCCACTTTATCCTCGGAAATGTTAAAATATGCAGTTAATACTTAGCATTTTCTCTTTTTTTGATACTTTTTCTGTTTGAGAACATTCTGGCATAATCCTCTCGTATGTATTAGTCCTTGTAGCAGTTTTTTCTTTGCACTGTGGTTAAGATTCCTGACAATGTCCAGATCCTTTCCTACATTTACTCTCCAGAATTCCCATCCTTTCTACGCAAGATGGACTTGAAGACAAATTCTCCTGCTTGTCCCAATTCAGGGCAGGGAGATGGCAGTACTGCTGGGAGCTACACTGGTGGACCAGGACCACAGAGAGGAGGCAACTACAGCCAGCCCAACCAGGCGCAGAGCTTCCATCCGTACAGGCGCATGTAACAATTTCATTTGCTGACAAGACAACACTCCAGGTTGTAGCACATTATTGGACTGTATGGTGAAAACCTCTCATTCAGATTGGTTTATTTCTGTGGGACACCTTTAGTACTGGACTGTATGGTTTACAGCACACAATTCTAGGAATAGGATAAAATCCACAGCTGACTGTTCAGTGTTGTTAGCAGCAGAGAGCTAATATATAGATATGTATTCCTTCATTTTGTTTCCATTTCAGATATTCATATTTGATATTTGAGAAATAATAATTGTTTGTTCTGCCTGCTGTTTAATTTTTATAGTTAATGGAAATGGATGTTATCACTCATCTCGCAATTTTCAGTGTGATTGTAGTTGGTACTTGTTAGATGTGTCAGCAGAAGTTTTATTTTGTTTGTCATTTGAATGTAGGAACTATGAATGTTTCCTTGTAAGAATGAGTTGATTAAATCAAAAATTGGAAAATAATTAAAGACTGTCGATCATTAATGATTGATGTAACAATTAACAGTTTTAATATTCTAGATCTTCTGAAAGGGTTATTCATTGGCATCCTAAAGTTGGATGAGAAGCTGTAACAGTTTGTCCAATATTCAATATATATTTTTAAGATACACATCTTGCACATAACATATTATTTGCAGTACTGTCATCTTTGTATGACACGATAATCAAAATAAGTTTTGATTCAGCAATAACTTCCACAGTTTTTAAGTTGTATTCTGCATTACCATAATCACATTCATTCACTGCTGTACCCTTACTTATTTTGATGTAATTTTAAGAACTGCCTGCCAAAATTACACATTACATGGATTTAAAATTTCATTACTGTATGGTATTTTATGGGTGATAAAGTAATGTGAGAAGTTAAGATAATATGGAGTGTATGGGAAATGTTGTTCATAAATAAGCTTTCATTTTCATACGTGATATCAAAGAATAAGCACATTTATACAAAACAAATTTTGAGTATATATTTGAATGTAATAAATTTGAGAGTACATTTATGTGTTGATTATATTGAAAGTACCTAATCCAGAAAAATTGCTCTTTAATCATTGTGATGTCATTTCTTGTTGTCCATATTGTGAGTCATTGAATGTATACATGGCATTGCTATGGAACCTTGAAATTGATCCAGCGGATCATGCCAACATTTTATCAAGGATAATCTTCTTGCTCTTCCTATTGTTGTTTTGTTTGTTTCAAGAGTTCTGTCAAGTTTTATGAGCGGAATAGAAAGATAATTGATGCAAATATCGAGTAATGATATACAGTCATCATCTAAACCTGTTCAGTCATCCATATAATCATCTCTGTTCACTTTTACAGTGTTTTAAAATTTTCTGGTCATGAATTTAAGATTAGATGTGGACACTGAAGTATGGAGCAATTTTTTTTCTTTTTTCTCCAAACCCCCCCCCCCCCCCCCAAAGTCTGGGCTGAAGAGACCTGTAATAGTCCATGTAAGTACAGTACCCCATCTAACTTACTACGATCTCCAAAATAATGGTGAATATAAAGAGATTATTAATACATGTTAAGAGTTATGCAGACTGGGGAATCCTGTGGTCACAGTAAATGAGAACTGCTAGAGGTCCCGCATAATAATTGTGGCTACACTGCTTCAAGCGATTCATCGTCTTCTGGAACTTAGTGTGGTGATGTATCAATTTTTCAGTAAAAATGAGATGGGATAATTAACTAATAGTTGAACTACCTGTAGTTTTCAGTTTTTAAAAAGTGAATATATTAATTTTTTCCTTGATTTAAAATGTTTGGCAGATACCTCATTGTTGCTTTTCAAAGAAACAATTTGTGTTTAGGGTAAGCTTCATTGCACTAAGGACATCGGAAGTACATACTTTGATAGGTGTTGTCTTTATCTAACAATGGAAATATTACCATTTCTTAAAATGGCAGTAAAACAGTAGGTATTTTTCATGTTAAGAAGGCACTTGATTTCATTCAACCAGACAGTGACTAAAAGGGTCCTTAGAGTTTAAAACAAATATTAATCATGAGTTTCTTACATTGTTACTTAGGAAAGCCCTCTCGTGCCGCAGTGTTGAGGAGAATATTTGTGTACTTGCAGTGGAACCTTATGGACTGACCCTGCTACAATTTTCTTCATACTTACAGAATTTTCATGGTCAGTGGATGGGCATCAGTTTCCTGAAGCTGTACAACACAATTGTCAAACACTAAAACATTTTATGGTTTTAGAGTGCTGTAACGAGAGAACACTCGGAGTAGTTTAGCAGACATGGTGAATACCCTAAGTGCGTAGTGTGTCCGTCTTGTATTTGTGTGAATTTTGCTGGGACAGATTTTATTTAAATTCTATATTCATTTTTAAGTGGCAACATTAATTAGCAAAAATTAAAACATAATTTTTAATGACAATAACATCTCTTAGACATTGACTGCCACAAGGCCATCACTGCTGGACATAGCAGTCTCATGCCTGATGGTCTGTGCCCACTAGTGGCTACAAACTCCAGTCTGCTTAGTACAGTACCATAAACGCCGATTATTTAAACAATCAAACTTGAATATATATAAAACAGCTTCTAATGTCTGATTACTTTACACATGAGTTAATGTGTTAAAATATTTGCCATTAAGCATGTAAGCGAGAAAAAGTTCAGGACAGTTTTGAAATTATGCTTAAAGTTCATTGGAAGCTGCTAAGCGCGCACGTTTTCAGAGTACTGGAGACACATGCACACGCACGCTTCTGTGATACTTGTCTTCGTTTGTTAAACTTTTAACATATAAATATACATTTTGATCAGTAAATTGTGATAGCATTTTAAATTTTCAAGTCTGTCCGCAATTATGAGAAACATTGAAAATCGAAATGTTGTTACCCCTATACTTTTAAATGGTACCAGGTTCTGTTCTGGTATACTGGTTTAGTAATACCTGACAACTATAGTACTACGCCATGTTTGCTGTACCATTACATGCAGCTTGATAATGAAACCTATGCTGTGAGTTAATGTGGCATGCAAATGTGATCTTGGGTTGGTGAGGTATTATCAGTTGAGCATTGATCAGTTTTTTTTCTACAGCTGTACACGGTGTAGATTCCTTGGACTCCATGACTAACACAAACGTTGTCATAGTCACTGCTGTCGCTACCAGTGTTCAGGAACGCTTCATCTTCACCAGAAAACTGCCATAATGCTGGATACTGACATCAAAATCTTTATTCTTCCATCATCCTAAGTAATTCATCAGTGAAACCCGGCGTTTTTGACGTGAACAACATTGTGCTGCCTGACCGATTAACTGTACAGGATCCAATGGAACTAAAACCATTCATTCTGATATTATATGATAAGGCAAATCTGTTCGTATCAGAATACAAATTAGCAGTCAACTTCATAAAGGACTAGTGACCTGCCACAGCTTCACAGCATTACGTACCGACAAGGGAACTTCGATTTCACATTCTTCAATTGTATTTTCTTGTGAGTCTACGACATAAATTCGTAGCCCCTGTGGAAAAAAACATAAGATCAGTGCTAAAAATTCCTTGATTTTACATTTGTTCCTAGTGAGGTTTACCTTCAGTCTACATTCTAACTTGATGTCACTTGACTTTGTCCCGTTTTCTTACTATTGACATTTGACAATGTGACTGAATGAGTTATAAATTGGCGCAAAAGACAGATGGTTCACACTACAGGTGGTGGCAAGTTGAGGGAATATTTTATGCTGAGAGGAGTAGAGACATGAGAAAAGAAAAGCTGATGTAATCTGTGATCAGTGTTACCAACACAAATTGCAACAGTTAGCCTCACTGCACAATTATGCTACTACTACTGCTACAGCAGGACAGTTGACATGAAGTGAAGTGTTCTGGACCGAGCCAATACATGATGAAGGGGCCCATCTGCCACCTTTTCTTGTGTCACTAACTCAGTCTCATCTTTTTGCTTTTATTTCCGATGTACTGTACTCAGCAACAATATTGATCGTCAACCTTTTAAATTCAAACACCGAATCTTGAAGAATATGCTTGGTCAAAATCAAGAAAATGGTCATTTCCGGCTAGTGAGCTCTTACTGGCTGGTGACTTATGTCACCCAACAGCCAATGCAGCCACCACCCCACCCACATTAACACACACAAAATGAGATTGTGCTGGACGTGTGGAGAGGGGTGGCTCTTCAACAGGAGTGTTGGTAGGGGTGAAAGCATTTTGTGATGTGCTGAAAATATATGTTTTGTGCAGATCGTGTGCTGTGGCAGAGATGTCTAACAGAAATAGAACAAGAGTTTTACGAAAGCACATTTTAAAGACTTTCGTATTCAAATCTGACACAATACAGTTGCAACTACATACACTACTCACGTATATACTTTGCTCCACGCACTGTAGATTATAAAGATTGGCAACAGGGATAGAATGCATGAAACAAGACTGTAGCTCCTGAGCTTTCTAATTTATATTTTCCGCATTGTACAGAAATTAACTGAGCTGACTTTTAAGAAGCTTGTAATGTCTCTTTCTCTCAACAAGCCTAAAATAACATTTTGACAAGGTGGAGCATTGGAGTGTGGCTCATAAGAAAACCATTAAACAATAACAGCAATGGTGATAGTTTGTCATTAAGCAGATGTCGGCATTTACACTCGTGGTTTAACCACTTTGCTACTGTAATATTTTTCCTTGCTGTCTTATTTCAGTCATCTACCAGAATATGCTACACTGCCATTGGCTACAAAAGCAGGGTGTATATGCTCTGGAACATCAGGAAAAAATTTGGGCATTTTCTAGAATTCTGGGAATTTTTCTTTGTTTTAGAGTTCGGTTAAATTTTTGTAATTTTGACTGGTAAGAACACTGATAAACAGCAAAATATGTCAAAGGCTTTAGGACAAAGGCTATGGAATACTTCATAATAATAAACTGCAGCCGACTAGTGTGATGTCACAACTGTTTGCATTAAGTTCGTCTGAGCAGTAGCCTGCCGGTTCACGCGCATGCGGAGTTGAGTTGCGTTTGGGCAGTACCTTCTCCAGCTTCCGGCTACTTGAAGTGTGGCTGTTAGCTGTATCAGCAGTTGCAACAAGCAACCAGATGCTATTCAGAAAAATTTTTCTGTCTCGCACAAGCTGCCAGATTGCTGCATGCGCATAGCAGCCTTGGTTGTAGTGGGGAGAGGGTTAGTCTCCACACAAGCCGTTAATTTATTATTTGTTTCTTTAATATATGAGGTGTCACTATGTAAGAGAGTGCGCGCGCACGCTCTCTTACATAGTGACACCTCATATATTAAAGAAACAAATAATAAATTATCCATGTAGAAAATAGAAAAACAAGAATAAAGACAGATATTGCTCCTGTGACAGTCACCACTAGAGTTTCTGAATTATGCACAGCACAAAGACAGCACTGTGGACGAGATAATCGTGAGCTCCCACACCTTGAAGCTCAGTTTCATGAAGTCACTCATGGACTGTGGGAACATGTCCGCCGTCAGTTCAACATGGATGGTGAATAGCAGACACTCTGGACACCAGGATGCAGGTTGAGGACGGCATGCCTGATGGATGGCGTGTTGTATTTCGCTGCCTTCTTCTGGTGGATGACGTAGTTGGCGGTCTCGATGGCTGTGCAGCCCACGCGGCATCGGTTGTCAGCCACCTGCCCCTGACTACTCCGCACCTTGGAGGGCAAGGTGTAAAAGCAGTGTTTATAGTCCGTGAGACGAGTGATTGGTACTGACAGTTCCGGCGGGCAGACAGCGCTGTTGCCGAACGTGGCTCACAGCACGCGGTGCCCTGTCTGCTACACGCATTCTCTAGCAGCAGAAATAAAAGCGAGACAAAATACAAGTCATATTGGTACGCGTGAATTTATTTAAAGTTGATGCTTGAAATATATTAACTCAAAAACTGATAAGAGCTATTTAGTACAAGTATCTAAGATGCTGAAACATAATAAAGTTATTTGTTAAACTTCACAACTGAAATGAAAACTATTTTCGCAAGTTGTTGAATATTAGCAGTTTTGGTTTCCATTGTTAAGTATTAGCATTATTAATTTGTTCTACTACAAGCTACAGAATAATTGGTCAGTGTATTAAGAGTTATAATCTGAAGAAAGTACTCACAATATGATGATCTGGTTGTAGATCGATAGCAAACTCCCTCCTTACATTCCTGAATACGTTGTAGTTACTGTAATGGAAAAACACCACTCACATCACTGTCAGAATCTGATTTGACATTGTCTTCCTCAGCACTACTCGAACTATCACTGCTCTCTCCCAGATGTATAATTAAATTTTCGATGCATTCTTCCACAACCCCTTCGGTTTTGGCCGCCTCTCTGATGGCACTTGCAGTGCTGTTTACAATTTTAGCCCACGTCTCGCTTGTCACTTTATTGATAGCTGCTGGAAGGAGAGTTTCCACTTCAGAGATCGTGAATTTTTTTATTGTTTGCATTGTCTTCCTCAGCACTACTCGAACTATCACTGCTCTCTCCCAGATGTATAATTAAATTTTCGATGCATTCTTCCACAACCCCTTCGGTTTTGGCCGCCTCTCTGATGGCACTTGCAGTGCTGTTTACAATTTTAGCCCACGTCTCGCTTGTCACTTTATTGATAGCTGCTGGAAGGAGAGTTTCCACTTCAGAGATCGTGAATTTTTTTATTGTTTGCAGCAATGTAATTTTTTATCTGCGCCCACACTCCTTCAATTGCATTGAAGTGACAGTGGTATGGAGGAAGCCGAACGATTTCATGCCCGTGCCTTTTAGCAATCTCGTCAATTACATATGTTGGAAATTGGGGTTTCTTTTGTGCCACAATTTCGAGCAGTTCCGCCTTCCTTAAATCGTCTCTGAAATCTACTTTTCGCCGTTTCAACCACTGAATGATAGTCTTTTTTTGTTGCCAAGGTTGGTGCCTTATCGTGAACAACGGAATGATAAGGCGCATTGTCCATAACAATCACTGATGGACTTGTCAGATTCGTCATAAGCGATGTCTCGAACCATTCTTGAAATACTACACTGTTCATTTCTTCATGGTAATCTCCCGTCTTTTTTGACCGAAACATTTTCAAGCAGTTTGACACAAAACCTTTCGATGTTCCTGCATGTAGGACAATAATACGCTCTCCTTTGCCAACAGGCACTGCCATTGTCCCCTCGGGCGTTCCATCATTCCAGCCTCTATGTAAAGAATGGCTGGCATTGACCCAAGTTTCATCTAACCACACTATACTTTCGAATTCCACACCCATGATCCTGCACAGAAACCTGCACCGCCATGCAACTACATCTGTCCTTTCCATTAATATTTTGCGTCTGTTAAACAGTGAATAGCTGAAGCCTATGTCTTTCAAAACTACGCTATGAAAATTTGCTCCCTTTAAAAAGATCGTCTTTCTGAAGCGACACCTGTAATTTAGATAGAGTGGGATGTTCCCTTCTCTTATAATAGCTGTATATATGACGACGAATAGCGTCTTTCTGAAAATCGTCCAAAGCTGTCACCTGCTTATTTCTCGGTCGCTTCTTTCCTGGTGTGTGCAGCTTTGTTGTGCCACTCTCGTCACAATCTACACTATACTGTTCTTTCCCTATCTTTACAACAGTGTTCTTACTTATTTTCAATGCTGCTGCAGTTCTCTTCACAACCTGAACAACAGGAACTAAGGGCCCACCTTTGTCCTTTTCTTTCTCAAAGTAATCCCTCACAGAGCACACGAATTCACGGGCGTGGGTGTGTAGCACACTTTTCTTCCTCCGTTTCACTTCTTGTGTTGGGCTGGTACTACCCGCCGCACTAGACATTGTTTACAACGAAACATAAACAAAGAAACACTAAAAACAACAAAAACAAAATAAACTGCGAATTCAACTTCAGACAAATGACGAACGACCGCACCGCCTGCATGCGAGATACTGGTAAGTTTCATAAGCGCGCGCGACCGGGTTTCAGAGCGGCAACGTGGCCCTTGCTACCCGCTCAAAGTCAGGCCGTCATTGGCTGCCTGCCTGCGGTTGCTAGGCAATGGAAAGACGCTACCGAGCTGTCAATACCAAAGACTCGTCTCCCAGACTATAGTGATTTTGCTGTTCCCTCTTCGTTTACATTTCTCTCAGCAAATGGAAACGAGAGATTTCTGTGGTTGGGAGCTATAAAGTGAATTAAAATACATTAACATAATTTCAGAAGGCTAACATATGTCAATAGTTTGTTTTCTGGTTTTATTTTATTTCCACATTTTTGGCAGTCCGTCGCCTTGCAGAACAATAAAGTTATTTTTGTTGGTTTGCTAAATAAATGTGGCTTTTATGAATCTTCTCCCCAGAGGCAGTCAGTTATTAGAATCAAAGAGTTATTCTGCACTATGGCTTAGTTTCAACTGCTCACTGAATTTCAAGTGCGCATTTTCATCATCTGGCGTGTATGGCATTATGCCTTAATAAAGAACCAAACATGAAGTAATACAGTACTGGTACTCCAAGAAAATTTGCATCCCAAAAACCGCACTGAAATCTTTATATCACTTCATTGTAAATCCGGACATATGAATGTGCACTTTTAAGCGGAATTATGCATTTTAGTATGGTGTATGAAATTCTGATGCTCTTGGAGTATCCTATCTCTTTTGTGACGTTATGTAAAATCCTTTAATACTATGCATGTATGTATGTATGAACATATGGGCTTCCCACGTCATTGTTGCTGTCTACGTACTGTAACACCTGTTTTCTGGTACACTCTGGCTACTGCTGAAACAAAGCTATTTCTAACAGGTTGTGGGAAAATATTGGGAATGGTGCTTTGAAAAGCGTTAGTTTCGAAGGAAATTTCCTTGTATGCAAGATGGATTAGGTTATGTGTACGAATGTCCAATGAATTTCTTAAATCACAGAGCATTTGACTCATTTAAAGCTTAACACATTGAAGACTAGCCACTCAGAAGAATTTCGAGCCCAGAAGACCAGGCATTAATGCCATTTAAAATTTTACTTGCACATTTGTGTGATGTATCTTAAAGTGTAACACATGCAAAAAAGACCAGTTTTATATGTGAAAGCTTAACTTTTATTGTAGCTACATTATGTACATTAATCTAAATAATTAACTTTTCCTATTTGTGTGTTCACAGTACTTAACAGTGATGTTGCTATTGGCTGACTATGTCAGATGTCCAATGCTTTGAATATATGCTGTCAATGGCTGGCGAAATCACGTGACGTGAGCGATAACTGGCTAGCAAAAGCGCATTTCAATCTCGATTTCAATGCTTCGGAAATGTAATGTGCTGTTTCGAATCTATACTTTCTTAATACGAATACAAAAATATGCAGTGTATTGTAATATGAAAATACACAGTATAAGGTTGCTGCACATCACAGATCTTTCCAAAATTAGTATTTGCCGAGTTTTTTTGTTCTGAAGTGTATAAAACCTTTACCATTCGAAGAATTGAAATTTTTTATTTTTACAGCTCGAAGAGAGAGAATATTTACAGTTATCATGGAAAAAGTGTATTTTTATGTGGAAGAAAGTGCATTTCTTATCGTTATTATTATAATATTATTATTATAATTGTTATTTAAGTTTTTATATGAAATTTAATTTTGTGTACAATTGAAGGGTGCAGTTTTGCAGATTTCTGTCGTAGTTAAAATTTTCCATCTATTCCTGCATTTGGCTGGGAAAAAATACATAAAAATCTGTTCCCTACAATCACTATTATTGTCATGCTGTAAGAATGTCAATGAAACTTCCATGTTTTTTGTTTTGTGTATGGATGCTTTGGCCCTCATGGTACACAGCTAATTTCTGAGACAACGCCACTTGAGATGTTATACGAAATAACTGCTAAGGTATTAATTCTAAAGTGGCGGTTATCTTTAATACACCGCATGGTTATTACTGAAGAGGAGCAGCACACACTCAGGGTATCGTGTCAATAATGACTCGGCATAGTCATGGCAAGGCTTAGCACATCTAGCTGTCATTGTTCAAAGCCACCAAGTACTCTAGCACTGTAAGCTTTGGGCATGCTTCAGTGACAGCTACGGACCACAAGGCAGCTATCTGGTTCAACAGCCTCTTGGGCATTTCTAGATAGCACCTTGGTTATGGATTGTTTCACTGCTATTGGCTGCAGAGACATATAGTGGTAGTTGCCACAATGCTGATTTGATGTGATGCATAACAGCTAGCTGCAATGCTGATGCAATAATATTGGCGGTCAGCAGTGTACTTGTGATAGCTGTGAGAGGAAAGTTCAGTGATAGTTTCTGAAAGTGTGTTGTAGTTTCATGTTACATTCCTTCACTCTTTAGAAAATTTGGTCCCCTATTTTGTTTTGTGGAAGGCCACTTACATAAGTGGTTGAAACTAAATTAGTTGTTACATGAACATACTTGGACTCCCTAAATTCTGGGATATTGTTGTCCATTTTTTCCTCACTTACTTAAACTACCTGTGTTGTCCTGCAAAGTCATTGGATGGCACTAATCCATACAACACTTGTGTTCTTGGCATAACTGCCACATACAGGGATATGGCAGCAATGATCATTCTAAGCAAAAAATGCTCTAAATACACACCTTAAGTGCTATGAGCTCTTATTCATCTTGACACAGTGAAACAAATCTGCAAGCTCTTCATTTCCTTAGTTTGAGAAGTGGTAGTACGGGGGTCATTCCGAAAGTAATGCCTCCTATTTTAATTCTTGGAAACTACAGGTGATACATAAATCGCAACAGCACAGCTAAATAGAGCAATATTTCAGCTTCAGACTTATTTTTCCACATAGTCATCACCATTCATTATGCATTTTTTCCAATAATGAACCTTCCAGAGGCCCAAAGAGATGGAAGTCTGAAGGCACTAAGTCAGGACTGTACGGTGAATTCATTAAGACAGTCTAACCAAAGTTTGCAATGAATTGTGCGTTCGCAAAACTGGTGTGGGGCCTAGTGTTATCATGTTACTGGCGAAAGTTGGTTTTCTTCTCTGGCCTTACCCTGGAAATTCGGGCTTTCAGCTTTGTCAGTGTCGCCTTGTAGTGTGCTGAATTGACAGTTTCTCCAGGCTCCAGGACATCCAAAAGAACCACACACTATCCCAGAAGACGCAAATCATGTTGCCTCTAGATGGCTGTTCTTGAATTTCTTTTTTGACAGAGAATTCTCCTGTCACCTTTCTATGGACTGTGTTTTGGATTCTGGCTCGTAGTGGTGACACCACGTCTCATCTCCAGTGACAATGCTATTCAGAAAATTATCGCCTTCAGCTTTGTATGGTGCAGCAGGTCCTGACAAATTTCCATTTGATGATTTTCTTGTGCTTCTGTAAGTGTCCATGGAACCCATCTTACACTGACTTTGTGATAACCAAGATGTTCTAACATTGTTTCCAAGGCATTGCAGCCGACATTCAGCTTTGAACACAATTTTCTGGTTGTTATCCATCAATCAACATGGATGAGTTGATCAAGACACTCTTCATTGTGGGGGATGACAGCCATGCAGGGCTGAACAGGCTGTGACTTGTCAAGCACACACTTTTCACGATCTTGAAAATGCCATACCCATTGCTTCACATTGCTCACATCTGTTGTATCATCTCCATACACCTTTAGCAAGCATCGATGGATTTCAATAGGTGCAGTTTCTTCAGCAGTGAGGAATTCAATCACACATCACTGTTTTATATGCGCGTCCATATCAGACTCCATTTGGGAACACTCCTCTGTTGGTGTCAATTACTGCAGGACAACAGAACCACCTGCAAATGAAAGAAGAAGGTTCAAGCATTAGCACTACACCAACACCACCTCGTGTGGACATCCAAAGTCGCTACAAAAAAATATGAGGCATTACTTTAAAAACTGCCCTCGTATATATCAACCAAGACAAAAATGTCCAGTAAACATGCTGTTCTAAAGTGTGTTTATGTTAAGTGCTATGAGAATTTGTTTATCTTCGCTGCTGTGAAACAAATCCTTTCTACTGAACATGTGCTCATAGTTCTTAAGGTATGCATTTTAGAGTTCTTGTTTACTAGACTTATTTGCTTCAAGTGATCATTTCTGTCGTACCCTGATACTGACCAATCCTTTTGGGACATCATATATAATTACAAAATTAGTGCACAATATTTCTATAAGAATCCCACAACCTATTTACATACATCTGAAAAGTATTGATGCTCTGTTGTACAAGAATGTCAAATATTACAAAAACTATTATAGTACACTAAATTACACGCAGAAGAGAAAATGAGAAGAAATCGTAATATTGGCTGTGTCCATTTTGCATCACATTTTTAGTTTGATCACCTGTCAGCTAATGATCACCATTCCTTGAGGAATCGCACTACATTAGCACTGTTCCATTTGATTACTTCATGTACACCAATAAATCTGACAGCTCCACATTATCTTAAAATAAAGACGAGAAATACATAAGTACATTGTTACTACCCCTCTGGCTGTGATGTTTACCAAGACCTGCAACTTAGTAAGAAATGTGCAGTATTTTGTGCCACATAGGCTCTGCGATAACAACTGATGTATTGTATTCACGACCAGCACTTTTTCTAGCTTCATCCTGTCTTCCCTCTGATCTTCGCATGTTCATTGTGCAGTAAACCATAATAAATTTCTTGCTGATATTCTGCTATGAGTGATTTGCCAAGTTCTCCCACAATGGTCTCGTCCTTAGTTGCCACTTGTCATACACTATACTGGTTCCAGTGCCTGTCCTGGGGAAGATTTCCAATTTCATGCTAGTTGCAGTGGAGGGATCTCTGGGTGCAATATAGATACGCTGCTGTGACCTGTAGCACCATCTCACATCAGATCAGTACCTCAGTTGTGGTGAACTTCACAGTGCCCTACTTTGAGCCAACATGTGATGTAAAAGTCATTACCAATGGTCCAAAACATTATGACCAACTGCTTAATAACTTGTTGGTCTACATTTGGAAAGAAATACAGAAACAATTCTGTGTAACATGTATTTGACAAATCCTTGGTAGGTTTCCGGTGGTATGTGGCACCAAATGTTTATGCACAGGTCTCTCAGTTACCAAAAATTGTTGGGTTGTGGTTTGCGAACAGGAACTGATGCCTGACAGAATCCCATATGTGTTCAAACATTTTCAGGTAAGGCAGATGTGGTGGGCAAGATGTGATTTTATGGTCATGCTAGTCAAACCACTGTTGCGTGGATCTGGCCTTTTGAGGAGGACAGTTATCATACTAGAAGACACCACCACTTTAGGGGAAGGCATCAAGCATGACAAGGTGCAGCTGGTCCGCAACAATGTTTACATAGTCTACAGCTGTCATAGTGCCTTGAGCATCATAGATTCCATGGAAGCCCAGGTAAGTGTAGCCCTGGTAGCGTAATACTGCTCCCACATGTGCACGCAGCTGTTCTCCTGAATGACGATGTATTTAGGCAAGACTATCAACCTGGAACAACAAGAAATGCAGTTCAGCTAACCAGATGACATGTTTTCACTGATCCACATTCCAGTCTTGATGATGTCATGCCCATTTTAATCATAACTGACGATGTCATAGTGGTAACATCGAGAATACCCAAGTGCCATCTGGTGTAAAGCCCCATGGTCAGGAATGTGCACTGAATGTTCTACTTTAGAGACACTTGTTCCACATCAGCTTTTTATTGTGTTTTTGGATCTGACACATACTGCTGCCTATCCTGTTTAGTAGAGTGGGAAAACCTATGAACCCTTTATTCTGGATGAAGTGTAGATGTTAACATCTTGGTGCCTACTTGTGGTTTCATCATCTTTCAACTACTTTATGTAGATGCTCATAAAAGTAACATATAAACAGCTGACCAGTTTCATTATTTCCAAGGTTGTTCCCAGGTGCTGTTGGATGATAATAGTCTGCTTTTGTCTGAGCAGCTTGCACAATTTGTGGCCTGTCATTGCTAGAATGATTCCCATTTGTCACTGCTCACTTACATTCTTTCCTCACTATGACACTTGCTCACAGAACCACCAGATGGCATTCAGTTTCGCGGTGGTCATAATATTTTGACTCTTCAGTGTCAGTTCTACTAAAGATAATGTCGTAGTGATGCAGTACCTCTTGCAAGGGCTAGTCCCCTTCTCATGCCCAATTTTACTATCGGTTGTGATAGGGAAGTACCACAATTAAGTTTAAATTTGTGTTTTAACTTCCCAGTCCTCCTGACAGGAGCAAAGGGAGTGTGACACAGAAATTTGACAAAAGAAAAATGTAAGCAAACAAATTGGACTCTTTCTGGATGTCGACCAACATATCTACCAGAGTTAATCCCTGGAGGAACCTTAAACGTACAACTCATATTTACTTTTATGGGAATTTCACCTTTACCAAATGTAACATGCATCCCTCTATATTTTCCTGGGACCGAAGGCATCCCATGGTTTAGCCAAACACAATTGCACAACCTGGCTTAATGCCCACAATTGACATGTTTAATGTATCACATGGTGGGACTCTGTAGATGGTTTTGCATGACCTGGGAATGTTATGATGAGTCCATATCACAGATTTCATAAGTTCATTTCTTGGCCCTCTTCCCTGATATAACATATCTGTTTTTGATGTAACTGCCTGTGGTACACCACTACAATGAAAGACATGAAACTAGGATCATAAGAGACAAGGAACTCTAGCAGTGTACACTCTCCCAGCCGCTTACTCTTAACAGCTTGGTTTGTTCAGTAGCTTGGAACTACCATTGTTGATCCATGTTGCTATGTCCAATTGTATGATCCCACTACTGCCTCCAAATGAAGTGGGTGGATTAGTGAGGCAAAAATCTCGCGAAACTACCAGCAATGTGGAGACATGTTTTGTTAATGACACTAAGGACAATGTTAGAGTTGAATAGACACACATGTCATAGTGTGTGGAGCAGAGTGGCATGACAATAGTGGAAGGACAGACCTGGCCTGGGGCAGTGGTGTCTGATGCTTGATGGCAGACGTTAGCTGATGCTGATTCGGTGGGTGGTTGCTGTCATGGCCATAGAACAGATGATTGTTTTGCTGCTGTTTATGGCTATGTCACGTAGTGAGCAGTAGTTGCAGTTATGCTGATTTGGTGCTTTACATGCTTGTTATAATGCCAATGTAATAGTTGTGGCCAGTAGTGCTACAGTGATGATGCCAGTTATGAAGAAACTCTAGTAATAAACAGAGAAAATGTCTTGTACTTCGTGTCATTACATCACTTAGTAGTTGTGACCATCTTACTTATATACAAGTGTCAGCTTGCAGAACTACACCCAAATCAATTTATGTTATGCTGTACTCATATATTTGTGCATGATAGTTGCAGAATGTTTTGACCCATTAAAGAAGAAAGGAGGCTTTCCTCAAATAACATTGAAAATGCAAAAACAATCACAAGTTATAGAAAAAGAAGTAACTGTCAGCCTTTGTATTGATGGATTTCTCTACACTTTTTGGTTACCCTATCTTTCAGTGTAGCCATTAAAAATTTTGTTATTTTTTATAAATTTATGCCTGCTAATGTATTGTGATGGAACTGACAGACAGAATAGCAGAGCATCTGCCTCAGTATACACGAACAAGATGATTTCCATCCTTATTACTTGTCCATGATGGTTTTTCCTAGAGACTAGTATGGGCTCTACCTTTTACATTAAAGACCACTGGAAATCTAATTTTGCTTTGAGCTATAATCACATGTCATGATCCTGCAGCAGGCAAAAGAGTGCCAATAACAGTCATATAGTTCAGGTATGGGATGCTCATACACAAAGAGGGGCAGCATGAATGGCCACAGATTCATCTGATCAATTGGAGAGTGTTGTGGAAAAAACCTAAATGGGTAGATGCTTGACGATGGATGTCAATCATCCTGTAAAAGCTTATTTTCAAAGTTTCAAAAACCGTAATTAACACATTGTGTGACACGAGATAACTGCTGACGACAACTGCAGAGCCTTATGTCTGACATGTGCTTGCCAGCAGTTCTAGCAGAGCCTGATGCCTGACATCCTGGACTAGCCTGGCAGTGAAATATCCACCAGTATATATACGACAGCAAAGATGTTAAGTGAGGAATGTAGGAATATGCTATAGCTCCACATGCATAGCTTCCATTTGAATTTGATGTCAAGATTATCTATGCCTCTGTATACACTGAAATAGTGTGTCCATCCCATGCTCCAAATGTCAATGGAATGGGAATAATGGCACTGTGTAGTGAGAAGTATCTTCTGCCATGCACACAGTGGTCTACAGAGTGGTTTACAGAGTGTAGATGCAGGGAGTCACTATGAAATAATTTGATGCTGGTTTGAGATAATGACCTTAAGCAACTGAAAAAGATTGCAAATAAAGTGTTAGACATTGCTTTGTGTGCCAGTATTCTGTTCAGAAACAAAGACAGCAATAATACTTGGTGAAACTGAGATGAAATTTAGTCAGTGGAAAATGAAGACATGGTGTAAGAATATGATAGGGGGTATTCATATCTTATCTCTGGATTACAGTAAGCTTGACACAAAACTCGGAGCATATATTGGCCTGGCAGTGAAATATCAATCACTGTGTGTGTGCCAGCCAACATGTTAGGAGAAGTGGTGACACTTTACAAAGAATTTCAGCAGTGTGGTTAGATTCAGGAAAACAAGGAAACATGTTAGATTTGCAGATATGGAGAAGGCTTGGGGTTATGGAGCTCTGTGACAGAATGGCCACCAGAAAGCATTAGTGTTGTCCATGTTTAGTATTGTTACCAGGACTGGTAGGATATATAAGGAGTGTCAACAGCATCAGATGTTAAGTCGTCATTGTGAAGGACACGGAGATGGTGCATACGCATGTGAGATAGCATTACCTGCACCAGGCGGAGCTTGAAAGAGACTCATTGTGCTTCTGCACTGTGAAATATCTATATTTTTGGGGCACTTGGATGTGACTAGCTTGATGTTGGAGTGCATTGGAACATGGGTGGAGGCAAACTTGTCATCAGGAGTCTGGTCAATCACTTACGACTATCAAAGGAAGGATGCTGTATTGTGCACCAAGCATACTACAATGCCTTCACATCAGTGCCTACCATCCAGGAACAAGTAGTGAATTCCCTTCATGTCTGTCATCCCATCTCAGTGGTCAGAGACTAACAGCAGCTGGATTTACGAATTGCTATCCCATGTGTAGGTTGCTGTTAACACCACAACACAAATGGCTGCATTTGAAGAGGTGCCATGACTGGAAAGCATGGACTGCTGATGAATGACTTCACATTGTGTCCAACAATGAATCCTGCAGTACCCTGGATGTCCATCATTAATGAATATGGGAGCGACATGTGAAGAGTTCATTCTTCTAATGTATTTGAGAAGCACGGAGGTGTTGCACTTGGCATCATGGTGTGGCTAACTGTTGAGTATGACTGGTTGTGACTTGGGAGAACTCTGACAATATGGCACTATGTCAAGGACATCCTGTATCCTCATGTTACTTCTCATGCTGCCATTTCTAACAGTACAATCCTCATCCACATGTGGCAAGTCTCTACGAACAGCTTGTGTGATTTTGTGCTACTCCTGCATCCGGCAAGATCCTCAGATCTTTTCCTACTTGAACATTTGTTGCCATCGGGGATACAATGTACGGTTACAACAGTGATGGATCAGTTGTCCTTGGGAGAGTATTCAACTTGGGAGAGTATACTAACTGAATTAGTGCGTGCATCCATACCAGGCACATCATACTAACAAGTAGGCTTATTCTGGCAAATTTTTTGTAAATGTGACTCGGTTTTGTTATCACCTAAATAGCATCACATACCACCCCAGTAAGTTTGGTTTCCCGAGAAATGTAGGAACATGTGAGGCAATACTGACTACGACTTCTCATAAAAGATAGGTTAAGAAAAGTCAAACCTATGTTTGTAGTGTTTGTAGACTTAGAGAAAGCATTTGACAATGTTGACTGGAATACTCTCTTTCAAATTCTAAAGGTGGCAGGGGTAAAATAGAGGGAGCGAAAGACTATTTACAATTTGTACAGAAATCACAGTCAATGGACATGAAAGGGAAGCAGTGGTTGAGAAGGGAACGAGACAGTGTTGTAGCCTAGCCCCAGTGTTATTTAATCTGTATATTGAGCAAGCAGCAAAGGAAACAAAAGAAAAATCTAGAGTAGGAATTAAAGTCAGAGACAGCTAAGGACGTGGAAGAACAATTGAACAGAATGGACACTATCTTGAAAGAATTATATAAGATAAACATAAACGAAAGCAAAACAAGGATAATAGAATGTAGTCGAATTAAATCAGATGATGCTTAGGGAATTAGATTAGGAAATGAAACACTTAATGTAGTAAATGAGTTTGCTATTTGGGAAGCAAAGTAACTGATGATGGTAGAACTAGGGAGGACTGTAGTGTAGACTGGCAATGGCAAGAAAAGTGTTTCTGAATAAGAGAAATTTTTTAACATTTGAGTATAGATTTAAGTGTCAGGAAGCCCTTTCTGAAAGTCTTTGTATGTAGTATAGCCATGTACGGAAGTGAAATGTGAACAATAGACAGTTTAGACAAAAAGAGAATTGAAGCTTTTGAAATGTGGTGCTACAGAAGAATGATGGAGATTATATGGGTAGATCACATAACTAATGAGGAGATGCTAAATAGAACTGAGGAGAAGAGAAATTTGTGGTACAACCTGACTAAAAGATGGGAACTGTTGGTAGGACATATTCTGAGGCATCAAGGGATCACCAGTTTAGTACTGGAGGGAAGCGTGGGGGGGGGGGTAAAAATGGTAGAGGGAGACCAAGAGATGAATACAGTAAGCAGATTTAGAGAGATGTAGGTTGCAGTAGTTAACTAGGAGATGAAGAGGCTTGCACAGGATAGAGTATCATGGAGAACTACATCAGACTAGTCTTTGGACGGAAGACCACAGCAGCAATTGTCTTAACTCATGAAATTTCGTTTCTTCCTCCACTTCTGGGTGCTTACTTTTTTTATTAGGCAGTGTATTAACTGTTTTAGGACTGTTGTGAAGTATGACTGGAACTGAAACCTTCGAAATGAAAATTGATATTGTTTCTATTTCACAAACTGCCCCTACTATTGATGAATAACTGCACTACTGGAACGGTCTATTTGGATGAACAATTTATTCCCTCACGTTGTAGTGAATAAAGCACTGTGGTTTGTGACATCTCTGCTTCTCCAAAAATTGGCATGCTATGGTTTTCAAGGCAAATCTCATAGCTGGATGTCATCATACTTGGCAAACAGAAAACAAAGAGTACTTATTAACATCAACGGCAAGAAATTTCTCTCTGGCTGGAAACACACTCAATTAGGTGTTCCACAAGGTTCATATTAGGGCCACTACTTTTTCTGTATTATATTAATGATATGCCATGTCAGATCCAGTCTGATACTATCCTCTATGCAGATGACTCAACAGCTGCAGTCTGTTGTAAAAATGAGGTAGACCTAATTCGTCATATTGAACAAACACATGGGGAAGTGGAGGCATGGGTCAAAAACAATAACTTGACATTAAATTTTACAAAAACAGAAATTGTTATTTCACCACAAAACAATCTTCACAGTCTATAAGTGAAATAAGGTATATGGACAAAAAATTAGAGACTGCAGACTGTGTCAAATTCCTCGGCGTATTAGTCAATAAAAACATGTTATGGAGTCACCATGTGGACAACATAATGCATATTTTGTTTCAGTCATTAGGTATAGTATAATTTTCTGGGGATCTGAAAAAACAAATTTACTTAGAGCTTTTAGACTACAAAAAAGAATCATCCGAGCAATGGTGGGAGCAAAACCTAAGCAATATTGTAAACCTTTATTTGTAAAACTAGATCTAATGAGCATTCCAAGCATATACATCTATGAAACTCTCAGTTTCACGAAAAGAAACCCACAACTTTTTGATGGCAACTTCTTCTTGCATCAATATGATACTAGATATAGAATGAGCTACATGTTACCTACCCACTGTTTAAAATCATGAAAAAACCCCATACTATATGGGCATGAAATTTGGAAATAAAATATGGAAAGATACGGATGACCCAAATGTAAAAGGTACTAAAAGAGACCTGGAAAAATATCTGAAAGATAAATTTTACTATAGTGCATGGCAACAATGCATTATAATTGTAATTAAAATATCTCTTTGAAGACGTTACACCATATATATTATTAGTTTATTGTCTATTTTTAATATTATTATATATAGTGTAAAACTGACAAGTCACCTATGTCACACTCTTTGATTGTACAAGGCATGTTATGTGATAATAAAAATAGGGGCAAGGTAGATATGCAACCTGCACAACAAGCTACAGGGCAACTGTACTGCAAGGGTAACCATGCAAGCTTCACATCATCGTGCAATTTTAATGACCAGTACCACCTATTCGTCCCCCTCTCCCCACCTGTTCCCCTCTTATATTATAATGGGCATAACTCAGGAGTATTGTAAAATGGTGGGAAATTCAAACAGTAAGTTAGCTGTGTATGTCCTGAGACAGTTTGCATTGTTGCTAGATTCCCAGCTCCCTATGGTGTTGTCAATGAATCATGTGCTGTTGCCGCCAGATTTCCTTTCATCCACACCTCTGATGTAACACGGCAGTTGCCCTATTGTTCTATATATTAACTGGTGGGAAAATCAGAATAGTACAATTGTGCTACAGGGTTTCCCCCATCCCTATGACATTACGGTGGAAGTAGGCCTTTTGAGGTAAGTAAAAAATGACATTAAATAAAAAAAATTGAGATGGGCAATTGTCCAATTGATGGAAAATTCACAAAAATTTAAGATGACAGGCCTGGTGGCATGAGCAGAGCTCTGTGGGCCATGTCCACACTGGCTGTGCTGCACTGCACCATGCAAAGCAAATTCCCAACAGAGAGTGGCACAGGGCTGCAGCAAGTGGTGATGTGGCAGCTCGCGGAATTGTCGTTCCTAGCTGGAAGTGTTAGATGCTAGCAGTAGCTAAGACAGATCGCCACTGAGGTTTGGGTGAAGACTCACTAAAACAAGTGGTACATTTAATTAACTGTACCATGGATCTATACAAAGAAAGGCAAAGTTAGGTGAGGGCACATCAATATTTTCTTTTCTTTATGAAACATACTTTCATATATTCAGTTATTCACATTTTCTTACTTCCAATTTGATGAATTACCATCCATAATTGTTCCCTATTTCATTGTATAGTTGACAACATTTAGAAAACTGACTGCCCCAATACGAAAACTCACTGTGTCTTTCACAATAGCATTTAGTACTGTAATTACTGTTTATGTGCTAGATATTTATTTATAACTGAAAATGTCTGAGAGTTGATTATCGGTAATTGCTATATTAAGATCATGTATTTTAACCATTCTGTGAGCAAGGGCATCCATACTGGGAGCCGAGGGGCGGCTGTGCCCCCACTTCCCCTCCCTCCCCCAGCTCTCAGGGAAAGGAAAAAATATAGTGCTGTCAGGTGTTTCTTTTAAAAAAGTGATTTAAAACTCGGTATTAAGCAGATTAATGACAAGGTCAGAAAACTTTAATCCCTAACACTTTGCTGAGGAATCAAGAAAAAAGATTGCTTATGTGGAATAGTTTTTGCAACCAGAATGTAAACTGTAAGAATATCCAGGAACCAATGAAGACAGACAATGTGAGATCTTAACTTTTCCTGGAGAATTGAATGTTCAGATAACTTAAGGGTTTGCTGCCAGGTGACGTCGTCGACCACTGCCGATATTTTGATAGGAGCACACCCTGCCATTCTCAATTCTCAGTTGTGCCTTGAGAATGGCAGGGTGTGCTCCTGTCGAAATATCAGCGGTGGTCGATGATGTCACCTGGCAGCAGACTCATAAGTTATTTGATGACTGACAATAATTTATTGGTTATAAACTGCACTTTACAACTAAAGGGTAGCAAGTTAAGGAGATAGAACCTGAATAAATTAACACCCAGAGTTTGTCAATAATCCTAAAGGGACTGTTAGGTAACGACTCACTGCAACAGAGGAAGGGATCAGCTACAAGGTGAATGAATATCTTTGCAAGAAGAAGTAGTGAAGGCAGCAGAGGACGTAAATGGAGAAAAAGTTATAGTAGAAATTCTTGGAAAACACACAATATATTGAGTTTAATTGAGAACAGGGGAAAATATATAATACTGCAGCAAATGAGATAGACCATAAAAAATCAGACATCTGGAAAATGACATTGACACGAAGTCCAAAACTGGAAATCAAGAATGCTCTTGCTTTGCGATCTTGCACTTTGAAAAGATAGATCCTGCATATAGAAAAATAAAAAAATTAAGGAAACTTTGGAGCAAAGAGAAACAACTGTAAAAAATCAAGAAATCAGATGGCAATCTAGAACTAAGCGAAGAAGAGAAGGCTGGCAGGTTGAAGGAATATGTACAGAGGAGGTTTTATACAATTTTATTAACTTGCGGATTTCTCCTTTATTGTATCACATAACATGAAAATTACCAATGAAATCATTCCGCTCTGGGAGCCAACAATTAATTGATATCAGTAATTAAATGAAATCAAACACAAAAGGTTATGAGGTTAAGGGGTTGATGTGTGAATGGAACAAATCACTTAGATGTTTAAAACATGAAAAAATGTATTTATTTCATTACTATTTACACAAAACAAAACATAATTACAAATCTCTGGGCCAATATGACTGGGCTTGGTCATGACACAGTTATTAAGGGGAAGGAGGGAGGGATGAACCACCTCCATTATCCATGATGATTCGCTGTGTAATGCTTTCAGCGGCAGGTGCTGCATAGGTGTGGTGTGTCACCTTAAAACTATGCAGCATGAGTTGGCTGCTGAGAATCTATTGTGGCTTTGCAGTGAAGCCAAGGTACAATCACTGCGGTGTCTGCCCGTTGTGGGTTGTGTGGCACGAAGCTGCAATTACAGTGTCGGAAAGCAGATCCTGACAGTGGATGGAAGAGCCCAAAAGCCCTCTTGCTTCCATGCTGTCTCGCCAACTGTCCTTCACCCCTCATCGATCTCTCAGCTCAATGGTTCCTCGAAATTTTCTCCACCAGACTCTTCGAAACATGTCCAGTCTTAAGTGATGTGAGGGCATCCACCCAGTTACCTCCTGTGTGGTTGCAGAATGGCTCCATTGTCCGCTTCATGGATGCCCATCGCATGGGGTCTGGCAGGCTTTCTCCTGGGTCACTAGCAATGTGAGTCACAAAGGAGGCCCCTTGTCATGACTATTAAGCTTTTGGTACATAAGACTGAGAGCCTTGACAAAGGTCCCACCTATGTTCATTTGGCCCGTCACACACACACTTCAAAAAGAAAACAAAAATCTTGACTCCCTGGTGGTAAACACTAACACTTCACTCACTAATGTGAAGTACTGAGGGAAGATTACATTTTCAGTTTTGCCTTAGCATGTCAAGCCCAGTTGCCTATTTACACATATGGTTGCCCTTAAGAAATAGATACGAGACATGCACGAATAAACCAAGATCAAAACAATTAAACAGTAAATGAGGAACAAAAATCACATTGAATGTGATGAGAATGTCACAGATGTACTTAAGACATGTGCAAAATAAACATGTAATCAGGGCATGTGAAAATCAAAATAAATCACTCTCAAGATTTCTGTTCGTCACATCAGTAGGGGGATAAGGACAGCAAGAGTCCACTTTTGATATGAAATCGACATGCAAATTAATTTAATTGTTCAATTAATTACCCATTCCCCAGCCCCAGATGCGCGAATTTCGGAAGGAATTTCGAATTTTTGGCGGGAAATTAAAAAAATGGTGGGAATTTCTTTGTACCAAGACTGTGCTGACCTCCCACCCCACCCGGGAATTGGTGAGAAATTAGAAACAGTGGAGCCCTCGAACTCAGGCCCTTTTGGATGGAAAGCGCAAGTGCACCCCCCCATCCCCCAAATCATGGAAACTGTCCAGATACAGGAGAGGAAGGTTAGGTTAGTGTACTTGATTTATTTTGGTTGGGAAACTGAAGTAAAGATCGGTCCCAATTACGTAATTAATCATAAAGGTCGGTATTAATTACACAGTAATATCCATAGCGCTACACAAGAGGCGCCTAAAACCGCAATACAGCGCAAAAATTGGCAGTGTCATACAGCTGGTGTTATCCTGCTGGGAAAACATTTCACAATACCAGTCTAAATTAGCAGTGGACGTACTCAGTCTCTACCCTTTACTCGCAAGCTGTCGGGAAAAAAGGGTTGAGTGGAAGGTAGTATCTTTATTTTTGGTGGGAAACATGATCAACTGACGAGGTGCTGGTGTTGAACAGGGAGGAGTTTAAGTGTATTACCCGTAAGCATACAGCTGAGGACTGTGTTTGACATCAGAGATCACTACAGGTATCTTCCGCTGCATTACTTGACAATTACCCTGCAGCCCAGATAATCGAAATTCAGGGAAGCCAACACACTACCACAACTGATGGGAAATGCTTCACTGTTCTAATTACACGTTGAAATTGTCATGAAAAAAAAACCAGCACTCATAATAAACAGGTTATAATGCAACTCATGCACTGGGGACGGGGGAAAATCATTGTCCCAAAAGACGGCATGGGAGAGGGGCGGCAGTTGCATGTGTGTCTCATCAAATAACCATCATGAAACAACCAACCTAGAGCCACTTATACTTCCCCTTATTCCTTTCTCTCCCTCCCTCTCCCCACAGTAGCTGGTGATACAGGCTTGTTCTATCTTATCACCGATGGTCCACACAGAGATCCATCTGGTGGCAGTGATACACTGTCTCTGGTCTGCAGAACTCAGTCACAGATGAATGCTTCCTGCAATCTTTTAAACGTATTTCTCAGAAAAACTGGAACAACGAAATTCCAGAGAACTCTCCAGATTGCTTTTTCAAATGGACAGGTGCTACAACTTTCGCACACCGCCAGCAAATGCCCAGCAGGTGTTGTGCGTTCAACCAGCATAGCACGTGGCTGTGTGGTCCAGATGATCAGTCTGTGCTAATAATGCCGGCATCTACAATAGGCCACAACGCCGGCGGCCTACAGAACAATGCGAGATAAATGATGGCTACCCTGAGCACTACTTGTTTGTCTAAAATGGAGCTGTGCTGCACCATCCCCCACACCACCTCCGCGGGAGCACGCCATTCTGCTATGGAGAAACTTGTATTTAATGTCAACACACCTCCTATAAGCGAACATCAATTAAAAAGAAAACACAATTGTGATGGTAATAAATATCCTATTTCCACGAAAATAGGCGCAGTCCATTTTCTTTTAGTTTTTTGAGCAAAATCGCTATAGTCTTTGTGTTTGACTGTAGGATACAATTCGCATCTCTCTCTCTCTCTCTCTCTCTCTCTCTCTCTCCCTGGCTCCTGTTATTTTGCGACATCCAACAAAGTGAAAAAGAAAACTACAGCAATGGTACCGATTACAGATGACCAAACTGCAGAGATCGTTGCTATACATCGAACAGATGTATTAACTTACCTCACATCTCCTATATGTGTCCACCCTGCGTAAAATCGAAAAAATACTTACACTATTTTGATGCAAAAACTACCAATCACTGCAGAATGTCATCGTTACTTCGATACTTTCATCAGAGGAAAGAAAAAGCGAAATTTAAAGACTGAAGAAAAAATTATGTTAAGTGATTTCTTTCGGCTTGATGCACAAAATTACATGGTTTCAGAGTGTCCCTTATGTCCAAATCAGTGTCTGTCAGTAACTGTCATGCACGTGTGTGTTACAAAGATTTCACACATGTGGAGTAACGAAACTTCCTGGCAGATTAAAACTGTGTGCCCGACAGAGACTCGAACTCGGGACCTTTGCCTTTCTATGTGGAGTAACATTAAAGAATACAGCCTTTCAGTCCATTTGCTCACATGTCAGAAAAAACACCATCATTTTAGATTCAACAACAGCGAGCTATAATTCAAGAGGACGTTGTTGTTTTGTACACTTTGGCAAGTCCCTGTTTATCAGTGCAATACTGTATCGCATTGACAATTATGAAGTGTAAAAAAACAAATCATGCGAGCATGTCTCGTATTAGAAACTCCTAACATCACCTAGCAGAGAACCAGATAAGACTCCTCCAATACATCAAAAACAAATACCCTCTGTGTGCTGAAATTTGACATTTTTGCTCCGCAATTCCCCTCCAGTGACCTGCGTGCAAAGTTTCTGCCACCCAAACATGAAGAAGTAATCCAATTCAGGCAGACTATCAATCGCAACAGCAGCAGATTCTTGTGTTCTAGTTTTGTAAGCAATTTGATAGTCACAGAACAGTCTGTTTCACTCAATCTACCCACATGTCGGGAACGACACTAATATTTCTAGGTTCCACAAGGAGCTGTCTATTTTACCATTATAGGTTATGAATTATGAAATTACACAGGACTTAACGGTAATATCTATTTTTAAATATTCAATTGTGACGATAATATCAAAAGCAGTCATGAGTCCATGGAGAATGGATGTAGTTGATTTCTATTAGTTTTATGAGCAACATCAGTGTACTTTGGGAGCATTCCACATGTTCAAATTACAAATAGTCTTGCAAGAGGGCATTACATTCATTTCAGATGTATGAAATACCGACACAGTTTAGCACCTATACAGTCATTTAGTACATTCGAGAGCACTCCTTACTTTTTTTTGTAACATCCCAAGTAGTTTAAAATCTATGAACTGTATGCGTCTAAAGTTTAACCAGCCATACCACTCCCTGTAAAAAACCTCCTATAAGATTTTACTGCATATCTCTCTTCTGATATATCGAAATGCAAATACTGTCTGTGTGTTCACATAGAGCATATTACATACACATGTATTGCTCCATTGGGGCTGGTGCCCAGTTATCGAAATAGCTTGCACATACCCGTGTAAAGTTTTGTTAGCTGTACTGGAGGAAAACGATATCCCACAGACTATCAATCACAAGAGAGGGTTTCTGTGTTGTACGTTCATAAGCCGTTTAATACATTGTTTCTCAGATGTAACACATCCAAGAAATCTATGACTACAGCTTTGTACACCACCATACATTTTGTTTTTCTACCATGGTTTCGAGGTCTGTGTCAGCTGGTAAACTGACATAAACACATTTCGATCCACTGGCTCTCACAGAAAGCTGAATATTACATGGTGTAAGCTATGATGTTCCTATAACACATAGGACGGTGGAAAAAAATACAGAGGCAATTTTTCTCATTGACGAAAATGTGGAAGACATCGCAAAATACGGAAACTGGAAGAGTTGCGGCATTGTGGAGTGTTTCCAAACAGCTATCCAAAGTAATGACCTATACATTTAATCTGATTTTCCACCGTGACGGAGTAGCAGATGTCTCACTGTTCCATTTCGGAGAACATTGTTTCCTCATCTTGCAGTGATGTACATGGTCACTGTTCTGTTGTTGACCATCGCTGAAAGGTGCTGTTCACAAGATATGCAAGGTAGAACTAAAAAGAGGTACAATTAAAGATAAAAAAAATGTGGAGGGGTTGCAGCACATGAAAATAGGGCGAGTCTGCAGCATTGAGGAATGCATCCAAACAACTGTCAAAAGGTAATGACCTCTACATTTAATCCAATGTTCCACAGTGACAAGTAGCAAATATCCAGTGTTCCGCCAAGGATCTCTCCATCTCAAACAACTGGTGTCAGTAAATCATTATGTTGTAATGAACAGTGAACTGGAGGACGGATGGGATGGAAAAGACACTGTCGATATGAGATGATGCACTGTAATAAGCACCACAGTTGATAGTGTGATCAAGTTTAGCAACTTTACCAGTTGTTCCAATATTTCAACTCCAGCCAATGACACAGCAGAATGCTTCACAATTTCTGTGTTATCGCGAAGCCCCCCACTATGCAAGTACAATATACTAGATTGCGAATGCAGATAGATGGCTGTGCAGCACATCCATTTGGTCATATATATACACCAAATTATACCAGACAGCGTCCTATACCGATGCTGTTAGGTTATCTACATATTTCCAGCACATAGATCATGGTGCTGAACTTACGATTACGACTGACCGTATTTTCCTGTGTGAGTGGGAGTCACAGAGTATTCTTACATACAGTTTTGTTGCAACCCGTGTTCACTCAGGTACAAGCAGCCCTTAGCGGATCGTCATCTTATCTTATTTACAACTTTTCATGACGTCGCCTTTCCGGCTTAGATTTTTTTTTTTTAAAATGTGACTTGTAAGTACTGCATCTGTTTCCAGTCAGTACACACTTTAGTTTATTAATGTCTTATATACCTATTATGTTTTAGAACAGTTAGTTTAATTCTGAAGACGACGCTCATAGTAGCGTCGAAAACTGGTCAATTTTGACTTAATATTTGTCTGGTCAATTTTGACTTAATATTTGTGACCGAGGGCTTATTTGTTCTAATATATTTCTGACACGGTCACTGAACCTTAGCAGCTATGTTCAAAGTTTTAGTATTCTTACATTCTTAGGATAAAGACGGAGATTCATAGATCATTCTGCATTGTCCTTGACCAACCATAGGAGGGTACTATACCCACTACATTCCACGTCTCATGAAGTAACAGAGCGAGCTGTGTCCACAACTGGTGTTCAGCGAAGACTGTTCCACAGCAATGTTACTCACAACACTATCCAAGCAAACAAGACAGCTCTAGATGCGTCCATATCGAGGAGTTTAGCACTCCTTATTGGTGTACAGTAGACATGAGAGAGTTGAAGTGATATAACAGACAATTAAGAAGAAACATGCAGGTTATACATGATGGAGCTTCAGATGCATGGAGTTTGAAACATTTTATGTAAATGAACTGTGCTATCAATTCTGGAGTATTATTCCAGTGTCTTGAGTCAGTAGCAAGAAGGTGCCAGCACGAGAAATGATTGTAGAGCATAAACACAAATTCCTATGGCTGCACGGTTCTGCACTTAAAAATACTACACTCCTGGAAATGGAAAAAAGAACACATTGACACCGGTGTGTCAGACCCACCATACTTGCTCCGGACACTGCGAGAGGGCTGTACAAGCAATGATCACACGCACGGCACAGCGGACACACCAGGAACCGCGGTGTTGGCCGTCGAATGGCGCTAGCTGCGCAGCATTTGTGCACCGCCGCCGTCAGTGTCAGCCAGTTTGCCGTGGCATACGGAGCTCCATCGCAGTCTTTAACACTGGTAGCATGCCGCGACAGCGTGGACGTGAACCGTGTGTGCAGTTGACGGACTTTGAGCGAGGGCGTATAGTGGGCATGCGGGAGGCCGGGTGGACGTACCGCCGAATTGCTCAACACGTGGGGCGTGAGGTCTCCACAGTACATCGATGTTGTCGCCAGTGGTCGGCGGAAGGTGCACGTGCCCGTCGACCTGGGACCGGACCGCAGCGACGCACGGATGCACGCCAAGACCGTAGGATCCTACGCAGTGCCGTAGGGGACCGCACCGCCACTTCCCAGCAAATTAGGGACACTGTTGCTCCTGGGGTATCGGCGAGGACCATTCGCAAGCGTCTCCATGAAGCTCGGCTACGGTCCCGCACACCGTTAGGCCGTCTTCCGCTCACGCCCCAACATCGTGCAGCCCGCCTCCAGTGGTGTCGCGACAGGCGTGAATGGAGGGACGAGTGGAGACGTGTCGTCTTCAGCGATGAGAGTCGCTTCTGCCTTGGTGCCAATGATGGTCGTATGCGTGTTTGGCGCCGTGCAGGTGAGCGCCACAATCAGGACTGCATACGACCGAGGCACACAGGGCCAACAGCCGGCATCATGGTGTGGGGAGCGATCTCCCTACACTGGCCGTACACCACTGGTGATCGTCGAGGGGACACTGAATAGTGCACGGTACATCCAAACCGTCATCGAACCCATCGTTCTACCATTCCTAGACCGGCAAGGGAACTTGCTGTTCCAACAGGACAATGCACGTCCGCATGTATCCCGTGCCACCCAACGTGCTCTAGAAGGTGTAAGTCAACTACCCTGGCCAGCAAGATCTCCGGATCTGTCCCCCATTGAGCATGTTTGGGCCTGGATGAAGCGTCGTCTCACGCGGTCTGCACGTCCAGCACGAACGCTGGTCCAACTGAGGCGCCAGGTGGAAATGGCATGGCAAGCCGTTCCACAGGACTACATCCAGCATCTCTACGATCGTCTCCATGGGAGAATAGCAGCCTGCATTGCTGCGAAAGGTGGATATACACTGTACTAGTGCCGACATTGTGCATGCTGTGTTGCCTGTGTCTATGTGCCTGTGGTTCTGTCAGTGTGATCATGTGATGTATCTGACCCCAGGAATGTGTCAATAAAGTTTCCCCTTCCTGGGACAATGAATTCACGGTGTTCTTATTTCAATTTCCAGGAGTGTATATTGTTAAAGCCAAATGGTTTCCAAAGTGTTAGTCGTGTAGAATGGAACACTCTTAATACTCTAATGTGGGACGTATATGTCGAACATCAGACATACAACCTCCCTGAAAGTTTTCTACCGGAATCATTACAGTGACAAGCTTTAAAATAATAAAACTACTTCCATCTACACCATTCCGATCTCCTACGAAGTGACTGAGCTGTTCCTCACTACGAAAGCATCGTCAGTGTATATCCACTGCTCGAGCTGCTTATAAACCAACTAGAATGACATTGGGAGATTGCTGTTCTCTCTTTGGAAATTGATGGATTTTGTGCACCTTTTTAAGTCAGAAACATACATACCCTCAATGTCACTTCCACGTCATTCGTGGTTGTTATTAGTAGTAGCGGTTTTGACGGATGTGGCTATGTCTCACTAGGAAATAGAGCGAGGAAGAAAATAACATGAATATTTTCTGTAGTTGATACATTGAGTTACCATCCTTGCCGTGCTGCACGAAAATCCGCATTAAGGAGCAGCTCGAGTACACTCTCCTCACACTATTAAGGCCGATATATGAGGCATCACTCCACTCTCCTACAGAACACTCTAGGGAACGGCGTCTTATAAACGCATTGATTCTTCTCATTCATTCTTGTGGAGTAACACTGCTTGTGAGAACCGACCGTAATTCGATAATATCCATATTCGAATGCATGTATGAGAACACAGTTCTCGATTGGGATACATATGTTTCGCATGCTTTAACATAGCTCCTTTGTGTAATATATTGCCTTCGTTGGAGGGTATGTTACGTAAACCCAGGTAGCTTACAACCGGGGGGGGGGGGAGGTTAAAACTGAATGCAGACAGTGTGTCCGAGTGCCCTCAGCCAGCCTCAATTCCCCGCACTTCACAGTATTTTTCTCTAATCTTGTATACTCAGTCAATTTACGTAATTTTACAAGTTTTCACGATTTTACATATTTCGTCATATTCCTCTCAATTTTATATATTTCCCATCAATTTGTCGTAATTATACCAAGTTTTCCTGATTTTTACCGATTTTATGTCATTTTGTACATTTTCCCGATAGTCTTCCGTATGTTGTTGTTGTTGTGGTCTTCAGTTCTGAGACTGGTTTGATGCAGCTCTCCATGCTACTCTATCCTGTGCAAGCTTCTTCATCTCCCAGTTCCTACTGCAACCTACATCCTTCTGAATCTGCTTAGTGTATTCATCTCTTGGCCTCCCTCTACGATTTTTACCCTCCACGCTGCCCTCCAATGCTAAATTTGTGATCCCTTGATGCCTCAAAACATGTCCTACTAACCGATCCCTTCTTCTAGTCAAGTTGTGCCACAAACTTCTCTTCTCCCCAATCCTATTCAACATCTCTTCATTAGTTATGTGATGTACCCATCTAATCTTCAGCATTCTTCTGTAGCACCACATTTCGAAAGCTTCTATTCTCTTCTTGTCCAAACTATTTATCGTCCATGTTTCACTTCCGTACATGGCTACACTCCATACAAATACTTTCAGAAACGACTTCCTGACACTTAAATCTATACTCGATGTTAACAAATTTCTCTCCTTCAGAGACGCTTTCCTTGCCATTGCCAGTCTACATTTTATATCCTCTCTACTTCGACCATCATCACTTACGTTGCTCCCCAAATAGCAAAACTCCTTTACTACTTTAAGTGTCTCATTTACTAATCTAATCCCCTCAGCATCACCCGACTTAATTCGACTACATTCCATTACCCTCGTTTTGCTTTTGTTGATGTTCATCTTATATCCTCCTTTCAAGACACTGTCCATTCCGTTCAACTGCTCTTCCAAGTCCTTTGCTGTCTCTGACAGAATTACAATGTCATCGGCGAACCTCAAAGTTTTTACTTCTTCTCCATGAATTTTAATACCTACTCCGAATTTTTCTTTTGTTTCCTTTACTGCTTGCTCAATATACAGATTGAATAACATCGGGGTAGGCTACAACCCTGTCTCACTCCTTTCCCAACCACTGCTTCCCTTTCATGCCCCTCGACTCTTATAACTGCCATCTGGTTTCTGTACAAATTGTAAATAGCCTTTCGCTCCCTGTATTTTACCCCTACCACCTTCAGAATTTGAAAGAGAGTATTCCAGTTAACAATGTCAAAAGCTTTCTCTAAGTCTACAAATGCTAGAAACGTAGGTTTGCCTTTTCTTAATCTTTCTTCTAAAATAAGTCGTAAGGTTAGTATTGCCTCACGTGTTCCAACATTTCTACGGAATCCAAACTGATCTCCCCCGAGGTCCGCTTCTATCAGTTTTTCCATTCGTCTGTAAAGAATTCGCGTTAGTATTTTGCAGCTGTGACTTATTAAACTGATAGTTCGGTAATTTTCACATCTGTCAACACCTGCTTTCTTTGGGATTGGAATTATTATATTCTTCTTGAAGTCTGAGGGTATTTCACCTATCTCATACATCTTGCTCACCAGATGGTAGAGTTTTGTCATGACTGGCTCTCCCAAGGCCGTCAGTAGTTCTAATGGAATGTTGTCTGCTCCCGGGACCTTGTTTCGACTCAGGTCTTTCAGTGCTCTGTCAAACTCTTCACGCAGTATCTTATCTCCCATTTCGTCTTCATCTACATCCTCTTCCATTTCCATAATATTGTCCTCAAGCACATCGCCCTTGTATAAACCCTCTATATACTCCTTCCACCTTTCTGCTTTCCCTTCTTTGCTTAGAACTGGGTTGCCATCTGAGCTCTTGATATTCATACAAGTGGTTCTCTTCTCTCCAAAGGTCTCTTTAATTTTCCTGTAGGCAGTATCTATCTTACCCCTAGTGAGACAAGCCTCTACATCCCTACATTTGTCCTCTAGCCATCCCTGCTTAGCCATTTTGCACTTCCTGTCGATCTCATTTTTGAGACGTTTGTATTCCTTTTTGCCTGCTTCATTTACTGCATTTTTATATTTTCTCCTTTCATCAATTAAATTCAATATTTCTTCTGTTACCCAAGGATTTCTGCTAGCCCTCGTCTTTTTACCTACTTGATCGTCTGCTGCCTTCACTACTTCATCCCTCAGAGCTACCCATTCTTCTTCTACTATATTTCTTTCCCCCATTCCTGTCAATTGTTCCCTTATGCTCTCCCTGAAACTCTCTACAACCTCTGGTTCTTTCAGTTTATCCAGGTCCCAACTCCTTAAATTCCCACCTTTTTGCAGTTTCTTCAGTTTCAATCTGCAATTCATAACCAATAGATTGTGGTCAGAATCCACATCTGCCCCTGGAAATGTCTTACAATTTAAAACCTGGTTCCTAAATCTCTGTCTTACCATTATATAATCTATCTGATACCTTTTAGTATCTCCAGGATTCTTCCAGGTATACAACCTTCTTTTATGATTCTTGAACCAAGTGTTAGCTATGATTAAGTCATGCTCTGTGCAAAATTCTACGAGGCGGCTTCCTCTTTCATTTCTTCCCCCCAATCCATATTCTCCTACTATGTTTCCTTCTCTCCCTTTTCCTACTGACGAATTCCAGTCACCCATGACTATTAAATTTTCGTCTCCCTTCACTACCTGAATAATTTCTTTTATCTCGTCATACATTTCATCTATTTCTTCATCATCTGCAGAGCTAGTTGGCATATAAACTTGTACTACTGTAGTAGGCATGGGCTTTGTGTCTATCTTGGCCACAATAATGCGTTCACTATGCTGTTTGTAGTAGCTAACCCGCACTCCTATTTTTTTGTTCATTATTAAACCTACTCCTGCATTACCCCTATTTGATTTTATATTTATAACCCTGTATTCACCTGACCAAAAGTCTTGTTCCTCCTGCCACCGAACTTCACTAATTCCCACTTTATCTAACTTTAACCTATCCATTTCCCTTTTTAAATTTTCTAACCTACCTGCCCGATTAAGGGATCTGACATTCCACGCTCCGATCCGTAGAACGCCAGTTTTCTTTCTCCTGATAACGACGTCCTCTTGAGTAGTCCCCGCCCGGAGATCCGAATGGGGGACTACTTCCGTATGTATATGGTCGTATTACTGACATAACCATGCGTTGTTTGATTTTATGTGACGATATTTGCGTGCCCAATACATCAGCTCACTAAAAAAATTCTAAGAATTCCCCTCTTCCCGATGATAGGAACATAAAAAGTAGAGTAACACTTGCCTCGTGCCTAGATGAGACTCAACGAATGGTACAGATTGGTAACTCGAAGTCCGGAAACAAATCCATGTACTGCTACGACACATCAGAGAGCTTGTCTGCAGATTCATGTAGCGATACACTTGATGGAAACTCAGTGCCTGGCACAGTTCTACATGTTCATTTGACTTCCATCCTGCTGTGTAGGTATCTGCGATAGGGGGCTGACATGTGTAGAGAGTTGAATTCTTCTGCTGCCCTGATATTTTGCCTATAAGTGTATGCTCTTATAGCTTACCAGATGAGCTTTACTACTTTTATTTATATCTTCCAACTCTGGTATGTTCCCACAATCATGTCAAGGCGTCTGCAAACTGTAAATTTCGTATATTTTGTATCATAGTAATAAGTTATTCGTTAGTTGACTGTGTGTCGACTGCACTTAGCATCCTGGAACGTGAGAGTTTCCCTTCCACATACCTACAGAGTGCGCGTCCCCGGCAACGTAATTTGTAGACCGACAGTTAGCAAGTTATGCATTCGAACAGCAATCGTCCTCTGCTGACAGCTCTACACACATACATTAAGAGACAATGCATGCATATTACAAATTGCAAAGTATTGATTTGAACCACTTTTACGTTATTTTCAACAGTATAAATTCATCTTGATAAAGAGCATAAAATCTTCGCTGCAAGTTAAATTACCGATATTTAGTAACAATATGGTCTAGATTATACGGTAACAAAACAAACCAAGGCATCCTGCTGCGCCTATCATATCTTCTTTTATACACTTAAAGATCCACGACGACTGTAAATGATCGTCTGAATTCCTCTATTTCGTGTGTTAGATGTCCATTGGAAGGATGGAGACAATTCTTCCTGAGTATTATTCTTATGTACAAGATATAACAGCCCCGTAGTTGGACGGTATAATATAGCACTATACTCGAATGCACCTAGTCACTCACAACCATGTATTCTACAGAAGCATTACATTTGCTCTATTTTGTGTGTGTCTATGTCTATGCTTGTGTTTTGGATAGATCCCATGACCCAGGGCAGGCCTGACTTAGTGTTTGGATGTGGATCCACCCCATGATATACCCAGAACGATGTCTAAATGTGTATCCACCATGCATTATATCCAGAACAGTGTCTAGAGGACGATGCGCAAGGTGGTGCATCTGGGATAAGGTTCGAAGGTGGATCCGCCAGCGTGTTTTATTGAAGTCATCCAAGACACTCCCATAGACATAAACATACAGAAAACAGAGTTCGCTATTTGTAGGGCTGTAGCACTGTAGAAAATAACGTACAAGTGGTTTAAGTCGAGTCATCGCGATTAGTAATATGCATGCATAGTCTCTATATGTATGTGAGTAGAGCTGTCAGTTGCGGACGGTTCGTCTATAAATTACGCTGCCAGGCAGGCGCACTCTATAGGTATGGAGAAGGGAAACTGCCATATTCCAGGATGCTAAGTGCAATCGACACCCTGTCAACTGAAGAATAACTTATTACTACACTCATGCTCATAAATTAAGGATAACTGCAGAATGTGGTGCCACACAACGTGGCACTAAACAAAACTGGCGCTAATAAAATGGTTCAAATGGCTCTGAGCACTATGGGACAACTTCTGAGGTCATCAGTCCCCTAGAACTTAGAACTACTTAAACCTAACTAACCTAAGGACATCACACACATCCATGCCTGAGGCAGGATTCGAATCTGCGACCGTAGTGGTCGCGCGGTTCCAGACTGTAGCGCCTAGAACCACTCGGCCACTCCGGTCGGCTGGCGATAATAGCATAGGCACATAGGGAACACACACGACACAGATCTGTAAGTCCACGGTATTGGTTACAAGTTGAGAAAACCGCCCCGAAACACATGAGCTACAAAACGCTACTGTTTCCTGTGCATGTACCCCAACATCAATATGGATATGATCACCATGCACACGTACACAGGCCGCACAACGGGTTGGCATTCTCTGGATCAGGTGGTTGAGCAGCTGCTGGGGTATAGCCTCCCATTCTTGCACCAGTGCCTGTCGGAGCTCCTGAAGTGTCGTAGGTGTTTGAAGGCTTGCAGCGATACGTCGACCGAGAGCATCCCAGATGTGCTCGATGGGGTTTAGGTCTGGAGAACAGGCAGGCCACTCCATTCGCCTGATATCTTCTGTTTCATGGTACTCCTCCACGATGGAAGGTCGGTGGGGCCGTGCATTATCACCCATCAGGAGGAAGGTGGGACCCACTGCACCCTTGAAAAGGCGGACATACTGGTACAAAATGACGTCCCGATACACCTGACCTGTTACAATTCCTCTGTCAAAGACATGCAGGGGTGTACGTGCACCAGTCATAATCCCACCCCACACCGTCAATCCACAACCTCCATACAGGTCCCTTTCAAGGACATTAAGGGGTTGGTATCTGGTTCCTGGTTTACGCCAGATGAAAACTTGGCGAGAATCACTCTTTAGACTATACCTGGACTCGTCCGTGAGCATAACCTGGGACCACAGTTCCAATGACCATGTACTGTGTTCTTGACACCGGGCTTTACGGGCTCTCCTGTGACCAGGGGTCGGTGGAATGCACCTTGCAGGTCTCCTGGCGAATAACCCATGTCTGTTCAGTCATCTGTAGACTGTGTGTCTGGAGACAACTGTTCCAGTGGCTGCAGTAAGGTCCCGAGCAAGGTTACCTGTAGTCCTACATGGCCGTCTGTGGGCACTGATGGTGAGATATCGGTCTTCTTGTGGTATTGTACACTGTGGACGTCCCGTACTGTAGTGCCTGGACACGTTTCCTGTCTGCTGGAATCGTTGCCATAATCTTGAGATCACACTTTGTGGCACACGGAGGGCCCGTGCTACGACGTGCTGTGTTTGACCAGCCTCCAGTCGCCCTAGTATTCTACCCCTCATAACGTCATCAATATGTGTTCTTTGAGTCATTTTCAACACACAGTCACCATAAGCACGTCTGAAAACGTCTGCACACATACTCGCTGCACCGTACTCTGACATGAACCAACACACCTCTGCGTGTGTGGACTGCTGCCAGCGCCACCGTGTGACGACCGCAGGTCAAATGCACCGCATGGTCATACCTCGAGGCGATTTAAACCCGCAAACCGCCCACCAGGGCGTTGTTTCACCATGTATCAGCATTATCCTTAATTTATGAGCTTGAGTGTAGGATAAAAAATACACAAAATCTACAGTTTGTAGAGGTATTGACAAGGTTGTGAGAATGTATCTGAGTTGGAAGGTATAAACAAAAGTAGCGAAGCTCATGTGACATGCAATAGGAGCATACCTTACGCGCAAAATATCAGAGAAGCAGAACGAATCAACTCTGTCAACTCCCTCTTACAGATCCCTACACAGTAGGATGGAAGTCAAATAACCATGTAAAACTGCGCCAGACTTTGAGCTTCCGTCAAGTACATCGCTACATGAAATCTTTAGACAAGCTCTCTGATGTGTTGTAGTATAACATTATTTTTTATGGTTCATCTATATCTTTTGTAATTTTTTGCTTTAAAATTTTCACATATTGGTACTATATTTTCTGTATATGTAAAGTATGCTATACTGGAAACTGTAGTTCTTTGCATTGTATGTGAGTAATGTATGTGAAATACTATGTAAATTGTTTATTATGTTAAATAATTAGCTGATGACATTTGTATTTAAAATATTTGTGGGTATAAACTATTCATGTTGATGTAAATTTGACAATTGTAAGTAATGGTGACGCTTAGGAACAATGTAAGAAATAGGTGTTATGCAAAAGCCAGTGTGCTTTTGTTTGAAACGGCAGTGGCTCTGAGGAGAGGAAAAGATGGCAGGGGCGAATTGCCCGCTACCTAGAACAAGCACGGGAAGTAAGTCTCACAGTCTGTAGGCAGCAGTGGTTGAGGCAACACCTTGTGGAGCAGGAGAAGCTTTGCCTGTAAATATGCACAAAATTGCCTCGGATGACGACTGCAAGCGGCTTACGGCATACCTGCGAGTTGTTGGGCTGCTGTATGTAAAATTGAACGACGCCAAGAAGAATAATTGAGCCCAACAGCAAGACGCTTGCAGTCCGTACTGTGGGTAGTGTAGCCGTCATAATTGTTCTCCATACCCAAACCTACAGCCACCAGATAAGATTTTTTTTGTTATTTTTCTTTTGTACAGCATGAACCATTAATTTAAACTGTGTTTTAATAATCATTTTTGAACTTTAAAGAAACTAGTTCACCCTGTTATTCATCCTAATCATACACCTACAGTATACAGGGCTCCTTCCTGGTGTTTGATTAATCCGACTATCCTGTTTTACAGACTTATGAAGTACCAAGTTAATATAAAGAGGCAACATTTAAATTATTTTGTGTAAATAATGAGAAAATTTTCTTAACTATTGCAAAGCATTATAGTAAAAGTTTGCTTACGTAAAATTCAATCAGAGTGAAGTCAAATTATTAGAATCTGTTAAATGACTATACAGAGTTAGTTCAAATTCCAGCAAGAAAGAGGTTTTCTTCAACTGAAATGTTCAGTATAAAAAGTGTGTGCTTTTGTATCTAAGTATTTTAGATTTCAAGTTTGTTGATTATAGAAAGTGCTTTTCTAAAGGTCCCCTCTGGCAAATTTTTCTGTAGCTTCCTTGAAGTTATCTACTGGGATTTTTCTCTTTTAAAAACATAATGTATAAAGGTGCAGTAGTCAATAAGAAATTCCAGTGTCTGCACTAACATTGTTTACATGGAGTAGCAAGAAAGTAGGGAAAATTCATACTTCTGTTTTTCCAATACTTCACTGTTTCATTGCCTGGATAGGCTGGCGATCGTTAGTGCAATTTTACACCACTAAATGAACACGCTCTTACAAGGATGTCCTACCCATGTGATAGATATCTTATTATTGTGTTACTGTAAATGAGACTTTAAGATATTCTAACGTGTTAGTAGTCATCAAAGTTATTCGAAAGCACACTTTAGCTATTAAGTTTTTATTCAAAAACTCATGCACTGTCGCAGTCTTTGCAAAGGCCATAGATGTGCTTCGATTGTCGCGCTGTTAATATATAGTATGAAATTGGCTGACGCTGCTTCCTGCTCCTTGGGGAAACAGGCGCGTGGAACACACGAGAAAGAGGTTGTTCTTAATGGTTTTGGCAAGTTTACAGAGAAAATAGACTTTGACGTTTTTCGAGCACATGTGTCAACTAAAGTTAATGCACATGTATTATCAGAACTTGCGGCGTACTCGGTAACGTTGAAGAATGGTAATTGGGTGCTCCGTGGATCATTGGTAATTTTCATGGCATCAAGCACCGTACAAATGCTGCCTTTTTACAGTTGCACAGTACCATTGCAGTCTGAGAACAGCTGAACAGATCTGGAGCCAAGTTAAGGGATTTTTCGTGGGATAAAATAAGATATTGAATTTGCCAGACGTACTGGAACTATAATGCACGAAGCTTTGTCACACGTCGCTGCAGAATGCTGGCGGGATGGAGAACAGCATGCCATAAAAGATGAGAAAATGTGACGCTTGGATGGCTTCGTGCATTCTGATGCTGATCGCTTCGTTATCAACATTGTTGTTGTTGTGGTCTTCAGTCCTGAGACTGGTTTGATGCAGCTCTCCAGGCTTCTCTATCCTGTGCAAGCTTCTTCATCTTCCAGTACCTACTGCAACCTACATCCTTCTGAATCTGCTTAGTGTATTCATCTCTTGGTCTCCCTCTACGATTTTTACCCTCCAATGCTAAATGTGTGATCCCTTGATGCCTCAGAACATGTCCTACCAACCGGTCCCTTCTTCTTGTCAAGTTGTGCCACAAGCTGCTCTTCTCCCCAATTCTATTCAATACCTCCTCATTAGTTACGTGATATACCCATCTAATCTTCAGCATTCTTGTGTAGCACCACATTTCGAAAGCTTCTATTCTGTTCTTGTCCAAACTATTTATCGTCCATGTTTCACTTCCATACATGGCTACACTCCATACAAATACTTTCAGAAACGACTTCCTGACACTTAAATCTATACTCGATGTTAACAAATTTCTCTTCTTCAGAGACGCTTTCCTTGCCATTGCCAGTCTACATTTTATATCCTCTCTACTTCGACCATCATCACTTACGTTGCTCCCCAAATAGCAAAACTCCTTTACTACTTTAAGTGTCTCATTTACTAATCTAATCCCCTCAGCATCACCCGACTTAATTCGACTACATTCCATTACCCTCGTTTTGCTTTTGTTGATGTTCATCTTATATCCTCCTTTCAAGACACTGTCCAACCCGTTCAAATGCTCTTCCAAGTCCTTTGCTATCTGTGACAGAATTACAATGTCATTGGCGAACCTCAAAGTTTTTATTTCTTCTCCATGGATTTTAATACCTACTTGAATTTTTCTTTTGTTTCCTTTACTGCTTGCTCAATATACAGATTGAATAACATCGGGGAGAGACTACAACCCTGTCTCACTCCCTTCCCAACCACTGCTTCCCTTTTATGTCCCTCGACTCTTATAACTGCCATCTGGTTTCGGTACAAATTGTAAATAGCCTTTCGCTCCCTGTATTTTACCCCTGCCACCTTTAGAATTTGAAAGAGAGTATTCCAGTCAACATTGTGAAAAGCTTTCTCTAAGTCTACAAATGCTAGAAACGTAGGTTTGCCTTTTCTTAATCTAGCTTCTAAGATAAGTCTTAAGGTCAGTATTGCCTCAATTGTTCCAAAATTTCTACGGAATCCAAACTGATCTTCCCCGAGGTCGGCTTCTACCAGTTTTTCCATTTTTCTGTAAATAATTCACGTTAGTATTTTGCAACTGTGACTTATTAAACTGATAGTTCGGTAATTTTTACATCTGTCAACACCTGCTTTCTTTGGGATTGGAATTATTATATTCTTCTTGAAGTCTGAGGGTATTTAGCCTGTCTCATACATCTTGCTCGCCAGATGGTAGAGTTTTGTCACGATTGGCTCTCCCAAGGCCGTCAGTAGTTCTAATGGAATGTTGTCTGCTCCCGGGACCTTGTTTCGACTCAGGTCTTTCAGTGCTCTGTCAAAATCTTCACGTGGTATCATATCTCCCATTTCATCTTCATCTACATCCTCTTCCATTTCCATAATATTGTCCTCAAGTACATCGTCCTTGTATAGGCCCTCTATATACTCCTTCCACCTTTCTACTTTCCCTTCTTTGCTTAGAACTGGGTTTCAATCTGAGCTCTTGATATTCATACAAGTGGTTCTCTGGCCAATGCTGTCCAAGTTAAACGCGTCGGTATAGCTGTTATTCCGCATTATAGCTGAGCCGAAGTGCGCGTAACGCACAGAATAAAACGTATGTTTTTTATCATATTGTCATACTTGTCTGTACTCAAGACAGCTTGTCCTCCGCTCCACCTGAAACGAAATTCAATGAGATTCCAGCTAACGCAGAAGAATACATGGTGTTATGTTTACATCAGGTTTATTCTTACAGCGAACGCAAGCAGTGGGATACACTTCGTTTCAGCGCAATTTTTTTATTGAGCGAGGTGGTGCAGTGGTCAACACAATGGACTTCCAATCGGCAGGATGACGGTTCAAACCTGCCTCTGGTCATCCTGATTTAGGTTTTCTTTCATTTTCCTAATCGTTTCAGACAAATGCCATGATGGTTCCTTTGAAAGGACACTGCTGATTTCCTTCACCATCCCTCCACAAACTGAAGGAATTGATGAACTAGCTGTTTGACCCCCACCTCCAAAACAAACAACTCACGTGTACGCCAGCAATCCGTTAGTGCAGGTTGCCTACATTCAGGGGAAACCTATTGTTCTGCTAAAGGATTAAGAGCCCTGGGATAATCCATCCTTTTGATTGACAGGGTATGACCCCCTGGGGATAATCCTTCCTTTTGATTGACAGGTCCTTAACCTATTGTTCCCCCACCCTACCCCTTCTCTTCCTCCCCCTCTACCTCCCCCATCTCTTGTGGAACTTCCCTCGCCAATACAAGCACACTTTTGATTTCAATTTGATTGACTAATTAATTAAATCAATCAATTAATTAAATACTCCCTCTGGGAAACCCCCCAGCCCTCCCCTCCCCCTCCCGGAAATTGGCGGAAAAAGGACTCAGTTTACCAGGCATTTGGCGGGAAATTCAGTTTACTAGGCATTTGGAGGGAAATGGATTGCAGTGTATGGGGTATTATTTAAACAATTAAGACAATAGAGTTTATTTATTTGTTTTAAGGAATTCGGTGAGAAATCGTTTGCAGTGTATGGAATATTGTTTAAACAATTTAGACAATGTGTGGCATATTGTATATTTATTTATGGCATTTTATGGAATATAGTTTATTTATTTATTTTAAGAATTTAGCGAGAAATCGATAGCTGTGTGGAATATTCTTTAAACAAATTAGACAATGTGGGGAATATTGTTTATTTAAACAATTTATGGGTTACAAGGCAGAGTTTGTCATATAGTTTATTTATTTGGTTAAAGAAATTGATGGGAAATTGACTGCACTGATTGAAATACTGTTTATTTAAACAGTTAGTGGCTGACAAGACAGTATGGAATATTTAAACAATTGTGGTACTTTTTTATTTTGATCGCACATGGAAACGCTGAGTGGGCTCAGTTTATATCTGCTACTGGAATCAGCGATGTTAGGCTTTTATTTTTTATTCTCCTTACTTTTCAAAACACACCAGTGTCTAAGCACAGATGGGAAAATTAGAACAACTACATATCTAAAAGTTCATGAGATATTTCGAACCCCACCGCCGCTTTCTGCAGACGGACACATTACAAGAATTTCAGCGGCAAACTATTTTGTACAGATCGAGAAACATACTGTACATATTGCACTGACAATTAAACAATGCAAAAGGGGTCTACAGATCTGAATGGAATGAAATGCAGTATAGTAGCCACCGTTTGAGATCACTACTGTGTGTGTGTGTATTGTCAGGGCGCCACCTTGAAGGGCAAACTAGCTCGCTGTCCTAATTACAGATAACGTTACTAAATACCACCGACCACGGACCGGATATTGGCCTCCTTTGATTTCACGCCCCACGAACAAAGCATCAAGTGCCCAACATTCTGTTGATCAGCAAATTCCAGACTCTCTTCATGTACCTGTTTCTCTCAAGAAACGTGAACCAACGTCTCCAAACACGAAGATGGATGTTTTCATCGCTCCTCACAATACTGCATTCTTGTTGTTTAATGCTGGAGATAAAGGAAAAGTTGACTTAATTTCGATATCAAATATAGAGTGAAATAATCCATTTGCACTAACCTGTTAAATTAATTGTTTAACAATTTACAGGAGTTAAATAGATCGCTTAAAACACTCAGCACGATCCTTCTTCATAATAAAACATATTTTCAACGTTTGAGTATCACAGGCAAACATTATGCAAATGAAGTAATGAAATTTACGTCACAAATATATCGTAGCGCTAAAGATACATGAGGTCTTGTACACACTAAAGTTTGAGAACACAACACCCTCCTCCACCACAACGTTACCACTAAACATATCTGATGAAAAAAAAAAAAATCCTGCCGATCACACAAACTAGCGATTATGATGCACACCGTCCACCGACTGCACTGTAGCCCCATCCACGCCGGCCAGGTGTGAAAAACTCACTCCTGCACTGGCCACGCCCACCCATTCCAAACGCAAGCGTGCGCATAATACAACTATCGGAAATGCGATGGGGTTTTGAAAAGTACTATAGAATTTCTAAATTGGTTCCCTCCGATACATTCGGAAAGAAGGAGGATGGTTCTACTACGTGGTAGAATAGAGACAACAGTTAATACCCCTGCAAAACAGAGTCCACTGCAATGTATTGAGAAGCACTAATCACGACACACTCGAACCACGATACAGTCTATAGTAACGAGTTGTCATGGATAGATGTCAGAGATCGCTATGAATCGGAAATCTGAGGTCGCGATTGGGTTTTTAAAGCGCTATAGAATTCCTAAATTATCTCTGCTTCATTCAGAAGGAGGAAGCCCTACTGCATGACAGGATAGAGACAACAGCAAATAGCAGTACAACACAGAGCCCCCTGCGACGTATTGAGAAACACTAAACACAACACATTAAACCACGAGTCAGTCCGTAGGAGTAGTTGCCATGGGTAGATGTCGGAGATCACTGAAACACTCGCACATCCTGTGCACTAACCTCTCAGATGTCCACAGACAGTGCGCCATATCCCTCAAACGCCTCCGTCACCAACGTTCAGGGACCAGAGAAACTACAGCCATGGTCACAGCCACAGTCGTGAATGCACGTGTACCCCAGAGTGCACCACAACCGGCCATGGAGGGCATCTGGGGATGATTGGAGGGGTAGGAATTCTGACGTTATCAATATGTCCAGTTCAAACACATTTTCACTCATGCAACGCACACAAGTCCACTTCTGTCACACTCACCCAGCACACTTTCTACTTCTGGTTGTCGACTCCTCGTGACCGCTACTGCAACCAGCCATGGTGCACTGTGAAACATGCAGCTGCAGCTTGGACAGTAGTTCTAACCCGACATAGATCACGCCGTTTAAAAAACGCACTTTACCCACTCGAAGGCTGCGACGTTGTTGACCATACACCTCGAATTTCGCAAGCAAAATGTAGGTTCCTCCCATTTATACGAGTTATTTACAAAGAGAGAAGAAATTGGGCAATACATGCGTTTTCACATCGCTATAGGATCGTTACTTGTTGTGTAAATCCTGTACAGGACTATGACTTAGGCTATATTCCCTCTAAGTATTCTTTCATCAGGTAGAAAAGAACTTTTTCTTATCTGACATGTCCTGTATCGCAGGAATAGAATATTAAACTCATTTTTGCTTCATGATGGCGTGCTAAGATCTACCAATGTCACAGGATGCCTCCTGTTTAGGACTATCCCTTAAGGTAACAGCACAGAGAAGTTGGAAATATAAGGTTTGTACTATGTATTACTTTATAAATTTGGTAATACATCTGATTTTATTACGATGGTCGTCTCTCCCTGTGTAGGTGAGAGATTCAAATATCATTAAAAGATATCGTCACAACGAAAAAGAAAAAAAAAAAAAAAACAAGTCAAGAATCATATCCGTGGTGCCCCACCCATCACCTTCATCCACCAGGTGGCTTGTCACTGATATGAAATTGATAGGCTAATTAATTAAATTGATCATGAGAGTCACTTTGCGTGGCCAGTAATTTTTCTTTTTCAGTAGTTGGATTACACTCACCAGGTAGTTCAAATGGAAATCCCTGGAAGAAAGATGACGTTTTCGAGGAACACTATTGAGAACCGACACTTGAAGCTGACTGAAAAAACACGATCACAACTACTATGCTACTGTCACCCTAAATAAAAAGCGGTCTTTGTTCTACAGGCACAAACCAACAGTCGCTGATAGCGTTACGATTTCTAGTAGAAATGCTGTCTGCGATTTGGAATCAAGTCTATCCATCCAAACGCATACTTGCGTTGGATCCTATGGAGACATCCTTTAATGATTACAGCCACTTTTGAATCTTATTCATGCCACTCTCGCATCTCGAAACGAGTCACCTTTTTCGAACCTATCTGCTACAGCAAAACTCCAATGTGGCTTTAGACAGTCCCTCTGCATCTTTTAATTGCTCCTCAGTCTCTCCCTCGCCATCCCTAGAAAATCTCCTTTGTAGTTGCAGTCTTTCATTGTTGTACAGTAAAACAGTTGTGGCATGCATGTAGATTTGCACCAAGTATTTCGCAGCTGCAATTAACTAGATATTATTTTCAGTGTTATGTTAATGTGTTCTCTTATTTTTGCTCTTCAAATTGTGTTTTTCTGTGTTATCGTGTGAAATATTGTGACAATAATGGCGTGTGAAAAACGTAACACTAGGCTCCAAAGTAAACTGAGAAATGACAGCGAAGACGAAAGCAGTGTGTTAGCGCCACCGAGTAATGAATTAACTGATGTTCAAAGTAGTAATTTGGTAACTGTGCATAGGGAAATTGAGCGGGTGGCAAACAATGACGTAGACAGTGAAACAATTAGTGAGCAGGGAAGCATTATCGATCGATCGGTCGGCAAAAGCTCGCCTCAGGAATCCGAAATGACAGGACACAATTTCGCAAATACTGTAGATTCAGGTTCTGGGTCATCACCGTTTTCTCAAATGAGTCAAGACACATTTTCTGCTTGTCAAAATGTCAATGTTGCCGGTGAAAATGCACTGCCAAAAAGCATAGAGAAACAGATTCCAGACACTAATACATTATTATTGCAATTAATGCAACAAAATCAGAGACAAATGGGACAAAATCTCAAAAAGTTAGACACAGTGGAGCACAAGCTTCAAAAGTTTGACTCATTGGAACAAACTCTTGAACAAACACTGTATTTACATTAATAGTCATAATATATATAGCAGTTCATGACAAATTACAAAACTCCGCCATCTCTCTCCCCACATCCACCACTGCTGGCGGCTCACCTCCAACTGCGCAACGCTACGCGCTGTTCACAGCCAGCTGCCTAACACTACAATGGCGAGTATTACAACAATGAAAAGCAGCCACAGACTGCACACAGCACAGCCAGTGATTTTCATACAGAGGTGGCGTTACCAAAAAAAAAACCTAAACAGCCTACTTACAACAGCCACTTTTGAATCATATTCATGCCACTCTCGCATCTCGAAACGAGTCACCTTTTTCGAACCTATCTGCTACAGCAAAACTCCAATGTGGCTTTAGACAGTCCCTCTGCATCTTGTAATTGCTCCTCAGTCTCTCCCTCGCCATCCCTGCTGCCTTGTCCATGTGATCATCCCAATTAAGTCGAAACTGAACACAAGTCGGGGAGCACTATATGTACCACCTTCTGCCCTACTTGGAGGAACAGGCTGAGCTGAGTTAATACGACAGGACCATCTTTGTTGATCACTAGAAGAAGGGATCGGTTGGTGGGACGCATTCCAAAGCATCAAGGGATCACCAATTTAGTACTGGAGAGAAGCGTGGAGAGTGAAAATCGTAGAGGGAGACCAAGGGATGAATACAGTAAGCAGATTTAGAAGGATGTAGGCTGCAGTAGTTACTCGGAGATGAAGAGGCTTGCACAAAATTGAGTACCATAGAGAGCTGCATCAAACCAGTCTTTGGACTGAAGACCACAACAACACAACGACAGTTTTATAGAAGAACGCTATAGATTATACAGGTACATTCGATAACCAACGAAGAGTTTTTAACCTGTATTGCTGAGAAAAGAAAATTGCGGCATAATTTCGCTGGAAGAAGAAATCAGCTGATAAGCCCATCCTGAGGCATCACTGAAATGTCAATTTGGTAATTATGGTAAGTTTCAGGAGTAAAAATTGAAGAGGGAAAGCGAAACTTGCCTACATTAAGCATGTTCAACTGGGTGAAAACTGCGTAGCTACAGAGAAGAAGAGGTTCGCACAGGATTCCTGCGATGCAGGACATGGCAGATAACAAAAAGTTCTTTTCTACATGATGAAAGAATACTTAGAGGGAATATAGCCTAAGTTATAGTCCTGTACAGGATTTACACAGCAAGTAACGATGCTATAGCGATGTGAAAACTCATGTATTGTCCGATTTCTTCTATCTTTGCAAATAACTCGTGTAAATGGGAGGAACATACATCTTGCGTGAGAAATTCTAGCTGTATGGTCAACAGCATCGCTGCCTTGGAGTGGGTAAAGTGAGTTTTTAAACGGCGTGGTCTATGTCGGATTAGAGCTACTGTATACGTCCAAGCTACAGCTGCTTGTTTCACAGTGCACCACGGCTGGTTTCAGTGGCGGTCACGAGGGATCGGCAACCAGAAGTAGCGATTGGCTCAGCCTGTGACAGGTACAAAGAATGTGCCGACCTGCCTGATCTTGTCCACTACAACGAAGGCTGGCAAAGTGACTACTGTGCTGGGTGAGCGTGACAGGACAGGACGTGTGTGTGTTGTATGAGAGAAAATGTGGTTGAACTGGACGTATTGATAACATCCGAATTCCTACCCCTCCAATCATCTCCAGATGCCCTCCAAAGCCGTGTATGGTGCACTGTGGCGTACACGTGCATTCACGACTTTCGCGGTGACCATGGCTGTAATTTCACTGTCTGTAGATGTCTGAGAGGTGAGTGCCCAAGATGTGCGAGTGTTTCAGTGATCTCCTAATGTGTTACGTTTAGCGCTTCTCAATACGTCGCAGTGGGCTCTGTGTTGTACTGCTATTGGCTGTTGTCTCTATCCTGTCATGCAGTAGGGATTCCTCCTTCTGAATGAAGCAGAGATAATTTAGTAATTCTATAGCGCTTTAAAAACCCAATCGCGACCTCAGACTCCTGATTAATGGCGATCTCTGACATCTATCCATGACAACTCGTTACTATAGACTGTATCGTGGTTCGAGTGTGTCGTGATTAGTGCTTCTCAATACATTGCAGTGGACTCTGTTTTGCAGGGGTATTAACTGTTGTCTCTATTCTACCGCGCAGTTAGAACCTACCTCCTTATTTCCGAATGTATCGGAGGGAACCAATTTAGAAATTCTATAGTACTTTTCAAATCCCCTTCGCATTTTCGGTAGAGCTGTATTGCGCGCACGCTTGCGTTTGGAATGGGTGGGCGTGGCCAGTGCAGGAGTGGGTTTTTCATACCTGGCCGGCGTGGATGAGGCTACCGTGCAGTCGGCGGACGGTGTGCATCATAATCGCGAGTTTGTGTCAGCGGCAGGAATTTTTCTATCATCAGATATGTTTAGTGGTAGCGTTGTGGTGGAGGAGGGTGTTGCGCTCTCAAACGTCAGTGTGTACAAGACCTCGTTTATATTTAGAGCTACGATCTCTTTGTGACGTAAATTTCATTACTTCATTTGCATGATGTTTGCGTGCAATACTCAAACGTTGAAAATATGTTTTATTATGAAGAAGGGTTATCATAAGGTGGAGGTGGGTGTTTTGAGCGATCTATTTTACTCCTGTAACAATTAATTAATAGGATAGTGCAAATGGATTATTTCACTCTATACTTGATATCGAAATTAAGTCAACTTTTCCTTTATCTCCAGCATTAAACAACAAGAATGCAGTATTGTGAGGAGCGATGAAAACATCCATCTTCGTGTTTGGAGACGTTGGTTCACGTTTCTTGAGAGAAACAGGTACATGAAGAGAGTCTGGAATTTGCTGATCAACAGAATGTTGGGCACTTGATGCTTTGTTCGTGGGGCGTGAAATCAAAGGAGGCCAATATCCGGTCCGTGGTCGGTGGTATTTAGTAACGTTATCTGTAATTAGGACAGCGAGCTAGTTTGCCCTTCAAGGTGGCGCCCTGACAATACACACACACACAGTAGTGATCTCAAACGGTGGCTACTATACTGCATTTCATTCCATTCAGATCTGTAGACCCCTTTTGCATTGTTTAATTGTCAGTGCAATATGTACAGTATGTTTCTCGACCTGTACAAAATAGTTTGCCGCTAAAATTCTCGTATTTTGTCTGTCTGTAGAAAGCAGCGGTGGGGTACGAAATATCTCATGAACTTTTAGATACGTAATTGTTCTGATTTTCCCATCTGTGCTTAGACACTGGTGTGTTTTGAAAAGTGTTTCGAAAAGCGAGGAAAATAAAAAATTAGAGCCTAACATCCCTGATTCCAGTAGCAAATACAAAGTAAGCCCATTCAGCGTTCCATGTGCGATCAAAATAAAAAAGCGTCGCAATTGTTTAAATATTCCATTCTGCCTTGTTACCCACTAACTGTTTAAATAAACACTATTCCAATCAGTGCAGTCAAGTTCCCATCAAATTATTTAACCAAATAAATAAACTATATTACAAACACAGCGTTGTATTCCAAAAATTGTTTAAATGAACTATATTCCTTACTTCGTGTAAATTGTTTAAGCAATATTCCATACACTGCAATCGATTTCCCATTAAAATCTTTACATTAATAATAAACTATATTGCATACACTGGCACAAATAAATAAACAATTTTCCACACATTGTTTAAATTGTTCATACAATATTCCATACATTGCGATCGATTTCATACCGAATTCTTTAAAATAAATAAATAAACGCTATTGCCTAAATTGTTTAAGGGGCTCCGGAACGCCCTACACCTTCAATGAAAAAATAACGCTTATAAATTACGTCTTTCCTCACAAAGTATTTGAGGTAGGAAGTTGAACTTTTTACAGAGTATTTATTGGAATATGGGCTACAACTTAACACAGGGATTTTACAAAATTTCCTTCAGTTATTAAAGATGATTTTTTTTCAATTGTAATGAAAATTCACAACATTTTTTTGTAATTTTTTATTTATATATTCAAAAATATACAGTTTTTTGGAAAAAGGCTGTGTTAAATTATGCAGAAGGTACTGTGTAACATTTACTGAAAGTTTGAAACAAATATGTTTGGAAGATCCTTAGAAAACATGTAATTAGTATGAGAAAATAAAAGTTTTGGGAATCGAGCGACAAAGATTGGATTAACTTTTTAGTGCATTCCAGGTCCATAGGATGGATGATCTTCATCCTCTACAAACTCATCCTCAAGCTTCCTCTTGTTGCTCCTCCTGTTTACTCTTGCTTGTATTTCTAGACTCTTTACAGCCCTGTATGCAGCCCGAAGGCATTCCTTGTCTAAAGCAAGCATCGCTCGTACCATGTTAGAACCTATCTTCATTTCCATATTTCTAAATACCTTGCACCTTACAATGTTGCCATCATTGAAAGTCGCAACAGCATCATACACACCAAAGTGAAGTGTTTCTATTCCAACAAATACAGTCTTGGGGATTCTCGACCATATAACACTATTTACACTTTCATTGGGGTTTTGAGTTTTTCCATGAATACACTTTTTCAACAGTTCAGGTGCTGCTAAGTCTCTGAAAATAGGTTTTATCACCTCCATTATTGCATGAGGCAGACTATGCTTATGAGTGTACACTTCACCAGTTAGCAATCCTTTGTTATATTTACACCAACTGTCTTCTTCTTTGGGACACAAGCTATGTTGGGGATTTTCATCGTCTTTATTGTTTACAGTAATAACACATACCTTTGGCTTTCCAACATTTCTCCTTTTCTTAAAAGCCTTCAGAGGATTTCTAATAACTTTACTTTTACTCATTATTATACTTCAACAAAACAGAGACTCAAGAAACAGAATTAATTACGAATATTTTCGAGATAACGACAGAGTAAATAAACATGAAACAATCGACAATCACACCAGCGATATATATTGAACCATCACAGGTTAGCCACAAGACATACTTTATCTCACATCACTAAAATGTACCTGATGAACACGGACGTTAATAATAACACCATTTGACAGCAGTTTAACAACGCCACAGTGGGTCACGCCCATGTAGAACACATTTCAAAAAAAAATTAATAATAGTTGTAGTCTTCAGAATTGAATAAATTATATATCTATTAAAAGGTAATAGTCTGCAGATTCAGAAAACGCAAAAAAGTAAAAATTGAACTTTTCATGATTTTTGAGCCTTTCCGGAGCCCCTTAAACAATACCCCATACACTGCAATCGATTTTCCTCCCAATGGACGATCAACTGTCTTTTTCCAGCCAATTTCCATGAGGGGGATGGGAGTGGGGGCTTGGGGGTCACCCAAAGGGCGGATTTAATTAATTGATCGCTTTAATTAATTAGTCAATCAAATTGATATCAAAAGCGTGCTTTTATTGGCGAGGGGAGTTCCCAGAGGGATGAGGTAGACGGGTGTGGAGGTGGGGGAGGGGTGGGGGAACAATAGGCTAAGGACCTGTCAATCAAAAGGACGGATTATCCCCAGGGGGGTCATACCTCGTCATTGAAAAGAATGGATTATCCCCAAGGGGCCTTAATCTTCTTAGCAGAACAATGAAACAAAGTTTATCCCACCACTAACGCAGTATTGTGTGGAGCGCTGTATCAACACAGTCTTCAGACTGAAGACCACAACAGACAAATAGTCAGCGACCTGTATTTCTCGTTAACGCAATTCAGCAGCAACTAGCAGCAACTTTGGTTTACTTGAAATGTTGCGTATTTATTGATTCAAATGGCTCTGAGCATTATGGGACTTAACTTCTGAGGTCATCAGTCCCCTAGAACTTAGAACTACTTAAACCTAACTAACCTAAGGACATCACACACATCCATACCCGAGGCAGGATTCGAACCTGCGACCGTAGCGGTCGCGCGGTTCCAGACTGCAGCGCCTAGAACCGCTCGGCCACCCCGGCCGGCGTTGCGTATTTATTGCCAGAAAATTTATTTAATATATATTTATCAGGCGACGAAATATGTGACTAATTGCGAGCTGTCATTTGCACAAAACCACGTTAAGATACCTTGAACTGTTTACGAAATTTAACGACTGTTACAGCCACATGATGCTGACGAGCAGGGACCGAACTCGTCACATCGCGCGCGACCCACTCGCGGCCAGTCCGTTAATACCTCAAGAACCGGATAGCTACCGTTCTGCTGTCAACTTTAAATACAATGTCGATATTGTGACTGCATTTCATATGAATAATCTCTCAGCTAAAATAAACCATGCGTAAAGTCTGCGCAATACGTTTTTAGCTCTGCGGACTCAATAAAATTTCGTGCAGTGGTTTACTTAACTTACTGTTCATCATAAGAATAAACCTGATGCAAATATTAGGCAATGTATTCTTCCGCGTTTGCTTGAATCTCGCTGGATTGCGTTTCTCGTGAAGCGGAAGCCAAGCTGTGACCAGTACAGTGAAGTACGATCATAAGGATACGTTTCATGCCGTTTTACACGCACACAGATTGAACCTTAACGCGGGACAACAGATTTATCGGTACCTTAAACTTTGACAGCAATGGCCAGCCAGCAGTCCAACTACACCACGACGATGACATGCTACAGACGCGAAATTTAACCGACAGGAAGAAGATGCTGTGATATGCAAATGATTAGCTTTTCAGAGCATTCACACAAGGTTGGCGCCGGTGGTGACACCTACAACGTGCTGACATGAGGAAAGTTTTCTACCGATTTCTCGCACACAAACAGCGGTTGTCCTGTGCTGCCTTGTGAAACATTGTTGTGATGCCTCGTGTAAGGAGGAGAAATCCGTACCATCACGTTTCCGATTTTGATACAGGACGGATTATAGCCTATCGCGATTGCGGTTTATCGTATCGCGACATTGCTGCTCGCGTTGGTCGAGATCCAATAACTGTTAGCAGAATATGGAATCGGTGGGTTCAGGAGGGTAATATGGAACGCCGTGCTGGATCCCAACGGCCTTGTGTCACGAGCAGTCAAGATGACAGACATTTTATCCGCATGGATGTAACGGTTCGTGCAGCCACGTCTCGAGCCCTGAGTCAACAGATGGGGACGTTTGCAAGACAACAACGATCTGCAAGAACAGTTCGACGACGTTTGCAGCAGCATGGACTATCAGCTCGGAGACCCTGGCTGCGGTTACCCTTGACGCTGCATCACAGACAGGAGCGCCTGCACGAATGGCAAAACGTTATTTTTTCGGATGAATCCAGGTTCTGTTTACAGCATCATGATGGTCGCATCCGTATTTGGCAACATCGCGGTGAACGCACATTGGAAACGTGTATTCGTCATCGCCATACTGGCGTATCACCCGGCGTGATAGTATGGGGTGCCATTGGTTACACGTCTCAGTCACCTCTTGTTCGCATTGGCGGCACTTTGAACAGTGGACGTTACATTTCAGATGTGTTACGACCCGTCGCTCTACCCTTCATTCGATCGCTGCGAAACCCTACATTTCAGCAGGATAACGCACGACCGCTTGTTGCAGATCCTGTACGGGCCTTTCTGGATACAGAAAATGTTCGACTGTTACACTTGCCATCACATTCTGCAGATCTCTCACCAATTGAAAACGTCTGGTCAATGGCGGCCGAGCAACTGGCTCGTCACAATACGCCAGTCACTACTCTTGATGAACTGCGGTATCGTGTAGAAGCTGCATGGGCAGCTGTACCTGCACACGCCATCCAATCTCTGTTTGACTCAATGCCCAGGCGTATCAAGGCCGTTATTACGGCCAGAGGTGGTTGTTCTGGGTACTGATTTCTCAGGATCTATGCTCCTAAATTGCGTGAAAATATAATCACATGTTAGTTCTAATATATTTGTCCAATGTATACCCGTTTATCATCTGCATTTCTTCTTGGTGTAGCAATTTTAATGGCCAGTAGTGTAACTTGCAATGGCGTGAGCAGTTGCAGTTAAGACGTAAAAAGGAAGTACAAAGAAACAATATAGCTTGCAATGTCATTTAATTTTTAAAAAGAATGAAATAATATTCGGTCAAACTTCAGCACTGCCGCGCGCTTCTTAGGTGACCGGACGGAAAGCATAAAACGCTCTCGTGATTCACCTTACATAGTATTAAAATCACAAACAGGAGTGATGGAAATCCTGACTTAAACACAGGGTAATTTTTCTGAGCGAGCTATGTGTGATGCAAAAGCGACTGGAGGGATTTCAGCGTACTGTTGAATACTGAAGCCAATGAAGGTATTAATAACAGACGTCAGATAATCTCTTAGCTCTTTCCTTATCCGAATACAAGAAATATATTTCAGTTCTGGAACTGTCATGTGCCACGTTGTTAACGAGTCGATCAACAACAGAGTCCTGAAGCCACCCAGACGCCACATTTTCTCCTCTTATAAAGTGCCGTTTTATATCCCGCCAGCGTTCGTCAATGACATGTGATAAAGCTGCGTGCGTTAGTTCCAGTACGTATGGGGGCTTAACAGTCCCGTTATTTCTCGCGACAAATCCCTTGACTTGGCCCCAGATCATTTCATTTGGGTTCATACTGTAATGATACAGTGGAAAAGGCAAAAACGCAGCAACTGTATGGTGTCCTCAATGCTGTGAAGAAGATTGTTTTTCATGTTTCTACGACACTTATCAAAAAATGGCTCTGAGCACTATGGGACTTAACATCTGTGGTCATCAGTCCCCTAGAACTTAGAACTACTTAAACCTAACTAACCTAAGGACATCACCCACATCCGTGCCCGAGAGAGGATTCGAACCTGCGACCGTAGCGGTCGCGCGGTTCCAGACTGAAGATCCTTGAACCGTTCGGCCACATCGGCCGGCGACATTTTTCACTCTCGCTTCGTGTTACACTACGTCTGTCGTATAAAACAATGGACATAGTCCAAATAAACAATATTTGGTTTTTCATTTTTGACCTAAAAATTAAATTTTTTTTACTTAATTTAAGAAAAATTTATCAAGAACCTTTCATAAAATATCGACAATTAAGAATTTATGTTTGAAACGAAAACAGGAATTTCGCGTGCGGTATGTAATTAGAAACGAGAAGACGTGCATTATTCATAAAACATGATAATGAATTTTACAATTACGAGTTGTGGGTAAATCAAATTGAACGACAAAAAGAAAATGATTTAGGCAAGAATTGAACCAATGAACCAGTACGTTATCATTCTACAGCGCTACCACTTCTATGACAGAATGGTTCTTGACACCGATAGATATATAATGGGAGTTTGTATCTCAATTATATGTAATACAGTCCCTCGAAAAACTTCAAAGCCGATTATCCTTGTAACTTTATGAGAAAACATTAAGAACAGCCTATTTCTCGGCCCTTTTTAACCGTGTTCCACACGCGTGTTGCACTACAGAACAGTAAGCAGCCTCAGCCACTTTAATACTGCGTATTAACAGCGCGACAGTCAGAGCACAACAGTGCAGAAGCTGTGACTGTACACGATTTTTGAAATAAAAGCTACACAGCTAAAGCGTGATTAAGAAATACGTTGATGGTTGTTAATGCATCTGAATATCTTAAAGTTTCATTTAACGTAACTCAGTAATAATATACCTCATACATAAGTAGGACCTACTCCCAAGAGCGTAACAACATCAGGGTACGTGTGCTGTGGCTTCTGACCAATCATCGCATTTGTGTTTGTTTATATCAGGTTTATTTTTAGGCTGAACGGACTATAATAACTATGACGAAAACGAAATAAGTTGCGTCCATTGTCGAGCGAAGGTATAAAGCTGTAAGTGTACGTTTACACTGCCTGCGATGCGATGCGATGCGACGCGACGCCAAAGCGATGCAATACGATGGAGCGTTCACATTGCACACGATACAGCGCGCGCGCGATCTAGCCAGCAATTGAGCAGTCTCGGCACGATGTCGTGTTTCCTCGACCCAGTAAATTCTTTTTTATTAGAAAACAGTGCTCTGAGAATTCAATGCAGTCGTGAATGGGTGCATGAAATCAACAAGGAGAGGAGGGCTTTAGGAGAATTTCATCATTTGTACAGTGACTTGAGACAAGCTGAGGATAAATTTTGGAGTTACTTCAGAATGAGTACAGAGACATTTTATTATACAGTGTCATCTGTTTCAAATAGATTACAGAAGCAAAACACAAATTTCAGATGGCTATTACCCCTGAAAAAGTTATGATCACCATTAGGTAAGTACAATATTAAGTTTACAGCAATCATTTTATTATGAAAAATTTACAAATTGTGATAGATTCAAACTTTCTTTTAATAAATTTTGACATAGTTGACAATGAGAAGTAAAATACATCACAGTTCACTCACTTAAGTGTCAAAGTTTTCAGAATCTTGGTGGCTTGAAATAACAATGTCATCAGGTTCAATTTCAGAAATGACTATTTCATTCTGCGGATTTCCAGCAATTACGATTTCAACTGGATTTTCAGGTGCATAGGGTGACATCAACGAATGTGCAGTGGAAGTGGTTGATTGTTCCAATTCTTCCAAAAGAACTTGCTGAATTTTTATCCTGGCTCTCAACTGAGCTGCTGGTGATAGTTTTCGCATTGCTGGCAGCAAACTCACTACAAAATGATAGCTGTCATCTTGCGTTTCTGATTTCGACATTTGTTGCTCAATTAGCTTCAACTTTTGCTTCTCTATATTTAGCAACTCAGAGTTTGTCGATTTCTTGGATCTCTTGGTTTGTGTGTAGGGTGGGTGAGGGAGGAGGCATCGAAATGCTACCCTCTGAACTTACAGACACTCTTGAAGACCTGGCTTGGTTGGTTTCATCAGGTGAAAGACTCTCTTTCTCTGTAAGAGCTGGTGAAAATGGTACGTCGTCGTGTTGCGATGCTGTTCTTTTACTGTGATGAACATTAGTCTTGGTCTTCCGTGGCGTCATTGTGTCAGTCAGGAAGGTCATTAGCTCGTACCACGGCCAATTGGATTGGAAATGCGGCATGCCACCTTCGTCTCCTGAACGTTCAGCACGAGTTTTTTTGAGTTCAGAGCGGGAAGTGTCACGTAGGTTCTTCCATTTATTCTTCAGTACCTCGCCTGAAAATATAGACGTGAAATTCCAAAATGACAGAGCAAACAGTAGTGCTTCAAGAAGAGCGAGGAGAGGCCTTCAAAAACCATGTCAACAGTCATTAACGCAAATATATTTCATGTCGAAATTATCAAATACTGTAACTATTGCGAACGTCATTTCATTATCAAAATACTGTAATAGTATCTATACACAATTAAAATTAGAAAATAAACGAAGTTTTTTGTGTTACTTATTTCTTGGAGTCTTGTAGCTATTTATTTTACTTTTTTGTACTTACTGTCTGTTCCACAATCTTCAGCTATTTCATTCCATGCTTGACGAACAAAATCCCTATTGTGGTAATATTTATTTTTCTGCTCCCACAACACGGAGCGTTCACGCACACTGTTAATTAGTCTTTCGATGTCCATTGCAAGCAAGCAATTACTTCAGACGCAAGCGCAAACAAGCAATCGCTCCAAACACTCGCGCGAAACGCAAACTCGGTTGCGACTACAGCGGAGTCATCGCATCGCACCGCATCACATCGCTCGGCCCAGCCTGCAGTCTAAACGGGCACCGCTCTGTTGCCACTGTTCAACCAAGCCTGCCCATTGTCACGCGATTTCAGCGCTTCATCGCTCCGCTCGGCTCGGCATCGCATCGCGGGCTGTGTAAATTTAGCCTAAGATGTGCAAGATTCAAATTTTTTACCCAACAGTTTCCTTGAAATCGTATGATAAATAAACTGACGGGAAAAAAATTCGCAACGCCAAGAAGTTGTGCGACGTAAACGAAGGCTGACTGACACGTTTCCGCATCTGAAAGATGATGAGTTTTCAAATTTTGCGCCAGTCGCAAGAGTGCGACGCTAGTGGCGCCAGTGTGGGCATGCAAATCAGGTGAGCGTTAGTTTCCTTTGAGACTCGGTGTAGTGAGTTGATGTTAGTCGAGAATGCCTTTAAGACAACAAAGACGCCATTATCAGTACCTCACTGAGTTCGAAAGAGGTCGTGTGATAGGGCTACGAGAACATAGAGGTCCCTTCTGCAAAATTGCAGGAACACTTGGCAGGAATGTAGCCACTGAACATGATTGTTGGCAGCGGTGGTCATGAGTATGTACGGTCGCAAGAAGACCGGGCTCTGGACGGCTATGTCGCACTACCTAGAGGAAAGACCAAGCTCCGCTACAGGCGCGGGCATCCTGGACATTTGTCCGAGGCGTCAAGTTTAAGGGTGCTATTTTGGCTATAAGTGTGAAAAAATATTGATTTGTTAAATACTCAGTAACAGAATAATATTACTGCATGCAGCATAAAATGTAAGTTGTAAACACGCGAGCGGTTTCCGTTGCGTTGGTTACCTAAATTTTCGTTATTATGATGACGTGTCCCGCTGGGCGTCCTTTTGCTGCGCGATCGAGAGTGTCTTGTTTGAGTTCCGCCGCTCCCTGCGGTGGCGAAGGTTCTCTCTCCGCTCGCTCCGAGGCATCACTGTCGCCGCTGTGGACGTGGTTCGCAGTAAGGGGCAGCCGCGTGCCATTCACGTAAGAATTCACCATAAGGACAAAAAGGAAGCTCTTATACGAAGAATGAGATGAACCCATCAATGATCCATAAAAAATATAAAGCACATTTTTAAAAAATTTTACAATCGATCAAGATCTAAATGCACTAGATGACAGATTTGACCAACTTAGTTATCAAAGTAACTGTTTCCGATTATAATATAATACATACGATTTAAATGCCATGTCCAAAAAAAGCCACTAAAACACTACAAGCATTTAGAATGTATTTTAACTGATCGCCGTTCTGTTGACATAAATGGGATACAATTGGTATATTAAATTTCAGCAGCAAAACAGAAAGCCTAAGCAATAACTGAGTTTAATTACAAAGTAATTTTTGCCCCAAATCTTACTAGTCATGCTGTTAACCAATAACTGTACCAAGTGGCGAAATGAGTTTCTCTAAGTTAAAATTAATTAAAAACATTTTACGTTCGACTACAGAAAATCGTCTTAATGGTGTGGACATTCTGGCAACTGAGCGTGAAATCGCTGATCAAGTATATTGAAAAGATGTAATAAAGAGTTTGCAGAATTGAAAGTAACAAAAAAAGGTTTTTTGTTATTTTACATTGTTTTATTTTCAAAATAATGTCATTTAATAATGTAAAAATTATATGGTTAACAATTTGTGCTACGTACAGATATTTCTTAATTCATTTCTGTTGTTTTGTACTGCTTGAGTAAGCAGCAGCCGCACACCATCACTTAACAATTCACCATAACAACAAAAAGGAAGCTCTTATACGAAGTACGAGATGAACCCATCAGTGATCCATAAACAAATATAAAGAACATTTTTTTAAAATTTTACTATCGATGAAGCACTAAATGCACTAGATGACAGATTTGAACAACTTAGGTATCATAGTAACTGTTTCCGATTATAATATAATAAATACGAATTAAATGCCATGTCCAAAAAAATGCCACTAAAACACTACAAGCATTTAGAATGTATTTTAACTGATCGTAGTTCTGTTGACATAAATGGGATACAGTTGGTATACGAAATTTCAGCAGCAAAAAAGAAAGCCTAAGCAATAACTAAGTTTATTTACAAAGTAATTTTTGCCCGAAATCTTACTAGTCATGCTGCTAACGAAAACAGTAACTGTACCAAGTGGCGAAATGAGTTTCTCTAAGTTAATATTAATTAAAAACTTTTTACGTTCGACTACAGAAAATCGTCTTAATGGTGTGGCCATTCTGGCAACTGAGCATGAAAGTGCTGATCGAGTATATTGAAAAGATGTAATAAAGAGTTTGCAGAATTGAAAGTAACAAAACACATTTTTTGTGATTTTACGTAATTTTATTTTCAAAATAATGTCATTTAGAAATGTAAAAATTATACAGTTAACAATTTGTGGCTAGGTATAGATATTTATTAATTCATTTCTATTGTTTTGTGCTGCTTGAATATCAATATTATCACATGTTATATGTTCCTCTCTAAAAATATGCTTTTATCAAAATTCAAGTAAAATGATTTGATTTTTATTGGGAATAGTACACACGCACGCACACACACACACATACACACACACACACACACACACACACACACACACACACACACACACAACGGCGATGTAACCACTAGAGCAGGTTTTGGGGAAATTGGAAATTTGTTTGTGGTAAGTTCCTATGGGACCAAACTGCTGAGGTCATCGGTCTCTAGGTTTACACACAACTTAATAAGGACAACAACACGCACACACACACACACACACACACACATGCCAGAGCGAGGACTCGAACCTCCGACGAGGGGAGGAGGGGGGGGGGGGGGGGAGGGATAGCCGCATGAACAGCGGCAAGTTGCCCCACAGACCGCGCGGCAAACCCACGCGGCAGGTTTTGAGGAAGACCATCGTGTTCGTCATATGGCTCTGGCTCATCGTACTGCATCTTGCAGACAAACAAAAATTACACGAAGCGAAATGTAGTGAGAGGAGGGCTATGCGAGAGGCGTTCAATGAATTCGAAAGTAAAGTTCTATGTACTGACTTGGCAGAAAATCCTAAGAGATTTTGGTCTTATGTCAAAGCGGTAGGTGGATCAAAACAAAATGTTCAGACACTCTGTGACCAAAATGGTACTGAAACAGAGGATGACAGTTTAAAGGCCGAAATACTAAATGTCTTTTTCCAAAGCTGTTTCACAGAGGAGGACTGCACTGTAGTTCCTTCTCTAGATTGTTGCACAGATGACAAAATTGTAGATATCGAAATAGACGACAGAGGGATAATTAAAATCGCTCAAAAAAGGAAAGGCCGCTGGACCTGATGGGATACCAGTTCGATTTTACACAGAGTACGAGAAGGAACTTGCCCCCCTTCTTGCAGCGGTGTACCGTAGGTCTCTAGAAGAGCGTAGCGTTTCAAAGGATTGGAAAAGGGCACAGGTCATCCCCGTTTTCTAGAAGGGCCGTCGAACAGATGTGCAAAACTATAGACCTATATCTCTAACGTCGATCAGTTGTAGAATTTTGGAACACGTATTATGTTCGGGCATAATGACTTTTCTGGAGACTAGAAATCTACTCTGTAGGAATCAGCATGGGTTTCGAAAAAGATGGTCGTGTGAAACCCAGCTCGCGCTATTCGTCCACGAGACTCAGAGGGCCATAGACACGGGTTCACAGGTAGATGCCGTGTTTCTTGACTTCCGCAAGGCGTTCGATATAGCCCCCCACAGTCGTTTAATGAACAAAGTAAGAGCATGTGGACTATCAGACCAATTGTGTGATTGGATTGAAGAGTTCCTAGATAACAGAACGCAGCATGTCATTCTCAATGGAGAGAAGTCTTCCGAAGTAAGAGTGATTTCAGGTGTGCCGCATGGGAGTGTCGTAGGACCGTTGCTATTCACAATATACATAGATGACCTTGTAGATAACATCGGAAGTTCAATGAGGCTTTTTGCGGATGATGCTGTGGTATATCGAGAGGTTGTAACAATGGAAAATTGTACTGAAATGCAGGAGGATCTGCAACGAATTGACGCATGGTGCAGGGATTGGCAATTGAATCTCATTGTAGACAAGTGTAATGTGCTGCGAATACATAGAAAGAAAGATCCTTTATCATTTAGCAACAATATAGCAAGTCGGCAACTGGAAGCAGTTAATTCCGTGAATTATCTGGGAGTAGGCATTAGGAGTGATTTAAAATGGGATGATCATATAAAGTTGATCGTCGGTAAAGTGGATGCCAGACTGAGATTCATTGGAAGAATATTAAGGGAATGCAATCCGAAAACAAAGGAAGTAGGTTACAGGACACTTGTTCGCCCACTGCTTGAATATTGTTCACCAGTGTGGGATCCGTACCAGATAGGGTTGATAGAAGAGATAGAGAAGATCCAACGGAGAGCAGCGCGCTTCGTTACAAGATCATTTAGTTATCGCGAAAACGTTACGGAGATGATAGATAAACTCCAGTGGAAGACTCTGCAGGAGAGACGCTCAGTAGCTCGGTACGGGCTTTTGTTAAAGTTTCGAGAACATACCTTCACCGAAGAGTCAAGCAATATATTGCTCCCTCCTACGTATATCTCGCGAAGAGACCATGAGGATAAAATCAGAGAGATTAGAGCCCACACAGAGGCATACCGATAATTTTTCTTTCCACGAACAATACGAGACTGGAATAGAAGGGAGAATCGATAGAGGTACTCAAAGTACCCTCCGCCACACACCATCAGGTGGCTTGCGGAGTATGGATGTAGATGTAGATGTAGATCTGCAGTAGCAGATTGAGCAGCATTTGGCACTACAGTGACAACTAACTGGTACAAATCGGTTAACTTCCAGGACAACTCTCAGTCAGATGCCCTATAGCGTGCATTGCACTGACCCAAAACCACCGCCACTTGCGACTTCAGTGGTGTCCAGCGAGAGCTGATTGGAGGTCTGGTCGAAGGTCTGTTATGTTTTCTGGGGAAAGCTGTTCCTGCCTCGGTGCCAGTGATGGCCATGTGCTGGTTAGAAGGAGGTCAGTTGAGGACCTACAACCAACCTCTCTGCGTGCCAGTCACTGTACCTGCACCTGGAGATATAGTCCGGGGAGTGATGTTGTGTGACATCAGGAGCACTCTCGTCGTTATCCCATGTGCACTGACTGCATATTTTTATATCAGTCTTGTGATACGACGTGTTGTTCTGTCGTTCGTAAACAGCATTCCAGGAGGTGTTTTCCAGTAGGATAACGCTTACTCAAAATAACATGTTCTACAGAGTGTGAACATGTTGCCATGGCCAGCTCAATCACCAGATCTGTCTCCAATCGAGCACATATGGAACATCATCGGACGAAATTCCAGCGTCATACTCAATCAGCATTAACTGCGCCTGTTTTGACCAACGAGTGCAACGAGCATGGAATTCTATCACACAAACTGACATTCGGCACTGTATAACGCAATGCATGCACGTTTGAATACTTGCGTTCAACATTCTGGCAGTTAGTTAGACCTGGTCTAACTGGCCATTAAAATTGCTACACCAAGAAGAAATGCAGATGATAAACGGGTATTCATTGGACAAATATATTATACTAGAACTGACATGTGATTATATTTTCACGCAATTTAGGAGCATAGATCCTGAGAAATCAGTACCCAGAACAACCACCTCTGGCCGTAATAACGGCCTTGATACGCCTGGGCATTGAGTCAAACAGAGCTTGGATGGCGTGTACAGGTACAGCTGCTCATGCAACTTCAACGCGATACCACAGTTCATCAAGAGTAGTGACTGGCGTATTGTGTCGAGCCAGTTGCTCGGCCACCATTGACCAGACGATTTCAGTTGGTGAGAATTATGGAGAATGTGCTGGCCAGGGCAGCAGTCGAACATTTTCTGTATCCAGAAAGGCCCGTACAGGGCCTGCAACATGCGGTGGTGCATTATCCTGCTGAAATGTAGGGTTTCGCAGGGATCGAATGAAGGGTAGGGCCACGGGTCGAAACACATCTGAAATGTAACGTCCACTGTTCAAAGTGCCGTCAATGCGAACAAGAGGTGACCCAGACGTGTAACCAATGGCACCAACAATGGCACCCCACACCATCACGCCGGGTGATACGCCAGATGGCGATGACGAATACACGCTTCCAATGTGCGTTCACCGCGATGTCGCCAAACGCGGATGCGGCCATCATGATGCTGTAAACAGAACCTGGATTCATCCGAAAAAAATGAAGTTTTGCCAGTCCTGCATCCAGGTTCGCCGCGCGGGATTTGCCGAGCGGTCTACGGCGCTGCAATCATGGACTGTGCGGCTGGTCCCGGCGGAGGTTGGAGTCCTCCCTCGGGCATGGGTGTGTGTGTTTGTCCTTAGGATAATTTAGGTTAAGTAGTGTGTAACCTTAGGGACTTATGACCGTAGCAGTTAAGTCCCATAAGATTTCACACATTTGAAGATTTTTTGCACCCAGGTTCGTCGTTGAGTAAACCATCGCAGGTGCTACTATCTGTGATGCAGCGTCAAGGGTAACCGTAGCCATGGTCTCCGAGCTGATAGTCCATGCTGCTGCAAACGTCGTCGAACTGTTCGTGCAGATGGTTGTTGTCTTGCAAACGTCCCCATCTGTTGACTCAGGGATCGAGACGTGGCTGCACGATCCGTTACAACCATACGGATAAAATGCCTGTCATCTCGACTGCTCGTGATACGAGGCCGTTGGGATCCAACACGGTGTTCCGTATTACCCTCCTGAACCCAGCGATTTCATATTCTGCTATCAGTCATTGGGTCTCAACCGACCGGAGCAGCAATGTCGCGATACGATAAACCGCAATCGCGATAGGCTACGATCCGACCTGTATCAAAGTCGGAAACGTGATGGTACGCATTTCTCCTCCTTACACGAGGCAACACGAGGCGTCACAACAACGTTTCACCAGGCAACGCCGGTCAACTGCTGTTTGTGTATGAGAAATCGTTTGGAAACTTTCGTCATGTCAGCACATTGCACATGACGCCACCGGCGCCAACGTTGTGTGAATGCTCTGAAAAGCTAATCATTTGCATATCACAGCATCTTCTTCCTGTTGGTTACATTTCGCGTCTGTAGCACGTCATCTTCGTGGTGTAGCAATTTTAATGGGCAGTAGTGTAGCATTTCATATTTGCAATGGCTTATCGCACTTACAGTAATCTGTGGTCTTGCAATGGTAACCACTTAAATATGTTACCTAGACAAATGCATTCCCAAAATTTTATTACTCTACATTATTTTTTGGTGTCGCGACCCGTCGGTGCATTTCCCAGTGGCAGCTGCGTCCTCGCGAGCGCTTTGGCGAGGGTCCGTGACGCCACACTCAGGGCAATCTGTGATTGATTGATTGGCGGCGCAGACCTGTGGCGCGTTGTTCGGCAGCTACAAGTCGCAACGCTGAGCCTGCTACACCGGCGTTTCCATGGCAATTTGCCGCTGCAGCGGGCTTTTGATGCGCGGCATCCCCTAATGGGAAACAGACCTAAATGAGGTTCAGCGCAGTGCGGCACATCCGGTTTGGACGTCAAACCACGCGGCTCTGTGCAGCATTGAACAAATTACGAGCTGTGTCAGTACCCTCAAAGGAAATTGTTCGTTCGTCCGTTGCTCTGCTTGGACCGCGTTTCTCGTTTTTCATTGTTACTGAAGCGCTCACATGCTCAGCAGAACACTGCTGCGCAGCTACAAACATTCTGCTCCATTCTGCGCAGCTCTGCGATGCTCACCGCCTTCCTGAGCTGTTCTCCACCACTCCTTTGTGTACTGTGCAGTGTGGCGCATCCGGTGTGTATGCGGCTAATGACATCACCGTCCAAGATGGAGGACCTAGCCCAGGTGTCCTAAGAATGGTTGCCAGATTTCGAAGATTTTTGCGAGCCCAGTTACATTAGAATTAAATATGGTGGATTTGAGGAAGGCCCTGCTTACTGCATAGAACCGGATCTAGGGATCTAGGAGGGGGGGGGGGGGCAAACAGGGGTATCTGTCCCAGGCAGCAATTGTATGGAGTGCCAAATTCATACTATTAAAGAAAAAAAACCTTGTTACACAGAGCGCCTAGCATCCAGCGCACTTTGGTCTACCAATTACTCATTTGGTTTTGAAAAGCATCCCTGTTGCTTTTTGAACATTTTTGAACACATTCTAAGTTGATTTCTGAACGAATCATAAATTGATTTTTGAATTTGTGCATAATGCACGTGATGCCTCTGGCAGGGGAATCCCTGTCGCATCTAGCAATAAAAAAAAAGAAAAAAAAACTTTCCTGCTGCAAAAGGGGACGGAGCTTTACGAGCTGAGCCGAATAACGCCGAACGGATGAGTGCCTATAACCGCAGTTTGTTTATGTTGTTAGGTCGGTATGCGAATGATAAGCGTTGTTATAATGATTAGCAAAATCCATAGATTCAGACTACCAGAGAGCAAATAAACGACCAACAGGAATAACAAGAAAGAGATATTACATACACTCCTGGAAATGGAAAAAAGAACACATTGACACCGGTGTGTCAGACCCACCATACTTGCTCCGGACACTGCGAGAGGGCTGTACAAGCAATGATCACACGCACGGCACAGCGGACACACCAGGAACCGCGGTGTTGGCCGTCGAATGGCGCTAGCTGCGCAGCATTTGTGCACCGCCGCCGTCAGTGTCAGCCAGTTTGCCGTGGCATACGGAGCTCCATCGCAGTCTTTAACACTGGTAGCATGCCGCGACAGCGTGGACTTGAACCGTATGTGCAGTTGACGGACTTTGAGCGAGGGCGTATAGTGGGCATGCGGGAGGCCGGGTGGACGTACCGCCGAATTGCTCAACACGTGGGGCGTGAGGTCTCCACAGTACATCGATGTTGTCGCCAGTGGTCGGCGGAAGGTGCACGTGCCCGTCGACCTGGGACCGGACCGCAGCGACGCACGGATGCACGCCAAGATCGTAGGATCCTACGCAGTGCCGTAGGGGACCGCACCGCCACTTCCCAGCAAATTAGGGACACTGTTGCTCCTGGGGTATCGGCGAGGACCATTCGCAACCGTCTCCATGAAGCTGGGCTACGGTCCCGCACACCGTTAGGCCGTCTTCCGCTCACGCCCCAACATCGTGCAGCCCGCCTCCAGTGGTGTCGCGACAGGCGTGAATGGAGGGACGAATGGAGACGTGTCGTCTTCAGCGATGAGAGTCGCGTCTGCCTTGGTGCCAATGATGGTCGTATGCGTGTTTGACGCCGTGCAGGTGAGCGCCACAATCAGGACTGCATACGACCGAGGCACACAGGGCCAACACCCGGCATCATGGTGTGGGGAGCGATCTCCTACACTGGCCGTACACCACTGGTGATCGTCGAGGGGACACTGAATAGTGCATGGTACATCCAAACCGTCATCGAACCCATCGTTCTACCATTCCTAGACCGGCAAGGGAACTTGCTGTTCCAACAGGACAATGCACGTCCGCATGTATCCCGTGCCACCCAACGTGCTCTAGAAGGTGTAAGTCAACTACCCTGGCCAGCAAGATCTCCGGATCTGTCCCCCATTGAGCATGTTTGGGACTGGATGAAGCGTCGTCTCACGCGGTCTGCACGTCCAGCACGAACGCTGGTCCAACTGAGGCGCCAGGTGGAAATGGCATGGCAAGCCGTTCCACAGGACTACATCCAGCATCTCTACGATCGTCTCCATGGGAGAATAGCAGCCTGCATTGCTGCGAAAGGTGGATATACACTGTACTAGTGCCGACATTGTGCATGCTCTGTTGCCTGTGTCTATGTGCCTGTGGTTCTGTCAGTGTGATCATGTGATGTATCTGACCCCAGGAATGTGTCAATAAAGTTTCCCCTTCCTGGGAAAATGAATTCACGGTGTTCTTATTTCAATTTCCAGGAGTGTATTATCTTGTCAGTGTATCCAAGAAAATGAAATTTTGGCATAAAATTTTACGGAAGGCTATACTACTAAGGGACAGTTGAACAGTCTCCGATTAACAGCCGCGTAAGTTCTTTTCTCGGAATAACGCGGAAAACGCGTTTCAGGAACACATAATAACGTCTAACCGGAGAATAAAGGCGGTTTAAGTGAACCGGTGATTCTGGCTAGCGAAGTTAACCGGAGAATAAGTTTTGACAATGCAGGAATAGTTACAGAATTAGTGATGAAAAGATTGTTTGTTAGAACGAGGAAGGGGAAGAAGCGGGAACATCACACAAGTTATATGGAAGAATACTGCGATTCCAAATTTATATAAAAATTTCGTACTACTACTACTACTTTTAGATCTCATTCTTGAGAAAATGGAGCATATGAATGAAATGTGAAACTATTTCCTAACATACAACTTTTTGCTTGCAGTAGGCCTAATAGACATTTGATGTTGGTACTTCATGAATTATACTCCGTCGTGTTATTTATGTAAATGTCGTAGATAAAAATGACGCTTTGTGCCAAAACAGTCTCCCTTATTTGGCATGTGTTACAATTGCTGCAGTATTAGCAAGGCCTATTTCGTTTTATCTAGCAGACAGTGACATAAAGGAGGTAATCAAATTGAGAAAGCGCTCCAGTCTTGGGTACTATTCGTATTAACAGCTTTTTCCGTATTAGACAACGACATTTTGATTTTTCATGTGGCAAAACGTTTGACGAACTTTGATGAGGTAGTAGATTCTTTCGCAGAAAGTAAAGCACGTCGTGTAAAGCTGTAGCAAGATTAGAGAGAAAAAAAAATGCTGTCACCTAAGAACTGAAGAAACGTATACTGTCTTGCTTGTCCCTCGTTTTTACTGATTTTATGTTTCCTATACTTAATTTTATCTCACACAAAAGAGTAAGTTATTTGCTACTAGGCACTAAAGAGCGCAAATTTTCTGAAGAGCTCTTATTCTCCCTATCACAAATGGCAGGATGTGAAAGCGGCTGACTGGGAGCAGGAGAGGCACTAGAGGACATTTTAATTTCCACTCTCCTGAATATAGGTTTGGTGGCTCCCATTACAAAATATACACGTTTGAATTCCACAGAGCGAAATACAGTGACATACGACAGACGAATGCTGTGAGAAAAGGTGTGGCACTGCGCTTTGGCACACTTAAGACCAAATAACATGTCTTACCTTTCCTCGAAAATATAATTATGTTTTTATATCAAAGTCTTCAGAAAGATGTGCGTAATAAAATGAAGATATTTTTGAAATTTTTTTTTTTTTTAATTTTGACGTCCTGTCTCAAACGCTCGAGGAGGACGGCAAGGGTGGAGGGCGCCCCTATCAAGTTTTTGCTCCGGTTCGGCAATATCGTGGGTCCGGAGATGTTACTGTGCCACGTATAGTATCCAATATGGTGGACTTGAGTATATGGTGACAGCATGCATGGTTGCCAAAGGCACTTGTGCCAAGTTTGGAATCCGTCCCTAAATTTAAAATGGAAGGAAATAAAAGAAATGCCGCTGGATTTCCCCAAGCCAGACTATACTAAGTTTAAAATGGCAGGAACGCCACAACAGAGTACAGCTTCCCCAAGTTAAGAATTGCGGGAAATTAAAAAATTCAACACAGTATTTATGATTTTTGCCACTAGTATGATATTTGCGGTGGCTCTGCAGTCGCCCGCAACACTACTCTGACATCACATTCCACGTGCCCTAAGTTAAAATGCCAAGGAAATTAAAAAATGCAAGAGGCACACTTATACTTTAACCCATATTACATCTAGTATTCGTCAACCACATTTGAGAGCTAAACACGTTGGTACCATGTGGGTACACGAATGATGATAACCGTAAAAAAAAAGGCAAATATAGGTGTCGAAAAAGAATAACGAGGTCCAGCTTTAAGGGGGGGGGGGGAGGACGAGGGAGGGAGGGAGGGCGAACCTTGCCACCGCCCAAGGCGGCAGTTTTTTGGGGGAGGCAAAATCTTTAATTCTAATATGACTCTAAAGGGATGAATTAAACAAGACAATGAAAGTTTAGCGTAAATGAATAAATGTGATGATGAGTTAGAAATAAAAATCATTCATAAAGTCTAATGTGTTACCGTAAATTATCTGCAGAAACATATAACAAATGAAGCACTGGAGCTGATCACGTTGGGCGCGTCTTTTAAAATAGCAAATATGGCTAGTGACAGTGTTGTGAAACCGAGCGAGGTGGCGCAGTGGTTAGCACACTGGACTCGCATTCGGGAGGACGACGGTTCAATCCCGTCTCCGGCCATCCTGATTTAGGTTTTCCGTGGTTTCCCTAAATCGTTTCAGGCAAATGCCGGGATGGTTCCTTCGAAAGGGCACGGCCGATTTCCTTCCCAATCCTTCCCTAACCCGAGCTTGCGCTCCGTCTCTAATGACCTCGTCGTCGACGGGACGTTAAACACCAACCACCACCACAGTGTTGTGAACTCAGTTTTTTTCAATGCCCTTGTACTACACATGAAAGCCCCTACAGAAGCGAAAAACGAGATATTACTCTACAGCAATCTTAAACACCTTTAGTAGGTGACTTTGTAATAAATAAATAACGAAAAAATAAAATGTGCACTGTCCGTCGCATGCCATAATCTTTTGAATCGAGACATCCGAATTAAGCGACGTGTACACTTGGAAAGATGCATGGAGCTGCCACTAATACTACTTACATTCCTCTTCCTCTTGACATCGTCCTCAAGAGATGTTACAGACAAAATAGTTTGAGCCCACAATCAATAGATAATATCATACGGAACAAACATCAAAACTTATTTTGGAGATGAAGCAACTGAGCTGCTCTGCACCAATTGTTTGTCCGGTTTCGTCGTATTTCACACTGTATGCGTTCAAACAACTCCATTTAAGATTTAACTCCTACTTTTCGCTACAATAAAAAAATGTGCTTTCAAAAGTGCTTGTTTTGGGTCATTCATCGTGATTGTTGCACGTCAGAAAGCACGCCTCCTCTATATCCGGCCGGAGCCGTTTTTCCTTTATGTGCTATGGGTGCACTAAATAGACACTGGCGATTTATACGCTTGTTTTTAACAAATAAAGCATTTACACGTAAGTCACTTGCTGTCCTGTGATCTTCCACTTTGTACAGTAGAAGCGTAGACGATACCGCCGACAATGCAGTGCAGTACTCACATGTCCTGGTTGCCACAGGTATCGCTCCGCAGTTGTCTACGGCACTGCGTTGCTTCTCCAAGGAGGTGTGCAACGGTGAAATAGTTCAGAAAAAATCTCTAGTTTATTTAAAAGTGCAGTTGTTCTTTTCTGTTTCTGCTGCAAATTCTTTTCAGACATTGAAACATTATTCACTTCGAGTGGTTAGAGTAGCTGGCGGCAAATTTCTGAGACATTAGCTAGCTAAGGTTGGTCCCAAGTGCACTTAGAGCCACACCAGAAGTGGGCGTAGCTTTCCAGAAGATTAAAATCTGGCAAAAATGTCGATGCTAGAATTCTGCAGATATTAAATGCGGGAAGCCGCCATCGAAAAGCTGTAATCGAACGTCTTATAGCAATTGCTCATTTTTTGTCTAGACAGAGTCTTCCTTAAGAGGAACGTCAGACAAACTGTTTACTCAGAATTATGGGAATATCCTAAAGTTAGTCGAATTATTCGGAAAATCTGATTCAGTTCTGGTCGAACTTATAAGTAAAACAATTCGTGATGAAAATAAGTTTCGTCATTATCTGGGGAAAAATCATACAAAGTGAAACTATTCGCATTGTCCAGCAAAAAATTTAAAGATAAAATATTGTCGTTACTGAAAGGTGATAAATATTATAATATAATTTTCGACTGTACGCCAGACACGACAATCAATTGAAGACATCAAGTCTGTGTATGAGTCAGCGATCACTCTATTTTTAGCACTTTTATTTTCACAACTCCGTCTTGATCACATAGATTTCTTTACACTTTATAACCGGTTTAGGCTTATCGCCATCTTCAGATCACTAAAACTTTCTAATATAAATCATCGTTAAGTTTAACTTTACGATGATTTATATCAGAATATTTTAACGATCTGAAGATGGTGATAAGCCGAAACCGGTCATAAATTGTAAAGAAATCTATGTGATCAAGACAGACTTGTGAAAAGAAAAGTGCTAGACACGACAAGGATAGGGCGTTTCATAAATGTGAATTCTACTGATTTTGACATATGTGATGTAAGTATTAGTGAACTTTTTTTTTTACCTTCGTGCCTGTAAGAGATACATCTGCTTTGTGGCTTACAGAGGTAGTTTTAAAACAGAGGAAATGAAAATATCTTTGGAGGACATGAGGGGACAAAGCAATGATAATGGTTCTAACGTGAAAGGCAAAAACATAGGAACGCAAAAGCGAATTTTAGATGTAAATCTTAAGGCAATTTATTATCCTTGTAGTAGTGATTTCTTAAATCTAGTTGTGAATAATGTTGCAAAGGCACCAGAGCACGCAGTGTCTTTCTTTTGTTTGGTGAGAAAAATTTTTGGTTTCCTTTCTGTGTTTTCGCGACCCTGGGCAATTTTCAATGGTCATAAATCTGTCCTAACGTTGAAGCCATTGTTACAAGATGGGAAAGTAGGATTGACGCAGTCACCCATCTTTATTGTAACATATTAGAGGTCTGCGATGCACTAGTTGAAATAAGCGAAGACGAATGTACGACCATAATGGTTGCACATGAGGCAGGCAGTTTGGCAAACCTTATCCGTGGTCGACATAAAAGGTTTCTGGGTATAGTACGGCGTCATAATGTAAAAACTACTGCTGCTGTAGAAAAACCAACGTTTCGGCCACGATTGCAGCGGCCTTCTTCTGGGACTTATCCGTGGTTTTACGTTGCCTTATTGTAGGGTAGGCCCACATTTATTTTGTCTATCGGCGAAATAGATTGTCCAATACCACCCACCAGGGCCAACCAGTATTCTTTTAGATGCTATTTCACATAATATAGTCTACTTTTTCTTGTTCCCTGAGAGCCATAGTTCTTTTAGGAATTCTTTGACTTACTTGGGAACGTTTCGTGGTCTTTGCCACTTCTTCCATGCCATCGAGAGGGTGTCCGGGAAGTAGGGACGAATATTAAAGTGCTATAGAACATACAAAATTTTAGAAACTGTATTTTTTTTCAAACACATTAAATAACTTCTCCCATTTATGTATGAAAAATTATATCCTCCATACGACCAGCCAACGCCCCGCGGCAACGAGCAATGCCTTAATTGAAGTTCTCGATGACGCATTCACAAACATGTGCTGGGATGCCATAAATAACCTTTTTAATTTCATCCTTCAATTCGTGTGTTATTTGTGGTTTGCTCACATACACTTTTGGTTTCACAAGTCCCCACAAAAAAGATCACAAGGCGTAAGGTCACATGATCTGGCAGGCCATTCCTGGTTGCCAAGCAAAGAGATATTTTTATTTTGGAAACTTTTATTCAGCAGAGCAATCGTTTCACGGGATGTGTGACACATTGCACGATCTTATTGAAACCAAAAATCGTACTTTTCATGAATTAGAGGGAAAAACCAACCAGAAAGCAAGTTTCGGTAACGGTCGCCGTTCACAGTGACGGCAGCTCCCTCATCATTTTCAAAAAAGTACGGGCCAATCATTCCTCCTACCCAGAACCCACACAACACAGCCGTGCGTTGTGGACGCATCTCGTCTCCCTCCGTCACTCGCGAATTTTCGTTGTCCCAAATTCTGCAGTTCTGTTTACTGACCTGAAAGTGCGCCTCATCTGAGAAAATTATTCTCTTTTTGTTCCCGTTCTCCGCTTGTCGAGCCAAGACCCATTGGGCAGATCAGTGTCTCTTTTCATGATATGCAGGCTTCATCTGTTGCGTAAGTTGAAACTTGTACGCATGCCTCTTCAGATCTTTTGAAAGGATTTAATTTAGTAAACTTGGTGGTAAATTCAATCGTTGAGCTCGTCGGGGAACCGATTTTCTGGGGTTTGCAGTCACATTGTCAGGCACGACAGCAATATTTTCTTGTGTTCGATCAGAAGGCGGTCGTCCTGTTTTCTTAATGACTTAAACGGAACCCGTGGTCTCAAAATTCCGGATCAACTTCCGAACTGATGTTTCGGCTGGAGCAGCATTACGCTCGAGCATTACGTGCAATTCACGAACGGTTGCCGTGGGACTTCCAATGTTTTTGTAATAAATTTTTATCACTTGGCTACGTTGCCCATTTGTCATCTTCTCCATGAAGAAAATAAAAGTCAAACAATAATGCCCACCACGCCAAAGCTATCAGGCTACTAATGGGAAGGATCGCAGATAACAAACATGAAAAAATCGCGTCTGCCAACCGTCGTATGACGAAAAGGCGCAAAATTCAAATTCGTTCCTACTTCACGGACACCCGTTACCACTGTTCAGCGCTGCATGAATAGTCGTACAGTGCGCAGCGAACAAATCTGCGTTTATTTCTTTGTCTTTGTAGTTTTGCTACGAATATATACCGGATGTGAAGATAAACGCCTATGTACACTACTGGCCATTAAAATTGCTACACCAAAAAGAAATGCAGATGATAAACGGGTATTCAGTGGACAAATATATTATACCAGAACTGACATGTAATTACATTTTCAAGCAATTTGGGTGCATAGATCCTGAGAAATCAGTGCCCAGAACAACCACCTCTGGCCGTAATAACGGCCTTGATACCCCTGGGCATTGAGACCAACAGAGCTTGGATGGCTTGTACAGGTACAGCTGCACATGCAGCTTCACACGATACCACAGTTTATCAAGAGTAGTGACTGGCGTATTGTGACGAGCCAGTTGCTCGGCCACCATTGACCAGACGTTTTCAATTGGTGAGAGATCTGGAGAATGTGCTGACTAGGACAGCAGACGAACATTTTCTGTATCCAGAAAGGCCCGTACAGGACCTGCAACATGCGGTCGTGCATTATGCTGCTGAAATGTAGGGTTTCGCAGGGATCGAATGAAGGGAGCCACGGGTCGTAACTCATCTGAAATGTAACGTCTACTATTCAAAGTGCCGTCAATGCGAACAAGAGGTGACCGAGATGTGTAACCAGTGGCACCCCGTACCATGACGTCAGGTGATACGACAGTAAGGCGATGACGAATACACGCTTCCAATGTGCGACCATCATGATGCTGTAAACAGAGCCTGGATTCATCCGCAAAAATGACGTTTTGCCATTCCTTCACCCAGGTTCGTCATTGAGTACACCATCGCAGGCGCTCCTGTCTTTGATGCAGCGTCAAGGGTAACTGCAGCCATGGTCTCCGAGCTGATAGTTCATGCTGCTGCAAACGTTGTCGTACTGTTCGTGCAGATGGTTGTTGTATTGCAAAAGTCCCGATCTGTTGACTCGCCGGCCGCGGTGGTCTCGCGGTTCTAGGCGCGCAGTCAGGAACCGTGCGACTGCTACGGTCGCAGGTTCGAATCCTGCCTCGGGCATGGATGTGTGTGATGTCCTTAGGTTAGTTAGGTTTAAGTAGTTCTAAGTTCTAGGGGACTGATGACCACAGCAGTTGAGTCCCATAGTGCTCAGAGCCATTTGATCTGTTGACTCGTGGATGGAGACGTGGCTACACGAACCGTTACAGCCATTCGGATAAGATGCCTGTCATATCGACTGCTAGTGATACGAGGCCGTTGGGATCCAGCACGGCGTTCCGTATTACCTCCTGAACCCACGGATTCCCTATTCTGCTAACAGTCATTGGATCTCGACCAACACAAGCAGCAATGTCGCTATACGATAAACCGCAATCGCGATAGGCTACAATCCGACCTTTACCAAAGTCGGAAACATGATGGTACGCGTTTCTCCTCCTTACACGAGGCATCACAACAATGTTTCACGAGGCAACGCCGGTCAGCTGCTGTTTGTGTATGAGAAATCAGTTGGAAACTTTCCTCATGTCAGCACGTTGTAGGTGTCGCCACCAGTGCCAGTTTTGTGCGAATGCTCTGAAGAGCTAATCATTTGCATATCACAGCATCTTCTTCCTGTCGGTTAAATTTCGCGTCTGTAGCACGTCATCTTCGTGGTGTAGCAATTTTTATGGCCAGTAATGTAAATACGCGATTTCACAAAACTTCTCTCTCCTGGGTATCATTTACACCACAGCAAGGAATACGTACGAAGTGCAAACCGTGAGCGTTATAAGGGTGTCCTCCAAACCGCACCTAGTGAAATTTGCACCCAGAAAAGGTCGAGGAAATATACACTAACCTCCTCGTCCGATCTCCGCCTGGTAGGTAGACTCTCCGCCCGGCAGATAACAGGCGAGGGCTTTTGCAGGGCGGTGACACAGACCCTACTTTACACTAAGGATGATGATGATGTTTGGTTTGTGGGGCGCTCAACTGCGCGGTTGTCAGCGCCTATACAAATTCTCAGCTCAATCTCACCACTGTAATGAATGACGATGAAATGATGAGGATAACACAAACACCTAGTTATCTGGAGGCAGGTGAAAATCCGTGACTCCGCCGGGAATCGAACCCGGGACCCCGTGCTCGGGAAGCGAGAACGCGGCCGCGAGACCACCAGCTGCGGACTTTACACTAAGGAAACAAAAGTCATGGGTTATCACCCAATATCATGTCAGATCTTCTTTTGCCCGGCATAATGCAGCAACTCGAGGTGGCATGGACTCAACAAGTCGTTGGAAGCCCCCTACAGAAATACTGACTCTATAGCCGTCCATAATTGCGAAAGTGTTGCCAGTGCAGGATGTTGTGCACGAACTCGCAATAATGTTCCATAAATGTTCGATGGTGATTCATGTTGGGCAACCCCGAATATTCTTCAAACCAGTCGCGAACAATTGTGGCCTGGTGAAATGGCGCATTGCCGCCCATAAAACCTCAATCATTGTTTGGGAACATAAAGTCCATGAATGGCTTCAAATATTCTCCAAGTAGCTGAACATAACCATTTTCTGTCAATGATAGGTTCAGTTAGACCAGAGGACCCAATCAATTTCATGTGATCACAGACCACACCATTATGAAGCCACCACGAGCTTCCACATTGCCTTATTGACAACTTGGGTCCATGATTTCGTGGGATCTGCGCTACACTCGAACCCTACATCAGCTCTTACCAACTGAAATCGGGACTCATCTGACCAGGTCACGTTTTTCCAGGCGTCTAGGACCCGACCTACACTACTGGCCATTAAAATTGCTACACCACGAAGATGACGCGCTGCAGACGCGAAATTTAACCGACAGGAAGAAGATGCTGTGATATGCAAATGATTAGCTTTTCAGAGCATTCACACAAGGTTGGCGCCGGTTGCGACACATACAACGTGCTGACATGAGGAAAGCTTCCAATCGATTTCTCATATACAAACAGCAGTTGACCAGCGTTGCCTGGTGAAACTTTGTTGTGATGCCTCGTGTAAGGAGGAGAGATGCGTACCATCACGTTTCCGACTTTGATAAAGTTCGGATTGTAGCCTATCGCGATTGCGGTTTATCGTATAGCGGCATTGCTGCTCGCGTTGGTCGAGATCCAATGACTGTTAGCAGAATATGGAATCGGCGTGTTCAGGAGAGTAATACGGAACGCCGTGCTGGATCCCAACGGCCGCGTATCACTAGCAGTCGATATGACAGGCATCTTATCCGCATGGCTGTAACGGATCGTGCAGCCACGTCTCGATCCCTGAGTCATCAGATGGGGACATTTGAAAGACAACAACTATCTGCACGAACAGTTCGACGACGTTTGCAGCAGCACGGACTATCAGCTCGGAGACCATGGCTGCGGTTACCCTTGACGCTGCATCACAGACAGGAGCGCCTGCGATGGTGTACTGAACGACGAACCTGGGTGCACGAATGGCAAAACGTCATTTTTTCGGATGAATCCAGGTTCTGTTTACAGCCTCATGATGGTCGCATCCGTGTTTGGCGACATCGCGGTGAACACACATTGGAAGCGTGTATTCGTCATCGCCATACTGCCGTATCACCCGGCGTGATAGTATGGGGTGCCATTGGTTACACGTCTCGGTCACCTTTTGTTCGCATTGATGGCACTTTGAACAGTGGACGTTACATTTCAGATGTGTTACGGCCCGTGGCTCTACCCTTCATTCTGTCGCTGCGAAACCTACATTTCATCAGGATAATGCACGACCGCATGTTGCAGGTCCTGTACTGGCCTTTCTGGATACAGAAATGCCCAGGCGTATCAAGGCCGTTATTACGGCCAGAGGTGGTTGTTCTGGGTACTGATTTCTCAGGATCTATGCACGCAAATTGCGTGAAACTGCATTCACATGTCAGTTCTAGTATAACATATTTGCCCAATGAATACCCGTTTATCGTCTGCATTTCTTCTTAGTGAGCAATTTTAATGGCCAGCAGTGTAGTTGGTCACGAGTGCAGGAGAGGTGCTGCATTCGACGTCATGCTGTTAGCAAAGGTACTCGAGTCGCTGTCTGCTGTCACGGTACATTAACACAAAATTTCGACGCACTGTCGTAAGTCCCACATTGGTTTCTCCGCTGTGTGGGTTGTCTGTTAGCACAGACAAATGTATGCAAACGCCGCTGCTCTCTGTCGTTAACTGAAGTTCGTTGGCCACTGTGATGTCCGTGGTGAGAGGTAACGTCTGAAATTTCGTATTCCGGACACTGTCTTGACACTGTGGATCTCGGAATATTCAATTCCCTAACGATTTCCGAAGTGGAATGTCCCATGCATCTAGCTCCAATTAACATTCCGCACTCAAAGCCTGTTAATTCGCGTCGTGTGGCCATAATCACGTCGGCCACCTTTTCACGTGGATTACCTGAGCGCAAATGACAGCTCCGCCAATGCACTGCCCTTTTATACTTTGTGCATACGTCTTATGAACGCGATACTACCGCCATCTATAAACGTGCATACCGCTATCCCATGACTTCTGTCACCTCACTGCACACATTTTCCTTAATTGTGATACCTTCGCTATCCAGCATGCTGTAATCCACGTGACAACTTTATTTTATATAAAATGGCAAATTAGTTCTCAATGGATTACACTGTTTCTCGCTGGCTTATTTATCGCAGATATTATCGTAATTGTGATAGCAACACACTAGGCGCCAGCATCATTAATAAAACAGACTAAACACGACGATACAACCATTCTGACATTTACAAAATCGATGCAGCGAATGTAATATAGCGGACGGTGGAGAGACAGGCATACTTTTGAAACGAGGTATAGAGAACACATGCTCGTAAACAAAAGCGAAAATATCCTTTCAGTCATCAGCATACGCCTCAGAGTATTTAAACACTCCACTGATGATATCCGGAAAAATTTCACGACTTTACATATGTCTACAGAGGCCAATTAATTGACATTTTAGAAGAAATGCAAATCTACATTCAGTCGAGTAAGCATTTAGAACAAACGTTAAATGAACAAACAGAATTGTGCAGTGTGAATTTATTAAACCATGTGTTACTTCAACAGTTGAATATTTTTATGAGTGTTTTGGTTTGATGTTTGCATCAGTTGTCGTTATTCACGGCGTCAATAACACTGATGTTCACTTTTGGAGAGATTATCTTTGACTTACGTGTGTGTCAAATTAGCGTAGGTTTTAGCAAGTATAGTAGGCAATTGATGCCATTCTTAGAAAGATATGTGAAAGGATCGTGTGAATGGTAATGAGAAATAAAGCGTGGTTGGAGTGCGATGAGTATAAAAACAGAAATTTTGATAAGATGGTTCAGAAATAAAATAGGAAGGTGGACAAGTTCAGCGACGAGCTGACCAATTTTCGAATGGAACAGTCAAGTAGAAGTGGTGAAAGTAAGGGGAAAGCAGCATCAGATTTTGAGGAACTGAATGGTGCGTTTGATGACAGTGAAGATGAACGAGGAACTGATTCCAGATTGTTGATGCTGTAGTCACAATCAGAAATGCTTCAGCAAGGAATTGTGATAGGTTGATTTCGATATTGAGGCGTCATGCAATGAGTTGACGTGCGTTCATGCCAAACGTAGAGACAGGGAAGAAAACGCAGATCGATGCAGTCTTAGAATTTTTAAAGCAGGCAGAAAAGAGGAATTAGAGAGAAAATAAGGAATTTTTAAAGCAGGAAGAAAAGAGGATGCAAAAGGAAGAAAACATAAGTGGAAAGAAAATAAGGAAAGAAAGGAAAAAAATTAGAGAAAACCATTGTCGAGATCAAAGACAAGATGATGGTAATTAAGAAGATAGAAACTGAGTCAAAACATATAGCAATCGACGTGAAGAACGATGCATGAGTAGTTAGAATCGAAGCATTAGGAACAAGAAAACAGGTGCCATTAGCAAAGAAACAAGCAAGGCAGCCCACTCACTGTCAACGGCAGGAGTCTGACCTGTTAGTGTACCAACTTTCAAGTGGAGCCTGGCACACACCAAATTAAATTTTTTGTATTTGAGAGACTTTATATCACATCATTAATGCGCAGGACTAAGAGTTTCAGGGAGTAGGGGATGTGAGGATGATAACTACTGAAAAGCATGTCTGCCATTTTTACCATCACTATACTGAACCAGATCTCTCAAAAGAAACTCAGGGTATTGTGACCATGGTAATCCAGCCCTACACAAACCACGGGTAAATGTCATTTGAAGGTATGTGACTCCTGTTTGATAATTATGATTTTTAGTCTATTTCAATACAATGGTGCGACTAGAATCACAAGTAATATATTCACAGAGGTTTAATATAAATTAGTAATTGTCATAAATGTTTAGCTGGTTGTGTGAGGAAATGTTCTCAAGTTTTGCAGCTGATATCCGATCATGTACAGCACAATAGGGAATATTCAATTCACGACAGATTTGAGTAGTCTCATAGAGTATCTGGGGCATGTACTGTAATTTCGTATAGTCAGATCTTCTATTTCTGTTATTTAGTTACATGTTGGATTAAGCAAGATTTAGAGTATTGGTGATGCGAATAGTTAAGCTTGGTACTTAAGAAGTGATGGTAAATATGCAGGTGGAGTATTTTTAATTGCATTTGTTTGTCCTGTTGCATGGTTTATAATGGAGTTGGGTAGGTTCGAATATGGACAGTACACAATGAAAAACATTCAGATGTCTCACTTCACATACATTATGGCAGATTCCATGATTGTGGACCACTGAACGAGTCTAAATAGTTTATCAGCTTTTATATAAATGTGCATTGTTCTATTACATCATAGCGAATTTATCTTTTTTGTATTTTTGTATTCAGTGTTTTTTGCTTGATATCTTATGAAAAATTGTTTTATAGCAGTCCCTGACATGTATGAGATATGTTTAGACTTGAACCCATCGGGTTACATCAAGGCCGTGAGACACACCTAGTCAGTCTGGGGCAGACAGGTAGGCATTTCGGCAGCTGAGCAATGGGGGCACAAGGCAACCCAGCTTATGGTGATCTGCTGCTGATCCACATTCTGGGTGGTCGACGGCAAGTTACAGTGCAGGGGGACTCACAAGGTGTGTGACGCTGCCTACCTGAGGTGTCCCAAGGAGGGAGAATCTGGATCACGGTGAATATCCCAAAGTGACAACCCAGCGTTAGCAAAAACCAGATGATGCAGACAGCCTGGCACCTGGGTCAGCATGTCCACAGAGCACTTCAACATCCAGATGCTTCCTAAGAGGCTTCACATCTCTTTGACTAGGTTGTAACTAGACCTAATACAGGCATGTTGTTTGTAGTGACATCCCGCATGCCACATTCATACCTTCTTGCCAACTGAGTTCTTGTGACTCATCCATTCAGTCAGACTGTAGCCAGACGCATTTCTGTACTAGGAAATAACCTACAAAGTACATCTATTACTTTCCACCTTATGAGAATATGCACCTTATGCCGACCATGAAAACAGAACTGATCAGGACCAAGAAATTCTCAAATTGCACTTAGATAGCTAAACATGCCTGTTGTGCTATTACACTTTCCTGCATACACTTTGCTCAACATGGAGCCATGAATCTGTCCAGGGTTTTGCGCTGCCAGTATGTCAACAAGAGCCAGTCAGTAGAATCCATGCAGCCAATGACAAGAAGGAAGTATATCCAGTATTGCCCAAAGCTGTCTTGTGGTCAGAGAAAGGTCCTTACCACTATCCATGAGCTCTGAACAACATTTGTGCCCAACAATTCCAGCTCCACTTCACTAATTCAATTAGGTGAAAGTGACACCCAAAGTGAGACGGGGGAGTACTCATTGTGAAGTAATGTGATGCTTTCATAGTGCTATAGTTAGTAGGTATTGATGCTTTCAATTTGGTTGTGCTATCCCTTTCATGCCATGACTATAATGTTTCATGCTTAACTTGTTGACAATCATTTGTACTAATTTTGCGTTCTATCTTGTAACATGTTCTTCATTACAGTTTACACTACTCTTAGACTTGTATTTATGACGTCCACAACTGACTTATGATGTCTCTGCATTCATTTCGTTCACCATAAACCTGCAGTCATGACATTGTTGCAGTTTGTTTTTACCCACAATTAAAAATTATGGATAAAAGTTTGCTTAAACACTTATTTCATTGTTTGCCATTGACATTGCACAGTTTAGATGATTTATTCTGTGACAAAATTTACAGTTACTCATGCCTTTAATATAATTATTTGCTTGCATTTATATATATATATATATATATATATATATATATATATATATATATATATATATATATATATATATATATATATATATATATATATTCATGATTTGTCCAAACACTAATTTACAGCTTGTACCTCTGTTGACTTAAGTATGTTGTTTATGTATGTAACATTTCACACATGTTTCTCACATAATTGTTTGTTTGCTTCCAGTGGTATGTTCATTTTTGGTCTGCATTCACAGTCTGCATACACGGTTTGTACTTGCACATTTGTCCACTTTGGTTTATTGATTACACGTGCCACATTTTACTTGTCACACACGTCTCAGTGCATTTACCATGTGTGTATGAGTGCTGGTGAGAATGTAATTATCGAATGTTTGGAAATTCGGTCAATTTAATTTCTTTTGTACTTCTTATGTTTGCAAACAGGGATACCATATTTCGTGGAGGTACAGAGGTTCCTTACTATCTTTTATGAACTGTATCAGAAAATTTCTGCTCTATGCTCGGTAAAGGAGTTAGGATGTTGTTACGTTGGATATGTTCCATCTATGTTTGATTGTTTGACTGTGTATCTGAAATACATTCAGAGACCATTTAGCCCTATATGTAAAAATGCCAGCAACATCCAGCATGGCCTTTATTCAACAGTAAAGTGTATATGTGAATATCTGTTGGGTTCCTTGAGAATGTTTGTGTTTTGGATCATTATGTTTCATTTTTGTCTTGATGTTGGAAACGTTGACCTCTTTTCTTTTCCATTCTTTATTCTGATTAACTAACGTAATACTAAATATGAAAGTTTTTTGATTGTCCATGTCACACTACCACGATTTACGTGCAGCATTTCCCACGCAAAAATTTCCTGCCAATGGAGGGTTGTTAAAGGCGACAGTACCTTTCTTTCACTTTATTTATCCAGTTCATGCAGACAGAGGCAATGAGAACATTTGTTTTGGGTTAGGATGACTGATAAAATGTTTATTAAAGAGAGTTGACAGTGGTTGTGTACTGAGTTCATTGGTTCCATATAACTTCTTGATGAGCTCATTCACCACTAATTTCCATAGTAATGGGAACAAGGCTCCAACATGTGTACTCTCTCTAGTGGTGTTGATCACCATTTTCAAATTTTCGTGGCTTCTACCTTTCACCTGTTCAACATGGTCTTAATCCACCTACATATAGTGGTTTAATGCCATGTATTTCCACGGCTTCAATACGAAGATTGTATTGCTGAAAGTTTCCAAGAAGACACAGAGCGCCATTTCCTGAATGTGTAGTTCTTTTTCTACCTTCCCAACAAGCTTGTGAAGTCCTGTTTCACATGATTTGCCTGGTTGATACGCTTGTTAGTTTTCGTGTTGAGGAACCTCAGTTCATCTCCTTTCGCTAAAGTGCACTCTAACTAGTTTTTCTAATATCTTTAGATGTAAGGAGGATAGAGTGATTGGTCTCGTCTCCTCAGGCTTTGTGTGATCAGTTCTCCATGGCTTCGGAATGGAAACAGCTTTCACTGTCCTTCAAGTATTAGGAACGACTCCTGCAGCTATACTGACTCTGAACAGTCTACATAGGAGTAAAATTAATCTCTCTCCTCCTTGTTACAAAAGAGCCCGAAAGATACTGTCTAGACATGGTGACTTGAATGGTTGACATATTCCCACAAACCACTGGATTTTCTTGAAATCCACAGATTCATTGACAGATTCCCAAATCTCCCGTTTGTTCGCTGTAAAGCAGTACGTCACAGGGACTGAATCTTGGTCTCAATCATCTGCCAGAGTGCATTGGGGGAAGTGAGTCTTGAGGACCACTTCCAGCTTCTCATGCTCAGACATATTATGCTCACCATCTTTCCTCCTTCGTGTCCGTTCTAGATTGTTGGTATTCTAATGAATATATTGTGGAATCTGGCTCTAACAGCTATATATTCCACATCCTCCCAGTATACATTCCAGGATGATTGTTTTGCTTGCTTAGCGGCAAGATTGTGTTTGGCAACTGCCTCTCGATATTTCACCCATTGTTCTTTCCCTCTTGCAAAGTTAAACAGTCTTCTTACCTGCTGTCTTTGAAATTCCAGATTGTTGTTCCACAAAAGTACATTCCTGTTTGTGCACTTATTGGTGATTGCTCAGTTTTCTATAACGACGTCATGATGGTAGCCGTTACTCCACCTGCCGTTTTCTTTTAAATGTGCTGGATTCCTTATCGAAGTTTTAACTTCAGATAGTGCTACCGCCACCATCCTTAGGCTCACGATGTAACACATCCTGTGATACAGGGGCTCCCCATGAATCTAGTGGTCACAAATCTGTTATCCAAGAGGAAACGCTATCAAGGTAGAGCTGTTCAAATTAATTATTAGTCCAGAATGGTCATAGCAATTAGACTGAGGAGGATGTTAACGGAACTGCAATAATGTAGGTGAAATCAAAGTTGTTGAATTAAAAACTATGGTCCGCATTAGTATTATTATGTTCGATGAAATGGTACCAACTTTTCGATGTCGCCACGAGCGCCACATGCGCTTGGATGAAAAAAAAAATGTCAAAGGACAAGGAATCATGTAGACTTAATAATCAAGAGAAACGGCTACAAGTTAGCACTGAGTCGTAACTAGTGGAGGAAAGGCAGTTTTGTGGTTTTGAACATCACGACAGATGATCTCACAAGTCTAAATTCATTAAATGAGTGGGCATTTAGCTCTGACAGAATAAGAAAAGAAAGAAAGAAGATTAACGCTACTTGATTAGGCTCGGTTCCCTGCTTTATCCATATTAAAGTTAATTTCGCCCCACGTTATCTAGTCTCAAACATGCTTATCTGACTTCCGGAGTTCAGATAAGGCGCAGTCAGACCCAGAAACCTCTGCTGCCTGCATTCTTATGACTCGGGCTAGACTAAAAACCAGCTTTAGCTAGCAACTACTCGACCGACCTCTACAGCTGAAAGCTAAAGTTAATATCCTAGCTCCCCTCCCCCCCCCCCCCCCCCCAACAATTCTTCGTTTTTGCGTCTAAGAGAAGGGTTGGACTGCCGGTGCAACTGGGCACAAACAAAATCGTCATCTTCTGTCACCGGTGAGAGCCCCATCGACTCCCCACACCGTTTCTGAGGTCGACCCATGGCACTAAGCTGCATACCTACTTGGCGTCGCTCTGGCTGCCACTTGTCCGATGGAGAATCACGTACCATCTTGCACAACAGAGCCAAGTGAACCGAACCCTGGCCGGGAAGTTACTCTCCAGTATGACACACACACTGAAACCTTCCCGTCTCCTCTATATCTCTTTTGTTACGCAACCTTCCCTTCTACAATAACCTATGAAACCTGCCCTTAGGATTATCTCTTGCTTAATAATAACAAATGAAATCTTCCCTTTGAACGTTAACTCGAATCTACCGCCGGTCCTGGGAGCCTTCCGCGAGGCGTGCGTGTACACAGGCATACAGAAAACAGAGCAAGCGCCTGTGTTACATTTACAGGCAAGTTTAGAACACAGAACGATAGGCTATGTCGCGGTCGCATGGATGGATCTGACATAAAATCGAAAGAAATGCGAAAACTGATTAGGGCATAGGTATAAACTGACCTAATATACACCGAAATGCGGTGAAAATGAAGATGTAATTGATTATCTTCTGGTTCGCACGGAGCAATTTGTACATGGAGTCAAGTATGCGGCACCAAGAGGAATGTAGGAAAACGGTGACATCGAAGCGAGCGGAATCAGGAAGGTAGTCAATTTTTTTCCGATTGAGTTCGCATTATAGTGTATATCTACTGAGGTAACAGTGATACACACGAGTTGACTACTGTATTTGATGCTTTTCAGGAGGACAGAGAATCATTCACGTCTAAACTTATTCACATCTGTGTTAAAGGATAGCAGAGAATGTACGGGATGATCGATTGAGATGGAGCTGTAACTAGGTACGATTTAAACGTTGACTGATTTATTCTAGAGGACAAGTTGCTGAAGGTCAATTTTTTTCCAGTGTTCTACCTGGATGCATTAGTCACGTGATATACCCTGCGTTCTAGTCGTATGCAGCTACGTGTTCCGTATGTGGTTTAAAGCACTATCTACTTGCGATCGTTAACGGTGAACTCGTCGGTCATTAGAGGACTTCCATCTCATGTGTGATGAAAGTTGACACATTCCTCTAAACGCACTTTGATTTACGCGATCCCCACCCTGTCGCATCCTTGGTGTAAAATCGAGACTTCAGGGTCATAACTAAGTTATCTGTGGGTGCTTGTGAGGCGCTGCAATCATTGTGTACACACTTACCCGACAGATGGGCTGTTTACAGAGTTGGTGACGGAATGACTTGTAATTTTCACATGTTGGACGCTACTGTTATGCGCATCTGTTTCCTTGTAGGATGTACCGCCCGCTACTAACTATCATTTTTATATAGTGCTGATGGAGTAACAGTATAATTTCTGACTCGTGATCGTATGTGACCAGTGAGTTTGGCTACCTGTTCTAACTTAATGGTTAATGATTTTTCAGTCCTCTGTCGCTACTTTGTGGCTCTGAACGCATACTTTCTCTAACATGGTCTTTGGGCAACATCCTTAAGTAATTTCGATAACCAGATTGATATTTTTGCGATTCTGAATAGTTCCCCTACTGTCTTGACCAGAAGCTTTGTCCGGTCCCATGGAAACCATCTGCTTCAGCCAGTCCACTGTCTTCACCCTCTCATAGACAAAGACGAGAGCATTCATATCCAGATAAACCCTTATGAATTTGGGGCCTTGACTTGTATCCTCCCCAAAGTTTTCAGAGAAAGTCATTTGGACTAGCTCCTAGGTGATGTTAGCAAGAGGGCAGCCTTGCTGGAAAACAGCCATTCTAAAAATTGGGACTGCTGTACTATAGGTCTGATACCCTATTTCGTCTCTCAGTTTTTTTACGCATTTCTCCTGTCAACAGTGTAAACAGACTCCTACCTCGTTTCCTTTCTTTCTGTCTCGGATGTAAAAGGCGCGTTTTACCCTCCTCACTTTGAGACAGCCTTTTCTTGGGGGTGTTAGGTTCAAGACCTTTTAGTTTCCTCCATTTATTGTTGGGGTGCCATTCCTTTCTGTCATTTTCTCTTTGTTCTTTAAATAGTTCGCTTCCTCTGCACCCCAGAAAAAGCCTTAATATTGACCTGGTCCAACCTCTCATTAATTTTTTTTCATTCCTGGAACAGGTCCCTCCACCAACGCAATTGTGGGAACAGCTTCCATTGGTTCAGTGCTCAATGTCTGGGTGTTTGAGTTATTTTGAAAACCAAGTCACTCAGTTTTTTATTTAATTTTTGTGCTCTCTATTTTGGTTCAACGAGAATTGAGGATATATATTGGTCCACACCAGTGGAGCCCCACACTCGTGTAACGATAATTAATTACTGTAGGAGGTCGCCCGGAATCCCTGAGGCTCCGTCAATGATTCATCATCCCTAGCTTCATGCAACCCTCACAAGGAATTGCATCATACTTTGGGTTGGCAAGTGCCTTAGTTTCGTCCCACTTGTCCCATCTGATACTCATTTTCATATGAATCGGATGTCCAGGAGGTAGTATTTATCTCCCTCACCTCTGAAAGGATCTACTTTTGCGTGGGGTCATACTTTCCAGACCAACATAGAGCACTCATGAGGGGTAAGCATAAGTTTTCCGGCAGTAGACTTCACAACAATGTTATGTACATCTATAGTATTTACAATAACTAAAATATTCTATTGAATCTGAGAACATGCATACTCATATTGTTTTTACGGTTCTATAGCTTAGTCGGTAAAAACGAAACCCTTATAGAATCATTTTGTTGTCCGTCCGTCTGTTTCTTGGCAGTGTTAGAAATCCAAGCTTCTAAGTCAATGCCACCAAAAGCTACGACATTTTATGTCAGATATTTTGACACTCGTAAACTCACTCCTCAAAATCTGTAGAGTATCACCAGTCAGCTTTGATCGTGAAATTTGTAAAGGTTTCAAAGTTCAGGTAAATGAAATAATCCGAAAACTGTTAATTTGTAATTGTCTCACATAAAAATATTTTTTTGCCATCTGTTATCTGTCTGTAAGTCTGTCTTTCTCCTGAGATCCCTTTTCTCAGGAACGGGCAGAGCTATCAATTTGAAATTTATGTCAAATACGGTCTCTTGGCCGTGGAAATAATTTAAATTTCCACGTTAATGCAGTCAACATATATGGCAATATGTGTCATCTAATTTGATCCTCGCATACTCATCCTTCAGAACTCACACATAAAGTACATATATACATGCCGAGTGTGGTGATCTAATGGCGAAGCATGGACATCAAGTGATCACAGTATCGAATATGGATTGGACCCAAGTTTTTCAGTCTTTCTTTTAACCTGGCTGTTGCCTCTCAACGATGTGAGGAATCACCAGAAACAGCACGTGCCTCGGATTCCATGTTAAGCTGTAGGTTCCGAAAATTCCCTTTAAAAATTGTTTTCGTTTGATTTTAAATTCGTACTGGATTGATTGGTTGGTTATAACGTTGCTGTTGTTTAGTTTTGGGTGTCTTTGTGCATTTGTAACTGCGACAGAAACCAAATATTACTGCCTGCGAGAATACAACATGAATTTGTCCCTATTTTAAAATCTCTCTAAAAACATGCAACTGTTTAAGTATCCTAAATTATGGTTTTAATTTCAGATTTAATGGACTGAATACTGCTGAATCGCAGAGCCTGGAAGGCGCAGGACTTGCATCAATACTTTGGTATTCAAGATGTTACAAATATGGTTCAATTTACAGATATGAGATACACTGAAGATACAGAAAAGCCACTCAATATTTCCCCACTGAAATTAGTATTTTTATTGGCGCTTCAGCTGTAATGTCTTGTCTAGGACAGCCAAGGATTAAAATGTACTAGGCGAAAACCAACTGTGTCCCAGGAATAGCTGATAGAATTACCAGAGACAGACAGGTATCTCACGAATGGAAATAATTGAAAAGTTGTAAATGATAATACTATCCCTGGCGTGAGGAAGAAGGATAAGTCGTGGGAAGTTAGTCCAGCTACGAAAAGGGTACAGGAAGCATGTCTGAAATCTCCAAGGAGCACTATTGCAGCCATTGATGAACAAGTTATACCATTTATTGGTGTACGTGGTATGAAACAGTTTGTTAAAGAAATTTATACTTTCTCTTCCTTCTCGACAAGTACTTGATTTTGTAGTGTGTGAAGAAAAGGGTACATTTCCAGGAGGTAGTGAGAAACGTAAGAGCATATGTGTTGGAGATCTGCTGTCCTAAGACTGTGTGCATCTGTTTGTGAGGAAACTCGTGTGGTTTTTGACCTATTTTTCACAACGGTGGCCTCTTTGGAAACACTTGCAGATAAAATATAGTCACTGGAACAATAATGAAATCAAGGATTCCAGTAAGTGTGCATCTGCTGGGTGATAAATCTGTGAGTAGGCTTTGAAGAGGGTCATCAGATCAGTCAGTACGTCAAGATGGTGCAATATGTACTGTTAAATGGTTTGACCAAAAACCAGTTTTGCTTTCTGCCACCAAATGTAGAGTACATTCAGAGGACATGTCGAATATGGCCAAAAAAAGATAAACAGTGCATAGCTGATGCCCCGTCCATGAATAAATGCTGAGTACAACAAAGGCAAGGGGGCAAACGATTTGATAGAATTATCAGTTATTATGGAGTTTGTTGCAGGACCGTAAAATAGACAGTCAGGACAATTTTCTGCTTCTTAAATCTTGCAGTTGCGATTAGATGTAATCAGTACAGATTGGAAAGAGCAAAGGAACGACATAATGCAGTCCTTAGATCTTAAAGTTAGAATATTAGAGTATTTTTTCTAAGAAGCAGATACAACCAAAGAACTCTCAGACAGTGAGGATGATGTGCCTGCCAAGAAAAAAAAAAGAGCCAGTGTCTCCTGGTAGCCCTGGTCATAAAAAGATGGATTTACCAGTAATGATGACTATCAGAACGGTGTAAGATGCAAAAACATTGGTTGTATGAAAAAAAAGTAATATGTCAGCCTTGCATGAAGTATTTTTGCCTTTCAGCAGAAAACAATTGTTCTCTATCTAGGCCAGGTGGATTCGTTCAGAATTTCTCTCCTGTCGTAAATCGTTTGTGTTTCAGTCTACTTCAGACAAATGTACTCTTTTATGTCGAAAATTTCTGTACTGAAGAAAATGTTCAATTGGGTCCGTGTAAATGTTTATATTTATCTCTATGATTTTTTTTATTATTCCACTAAGTTTGTATTTTTCACATGATTTTCAATAAAAGAGAAAAGATAGAAACATTCTGTAGGTTTTTTCCCTCTACAGTTACCTAACTTTTATGAGATATGCAGCAGTATAACGTTTACAAAAATAACGTGTAAGTAATTATTTGTAGACATGACTACCCATCGTTCATTCAAAAGGACATGCTGTAAAAACTTGGCCTGGTGAAAAATACAATTTTTTATTTGAAATAGTATAATTTATGCCATTTTATTCTAATTTTTCTAATAATTAGTAAATTTTCTCCATGAAGTTCGCCATGGGTTATGAACGCACCAGTCGCCGAAGCGACGTCCAACAGGACATGCGTCAGGCGATTGAGCCACACGAAATTATTGTTGGGTTTTGGGTTGTTTGGGGAAGGAGACCAGACAGCGAGGTCATCGGTCTCATCGGATTAGGGAAGGACGGGGAAGGAATCGGCCGTGCCGTTTCAAAGGAACCATCCCGGCATTTGCCTGGATCGATTTAGGGAAATCACGGGAAACCTAAATCAGGATGGCCGGACGCGGGATTGAACCGTCGTCCTCCCGAATGCGAGTTCAGTGTCTAACCAGAAATTATTGTTATTATTATTATAATTATTATTATTATCTACACTGAAGAGCCAAAGGAATCGGTACACCTGACTAATATCGTGTAGGGCCTCCGCGAGCACGCAAAAGTGCCGCAACACGACGTGGCATGGACTCGACTGATGTCTGAAGCAGTGCTGGAGGGAACTGACACCATGGATCCTGCACGGTTGTCCGTAAATTCGTAAGAGTACGAGGGGGTGGAGATCTCTTCTGAACAGCTCGTTGCAAGGCATCCCATACATGCTCAATAATGTTCATGTCTGGGGAATTAGGTGGCCAGCGGAAGTGTTTAAACTTAGAAGAGTGTTCCTGGAGCCACTCTGTAACAATTCTGGACGTAGGGGTGTCGCATAGTCCTGCTGGAATTGCCCAAGTCCATCTGAATGCACAATGGACATGAATGGATGTAGGTGATCAGATTGGATGCTTATGTATGTGTCACCTGTCAGAGTTGTATCGAGACGCATCAGGAGTCCTATATCACTCCAACTGCACACGACCCACACCATTACAGAGCCTCCACCAGCTCGAACAGTCCCCTGCTGACATGTAGGGCTCTACATCTACATCTACATCTACATGATTACTCTGCTATTCACAATAAACTGCCTGTCAGAGGGTTCAGTGAACCAGCTTCAAACCGTCTCTCTACCGTTCCACTCTCAAACGTTGCGCGAGAAAAACGAGCACTTAAATTTTTCTGTGCAAGCCCTGATTTATCTTTTTTTATCGTGATGATCATTTCTCCCTATGTAAGTGGGTGCCAACAGACTGTTTTCGCAATCGGAGGAGAAAAATTGGTGATTGAAATTTCACGAGAAGCTCTCGTTGCAATGAAAAACGCCTTTGTTTTAATGATTGCCACTCCAAATCACGTATCATGTCTTCGGCACTATCTCCCCTATTTCGCGATAGTACAAAACGAGCCGCCCTTCTTTGAACTTTTTTGATGTCTTCCATCAGTCCCACCTGATGCGGATCCCACATCGCACAGCAATACTCCAGAATAGGGCGGACAAGCGTGGTGCACGCAGCCTCTTTAGTAGATCTGTTGCACCTTCTAAGTGTTTTGCCAATGAATCTCAGTCTTTGGTTTGCCCTCCCGGCATTATTTATGTGACCGTTGTAATTTAGATTATTTGTAATTGTAATCCCTAAGTATTTATTTGAATTTACAGCCTTAAGATTTGTGTGACTTATCGCGTAATCGAAATTTAGCGGATTTCTTTTACTACTTATGTTAATAACTTTACAATTTTCTTTATTCAGGGTCAATTGCAACTTTTCGCATCATCTTACCTAAATCATTTTGCAATTCGTTTTGGTCATCTGATGACTTTACAAGACGGTAAATGACAGTATCATCTGTAAACAATCTAATAGGGCTACTCAGATTGTCACCTATGTCATTAATATAGATCAGAAAAAATAGACAGGAAATCACGAATCCAGTCGCACAACTGAGGCGATACTCTGTAGGCACGCAGTTTGGTTAGAAGATGCTTGTGAGGAGCGGTGTCTAAAGCATTCTGGAAATCTAAAAATATGGAGTCAATTTGACATCCCCTGTCGATAGCACTCATTACTTCATAAGTGTAAACAGATAGTTGTGTTTCATAAAAACGATGTTATCAGAATCCGTGCTGACTATGTGTCAATAAATCGTTTTCTTCAAGGTAATTCATAATGTCCGAACACAGTATATGATCCAAAACTCTACTAGAAATTGACATTAGTGATATGGGCCTGTAATTCAGCAAATTACTGTGGTTTCCCTTTTTGGGTATTGGTGTGACTTCAGCAATTTGCCAGTCTTAAGGTACAGATCTTTCTATGAGCGAGCGGTTGTAAGTAATTGCTAAATTTGGTGCGATTGCATTGAAAGGTCTCTGTTGGATTCCTTTCACGTTAATTTCTTAAATCTGTTGTCATTTACGGCATAAATTCCTCTTCTAAATTTACTGTGATGTTTCTGACTATCTGGGAGGAGACTGAGCAGTGAAACGTGTTACTTTTACACATAGACAGGAACGATCTGTCACACTACTACACTTTATAAAACAGTTTATATGTAATTCATGTCACACAGTCTCATACGGAACCTACATCCGCTTTCTTTTATATACTGTATATGATAAGATACTATCATCCCCCTTCCCTTCTGTGTGAAAGAATGAATGAGCAAATGTATTTCTAGTTGCATGCTTGAGGGTAGCAGACAAGCCTGTCTGCTAGAGAACAGTAGGACCAACGTTGGAACAGGTAGCTACGCTTTCTAGAAGCAAAGAGGTTTCTATTCTTAGTATGGTTCTGACCGTCCCTTGTCATGTTGGTATAGGAAGATGCCTCTCTGGTCACTCCCGTTTTGTATACAGAAGCCACCCCTCAGGAAGGGACCACGGCAGTCTGTCCGCGGCAAGCGTCTGAAGTGGTAAGATCTCCGGCTAAGCGCGTGTCTGCTAAGTCCGTAGGACAATGGATTTCTTAAGTTCAGCCTAACTGAAAATTTAATCACCTTTATTTCAGGTTTAGCTCTAAAATATCTAATGTTATCTTAAATTGCAACGCAGTGTAATTCGAGTCACAGTTCAGGATATTTTCTGGTAGTAGCTTTGTCACTATTTTATGAGTAAAGTGGAACCACGTGTTGATCAGTAACTCTAACTAAGATCATCAATCTTAAATGCGAATGTGCGTGAGATTATAACGTCTCGTCTTGACAATATTTTTCAATATAGCAAGTTTTCTTTATGTTCAACCCACGTGGGGTGTACTTTGTGAGACCAGTACCACGTGCTTATACAATTGTTTGACCCATCAGGTTAGTAGTAAGACGATAGTAACCAGTTCGAGGTTTTTCTTTTGTAAATGCTTTCCGATCTAATTTATTTTAATTATCAAAATTATTGTGGAGTTACACTCTTTGTGTAAACCAAGTTGACCACGTGAAGCATGTGGTGTAAGCATCAAAGTAGCCCTCAGCTATTCTTTTCAGGAAGATTTCACAGAGAGTTAGTATGAATTTAGTATACCAGTGTGTGGTAATTACATGACGGACAGGATTGCGCTACGAACGTAACTACTTTGGGTGAAAATTGAATCAGTTGGTTGTGGTTAATTTCCTCTTGCATATGTTTCAACGTTCTTCGTGTGTTATTTTATGAATGCAGTGTTGTATGCAGTCTCCCAATCTCGGCTCCCTATTTGATGTGTTCCATAAGATTACAACTTCACATTTTCAAAATCCTAAATAAGGCACCAGTTTAGTTATGCTGAAATTTCAATGATCAATGTTAAAATAAATTTCCAAACATAAACTGATTTATTTCTTTTTATTTAAATTGTCTTTTTATATATATATATATCACTGGTTATTGTAAGGTGAATACTAAAATATTATAATTAATGTTAGTCTGGTTGGGAATTTGGTAAGCTAGACTGGATACTTGGTGAAACAGTTGCTCAGTAATGCAAGGTTAACTTCTTCAGATAGCTCACAGCTTTTAACCCACTTTTATGGTCTTGAATACCAGCACCGCTTTCAGAACAAATTAAAGCAACAACATTACACATGGCGACCCTGTTCTGTAATTCCGCTAGACTCTGGAATCTCTGAAACGTTAGATTGCTAGCGTTGTATAATCTTAATTTTTTATTCCCTGCAGCGCTCAAACAACTTCTGCGTTGTTTCTGAGCAGACTTTCAAATGATTCATGGCGTTGTTGAGCGGCGTTGTGTTGTTTGTCTTGTTGTTTTGTTTTCTATATTTGTGTGTTTTATATATGTGTGTGTGTTTCTTTTCTCGCTTGTAAATTGCACTGTTTCGATCAAAGATAAAAATTTGTTTTGCGTGTGAAAAAGTGCGTACTAGGTTGGGTACCTTTCGTGTAACTGTCGTAATTTTTGGGGGATACATTTACTGTGATTAGTGTGTTGCGTACTGGGTATAAATTGAACGAATGCAGACACGTAACCAAGCTAAAAGTAGGCGGTCCAACAACTTAAGCAACATGGACCAAGGGGATAATTTGATTTCGAATATTAACGCGTCGGACGGTTCCGAAAATGCAATGGGGAATACTTCAGACGAAATGCAAAACAGGACGAACGGGCTCACAGCAGAGCCAGAAATTTATTTGCCTTCTACTAACCAAATTGATTTGGCAGAACTCATGAAAGCCTTATTGCAACAAAATAAATAAAACTCAGAGAAATCAGAAAAATCGTTCCGAGAACAAAAAGAATCATCTGATAAATCGATCCGCGAGCTAGGCGAACAAATAGACGAACAACTAATCCAACAGACAAATAAAGTCGACAAGTCGGTACAAAGAGTGTCTGATGATATCTCACAAAGAATAAACAATCTGGCAAGTGAAATAAAAAGCGATATTATGAAAGAATTAGGCCGTACATTTGAACAAATCGATGACCGTCTGCAAGCCTTAGAACAGGGCAAGCGGAGTCGCGATGCAGAATCGAAAGAGAGCGAAGAACAGCTACTTAGGAATTTCCAAGCGCTGAGAGAAGAATGACAAAGGGAACGCCAGCAGGTACTCTCGTGGGTCCAGGAGGCGGAAACGCATTGTCCCGCGTCCGTCTGCAACACAGTAGCAGACAACAGTCAAGCGATTCACACACTCGAACAGCAAGTAGAACAATTGAAGCAGACTGCGGCGGCGGACAACAGACAAATACATGATAAGATTGCGGCATTAGTGGACATCGTAGGCACGATGAAGGTGACGGAGAGTGTCAGTGTCGTCGTAACTGCCGCCTGCTTCACGTCTGCTGTGCAGCGAGCTACCTTAATTTAAGTATTAACTGTACTTTTCTTACTTGTCACTTCTTCTTCCGTGTCTTTTTGCTTTTAGGAAGCTTTAATTGTCGAGTGCTAGTAATAGTGTTCCATAGATTTCGTGTTTGTTTTGAATACAGTCAGAGAGTCCCTTTAGTCAGCCATAGTGCCAGTAGTGTCAGTGTCGTCCTAACCGCCGTCTGCTTCACGTCTGCTGTGCAGCGAGCTACCTTAATTTAAGTATTAACTGTATTTTTCTTACTTGTCACTTCTTCTTCCGTGTGTTTTTGCTTTTAGGAAGCTTTAATTGTCGAGTGCTAGTAATAGTGTCCCACAGATTTCGTATTTGTTTTGAATACAGTCAGAGAGAGTCCCTTTAGTCAGCCACAGTGCCAGTAGTGCTAGTGTTTGTTTTGAATACAGTCCAGAGACAGGTAGTACTATTTTCATTGTTTTCTACAAGAAGTGGCTAGCAATCACAGTTTAGTCAACAATCAGCCGCCTTTAGTGAATTAGCAGTCTAGTTAAAAGTCGATTAACTCTCTACAGTAAATTGATTCCTTAGGATGGATAGGATGTGTGACTGCTGTGTACGGATGCAGGAGGAGCTGGGCACTGTTCGCGAACAGCTGAGCGTGTTGATGGCCGCGGTCAGCCATCTTCAGGCTGCTGCCTCGGAGTGTAGCGGCAGTGGGGAGTCTGGTGCATCGCATGGTACACCCCAGGTGTTACATGCTTCAGCAACTGTCACTGCTGTCGAGACATCTTCGCGGGTACCGGGCGCGGTTGGACCACCCTCTCCCCAAGGGGAGTGGCGGGTTCAGCGGCGTTCGCGGCGCACAAGGCGGAGGGTAAATGTGGAGACTGGCCGTGTGGCATCGCCCACTCTGCCTGTGAGTGGACATGTGGCTGCTCCTTCAGCAAGGTCCGAGCAGGCACACGGGGGGAGGGGTTTATTAGTTATTGGGAGCTCCAACATTAGGCGGGTGATTGAGCCTCTTAGGGAAATAGCCGAAAGGTCGGGGAAGAAGGCCAGTGTTCACTCTGTCTGCTTGCCGGGGGGTCTCACCCGAGATGTGGAGGAGGCCCTGCCGGAGGCGATAGAGAGCACTGGGTGCACCCGACTGCAAATTGTTGCTCATGTCGACACCAATGACTCCTGCCGTCTGGGTTCAGAGGTCATCCTCAGTTCGTACAGGCGGTTGGCGGGATTGGTGAAGGCGGAAAGCCTCGCTCCCAGGGTGGAACCAGAGCTAACTATTTGTAGTATCGTTCCCAGAACCGATCGCGGTCCTCTGGTTTGGAGCCGAGTGGAAGGCTTAAACCAGAGGCTCAGACGATTCTGCGGAGATCTGGGGTGCAAATTTCTCGACCTCCGGTATCGAGTGGAGAAATGTAGGGTCCCCCTGAATAGGTCAGGCGTGCACTACACGCCGGAAGCGGCTACAAGGGTAGCGGAGTACGTGTGGAGTGCACATGGGGGTTTTTTAGGTTAGAGAATTCCCTCCCTAGGCCCGACAAGACGCCTCCTGAGACGCGGCAAGGTAGGAGTAGGCAAAATGCAACAGGGAATAACAATATTAATGTGCTAATAGTAAACTGCAGGAGCGTTTATATAAAGGTCCCAGAACTGCTCTCATTAATAAACGGTCACAACGCCCATATAGTACTAGGGACAGAAAGTTGGCTGAAACCAGATGTAAACAGTAATGAAATCCTAAACTCAGATTGGAATGTATACCGCAGAGACAGGCTGGACAGTGAAGGGGGAAGCGTGTTTATAGCGATAATAAGTGCAATAGTATAGAAGGAAATTGACGGAGATCCGAAATGTGAAATGATTTGGGTGAAGGTCACGGTTAAAGTAGGCTCAGACATGGTAATTGGATGTCTCTATAGGCTCAGCAGCTGTTGTGGCTGAGCACCTAAAGGATAATTTGGAAAATATTTCGAGTAGATTTCCCCACCATGTTATAGTTCTGGGTGGAGATTTTAATTTGCCAGAGATAGACTGGGAGAGTCAAACGTTCATAACAGGTGGCGGGGACAAAGAATCCAGTGAAATTTTTTTAAGTGCTTTATCTGAAAACTACCTTGAGCAGTTAAACAGAGAACCGACTCGTGGCGATAACATATTAGACCTTCTGGTGACAAACAGACCCGAACTATTTGAAACAGTTAACGCAGAACTGGGAATCAGCGATCATAAAGCGGTTACGGCATCGATGATTTCAGCCGTAAATAGAAATATTAAAAAAGGTAGGAAGATTTTTCTGTTTAGCAAAAGTGACAAAAAGCAGATTACAGAGTACCTGACGGTTCAACACAAAAGTTTTGTCTCAAGTACAGATAGTGTTGAAGATCAGTGGACACAGTTCAAAACCATCGTCCAATATGCGTTAGATGAGTATGTGCCAAGCAAGATCGCAAGAGATGGAAAAGAGCCACCGTGGTACAACAACCGAGTTAGAAAACTGCTGCGGAAGCAAAGGGAACTTCACAGCAAACATAAACATAGCCAAAGCCTTGCAGACAAACAATAATTACGCGAAGCGAAATGTAGTGTGAGGAGGGCTATGCGAGAGGCGTTCAATGAATTCGAAAGTAAAGTTCTATGTACTGACTTGGCAGAAAATCCTAAGAAATTCTGGTCTTATGTCAAAGCGGTAGGTGGATCAAAACAAAATGTCCAGCCACTCTGTGACCAAAATGGTACTGAAACAGAGGATGACAGACTAAAGGCCGAAATACTAAATGTCTTTTTCCAAAGCTGTTTCACAGAGGAAGACTGCACTGTAGTTCCTTCTCTAGATTGTCGTACAGATGACAGAATGGTAGATATAGAAATAGACGACAGAGGGATAGGGAAATATTTAAAATCGCTCAAAAGAGGAAAGGCCGCTGGACCTGATGGGATACCAGTTCGAATTTACACAGAGTACGCGAAGGAACTTGCCCCCTTCTTGCAGCGGTGTACCGTAGGTCTCTAGAAGAGCGTAGCGTTCCAAAGGATTGGAAAAGGGCGCAGGTCATCCCCGTTTTCAGGAAGGGACGTCGAACAGATGTGCAGAACTATAGACCTATATCTCTAACGTCGATCAGTTGTAGAATTTTGGAACACGTATTAAATGCGAGTATAATGACTTTTCTGGAGACTAGAAATCTACTCTGTAGGAATCAGCATGGGTTTCTAAAAAGACGGCCGTGTGAAACCCAGCTCGCGCTATTCCTCCACGAGACTCAGGGGGCCATAGAAACGGGTTCACAGGTAGATGCCGTGTTTCTTGACTTCCGCAAGGCGTTCGATACAGTTCCCCACAGTCGTTTAATGAACAAAGTAAGAGCATATGGACTATCAAACCAGTTGTGTGATTGGATTGAGGAGTTCATAGATAACAGAACGCAGCATGTCACTCTCAATGGAGAGAAGTCTTCCGAAGTAAGAGTGATTTCAGGTGTGCCACAGGGGAGTGTCATGGGACCGTTGCTGTTCACAATATACATAAATGACCTGGTAGATGACATCGGAAGTTCACTGAGGCTTTTTGCAGATGATGCTGTGGTGTATCGAGAGGTTGTAACAATGGAAAATTGTACTGAAATACAGGAGGATCTGCAGCGAATTGACACATGGTGCAGGGAATGGCAATTGAATCTCAATGTAGACAAGTGTAATGTGCCGCGAATACATAGAAAGATCCCTTATCATTTAGCTACAAAATAGCAGGTCAGCAACTGGAAGCAGTTAATTCCATAAATTATCTGGGAGTACGCATTAGGAGTGATTTAAAATGGAATGATCATATAAAGTTGATCGTCGGTAAAGCAGATGCCAGACTGAGATTCATTGGAAGAATCCTAAGGAAATGCAATCCGAAAACAAAGGAAGTAGGTTACAGTGCGCTTGTTCGCCCACTAATTGAATACTGCTCAGCGGCGTGGGATCCGTATCAGATAGGGTTGATAGAAGAGATAGAGAAGATCCAACGGAGAGCAGCGCGCTTCGTTACAGGATCATTTAGTAATCGCGAAAGCGTTACGGAGATGATAGATAAACTCCAGTGGAAGACTCTGCAGGAGAGACGCTCAGTAGCTCGGTACGGGCTTTTGTTAAAGTTTCGAGAACATACCTTCACCGAAGAGTCAAGCAGTATATTGCTCCCTCCTCCGTATATCTCGCGAAGAGACCATGAGGATAAAATCAGAGAGATTAGAGTCCACACAGAAGCATACCGACAATCCTTTCCACGAACAATAGGAGACTGGAATAGAAGGGAGAACCGATAGAGGTACTGAGGGTACCCTCCGCCACACACCGTCAGGTGGCTTGCGGAGTATGGATGTAGATGTAGATGTAGATGTAGAGCGATAACAATACTACACAGGTAGCGGTCGCAGAGACCGAAGAAGTGCGTTCGCTTCTTAGATTTCAGAAGGGACAGTTCGAAGTGAACAGGCGGCACAAAGCTGTAACAGGCGAATTACAAGAACGCGTGGCGCATCTGGAAAGCCGCATTGGGTGTGATTCCGAACTCGCCAATAGCACTAAAAATAGCCGTACGAACAGTGCAGAGAGGGACTCCGGCCACGAGGGAGATTTTGACGACAGGGAAGAATGTATTTTGAGGGGCAGACATGAGAAAACTAGAAACATTCAAGGGCCTCGCCGGGAGGAAATGTGGGGATTTGTTTTCAAACATTTCCTTACGGTTTGAGATACTTCGAAATTCGCAAAAAGGAATACATCCACGAGCATGGCTCGAGCAATTTTAATTTTGTCTTCCCCCCGACTGGGCAAGTTCACATAAGATAGAATATATGTGTGGCTATTTGGAAGGCGAACCGGCGATTCGCATGAGGTCGGCAGCGCGTCACTGCAACTCCACTCGGGAGTTTCGACAAGCCTTTCTCTCCGCCTATTGGTCGGAAGCGGCACAAGATAGGGTCAAGCATGGCATAATTATGCTGCCAAATTTGAACCAGTCTGGTTTCGGCAGCGCAGCACGCCTATTCGACCACATGCTGCAGGCAAATCAATTTCTATACGACCCATACGGGCCTGCGGAACTAATTAGGATATGCATCACCAAATTGCCGATGCACTTGCGCCACGTCATTCTTGTGGGACGATGCAAAGAGGACGTGGAAACGTTTAAGACACTTCTCCTAGAGTTGGAATATAATACAGCAGAATGCCCGCCTAATCAGGCACAAAGTTATTACTGGGCACAGCAATGCGATCGCAGTCGTGGCCGTAGTACTAATCAACGGCGTGACTGGTCGTCGCGACGCGAACGGAACAATAATCGGGACCGGCCGTATAGAAACTGGGGTAACAGTCGCGAACACAGGTGGAACAACGGAAATGATCGAGGACGTGGACAGGATCGTGAACGCTACAGGTATGGCAATCAGAATCGATACTACGGTGAACACGGTGGGAAAAGGACTGTAGGCGGAGCACCACGTGATGTTGAAATTCGGCCGGCTAACCCTAGACATAATCCAGCAAATGGAAATGAACAAAATCGGCAATGACAAACGATTAGCGCAGAAGGCGCCCAGTCGGAACAAATGAACGACATGGCAAATGAGTACATAGGGTTTATAGAGAGGAGAATGAATTGATTAGTTTACATTTGTGACACATGCATTTTGAATAATATGTTGGTAAAAATAATGATAAAGGTGTTTCTGTGTGATTGATTGAAGTGATGTTTGCGTTTTTTTTTTCCTTGTGCAATTAGTATTTAGGTTGGTTCAAATGTGAAGATAAAAGGTTTCTTTGTGAACAAGTGAAATGCTGTTTATGGTTTTTTTGTGTAAATTGAATAGAGTCGCTACTGAGAGAAGCAAGATCTGTGATGAATTAATGCAAAACTCATGGGAATATCCGATCTGTGGGTATTATGGGTCTGGCAAACCCAGGTCCCCAGCTGTTAGTAGCCTTGTTTCCGATTTTCTGCTTTCAGTGCTACTATCTATCTATTACTATTCTATATCTGTCAGTATAAATGAGGATCTCTTACTATAGTATGCGTGCTGTACGAATATTTTAAGATAGGAGAACTCTGAGAAAGGAATGAGTAAGTTTAGAATCTTGAAAACAGGATGCAATAATACGATTGTTTAACCATTGGCTTCCCAATATGCGATGATATCTTAATATTGATGATATACCCTTTTTGTTCTTTATAGCTGAGTACGTAAAGTGCTGTCTGTGGATTTCGTAAGTAGATTGATTCCCTTCAAGGTGAGAGAAGAGTTGTGGTTTGCGTAATTTACGTGGCCCTGAAATAGTATTATGGCAGTCAAATGACGAGCAGTTTTCCAGCAAATGGAGAATGGAACGGAAGGCGTTCGATACAGTTCCGCACTGTCGCCTGATAAACAAAGTAAGAGCCTACGGAATATCAGACCAGCTGTGTGGCTGGATTGAAGAGTTTTTAGCAAACAGAACACAGCATGTTGTTATCAATGGAGAGACGTCTACAGACGTTAAAGTAACCTCTGGCGTGCCACAGGGGAGTGTTATGGGACCATTGCTTTTCACAATATATATAAATGACCTAGTAGATAGTGTCGGAAGTTCCATGCGGCTTTTCGCGGATGATGCTGTAGTATACAGAGAAGTTGCAGCATTAGAAAATTGTAGCGAAATGCAGGAAGATCTGCAGCGGATAGGCACTTGGTGCAGGGAGTGGCAACTGACCCTTAACATAGACAAATGTAATGTATTGCGAATACATAGGAAGAAGGATCCTTTATTGTATGATTATATGATAGCGGAACAAACACTGGTAGCAGTTACTTTTGTAAAATATCTGGGAGTATGCCTGCGGAACGATTTGAAGTGGAATGATCATATAAAATTAATTGTTGGTAAGGCGGGTACCAGGTTGAGATTCATTGGGAGAGTCCTTAGAAAATGTAGTCCATCAACAAAGGAGGTGGCTTACAAAACACTCGTTCGACCTATACTTGATTATTGCTCATCAGTGTGGGATCCGTACCAGATCGGGTTGACGGAGGAGATAGAGAAGATCCAAAGAAGAGCGGCGCGTTTCGTCACAGGGTTATTTGGTAACCGTGATAGCGCTACGGAGATGTTTAACAAACTCGTGTGGCAGACTCTGCAAGAGAGGCGCTCTGCATCGCGGTGTAGCTTGCTCGCCAGGTTTCGAGATGGTGCGTTTCTGGAGGAGGTATCGAATATATTGCTTCCCCCTACTTATACCTCCCGAGGAGATCACGAATGTAAAATTAGAGAGATTAGAGCGCGCACGGAGGCTTTCAGACAGTCGTTCTTCCCGCGAACTATACGCGACTGGAACAGGAAAGGGAGGTAATGACAGTGGCACGTAAAGTGCCCTCCGCCACACACCGTTGGGTGGCTTGCGGAGTATAAATGTAGATGTAGATGTAGAAATATGGATCCTTTTTGTAGTCTTGACTGATGTTGAGCCAGAGCCTGAAAAATTATTCTGTTTTAATACTTGTCCTAGAAAAGCGACGTTTATGTGTTTTGCTGATGCTGTGAGCATTACAGCTTACTGTTTTCGCTGGTGCGGGATGCACTGCAGCCTATATGATTTGTACTGAGGAAATTTCGCTCTTGGAGGTAGAGGAAGATTAAATAATTTTGATTATGGGACCGAATGAAAGCTTGGTTTAAGGTAATAAGGATGAAGCAAAACATTTGTCATTTAAACTACAGGAGGATTCGGATCTTTTGTGTCAGTTGTAAGTTCAATATGTTAAGATGAAACTGTTTTACAGAATAGAGGAAACCACAATTTTGCCATTCATGAGAAATGAATCCAGAATAACCACCACAGGCGAAATAACTGATTTGGAAGCGAAAGGTAACTTAAGGAAGGAACGAAATAGATAAGAAAATGTAGTATAACCTGTATAATGAAAATATTTTACCATTCTCAGAGTCATCTGTGTGATTAATTCTTGTGATAACGTAATTTTAGATGAAATTTTCTTACTGTTTTATGTGTGAATATATGAGTATGATAAATGTATAATTGCGAGTCTCTTATCAGGTGTGTCAACTGGTAAAAATGTTTTTGCGTGTAAATAACCATTGTTCTTTTTACTATGTATGTTTAAGTAAAGTTTCTCCATATTTATCATGTGACAAGACATATGCCGTGAGCATCAAGAAGAGGACGAATTAGAACAATGTTGTATTGGTATAAACACTGTGTTGAAGTAGCATTGAAGTAGCTTGTTGGATTAACTAATAGTGGATTGAAGTAGAATTTTTGAGTAATACATGTTTATGGGTAGTTAGTTTGTAGTATAGACAACAGGTGTGCATGTGTGTGTGTGTGTGTAAATAACATGTGAACCCTATGCTGTCCTGATCTATACTTCCACAAGGCATAATCCTATTCATTTTCGCAAGTGAACCACATTAGTGATGTGGATTTAGATATTATATTGTCAGTTCATTTAATTTTTATTTTTATACTGTCAAGTCATTTCACTTTTATTTTTATATTGTCGATTCATCTAACTTTTTTATTTAAAAAAAATTAAGTCTCACTTTTGTTCTCAAAAATTGTGAAAGACAATACTAAGTGGTATTATGTATGACATTTTGTAATCACATAACAATGATGAACAATTTCTGTGAATTCAGTTGAGAACGTGAAAACGAACCGGCTAAACTCTTACGAGACAGTGGGAGCAGCGAGGAGGAGGACTAGGTATTAACAGGCGGGTTTCCCAGCAGGACACACTGTCAGCCGGGCCACTTCTGGAGCACGCTCGCCAACAGAAGAAGGGCTGCAGGGCAAACACTTTCCCTTGCACCCGGAGCTAATGGCCGGCCGCACCAGTGCGACCCTTCGTGGAGGCGATGACCTGAGATAGCCGAGCGGTCCACAGCGCGGAAATCCATCTGCTGGCAATGCACCACACGCACGCGACCGTGACAAGACGGCCGCGGCGAAACGACAGAATGCTGGGGATAAAGGGGCGTGGAGCCTTTTGACAAGTACTGTCCAGAGAAACTTGCAGACGTCAACGACGACTATCAACATTTCTTGGCGGAAGCCCATTGTCAAGCGACAGTAAATCATTGTTCGGTGTTCTCTTGTCGCTAAGGGTGGCACAAAGAAGAGCCATTAAGTGTCATCCTTGTCCTGGAATATCAAACCGGCGAGCCAATTGAGGGTAACTCAAGAATTTAACAACACAAGGGGCATGGAGCCTTTTGACAAGGGGCGTGGAGCCTTTTGACACGTACTGTCCAGAGAAATTGGCAGACTTAAACGACGTCTATCAACATTTCTTGACGGATGCCCACTGTCAAGCGACAGTAAATCATGGTTCGATGTTCTCTGGTCGCTAAGTGTGGCGCAAAGAAGAGCCATTAAGTGTCATCCTTGTCCAGGAATATCAAACTGGCGAGCCAATTGAGGATAACTCAAGAATGTAACAACACAAGGGGCGCGGAGCCTTTTGACACGTACTGTCCAGAGAAACTGGCAGATTTCAACGACGCCTATCAACATTTCCTGACGGATGCCCACTGTAAAGCGACATTAAATCATGGTTCGATGTTCTCTGGTCGCTAAGGGTGGCACAAAGAAGAGCCATTAAGTGTCATCCTTGCCCAGGAATATCAACCTGGCGTGTCAAACGAGCATACCGCACGAATTTGACAACACAAACATGGAACCAAGTAGAGATGTACGTGACAAGGGCCACCAAGAGAAACTTCATGAGAGGGCAGAGACGGCGGGATTGCACGTTAACAGATGGACAAAAATCCCTACTGACAGCTGCGGTGACGAACCCCCCCCCCCTCCCCTTATATTGTGCCTTGGAACAGTGGAACTACTGAGTGTGCCAGTGAACAGTGATTATACGGTTCTTAGTCCAATGCACATACGTGTGTTCTTTCAGAGAAACTTTGATCGTGTATTTTGCAGGGGTTCGATTTATTGGTGTTTTTTTATTAGATTGACTCTTGTATTTTGCAGGTGTTTTATTTATTGGTGTTTTTTTTTAGACGTTGACTACTGTACTTTCAGAGCTGTTTTATTTCTCAATGTTTGTTTTTGTGTGATGTATTAGATTTGTGATATTTTGTTTCGTAAATTCATTCCTGTGGCATTGCTTCGTTTATCAGTCAGATAGCTATTCATTCTTATTGGACTGTGATCGATTAGCATTTGCATGAGGCATATTTATAGTGAGGGACCCCTTAAGAGTGACAATCACATAATTAAGTGTAGTTTCAGTATAATGACACAGTGATCATTGTTTGCTAACTAACTGAAATATAGTAGGGTGATTAAACTAGTGCCACCAAGTTATTTTAATTCTACAAATTATTAGTTTTATAAGATATAGAATTTTTTTGCGATAACCACTTTGTAAAACATGTTTTTTCTCTTATCTTTTTTTTGCTTTTGCGGATTGTGCATTGTAATGTTCTGCTTTATAATACTGATGCTATTTTCATGTTTTTTTAAATTGCTGTGGCACCTTTGCTATTTTCATAAATTTTACTTGTTAATAAACACTCATAAATTCTCCTGTGATCAGTTGGCTCTTGCAATGAGCAAATACTGGTGAACTCCATGAGGGTAACAACCAGAAATTGTTTTCATATTAATGACACAGGGACCATTGTTTTTACTTGCTGACCGAATTAGGTCTATACTATCTTTTAAACACAGTATTTGTGACAGATTGTTTTTTTTTTCTCTTTGAAATTGATAGATTCTAAAGATGTGTTGAAATTATTGTGTTTTAGCAAGTAGCTGGTGACATTTGCCTTTTCTTTACATTTTTGGTTTAAGTTGGGTGTGAGAAGGCTGCTTGGGAATGTCCTAGCATGGCCAGAAAATTCCCTGCACAGTCTTTTCCCGGAACGTTGGGGTTATGAAAGGTCTCTGTTGGATTCCTTCCACGTTAATTTCTTAAATCTGTTGTCATTTACGGCATAAATTCCTCTTCTAAATTTACTGTGATGTTTCTGACTATCTGGGAGGAGACTGAGCAGTGAAACGTGTTACTTTTACACATAATCAGGAACGATCTGTCACACTACTACACTTTAAAACACAGTTTATATGTAATTCATGTCACACAGTCTCATACGGAACCTACATCCGCTTTCTTTTATATACTGTATATGATAAGATACTGTCATCCCCCTTCCCTTCTGTGTGAAAGAATGAATGAGCAAATGTATTTCTAGTTGCATGCTTGATGGTAGCAGACAAGCCTGTCTGCTAGAGAACAGTAGGACCAACGTTGGAACAGGTAGCTACGCTTTCTAGAAGCAAAGAGGTTTCTATTCTTAGTATGGTCCTGACCGTCCCTTGTCATGTTGGTATAGGAAGGTGCCTCTCTGGTCACTCCCGTTTTGTATACAGAAGCCACCCCTCAGGAAGGGACCACGGCAGTCTGTCCGCGGCGAGCGTCTGAAGTGGTAAGACCTCCGGCTAAGCGCGTGTCTGCTAAGTCCGTAGGACAATGGATTTCTTAAGTTCAGCCTAACTGAAAATTTAATCACCTTTATTTCAGGTTTAGCTCTAAAATATCTAATGTTATCTTAAATTGCAACGCAGTGTAATTCGAGTCACAGTTCAGGATATTTTCTGGTAGTAGCTTTGTCACTACTTTATGAGTAAAGTGGAACCACGTGTTGATCAGTAACTCTAACTAAGATCAATCTTAATGCGAATGTGTGTGAGATTATAACGTCTCGTCTTGACAATATTTTTCAATATAGCAAGTTTTCTTTATGTTCAACCCACGTGGGGTGTACTTTGTGAGACCAATACCACGTGCTTATACAATTGTTTGACCCATCAGGTTAATAGTAAGACGATAGTAACCAGTTCGAGGTTTTTCTTTTGTAAATTGCTTTCCAATCTAATTTATTTTAATTATCAAAATTATTGTGGAGTTACACTCTTTGTGTAAACCAAGTTGACCACGTGAAGCATGTGAAAATTGAAATCGGTTGGTTGTGGTTAATTTCCTCTTGCATATGTTTCAACGTTCTTCGTGTGTTATTTTATGAATGCAGTGTTGTATGCAGTCTCCCAATCTTGGCTCCCTATTTGATGTGTTCCATAAGATTACAAACTCACATTTTCACAATCCTAAATAAGGCACCAGTTTAGTTATGAATCAAGTTTAATATGCTGAAATTTCAATGATCAATGTGAAAATAAATTTCCAAATATAAACTGACTTATTTCTTTTTATTTAAGTTGTCTTTATATATATATATATATATATATATATATATATATATATATATATATATATATATATATCACCGGTTATCGTAAGATGAATACTAAAAGATTTTAATTAATGTTAGTCTGGTTGGGAATTTGCTAAGCTAGACTGGATACCTAGTGAAACAGTTGCTCAGTAATGCAAGGTTAACTTCTTCAGATAGCTCACAGCTTTTAACCCACTTTTATCGTCTTGAATACCAGCACCGCTTTCAGAACAAATTAAAGCAACAACATTACAGCATCAGCATACTCTGAAACGAACCTGAGTGGTATACAATCTGGAACGGAGGCCTTGCCTGTATTAAGTGATTTAAGCTGCTTTGCTACACCGAGGATATCTCCATCTACATTATGTGATCAAAAGTATCCGGACACCTGGATGAACATGAATTACAAGTACGTGGCGCCCTCCATCGGTAATGTTGGAATTCAATATGGTGTTGGCCTACCCTTAGCCTTGATGGAATCATGAGGTTGTCTCCATACCCGTACACGTTCATCCGCTCGATATAATTTGATACGAGGTTCCTCCGACCAGGCTACATGTTTCCAGTCATCAACATTTCGGTGTCGGTGTTGACGGCAGGCGAGGCGTGAAGCTTTGTGTCGTGCAGTCATCAAGGGTAGACGAGTTGGCCTTCGGCTCCGAAAGCCCATATCGATGTTTCGTTGAATGGTTCGCAGGCTGACACCTGTTGATGGCCCAACATTGAATTGTGATGCAATTTGCGGAATGGTTGCGCTTCTGTCACGTTGGACGACTCTCTTCAGTCGTCGTTGGTCCCGTTCTTGCAGGATTTTTTTCCGGCCGCAACAACGTCGGTGATTTGATGTTTTACCGGATTCCTAATTTTCTCAGTACACTCGTGAAATGGTCGTACGGGAAAATCCCCGCTTCATCCCTACCTCCGAGATGCTGTGTCCCATCGCTGGTGCGCCGACTATAACACCGCATTCAAACTCACTTAAATCTTGATAAAGTGCCATTGTAGCAGCAGTAACCGATCTAACAATTGCGCCAGACACTTGTTGTCTTACGTAGGCGATGCGCCCTGCAGCACCGTATTCTGCCTGTTTAGATATCTCTGTATTTGAGCACACATGCTTGTACCAGTTTCTTTGGCGCTTCAGTGTGAAGTATATCCATAAGTAAGTTTGTTTGGCACTCTCAGAGCGCGTTTTTTTTAAACACAATCAATGTTGTTCATGAAGATTCTATATTAAGTATTCTTTGAAACTTTAATGAGCTGGCAGAAGGAGGGCGAACACCTGGATTTGAATGTATCAGCAGTAATAAACTAACCGCCCTGCTCTAAATTGTTTACGTTCATTACCGTCGAACCACGAGTGGGCGACCGCTACGTGACCCACTACGGCCATCAGCATGACAACGGCTCGCGCCTAACGATATTGGCCTGCGACGCATTAGCGATTAGTGGCCCCTGACCGCCCGGAGCGCCGCTTCAATGGAGCTCCAGAGTTCCAAAAATAGGCCGCAGGCAGCGCGGCGCAGAGCGGGCCAGTGCTGGCGTGGCATCGATTTTCTATCAGCCGACCAGCCGCTGGAACCGCCACCGCCACCGGCCGTTGCGCCCGTGGCCAGCACCCTCCGGCGGGTCACCGCGGACAAGGTCGTCCCCCTCTCGATAATCAGCACCACTGCCGGCATCTTCGTACACGAGTCTGCCGTTGTCTGCAATAGAACTTCCATTGTAAGTCATGTAATGGCCAATACACAGTTGCTTCTCGTAACTACGATCACGCACTCCCATGGAAATGGTTCAAATGGCTCTGAGCACTATGGGACTTAACATCTATGGTCATCAGTCCCCTAGAACTTAGAACTACTTACACCTAACTAACCTAAGGACATCACACAACACCCATGGAAATGGAAAGGGACATGAAGTACTAATCCGCCTTGTGGAGACGTTCGTTACACAATGGGTATTACATAATCAAACCTTCATTCCATTCTGAATCCATATCAAAATCGATATGAGACATAGGCCCAATGGGGACGAATACACTCCTGTATTCGTTGTGGCGTGGAATCATACAGCCTTCGAAAGTCGCCTTGAAGAATTTCTTGCCGCACCAGAAACTCATTGTGCATCAGATCATGAAGACTGCTGCTGGAAGGCTGGTAAGGTAAATCCGGGAGAGATGGCGCACATTTTCAAAATTATTCATAAAAAATCCCATGATGCACTTGTTGTTGTTGTTGTGGTCTTCAGTCCTGAGACTGGTTTGATGCAGCTCTCCATGCTACTCTATCCTGTGCAAGCTTCTTCATCTCCCAGTACCTACTGCAACCTACATCCTTCTGAATCTGCTTAGTGTATTAATCTCTTGGTCTCCCTCTACGATTTTTACCCTCCACGCTGCCCTCCAGTACTAAATTGGTGATCCCTTGATGCCTCAACACATGTCCTACCAACCGATCCCTTCTTCTAGTCAAATTGTGCCACAAACTTCTCTTCTCACCAACCCTATTCAATACTTCCTCATTAGTTATGTGATCTACCCATCTAATCTTCAGCATTCTTCTGTAGCACCACATTTCAAAAGCTTCTATTCTCTTCTTGTCCAAAATATTTATCGTCCATGTTTCACTTCCATACAAATACACTACCATACAAATACTTTCAGAAAGGACTTCCTGACACTTAAATCTATACTCGTTGTTAACAAATTTCTCCTCTTCAGAAACGCTTTCCTTGCCATTGCCAGTCTACATTTTATATCCTCTCTACTGCGACCATCATCAGTTATTTTGCTCCCCAAATAGCAAAATTCCTTTACTACTTTAAGTGTCTCATTTCCTAATCTAATTCCCTCAGCATCACCCGACTTAATTCGACTACATTCCATTATCCTCGTTTTGCTTTTGTTGATGTTCATCTTATGCCATCCTTTCAAGACACTATCCATCCCATTCAACTGCTCTTCCAAGTCCTTTGCTGTCTCTGACAGAATTACAATGTCATCGGCGAACCTCAAAGTTTTTATTTCTTCTCCATGGATTTTAATACCTACTCCGAATTTTTCTTTTGTTTCCTTCACTGCTTGTTCAATATACAGATTGAATAACATCGGGAAGATACTACAACCCTGTCTCACTCACTTAGCAACCACTGCTTCCCTTTCATGTCCCTCGACTCTTATAACTGCCATCTGGTTTCTGTACAAATTGTAAATAGCCTTTCGCTCCCTGTATTTTACCCCTGCCACCTTCAGAATTTGAAAGAGCGTATTCCAGTCAACATTGTCAAAAGCTTTCTCTAAGTCTATAAATGCTAGAAACGCAGGTTTGCCTTTCCTTAATCTAGCTTGTAAGATAAGTCGTAAGGTCAGTATTGCCTCACGTGTTCCAACATTTCTACGGAATCCAAACTGATCTTCCCCGAGGTCGGCTTCTACTAGTTTTTCCATTCGTCTGTAAAGAATTCGCGTTAGTATTTTGCAGCCGTGACTTATTAAACTAATAGTTCAGTAATTTTTACATTTGTCAACAGCTGCTTTCTTTGTGATTGGAATTATTATATTCTTCTTGAAGTCTGAGGGTATTTCGCCTGTCTCATACATCCTGCTCACCAGATGGTAGAGTTTCGTCAGGACTGGCTCTACCAAGGCTGTCAGTAGTTCTAATGGAATGTTGTCTACTCCCGGGGCCTTGTTTTGACTCAGGTCTTTCAGTGCTCTGTCAAACTCTTCACGCAGTATTATATCTCCCATTTCATCTTCATCTACATCCTCTTTCATTTCCATAATATTGTCCTCAAGTACATCGCCCTTGTATAGACCCTCTATATACTCCTTCCACCTTTCTGCTTTCCCTTCTTTGCTTTGAACTGGGTTTCCATCTGAGCTTTTGATAATCATAACAGTGGTTCTCTTTTCTCTAAAGGTCTCTTTAATTTTCCTGTAGGCTGTATCTATGTTACCCCTAGTAAGATAAGCCTCTACATCCTTACATTTGTCCTCTAGCCATGCCTGCTTAGCCATTTTGCACTTCCTGTCGATCTCATTTTTGAGACGTTTGTATTCCTTTTTGCCTGCTTCATTTACTGCATTTTTATATTTTCTCCTTTCATCAATTAAATTCAGTATTTCTTCTGTCACCCAAGGATTTCTACTAGCCCTCGGCTTTTTACCTACTTGATCCTCTGCTGCCTTCACTATTTCATTCCTCAAAGCTACCCATTCTTCTTCTACTGTATTTCTTTCCCCCATTCCTGTGAATTGTTCCCTTATGCTCTCCCTGAAACTCTATACAACCTCTGGTTTAGTCAGTTTATCCAGGTCACATCCCCTTAAATTCCCACCTTTTTGCAGTTTCTTCAGTTTTAATCTACAGGTCAAAGCCAATAGATTGTGGTCAGAATCCACATCTGCCACTGGAAATGTCTTACAATTTAAAACTTGGTTCCTAAATCTCTGTCTTATCATTATATAATCTATCTGAAACCTGTCAATATCTCCAGGCTTCTTCCATGTATACAACCTTCTTTCATGATTCTTGAACCAAGTGTTAGCTATGATTAAGTTGTGCTCTGTGCAAAATTCTACCAGGCGGCTTCCTCTTTCATTTCTTACCCCCATTCCATATTCACCTACTACGTTTCCTTCTCTCACTTTTCCTGCTACCGAATTCCAGTCACCCATGACTATTAAATTTTCGTCTCCCTTCGCAATCTGAATAGTTTCTTTTATTTCATCATACATTTCCCTCAATTTCTTCGTCATCTGCAGAGCTAGTTGGCATGTAAACTTGTACTACTGTAGTAGGCGTGGGCTTCGTATCTATCTTGGGCACAATAATGCGTTCACTATGCTATTTGTAGTAGCCTACCCGCATTCCTATTTTCCTATTCATTATTAAAGCTACTCCTGCATTACCCCTATTTGATTTTGTCTTTATAGCCCTGTAGTCACCTGACCAGAAGTCTTGTTCCTTCTTCCACCGAACTTCACTAATTCCCACTATATCTAACTTTAACCTATCCATTTCCCTTTTTAAATTTTCTAACCTACCTGCCCGATTAAGGGATCTGACATTCCACGCTCCGATCCGTAGAACGGCAGTTTTCTTTCTCCTGATAACGACATCCTCTTGAGTAGTCCCCGCCCAGAGATCCGAATGGGGGACTATTTTACCTCCGGAATATTTTAACCAAGAGGACGCCATCATCATTTAACCATACAGTAAAGCTGCATGCCCTCGGGAAAAATTACGGCCGTAGTTTCCCCTTGCTTTCAGCCGTTCGCAGTACCAGCACAGCAAGGCCGTTTTGGTTAGTGTTGCAAGGCCAGATCAGTCAATCATCCAGACCGTTGCCCTTGCAACTACTGAAAAGGCTGCTGCCCCTCTTCAGGAACCACACGTTTGTCTGGCCTCCCAACAGATACCCCTCCGTTGTGGTTGCACCTACGTTACGGCTATCTGTATCGCTGAGGCACGCAAGCCTCCCCACCAATGGCAAGGTCCATGGTTCATGGTACTTACAAGGGAACCTCCCCATCGCACCCCCCTCAGATTTAGTTATAAGTTGGCACAGTGGATAGGCCTTGAAAAACTAATCAGTCGAGAAAACAGGAAGAAGTTGTGTGGAACTATGAAAGAATAAGCAAAATATACAAACTGAGTAGTCCATGCGCAAGATAGGCAACATCAAAGATAGAGTGATTTCAAGAGCGTCGTGGTCCCGTGGTTAGCGTGAGCATCTGCGGAACGAGAAGTCCTAGGTTCAAGTCTTCCCTCGCGTGAAAAGCTTACTTTCTTTATTTTCGCAAAGTTATGATCTGTCCGTTCGTTCATTGACGTCTCTGTTCACTGTCTGTGTCTGTGTTTTGCGACCGCACCGCAAAACCGTGCGATTTGTAGACGAAAGGACGTGTCTATCCAATGGGAACCGAAAACATTTGATCGCAAGGTCATAGGTCAACCGATTCTTCCACAGGAAAACACGTCTGATATATTCTATACGACATTGGTGACGGCATGTCCGTCACATGACAGGAATATGTTGTTGACCCACCTAACTTGTACACTTGGCGAATGGGTAAAAAGATTCTTCTACCTCGCCCGATTTAGGTTTTCTTGTGGATGTGATAATCACTCCCAAAACAATGATGAAAACATAAAAGTTTGTCACATAAACTGAAAATAAAAAATTAAACTTTTCACTCAAGGGAGGACTTGAACCAAGTACTTCTCATTCCGTAGCTGCACACGCTAACCACGGGACCACGGCGCTCCTGAACTTACACTATCCTTGATGTTGCCTATCTTGCGCATGGACTACTCAGTTTGTATATTTTTGTTATTTTTTCATAGTTCTACACTTCTTCCAGTTTTCTCGATTGATCTGTGTTCAGTTTTTCAAGCGCTATCCACTGTGCCAACTTATAACTTAATCTGAGGGGGGTGCGATGGGGCAGTTCCCTTGTAAGTAAGACAGATTCTTCGATGAATTTTGCACAGCATACAAGCAGTACTTATAGGTGTATGAAACTCTAGAATTTTCCAGATCTATTAAAAACTGTGGTAAAAATTGAGATAATTACCTATAAAATTTGAGTTTTTTCTAAACAAGAAGTTTAAAATGTAACAGTTCATTCATTTTCATACACATGCAACTATAGTTTGTATGCTGTGCAAAATTCATCGAAGAATCTCTCTTACTTAGGTAGAAAAATGTACCTATAGCGACAAATGTAGCCAGTAGTAAGTGAAAAAATGATGAAATTTCACATGTAAAAAAATGTATTTTGTTACGTTTTTGAGCTTCCACTACCGTGAGTATGAATCCTGAATCCTTCATGATCATGCTTTCAAAGTTTTATGAATTTATTTGTAAAGGTATAGCCAGTGGACATTAAAATGTCCTGTGGTGCCTCTCCTGCTCCAAGTCGGCCCGTTTGACGTCCTACCCCCCTTAAAATACTTGAGGAATAATAATAAACACTGAAGAATTGACAAAAAAATCCTTTATTTTTGTTAGTTTTGTTATCTCCATCATTAGTTTTTATTCTTGCTTTCCCTGCCGCAGTCAACACAGAAAGTTGGCTGAAACCAGATGTAAACAGTAATGAAATCCTAAACTCAGATTGGAATGTATACCGCAGAGACAGGCTGGACAGTGAAGGGGGAGGCGTGTTTATAGCGATAATAAGTGCAATAGTATAGAAGGAAATTGACGGAGATCCGAAATGTGAAATGATTTGGGTGAAGGTCACGGTTAAAGTAGGCTCAGACATGGTAATTGGATGTCTCTATAGGCTCAGCAGCTGTTGTGGCTGAGCACCTGAAGGATAATTTGGGAAATATTTCGAGTAGATTTCCCCACCATGTTATAGTTCTGGGTGGAGATTTTAATTTGCCAGAGATAGACTGGGAGAGTCAAACGTTCATAACAGGTGGCAGGGACAAAGAATCCAGTGAAATTTTTTTAAGTGCTTTATCTGAAAACTACCTTGAGCAGTTAAACAGAGAACCGACTCGTGGCGATAACATATTAGACCTTCTGGTGACAAACAGACCCGAACTATTTGAAACAGTTAACGTAGAACTGGGAATCAGCGATCATAAAGCGGTTACGGCATCGATGATTTCAGCCGTAAATAGAAATATTAAAAAAGGTAGGAAGATTTTTCTGTTTAGCAAAAGTGACAAAAAGCAGATTACAGAGTACCTGACGGTTCAACACAAAAGTTTTGTCTCAAGTACAGATAGTGTTGAAGATCAGTGGACAAAGTTCAAAACCATCGTCCAATATGCGTTAGATGAGTATGTGCCAAGCAAGATCGCAAGAGATGGAAAAGAGCCACCGTGGTACAACAACCGAGTTAGAAAACTGCTGCGGAAGCAAAGGGAACTTCACAGCAAACATAAACATAGCCAAAGCCTTGCAGACAAACAATAATTAAGCGAAGCGAAATGTAGTGTGAGGAGGACTATGCGAGAGGCGTTCAATGAATTCGAAAGTAAAGTTCTATATACTGACTTGGCAGAAAATCCTAAGAAATTCTGGTCTTATGTCAAAGCGGTAGGTGGATCAAAACAAAATGTCCAGCCACTCTGTGACCAAAATGGTACTGAAACAGAGGATGACAGACTAAAGGCCGAAATACTAAATGTCTTTTTCCAAAGCTGTTTCACAGAGGAAGACTGCACTGTAGTTCCTTCTCTAGATTGTCGTACAGATGACAAAATGGTAGATATAGAAATAGACGACAGAGGGATAGGGAAATATTTAAAATCGCTCAAAAGAGGAAAGGCCGCTGGACCTGATGGGATACCAGTTCGAATTTACACAGAGTACGCGAAGGAACTTGCCCCCTTCTTGCAGCGGTGTACCGTAGGTCTCTAGAAGAGCGTAGCGTTCCAAAGGATTGGAAAAGGGCGCAGGTCATCCCCGTTTTCAGGAAGGGACGTCGAACAGATGTGCAGAACTATAGACCTATATCTCTAACGTCGATCAGTTGTAGAATTTTGGAACACGTATTAAATTCGAGTATAATGACTTTTCTGGAGACTAGAAATCTACTCTGTAGGAATCAGCATGGGTTTCTAAAAAGACGGTCGTGTGAAACCCAGCTCGCGCTATTCCTCCACGAGACTCAGGGGGCCATAGAAACGGGTTCACAGGTAGATGCCGTGTTTCTTGACTTCCGCAAGGCGTTCGATACAGTTCCCCACAGTCGTTTAATGGACAAAGTAAGAGCATATGGACTATCAAACCAATTGTGTGATTGGATTGAGGAGTTCATAGATAACAGAACGCAGCATGTCACTCTCAATGGAGAGAAGTCTTCCGAAGTAAGTGAGATTTCAGGTGTGCCACAGGGGAGTGTCATGGGACCGTTGCTGTTCACAATATACATAAATGACCTGGTAGATGACATCGGAAGTTCACTGAGGCTTTTTGCAGATGATGCTGTGGTGTATCGAGAGGTTGTAACAATGGAAAATTGTACTGAAATACAGGAGGATCTGCAGCGAATTGACACATGGTGCAGGGAATGGCAATTGAATCTCAATGTAGACAAGTGTAATGTGCTGCGAATACATAGAAAGATAGATCCCTTATCATTTAGCTACAAAATAGCAGGTCAGCAACTGGAAGCAGTTAATTCCATAAATTATCTGGGAGTACGCATTAGGAGTGATTTAAAATGGAATGATCATATAAAGTTGATCGTCGGTAAAGCAGATGCCAGACTGAGATTCATTGGAAGAATCCTAAGGAAATGCAATCCGAAAACAAAGGAAGTAGGTTACTGTACGCTTGTTCGCCCACTGCTTGAATACTGCTCAGCGGTGTGGGTTCCGTACCAGATAGGGTTGATAGAAGAGATAGAGAAGATCCAACGGAGAGCAGGGCGCTTCGTTACAGGATCATTTAGTAATCACGAAAGCGTTACGGAGATGATAGATAAACTCCAGTGGAAGACTCTGCAGGAGAGACGCTCAGTAGCTCGGTACGGGCTTTTGTTAAAGTTTCGAGAACATACCTTCACCGAAGAGTCAAGCAGTATATTGCTCCCTCCTCCGTATATCTCGCGAAGAGACCATGAGGATAAAATCAGAGAGATTAGAGTCCACACAGAAGCATACCGACAATCCTTTCCACGAACAATAGGAGACTGGAATAGAAGGGAGAACCGATAGAGTTACTGAGGGTACCCTCCGCCACACACCGTCAGGTGGCTTGCGGAGTATGGATGTAGATGTAGATGTAGATGTAGAGCGATAACAATACTACACAGGTAGCGGTCGCAGAGACCGAAGAAGTGCGTTCGCTTCTTAGATTTCAGAAGGGACAGTTCGAAGTGAACAGGCGGCACAAAGCTGTAACAGGCGAATTACAAGAACGCGTGGCGCATCTGGAAAGCCGCATTGGGTGTGATTCCGAACTCGCCAATAGCACTAAAAATAGCCGTACGAACAGTGCAGAGAGGGACTCCGGCCACGAGGGAGATTTTGACGACAGGGAAGAATGTATTTTGAGGGGCAGACATGAGAAAACTAGAAACATTCAAGGGCCTCGCCGGGAGGAAATGTGGGGATTTGTTTTCAAACATTTCCTTACGGTTTGAGATACTTCGAAATTCGCAAAAAGGAATACATCCACGAGCATGGCTCGAGCAATTTTAATTTTGTCTTCCCCCCGACTGGGCAAGTTCACATAAGATAGAATATATGTGTGGCTATTTGGAAGGCGAACCGGCGATTCGCATGAGGTCGGCAGCGCGTCACTGCAACTCCACTCGGGAGTTTCGACAAGCCTTTCTCTCCGCCTATTGGTCGGAAGAGGCACAAGATAGGGTCAAGCATGGCATAATTATGCTGCCAAATTTGAACCAGTCTGGTTTCGGCAGCGCAGCACGCCTATTCGACCACATGCTGCAGGCAAATCAATTTCTATACGACCCATACGGGCCTGCGGAACTAATTAGGATATGCATCACCAAATTGCCGATGCACTTGCGCCACGTCATTCTTGTGGGACGATGCAAAGAGGACGTGGAAACGTTTAAGACACTTCTCCTAGAGTTGGAATATAATACAGCAGAATGCCCACCTAATCAGGCACAAAGTTATTACTGGGCACAGCAATGCGATCGCAGTCGTGGCCGTAGTACTAATCAACGGCGTGACTGGTCGTCGCGACGCGAACGGAACAATAATCGGGACCGGCCGTATAGAAACTGGGGTAACAGTCGCGAACACAGGTGGAACAACGGAAATGATCGAGGACGTGGACAGGATCGTGAACGCTACAGGTATGGCAACCAGAATCGATACTACGGTGAACACGGTGGGAAAAGGACTGTAGGCGGAGCACCACGTGATGTTGAAATTCGGCCGGCTAACCCTAGACATAATCCAGCAAATGGAAATGAACAAAATCGGCAATGACAAATGATCAGCGCAGAAGGCGCCCAGTCGGAACAAATGAACGACATGGCAAATGAGTACATAGGGTTTATAGAGAGGAGAATGAATTGATTAGTTTACATTTGTGACACATGCATTTTGAATAATATGTTGGTAAAAATAATGATAAAGGTGTTTCTGTGTGATTGATTGAAGTGATGTTTGCGTTTTTTTTTCCTTGTGCAATTAGTATTTAGGTTGGTTCAAATGTGAAGATAAAAGGTTTCTTTGTGAACAAGTGAAATGCTGTTTATGGTTTTTTTGTGTAAATTGAATAGAGTCGCTACTGAGAGAAGCAAGATCTGTGATGAATTAATGCAAAACTCAGGGGAATATCCGATCTGTGGGTATTATGGGTCTGGCAAACCCAGGTCCCCAGCTGTTAGTAGCCTTGTTTCCGATTTTCTGCTTTCAGTGCTACTATCTATCTATTACTATTCTATATCTGTCAGCATAAATGAGGATCTCTTACTATAGTATGCGTGCTGTACGAATATTTTAAGATAGGAGAACTCTGAGAAAGGAATGAGTAAGTTTAGAATCTTGAAAACAGGATGCAATAATACGATTGTTTAACCATTGGCTTCCCAATATGCGATGATATCTTAATATTGATGATATACCCTTTTTGTTCTTTATAGCTGAGTACGTAAAGTGCTGTCTGTGGATTTCGTAAGTAGATTGATTCCCTTCAAGGTGAGAGAAGAGTTGTGGTTTGTGTAATTTACGTGGCCCTGAAATAGTATTATGGCAGTCAAATGACGAGCAGTTTTCCAGCAAATGGAGAATGGAACGGAAGGCGTTCGATACAGTTCCGCACTGTCGCCTGATAAACAAAGTAAGAGCCTACGGAATATCAGACCAGCTGTGTGGCTGGATTGAAGAGTTTTTAGCAAACAGAACACAGCATGTTGTTATCAATGGAGAGACGTCTACAGACGTTAAAGTAACCTCTGGCGTGCCACAGGGGAGTGTTATGGGACCATTGCTTTTCACAATATATATAAATGACCTAGTAGATAGTGTCGGAAGTTCCATGCGGCTTTTCGCGGATGATGCTGTAGTATACAGAGAAGTTGCAGCATTAGAAAATTGTAGCGAAATGCAGGAAGATCTGCAGCGGATAGGCACTTGGTGCAGGGAGTGGCAACTGACCCTTAACATAGACAAATGTAATGTATTGCGAATACATAGGAAGAAGGATCCTTTATTGTATGATTATATGATAGCGGAACAAACACTGGTAGCAGTTACTTTTGTAAAATATCTGGGAGTATGCCTGCGGAACGATTTGAAGTGGAATGATCATATAAAATTAATTGTTGGTAAGGCGGGTACCAGGTTGAGATTCATTGGGAGAGTCCTTAGAAAATGTAGTCCATCAACAAAGGAGGTGGCTTACAAAACACTCGTTCGACCTATACTTGATTATTGCTCATCAGTGTGGGATCCGTACCAGATCGGGTTGACGGAGGAGATAGAGAAGATCCAAAGAAGAGCGGCGCGTTTCGTCACAGGGTTATTTGGTAACCGTGATAGCGCTACGGAGATGTTTAACAAACTCGTGTGGCAGACTCTGCAAGAGAGGCGCTCTGCATCGCGGTGTAGCTTGCTCGCCAGGTTTCGAGATGGTGCGTATCTGGATGAGGTATCGAATATATTGCTTCCCCCTACTTATACCTCCCGAGGAGATCACGAATGTAAAATTAGAGAGATTAGAGCGCGCACGGAGGCTTTCAGACAGTCGTTCTTCCCGCGAACTATACGCGACTGGAACAGGAAAGTGAGGTAATGACAGTGGCACGTAAAGTACCCTCCGCCACACACCGTTGGGTGGCTTGCGGAGTATAAATGTAGATGTAGATGTAGAAATATGGATCCTTTTTGTAGTCTTGACTGATGTTGAGCCAGAGCCTGAAAAATTATTCTGTTTTAATACTTGTCCTAGAAAAGCGACGTTTATGTGTTTTGCTGATGCTGTGAGCATTACAGCTTACTGTTTTCGCTGGTGCGGGATGCACTGCAGCCTATATGATTTGTACTGAGGAAATTTCGCTCTTGAAGGTAGAGGAAGATTAAATAATTTTGATTATGGGACAAAATGAAATCTTGGATTAAGGTAATAAGGATGAAGCAAAACATTTGTCATTTAAACTACAGGAGGATTCGGATCTTTTGTGTCAGTTGTAAGTTCAATATGTTAAGATGAAACTGTTTTACAGAATAGAGGAAACCACAATTTTGCCATTCATGAGAAATGAATCCAGAATAACCACCACAGGCGAAATAACTGATTTGGAAGCGAAAGGTAACTTAAGGAAGGAACGAAATGGATAAGAAAATGTAGTATAACCTGTATAATGAAAATATTTTACCATTCTCAGAGTCATCTGTGTGATTAATTCTTGTGATAACGTAATTTTAGATGAAATTTTCTTACTGTTTTATGTGTGAATATATGAGTATGATAAATGTATAATTGCGAGTCTCTTATCAGGTGTGTCAACTGGTAAAAATGTTTTTGCGTGTAAATAACCATTGTTCTTTTACTATGTATGTTTAAGTAAAGTTTCTCCATATTTATCATGTGACAAGACATATGCCGTGAGCATCAAGAAGAGGACGAATTAGAACAATGTTGTATTGGTATAAACACTGTGTTGAAGTAGCATTGAAGTAGCTTGTTGGATTAACTAATAGTGGATTGAAGTAGAATTTTTGAGTAATACATGTTTATGGGTAGTTAGTTTGTAGTATAGACAACAGGTGTGCATGTGTGTGTGTGTGTAAATAACATGTGAACCCTATGCTGTCCTGATCTATACTTCCACAAGGCATAATCCTATTCATTTTAGTGAATTAATAAGTAGAATTTGATTTTTTAAAACGCAAGTGAACCACATTAGCGATGTGGATTTAGATATTATATTGTCAGTTCATTTAATTTTTATTTTTATACTGTCAAGTCATTTCACTTTTATTTTTATATTGTCGATTCATCTAACTTTTTTATTTAAAAAAAAATTAAGTCTCACTTTTGTTCTCAAAAATTGTGAAAGACAATACTAAGTGGTATTATGTATGACATTTTGTAATCACATAACTATGATGAACAATTTCTGTGAATTCAGTTGAGAACGTGAAAACGAACCGGCTAAACTCTTACGAGACAGTGGGAGCAGCGAGGAGGAGGACTAGGTATTAACAGGCGGGTTTCCCAGCAGGACACACTGTCAGCCGGGCCACTTCTGGAGCACGCTCGCCAACAAAAGAAGGGCTGCAGGGCAAACACTTTCCCTTGCACCCGGAGCTAATGGCCGGCCGCACCAGTGCGCCCCTTCGTGGAGGCGATGACCTGAGATAGCCGAGCGGTCCACAGCGCGGAAATCCATCTGCTGGCAACGCACCACACGCACGCGACCGTGACAAGACGGCCGCGGTGAAACGACAGAATACTGGGGATAAAGGGGCGTGGAGCCTTTTGACAAGTACTGTCCAGAGAAACTTGCAGACGTCAACGACGACTATCAACATTTCTTGGCGGAAGCCCATTGTCAAGCGACAGTAAATCATTGTTCGGTGTTCTCTGGTTGCTAAGGGTGGCACAAAGAAGAGCCAATAAGTGTCATCCTTGTCCAGGAATATCAAACCGGCGAGCCAATTGAGGGTAACTCAAGAATTTAACAACACAAGGGGCATGGAGCCTTTTGACAAGGGGCGTGGAGCCTTTTGACACGTACTGTCCAGAGAAATTGGCAGACTTAAACGACGTCTATCAACATTTCCTGACGGATGCCCACTGTCAAGCGACAGTAAATCATGGTTCGATGTTCTCTTGTCGCTAAGGGTGGCACAAAGAAGAGCCATTAAGTGTCATCCTTGTCCAGGAATATCAAACCGGCGAGCCAATTGAGGGTAACTCAAGAATTTAACAACACAAGGGGCATGGAGCCTTTTGACAAGGGGTGTGGAGCCTTTTGACACGTACTGTCCAGAGAAATTGGCAGACTTAAACGACGTCTATCAACATTTCCTGACGGATGCCCACTGTCAAGCGACAGTAAATCATGGTTCGATGTTCTCTGGTCGCTAAGTGTGGCGCAAAGAAGAGCCATTAAGTGTCATCCTTGTCCAGGAATATCAAACCGGCGAGCCAATTGAGGATAACTCAAGAATGTAACAACACAAGGGGCGCGGAGCCTTTTGACACGTACTGTCCAGAGAAACTGGCAGATTTCAACGACGCCTATCAACATTTCCTGACGGATGCCCACTGTAAAGCGACATTAAATCATGGTTCGATGTTCTCTGGTCGCTAAGGGTGGGACAAAGAAGAGCCATTAAGTGTCATCCTTGCCCAGGAATATCAACCTGGCGTGTCAAACGAGCATATCGCACGAATTTGACAACACAAACATGGAACCAAGTAGAGATGTACGTGACAAGGGCCACCAAGAGAAACTTCATGAGAGGGCAGAGACGGCGGGATTGCACGTTAACAGATGGACAAAAATCCCTACTGACAGCTGCGGCGACGAACCCCCCCCCCTCCCCTTATATTGTGCCTCGGAACAGTGGAACTACTGAGTGTGCCAGTGAACAGTGATTATACGGTTCTTAGTCCAATGCACATACGTGTGTTCTTTCAGAGAAACTTTGATCGTGTATTTTGCAGGGGTTCGATTTATTGGTGTTTTTTTATTAGATTGACTCTTGTATTTTGCAGGTGTTTTATTTATTGGTGTTTTTTTTAGACGTTGACTGCTGTACTTTCAGAGCTGTTTTATTTCTCAATGTTTGTTTTTGTGTGATGTATTAGATTTGTGATATTTTGTTTCGTAAATTCATTCCTGTGGCATTGCTTCGTTTATCAGTCAGATAGCTATTCATTCTTATTGGACTGTGATCGATTAGCATTTGCATGAGGCATATTTATAGTGAGGGACCCCTTAAGAGTGACAATCACATAATTAAGTGTAGTTTCAGTATAATGACACAGTGATCATTGTTTGCTAACTAACTGAAATATAGTAGGGTGATTAAACTAGTGTCACCAAGTTATTTTAATTCTACAAATTATTAGTTTTATAAGATATAGAATTTTTTTGCGATAACCACTTTGTAAAACATGTTTTTTCTCTTATCTTTTTTTTGCTTTTGCGGATTGTGCATTGTAATGTTCTGCTTTATAATACTGATGCTATTTTCATGTTTTTTTAAATTGCTGTGGCACCTTTGCTATTTTCATAAATTTTACTTGTTAATAAACACTCATAAATTCTCCTGTGATCAGTTGGCTCTTGCAATGAGCAAATACTGGTGAACTCCATAAGGGTAACAACCAGAAATTGTTTTCATATTAATGACACAGGGACCATTGTTTTTACTTGCTGACCGAATTAGATCTATACTATCTTTTAAATACAGTATTTGTGACAGATTGTTTTTTTTTCTCTTTGAAATTGATAGATTCTAAAGATGTGTTGAAATTATTGTGTTTTAGCAAGTAGCTGGTGACATTTGCCTTTTCTTTGCATTTTTGGTTTAAGTTGGGTGTGAGAAGGCTGCTTGGGAATGTCCTAGCATGGCCAGAAAATTCCCTGCACAGTCTTTTCCCGGAACGTTGGGGTTATGAAAGGTCTCTGTTGGATTCCTTCCACGTTAATTTCTTAAATCTGTTGTCATTTACGGCATAAATTCCTCTTCTAAATTTACTGATGTTTCTGACTATCTGGGAGGAGACTGAGCAGTGAAACGTGTTACTTTTACACATAAACAGGAACGATCTGTCACACTACTACACTTTAAAACACAGTTTATATGTAATTCATGTCACACAGTCTCATACGGAACCTACATCCGCTTTCTTTTATATACTGTATATGATAAGATACTGTCAACCCCTTCCCTTCTGTGTGAAAGAATGAATGAGCAAATGTATTTCTAGTTGCATGCTTGATGGTAGCAGACAAGCCTGTCTGCTAGAGAACAGTAGGACCAACGTTGGAACAGGTAGCTACGCTTTCTAGAAGCAAAGAGGTTTCTATTCTTAGTATGGTCCTGACCGTCCCTTGTCATGTTGGTATAGGAAGATGCCTCTCTGGTCACTCCCGTTTTGTATACAGAAGCCACCCCTCAGGAAGGGACCACGGCAGTCTGTCCGCGGCGAGCGACTGAAGTGGTAAGACCTCCGGCTAAGCGCGTGTCTGCTAAGTCCGTAGGACAATGGATTTCTTAAGTTCAGCCTAACTGAAAATTTAATCACCTTTATTTCAGGTTTAGCTCTAAAATATCTAATGTTATCTTAAATTGCAACGCAGTGTAATTCGAGTCACAGTTCAGGATATTTTCTGGTAGTAGCTTTGTCACTACTTTATGAGTAAAGTGGAACCACGTGTTGATCAGTAACTCTAACTAAGATCAATCTTAATGCGAATCTGCGTGAGATTATAACGTCTCGTCTTGACAATATTTTTCAATATAGCAAGTTTTCTTTATGTTCAACCCACGTGGGGTGTACTTTGTGAGACCAATACCACGTGCTTATACAATTGTTTGACCCATCAGGTTAATAGTAAGACGATAGTAACCAGTTCGAGGTGTTTCTTTTGTAAATTGCTTTCCAATCTAATTTATTTTAATTATCAAAATTATTGTGGAGTTACACTCTTTGTGTAAACCAAGTTGACCACGTGAAGCATGTGAAAATTGAAATCGGTTGGTTGTGGTTAATTTCCTCTTGCATATGTTTCAACGTTCTTCGTGTGTTATTTTATGAATGCAGTGTTGTATGCAGTCTCCCAATCTTGGCTCCCTATTTGATGTGTTCCATAAGATTACAAACTCACCTTTTCACAATCCTAAATAAGGCACCAGTTTAGTTATGAATCAAGTTTAATATGCTGAAATTTCAATGATATATATATATATATATATATATATATATATATATATCACCGGTTATCGTAAGATGAATACTAAAAGATTATAATTAATGTTAGTCTGGTTGGGAATTTGGTAAGCTAGACTGGATACCTAGTGAAACAGTTGCTCAGTAATGCAAGGTTAACTTCTTCAGATAGCTCACAGCTTTTAACCCACTTTTATGGTCTTGAATACCAGCACCGCTTTCAGAACAAATTAAAGCAACAACATTACAGCATCAGTATACTCTGAAACGAACCTGAGTGGTATACAATCTGGAACGGAGGCCTTGCCTGTATTAAGTGATTTAAGCTGCTTTGCTACACCGAGGATATCTCCTTCTACATTATGTGATCAAAAGTATCCGGACACCTGGATGAACATGAATTACAAGTACGTGGCGCCCTCCATCGGTAATGTTGGAATTCAATATGGTGTTGGCCTACCCTTAGCCTTGATGGAATCATGAGGTTGTCTCCATACCCGTACACGTTCATCCGCTCGATATAATTTGATACGAGGTTCCTCCGACCAGGCTACATGTTTCCAGTCATCAACATTTCGGTGTCGGTGTTGACGGCAGGCGAGGCGTGAAGCTTTGTGTCGTGCAGTCATCAAGGGTAGACGAGTTGGCCTTCGGCTCCGAAAGCCCATATCGATGTTTCGTTGAATGGTTCGCAGGCTGACACCTGTTGATGGCCCAACATTAAATTGTGATGCAATTTGCGGAATGGTTGCGCTTCTGTCACGTTGGAGGACTCTCTTCAGTCGTCGTTGGTCCCGTTCTTGCAGGATTTTTTCCGGTCGCAACGATGTCGGTGATTTGATGTTTTACCGGATTCCTAATTTTCTCAGTACACTCGTGAAATGGTCGTACGGGAAAATCCCCGCTTCATCCCTACCTCCGAGATGCTGGTTCCCATCGCTGGTGCGCCGACTATAATACCGCATTCAAACTCACTTAAATCTTGATAAAGTGCCATTGTAGCAGCGGTAACCGATCTAACAATTGCGCCAGACACTTGTCTTACGTAGGCGATGCGCCCTGCAGCACCGTATTCTGCCTGTTTAGATATCTCTGTATTTGAGCACACATGCTTGTACCAGTTTCTTTGGCGCTTCAGTGTGAAGTATATCCATAAGTAAGTTTGTTTGGCACTCTCAGAGCGCGTTTTTTTTTAAACACAATCAATGTTGTTCATGAAAATTCTATATTAAGTATTCTTTGAAACTTTCATGAGCTGGCAGAAGGAGGGCGAACACCTGGATTTGAATGTATCAGCAGTAATAAACTAACTGCTCTAAATTGTTTACGGTCATTACCGTCGAACCGCGAGTGGGCGACCGCTACGTGACCCACTACGGCCATCAGCATGACAACGGCTCGCGCCTAACGATATTGGCCAGCGACGCATTAGCGATTAGTGGCCCCTGACCGCCCGGAGCGCCGCTTCAATGGAGCTCCAGAGTTTCAAAAATAGGCCGCAGGCAGCGCGGCGCAGAGCGGGCCAGTGCTGGCGTGGCATCGATTTTCTATCAGCCGACCAGCCGCTGGAACCGCCACCGCCACCGGCCGTTGCGCCCGTGGCCAGCACCCTCCGGCGGGTCACCGCGGACAAGGTCGTCCCCCTCTCGATAATCAGCACCACTGCCGGCATCTTCGTAGACGAGTCTGCCGTTGCCTGCAATAGAACTTCCATTGTAAGTCATGTGATGGCCAATACACAGTTGCTTCTCGTAACTACGATCACACACTCCCATGGAAATGGTTCAAATGGCTCTGAGCACTATGGGACTTAACATCTATGGTCATCAGTCCCCTAGAACTTAGAACTACTTACACCTAACTAACCTAAGGACATCACACAACACCCATGGAAATGGACAGGGACATGAAGTACTAATCCGCCTTGTGGAGACGTTCGTTACACAATGGGTATTACATAATCAAACCTTCATTCCATTCTGAATCCATATCAAAATCGATATGAGACATAGTCCCAATGGGCACGAATACACTCCTGTATTCGTTGTGGCGTGGAATCATACAGCCTTCGAAAGTCGCCTTGAAGAATTTCTTGCCGCACCAGAAACACATTGTGCATCAGATCATGAAGACTGCTGCTGGGAGGCTGGTAAGGTAAATCCGGGAGAGATGGCGCACATTTTCAAAATTATTCATAAAAAATCCCATGATGCACTTGTTGTTGTTGTGGTCTTCAGTCCTGAGACTGGTTTGATGCAGCTCTCCATGCTACTCTATCCTGTGCAAGCTTCTTCATCTCCCAGTACCTACTGCAACCTACATCCTTCTGAATCTGCTTAGTGTATTAATCTCTTGGTCTCCCTCTACGATTTTTACTCTCCACGCTGCCCTCCAATACTAAATTGGTGATCCCTTGATGCCTCAACACATGTCCTACCAACCGATCCCTTCTACTGCGACCATCATCAGTTATTTTGCTCCCCAAATAGCAAAATTCCTTTTCTACTTTAAGTGTCTCATTTCCTAATCTAATTCCCTCAGCATCACCCGACTTAATTCGACTACATTCCATTATCCTCGTTTTGCTTTTGTTGATGTTCATCCTATGCCCTCCTTTCAAGACACTATCCATTCCATTCAACTGCTCTTCCAAGTCCTTTGCTACCTGTGACAGAATTACAATGTCATCGGCGAACCTCAAAGTTTTTATTTCTTCTCCATGGATTTTAATATCTACTCCAAACTGTTCTTTTGTTCCCTTTATTGCTTGCTCAGTATACAGATTGAATAACATCGGGGATAGGTTACAACCCTGTCTCACTCCCTTCCCAACAACTGTTTCCCTTTCATACCCCTCGACTCTTATAACTCCCATCTGCTTTCTGTACAAATTGTAAATAGCCTTTCGCTCCCTGTATTTTACCCCTGCCACCTTCAGAGTTTGAAAGAGAGTATTCCAATCAACATTGTCAAAAGCTTTCTCTAAGTCTACAAATGCTAGAAATGTAGGTTTGCCTTTCTTTAATCTTTCTTGTAAGATAAGTCGTAGGGTCAATATTGCCTCACGTGTTCCAACATTTCTACGGAATCCAAACTGATCTTCCCTGAAGTCGGCTTCTATCAGTTTTTCCATTCGTCTGTAAAGAATTCGCGTTAGTATTTTGCAGCCGTGACTTATTAAACTAATAGTTCAGTAATTTTTACATTTGTCAACAGCTGCTTTCTTTGGGATTGGAATTATTATATTCTTCTTGAAGTCTGAGGGTATTTCGCCTGTCTCATACATCCTGCTCACCAGATGGTAGAGTTTCGTCAGGACTGGCTCTACCAAGGCTGTCAGTAGTTCTACTGGAATGTTGTGTACTCTCGGGGCCTTGTTTCGACTCAGGTCTTTCAGTGCTCTGTCAAACTCTTCACGCAGTATTATATCTCCCATTTCATCTTCATCTACATCCTCTTTCATTTCCATAATATTGTCCTCAAGTACATCGCCCTTGTATAGACCCTCTATATACTACTTCCACCTTTCTGCTTTCCCTTCTTTGCTTAGAACTGGCTTTCCATCTGAGCTTTTGATAATCATAACAGTGGTTCTCTTTTCTCTGAAGGTCTCTTTAATTTTCCTGTAGGCAGTATCTATCTTACCCCTAGTAAGATAAGCCTCTACATCCTTATTCCTCTAGCCATGCCTGCTTAGCCATTTTGCACTTTCTGTCGATCTCATTTTTGAGACGTTTTTATTCCTTTTTGCCTGCTTCATTTACTGCATTTTTATATTTTCTCCTTTCATCAATTAAATTCAATATTTCTTCTGTTACCCAAGGGTTTCTACTAGCGCTCGTCTTTTTACCTATTTGATCCACTGCTGCCTTCAGTATTTCATCCCTCAAAGCTACCCATTCTTCTTCTACTGTATTTCTTTCCCCCATTCCTGTCAATTGTTCCCTTATTCTCTCCCTGAAACTCTGTACAACCTCTGGTTCTTTCAGTTTATCCAGGTCCCATCTCCTTAAATTCCCACCTTTTTGTAGTTTCTTCAGTTTTAATCTACAGTTCATAACCAATAGATTGTGGTCAGAGTTCACGTCTGCCCCTGGAAATGTCTTACAATTTAAAACCTGGTTCGTAAATCTCTGTCTTATCATTATATAATCTATCTGAAACCTGTCAGTATCTCCAGGCTTCTTCCGTGTCTACAACCTTCTTTCATGATTCTTGAACCAAGTGTTAGCTATGATTAAGTTGTGCTCTGTGCAAAATTCTACCAGGCGGCTTCCTCTTTCATTTCTTACCCCCAATCCATATTCACCTACTACGTTTCCTTCTCTCCCTTTTCCTGCTACCGAATTCCAGTCACCCATGACTATTAAATTTTCGTATCCCTTCACAATCTGAATAGTTTCTTTTATTTCATCATACATTTCTTCAATTTCTTCGTCATCTGCAGAGCTAGTTGGCATGTAAACTTGTACTACTGTAGTAGGCGTGGGCTTCGTATCTATCTTGGTCACAATAATGCGTTCACTATGCTATTTGTAGTAGCTTACCCGCATTCCTATTTTCCTATTCATTATTAAAGCTACTCCTGCATTACCCCTATTTGATTTTGTCTTTATAACCCTGTAGTCACCTGACCAGAAGTCTTGTTCCTCCTTCCACCGAACTTCACTAATTCCCACTATATCTAACTTTAACCTATCCATTTCCCTTTTTAAATTTTCTAACCTACCTGCCCGATTAAGGGATCTGACATTCCACGCTCCGACCCGTAGAACGGCAGTTTTCGTTCTCCTGATAACGACATCCTCTTGAGTAGTCCCCGCCCGGAGATCCGAATGGGGGACTATTTTACCTCCAGAATATTTTAACCAAGAGGACGCCATCATCATTTAACCATACAGTAAAGCTGCATGCCCTCGGGAAAAATTACGGCCGTAGTTTCCCCTTGCTTTCAGCCGTTCGCAGTACCAGCACAGCAAGGCCGTTTTGGTTAGTGTTACAAGGCCAGATCAGTCAATCATCCAGACCGTTGCCCTTGCAACTACTGAAAAGGCTGCTGCCCCTCTTCAGGAACCACACGTTTGTCTGGCCTCCCAACAGATACCCCTCCGTTGTGGTTGCACCTACGTTACGGCTATCTGTATCGCTGAGGCACGCAAGCCTCCCCACCAACGGCAAGGTCCATGGTTCATGGTACTTACAAGGGAACCTCCCCATCGCACCCCCGTCAGATTTAGTTATAAGTTGGCACAGTGGATAGGCCTTGAAAAACTAATCAATCGAGAAAACAGGAAGAAGTTGTGTGGAACTATGAAAGAATAAGCAAAATATACAAACTGAGTAGTCCATACGCAAGATAGGCAACATCAAGGATAGAGTGATTTCAAGAGCGTCGTGGTCCCTTGGTTAGCGTGAGCATCTGCGGAACGAGAAGTCCTTGGTTCAAGTCTTCCCTCGCGTGAAAAGTTTACTTTCTTTATTTTCGCAAAGTTATGATCTGTCCGTTCGTTCATTGACGTCTCTGTTCACTGTCTGTGTCTGTGTTTTGCGACCGCACCGCAAAACCGTGCGATTAGTAGACGAAAGGACGTGTCTATCCAATGGGAACCGAAAACATTTGATCGCAAGGTCATAGGTCAACCGATTCCTCCACAGGAAAACACGTCTGATATATTCTATACGACATTGGTGACGGCATGTCCGTCACATGACAGGAATATGTTGTTGACCCACCTAACTTGTACACTTGGCGAATGGGTAAAAAGATTCTTCTACCACGCCCGATTTAGGTTTTCTTGTGGATGTGATAATCACTCCCAAAACAATGATGAAAACATAAAAGTTTGTCACATAAACTGAAAATAAAAAATTAAACTTTTCAGTCAAGGGAGGACTTGAACCAAGTACTTCTCATTCCGTAGCTGCACACGCTAACCACGGGACCACGGCGCTCCTGAACTTACACTATCCTTGATGTTGCCTATCTTGCGCATGGACTACTCAGTTTGTATATTTTTGTTATTTTTTCATAGTACCACACGACTTCTTCCAGTTTTCTCGATTGATCTGTGTTCAGTTTTTCAAGGGCTATCCATTGTGCCAACTTATAACTTAGTCTGAGGGGGGTGCGATGGGGCGGTTCCCTTGTAAGTAAGACAGATTCTTCGATGAATTTTGCACAGCATACAAGCAGTACTTACAGGTGTATGAAACTCTAGAATTTTCCAGATCTATTAAAAACTGTGGTAAAAATTGAGATAATTACCTATAAAATTTGAGTTTTTTCTAAACAAGAAGTTTAAAATGTAACAGTTCATTCATTTTTTCGTAAATAAAATAAACTCTAGATTTTCATACACATGCAACTATAGTTTGTATGCTGTGCAAAATTCATCTAAGAATCTCTCTTACTTAGGAAGAAAAATGTACCTATAGCGACAAATGTAGCCAGTAGTAAGTGAAAAAATGATGAAATTTCACATGTAAAAAAATGTATTTTGTTACGTTTTTGAGCTTCCACTACCGTGAGTATGAATCCTGAATCCTTCATGATCATGCTTTCAAAGTTTTATGAATTTATTTGTAAAACTATAGCCAGTGGACATTAAAATGTCCTGTGATGCCTCTCCTGCTCCAAGTCGGCCCGTTTGACGGCCTACCCCCCTTAAAATACTTGAGGAATAATAATAAACACTGAAGAATTGACAAAAATATCCTTTATTTTTGTTAGTTTTGTTATCTCCATCATTAGTTTTTATTCCTGCTTTCCTTGCCGCAGTCAACACAATAAGTATCAAAGATTGTACAATTTTCGTGTACCCAAAGCTTACATGCCAAGCAGCATAACCAGTCACATTTTTTAGTGGTTTCACAATACAATTCTTTGCACTCCCCACTCATTGTCTTCCCATCTAAGATGGGCAGATCACGTAACTAATGAGGAGGTACTGAATAGAATCGGGGAGAAGATGAATTTGTGGGTCAACTTGACTAGAAGAAGGGATCGGTTAGTAGGACACATTCTGCGGCATCAAGGGATCACCAATTTAGTGATGGAGGGAAGCGTGGAGGGTAAAAATCGTAGAGGGAGACCAAGAAATGAATACAGTAAGCAGATTCAGAAGGATGTAGGTTGCAGTAGGTACTGGGAGATGAAGAAACTTCCACAGGATAGAGTAGCATGGTGAGCTGCATCAAACCAGTCTCTGGACTGAAGACCACAACAACACATTGTCTTATCAAGAGATGCTTTTTTTGATGTAGGCCTAGGCCTACATTTGCCGTAATCCGGATTGTCAGGACCTGACTCGAGGTTTTCCAAATTTAATTTCCAGTCTGACCTTTAGCCTTAGAATCTTTTTCTTGTTTACCCTTTTCAGCTAACCACTTCTTCAGCTCATCTCTATTTTATTTGTAAGTTAATGTAACTGCCTGTTCTTCTTTCCTTTCCTGGGTTTCTCCTGATTTAGTTTAGGTATAGGGGAAATGGCAGCTAGAAATTTTAAAGGAGTTTGCTCAGGCTCAGGCCTGAAGCTGTCTTTGCTGGAATCAGGTTGTGGTTCGCTGTCAGATGGTTGTGAGATGCAAGTTGTAGGTGAAGGTGCGGTTTAAGGTTGTGAAGGTTTCGCTTCAGGATTAGGCGCAATGTTATCTGATACCTAAAAGAGGTAATCAGGAAGTATAGTCTTGTCTAGAGGGTAAATTCCTGTAGCCTTGAATCCACTGGTCCCATTGCCTACAGAGGCTGCCTGTTCCCAAGCCCCAAATAGTATAGGGCCTACCTGGTACCTAGTCAACTTCCGGACAACATTTTGTTCAACCCAGGTGTTGCCAGCTGCTTTAAAATAAGTTCTGAGTGGGTCAAAGAATGACTTATCAAGAGGTTGGAGAGCATGTGTAGCGTGAGGGGGTAAACAGAGCAATGAGACAATTTCAGCTTCTGCAAGTTCAAGGAGTGCGATTGATGTGACGTGCGAATAATGTCCACCGAGAATTAAAATATTGTGCCCTTGTGCTATTCGGTGGCAACAGCCTTGCCGCAGTGGAAATACCGGTTCCAGACAGATCACCGACGTTAAGCGCAGTCGGGTGTGGCCGGCACTTGGATGGGTGACCATCTGGGCCGCCATGCGCTGTTGCTGTTTTTCGGGCTGCACTCAGCCTCGTGATGCCAATTGAGGGGCTACTCGACAGAATAGTACCGGCTCCGGTCACAGAAAACCATCGTAACGACTGGGAGAGCGGTGTGCTGACCACACGCCCCTCTTCTCCGCATCCTCAGCTGAGGATGACACTGCGGTCTGATGGTCACGATGGGTCACTTGTGGCCTGAAGACGGAGTGCTGTTGTGCTTTCCGGGACAGAAACATATCCTTAAACCATTTAAAAAATATTTCTTTCTTTATATAAGCAGATTTTTCATTCATGTAGACTTTGGAGCCATGGAAGAGTCCGTCTTGGAACTTGTAACGTCTACGCTCGGGCGTACGTTAACTCTTTAAAGCCTGTACTACGGTAAGTTGACGGGCTTCACCTCATAAGAAAGGATTTTAGTAAATATGTTGACCGCGTGTACCTGAATGGAGGCATAATCAGACTTACACCAGCTCAGTAACAACAATGATACGTCAAGCAAGTCTAAAGTGCAACTACACGTTAGGACGGGCAAGAAACATACACAGCAGATGCTACCAATTGTTAATAATACGGTCGCCAGCCTAATTAGGCATTAAGTGAGTTTTTTCCTTGTACAAGTGGGTGTACGTACAAGCATAACAACACGTAGTAATACTGCATTATATGGTAAATTTTAGAACCAGAAAAATCTACTGAACTAAGATTTTCCTTTTCTGTACTAATTTGGACAAGCTATAAATACACAACATTACACTACAATGATTACTACAAGCTGCGTTTTGTCTATTGATCCGACTGAAATCGGGCATAGGTTACCCTAGAAATAGCAATTTTGAAACACACATACAATGTCAATTTTAATAAGAGTAAAACACTGATAAATTTAAGTTTTATATTGACTTTAACTTTGCTGGTCAAATCAGTTCAGTACACTTCAGAATTTAAATGAATAGAAAAGAAAAGAGTGGAGGGGGGAACCTGAAACTGTTATTGTCACTGTATTGAAATTCTTTGACTATTGAATTCATTAAGTACTCAAGATTTACGATATATGAGTTACTACTCTTTTTGTCTTATTACTTCCTCATTTAACTACCATTATTTTTGTCTCAAATTAATTAAGCTTCATTACTAAACCAATTCCAAAATTATCTTCCAACTTTGTCAGACCTTTGTTCTTTGCTTATATTTTCATTAACAATAAAGCTCCTTAAACATCTTTCTAGCATAGATAGGTCTGCAGGTAATTCTTATTAACATTAACTTTAAATCTTCATTTCGGGACACTCGGATTGCACAACATGTGGAAAGGACCCTGTCTAGGTTAGTGATGAGGATAATTAATTGATAGGACAAATCTGGTAAAAGTTAAGTTATTATTGAACAGTCAGGAACAAAATTAACACTGGTCCACACGAATACAATTCTAAAGATTCAACCTGTTCGTGTCGATGCGGCGGTTGGCGGGCAGCGAGATGGCGAGGCGTACAGCACACATACAATTACAGCTATGGCTCTCGATGTATCGGCACTTTGCTTCTTCTTAGCGTCGCAATCCTTTTCCGTTTAGTGCCTATAGAATATAGCCATGCTGTATAGTCGTCGGAAACGGCACATCCGAGGCTCAATGAAATCACGTTCTCCAGGAGAGCCTCCTCGATCCAGAGCGTGTTTCTCAGACCGATGCCCAACTCCGACTATCACTGCTGAGCCCGTTATGCCGTGCCGCGCCCGTGTGCATTTTCCCGCGCTCGCCTGCCATCCACCTTTTACCGCTCCCCTACAGACAGGGTATTCACCAAAGGTTTTACATTCCACATATCCTAATACTTTGTCTACGTATGGACCAGGCGCACAATTACAATTTTAAACATGTTACAATATATTCAACATGGGTTACACTTCAATTCTGTTATATCATCGCTTGAAATTTGACATAAATATTAATATTCACATCGAAAGTTGCTTACAGTTTCTTTAACATAATGACGCGAAAAGAAAAAGAAATGAAATCAAAACATTGCTTACACTAATTTATCGAAATTCAGAAGAAAAAATTATTATATGTACAGTTGTTGTTGTTACAAACTCAGGTTTTAAATTTTTTCCTTTATAGATTAAAGATGGAGGAAGAAATCTTCCTTCTGCAGAGCAGCATGCCATCAAGCTTACAGTCTCTTCTTTTTCTACAGTTGTAACTTTATTAACTACCTTTACTCCTTTCTTTGCTACAACTTTTCCGACTTTCATCCACATGAAAAACGTTCTGAGGAATATCCCTCAGCTTATACTTTTCTACCTCCTTCTCAAGCAGTTCATAAAAATTATTTGCTGTTTCTCTAGTGAGCCCTATTGCCCAGCCTTTCTAATAGATAGATCAGGGTGACAACACATAAAGCTTGAAAGCCAATTGTATCCTGCCATCTTTTTATCGTTATTAAACCTGTGTTCAATTTTTTAGTCGTCCGCGAATTCATATGCCATTCTTCTCACTGCTATCTGGTCTGGACAAAATCCAGCATCACCAAGTTTCTTGATGTGTCTGACAAGCCTCTCTTCATTTTGAGGTCCAATACTACCTAGAATACCACAAAATCAGTTTAGTGCACTGTTGTTGATATAAAAACAAGTGGTTATTAATGTAAGCTTGCAATAAATAGCCTGATAATAATTTACAAACATAATAAAACAGAAACTAGTTTTAGAGTAATATATTAATAGAGGTATATTTTAACTTACTCGTAGGCCCATGGCCAGGTAAATCAGTCGTCCCTTTGTTCATTCTTCTTTTTATAGATCTTGCTGGTACTCCACAGTATCGTTCTGCCTCCCGAAAAGATATATCGCCAGCTTGAATCCTTCTTATAGCCTCCTTCAGTCTTTCTGGATCCCAAAGACCAAGAGGTTTAGCCCTTGGTTTTCGTTTGTAAAACGTAGGCATTTTTATCAGGCCTGGAAAAACATCCTTATTACAAAATTAAATAATCTAAAATAGTCTACTGCAAAATGCTGACTGTGTTATTAAAAATATGTTATAAGGTCTATGAACACTCAAAATATACGTGTCAAGCCTCTAAAACAAACATACAATGAAAACAGAACCGTTTATACATTTCTGTAACTTTTATTTGACTCTTGCGGCAAGTATCCACGTTTAAAAAAGTGCGGCATATATACTGGATTTCACTGCGGCATGTATCCCGATCTATGAGGTATAGACACCGCATCCTACGACTCTGTGACCTTAGCAGCCAAGATGGCCGGACTAGAATCAAAAGGCGCCCAGCAGAAGTTACTGTTCGTACAGCTACTCAGATTTTAGCACCATTTAATAACTAATCGTAACACTAAAAAGATTTCCACGTAAGATTTATAGACTTAACTCGTTTGTTAACACTAACTCGGTGAAAACTCCCACTATTGGGACAAAAGCAGTTGCCTCGCCGTCCAGCATCTACTGCGCAACTGCAAAGCGCATACATGCACGCTCTGTCGGCTTTTACCAGAACTACGGCGGTGTGCAGTCTGTATCTCTTGCGGCAACTCTCCCGGACTTACTTTATGTAGTTAGGCGCCGAGGTGATACTTTCTAATACCATGGGATGCCTCCTAATGTCGAGTCGGACCTGCTTCTGGCCACCGTAGGCAGCAACTCGGGGTGGCACGGACTGTCGTTGCAAGTCTTCTGCAGAAATACTGATATTTCTGTTTGTCCAAATCCGCCTTACTCATGAGACTTAGCAGCATACGACTTCGAGATCTTCCCAAAAATTAAAACTGTGTTCAAAGGAAACCGTTTTGACACCATTCCTAAGTGCCATGACAGAACAGCTGAGTGCCCTTCCAAAAGAAGTCTTCAAATGTTCAAATGTGTGTGGATTCCTAAGGGACCAAACTGATGAGGTCATCAGTCCCTACTTAAACTAACTTATGCTATGTACAACACATACACCCATGCCCCAGGGCGGACTCGAACCTCTGGCGGGAGGTGCCAAAGAAGTCTCCCAGAAATGCTTTCAGTCATGGATCCAATGTAGGGATACATGCGTTACTAGCTAAGGACAGTGCGTCTGAGGACATGAAATCAAATTCCATGTAAGCTTATTACCTTGTTTCTAATAAAATTATTCAGCATATTTTTTGACCACTCCTCGTAGTTCTAGGCAGCACTCCATCGGGTTAAGTGGCCTTTTCTCTGTCGAGACACTCGATCACATTTTCGATTCAGCGGTGACTGTGGTATCGATAGCTACGATGCCACGGCGTAGTTACAAGTTCGTAGGTAGGCACTACGACACTGGTGACAGCGCCCTCTAGCTGGCGCTGTGCAGCTCTACGAGCGCCGCTCCAGATTCAGCTCATTTGATTCCGAGTAGACGACAAAGAAACATTGTTTCCATTTCATAGTGGACGAGCCACTACAGATGTTGCCTGTGTAGCTTCTGTGAGCTTTGATACATCTGGCTTCGCACCTACGTGCTCCTCAGTGCAAAGTTAAGCATTCCCTCTCTTCCTATAGTAAAGGTGATTTGAATTTACACGCAGTGCCGAAGTACTTCACCTTCACCTGCTCCTCCTAGCTTCCTACATTCGGCCTCCCCTTCACTTTTCAGGAGCAGACCCACACGCCGCCTTCCAGGCGGGATACAAAAGTGACAAATATCAGTCACTTCTTTTATTTGAGCATTCATTTTACGACATAATTTGTCAGAAATCTGAAAATTTCAGACAAACAATGCGAAACAATGCTGTAACATATAGCAGCTGTGAAACTGCGTTTCGTTTCATTTGTTGTCTACGTTTCCAGTATTTCAAGCAAAAACTGGATACGAAACAACTCTCGTTCTGCTACAAGAACAGTCCAGTATTCTCCTTGCAGGAACAGTTTGTATGTCCACTGCCTCGAGGCGGCAGGTCTGCTCGGCAAATACTCCACTGGTATTGCAAAACACAAGTTCCATTAGTCTTGCTGGCGGCACTACATCAAAGAGGTGGGCTCTGCAACACGTCAGCTGGGATGAACCGGTTTGCTTCTTCTGCCGCCCGAAACGGCAGACAAGAAAACGTGCGCCCAGATTTCGCAGTGTATGCTGGCGCGTTATCATCTATGACAGTTTTGTCTCCCTTCCTGTGTGTGGTTATCACCATCTCTGTTGTCTGCTGACTGCTCGACTTGCTCTGCAATAGCGAGGCGCATGGTGGGAAACTGAAAAAAAAAAGCGGCGCGCGCGTATGTGTGTGTGTGTGTGTGTGAGAGAGAGAGAGAGAGAGAGAGAGAGAGAGAGAGAGAGAGAGATAAAACGCGAAGAGTGTGTTTATATGTTTTGCAGTCCAACTGTCGGTCCCCATAGCAACTAGTTTTTCATCGGTACTGAACATCACAGAATATTCTCTACTACGAATTTAGCTATAAGCCATATATTTCCAATTCTGTGAAATAGAGACTTTTAACATTGTAACGGTATGACTACATCGGCTGCACAAGCGCTTTTTATTTCCCCCTTTGAAGTAATAACGCTAGGCCCATGTCGTAAACATATTTCCTGACTAATGGAATGAGGGCTGCAAGCGGGAGCCATTCATTGTATTAATGCTTTTTGAAAACTGTTTCATATTGACAAACGAACCGCCACGCAGTATTTCAGCCCACTAGGGTATCAAGTACCCACCTGGTCGAAAGAGCCATGAACAGTGGCGACAACAAAATAATGGCTCGTGTAATACAGAGCTTGCAGTCGCTGTCGACGAAAATAACGAACATGCTCTAACAAATTTTTAACCCTAGTCGTTGTCCACTGATGTCCGTTGATTTTCAGATAAATAAATGACAGCTAGATATAATGAGACACATTCAGTGTAATTTGTGGTTTCAGACTATATTTGAAAGTTTTAGTGTTTAGCAATGTACTGTTTCTCTTGTCCAAGTTGTGAGGACTGAGCGAAAGTCCAGAGATTTGATTTGGAATAAATTGTATAACAATTCAATTTAACTTTCATTTAAAATAATGAGGTGCATTATAGGGAGTGACAATTATTCTTTGATTGTGCAGCTTATTATTTGAAACAGATGTTCGCATAGAGAGCTAGAACTTTTGTTAGTGTGTGAATTACGTTAGCTTAGGCAGTCAGATGAAAGTTTAAAAATCAAGAAGACTTTAAGTATTTATCCGTTGCCCATAATAGGGAATTTTTTGTGCTAAGCCCTTTTTAACGGAAGATTCATCCGAGCCGGAACTGTTCAGAAAAACGATATTTGAACTGTAGCTATAGGGAACGGGAGGCCGGGATAGTTATTAGTCAAATTAAGTTTTTCAGTCCATTTAAATACGAGAACAGCCTCATGATGACTTTAGAAGTCTGCTTTTCTATGCACAGAACATTTAACGGATTTTATTTAAAAAACAGATGTTGGCGCTAGAGTGTTGGAAGAAATTTGTTATATGTCTGCTATGCGGTGGGTATACGAGATCACATACAGACACCCTCGAAATTCCGTAGGTTGTTCTGGGATATTTTCTGAGTGTTTTGTTACAGTGGACCCGTGATTTCCGGTGGCTCGTTACGAGGTAATAATGTAATTATGATTTATTCGGTTTATTAATTATCTTGGTTTTTGTGAAAACAGCTTCACAACAGTAAAAAGGGCTGTAATGTAAATCACCAAAACATACAACACAAAATATGGAATAACGCAACAACACTCACACAAAACACATACACTGTCTGTTCTGTCAGTGTACCTTATAGTACGTATCAAATACAGAACTGTTTCCTTACAGCTGTTGTTCAAAATCTGGACCACAAAAATCACAGTAGAGTGTACAGTGATACACTATCGAGTTTCTTACAAGCTCAAGTTGGAACAGTTTCGTTTATTTTATTTATTTATTTTTTGAATGTAAATAGGTTTACTGTTCTTTAACTTTCGTGTATTCCCGTGTAATCACGTGAACCTGAACAATGCAAGTGGTGTGCTTATACTAACACTATATGATAAAAACTGTTGCCAAATCCATTTGAAACTGTATAACTGTACTGCAGTTAAATTTTACCGAAATAATTAAAAAACGTAAATCTATATATTGAAGAATCTGTTCTGTGAAATTCCGCATCGTTCAGTGCAGTGAACAGTACTACAAAGCATGACGTCACAGTACATGGTTTGCAATTCCAACACACAGAAGTAACAGAAAAAAAAAATTTAAAATACAATTTTAAATCGAATTTGGAAGAATAAATGTCCAGGATGCTTCTGAGAAAATACCCTATACATTTTACTTACTGAAACTAAGTAAAGAAAATTCCAAACATTAAATGATGAGCATGCAAACACAAATCCCACATCACTGTAAAAATAGGACTGCCTGACAAATAAATAAAACTAAACCCAACTTTACCAGAACTCATCCTGATGATAATCCTGAAATGCAACGCTTAACTTCAAATGATCTTGTTGTGTCCAGACTGTAATGTTAAACTGACCCTAACACATTCTGATGAATTGCCTTGTGGCAACGGACATTCGGTTCTGCTTGAAAGTGGTGAATATTAAATTACAGAGCCGTAGCAAATTAGCTAAAGAAAAAAGCTGCCAAATATAATGTAAGGAAAAATAGCTATGCGAAGCACATGCTTTACTTCTAGTGAGTGTTTTCCGTTTAGTAGAATGTGACGAGACACAATTCAAAAACAAAATTTTCGTGACGAGACGGTTGAAGAAACTAAATTTACTGTATGACTGAAAAGAGATTAGCATTCAAAAACCGAACTGTGAAACTCTGATTCCTTAACAATTACAACCAACTTCACAAAAATAGCTTCTTATTAAAAAATATGATTCTGCCATGAAATTAGCTAATGAAATTGTGAAGGATTGATGAATATCTAAATCTGAGTCCAAGCTATGTGAACAGGTAACTTTGTTTAATCACATCTCTAGAATCAAACTAACAGATCAGAATCTGTAAAGAAAGAATTGTGCTAAATACATGCCTGTCTCAAACTCATGATAAATTACATAAAGGTAAGCAACGCGGTGAAAACATTACCTGAATATCTTCACACTTCTCAAATCAGTCTTCACGAAATTATATTTCCAAAAAGCAACATCCTCTGCATTTAGTGAATGCTCACTGGCAACGACAATGCGACTGATGACCAAAAGGTGGCGTAACATATCGACTATTGAAGACGTCTGTTTGAAAAATTTCCGGTGTACAAATATGAAGTATGATGCATCGAATTAAAGGAAAACTCACATCACTTGCATTGAATACCAAAAATTAGCTGATAATATTACAAAGTGTCACGGGAGCTTGACGTCTACTTCTTTGGCTGTGACAATCCTAGCAACAAGATCCCTTCGAGTATCGAGCGGAGCCTCTTGAGCTAGGGGACCCGAAAAGAAGAATTCCAATTGTGTCAGAAGTGGTGACTGTGCTAGTCATGGAACAAGACCACCGAGAACAATTCATTGTTGTCAAACAAAATCCATTTACTCTGTAACGTGCCATATTGGAGTCCAAGGGACTCTTACACCAAAATACTCTGAAAATATCCCAGAACAACGTCCGAAATTTTGAGGGTGGATTGCAAGACCACTGTGTCTTACAGAACCTTGGATGTATAATACATCTAAAATAATTTATTCTTTAACCGAGTCATTATATGGACAGATTGTCAGAATATCTTTATACTAATGCGCATAACTGCATGGATTGTATTTAATAAACTTGTTGGCATGCTCTACTTTTTATATCTGATTGAAACACTTGTCTTGTGCACTGGACACAAAGGAAGGACACACCTTTTGTTACTAGAAAACGAAATTCAGTGTGTGCTTTAGAAGTCCATCAATGAAACCAAAGGTGGTCACCTCATGTGGAATGTTTGACTAGTCTAAATTCTGAATAAGTAGCACAACTAAATGCTGCATTTGATTCATGTTCCACTTCTCTTCTTCGAGATTCCAAGGAGAGCTAACATCTCTAAATCATCTGTTACAAAAGTTACTTCCATATTCATCACGTGGACTGTAAATTTGTTCTCAGCACAATTTAAAACGGCGGTTCCCTGCTAAAGTGCCGCTTCTCGACGAGAAGGTGCGAGTTTACGCCCATCTGACTGCTTGCGAGTCGCTGGTTGACGTCCGTTTCGACAGCAGAGCGCCCATTAGAGTGTGGACAGGGCCAGGTAGTGGGCTCAAGGTAGTGGGAACTTGTAAAGAGGTCGAAAGTTTCTTCAGGTGAATTTGCGGGCAGCCGCAGAAAGTGTAGCCGTTGAATGCGCGGGATGTGGGTAGCATCCAGCCTCCGCACTAGCACTTGCTGCCAACTGTCGAGTGTGAACTGCACAATATGGGGTTTAAAACTGATCTACACGTTTCAGAGAATGTACATTAAAACTAGATAGCACAAACTCTTTGTATAGAAGGGGCGAATTCATTGCACATTCGAATTCACTCGTACGACTAAAATGGTGGAAACTGAATATGTTTTGTGATTCCTGAAATTACGTAAAAACACTAAAAGATTACGGTGCACTGGTGCGTGCAGCTACAAACTAGATCGAAATGGGTATTGGTAACAGACAGTTGCAGGAGTGGCTGGTAGAAGTCATGTACTTGTATCATATCTGGAAAGCTTCTATAATTAAGATGGATCATTTAACCACGCTAGAACACATATAACAGTCATGAACACATATTATAAATAAGATCTTGTAGCACCCGGAACGTCTAAAGCTTACTTTTAAATAGTAGTTCATTTAATAAATAAAAATTGAAGGATCTTAGTCATCTAATTTAAATTTTGATATGTTATTTGTCTAGATTGTATGGAACTTTATTACCGAATTTTACATGTTTCATCTCAATGGATTATGCTGTCTTCAACAGAACAGGCACAGAAAAAATTGGACAAATTGATGACATTAGTCGTTAATTCATTAATTAAAATCCACAATATGGTGGTGGCTAATGACAAATAACCATTACTCATTTGAACCTGGATATGTCGTTGAGGCTTCCCTCCCCAACACACAGTAGTTGCCAGTCATATGCAGTTATAATAGTCCCTCGCCAGTCCAGGGGGCGACTGGAGGAACTAGTGGCATTGGCGCTAGTAGGTTGGTAATGCACAGACTTGGGCAGTCGCAGGGCTTTTTGGGACTGAGCTAACAGAACTGTGAGTACACCTCGCCTTGCTCTGTGGATTCAGGACCCAAGCCTCCCATAAGTGGGTTGGCTTCACATGTAGCATTTCTCAAGCCTCCTGTAAGCGAGTTGGCCTGGCAGGTAGTTCGCCTGGTAGGTAGCAGGATCCTAGCCACCTGTAAGCATGTTGGCCTGGCAAGTAGCAGGACCCAACACACCCATAAGCAGGTTGATCTGGCAGGTAGTGAGTCTGCATTAAGCAGCTTGGTCTGGCAGGTATCAGGACCCAAGCCTCCCATAAGCATTTTGGACTGGAGGGTAGCAGGACCCAAGACTCCCATAAGCATTTTGGCCTGGTAGCTTCCCATAAGTGTGTCGGCCTGGCAGATATCCTGTAAGCAGGTTAACTTGGCAGGCTGCACATCCATCATTCTACACCACATGTCCAAGTCTGACACAAGCAGGTTGGTCTGGCAGGTAGCTGGTCCCAAGCCTCTCATAAGCAAGTTGACCTGGCTGTTAGAAGGATGCAAGCCTGCTGTAACAAGCTGGTCTGGCAGGTAGCAGGGCCCAAGCATCCTATAAGCAGTATGTTCTCTGAGGTAGCAGGACCCAAGCCTCCTGAACAAACCTAAGCACCAGCAAGGAGTAGCCTTGAGTCCTCTGTGCCTCCTCAGGGTGGTAGTTTGTGGGCGCAGGTTTCTATCTACAGCAGATCGCTTGATAGTGAACATGTACTCTGATGCTGTTGCAGTTACTGTGAGTAGGAGGTGAAGGAAAATACTACTTCAGAAATGTTACACTTTCGGATCGCAAAAATGGTTGAAATGTGGTGTAGCGTGATGGACGTGCACCATTAAGAACTGCAAAATTTTTATTAAATTTCTTCAATTGAAGACACCAATGTGCTCGAGAGTCAAGACGACCAAACCAAGCAGAAATAGCTGGTGATGATATTCAGACGCAGAAAACAGTTTGTGATCTGAAGAGGAAGGCTACAGATTATATATGTGGGAGACCATCAGAACCCATACATAATCTATTGAAAGGAGAACTCACGGAAGTGATAATCATTAAATATGTCGACGGCTTTCGTAAATCCATTTACAAAGCTAGGCGAAAAATTGTACCGAAATCATCTACAAGTATTCAAGGGATTCATATTATTCTGAACACATTAAATGTGGAAACTACAGTAGGGCCGGATTTGTTGTTACATAATGAAGCTGACAAGATCGTTGTAATATTCTCTGAAGCTCAAAATCTGAAATTACTTAGAGTGACACAATATATGTGATTTATGGTCCATGGGCTTGTTAATGGACATTATATTGGTTTTTCTTTGTTGGACGATAAGAAGAATTCTCATTATCAGCATCTATTTTCAACAGTTGTCGGTAGATGTGATAATCTATGTCTGGAAATTAGTTCTATGTTTTCTGACAGAGCATCAAAAGGCTCGTCTTACGAGGTACGAGTAGAGATTTTTCACGTGTTCCCAAATCGTAAACTTTACTGTGCGCCTATTCAACTTTAGGAATGCGTAGTGCAATTCTCTTCCATACGAATAAGTTTGTATTGGGTACTGTTTATTTTATATTTATTGCAGAATAAACAGTAGATGTTATTCAGAATTAAATTATCTTCCACTGAATGAATTTTTGTCTCATTTTTATCAAAATTATTAAATTTTGTAAAATGTCTCTGATTAATTATCTAGAATTGGACAAATATAGCACGGATTAGCGCAAGAGTGTGTGATTCGCCCTTCAGACGTAGAATACGAGGCAGGTTTATTCAAACAGGGTGACCCTTGGTGGTGGAGTTCTTTCTTATCAACCTGCTACTAGTTTAACCAGCAGAGGAAGCGTACAAAGGGATCTTTCAGAAATGAACGACAGTGACAATTGCCTATGCCAAGACCAACTGCTTAAGTGAGGTGTCTTTAGTATGATATGATGAATCTACTCCCAGAGAATCATAAACCACAATGAGGCATTTTTAATCAGTAAATGTGAGAAAGGGCCTGTTAGAAATGACCGGTTCAATTTAAGACCAACAAGATATGGAAAAATAGTAGGATTTTACACTAAGACGTGTAAGATCGTATGTTGGTAGCTGCCTTGTTATTACTTCCTATTTTTTATTTAGAGTTTTAAAAGGACCAGTTTCTTAGAACTTATACTAAGAGTAATACTGTAATTTGGTAATCATCTAATCAGTGTAGAGATTTATTCTCAGAAAGTAAGATCAGAATACCTGCTACCACTCCTTGGATGGGGGGCGGATTGCCACTACCATCTAATAGCAATGCTTTCTGTCTACAGTATTATTATAAGCATGATAAATACTATTGCACTCACAAAACGAAACTTTTATCGATAAGCGCGATCCTGAACAATGTTTCAAATGTCAGCACATCCATCTGCTGATAATAGTTTTGACATCTCCAGCTGTATTTATAGGTCTTATTTTATTTGAAATCGATTTCAGTGTTACATTACACGGTCTTCTGGCTGGCACAGTTCACACCATTAGCAGTAAACGAGCTTCGGCAAAGAGGACATCGATTTCTGATACTTTATCGATGTACGGCGTGATAACGCTTTTTGGAAGTTACCCAGCAACGACTTCACACGTACCACCTAAGAGGGCGTGATCGACGACTTCCGAGCCTTTTGCGGGTGCACCGAGCTTGTGGAGAGGGGTCTCCGTCTGGTAATCAAGAAGGAAGGTTCCAGCTGTCAACAGCAGCACTCAATCTGTTCCGAACGGACAAGGTGACTGGGCGCCTCCAGAGCAGCGCGTGGCCGAGAGGTTGACATCGACGCGGGGGTCAACTGGAGAATGGGATACAACCCGTCGGCTGTGACAAATGACGTTACAGTTTACTCATAGATATTAATGTATTATCTTTGTTTACCATTCATACATAATAAATCGGTTATCTTCTGTGCAAAGGCGTCATCATTATAAATTGAAACAAATGAATGTGTTTTTAAAAGACAGGGCTAGACGTTGTCTACGATTTTTGTCGCTTGTATGAATTTAAATTGTTCGTTACAATTCATTCGGTACTTATTTTCATTTTTAGTGAGTTTGAGATATTTTGGAAGAATTGTTCTTCACTCTGGACAATTTTTATTTGTTGATTTCTGTTTGTGGGTATGGATTTATGTATCTTAACTGCAGCACGGGATTCAAATTTTATAGTTGTCGCTTTTTTTCGTCTTCGCTAGCAGACGTATTACTACGGCCTTTTCAGACGATATTAATACTATCGAAGGCGAAAAGACCGAGATACGAAAAATTTGTATCGTATGATACCCGTGCTAGCAAAGACGAAAAGTAACATTGGCGCTGTGTACCTCAGTTGAACTACAAAGGTAGTATTCTGATCTTCAGTTGATATATATAGGTCAACTGAAGCACTAGATACAAATGTTATGTATGTTGCTATTTTTACCCTTCGCTAGCACTAGTATCCTATTCTTCAGTTGACCTACACAGGTCAAATGAAGTACGGCATCCAAATTTTACTGTTGTCAGTTTTTTCGCTGTTGCTAGTACTACTATGATACTTTTCAGTCGATACTTTTACTATAGCAATAGTATAGTAGTGAGTATGTTTTCCATACTATTACTAAAAAATTGTATCTCATACTTCAGTTGATCTATATAGGTAATTTGAAGTATCGGATACAAATTTTACGGATGTCGATCTTTTCGCCTTCGCTAGTACTAGTATCAACTGAAGAATAGGATGCTAGTAGCAGCGGAGGCAAAAAAAGTGCCAACTGTAAAATTTGTATCCCGTACTTCAGTTGACCTACATAGGTCAATTGAAAAATAGGATACTAGTACTCAAAGAAGCGATATACCGTTACCTAACATTATGTTCGAAATATGGATGTACGTGATATATGTCTACCATATGTTTCTTCTGTCCTGCATTGCTTTGTTTCTCAACTTTCGTCTTTGCTGTTAAATCTCTGCAATACATCATCTCTGGTAACTTCCGACGTCATTGGTCAAAACCGACGGTTTGTATTCCATTCTTCAACAAACCCTGGCGCAGTGACTATGCAAGCGTACGGACAAGAGGCGAAATGGGTGATAATACACACATCAAAACAAGTTTTGCATCACCCCAGTTCCCAAAACTCCTGAAGATAGATGTTGACTGTAGATATTGTATCCAGATACAGTCCCTTTGACTGTTCAGATATGTCACTAAACCCTCCCAAAGACGTAAAAAAAAAAAAAAAAACAACCATGCATGAGCAGCGCCTATTAGACGGAGGGGGTCCGACAACCGATCAGTTCCAGTCATTCCACCAGGAAGGAGGAACACGGCTCGTGTTGTCTGTAGTTCAACCGTGCCTAGACGGTCAATACCGCGGTTCGATCGCTTTCGCATTGTTACTTTGTGCCAGGAAGGTCTTTCAATAAGGGAAGTGTCCAGGCGTCTCGGAGTGAACCAAAGCGATGTTGTTCGGACATGGAGGAGATACAGGGAGAGACAGGAACTGTATATGGCATGCCTCGCTCAGGCGCCCAAGGGCTGCTACTGCAGTGGATGACCCGCTACCTGCGGATTATGCCTCGGAGGAACCCCGACAGCAACGCCACCATGTTGAATAATGCATTTTGTGCAGCCACAGGACGTCGTGTTACGACTAAAACTGGGCACAATAGGCTGCATGATGCGCAACTTCACTCCCGACGTCCACGGCGAGGTCCATCTTTGCAACCACGCGCGGTACAGATGGCCCCAACAACATGCCGAATGGACCGCTCAGGATTGGCATCACGTTCTCTTTACCGATGAGTGTCGCATATGTCTTCAACCAGACAAACATCGGAGACGTGTTTGGAGGCAACCAGGTCAGGCTAAACGCCTTAGACACACTGTCCAGTGAGTGCAGCAAGGGGAGGGGGATTCACTGCTGCTTTGGGGTGGCATTATGTGGGGGCGACGTACGCCGCTGGTGGTCATGGAAAACAAGTGAATGTCATCCTCCGTCCGATAGTGCAAGCATATCGGCATTATATTGGCGAGGCATTCGTGTTCATGGACGACAATTCAAGTCCCCATCGTCCACATCTTGTGAATGACTCCCTTCAGGATAACGACATCCCTCGACTAGAGCGGCCAGCATGTTCTCCAGACATGAACCCTGTCGAACATGCTTGGGATAGATTGAAAAGGGCTCTTTGTGGACGACGTGACCCACCAACCACTCTGAGGGATACAAGCCGAATCGCCGTTGAGGAGTGGGACAATCTGGATCAACAGTGCCTTGATGAACTTGTGGATAGTATGCCACGACGATTACAGGCATGCACCAGTCCAAGAGAACGTGATAAAGGGTATTAGAGGTGCCGGTGTGTATAGCAGTCTGGACCACCACCTCTGAAGGTCTCGCTGTATGGTGGTACAACATGCAATGTGTGGTTTTCATGAGCCACAAAAAGGGCGGAAATGATATTTATGTTGAGTTCTATTACAATTTTCTGTACAGGTTCCGGAACTGTCGGAACCGAGGTGATGCAAAACTTTTTTTGATATGTGTACATTAGGCGAAAGTATCGTCGGGTAGCGGGGTGCGACCAAAGGAAGACTGGTGTACTAGTTACCGCTCGGAGCAGCCCCGGTTCAACGAAAAAGAACTTATCTTGGTGAGTATGTTTCAGAACGTTTCCTTTTGGTGTGTGCTAGCGCCACGAGGCCGACTTTAACACGCAGTCCATTCTGTTTAACTCTGTTTCTCGGAACTTTCCTCCCTATTGGTCTGCCATCGGTTTCTTACTTGGTGTTTGTTATTGGCTCTGACAGATTTGAAAAGAGTTGATTATTCATTGTTTGGTGTTTATTTGCTTCCTCTTGTTACTTTGTTCTCGACACTGTGTGTCGGAATTAAATGTTTTTTGCCGTAGTAAAAAGTGTCCATTTATTTATTTTAGTACCGGGATGTATGGAAGAATAGTTTTGAGTGTTACAGCTGGTCTCATCTTGTTCAATGACTGCACCCGGTTTTAAGACTTTTATTATGTCGTAAACTCGCATGATGTCTGTAACATCTAGCATGTGTATGTGTGGTTGCCTAACGTTGTCTCCACAACGGAATTCTCAGGCTTACAAATGATTAAAACGACCTTGCCACTGACAGCATAGCTTAGGAATTTCCATAAAACAAAGTATTGTGTTGTGGTTCTTATTCACTTCAGTCTAGCAAATCAAACCAGTTATTCCTATTGGTGCGCTAATACAATGAATAACAACATGGATACTACATATAATTTATTCTTAAAAACATATAAAGTGCAGAAACTGTATAAATATGAAGTATACAATATCATACTCTACCATAAATATTGTTTTTAGATTGGCAGAACATGCGTATGACTTACTTTATACTGAGCAACTTTTGTTAGATGGACACGAAGTTGGTTGATACTTGTTAGCGGTGAGAAACAGAAGATCCACACCCTGACTGGCACTTTATCACCTGATGAAGTACGGATAGCAGTTGTACTGCACCGATAATCTGCTCATTGTGGCATCGGCCGCTGTGCAGACGGTATACTTGGTGTACCTGCCTACATAGTGGGCACAACATGCCGTCCGCAAACTCCTGGGGCTGAAATTACCTCAGTACAAGATTTATGTTCGCTCACTAGCTAGGAACAGAAATAGACTCAAGCATTCTTCCGTAAAAAAGTACTTCATTGTGTGTCAGACTCCCCAGAGAAGTGAAGGATCATCACTCGAATAAACAGAGTAACAACTGCGTTCACAAAGAAACAAATTCATATGCACATTGTGTTGAAATCATCACTTCTCAAAATCTAACCATCAGATTCTCTGCTGTGACTCTCACCAGTGAAGTCTCTAATCGATTCTAAGAGTGAAGTACCTTCGATCGATACCTGCAGGGAAGCGCGTCTCCACGTCATATGCCTGCTGCAATGGCAATGAATCCCAGCAGACGTTACCGAAACATTACTGTTCACTACACGAGTCACTGATCTGCCAGCCAGCCACCTGAAGTTCATACTCCTTTCAGAAGATTTTCTGGAAGTTTCCATTTTCCCTCCTGCGTCCTTAGCACTCCGGCAATCAAAATACGCGTATCTGCTTTTCAGTGGGAAGCATGCCGCGGTGCTTCCTGTGAAAAGATTCCTCGGATATCAGCTTACAACAGTCGTGACCTCGCACATTCCTTTGTACTAAAAAGGATGTTTTTTCGCCTTGTTCCGCCCCCGATGCTTTTCTGCGAGGTACGTTATTCTGATTTTTTTTTTTTTTTTGACTACCAGAGTACGGCCTCCAGTTATCACCGTCCACGCTACAGAGATTCTGCGGCCTCCATCATTGTAAACCCGCGTCTCCTCGCTCTGCCCTCTCTCTCTCTCTCACGGCAGTAAATGTCTGTCCCTGTAGAAAATGACAGGTATCTTCCTAGCTCCTATTAAGATGACGGCGGCTTCTGAGAAATGTGTTGCCCACATCGCCATTTCCATCAGCGCTCAGTTCTAATTAACTCCCAGACATGCAGTGCTACAGTAATTGTTAATATGTGGTGCTAGCCAGTATCAGCCAATGGAACGATTAACAATCCGATTATGCATCGTAATATCAGTATAAATCAAAAAGAATTTGCAAAATATTGAATGTATGGTGGCAAAATCTAGCCAGCTTACAATGTGTTTTAACTTGTCCCAGACGATGCTGTATCTTTTGCTTAATTCCATTAAATGAAGTTTCTTTTATCAACACCGTTTCTTGCAAGTTTCAGCCCAGTTGTATTAAGTATGTATCAGGTTTTCCAACACTTATTGATTTTGGTTTATTACGAGTATTTAAGAGCTGCGCTATATGGCCAGCAACCTATAATTTGGCCCAACCAGCACTGTGAACTGGTGCCAGATCTGAGTTCTGCCCACACTTGACTGAATCTGAAAGGAAGCTAACTGAACACCTGCTGGAATTTATAACTGCACTGTAAATTTTTGGGCAACCATTTGTATCTTGTTACGTAATGAGTACAGTTCAGGTATTTTAGTAAAACTGTTATTGTGTGAAAGACGATTATTTGACGGCTTAGTCCTACCACTCCCCAATCACCTAGCTCACTGGCCATTCCAGTACCCTCTACAGCAGGGCTTCACAGCATACGTGCTCGCGGAGCAAGCTGTGAGCAGCAAGGCGCGAGCACGGAGCAGCGCGAGCACGCTACCCCCACTACCGGACCAGAGCGGAGAGTGGGGAAAGTCACGTGGGGTACACAACAGCTGCCGCCAGTCGATGTAAATCCGCGGCCACCTGCAGGGATATCACTCACGAATTATTACTGCGACAAATGAAACAAATAAAGGAGAATGTACACGTGCCTCATAATTTTATTAGCTTAGTGTATGCCTCTACCATCTGTAGACACTGAAACTAAAGAATTCCACGACAATCCTATATTTTCAACACTTTCTTCAACACTACTTAAAATATCACCTCCGGTTGTAGTGTTCTTAATGGCTACTACATCGAGGAGCTCCTCCCTCACCTGAAGATCTCTATTAACACCTCTAATAAATACGGCAAGCTGCGCTGTTCCAGTGATATCAACTCTTTCGTCCAGAGCTAGAGAATACGCCATAAAATCTTTACAGATATTTGCAAACTGGCTCTGGACGTCGTCTGCCATGTCCTGTATGCGACGCATAATGGTCATGTTAGATAATGGCACAATCAGAAACTGTTCAACTTGAGATGGACACAAATGTTCCGCTGCAGCTACCAAACATTCTTTTATTAAATCGCCATCAGTTAAGGGGCGCAGGGATTTTGCTAAAAGCAAAGCAGTTTTGTAACCCACTCTGAGAGCTGCCTCAGTTGATTTTCCTTCGTCGTCCAGATCTTCTTCGGATAGCTTCCTTTTAAGTTTAATAACTTCCTGTGCACGATCTGGTCAATCACATTTTCCACGTCCGTAGTCTTTCGCGTGGTACGACATATAATGTCGCTGCAAATTAAATATCGTAAAAGAATTCAGCGTTTTGTGACATACTAATCATTTTGCAACACCAACTTTTTCAGTAAACAGATACAATTCCTCCCAACGGGGGTTGAACTGCGAAAGCATGGTTGGGGTTACACAACGGCGACTTGACATGATTCTTAACCAGCGAAGTGACTGTTACGAGCTGATCGTAGTACTTTAAACGTTACACAGTCGGCGCGAATTCAATAGGCACGCTGCGGCCCTATTCAAACGTGCGCGCGCATTTCCCCTCCCTCCCCTCCCTCCACACTCCGCGACCTTGCAGCTGCTCGCGAGCAGGTGCCTGAGCAGACGCGAGTACTCGTGCTCAAAACCGGCCAGTTGTTAAGCCCTGCTCTACAGTCTATGACGCGTATAATAATGATTACCCTGTGTCTATATGATAACCAGGGGCCTGAAGATGCTATATCATAACACTGAAATCGAGCTGGCCGCTGCGGTCGAGCGGCTCTAGGCGCTTCAGTCCGGAACCGCGCTGCTGCTACGGTCGCAGGTTCGAATCCTGCCTCGGGCATGGCTGTGTGTGATATCCTTAGGTTAGTTAGGTTTAAGTAGTTTTAGGGGACTGATGACCTCAAATGTAAGTCCTATAGTGTTTAGAGCCATTTGAACCATTTGAACTGAAATCGATTGCAAATAAAATAAGTCCAATAAATTCTGCTGAAGACATCGTCACGACTACATAAAAGTATTTCAGAATGTCAGATACTGGGAGGAAAGGTGGGGAGGTTGTCATCACTGCCGGCCGCGGTGGTCTAGCGGTTCTAGGCGCTCAGTCCGGAACCGGGGGACTGCTTCGGTCGCAGGTTCGAATCCTGCCTCGGGCATGGATGTGTGTGATGTCCTTAGGTTAGTTAGGTTAAAGTAGTTCTAAGTTCTAGGGGACTGATGACCACAGATGTTAAGTCCCATAGTGCTCAGAGCCATTTGCACCATTTTTGTCATCACTCTTGTCTGTGCTAGACGCTTCCTAATCTACCTACTGGAGATCAGAAACGCACCGAGTACGACTCTCACGTAACAGGTTGCCCACTTTATAAATCAAGAGGCCGTTGTTACATCAGTGCTAACAGAATTTCTCCGTTCTCGCTGTATTTCCGCGATTGTGACGAGTCTGAGAACTGTGGTGTTGAGATCGCTTCATATTCGCTCACTCGTTCTCACTTCCTGTAAAACATACAGAAGTGTAAGGCTAGTCGTGACGTATTGTTAGTAAGGGAGATGAGCACACGATTTTGCTGCTGTAAAGTAGGACTGACAAGACAGAATTGACCAGTTGTCGGGAACAGATGGCCTTTAACGAAGACATGTTTTGTGAAACTGTGGAAGGTGTAAGCTGAAAAGAAATTAATTGATGCAGAGTACACAATTGCAGACGTGTTCCATAAAGGAGCAGTGTTATCTGGAATACATTTAACGCTGTTGTCCACCCTTCAGATGAAAACCATACAAATTTCACCCAATGAAAACAAAACGGCTGTATTCTTGTTTATTCCACCTCCATCATGAGAAAACATGCGTGCTGCGCCAAAGGAAAACTGGGCACGTAACAAGGTCACTATTACACTCCTGGAAATTGAAATAAGAACACCGTGAATTCATTGTCCCAGGAAGGGGAAACTTTATTGACACATTCCTGGGGTCAGATACATCACATGATCACACTGACAGAACCACAGGCACATAGACACAGGCAACAGAGCATGCACAATGTCGGCACTAGTACAGTGTATATCCACCTTTCGCAGCAATGCAGGCTGCTATTCTCCCATGGAGACGATCGTAGAGATGCTAGATGTAGTCCTGTGGAACGGCTTGCCATGCCATTTCCACCTGGCGCCTCAGTTGGACCAGCGTTCGTGCTGGACGTGCAGACCGCGTGAGACGACGCTTCATCCAGTCCCAAACATGCTCAATGGGGGACCGATCCGGAGATCTTGCTGGCCAGGGTAGTTGACTTACACCTTCTACAGCACGTTGGGTGGCACGGGATACATGCAGACGTGCATTGTCCTGTTGGAACAGCAAGTTCCCTTGCCGGTCTAGGAATGGTAGAACGATGGGTTCGATGACGGTTTGGATGTACCGTGCACTATTCAGTGTCCCCTCGACGATCACCAGTGGTGTACGGCCAGTGTAGGAGATCGCTCCCCACACCACGATGCCGGGTGTTGGCCCTGTGTGCCTCGGTCGTATGCAGTCCTGATTGTGGCGCTCACCTGTACGGCGCCAAACACGCATACGACCATCATTGGCACCAAGGCAGAAGCGACTCTCATCGCTGAAGACGACACGTCTCCATTCGTCCCTCCATTCACGCCTGTCGCGACACCACTGGAGGCGGGCTGCACGATGTTGGGGCGTGAGCGGAAGACGGCCTAACGGTGTGCGGGACCGTAGCCCAGCTTCATGGAGACGGTTGCGAATGGTCCTCGCCGATACCCCAGGAGCAACAGTGTCCCTAATTTGCTGGGAAGTGGCGGTGCGGTCGCCTACGGCACTGCGTAGGATCCTACGGTCTTGGCGTGCATCCGTGCGTCGCTGCGGTCCGGTCCCAGGTCGACGGGCACGTGCACCTTCCGCCGACCACTGGCGACAACATCGATGTACTGTGGAGACCTCACGCCCCACGTGTTGAGCAATTCGGCGGTACGTCCACCCGGCCTCCCGCATGCCCACTATACGCCCTCGCTCAAAGTCCGTCAACTGCACATACGGTTCACGTCCACGCTGTCGCGGCATGCTACCAGTGTTAAAGACTGCGATGGAGCTCCGTATGCCACGGCAAACTGGCTGACACTGACGGCGGCGGTGCACAAATGCTGTGCAGCTAACGCCATTCGACGGCCAACACCGCGGTTCCTGGTGTGTCCGCTGTGCCGTGCGTGTGATCATTGCTTGTACAGCCCTCTCGCAGTGTCCGGAGCAAGTATGGTGGGTCTGACACACCGGTGTCAATGTGTTCTTTTTTCCATTTCCAGGAGTGTATATCCCTGAAACAAATCAACGCGCAATTTCTGTTTTCATTTGCTCCTCGTAACTTGTGTTTATGGGATAAAGCGAATTGTATAGCTTATCATTTATTTCTGTAGGTTATTTTAATAATTAATCACCATTTCGAGATTACCTTCATTCTGGTTCAAATGGTTCAAATGGCTCTGAGCACTATGGGACTTAACATCTGTGGTCATCAGTCCCCTAGAACTTAGAACTACTTAAACCTAACTAACCTAAGGACATCACACACATTCATGCCCGAGGCAGGATTCGAACCTGCGACCGTAGCAGTCGCGCGGTTCCGGACTGAGCGCCTAGAACCGCTAGACCACCGCGGCCGGCGCCTTCATTCTCAAGTCATCGTTAAACACTCGGTAACGCCTCGAAAGTGTGGATATGTCAATATAATTGTTAGGCATTTTCTGTATAGATATTGAATATAAATAAAGTTTTAACTACATAAATGTATGAATAAACATAACAATATTCAATACTAATAAACCACTCGTTATCTACATGTGCTGACAAACATTGGTGCGTCCCGGGGTGTACCGTGTGCCGCTACTAGTCATTTCCTTTCCTGTTCCACTCGCAAATGGAGCGAGAAAAAAACGAATGTCTGCAGGGTGTTACAAAAAGGTACGGCCAAACTTTCAGGAAACATTCCTCACACACAAATAAAGAAAAGATGTTGTGTGGACATGTGTCCGGAAACGCTTAATTTCCATGTTAGAGCTCATTTTAGTTTCGTCAGTATGTACTGTACTTCCTCGATTCACCGCCAGTTGGCCCAATTGAAGGAAGGTAATGTTGACTTCGGTGCTTGTGTTGACATGCGACTCATTGCTCTACAGCACTAGCATCAAGCACATCGGTACGTAGCATCAACAGGTTAGTGTTCATCACGAACGTGGTTTTGCAGTCAGTGCAATGTTTACAAATGCGGGGTTGGCAGATGCCCATTTGATGTATGGATTAGCACGGGGCAATAGCCGTGGCGCGGTACGTTTGTATCGAGACAGATTTCCAGAACGAAGGTGTACCGACAGGAAGACGTTCGAAGCAATTGCTCGGCGTCTTAGGGAGCACGGAACATTCCAGCCTATGACTCGCGACTGCGGAAGACCTAGAACGACGAGGACACCTGCAATGGACGAGGCAATTCTTCGTGCAGTTGACGATAACCCTAATGTCAGCGTCAAAGAAGTTGCTGCTGTACAAGGTAACGTTGACCACGTCACTGTATAGAGAGTGCTACGGGAGAACCAGTTGTTTCCGTACCATGTACAGCGTGTGCAGGCACTATCAGCAGCTGATTGGCCTCCACGGGTACACTTCTGCGAATGGTTCATCCAACAATGTGTCAATCCTCATTTCAGTGCAAATGTTCTCTTTACGGATGAGGCTTCATTCCAACGTGATCAAATTGTAAATTTTCACAATCAACATGTGTGGGCTGACGAGAATCCGCACGCAATTGTGCAATCACGTCATCAGTACAGATTTTCTGCGAACGTTTGGGCAGGCATTGTTGGTGATGTCTTGATTGGGCCCCATGTTCTTCCACCTACGCTCAATGGAGCACGTTATCATGATTTCATACGGGATACTCTGCCTGTGCTGCTAGAACATGTGCCTTTACAAGTACGACACAACATGTTGTTCATGCACGATGGAGCTCCTGCACATTTCAGTCGAAGTGTTAGTACGCTTCTCAACAACAGATTCGGTGACCGATGGAGTGAGCTCTAACATGGAAAGTAAGCGTTTCCGGACACATGTCCACATAACATATTTTATTTCTTTGTGTGTGACGAATGTTTCCTGAAAGTTTGGCCGCACCTTTTTGTAACACCCTGCATATGCCTCCGTATGGACCCTAATCTCTCGTATTTACTTTCGTGATCCTTACGTGAAATGGATGCTGGCGACAGTAGAATCGTTCTTCAGTCAGCTTCAAATGTTGGTTCTCTAAATTTTCTCGACAGTGTTCCTCCAATGCGCAGTTCGCAGTTATGTTAGTATGTAAGTGCTTCTGTCATTTAGACAGGTCAGGCATTTTGTGACATTTAAACATGCACTTGGGAATGACTATAAAGCCGAAATCATGACTGTATGAAATAAATGAATAGTAATTTACATTTAATGGCGAAAACTTTTCAGAACGGTTGCACATCTAGCGGGAATTCCGCCAGCCCGCGGTTATACTTATGAACTCGTGAACTCGCTCTCCTTTCTGAGTGAGTCGAGGCCACCTGTACCCGACAGCAGATTCAGCAGACGAGTGGGCTGCGGCGGAGACTCACAAGTCAAGCCTGCGAGTTCAGAAATGACATCACAGGACTCACTGGCGAGTTTAAACCGAGTATACGGAGCTCATTTCTGATCTCTACTGTCTACCGAGCAAGTTGGGTCGGTAGCTAGGATACTGGATTCGTGTTAGAGAGGTGAGTGGCTCAAGTCCTAGTATGGGCACCTTACGTAGGGTTCCTGTTGTTTCTTTAACTGCTTTCGCGCGAATGCCAGCTTGATTCTATCATACAGGGTGTTTCAAAAATGACCGGTATATTTGAAACGGCAATAAAAACTAAACGAGCAGCGATAGAAATACACCGTTTGTTGCAATATGCTTGGGACAACAGTACATTTTCAGGCGGACAAACTTTCGAAATTACAGTAGTTACAATTTTCAACAACAGATGGCGCTGCAAGTGATGTGAAAGATATAGAAGACAACGCAGTCTGTGGGTGCGCCATTCTGTACGTCGTCTTTCTGCTGTAAGCGTGTGCTGTTCACAACGTGCAAGTGTGCTGTAGACAACATGGTTTATTCCTTAGAACAGAGGATTTTTCTGGTGTTGGAATTCCACCGCCTAGAACACAGTGTTGTTGCAACAAGACGAAGTTTTCAACTGAGGTTTAATGTAACCAAAGGACCGAAAAGCGATACAATAAAGGATCTGTTTGAAAAATTTCAACGGACTGGGAACGTGACGGATGAACATGCTGGAAAGGTAGGGCGACCGCGTACGGCAATCACAGAGGGAAACGCGCAGCTAGTGCAGCAGGTGATCCAACAGTGGCCTCGGGTTTCCGTTCGCCGTGTTGCAGCTGCGGTCCAAATGACGCCAACGTCCACGTATCGTCTCATGCGCCAGAGTTTACACCTCTATCCATACAAAATTCAAACGCGGCAACCCCTCAGCGCCGCTACCATTGCTGCACGAGAGACATTCGCTAACGATATAGTGCACAGGATTGATGACGGCGATATGCATGTGGGCAGCATTTGATTTACTGACGAAGCTTATTTTTACCTGGACGGCTTCGTCAATAAACAGAACTGGCACATATGGGGAACCGAAAAGCCCCATGTTGCAGTCCCATCGTCCCTGCACCCTCAAAACGTACTGGTCTGGGCCGCCATGTCTTCCAAAGGAATCATTGGCCCATTTTTCAGATCCGAAACGATTACTGCATCACGCTATCTGGACATTCTTCGTGAATTTGCGGCGGTACAAACTGCCTTAGACGACACTGCGAACACCTCGTGGTTTATGCAAGATGGTGCCCGGCCACATCGCACGGCCGACGTCTTTAATTTCCTGAATGAATATTTCGATGATCGTATGATTGCTTTGGGCTATCCGAAACATACAGGAGGCGGCGTGGATTGGCCTCCCTATTCGCCAGACATGAACCCCTGTGACTTCTTTCTGTGGCGACACTTGAAAGACCAGGTGTACCGCCAGAATCCAGAAACAATTGAACAGCTGAAGCAGTACATCTCATCTGCATGTGAAGCCATTCCGCCAGACACGTTGTCAAAGGTTTCGGGTAATTTCATTCAGAGACTACACCATATTATTGCTACGCATGGTGGATATGTGGAAAATATCGTACTATAGAGTTTCCCAGACCGCAGCGCCATCTGTTGTTGAAAATTGTAACTACTGTAATTTCGAAAGTTTGTCTGCCTGAAAATGTACTGTTGTTCCAAGCATATTGCAACAAACGGTGTATTTCTATCGCTGCTCGTTTAGTTTTTATTGCCGTTTCAAATATACCGGTCATTTTTGAAACACCCTGTAGAAACCACAGCCAAATCCTTCCGAAAAACTTCTCCGATTCGCTCTGGACCTTCGGCTCTATTGAGATCTACCGAGCACACTGGCGTAGAATTTAGCGCAATGGATGCTCACTCAGGAGGAGCGAGGTCACGATCCCTGTGCAACCAATCAGATTAAAGGTTTCCTTGGTTCTGCCAAATGGATTAAACTGGATTTTCCAAGATGAGCTGTTTTGAAATACGGGCTATTTCCTTCCCCCTCTTTGTCCTGTCCGAGATTGTGTTGTGTCTCTAGGGTCTTCGTCAGCCACAGTGGGTTAAATCCCAACTTTTCTTCTTCGCTTCCTTCTAACGACCTTGGGACTTTATTTCTTTTTTTTTTTGCTTTGTCCATCGACAGCCAGGTGAATCTCCAGTTAGGAACAAAATGCCTCCTTTTGCCAGATCACAGCTGGCCCTCTGGCACAGACCTCACAGAGCGGGTTGCCAGTTGCCACTTTGTCAGCCCTGCCTAGTTAGGGATACACGTACGGCATTCTGCTCTTACGCATGTTCGGTAATGGAAATGTTTTCATTGTGGATGAACAACTGCCGAAATCTCTGTTAGCGAGTTCGTGTACACAGGTCTTGTCAATCTTTTTGGTACAGGCACAGATACGAATTGGGTCCGTAAAGATTTTAAGATTACACTGGTCTTATAAATTTTTTGACGATAAAGCTTCTCTTGTCTTACGGTACGTCTCGCGATGACTCTATGTAGCATGTGATGCTATGAAAACAGTCACTGTGCACCTGTGAAACATTCTTGTATCCCGACGTTTTCATTATTGGAAATATGTAATTCAACTTATATTGAAGTAGTAGAAAGTTATTCTAGTAAATGTCCAGATAACGTCGTTAATTTTTTTCGACACCTCGCAGTATTAGCTGCAAGCATTGACTGAACTGAAAGCCTGATGCTGTTAGGCGCTCAAGTTCTTGAAAAACAAACAATTTCTGTCTGACTGAACGAGTTATAATACGGGAATCTTTACAAAGATTACTTGTACTGGTATTACACAAAGGCCGGCCGTTGTGGCCGAGCAGTTCTAGGCGCTTCAGTCTGGAACCGTTCGAATCCTGCCTCGGGCATGGATGTATGTGACGTCCTTAGGTTAGTTAGGTTTAAGTAGTTCTAAGTTCTAGGGGACTGATGACCTCAGATGTTGAGTCCCATAGTGCTCAGTGCCATTTGAAGCACAAAGAATTACAGGTCACAAAAACAATATTTATTAATTCATGTAGATGTTAGTATCATTTGAAATTTATCATGGGATCGTTGTTAAAATCCTCCAATAAAAGGGCGCGAGAGACGGTACAGCAATTTAGTAATCATACAGCAGTACTCTACATTTTGAGATAAAATTTTAAAAGCATACGTTACATTACATTTAGAAACGGGCTCAACTCTGCGAAAGTTGCCACTAGAACGACAGAAAGATACGTGTTCTCCACAGAGTAACGGTTCAGTCGGCTCACTGCAAGAAATTTTATACCCGAAAATTTTTATAATTCGCCACATATTCAATACCACTAAGTAGAAGAACAGCTCCGGTTGTTGCAATAATACAAGAATCTTGTTGTTCTTGTCCGGCAGTCTTTCAGCATTATGTCAGAGATATCATCTTTTTATGGACTATCATCACCCACTGCGATGTATCTGGTTCCGTGGAGATATCCAGCAGAGACAGATAGTCACAATATCAAGTTTATTTCTCGAACACAACTTTAACAAAGTCTTCAACGTATTATGGTAGTTAATTTCCTTCAAGTGAAAAATAGGCAATAGGTCCTCAATGGAAAACACAACTGAAGACCCTTAATCAAAAAAATAAGTGAAGCGCCTAGAACCGCTCGGCCATCAGCGGCCGGCCAAGTTCCTTAGTTACTGGATTTGAAAATAGATTCTGCACTCGCGCTGAAGTCACAGAAGCAAACACCTTCGAAGTACCTTACGGTCGTACTAATAATCAAACAATATAGATAATTTCTAAGGCCTGCAAGGATAGAAGCACAAAGTGAAGTTTTAGCGCTATCTTCGCGGTGAAGTATACACAGTAGGAACTATACCAAGTCCCATGCGGCACGTCGAACACTTGCTGGAGTCCAGACGTAGGAGGCGGCGGGCTGTCCTGGCAGATAGTGGAAGAGTCCATTGTAAGGCGTTGCTGAAATCTGCTTGCTGTCATGGAACAAGCTCGCTAAGCTCGCCCGCCGGCCTAAGAAGCTGCTTCGTGGTAGGATACACGCCGACCTATTTTTTGGCACGTGACACTGTGGATGCAGGAAGAGGCGGGGTACGTCGGCGACCTCTACAGATGCTGTGCACACTGACTTGTTCAAATGGCTCTGAGCACTATGGGACTCAACTGGCTCTGAGCACTATGGGACTCAACTGCTGAGGTCATTAGTCCCCTAGAACTTAGAACTAGTTAAACCTAACTAACCTAAGGACATCACACACATCCATGCCCGAGGCAGGATTCGAACCTGCGACCGTAGCGGTCTTGCGGTTCCAGACTGCAGCGCCTTTAACCGCACGGCCACTTCGGCCGGCGGGACTCAACTGCTGTGGTCATCAGTCCCCTAGAACTTACAACTACTTTAACCTAACTAACCTAAGGACGTCACACACACCCATGCCCGAGGCAGGATTCGAACCTGCGACCGTAGCAGCAGCGCGGCTCCGGACTGGAGCGCCTAGAACCGCACGGCCACCGAGGCCGGCCACACTGAGTGGTGGTCTGGCCAGAACGCTGTTGTCGCCACCTGCTGATCTGGCCGCGGAGTTCCGGAACTCAGATTTCCCCTGGTGTCCATTCCATAGGAGAGAAGCTCGCCGCAACTCCAACTACGCAGATGTGTGTGTCGCCACCAGCGCCTGACGTCTTAGGGCAGCACAGCACATTGGTGGTTGTTTTATGATTTCTGACGAGCTGGATGGGAGATCTTTCGAGCTCTTGAAGTCTGGAAATCAGGCCATTACCATATTCACCGACAGCGATAGTCCCACACAAGACAGATAAATCCATGTTTCTTGTTTCGTTCGTATACTCTGAACTAAAAATTCTTGGAGCAGGTTTTTACTAAAAACGTCGTTTATTACACAGGATACATACACTATGTGATCAAAAGTATCCGGACACACTGAAAAACATAGGTTTTTCATATTAGGTGCATTGTGCTGCCACCTACTGCCAGGTACTCTATATCAGCGACGTCAGTAGTCATTAGACATCGTGAGAGAGCAGAATGGGGCGCTTCGCGGAACTCACGGACTTTGAACGTGTTCAGGTGAAAGGGTGTCACTTGTGTCATACGTCTGCACGCAAGATTTCCACACTCCTAGACATCCCTAGGTCCACTGTTACCGATGCGACAGTGAAGTGGAAACGTGAAGGGACACGTGCAGCACAAAAGCGTACCGGTCGACCTCGTGACAGAGACCGCCGACAGTTAAAGAGGGTCGTAATGTGTAATAGGCAGACATCTATCCAGACCATCACACAGGAATTCCAAACTGCATCAGGATCCACTTCAAGTACTATGACAGTTAGGCGGGAGGTGAGAAAACTTGGATTTCTTCGTCGAGCGGCTGCTCATAAGCCACACACCACGCTGGTAAATGCCAAACGACGCCTCTCTCGGTGTAAGGAGCATGAACATTGGGCTGCTGAACAGTGGAAAAACGTTGTCTGGAGTGACGAATCACCGTACACAATGTGGCGATCCGATGGCAGAGTGTGGGTGTGGCGAATGCCCGTTGAACGTCATCTGGCAGCATGTGTAGTGCGAACAGTAAAATTCGGAGGCGGTGGAGTTACGGTGTGGTCATGTTTTTCATAGAGGGGGCTTGCACCCCTTGTTGTTTTGCGTGGCACTGTCACGGCGCAGGCCTACATTGATATTTTAAGCACCTTCTTGCTTCCCACTGTTGAAGAGCAATTCGGGGATGGCGATTGCATTTTTCAACACGATCGAGCACCTGTTGATAATGCACGGTCTGTGGCGGAGTGGTTACACAACAATAACATCCATGTAATGGAATGGCCTGCACAGAGTCCTGACCTGAGTCCAATAGAACACCTTTGGGATGTTTTGGAACTCTGACTTCGTGTCAGGCCTCACCGAGCGACATCGATACCTCTCCTCAGTCCAGCACTCCGTGAAGAATGGGCTGCCATTCCCCAAGAAACGTTCCAGCGCCTGATTGAACATATGCCTGCGAGAGTGGAAGCTGTCAATAAGGCTAAGGGTGGACCAACACCATACTGAATTCCAGCATTACGGATGGAGGGCGCCACGAACTTGTAAGTCATTTTCAGCCGGGTGTCCGGATACTTTTGATCACATAGTGTAGCTACTTTCAGACGATAGGAAATTCGTTCCCTCGAAAAGACGTAGACTTTCACACTCCTTTGTAGAATTTTACACCGTCACTGAACCGGTCGGCTCGTTTTCCGATCTGTTATGTGGTTGCTTGCTGGCGCGATCCGTTTTCCTGTCACGCCACCGGGTGGCGCTTCGGCCGTCTTGTAGTAGGCTCTTTGATTGGAGGAAGCTGAAGGCAGGTTGTTGACGGATGGTGGGGCAGTGAGAGAGAGAAATGGGTGACGAACGGTGAGCGTGCAATGAAGGGGCCCGATCGGTGGTCGCTCGTCCAAGTGGGCGGCTACTTGTACGGTGTGGAGTGTTGGGCTCTATGACGTTGTGCCCGATTGACGGTCTGGGTTTGTCAGTGACAGTCTGCTGATGTGGGCGTCGTGATCACGTTGATTTTCCCCGGTAACCGCCCGTCCTACCTTATTTTTGGGTGAAGTAATTCTGTTTGTGGATTTTGGCACCTGTCCTTCGGTGCTGGACTTGCTTCCATTAGGCTGGTTTGTCCGCTGTTCTCCGTCACTCCCTACTCAAGCTACCAAATTTGCCTCCCCCCTCCCTCTCTCTGTGTGAACTCCCCTTAAGCTTGATTTATTTGAGCGTATTTAAACTGTGTTTTCCTCTTATAGTGCAGTTGTTCAGCATTTGTTATTTTTTCATTATTGCTTGGGTGTGAAATGAATTTGGTGTTATGTTCTAGGGAATATATTAATGACCACTGAGGTCGAATATTGAGCTTGACGTTTAAGGTTGCCAATTCTCGCTTGCCCGAATTGTGCATCAATTGTAACATCGGACATGGTCGTGATAAGCAAACGCCAGCGTCCGTACGAATGTTGGCTCGTTTTCTGTACTCATGTTGGAAAGTCTTGGTGAGATCCAGCACTTCTCTTAACAAAAGGAATTTACTGTTTTACTGTTGTATATTTTAATACTGCTGTGGTTTCTTGTTTAGGTATTAGAGCTTAAGCATTTCTTCTTACTTTCAAGCTTACTTAAGTGAACTTTTTTTTTGTTTTTTTTTTGGGGTGGGGAGGGGGGTCAGGGGTCTTGTTTGCTGTTTAATCAAATTAATTTTTGTTTTTAGTCATTACTGTTAAACGATAAACCGTTTAATCTTTGTTATAATTATGCAGTCACTGTAACAGTTAGGTTGCCCGTCCAGGTTGGCCGCGCAGTGTAACGCACGGCTTTCCGGGCGGGAAGGAGCGCCTGGTCCCCGGCACGAATCCGGCCGGCGGATTTGTGTCGAGGTCCGGTGAGCCGGCCAGTCTGTGGATGGTTTTCAGGCGGTTTTCCGTCTGCCTCGGCGAATGCGGGCTGGTTCCCCTTATTCCGCCTCAGCTACACTATGTCGGCCATTGCTGCGCAAACAAGTTCTCCACGTACGCGTACACCACCATTACTCTACCACGTAAACATATGGGTTACACTCGTCTGGTGTGAAATGTTCCCTGGGGGGGGGGGGGGGGGGTCCACCGGGGGCTGAACCGCACAATGACCCTAGGTTCGGTGTGGGGCGGCGGAGGGGTCAAGTGCGGTATTCGTCGTAGGGTTGTGGACCACTGCGGCTGCGGCGGGGACGGAGCCTCTCCGTTGTTTCTAGGTCCCCAGTTAACATAACAATTAGGTTTTTGTCGGTGTCTGGAGCGGGGTTTGCATTTGGGATTCTTGTGTTGGGCCTTGGGAATTTACTTATTTGATGCTCAGACTTGCATGAATTATATGTCTGTCTGCCCTCTGCTTCCCGAGCTGGTCGCAGTATTGGAGCTGTTGGCCCCGGTGCGTTATCCACTACCCGCCCATTCAATGGTCGTGGCTAGTCCACGTCGGCTGCGTACGTGTATGCGGCGTGGTGTCCCGCCTCCTGTCGTGCGATAGCCACTGAGGAGGCCCGCCCCCCTGGCTTACACCGACATATCTATGTAAGTCAATTTCTTAATCTTATGGCATTGGGACTTGAGTTTAAGTCAACGTGTCAGCTACCCTAAGCTACCCTTCCCAAGCCTTGCCTCCGCCAGCCCGGCCTTGTCTTGTATTGCTGCTTGATTTGAAGATCTTTCCATTCGTAGTTGTGGACAGCTGTAAATTTTAAAATCGTTGTGACCTTCCGTTCCTAAATTATTAATGCCTAAAGGCATATCCAGACCTTTATTGTAATCCTGGATCTGTAAATTTTAAAATATTGTCAAATGCTGAACTTGTAAAATTTTGAATATTGTTATCTTGCTGTTCGAAAAGTTGCTAAACTGCTAGCGCCAAAAGCGTCCTCAAATTATTTTAATGGTAATCATGAACTTTAAAATTTTTCTAAATAAGGGCCACCTTTTTGTTCGAATTTACTATGGAATGAGTGGTTTTGTAATTGTTATGGTAACACTTTTTTGGAATTGTAGTGAAGTCTGAATTGCCTAGTTGAAATCTTACGGACGCCTAAAGCGCTCTCGAGCTGTATTTTTCGAATGTTAAACTTGTTATTTTATATTAATTGTCCTGAAAAAGAAACAGAATTATAGTAAGTTTGGTCGTTTTGCTTCGCCGCCCTGAAATCAATCTGACAGTGTTGATTTATGCACACATCAAAAAAGGTTTTGCATTGCCTCGGTTCCGAGAGTTCCGGAACCTGTACATAAAACTGGAATAGAGATCACAATAGACATCATTTCCGCCCTTTTGTGGCTCATGAAAACCACACATTGCAAATTGTACCACCATACTGCGAGACCTTCAGAGGTGGTGGTCCAGATAGCTGTACACACCGGTACCTCTAATACCCAGCAGCACGTCCTCTTGCATTGATGCATGCCTGTATTCGTCGTGGCATACTATCCACAAGTTCATCAAGGCACTGTTGCTCCAGATTGCCCCACTACTCAACGGCGATTCGGCGTAGATCCCTCAGAGTGTTTGGTTGGTCACGTCGTCCATAAACAGCCCTTTTCAATCTATCCCACGTATGTTCGGTAGGGTTCATGTCTGGAGAACATGCTGGCCACTCTAGTCGAGCGATGTCGTTATCCTGAAGGAAGTCAATCACAAGATATGCACGATGGGGGCTTGAATTGTCGTCCATGAAGACGAATGCCTCGCCAATACAATGCCGATATGGTTGCACTATCGGTCGGAGGATGGCATTGACTTATTGTACAGCCGTTACGGCGCCTTCCATGAACACCAGCGGCGTACGTCGCCCCCACATAATGCCACCCCAAAGCAGCAGCGAATCCCCCTCCTCTTGCTGCTCTCACTGGACAGTGTGTCTAAGGCGTTTAGCCTGACCTGGTTGCCTCCAAACATGTCCCCGACGATTGTCTGGTTGAAAGCATATGCGACACTCATCGGTGAAGAGAACGTGATGCCAATCCTGAGTGGTCCAATCGGCATGTTGTTGAGCCCATCTGTACTGCGCTGCATGGTGTCGTGGTTGCAAAGATGGACCTCGCCGTGGACGTCGGGAGTGAAGTTGCGCATCATGCAGCCTATTGCACACAGTTTGAGTCGTACCACGAAAAGCATTATTCAACATGGTGGCCTTGCTGTCAGCGTTCCTCCGAGCCATAATCTGTAGGTAGCGGACAGCCATACAGAGACCCCGGTTCAATCCCCGATACTATAAGGGATTTTTCTTTGGTGTGATGACTGGTATGGAGTAAACCTAGCCTCTTGAGGTCAGCTGAGAAGCTATTTGACAGACTGGCAGCGGTTACAAGGTCACGAAACCCAGCACCTGTCGAGAGAGTGCTGCACTGGCCACACGCACCTCTGTACTGCATCTCATGACGCCATTGGCAAAGGATGAAACGGCGATCGGTCGCGCCCAGTTGGCCTGTCTAGGGCCAGAATGCCGAACTTTATCTACCTAGACCTTCGTTAAAGGCTATGCATAATACGTTGTGTTGACCTTTCAGGGATACTCCAGTCTCATAAAACTGACTTGTTAGATGACAGCTTGTTAGCTTTCTGCCATCTCGACGGTGGTGAAACTCATACGGAAGATGTGGTATCATGTCGAGTATCACCAAACTACAGAATAACCAGGCACTGTCGTGGTTTGGCTCATATCCATTTTTACTTCACACTGTCGGAAATATTTACATCACTAGAATACTGTGTCACATTTATTATTTAATTTATTATTAAGCTGATACAACGTACATCACAAAAATTTAACTTATTAATAGTAACAAAATATGCGCGAAGTACTCGCACTTGCTGACAACACTAAAAGACTAGTTGTTTATATTGTACAGCGCAGCTGGAGTACGTTAACCCCAAAGTTCAACCGTTTCAAATTTAATTTACAATAGCCACTGTATTAATTTACTGAAGAAGGTACTGTGGTATCCTCTGAAGCTACTAGGTGCTATTACATTTTTGATGTTGCCGTTGTCAGCTGCCGCTAACATGGAGTGACTGACAGCTGGTTATCTAGCATAACAACAACCAGTCAGAGCGTAAGCTCGACCACGCATCACCAGAGTGATCCTCTGTCCCTGGTGCTGGTTACCACCATGTGTGGAACTAAGACTGGGGGGGGGGGGGGGGGGGCATGAGGGCCACAACGCTTCAACGGAGAACGTTTTCGTGAAAGCATTTATATTGAGAAAGCCTTTCCGTCTGTGCCTTGAAGATTCTGGAATATCAGGCGAAATAACTCATGGCCGTCTACTGAATCCACTACCATTGGTGATGAGTGGCGCATGAAATAAATTATGCGATCAACTGCTGCGCGCATGTAGTTGCAAACATTTGCTGGAGCATCTGGTTTAATCGTCTGCATTGTTGCACTCAATGAATATAAATAACGGTTGTCAGCGTCACTATGACCCGCAAGAGAGAATTGGGCTATTCTCAACTCCAAAGTCAATAATTAAAAGCCTGTACCTATCTGAGCACTCTTGAGAAAAACTCAGAGATCCGACCACTAGACTGGATTAGACTGCTGAAAACGCTGCCTCCAACTAGCCCCTAACAACTCCCGTCGATAATTCCCATACAACATTGCAGTACAGTTACAAACCACTACAGAAACAACCCCTGCAGGTAACTAACGTCTTCATGCCCTGTTATGAGATCTTCTTTTACCGAGCAAGTCCACATTCATTAATCGGCAAGACTCGTGGAGAACGAGAGGAATTCGACACTCTCGTATGGGAACGCAGTTTCCAAAACCTTATAGGCTTTCCATGCCAGAAAAATAACTCTGTTGATTTTTAAATACCCTAGTATAAAATGAATATGAAGTTTACTGTAACACACAAAACAGTCTTATCCGACATGAGCTAGTCTATAACACAATAACTGAAAACAAATCATTTCTTCAATATTGAAGAAGCAATAATAGCATCTGAAGGCAGAAGGCCTGAAACTATCACAGTAAATAGCAAGTTCCAAAATCCAAATTCCATACACTAAGCATGCCACACTCGAAGTTCGAAAGGGATGTGCAAAAGTTTAAGTCCGTTGTATTGCCGATGAAAGACATAGACAAACATTATGAAGTCTAGTTACTGGTCACAGTGTCTTTTTTTATTTAATTATTTTCATGTCAAGTTCTGTAGGACCAAATTGAGTAGCAAATCTCCAAGGTCATGGAACGTGTCAGTACATGAAATTATAACCTAAAAGTAATAACAGATAAAAAAAAAATATTTATGAACCCGAAAAAAGTCAATCCATAAGTTTAAGTAAACGCAATCAACAATACAACTAGAATGAGCTTAATTTTTCAAGGAACTCCTCGACAGAATAGGAGTGACCCACGAGGAAACTCTTTAGTTTCGATTTGAAAGCGCGTGGATTACTGCTAATATTTTTGAATTCGAGTGGCAGTTTCCTGAAAATGGATGCAGCAGTATACTGCACGCCTTTTTGCACAAGAGTTAAGGAAGTCCGATCCAAATGCAGGTTTGATTTCTGCCGAATATTAACTGAGTGAAAGCTGCTAATTCTTGGTAATTAGCTAGTACTGTTAACAAGAAATGACAGTAAGAAATATATATATATATATATATATATATATATATATATATATATATATATATATATATATATATTGAGAGGCCAATGTCAAAATACCCAGAATCGTGAACAGTGGTCAACAAGAGGTTTGTAAATTTACACCACTTATTGCCCGAACCACCCGTTTCTGAGCCAAATATATCCTTTTAGAATGGGAAGAATTACTGCAAAATATAATATCATATGACATAAGCGAATGAAAGTAAGCAAAGTAGACTAATTTTCGTGTCGAACGATCACTCATTTCAGATACCGTTCGAATAGTAAAAATGGCAGCATTAAGGCTTTGTACAAGATCCTGAACATGGGCTTTCCACGACAGCTTACTATCTAACTGAACACCTAGTAATATGAACAGTTCAGTTTCACTAATCATATGCCCATTCTGTGAAATTAAAATGTCAAGTTTTGCTGAATTGTGTGTTAGAAACTGCAATAACTGAGTCTTACTGTGATTTAATATTGGTTTATTTTCTACAAACCATGAACTTATGTCATGAAGTGCACTATCTGAAACCGAGCCAATGTTGCACACAACGTCCTTTACTACCAAGCTAGTGTCATCACCAAACAGAAATATTTTGGAGTTACCTGTAATACTAGAGGGTATATCGTTTATATAAAAAAGGAACAGGAGTGGTCCCAACACTGTTCCCTGGGGCATCCCCCACTTGACCGTCCCCCATTCAGACCCCTCATCACAGCCATCCTCAAAGTTGTGAATAATGACATTTTTCTGTCTGTTGCTAAAGTAAGAGTTGAAACAAATGTGAGCTACTCCCCGAATTCTGTAATGTTCCAACTTCTGGAGCAATATTTTATGATCAACACAATCAAACGCCTTAGTTAAATCAAAGAAATACGAGTATGCCTAGCGTTCGAAACCTTTTGTTTAACCCATCCAGTACCTCACAGAGAAAAGAGAATATAGCATTTTCAGTTGTTAAACGACTTCTAAAGCCAAACTGTTCATCTGATAGCAAATCGTGTGATATAAAATGATCATTTATCCTTACATTCAAAGCCTTTTCAATAACTTTAGCAAACACTGATGGCATAGAAATAGGTCTAAAATTATCTACATTATCCCTTTCTCCCTTTTTATAAAGCGGCTTTACTACTGAGTACTTTAATCGTTCAGGAAACTGACCATTCCTAAAAGAAAAATTACAAATAAGGCTGAATACAGGGCTAACATGTGCAGCACAGTACTTTTTTGTATTACAGAGGAGTATTTCAGACATCAATCTGGAAAGGCATTTGCCAAGAAAGTTACATGATTCCCTGTAGAAGCTAAATTTTTAAAAAATTCACCAGTAATGCTCAGAAAATGATTGTTAAGTACTGTGCATGTATCTGATTTATCAGTAACAGAAATATTTTTACTACGAACTGACTTTATATCGTTGAACTTGTGCTGCTGACCGGACACTTCCGTCATAACTTAATTTTAATTTTATCCTGTGAATTAGCTATTCTATTTGCACACCACATATTCTTTCCATTCCTAATAACATTTTGAGCATCTTACAATACTGTTTGTAATGAGCTACTACTTCTAACATTTTGATATAATTTCTGCTTTGTTCTACATGATATCCTTATCCCACTAGTCAGCCCCCTATGCTGCCTATTACCACCTACCTTCCGCTCCTCGAATCATGAAAGTTATAATGCCCCATTCACCATGCGAGAACTCGAAAATGCACTTGCCCAGTCACGGTCCTCCGCTCTGGGGCCTGATTCTGTTCATATTCAGATGCTGAAGAACCTTTCTCCTGCGGGTAAAGGTTTTCTTCTTCGTACTTAATCGCATCTGGATTGAGGGTCATGTTCCCACATGCTGGCGCGAATCTATTGTTGTCCCGATTCCTAAGCCGGGGAAGGACAAGCACTTGCCTTCCAGTTATCGACCCATTTCCCTTACCAGCTGTGTCTGTAAGGTGATGGAACGAATGGTTAACTCTCGTTTGGTTTGGCTGCCTGAATCTCGACGCCTGCTTACCAATGTACAAAGTGGATTTCGTAGGCGCCGCTCTGCTGTTGACCATCTGGTTACCTTGTTGACCATTATGAATAACTTCTTGCGGAAGCGCCAGACTGTGGCTGTGTTCTTTGATTTGGAGAAGGCTTACGACACCTGCTGGATGGCGGGCATTCTCCGCACCATGCATACATGGGGCCTTCGCGGTCGCCTCCCTCTTTTTATTCGTGCCTTTTTAATGGATCGACAGTTCAGGGTACGTGTGGGTTCTGTCCTATCCGACGCCTTTCGCCGGGAGAATGGGGTGCCACAGGGCTCAGTTTTGAGCGTCGCTCTCTTCGCCATAGCTATCAATCCAATAATGGATTGCCTCCCAGCTGATGTATCAGGCTCCCTTTTCGTGGACGATTTTATCATCTATTGCAGCGCGCAGCGTACATGTTCCCTGGAGCGCTGTCTTCAGCGTTGTCTTGACCGTCTTTACTCCTGGAGTGTCGCCAATGGCTTCCGTTTTTCTGCCGAGAAGACGGTCTGTATTAACTTCTGGCGCTACGAAGAGTTTCTCCCACCATCCTTACGTCTCGGTCCCGTTGCTCTCCCAATTCTTGGAGACAACAAAATTTTTAGGTCTTACATCTGACAGGAAACTTAGCTGGTCTCCACATGTGTCATATTCGGCTGACCGTTGAACCCGTTCCCTAAATGTTCTCCATGTTCTCAGCGGTACGTCGTGGGGAGCGGATCGAACCGTCCTACTTCGCCTATATCGGTCGATCGTCCGCTCAAAGCTGGATTATGGGAGCTTTGTATACTCCTCTACACGGCCGTTCATCTTACGCCGCCTCAACTCTATACAACATCGGGGGTTACGTCTTGCGATCGGAGCGTTCTACACTAGTCCCGTCAAGAGTCTTCATGCTGAAGCCGGTGAACTGCCACTAACCTACCGGCGCGATATGCTGCTTTGTCGGTATGCCTGTCGGCTATTGTCAATGCCCGACCACCCGTATTATCGTTCCTTTTTCGACGACTGTCTCGACCGTCAATACGGGTTGTATGTATCTGCCTTGCTACCCCCTGACGTTCGCTTTCGTCGCCTCCTTCAGAACCTTGATTTTTCACTCCCTGCGACCTTTCGAGTGGGCGAGAGACAAACGCCACCTTGGCTCCAGGCTCAGGTTCGCGTTCGCCTTGACCTCAGCTCGCTCCCAAAGGAGGTTACCCCAGCTTCGGTATACCGCTCCCGGTTTGTCGAACTTCGTTCGAAGTTCATTAATACGATCTTCATTTATACAGATGGCTCTAAGACCAATGACGGTGTCGGGTGTTCTTTTATTGTCGGGGCACACAGTTTCAAATACCGGCTACATGGCCATTGTTCGGTCTTAACACCTGAGCTCTTTGCCCTCTACCAGGCTGTCCTTTACATCCGCCGCCACCGACATTCTGCTTATGTCATCTGCTCTGATTCCCTGAGCGCCATCCAGAGCCTCAGTGATCCGTATCCGGTTCACCATTTCGTGCACCGGATCCAACACTCTCTTCAGCAGCTGGCGGACGACGGTTCGCCGGCTACCTTTATGTGGGTTCCTGGCCATGTCGGTATCCCTGGGAACGAAACTGCAGATGCCGCAGACAAGGCTGCGGTCCTCCAGCCTCGGACAGCGTCTTGTTGTGTGCCTTCATCTGATTTTAGCAGGGTCATTTGTCAGCAAATTTTATCGCTGTGGCATGCCGATTGGGCTACACTTACTGAAAATAAGCTTCGGGCCTTGAAACCTCTCCCCACGACTTAGTCGACCTCTTCACGCCCTTCTCGGTGGGAGGAGGTCGTTTTGCCCGGTTACGAATTGGACACTTCCGGTTCAGCCATCGCCATCTGCTGACGGCTGCGCCGGCGCCGTTCTGCCCATGTGGGCAATTGCTGACGGTACACCACATTTTAACGTCCTGTCCAAATTTTAATACACTGCGCATTGATCTTGGCCTGCCATGTACTGTGGATGCCATTTTAGCGGATGACCCAGGAGCAGCTGCTCGCGTTCTTCGTTTTATCCACTTGACAAACCTGTCTAAGGACATTTGATTATGCTGTTTTCTTTTAATCCCTTGCCTGTCAATGTGCCTTTTATAGTGTTGTCCTTTTTTTAGTTGCTGTTTTAACCTTGTGCCTCGCAGTGCATTCATAACTTGGGGGGTTGGGTTGTTTGGGAAGGAGACCAGACAGCGAGGTCATCGGTCTCATCGGATTAGGGAAGGACGGGGAAGGAAGTCGGCCGTGCCCTTTCAAAGGAACCATCCCGGCATTTGCCTGGAGCGATTTATGGAAATCACGGAAAACCTAAATCAGGATGGCCGGACGCGGGATTGAACCGTCGTCCTCCCGAATGCGAGTCCAGTGTTTAACCACTACGCCACCTCGCTCGGTCATTCATAACTTAGTCTGGGCACTAATGACCACTGTAGTTGTGCGCCCTAAAACCACAAAAAAAAATTACTGCTAGTACCCCGTTTAGAACGTTCTAATGGAGCCGGCAGCGGTGGTCTCGCGGTTCTAGGCGCGCAGTCCGCAACCGTGCGACCGCTACGGTCGCAGTTTCGAATCCTGCCTCGGGCATGGATGTGTGTGATGTCCTTAGGTTAGTTAGGTTTAAGTAGTTCTAAGTTCTAGGGGACTTATGACCACAGCAGTTGAGTCCCATAGTGCTCAGAGCCATTTGAACCATTTTTTTTTGTTCTAATGGAAAGCAACTCACAAAGAGCATGAGAAATGTGATAAGGAAAGCATTATATTTACTATCTATTTTATCGGCTGTATAAACATCCTGCCACTCTTGTTCCTTGACAAGGTTTAAAAAACTCTCTATTGCTACTGGATTAACTTTCCTACATAGTTTGTAATTATATGTGACATTTGTTTGAGTACAAAAGCCTTTTAGTGTTAAAATTTGTGCATCATTTTTGGAAGGGTCATTCACCCATTTACTAACAGGATGCCCATCTAGTAATGAAGAATGAATAAAAATATTTTCTCCGGCTGTGCTACTATTCCCCTGCACCCTAGATGGAAAAAACAGTCTACATCAGATCATATGAATTCAGGAGATCTACCAACATCGTTTTTCTTGCACCATCATACACAAAATTTATATTGAAGTCACCACATATAACTAATTTCTGGTACTTCCTACAAAGCGAATCAAGAACCTTCTTTAGATTGATCAGAAATGCTTTAAGTCAGAGTTAGGGGACCTATAAACAACAACATTTAGAAGTTTAGTTTCGCTAAATTCGACTGCTCCTGCACAACATTCAAATATCTCTTAGTGCAGTGCCGTGATACGTCTGTAGACTCAAATGGAATGCTGTTTTTTACGAACTTAGGCACTCCCCTATCCCTCCAAGGAATGTCTTGAAAAGCAGCAAGCTAATCTTTATCCTGGTAAAGGAAGCCTCTGAATTGTCAAATTATTCAAGTGGTACTCTGACATACCAATAATTTCAGAGTCAACATATATAAGCAGTTCACTAACTTTATCTCAAATACCCCTTATTTTTTGACGAAATATGCTAATTCCTACTCTAATTGGAAACATGACGTCCTGTGAAGGTGAACCCTTAGTTAGAGGGACTTTCGTTAAGCAGGTATGCCTATCAGCTGACTTCAGTCTAAAAAAGGTGCAGCTCTAATACCAACTACTACAGGAATTTTTCTATGAGTGATCCCACCACCACCCACTACACTGTCACCTATCAGCTTTGCCATCCTCCCCTTCCCATACCTGTTGAGGTGCAGACCATGCCTAATGAAACCCGATCTACTGAGAGACCCAACTGGCACCACTGAAATGTGACCCACGCCCTCTGCCGTAAGTGCCCTCCCCAGCCCCATGTTAACACGCCTAACAGACGCATTGAGGCCGACCATGACGCTGAAACAGTTGTGCGAAATGCACATTAGTACCACCAGATTGAGTAGCTATCTTTAACAGGGCACCACCTAAATCATATTCCCCATCCCTATCAAGACGATTCCCTGCTCCACCCACTATCACTACCTGATCCTCCTTCGTAAAATTCCTACATAACTCCCCTATGCTGTCAGTCACTGAGCCAAACCCGCACTAGTTTTCACAGTGCTGGTGACCTGGTACTCACTCCCCAACAGTACCTGCAACTGCTGGCCCACACCTCTACCGTGCAAACTACCTAGCAGCAGAACCTTCTTTCTGTTAGGCTTTGCAACTGATCTAGGCCTCCTAACTTCTGAAGACTGCTGCATGTTCCCTGCATCTACAACTACAGGACACATCTCTTTGGTGTAGAGGCCACGAATGGTCTATGTCCGTAGCTGACAGCTGCTGGAGGCCAAGGTCAATGTGGTCGATGGCGAGCTCTATGCAATGGTTCCAGAGTGAAGTCCTGGTAGTAGAAACGCTTTCGAAATCGACACCTGGGCCGTCCGGAGTGGCCGAGCGATTCTAGGCGCTTCAGTCTGGAACCGCGCGACTGCTACGGTTGCAGGTTCGAATTCTGCTTCGGGCATGGATGTGTGTTTTGTCCTTAGGTTCGTTAGGTTTAAGTAGTTCTAAGTTCTAGGGGACTGATGACCTCAGAAGTTAAGTCCCATAGTGCTCAGAGCCATTTGAACCATTTTTCGACACCTGGCCCAGGACACTCATTCAGAGCAAACTTCTCGAGAGTAGTCTGAATGCTGGCCGAGATAGTGACCAGGTGCCGGAATACTGTAGGTACCACTTTTGATCACGAGACCCACAGAGGAGAAAACTTCTGCAGGACCAGTGACTTGTGGCGGCGCTTGGGCTTCGCCTGGTGGCCTGGCAGAGTGCCACCATCCCTTGTCTGTCGTCTGAAGAGCTGTTTCCTGCAAGGACTGTGCCTGCATATCCTATCAGTGTTGTTGGTTGCTACCTGAGTGGGCACAAGGCCTCAGCACAACACTAACCATTTGAAAACACAAACTCCACCCCAAAAGGCCGTCTTGGGGAAACTAGTCTCCATGTAAGCCACCCATTGGACTCCAAATGGATCCATTTGGGATTATTAGGGAAAATCCAACCAATTGTTTTCAGGCTGAACAGAAGCCCCCTTTCCCTTGCGCCGGAAACTGGCTGAACCAACTATAATACCAAATACTGCTAGGGCACCTGGGTGGCTTGGAAATGATGTACAATGTTTTTAGATGTATTAACCTCCAGTTTTCTCAGCTAAATGTCGGAAAATCAAGCTGCATGAAAACTATGGATCTTGAAAATGAAAAGGTTTGCTAAAAATTACGAGATACGTTAAACATGGGGTCAAAGAGCAGACTTGACCTCATGCCTCCTTCTCCATTACTGGAAAACAGGTTCGTTTATTTTGAGTCATCGGTCTTATGAGTGGTTTGATGCTGCCCGCCACGAATTCCTCTCCGCCAAACTGTGTATCTCAGCGTAGCACTTGCTCCGTGTGTACACAATTTGTAGAGGTATTCCAATTTCTGTCTTCCCCTACAGCTTTTACTTTATACAGCTCCCTTTAGCACCATGCGAGCTAATCCCTGATGTCTTAACACAAATCCTTTGCCTCCTTCTTGCCTGTGTTTCCGTACGTCCTTTCTTTTCTGATTCTGCTGAGAATTTCCTCATTTCTTTCCTTATCAGTGCAATTAATTTTCAACATCCTCCTACAGGATGACCCAGGAGAAATGGTCAGTATTCAGGGACATGAAGGAACGCTCATCTGAAGCAAACAACTTCGTATGGACATATGTCCTATGCTTTGCAAGATTGAGCACGTTTAATGTACATTTGTTTTTAGGCTGGTGGAGCACACGTATGTGTCTTAGCTACCCATCCTCTTTGACGTTTTATTCTAGCCCGAACTACCTCGTTGCTTTCAGCCTCTTTGATGTCTTTCTGCCATTACATTAGCTCGTTGAAAGCACAGTTGTCCATCTTGTGTTGTGAGTGAAATAGTGTGTGGGACTGAGAGAGTATCTGAGAGAAGCATCGGTTAGCTGTGTTTGCACACACGCTGGCTAAAATGCCACACATCTATATTAATGAGGAACATGCAGATGTGGGGTATGTTTACGGCTTCTGTGATGGTAGTGATAGCATTTTTGTCGAAAGATACCGTCGGCGCTATCCCGACATGTTGAATTCCTGATCGTAGAGTGTTTACGAGGGTTTTCATCACTATGTGTGAAACAGGTATTGTTCAAAGTTCTCAGGTTTCTTCTGATCGTAAAGTTCAAAAATCTATGTAGGACCAGCAACACATTGTTGAAGTGGTATGTCATTGCCCAACTACCAGCCCAGGGCGACTTCCTGCATGAATCAGTGTTCTATGAACACGTGTGTGGCGAACATAACATGCGGAAAACTTTTACCCGTTTCATATACAGCGTGTCCATTATGTTCACATTGGCGACAATGACACATGACTTTAATTTTGTCACTGATTAAATAACAATCGTCATTTGCTTCCATTAATACCATTCCCTGACGAAGCCACTTTTATGCTGAATGGAATCGACAACACACGTAATAATCGTCGATGGTCGCAGAAAAATCCACACACCACAGTGGAAATCAAATCTCAGGCTTGTTTTTCGGTCAGTTTTTGGTGCGGAATGATCGATAGTACGTTGATAGGTCCTGTCGTTTGAGGAGAGCCAATGATGTACCAGAATCACTTGCATTTTTTGGGTATTTCGTTTGTTCAACATCTTGAGGACGTTCCTTTGGCCACGCGGACTGCAATATGCTGCAGCATGACGGAGCCCTTCCACATTTTACCACACATGTGAGGGAACATCTCAACCGACCTAATGTGTCCTATCTCAGAAACCATTCGGGAAAGGGCGCATGTCGATATGAAGTTTTTTGTTTCAAATTATCGTCCCCGTCATATCCATGAATATTGACCGTCCAAACTGGGATAAACTGTATAAGACCACATCCGAAACGAATCGTTTGTCTTCTTTTCAGTCTTCTCACAGTCGCTATCATGCAATATCGTACGCTAAACGTACATACCCAGAAATTTCTTCCTCAAACCGAGGTCTATGTTTGATACTAGAATAGTTCTTTTGATCATGGATGCCCTTTTGCCTGTGTTAGTCTGATCTGAACGTCCTCCTTCCTTCCGCCATGTATTATTTTGTTTCCAAGGTAGCAGAATTGCTACCGTTTATCTACCTTGTGGTCAGCAATGATGTTAAAATTTACGGTTCTTCTCATTTCTGCTACTACTCAATACTTTGGTCTTCCTCCAGTTTATTCTCAGTCCATATTCTGGGCTCATTATATTGTTCATTTCACTCAACAACTCTTGTAATTATTCTTAATTTTCACTGAGGATAGAAATATTATCTGTCAATCTTATCATCATTCTGAATTTTAATCTATATCTGCATCATACTTGACAAGGCACTCAATGGTGAATGGCGGAGGGTATTTCTGCTACCAAACTTTATTCTTGAATGGCGAGTAGGTAGAATGATAGTCGGTAATACCCTATATTGGCTCTAACCACTCGAATTTTCTGTTCGTAGTAGGTACGCGAGATGCATCTGGGAGGAAGTTGTTATGACTGTGCCCTCTTGTAATGTTTTGTGGTTCCTGGCTGGATGATGAGAGGGTGGTATGATACGTGGGTGGCCGGTTTCCTCTCACTACAACACGAAATGCACACGTGATTAAAATACAATTTATTACAGGAACCAATTGAGTACGTAACTTCAGTGATGTCCAGTCTGAAGTTTTTTTGTTGACAGCAATCATATAACATTTACTACTTCTTGAACCTTGTTCATGTCCATATCACAACTGTATACAATGACTAACGTTCCCTCATAGCTAGCTTAGGTGCGAGGTGACGACTATCACTGTGGAAGACAAGAGCACAGTGCGATGTATTAAGGTGCAATGCAAACTGAGTCCCGATGCGACGTATTTTTTTTCTTTTACTGTAATTTTCATTCCCTATCAGGGGCGGGCTGGCAGCAGCATAAGCGCTGCTCTTCAGCTGAGAGACATGAATAGATGGGAAGACATGTAAAACAATATAAAGAAGAAAACGGGGAGGAATATAGAAACAAAGAAGGTGGAACAGAGGAGAAGTGGTGACCGTAAATCGGAGGTAAAAACACACACTAGATTAAAAGGCACCAGGAAAATTACGGCCGAAGCATAAAAGTCGTAGCACGATGACAACAGCCACATGATGCGGCATAGCATGGAACAGTCGTGGGCGAAAAACAGGTCGAGCACACGATTAAAACCATGTCACCAGAGGACACTGTATAACGGCTTGAAACACAACACTAACACATCAAACTGATAACGTATAAAAACCTGGGAGGATCTGCCAGGGGAGGGGGGGACGAGGGAAGGGAAAAGGGAATAGGGGAAAAGGAGGGAAGGAGGAGGGGAGAGAAAGTGGAATGAGGTGGGGGGCGCATTGAAGGAGGGCCAGGAAGGGAAGGGATGGTTGAGGAAAACAGCCGAGGAGGGGGTGCAGGGATTCAGGGACAGAAGGAGGAAAATCCGCTCTGGGAGAAGGAGGGAAGAGAAAAAAGGGGGCCCTGGGGAGGGAGGGGGGGGGGAACAAGGCCAGGTTGCAGTTTGAAGGAAGAGGAGATGTCACGGCGAAGATCAACATCAGGGAGGGGGAGATGCTGGAAATTGCCCTGATGAAGGAGATGGGGGGTGTGGAGGTGGAGAGTGGGAGGCATACAGCGATAGAGGAGTGGCAATGGGAGAGGGTGGAGAGGAAGGAGGAAACCAGGGGGTGGGGAGGATCTAGCCTGCGGGCAGTGTAAAGGATGCGGAGGTGTTGGAGGAAAAGGAGGAGGTGGGGGAAGGGGACGAGGTCATACAGAAGCCGTGTGGGGGAAGGAAGGTGGATATGGAAGGCAAGGTGGAGCACATGGCGTTTGAGTATTTGGAGGGCCTTGTAAAAGCGGGTGGGTTCTGAGATCCAGGCAACGCTGGCACAACAGAGGATAGGATAGATGAGGGATTTGTAGGTGTGGAGGATGGTGGAAGGATGTAATCCCCATGTGCGGCCAGTCAGGAGTTTCAGGAGGCGGAGGCGGGAATGGGCTTTCTGCTGTATGGTCAGGAGGTGAGGGGTCCAGGTGAGGTGACGGTCGAGGGTGAGGCCAAGGTATCTCAGGGTGGGGGTGAGCTGCATGGGATGACCATAAAGGGTGAGGTAAAAGTCATGGAGATGGAAGGAGCGAGTGGTGTTGCCAATGATGATTGCCTGGGTTTTGGAGGGGTTGAGACGAAGGAACCACTGCTTACACCAAGTGGTGAACTGATCAAGGTGGTTTGGAGATTGCGTTGAAGGGTAGGATACAGACCCAGGAAGGCGGTGTCATCAGCATATTGGAGAAGGTGGACAGGTGGGGGTGGCTTGGGTATATCAGTGTTGTACAGGAGATAGAGGAGAGGGGAGAGGATGGAGCCCTGGGGGACGCCAGTAGTGGGATAAAAGATACGGGAGTTGGTGTTGTGGAGGGTGACGTAGGAAGGACGGCGTGAGAGGAAGGAAGCGACCAGATGCACAAAACTGATAGGCAGTGCGTAGATTTGGAGTTTAAAGAGGAGACAAGGATGCCATGCACGGTCATAGGCATTTTGGAGTTCGAGGGAAACAAAAACGGCGGAGCGACGGGAGTTAAGCTGGAGGGAGAGAAGATGAACTAGGTTAAGGAGTTGGTCTTCGACGGAGAAAGAGGGTCGGAAGCCACACTGGGTAAGGGGGAGGATGTGGTGTTGATTAAGGTGCTGACAGCGTTACAGAGACACTCAACAAACTCCATGGGCAGACGTTACTGAGGTGCTGAGAATGATAGATTGAGACCGGTCGGTCGCGGCAGCAGCCTATATGCACGCTGCCCAGGGGGCGTTACCGGCGCGTAGCCTGATGCGTGTCTTGGTCTTCTCTTGTCATAGGCCAGCCTAATTCAGCGCCTGCTATACAAAGTTTCCTAGACCCGGCCGGTGTGCTGGCGAATGCGTACGATAGCCCAGAAGTAATATGTTGTGCGACTTTTTCCCAGAAAGCGCTCTCTCGAAAGTTCAGCAGTAAACCTCTCAACGATGCACAACGCATCACTTGTAAAGTCTGCCCATGGAGTTTGTTGAGTGTCTCTGTAACGCTGTCGCGCCGACGAAACGATCCCGTGACGAAACGCACCGCTCTTCGTTGGATCTTCCCTCTCTCTTCTATCAGTCCTACCTGGTAAGAATCCCATATTGATGAACAGTTCTCGAGAATCGCTGCAACAAGCGCTTTTCCTTAAGATTCTTCCTAAAAATTTCAGTCTGGCATCAAATTTTATCTGTTATTTGTCTTATGTAGTCATTCCAGTAGAGATCACTCTGAACAGTTACTCCTTGATATTTTACGATAATTTCCAACAGCTTCTCATCAACAGTGTAATTAAACAGCAGTGGCTTTCTGTTCCTATGTATGCGCAGTATGTCATATTTATTAAGGTTCAGGGTCCGACTGCTAGAGACTGCATCCTCATCAATGATAGGTCGTTCTGCAAATCGATACTGCTTTCTGGCATTGTTACACTACTGGCCATTAAAATTGCTACACCAAGAAGAAATTCAGATGATAAATGGGTATTCATTGGACAAATATATTATATTAGAACTGACATGTGATTACATTTTCACGCAATTTGGGTGCATATATCCTGAGAAATCAGTACCCAGAACAACCACCTTCGGCCGTAATAACGGCCTTGATACGCATGGGAATTGAGTCAAACAGAGCTTGGATGGCGCATACAGGTACAGCTGCCCATGCAGCTTCAACACGATACCACAGTTCATCAAGAGTAGTGACTGGCGTATTGTGACGAGCCAGTTGCTCGGCCACCATTGACCAGACGTTCTCAATTGTTGAGAGATCTGGAGAATGTGCTGGCCAGGGCAGCAGTAGAACATTTTCTGTATCCAGAAAGGCCAGTACAGGACCTGCAACACGTTGTCGCGCATCCTGGTGGAATGTAGGGTTTCGCAGGGAATGAAGGGTAGAGCCACGGGTCGTAACACATCTGAAATTTAACGTCCACTGTTCAAAGTGCCGTCAATGCGAACAAGAGGTGACCGAGACGTGTAACCAGTGGCACCCCATACCATCAGGCCGGGTGATACGCCAGAATGGCGATGACGAATAGACGCTTCCAATGTGCGTTCACCGCGATGTCGCCAAACACGGATGCGACCATCATGATACTGTAAAAAGAACCTCGATTCATCCGAAAAAATGTCGTTTTACCATTCGTGCACCCAGGTTCGTCGTTGAGTACACCATCGCAGGCACCCCTAACTGTGATGCAGCGTCAAGGGTAACTGCAGCCATGGTCTCCAAGCTGATAGTCCATGCTGCTGCAAACGCCGTCGAACTGTTCATGCAGATGGTTTTTGTCTTGCAAACGTCCCCATCTGTTGACTCAGGGATCGAGACGTGGCTGCACGATCCGTGACAGCCATGCAGATAAGATGCCTGTCATCTCGACTGCTAGTGATGTGAGGCCGTTGGGATCCAGCACGGCGTTCCGTGTTACCCTCCTGAACCCACCTATTCCATATTGTGGTAACAGTCATTGGATCTCAACCAACGCGTGCAGCAATGTCGCGATACGATAAACCGCAATCGCTATAGGCTACAATCGGTCCTTTATGAAAGTCGGAAACGCGATGGTACGTTCTCCTCCTTACACTAGGCATCACAACAACGTTTCACCAGGCAACGCCGGTCTAGTGCTGTTTGTGTATGAGAAATCGGTTGGAAACTTTCATGTCAGCACGTTGTAGGTGTCGCCACCGGCGCCAACCTTGTGTGAATGCTCTGAAAAGTTAATCATTTGCATATCACAGCATCTTCTTCCTGTCGGTTATATTTCGTGTCTGTAGCACGTGATCTTCGTGGTGTAGCAATTTTAATGGCCAGTAGTGTACTTTGTTATAGACAACCACATCATCTGTGAACTGTCTTAAAGACCATTCGACGCTTTCTGCTAGGTCATTTATATTCATTGTAAGCAATAACGTTTCTATCCCACTTCCTTGGGCCAGTCCGGAAATCACCTTTACAACTTCCGATTTTGTTCCGATAAGAGCGACGTGTTGAGTTCTATCTGAAACGAAGCCTTTAATCCAGTCGCAAATCTTGTCAGATACTCGATAAGCTCGTATTTTTTTTTTTGACTAAACGGGGATGTGGGACAGTGACAAACACTTTTGGGAAGTCAAGGAACACTGACTCCACCTGAGCGCCGTTGTCTACAGCGCTATGGGTCTCGTGGAGGGACAGAGCGAGCTGAGATTCGCAGGATCTGTGTTTACGGAATCCATGTTGGTTTTTATAGAGAAGATTTTCGATCTCTAAAAACAACATAATTCTTGAACATAAAACATGTTCCATAATTTGCAACGGACTGACGTGAACGATACAATTGCCTGCATCTTTCCTGCGATTATTCTTGAAAACCGGAGTTACATGCCATTTCTGCCAATCACTAGGTATCCTTTGATGATGTAGCCATCTACGATAAACAGCTGGCTGAAGGGGAGCAAGTTCTTTCGCAATGATCTTTGGAAAATTTTGTAGGTATGTCATCTGGTCCTCATGCCTTTCTACTACTAAGCGATTACTGTTACCGAGCGAGGTGGCGCAGTGGTTAGCACACTGGACTCGCATTCGGGAGGACGACGGTTCAATCCCGTCTCCAGCCATCCTGATTTAGGTTTTCCGTGATTTTCCTAAATCGTTTCAGGCAAATGCCGGGATGGTTCCTTTAAAAGGGCACGGCCGATTTCCTTCCCCTTCCTTCCCTAACCCGAGCTTGTGCTCCGTCTCTAATGACCTCGTTGTCGACGGGACGTTAAAAAAAATACTGTTACTTTTTTATTCCCGGATCTGGTATCTCAGTATCTGCCATTTTGAAATCCGTACGATGATTGAAACGAGGGACTGTCTTACGATCTTTTGTGGTGACACAAGTTTGGAAGACCAAATTCAGTATCCCGGTCTAGAAACATTTTTTTTTCTATAATTTCGTCACCGCTTCTTTGATTTGCGGACTGAAAAATTTAGGCGAAAAACTGTATCCCTGTTTTACACACTATTTAACCCGTACACTTCGCTCTTGGTCTTCCATTGTTATTATTGTCTCTAGGTTGTTCTACGTATCGCACAATCCCTATCTTCCTCTATAGCTTACACATCTCTTTCTTAGAATTTCGAACATCTTGGACTGTTTTACATTTTCGAGTGCTTTTTCTAGGTCGAAAAATGCTACGAAAGTGTCTATTCACTCCAAAAATGTTGGGCAAAACGCGTCTTCCTGAAGGCAGATTAATTTGAAAATGAGTAAATGTTTGCGTGAAAAGTGATCGCCGACCGCGGTGGTCTCGCGGTTCTAGGCGCTCAGTCTGGAACCGCGCGACTGCTACGGTCGCAGGTTCGAATCCTGCCTCGGGCATGGATGTGTGTGATGTCCTTAGGTTAGTTAGGTTTAAGTAGTTTTAAGTTCTAGGGGACTGATGACCAGAGATGTTAAGTCCCATAGTGCTCAGAGCCATTTGAAAAGTGATCTTGCCTCGAGAAGTAGATAAATACGCTAATGCCAGAAAAAACAGAATACCTTTCACGACTAGAGATAGGATATTCATATTCACAGTACATATAAATTAGTAGGTTCTGTAGAAATAATTAGTAAAATATGCCTGCAGCTCTCGTTGCCGGTGCAGACCGAAGGTAATGGATCAGTGGGACTTGAGCAGACGCGCAGGATACCTCTCAGACGAACGCACGAACTGGATCGTCAGATCAGTGAGTTTGAAAGAGGTCGGATTATTGGGGTGAGAGAATGTGATGCATCCATCCGGGAAATTGCTAATCGTGTGGGACGAGGTGTTTCGGCAGTGCAACGGGTGTGTACAGAATGGTTCACGGAAGGCCCTAGAATACCAGGTCGCACCACCCAAACCACCCACCGGCTCCTGAGAAGAACGACATCTCATCAGAATAGCGTTGCAGGACGGATCTGCGTCCCCCTCGGCTTTGGCGCAACAGTGGAACAGTGTAACACATCGTGCACCGTCAGGGGTGACAGTCCGTCGCCATTTTTTACGGCATGGGTTTCGTGTGTGTCGCCCACATTTCCACTTCCCTATGACGTATGTGCAGAAACATGCCAGACGGTAACGGTGTACGGAAAGGCATCGTCACTGGGGACAGGAATGGAATCAGACGGAGTTTTCGGACGAATCCAGGTTCTGTTTCTTTGAAAATGATGACCGCATTTTGGTTCGCCACAGACAGTGACTGTGTTCGCACGAGACATACAGCACCAACTCCAGACGTTATGGTCTTCGGTGCTATTGGATACAACCACAAATCACAGTTGGTGTGTGCCCAGGGAACTGTGACCTACGTGAATGACATCCTACGACCCGCAGCCATACCCTTTCTGCACAACACCCCAGGCGTCATTTTTCAGCAAGACAATGTAAGACCACATGTTGCTGCACGAACACGTGCCTTCTCGGTGTCACAGGATGTCGACCTTCTTCCCTGACGCGCCACATCACCAGACTTCTTGCCAAACAAAAACGTGTGGGACGTGGTGAAACGACGGGTGCAGCACTGTGACCAGTGAAAACCACCACAGATGAACTCTGAAACCAGGTGTCTGCAGTATGGATGGCTATACTACAGAAAGCCATTCGCGCCTTATACAGTGTGGTCCATTTATCGTGACCGGGCGAAATATCTCATGAAATAAGCGTCCAACGAAAACACTACAAAGTACGAAACTTGTCTAGCTTGAAGGGAAACCAGATGGCGCTATGGTTGGCCCGCTAGATGGCGCTGCCATAGGTCGAACGGATATCAACTGCGTTTTTTAAAAATAAGAACCCCCATTTTTTATTACATATTCGTGTAGTACGTAAAGAAATATGAATGTTTTAGTTGGACCACGTTTTTCGCTTTGTGATGGATGGCGCTGTAATAGTCACAAACATATGGCTCACAATTTTAGACGAAGAATTCGTAACAGGTAGGTTGTTTAAATTAAAATACAGACCGTAGGTACGTTTGATCATTTTATTTCGGTTGTTCCAATGTGACACATGTACCTTTGTGAACTTATCATTTCTGAGAACGCATGCTGTTACAGCGTGATTACCTGTAAATAACACAGTAATACAATAAATGCTCAAAATAATGTCCGTGAACCTCAATGCATTTGTGTAACGACATTCCTCTCAACAGCGAGCAGTTCGCCTTCCGTAACGTTCGCACATGCATTGATAATGCGCTGACGCTTGTCGTCACGCGTTGTCGGTGGATCACGATAGCAAATATCCTTCAACTTTGCCCACAGAAAGAAATGGTTCAAATGGCTCTGAGCACTATGGGACTCAACTGCTGAGGTCATTAGTCCCCTAGAACTTAGAACTAGTTAAACCTAACTAACCTAAGGACATCACACACATCCATGCCCGAGGCAGGATTCGAACCTGCGACCGTAGCAGTCGCGCGGTTCCGGACTGCGCGCCTAGAACCGCTAGACCACCGTGGCCGGCACAGAAAGAAATCCGGGGAGGTCAGATCCAGTGAACGTGCAGGCCATGGTATGATGCTTCGACGACCAATCCACTCAATACCGCTTCAACGGGACGCGAGTTACGTGCCGGACATCCATCATGTTGGCAGAACATCGCCATTCTGTCATGCAGTGAAACATCTTGTAGTAACATCGGTAGAACATTACGTAGGAAATCAGCTTACATTGCACCATTTAGATGGACATCGATAAAATGGGGGCCAATTATCCTTCTTCCCATAATGCCGCACCATACATTAACCAGCCAAGGTCGCTGATGTTCCACTTGTCGCAGCCATCGTGGATCTTCATTTGCTCAATAGTGCATATTATGCCGGTTTACGTTACCGCTGTTGATGAATGATGCTTCGTCGCTAAATAGAACGCGTGTAAAAAATCTGTCATCGTCCCATAACTTCTCTTGTGCCCGGTGGCTGAACTGTAAACGTCGTTCAAAGTCGTCACCATGCAATTCCTGGTTCATAGAAATATGGCACGGGTGCAATCGATGTTGATGTAGCATTCTCAACACCGACGTTTTTGAGATTCCAGCCTCGAGGGATTAGCCGAGCGGTCTGAGGCGCTGCAGTCATGGACTGTGCGGCTGGTCCCGGCGGGGGTTCGAGTCCTCCCTCGGGCATGGGTGTGTGTGTTTGTCCTTAGGATAATTTAGATTACGTAGTGTGTAAGCTTACGGACTGATGACCTTAGCAGTTAAGTCCCATAAGATTTCACACACATTTGAACATTTTTTTGAGATTCCCGATTCTCGTGCAATTTGTCTGCTACTGATGTGCGGATTAGCCGTGAAAGCAGCTAAAGCACCTACTTGGGCATCATCATTTGTTGCAGGTCGTGGTCGACGTTTCACATGTGGCTGAACACTTCTTGTTTCCTTAAATAACGTAACTATCCGGCGAACGGTCTGGACACTTGGATGATGTCGTCCAGGATACCGAGCAGCATACATAGCACACGCCCGTTGGGCATTTTGATCACAATAGCCATACATCAACACGATATCGACCTTTTCCGCATTGGTAAACGGCCGTTTTGACGCGGGTAATGTATCACGAAGCAAATACGGTCCGCACTGGCGGAATGTTACGTGATACCACGTACTTATACGTTTGTGACTATTACAGCGCCATCTATCACAAAGCGAAAAAAGTGGCCCAAGTAAAGCGTTGATATTTTATTACGTACTACACGAATATGTAATAAAAAATGGGGATTCCTCTTTTTAAAAAACGCAGTTGATATCCGTTTTACCTATGGAAGTGCCATCTAGCGGGCCAACCATCTGGTTCCCCCCTCCAAGCTAGACGAGTTTCGTTCTTTGTAGCTTTTTAGTTTGATGCTTATTTCGTGAGATATTTGACCCGGTCACTATCAATGGACCACCCTGTATACGTCGATGCCATCACGCAAGGAATAAGTTATCAGGGACCAGGGAAGACCCTGTGCCAACTTGGCAACAGGACACATGCTGTACCGAGGCGAGTGAAATACAAATCATCTCTGCCGGCCGGGGTGGCCGAGCGGTTCTAGGCGCTACAGTCTGGAACCGCTGCGACCGCTACGGTCGCAGGTTCGAATCCTGCCTCGGGCATGGATGTGTCTGATGTCCTTAAGTTAGTTAGGTTTAAGTAGTTCTAAGTTCTAGGGGGCTGATGACCTCAGCAGTTAAGTCCCATAGTGCTCAGAGCCATTTGAACCATTTGAACTAAATCATCTCTGCAGAACATATGACTGTACGTGTCCTCTGACTATGAACTTCCTATCTATAGTCGTTTAAGGTGTTCTCTTTTTTTCTGTGTACGTGAGTGTATTTATGTCGCTGTCGTTCGGTTTACACTCATCGCCCGAGAGAGGAGAAGTTCTAGATAGCTGTTCCTGAGGCCAGCCCATCGATCAGTGTCACTGAGTGCTGTGCTGTGCTGTGGCATGCTGGTGCCTGGGTGCAGGTGTAGGCGCACCCTGGGGACTGCCAGCAGCGCTCTGCCGTAATTAAAACTCGCCACCACAGACCGCAGCTCCCCCCACCACCGGCACCTGCCCACTGTCCCTAGCGGCTGGCCACTCGCGTGTCGGAAGTCCTCCGCCCGTGTGAGCTCATTTCCCGTCTCGCACACCTGCTGCTGTAGCCCATATCCCTCACTGTATTATGACGTCTCACGGCTGCACTCGTCTCTGATAAAACTGTCCCGAATTACGCCTCTGCAACGTAAGAACTTTTAAAAGTCTCGTGCGCTGTCAGAACCGTTTATTAAATGAGAACTGTGGAATTAAAGAGTTCGGGCTCTTCGTAATGGAGCAGTATTTCTGCTCATATTCAGGCACCTCACGAACAGAAATGATCGTATGGCATTACTGGCCGGTAGATCCTGTCTGGGGTTGTTCAGTCTATAATGCAAGTGTTTGTTTAAGGAAATTCATGACACTTCGCTTCATTAAAACAATTTATCACTTTTTTCTATCGGTTCAGCCACTGACCAACCTCTGGCACGAAAAATTGGCTACTGCAAGTCACATGTCAATCGTATAGAACCACACAATAGTATTAACTGTCAGTTTCACGAGTAATAATATAGAAGAACAATACTGTTCATTCGTCAGCAACCTTCCTCACGCACATACAACAGGAATACGATTTTATAGTTCAGTATGATTGCGTGTGACTTGCTGTAGCCAATTTTTCGGGACAGATAATGATCGGTGACCGAGACCAGTAAAAAATTAATAAATTCTTCTAATGCAGCCAATTGCCTCGAGTTTTCTGAAATGCGTATCCCCTGCTAACAGTTTCCTGAATAAAACATTTGCATTTGCAAATGTTTCTATTTGACACCTCTCCTGCGACTCGGTCTTGGGTGAACATGAGAGGAAATGATGCGGACAGCGCAAATACCCGTCCTCGATCGAAGAAAATATCCGACCCGATGGGAAATCGAACCTGAGACCACGAGATCTAGAGACAGCAACTCTGACTACTAGACTATTCTTTTAAATTAGCATTTATATACATTGTACGATAGAGCTACAGCTATTACTTCTTAAAAGTTTTGCAGACATAAAAATATCATATAGCCACATGCATCTTTTTTTGTGTAAACAGGACCACGAAAGATGTACCATATTGTATTGATCAAACATTTAAGTACCGCACCACATACCTGTTAGCTCACAAAGCTAACAAATATGTTTTAAGATAAGCGATTGACGACAGATCTTAATACTTATAATGTTCATGCCATTTGGATCAAGGGAGTCAGGTAGATGCAGTAATTCTTGATTTCCGAAAAGAATTTGACTCGCACCATATCTACGATTATTATCAAAAGTGCGACCGTATTGGGTATCAAGCGAAATTTATGAGTGGGTTGAGGATTTTTTGGTACGGAGAACCATCAGAGCACTTAGCACTAACTTCGAGTTTGCCCCAAGGAAATGTGTTGGGATCCTTGCTATTCACGTGGTATATTAATGACTTTGCGGACAGTATTAATAGTAACCTGAAGCTTTTTGCAGATTGTGCAGTTATGTATAAAGAAGTACTGTCTGACAGAGTATTCATTCCGATCTCCATACGATTTCAAAGTGGTGCAAAGGTTGGTAATTTGTCTTAAATGTTCGGAAATGTAAATTTGTACAGTTCACAAAAAGAAAAACCGTAGTATGCTATGACTATAATTTCAATGAGTCACAGTTGGAATCGGGTAACTCACACAAGTAACACAGTGTAACACTTTGAAGGGATTACGAAGTAGAACGAGCACACAGGCTCAGTCGTGGGTAAAGCCGGTGGTAGACTTCGGTTTATTCGGAGACTGCTGGGTAAATGCAATCAGTCTACAAAGGAGATTGCTAGCAAGTCATCCGTGCGAACCATCCTTCGATACTGCACATGTATGTGGGGTCTGTACCAAATAGGACTAATATGGGATATTGAACGTATCCAGAGAAGGGCAGCACGAAGATAACAGGTTTGTTTAACCCATGGGAGAGTGTCACAGAAATTCTGAAGAAGCTGATTTGGCAGACTCTTGAAGATAGTTGTAAAATTTCCTGAGAAAGCCTACTTACAGAATTTCAAGAACCGGTTTTAAAGTAGAACTTTAGCAGTGTACTGCTATCTCCTACGTATCACTTCCGTAGGGTTCGTGAGGACAAGATTAGATTAATCACAGCAAACTCAAAAGCATTTAATCAATCATTCTCCACGCACTCCATACGTGATTGGAATGGGAAATGAAATGAGCGTATGGCAACCCATTCGGGGAAGTTCGGCCGCCAAGTGCAAGTCTTATTTCAGTCGACGCCACATTGGGCGACTTCCGCGCCGGTGATGAGGATAAAATGATGATGAGGACAACACAACACCCAGTCCGCGAGCGGAGAAAATCTCCAACCCGACCGGGAATCGAATCCGGGCCGGCCGGCCGAAGTGGCCGTGCGGTTAAAGGCGCTGCAGTCTGGAACCGCAAGACCGCTACGGTTGCAGGTTCGAATCCTGCCTCGGGCATGGATGTTTGTGATGTCCTTAGGTTAGTTAGGTTTAACTAGTTCTAAGTTCTAGGGGACTAATGACCTCAGCAGTTGAGTCCCATAGTGCTCAGAGCCATTTGAACCATTTTTGAATCCGGGCCTGCTTGCATGGGAGACGAGCACGTTACCACGGAGCTAAGCAGGCGGACATTGGAATGGGAAAAACACAATAACTGGCATAATGGGACATACCCTCAGCAACGCACTTCTGTGGTTTAGAGAGCGCCGTCGTAGATGTATATCTGTAAGTACATGCAATCGTTGTGCCAGCTTTAGGTTGTACAAGAGAGCGTAAAAAATGTTTATCAGTGAGAAACAACAAATCCTACTTCCCCTTAATTACAAGACGGATCCTCTGATGCAAAGTGATATTTTTGTAACATTTCGTTACCTAACATTTATATTCACCATTGAAGTTGTCCTGATTATGAAACCAAGAAGAAACTGCTCGGATTAAAAAGGCCGTAAGACAGGGATGTAGTTTTTCACCCCTACTGTTCATTTTATACATAGAAGAAGCAATGACAGAAATAAAAGAAAGGTTCAAGAATGGGATTAAAGTTCATGGTGAAAGATTGTCAATGAGAAGATTTGCTGATGACTTTTCTATCCTCAGTGAAAGTGAAGAAGAATTATAGGATCTGTTGAACGGAATGAACAGTCCAACGAGTACAGAATATGGACTGAGAGTAAGAAAGACGAAAGTAATGAGAAGCATCAGAAATGAAAACAGTGAGAAACCTAACATCACAATTGGGGATCACGAACTAGATGAAGTTGGGAAATCTGCTACCGATGCAGCAAAATAGCCCATGATCGACGGGCACGGAGGACATGAAAAACAGACTAGCACAGGCAAAACATGGGATTCCTGGCCAAGAGAAGACTACTAGTATCAAACGTAGGCCTTAATCTGAGGAAGAAATCTCTGAGAATGTACTTTGGAGCGCAGCATTGAATGGTAGTGAAACATGGACAGTGGGAAAGCCGGAACGGAAGAGAATCGAAGCATTTCATACGTGTTGCTACAGAAGAATGTTGAAAATTAGGTGGACTGATAAAAGAAATAAGGAAGTTCTCGGCAAAATCGGTGAGGAAAGGAACAAATGGAAAACACTGACAAGCGGAAGGAGCAACATGACTGGACATCTGTTAAGACATCAAGGAATAACTTTCATGCCGGCCGAAGTGGCCGTGCGGTTAAAGGCGCTGCAGTCTGGAACCGCAAGACCGCTACGGTCGCAGGTTCGAATCCTGCCTCGGGCATGGATGTTTGTGATGTCCTTAGGTTAGTTAGGTTTAAGTAGTTCTAAGTTCTAGGGGACTACTGACCTCAGCAGTTGAGTCCCATAGTGCTCAGAGCCAATAACTTTCATGGTACTAGTGGAAGCTGTAGAGGATAAAAACTGTAGAGGAAGGCAGAGATTGGAATACTTCCAGCAAATAAATGAGGACGTAGGTTGGAAGTTAGTTTGCCTGTAATTTACATTTTCACTCGAGTTGCACTCATCTCGGTGCAACAATCATTACAACATCATCCGTATCATTCTACGTCAGATTACAAGATGATGTTACATTTTACACCTATTCTGTTTCTCATCTTTGCATTAAATCGACGGATCGCTGCCAACATCTAAGACTGGTCGCGCTGTTAAAACGGTTTTGTAATTGCATCCATTGCTCACTGGTTTTTCCAGCATAGTGCTCGCAACGGTCCAAGATTCGACGTCGCATATGTGTGCTGCAAGTTCAGAATATCTGGTTTCACAGTGCTTCATGTTCGCTATGCTTTCATTCTACTGCCATCTCCATATCCTCTTCGCCATCCCTAGGCGCGTTCTGGTGTTTCTTACACTGTGAGTCGACAGTGACGCAGATAGCATTCTTGTCGATCGATTTACTTTCACCGCTCTTCGGCGATAGTGTTGTAACGTCCGCATGCACATATCTACCACATTCAGCCCCTGATGTATTCACGGCGTGGTCAGTCCGCCGACAGTAAAGTTGCACATGACAGTGCTCTTGGCTGACAGTGTCAGTAGGTAGTAGCCCAGGAGGTTACAGGCACTATTTTCCGTCTGTGGTGATATGTCCATCATGATGCTTAAATTTTACGCTCCATCTGTGTTCCTGAGTATTCACTTCAAATTTTGTTATTTACACAGTGTGCATGTACACAACTGAGTTGTTAATTTGAGTACCTATCACTTCCTCATCAAGCAATTTAACATCGTCTATCATCCTTTTCCGAACAGCGAGAGCCGTACGCTCAAAACTAAATATCGGAACTGCTGACCTCGAGGAAGACGCGCTGCTTGCCGTCTGAATCCACGTTGAGAATCATGCGCTATTCGTCACCGTTCAGTAACCGGCCACTACCATACCGTATCTTGCTGTCATTGAGTTTTTGAGTGAAATGGAAATGAGCGTTTGGCGCCATTGGCCGAGAGGCCGCTTGCGGGGCAGGTTCGGCCGCCTTGGTGCAGGTCTTACTACATTCGACGACACATTGGGCGACCTGCGCCCCGGATGGGATGAAATAATGATGAAGACAACACAACACCCACTTCCTGATCGGAAAAAATCCCCGACCCAGCCGGGAATCGAACCCGGGCACTTAGGACGGCAATCCGTCACGCTGACCACTCATCTATCGGGGCGGACAGTTTTTGAGTGAATTCAAGATTGTTTATATAAGTGTGAGTTCTTATCTGTGAATGGTGATTAACTGTAGAATTACAATCCAATTACCAGGCGCTGAGGGTTATTTCAATTTATTGGCTTTTGAGAGGTGCCTATTCAGCCTTCTCAACAGTGAAATATCAGTTACGATGATACAAACGTATAAACAACACAACATCCAACCCGGCCAAGAATCGAACCCTGGCCCCTTCGCTTAGCAATCCGCAAGACTGACTGCGCAGCTACTGAGGTGGGCTACTGAGACATCCTGGTAGTACAGCGTAGACAAAATAAAACTAGGCTGGGAAAGTATTCCATGTACCATGAGACAGCAACCCAAACAGGGGCAGATGCTGTAAGTTGGACTGCCTACCTTAAAGTGCATGGAATATCTTTCGACACAGTTTTATTTTGCCCACTCTATATATGTTGAATTAAGTGAGCATTAAAGGTAAAGCGTGCTATGGCAAGTATACTAATTGCTGCCGACAATGATAAAATTAGGAATGAAATTTCATGAATTCCTTACGACCATCTAGGCGCAGCAAAAACGGATAAATACTTGTAATGATGATGGCATATTGTAATATTTGTAGAGTTAAATGTAAACATCCAGAATTAACACATTTGTATTGTAAGCTAATTAAACATTTGAATTTTTCAGAAAATAAGTGGCTTCAAACAATTTTAAGAGCATCCTTAACGAAAACCAGTCGGTACACCAGAGGAAAAATTTTCCAACAGAATTCGAACTGCCTTATCTCAGACTGAAGCGCCACGACACAGGCGTACGTTAGCGACTTCCGCCACTGAGGCTGGTAGTCCTCTTAATGTTTCGTATTATATGAGTAAAATTGAACTCTAAAACACTATCTTTTTATCACTATTTTTGGTAATCATATATATTGAACGCCTAAGTTAGAAACATATGGTGCCAAGAAGATGTTGAGGTGTTGATAATGCAACCAGTTGGTTCTAGAGCTACAAAGTTTACTACTACAGCGCGGTACTCCAAATGACACACGATGCTTTCATACATCAAACGCAGTTGTCAATATGTCGTTCTCCTTTGTCCATAGCACGACACATCCAACATTACCTTTATTGGTCTCTATCCATGTCTCATGTAAATATAGTGTTTCCACGTAACGTCCTCGTAGATGTTCATTTTTCGGTTACTTCTGCTCAGCATATGCGAGATGTCAGTTAGCAGCGTACTCAAAATAACCACTTCTTTAAACAAATCTTGTTTCGAATCGATCTCTCAAATGAATTTCCTTGCCCTTTCATACAAATGTGAAGAGACACGTAATTGAAGTGCTGTGCTCGGAGTGCCTTCTAGAGGTTTGCACGGAGTACTAAGAAACACACCGGATGAGAATACTGGAACACGGAGCGGCGGCTTTTCTCTCGCATCTTGCCGGGGCACCCCCATTGTCTACGCGAGACAATTGAGCAGTTCGCGCTGCCAGACTGTTGAATGAACTCTTCTCTTTCTGTTTGCCTGTATTCAGCTGCTCTTTGTTTGGCGGGTTTAGATCTGAGACACTCAAGTCACTCCTTTCTCTTGTCCTACATGTATATTGCGATACGATCTTTCTCAACAAACCTAACGGACGTTTAATAGGGAGAGAACCTATATTGTTTTAACGGACTTATTCACAAAACGCTTCTGTTCATATTCATAGGACTGCGTTAGATTTGTCTTGCCGTACCGTGTTATTAGTTCTTCATCTGCTAGACAAAATATAATTTTGGAGCTGTCTCTAGGTGTCTCGCGACTAAGCACACCAGACAAAGAATATTAGTCACTCTTCATGGAGACGTCAAGCTAATACTGCCCAGCGCGTATGACCCCAGTTGTTTTTGCGCTCTAAAACAAAACAATAATACTGCCCAAAAGTGCCTCTAACCTTAATAAGGAGTCAGTTCGGTGAGGAAGAGGGTCCACAAGTTTCGTCATGCATGCCATATCCAGTTGAAGCCATTCGTTGGTGATTGGAATTAGATCCCATACAGTCAGCAAAACGTGTGAATATTTATTACTATGTTTTACCTGCGTTCCAAATAGCGCCAGACGTTTTCTGTGGAATTAAGATCGGGAGATTTAGCAGACCAGTTGATTGCGATAGGGTGCCTAGGTGTTCGTGAAACTGGGGACGAATGAGTCCAGCTGTGTCAACGTGGGTGTTACCATCCTGGAAGAGAGGAGTGTTCACGGCAAACTCACCACGAAGACGCAGGAAAAAAGCACTATTTACTCACTGAGAAAGTTAAAAACAAACATCCTGATTTTACGTTCGCGGCAGAGTGAACGTGTGGGCACAAGTTTTAATACGAAAAACTTGCCTGAAGCACCACAGAACCACCAACAGCTTGAACTATGTCCTTCACATACTGTGCGTAAACGGATTGTTGGCTCATCAATACACTTGACGCTGGGCAGGTAGGCACGTGATGTGAGGCAGCAGGCATCTGGATTTAGGGGGTCAAATGATCGACAAGAGATTAACTGCCAAAAAACTGACCGCCGAAGAGGTTTAATTCCGAAAGAGGGTGTACGTTGGTGCCTAGAGAAGGGTGGAGAGACGACTACAGGAAGCGGAAGTACAGCTCATGCAAACCTAACTTATGGCATGGGGGAGCGGAAAGCACCGTATTAACAGAGCAAACGTCTGCGGGCAATGGAGAGCTGCACCTAGCGCGACTGCGTCTGAAGCACCACGTGACTACTCTTCCGCCACCACACTCGCCGAGGTGGTTCAACAACCTTCACTGAAGGCGTCCCTCATTCAGTGTCCATCACTGAGAGAAATCTGACACGTCAGCATCCCACGCTGAAGGCATGAGATCATAGGCAGCTGCGCAGCGTCCAGTCTAGCTACCATGTCTCAATAAAGATAAAAGAAAAATGTTTCCTAAGCATTTATCTGGTCTGTGCTCTCTAGTGTGCGGGGCAGCCGCACAACGCCTTGCATCATTTGACATGAAACAACATCGCAACTCGCTGGACCATGCTATATGCCTCCACTTACCCACTGTCCATTTTATGTAAGTATAGTCATTTGAGAGGTGTTGAGAACTGTATTATTCACAAAGAGAGTAACTGCCTGTTGCACACACTTCTGCAGTAATGAGATTACTCGTATCTGACAGTTAAACAATAGCTTCGTTACATCAACAAACGTACTTCTAAATAATGAAACTGACAAGAGCGCTGAAAGGAAAATCAGGAATTCCGAGAGTGGAAACGCGTATCTCTAGAATTACACACACGTAAGAAATATGGATAAGTTTTAAAAAAAATAGGATAATAAATGCAGCGGTGTGAACATCAAGAGGTTTGTTAACAAAGCAGTAATAAATAAAGAAAGGAAGGCTGAAGAGCCGAAGAAATATCTAGAAGGAATTGTAAAGAAATCACACTATATATGTTATAGCAAGGTAAAAGGAAGTGGAGAAATATGAGATGGAAGTTTTGATAGTGAGAGAAGGATTTTATTGTGCATTTAAAAACGTCGAACCATGGCGCCTGTAGAACACGACATTCCCTAAAAATTATATACGTCCTTGAGAGAACATATCATAACAAAACTATTCAACCTGGTATGGTAGGTATACAGGGGGTGGACAAAAACATGGAAACACAGAAACACAACAATTACCATGCCTAATACGGTGCAGGGAAATCGTTGGCATTCAAAACAGCTTCCAATCGTTGCGGGATGGATACAGACCCTGTATACAGACCCTGTATGGTCGCCAAGGGAATCTTATAATATTCTTCCTGCAACATAGTGACAAGTTCGGGTAACATGATGGTGGTGGACAGCGATCACACTCCGTTCTTTCCAAAGCAGACCACAAAGGGTCAACATTATTCACTTCGGGTGACTGTGGTGGCCTTGTGTTAATAAAACCAGTCTTGGACGATGCGAGCTGTGTGAGCAGAGTCTCTATCCTCATGGAATGCAGGATCACCATTGGGCAACAAATATGGTACCATGGGGTGGACCTGATCAGCCGGAATGCTCACATAACGCTTCTCATTAACGCGACCTTGCAGAGTAACCATGGGGCGCTTGGAATACCACGACATGGCTGCCAAAATTGTCACCGAACGCCCGCCATATTTCATCTTGGGACGTAAACTTGGCCAGAAGTTGGAAACAGTGTGAAACGACACTCATCCGACCAAATGACATTCTTCCATTATCCCAAAATCCAAGCTTTATGGCTTCAACAATACGTTTTCCTGTTGTGGGCATTTACATCATTAATGAGTGGTTTTGGAATTCCAGCTATCGCTACAATTCGCCGCTTATGGAGATCTCTTAATGTTGTTTTGGTTCAAAAAATGTTCAAATGTGTGTGAAATCTTATGGGACTTAACTGCTAAGGTCATCAGTCCCTAAGCTTACACACTACTTAACGTAAATTATCCTAAGGACAAACACACACACACCCCTACACGAGGGAGGACTCGAACCTCCGCCGGGACCAGCCGGTTGTTTTGGTACTGACAGTGTTCGTGAGTGCGACATTCAGTTCTTTGGTGACTTTTGACCTGTCGTCCTCTTATTTTTCGTCCAATCCTCTTCAATGACGGTCTATCACGATCACTCAACACAAACTTTCGTCCACGTTGTGACTTAACGGGTGATGTTTTTCCACTTTTCCCGTATGCGATATAGATCTCTGATATAAGGCCTGTTGAAACGACAAACACTTCTGCTACCTTGGTTATAAAAGGACCTCCATACGCGCACCAACAATTTGCGCACTTTCGAAGTCACTTAGCTTCGCCATAAGACACTCGCAACACTGTTCTAACCACGACTGTCATTTGCAACGTGTCGAAGACATTGCAGAGATGCCGTTTACGGTCAAATTCAACAGCGGAACCTTCAAGCTTGGCTAACGTCCGCATTTACTTTCAGGCAGGCATTTCTCGCTAAGTTTCCGTATTTTGTCCAATTCCTCTGTGCGATAGGCGAATTACCCCCAGACTTCAAGACGAATGTAATAATTCCGAGTCCAAGGAAGGCATGTGCTGATAGCCGCTATCAGTACGGAATCATTTGTTTAATGAGGCATGGGTCCTAAATAGAGACACGAATCACTTAGAAAAGAATGGAAATACTGTTAGAAGCTGACCTGAAAGATCAGTTTGGGCTCCGAGGAAATTCAGGAATATTCAAGGAAATACAGAGCTTAAAACTCATCTTAAAAGATAGACTGAAGAATGTCCCTAGTTATCCCCCGTCCTAGTGGTCCAACACTTGTCGGATCTCTTCGCATCTGTGGCGAACCCAAAGCTACAAAAAAATGGTTCAAATGGCTCTGAGCACTATGGGACTTAACTGCTGAGGTCATGAGTCCCCAAGAACTTAGAACTACTTAAACCTAACTAATCTAAGCACATCACACACATCCATGCCCGAGGCAGGATTCGAACCTGCGACCGTCGCGGTCGCGCGGTTCCAGACTGTAGCGCCTAGGACCTCTCGGCCACTCTGGCCGGCCCCAAAGCTACAGCCAATGCCGAGGCTGTGATGGATACCCATGTGCTACAATAGCCCGAAGGACCATTCTCGCCTTGCAGGTGGGCATTGTTACTCGAAGATTGGCCTCTCAGGCATACTTTTTCTTGATGCTGAGTCTGAAACATTCAGGATCATCGGTACGTCATATGGGTTACAGCAATACGTAGGCTGCCTTTTCACGTAGCAGGCACTCCAGAAATATTTCAAAGACTCCTGAAGTAACTACTGGATGGTATTAGACGTTGATTGCTCGGATATATTGTCGTCTTTGACCTCCACAGGCTGTGTCGCGATCTTAGAGATAAACTGATTTTAGTTGTTGTCAGCATAGGTGATTTCAGTCATGACAAGGTTGCATTTCTTGAAGGACAGGCTGTTTGCAATTACCTTGTTTATTTTTGCGATATCTTATGCCACATCAAAACTTGTTTTATCGTCGGCTGTATTCAGGAACAATATTTTGTTGCTTCTGTAATTTAATCACGATTTGCCATCACTTCTTTGTCCTCGCATAATCGGAAAGTTCACTGCAGTAACTAGATGTTTTGTGTTAAAATGTCACTCTGGATTATGCTCCTTCGAAACTGTAATGTCTTCACCTTGAGTCAGGCACACAGCTCGATCACCAACACCTTCATGAAAATGCAATGTAGTGTACTCTCTGTAGAATTTCGACATTCCCTTTCTACGCCCCTTTTTCTGCTGCCAACCTTTACATCTATATGCCAGAATCAGAGTTCATTACGAGGAAAGTACTTCGCTATACCTAAACAATGCTAAGTGACTGAACTACAAAATAATTGTTGTCAAACCTTCACGGCAACCACCACAGCGTCTTACAGTGAGCAAGAGCCTCATTAGTAGTTTGTTCTTTAATTCTGCGTCTTTACGAATGCTGTGCATTACCAACGAGTAATCGGCCACAAAAAATTGTAATGAAAACAAAGTTTTGTGGAAGTACCTTATGAACTATCTCGATATTCGTTGGCTGCTAGAACCACTCCTTAACACACAGTGAATGAAGAAATTATGGGCACACTTACACTCTGTATTTTGTTGATAGGATGATTCAAGCACGTTCGTTGGCCTGCAGTTCTTCATTTTCACAGTTAATACCAGTCTTGCTGCTGGCATAGCGCAATTAGTTCATGTTTTAATAATATATAATAATAATAATTAACGACTGTAACAACTGTCGTTACAATAACAGTAATAATCGATACAGGGAAGTCAAGCTATTAATTTACAAATCCGTTGTATCAGCTGGGAGAGTCTGTAAGAATGACAAAGGAGCTTGTGGCAACTACAAAGGCAATAAAATAAAATCAGACGCAAATGTAAAGTTGTCGAGAAAATGGTTGCTGGGTACGGTGTTTTAACAATATGTCGCATGAGGTGTTTCTCTTTTTCTTGAGAGTGTAGCAAATTCATTAAGACTGTAGGCCTACACTCAACAACAGTGCAATTTGTGTAGTAACTCTATGTGCAAGGTCGAAGTTTCTGTAGTAACTCTACGTATAAGGCCGCAGTCTGTGTAATAATTCTATGTGCGCGTCGCCTGTTGCGTTTCAGTTTACGTAATTAATATTGTTTTAAAAATAATTCTAGATGCATCTAATACAAATAGTGATTTCATCCGTTAATGGGTTTAGCGTTTATCTTTCGGTAGGCGGATGGAATGGGGGTACCGATTTTAATCTTCCGCTGGCTTCTTTCGCCAAACCGAGAATTGTCGTCACAAAGTATTCCCAAATTAAAGAAGCCAACTTAATTAAGATTCATAAAACGGAACACATTTTCAGAGGGGACTAGCAAGAGAGGCTCAGCTCGTGTAAATTTGCTTCTCTACGGCAACGTAATTTTCGGAAGAAAGTAAATAACGGAAAAATTACAGTTAATCGGTGGGTGAGTTAAAACATCACAAAGAAATACGCAAAATTTGACCTCGTATCACATCATTCAGGGATTTTATTTTGGCGAGCTCAAACCCAAGAGTTTTGTAATTGCGAAAGTAACCATGGATTGCTTTGCTAAGATAGGCATTGTTAGACGATTTTCTTTACTTTTCGGTGAGGGTAATTTCTTCAGTGATGCGCAGGTCACCAATTCCAAGAGTTGATAACGCTACGATTGTGAAAATTACGTTACATAAAGTTGAAAGCAAGTATTCGTTCAGCACATAGGGCACTCTGTTTGTAAGTAATTTGAGTTAGAAAACGTGCTTCCACGACACTTGCGTATTGTTGCTTTTGAAGATAAAAGTCTTACATAAAGACCACCGAGAACCCCATAGGTAACCGCAGTATTTTGCGTGAACTTTGCACCGAATCAACAATGGGCACAGATGTCATAGACCAGAAGCAACAATTCAAGACCAGGATTAGCCACAAACTGATAAACAACGTGTGGAAGTTGTATTGGCGTTCTCGGAGAAGATCATGTTACATCTGAGGAACTTTCTGAGGCAACCTAAATTCCACCAATACCATTACATCAACGAATGATAACTACAGATAAAATTCTTATCAATAGGACCCTTGCTGTTTGCTAAAAGAAACCGAAATTGCAGTCTTCCTGAAACATAGATTCTCTGTATAGAAGGTTGTTCTGTGCATGTTTCAGAACCATATTGAGAAACTAGTCTATGTGCTACCCAACTAGAACAGCTACGGTGATTTAATAAAATTTATTAATTATAAACAATGAAGTTAAGAGTGGCTTTTGCAACCCAAAAAAACGGTTTGTGTACACCATCTACATGCTGTCATTAAAGCATGTTATAACTGCATTTATTTTACCCGTTATGGACTACAGCTAAGTATACTATACTTACTCTTTACAAAATTATTAATAACTTCGTCTGAAACAATTAACATCGTGTCATCACGCTCTGTGTTCATGATGCAGGTATTCATCTGAACCTGAGAAAGTGCCTTCTTGTCGAATAAGAAATAAAAATCTTGTGTTGTCTAGTCAATGGAAATAGTCTGACTTGAAAATGTAAGAGTTGTGACAGATTTTACAACTCCTTGGCACACTTAAGATGTGAGAGGCTTCCACGAAAACGTGGTTCTATTACAAATGCTTCATGAACGATTTCATTTCGAAGGCACAACAACTACAAGAACTGCTGTGAGAGATGCCAATACTTTTGGAATGAGGAGCAAAAAAGATTATTCTGTATCCTTATGGAGGGACTGACATAGTCAGTTCTAGTATTTTTTGATGAGAACGCTGAGATGGAACAACGGACGGATGATAGTGGTTGTGGGATGGGAGCAGTTCTACTGCAAATCCGGGAAGGCGCTGAAAAGATTGACTGCTTACACCTCCACGTACTCTTTAACTCCAAGAAGAATTACTCTGATAGAGAAAAAAATGTTTTTTAGTTTTTTGAGTAATCGGTAAATTCTAACGATATTTATGTGGCAGACCATTCACTGCAGTAACAAACCAGGAGGAGCCATCAGGACAACTGGCAAGAAGGGCGCTGAAGCTTCAGAAGCATAACATCACAATTGTGCCCAAACATAGAAGCAAACACAAATTCACTGTAGTAACACTACAACGCTGGCGATATTCCAATCACCACTACAGGTACAAACATTGCACCCAAATAAAGGGAAAATCAGTCATTATTGTAGAATGTGAAGACGTTAGAGAATGAAAATGTTGCCAGAGAGGAATTTGGATTAGTAGATGAAATGCTGTATAAAAGGAATAACAACTCGCTATGACAGAAACAGTTGTTCGTCATTTCAGGTTATTTACAGGAAGTTATACTGAACTACTTTCATGACATTTCAACTTCTGGTCGTCTGCGATTTGGGATAGCAGTGTGCACTGACCACTCCAGCCTCCACACTGTTACCAAGGCCACATCGACTGCTGAAGCTCTGGAAATCGTCAGGTTTCTTGTAGAATTATGGAGCACCACAACGATTTCTGCCGAGAGAGGAGTCAGAAGTAATTTCATGATGCAACATCATCGACATGTTGATAATTGCCTAACTTCTGCAGACGAAAGGCCTCACAGAACTTATTAATGAGACGTTGGCAGATATTCTCTGACTCAGGGCTGACAAATTGAAACAGCAATGGAAACTTTTGATTCCATTCCTACCTGACCGAGCCTGAGCTCATCACCAGATATGATACAGTAAACCTTCCTGATCCAAGGTTAATGATTGTGAACATCATAACGCCAAACATCGATTTGTAACCTATAACTTAGGCTACACAGTATGTATTTTTACTCCTGTGCGGGAGGTTAGATTTTGATCTTTACCGAATGCTACGCCACTTTTCAGGTGACACATATAACGCCGAGTATGATCCTAAAACAATGATAAAAAAGAAATGAGATATAGTTCATGTCCTCTGCATAAAGCTGTATGATATTCTGAGGTGCAGATCAATGATAGGGGCCTCTGATGTAAGAAACATCTAGACCTGATGTCGAATCCGATGCTTCGGTGGATTTGAATGTGGCAGTAACCAGGAGAACGTGACAATGGAACCAGAACATCAGGATCCATCAGAAAACCTGTAGTCCACTCTAAAATAGACGGTTGCTGTTTTGCAAGGAGGGGGAACAATGTGTTATACGTCAACTACCATCACGGTAGTTGTCAGCGGCAGCCACTACTTAAGCGACAAGCTCGCTTTCTGCCTCCTTCAGTGATTTATAATTTAATGTTTCTGGCTTGTTGAAGGTTCTGGGACTTAATTACTCATGGAATATAGCAATTTGCAATAACATACCATGTATGTTTAAATAGGAGCTCTCTCTGCTGAGGCAGACGGTTTAGTTCACAATATATTTTTCTGTGTGCTCAATAAATGTCTGCAACGTGTTACTTCTTGTTGATGATTCTTCTGTCGTAACTGGTACTCAATTCCGGGTTCAATATTTCAATATCCTTTAGATTAATGGTAAGTTCAGGATTACTTACCTGGGTTTTGGTTTAGGTATTACATTAAAACCTATGGTGTACTGGCAGGAGACTTTTACTGGAGAGAACTTCAACACATTCAATAGCTGGTAACAATCCGTCAGTAATATGCATAGGTACTATCTGCCACACTTTGTTTACATTGGGCGCTCTGGTCCACTTTGTTTGTATTTGAGACAAAGCCACACTCCCTTTATTTATGACATCATCATCATAACCATCAACGTCATCATCATCATCATCACATGACAAACCACACCCACTTTCCCCCTCCCTTCCCCTTCTTCGTCCTTTCCTCCTATCCGCCTTGCCACTTCCCCATCCACCCTCTATAGCCAATCACAGTGCAGTCTAAAATGACGCATAAAAATGACTTCAAGTTCAAAGATATGCAGAAAAAAGTTGCATAGCCTTCACAATTGCCAAGGTCAAGATACTTACACATAATGGTACCAGTTTCAAAAATGTTTGCCTATGAATTGTATGCACAAGACACAACTCTTTATTTCATAGTTCAAATCTTGTACTGCTTGCATATCTTTTCTCTCTTTTACAAAGTAGTCCAGCAGCTGTATATGCAAAGCTCTATCTCCTTTTGACATACACATATATACACATGCCCAAACACAAAGTGCTCGAAGTATCCAAATTATTTCAGTTGTTCTGTGCCACATTTAAAAATATTTATCCAAAAACTTACATAACGGGTAAACTTGTAGTATTTCAAAGTATGTACTTTACACAGTGCTTAAAAGTATCTGAATGCTTTGACTATTTTTGTGCAATATTTAACCAAAAAATTACATAAAGGGCGTAAATTGCAGTACTTCAAAGTACTTTACAGAGTACTCAAAAGTATCTGAACGCACAGAATATTTTTGCATCATATTCAAAATTATTTATCCAATTATGTAAAGGATGTAACTTCAGTAGCTCAGTGTACTTTACAGGGATCTTAAAAACAGATAAATACGTTGAATTATTTGCACCATCTTCAAAATCTTTTTCCAAAAAAATGTAAAAGATGAAACTTCCTGGCAGATTAAAACTGTGTGCGGAGACTCGAACTCGGGACCTTTTCCTTTCGCGGGCAGTACCTTTCCCGAGTTCGAGTCTCGGTCCGGCACACAGTTTTAATCTGCCAGGAAGTTTCATATCAGCGCACAGTTCGCTGTAGAGTGAAAATTTCATTCTAGAAACATCCCCCAGGCTGTGGCTAAGCCATGTCTCCGCAATATCCTTTCTTCCAAGAGTGCTAGTTCTATAAGGTTCGCAGGAGAGCTTCTGTGAAGTTTGGAAGGTAGGAGACGAGGTACTGGCGGAATTAAAGATCTAAGTACGGGGCGTGAGTCGAGCTTGAGTAGCTCAGTTGGTAGAGCACTTGCCCGCGAAAGGCAAAGGTCCCGAGTTCGAGTCTCGGTCCGGCACACAGTTTTAATCTGCCAGGAAGTTTCATATCAGCGCACACTGCGCTGTAGAGTGAAAATTTCATTCTATGTAAAACATGTAAATTGCAGTAATTCAAAGTACTTCATAGGCCACTCAATAGTTTCCAAAAGCTCTATATTCATATATATTTATGTATTCATAAAATTATATAATGGGTTTAACTTGCAGTATTTTAAAGAAATATACAAGGTGCTCAAAAGCTGCCAAACGTTCTCAATAGTTTTGCGTGATATTCAACCAAAAAAATATGTAAAGGGAGTAATTAGTAGTGTTTCAAAGTACTTTACAGTGTGCTCAAAAGCATCCAAATCCTCTGAATTCTTTTTGCATCATATTCAGCCAACAAATTTCTTAAAAGTTGAAACTTCTATTTCAAAGCAGTTCACAGGGTGCTTAAAAGTCTATGTATGCTTTGAATTGTTTTGCGTTATATTCAAAAGTATTTATATAAAAAATTATGTATAGGGTGTAAACTTCGTATTTCCATATATTTTACAGGGCTGAGAAGTATGTGAATGGCCTGAATACTTTCTTTGGCACAATATCAAAATATTTAACCAAAAAATTTCACAAAGGGTAAAACTGAAATATTTCAAAGTGGTTTACAGTGTGTTCAGAAGTTTCAGGATGCTTTTAATTTTGTTTTGCACAATATTCATACAAAAAACAACTGAAGGGTGTAATTTGTAGTATTCTGAACTATTTTACAGGGTGCTAAAAGTGACGATATTTTTTGTGCAATAAAACATTACATAAAGATTCAACTTGCAGTATTTAAAAAAAACGTTAAAGGGTACTCTAAACAATCTGAACTCTCTGAAATTTTAGCACAATATTGAAGAGTATTTGTTCAAGAAATTACATAATGCGTGTAACTTGCAGTATTTCAAAGCAGTGTACAGAATTCTCAAAAGTATTCGAGTGCTCTGAATTTTTTATGTGTCATATTCAAAGAATGTATCCAAAAAATTACGCAAAAGATGTCAATTTCGATATTTCAAAGTAGTTTACATTGAGCTCAGTAGTAGCCGAAAAGTACGTCTTTTGCTCCCTATTCAAAAGTATCTACCGAAAAAATTACACACAGGGTGTAAACTGCAGGTTGCTCAAAAGTATCCGACCGCTCTGAACTTTTTCATATTCAACCAAGAAATAGCATAATGTGTATAGCTCATAGTATTTCAAATAGTTTATAGGGTATTCAAAAGTATCAGAACGCTCTGAATTTCTTTTGTGTTATATTCAGAGGTGTCCATCAAGAATTGCATAAAGCAGCACTTGCATATGTGCAAAGTTTGATTTCCTTGCCTTGGATGGGGTAAGGTGAAACATCCAATGCATTTGACTCTCATAGGTCGGCATACATGCCACATTGCAAAACACACATTATCATCACTTCTGATCTGCCTTACTGCTTACAGTGCACTTGTCGAAGAGAGTAAACAATGTTGTTCTCACGTCAAACTCCTGTCTCTCACTATTCATTCCATTCTCGTAATTTTACTCATATGTTGGACGTTGTACTTGCTATGGAAAAGTACAGGCAAAAGTTGACAGCAAAATTCTCGCTGAAAGGAGTTTGCAGTCCTGCATTAATGCAGTAGTTTTTGATGCAACAGCATTAAACACATGTTCTCAGTAAACCTACCAAGTAAAATTCGGATAAAATCCCAAGCTTTCATTGATTACCTCCCTCGTCTTTGTCAGGGGCCATTTTGACGTACCCATTAACGACAATGGAGGTAGTCAGCGAAAGCTTGGGATTTTATCCGAATTTTATGTGGCAAATTTACCGAGAACTTTATATTCAAGGACTACGTCACAAAAGACTTTGTAACCAGTATTAAATGCAAGCATGTGTTTGAATGAGAAACGGTTTGAAAAAATCTGTCTTGTACTTGCCTGTCAGAAATTATATGTATGAAATCAAACACAGAAGCTTTTTTGAGGAAAAATTTATCTGTGGAAACACATTTCCGACTATACCAAACTTAAAAAATTTCAAGACGTTTGGTCTGGAATTGATGTTTATAAACTGTAAAGTAGAATTTAGGGCAAATAACACTAGGATTTACTCGCTGAATCTTGATATCCTGATTTTGTTGCAGATTCTTCGAGAGAACAGCAGCCCAGAGACAGTTACATTGAATTTTCAAAATTAAATGAAATCTTTCTTGTTAAAAAAAAATTTCGCGCTTTAGGGGTAGATGCCCCCATGAACCTTGGACCTTGCCGTTGGTGGGGAGGCTTGCGTGCCTCAGCGACACAGATAGCCGTAACGTAGGTGCAACCACAACGGAGGGGTATCTGTTGAGAGGCCAGACAAACGCTTGGTTACTGAAGAGGGGCAGCAGCCTTTTCAGTAGTTGCAGGGGCAACAGTCTGGATGATTGACTGATCTGGCCCTGTAACACTAACCAAAACGGCCTTGCTGTTTTGGTACTGCGAACGGCTGAAAGCAAGGGGAAACTACAGCCGTAATTTTTCTCGAGGGCATGCAGCTTCACTGTATGATTAAATGATGATGGCGTTCTCTTGGGTAAAATATTCCGGAGGTAAAATAGTCCCCCATTCGGATCTCCGGGCGGGGACTACTCAAGAGGACGTCGTTATCAGGAGAAAGAAAAGTGGCGTTCTACGGATCGGAGCGTGGAATGTCAGATCCCTTAATCGGGCAGGTAGGTTAGAAAATTTAAAAAGGGAAATGGATAGGTTACAGTTAGATATAGTGGGAATTAGTGAAGTTCGGTGGCAGGAGGAACAAGACTTTTGGTCAGGCGAATACAGGGTTATAAATACAAAGTCAAATAGGAGTAATGCAGGAGTAGGTTTAATAATGAATAAAAAAAATAGGAATGCGGCTAAGCTACTACAAACAGCATAGTGAACGCATTATTGTGGCCAAGATAGACACGAAGCCCACGCCTACTACAGTAGTACAAGTTTCTATGCCAACTAGCTCTGTAGATGACGAAGAAATTGAAGAAATGTATGACTAAATAAAAGAAATTATTCAGATAGTGAAGGGAGACGAAAATTTAATAGTCATGGGTGACTGGAATTCGGTAGTAGGAAAAGGGAGGGAAGGAAACGTAGTAGGTGAATATGGATTGGGGCTAAGAAATGAAAGAGGAAGCTGCCTGGTAGAATTCTGGACAGAGCACAACTTAATCATAGCTAACACTTGGTTCAAGAATCATAAAAGAAGGTTGTATACATGGAAGAAGCCTGGAGATACTGACAGATTTCAGATAGATTATATAATGGTAAGACAGAGATTTAGCAGCCAGGTTTTAAATTGTAAGACATTCCAGGGGCAGATGTGGACTCTGACCACAATCTATTGGTTATGAACTGTAGATTAAAACTGAAGAAACTGCAAAGATGAGGGAATTTAAGGAGATGGGACCTGGATAAACTGACTAAACCAGAGGTTGTACAGAGTTTCAGGGAGAGCGTAAGGGAACAAATGGCAGGAATGGGGGAAAGAAATACAGTATAAGAAGAATGGGTAACTTGGAGGGATGAAGTAGTGAAGGCAGCAGGGGATCAAGTAGGTAAAAAGACGAGGGCTAGTAAAAATCCTTGGGTACCAGAAGAAAAATTGAATTTAATTGATGAAAGGAAAAAATATAAAAAAGCAGTAAATGAAGCAGGCAAAAAGGAATACAAACGTCTCAAAAATGAGATCGACAGGAAGTGCAAAATGGCTAAGCAGGCATGGCTAGAGGATAAATGTAAGGATGTAGAGGCTTATCTCACTAGGTGTAAGATAGATACTGCCTACAGGAAAATTAAAGAGACCTTAGGAGAAACGAGAACCACTTGTATGAATATTAAGAGCTCAGATGGAAACCCAGTTCTAAGCAAAGAAGGGAAAGCAGAAAGGTGGAAGGAGTATATAGAGGGTCTATACAAGGGCGATGTACTTGAGGACAATGTTATGGAAATGGAAGAGGATGTAGATGAAGATGAAATGGGAGATATGATACTGCGTGAAGAGTTTGACAGATCACTGAAAGACGTGAGTCGAAACAAGACCCCAGGAGTAGACAACATTCCATTAGAACTACTGACGGCCTAGGGAGAGCCAGTCCTGACAAAACTCTACCATCTGGTGAGCAAGATGTATGAGACAGGCGAAATACCCTCAGACTTCAAGAAGAATATAATAATTCCAATCCCAAAGAAAGCAGGTGTTGACAGGTGTGAAAATTACCGAACTATTAGTTTAACAAGTCACGGCTGCAAAATACTAACGCGAATTCTTTACAGACGAATGGAAAAACTAGTAGAAGCCGACCTCGGAGCAGATCAGTTTGGATTCCGTAGAAATATTGGAACACGTGAGGCAATACTGACCCTACGACTTATCTTAGAAGAAAGATTAAGGAAAGCCAAACCTAGGTTTCTAGCATTTGTAGACTTAGAGAAAGCTTTTGACAATGTTGACTGGAATACTCTCTTTCAAATTCTGAAGGTGGCAGGGGTAAAATACAGGGAGCGACAGGCTATTTACAATTTGTATAGAAACGAAATGGTAGTTATAAGAGTTAAGGGGCATGAAAGGGAAGCAGTGGTTGGGAAGGGAGTTAGACAGGGTTGTAGCCTCTCCCTGATGTTATTCAATCTGTATATTGAGCAAGCAGTGAAGGAAACAAAAGAAAAATTCGGAGTAGGTATTCAAGTCCATGGAGAAGAAATAAAAACTTTGAGGTTCGCCGATGACATTGTAATTCTGTCAGAGACAGGAAAGGACTTGGAAGAGCAGTTGAACAGAATGGATAGTGTCTTGAAAGGAGGAAGTAAGATGAACAGCAACAAAAGCAAAACGAGGATAATGGAATGTAGTCGAATTAAGTCGGGTGATGTTGAGGGTATTAGATTAGGAAATGAGACACTTAAAGCAGTAAAGGAGTTTTGTTATTTGGGGAGCAAAATAACTGATGATGGTCGAAGTAGAGAGGATATAAAATGTAGACTGGCAATGGCAAGGAAAGGGTTTCTGAAGAAGAGAAATTTGTTAACATCGAGTATAGATTTAAGTGTCAGGAAGTCGTTTCTGAAAGTATTTGTATGGAGTGTAGCCATGTATGGAAGTGAAACATGGACAATAAATAGTTTAGACAAGAAGAGAATAGAAGCTTTCGAAAAGTGGTGCTACACAAGAATGCTCAAGATTAGATGGGTAGATCACATAACTAATGAGGAGTTGTTGAATAGGATTGGGGAGAAGTTTGTGGCACAATTGACTAGAAGAAGGGATCGGTTGGTAGGACATGTTTTGAGGCATCAAGGGATCACCAATTTAGTATTGGAGGGAAGCGTAGAGGGTAAAATTCGTAGAGGGAGACCAAGAGATGAATACACCAAGCAGATTCAGAAGGATGTAGGTTGCAGTAGGTACTGGGAGATGAAGAAGCTTGCACAGCATAGAGTAGCATGGAGAGCTGCATCAAACCAGTCTCAGGACTGAAGACCACAACAACAACAAACAACAGGGGTAGATGGCGAAATCTGTTTGTTACTTGATAAAATATATTGTCTGTGATGAGTTTTATTTGTCAACACAAGCATGCAATATGATTTGTGATATTTGTATTTCTCTTATATGAGAGTGAGTGAAAACATACTTGCCACAAATAGTTCTAATAGTAAACCATACTAAAAAGTTACATTTTGATGAGCTGTTTAATACGTTGTATCACTTAAACTGCATAGTTTCGTAATACACAAGTGTATCTTCTTATTGCACCAATTACAAAATGTAAATAAAGCATGGTTAAAGACAACATATGTCAGCTACAGTCTTCCACCAAGTTGAAAATGTGATCTCTCGAAATTTGTTTTGAATCTAGGAGGTGTATCCAGAAGTGATGTCATGATTATGTAAGAGACTGCGTTATTTATATATCCTGGTACGGGGAAAGAAAAGTAAAACAAGATTCAAAAGTATGAAGTCTTGGAAGCTGTAAGAAACTGGATGCCTATGGCAAGTGCTAGTAAACTGTACAATTTTCCCAGACAAACACTGATGTATAAAGCTCCTGGAAAATATCCAATTCAAAGGCAGATGGGCCCTTCCTGTATACTGGGTGAGAAATGTAAAGCTTGGATAGTTAAGCGGATATTAGAGTGTGAAACCAATGTATTCCCTATGAGCAGAAGTCAACTAATGGTGTCAACAAACACTGAAGAAGGATTAAGATGGGACATTTGGAAAGAAGTGGGTAGAATTGTTTCTCAAGGACACCCAGACATCACACAAAGAATTCCAGAGACAATGACTCCATAAATATGCAGTGTTACTGATAAAGGACCGAGGGGGAGGATGTAGCATCTACAGCGACACCAAAAACTTACAAAGAATATTATGAAAAGAAGAATATAATGCTCTCATGCTTGGTAAAAATGCCGACTATGGGAAAAAGGATAATAAATAAATAAATAAATAATGTTACCCTTTTATTTACCTCAACGTGTAAACACCAAGCAGTAACACATTTTTACAACAAAGATTGCTTTTCCTAATTCACTTCTCCTCAGCCTTCCCATTGCAAAAAGAACAAACGAGGCTTGGGTAGCTTTACTCATCCGTAGGTAACTTTTACCAGGATACTGGACAGGTCTTTACAATCTACCTTATTCAGTTTATCCCTACTCTACAGCATTGCCTTAGAAAGAGAATATTTACTGATGTAAAATGCAAGTGCTACACTGTTCATTCATTTCTCACTCCCAGTCAATGCGCACACTACTGACAGTGTCTCGTAACACAACACTACAGACATTATGTGCTGATGTTGGGACGATTGCGACGATGCCCAGTTTCCATTTTGTGAACCGCAGTTTGCCATTTGCTAGCCTGTAAAACTGAGTCAAGATAGCTGTATAAGAGCGACATGTTGAGCTCAGAAAGAGGATAAGACGTTAGTATAGTAGACTGTATAGCTTTAGGAAGAAAATTTTCCAGTAAAGAAAAAGAAATTGAAATAACATAGTGTGAAAGTGTTATGTGAAATATTGTTTTATGGTCACCGTTGTTATTGTTTGTGTTACATCTTTTCACCGAATTCATACGTTTTGTTATCTACAATGTTGCCAGGTACCCTGATTTAGTCAGGATCGTCCCGATTTCCTACCACAAACCCGACTCCCGATTAAATCGGGATACATAAAAATCCCAATTGCACCAAACCGTTTGTTACGTCATTGTCTAAATTAAGTGGCAGTTATGTAAAAGCAGCTGAAATGACAAAGTCAGCTTTTCGTTCGAGGAGAGCTAAGTTGACTAACATGCATTCGACAGCAGTTTTTAGCTTAACTCGGGTTCAGTAGGGAGTCAAAATCGGAGGAAAACAATTGATTATGGTTACGGTGCATTTTACCATTCTTGAAGCATGTTTACAAATGAATACAAAGTCAGAAAACTAAATCAAGTCCATTCCAGCGCCGGAAAAGAAGAAAATCTTGAAATTCGCAACCAGTTTAATAATGAATGGTGTGAGGTTTACTCAGCAAAGGCAAATATCATTATAATGCTGCACTGTGTACATCTCGTATTTTGATGTACCGCGTGGAGGTGAAAATGAAATAAAAAAAAATCGCTTAAGCACTGGAGCACACAGAACATCATTCTTCATTCCGTGTCGTCTCGTAGGCTGATTTATGTGCCTGAAGTTTCGTCGTTTTTCATACAGATAAGAAGGTATGGTCGTACTAAGCAGACTGAAAAACAGACAAGTAATATGCCATGCTTTGTTTCGGTTCAAACTTTAAATTGCGATACCTATAACACTGTAACACTTTAAAGATTGAAGACAAGAAACTCGTAATCGTAGGGTAAATATCTGAGTTTTTGACCTATACAGGGTGTTTTCGCAAGAGCGTGCAAAAATGTTCCAGAATGCTCTACTGAACAATTTGAGGAAGAGAACCAGGGGTTGGAGAAGCCAGCTTAAAGAGATACGGAGGTAAACTTGCCTACCGCTTTGTCTAGTATTACTGTTTTCCGAATTATACTCCTGGAAATGGAAAAAAGAACACATTGACACCGGTGTGTCAGACCCACCATACTTGCTCCGGACACTGCGAGAGGGCTGTACAAGCAATGATCACACGCACGGCACAGCGGACACACCAGGAACCGCGGTGTTGGCCGTCGAATGGCGCTAGCTGCGCAGCATTTGTGCACCGCCGCCGTCAGTGTCAGCCAGTTTGCTGTGGCATACGGAGCTCCATCGCAGTCTTTAACACTGGTAGCATGCCGCGACAGCGTGGACGTGAACCGTATGTGCAGTTGACGGACTTTGAGCGAGGGCGTATAGTGGGCATGCGGGAGGCCGGGTGGACGTACCGCCGAATTGCTCAACACGTGGGGCGTGAGGTCTCCACAGTACATCGATGTTGTCGCCAGTGGTCGGCGGAAGGTGCACGTGCCCGTCGACCTGGGACCGGACCGCAGCGACGCACGGATGCACGCCAAGACCGTAGGATCCTACGCAGTGCCGTAGGGGACCGCACCGCCACTTCCCAGCAAATTAGGGACACTGTTGCTCCTGGGGTATCGGCGAGGACCATTCGCAACCGTCTCCATGAAGCTGGGCTACGGTCCCGCACACCGTTAGGCCGTCTTCCGCTCACGCCCCAACATCGTGCAGCCCGCCTCCAGTGGTGTCGCGACAGGCGTGAATGGAGGGACGAATGGAGACGTGTCGTCTTCAGCGATGAGAGTCGCTTCTGCCTTGGTGCCAATGATGGTCGTGTGCGTGTTTGGCGCCGTGCAGGTGAGCGCCACAATCAGGACTGCATACGACTGAGGCACACAGGGCCAACACCCGGCATCATGGTGTGGGGAGCGATCTTCTACACTGGCCGTACACCACTGGTGATCGTCGAGGGGACACTGAATAGTGCACGGTACATCCAAACCGTCATCGAACCCATCGTTCTACCATTCCTAGACCGGCAAGGGAACTTGCTGTTCCAACAGGACAATGCACATCCGCATGTATCCCGTGCCACCCAACGTGCTCTAGAAGGTGTAAGTCAACTACCCTGGCCAGCAAGATCTCCGGATCTGTCCCCCATTGAGCATGTTTGGGACTGGATGAAGCGTCGTCTCACGCGGTCTGCACGTCCAGCACGAACGCTGGTCCAACTGAGGCGCCAGGTGGAAATGGCATGGCAAGCCGTTCCACAGGACTACATCCAGCATCTCTACGATCGTCTCCATGGGAGAATAGCAGCCTGCATTGCTGCGAAAGGTGGATATACACTGTACTAGTGCCGACATTGTGCATGCTCTGTTGCCTGTGTCTATGTGCCTGTGGTTCTGTCAGTGTGATCATGTGATGTATCTGACCCCAGGAATGTGTCAATAAAGTTTCCCCTTCCTGGGACAATGAATTCACGGTGTTCTTTTTTCAATTTCCAGGAGTGTATTTACAACCAACATGCGTAAAAGTTTACACATACTGTGCTTTTTATTTTTGCATGTACATTATTAATTTCCTGCAAGGAAACATAGAGGACGAGCCTGATTACTAGAAAGGCATGATGCTGGTTTTATTTATTTTACTTGTACACAAGGTGGCTCTGTCTTATTAACATTGTCCCATAAATGAACATGCTATGAATCAACGACTGATTCATTCATTACTCAGTGCTATTCAGTACAATATGATGAAGTAGTACAGTTACAGTATTTCGTGATCGCTGCAATGAAAGGGGAATTCATATTCCATGGCCTGCGAGGTCACCTGACCTGTATCCCCTTGATTATTTCCTATGGGGTTACCTAAAGTCGCTGGTGTATGATACTCCAGTAGATACGGAGAAGAAGTTAGTTTCCATTGTAAAAAGTGTGTCAGAACTTTCCATTACATTGAAAACAATAAAGCAAACTTAATGCTATTCTTTGAGTTGTGTAAGCACTCAGATATCGATGGTAACAATCTGAGGGCGAAACATGGGAGCGCGATTCTAAGCATTGTTGTGAGGCGAGGTCTGTCTGCGAGAGTGCAAGTAGCAGTGTCGGTCGAGAGCTCGAAGACAGAAGACGTGTCATGCTGTCCTCACGTCGGGGATGGCAGATCTTACCACACTCAAGGCTTGATTTCAGTTATATAGTCAGGAGAGAGTAAGATGGCTTAAATACGGTTGAAGATGGAATTCAAGGTAAAATTCGCAAGCATAGCGTAAAAGCAATTGCAGGGTTAGGCTCGTGATTGTTAGTCCGAGTTTTCAATAATCCCATATTTTGCTTGTCAGTTAAAGAAGCCTCCTTTCCTCCAAATAATAACAAATGTTCTCTGCATCTAATCAATAAATATGCTGTGGTTAATAAATGTTAATGTAACTTTGAAATTGCTATAATTTGTTAATCTGGCACTCAGCCATTATTGATACCTACGTCATTGTAATTGTCATTGTCTATTACTGGTCATAATGATTCTGCGTCTAGATAGGGGGTCTCAGGTTCGATTTCCAGCTGGTTCGGATATTTTCTGCTGTCGTGGATGTTTGTGATTTCCTCATCATTTCAACTCACTTTCATCGACGCGCAAGTCGCCGAAATGGCGTCAGATGGAAACACTTGCGATCAATAACTATCATTTCAGTGTAGAGTTTGTAATCACTAGACCACGGACTGCGGGCACTGCGTTGTTCGCATGGCGTGTGGTGGAGCCCGTAGTGAGCTCACCGCTCTCCCGGCCGTTGTCGCTTTCGAGAGCTGATGCCGCTACTAATCGGCCGAGTAGCTCCTGAGCTGGTCTCACGGGGATGACTGCACCCCGTACCAGTCTTCCCACCGAGAAAAAATCCCTTGCGATACGGGGAATTGAGCCCAGGTCTTCGCATCACACTACGACGTGCTGTTCACTTATCTATCGAGGTGGACCACAATAAACAAGTACAGGGTATTTCCGTAAGAGCGTGCAAACATTTAACAGGACACAGCGGATACTCCACTGAACAATTTGAGGCAGGGAACCTGGAGTCGGAGAAGCAACCTTAAGGAGATAATAGGAATAAAATCAAATTACATGTGTACTTTTCATTTACATTAGTTACAGTTACCTGCAGATACCATCATTGACAGAATTAACGTACCATGAACACTAAAAATGACGGCCAAGCTCGACATCAGCGACCAAGATTCTGACGCAACCTGACATATATCCCTGGAGTGTTTCGAATCACGTCACAGGCAGCTACAATTATGGTGTAAAGTATATTTAACCCATCACGAGCTCCTCTGGTGCTGATCGAAGAATTTAATTTTTTTGTTGAAGTGTGTCCATTCCAGCCGTCAGTTTCAAGGAAAAAAGTCCGCTGTGTTCAGTTTACACGCGTCAAGTTCTTAAAAAAATCCCACCTTCGCTTAGGATAAAAAAACCTCGCAAACCTGGTTATCCAAGTAATCCTTTGTATAGAGTGTATTGTTTAACTGGATTTTTAACTGTCTTTTTAAATAAGTTGGTTTTGATAAGCTCTTTAGTCTATTTGGACAATTTATTGTACAGTTTTATTCCTTCGGAGGAAATGCTGTTTTGAGTTTTATGTTTATTCTTTTTCGCTAAACGTAAGTTCAGTCTACCTATTGCTCTACGGTCGTGAAAGAGCTGTTTGTACACTTATTGTCAACTTTATTTTTGATGTGTACAACTAATTGGTAAATGCACTGACATGGTGCAGTTAAAATTCCCAGTATTATGAAGAGATCTTTATAATGAGCTCGAGCTCTAGTTTAGGTTACTATTCTGTTTGATTTTTTCTGTAGTTTGAATCTGTTTCCGTGTTTTGTGCATTTTTTTGCCGAAGACAGAATTTCACAGCGCAGAATTGAGTACATGTATGATAAATACGTAACTAAAAGACACTGGCAGTTACGTACTGCTGACATGACTCTAATTGAACGACATACTTATGACATTCTGTTGACAAGTATCTTTTTGTGTTCACACCATTTCATTTGAAAATAAATATTCATTCTTAGAAATTTTGTCTTTATTACACAGTCTTTATACTGTCATCTACATTTAATACTGTTATTTTCCCTTATCAAAATGAAATTCGTGACATTTGGTTTTTTTAAGTTCTATTTCACTTTATTTGCACATTGAGCAACTATAAACTTCTTTGAGGGTTTCATTTGCTTTCTCTGCAAGTAGTTCTCTAATTCATTGTGACGTGTAATATTGCTGTCATCAGCAAAGAAAATTTTTTCCTTGTGACTAATACTATTGGGAAAGTCACTGATGTGTATAAGAAAGATTACTAGACCTAACATGCTACCCTCAGGAACTCCTATATTATGTGTGTTTTAATTCTGATGAGTATGTTTCTAAGAGTGTAAACTTATTTGAGATATGTGTTATTTGTACTGTTTGTATCCTATCTGGTTGGAGTAACTGAAAACAGTCATTAGGTACACCTCTTATCCACGATGTTCCTAGCTTATTTAGTAGAATGTAATGGTCAACAGTAACAAAAGTCTTAGAAAGACATAAAAGTATGCCTGTGAGACATTCATCCTTCTCAAGACCATCAAGTAACACTTTTGTGAATACTACTGTGGCTGCTTCTGTACTTCTACCACTTTGGAAACCACACAGTGATTAAGTTAAAAGGTTCTATTTTCCAAGTAAATCATTAATCTGACTTTCATAACTAAATCACACTTTTACAAGTCCATATTTTGGACTGCATGGTCAATTACTAATGTAGTCTCTGTAACAATCCTTCTTGCCTATAGACCAACAGGGGTTTGCCAAAACTCTGAAAGGTTTTTATGAGAGTGCTGCTAGTTTCATACATGATATTTGTATTTATTTCTATGTCTCCACATAAAATTGTGTTGACTTTCATACTTGTGACTTTATGGAGAACGACAGTTACTTTATTGAAAAGAGTGCGCACTTCACTAATGGGTGATCGAAACACACACAAAATGATTAATTTCTTGGTGATGTCAAGTCCTGTTAAATCAGTAGCTGATATTCCAAAGCATCTGTCATCAGCTACAGTACTAAAGTTTGTTTTCTGACATAAGTGCAAGATCCTTCACCCTTAGAAGTAGTCCTACAGTAAGAGCCTGTCATTTTCACATAACAATAATACTGCATGTTGTAGTTCTGTGCCTCTACACCAGTGCTCAGTGACACAAACTAATATGTAACTCAAATACCGGAACTCAGCTTCATACTGCTGTATTTTATAGTTTATTGATTGCATGTTTAGTGGAGGACTGTTACGTCTGTGAAATATCACATGTTACTTTTTCCAGTGATTCCTTTTTCTTTATGATATGTAGTGCGTGTGTCATTTGGAGTGTTAGAATTTATCTTCTGAGTGCTTATTTCAGAATTTTTTCTATTGCCCGAGATCTTCAAGTAGAGCAACCTGTTATCTGTATTAATCCTAAAAAAGACCTGCTTCTTCTACCCATGACAACAGGTATTTGACCATGTACGTACCACGATTCATCCCCTACTTTTTCATGAATTAACTGCACCATACTTCCCTTTCCAATCCTGTTTAGGTTTAGGGCATGCCAACTGAAATTCCATTTATTGATAATCCTGACTAGTACCAGAGCAACACGCACAATGTCAGCTGCCATCTGTGCCATCTCAAGCCTCACATTAATACACATTTCATTAAGGCGAAGCCGATCACGACGCCAGAACAGCTCAACAAGTTGTACATTGGTGTCATGAGCAGGGAAGCTATCTTGTCCATGTCATATGCACCATCCAAACTGTTTCCCAACTCGCCTACTATCATTACATGGTCCTCTTTTGAAAAGTCTTTACATATAGAGTTTATGAAGGGTGACCAGATGCAATTGTTTAAAAAGGAGGACAAACAGCTTCAAAAAGGAGGACAAAGGAAGAAAAAAGAGGACACATCAAACGGGTCAACTGCAGATGAGGGTACCACCCGCCAGCTTTGGACAAGTCAAAACTACTAGTTAATTGTTACTGGTGATCAGGTGGTGATTCGCAGAGCAACATTTTTTTTAACTTTAAATTAAAAACATTGACAGTGTGGAATCAAGTGTTTTTATATTTATGCGTAGTTTTAAGATTTAGCAAACACGGCTGCCTAAATGCCACTCCTGATTGGTTAATTTCATGTGACTTGTCCAAAGCTGACGGCTGGTATCCTCATCTGCAGCATTCCCCATCAAACATACGTTCAATTTTAATAAATGAGTTTATTATTTATAGATATAATATACATACATTCCTTAACAATTATTGATACTTCTCAGAGGAAACAATTGTTTGCAGAAGTTTAGGCTTACTTAACAAATAATTGTAAAATGACACACATGAAAATTCTTTTAAATTATATTGGACCATCAACAGACCTTTCATTGATTCAACGTTTAATCTATTCCTCTCATCAGTCCACTGTGTTGTAATTAGAGAAAATATTCTTTTGAGCATGAGCATTATGCCCTGAAATACTGAAAAAGTATTCAGCAAGTTTCAGCAACTCTGAGTGATAGTCAACTGACTTACTGTCACAAAAAAACTATATCCATTTTTTACTACAAGATAAAGTCCTAAATTCTGGATCATCATTATTCCTTTTTAGAAATTGCCTGAAATTTCAAAACTGATCAAAACGTTTTGCATCTTCAATTTCAAAGGCTTTACATTTCTCCTGCAAATATACAAGGGTTTTCTCAACATCACTGTAGCAAAAATCATTTTTAAGTGACATGCATCTAAAACATGAGAAGCCCTCAAACATACAGAGCCACCGTTTCAAATATTCATGGCATGACTGATAAAGTAAAATAGCTTCCTCCATAAAAAGTTTGACTTTTTTATCGAGGCCTTCCTCTGTTGCAATTTTCAGGATCTGCTTGACCTTAAGGCAAATGAATTTTTCACTTAATCAGTCTTCAAGCACCTTACATACTGACTCTAAAATTTCAATGATATCAACCCCAGAGTTGTCCTCCTTTTCTAATTGCAGAATACTTGTACTGAACAAAGACATCAATGAATGCAAATACCATATAAGTAAGCTTCACTCAACCTGAAACAAAACATTTGGTGGTTTGCTTTCAGAGAGAAAGTAAGCTTTAAGGGGGGTAGGACGTGAAGCGAGCCGACTTAGAGCAGGAGAGGCATCACAGGACATTTTAATTTACACTGTCTATACTTTTACAAATAAATTCATAAAACTTTGTTAGCATGACCAGGAGGGATTCAGGATTCACACTCATAGCAGAAGTAGTTCAAAAACATAACATAACAATTTTTTTTACATGTGAAATTTCATCATTTTTTTCACTTGGTATTGGCTGCATTTGTTGCTGTAGGTACACTTTTCTTCATAAGTAAGAGAGATTCTTCGATGAATTTTGCACAGCATACAAACCATACTTACAGGTGTATGAAGCTCTAGAATTTCCTAAATCTGTTAAAAACGGTGGTAAAAATTGAGATAATTAACTATAAAATTCGAGTTTTCTCTAAACACAAAGTTTAAAACGTAACAGCCCATTCATTTTTCCATAGATTAAATAAATTCTAGAGTTCCATAAACCTGTGAGTATGGTTTGTAAGCTGTGCAAAAATCAACGAAGAATCTCTCTTACTTATGAAGAAAAGTGTATCTATAGCAACAAATGCAGCCAACAGTAAGTGAAAAAGATCATGAAATTTCACATTTAAAAATATTATTATTTCGTGTTTTTGAAATTCCACTGATATGAGTGTGAATCCTGATTCTTTCCTGGTCATGCTGACAAAGTTTTATGAATTTATTTGTAAAAGTACAGACAGTGGAAATTAAAATGTCCTGTGGTGCCTCTCCTTCTCGAAGTCGGCCCGTTTGACATCCTACCCCCCTTAAGAGCAGCATACATTTCCAGTATCCTTTCAATGGCTGGAAAAAGAGACAGTCACCTAGTCTTCACATGAGACAGGACTTGATTGTAATTAACTTCAACAAATTCATTAACTTTATTACGCTCAACTTTGTGAAAAAGCCCAACACTGTAAAAATCCGCCCGGACGCCGGACAAAGAGGTAAAACGGAGGACATGTCCAGATGAATCCGGACGTCTGGTCACCCTAAGTTTATGTCCTCTATCACTTTACTTATCCCTGACTTTGGTTTCAAAATGCTGATGGCGTGGTGCGCTACCCCTAAGCTTTTCTTCAACTAAGGACTTACACCTCGCCCACAGCTACTATCTAGTAGCAGCACTTTCTTTTTCCTAACATTTTGCGCATTCTTGGGCTTTCTGACCTCATTTGAACTGCACTGCACATTAGCTGCTCTTAGTCGTACCTTAGGATCTTCTCCACTTGCTCTGTCAGTGGTACACACCTGCTTTTATCGTAGATAATAAAACTATCAGATCACGTTCTCTTTCTCGTTGCCTTCCTACTAGCTGTCAGTTCCAAGTCACAGAACGTTTGTGGTGTCCTTAAAGTGTGGATACAGTTGTCAAACAATTGTCAATGACAAGTGAATTTTAACCTGTAAGGTTACGCTTATAGAATAAATTCTTTATGCATTTTGTAAATAATACAATTTTTGGTGTCTTTAAAGTGTGGTACAATAATCTAACTATGCTCACTGGTAAATGTAGCTTAACCTATAAGTTTGATCAGTAGTAGTGTCACGTGTATTTTGATAAATAATGCAGATACTACAGTCGTGGATATATTTCACTTTAGTGTTCATTGTGCCTTGCATCAAGTGTGGCGAAAGATCGTATTTTCGATATGTCGAACTTTTCTCTCTGCGAAATCTTGTAGGTGACACATAACGTCTTTGAACATGTTGTGTTTACATGTAGTATTTAGTGCATGTTGAAGTTATACTTGCGTATTACGAAAATATGCTGTGGAAGTAATACAACACTTTAAAAATCTCGTAAAACTGTTTCACATTTAGTGTGCTTTATTGTGTAAAAGTGTCAGAGAATGTGACGCTAGTGGGTAAAAACTCTAGCATAGGTAAACTCAAGATCTAAAATAAGGAAACCAAACATATATTAGCCAGTCGATAATGTTAATTACATTTTTCTCGATTCATTATTTCTTCACATCTAAAGTGGTGCTTGATCAATTCGTTTTTATACTGCTGGTAACATTGCCTCATTTACACCTAAAATGGATAGTGAACCATTACTGTTGTACGTTATTTTAGCTGATGCTTGGTTTTTACAGTTATAGAACAATTTAGACTTGAAAATAGCATTGTGGTACCTAATTTGAGAGTCCACAGTCATGTTTTACATTTCAGGTGTAAGTTACACAATAATTGCATGTTCCGAGTAAGTGGGGCGTTATTTTAGCTAATATGAGGTGCATTCAAGTTCTAAGGCCTCCGATTTTTTTTCTAATTAACTACTCACCCGAAATCGATGAAACTGACGTTACTTCTCGACGTAATCGCCCTGCAGACGTACACATTTTTCACAACGCTGACGCCATGATTTCATGGCAGCGGCGAAGGCCTCTTTAGCCTTGGAAAATCGCTTAGGCAATAGCAGCACGGCTGGTGAATGTGCGGCCATGGAGAGTGTCTTTCATTGTTGGAAAAAGCCAAAAGTCACTAGGAGCCAGGTTAGGTGAGTAGGGAGCATGAGGAATCACTTCAAAGTTGTTATCACGAAGAAACTGTTGCGTAACGTTAGCTCGATGTGTGGGTGCATTGTCTTGGTGAAACAGCACACGCGCAGCCCTTCCCGGACGTTTTTGTTGCAGTGCAGGAAGGAATTTGTTCTTCAAAACATTTTCGTAGGACGCACCTGTTACCGTAGTGCCCTTTGGAACGCAATGGGTAAGGATTACGCCCTCGCTGTCCCAGAACATGGACACCATCATTTTTTCAGCACTGGCGGTTACCCGAAATTTTTTTGGTGGCAGTGAATCTGTGTGCTTCCATTGAGCTGACTGGCGCTTTGTTTCTGGATTGAAAAATGGCATCCACGTCTCATCCATTGTCACAACCGACGAAAAGAAAGTCCCATTCATGCTGTCGTTGCGTTTCAACATCGCTTGGCAACATGCCACACGGGCAGCTATGTGGTCATCCGTCAGCATTCGTGGCACCCACCTGGATGACACTTTTCGCATTTTCAGGTCGTCATGCAGGATTGTGTGCACAGAACCCACAGAAATGCCAACTCTGGAGGCGATATGTTCAACAGTCATTGAGCGATTCCCCAAAACAATTCTCTCCACTTTCACGATCATGTCGTCAGACCGGCTTGTGCGAGCCCGAGGTTGTTTCGGTTTGTTGTCACACGATGTTCTGCCTTCATTAAACTGTCGCACCCACGAACACATTTTCGACACATCCATAACTCCATCACCACATGTCTCCTTCAACTGTCGATGAATTTCAATTGGTTTCACACCACGCAAATTCAGAAAACGAATGATTGCACGCTGTTCAAGTAAGGAAAACGTCGTCATTTTAAGTATTTAAAACAGTTCTCATTCTCGCTGCTGGCGGCAAAATTCCATCTGCCGTACGGTGCTGCCATCTCTGGGACGTATTGACAATGAACGCGGCCTCATTTTAAAACAATGCGCATGTTTCTATCTCTTTCCAGTCCGGAGAAAAAAAATCGGAGGCCTTAGAACTTGAATGCACCTCGTATATGTTTTGTAGAACAATAATACAAGCGTTTTAGATGTGGTAATAGCATTGACAAAATCACTGTACGTATATTTACAATTTTTGACAAACAAAACAAAGTTCAAATGACTCTGAGCACTATGGGACATCTGAGGTCATCAGACCCCTAGAACTTAGAACTACTTAAACCTAACTAACCTAAGGACATCACACACATCCATGTCCGAGGCAGGATTCGAACCTGCAACCGTAGCAGTCGCGCGGTTCCAGACTGAAGCGCCTAGAACCGGTCGGCCACACAGTCCGGCTGACAAACAGTACAGAGATTTTATATGTGGTAATAACATCGACATAAACATTGTGTGTGTGTGTCTGTATGTGCTTTTGCTTTTTTGCAGATATTTTAGATGTGGAGTTATTGCAAGGTACAACAGTACTGTCTTTATGTATTTTCGACAGATATTTTATATGCAGTAATACGATTGTGACCCTTGACAAGCATATTATTTCAGCTAATGTATTTCTTGTAGAGTTATAGAACAATAAGACAGGCAGTTCAGATACGAAAATATTTAATTTGAGCATGTATTATGCATTACAATAAGTGCATTGGTCGAACCATGCTTGATGAAAGTTCAGCTTATCCTGAAAATTCGATCAGCAGTAGGGTCACATGTATTTTAATAAGTAATACAGATATTTTAGACATGAAAATACTTAATCTTAGCATCCATTACGCCTTGCACCAAGTGTGTTACAAAGATCAAATCATTCTCGTTGTCAAGTGCAGTTTAGCCTGTAAGTTAGATTACTACTGGCGAGTTACATCAGTATTGTCATATTTACGTATTTGTGATAAATAATCGAATATTTTTTAGCATGGCGCTAATTTATGCAAAAGTCAGATCGTTCAGATGCTTTTGAACAGGACCAAGGGGGTGGGTACAAACAGGCTGCCTTATTTCATTTTAATGGCTAGTAAAGTAATAAGCTGTGATTGAGGGATCTGAATATGGTTGTTTTGTCTTAGAAGCTCTTTGATTGGTCTGTTATCAAGGAAGGTGGAACGACTTGCTGCCATCTAGGACTGTGACATCGTAGAAAGGGAGGATGGCTAGAAACGGGATGTGGACTTGGTCTGTCACAGTATGAGGAACAGCTCGTGTGCGTATTTGATCCAGAACAGTAGGTTACTCATCTACTGTTGTCACTGTATATGTATGCGTCATATTACATTATTACACGGGCTTTCCTGAAAACTGGCTATGTATCAGTTTAAAGATGATTCAGAATTTTAGTAATGGTTTCAAGACAACGGTTGCCTTTCAGGCTGGATCGTTGTATCTGGGAAAAAATTAAAGTTCATAAGATAATAAGCAGAACAGAAGCTGAGCCACTGTCACAGGATGCAGTCAGTTACACTTGATAATAATGTGGGCTAATTCAGTTTTCCACTTGACACAGAGCATGGTAGCACGTATATCGTGAAAAAAGTTTTCAGCGTCTGTCACGTGCATTTGATCCCTGCTGACACAACTAGAGTCGTGTGGTAATACGGCAAGACGAAACGACGAATTCGGCATAGTCTGATGGAGCGGAGCGATGTCGAACTCAGGATCCAGCGGCAGTGGCGGCGAGAAGACGGTGGAGTAGCGTAGCTGGAGATCACCTGCTTGAGCCGGCTGCCTGAAGAGAACTGCATTAGGCCTCTGATTCTTCAGCTTCTCCTGGCGTACTTAACGTCGAAATGGTTCGTGGGTCAACTTCCGGACGCTAGCGTCCAACGGGCACTGTATGATGAATTGCTCATCGACGTACCTGGTGATGGCAACGTGGTCGTTTGCCCGTTGGACACCAACATCCGGCAGTTCACCCATGAACTATTTCGACGGAATTCCTCCCGCTGTGTAGCCCGTAACGCTGCCAACCTTATAGTTCCTTAGAAGGCCGACTTGCGTGGCCAGTAGGCACATGAATGTAACTACCGCCGATAGTGGCGGAACCGCAAAGTCTACAACGTCTGCTGTCATTGGCGTCGATGCCTCCTCGTCCATTGATGGAAAGATAATAGTTTCAGATATTACCCAGTACACTGCCACAAAATTTGCTGCGCATGATGGACTCATCTTCAGTTTGCATTCACGTGCCACCGAAATTCTGGTGTTGTTGTTGTTATCTTCAGTGTGTAGATTGATTTTATGCAATTCTCTGCGTCATTCTATCCTGTGCAAGCTACTTCATCTTCGAATAATGATCGGAACGTACGAACATCAGAAAAAGTTTTGCATCACCTCGGTTCCGAAAGTTCCGGAACCTCTACAGAAAATTGGAATAGAGATCAACATAAACATCATTTCCGACCTTTTTATTGTTCATGAAAACCACACATTGCATCTTGTACCACCATACAGGGAGACCTTCAGAGGTGGTGGTCCAGATTGCTGTATACATCGGTACTTCTAATACCAAATAGCACATCCTCTTGCATTGATGCATGCCTGTATTCGTCGTGGTTTACTATCCACAAGTTCATCAAGGCACTGTTGGTCCAGATTGTCCCACTCCTCGACGGCGATTCGGCGTAAATCCCTCAGAGTGGTTGGTGGGTCACGTCGTCCATAAACAGCCCTTTTCAATCTATCCCAGGCATGTTCGATAGGGTTCATTTCTTGAGAACTTGCTGGCCACTTTAGTCAAGCGACGTGGTTATCCTGAAGGAAGTCAATCAGAAGATGTGCACGATGGCGGCGCGAATTGTCGTCCATGAAGACGAATGCCTCGCCAATATGCTGCCGATATGGTTGCACCATCTGTCGGAGGATGGCATTCACGTATCGCACAGAGGTTACGGCGCCTTCCATGATCACCAGCGGCGTACGTCGGCCCCACATAATGCCACCCCGAAACAGCAGGGAACCTCCACCTTGCTGCACTCGCTGGACAGTGTGTCTAAGGCTTTCAGCCTCACCGGGTTGCCTCCAAACATGTCTCCGACGATTGTCTGGTTGAAGGCATATGCGGCACTCATCGGTGAACAGAACGTGATACCAATCCTGAGCGGTCCATTCGGCATGTTGTTGGACCCATTTGTACCGCGCTGCATGGTGTTCAAAAAATGGTTCAAATGGCTCTGAGCACTATGGGACTCAACTGCTGTGGTTATCAGTCCCCTAGAACTTAGAACTACTTAAACCTAACTAACCTAAGGACATCACACACATCCATGCCCGAGGCAGGATTCGAACCTGCGACCGTAGCAGTCCCACGGTTCCGGACTGCGCGCCTAGAACCGCGAGACCATCGCGGCCGGCTTGCATGGTGTTGTGGTTGCAAAGATGGACGTCGCCATAGACGTCGGGAGTGAAGTTGCGGATCATGCAGTTTGAGCAGTAACACGACGTCCTGTGGCTGCACGAAAAGCATTATTCAACACGGTGGCGTTGCTGTCAGGGTTCCTCCGAGCCATAATCTGTAGGTAGCGATCATCCACTGCAGTAGTAGCCCTTGGGTGGCCTGAGCGAGGTATGTCATCGACAGTTCCTGTGTCTCTGTATCTCCTTCATGTCCGAACAATATCGCTTTGATTCACTCCGAGACGCCTGGACAATTCCCTTGTTGAGAGACCTTCCTGGCACAAAGTAACAATGCGGACACGACTGAACCGCGGTGTTGACTGTCAAGGGGTGGGTGAACTACAGACAACACTAGCCGTGTACCTCACTCCTGCTGGAAAGACTGGAATTGATCGGCTGTCGGACCCCCTCCGTCTAATAGTCGCTGCTCATGCATGGTTGTTAACATCTTTGGGCGGGTTTAGTGACATCTCAGAACAGTCAAAGGGGCTGTGTCTGTGATACAATACCCACAGTTAACGTCTAGCTTCAGGAGTTATGGGAACTGGGGTGATGCAAAACTTTTTTTGGTGTGTGTGTATATGCATTTGAATCTGCTTATTTTATTCAACTCTTGGTCTCCCATTGCAACTTTTACACCCAGAATTTCCCTCCAATACCAGACTGACAATTCCTTGACGCCTCAGAATATGTCTACTGGTCAAGTTGTATCATAAAATTCTTTTCTCCCCATTTCGATACAGTACCTCTCATTAGCTGTGCAGTCTCCCCTTCTAATCTTAAACATTCTTCTATGAAAACACACCTCGAAAAATTTTATTCTATTCTTGTCTAAACAGCTCATCGTCCATATTTCACTTCCGTACAAGGCTAGACTTCAGACAAATACGTTCTGAAAAGACTTCCTAACACGTAAATTTATATTCGATGTTAGCAGTTTCCTCTTTCCCAGAAATTCCTTTCTTGCTATAACCAGTCCTCATGTCATATCTTCTCCGCTTCAGCAATCTCCATTTATTTTGCTGCCCGAATAGAAAAACTTACCTACTACTTTTACTATCTCATTTCCCAATCTAATTTTCTGCGCATCGCTTGATTTTTTGATTATCTTTAGTTTACTTTTATTTATTCCATCTTATAACCACTTTTCAAGACATTATCCTTTCTCTTCAATTGCTCTTCCAGTCCTTTGATGTACCTGGCAGATATACAGCGACAAACCTTAGTGTTATAAAGTATTGTTTATTTTTCACACAATCATTTTTTATGACAGAATCATAAGCGTCTTCGGTCCAAAATGGCGATCTTCAGATGGTACAATAGGGAAAAAATGATATTAAGATGTTAAAACAAAATGTATGATTGTATTATAAAACGTGATTGTGTCAAAAGTAATCAAAAATTTATAATAAGTCAGTTACCACGCTCTTTAAACGGAATGTCATTTTTCCAAACCTTTAACGTTTTATTTCTTCTACTTGAAGTTTAATTCATTTTCCAAAACTTGTACTTGGTTTCAGTTTCTGTGTGTTCAATGAACAGATTGAATAGCATCGGGGATGAGCTACAACCCTGTCTCTTTTCCTTATTAACGACTGCTTCCTTTTCATGTCCTTCTACTCTAACTGCGCATGGATTCCAATAAGAAGTGTATTTAAGCGTTCCCTCCCTGTATTTTATTTCTGCTGCCTTTATAATTTCAAAGAGTGAGTTCCAGTCAGTTTTGTCAAAAGCTTTCTCTAAGTCTACATATGCTATGAAAATAGGTTTTCCATTCGGTAACCTGTCTTCTACGATAAGTAGTAGAGTCAGTATAGACTCTCGTTTTCCTACATTCCTGTGGAACCCAAACTGATCTTCCACGAGATCGGCTTCTACCAATTTTTCCATTTTCCGTAAGTAATTTGTATCAGTGTTTTGCATCAACGACTAATTAAACTAGTAGTTCGCTAATATTCACACCTGTCAGTACCTGCTTTTTATGGGTTTGAAATTACTGCTTTATTCTTAAAGGCTGAGGGTATTTCATATGTCTCAGATGTGTTGCACATTAGATGGATTGGTTTTGTCTCTCCAAAGGATCTGAAAAAGTTCTGAGGAAGTGTTGTCTATTCTAGAGTCTTGTTTCGGTTAAGGTCTTTCAGTGCTCTGTTAACGTCTCCTCGCAGTATCATATCTCCCATCTCATCTTCATGGGTTTTCTCTATTTCCTCTTCCCTTCTATAACGTTGTCTTTAAGTTTATTTCCTTTGTAGAGCCCCTTTATATATTGCTTCCACATTTCATAGTTCCCTTTTTATCTCAGCACTGGCCTACCATGTGATCTCTTGGTATTCGTACAGTTCCTTTTTATTTCTCCAAATGTCTCTTTAACCTTCCTATAGGGAGTATTTCTGTTTCCCCTAGCTATACATGCTTCTTGCATTTAGCCTCCATCCATTCCCGTTTAATCATTTTCCACTTTCTGCCAATCTCATTTTTTTAGACTTCTGTAGTTGCCTTTTGTATGCTTCATTTGCTGCATATTTATGCTTTCTGCCTTCGTATGTTAATTCTGATGAAGGAAAACTATCCACGAACCGGGTCTGAACTAATAACTTTCTGACAGAGCATGTTTATTCTGACAAATGTTATTGGCACGACCATGAAAGCAGATCATTTTTATGTTATCTCTCAGACTCGCCCAAACAGACATTTGGACGAATAGCAATTTCTTTCTCATTTATACCTACCGTCCATGCTCAAATGGCTTTTAAACGCTCCATTAATGCAATAGATAGCTATATTATCCGATCTCACTGCGCAGGTCTCCATTACGTCCGTCTCTGACGTGTTTGCAGTCGGATAGGATGATAAAAAAAAAAGGATGCTGCGCAGCTGGAATTAATGACGACCGCAGGACCCCCTCCCCTCCCCCAATCAGATATCCGCAAAACAGGCATCCGACGCGTCAGATGTCACATGTTTGCGGCTCTACCGCACAAGAGGGGAAGATTCCAGATGGATAAAAACGCAGTTGTGGCCCTTGGACGTGCTTCTGAGGATTACGTTTGATATATTCCTACTGTGCTCTTTTTGTTGCTGTACCGATAGACTTCTTTCACGACGATGGAAGCCTCTTATTTATTTTCAGGAAAAGTGTAGTGAAATTTCTGATAAATGTATCAATACATTATTCAATTTTCTGAAACAATTTCCTGTAATTTCCGCTCTAAAATGGTGTATTTCATGGTGTTGTACTGTAAAAGTAACCGTATCAGCTTCTCAATTTTCCAGGATGTTGTGTGTTCGACTTCTTGCCTCAGTCTGTCATGGCAAGCTATAAATCTATAAATTTGCAACAGAGTTTCACTTTCCAGTGAGTAGTTTGCGCGCTTTGAAAAAATATCAACTCCACAATTTCCACGCTGTTTATGAAGACCTAAAGAATTTTCTTTACACTTTTTACTAACAAGTTCGCTTATTTATACGAGAAGGCGTCTCTAAGTCGCATATATTGACGAAAGAGACACAACATCATGGTGGAAACATATTATATGCTCAACGACTATTGAATCGTGCTATAAGAAATCTTATTCAGAATTGTTACGGTCCAACAGTCTGACAAAATGTAAGTGATGCGTGAATCTATGAGGAAAGTCATGCGTACCCTCACTGTGGAAACGGCTGGTTCAAGTATGACAGGATAAAGCAAAGAAAGGGCAATGAATACGCCACTGCAGTTTTCTAGAAGCTCCAGTTTTCAAGTAACTAGAGTACATTACCTTTTTTTGAAAAAAATTACAGCGAATATGTAAGTAGTGAAGCATCAGTCTATCTCCGAGAAAGAGCGTTTGTCGGTATTGAAACACTTCGTATAATGCTGTAGTGTCGTTAACATTTCTCAGTTCAAATGTCCGAATAATTTGGTATTTATTGCTTCTAAACCGCTGGTATATTTAAACCTGGAGATGGACTCTTAAGGTACTGACATGTGAGTTACGCTGTTCTAACTTCGTACTAAGTTTCTCAGAAACTACCTGTTTTCGTCGTTTCTGTACCTTGTCAGTGCATGCACAAAAGATAGAGGCCTCAAATTGTCTTTGCGGTAGTAGTTTCATTGTTTGACTCTATACCGTTATTGATTTTATTTACGCAATCTATTTATGTAACACAAATGTGAAGCCCATTTTCGTACGCGCACTGGCCGTTTATTTTGCTATTTGGATTATTTACGCAATTAGACCACTCAAGAATTTATGTAACCTGGGTATTTATTCCATCTATACTATGCCAATGGGTAGCGCAGACCGCATTCAACGAAGCTTTTTTAACTATACCAGTTGTTATCTCATCATGAAACAACTTATATTACCATTGCAATACATTTTATCGGGCTCTTTTTTCAAGGTCTAAATACAACCTTCTTCCTAACGTACTTGGGCTGGAATGGGTTCTCATTCTCGTAAAGAAAATAGGATAATATTTATGGGTACTACAGCAGTTCTAATCACTGTTTTAAATGTATTCGTTTTCTTGCTTGAATACTGTTAAGAATGTACTCATCACTTGCATTCATTAAAGATAATCCCACTCTTTCCAAGATCGTCTCTATACTGCCAAACACTCTGCAAGGAAGTTAATAGGGCTGTCTGTTAGGTATTCGACTTATCGAACCCTCAGGGAAACATATGGCGTAATGAACATATGTGATCTCAAATGGCATATTCCATCTAACACAAACTCAATTAAATGGGAAAACAATTTAGAAAAAGCATAACGTTAATGAGAGGCGAAATGGGTGGGACATAACTATAACTGATTTGGCTCAGTGTTAAATGAACACTGGTATTGTGTGTTCATGGGACATGCGGCATCTCCACTCTTCAGAATCTCAATATAACACAAAATTATATTCAATAAACTAGATCTAACAGCCGCGACGTACTATTATAGCAACTGAAGTGCAAGCTACGTGCAAAACAAGCCAGCAGTTTGCGGAGCAATACATCAGTATTGCGCGGTCCCTCCCGCCGGAGGTTCGAGTCCTCCCTCGGGCATGGGTGTGTGTGTTGTTCCTAGCGTAAGTTAGTTTAAGTAGTGTGTCAGTCTAGGGACCGATGACCTCAGCAGTTTGGTCCTATAGGAATTCACATACATTTTTTTTTTTTTTTGAACTTCAGTGTTACCACTGAAGCAGCGATCTCCGACTTTCACTTCTGGTTATCTCGGCGGCGGCATGGAGAGTGGATTTTCAAGCTAACGTTTGAAAAACTAACCTTTTTTTCGCCACTCCCACACACTGACGAGACGCTATAGTCGCCACAAGGGCACATCAGTGAACAGCAACCCACAAATATTTCGTCCAGAAGCCTAGCTTGTTGAGAGTGGTAATTAGGGAACTGATTATATGACTGGCCCCAGTTGACCAGAGTTAGGGAAATGACATCGCTGGCCTCAGCTCACCAGTCCAGCGGTAAGACTGATCCAGCTCTGAGAAATGTTGCAAGCTTGAGCGCACGATAGAAGTAGTGAATTGTAAGGTCAAATAAATATCAGGGAATTGCAACAAACCATTATGATATGTCCCTAATATACGAGTCTTGTGGTGTTCACATTATGAAATACTTCTGGTGTGATGAGGAAATTAAAGTTTATCATTTATGAATTAAGTTTATTGTTTCATTATTGACAGAACAAGCAACGAGTAAAACAGTTCTCTACGAGGGTCACACCGTCAGTTTTATACAAATGTCTGCCAGATGGCACTGTTGACACGAGACATTAATACTATTGTTTTAGAAATTTGCGATCTGTTATTGTAAAAACAATCGCTGCTCAAAAAATGGCCCAGTAGTTTGTTCAAGGTGAGAGTTCCAGGAAACAATGTTGTCAACATAAGACAATCTTACGTTTGGCGAGTTTATACGATACTTGTAAAGACCTAACTCAACTACAGGGCATCGAATCACCTCGCTCAACTTTTGATAATGATTTACGTTCAGAAAAGACTGTTCACATTTGGTTCACAGAATTTAGCATAAGTAGTGCCTCTGTCAGCGATGAATTTTTGAAGGACAATCGAAATTAATTATTGGCCAAAAATCTTCAGCGTTATGAGCAAGATGATTGAAGAGGATCGGCATTTGAATTATCTTCTATCTATGTTCTGTTCTATTCTAGACATATAGAAATTGAAGTCTCCCATCACGATTTCTGTCTATATCTATGAACTAATTTCAGGAGCTATTGTAGGGATTTCGATATGGATTTCACTAACAGACTAGTTCACAAGGGGTTGGCAAAAATATGCACACAGCGAGAAATGCATAAATGCACATAAATTCAGATGCTAGCTGAGCTTGCTTGTTTCACTGTGTAACTGACCATGAACGGCAGCTATGCAATGTCCTAAACATGTTATAAGTGTAGGTAGTGGTCAGAAGAGTGTTCTGTATAGTTGTGAACGCACTACGTCAGAGCTAAGTGAATTCGAATGGGGGCCAATTGTTAGTCCTCGTAAGTAGTGGGGTCATGGCCATGCAACAAAATTTTGATATCAAATTTGTACGCAGATTAATTAAATTGATCAATTTATTACCCTCACCCTACCCCACCAATAGATGATGTCATGGGTTTTACCCAGCCGGCACGTGGGCCTCTCCCCCTCCTTCTCCCCCTCTCCTCTGACTTCCCCTCTCCCACCCGCCATATTGGTGGGAATTTCGAATTTTGGCGCGAATTTAAAAAATGGTGGATATTACTTTGACCTAAGGGTGTGCTTATGTCCCACTCCACCCATGACTCATGGGCAGAAAGCCCAAGTGCAACCCCCAACACAGGGAAACTGTCCACATGCAGGAGAGCAAGGTTAGGATATTGACTTTGCATTGGAAACTGAAGTAAAGATCGGTCCTAATTACATAATTAACCACGAGGATTGGCCCTAATTTTATGTCTTCCGGCAGCTGTGGCCGAGCGGTTCTAGGTACTTCAGTCTGGAACAGCGCGACCGCTGCGGTCACAGGTTCGAATCCTGCCTCGGGGGTGGCTGTGTATGATGTCCTTAGGTTAGTTAGGTTTCAGTAGTTCTAGGTTCTAGGGGACCGATGACCTCAGATGTTGAGTCCCATAGTGCTCAGAGCCATTTCAACCATTTAATTACATGTGTACATGCATAACGCTACACAAGGAGCGACTAAAATCGAAATACAAATCACAAATTGACGATGTCATACAACTGGAGTTATCCTCCTGGGAAAAAAATTCACAATACCACTCGCACCTAGAAGCATACTCAAACTCTACATAGAATGACCTCTTTAGCTACAAGCTGGTGAGAAAAAGGCTGGAGTGGAAGGTACTATCTTTGTTTTTGGCAGCAATTATTTTCAACTGAGAGATGCTGGTGTTGGACAGAGAGAAGTTTAATATGTGTATTATCTGTGAGAATACAGCTGAGAGCTATGTCTATCGCTGTTCGACGTCAAGGTTCGCTAAGACATTTCCCACTGCAATGCTCGACAATCACTCCGCAGCCCTGATGCTCGAATTCAGGAAGACCAACGCACACTCCCACAACTGATGGAAAATGCTTCACTGTTCTAATTACACATGGAAATTGTCATTAAAAAAAACAGCACTCATAAACAGTGGGTCATTATGCAACACATACACTGGGATTCAGAAAATCAGTGCAATAACACAACTACCACAAAAATCGACCTTAAATGATAGGCAACAGGAGAGAGGGAAGGCAGTTGCATGTGTGTTTTCCTCTATGCGCAGTCACAAACTGACCAGCTTAGAGCCAGTCTTACCTCCACTCTACCGCCCCTCATCCCTCCCTCTCCTCACTGTAGGAAGGAGTATAGGCTTGTTTTATTCTGTCGCTGATGGTCCACAAAGAGATTCATCTGGTGGCAGAGATATCCTGTTGCCTTCCTGCACGCCGTTAAACGTATTTCTCGGAAATACTGCCCCCCTCCCTCTCCCTGGAAGAACAACGAAATTCGGGAGAACTCTCCAGACCACTTATTCTAACGTCTGGTGATTGGGAAATGGGCAACTGCTACCACCTCTGCTGGACGCAGACCCAGCCGTTTCTGGGAGCACAGTATTCAACCAGCCACTGCATGACCCACCCAGCAAGCAGGTGTAGCCTGCTGTAGCCAGAGGCTCTGCCTCTTCAGCGGAACCTGTGGCTGGGGGCACTAGTGCTGTCAACTCTGACAAAAGCTACACATAGACAATAGGCCATGACGCTAGCGGGCCACAGAACACAGCGAGATAAATGGTGGCTGCCCCACCTGCATTTTGTCTGACTAAAAGTGCAGTTGTGCAACACTCCCCGTGCCATGTCCGATTGCTTCCGCAGTCACCCACCTTTCTGTGAGGGAAGACATTTCACTGTAACAAATGTATTTAACGCCAATGCACCTCTTACAAGAGAGCATCTATTAAAAAACATGGTCATGACAACAGTAAAAATCAGTCTTTTTTCCATGAATACAGGCACGGTCCATTTCGTTTTGATTTCATGAGCAAAATCGGTATAGTTTGAGAATATTAATCACATTACATTCTTTACAGATGACTGAATTATCGATGTAGAATGGCATCTTTACAGCCATTCTTTTACATTTGACTGCAGGACACAACTCACGTATCTCTCGCCCTCCCCCCCCCCCCCCCCCCGCCCCCGCCCTCCGCATTCTATTTTTCTGTGACATCCAACGAAGTGAAAACAAAGGCCGCAGCACTGCCACTGATTAAAGATGACGAAACTGGAGAGGTTGGTGCTCTATAGGGGTATAAAGATACATCTGACAGATATACACTCCTGGAAATTGAAATAAGAACACCGTGAATTCATTGTCCCAGGAAGGGGAAACTTTATTGACACATTCCTGGGGTCAGATACATCACATGATCACACTGACAGAACCACAGGCACATAGACACAGGCAACAGAGCATGCACAATGTCGGCACTAGTACAGTGTATATCCACCTTTCGCAGCAATGCAGGCTGCTATTCTCCCATGGAGACGATCGTAGAGATGCTGGATGTAGTCCTGTGGAACGGCTTGCCATGCCATTTCCACCTGGCGCCTCAGTTGGACCAGCGTTCGTGCTGGACGTGCAGACCGCGTGAGACGACGCTTCATCCAGTCCCAAACATGCTCAATGGGGGACAGATCCGGAGATCTTGCTGGCCAGGGTAGTTGACTTACACCTTCTAGAGCACGTTGGGTGGCACGGGATACATGCGGACGTGCATTGTCCTGTTGGAACAGCAAGTTCCCCTGCTGGTCTAGCAATGGTAGAACGATGGGTTCGATGACGGTTTCGATGTACCGTGCACTATTCAGTGTCCCCTCGACGATCACCAGTGGTGTACGGCCAGTGTAGGAGATCGCTCCCCACACCATGATGCCGGGTGTTGGCCCTGTGTGCCTCGGTCGTATGCAGTCCTGATTGTGGCGCTCACCTGCACGGCGCCAAACACGCATACGACCATCATTGGCACCAAGGCAGAAGCGACTCTCATCGCTGAAGACGACACGTCTCCATTCGTCCCTCCATTCACGCCTGTCGCGACACCACTGGAGGCGGGCTGCACGATGTTGGGGCGTGAGCGGAAGACGGCCTAACGGTGTGCGGGACCGTAGCCCAGCTTCATGGAGACGGTTGCGAATGGTCCTCGCCGATACCCCAGGAGCAACAGTGTCCCTAATTTGCTGGGAAGTGGCGGTGCGGTCCCCTACGGCACTGCGTAGGATCCTACGGTCTTGGCGTGCATCCGTGCGTCGCTGCGGTCCGGTGCCAGGTCGACGGGCACGTGCACCTTCCGCCGACCACTGGCGACAACATCGATGTACTGTGGAGACCTCACGCCCCACGTGTTGAGCAATTCGGCGGTACGTCCACCCGGCCTCCCGCATGCCCACTATACGCCCTCGCTCAAAGTCCGTCAACTGCACATACGGTTCACGTCCACGCTGTCGCGGCATGCTACAAGTGTTAAAGACTGCGATGGAGCTCCGTATGCCACGGCAAACTGGCTGACACTGACGGCGGCGGTGCACAAATGTTGCGCAGCTAGCGCCATTCGACGGCCAACACCGCGGTTCCTGGTGTGTCCGCTGTGCCGTGCGTGTGATCATTGCTTGTACAGCCCTCTCGCAGTGTCCGGAGCAAGTATGGTGGGTCTGACACACCGGTGTCAATGTGTTCTTTTTTCCATTTCCAGGAGTGTATTAACTTATCTCACACCTCGTATACATGTCGAGCCTGTGTATAATAAAAAAAATCTTCCACTATTTTGATGCAAAAACTACTAATCGCTGCAGAAGGTCCTCGCTGTTTCAAAACTTTCATCAGAATAAAGTAAAAGTCATAATTCAAGAGGACATTGTTGTTTAGTGCAACATGGCAGGTCCCTTTTTACCAGTGCAATGGTGTATCACGCTGGCATTTACAATACATAAAAACAAATTGTGAGAGCATACCTTGTAACAGAACCTCCTAATGTCACCTATCAGACAACCTTGAAAGACAGCTCCGATACATCGCAAACAAATACTGTCTGCATGCAGATATCTGATATTTTTGCTCAATAACTCGCCTCTACCAACCTGTGTATAAAGTTTCTCTCACCCACACTCTGAGAAGCAGTCCACATTCACCAGAGTTCCATTCACTGTAGCAGCAGATTCTTGTGTTATAATTTCGTAAGCGATTTGGTCATCACAGAACAGCCTGTTTCATGCAATCTACTCACATGTCAGGAAAAACACAATCATTTCTAGGTTCCACATGAGCTATAATTCAAGTGGTGCCTGCATTATAATTAAAGGTTATGAAGTAGGAAATAACACAGGACTTGGAGATAATACATATTTTTAAACACACAACCATGACAATAATAGTGAAAACATTTATGATTCCATGAGAATAAATACAATCGATTTATATTAAATTTATGAGCAAAACTAATGTAGTTTGAGAGCACTCCTCATGTTCAAGTTACAAACTTTCTTGCATGCGCGCATTACATCCATTTAAGATGTATGAAATACCAATACAGATCAGCGTCTATACAGTCATTCATTACATGTGAGAGCAATCCTCACTGTTATTTTGTAACATCTACAGTAGGAAAAAAAACGAACTATATGCATTCAAACTTTAACCAGACATGCCACTCCTTACAATAGAACCTCCAAACATCACCCTATAAGACTTCATCACATCTCTCTCTTCCAATATATGAAAGACAAATACCATCTGTGTGTTAACATCGTTTATATTACATATACACCTGTTGGTCCATTGGAGGAAGTTGCCAGTGATCCAGATCGCCTGCACAGACCTGTGTAAAGTTTTTTCACCTGTACTGGAGGAATACCGTATCCCACAAACTATTAACAAGAGTGGGTTTCTTTGTTGTTGTTTCATAAGCAATTTGATACATTCCTTCTCAGCTGTAACACATCCAAGCAGTGTATGACTACAGCTTTGTACACCGCCATACATTTTGTTTTTCTACCACGACTTCAAGGTATGTGTGATGTGCTAAACCGACATGACATGTTTCGATCCATCGTCCCTCACAGAAAGCTGGACATCACATGGAGTAAACTATGCTGCTCCGACGACACACAGGATGGTAGAAATGAAACACAGAAGTAATGTTCCTCATCGATAAAAATGTGGAAGACACCGCAACATATAGAAAATGGAAGAGTTTGCAGCATTGTGGAGAGTTTGCAAACAGCTGTCACAAGGTGATCACCTATACATTCAATTTCATCTTCCACAGTGATGGGGTAACAGATATCTTGGTGCTCCATTTCAAAGAGAGCAAGAGCATTGGTACATGATCACTGTTCCTCTGTTGACTATACGTGAAAGTTGCTGTTCACAACACACATGGGGCGGTAGAAATATAAAGAGGTGCTATTATGCTACTGGCAAAAAAAATTGTGGAGGGCATTTCAGCATATGGAAATAGAAAGAGTCTGCAGCATTGAGGAATGCATCCTAACAACTGTCTGCATTGACAAGTAGCTGATATCTAATGTTCCACCAAGGCTCTCTCTATCTCAAACAAGTGGTATCAGTCAGTCTTTATGTGGTAATCAACAATGTACCAGTGGACGGCTCAGATGGGAAAGACACCGGCGATATGGGATGATTTACTGTAATAAGCATCACAGTTGATAGTGCGATCAATTTTAGCAATTTTACCAGTTGTTCCATAATTTCAACACCAGCCAATGACACAGTAGAATGCTTCCCAGTTTATGCATCATCGATAACCACTCTACGTCTTTGCAAGTACCATATACTAGACTGCGAATGCAGATAGATGACTGTGCAGTATCTCCATTCGGTCATGTACACCAAAGTATACCGGACAGCATCATATACCGATGCAGTTAGGTTATCTACATATTTCCAGCACACTGATCACAGTGCACAATTTATGGTTATGATTGGCAGTGTTAACATATGTGGATAGGAGTCACAGAATATTCTCATATTCATAGGATAAAGTCTATACTGAAAGATCTCCCCACATTATACTTGACCAACCCTCCACACAACACGCTCGCTGATTTAATCTGCAACTGACCAGAAGTAGGAGGGTACTATACTCGCTACATTCTCAATCTCGTGAAGTAACAGAGTGAGGTGTGTCCATAATTGTTGTTCAGTGAAGACTGTCCCGAACCATTCTTACTCACTGTACCAATCCAAGAGCACAAGATCTCTCCGTATGTGTGTATGTTGAGAAGGGCAGCACCTGTTATCAGTGTATATTAGACATGAGAGTCTTGTGGTGACATAACAGACAATTAAGGAGAAGCGTGTGGTTTATGCATGATGGAGATCCAGGCAGATAGAGTTTGAAACATTTTGCATAAATCAACTGTGCTGTCAATTCTGGAGTACATTCCAGTATCTGAATTCAGTACCAACAAGGTACCAGCAAGAGAGAAATGATCATAGAGCATAAACACACACTCCTAAGGCTACACAGTTCTGCACTAAAAACGGTGTATTGTTAAAATCATATGCTTTCTGAAGTATTAGTCATGCAGAAGGCAACGCTTTTGACATTCGAATGCAAGAATATATGTTCAACATCTAATGTACAACCATCCTACAAGTTTGTTACCCCAATCCCTATGGGGACAAACTTTAAGATGATAAAACTACGTCCTTTTACAATAATCTGTTGTCCTAGGAAGTGACTGAGTTGTTCCTCACCACGAAGGCATTGTCAGTATATATGCACTGCTCGAACTGCTTATAAACCAACTAGAACGAAGTTGGGAGACTGCTGTTTTGTTTCTTAAGAAATTGACATATTTTATACTCCTTTTTAAGTCGTATACCCTCAATCACATTTTCCACGTCAGTAGTGCTTACTAGTTACAGCAGCGGTTTTTATGGATGTGGCTTTGCCTACTCGCAAACATAGCAAGAAAAAACGACATGAATATTTACGATATTTGATAAATTACCACCCACGCCATGCTGCATGAAAATACACACATAGAAACAGTGATTTCTTACAAGGGAGTAAACACTGCAATCAGTTGCCAAAAGGAGATGTAACGGTCTTAATGGTGTTTACAGTAGCAAAACCACGGTCCTGGCATCCTTCCTCTTACACACAGAAGTCATGGTCTGATGTTAGATAGTTTTGCTCATGTTTAGGATAATACAGCTTCCTCACACCATTAAATGTGTTATATGTGGCATCAGTCCCCTCTCCTACAGAACATGCTATGGAATGTTTTAAGTCTGTTAAACACATTGATTCTTCTCCATAATACTTATGGAATAACATTCCATCTGAGAACCAATTGTAATTCGGTAATATCTATATTCAACTGCTAATGTGACATTGCTGTCCTGGACTGGGATACATATATTTCGCCTGCTATAGTATAGCGCTTCCGCTTAATACTTATGTATCCTTTGTTGAAGTATGTGCTACGAAAACCAATGTAGTTTACAGGGAGAGGGGGCAAGGTTAAAACTTAAGGCAGATATGGCATAATTTTTAGGCTTTTCTTGGTCTTGAGTGTGCAGGTAACCTCAGTTCCCTGCATTTCAAGGTATTTTTTCTCTAATTTTATGTATGCTCAGTCAACCTACGTAACTATGCAAGGTTTTCATAGTCTTATATATTTCATTGTATTTCCCTCAATTTTACGTATTTCGCATCAATTTGTCGTAATAATACTCCGTTTTCCCCGCTTTTTACCGATTTTATGTCATTCTTCATATTTTTATCTTTAGTTTTCCGTGTGTACATGATCGTATTGCTGACCCACCTATGTGTTGATTTATTTTATTCAAGGATATTTTCGTGTCTTATACTAAAAAATATGAAGTATTTCCATCTTCGCGATGATCTTCATGCGTTCATTTTGCATCGAAGGATCATGAAAAGTAAAGTAACACTAGTTTTGTACCCAGATAAGGCTCAACGATTGGTGCAGATTGGAAACTCAAAGTCTGGAAACATCAGAGAGTTTGTCCACAGACTCATCTAGTGCTGCACTTAATAGAAACTCAAACTACGTAACATGCAGGGATCTTCAACAGGGAACTTACACATGTATAGAGTCGATTTCTGTTACTGCTATGACGTTTTTCCCGTACGCATAAGCACTTTGGGCTTACTAGATGAGCTTCACTACTTTTGTTTATACCTTCAAACTCTGATATTTTCCCACAACCCTGTCAGGACACATACAAACTGTTGATTTTGGGTATTTTTCTCTTACCCTAGTAGTAAGTTATTTATTAGTTGACAGTGTGTCGACTAGACTTAGCGTCCTGGACTGTAAGAGGTTCCCTTCCTCCTTCCTACAGAGTGCGTCTGCCTGGGAGCATAATTTATAGACGAACAGTTTTCAAGTTATCCATTCGAACTGCAGTTATTCGCCCAGTTCTACACAAGTACTCATAGTGAGTCTGGATGCATATTTTCAATCCTGAGGACTCGATGTCATCCACGTGTATGTTATTTTCGACGGCGCTACACCCCTGCAAACAGTAAACACTTCACAAAACGATCATGTAGGGGATGTTAGCACATTTAAATTCCTCCTGTTAAAGAGCATAACATCTTCGATGCAAGTTATATTACCAATATTTTGTAACAAGTTTGTCTAGATTCTCCAGCAATAACAACAAACCAAGACATCATTCTACCCCTATCAAACCTTCTTTTGTACTCTTAAAGTTCCAGGATGATGGCACATTGTCATCCCAGTTTCATTATTTTGTGTGCTAGATGTCCATTGGATGGAGGGAGACAGTCCTCCGAATTATTCTTACGTACAAGGCAGAACAACACAGCGCCTATTTTCGTGGAAACAAGACAGCTTTTTGCTGTCGTGATTGTGCTTTTTAATAGATGCACGCCTGTAAGAGGTGCGTTGACATTAAATATAACTGCTACAGTGAAATTTCTTCCCCTGAAGAACGGCGGGCGCCAGTGGAAGCAGTCAATCGTGGCAGGAGGAGTGTTGCCACATTTGCGCTTTTAGACAAACAACACATGGTGTGTGATAGCCATCATTTATCCCTCTTTGTTCTGTGGTCTGCTGGTGTCATGACCTATTGTATGTGTTAGCTTTTGTCAAGGTCGATAGCACTAACTGTCCCAGCCATGTTTTCCGCCGTAGAGGCGGAGCATTTGACTATCGCAGGACACACCTGTTTGCTGGGCGAGTTGAGTAATGGGCTGAAGTCTGTGCTCCCAGGTACAGCAGAGGCGGTAGCAGTTGCCTGTTTCCCAAGCAGCGAACACTAGATAAAGCGATCTGGTGAGTTCTCTAGAATTTAGTTGTTGTTTCAGTGGGAACCAGTCTCTCTCTGAGAAATGCAGTTAACAGTGTGCAGAAAGCGTCCTGTTCTTGAGTCCATCTGTGACTGATTTCTCCAGTCCGGAGACAGAATATCTCTGCCAGGATAGAACAGTTCCTTCCTATGGTGAGGTGAGGGAGGGGTGAGGGGTGGTAGAGTGGAGGTAAGACTGGCTCTAAACTGGTTAGTTTGTGACTGCACATTGAGGGGAACACATGTGCAACTGTTGCCCGTATCTCTTGGAGTGACCTTTTGGGGCTGGTTTTTGTGATAGTTCTTTTATTACAATAATCTTCTCAATTCCCTATACATATGTTGCATTATGACCCGTTGTTTACGAGTGTAGGTTTGTTCACGATAATTTCCATGTGTAATTAGCACAGTGAAGCATTTTCCAACAGTTTTGGTAGCATGCATTGGCCTTTCTGACTTGCGAGCACCAGGGCTGCAGGGTGATTATTGATCAGTGCAGTTGGAGACTCTGTGCTCAGCTGTATGCTTGTAGGTAATTCTCTATCCAACAGTAGCATATCGTCAACTGAACACAATTCCCACCAAAAATAAAGATAGTACTTCACTCCAGCCTTTTCCCCGCCATCTTGTAGGTGAAGGGTTCGTCCTATGTAGAGGCTGGGTACTTCTCGTATTAGGTTCGAGTGGTATTCTAAATTTTTTTTCCAAGCAGGATAAAGCCAGTTGTATATCGTCAATTTTTGATCTCTGTTGCGATTTTAGGCACTCCTTGTGTAGTGCTGTGCATATAGATGTGTAATTAGGCCTGATCTTTGTGATTAATTGTGTAATTAGGACCAATCTTTACTTCAGTTTCCCACCCAAAATAAATAAAGAGCACTAACCCAACCTTCCCCTCCTGCATCTGGACAGTTTCCCTGTGACAGACGTGGCACTTGGACTTTCCAGCCAGAAGGTCTGGGATTCGAGTCCCACAAAGGGCACCCACAATTTTGAATTTCCCACCAATTACCGGGTTGGAGGTGGGATGAGGCGTCAGTAAAGGCTTGGGAAAAAGAAATTCGTGCCTTTTTTGAAATTACGACAGTTTTTTCAATTTCCTCCCAAAATTCAAAATTCCGTTTAAAACTCGAAATTCTCGCCAGTAGGGCAGGTGGGGGAGGCGGAGGGGAGGGTGAGGGTGAAGGAACTTATATGCCAGCTAGGGAAGACCTTAACATTATATGGTGATGGTGTGGGGTATATTTAATTGATCAATTTAATTAATTTGCATTTCAATCTGATATCAAAATTGGTGTGGCGCCGCCATTACCTCACTACTCTCATATGGTGGGTGCTTCTGTAACCAAGGTAGCCAAAGGGGTTGATATTTCAAGTGGCACCCTTCCACACCTATGCAGTACGCAGGGAATGAGGATAAACGTCATCCACATATTCACAACACGGACGAATGTGTCTGTTGAACGCTCATGACAGACGGTCAGTGAAGAGGATTGTGGCGAAAAATAAGAGGACACAGCTGCAAACGTCGAGGAGAATTGATGTCGCACTCATGAATCCTGTCAGAACCATTCGGTGGGAACTGCAAGGCGACCAAAACCACTCGTGAATGATTCAGTTGCCAGTAACAGGAAACGTGGTGCCGAAGCCACGAAACTTATACTATGGAGCAATGGAAAAACGTTGTTTGGTCGGACGAGTCTTGTATCAGACTGTTTCCAGCTTCTGGCTGCGTTTACGTCCCAAGAGCGAAATACGTCGGGGGTTTTGTGATGATTTGGGCAGCCATATTGTGGTATTCCGAGAGCGGCGTGGTTACTCTGCAAGGTCACATTACTGCTGAGGACTATGTGAGAACCCTGGGTGGTCAGGTCCATTCCATGTTTGTTCCCCAATGGTGATACTGTGTTCCAGGAGGAAAGAGCTTTTGTTCACCCAGCTCGCAATGTCCAGGATGGTTTTGTGAGCACGAGGGCGAATCGTCCCATCTCCTCTGAGCACCACAGCTACAAGATATCAACATTATTGAGCCTTTGTGGCCTACTTTGAAGGGAACGATGCGTCATCGCTATCCAGCTCCATCATCGTTACATCTACATCTACATCTACATGATTACTCTGCAATTCACATTCATCATACTATCTCTCTACCATTCCACTCCCGAACAGCGCGCGGAAAAAACGAACACCTAAACCTTTCTGTTCGAGCTCTGATTTCTCTTATTTTATTTTGATGATCATTCCTACCTATGTAGGTTGGGCTCAACAAAATATTTTCGCATTCGAAAGAGAAAGTTGGTGACTAAAATTTCGTAAATAGATCTCGCCGCGACGAAAAACATCTTTGCTTTAATGACTTCCATCCCAACTCGCGTATCATATCTGCCACACTCTCTCCCCTATTACGTGATAATACAAAACGAGCTGCCCTTTTTTGCACCCTTTCGATGTTCTCCGTCAGTCCCACCTGGCAGTATTCTAACAGAGGACGAACGAGTGTAGTGTAAGCTGTCTCTTTAGTGGACTTGTTGCATCTTCTAAGTGTCCTGCCAATGAAATGCAACCTTTGGCTCGCCTTCCCCACGCTGTTTTGCAGGAAGAACGGTATAACATTAGCTTGAAAACCACACATGAGCTTTATTTATCCATTCCAAAAACATTGGGAGCTGTTTTGGATGCCAACGGTTCTCCTACGTCGTATTATGCATGGTGATGTGTTGTGTTCTGATGTTTCCACATTTTTTGTCCAGTACCTCGCGACTTCATTGTTCAATTCAGGTACTCACACTTCTAAAAAAAGGAATTGAAAGTGTCTCTTAAAAGTTTATGTCTAAAAGAATAACTGAATTAACTCGGAGGTCCGCCAGCACTATGGTGCAGATTATAAGTGTATCAACTTTCTAGTTAGCAGCGCTCTTCCAAGAGCCACAGTGAATGGTTCGATTTTAAGCAATTTGGGTGCATTTAAGTCTAGTGGCCAACCAATCACTCATCGCATTCGCCTAAAATCCTCAGCTAAAAAAAAAGAAACTTTCCATTAAATGCAGGCAGGATTATGCGTAAAGAGAGTTCACTACACTTACAGTTTAAAGTTTATAAAAAATTTGGATTATTTCTGTTTTTCTCGTAGTAACAAGTTTAAGAGCGAATACTGAATGTTACTATGCCAGTGCGAGAACTTAAACAAACTCAGGCAGTATCTCGCACACTACTGTCCCATTCGCTTAAAATTTGTCTACCACAGTTTCGAACTGGCGAAATTACAATTTCGAAAAACCACACGCCAAGATCATCAGTGAAATTTCGAAGTGCGAAATCATTCCCTAACGAAAAATCTTCAAAAGTTCAAAAAAATTTTAAGTGGCGACACATAGCTAAATTGTATAAGTCCACCTTAAGACGATTAAGAAAACGTCAACACTTTCGCGAAGCCGCGCATACAAAATTCACCACTACTGCCTGCGAATATTGACACAATCAGATCATTCGCCCCCTATCGTCGCGAAAAACAGACTGCCCGCGCCAAGATAGCTGTTGGCTATTTATATCTTCGCATTGTAACCTGAGTCAAAACATACTTTCTTCCGGAACATAGAAAAACTACAAACGTATCGCTACACATATGTATTATACATGACTTTGAACTCAAATTCTCTCAGCTTCTCGTTGCTGCCTTCAGTTTTTCACAACATTCACTAGTTTTCTCGTAAATTGTAATTCTATCATGGAAAAGTTATTTGTTGTCATACTGTCGTTAACAGGTATAAACAATTAACAGTAAACATACTAGTGGTTCCCTGACTATGTTTATTTTACGGCTAAAATGCATTATTTCCCCGCTCGGAATATGCATCACAGCATTTACTTCAAAACTGGTAATGTTTATAACAATTCTGTTTTGATTCTTTGATAGATCTCTACGATACCTGTTCATAGACGCTTCGTTTATAATAATTGGTAAACGTGTCGTCAGGCTATTAATTCTTAAATTTTATACTGGTCACAAAACATTTAACAAAAAATAACTTAGAAATTGTAAATTGTATAGAGCATGATTGGTACCTTGTCATACAACAGTATCAAGTACCTAAAACAGCAATATTAAGAGACTTTTTATACGTTTTCTATTTTTGGTACATAGAAAAAACTTTGACATATTCATTATTGAAAAAATATTGAGCGGCCAAAACAAAAATTCTGTTATCATACGAAATATATTTAACATATTTTTTATTCTAATAGCATCTTGCGGACCCCTCTGGCATACGTCGCGGACCCCTGGGGGTCCGCGGACCACCTGTTGGGAACCACTACTATGGAAGGTACATCCTAATCTTCTCATGGAGCGCGGTGGCGCATTGGCTAGCACACTGGAATCACATTCGAGAGGACCACGGTTCAAACCGCGTCCGGCCATCCTGATATTGGGTTTCCGAGATTTCCCTTAATCGCTTCAGGCAAATGCCGGAATGGGTCCTTTGAAAGTGCGCAGCCGATTTCCTTCCCCATCCTTCACTAAACCGATGGGACCGATGACCTCGCTGTCTGGTCCGCTCCCCAAAATCAATCAACCAACCAAACCCTCGTACTAGTCATAATTTTCTCTTTTTATTTGTGGCACTGTCTTTCCAGTATCTTAATGGGTTCACTGAGCTAAACTAACGGCCTTTACATTTGTGTGATGTATCGTGTATGAACCATGGACCTTACCGTTGGTGGGGAGGCTTGCGTGCCTCAACGATACAGATAGCCGTACCGTAGGTGCAACCACAACGGAGGGGTATCTGTTGAGAGGCCATACGAACGCGTGGTTCCTGAAGAGGGGCAGCAGCCTTTTCAGTAGTTGCAGGGGCAACAGTCTGGATGATTGACTGATCTGGCCCTGTAACTGCGAACGGCTGAAAGCAAGGGGAAACTACAGCCGTAATTTTTCCCGAGGGCATGCAGCTTTACTGTATGATTAAATGATGATGGCGACCTCTTGGGTAAAATATTCCGGAGGTAAAATAGTCCCCCATTCGGATCTCCGGGCGGGGACTACTCAAGAGGGCGTCGTTATCATGAGAAAGAAAAGTGGCGTTCTACGGAAAGGAGCGTGGAATGTCAGATCCCTTAATCGGGCAGGTAGGTTAGAAAATTTATAAATGGAAATGGATAGGTTAAAGTTAGATATAGTGGGAATTAGTAAAGTTCGGTGGCAGGAGGAACAAGACTTTTGGTCAGGTGAATACAGGGTTATAAATACAAAATCAAATAGGGGTAATGCAGGAGTAGGTTTAATAATGAATAAAAAAATAGGAGTGCGGGTAAGCTATTACAAACAGCATAGTGAACGCATTATTGTGGCCAAGATTGACACGAAGCCCACGCCTACTACAGTAGTACAGGTTTATATGCCAACTAGCTCTGCAGATGATGAAGAAATTGATGAAATGTATGATGAGATAAAAGAAATTATTCAGGTAGTGAAGGGAGACGAAAATTTAATAGTCATGGGTGACTGGAATTCGACAGTAGGAAAAGGAAGAGAAGGAAACTTAGTAGGTGAATATGGATTAGGGCCAAGAAATGAAAGAGGAAACCGCCTGGTAGAATTTTGCACAGAGCACAACTTAATCATGAAAGAAGGTTGTATACATGGAAGAACCCTGGAGATACTAGAAGGTTTCGGATAGATTATATAATGGTAAGAAAGACATTTAGGAACCAGATTTTAAATTGTAAGACATTTCCAGGGGCAGATGTGGACTCTGACCACAATCTATTGGTTATGAACTGTAGATTAAAACTGAAGAAACTGCAAAAAGATGGGAATTTAAGGAGATGGGACCTGGATAAACTGACTAAACCAGAAGTTGTACAGAGTTTCAGGGAGAGCATAAGGGAACAATTGACAGGAATGGGGGAAAGAAATACAGTAGAAGAAGAATGAAATAGTGAAGGCAGCAGAGGATCAAGTAGGTAAAAAGACGAGGGCTAGTAGAAATCCTTGGGTAACAGAAGAGATACTGAATTTAATTGATGAAAGAAGAAAATACAAAAATGCAGAAAGTGAAGCAGGCAAAAAGGAATACAAACGTCTCAAAAATGAGATCGACAGGAAGTGCAAAATGGCTAAGCAGGGATGGCTAGAGGACAAATGTAAGGATGTAGAGGCTTATCTCATGATTAATACTTTGATGCCACTATGAAACTGTAAACATCATTTTTAATTATACCCCCATCTCTACCAACTTTTTCCATTGTCCCCTTTTTTCATATTAACTGTAGTAACCACTTTTAAGACTGCAATAATGAACTTATATGTACTGAACATTATGGTACAATTGATTCTTTTTGTAAATGCATATAAATAAAAATGCTTTCACATGGCAATGTCTTTTTTTTTCTAAGGAGTAATTTTGTTTTAGTAGTAATAGTGTCTCCTTCAAGTTTCTTCACAACTGCTATGCACTCCATCCTCCCTCCTCACCCCCATCCCTCCTTCCCTCCCCCATAACGCTTCATAATAAACTATGTTGGTTCCTGTCATTTAGTCTTCCTTTATTTAAATATACAAATGTACATTTTAGATTGTACCCAAACATTATGTTTATTATTACGTACAGTCATTACTACAAAATGTGGACTGGTGTTATGGTGAGTGCTGGTTGCCAATTTACTTTATTTAAGACATTGTAAATAATATCACAATAATACATCTTTAATGGACTGTATACTACAGTAACTGTTCATTAAACAGCTAAGCTATGGCTATTTTTTCACAAGCAGTGCCATCTAGTTTTACTAAAATTATGTGCATCGATAGTCAAGTGAAGAGTGTGATTTAACATTACTTATGTGTTCTTTCATATATGTAATCCTTTTGCTGTTCAACGTATGTGTTTGTAAATGTGTAGATGAACTGTATTGAGAATGTATTAATCATATGTACAGGCTGAATTATAGATGGTAGACATTTTGTTACTCTTGTGCCCTCTTGTAGCTGACTTCACGTAAGACGACATGCAGTTTCAGGAGTTAGTTTGCACATGTCTGTTGCTCACAACAGATGAGTAAGTGCTATGTACCCATATGACTAGTTTATGCAATGTTTTTAAATATGAAGGCTTTCATATATATGACAAGATGCCAAGAGATATTTCGGTTCTGTTCTGGATTTAATGTAAACATTTGTTTTACTAATGATACCCTGTATATGTTTTCCATTCAGCCTTTGAAAATGATGTATAATCGAAATGCATAGACAACTTCAGTCAACAAACAGTGTGGCTAAGACAATTTGAAATTTTGAGTGCATCATGGCCGCTACATCTTACACTGTATTTCTGAAGGTCGTTAATGATTATTACATTACATTTATCGTTGTGATGTGATGTACTGAATAAATATAATGTCTTGCATAACAATCACCAACTCAGATTCATAGGATGGAGTATATTAAAATCGCTAATGTTGGTACAACGTACCCTGCCATGCACTGTATAGTGGATTGCGATAGATAAATGTAGATGTAATTTGTCCAGATTACTGTCAGCTTATGTATCTCATGGAAGGAGGTCCTTAGTGATGAGAACGAATGGACGAACACAAATAGCAATCGCCATAAATAAACAATGAAGAGGACTGTCATGAAGAACTGTTCAACTGACACACGTTATTCCTCTGACCAAACTGTTGCTGTCTAAGAGTGACTAAAGGGTTACTAGCAGAGGGAGAATTACAACCACTATTATATTTACGTTTTACATGACAAAGAGCATTTTGCGGCATGGTTGTTGTTATTTAAAGAAATCCATGTCTACAAGGACGACACTGTTTAATGTACACAGCAAGTAGCATGTCTGTATGATTTGTTGGGTTATGCCCTAAGGATGCAGTTTCACAGTTGTCATTTCATTTATTCCCTCCGTACTACTTCAGATTTATTTTGATTTGTACTTCTTATTCCGAAATGGAGAAGTTTTTGCCTAATGGCACGATAGCTTTTAGTGTTCGATCAGGGGACTGGACAACCTCTGAAATGAAAAAAGATTGAGCAAGGATTTCATTGAAGGAATCGAAGAGATGGCTTGCGACATCCAGACAGAGCTACAGAAAGAAAACGAAGAAGAAATATGCAGAAAAAAGTGAGTAGAGCCCTAGACTGGGGAACATGAGATCCTAGGTTCAAATCGGGGTAGTGGTAGGGATTTTTCATTTTTAAAGTCCCTTCAGGATGGCCGCAGAACCACTCAGCTAGGGATTAAAGAGTGGAGTTTGTGACACTTGCACAAAGTGACACCTGTACAAAGAGAGAATGTGTTGACATTTGTATGGCGCCCAGGACATTGTAGGTAGTGTACAGGGTGCTCCAGAAGTAGGAAACACCGGCATGTCCGTCGCTACATGTGACGTATCCTGGGGAAGGCCAAAGCCCATTTCTTGCACAAAGTGTCATGTTCCTGCATCATTTTGTAGTGTGGGTGGCTTTCTCTCAGAGTTCAGTACTGCAGTTGACCACTGACTGGCAAGTAATGTTCTGTGTTTTAGTGCTGAGATAATGGAGCTCACTGAGACTATGAAAGAGAAGCCTTTACTGATTCACAACGAGCATCAGTATATAGTGGGCTATAAAAACAACAAGAAGTGTCTTGACGGCAAAGGAAGACTATCCACAAAAATAAAACGATTTTAGAGGATGGTACCAAAGTTTGTACCCCAGATGAAGCAGCAAATGAAGTACAAAAACATATTGTCGGCGCGAAGAAGCGAGGAAAATAAACAGACGCTACAGGTTCATCAGTTTACGTCGAAGAAGTACGGCAGCCTTCAGTCGAGGTAACGACTTAGTAACATCGTTACCACCACACAGAAGTGTCAAATAACTGTTACATCGCATTAGGCGAAAATATATGGGAACTACACAAGATCCCACCGATTCTGGAGGAATATTCTTGCAAGAATATAATTTACTAATGAATGAGCGTAGAAATTTTTTACTTGCAGATTATAACAAAGTACCGAATGATAGAATATTGGTGTTTGCCAGCGAAAATGGAAAAACATGTCCTCAAACTGCGAATCATTATTCGTGGATGGAAGGTTCAAGATTCGAGCAAGCAGTTTTGACAGTTGTTTATGCTCCACGCAGCCCTTAGTAGTCCATGGAAAGAAACAGATAACATTCCAGTTCTTTACGCTTTGCTGCCAAATAAAAAGCGAAAGACATATGAACGTTTTTTTTAAAGCTGTTAAAACTAAGGTGCCAGGATGGAATCTAGCGTTCCTGATGGTGAACTTCGAAATTGCTATTGTCCAAGGAGCTAACAGTTTGTTACCTGGAACAGATATTACTGGTTGCAATTATCGTTTTAATCAATGATTGTGGAAACAACTTCAGTTTCTCAGTCTCGTTCCATCCTATAATGAAAAAGAGGAAATACGCTGTAACATAAGAACGTGTTCTGCTCTAGCAATTCGCCTCCTGTAAATGTTGGATGATTGGCTGGCTATGTATTCAGGAGACTCGATTCAGGACTTATATGACAATGTTGTGGCCAATGGCTCGATAACGAACATATGCCAAGAGAGATGTGGAATTGCAGTGGAAGACGCCAACCACAAACAGCATCTGAGAAGGATGGAGCCAAAGAATAAATACATTAGTATCAAATGTTCATCGTAATGTTTACTCATTAGCGAAAAAGCTTTGAGAAGATGCAGAGCACCAGGCCACCAGTGTGACCTTCTAATTTGTTGGGACGAAACGATTTCAAAGGCTTTAAAGAAACTCCAAACTGATGGGAACATAAAACCATTTCTGACTTGTGTGACCCACGCACTGAAGTTACAACAACGAAAAAAACGTCCGAATCATTGAAGAATATGTAAATATTGAAAAGTAGTTTATTGTAAACTTTATCAATATTATAAATGTTGTAAATAATTTTTAAGGGGGGACGAAAATGGACTAACTAATGTTAGCTGGAAACGATACAATTTCGGCTAGATGCCTCTTGAAATTTGTAGAATATTCCCTAATGAAGACTACGTGAAAGATCAAGCCTATTCCAGGGAATAATCGCAGCATTCGTCTTGAGAGGTTCTTAGAATCAAAATCTGTATGGTCGGACACCAAACACAAGTTCTTTTCATCATAAACACAGGCAAATCACACGCAAGTAAATCCATACCTTCTCCCTTCATCAGAAGATGAGGATATGTAAAGGTTTTTTTTATTACCGACCAGTTACAAAAACTGTTAACTAATGTATTATTTATTTATTGTGCGACATGTTTCGAGGGTATACCTCATCTTCAGGCTATATGGCATTACAAAAACAGTTTCTCAATAGGATCATGCAAATGTTAAACAGTGTCTTCATAAAAGCTGTGGTTATCCTGTGGAAGAAGAGAAAATTTAGTAAGAGGCGATGTCATTTTGTAAGGTGGTTTGATGTTTGCATAAAAATGTTTTGTAACAGTCATTCACTTTATTCTTATGGCGTGGCAGTCTCCTTATGATGAGCTGAGGTGTTTCCATTTCTGTGGATCTCTTGGCTTTCATTATCACTGTTGACAAATTTTCACTAACGTACTAGTAACTTGGAAACACGATCACAAAAACAAATCTGCAGTGCAGTTGACAAGACAGCTGTCAAAATACACCTGGTTTCTATTTGACTATCGATCTGTCGATCAGTGTGGTGTCAGACGTTTACAATGTCTTCTGCACGTCTTGTTGTCGTATTACAGATGTAGGTTGACGAAATATATTACAAATTGAGCACATGTTACAATATTATGGTACAAATGACGATATAAAAACTATTTGTTTTACTCATTTATAAGCTATTGCTAGGGTTAGAGTGAGATGTCTGTAATGTTATGTATCTTTTATTCTAATAGTACTGTAGTGAAAATGGAAAAAAAGAAATATGAATTTTTGAAGTATGTCATTTCATTTAAGACCTCGTAAATTCCCCTTGTGGCCATGGTTGATTATTTCCATTACTTCCAAGATGCCCATTTCCAGCTCTTTTCTAAATTATGTAGTACTTTGAGATCGTTGTCTATTGTAACACTGTGTCCTGTTTCATTTATATGTCTCGCTATAGCTGATTTATTCGGTTTGTCAAGTCTGAAACAGTGCGTTCTTTAAAGTGGGTCTTAATATTTCTTCCAGTTTGGCCAATATAACATTTGTTGCAAGGACTGCATGTAAGTTTATAAATTCCTGATTTGTTCCATTTCTCTCTAGGACTTGAGATGTCATGTAACGGTTTCTTCTTTAAGTTGTTCTTGGTGTCAAAGGTGATCCGGAAGTCTGTTTTTTTTTTAAACAGTTTGGCTGTTCTGTCTGATATGGCACCTAAATATGGTAACATTATATACTTGGGTTTTTGGACGTTGTGTGAGGAAGCTGTGTCACATAGTTTGTTGTCATTTTTAGTTGTGCATGCTGAAAGTGTGTCTATTTCATGTTCGCGATTTAGAAAAGAGCTGGAAAATGGATATCTTGGAAGAAATGGAAATAATCAACCGTGGTCACATGGGGGATAACGAGGTGCTGAATGAAATAACAGACTTCAAAAATTCACATTTCTTTTCCAATTTCACTACAGTACTCTTAGAATAAAAGATACATTTGACTCTAGCTCCACCAATAGCTTAGAAATGTGTAAAATAAATAGTTTTGATATTGTCATTTGTACAATAATATTGAAAAATGTGCTCAGTTTGTAATGTATTTCGTCACCCTACATCTGTAATACGACAACAAGACGTGCAGAATACACTGTAAATATCTGACACCACATAGATCGACAGATCGATAGTCAAATCGAAACCAGCTGTGTTTTGACCGCCATCTTGTCCACTGCACTATAGATTTGTTTTTCTGATCGTGTTTCCAAGTTACTGATACGTTTTTGAAAATTTGTGAACAGTTATAAAGAAAGCCAAGAGAGCCACAGAAATGAAAAAAACGCATTTTCATACAAATATCAGTCCAGCTTACAAAGTGACATAGCCTCTTACTATGTTTTCTCTTCTTCCACAGGATAACCACAGCTTTTATGAAAAGTCTGTTCAACATCTGCATGATCCTATTGTAAAATAGTTTTTGTAATGCCATGTAGCCTGAAGATGAGCTATACCCTCGAAACATGTCGCACAGTAAATAAATAATACATTAATTAACAAATTTTGTGACTGATCACAGTAATAAATAAAACTTTACATATTTTACATATTGGACAGTCACGGTCGAAAAATAGTCAAAATGTCTTCAGATTCTATAATACCAACAAGCCAAGTTGTTCGAGTATTTAAGGCATACAAAAACATTATAATGAAAATACTGAAAACTAACCTAACCTAAGTTTGACAAAGTCTGTTTGAAAGAGGATTTGACCCCCAAATATGTAAAACTAAAAACAAACAACAGTTCTTTCTCTGCCAAGTGGGTACAAAAGAAAGGTGAAAAAACAGGTTGAAAACTGAGGTGAAACAACAGTGCAAGAAGAAAAATCATGCAAATGTGTTACCATATAAAATGCACTTCTAATTGCTACTACTCACTCATCGATCTCAATTATCTTTCTTCTAAGATGTCATAAATGAAGCTCTTAACGAAAGTTACAACAGAATTAAATCAACACATATGAAGAAACTAGGTCAACTTAGACAATAAAACACTTACCTTACTTACCTCACCAAAAATCAGACTTCCCACAATTTTTTACCAGGAGTAGTCAATTGCATAAACATTGATTTCAACAACAACTAACTTTCTGTACTAAACAAAGGCCTAAACATAACCTAAAAACAGAACTCAATCAGCAGAACATTAAAGACATCATCTGCTCAGTCAAAATGGCAGCAGATATAGCCCAAATAAACGAAAATGGACAAATAGTAACAGGACATAAAACTAATAAATTAATAGAGAAACACCATAACAATAATCCCATAAACAAAGCTAAAGAAGAAAACGAGTTACTTAAAAACATCAACAAGAAGCTCATTGAAGGCAGTGCACTAGCAGCAAAATCTGACAAAGGCAACACAGTAGTTATTATGGACAAACATGAATATATAAACAAAACACTTCAATTCCTCAGAATAATCATATACAAGAAATCTCTCATGACCCCACACAGAAATTCAACAGTAAACTAAAGAAACAGCTGAACATGCTTCTTATTAAGAAGGGAAGAAACACAGAGATTAAGAATTATGGAACCAATAGCCCCTAAGTTAAGAGCCAACCAAGGATCCATAAACCTAATGTCCCTATCAGACCAACTGTCAATCTATAAATCATCCAGGCTACAAAGTTATGTGTAAGCTGCATTCAATTTTACAAAAACAAAACAAATTTCAAACCTCTTTTACAGTGAAAAATAGCTACCAAGCAATTCAGAGATCTTCATATCACACCCAATGCAAAGCTCATCTCCCTTGATGTAGTAAATGTTATATAGAAGCATACCCATCAAAGAATCCACAGATATAATCAAATATAATTTGTTAAAAGATCAGATTATGTCCACTGCTATAGTAGATGAATTAATAGATTTGCTAGAGCTTGCCTTTCACACAATTATTTCACATTTAATGGTAAAATGTACCAACAAGTTGTTGGCCTAGCAACTGGAAGCCCTCTAAGTGGAAACATTGCATAAATTTTCATTAACCACCTTGAAAATAAACTTCTCAACAACAAAGACATAATAACTCAGAGAATTGTACACTTATTCAAATATGTTGATGACACATTCATTATAAACAATGGAACTAATGAAGAAATAGAAAATCTATTAAACAGGTTCAATAATTTACACAATATTATCCAGTTCACCACAGAACATAATAAAGATAACAAAATTAATTTTCTAGACATGACAATAATTAACACAGACCAAACCCTAAATATCAATGTATACAGAAAACCAATATACACAGACACATTTATTAAAAATCTTCCATACATCCAACTTTCAACGATTCTGTGAATTCTTTTTATGAGGAATATTATTAATTTCTTTTCCTAGTTCCTTTTAAATTTTAGGCTTAAATTTTCTTTAATCACTGGTACATAAATGTGATGATAAACTAAACAAATCACATTTTCAATAATATTAATGCATAGAAGTATGCAAACGTATTAAGACTACTTCTTGCAAAAATTTCATTCAGATTGGTTGACATTTGTGACAATAAAATTGTCACTGGGCTTAGAAAAACAAACTATTGGTAAAATGGATTTTAACATTTTATAACAAAAATGAATGTACTCGACTGACCTTCTAGAATTCAGACAGTGAGATCCATTTCCTGTACCATGTCTTCTAGTGTATCACCTCGTTCGTAATGTGCCACAGACAGAACTTTGCATTCGCATCTGCTGCCACAGGGTTCAAATGGCTCTGAGCACTATGGGACTCAACTGCTGAGGTCATTAGTCCCCTAGAACTTAGAACTAGTTAAACCTAACTAACCTAAGGACATCACAAACATCCATGCCCGAGGCAGGATTCGAACCTGCGACCATAGCGGTCTTGCGGTTCCAGACTGCAGCGCCTTTAACCGCACGGCCACTTCGGCCAGCCTGCCACAGGGAACACACACCTCGGCCATATAGAGCAACTGCCTGCGTTTATCTACATAAGATACGATGGGATGAAAACACTGCATGTACATGCTTACTATAACCCACTTTGTCTGCGTGTCCTTCACTTCCACTGTGACCATGTTCTTGCCACACAGGTGTGCCACTTTTGTCGCAGTGAATTTCCTACATGTAACGACAAAGGATGAAATTGGCTCATCGTGGCCAGCAGCTCTTGCAATATCCGCAGGAAAATTTGGGAGCTTATTGTTTCTACAGTATGGTTCTTGCAACCAGAGTACATCAACACTCAGCTGGTCAATTAGGTTTCGTATTTCCGTCACTGGCAGTTTACTTCGAGCAACATTTACATGTAGTATATTTATCGTTTACATGTTTCGAGTGTAAACAAAGCACTTGGGAGAGGGGAGGGATGGGTAAAAAAAAACATGTCCATACGCTTTTACAAAATCCACTTATAAATGCTCAATGTCGAATGGTTTTTTCTTCTCGTGAACGCCTGCGGAAAGAGGTCAAATAATGGTTTAAACTCTGTTGGCAAATTATTTATTCTCAAAAGAATTTTGTCTAATGCCCAGGGTGTAGGGTATGTAACAGATTTTCCTTTAAGATGCCCAACACTAACAAAATTTCTAAGAGTAACCTGTAGTACACTGAGATTCTCCAAACTACTTAAATGGACATTGACTCCTAAAGTATTATATATTTTGTCAGAGTGCCATTAAAAATCACTTTCAGAAGGGCTCAAAATGATAGAAATATTTTTTGTATTTGACAGCAGGACCTGATTTTCACTGCACTTCGCGATTTTGCGATTTTCGTAGTCATCAGTATTGGTCATCATACTCCACTTCACGCGGAAATAGAAGAGGCTCTGCAGACGCTGCCGCAGCTGTATGGGTGTCAAACATCAAACAGAGAACCACCTTCACTCCGGACTTGAAACTCAAATTGGGAAAAACAAGTTGCAAGATTTTTAGGAAAAAATGAAGTGAACTATTCGGCAGCCAGTCTCTGGGAATCAGTTACTTTGTCTGTTTACTGTGTAAATATAAATTTAGGGAATACAATGAAGTCCTGTACAGTACAATCAACAATCTCCAAGAAAATAGCCGGCCGAAGTGGCCGTGCGGTTAAAGGCGCTGCAGTCTGGAACCGCAAGACCGCTACGGTCGCAGGTTCGAATCCTGCCTCGGGCATGGTTGTTTGTGATGTCCTTAGGTTAGTTAGGTTTAACTAGTTCTAAGTTCTAGGGGACTAGTGACCTCAGCAGTTGAGTCCCATAGTGCTCAGAGCCATTTTCCAAGAAAATAAGCATTGGCTTACAATCACAATGCACCGCCTCAAGAAGACAGTGATGCGATTTTTATTCGGAAAATTCACGAAAATGCTACCCTGATCTTCAAATTACTAGAAGCCTCGTATAAGCAGGAAGGGGGAAACGTCATAATGCCGATGAATTTTAATGGGCACTTGTTTGTAGTAACATTAATTTTTTTTATAAAATGTTAAAATCCATTTTACCATGAGTTTGTCTTTCTAAGCCCAGTGACAATTTTATTGTCACAAATATTAACCAATCTGAATGAAATTTTTGCAAGAAGTAGTCTTAACATGTTTGCATACTTCTATGCATTAATATTATCGAAAATGTGATTTGTTTAGTTTATCATCACATTTATGTACCAGTGACACAGATGCCAATTTAGCAAAACCGCATGGCAGCAGCTAAGATAAATAATTGTCAAGTGCTCCAGTACATAACCTCAAGTGACCATATTGCAATTGTCATCTAAAGGGGAAAACCTAACAAAACAAGTGGCCAAGCAAATGAAAGCAGGCTTCGATTAGACGTAAGGAAAACCGCTTGGGTTGGCTTAGTTGCCTACCTTTCAGCATTTCCGATGGAATCGCTTCCGGTACGCGTGTAATTGGGTGCGCAGCTACTAACTGAAATCTTACAAAGGGCAAAGGACGTTTATATTCCTCAGAAAAAGGTAATCAGTCAGATTACAATCCCTTGGAGTCCGGAACTTTCCGCGCTGAGGCGAATAATAAGATCGCGAAGAAGAGCTTATCAATGTGCAACCGGTGCGCACTGCTAGTCTCCATGAATACAGCCAATTAAGATGCGCTACAAGACATTGCTTCAGGAAACTAAACGAATACACTGGGAGAAATTTCTACAAAGGGAACTCGAATTCGACATATGGAGAGGACCGTATAAATTATTGACCGAATAGGTTAAGATACCTACTATCATGTCCACAAATCGTTAGGAGATGGCTCAATGACAGCTCAATGGAAGGAGTCAGCAGAATATCTGCTAACCGCCCCACTTCCTGATAATAACGAGACACAGATACTGAATTACATGCCCAACTTAGAAATTAACTAGGTAATGAATACAACAATCAGTCATTGGTGATACCTTTCGCTCAATTTCCAAGCTTAAAAGTGGAAAGGCACCTGGCTAGGATAGAGCCTACCCAGAGATTGTGCGAATGGCAGGTTCACTGATAGTGCAATATTTCACAGTGTTACTAAACGAGGCATTGCGAATAGCTAGGATGCTGGCGATATGGAAAGCAGCTAGAGCAGTAGTGAATAAAAAGGGAATGGGTAAAGACCCGGCATCACAGAAAAGCTATAGACCTATTTGCGTGCTAAACGTCTTGCCAAAGTTCAGGAACGTCTGCTCTGTGATCGGTTGCAGAGACACAGGGAGCTCTTGGGTCTAAACCCGTGTCAATATGGATGCATAAAAGTGAAGTTCATAGTGCTGCGGTTAATAGAGCTATTCAGATCGTAGAAAATTCGACAACGAAGTTTGCAATCGTGCCCATGATTGACATCAGAGGCGCATTCGACAATCTTTAGTGGCTTGCGATGTCAGCACGCCTTCGAGATCTCAGGGTATTCAAACGTCTGCATGTTTTGTAGATTATTGTAGCGGACGTAGCGACCAGTGGCTTACGGGGCAGAGCAAGATAATCAAAAAGATTACCAAGGGCTGTCTCCAAGGCTCCATAAGTAGTCCACTGTACTACTGAACCCCCATTACATCTGTTACACGGGTCGGATGCTACTGAAGGCGTTGTTGTATTCGCAGGTGTCCTAGTAGTTGTGTCTGTAGGCTCATGGGCGAGACTTGAGGAAAAGGCGAATGATATGTTTGCTCATATGTAGAATTGGTGCAAGAACAATAAGTGAATATGGGTGTTAAGGCCAGATACATACTTCTGAAGGGAAGACGTCGTCTTGCCAAAAATCTTTTCCCGAGGCTTGACGGCATACCTGTAAAACGCAACACAGTTTATAGATAATTAGGCATTCTTCTAGACGAGACAAGAAACTTTCCAGAACACGTGAAATCTATTACTCAGAAAGCGCCCAAAATTGTACATGAGATTGCCCGTGCTGGCACTGCTGACTATAAATTACAGTTCTATGCGTTGCGGTCATATCACGAAGCTATCTTCAACGCCATTGTGGGCTCATAGTTTTAGACTAGGCTGCTACAAAACGATACTGTGACGAATTCAGCGGAACGTAATTCTGAGGCTCACCGGTGCCTTTCGCATTACACCTATAGAGGGTTTACTGGTAATCCTCGGGATATGTCTGATGGACATCGTAACGAGTACGAGATCACAGGAACGCATATTACTGATAAAAGACGTTTACACTCTGGAAGTTAGATAATGGCAGTCTGACTGGGACACTAGGAACACTGCTAGAAATGGGTACAGCATATTCCAAAGGATCGGGAACAGGTATGGTACTCGAGGTATGGTGCACCTATTAACAAGTCACGGTCCACATATACAAGACATGCATCGAGAGTGATGTAATATTACACCAATCTGTGAATGTGGAGAGAAAAGTTCCGCTGAATATGTCGTTCTCAGATACCACCTATTTCAGGTAGAGAGGAAGACTCCGGACAATTAAACTGCGATCGGCAAACAATTGTAAGTGACCAAAACTTGTGGACTAAAGTCAGTACGATAGCACATCGGATATCTAAAAGGCAACTGCTTAACTTTCAGTCTATAAGATCAAGTGGACGCTTTGAATATCAAAATAATGTCAATAAAGCACAAGATGCGTTTCCTCAATTAGATAATGATAGGGCCGGCCGCGGTAGTCGAGCGGTTCTAGGCACTTCAGTCCGAAACCACGCGGCTGCTACGGTCGCAGGTTCGAATCCTGCCTCGGGCATGGATGTGTGTGATGTCTTTATGTTAGTTAGGTTTAAGTAGTTCTAAGTCTAGGGGACTGGTGACCTCAGATGTTGAGTCCCATAGTGCTTAGAGCCATTTGATAATGATAGGTACACATACATTTAATTAAGAGAAAAAAGAAAATAAAAAGGAAAGGAAAGATGCTATGGCCACCCACACCGGTATGCGCAGACTCGAGGATTGCCGAGGCATGCACAACCACAGTGGGTGATGTAGAATAGTGTAGAACATTAGGTTTAGAAGTAGGTGTAGCTGTAGTTTGTTGGTGAACCTTGAGTTCTTCCGGGGCTGCCAGTAATGTAAGGTGGAAGTTATTAGTAATATCTAGTAATGTAAGGTGGAAGTTATTAGTTTGGAAATTGAGTTAATTCCTTTTATATTACATTTTTCATTGATTCATATTTTTAAAATCTTTTGTTTTATTTCTTCATTAATATTACCAATGGTTGTTGTTAACATGAGTTACTACTACATACATAATATAAAACACTGTATGTGGAACATTATAACATGATTAGTTACTAGTACGACCTGTCTAAGGTTTCCAGGTAACAGCTAAAATTCCTAGCAATAAATTATAATGAACTAAACTGAAAAGAAAATGTTGGTTCTGATTATCTTTGGCACCTTTCGGTATGCCACAGCCCTTTACGCACTCCGTGCTTCAAAGATTTCTTAGACGTACTTATAATTCGAATACAGCCAAATCGTATCAGTGCGGGATGCCTGTTCTATATGTTTCACTGATTTTCGGGTTATGTTGACAGTGTGGAAATTCGGCTACAGCTAGCGTGGTTAGTTTCGTAGCAAACTTAGTCTCGTAGATTTTTGTTTCCTCAATGTAAAATTTCACAACTTTACAAGTCTGCAGCTACGATTATCTCGATGTTTAGACTTACATGTACATGCTGTTTTTTACACAATGAAGAGAACAAAAACCACCCACAGAAGCTCACTGGCAGACTTCAACTTAAGAGCTTGTTTTCGAATTATTATTACTCGAAAATTGGCACCAGACATTGATCCCTTAGTGACTAACAAAATAAGTAATATTCATTGACATTATGTAATATTCATTGACGTTATGTTTAACGTTTGAATAAAACGGTAACGAAATATAAATTTGCCAATTTAAATTTCGTCCTAAAACGGAAGTCATCATAATGCTGCAACAGTCGTATGAAATTCCGTGTATCTTACTTAGCTGCCCCCGTTCATTGTACCATCATAATCTTAAATGAGATGTTGAACTTAATTGTCAGTTCTCATTATGTTGAATTTCAATCTTAGTTCTCATTATATTTTGAACTTCATTGTCAGTTATCATTAAAACAACTGTCTTAAAAATAAATTTGCCACGAAACGCGTTAACGAGCCACACTGAAGCGATACTTGGTTGCCCACTGCTATGGTGCGAGCATGTGCCAGCTCGAACGAGTAGCTGTGCTGACGTCTTTGTGTGCCTGTACCGTTGAAAAACTGGTTAAGCCTGGCAAGAGCCACCGGCTCCGTGCAAATGTCACTCTGTGTAAGTGTTTCAACGGCAAAGAGCGGTTGGGGAGATGGATCCGCCACCCTTCCCTCTCCTAATGTCGCTGGGGACAGAAGAGCTGCACACTCTACAAGCAGTCGAGGGCTTGCGCCACGGACTTTTCTTATCGTTACAGAGCAGAAGCCCTGTAACAAATATGCATAAACAGGCCGCGCGTAGAATCACGGTTTCGGTGGGTAGGGGATGGGTGGGATGGGTGTGGGGGTGGAAGAGAGGGGTCTTGGGGCTCAGTTTCTATTTGAGGCAAAAAGATAGGGTAACAAGTTTTTGGTTTAGCCCTGATCAGCGGCCTTTTGTATAGCCATTCGAACATCTGTCTTACTCTAGCTATGTTACAGTATATTAAGCAAGGTTTGAACGACGATGTAGAACTGGCGCCCAAGAAAATTGTGCGAACTGACTGATTCTTTCTGCAAAAGATTTTAATTGGGCTGAAATTAATGCTCAGTTAATGGCACCATTTGTACGAGCACCGTTCGGAGTTTACTTGCATAAGCAGTCACCATCGTTCTGATTTTCCGTGCACGTTCTGATTTTATGCGGAAAAACAGTTACCGTTAAATACTCCGAAATGAAGCGAGATTAATGAACCAAGTTTGGTCCACCGGTGTGTCGGACCTTGTTCTAAGCTCAGTTATTACGTTTGAAAAAATCTTATTTTTACGCGCAAGAAACAAGTTTTTCTGGGGGGGTTTTAAGGCGTGCCACACGTGTGTACTTTAAAGTTATACAAATCGGTCCAAACTTTTCACGAAGATAGATAAGTAGATAAATTCATAACAAAATTATTTTTAACCATTATAATTTATCCGTTAGAGTGATACGATGGTTTAAAGTCGAGCTAAATGTAGCGCCTAAAATTCGTTCTTATATGAAATGAATGCCCCGAAACAGTTTACAAATAAACTAAAAACAAGCTTAAGTCTGTTAATTTTCGTACAGGATTGAATAATTAATAGTATGTTTGTGCATACTTTATTTTGTAGTGCTTGTGCTTATTTCAGCCCACCATACTCACACTTAGTTCTGATTAACTGTCGCAACATTTCGCTACAAAATTATTCACACGAGATTTTCTAGCGGCGGTTGCTTAATGTTCAGTTTTTATTAATTCATCCTTTAAATAAACAATGACAAGAATTTTAAGGTAATACATAATAATAAGATGTAAGCTCTTCAATAGTTTATAATTTATTGTGCCAATGATTCAGCTTGCTATATAGTAAGCTTTTAAGTAAGTTTGTTATGTAATACGTATAGTCGTATCGTAAGTTCATCTACGTAATATACACCATTTACATATGTTAACGTCATAAACTTCTCTCAATATTTACTATTTCGTTACGTACAGTATTTATTTTTGCAGTTATTATATGTACTTTATTAAGTGTTTATGATTATTTTTCATATGTTTGTGTATATAGATGTGTGTGTTATTAAAATGGATGTAGCTGTAAAACCAATATACAGTAAAAAATAAAACAAAATTTTAAAAAATTAAAAATTTAAAACAAAATAACAAATAAAAAATAAAAAATATCAAAGAAATAAAAAATAAAACAAAAGCCTCCCACAGACATGTGACCTTGAGGTGGTGAAGAAGCTTGTGTGCTCTGAGGACAGGCTCAATCATACCAGGCAGGTAACCGTAGAGGAGCCAGATTAAGATTGCTCAACTCAAGCAACATGGTTCGACAAGCAATTAAAAACATATACCGGACCAGTCGTCGTCTGGATCAATAAAAATCTACATCGGTTGCTAAGCTATGGCGATTTAATGTCAAAATTTAATAGAGTAAAAGTTGGGATGCAGAATGAAAATTACTCGTATGATGGCATAAAAAGGGTGAATATGTCATGGGTAGAGTTACGGATGTAAAAAAAGGGAACTAGCTTTTCGACTTGTCCGACAGCTTCAAAGACATTTAAACTGAAACATCTTGACATATCCGCGCTTTTTTACTAGCTAACCTTGTTTCCCCCGCACAGTGAGCTGTCTCAACTGCAGGGTGTTGACGTACATGTATCTCGCAGTTTATGAGCTAAAGTCCCTGAAGCCCAAAATTCAGAAGATTTGTCAGTTATAGTAAACAGTGTATAATATATACATATAATGGTTAAAACAGTTTTGCCTGGAGGGATAAAATTTCTGGGGGTGGATTTGCTCCTGGGAGAATGCTAAAACAATTTTTTGATTTAACTCTTCAGGCTTTCCCGGCGAGCTAATGACATCTTGGGTTGTCGGGTGTTCTGCCGGATATCAGCATCGTACTTGCACGATATTTCGGTCACGTAGCTCGTAACCTTCATCAGGTGCGACCTGAGACTGCTCCTCGAGTGCTGCTTTCATCTATTACTTTCCCCTCTTTGGGGAAGTGTGAGGGGGAGTTTGTAGCCTTCCGGCTTTTACTCCCCTGTGTACTTGTGTGTGTGATTATTTCTGTACTTTTTGGTGTCTGTGAAATGTGATGATTGTTCTGTGTGTGTCTGGTACTTGCCTGAGGTTTGGTGAGATAATTGTAGTAATTTGGGTAGGAGCAGGATTTGGGAATGGATATTGGGATTTTCTCTTCGACTTAGTCGTCGAAGATCATGGCGCGATTGTGCTTATCGCGGGACATGTCATACCGACCTAGGGAGTGGATGAGGGCCTTCATAGAAGGCCCTTGCCAGGTCTTGAAAACGCTCTCTCAGGAGTGGGATTTCAGCAGCGGCATGCAAATCGTCAACGGGGAATCCGAGAGGTAAACGCAGTGCCCTCCTGAGGGCGCGGTTCTGCAGCCTCTGGAGTTTGTCCAGGTGCTGCTTCGCCGCGTATCCCCAGACAGGACACGCGTATTCCATGACTGGCCGGATCAGGGCCTGGTATACGTTCACTCCTACAGAGCAGGGAAGGGAGCTGGATGAGTTGAGGATTTGGTACAGGATGGACATTCTGGCGCAGACCTTCCTATGGACCTCATCTACGTGGGGTTTCCACGTAAGACGAGAGTCCAAGGTTACGCCAAGATACTTGGAGGTTCTGCGCCAGGGGAGTTGGGTTCCGTTTAGGTGAAGGTGGAGGGGGGGGGGGGGGGGGCGTTGAGGAGGTTCGCACCTTCCGAGCCTACGGGTAATCAGCATAGCCTGCGTCTTTTCGGAGTTGATGGTGATTCGCCAGCGACGGGCCCAAGTTTCTGTGTCATCTAAAACCCTTTGTAGCCTACGGATGACCAGGTCCTTGTTCGCGTTTCTTGTGTAGAAGGCTGTATCGTCAGCGTACTGAGCGGTGTGCACCAGGAGGGCCGTTGGTGTGTCCGCAGTGTACAGACTGTACAAAACGAGCCTCAGGACCGATCCCTGTGGCACCCCAGCACGAATACGCCTCTTGGTGGAGGTGGCTGTTTCTACTTTGACAGAGAAAGTTCTGTTCGAGAGATAGCTTTTGATCTGCTTAACTATGCTCCCGGGGAACCCTTGTGTGTACAACTTGTAGAGTAGCCCTCTATGCCATACTGAGTCAAAGGCTTTGGCTACGTCTAGTAGCACTATCCCGCAGTAGCCTCTGTGGTTGAAGCCCTCTGTGGCTGCTTCAACCACTCTCATGATCTGTTGTGGGGCAGAGTGGTTCCGCCGGAATCTGAATTGGAAATCCGGCAGAAGTTGCTCTCTGGTAATATGTTCCTGTATGGGTCTTAGCAGGAGGCGCTCATAGATCTTGCTGAGAGTTGGCAAGAGGCTAATCGGCCTGTAGTGCTGCGGGAATAGAGGGTCTTTCCCTGGTTTGTGTATTGCGACCACTTCCGTGTGTTTCCAGCAAGCTGGGAACTCGCGGATACGAGTAATCTCGTTGAAGACGTTCGCGAGGTGTTCGATCGCCGTGGGTGGGAGGTTTTTGACCAACTGGTTGGTGACACTGTCATGTCCTGGCGCCTTTTTGGAGGGGATAGACCCCATTACTTTTGCCACGTCTTCAGGGGCAAAAACTGTGGGATCGTCTTCTGGGTCCTCCTCAGCATTGATGAAGACAGCCAGTTGACGACGGACTACTCTTTCATGCTCATCATCCTGGGGTTCTGTCGCTTGGAACTGCTTCTCGAAAGTGTCGGCGAGGGCGTTGGCCTTTTCAGCATGGCTGTAGGCCAGACCCCGCTCGCCGTGCAGTGGCGGCATCCTAGCGCGTCTTTTTGTGAATTGTTCCTTGCTTGCCAAAATGTGTGATCGTCTACTTTGAGGGTTGTGAGGCGGTTTTGCCATTGCTGGTTTCTGTGCTCATTGAGCGCTACCTTCAATTCTCTCTGTAGACGATTGAGCAGCCTCCTTGTGGCCTGGTTTCTGGTTATCTTCCACTCTTTTGCCACTCTGTTCTTATGTCGAATTTGAGCTAGCAAGTGTTCCGGGAGCTGTATTTGCGGCGGCGGGCCATCCCTTTGTGGAGGGGTGGCCTCTTCTGCTGCCTGCAGGATGGTACCTGTTAGGTCTTGTAGCGCTTGTTCTACTGTTTCGGCGGTAGGTGGCGGAGCGCGAGCGATATCAGAGGCGACAGTTTCTCGGTATCGCTCCCAGTTTGTACGTTTGTAAGACGTCTGGTACCGTGGAAGTGCTACCCATTCTCCCACGTCGACCTCTAGAATCACTGGGTTGTGGTCGGAGGACATTCTGTTGATTGTCCTCGCGGTCAAAAACCCCGTAATCCTCCTGGTGAGAGCTATGTCTAACACGTCGGGCCTGCCTCCGTTTTTTGGAAAATGTGTGGGCTCGACTGGACCCCATGTTTCGAAATGGTGGTTGCGGGCTAGTTGTTGCAATCTGGCGCCTGCTCTGGAGGTTACTCTAGAATTCCAATCAGGATGTTTGGCATTGAAGTCGCCCCCTATTATGAGTTTGCCTTCAATTTGCCCTAGAGTAGCTATGTCTCCCTCATCTATCTGGTCTTGTGGGGGTCGGTAGATTGCAACGATTGTTAGGGGTCCAGTGGCAGTGGATACTTCCAACGCCACTTCTTCGATTTTATCGGTAGCTGGTAAGAATACCTGGTGGTGGGGGATCCCTCTTTTTATGTATATGGCCACTCCTCCACCTTGGGTTGGCCTGTCTTGGCGGTAGCTAACGTAGTTGGGAACTGTCGCTTTTATTCCCGGTTTTAGGTGGGTTTCCCCCATCATGCATATGTCGATGGAGAACTCCTTCATGAGTTCTCTAACTCGACCTCTTGGTTAACAATGCCGTCTGCGTTAAAGACACACATTGTCAGGCCTTGGATGTTTGGTCGTCTATCCATGATGGGGTTTTGAAACTACTGAGGAAGTCGCAGAGGGGAGCGACTGCTGGACTGTTGCCTGAAGGGCAACGAGGATTTGTGTGTTCTGCTTCTGGGCTTCCCTGAATTCCTTCATCATTTCCATGACGAGGTTCATGGTCTGCACCATAACGCCTAACAACTGGTCCGTGGGGGGGGGGGGGGGGACTGTGGACTGTGTGTGGGGTTTCCTAGAGCTTCCTCTGACTTAGTGACCTGGTCGTTGTTGTTGTGTGTTTACCGGTGTTGTTTTTGTGACTGTGATTGGTGTTGTGGTGACAGGGCCACGCTTTCATGGTTTCTCGGAGGAGAAACCACTTCTGCATGTGTTGCCCTGGGTGTGTCCGGTCTTAGTTTTACCCAGGCCTTGTCTGTGTGTGTTGTTGTATTTTGTTTTCTTGTGTGACTGCTTGGGTTTGTCGTGTTTTGTTTACGTGTGTGGGGGGCGACCTTTGCGCCCTTTGCCTACTGTGAGTGTCTTTTGTGGACCTCACAACCTTGGTAACCCGCTGTGTGGTTTTTGCCACACAGCGCGCACCTTATTTGTGGGTCCGTGTGTTTTAGTGTGCATGTCCTAGCGTCGTGCGCCACGGCACTTCCTGCATCTCACTGGCATTGTGCAGAGTGCAGCAATGTGGTTCAGGCCCTGACACCTGAAGCACTGCACCGTCTTGTTTTTACGGCGCAGCTACTCCGTGGTGACAGGCACAGCCAGGACCATCTTAATCTCCCTCTTGTTTTGCGGTATGTCAGGGAGTGTTACCTGGTACAGCGGCCACTTGCTGTCTATGCTGCCCATCTGCTGGACCACCTTGACGACGTACCCCTGGGCAGTCACGTCTGTTTTGACTGCCTGAGGGGACAGTCGTCTTAGAAGGTCTCTAATAACTATGTTTCTGTTTCGTGTCTTTGTTGTGGGGAATGTGTAGTGAGGTATGTTTTTTGTGTTGAATAGTGTTTTGACTGTGTTGTAGTGTTCGAGTGTGTGTACTGTGACTTTTATTTTGTCTCCACAGGCGGGTTTTGCCTGGAAACTGCCTCCCCCGATTTCTGTCTTGAGCAACTCGAAGAGCTCCTCGTAGTTTTGAGGAAACTCTGCGACAATCGGGGGGAGGTGGTGGGTGACGTGTTTTTGTGTGTCTGTTGTGTCGCGTGTTGTCTCCGGTTCATCAGCCACCGCCTGAAATCTGTTCGGGGTGGGTTCCACTCCCCGGACCGCCGGTAGCCTCGGCTGGCGAAAGGTCTTTTTCGCTGGCACGAAACCGTCCCAGTCCTGTCCGGTTACGCGGTTCCCTTCCAGGTTAGTTGATTCCTGGTCCCCTCCCAGAGCGACAACAGGTGCTGTCGGGGGCGCAGGTTCCTCAGAGGGAGAGGGAGTGGTTGGAGCAGGGGTGGTGGAGTGCTTCTTGCTCTTTATGTGCCTCTCCTTGCGTCGCTGCTTGGATGAGGTGGACTTGTGTAGGGGGGATTTTAGGTATTTGGGTCTGATGAAGGGCTGGGTCGAGGTGGTGGGTTTGGGGAGGATTGCGATCGACTCACGGGTCGTCCGCTTGCCTTTGTTCAGGGAAGCAATGTATGTGGAAAGGTTTTTGGTGGCGTTAGCAAGCAGGAGCGGACTTAGGAGAGGGGAGGGAGGGGTGGGATTACAGGTACTGACGATGTATGAGGTTGTTGGTGTTCTGTGTAGGATGGCATTATTTGCTGTGTTATTTGCCATGTCCGGAGCGGAGAAGGGGGGTGCTGTCAGGGGGGTGCCAGTTACAGCCTTCGTTGACACCGTTAGGTTTCCCGGCTGCATTGCTGGCCCTACTATATTCGTGGACGCGGAGGTCTGGACGGCGGCGGCGGAAACCTTTTCTGTGGTTCCGCGGCCGGCTTCCAGGTCCTGGCCCACAATTTCCCTACTCTTGGGGGGGAGCAGAGCCTGGCCCTGCGGCAGCTGGGGCGCTCGAGACGGCCGACGACGCGGCCCGCGGCAACAACAAGACGCGCTTTTTGTCGACAGCGGTTGACCGCTTCGACCCCAAAGCACCACTGGAGCTCGACATCCCGCAGAACGAAAAGAAACACGACAATTCTGCTGTCGGGCGTCGCAAAGTAATGACTCCTGCCCGCCGTTGCTTGCTGTAGACCTGTGAGCGAGTTACCGCCAATGCTTTAATAAAAGCAGAGCCGAATAAACTCCTGTTTTATCACCCGTGCAAGCGGGGGCTTTCATCTCCATGTCTCTGGTTCTTCTGTTTGTGTAGTGTTGCAGCTGGCCCCGTTTCTCCTTCAACAATTCCAGAGCCGGATCCCAGGCTCTGCTTAGCTGGTACCCTGTGTCGCGGTTCATAAGATCGTCAGCCATTTTAATTTCTATCGATTCTCTTATAACACTGTCCCAAAATCTGGGTGTTTGTGCTAGAATCTTGGTATCCTCATACTTCATGGCATGATCTAGTTCTAGACAGTGTTCAGCAATGGCTGACTTAGTCACCTGTCTTAATCTAGTGTGCCTCTGATGTTCTTTGCACCTGATCTCCACATTTCTTGTCGTCTGGCCAATGTAGGACATGCCACATTGACAAGGTATATTGTAAATCCCTGGTTTTTGTAACCCCAGGTCGTCTATGACACTCCCCAGCAGTCCCCCGATCTTGTTGGACGGACAGAAAACACACTTGATATTGTGTTTACAGAGTATCCTACTGATTCTGGCAGAAATAGAGCCAGCATAGGGCAGATATGCCACCTTGTTTGCTTCATCTTGGTCTTCTTCAGGAACCTGTGGTATAGTGGCTGGTTGGAGTGTCCTCTCAATTTGTCTGTCCGTATATCCATTCTTGGAGAAAACTGTTTTGAGACGTTCTATCTCTATAGGTAGATTCTCTTGGTCTGACAGGGCACGTGCTCTGTGAACCAAAGTCTTCAGAACCCCCATTCTTCTGTGCAGGGTGGTGACAGCTGCTGGCCTGCAGATATAAATCAGTGTGTGTTGGTTTTCGGTACACACTGCGGCCAATTGATCCATCTGCTTTCCTCTGGACTAGTACATCCAGAAATGGCAGCTGGCCATTCTTCTCCAGTTCCATCGTGAACCTGATATTAGGGTGGCGTGAGTTAAGATGTTCAAGAAACTCATTGAGCCTGTCCATCCCATGTGGCCAGATCACGAAGGTGTCATCCACATACCTAAAGAAGCATGTGGGTTTAAATGTGGCTGTCTCCAATGCCCTCTCTTCAAAACTCTCCATAAACATGTTGGCAACCACAGGGGACAGTGGGCTGCCCGTAGCTACACCTTCAGTTTGCTCGTAATATTGGTTTCTGTACAGGAAATACGTGGATGTCAGTGTATGACTGAACAGGTCCAACAGAGCACCGTCAAATTTCTCTGCAATCAGTTCTAGTGAGTCCTTCAGTGGGACCCTGGTGAACAGCGATACCACATCAAAACTAACCATGATGTCCGAATCTGTGATGTGCAGTTGCTTGAGGCGTTGCAGGAAATCTTCTGAGTTGCGGATGTGGTGAATACATTTCCCCACATATGGAGACAGGAGACCTTTCAAGTACTTGGCTGTTGTGTACGTAGGTGCCCCAATATTACTGACAATTGGACGTAGGGGCACGCCCTCCTTGTGTATTTTACAGTCTAGGTGGCACTGGCCCTTTTTCCCGTAGTTGTCTGATGATCTTATCGGGCATCCCTGTTTCCTTCAAGAGAGCATTAGACTTCTTGGCCACCTTGTCCGTGGGGTCACACTCCAGAATTCTGTATGCAGTGTCCTCCAGAAGTTGGCGTACTTTCTCATCATAATCCACCCGCTGCAAGATGACAGTGGAGTTCCCTTTGTCTGCTGGCAGTACCACAATGCTGTTGTCTTCCAGGAGTCTCTTGAGTGCAAGCCTCTCCTCGGTTGTGATGTTCGATTTCGGCGGCCTGGCCTTGGTGAGGGCCCTGCAGGTCTCTCGGCGCACTTCCTCTGCCACATCAGGTGGAAGTGTGGCTGCAACTTGCCCTACTGCACTGACGAAACCTGAAATGGGTACGTTTCTAGGGGTCGTAGCAAAGTTGAGACCCTTGCTGAGTACCTTTAAGGTTGTATCATCAAACTGTATGCCACTTAGATTCGTCACAGTGCGTGTCTCTTCCATCTGCTGTGCTTTCTTACTCATGCGGTCAAACTTCGCAGATTGGCAAGATGAGGCATTCCTTCTAGCACACTCAGCTAAAGACCAGGAGGCACGGTCTACCCAATCCCAATCTTCTCTTGTTAAGGAGGCTGCCATGTACAGATGAATGTGTAACAGCTCCCTGGCCACAACATCTAACCTGTGGCGCATATCTCGAATCCTCTCTCTCACCAGTGCCATGCTGGCTCTGCGTTTTATCTTGTTCGCCGCTCTGGAGTTGATGTGATGTTTAATTCTGGCAAATACTGGTACCACTTCTCCATCTCGACACCTCAGCAAAAAACTGAGAGAACTCAGCATCTTCCCTTTCTTCTGCCGAAGCTTGTCCAGCTTCTTGATATTCTGATACATCTCCTCCCCGTAGAGACTTTTGATGTAACTCTTCAGTCTTTCCCGGCGATCTAATGACATCTTGGGTTGTCGTGTGTTCTGCCGGATATCAGCGTCGTACTTGCACGATATTTCGGTCACGTAGCTCGTAACCTTCATCAGATGCGACCTGAGACTGCTCCTCGAGTGGACCTGGTCCAGTATTTATGCCTATGGCCTTCCCCCTCCACCAACGGCTGCAGGCGCTTCCTCTGTGGTCCGCGCCCATTCCCTGCGACCTGCTGGAGCGTTGCTGCTCCGTTTTCCGCTGTGTCAAGTGCGCCGACTCCCACCAGAGTCGGGACTGTACGAAGAAGAGAGAGGAGGCGCCAAAGTGCTGCAACTGTAGCGAGCCACATGTGGCGAGCTACAGAGGCTGCGCTGCATTCCGCCGCCGCCCACGGCAGAACGGACGATCAGCACCTGCCAGGAAGGTGCAACCTGGCACCAGCTACGCCTCCGCCACCAAGGGGGAGTCCGCTGACGCCACCCAGAGACGACAAGCGGCCTTCCCGCCACTTCCGCCACGGGACTCGAACGAGGCCGCACCATCCACCGCGCCTGGCTCGTCAGCCCCATAGGCTGCCTCCCAGGCTGACCACCACCAGGGTGGACGACGCACTGCCCGTCCACTCAACATTCCCGCGCCGCAGGCTGTTGGGCGCGCGGTCCAGCGAACGGACGCGACGGCGACGCCTCGCCCGGCCGCCCCCGCGCCCGCCGCTGCGGCTGTACCTGCACCATCAACAGGACCAGGAGCCGCAGACCTGGGAGCCCTTCTGGGCTCTCTCTCTGCCCTGCTCCAACAACTGCCCGTGCTAGTCACGGCAGTCACGGAGGCCCTCCAGGCTGCTACCATGAAGCCGCACCATGGATAATCCACTCATCCATGGACTGACCGTTTGCGGCTTCAACGCAAACAGCCTGTTCCCCCAACAAGGTGAGTTTCGCCAGTTCATGCAGGACGAGGCCATTGACCTCTGCCTGGTCGGCGAAACTCACCTTAAACCTGGGGTCCACGTGCGTGTAGCAAACTATGTTTGCTACCGCAATGACAGGCCAACAGCCGGCGGTGGTACCGCCATCTATGTACGTGCATAACTCAGGCACCACCAGGTGCAACTTCCGGACCTGGCAACCCTGGAAGCCACTGGGGTGACGGTCACCACGACAGCCGGGCAGATCACGTTCGTGGCAATATACAGGCCACCACGTGGACACCTCCAGGAGGTTATTTATTTAGCGTATGGCAAGTACAAATCACGTATGAAAAATCTAAAAGTACATAACACACAAAACAGTTACAATATCACAAACAAACATCTAGGTTAGAAATATAATCGATTGCACTGTTAGTCGCATCCATGAAGTCCCTTGTTGGCCCAGGGTAGGCCCTCAGAGGGCATTCTACCACGATATGGTGAATTGTCTGCCTGTCAGCGCCGCAGTCGCACTGTGGTGATGGCACTATGCTCCATTTGTACAAGGAGTCCGCACAACGGCCGTGGCTCGTCCTGATCCTGTTAAGGGTAGACCAGATTTTGCGGGGCAAATCAAAGCCCCGAGGTCTGTTAGATGTTCCCAATAAGGTGTTAACCTGAGGCGGTGTATTTTCCTCCCATTCTTCTCTCCAGCGGTCCTCAAGAATAAAAGCGTTCTTTACCAGATCTTTGGCACTTGCGAGAGGGGGGTGTCTGGATTTCAATCTCTCTTGCTCAGTTCCGTTACTCAAGGTGTGGATAGGAAGATCTGGGCTATTTTGGATTTTTCGACGCTCCCTGACAAGTGCGTGTTCTCTGCGCAAATGTGGCGGCGGGATATGGCTCAATACAGGCAGCCATTGGACAGGGGTTGACCTGATCGTTCCAGAGATAATCCTCATCGTTTGGTTCAAGACTGCATCCACCTTCTTGATGTGAGCACTATTTAACCAGGCTCTGCTTAGCTGGTACCCTGTGTAACGGTTCATAAAATCGTCAGCCATTTTAATTTCTATCGATTCTCTTATAACACTGTTATTACTGGCCAGACGACAAGAACTGTGGAGATCAGGTGCAAAGAACATCAGAGGCACACTAGATTAAGACAGGTGACTAAGTCAGCCATTGCTGAACACTGTCTAGAACTAGATCATGCCATGAAGTATGAGGATACTAAGATTCTAGCACAAACACCCAGCTTTTGGGACAGTGTTATAAGAGAATCGAAAGAAATTAAAATGGCTGACGATCTTATGAACCGTGACACAGGGTACCAGCTAAGCAGAGCCTGGGATCCGGCTCTGGAATTGTTAAAGGAGCAACGGGGCCAGCTGCAACACTACACAAACAGAAGAACCAGAGACATGGAGATGGAAAACGAGCCCCTGACGGACTGCCAGGCGCACCAGACCGAAGATGGAACACCCAGGAGTCGGACTGGTGGGCGCGGACCGCAGAGGGAACATCCAGAGCCGCAGCGGACGAAAAACGGAGCGGCAACGCTCCAACAAGTCGTGGTGAGCGGGCGCGGACCGCAGGGGGAACGCTTGGTACCCCAGACCGTAGATGAAACCCCCAGGAGCGGGTTTGGTGGGCGCGGACCGCAGAGGGAACACCTAGAACCGCAGCGGACGCAAAACGGAGCAGCAACGCTCCAGCAGGTCGCAGGGAATGGGCGTGGACCACAGAGGAAACGCCTGCAGCCGTTGGTGGAGGGGGAAGGCCATAGCCGTAAATACTGGACCAGGTCCACTTGAGGCGGATTCGAGGGTTGGATTCCCTCACTTCCTCATCGAGGACTCGCACTGCCTGGGCTACTCTCAGGGTGTATCTTCGACGTGGAAGAGCCTCAACCGTGCTTGTCGCGTTGTTGCCCGTCTGCACGCCGTCACTGCTGCCCGCCGCCGCCGCTGCCGCCGCCGCCGCCGTCGTCGTCTGTTCGCCGCCGCCCGGTGCTTGCCGCCGCCGCCGCCGCCGCTTGGTCGCCGTCTGTCGGTGCTCGCCGCTTCCTCTTCTGCCGCCGCCACCTGGTCGCCGCTTCTTCAGCCGCCGCCGCCGCCGCCGCTGTCGCCGTCTCTTGGTGCTCGCCGCTTCTTCTGCCGCCGTCTCTTGGTGCTCGCCGCTGCCGCCGTCTCTCGGTGTTCGCTGCCGCCTGCGATTATGGACGCCCCAACTACCACCATCATCTACACCTCTCCTTCACCTGCCCCCATTGTAACGTCATGGAGTGCTTCCTCTGGGATTCACCCGTCTCATGCACCTCCCCTACTCACAGTCTCCTCCCCATCTATCTCCTCTCCATCGATGTATCCCCACCTGTACGTCACTCCTGCTCCTACCCCTGCTACTGCCCCTGCTACTTCTCCCGCTACTGCCTCTGCCCCTGCTCCCAACCCCCCTCCCACTCCTGTCACCCGCCGAGACTTCCCTCCTCTCCCCCCTGCGACTACCGCTGCTTCCCCTGCCAGAGTCTCCGCCCGCCGCGCCACAGTCGCCGCCACAGAGCGCCCTACCCTCTCATCCGGTGCTACTGCCTCACAGGAGGGCCCTGCCTCCCACCACCTCCCCATCCATCCAGTCCCTCATCCCTCCTCCCAGGCAACACCCGCCAAAAAATCTTCCAAACGGCCCAGTGGCGACCTCTCCTCTACTCCTTCCTCCAAAAAGCCACTGCCCGCCCCACCTCCCCCACCTCCCACTGACCCTGCTATGGATACCACCCCACCTCCCTCCTCTCCAGCCCCCTCCCTGTATACCTTTGTCCTAGCAAACCCTGATCCGAAATTCCTGGATGCCTGCACCCTCACCCTTGAAATCCGGAAGTACATCCCCAGTGCACCCATCACCCAACTTATCCCTCGCAGAGACTCTGTTCTCATCAAGTCTCCCTCTCCTTCCTTCCATGCTGATCTCCTCTGGCGCCTTCCCCGCATCACCTTTGGGCCCCACGCATCCCTCACCCCTTTCCTTACATCCTCCTCTCCTCATCAACCCCAACCGCCTCGTCGTCCGCCAACCCTCACTGCCGTCATCACAAAACTCAGCCCTGTGGTCACGGAGGCTGAGGTGTTGGCGGAACTGAATGCCCACCCCTCCCTGGAAGTCCGCTCTGCCCGCCGTATTTACAACTCCTCTGGCCCTACTTTCCTCATGCGTATCTTTACAGAGTCCGCCTCCTCCATCGACCACCTCCTCACGCAGGGAGCCCTGATTTTCAACCGCCGCCACCCTGTTGTCCCGTCCCATTCCCCTCCTCAGTCCTACCGCTGCCAGCGTTGTCTTCTGTACAATGACCACCTCACCCAAAACTGCAAGAACCCACCCACCTGCCCCCATTGTAAAGCCTCCCACTTCCTCAAACAGTGTCCCAACCTCGCCTCCCCCCCATCCTGCAACACCTGCAATGAACCTCACCCCACCTATTCCTCCAAATGCAAAGCCAAGCCCCCTCCCACCAACCCTGAACTCACTGTCCCCGTTCGCCCCATTGACCCACCTATCCACCCTAAAAATTCCCTCCACCCTCCCCCTACAGCAGAAGACATCATCCGGTTCGTCACCGTCGTCCTGCAGAACATCCACCCCTTCCAGCGCCCCCACACACTCCAGCAGATTTCCCTCGCTGCCCGCTCTGTTTTCCACTTAAACACCTACGCCACATACTCCCACAACCAGGCCCACTTTACCTTCACCCGTCTAGACACCCTCGTTTAAGCCCGTCTCTCCCCTTCTCGCACCCACTCTCATGGCTCGTCAACAGTATCGTCTCCTCTACCTCAACATTCGCTCCCTACTTGCAAACAAATACCTCTTCATGCATACCCTCTCCCAGCACCAGGTTGACTCCTTCATCCTTAATGAAACCTTCCTCCAACCCCACCATGTGGTCCGCATCTCCCCTTATCTCCTTCACCGCACTGACAATCCCCTTCCCCTAGCTCGAGGCGGGGTCGCTATCGGCCACCTCCGGCATCTCCCTGTCCGGCCACAACCCCTCCTCAATGACCCAACCGAACACCTTCTCCTCAGCCTCTTTTTTCCCTCCCTCACCGTCACCTGTGCCACTATCTATATTCGCCCCGCAGCTCCTCTCCCCTTTGACTTCATTTCCCATGTTGACTGTACCTTCTCCACCTATGTGATCGCCACTGACCTCAACATCCACAGCCGTGACCCTGCCACCCTTCGGTGGTGGCATCAGTTCCTTGCCACCCTCCATGGTGACCTTGTTCCTCTCCCACAGCACACCCGTCGTGAAAGTAACTCCACCCCCGATGTTATCCTCACTTCCCCCAACCTCCTTGGTCGCATTGCCGTTGATGTCCTCAATCCCGTCAGTAGTGACCATCTCCCTGTCCTTCTCACCATCTCCTCTACCTGTCCTGCAGCCACCCGCCCAACTGCCCCTCCAAAGTCTGTCCATGACTACCACCGTGCCAATTGGGATGCCTACCGGTAATCCATTGCCTTACAGGTCGAAAGCCACCCCCTCACTTTCCACCACCCTGATGACATCACCCATGCCTCTTCCTTCCTTCAGAAGACCATCACTGACGCTGTGGAGGCTCATGTCCCTACCAAACTCATCCACCCTCACCACCCTACGCTTCCTCCACAGGCCGTCCTTCTTCTGCGTGAATCCCGCAGGCTCTACCGCTCCTTCCTCCGCACTCGTGACCGGGATACTCTCACCCGCCACCGGCAATTACAGCGACATATCCGGAACCTCCTTACAGCAAAGAAACGCCGGGACTGGCGTCAGACATGCACACGCCTCAACTCCACCCTCCCTGTCAACTCCTCCAAGTACTGGTCAGCCTTCCACCGCCTTACTGGTAGCCATCCCACCCCACATTACCCCATCCTCCATGACGATCGCCCCTTTCCTGACAATCTCAGTAAGGCTAACCATTTTGCTTCCCACCTATCCGAGGTCTTCTCCATTCCTGACGATCCGCATTTTGATTACTCCCTCTTCCCCACTGTCCTTGACCGCACTGACACCTCGGTCCCCCCGCTCGCCCCTAGCTTCCAGTACTTGGATCGGCTACCGCCCTCCGACATCAACACTCCCATCACCATGCAAGACATCACACTCGTCCTCCGCTCCAAACGCAACACCGCCCCTGGTCATGATGGCGTCACCTACCGTCACCTCAAGGAATCCCCTCCATCCTTCCTGTCTGTCCTTGCTACCCTGTACAATGTCCTCCTCTCCACTGGATTTTACCCTGACCTGTGGAAGACTTCCCGTGTCCTGCTGTTCCCTAAGCCTAACAAACCCCCCTCTGCTACCTCTTCCTATCGTCCCATCTGCCTCACCTCCGTGTTCAGTAAGGTCTTTGAGGCCATCCTCTCTCGCCGTATCCACCGCCACCTTAACCAGCAGTGCCTCCTTCCTCTTGCCCAATGTGGCTTCCGGCCTTCCTTCTCTGCCGACGACCAGCTCCTTAACCTTACCCATCTTCTTTCCCTCCAACTTAACTCCCGTCGCTCTGCTATCTTTGTTTCCCTTGACCTCCAGAACGCCTATGACCGTGTCTGGCACCCCGGGCTCCTTTTCAAACTCCAGACCTATGCTCTCCCCATCAACTTCGTCCGTCTCGTTGCTTCCTTCCTCTCCCATCGTCCCTCCTACGTGACTATCCACAATTCCAACTCCTGTACTTTCTACCCCTCTGCCGGCGTGCCCCAAGGTTCTGTCCTTTCCCCTCTCCTCTATCTCCTGTACACTGCTGATATGCCCAAACCTCCCCCTCCTGTTCATCTTCTCCAGTTCGCTGATGACACCGCCTTCCTAGCCCTTTATCCTACCCTTCAATGGTCCCAACGTACTCTCCAAACCCACCTTGACCAATTCACCGCCTGATGTAACCAGTGGTTCCTCCGTGTTAATCCCTCCAAGACCCAGGCGATCATCATAGGCCGCACCACCCGCTCCTTCCGCCTCCATGATTTCTACCTCACCATTTATGGCCGTCCTATCCACCTCACTCCTACCCTCAAATACCTTGGCCTCACCCTCGACCGCCACCTCACCTGGACTCCCCATCTCCTTACCATCCAACACAAAGCTCACAACCGCCTCCGCCTCCTGAAACTCCTGTCCGGCCGGACATGGGGTCTGCATCCTTCCACCATCCTCCACACCTACAAATCCATGATCCGCCCCATCCTTTGTTATGCCAGCATCGCTTGGATTTCCGCCCCTCCCCGGTTCTATAACGCCCTTCAAATCCTCGAACGCCATGCACTCCGCCTCGCCTTCCGCATCCGCCTTCCGTCCCCCACGCGCATCCTCTATGACCACATCCCCTTCCCTCACCTTCTCCTTCTCCTTGAACACATCCGCACACTATATATTGTCTGTCGCCTTGATCCCCCTCACCCCCTGGTGTCTCCCTTCCTCTCCACTCCCGACCAGTTGCCGCCCCTTTACCGTTGTGTCCCTCCCTCTCTCCATCTCCACACCCTCCATCTCCTTTCCCAACACAACTTCCACCGTCTACCACTCCCGGATGATGAGCTTCGCCCTGACATCTACCCTTCCTACCAACTCTAACCCCCTCTTCCTGCCTCCTCCTCAGGGCTCCCTCTCCTCCCCCTCCCTCCTTCTGAGCGGATTTCCCCTCCTACTCCCCCTCCATCTCTTGTGCCTTCTTTCAGTGTCTCTGCGCTCCCTCCTGCCCTGTCTTCCCATTTCCTCTCCCGCCCCATGTGTCTCCTGCCTCTTCGTGAACCCACGGTTGGCCCTCCTCTCTTCATCCCGCCGCTTTCCCAGCTGCCCCATGCTCTCCCCTCCTTTTCCATCCTCTCTGACCTTTCCCTCGGCAGGTCCCACCTGGTAGTTTTATTCTTCGTCGTGTGTGCTCCAAGTGGGTTTTAAGTGTGTTGTTTCTGAGTGTTTTTCATACTGTGGCCGACTTTTAACCTGTGCCTGCGCATCCAGTGACTTCTCCGTGTTTTAAGAATCGCCAACTGTGTTTTTTTTTAACTTTCTGCTGACTTTTTTAACTGTCCCCAATGAACGTCTACATATCAGTGTATTTTTACCTCCATTTTCTCCCCTTACTCTGTTTTATGTTCCCCTTTTTTTACCTCCTTATGTATGTATTATTTTATTCTTGTTTTAGTTGTCATGTCACTCGGCTGAAGAGCGGCGGATTGTGCTGCTGACAGCCCTCCCCTGCCCATATGGGGCAGGGGAATGAAATCACAATAAAGAAAAAAAAACACTTGAGGAGCAGTCTCAGGTCGCACCTGATGAAGGTTACGAGCTACGTGACCGAAATATCGTGCAAGTACGATGCTGATATCCGGCAGAACACCCGACAACCCAACATGTCAATTTTTTGATTTCTGGCTGGAGGGGGACAGGTTGATTTTTTCCCCGATGGGACCACTTTTCCACCAAATCCACTCCCTGTTACATGTGTGGTGAAGGATGTAAGAACAGATATACATTTATGTGCTTCTGGAGAGTGGGATGCGTCTAAAATAGGTAGTACCAGGAGTGGGGATGTATATATTTTAAACTTTATTGCCATGTTCGGTGACATGATGGCATGAGTCATGTTATGTGCCACTACATCATATGTCATAGTACTTTACTTGACATGATGCATTGTATTACATGACATGGGTACTGATACGAAGAAATGAAAACGTGCGAGGGTTTCAAGATGGTATGATTTAAATGTCGTTGAAGCTGGCAGATGTGTTGGAAACCTAGATCCATTATTTTACACACCTAAGTCTTCCGAAAAAGTATTCTCCTTTTTTGCGCTATGATAAGAGCATTTTTCATTGTGGTTGAGGAAAGTTTTTCTTATTTCACTTTTTTGAATCTTATATATGTTACTACCTCTAATACTTTCTATATATTCTGACACCTCTCATGTTACTCTTTCATGTTGGCTGTATTGCTCTAATTATTATTCTTGCAGTCCTTCTTCCTTGTGTTTCTAATCTGTCTAGTGATAAATTCTTTGCTAGCCATTAGCGTTCACTTAACTACTCTGACCGAATCACTACAGTGTTGAGACTTCCAATTATTTTTAGAGAAAGTTTCTCGTAGTAGACGTTCTTAGATAAACATTATTCTTTCACTAGTCTTTTCATTCTTTCTTTAATTATATTTTTGTTGCAGTTAATTTTATTGGATGATTTATTCAAGATATTTTAAATTTCCTTGTTTTTTTTTTCTACAGTCATTTCAGACTTTCGTGTATTTTCGTTATTTATCATGGCTTTTATGTTTTTAGTCGATATTCTTGTGCTAGGTAGCTTATGTCTTACAGTCTCTGCAGAGAAGTTACTTTTAATTTCACTTCAAAATAGACATATATTTATAATCTGACACTGTTTTAGCTATAGACATACTTACTCATTCTTTTCACCGTTTTCTGTTCTTTCTTGTTTCTCTTATTACTTTTTGGTATTTAGCTTTAGGTTTCATTCATAGAGGCAGAACTTACAATTTAGATGAAGACACATGATTCTGGTTCCATCCTAGAAATTAGTTTTGGGAGACTACTGCGACCTCTGTTTCCTTTTTTCTGGCATTTCTTCTTACATTCACTTCCTCTGCGAAAATTCGTTTTTTGAAAGATGACGTCAAAGTTGTAAAACGGTTCCGTTCACGGTGGACTGTGATTACAGTCCTGAAAAATTACCCGCAGACCTTGTTGTAGCGGCGCTGATCCTTTTCTTTCTCGTGGAACGGTGCCAGTCAGTATCCACGTCTGGAAACTAAGTTTCGCTTCTCGTGGTATACTTCTTCCCAGAGGCAAACCATATTCATGAGGACTCACCCGTGCTGACGGCGACCGCGTGTTGTTTTGCCATCAGCACAGATTGGACGGCTAGCAGCGACGCTTCGTCTTTCACTGTGATAACAAACAAAGAGTCTGCGCATACTTTCACCAGAAAAGAGGCCACGTCCTACATTTGCCAGAATTAGTTTTGTTCACGTAACTTCAAGCAAACAGTCATCAATTTCGTTATTCCTGATGCAGATTTGTTTGTAATGACTCAGGCAGAAGATACTGGATAACGTTAGCTATGTTCATAAAAGAACTTGTTAGAAAAACAGATCTTTTGTTTGCTGTATCGACTTTGATGTGTGATACGTTTGAGATTCACGACTGATTTTCAAAACGACATTGTTAATTGCTTACAATATCAAATGGCTCAGTACCTTCCATCCTATTTATATACACTTTTTGGAAGATATGTTGATACACACTGGTGAAAAAAAAAAATCAGCGACATACGGGTTCATCATAACGTGTGCAATACATACACTCGTGTGTTATAGTGTAAGATTTATGTTATTTTTCTCTAAGCAGACAGTTGGAAGGGAGAATGGATAGGTAAGATTTCTTCAGAACTTATAAAATCATTAGGGGAAGTGGTAATCAAGCGACTGTTCAGGTTAATGTGTACACGCTATGAGTTCGAAGACTACCATCGGACTTCCTCAAAAATATCATCCATACGGTATAAGGATAGCAAGAGCGTGTAAGTGCGAGAACTATTACACAACTAGCTTCCCGGCTCATGCATCCAAGCTGCTAACAAGAGTAATCATCCATACAGCATAAGGATAGCAAGAGCGTGTAAGTGTGAGAACTATTACACAACTAGCTTCCCGGCTCATGCATCCAAGCTGCTAACAAGAGTAATATACAGAATAACGGAAGAGAAAATTGAAGATCTGTCAGATGATCAGCTTGGCTATGGGAAAGGTAGGGGCATCAGAGAGGCAGTTCTGAGTTGCAACTGGTAAAGGAAGCAAGGCTGAAGAAAAGCCAAGACACTTTCACAGGTATTTGACAGCGTGAAATGGTGAAAGATATTCGAAATTCTGAGAAAAATAGGAGTAGGTGATATAGAAAATGTACAAGAAACACGGAGGGACAATAATACTGGAAGCCCAAAACGAAGTGGCCGGATTAAAAATGGTGTAAGACAGTGATGCAGTCTTTCGCCCCTACTGTTCTATCTATCCATCGAACAATCAATGGGGTAAATAAAGGGTAGCATATAAAAGATGAGAGTTGTTGATATTTGCATCCTTAGTGGAAGCAAAGAAGAAATGTAGGAATGGTTCAATGAAATGAACGGTGTAATGAGTACAGATTCATATTGGGAGTAAACCTAAGAAAGACGAAAATAATGAAGAGTAGTAGAAATGAGATTGACGGAAAACTGAACATAAAAATTTGGGACCAGGAAGAAGTCGAAGTTAGGGTATTCTGCTACCTTGGAAGCAAAGTAATTCACGACAAACGAAGCATGGAGGACATAAAATGCAGATTAGCACAGAAATAGAGGACATTCCTGACGAAGAGAAATCTACTAGTATCACACATCGGCCTTAATATGAGGAAGAAATATCTGCGAATGAAGGTTTGGAGCACAGAATTGTATGATAGTGAATAAAGGACTACGGGGAAATCGGAAACGAAGAGACTGGAAGTGATTGAGATGTGGTGCTACAGAACAATGTTGAAAATTCGGTAGACTGATATGATAAGGAATGAGGAGGTGCTCCGCAACATCGATGAGGAAAGAAATGTGGAATGTACGAGAAACAGTAATAGGAAGAAGGGACATGCTGATAAGAAATATGTTAAGACACCGGGGAATAACTCCCATGGCACTAGAGAGAGCTGTAAAAGATAGATACTGTACAGGAAGACAGAGACTGGAATACGTCCTGCAAATAATTGAGGACGTGGATTGCAAGTGCTATCTGAGACGATAAGGTTGAGACAGGAAAGGAATTCGTGGCCGGCTTCATCGAACCAATGAGAAAGTGATGGCCAAGAGCGCCCATAAGAGGGAGCAAGGGGACAGCAGCCCCCTTCCATACCCCTCCCCCCTCCCAATCTCTTAGGGAAATAAAAATTTAGTGCAGTCAGGTGCCTCCTTTTCCCTTGAAGCAAATATTTAAAATTCGGAACTGGAACTTTTTTTATGGCTACTTATAAATCGCCATTCGTCTTCCACAATATTAAGAATTCTCCACATCCCTAGGTCCAGTACACCCCCCCCCCCCCAACCGTCCCCCCTCCAACCTCCACCATCCACTCTCCCGCGTTGTAGAAACTACCGTTGCAGTTTGGTTTCTGTGTTGTGTAAGTGGTGTCAATCTAAACAATTTCTACCCGTCACGTCTTTCATGTATTAACAGGTACAACAAGACTCAAAGAATGGCCAGTAATCCAGCAGTGACAGCACTGCCCTGGCGCTCGCCGATTGCTATCACCATGCAGCAGCACTGCTTCATCGCTGCTGGATTTCTGTTTATTATCTGAGTTTCATTAACCCCTTAAAAAATACATCGGATTAGATTTACTTGGGTGCGCTCTATCGACTGGGACGTGAAATTGGATGGTTGGTTGATTTGGGTGAGGGGACCAAACAGCGAGGAACGAGGTCATCGGCCCCATCGGATTAACGAGGGATGGGGAAGTAAACCGGCCTTTGAAAGGTTAAAAGAACTATCGAGGAATTCGCCTGAAGCGATTTAGGGAAATCACTGGGAACCTAAATCAGGATGCCCAGACGCGGGTTTCAACAGTCGTCCTCCCGAATGCGAATCCACTGTGATAACCACTGCGCCACCTCGCTCGGTGACGTAAAATTCCGATTTCAGAACTTTTTCTTTGTAATGGGAAACAAATCTACGCTTTCTGTTGACAATGGGTGTCGCACGAAAAACGTGATGAGCACTATTTGTTTGGGCTGACACCAACTACGAAATTAAAAAACGAAATTGCACATATCTGCTGAAACACCAGGGAAAGTGTGCCTGAGCGTCTCTTAGGAGAGACTTCCTGTATAAACCAAAGAAAAGACAGCTGGGTCTTCCAAGACTCCTGTTTCACTGTAATTTATCAAAGATTTTTCCCGTGCGCAGTTGTTGCTGTGAAGAAAACAGTGAAAATAATCGACTCACACTTAAAAGGAGGAAGAGTGAGCATAGAACGAACAGTCGACGACAAGTTAATGTGAGACGGAGTTCAAGCTCGGACAACGAAAGGATGGACCAAGAAACCGCCCGTGTCATCTAAAATGGTTCAAATAGCTCTGAGCACTATGGGACTTAACACCTGACGTCCCCTAGAACTTAGAACTACTTAAACCTAACTAACCTAAGGACATCACACACATCCATGCCCGAGGCAGGATTCGAACCTGCGACCGTAGTGGTCGCGCGGTTCTAGACAGAAGCGCCTAGAACCGCTCGGCCACTGCGGCCGGCAGTGTCATCCAAACCATTCCGACATTCCCCTTAAGTGAGTTAGGGACAGAACCCAAAAACATAAATCACAACGAGGGATTAGGGGAATGCAAAACTAATGTGCTAAGCACAGCGTCACCTCGATCGAAGGCTTACTTTTAATGTAGTTGGCATACAGTCGGAGTTTGTGTTTGTAGAAGCGGCGCCAATTTATGCAGATGTTTACACTGATTTTCTGTACGAAATGCTGTGAATTATTGGACTTACTAATTTATTCATGTGACAGTTTCCGTTGTTCGATTTGAAATTTAGTATCTTGGCACAAGACGCAGTATGTTGTGGAATCAGATTTTAGTGAAATTCTGCGCTATTTCTTTATGATTAAACTTGTTGAAATCTTATGTAAATAACACACATACAGTTTTGGACACGTTGTGCAACACCTGTCACATATTCACGTTATATTTCAAGGTGTGAGAGACTCACGCCGTTTACCGGCGCATATCTCACCTTATGAAACGTTTCTTTCGACAGATTCGCAATTGTATTGGTATGGTACCTGAAAGGCAAATATTGTCTCAGGATAGCAGTAGCTGGCTGGCAGCAGAGGCAGCAATTCAGTAGCCTCTGACCATACTTACGCAGCTAGTGAGGAACCTCAGCTTGTTTACTGACGTCACAGCGTTGCCGTGGAAACGAGATACACTGAGGATTACAGAACTCGCGTTACGTCGTCGTGGATTATTCGGTTTTGCGGCCACAAACTTGCAGCTCTCTGCTGATATCCTTGTGCGCTGCAAGTTGTGAGCACTTTATCTCATTAGGAGCTCGTGGTTTGGAGGTACGCATTTCTTGCTGTTTGGTGACTATGTGTGTAACGTAGCGTTTAAAGTCCACACAAATTATGATTCAACTAAACCTTATGTATAAGATGAAACTAACGTAGACCTCTCACTCTGGTAATGGGGGATGTATGTAAAACTGGTCAAAAACGTTGAAATTTTTTTTGACACCAGACAGTTCTGTAGCATGTAGAAATTCTGTCTCCAGTTTTCAGAGTTTCTTTCCTCCTACGTATGATGTAAAAGTCATCTTGTTTCACCGAATGCGCAGTGCCACACATCCTTTTCTACGCGACTCTCTCCTTGTTTGCGATATTTTATTATTTCCTGCCATCAGAGAAGACGTTAGTATACTTCAGTAGGCTGTCAGCCCATTTACCATGCGATTAATTATGATTTATTACAGAAATGCACATATGGTGGGACGCAAAACCTGAACAATAGCTTTAATAACCTTATTTAGAGGAGACGCCGAAAGACAACATTTTGCTCATCTACTGTTGTTAAAATAGCCTCACATGATGATTGTGTAGTGTTCAGTGATGGTAACACAGGCAGAATCACGACACTATCAAACTATGATTTCATACAGGAGAATTCGCTGAAAACCTATGGAAGAACATTGACTTGTTCTGAAATGTCAGTGATGCATATTGCCAAAAGTGCGCAGCAGAAGCATCAGTCTGGACGCGAAGACCACATAAAGGCCAAAACAACCAAATGTATTGTTACGATCGGCATTAACGTACTTGTTTCTGGCATTAACGCTAGTAAAATCTTTTTCATGCATTCCTCACAACAATTACGTTTGTTAGTGTGTAATGAACATTTTCTGCTGAACCATTGCAGATGAAAGGATGAAATTTGCTATAGACTTTGTACATACCAAAACACAACTTCCTGTGGTACAAAATTTTTGGAAGTGCGTTACTGTCAGATTTATTAAAATTCTTCTGAAATAAGAGTTGCTATCTATCACGTACATAAATTTAAAAAATTGTTGCGAGATTTCTAAAGCCGACGTTAAAAAAACTGGTACAAATATTTATTTACCTGTTGTTGTTGTTGTGGTCTTCAGTCCTGAGACTGGTTTGATGCAGCTCTCCATGTTACTCTATCCTGTGCAAGCTTCTTCATCTCCCAGTACCTACTGCAACCTACATCCTTCTGAATCTGCTTAGTGTATTGATCTCTTGGTCTCCCTCTACGATTTTTACCCTCCACGCTGCCCTCCAATGCTAAATTTGTGATCCCTTGATGCCTTAAAACATGTCCTACCAACCGATCCCTTCTTCTAGTCAAGTTGTGCCACAAACTTCTCTTCTCCCCAATCCTATTCAATACCTCCTCATTAGTTACGTGATCTACCCACCTTATCTTCAGCATTCTTCTGTAGCACCACATTTCGAAAGCTTCTATTCTCTTCTTGTCCAAACTGGTTATCGTCCATGTTTCACTTCCATACATGGCTATACTCCATACAAATATTTTTAGAAACGACTTCCTGACACTTAAATCAATACTCGATGTTAACAAATTTCTCTTCTTCAGAAACGATTTCCTTGCCATTGCCAGTCTACATTTTATATCCTCTCTACTTCGACCATCATCAGTTATTTTACTCCCTAAATAGCAAAACTCCTTTACTACTTTAAATGTCTCATTTCCTAATCTAATCCCCTCAGCATCACCCGATTTAATTTGACTACATTCCATTATCCTCGTTTTGCTTTTGTTGATATTCATCTTATATCCTCCTTTCAAGACACTGTCCATTCCGTTCAACTGCTCTTCCAAGTCCTTTGCTGTCTCTGACAGAATTACAATGTCATCGGCGAACCTCAAAGTTTTTACTTCTTCTCCATGAATTTTAATACCTACTCCGAATTTTTCTTTTGTTTCCTTTACTGCTTGCTCAATATACAGATTGAATAACATCGGGGAGAGGCTACAACCCTGTCTCACTCCTTTCCCAACCACTGCTTCCCTTTCATGCCCCTCGACTCTTACAACTGCCATCTGGTTTCTGTACAAATTGTAAATAGCCTTTCGCTCCCTGTATTTTACCCCTGCCACCTTCAGAATTTGAAAGAGAGTATTCCAGTTAACGTTGTCAAAAGCTTTCTCTAAGTCTACAAATGCTAGAAATGTAGGTTTGCCTTTTCTTAATCTTTCTTCTAAGATAAGTCGTAAGGTTAGTATTGCCTCTCGTGTTCCAACATTTCTACGGAATCCAAACTGATCTTCCCCGAGGTCTGCTTCTACCAGTTTTTCCATTCGTCTGTAAATAATTCGCGTTAGTATTTTGCAGCTGTGACTTATTAAACTGATAGTTCGGTAATTTTCACATCTGTCAACACCTGCCTTCTTTGGGATTGGAATTATTATATTCTTCTTGAAGTCTGTGGGTATTTCGCCTGTCACATACATCTTGCTCACCAGATGGTAGAGTTTTGTCATGACTGGCTCTCCCAAGGCCATCAGTAGTTCTAATGGAATGTTGTCTACTCCCGGGGCCTTGTTTCGACTCAGGTCTTTCAGTGCTCTGTCAAACTCTTCACGCAGTATCGTATCTCCCATTTCATCTTCATCTACATCCTCTTCCATTTCCATAATATTGTCCTCAAGTACATCACCCTTGTATAAACCCTCTATATACTCCTTCCACCTTTCTGCCTTCCCTTCTTTGCTTAGAACTGGGTTGCCATCTGAGCTCTTGATATTCATACAAGTGGTTCTCTTCTCTCCAAAGGTCTCTTTAATTTTCCTGTAGGCAGTATCTATCTTACCCCTAGTGAGACAAGCCTCTACATCCTTACATTTGTCCTCTAGCCATCCCTGCTTAGCCATTTTGCACTTTCTGTCGATCTCATTTTTGAGACGTTTGTATTCCCTTTTGCCTGCTTCATTTACTGCATTTTTGTATTTTCTCCTTTCATCAATTAAATTCAATATTTCTTCTGTTACCCAAGGATTTCTATTAGCCCTCGTCTTTTTACCTACTTGATCCTCTGCTGCCTTCACTACTTCATCCCTCAGAGCTACCCATTCTTCTTCTACTGTATCTCTTTCCCCCATTCCTGTCAATTGTTCCCTTATGCTCTCCCTGAAACTCTCTACAACCTCTGGTTCTTTCAGTTTATCCAGGTCCCATCTCCTTAAATTCCCACCTTTTTGCAGTTTCTTCAGTTTCAATCTGCAGTTCATAACCAATAGATTGTGGTCAGAATCCACATCTGCCCCTGGAAATGTCTTACAATTTAAAACCTGGTTCCTAAATCTGTGTCTTACCATTATATAATCTATCTGATACCAATTAGTATCTCCAGGATTCTTCCAGGTATACAACCTTCTTTTATGATTCTTGAACCAAGTGTTAGCTATGATTAAGTTATGCTCTGTGCAAAATTCTACAAGGCGGCTTCCTCTTTCATTTCTTCCCCCCAATCCATATTCACCTACTACGTTTCCTTCTCTCCCTTTTCCTACTGACGAATTCCAGTCACCCATGACTATTAAATTTTCGTCTCCCTTCACTACCTGAATAATTTCTTTTATCTCGTCATACATTTCATCAATTTCTTCATCATCTGCAGAGCTAGTTGGCATATAAACTTGTACTACTGTAGTAGGCATGGGCTTTGTGTCTATCTTGGCCACAATAATGCGTTCACTATGCTGTTTGTAGTAGCTAACCCGCACTCCTATTTTTTTATTCATTATTAAACCTACTCCTGCATTACCTCTATTTGATTTTGTATTTATAACCCTGTAATCACCTGACCAAAAGTCTTGTTCCTCCTGCCACCGAACTTCACTAATTCCCACTATATCTAACTTTAACCTATCCATTTCCCTTTTTAAATTTTCTAACCTACCTGCCCGATTAAGGGATCTGACATTCCACGCTCCGATCCGTAGATTGCCAGTTTTCTTTCTCCTGATAACGATTTCCTCTTGAGTAGTCCCCGCCCGGAGATCCGAATGGGGGACTATTTTACCTCCGGAATATTTTACCCAAGAGGACGCCATCATCATTTAATCATACAGTAAAGCTGCATGTAAAGCTGCATGTAAAGCTGCATGTCCTCGGGAAAAATTACGGCTGTAGTTTCCCCTTGCTTTCAGCCGTTCGCAGTACCAGCACAGCAAGGCCGTTTTGGTTAATGTTACAAGGCCAGATCAGTCAATCATCCAGACTGTTGCCCCTGCAACTACTGAAAAGGCTGCTGCCCCTCTTCAGGAACCACATGTTTGTCTGGCCTCTCAACAGATACCCCTCCGTTGTGGTTGCACCTACGGTACGGCCATCTGTATCGCTGAGGCACGCAAGCCTCCCCACCAACGGCAAGGTCCATGGTTCATGGGGGAACACATGAAAGGAACTTCAGGCGCAGTAGATTAGATATAATTTATTTCTTTTAAGTGAGTTAAAATAATGTCATCCGCGTCAAGTAAGGGCAGTGTCTATATTTTCAGTTTAGCCTGAGTCTGCTCATGGGGGAAGTTATTTACCTAGTTACTAAGAATAGCCTACCACATTTTGAAAGCGATAGGTAAAGTAAATGGTCCTCATGGTATAGTACGTGTTCTAAAAGTATTCAGCAGCGGTCTGATCAACTACGGTGACAAAAAAATCCCAGATTATAGCCTATAACATAGTGGCAACATGTGAAAAATTTGGTTCAATTATCTCTCGAACAGTAAAAGTTCCATTAGCTTTATGAAACCTCGTAATTTCGCATACGTCCCCCCTTAACTGCGCATGATTTTATATTTGTTTCATAATCTATCCAGAAGAGCGACGATGGCGGAACACATGAAAGGAACTTCAGGCGCAGTAGATTAGATATAATTTATTTCTTTTAAGTGAGTTAAAATAATGTCATCCGCGTCAAGTAAGGGCAGTGTCTATATTTTCAGTTTAGCCTGAGTCTGCTCATCAATCGTTAAGCGAATATGTATTGCAGACGAAATGGGAGACATAGTGATTTGAGAACATGGGGCGGATGAAAGAAATGAACAGGACAGCAAATAACGAAATTTTACTTACTTTGTGTCTGTAGTATAGCAGGAAGAACATACACTGAAGGGAAAAATTTCAGCACTGAAAAGTAATTAACTTAGGGTAATGGAATTTCAGAAATACGTTGGTCTAGGTAACACATTTAAGTGATTAACATTGCAAATTCATAGGCTAATGTCAGCGTGAGATAACCTTCGCATATATGAAATGCTGCTACGTTAATTTTGAATGCAAGCGTACAGACGTGCAGACACTGTGTTGTACAGGAGCTGAATGTCAGTTTGTGGGAAAGAGTTCCATGCCTATTGCTCTTGGTCACTCAATACAGGGATGGTTAATACTGTTTGTGGGTGATGCTAGAATTGTCGTCCGATGATGTCTCGTGCGTGCTCGATTGGAGACAGATCTGGTGATCGACCAGGCCCAGGCAACATGTCGACAGTCTGTAGAGCATGTTGGGTTACAACAGCGGTATGTGGACGAGCGTTATCCCGTTGGAAAACTCCCTGGAATGTTATTCATGAATGGCAGCACAACAGGTCGCATCACCAGATTAACGTACAGGTTGTCAGTCAGGGTGCGTGGGATAACCACGGGAGTGCTCCTGCTGTGATCCGAAATCGCACCCCACGCCGTAACTCCAGGCGTAGGTCCAGTGTGTATAGCGTGTAGAAAGGCCATCAACTGGCCTTCTCCAAACCAACACACGGCCATCACTGGCACCGAGTCAGAACCAGCTTTCATTGCAAAACACGACGGACCCCCAGCCTGCCCTCCAATGAGCCCTCGCTTGACACCACTACAGCTGCAAATGATGGTGTTTTGGGATCAGTGAAATGCACGAAACAGGGCGCCTGGCTCGGAGCTGTCGTCGAAGTCATCGATCGGTAACAGTTCGTTGTCTCTATGCCAACTGCTGCTCAAATTGCTGCTGTAGATGTAGTAGGATGCGGCTGGACCATACGCCGAACACGATGCGCTTCCCTCGCTGTAGTGCCAAATGGCTGTGCGGAGCCCCGTCTTTTTACGACCGTATACTGTCGTCACCACCGCTGCCAGCGATCGTGTACCGTGGCTACATTCCTGCCAAGTCTTCCTGCAATATCACAGAAGAAACATCCAGATTCTCGCAGCACTGTTACACGACCCCGTTCGAACTGAGTGACATGCGTCTTCGTCGCCTTATATGTATTCTTCACTAACATCAACTCACCACGTCCAATCTCAAAGGTAACTGACTTTCACGACCGTTGTAGCGTGTATTTAAAGCTGATTTGCATCCTCATAATGGCACTACTTGTGCTACTCATTTGCGAATGGAACGAAATTTGAATTTATATCATCTCTCAGATGTAGAAACACGCCTACCAACTTTCCTTTATGTCACACATTTCCTTCTTTGTGTTGCAATTTTTTTTCCGTGGGCGTATTTTAAGAGTTGTAAGTAGGGTGGGCTTCGAGATTAAGTACACAGAGGTGCCACCTCTGGCAGCAAGAATGCCTATCAACCAGATGGGGATTTAGTCGAGTGATGTTCTGTGTCAGGTACTGGTACATCATTTCATGTTCCTTTAGCTCCACGCCAGATTTCATCGATTGTTGGATGGTGGAGGCACGTCAGTCTCTCGGCAAGACATGTCCAAATGTTTTCATTGGGTGCGAGGTCTGCAGAACGTGCGGTCTCGGACAACAGACCAATACGCTCTGTACTGAGGTAGCCCACGACACAAGGCCATGTAGTCTTAGGTTGTGTTGTTGAAAGACATCGTCATGGAGATCACAGCCACGAGTCTTCAGAAGTGCGACTTGTCCTGGCAGTCCGTCCAGATTACCGAGTATGCGAACCAGAGGCAGTTGTGTAGTGCACACAGTGGCACACCCCATACCGTTAAGCCAGGCGCTTGGCTCGTCTGACGATGACGCTTATACCCTGGAAACTTTCAGTCTCCTTGGAGACTCCACATATGGATACATCAATTTATTATTTATTTATTTACACGTCAAGTTCCGTAGGACCAAATTGAGGAGCAAATCTCCAAGGTCATGGAACGTCTCAGTACATGAAATTACAACATAAAAGTTACAACAGATAAAAATAAATGTTTATGAATCAGAAAAAAGTCAGTCCATAAATTTAAGTAAACGCAATCAACAATACAACGACAATCAGCTTAATTTTTCAAGGAACTCCTCGGCGGGCCGGTGTGGGCGTGCGGTTCTAGGCGCTTCAGTCTGGAACCGCGAGACCGCTCCGGTCGCAGGTTCGAATCCTGCCTCGGGCATGGATGTGTGTGATGTCCTTAGGTTAGTTAGGTTTAAGTAGTTCTAAGTTCTAGGGGACTGATGACCTCAGATGTTAAGTTCCATAGTGCTCAGAGGCATTTGAACCATTTGAACTCCTCGAAAGAATAGAAAGAGTGACCCATGAGGAAACCAGTTTCGATTTGAAAGCGTGTGGATTACTGCTAATATTTTTGAATTCGAGCGGTAGCTTATTGAAAATGGATGCAGCAGTATACTGCACACCTTTCTGTACAAGAGTTAAGGAAGTCCGATCCAAATGCAGGTTCTATTTCTGCTGAGTATTATCTGAGTGAAAGCTGCTTATTCTTGGGAATAAGCTAATACTATTAACAAGAAAAGGCAGTAAGGAATACGTATATTGAGAGGCCAATGTCAAAATACCCAGACTTGTGAACAGGGGTCGACAGGAGGTTCGTGAACTTACACCACTTATTGCCCGAAGCGCCCGTTTCTGAGCCAAAAATATCCTTTTAGAATGTGAAGAGTTACCCCAAAATATAATACCATACGACATAAGCGAATGAAAATAAGCAAAGTACACTAATTTTCGTGTCGAATAGTCGCTCACTTCAGATACCGTTCAAATAGTAAAAATGGCAGCATTAAGTCTTTAAACAAGATCCTGAACGTGGGCTTTCCACGACAGCTTGCTATCTATCTGAACACCTAGAAATTTGAACTATTCAGTTTCACTAATCATATGCCCATTCTGTGAATTTATAATGTCAAGTTTTGTTGAATTGTGTGTTAGAAACTGTAAAAACTGAGTCTTACTGTGATTTAGCATTAGTTTATTTTCTACAATCAATGAACTTAGGTCATGAATTGCGCTATTTGAAACTGAGCCAATGTTGCATACAACATCCTTTACTACCAACTAGTGCCATCAGCTAATAGAAATATTTTAGAGTTACCCATAATACTAGAAAGCATATCATTTATATAAATAAGGAACAGGAGAAGCCCCAACACTGATCCCTGGATCACACCCCACTTGACCGTACTCCACTTAGACCTCACATCGTAGCCATTCTCAACATTGCGACTAATGACCTTTCGCTGCCTGTTGCTAAAGTAAGAGGTTCAAATGGTTCAAATGGCTCTGAGCACTATGGGACTCAACTTCTGAGGTCATTAGTCCCCTATAACTTAGAACTAGTTAAACCTAACTAACCTAAGGACATCACAAACATCCATGCCCGAGGCAGGATTCGAACCTGCGACCGTAGCGGTCTTGCGGTTCCAGACTGCAGCGCCTTTAACCACACGGCCACTTCGGCCGGCTAAAGTAAGAGGTAAACCAGTTGTGAGCTGCTACCTGTATTCCAATATTTTGTGATCAACACAATCAAATGCCTTAGTTAAATAAAAAAAAAATATGGCTAGCGATCGAAACCTTTTGTTTAACCCATCCAGTACCTCAGAGGGAAAAGAGGATATAGCATTTTCAGTTGTCAAACGACTTCTAAAGCCGAACTGTACATTTGAGAGCAAGTCGTGTGATATAAAATGATCAATTATCCTTACATACAATGCCTTTTCAATAACTTTAGCAAACACTGATGGCATAGAAATAGGTCTAAAATTATCTACATTATCCCTTTCACCCTTTTTATAAAGCTGCTTTATTACTGAGTACTTTAATCGCTCAGGAAACTGACCATTCCTAAAGGAAAAATTACAAATACGGCTAATTACAGCCTAACATGTGCAGCACAGTACTTTAATATTCTGCTAGGCACTCCATTATAACCATGAGAGTCCTTAGTCTTCAGTGATTTTATTATTGACTCAATCTCCCTCTTGTCTGTATCACAGAGGAGTATTTCAGGCATCAATCTCGGAAAGGCATTTCCGAAGAGAGTTATATGATTCCCTGTAGAAACTAAATTTTTATTTAATTCACCAGTAATGCTCTGAAAATGATCGACTCTGAGCACTATGGGGCTTAACATCTATGGTCATCAGTCCCCTAGAACCTAGAACTACTTAAACCTAACTGACCTAAGGACATCACACAACACCCAGTCATCACGAGGCAGAGAAAATCCCTGACCCCGTCGGGAATCGAACACGGAACCCGGGCGTGGGAAGCGAGAACGCTACCGCACGACCACGAGCTGCGGACCTGAAAATGATTGTTAAATACTGTACATATATCTCATTCATACTGTCAGCAGATACAAACTCTTGTGAAAGGTTGACATGGTGCCACTCTGTCTCCAGCGTTGTCTTTAGACACAACATAGGCGACTTATCTCTCTCTGTTGCCAAGTCAAGGGGAGCTACAAGAATGGTCGCTGTGCTGACAGTACATATACGACAGGCGTCATCGTTCTGTCCGTTTGGATGCTTGTCTTTCGGCAAACAAGCCCCTATCCTCACTCAATATACGAGACGTGGCTGCCTGATCCTAAACGGTCGATCGAACAGTATATCTGTCCTCTCGGGAGCTACTCACGTGGCGCTATTGAGATCCTACATGGTACAGAACCTATTAATTCCACTTTCGCATGGTACTCTTGTGGGCCCGACCACTGTGAGCATCAATAATGGGAAACGACAGACGGTATTCTCGGTAGGCCAAGATCCAGCCATTGTCGGATTCCGACACGTAGTCGCAAACATTCATCGTTTCTGCACGAGACGTGACACGATATTGTCACAAGCAACCAACATTCAAATGGGATATGTAAGTGAGAAACCCACTGTGCAACATCTCCTTATATACGGGTTCAAAATGGTTCAAATGGCTCTGAGCACTATGGGACTCAACATCTTAGGTCATAAGTCCCCTAGAACTTAGAACTACTTAAACCTAACTAACCTAAGGACATCACACACACCCATGCCCGAGGCAGGATTCGAACCTGCGACCGTAGCAGTCCCGCGGTTCCGGACTGCAGCGCCAGAACCGCTAGACCACCGCGGCCGGCTCCTTATATACGAGGGAGGGGGGGGGGGGGACGTTCAATTTTTTCTCGGCTAATTTAGGTTGAAAAAATGAGGAATTTGTTGTGGGACATCGCGAAATATACCCGTTTCAGCCCCTGCAGTTTCACGAAGTTCCGACAAGTGGCGAAGCTATACATCAAAATGGCGTCTGTAATGTAGGTGCATTCCAAGCACAGAGCTGCCGTCGAGTTTCTTTTGCTGGGAAACCAGAGCATCGCAGATATTCATAGGCGCTCGTAGAATGTCTACGGAGACCTAGCCGTGAACAAAAGCACAGCGAATCGTTGGCCGTGGCGTCCGTCATCGATGCAACAACATCGCGCAAACCTACCCGATATCCCGCATGCCAGCCGGCTGCGCGCAGCTGTGACTCCTGCAGTTTTGGAACGTGCGGACACTCTCATTTGTAGTGATCGACAGGTCACAATCAGACACCTCGCTGGTCAACCGGAAGTCTCTGTTGGTAGTGCTGACATACTGGTCCACTGGTGTTCTCAAAGATGTGTGCCCGCTGGGTTGCTTGCCGCTAGACAGAAGACTATAAAAAACAACTAAAAACCAACTGTGAGGAACTGCTTGCGCGTTAAGAGGATGATCGTGACAACTTTTTCCAATGCTGTCACAGGGTATGAAACATGGGTTCATCACTTCGAACCGGAATCAAAGCAGTAATCCATGGAATGCCGCCAAACCATGTCTCCTCCGAAGAAAACGTTCAGAGCCGCATTCACAGCTTTTAAATCTTGACCAAAGTCTTCTGGGACTCTGAAGGGGTTTATTGGGTTTAATGTCCTCCCTCACGGTGCAACATTCAACTCTGAAGTGTATCGAGCTACCCTCAGGAAACTGAAGAAACGACTTCAGCGTGATCGTCGCCACAAAACGCAAACGAACTTCTCCTTCTCTATGACAACGCAAGGCCTCACTAAAGTGTGCGCGCGCGAGAGGAGCTCACAAAACTTCATTGGACTATTCTTTCTCATCCACCCCAGATCTCGTACCTTTCGACTTCCATCTGTTTGGTCCAGTTTCGTAGGAAACAGTATGTGGATGATAGGGAGGTTATTTACGCAGCATGACGTTGGTTCCGACGTCGAGCAGCAGAATGGTACCATGTGGGCATGCAGGCTCTCCCAGTAAGATGACGCAAGGCTGTCGCACTGAACGGAAAGTATGTTGAAAAATCGGGTTCTGTAGGCAAAAGAGTGGGGCATTTATAGTATACTATTATTATTAGTTAGTTAGTTAAAATATTCTTTATTTATTTATTATTCTTAATAATGTTCTTTATGGTGCTTTTATTTTAATTATAGGTTTAGTTATTGGTTTTAGTTGGTTTAGCTCAGTTCCTTATTTCCTTTTATATTAACTCTCCTGAAAAACTGAAAAATATAAATATTTCCTTTTAAATACCACAGGAGAGCAAGAGATGTATTCTGCAGCGGCGATCTCGTGGAAATTCCTCGTCGTTATTTGCTCCATCTGAAATCTCTAAAACCTATTCTCGCTACGCAGAGCGTTCGGCACGACTTTGTGCTACGTTGTTTGATGAGTCTGGAGGATAGGTCCAACAATTTAGCAAGTTGAAGTTTATTAATTCGGAGATAATCACTCGACGAATTCAGACCGAGGAAAATGCAGGTTCGCACTATCGTTCCAAACTTCATCTTCGAGCTATCTACGTCTCGTAATACCTATACCGTGATAATTAACTAATTTCGGTATGGAAATATATACACCTTGAATATTTGATGTTAGTTATTGGATTTTATTTTGTGGAAAAAACTATTTGAACATTTACTATATACCATAATGGCGTCTCACAACACAATCTCTCCTCCTCTCACACGTCCGATCTCTCCATTTCCTTCACAATCTAAAACAATATCATTGGTTCGGTAAGACACAGAGATGCGTTCGTAGCACGGGACGTCCGAGTTTCGCAGTCGGTATATGCCGTTCACCATAATATCAATACGTCGCACCCAAATCAGAGTTCTACATGCATTAATGCAAACAAGCACGAGAGATCTTAATACACTCCTGGAAATGGAAAAAAGAACACATTGACACCTGTGTGTCAGACCCACCATACTTGCTCCGGACACTGCGAGAGGGCTGTACAAGCAATGATCACACGCACGGCACAGCGGACACACCAGGAACCGCGGTGTTGGCCGTCGAATGGCGCTAGCTGCGCAGCATTTGTGCACCGCCGCCGTCAGTGTCAGCCAGTTTGCCGTGGCATACGGAGCTCCATCGCAGTCTTTAACACTGGTAGCATGCCGCGACAGCGTGGACGTGAACCGTATGTGCAGTTGACGGACTTTGAGCGAGGGCGTATAGTGGGCATGCGGGAGGCCGGGTGGACGTACCGCCGAATTGCTCAACACGTGCGGTGGGAGGTCTCCACAGTACATCGATGTTGTCGCCAGTGGTCGGCGGAAGGTGCACGTGCCCGTCGACCTGGGACCGGACCGCAGCGACGCACGGATGCACGCCAAGACCGTAGGATCCTACGCAGTGCCGTAGGGGACCACACCGCCACTTCCCAGCAAATTAGGGACACTGTTGCTCCTGGGGTATCGGCGAGGACCATTCGCAACCGTCTCCATGAAGCTGGGCTACGGTCCCGCACACCGTTAGGCCGTCTTCCGCTCACGCCCCAACATCGTGCAGCCCGCCTCCAGTGGTGTCGCGACAGGCGTGAATGGAGGGACGAATGGAGACGTGTCGTCTTCAGCGATGAGAGTCGCTTCTGCCTTGGTGCCAATGATGGTCGTATGCGTGTTTGGCGCCGTGCAGGTGAGCGCCACAATCAGGACTGCATACGACCGAGGCACACATGGCCAACACCCGGCATCATGGTGTGGGGAGCGATCTCCTACACTGGCCGTACACCACTGGTGATCGTCGAGGGGACACTGAATAGTGCACGGTACATCCAAACCGTCATCGAACCCATCGTTCTACCATTCCTAGACCGGCAAGGGAACTTGCTGTTCCAACAGGACAATGCACGTCCGCATGTATCCCGTGCCACCCAACGTGCTCTAGAAGGTGTAAGTCAACTACCCTGGCCAGCAAGATCTCCGGATCTGTCCCCCATTGAGCATGTTTGGGACTGGATGAAGCGTCGTCTCACGCGGTCTGCACGTCCAGCACGAACGCTGGTCCAACTGAGGCACCAGGTGGAAATGGCATGGCAAGCCGTTTCACAGGACTACATCCAGCATCTCTACGATCGTCTCCATGGGAGAATAGCAGCCTGCATTTCTGCGAAAGGTGGATATACACTGTACTAGTGCCGACATTGTGCATGCTCTGTTGCCTGTGTCTATGTGCCTGTGGTTCTGTCAGTGTGATCATGTGATGTATCTGACCCCAGGAATGTGTCAATAAAGTTTCCCCTTCCTGGGACAATGAATTCACGGTGTTCTTATTTCAGTTTCCAGGTGTGTAGATAAAGATGAAGAAATCTAATGGTGGATTGAAGGAAGACTCCAGTAATGGTAAATAGGAGGCTGAAGTACACGAAGAAAAACAGAAAGGAGCACAAAATGAATTCGATTACTGAAATTAAATGAAGAGGGAGAGGAAGTGGGAATTCTATGAAGCTATAACGACGGCATAAATAAAAGCGCCGCTAGTAATTCAGTAGTCGATTTTAATGAAGGAGGAAATAAGACACGGCAGCACACCATAGGCGTGGTGAAGTCATAATTTTTTAGAGGAAGTGTGAACAGACTAAATCAGACGTACGAGAGTGATATGTAGAGAAACTGAGAATTATATAATTGCAGGAAAAACGAAGAGACGTGTGGAAGATTATAGTATACCTACAGAGCAATAAGAATGGACGTTAAGCTTCCAAGGAAAGAAAGAGGACTACTGTGAAATGGAAGAATAGGGCGGCTAGATGAAAGATGTTTGTCGAACGCCTTTATCCTGTAGAAGAACTGTATCAAAGTGTGGTAGAAGAGGAAGGTGGGGAGGGGAAATTCGTGTTGAAGAAACAGTTTATCTAGTAATGTAGTCAAAGTTTGACAGAGCGGCGAATGATCTCAGCTTAAAAATGCGGTTCTGACTTCGCAGTTAGTTTTGGAAAGACGGATGAAGTACAAAAAATTAATTTCTTTTATTTGCGCCAATGATCACAAATTTCTTTTGTCTTTAGATTACCAGTTTCAGTCAGCAATGATCGTCTTCAGATCTGCAGCGAATCATGGGAAATTAAGGATCGAGTATAATAATTATGGTAAGTATTATATCAGGCAGACCTGCTGCACTTTTAATGTACGGTTTAAAGAGCATTTACGGCCAAGTAACAAAATTGCCTTTGGATACACTTAGCGGAAATTGACTATATTTTAGTGAGTATTGAAAAAAGTGTGCTTGTTCTTCACTGAGCGCAAAAGGGTCGTGCTCTCGATTTGTTTGGAGAACTTAAAATTTATAAAGCCAACAGCTAAGGTGCTCAACAGGCAACACGATTTTGTACCCATTGCCTACTTTAGTTTATTTGACATTAATGATTTTTTAAAATGTATGTGTGGTTGTGGTGGAGCCTTATCACCTTTGGCGATTTTGCTGCCTGTGTGTTAGGTAGTGGAGATAAGTCAGACTTTATTTATTGCTCTTTATTTACAGGTGCTGGTAACGCAAAGGGCCCTTTCGCCTATAGGTATATGGTGGGCGTGCTTTATTTTTTATTTATCTATATTTTACTGAGCTTTGTTTTTGATTATCTCGTGTCCTGCAGGTGCAACTCCATCGTCTACCAGAATGGATCGTAACAAAACGGTTCAAATGGCTGTGGGCACTATGGGACTTAACATCTGAGGTCATCAGTCCCCTAGAACTTAGAACTAGTTAAACCTAACTAACCTAAGGACATCACACACATCCATGCCCGAGGCAGGATTCGAACCTGCGATCGTAGCGATCGCGCGGTTTCAGAGTGAAGCGCCTAGAACCGCTTGGCCACAACGGCCGGCGGATCGTAACACTTTGTATTTGTGCCATCGTTGGGGAACGATAGTGCCTCCTGTCACTAATTGATGAGCAGTATGACGTAGTGCGTCGATCTTGTCAAACAGTTTTTGGGCCTTCTCCCGCACTTTTTGGCACAGGTATCTTTTGTGGAGAGCATCGTGGAGTTCCTTTGTCCTTATCCTACAGGGTGCTCTGAGGATCCATCGGAGACATTTGTTTCGTATGACACGGAGCTTCTTGAAATTGGTGTCGCACGTTGTGGCTTTTCCGTGACGTGATGCGTTTTGTGTTCAGGTAAGCGGCCAGGCGGCCAAGGAATATGTTAATTTCCTACGTGTAGCCTCGTACGGACGACTGGTCGGCGTCTTGTAAAATATTGGCCACTGTTTATCCAGGCTGATGTTAGTCTTGTGTAGTTGTGCAATCTCGTAATCCCTTGATCTCATTTGTTGTCTCTTGTGAAAAACGGTTTTTCCTCAGCATGGAAGGTATTTGACAAATGTCGAACTGTAGGTATGTCATTGATATAAACGTTGAAAAGTGCTGGCGAGATTACAGATCCCTGTGGGATATTTGCATGGACTGGTTTCTCGGCAGGGTTCTTGTCGTCGATGCGCACATACAATTTCATGTCTTGAAGGAAGTTATCGAGTAGTTTTATGTAGCAGTCGTTTATGGTGGTGTTTTGTTTCAGCTTCACAACTAAGGTTTGGCGCCATACTTTATCGTAAACTTTCTCGTCGTTCATGAACACTCGAATTGTCTAATATCGTTAACTGAAGTTGTCTTGTATGGTTTCGATTATTTGGAGGACTAAAATTTCGGCTGATAGTTTGAAACGTCCGCTTAGATCAATTATACAGGACTGTGTTTAAACTGACACAATATTTTAGCGCAACGCAATCTGACTTTCAAAAATCCCTACAAAAAAATGGCCCTGACTAACATTAACCTATGCGTTTCACAAATCGCTTACCTCACAAAAATCTTGGTTACTCGAACTACTGCAATACAGCAAGCGCCACCACTGCCAGCTAAATAAAAGATTCAAACTACGGAAGGCACTAACTACTGATAGGCATAGTTAGCAAATGAAAGATTTTGATAGAGAACAAACAATGTATTTACCTTAATAGTCATCAAAAGTCATAATATATATATGAGTTCATAACATCCATTCTTACAAATATCAAAACTCCGCCATTTCTCTCCCCACATCCACCACTGCTGGCGGCTCACCTCCAACTGCGCAACGCTACGCGCTGTTCACATCCAGCTGCCGCTGCCCAACACTACAATGGCAGACAACAATGCAAACTAGCCACAGACTGCACACAGCACAGCCAGTGATTTTCATACAGAGCGCTACGTAACGTTGCCAACAAGAAAACATAAACAGCCTACTTACATAGCCCCCATGCTCCCCACAAAAAATTTTACAAATTGTTTTGGGCAGTGGCCAATAATGATTTGATAAAATTTTTCATAATTACAATAACAAAGAAATCAAAGGCACACACTTATTGATACAATGTTGGTCAAAAGCTAAAATTTTCTCACAGTCCATAAAGACAGTCCTGATCATTCATCACAGTAACATTGCAGTGTTTTTCTCAAAGTCTGAGCAGTAAAAGAAATCTTGAAGAAGTAGTGTTGTCCTTACAACGGAAAGACAGTGCTGACTCTTGACATGCAGACAGGTATTGGTCCACAACAGAGCAAACCCACTGCAGAGTCAGTCGAAATTTTGAAGAGTATTGGTAGGTAGGTCATCACAGAGCAGACCCACTGTAGTCCTGGTAGAGATTACGGTACTGGTGTGCCACCAGAGGTGCAGACCCACTGCAGTCCTTGTAGAAATAATGGTGTTGGTGAGTCATCAAAGGTGTAGACCCACTGTAGTCCTTGTAGAGATAGCTAGCAGCCATCTGTTGCGACTGTGCAGGTGCACAATCACCATCGAAGAGTCTTGCAGACAATATAGCAAGTCCATAAACCACCACTTGTGCACTCACAAAGTTTTTGGAATTGTCCTTAGAACCAGCAATGCTGTTATCCAGTCCCTTGCTGAATTATTAACACACGTACAAACACTAACAGTCCCTACTTCTCACATATTGTCCATATACTATGACCAACAGAAATGTGTGCAGTGAAATGTAACTTACAAGTTACTTAATCTGATGAACTGGTGTCCATTACAATTTTATAACATAAGATTACAATTACAAAGATACAGAATACATCATTAAAGGACATAACAACACAGATAACATTTGTAGTAATAGGGGCTTTACAAAAGAATAGAAATAAACATATACACCAGTGTTACAGGAATTATGACATGAATACATAGATAAAAGATCAGAATAACTTTCGGAATATCAACTTCACACATGAGCATTAAAACAAAACAGAACAAATAATGTTTAAACATCTTTACAAAGTAAATAACATGGTATTAGAAAAATTCTACAACATAACAACATCAGCTAAACACACAAAGGCAGGAAAAACACAAATACACAAGGGAACACAAACACATAGTGGGATAACACAAGGAAAGGACAGGGTTTCTTTTACTGCAGTATTTTGCAAACAAAACTTTCTTTACTTCTCGGAGATCTCCCTTCGTTCCTCATTATTTCCAAAAAGTCCTATCTATACCTGCTTTCTGTACTTTTTTCGTATGACTTCTCAATGCATTTCTTCCAATTCATCGCAACTCATTCTCTTATATAGTCTACCCCCTCTTAAGCTAACTTAAATCTACTGAGCTCAGATGCTAAACTAAGGGACGAGGCAATGCAGCAGCACAGAACAATTAACACAAACAGCAATGACAAAAAATACAAAAGGCAAAGCAAGCAGCATAAATTACAACTAATATAAGGCAATGAGCAGCAAACAAGAAAAATAAATCAGTAGTAAAACTGGCTTAAAAGAATAATACAAAGTGAAATTTAGTAGCACTATGCCTGGCAAACAGCAGCAGCAAATGCAAAAACTTATATCTAAACATGACATAGCGCAAGCAGAAAAAATATTACACTAAAAATGGCCATGTCTAATACCTATGTCACATCTTAACACTAGAGTGATGCATCACGAGAACTTACACTAGCAGATAAGTTACCAAATCGTAAAGAAATTATTTATGGAATTCCTGTGAAGGGAAATGTCTATTTATGTGCCCTCGTTTTCTTGGAAGTAGATCATAAATTTCTTATTGACTGGATCTGTAGGCATAAAATAACTATATTAGTACATATATTAAATTTTATTTTAACCATTGCTGCAGTGCAGCTAGAAACTAGATATTAAAGAAAATGAGCAAATATGTACAAAGGACGGCATGAAACATCATTCATTAGCCATATGGCATTTCATAAGGCAGTAAAAATTCTCTCAATTCTCGAGAAAGACACTTGTCATAATCAGGTGTGCAGATGTAAGTATCTTTCCAAGTAATGAGCGTGTCGTATTTGTGGTGCATTCTACAAAGGAATGTCAATAGCGAGGATAATGGCCTCCCCTTTTTTTTTCTTTTCTACCTGTGCCTCTGACAAGGCACACACTAATGGCTTTTTCTCCAGGCGTCTGACACAGCTGGGTGCCCATGACGCATTACGTGCAGGTGGTCACTTAACTTTCTTACGGAAATATTTACGACAGCAGTTTCCGCTACAGTGGCAGTCTCATATAAAAAATTTCAGAGGTCGAGAATTTGCATTGCAAATGTATAGATACAAAATATTATGAATATAACAGTGTCCAAAAAATTTTCGCCGACATTGTGGTACATTCACGCATTTACACACATTTCATAACTCTTAAAGTACGATTCTTGGTTTCCAACATCCTTTTTCACAAGTCAGAGTCCCTAACCACTATTCATTACTCCTTACCTTATTACACATAAAAATATTCGTCGACGCTTCTTCAATATTTCATCATAACAGATACGTAGCATAATCAAATTCCTCATATAGCATCAGCTTATTGACCATAAACATATCTCAGCAGCATAATACACATCGTCGTCGTAAAAATAACATCATAACACCTCAATCAAATCTCAAAAACGTCGTAGCTTTCTGCAATAATGTCAAAACCTAAAAAAAATTCTCTGCTCATTTAAATAGTGTCATCAACCTCAAATGTACTGTAAAAATCATGATCCCATATCAAATATATCATTCAAAGCTCTCATAGTATCACAATGGTTCCGGAAAAATATGAGCATTTCACAAAGTACAGACAAAATACAATTTCATAAGTGTGAAGTTATCCAACTGTGTAATTACGTAAACATCTGTCACTGATGTAGTAAAGTAAATATTTGTCTCTCTCAGTTAAATGATCAGATAGCTGTGTAATTCTGTGTTAGAGAGATATGGTACCGATGTGTAAAGTTGTATAAGCAAATACCATATTAGCTAGGGCTCCTTGTGCTTGCCAAACACATGGTACACAAAGTAAGCGTGTACCCCCCTGAGGATTAATGTAATTATACCCTCAGGTGTTACAGATCACAGCAATGGAATGAAATGTATCATGGAAAACTTTCCTTGTAATTCAAAAATCTTGAAAAATAAATGACTTAAGTACAAAATTAATCTCTCAAATGTGTTTCCTGTAGCGCTAAATGTGCGTCTTGCTGTAAGATAATTCTGTGGAAGTGTCGTAGTTATCGTCCTCTGTAAGCAAAGTTCTGCTGAAGTCAATACAGTTACCTCATCATAAACGAAAGTGAAATGCTTTGCGTATGGATACCGTAGTTATTATGCTTATTGGCGTGATGAAGAAAGTACTGTACAGTAACGTATTGTTGTGCCACGAAAAAGGCAGTCTCATTGTAGCTATACCACAAAAGTTACTACTAAAACTTGTTTTACTTTCCGGAATAATACAGAATAACTGTGAAGATATAAAACAGAAACACCGCAAAAGCAACATTGTGAATTGTCACTCATTAGTAGCGTCGTGATAAAATCGTGTAGCTGTCACATAAACTAACCACTGTGTCATCTGGTATTTCACAGAAAGTACTTTAAATCCAGAATGTATCTTCAAGTAAACCAAAATGTTGCATTAAAATCTCATTAGCAGTACTGGCAAATGTTCTAAGTATGTGACCCTTATAGTCATTACGTGATCGTGCAACTAACAAACAAGAATGTACACACACAGTAACACTGTGTCGTCTGTTCACTATAACAATGCACTCATAACTACTGTCTGAATATGTATCCTGGTTCTAGATTGGATAGTTAACTTCAAACACTGTTGCATGTTAACAGTTTCTAAGTCTAACAAAGCATACTAGTAATGTAAAGTGAAAAATTTTATGGCAAAGACTAAGTTAAAAAGCAGATTATCTTTCAATAAACGGTTTTACATGTGAAATGTGGTGTAAACCTTTACTCTTCCTAGTACGCAGAGTTTCAACGCAATTATCATGTGGTATACGTCGGTAAAGAAAACTGGAATTTTTCTCAAGGTTAGCTTTATGTTATTTTTCTCTGAGCCAGCCGGCGCACGTGGGTGCCTGCGGCGCGAGTCATTGTCTGTCTCTTTGTTGGCGCGCGTTGTTATTGGGATTAGGAGACCTAACTTCTACAAATTCGCCTTGCCGAGAAGGCCCTGCCCTGTTTGAAGCTCGCCAGTTCTGATGGAATTCAGGTCTGTCGTTTTGTTGGTAGTTTACATAGTCAGTCATCTGGTGGAGAATTTCTCCCGGAATCGTAACTGCGCGCTGAACTGTTGCGTCTGAAGTTATTTTGTCTCCCTTGGTAATAATTGTTTTGGTTTCCATATTGTCTGTTTCTATGGTTATCTCTGTCATATTCATAATTACGGAAGTGCGATCTTTCTCTGTAACTATTACTCTGCTAGTGGTTGTCATACGGGTGGTGTCTGTTTTGGTCACGATTTACGTTGTGAGAATAGCCTTGTCGCGCCCAGTTATTATTTCTTTCATCGCGGAATTGGGACGTATATGACCTGTAATTGTTGTGTTCCTGTTTCCGCGTTCCGCGATTGTCAGTGTCAATTTCTAATTCTTGTAAGAGTCCCTGAAAAGCTTCAATGTCGTCTTTGCAACGTCCTGCCAAAATAATATGTCGTAAATGTTCAGGCAATTTGATTAAGCAAATTCGGATGAGTTCTGAGGGGCTGTATGGGTTTGACAGGTACTGATTCTTGTGCAACAACTCTTCAAAATATTTCACAAGACTGGAAAATTCAGATTGTTCGAAATGTTTCATCATTATGATGCTATGTTTTACTCGGTCTTGTGTAGCTTGAGACCAATATGCTGAGAGGAAGGCATGATAAAATTCTCCTTCACTGTGACAATCGTGAATGACCGATCGCATTCTTACAGCTGGTTCATTCTCTAAATAGCCACACATAAATTCTAATCTGTGCTCTAATGACCAGTTGGGAGGAAAACAATGAGAGAATTGATGGAGCTATGCTTGTGGATGAATGTCGTTGCCAGAATTCTTAAATGTTTTGAATTTACGTGTAGTAATGAACAGCTTATAGTCAAAATCATCATGTCGGCGAGTCGCATGTCGGTCATTGTTACGTCGTGTCGGCGGTTCCATCTCAAAATTCGGTGCACATTGCCAATTTCTTTCATAACTTCCGAAATGCCTTGTGTTATTATTTTGTGGCATTTCCGTATTTCTAAGTCCCTCTTCCCGTATTGGGGCGCGAGTGTCCTCTGAAATACGTAATTCTTGTATTACCTGTGTCAGCTGATCTTGTACTTCCCGGATTTCTCTTTTGTACTGTGTACTGATTTGATTTTGATATTGTTTGAATTTTCTAATTTGTTCGCACTCTTCTGTGTCATTAAAGACTACCGGTTTTGTGTCATTCAGATTATCATCTACCTTCGTAGATAAATTATTTAGCTGATCCGAAAGTTCAACTACTTTCTCTGATAATGAACTAATTTCCTCCATATGTCTTTCTGAACCAATTTTCAGAGTATCTACTGTGTCCTTTAAGTTTTCCTGAGTTTTTGCAAGTTGCGTAACCAAATCGGTAGATGCAACTGAGTCAATTTTAACTTGCAAGGTATCATGATTTTCATGAACAATAGTTTGCAGTTCTTTTATGGCTGCTTCGTGATTCTGTAATGCATTTTCATGCCGCGAAAAAATAGGTTGAAAATGCTCACAAATTTGTGTTTTTACGTCATTACAGACTTTTTGACATTTCGATTCAATGTTATGTAACTCAGTAGTTAAATCTTCACGTGTTTGTTCAAGCGTGGTGTCTAACTTTTGAAGATTTTGTTCCATTGTGTCTAACTTTTTAAGATTTTGTTCCACTGTGTCTAACTTTTTAAGATTTTGTTCCACTGTGTCTAACTTTTTAAGATTTTGTTCCACTGTGTCTAACTGTTGCTGTGTTTGTCTCTGGTGTTGTTCCATTGTGTCTAACTTTAGAAGCTTTTGTCCCATTTGTTGCATTAATTGTAATAACAATGCACTGGTGTCTGAAACATGTTCCTCAGTGTTTTTCGGCAGTGAATTTGCACCGGCAACATTCACATTTTGACAAGCGGAAAATGTGTCTTCACTCATTTGAGAAAACGGTGAGAACCCAAAACCTGAGTCTACAGTATTTACAATATTGTGTTCTGTCATTCCCGATTCCTGAAGCGAGCTGTTGCCGACCGATCGATCGATAATGCTTCCCTGTTCACTACCTGTTTCACTGTCTACATCATTATTTGACGCCCGCTCCATTTCCCTATGCACAGTTACCAAATTACTACTTTGAATATTAGTTAATTCATTACATGGTGGCGCTAACACACTGCTTTCGTCTTCACTGTCATTTCTCAGTTTACTTTGGAGCCTAGTGTTACGTTTTTCACACGCCATTATTATCACAATATTTCACACGACAACACAGAAACACAGAAGAGCAAAAATAAGAGAACACATTAACATAGTACTGAAAACAATATCTAGTTAATTGCAGCTGCGAAATACTTGGTGCAAATCTACATGCGTGCCACACCTGTTTTACTGTACAACAGTGAAAGACTGCAACTACAAAGGAAATTCTCTCTATAATTACGCGCTAGCAATAAACAATAGCTACACTAATTACACAAACTACAAGAAAAAAATCAGAAGATTCCAGTGAGGTATCCTCGGCTAAGGGTCGACATATGAAACGTCCCCTTAGAACAATTATACAGGACTGTAAACTGACACAATATTTTAGCGCAACGCAATCTGACTTTCAAAAATCCCTACAAAAAAATAGCCCTGACTAACATTAACCTATGCGTTTCACAAATCGCTTACCTCACAAAAATCTTGGTTACTCGAACTACTGCAATATAGCAAGCGCCACCACTGCCAGCTAAATAAAAGATTCAAACTACGGAAGGCACTAACTACTGATAGGAATAGTTAGCAAATGAAAGATTTTGATAGAGAACAAACAATGTATTTACCTTAATAGTCATCAAAAGTCATAATATATATATATGAGTTCATAACATCCATTCTTACAAATATCAAAACTCCGCCATTTCTCTCCCCACATCCACCACTGCTGGCGGCTCACCTCCAACTGCGCAACGCTACACGCTGTTCACATCCAGCTGCCGCTGCCCAACACTACAATGGCAGACAACAATGCAAACTAGCCACAGACTGCACACAGCACTGCCAGTGATTTTCATACAGAGCGCTACGTAACGTTGCCAACAAGAAAACATAAACAGTCTACTTACAAGTTGACTTTGGAATCAGAAGTGTTCCAGTCTGATCACATTGATCCTTACCATAGTGTCTGGCAGTTTTTTGAGTAATATCCGTTCGAGGAGCTTCCCCAGTGTTTGTAGGAGACCGATCAGGTGGCATTTGTTCAGGAGCGACAGTTTCTGCCCTGATTTTGGCAGTGGCACCAGCTTCGCCGTCTTCCAAGCCTCTGCTGAAGAAAGCTGTTGAAATTTCATATTATTTGCCTAATGGTTTCCTGGGAAAATGTTTTATATCTTAATTGATAGCGAAATCATGACCTGGCGAGTTGCTGGCAATTTTATGGATGAGTTGATTAATACATCAACTGTTTTTTCCTTCATTGTGATTTCATTCCCTCGCCGCCCTTCAGTCGAGTTACATGACAATGAAATAAAAAGAGAAAAATATGCATAAGAAAGGCGGATAAAGGGGGACACAAAAACGTAATAAATGGAGACAATTGGGGTTAAAATATACACTGACATCGGGACGTTCATTGTAGAAGAGTTACAAAAGTTGACATACAGTTAAAAGTACATAGTTGGCGAGCTTTGTAGCACTTAAAACGCACTGGAGTCACAGGTACAAATTAAAAAACTTAAAAAAACACTCCAAGCGATTGAGCACAAACAAAAAATAAAACCTGTCGGGAGGGACCTGCCGAGGGAGAGGGGGCCTGAGGGGAGTAGGAGGGGGAAGGTACGGCTAGAGCTGGTGTGCTGGGTAGAGAACGGTTCAAAGCTTGTCATACGGGAGGGGTAGGTGCTGGAAATTGCTTTGGGAAAGGAGGTGGGGGTGTGCAGATGAAGAGACAGTGGGACACAATGGTAAAGACACATTAACAGGCTTGGGGTAGAGAAGATAGAACACACCAGGGGGTGGGGGATCGAGTCAACAAACGATGTACAGGGTGTGGAGGTGTTTGAGGAAAAGAAGAAGATGTGGGAAGGAGGAGGAGGAGATTAGTGTTTGATGTCCCGTCGACAACGAGGTCATTAGAGACGGAGTGCAAGCTCGGGTGAGTGAAGGATGGGGAAGGAAATCGGCCGTGCCCTTTCAAAGGAACCATCCCGGCATTTGCCTGAAGCGATTTAGGGAAATCACGGAAAACCTAAATCAGGATGGCCGGAGATGGGATTGAACCATCGTCCTCCCGAATGCGAGTCCAGTGTGCTAACCACTGCGCCACCTCGCTCGGTGATGTGGGAAGGGGATGAGGTCATTGAGGATTTGCGTGGGGAATGGAAGACGGATACAGAAGGCGATGTGGAGTGCATGGTATTTCTATAATTTGGAGGGATTTATAGAATCTGGGAGGGGTGGAAATCCAAGCAACACTGGCATGTCAAAGGATGGAGCAGATCAAGGATTTGTAGGTGTGAAGGTCAGTGGAAGGATGCAGTCCCCATGTCCAAATTGACAGGAGTATCAGGAGGTGAAGTCTATTGTGGGCGTCGTGTTGGATCATCAGGAGATGGGGAGTCCAAGTGAGGTGATGGTCGAAGGTGAGGCCAAGGCATTTCAGGGTAGGAGTGATGTGGATAGGGCAACCATAATTGGTGAGGTAAAAATCGTGGAGGCAAAACGAGTGGGTGGTATGACCTCCAATGATTGACTGGGTCTTGGAAGGGTAGGTGCAAAGGAGCCACTGGTTGCAACAGGTGGTGAGCTGGTCGAGGTGGGTTTGAAGGGTAAATTGGGACCATTGAAGGGTTGGATAAAGAGCCAGGAAATTGGAGGAGGTGAACAGGATGAGGAGGTTTGGGCATATCTGCAGTATACAGGAGATCGAGGATAGGGGAAAGGTCGGAAGTTAAGTTGGATGAAAACAAGATTGGTAAGGTTAAGGAGCTGGTCGTCGACTGAGAAGGAGTGCCAGAAGCCCCAATGGTAAAGGGGAAGAAGGTGGTGCTGGTTCAGGTAGTGATGAATACAGTGTGAGAGGATGGACTACAAGACTTTACTGAACATAGAGGTGAGGTGGATGAGATGATAGGAAGAGGTGTCGGAGAGGGGTTCGTTGGGTTTAGGGAACAGCAGGACATGGGAAGTCTTCCACAGGTCAGGATAAAAGCCAATGGAGAGGAGGATGTTGTACAGGACATCAAGGGCAGCCAGGAAGGAGACGGGGAATTCCTTGAGGTGGCAGTAGGTGACATTGTCATGATGAGGGGAGGTGTTGCATTTGGAGTGGAAGACTAGTCTGATCTCATGTGCGGTGATGGGAGTGTTTATCTCTGAGGGCAATAACTGATACAAGTACCAAAAACTAGCGGTGAGTGGTGGGGCAGAGGTATCAGTGCATTCAATGAAGGTGGGGAAGAGGGAGTAATCAAAATGGGGATTATCAGGAATGGAGAAGACCTCGGAGAGGTGGAAAGCAAAATGATTGGCCTTGCTGAGGTTGTCAGGGAAGGGGCGGAGAAGAGGGTAATGCGGGGTGCAATGGCTACCAGCAAGGCAGTGGAACGCAGACCAATACTTGGAGAAGTTGACAGGTATGGCGTGTTTAGGTGTGTACATGTCTGGCGCCTGTCTCGGCGTTCCTTTGCTGTAAGGTGGTTTTGCATGTGTCACTGTAATTGTCAGTGGCAGAGGAGTGTATCCTGGCCATGGGTGCAGAGGAAGGAGCGGTAGAGCCTGCGGAATTCATGGGGAAGAAGGTCAGCCTGTGGAGGAAACGTATGGCAGTGAGGGTGGATGAGCTTGGTAGGAACATGGGCCTCCACAGCGTCAGTGATGGTCTGCTGGAAGGAAGGAAGAGGCATGGGTGACGTCAGTGGGATAGTGAAAGGTAAGGTATCCCAGTTGGTGTGACAGTAATCATGGACAGACTTTGGAGGGGCAGCAGGGCAGGGGGGATGAGGGGGGCATTGGGCAGAGGAGATTGTGAGAAGGATGGGGAGGTGGTCAGTACCAGTGGGGTTGAGGACATCCACAGTGGTACGACCAAGGAGGTTGAGGGAAGTGAGGACGACATCTGGGGTGGACTTACTTTCAGGACGGTTGAGCTGTGGGAGAGGAATGAGGTCACTGTGGAGGGTGGCAAGGAACTGATACCACTACTGAAGGGTGACAGGGCCACAGCTGTGGATGTTGAAGTCGGTGGCAATTGCATAGTTGGAGAAGGTATGGTCAATATGGGAAATGAAGTCATAGGGGAGAAGAGCTGGGGGATGGGCATAGATTGTGGCACAGGTGAGGGTAAGGGAGGGGAAAAAGATGCTGAGGAGAAGGTGTTCAGTCAAGTCATTGAGCAGGGGTTGTGGTTTGACAGGGATGTGCTTGAGGTGGCCAATAGTGACCCCACATCACGTGAGGGGAGGGGGTTGTCGGTGCAGTGAAGGAGATAAGTAGAGGTGTGGACAACATGGTGAGATTGGAGGGAGTTTCCATTAAGGATGAATGAGTGAACCTGGTGTTGGGACATGGTATGCATGAAGAGGTATTTGTTGGCAGGGAAGGAGCAAATGTTTAGGTATAGGAGACAATACTGTTGATGGACAAGGAGGGGGGAGGGGAGAGGGTGCTGATGGCGGAGGAGAGAGGAGCTTAAATGAGGGTGTCTCAGTTGGTGAAGGTAAAGAGGGCCTGGTTGTGGGAGTAGGTGGCATAGGTATTCAAATAGAAAATGGAGCGGACAGCAAGGGAGATTGCTGGAAGTTGTGGGGTTGTTGGAAGGGGTGGATATTCTGTAGGACAATGGTCAGGAAACTGATGATGTCTTCAGCCATATGGGGAGGCCAGAGGGAATTGTTGGGGTCGATGGGCTGGTCGATGGGTGGGTGGGGACAGTGAGCTCAGGGTTAGGGGGAGGGAGTTTGGCTTTGCATTTGGAGGTGTAGATGGGGTGGAGTTCATTGCAGCTGTTGCAGGAAGGAGGAGAGGCGAGATTTACACACTGTTTCAGGAAGTGGTATGCTTTACGGTGGTGGGGTGGAGGGTTCTTGCAGTTTTTGGTGAGGTGGTCATTGTAGAGAAGACAGCATTGGCAGCAGTAGGGTTGAGGAGGGGAACAGGATGGGTCAATGGGGTGGTGATGGTTGAAAATCAGGCCTCCCTGAGTGAGGAGGTGATCTATAGAGGAGGCAGACTATGTAAATACATTCTTGAGGAAGGTAGGGCCAGAGTTGTTGTAGATACAGTAGGGCGAGCAGATTTCTTTGGCAGGGTGGGCATTCAGTTCCACCAACACCTACACCTCTGTGACCACAGGTCTGAGTTTTGTGAACACAGTGGTAAGGGTTGGAGAATGATGAGGGGGTTGGGGCGGATGAGGAGAGGAGGAGGTAAGGAAAGGGGTGAGGGATGCATATGGGCCAAAGGTGATGCAGGGGAGTTTCTGGAGGAGATCAGTGTGGTAAGAGGGAGAGGGGGATTTGATGAAGACTGAGTCTCTGCAGGGTATAGGTTGGGCAATGGGGGCACTGGCGATGTATTTACAGATTTCGAGGGTGACGGTGCAGGAATCGAAGAATTTAGGAACAGGGTTGGCAAGGCTGAAGGCATACAGGGTGGAGGCTGGGGATGCAGGAAGAGGGGCGGTGTATGGGGGGATCAGAAGGAAGAGGGGCAGGTGATGACTTTTTAGAGGAGGGGGGAGGAGGTGAGGTCGCCACATGGGCGTTTTGGAGGTTTTTTGGCTGGGGTAGCCTGGGAGGATGGGTGGGGAACTGTTTAGATTGTGAGGTGGTGGGAAGCAGGCCCTTGTGTGAGGCAGAGGTACTTTGAATGGTGGTTGTGTGCTCTGTGGTGGTGACTGTGGCACAGTGGGCGGTGACTCTGGGGGGAAAGCAGGAGTGGTCATAGCAGGGCTATTGGGGGAAAATCTTCTCAGCGAATGGTAGCAGTGGAAGAGGGGGCAGGAGCAGGAGCAGTGGGGGGAGGAGGAAGAGGAGGAGCAGGAGCAGGAGCATGAGCAGGCGCAAGAGTAGCCACAGGAGCGGCCTGCAAATGGGGATACAGAGGTGGAGAGGAGGCTGTAGGGAGGGGAGGTGGAGTAGGTGGGGGAAGCCCAGAGGAAACACTCCAGGAGGTAACAGTGGGTGCAGGAGAAGGTGTACATGATGATGGTAGTGATGGTGTCTGTGGTGGAATGAGTTGTCTACCAGCAGTGGGAAAAAAGAACAAATATGGGGGAGGGGGGAGCGGCGGCGAGCACTGGGTGGCAGTGAACACAAGGCGGCGGCGGCGGCGGCGACTGGGGCGAGGCGGTGGACAACAGGAGCATAGGGGAGACGAACAGATGGATAACAATGGAGGGCAGATGGCAGTGACGCGCTCTTCGTAAAACGTCTTTTTCACCCTGAGAGTAGCCCAGATGGCAGAATCTTCCGATTTGGAGGCTATGGGACTCCACCCCATTTTATTGTGATTTCATTCCCCTATGCCATATGGGCAGGGAGGGCTGGTAGTGGCACAATCTGCTGCTCTTCAGCCAAGTGATATGACAGCTAATAAAAAGGGGAAAACTATACATATAAAGGCGATATAAAAGGGGACATAAAAACAGAATAAGTGGAGACAATGGAGTTAAAATATACACTGGTATGTTCTTCAGGGGATAGTTAAAAAAGTCGACATAAAGTTAAAAAACACAGTTGACGATTCGTACAGCACATAGAATACACTGAAGTCACATGTATGGGTTAAGAGTTGGCCACAGTATTAAAACACTCCAGAACAAAGACACTTTAGAACCACTTTAAGAGACGAAGTACACACAATGAAGAATAAATACTGCTGGGAGGGACCTGCTGAGGGAGAGGCTTGAGAGAAGGGAAAAAGAGGGGAGAGCAAGCTGTAGTGGGGGAGGGGGCGGGATGAAAAGAATAGGGGGTCAGGGGTTGCACCAAGAGGCAGGAGACAGTTGGGGTGGGAGATGAAGAGGGAGAACAAGGCAGGAGGGAGTGTAGAGATACAGAAGGGGACCATGGAAGGGGGTGCGGGTGTAGGAGGGGGAAAACCACTCAGGGGTATTGAGGGGGAGGGGAGGGAGCCCTGAAGAGTAGGGGGAGGAAGGGGGGTTAGAGTTGGTAGGAGGGGTAGATGTCAGGGCGAAGCTCATCATCTGGGATGGGCAGGTGCTGGAAGTTGTGTTGGGAAAGGAGGTGGAAGGTGGAGGGTGTGGAGGTGGAGAGAGGGCAGGACACAACGGTACGATTTCCTGTTTACATAATACACAACGGTACGTTTTCCTGTTTACATAATACATCTGATTAACAAGACAATTTCTGTTCCATTCTTTGTATTATACTTTTCTTGGAATGGTGTGTTGCAGTTAAGTTCTCGTGCTACATTTTGGCTGCTACGCCAAAAGATGGCGCCGATTACTTACTTTAGTATTTTGTTGTCATCCTATTCCGTTTCTTTTCTTATTTATTCTATCAAATTTAAGTTATTTAATTATCTTTATAAGCTCTTTACTGTGTATGTTATAACTTTTATCTAAAATCATGTACGAGGGTCACTGCAAAGGTCATGTCAATTATTTTTGTCTAGAAAATGGTAATGAACTAAAAAATTCTGAAATGTACAAATGGAAGATTACTGCATATGTAAACGTTACATATGGGGAGATGGATGAACACACACTGTGATAAAGATATAGCAGAAGAAAAAAGACGAAACCAATTTTGTCGTTCCAATAGTGTTTTGCTGTTTATTGCTCCAGTACATAATATACAGGGCAGGAATACTGACCTGTGACCTTCTAACGAATCCATCACATATTGCCAACGCTGTGGAAGACGCCGAATGCCCTTCGCCTCACCATGAGCGAATGCACAACTAACACTGTGGTATCTCTTCACATTTCGTTCTCCTGGAATGGACTGCCACATAGCGTGTGTCACGTTACAGTGGGTTCTTGGGGAGACTCCTGATACCATGGAATGCGAGTAGTTTATATTGTATTATTGTGTACTATTGCTATTCACAGTAAAATATTTTTTCAATGACAAACTTTTTTTCGTCTTTTTCTCGTGCCATATCTTTTTGGCAGTGTCTGTTTTCATCCATCTCCCTACATGTAATGTTTAATATGAACTAACCTTCCATTAGCATATTTAAGAATTTTAGCGACAAAGAATAGTTACTCTGATTTTTGCAATGAATTTCTTATTAGCACTTGAACATTTGCTTTTGACGATTTAAAATTTAACTTTCTTCTTGTTTTTAATTATTGCTTTTTATCACTGTTATATCTTATAAATTTGGCAAGCTCACTATAGATTTTACCTATTGTACTCTTCACTTATTGCATACTGTCTAGTTTTTACAATTGACAAATATGTGTAGACTTACAATAGCGACATCTAACATGTTTACGGCACACACATATGTTGTGGCTACTATACTGCAGTTCGTTATGAATAGTAGCCATAGAGACAGTATGACTCTGCCAGAGTTGTGGCCTGGTTTACATCACATTTTAAATATGTGCTACGATGCTACGCTGATTGTGTGTATATTCTGTGACGATGCCACTACGGCTTTGTAATTTTAGAATAAGTTATGAAACAGGTATGCCTCGTTATATTTTAGGCACATGTTTCCATATCCGTGAGAGTAATAACTTTTCGCTATGGCATATTTTATTGTTCTGAGACGTAATCTGTTCACTAATTATATTCCGTATCCCATCTGAAGATGGTCATTGCTGACTGAAACTGGTAATCTAAGGATCAAAAAATTTTGTGATGATTGGAGGAAATAAAATAAATTCTTTCTACGCTTTCTGGATCGCTGTTTCCATCCGCGATCTTGTCGCAATGTGTGAAAGTATAAAAACGAGATTTTTGTCTAATATTTGTTGACTTAATGAAAGCTTACGGCAATATAAGCTGGAATTTGATTTTCGAAATGCTGAGACGAATGAGACTGAAGTAAACACACAGAATTTTTAAAGACAATGCGGTAATTATGCTACGTGAGCTAGTTTTTTATTTGAAATAAATATCGTAGACTCTTTCAGTATTTAACAGTTAGCCAATTTCGCCCACTTCGATATTTTCAAACTACACGGTAATAAGAACTGTGATGGTTAAGTAAGTTATATTGCACTCATCAGTGCGGAAAAAAGCAGTAAATGATGACCCCTCTGAAAAAAGCTTTGCACATTTGTATGGCTGCGGTAGGTGTGGGCGCAACTGTCATAAATGTGAAGTCGATACGCAGAATGGAAAAGTGTAAATCTTTAGCGGGTTCTCCCAGTGTGCCAGAATACACGACATATTAAAACTCGTTAACGTAACTACTGAAGTTGGAAAACTCATGGCATGATCAACACCTTAAAATGAAACAGATGTCAAATTAGTTAATTGCTAAATAATGAAATAAAGTATTCATTTCAAAATAAGGGAACAGCCTGCATAGGAGAATCACTTCTTTTCAGAAATTTTCAGCGGTTGTGGACGAATGAACCGATACTGTGGTGGCGTCGTAGTCGTTATTTTCGCTATCATATTTCATCTCCTCTAAGTTTGTTCAACATCACATAACGATTCAACCAGCAAAGAATCTCTATCAGTGTTCTGTGTTCTCTGCTGTGTACCAACATTCTTCATTAACTAGTAATACCAATTTCCCTTTTTCAGAGTGCAGGTTCGCTTTTATACAGCGTGAGAAGGAAAAGATAATAGTATACTTGGAGCAGGGATGTGATACACTTCTTTATACGTCGTCAACAGCCTTCATTAAAACGCCGCTGAGTGGCAGATAACTTCTGTACACGGATCAAAAATTTTAAATCAAACTCTTCTATATAAAACTTGTTGTAAAATGCATAAATAATTCAGTAGCTTTTTGCCGTGCGATCGGAAAACAGCCCTCCAGGCTCCAGCGTTCTTCCGATAAAATTAATTTCCGTCTCCTCCATAAAATTCAATATATGAAAATCCGGAGCAAATATTTATCTAACTTCCAATCTTCAATAAAGATTTATTAATGTCATAAGCTTTGTAAATTAAAATAATCAAGCATATTTAATGAAATTAAGCTTGACTGAAGCCAGTTCCATTATCGGGCAGTTAAAAGTTGGGGAGGCCTTGTTTTCACCCGAACGGCCGAAGGAAGTGATGCCAAGCATCCGTTCGATCGCAGCAATTCCATCTAAAATGATCGTTTTAAAATGATTCGAGCTGATTCCGGGTTGGTGGTTAGGCAGGAACCTACAAGTACAGCTTGACTTTTTACAGAACAAAGTTTTATATTAATCATGATAAGAATCTCGCTGAAAAAAGGGGTAGTACATAATCGTTGCTCTGAGGGAACATGGGCTTAGCGCGTTACAGCTTATGACCAATTAATCGACAGTGCGGCCCGTCTTTAAAGGTGTCACACATTCTCACCGTGATCAGCCGTTACATGAAGTGAGCAAAAAATACATTTTCTATAGTCACATGACATATATACATAAAATTCAAAATACACTAAAAACTTGAGTAAAATGTGTCGAGCGTACATTAGGTCGACTGTTATGAAAAATGAGTGTCATAAAAGAGTTTGTGACACTGCAGTACACAAACAGACTATTAAACACATAGACAGTAATCTACAAAGGCTGCAAAAACCAAGAGAAAATTGAAAGAGTGAACGGTGAAGAATGATAATTTCGTCTTTAGGAGGATGTAAGGCATGGGTGCAGCAACTAATGAAATGTTGCTCAGATTAAACGTCGAAGAAACACTGAGGAATGTGAAAGGAAATAACAGGAGCAGAATGAAAGTAAAGTGATGAGATTTCTGGTGGACAAAACGCTTCTAGCAGAAAGTAAGAAACACTGATAAGAAACTCTTCGGTATCTATTGGCGTTGATGGCGAGGAACTACCACTGATGTACGGCCGGATCTCTGTGTCTACCAGACACAATGTTTCCGTAAATGCCCACGTTATCACCACCAGGTACACACTTGCGCGAGCAAGAATTAGAATAAGTAAAACAGGTTATAGGTGATGCAGGCTGTGTAGCTACGTTGAGATGAGAAGGTTGACGCAAGTCATTAAGAAAAGAAAGATGGGAGTAAAAAAAACACTGTTGATTTTTCAAAAAAATTGAAAAAAATTAATGGTGTTTGGAAATATGCTTGTTCAGCCAGTTAGTTGTTTTATGTAAGTATTCTGCAGGTCAGTGGCTACGCTTCCGAAGAAATGCATGAGGTAATACAGCCTCCGTATCGTCAGAAGAGGAACAGGAGTAAAAAACCACTGAGACCAATAGCTTTCTTGCCGTGTACAAAAGCATTAGCGCATCGCCTTTGCGAAATTCTGTATAAATGTAGGATAGGAACCACGTGTAAACCAAAAACATATATAAAACAGCTACTTCGCTCTGCAAAATGAAAATGGCGTACAGCAGACGCTTGAGAAGCTCTGTGCGGTTGTGATCATGTTTATATTACAACTAAGGTGGGACGTGTCATCACTCAGATAAACGAACATGGGAGTCAATGTACAATTAATGGTGTATGGAAATCACCACAGTTTTATTGCAGAAATTTGTAAATACTCAAATAATTTTGTTAAATAACAGTATTTCGAAACTGTTCTGTAATCTTATTAATAAAGCATTATCAGATGAGGACTTAGAATTATAGGATTGAATTACGATGAAAGTAAATGGTCGTGTGTTCTTCTTGCTAACTCTGACAGATAAATAATTGACGAATAGTGAGGTTAAGCGCTGTTACTTTCACAAAATAACGACTCTTGGGCCCCCAAGCGCGTCATCGCAAATAAAAAGAAGTGAAAGCAAGACAAACACTATTTCTAGTATCTCCTTAATGTGTGGCTGGGTTTCTAAACTGTTGGCTGTGTTTCTGTACAGGAGCAACCAACGCCTCTGTTTCTTTAACCCTAAATAATTTCAGTGACAAGTTAAATATATGCGGGCAGAAAATGTGGGTGAAATAATGTTCACTTCTCACAGCATTTTAATTTTTAACAAATTGGAGTAAAACAAGGTATCACTTCTCACAATTCAAACTGGTCAATGTCACAAATTCGGATATACTTCACGAAAATCCACAAAATTTAGTTGAAGTTGCTTTACCATTAGTCTAAAGTAGAAATTTCGTAATTGTGAACCTGCAAACTTTTAAGTGCAGTTACCCTCATTGGTGAGTGCAGGAGAGTATTTAAAGTTTAGATTCGTTACCTAACCCGAAATATTTAGAGTCGACATACTGAAAATGTTTCATACTATTTGCGATCGACACTCGTGAAATATTAATTCCCACCGAAACCACTTCATTAATTTGGACGCAAATTTCATCAGCTTTCTAATTCTGATCGCAGATTTTCTGTAGCCTTAATAGTTTGGTTACGGACAGCGTTTTTGTCCATGTGGACGCTATTTTGCGTCGTTATTTCATCAATAAAAATAAACAATTGAAATCAATTACAGTCGTACATCCGTAATTACATCTGTTTGCTAATGGTGCCACTACTTTAACGATTTCATTTTTTTATTTTCTAGAACATCCACTTTTCCATGTTCAAAATATACATTCTGACCTGTAATTGAAAATAAGTAATATTAAAAAAAAAAAAAAAGCCGGCCGCTGGTGGCCGAGCGGTTCTGGCGCTACAGTCTGCAACCGCACGACCGCTACGGTCGCAGGTTCGAATCCTGCCTCGGGCATGGATGTGTGTGTTGTCCTTAGGTTAGTTAGGTTTAAGTAGTTCTAAGTTCTAGGGGACTTATGACCTCAGCAGTTGAGTCCCATAGTGCTCAGAGCCATTTGAACCATTTTATTCGAAAAAATGTACCATAACCATTCCATAGTACTCCCTGATACCTATCCTTAACCATTGCGTTTGTATGAATCACTTAAGGAATCAGTCAGTTATTAATTTTTAAAGTTATTTAGTATCAGTAATGTTGTTGTTGTTGTTGTTGTGGTCTTCAGTCCTGAGACTTGGTTCGATGCAGCTCTCCATGCTACTCTATCCTGTGCAAGCTGCTTCATCTCCCAGTATATACTGCAGCCTACATCCTTCTGAACCTGCTTAGTGTATTCATTCATCTCTTGGTCTCCCTCTACGATTTTTACCCTCCGCGCTGCCCTCCAATACTAAATTGGTGATCCTTTGATGCCTCAGAACATGTCCTACCAACCGATTCCTTCTTCTAGTCAAGTTGTGCCACAAACTCCTCTTCTACCCAATTCGATTCAGTGCCTCCTCATTAGTTAAGTGATATACCCATCTAATCTTCGGCATTCGTTTGTAGCACCACATTTCAAAAGCTTCTATTCTGTTCTTGTCCAAACTACACTCCTGGAAATGGAAAAAAGAACACATTGACACCGGTGTGTCAGATCCACCATACTTGCTCCGGACACTGCGAGAGGGCTGTACAAGCAATGATCACACGCACGGCACAGCGGACACACCAGGAACCGCGGTGTTGGCCGTCGAATGGCGCTAGCTGCGCAGCATTTGTGCACCGCCGCCGTCAGTGTCAGCCAGTTTGCCGTGGCATACGGAGCTCCATCGCTGTCTTTAACACTGGTAGCATGCCGCGACAGCGTGGACGTGAACCGTATGTGCAGTTGACGGACTTTGAGTGAGGGCGTATAGTGGGCATGCGGGAGGCCGGGTGGACGTACCGCCGAATTGCTCAACACGTGGGGCGTGAGGTCTCCACAGTACATCGATGTTGTCGCCAGTGGTCGGCGGAAGGTGCACGTGCCCGTCGACCTGGGACCGGACCGCAGCGACGCACGGATGCACGCCAAGACCGTAGGATCCTACGCAGTGCCGTAGGGGACCGCACCGCCACTTCCCAGCAAATTAGGGACACTGTTGCTCCTGGGGTATCGGCGAGGACCATTCGCAACCGTCTCCATGAAGCTGGGCTACGGTCCCGCACACCGTTAGGCCGTCTTCCGCTCACGCCCCAACATCGTGCAGCCCGCCTCCAGTGGTGTCGCGACAGGCGTGAATGGAGGGACGAATGGAGACGTGTCGTCTTCAGCGATGAGAGTCGCTTCTGCCTTGGTGCCAATGATTGTCGTATACGTGTTTGGCGCCGTGCAGGTGAGCGCCACAATCAGGACTGCATACGACCGAGGCACACAGGGCCAACACCCGGCGTCATGGTGTGGGGAGCGATCTCCTACACTGGCCGTACACCACTGGTGATCGTCGAGGGGACACTGAATAGTGCACGGTACATCCAAACCGTCATCGAACTCATCGTTCTACAATTCCTACACCGGCAAGGGAACGTGCTGTTCCAACAGGACAATGCACGTCCGCATGTATGCTCTAGAAGGTGTAAGTCAACTACCCTGGCCAGCAAGATCTCCGGATCTGTCCCCCATTGAGCATGTTTGGGACTGGATGCAGCGTCGTCTCACGCGGTCTGCACGTCCAGCACGAACGCTGGTCCAACTGAGGCGCCAGGTGGAAATGGCATGGCAAGCCGTTCCACAGGACTACATCCAGCATCTCTACGATCGTCTCCATGGGAGAATAGCAGCCTGCATTTCTGCGAAAGGTGGATATACACTGTACTAGTGCCGACATTGTGCATGCTCTGTTGCCTGTGTCTATGTGCCTGTGGTTCTGTCAGTGTGATCATGTGATGTATCTGACCCCAGGAATGTGTGAATAAAGTTTCCCCTTCCTGGGACAATGAATTCACGGTGTTCTTATTTCAATTTCCAGGAGTGTATTTATCGTCCATGTTTCACTTCCATACATGGCTACACTCCATACAAATACTTTCAGAAACGACTTCCTGACACTTAAATCTATACTCGATGTTAACAAATTCCTCTTCTTCAGAAACGCTTACCTTGCCATTGCCAGTCTATATTTTATATCCTCTCTACTTCGACCATCATCAGTAATTTTGCTCCCCAAATAGCAAAACTCCTTTACTACTTTAAGCGTCTCATTTCCTAATCTAATTCCCTCATCATCACCTGAGTAAATTCGACTACATTCCATTATCCTCGTTTTGCTTTTGTTGATGTTCATCATCTCCTTTCAAGACACTGTCCATTCCGTTCAACTGCTCTTCCAAGTCCTTTGCTGTCTCTGACAGAATTACAATGTCATCGGCGAATCTTACAGTTTTTATTTCTTCTCCATGGATTTTAATACCTACTCCGAATTTTTCTTTTGTATCCTTTACTGCTTGCTCCATATTCAGATTGAGTAACATCGGGGAGAGGCTACACCCTCGTCTCACTCCCTTTCCAACCACTGTTTCTCTTTCATGTCCCTCGACTCTTATAACTGCCATCTGGTTTCTGTACAAATTGTAAATAGCCTTTCGCTCCCTGTATTTTACCCCTGCCACCTTCAGAATTTGAAAGAGAGTATTCCAATTAACGTTGTCAAAAGCTTTCTCTAAGTCTACAAATGCTAGAAACGTAGGCTTGCCTTTTCTTAATCTAGCTTCTAAGATAAGCCATAGGGTCAGTATTGCCTCACGTTTTCCAACATTTCTACGGAATCCAAACTGATCTTCACCGAGATCGGCTTCTACCAGTCTTTCCATTCGTCTGTAAAGAATTCGCGTTAGTATTTTGCAGGGACATTAAATAACTTGAAAAATAAATCTCATAGCGAGATGGAGTTTCCACTCATGCACTCATCTAAATTTTGTATTCAAAACCATATTACTGGCTTCTCTGCCACTGGTTGGGTTTGTTTTTTTATTAGAGTCTCCCATATGTTACAGTTTCTCTATTTATTCAAGTCAAATGGTTCAAATGGCTCTGAACACTATGGGACTTAACATCTGAGTTCATCAGTCCTCTAGAACTTAGAACCACTTAAACCTAACTATCCTAAGGACATCACACACATCCGTGATGGAGGCAGGATTCAAACCTGCGACTGTAGCAGTCACGCTGTTTCGGACTGAAGCGCCTAGAACCGCTCGGTCACCGCGGCTGGCTATTCAGGTCAGCCATGGCGGATGCTCTTCGAAGTCCACCTTAACTGCCGGGTTTATCTCACCGTGCGATCAGAGCCACTGGCTGATTGACCTGTACTCAAGGCTTCTCATACTTTCAGCAGTGCTGCCACCTACTGACACTGCCACAAAGCTCATCGGGCATAGCGTGGGCCCCACAGCTGTCAAAACACGCACTATGTCTGTCACAACACTCGTTGATTCGGCTGCTACTGTTACAGCAGGACCCACGCGCCTGGCTGCATCTGTTGTTCAAGTTTCTCGCAGCCATTTCTGAGAGGTACCATCTCAAGATAGTCAATCCATTAGAATTATTAAAATGTGTGAAAGAATGCACACAACTAAATCCAACACTGATGGCTGCAAATCAAATTAGTTCTGTTTAATTTAACACTGTACAGTGATGGGTCTTTGTGGACTTTTTCTGCAACTTGGCATGACTAGCCAACTTTGAGAACACACAAGAGCTCTGAGGGGACCACGGAATGCAGACAATGAAAAAGTTTCTCCTGAAAGCCTGGATACAGTCAGGTACACACTGGGAACTGACCACTGTTTTATGACAAATGGATGGACTACTGGAAGTGTGCATTGGGGAGTGGCACACCAAAGGTTCCCAGCACATGGTAAACTTCCAGTGTGTGGGGACTCTAAAGCACGCTTTCAGAAAAGATAATATGAGCTAACGGAAGAGAGGAAAAATGACACATTCAGCGTGAACCGTTGGGGCCAGAGGAGGCTGCAGGTGCAGATGTTTAAACATTGTAAGGAGGTCTTTGGTTGCTCATGACAAATAATTTCGTAGCGTTGTTGGAGGCATCCAGATGTGGACGTGCAGCCATTTCTATTGGACAAAACTCGAATATGCACAGATAGTGGGGGACAATTCCTGCCTTCTGCTCCTTCCTAAGAGAGAGCTTGGGCAAAAACACTTTTTATTGGTTTGAACTTGGAAAATAAACTGCTGTTGGCTACCGAGGTTCCAGCGCTGGCAGAACCAGCTAGATTTATTGGAGGAGAGGAGAAAAACACTGTGTTTCAGGGCGTTACACAATCCACCACTTCCTTCTAGCTCTTCAGGAAGAGATGACCACACTTTGCTACTACAGAGGGACATGTCTTCGGTGTAGAGCTGATCACTTGTGCCAGGACTGAATTCTCAGCCACTGCTGCAACCATCCCATACAACTGACTATCAGCAGAGTGGTAAGCATGGCCCGCATTTGTGTATATAGTGACGAGAGGACTACGAAGTTATTTGTTTCACGTCAAAGTTCCGTTTTCCTGAATTAATACATACAGCTAACTGTACTCAGTATGCACTTAGACGAGAGACCTGATGGTTGTACTTACTTTTCTGCGTCTTTTCCTTAGGCTATTAACTTATTCAGCAATCATTGGCGATTTTCATGGACACAGTTCTTGTATCATTTCTCTTACAAATGCACCCACCCGCGCCAAAGTATTACGAAAACATTTTGAGATCCTTGTACGCTTTTGCAATTATTTTAATTCAGTGGGCAGAATCATGTTACTGCATCTAGCAACAAATCGAATTGTTATGGTGACCTTGTATCGTTTAATATCATGGTGGAAATCTTTATCAATATATGAGTATAAATATGAACTGTGGTACTTATATTTCATTTTTAAATGGGACACTCCTCTTTAGCTCACATGTTTAATTAGCTATCCATCGCGCGAATTTACTTTTTGATTTCACATAATCTCATGAGGAGCAAACTATTCACTGTATAGGTCACAGGATTCAGAACCGTTACATCTCAGGGATGTGCTAAATGCTCAACCGACAACTCAGAATTTGAAAAGAAAAGGGGAGTCCCAAAAATTATATAACAGCTAAGTTTCAGCTTTACATAAATATGCATTGGCCTGCAGATCACATACAGGAAACTACTAGCTAGCTGAACATGACTGATATTTCACACAACCATAGTTTTTTTCGAAATTAGTTTGATGCTATCCTTCTTCTCTTCGTGACTTGTGATAACGTTCTCGTCTCAAAGTAACTACACGCTCAACATACCCTATGACACGTTTTGCTTATTCTAGTCCTCGCCTCTCCAGACGCACATGTTATGATGGAAAAGTGGACATTTGTAGAAATAATGAAGACTCATCTACATGACATTTCAGATCAAATACCTGTTTTTAATGTTTGCTACCAATATACCTTTTCTGAAGGACCAATGAGTGAAATTTTGCATTCTTATAATCCGCATCAGATCAAACGCGTACATCGATTTTTATCCCACCTAACGTTATAGATGACGTTATACACTGACAGAACATTACAAATTTTCCATCGTCTTCAAGTAACAACTAATGAAGAACACGAATTCTGTACTGGTCTATAGTTTAACTCTCGCAGATTGCATCTCCATCAACTTATCAGGTGTGAGAATTTTTGGTCGAACACTTTTGGCTGGATCAGCAATTTTTAGATCCTCTGGGACTTTTCATACAGTCGCTAGATGACGTTTGTGTTTGGTGCCACCTCACCAAACATTCTGAGTCTTTGCATAGCTTTTACATCTAATGTACTGCCACACCTTGTGGTCTAGTGGCAAAGCACGTGCCTGGGAACCGCAGGGTCGCGGGGTAGGTTCCCGGTCGGACAACAAAATAATGTTATTGCTGTGGTCTTCAGATCGAAGACTGGTTTGACGCAGCTCTCCATGCTACGCTATCCTGTGCAAGCCTCTTCATCTCTGAATGACTACTCCTACCTATATCCTTCTGAATCTGCTTGTTGTATTCATCTCTTGGTTTCCCACTACGATTTTTACCCACACCCCACCCCACCCCACTCCCCTCTAATACTAAATTGGTGATCCCTTGATGTCTCAGAACGTGTCTTATCAACCGATCCCTTCTTTTGTTAAAGTTGAGCCACACAGTTCTAGCCTCCCCAATTCTGTTCAGTACCTCCTTATTAGTTACGTGAGCAACTCATCTAACTTTCAACATTCTTCTGTGGCACCACTTTTCTAAAGCTTCTATTCCATTTTTGTCTAAACTTTTTATAGTTCATGTTTCACTTCCATAGATGGCAGCACTCCATACAAATACCTTCAGAAAAGAATTCCTAACACTTAAATCTATGTTCGATGTTAACAAATTTCTCTTCTTCAGAAATGATTTTCTTGCCATCACCAGTCTACATTTTATGTTCTCTCTAATTCGTCCATCATCAGTTTTTTTGCTACCTAAATAAGCAAAACTCACGTACTACTTTAAGTGTCTCGTTTCCTAATCAAATTCCATTAGCATCCCCTGATTTAAGTCGACTACATTCCATTATCTTTGCTTTGCTTTTGTTCCTTTCAGTGTACTGTCCATACCGTTCAACTGCTCCTCCAAGTCCTTTGCTGTCACTGACTGCTTGTTCAATGTGTAGACTGAATATCATTGGGGATAGACTAGAATCCTGTCTCACTCCCTTCTGAATCACTGCTTCCCTTTCATGCCTCTCGACTCTTCTTACTGCTATCTGGTTTCTGTACAACTTGTAAATAGCCTTTCGCTCCCTGTATTTTACCTCTGCAACCTTCAGAATTTGAAAGAGAATATTCCAGTCAGCATTGTCAAAAGCTTTCTCGAAGACTGCTGTGGCTGCTCCTTCAGCAAAGTCCGAGCAGGCACACGGGGGGAGGGGTTTATTAGTTATTGGGAGCTCCAACGTTAGGCGGGTGATGGAGCCCCTTAGGGAAATAGCGAAAAGGTCGGGGAAGAAGGCCAGTGTTCACTCTAACTGCTTGCCTGGGGGTCTCATCCGAGATGTGGAGGAGGCCCTGCCGGCGGCGATAGAGAGAACTGGGTGCACCCGACTGCAAATTGTTGCTCATGTCGGCACCAATGACTCCTGCCGTCTGGGTTCAGAGGTCATCCTCAGTTCGTACAGGCGGTTGGCGGAATTGGTGAAGGCGGAAAGCCTCGCTCGCGGGGTGGAATCAGAGCTAACTATTTGTAGTATCTTTCCCAGAACCGATCGCGGTCCTCTGGTTTGGAGCCGAGTGGAAGGCTTAAACCAGAGGCTCAGAAGATTCTGCGGAGATCTGGGGTGCAAATTTCTCGACCTCCGCTATCGGGTGGAGAAATGTAGGGTCCCCCTGAATAGGTCAGGCGTGCACTACACGCCGGAAGCGGCTACAAGGGTAGCGGAGTACGTGTGGAGTGCACATGGGGGTTTTTTAGGTTAGAAAAATCCCTCCCTAGGCCCGAGAAGACGCCTCCTGAGACGCGGCAAGGTAGGAATAGGCAAAATGCAACAGGGAATAACAATATTAATGTGCTAATAGTAAACTGCAGGAGCGTCTATAGAAAGGTCCCAGAACTGCTCTCATTAATAAACGGTCACAACGCCCATATAGTAAGTACTAGGGACAGAAAGTTGGCTGAAACCAGACGTAAACAGTAATGAAATCCTAAACTCAGTTTGGAATGTATACCGCAGAGACAGGCTGGACAGTGAAGGGGGAGGCGTGTTTATAGCGATAAGAAGTGCAATAGTATCGAAGGAAATTGACGGAGATCCGAAATGTGAAATGATTTGGGTGAAGGTCACGGTTAAAGCAGGCTCAGACATGGTAATTGGATGTCTTTATAGGCCCCCTGGCTCAGCAGCTGTTGTGGCTGAGCACCTGAAGGATAATTTGGAAAATATTTCGAGTAGATTTCCCCACCATGTTATAGTTCTGGGTGGAGATTTTAATTTGCCAGATATAGACTGGGAGACTCAAACGTTCATAACGGGTAGCAGGGACAAAGAAGCCAGTGAAATTTTTTTAAGTGCTTCATCTGAAAACTACCTTGAGCAGTTAAACAGAGAATCGACTCGTGGCGATAACATATTAGACCTTCTGGTGACAAACAGACCCGAACTATTTGAAACAGTTAACGCAGAACAGGGAATCAGCGATCATAAAGCGGTTACGGCATCGATGATTTCAGCCGTAAATAGAAATATTAAAAATGGTAGGAAGATTTTTCTGTTTAGCAAAAGTGACAAAAAGCAGATTACAGAGTACCTGACGGCTCAACACAAAAGTTTTGTCTCAAGTACAGATAGTGTTGAGGATCAGTGGACAAAGCTCAAAACCATCGTACAATATGCGTTAGATGAGTATGTGCCAAGCAAGATCGTAAGAGATTGAAAAGAGCCACCGTGGTACAACAACCGAGTTAGAAAACTGCTGCGGAAGCAAAGGGAACTTCACAGCAAACATAAACATAGCCAAAGCCTTGCAGACAAACAAAAATTACGCGAAGCGAAATGTAGTGTGAGGAGAGCTATGCGAGAGGCGTTCAATGAATTTGAAAGTAAAGTTCTATGTACTGACTTGGCAGAAAATCCTAAGAAATTCTGGTCTTATGTCAAAGCGGTAGGTGGATCAAAACAAAATGTCCAGACACTCTGTGACCAAAATGGTACTGAAACAGAGGATGACAGACTAAAGGCCGAAATACTAAATGTCTTTTTTCAAAGCTGTTTCACAGAGGAAAACTGCACTGTAGTTCCTTTTCTAGATTGTCGCGCAGATGACAAAATGGTAGATATCGAAATAGACGACAGAGGGATAGAGAAACAATTAAAATCGCTCAAAAGGGGAAAGGCCGCTGGACCTGATGGGATACCAGTTCTATTTTGCACAGAGTACGTGAAGGAACTTGCCCCCCTTCTTGCAGCGGTGTACCGTAGGTCTCTAGAAGAGCGTAGCGTTCCAAAGGATTGGAAAAGGGCACAGGTCATCCCCGTTTTCAAGTAGGGACGTCGAACAGATGTGCAGAACTATAGACCTATATCTCTAACGTCGATCAGCTGTAGAATTTTGGAACACGTATTATGTTCGAGTATAATGACTTTCCTGGAGACTAGAAATCTACTCTGTAGGAATCAGCATGGGTTTCGAAAAAGACGGTCGTGTGAAACCCAGCTCGCGCTATTCGTCCACGAGACTCAGATGGCCATAGACACGGGTTCCCAGGTAGATGCCATGTTTCTTGACTTCCGCAAGGTGTTCGATACAGTTCCCCACAGTCGTTTAATGAACACAGTAAGAGCATATGGACTATCAGACCAATTGTGTGATTGGATTGAGGAGTTCCTAGATAACAGAACGCAGCATGTCATTCTCAATGGAGAGAAGTCTTCCGAAGTAAAAGTGATTTCAGGTGTGCCACAGGGGAGTGTCATGGGACCGTTGCTGTTCACAATATACATAAATGACATGGTGGATGACATCGGAAGTTCACTGAGGCTTTTTGCAGATGATACTGTGGTGTATCGAGAGGTTGTAACAATGGAAAATTGTACTGAAATGCAGGAGGATCTGCAGCGAATTGACGCATGGTGCAGGGAATGGCAATTGAATCTCAATGTAGACAAGTGTAATGTGCTGCGAATACATAGAAAGATAGATCCCTTATCATTTAGCTACAAAATAGCATGTCAGCAACTGGAAGAGTTAATTCCATAAGCCGGCCGCGGTGGTCTCGCGGTTCTAGGCGCGCAGTCCGGAACCGTGCGACTGCTACGGTCGCAGGTTCGAATCCTGCCTCGGGCATGGATGTGTGTGATGTCTTTAGGTTAGTTAGGTTTAAGTAGTTCTAAGTTCTAGGGGACTAATGACCACAGCAGTTGAGTCCCATAGTGCTCAGAGCCATTTGAACCATTTTTAATTCCATAAATGATCTGGGAGTACGCATTAGGAGTGATTTAAAATGGAATGATCACATAAAGTTGATCGTCGATAAAGTAGATGCCAGACCGAGATTCATTGGAAGAATCCTAAGGAAATGCACTCCGAAAACAAAGGAAGTAGGTTACAGTATGCTTGTTCGCCCACTGCTTGTATACTGCTCAGCAGTGTGGGACTCGTACCAGATAGGGTTGATAGAAGAGATAGAGAAGATCCAACGGAGAGCAGCGCGCTTCGTTACAGGATCATTTAGTAATCACGAAAGCGTTACGGAGATGATAGATAAACTCCAGTGGAAGACTCTGCAGGAGAGACGCTCAGTAGCTCGGTACGGGCTTTTGTTAAAGTTTCGAGAACATACCTTCACCGAAGAGTCCAGCAGTATATTGCTCTCTCCTACGTATATCTCGCGAAGAGACCATGAGGATAAAATCAGAGAGATTAGAGCCCACTCAGAAGCATACCGACAATCCTTCTTTCCACGAACAATACGAGACTGGAATGGAAGGGAGAACCGATAGAGGTACTCAGGGTACCCTCCGCCACACACCGTCAGGTGGCTTGCGGAGTGTGGATGTAGATGTAGATGTAGATGTAGACTACAAATGCTATAAACGTAAGCTTGTCTTTCCTTAACATATCTTCTAAGATAACTCGTAGGATCAATATTGCCTCGCGTGTTCCTACATTTCTCCGGAATCCAAACTGATCTTCTCCGAGATAGGCTTCCACCAGTTTTTCCATTCTCCTGTAAAGAATTCGTGTTAGTGTTTTGCAACCATGATTTATTGAACTGAAAGTTCGGTAATTTTCACACCTATCAACAACTGCTTTCTTTGGAATTGGAATTAGTACATTCTTCTTGAAGTCAAGGGATATTTCGCCTGTCTCATACATCTTGCACATCAGATGGAAGAGTTTTGTGGTGGCTGGCTCTCCCAAGGCTGTCAGTAGTTTTGACGGAATATCGTCTACCACCGGGGCCTTGTTTGGTCTTAGATCTTTCAGAGCTCTGTCAAACTCTTCCCGCAGTATCACATCTCCCACCTCCTCTTCATCTACGTCCACTTCCCTTTCTATAATATTGCCTTCAATTTCATCTCCCTTGCATAGACCCTCTATATACTCCTTCCGCCTTACAGTTTTCCCTTCTTTGCTTAGGACTGGTTTCCACCTACGCCCTTGATATTGATAAAGCTGCTTCTCTTTCCCCAAGGGCCTATTTAATTTTCCTGTACGCAGTATCTATCTTTCCCATAGTGAAATAAGCTACTAAATCCTTAAATTTGTCCTCTAGCCATTCCTGCTTAGTCGTTTTGTGCTTAATGTCAATCTCATTTTTTAAACGTTTGTATTCCCTTTCGCCTTACTCATTTGCTGCATTTTTAAGTTTCCATCTTTCATTAATTAAATGCAACATCTCTTGTGCTATCCAAGGATTTCTACTAGGCCTTGTCTTTTTGCCTATTTGATCCTCTGCTGCTTTCACTTTTTAGTCTCGTCAAGCTACCCAATCCTTTTCTATCATATTCCATTCCCTTGTTCTAGTCAGCTGTTACCTAATGTTCCTTCTGAAACTCTCAATAACCTCTGGTTCTTTCAACTTATCCAGTTCCCATCTCCCTGATTTATTACCGTTTTTCAATTTCTTCACTTTTCATCTACAGCTCATAACCAATAACTTGTGGTCAGAATCCATATCTGCCCCTGGAAATGTCTTCAGTTTAAAATCCGGCTCCTGTGTTCTGTCTAACCATTTTAAAACCACTCTGAAACGTTCTAGTGTCTCCAGGTCGCTTTCACGTATACAACCTTCTTTTATGGGTCTTAAAGCAACTGTTAGCAATGATTAAATCACCTTCTGTGCAAAATTCTTGCAGGCGGCTTCCTCTTTCATTCCTTCCCCCCCACCCCCCAGTCCATATTCACCAACCATTTTCCTTTCTCTACTATCGAATTCCAGTCTCCTTTAACTATCTCATCATAAATTTCTTCAATCTCTTCATCATCTGCGGAGCTACTTGGCACATAAACTTGTGCTACAGTAGTAGGCGTGGGCTTCGTGTTTATCTTCGCTAGGATTATGCGTTCGTTAGGCTGTCCATCGTGCCTTACCAGCACTCCTACTTTCTTATTCATTATTAAACGCACGCCTGTGTTACCCCTACTTAACTTTGTATTTATACCACTGTATTGACCTGAGCGGAAGTCCTGTTCCTCCAGCCACCGAAATTACCAGAATAGCTTTACAGAGTAAAAGCTTTGTACAATAAAAGTATCTGGGAAGTATTGGTAAAAACCTGAAAAAAAATTGTATAATGATACGGCCGGAGATAAAGGCCAATCTGTTTTATCATTCACATCCGTCTGTTACCTAGAAGCAAACACTACAAACAAAGCCGCATGTACGAGGGCAGTTCAATAAGTAATGCAACACATTTTTTTTCTCGGCCAATTTTGGTTGAAAAAACCGGAAATTTCTTGTGGAATATTTTCAAACATTCCCGCTTCGTCTCGTATGGTTTCATTGACTTCCGACAGGTGGCAGCGCTGTACGGAGCTGTTAAAATGGCGTCTGTAACGGATGTGCGTTGCAAACAACGGGCAGTGATCGAGTTGCTTTTGGCGGAAAACCAGGGCATCTCAGATATTCATAGGCGCTTGCAGAATGTCTACGGTGATCTGGCAGTGGACAAAAGCACGGTGAGTCGTTGGGCAAAGCGTGTGTCATCATCGCCGCAAGGTCAAGCAAGACTGTCTGATCTCCCGCGTGCGGGCCGGCCGTGCACAGCTGTGACTCTTGCAATGGCGGAGCGTGCGAACACACTCGTTCGAGATGATCGACGGATCATCATCAAACAACTCAGTGCTCAACTTGACATCTCTGTTGGTAGTGCTGTCACAATTGTTCACCAGTTGGGATATTCAAAGGTTTGTTCCCACTGGGTCCCTCGTTGTCTAACCGAACACCATAAAGAGCAAAGGAGAACCATCTGTGCGGAATTGCTTGCTCGTCATGTGGCTGAGGGTGACAATTTCTTGTCAAAGATTGTTACAGGCGATGAAACATGGGTTCATCACTTCGAACCTGAAACAAAACGGCAATCAATGGAGTGGCGCCACACCCACTCCCCTACCAAGAAAAAGTTTAAAGCCATACCCTCAGCCGGTAAAGTCACGGTTACAGTCTTCTGGGACGCTGAAGGGGTTATTCTGTTCGATGTCCTTCCCCATGGTCAAACGATCAACTCTGAAGTGTATTGGGCTACTCTTCAGAAATTGAAGAAACGACTTCAGCGTGTTTGTAGGCACAAAAATCAGAACGAACTTCTCCTTCTTCATGACAACGCAAGACCTCACACAAGTCTTCGCACCCGAGAGGAGCTCACAAAACTTCAGTGGACTGTTCTTCCTCATGCACCCTACAGCCCCGATCTCGCACCGTCGGATTTCCATATGTTTGGCCCAATGAAGGACGCAATCCGTGGGAGGCACTACGCGGATGATGAAGTTATTGATGCAGTACGACGTTGGCTCCGACATCGACCAGTGGAATGGTACCGTGCAGGCATACAGGCCCTCATTTCAAGGTGGCGTAAGGCCGTAGCATTGAATGGAGATTACGTTGAAAAATAGTGTTGTGTAGCTAAAAGATTGGGGAATAACCTGGTGTATTTCAATACTGAATAAAACAACCCCTGTTTCAGAAAAAAAATGTGTTGCATTACTTATTGAACTGCCCTCGTAGTTGCTACGGACATTGACACATTCAGTCCTTCTTCACACTGAATCAGGTACTTCTTCAAATGCTACTGGATCTATTAGGATTGCTTCACATGCATTGGTCACATGCTCCTGTAACGTCACCGAGCGAGGTGGCGCAGTGGTTAGCACACTGGACTCGCATTCGGGAGGACGACGGTTCAATCCCGTCTCCAGCCATCCTGATTTAGGTTTTCCGTGATTTCCCTAAATCGTTTCAGGCAAATGCCGGGATGGTTCCTTTGAAAGGGCACGTCCGATTTCCTTCCCCATCCTTCCCTAACCCGACCTTGCGCTCCGTCTCTAACGACCTCATTGTCGACGGGACGTTAAACAACACTAACCTAACCTAACCTAACCTGTAACGTCTGCTCATTGTCGATGGTTTCGGCATACGGAATGCCTTTAAATGTCACCACAGACAGAAATCCAAAGGATTCTGGTCCGTTGGACGGGGAGGCTATGCTACTGGACGCCCTCCACCAATCCATCGCTAATGAAACGTTGCGGTGAGGTACCGTCGCACGATTCATAGGAAATAGCGTCTCGTCCCGTTTTTCTGCAACGATAAGCTTTTCCAGTAGCGCCCGTAGTTCATCACTAAGAAATCGGTGGTACGCAGCACTGATTAGCCTGTCTGGTTAAGTGTATGGATCTATGAGTCTGTCATCGGCGATTTCTGCCCACGCATTGATACTGAAGCTATCCTTATGCCTCACCACTATTATTGCTCCAGTATTTTGCATCTATCCACACGTCGGTGTAGTGGTAATTTGCTACGCCATCTCTTGTAGATACTGGCTCATGTGTAAATAAAATGCAGGCTATGCATTGCGACGGATATTCAAAAAACATATTCCAGCAGGTACTGGTTATCGGACTCTCCATTAAAGGAACTGTTCTTCTGGTTTTGTCAAATACAGCCTCCTGTGGGAATATGACACTTTCTTTTAATCACCATGCATTTGAATAACCTAGGCGCGCTTCAGTCCGGATCCACGCGGCTGCTACGGTCGCAGGTTCGAATCCTGCCTCGGGCATGGATGTGTGTGATGTCCTTTGGTTAGTTAGGTTTAAGTAGTTCTAAGTTCTAGGGGACTGATGACCTAAGATGTTAAGTCCCATAGTGCTCAGAGCCATTTGAACCATTTTTTTTTAAACCTAGGCTTCACCTGTCAATGACGTGGAGATTCAGCAGGAACGACACATGGTTTGGACTCTTTGTTACACTGCAGGGCCTTTCCCCCGGAAGAATCCACTGGGGTAGGTTAGGGACGTGCAAGTCACCGAAGTGGCGTCCATTTGAAAGACTTGCATCAGGGCGTTGAACCACATGGAATTGTTGTTGTTGTGGTCTTCAGTCCTGAGACTGGTTTGATGCAGCTCTCCATGCTGTTCTATCCTGTGCAAGCTTCTTCATCTCCCAGTACCTACTGCAGCCTACATCCTTCTGAATCTGCTCAGTGTATTCATCTATTGGTCTCCCTCTACGATTTTTACCCTCCACGCTGCCCTCTAATACTAAATTGGTGATCCCTCGATGTCTCAGAACATGTCCTACCATCCGATCCCTTCTTCTAGTCAAGTTGTGCCACAAGCTCCTCTTCTCTCCAATTCTATTCAATGCCTCCTCATTGGTTATGTGATCTACCCATCTAATCTTCAGCATTCTTCTGTAGCATATGGAATTAGTACTGCCGAATTCACTGACAAACAACAAATACTCTCAGCTGCATGGTGCAAAGTATTTTCTTCCTCAATTAAACAAGGCTCGCACCTGCAACATAGAAACATACTTCCACAAGATTGCTTTAGTTTCTGAACATCTTGTACTAAGTGAATCACTGAAGTAGTTCTGAGTTTTGGCTCAGGATGCATTTGCGACAACTGCCCTCCGCCTGCTTAATGGAAGAAGTAGAAGTATAAACATATATCGAGCGGCCCATAGGCACCGTCCCGGTTCCGGAGATAAATGTCGCTATGGCGATCGATGGCGTTGCGGCACCCCACTCATTGCTTACTCTCCGAGCGTGTAATAACGCAGCAACGGTTTCTCTTTCATGTGCGGACGCGCACTGCTGGCATTCATCCATCAACGAGGCCTTCATGCGCGCTGCCTGGCTCTCGACAAACATCCCGGCCGAAAATTACGTGAAGTGCGCTTCGCTACCACGCCCGTTATCCCTCTATTGTGGGATGCTGAATGAAAGAAAACATTCTAGACGACTTAATGGTACTGTAACAGGGGAACAATGAGAGAGTTTCGTGCACACGCTAACATGGATTCGATGACGCACCAGGCCTACAATTTTTAATCGTGTAATTTCTCACGGGAACGAATATTGCTGCAGAATTCCTCAGAGCTCGTTACGAGATTGCACGTTACTGTCTGAAAAACTGGGTAAGGAAAGCTTAAAATAAAGCGAGAAGATGGAAGCAATATTTGGAGAAACTTGAAATTTGTCCAGCAGAAATTAGGTCAATTGAAAATAAGTATACAGCGCGGAAGGTGATAGGGAAGATACAATGGTGTATACTGAATTTCAAAAAGCTTCGCACCAACTCTGAAGGAACCGATGCTCAGCTACTGAAGAGATTTATCAGCGGGGTTCTTGCGCTCTGCAGTTTAACGGGCGGAGCGAGGTGTAAGTTTGTGAATGACATTTATAAAACTAGGGAAATTGCGTCAGATTTTGAAGAGAATATAATTGTTGCACTTCCAAAGAAAAAAAGAGCATATATATATGGCGCCGTCAAATGAAACAAAACATATGTAAAAAAATTGTTTATAATCTCTGAAGTAATCGCAATAACTGTAAATACATTTATCATTCTGTGAGACAAGACGGTTACTGCCTTCATGGTGTCACTTTTTTGATTGCCTACTGATCCATGTTTGGCCCATGCATGCCTCTCTTCGTCCTAAGCAAATTTATGTATGAAGGCATTGACCACCTTGTCTCACAATGGTTTGGGGTTGGGTTGTTTTGGGGAGGACCAGACAGCGAGGTCATCGGTCTCATCGGATTAGGGAAGGACGGGGAAGGAGGTCGGCCGTGCCCTTTCAAAGGAACCATCCCGGCATTTGCCTGGAGCGATTTAGGGAAATCACGGAAAACCTAAATCAGGATGGCCGGACGCGGGATTGAACCGTCCTCCTCCCGAATGCGGGTCCAGTGTGCTAGCCACTGCGCCACCTCGCTCGGTCACAAAGGTTTGTACAACATACATTTTTTGCTTTGACGATTGATAATTAAATAAAAAACAGCAAACTAAAGTTTCAACATAAGAATTCATAGGGTTTGAACATAAGAATTCGACTGCAACAATGCACTACAAAATCTAACTGCGAGAAAGTACCTATCTAGTTCCCTGCTTTTTAAACATTCGTAATGGCAAGAATACTATCTGAATTTAATAACCGTCAACCATTAAATTTTTAAACTGATAAAATGGCCCCAGAAAAATCTCAATATTCCCTTTTTTAGTGCTGAATTTTGTCTTAGCTGTTGCATAATGGAAATATCGTGACACAGCTCTTGTCTTGAAAGAGCGTCTCATTTTCTGAGCTACAATTAACTACTGAGGTGCGCCTGGTGAAATGTGCTCTCTTTTTTTAAAAAAAGACTAAGCATACTTGGTTAATAACAAATCTAAGTATGTACAAATGTTTACTCATGTTTTGGCACGGATTTTGAATGCGGAAATGACTTGGGACAAATTTTAACATCAAACGTAATTAGTTTTCGGATTACAAAAGTTCTGTATTGAAAAATTACTTCTTTCTTTGCTTCACAAACATTAATACACAAAAAAGATTACCGTTCTTGAGTGGACAAGCATAAATAGTCTTTAACATCAAATGAAATCTTTTCAAAAAAGCAACTCGTAAAAATGACATTAAATATTCAACAGTTACTGCGACTCCAAACTTCAAATTGAAAATTATGCACCGCTATTTTTCTTTCCCTATCCTCAAGTCTCTGTATGTCTGAACCAAGAATACGTAACTGCAAGTTGCCACAATAAAGTACAAAATCCCTAATCCATTACCTTAAATTAAATCCTGTTCTATTACTCATCAAAATAATGGTAATAAAATATGATTCTTAAAATCTTTCAATCTCTTTCCTCATCTCAAACAATTAACCAGTAAATCAATATGTTCCACTTCCTCAGAATATAACTGTATCACTTAGCCTATTCTGCCGTACTACTACTTATGACGCACAACTGCCGATTACTGTGTCTCCTCACCTCACGATTAACAGTGCGCATCTCCCGGGCATCTTGCAAAGCAGAGGTGGTCCAAGGAAGATTGGTTCAAATGGCTCTGAGCACTATGGGACTTAACTTCTGAGCTCATCAGTTCTCTAGAACTTAGAACTACTTAAACCTAACTAAGCTAAGGACATCACACAAGGCCATGCCCGAGGCAGGATTCGAACATGCGACCGTAGCGGTCCCGCGGTTCCAGACTGTAGCGCCTAGAACCGTACGGCCACCCCTGCCGGCTCCAAGGAAGACTCCAGGCGACACAGCATCTATGCTGACACTACGCTCTGATAATTTCAAACAGTACAAAGCCGCTTATGCGTTCATGACATCCAAACAGTAGAGAAATGCCCATGAAATTGTCTATAGCCCCCTGTCAAGATGCATAACAAATTCTCCCAAGAGTACATCTTTGAAGAATGAAATTGGGAACTGGAAGTGCGTAACAGTAACAAAAAATGGCTCTGAGCACTATGGGACTCAACTGCTGAGGTCATTAGTCCCCTAGAACTTAGAACTAGTTAAACCTAACTAACCTAAGGACATCACACACATCCATGCCCGAGGCAGGATTCGAACCTGCGACCGTAGCGGTCTCGCGGTTCCAGACTGCAGCGCCAGAACCGCGCGGCCACTTCGGCCGGCCGTAACAGTAACACATTACCTCACATGTACACTATGCTTACATATGCTGTGTATTTTTAATTTCTTAAAGGTAAACCTCATGCCAACCCACAGTGTTTTACTAGGCTTGGTCCCATTTGATATGGTATACAGCTGCCTTCCTCCAACTTACATACTGAAATATCCAACCAGGTATAGGAGGACCTGCAGTTTTAAAGTGGACTCCCGAGCACGGTGCAACTCGACATTAATATTCATTGTCGGAAGTGACAATAAAAATCCTAAGACAGATCAGGGAACGAAAACACGACCTTTTTTCGGTAGTCTGACACTTTATCATTATGGATGTTTATTTGTACACCGCCCGACAAAAAAGTGAAGTACCCAGAAGGGGAGAACGAAACGAAATGAAAGCACACTAGTTAAGAGGATGTATGATGTTATTTCAGTGATTACAATATCGAACCAAATTTATAAAAAAACTAGGCAGTATGAGCCAACTTATTTGTACGATGTTGCACCACGACTGGCCTTATGGATGTTTATTTGTACACCGCCCGACAAAAAAGTGAAGTACCCAGAAGGGGAGAACGAAACGAAATGAAAGCACACTAGTTAAGATGATGTATGATGTTATTTCAGTGATTACAATATCGAACCAAATTTATAAAAAACTAGGCAGTATGGGCCAACTTATTTGTACGATGTTGCACCACGACTGGCCTTATGGATGTTTATTTGTACACCGCCCGACAGAAAAGTGAAGTACCCAGAAGGGGAGAACGAAACGAAATGAAAGCACACTAGTTAAGAGGATGTATGATGTTATTTCAGTGATTACAATATCGAACCAAATTTATAAAAAACTAGGCAGTATGAGCCAACTTATTTGTACGATGTTGCACCACGACTGGCCTTATGGATGTTTATTTGTACACCGCCCGACAAAAAAGTGAAGTACCCAGAAGGGGAGAACGAAACGAAATGAAAGCACACTAGTTGAGAGGATGTATGATGTTATTTCAGTGATTACAATATCGAACCAAATTTATAAAAAACTAGGCAGTATGAGCCAACTTATTTGTACGATGTTGCACCACGACTGGCCTTATGGATGTTTATTTGTACACTGCCCGACAAAAAAGTGAAGTACCCAGAAGGGGAGAACGAAACGAAATGAAAGCACACTAGTTGAGAGGATGTATGATGTTATTTCAGTGATTACAATATCGAACCAAATTTATAAAAAACTAGGCAGTATGAGCCAACTTATTTGTACGATGTTGCACCACGACTGGCCTTTACGCATGCGCTGATTCGTCTGCTGAGGCTATCTGCCCCAACACTGTTTTAACTGGTCCTTGACATCCTGGATACTGGTGCTGTGACAGTTCATGTCCGCACTGGTTCCACACATGACACGCCTGTGTATCTCGCTGTCCTCGGGAGTGCCGCCACATCACACAGACAGTTTATAGAGACACGCGCCACATGTGGACGAGCATTGTTCTGTTGAAAAATGGCACCACGATACAATGAGTGGTAATACGTGAGGATTCCGGATGTCTGTAACTTACCTGTTTATCGTCAGAGTTCCCTCAATCACTAACAGTCGTGACCTGAAGACGTACCCGATGGTTCCCCACACCAAGACGCCACGAGTAACATTGCTGAGCTTTTCGTAAACAGCGGAAGAATGGGACGTCTCTCCAGGGGCCCTATTCTGTATCGTTCATACCGATCGGTGTAGCAGATTTGTCTCGGTAGTGACGTCATTTTCGGTTCATGACCGAAATATCCTATTCAGTAAGCTTCTGAGACTTGCTACCGAATGGTCCTCCCACCGATTTTACGACAATTGTACCGAGAGGTTTTGGATTTCCGTGTGGCGCTGTCGATCGGTGAGCTGTGGTTTATGTGCACCTATAATTTGTTATTTTAAACATATTTATCGGTTTTAGCTTTGGATTTAGTGATTCTGTTACTAAAGAATCACCAGAGAACGCATCCGGTTGGAAAGTGAGTTCATAAAAGACTATTTTCCTTCGTTAGAAATATGGTTAGGTTAGGTTGTTACTGTGAATGATTTCATCCAAAGAAAAAAATGTTTTCGGTCAATATTCTCTCAAAATACGTGTTATTTTTATGCAAATAAGAGTTTAAAGATAATTAAATATCAAGACATCGGCTCTGATTACGTATATTACATGAGTGTGAACTGACGTTACTAGTGACTTTGTATACTTTTTCCCATAAATGGTTTAGTTATCAATAATCGAAACGTGTTTATAGATTTCAAGTAACAAAGGAAAGCAATGATGTGAAGCCTGAAATTGGAAAGCTTCCAAACTATCACGCATTTATGACTTACGCATCATCGTTTTTCAACGAAGGGCGCCTACGTTCCTCTGCACAATAGTACAAGAATTGAGCGCTATGTTTCAGTTGTTTGGCGTGGCCAAGTTAGCTGCCCTCTGGAATAAAAACAACTGAGTTAATGGATCAACGACGAACTGAAACGGGTGTCTTGCGACGTCCGCCCCAAGCACATACAAAACAACCGAACAAAATGGGATTAATAGAAAAAAAGTGTTTAGCGCCCGGGAATGCCATATGAAAGCACCCGGGTTCGCACATGGATGGGTGCAAACAATTTTTTTTCCACTTCATATATGCAACGCGTTCTGAGACATTGTTATTCGTGTAAGTTAAGATTTTTCTGCAATATTCGTTATTACTCACATGTAAGAGCGCACTTCCTCACTAATGATTTCGTGATTTCTGTGTGTTTAAAAAACGAAATACGTAATTGCTGGAGATGAAATTGCTGTGAGTGAAACAACCGACAGTTACCTTTATATTTTTTCTTGTCAGAAATAATTCTCCATTTTTTCCGAATATGTAGCGATTTCCTAGTTGCGGTTAGACAGGAATCTAAGAGCACAACTTAAATTACTGGGAATGTAACTAGCAGCAGTCATCTTCATAATCTTGTTTGTCACAAATGTTTATCTGCGATCGAATCCTCAACAACAGTAGACAGAGATGAAAGGTCTCCGCCGTAATATTTTTAGACTGTAGCACCATATACGAAACATTATCATTCATGACATGCATGTTATAAACTTCGACGAAGTCAAGGAGCTCTCGAAAATGCGTATTTTCAATTTTGTTTTTAAGACCAAAATCGTTGACGTATCATATAGGGAAGTGGGCTACTTAATCATTTGAATATCTAGGAGCGCGTTATAACCACATTCTGTTTATCTTCTTATTCTTTGAAACTCTCAGAATCAATTTTTCGGGTGTTTGTATAGGTATATTAGTACAATGTGGTACTACACACTATTCCTAACTCATTTTCCGAAACGTAAAATCCATAACCCGATGTCAGTGTGAATGGGAATAAGATGACATAATGCGGCCTTTACGGCAATCTGCAGAATACAGTCAAATACGCTGTAGTTATTATGCATGCATGGAAACATGCGGTCAGGCAAACTGTAAAAATTTCTATGCATTTCAGCTGAGAATCATGGAAATGGATATACTATGCCCGATAGTGTTAAGGAGGAGGCAAGAGCGATGAAGCCGGGCACATCAGCTCGATGGAATGCGGCGTCATGCGTTATGGCAACGTAAACGCAGTTTTCGATACTTGGAAGAATAGCGCGCCTGTGTCGTCTGCTAGCCGCTTTGTGTTCATGGCGCTGCAGTGCGCATTCTCGGATCTGCAGCAGCTTGCTTTTGATTGGCTTGCGCAACGCGAACCGACAACAGCCCTTCGGTTCTCTAGACCCGAACAGTATCGCTACCGAAATGCATTCTGAATAATGCAGGGGCTCTAATTCGAGTACTAGACCGTTCGGTGCTCTTGAGTACCGAAACGATCGGCACAATGGCGGAAAGGTACAGAATAGGCACCCAGGTGACTGACACACTAGCCGACGGACATCCGGAGTAGTGTTGAACGCGATTCGTCGTTGAGCACTATCCGACGCCATTCAGCACCCTGTGATTCCCAAGCACGACAACGTTCCAGACATATCCGGTCGTGTTCTGCTGTTAACGGCTGCTTGCAACTGGGACTCTGATTCCGTAGTCGAGCTTCTGTTAGTCTCTGAGCGATGGTACGGCATGGCACTGAATGATGCAGGCTGTGAATCACTTGTTATCGTATAGCAGATGCTGATCTGAAGGGCCTACGATGTACTTGGTTCACAATATGTCGATACTACCTTGTGATGATCAGACGTAGGTGACAGGAACTTCGACAATGAGAATACCTGTTCTCACTAGCCTGCCAAATGAAGACTCACAATGACGCCCGTTTAAAACTCCATTGGGTGCTGATTACTCTGTTTCACACGAGTACGCGGCATCTCTGTGTCCTTTATCGTGCTCACCCAAAATGTGATGCTGTTCACGCCCCTTATTTACCCCAACAGGTCTGATAGCATCATGAACAATACTAATGCATACTGGCGGCCATTCCAGGTGTCACAGAGAACTGCAGCTCTAGTCATTCACACACCTGTCGATGGTGTCTAAATGTATGAAGCTACGTTGACATCCAAGCATGTCTTCTGGGTGCTTCCCTTTTTTGTCACACATTGTATATAAGTGAAATTCGTAAATAACAATGTGAAACAGATTATTTATGAATCACAAAAGTAATGTGAACACGTATAAATTTTGCGTGAAGAATATAAAATCATTGAACTATGCAAAATTTTGAACTATAGTGAAGTAGTTGTAACGACAGGTAGGGAAAAGTGGAGAAGTACCTTTATGGTAGAGAGACGCATAAGCGCCAACGGAAAAGGTGGAAGTCAAGGTGTGAGATCCCTGCAAGACGTAAGAGACCCATCTAGCAGTTAACACACCGACGGAGAGGCTAGCTGGGTGTTTGTAAGCAGGAAGTTTAGTAGGTAGTGCAACATATTTTTTGTTCTCAGTCAATCGCCACTGAAAAAATGCGGAACTTGTTGTGGGACATCGTCAAGTATTCCCGCTGCATGAAGTTCCAATAGGTAGTGGTGCTGTGGGTAGCCCTCAAGATAGCGTCTGTAACGCAGGTGTGTTCCATACAGAGAGCTGTCATTGGGTTTCTTTTGGCGGAAAACCAGGGTATGGAAGGTATTCATAGGCGTTTGCAGAACGTCTATGGAGACCTGGAAGTAAAAAACCCACCGTGAGTCGTTAGACCAGACGTCGGTCATCATCGTAACAAGGTCGCTCTTACCTATCCGATCTCTCGCGTGGTGGCCAGCCGCACACAGCTGTGACTCCTGCAATGTTAGAACGTGCGGACACTCTCACTCTTGGTGATCGAAGGTTCACACTGAAACGCGCAAGGGCTCACATAAGTCTATTCATCCAAGAGAAGCTCACAAGACTTCATTGGACTGTTCTTCTTCCTTCACCCTACCGTCCGGGTCTCGCACCTTCCGTCTTTATCTGTTTGGCCCAGTGAAGGATGCACTCCGTGGGAAGCAGTATGTGGATGACGGGGAGCTCATTGATGGTCCAAGACGTTGGCTCTGACGTCGACCAGTAGAGTGGTATCATGCAGCCACACAGCCCTTCCAGACAGATGGCGTAAGGTCGTCACATTGAATGGAGATTACCTTGAAAAATAGGGTTTTATAGTCAATAGAATGGGGAACAATACGGTATATTGGAAACGAACCTTCTTTCAGAAAAAAAGATGTTGCATTACTTACTGATTGCCCCTCGTAGAATTATGAATAAGCCTTGGATGAATGATATTACTGTATTAATAGTTTAAGAACAAGACATGATTTCTATGGCACGTGGTAAGAGGTTGCATTGGCATAAAGAACTGAACTCCAGTCTCAGAAGGTGCTATGTGTGAGCTACATAGAGGGAGACTGCATGGACGACCGAGAAGATGATATCCAACTCGCTGCCTGCAGGCAGAGCACCTTTCTAGTTGTACATGTGTGGATCAGTACTTGTATAATTTGCAGGAATGTATGCTTTGTGTGTAAGTTGTGATTAACCTAATTCATACAGTCTGAGACAGATTTCCTTCTCCATATTCTAAAATTTAATCTCAGTGTCGCAATACTGACAAAGTTAGTAAAAGACTGGACCGAAAATATTTCTCGGCTTTCTAAAGTAGTTTTTTGTTCACTGTTGTTGCTATTGTGGTCTTCAGTCCTGAGACTGGTTTGATGCAGCTCTCCATTCTACTCTATCCTGTGCAAACTTCTTCATCTCCCAGTACCTACTGCAACCTACATCCTTCTGAATCTGCTTACTGTATTCATTTCTTGGTCTCCCTCTACGATTTTTACCCTCCACGCTGTCCTCCAATACTTAATTGGTGATCCCTTGATGCCTCAGAATATGTCCTATCAACCGATCCCCTCTTCTAGTCAATTTGTGCCACAAACTTTTCTTCTCCCCAATCCTATTCAATACCTCATTAGTTATGTGATCTGCCCATCTAATCTTCAGCATTCTTCTGTAGTACCACATTTCGAAAGCTTCTATTCTCTTCTTATCCAAACTATTTATCGTCCATGTTTCACTTCCATACATGGCTACACTCCATACAAATACTTTCAGAAACGACTTCCTAACACTTAAATCTATACTCGATATTAACATATTTCTCTTCTTCAGAAACGCTTTCCCTGCCATTGCCAGTCTACATTTTATATCCTCTCTACTTCGACCATCATCAGTTATTTTGCTCCCCAAATAGCAAAACTCCTTTACTACTGTAAGTGTCTCATTCCCTAATCTCATTCCCTCAGTATCACTCGACTTAATTCGACTACATTCCATTATCCTATTTTTGCTTTTGTTGATGTTCATCTTATATCCTCCATTCAAGGCACCATACATTCCGTTCAACTTCTCTTCCAAGTCCTTTTGTTCACTATATGTGAGATATTTACAAAGCAAGTTTAAGTAACGTACAGAACTGAAATTAGTTTCTGGAGCTTTAATACTTTCGAATCAAAAGGACAACTTCTACTTCTAGCAGAATCCAGAAACGTGTTGTAATTTCCTGAGCCGTAATGTTGTATTGCTAAATCTGTATTTCATTATGTGTATGTATAGCTTTGTTTGATGTGCTACTCCTGTATGGTTGCATCAGCGTTGTTATTGCTTTATTATTGTTACACATTCACGGCTGTGTTAGAAAGTACATCTATGAGCCAAAACATTATCACCACCTGTTTAATAGCGTGCTTGTTCGCATTTCAAACAATGTGCCTGGCATGGATTCTACAAGTCGTTGATAGGTTTCCAGAAATATGAGGCAACAGGTCACTTAATTCCCGTAAATTACGGGACGGCGGTTTGTGGGCACGCAGCTGTCTCCCGAAATGTATTCCACTGGTACAGATTAGGGGACTTGCAGCTAAGGCACCAATGTGAGTTCACTATCATGCTCTTCAAACCACTGCAGCACGGTTCTGGGCACGTGTCGCGGAGGGTTATCCTGTTGGAAGATGTCCTCGCCATCAGAGAGACTTCAACCATGAAGGGATGCAGGTGGTCTGCAATAGTGTTCATGTAGTTCACTGCTGTCACCGATTACTCTCATAGGTTGCATAGAAGCCCAACTCAGTGAACCCCACAGCATAATTCTGACTCTCACCCGCCTGCATGAGTAGCATGGTGCACGTTTCAAGCAGTCATTCGCCTGGATCACAGTGCGTAAGGACCCAAACGTCCACCTGGTGTAACAAGAAATGCGATTCATTCGCCAGGGGATACGTTTCTACTGATCCATGGTGATAACTCAGTGATGCTGTACCCACTGTAATCGTAACTAATGATGTCGTCGGGTCAACACAGGAACACATTGGGGTCGTGTGATGTGGAGCTCCATGCTTCAACAATGTCCTTTGAGCAGTGTGCTCTGAAACACTTGTTCCTGCACCAACATTGTACTCTGTCGTCAGATCTGTCACAGGTCTCTTCCTACGCTGGATTACACAGCTGGGGATCCTCCGACACCTGCGTTTTGTGACGAGATGTGGATGTCCAGTACCACGCGGCCTACTTGTTAATTCACCATCCTTGAACCACATTCCAGAGGAGCTCACGACAGTAATACGCAAACAGCCGACCAACTTCGGCGTTTCAGAGATTCTCGTGTTCAGCCGCAGCGTTACAAAACCGCTCACATCAGTAGATTTCCGCATTTACGGCCCGTATCTTCGCCATTGGTCCGTCTTCTGCTTATATCTTTCCTACTGCGTCTCGTGCCCGCAACACCACCAGGAGGCATTCAGCCTCGCGATAGGCAGTGTTCATAATGTTTTAGCTCATCAGTGTACATCACAGAAATACGAGGTGCGACAATAAAGTAATGCGACTGATATGAAAAAAAAGTTGCTTACCGCTTTAGTCAAGTTTAGTGTTGTCTCCTTCAAAGTAGTTCTCTTCTGACTGCACACTTTTTCCTGAGCTTCTGCTATTGATGGTAACATTTCTGGAACTCATCTTCTGTAATACCCTCCAAGACCCACGTCACAGCTTTTTGGACATCTTGTGTTGTTTGAAAATGGTGTCCCTTGACCGCCGTTTTGACTCTTGGAAATAGAAAAAAGTCGCACGGAGCGACTGGTGAATAAGGTGGCTGCAGTAGTACTGAAATTTATTTTGAGGTTAAAAATTGCTGTACTGAGAGAGCAGTATGAGATGGCACATTATCGTGATGCAGAATCCAATTATCACCAATGTTGAGGAGGCACCCACTCTTTATGAACAATTCCCTTGGAATCAAAGAAGCACACAAGCATGCATTTCACTTTTGACTTTGACATGCGAACGTTTTTTGGTGTGGGCGATCCCTTTGAGCACCACTGCGAACTTTGGCGTTTTGTCTCTGGACCGTACTGAAAAAAACAACTTTCATCGCCAGTGATAACACTGCTCAGCAATTCTGGATTGATTTCCGTTTGCTCTAACAGATCGGCTGCCAAATTTTTCTGTGTTTCTCGCTGTTGTGGTGTGAGATTTTTGGGGACCATTTTTGCACAAATCTTTCTCATCCCAAAATCTTCAGTTATTACTAGACGAACCGTTTCTCGATTGATGATCAGTTTTTCTGCAATCATTTTCACGGATAATCTTCGATCAGATCGTTCGAGTTCACGCACCCTGGCCAAGTTGACGTCCGTTCATGAGGTTGATGGTCGTCCACTGCGGTCTTGATCTTCAACATTCGTTCTGCGTTCAAGAAACATTTTATGCCAACAAAAAACGTGAGCTCTTGACATAACCTCCTCTCCAAAAGCCTTCTGAAGCTTACCGTAAGTTGTCGTTGCGTTTTCACCTAGTTTAACGCAAAAAGAAATGGCACACCGTTGCGCAATGTTTTGCGGTTCCATTTCCGTGACGAGAGACACAAACACATGTTAACTTATTACAGCACAACTCACGACTGAACAGTTGCATCGATGTGCCGCTTGGACTAGAAACAGCTTATAGGCCAAGGTCAAAGATACTGTGCCTACGCAAGTCTGCAGGGTTGCCACATCTTGCAAAGAAAATCAGTCTCATTACTTTATTTTCGCACCTCATATTAACGAATCGCACTGGGACATCTCATTATGAGTATGTAATTTCATTACCTCTCAGTCCTGCTAATCATAGTTTTCTCACTGGAGTGAGGCATTGCTCTGTCTGTAAAATTTTCATTTACTGACATTTGAAAGAGGGTTGTTAAAAATTATAATGACAGTTAGCACCCTATTATCCGTATCGCTAGTTCAAAATGTTCAAATGTGTGTGAAATCTTATGGGAGTTAACTGCTAAGGTCATCAGTCCCTAAGCTTACTCACTACTTAACCTAAATTATCCTAAGGACAAGCACACCCACCCATGCCCGAGGGAGGACTCGAACCTCCGCCGGGACCAGTTGCACAGTCTATGATTGAGCGCCTTAGACCGCTCGGCTAATCCCGCGCGGCAATCGCTAGTGACAGTGCATGTTCAAATTGGATGGGCGACCGTTTGTTAAAATTGGCAGACTTAATCACTCTACACAATAACTCCACAGTATTCATTACAGCATTGTGCATTAAATCCCCTTTCTAAGAATGTGACAATAAAGGGAATTGTGTTGATATCTGTTTATTTCAATCTCTGTTCAGCGAAATCCGACAATATAACCATGATTTAGGAACCCCTTTCACAGTCAAAATTACTACAGTCTTAACGATATTGGCATGTACAGTTTTAAGAAAACACAACAAGGCTAGCATTAGAATTTACTGTAGTAACCCTTGTGACTGGATACTCTTACAGCAAGCGTTCCAACCAGAGGAGCATAACACGTTGATGCCCATCGACATCGACTTTCCGTGAAAATGTAGCTGTTGAACCCACAAACAGCAGTTGTCAGCAGCAACATTTTGAAACGCCTGTATAGGTTCACCGAAGGAGAGAATTTCTATTAGTTGCATTGTTTTAAATACAGGGTTTTCTAAATGATAGACCCATTTTCAAAACTTCATGTTTATTCAAGTAGAAACCCAATATGAACAAGTTTTATACCAACGAAAAGAGGAAGTTTCAAAGCTTTCTTTTGCATAACGTTTGATATCAATTTAATAAATTTAATAATTCGTAATAATTTGTAATTAATTAGTTTTCAATAATTATTTAATAATTATAAATGTGACAAATGTTATAAATGTTCAATGGTCACTATTGGCTGCACAGCAAATATTGACGCAGTAGCCAAACTCGTCCCACACATGCGAAAGTGTATCTGCTGTTACTGAGTGCATGGCAGCAGTGGTCCAGTTCCGCAGATCGTTCAGAGTGGTTGGCAGAGGCAGGACGTAAACAGCTTCCTTCACATAATCCCATAAGAATAGTCGCAGAGTGTGAGGTCAGGAGATCTCAGTGGCCAGAAGTGCAGAACCAAGTCCTTAAGTATCCTGCGACCGATCTAGCACTGAGAAAGGGAGTCATTGAAAAGCCTCGTACATCGCGGCGCCAAGGGGCGGAGGTCCATTCTGTTGGAAAATGAAGTACCGGGGATTTTCCATAACTTGAGGGAACAACCGTTGTTCCAACATGTTCACATATGTGATTCCCATTACAGTTCTTTCGGCAAAGAAAAATGGTCCACAAACCTTCATACGGGATATGGAACAGAACATGTTGATCTTCGGTGAGTTTCTTTCATGTTGCAATAGTGAATGCGCAGTTTCCAAACCCATGTGCGAAAATTGTGTCTGTTGACTTTTCTGCTAAGGGGGAACGTCGCTTCATGCTAAAAATTACACGCTGTAGAAATGCGTCATCCTGCATCTTTGCTAGCACATAACGACAAAATGCGAGATGCTTCTCTTTGTCATTGGGGTTGAGAGCCTGCACAAGTTGTAATCGGTAGGGCATGTATAGCAAACGCTGTCTCAGAACTTTTCATACAGTTGGTTGGAGTATTCCAAGTTCTCGACTGGCTGTATTGCTAGACTTACTGGGACTACACACAAAACTTTCTTTCTTTTTCCTCATTAAGTTTCGATTCCCCCCAAAGGGGGCGGGCTGGCAACAGCTTAGTACGCCGCTCCTCAGCCTACAGAATGTTTAAACCAGAAGAAGAAGATAATAAACAATAAAAGCAGACGATCAGAACGGTGACTTAAATTGTAAAATGGCGGAAAATTGAAGTTAAAACATAAAACAAAGGGGCGATGCTAGTAAAATACACAGGAAGCAGACAGGTAAAATAGTAGACAGACAATTAAAAAAAAAACACGGCGACAGTCTGGTTTCTGTTCGCAAGAGAGATAAAAATCACACCCAGCAACAGTATGATTTCTGTTCGCAACACTTCGGAAAAGACGCACAACACTGATCATTCAACGTAAAAACACTGCACTATACAGTTGGCATGAAGCTGTCACACCACAGACAAGGGCAGAGGGGGGTGGGGGGACCTGGACAGATGAGCGGAGAAAAGGGGGAAGGAGAGGAAAAACGAAGTGGGGGGGGGGGGAGGAGCCGACGGAGGGAATGGACTCATAATGGGGGGGGGGGGCAAAACTTTCTTGAATCCGTCTGACATCATTCTCTGACACACACGGTCGGCCTGTGCTTTTTCCTTCACACGCACTCCTAGTCTGTTTAAATCGCTTAAACATTGGCTAATGCTTTTGCGAGTTGGTGGTTGAATACCGAATTTGGACGAAATGCCTTCTACAGTGCAATTTGCGGCTCACTTTTCGCGAATTCGAGAACGCAGAAAACCTTGTGCTCCACAGTTGCCATCTCACTCACAACTGACAATGAAACAGAATGACGGCCCTACTGCCGCGTGAACTCTACCGGTCGCTTCTTGAAACCATCATCGCCTGCCCGCCGCCGCCAGTCAACAACCTGGAAACTTCCTCTTTTTATTGGTATAAAGCTTGTTCATTTTGGATTTGTACTTGAATACATAGGAATTTTTGAAAATGGACCCCTCATTTAGAATAACTCTGTAGGTGATCTACACTCTCTGAAAAAAATAATCCGGACATCCTCGTGAAATGTGGTAGTGAGCACTAGATGTCACGAGAGTCCGACCCGACCATATAAAACGAGGCGGAGAGTTCTGTATTGTCAGCAGAGAAGGAGAACTCAGCGACTTCGAACGAGGACTAGTAGTTGGATGTCAGCTGAGTAACAAACCCACCAGGAACATCTAACTCGTTCTAGAGCTGCCCAAGTCGACTGTTGGTGATGAGGCGATGCATTGGAAACGCCAACGAACAACCATGGCTAAACCAAGACGAGAAAGGGACCGTCAAGCGTTGCAGAGGATGGTTGAATAAGATCGCGTGAAATCAGCGTAAGGAATCAATCTTGAGTTCCAAAGTGCTACCAGAAATCCAGTGAGTACAATGACGGCGCACAGTGAGTTAAAAAGAGTGAGGAACAATGCCCGACCAGCTCCTCGTAAGCTAAAAATTCTGTAAACAGTACTAAGCGAAGCTTGAGGTGACTTAAAGAACAATGCCACTAGTAGTGGATGATGGGAAACAAGTGATTTGGACTGATGAATTGCGTTAGCTCTGTGGTAATCCGATGGAGGATTTGGGTTCGACGAATACCTGGAGAAAGTTATCTGCCGTCATGAGTAGTGCTAATAGTGAAGTACAGAGGAGGTGCTGTTATGTGTATTGGACTGTTTCTCGATTTTAGGGTGTGGTTTCCTCACTGCACTTAAGAAAACGCTTAATGCATACGCATGTGATCTCATATTGCAGTGTTGTGTACAGCATGCAGTAGAGAAACATTTCGCAATCGTTGATTGTATCAGCATGATAACGCACTCTATCGTCATGTCACCTATTGGCCATTAAAATTGCTACACCAAGAAGAAATGCAGATGATAAACTGGTATTCATTGGACAAATATATTATACTAGAACTGACATGTGATTACATTTTCACGCAATTTGCGTGCATAGATCCTGAGAAATCAGTACCCAGAACAACCACCTCCGGCCGTAATAACGGCATTGATACGCCTGGGCATTGAGTGAAACAGAGCTTAGATGGCGTGTACAGGTACAGCTGCCCATGCAGCTTCAACACGATACCACAGTTCATCAAGAGTAGTGACTGGCGTATTGTGACGAGCCGGATGCTCGGCCACCATTGACCAGACTTTTCAGTTGGTGAGAGATCTGGAAAATGTGCTGGCCAGCGCAGCAGTCGCACATTTTCTGTATCCAGAAAGGCCCGTACAGGACCTGCAACATGCGGTCGTGCATTATCCTGCTGAAACGTAGGTTTCGCAGGGATCGCATGAAGGGTAGAGCCACGGGTCGTAACACATCTGAAATGTAACGTCCACTTTACAAAGTGCCGTCAATGCGAACAAGAGGTGACCGAGACGTGTACCCAATGGCAGCCAATACCATCACGCCGGGTGCTACGCCAGTATGGCGATGACGAATACACGCTTCCAATGTGCGTTCACCGCGATGTCGCCAAACACGGATGCGACCATCATGATACTGTAAACAGAACCTGGATTCATCCGAAAAAATGACGTTTTGACATTCGTGCACCCAGGTTCGTCGTTGAGTACACCATCGCAGGCGCTCCTGTCTGTGATGCAGCGTCAAGGGTAACCGCAGCCATGGTCTCCAAACTGGTAGTCCATGCTGCAAACTCGTCGAACTGTTCGTGCAGATGGTTGTTGTCTTGAAAACGTCCTAGTCTGTTGACTCAGGGATCGAGACGTGGCTGCACGATCCTTTACAGCCATGCGGATAAGATGCCTGTCATCTCGACTGCTAGTGATACGAGGCCGTTGGGATCCAGCACGGTATTACCCTCCTGAACCCACCGATTCCATATTCTGCTTACAGTCATTGGATTTCGACCAACGCCAGCAGCAATGTCGCGATACGATAAACCGCAATCGCGATAGGCTATAATCCGCCCTTTAAGAAAGTCGGAAATGTGATGGTACGCATTTCTCCTCCTTACGCGAGGCATCACAACAACGTTTCACCAGGCAACGCCGGTCAACTGCTGTTTGTGTATGAGAAATCGGTTGGAAACTTTCCTCATGTCAGCACGTTGTAGGTGTCACCACCGGCGCCAACTTTGTGTGAATGCTCTGAAAGCTATTCATTTGCATATCACAGCATCTTATTCCTGTCAAATTTCGCGTCTGTAGCACGTCATCTTCGTGGCGTAGCAGTTTTAATGGCCAGTAGTGTAGCATTGTGAGACAATGGTTTGTGGACAATAAAATTCCTGAAAAGGATTGGCCTGCGCACAGTCCCCACCTGCACCCAACTGATTACCTTTGGGATAAGTGAGAACATCGACTTCGCTCCAGACATCAGTATCCAGCATCAATAGCTTCTCTGGTTTCGGCTCTTGGGGAATAACGTGCTGCCATTCCTCCATAGACCCTCATAAACCTCATCGAAACATCACCGTCAGAGTACAGGAGTTATAGACGCGATCCATGGACATACCCTATACTAAGGGGATCTCTCTAATTGATGGACGGGTACTTTTGACGAGCTGGGGTGTATCTTTACAGGTTGGCTGGCTGCTTTTCGAGGAGCTCTTTGCGGTGTGGGGGAGTAGCCATGTATGTGAAAAACGGCATCGCATTTGAGTCAATTGATGTTTCAAAGTACTGCACTGAAAAGGTGTTTGAATGTTGTGCAGGTGTGGTTAAATTTAACGGAGTTAAACTTGTAACTGTTGTTATTTATAGATCCCCAGACTCCGATTTCACAGCATTTTTGCTAAAGCTAGAGGAGGTTCTTGGTTCACTTTATAGGAAATACAAAAAGTTAGTTATATGTGGTGACTTCAATATTAATTGTATAAGTGATTGTGCAAGGAAGAGGATGCTGGTAGACCTCTTTAATTCATATAATCTTATGCAAACCGTATTCTTTCCAACGAGAGTGCAAGGGAACAGTAGAACAACCATAGACAACATTTTTGTTCATTCCTCATTACTAGAAGGGCATTCTGTTAGAAAAAAGGTGAATGGCCTTTCAGATCATGATGCGCAAATTTTAACTTTAAAAGATTTTTATGCTGCAACTCGTGTTAAATATAGTCATCAGCTGTTCAGGAAAGCTGATCCGGTTGCTGTAGAGACCTTTGTAAACCTTATAAAGGAACAAGAGTGGCAAGATGTTTATAGCGCTGAGACAGTAAACGATAAATATAATGCTTTTCTAAAGACCTTTCTCATGCTCTTTGAAAGTTGCTTTCCGTTACAACGTTTAAAACAGGGTACTAGCACAAACAGGCAGCCTGGGTGGCTGACTAGAGGGATAAGAATATCTTGTAGAACAAAGTGGCAATTATATCAAAACGTTAGAAACAGTCAAAATCTAAATGCAGCAGCCCATTACAAACAGTATTGTAAGGTGCTTAAAAATGTTATTAGGAAGGCAAAAAGTATGTGGTATGCAGATAGAATAGCTAAGTCTCAGGATAAAATTAAAACCATATGGTCAGTCGTAAAGGAAGTTGCTGGTCTGCAGAGACAGGTCGAGGATATAGAATCAGTGCGTAGTGGGAATGTCCGTGTTACTGATAAGTCGCATATATGTACAGTATTTAATAATCACTTTCTGAATATAGCAGGTGAACTAAATAGAAACCTAATTCCAACAGGGAATCATATAGCGCTCTTAGAAAAAAGTGTTCCGAGACTGTTACCTGAAATGCTCCTCCATGATACCGACAAGAGGGAGATTGAGTTAATAATTAAATCACTAAAGACCAAGAACTCTCATGGATATGACGGGGTATCTAGCAGAATACTGAAGTATTGTTCTATGTATGTTAGCCCAGTACTTAGCCATATCTGTAACTTTTCCTTTAGGAGTGGTCGGTTTCCTGATCGATTAAAATACTCGGTAGTGAAGCCACTTTATAAAAAGGGAGACATTGATAATGTTGACAATTTTAGACCTATTTCTATGCCATCGGTGTTTGCTAAAGTTATCGAGAAGGTTGTATATACAAGGTTACTGGAGCATTTAAATTCACATAATTTGCTGTCAGATGTTCAGTTTGGTTTTAGAAATGGTTTAACAACTGAAAATGCTATATTCTCTTTTCTCTGTGAGGTTTTCGACGGATTAAATAAAAGGTTGCGAACGCTAGGTGTTTTCTTTGATTTAACGAAGGCTTTTGACTGTGTTGACCACAAAATATTACTGCAGAAGTTGGACCATTATGGAGTAAGGGGAGTAGCTTACAATTGGTTCGCCTCTTACTTTAAGAACAGAAAGCAGAGGGTAATTCTCCGCAATATTGAGAGTGGTAGTGATGTTCAGTCCCAATGGGGCACTGTTAAGTGGGGCGTTCCCCAAGGGTCGGTGCTGGGGCCACTGCTGTTTCTTATTTATATAAATGATATGCCTTCTAGTATTACAGGTGATTCAAAAATATTTCTGTTTGCTGATGACACCAGCTTGATAGTGAAGGATCTTGTGTGTAATATTGAAACAGTAACAAATAATTTAGTTCATGAAATAAGTTCGTGGCTTGTGGAAAATAATTTGATGCTAAATCACAGTAAGACTCAGTTTTTACAGTTTCTAACTCACAATTCAACAAGAACTGACATTTTAATCAGACAGAATGGGCATGTTATAAGCGAGACGGAACAGTTCAAGTTCCTAGGCATACGGATAGATAGTAAGCTGTTGTGGAAAGCCCATGTTCAGGATCTTGTTCAGAAACTAAATGCTGCTTTATTTACCATTAGAACAGTATCTGAAATAAGTGACACTTCAACACGAAAAGTAGTCTACTTCGCATATTTTCATACGCTTATGTCGTATGGTATTATTTTTTGGGGTAATTCTTCTGATTCAAAAAGGGTATTTTTGGCTCAAAAACGGGCTGTTCGAGCTATATGTGGTGTAAGTTCGAGAATCTCTTGTCGACCCCTATTCAAAAATCTGGGAATTCTGACATTGCCCTCACAGTATATATTTTCTTTAATGTCGTTTGTTGTTAGCAATATTAGCCTATTCCCAAGAGTTAGCAGCTTTCACTCAGTTAATACTAGGCAGAAATCAAATCTGCATGTAGAATGCAGTTCCTTGACTCTTGTGCAGAAAGGAGTGCAGTATTCTGCTGCATCCATTTTCAATAAGCTACCACAAGAACTCAAAAATCTTAGCAGTAGCCCAAACTCTTTTAAGTTTAAACTGAAGAGTTTCCTCATGGCTCACTCCTTCTATTCTGTCGAGGAGCTCCTGGAAGAGCTAAAAAATTAAGCAAATTCCAGTGTTACATTGTTGATTGTCTTCATTTAAACTTATGACTTGTCACCTGAATATGTTTTTTTTCTATATTTCATTTTATCTGTTTCTAATATCGTGTTATAATTTCATGTATTGACTCGTTCCATGACCACGGAGATTTCTCCTTAATTTGGTCCCACGGAACAATAAATAAATAAATAAATAAAAAAAAAAAGGCTAAGAAGGCAGTGCAGTATTTGAGAAGGGGATGAGACAATGTTGTAGGCGCTCGCCAACGTTATTCAGCCTGTACAACGAGTAAGCAGTAAAGCAAACTAAGGAGAAATTTGGGAAGAGAATCGAAGTTCAGGGAAAAGAAACAAGACTTTGAGGTTTACCAATAACACCGTTATTCTTTCAGTCGTCAAAAGCCTTGCAAGAGCGGTCGAATGGAATGGACAGCGTCCTGAAAAGTGGTTGTGTGGTGGATATCAAAAAAGTAAAACAAGGTAATCAAATGTAGTCGAATTACATGGAAGCACCAAAGAAACTGATATAGGCACTCATATTGAAATACACAGATACGTAAACAGGCAGAATACGGTGCGGCGGTCGGCAACGCGTGTATAAGATAGCAAATGTCTGGCGCCGTTGTTATCTCGGTTACTGCTGCTGCAGTTGCAGCATATCAAGATTTAAGTGAGTCTGAACGAGGTGTTATAGTCGTCGCACGAGCGATGAGACACAGCATCTCCGCTGTAGCGATGAAGTGGGGGTTTTCCCGTACGACCATTTCACGAGTGTACTGTGAACACCAGGAATCCGGTAAAACATCAAACTTCCGATATCACTGCGGCCGGAAAAAGATCCTGCAAGAACGGGACTGCCGGCAGGTGTGGCCGAGCGGTTCTAGGCGCTTCAGTCTGGAACCGCGCAACCGCTACGGTCGCAGGCTCGAATCCTGCCTCGGGCATGGCTGTGTGTGATGTCCTTAGGTTAGTTAGGTTTAACTAGTTCTAAGTTCTAGTGGGCTGATGACCTCAGATGTTAAGTCCCATAGTGCTCAGAGCCATGTTTTGAAGAACGGGACTAACGGTGGCTGAAGAGAATCGTTCAACGAGGCAGAAGTGCAAACTTTCCAAAAATTGCTGCAGTTTTCAATGCTGGCCATCAGCAAGCGTCAGCGTATGAACCATTCAACGAAACATCATCGATATGGGCTTCGGGAGGGAGCCGAAGGCCCACTCGTGTAACGTTGGTGACTGCGCATCACAAAGCTTTATGCCTCACCTGGGCCTGTCAACAACGACATTTGTCTGTTGATGACTGGAAACATGTTGCCTGGTCGAACGAGTCTCGTTTCACATTGTATCAAGCAGATGGACACGTATGGATATGGAGACAACCTCATGGGTCCAGCGACGCTGCATCTGAGGAAGGGACTGTTCAAGAAGACAGAGGCTCTGTAATGGTGAGGGGCGTGTGCACTTAAAGTAATATGGAACGTCAGATACGTATAGATACGACTATGACAGGTGTCACGTACGTAAGCATCCTGTTTGGTCTGTTGCATTCATTCATGTCCATTGTGCATTCCGACGGATTTGGACATTTCCAGCAGGACAATGCGAGACCCCACGCGTCCAGAATCTATACAGAGTGGCTCCAGAAACACTCTTCTGAGTTTACCGCTGGCCACCAAAATCCCCAGACATGAAAATTATTGGGCAAATCTGGGATGCCTTGCAACGTGCTGTTAAGAAGAGATCTCCACCCCGTCGTAGTCTTACGGATTTAGAGACTGCCCTGCAGGATTCAGTTCCCTCTGAAGTATCAGACATTAGTCGAGTCCGTGCCACGTCGCGTTGCGGCACTTCTGCGCGCTCGCGGGGGCCCCACACGATATTAATCAGCTGTACCAGTTTCTTTGGCTCTTCAGAGTAAATGAGGTAATGCTGACAGGTTTAGATTCAGAAATGGCAGACTAAAAGCAAAAATAGAGAGGATATAAAATGGGAATTGGCAATAATAAGAACAGGACTTTAGAGAAGGGGAAGTTTTTTGTGAATATATCAGGAAGTCTTTTCTGAAGGTATTTGTGTGGAATGTTGTGTTGTGCGGAGTAATCTTGTAGATCAAAAGCAGTTCAGACTAGAAGAGAATAGAAGGTTTGAAATGTGGTGCTGCAGAAGAATGTTGAAACTTAGATGGGTAGATTGAATAACTAATGAGGAGGTACTGAACAGAAATGGAAAAAAAGAAAATTGTTGCATAACTTGACTACAAGGAGAGACGCGTCCAGAGGCACCAAGGAATCGTCAGTATGTTAGTGAATGGAAGTTTAGTGGAAAAAATTGTAGAAGAATTAAGGAAGCGTTACTTTGGTGATGGCGGGAAGTTTAGCGGTTAAAACTGTTGAGGGATACTGGCGGTTGAATATTATAACAATGTTCAAATGGATAGGAAAAACAAAGTGAACACCTGTACTTACTTGGGAATGGTTTATTCATATGGCGTTTGACGCCCATTTGCTCGTAATACAGCTGCGATTCTTCTTGGAATACTGGCGTATAATGATTATATAGTCTCCTGTAGAATGTTATGCCACTCTTCGATCAAATGGTTCAAATGGCTCTGAGCACTATGGGACTTAACATCTGAGGTCATCAGTCCCCTAGAACTTAGAACTACTTAAACCTAACTAACCTAAGGACATCATACACATCCATGCCCGAGGCAGGATTCGAACCTGCCACCGTAGCGGTCACACGGATCCAAACTGTAGCGCCTAGAACCGCTCGGCCACACCGGCCGACTCTTCAGTCAGAACCTCTCCAAACTTCTGCAGTGACGCGGGAGGCGGAGATCTGCTTCGGAGTCTGCGCTCCAATACCGCCCACAAGGATTCGATAATATCCAAGTCCGGGTCTGCACTGTCCAGGGAAGGCGCTGCAGTTCCGTTGCATGCTCCTCATATCACGATTCCACTGTCCTGGCTGTGTGGGTAAGTGCATTATCATTCTGAAACATGACATAATTGTTCGGGAACAACATTTGAGTCATGGGGTGCTCCTGATCACCTAAAATGTTCACATAATCGTTGGCTGTAACACGGCATTTGAGAGTAATGATGGGACCAGCAGAATACCATGATATGGCTGCCCACACCATCACACTTCCACATCCATGTTTAACCCTTGAAATCAAGCAATCAGGATTGTAGGCTTCTTCTCGCGTTCTCCAGACGTAAACTCGGCCCGCTTTTGGAAACAACGAAAACGTTGACTCGTCGGACCATGTGACGTGTTTCCCCTGATCAGCCGTCCAGGATTTATGCTACTGACACCATGTTTTACGCTTCTTTGCGTTGGTTGTCATCACTTATGGTTTCGGTATGGCTGCTCGTCCATGGATATTCACTTCACGGAGTTCTCGGCGGACGCAGTCGATAGATACTGGATCTCGAAGATGGCTATTCAGCTCTGCAGTCACTTTATCCGCCGTAGTTTTGTGTTGTTTTGACACAATTCGTGTTAGCGTACAACGATCTCTGTAATTTAGTTTTTACTGGTATCCACTATTACGTTTACATGATGATGTCTTTCCATGTTTTGTGTAGGCTGCCTTGACTGTTGAAACAGTTGCTATTGAAACATTCAATGAGTTGGCTGTCTTGGTTACTGATGCTCTAGCTAATTGGGCTCTCCCAATCTGCCCTGTTTGGAACTCTATTAGGTTTTTCATTGCACGCCGACCTCGGCCTCTGAATGCAAATACGAGGCCTGTTCAGAAAGTAAGCTCCGATTGATTGCCAAATTGAAACCACAGTGAACATCAGAAATGTTTTACTTGTAACAATTAGCTACACCTTTCAGCTACTTCTCTACGTAGTCGCCGTTCTGACTTAGATTTTTGTCATAGCGTTGTACCAACTTTTCAATAGCCTCATCATAGAAGGCAGCCGCCAGTGCTTTCCGCCAATTCTGCACGCTGGCCTACACCTCGTTGTCTGTGTCACAATGTTGTCTTCAAAGACAGCGGTTCATGTGACCAGAGATGAAACTCAGGGGGAGACAATTGCGGACTGTATTGTGGGTAATCTAACATTTCCATTTGAAAACGATGCAGGAGCATCTTCATTGCCCCTGCAGAATGCGGCTGAGAATTGTCTTGAAGAAGAAACAGCACGACAGTTATGTAATGTTAGCTGCATAGCTTCAGGCGAAATTTCTCACCAGGCCCTCGTACTTGGCGGCAGACACTATTTTCTAGACATCTTTACGCACTCACTGCGAGCTCAGAAATGAGAAGAGCGACGTGATGCTAACTGGGGTTATACTAGAGACACTACCCAACACATCTGTGCAAAGCTTTATCGGATTTTCATAGTCGTTTCCATTTCGCGACCGATCGGAGCTTACTTTCTGAACGCCCCTCGTACGAAGCATGCACTGCTCGTAAAAAACCTGCACTGATGCCTAGTCCGTACTGAACACGCACAGTCCAGCGCGACACTTACCTGCGTTGTTGACCGTCAAACACAACCGTCCCATTACTACCACTGTTCAAAATATTTTGCCTGTCACCTGTAGATTGCGGTAGATATGCACAGATGAAGAGCCTTGTACAGGAGAGAGTAACTTAGAGATGTGTGTCAAACCAGATTTTGGACTGAAGAACACAACAACGACAGAAACAATATATTTGGACCATTATAGCTCTAATGCTACATGTTTACCTCTCAGTGGACATAATATTATTATTACCTGGATATGGCCAACTCACGACCACGTGAAACACTTGATTTTCCTTTTCTTGGCTTCCCAATACATCTTCGTTCTTGCTCTCTTCTTTCTTCTGTGCATGTTCCTCCCATCTTTTGTGTTTTTTTATGGAAGCCCTTGATTGTTTGTACCTTTTACTTGAATTCTTGTCTGTTTTGTATGTATCTGTGTGTAATTCCGAACTTCCGCGGGTCTTGAATGAGATTTTCACGCCGTTGCAGAGTGAAAAGCTCATTCTGGAAACATCCTGCAGACGGTGGCTAAAGCATGTCTCCGCAACATCCTTTCTTCCAAGAGTGCTAGTCCTTCAAGTTTCGCAGTAGAGCTTCTGTGATGTTCTGAAGGTAGGAAACGAGATACTGGTGGAAGGAAAGCTGTGAGGAAGCGTCGTGTGTTGTGCTTGAGAAGCTCATTTGGTGCCGGCACGGTAGCTCGGCGTGTTCGGTCAGAGCGTTGGCTGCCCTCTGTAATAAAAAAAACTGAGTAAATGGATCAATAATGAACATCAACGGGTGTCATGAGGCATCAGCCCCGAATAAATGCGACGAACAGTAACGAACAAAATGAGATGATTTTTAAAAAAATCGGTAGAGCACATGGCCCACGAAAGGCAAAGGTCCGAATTTCAACTGTCGGTCCGGACCACCGTTTTAATCCGCCAGGAAGTTTCCTGTAGAACTTTCTTAACATCTGCAAAATATGCACTTTGTGTTACCGGATTTTTGTTAAAGAAATTGAATATTTTTTGTTCTCTTGTTATCAATAAAGTGGCCATAAATTTAACCCTCTACTTTCTCGTTGTACCTATTATATTGTCAGTATTTGCATACACCACCATACAATTGCGAAAGAAGTGTAAGGACTGCATGTTACTACTAACGTTATGATATAAACAATGTCAGTGGCTGGCTCTGAGCACTATGGGACTTAACATCTAAGGTCATCAGTCCCCTAGAACTTAGAACTACTTAAACCTAACTAACTTAAGGACATCATACACATCCATGCCCGAGGCAGGATTTGAACCTGCAACCGTAGCGGTCGCGCGGTTCCAGACTGAAAACAATGTTAGTGCACTGAAGCATTTCTTCACGGATCTGATGATGATCTATTGATCGAAATTGATAGTTAATAAAAAGCTTTCGTTCGTGCAGTAGCTTATTCTTTTGATCCAGACGTTCTTTAAATTTGTGACAGTTAATGTGTGTGCGTGTACCAGTGAAGCCTTACCTTATTCCTAATGCCGGCGATCACAAACGACCTAAGGCAGCCTGGTGGCAGGCATTCTGTCCGCATGGTTCATTTCCTGGCTGTAGTTGTTAGCTGGATGGCATTCTGCTAGTTTTTGAGTGCACACCTTGTCAGGTGATTAGGTGGCTAATGTTGGTAACTAAAGTGTGCGTACATCTACACTATTCATAGTACGTTTTTTTCTGTCATTGAACCATGAAGTCTGTACCAGTAAACTGATCTCGCCTTGTGTCATTTTATCATTGTACTCCAGGTATGAGTTAATATGCTTGATCTTTTCAATAACGTGTGTCGTTTACATTCCTTCTATCTGCGCTCGACTGATGCGATGATCGCTTCCACGTAAAACGCACCGCTCTGGTCCTGAATAGAATACACCTCTTGTTATCGAAAATCAAGATCGTAATTAACATTGTAAACCAGACACACATTGGCGAAAGTGAAAGAATGGAATCTCGTGCTTTCATAGCGGTTTCGCGTTTGTGTTTTGGATGACAATGAGCACAAAGGAGGGGAAGAAACTTGCTGCCAGTTCAAAGTCCACTCCTCTCCAGAAGATTCATGGGGCAGTCAAGCTTAACATCCTCATGTAACGGACGTTTGCTGAAAATACAGTTTCATGCTGTCACTGCTTGAGACAAAACGGTGAGGTTTCGGATTTAACGCAAGATATTACGACATTGCGGCATTTTTTACTGATCAGGAACTGTACGTCTACTGTTCGAAGTTCGAAGTTGAAAACATACATAATCTTTTATTGAAATAAAAGTCAACAATTTATGATGTCAGTGAAATAGCTTTCAAAAATAAGTAAGAAATTAAACAGCTTGTCAAATATTAACGAGGAAATGAGATTAGCAATTGACGTCGGCAAAAGAGCTTTTAAACAGTTAAGAAATAAAGCAATTTGTCAAACACAGCCAAGCTGCGTGTTAATAATCAAAACCTTAACATTTACAAAAATTTTCAGTTGGCTTTTAAATATAAAATCATAAATGATTGCAGCAAATTTGGTCATAATTAACAGCCGCACAAGCGATGCGTCACGTCCGTTGGCGTCGTAAGTTCAGAACCAGGAGAAGTTATTCAGATACAATTCAGCCCCGCGACAGGCGGGATAACGGGACGGGAAGGGTGGGTGGTGTGAACTCGCCACCCACGGGTGTGCTGGTGGGTGGCGCAGTTTCCGTACAACATGAACTACATAGACTAAGAACTAACCTTATAAGATAGTAACAGTGCACTGCTTTACAAAGGGCGGCATGTATTTCAATATATTATCACTTAGAAGCCAAACATAAATAAATCAAAAACTTCCATCTGCCCAATCAGATAATATGGTGATAAGCAACGAAGCACTTAAGAACTGGGTAGCACACTTACTCAGGAATGAGAAAACCAATAAATCTAACGTGACCCCAAAGTTAATTGGCAAATAGTTATTTTTACTAATTATGCAGTAGGAAAAGTCATTAATCACTATTCTGAAATGAAAGGAAATTCAAATTAGCTGACTTCTGACATGATTTTCTGTAAGACAGTAGTCATAAGTAAGGAATCGGGCAGCTCTTGCTAACGTAAATTACAGTATGTCAGATAGCTAAGCAACCGAATCTAAGATGTCAGACCCAGTCTACTAGGCTGTCGATAACAACTACAACTGCAAAGCAGAATTTCCCACAGAAAATCTCAGGGCGAGTCAACTAACAACCCCCACAAAATTGTTTTACAAATACTTCACTAAAATTATTACTGTGGAAAGACAATGTGATTAAATGAGGCTTGATTGTATTCAAAAAGAACAACACACAATTCAGCCCTCAGCATGGTCCACATTCAGCCACTCGAAATATGACTAATTTAAACTGCCGGTTCTGACTAACGTAACTCCACGATGTCTGTAGCACAGACCACAAAAATTCCACACTAACGTCTGTAATGAAGCAGAGTTGCTTCGATTATGGTGAACTTAAATTCTTTCCAAGCGAACCCCCATAAACAGCAAACACAGCAGACCTTCCGGGAAGGGGAAACTAGTCGCAGCACTAAAAGAAGGCACAGAAACCACAGAAAGTGTCTCTCCAAAATATTTGATGAATCGATGGCAAAGTGGCACTCAGAATCTCCACACGCCCGGCAAAGGCAAATGTCTAGAGTGTCATCGCCACCACAGCCCATCCAAAACACCGTCTTCGCAGGATAATGTCTGTATTCTGCAAAAGCCGTTTACTGTCGGCTCCAGACAGCGGAGGTAAACCGGCTCCGCGCCCCGCACGTGCCCCTTCCAGTTCGACCCGCAGGTTCTGTCAACCTTCGTGGCGGTCAAAGCTCCTCGCGCGAAGAACCACCAAAGATAACGCCCAGATTGATCGATGCCAGCCGGCATGGCTCAAGTCCCAACGCAAGTTTACTAGCTCTTGCAAAATCTATCTTGTAAGGAATTGAGAATTGCTAAAAAGAGGTCGACTAATGCTTATCGCCTAAGTGCTGTAAAAAGGAGGGAAAAGATAATGATTCGCATGTTTAATCAATTAATAACGCTGTCTTGACTTCCAGTAGAACTCTACAAGTACTTCTGTCTTTGCGCTTGTTCCACTGTTTCCCCTTCGCAACCACCCACCGTACAGTCAGTGACACAATTCGCGAAACCCTTCGCCTTATTACTGTGTTGAATTGCAAAGCTTTAGTGCCCATCAAACAGCATAACATGTAAGGAGATGCAGTACTGCCAACAAATCGCAGTCTCATGTTTCTCTAGTCCACTTTATAGAAAAAAAAACAAAAAAAATGATACCAACTGAACTCAAGAATTTACAAAAAATGAATTTTGAGCATAAACGGTTTAACGGGAAGATTTGTTTTCTTCAGCCATAAAACTTGGAGGGAAAATAGTCATATAAGAGCATCACAGTCAGTAATATCTAAAACCTTCGTGATGAGGGCTTTTTGTATGAAATGATGTGGAGCTCGTAAACTTATTTACTAACTGATCCACAATTTTACTTTCCACTTAGCATGTTAAGCTATTCGTGACTCACACATGCTTTTCTCATGTGGGGTTAGTGAATGGTGACAGTCTACTGATTGTGTTCGTATGGTGCGAGATCGACAGTTCCCATTCTTTTCTAATTGAAACTCATGTTGAGGTGGTTAGCCAACAACAGATAAAAAATATAATGCTCCCCAGTTTAACCTCAAAAGCAGTCGGACTTCTTGTACAAATTTCTGCAGATACTACTTCAGAAATAGTAAAAAAAAGTAATGAAAATAGAGCAAAATGGCTTTCAACAATTACTTAATTAAAATTACGAATCGATACCGTTTATGAAAGACAGCCATATTTACATTTATTCAAAAAATCATCGTAGTGATTGTTTTTAAATCAGTAACACGACACGACACGACACGACACGACCTACCCCCACGAACCATGGACCTTGCCGTTGGTGGGGAGGCTTGCGTGCCTCAGCGATACAGATGGCCGTACCGTAGGTGCAACCACAACGGAGGGGTATCTGTTGAGAGGCCAGACAAACGTGTGGTTCCTGAAGAGGGGCAGCAGCCTTTTCAGTAGTTGCAGGGGCAACAGTCTGGATGATTGACTGATCTGGCCTTGTAACATTAACCAAAACGGCCTTGCTGTGCTGGTACTGCGAACGGCTGAAAGCAAGGGGAAACTACAGCCGTAATTTTTCCCGAGGGCATGCAGCTTTACTGTATGATTAAATGATGATGGCGTCCTCTTGGGTAAAATATTCCGGAGGTAAAATAGTCCCCCATTCGGATCTCCGGGCGGGGACTACTCAAGAGGACGTCGTTATCAGGAGAAAGGAAAGTGGCGTTCTGCGGATCGGAGCGTGGAATGTCAGATCCCTTAATCGGGCAGGTAGGTTAGAAAATTTAAAAAGGGAAATGGATAGGTTAAAGTTATATATAGTGGGAATTAGTAAAGTTCGGTGGCAGGAGGAACAAGACTTTTCGTCAGGTGAATACAGGGTTATAAATACAAAATCAAATAAGGGTAATACAGGAGTAGGTTTAATAATGAATAAAAAAATAGGAGTGCTGGTAAGCTACTACAAACAGCATAGTGAACGCATTATTGTGGCCAAGATTGACACGAAGCCCACGCCTACTACAGTAGTACAAGTTTATATGCCAACTAGCTCTGCAGATGATGAGATAAAATAAATTATTCAGGTAGTGAAGGGAGACGAAAATTTAATAGTCATGGGTGATTGGAATTCGACAGTAGGAAACGGAAGAGAAGGAAACGTAGTAGGTGAATATGGATTGGGGCCAAGAAATGAAACAGGAAACCACCTGGTAGAATTTTGCACAGAGCACAACTTAATCATAGCTAACACTTGGTTCAAGAATCATGAAAGAAGGTTGTATACATGGAAGAACCCTGGAGATACTAGAAGGCTTCGGATAGATTATATAATGGCAAGACAGAGATTTAGGAACCAGATTTTAAATTGTAAGACATTTCCAGGGGCAGATGTGGACTCTGACCACAATCTATTGGTTATGAACTGTAGATTAAAACTGAAGAAACTGCAAAAAGGTCGGAATTTAAGGAGATGGGACCTGGATAAACTGACTAAACCAGAAGTTGTACAGAGTTTCAGGGAGAGCATAAGGGAACAATTGACAGGAATGGGGGAAAGAAATACAGTAGAAGACGAATGGGTAGCTCTGAGGGATGAAGTGAAGGCAGCAGAGGATCAAGTAGGTAAAAAGACGAGGACTAATAGAAATCCTCGGGTAACAGAAGAGATATTGATTTAATAGATGAAAGGAGAAAATATAAAAACGCAGTAAATGAAGCAGGCAAAAGGGAATACAAACATCTAGAAAATGAGATCGACAGGAAGTGCAAAATGGCTAAGCAGGGATGGCTAGAGGACAAATGTAAGGATGTAGAGGCTAGGGGTAAGATAGCTACTGCCTACAGGAAAATTAAAGAGACCTTTGGAGAAAAGAGGGCCACTTGTATGAATATCAAGAGCTCAGATGGAAACCCAGTTCTAAGCAAAGAAGGGAAAGCAGAAAAGTGGAAGGAGTATATAGAGGGTCTACACAGGGGCGATGTACTTGAGGACAATATTATGGAAATGGAAGAGGATGTAAATGAAGATGAAATGGGAGATACGATACTGCGTGAAGAGTTTGACAGAGCACTGAAAGACCTGAGTTGAAACAAGGCCCCGGGAGTAGACAACATTCCATTGGAACTACTGACGGTCTTGGGAGAGCCAGTCCTGACAAAACTCTACCATCTGGTGAGCAAGATGTATGAGACAGGCGAAATACCTTCAGACTTCAAGAAGAATATAACAATTCCAATCCCAAAGAAAGCAGGTGTTGACAGATGTGAAAATTACGGAACTATCAGTTTAATAAGTCACAGCTGCAAAATACTAACACGAATTCTTTACAGACGAATGGAAAAACTGGTAGAAGTGGACCTCGGGGAAGATCAGTTTGGATTCCGTAGAAATGTTGGAACACGTGAGGCAATACTAACCCTACGACTTATCTTAGAAGAAAGATTAAGAAAAGGCAAACCTACGTTTCTAGCATTTGTAGACTTAGAGAAAGCTTTTGACAACGTTAACTGGAATACTCTCTTTCAAATTCTGAAGGTGGCAGGGGTAAAATACAGGGAGCGAAAGGCTATTTACAATTTGTACAGAAACCAGATGGCAGTAATAAGAGTCGAGGGGCATGAAAGGCAAGCAGTGGTTGCGAAGGGAGTGAGACAGGGTTGTAGCCTGTCCCCGATGTTGTTCAGTCTGTATATTGAGCAAGCAGTAAAGGATACAAAAGAAAAATTCGGAGTAGGTATTAAAGTCCATGGAGAAGAAATAAAAAACGTTGAGGTTTGCCGATGACATTGTAATTCTGTCAGAGACAGCAAAGGACTTGGAAGAGCAGTTGAACGGAATGGACAGCGTCTTGAAAGGAGGATATAAGATGAACATTAACAAATGCAAAACGAGGATAATGGAATGTAGTCGAATGAAGTCGGGTCATGCTGAGGGAATTAGATTAGGAAATGAGACACCTAAAATAGTAAAGGAGTTTTGCTATTTGGGGAGCAAAATAACTGATGATGGTCGAAGTAGAGAGGATATAAAATGTAGACTGGCAATGGCAAGGGAAGCGTTTCTGAAGAAGGGAAATTTGTTTACATCGAGTATAGATTTAAGTGTCAGGAAGTCGTTTCTGAAAGTATTTGTATGGAGTGTAGCCGTGTATGGAAGTGAAACATGGACGATAAATAGTTTAGACAAGAAGAGAATAGAAACTTTCGAAATGTGGTGCTACAGAAGAATGCTGAAGATAAGGTGGGTAGATCACGTAACTAATGAGGAGGTATTGAATAGGATTGGGGAGAAGAGAAGTTTGTGGCACAACTTGACTAGAAGAAGGGATCGGTTGGTAGGACATGTTTTGAGGCATCAAGGGATCACAAATTTAGCATTGGAGGGTAAAAATCGTAGAGGGAGACCAAGAGATGAATACACTAAGCAGATTCAGAAGGATGTACGTTGCAGTAAGTACTGGGAGATGAAGAGGCTTGCACAGGATAGAGTAGCATGGAGAGCTGCATCAAACCAGTCTCAGGACTGAAGACAACAACAACAACAACACGACACACATTTAATCCAACTCGAATATTGTTTCAATAATGTCAGTCACCTACAGAGAGGACGACACCCAAGGCAATACAAGAGTCTAATCAGTTTCACAGTCAGAGTCAGAGAGAACTCAAAACCGATTATGTTATCGGTTTTATATACTAAAAACAAAGACGATTCGTCATGGTTTACTAACATGCACTTTGCTTCTCTATTACCTCTTTGGGTGTATTACATTGATTACTGTCGTAGATATTTATATTACGAACTATAAATGAAAAGGGACGCTAGAACAGCAATACGACTTGAGATGCTGCTGTTCACACACATGACTTGAAACATCTCACACACTGAAATAAAACTTGTTTATACATCACACGGAATTCTGTGAATCAGACGACGGGCAAATTATCGACGATAGTTAATAATTCAAGTTACTTGTCAACTTGTTTACACCAGAATGTGAAGGGAGTTCGGTGGACCTCTAACGCGCCGATAATGATAACTTCAGAGAAGTACGAGGAAAAAATCGTAAGTATATTTCTTTATCGGTGTTAACATTGTTTTATGCCTATATGCAAACCAGGCTATGTCTAAAGCTAGAGCTCGTATCCAGATGAAATTTTTCTGCTGTTCCTGATTGTTAAACCTGTAACTGAAACCAAAAGCTGATAACCAGATAGATCAGTACTGACAGCCCGTATATGTTGACGTGACAGATGAGAGGGCTCTTGCTTTATACCCACTGGCCACGGCCACAGGCCATAACCGACTGCGTAACAGTTTCGTCCACTGGTTGTATGTATCAAGCGCTAGGACAGCGACAACTGTTCCATTCTGATTATCGTCTCTACTAGGCTCCACGGTAGGACGCAGCAACTAAAATATTAATTTAAATGTAAGATTATTTTAAGCCACCTATGATGTGTTTTATAAGAATTTTCCGTATAGTTGCATTATTAACGCAAGAACATACTGGACGTCGAGGATTGACGTGGAAACAATAGACCTAACGAAACCCAAAGAAAAATAAATATTTGAATTGCAGATTATCGTGGTTATTAATGTCACTGATAGCATGTCTGAAATGATAGTCTAAAATTAAAGGCCTCTACTTCGTAGTCTCTACGTGTTTATAATAGGCAATGTCCCGACTGACAGGCTCACTCACCGCCTGATCATCTCCCGTCCCAAACCGCTAAGAATAAAAACTTGAAATTTGCAGAGGGTGTTGACATTATACTGTAGGCGTCGTTTAAGAATGGATTTTTCGAAATTCCACCCCAAAGGGGGTGAAATAAGGAATGAAAGGTTTTTGAAAATATGTCTCTGTTAATGCTATTTTCAAGCTGGAGCTACGAAGATTGGTATTTGGTTTCTCGATCAGAATTAAAGGAATACGTGTTTCAGCATGTTTGGTAATTTAACCTCTATGGAGGAGAAATAGTTGGGGAAAATTTGTTGAAAACAAATCATTATTAAATAAATACTAAAGTATCTATGAAAATTGGCGTTTGACTTCTCGCTTAGAAATAAAAAGCACGGGCTTCGGTGTTTTTGGAAATTCAGCCCCTAAGGGGGTGAAATACATGATGAAAGTTTTATGGAAATATTTCATTACGAAAGGATTTTCGAAGATAAATCTATGAAAATTTGTATTTGGCTTCTCGTTTATAAATAAAATATATACGTGATTTACTGTGTTTGGAAATTCAACCCCGAAGGGGGTGAAATAGAGGATGAAAATTTTTATGAAAATATTTCTTTATATTAAAACTTTTTAAAGCTAAATCTATGAAAATTTGTATTTCACTTCTAAATATATGTCTATGGAAGTATCGCCACAAGAAATCAAAAGGCAGGATTAACAAAGATCTTTGGCTGTAGCTGCCAGATTCATTTTTTGTTCAGAAGTATATTCAGAAAAGACCATGCTTCCATGACCTCAATTAGCGTGCAAAATTCGGCAAATGTTGCAGTTTGTGAACAGAATAACAATTTTATTAAATCTGCGCGGACCATTCCGACAACGAGAGCGAAACTGCGGTTGCTAAGCTAGCTCTCATATAAGGGGCGATCAAAATTTTCCATCTGAGGGCGTTACTGCAGCGTTTATGCAATGTAGCGCGACTCCTATGCGGGTATATAAGCATCGACGTGTCGGCAATGGATTGGTGTGGAATTTGCGTCTTTCCGACAGGCGTGTGGAAAATACGAAAACGTGAACTATGGCGACGTTATTACTAAATGTGTCCAAACAGGACCAACGTGCTGTTGTTCTTCTCTTGACTGCCGAAGAACAAACAGCAGATGACATCCATCGGATAGTGAAGAATGTGTATGGGGCAGCATGTCTGCCGAGAAACGCTGTTGTGGAATGGTGCGCGCCAACGGGTGCTGCTGCTTCATTATAACGCACGTCATCATATCGGGAGAGTTGTAACGCACAAGTTACGCGAACTCAAGTGGAAGAAAACTCGACCATTCGCTCTATAGTCCTGATTCCTCCTCATGCGGTTATCACGCCTTCGCCCCTTTGAAAAGGGCTTTGAAAGTCGACGATTCCTGCCAGACGAGGATGTACAGCAGGCAGTTACGGACTTCTTCACGCGGCAGGACACCACGTTTTGCCAAACTGGTATCTTCAACCTGGGGCGTCGATGGTATGATTGCCTCAATGCTTACTGGGACTTTGTCTGATTGGCATACCGACTCTGGACTGTTCGATCTTCGAGCGGAACTTTATGATCTCGCCTTATACACTGTAAGAGGTATGCGCTGCCTGCGATATGCAAGGTATAAGAGAATCGCTGACCAGAGAGCAGTGTTGACTGAGTAGGAACTGTGTAGCTGTAGCAGTTAGTTGTTGCTTGTTGCTAGTCGCTAGTCTGAGGTTGTCTGCACTTGTCTGCAGTCTGCTCTGGTCGGGAGTCCGGAGCCTGAGTATTATTGTATAAGGTAAAAAGCAGCCTCGCGCATATCTAGTAATGTATCTGAACTGTCATCCAAATGTTTTAAAAAAATGTCCTAATAATAATTTTTGTAATATAAAGTAATTTTTAAAAAAGCATTTATTTTTAAAAAAAATCAGTTGCTTCCTTTCACAAATCACAAATGTATAGGCCAGCACTGCACGGAGCTGTGCCGGAAAAATGTTAAGTAAGAGCAGATATATTCGCCGTTTTTATTGAGGTAAGAATTTTTGCTTTTTATTCAGAATGATCTTACAGGGCCACGACGCAGCACTGCTGTCGTCCAAATTTTACCAGGTTACTGAATTTATTATTTTTTTTTTATTTCGGGGTTTAGGAATTTTTCTGTTTCGAGCTTACATTAAATGAGAAAAGAATTTTGTGGGTACATTAAATGTGAATGCATTTCTGCACGAAGATTATAAATGGGAACCAATTTTGATCTGAGGTTACACTAAATTAGAATCACATTCATTATTCATATTTAAATTCATTTTATTATTTCGTGTGGGGAGGTTACACTTGGCGACAACCGGCCAGGATCGTATTTCTTTGTGAATCTCTGAGAAGTAGTCATATATCTGCTCTTATTTACTTAAATGCAGTTTGCATCTGGCACAACGCATTTACTAATTTGTCACTCTTGCATTCACAGATCATCGGCAATTTATTGCTCTTTGTTGTAATTGTGTTTGTTCCATTTTTTTTGCTTTGTCGTTGTTTCATTTTTGTGCTTAATTTTGATTTGTGAAAAATGCCGCGAAAAACTGTTAACAGTACATCGCGATGTGCAGTGAGTGAAATAGCCGACTCGAATAATTTGACCGATAATACTTGCGACATTCAGTGTAATAATGATAATCCTCCATTTACAACCAGTGCGTACCGATCACTAACATTGATTTTGATCCTAATGACGAGCAAACTAATGCAATTATGTCCAGAGTAAATGTAACAATTGATGACGCGGCACGTTCTGTTACAATGAACACTGCCCAGTTTAACACACCTGATTTGCAAAATTTACGTAGCGAACAGATAATTGTTTCTAACGGAAGGGAACAATATACACAAAACACGTCAAGTTTATTTGATTCCCAGGTAGTGACCCACAGTGCACATCCGATTGGCAAACCTTTTCGAGAATCACAGAATGACCAAATGGTTACACAAAACGTGACAATTGCAGGTACGCCATCAAACAGTACAGAGAATAGAGTAGGTAATATTGGCTGGGATCAAGTCATGGCATTATTACTACAAATCAATGAAAGTTTTGACAACCATTCAAACAACTTAATGAATCGTACAAACAACGTAATGAAAATCTCAAACAACTAATTAATGAAAGTTTCAAACAGCGGAATGAAATACTAGATAACCATTTCAAACAGTCGAACGAAAAACACGACAACCATTTCAAACAACTTAATAAATCGTGCAAACAACTCAATGAAAGTTTCAAACTGTCGAATGAAAAACACGACAACCTTAACGAACAGAACAAACAACTTAGTGAACAGATTACAGCCGTTACCGTGCAACGTCATGATACCAAAGAACAATTATGTGAGGAAATTAAGGCTTGTGCTAGTAACAGTAGTGAACAAATTAGATCTGTTGCACAAGAATTAAGTAATACAGATGCAGCGATAACAGAATCACTTAGAGATGAAAGTAGTGCAGTCACTGAACAATGTTCTGAAAATGCGACACAGATACGCGACGAGTTTAATTTAAAGTCACCAGAACTTTCACGCACTCTGGATACGGAAGTCGATAAGAAATTTGAACAACAGATCAGCCAAATTGACGAACGTGTTAAAGTGACAGAAATGAAAAATGTTTCAGTCACTAACACGTCACAGCATACGCCATGTTCCAAACATTTGTCACACTTACACAGCCAGTATAACATAAGTAATTTACAGAGACCACGCGACTTAGAATCCGAAGAGACACAGACAAACAGATTCTCATGCAATCCTGAACCTGTTGACACATTCAGAGACGATAACGTTGATTATAAGCTATTTTTATCCGTGAGAAAATTTAAAGTATTTAAAGATAACAGGCACAGGTACACGCTTTCGACTGGATACGACAATTTGCTTTTGAATTTTCACCGACATTTCCTGTAATGCAGAAACAAGAATTGGGTTTGATACAACAACTTGCTTTTGAATTTTCACCGCCATTGTCTGTAACCCAGAAACTAAAATTTATATGCAGCGCGTAATAGACCTCAGGGGATTCATTACGCTTCGATGAATATGTGCCGTAGTGTGCACAGGGCCCCGAGCCGTAGTAGTGCTATTTCATCTTTGGTTTTCTGCACTGCTGCCTTCTCTTTTACTATCCTTTATAGCTATCAAAACAACTCTTCAACTATCGCTCTATCTAGAATTAGGAATGAATAAAGAAAACCTGATACGACAAGTTTTACTGAAAGTGACAGTTTTCATTAGACGCTCCAGGAACGACAACCACCAGAATTTTAATAACAGACAAAATTTTAATTATCAGTATCGTCAAAATTATCAGCAACAGGAACCACATTTTGGTAACAATAGACGTTTTTCACCGCAACAACATGAAAGCCAGCTGGTTAGCATACCTAACCAACAATGCAGTCTGCAAGGTCAACCAAGCTTTAATGTTTCGCCGCCTACACGTATAGCGTCAGCTCCAACAAATAGTAACGCACAGCAACAAGGAAATCAGTACGTACAGAAAACACACCATTTCAATTCATATCGCAATGCACCGTAGAGAAATGACTATTATGACAGACGTAAAAGTAATGAGCACAATTTTCAGCGTACGTTTAATAACAGTCGGTCTTACCAACAACAAAATCATCCGCAACAACATATTATCATGAATGAACCAGACAGTAGATATCATCCCAAACGTAATACGTCAGGACGAAATAACAGAACAGTACAAATAGTTGAAATGCCACAGCATCCTCCCGAAAATAATAGCACGTCAGATAGAATTTGACTAGATACAGTACAGGCTGCATCTTCCAGCAACGCAAGCAATACTTTTAACACGCAGAATCTTGTTCACGAAAATGTTATTACTTTTGACGACATCCGATACAGATTTTTGCATTAAAGAGAGAATCACAACGTATGTAGACGACATTCTTATTGCAGAAGCTACATGGTCTGAACACAATCTGATTCTTGAACAACTGTTACGAACTTTTCGTGCACAAGGACTCACAGTTAATCTCAGTAAATCGCACTTTGGCAAAACTTCTATAAAATTTCTTCGACATGTAATTTCAGCAGAAGGCATTGCGCCTGACCCGGAAAAACTTCAAGCTTTACGTGACATTACTGTTCCTACGACGAAGAAACAACTACGCAGCTTTTTGGGTTTAATTAACTTTTTTCGTAAATTTATTCATTACTCTGCTTTAGACACCCCTAGATTATGTCAATTGACAGGTAAAAACACTATTTGGTCCTGGGATAGCCAAGCACATTCTGAATTTATGAACCTGAAAGAAGCTTTGTTGAATGCACCACTTTTATCACATCCAGATCTTACTAGAAATTTTTCCATTGCCACCGACAGTTCTAACACCGCTTTAGGCGTACACATTTTTCAGGAAATTGAAGAAGATGGCACTACAGTAATTAAAAACATCGCCTTTGCGAGTCGCATTCTGTCACCTGCTGAACGAAATTATTCTGTTACAGAACTTGAAACATTATGTGTTGTTTGGGCATTTACGAGATTTCGGCATTTTCTTTATGGAAGACATACGACCGTTTACACAGATCATAGAGCTATACAGTTTTTACTTTCCGTTAAATTTACACACGACAGATTAAGCAGATGGAAACTTTATTTACAGGAATTAAATTTTACAATTGTTCACATTCCCGGTACACAAAATATTGTAGCAGACGCACTATCCCGTTCTCTCAGCAACAATCAGCAAGACATCGCAACCAACTTCTGCAAAGCAAATTTCAGCGTCATGTACATTCAACAAGTTGTATTTGAAAATTTCATTTCGTCGTCATTACGAGACATAGCACAAGAGCAGAGTAAAGACAACGTATGGAAAGAAATTAAACACCTTTGGCAAGATAGGAATAATGTTACCATTAGAAACCATTACACTGTACGGAATAATATTCTGTTTCGCCGCTCTCACCCTGACAGCAACAACTGGTTGCTATGCATTCCTGACGAGCTTGTTAACAAATTAATTTGGTATACTCATTTAAGTTACGCACATTACGGAGCCAGAAAATGTTTTCTAATACTGAGACAGAACTGTTATTTTACCAACATGGAGAAACGTGTTCGACGAGTTTTAGCGTCATGTAAAATCTGCCAGAAAGCTAAGTCAGACACGACTTCACATATTCCTCCGTTACATCCCATTGTACCTGTTAAACTGAGACACATGGCCGCTGTAGACATTTTTGGTCCGATTCCCAGAACTAATAGAGGTTTTTGCTACATCTTTGTCGCTGTTGAACTCACTTCGAAATTTGTTACCTTCACTCCGTTACGCAAAGCTACTGCTAAAACTATTTCGAAAGCATTTGTAAAACATTTTCTATTCCATGTAGGGCATATATTGAAAGTAATTTCCGACAATGGACCACAATTTCGATCTGCTATACGGACACGTGTGTTACGAACAAGAAACATTTCTCCGATCTATATATCCAAGTATCATGCTTCTTCGAACACTTGTGAACGATTAATGAAAGAAATTGGTAAACTATGTAGAATATACTGCCATAAAAGACATATTGATTGGGACACACACATACTCTCATTCCAGGATGTAATTAATTCCATACCAAATGAATCTACTATGCTATCTCCGACTGTCATACTGAAAAATGTTGAACCACCTAACAAAATTAAAGAATTAGTACCATTTCCTACATCTCGTCGACTACACCATGAAATAACTGACATTGCGCTCAACAACATCAAACGTGCCGCAGAGCGCCGGAGAAGACAGCAAAAACAGGTTTGTACACGCCGTGACTTTCACATTGGACAGAAGATATTGGTACGTACACACTATTTATCTAACAGAGGAAAGAGTAGATGTAGTAAATTTGAGCTTCTATACGCAGGTCCATATCGAATTCGCAGCATTCCTCACCCCAATGTAGTACACGCCGAAACGCTGAGAACCAGAAAAAGTAAAGGCAATCACCATGTCTCGAATATTAAACCCTTTATTGAATGAACATACTTTATGATTTATCACACTGTAATGCCGTTTCCTGATTTTTATATGACCAATGATGCAATTATTTATATGAACACTTACTGATGATTATTATATTTTTTCTTGGCAAGTGCCCGGCAAGGTAAGGTTAGCAGGTCGCTTTTCTTGTCGTTACAATCAGAGCGTGCACATTTTCCATTCTTCATGTATGTATGATTGTTTTCCTGTTTTGTTTGTATGCACTATGAAATGTTTAAGATGTAACAAACACCAGTTGACTTTGACATTTTGCCTTATGATATCTCAACATCGTGACTATATTACATTTTTTTTGCTGCTACATTGTGATACTCTGTTTACATTTTTGCACCTCCACACTGTCTATGTTTTTGACATATTACTTTTTCTGTCATGCTATGCTGTATGCTTAATTATATCACTAGAAACCAGTTTTTATTTAATGGGTAAATGATTTAAATGCAAGACATTAATCATTGTTCATCATTTTCAGAAAGCAATAACGTGTAAAGGAAATAAATTAAACAAACCACAGTGGATTACTATGAAATGGGAATTTCACCTTCGGAAAGAACGAAAGAAGATGCAATACCTCGTCACGAAGAGTAAATGGATCAGAATTAACAAGCATTAACAAGAATATACTTTACACATCGTATGATAGCGGTCTTAACGAATTTTTTCTTTCAGAATACGAGGCGATTGATGCAGGCTGTCAGACAGAACTACACATCTTAGTTTTAGTGATGAAATATGCCAGAAATAAGAAACTCTATATTATGAATAGTTGTATGAAGTAAATGGTAATTTGAACAATGAATAATGAAGTGTATTTTTTCAGATGATAATGAATGATGATGAATAGTGATGAAGAATATGGTACTATGAATAATGAAGTTTTTCTTTGCAGGTGATGATAGTAATCAAGTTATGCTAATATGAATAATGAAGTTTTTCTTTACAGGTTATGATAGTGATAAATTTTATATGGCCACTTAACGCACCACTTTTAAATTTTTCTTTGCAGATGAGAATAATGATGAAGTTTATATATTTACTGTTAGTTAAGAAATGCTATGTAGTTATTTAAGTATTTGTTGCAGTTCGTTTTGACAGTATGTCTTATGTCGCGTGGTATAATGACTGAATGTTTTGGAAAGGACAGCTAGAGTACATACATGTTGAGTACATGTTTCATTACCTGTTAATTCGAAGTTCACTACTTTTCAGCATAATATGCGTTTCTTCTTTCAGCTTAATAGTCCATTTTGTATTTTTTCCAGGAGAAGCTATTCATGAAATTAATGTGCTATAAGCAGTTGGTCATTAAACCTGTTCTAGTACTTACATTTTTTACCCATTTGTGTGTGTCATTCATGAATGTGATCACATATACTCTACTTGTTTCATAACCTTGCTACAGCTGACTCATGACGAATGACGTTACCTATCCTCATTTGCAGCAATAAGTCAAAAGCAAATATTGTTATCCCCCAGCAATTATTTATCGATCCCAACGCAATGCATTGCTAGCACAAAAAAAATGTATTACCAGTCCCAAATAATGCTACCAGTTTAAGAGAGTTCTGAGTAATACTGAATGATGTTTTCTAATCACAGACCTTGAGTAATAGTTGCAGTGTGTTACATTTTAAATATGTCATATGTCACTTGAATGATGAGTTCTGAGTAATAGTGAATGATATTTTGTAATAATGCATACATGCTATGCCAATAATTTCTGTAAATAATATTTTATTATACTCTATAAATGCTATGCTAATAATTAACTCTCATTTTGAATGATGACTTCTGATGATTTGTAACTGCCCAATGAGTGCCAATAAGTATTTTAAATATGTCGTATGTCACTTAAATGATGAAAATGTTTTGTAATATTCAATACTTGCTACATGTTTAGTAACTGGCCAATGAATGCCACTGTTTCTTATATTTGTATTATGTCACTTACATACTATATATATGAATACTAGTAGCTTGATGCTACACTCATTAGCTCCTGTTTTGAAGGATGACTTCTGATGGTTTGTAACTGGCCAATGAGTGCCAATGATTACTATAACTAGCAGAATTATGTAAATAGTATGCCATTAATTAACTCTTGTTTTGACTGATCACTTTTGAATAATGCATAAAAATGGTTTGTAACTGGCCAATGAGTGCCAATGTTCACTATAATCAGATCACTTATGAACATTATTCTGTAATACGTCATACATAGTACAGAAATGTTCAGTAACTAGGCGATGAGTGCCATCAATTACTCAAATCAGTTGATAGACTAGTGTAATTCTCAATGATGACTGGCATAAGACTTGATGTCCTACACCTTCTGACCTAATTACCAGAAATTACTGCAATATCCGTTTGTCCTGTCTATCCTCATGATCATGGAGCACTATATTTGGTTTTTGCACTAATTCTACGTTGGTGTACCTTACAAGAACGTGGTGTTGACACGACATGCTGTCCATCACCTTGAACGATGGAGATGTTATTATGGTCCCACTGTTTGGTGTACCTAATTTACTACCAACATGATAACATTGAATATTAATACGACATTTCAGTGTCTTGGCTACACTGATTAATACTTCAGGGAAGAGAACTTCAGATTGTCTCACTTGGTGTTTTGCTTCTGTAAAAAGATATGGACTTTTAGTGCAGCTACGTGCAGCCTACTGTGCTACAACCATGATGCAATCCTTCCCTTTCCTGTCCTAGTTCTTGTAAAATGGTAAAATATATATATATATATATATATATATATATATATATATATATATATATACAGTGTGTGTGCAATTTATGTCATTTGTTAATATGATTTGTACTCATTCCATATACATTTTGTCATTGCTTGATATGTTCTGTATTACAGTGCGTGTGCACTTTATGTCATTTGTTAATATGTTTTGTATTCATTGTGTATACATTTTGTCATTGCTTGATATGTTCTGTACTACAGTGTGTGTGCACTTTATGTCATTTGTTAATATGATTTGTACTTATTGCGTATACATTTTGTCATTGCTTGATATGTTCTGTACTACAGTGCGTGTGCACTTTATGTCATTTGTTAATATGTTTTGTACTCATTGCGTATACATTTTGTCATTGCTTGATATGTTCTGTATTCAGTGCATGTGCACTATATTTCATTCCATGTTCTGCACTTATATATATATGTATATATTCTGTGACTGTAAACTTAGTTAATTAAGAAAAATTTGTTGCTCATGGCAAGTCCAATTGACTCACCATCGCTGCCAAATTTTTGCCCCCCCCCCCCCCCCCCAGTGGAGGGTTATGTAAGAGGTATGCGCTGCCTGCGATATGCAAGGTATAAGAGAATCGCTGACCAGAGAGCAGTGTTGACTGAGTAGGAACTGTGTAGCTGTAGCAGTTAGTTGTTGCTTGTTGCTAGTCGCTGCTCTGAGGTTGTCTGCACTTGTCTGCAGTCTGCTCTGGTCGGGAGTCCGGAGCCTGAGTATTATTGTATAAGGTAAAAAGCAGCCTCGCGCATATCTAGTAATGTATCTGAACTGTCATCCAAATGTTTTAAAAAAATGTCCTAATAATAATTTTTGTAATATAATTTCTTAAAAAAAGCATTCATTTTAAAAAAATCAGTTGCTTCCTTTCACAAATCACAAATGTATAGGCCAGCACTGCACGGAGCTGTGCCGGAAAAATGTTAAGTAAGAGGAGATATATTCGCCGTTTTTATTGAGGTAAGAATTTTTGCTTTTTATTCAGAATGATCTTACAGGGCCACGACGCAGCACTGCTGTCGTCCTAATTTTACCAGGTTACTGAATTTATTATTTTTTTTTTAATTTTGGGGTTTAGGAATTTTTCTGTTTCGAGCTTATGTTAAATGAGAAAAGAATTTTGTGGGTACATTAAATGTGAATGCATTTCTGCACGAAGATTATAAATGGGAACCAATTTTGTTCTGAGGTTACACTAAATTAGAATCACATTCATTATTCATATTTAAATTCATTTTATTATTACGTGTGGGGAGGTTACAACACTAAAACGCATTGTCAAACATGTTGACCGAGCGAGGTGGTGCAGTGGTTAACACACTGGACTCACATTCGGGAGGACGTGGTTCAAACTGAAATCTGGCCATCCTGATTTAGATTTTCCGTGGTTTCCCTAAATGGCGTCAGGCAAAAGCCGGTATGGTTCATTGATGAGGGCACGTCCGATTTCCTTCTCCATCCTTTCCTAATCCGAAGGGACCGATGACCTCGCTGTTTGGTCCCCTTCCCCAAATCGACCAACCAAGAATGTTGTCAATTGATTCTGAACCTTTACAGCAACGCCTAATTCATCCAAAATATAAGTTTTCTTAAAAAACTTATGATAATCACAAGACAGCATATTGGGACATAGTACCAGCACATTCAATAATTTGAAATGTCTGCTCAAATCACCGAGTTTTGCTATAAAGATAGGCTTAATTACTAACTTGCATGATACTACTAGACGAATAGAAGCCCTAAGAGAAAATTATTGTCATTATTCACGGTCTTGTTCTATAAGCTTGAAAGAATCTAGGAAGTAAGAAAAAGGAACAGAGAATTGTGTAATACTAAACAAATTTTGCAAAGCCATAAACGGACGCTCTTTCTTTTAATTTTTTTTATTTTTCGATAATGATACGAATATTAAATTTCGTGTGTCGGTGTTTCCATTAGTTACCACTTCTACCGCTGTACCTCTTCTACCTAATTCACCCCAGTTATCAGTGGGAAACATTATGTTTGAATGGGAATCCGAATAACGGTGGAGGCCGGCATTCCTCACTTAGCTTGCCATAGCTAAAGAATGTTTTTTGATGTGTGATAAAATTTGTTGCTCTACTTAGAATCGATCACGAAACTTTCAGATAATGTGGAAGGGCCAGTCCACCAGGCCACACGAATCCACAGAAATCATATTGAGAAGCACAGACTTGTCGACGATCGATTTCTGTTTGAATTAGTCGAGACTTGGACCCCATGACTTCGTTCACTTTTTAAACCACATTTCGTCTGCTAAAATTGTCAGTCTGATGGGACCACAAAGATAATTTACTTTCCTTTACAACCTGGCAGTAAGATCAAATGGATTGAAGAACAGTTTGGCGTAAGAGTTCGCGGCTGCCTGCGCTGATCAGAACATTGTAGCGTTCGCATTGACAAGCTTACATGGTTTACTTGAAAGGGTACAGTACCGCCCGACATTGAAAATAGGTACAACTTACTTCATTATTATTGTCAGAACAACACATCTTTTTTGTAAAAAAAAAATAACTCAATTTCAATTAATGCAGCGAAGCCGGATACCAGTGTGGGAAAAAATGAAAATTTATTTATTTAATTGATCACACGTGCTCTCCCACAAAATAAATCCCTACATCCAGTTTGGTGAGATCTGTGAAATGAATGAATGTATGGTCGTCTGCTAACCGCAGATAGTGAATGTGAATATATGATCATCTTTGAGTCGATCCTTTGCCCACCTTTGGTGGGACCAAAGAGATGAAATTTACCTGAGCTTTGAGCGCCTGAAATGTGGCTGACCAATACGGTAGCAAGGTGCTCCCCCCACTTCGACAGAGGTGTGAGAGGACCTAGAGAACGGCCATGTTTCAGCACTCTGCCGCTGGATCTTGTGCTGTTAAGACCTGTTTTAGTTGTGCTCCGTAATGACGAAAGAGTGGAGACATGGTATGCATGTGGAATATTTAAGAGTAGTTTGAAATAATAATTTCTCTATCTCAGGAACTTTTGTGGGGAGAATTAAATGTCAGGCAGGTAATATTAATGGGATTGTAGTAATCTTCGGAAGTGACCAACGGTCACACTGAAACCACATGTGGCAATAAGTTGAAATACTCCCGTGTGCTTAAGTTAAGCTGAATTACTAGCGTGTGTACAATAAGTTGAAATATTTAAGAAATAGCGTGTGTATCATAAGTTGAAATATTTAAGAAATGGCGTGTGCAGGACTTGAAATTAGAGACGAGTACTTTCACGTGGTGAGTACTGTGTGAGTCTCAATCTGTGTATGAGATAAAGGATAAAGAGAAGTACTCGTCCATGGTATCAGTTGAGGACTCGCGTGTGTGCTAAATATTACTTTGCGTAATAGGATTCCGTGTGACGCGAGATTCAAACTCTGAGAGAGAAGCAAGGTGAGTCGGCCGTCTATCCAGCAACGTCACTTGGCTTGCATTGCACAGGAAGACGTGCAAATATCTCCAGAGTTCATAGTAGGAAAGTAGAATTACGAAGTGGGGCAGTGTCGTGTGAAACTGGGATAAATACTAATTGAAGTGGGAAAGTTGAAAGTGATAATGTTGTGACTATTTTGTGTTTTGTATTCGTATTGTAGTGTGGTGTATGTCATGTAATTTGGGTATGTGTGGTTTGCATGGGAGAGTAGCGAGGTAGTTTCAAAAGATTAGTGGGTTATGCTTGTTCCTTCTGTACCGCTCGGCCTGGAGGATAGTTTCGTGATGACGATTGTGAGAGTCGAAGTGTGAGAAATAATAAAAGATCCACCATCCTATCCAGAAAGTGCACTGTAGCGTTAAATAAGTACGAGACCATAATATAGAGATTCACTAATGTAAAGCCATGCCCACTGGGCGGAATTTCTCATGTGTTATTGTTGTAGGTTATAGAATTTGTGTGTTTAGGTTAGAGAATTTATCGGAATAAATAAGATAGTGAAAAGAAAAAGATTGGTGGACTTTTCCTTCGAATTGTATGTTGTCATAATGTCCCGAATTTATAATGTGTGCGCCATTCATATTCAGTGCGGTGGCCACGTGTTGACAAAAGCCGTTAAATAAAATAAGAAAGAAAATGTGGTATTGCCAGTGTGTAGCGAACAGTCAGAGTTCTGTAAATCACTGATAGTCAGATGCGTGTTTCCGTTGCGTATTAATAATATAGGAGGAAGTGTGAGTACTAGAGTTCATGTTACTCGGTAAATAAGAATGGATCCACTCGCTTGGCAAACCACTCATCTTGCAGGCCTGACTGCTTGATGTCACAGTATGAGCAAGGCATGTGGGTGCCTCTCATACTATTGTGGTTAGATTTTCCGTACGAAATATCCTCTATATCCCGACTGAACGCCGTGCAGTAACAACAGCAGTGTATTCGTTGGAATTGCAGCATATAACGCTAGGCATCAGCAGTGACTGCAATGGTACTCTAATTGTTCTTGTCACAAAGTGATAAATTACGAAATATTCGTCCCCTCCCTCTTACAAGTTCGCAAGGTAAAATTATAATTTATACTTTATAGTAATGATGGTGAAAATAAACACCCTCAGACAAAAAACTACTACACACATATTGCAGTATTGGAGTGAAACGTATTATTTCCTAAAGGCGGACGATACATTGAGGTGTTTCGTTTTCTGCGCTGCCTCGCAGGCCAGTTTTTTGCAATGTTAACGATATCCACCGTAGCAGCGGTTGTTCACATTTTTTCTCCTCTGGTTATTATTCATGAAGCAACAGATCAGTTTCCATACGCCGAATACCAACTTTTATGTAGCCGGTTCCGTTGTCCAACAGAACGAAGCTGCTGAATTGTCGAAACAGTATATTTGACGAATTTGAAACTAAATATGGAAATCCGGGTTTTTATGTTTTTGTCGTTTTGACATTTCTCTTTGAGATATTTCTTCACTGCAGTCGGAAATTACCTCACACATCGCTCGCCATTCGAGGTACAATATCGCATAACAAAGGCATTTTCAGTAAACTGAAATATACATGCAGGCTTTTCTCTCGCCTTTGCAGTGCAATGGCATCACTCCCTATATTGCCGCTTAGATTGTTGTGTCGTAACACGATGACACGCTGACCAAATACGCGGCGTGAGGGAAAGGGACGCTCTAGACAGTGCAGTGTAGATTAATCTCAACGAAGTGTCAATAATTTATACTGCTCACTAGTAGAGGTACTTGCCCTAAGAAAACAAAACGAACACTTAAAAACCTGCTGTTTACTCGCTCAAAAGATGATTCTATAACCCAGTGGCTGCAATTTTTTTCTCTCCATTTGTATCTTATATTCAACAACATACACTGTTTGTCACAATTTTTATTAGGTGATTTACAGGGTGTTTCAAAAATGACCGGTATATTTGAAACGGCAATAAAATCTAAACGAGCAGCGATAGAAATACACCGTTTGTTGCAATATGCTTGGGACAACAGTACATTTTCAGGCGGACAAACTTTCGAAATTACAGTAGTTACAATTTTCAACAACAGATGGCGCTGCAAGTGATGTGAAAGATATAGAAGAGAACGCAGTCTGTGGGTGCGTCAATCTGTACGTCGTCTTTCTGCTGTAAGCGTGTGCTGTTCACAACGTGCAAGTGTGCTGTAGACAACATGGTTTATTCCTTAGAACAGAGGATTTTTCTGGTGTTGGAATTCCACCGCCTAGAACACAGTGTTGTTGCAACAAGACGAAGTTTTCAACGGAGATTTAATGTAACCAAAGGACCGAAAAGCGATACAATACAGGATCTGTTTGAAAAATTTCAACGGACTGGGAACGTGACGGATGAACGTGCTGGAAGGTTAGGGCGACCGCGTACGGCAACCACAGAGGGCAACGCGCAGCTAGTGCAGCAGGTGATCCAACAGCGGCCTCGGGTTTCCGTTCGCCGTGTTGCAGCTGTGGTCCAAATGACGCCAACGTCCACGTATCGTCTCATGCGCCAGAGTTTACACCTCTATCCATACAAAATTCAAACGCGGCAACCCCTCAGCGCCGCTACCATTGCTGCACGAGAGGCATTCGCTAACGATATAGTGCACAGGATTGATGACGGCGATATGCATGTGGGCAGCATTTGGTTTACTGACGAAGCTTATTTTTACCTGGACGGCTTCGTCAATAAACAGAACTGGCGGATATGGGGAACCGAAAAGCCCCATGTTGCAGTCCCATCGTCCCTGCATCCTCAAAAAGTACTGGTCTGGGCCGCCATGTCTTCCAAAGGAATCATTGGCCCATTTGTCGGATCCGAAACGATTACTGCATCACGCTATCTGGACATTCTTCGTGAATTTGTGGCGGTACGAACTGCCTTAGACGACACTGCGAACACCTCGTGGTTTATGCAAGATGGTGCCCGGCCACATCGCACCGCCGACGTCTTTAATTTCCTGAATGAATATTTCGATGATCGTGTGATTGCTTTGGGCTATCCGAAACATACAGGAGGCCAGACATGAACCCCTGTGACTTCTTTCTGTAGGGACACTTGAAAGACCAGGTGTACCGCCAGAATCCAGAAACAATTGAACAGCTGAAGCAGTACATCTCATCTGCATGTGAAGCCATTCCGCCAGACACGTTGTCAAAGGTTTCGGGTAATTTCATTCAGAGACTACGCCATATTATTGCTACGCATAGTGGATATGTGGAAAATATCGTACTATAGAGTTTCCCAGACCGCAGCGCCATCTGTTGTTGAAAATTGTAACTACTGTAATTTCGAAAGTTTGTCTGCCTGAAAATGTACTGTTGTCCCAAGCATATTGCAACAAACGGTGTATTTCTATCGCTGCTCGTTTAGTTTTTATTGCCGTTTCAAATATACCGGTCATTTTTGAAACACCCTGTACATCTGGCACTTATAAGAGATATGTACCTGATTTATCATCGACAACTGTGAACATTTTGTAAACTGTTTGAGCATCAAACTACATAAGTTTATGTTGAGCAAGCCTTGTCATCCTTGCGTAACTATTGCAACCTACATCCTCTTGAGCCTGTTTACTGTAGTGAGGCATTGGTCTCCCTCTACAAATTTTTACTTCTCCCCTTCTTCAACACTTCCTTTTGTTACCCCTTTAATTATTCCTTGGAGTCTACCAATAACTGTCCCTTCTGTTAGTCTACTTGTGCCACACATTTTATTCTCCCCAATTCTATTCAGTAGCTTTTCATTAGTTATCCCTTCCACATATATAAGCTTCAGTATTCATCTGCAGCACTTCATTTTCAAAACATCTCTTCTCTTCTTGTCTGTGATGCTTATCTTCTACGTTTCATTTCCATATAAGGCTACATGCTAGACAAATACTTTTAGAAAAAAAACTTCCTAAGACTTAAATTTATATTTGATCTTACCACATTTTTTCAGAAAAGCTTTTCTTGCTGTTGTCAGTTTGCATTTTGTATCCGTTCTCTGAATACTTCAATTTATTTAAGTTTTTTTAAAGATATGTTTACTTATTCGTCCAAGATATTTAGTAGCAGTCTCAACTGAATGACAACAACAATGCAGCCCTTGTTCTACTTGGAAAATCCGAAGAAATTCTCGTCGTGTGTAAAGTACACAAGCGGCAAGACGCAGTCAATACATTCGCTGCGCAGTGCCGATGGTACTGTTACCGACGACTGTGCCGCTAAAGCGGAGTTATTGAACGCAGTTTTCCGAAATTCCTTCACCAGGGAAGATGAATGGAATATTCCAGAATTTGAAACACGAACAGCTGCTAGCATGAGTTTCTTAGAAGTAGATACCTTAGGGGTTGCGAAGAAACTCAAATCGCTTGATACGGGCAAGTCTTCAGGTCCAGATTGTATACCGATTAGGTTCCTTTCAGATTACGCTGATACAATAGCTCCCTACTTAGCACTCATATACAACCGCTCGTTCACCAATAGATCTGTACCTACAGACTGGAAAATTGCGCAGGTCGCACCAGTGTTTAAGAAGGGTAGTAGGAGTAATCCATCTAACTACAGACCTATATTATTGACGTCGGTTTGCAGTAGGGTTTTGGAGCATATACTGTATTCAAACATTAGGAATCACCTCGAAGGGAACGATCTATTGATAGGTAATCAGCATGGTTTCAGAAAACATCGTTCTTGTGCAACGCAGCTAGCTCTTTATTCGCACTAAGTAATGGCCGCTATCGACAGGGGATCTCAAGTTGGTTCCGTATTTCTAGATTTCCGGAAAGCTTTTGACACCGTTCCTCACAAGCGACTTCTAATCAAGCTGCGGGCCTATGGGGTATCGTCTCAGTTGTGCAACTGGATTCGTGATTTCCTGTCAGGAAGGTCGCAGTTCGTAGTAATAGACGGAAAATCATCGAGTAAAACTGAAGTGATATCAGGTGTTCCGCAGGGAAGCGTCCTGGGACCTCTGCTGTTCCTGATCTATATAAATGACCTGGGTGACAATCTGAGCAGTTCTCTTAGGTTGTTTGCAGATGATGCTGTAATTTACCGTCTAGTAAGGTCATCCGAAGACCAGTATCAGTTGCAAAGCGATTTAGAAAAGATTGCTGTATTGTGTGGCAGGTGGCAGTTGACGCTAAATAACGAAAAGTGTGAGGTGATCCACATGAGTTCCAAAAGAAATCCGTTGGAATTCGATTAATCGATAAATAGTACAATTCTCAAGGCTGTCAATTCAACTAAGTACCTGGGGTTAAAATTACGAACAACTTCAGTTGGAAAGACCACATAGATAATATTGTGGGGAAGGCGAGCCAAAGGTTGCGTTTCATTGGCAGGACACTTAGAAGATGCAACAAGTCCACTAAAGAGACAGCTTACACTACACTCGTTCGTCCTCTGTTAGAATATTGCTACGCGGTGTGGGATCCTTACCAGGTGGGATTGACGGAGGACATCGAAAGGGTGCAAAAAAGGGCAGCTCGTTTTGTATTATCACGTAATAGGGGAGAGAGTGTGGCAGATATGATACGCGAGTTGGGATGGAAGTAATTAAAGCAAAGACGTTTTTTGTCGCGGCGAGATCTATTTACGAAATTTCAGTCACCATCTTTCTCTTCCGAATGCGAAAATATTTTGTTGAGCCCAACCTACATAGGTAGGAATGATCATTTAAATAAAATAAGAGAAATCAGAGCTCGAACAGAAAGGTTTAGGTGTTAGTTTTTCCCGCGCGCTGTTCGGGAGTGGAATGGTAGAGAGGTAGTATGATTGTGGTTCGATGAACCCTCTGCCAAGCACTTAAATGTGAATTGCAGAGTAGTCATGTAGATGTAGATGTAGATGTAGAAAAGAATTGCAAATCACTCGCATAGAAATTGTAATATTTGTGACTGAAAAATAATTTTATAGTCATGTCGCTTGTAGTTCAGTTCCTTCTCACGGTTTACCACATTCATATTCAAATTTATGAAAATTGCAACATCGGTTCCAAGTATACGTAAGTTTATACGAACTTTATTTCACAGATAAGGCACATGATCATACGAAAGTACGACGGTTACAGAATTCTGAATGGTACCAGGCTCCAAGTGTTTCAGTAAACGGCGAGGTATGCTAGATATATTCCTGGATAATCACCATCAATGTCGTTAATATGAGGGGCCACAAGGTGTGAACAGTGATTTTTCTTTTTTACTCCAGCAAAGTAGACCTGTATGAGTCAAATTGGTGATATAACACTTCTGCAGATCTGACGAGAAATTAATTGGTACAATTACATCGAATATTGCGTGTTATCAATGGCAGTCGGCAGTATATGCTTAAGCATTAGATTTTAGAAAGGTTTAAACATTTTTTTACCTAAGAGAATGATTTATCTCCGAATGTCATTCAGCCTGATTTATAGCATGATGAAGTATATGTTGTCTAGACGACGAAGGTTTCTGTCGAGAGAGGCCTAAGTATCACGAATTCCTTGACTTTCGTTACAGTGTAAACTTGCGGGTGGTCCGCTGTTGAAGCGACCGCAACAACAGATCACAAACATTCCCATATTCAGTGTATTTTTCTCCCTAATTTCTTGTGAGACCTACTGAAGCGTTCAAAAAAATGGTTCAAATGGCTCTGAGCACTATGGGACTCAACATCTTAGGTCATAAGTCCCCTAGAACTTAGAACTACTTAAACCTAACTAACCTAAGGACATCACACACACCCATGCCCGAGGCAGGATTCGAACCTGCGACCGTAGCAGTCCCGCGGTTCCGGACTGCAGCGCCAGAACCGCTAGACTACCGCGGCCGGCACTGAAGCGTTAAATCACTCAATTTGTGTTACAAAATTATGCTTTTCTGTCGAAAGAAGTACCATAGATCTGTGTTAAGAAAGCCGGTCGTTGTGGCCGAGCGGTTCTAGGGGCTTCAGTCTAGAACCGCCCGACCGCTACGGTCACAGGTTCGAATCCTGCCTCGGGCATGGATGTGTGTGATGTCCTTAGGTTAGTTAGGTTTAAGTAGTTCTAAGTTCTAGGGGACTGATGTCCTCAGAAGTTAGGTCCCATTGTGCTCAGAGCCATTTTGAACTTCATTCAAGCAGTTATTCGCTTTTGTCATTAACAGATTTTCTGGTGCCCTTCTGAGGCATATCGTGCGAAATTCTGTCCAAGTGGTGCATTAGTTCGTCGAAAGACCGAGCTGATTGGACGGCCATGCCCTTTATGCTCAAAACGTTTTCAACTGTGGAAAGATCCGACGACCTATCTGGCCAAGGTAGTGCTTGGCAAATGTGAAAAAAAGGTACTCTCGCCGTGTGCGGGCGGCTGAAGTGTAAACCCAGGATGGCTTCCCATGAAGGGCAACAAAACGGACCGTAGAATATCGTCGACGTACTGATGTGCTGTAAGGATGCCGCATATGACAACCAAAGGGCTACTGTTACCAAAAGAAATTTCAACCCAGATCATCACTCCTCGTTGTCGAACCGTATGGCGAGCGACAGTTAGGTTGGTGTTCCACCGCTCTCCAGAGCGTCTCCAAACAGGTCTTCTGCCTAGAATCTCATTTACTGGAACAGAATTGTCCTCAGTGATGAACTGAGCCCCGATGATCGTCGAAGACGTGTCGTGAGACGCCTCGAACAACGGTGGGTACCAACCTTACTGTTCTCCCGCCATGCGACCATAAAACGAGGGCTGATGGTCTGGGGTGGCACTTCTCTTCACAGCAGAACTCCTCTGAGTGTCATGCGCGGCGCCCTTACAGCACAGAGTACGTCGACGATATTCTACGTCCAGTTTTGTTGGCCTTCGTGGCAAGCAATCCTAGGCTTATATTTAAGTACGATAATGCCCACCCGCAAACGACGAGAGTTTATACCTGTTGTCTTCGTGCTTGCCAAACCATACATTGGCCGGCGAGATCGCTGGATCTCTCCCCAATCGAGAACGTTTTGAGCGCAGATGGCAGGGCCTTACAAGCTTCTCAGGATTATGACGATCTAAGGCGCCAGTTGGATATAATTTGACACGAGATCTCTCAGAAGGACATCCAAAGGTTCTGTCAGTCAATACCAAGTACATAAGAGCCAGAAGTGGACCATTGTGTTATCGACTTGCTCAATTTTTGAAACTCTTTCTTTAGAATAAATCACACAATTTTTCTGAAACTGTAATCATTTATTTGTCTCTCTATCTACATAACATCTACCTATTGCCGTCCCATTCGGATAATTTCTTCGTGGTACGTCGCTTTTTCATTTTTTTCTGTCTTAGATAGTATCTAATTGGCCTGGCTGCATTCGTCACTGGGGTATGCTCGCTACATTTTCTGTTCTGGTGCACTTCAGCCCTCTGTGCTGAACGTCACCGACCGAGAATGTACTTATAACTTCCAGCCTTCTTTCTAGTTGGGCTGAAAGGAACTCTCACTTATTACAGTTGTATTGAGGTATAGCTGCGTGTTGTTACAAGAGAGAAACGTTCGCTCGTGATTTGTCCAACAGACTGCGAGGAACGCACGCCCTTGTGAAATTTTCTTCTCGCTACGGAACTTTTGTCTCCAGGAAAGAAAAGAAAAAAACCCACGTATACGTGCCGGGTCTCCTATCGGTCTCTCCCGTCTTCCATTCGGAGAACAGTTGCGTGTGTGCGCAAGTCATGTTAATGTTTACGTAAGACGACGGAAATTATTTTCTCTCGACAGAAAAGTCCTCGTTGTGTTATCGATATCTATTGCACAGTATCTTACAACGTGCCAGTACGAGAAAGCAAACATTATTTTAGAAAACATGTCATCCGATACCTGAGCAAAACGAATGTTCTCGGCACCGCTGAGATGGAAGTATAGGTACGTCGGGCTACACGTTACATTGGAGTACGAGACGTGCAGTGGTTCTACAAAAGGTGTTTCGTATCCGGTATTCAGAAACTGCCGTAAGGCTCAGTTAACAGTATTACGCCATCAATGAAATAACTTACACAAACTCAAATTGTCTCTGTAGGTACTTGGTCTTTAAAAGTTAATCACAAAAAATGAAAATATATACCAGAAAGATCTAGAGAACACGTTAGAGCTTCAAAATAAGATACTTAGCATACTATAATGAGCAAAATATGTAATTAAGAAATTTCTTAGTGTAAGAAACTCCGGGTAGCGTTTTCACAGCAGTAATTTGGTTAATACTGGATGTGGTAGCCTCTTTGTGTCACACATGGCGTGGCTTGCTCTCTATAAGCCGACGGAAGAGATGTGTCCAACTGATAAACAAAACTGCGCAGAGTACGTAAAAATTATAGGCGGTTGCAATTTGGCTCCTTTCCCATACAGAAATCACGATGCTGGTTTGCGGAAGAGTGTTTTCAGTCATTTTTTATCGTTGTACTGCTTCACTCTTGTAAGAGACGTGCACTTAAGTGGCGTTTAGGAATTGAGTGGAGCCCTGAGCTATATCCTAATGGCTGAAAGAGCCACACGCAAATGGAAATGCTATATGACATTAAAATCAAAGTAACAGATCGGGTCGCCACCAACTCTAGCCACACGACAAACAAGAGGTTCGACTGAGTAGGAAAATTAATTAATTTAGTCATAAGAAAAAAAACTCGTAAAAGAACATTCATTGTAATGTCACTCATAAAAAATGAGAGATGTAATTATTAATATGATCCACGGACTGTTCACATGAATCAAATATTAAAATAAAGCAAAAAGTGTGTGAACATCGTGAATAAGGGCAGCTTGCAGCAACATTCCTGAAAACGAGATCTATTCTCAAGAATTCGTTTTATATAGAAAGCGAACAATAATTGTTGGACCTGTGCGCATGGAAGCGCTATGGATGGGCTAACAAGGAAACTACAAGGTAAATGGCATAGGTAAAGGAGACGTAACATTGGTACACTGGATAAGACTGGAAACAAAATTATTTATTTCTTAAGACATTGATATAAGACATCTATATAACTGCTGTTGCCTGGTAACTACGTACGATTGCTTGTGAAACGCTATACGATTCACAACAGAATCTCTTCATTTAGAATTGCGGTCGTAAATAGAGGGGGACTGGAAAGGTTTAATACTCGCATTCAGACCCACATTCATTCAAAGAACAGCAAGGACGGCCCGAACATCAACATGCAACGAAGCTAGGAGGTTTGTTCCGCTGTGTTGAAAAATGATTAACTAAAAGAATAAATCTGGAAGTTGAACCTCACTTTGGAGAAACAGACTCACCGAGGGCCACACATACACCCTTACGTGCTTAACATGTAATCCGAAACCACAAATACAACTGAATAATCCGGACAGGATATATTTAATGTTCCGAAGTCAGAGCAATAAGCGAACTCTAGGACAGAGGCAGGGGGCCACATGGAAGTTAGGCTCACAGTTAACTCGTGTGGCCACGTGGTTGACGGAGACACAATTTCTACGTACCGTGGCCAAATTTTAGCAACAGTAAACCACGCAGCCGCGAACAATTAACATTTTACAGAGGACACATTTGAATAGACAAAGGATAATGGCAGAGGGCCAACAAACTCTAATATTAACCCACGTGGATGGTTTCCAATGGACCTATAGTAATGAAACAAAGAAAATCCACAAAGAGGCAAAAATGATCAAGATTCGGAAAAGATTAGAATGTATACACACGCAGTCGGAGGCACACAAACATTTACACTGAACCGAGGGCGCACTTCCTACGTGAGATCGCATCAACAATTGCAACACCTTTGATTAGATTAGATTAGATTAGATTAGATTTACTTTCATTCCAATTGATCCGTAGTGAGGAGGTCCTCCAGGATGTTGAACATGTCAGAAAAACAACAATAGATGACAAATATTTACAACTAAAACAAATAAGCTAATGTACCATTCCACAGGTCCCAAGTGGAATGATCGTCATTTTTTAATGAACACTATATGAAAGAGTCATTTTACAAATACTAATGCACTGAATTTAAAATAAAAAAGTTTATTTATTTATTTATAAGGTAATAAACATGTAATACAATGAACACATTACTGCACTGAAATGATGCAGAAGTTAGATTGCACTTACACGCACGCACACACACACACACACACACACACACACACCACACCACACGTTCTTCTTACGGACCAAAGTCTGCATTAGGAATCAATCTGAATGTCTGCAAAAAACTTGCATTCCTTGCTGCGATCCAGCAAAACAATCTTTATAAGACAAAACACGAGGCCAAAAGCTGCATAACGTTCGAGGTCGGTGAGACTGAATAACAAATACACTCCTGGAAATTGAAATAAGAACACCGTGAATTCATTGTCCCAGGAAGGGGAAACTTTATTGACACATTCCTGGGGTCAGATACATCACATGATCACACTGACAGAACCACAGGCACATAGACACAGGAAACAGAGCATGCACAATGTCGGCACTAGTACAGTGTATATCCACCTTTCGCAGCAATGCAGGCTGCTATTCTCCCATGGAGACGATCGTAGAGATGCTGGATGTAGTCCTGTGGAACAGCTTGCCATGCCATTTCCACCTGGCGCCTCAGTTGGACCAGCGTTCGTGCTGGACGTGCAGACCGCGTGAGACGACGCTTCATCCAGTCCCAAACATGCTCAATGGGGGACAGATCCGGAGATCTTGCTGGCCAGGGTAGTTGACTTACACCTTCTAGAGCACGTTGGGTGGCACGGGATACATGTGGACGTGCATTGTCCTGTTGGAACAGCAAGTTCCCTTGCCGGTCTAGGAATGGTAGAACGATGGGTTCGATGACGGTTTGGATGTACCGTGCACTATTCAGTGTCCCCTCGACGATCACCAGTGGTGTACGGCCAGTGTAGGAGATCGCTCCCCACACCATGATGCCGGGTGTTGGCCCTGTGTGCCTCGGTCGTATGCAGTCCTGATTGTGGCGCTCACGTGCACGGCGCCAAACACGCATACGACCATCATTGGCACCAAGGCAGAAGCGACTCTCATCGCTGAAGACGACACGTCTCCATTCGTCCCTCCATTCACGCCTGTCGCGACACCACTGGAGGCGGGCTGCACGATGTTGGGGCGTGAGCGGAAGACGGCCTAACGGTGTGCGGGACCGTAGCCCAGCTTCATGGAGACGGTTGCGAATGGTCCTCGCCGATACCCCAGGAGCAACAGTGTCCCTAATTTGCTGGGAAGTGGCGGTGCGGTCCCCTACGGCACTGCGTAGGATCCTACGGTCTTGGCGTGCGTCGCTGCGGTCCGGTCCCAGGTCGACGGGCACGTGCACCTTCCGCCGACCACTGGCGACAACATCGATGTACTGTGGAGACCTCACGCCCCACGTGTTGAGCAATTCGGCGGTACGTCCACCCGGCCTCCCGCATGCCCACTATACGCCCTCGCTCAAAGTCCGTCAACTGCACATACGGTTCACGTCCACGCTGTCGCGGCATGCTACCAGTGTTAAAGACTGCGATGGAGCTCCGTATGCCACGGCAAACTGGCTGACACTGACGGCGGCGGTGCACAAATGCTGCGCAGCTAGCGCCATTCGACGGCCAACACCGCGGTTCCTGGTGTGTCCGCTGTGCCGTGCGTGTGATCATTGCTTGTACAGCCCTCTCGCAGTGTCCGGAGCAAGTATGGTGGGTCTTACACACCGGTGTCAATGTGTTCTTTTTTCCATTTCCAGGAGTGTAGCTCCCTCTCTCTATGAGCTAAAGCGCCACGTGGTTAAATCAACTCACCCTTCTTCGAAGAGACCTCGACTGCAGATCCTCGGAGAGCTGGAAAAAGACTGCTCATCTCACACTAAAACTTTTCCCATACAACCCCGTGGCGAGGAAAACCAACCTAACACCGGTAACTTTCACACAAAGCGAACAAACCTCTTTGCCTACCTGAAAAATACAAGGGTTGGCCATTCTGTAAGACTACCGCTGATTCTCTGCAGCAGACTAAACCACCGTACAGCCAAATGAAACACACCCACAGTCATTCACTCACGCATGCCAAAGAGTTTTGGAATAGGAGAACAAGGGATAAACATTTTATGGAATCATAGTCGTGAGCTGGGTTACATATAAAAACATGGAAGACTTGTAGTGGCATTACAGACGCATTTGCTAGTCTGAAAAGAACCAACGTAACAGCCATATGATGCTTGCAAATCGTAGGAAGAAACAGACTACGGCTAGATTGAATCATAGCTCAGCCTTACCCGGTACGAAGTTTAGCAACGGAAACACTGGAATTGTTCTGCAGGATGCAAAGTGCACTGGAAAGCAAATAAAATGATAACGAAAGGGGACTATAGGACTCTTTCACTCTTCATATTTTCCTCTTTCGTCGAATGTGCTGTTGGACATTTGGAACTCTGTATAAACATGAAGAAGAAAATGTAGGGCCTGTTAGACGACAACCAGGCTGACATGAGGAAAAGCAGAAGGCGTACAAGGCAGTTGTGACATTAGCTTGACGATGGCAGCAAGAGTTCAAGAAATAAAAACACTTCCATAAGGGTTGTTCACTTAGAACAAGCGATCGACAACGGAAACTGGCCCAAGACATCTGAAATCGCCCGAAACATGCTACAGGAAAACACGAATAATACTTAGTACGTATCGGAATCAACAGGCAATAAGAAGAAAGGAGGACTAAGAGACAAGTGCTTGGATTAAAAGGACGTATGGCACGTGTGGGATCCTTCTCCACTGCTGTTCAACCAGCAAATCAAAGAAGCAATAAAATAAAATATAGAAAAGTGGCAGAAACACGATTAAAATATTAAGGGTGAAGTTATATCATTGAGAAGATTAGTGGCTGTCCTCTTTGAAGACGGCCGGGGTGGCCGAGTGGTTCTAGGCGCTTCAGTCTCGAACTGCGCGAGTGCTACGGTCGCAGGTTCGAATACTGCCTCGGGCATGGATGTGTGTGATGTCCTTAAAGTTAGTTAGGTTTAAGTAGTTCTAAGTTCTACGGGACTGATGACTTCAGAAGTTAAGTCCCATAGTGCTCAGAGCCATTTTTTCCTCTTTGAAAATCAAGAGGGAGAACAGTATCAGATGAATAAACTGAAAACTCTATTCAGCACAGAAGATGGATAGAAATCAAACTAAAGGCAAACGGAAATACTGAGGAGTGGCAAAATAGAAATTACCGAAGAATTTAATATGAAAGTTGTGGAGGAATTGATTAAGGGAAGGAATTATGGTACCTAGGAAGATCGATAGCACATGAAGGCTGAAGTACGGACACAAGATGCAGATTAATACAAGCAAAGACAGCATTACTCGCCAAAACAAATCTGCCTGTGAAACGTGACAGGCGATTTCGCACGCCCTTTTCATTTAATTTCCGGATGATTCAGTAAAAAAAAAGAAATGATTCAAATGGCTCTGAGCACTATGAGACTTAACATCTGAGGTCAACAGTCCCCTATAACTTAGAACTACTTACACCCAACTAACCTAAGGACATCACACACATCCATGCCCGAGGCAGGATTGGAACCTGCGACCGTAGCAGTCGCGCGGTTCCAGACTGAAGCGCCTAGAACTGCTCGGCCACACTGGCCGGCGGATGATTCAGTAACTGGAGGTTTATAACAGAGTGGAATCCGAATGCAATGTTTTATTAATGTATATCCGTGCAGAGTGGTTGTTCGAACTGAGGTCTTTCGAGCTTTATTTCGTTGTATTTGCACATGGTGCTGGTTCTGGATGATTTCTGTCTGTGCGTGTATGAAGGTTCAGAACGCTGGATTTGGGATGGGCAGGACAGTGAAAGTAGCGAAAAAATGGCCTTTTTACTATCGGCTCAGGCTGGAGTCTCAGGTGTTTATTTCGTGGTAAGTCGGGATACTGGGGCCAGGCGAGGGGACTAGCAGACCATTGTGCGTTTTACAGCCGGCGTCTGGCCGTCTGCCGTACTGAGGACGGGAGGTGGCTCTAGCGACAGCAGAGCGGCGTTTACTCAGGTTTTGGAGACACCTTTTTGAAGATGAGCATCTTACGATTTTTGAAAGAAACACTGTTTGCCAGAAATAATGGCCTAGCCTCGTGAGAAGCTTTCTAATTTCACAGTACCTCTGATGCGATGCTACTTGCTGAGCGTGAAAACGTGCCATTGGAAAAAATTGTCAGTGACGTCAAGGAAACGGAGCTGACATGGCAGTTTCTTTTTAGATGCAGAAGGCCGTTGCATAATGTGATTGGCGTTTCATTAAAAAATGGTTCAAATGGCTCTGAGCACTATGGGACTTGACTGCTGAGGTCATCAGTCCCCTAGAACTTAGAACTACTTAAACCTAACTAACCTAAGGACCTCACACACATCCATGCCCGAGGCGGGATTCGAACCTGCGACCGTAGCGGTCGCGCGGGTCCAGGCTGTAGCGCCTAGAACCGCTCGGCCACCCGGGCCGGCGGCGTTTCTTTGCGATGTGCTATCTTGGTGGGATTTTATGTGCTCGAAGGAACCCCACTAATGGGTGGCCACGTATGCATTTTCCACTATTGACGGGTATGTACAGAAAAGGTCGGTGGACAGATCTGGAAGAGAGCAGATACGAGTCCATGGCAAGATGCATTAGTGAAAGCTTCCTTTAGAGTTCGTTCGGAGATGTGGAGGAGTGTGCATTGTGAGCATATCAGCAGCGTACATTGGAGATGGACAGTGGCCCGCATCTTAGCAGATAAGGGAATCCAGAGTTGCCGCAATGACCGCACGACCGCTGCACTCTACCGCAGAACCTTTCACACAGTGGCCGCGTTCTGCACAGCTGTAGGGCAATAATTACGGCGAGCATAATCAGCAGTATCGGCCTGATAGTGCATTTTCTTTCTCTGCTCTTGCGGAAATCATTACGATCAATCGTCTAAGGTCTAGCATTTCTGTGGTCAATATATGAGGTTTTCAATTACTATGATAAACAGTCACAGTTTTTCGTTTAGGGCTAACAAGATTATAGAGTAAATTTCAGACTGGCATTCACGACAGAGGGGCACTTCCTTGTTGGTGGTCCCTCCCCCCCTCTTTAAACCAACCTACCTTGTTGGTTCAACTAATGCAGCAAATCAGCATATCCATTATTTAGGGTTTGTATAAAGGCTCTGTAAAGCATTCCACATTCCATTCATGATCTCTGTGGGTAACTACTGAAACACGTATGTTGTGCGGCAGCGATGCTGAGACATTGTAGAATCTCTGACCAGAGCAGTTGCGCTCGACTCGCAGTAGCGAGCAGTCAGTCAGTCTGCAGTAGTCAGTCCTCAGTAGTACTAGGAGTATGTGAGTAGTAGTAGCGGAGAGCAGTCGGCGGGCGTCGGCACAGCAATGGTCGAGATTCAGGATGAGGTATAATTTTATTTAAATAAATAATCATGCAGCTTTGCGCTCATCAGATAATGTAACGAACACTCATTGTAATTTAACTTTCAAAAAATCGCCCCCAATTATAATTTTGATTTAAAACCAATTTTAGAGACAATCATTCAAATTTCCTTCCATTTCCTTTTAACAAAGACTTTTTTAAAAAGGTACTTCCAATGCTTTTCATGTAAGCGCCAGAGAACAATAAGAGCAGAATTTTGACATGCAGTTTCACTAAGGTAAGAAATTTATTCTCGTTTCGCACAGGGCAAACACCGACCTTTCGGTTGAATTGAGTTTAGGTTATCATTACAGTTTCATTATCATGGGATCAGCGTTCATTATTTAATGGGAACTTGTACTTGAGTCAGATAGCGAGCTTTCATCTAATTGTCTTTGCCATTAATATTCTTGTGGGGAGTTTATACTTACCTGTGGCACCATTTCTAATAAATATTGTTTTTAAAATTTCTGTGGGAAGGTCACACTTAGCTGTGGCACCATTACTAATAAATATAGTTGTATTAAAAGAATGTGTTGTGGGGAGGTTACACTTGGCGACACCCAGTCCAGGATCGCATTTCGTGAGAATCTTTTGAAAAACAGTCAGATTTCTGCTCTTATTTCTTAAATATAATTATAATTTGGCGCAACGCTTTTACTAATCTTGTGACTTTCTTTCCTCAGATCAACGGCAATTCGTTGCTCTGTTGTATTTGTGTGTTGATTTTGCATTGTGTTTATTTGTTTTGTGATTAATTGTGACTATTGTGAAAATGCCGCGAAAGACTGTGAATAGTGTATCGCGAGGTATCATGAACGACATGACCGAATTAAATAACTTCACCAATAGTACTAGTGACACGCAGTGCAATGATGACAATCCTGCGTTCACTAACAGTCAGTGCGTTTCAACCACTTGTCTTACTGCTGAACATATAGCATTCTTGCAACAAATATTTAATCAACTTAATGAAAGTTTCGACAACCATTTCAAACAACTTAATGAAAGTTTTGACAACCACTTCAAACAACTTAGCGAAACAATTGATGAAAGTTTCAAACAACAGAATGAAAGTTTCGACAACCATTTCAAACAACTTAGTGAAACAATTGATGAAAGTTTCGAACTGACGAACAAAAAACAAGACAACATTAACGAACAGAACAAACAAGTTAGTGAACAGATCACAAATGTTACCGTGCAATGTCAGGACACTAAAGAACAATTACGTGTGGATACTAAGGCTTGTGCTAATAACAGTAATGAAGAAGTTGGCACTGTTGCACAAGAATTAAGTAGTACACGTGTAGGCACAACAGATTCACATAAAGACGCCATCAATGCAGTCACTGAACAATGCCCTAAAAACGCAGTACAGATACGCGACGAGTTTAATTTAGAGTCACTGGAAGTTAAACACACTCTGAATACGGAAGTCGATAGTAAAAGTGAACTACATAACAACCAAAATGACGAGAGTATTAAAGTAACAGAATTGAAAACTATTGCCGTCACCAATACGTTACAGGATCCGCCACATTGCGAGCATTTGTCAGAGTCACGCAGCGCGTATAATGTGAGCAATTTACAGAGATTACGCGACTTAAAATCCGAAAAGCTACGCGACTTAAAACCTGAAAGGATACGCAATTTGAAATCCGAAATGACACAGACAAACAGATTCTCGCACAAATCTGAACGTTTTCTTAAATTCAGTGACGAGAACGTACATTACGAGCAATTTGCATTTGTAAAAAAATCTAAGGAACATAATAATGACAGAGCACAGATACACGATTTGCACTGTATGAGACAATTTATTTTCGTACTTTCACCACTATTACCTGTAATGCAGAGACTAACTTTGAACCTGATACGACAATTTGCCATTGTATTTTCATCAGCATTGAGTGTAATACAGAAACGACAATTAGCATGGATACAGCAATTTATTTCTGAATTTTTACCGACATTGCCTGTAACACAAAAGCTGAAATTTATTTGCAGTGCGTAATTGACCTCAGGGGATTCATTACGCTTTAATGAATATGTGCCGTAGCGAGCATAGGGCCCCGAGCTGTAGTAGTGCTGTTTCATCTTTAGTTTTCTGCACTGCTGCCTTCTCTTCTACTATCCTTTATATCTGTCAAAACAGCTCTTTAACTTCTGCTCTACCTAGAATTAAGAATATGTACTGAACACCGGACATAACAATTTTTACCGAATGTGACAATTTTCATTAGGCACTCGCGTAATGACAACTACCGCCGTAATTTTAATAACAAAAAAAAAAAAAATCGTAATCATCAGTATGTGTAAAATCAGCAGTAACAGCAACCACATTTTTAGTAACAATAGACGATTTCCACCACAACAGCATGAAAACCAGCCGCTTAGCATACGCAACCAACAATGCAGTCTACAAGGTCAAGCAAGCTTTAATGTTTCGCCGCGTGCACGTGTAGTCCCAGCTACAATAAATAGTAACACACAGCAGCAAAGGAAATAACTACGTACAGAGAAGACAGTTTTTCAATTCCAATCGCAATGCACCGTATAGGAATGACTATTACGATAGACGTAAAAATAATGAGGACAATTTTCAGCGTACATTTTATTACAGTCGATCTTTTCAGCAGCAAGAATGTTAGCAACAACATATAATCATGAATGAAACAGACAATAGGTGTCATCCATAGCGTAAGATGTCAGGAAGAAATAATAGTACAGTTTAAATAGTCAAAATACCACAGCATCGTCCTGTAAATAACAGCACGTACGACAGAATTTGACCAGACACAGTACAGGTAGCCTATTCCAGTAACGTAAGCAATACTTATTGACACGCAGAATTTTGTTCACGAGAATGTTATTTGAAATATGCTTTGTTGAATGCACCACTTTTATCGCACCCAGATCTTACCAGAAATTTTTCTATTGCCACCGACAGTTCCAACACAGCTTTAGGCGTACACATTTTTCAGGAAATTAAAGAAGATGGCTCAATAGTAATTAAAAACGTCGCATTTGCAAGCCGCATTTTGTCACCTGCTGAACGAAATTATTCCGTCACAGAATTGGAAACATTATGTGTTGTTTGGGCTTTTACGAGATTTAGACACTTTCTTTATGGCAGACATACCACCGTCTACACGGATCATAGAGCTATACAATTTTTGCTTTCAGCTAAATTCACACACGATAGATTAAGTAGATGGAAACTATATTTACAAGAATTTAATTTTACGATTGTTCACATTCCCGGCACACAAAATGTTATAGCAGACGCACTTTCTCGTTCTCTCAGCAACAATCAGCAAGACGTAGCAACCAACTTCTGCAGAGCAAATTTCAGCGTCATGTACATTCAACAAGTTGCATTTGAAAATTTTATTTCATCGTCATTACAGGACATAGCAAAAGAGCAAAGTAAAGACAATGTATGGAAAGAAATTAAACACCTTTGGCAAGATAAGAATAATGTTACGATTAGAAACCACTACACTGTACGCAATGACATTCTGTTTCGCCGCTCTCATCCAGACAGTAACAATTGGTTACTATGCATTCCTGACGAACTGGTTAACAAATTAATTTGGTACACGCATTTAAGCTACGCACATTATGGAGCAAGAAAATGTTTTCTTATATTGAGACAGAACTGTTATTTTTCAAACATGGAAAAACGTATACGACGAGTTTTAGCGTCATGTAAAATTTGCCAGAAAGCTAAATCAGACACCACTTCACACATTCCTCCATTATATCCCATTGTACCTGTTAAATTAAGACATATGGCCGCAGTAGACATTTTTGGTCCAATTCCGAGAACTAATAGAGGTTTTTGCTACATCTTTGTCGCTGTTGAACTCACTTCAAAATTTGTTACCTTCACTCCGTTACGCAAAGCTACTGCTAAAACTGTTTCGAAAGCATTTGTAAAACATTTTCTATTTCATGTAGGGCATGTGATGAAAGTAATTTCTGACAATGGATCACAATTTCGTTCTGCTATATGGACACGCATGTTACGAGCTAGAAACATTTCTCCGATTTATATATCCAAGTACCACGCTTCTTCGAACCCTTGTGAACGACTAATGAAAGAAATTGGTAAACTGTGTAGAATATACTGCCACAAAAGACATGTTAATTGGGACACACACGTACACTCATTTCAAGATGTAATTAATTCCATTCCAAATGAATCCACTATGCTACCTCCGTCTGTTATACTGAAAAACGTTGAACCACCAAACAAAATCAAAGAATTAGTAACATTTCCTACATCTCGTCGATTACGACACCACGAGATAATTGACATTGCGCTGAACAACATCAAACGTACCGCAGAGCGCCGGAGAAGACAGCAAAAACAGGTTTGTAGACACCGAGATTTTCACGTTGGACAGAAGATATTAGTACGTACACACTATTTATCCAGCAAATTAAAAGGTAAGTGCAGTAAATTTGAACTTCTATACGCAGGTTCATATCGGATTCGCAACATTCCTCACCCCAATGTTGTACACGTCGAAACTCTGAGAACCAGAAAATCGAAAGGCAACCATCATGTGTCAAACATTAAACCCTTTATCGAATGAAACCACTTTACGATGTAACATGCTATGAGGCCGTTTACACATTTTATGACCACTTATGCAATTATATTCACATGACTAATTACTGATGATTATCGTATTTTTTCTTGGCAAGTGCCCGGCAAGGTAAGGTTAGCAGGTCGCTTTTCTTGTCGTTACACATCAGACCGTGCACATTTTTTCAGATGAACTTACACATTTTATGACCACTTATGCAATTATATTGACATTACTAATTACTGATGATTATCGTATTTTTTCTTGGCAAGTGCCCGGCAAGGTAAGGTTAGGAGGTCGCTCTTCTTGTCGTTACACACTAGACCGTGCATTTTTTTCAGATGAACTTACGCATTTTATGAATAATTATGCAATTCTCTATAATGACGCATTAATTTTATCAAATTCTCTCTCCATTGAAGTCTTTAATTATCGCATCTATTAACTACACTACATATAAGCTGAACACAACGAATGTCACATTTTGTCTTTCTTATGTATGTACGATTGTTTTCATGTTTTGTTTGTATGCACTGTGAACTAGTTAAGGTATAACACACACCATTTGACTTTGACATTTTGCCTTGTGATATCTCAACATCGTGACTGTTTAACATTTTCCTTTTTTGCTGCTGCATTACGATATTCTCTGTACACTTTTTGCCTTTAAACACTGTCTGTGTTTTGAGATATTACGTTTTCTGTCATGTTATGTTGTATGCTTAATTGAGTCACCATTAACCAGTCACTATTTAATGGGTATATGATTTAAATGCAAGACATTAATCTTTGTTCATCAATTTCAGAAATAAATGATGCGTACAGGAAATGAATTAAACAGAAGTGGGAATTTCACCTATGGAATAAACGAAAGAAGATGCAATAAGCTAATGAGGACGAGTAAATGGATCAGAATTAACAAGCATTAACCAGAATATATTATACACATCACAGAATAGCAGTATTAACTAATTTTTTCTTTCAGAATACAAAGCGATTGATGCAAGCTGTCAGACAGAACTACACATTTTAGTTTTAAGTGATGAAATATGCTAGGGATAAGGAATAGTTATGTGATGAATAATGAAGTGATTTTTGCAGATGATAATTAATGCTGACGAAGAATAATGATGAAGAAGATGGTACTATGAATAATGAAGTTTTTGTTTACAGGTGATGATAATGATGAAGTTATGATGATATGAATAATGAAGTTTTTTCTTTACAGATGAGGATAATGTTGAAGTTATGTATTTATGCTATGTAGTTATTTAAGTATTTGTTGCAGTTTACTTTGACAGCAGGTGTTATATTGCGTAGTAGGATGACTGAAGGTTTTGGAAAGGACAGCTATGGAACACATTTTTTATACACATTTCACTACCTGTTAATTCGAAGTTCACTACTTTTCAGCATAGTCTGCATTTCTTCTTTCAGCTCAATAATCCATTTTGTATTTTTCTTTCAGGAGAAGCTTTTTATGATACTTACTAAACCTGTTACTTATTATACCTGTTCTAGTACTTGCATTTTTTCTTACCCACTTGTGTCTATCATTTATAAATGTGATAACCTTGCTACAGCTGACTCATGACGAATGACGTTACACAATCTTTTCATTTATAGGAACAACCTAGAAGCAATTTTTTCTCTTATTTCTTCTTGTTTTCCCTTATAATTACCCAAAGCAATGCATTGCTAGCAGAAAAAACAAAATGTATTAACAGTCCCAGATAATGTCACTAGTTTATGATAATTCTGAATAACACTGATCAGCTCTGAATAGTATGTCACTTGAATAATGACTTCTTAATGATACCAAAACATAATTGCCACTATCTATTGTAATGAGAGTACTTATTATGCCCATGCTTATTAATGCTACTAATGTTTTGTACTATTCAGTACTTGCTGGCCACTGAGTGCCCATAATTAATGTAACTTATAATGCCCATGCTTATTAATGCTATGACTGTAATTAACTGATTTTTCTAATAATGATTTCTTAATGATATGAATAATACTGAATGATGAATAATGTTTTATACTATTCAATACTTGCTGGCCACTGAGTGCCCATAATTAATGTAATTACTTATTATGCCCATGATTATTAAGGCTATGACTGTAATTAACTGATTTTTAATAATGATTTCTTAATGATATGAAGAATACTGAATGATGAATAATGTTTTATACTATTCAATACTTGCTGGCCACTGAGTGCCAATAATTAATGTAACTTAACGTTTTGTTAGTGTTTTCAATGATGACTTCCCATATTAATACTGAATGATGATAAATATTTTGTACTAATCGAAAGTTGCTAGGCCACTGAATGTTAATAGTTACTTGTAAATATGTCATTTGAATGAGGAAAAATGTTTTGTAATACTCAATACTTGATGGCGATTGATTACCACTCTTGTCTTTAAATTAATTAATGAACATTTTTCTGTAATACTACATTCATGGTACAGAAATGTTCAATGACTAGAGTATGGATACCGCAAACTACTTATGTAATCACTAATCAAGACTTGTGTGTTAGTTAATGTCCTTCACCTTCTGACCTAACTACCTGAAATTATTGTAACATCCATTTGTCTTGTCCATCCTCATTATCATGGAGCACTATATTTGGTTTTTGCACTAATTCTACGTTGGTGTGCCGCCTCTTAAAAGCGTGGTGTTGACACGACATGCTGTCCACCACTGTAGGCGAAGAAACTACTTATGTAATCACTAATCAAGACTTTGTTATGGAGCACTGTGTGCCGCCTCTTAAGAGCGTGGTGTTGACACGACATGCTGTCCACCACCGTAACCGATGAAGACGTTATTCTGGTCGCACTGTTTGATGTACCTGGTATACTGCCAAATGATAGTATGGAATACTACTACGACGTTTCACTGTCTTGATAAGCTGATAAATACTTCTGGGAACGGAACTGCAGATTGTATCACTTAGTTGTGATTCTGTGGAAAGATATGGACTTTCAGTGCAGCTATGTGCAAACTAAAGTGCTACAACCATGATGCAATCCTTTCTTTTCCTATCCTAATAGTGAAAATCATTTTTACTAACACCATTTATGTTCATGGCCTATACATTTTTTCTCGATTTGTTGAACTCTAGTGCGAGTACACTTGTGTCACTTGTCGACATGATTTTTGCCATTTGTTGTCAAAATACTAAAGACATTTTCGATTTGTTTTGAAGTGCAGTATGTGTGCACTCTTGTCATCTATATTGTATATACTTTTTGTGATTTGATGATTTTTTCTACTCTTGCGTTTATTTGTTATAAAAATGTTCAAAAGTTTTCAGTGCATGTGCACTTATGTGAATATGTTTTCAACTGAACTACAGTGCCTGTGCACTCTTCTCAATTTTCGATATGATTTGTGTTCATTCTGTATACCTTTTATGATTTATGTCATTTGTTACTCTTGTATATACATTTCGTCTTTTACTGATATGTTCTCCACTGCAGTGCATGTGCACTCATGACACTTGTCAACATGATGAAACTGCTAAAGAATTTTTCAGTGTGTGTACACTTTATTATCTGTCAAATAATTTGTATATACATTTTCCTGATTTGTTTTGTACTTATATTTTGTCTTGTCTGTAATGTTTTGTAATCGGTGCATGCGCACAACATTTAATTCATGTGATACATCTAAATATTTTGTTAATTAAAGGAAAAATTTGTTACGATGGCAAGTCCAAATGACTCACCATCGCTGCCAAATTTTTGCCCCCCCCAGTGGAGGGTTATGAAACACGTATGTTGTGCGGCAGCGATGCTGAGACATTGTAGAATCTCTGACCAGAGCAGTTGCGCTCGACTCGCAGTAGCGAGCAGTCAGTCAGTCTGCAGTAGTCAGTCCTCAGTAGTACTAGGAGTATGTGAGTAGTAGTAGCGGAGAGCAGTCGGCGGGCGTCGGCACAGCAATGGTCGAGATTCAGGATGAGGTATAATTTTATTTAAATAAATAATCATGCAGCTTTGCGCTCATCAGATAATGTAACGAACACTCATTGTAATTTAACTTTCAAAAAATCGCCCCCAATTATAATTTTGATTTAAAACCAATTTTAGAGACAATCATTCAAATTTCCTTCCATTTCCTTTTAACAAAGACTTTTTTAAAAAGGTACTTCCAATGCTTTTCATGCAAGCGCCAGAGAACAATAAGAGCAGAATTTTGACATGCAGTTTCACTAAGGTAAGAAATTTATTCTCGTTTCGCACAGGGCAAACACCGACCTTTCGGTTGAATTGAGTTTAGGTTATCATTACAGTTTCATTATCATGGGATCAGCGTTCATTATTTAATGGGAACTTGTACTTGAGTCAGATAGCGAGCTTTCATCTAATTGTCTTTGCCATTAATATTCTTGTGGGGAGTTTATACTTACCTGTGGCACCATTTCTAATAAATATTGTTTTTAAAATTTCTGTGGGAAGGTCACACTTAGCTGTGGCACCATTACTAATAAATATAGTTGTATTAAAAGAATGTGTTGTGGGGAGGTTACACTACGTTTTTATTAAATACCCTTCTGTGCTAATCGAGTGTTTCTGTTATACACCTACTATCCATATTAAATAATTTATCTGTGCAAATCTCCACTTTAAGATCAATAGCTAGGCCCTTTAATAATTTGTTGTGCACGCTAATTTACAGCTTGGAACATAGGCATGTCTGGCTCTTAATTAGTTTTCTCAGTCAGGGTAACAATCTAAATGTTAGAGGAGTTTCACACCTATATCGACGATAGGCATTAATCTGAGAAAGAAATATCTGAGAATTTACGTCTGTAACATGGCATCACACAGAAATCAATCATGAACTATGGGAGAACTGTAAATTAAGGGAATCGAAGTGACTGAGATGTAGTGTTACAGAAGGATGCTGAAACTCGAATGGGGTGATAAGGTATGAAATGAGGAGACTCTACGTGGAATCAACCAGGAAAGTAATATTTAGGAAGCAATAATTAGTAGAAGCGATACGGAGATATTACATATGTTAGGATGTCAAGAAATGGCTTCCATATTACTTGAGGGAGCCGTAGAGAACAAAAATTGTAGTTAAAGACAGACAATGAAGATTTTCCATTAGTCAAATCTGTAACTGCTTGTGATGACCTTCTTTGTTCACTTTTAATATTCCCTAATAGTCCTATTTGGTATGGTTCCCACATACTTGAGTGACATTCTAGGACTGGTCACATGATTAACTGCATTTTCCCATTGTTCTACATATGAACTGGAGTATGCCACATGCTTTATCTACTACTGATGATATGTGATCGTTCTGTTTTATATTACTATAAACTGCTACAAACACATACGCCTATGAGTTGATTGATGCTCTGGAGAACTTTGAGCTTCATTTGACATTCAAGGTCACTGCGTTATTTTCACCACGTGTCCATCACGTGCGCACAGACAATCGCCATAGCTCGTGATCCTGGTGACGTCACGTGAGGTCAGTGACCTTGACTGTATAACATCATCAAGATGGCAGATGATCAGAAATTTAAAAATCAAAGATGGTGGTAAATTTAAGAATTAAAGATGTCGGGAAAATAAAAAAAATTAATGATAGAATTTGAAGGAATATGTATAAAATTAAACATGGCAGATGCTAGGAGTTTTAAAAAAATAATAATATGGATTGTAGTACATTTAAAAAAATTAAAGAACGAGAAAAGTGGGAAAGTGAAAAATCCAAGACCGTGATGCCAACAAATTTAAAAACTGCAAGATGCTGTTGCTGAGAAACATTTTAAAAGTCAATCTCAGAGCAAAATGACAGTGGTGGATTTTTTTGCAGAATTCACTAAGAATCGAACATTCATTCACAGCGCTTAAAAATGGAAGATGGAAGTGGCAGAACATTCAAGAAAGTCAATTTGTTTGGAATTGTGTTGGAAAATGTGCTGTGTCAAAATGTTTCCGCAAATGCGCTGTCCAATAGAAACTGTGTATCTGTACATAAACAATCTCCAGAGCCATACAACTACTACTAGAAACAGACCAGAATTAAATGAAATGTAAATTTGATGTAGACTATCAAAGCACCTGAAGATGAACCCTCAGGGCTCGAAATGCATCGTGCATTTTAATAAATCATGATTTGTGGCTGAAGGCATCTGTTCTTTGTTATTACGAAAGTAATACAGTCATGGAAGAAACACTGCAAACAATGGATAAAATCAGGTTTCCGAAATATCGTACAGGATATGAACAACCAACGAAAATCGAGCTTGTTTTCTGTGATAAATCATAAACACGAACATTTTCTTTATAGTGAGAACCACACCTGTTTTATAATTCCAAAGACTCTTAAAAATGTCAAGTAGTCCTCTTCATTTTTACAGTAATGTGTAATAGGAAATGCAATTATCATTGTCTCCTGGTTTAAATACTGTTGTCAAATTTTCCAATTTAATGTCACACATATAGTAAGTTTTCCATATTACTAGGCAACTATCCTGGAACCCGCAATACAGACCCAAGGTTGGCTACTCAGTGGTTTCCAGCAGCAACAAAAATTTGATTTTCATTGTTCCGTGTAGTTATTGACAGAGTCTAAAAAATTGAAATGTTTCATAATTTGCTCATTAACAGATAATATAATCTTCTGTTAACAGTTCAATACAATAAGACAAGAGTTACGGTTACAAACTGCGCTTTTGTCTTGATACAGCCTAACTTACAGTACGCAATTCATCCATTGTTTGAGACTAAGAGCACTTAGAGGCTTCCAACAAACTTTACACATAATTTCAAACCTTTAACAGAGTTCTTCTCGCTAAAATCATCCCACAAAAATATGAAAGGAAAAACAGTTTGGCACGTACTACATTTTGACTGTTCATGTTGTAAAACCTCAGCATCAGACAGGTTTTAATTGTTACTTCTTTACTATCGACTCTATTTGCAACAAAGTTAGCAGACAGTATCCACGTATACGAGCCCCAGTTAGAAAGTAATGTATGCTTTTTTTTACTTTTTTTTTTACTTGCCAAGAACTTCAAATGTGACTAGATAGATTGAAAACTCAACACTGAACATTAATTTATGACTTTTCGATGTAATATCCATCATTTCCACAGTATTGGTCAATTTTTTGAAATGAGCATGTTTTAGAGTGTGGTAAAACCCACGGTCCCGCTTCCGAAGCCATTGACGCAGGGACGTTTCCACGGCCTCCTCATCTTCAAAGTGAACCCCACGGTGACCTTCTTTTATCGGCCCCAACAGGTGGAAGACTGATGGTGGCGGGTCAGGGCCATATGAGGGATGAGGCAAGACTTGGCATCCAGTTTTCACGATCTCTGCAATGGCGTGACGACTATGTGCAGTCTTGGATCGGCATGCAAAAGAGCATCCGCTATAGCTTTTGTTGCGTGAACTCGCTGAAGATGTGCTTCAAGCCATTTGAGCGTTCTGACGCATTGAGCAGAATTTACTGTGTATTTCTGTTCCAAAAAAATCCACCATAATAACACCGTCTGCATCCCGGAATACTGTAGCCACAACTTAGCTGCCGATCGTACAGTTTTGAACTATTTCTTCTTCGGTGAGTTTCTGTGATGCCAGTCCATTGACTGCCTAACTGCTTCTGATTCAAAAAATTGAACCAGTGTTTCGTCTGTGGTCACGATTTTTTCCACAGACTCCTGTCCCTCGAAACAGAAACACTGCAAGAGTTGGAAGGCAATTTTTTCTTCTTCTCTGTTTAACTGACTGGTTAACATTCTTGCTACTGAAGTTGCACAACCTTTGAGTATCCCAGTTGTTGAATAATCTTCATCGCACTGCCTTTACTGAGAGAGCTAGCGCCGCGCGAATGATCTTCTGTCATCCACGGCCATCACGGATGATATCATCGACTCGCTGGATGTTTTGTGCAGCCACTGAAGTCAACGGCCTGCAACTCTGCGTTTCGTCAGCCAATGACGTTTGCCCTTCAACTTCGTTAAAGAGACGAATCTGTCGTCTAACAGTGTTGATGTCATCTGTCGCATCACCGCATTCACTTTTCAGCCGTTCATGAATGCGAATGTACGTTTCGCCTTCTGCGTTCAAGAATTCTATCACAGAATCTAATTCGAACATCGACGTCGGCCATTTTGCGCGACGGCAGTACCAGCATCTCTCGACGCAGGAAGTTACTACTGCAGTGGACTGGACAAAAAGCTCTGAGGAATAGCGCCAAATTCAAATTTTTCACTCAACAAACCTGATTTCAGGAGAAAAAGTAGGAGGCACGACTTTTTGACTAACCCTCGTACCCACTGAGTATACCGGCAAAATTATATCATTGTACGACAAATAGTTCAGGAGACACGATTTCATACACATTTAGATGTGTTAAAAACTAACTTCTGCTTAAAATTGCGAGCAGTGAAATTTCAGCATCACGCGTGACGTTTTAATTTATTACTTCTTTACTACTGACTCCATCCGCGACACACTTTGCAGATAGTATCTACAGTACATATGTCACTGATTGTGCTTGCAAAATTACATCGTTGTACAACTTGTGGTTCAGGATACGTTAAGTTATACAAGAGAGAGAGTGAGAGGTACTTTAGTGCTTATGACAAACCCCTTCCCTCTAAAATTTCTTTCCTTCGTACCTCCTCTGTGTTATCACAGATGACGTTTCACTGACAGCATTTGTACTAAGACTGCAGTACAGGCGAGGTACGTATTTGCTGTCACCGCCCGGAGTGGAATGCATAAGTTTTAATTAATATTCACCAACCTGCAGTCTTCTGTAGATATTGTCCCCCGTGTAGAAAACAGCAAGTTGGCCGTGAGTCCGTTATCTTAATGCTTAATAAACTCTCTGCGAGGAACTGATATTGCATAAATAATTAAATTTTCAATTAGTTTGTTTATAAGGGATGCCACTCGGTTTTTATTAGCAGAATACGAGAAACTGCAAAATTATATTCCACTTTAGAGTCGCAAATAATTTCCATTCTTCAACAAAATAATGAACGCATATTTTCATAATTACTATCACGCTGTTCTCAACTACATGTTCAAATAACCACACATTGATAATAAAGTCTTAACCTGATGCCGACCGCGGCAGTCAACATGTCTGTCCTCCAAGATTATCAGTCCAGCTCTCACATTTACAAACTAGACACTAGACTTAACGGATGTCTCGGGAGATAACAAGTTCGTCCTCTGGGACTGCTGAACCAGTTCTCATCTTACAACCGAACCACTTTGCTCGCCATCCAAGTCAGTCGCGATTCGATCACCGGAAGTGCTTCGTCTGCCTTTTCGTTTAGCAGTTTTATTGTGCTGGTTATATTGTTATCAATACTTGTGAAATAATGGAATGACAGTACGCAATTGAGAGACGCTTTAATATCAAATGCAAGTAAATACACTGTTTAGTTTTTCTGATATTAATAACACAAGATTATACACTCCTGGAAATGGAAAAAAGAACACATTGACACCGGTGTGTCAGACCCACCATACTTGCTCCGGACACTGCGAGAGGGCTGTACAAGCAATGATCACACTCACGGCACAGCGGACACACCAGGAACCGCGGTGTTGGCCGTCGAATGGCGCTAGCTGCGCAGCATTTGTGCACCGCCGCCGTCAGTGTCAGCCAGTTTGCCGTGGCATACGGAGCTCCATCGCAGTCTTTAACACTGGTAGCATGCCGCGACAGCGTGGACGTGAACCGTATGTGCAGTTGACGGACTTTGAGCGAGGGCGTATAGTGGGCATGCGGGAGGCCGGGTGGACGTACCGCCGAATTGCTCAACACGTGGGGCGTGAGGTCTCCACAGTACATCGATGTTGTCGCCAGTGGTCGGCGGAAGGTGCACGTGCCCGTCGACCTGGGACCGGACCGCAGCGACGCACGGATGCACGCCAAGACCGTAGGATCCTACGCAGTGCCGTAGGGGACCGCACCGCCACTTCCCAGCAAATTAGGGACACTGTTGCTCCTGGGGTATCGGCGAGGACCATTCGCAACCGTCTCCATGAAGCTGGGCTACGGTCCCGCACACCGTTAGGCCGTCTTCGGCTCACGCCCCAACATCGTGCAGCCCGCCTCCAGTGGTGTCGCGACAGGCGTGAATGGAGGGACGAATGGAGACGTGTCGTCTTCAGCGATGAGAGTCGCTTCTGCCTTGGTGCCAATGATGGTCGTATGCGTGTTTGGCGCCGTGCAGGTGAGCGCCACAATCAGGCCTGCATACGACCGAGGCACACAGGGCCAACACCCGGCATCATGGTGTGGGGAGCGATCTCCTACACTGGCCGTACACCACTGGTGATCGTCGAGGGGACACTGAATAGTGCACGGTACATCCAAACCGTCATCGAACCCATCGTTTTACCATTCCTAGACCGGCAAGGGAACTTGCTGTTCCAACAGGACAATGCACGTCCGCATGTATCCCGTGCCACCCAACGTGCTCTAGAAGGTGTAAGTCAACTACCCTGGCCAGCAAGATCTCCGGATCTGTCCCCCATTGAGCATGTTTGGGACTGGATGAAGCGTCGTCTCACGCGGTCTGCACGTCCAGCACGAACGCTGGTCCAACTGAGGCGCCAGGTGGAAATGGCATGGCAAGCCGTTCCACAGGACTACATCCAGCATCTCTACGATCGTCTCCATGGGAGAATAGCAGCCTGCATTGCTGCGAAAGGTGGATATACACTGTACTAGTGCCGACATTGTGCATGCTCTGTTGCCTGTGTCTATGTGCCTGTGGTTCTGTCAGTGTGATCATGTGATGTATCTGACCCCAGGAATGTGTCAATAAAGTTTCCCCTTCCTGGGACAATGAATTCACGGTGTTCTTATTTCAATTTCCAGGAGTGTAATTTTGGAGCTCAACTTCCGAACGCAGCAGCCAATCGCGGAGAAGGACCACAATTTAGGCGGTCTTTCTCACGATACCCGTACCGAACAAACCATCTTCATTGGTTCCACACACCACATTACGTCATCTTGCCACTGCCGCCTTCTCAACTGCTCTAAGATGAGCTTCTTGTAGTCGAGTATGATGGCTGTAAAGCCAGAAATATTACAAGGAGATACGACGTCATAAACCTTGTGGTGCGAGAAAAAGTTGGTTTTGCTTCAGATGTAGCTCAAATTGTTCCGGATATATTCATCCAGTGTTTCATAATGAGAGCACTTAGCGACTTTCAGAATACTTTAAGGATAATTTCAAATCTTTTCTAAACATTTTCTCGCTCACTTGCTCAACGTCAAATATTTAACAAATAACTCATTTATAGAGTAATCAGACGTTTGAAGCTGCATTGTACATAGGAATTCGACTCTTTAAGCAGCTGGGTATTAACTAACTCTGTCCAGAACGAATTTTCACTCTTCAGGCGAGTGTGCGCTTTTTGGAAACTCCCCAACAGACCCAAATTGTGTACCGGACAGGGAGAACCTTGGCTCTACCGGCTGAGCTTGACAAGCGCGACTGACAACCTACGAGCGAAAATCGTTTTGTGAAGCTAGGAGATGAGATACTGGTAAAAGTAATGCTGTGGGGTGGCGGCGGAGGGTGGGGTGTGAGTAGTGCTTGGATAGCTCAGTCAGTGGAGCACTTTCCCGCGAAAAGCAAAGTTCCCAGGTTCGAGTCCCATTCCGACGAACCGTTTTAATCTGCCAGGAAGCTTCATTAACTAATCATGTAATACTTATTAAAAACATGGCGTGACAAATATTATTGCTTTCGTAACTGTGAAAAGAGATCTAACAACTTAATATTTCGTAATCAAGTCGTTTCACTAGTCGTATGGTGTATTCTTTATGGTATGACAATTACATATATGTAGCATGTTTACCTATCATATCACATCGCAAACACCCTGTACCCTTACTTCATACAAGAACTGTTCTTTTCCTGTTTTATTACAGAGAAATATCTTTAATACAAATGGAACTCCTTCTCTTTAGGCCTTAAAGGCCACTTACTAAGAAGCTTAGTGTGTATTTATGACTTAAAGCCTCAAGAGATGAAAACTATTGACCTTGACACCAACATGGATTCATACCATTATTGCCAAAAGACAGAGCGAGGTGGCTGTCACTCTGGACTCGCATTCTGGAGGATGACTGTTCAAATTCCCGTCCTGCCATTCAGATTTAGTGTTTTCTTTTTACCGCTAAGACGCTCCTGAAAAATGTCTGGATGGTTCCTCTGAAAACAGCATGCCCGATTTCATTCAACATCTTTTCGTAATCCTAGCTTGTGCTTAGTCTGCAATGAACCCGCTGTCAACGTTTGTTAAACACTAATCTTCCTACATTAATTCCATAATTGTGAAATATGAATACGCTCAGCTTTTCTGTCTCCCATCTAATTATTGGCGACTGGCACATAATCTGCCTGTGAGAAGCTCACTCATATAATTAGTAGTGTGTTGTTAATTATAAGATATTTTAACTTCTGAGCTGTACGGTGCTTTAGAGCAGCGTTAGTGGTTATCGTTCGTAAGCTAAATAAACGACGTCATTATGGTCAAAATCCAGTGAGAATAGTTCTTGGAACATCTACAAAGAGTTATATAGCTTTCATCCGATACTGAATTCCTACTAACTGGGTTTACTAGTTAACAACATACATAACTCACGTCCATTTGGATTCCTCGAATACGACAAATAAACAAAAACTGGATGAGTAATACTACAGTTAAAATGACCATCCATTTAAAATCAAATAACCCAATCATCAACTGACACAGAAGTTTGAAAGCAGTACCAAAATCCCATATTTACTTAAAAGCTGATATTACGTACTAGCTTTGTTTGCATAATATTTCAAATATATTACTCCTGCTATATTCCTTTAATCGTATCAAATTACTATTGTTCTTTTTATCACCAGTATGTCGATTCACTTGTTTTGATCCTATATCAATGTGTTATACTTGAATAAAGTAAAATCCGTTTAGGCAAATCGGCACTCGTAATGAGGCAACTGATTTCACATCTCTGCATTTCTGTTTAGTAATACTGGGTTTTGTGGACCATAGGTTATGGTGATTGCATAAAAACTTTTGACGTAGGTTACAGTAATACGACTTACACATGCTGCGAGCCTAATTCGAGCTTACGTGGGCTTCTCCCACAAACTATCACGGCTACGTTTTATAGGTCCCTTATGGCGTAAAAAGAGGACACATTCCTTCTGCAAGAGACATAAGGGAATTTGCATATCCTGATAAATCCCCGATAACCGTTACTACGTTGCTATAATTACAAACCTTTTTCTCGCCTCGTCTAATCATAGAAACTATTTTCCACTATAGACTTCCTGCATATTCTTGTGGTAATCGTAACTTCACACAGTCCAATGTCTTACATGACCACCAAGATATCTGCCTTTTCTGATTACCCTAATGCTGGATTACACATCTTTACCACGTCTACCAGGAAAGCCCTGCATCTGGGCCAACCGTGCTTAATGGCTACGAAACACCATCTCACAACTCTTATAAATTTTCCAAGTTTAATCTTGTGAACTAAAAGTGAAGTAACTCGTGTATCGGTGTTGTAACCCTGAGCAATGCGAGTTACTTAGTTACGGAAACTCTGTCTGGTAATTGAGTCTCCAAAACTGAAATTGTATAACTATTTTAATTAACTTCAACCAAATTAATTAGAAAGATTCTAAAGTAAATAATGTCTCCTGTGAAACTATATATTGTGCGGTACATTGAGCAGTGCTACAATGCATGACGTCACAATAAATGTCTTGCAGTTCCAGCACACAAAACTAACATAATTGAACCTTGAAAGAATAAATAACCAAAATGTTTCCATAAATGTGCAGTCTGACTAAACAAACTTTCAACCACTGAATAACAGACACGTGAATATAACACTGCACTGTGACAATAGAATTGTTTGAATAAGAAATGTAAGCTGAACTGAATCTAACCTGGACTGATCCCGATCATCATTTTGTAAAACAAAGCTAACTGAATGATCTGTATTTGCTTGTAATGCAAAGCTGGCCCTAACAAATTTCATTTGGCTCACCTGTGGCAACGAAAACTCGGTACTGCTCGAAGTGATGAACATAAAATATGCACCACAGCAGCAAGCAGACTAAGAGGAAAGAAGTAGCCTTGTGCAGTGCAATGCAAGGATGTGCAACTATTCTAAGCAGATCATTCTTTGAGTTTAGCGACTTTACTCTGCAGAGTGCAATGCGCCGAAACACACAATGAGAAAAAAGACATTCTTTCTTGAGGAGATGGTGGTGGAAATTGAACTTGCGAAATGATTGGAAAGAATCAAACTCTATAAAAGCTGTATTGCGAAAGCAAACTCATTTCTTGAAAATTAACTATGAATTGGTATAGTAATGGTAAATCTATAATATCTATAACCTCTGAGTGCAAGCCATGTGAACTGGTAAATTTATTTAAGTTAAGGGGCTCCGGAACGCCCTATACTTGCAATGTTAAAATAACGCTTATAAATTACATCTTTCCTCACAAAGTATTTGAGGTAGGATGTTGAACTTTTTACAGATTATTTATTGGAATATGGGCTACAACTTAACACAGGGATTTTACAAAATTTTAGTTCAGTTATTGAAGATGATTTTTTTTCAATTGTAATGAAAATTCACAACATTTTTTTGCAATTTTTTATTTATATATTCAAAAATATACAGTTTTTTGGAAAAAGGCTGTGTTCAATTATGCAGAAGGTACTGTGTAACATTTACTGAAAGTTTGAAACAAATATGTTTGGAAGATCCTTAGAAAACATGTAATTAGTATGAGAAAATAAAAGTTTTGGGAATCGAGCGACAAAGATTGGATTAACTTTTTAGTGCATTCCAGGTCCATAGGATGGATTATCTTCATCCTCTGCAAACTCCTCCTCCAGCTTCCTCTTGTTCCTCCTCCTGTTTACTCTTGCTTGTATTTCTAGACTCTTTACAGCCCTGTCTGCAGCCCGAAGGCGTTCCTTGTCTAAAGCAAGCATTGCTCGTACCATGTTAGAACCTATCTTTATTCCCATATTTCTAAATACCTTTGGCTTTCCAACATTTCTCCTTTTCTTAAAAGCCTTCAGAGGATTTCTAATAACTTTACTTTTACTCATTATTATACTTCAACAAAACAGAGACTCAAGAAACAGAATTAATTACGAATATTTTCGAGATAACGACAGAGTAAATAAACATGAAACAATCGACAATCACTCCAGCGATATATATTGAACCATCACAGGTTAGCCACAACACATACTTTACCTCACATCACTAAAATGTACCTGATGAACACGGACGTTAATAATAACACCATTTGACAGCAGTTTAACAGCGCCACAGTGGGTCACGCCCATGTAGAACACATTTCAAAAAAAAAAAAAAATTAAAAATAGTTGTAGTCTTCGGAATTGAATAAATTATATATCTATTAAAAGGTAATAGTCTGCAGATTCAGAAAACGCAAAAAAGTAAAAATTGAACTTTTCATGATTTTGAGCCTTTCCGGAGCCCCTTAATCACGTCTGAATAATGAAATAAACTAACTGAAACGAATAAAGAGAAATTTCGTTAAAAGCTTCCGTTATTCAAACACATCACAATTACCTACAAGCAAGCAGTGCAACAACAGCTGTATCTGGTCATCTTCACTTCTGTAATTAATCTTTACCTAACCATATTTCCAAATTCGTCCTCCTGTCTACCTTTATCTGCGTGCTCTGCAGACTCCACTGAGACGACAAAAGTCACGGGATAGCGATAAGCATAAGTACAAATGGCAGTAGAATCCCGTACACAAAGTATAAAAGAGCAATGCATAGGCGACATTTGTACTCACGTGATTCGTCTGAAAACGCTTCCGATGTGGTATGGCCTCACCACGGGAATTAACTGACTCTAAACTCGGAAGTTGGAGCTAAACCAGTGGCAAATTTCATTCCGAGATGCACCGTGTCAACAGTGCGCCGTGAATACCAAATTTCAGGTATTATCAATCACCACGGACAACGCAGTGGCTGACGGGCTTCACTTAACGACTGAGAGCAGTGGCGTTTCTTTAGAATTGTCAGTGCTAACATCTACATCTACATCTACATCTATACTCCGCGAGCCACCTTACGGTGTGTGGCGGAGGGTACTTATTGTACCACTATCTGATCCCCCCTTCCCTGTTCCATTCACGAATTGTGCGTGGGAAGAACGACTGCTTGTAAGTCTCCGTATTTGCTCTAATTCCTCGGATCTTTTCGTTGTGATCATTACGCGAGATATATGTGGGCGGTAGTAATATGTTGCCCATCTCTTCCCGGAATGTGCTCTCTCGTAATTTCGATAATAAACCTCTCCGTATTGCGTAACGCCTTTCTTGAAGTGTCCGCCACTGGAGCTTGTTCAGCATCTCCGTAACGCTCTCGCGCTGACTAAATGTCCCCATGACGAATCGCGCTGCTTTTCGCTGGATCATGTCTATCTCTTCTATTAATCCAACCTGGTAAGGGTCCCATACTGATGAGCAATACTCAAGAATCGGACGAACAAGCGTTTTGTAAGCTACTTCTTTCGTCGATGAGTCACATTTTCTTAGAATTCTTCCTATGAATCTCAACCTGGCGCCTGCTTTTCCCACTATTTGTTTTATGTGATCATTCCACTTCAGATCGCTCCGGATAGTAACTCCTAAGTATTTTACGGTCGTTACCGCTTCCAATGATTTACCACCTATGGCATAATCGTACTGGAATGGATTTCTGCCCCTATGTATGCGCATTATATTACATTTATCTACGTTTAGGGAAAGCTGCCAGCTGTCGCACCATTCATTAATCCTCTGCAGGTCTTCCTGGAGTACGTACGAGTCTTCTGATGTTGCTACTTTCTTGTAGACAACCGTGTCATCTGCAAATAGCCTCACGGAGCTACCGATGTTGTCAACTAAGTCATTTATGTATATTGTAAACAATAAAGGTCCTATCACGCTTCCTTGCGGTACTCCCGAAATTACCTCTACATCTGCAGATTTTGAACCGTTAAGAATGACATGTTGTGTTCTTTCTTCTAGGAAATCCTGAATCCAATCACAAACCTGGTCCGATATTCCGTAAGCTCGTATTTTTTTCACGCGCAACACGGAGTGAAATAACGGAAGAAATCAATGTGGGACGTACGACGAACGTATCCGTTAGGACAGCGCGCGAAATTTGTCGTTAACGGGTTGTGGCAGCAGGCGATCGAAGTGAGTGCCTTTGCTAACAGCACGGCATCGCCTTCAGCGCCTCTCCTGCGCTTGTGACGACGTCGGTTGGACCCTAGACGAATGGAAGACTGTTGATTAGTCAGATGAGACCAGATTTCAGTTGGTAAGAGCTGATGATAGGCTTCGAGTGTGGCGCAGACCCTACGAATCCACGGACCCAAGATGTCAACAAGGCACTGTTCAAGCTCGTGGTGGCTCCATAATGGTATGGGCTGTGCTTACCTGGAACTGAACATTATTGACTTTCTTGCAGGGAGCACATTGTGCTCATGTGGGAGCGATCTAGATGGTTGTAAAACAATAAACTGGTAGCCAATATGGCAGGAATTCTTTTTATTCCATGATCATTGACTGGACACAGGTATGTTCGGCTACTTGGAGACCATTTGCAGCCATTCATGAACTTCAAGTCCCCTAACAACGATGGAAATTCTATGAATCGAAATGTGCTATGTTACTGGCCCACAACTGTTCCCAATTGGCTGAAGAACATTCTGGACAGTTCGAGCCAATAATTTGGACGCCCAGTTCACCCAACATGAATCCTATGGAACATACATGGGACATAATGGAGAGATCAGTTCGTGCACAAAATCCTGCGCCGGCATCACTTTCGCAAATATGGACGGCTACAGAGGCAGCATGACTCAATATTTCTCCAGGGAACTTCCAGTGACTTGCTGAGTCCACGGCACATCGAGCTGCTACGCTTCGCCGGGCAAAAGGAGGACCGACGCGACATTAGAAGGTGTCGAATAATTTTGCAACCTCAATGTATTTCAGATCGCTCGTTACCATAGCCAACACCCGACTCACTCACTGGCTTCTCTTTGAATGCTGCCGCAAAGAAAATACTATTGTCGACAAAAGATTACACAGCTTGTGAGGTAACAGCTGAATTGTAACGCCCTGAAAATACTCTAAGTTCGGAGTTGGTGTGGCCGCACGGGCCGCTCGGTCAGCCGGAGCCCGGCAGCAAAGACGTGGTGGCGAACGTTAACCGGACGAGAGGGTCATGGTCTAGCAGCTGGGACTTCCATTGTAATGCTTTGTCGATGAAGGAGACACGCTGGGAGTGCCAAAGATGGCGGACTTTGTGAAACCTTAATGGGAGACATTTCACAGTTCGTATGAAAATTTATAGTAGCCAGATGAATCGTGATACCTCAAAAAGAAACATGTACATTACCATTATTTGTACGACAATTCCGATGGTGTAGTCAGATTTTCAATGTATTTATTAGTTTAAAGTTTAGTATCTGACGATAAATTATACAAGTAACACCCAGCAACGAACTTCCGAAATCTAAACGGTTCATCCGATTTCGTCGGTCTACATGTCTTTAGAAAGCTATTAGTGTAAACCTAAATTGGTATGAATTACAGGCATATGACTTAAATAGTACACGAGTTATTGAAGGTCAAAGTGGCCGATTACTATCGATCGCGTCAGGCCATAAGTACTCCACAGTTACACGAAGAAACGGTAGCATCGTGCGTATAAATATACACTCCTGGAAATTGAAATAAGAACACTGTGAATTGATTGTCCCGGGAAGGGGAAACTTTATTGACACATTCCTGGGGTCAGATACATCACATGATCACACTGACAGAACCACAGGCACATAGACACAGGCAACAGAGCATGCACAATGTCGGCACTAGTACAGTGTATATCCACCTTTCGCAGCAATGCAGGCTGCTATTCTCCCATGGAGACGATCGTAGAGATGCTGGATGTAGTCCTGTGGAACGGCTTGCCATGCCATTTCCACCTGGCGCCTCAGTTGGACCAGCGTTCGTGCTGGACGTGCAGACCGCGTGAGACGACGCTTCATCCAGTCCCAAACATGCTCAATGGGGGACAGATCCGGAGATCTTGCTGGCCAGGGTAGTTGACTTACACCTTCTAGAGCACGTTGGGTGGCACGGGATACATGCGGACGTGCATTGTCCTGTTGGAACAGCAAGTTCCCTTGCCGGTCTAGGAATGGTAGAACGATGGGTTCGATGACGGTTTGGATGTACCGTGCACTATTCAGTGTCCCCTCGACGATCACCAGTGGTGTACGGCCAGTGTAGGAGATCGCTCCCCACACCATGATGCCGGGTGTTGCCCCTGTGTGCCTCGGTCGTATGCAGTCCTGATTGTGGCGCTCACCTGCACGGCGCCAAACACGCATACGACCATCATTGGCACCAAGGCAGAAGCGACTCTCATCGCTGAAGACGACACGTCTCCATTCGTCCCTCCATTCACGCCTGTCGCGACACCACTGGAGGCGGGCTGCACGATGTTGGGGCGTGAGCCGAAGACGGCCTAACGGTGTGCGGGACCGTAGCCCAGCTTCATGGAGATAGTTGCGAATGGTCCTCGCCGATACCCCAGGAGCAACAGTGTCCCTAATTTGCTGGGAAGTGGCGGTGCGGTCCCCTACGGCACTGCGTAGGATCCTACGGTCTTGGCGTGCATCCGTGCGTCGCTGCGGTCCGGTCCCAGGTCGACGGGCACATGCACCTTCCGCCGACCACTGGCGACAACATCGATGTACTGTGGAGACCTCACGCCCCACGTGTTGAGCAATTCGGCGGTACGTCCACCCGGCCTCCCGCATGCCCACTATACGCCCTCGCTCAAAGTCCGTCAACTGCACATACGGTTCACGTCCACGCTGTCGCGGCATGCTACCAGTGTTAAAGACTGCGATGGAGCTCCGTATGCCACGGCAAACTGGCTGACACTGACGGCGGCGGTGCACAAATGTTGCGCAGCTAGCGCCATTCGACGGCCAACACCGCGGTTCCTGGTGTGTCCGCTGTGCCGTGCGTGTGATCATTGCTTGTACAGCCCTCTCGCAGTGTCCGGAGCAAGTATGGTGGGTCTGACACACCGGTGTCAATGTGTTCTTTTTTCCATTTCCAGGAGTGTATTTACTGTGTTTTAGAAAGCACAGAGACTTTAGGCTACTGGCCTACCTTTTCTTGCTATTCCTTTGATATATGTTTATTTAATTTGTTTATGTATTTAATAATGTGTGTTAGAGCGTGTTTATGGTCCAGCCGTAGGAATATTTATTTAATTTCAAGTTATTTAAATGTAAATCCAGTATTTCGAATGTGTTTTATTATGTCTGTGTGGGTGCATTGGCTTGAATACATGGCGCTCTAGCCAGGCACAGTGCTCGTGGGATGGAAGCGGCAGAAGAAGTGCTGGAGGTGAAGGCGCGACGCACAGTCGGCGGGAAGACTTGGACAATGGAGCAGTGTGCGCGTGGTCGCGGAGGATACAAATATTTCGGAGTGCCGATCTGTGCTCTTGTGTGATTTCCGTGGCTTCTACAGTGAAGACGTAGTATGCGTTCAGAAGTGAGTATCTCGCGAGCTATGTTGTTGTTCTTAGCTAATTACGTGCAGTAGGAATCTATTGTTTCCCTGTTATTCAACTTATATTTTACTTAATTGCCGGACCGTCGACCCCAATAAGTCTTTTACAGAAATATATCTCATTCTCAAAAGTACTTCTACTATCGTACTCATCATTTAAAGTCGTACCTGCAAATTTCATTTAATTGCAATCTTTCATTTATAAACGTCTATGTTACGTTCAAAATTCGCAATTGCCGAGTGATAGGAACTTCGACCATTCGATTCATGTGTCTATTCATATCGTATACTGTAGACTCAGCAGTATTTGGCCTGTAATGCGGCAACTACGTATCCCAGCCCCTAGACAACGAAAACAGCCAAAACTTTTAATACTGCAACTCTGAGTAGGAGGGTACGTAATTGAGGGCCACCAACATCACCTCATTTCATCATTTATTATTTAGAAAACCTGCAAGCTTTTGCTCGAAACCTCTGTGGCGGTAACATAACACCTATTGAAAACTACTGTTTGAAAAATGTTTAGCGTATAAATATGAAATATAACAGGTCCAATGAAAATTAAAAAAACTCACTTCACTTTCCTTGAATATCAAAAATATACTAGATACCTTACACTCTATACTAGGTTCAAATGGCTCTGAGCACTATGGGACTTAACATCTATTGTCATCAGTCCCCTAGAACTTAGAACTACTTAAACCTAACTAACCTAAGGACATCACACAACACCCAGCCATCACGAGGCAGAGAAAATCCCTGACCCCGCCGGGAATCGAACCCGGGAACCCGGGCGTGGGAAGCGAGAACGCTACCGCACGACCACGAGATGCGTGCTCTATACTAGGATCTGCACTACCAACGCTTATGTATCTGATATTAATGTTTGTGATAATGATTATTAATGCGCAGGTTATTACATTAAAGAATCATATACTAGTGTAAGGTGTCATATCCGTGAACGTTTCCAGACGCTTTCTATTCTGAAGTTCTGCATATGTACCGACATTTCTCCGCTCAGCATTATCTTTACCGTTTATTTCCTCCTAGTGTCATTACTTCTGTGTTCTTTGTACTGATTTTCGTTCCTTCAGCTTAAATGATATTGATTATTGGCATATATCCTAATTAAAAATAAGCAATTTTGCTTTTTTTATTGTATAATTTCTCCATGATTAGTAGCAGCAACGTCTTGTGCCGGGTCATTAAATAAAGCTTCCATCCACATGTTCGAACTAATTCTGATTAAAAGAGCGTACCTCTTTTCACATTGTAGCGCTATATCGTGCACCGCTGGGCTGCGTAAGCAACTGCTCCCAGTATTCGTATTAGCCGACACCTACGAGAATGACAGGCCGCAGCGATTACGTCACAAAGGTAGGCCTGCGCTCGCTCGCTCAACTCAGCAGACAAACTACGTTACTCGTAACTGGATGTGTCCCTACAAACGACAATTGCATATTCTATTGAAATCTGCTATTATGGAGTCTTACTGTTAGCAATCCTACAATGATCTGAAGTCATAGGCCTACTTATAATTTGTTACGGCTGTACTGGGGCCGGCCTCTGTGGCCGAGCAGTTGTAGGCGCTTCATCCCGGAACCGCGCTGTTGCTACGGTCGCAGGTTCGAATCCTGCCTCGGACATGGATATGTGTGATGTCCGTAGGGACTGATGGCCTCAAATAAAATTAAAATCGGGACAAAAGGATTAACAGTTACATAAGGCACCGCCTCATGTGTGAAATGAGGACTGTTAATCAGGAGAGACTAAATGCTATAAACAAACCGGTATACCATTTATATGGAGTATTGATCTTCAATTTTGTTGTAGTACTGTTAATCAGTAAGACTTCATAATAGCAAATTCCAGTAGAAGATGCTATTCTCGTTAGTACGTACACGCCCAGCTGCGAGTTAACAGGTTTAGAAACGCATTTCTTCTACTGAGCTGAGAGAGCGAGCGAGTTCAGGCCTACCTTCGTGACGTACGCGCCGCGGCCTGTTTTTATCGTGGGCCTCGGCATTAGCGAAGTGACGTCATGAGAATTGTTTGTTCGCAATGACGTGATAGGTGACCGAGAGGAACGACGGAACCGCAAGCATGAAGCATAATTACGGGAGTAATGTCAACAACTCCACGAGGCGTGTACTGAACACTCAGCAAGCAGCGTGGCTGCTCAATCGATAGTGGTTTGCGTGCACCAGCGGCCCACATGGCCCACAAAGTGTTTACCTGCACCGAGTACCGCCCCTTCCACCTACACTAATAGTTTGTCTAGCGGCCCTAGGGGAGCTCTAGACTGCGTCGCATTTGTTGTTAAGTTAGCAAAGGTCACGTCCTCTGTTGCTCCCTGCGGCGATAAGGTTTGCAAGTCTGGGAGGTGGGCAAGGCTAATTCAGTATTCCCCACTCTGGCTAACAGCTGTTCAGCTGGACTTTTAAGCTTCCTTAATGAAACCGATAATTCCCAGGTTACCGACTTATCGAATGTGCAGTAGAGTTAGTACTATCGTTTTTATTTATTTATTTACATTTTATGGCCTTCAATGGACCACTCTAGCCAACTTTATACAAAGAATTTTGCTTTCTGTGAGCCCAGTACTTCTTCATTCTCTCTGATCTTATCCTTCTTTCTTCATCGGAAATCACCCTTCCTATTGTCTGTTTGTTGATTCTCGTTTGCAGTCTGGTTTTAAAAAAATGACTCTGAGCACTATGGGACTTAATATCAGAGGTCATCAGTCCCCTAGAACTTAGAACTACTTAAACCTATCTAAGGACATCACAATCATCCATGCCCGAGGCAGGACTAGAACCTGTGACCCTAGCGGTCACGCGGTTCCAGACTGAAGCGCCTAGAACCGCTCGGCCACACCGACCGGCCGCAGTATGGTTTTTTTGTCTGTTAGTTTCCTAGTTTTTTCAGTTTCGTTTCTTAGGTTTTCCAGTGAAATCTGTAGCTCATCCATATCTTCTTTGATTTCTGTAATCCACTTAATGTTGTACTTACTATTCCACAAGTGTCCATCTTTCTGGTACGGTTTGTTGATGCACTTTCTGATGATTCTTCTCTCTATTTTTGAGTATTTTGTCTATTTGCGCAGTGTTAGCTGTTTTGAAGGTAATTTCACTTGCGTATGTTATTTCTGGTTGAGTGACTGGTTTGTAGTGTTTTAATTTTGTTGCTATTGACAGGCCCTTTTTGTTATAAGTGTCCTTCGTGATATATTGTGCTCTATCCAATTTGTTTATTCTGTTATGCCATGTTGGCTTTTCATTGAAGTTACATGTTATGATTTATCCCAGATATTTAAATTTATCTACAATTTTGATTTCGTTGTTTCCTATGGCAATTTTGTTTATGAGTGGTGGGTCATTTAACATGATGACTGTTTTTTCAAAGGATATTCCAAGACCAATTTTCTGTGCTATTTATTGTAGTGAGATAACTTGTTGTTTGGTTTCCTGAATACTGTTGGGCAAGAGAGCAAGGTCATCAGCAAATCCTAGGCAATTTAAACTTATTTTGTCTTTGGGTCTTCCAATTTGGATGTTCTTTCGGCTTATCTTGTACCATTCCCTCATGATGTATTCTAAAGCACAGTTGAACAGCAGGGGTGCGAAGCAATCTCCTTGCCTTAAACCTGTTTTTATGATAAATGGCTCAGTGACTTCCCCCCACCCCCCGAACTCGACTATTGATACAGTGTTGGTTAAGGTGAGTTCTATCAATTTGATTAATTTTGCATGGAGCCCGAAATTTCTCAAGAATTTTAACATTGAACGTCTATGGGTACAGTCATATGCTTTTTTAAAGTCCACGAAGGTTATTGCAAGAGGTTGATTTCGTTTCTTGTAATATGCTATGGCTACTTTTAAAGTGATGATCTGTTCTGCACAGCTTCTCCAAGGCCTGAAGGCTCCGTGGTATTCACCTAATTCTTCCTCTAGTTGCTCTTTGATCCTCTTGTATAGGATTCTGGAGAGAATCTTGTATGTGCAGTCTAAGAGAGAGACACCTCTTTAATTATCTGGGTTGCTTTTATCATCTTTTTTGTGGAGTGGGTGGATTATGGCTCTGGTCCAATGTTCGGGAAACTTTTTTGCTATCCAGATTTTTGTCAGGGCTATGTCTAAGGATGTTCGAACTGTATCACTGGCGTATTTCCACATTTCTGCAAAAACTTGGTCTTCTCCGCATGCCTTATAATTTTTCATCTCTCTGAGTGCTGTATATACCTCTTGGATTGTTGGAGGATTTATGAGATCAGGTGGAGTCTTGATGGGTGTGTCTGTATTAATTACTAAAAGTTTCTGGGGTTCTTCACAATTCAAAAGTTTACTAAATGCTTTTGCCATGATTTTGGCATTTTCCTTGTCATTATGTGTCATTTCTCCCTCTTCGCTTTTCAGCACTATCATTTTACACTTTATTGCGAAGTTGTCTGAAAGAAATCCAAATAGTGATGAATCAGGATTTGCTGTGGACGCGCTTTAAGAGGACAGATAGGTAGTCTATTGTACCATCGTTTATTGACATTAAACTGGTCGAAAACACGAAAATCTCGAGACCAGCTTTTGTTTTGGTTCATCTGAGAATCTGGATGCGGTTACGACTATTCCCATAAGATGAGTATGTGATTGTCTTGCTGATGTCTTCCGATAGTGCACAATGAACAAACAGTATAAATTATGAGATTCAGTGACTCGTTCTGAGCAGGGGAACATTGCAGAAGGTGAAAGTATCGCAGGGCTGTGTGGTAGGACTGCTGCTAACATACAGGGAGATTCAGAGAAGCTATTCCCATCAAAAATTTCCGAAACCGTTTTAGTCATGGTAGTTCTGTTTACTACAAATGAAATGCAACGAAATCCTCGCTAAACAACGTATATTAATTACAGCGGTATCAGTATGAATTTAGCTTTCCGAAACTCATTTACACTAATTTCTTCCAGGGTATCGTGGATCTCAAAGATATTCTCAAGACTCCGATAAGTAGTTAGAAAAAATCAGAATATTCGGAACTTAGGATTTATCTATCTTGAACATCAAGCCGGTTGCGGTTGTATGCGGCAGCTTATGCTCCAGTTGGATCTGTTTCTGTGAGTCTAATTACGAAATCCGAAGACTTCAATAAACTTTAATTTAAAAAAGGCACTGTCCATGTCTGACTGGATATGGTTGGACCAATAGACCAACTGTAAGGGAAAATGATGTGGAATGTAAAGATGTTTCTCTAATTAACTACAGTAAGACCTGAGCTCCTGTATGTAACTTAACCTCGAAAGATTTGTACAAGAGCAAGTTGGCTGTTAAATAACAACTTCAAACAAACAGAAAAATTTGTAGAAACTAACAATAGTTTAATGTCAAGATACAAACTTCGATTGTAAAATTACAACATAAGAATCAGCACAAAACAGCAACCACGGAAGATAATAGTAATTAGTACTTCTATAAAATCCCATTTATCTCATCACGTAATCGACGCCTACTGTCTACTGCAATGCACGTTTCCAGACGTCCGAGGAGGTCAATCCCAACACGCTGGAAAGGCGTTTCGGCTGGTGGAATTGGTATGGGTCGGGCGGGTGGTTTCTGAGGAACTGCCTTTCTCCTCTGGCACTCTCGACAGTGCGACACAAAGTGACGGACACTCCTAAATAAAACTGGCCAGAAAAATCTCTTGCGGATCCTATCGTATGTCTTAATAAATCCTAAATGTCCGGCCTGAGGCGTGTCATGGAATTTCTGTAGAACATCTAAGCACATGTATTTAGGAATCCCCGGCATCTACCTCTTTCCAAACGGTTCAAAGTTTTTCTAGTAAAGTAATCCATCAATTACCTTAAATTGTCCTTTCACATCCTCTGACCGATTTAAGGCAAGCATAATTTGAGATATCCTGGCGTCCCTCTTCTGCTCAGCAGAGAGATCCTGGAGTGCAGCGAGACAGTCACTATCTTCATCAAAGTCTTGATGGTCTTTCACAGGGTTTCTTGAGAGACAGTCGGCATCTTGGTGTTTTCTTCCACTTTTGTTCACTATGGTAATGTCATACATACTCTTGAAGACGTAGTGCCCATCTGGCGAGTCGTCCTGTTGGATCCTTCAGACCTGTCAACCAACAAAGTGAATGATGGTCTGTAACAATTGTGAATGGCCTTCCATAGAGATATTGTCGAAATCTGCACATGGCCTAGATCACAACAAGACGTTCTCTTTCTGTAGTTGAGTAATTTTTATTGGCTTTTGTAAGTGTCCTAGTAGCATAGGCTATAACCTTCTCTTTTCCATTCAAAATTTGCACCAGAACAGCGCTGATCCCATACCCATTGGCATCTGGGTGTAGTTCTGTAGGTGCTCTCTCATCATACAGACCAAGTACAGGGTCAGTCGTCAGAGTTTTCGCAGCACGTCGAAAGAATGTTGTTGACCAACACCCCAAATAAGTTTAGCATCGGCTTTTAACAACTCTTGGAGTGGCCTGGCTTTGATACAAAAGTCTTTGATCAAACTACGGTAATAAGAACATAATCTGAGGAAGCTTTTCGCATCTCTAATACTTTTAGGAATAATAAATTCCGTTACAGATCTTACCTTTCCTGGATCTGGCCGCACACCTTCGTTTTACACAAGGTGTCCAAGTATTTTAATTTCTTTTGCTCCAAAGAGACACTTTCTTGGATTAAGTTTCAGTCCGCCTTGTTGGAGACACTTACGAACGGCCCTCAGTCTTTTATGTGTTCATCAAACACTATAATGTCATCTAAATAACAAAGACACATCGTCCACTTTAGATGACTTACAAGATTATCCATCATCCGTTCAAACATTGCCGGTGCATTACACAAACCAAATGCCATTACCTTAAACTCGTACAGACCCTCAGGGTAATGAATGCAGTTTTCTCACGATCAGCCTCATCTACTTCGATTTGCGAGTATCCCGAGTACATGTCCATGGATGAGAAAAACCTAGCTCCCTTCAGACAATCTAGTGTATCGTCAATTCGTGGAAGAGGGTGAACGTCCTTTTTAGTTACCTTATTAAGCTTCCTGTAATCAACACAAAAGCGCCAACTGCCATCCTTCTTCCTGACGAGATTTTCATTCTGTACTATCGGAAGACATCAGCAAGACAATCACATACTCATCTTATGGGAATAGTCGTAACCGCATCCAGATTCTCAGATGATCCATAATAAAAGCTGGTCTCGAGATTTTCGTGTTTTCGACCAGTTTAATGTCAATAAACGATATTACAATAGACTACCTATCTGTCCTCTTAAAGCGCGTCCACAGCAAATCCTGATATATCACTATTTGGATATCTTTCAGACAACGTCAGGAGGCGCCGGCTGGGAAACTTGTCGCAATATAGTGTAAAATGACGACCATGGGCTCTGCGAAGGCTGAATGATATCATTCTTCATCATTTTCTCTATCTCGTCGCGAATTATTCGACGTTCCGTTGTTGACACACAGTATGCTTCCTGGCTTATTGGTTAATGGCCTCCAGTGCTAATCCAGCGTCTCACCGTCGATTTGCTAATTTGCTCTTCGCCTGTGGATTGAAGCATTCAGAGAACTCTTGAAGAATGGCAAGTAGCTTCTTCTGTTGTTCCTTAGTGACATCTGGTGATAGTCGAGCTAGAAGTTCTTGTCTCGCAGTGGTGGCGCCAATTTCGCCCACAGACTCGGCATGGGTGGTTTCTATGACGCTCAGCTGTTCGGCAATTAACGGCTCAGCGTTTGCTACACACATGCGTCTTAGAAGGATCTGCGGTTTTCGACGACAGTTAAGTATCCACAGTTCACCGAATCCGTTCTTAAACGAGACGACAGAGGCTGGGATGACCAAGTTATTCTTCAGTGTTATACTTCTCTTACATTCCACTACAAGATCCATGTGTTGATGGATGCCATGACACATGGCAATTACCTTTCTAGTGCTGACTGCAGGAATGATCACTTCATTAAGCGCCCAGGGTCTCCACACACTCGGATGCGCATCTTCCTGTCCACAGTATCTCATATCGTCTAGCATAATCTTCGAGCGACCGCAATCTATAATTGCCTGAGAAGCTTTCAAAAAATCCCATCCGAGAATGACATCATGACTACACTCTTGTAAGACGATGAATTCTAAGGGCTGTGTATGGCCACTTATACCCACATCTTGCTGTAGGTTTTACATATTTCCTATTAGCCACCTTCAGCACAGATGTTTTGCTGTCGACGAATACGGTTTTCGGCAACTGGCGAAATAACTGAATATGATGCTTCAGAGTCCACAAGAGCTTGGGCTGGTCGGCCATCCATGAGGATATCGACGTAGTTTCAGATCATTTTTGTAATGATCGACGGCGGAGGGTTTTTCTCTTTGGCGGCCTCACCTCCAAGGAAGGTCACACCCTTTAGTTTTCCAGGTTGCGGCGGCTGGGTTATCGGCTGGAGCTTCTAAACGGCGATGGAGATCTTGATCGGCGTGTTGGGGAGCGTCCTCTCCAGCGGCTAGCTTGCGGCGATGGTGACCTACGTCGTCCTGCACCCACATCTTCTTGTTCATTTTCGCAGTTGGCGATCGGGTGAGGTCGGTGATGATGTACCCGTGGTCTAGGGGTAGCATCTTTGATTCATAATCAAAAACGTCTTCGGTCCCGGGTTCGATCCCCGCCACTGCCTACATTTTGATAAATAATCAGCACTGGCGGCCGAAGACTTCCGGCATAAGAAGTCAGCCTTATTCTGCCAACGGCCTTGTCAAAGAGGGCGGAGGAGCGGATAGAGGTTCAGGTCACTCTCTTGTCCTAGGGGTGGGAAATTGCCCCTAAAGGCGGAAGAATCAGCAATGACCAACGACATGAGGATGCAGAAGGCAATGGAAACCACTGCATTAAAGACACGTAACGTGTATCCACAGGACATGTGGCCTGTAATTGAAGAAGTGTCATGATGATCTCTCCATTGGCAAAAGATTCCGGAATAGTCCCCCATTCGGATCTCCGGGAGGGGACTGCCAAGGGGGAGGTTACCATGAGAAAAAGATTGAATAATCAACGAAAGGATAACGTTCTACGAGTCGGGGCGTGGAATGTCAGAAGCTTGAACTTTTTAGGGAAACTAGAAAATCTGAAAAGGGAAATGCAAAGGCTCACTCTAGATATACTAGGGGTCAGTGAAGTGAAGTGGAAAGAAGACAAGGATTTCTGGTCAGATGAGTATCGGGTAATATCAACAGCAGCAAAAAATGGTATAACAAGTGTAGGATTCGTTATGAATAGGAAGGTAGGGCAAAGGGTGTGTTAATGTGAACAGTTCAGTGACCGGGTTGTTCTAATCAGAATCGACAGCAGACCAACACCGACAACGATAGTTCAGGTATACATGCCGACGTCGCAAGCTGAAGATGAACAGATAGAGAAAGTGTATGAGGATATTGAAAGGGTAATGCAGTATGTAAAGGGGGACGAAAATCTAATAGTCATGGGCGACTGGAATGCAGTTATAGGGGAAGGAGTAGAAGAAAAGGTTACAGGAGAATATGGGCTTGGGACAAGGAATGAAAGAGGAGAAAGACTAATTGAGTTCTGTAACAAGTTTCAGCTAGTAATAGGGAATACCCTGTTCAAGAATCACAAGAGGAGGAGGTATACTTGGAAAAGGCCGGGAGATACGGGAAGATTTCAATTATATTACATCATGGTCAGACAGAGATTCCGAAATCAGATACTGGATTGTAAGGCGTACCCAGGAGCAGATATAGTCTCAGGTCACAATATAGTAGTGATGAAGAGTAGGCTGAAGTTCAAGACATTAGTCAGGAAGAATCAATACGCAAAGAAGTGGGATACGAAAGTACTAAGGAATGACGAGATACTTTGAAGTTCTCTAACGCTATAGATACAGCAATAAGGAATAGCGCAGTAGGCAGTACAGTTGAAGAGGAATGGACATATCTAAAAAGGGCCATCACAGAAGTTGGGATGGAAAACATAGGTGCAAAGAAGGTAGCTGCGAAGAAACCATGGGTAACAGAAGAAATACTTCAGTTGATTGATTAAAGGAGGAAGTACAAACATGATCCGGGAAAATCAGGAATACAGAAGTACAAGTCGCTGAGGAATGAAATAAATAGGAAGTGCAGGGAAGCTAAGAAGAAATGGCTGCAGGAAAACTGTGAAGACATCGAAAAAGATATGAATGTCGGAAGGACAGACTCAGCATACAGGAAAGACAAAACAACCTTTGGTGACATTAAAAGCAACGGTGGTAACATTAAGAGTGCAACGGGAATTCCACTGCTAAATGCAGAGGAGAGAGCAGATAGGTGGAAAGAATACATTGAAAGCCTCTATGAGGGTGAAGATTTGTCTGATGTGATAGAAGAAGAAACAGGAGTCGATTTAGAAGAGATAGGGGATCCAGTATTAGAATCGGAATTTAAAAGAGCTTTGGAGGACTTACGGTCAAATAAGGCAGAAAGGATGGATAACATTCCATCAGATTTTCTAAAATCATTGGGGGAAGTGGCAACAGAACGACTATTCACGTTGGTGTGTAGAATATATGAGCCTGGCGATATACCATCTGACTTTCGGAAAAGCATCATCCACACAATTCCGAAGACGGCAAGAGCTGACAAGTGCGAGAATTATCGCACAATCAGCTTAACAGCTCATGCATCGAAGCTGCTTACAAGAATAATATACAGAAGAATGGAAAAGAAAATTGTGAATGCGCTAGGTGACGATCAGTTTGGCTTTAGGAAAAGTAAAGGGACGAGAGAGGCAATTCTGACGTTACGGCTAATAATGGAAGCAAGGCTAAAGAAAAATCAAGACACTTTCATAGGATTTGTCGACCTGGAAAAAGCGTTCGACAATATAAAATGGTGCAAGCTGCTCAAGATTCTGAAAAAAGTAGGGGTAAGCTATAGGGAGAGACGGGTCATATACAATATGTACAACAACCAAGAGGGAATAATAAGAGTGGACGATCAAGAACGAAGTGCTCATATTAAAAAGGGTGTAAGACAAGGCTGCAGCCTTTCGCCCCTACTCTTCAATCTGTACATCGAGGAAGCAATGATGGAAATAAAAGAAAGGTTCAGGAGTGGAATTGAAATACAAGGTGAAAGGATATCAATGATACGATTCGCTGATGACATTGCTATCCTGAATGAAAGTGAAGAAGAATTCAATGATCTGCTGAACGGAATGAACAGTCTAATGAGTACACAGTATGGTTTGAGAGTAAATCGGAGAAAGACGAAGGTGATGAGAAGTAGTAGAAATGAGAACAGCGAGAAACTTAACAGCAGGATTGATGGTCACGAAGTCAATGAAGTTAAGGAATTCTGCTACCTAGGCAGTAAAATAACCAATGACGGACGGAGCAAGGAGGACATCAAAAGCAGACTCGCTATGGAAAAAAAGGCATTTCTGGCCAAGAGAAGTCTACTAATATCAAATACCGGCCTTAATTTGAGGAAGAATATTCTGAGGATGTGCGTCTGGAGTACAGCATTGTATGGTAGTGAAACATGGACTGTGGGAAAACCGGAACAGAAGAGAATCGAAGCATTTGAGATGTGGTGCTATAGACGAATGTTGAAAATTAGGTGGACTGATAAGGTAAGGAATGAGGAAGTTCTGCGCAGAATCGGCGAGGAAAGGAGTATGTAGAAAACACTGATAAGGAGAAGGGACAGGATGATAGGACATCTGCTAAGAGTGAGGGAATGACTTCCATGGTACTAGAGGGAGCTGTAGAGGGCAAAAACTGTAGAGGAAGACAGAGATTGGAATACGTCAAGCAAATAATTGAGGACGTAGGTTGAAAGTGCTACTCTGGGTTGAAGAGGTTAGCACAGGAAAGGAATTCGTGGGGGGCCGCATCGGTCTGCTGTCTTCTGGCACGGGTGTCAGCAAACATCCGCCACCTTTCTCGACAACAGCGCACCACTTGTCCCAGTTGTCCGCAGTGAAAACATACCGGTTGGTTATCCTGGGTCCTCCAGACGTCAGTTTTCCTTGGTGCCGAAAAAGGTTCTTCATGCGGCATTGCAGGAACGTAGCTTCGCCTGGGTCTCGACTTTTTTACCGTTTTAAAGGGAAATGAAGGACGAGAGATTGGGTTCAATGTCTGTTCCACTTCCTCCCTTATGACCTCTTGAAGCGTCTCCGTGTTTTGCTCGCAGTGCAATCCAAGTGCCTTCTGAACTTCCTCTCTCACTATCTGACGAAGAACACTTGCGAAATGAATTTCTTCCTCCATCACAGACATCGATATGACGTTCGGAAGCCGTTCAGATGCATTGTCTCGATATACTGGTACCATTTTATGAAGTCGAAACCTCCGTGAGGAGTAGGGCTTGATACATGTCCTCAGTAACACCCTTCATGAGATGTGCAACCTCATCTTCCTCCTTCATTCTAGGATCCACTATTTTACACAGCTCGAAGACGTCTTGAATATAGGATGCTGTCGTTTGTCCTGGACGCTGTGCCCTGCACTTTAATTTATCTTCAGCCTTGCACTTCTGTCGTTGTGTGTCGCTGAAATACTTCGCAGTTCCGCCTGGAGTACTTCCCAGCTTTTGAGCTTCTCCTCGTTGTTCTCATACCATTGCACTGCAATGCCCTCCAAGTAGAAAAATTCGTTAGCCAAACTACCGGTGTCATCCCGTTTGTTAAATTTGGCTATACGCTCATATACCTTCAGCCACTTGTTTGCATCTTGGCCGTCGTCACCAGAGAACCCGGAAGGATGTCTCATGTGGTGTCACACAGTTGCTGTCATCGTAACGTCCTCTTCTTCTGCTTTCTCCGATAGACTGCGATCCGTTGAACATGGCTCAAACTCGGGTTTCTCGCCACGTAAACGGCGGCTCTGTCGTGGCCTGATGGGAGCCACTGTGACGTCGATAATGTGCGCTATCACAAGATTCAATACCCAGCGCTACACCAGAATAATGTCACGTAGAAGAAGGTGTAATCAGATGAAAGACGAACACTAACTTCACTTAACGAAGGTTTATTGAGCACTTGCGCATACAAGAGCGCGGAGCGAACTACCTCCGGCCAGAACACATACTTTATATGTGCAATTACAGAACATTCCACTACAATGATACTTGACATTTTTGGATACTTCTAGAATGTACTCGAACCGAATATAGAAATGAAAATATTGCACTTCAGCTGAGTTTTGAACTGACGACCCTCCATGAAAGCGTCTAGTATCATATCCAATACACTACACTGACTGTGCTGCTCAGTTTCTTCTGCGACAATACCTTGGTTGGGTAATAACTTCAAGCGAAAAGCTACGGAAATCAGCAGTGCCAAGAGATGTGAAATGTGTCCCAACAAATGAAAGACGGATATTGTGTACCATTACAAAGACAAATTATTACAAGGCCTCAGTTTACGAGGACGCATTGGACCGATCTACGATATCCACCATCATTTGAGCCTGCTTTAACCATGTCTCATTTCGTATACGTCTGCAGAGTATCAACATTTAAGATCCCCCTACATGTGAATGTGATTGAGTCAGAAGCTGATGGAAACCACACCTTGTTTTCGTGTTCCAAATTTGACAATGAAAGATCTGAATTTCTGAAAACTTTGATGATTATCGGTTAGCTCCTCTCTCAGTCAGCGTCTTCATTCCAAAGACATTCTCCAGTATAAAGTGACTGTTAGTTTTATTAAGAGAATAGGGAAAAATCTAGAGGGCTCATATTTTCATTTGTCCGTATCGCTTATTGTTAGATTTAAGAAGTGGTGTGAATCGACAACATAAATATGTCTAAATGACTTAAGGGAATGCAGACTGGTGACGACTTCGACAACCGGCGATATTTCGATAGTAGCACACCCTGCCGTTTTTCGAGGAAAAACTGCAGCAAGTAAGCGCTGTGCAAGGGAATTTAAAATCCTGGTTTTCAGAGAAAGGTGGAAAAGATAACACACACACACACACACACACACACACACACACACACACACACACACACACACAGCCGGCCGAAGTGGCCGTGCGGTTCTAGGCGCTGCAGTCTGGAACCGCGAGACCGCTACGGTCGCAGGTTCGAATCCTGCCTCGGGCATGGATGTGTGTGATGTCCTTAGGTTAGTTAGGTTTAGGTACTTCTAAGTTCTAGGGGACTACTGACCTCAGAAGTTGAGTCCCATAGTGCTCAGAGCCATTTGAACACACACACACACACACACACACACACACACACACGCTCGCGCGCGCGCGCGCTGTAAGCTCTAGCTCCATCACAAACGAAAGATGACCGACTTCAGAAGTTTTCGATAGTGAAATTGATAATCAACGGGTGAGGTAGGATAAACACTATCACTCAGTTTTTTTTTTGACAAGGGAGATAGCAGGATTCCAGAAAGAATTTAAACAAAAGGCCACTATCTCTATTTATAACGTTACTTGCTAATTTAAACAGCTTTCTTAATAATACTATCCCAATATCTGGAAGTGCATGCCAGAATCTCCGTGTTGTTACATTCTATAAGATGGTCGGTGCTAAGACAACGTTCGGCAATGGCAGATTTGGCCGGCTGTTGTAAGGATGTGTGGCGTTTGTGCTCAATAAACCGCTCCTGCACGGTTCTGATAGTGTGACCAACAGAGATGGTACGTTAAATGTGTTCGCAATTGCAAATATTGACAACTACCTGCTGTGGAATGGAGTGACTATAATGAAAAGTCGTGCCGGACCGGGACTCGAACCTTGGATTTCCCGCTTATCGCGAGTGGTCGCCTTACCATTTGGCTATCCGTGCACGACTCACAGCCAGACCCAAACTTCCATACGTCGTCAGCCATGCATCTACAATTTCTGCTCGTACATCCATTATGTATATTCCGATACATGTGTGAGATTTTACTTGAAAGTTGCTGGCCCGGTGTCGTCGGATAAGTACGACATTGCATGCATGCAAGTCCAAAGGAACTTTGTATCGTAATTCAGAATAACACAAGCACTGCAATATCGTATCTAAAAGAGTTGGTTGTCTTTGTTTAAATTCTGCATGAAATACTGCTGCTGTCTCCCCTGTCAACAGACGGAGGGACAGAGTTTATACTACCTCATTCGGTGACTACTAATTTCACTGTCGATAACTTCTGACGTCGGTCATCTTTGGTTAGATGTAGCGCTAATGTTTACAGTGTGTGCGTGTTACCTTTTCAAGGCAAAATCGTTGCAAATAAGCGCTGTTCAAGGGAATTTAAAACCTCACTTTTCAGAGAAACTCCTTCTCTGAAAAGCGAGGTTTTATTCCATTGAACAAGGCTTATTTGCAATAATTTTGCCTTGAAAATGGCAGGGTGCGCTCCAGTCAAAATATCGTCGGTTGTCGACGACGTCACCCGGCTACATTACTCATTACTGTAAGTTATTTGAATATTGTTTACACCGGGAGAAACTAAAGCATCACATCAAATATCTATAGTTTGTATGTTGTATGTTAACCGGGGGGCTAGAAACGACGGAGAGGCTCCGTCCCCGCCGCAGCCGCAATGGTCCACAACGCCACGATGACTACCGCAGTCCACTTCACCCCTCCGCCGCCCTACACCGAACCCAGGGTTATTGTGCGGTTCTGCCCCCGGTGGACACGAACCCCCCCTCCCCCCTCTCCCCCTCCCCCCCCCCCCCCCCCCCCCGCGGTGAACGACTCACACCAATTGAGTGCAACCCCTATGTTTGCGTGGTAGAGTAAGGGTGGTGTACACGTACGTGGAGAGCTTGTTTGCGCAGCAATCGCCGACACAGTGTAGTTGTGGCGGAATAAGGGGAACCAGCACGCATTCACCGTGGCAGATGGAAAACCGCATAAAAACCTAAAAACCATTCACAGACTGGCCCTCTCACCGGACCTCGACACAAGTCCGCCTGGCGGATTTGTGCCAGGGACCAGGTGCTCCTTCCCGCCCGGAAAGCTGTGCGTTAGACTACACGGCATGTATAGTTTACTTATTATTCTATTTGTTAAACATTTTTTGTGGAGCAAAGCTGACAGCTTGAGATATCAAATCTGTAAATATGCTTATATGTATTTTCTGTGTACAGTTACGTCTTCTATGTAAACTTCTCGATGGCTAAATAGAGTACAAACTCGGAAGGCCAAAAACCAAACAAACAAAAAGGTTTTCTGCCTTCCTTCTACAATTACTTACCAAGTTAGCCTGTTGTCATATCGAGTAGTTCGCAACACGATGACTCCAGGATTTGGAGAATACGGACCTCGAGAATCTCTGCTTTCTGTGATCTTCCAGCACCTCGTTGATGGACACGTTGGCGACAATCTGACCGCCAAAAGATGAAGAAGCTGGACTTATCGCTGAACACCACGGAATGCCCCAGCTGATTGTGGCCCCGTACCATGCAGGCCTCTTGTAGTCTGTGGCATGGCGTCGGCGGTAAACGACGCGTGGTAACGCGAGATCTCAACCCAGCTTCCAGTGATCTGTTCCCGACGCTGCTTGCTGACACTCTGCCTGTAATCTCTGCCCAGACTTCAGCTGATGTCATCCGTCTATTCGTCAGATTCAGTCGAACAATATTCCGATCTTTTCGTGACGTAATACTTCTGTAAGGAATCGTGCCTAGTCTTCTTCCCACTCTTTTGTCCTGAGTCCATGTGACCACCGCGCGCCCTGCAGCCATTGCACTACCGCCAACTGCCTTCTGATCTGTTGATACCGTGTTCCCAAGCCTTGTGCCAATTATATGACCTTTCTCAAAGTCCGAACCATGACAATAATCTGCAAGAGAACGCCCGCAGGAAATGTTGTGATTTATACTTGAGAAGTCCCAGTTACATTAGACGCACCAAATGACCACAATGGCCCATACCACTCTTCGTGTGTATAAATTGCTGCTTTATGTTTTGGTAATAAGCTCACGTAAGGTTGAAATTTTTATCAATTTAACCTGTGAGCACATTTTATTGGTCATGAACTGTACATTAAAATTGAAGAAATTGCGAAAAGGTAAACAATTAAAGAGATGGGACCCGAATAAGCTGAAATAACCAGAGGTTGGTGAGTATTTCAGAGGGAATATTACGTAACGATTGACTGAAACGGGGAAAAGGATTACTGTAGATGATGAATAGGCAGCTTTGGGAGATGAAATAGAGAAGGCAGCACAGGATCAAAGAGGTATAAAGACGAGGCCTAGTAGAAATCCTCGGATATCACAGGAAATACTGAATTTAACTGACGAAAAGGGAAAGCATAAAAATGCAGCAAATAAGGCAGGCGAAAGAGAATACAAACTTCTAAAAAATGAGGCTTACAGGAAGTGCAAAATGGAAGGCAGGGAAGGTCAGAGAACAAATGTAATGTAGCAAAGTATATACGGGGTGTTCAAAAAGTCTCTCCGCAGTGCCGTATGATTGTTAGCCGCGCGTGCCGTATGCCGCAATGAATATATCGAAATGAAACTTAGTGAAATACAAGTTATTAATTTATTGAATATTCATTTTTACTTACGAATTTTCACATTAAATGTTGAAAGTGTCCCCCCTGTTGTTGAACACACAATTCAATTCGTCTAATCATGTTTCCAAACACAAGCTGTAACACTTCTTCTGTAACAGAAGCAGTGAAAGTGTATACTGCAGTTTTGAATTCATCGATTGGTTTTGGACGGTTTTTATAGACAGTTGCTTTCACTGCACCCCAGAAGGAAAACTCAGGTTGTGTTAGGTCAGGCGATCGTGGAGGCCAAAGTCCCTGTGAAATTATGCGAACACCAAAAACATCAGTAAGCAGTGACATTTAGACGCAAACTGTATGCGCGGTTGCACCATCCTGATGAAAATAACCGTTCAGTATTTAACTTGACACAAGTTCTCTAGAAATTGCAATAGAAACACTTATTTTCACAGAATGAAGTGGTTCCTCACGAATACACAATGGATTTGCAATACTCCACATACGAGAATTTTGCGAGTTCATGTACCCGGATAAATGAAACCACGCCTCATCAGTGAAAAGCGTTTCTTTAAGAATATCCCTTCCATTTTGTTGAACGAAATGTTTGAACCATTCACAATAATGCACTCTCTTGCCATGATCAGTATTTTTCAGTTCTTGCACGACTGTTACTTTGTATGGGAAAATTTCTAATTTTTATCCTTACAGCTGTGTGGGCCGTTCCGACACTAACATCGATTACCTTGGCGAGTCTTCTTACTAACTTGTTCGGACTCATGGTCGTTTTATCGGAAATATCGAGTAGTTTATCCTCAGACAAAATGCTAGGACGACCACTTCTCGGTGCATCTGTCACTGAACCCGTACTTCGAAATTTGTTAATCAAATCTCGCACAGTACCGCGATGTGGGAGTGTTGTCTCCGGGAAAACTGAATTAAATGTATGACTAACTGAAACTGTGTATTTACTGCCAGCTTCGAACAGTTCTTCGACTAAAAACACACATTCTTCAATGGTTAGCATTTTAACAGTGACAAAATCGAAACAAACTAACAAAGGAGATAAAACGTGCTGTAGTGGACTGGCCAGACAGCCAATCCACTATGACCGGTAGCCGAAAGGCACGCGTTAAGCTCACGCTGACTGGCGTGAGGTCTGGAACAGGTCAGAGAAATGAGGACTTAGAAAAACGGACGCAGTTGCTGTAATACTTAACTTTAATCCATAATTGTAGAACATCGCTCTTGATGATACATGCTTCACAATATAAATATCAATTGAACACGGCGCCTAGCTAGGTCGTAGCAAATGACGTAGCTGAAGGCTATTCTAACTATCGTCTCGGCAAATGAGAGCGTAATTTGTCAGTGAACCATTGCTATGAACGTCGGCTGTACAACTGGGGCGAGTGCTAGGAAGTCTCTCTAGACCTGCCGTGTGGTGGCGCTCGGTCTGCAATCACTGACAGTGGCGACACGCGGGTCCGACGTATACTAATGGACCGCGGCCGATTTAAAGGCTACCACCTAGCAAGTGTGGTGTCTGGCAGTGACACCACAAAACTTTCACGTCAACACGTAACGACACACACCAACGACACTACTGACGCTGGCTGAGATAAATGAAAACATTGGGAGAGTTCAGTTGAATGGAAGTAACCCAGGCAGGCGAACAGTCATACGGCACGCGCGGCTAACAATGATACGGCACTGCGGAGAGACTTTTTGAACACATCGTATAACTAGGGGAAAGATACACAGTGTCTATAGTAAAATTAAGGAGGACTTTAGGGAAAAGAGAAGCAGCTGAATGAATGTCAAGAGCTTGGATGGAAAACTAGTTTTAAGCAAAGAAGGGGAAAAATGTTCAAATGTGTGTGAACTCTTATGGGACTTAACTGCTAAGGTCATCAGTCCCTAAGCTTACACACTACTTAACCTAAATTACCCTAAGGACAAACACACACACCCATGCCCGAGGGAGGGCTCGATCCTCCGCCGGGACCAGCCGCACAGTCCATGACTGCAGCGCCTGAGACCGCTCAGCTAATTCCGCGCGGCCAACAGAAGGGAAAGCCGGCTGGAAGGCGGAAGGTCTGAAGAGGGACTATACAAGGGAGATTGACTTGAAAACTGTTGGATGCCAACCTTGCACAGGGCAGCAAACGTTTAAAATTTTCGAAGTCCCAGAGCGATGCTATCTCGCTTACATCACGACGGTGTCCACACGAGGCGGGTGCGACGAATAACATTTCACCACCGCGAGAGGGTCAGGAGAAAAAACAATATTGACGCTTCAGACAGCAAGACAGACAGCGGATCTCAGCTGAAATGCACTAGGCAGAGGAGCTAGACAGGATCACGTCACCTTCGCTACGTGATAATACAACGACGCGTGCCAGGAGCTTTAACCAACCAGTCCCATACTAAAAAGAACTCTTTGAAGAAATGCATGTCTGAACTATCAGATGTACAAATACACGTTTATTCTCTACCAGTTCCAGTCAAAAAAACCTCCACAAGAGGAAAAACTGTGTAATAATGAGTCATGGATACTATATTTCCAAAGCAACTCCAACCATACATTACTGGCCATTAAAATTGCTACACCACGAAGATGACGTGCTACAAATACGAAATTTAACCGACAGAAAGAAGATACGGCGATATGCAAATGATAAGCTTTTCAGAGCATTAACACAAGGTTGGCGCCGATGGCGACACCTACAACGTGCTGACATGAAGAAAGTTTCAAAACGATTTCTCATACACAAAGAGCAGTTGACCGGTGTTCCCTGGTGAAACGTTGTTGTGATGCCTCGTGTAACGAGGAGAAATTCGTACCATCGCGTTTCCGACTTTGATAAAGGTCGGATTGTAGCCTCACGGAATTGCGGTTTATCGTATCGCCATTGCTGCTCGCGTTGGTCGAGATCCAATGACTCTTAGCAGAATATGGAATCGGTGAGTTCAGGAGGGTAATACGGAACGCCGTGCTGGATCCCAACGGCCTCGTATCACTCACTAGCTGTCGAGATGACAGGCATCTTATCCGCATGGCTGTAACGGATCGTGCAGCCACGTCTCGATCCCTGAGTCAACAGATAGGGACGTTTGCAAGACAACAAGCATCTTCACGAACAGTTCGGCGACGTTTGCAGCAGCATGGACTATCAGCTCGGAGACCATGGCTGCGGTTACCCTTGACGCTGCATCGCAGACAGGAGCGCCTGCGATGGTGTACTCAACGACGAACCTGGGTGCACGAATGTAAAAACGTCATTTTTATGGGTGAATCCAGGCTCTGTTTACAGCATCATGATGGTCGCATCCGTGTTTGGCGACATCGCGGTGAACGCACATTGGAAGCGTGTATTCGTCATCGCCATACTGGCGCATCACCCGGCGTGATGGTATGGGGTGCCATTGGTTACACGTCTCGGTCATCTCTTATTCGCATTGACGGCACTTTGAACAGTTGACGTTACGTGTCAGATGTGTTACAACCCGTGGCTCTACCCTTCATTCGATCCCTGCGAAACCCTACATTTCAGCAGGATAATGCACGACCGCATGTTGCAGGTCCTGTACGGGCCTTTCTGGATACAGAAAATGTTCGACTGCTATCCTGGCCAGGACATTCTCCAGTTCTCTCACCAACTGAAAACGTCTGGTCAATGGTGGCCGAGCAACTGGCTCGTCACAGTACCCCAGTCACTACCCTTGATGAACTGTGGTATCGTGTTGAAGCTGCATAGGCACCCGTACCTGTAGAAGCCATCCAAGCTCTGACTCAATGCCCAGGCGTATCAAGGGCGTTATTACGTTCAGAGGTGGTTGTTCTGGGTACCGATTTCTGAGGACCTATGCACCCAAATTGCGTGAATATGTAACCACATGTCAGTTCTAGTATAATATATTTGTTCAATGAATACCCGTTTATCATCTGCGTATCTTCTTCGTGTAGCAATTTTAATGGCCAGTAGTGTACGTTCATACAGTTGCTCCATAAACGCAGATGAACTAAAACTAATTTGTCTGTTACCAATCAGACAAAATAATCATTGTACAGCTTTTCCTCCTGTGGAGATGGTTATTTGACACCGGAAGAGAATAAAATTGTATTTGTACAGCTGATGGCTCAAAAATGCACTGCTTCAAATATTTGACAACTGTAACTAGTTATCTTACAAAATTTCTATAACAAACTCGTTAAGCAAGCACTGCAAAGTGAGAACCACTACGCCTTCATAACAATGAGACCCATGCGGTCGTGACAGGTGATGTTGGGTAAACATTAGCCGCAGCGTTTTAGTTCGTAAGGCAGCCGGTCAGACGGATCTATGGCATACATAACGTTAGAGCTCGATTCCCTGATTACAGTAAAAAGATGGCACAAGTCTCTTGTAGATTTACTGCACGCTGCTGAGCAACGATAGCCGGTATGGGGAGAGATGGCTACCTTGACATAATCACTAGTCGCAGAGTTCAACGCCTAAATCTGCCTCTGCCGCAGATAGATGGAGGGTCTTTCCTATCATCCCATTTGGACACCAGCGTTCCTAATACTTCGGCGAATGGGCCAGGGCCTGCCGTGCAGCATCGTCGTACCACACAGCTACACGACAACCGTCATCGCAGTTGAACAGATGAAGGTTCCAAATGATTGGAAAAGAGCACAGGTAGTTCCAGTTTTCAAGAAGGGTCGTCGAGCAGTTGCGCAAAACTATAGGCCTATATCTCTCACATCGATCTATTGTACAATTTTAGAACATGTTTTTTGCTCGCGTATCATGTTATTTCTGGAAACCCAGAATCTACTCTGTAGGAATCAACATGGATTCCGGAAACAGCGATCGTGTGAGACCCAACTCGCTTTATTTGTTCACGAGACCCAGAAAATATTAGATGCACGCTCCCAGATAGATGTCATTTTTCTTGACTTCCGGAAGGCGTTCGATACAGTTCCGTACTGTCACCTGATAAACAAAGTAAGAGCCTACGGAATATCATATCAGCTGTGTGGCTGGATTGAAGAGCTTTTAGCAAACAGAACACAGCATGTTGTTCACAATGGAGAGATGTGTACAGCCGTTAAAGTAACCTCTGGCGTGCCACAGGGGAGTGTTATGGGACCATTGCTTTTCACAATATATATAAATGACCTAGTAGATAGTGTCGGAAGTTCCATGTGGCTTTTCGTGGATGATGCTGTAGTATACAGAGAAGTTGCAGCAGTAGAAAATTGCAGCGAAATGCAAGACGATCTGCAGGGGATAGGCACTTGGTGCAGGGAGTGGCAACTGACCCTTAACATAGACAAATGTAATGTAATGCGAATACATAGAAAGAAGGATCCTTTATTAGCGGAACAAACACTGGCAGCAGTTAATTCTGTAAAATATGTGGGAGTATGCGTACGGAACGATTTGAAGTGGAATGATCATATAAAATTAATTGTTGGTAAGGCGGGTGCCAGGTTGAGATTCATTGGGAGAGTCCTTAGAAAATGTAGTCCATCAACAAAGGAGGTGGCTTACAAAACACTCGTTCGACCTATACTTGAGTACTGCTCATCAGTGTGGGATGCGTACCAGGTCGGGTGGGCAGAGGGGATAGAGAAGATCCAAAGAAGAGCGGCGCGTTTCGTCACAGGGTTATTTGGTAAGCGTGATAGCGTTACGGAGATGTTTAGCAAACTCAAGTGGCAGACTCTGCAAGAGAGGCGCTCTGCATCGCGGTGTAGCTTGCTCGCCAGGTTTCGAGATGGTGCGTTTCTGGATGAGGTATCGAATATATTGCTTCCCCCTACTTATACCTCCCGAGGAGTTCACGAATGTAATATTAGAGAGATTCGAACGCGCACGGAGGCTTTCCGGTAGTCGTTCTTCCCGCGAACCATACGCGACTGGAACAGGAAAGGGAGGAAATGACAGTGGCACGTAAAGTGCCCTCCGCCACACACCGTTGGGTGGCTTGCGGAGTATAAATGTACATGTAGATGTAGATGTAGATGAAAAGCGACGGTGAGCGGGAGGGAACAGAGCACCTCCCAAATCGACGGGTGTAACGCCAACAAACACGGCACCTTGACTCACTGCCGTGCCATCGCAATGGCGAGCGCCGAAGCTACCGCGGGAGGCGACCGCCATAGCGGCAGCCGTCGAGGAACGGGCGTGCGGCGTCAGCTACCATGAGCGGGCTGAAGGCCGCTTCCGACGCAATTCCTCGACAGGCGTCGGCAGCAGATGTCAACAACGTGTCAAGACACTGCTTGTAACTTATGAAGATAAATAACTAATCGTGAATCGTCTTTCATTGCGCCTACCACCATCCTTCCGAGGAAAAATGCCAAGGAGCGAACTTGAAAAGTGGCTCATGACACAGAACCACTTCCCCTTCCGTCCTCCCACCAGTCGCCTCTTCCAAGGCAATACTATAGAAGGAGAGAGGACGCAGGTGAAGAATGTATGGGAGGTGTGATAATGTGAGAAGAATTTAACAGAGCACTGAAAGATCTAAGGCGAAACAAGATACATGGCGTAGACGACATTCCATCAAAACTGCTGATATTCGTGGGAGAGATAGTCATAATAAAACTATTCCATTTGGTGTGCAGAATTTATGAGACAGGCGAAATACCCTCAGGGTTCAAGAAGAATGTAATAATTCCAATTCCAAAGAGAGCAGTTGCTGAAAAGTGTGAATGTTATTGAATTGTCAGTTTAATAAATTTTCGCTGCAGAATACTAACATGAATTTTTTACAGACGAATGGAAAAAATGGTAGAAGTCGGCCTCGCAGAAGATCAGTTTGTGTTCCAGAGAAATGTTGGAAAACACGAGGCAATACTGACTCTACGACTAATCTCAGAAGATAGGTTGAGGAAAGGCAAACCACGTTTATAGAATTTGTAGACTTAGAGAAAGCTTTTGACCTTGTTGACTGGAATACTCGATTTGAAATTCTGAACTATTCAGGGATAAAATACGTAGAGCGAAAAACTACACTACTGGCCATTAAAATTGCTACATCAAGAAGAAATGCAGATGATAAACGGTTATTCATTGGACAAGTACATTATACTAGAACTGACATGTGATTACATTTTCCCGCAATTTGGGTGCATAGATCCTGAGAAATCAATACCCAGAACAACCCCCTCTGAACGTAATAACGGCCTTGATACGCCTGGGCATTGAGTCAAACAGAGCTTCGATGGCGTGTACAGGTACAGCTGCCCATTCAGCTTCAACACGATACCACAGGTCATCAAGAATAGTGACTGGCGTATTGTGACGTGCCAGTTGCTCGGCCACGATTGACCAGACGTTTTCAATTGGTGAGAGATCTGGAGAATGCGCTGGCCAGGGCAGCAGTCGAACATTTTCTGTATCCAGAAAGGTCCGTACAGGACCTGCAACATGCGATCGTGCGTTATCCTGCTGAAATGTAGGGTTTCGCAGGGATTGAATGAAGGGTAGAGCCACGGGTCGTAACACATCTGAAATGTAGCGTCCACTGTTCAAAGTGCCGTCAATGCGAACAAGAGGTGACTGAGGCGTGTAACCAATGGCACCCCATACCATCACGCCGGCTGATGCGCCAGTATGGCGATGAGGAATACACGCTTCCAATGTGCGTCCACCGCGATGTCGCCCAACACGGATGCGACCGTCATGATGCTGTAAACAGAATCTGAATTCATCCGAAAAAGTGACGTTTTGCCATTCGTGCACTCATGTTCGTCGTCGAGTACACCATCGCAGGCGCTCCTGTCTGTGATGCAGCGTCAACGGTAACCGCAGCCATGGTCTCCGAGCTGATAGTCCATGCTGTCTTGCAAACGTCCCCATCTGTTGACTCAGGGATCGAGACGTGGCTGCACGATCCGTTACAACCATGTGGATAAGATGCCTGTCATGTTGACTGCTAGTGATACGAGGCCGTTGGGATCCAGCACGGCGTTCCGTATTACCGTCCTGAACCCACTGATTCCATATTCTGCTAAGAGTCATTGGATCTCGACCAACACGAGCAACAACGTCGCGATACAATAAACTGCAGTCGCGATAGGCAACAATCCGACCTTTATCAAAGTCAGAAACGTGATGGTACGCATTTCTACTCGAGGCATCACAACAACGTTTCACCAGGCAACGCCGGTCAACTGATGTTTGTGTATGAGAAATCGGTTGGAAACTTTCCTCATGCCAGCACGTTGTAGTTGTCGCCACGTGCGCCCACCTTGTGTAAATGCTCTGAAAAGCTAATCATTTACATATCACAGCTTCTTTTTTCTGTCTGTTTAAATTCTCGTCTGCAGCGCGTCATCTTCGTGGTGTAGCAATTTTTATGGCCAGTAGTGTATTTACAACAGAAACCAGACGGCAGTTATGAGTCGAAGGGTTTAAAAGGGAAGCGCTTAGGAAGAAAATGTGACAGGGTTATAGCCCGTCCCTGACGTTATTCAATGTGTAAAGTGAGCAAGCAGTAAAATAAACCAATGAAAAAATCGGTGAACTAACTGCAGTTCAGGGAGAAAAAATAGAAACTTTTAGTTTTGCTGATAATCACTGTAACTCTGTCAGAGACAGCAAAGGAATTGGAAGAGCACTTGAAAGGAATGGAGAGTGTCTTGGAAGGAGAACATACGATTAACGTCAGCAAAAGAAACACAAGTGTAATGGTATGTAGTCAAATTAAATCAGGAGATGCTGAGAGACTTAGATTAAGTAGTGTGTAAGTCTATGGACCGATGACCTATGCAGTTTGGTCCCTTAGGAATTCACACACATTCGAACATTTGGAAGCCTTTCTGAAGGTATTTGTTTGGAGTGTAGCTTTGTGTGCAACTGAAACATGGAAGATAAACAGTTTAGACAAGAAGAGAATAGAAACTCTTGAAACGTGGTGCTACAGAGAATGTTGAATATTAGAGGGATAGATTACGTAACTGATGAGCAGTACGTAACAGAACTGAGGAGAAAAGGAATTTATGGAACAATTTGAGTAAAGGAATTGGTTGATAGGATACATTCCGACAGATCAAGGGATCACCAATTCACCATTGGTCGGAAGCGTGGGTGTGTGTGTGGGAGGGGGGGGGGGGGCATTGTAGAGGGAGCTGCATCAAACTGGTCTTCGCACTGAAGATCACAATATCCCACATGCAAAAAAATGCTAGAGTATCAGTTTGGTGGCGTTCGATTAAGGTTTTCATCGTATAATATTTCCATTTCTACCAATGTATCTTAAATGGCTCCGGGAATACTTGATGCAAGCAGCTCAGCTCAGTCGTCCTATTTACCTGTCATCTGATACCGAGTGCAGGACGGGGGACTTTCCTGGACCGACATCCATATTGCTGTTGCAGATTTTGTAATATAATCTATCCACCTTCCATTTGGGTATAGTTTCGGTCTTATCTCCTGGAATCAACAAAATGCTTTCTTATTATTTCTATCGATCATCCACTCGAATGAATAAGTACTTTTATGACATCCATTTATCAGCTGCACTACTATCCATTCTGGTCAGTAACATCATTCAGTTGTCGCACGTCACATTACAAGATACACATTGTGTAATGTTCAACTTTATAATTGGATTTGATTATTGCCTCGAATTTGTACTAGTGGCCGTTACCTATAGCCATTAGTCATTGTTGTCTTCTTATAGCTCAGTTTCTTTCTTTTCGACGGGATGCCTTAGCAATGGTTCATAAAAGGTTTTGTTTGAATGTTGGAACACAATCAAAGTAAAAAGAATGGGCATTTATTTTGCTTGATAGATCACGCGCAACTCTCTTCTATGTGCTACAATTATTGTCCGAACTTTCACACTGAAATTTAATATTGAATCACCAAATGCATTTCCTTCCTTTCTAGACGCATCGTTAATTTTTACACATTTCTGACTCCAACATGAGGCTCGGAAAATCATTATCCACGAATACTACGGATAATACGTCCACACGCTCTTCAAACGCTAGCCAATGACGACCTCAACACACACACACACACACACACACACACACACACACATACAGAGAGAGAGAAAGAGAGAGAGAGAGAGAGAGAGAGAGAGAGAGAGAGAGAGTGAGAGAGGGGGGGAGGGGAGAGGAAATTACTCACAGCTAAAATGCTGCGACCATGTTATAAATTTACTCAGGGAAATTCATATGTTGTGATCCTAATACTATTATATCTTCAGTCTCGTATGTGGCTCGGGCAAATACTGTCGCAGTCTCGTTTAGTTCAGACGTGACGGTGCCGTGTAGATTACTTATATCGAGATTTGTGAAAAGTGTTTACGTTCATATCTTGATTTCAGTATGGGCTCTGAACTCCACTCTCACGAATGTTTCCAGCAGATGCTGATCACTTACTTGTCACGTTGTGGAATTTTCAGATGTCAGACTCTTCCTTATCTGACTCATCGGATGTGTCGTTCTTGATTGTAGGTACACTGAATCCTCGAACACATTTATTTAAGTAACTAATTACATTAAGTAACTAACTACACTTGATTTAGCGACGGCATATTTGAAGTGCCTACACTTGAATCTTTCGTCAGAAATTGTTGAAATTGCCCTAATGGCGAAGTGTTCTACCCTTCTTCCTACTAGTTTATTTATTTCGTTTTTATATTTCATTTATAAGTGTAATATTTTCGACTGCGTGCCGAACACAGCTGGTTAACGGAAACACTTCGCTTATTGTAACGTAAGTGTCTCCTGAAATTTCTTTTGTTAATTTTTTAAATGGTCTTAGCAATTTCGCTATTTTTTTGACAGATTCTAGCTCGCTGGTGGAAACTAATGGGGGAGCCTCAAATCCAGTTAAAATATATATGTGTATTAATTTGGCCATCCTTTAGTTTAGTCTCTACCTGTCTTTTCCGTAACTCGTCACTTGCATGACGCTCCCTTTAATATACTGGACAATATCTCGAAACTTACTTATAAGTTCAATGCAGTATTTTGCATCCTCAGTGAATTTAGTTACGACTAAGTTAATCGTATTTGAAGTATACGATAACCTTGTGAAACTCATTTTTCTTACCTACTAGCTCAAAATTACAAAAAATCACGAGGACAGCAATAAATGTAGCATTGCACGGATTACGAGCCCCGACGCTTCGAAGGCTGAGCATTCAGCAGTGGAATGATGATCCGCTGTTGAAAGATGTCGAAGTTTTTGGTGTTTTGTCGTCGACGCGTCGGTAACGTATCGCCATTCAATACATCGATGCTAATCTCGATATATAGAAACATCAAATGGTTCAAATGGCTCTGAGCACCGTGGGGTTTAACATCTGAGGTCATCAGTCCCCTAAAACTACTTAAACCTAACTAACCTAAGGACATCACACACATCCATTCCCGAGGCAGGATTCGAACCTGCGACCGAAGCGGTCGCTGGGTTCCAGACTGTAGCGCCTAGAACCGCTCGGCCACTCAGGCCGGCTATAGAAACATCCATGTATCGTTTGTGTCCCTAGAGTTTTTACGGTTTGCGTTTCAACACATTAGAAGGTTAACTGAAAACACTCCAGAGTAGTACGGATGGGCACCGTCTAACACATTTGTTTATATTGGACGTTCTGGCTCACCTTTTTAAGTCAGTGACGAGGCCATGCTCTCTTTATCAATGAGACCTTCATCATCATCAGCAGCAGCAGCACATAACAAGCCCTGCCCCTTCTCCCCCCCCCCCCCCCGTACCATCCTCTGCCCTCCCTATCCCATCCACCCTTTCCCCTTCTTTCTCGCCCTCTCTTGCCAGTCATATTGTAGTATTTAGGCAACCAGTTGTGTAATGTGACAACAAGTCGAAAGTTCTGCAGAAAAGAAAATTATAATCTACACAGGCCGCAAGGACAAAGATATTTACGTAAAATGGCATCATTTCAAAGATATTTGTCTCGTATCGCATGCTCACATATGCCTCTGTACTTCATACGTCGAATTCTGTACTCCTTGCACACGTTACCTCTCGTACAAAATGACTCGGTAACTGTTTGTGGAAAGATTTCCTTTCACACGGAAACACACGCAGTCACATACTCTCTCTCTACTGAAAACTGAAACAAAAGATACCCAGAATTATTTTTCTCATGCAGTGTATTTAAATATAATGTTTTACATTCACTATTTCTGCACGCAGTGTTTAACATTCATTGTTTTTACATACAATGTTTTTACATATTCACTATCAGAGCAATTACGATGGATCACTGAAGTCCCACACATTTTCGATTGGCGACGAGTCTGGGGGCGGGCCAGGGCAAAACGTTGACATCCAGTACCAAGAAGAAAAGTTTTATTGCAGCAGCAGGTAGTAGTGAACAGTCTTGCTGAAAAATGGCGTCAGGGGCGTCTGCAGAAAGGATACGGCTACAGGTTGCAGTATGCCATTCATGTTGGTCACACTGGTTACAGTGCCCTGGACAAGCAACAACTGTGATTTATGGTAGTACTCAATAGCACCCCACACTATAAGGCCTTGAGTTGGGGCCGTAAGTCTTATGCGAACGCAGTAAATGATGCCGCTCCCCCATGCTGCTGCGAACCAAAATACAGCCATAGTTTTCAAACAAACAGAACCTGGATTCGTCCAAAAACACTATCTGATGCCGTTCCTGTCCCCAGTGACGTCTTTCAATACACCATTGCCGTCTAGCACGTTTATGCACATTCCTCAAACGTAGGCGGAGAAGTGGACGACGCGCACGTAACCCACGCAGTAATAAACGGCGACGACCTGTCATCCCTGATAGCGTACGATGCATTACACTGTTCCACTGTTGCGCCAGAGACGAGGAGGATGCAGATCTGTCCTGCAACCGCATTCGGATGAGGCGTCGAACTTCTCGAGGGGTGGTGTGGGTGGTGTAATCTGACACATCTCTTTGAGTTTTGCGGCCTTCAGCACACGAGCAGCAATTTCCTGGATGGATGCATCACATTCTCTAATGCCAATAATGCCCCCTCCTTCAAACTCACCGGTTTGAAGGTCCTGTTCGTGCGTACGTCTGCGAGGCATCCCGCACGCCTGCTCAAGTCACAGTAGCCATGCCCTTCGCTTTATAGCGACAGCGAGAGCCGCAAGCACATTTTACCGGTGAGCTGTGCTGCACCGCCATATCGATGCTGACCTTCAAAAAAAAATGGCTCTGAGCACTATGGGACTCAACTGCTGAGGTCATTAGTCCCCTAGAACTTAGAACTAGTTAAACCTAACTAACCTAAGGACATCACAAACATCCATGCCCGAGGCAGGATTCGAACCTGCGACCGTAGCGGTCTTGCGGTTCCAGACTGCAGCGCTTTCAACCGCACGGCCACTTTGGCCGGCCGATGCTGACCTTCAACCTGCGGGCAGATACCGATCAAATGCTAATCATTTCGGCAGAACATACTAATGTTACATTATTTACATTTTTCAGCTCTTTACAATAAAATCGATCTTCATCGTTTTCATGTGGTGATTGCCCCAAGTCAATGTACACTCCTGGAAATGGAAAAAAGAACACATTGACACCGGTGTGTCAGACCCACCATACTTGCTTCGGACACTGCGAGAGGGCTGTACAAGCAATGATCACACGCACGGCACAGCGGACACACCAGGAACCGCGGTGTTGGCCGTCGAATGGCGCTAGCTGCGCAGCATTTGTGCACCGCCGCCGTCAGTGTCAGCCAGTTTGCCGTGGCATACGGAGCTCCATCGCAGTCTTTAACACTGGTAGCATGCCGCGACAGCGTGGACGTGAACCGTATGTGCAGATGACGGACTTTGAGCGAGGGCGTATAGTGCGCATGCGGGAGGCCGGGTGGACGTACCACCGAATTGCTCAACACGTGGGGCGTGAGGTCTCCACAGTACATCGATGTTGTCGCCAGTGGTCGGCGGAAGGTGCACGTGCCCGTCGACCTGGGACCGGACCGCAGCGACGCACGGATGCACGCCAAGACCGTAGGATCCTACGCAGTGCCGTAGGGGACCGCACCGCCACTTCCCAGCAAATTAGGGACACTGTTGCTCCTGGGGTATCGGCGAGGACCATTCGCAACCGTCACCATGAAGCTGGGCTACGGTCCCGCACACCGTTAGGCCGTCTTCCGCTCACGCCCCAACATCGTGCAGCCCGCCTCCAGTGGTGTCGCGACAGGCGTGAATGGAGGGACGAATGGAGACGTGTCGTCTTCAGCGATGAGAGTCGCTTCTGCCTTGGTGCCAATGATGGTCGTATGCGTGTTTGGCGCCGTGCAGGTGAGCGCCACAATCAGGACTGCATACGACCGAGGCACACAGGGCCAACACCCGGCATCATGGTGTGGGGAGCGATCGCCTACACTGGCCGTACACCACTGGTGATCGTCGAGGGGACACTGAATAGCGCACGGTACATCCAAACCGTCATCGAACCCATCGTTCTACCATTCCTAGACCGGCAAGGGAACTTGCTGTTCCAACAGGACAATGCACGTCCGCATGTATCCCGTGCCACCCAACGTGCTCTAGAAGGTGTAAGTCAACTACCCTGGCCAGCAAGATCTCCGGATCTGTCCCCCATTGAGCATGTTTGGGACTGGATGAAGCGTCGTCTCACGCGGTCTGCACGTCCGGCACGAACGCTGGTCCATCTGAGGCGCCAGGTGGAAATGGCATGGCAAGCCGTTCCACAGGACTACATCCAGCATCTCTACGATCGTCTCCATGGGAGAATAGCAGCCTGCATTGCTGCGAAAGGTGGATATACACTGTACTAGTGCCGACATTGTGCATGCTCTGTTGCCGGTGTCTATGTGCCTGTGGTTCTGTCAGTGTGATCATGTGATGTATCTGACCCCAGGAATGTGTCAATAAAGTTTCCCCTTCCTGGGACAATGAATCCACGGTGTTCTTATTTCAATTTCCAGGAGTGTATTTATGTTATCCGGAAGTACACTGAAGTACCAAAGAAACTAGTATAGGAATGCTTATTCAAATACAGAGATATGTAAAAAGGCAGAATACGGCGCTGCGGTTGGCAACGCCTATATAAGACAACAAGGGTCTTGCACAGTTGTTGGATCGGTTACTGTTACTACGAAGGCAGGTTATCAGGATTTAAGTGAGGCTGAACGTGGTGTTACAGTCGGGACACAACATCTCCAATGCAGCAATTAAGTGGGGATTTTTCCGTACGATATTTCACACAGCAAGTGTCAGCGTAGGAACCATTCAACGAAACATCATCGATATGGGCTCTCGGAGCCGAAGGCCCACTCGTATACACTTGATGACTGCACGACACAAAGCTTTACGCCTCGCCTGGATCCGTCAACACCGACATTGGACTGTTGTTGACTGGAAATATGTTGCCTGATTGGACGAGTCTCGTTTCAGATTCTATCGAGCGGATGGACGTGTACGGATACGGAGATAACCTCACGAGTCCAAGGACGCTGCATGTCGGAACGGGACTGTTCAGGTTGGCGAAGGCTCTGTAATGGTGTGGAGTTCGTGCAGTTGGAGTGATATGGGGCCTCTGATACGTTTAGATACGAGTCTACCAGGTAACACGTCTGTCTGATCATCTGCATCCACTCATGTCCAGTGTGCATTTCGGCTGAGTTGGGCAATTCCAGCAGGACAATGCGACACCTTACACGTCCGGCATTGCTACACAGTGGCTCCAGGAACACTCTTCTGGGTTTAAACACTTCCGCTGGCCACCAAACTCTCCAGACACGACATTATTGAGCATATCTAGGATGACTGCAATGTACTGTTCAGAAGAGATCTCCATTCCCTCGTACTCTTACGGATTTATGGCCAGCCCTGCGGGATTCATGGTATCAGTTCCCTCCAGCTCTATTTAGACACTAGTAGAGTCCTTCCCACGTCGTGTTGTGGAACTTCTGTGTGCTCTCGGATGCCCCACACTACCGTCCTGCGCACATAAAGCCAGTTTGTGTTATTTAACGGTATAAACAACACGTTGCTTTGATTGACTTACAAATTGCACAGTAGTTTTTACATCCGAATCTAGCTCACATTGCCTGTAATCGTCAACGGTTAACCTATTAATAGAAGATTATTTTATACCTTTTGCTGTGCACATTATGAGCCCAGGTCGGGTCTCGAGAGCATACATTTTTGCACGCAAACCGACAGGTTCTGCAATAGGCTCACCATTAAGCTCCTTTTCATTAAACCAAGATCTTTTTTATTCACCGGCGGAATATCGTATCTGTTAATCCCTGGGAAACCGGAAGCATGGATCTTGTATGCAAGTCACTTTAGATATACTCGTAGGTATTTGGAGTAGACAGATGAACCTATCGGTGTAAGAGTAACATAGTTCTACACGATTTGCCGGAAACTTTTTTAGTTTGTGATCCGGTTCATGTCTTAAGGCAAAGGCTGTGAAAGTTTTCAAATACATCGGGAAGCAGCAGCACGTCAATTTTTAAAAATAAATCGGAATAGTCTCCAAGTGTTTTACACTTGAATACAGTCCATACATTTCAAGCTCTTCGGTACTCGGTTTCTGTTATAATTCCATCTGTTAACAAACTTTAAACATTTAAATTTGGGGTAAGCGATCTTGCATTAGAAACGGTTCATTGTTTACATATTCAGAAGAACTAAATTAAAGACATGTTCATTGAGAAAATATGTTGTCATTGTCTTGAGTTCATCGAATTTCAAAGATGGAGACTTTTCAAGGGAACACGTCGAAAAATTTGGTGAACTGCTAAATCTGAAATTTATGTTACATCAGTTTTCTTGATGCATTACCGAAATAGTCTTTGGAAATTATATAATTTTTCCGTATTAGATGGAATCAGAGAAATGAAATCTGGGTTTAACTTGACCTCTTCGTTGTCATGTACTGCCGTCTGTTCACATACGTTTGTGATCAAGGAATACCCTTAGTAATTGCTCAGATTGTGGAATAAGACACAGACCAAGAAATAAAGCCAAAAGTTCATGTTGCAGCTGGCCTGAGCAGTACCCCTTTACACTGATGAGCCAGTACATCACTGATTCTGTATGTCAGTTTGTTGGTAGGTTTGTGGAGGTATGTGGCATTAGATGTCTACGCAAGGTCATGTAATACAAGTAAATACCGGGCCGCTGATTTGCATACGTGGTGATGCGATAGCGACCCAAATGGGTTCCATAGGATATATATCAGGCGAACTCTGTCGCCGAGACGTCAATGTGAGTTCACTTGAATGGCCCTCAAACCACTGCAGCAAAGTTCTGACAACGAGACATGGACAATTATCCTAATGAGAGATGTAGCAGGGCGCTATGGTTCCGGGTGCAGTTTTGATGTGAAATTGTTATCAAATTGATATGCAAATTAATTAAATTCATCAATTAATTAATCGCACCTTCACGGAACCCCCATCCCCAGATGACGTAATGTGTTTTCCTCAGCTGGTACATGGTTCCCCACCTCCTCTCCCTCCCCTCTCCTCCACCTACCCTATTGGCAGGAATTTCGGAATTTGGCGGGAATTCCGAATTGTGGCGGAATTTCGGATTTTGGTGGGAATTTCTTTGACCCAGAGCTGTGATGACTCCCCCCCACCACCGGGAATTGGAGGGAAATTTAAAATGATGGTGGCCTTTCTGGGGCTTTAAACCCTATCCTCCTGGATGGAATGCCTGCCCAGATACAGGAGAGGAAGTTTAGGTTAGTGTACTTTACTTATTTTGCACGGGAAACTGAAGCAAAGATCGGTCCTACTTACACAAAATTAAAGATCGGTCCCAGTTACACAACTATATGCATAGCGCTACACGAGGAGAGCCTAAAATCGCAATAAAACTCACAAATTGATGAAGCCAAACAACTGGTGTTAACCTGCTGGGAAACAATTTCACAATGTCACTCGAAACTAAACGCAGACCTATCCAAACTGTACCCTTCACCTACAAGCTGGTGGTGTTGGACAGAGAGGAGTTTAAGAAGTGTATGACCTGTAAGCATACAGCTGAGGACTTTATATATTGCTGTTTGACGCCAGAGTTCGCTACATATGCCTCCCCCTGAATTTCTCGACAATCATCCTGCACCTGAGGTAATCGAAGGCAATACACACAACCACAACTGATGGAAAGTGCTTTACTGTCCTAATTAGACATCGAAATTGTCATGGAAAAAAGCCAGAACTCGCAATCAATGCGTCATAATGCAACATATGTACAAGGTACTAGGGAAATTAGATTCAACAGGAGAGAGGGGCAGTAGCAGAAGCTGCGTTCTCCTGGGTGTACAGTCAGGAACTAGCGAAATTAGAGGCACTCTTACCCCATCGTTCCAGCTACGGGAGGATACAGGCTTTTCCAAACAGCCAGCTGGAACCAACTGCGGCATAGCAGCCTCCCACCAGCAGACGAGGGTGCACTCGCCGTCAGCACACAGACCACCTCGGGACAATGGCAGTTGCATATTCCAGGCAGCAGTTCTTTGTTAACACAGAAGACCATAACGCTTCCATGACCAAAGCGAGATAAATGACGGACACAACTTGCTTGTTCGTGTAAAATGCAACCAAAGCACAACTGCCTCCGACAGCCACACACACACACACACACACACACACACACACACACATACACACACACAGTTGGCCCACCCCCAAAGCCTCCAGCAGCCAGCCATTCTGCGATGGAGAACATATGTCAACACACCTCCTATAAGCGAGCATCTGTTAAAGAAAGAAACCACAATCACGACGATAATAAATGTCTTCTACCCACGAAAAAAGGTGCTGTCCATTTTCTTTTACTTTTATGAGCAAAATACACTCCTGGAAATTGAAATAAGAACACCGTGAATTCATTGTCCCAGGAAGGGGAAACTTTATTGACACATTCCTGGGGTCAGATACATCACATGATCACACTGACAGAACCACAGGCACATAGACACAGGCAACAGAGCATGCACAATGTCGGCACTAGTACAGTGTATATCCACCTTTCGCAGCAATGCAGGCTGCTATTCTCCCATTGAGACGATCGTAGAGATGCTGGATGTAGTCCTGTGGAACGGCTTGCCATGCCATTTCCACCTGGCGCCTCAGTTGGACCAGCGTTCGTGCTGGACGTGCAGACCGCGTGAGACGACGCTTCATCCAGTCCCAAATATGCTCAATGGGGGACAGATCCGGAGATCTTGCTGGCCAGGGTAGTTGACTTACACCTTCTAGAGCACGTTGGGTGGCACGGGATACATGCGGACGTGCATTGTCCTGTTGGAACAGCAAGTTCCCTTGCCGGTCTAGGAATGGTAGAACGATGGGTTCGATGACGGTTTGGATGTACCGTGCACTATTCAGTGTCCCCTCGACGATCACCAGTGGTGTACGGCCAGTGTAGGAGATCGCTCCCCACACCATGATGCCGGGTGTTGGCCCTGTGTGCCTCGGTCGTATGCAGTCCTGATTGTGGCGCTCACCTGCACGGCGCCAAACACGCATACGACCATCACTGGCACCAAGGCAGAAGCGACTCTCATCGCTGAAGACGACACGTCTCCATTCGTCCCTCCATTCACGCCTGTCGCGACACCACTGGAGGCGGGCTGCACGATGTTGGGGCGTGAGCGGAAGACGGCCTAACGGTGTGCGGGACCGTAGCCCAGCTTCATGGAGACGGTTGCGAATGGTCCTCGCCGATACCCCAGGAGCAACAGTGTCCCTAATTTGCTGGGAAGTGGCGGTGCGTTCCCCTACGGCACTGCGTAGGATCCTACGGTCTTGGCGTGCATCCGTGCGTCGCTGCGGTCCGGTCCCAGGTCGACGGGCACGTGCACCTTCCGCCGACCACTGGCGACAACATCGATGTACTGTGGAGACCTCACGCCCCACGTGTTGAGCAATTCGGCGGTACGTCCACCCGGCCTCCCGCATGCCCATTATACGCCCTCGCTCAAAGTCCGTCAACTGCACATACGGTTCACGTCCACGCTGTCGCGGCATGCTACCAGTGTTAAAGACTGCGATGGAGCTCCGTATGCCACGGCAAACTGGCTGACACTGACGGCGGCGGTGCACAAATGCTGCGCAGCTAGCGCCATTCGACGGCCAACACCGCGGTTCCTGGTGTGTCCGCTGTGCCGTGCGTGTGATCATTGCTTGTACAGCCCTCTCGCAGTGTCCGGAGCAAGTATGGTGGGTCTGACACACCGGTGTCAATGTGTTCTTTTTTCCATTTCCAGGAGTGTAGGTATAGTTTTTATGTTCGACAGCAGGATGCAATTCGCATCTCTCTCTTGCCCTGCCTTCCGTTATTTGAGATATCCAACGAAGTGAAAAAAGCCTACAGCACTGCCACTGATTATAGAAGATCAAACTGCAGAGGCTGGAGTGATTTCTTTCCGCTTATGGAGAAATTACATAGCCTGAGAGCATCCCTAAGGTATAAATCAGTGTCTGTAAATAAATAATCATGCATGTGTATATTACAAACCTTTCAGACATGTGAATTAACATTACAGCATACAGACTATCACGCCATTTACTCATATGTCAGAAAAAACACAATCATTTTACATAACAACAATTTCGACAACAACCATAATTCAAGAGGACATTGCTGTCTTGTGCACTACGGCAGGTTCCCTTTTACCAGTGTGATGCTACATCACACTGGCTTTTAGGAAACATTGTGAGAGCCTGTCTTGTAATAGAACTTCTTATAAGAGTTTACCACAACTCTCTCTTCCAATACATCGAAAACAAATACTCTCTGCGTGCTTACATTTTACATTTGTGTTCTATAACTCCCGTATACCGACCTGCCTGTAAAGTTTTGTCATCTGGCAGAAAATCATTCCCAATAGATTCTTGAATTGTAGTTTCATAAGCAATTTGATCATCACAGAACAGCCTGTTTCACGTAATCTACTCACACGTCAGGAAAACCATTATCACTCCCAGGTTCCACAATGAGCTGTAATTCAAGTGGTGTCTACTTTATAATTAGAGTTTATGAAGTATGAAGTACACCGAACGTGTTGTAGCACCTACTTTTAAACATGCAATCATGATGACAATAGAAAAACAGTCATGATTCCATGAAAATAGATACAGTCCACTTTTGTTAGTTTTATTAGCAAACTCAGTGTAGTTTGAGAGCATTCCACATGTTCAAATTACCAACTGGTATGCACAAGGGCATTCAATTCATTTCAGATGTATGAAATACCGATACACATTCATTTCGCACACTTGAGAACACTCCTCATCATTATTTTGTAACATCCAGTGTAGGTAAAAAACTACAAACTATCTGCATCCAAACTTTAACCACTCATACCATTCCTTATAACTGTACCTCCTGTAAGATTTTACCATGTCTCTCTCTATTGACATATCAAAAAACAACCACAGTCTGCATGGTTGACATCAAGCATATTACATATACACGTATCACTCCAACAGAGCAGGTGGCCAATAGTCGAAGTCACTTCCATAGACCTATGTAAAGTTTTGTTGGCTGTACTGGAGGAGGACCATATCCAACAGACTATCAATCACAGCAGAGGATTCTTGTGTTGTTCTTTCCTAAGCAGTTTAATACAATGTTATTCAGCTGTAACACATCCGAAGTGTATGACTACAGCTCTGTACACTGTCATACACTCTGTGCTTCTACCATGACTTCGAGGTCTGTGCCAGGTGCTCAACCAACATTAACACGTTTTGATCCATTGGCTCTTACAGAAAGCTGAGCATCGTATGGTGTAAACTATGCTGCTCCCACAATGCACAGTGTGGTAGGAATAAAACACAAAGGCAATAAATCTCATTGCCAAAAATGTGGAAGCCATCACAACATATGGAAACTGGAAGAGTGTGGCATTGTGTGAATGTTTCCAAACAGCTGTCTGAATGGTGTAATCTATACGATTAATCTCATTTTTCATAGCGATGGGGTAAAAGATGTTTTGGTGTTCCATTTTGAAGAGGATTGTTTCCTCATTTTGAAGCCATGTACATGATTACTCTTCCAGTGTTGACTATCGCGAGAAAAAACTGTTCACGACACACATGGGGTAGTCAAAGTAGAAAGAGGTACCGTTATCTTTTCTTTTTTCGGTCATCAGTCTTCTGACTGGTTTGATGCTGCCTGCCATGAATTCCTCTCCTGTGCCAGCTTCTCCATTCCAGAGTAGCACTTGCAAGCTACCTCCTCAATTATGGATGTATTCTAATCTCTGTCTTCCCCTACAGTTTCTGCCCTCCACAGCTCTCTCTAGCACTATGGAAGTCATTCCCTGATGTCTCAACATATGTCTCATCATCCTGTCGCTTCTCCTTGCCGCATGGGGTAGCTGCACAGTCTGAAGCGCCTTGTCACAGTTCGTGCGGCTCCCCCCGTTGGTGGTTCGAGTCCTCCCTCGGGCATAGGGGTGTGTGTTGTCCTTAGCATAAATTAGTTTGAGTTAGATTAAATAGTGTGTAAGGTTAGCGACCGATGACCTCAGCAGTTTTGTCCCATAAGAACTTACCACCAACTTCTCCTTCTCAGTGTTTTCCACACATTCATTTCCTCTCTGATTCTGCACAGTACTTCCTCATTCCTTACCTTATCAGTCCACCAAATTTTCGACATTAGCCTGTAGCACCACATCTCAAATGCTTCAGTTCTCTTCCATTCCAGTTTTCCGACATTCCATGTTTCACTACCATATGATACTGTGCTCCAAACGCACATTATCATAAATTTATTCCCCAAAGTAAGGTCTATGTTTAGTACTAGTAGACTTCTCTTGACCAGTAGTGCCTTTTTTGGCAGGGCTAGTCTGCTTTTGATGTCGCCCTTGCTCTGTCCATGATTGGTTATTTTGCTGCCTAGGTAGCATCAATCCTGATGTTAAGTTTCTCACTGTTCTCATTTCTGCTACTTCTCATAACTTTCATCATTGGTATCCTTTCACTTTGAATTTAATTCCACTCCTGAATCTTACTTTTATTTCCATGATTGCTTCTTCGATGAATGGATTGAACAGTAGAGGGGAAAGACTACATCCCTGTCTTACACCCTTTTTAATCTGAACGCTTCGTTCTTCGTCGTCCACGCTTACTATTCCCTCCTGGCTCTTGTACATATTGTATTTTACCGGTCCACCTCCAAAGTTTGTTTCCATTATCAACGTCAGAATGGCCTCCCTGATGCCTTTACCTTTTCTAAAGCCGAACTGATCGTCATCTAGCACATCCTCAATTTTCTATTCTTCTGTACGTTATTCTTGTCAGCAACTTGGATGCATGAGCTGTTATGCTTATTGTGCTACGATTCCCGCACTTGTCAGCTCTTTCAGTCTTCGGAATTGCGTGGATGATATTTTTCCGAAAGTCGGATAGTATATGTCTCGAGACTCATACATTCTACCCGCCAACGTGAGTAGTCGTTTTGTTGCCACTTCCCCCCAATGATTTTAGAAACTCTGATTGAATATTATCTATACCTTACGCCTTATTTGATCTTAAGTCTTCCAAAACTCTTTTAAATTCTGATTCTAATATTGGATCCCCCATCTCTTTCAAATATACTCCTGTTTCTTCTTCTATCACATAAGACAAATCTTTCCCCTCATAGAGGCCTTCAATGTACTCTTTCCACCTATCCACTCTCTCCTCTGCATTTAACTGTGGAATTCCCGTTGCGCTCTAAATGTCAACACCTTTGCTTTTAATTTCATCGAAGGTTGTTTTGAGTCTCCTGTATTCTGAGTATGCGAATGTGCCTCTTGAATGATGTGATATGTACGAAGACGATGGAGAAAAGAATGTATGCTGGTTAAAATCGCTTTTCTTGGATTATTTGGTATATGCATTTTACTTCATTCAAGAGAAAAAAATTGTTGTGGCGTAACAAGACAGCCACGCCACTCGGAAGTAGCCGAAAGGCATGCGTTTAACTCACGCAGGCTAGAGAGGTCTGAAACAGGATACGTAATGAATGCTATAAAGAAAAGTACGTAGCTCCTGGAATACTTAACTTTAATCCATCCTTGTGGTACATCGCTCTTGACGATACAAGTGAGACTCTTTAGATACAAGCTATGTAAGGCTAATGGCGCCTTGCTAGGTCGTAGCCATGGACTTAGCTGAAGGCTATTCTAACTATCTGCTCTGCAAATGAGCGAGGCTTCGTCAGTGTGAAACGCTAGCTACGTCGTCCGTACAACTGGGGCGAGTGCTAGTAAGTCTCTCGAGACCTGCCGTGTGGTGGCGCTCGGTCTGCGATCACTGACAGTGGCGACACGCGGGTCCGACATGTACTAATGGACCGCGGCCGATTTAAAGCTACCACCTAGCAAGGGTGGTGTCTGGCGGTGACACCACAAAAATGAAGCATGTATTTACACAAAATAATACCTGAAGATGGACCCAAAGGGTCTGAAGTGAATCGTGTACTTAATAAAATACAAAAAGTTGTGACTGAAGCCGTTGTTTAATTCATACCTCCAGTGTAATGAATGCATCACTTTTGAAGCTGCGAAATATGGATAAAATTAAAAAAAAATAGACTTATGAAATTTCGGGAATACATTTGTCTAAGTAACCTTTTTAAGTGCAAGATCACAGACTAATGTAAGTGTGAGATAAACCAGTGCAAGTGTGAAATGCTGGAATATTTATAACCGGTGCAACCGCCAAAAAGTTGAATGCAAGCATGAAAACTTGCATGCATTGTGTTTTGCAGGTGCCGGATGTCAATGTCTGGCGTGGAATTCCCTCCGTGTTGCACTTGGTCGGTCAACACAGGGACGATTAGTGCTTTTTGAGGACGGCGCTGGAGTTGTCGTCCGATGATGTTCCATATGCGATCGACTGGAGTCAGATCTGGTGATCTGGCAGGTCAAGGCAACATGTCGACACTCTGTAGAGCCCGTTGGGTTACAACAGCGATGTGTGGTCGAGCGTTACCCTGTTCGAAAACACCCCCTGTATGCTGTTCATGAATGGCAGCACAAAATGTCCAACTGCCAGAGTGGCGTACAGATCTGTAGTAAGGTAACCATGAGAGAGCTCCTGCTGTCATACGAAATCGCACCCCACACCAGAGCTCTTGGTATACAGGGTGTGGTAGATAAGTAATGAGACTTAGTTTAGAAAAACAAATTTATTGATCCAATTTGTACAAAACGTTAATATTCTTCAAAGTACTCGCCTTGGGCGTCGACACAACGTTGCCAGCGCGTTTTCCAAGCTTCATAGGCCCCACTGTAGTCCGTTTGAGTTATTCCAGTTAGTGCCTTCGTGACAGCACGTTGGATGTTCGGAATATCGTCGAAACGATGACCCTTCAGGCATCTTTTGACCTTCGGAAATAGAAAGAAATCAGGAGGACTCAAGTCAGGGCTGTATGGTGGCTGTGGCAAAACTTCAACTCCAATTCGGGTCAAGTAGGAGGTCACGAGGAACGCTGTGTGCGCCGGAGCGTTGTCGTGGTGGAGACGCCAGCGTTGAGCAAGGTCCTGTCGCTTCCGTTTGACGGCTCTGTGCAATCGCTGAAGGACTTCTTTGTAGAATTCTGCATTGACAGTCTTCCCCTGAGGGACAAACTCTTTGTGAATTAACCCCCGCTTGTCGAAAAACACAATCAGCATTGTCTTGATGCGGGACTTTGATATTCTTGCTTTCTTCGGCCGCGGGGATGCCGGTGTGTGCCACTCCAAGCTCTGGGCTTTCGTCTCCGGGTCGTACTGGAATGTCCACAATTCGTCGCCTGTTACTACGTTGTCTAAAAAGTGTGGATTATTTTCCAAATCGTTCAACATCTCACGGCAAACGTCCACTCGTTGTTGCTTTTGTTCGGCGGTGAGCACTCGGGGAACCAATTTTGCGCAAACTTTCCTCATCATCAAATCTTGCGTAACAATTTGGTGAACCGTAAATTTATTCACGGAGACCTCATCGGCGATCATTTTGAGACTTAAACGACGGTCGGAGTCCAGGAGTTCTTTCACTTTGGCCACCGTTTCATCCACACGACTCGTTGAAGGGCGTCCAGATCGTTCCATGTCTTCAACGGATTCCCTCCCGTTTTTAAATTCATTAAACCACCGGAACACTTGAGCTCTTGATAGGGAGTCTTCTTTGTAGGCCTCCGTAATCATAGCAAAAGTTTCCGAAGCAGTTTTGCCCAAGCGAAAGCAAAATTTGATTGCATACCGCTGTTCTATCGAGCGATCCATCTTCAGCGTTTTCACAAGTGTCACGGGCACACAAACAACGTAATACGCGAAGCTCGACCCTCACTGCACCAGAGCTCCGACGCGACTGCGAACCGGTTCTATTGTTAGCTCAGATCCCCCACCACGTGACTTACAGGTGGAGACCGCCCTGCGAGCGACTGGGGCGCCGCGCGGCGGCCAGTCTCATTACTTATCTACCACACCCTGTAGCTCGAGCATGTCTAGCACGCCGACAGTTTGATTACAGCAGTTACTGCCCTCACTCTTAACAATACACAGTCATCACGGGCACCAAGGGAGAACCAGATTTTATTAGAAAATACAACAGACCTCCACCCCGCTCTCCGGTGGTGTCGGGTCATTGGAAAGCAGACTACAGGGTGTCTGGCTGGGAGCTGTCCTTGAAGTCGCCGGTTGCTAACAGTTTCTTGTGTCACTGTGGTGACCACTGCTGCTCAAATTGGTGTTGCAGATATAGTAAGATGCGCCAGAGCCATACGCCTATCACGGTGGTCTTCCTTCTCGGCAGTGCCACGTTGTCGTCTGCAATCTTCTTGCGACTGTACTTTCCCATGACCACCGCAGTCAGCAGTCATGTACAGTGGCTCCATTCCTGCCAGAGTCTTTCTGCAAAATCACAGAAGAGACATCCTGCTTCCCGTAGCCCTGTTACACGACCACGTTCAAACTCAGTGAGGTGTTGATAATGGCATCTTTGTCCCTTAAAGACAATCGTGGCTAATATCAGCTTACTGCGTCCAGTCTCACAGGTAACTAATACTCACGACCTTTGCAGCGTGTTTTTAAAGGGAACCTAATTTGCATCCTCAGTGGCGATACCAGCGCCATCCTTACGCGACTCGCACGAAATGTGGATAGAGATCATCTTTTAGATGTAGAAACACGCCTACCAACTTTCGTTTATCTCGAACAACTATTTCTTGGTGTTGCGATATTTTTACCGTCAGTGTATACATGATTTATTTAATGGAATTAAGTATGGGCTTCTCCCTTATGTCGCCGATGTGTACTTTAATTGGAGTGATTTTATTCATAGCAGATTGGTTTTGGTGTGCAGGAGTTCATGATTAAGTGCTCACATTAATTCTGCACTTGGTAGTGAAATCAAGTCTCAGTGCAAGCATGCATCTTGCACATGACCAGTCAGTTAGTGTTAGGAGAAGTAAAACTAAATACTTGCAGTGGGTGTGGATAGGTATTAGTGTAACATCCATCTCAGGGAGATTCCCATAATGTGCATTCGTCAGAGTATATCTACAGCGGTGTAGATGGCGTTTACGGATTGGTGGGGGCAATTTTTTGCCAAGAATCTTTACAACTTCTCTTTGAAATGAAAAGCATAGAAAATTGTGTAGTGAAATCAGTTGAACGAAACAGACTCTAGTGAGACAGAAAAGTACCGAGAAGCTGAGATGCCTGGAACGGGGACGACAAATGATACATGAATGAATTATTTTATACAAGAAGAATGGCGATCCATAAAGGAGACTTTTCATGAGAAATAAGATTTTCGTCAAGGCAGACAGTACGCTTCAGATATTAGCCTAGATTTAGGAAAGAAAAGCAACATATTTGGTCATAGTATCATAGTATTATACGGAAAAATGTACTGGACAAAAGATAAAAACAGACGAAATATGAATAAATAAAGCATTAAGTAAAAAAAAAACCATGAACTACACCAGGAAAAAAATGTCTGAAGAATTGAAAGCCTCGGTTGTAAACAATAGTAAACGACAGACAAAGAGAAACGGAATTATTGGATGTAAAACAAGCTACGTGATGTGATTTCAGATCTTCACTACTGTCAACTTTACGAGGTGCATTCAAGTTCTAAGGCCTCCGATTTTTTTCTAATTAACTACTCACCCGAAATTGATGAAACTGGCGTTACTTCTCGACGTAATCGCCCTGCAGACGTACACATTTTTCACAACGCTGACGCCATGATTCCATGGCAGCGGCGAAGGCTTCTTTAGGAGTCTGTTTTGACCACTGGAAAATCGCTGAGGCAATAGCAGCACGGCTGGCGAATGTGCGGCCACGGAGAGTGTCTTTCATTGTTGGAAAAAGCCAAAAGTCACTAGGAGCCAGGTCAGGTGAGTAGGGAGCATGAGGAATCACTTCAAAGTTGTTATCACGAAGAAACTGTTGCGTAACGTTAGCTCGATGTGCGGATGCGTTGTCTTGGTGAAACAGCACACACGCAGTCCTTCCCGGACGTTTTTGTGGCAGTGCAGGAAGGAATTTGTTCTTCAAAACATTTTCGTAGGATGCACCTGTTACCGTAGAGCCCTTTGGAACGCAATGGGTAAGGATTACGCCCTCGCTGTCCCAGAACATGGACACCATCATTTTTTCAGCACTGGCGGTTACCCGAAATTTTTTTGGTGGCAGTGAATCTGTGTGCTTCCATTGAGCTGACTGGCGCTTTGTTTCTGGATTGAAAAATGGCATCCACGTCTCATCCATTGTCACAACGGACGAAAAGAAAGTCCCATTCATGCTGTTGTTGCGCATCAACATTGCTTGGCAACATGCCACATGGGCAGCCATGTGGTCGTCGGTCAGCATTCGTGGCACCCACCTGGATGACACTTTTCGCATTTTCAGGTCGTCATACAGGATTGTGTGCACAGAACCCACAGAAATGCCAACTCTGGAGGCGATATGTTCAACAGTCATTGGGCGATCCCCCAAAACAATTCTCTCCACTTTCTCGATCCTGTCGTCAGACTGGCTTGTGCAAGCTCGAGGTTGTTTCGGTTTGTTGTCACACGATGTTCTGCCTTCATTAAACTGTCGCACGAACGAACGCACTTTCGACACATCCGTAACTCCATCACCACATGTCTCCTTCAACTGTCGATGAATTTCAATTGGTTTCACATCACGCAAATTCAGAAAACGAATGATTGCACACTGTTCAAGTAAGGAAAACGTCGCCATATTAAGTATTTAAAACAGTTCTCATTCTCGCCGCTGGCGGTAAAATTCCATCTGCCGTACGGTGCTGCCATCTCTGGGACGTATTGACAATGAACGCGGCCTCATTTTAAAACAATGCGCATGTTTCTATCTCTTTCCAGTCCGGAGAAAAAAAATCAGAGGCCTTAGAACTTGAATGCACCTCGTATTACGATGTGTGTCTATAAACTGTTGTAAGTACCAAAAACACGGCTGCTAGTAGTAGTAACGTGTGGCGATCTGTACAAATACCAGAGTGATGTGGATAATTATAACTCAGATAAAGATCGCGAATATATTCGTGACAAATGGCCATGAAACTTATTTGAGGGTTGAATAACACTTAGGCGGTTTTTTGTTCTACTGATTATTATTTGTATGAACTAGTTTTCGGCTTATTAGGCCATCTTCAGATAACTAAGAGTAGTTACCTGAAGATGGTCTAATAAGCCGAAAACTAGTTCATACAAATAAACATCAGTAGAATAAAGAACCGACTAAGTGATATTCAACCCTCAATATGGAATTGTTCTATCAAGAAGCGACAGAAGAATCCATAAATAAGATAAAACTTATTGCTAATCAGGCAAAAGTGAATAATTATTTAACCAATCAAACAATGTTGTGTCTCTTACCATAGTGTTAACGAATTTACGAGGAACGTTCAATAAGTAATGCAACACATTTTTTTTCTCGACCAGTTTATGGTGAAAAATACAGTTTGTTGTAACACATTGTGAAATACTCCCGCTTCAGCCACTATGATGTTCCGATAAGTGGCGGCGCTATATTTTACAATTTATTTCACTAACGGAGGCGTGTTTCAACCAGAGGGCTGTCACTGAGTTTCTTTCGGAGGAAAACCAGAGCATCGCAGATATTTACAGGTGCTTTCTCAATGTCTACGGAAACCTGGAAGTGAACAAAAGCACAGTGAGTCATTGGCCGAGGCGTCATACATCGTCGCAACAAGGTCGCGCAAACCGATCTACCGCGTGCCGGCCGGCCGCACACAGCTGTGACTCCTGCAGTGTTGGAACGTGCGGACGCTCTCATTCTAGGTGATCGACGGATCACAAGGAAACTCCTCACTGCTCAATTGGACATATCAGTTGGTGATGCTGACACATCCGTCCACCATCTGGGATAATCACAGGTCTGTGTCCACTGGGTTCTTCGAAATTCAGTTTCCATCACTTTGGCCCGGTGAAGGATGCACTCTGCAGGAAGCAGTACGTGGATGATGGGGAGGTTATTGAGGCAGCAAGATATTGTCTCCGACATCGACCAGTAGAGTGGTACCTGTCTCCAACGTCGACCAATGGAGTGGTACCATGTGGGCATACAGGCCCTCACAGTAAAGTGGCATAAGGCCGTCGCATTGAACGGAGTTTATGTTGAAAAATAGTGTTTGTAGCCAAAAGAGTGGGGAATAATGTAGTGTACTGAAATCTTGAATAAAACCAACCTGCTTTCAGAAAAAAAGTGTTGCATAACTTATTGAACGCCCCTCCTATATAACAGTGTAGTAGCAGAAATGTCAAAACTATCCTTAACATTGTTTCCGTGTTGTAATAAGGCGACAAAGAAACTATTTTTATAATGTATTAAATCGTTCTTCAAATTTTGAGATAGATATACTTGATTATTGCAAAAATTGGTAATGCAAATCTTAGTATTACAAACTGAAGAAGTCATTCGGATCTTTTAAATTTGTATTTTTGAGAAGCTTCACAGTAATGTTTTGTTAACTCGCTCAACAAGTACACAGTAGTAATTGAAATATAACCTACGTTAAGTGCACTCATGAAATATTTTTAAGAATAAAAACTTGGATAGAAATTACGATTTTAAGGGGAGGTAGGACGTCAAACGGGCCGACTTGGAGCAGGAGAGGCACCACAGGACATTTTATTGTCTGCTGTCTATACTTTTACAAATAAATTCATAAAACTTTGTCAGCATGACCAGGAAGGATTCAGGATTCACACTCATAGTAGTGGAAATGCAAATATGAAACTATAGAATTTTCCAAATCTATTAAAAACTGTGGTAAAAATTGAGATAATTAACTACAAAATTTGATTTTTTCTAAACATTAAGTTTAAAATGTAACTGCTCATTCATTTTTTTAATAAATTAAATAGATTCTAGAGTTTCAGACACCTGTAAGTATGGTTTGTATGCTGTGCAAAATTCATTGAACAGTCTCTCTTACTTATGAAGAAAAGTGTACCTATAGCAACAAATGCAGCCAGTAGTAAGTGAAAAAATGATGAAATTTCACATGTAAAAAAAATTATTTTGTTATGTTTTTGAACTTCCGCTGCTACGAGTGTGAATCCTGAATCCTTCCTGGTCATGCTAACAAACTTTTATGAATTTACTTGTAAAAGTATAGACAGTGGAAATTAAAATGTCCTGTGGTGCCTCTCCTGCTCCAAGTCGGCCCGTTTGACGTCCTACCCCCCCTTAAAATCGTAATTTCTATCCAAGTTTTTATTCTTAAAAATATTTCATAAGTGCACTTAACGTAGGTTATCTTTCAATTACTACTGTGTACTTATTGGGCGAGTTAACAAAACATTACTGTGAAGCTTCTCAAAAATACAAATTTAAAAGATCCGAATGACTTCTTCAGTTTGTAATACTAAGATTTGCATCCGAATAAATAAATAACATTAGATGTATTAGAAATACCTTATTTACTATACAGTTTCTCGAAACAACCAACTTATCCTTTCCATTGTTTACAACAGAGGTCTTCAATACAAAGAAGAGGAAGTAATTTACTATAATTTATATATTAAGGCAGTCACAACTAGGTTATTTAGAAAATGACCGTACTAACTAAAATGATAGTGATGACAACATCGCTATTTCGGCCGCCAGGGTCGTTGTTCTTACAAGTGTATATTTACCGCAGTAGACCGATGGGGAAACGTTGATGATCTAAATGGAACTTTATATCTGCCGCCTTTGTTAAGTTCCATTTTTTTTCTCACTGTTTCCTCTGTTTATGGTAATCGACCGCCGCGTATTTTACGATTAAAATGAGAAAGCAGTTCCATCTAGGTCGCAAAACGCCACCCCTGAAAATGATACAGATATACATTATTTTATATTCAGTACATTATGCAAGCGGCAAATCCTAATTAGGGAGTGGTTCAAAAGCTTTAATTTCAGTTCCAGAAACAGTATAATTGAATTAGTCCAAAGTCGTTTAAAACTTTAAATTGGCTGCGGTCCAACTTGGCGCAGCGCATGTGGCCGTCCGCGATGACCTTTCCGTGTGGATCCGCAAAGCTGTCAATATTAGGACAGGTAAATATGTTTACTTCAAAAACAGAATTCGCAAAAAAAAAATTACCAGTGTGATTGCACACTGCGGTGTTTGTGGAAATACGTGGGGAATGTCTACCTGCTCACAGTACATGGAAATGATCGTATGGCTCTGTTGGCCGGGAGGCCCCATTCGGGGGAGTTCGGCCGCCGCATTGCGAGTCTTCTTTAGTTGACGCCACATCGGCGACTTGCGAATCAATGATGATGAAGGACACGCAACACCCAGTCCCCTGACGGGATCGAACCGGGCCCCCTGCGTGATAGGCGATATCGCTACCGCTATGCTACGGAGGTGGATACAGTACAGAAGTGTTGTGAATGAGTACTGTTCTAGTGGAACTGCTGTAATGAACACATATGTTGAGGACTCAGGTTTCATTTGCAATATTTCGACAACTAACCCACTGTCTTCGATATATTTTCCAATCGATACCCACAGAAAAGCATATTGTCCGGACTCCAATGAGACTTCCTTATTCATCGAGCTTTCGCTGGTCAAGAGTAACTTGCAAACTGTTGTTGTTGGATTTTTTTTTTTTTTTTTGCATCATTTATCCTCTACACAAGAGCTGAGGTCGGATTGTTGTAGAACGCTGTCCAGCAATATTCCAGCATGAATGGTAATATCAGACTTAAATGTATCTGAATGAACTGAGTTTGCCGGCCGCGGTGGTCTACCGGTTCTGGCGCTGCAGTCCGGAACCGCGGGACTGCTACGGTCGCAGGTTCGAATCCTGCCTCGGGCATGGGTGTGTGTGATGTCCTTAGGTTAGTTAGGTTTAAGTAGTTCTAAGTTCTAGGGGCCTTATGACCTAAGATGTTGAGTCCCATAGTGCTCAGAGCCATTTGAACCATTTGAACTGAGTTGCCTTACGCCTGATTTGAATGCAGTTCACATAATATAGCTTTTTTTCCGGTACTCTACACCGTTTATGCAACAGTCGTACGACTACGCAGAATGGTTACCTCGATGAACTGTTCTGAGTGTCTATCAGTCTAGGTATAAAGTAATACCACGACACCGCAAACGCCAGGAAACATGTTATTAGAAAGTAGACAGTCCTAAACGATTGAAACTGAAATTTACTTCAATAGGCGTAATTTCAAAAATGTTACCCTCTCATTAGTCTCTGACATAACTAATACTCGTAACTTTACCATATCAATCATTCAGTAATCCATAGTCAAAACTGAATTTTTTTGTGAATTAAAGACTTTGCAACAGAACTCTGGGCGTTCAAATTTGTATGATAATCCGAATTATTCTTGAACCCCTAAAACGTTTACCATCTACTGTTACATGTGGTTTGCTTGACGAGTGGATTTGCATAAACTGGTTAGAGAAATAACCAGTTAGAAAAAACACGGTTATCAGCTCAACCACTTTATGGAAACCTCAACATCAGTAGCGTATCACTAATAATTTTACAGGGAGTAATGATGGCACTGGGATCTATATGCAGCTCGAAATACACCTGCCGTCACTGTTATCTAGCACAAAGCGAAAATTAATATCCAATCCGTTGATGAGTAGCTAGTAGACCACGTGTTTGAATCTTAAATGACATATTTAAATGTTTTGTTCTATATATGGATGTAATAAGACGAAGTAAATATTCCTGAATTCCAGTAAAGAACAACTGCCAAGATGAGAAACATAGAAGTAGATATCCTCGGTGTAACGAAGCAGCTTAAATCACTTAATAAAGGCAAGGCCTCCGGTCCAGATTGTATACCTGTCAGGTTCCTCTCAGAGTATGCTGATAAAATAGCTACATATTTTGCAATTATATAGAACCACTTAAAGATCTTTACTTAAAGACTAGAAAATTGCTCAAGTCAAAAAAATGGCTCAAATGGCTCTGAGCACTATGGGACTCAACTGCTGAGGTCATCAGTCCCCTAGAACTTAGAACTACTTAAACCTAACTAACCTAAGGACATCACACACATCCATGCCCGAGGCAGGATTCGAACCTGCGACCGTAGCGGTCGCGCGGTTCCAGACTGTAGCGCCTAGATCCGCTCGGCCACTACGGCCGGCCACTCAAGTCACACCAATACCCAAAAAGAGGAAGTAGGAGTAATCCGCTGAATGACATGCCTATATCACTATCGTCGATTAGCAGTAGGATTTTGGAACAAATACTACATTCGAACATTATGAAGTACCTCGAAGAAAACGATTTATTGACACGTAGTCAGCACGGTTTCAGAAAATATCGTTCTTGTGAAACACAACTAACTCTTTATGAAGTAATAAGTGCTACCGACAGGGGATGTCAAATTGATTCCATATTTTTAGATTTCCAGAAGGCTTTCGACACCGTTCCTCACAAGCGTCTTCTAACCAAACTGCGTGCCTACGGAGTATTGCCTCAGTTGTGCGACTGCATTCGTGATTTCCTGTCAGAAAGGTCACAGTTTGTAGTAATAGACGAAAAGTCATCGAGTAAAACAGAAGTAATATCCGGCGCTCCCCAAGGAAGTGTTATAGGCCCTCTATTGTTCCTGATCTATATTAACGACATAGGACACAATCTGAGTAGCCGTCTTAGATTTTTTTCAGATGATGCTGTCATTTACCGTCTTGTAAAGTCATCATATGATCAAAACAACTTGAAAAATGATTTAGATAACATATCTGTATGGTGCGAGAAGTGGCAGTTGATCCTGAATAAGGAAAAGTGTGAAGTTATTCACATCAGTACTGAAAGAAATCAGCTAAATTTCGATTAAGCGATAAGTCACACATATCTGAAGGCTCTAAATTCAGCTAAATACTTAAGGATTACTACTACAGATAACCTAAATTGGAACGATCACATAGATAATATTGTGGGTAGAGCAAACCAAAGACTGCGATTCATTGGCAGAACACTTAGAAGGTGCAACAGGTCTACTAAAGAGACTGCTTACACGACGCTTGTCCGCCCTATTCTGGAGTATTGCTGTGCGGTGTGGGATCCGCATCAGATGGGACTGACGGATGACATCGAAAAAGTACAAATAAGGGCAGCTCGTTTTGTATTATCGCGAAATAAGAGAGATAGTGTCACAGACATGATACGTGAATTGGAGTGGCAATCATTAAAACAAAGGTGTTTTCCGTTGCGACGGGATCTTCTCACGAAATTTCAACCACCAGTTTTCTCCTCCGACTGCGAAAACATTCTGTTGACACCCACCTACATAGGGAGAAATGATCATCACGATAAAATAAGAGAAATCAGGGCTCGCACAGAAAAATTCAAGTGCTCGTTTTTCCCGTGTGTCGTTAGAGAGTGGAACGGTAGAGAGACAGCTTGAAGGTGGTTCACTGAACCCTGTGCCAGGCACTTTATTGTGAATAGCAGAGTAAACACGTAGATGTACATGTAGATGTGAAATCCAGCACCTACAGCCAATGCCAACGAAGCAAAGCTTTCGTGCCTGACTGAGGCTCGAAAACATATCGCTCTTGATTGCCGACTTGGCATAAACAGAGCTGGAATGCATAATTTTTGGCCAGCATCAACCAGCAAGTCTCATCTTGCAATAACACGATGAAAATTTTTGTACTGGCCTGGGACTCCCTATCCAGCAACTACTATATCTGTTAACTGCAACTGTAATGAAAATTGCCTGCACGAAGACCAAGAACGAAGCAGCAGAGACGGCTGTCACATGACGTCAGCCAATAGCACGCTGACTAGGACGCACCGCCTTGCCTCAGCCTCACTGGAGAGAGGACTAGAAGAATCGCACTAGTAGAGCCACACTTGAAGAGCCGTGACTTGTGATCCATATCAATTACTTGCATGGACATTGTATATTGCGAAGGACATTGTTTATTTGCATGTCATCAGTTGCTTCAAAGTTAAGAATTGTCAATTCAATTACTGTAATGAGCTCCAGTAACATGATTTGCTTGTATGTTGTCGAGCTATCCGAGAAAACAGCTTCCTAGGCACCCTACAAGAGACTAGTGGGCAGGATCCCACATTAGCTAACAACGGAAAACGTTAAATATGGTTTCGTTGACAAGTAACAAAGTGTGCGCATGTCTAAACTTGATATGACGTAAAGTTTGGTGTTGCACGGTGATCCGCAACCAGATTGTTAAATGAACACAGTCATATGTTAGATACCGAACTTTTTCCGTTAGTAGTGAAATGTTTGGACTTCAGGATTCGAACCCGGCACCCTTCATCGTTATTTTCTACCAGCGAGTAAACGTTAAACATCAATTTCTCTCACACCAGTAGCGAGTAGTGCGCACGTTTGAACTAGAAATAACGTAATGGCAGGTGAATAAGACAGCCAGCCAGGTGCAATAAATAGTTGTTTTCAATTAACCTTAACCATGGTTTCAACGGGTTTAAACAAGTTTTCTTCAGAAGGACACGAAACTTGCATACAGTGCGACAACATAAATTACAATCAAAACATCATGGACCAATATTGCGTGTCATACAGAAACTACTACATACAACATCTAACAAACAATATACACTCCTGGAAATAGAAATAAGAACACCGTGAATTCATTGTCCCAGGAAGGGGAAACTTTATTGACACATTCCTGGGGTCAGATACATCACATGATCACACTGACAGAACCACAGGCACATAGACACAGGCAACAGAGCATGCACAATGTCGGCACTAGTACAGTGTATATCCACCTTTCGCAGCAATGCACGCTGCTATTCTCCCATGGAGACGATCGTAGAGATGCTGGATGTAGTCCTGTGGAACGGCTTGCCATGACATTTCCACCTGGCGCCTCAGTTGGACTAGCGTTCGTGCTGGACGTGCAGACCGCGTGAGACGACGCTTCATCCAGTCCCAAACATGCTCAATGGGGGTCAGATCCGGAGATCTTGCTGGCCAGGGTAGTTGACTTACACCTTCTAGAGCACGTTGGGTGGCACGGGATACATGCGGACGTGCATTGTCCTGTTGGAACAGCAAGTTCCCTTGCCGGTCTAGGAATGGTAGAACGATGGGTTCGATGACGGTTTGGATGTACCGTGCACTATTCAGTGTCCCCTCGACGATCACCAGTGGTGTACGGCCAGTGTAGGAGATCGCTCCCCACACCATGATGCCGGGTGTTGGCCCTGTGTGCCTCGGTCGTATGCAGTCCTGATTGTGGCGCTCACCTGCACGGCGCCAAACACGCATACGACCATCATTGGCACCAAGGCAGAAGCGACTCTCATCGCTGAAGACGACACGTCTCCATTCGTCCCTCCATTCACGCCTGTCGCGACGCCACTGGAGGCGGGCTGCACGATGTTGGGGCGTGAGCGGAAGACGGCCTAACGGTGTGCGGGACCGTAGCCCAGCTTCATGGAGACGGTTGCGAATGGTCCTCGCCGATACCCCAGGAGCAACAGTGTCCCTAATTTGCTGGGAAGTGGCGGTGCGGTCCCCTACGGCACTGCGTAGGATCCTACGGTCTTGGCGTGCATCCGTGCGTCGCTGCGGTCCGGTCCCAGGTCGACGGGCACGTGCACCTTCCGCCGACCACTGGCGACAACATCGATGTACTGTGGAGACCTCACGCCCCACGTGTTGAGCAATTCGGCGGTACGTCCACCCGGCCTCCCGCATGCCCACTATACGCCCTCGCTCAAAGTCCGTCAACTGCACATACGGTTCACGTCCACGCTGTCGCGGCATGCTACCAGTGTTAAAGACTGCGATGGAGCTCCGTATGCCACGGCAAACTGGCTGACACTGACGGCGGCGGTGCACAAATGCTGCGCAGCTAGCGCCATTCGACGGCCAACACCGCGGTTCCTGGTGTGTCCGCTGTGCCGTGCGTGTGATCATTGCCTGTACAGCCCTCTCGCAGTGTCCGGAGCAAGTATGGTGGGTCTGACACACCGGTGTCAATGTGTTCTTTTTTCCATTTCCAGGAGTGTAATATACCAACACAGGAAAAGTACTGCTTGCAAACTTCACATTAGCAAACGGTCAGTTTGTAAGGTAATGTAACATCTCCACATGAACTGTGCCGGCAACGATCTTTACATCTATCTATAGAAGTAAAAGCCCCTAAAATCAAGCGCTTGTCACAACAGTAAAACCAGTCTTATAAAATGCCAGAGCATGTTAAAAGCCACACGCCGACTGAGGAAGAGTGGAAAGCATGGATACCAGAAAACAAGTCCTGTCTACCTCTGAGCAAAAATCCATGTTCATTTCCTTTTTCAAGTGCGCAAGCGTTTAATCAATCATGTTGATTAGTTACGTTAAAGGAAGAAACTTTTTTTCTGCAGTTTTTTGTCTCATGGTATTCCAGATTAGCTCTACAAGCCTCTAATCACAGTGGTACGGCTGGAGCTTCAGAACAGTATATCCCTTATGCTTTAAGACGGTGTATGCTATAAAAACAACCTTTGGATTATTACAATTCACGATCTGTAAAACCGAATTTCTTGTTACGCTAGGTTTGAAAATGACTTTGTTCTGAACGAGCCATTCAATTACGTCCCTTTTGCAAATTGCAGTAGTGTGGCTTTTATTTGTCTGAGCAGTATGATACACTGCTTTATCAATGACAACAGTACTGGCAGCTAGGCTGTTAAGAATCAGTTTCTCTTCCAACCATCTGTGATATTTATCCTCATTCATATCCTCTTGATAAGCATGAGATTTACATTCCGAATCATAAATTAACTCTACTCGCTCGATGAAACCCGTTCCTCCTCCATCATTGACAACAAAAGCTCTTTGGCTTGCACTGCTGTCAATTACACCGGAAACTTACGCTGCCAATACTTTTTCGTGGTATAATGCATATGCACCTACGTTTCGGCCGTGAATAACACTAGTTTATTTGGCCCCTTCTGATTGCTTTCCCTTTGGAAATTTATCTCGGTTGTTGAAAATATAAGCAGCTTCTCAACGTTGGTTCAAAAATGGTTCAAATGGCTCTGAGCCCTATGGGACTTAACTTCTGAAGTCATCAGTCCCCTAGAACTTAGAACTACTTAAGCCTAACTAACCTAAGGACATCACACACATTCATGCCCGAGGCAGGATTGGAACCTGCGACCGTAGCGGCCGCGCGGCTCCAGACTGTATCGCCTAGAACCGCTCGGCCACTCCGGCCGGCCTCAACGTTGGATTTACTTCTTCTACTGATAATACTCCAAAAATTTTCACTGAAAAGTAAGTATATTTATCGAAGTCATCAAGGAAAATTAACTTTCTTGGTCGCCTTTCTTTTCTAGGACTTTTAACATTTTTCTCGGTTTCTTTCGCTTTCTTGAAGTGTTTCAAAACGTATGTTGCTGTTCTTTTTGACGGATCTGTCACTTTTGGCGCCCGCAAGATTGCTTTCTCTAGGGGTTTGACTGTCTCATTTTGCTTTTTTTCCTCCTGCAAAATTTTACAACACTGAATATTAGCTCTTTTTCACTTGAATGTGTCCACTTTCGCGACGTCTTCCTCTGTTTTCCACTGTCGGAGGTTTTAATGATTATGCCTAACACCGCACTGCACAAGTGACGATACTTTATAAAAACATACTGAACCAAATGGTACTGTACACTGAGGTGGCAAAAGGCATGAGACAGCGATATCCACACATACATTTACGGTAGTATCGCGTACACAAAGTATAAAAGGGCCATGCATTAGCGGAGATGTTATTGGTACTGACGTGCTTAATCTAAAAAGGTTTCCGACGTGATTATGGCCGCACGACGGGGTATAAATAGCTTCTGAACGCGGAATGCTAGTTGGAGCTACATGCCTGGGAATTCTATCTCGGAAGTCGTTAAGGAACTCCACAATCCACAGCGTCAAGAGTGTGCTGCGAATACCAAATTTCAGGCATTACCTCTCACCACAGACAATGGAGTGACCAACGGCCTTCAGTTAACGACAGAAGGCAGCAGCGTTTGCGTACAGTTGCCAATGCTAAGAGACCAGCAACACTGCGTGAAATAACTGCAGAAGTCAATGTCGGACGTACGACGAACGTTTCCTTTAGGATAGTGCGGCAAATTTGACGTGAATGGTGTATGACAGCAGACGACCAACACGAGTGTCTTTGACAAGAGCACAACATCGACCGCTGCGCCTCTCCTGGGCTGGAAGGAGTTAGGGTCACATCTGCACACACAAGGCACCTAATTCTCCTAAATTCTGGGGAGGGGGCGATGAGTTCTGACGTTACGTTCAATCACATCCCAGGTGTGTACGATCGGGTTCACATTCCATCATGCTCCTGGCCTTGTGACAAAGGCTCATTATCTTGTTGAAAACTGGCACTGCCGTCGGGAAACATGATCGTCATGAAGGGATGTACGTGGTCTGCAACCCGTGAACGACACTCCTTTCGCCGTCGCGGTGCCTTGCGCGACTTCTGCTGGACCCATGGATGGCCATGTGAGATGTTCCCCAGAGCATAATGGAGCCGCCGCCAGCTTTTTCCCCTGGAAGACGACGGATTCGGGACCTACCATCGGCATGACGAAGTGAGTCTCTGGATTCATCAGACCATGCGATGCTCTGCTGCTGCGCCAACGTCCAATGCCGATGGTCACGTGCCCATTTCAGTCGTAGTTACCGATGTCGTGGTGTTAATGTTGGCAACTGCATGGGTCGTCTGTTGCGGAGGCCTAACGTTAGGAGTGTTCGGTTCCCTGTTGTGTTCCAACACACTTGTACTCTCCCCAGCATTGAAGCCTGATGTTAGTTCCGTCATAGTTCGCAGCCGGGCCTGTTTCAACAATCTGCGCAGCTTATGACGTACGACATCTGTAACAAGGGGTGGCCTCCCAACACCACGACGGCTGGACATGACTTCAGCTTGGTTTCGCCGCTTGTAGAAGACGATCACCGCAGCACTCCTAGAACATTCGACAAGTCCTGCAGTTTCTGAAATGTCCGTAGAGAGCCTCTGGGCCATCAAAATCTGCCCTCCGTCAAACTCAGATAGATCACGCACCTTCCCCGTTTACACACAGACAGCACGCTCACTGTTGTGTGTCTGACTAGCAGTCATTCTTCGCCAGGTGACGCTGTGAATGAACACAATGATACAGAACAATATGAAGGAATAGAACAAACGAATGAGGTAGTATACGTTTAGATTAAGTTTCTGATAATAAGAACGGAGAAGCTATGCCAAACTCTTCATCTCAGAGCAGCACTTGTAACCTATGTCAATTATTTGCTGGATGTATTCCAATCTCTGCTTCCCCTATAGTTTTTGCCCTCTACAGCTCCATCTATAGTACCATGGAAGTCATTCCTCGATGTCTTAACAGATGTCCTATCATCCTGCCTATTTTCCTTGTCAGTGTTTTCTACATACTCCTTTCCTCGCCGATTCTGCGCAGAACTTCCTCATCCCTTACCTTATCAGTGTACCTAATTTTCAACATTCGTCTGTAGCACCACATCTCAAATACTTCGATTGTCTTCTGTTCCGGTTTTCCCACAGTCTATGTTTCACTACCATACAATGCTTTACTCCAGACGTACATTCTAAGAAATTTCTTCCTCAAATTAAGGCCTATATTTGATACCAGTAAACTTCTCTTGGCCAGGAATGCCTTTTTTGCCTTAGCCAATCTGCCTTTGATGGGCCCCTTGCTTCGTCCGTCATTGGTTATTTTGCTGCCTAGGTAGTAGGACTGCTTAACTTCATCTACTTCATAACCACCAGTCCTGATGTTAAGTTTCTCGCTGTTCTCATTTCTGCTACTTCCCATTACTTTCGTCCTTCTCCGATTTATTCTCAATCCATATTCTGTACTAATTAGACTGTTCATTCCATTCAGTAGATCACGTATTCTCCTTCATTTTCACTCAGGATAGCAATGTCATCAGCGAATCGTATCATTGATATTCTTTCACCCTGAATTTTAATTCCACTCTTGAACCCTTCTTCTATTTCCGTCATTGCTTCTTCGATGTATAGATTGAACAGTAGGTGCGAAAAGCTACACCCCTTTCTCTTACACCCTTTTAACCCGAGCACTTCGTTCTTGATCGTACATTCTTATTATTCCCTCTTGGCTCTTATACACATTGTATATTACCCGTCTCTTCCTTCAACTTACACCTATTTTTCTCAGAATTTAGAACATTTTGCACCATTTTACATTGTTGAATGCTTTTAACAGGTCCAAAAATCGTATGAATGTGTCTTAATTTTTCTTTAGTCTTGCTTCCATTGTCAGCGGCAAGTCAAACTGATCGTCATCTAACGTGGTCTCAATTTTCTCTTCCATTCTTCTGTATAGTATTCTTGCCAGCAACTTCGATGCATGAACTGTTAAGCTGATTGTGTGTTAATTCTCACACTTGTCAGTTCTTGCAGTCTGCGGAATTGCGTGGATGATATTTTTCCGAAAGTCAGATGGTATGTCGCGAAACTCATATATTCTACCCACCAACGTGAATAGTCGTTTTGTTGCCACTTCCCGAAATGATTATAGATATTCTGATGGAATGTTGTCAATCTCTTCTGCCTTCTTTGATCTTAAGTCTTCCAAAGTATCTTAAATTCTGAATCTAATGCTGTATCCCCTATTTCTTCTAAATAGACTCATGTTTCTTCTTTTATCACATTAGACCAATCTTCCCCCTCATAGAAGCCTTCAGTGTACTCTTTCCACCTATCCGCTACCTCCTCTGCATTTAACAGTGGAATTCCTGTCACGCACTTAATGTTACCACCCTTGCTTTTAATTTCTCCGAAGTTTCTTTTGACTTTCCTATATGCTGTGCCAGTCCTTCCGACAATAATTCCTCTTTCGATTTCTTCACATTTTTCATGCAGCCATTTCGACTTAGCTTCCCTCCACTTCCTATTTATTTCACTTCTCAGCGACTTGTATTATTGTATTCCTGGGTTTTCCGGAACCTTTTTTTACTTCCTCCTTTCATCGATATGTTTTTCTTTCCAACTCCTGTGCTTGCCCTTTTTAAGGTCATTCCACACTGCACGTGGCGTGCGTGTCCGGACGTACGCTAGCTACTTTTAAAAATATCGCTTCCCTTGTTATCAAATGAGACCGTTCACACTACAGGGCCACGGCCACGCGCTACGCCAGCTATACTGGACACGCGTGGCTTCCGTTCGCTCCCTGAGCGATCTTTTTAAACGTGGCAGACATGTTTTCAGTCCGCGCATGCTCAGAACTAAGGTTAGACCTCGTGCATGCCAAGCCTCGTGTACTACACACCGCGCCATCATTGTTGTCTGAGCTGTTGTGTTTATTGTGGATCATTTACAAGCAGCAGGTATGAGATTGAGCTTTCAGTAACTTTCCTGGGTTCAAGATGGAGCAATTGATTGAAGAAGTATGTACTCATCCAGTGATTTGGGACTCTACATTAGAAGTCTACAGAGATGTGACATTGAAGGAAAAAGCATGGGATGGAATTACCGAATCGTTATGAAAAGACAGTAAGTACATACATATTCTGCAGTAATATTATGAAATATCTTATAAATAAATTTGTATAATACTTTATTAAAACGCGCAAAATTGTTAAATGTAGTGTCCAGTCACCATAATTGTTCACCGTATTTATTAATGATATTTGTATTTTTAATTTTATTATTACATTTTGAAAGAAACTAATATTTAAATAAACTGAAATAATCAGAAGAAAATTTTAAAATTAGCTATAGCGGAGAAAAAAAAATGGTTCAAATGCCTCTGAGCACTATGCGACTTAACTTCTGAGGTCATCAGTCGCCTAGAACTTAGAACTAATTGAACCTAACTAACCTAAGGACATCACACACATCCATGCCCGAGGCAGGATTCGAACCTGCGACCGTAGCGGTCCCTCGGCTCCAGACTGTAGCGCCTAGAACCGCACGGCCACTCCGGCCGGCATAGCGGAGAAAATGCAGTAATTATAAATAAAATGCAGTATTAACATTCAGTGCTCATTGTGTTTACAGACAGTGAATACCCATAACAGGGAACTGGAATATCCAGTGTTTTCATAAAATAATGGTGCGTTTTTGAAATTAAATAACGACAAACCAAAAAAGGCACAACCAAAATATTTAGTTTATTGAAATCCCCACAGAAAACAGTTAAACTATCTGTTAAATGAACCAGATTGCAAATTTGTTGTGAGTAAATTATCTTTTCCAGCTATTGCTATGTCAACAGGATATTTAAATTATCTTTGCTATGGAAAATTGCAATCTGTTTCTTTTAAGAGCAATAATGAGGCGGTATCCTCAGTAACAAAAGTCGTGTTGCACCATGTGTGCGATGAACTAGACAGTCATTTAGATATTTGCACAGCTGTAAATGATGAGCACATTGAAGAGTACTGGTCTTGCATATACAATTGTATTTCATGAGGATTTCAATAAAATAAATGTTTTAGTTGATCTGTTTTGTTTTATTCGTTATCTCATGTGAAAAATGTATCATTATTTTATGAAAACCCTATATAATGTGTCTAATGTCCTACGTCAGCTACAATAGCAAGTTAAAAGAGAGAGAAAAAAACATACGAAACTTCATCAAAGTAACAACATTGTTAATCTATAAACATTACATTTAAAAATATGTAGAATAATACAGTATATAATGAAAGTATGAAACTAGCCCTTATAATTTATTGCTTTTACATAAGTTGGTCTTGTCATGGCACTTCGCCCTCCTCAGAATTAAAGTAAGCCACAAACACATCGCGAATTTTTTTGCTTCATTGGAGGCTTGCGATCGAAATCGAGACACTGGCTTCCAGCAATTCTTGTAGGATTCTACGATGGCCTCTGAAGAGGCCATAGGTATATCGTCACCTCTGCTTTGAAGGTAGTTGTGCAGGACTGCTGTAGCTTTTATTATTTTGTTTACTGTATCAATACTACAAGTCAATGGCCGAAGGTACACCCGCCACCTTTGTGCCAGTATACCGGAAGCGTTTTCAACTACCCTCCTACAACGGCATACCCTGTAATTATACACACGTTTTTCAGATGTCAATCTTTTGTCACGTGGAAAAGGGCGCAGTAAAAATCGCTTAAGAAGAAACCCCTCACCTCCCACAATTACATATGGGAGATTGCTTCCTCCAACAAAAGGCTCATCAGGAGGTACTGCAACACTGTAACTGCAGATCCTTTCTCCAAGGGCGCTTTCCGTGAAGATACTTCCATCACACTCTTTACCATATGAACCAAAATCTATTGCTTTAAATTTATAATCCGCATCAACTAGTCCAAGTAGTACAATTGAATAATACTGTTTGTAATTGTAAAACGTAGGAGTGAGGGGGTCTCTGGACGGCAACATGTTTCCCGTCAATGGCGCCAATACAGTGAGGGAAATTCCATTTTTCTTTAAATCCCCGCTCAGTCTTACGCCACGTAGCTTCATCTGGTGTTGGCATGAACTCCGGCTGCAAGCGTTGCCATAATGCATCACAGACGTCTTCCACGATGTTAGCAACTGTGCTTATTCCAACCCTGTAGCTGAAGCTGATCGTAGTATACGTATCACCAGTTGCCAAAAATCTGAAAATAAAAATTGTTTCAGAAAACTCCTTAAGACAACAGTGGAAAAAGCTAAAGGACTTCCACCGCCAAGCTTTGAATAGAAGAAGAACTATGACTGGGCAGGCCGCAAGCAAAACAAAAAAATGGAAGTACGTGGATGATATGAAGTTCGTGCTTAAGATGATGATGCATAGACCGTAAGTATAGTTTGTAAATTAGGTTTTATTACACTCTTTAATTTGATAAATACTTTATCTTAGTGATCTGAAACTACTAACAAGTACCCAGGTGTATCACAAAAAACATCAGATTAGTAAAACAGTTATTTTAATTGGGATTTGATCTAATCCTGAAATATTTATCTTCTCGTAGTTGTACGGTATAAAACAAACTTTCATTGTACAAAGTGAACACTATTCTTTTTTTTAACTTCATTGTTGGTGATGGAAGGTTTAGTTTTTAAAAAATTATTGTGGACATTTTCGAATTTAGTAAAAAAATGTTTTGTCATTACCGGTAATCAATCTGCAGCTACAAACCAGCATTTAATAATTTATCAAAGACAGTATGGTATAAAGTAAGACAATTATTTCATCAAACATAAATTTTATGTTTGGCCCCAACACATATCAGAATAGTACTATTTCGTTATTATACTTTCAGGAGTGACTCTAATATTCCCTTGCCGGATCGAAACGAGGAACAAGAATGAAGTATTGGGAAGCTGCACGAAAATGAGGAACAAGATGATCTCGACGGTGATATCGAAAGTAATGCCGGTGATGTAGAAAAAGTGGACGAAATGGTTGCAATGGGGAAAGAACGTCAAAACCGATCTCCAAGAGGCATAGACAAAGTTCTAAATTTCATGCATTGCAAAGAAAAAAATAAGAATTCTCGTACAAAAAGTGTCCCTGATGAAATAGACTGATTTTTTGCCAGTGCAGCGCAGTCGGTTCGGAAATTACCGCGGCGGTTATAAAACAAAGTCAAAATTGAGGTGCTAAATAGCATTTGTAAAGCGGAAGACGAAAATGATCTGTACTACCACTCAGCTGATAGTCCTAATTCATCTTCATCTTTTGTACCGACTCCACCACCTACCACTTCACACAATCAGTCCTCTTGTTCTCCTTTGTCAACTATTTCTGGACCTTCATCTATCCCTTCCCCAGAGTGTATTGCTTCATCCGTTTCTACAACTGGTTATTTCCTTAAATCTGTCAATGAAAACACCTTTGAACTACTTTAAGATTGTTGTCAAGAAGGTTAATTTAAGTTACTTGACATGTAACATTTTGGTATGTCACTTGAAGCTACTGAATTTCTCATTTACTTTAGTTTTTTAAATATACAGCAAAAACAAGTTTAATAAAACATAATTTGTCTAAATGTTACTTTTTCATAAGTTACAGTAGTAACATAAATATGTTTGTTAACTATTAAAGAATAAATAGATAGAATAATACTGTCAAAATTGCATTTTTTCTTATCTTAAACAAATGGCCAGTCGTTCCCTGCTACTAATTGCTTCCTAGTAGGTGGTGTCTTTTTTCCTGATGACACCGTCAACCACTGTCAGTACCTCATTCAACTGGTCATGACCTAACCTAAAATAGGTGCTGAATTTTTCATTATCCGCCTCAAGATCACGCATCAAGTGATGGTATTCGCCATGCTTCTTCCTTTTCCTATTGATTGGATGCACCCACTCGTTTCTTGAAGCCAAAGTATACAATAAAACCAGCTCATCGTCACTACTGTCGCTGCTGCTGGTGTCAAAAAACCAAGGTAAGCCGCACGAAAATCCAGACTGACACCACGGAACCGTCGGAGTTGACATCTTTCTGCATACTGGCATAAAATGTGGCCGGTATAGCATCGCAACTATCGCCGCTTTGTGAATTGGTACGTGGCTAGCGTGGCCGGCGTGGCGTACATCCAGACACGCACGCCATGTGCCGTGTGGAATGGCCTTTAGAGATGTCAATTCCTCTTCAACTGTACTGCTTACTCAGATATTCCTTATTGCTGTATCTATAGCCTTAGAGAACTTCAAGTCTATCTCGTCATACCTTGGTACTTCCATATCCCATTTTTTTCATAGTGAGTCTTCCTGACTAATGCCTTAAAATTCAGCCAACTCTTCATCACTACCACATTGTGATCTGAGTCTATATCTGCTTTTTGGTACGCCTCACAATCCAGTATCTGATTTCGGAATCTCGGTCTGACCATAATGTAATCCAGCTGAAATCTTCCTGTATCACCTGGCCTCTTCCAAGTACACCTCCTCCTCAAGTGATTCTTGAACAGGATTTTTCTGTTACTAGCTGAAATTTATTACAGAACTCAATTAGTCTTTCTCCACTCTCATTCCTTGTCTCAAGCACATATTCTCCTGTAACATTTTCTTCTGCTCCTTCCGCTACGTCTGTATTCCAGTCCCCCATGACTATTAGTTTTTTATCTCCCTTTTTTATACCTCATTACCCTTTCAATATCCTCATATACTTCCTCTATCTCTTCATCTTCGGCTTCCGACGTCGGCATGTATACCTGAACTATAGAGCTGTCGGTGTTCGTTTGTTGTCGATTTTGATAAGAATAACCCTATCCCTGAACTGCTCACAGTAACACCCTCTGCCCTACCTTCCTATTCATAACGAATCCTATTCCCGTTATACCATTTTCTGCTGCTGTTGATATTATCCTCTACTCATCTGACCATAAATCCTTGTCTTCTTCCCGTTTCACTTCACAGACCGCCACTATGTCTAGATTGAGCCTTTGCATTTCTCCTTTCAGAGTTTCTAGCTTCCGTACCACTTTCAGTCTTCTGTCATTCCACGCCCCTACTTGTAGAACGTTATCCTTTCGTAGCTTATTCAATCTTTTTCTCATGGTCACCTCCCCTTGGCACTCCCCTCTCGGAGATTCAAATGGGGGACTATTCGGGAAGCTTTTGCCAATGGAGCGTGGAACTAGGAACACAAAAAGTTGACTAATGTTTCAGATATATTGACCTTAAGCAAAACTGTCATTCAGTTTTGAAACCATAGGAACAAAATTCGTAATGATTATAGTATAACCAGTGGTGATACCTACTCAATAAAAGTATGGAATGAGGTTTACAATTTTCAGAATGCTCATGTCTGACAAAGTAACAGAAAGAGGTACACCTAGGCGAGTGTGGGGCGGAATTTTTATGCAGCTCGTCACAGTTGGCATATTTTCTTCATATTTAATTCCTGGTTGGTCCAGACTAATGGCGCCATAGGCTGTTAAAATATTCATATAGGAATTGCCGACATGTAATAGTCAGAGCAGATTGCTATGTTAAATACTACGATACATGCAGCTGAATCTAATTCAGTGTAGAAACCGCTCCTACGGGCCAACAAATGCCAAGTACCTACTAGTGAAGGTCTCTTAGAGTCATTAAGGCGGTGACATTTGTTAGGGTGGCGGTGAGATGTATCCACCACACACAGATATGATCAATAAAGTACCAATGTGCCGTGGCATGTACTGTTACTACATGAAACAAATATGGTACAATCGTTAAAAGTTATTCGTGGACCCAGGTCCACACCCTTCACTTTCATATTATACGAGGGCGTTCAATAGGTGCTGCTACACATTTTTTTTCTGTAAACAAGTTGGTCTTATTTAGTCTTTCAATACACCATATTATTCCCCACTCTTTTGGCTACAAAGCCCTATTTTTAAACATAATCTCCGTTCAATGCGACGACCGTACGCTGCCTTACTGGGAGGACCTGTAGGCTCGCTTGGTAACACTCTATTGGCTGACGTCGGAGCCAACGTATTGCTGCATCAATAATCTCACCATTATTCAGGTATTGGTTCCACCGAAGTCCATCCTCCATTGGGCCGTACAGCTGCAAGGCAGAAAGTGCGAGATACGGGCAGTAGGGTGGATGAGGAAGAACGATCCAGTGAAGTTTTGTGAGCTCCTCTCGGTTGTGCAGACGTGCATGAGGCCTTGCGTTGTCATGGAGAAGGAGAAGTTCGTTTTCATTTTTATGGCGACGAAGTCGCTGAAGCAATTTGTTCAGGTTCCTGATGGTAGCACAATACACTTCAGAGGTGATCGTTTCACCATGGGGGAGGACATCAAACAGAACAGCCCTTTCTGGGTACCGGAAGACCGCCGCCATGCCTATACTGGCTGAGGTTGCGGCTTTGAACTTTTCTTCAGAGAACAGGTGGTGTGGCGCCACTCCATGGATTGCCGTTTTGTTTGAAGTTCAAAGTGATGAACCCATGTTTCTAGACCCCTGTCACAATTCGACAAAAACTGTCACGATCACCCTCGTAACACGTAAGAAAACACCACACAGATGGTCCTTTTTCTGTTAGGCGCTGGGGAGCCCAGCGACAACACACCTTTGAATACCACAAATGGTGGATGGCTGTCAGCGTTACCAGCAGAGAGACACATTTGATTGTGATCCATCGATCACCTCGAATGAGAGTATCCGGCCATTCCAACACTACAGGAATCACATTTGTGTGCGGCCGGTCGTCACGCTGGAGATCGGGCAGGTTTGAGCGACTTTGTTGCGATGATGACTGACGCCTCGCCCAACGACTCAGAGTGCTTTTGTTCTCTTCCAGGTCTCCGTAGACATCCTGCAAGCGCCTATGAATATCTGCGATGCTCTGTTTTTTCACTGAAAGAAACTCAGTTAAGCATTTGATTGTGTGAACCATGACATTATGTTATGGAAATTACAATTCTATGGTATAAATGGAACAGCATTTGAGTGGTTTAAGTCATATCTACAGAACGAGAAGCAAAAAGTATCTTTATATGCTTCAAGTGATTCAAAGGAATTTGCCACTTCATCTAACTGGGGTGAAATTACATTTGGTGTTCCACAAGGTTCGATCATGGGTCCCCTCCTGTTCTTGATATATGTGAATGACCTCCCTTCTTATGTCAAACAAGATGCTGAACTGACACTGTTTGCTGACGATACAAGCATAATTATTTATCCAGTAAAAGAAAGTCCGATAGAAAATGATACAAACAAGTACTTTGGAAAAGTTATTAATTGGTTTTCTGCGAATGGGCTTGCTCTGAACTTTGAAAAACACAGTACATCCAATTTTCTGTTGCAAAAAGTATAATTCCTTCAATAAATATAACATTTCAGAAGAAGTCAGTAGCCAGGGCAGAGCATACTAAGTTTTTGGGTGTACATATAGATGAGAATCTTAATTGGAAAATTCATATTTTGGATCTCCTAATGTGCCTAGGTGCAGCAACTTTTGCAATCAGAATGATTGCCAATTTTGAGGATGTTGAAATTAGTAAGCTAACATACTTTGCATACTTCCACTCTCTGATGTCCTACGGAATAATATTCTGGGGTAACTCAACACTTAGGCAAAAAGGTATTCACTGCTCAAAAGAAAGTAGTTAGAACAATGTGTGGGGTTCATAGTCGCACATCTTGTAGGCATCTGTTTAAAGGTTAAGAATTCTTACAACTGCTTCGCAGTGCATTTACTCAGTAACGAAATTTTTTCTCAACAAAATGACCAGTTTAAAAACAGCAGCGACATTCATGATTACAGTACCATAAGAAAGAAAGACCTAACTATCCTTTACTTAACCTACGTTTGGCACAGAAGGGGGTAAAATATGCTGCTTTAAAACTCTTTAATAAGTTACCAGATGAAATAAAATGTCTGACAGACAGCAGTAATAGTTTCAAAAACAAATTGAAATCATACTTCCTAGACAACTCCTTCTATACAATATGATGAATTCTTGAATATGAGTTAATAAATCTGGAGATATAATATATGCATTTTGTGCCATTTAAGGGACTGGGATAGATAATAGAAATATTAAGGTATAACACTATAATGTAAACAAAAAAAAGAAAAAAACTTGTTTCCTGTTCGCATTTCTTGTGCATTTGACACGTTCCACATCATAATGGTTTTTCCGTACTATTGATCAATGGAACACGTAACTAACTACCTAACTAGCTCTCTGCTTGGAGCGCACCTTCGTTGCAGACGCCATTTTGAGACTGCATACAGTGCCGCCACGAATCGGAACTTCATGACACTATAGGGGCTTACGCAAGAGTATTCTACGATGTTCCGCAGCAAATATCGCATTTTTTCAGCCGAAACTGGCCGAGGAAAAAATATATTGTATTACGTATTGAACGCCCTTCGTGTGCTGGAAGAATATATAATTTCGTACACAGAGCTAACAGCAGTGGTAGCCACAATGGCTCTGACCCACTGGACGTAGAGTCTAAAAGAGTTTCGTTGATATATTTGTGTATATCATGCCATGTTTTTCAAACTACATGGAAGATTACATTGTGACTGGCGAGAAGTGGTGTGTCACTCTCGCAGCAACCACTGATAAAATATTTTAAACGGGTGAGACATCTGAATAATATGCATGCCCGTGCAACATTCGAACACCCTCCGTTTCGAAGTTGGTCGGGACAGCGTGACTTACATGTGATCTTGTATTATCTTGCTGAAAGTAACATCACAGAGACCTCGAAGACAGGGCACAGCCACCGGCCTAAACGCGTCAGAAATGTAACGGCAGCTGTCCAGATTACCAGCTCTGCGAAATACAGGTGATCGCGTTGCTCCGCGGTTCCCCAGACGTCCTCGCCGTGGCTGTGTAGCAGCAAACAAGCCCATTTCCAGACATAAAGCTGATGCTCTGTCTGTTCGATTCTCCACTGACGCAGAAACCGGAAGTCAGTCCTCTAAGGCGCCAGTCGTGTGGGGTCGTTGACATTCTCCAGCGTATGTGTATTGTACTCCTGACACCGTCTATTCCACATTCACACGACAATCGTGTGATTCTGACCTACGAAAGTAGCAATATCGCGGAACGATTTACCGCTACCACGGTAGGCTATCTTCCTGCTGCTATCGAATTTCGCCACGTGCTTGATGACATTTTTCCTTTTCTCACGAGGTTTATCACAATCTTCTAAAAAACAATCAGCTTTCAAATTCTATTCATGAATGAGAGACTCGCCGTATTATCTTTCCGTATATGACGGAAGGTAGATGGCCGTAGTTTAAGCTACTACTCTCAGATGTACGGAAATGCTAATCGTTTATACACTCCTGGAAATTGAAATAAGAACACCGTGAATTCATTGTCCCAGGAAGGGGAAACTTTATTGACACAGTCCTGGGGTCAGATACATCACATGATCACACTGACAGAACCACAGGCACATAGACACAGGCAACAGAGCATGCACAATGTCGGCACTAGTACAGTGTATATCCACCTTTCGCAGCAATGCACGCTGCTATTCTCCCATGGAGACGATCGTAGAGATGCTGGATGTAGTCCTGTGGAACGGCTTGCCATGCCATTTCCACCTGGCGCCTCAGTTGGACCAGCGTTCGTGCTGGACGTGCAGACCGCGTGAGACGACGTTTCATCCAGTCCCAAACATGCTCAATGGGGGACAGATCCGGAGATCTTGCTGGCCAGGGTAGTTGACTTACACCTTCTAGAGCACGTTGGGTGGCACGGGATACATGCGGACGTGCATTGTCCTGTTGGAACAGCAAGTTCCCTTGCCGGTCTAGGAATGGTAGAACGATGGGTTCGATGACGGTTTGGATGTACCGTGCACTATTCAGTGTCCCCTCGACGATCACCAGTGGTGTACGGCCAGTGTAGGAGATCGCTCCCCATACCATGATGCCGGGTGTTGGCCCTGTGTGCCTCGGTCGTATGCAGTCCTGATTGTGGCGCTCACCTGCACGGCGCCAAACACGCATACGACCATCATTGGCACCAAGGCAGAAGCGACTCTCATCGCTGAAGACGACACGTCTCCATTCGTCCCTCCATTCACGCCTGTCGCGACACCTCTGGAGGCGGGCTGCACGATGTTGGGGCGTGAGCGGAAGACGGCCTAACGGTGTGCGGGACCGTAGCCCAGCTTCATGGAGACGGTTGCGAATGGTCCTCGCCGATACCCCAGGAGCAACAGTGTCCCTAATTTGCTGGGAAGTGGCGGTGCGGTCCCCTACGGCACTGCGTAGGATCCTACGGTCTTGGCGTGCATCCGTGCGTCGCTGCGGTCCGGTCCCAGGTCGACGGGCACGTGCACCTTCCGCCGACCACTGGCGACAACATCGATGTACTGTGGAGACCTCACGCCCCACGTGTTGAGCAATTCGGCGGTACGTCCACCCAGCCTCCCGCATGCCCACTATACGCCCTCGCTCAAAGTCCGTCAACTGCACATACGGTTCACGTCCACGCTGTCGCGGCATGCTACCAGTGATAAAGACTGCGATGGAGCTCCGTATGCCACGGCAAACTGGCTGACACTGACGGCGGCGGTGCACAAATGCTGCGCAGCTAGCGCCATTCGACGGCCAACACCGCGGTTCCTGGTGTGTCCGCTGTGCCGTGCGTGTGATCAGTGTCCGGAGCAAGTATGGTGGGTCTGACACACCGGTGTCAATGTGTTCTTTTTTCCATTTCCAGGAGTGTATATCGAAGCATCTAGTACACTTCACGCCAGTTTGAAGTTTGTTGCATGCTGCCTTCATGGTGCTGGAATTTTAATGGTCAGCAATGTACATGGTATCCGCACACCATTGAAAAATGCAAGGTGGTGGGTATCTCTTGCCATTGCTTAATAGTCCTTTTCAAGTTCCACTCATAAGTCGAGCAAGAGAAAAACTATTGTCCGTAAGCCTCTATATAATCCGCAGTCTCCTTTATGTTTCTTGACGTTTATTATATGAAACGAACGTCGGATGCAGCTGAAACGTTCTGCAGTCTGTCGCAAATGCTTGTTCTCTCAACTTCCTCAATAACGTTTCGCTAAAAGCCCGTTTTCTTCTATGCAGGTGTTGTTCTCGAGACTCCTGGAGCATTCTCGTACTGATAGAAATTGCCAGTTACAAATCTACGATCTCTTCTCTGAATTGCTTCGATGTCCTCCTTTAATCTGATCTGGCGAAGATCGAAAGTACTCAAGTGCCTTTATAGGTGCGCTACCCATTCCCAGAGCTCTCTCAATAAATCGCAGTTGACCACTCGCTCTCCCTGCAACTGGGCTTATGTTCTCGTTAAATTTCGTGTAGTTTTCCAACTTTACGTCTACAAATGTAATGAATATGACTCAGCATACAATACTGTATTTCAGATGTAAAACAGGATATGGACGTCGAAGTAAGTCAGATGATGCTGAGGGTATTAAATTAGGAAATGAGACACTAAAAATAGCAGATCAATTTTCCTACTTGGACAGTACGTTGGGCGAAATAGAAAGGCTAAAAAATTGAGACTGGCAATAACAAGAAAAGCATTTCAGAAAAAGAGGACTTTGTTACCATCGAACACAAATTAAAGTATTAGATAATCGTTCCTGAAGGTGTTTGGAGGGTAGCCCAGTACGGACGTGAAACGTGGATAATAAACAGTTTCAGATAAGAAAGTAAGAGAAGCTTTTGAAGTGTGGTGTTACAGAAGAATGTTAAAGTTTAGACCCGTAGATCGATTAGGAGGTAGTCAAGCAAACTGGGGAGAAATAAATTTGTGGCAGAAACAGACTAAAAGAAGAGATCGGTTGATAGGACACACGAAGGTACTTGCAAACAGAATGTCACCAGCATGTTATGCCCTTGGAATCCTATCATCAGTTGTAAGTAGGCTGTTTAGGTTTTCTTATTGGTAACGCCAAGTAGCGCTCTGTATGAAAATCACTGGCTGTGCTGTGTGCAGTCTGTGGCTAGTTTGCATTGTTGTCTGCCATTGTAGTGTTGGGCAGCTGGATGTTAACAGCGCGTAGCGTTGCGCAGTTGGAGGTGAGCCGGCACCAGTGGTGGATGTGGGGAGAGAAATGGCGGAGTTTTGAAATTTGTAAGAATGGATGTCATGAACTGCTATATATATTATGGCTTTTGAACAGTATTAGGGTAAATACATTGTTTGTTCTCTGTCAAAATCTTTCATTTGCTAACTATGCCCATCAGTAGTTAGTGCCTTCAGTAGGTAGAATCTTTTACTTAGCTGGCAGTAGTGGCGCTCGCTGTATTGCAGTAGTTCGAGCAACGAAGATTTTTGTGAGGTAAGTGATTTGTGAAACGTATAGGTTAATTTAGTCAGGGCCATTCTCTTGTAGGGATTACTGAAAGTCAGATTGCGTTGCGCTAAAAAAATATTGTGTCAGTTTAAGCACAGTAATGTATAATTGTTCAAAGGGAACGTTTCACAGTGTGTAACATGCAGTGTGCTTTAGTTATATATTATTCATATGTACGCTAAATTCCTAGCTATGGAATTCTTTTCTGGGGAACAAATGCATAAAATATGAACACAATTTTCAATCTCCAGAAAAGAGCCATAAGAATAATAAGCAAAAATACTAGTCGAGCTCATTGTAAAGATCTGTTCAGAACACTGGGGATTTTAACTGTTCCATGTGAATACATTTACCTATCAGCTGTACACATCAAAAATAACATTGGTAATTACTGCACAAACAGCTCTGTCCATGACCATGCTACAAGAGATAGACTCAACTTACATTTACCAAGAAAAAATAAACATAAAACTCAAAACAGCATTTTCTACCAAGGAATAAAACTGTACAATAAATTACCAAAAGAGATTAAAGAAATTGCCAAAATACACTTATTTAAAAAGGCAGCTAAAAAGTACCTATTATGCAATACATTTTATATATTGAAGGATTACTTAGCTAAAGCAGAGTAGGGATTTGATAAAAAAAATGTTATACAAATAAATAATATAATGATTATAAAGTATCCAACATTCCACATAACACCTTCACTTAATGTTTTTTTTTCCTTTCTAGAAATACGTACCCCCAAGCTATGCATAGTACAATACTAACACCTCTTCCTCTTTCTGAGCTCAATATCTCACTCATTATGGAGGGATGCTGATTCAGTTTTTCAAGATAGCAGATGGGAAGTTGCGGTATTGAAAATGGCCCAGAGATCACCAGTGTGTGTGTGTGTGTGTGTGTGTGTGTGTGTGTGTGTGTGTGTGTGTGTGTATTGAGTGAAGTGTTATGAAACAATGTGTGTATAGTGTGTGCAGTGACTGATAGTGTGATATGAGTGAACAATGTGGCATTACATTATTTGATAAGTTATTTGTAAAAAATGTATTGTATACCAGGAGTAAATCTAATGATTGTCTCTAACTAGAAGTCTGTAAATATATATGTATACGAATTAGCATATTTTAAATTGATTTAAATTTGTAAATACTTTGATATGTCCTACATCCTTGTAAAAAGAGATCTACAGACGAATAAAGCTACTACTACTACTACTACTACTACTAGGACATGCCCTGAAGTATCAAGAAAGGGTGCAGAAATTACGCTGAGATGAGGAAACCTACACAGGATAGACTAACCTGGAGAGCTGCATCGGACCAATCTTCGGACTGATTGTCAAAGCAGCAAAAACATGTTGAGAATAGTAACGGTAACTATGTACTATGAGATATGGCTATGAAACTGTCAAACCAATATCATATAAAAAAAGCCTTATCACCCAGCCCTCGTTCAGAAGCAATGTAACCACAAATGACATGTAATAATAAAATGTGGTACTGTCATGAGTAAACAAAAACTTTCTTGTATTACAACCCATACATGTTCCAAAGAAGTTTCTCCATCTTCAGTGGATTTTATTATACGTAAAACAGAATAGAAAGAATCTATGCTTTATGATATTTACCAGTAGTGACAGAAATATTAACATGAAGAATAGGTATGTACCTTATTATTAGACATCGGCGTTCACAAGTCTGTTTGGCATTTGCAGCACAGCTACAATTAATCCCTTCCACAATTCATCTGCAGTCCATAAGCGTTAGCATTCTTTTGTTACATAATTTTTCACAACTTGTTTACTACTCCTAATATAATTTTACCGTTTTTTTTCTTTTTTAGCACTACTGTAGTTATATTATGTCGTTCTGTAAACAAAGATTCGCTATTTTGGTCTTTGACTAGCTTTTTTTAGGTTACAGTACTATTTTTATAAAAAATGTGTTGGAACGTATGCTGGTTGTGATTAGCCTTTATGAAATATTGACTGAGGAGAGGGAGCAGACTATGTATGTAAATGTGTGTCCTTATTGTTTTTAGAGGTCGCATTATCGTGCTTCTACACGATGTCTGAGTGGAGTTTCCTAACACTGTTTGTGTAAAGTTCATTTGTTCCGCCATCTTGTTCTAGGTATTCTGGGCGGGAATTTTGAATTTTACAGTGACTTTAGGTTGTGTGTGTGTGTGTATGAGAACAGGGTTCCATTGTATGGTATATAAATGTCGTGTGACTAGGGCCTCCCGTGGGGTAGACCGTTCACCGGGTGCAAGTCTTTCGATTTGACGGCACTTCGGCGGCTTGCGCGTCGATGGGGATGAAATGATGATTAGGACAAAACAACACCCAGTCCCTGAGTGGAGAAAATCTCCGACCCAGCCGGGAATCGAACCCGGGCCCATAGGTTTGACGCCGGCCGGAGTGGCCGTGCGGTTCTGGGCGCTACAGTCTGGAGCCGAGCGACCGCTGCGCTCGCAGGTTCGAATCCTGCCTCGGGCATGGCTGTGTGTGATGTCCTTATGTTAGTTAGGTTCAATTAGGTCTAAGTTCTAGGCGACTGATGACCTGACAAGTTAAGTCGCATAGTGCTCAGAGCCATTTGAACCATAGGTTTGACATTCTGTCACGCTGACCACTCAACTACTGGGGGCGGACCATTGTCTACTAATGTGTATTTATTCATCAGTTCTTTTCCTTCCACTACGACTTTTTGTATGTGGTAATTTCTTTCTATTATAAGTTTATGTGGAGGCTATTGCTGCACTTAAGAATTTTTAAGTCTGTGTTTATGGTTGTTGGTCTGTGTTTCTCGTCCATGAGATAACCTGCAAGCGTGGAATATGCTGCTGTTATGTCAAGTGCCTTTCTGTGTTCAGTGTATCTGATTTTGAAATTTCTGCTTGTTTGTCCAACATAAACTGAGTTGGTAGATCCCAGAATGTTACTATGAGCTGGTCTTAGTTTCTTTTGGGTAGAACTGTCTGTTCTGTAGGCAGTTTTGTCCTTCGACCATGTTCTGTACGCAATTTTCAGTCCTTCGACCGCAAAATGATTAACTTAGGGCCTTGTTCAATAGACGTTAGTTATTAATATAAACACATTACTTGCAACTGCCTTACCGTAATTTATATTATCTGTCATGATTGTTCCGGTTCGAATATCGTGAACACAGTTGGAACAATAGTGTCACTTCTTGGTATATTGCTAGAAGGACGCAGTTTGGGGTACTTTGCCGGCCGTTGTTACCGAGAGGTTCTAGGCGTATCAGTCCGGAACCGCGCTGCTGCTACGGTCGCACGTTCGAATCCTGCTCGGGCGTGGATGTGTGTGTTGTCCTTAGGTTAGTTACGTTTAATTAGTTCTAAGTTTAGGGGACTGATGACCTCAGATGTTAAGTCCCATAGTGCTCAGAGCCACTTGAACCATTTTTTTTTCGGGTACTTTGGCTGACGGCAGTTTGGTTGATAATCTAACGTTTCGCCGGCACATGGCAATAGCATACTGAAGGAATGATGCTCTATTCACCAACACGAGGTGAGATTATGTCAGTCAGTGGTCAACACATGAACCTGAAACTAAAACCTCCATGCTCTCTCAGTAAAAGTGATTCAATTAAAGGTATGATCATTGTTCCAAATTATTGGTATTAAGCAAGTTTTTATTCTTGTCCAAATAAACAACACGTACGAATTTACTTAGTGCTGTTTTCTTCTTTTTTTCCCCACTTTATCTTCAATCGTTCAGTGTGTTTTGGTTTACATGTATCTCCATCCGGAATTTTTCGTACACACTTGTCAGCAAATTTGTGTTTGCAAATTAGGGTTCTAAATTTCGTTCTATCCCGAATAATTTCTCCATGAATGCCAATTTCTTATAAGTCTTCATTAACATCTGGTAGCCAGTGGTTAGCAGTTTTCATCGATTACCTATTCTAGAATTTTCTTTATGAGCCTGTTGTCTGGTGTTGGCGTACTGAAAAGTAATACAGGGTGATTCAAAAAGAATACCACAACTTTAGGAATTTAAAACTCTGCAACGACAAAAGACAGACCTAAGCACTATCTGTCGGCGAATTAAGGGAGCTATAAAGTTTCATTTAGTTGTACATTTGTTCGTTTGAGGCGCTGTTGACTAGGCGTCAGCGTCAGTTGATGCTAAGATGGCGACCGCTCAACAGAAAGCTTTTTGTGTTATTGAGTACGGCAGAAGTGAATCGACGACAGTTGTTCAGCGTGCATTTCGAACGAAGTATGGTGTTAAACCTCCTGATAGGTGGTGTATTAAACGTTGGTATTTCAGCCAATAAAGTTTTTGGTCCCTTTTTCTTCGAAGGTGCTACTGTAACTGGACTACAGTATCTGGAGATGTTAGAGAATTGGCTGTTCCCTCAGCTCGAACAAGAAGCACAACAATTCATATTTCAGCAGGATGGAGCGCCACCACATTGGCACTTATCTGTCCGTAACTACCTGAACGTCAACTACCCGAGCCGATGGATCGGCCGCCAGGCAGCCCGTGACAGAGCACTTCATCACTGGCCTCCAAGAAGCCCTGATCTTACCCCCTGCGATTTTTTCTTATGGGGGTATGTTAAGGATATGATGTTTCGGCCACCTCTCCCAGCCACCATTGATGATTTGAAACGAGAAATAACAGCAGCTATCCAAACTGTTACGCCTGATATGCTACAGAGAGTGTGGAACGAGTTGGAGTATCGGGTTGATATTGCTCGAGTGTCTGGAGGGGGCCATATTGAACATCTCTGAACTTGTTTTTGAGTGATAAAAAACCTTTTTAAATACTCTTTGTAATGATGTATAACAGAAGGTTATATTATGTTTCTTTCATTAAATACACATTTTTAAAGTTGTGGTATTCTTTTTGAATCACCCTGTACTTTCCCATTTTTGATTCTATTCTTAATATAGGTTGAGGTATTACATGTGATGCATACTACTCGGTCAGCTTTCCCATTTCGCTGACCCAAGTTGCAGCCCTCTGCCGTAAGAGGGCTCGGAATTGTAGCGTGTGAGATTGCGCTGTGTAACGTAACTATGTCGGTGCGTGAGATATAGCGCTCTGCAATCGATTTCCTAACAGTCCACACACGGAGTACCTCCTTTTTCAGCATGACAATGCCAGACCACATACGAGAACTACGACATACGCAAAAATCCGACGTTTGGGGTCCATTATCAGCGATCATCCTCCATACAGTCCCGACATGGCACCATCTGATTTTCATCTGTTTCCAAAACTTAAAGAACACCTTCGAGTACTTCATTTTGACAGTGATGAGGCAGTGGAAGCAAAAGCTAGATTGTGGCTCTGTCAACAAAGTCAGAAATTCTATTACGATGTTGTCAACAAACTGGTTTCTCTTTGGGAGAAATGTGTTCTTCGCCAGGGTGACTATGTTGAAAAATAAACATGTAGACATGAGGAATATAGGTATATAATATTAATAGTTTAGTTGCATATACGGAACATACCCCCATGAATCCATACATGTTAATAAAGTTTGTTCTGTTTAAAAAGCTTTAAGAATTTTTACATAAAAAATTCGGCGGCGTTACTTTTCAGCACGCCCTCGTAGTTGGCCGTAAAGCTGTAATCGGTGTTTCGTGATTGTATTTGTGATTTTTTTCATAATTTTATACATTTCTTTGAACATTTTTTTCATCCAGATTCCATTTTCACTTGTTGCTCTCAACTTTTTCCCCCTTCGTGTTTTTTAATCATTTTTATTTGGAATCTGCCCTCAGCTATCATGGCTTCGTATGCGAGAACAGCTTCTGTTTTAACAAATGTTTTATAATATTGTAATTTTCACTTTTCTGACATAGTTTTTTTTGTCTCTCTTCCAGATGAGTTTGAATGCTTTTCTCAGTTTTTCTATTCCTGATTTGTTAGCTTCCCGACCAAACCTTGTCGATGCAATAATTAGTTGTAGATTATTGAAATAGTGTGTTTGGTGCCTGAAGACTGGTCGTTAATCTGCATACGGTCGCTTGCATACAGTGCGTCTCCTCGTATAAAACCTGGAAACCAGTTTTTGCCCATACTTCACGCAGTTTCTCCAAAGGTTGGATTGCTTCCGTTATTTTGTTGTAGACGACTGCAGGGTGATCAGTTAATGCCAGACATTCTAGGGGAATTTTATTTTGGAGACTTCTGCCAATATTTATAAATTTAAGATCATTTTCACATATCATGATAAGCTTTTATCATATATTTATTTTTTGTAATTATAGCTATTGCTGTAACTGTTACTTTACCGATTGCAAATACACTCCTGGAAATTGAAATAAGAACACCGTGAATTCATTGTCCCAGGAAGGGGAAACTTTATTGACACATTCCTGTGGTCAGGTACATCACATGATCACACTGACAGAACCACAGCCACATAGACACAGGCAACAGAGCATGCACAATGTCGGCACTAGTACAGTGTATATCCACCTTTCGCAGCAATGCAGGCTGCTATTCTCCCATGGAGACGATCGTAGAGATGCTGGATGTAGTCCTGTGGAACGGCTTGCCATGCCATTTCCACCTGGCGCCTCAGTTGGACCAGCGTTCGTGCTGGACGTGCAGACCGCGTGAGACGACGCTTCATCCAGTCCCAAACATGCTCAATGGGGGACAGATCCGGAGATCTTGCTGGCCAGGGTAGGTGACTTACACCTTCTAGAGCACGTTGGGTGGCACGGGATACATGCGGACGTGCATTGTCCTGTTGGAACAGCAAGTTCCCTTGCCGGTCTAGGAATGGTAGAACGATGGCTTCGATGACGGTTTGGATGTACCGTGCACTATTCAGTGTCCGCTCGACGATCACCAGTGGTGTACGGCCAGTGTAGGAGATCGCTCCCCACACCATGATGCCGGGTGTTGGCCCTGTGTGCCTCGGTCGTATGCAGTCCTGATTGTGGCGCTCACCTGCACGGCGCCAAACACGCATACGACCATCATTGGCACCAAGGCAGAAGCGACTCTCATCGCTGAAGACGACACGTCTCCATTCGTCCCTCCATTCACGCCTGTCGCGACACCACTGGAGGCGGGCTGCACGATGTTGGGGCGTGAGCGGAAGACGGCCTAACGGTGTGCGGGACCGTAGCCCAGCTTCATGGAGACGGTTGCGAATGGTCCTCGCCGATACCCCAGGAGCAACAGTGTCCCTAATTTGCTGGGAAGTGGCGGTGCGGTCCCCTACGGCACTGCGTAGGATCCTACGGTCTTGGCGTGCATCCGTGCGTCGCTGCGGTCCGGTCCCAGGTCGACGGGCACGTGCACCTTCCGCCGACCACTGGCGACAACATCGATGTACTGTGGAGACCTCACGCCCCACGTGTTGAGCAATTCGGCGGTACGTCCACCCGGCCTCCCGCATGCCCACTATACGCCCTCGCTCAAAGTCCGTCAACTGCACATACGGTTCACGTCACGCTGTCGCGGCATGCTACCAGTGTTAAAGACTGCGATGGAGCTCCGTATGCCACGGCAAACTGGCTGACACTGACGGCGGCGGTGCACAAATGCTGCGCAGCTAGCGCCATTCGACGGCCAACACCGCGGTTCCTGGTGTGTCCGCTGTGCCGTGCGTGTGATCATTGCTTGTACAGCCCTCTCGCAGTGTCCGGAGCAAGTATGGTGGGTCTGACACACCGGTGTCAATGTGTTCTTTTTTCCATTTCCAGGAGTGTAAGTAAATTAAAAGGATGTGCGGAAATGAAACCTTGATAAAGTTTTGTGTGTATTTTCCGGTTCGGTGTAAGAAGGAGTCTGGAGGCCTATTCTAGTCTGGCGAAACAAACCGGAGAATATATAAAATAAACAATAACGGTTTTTCTGTTAAGAGACTGTAGTAGCTTAAATATGCATCTAAGGAAACTATTGTGAGCGTCACCTACAGAGTTGTATGGTCATACCTTTACATATATTAAGAAAACCTTGGTTTGATACGTTGCGTCATCTATGAAATATAGGTGTGACCGTTTTAAGCAGGACACGCCACAAACAGCCTCTCAAGGGCTTTTTGAAAGGACCCTCGCCAGGATAGATAACAGGTTACTTCCTTAGGAAATGCAGACGGACGAAGTCGTAGGTAATCTTTTAGGTCAGAACATAGAGTTTTAGTACCCAATAAACTCGACCGTAAGTCGTGAACCCAAACCTGTGGAAAAATAAACACAGGGACCGCTCAAACGGCTGCTGCTGCGGTCTTTTTACGGGTGCCATGATTACCCTTTACCCCGTTTCACGACTCCATCAACCTCTCTCTCTTAATCAGACCCACGTCCGCAGGCTCCACAAAATTGACTCCGCCTTTGCAACCGCCGTTCTATTTGGAAATCGTTAAAAGAAAATACTGTGGTTTAACAGAGCTGCTCTATAGCACAGTGGCACCTATTTACGACGTGTTTGCTGCACACCATCCCGACTAACGTTGACCGTTATGAACGGAAGGCAACACATACGGACAGATATTTACATAAAAATTCTAATCATCATCCTCAACAAAAAAAAAGAGGTGTCATAAAAAGTCTTGTCGATCGAGCGGAACGGATATGTACACCTGAACATTTGGATGCTGAAGTGAAACATCTGAAGCAGGCTTTTGAAAAAAACGGCTACTCAAGGATAGAGATAAATAGAATTTTGCGTCCAAGGAATAGAAACCCAAAAGATAAGAATGAACCACAACGACAGAAAAATACAGTAGTTCTCCCTTTTATTAAAAAAAGTAACAGATCGGATCGGTAAGATTTGACGAAAACATGACATAAAACCGATCTTTAAACCAACAAAGAAAATAAGTCAAGTACTACGATCTGAGAAGGATAAACGCCCTCCCCTGTCGACATGTGGTGTGTATAAAATTCCATGTACCTGTGGTAAAGTTTACATTGGTACTACCAAAAGAAGCGTAAACACGCGACTGAAAGAGCATAAAAGTCTTTGTCGACTTGGAAAAATAGAAAAGTCAGCTGTAGCAGAACATGCTCTTCAACCAGGCAACCACCAAGTGAAGTTTTCGGATACCGAAGTTTTATCTACAACGTTAAATTACTATCCACGGCTATATAGAGAAGCTATCGAAATTTATAAACATCACGATAATTTCAATAGGAAAGAGGAGGCTATGAAACTTAGCGATATATGGACAGTGGCTCTACACAATTGCTAACAATTTTTATCTTGGACAAGGTGGTAATCGATAGTCAACTTTATCTTTGCTATGGATTATCAGTGGCTCTACAAAATTGCTAACAATTTTTATCTTTGACAAGGTGGTAAACGATAGTCAACCTCATCTTTGCTATGGATTATCACTGCTCATCACGTGTCACCTGAACCACGCCCCCCTTTCTCACAATATATAAGTCGCTCTCAGACACCCGACCAGTCAGTCGGCAAGACTCAGCGGAGCAGCGCCTCTGAGGAAGTCCAGCGCAGTTCTGGACGAAACGTAAGGAGCAGAAAAGTTCTTGGACCACGACCTCACATCCCGGAAAGTATATCAACAGCCAATATAGACTGTGCCTGTCCCATTACCGGCTGTTCGCTGAAGACCACATTCGAGTTGATGACGAATCATCGCTGAGTACGCTGAATTCTTACGGCGCGCCACGTGACCATCAGATGTGTTATCAATGGGTGTTGATAAATTTGAGGTATGCTGTTTTAACAGCTGATTTGATGCCTACCTCCTCCACCTGTAGCTTCAGCTACGTTTCTACCAAGTGAGCGTAGCACAGCGGCTAAATCTTACGGCCATGATACTGGTGAGACGAGTTCAAATCCCCCTTGTGTACTTTTATTTTTAAATTTTGTCCTACAGAATGTCGTTAAATACACTCTTGTTCAGGAAAAAATAGAACACATTGAATGACTAGAGATAGGACGTCAATATTTACAGGACGTGTAGGTTAGTTTGCCTTGCAGCAATGATTAGTACTTCAGTCACCTCGGTTCAACATGTGTCTTGTTGCCTAGTAGACACACAGGGTTCGCCATGTGACCTGATACCTTGTTTCATGCGTAATGGCATAGACGCTATAAGGCACGAACGGTGTCCTTGGTATAGCCGTCCATGCTGCATTAAATGGTTCCAAAGTTCATTGTGGTGGGTGACACTGAGGGTGATCTGGCGGTCCAGGGCAAAAGGCTGGCATAGTGGGACACCAAGAAGGCATGTCTTCGTGCAGCAACACGTGGTCGCGCATTGTCTTGCTGAAAAATGGCGGCCAGGATGTTGCACGGAAAGGGTATGCTACGGGTCGCAGGATGTCATTCACGTAGGTCACAAAGGTCAAAGTGCTCTGGACACGCACCAACTGTGATTTATGGTTGTACCCAATAGCACCCCACACCATAACGCCTTGACTTGAGGCTGTATGTCTTGTGCGAATGCAGTCACTGTGATGACGCTCCCCCTGTCAGTGGTGACCCAAAAGGCGGCCATCATTTTCAAACAAACAAAACCCAGATTCATTCTAAAACGCTATCTGACGCCGTTCCGATGCCAAGTGACATCTTTCCAAACACCATGCCGTCTAGCATGTTTTTGCACATTCGTGAAAGGTAGGCGGAGAAGTGGACGACGCGCACGTGACCCATGCCGTAATAAACGGCGACTGACTGTAACGCCTGACAGTGTACGATGTGTTCTACTGTTCCACTGTTGCACCAGAGCCGAGGAGGACGCAGATCTGTCTTACAACGCCATTCAGCCGAGGTGTCGATGTTCTCGGAGGTGGTCTGGGTGGTGCGACCTGACCCATCTCGTATCTTCTACGGCCTTCCGTGAACCATTCTGCACACAGCCGTTGCACTGCCGAAACACTTGGTCTCACACGAGCAGCAGTTTTCCGGATGGATGCATCACATTCTCTCGTGCAATAATGCCCCCTGTTTCAAACTGACTGATTTGACAGTACGGTTCGCGCATACATCTGCATGACATCCCACACGTCTAATCAAGTCACATTGATCCATTACTTTCGGTTTATAGCGACAACGAGACCGCGGGTACATTGTACCGGTAGATGGTGATGCGCAGCGGGATTAGCCGAGCGGTCTCAGGCGCTTCAGTCATGGACTGTGCGGCTGGTCCCGGCGGAGGTTCGAGTCCTCCCTCGGGCATGGGTGTGTGTGTTTGTCCTTAGGATAATTTAGGTTAAGTAGTGTGTAAGCTTAGGGACTGATGACCTTAGCAGTTAAGTCCCATAAGATTTCACACACATTTAAACATTTGATTTGGTGATGCGCAGTGATGTCTATGATGACCCTGAACTTGCGGGCCGACGTGGTTCAAATGTTGATCATTTCTGCATGTACATGTCTGTGAATAAGAACGCCCTGTCTCTAGCCATTCAAGCTGTTTCGTTTTTTCTGAACATGAGTTTAGTATTATGCTAGGCAAAATTATTTAAAAATAGTCATTTTCACCGTAGTAATTTAACTAATAAATCGAGTATTACAGCAAATTTCCTTCAAATGTATATTCCGTTTGTTACAGAACAGATTACAGAATCGTCTTTCTCGCTATCGTTCGTATAGCTTGCTGTGATAGAACAGAATTCAGGATGGTATTTCTCGCAGAAGCAGCTGAAACAAAAATTCTTAGAGCGACATGCACATTTACTGAAAGCGACTGTCTTGCAGGCACACGGATTTTTCAGAAGCGATACCTGAAAACAAAGTTCTTTTTCCGATCAGCTTGTATGTAAACCACGCGTATATGATCATTCCAGTGAAAGCTGGTGCACCAGACTGATACGCAGAATTAAATAATGTACTTTTATGGACTCTTCCTTCGAAGTGATTTCTCTATTAGTCTTTAGTCTTTGAATTTTTTTCGTGAAATTTTTAACCTGCCTGTAAAAATAAACAATACAGGTTTGGCAAAATGTAATACATTTCTGTGGGGTAATTTTTACGGTGCAGGTGCGTGCCTGTGTTTCATCTACAAAGATCTTTTCGTTATGTTTCTCATCAGTCTGCCCTCCCTACTAACGAATAATGTAAAGAAACTTTTCTTGTCCTACGTTAGGAAGAATGACTGATTTTATATCTCTTCGTACACCACTATCGTAAGCTCCCACGATTTGGCGCTGGTCACAATTACACATTTTAATTTGTCAGTCAACTCTTCAACTTTTCGATAAACATTCCAACCCAATTTCCGGTACGGTTCCTGTAGATGTAAGAGAACGTAAGGGAATATCTTTCGTGGAGCAGTTACAGTATACTGTGCTGCGAAGGAATCACCAAACGGGTCTTCGTTACTTGTTCGGCAGGGGATCTGTTGTACATCGATTGCTATTGGCAGCCACTTTGATCGATGTTTATTAGACAATCAGGGTCAAAATTAAGGATGATTGCTTTCCTCTAAATCTGGAATCCTTCCGCAGCTGCGAGCACTTCGTCCATCGTTAAGTACTCTTTTCACGTGTCCATATATTTCCAATTTTAATTACGAACTACAAACAGAATGCGCATTTGGAAAACGTGTACTTAAATGATTGATTTATTAATGCAATTACTAAGTCAAAAATTATTATTTTTGTACATTTTTTCACGACACATACTATTTAATGATATTTTGTAGGATGAAAATGCAAAATAAATAAATAAATAAAACAAAATACGTGGACAGGGTTTACACTTCCATCGTGGTAGCCGTCATCAACAGCCCCTGAGCCATGCCCGGTCGCTGGAAACATAATAATCGTTACGGACACAGAAGTTACACATAAAACTACTAGTGAGTGTTCTAACTATCAAGGTGGGTTGTAGATGGTAGGGGCTTTAAAACATTTTCATTAGATTTTCCTGAAATTTTGACAAAAATTATTTGGTACGTAATTATTATTATTATTATTATTATTAAATGCTTTAACTTGATGAAACTCTGCTTTATAAATTTTATAAAGTGAAACTACATCCCTCCTTTATCAATAGTCATTACCGTGGAACGCGTGGGCAATCACAAAATTTTAGTTCTTGAAAAGGTAACACAGTTTGGATTATATAAAAATGATTGAGAATGTATGCAAAATTTAGTTTACTGACAACATTTATTTTCCCAAAACAAAGATAGACATAAATTATGCTACACAAGTTTTGGTTGTAAATAGTAACAACTAATAGTTAGTTTAAAACCGCAGTGGACAAGGATCCTGGGTGGCAGAAGTGAGTCAAGTAATCTGGCCCTAAAAATGTGGATAACGCAATCTGAATTCATCTGACGCTGAGCATACTTTGATAATCTACAGACGTTTCTCTATATAGGTGCAGCTGAGAGCAAGTGGCGATTGAGATCTGTACGCTCTGACAAGGCCGGAGCAGCAGTACATTACGCTGTTTGCTTCGTGCAGCGACGTAACTTGCAGCTTGCGAGATGTGTGCGACGGAGGAGAGGCGAGGGGCGCCACCTGTGAATCGGTCGCGGCCACGAAAGTAATGCATAAATCTCACGGTCTAGCGACCAGGCAGGCGGATCGCAATTTACTGTCTACCAGAGCCCTGAAATCACAGTAGATTTCAGTGTGTGACACTCCAGTTTGCTGGTCGTACAAAGGACCAATTTGGCTCACTTATACGGCAGAGCACACAAAGGTACCAAACGGTCGGTACAGTAAGAACTTCATCACAGGCTCCCCAGTCTAAACTACTTGCAAGTGAAGTCAGTCTCAGGACAAGTCCCAAGCACCAACTCTACATGCCATAGCATCAACCAGACGTCCATCCAGGTCTAAGTCCAGCACCCGAGTGCATTGCACCTATTCAGAAAAAAATTCCGTTTTCCCACAAAGTGCACGAACGACACCGCCTTCACCCCTTCTTGAGCCAATCGCAGGGCTCTAGAGGCGCTAAATCTCCCCTCCCACATGACAGCACAAACTCCTGTCGAACCAGGGCAAGAATTAAGAAACCTGCATCTCTGGCTTTTTTAAGTTTTCGCAGAGGGGGAAGATGTTTTTTTTCCGAAGTCGTGTCACTTCTCACAGCAAGAAGCGAACAGATACAATGTTATAGATCTTTATCTAAACCACCTGTGCCTTGGAACTTGTTAGTCCTAGCTGTGAGGTGTAATAAAGATTCTATCTCTAAACGTTTCTCAGACGCTGGAGTTTCTTATAGAACCGAGGCAGCCAATGGAAGTGGGTGACAGGCCTATTTGCAGTATTGGTGAATACGAAAATTTGTGAATTTTTATTTCGTGTGGCTCTGCACACAATGTGCAGTTTATGACTCCACTGTGTAGATGCGTCTCTTCAGTCCATCCCCACAGCCCAGCCTTTGGCTGGTGCCAATGCAGGTATAGCGACGTTGTTCTACTGGAGACCTGTCTCGGCAAGGGGCTGCTGTGTCTGCCCTGTACGGCTGTGGGCCTATCTGACAAGATTTACTTAGGGATGGGCTTGCGGCCAATTGCTTCCAACTCCGAACATGCCGTTTCTATGAGCTAAGAATCATAAAAGTACCTCATGCTTTAGGGGCTCTACCAGGCTCCATCAACGTCTATTCAGGCCGTTAACTTTCTAGAGTCTCGCTCAAGGTGCGTCCGGTTGTAATAAAATCTTTAATAGTTTTCAGTGTATGCAAAATAGGTGAGAGAGTAACTTGTCATGTCTCACTGCCCTCTGCTGCCATTGATTTTGGCATGAGTAGTGACTCACTTCAATATTGTTTAGTGTGACACGAACCAGAGGAAATCATTGAAAATAATAGGAGAATCTCATCCTGATAACCGCTATATATGCGAAAAAAGAAACTTTGCCAATCAAGATTTCCCATGGCTAAAACACCTCATTCATTCCAGTGGTCATTCACTCACATGAAGCTGCAAGCCAGCAAGAGTACATATAAACTTTGCTGTGAGTATTACGAATTATGTTACACCCAGGGGTCATTGTTACATCACAGACTTCCGATAAAGATTTGATAGGTGGTTAAACGGCCTTACAGCCATATCCTGACGTCAGAGGTGACTAATCTCCCTAATCATTTAGAATGTCCTTGCTCATTGATTTTCCCCTGCTCTATCACTCATTTGGTCTCAATCATCAAACACATGTTCTCAAATTCTCAATGAACAAGGAAATCACATATGTGATCTGATTGGCTCATTACCATCAGTGTGTTAATTTGGCATTATTTTCTACAACATGAAAACAAATACAGTCACATCATCAGAGCATTAATAAATGTGCATACAAAATATCTCACTATCGAGACAGTTCAATTGATACATACAAAAAAACAAAAGATATTACATAATGATATTACAAAAAAGTATCCTGTCGCTCCCTCCACAAGGGTCCCTGAGGAGACAAATTTTACAATTGAAAATGTCACGTGAATTGAAAACATGGCATTTATGCAGTCGCACAAACTGTGACAGGTAGGTCTGAAGAACAGCAGTTTGCGCCATAGTGGAGTGGCCTCCCATTCAGCGCATGAAGTGGTAGAAATGGCAGCAGATGTCTGTGGCATTCCCTCTCATCTCAAGGCAGCATTTGGCGACTGGGCAGCAACTGGCGTCTTTGGGCAACTTACGGACCGCAACTGGATCCTTGGCGTCATCCTGGTCAGGCAGCAGTTAGCCGTCAGTGACTGGTGTGGCAGTATTGCATTTGCCGTGCAACCCACCCCCTGGCGTAGAAATCCGTTCAGCATTGGCGAGATGTGGGGCAGCCCTGCTCTTCCTGTACACCTCTGCATCGGAAGGCGCCTGCTGGCACGAGACACTGGCTTAACATGCCTGTTGTCGTTGGGACTCGTCCCTCTCGGCAGCCCGCTGAGTCAGTCAGGCTCGGCGCATTGACCGGCTGTGGTGCCACACGACTCGCTTCTCCCTCAAACAGCGATCTGGCGGCTTGTTGGCCGCTAGGGTGCTTTCGGCGAACAGTGGCGTCCTCCTGTCTGCGCTGGCTTCTGATGTTCTGCTGTCTGCACGGTAGATGACCGGACTGGGTGATGTAGGTGCGTCAGCTGGACACGGCCCAGTTTCTGTCACAATACGGGGTCCCCCACACCTGGGCCATCACAGCTGAGTCATTGAGGCAGTGGGCCATGGTGTTCAGTCTGTCATGTTGGTTCTGGAGTCTGCACAATCCTCAGGTGTGGTCAAGTGCCATATTCTCTCACAAATGTCATTACATCGATACAATCAATTTACAGAAACAAATAATGAAAAGCAAATTTTTTTTATTATTTTATTTGTAATGTTACTAAGGACGCAACATCAAAAAATAAATTTAATGACTTCAGGGTCCTGTTAATGTTGTATGGACGTAAATTATGTGGTGTGAGATGTCTTCGTCTGTGCATGTGTTTTTGTTAGTGTTTGGTTCGTTCTACTCCTGTCACGCACCCTAATTTTACGCTGGCGCTACCTCTATACCTCCACCAAACGTGCAGACTTCTCCCAATACTAAGTACTAACTTATTGTACTACCGTATGTCTTCGCTAATACTACCGAAGCGAAATTTCATGCATTCTATTCCTTGTATACTCCTCTTTTATTTTTAGATGTCCGGCGGTGTTGTCTGCTGACGCTGAAGTGGTCAGGAAGTGTGTATATTCACTCATGTGCTGGTGATTTGCCTGAAATCTTTGTAGTAGCATTTTATGATTGTGTACACGTAATTTTACATAGTACAAGGGTGCCTCCAGTCTTCTTTGTCTGGATCACTGCTGCTTAGATGAAACACAAGCAAACTAGACTTGTTTGATGCAGCTCTCCATGCTTCTAATATAAGTCTCATCCATGGTCCATCATTACTTTTCTGCTTCCTATTTCCGGGTCTGGGGTTCGTCACTCAACCATGACTTGCACTTGTCCTTGCTAAATCCCATTACACAATGTTTCGCCGACGGCGCTCACATGGAGCTGGCAAAATTCCACCACGAGACAGGCAACACGGCACGAGAGGCGATGGCTCATAACACACCGAGTCATAGCAGCGACACACGCCAAAATGTGGACCCCTAACACCATTCGAAACTCATCCGAAAATTGATACGCACATGCTCTATGGAACGATTTACCGTCTTGACACCACGAAAAACTTAATGTGACGTACAACTGTCGCTTAGGCAGTGTACAAGAAACAACGAAAGTAAACAGAAACAATTTCATTGGGCGTGGTGACGCTTGTGCAGGCTATTCTACAAGAATGCTACGACAGAGTACGATGCGCAGTTGCGGTCAAATTACGACCGATGTCCTTGCACTCCTGGGAGCAGATATCGAACAACAATTGTGAAGTCCGAAGAAATAATAGCAATACGCGGTTGTTTGGAGTACTCAGTATTGCAACGTGCCTAGTTTGGTATGCCACAAAAAGTGCCAGTCATTGATGAGATGTAACTCGCAACGGAATTTTAATTCAATCTGCCCCTGCCAGTGAATGTTGGCGTGACGATGTCACAAATACGCAACTCATTTGGCCATGTTCAACAAGGACTCATGCTGAAAACTAATGAAATAACAAACAAACAAAATAATACCGAAATAGAACGAATGGAAAATTATGCTAAGCAACACAATATCAACATTAAATTGCGTTAAACAGTTCATCCATGGAGACTATTCACATACTGCACCTTCTCTGATCTATAAATCTACTACGTACACTTAGTCTACGAATGTCTTGACATGACAGACGTGGTGGATGCCAAGAGATTTCCTTGATTTCGAGGCCTCTAGCTCCAGAGAGTACAAGTGGGCGATTGTCTGGACACGGACAGGTCCATAATACACTCCTGGAAATTGAAATAAGAACACCGTGAATTCATTGTCCCAGGAAGGGGAAACTTTATTGACACATTCCTGGGGTCAGATACATCACATGATCACACTGACAGAACCACAGGCACATAGGCACAGGCAACAGAGCATGCACAATGTCGGCACTAGTACAGTGTATATCCACCTTTCGCAGAAATGCAGGCTGCTACTCTCCCATGGAGACGATCGTAGAGATGCTGGATGTAGTCCTGTGGAACGGCTTGCCATGCCATTTCCACCTGGCGCCTCAGTTGGACCAGCGTTCGTGCTGGACGTGCAGACCGCGTGAGACGACGCTTCATCCAGTCCCAAACATGCTCAATGGGGGACAGATCCGGAGATCTTGCTGGCCAGGGTAGTTGACTTACACCTTCTAGAGCACGTTGGGTGGCACGGGATACATGCGGACGTGCATTGTCCTGTTGGAACAGCAAGTTCCCTTGCCGGTCTAGGAATGGTAGAACGATGGGTTCAATGACGGTTTGGATGTACCGTGCACTATTCAGTGTCCCCTCGACGATCACCAGTGGTGTACGGCCAGTGTAGGAGATCGCTCCCCACACCATGATGCCGGGTGTTGGCCCTGTGTGCCTCGGTCGTATGCAGTCCTGATTGTGGCGCTCACCTGCACGGCGCCAAACACGCATACGACCATCATTGGCACCAAGGCAGAAGCGACTCTCATCGCTGAAGACGACACGTCTCCATTCGTCCCTCCATTCACGCCTGTCGCGACACCACTGGAGGCGGGCTGCACGATGTTGGGTCGTGAGCGGAAGACGGCCTAACGGTGTGCGGGACCGTAGCCCAGCTTCATGGAGACGGTTGCGAATGGTCCTCGCCGATACCCCAGGAGCAACAGTGTCCCTAATTTGCTGGGAAGTGGCGGTGCGGTCCCCTACGGCACTGCGTAGGATCCTACGGTCTTGGCGTGCATCCGTGCGTCGCTGCGGTCCGGTCCCAGGTCGACGGGCACGTGCACCTTCCGCCGACCACTGGCGACAACATCGATGTACTGTGGAGACCTCACGCCCCACGTGTTGAGCAATTCGGCGGTACGTCCACCCGGCCTCCCGCATGCCCACTATACGCCCTCGCTCAAAGTCCGTCAACTGCACATACGGTTCACGTCCACGCTGTCGCGGCATGCTACCAGTGTTAAAGACTGCGATGGAGCTCTGTATGCCACGGCAAACTGGCTGACACTGACGGCGGCGGTGCACAAATGCTGCGCAGCTAGCGCCATTCGACGGCCAACACCGCGGTTCCTGGTGTGTCCGCTGTGCCGTGCGTGTGATCATTGCTTGTACAGCCCTCTCGCAGTGTCCGGAGCAAGTATGGTGGGTCTGACACACCGGTGTCAATGTGTTCTTTTTTCCATTTCCAGGAGTGTAGATGGGACAGAATTTGTGGCACAGCTGTTTCTATTTGTTAGATAGACGGAAACTTCTAACGAGCACTTTTTGGCCAATTCGGTACTCTCTCTCACGTGCTTTTATATCTCAACTCTCTTTCCGTTTGTTTTCTGCCTCGCGCAATCTCCCCCCACGGGGGAAAATTTACAACTTCACGGATGAGATCTGTGGGTTGTCTGTTCTTGAGAACTGTTATTCTTGCTATTGTGGTGACACTGTGTGGCAACTCGTTTATCACGTCCTGCAAGTCACGTAGGAAAATGTCCCAGGTGGCGTGTCTTTTCGCGCGGTATATACGGCAGAGGTTTCCCAGACTTTTCATCACGCCCTCTGCTAACGACGATTGTGGAAGTCGTATGGAAGCGAATATAGTTCGGCTCTGTGTTTCCGCAACATCTCTTTCCACTTCTCTGACCAGAACTGAGGTCCATTGTCGGAGATGATCTTGTCGACATGGCCGACTTGCGTGAGGTAATCCTTGCAGAATGCTGTACATAGTGACTGCGCAGTTGCTTTCTTGAGAGGCGTTAAAGTGACATACTTGGATGTCAGCTTTACTACCACAAGGATGTAGCAGTATCCTCTATTTTTTCGCACGAGTGGGCCCATTAAATCTGTTCCTGCAATATGCTTAAACTTTTATGGGATGATGGGATATAGAGGTGCTTGCGTTGCCACAGTGACGTGCTTTGACTTCTGACACGCTTTGCAGACAGCCAAACCTTCCTGACTCTTATGTCCATGTTATTGAAATAGTGCAGTGAACGTAATTTTAAGTAGCACTTCCTGTGTCTAAAATGTGTGTAACTCAGATGCGTGTGCCAGATGACCTTGTTCACCAGTTGACCTGGAATGCAAACGCGCCAGAGCACCCCTTCTCCCTCACTTGGAAAGAACAGAATGCCTTTTCGTACTAAGTAAAACTGCCTCAATTTTGATTCCGTCACGTCTTTCTGTTTTAGAGCAAATAGACCTGCATCATTGTCCTGCTCCTTGCTGATGTCCTTGAGGCCCGAGGTTATATAATTCTCAAATGCAACCTTCTTCATGTAGAACAAGCTGAAGTGTTCGTCTTCCAGTGGGTTAGCCTCACTTGTTTCTAGCCCCACAGGTGTACGTGACAGCGCATCCGCAATGATCTTTTCCTTCCCTGGTATGTGTGTGATCGAAAAGTCATACTCCTGGAACAAGAGTGCCCATCTCGGTAGGCGTTTGTCTCAGAGTTTCGCTGTGAGCAGGAATTCCAAGGCTTTGTGATCGTTGTATACGCTTGTTTTTCTCCCATACAAGAAAAAATGAAATTTCTCGAAGCCGAAAACAACCACCAAAGTTTTTAATTCAGTAACCGAATAATTTTGTTTCACACTTGTTGAGGACTCGGCTTCCAAAAGCAATGGTTTTTTGCTCCATGTTTACCCCTTGCTGATATCGTTGGAAATTCACTGCAGCAATCCCAGAGTAGGAGCTGTCTGACGCAATGCAAAGGTACTCCTCCAGGCTGGGGTGCCAAAGAATTGGCGCATTAATCAACACGGTTTTGAGACGGAATTCATCTTCCACCACGTCGTCCCATTTCCACGACGTATTTTTTCCAGTGAGCTGGCATAGCCGCGGTGTCGATAATTTCTTCATATGGCAGAATCGTTTATAGAAATTTGCGATGCCAAGGAAGCCACGTAGCTATTTCTTGGTTGTTGGCGTGGCAAATTTTGTAATTGTCTCTATTTTGTCAGGGTGTGGTGTGATTCCTTCCGCGGTAATGGTATGTCCGAGGAATTTTACTTGTGAGATTCCTATGCATGACTTGGATGTTGGCGGTTACGCCGCATTCTTTGAAAGTCTGTAGGATTTCTCTGAGGATCGCATTTTGTCCTCTCCTTGTCGGTTCCGGATCCTTTACTGTATGAGGATCCTTTACTGTAGTATTATACGATAGCGGAACAAACACTGGTAGCAGTTACTTCTGTAAAATATCTGGGAGTATGTGTAAGGAACGATTTGAAGTGGAATGATCATATAAAATTAATTGTTGGTAAGGCGGGTGCCAGGTTGAGATTCATTGGGAGAGTCCTTAGAAAATGTAGTCCATCAACAAAGGAGGTGGGTTACAAAAGTCTCGTTCGACCTATACCTGAGTATTGCTCGTCAGTGTGGGATCCGTACAAGGTCGGGTTGACGGAGGAGGTAGAGAACATCCAAAGAAAGCGGCGCGTTTCGTCATCGGGTTATTTGGTAAGCGTGATAGCATTACGGAGATGTTTAGCAAACTCAAGTGGCAGACTCTGCAAGAGAGGCGCTCTGCATCGCGGTGTAGCTTGCTGTCAGGGATTCGAGAGGGTGCGTTTCTGGATAAGGTATCGAATATATTGCTTCCCTCTACTTATACCTCCCGAGGAGATCACGAACGTAAAATTAGAGAGATTCGAGAGTGCGGAGGCTTTCCGGCAGTCGTTCTTTCCGCGAACTATACGCGACAAGAACAGGAAAGTGAGGTAATGACAGTGGTACGTAAAGTGCCCTCCGCCACACACCGTTGGGTGGCTTGCGGAGTATAAATGTAGATGTAGATGTAGATCAAGAGGTCGTTCACGTCGGTGGTGATGCTTTGCTTAATGGAGTCCTTTAAGATACTATCGAGTCCTCTGATGAAGGCAGATGACACGTTTAGCCCGAATGGTAGACTTAAAATCGATAGCATTTCCCGAATGCAAGGAACGCGGTGTATTTCCTGCAGTCTGGGTGGAGCAGAATTTGCCAGAAACTGGACCGCAAGCTAAGAAATGAAAAAAATAGTACACCATGGAAATTTTGCAGGAGTTCCTCCAGCTTTTCCGGACGTTCTGTCTCTGGCTAAAAAACTCTACTGATTTGGCGCGAATCCAGCACCAAATGAATCGAGCCGTCAGCCTTCTCTACCACTGTGAGTGGGTTGTTGTACGTGGAGCTTGTTGGTTCAATGATGTCTTCGTCAAACAACCTCTTGATTTCGAGAAAAACCTTCTGTCTGTAGGCGTGTAGGATTTGGTAGGGAGACACGAAGAATTTAGTGTAGTGTGTTCCCGCATACATGAAATTTCGGATTGCTCCGGTTTTCGGTAGAAAGACATCTGCGTTTTCCTTTAATATTCCCTCAAGCTCTTCTTTCTCCTGGGTCGGGATGTTCACTAAATGCCCTAGCATGTGATCACTAGCATCGCGCTACTGTCCTCGAAATTGCTCACCATCTTGAGTGTTGAGGCTACACTCATGGTACCACGACTGATTTTTTCTTCCCCTCTTTTTTCTGCGTAGATTAAATTGAGGCATTCGACAGGGATTTGCGCACGTATTGCGTGGTTTGCAAAGGAAATCTTCATGGCGTCGTCTTTATGTAAAGCCAGTTCTCCTCGCCGTGCGTCCAGTACGGCCTGTTGTTGATTTAGAAAATCCATGCCCAATATTACCTCATTTGCCAAAGAAGGGACGACCAGAAAGTCCGCTTCTAAGGCATGCCCTTAGCAGCTGAACGTCAACCTGGTTTGTAACTGCACTTCTGTATGCTTCTCTCTAGGAGCGCCAGTGATTCTGGTATTCTTCAGCGTGAGTGCCGGTCAAGTATGATTCGCATTGCATTTCTTGTACGCCGAATCCGATATCGCCCTCACTTGGCCTCCACTGTCCACAATTCCGGTGAGATTGACCTTGCCGACTGTTATGGGAATGATGGGATGTAAATCCGGTTGTCATGATCTCCTTTTCTTCCCGTAGCAGTGAGACGGCACCTTAGAAAAATTATGAATGACTGTGCTAGCAAACTTCTACGTTATTTGATACAAAGACAGATGAGCAGAACTAAACATACTCAGACAGTGCTCTCTTTACTTATTCTGATCATCACTAAACTGACACAATATTTTTAGCGCAACGCAGTCTGACTTTCCATAATCCCTACAAAAGAATGGCCCTGACTAGCAATAACCTATACCGTTCATGGATCACTTACCTCAAAAAAATCTTCGTTACTCGAACTACTGCAATACAGCGAGCGCCAATACTGCCAGCTAAATAAAAGATTCTAACTACTGAAGGCACTAACTACTGATGGGCCTAGTTAGCAAATGAAAGATTTTGATAAAGAACAAACGATGTATTTACCTTAATAATGTTCAAAAGTCATCATATATATATCTATCAATTCATGACATCCATCTTTACAAATTTCCTTTTTCTGGCGGACACACGTCCAGATCGTCCGCTTATAGTAAGTAACCTCTCAAAACTACGGCATCTCTCTCTCCACATCCACCACTGCTGGCAAATGGTGCAAATGGCTCTGAGCACTATGGGAATTAACTTCTGAGGTCATCAGTCCCCTAGAACTTAGAACTACTTAAACCTAACTAACCTAAGGGCATCACACATATCCATGCCCGAGGCAAGAACCTGCGACCGTAGAGGTCACGCGGTTCCAGACTGAAGCGCCTAGAACCGCACGGCCACACCGGCCGGCCGCATGAAAACAGTGCTTTCCACATAGTTGCGCTCTTCCAATGCAGGCCTCGTTAACGTGCGGACGTCACAGTACACCTGACAGGCCTTCTGAGTGCATTCTCTTCAAAGAAGAACGGACCGAGCATAAGCCCACACCACACGGTGAGGTACGGCGAGTACAGTCTCTCTTCGTGCACAGCAAGTGATTTTACAGTAGCTCAAATTCAGCAGTTCTGTGTATTCACTGCACCGTTTAGTGTAAAATGTGCCTCCTCACTCCACAGAATGTTGTGCGGAGACGTGTCATCAACTTTGATCTGTGTCAGAAGGCGAAGAGCAAATTTAGAACGATGGTGCGTATGTTGTTTCAGTTACTGCACCTTCTGGATCTTGTACGGGCACCACGTAACATAGACAGTAAAACTTTCTGTACTGTTGACCATGGAAAGGACAATTCTCATAATACTGCACGAGCACTAGCACTACCCGATAGATGAGCTGTATGGTTGGTTACACCAACAGCAACCTCGCCAATAACGTCTATCGTCATAGGACGCCTTTTTCTTCCTGGTGCCACACCATACTCACCCGTGTTTAGAGTTTCGTTGTTATCTTCTTACCATTTAATGGCATCGGGCGTCTCCTCAGGCCTTTCAGTCGACAATATTCCCTCAATGCAGCACTTAATGCAGCTATTGAACACAGTGAACATGGATTTAGGAAACATCGTTCTTGGGAAACATAACTAGCCCTTTATGGTTGGGTTGTTTGGGGGAAGAGACCAAACAGCGAGGTCATCGGTCTCATCGCATTGGCGAATGATGGGGAAGGATGCTGGTCGTGCCCTTTCAAAGGAACCATCCCGGCAGTTGCCTGGAGCGATTTAGGGAAATCTCGGAAAACCGAAATTAGGATGACTGGACACGGGATTGAACCGTCGTCCTCCCGAATGCAAGTCCAGTGTGCTAATCACTGCACCACCTCGCTCGCAACCAGCTCTTTACTCACATGAAACACTGAGTGCTTTTGAAAATGGTTTTACAATTGATTCCATATTTCTAGATCTCCAGAAGGGTTTTGACACCGTACCTCACAAGGGGCTTGTAATCAAATTTCGTGCTTATGGAATATCGTCTCAGTTATGCGCCTGTATACGTGATTTCCTGTCAGAGAGCTCACAGTTCGCAGTGACTGACGAAAAGACATCGAATAAATCAGAAGTGATTTCTGGCGTTCCCCAAGGTGATGTTATATGTCCTCTGCTGTTCTGTATCTAGGTGAACTATTTAGGAGACAATTTGAGCAGCCGTCTTAGATTGTTTGCTGTTGATGCTGTTGTTTATCGTCTACTAAAGTTATCAGAAGATAAAAAAAAATTGGTAAAAAAGGTTTTAGAAAAGATAGCTGTACGGTGTGAATATTGGCAATTGACCCTAAACAGTGGAAGGTGTGAGGTCATCCACATGAGTGCTAAAAAGTATCTGTTAAACTTGGGTTACACTTAAATAAATCAAATCTAAAGGTAATGAATTCAACTAACCACCTAGGAATTACTGTTACGAACAACTTAAACTGGAAAGAACACATAGAAAATTCTGTGGGGAAGGCTAACCAAAGACTGCCATTTCTTGGCAGAACCCTTAGAAGATGCATCAGAGCTATTGTAACCTCCCCACAAAAATATTAAGGAATGAAAATTGACCATGAACCACATAATAATATTAATTAAATAATGAACCATGAACGAAATGTAACATCCCAACAGAAATAATAATCTGGTAAATTTTATAAGGACAGCAGCGCTGACCTTCGGCCCTGTATTCTGAATGAAACAAAAGCAAAATTCTTACCTCATTAAAACTGCAATTATATCTGCTCTTAATGAGTCATGTTTCGACACAGCTTTGTGCAATGCTGGCGTATATATATATATATATATATATATATATATATATATATATATATATATATATATATATATATATATTTTTTTTTTTTTTTTTTGATTCTTGGAAGGAATGATAATGCATTGGAAATTCTTTAAATTGAAATGAATGTTTTTCTTTAAAAGAGTTGCTTTATATTATAAAAATTATTATTGGAGCATTTTTTGAACAAATTAAATTACAATTAACGTACATTATTAAATATGCGCAAGGCTGCTTCTTTACCTTCAACAACAATACTCATCGTCCAGAGTCCTGACCAGAGTCGCGAGCAGAGCACACAGCCGACGCATGCCGACTCCCGCAGACTACTACTGTCCACTCGCTACTAAAGCCGACCGACCACTACTGTATCCGACTGACTACTACTGTCGACTCGCTACTAAAGACTCGCGCAGACTCGCGACAAGCAACAACTAACAATAAACTACTCTCTGGTCAGAGATTCTGTCATGCTTCGCCCATCGCCGGCGAAGCATACGCCTTACATAACCCTCCACTGGTGGGGGCAAAAATTTGGCAGCGATGGTGAGTCAATTGGACTTGCCATGAGCAACAAATTTTTCATAATTAATTAACTTTACAATCACAAAATATATACATATATATATAAGTGCAGAACATGAAATAAAATATAGTGCACATGCACTGAGTACAGAACATATCAAGCAATGACAAAATGTATACACAATGAGTACAAAACATATTAACAAATGGCAAAAGTGCACACGCACTGTAAAACTCTTTAGCATTTTTACAACAAATAAACATAATGAGTACAAATCATACTGACAAATGACAAAAGTGCACACGCACTGTAGTTCAGAACATATCAGCAAATCACAAAAATGTATATGCAATGAATACAAATCATGTTAACAAAATGACGAAAGTGCACACGCACTGTAGTACAGAATATATCAGGGAATCACAAAATGTATACGTAATGAGTACAAATGGCATAAAGTGCACACGCACTGTAGAAGTATTTAGCATTTTTACATAACATATCATGGAGCGAAATAAAGTGCACACGCACTGTAGAAGTCTTTAGCGTTTTTACATATCATGGAGTAAAATAAAGTGCACAGGCACTGTATAAGTCTTTAGCATTTTTGCATAACATATCATGGAATGAAATAAAGTGCACACGCACTGTAGAACTCTTTAGTATTTTTAGGACAACTGATCTTGTTAACAAATGAAATAAAGTGCACACGCACTGTATATGTCTTTATCATTTTACAAGAATTAGGAAAGGAATGGGAAGGATTGCGTCATGGTTGTAGCACTTTAGGTTGCACGCAGCTGCACTGAAAGTCCATATCTTTCTATAGAAGCACAACACCATGTGAGACAATCTGAAGTTCTTTTCCTTTGAAGTATTAATCAGTGTAGCCAAGACACTGAAATGTCGTAGTACTATTCCATGTTATCATTTTGGTAGTACATTAGGTACACCAAACAGTGGGACCATAATAACATCTCCATCACTCAAGGGGGTGGACAGCATGTCGTGTCAACACCATGTTTTTGTAAACTACACCAACGTAGAATTAGTGCAAAAACCAAATGTAGCGCTCCATGATCATGAGGATAGACAGGACAAACGGATATTGCAGTAATTTCTGGTAATTAGGTCAGAAGGTGAAGGGCATTAAGTTACATAGTACTATTCATTGAGAATTACACTAGTCTAACAACTGATTTGAGTAATTGGTGGCACTCATCGTCCAGTTACTGAACATTTCTGTACCATGTATGTAGTGTTACAGAATAATGTTAATAAATTATCTGAATATAGTAATTATTGGCACTCATAGCCCAGTTACAAACCATCAGAAGTCATCATTTCAAACAGAAGCTAATGAATGGCATAGTATTAACATAATTCACTTAATTATAGTAATCATTGGCATCATAGGTCATCTTATTACAGTAATCAGTGGCATTCATTGGCCAATTACAAATCATTTTTTTGCATTATTCAGAAGTCATTACTGAAATGAGTTAATTATGGGCATAGCATTTATACATAATTAATCTAATTATAGTAATCATTGGCATCATAGGTCATCTTATTACAATAATCAGTGGCATTCATTGGCCAGTTACAAAGCATTTTTTTTGTGTTCTTCAGAAGTCATCATTAAAAATAATTATTGGCATAGCATTTATACATAATTAATCTAATTATAGTAATCATTGGCATCATAGGTCATCTTATTACAGTAATCAGTGGCATTCATTGGCCAGTTACAAAGCATTTTTAATGCATTATTCAGAAGTCATTATTGAAGTGACATACTATTCAGAGCTGATCAGCATGACTCAGAACTCTCTTAAACTAGTAGCATTATTTGGGACTGGTAATTCCTTTGTTTGCTTTTGAGTTATTGCTGCAAATGAAGATGTGTAACGTCATTCGTCATGAGTCAGCTGTAGCAAGGTTATGAAACAAGTAGAGTATATGTGATCACATTCATAAACGACATAGGTTTAATAACAACTGCTTACAGCACATTAATTTCATGAATAATTTCTCCTGCAAAATATACAAAATGGATTATTAAACTGAAAGAAGAAACGCATATTATGCTGAAAAGTAGTGAACTTCGAATTAACAGGTAGTGAAATGTGTATCAAAAATATATATGTTCTCTAGCTGTCCTTTCCAAAACCTTCAGTCATCATACCATGCGACATAAGACATACTGTCAAAACGAACTGCAACAAATACTTAAATAACTACATAGCATCTCTTAACTAACTTCATCATTATTTTCATCTGCAAAGAAAAAACTTCATTATCCATATTATCATAACTCCATTATTATCATCACCTGTAAAGAAAAACTTCATTATCCATAGTAGCATATTCTTCATCATTATTCATCACCATTCATTATCATCTGCAATAAAGTCACTTCATTATTCATTATACAACTATTCCTTATTTCTAGCATACTTCATCACTAAAACTATGATGTGTAGTTCTGTCTGACAGCCTGCATCAATCGCCTCGTATTCGGAAAGAAAAAATTAGTTAAGACTGCTATCATACGATGTGTATAGTATATTCTTGTTAATGCTTGTTAATTCTGATCCATTTACTCTTCATCACGAGGTATTGCATCCTCTTTCGTTCATTCCGAAGGTGAATTTCCCATTTCTGTTTAATTTATTTTGTTTACACGTTATTTCTTTCTGAAAATGATGAACAAAGATTAATGTCTTGCATTTAATTCATATACCCATTAGATAAAAACTGGTTTATAGTAACATAATTGAGCATACAGCATAGCATGACAGAAAACGTAATATGTCAAAAACATCGACAGTGTTCAGAAGCAAAAATGTACACAGTGTATCACAATGTAGCAGCAAAAAAAAAAAAATAAAGTAGTCACGATGTTGAGATATCATATGGCAAAATGTTAAAGTCAACTGGTGTTTGTTATATCTTAACTATTTCATAGTGCATACAAACAAAACAGGAAAACAATCATATGTACATAAAAAAATGGAAAATATGCATGGTCTGATATATGTATATATCGACAAGAAATGTGCCCTTCTTTGTGTTCAGTTTGTATGTTGTGTAGTTAATAGAGGCGAGAACTGAAGACTTTAATGGAGAGAGAATTTAATAAAATTAATATGTCACTAGATAAAATTGCATAATTATTCATAAGATACGTAAGTTTATCTGGAAAAATGTGCACGCTCTGATGTGCGACCTGCTAACCTTACCTTGCCTGGCACTTGCCAAGAAAAATGCGATAATCATCAGTAAGTGTTCATGTGAATATAATTGCATAAGTGGTCATAAAAATTAGGAAATGGCATTACAGTGTGATAAATCATAAAGTATGTTCATTCAATAAAAGGTTTGATGTTCGATATGTGGTGGATCCCTTTGGTTTTTCTGGTTCTCAAAGTTTCGACGTGTACTACATTGGGGTGAGGAATGCTGCGAATCTGATATGGACCTGCGTATAGAAGTTCAGATTTACTACACCTACCTTTTCCTCCATTGGATAAATAGTGTGTACGTACTAATATCATCTGTCCAATGTGAAAGTCACGGCGTGTACAAACCTGTTTTTGCTGTCTTCTCCGGCGCTCTGCGGCACGTTTGATGTTGTTCAGCGCAATGTCAATTATTTCATGGTGTCGTAGTCGACGAGACGTAGGAAATGTTACTAATTCTTTAATTTTGTTAGGTGGTTCAACATTTTTCAGTATAACAGACGGAGATAGCATAGTAGATTCATTTGGTATGGAATTAATTACATCTTGGAATGAGAGTATGTGTGGGTCCCAATCAATATGTTTTCTATGGCAGTATATTCTACACAGTTTACCAGTTTCCTTCATTAATCGTTCACAAGGGTTTGAAGAAGCATGGTATCTGGATATATAGATCGGAGAAATGTTTCTAGCTCGTAACATACGTGTCCATATAGCAGATCGAAATTGTGGTCCATTGCCGGAAATTACTTTCAACACATGCCCTACATGAAATAGAAAATGTTTTATAAATGCTTTCGAAACAGTTTTAGCAGTAGCTTTGCGTAACGGAGTGAAGGTAACAAATTTTGAAGTGAGTTCAACAGCGACAAAGATGTAGCAAAAACCTCTATTAGTTCTGGGAATCGGACCAAAAATGTCTTAATTTAGCAGGTACAATGGGATGTAATGGAGGAATATGTGAAGTCGTGTCTGATTTAGCTTTCTGGCAGATTTTACATGACGCTAAAACTCGTCGTATACGTTTCTCCATGTTGGTAAAATAACAGTTCTGTCTCAGTATAAGAAAACATTTTCTGGCTCCGTAATGTGCGTAACTTAAATGAGTATACCAGATTAATTTGTTAACAAGTTCGTCAGGAATGCATAATAACCAGTTGTTGCTGTCAGGATGAAAGCGGCGAAACAGAATGTCATTGCGTACAGTGTAATGGTTTCTAATGGTAACATTATCCCTATCTTTCCAAAGGTGTTTAATTTCCTTCCACGCGTTGTCTTTACTTTGCTCTTGTGCTATGTCTTGTAATGACGACGAAATGAAATTTTCAAATGCAACTTGTTGAATGTACATGACGCTGAAATTTGCTTTGCAGAAGTTGGTTGCGATGTCTTGCTGATTGTTGCTAAGAGAACGGGATAGTGCGTCTGCTTCAATATTTTGTGTGCCGGGAATGTGAACAATTGTAAAATTAAATTCCTGCAAATAAAGTTTCCATCTACTTAATCTGTCGTGTGTAAATTTAGCCGAAAGTAAAATTTGTATCGCTCTATGATCTGTATAAACGGTAGTGTGTCTTCCATAAAGAAAATGCCGAAATCTCGCAAAAGCCCATACAACACATAATGTTTCAAGTTCTGTAACAGAATAATTTCGTTCAGCAGGTGACAGAATGCGACTCGCAAAGGCGATGTTTTTAATTACTGTAGAACAATCTTCTTCAATTTCCTGAAAAATGTGTACGCCTAAAGCGGAGTTAGAACTGTCGGTGGCAATGGAAAAATTTCTGGTAAGATCTGGGTACGATAAAACTGGTGCATTCAACAAGGCTTCTTTCAAGTTCGCAAACTCAGAATGTGCTTGCCTATCCCAGGACCAAATAGTGTTTTTACCTGTCAATTGACATAATCTAGGGATGTCTAAACCAGAGTAATGAATAAATTTACGAAAAAAGTTAATTAAACGAAAAAAACTGCGTAGTTGTTTCTTCGTCGTAGGAACAGTAATGTCACGTAATGCTTGAAGTTTTTCCGGGTCAGGCGTAATGCCCTCTGCTGAAATTACATGTCCAAGAAATTTTATAGAAGTTTTACCAAAGTGCGATATACTGAGATTAATTGTGAGTCCTTGTGTACGAAAAGTTGGCAACAGTCGTTCAAGAATCAGATTGTGTTCAGACCAGTTAGCTTCTGCAATAAGAATGTCGTCTACGTACGTTGTGATTCTGTCTTTAAGTTCTGTCGGAAGTATTGTATTCAAACCACGAATAATAGCTGCTGAAGAAATAGTTAAGCCGAACGGTAATTTACAAAATTGATAACAGTCACCAAAACAGAGAAATGCTGTGTACTTTCTGCAGTTCGGATGGAGCTGAATTTGCCAAAATCCCGATTTCAAATCTAATGTGGAATATATAGCAGTACCATGAAATTTCTGTAGAAGTTCTTCTAGTGTCTGTGGGCGATCTGTTTCATTAATAATAATGTCATTGATGTGACGCGAATCAAGTACGAGGCGAAGTGAACCATCCTTTTTCTTAACAATATGTAGCGGCTTTATGTACGGACTAACTGCCGGTTCAATAATTCCTTGGTCAAGCATAGCTTGCAATTCCTTCTTAACCTGTTCTCTATGAATATACGGAATGGGATAATGCTTGGCTTTAAATGTGTCGTGCTGTTTAACTTGAAATTCATACATAAAACCGGACATAGTACCAGGAACGTTGTCAAAAACTGGAGCTTGCTGAAAAAGAATTTTGCGTAGTTGCGTGCGTTCGTCGTCTGTATTTGCACTGCTCTGTTTAACTTTATCAGAAGTCATCTGTATAACGTCATAGTCGGCTTCGTCTGGAGTATTATAGTTGTGTACATACGTATCTGTTAACAATGCGGAATGACAGTCTAAGTTACGTGATGCGTAAATGACCTCTGTACGATTAATTGTTTGTTCTTCTGCAGATAAAGAGTGCTGAAATTCTAAAGCCAGTTGTACATTTTCATCCTTTAACATTAAATAGGAATTTTGAAAGTCAATAATGGCATCGTGTTGTACCAGAAAATTCGTACCTAAAATAATGTCTGTCGTCAATAACGGAATAATCCAAAAATTTGAGTGAATTGTATGACCTGCAATACAAAATGATAAATGTGTCTGTAATTTTACATCTACTCCTTCACTAGATACTGCTTCTTTTACTTTCGTTTTTCCTAATGGTAACGTAGGATAGCTATTCTCTTTGTTACACTCGTTGAAAGTTTCTTCATTTATAACCGACATAGGTGATCCAGAATCGATTACTGCTGAAAATTTCGATGATCCAATTTTAACTTCGATGATAGGGTGTGAAATGGTTTTCTGAACTACTGGTCTTTCCTGCAAAAGAGTGTCTCGGATATCGTCAAAAGTAATAACATTTTCGTGAACAACATTCTGCGTGTCAAAAGTAGTGCTTGCGTTGCTGGAAGATGCGACCTGTACAGTATCTAGTCAAATCCTATCTGACGTGCAATTGTTTTCGGGAGGATGCTGTGGCATTTCCACTATTTGTACTGTTCTGTTATTTCTTCCTGAGGTATTACGTTCTGAATGATACCTACTGTCTGGTTCATTCATGATAATATGTTGTTGCGGATGATTCTGCTGTTGGTAAGACCGACTGTTATTAAACGTACGCTGAAAATTGTGCTCATTATTTTTACGTCGGTCATGATAGTCATTTCTATACGGCGCATTGCAATAGGAATTAAAATAGTGTGTTTTCTGTACTTACTGATTCCCTTGTTGCTGTGCATTACTATTTGTTGGGGCCGACGCTATACGCGTACGCGGCGAAACATTAGAGCTTGGTTGATCTTGTGCATTACATTGTTGGTTAGGTATGCTAACCGGTTGGTTTTATTGCTGTTGCCGAGAAAAACCTCTATTGTTACCAAAATGTGGTTCCTGTTGCTGATAATTTTGACGATATTGATAATTAAAATTTTGCCTGTTATTAAAGTTCTGGTAGTTTTCGTTCCTGAAGCGTCTATTAGCTTTGCTATTGAAATTGCGTGGCTGATCATAATTGCTGTATGTTTGTTGGCTTTGGTTACTATATGAAAAATTTTTGTTTATAAAGGAATAATCCGATTGCTGCACTTCCAAAAGCTGTAACAGATCTCTGAATGCCGAAATATTTTCCTTCTGCTGACCTGTTAAAAGTGACACTCTTAATGATCGTGGTAATTTAGAAATACATAATTAAATAAGTGCAGATTCACTGTATGGTTCACTTAAGTACTGGTTTTGTTGGACCATGTGCTCAAAAAATTGCGTGACAGTGGAAAAATTTGAGTTCTCATAATTTGGTAAACTAATTAATTGATCCTTGATTCCGCGCTGTGTCGTCTTCGACCAATACGCTGACAGAAAAGCATTCTGAAATTCTTCTACCGAGTAGCATTGTCTCGCGATCGGTCTCATACGAGTTGCCGGTTCGCCTTCCAAAAAACTGCAAATAAATTCAAGTTTATGTGTTACGGGCCAAGTCGGTGGAAAAGCAAAGCTAAATTGTTGTATCCAATCCAAGGGGTGAATCTGTGTTCTGTCATTTTTAAATACTTTAAATTTTCTCACTAATAGAAAATGCTTGTAATCAAAATTATCATCTCTGTACATCTGAACAGGTTCAGGATTGTACGAGAATCTATTTGTCTGTGACTGTTCGGAATCTAAGTCACGTACTCTCCGTAAATTACCCAAATTATACTGGCTGTGTGATTGTGAGAAATGTTCGGAATGTGCCGTATGCTGTGACGTGTTATTAACTGAAATATTTTTTATCTCTGTCACTTGTTGTTGTAAAGTTGACAATTTTCTACGCAATGTATTATTAGACGAATCTATCTCACTGATTGTCTGCTGTAGATTTTGGAATTCAGGTGTTTAATTAAACGAAATCGGTGAAGTATCGTCTGATTTGCTGTCATTATTACTTTCAATAACGTCAATACGACTGGCCAATTCATCATATTTTTCAGTCAGTATTTTTACCTGATCATCGTTTTTAGTGTCAGAAGCATTAATTTGTTTTTGTATTTTACGTGTGGTTTCGTTCAATTTTTTAACGTCAGCTTTGATGAGACCGGAATCCTGTGTTAGTTCTAATTGTTCGAGTCTGTCGGTCACTGTCTGAAAGTCTACTGTGTGTGTATCTGTTTTTGTTTTAAGATCGGAAATTTCATCACGCAATTCTGTGTTCAACTGTTTGATAGTATTAATTTCGTCTGATAGTGTAGCAATATTGTTGTCTACGTATGTTTTTGTTTTCGTAAACAATTTACGTTTATCTTCCTGTCTCTGTGCAGTAATTGTTTCCATGACTTGTCGTTTTACTTTATTTTGTTCCTGTATGAACTTACGGTAACGCGTTTCACTGTTTTGTAGGTGGTGATTAAAACGTTCTTCAATTTGACTGTTCTGTTGGTCGAATTTCGCGTCTATTTTTACATCTAGTGTGCGCGAAAGTTCTGCTGACATTAATTTAAACTCCTCGCGTAACTGTGTTGTGTTTCCGAGAATTGTTTACCGACTGCACTAATTTCGTCTCTAAGTGTTTCTGTTATAGCTGTTTGCGTATTCCTTAGTTCTTGAGCAACAGATATAATTTCTTCACTACTTTTCCTAGCACAAGCCTCAATTTCCTCACGTAATTGTTCTTTAGTATCATGACACTGCGCAGCAACAGCTGCAATCTGTTCACTAAGCTGTCTCGAATTGTTGTCTAATTTTTCATTCAACTGTTTGGAATAGTTGTCTAGTTTTTCATTAAGTTGTTTGCTCTGTTCACTAAGTTGTTTGAAATTTTCATTAAGGTTGTCTTGTTTTTCATTAAATTGTTTGTTCTGTTCACTAAGTTGTTTTAAATTTTCATTCTGTTGTTTGGAATTGTTGTCTAGTTTTTCATTAAGTTGTTTGTTCTGATTGTCGTATTTTTTATCGAGTTGTAGTAATACTGCCATAATTTGATCCAAGCCAAAATTAGCGACTCTATTTTCTGTACTGTGTCATGGTGTATCTGCAATTGTCACGTTTTGTGTAACCATTTGGTTATTCTGTGATTCTTGAAAATGTTTGCCAATCGGATGTGCACTGTTAATCACTACACCGGAATTAAATAAATCTGTCGTATTCTGATTACACTGTTCATTTTCGTTAGAAAAATTTGTCTGTTCGTTACGTAAATTTTGCAAATCGGGTGTGTCAAGCTGGGCAGCGTTCATTGTAACAGAACGTCCCGCGTCATCAATTGTCGTAAAATTAACAATTGAATTTATTTGTTCATCATTATGATCAAAATCATTATTAATAATCCGCACACACTGCCTGTAAATAGAGGACTATCATTAAGACACTGAGTGTCGCAAGTACAATCGGTCAAGTTATTTGAGTCGCCTATTTCACTCATTGTACATCTCGATGTACTGTTAACAGTTTTTCGCAGCATTTTTCACAAATCAAAATTATTCACAAATGAAACAAAGACAATGCAAAATGCAACACAATTATAACAAAGAGCAACAAATTGCCGATGATCTGTGGAAGAAAGAGCGACAAATTAGTAAATGCGTTGCGCCTGATGCAAACTACATTTGCCGGCCGGAGTGGCCGTGCGGTTCTAGGCGCTACAGTCTGGAACCGAGCGACCGCTGCGGTCGCAGGTTCGAATCCTGCCTCGGGTATGGATGTGTGTGATGTCCTTAGGTTAGTTAGGTTTAATTAGTTCTAAGTTCTAGGCGACTGATGACCTCAGAAGTTAAGTCGCATAGTGCTCAGAGCCATTTGAGCCAAACTACATTTAAGTAAATAAGAGCAGATATATGACTACTTATCAGAAGATTCACAAAGAAATACGATCCTGGCCGGATGTCGCCAAGTGTAACCTCCCCACAAAAATATTAAGGAATGATAATTGACCATGAACCACACAATAATATTAATTAAATAATGAACCATGAACGAAATGTAACATCCCAACAGAAATAATAATCTGGTAAATTTTATGACAGCAGCGCTGACTTTCGGCCCTGTATTCTGAATAAAACAAAGCAAAATTCTTACCTCAATAAAACTGCAATTATATCCGCTCTTAATTAGTCATTTTTCGACACAGCTTCGTGCAATGCTGGCGCATATTTCTTTTTGATTCTTGGAAGGAATGATAATGCATTGGAAATTCTTTAAATTGAAATGAATGTTTTTCTTTAAAACAGTTGCTTTACATTATAAAAATTATTATTGGGGCATTTCTTTTTGAACAAAACTAATTACAATTAACATACATAACTAAATATGCGCAAGGCTGCTTCTTTACCTTCGACAACAATACTCATCGTCCAGAGTCCTGACCAGAGTCGCGAGCAGAGCACACAGCCGACGCATGCCGACTCCCGCAGGCTACTACTGTCCACTCGCTACTAAAGCCGACTGACCACTACTGTATCCGACTGACTACTACTGTCGACTCGCTACTAAAGACTCGCGCAGACTCGCGACAAGCAACAACTAACAATAAATTACTCTCTGGTCAGAGATTCTGTCATGCTTCGCCCATCGCCGGCGAAGCATACGCCTTACACTATTAAAGAGACTACCTACACTATGCTTGTCCGTCTTCTTTTGGAGTACTGCTGTGTGGTGTGCGATCTTTACTAGATAGATAAACGGAGTACATCGAGAAAATTTAAAGAAGAGCAGCCCGTTTTGTATTATCTAGAAATAGGGGAGAGAGTGTCACCGTCATTATACAGGATTTGGGCTGATAATCATTAAAATAAAGGTGTTTCTCGTTCGGTGGGATCTTCTCACGGAATTTCAATCACAAACTTTCTAATCCAAGTGCGAAAATAATTCGTTGTCGCCGACCTACATTTGGGAAAACCGTCATTATAATAAAGTAAGGAAGATCAGAGCTCGCACGGAAAGGTATAGGTTTTCGTTTTATACGTGTGCTGTTCGATAGTGGAATAATAGAGAATTATTGTGAAGGTGTTTAGATGAACCCTCGGCGGGGCATTTAAGTATGATTTAGAGAGTATCTATATAGACGTAGATGTAGATAATTGCTGCCTTACACATAAAAGTTTCACTAACAGCGCACGTCTCTCTTCTCTGAAACCACACTGTTCACTAACATTATAGCTTGTCATAAAAATACAGGGGTAAAATACAGGGAGCGAAAGGCTATTTACAATTTGTACAGAAACCAGATGGCAATTACAAGAGTCGAGCGGCATGAAAGGGAAGCAGTGGTTGGGAAGGGAGTGAGACAGGGTTGTAGCCTCTCCCCGATGTTATTCAATCTGTATATTGAGCAAGCATTAAAGAAAACGAAAGAAAAATTCGGAGTAGGTATTAAAATCCATGGAGAAGAAATAAAACTTTGAGGTTCGCCGATGACATTGTAATGCTGTCAGAGACAGCAAAGGACTTGGAAGAGCAGTTGAACGGAATGGACATGTCATGAAAGGAGGGTATAAGATGAACATCAACAAAAGCAAAACGAGGATAATGGAATGTAGTCGAATTAAGTCGGATGATGCTGAGGGAATTAGATTAGGAAATGAGACACTTAAAGTAGTAAAGGAGTTTTGCTATTTGGGGAGCAAAATAACTGATGATGGTCGAAGTAGAGAGGATATAAAATGTAGAATGGCAATGGCAAGGAAAGCATGTCTCAAGAAGAGAAATTTGTTAACATCGAGTATAGATTTAAGTGTCAGGAAGTCGTTTCTGGAAGTATTTGTATGAAGCGTAGCCATGTATGGAAGTGAAACATTGACGATAACTAGTTTGGATAAGAAGAGAATAGAAGCTTTCGAAATGTGGTGCTACAGAAGAATGCTAAAGATTAGATGGGTAGATCATATAACTAATGAGGAAGTGTTGAATAGGATTGGGGCGAAGAGAAGTTTGTGGCACAACTTGACTAGAAAAAGGGATCGGTTGGTAGGACATGTTCTGAGGCATCAAGGGATCACCAATTTAGTATTGGAGGGCAGCGTGGAGGGTAAAAATCGTAGAGGGAGACCCACAGATTCAGAAGGATGTAGGTTGCAGTAGGTACTGGGAGATGAAGAAGCTTGCACAGGATAGAGTAGCATGGAGAGCTGCATCAAACCAGTCTCAGGACTGAAGACCACAACAACAACAACATGGCTTGTCAAATAACAGCGTGCGTATCTTACCGTCATACAATCGGCGCACAACGCCAGATACGCACGTGTTGGACAGAATTGGCGCTAATTTGTTTTCCAGACTAAATCGGGTTCGCAGTAACATATTGGTGTGCCTACCAAGTTTCGCTGTCTTACGATAATTACAGCCCATATTGCACCTTCGTGTGAGTATCTGCACTTTAATTATAACGATCCGGTATCATAAGTGATGCACGTTATTAGCCCCAGAAGCGACATATATCGTTCTCTCGGGCGTACTCTATCGTATAGCCACATCACGTTGATTGAGTCATAAAGTAGGTTTGTTCGTAGCTACACAATTATTCGTAAGAACAGCGCCGTGACATCTGCTGTATCACGGACTCCAGCTTCCCTTCACTCGGTAGCAGGGAGACCATCAGCACGTAAAGAGATGTAAACGTAGGCTTCCGCGGCCGTTGTCACAGTCAATAAAATTCTTCTGAGTTTGGGGCCACGTTGTCAACTATAAAATTCCAACGTTTCGGCGACTATTGCTAGACTCCTTCATCAGGGTGTATTGTTAAGTTAGCAATATACCCTGAGGAAGGCTTGTATTGCTAAGTTAGCAATACACCCTGAGGAAGGCGTCTTGCAATAGGCGCCGAAGCGTCGGAATTTTATAGCTAATAATGCGGCCCCAAACCCAGAAGAATTTTATTGACGTAAATAAATGTTGGTGGAGAGAGGCACCCAGACACGGATGCGCCCTGCAAGACTGGACACAGAGTGGTGCCATGTCGTCTTCTCAGATGATTCCCGACTGCACATACAGCTTCACGATGGACGTATCTGTTTTGGAAATCTCCGATCAGAGCGAACGTTTCCAGACTGCATTCATCATCGTCATACTGGCGAAGCCACTGGCTTAATGGTAAGGGATGCATGCTATTGGGCTCAGAACACGGCCCCTCCCGCCGGAGGTTCGAGTCCTCCATAGGGGAATGGGTGTGTTCTGTTTAGGATACGTTAGGCTAAGTTAATTTAAGTGGTGTGTAAGTCTAGGGACCGATGACCTCAGCAGTTTGGGCCCTTAAGAACTCAAACACATTTGAACATTTGGTTCATGACACCAGCACCTCTACTTCGGTGAGTTGGTTATATGGACAGTAAAAATTACATTTCTGTTGTGTTAGGACCGGTGGCTGTCCCCTACTTCGCGGTCTCTCTGATGTTATCTTTCAACGATAATATTATGAAAAGGATAGTTCCTACTCACCATACAGCGGAGATGCTGAGTCGCAGATGTTGTTGTTGTGGTCTTCAGTCCTGAGACTGGTTTGATGCAGCTCTCCATGCTACTCTATCCCATGCAAGCTTCTTAACAAAAAGGTTGTCAAACAAAGCTTTCGGCCAAACAGGCTTTTATAAGAATAGAAAACATAAATTCGCACACACACTCACGCAAACGCAGCTCACACAGACATGGTCACAGTCTTGGCAGTTAGAGACTGCGACCATGGACATTCCATTCTGGATTCTCCATTGTTTGTTGTTATCTTTCATTAAGAGAAGACAAGACCGCATACTCCTTTGCTGTCCCAACTTCCCTCGATATCTACATCTGCATCTCCACACACAATCAGCAATCCACTGTACCGTGCATTGCGTAGGGTACCACGTCCAACTACTAGAAATTTCCTTTCCTTTTTCACTCGCAAATAGAGCGAGGAAAGAGCGACAGTCTGTATACCTCCATACGAGCCCTAATTTCTCGCCTTCGTGGCGCATAATGCGAAATGTACGTCGGCGGCAGCTGAATCGTTCTGCAGTCGATCTCAAATGCCGGTTCTCTAAATTTCCGGAATAGTGCATCTGGAAAACAGCGTTGGTTTCCCTGCAGGTATTCACGTTTGAGTTCACAAAGCATTTCCGTAATACTTGCGAGCTGATGAAACCTCCTGGTAACAGATGTAGCAACACGTCTCTGAATTACTCGAATGTCTCTCTTTAATGCGAGCTGGTGTGGATCCCCAACACTCGAACACTAGTCAAGAACGGGTCGAACTAGCGTTCTACAAGCCGCCTTCTTTATGGATGAGCTACACTTTCCCAGAATTCTGCCAATGAAACGAAGTCGGGCACTCGCTTTCCCTACTACCAACCTCAGTTCTCATTCAATTTGATATCGGTTCGAAAGGTTACGACTGGATATTTACTCGATGGACTCTGTGAAGCAGCACCCTACTAATGCTGTATTCGAATGTCACAGGATTGATTTTCTTACCCATCCTCAAAAAGTGGTTCAAATGGCTCTGAGCACTATGGGACTCAACTGCTGAGTTCATTAGTCCCCTAGAACTTAGAACTAGTTAAACCTAACTAACCTAAGGACATCACAAACATCCATGCCCGAGGCAGGATTCGAACCTGCGACCGTAGCGGTCTTGCGGTTCCAGACTGCAGCGCCTTTAACCGCACGGCCACTTCGGCCGGCACCCATCCTCATTAACTTACGTTTTTCTACATTAGAGCAAGCTGCCATTCATCACACCAACTAGAAATTCTGTCCAAGTCATCTTGTATCCTTCTACAGTCACTCAGTGCGATACCATCCCGTACACCACAGCGCTATCAGCAAACAGCCGTAACTTAGTGCTCACTCTGTCCGTCAGATCATTTATGTATATAGAGAATAAGAACTGTCCCATCACACTTCCCTGGGGCACTCCTGACGATACCCTTGACTCTAATGAACGACTGTCGTCAAGGACAACGTACTGGGTTCTGCTACTTAAGAAGTCCTCGGATTACTCACATACCTGGAAATCTAAGTCATATTCTCGAATATCCGTCGACATTCTGCACTGGGGTACAGTGTCAAATGATTCCCATAAATCTAGGGAAATGGAATCTGCCTGTTGCCCTCCATCCATGGTTCGTAGGATGTCGTGCGAGAAAAGGGTAAGCTGAGTTTCGAGCGATCGATGCTTTCTAAATCAATGCTTTGGGTCTCTCACCCATTGCAAACATATGGTCATAGGTCGCTGAGAGACCATCAGTTGCCAGCCACAATGACTCCTGAACTATGGCAGAGATGAAGCAGCGTGAAATGATGTAAGGTATGCGTCATCCAAGCTCAGTTATACTCTACGGGAAGCTGGGTTAAAGCCGTTGTTACTGTTAGTGGTGGCAGCCCTGTCTACTAATTTCTGCATCATGTATACCCCTAAATTGATTACAAATTTAATAATTTGTTCTTCCTGCGGTGTTGTAAACGCAGAAAAGTAAAATTTCGTCGTTTCCTATCCTTCCTAGTGATGTAATTATAATGACGAGCAGACAGCTGACGATTTCAGTTTTAGTATCGTTGGAGAATCTGGTATACCGATAATGTTACACATTTTATGCACCTTGGTAATTCGTATTTAACAGTCATAGGTACAACGTCGTCTGGAACTACTTGCATGTGGTAAACTGTTTATTTGATTGAATTTTATCGTTAGTTTTCAATAAAATATTTCTGGGTGTAAATGAAAACAAAAAGAAGAAGTGGCAGTTTAAATTATAAAATTCGAATCGCTCTTTTTAAAAATGTGCAGAGCATTAACAATGTTTATACACTGACGCTGTATTTTTTGGGGCTAGATTAATGTTCAGGAATGTTATAGAATTCCTCATTGAGTACTGGCAAATATTGTCTGTTATGTAAAGTCACTATGAAACTGTCCTTTGATCTAGTGTTTTTCTTTCTCCTTTTGTGTTTAATGCATGTTTGATGTGAATTAATTACTTCGCGTTTCACGGATCAGGTACACACAATATCGTAATGTTGTATACGTTGTGTCAGTATGCAAGAGCGACTAATGCAAAATTCAAATTTGTACACATATACATTCAGACTACATGTAAGAGCTAATAAACACGCAAAAGGTATATCACTTTAATAAGATGCGGAATTTTATAAATTTTTGGATCGCAATTGCTTGGTTTCTGTAGTAAAAATCGTCCTGGACAAGAACGAGTTGCCTTCATTTTGCTCATGAAATACATCATACTCGTTTTTCGAAACATTACGCATTTAAAAAAAATGTTTTTCATTTTCTTCTTTGGCAGATAAATTCAGCAAATAGTAGTGTAAGTAATTTGTTTCATATGTCAGCACTGACTTCAAAAATTATTTCTTCTATATTTGAGAAAAATTGTTACACTATGTCATGAGAAGTTTATTAATGTGCTTAACCACACACAGTGAAAGTTTTTCCCGTCAAAAATTGTAATATCTATTAGCCTGGCAAAACACGCGCGGAAATATGAAAAGCTCTATCTCTGACGATATTGTTGTTATCTACATCTTTTCTCTAAACATTGCAAGGCAATCTAGTGAAACTTTATTATCGTTATCATAAAAGCTGATGTGCTGCCGTACGGCTTGTATTATGAAAACCGTTATTCTGACATATCAGTATTCAAACACTTTGTGGAACTTCCTACTATGGGACACGTCAGGGAACAAAAACAGCAATTAATTATTCTTCCGATATGCCATGAAAAATCAGTTCTATGGTATCTGAATGGGATTTTTTAAAAATGTTCTCTAACGTCTCCTAACAATTATACTACAATGCTCCTGCACGCAACAGACAACGTACCTCGTATTGCCGCTGCAACTGCTTAAATTTATTGTATGCAGGAACGTGCTAAAATAATTTTAAAGAAATGCTGCGATGCATGCAGAATGCAGTGCTTAGTCACAAATGCTGATGCAACTATCCCTTTGCTTTATTTCTATAGCAGTTAAATGATCAGGAGGGATTTAGTGAACAAGCTTTAATCAGTGTAAAAAAATGAAAGGAATCAATAAAAACATAATTTACTATATCCTGAAAATTGAAGATTCATACACTGACAAACTTTATTCAGACATTTCTTTTCCTTGTCAGTTTGATACGCAAAACTATAATTATTCAACAATGTCTATAATGAATAATCACGTATCTGGTCACGACAAAGATATAAATATTACTTTCAATGTATTCATACACAAATCTGACAAAATCCCTTCAAAGCACAAGCAGGCAACACCTATGTGCACCAAAAAGGCAAATTACCAAAAATTCTCGATTGATACCGAAATCTCCACCGGCGCTACTAGCACGGTTAGGGTAGGCTGAGACCTCTCCTGATGCGACTTCTCTCAATGCCACAATCAAAGTATTTTACAGCTTTATTTTTGCACTTCCTTCTGAGCAAAAGAAAGTTCTTTCGGTGCCAGAGCAAATAAATCTTCCTTTCATTTCTGTACTTGTGAATGTAAGAACTACATCAAAATTTATGTCCAATATGTACACATTTTTATCTGTGCATGAATGTCGTGGTAGGTTTAAGTTGACGTTCCAAATGCTTTAAGTACGAGCCAACGAAATAAAATGGCGTGAACTGCACACATAGTACTAGTTACTTTCTTTCGTGCAATGATAACGTTTTGTCTCTAAATAATATAACATCATTGTACGAGTATGCGGACATTTTCACTCGTCAATACAACTGTCCGTCTAGATCGCAGTTTTCTTATTTTTTTTTTTTTAATGGACTTAATGTGTCCTTCGGCCACAGCCATCTTCATAATTTGTCAGATAGCAGTTGAACAAATGAGAAGTAAAATCTTTACACACACACACACACACAACATTTAAAAAATCTCAATATACTGTATCTAGTTCATTCTCACCCATACTTGTTCCATAGACTGTTGCTTCTTCGCGAGACAGCCTAATTTCACCCTAGATTACTAAACCTTCGTAAAATTTACGATTGTACTTGGTATCTCTTCGCGGTTCCTGCCAATGTATATTAGTATGTTCTGCAGAAATAATTAACATTTCAGTCATCTCGGTTCAGCATGTGTCCTTTTTTGCTAGTAGGCAGAGGGTGCTCCATGGGTCCTTACAACTTGTTCCATGCGTGGTGGCGTTGATGCGTTTAAGTCACAAATGGCGTCCTGAGGTATAGGCATCCATGCTGCATTCACCTGGTTCCAAAGTTCATCTATGCTGTCTGAAATTGGGTCACAGCGCTCAAACCGTCGTTTCACCATATCCCACACATTTTAGAATGCCGACAAGTCTGGTGATCTGGCGGGTGTTGGAGAAAGGCTTATCCTGTGGGACCAGGAAGGCACATGATCGCGCAGCGACATGCGGTTGTGCATTGTCTTGCTGAAAAATGGCGTCTGGGGTGCTGTGCAGAAAGGGTATGGCTTCGGGTCGCAAGATGTCATTCACGTTCGCCACACTGCTCACAGTACTTTGGACACCGCACCAACTGTAATTTGTGGTTGTACCCAATAGTACCCCACACCTTAAGGCCTTTAGTTAGGACTGTATGTCTTTTGTGAATGTAGTCACTGTGATGCCACTCCCCCAGCCTGCGGAGATCCAAAATGCGGCCGTCACTTTCAAAGACACAGAATCTGGATTCGACAGAAAACGCTATCTGATGCCATTCCTCTTTCTTCTTCGCAGTGAACTCGTTCCGTACATCACTGCCTTGTTGCTGCACATTCATCAAAGGTAGCACATAACCCATTCCGCAAAAAAAGGTGACAGACTGTCACCCCATATAGTATACGATGTGTTACACTGTTCCACTGTTGCTCCAGAGCCGACGAGGACACAGATCTGTACTGCAATGCCATTCGAGTGATGTATCGATGTTTTCGCGAGGTGGTGTGGGTGGTGCTGCCTGACCCATCTCGTCGTGCTCTACTGCCTTCCGTGAGCGATTCTGAAGATATCCGCTGCCTTGCCGGAACACTTCGTCTAGCACGAGCAGCAATTTTCCGAATAGATGAATCACAGTCTCTCATGCCAATAATGCACCATCTTTCAAACGCACTGATTTGACGGTACGGTTCGAGCATACCTCTGCGTGGCATTCTGCATGTCTGCCCAACTCACACTGACCTATTACCTTCTGCACGCTTTACCCGTAGGTGGTGTTGCGCTGCGATCTGCTGGCCGACGTGGTTTAAGCGCTAATCGTTTCTGCAGAACATATTAATGTACGTGTCCTGTGAATATGAACGTACAATCTCGAGTCGTTCAAGGTGTTCTGGTATTTTTTCTGAGCATGAGTCTGTATGAGTGGAGCAGACTTAAGCGACTTTGACAAAAGCTAGAATGCTGTGGCACAGTGCCTGAGAGCGCGTATCTCGGAACGGCAGAGCTGACCGGCTGTTCGCGTTTTACTGTCCTGAGCATCTGCGGCAAGTGGCTGAAGAGTACGGAAACCATGAGTGGGCGAGAAGAAGTTGGACGTCCGTACCTCATCACAGAATATGGGCATCGAAGGCTTGCCCGCTCTCCAAAGCAGAACAGGAGCCAATCTGCGGCAGATCTGGAGACAGAGAGTACAGTGCTGGCGCAGGCACAAGTGTTTTGGAGCACACCGTTCAGCGCACGGCGTTGAACATCGTGTTCCTTAACAAAGGACCCCTACGTGTTCCCATGATGACACAACAACGTCGTTAGTTATGATTACAGTGGGTACTGGGACATCGAAATTGGACCGTGTATCGAAGGATTCGTGTCGCCTTCTCGGATGAATCCAATTTATTGTTAAACCAGGTCGATGGTTGTATCCAGTTCCCCCCTCAACCAGACGAACAGCTGCTTGAAACACGCAGCGCGTTACGGACACAGGCCGGTGGGAGTAGTATTATGTTATTGGGGACATCACCTAGGCTTCCGTGAGACTTGCGGTAGTAATCAAAAGTACCATGACAGATGTGGACTACGTGAACATTATTAGGGACCACCTGTAAACCCTTATGCTTGATGTCTTCCTTAACACCAATGGCATCTTCCAGTAGGACAACTGTCCGTGTCACAACGCCAAAATCGTGCTACAGTGGTTAGAGGAGCATGCTAGTGAACTCGCGGTGATGGCTTGGCCGTCAAATTCGGCTTAACTGAATCCGATGAAACTCAACTGAGATGCTATCGGGCGTTAGCTCCACGCTCACAAACCAACCGTCCGTAAATTGTGGGAAGTATATGACCTGTACTTAGGCATCTGGTGCCACAAATCTCTGGAAACCTGACGAGTAACTGACAAATCCATAGCGCCCAGAATCACTTCTGAATGGCGTTTCAGAAGTGGACCACCACGTTTTCAAGTCGGTGATCATAATGTTTTGGCTCATCAGTATATATTGCACTCGAGAATATAAAACGTAATAGGTGTGAAATCTTATGGGTGTGAACTCTTATGGGACTTAACTACTAAGGTCATCAGTTCCTAAGCTTACACACTACTTAACCTAAATTATCCTAAGGACAAACACACACACCCATGCCCGAGGGAGGACTTGAACCTCCGCCGGGACCAGCCGCAAAACGTAATGACTTTATTGTTAAAATACATAACAAGGAGGTAAAATATTAATACAGCGACGAAAATGTCGACTTTTGTATAGTCGCCATCTCGTGGCTGTTGTGTTTACCTCCAGTGATGACGCTGCAATCGTGGCCACATTTGCCGAGGCCTGCGGCGGACACACACACACACATTGGGTGACAAAGGTAGTACCTCTCGGAAGATGTGAGAGTACCAATTTCATCTGAAATCATTTTGTTCGTTTAGCACGCGCTTTGGTTCTCTCTTACCATGAACACAGATTTCAGTTTCTTCTAGAATGCTTAAGACACGAATGGCTAAGAGCTCTGCATAAGTGTGGATCTTTCTCGTCTGACAGCGCACTTGCTCCACCGGTGGCGCCGTCTGAGCGGGAAGATGGGTAAAACTGCGAAAGCACGCCTTAGATGCCAGTAAAATCACGGAGGCACACTAAATATCTTGCATACGACTCGATTCCATATTTCATGCCTTGACAACGTAGATAACAACGAAACAGATTTTTTGTATTATTCAATTATGTTTAGTTCGCTGAAGACATGATAAAATATACATCTTAGAAAAACTTTCGACATGTGGACAGATGCAGAGATATTTTCGCAGATTTTCGTCACTAAAGCTTCCGCGTAATTATGACTGTCACAAATGTGTTTTGCTCAAACACTGATATCATGTCTCCAATTGTGGAGAGACGGAAACTCTTCCAGAGGAAACACTGTAGAACTCCTGTTTTTTTAAATGGGAATTATCTTGCAGATCGATTAGTATCATCTGCATATGCGCAAAGGCGTTTTCAACTGAAATTGCAAATAGTCTCGAAAGCAGATCAAATCAGTTGTGAGACTGGCAGTGTACAGGAAATGTAATTCTGTAATCCTTTCAGCGACACAATGAATTTTTCAAAATTAACCATTTCTGTAACGACAGTGTTCTTTGTCGGAACGTATACCTTCTACAAAGCGATTTTCTTTTTAAATGCATCTACTTTCCCCATCAAATCAGAAATAAATTTCGTCTTACTGGGAACAATGTTCAGTCAAGTACACTTAAAATGGGAGGCCTGCAATTCATTCTGGATATTCTAATTTGAGGTCTTGCTTTCCTTTTGTTTCAGAAATTCAACAGTGGTAATCTTAAATCGGAAAACAGTTCCAGGCATGACCATTCACTTAACCAACGTACTTCGCAGTAATTTTCGCATAACGTGCCCGTATTTTTCGTTCAGTTCCATCACAGACTTTTGGAACTGACGGTATAGTAATGCGTGCAACTGCTGACAATTTACTAGATCCTATTCATACCACCATACCTGCAAATTTTCAATTGTTTGCTTTTCATCGTTTACTAAATCTTGAAATTCCTTTTGCAATCTGTTGTAATACCATTCTACAGTAGTCGATCGCATAATAGGGATTGAGAAATCACAGCTTTCTCTTCGGAACAGAAGTGTGGTTCGATTCATTTTTAAACGCTTGTGACGATACAACGCTATTTTGTCTCTTTTTGTGCAATCAGCTACTGGACTTGTGAACTGCCTCTGTACCAATAGTAAACAGAGATGGATGTAAATAGCGCTATGATTCTGCCGTGTCACACAGCATTGCCAAATGAAACGCCGCGCTGTACCGAGCAGCCCATATTGCACGTGTGGAAGTTATGGTTTTAAGTGTAACTTTTAGTCACCTTTTGTAAAATTTCGAAATTATCTTGTGTATGATGTGTTTTCTGCTTATCGGTGTGGAGACGATAACCAAGGGCACTCTTATTCAGATTATATGTGCGCTCTCCAAATCGAACCAGGACGTTCGGCGTTTATTAAAAAAGCTGCCAAAACTGTAATATATTTTATGTTCGAAAGACGGGCAGGAACTTACCAACACATTTGGGCAATATTCTAGAGTGCGTTGCAAGAGTGTTTCTAAACATTCGCATCTGTTAAATGACTGCATTTTCCCAGCATACTATAAATGAACCGCAATCTGCCACCTACTTTCCCCAAGACCGAACCTAAATGATGATTTCATTCCATCGTATTCGTACACCCAGTTGACTGATACCGACTGTGACTCATTCATATTTTAGTCACAGAATACCACATTACCCAGTTTTGTGAGCGCACTGTTTTATATTTCTGAACAATTTACAACAAGTTACCAACATTAAGACCACTTTGAAATCATATGACCTACCGCGATATACGTGCAACTTTTTGAAGACAGTAGTATGCTATCATTTGTAAAAAGTCTTAGGTTACTATTAATATTGTCTGCCAGCTAAAATACGAGACGAAAAGCAAGGGCCCCAACACAAATCGGAAGGGTACGCATGTCGACACTCTAGCCTAGATAAAATTTTCCCTTTTGTAATACAGGAGAAAAACTGGTTATATTGAAGATACAGTCTGCATGCTTGTAGCGAAAGTACTATTCTTCTGTTTCATACGATATTACGGTACTTTCGTAAGCACATATTCGCTATACACTGCAGTACACAATGAGGCAAATAAAGTGGGTATATTTGTTTTATATCAATGTCGGCCCCAGCCGGTGTTTTGCAGGTATTTCTATTAAGTGAAACTGTTGAAGCTTAAACACACAAAGGGGAATGAGGATAATGTATCAATCTTCTCCTACCACTGAATTTACACACCGGTATAGTTACACTACTGTGTGTATTTTACCAATAAGTTGCGTAAGACAATTCAAAAGTGACAGTTATTTAGTTGCATTTTTAAAACCAGTAGAACTTGGTATAAGTTTCGCCACTAAATTCAGTTTTAAACTCCACACAACAATTCCAGTTTGTGAAAGAAAAGAGAGAAAAAGACAGAGTTTTCTATAAAATAGGCGAATAAGACAACGACATATTATGCATTAAGCAACAAGGCATTAAGACTGCTTACAACACAATGAATACAATTAATTTTTTGATACTAGTTTTCGCCTCATGTTCATGTTCGCTATGACTTACCAATGAAACTGATAGCACCACAGTAAAGCATTCAGTACAAGAATAAGCGGAAATTGACATAATGGTTTATAAAAACTGAGATGCGGCTGTTCCTGAAAAGGAGTGCAACTCGAGCCTGCTGAATGTATTTCTGCTGAATATCTGCCGTAAAAATATTTTCTCTCACATCACACTGGGGGAAATGTCACAACTTCCCGTCTCACCATTACTAAGCTAATGAACTCTACATCTGTATCTTCATGCTTACTCGGAAATCCACTATTAAGTATTTGACAGAGGATACAGAGAACCAATTTAAACTATTTTTCTACTAATATTTTCGCTTGAGCACTGATTTCCCTTGTTTTATTACTATGGTCATTATTACAATTATAGGTAGGAATCAACAAAATAGTTTGGCTTTCGGAGGAGAAAGTTGGTAAATGAGATCTCGCCGCAACGAAAAACTTAATGCTTGATCTCCACTACTTATCATACGCGTGATATTCTCTCTACAGATTCGCGATAATGGAAAATGAGTTGCCCATCTTTAAACTTTTTCAATTTTCTCCCGTCACTCTTATCTGCTAATGACCTTATACCGCGCAGCGAGACTCCAGAAGAACGGCAAGCGTATTGCAGGCAGCCTCTTAAGTACATTTGTTGCACCTTGTTGCAGCTTCTACGTTTTCTGCCAATAAAACGCAGTATCTGACTCACCATCCCCAATACTTTCTGTGTAATGCTTCCATTTTCAAACTGTTCATAATTTGCAATCTGTAGGATTGAATCGACAACCCTTTAATTTGCGTGATTTATCGTGTAACCGATACTTAATAGAATTTGTTTAGTACTTATATGGAAATTTCGTATTTTTTATTGTTCAGGGTCACTAGTCACTTATTGCACCATGCAGATATCTTTTCCAAATAATTTTGCAGTTCGTTTTGATCTCGTGGTAACTGAACGGTAGGCGACGGCATCATCTTCAATCTGAGAGGGTTGTTCAGATTGTCTCCTGAACTGCATAGGGTCAATAACCATTCCTAGAAGAACTGGATGTCTTCCCGTCAATTACTTCGAGCTGCATCTTTTCTGACAGGTAGTCACGAATGCAATCGTACAACTGAGGCGGTGTTCCATAGTCACCTAATTTGATTTGATGTCAGTTGTTGGGAACGGTATCAAAAGCCTTCTGGAAAATTAGAAACATGGAACCCACCTGAGATCTGTCGATAGTAGCCATTGCCTTCTCCGAACAAAGAGCTAGTTGTGGAACTTACTAGCAGGTTAAAATCAGCACGCACTCCGCAGCAAGGTGAAAATGCATTATGGAATACCCATTTCCGTTTCACAAGAACGGTATTTTCTGAATCCATGCTGGTTGTGTGTCAATAGAATACATTCCAAAATCCTACTACAAGATTTCAAGGTAATATATATATATATATATATATATATATATATTGGCCACGGCATCTTGGTAGATGATTGTTGCAGTGTCTGTGTGTTTATGGGTTGCATTTTTTCATATGACTTGTCAAGCCAATGGCAGCACGGCATCTCTTGCCGCAATTGTCACAAGTGTATCTGGCTGCTGAGGCAGGAGCAGTGGTAGGTAGCATTGCGAAGCTTTTTCTGCCTTAATCTGTCTAACAAGGCTTCATCATGCTTCGACATTCCAGATGATATATCATCACGCCACTCTGGTCTCATGCTAGCCCGTGCCTCCCATTTGTTTGTGTCGATTCCAAAGCTCTCCATATCTCGTTTATAGGAATCCTTGAACCTCAATACAGGACGTCCTACAGGTCTTTTGGCTATAGAGATCTCTCCAAGCATCACCTCACGTGGTAATCTGTCAGGATCCATACGGTGGACGTGTCCCAGCCAGCGGAGTCGTCTCTGCTTCAAGATAGCTGAAATACTGTTGCAGTTAGTTTTAGATAGGACTGCTTCGTTGGTCACTCGGTCCTTCCACGTTACTCCGAGGATGGATCTCAGGCACCGCATGTGGAAAGCATTAAGGCGACGTTCTTGTTTGGCATAGATAGTCCATGTTTCCGATGCATACAAAAGGATTCTGAGCACACAAGTTTGATATACAAGAATTTTGGTAGTCAAAGAGAGTTTGTTGTTTTTCCAAACACATTTTTCTACTAAATAATACCTTTCATAAATTGACAACCTAGAACCAATATAGACGATATAACTGCTGTGTGTAGGCCATGCGCCTAACCACACAGCAGGCAGCATTACATCCAAGGGAAGGAGTCACATAATCCACAGGATCCAGCTTTCCCGTAGAGAGACGGAACTCGGCCACGATCCGACTGGCCACCAGACGGCTCCCGCGGTACTGAATGCTGTACCTATGGCATCCTGGCGCCCAGGCTGTATGTGGTGAGCTTCCCAGGCGCTGAATGTTGTCGCATTACATCAATGAGGGACTGACTTTGCGGCCGCCGCGATGACAATGCTGTCTTGTGCCAGTGATCAATTAGTGGAATTGAAAGATAATTAAAAACAGCCTTGATCGCAACTTTCTTTTAATTGGAGTGACCGGTTTCAATCCTTGAGGATCATCTTCAGACTCTGAAATAACATATTTACAGATAGAGGGATCCTTACAGTAACGTATATACACTGAAATACAATTACAAAGTACATATACCCAGAACGGCAGGTGGAGCAAGCTGCGCCGACCCACGACTCTGAACTGACTGCTAAATGGGTAGGCAGGGAGTGGTCTTAAATAGCACCACTCCCGCTTACCGTTCTGTGTATGACATCAGTGCTAACCAGTCAGAGCCGGCCGAAGTGGCCGTGCGGTTAAAGGCGCTGCAGTCTGGAACCGCAAGACCGCTACGGTCGCAGGTTCGAATCCTGCCTCGGGCATGGATGTTTGTGATGTCCTTAGGTTAGTTAGGTTTAACTAGTTCTAAGTTCTAGGGGACTAATGACCTCAGCAGTTGAGTCCCATAGTGCTCAGAGCCATTTGAGCCATAACCAGTCAGAAGTATAGTGTGTACTATTAGCATAAAATGTATTACAATAGTCTAGCCAGGTCTTGTTCTATTCCGACCCTGACGCTATTAGGTTTCGAGGGCTAGGGGTCTTTCATTTTCCAACCTATACTTCTCATGCAGCGTCTGACCCGGAGCGGGCGGCGGCAAAAGGCGTCTGTATCCCATGTTAGGGGCGGCCTCCAGAACTGCGGTAGGCAACGGAATACCACCGCAGATTATCTTCCCTGCATAATGCAGTCTCCATTTTATGCACAAAAATGGCTTCCTCTCACGTTAATTCAGTGACCAGAGGTAAAATAGTCCCCCATTCGGATCTCCGGGGGGGACAACTTGAAAGGAGGCAAAAAATCAAAACGAGAATTGGTAGCTGGAATGTTAGAACTCTGCTACAAGCAGGAAAACTAGAAAACCTTAAAAGAGAGATGGAAAAGAATCATATGGACCTCGTAGGAACTGCTGAGGTAAGATGGAATGGACATGGAGAGTTGCAGTCAGATGAATATGTATTGTACTACTCAGGAGGATAAGTAAAAGGAATGAATGGAGTAGGAATGATTATGACAAAGGAATTGGCTAAATGTTTGGAATATGTAGACTATGCAAATGACTGGGTTATTGGTGTAAGGCTGAAAGGAACACAAAAAGATTTTCTGATTGTGCAGGTGTATATGCCAACTTCAGAACATGATGACCAAATTGCAGAGGAAACGTACAATGTAATAGAGAGAATAATGGACGAAAATAAAAAATGCTGCAAAACAGTAATGGGAGACTGGAACGCCATTGTGGGAGAAGGGAAAGAGGGAAACATAGTAGGCAGTCAGTGAATGGTTAATTGACTTCTGCAGGGAAAGGCAGCTGATAGCGGCAAACACATGGTTCAAGAACCACAAGAGGAGGCTCTACACTTGGAAATCGCGAGGGGATAATTACAGAAACCAAATCGATTTTATACTGGTAGAAGAAGGATACAGGAATGGAATCAAGAAGGTGCACACATTACCAGGTGCAGATATTAATTGTGACCACAACTTACTTATGGCAGAAATAGAAATAAGAATGAAAAAACTGAAGAAGGCGACCATGGTGAAGAAGTGGGATGTAGAGAAGATAAGATCCAACAACAACAAAATTACAGAAATGCTGTCTCGGGAGTTTCTAAACACATTACGAGACAAAGAACCACCTGATAATGCCAACGAGTACTGGAATATGTTGAAAGAAGGAATCATTAAAGCAGGACAGCAAAATATAGGATATGTAAAAGGAAAAAGGTCAAAAAAACCATGGGTCACACAAGAAATGATTTCCAAGATGGAGGAGAGAAGAAAACTGAAAAACATGAACACTGAAGATGCAAGAAAGATATACCAAAGGTTAAATAATGAACTGCGAAGAGAAACAGAGCAGGCTAGGAAAAAATGGCTAAAAGAAGAATGTGATGAAATTGAAGAACTGGACAGGAAGGGAAGATACGACTTACTATATAACAGAGTAAAGACTATGACATGGGAGCAAAACAGCGAGAAGTGCTACTATGGAAATTTTGAGTAAAGACGAAAAGATAGTGTACAAAGATCGTGACGATGTCCTCCAGAGATGGGAAGAATATCTAACAGAGCTATATGACACAAATAGCAAACCATAAACTCTGGAACTTGAATCACACAACAGTGTAAGTGATGACGAGAAAGGACCAACCATCATAATGGAATAAGTAAAGTCTGCCATAGCTGCAATGAAAAATGGCAAAGCGGTAGGTACAGATACAATACCGGGAGAAATACTAAAATGCTTGAACCAAGATGGAATAAGAGAAATATTGAGGTTATGTAATAAAATATATGAAAGTGGTGAATGGCCTGAGGACTTTCTGATAACAGTACCGAAAAAACAAGGAACCAAGAAATGCAGCGAGCACAGGACAATCAGCCTCATTTCACATGCAGCCAAAGTGATGTTAAGAATAATTAATAAAAGACTTGAAAAAGTAATGGAGGAGAATCTTGGCGAGGAGCAGTTTGGCTTTAGAGGGAATACGGGCACCAGAGATGCAATAGGGCTCTTACAAATCTTGGGAGAAAGGTTTATTGAAAAAGGAAGAGACCTATATATGTGCTTCATCGATGTAGAAAAGGTATTTGACAATGTGGTTTGGGTCAAGCTGGCGACTATAATGTGGGAAAAGAGAGTGGACTGGAAAACCAGAAGACTTATAAACTCATTATATCTTAATCAAAAAGTTTCAGTTAAAGTGAGGCGAGAAAGTACAAACTTGATCAGACTGGGAAAAGGAGTAAGACAAGGATGCTGTCTATCACCTACTCTTTTCAACCTCTACTTGGAAAATATTATTGACCAATGCTCATTAGATGACGAACGAGTAGAAATTGGAGGAAGAAGAGTAGGGTGTTTGAGGTTTGCTGATGACATGGTCCTGCTAGCCACAGGGGAAAAAGAATTACAGAATTTGGTGGACACCATTGCAACTAACGGAAAAAATATGGAATGAAAATTAACAGAAATAAAACAAAAGTATTGGCACTAGGAGGAAATAAGGAAATAAAAATTATGCTAAATGGAGAAATACTAGAACATGTGCAAAATTTTATCTTGGAAGCAGGATAGACACCGACTGGAAGTGCACCACAGAAATTAAAACAAGGATAGCAATGGCAAAAGAGGCGTTTTATAAGAAAAGGAGAATTTTCTGCAGCGGTCTGGACAGAGAACTCAGAAAGAGACTCATAAAATGTCTTGTATGGAGTGTTCTTCTATATGGCGCTGAAACATGGACTATGAGGAAAAAAGACAGAGAAAGGCTGGAGGCTTTTGAGATCTGGACATGGCGGAGGATGGAAAGAATAAGTTGGATGGATAGAGTAAAAAATGAAGAGGTACTGAGAAGAGTGGGAGAGAAAAGACAGTTACTAGATGTAATAAAGAAAACAAAAATAAATTGGATTTGGCATATATTAAGAAAGAATGACGGACTGATAAAAACAGTTTTAGAAGGATATGTAGAAGGGAAAAGGAAGCGAGGAAGGAAGATATTCCAGATACTGGATGACATGATGGACGGTACAACATATAGCAGCCTTAAGAAGGAAACAATGGATCGTAGAAAATGGAGAGGCAAAGAACCTGCTAATATAGCAGATAACTGATGATGATGAGTCTATATTACTAAGATTTGAAGAAGACTTATAGTTAAAATACAGCGTAAAGTTGCTGTGAAATAGCTATTCGTCAAAAATATAAACTGTAGTAAATACACTCCTGGAAATTGAAATAAGAACACCGTGAATTCATTGTCCCAGGAAGGGGAAACTTTATTGACACATTCCTGGGGTCAGACACATCACATGATCACACTGACAGAACCACAGGCACATAGACACAGGCAACAGAGCATGCACAATGTCGGCACTAGTACAGTGTATATCCACCTTTCGCAGCAATGCAGGCTGCTATTCTCCCATGGAGACGATCGTAGAGATGCTGGATGTAGTCTTGTGGAACGGCTTGCCATGCCATTTCCACCTGGCGCCTCAGTTGGACCAGCGTTCGTGCTGGACGTGCAGACCGCGTGAGACGACGCTTCATCCAGTCCCAAACATGCTCAATGGGGGACAGATCCGGAGATCGTGCTGGCCAGGGTAGTTGACTTACACCTTCTAGAGCACGTTGGGTGGCACGGGATACATGCGGACGTGCATTGTCCTGTTGGAACAGCAAGTTCCCTTGCCGGTCTAGGAATGGTAGAACGATGGGTTCGATGACGGTTTGGATGTACCGTGCACTATTCAGTGTCCCCTCGACGATCACCAGTGGTGTACGGCCAGTGTAGGAGATCGCTCCCCACACCATGATGCCGGGTGTTGGCCCTGTGTGCCTCGGTCGTATGCAGTCCTGATTGTGGCGCTCACCTGCACGGCGCCAAACACGCATACGACCATCATTGGCACCAAGGCAGAAGCGACTCTCATCGCTGAAGACGACACGTCTCCATTCGTCCCTCCATTCACGCCTGTCGCGACACCACTGGAGGCGGGCTGCATGATGTTGGGGCGTGAGCGGAAGACGGCCTAACGGTGTGCGGGACCGTAGCCCAGCTTCATGGAGACGGTTGCGAATGGTCCTCGCCGATACCCCAGCAGCAACAGTGTCCCTAATTTGCTGGGAAGTGGCGGTGCGGTCCCCTACGGCACTGCGTAGGATCCTACGGTCTTGGCGTGCATCCGTGCGTCGCTGCGGTCCGGTCCCAGGTCGACGGGCACGTGCACCTTCCGCCGACCACTGGCGACAACATCGATGTACTGTGGAGACCTCACGCCCCACGTGTTGAGCAATTCGGCGGTACGTCCACCCGGCCTCCCGCATGCCCACTATACGCCCTCGCTCAAAGTCCGTCAACTGCACATACGGTTCACGTCCACGCTGTCGCGGCATGCTACCAGTGTTAAAGACTGCGATGGAGCTCCGTATGCCACGGCAAACTGGCTGACACTGACGGCGGCGGTGCACAAATGCTGCGCAGCTAGCGCCATTCGACGGCCAACACCGCGGTTCCTGGTGTGTCCGCTGTGCCGTGCGTGTGATCATTGCTTGTACAGCCCTCTCGCAGTGTCCGGAGCAAGTATGGTGGGTCTGACAGACCGGTGTCAATGTGTTCTTTTTTCCATTTCCAGGAGTGTAATTAGCTTAAAATAAACTACCCTAGGCTGCCCTCTGTTAACCTTTCCTTAAAATAAGTGCTGTCGGCAAAGATATAGGGAATAACTACCAAAGGTTGCTATAGCGATAGAGAGAAGCTACTAGCAAAGATAATCTACTGTTTATAGACGCTGAGAGTTGCCGTAGAAATGGCGTCCTCTATCGATGCGACATTCGGAAAAGCTGGAACAAAGTGCTGTAACGACAGCAAAGACGATCTATGTAGACATGTAGACGTTAAGGGTTGCCGTAAAGACGGCTTCCTCTATCGATGTGACTCGTCAAAATAAATAGAAAATATAGTACTGAATATAATAGTCGTTAAAGATTATTCTAAGTAATGTGAATGGCAAAATAACAAAACATGGGGCGTTATTTAACAAGCAGTCTTGCCTAGCATTTAGGAAGGAAACATAAATACATATATTTCTTGTCTTCGTTTCTATCCCAGACTTGATTATGTTTCACCATACTGGAACTTTGAAACTGGACTGTTCTTCTGGGACTTTAACTCGCTTTAAGAGAAAAAACCCTAACGCTGAACTATCGCGTTGGGTCTTAAAAACTCTGTCTAACGTAGAGCATTGTGTGTTTACTAGGTAGTGATATTTTCTGACAACGTTTGTCTTCTTTTTAAATACCTTCAGCCTTAGACTATATTTACGTTGTTCGATCTTCCAAAAGAACTGACTTCGTACTTTCCATAAATAGTGCTATCATTTCTATACTTGACAAGAGACTTTCGTTTTAATACCGTACACTCTTTATTCAAGAAGAACTTGCCCTTCTAAGGTGATTAATTCTTATGTGTACTTAACACACGTCGGAACAGACCTATACTTTCTTGTTAAACAAACTTGTTCTACCAAATCTACGTCAACATTTTTTGTCCACCAAACCAGTCAGACACAGCAATAAAGAAATTATCAGAGTCTATGAAATCAACAGGAACCTTGTACCACAATCCCCCTACCTTATCTCCCAAGTTTGGAAGACCGTTTGGTTGAAATGGCTCTGAGTACTATGGGAGTTAACATCTGAGGTCATCAGTCCTCTACAACTTAGAACTACTTAAACCTAACTAACATAAGGACATCACACACATCCATGCCCGAGGCAGGATTCGAACCTGCGACCGTAGCAGCAGCGCGGTTCCAGACTGAAGCGCTTAGAACCGCTCGGCCACACCGGCCGGCGGACGACCGTTCGTTTCTGTAATTTATGGTCTTGTTATCTGTCACTCCGGAAATGATCGGTATTGGCTGTCAGTACCGATTAAAACAAACAGACGACAGCACTGTTGGCTAAATACGAAAAAGAAACATTCCCATAGAAACGAAGGTGGCCTAAGTTACCAATCAGTGCCACAAATGCTCACGACCAGACGTAATTTTTACAATTTCTCAACCAACAATCCATTGCCTCTCATACTAATTTGAGATCCTCATTATCAAATCTTATGCTGCCAAATCCCTCATTTTCCGGGTATGCATTTATTCCAGTCTTCTATTAGTCCATCTCCTTCTTCCCCCCCTCTCTGTCCATTTCCCTCTACCCACTGTCCACCTCCTCTTCCTCCTGTCTGTCCCTGTCTTCTCTTTCCCCCTCGCTAACTGGTCTGCTCCTCGTCCCCCCTTCTCTCTCTACGTTTACAAGCTCATCCCTAGTGGTTCTTAGCCACCAATATATATTTCCAGGCTGTAACTAATATGTGTACCGAATTTGATTGAATCGGCCCACCGGTATAGGACGAGCTTATGACCCGTGGATTTGCTGGCATACACATATGCCAAATACACTAAGTGATCAAAAGTATCCGAACACCTGCCCGCCCGGATAGCCGTGCGGGCTAACGCACTGCTTTCTGAGCGGGAAGGCATGCCGGTCCCCGGCACGAATCCGCCCGGCTGATTAATGTCGAGATCCGGTGTGCCGGCTAGCCTTTGGATGATTTTTAAGGCGGTTTCCCATCTGCCTCGGAGAATGCGAGCTGGTTCCCCTTATTCCACCTCAGTTACACTGCTATTGCTGCGCTAACATTGTTTCCACGTACGCGTACACCATACCTACTCTACCACGCAAACATTGGGGCTACACTCGTCAGGAATAAGACATTGGAAACAGTGGCCCTAGGGATGTTTAGGAGTGTGGAAATCTCATTTACAGACGTATGACACAAGTGACACTTAATCACCTGACCACGTTCTAAGTCCGTGAGTTGCGCGGAGCGCCCCATTCTGCTTTCTCACGATGTCTGATGACTACTGAGGTCGGTGATATGGAGTGTGTTTCTGTAAACAGTTCAGTGACAGGGTCGTTCTTATCAGAATCGACAGCAGACCAACACCGACAACGATAGTTCAGGTATACACGCCGACGTCGCAAGCTGAAGATGAAGAGATAGAGGAAGTGTCTGAGGATATTCAAGGGGTAATACAGTATGCAAAGGGGGATGAAAATCTAATAGTCATGGGGGACTGGAATGCAGTTGTAGGGGAAGGAGTAGAAGAAAAGATCCCAGGAGAATATGGGGACAAGGAATTAGAGAGCAGAAACACTAATTGAGTTCTGTAACAAGTTTCAGCTAGTAATAGCAAATACCCTGTCCAAGACTCACAAGAGGAGGAGGTATACTTGGAAATGGCCGGGTGATACGGAAAGATTTCAGTTACATTATATCATGGTCAGGCAGAGATTCCGAAATCAGATACTGGATTGTAAGGCTTACCCAGGAGCAGATATAGACTCAGATCACAATATTGTAGTGATGAAGAATAGGCTGAAGTTTAAAACATTAGACAGAAAGAATCAATACGCGAAGAAGTGGGATACGGAAGTACTAAGGAATGACGAGATACGTTTGAAGTTCTCTAAGGCCATAGGTACAGAAATAAGGAATAGCTCAGTAGGCAGTACAGTTGAAGAGGAATGGACATCTCTAAAAACGGGCACCACAGAAGTTGGGAAGGAAAACACAGGTACAAAGAAGGTAACTGCGAAGAAACCATGGGTAACAGAAGAAATACTTCAATTCATTGATGAAAGGGGGAAGTACAAAAACGTTCCGGAAAACTCAGAAATATAGAACTACAAGTCGCTGAGGGATGAAATAAATAGGAAACGCAGGGAAGCGCAAGACGAAACGGCTGGAGGAAAAATGTGAAGACATCGAAAAAGAAATGATTGTCGGAAGGACTGACTCAGCATACAGGAAAGTCAAAACAACCTTCGGTGTAATTAGAAGCAAGGGTGGTAACATTAAGAGTGCAGCGGGAATTCCACTGTTAAATGCAGACGAGAGAGCGGATAGGTTGAAAGAAATCATTGAAAGCCTTTATGAGGGGGAAGATTTCTTTGATAGAAGAAGAAACAGGAGAAGATTTAGAAGAAATAGAGGACTCAGTATTAGAATCAGAATTTAAAAGATCTTTGAAGGACTTAAGGTCAAATAAGGGAGATCGTGTAGATAACATTCCATCAGAATTTCTAAAATCATTGGTGGATGTGGCAACAAAACGACTATTCACGTTGGTGTGTAAAATGTATGAGTCTGGCGACGTACCATCTGACTTTCGGAAAAGCGTCAATCACACAATTCCGAAGACGGCAAGAGCTGACAAGTGCAAGAATTATCGCACAATCGGCTTAACAGCTCATGCACCCAAGTTGCTTACAAGAATAATATACAGAAGAATGGAAAAGAAAATTGACAATGCGTTAGATGACGATCAGTTTGGCTTTAGAAAAAGTAAAGGCACAAGAGAGGCAATTCTGACGTTGCGGTTAATAATGGAAGCAAGAGTAAAGGAAAATCAAGACACGTTCATAGGATTTGCCGACCTGGAAAAAGAGTTCGACGATGTAAAATGGTGCAAGATGTTCCAAATTCTGAAAAAAAGCAGGGGTAAGTTATAGGGAGAGAGGAATCATATACAATATGTACAATAGCCAAGAGGGAATAATGAGAGTGGACGACCTAGAACAAAGTGCTCCTATTAAAAAGGGTGTAAGACAAGGGTGTAGCCTTTCGACCCTACTGTTCAGTCTGTAAATCGAGGAGGCGATGATGGAAATAAAAGAAAGGTTCAGGAGTGGAATTAAAATTCAAGGTGAAAGGATATGAATGATACGATTCGCTAATGACATTGCTATCTTGAGTGAAAGTGAAGAAGAATTACATGATCTGCTGAACGGTATGAACAGTCTAATGAGTACACAATATGGATTGAGAGTAAATCGAAGAAAGACGAAGGTAATGAGATGTAGTAGAAATGAGAACAGCGAGAAACTTAACAGCAGGATTGATGGTCACGAAGTAGATGAACTTAAGTTATTCTGCTGACTAGGCAGTAAAATAACCAATGACGGGCTGAGCAAGGAGCACATCAAAAGCAGATTGGCTATGGCAAAAAAGGCATTCCTGGCCAAGAGAAGTCTACTAATAGCAAATATCGACCTTAATTTGAAGAAAACATTTCTGAGAATGTACGTCTGGAGAACAGCACTGTATGGTAGTGAAACATGGACTGTGGGAAAACCGGAACAGGAGAGAATCGAAGCATTTGAGATGTGGTGCTACAGACGAGTGTTGAAAATTAGGTGGGCTGATTAGGTAAGGAATGTGGAGGTTCTGCGCAGAATCGGAGAGTAAAGGAATATGTGGAAAACACGAGGAGAAGGGACAGTATGATAGGACATCTATTAAGACATGAGACAATAACTTCCACGATGCTAGAGGGAGCTGTAGAGGGCAAAAATTGTAGAGGGAGACAGAGATTGGAATATATCCAGCAAATAATTGAGGACATAGGTTGCAAGTGCTACTCTGAGATATAGAGGTTGGCACAGGAGAGGAATTCGTGGCGGACCACATCAGACCAGTCAGAAGACTGATGGAAAAAAAAATTATCCAAATGAAAAAAAATCAGTTTAAGAACTAGCCGCTAATAAACCCCTGCACCTTACTGTAATAAGGCAGACGTCTTTGCTGTCGATATCTTCAAGAATGCTCTCTAACTGGCGACTCTGAAGTCCATGCTCTAGTATATTATTAAGAGTACGAATTATACTCGTTACATTTGTGAAGCTGACGCTCTTTGCACATACATTCTCATGACGAATCATGCACAGAACACCTCTGATTTCACTTGGTACTGGGAGTCCTTTTTTTTCATTTTGCCATTCAGTTGCGCTACGAGTCCTAATTTATTTACAGTATGTTTGGTGCTCCGACTCTAGGCACAGAGACTAATAAGTGATGTGAACAAAACATAGTCTACTTAGTAGCTTCTAAAGATGTTCCAATGTGTGTGAATTCCTAAGGGACTAAACTGCTAAGCTCATCGGTCCATAGACTTACAGACTACTTAAACTAACTTACGCTAAAGACACCACACACACCCATGCCCGAGGGAGAACTCGAACCACCGGTGGGAGCGGCCGCGCAATTCGTGACATGGCGCCTCTAACCGCGCGGCCATTCCGCGTGGCAGTAGCTTCTAGGGCATGGATTTAGCGCCAATTATTCGTGAAGTGAATAATCAGAAGTTACATCTTGGTATATGTATCCAGTTCAGTCGGAAAATGTAAGTAGGTTCTACAGACGTAGACAAAATCAAGTGCAGAATAAACTTATATTTCACTGTAAGTCGGCGTTCGTCACGCATCATAGGTATTATGTGTCTGTCCCCCCACTAACCCTCTCCCCTGTCTCCTCCCTCCTACTCTGCTGACCCATTATATTCATATCGAACGTTAGTCGCAAGTAGACGATCCTGACGCGCAGGTCGTACTACATTGAAGCACCAAAGCAATTGGTGTAGGCATGCGTATTCAAATCCAGAGATAAGTAAACAGGCAGAATACGGAGCTACTGTCGGCAACGCCTATATAGGACAACAAGTATCTGGGGCAGTTGTTAGATAGGTTACTGCTGCTAAAATGACAGGCTATCAAGATTGAGTTTGAACGTGGTGCTATAGTCAACGTAAGGACTGGTCGAACGAGTCTCGTTTCAAATTGTATCGAGCGGATGGACGTGTAGAGGTATGGAGACAACCTCTTGAATCCATGGTCCCTGCGTGTTAGCAGGAGTCTATTCAAGCTGATGGAGGCTCAGTAATGGTGTGGGGCGTGTGGGGTTGCACTGATATGTGATCCCTGATACGTTTAAATACGACTCTGATAGGTGATCACCTGCATCCATTCACGTCCATTGTGCATTCCGACGGACTTGGACAATTACAGCAGGACAATGCGGCACTACACACGTCCAGAATTGCTAAAGACTGGCTCCAGGAACTCTCTTCTGAGTTTAAACACCTCCACTGGTCACCAGACTCCCAAGATATGAACATTATTGAGCATATCTGGGATGCCTTACAGTGTGCTGTTCAGAAGGGATCTCCACCCCCTTGTAAGCTTACGGATTTATGGACAGCCCTGCAGGATTGATGGTGTCAGTTCCCTCCAGCACTACTTCAGACATTACTCGAGTCCATGCCACGTCATGTTGCGCACTTCTGCGTGCTCGCGGGGCCCCTACATGATATTACGCAGGTGTTCCAGTTTCTTTGGTTCTCCAGTGTAGCCAGCTATCGACATGTCGTCCAGTGAAAGTGAAGGTAGTGACAAGACGACAGTTAACAAAGCACTGTTCGCTAATTCGATATCTGAGTTCATGATTGTGTTACAAATATCTAGAATACCGAAGATAGTGTTAGAAAAGAAGAATGCATGGACTAGTACTGCACACGAATACTCCCACAGAACTAGAAAACAGTATCAAAAGAGAAAACCGATCTAAAGAAAACAGGAAATCAGCCGATTAAACTGAAAGATTGGGAAAAGGATTTATTGGTACTGCTCTTCCAGAAAGACAATCCTATTTTTGGAAAGGTTCCAGGAACTATTTCGGATGGCGTCAAGCACATATCAAACGCTGCTAAATACTGCGTTAGAAATGATCAGAGGGAAATGCCATACGGAGGTACGTACCCAGTCGTTGCCGCTGCTACAACGAAACTGGCAACCCTAACATACATTCAACCTGGTGTGAAAATCCTTGCAGCGTATGAAATTTCAGAGAGTTGTATTATTGAAACAAGTGGAATTACAGATCTTCAAACAGAATAAGAAAAGAAAAGGCTAGAAGAAATTGCAGAGGACAAAACTACTCAAATGGATTATTAATATGAAACATAAGTATTGTATTGTATTGTATTACCATATCCTTTCTATTCCTTTCTTTAGTGTCTAAAAGTAATAAATAAAGTAATAAATAAAAATGCAATTTGTACATTTTTCTTGCTGTCTTGTAATTACGTGACTTTCAATTATAATTACACTGCTTGTATGTTGCTCGTTACATTCTAATACTCTACAATTAAACCAATAAAAAACTCCTAAATAAATAAATCCAAGTATTTAGTGTCATTTCTGTTCACCACGAACCTGGCTTGCTTCCTGTGCTATCCAGCTGTCAGTAGGCTGGTATTCATGAGGACTCTCACTTTCGCCGTCTTCTTCTTCTTCTCCTGCATCTTCCACGTGCTCCAAATGACACTAGAAGTGATATTTCAGGTGCTTAGAGATGTTGTACAGTAGAACACACGTTACTATTAGTTTGGGGACACTGTCTAAGGAAGTCTTACACTGTCACCGATGACCGCAAATCTTTGCTTCAATTGACCAAAATCTCTCAGCACTGTCGTTCTTTTCACTCTTTCTCTGATGTGAACTAAACTGAATCTTTACTGGTCATCATTTCTTGCTTGATTAAATGCGCTAACCACGGAGATATTCCATACCCTGAATAACCGAGTAAGCAAGCATCCGCATTGTACGCGTGCACCCTGAAGTAAGTTTCTAATTGGGCTACGTCTCAGTATTCTAATATCATGCGCGCTACCCGGCCATTCTGCGCTTATGCTAGTAAATTTCTTTACGGTGTGTGGCCTGCACATTAATAGCGGCATAACCTTTGCGATTGATATATTCTGATTTGATGTATTCTAATACCTGTTGAGTTCAATCCGAAGCCACTGAAACACTTGGAATTCGAAATATTTTATGTCACTTTAGTTTACACGTATTAACTTCTTGCATTTCAGACGGAAATCGATTTCAATCGTGAACTTTTAAAACTATCCATAAAATATTGTTGCCTGATCAACTACAAAATCCTCGGTCACACCAGGCTGGAAACCAGGATCGCCCAGACAACGAAGAAGTATCTCCTTTCGTTTTCTGGAAGTCAAGGCTCTTCCACGTTTTTTATCACATACTGGTATAAATTCCGCAGTTAAGAAGTCTACATTTTAAGTTTCAAATAGTACCATGTTCTTTACAGCTACTAACTTTCCTCCGAATCTGAGAACGTTTCTTATGTCTCACCGGTAGGAATGTTACCACGACGCAGATTGACAGTGGTTAAGAGCTAGCTTACGACTAACCTAGATGTATCTCAGTGTGAAACTTGGATTTTACTCTTTATTCACAAATTAAATCTAGACCGTCCGGAAAACCAAAGATACACCTTGACATATTGGAATCTACAACTTAGGAACTTCTTAAAATCTTGGAACACAATAAATTACAAGACAAACCTGTATTTTGTACACTTTCTTCAACGCTGCTAACAATGTTCTCCATTGCTATTGCTCTTATCGACCTTAAGTTCACTGTTAATGCATCTGACAAAGATCGTTAATTGCACCGTAAGAAACTCTTTATAACGATTTACAAGCCGACTGTGGACGTCATCTGCCGTATCATATATGTGACGCATGGTTGATACGTTTGATAACGGTACCGTGCGAAACTGAAGATCCCTCCCATTGTAGGTAGAAATGCGAACATATGGTCGGTGTTACACAACGTCGACTAGCCATTGCTGCTTAGCTGGCTAGAGGTGACAAAAATAACTTAACAGAAAGAAATAACTGTTATTGAGCAATTACATTTAGCGAAATAATCTGTTGTCAGTATCAGGCAATTATTTCAATAACCGCTCGTAATCAGTTTCAGAACGTGCGTACGTTGTATTGCACTATTCCCACTTCGGTCTTGCGCTGTCTTACTACAAATAGCGATACATTGACTATCTGATATTCGTACTAATCATGTAAATAACAGATTAGTAACTACTAATACTGGGCGCCATCTGTTTATCGATGACTATACTTCTAATTAAGTCTCACTCTGTCTGACAATGGATAAATAACAGTCATCTTACGATATCGTACTTCCATGGAAATAACAGATGGAATAACTGGTTATTTCCGGTATAGAAATGCTAGAGGTTACCGGTAACCGGAATACTGGTTAACTGCAGTCCATTCCTGTTTCGTTTGTCGATGACGCTAAAAAGATGCTCTTTGTTCGCTTTTCTTGTCGACTGCGTACCGAGATGAAGAAATCCAGGACCACCTAAATGTGGAACTACTTCACTAACAAGATAATGAGTTCGCGAAATGTGATCTGTGCAGTAAGAAACTATCGTAAGAATCGTGCACGACGATTTAAAAAAAAAAAAAAAAAAAAAAAAAAAAAAAATCTTCATAACAGTGAATTTTGCGTGAGAAAAAGGCAATGTGCTGTACGTAGAAATGGTTGGTCTCAGACTGAAATAATTTTGCGTGTAGTTTGTGAATTGCTATTCGAAACTTTATCGCCACACTCTTAGTTCTCATCAAATGTAAACTTTGCACGTGAATAAACGACACGACTATCTCGTTACAACTATCACGTGTGTAGTAATTCACCACCCCAACCAGCATAAATTAAGCTTCGAATTTTATCTACATAATATATTAATCATACTTGAAAAGCGGTTATTAAAAATTTCACACTTAATAGCACAATAAAATTTTTCCTTCACTCTACTTTTGAAACTACCTTTCTGAATCTGCTTAGAAAACTACATTTTACAAGAGGTGACGGCCATCATCTTATTTGAAGCACGAGTAACCTCTGAAATATCATTAACTGAAGGATTCAGGAACATACTCAGTACAAGATTGCTGCATACACTGATGAGCCAAAAGATTATTACCACCTGATTAATTGCTTGTTTTTCCTTCTTTGGAACGAAATACATCACTTATTCTGCGTACCGTGGATCCGACATTTTGTTGGTAAGTTTGTGGTGGTATGTTGCATTAGATGTCTTTACAAAGGTCATGTAATTCACGTAAATTATGCGCTGCTGATTTGCGTACGGGGTGATTGTGCCCGATAGCGACCCGGATGGGTTCAATAGGATTTACATGAGGCGAATTTGGTAGCCGAGATCTCAACGTGAGTTCACTATAATGCTCCTTAAACCATTGTAGCACGGTTCTGGCCGAGACACAGACAATTATGCTGCTGAAAGATAACATCGTCGTTTGGGATGACAGCATTTTAAGATTGTTACTTTAATTTGCTATGTAAGCGGTACTGCTTGCCAATAAAAGCGGGTTAAAAGCTGTGAGCTGTCTGGGGAAGTTAATCTTGCCTTACTAAGCAACTGGTTTTTTTTTTTATCAGGTATCTAGTCTAGGTTTACCAAATTCCCAAACAGACTAACATTAATTATAATCTTTTAATAGTCATACAACAACCGGTAATATATATATATATATATATATATATATATATATATATATATATATATATATATATATATATATATAAAAGAGCATTTAAATAAAAAGAAAGAAATCAGTTTATATTTGGAAATTTATTTTAAGATTGATCATTGAAATTTCAGCATATTAAACTTTATTCCTAACTAAACTGGTGCCTTATTTAGGATTGTGAAAATGTTAGATTGCAATCTTACGGAACACATCAAATTTGGAGCCAAGATTGGGAGACTGCATACAACACTGCATTCATAAAACAACACACAAAGAATGTTGAAACGTATGCAAGAGAAAGTTAACCACTACCAACAGATTCAAATTTTCACCCAAAGAAATTACGTTCGTAGCACAATCCTGTCCGTCATGTAATTACCACACACTGGTATACTAAATTCATACTAACTCTCTGTGAAATCTTCCCAAAAAGAATAGCTGAGGGCTACTTTGATGATTACACCACATGCTTCACGTGGTCAACTTGGTTTACACAAAGCGTATAACTCCACAATAATTTTGATAATTAAAATAAATTAGATCGAAAAGCAATTTACAAAAGAAAAACCTCGAACTGGTTACTAACGTCTTACTGTTAACCTGACGGGTCAAACAGTTATATAAGCACGTGGTACTGGTCTCGCAAAGTACACCCCACGTGGGTTGAACATAAAGAAAAGTTGCTATATTGAAAAATATTGTCGAGACGAGACGTTATAATCACAAAAGCATTCGCATTTAAGATTGATCTTAGTTAGAGTTACTGATCAACACGTGGTTCCACTTTACTCACAAAGTAGTGACAAAGCAACTACCGGAAAATAATCTGGACTTCACACGAGAATTACACTGCGCTGCAATTTAAGATAACCTTAGATATTTTAGAGCTAAACCCGAAATAAAGGTGATTAAATTTTCAGTTAGGCTGAAGTTAAGAAATCCATTGTCCTACGGACTTAGCAGACACGCGCTTAGCCGGAGATCTTACCACTTCAGACGCTCGCCACGGAGCAACTGACCTGCGCTACTACCGAGCGTGCTTCCTGAGGGTGCTCACAAATACAAAACGGAAGTGGCCAGAGGGGCAGCTTCCTATACCAACATGACAACGGACGGACAGGACCATACTAAGGATAGAAACCTCTCTGCTTTTAGAAAGCGTAGCTACCTGTTCCGACGTTGGTCCTACTGTTTTCTAGCAGACAGCCTTGTCTGCTACCCTCAAGCATGCAACTAGAAATACATTTGCTCATTCATCCTCTCACACAGAAGGGAAGGGGGATGACAGTATCTTATCATATACAGTATATAAAAGAAAGCGGATGTAGGTTCCGTATGAGACTGTGTGAAATGAATTACATATAAACTGTGTTTTAAAGTCTAGTAGTGTGACAGATCGTTCTTGTTTATGTGTAAAAGTAACATGTTCCACTACTCAGAGTCCTCCCAGATAGTCAGAAACGCCACAGTAAATTTAGAAAAGGAATTTATGCCGTAAATGACAACAGATTAAAGAAATTAAACATGAAAGGAATCCAACAGAGACCTTTCAGCATGAAGGGACGCAGGTGGTTCGAAGCTGTCAAAGTGTGTGTTTGATTGCTACCACAGGTCACAAGCAAGCGCAGGAGAATGTCTCGATACTTTTTCCACCAGCCTGCGTTCGTGACGCGCCTCACATTTCGAGCCGCCGTTCACCTCAATGACGGCGTTTGTGGGGACGAACACCGACCTCTATGGGACTTAACATCTGAGGTCATCAGTGCCTAGAACTTAGAACTACTTAAATCTAACCAACCTAAGGACATCACACACATCCATGCCCGAAGCAGGACCGTAGTGGTTGCGCGGTTTCAGACTGAAGCGCCTAGAACGGCTCGGCCACACTGGCCGGCCCTAGTGTAGCAGAAATGCGACTTAACCGAAGAACCAACATGTTTCGCAACGAAAAAAGCATGCCAAATTCAGAAGAACGCAAAATCCCCAAGACTGGCTAAGTTTCACGGAAGCTCGAAATTTAGTGCGGATGTCAATGCGAGATGCTTTTAGTAGTTTCCACAATGAAACATTGTCTCAAAATATGGTAGAAAACCCAAAGAGATTTTGGTCGTATGTAAAGTATACCAGTGGCAAAAAAACAGTCAATGCCGTCACTGCGCGATAGCGATGGGAATGTTACCTATGATGGTGCCACTAAAGCGGAATTACTTAATACAGTTTTCCGTAATTCCTTCACGAAAGCCGGCCGCGGTGGTCTAGCGGTTCTAGGCGCTCAGTCCGGAGCCGGGGGACTGCTACGGTCGCAGGTTCGAATCCTGCCTCGGGCATGGATGTGTGTGAAGTCCTTAGGTTAGTTAGGTTTAAGTAGTTCTAAGTTCTAGCGGACTGATGACCACAGATGTTAAGTCCCATAGTGCTCAGAGCCATTTGAACCATTTGAACCTTCACGAAAAAAGACGAAGTAAATATTCCAGAATTCGAAACCAGAACAGCTGTTAGCATGATTGACATAAAAGTAGATATCTTAGGTGTTGCTAAACAAATCACTTAAGAAGGGCAAGTCTTCCGGTCCAGATAGTATATCAATCAGGTTCCTTTCAGAGTACGCAGACACAATAGCGCCTTTCTTAGCAATCATATACAACCGCTCACTTGACGAAAGGTCTGTTCCTAAAGATTAGAAAATAGCACAGGTCACACCAATATTCAAGAAAGGAAATAGGAGTAACACATTGAATTACAGACCCACATCACTGACCTCAATTTGCAGAAGGATTTAGGAACATTATGAATCACTTTGAAGAAAATGACTGATACATAACCAACACGGATTCAGAAAATATCGTTCTTGTGTAACACAGCTAGCTCTTTATTCCCATGAAGTAATGGGTGCTATCGACAAGGGATCTCAGATCGATTCCATATTCCTAGATTTCCAGAAGGCTTTTGATACCGTTTCTCACAAATTGCGTACGTATGGAGTATCGTCTCAGTTGTGTGACTGGATTCGTGATTTCCTCTCAGAGAGGTCACGGTTCGTAGTGATAGACGGTAAATCATCGAGTAGAACAGAAGTGATATCTAGCGATCCACAACGTAGTGTCATAGGCCCTCTGCTGTTCCTGATTTACATAAATGATCTAGGTGATAATCTGAGCAGCCCCCTTAGATTGTTTGCAGATGAAGCTATAATTTAGCGTGTAGTGAAATCATCAGACGATCAATTCCAGTTTCAAAACGATCTAGAGAGAATTTCTGTATGGTGAGAAAAGTGGCAATTAGCACTAAACAAAGAAAAGAGCGAGGTCATCCACATGGGTACTAAAAGAAATCCGATAAATTTTGGGTATACGATAAATCGCACAAATCTAAGAGCTGTCAATTCGACTAAATACCTAGGAATTACAATTACGAGCAACTTAAATTGGAAAGACCACATAGATAATATTGTGGGGAAGGCGAAACAAAGACTGTGCTTTGTTGGCTGAACACTTAGATGCGACAAACCTACTAAAGAGACAGCCTATGTTGCACTTGTCCGTCCTCTGCTGGAATATTGCTGCGCGGTATGGGATCCTTACCAGGTAGGAGAGAGATTTCTTTTATTTACAATATTTACAGTGTAGCACCTAGCAGCAGCAGGACAAACACACAAACATGTACACAATATTTTTACAAGCACACATAGTGCGCAGTTGTGTACATTATATGCATAATAATAAACAATTTGCAAGCACAAATGGTGTGCAGTAATTCAGATGCACACACACAACTACGACATTTCATCCAACTATTACAAACACACACACACACACAAATCATTCAAGCATATAATGTGAGAACATGAGGGTTCTGATCCAACGTGCACAGATGAAACATTTGTGAACACATTTACCTCTATTGCTACATTGTAGTAACGGAATGCATCATACTGGAATTGCAGTTCGCTGCAGCGCTGTGTGTGTGTGTGTGTGTGTGTGTGTGTGTGTGTGTGTGTGTGTACTCAATCTCAAAAAATGATTTGTTCAAAAGCTGGGGAAATTTCAGTCATGTTGATGTGCCTATTGATCACTGGATGTCTCTATTATTTGATGAATTTTTACCTTTACTCCTAACATAGTTAAATTTTATCAGGGTTTTCCATATAGTATTTATAACTCCGAGTAACATAGCCAAACATGATGATATATTTACCGGTTAATGGCTTATACGAGTAAGAGAAGAAATCAGTTTCAGATGAACAGTGATACAAATTAGCAAGATCTACTTTAGCAGGTAGTGCAAAGAAGGGCAGCTCGTTTCGTGTTATCGCGCAATAGCCGTGAGAACGTCACTGATATGATAGGCGAGTTGGGGTGGCAGTCACCGAAACAAAGGCGGTTTTCTTTGCGGGGAGATCTATTTACTAAATTTCAGTCACCAACTTTCTCTTCCGAATGCGAAAATACACTCCTTGAAATGGAAAAAGAACACATTGACACCGGTGTGTCAGACCCACCATACTTGCTCCGGACACTGCGAGAGGGCTGTACAAGCAATGATCACACGCACGGCACAGCGGACACACCAGGAACCGCGGTGTTGGCCGTCGAATGGCGCTAGCTGCGCAGCATTTGTGCACCGCCGCCGTCAGTGTCAGCCAGTTTGCCGTGGCATACGGAGCTCCATCGCAGTCTTTAACACTGGTAGCATGCCGCGACAGCGTGGACGTGAACCGTATGTGCAGCTGACGGACTTTGAGCGAGGGCGTATAGTGGGCATGCGGGAGGCCGGGTGGACGTACCGCCGAATTGCTCAACACGTGGGGCGTGAGGTCTCCACAGTACATCGATGTTGTCGCCAGTGGTCGGCGGAAGGTGCACGTGCCCGTCGACCTGGGACCAGACCGCAGCGACGCACGGATGCACGCCAAGACCGTAGGATCCTACGCAGTGCCGTAGGGGACCGCACCGCCACTTCCCAGCAAATTAGGGACACTGTTGCTCCTGGGGTATCGGCGAGGACCATTCGCAACCGTCTCCATGAAGCTGGGCTACGGTCCCGCACACCGTTAGGCCGTCTTCCGCTCACGCCCCAACATCGTGCAGCCCGCCTCCAGTGGTGTCGCGACAGGCGTGAATGGAGGGACGAATGGAGACGTGTCGTCTTCAGCGATGAGAGTCGCTTCTGCCTTGGTGCCAATGATGGTCGTATGCGTGTTTGGCGCCGTGCAGGTGAGCGCCACAATCAGGACTGCATACGACCGAGGCACACAGGGCCAACACCCGGCATCATGGTGTGGGGAGCGATCTCCTACACTGGCCGTACACCACTGGTGATCGTCGAGGGGACACTGAATAGTGCACGGTACATCCAAACCGTCATCGAACCCATCGTTCTACCATTCCTAGACCGGCAAGGGAACTTGCTGTTCCAACAGGACAATGCACGTCCGCATGTATCCCGTGCCACCCAACGTGCTCTAGAAGGTGTAAGTCAACTACCCTGGCCAGCAAGATCTCCGGATCTGTCCCCCATTGAGCATGTTTGGGACTGGATGAAGCGTCGTCTCACGCGGTCTGCACGTCCAGCACGAACGCTGGTCCAACTGAGGCGCCAGGTGGAAATGGCATGGCAAGCCGTTCCACAGGACTACATCCAGCATCTCTACGATCGTCTCCATGGGAGAATAGCAGCCTGCATTGCTGCGAAAGGTGGATATACACTGTACTAGTGCCGACATTGTGCATGCTCTGTTGCCTGTGTCTATGTGCCTGTGGTTCTGTCAGTGTGATCATGTGATGTATCTGACCCCAGGAATGTGTCAATAAAGTTTCCCCTTCCTGGGACAATGAATTCACGGTGTTCTTATTTCAATTTCCAGGAGTGTATTTTGTTGACATCCACCTACGTTGGGAGAAATGGTCATCATAATAAAATAAGAGAAATCAGAGCTCGAACGGGAAGATTTAGGTGTTCCTTTTTCCCACGCGCCATTCGAGAGTGGAATGGTAGAGAAGTAGTATGAAAATGGCGATGAACCGTTTGCCAGGCACTTAAGGGGGGTAGGACGTCAAACGGGCCGACTTGGAGCAGGAGAGGTACCACAGCACATTTTAATTTCCACTGTCTATACTTTTACAAGTAAATTCATAAAACTTTGTCAGCATGACCGGGAAGGATTCAGGATTCACACTCGTAGCAGCGGAAGTTAAAAAAAATAACAAATTTTTTTTACATGTGAAATTTCATCATTTTTTCACTTACTATTGGCTGCATTTGTTGCTACAGGTACACTTTTCTTCATAAGTAAGAGAGACTGTTCGATGAATTTTGCAAGGCATACAAACCATACTTACAGGTGTCTGAAACTCTAGAATCTATTTAATTTATGAAAAAATAACGAGCTGTTACGTTTTAAACTTTATGTTTAGAAAAAATCAAATTTTGTAGTTAATTATCTCAATTTTTACCACAATTTTTAATAGATTTGGAAAATTGTAGAGTTTCATACACCTGTAAGTATGGTTTGTATGCTGTACAAAATTCATCAAAGAATCTCTCTTATTTGTGAAGAAAAATGTTCCTATAGCAAGAAATGCGGCCAACAGTAAGTGAAAAAATGATGAAATTTCATATCTAAAAAAACTTATTTTGTTATGTTTTTGTACTCCCACTGCTACGAGTGTGAATCCTGAATCCTTACTGGACATGCAGACAAAGTTTTATGAATTTATTTGTAAAAGTTTTGACAGCAGAAAATAAAATGTCCTGTGGTGCCTCTCCTGCTCCAAGTCGGCCCGTTTGACGTCCTACCCCCCTTAAGTGTGAATTGCAGAGTAATCATGTAGATGTAGATGTAGATCAACGGTTGAATCTACGTGGTCCAGTGCCCACTGCACTCGTAATTGACGCAGTCGTTGGGTCAAATGTAAACACGAAGGGGTGGTCTGCTGCGGAGCTCCTAGTTTAACAATACACGATGAACACTGTGCTCCGAAACACTTTTGCATTTTGCTCCTTCGGCAGAGATGCCACAGGTCATCATTTATCCTACTTTACAGAGCAGAACCCCACATTCCGTGAAGAGTCGTGGAGTCCAACCATTTAGTGTCTAGTGGCAGTTTCGCTGTCCTTCTACCTCTTTCCGTAGATGCTCACGACAGTAGCATGTGAACATTCGACCAGCTTCGCCGTTTTCGAGATACTCGTTAAGAAGATTTGCGAAATAATAACCTGTCCTTTGACAAAGTCGCTTATGTCAATGGATTTTCCAGTTTGCAGCCCATATATTAGCTAGCCTGATCGCCCATCCGTCTCTGCTGGGCTTACATACTTTTCACAGAGATGCCACCACGCAGCATCAACCTCGCGGTGGCCGGTGGTCACAATGTTTTGGCTTATTAATGTATATACAGGGTGTTACAAAAAGGTACGGCCAAACTTTCAGGAAACATTCCTGACACACAATTAAAAAAAAGATGTTATGTGGACATGTGTCCGGAAACGCTTAATTTCCAAGTTAGAGCTCATTTTAGTTTCGTCAGTGCCGGCCGAAGTGGCCGAGCATTTCTAGGTGCTACAGTCTGGAACCGCGCGACCACTACGGTCGCAGGTTCGAATCCTGCCTCGGGCATGGATGTGTGTGATGTCCATAGGTTAGTTAGGTTTAAGTAGTTCTAAGTTCTAGGGGACTGATGATCTCAGCAGTTAAGTCCCATAGTGCTCGGAGCCATTTGAACTACGAGTATTTTGAGTTTCGTCAGTATGTACCGTAGTTCCTCGATTCACCGCCAGTTGGCCCAATTGAAGGAAGGTAATGTTGACTTCGGTGCTTGTGTTGACATGCGACTCATTGCTCTACAGTATTAGCATCAAGCACATCAGTACGTAGCGTCAACAGGTTAGTGTTCATTACGAACGTGGTTTTGCAGTCAGTGCAATTTTTACAAATGCGGAGTTGGCAGATGCCCATTTGATGTATGGATTAGCACGGGGCAATAGCCGTGGCGCGGTACGTTTGTATCGAGACAGATTTCCAGAACGAAGGTGTCCCGACAGGAAGACGTTCGAAGCAACTGATCGGCGTCTTAGGGAGCACCGAACATTCCAGCCTATGACTCGCGACTGGGGACGACCTAGAACGACGAGGACACCTGCAATGGACGAGGCAATTCTTCGTGCAGTTGACGATAACCCTAATGTCAGCGTCAGAGAAGTTGCTGCTGTACAAGGTAACGTTGACCACGTCACTGTATGGAGAGTGCTACGGGAGAACCAGTTGTTTCCGTACCATGTAAAGCGTGTGCAGGCACTATCAGCAGCTGATTGGCCTCCGCGGGTACACTTCTGCGAATGGTTCATCCAACAATGTGTCAATCCTCATTTCAGTGAAAATGTTCTCTTTACGGATGAGGCTTCATTCCAACGTGATCAAATTGCAAATTTGCACAGTCAACATGTGTGGGCTGACGAGAATCCGCACGCAATTGTGCAATCACGTCATCAACACAAATTTTCTGTGAACGTTTGGGCAGGCATTGTTGGTGATGTCTCGATTGGGCCCCATGTTCTTCCACCTACGCTCAATGGAGCACGTTATCGTGATTTCGGACTGGATACTCTACCTGTGCTGCTAGAACATGTGCATTTACAAGTACGACACAACATGTGGTTCATGCACGATGGAGCTGCTGCACATTTCAGTCGAAGTGTTCGTACGCTTCTCAACAACAGATTCGGTGACCGATGGATTGGTAGAGGCGCACCAATTCCATGGCCTCCACGCTCTCCTGACCTCAACCCTCTTGACTTTCATTTATGGGGGCATTTGAAAGCTCTTGTCTACGCAACCCCGGTACCAAATGTAGAGACTCTTCGCGCTCGTATTGTGGACGGCTGTGATACAATATGCCATTCTCCAGGGCTGCATCAGCGCATCAGGGATTCAATGCGACGGAGGGTGGATGCATGTATCCTCGCTAACGGAGGACATTTTGAACATTTCCTGTAACAAAGTGTTTGAAGTCACGCTGGTACGTTCTGTTGCTGTGTGTTTCCATTCCATGATTAATGTGATTTGAAGAGAAGTAAGAAAATGAGCTTTAACATGGAAAGTAAGCGTTTCCGGACACATGTCCACATAACATATTTTCTTTCTTTGTGTGTTAGGAATGTTTCCTGAAAGTTTGGCCGTACCTTCTTGTAACGCCCTGTATAGTCAGCTCGGCTGCACAGTACGGCACAGTTCAGCAGATGCTGCTGCTGGTTACTAATAACCGTAATAACTGCTACGTTCTCTGCATCTGTCACATTCATACATAACCACATCTGCAATAACTTGTACCGGACGCGGAGGGAAACTGTTGGTGCCTCTGGTAGTATGAATAGGTTACATTAGGCAGTTATTTATGACCGTTATAAATAATCGTCACCGAGAAACAACTTGTTGTTGTTGTTGTGGTCTTCAGTCCTGAGACTGGTTTGATGCAGCTCTCCATGCTACTCTATCCTGTGCAAGCTTCTTCATCTCCCAGTACCTACTGCAGCCTACATCCTTCTGAATCTGCTTAGTGTATTCATCTCTTGGTCTACCTCTACGATTTTTACCCTCCACACTGCCCTCCAATGCTAAATTTGTGATCCCTTGATGCCTCAAAACATGTCCTACCAACCGATCCCTTCTTCTAGTCAAGTTGTGCCACAAACTTCTCTTCTCCCCAATCCTATTCAATACCTCCTCATTACGTGATCTACTCACCTTATCTTCAGCATTCTTCTGTAGCACCACATTTCGAAAGCTTCTATTCTCTTCTTGTCCAAACTAGTTATCGTCCATGTTTCACTTCCATACATGGCTACACTCCATACAAATACTTTCAGAAACGACTTCCTGACACTTAAATCTATACCCGATGTTAAAAAATTTCTCTTCTTCAGAAACGATTTCCTTGCCATTGCCAGTCTAGATTTTATATCCTCTCTACTTCGACCATCATCAGTCATTTTACTCCCTAAATAGCAAAACTCCTTTACTACTTTAAGTGTCTCATTTCCTAATCTAATTCCCTCAGCATCACCCAATTTAATTTGACTACATTCCATTATCCTCGTTTTGCTTTTGTTGATGTTCATCTTATATCCTTCTTTCAAGACACTGTCCATTCCGTTCCAAGTCCTTTGCTGTCTCTGACAGAATTACAATGTCATCGGCGAACCTCAAAGTTTTTACTTCTTGTCCATGAATTTTAATACCTACTCCGAATTTTTCATTTGTTTCCTTTACTGCTTGTTCAATATACAGATTGAATAACATCGGGGAGAGGCTACAACCCTGTCTCACTCCTTTCCCAACCACTGCTTCCCTTTCATGCCCCTCGACTCTTATAACTGCCATCTAGTTTCTGTAGAAATTGTAAATAGCCTTTCGCTCCCTGTGTTTTACCCCTGCCACCTTCAGAATTTGAAAGAGAGTATTCCAGTTAACATTGTGAATGAAGCAGGCAAAAAGGAATACAAACGTCTCAAAAATGAGATCGACAGGAAGTGCAAAATGGCTAAGCAGGGATGGCTAGAGGACAATTGTAAGGATATAGAGGCTTGTCTCACTAGGGGTAAGATAGATACCGCCTACAGGAAAATTAAAGAGAAACAACGTAACCGCTACATATGAAACACTTTCTAGTCCAAGCTAATAGGCGGGACCGGAGTACGCCGACCCTCCCCAGTTTCGCAGTTGGCTCTTCTCCTTCGTTGTCTCGGCCGCAGTGTACGGTCGTACTTTCCCTTATTCCCCACCGCGCCGCAATTACCTTTCTCGCGAGCAGACGCGAGTGCTCACGCTCGAAATAAGCTTGTTATTAAGTCCTGCCAACACTTCCGTAGCTCGTCTTATGACTCACCGCGGACGCAGTGTTTATTTTCCGCAAAATATGTTAACACAGCATTGAGTACAGATATGAATTACTACACTATTGGCCATTAAAATTGCTACACCACGACGATGACGTGCTACAGACGCGAAATTTAACCGACAGGAAGAAGATGCTGTGATATGCAAATGATTACCTTTTCAGAGCATTCACACAATGTTGGCGCCGGAGGCGACACGTACAACGTGCTGACATGAGGAGAGTTTCCAACCGATTTCACATACACAAACTGCAGTTGACCGGCGTTGCCTGGTGAAACGTTGTTGTGATGCCTCGTGTAAGGAGGAGAAATGCGTACCATCACATTTACGACTCGGATTGTAGCCTATCGCGATTGCGGTTTATCGTATCACGACGTTGCTGCTCGCGTTGGTCGAGATCCAATGACTGTTAGCAGGATATGGAATCGGTGGGTTCAGGAGTGTAATACGGAACGCCGTGCTGGATCCCAAGGGCCTCGTATCACTAGCAGTCAAGATGACAGGCATCTTATCCGCATGGCTGTAACTGATCGTGCAGCCACGTCTCGATCCATGTGTCAACAGATGGGGACGTTTGCAAGATAACAACCATCTGCACGAACAGTTCGACGACGTTTGCAGCAGCATGGACTATCAGCTCGGAGACCGTGGCTGCGTTTATCCTTGAGGCTGCATCACAGTCAGGAGCGCCTGCGATGATGTACTCAACGACGAACCTGTGTGCACGAATGGCAAAACGTCATTTTTCGGATGAATCCAGGTTCTGTTTACAGCAACATGATGGTAGGATCCGTGTTTGACGACATCGCCGTGAACGCAAATTGGAAGCGTGTATTCGTTATCGCCATACTGGCGTATCACCCGGCGTGATGGTATGGAGTGCCATTGGTTGCACGTCTCGGTCACCTCTTGTTGGCATTGACGGCACTTTGAACAGTGGACGTTACATTTCAGATGTGTTACGACCCGTGTCTCTACCCTTCATTCGATCCCAGCGAAACCCTACATTTCAGCAGGATAATGCACGACCGCATGTTGCAGGTCCTGTAAGGGCCTTTCTGGATACAGAAAATGTTCGACTCTGCCCTGGCCAGCACAGATCTCTCACCAATTAAAAACGTCTGGTCAATGGTGGCCGAGCAACTGGCTCGACAGAATACGCCAGTCACTGATGAACTGTGTTATTGTGTTGAAGCTGCATGTGCAGCTGTACCTGTACACGCCAGCCAAGCTCTGTTTGACTCAATACCAAGGCGTATCAAGGCTGTTATTACGGCCAGAGGTGGTTGTTCTGAGTATTGATTTGTCAGGATCTATGCACCCAAATTGCGTGAAAGTGTAATCACATGTCAGTTCTAGTATAATATATTTTTCTAATGAATGCCCGTTTATCATCTGCATTTCTTCTTGGTGTAGCAATTTTAATGGCCAATAGTGTAATAACAGAAATGCCGGAAAAGCATATAAACGGAACAACATTAATCTCTGCACATTGTTCTGCACTGCTAGAGGGCAAATTGATTATTATTAATCTTCCTGTACCGCAGTTGTAGAGTTTTCCCGAGAAAGGCGACTTCCTCCACCAGCAGCGCAGCTTGATTTTCAGTTTACAGACAGACTGTACCCTCCTACCAAGTTCTCTTGTGTACGGAAACAAAATAACTTCACTGAGCACGTTTCTGTATAGTGGAATTACTCCCGGTTTATTGAGTGAGTACTTATTTCCAGTTGTTATTTGAGTTTTTATATAAATTACATCCTTATAAACAATGGCTGAGATAATCTTAGTTTGCGCCATGTTGTCAGTGACCAATGTACTGGCGGTGGGAAAGGGATTGGATTGGTTAACGTGGCATCTTGCTGCTCTCTGTCCTTGATAGGTTACTGCAAAGCAGTGTAATCTCGTTGTAGTCACTTGGTGGTGAACTAATGAACGACCAGAAAGGTACTGTTCTTCTCTCACCTTGAATTGTATTGCTCGTATACTGCATATATACATACTTCTGCGATTCAGAAATCGCTCGCACTGGCTGAATGGGCTGCACTGAACGGGGTTATTGGTATAAATCCACAGTATATCTCGCAAGGAGGGTGTGAATGTATCTGATGAAAAACGACTGATAGTGTTCAGATCTAGACCAGTAATCTACTTTAATGTACTGCTTGACTTACAGTGATACATCTGAATTTGCATGACACCTAGGAGACCGAGTTCTCTTACAGAAAGAGTCAATGTAATCCTCTTGGCCTTTTCAGGTGTTGGAAGCGCTGAGGCTGAGGTCATGAATTTTATACTCTTTATGATGCGAAAAGTATTCCAGCCATTGATAGTAGAAACAGTGCAATCTGCCTGTATATTACACTTGGGACATGCTCGTCATTGTGGTAGACGGCCGACAGCTCCTGCTGTGGAGATTTTTACTTAATTGTCCATTGCCGGCCGCGGTGGCCGTGCGGTTCTAGGCGCTCCAGTCCGGAGCCGCGCTGCTGCTACGGTCGCAGGTTCGAATCCTGCCTCGGGCATGGGTGTGTGTGATGTCCTTAGGTTAGTTAGGTTTAAGTAGTTCTAAGTTCTAGGGGACTGATGACCACAGCAGTTGAGTCCCATAGTGCTCAGAGCCATTTGAACCATTTTTGAATTGTCCACCTAAGAACTGCAAATAAATACGAGAGAAACTGAAAAAAATTCCGCTATATGAAGACGACCTCAAGGAAGTTATTTTGTCTACTTGCATAAATGGACTGGAAATTCTGTGGAGGTGTAGTCTGTCTTAAAACTCGAAATCGAGTAGCAGTTGTGGCGGAGGAAGTTGCATTTCCCAGAAGCACGTCACAGCTGCAGTACGGTATGTCTGTTAATCAATTTCCGTCTAGTATTGAAGAATAGTGTGCGGAGACTGCCGTAGTATCTGTCGATATGTCTTGCATTATTATTAGTATTAGTAATTCATATTTGTATTCGATGTAGTGTTGATGCATTTTGTGGAAAGTAATCATCCCAGTCAGTTTATTCATAAGGTGACTGTTGAAAGGTTGGTATAAGTTTATGAAACACGCTGCAGTTGCTTTTTTGACGAAGTCGGGAGGTTGGAACGGGGAATGGCGTGCTCCGTCTTCAGTACGGAGACCTATGACTGACGGAACTGCATGGCCACAATCCGCCGACCTACCTTCCCTCACGCTTCTAACCTCCCCCCATCCCGCCCTCCCTGTCTTCCTTTCCACCCTATTACACCACCAGAACACATTTTATTCATTAATACGGTTATCATGCACTTGGATGTGGTACACACATTTCATATTTGCTCTTGACCCACTTCATTTAAAAAACAGACCTTAATTTTATACCATTAAAACACTACTTTTAATAATGCGATTTTTCATCCCCTGCAATGTGGGAACTCTTAATCATAAGAAATTATATAGGACCTTTTCTGTGAGAAATTTAATGTAGTTTAACATCGTGCTTGGAAACATTTTTGCTGGAAGCTGCGGTTTCCGAGTTATTTAAGAAAAATCGAAAAGTGGCCTTTAAGCCTGCACCCCTGCCCTCACATGCCAGTAGCCTGCATTTTTAGTAGGTATGTTGTTCAAGGCCACTGTAAAAAAATTGCTACTACACACAACTTTTCCCCTAATTTTTCTCGGTTGCATGGACTACAGCTATTCGTCGCAAGCGCGAACGTTGAATACATTTACTGAGAAAGCATTTGAGCCTGCTACAGTCTAGGATACAAGAATAAGAAATGTGTCACGGAATTATCCGAATGGGACGGATTCGGTTGATGTGATGTAATGTAGAAACAAACAAATTATTACAATTTCAGAAAAATTGGGTGATTTATTCAAGAAAAAGAGCTTCGTAAATTGAACGAGTCAGTAACTCGTTGGTCCTGCTCTGGCCCTTGTGCAAGCGGTTATTCGGATTGGCATTGATTGAAAGAGTTGTTAGATATCCTCGTCAGGGACATCGTGCCAAATTCTTTCCAACTGGCGCGACATATCGTCAAAATCAAGGTGGTTGGAGGACCCTGCTCATAACGCTCCAAACGTTTTTCACTGGTGAGATTGGGCGACCTGTCTAGCCAAGGTAGAATTTGGCAAGCACGAAGATAAGAGCAGAAACTCGCCATATGCAGGCGGGCATTACTGAAATGTAAGCCTAGGACGGCATGCCATGAGTGGCAACAAAACACGGCGTAGAATATCATTGACGTTCCGCTGCGCTTTAAGGGTGCAGCAGGTAATAACCAAAGGGGTTCCGTTATGAAATGAAATGATACCCCAGACCATCAATTCATTTGGGAGAGCCATAGGGTGTTCGACAATCGGGTTGGTATCCGACCACTGTACGGGGCGTCTCTAGACACGTCTTCTCTGGTCATCAGGACTCAATTCTAAGCGGGATTCATCGCTGAAGACAGTAATCTACACTCCTGGAAATGGAAAAAAGAACACATTGACACCGGTGTGTCAGACCCACCATACTTGCTCCGGACACTGCGAGAGGGCTGTACAAGCAATGATCACACGCACGGCACAGCGGACACACCAGGAATCGCGGTGTTGGCCGTCGAATGGCGCTAGCTGCGCAGCATTTGTGCACCGCCGCCGTCAGTGTTAGCCAGTTTGCCGTGGCATACGGAGCTCCATCGCAGTCTTTAACACTGGTAGCATGCCGCGACAGCGTGGACGTGAACCGTATGTGCAGTTGACGGACTTTGAGCGAGGGCGTATAGTGGGCATGCGGGAGGCCGGGTGGACGTACCGCCGAATTGCTCAACACGTGGGGCGTGAGGTCTCCACAGTACATCGATGTTGTCGCCAGTGGTCGGCGGAAGGTGCACGTGCCCGTCGACCTGGAACCGGACCGCAGCGACGCACGGATGCACGCCAAGACCGTAGGATCCTACGCAGTGCCGTAGGGGACCGCACCGCCACTTCCCAGCAAATTAGGGACACTGTTGCTCCTGGGGTATCGGCGAGGACCATTCGCAACCGTCTCCATGAAGCTGGGCTACGGTCCCGCACACCGTTAGGCCGTCTTCCGCTCACGCCCCAACATCGTGCAGCCCGCCTCCAGTGGTGTCGCGACAGGCGTGAATGGAGGGACGAATGGAGACGTGTCGTCTTCAGCGATGAGAGTCGCTTCTGCCTTGGTGCCAATGATGGTCGTATGCGTGTTTTGCGCCGTGCAGGTGAGCGCCACAATCAGGAGTGCATACGACCGAGGCACACAGGGCCAACACCCGGCATCATGGTGTGGGGAGCGATCTCCTACACTGGCCGTACACCACTGGTGATCGTCGAGGGGACACTGAATAGTGCACGGTACATCCAAACCGTCATCGAACCCATCGTTCTACCATTCCTAGACCGGCAAGGGAACTTGCTGTTCCAACAGGACAATGCACGTCCGCATGTATCCCGTGCCACCCAACGTGCTCTAGAAGGTGTAAGTCAACTACCCTGGCCAGCAAGATCTCCGGATCTGTCCCCCATTGAGCATGTTTGGGACTGGATGAAGCGTCGTCTCACGCGGTCTGCACGTCCAGCACGAACGCTGGTCCAACTGAGGCGCCAGGTGGAAATGGCATGGCAAGCCGTTCCACGGGACTACATCCAGCATCTCTACGATCGTCTCCATGGGAGAATAGCAGCCTGCATTGCTGCGAAAGGTGGATATACACTGTACTAGTGCCGACATTGTGCATGTTCTGTTGCCTGTGTCTATGTGCCTCTGGTTCTGTCAGTGTGATCATGTGATGTATCTGACCCCAGGAATGTGTCAATAAAGTTTCCCCTTCCTGGGACAATGAATTCACGGTGTTCTTATTTCAATTTCCAGGAGTGTACTCCAGTCAGTGAGACTCGAAGGTGAAGACGACCACAGCGTGCTCTACCGACAGTTCGCAGCTACGGATGGCGCGCACGAGCTACACAGTACACACGCGCTCTTAAAATTGATAAGCGTAAACTATTTGTGACGTGTTTAAGCCATCCTCACACTGCACGAGGTAACTGGAGCTGATGTTTACGCAGGTGCTAAAACAAACTGACGGACACAGAGCCATTGTCACCCTGGAGGCGTTGGTTAATATGACTTGCCTATGTACCTAGGCGTCATGGGACTGCTACGCTGTCCAGCGATTGTTGTCGGCTGTATCTGGCTCGTAAACCACGCAGTTTGTTTACGAAATGGACAGGCCTAAAATACCCACGTTAGCTCTATTAAAACGCACGTTTCCTCCCTTGCCCATATGCTAGTCATGTACTTCTGTCTCTAGTATACACAAATAAAAACTTCAATATGAACATGTTATAAGACAAAAAGGATGCTCCTTGTCTAGTCAGTAAGGATATTAGGTTATAAAAGTTCCATTACAAATAGTGCGATACAAATTTCAGATAGTCTTCCACATAAGATAAAAATTATTTAATCATTCATACTTTTTAGTAAAACCGTAAGATCAGTTTTACTAGATCTCTGCCTGTATTCGGTAGCAGAAGCCTTAGTATCTCTGAAATATAAAACCTGAAACAAGAAAGTGCAAAATACTTCTCTGCAACTAGTGCAAGCTCACCTGTAGATAAAGCCAATCGAACAAACACAGCAGGCCGGTGTGGCCGACCGGTTCTAGGCGCTTCAGTCTGGAACCGCGTGACCGCTACGGTCGCAGGCTCGAATCCTGCCTCGCGCATGGATGTGTGTGATGTCCTTAGCTTAGTTAGCTTTAAGTACTTCTAAGTTCTAATTCGAAAAAAAAAATTCTCATGAACGCAGGCCTGCCTTTGTCAGCAATACATTTCAGCAAATGTGTCAAATCACCACACTATTTCAGGATACCGTTACTTGCGACAAAATTCTTCATTTGTGTAATCTGCTGTGTAATTAGTGTGTTAAAATGCTTTTCATAGCCTCTACGTGCCAATTAAAACTTTGTCATTCATAAAGATTTCTCGGCTGATTCTAGCTTACAATGAAAATTTAGTATACTACATACATATAGTAGAATGTCTCTTATTACATCCATATCCAAGTAATCACAGTGTAACTTATGTACTTCACATCTTGGACACTTTTTAGCAAGAGCACAAAGAGTGATAATTACAATTTTTCAAATTTTTCTAACAGATCATTCAGGTATGCCAGCATAAAAGGCAGAATATAGACAACCTCGTCTCAATGTTTCATATTTAAGATGTCCTGCCTTGCTCCTTGATCACACGATTTCATAATATTCTTTCCCATTTCACTATCCTCACAACGAATCGCCTATCTCAATGAATTGTGCATTGTTCTTGACAAAAGCAAAACAATAACAAAACAAGACAGCAAATACAGATATAAATAAATGAAAAATGCAATGTTCTAAAGGAGAAAGATCGAGAGCTTAAATGGTGAATTACTAAAGACGATTACAATAAAGTTCAAGAGTAAGACAATATTTTTCGGACGGCCAATACTACCACTGCTCAAGGCAATATTTATCGGAGCCAACACTATCACTGTCCATTTGTGTCTTGGTGGAGGGAGCATTTGGGAGGACTGTTTTCCCACTCCCCGCCTCGCCTTTCCCGTAGCGCTAGCAACAGAGCGGCGTGGAACAGCCAGAGCACCGATGGCGGAACAAACGACTGCTGCTCAATGCGTGTGATTATAGTGGCGCAGCAGGCAGAGAGGCGCTGAACGAATCCAACGTGTTTGTTTCAGAGAGCGGCGACGAGAGCGTTTGGGAGACCGAGCGTGCGTTCAGGCAACGCCGACAGCGTTTGCTGTTCCTGCGGGTAGCAGTACCTTTGCTGGCGCTTGCGTTTCTCTTGTTGCACTGTTGAGAAAATGACTTCATCAGAAGCCTTTAAAGCATTTGTTTCTATTTGGTGTTCCTTATGGAACACAACTGATTCATTTTTCACAAGTTATGTAATGAGGTGGGCAACAGTATTGCAGACTAATAGTACAGAATACATTTCCTTAATCTCTTATTTCTTTCACTGTCTTAATACGATAGACGGTAAAAATCGTGTTTTATCATGTGAAAATGTTTTCAAAACTATGTCTTTTGGACAGCTTCATTTAAAGCTCTGTTAAACTTTTGTCCTGTCTGATAAGCACTTTGATAGAACGCTCGATTTCTACTATATTTTGCTAGTCGGCATTCAGGGATTCTTCCAGGTCAATGACACTGTTGTGGAGAACGTGACCATTTCACAATATCGTCAGCAAATTCTGGTGAAATTTGTACTGGCTTCCAAAATATGCTCCACTTAGTGCTCATTATTCCTAAAGCACATTAACCGTTGTTGTCTGGCAAAGCATTTGTGGAAATATTCTTTCCCTGGGTATAAAACTCATCGATTGTCAGAGTTCATAAAATTCCTCAAAATTGGTATTCCCCCGTCTCCAATGAACACAAAAGCAACACACCTGATGTCTCTGGTCACAGTGGAGAGTCTGGCAGTGTATTAAAATCCCCTTCATGCATCAAGTGAAATGCGCTAGAAGAATGAAATCTACCAAATTCTCTCTTCTTCCCATATCACCCAACGACTTCCTTTGAGGATCTGGAACTGCATGTAGGATGATTGAATGAAAGCGTTTTATAGTTATAAACATTGTAGCAGAATTTTCTGAGAGTTTTAGATGACTGTGTTTTCTGTCAACGTTACTGAATGTATTTCGAAAGTTCTGCATGTCGTGTAATTCATTTACAGTATTTAGAATATCATCTTCAGCAGGCTCTCATGTGTTGTGGCTGAAGGCAATTCCACAATACTGGGATAGTTTACTTCACAATTCTTACAATGGTTATGAGTCCTATTGTGAGTGTGAGAGCCATGTCTCGAAAACGTTTTCTGGTTTGTAGGAACTTGCAACAATTCTCGTTTCAGCAGCCCTTAAAAAATTACATTATTCCACAAAAAAAAATCTGTAGCTATATACCCGGCTATACGAGGAAATTACACACAATAACCACATGGAAACCTACTCTGCTCTTTGCATGCTATCATTTGTCAAAATCTTGTTTCGATACCTCAAACCGTTTATGAGATACAAGTGTGGTATGAATATTCTATTCCCGCCTTATCGTCTGGGCATGCCAGTGGCACAGGGTGCACTATATAGTACCCCCGCCCCCCCCCCCTAAAAAAACCGGGATTATTTTTTTAAAAGCTATATACGTTCAAATTGTTTAGCAAACAATCTTATCCTCTTGAAAATAGCTCTCCGTTCACAACTAATGCATTTGTTCCACCGGTGCTTCCACTGTTCGGAACATTTTTTGCAGTCGTCTTTAGAAGTGGTTGACAGCTCCACCCTAGTTTTGTTCTTGACTTCTTTAATGTTGTCAAATCGGTGTCTTGTAACGTCCCTTGTCATTTGTGGAAAAAGTCGCACCGAGCCAGGTCACTCTAGCGAGGTGTGTGGGGCTGCGAAACCATGCATTAGTAGCCAAGGACTGCCTAACAGAGACGGCTGTGCGTCCGGGTTCGTAGTCGTGATGGAAGAATCAGTCCCCTGTCTGCCACAAATCTGCTCTTTTTATGACGAACACTGTTGCTCAATCTTCTTAAAACTTCCAACTAAGAGGTTGATTAACGGCCTGGCATGGGGGGAACAAACTCTGAATGAACTACGACCTTGGCATCAAAAAAGCAAATCAGCATTGCTTTCATGTTTGATTTGACTTCATGACATTTTTGTGGACGGGGTGACGATAATGTCTTCCATTGGCTTGACTGTTACTTTGTTTCTGGGTCTTTACCATAGCACCATGACACATCACTAGTAATGACTTTTGACAGAAAATCTGGAACAGTTCCTTTTGATTATCAGTCAGAACCTGAGGATCAAAACTGGCAGCAACTCTTTTCATTCCCAAATCTTCCGTTAAAATTTGCTGAACCGAGCTCCAAAATAACACACTATTATCAGACAGTTGATGAATTGTCTGTCGACGGTCTGTGAGCGCAAGCTCTAGAATTTTTTCAATATTTTCGTTCATTCGGGCAGTTGATGGACGTCCAGAATGAGGTTTGCCATCAATCGACATGTCGCCATTTTTAAATCGAGCAAACCACAGGTGCACTCGAGTTGTTCCCATAGCGTCATCCTGGTAAGCTGTTTTCAACATCAAACCAGTTTCAGCAGCATTTGTATTGAGCAGAAAACAAAATTCCACAGCTTCACGTTGTTCAGTGGAACTTACCATCATAACAAACGGAACAGGAACAAAACAGCGGTAACAAAAACAATAACTGCAGATGAGCAGAACAAGCCATGTCGACAACACAGGTGGCACTGAACTGGCAATGAGCAGCACTATACACGCCTAGCGGCAGAAATGCATACTACACAAGCTCCGCCCACGGGAATGATATTCGAGTTTTTTGTTTTTTGGGTACCCGTAGTACTATCCATTTTCTACGCTACTGCCCATTAAATTTGCTACACCACGAAGATGACGTGCTACAGACGAATTTAACCGACAGTAAGAAGATGCTGTGATATGTAAATGATTAGCTTTTCAGAGCATTCACACAAGGTTGGCGCCGGTGGCGACACCCACAGCGTGCTGACACCAGGAAAGTTGCCAACCGATTTCTCATACACAAACAGCAGTTGACCGGCGTTGCTTGGTGAAACGTTGTTGTGATGCCTCGTGTAAAGAGGAGAAATGCGTACCATCACATTTCCGACTTTGATAAAGGTCGGATTGTAGCCTCTCGCGATTACGGTTTCTCGTATCGCGACATTGCTTCTCGTGTTGGCCGAGATCCAATGAGTGTTAGCAGCATATGGAATCGGTGGGTTCAGGAGGGTAATACCTAACGCCGTGCTGGATCCCAACTGCCTCGTATCACAAGCAGTCAAGAGATGACAGGCATCTTATCCGCATGGCTGTAACGGATCGTGCGGCGACGTCTCGATCCCTGAGTCAACAGATGGGGACGTTTGCTAGACAACAACCGTCTGCCTGAACAGTTCGACGACGTTTGCAGCAGCACGGACTATCAGCTCGGAGACCGTGGCTGCGGTTACCCTTGACGCTGCATCACAGACAGGAGCGCCTGCGATGGTGTACTCAACGGCGAACCTATGTGCACGAATGGCAAAACGTCATTTTTTCGGATGAATCCAGGTTCTGTTTACAGCATCATGATGGTCGCATCCGTGTTTGGCGACATCGCCGTGAACGCACATTGGAAGCGTATATTCGTTATCGCCATACTGGCGTATCACCCGTCATGACGGGATGGGGTACCATTGGTTACACGTCTCGGTCACCTCTTGTTCGCATTGACGGCACTTTGAACAGTAGACGTTACATTTAAGATGTGTTACGACCCGTGGCTCTACCCTTCATTCGATCCCTGCGAAACACTACATTTCAGCAGGATAATGCACGACCGCATGTTGCAGGTCCTGTACGGGCATTTCAGGATACGGAAAATGTTCGACTGCTGCCCTGCCCTGGCCAGCACATTCTCCAGATCTCTCACCAATTGAAAACGACTAGTCAATGGTGGCTGAGTAACTGGCTCGTCACAATACGCCAGTCACTACTGTTGATGAACTGCGGTATCGTGTTGAAGCTGCATGGGCAGCTGTATCTGTACACGCCATTCAAGCTCAGTTTGACTCAATGCCCAGGCGTATCGAGACCGTTATTACTGCCAGAGGTGGTGAAACGTCCCCTTTGAACAATTATACGTGACTGTGCTTAAACTGACACACAATATTTTTTAGCGCAACGCAATCTGACTTTCAATAATCCCTACAAAAGAATGGCCCCGACTAACATTAAACTATACCTTTCACAAATCACTTACCTCACAAATATCTTCGTTACTCGAACTACTGCAATACAGCGAGCGCCACTACTGCCAGCTGAATAAAAGATTCAAACTACTGAAGGCACTAACTACTGATAGGCATAGTTAGCAAATGAAAGATTTTAATAGAGAATAAACAATGTATTTACCTTAATAGTCATAATATATATAGCAGTTCATGACATCCAGTCTTACAAATTTCAAAACTCCGCCATTTCTCTCCCCACATCCACCACTGCTGGCGGCTCACCTCCAACTGCGCAACGCTACGCGCTGTTCACATCCAGCTGCCCAACACTACAATGGTAGACAACAATGCAAACTAGCCACAGACTGCACACAGCATAGCCAGTGATTTTCATACAGAGCGCTACGTGGCGTTACCAATAAAAAAACCTAAACAGCCTACTTACATAGCCCCCATGCTCCCCACAACAAATTTTACAAATTTTTTGGGCAGTGGCCAATACAGATTTGAAAAAATTTTTCATAATTACAATAACAAAGAAATCAAAGGCACACACTTATTGATACAATGTTGGTCAAAAGCTAAAATTTTCTCACAGTTCATAAAGACAGTCCTCATCGTTCATCACAGTAAAATTGCAGTGTTTTTCTCAAAGTCTGAGCAGTAAAAGAAAATGCACACGGAAGTAGTGGATTTCCATGCAGTCTTGAAGAAGTAGTGTTGTCCTTCCAACGGAAAGACAGTGCTGACTCTTGACATGCAGACAGATAATGGGCCACAACAGAGCAAACCCACAGCAGAGTCAGTCAAATTTTTGAAGAATATTGGTAGGTAGGTCATCACAGAGCAGACCCATTGTAGTCCTGCTAGAGATTATGGTATTGGTGAGTCATCAAAGGTGCAAACCCAGTGCATTCCTTGTAGAAATAATGGTATCGGTGGGCCATCAAAGATGCAGACCCACTGTAGTCCATGTAGAGATGGTCAGCAGCCATCTGTTGCGACTGTGCAGGTGCACAATCACCATCGAAGAGTCTTGCAGACAATATAGCAAGTTCATAACAGGCTACTTGTGCACTCACAAAAATTTTTTTTGAAATGTCCTTAGAACCAGCAATGCTGTTAATCAGTCCCTTGCTTAATTATTAACACACGTGCAAACACTAACTGTCCCTACTTCTCTATGACCAACAGAAATGTGTGCAGTGAAATGGAACTTACAAGTTCATAATATGACGAACTGGTGTCAATTACAATGTTATAACATAAGAATACAATTAGAAAGGTACAAAATACATCATTAAAGAACATAACAATACAGATAACATTTGTAGTAACACAGGCTTTACAAAAGAATAGAAATAGACGTATACATCAGTGTTACAGGAATTATGACATAAGTAAATAAATAAAATAATGAGAATAGTTATTGAAACATTAATTTCACACATGATCATTAAAACAAAACAGAATAAATAATGTCCAAACATCTTTACGAAGAAAATAACATAGTATTTGAAAAATTCTACAACATTAATCTTATTAGCTAAACACATAAAGGCAGGAAAAACACAAATATACAAGAGTACACAAACACATAGCAGAATAACACAAGAGGAAAGGGCAGGGTTTGTTTTCCGTGTAACATTTGGTACTGCAGTCCAACCTAAAACTTCGTTCCATAGATCTTTCGTCTTATTTCAACATTTGTTTCCACCAAAAAAATCCTATCCAAGCATGCTTTCTTTATTTATATGTTCACATATTTCTTACCTCATTATTTATTTTCCATTATCTTACCTCATCATTTATTGCCAAGAAAATCCTACCTAAACCTGTTGTCCCTAAACCCTACTTTTTTGGTTCATATCCTCTTTCAAAATACTTTTTTGGCCAACCCATTTTCTTATAGTTTCTCAATGCATTACTTCCACTTCATCACAACTTGTTCTCTTATATGGCCTACCCCATCTTAAGCTAACTTAAATCTACTGAGCTCAGATGCTAAACTAAGGGACGAGGCAATACAGCAGCACAAAACAATTAACACAAACAGCAATGATAAAAAATACAAAAGGCAAAGCAAGCACCATAAATTAGCAAATCAAATGCAATATTGCAACTAATATAAGGCAATGCGCAGCAAACAAGAAAAATAAATTCGTAGTAAAACTGGCTTAACAGAGTAATGTAAAGTGAAATTTAGTAGCACTATGCCTGGCAAACAGTGAGCAAATGCAATAACGTACATCTAAACATGACAAAGCTCAAGCAGAAGAAATATTACAGTAAAAATGGCCATGTTTAATACCTATGTCACATCTTAACACTAGGGTGATGCATCACGAGAACTTACTCTAGAAGACAAGTTACCCAATTGTAAAAAAAATTATTTATGCAGTTCCTGTGAAGGGAAATGTCTATTTATGTTCCCTCGTTTTCTTGGAAGTATATCATAAATTTTTTTTACTGGATCTGTAGGCATAAAATAACTATATTAGTACATCTATTAAATTTTATTTTAAACAATGCTGCAGTGAAGCTAGAAACTAGATATTAAAGAAAATGAGCAAATATGTACAAAGGAAGGCATGAAACATCATTCATTAGCCATATGGCATTTCATAAGGTAGTAAAAAAAATCTCTCAAATAGAAAGACAGTAGTCATAATCAGGTATATAGACATAAAAATATTTCTCGTCATTTCATTAGGCATTTCAGTAAATATCATAAATTAAGAGCTCCACAGTGTTATCATATGTTTCCAAGTTTGAGCGTGTCGTATTTGCGATGCTTTCTACAAAGAAACGTCAATAGCGAGGATAATGGCCCCCTTTTTTTTCCACCTGTGCCTCTGAAAGGCACAAACTAATGGCTTTTTTCCAGGTGACTGTCACGCAGCTGGGTGCCCACGACTCATTACGCAAAGGTGATCACTTAACTTTCTTACTGAAATATTTACGACACCAGATTGCATTACAGTGACAGTCTCATATAAAAAATTTCACAGCTCGAGAATTTGTGTTACAAATGTGTAGAAACAAAATCCTATGAATATAACAGTGTTCAAAAAGTTTTCGTCGGCATTGTGATACAATCGCGCATTTACACACATTTCATAACTCTTAAAGTACAATTCTTGGTTTCCAACATCCTTTTCCACAAACCAGAGTCCCTAACCACTACTCATTATTCATATACGTATTCGTCGACACTTCTTCAATATTTCATCATAATAAATACATAGCGTAATCAAATTACTCATATAGCATCAGCTTATTGATCATAAACATACCTCAATAGCATAATACACATCGTCGTCGTAATAATATCATAACACCTCAGTCAAATCTTGAAAACGTCGTAGCTTTCTGCAATAATTTCAAAGCCTAAAGAAAATTCTCTGCTCATTTAAATAGTGTCATCTACCTCAAACGTACTATAAAAATCATGATCCCATATCAAATATATCATTCAAACCTCTCATAGTATCACAATGGTTCCGAAAAAATATGAACAGTTCACAAAGTACAGACAAAATACAATTTCATAAGTATGAAATTATACAACTGTGAAATTGCGTAAACATGTGTCACTGATGTAGTAAAAAAAATGTTTGCTTCTCTGTTGAATAATCAGGTAGCTGTGTAATTCTGTGTTGGAGAAATATGGTACCGATGTGTAAAGTTGTATAAGCAAATACCATATTAGCTAGGGCTCCTTGTGCTTGCCACACACATGGTACACAAAGTAAGCGTGTACCCCCCTGAGGATTAATGTAATTATACCCTCAGGTAGTAGGTGAATATGGATTGGGGGGAAGAAATGAAAGAGGAAGCCACCTTGTAGAATTTTGCACAGAGCATAACTTACTCATAGCTAACACGGTTCAAGAATCATAAAAGAAGGTTGTATACCTGGAAGAATCCTGGAGATACTAAAAGGTATCAGATAGATTATACACTCCTGGAAATGGAAAAAAGAACACATTGACACCGGTGTGTCAGACCCACCATACTTGTTCCGGACACTGCGAGAGGGCTGTACAAGCAATGATCACACGCACGGCACAGCGGACACACCAGGAACCGCGGTGTTGGCCGTCGAATGGCGCTAGCTGCGCAGCATTTGTGCACCGCCGCCGTCAGTGTCAGCCAGTTTGCCGTGGCATACGGAGCTCCATCGCAGTCTTTAACACTGGTAGCATGCCGCGACAGCGTGGACGTGAACCGTATGTGCAGTTGACGGACTTTGAGCGAGGGCGTATAGTGGGCATGCGGGAGGCCGGGTGGACGTATCGCCGAATTGCTCAACACGTGGGGTGTGAGGTCTCCACAGTACATTGATGTTGTCGCCAGTGGTCGGCGGAAGGTGCACGTGCCCGTCGACCTGGGACCGGACCGCAGCGATGCACGGATGCACGCCAAGACCGTAGGATCCTACGCAGTGCCGTAGGGGACCGCACCGCCACTTCCCAGAAAATTAGGGACACTGTTGCTCCTGGGGTATCGGCGAGGACCATTCGCAACCGTCTCCATGAAGCTGGGCTACGGTCCCGCACACCGTTAGGCCGTCTTCCGCTCACGCCCCAACATCGTGCAGCCCGCCTCCAGTGGTGTCGCGACAGGCGTGAATGGAGGGACGAATGGAGACGTGTCGTCTTCAGCGATGAGAGTCGCTTCTGCCTTGGTGCCAATGATGGTCGTATGCGTGTTTGGCGCCGTGCACGTGAGCGGCACAATCAGGACTGCATACGACCGAGGCACACAGGGCCAACACCCGGCATCATGGTGTGGGGAGCGATCTCCTACACTGGCCGTACACCACTGGTGATCGTCGAGGGGACACTGAATAGTGCACGGTACATCCAAACCGTCATCGAACCCATCGTTCTACCATTCCTAGACCGGCAAGGGAACTTGCTGTTCCAACAGGACAATACACGTCCGCATGTATCCCGTGCCACCCAACGTGCTCTAGAAGGTGTAAGTCAACTACCCTGGCCAGCAAGATCTCCGGATCTGTCCCCCATTGAGCATGTTTGGGACTGGATGAAGCGTCGTCTCACGCGGTCTGCACGTCCAGCACGAACGCTGGTCCAACTGCGGCGCCAGGTGGAAATGGCATGGCAAGCCGTTCCACAGGACTACATCCAGCATCTCTACGATCGTCTCCATGGGAGAATAGCAGCCTGCATTGCTGCGAAAGGTGGATATACACTGTACTAGCGCCGACATTGTGCATGCTCTGTTGCCTGTGTCTATGTGCCTGTGGTTCTGTCAGTGTGATCATGTGATGTATCTGACCCCAGGAATGTGTCAATAAAGTTTCCCCTTCCTGGGACAATGAATTCACGGTGTTCTTATTTCAATTTCCAGGAGTGTATAATGGTAAGACAGAGATTTAGGAACCAGGTTTTAAATTGTAAGACATTTCCAGGGGCAGATGTGGATTCTGACCACAATCTATTGGTTATGAACTGCAGATTGAAACTGAAGAAACTGCAAAAAGGTGGGAATTTAAGGAGATGGGACCTGGATAAACTGAAAGAACCAGAGGTTGTAGAGAGTTTCAGGGAGAGCATAAGGGAACAATTGACAGGAATGGGGGAAAGAAATACAGTAGAAGAAGAATGGGTAGCTCTGAGGGATGAAGTAGTGAAGGCAGCAGAGGATCAAGTAGGTAAAAAGACGAGGGCTAATAGAAATCCTTGGGTAACAGAAGAAATATTGAATTTAATTGATGAAAGGAGAAAATATAAAAATGCAGTAAATGAAGCAGGCAAAAAGGAATACAAACGTCTCAAAAATGAGATCGACAGGAAGTGCAAAATGGCTAAGCAGGGATGGCTAGAGGACAAATGTAAGGATGTAGAGGCTTGTCTCACTACGGGTAAGATAGATAATGCCTACAGGAAAATTAAAGAGACCTTTGGAGAGAAGAGAACCACTTGTATGAATATCAAGAGCTCAGATGGCAACCCAGTTCTAAGCAAAGAAGGGAAGACAGAAAGGTGGAAGGAGTATATAGAGGGTTTATACAAGGGCGATGTACTTGAGGACAATATTATGGAAATGGAAGAGGATGTAGATGAAGATGAAATGGGAGATAAGATACTGCGTGAAGAGTTTGACAGAGCACTGAAAGAGCTGAGTCGAAACAAGGCCCCGGGAGTAGACAACATTCCATTAGAACTACTGATGGCCTTGGGAGAGCCAGTCATGACAAAACTCTACCATCTGGTGAGCAAGATGTATGAGACAGGCGAAATACCCACAGACTTCAAGAAGAATATAATAATTCCAATCCCAAAGAAAGCAGGTGTTGACAGATGTGAAAATTACGGAACTATCAGTTTAATAAGTCACAGCTGCAAAATACTAACGCGAATTCTTTACAGACGAATGGAAAAACTGGTACAAGCGGACCTCGGGGAAGATCAGTTTGGATTCCGTAGAAATGTTGGAACACGTGAGGCAATACTAACCTTACGACTTATCTTAGAAGAAAGATTAAGGAAAGACAAACCTACGTTTGTAGCATTTGTAGACTTAGAGAAAGCTTTTGACAATGTTAACTGGAATACTCTCTTTCAAATTCTGAAGGTGGCAGGGGTAAAATACAGGGAGCGAAAGGCTATTTACAATTTGTACAGAAACCAGATGGCAGTTATAAGAGTCGAGGGGCATGAAAGGGAAGCAGTGGTTGGGAAAGGAGTGAGACAGGGTTGTAGCCTCTCCCCAATGTTATTCAATCTGTATATTGAGCAAGCAGTAAAGGAAACAAAAGAAATATTTGGAGTAGGTATTAAAATTCATGGAGAAGTAAAAACTTTGAGGTTCGCCGATGACATTGTAATTCTGTCAGAGACAGCAAAGGCCTTGGAAGAGCAGTTGAACGGAATGGACAGTGTCTTGAAAGGAGGATATAAGATGAACATCAACAAAAGCAAAACGAGGATAATGGAATGTAGTCAAATTAAATCGGATGATGCTGAGGGGATTAGATTAGGAAATGAGACACTTAAAGTAGTAAAGGAGTTTTGCTATTTAGGGAGCAAAATAACTGATGATGGTCGAAGTAGAGAGGATATAAAATGTAGACTGGCAATGGCAAGGAAATCGTTTCTGAAGAAGAGAAATTTGTTAACATCGAGTATAGATTTAAGTGTCAGGAAGTCGTTTCTGAAAGTATTTGTATGGAGTGTAGCCATATATGGAAGTGAAACATGGACGATAACTAGTTTGGACAAGAAGAGAATAGAAGCTTTCGAAATGTGGTGCTACAGAAGAATGCTGAAGATAAGGTGGGTAGATCACGTAACTAATGAGGAGGTATTGAATAGGATTGGGGAGAAGAGAAGTTTGTGGCACAACTTGACTAGAAGAAGGGATCGGTTGGTAGGACATGTTTTTGAGGCATCAAGGGATCACAAATTTAGCATTGGAGGGCAGCGTGGAGGGTAAAAATCGTAGAGGGAGACCAAGAGATCAATACACTAAGCAGATTCAGAAGGATGTAGGTTGCAGTAGGTACTGGGAGATGAAGAAGCTTGCACAGGATAGAGTAGCATGGAGAGCTGCATCAAACCAGTCTCAGGACTGAAGACCACAACAACAACAACAACCCTCAGGTGTTATAGATTACAGCAATGGAATGAAATGTATCACGGAAAACTTTCTTTGTAATTCAAAAATCTTTAAAAATAAATGTTTTAAGTATAAAATTAATCACTCAAATACGTGTACTGTAGCGCTAAACTGTGCGTCTTGTTGTAAGATAATCTCTGTGGAAGTGTCGTAATTATCGTCCTCAGAAAGCTAAGTTCTGCAGAAGTCAATGTACTTACCTCATGATAAACAAAAGTGAAATGCTTTTCGTATAGACATCTTAGTTATTACACTTATTGCCATGATGAAGAAAGTACTGTGCTGTAACCTATTGTTGTGCTATGGAAAAGGCAGTCTCACTGTAGCTATACCACAAAAGTTACTATTAAAACATGTTTTACTTTCCAGAATAATACAGAAAAACTGTGCAGATATAAAACAGAAACACCGCAAAAGCAACAATGTAAATTATGTCACATATTAGCAGCATCGTGATATAATCGTGTAGCTCTCAAAGAAACCAAATACTAAGTCATCTTTAATCTCACAGAAAGTACTTCAAATCCAGAATGTATTTTCAAGTAAACCAAAATGTTGCATTAAAATCTCATTAGCAGTATATGTTCTAAGTATGTAAGCCTTATAGTCGTTATGTAATCGTGCAACTAACAAGCAAGAATGTACACACACAATAACACTGTGTCATCTGTTCACTATAACAACGCATTCGTAATTATTGTCTAAATATGTTCCCTAGGTTCTAGACTGGATAGTTAATTTTAAAACATAGTTGCATGTGAAGTTTCTAAGTGTGACAAAGAGTACTAGTAACATGAAGTGAAAAATGTTTATAGCAAAGACTAAGTTAAAAAGCAGATTATCTCTCAATGAATGGTTTTACATGTGAAATGTGGTGTAAACCTTTACTCTTCCTCGTACGCAGAGTTTTAGCTTCAACGGAATCATTGTGTGGTATATGTCGGTAAAGAATACTGGAATTTTTCTCGAGGTTAGCGTGTATGTTATTTTTCTCTGAGCCAACCGGCGCACGTGGCTGCCTGCGGTGCGAGTCATTGCCTGCTATCTCTTTGTTGGCGTGCTTCGTTATAGGGATTAGGAGACCTAACTTCTACAAATTCATCTTGCCCAGAGGGCCCAGCCCTGTTTAAATCCCGCCAGTTCTGATGAAATTCAGGTCTGTCGTTATGATTATATCGTCTGTCGTCATGTCGGTAGTTCCTGTAGTTTCTTTCTTGTCGGTTAAGTGGTGGAGAATTTCTCCCTGAATTATCACTGCACGGTGGACCGTTGCGTCTGAAGTTATTCTGTCTCCCGTGATAATAATAGTTCTGGTTGCCATATTGTCTGTTTCTGTGATTGTCTCTGTCATATTCATTACTATGGAAATGCGATCTTCTTCTGTAACTATTATTCTGCCAACGGTTGTCATACGGGTGGTGTCTGTTTTGGTCGCGATTTACGTTGTAAGAATAGCCTTGTCGTGTATTATTTCTGTCATCGCGGAATTGTGACAGATGTGACCTGTAATTGTTGTGCTCCTGTTTTCGCGTTCCGCGATTGTCAGTGTCAATTTCCAGTTCTTATAACAGTCGTAAATGTTCAGGCAGTTTGATTAAGCAAATGCGGATGAGTTCTGAGGGGCTGTATGGGTTTGACAGGTACTGATTCTTGTGCAACATGTCTTCAAAATATTTCACAAGACTCGAGAATTCAGATTGTTCGAAATGTTTCATCATTATGATGCTATGTTTTACTCGGTCTTGTGTAGCTTGAGACCAATATGGTGAGAGGAAGGCATGATAAAATTCTCCTTCGCTGTGACAATCGTGAATGACCGATCGATTCTTACAGCTAGTTCATTCTCTAAGTAGCCACACACAAATTCTAATCTGTGTACTAACGAACAGTTGGGAGGAAAACAATGAGAGAATTGATGGAGCCATGCTTGTGGATGAATGTCATTGTCAGAATTCTTAAATGTTTTGAATTTGCGTGCAGTAATGAACAGCTTATAGTCAAAATCATCGTGTCGGCGAGTCGCACATAGCTCATTGTTACTTCGTTTTGGCGGTTCCACCTCAAAATTCGGTGCACCTTGCCAATTTCTTTCATAATTTCCGAAATGTCCTGTGTTATTATTTTGTGGTTGCTCCGTATTTCTATGTCCCTCTTCCCATACTGGAGCGCGAATGTCCTCTGGAATATGTAATGCCGGCCGGTGTGGCCAAGCGGTTAAAGGCGCTACAGTCTGGAACCGCGTGGCCACTACGGTCGCAGGTTCGAATCCTGCCTCGGGCATGGATGTGTGTGATGTCCTTCGGTTAGTTAGGTTTAAGTAGTTCTAAGTTCTAGGGGACTGATGACCTCAGAAGTTAAGTCCCATAGTGCTCAGAGCCATTTGAACCGTTTTTTGAATATGTAATTCTTGTATTACTTGTGCCAACTGATCTTGTACTTCCCGGATTTCTCTTTGGTGTTGAGTATTAATTTGGTTCTGATTTTGTTTGAATTTTCTAATTTGTTCATACTCTTCAATGTCAGTGAAGGCTACAGGTCTTGTGTCATTCAGATCATCAACTACCTTTGTAGATAAGTTAGTGAACTGATCTGAAAGTTTGGCTACTTTCTCCGATAGTGTACTTATTTCCTCAGTGTGTTTTTCTGAACCAAATTTCAGAGTGTCCATTTGTGTTGAAATCGTATCTACTGCGTCTTTTAAATTTTCCTAAGTTTTTGCAAGTTGCGTAACCGAATCGGTAGATGCAACTGAGTCAATTTTAGCTTGCAAGGTGTCACGATTTTCATGAACAATAGTTTGCAGTTCTTTTATGGCTGCTTCGTGATTCTGTAATGCATTTTCATGACGCGAAAAAAATAGGTTGGAAATACTCACAAATTTGTGTTTTTACGTCATTACAGGCTTTTTGACATTTCGATTCAATGTTATGTAACTCAGTAGTTAATCTTCACGTGTTTGCTCAAGAGTTTGTTCCAATGAGTTTAACTTTTGAAGCTGTTGCTGTGTTTGTCTCTGGTGTTGTTCCATTGTGTCTAATTTTTGAAGATTTTGTCCCATTGTGTCTAACTGTTGCTGTGTTTGTCTCTGATTTTGTTTCATTTGCTGCATTAATTGCAATAATAATGTATTAGTGTCTGGAATGTGTTTCTCTATGCTTTTTGGCAGTGCATTTTCACCGGCAACATTCACGTTTTGACAAGCAGAAAATGTGTCTTGACTCATTTGAGAAAACGGTGAGGACCCAAAGCCTGAGTCTACAGTATTTGCAATATGGTGTTCTGTCATTTCGGATTCCTGAGGCGAGCTGTTGCCAACCGATTGATCGATAATGCTTCCCTCTTCACTAATTGTTTCACTGCCTACACCATTCTTTGCAGCCCACTCCATTTCCCTATGCACAATTACCAAATTACTACTTTGAATGTTTGTTACTTCATTACACAGTGGTGCTGATAAGCTACGCTCGTCGTCACTATTATTTCTCAGTTTACTTTGGAGCCTAGTGTTACGTTTTTCACACGCCATTATTGTCACAATATTTCACACGACAACACAGAAAAGCATAATTTGAAGAGCAAAATAAGAAAACACATGAACATAGCATTGAAAATAATATCTAGTTAATTGCAAGCGCAGCTGCAGAATACTTGGTGCAAATCTACATGCATGCCACAACTGTTTTACTATACAAGAATGAAAACTACAACTACAAAGGAAATTCTCTCTATGATTACGCGCTAGCAATAAACAATAGCGACATTAATTACACAAACTACAAGAACAAAATCAGAAGATTCCAGTGAGGTATCCTCGGCTAAGGTTCGACATATGAAACGTCCCCTTTGAAATATTATACATGACTGTGCTTAAACTGACACACAATATTTTTTAGCGCAACGCAATCTGACTTTCAATAATCCCTACAAAAGAATGGCCCTGACTAACATTAAACTATACCTTTCACAAATCACTTACCTCACAAAAATCATCGTTACTCAAGCTACTGCAATACAGCGAGCGACACTACTGCCAGCTAAATAAAAGATTCAAACTACTGAAGGCACTAACTACTGATAGGCATAGTTAGCAAATGAAAGATTTTAATAGAGAATAAACAATGTATTTACCTTAATAGTCATAATATATATAGCAGTTCATGACATCCAGTCTTACAAATTTCAAAACTCCGCCATTTCTCTCCCCACATCCACCACTGCTGGCGGCTCACCTCCAACTGCGCAACGCTACGCGCTGTTCACATCCAGCTGCCCAACACTACAATGGCAGACAACAATGCAAACTAGCCACACACTGCACACAGCACAGCCAGTGATTTTCATACAGAGCGCTACGTGGCGTTACCAATAAAAAAACCTAAACAGCCTACTTACAGTGGTAGTTATGGGTACTGATTTTTCAGGATCGATGCACTCAAATTGCGTGAAAATGTAATTTAAAAAATGGTTCAAATGGCTCTGAGCACTATGGGAGTTAACATCTGAGGTCATCAGTCTCCTAGAACTTAAAACTACTTAAACCTAACTAACCTAAGGACATCACACTCATCCATGCCCCAGGCAGGATTCGAACCTGCGACCGTAGCAGTCGCGCGTTTCCGGGCTGGAGCGCTTAGAAAGTGTAATCACTTGTCAGTTCTAGTATAATATACTTGTCCAATGATTACCCGTTTATCTTATGCATTTGTTGTTGGTGTAGCAATTTTAATGGCCAGTAGTGTAGTTCGCATTCCACGTGTAAAGAATAGTTCAATTAACTACATTCGGTGCTCAGCAACATATGATCTGCAGTGCACCAAACGCAAATTCATAAGGACCTTTATTTTTCTTTGCAAACTATTCGATTCTGCTGCCATAGCACGCTTAATTTTGAAGTAACATGATACCTATGACGATTAATGAAATGAGCAATTCAACACGAAGCTGGCGAATGAAGCTATGAGACGCACGAGAATCATTTTCAACACCGAGTAGTTTCCTTAAATTCTTTTGAGAAAGATCACAGATCGGCTCTCTTATGCGTTTGCAGTCCACGCAGTGAAGCCGTCACGCTCGCTGGCGCCACTATACTGTGCGCAATGGAGCGCTGAGGCAGCTGCCCATCTCGCAGCTGTGCTCTGCTCTCTTGGGCAGCTGCACTGTATAGGTGGGATTCCTATGCCGCGTTTGACGCATGCGGCAGACGTTGTGCTGACGAATAGCTGGCGATTCCTATAGAGCGGCGGCCGCACAGTGTTTAGTTGGTCTGCCGCGTCTGTGCCGAAAGGATGAGTGAACGCAATTTGTTGTTTTATCTAATGTTAGAAGACGTTCAAGATGAAGAAATTCAGCTTCAGCTATGTGAAGGAAATGCTGAAACAGATACATACGATTTACCTCACAAAAAATGAGGAAGGCTGTTTTGAACAACTCATCGATTGGCACTTGTTAAAAAATGACCAGAAATTTAGAGAGTATTTCAGGTTGAACATAGCGCAGTTGAACTACGTTCTCGATCTCGTCAAAGAAGATATCAGGAAGGATTCGTCTCCCAGATATCCATACCCTATAACAACAGATGAAAAATTAGATTTAACACAAAGGTATGTACAATAAAATTTGTCAATGTGTTATTGCTTTATTAATAATGCACACAGTGTAAAAAAAGAAAAAGCACAAAGCAAAAATATGAAATTAACACTTATCGCAGCATTAAATGGGTTCGTCAGCTGGCGTTTCGGTCTCTGTGTTGTCAGATGGTGTGATGGCAGTGTTATCCACACTTGATGTCGCTGGAGTTGTTGAATATGAGAAAGTATTCGGAGATGAAAGACGCACGGAAGAGTAGTATTCAGATGAACTGCGATTCTCCAAATCAATAAGCATCTGCAAGGATCTCAATTTGGCTTTATTGATCAAATTATGATTCAATTTTTTTACGCTGCGGGCGATACTTTTCTTCAGCCAGTGTTTTCATTAAGGTTTCTCTCTCGGCCAGCCGAGAATTCATCAGCTCCATGATTTTTTCATTTTGTCGTGACCTTTTCCTGGGTGGTCAGACCGACGCGATGTCTTCCACATCTTCGGAATTTATTTTTTTTTCTGACAAAGTTGGCAACGTCTGGCACACCTCTCTGTTGCTCGGTTCACAGAAGTCTGTAGGCTTTAAGCTCCCTAGCGTTACTGAATAACCTTTAAAAATTTGTATGCACATTATAATAAATTGAACTTTTATAACATGCATCGGATTTTGGTATTCACTTTGTGTACACAAACTACTTTCCTGCATAGCTTCCGAAATTTTGTAGGCACTTGTCATAGCGTGGCACAAGTTTTTGTATGCCTTCTTCATAGAAGGTTGCCGCCTTTGTATTCAACGATGTGGTAACATGTTCTTTCAGCTCGTCATCATTGTTGAAGTGTTGACCACCAAGGACAGATTTTAGGTGTAAGAAGAGATTGTAGCTCGTCAAAAACTGAAGTGCACTGCCCATCCGTTGTTTCTTGTGTTGTTCAGTAAGAATTTTTGGTACCCAACGTGAGAAAAGTTTTCGAAATTTCAGTTTTCAGTAACAATTTCATGAATTAGTGATCGTGAGATTTGCGGAACTTCCACAGCAAGGGCACTAAGTGTACTCTTACGGTTGTGCTTAATCTCCTCTTCAATTGTGTGAACCAGTTCATCAGTAACCACAGACGGGCGTACACTTCGTTCTTCGTAGTGCACTTGATCACGTCCTTCATTGAACAGTGTGACCCATCTTCTAACCATTGAATTACTCATAGCATTTTGTCCGCAAATCTCGCAGATTTGCCGATGAATTTCCTTTGGTTGAACTTTCTTTGCATTTAGAAAACGAATCACAGATCTGATTTCACACGCGGCGGCATTTCCAATTACGGTTGACATTATAAAGAAGCACTACAAAGTACATGTCGGCAGCAGCGATCCGAAAATGGCGTACATGTCTTGTCCTCGAGTCAGAGTAACTGCCGCGCATGCTCGGAACTGCGATCGTAGCGTTGCCACGGATAGAAATAGAAACGAAAGTTACTTTGTGGACGACCCTCGTATTATTGTTAATTACAATATGCATTATTTGCCTGACAACTAAGTAATAAACATTATGAATAAACAGACAGTATATAGTACTTTTCTTACTTGTTCTTTCCACGAATTCCGCTGTCTCTCTCCAAGCATTATCGTTCACAGTTTGGTCCTTGTAAACTGGTAACGATACATCGTAGATACAAGGAAATTTAGAAACCACTTCTACTAGTTTCTCATCTTCCACCACTGTGAACAGTACTTTTTTCTCGGACATGCTGTGTTCTCCTTTGCGGCTGCGTCTAGACTGCTCTCAGACCGGCTGGGCCGCAGCCGCACGCGGCCGTAGCGTCAGCCGCATGCAGCTGACGCAACATTGGACGCAGACCTGTTTAACACCGTCTGTAGCAGTACTGTGCGGCAGGCGCACAACGGCGGCCGCATGCGACAGACGCTGCACAGGAATCCCACCTTTAAAGGCGTGGCCAGACAGAATCCGGCCTGCCGCTTAGACGGACGCCACACAGGCAACGGCCGGCCGCAGCGACTCTTGATGCGTCAGCTGTTACACTGTGGAAAGGTATCTTTGTGCGAGTTTCTTCTTCTTTTTTACGTGCAGAAATGAGTAGCTCGCACTAGCGATAAGAAATGGCACCAAGAAGAGGAGATGTTGGGTGCACGACATTAATAGCAAGAGAGAAAGCTTACAAGGGAACCTCCCAATCGCACCCCCCTCAGATTTAGTTATAAGTTGGCACAGTGGATAGGCCTTGAAAAACTGAACACAGATCAATCGAGAAAACAGGAAGAAGTTGTGTGGAACCATGAAAAAAATAAGCAAAATATACAAATTGAGTAGTCCATGCGCAAGATAGGCAACGTACAGGATATTATGGATCAGTAACGCCGTGGTCCCGTGGTTAGCGTGAGCAGTTGTGGAGCGAAAGGTCCTTTGTTCACGTCTTCCCTCGAGTGAAAAGTTTAATTTTTTATTTTGAGACAATTATCAAAGTTCAGGTACTCACACATAATCAACTTCACTCTCCAAAATTCCAGGACATGTTCAGATTTCCTTGGACATATGCAGGATTTGACAGTCTACACACGGAAAAATTTGAAAACGTTAAAAACATGTTTTGACAGAGCACGGGGAAAACTGTGCGACTGTGAAACTGTTGCATTTATTTGTTGCAGTTTATGTGACAAACTCTTATGTTTTCATCACTTTTTTGGGAGTGATTATGACATCCACAAGAAAACCTAAATCGGGCAAGGTAGAAGAATCTTTTCACCCATTCGCCAAGTGTACAAGTTAGGTGGGTCGACAACATATTCCTGTCATGTGACGCACATGCCGTCACCAGTGTCGTATAGACTATACCAGAGGTGTTTGACTGTGGAGGAATCGGTTGACCTATGACCTTGCGATCAAATGTTTTCGGTTCCCATTGGAGAGGCACGTCCTTTCGTCTACTAGTCGCACGGTTTTGCGATGCAGTCGCAAAACACGGGCACTAAACTTATTAAGTGAACAGAGACGTCAATGAACGAATGGACAGATCATAACTTTGCGAAAATAAAGAAAGTAAATATATCCACTTGAGGGGAGACCTGAATCAATTGCCTTTCGTTCCGTAGCTGCTCACGCTAACCACGGGACCACGGCGCTACTGAGCACACAATATCCTTGATGTTGCTTATCTTACGCATGGACTACTCAGTTTGTATATTTTGCTTATTTTTTTCATAGTTCCACACAACTTCTTCCTGTTTTCTCGATTCAAATGGCTCTGAGCACTATGGGACTCAACTGCTGTGGTTATCAGTCCCCTAGAACTTAGAACTACTTAAACCTAACTAACCTAAGGGCATCACACACATCCATGCCCGAGGCAGGATTCGAACCTGCGACCGTAGCAGTCGCACGGTTCCGGACTGCGCGCCTAGTTTTCTCGATTGATCTGTCTTCAGTTTCTCAAGGCCTATCCACTGTGCCAACTTATAACTAAATCTGAGGGGGGTGCGATTGGGAGGTTCCCTTGTTAGGAGAATACTATCGTCTGTGTATTGGTCTAGAGTGTGACGAAGATAGGTTCTTCAAATATTTTCGTATGACGCGAGAATGTTTCGAGGAACTGCATCGCCTGATAAAAAGATAGCACCGAGAAGTGCACAACGAACTGGAGATAAAGTCCGTTGATACAAGGCACAAAGTAGCCATTTGTTTGAGGTAAATTTTACAATTTGTGGTCTCTTTGTGCTTCAAACAGAAGTCATATAATTTATTCCATTTCAGTTTTGCTGTATCATATGAGAGGTTCGGCGGAAGAAAGTGCTATTCCACAACGTAGTTACGAGTGGAGTGATAAATTTATCTGCAGTGTTTACGAATACAGCAAATGATAGTAACATTTAGTTCTCTATGTCCCGCTAGAGAGAACTGTCTACTTAATACATTGTTTTGTTTCATTGTATTCATAACATTGTCATTGAAATTAAACAAACATATCTTTGGTCGTTAACTTATCTATTCGTTCTATCGGCATAATTGATTTTAATCTTTTCCAGATACTTGACTACAGGCGATAGTCACCAGACCATAGCTTTTTCTTTTCGGTTAGGTCGTTCAACAGTCTCATAAATTGTGAAACAAGTGTGCCAGGCAATATGGACTGTTCTACAACCCAAGTATTTACCTACTCCTACAACAGAGATGTGGAAGAAATCTGAGCCGGCCGCGGTGGTCTCGCGGTTCTAGGCGCTCAGTCCGGAACCGCGCGACTGCTACGGTCACAGGTTCGAATCCTGCCTCGGGCATGGATGTGTGTGATGTCCTTAGGTTAGTTAGGTTTAACTAGTTCTAAGTTCTAGGGGACTGATGACCTAAGATGTTAAGTCCCATAGTGCTCAGAGCCATTTTTTTGAAGAAATCTGAAGAAGAATTTCTAGAACTTTTGGGTTTCCGAACTGCGTTGGAAGCATAGACGGAAAGCATATCAGGTTAAAATGCCCGAAGGATCGTGGATCCCAGTTCTTCTGTTACAAACAATTGTTTTCGCTGGTTCTCCTGGCGATCGTTGATCCATACTACGAGTTTACAGTAGTTGATATTGGAAATTATGGACGTCACAGTGACAACACTATTTCTGAGAATTCAGCTTTCTATCAAGAGCATATCGAGGGCAAAAGTATTCTACCCCCAAATCAGGATCGCGTGTATCATACAAAGAGTTGTATTCTCTCACCTTCTTTATAAGTCTTCCTGTGTCCATGATGCGTGCACTACGAGCTGCAAGACAAAAACCGCCTCACGCCGCTGATTCCAGTGTGACCACAGAGCAGTTGAGTGCGCCAACAGAGGCAAGCAGCCGCTCCGGCTTGCGGCGAATCTGTAATCTGTGACAACCCGGCGTCGGGTTGCCGCACTCTGTGTGACCGCCGCCATACTATAACGAGCGATTCAACAGTGCGGCCTGCCGGCTGCGGTTCAAAGCCACAGGCCGGACGGCCAGGCCGCATTCTGTCTGGCCAGGCCTTAAGGCCGGTATTACACTATCAAATTTCTTTGTCAAAGATTTGATCAAAGATGTGATCCAATATTCCGTCCAATATATTTGACAAAGATCTTTGACGTAGCGCTACAAGGAGTATTACACTGTCATCAAATTTTTCGTCAAAGTTCAAGATGGCTGACAACAACTTGTTATTAACCGCAGCAGTTCTACGTACTCCAATTGCATTGTGTGCACATGCGGAAAAGAAGTGGGGGGAAAAAATGGAACCATACATACGAGGTTGACAGTCTTAAAAGTCCTGGGATTACAACTTGATAATAAATTCAGTTGGGAGGAGCACACCACAGAACTGCAGAAACGCCTTAACAAATCTGTATTTGCATTCGAGTGTTAGCAGACATAGGCAACATAAAAATGAAAAAGCTTGCATACTTTCATTCCATAATGTCATATGGGATAATATTTTGGGGTAAATCTTAAAGTCAAACAAAAGTTTTCAAGGTCCAAAAGCGTGTAATACGTATTATTTGTGGAGTAAATTCACGGACCTCCTGCAGAAAACTCTTCAAAGAACTGGGTATACTAACTACTGCCTCTCAGTATATTTACTTCTTAATAAAAATTGTCGTAAATAATATATCTCTTTTTCCAACAAACAACTCAGTTCATACATACAATACCAGGAACAAAAATGATCTGCACAAGGACTTAAAAGCACTTACTTTAGTTCAAAAAGGGGTCCACTACTCAGGAACACTCATCTTCAATAATTTGCCAGGAAACATAAAAAATTTAGTTAGAAATAAAGATCAGTTTATCAGTTTAAAAGGAGCCTGAAAGACTTACTACTGGCCAACTCCTTCTACTCCACTGGCGAAATTTTTAATAGAAACAAATGTATTTATTCATACTATTAGTATTTTTATTTCAGCTTTTAAAAAAATCGACATATTCCACATCCACGAGGATCTCCTCAGCACGGATCTATGGAACGAAAAATTAATCTAATCTGGGTGAAGCCGTGGGTTTTACGACGACACGATAAAAGCATTCAACAAAACTTGTTACGTGAGCTTACAGTGGAAGACGTCAAGTCGTACATCAATTACTTAAGAATGGATGAGCATACATTTCTGTATGTGCTCAATGAAGTGTATCCTCATATCACAAAGCACAATTTTCACTTAAGAACTGCTACATCTTCAGAAGACAGGCTCACTATAACACTCCGATTCCTTGCTACGGGAGAGGGCTATGTTAGGTTAGGTTAGGTAAGGTCTCCAATCTTCTTAATCTATTTTTGTATTCAGGGTGCCTCACGTTGTAAAGCGCCTCATCAGCTTCAGACATCTCTATTAATTCTGTAGTTGTCGGCACACACCAATTGTATTTACCGGCAATGGTTATAAAAACACTACAGACGACAGAACGCTGCAGCGATGCTAGCGCTCCGCGTGGTAACATATCGCATTGCAGTGAACAGAAGACAAGCGATTTCTTTGATCAAATATACGGCCTCGGCCTAGATTTGATCAAATATTGGACGACGTTTGTCAAAGATCCCTATTACACTATCAAATATCTTTGACAAAGATATTGGACAAAGATATTGGACAAAGAAATTTGATAGTGTAATACCGGCCTAAGTGGCGACGAACGCACCAGACCAGGCGGTCTCGCACCAGCGTGTGGTGCCCAATTCGACCAAGGCGATATGTTCAGAGCTCTCTCACTCTAGCACGCCACATCCGAGTACGCGATACTCGAGCGGTTACGAGTGAATAAAATCCGCAGTCCTCAGACATGTATTGGAACACTGTTCCTAGCGTACGTAGAAAGATGACGGCGCTAGCTGGTACTCCACGTCAGAGACGGGGACGGAAGCAACTCCGTAATGCCTTCCGGCGGCCAGTCGTGGCTCTGAGTGAAGAGAGCGGGACAGCAGCTTGTCGCCCTGCGGGACTGGCCGGGTCCCTCGGCCAGCTGCCGTGCGCTGCGCCGTCCGGCGGAAGCCGCCGCTAAAAGGCCTTCCCTGCCCGCAGGCCGCCCCCGGGCTCACAGCTGCCGACAGCACGCTGCTGCAGACCTGGGGCCGCAGACACCGGGTTGCGGCAAAAAAGTGTTTCATTCCCCACGATGTACATTTATCCATCATAATGCTAGTTGAGGCCTGCGGCTCTCTGTTCAACAGCTCGAAAAAGTCATAAATTATCCACTACTAGCAAACTTAGTTTTTGCAAGAAGCGTTTCAGATTTTCACTCATTTTAACCTGACTTATTTTTGTGTCATCAGTCTTGTGACTGGTTTTATGTGGCCCGCCACGACGTTCTCTCCTGGGTCAATTTCTTCATCTCACAAGGGGAGGGCACGAAGCTAGGATCACGGATTTACTTAAAATTTTGTACACTTTCAGTAGGCCATTAAAACAACATAAAGTGCTAGTAGTAAGGTGCAGTAGTCTGGAAATTCCGAGAATATCGCAAGGAAGTTTTACACGCCTGTTATGTAACAAATGTATCTATGTCAAGATGTGGGCTGTAAGAAGCCATTGTGGTCAAGTGGTTAGGAATTGCACATAGCAAGAGGGTGTTAGATGAGGCGACGGTAAGAATCCTACTAATACGTATTTTTATCTATATTTTTTCATCACTGGTCACATTGTTTAATTTATATTAAATTGAAGAGTTAATATATTCTAAAAAAACCATTTCCATTTTCATGAAGTTGCAGTGAATTTCGTATGTTACTTGTCTATTTACTATTTTAATTAAATTTCCAATGACTATGGACGGGCTTGGAAAGCACGAGACAAACAGCGATAAACAATGATGCGAATGACATTATTCAGTAATATAGTAAGTCACAACGTGCCGGATCACAAGAGTAATGTACAGTTACTCGTCGGAAGTGCTCTCGAAATTACACGTTCCAGGGTGGTATTTGTCATACACAAGTGGAAAACATGAGTTGAAACGGTATCTACTACATCTACTGAATTCAGTTTTCTCGCATTTACAGAAAATGTTCAGAGATTCTGAGGGGAAACACACCTCGTTGACATTTTGAAAAATTTCTTTCTTGCGATACTATAGATTAATATCAATTTTTAACGCTAGCAGAACCGTCACCTCGTACACGTTTGTTTTACACAGCTCGAACGCTAACCACTTGATCACCACCAACTCTAATGTTTAGCACCTACTCACAGCTACAAAAGCCACATAATACACGCGTAAATCCTCTCTTGCGATTTTCTCAGAACTGCAAGAGTAGTGCACCTTACTACTCCCACATTGTGTTGTTTTAATGGTCTACTAAAGGTGTACAAAGTTTGAAGTAAATCTGTAACCCCAACGTCGCGGCCCGCCTTGTCCGAATAGTATTTGTACCCAACGTTCTCAGTTATTTCTGGGATGTGTGTCAGTCTTTGTATTCCCCAACAACATTTATCCTCTATAGCTTCCTCTAGTACCTGATGTTTTACCAAAAGTCCCATCACCCGGTCACTTCTTGTCACTGCTTACCGTATGTTCCTTTCCTCGCTTATACTGAAGAGCACCTCATCATTCGTTACTTAATCAGCCCACCTAATTTTCAACACCCTTGTGTAGCGCTAAATCTCTTACACTTCGATTTGCTTCTTTTGCGTTTTCCCAAAAGAAGACCCATGTCTGATTTTACTAAACTTCTTTTGGCCAGGATTGCCTTCATTGCCTGTGCTAGTCTGTTTTGTGTGTCTTCCTTCCTTCCTCCGTCATGTGTTATTTTTACTACCAAGATAGCAAAATTCCATCACTTCGTCTACTCGGGGGCACGCAATATTGTTCAGTTTATCGCAAATCTAATTTGTTAGGGGTTTTATTTAAAGCTAATATATGTTTAGAGCTTTCACGCCTCTTCAACTGGTACATATTTGAGTCTTCAGTCAACACACAGTTACAGCGACTACCCAGTGCAAAATAACAATTCTACAATACTTCAAGAGTTGTATATTTACAAAATTTGCTTTTTATATGTACCGTACTTACTATCTACTCTGTTCCTCCTTATTCCGATTCTCTCGTTTAAGGATGTGGTGCAAACACTTTTTTCTTTTCATTTTGCACAAAAACAGCCCAGTATCCGCCATGTTGCCGATTGACGTCTTTGTTTACATCCGAAAAATACGTCTGTGTCCAAAGATTATGTTTTACTTGCAGTATCTGCTATGGTCTAAGTTATGTGTTACTTACAGGTTCTGTATTAGCAAAAAAAGAAAAAAAATACACTGACATCGCTCAGCATGAATGTGCTGAGTACTCTACATGGTTATTAAATAAGTGCATTAGTGACTTTCATTAGATTCCATGGAATGTTATAAAAATAATATAAAACCTTTTCATGGAAGAATTAAAATTACATTTTTTTTTCTTTCTCACAATTGAAATATCGTTTATATAAAGTAAACACAACAAATTTACAGTATGTAGAACTATTTTATGCACTGGAAGGGCTCACATTGTATTATGTTTTTACATGGCTGTATATAGTATGTTGTTGTATGGGGAAATTATGGAAATTTCTTAGAAAAATTTTGTTTGGCAACTCTGTCTGGTCATCTAGGAGGTTATTTTTTAATCCACATTTGTGAGAATAAATTTCGATTTCTTCAAGTAAGTTAATTCTTTTTCCTTTTCTGGAGAGGAATAACATTTTAAAGATGTGAGCTATGTCTATCACTTGATGTTGATCTTCAGTTACATGTAAGGCAAATGTGGACTTTCTTAACTCTTCCCAGAATCGTATGTTGAAATTTCTTACTGTTTGGCGAATGTACATCTCTCAACATGAACTGCAGTTTAATGTGTATATTCCTGATCGACTGTATGGCTGGGTCAAGGATTCGTAACAGAACAATCGTATATCATTTACAGTTAATAGCAAGTCGCTTTTCTTCATCAGATTTTTAAGTTTAACTGCAATGTTTTGAAACTTTTGTACCATAGTTACGAGCACAACCTAAGATTCAAAAGCAGTCTTGCTCTAAATGCTTGAGTGTCGATTCTCAGTGCATCTCAACTTACAAAATCAAATCCTCAGCAACACATTAAAACTGAAAGAGACGTACTGAGTACAGAAGACTCGTGGACTCTGTGACGTATCTTCCCTTAGACGAGCCCTGTATCAAAATTTGTCACGGGGCTCTTTTACCCGACTGTGGCAAAGCTGAAGTGGAGGATAAATATTTTTCACAAAAGTAACAAAAACTCTCATTTTGAATAAAATAAATATTTATTGATTAAGTATAGGATACATAGGTAAGTAATTATTTACAATTAATGCTCTTAGGAGCCTAGTTATCTAAACAATCTAATTATATACTTTTCTCGCCTTTTTTCGCCAAACTTACTTATTAAATCATCCGTAGCTTTTCGAGATGTTCTGCCTCTATAGACAACAATACCATGTCTGGAAGCCCCTCTTGGGTCCTAGATAGTTTTTAATCAGTTTTAATTTTGAAGAACTTCTTACAGTTACTGCTGTTTTAGGAAGGCTAAAAAAAATGCTATTATTACCTCTAGAAACTGGATGAAAAGCTATTGAATTTAATCAGTAATAGTTATGTGAGTTCCTTAATGGAGTGGAGTTTTCGAATTTCAGTTTTTAAGCGCATTTTCAAATAAATTAATTGTTCATACAGATCAAATGACATATCTTTACTGCATTTAGCAGTCAGTTTTTCCGCTTCCTTTTTTATTATTTCATTTGAAAAGAACAGAGTTTCTCCGGTTGTAACACTCGAATGTATTACTAAGATCACAAAGGCTTTGAAACCTTTGTTTGGTTTGAGAAATTAATATCTTTAAACAGCAATAGTACACACTGACTTTAAAGTGCATTTCTGGGTCTGAAATTATCTTATCTTCTGATAACTCATCAAAATATCGTTTCGTCATCTTCCGTGTTTTATATCTGAAAACAGTTGTTACCCCCCTCCCCCACCCATTCTTTTGCTAAATCTCTTGATTCGTTTAGAAAACTATGGAATTAATTTTGATTTCTTATTTCGCTCAGTTTTTTCAAAACATCGCTTGGCAAAAAACTAGCTCTCTCTAAGTCATATTTCAATGCTGTAGAGCCTTAGGAACTGGATTAATGGTTTCAAATCATGAACTGAAAAAGGCGACAAGAACTATAAAATTGTAGTTCTCTAAATTAATAGTTAAACTTGTACATTCGTCATGCTCGTCTTTTTTAGTGGAAATTAAATTAATCTCGTACAAAGTTCTCATTATTAATGAAGAAAGTTTCTTTATAGCTGGTAAATCGTCGTGTCTTGAAGACTACCTAGTAGGGCCTATCTTCTCAAGGGTAATGTTATACTTTAAATATTTATCGTTTCTCAGCATTGACCAGCGTTATATACTACTAATAAAAAGGTATAGATTTTTTTCCAAATTATCGAAAAAATTGACACTTCAGGAACACATTTCGTAGCATAATTTAAAATTAAATTCAATGCTGTGCCGCACAATGAATATAATCGGCGTTTGGCGCCTGTTCCTTTATAAGGGCTTTTAATCCTCCATACACACCCGACGTAACTTTTTATACTATTAAAAATTTAGGTTTTAAGCCCTTCTGCACTACAATCAGCTACTGACATAAATCCCAAAAAGGAGTAGCAGATTTTTTATTTCTTCAGGCACACGATCATCGTTTTCTGCTATTGAGACATACCGAAACACTCCAAAAAGTTGATCAGTTTTGACAGATATAAATTATGCGTCCTTTAGAAGTCAGATGTGGAAGCTGGAGAGATCCACACAGATTGAATAAGAGTCTCTAACCGCTCTTTCCACCAAACTGTCGTCTTCTAAAGTTGTGTCGTCAGTGCAGAAGACAGCTCGACGGTCGTGGGATCTTCTTCAGCGGAGGCTGCTATGCTGTCATCTCGAATCTATGATTGTGCTTTCTATGGGATGCTACTTCCCCAGGATAGTCTCTGTATTTACAGAGTACTGAAATGATAGCACGCGAGGCTTCTCATTAATGTATCCTGTTTCGTTATTTTTAAATATTCACACATTTTCACTGTCTTTTATAACATTTGGCACAGCTTTCTTAATCGTACGGAAAGTTTTCCATCCAACTTTCGATAATGAGTATGACATGTCCGTCCCTCCATAACGCCCGAGACAGAGTGACTAGCGCAGCCGAAGTACTTCGTCTCTCAGGCGCGGCAAAGCGACCCAAAGATGTCCATAGCACTTCGGTTGCAATATCGTTACTCTTATGTTTCTAAAAACTAGTGAAATTTAATAAACAAAAACGACAGACTCGTAGAGAGATTGTCATACTAAAAACTGGGTTAAACGCAATGAAAAGTACATAAAAAAGTAATGAGAGAAGTTAGGCGTTTTGAGGCCTAGCACCCGAATGTACCAAATAATCAGAAGCAAGTTCAGTACATTGTCGGACTGTCCCACGGGACTGGTACATATTGTACCATCTGTCGCTTGTACCTCACTCCACTTTTATGCCATATGCTACTTCATGTATATCAAGCTGTATCAATGCGAGCTTCTAGCAAAATAAAATACTGGTGGCCATAGCGAGGAATATCACACAGGTTTTGAGTTGTATCCAAAATAATGGCCAGAAATGGAGGCTTTTTAATTTCTAAAACAGTATTTTCTCTAACTGCGGTTACAAGTGAATTAACAATCTCATTTTGAATCCTGAGGCTTAAGTAATTTATTTCACCTTTTGGCTTTAAAAGAAGTTCTTTTAAAATAGGATCATAATTCGTTAGTAAACGTACGATTGACATGGAATTTCCAGATTCAGTATTATGGCCACTTAAAGGTAAACTGCATGACGTTAAAGTAATTATGACATTAATGCTAGAAGGACGGGGCATTTCGATTTACCTAGAAGGACCAACCCATCATTTTGACAAGTACAGTTCCATTTGCCGGTTTTAAAAAAGTAAACCCATTTTAACATCCATAAACTTATTTCACACAACTTACACAATTTACCAGGATACAGTTTTACTTTTTTCTGTTGAATTAAATGGCACAATGAACTTTTTATACCTAAAAATAAATCAAAACATTATGAAACAAAATGTGGAATGGACAACTTTCCGTAGAATAGAAAACCATGCGTTTTAACACAAATATCTGAAACGCACAATACATTCTAGAGAAAACATTTATAACCCTGTTTTTACTCATTGAAAACAACCTTGTGCGTCGTGACACCTCACACAGGTGTATCGAGCATTGCCTAAACATGGTCTGCAAACGAAGTTGCCACATTTTATACATAAATGCTTGCTTCTGTTCTTACCTCTACACCCTCCAATTTGACAAGTCTTCCGAACGTTGCAATGTTTTGATACTGTATTAGGAAGAGTATTTTGTACCCTTGTGGCCTTATATCCTGAAGCCAACTCTTCTGCCAGTTTGTATATAAACTGATGTGTGTATTAATTTTTCTTCTGTTACTTCCTTATAGAATACCCAAGAATTTATGGCTGCTAAGTTGAAGACATTGAAAAAAAAAAAAAAAAAAAAACGTGCATGGGCCATCTGCGGCATCCATACGTCACAGTGCAAAGCCAAGCCATTTGATTGATTACGTCAACGCCATACTTGGTGTTATTATTGCAGTACACTGACTCTGGTGGCTTTTTAGGATGTCTTTCGTCGATATTTACTGTGTCATGCAGTGAACTCAAAATAAGCACATTTTTGTTCTTTTTCCCTTGCTAGTATGTTAGTCATGTCACCTGACTAATAAAGTGTATTTGCGCGCAAAGGTGCACAGCAGATTTTGCTGATTGAGGCATTTCCCTTCTGGACTTCCTCACTGTGCCTGCAATGCTTACTCTTACGTTTCAAATTTTCTGCAAGGCATTTCATTGTGAAAAAATTGTCACAGTTTATGTTTCTTCCTGCGGAAACAGAGGGCTGCATAAGACACGTTACAACATGCTCAGCAAGGGGAACACCTGTGGGGCTCTGCTCACCTTTGCTAGGTAATGAAACCCATTCACCAGATACTTAGAATCCGTATCAACTACAAGCCAAAACTTTATTCCAAATTTATCTGGTTTATTGGTGATGTACTGAACGAAACAGCATCTAGCCTTGCATGGAAACAGTTGCTCATCTACAGTGATATTTTCACGTGGTATATAACACAGCAAGGAATTGGCAATGAAAGGATTCCACACCGGGGTAGCAGGTGCTCTACGGTTTGTCTTTTGGTCTATGTGAACGTGTGCTCTTTTCGTCAAATCTAATACACCACAAAATTTCGGTGAACTTATTTCTTCTTATTTTGTTCCGAGAAAATGCTGGTCCTCATGTATTCGAACATGACAGCTTCAACGGAAAGTATTTTGCTTCGTATACGCCTCATAAATACATACGTGATATTGCGACTTCTATTGCATCGACACTAATGGTCCAGTCATCATCATGTAGCTTTTGGCGTGCTCTGTTTCCCGTACACTTCTTCATATTTTGAAGCATACCTTTTCCGATAAACTTCTCCGAATAGCCTGTAGGTTCCGGTGCTACCTTCAAGATGTTCTGCTGTGGACATCTTCCAGGAACAGCTTTCGTAGGTGCAAAAGTCCATGTTGTTACGTCATTAGCTGTCTGCTACTCTTAGTGGAAGGATTCCCTTCCATCTGAATTTTTCCTTTCACTCTGCCACGAACGCCTCTAGTTCTGTTAGCTGGAGGTAAGCACTCACTGTTGTTTGACATACCTGAATATACAGTATATAATAGAATAATTCAGTTACAACAAATACAATGAATTTCAAATTACAGTTCAGCAAAGTAGAAATATTTATAATGGTTTCTGAAATATCAGTTGCGATAAAATATAAAATAATAATACAATGGATATACAAACGTACCTGCTATAGGTAAAGCAACATTAGTTTTCAACTTCTTGGCTTGCTCTTGTCCAGCAGTTGCAACGTCGCTCTCTGAAGAGCCACTGATTTCATTCATGGGAGGTATATATCTCTCATCACCAATAGCGCTTGCAGCGTCATCTTCTCGTGATTCATCATCTTCACAAACATCATGAGGATATTCTCCTTTCTCCTTCGGGTTCACCATCTTACATTGACATCAAATAATTTAAAATTTCTTCATCAGACAAACAGCGTCTTTGAATCATCATTGCGAAACAACTGGAATGTGGACAACACAAACTGTGTCAATTGAGCAAGAAAGCTTCCTTGCTCACTTGCTCATCGACAATGGGTCTGCAGATGACAATAATCGAATTAGGGTGGTAAACAATAATAGCTTTGGACATGTCCGAAAGCCATTGTTCACAATTAGGTACCTGTCAGAATGACGGATTTCGGTCCTTGTAGTAGGAGTTGTTTGGGACACTTTTAAAAGAATAGTCCTGCTGCGTAAATTCTATGCAGACGTCTACCTGACAAATATTTATGAAAAGTCATAGAAAATGGGACCAGTAGAAGAATCTATTTACGAGAAATAAGACCACAGAAGTAGAATACCCGTCAAAGTGACGGGTGCGGTCCTACTGGTGTTAATAACAGTATACAATGAAGTATTGATGGTATTACCTTTAACCAATTATTAAAAGATAGAGCTGCGTTAATATCTGCTCTGAATTTTCATGGTCAGATATACACTCCTGGAAATGGAAAAAAGAACACATTGACACCGGTGTGTCAGACCCACCATACTTGCTCCGGACACTGCGAGAGGGCTGTACTAGCAATGATCACACGCACGGCACAGCGGTCACACCAGGAACCGCGGTGTTGGCCGTCGAATGGCGCTAGCTACGCAGCATTTGTGCACCGCCGCCGTCAGTGTCAGCCAGTTTGCCGTGGCATACGGAGCTCCATCGCAGTCTTTAACACTGGTAGCATGCCGCGACAGCGTGTACGTGAACCGTATGTGCAGTTGACGGACTTTGAGCGAGGGCGTATAGTGGGCATGCGGGAGGCCGGGTGGACGTACCGCCGAATTGCTCAACACGTGGGGCGTGAGGTCTCCACAGTACATCGATGTTGTCGCCAGTGGTCGGCGGAAGGTGCACGTGCCCGTCGACTTGGGACCGGACCGCAGCGACGCACGGATGCACGCCAAGACCGTAGGATCCTACGCAGTGCCGTAGGGGACCGCACCGCCACTTCCCAGCAAATTAGGGACACTGTTGCTCCTGGGGTATCGGCGAGGACCATTCGCAACCGTCTCCATGAAGCTGGGCTACGGTCCCGCACACCGTTAGGCCGTCTTCCGCTCACGCCCCAACATCGTGCAGCCCGCCTCCAGTGGTGTCGCGACAGGCGTGAATGGAGGGACGAATGGAGACGTGTCGTCTTCAGCGATGAGAGTCGCTTCTGCCTTGGTGCCAATGATGGTCGTATGCGTGTTTGGCGCCGTGCAGGTGAGCGCCACAATCAGGACTGCATACGACCGAGGCACACAGGGCCAACACCCGGCATCATGATGTGGGGAGTGATCTCCTACACTGGCTGTACACCACTGGTGATCGTCGAGGGGACACTGAATAGTGCACGGTACATCCAAACCGTCATCGAACCCATCGTTCTACCATTCCTAGACCGGCAAGGGAACTTGCTGTTCCAACAGGACAATGCACGTCCGCATGTATCCCGTGCCACCCAACGTGCTCTAGAAGGTGTAAGTCAACTACCCTGGCCAGCAAGATCTCCGGATCTGTCCCCCATTGAGCATGTTTGGGACTGGATGAAGCGTCGTCTCACGCGGTCTGCACGTCCAGCACGAACGCTGGTCCAACTGAGGCGCCAGGTGGAAATGGCATGGCAAGCCGTTCCACAGGACTACATCCAGCATCTCTACGATCGTCTCCATGGGAGAATAGCAGCCTGCATTGCTGCGAAAGGTGGATATACACTGTACTAGTGCCGACATTATGCATGCTCTGTTGCCTGTGTCTATGTGCCTGTGGTTCTGTCAGTGTGATCATGTGATGTATCTGACCCCAGGAATGTGTCAATAAAGTTTCCCCTTCCTGGGACAATGAATTCACGGTGTTCTTATTTCAATTTCCAGGAGTGTACATTGAGTAAAATTACTTCTAAGTGAACACCGTTAACCTTTGCAGAGGAGTATGATTTCCTCTGACCTTCTGGAAACAACCGACAGAAGTGATAAAACGGATCGTTTAAAATATTAGAATAACAGTCGGCCGGAGTGGCCGAGCGGTTCTAGGCGCTGCAGTCTGGAGCCGTGCGACCGCTACGGTCGCGGGTTCGAATCCTGCCTCGGGCATGGATGTGTGTGCTGTCCTTAGGTTAGTTAGGTTTAATTAGTTCTAAGTTCTAGGCGACTGATGACCTCGGAAGTTAAGTCACATAGTGCTTAGAGCCATTTATTAGAATAACATAATCATGGCCTTGAAATTTTTGTATCGGCCTTTTTGAAATGCGAGTAATAATAGGCTGAAAAATATCTCTTTGCTTCTGGATCCTTTGGAAACGGTCCTTGTGGTTTAAATGGGCCCAATTTTTAAATTTACTTTTTGTCGCTTTCAGTAAGGTTGTCAGAAAAATTTCCTCTATCTGACGAAGATATATTATGAAATTCCTAAGACGTATTGAGATCTTCAGTATAAGTTTCTTCTATTGCCCGAACCTTTGGCGGACAGTGTGTTGTTAATTAAACAAATCTTTAATTTTTTAAACAGGAACCCGAATTGTTTCAATGGCCTCCTTGAAGACGTGCAATGTCAAAGGGGGCAGTATTTTATAAGTTGTTCAGTCTTAAGATGTGAAATAAATAGGCCTAATTTGTACCATCTTATTCAGTGCAAGCAAAACTCTCTTTCTCTCTCTCTTTCTCTCTCTCTCTCTCTCTCTCTCACACACACACACACCATTTTCCTGTCGTGCTGCAAGGCTGCTACGGCCCAGATTCGATGAATACAAGTGATATTTCATGGAAGCACTTTCTTTGCAGAGTCATTGATATTCGTATGTGGTATATTTTTCTACTAAAGTATATGTCATTAAAGCAAGCCGGTACCTATTTTATGAGGAACGCTACATAACGTAACTTAAAGTACAACCAAGAAGCATTTTTTTCCATGGAGATAGATAAGCTTTTAGTACTTACCACTGCAAAGTAAATCACTCACAGCATCTGACTGCTGAAAAAATGAAGAACTTTGTGCAATTTCTTTATAACGTCCTCCTTCTCCTGTTTATTTCTTTTTTCATTGCTCCATTTGGGTAATCACTTTTCTTTCATTCATTTCTTTCACAATTAAACTTAATGAACAAAAAACCACTAGGGTTACAACGGTTGAACGTAGTGAACCTTGTGCACAGATTGAAATAAACGCATACAGATTTCTCTCATTCAACTAAAAAGGAGTACTACGTAACCATTGTTGTCTGCTGACGTGCGCCAAGGGCATCTGAGACGCTCAGTGTTGCCAACAAGTGGACACCCGGTTAATTAAGCGTTTAGGGTAAAACTTGAGAACTCACCTTGGGTGAGATTGTGGAAAACGTTTTACGAAGTTTTGCTCACACATGTCAGGGGCCTCGGGATTCATTTATATGAGTGATACTGCGGTAGCTACGTCACTGCATGAACTAATTAATTTTATAAAGGACATTCAGGTTCCTGAGACAGGTATCATTTGAAATCACGAACCTTTACACAAACATAACTGTCAATGTAACAACAGAAATAATTGAAAAAGCTTTTGTAAGCCAAAAAACTTGTCTTTAACAGAAAGATAGGGATTCATTGATTTGTTAAGTTAGTTATATCTAGTAAATACTCTCTTTTAGAAACACTATGTACTAGCAGAAAGATGGCCTAGCTATGGGCAGCTGCCTTGCTAGTTTACTGGCTGGAATTTTAATCAACTACATAGAATGTAAATTCCTTAAAGAAAGTCCACAGATAGTTAACAAAGTAATATACTATAAAAGATATGTTGATGATACATTGTTCTTATTTGATAGTTCAACAGAAGAAATCGAGGACTTCAGAAAATAAATGAATAAAATGCTTCAGAATATCATCTTCACAGTCGAACGCCAGACAGTCAACAGCTTAAATTTCCTGAACCTCTCCATGAGTATCTCTAACAACAAACATAAATATCTAAAATATAGGAAACCAACATCCACAGTTGCCACAATCAATAAAACCTCATGCCACCCACATAAGCACAAAATGGCTTCATGCAGAGCAATGCTCAACAGAATGGACAAAATCCGATTAGAAGCAGATGACCAATTTAATGAACTAAACACTATTAAAGGAATTGCTTACAATAATGCCTAAAATCCAAAACTAATAGAAGAACTAAATAGTAAAAGCAAGTTCCACATAAACAACCACAAAAACAAATTAACATTAAATAACATCACATCACATCTAACATAAAAAGATGTGGGAATGTCAGTTTTAACAACCTTTTCTAACAAATGTCAGAATCAATTTTTACACAAATGATAAAATTAATGACAAAGCCACCATAATATTAAAAACAGCAATCAGGCATACAATCGATCAGGAATATACAAATTCAACTGAAATTCATGTTCAAAGATATACTTTGGCCAAACAATAAGAAATTTCAACATAGAATTTTGGGAACATATGGATGCCCTTCATTTGAAAAACTTAAGCAAGTCCGCATTTACCTTACGTGTAGCTGAAGATTAACATCAAGTGATAGACATAGCACACAACTTACAAATACTATAAATGTCCAACAAAGGAAAAAGAGTGAACTTACTTGAAGGAATCGAAAATTATTCTCACAAATGTGCATCCCCAATTGACATCCCAAATGACCAGACAGGGTTACCAAACAAAACTTTTCTAACGGACTTCCATAATTTGCCCATATATTCATACATTATGTACGGCCATGAAAAACATAATCCAGTGTGCAGTCCATCCACTGCATAAAACAGTTCTACATAATGTAAATCTTTTGTTCTGTGTTTATAAATGTCATTACAACAATGAGAAACGAAAAATTACATAATATTAATGCTTTTAAAATGTATTTTGTTATTTTCATTCTTTGTTTTCATAATAGTCCATGTAATGCAATTAAAAACTCACTAATTCAATTATTTAATAACCATGTAGAGTACTTAGAAATTTCATGGTAAACAATGCCAGATTTTTAGCCATACAGAACCTGTAATCAAACTATGACTTAGGCGGTAGCAGATCCTGTAAGCAAAATATAATCTTTGACCACAGGTGCATTTTTGGATGTAAAAAATGCTGTCAGTCGGCAACATGGCAAACAAAAGTTAAAAAGTGTTTGTGCCACAACCATAAAAGTGGAAACTGGAGTAACAACAAGGAGAGTAGAAAATAAATACACATAAAATGTCATATAGCGTAAATGTATTACTTGCAAAGCGTTATACCTAAACAAAGTTGTTACTTCGCACAGGGCAGCTACATCATCCAGTTTGCTGTCGATGTTATAACTATGCGCTTATTGAAAAATCAAATACGTACTACGCTAACTGAAGAAAACGCGTATTAGCTTAAATAAAAATGCTTAACAAAATGGCCTGCTAGTGTATTTATTAAAAAGAATACCAAACTTTCTTTTGTTTGGGAAAATGGAACAGGTCTGTGGAGAGTTTATTATTTACATTTCTGCAATTTGTACGTTCTTTAGATGTCTGAAACGCTAAGCAACAATTTTGAATCGCTTATTATTCGCGCGCAGTCTCTGGTCAGAGTAGCTGTGCCGCTGGAAGAGGTATTTGCTTTGTCATCGCTGCTTGGTAGCGAGGAGCGCGGGAGTTCTATCGTTAGAGTGGCAGTGAGGCAGATGCCGGGCTGAGGATTCGTGGCAATCTAGACATAAAGTTAAGTGCATCTGTGTTTCAGTAAAATGGTTTGTATTCGAATATTATGAAACAGAGGAGAAGGATTTTATTAGTGATTTAGAATGAAAAGAGTATGTAGAGAAATGAAGGTAATATTTTATTTACTAAGACCGCAGTCGCGAGTTGTCAGGACCATTGTTGAATAAGACATTCATATCACGAAAGTTTAGATTTTTCATTAGAGATTGAATATTTTTCATTGTAAGCTGTTTTTCATCTTTATTAATGATTTGTCTAACACTTGTGAGAGTAAGAGTTTGGTATCAATGTTGCCTTCTGTCAATGATAATTAGTCTTATAACATGAATTTCATACAAGTAATAATATATCATATAGTTTGAAAAAACAGTTTGTTAAAGAAATATTTCCCCTAAGAGCATTGTCCACATCCTTGATCCAAGACATTTTTTTATTTAAAAGAGTGTCTCATTTAATGATGTGTATAAAATAGTTTACTTAATGTCTGTAGCATTACACTAAGCTCTCAGCAACTGTAGTTATAAATTTGCAGCTGGCGCACAGAGAGCAGCAAGCACCGCGTTTCCAAGCAATTATATTACGAGGTAAGATACTTTCATTTCAGGATCAGTTTGCTACGAAAATTATCAACGCACAGGGACCATTTGATGAACAGCATTATTAGGCAGATCATTATTGCACAGGGATCACATTGTTTAATTAAAGAGTTTAATAGTAAAGCTCAGGATTTAATCAGTTTGCACATTTTTAGAAAGATTATAAAATTGGGCCAAATTCGTGTTGTATTCTAGCAGGCGATATATTTGGTTTCTCTCGCAGTTGGAAAAGCACAATGTCGCCAAAAACTAAATAACAGTAAAGTTACAACCAACCAACCAAACCAGTACGAAATCTAAAATCAAACGAAAATAAAATTTTGAAGAAAACTTTCAACAATACAGTTACAAAGTCTGAGTAGCGCATGACGTAATACCCCCTTTACTTTAGCAATTGGTCAAGTTATCGGAACAAGGCTTTTGGTGTATGATATTAAGCAGAAGAGCCTGTAATTTTGTTACACGGTTTATAGTTTTAACTGTAGCATGAACCAAGATACTGAAGCAAGCATTAAAAAAATATGGAACTAGATGATTTTTACCATTATTGGGAATGCTGTAACTCATGTTAATGTTGGCAATAAAACTTTTCGCAAAAGTGTCCGATTGATGCTGTTGCGCCAAGGATGGTGTTAGCTGCTGTCCGGAACCAGTTGGAAATTGTTCCGATCGGTGTCACGTGATTGAAAGTTCCTTTGAACGTGTGTGTTGCCGGAAATACCGAGTGTGACGTACCAGAGACTCCAAGTATACCTCAAGTTCTATCTTCTGAAATGGATATTACCTACTCAGCAGGAAGTACAAGGCCCGTAACTACCCGTTCACTTCGCGAGTGGCAAGTCACTGATATGCCAACTTGCCCTGTAAAAGGGAGGCATGGATCAGGGAGAACTCATGGTACTGCACCCATCTCCCCAACCAACAATTGCGAAGTGCTGTGTTTCACTCGGCAGCAATGTGTAGGAAGGAACATGGGAACATCATGTGCACTCAGTGTGCATGCCCCGGGAGAGGTGGGGGCAGTAGTCATTCAACGTGTAGAAGGGTCTGTTCCGACAGCCACTGAAGGAACAAGGCGCAATCAAATGCAGATTTATGTCGTACTTGTTTGAATGGATGATACTTGTCTTCAGAGCTCCGAAGTCGGATAATCCCAGTGAGTGGCAGAAAGGGTTGAGAAGACGAGCATTGCTCACGGGATTTCAGCAAAGGTCAAAGTCTACACCACTGCTTCCAAAAATGATCGCGGCCCTCTGGTTCTGAACCGATTGAGGGGTGGGGCTTGAACCGATTACGTATGTTCTGTAACAATCTAGGCTCTGACTTCATGGAATTAAACTTTTGAATGTACGTGACAGCCAGTATACTTTTGTAGCTTCACTTGAGAAAATGCTGCCCAATTAATTTGAATTACTAATGTATTGTACGAGTGCATACATTACTACAGGTTGAGCAAGACAAATATATCCTTTTGCAGTTCCACAGAGCGTAATTATTACGTTCTTCTTCTACTCCTCATCGCATTTCGCCTGAGTGATAGTGGTGTTAATGTGTTCGGAAAGTGCTGCATATCCACACCTTCGCTATTACCTTCGTCAAATAGCATATTTTCAAGTACAGAAAAGGAATTTAACCGAAATGAAAATTAATTCTATGGCGATGAGACATGTTTTGTTTTTGAAAGGTCCTACTGGCTTTAAAACTGCGAGTTGGAACAGGTGTCGAACTGCCTTGATCAGGGTTTCCGAAGTAGGAGAGAGTTGGCAATTAATTTTTGTGGGCTGTTGGGAAAAAATGTACTGTTCGCATATGGCAAACTCCAGTGTCAAGAGTTCCAGGCCAGTATAAAGTTCGATACTTTTCGTACGTTTTATTACATCGCGTATACCTTAGTAGTGCGAAGGCTTCAGTACGGAGGTTTCCTTCATCCTTGGAACTGCCTATGGGAACCGGAAGAAAGCCATAGCTAAGTCGTGCCTTGTAATGCAGTTATATAATCCATGGAGTATTTTAAAAAAGTACAATTTTAAAGTTTCTACACACTGAAGTGACTTTTGTGAGAGATATTTGTGCAGAGTGTAACTGTAGTTCGGTGACTATTGGTATCCGTATGAGAAACTTTTACATTTGCCCGTTTCTAATTAATTTTGTTACTCTGGGTGTGTGTAGAACTATACGAGAGAGCAAAAGGCATAGTGCTGCGTGAGGACATTGCGTCGCCAGAGAACAGAGACACAACGGACCACTACATAGGCCACGTCGCGACTACACGCTTTTGCTTTTAGGGCATATAAACGCTGCCTCTCGCACAACGCAGAGCATCTTACCAACTCTTGCTCCGCGACCTATCCGCTGCTATTTTGCGTTGTGATGAAATGTATCTCAAATATGAGTTTATATAACCATATTTTCAGACCTATAAATACATTTTTTTTGAAATCATAAATTTTTCTGCCCTTACCGTCCGTAGTTGCTGTACATTTGTTTAAGCTACTTCAAATCCATGTCTGGAGATACAAAAAGTGCGTGTTACTTTTACCATACACGTTTCACTGTATGTCCTTAAAACATCGTCAGTGGTAGAATTTTTGTCTGATTCCAGCTTACATCTGGAAGTGTCGTCTACATGCGCATTTTCTATGCACTCCTACGTTTAGTCTGATCTTACTGACTTAATTTCACATTGGCCTGCACACTAAATTTTTTGGCTTAAAACACAGTAAAACATCACAATAAAATTTTTTGTTTACGTTCTGGTGAAACGGTTGTCTGTTTTTACAAGTTCAAGTTTGTCATCTATTTGCTTCCTAACGTTAGCGAGGTGTTTATCCAGCTACAATATTTTCGTCATATGTGTGGTTTTGGACGGTACCACGGATTCAGAACGGATGTGAGTTTTACTTTAGATGTAGTTTACCTGTGATGTTGTACTGTATTTCGTTAGGTGAATCGATTAACGCAAATCGTTAACTCAAACAAGATCCGCATCCACAGCTTAGATTAAATACTTTTAAGGCCAAAATACATAAAACAGACTAGTTTGATCAAGTTAACACTTTTACAAAATTGGATGCAAATATTTTATTTCCTGTTTTTACGTAGGTAAACGACAAGATTGTTTCGGCATTTTCAAGTGTCCATCTAAACGGAGTGATGTCCATAAAACATCTTCGAACGTAATTTCGTTTATTTACTGCGTCGTTAATGTAGGTCACGTATTTACCTTCTATAGGAATTTTGAGTTAGATTTTGATAGTTATCAAATGACAGATCGTTCCAGTGATGCATTATGTTTACAAAATCGTTCCAATGATGCATTTTGTTTATAAGTGTTTGGAACGATCTGTCATTTGGTAATTGTCAAAGAGCAACAAGAAATTTCTATGTGAGGTGAATACAGAGCTATATTAACAACGCACTAAATAAAAGAAATTACGTTCCAAGTTGTTTTATGGACGTCACTCCAAATAGATAGTAGTAGTATGGTATTCTGTCTTACGGCAGGTCTTGTCATGGGTTAAGTCTCTTCCACTTTTGTCTGTCCATTGCCAGTCTTTTCATTTCTGAATATTTGTCTCCTTTGATATTGTCCAGCATTTGATATCTTCTGTTTCCTCTTCCCCCTTTTCCCTCCACCATTCCTTCTATTCCTTCCTTCAATAAACAGTCCCTCCTCAAACAATGTCCAATCCAGTTCCGTTTTCTCTTTCTGATGACTTTCAGCATGTTTCTGTCTTCTCCAATTCTTCTTAATACTTCTTCATTCCTTACTCGGTCTTCCAATTTCACTTTTTGCATTTTTCTCCATATACACATCTCTAGTGCCTCCAATCTTCTTTCATCTTCCTTCCTCAATGTCCAGATCTCCGCACCATAAAATGGAACGCTCCAGATGTAACATTTGGTAAATCTTTTGCTCAGATTTTTGTTTAGTGGTCCACAAAGTAATTTCTGTTTCCTCTTGAATCCTTCTTTTGCCATCGAAATTCTTTACCCAACTTCTGTTGTGCAATGCATATCATCCATTATTACACTTCCCAAGTAATTGAAGTTACTCACTTGCTCTATTTCCTTTCCTCCTATTTTCATATGGCATTTTCTCCCCTTTCCTCCAATTACCATTCTTTTCGTTTTCTTCTTGTTAAAATTCTTTCAGTTTTCTTCTAATTTTGTGTTTAGATCATCTAACATTTGTTCCATCTCTCTTGCATTCCCTGCCATCACAACCATGTCGTCTGCAAATCTTAAACACTCCTATCTCCGACCCCCTATACAAACTCCTCTTATTGCATCACAACTTTCATTAATAATTTCCTTCAGATAGGTTGGTTATAAACAACAACCTTGTCTTACACCTCTTCCCAGTTCAATTTCTTCACCCATCACACCTCCTATTCTTGCTCTTGTTCTCTGGTTCAAATACAAATTTCTAATTAGCCGCCTATCACTCCAGTCAACTCTAAGTTTCCTTAGGATCAGTTTCATGTTTCCTTAGGATTTACATTTGTTTCTCCCATCTGACACAGTCAAAAGCCTTCTCAAGATCAATGAACACAACATACACCTTCCTTTTCTTCTCTATGTACCTCTCGCCTATCACTCTCAGTAGCCCAATGGCAACTCTAGTTCCCACTCCTCGCCTGAAACCAAATTGTTCATCTCCTATTATGCAATTCAGCTTTCCATACAGCCTTCTATTGAGCGTCCTCAGCAAGACTTTCGCTGCATGCTATATCAGGTTCACTGTTCTATGTTCCTCACACTTTTTACTGTTCTTTTTCTTTTCGATAGATATTAAGATACTTTCTGTAAAGTCCTTTGGCCATTTTATTGTGATGTTTATTTGACTACACAATTCAATTAACTCCCTTTTCCCCTCTTTCTAAAGTAGCTTTAACAGTTCCGCAGGAATCTCATCGATTCCCATTGCCTTTCCATTATTCATCTCCTTAATAGATTATTCAGTCTCACTAGTGAGACACCATATAGATGAATGCTTGAATATGGCACAAATGCGGGAACACGCTTGACGTGTACATATGTTAAAACAACAAGAAATAAAATATTTGCGGCTAATTTTGTAAAAGTGTAAGAAAGATTTCATGTTATGACCTTATGCAAGTTGAGAGCCCGGCAAAGAAGAAGTTAGTTTTATCAAGGTCCAATCGTTACTAATGTGCAGTCCTAGAAATTTATAAGAACAAAAAAAGCATTAGCATAATACAAGGAGGACTGAAAGTAGAGAAGTTGTGTGCTTTAGTGTAAAATAAAGCAAAAGGTGCCGACTCTTCCCCAATACAAACTCCATAACACACGTCGGAGCCACTCCGCGATCTAAGGCAGCGGTCTGATGACGTCACGACGCGACCGTTGATCGGTCACGTATAAATATTTCGGTCTGCTGTGTTTCCTGAATTTGAAAAACTGCTTCTTTATAAACTGAGAAGATGTCTCGGCTTTAGAAAACGAAATATTACACACAGAGACGTGCATTAAAGCACGGCCTAATCCATACTATCCATCCATATCCATACAAATAAGGTGACGAAAGTTATGAGATAACGATATTCACACTTACACATGACGGTAGTATCGTGTGCACAGTGTATGAATGGACAGTGCATTGGGCCTGTCATTTGTACTCAGGTAATTCATGTGAAAAAGTTTCGACGTGATTAAGGCTGCATAAGGGGAATGAACAGACGCTGAACGGGGAATGGTAGTTGCAGATGGGCGCATGGGACATTCCACTACGGAAATCGTTAGGGAATTCAATATTCCGAGATCCACAATGTCAAGAGTGTGCCTAGGCTACCAGATTTAAGGCCCTACCTCTCACCACGGACAACACAGTCGCCGACGGCCTTCACTTAACGACCGAGAGCAGCGATGTTTGCTCAGAGCTCTCAGTGATTACACACAAGCAACACAGGGTGAAATAACCGCAGAAATCGATGTGCGACGTACGATGAACGTATGCGTTAGGACAGTGCGACAAAATTTGACGTTAATGGGCTATGGTGGCAGACGACATCGCCTGCAGCCCCTTTCCTGTGCATGTGACGATATCGGGTGGACCTCGACGATTGCAAAACCGTGGCCTGGTCAGATGAGTCACGATTTCAGTTGACGAGAGCTGATGGTAAGGTTCGAGTGCGACGCAGACCCTACGAAGCCATGAACCCAGGTTGTTAATAAGGCACTATGCAAGCTGGTGGTGGCTCCATAATGGAAGGGGCTGTGTTTACATGGAATAGGCTGGGTCCTCTGGTCCAATTGTACCAATCATTGACTGTAAATGGTTATGTTCACTACTTGTAGGCCGTCTGCAGCCATTCATGGACTTTATGTTCGCAAACAACGATGGAATTTTCATGGACGGCAGTGCGCCTTGTTACCGAGCTACAAGCATTCGCAACTGTTTTGAAGAACATTCTGGACAGTTCGAGCAAATGATTTGGCCACCCAGATCGGCCGACATAAAACCCATCGAACAATTATGGAACAGTTCGTGCACAAAATCCTGTACTGGCACACTTTCGAATTCATGGATGGCTATAGAGACAGCGTGGCTTAATACTTTTTGCAGGGGATCTCAACGACCTGTTGAGTCCATGCCACGTCGAGTTGCTACACTGCGCCGGGTTAAAGGAGGTCAGACAGGATATTAGGAGGTATATCATGGCTTTTGTTACCTCATTGTATTATAAATGTGAAAATAACTCTCTCTGTTATGTCTTCAAGAGACTAAGCCACTGAACCGATTTTGATGGTATTGACAAAGCTTGAACGTTCAGGACGAACAGTATATATATATATATATATATATATATATATATATATATATATAGGGTGTTTCAAAAATGACCGGTATATTTGAAACGGTAATAAAAACTAAACGAGCAGCGATAGAAATACACCGTTTGTTGCAATATGCTTGGGACAACAGTACATTTTCAGGCAGACAAACTTTCGAAATTACAATAGTTACAATTGTCAACAACAGATGGCGCTGCGGTCTGGGAAACTCTATAGTACGATATTTTCCACATATCCACCATGCGTAGCAATAATATGGCGTAGTCTCTGAATGAAATTACCCGAAACCTTTGACAACGTGTCTGGCGGAATGGCTTCACATGCAGATGAGATGTACTGCTTCAGCTGTTCAATTGTTTCTGGATTCTGGCGGTACACCTGGTCTTTCAAGTGTCCCCACGGAAAGAAGTCACAGGGGTTCATGTCTGGCGAATAGGGAGGCCAATCCACGCCGCCTCCTGTATGTTTCGGATAGCCCAAAGCAATCACACGATCATCGAAATATTCATTCAGGAAATTAAAGACGTCGGCCGTGCGATGTGGCCGGGCACCATCTTGCATAAACCACGAGGTGTTCGCAGTGTCGTCTAAGGCAGTTTGTACCGCCACAAATTCACGAAGAATGTCCAGATAGCGTGATGCAGTAATCGTTTCGGATCTGAAAAATGGGCCAATGATTCCTTTGGAAGACATGGCGGCCCAGACCAGTACTTTTTGAGGATGCAGGGACGATGGGACTGCAACATGGGGCTTTTCGGTTCTCCATATGCGCCAGTTCTGTTTATTGACGAAGCCGTCCAGGTAAAAATAAGCTTCGTCAGTAAACCAAATGCTGCCCACATGCATATCGCCGTCATCAATCCTGTGCACTATATCGTTAGCGAATGTCTCTCGTGCAGCAATGGTAGCGGCGCTGAGGGGTTGCCGCGTTTGAATTTTGTATGGATAGCGGTGTAAACTCTGGCGCATGAGACGATACGTGGACGTTGGCGTCATTTGGACCGCAGCTGCAACACGGCGAACGGAAACCCGAGGCCGCTGTTGGATCACCTGCTGCACTAGCTGCGCGTTGCCCTCTGTGGTTGCCGTACGCGGTCGCCCTACCTTTCCAGCACGTTCATCCGTCACGTTCCCAGTCCGTTGAAATTTTTCAAACAGATCCTTTATTGTATCGCTTTTCGGTCCTTTGGTTACATTAAACCTCCGTTGAAAACTTCGTCTTGTTGCAACAACACTGTGTTCTAGGCGGTGGAATTCCAACACCAGAAAAATCCTCTGTTCTAAGGAATAAACCATGTTGTCCACAGCACACTTGCACGTTGTGAACAGCACACGCTTACAGCAGAAAGACGACGTACAGAATGGCGCACCCACAGACTGCGTTGTCTTCTATATCTTTCACATCACCTGCAGCGCCATCTGTTGTTGAAAATTGTAACTACTGTAATTTCGAAAGTTTGTCCGCCTGAAAATGTACTGTTGTCCCAAGCATATTGCAACAAACGATGTATTTCTATCGCTGCTCGTTTAGTTTTTATTGCCGTTTCAAATATACCGGTCATTTTTGAAACACCCTATATATATATATATATATATATATATATATATATATATATATATATATATATATATATATAGAGAGAGAGAGAGAGAGAGAGAGAGAGAAAGTGAAAGAGAGTATTATTAATACTTTTAAATATGGTAGAAGTGAGTGGCAGGCAGATGATGCTTCTACGGATGTCGGCGCTTCTCAATATTTGTAGATTATTCCGTGACAGTGCGAATCCGATGTTTTTTCGTGTGCGCGGTTTCTGAAATTTTAAAAGAAATTGCTACATCATCCGGTAAAGCTGGACAACTTCTACGGCGAAATATTTTGGAGATGAAATAATAATAAAGGCCGACAGTAAGCACGACAACCGTATGTAAAACTGTCACGCCGGGAAACTCTTCAGAAACATTTTATTAGTATTGTTTATTTTGCGACATACCTCACAAATATAAGTGTGATTTAGCACATAGTTCTAAGATAGCTCGAGCATCGATATTTACTCGAATCCAGCGAACCTTGGAGTAATCTCAGATCCACTAGAACTTGGATGCAGAAGGTCACGTGGACATAAGAGATAGATAGACATTAGGACACTCACAAGCCCATCGCATTTTAGACGCAAACATCACGCGTATCTTATGGTTTTCTAGGCGCTTGTAAACTCTTAACGACGGCGTCATTTAAATGTTGTATGATAAACATAGAGATGTCATATATTTACAACCACGTAAAACGTGGGAGGCTTTGACTATGACCCAATAACTCGATGTGTTAATCATCGATTGTCCGCCTCCGTAGACGATTGGTCAACGCGACAGACACTCATGCCAGAGACCCGGGCTCGACTCCCGGTACTGCCGGGGTTCTTCCTTGATGGGATGAGTGGCCACGGTGTGCTCATTCTAGTGATGCCAGCTGAGGAGCTGCTTGACTGAGAACTAGCGGTTGTAAGCTCGGAACGTCGACAACGGCCGGGAGTGCGGAATGCTGACCCCATACCTCTCCATACCGCATCTAACTATGAATGGCTGAGGAAGACGCGGGGGTCGGTCGGCTAGCGCGTGCTATTCAGGGTTTGATCGGGGGGGGGGGGGAGGGGAGGGGTTATCATCGATTAGTAATTTAGGCAGATTCGAAGATTCGACACGTGGCAAAATACTAGAAACACGTTCATTGTGTACATGTATCCCGGCACTTCATACATTTATACATACAGACATAATTATCTACAACACTATTACCCAGACAAAACATTAATAAGTGGCTAACTTAGCTTAATTACTAATCCAACTTACTTTTTCTCTCAAAGAAGGTTCGTTTTATTCAGAAATCCAACACACCATATTATTCACTACTGTTTTGGCTACAAAATTCTATTTGTCAACACAATCTCCATTCAATGCGACGCCCTTACGCCACCCCACTGGCCGGTTGACGTCAGAGACAACGTCTTGCTGCATGAATACATTCGCCGTCATCCACGTACTGCTTTCTGTGGAGTGCATCCTACACTGGACCAAACAGATGGGACTCGGAAGGTTCGAGATCAGGGCACACAATTTTGAATACCCTAACTGCTGGACCAGTGTGTCAGCACTACCAACAGAGGCGCCCAGTTGATCATCGAGGTGCTCGATTGTTATCTATCGAATGAGAGTGTCAGCTCTTTGGAACGCAGCTCTCTGCAGACGGCTGGCACGCGGGAGATTGGACAGGTTTGTGCAACCTTGTTGCGATGATGACATATGCTACGCCCAATGACTCACCGTACTTTGGCTCACTGACACGTCTCCGTAGACATTCTGCAAGCGCCTATGAATATCTGTGATGCTCTGGTTTTCCACCAAAAGAAACTCAATGACAGTGAGACGCCCTGCTTAATCCGCAGGACAGGACAGGTAGTCTAAGTTGTGGAAAGGGGCCGAAATAAGCGGCTGTCAGCTACACTCGAACTTACAACTTTTCATTTGATCAAACATTACATGAGCCAAGAATTTTTTTTAAAAAAAAAACACAGCTTTAGTTTTGGAACTTAATTCGCGGCTGTATGCGCCGTACAATCTCGTGCATTGAGGACAAGACCACTTTAAAATAAAAACGACTGAAAGCCAATAACTTAAAGCTCAACCAAAATCAGAAATTTAAAAGGCAAAGTCTTATCTTAAAACAGTTCCTTAATTAGGCTGAAGTCCCAAAGAATCGGACACTTTAAGAGCAAAACAACTTAAATTCAAAATCGGCTGAAGGCGCAACACTTAAGACTTAATAACATTAATTTTAAAAAAATGTCAAAGGCTTTACGTTAAAAATCAAAAAAATCGGCTAGAAGGCATACAAGTGCAAACAACAAGAACAAACAAGAAAAGGCAGTACACCCAAGGGTGCTCAGAAGTTCTGAGGGTCGGCCTGGAATTCAAACACTAACGCTCGCTTAGGTGAGACAGGTAGTCGGCCCAACCACTGTCGATCCGACGACAACCCAACCGACTGACAGTCAACGAACCCACCGATAAGATAACAGCCGCTTCAACCGACCAGCACACTACAGGGAGTTCAATGGAACAACGTGGAAGGTATTGGCACCCACAACCAATTATACATTGAACAGTCAAACTACACACTGTGCTGTACAGCGACAAGATGATGAGGAAAATACGCTGCCTGAATTTACGTCAACAGCCAGGGCAGGTAACCAGAACGTTAACGGCCACAAGCCAGAAGATTCCGCTGTTGCACTTCAGTTCAAATAACCAAGTACAGTTAAACTCCACCAGAGGGTGACTAAAATTTTCCAACTTGAAAACACACGTTGTTGCTCGCGGGAATATCCCAACAGCCGATAATGAAAACTCCAAACGACACAATGTGAACAGTCGTGACTTGCTGGTAGATTAAGTCAAACCTCAACTTTCATGTCCAGGATCGGTGAGCCACGAACCTCGAAGCAATGGGACAGCACCACACACTCCGACACCACATAGAGGCCGCCAGCAGGCCTGGCCAAACTATGCGCCGCAGAGATTTCCTCGCTGCTCCACGCCAACCGACCAACTGGCCGCACACAACCCAGCCGGAAACTATAAGAGGCAGCCCAAAGATAGTCCAAGGTGCTAATACCGATACACACCGCTGCTGCCACCCGTGGAAAGATAGGATAACACCATAATCGCGATAACGGCGGGAAAACTAAACACAGAATAGCAACCAAGGTTTGATCCAACGTATAGCATGAGCCAGCCACTGCTCAGACAGCTCTCTGCCGGCAACGCATATCCGTTTCAGACGTCATTTTGAAGGCTACGAATAGTGCCGCAACCTATCGGAACTTCATGAAACTACAGGGGCTGAAGCGTGAGTGTTCCATGATGTCCCACAACAAATACCGCATTTTTTCAACCGACCTCTCCTCATAACTAGTGTAACACCCCACCCATCACTTATCTGGTTTTGGCGTGTGTTCACCCGAGGTAATTGACTAACAGATCAACAGGGAGTGCAAAACTGCCGCAATGTCAGATAACGCAAAGAAAGTAATAAGGCCGTGTGACTCCTGATTGAACTGTGGTGGCGGTGTTGGCATTAATTGATTCAGAATTGATCCCTTTTAATTAAAAAGGGGTGCACATTGATGTTATATTCAGTTATTGAACACCAAATGCAAATGTTGAACATAAAATTAATTAAGAAAGTGACTTGAGATTTCAACTACTTGATTGTAAACAGATGCAGTCGATTAGCACAAATTTATTTAAACTCACTACCTTCAATCATCACATTACATGACTCTCCTAACAGGCAGTGGTAATAAATTGTGTTTGCGTGGAGTAAAGTGCGATAAATCAAAAGTAATTCCTATCGACTGACCTAGGCGTAATGCGAAGTGCAAGAAGAATTCTACAATACACGGCCCATGAAACCCTCGTCGAAACTTTTCCGACGTGATCCAACAAATTATTCAGTGGCCTAACTCAAGCCGGAGCGGGCGCAATATCACCGAATTCAGCATGGTGGGGCAGCGTCGTTGTACGGACATCGGCCAACCTTGTGGTGCTGCAAGGCTGCGCTTGTCTATTCACTCCTAGCTATCTTGCTCAGTACATAGCTGAACGAAAACTTTCTATCTCAAGTTCAGTCGTTCCGTTTGCTAAGTCCTAAACTGCAGAGATGCTCATTTCTCACAGGCAAGCTGAGTAAAGAATGCCACGTCCGCACTCTAGGCAAGCATGGAAGACCTCAATGGAGACTTCTGGCAGTCCGCTTTTCGCCTCAGTTTTCCCTCCAGCAAAATCACTTACGTCAATTGCAGCACAAGTCGCATTAATTATGCGTCGCTTCCCAGCGCCGACGAATGCCTGCTCTGGGAAGTGAACAATTTCCCACAAAATTTCCTTTCCTCTCAACTTCTGCTATTTAGCTCCTCCCAGGCCACCCATCAAGGTTAACGTCTGCGCAAAACACCAATTTTTCCAGAATTCTGACTCCCAGGAGAGTACTTCAAATTCCTTGGTCCTATGTTCCCATTGGAGGCTGGCGTATTTCATTCTGTTGCTCTTCACCTGACTTACTTCAGACTCTGCAGACCGTGATTTTAGCGTAAAGTTGCTATAGTCACGAACACGCATAGTTTGGCCTCTGTTGACCACTCCACGGTAGCTTTGTGTGGCTTTCTCGCATGTTTCACTGAAAACGGGACGACAGACATTTATCAACAGGCGTACAAGTTCTCCGTCTGCTTCCCGGTACACCCACTCACTGTCACTCATCTTAATGCAGCTGGAGGCCGCGCCCCATTACCGCTTTCTCAGAGTTTGAGCCATCCTAAGTTGCCTATTGTCGCTTCCCTTCGCCACTCCCCAGCCCGGCCGCGGTCAACTCTGAATACTTCCTTGGGATAAACTAGCCTCCAGTAAATTGACGCGTTTCCACAAAGTTTTTGTCGTGTGAATTACTTTAAAACCATCACTCAACATTAATTATTCCAATATGTCCATACTATACCCTCTACAAGATGCATTGTGCCTTGTCAGTCATTTTTGTTCAGCCCTACCGTTCACCCAACGTGAGTTCGGTGATCTTTAATGACTTTTTGTAAGGGGCATGGTTCTTGCCACCTTACAGTAGAATAACTACGGATGTACATACCGGCTGTGGCAGCACACATCATATTCCAACACATTTCCATTTCTTGCTAAGAGCGTGAAATATGAGGCCGCTCGTGTCACCCCTAGAATTTGGTCGCCGTGCTGGAACCGGTCCTGCATTGACGCGACCAGAGGGCAAATGAAGCCGGGAGCCGATTGGTGGCCCTCGCGGACGTGTCACGCGGAGATCGGCGTTCGTACCCAGGAAGGCATTTTTACAGCTCGAGTTTATTAACTAATTATCGCGGCCGCGGTTCAGTTGCCAAAAGCAATGATTGCATAATTAACTAACGCCAGGAGCTAGCGTGTGCTCTGCGCAAATAGGCGGCCAGAAGGCGCAGTTTTGCGGCTGCGAGTAATTATGGCGTGGGCTGCGCGGAGCCCTTCCGCCCGTCCGTGGGGCTGGCGGCTAATGACGTGCGCGCAGGATCCGCGCCCACCCCCACCCCCACTAATTACTCCGCCTCCAGCCGCGCCCGGCGCCTGGCGCCTGGGCCGCGAGCCGACGGCAGCCACCATCCAGCATCCAGCATCCAGCACGCCGAGAGGCCGTTCCCGCCTCGCTAATTAGTGCTTGTCTGGCCTGCCGATCCTGCCGCCGGGCCGGATATCAAATTTACCTCTCCCTGTATTACGCTCTCCTTGCTCTCCGTGGTGCTTCTTTAGGCTGCGGTGTATTCTTCTCCTTCCCCTGCCTTCTTTTCTATTTCTTTTTTATTCATCTTGCATTTGGATGAAGACGATGCTGCGGCAGACAATTGAGCTTAACAGGAGGCAACATGAACGGTGTCTAGTAGTGGAAATGCACTTCAGGAGACGAAGCTACTGCTATTCTCAGGTGGACCATCTGCAAAATATCAAGCCAACAGAATGTAGGCCAGCTATCGTCAGTTGAAATTAAATGTTAGTTCTGGAGCGAGTTACCACGGGGAGAAAGGGGGGGGGGCAATGAATGAAGGATTTTGTTTTGATTGTTTGAGTCATTAGCTTTACGAATGGTTTGGTTCTATGCTAATGCTTTTCCAATCGAGTGCTAGTCTTTTAATATACAGGGTGGTCCATTGATAGTGACCAGGCCAAATATCTCACGAAATAAGCATCAAACGAAAAAACTACAAAGAACGAAACTCGTCTAGCTTGAAGGGGGAAACCAGATGGCACTATGGTTGGCCCGCTAGATGGCGTTGCCATAGGCCAAACGGATAATAACTACGTTTTTTTAAATAGGAGCCCCCATTTTTTATTTCACATTCGTGTAGTACGTAAAGAAATATGAATGTTTCAGTTGTACCACTTTTTTCGCTTTGTGATAGATGGCGCTGTAATAGTCACAAACGTAGAAGTACGTGGTATCACGTAACATTCCTCCAGTCCGGACGGTATTTGCTTCGTGATACATTGCCCGTGTTAAAATGGACCGTTTACCAATTGCGGAAAAGGTCAATATCGTATTGATGTATGGCTATTGTGATCAAAATGCCCAACGGCTGCGACAAGTGGAACATCAGCGACCTTGGCGGGTTTATGTATGGTGCGGCATTATGGGAGGATGGGTAACTGGCGCCCATTTTATCGATGGAAGTCTACATGGTGCAATGTATGCCGATTTCCTACGTAATGTTCTACCGATGTTACTACAAGATGTTTCACTGCATGACAGAATGGCGATGTACTTCCAACATGATGGATGTCGAGCATATAGCTCGCGTGCGGCTGAAGCGGTATTGAATAGCATATTTCATGTCAGGTGGATTGGAGCGTCGAAGCACCATACCATGGCCCGCACGTTCACTGGATCTGACGTGCCGGATTTCTTTCTGTGGGGAAATTTGAAAGATATTTGCTATCGTGATCCACCGACAACGCCTGACAACAAGCGTAAGCGCATTGTCAATGCATGTGCGAACATTAAGGAATGCCAACTACTTGATGATGAGAGGAATGTCGTTACACGTAGTGACGGACATCATTTTGAGCGTTTATTGCATTAATGTGTTATTTATAGGAAATCATTCTGAAACAGCATGCGTTCTCAGAAATGATAAGTTCACAGAGGTACAGTATCACATTGGAACAAACGAAATAAAATGTTCCAACTTATCTACGTTCTGTATTTTAATATTAAGAAACCTACCTGTTACCAACTGTTCGTCTAAAATTGTGAGCCTTATGTACACCTGTACACCTAACTACGACACTCAATAGGAGGAAGGTGGGACCCACTGCATCGCTGCAAAGGCAAACAAACTGGTGCAAAATGACGTCCCGATACACCTGACATGTTACAGTTCCTCTGTCAAAGACATGCAGGGGTGTACGTGCACCAATCATAATCTCACCCCACACCATTAAACCACAACCTCCATACAGCTCCCTTTCAAGGACATTAAGAGGTTGGTGTCTGGTTCCTGATTCACGCCAGATGCAAACCTGGCGAGAATCACTGTTCGGACTATACCTGGACTCGTCCATGAACATAACCTGGGACCACTGTTCCAATGACCATGTAAAGTGTTCTTGACACCAGGGTTTACAGGCTCTCCTGTGACCAGGGGTCAGTGAAATGCACCTTGCAGGTCTTCGGGCGAATAAACCATGTCTGTTCAGTCGTCTGCAGACTATGTGTCTGGAGACAACTGTTCCAGTGGCTGTTGTAAGGTCCCGTGCAAGGCTACCTGCAGTACTCCGTGGCCGTCTGCGGGCACTGATGGTGAGATAGTAAACTGTAGACGTCCCGTACTGTAGCGCTTGGACACGTTTCCTGTCAGCTGAAATCGTTGCCACAATCTTGAGATCACACTTTGTGGCACACGGAGGGTCCGTGCTACGACCTGCTCTGTTTGACCAGCCTCCAGTCGCCTTAGTATTCTACCCATCATAACGTCATAAATATGTGTTCTTTGAGCCATCTTCAACACACAGTCACCATTAGCACGTCTGAAAACGTCTGCACACTTACTCGCTGCACCGTACTTTGACATGCACCACCACACCTCTACGTATGTGGACTGCTCCCAGCGCCTCCGCACGACGACCGCAGGTCAAATGCAACGTATGGTCATACGCCGAGGTGATTTAAACCCGCAAACCACCCAGCAGAGAGTTGTTTCACCATGTATCAGCATTATCCTTAATTTATGAGCATGAGTGTAGAAGAGCTCTTTTAGTGAAGTAAACTTTCTTTGTCTGTGCCAAGCTGCTTCTGGAATTGAAAGGAACAGATTGTGTTTGGATTTAAAAATAGACGTGCCATAGCTTTAAGGTCGTTGGTTGAATTCTGAATTTAAACACAATGCTTGTGAAAGGTATGACCAATTGAAATGGAGACTTCCGCTGTAGCCGAGTTGTATGTAATCCCAGAGGGTGAACGTGTTTTCCAATGGATGGCCTGGTAGTATTTGTAGTTTCGCAGGCAGAATTAACGGCTCCGCAGCAATTTCTTCCTTTACGGAAAATCGTTTCCGCAGTTCGTTGTATAATGGATTCCTCCCCATGTCCAGCAGAAGGGGAGCATATTCCACAAATTTATCGCAGGATGAAGGAGATGTACGGTGAGCAGTATCTCCCATTGTGCTCAACATTCCGGTGGTGTCAGCATTATGAGGGGCGACGTGTAAACACCAAGGACATGCCAGGCCCTGATCAGACACAAGTTGCCACCAGCAGCGCCACGATTTCGGCTGAGGAGGAGCTGATACGAACGAATCGTCAGATCACCATATGTGATACTGCTGCTGAAACGTCGATAGGTAAAGAAACAGTGCATCACGTAATTACCGAGAAGAACTGTTATGGTAATGTTTGTGCATAGTCTGTGCCCAACCCTATTTTAGAGAATCAGAAGACAGCAAGGATGGGTGTTTTCTTGACGTATCTGTTGAGATACGCGGAGCAATGAATGGATTTCATTACTCAGACGGTGGCATCTGATGAAACAATGCGTCATTTATTCGACACTGAGACCTGAGTTTCTCCTGGCGCATACAACTTTCAAATAACTTCCGGGAATTCAGCCAGGTAACATTTTCAGCGACCGCCGATATTTCGGCGGGAGAACACCCCGCCATTTTCAAGAGAAACTGCAACGCATAGGCGACGTACATGCAAATTTAAAACCTGTCCGTTGCAGTTTGCCTTGAAAATGGCGGGGTGTTCTCCCGCAGAAATATCGGCGGTCGCTGAAAGTGTTACCTGGCTGAATTCTCGGAAGTTATTTGAAAGTTATTCGACCTTGCCTCCAAACGGATGGGCCTGGAGTAGCGGCCTCTCGGCTCCCCTCGTCCTCAAAAAGCCCCCACTCTGTCCCGAAAGTCGAAAAAGTGATGTTCAGTCTCTTTTGCGGCAAAGAAGGAGCTCTGCTCATCCACTGTCTACCATGAAGTGCAACAGTTGATGCTGAGCAGTACTGCAACATGTTGCTGAGGCTCTCACAGGTCACCGAGTCATCGAGAAGAAGTGGCAGGAGCAAGCTCTCGAACAGAATAGTGCTTCTCCAGGACAACGCCAGGCCACATATCGCCAAGAATACTTTTGAGCTTCATTAAAAGTTTCGATACGACGCCTTGGAACATCCTCCCCACAACCCCAGTACCTCCTCATGTGACTCTCTTATCTTCGGTACTGTAAAACAATCTCCGGAAGACCAACATATCGCCTGTGACAAGAAAGCGCAGGACACAACGAAAACTGGAGCCGTCACCGCCCAGGAGTTTCTATACTGAAGCCATTGACTCGCTTCCTACACGCTGAGGTCTGTGTACCTATGTCGATGATAATTATGTATAGTTGTACTGTTCCCCCCCCCCCCCCCCCCCCGAACTATAATACAATATTGCTATTAAGAGTTTTGCGCATATAACTATCCATGCTGTCTCTAAAGCCGTCCATTATTGCGGAAGTGTTGCCAGTGCAGGATTTTGTGGACGAACTGACTTCTCGATTAAGGGGCTCCGGAAAGGCTCAAAATCATGAAAAGTTCAATTTTTACTTTTTTGCGTTTTCTGTATCTGCAGACTATTACCTTTTAATAGATATATAATTTATTCAATTCCGAAGACTACAACTATTTTTAAATTTTTTTTTGAAATGTGTTCTACATGGGCGTGACCCACTGTGGCGCTGTTAAACTGCTGTCAAATGGTGTTATTATTAACGTCCGTGTTCATCAGGTACATTTTAGTGATGTGAGATAAAGTATGTGTTGTGGCTAACCTGTGATGGTTCAATATATATCGCTGGTGTGATTGTCGATTGTTTCATGTTTATTTACTCTGTCGTTATCTCGAAAATATTCGTAATTAATTCTGTTTCTTGAGTCTCTGTTTTGTTGAAGTATGATAATGAGTAAAAGTAAAGTTATTAGAAATCCTCTGAAGGCTTTTAAGAAAAGGAGAAATGTTGGAAAGCCAAAGGTATGTGTTATTACTGTAAACAATAAAGACGATGAAAATCCCCAACATAGCTGTGTCCCAAAGAAGAAGACAGTTGGTGTAAATATAACAAAGGATTGCTAACTGGTGAAGTGTACACTCATAAGCATAGTCTGCCTCATGCAATGATGGAGGTGATAAAACCTATTTTCGGAGACTTAGCAGCACCTGAACTGTTGAAAAAGTGTATTCACGGAAAAAACTCAAAACCCCAATGAAAGTGTAAATAGTGTTATATGGTCGAGAATCCCCAAGACTGTATTTGTTGGAATAGAAACACTTCACTTTGGTGTGTATGATGCTGTTGCGACTTTCAATGATGGCAACATTGTAAGGTGCAAGGTATGTAGAAATATGGGAATGAAGATACGTTCTAACATGGTACGAGCGATGCTTGCTTTAGACAAGGAACGCCTTCGGGCTGCAGACAGGGCTGTAAAGAGTCTAGAAATACAAGCAAAAGTAAACAGGAGGAGGAACAAGAGGAAGCTGGAGGAGGAGTTTGCAGAGGATGAAGATAATCCATCCTATGGACCTGGAATGCACTAAAAAGTTAATCCAATCTTTGTCGCTCGATTCCCAAAACTTTTATTTTCTCATACTAATTACATGTTTTCTAAGGATCTTCCAAACATATTTGTTTCAAAGTTTCACTAAATGTTACACAGTACCTTCTGCATAATTTAACACAGCCTTTTTCCAAAAAACTGTATATTTTTGAATATATAAATAAAAAATTGCAAAAAAATGTGAATTTTCATTACAATTTAAAAAAATCATCTTTAATAACTGAACTAAAATTTTGTTAAATCCCTGTGTTAAGTTGTAGCCCATATTCCAATAAATAATCTGTAAAAAGTTCAACTTCCTACCTCAAATACTTTGTGAGGAAAGATGTAATTTATAAGCGTTATTTTAACATTGCAAGTATAGGGCGTTCCGGAGCCTCTTAAGTAAAATAAATGTTCGATGGGTAGCCAAATCATTCGCTTGAATTGTTCAGAATGTTCTTTTAGCCAGTCGCGAGCAACTGTGACCTGGTGACATGGCGCATTGTCATCCATAAAAATTCCAACGTTGTTTGGGAACATGAGTACATGAATGGCCGAAAATGGTCTCCAAGTAACCGAACATAACCATTCCCAGCCAATAATCGGCTCAGTTGGACCGGAGGACCCAGTCTATTACATGTAAACACAGCCCACATCATTATGGAGCCACCACCGATTTGCACAGTACCTGCCAACAACTTAGGTTCATGGCTTCGTTGGGTCTGGGACACACTCGAACCTTATCGTCGGCCATTACCGACCGAAATCGGGACCCATCTGAATCCAGCCCACGGTTTTAAAATCATGTACGGTCCAACCGATATGCTGACGAGCCCACGAGAGGAGCTGCAGGCGATGTCGTGCTGTTAGCTAATGCACTTGCGTCGGTCATCTGCTGCCATAGCCCATTAACGCCAAATATTGCCGCAGTCTTCTAGCGGATACGTTCGGCGTACGTCCCACATTGATATCTGCGGTTATTTCATGCAGTGGTGCTTGTTTGTTATCACTAACAACTCTTAACAGACACCGCTGCTGTCGGTCGTTAAGAGAAGGCCGTTAGCCACTGCGTTGTCCGTGGCAGGAGGTAATACCCGAAATTTGGTGTTCTGGGCACACTCGGGACACTGTGGCTTTCAGACTATTGAATTTCCTAATGACATCCGAAATGGAATGTCCCATGCGTCTGTTCCAACTGCCATTTCACATTCAAAGTCTGTTTAACTTCCGTCGTGCGGCCATAATCACGTCAGAAATCTTTTCATATGAATCACCTGAATGCAAATGAGAGCTCCATCAATGCACTGTTCTTTTATACCTTGTGTACGCGATACTACCGTCATCTGTATATGCTCATATCGCTAGCCCATGACCTTTGTCACTTCAATCTAAACTCTAACTTCAAAATGGATTTCCTGACGTAACTGTGCCACGAAACGGAAACCTTTTTTGTTGCACATGTGATTATGCAAAACGGACGATCCGTGTTCTGTCTGTCTTGCATTTCGTAGACTTGTACAGAGATAAACTTACCTGGCACACTGAAAGAGAACATACACTGAAGAATCAAAGAAACTGGTGTAGGGCCCCTGCGAGCAAGCAGAAGTGCCGCAACACTTGGACTCGACTAATGTCTGAAGTAGTGCTGCAGGGAACTGACATCATGAATCTTGCAGGGCTGTCCATAAATCCGTAAGAGTACGAGGGAGTGGGGATCTCTTCTGCACAACAAGTTGCAAGGCATCCCAGATATGCTCAATAATAATAAATGAAAAGCACCAGTTTCCTTTTGTTCTACAATATTATTTTTATTGCTAACCGGTTTTCGGCTTACAAGGCCATCTTCAGACATTTACTGAGTATTATCACCAAAGAAGTTAAATGTTAGCAGACAACATTGGAAGAGAAGTAACACATCTAGAGTGAAGTAGAAACATACAGTGAGTAACATCTTTGCAATGAAATAGTAAAAACTGAACAGTACATAAATAAAATGGAGTTGACAGGAAAACCTTTAGCACAAAATAGGAATAGCATGCCTACATAACAGTTTCTATTAATAAACAAAACTAATGAAATAAGATAAAATTAGTACTAGACAAGGCTGCATCAAGAGGTATGAAACATGGAGAGTGATACACAACCAATTAAAAAGGAAGAGACAGTTGTCAATGTAAATACAGAGTACACGAGGAACTTAAACAATATCAATAAGATAAACAGAAATTAGTAAATGCAGGAAAATTGAGGTGTTTGAGGGAACCTACAGTTTGAGAGTGTGGTGGTACTGCATTTTAACATTAACACTATAATCAAAGCAGTGGCTGTATACCAGTTTACATTAAATAAATGAGCAAAGTAAAATATGAACAGTATTTGATGAGACAACTACAAGTGGAGTTAAAAATGGACAGTAATATTGTAGAACAAAAGCAAACTGGTGCTTTTCATTTATTATTATAATGTTGTTCTACCAAGAACCGACGGAAGATTCTGTTAATATGCTCAATAATGTTTCTGTCTGGTAAGTCTGGTGGCCAGCGGAAGTCTTTCAACTCAGAAGAGTGTTGCTGGAGCCACTCTGTAGCAATTCTGGCCTTGAGGTGTTGCACTGTCCTGCTGGAACTGAGCAAGTCCGTCGGACTGCACAATGCACATGAATGGATGCAGGTGATCAGACAGGATGCTTACGTATGTGTCGCTTGGCAGACTCGTATCTAGACGTACCAGAAATCCCACATCACTCCAACTGCATATGTCTCACCCATTACAGAGCCTCCACCAGCTTGAACAATGCCTTGCTGACATGCAGGCTCCATGGATTCATGAGGTTGTCTCCATACCCGTTCACGTCCATCCCCTCGATACAATTTCAAGCGAGACTCATCAGACCAGGCAACATGTTTTCAGTCATCAACAGTCCAATGTCGGTGCCCTGCAGTGATCAAGGGTACACGAGTCGGCCTTCGGCTCTAAAACCCATATCGATTATGTTTCGTTGAATGGTTCGCACGCTTACACTTGTTGATGGCCCAGCATTGAGATCTGTAGCAATTTGCGGAATAGTTACACTTCTGTCACACTGATGGATTCTCTTCAGTCGTCGTTGGTTCCGTTCTTGCAAGATCTTATTCCGGCCGCAGCGATGTCGGAGATTTGATGTTTTACCGGGTCCCTGATATTCACGGTACACTCGTGAAATGGTCGTACAGGAAAATCCCCACTTCATCGCTACCTTGGAGGTGCTGTGTGCAATTCCTCGAGCGCCGACTAGAACACGAAGTTCAAACTCACTTAAATCTTGATAGTCTGCCATTTTAGCAGCAGTAACGAACTAACAACTGCGCCAGACCCGTGTTATCTTCATAGAGGTTGCCGAACGCAGCCACGTATTCTGCCTGTTTACATATCTCTGTAGTTGAATACGCATGTCTATACCAGTTTCTTCGGCGCTTCAGTGTATTTACACTTCTGCTCGCTGGGTGCGTAGTGTTAGCTATCACAAACGTGTGTGACTATTTTGAGGAACCATCTGTGATACACAAGGTGAGTTTTCTAAATGGTGAAAATCTGCAGGAGACGATATCTTAGAGGAAAAGGAGCAAAAAATGATGCTGACATACTGCTGGAAATGCGTTCAAATGGTGGTAAACCCACTTGACGGTGGAGGTAAAAGATGTTTGACAGTGACCCAGGTGTCAGAAGCACGCAGTTGGTCCGCCGGCAAGGGTCAAGCCCGACGACGGTGTGGAACACTCTCCATGACAGCTGCCATTATCCGTGTCACTTAAAATGCGTGCACGTCTTGTTACCTACGTAGTGGTCTCCGCGGCTGCGATTTTGTCCCTGGCTCGTCGCACAGGGCATTGCGGTACTGGAATTTTTGGGGCTGTATCGTCTACCTTCACAACACCCACCCGTGGGCTACTAAGAATCCTGATAGTGTGGTGGCAACGAAACCCACCAACACAGATTCAGTCTCAATGTATGGGCGAGGATTATTGGCGACCGCCTCGTTGGAACCAGTCCTCCTTCGACATTGTCTCACAGGTGGAGCGTATCTGCACTTGCTGCGGATGACCCTGCCTTCCCTGCTCGAAGACGAGTCTTTGGTAGTACGGAGGGTAAGGTGACTACTACAGAATGGTACTCCAGCTCACTGACCTCTTGAGTTAGGGGATAAAATGCTAGTACAGACAGAACAGTCCGACTTGCTCAATACGTTCTCATGTGTGCTTTCAGTCACTGAAACCTTGTGACGGTACAAACCCGCATTACTAGATGAATATTTCTAGGATGCAAGGAATGCTTTGTGGAGAGCAAGCGCGCTACATGGTGCGCGATTCGCGGAAGCGCGTGACGCGTCCGCGCGAGATTTGCAACGGTCGGTGGGAAGATCTATGCCGCCGGGCGGCCACGTGGCCTGCAGCCTGGGGCATTGTTTGGTTTTTCGCGCATTACGCGAAAACTATGTAACTTACGGTGAAGAGCGATGCGGCAGTGGATTGTGGTCAACAATATTCACCTTCTGAAAGATCGATCTTTATTTCAATTCACGAGACGCAAAAGTTAAATGTGGTGTCACCGCTAGACACCACACTTGCTAGGTGGTAACTTAAATCGGCCGCGGTCCTGTAGTACATGTCGGACCCGCGTGTCGCCACTGTGTATTCGCAAACGTAGCGCCACCACAGGGCAGGTCACAAGACACGGACTTGACCTCGCCCCAGTTGTACGGACGACATAGCTTGCGACAAGACGTATCACGTCTTCCTCTCATTTGCCGAGAGACAGATTAAATAGCCTTCAGCTAGTCCATCGCTACTACCTAGCAAGGCGCCATGTGTATCATTGCTAATTGCTTACTACTATGCAAGAGATGTATTTCAACAAGAAGAACATCATTAAAAGTTAAGTAGATGACAATCTCTCTTCTTTTCTTTATAGTTTTTCATCCAGTCTCCTGTTTCAGAATTTACGCCCGTCTGCGTTAGTTTCGCGTGCACCTAGCCACTCATTGTGTCGAGACCTTAGGGAATCGACACAACATTAAAGTAACCTCAAAATCAGTTAACATCACGAATACTGAAAGATTAATAAAAATAGTAAATAACAGCTTACAGGGATGAGCGAGCACTAATTAAAAACGTTTCGTCACAGTGGGTCGAGTGCCGTAGTCATATGTTAAGATTCATAAATAATTAAGCCCGTAAAGAGCAATAAACAAAGTTTGAGGAAAAATTGTTTACAAAATTCAATAGAAAATTCACGACGCAAAGAACGGCACTATATAATACTTTGGGTGGCATCACACGTATTTTAAACTAGTTATGTTATACTATACACTTAACTTGCAGTAGTTTTCATTGTTTGCAAATTATTATTAACATTTATCGCCCATATTAATTATTATAGATATGAAGATTTTGAGGAACGCTATAGATTACGTTTAAAAACGGTGCTACATGCAGTTCTATGTTAAAACTTTGCAGCACAGATGTCAACAAACAAATTTGCGCTAAGTGGCTAAATTTTGCAAAAACTGAAACTTGATTTACAGGTGATAGAATAATCCTAGAAATTAATGCAACATAGTAAATAAGATGTACTTTTTAGCGCGGTTCCGATGGTGTACTTATTTCTGTCGAGGGATGTATGTATCAAAATTTGTAACCTTAACTGGTGAGATTGGTACTTGCATAACCAGGAGGGTAGACGTCCAAGCCTATATAAGCGAGAGGCCATCTTGGCCAAGGGGCAGTCGTTGGTCAGTCGTTTTGGAGTGTGGGTGGCGAGCAAGCCACTTGAGGGTGGCCCATGTGGTCGTTTGAGAATTCTTTTTCGCGCTGATTTATTTCGACAAACAGTACTGTTTTAGTAGTGCAAGTGTGCAAGCATATATATGGTGAACAGGAAGTGCTACGATTATTTGTGCGAGTACGATTTACGAGGCATACATCGTCGTAAGTGAACATGTGGCGAACTGTGATTTCGCGCCAAAACTTTTAGAACAAACAGGACAGTGGGACTTGTGGTTCTGTTCGAACTGATTGAGTAATTTTCGTTTACAGCAGCCTACATGACTGCTATTGGGGGCTCGGAGTCAAATTATTATTAAAGTAAAACTGTAAACCGTCTCACCAGTGCTAATTTCATTGTGGGAAAGAAAAGGACAGCGCCAATAGATAGTGATTGAACTGTGTCGTGAAAAACTGATTTTGCTATAATAATCGGCCTCATTTTTGTTACCTAGCATAAACTGTACTCACGTCTGAGTGAATAATTAATTCAAAAACTATAACAAATGCGCGGGGGTGGAACAGTGTAAAAATGCACCAAGTGTGGAAATCATCCCCTGAGACTTCCGTGAGAGCCAAAATTTTGCAATAAGATTTTAAACCAACATTTGTATATGGACATTCGTGTGAACACTGCAACCACACTTCTTCATTTTTACCGCCCACTCGCAACCTACACTGTCAATGATCTTTTATCTCCACCTTCAAGTGGACATACCTTCCCGGAAACGCATTTCCGGCTATTGCCCATATGAACTCCATTGTTTCCTGTACTCCTCGATAGCTGAGTGGTCAGCGCCACGGAATGCCGTGCAAAGCGTCCCCGGTTCGATTGCCGGCATGGGTCGGGGATTTTCTCTGCTCAGAGACTGGGTGTTTGTGTTGTTTTCATCATCTCATCGAACGGGGTGGCCACAAAAAGGGCGTCCAGCCACCCGTTAAATTAACCATGCCAAATCCGACCTTAACCATGCCGACCCTGTGAAAATGCTGGACAAAGGCGCAAGAAAAAGAAAAAGATCTCTTTTGATCTATGAGGGATCGTTTTTTGCAGTTCGTCCGCATTTAGCAAAACCCCCGTCAGCACCACTAGCATTTCTGTTTAGTTTTGCGTGACATTATGTTGTTTCACGGTGATAATTTACATTTTGGACACTATCTTCGAAAAGTTGTATCAGTGCTGGCATTTTACTCCTGAATCAGACGTAGATGAGATAATCGTCTTTCGTTTTCTGGACGCCATACAAGAAGGATACATTATTGATATGTCGGGGCGATACTACTCGATATTATGAATTGTAACGTTATCCCTGATCAAACAGGAGAGATTTTAATACAAATACCACCTTCTTCACTAATCAAATACAAAATCTTCAGTTGTATCTCTACCAGTCTCATGACGACGTCGCCATTTTCCTCGAGAAAAGTAAACATGATTTTCAAAGCAAAGAGAAATTTTACAGTCGAAAAGGTAGGGAAGAAGAGTGTAGATAGGTGAAGGTAGATAAATAATTAAATATATCATACATGGGAAGAAAGATACAGAAATTTATTGGCTTAGGTTAAAGACTCCGCTAAACAATCTCGTGCAAACGATTACACTGAAATCGAATTAGCAAAATCACTGAGTGTTCCAATTACAGAATATAACAACTGCCTGACATAAAAGTGATGCAAGCAGAAGAAATTGTCGGGTGACAATGTAACGTGGCAGAACTACACATTTTCAGCGGATATGTAAATGATTAGAAAACCTCGGAAACAAGCACAAGGTCACCAGAGTAAATTAGTGTTGTTTGTGTATAATGTTGTTACCGGGACTGGTAAGGTATACAAGGTGCATTCAAGTTCTAAGTCCTCTGATTTTTTTTCTCCGGACTGGAAAGAGATAGAAACATGCGCATTGTTTTAAAATGAGGCCATGTTCATTGTCAATACGTCCCAGAGATGGCAGCACCGTACGGCAGATGGAATTTTACCGCCAGCGGCGAGAATGAGAACTGTTTTAAATACTTAAAATGGCGACGTTTTCCTTACTTGAACAGCGTGCAATCATTCGTTTTCTGAATTTGCGTGGTGTGAAACCAATTGAAATTCATTGACAGTTGAAGGAGACATGTGGTGATGGAGTTATGGATGTGTCGAAAGTGCGTTCGTGGGTGTGACAGTTTAATGAAGGCAGAACATCGTGTGACAACAAACCGAAACAACCTCGGGCTCGCACAAGCCGGTCTGACGACATGATTGAGAAAGTGGAGAGAGTTGTTTTGGGGGATCGCCGAATGACTGTTGAACAGATCGCCTCCAGAGTTGGCATTTCTGTGGGTTCTGTGCACACAATCCTGCATGACGACCTGAAAATGCGAAAAGTGTCATCCAGATGTGTGCCACGAATGCTGACGGACGACCACATGACTGCCCGTGTGGCATGTTGCCAAGCAATGTTGACAATCAACGACAGCATGAATGGGACTTTCTTTTCATGGGTTGTGACAATGGATGAGACGTGGATGCCATTTTTCAATCCAGAAACAAAGCGCCAATCAGCTCAATGGAAGCACATAGATTCACCGCCACCAAAAAAATTTCGGGTAACTGCCAGTGCTCAAAAAATGATGGTGTCCATGTTCTGGGACAGCGAGGGCGTAATACTTACCCATTGCGTTCCAAAGGGCACTACGGTAATAGGTGCATCCTACAAAAATGTTTTGAAGAACAAATTCCTTCCTGCACTGCAACAAAAACATCCGGGAAGGGCTGCGCATGTGTTGTTTCACCAAGACAACGCACCCGCACATCGAGGGAACGTTACGCAACAGTTTCTTCGTGATAACAACTTTGAAGTGATTCCTCATGCTCCCTACTCACCTGACCTGGCTCCTAGTGACTTTTGGCTTTTTCCAACAATGAAAGCACATTGACCAGCTGTGCTGCTATTGCCTCAGCGATTTTCCAGTGGTCAAAACAGACTCCTAAAGAAGCCTTCGCCGCTGCAATGGAATCATGGCGTCAGCGTTGTGAAAAATGTGTACGTCTGCAGTGCGATTACGTCGAGAAGTAACGCCAGTTTCATCGATTTCAGGTGAGTAGTTAATTAGAAAAAAAATCGGAGGCCTTAGAACTTGAATGCACCTCGTATAAGAAGCTTAACCCTTTCACTGCTCCAGACGTAAATATACGCTAATCGTTTCAGTGCTCCAGACGTATATATACTATTTGCTATAAAAATACTTATTACGGTTCCCTGCTACACTCGTATTTACGTATAACGCCGACTATCGGGCCAGCGAGTCGGAGGTAATTGTTGTACAAGTATACGGTTTAATTGTTGGAATACTAGGAAATACCTGAACGACTATTGAATGCTGAATTCTCTTTCTGCTCAGTTCATTCGTATCGCTATATTACCTAGTTTGTGTTTGGCCGTTTCCGTGTTACCGGGTAAAATGACGCGACGTTACCATCCGTTTACAGACGATGAGCTGCTGAGTATTCTAAACCAAAGTGACAACGAGGACATCATCACCCCCAATCCAGCTGGTTATGGGTAGACAGATAATGGCGACAACGAGCTGGCAGATAAATCTCTCACCACAAATATAAAAAATATTTGTGAACCAACAAACGTTGAACCAGTAAATGCAGATCCAGATTTTGATGATATCGTCGATTCTTTCCTCGATTCCGAAGAAGAGACTGATCATATGCCTGAAAAATCTCCTAAGAGACACAAAACAGTTGATTTTAGATGGAAAGACTCTGATTTGGACTCTAACGTGTATAACTTCGATAACAGTGATTCCAGTTGCAAAATCGTCAATTTAGATGATTTATGTACTGTATACGATTCCTTCCAAGTTTTTTTTTTAACCAAGAAATTGAGAGATACATAGCTGAGCAATGTAATTTATATTATGAACACCTTTGCAATGATGCCAGTGAAAAATGAACACTGCGACATTGGAAAAACACCAACAGTGACGAAGTTTACTGTTTCCTTGCTGTAAATTTTCTGATGGCTCAAGTGAGAAAAAATGAAATAAACCGTTATTGCACAACTGATCAGTTACTGTCTACTCCAATGTTTGCGCAAATCATGCCGAGAGATAGATATCTTCTGTTACTTAGAATGTTACATTTTGCTGATAACAGTAAGGACCCTGGAGATGACAAAATCTGGAAATTACACCGAATTTTGGATCACTTAAGAAAAGTATTTCCAGTTGCTTTCTATCCTTTTAAAATTTTGTGCATTGACGAAAGTTTAGTTCTCTTCAAAGGTCGTGTCTTCTTCAAGCAGTACATTCCTTCCAAACGCCACAGATTTGGTGTAAATTTTTTTGTGTTATGTCATTGTGAAACTGGTTATATTCTTGGCTTTATTATTTATGTGGGTGCAGCAACAGACGTAAAAAAAGAAACTGACTTTGGTGTAAATGTTGGAATACCTGGAAGCATTGTTCTCACTTTACTTGAACGTTACCTTGGTATAGGTCACACATTATATGTTGACAATTGGTACACTAGCCCAAACTTTATTTTCTTATTTGCATGTCAGAGTGACTAATGCCTGCGGAAACTGTGAGAACAAACCGCAAAGGCATGCCTGCTTTATCAAAAAAACTTAGAAAAGGTGAGATCGAGTTTATGTCAACAGATAAACTTCTTGCTCTGAAGTGGTAAGACAAGGGGGAAGTGAGGATGCTTTCAGCTCTTCATGCAAGCGAACTTACAGCGACTGACAAAATTGACAGAACCACAAATGAACCAAAAACAAAACCAGCTTGCATCGTAAGCTACACTGAAAATATGGGGGCCGTCGAAAGGAGCGACATGATGCTAAGTTCAGTAGAATGTGTACAAAAAACTGTAAAATGGTATAAAAAAGTATTTTTTCATTTGTTGGATCTGGCTCTGCTCAATGCACATGCATTATATAAAACTCAAATGGGGAAAATATTTCAGTATCTGATTTTCAACAGAAACTTATGAAGGAGATCCTAGAGATTCACCACCAACCGCAAACAGAGGGACGTCGTGGAAGGAGATCGGCTGATGGTGACAATCCCTTATGCCTAACTTAGCGCCACTTTATCTCGCTAATCCCAGGAACTTCAAAGAAGAAGGCCGCTCAGAGAGGGTGTATTGTATGTGCAAAACATGATAAACGAAGTGACACAAGATACATTTGTGTAAAATGTAATGTGCCTTTTAGATATCACACTTTGAAGTATTACTAATGTAATATATTTTCTATTTTTTTCACCTAATAAAGTACCTTTTTTGAACAAAATAAGACTTTCTGAACAAAGATGTAAAAAAAGGAAACAATTTACACCGACAATACTAGATTTTGCGTCTCATTTTTATCTCAATAATAACGGTTGACTGCTACAGTTATATATATAAGCACCGGGTGAAAATAACGCGCACAGGGCGGGAGCCGCTGAGAGTAAATGCGCAGTGAAAGGTTTAAAGAGTATCACATGTTGAGTGATCACTGTTAAGGATCCAGAGATGCAGCATATTTTTGTGTTATAGCGTTGTCAGCACCTGACAGAGTTTTTAGGCTTCACTGTGGTATTCACATACTTCACTGCAAATATTATTGAGAGGTAGTAAACCTTTTGAAATGATTGAGATGGACATTTTAGGGCCTTTTAGCCAGACACAAGTGGACAACATGAATGTTCTGACCATAATACATCATTTCTTGCATTATGTGGGGATGGTTACTATCACGAATCAGTAAGCCAACACTGTAGCACAGGCAATGGCCAATAAGCAGTTACTAAAATTCAGTGTTCTGGAAATGTTAAACATGGGTCAAGATATCTATTTCATGTCAGAACTGATGAAGTAGTTGTGCCATTTATTCTCTTATTCAGTATTTGTAAGCTGAGGACCATATCGTGAACTGAAGAATGGAGCATGTACATTGCTTGATGTGAAAAATCTAAGCCACTTTGTGATCAGCTGTCACAATGACTCCACCATCTTGTTGCCATGTGTTGTCACAGTTTATAATTCGAAAATTCATGAAACTACGTAGTGTACAGTTCAAAATGTCGAAATAATCGCACGTAAATTGGGGAAAACTGCTGAGCCAGTGCGAAATTTCATGAAGACATTGCAAGTGGTATGGATGCAGGTAAGAAATTCGCCAACCAGCATCGGGGTCCTTATCAGGAACCTGGGATGACCTCACCAGTGAACGTTATATTGCAGCTTCCAATGTGTACAGTGAACATTCATTAAGGACATATACGTTCTTCGTAGGGTGCACTAGAGTCACTCTCAGAAAGTGGGGAGGGGATAGTAAGAAGGAAAGGTAGGTTGCATCTTTGCAAGCTACACACACTTTACTGTACGTATTGAGGCCTCTAAAGTGATTATGTATTAGGAATTTTTCTGTTGTATTAGGTGTATTGATTGTGTCATGTACCACAGAAACATAAATATGTGAATTTAGTACAAATGACACAGGAGTTTGTTGGAGTATTTTTGAGATATTCTTTGCACATTATTATGTGCAGGTAAATTTCGTTGAGGAATACCATTTATGTAGTTTAATTGAGTATGGAGGGGACTTGCACCTCTTGTTGTTTTGCGTGGCACTCACAGGCCTACATTGATGTTTTAAGCACCTTCTTGTTCCCATTGTCGAAGAGCAATTCAGGGACGGCGATTGCATCTTTCAGCACATCCACATCCAGGGATGTATTCTGTTGGTAAAGGAATGTAAAATGATGAGTATAGAGTTATTTCATTTTGCTGGGTCTTTATTGTACGTGAGGACTACAGTCGTGGATATTATTAAATGATAGACTTAAGCCAAGGAGGGGAGAGTGAGTGATAAACTTTTCTGCACTTTCAAGATTTCTCTTCCGTGACTGGAGGTGCCAGTGGTTGTGTGTATAAGAAACTGTGGAGTTCAGGAATGTACGAGGGCGGTTCAGAAAGTAACCTCCGATTGGTCACAGTGCGGGTTGTGGGGGGAGTAGCGACGCCATCTGTGCGTTCACGCACTCAACAGGTCAGTCGGCATCAAGCCGTGGTCGAGTGAACGTCGTACCTGCGCTAGTTTAGTTTTTGTGGCAGTTTGAAATGTGTGCTGCAATAGAAAACCCCGCCAAATGTGAAGTGCGTGCTGTCATAAGGTTTTTTACAGCCAAAGGATATTCTGCAGCAGCTATTCATCGTGAGCTTTGTGCCGTGTATGGACCAAGAGTTATGAGTGAAGGAGTTGTCCGTGAATGGGTACGTTTATTTAAAAGTGGACGAGAAAACGTTCATGATGAAAAGAGGAGTGGTAGACCATCATTGGTGACTGACGAACTCGTTCAGACAGTTGATGCAAAAGTTCGTGAAAATCGACGTTTCTCAATGTCGGAGTTGTCTACTGGTTTTCCACAGATTTCTAAGACTCTCTTGTACGAGATAGTGACAGCAAGATTGGGTTACCGTAAGTTCTGTGCACGATGGGTGCCCAAAATTCTTACCGACCACCACAAAACTCAAAGAATGGCCTCTGCATTAGACTTTCTGTCACGTTATGAGGACGAAGGAGAACCATTGTTAAACAGAATCGTGACCGGTGACGAAACCTGGATTAAGTACGTGAACCCTGAGACAAAAGAACAATCAAAGATGTGGGCACATTCAAATTCGCCTACCAAACCAAGAAAAGCCTCGCAAGATTTTTCTGCCAGAAAACTGATGGCAACGGTGTTTTGGGATGCCAAAGGGGTGTTGGTTGAATTCATGGACGTGGTACGACCATTAATCAAGACGTGTACTGTGAAACAATAAAAAAGTTACGACGGGCTATACAGAACAAACGCCGTGGTATGCTGACTTCCGGTATCGTTTTTTCGCACGATAACGCCCGTCCTCACTCTGTTCGCAGAACAACGGCCCTTCTTGAGTCCTTCAAGTGGGATGTTATCAACCATCCACCTTACAGCCCGCATCTCGTGGTCGTGCGGTAGCGTTCTCGCTTCCCACGCCCGGGTTCCCGGGTTCGATTCCCGGCGGGGTCAGGGATTTTCTCTGCCTCGTGATGGCTGGGTGTTGTGTGCTGTCCTTAGGTTAGTTAGGTTTAAGTAGTTCTAAGTTCTAGGGGACTGATGACCATAGATGTTAAGTCCCATAGTGCTCAGAGCCATTTGAACCATTTTTTTTTCCACCTTACAGCCCAGACCTGGCGCCAAGTGATTATCACCTCTTCATGCATTTGAAGAAATGGCTCGGGTCACAGCGGTTTGATGACGACGAAGAGCTCAAAGATGCGGTCACAGGCTGGCTCCAGGCACAAGCGGGTGATTTTTATGCAGAAGGAATTTCAAAGCTTGTGAAATACGATAAGTGCCTCAATCGCTATGGAGACTATGTAGAAAAATAGTGCAAAGATGTAGTTGTAAGATGTATATATTAAAATATTTTTATTTAACTTGGTGTATTTTTTTAAATCAACCGGAGGTTAATTTCTGAACGGCCCTCGTATTACTGGGGTCAAATTAAAATTCATCAAATCTTATTACAACTAGCACCTTTCTTCATAAGCCGCACATCTCCTAATGGGGCCTGTTCTGGGACTTTCCTGACCCCTCCCCCGGGGTCCTTGCTTCACAGTCTCCTATTACTTGCCTCTTGTACCTGACCTACTGCAAGCTGCTGCAGGTCGCTACATTTATCCGTAATGGTATGGTTGGCCCACACAGGAGAGTGCTGCTGCTGAATGCCTAAAATCTGTAGTCTGGATATAGCTGCACGCGGGTGGATGCACTGTCGGCTGTTGCCACCTCATACTGCTATGTCCTTTGCTGGTCAAGTGCCACCACCCTGGAGCATCACACACCACTCGGTCACTGAATGCTTCAAGTGTATGAATTCAGCGGAATAAACACATTATTGTTGCCACTACAATTATGTTTCTCTAACAGTCGTGGAACTAGTCCTTTGTACATGACTGAAACGTCATCTTAACATGTTACGGGATCAGCAGTCCCCAGTCCATCCTGACACAAAACAGTCGATAAGCTAGATTAGTGTATAAAACTCAAGGACAAAAGTAACTTTCACATGATGTGTCACTGCCAAGTTACATACACTATGTGATGAGAACTACCTGTACTCCTCCAAAAACATACGATTCTCATATTAGGTAAATTGTGCTGCCACCTACTACCAGGTACTTCATATCAGCGACCTCAGTAGTCATTAGACATCGTGAGAGAGCAAAACAAGGGGCTCTGTGGAACTACGGACTTCGAACATGGTCAGGTGATTGAGTGTCACTTGTGTCATATACAGTAGAGCGTCGATTATCCGAAGTAATTGGGGGACATGGGTGTTCGGAAAACTGGTTTGTTCGGATAATCGAACTGTACATGTTTATTTGCCAAAAAGAAGTACTGTACAGTAAATTTATTCATAAAAACGGGAATCTCTTTTAGTATTACAAAGTAACATACAAAGGCAACTTCAGTAGGAATATATAGTATGTGGCACATTTTATTAAACAAAAATATATACATATTACATACGCATTTTGCATGAACAATAACACAGTATACAAAATTAACGTTTAAAAAAATCCTTTATTTTGGTCTGCTCGCTTTAAAGTTCTAAGGCCCTCCAAGTTTTCCGTTGAACTGCATTGCCTTCTCACACAGAATGGGACCTGAGAAAGGTTCTCCTTCCGATCTCTTTTGTGTAAACCACTTGTAAACAGCATCATCTAGATCTGTGTTAGTGGCGAGCTTCATAGTTTTACGACTTGTTGATCCATCAGTAGAATCAAGAATAGCTATAAAATTTGCTATGCTCGTCTTCGCTTTTTTATATCCGTAATTGTCGACTTCCCCACCTTGTACTCATTGGATAAAGTAGTTACAGGTTCACCTTCTTCTAACCTTTTAATAATCTCGTACTTGTTCCTCATAGAAAGGACAACACGTCTACTTTTAAGCATTTCGTATCGTCCACTTCTTCACGCAGCAGCACACAAGTGGTCGTAACAGAGAACAGAAGGTGACTGTTTTCAACGTGAGAAGCTCTTCTTGGGGGCGCGCAATCCTTCAAACTGCGCGGAGCGGCACACCTCAACTCTAAGCTGGCGCAGCTGTTGCTGTGAACAGCTTTGATACTGCCGCTACTTCTACCGCCAGTGCCAAGCCGACAGAAGTGTGCTGATCGTTGAACACAGCGACTGGCGGCTTGGCCGGTCAGCAGCGCCTTGTGAAGGCCCCATTAGAAGCAATGTTCCGCCAGCGGTGGCCCAGTGCGGCGACTACTGTGGGAAACTTGGTTTGGGAGTGAGGGGGATGATGGACGGTAGGGTGGGAGAGTAACAGGTGCGAGCGAGTACACAGTTCGGTTAAGCGGTCGTTCGGTTGACTGACGTTCGGATAATAGACGCTCTACTGTATTTGTATGTGATATTTCCAAACTCCTAAACATACCTACGTCCAATGTTTCCGATGTGATAGTGAAGTGGGAACGTGAAGGGACATGTACAGCACAAAAGCGTTCAGGCTGACCTCGTCTGTTGACTGACAGTGACTGCCGACAGCTGAAGAGGGTTGTAATGTGTAACAGGCAGACATCTATCCAGACCAACACACAGGAATTCCAAGCTGCATCAGGATCCACTGCAAGTACTATGACAGTTAGGCGGGAGGTGGGAAACGACGCCTCGCTTGATTTAAGGAGCGTAAACATTGAACGATTGAACAGTGGAAAAACGTTTTGTGGAGTGACGAATCACGGAACACAATGTGGCGATCTGATGGCAGGGTGTTGGTATGGCGAATGCCCGGTGAAGGTGATTTGCCAGCTTGTGTAGTGCCAACAGTAAAATTCGGAGGCGGTAGTGTTATGGTGTGGTCGCGTTTTTCATGGAGAGGGCTTGCACCTCTTGTTGTTTTGCGTGGCACTATCACAGCACAGGCCTACATTGATGTTTTAAGCACCTTCTTGCTCCCATTGTCGAAGAGCAATTCAGGGATGGCGATTGCACCTTTCAACACGATCGACCACGGTCTGTGGCGAAGCATAATACAGAAGGTAACTGAAAGAAATGTGCAATGACATGACCTGAAATTGCAGTTTTATTCAAAGACAATAATTACACTGACATCACCGTGATTCGAGATGGTCCCCTGGACATTACCAAAGGTGGAACTTAATACGTTTTGTGTTGTCACTTTGGTTGGCAATCCATGCGGCCACACCTTGTGCTAAGGTGTTCCATTCCTCCACCAGGGTGGCTGACAAGTGCTGGATAGTCGTTGGTGCATGTGGATGTGCTTCATTACGTCCCTCCAATGCATCAATAAGTCAATTATTATACGCAAAGTAGTTAAAAAATTTTATTGTAATCAAATAGGAAACTTACAACAACATAATTTTTCGACATAGTCTCCTTGGACTTCAACGCACTTGGTCCATCGTTGAACAAGCATACTGATGCCCTCATAAAAGAAGGTTCTCGGTTGAGCTGCGAGCCAGGAATGCACCGCTTCTTTCACTGCTTCGTCCAAGGCAAATCGACAGCCCCTTAATGCCTGTTTGAGTGGACCAAACAAGTGATAGTCAGAAGGGGAAGGCTCTGGACTATATGGAGGATGATCAAATACTTTAAATTTGAGTTTCTGGAGTGTTTCAGGAGTGTGGGCAGCAGTATGCGGACGGGCATTGTCTTGCAACAACACAACACCTTTTGACAGCAGTCCTCGACCTTTGCTTCGAACTGCAGGCTTTAGCCTGGCAGTAACCATCTCACTGTAACGTACACTGTTTATTGTTGTGCCCCTTTCCCCATAATATTCCAGTACTTGACCTGTCCCAAAAAGCCGTAATTTGGATGTTTCCATTAAATTCTGAGCTCGTAATGACAGAGCCACGTGTCGTCTCCAGTAATGATCCTGTCTAAGAAGTTGTCCGATGTGTTACCATAGCGATCCAAATGTTTTTTTGCAGATGTCCAAGCGCGTTTGTTTATGGAACTGCGTGAATTTTTTTGAGACCCATCTTGCATAAACTTGATGAAACCCAAGTCTGTTGTGAATGATTTCGTAGGCAGAACGGTGACTAATTTGCAGACGATGTGACACTTCGTCAATAGTTAATCGTCTGTCTAAGAGAAACATTTCACGTGAACGCTCAATGATTTCTTCATTTGTGGCGATAAACAGTCGTCCGGCTCCTTCATCGTGCATAGCACTTGTGCGACCATTTCGGAATTTTTAAATCCATTCGTAGACACTCCGTTGTGGCAAAACACTGTTCCCGTACTGTACCGAAAGTCTTCGATGAATTTCGGCCCCTGACACGAGTTCTGACAAAAAAAAAAAACAAAAAACAAAAAAAAAAAAAAAACGGATCACTGAACGTTGCTCTTCTTTGGTACAAATAGACAGCGGAGCAGCCATGATTAACAGCACGGCAGCGATAACGAAACTAACCTAGCAGCTGGAAAATTGCAAATATGTAAGAGCAAATAAACAAAGCATGCGTCATCAACGTAAAACGACAGTACGACAAAAATAAACAAAAATATAGCTTAATTGCGGATAATAATTGACTTAGCCTCGTATGCAAGATGGGATTTAAGTCAGAGCATGGTCAGGCCAGTCCATTCGCCGAATATAGTACCAAGAGTTCCTCCACCTGTGCACTTCGGTGTGATCAAACACTGTCGTCCATAAAACTGACGTCGGAGCTGGATGACCCCTGAAAAGACGCACATGGCGAACGAGTACAGTGTCACAATAATGTTGAGTGATGAGCATACCGTGTTCAGAGTTCTGGAGGCCAGTAGGTCCATGCAAATTTATGCATCCACACATCATAACACCTACACCACCAATACGACGAAGTTCGACCATCCTGGATATACCCTCCTATAAGGAGAACGGCGAGACGGGAGAACACGTAATGCATAGGAACATTATCGAACATGATTGTTTTGGTGGTTCAGATGTATGTTACAGGGAGGTATTATAATGAAAAGTGCCTATCACATCCAAATCTTTGAACATGATACACTCACCAGTCAACATTATTGTGACACTGTACTCCTTCCTCATGGGCGTCTTTTTAAGGGGTGCATTCGACCCTGATTTCATTTCTGCGCATGACAATCTGCGACCACATCAAAATTCACAGGTGAAGGATATCTAGGTGCTGTGTTGGCAGAAGAGCCAACACCGTGTTGCTAGAGGAGGCCGAAATGCACGCATTTAATTACACGAGACTGGCGTGAGGTCTGGAACAGGTCAGAGAAATAAGACTAGCAAAACAGGAGGTAACTGGTAGAATACTTAACTTTAATCCACAATTGGTGAACATCTCTCTTGACTGTACGTAATTTCCATCTCAATATAAACTGGTAATGGCGCCTTGCTAGGTCGTAGCAAATGACGTAGCTGAAGGCTCTGCTAACTATCGTCTCGGCAAATGAGAGCGTATTTGTCAGTTAACCGTCGCTAGCAAAGTCGGCTGTACAACTGGGGCGAGTGCTAGGAAGTCTCTCTAGACCTGCCGTGTGGTGGCGCTCGGTCTGCAATCACTGACAGTGGCGACACGCGGGTCCGACGTATACTAATGGACCGCGGCCGATTTAAAGGCTACCACCTAGCAAGTGTGGTTTCTGGCGGTGACACCACACTAGGAACGATATTTGGGAAATGGAGTGGTCTCCCCATTCCACCGAGCACATGTCGGATGTGTCGGGAGGTGTATTCCATACCAACATGTACCAACGGCCATCCATTATTGTCAACCATGCTGGCAGAGGAGTGGAACGCTGTTCCCTCAAGAACTACTAACGAACCTTGCGGCCAACATGGGAGCAAGTTACATATTATTCATTGCGCTCTGTGGTAATTGCCTACCCTATAATGAACCATGTCCCTCTCTTTGTACCAGGGTACCATTACGAACGGCGGTGACTTTTTCTCTTTGTACCAGGGTACCATTACGAACTGCGGTGACTTGAGTGTACGAGTAACTATTGTCTTTGACGAAAAGTGTCATTTCTGTACGTCTCATTGCATATTTATTTCGTTATCTTATACGAGGTGCATTCAAGTTCTAAGGCCTCCGATTTTTTTTCTAATTAACTACTCACCCGAAATCGATGAAACTGGCGTTACTTTCGACATAATCGCCCTGCAGACGTACACATTTTTCACAACGCTGACGCCATGATTCCATGGCAGCGGCGAAGGCTTCTTTAGGAGTCTGTTTTGACCACTGGAAAATCGCTGAGGCAATAGCAGCACGGCTGGTGAATGTGCGGCCACGGAGAGTGTCTTTCATTGTTGGAAAATGCCAAAAGTCACTAGGAGCCAGGTCAGGTGAGTAGGGAGCATGAGGAATCACTTCAAAGTTGTTATCACGAAGAAACTGTTGCGTAACGTTACCTCGATGTGCGGGTGCGTTGTCTTGGTGAAACAGCACACGCGCAGCCCTTCCCGGACGTTTTTGTTGCAGTGCAGGAAGGAATTTGTTCTTCAAAACATTTTCGTAGGATGCACCTGTTACCGTAGTGCCCTTTGGAACGCAATGGGTAAGGATTACGCCCTCGCTGTCCCAGAACATGGACACCATCATTTTTTCAGCACTGGCGGTTACCCGAAATTTTTTTGGTGGCGGTGAATCTGTGTGCTTCCATTGAGCTGACTGGCGCTTTGTTTCTGGATTGAAAAATGGCATCCATGTCTCATCCATTGTCACAACCCACGAAAAGAAAGTCCCATTCATGCTGTCGTTGCGCGTCAACATTGCTTGGCAACATGCCACACGGGCAGCCATGTGGTCGTCCGTCAGCATTCGTGGCACCCACCTGGATGACACTTTTCGCATTTTCAGGTCGTCATACAGGATTGTGTGCACAGAACTCACAGAAATGCCAACTCTGGAGGCGATCTGTTCAACAGTCATTCGGCGATCCCCCAAAACAATTCTCTCCACTTTCTCGATCATGTCGTCAGACCGGCTTGTGTGAGCCAGAGGTTGTTTCGGTTTGTTGTCACACGATGTTCTGCCTTCATTAAACTGTCGCACCCACGAATGCACTTTCGACACATCCGTAACTCCATCACCACATGTCTCCTTCAACTGTCGATGAATTTCAATTGGTTTCATACCACGCAAATTCAGAAAACGAATGATTGCACGCTGTTCAAGTAAGGAAAACGTCGCCATTTTAAGTATTTAAAACAGTTCTCATTCTCGCCGCTGGCGGTAAAATTCCATCTGCCGTACGGTGCTGCCATCTCTGTGACGTATTGACAATGAACACGGCCTCATTTTAAAACAATGCGCATGTTTCTATCTCTTTCCAGTCCAGAGAAAAAAAATGGATGCCTTAGAACTTGAATGCACCTCGTATACTACACTGTAGCAGTTCTTCCTATTTAAGGTCCAAGTTTCGTCGAGATATGTCACCTGAAGTCTCACATTATGTGAAAGCTACACTCGTCCTTAATTTTTGTACACCAGTGAATAACGTAGAGGAGACAAGCCTCGATCTCACTTGTGTCTTCCTTTCGTGTCTTAATTATTTGGTAACAACTATCGTTAATGTTAATTTTCTCTGCGAACTAAATATCGGGTCTTTCTTAATCGATCAGATTGCATGAGCTTGAGGTCTGAGTCTTGGTTTCATTTTAACCCTGAAAATATGTGTTGAAATAAAAAAATGGACATTAATTATTTCAGAGCTGAATAAAAATATGCCGTGATACTGCAAAAAGTTGATACTGGTGGCATTTTACTCAAGCAGCCATATATCATACTACTCGACACAGTACCACAGTCAGTTGTTCCAAAATAGGAGCACACACAGGTCTCGAATGTTGGGAGGTATGAAAACTGTGACACTGGTATTTATTTACTGCTATCCAAACTGTTGAAGAAGCAACAGTCGCAACCGTTCAATTTTTAATTTATGTGACTGTTTAATACTAGGTGGGTTTTTTCTTGGAAAAATCGTAAACTAAATTAAAAAAATATTTTAAATATTGAATGTGTTCCATTGTATCGTTCTTATAAGTACCATGCTAATATTTACTTCTCTATCCACACGGCCGGCCGGTGTGACCGTGCGGTTCTAGGCGCTTCAGTCTGGAACCGCGTGACCGCTACGGTCGCAGGTTCGAATCCTGCCTCGGGCATGGATGTGTGTGATGTCCTTAGGTTAGTTAGGTTTAAGTAGTTCTAAGTTCTAGGGGACTGATGATCACAGATGTTAAGTCCCATAGTGCTCAGATCCATTTGAACCATTTTTTTTCTATCCACACGCTACTCTACAGACTGTATTGTAATTTGTAGCCGACGGTGACACAGGTGAAAGTATACAATAACTGAAGCATAAAGATTCCAGGATAACTGCGAATGTTTGGTTACGAACCGCCCATGACTTCAGTATGAAACATTGTTCTAATTAGTGCCATTGTATTTCAAATGTAGACTTTTCGATTACATCCCTATCTAATTGGGCTCTAATTTTACCCATGGCCCATGGCTGGGATTGTAGCAGATGAATAATGGGGAACTGGCACAGTTAGTTGCTGATGTCAGACGGCATGTGATGCACCAGCATGGTCCAAGATGTCAGGTCGAGCAGGGCTCTGAACTTGGCCTCCAAAATCACCTGACCTCGCATATCTGAAATTTTCTGTCTGAGATCTCCCAAAAGTGGGAAGAACAGGAATAGCATATTCTATGTTCTTTACAAGATTTACGAGGTTATCCGCTGGTGTTTGAAAGCAGTCATAACTCAGTGTAGACACAAGTAGAGTATTTCATCCAAATGTGAGAACCACACATCGAAAATCTTAATTAAGTGGTACGAGTGTACAGTAATTTTCTTTCTTAAGCTAGTTAGTGAGTGAAATATGAGACCAATTAGATGGGGACTTAATCGAAAAGTATACATTTCAAATACCTTTGTACCAATTAGGACAATTCATCATACTGTAGTCTAGCGGCTCATAATCACAAATTTGCTGTTAACCTCGCAAATGGTTCTTTTGTAGACACATGTTTATTAGGACGTTTTTGCTTCTTTGCCGTATCTCTTCGTCTCTGAGAATTTTCGCTTTAATATGGTGCACCCTGTATATGCAGTTTCCATATTTGTTTCCAATCAGGTATCCTCCTTTTAGTAAAAGAATCATGGATTTTTTTTGTGCTCCATCTGTTTTTACCTATTTTACATTGGTCATGAATTTCCCTTATGCTCTGTCTGTTTTTACATTTAGTCTTTCCACCCTCTCTGTCAGCATCATTATGAGAATAGCAACTACTAGTATTCATTTTACTACTACTCCAATCATCGCAGAAAGCTGTATTGCTACAACTACCATCTTCATAACTCTCGAAAACCAATAACAGTTATTACTTGGGCTGCTAACACTAATACTGAACTCTCACAACACCTATGAGGGCTTACGTTCTTTTTGGTATTGGTCTTACCATATCTCTTCCTAATAACGCGTCTACTACACCCTTTATTACGTCTATTTCTAGTAACATATGTTCTCTTTGTTTCTTAGTGGGAAAACAGTGTTTGAATCATGTAGAGAGGCTCGGAAACGTATTTCTGAAAATTTCCTTTTGCAGTTACTTTTAATTCGCTGCCGATGCTTGCAACGAGGGTGTAAAAGAATCACAGCCACACTAGTAATATTCCAAATGCATTGACACAGGAAAAAAAATGTGACAAGATATCAAGACCTGCATTAAAATTAAAATTTAATCACTGTGAACATTTGCTATCCACTAGGAATATAACTATCAAATATTTCATTTGTTATTCAATTAAAAAACTAGGATACAAATTCTTTCATAGATAATATTACCACATATCCTCAATTTACAATAGCCAGTTTCTATTCTTCATAATCATAAACATCTATTTAGCAGTTATAAATATAAAAGCAAAGAGTATGTGTGTATATTTGTAGGTTCAGAATCTCTTCCCAAATTGTCCGCCTTCTTAGTTGAATGGTAACATGTTTGCCTGCCATGCAGCGGCCCCAGGTTCGATTCCCAGCTCGTTGAAGATTTTCCCCACTAGTGGACTGTGTGTTCTGTTGTCCTCATCATCAACTCACCCATGTGGCATCACCTGAAATAAGACTTGCATCCTGGCAGCTGAACTTCTCTGGACAGTGCCTCCCAGCCATCAATGCCACATGATTATTTCATTTATTTTTCCTCCAATTTAATTTTGAACAGAAACAAAACGCCTCATAAGTATCAGAACTAGCTCCAATAGGAGAAGGGCGAAAACGTGTTTTTTTTCCAGCACCAGGCATGACAGGCATGTTGTTTGGCAACAGTATTGACCTGCCTAATAACTTGCTTTGCCGGACAGCCTGCTTGTCAGAGGCAAGAAACATTTTTCTGGGCCCCAACATGTAGGCTGCCCTTCATGACAGGGATGCTATTTTGGAGTAGTATTGGTCTGCTGTATCGACTTGATCTCCATGGCGGCCTGTACGCCAGGTGAAAAGAAATGATTTTCAAGCCCCTGATCTGTAGCCTGCCTTGCGCAACAGATGTGTTGTGGGAGTATTATCGACCTGCTTTACCGAACTGTATTATAGTGGCTATGTGTGCTGATGAACATGGTTGGGGACAGGCTGAGATTGATAGAGAAGGGACTGACAGTATGAAGGAGAGGTGTAAATGGACAGAGAGATGGAAGCAGAGGGAGATGTGTGAAGTAGGTAGAAGGTGTAGAGGAGCTGTGGGCAGTTGGAACAGGAAGATGGAAAGAAAGAGGGGGGGGGGGAGGATATGGTCAGAGGGAGGGAATGGAACATTTGGTCAGAAAGAGGGGACAGAGGAAATGGACAAAGAGAGAGAGAGAGGAGAAGTTAAAGAGACAGAGTGAGTGGGGTGCAAGACACAGCGAGTTGGAGATGGGAAGATGAGGCGGATCGACAGAGGGAGGAAGAGATCGACACAGAGAAGGGGATGAGACGATATGAGTCAAACACATATGTGCGCAAAGACATGGGGAAAAGACTAGTTTTTTTATTAAACTTGGTGCCTTGCGTTACTCTGCTAGAGTCCTTTTAGTTTGCTTTACTTTATTGATTAGCTCCGCTTTCCACATTAATTGCTGCGTTCTGTTGTCGCTCACTCTCTGTTCCATATTACCGTTCAACGAGCGTGATTTCTTCATATGGTGGAAGGCTCTCGGGATAGTTCATTTCGTGCCGTTACAGATAAAAGAAACAAAAAGAATCTCGTTTATAGATCACAAACATTCGCAATTATTCCCGTTGCGTTTCTAATAAGCTGGAAAGAGAAAAATGCAAAGGACAAAATTACATTTACGTGTCAGGACCAAGTGCGACCCAGTAAGTACAGCTCAATAGCATATTATCTTACCTTGCCTTGCTACACTAGTTATCTGTTTACTTTAATCCAAAAAAGATGCTTTCTCTTTCGTATTTTAATACTACACCCAGTTTCTTGAATCGCGCCTTCGGTACCAGATCGGCCAACGTCTGGTCCAGCCACATTTTGCTGCCTCCAGATAGTAAGGAGACGGATGAGAAGTCATGTTGCACTCCCTTCCCTTCATTATTCTGTTGCAGGGTCAAGCTATTGTACAAACGCAAGGCTCCCTTCTTGTCTACACGACTGTTGTGTTTACTTAGTAACGAGTTACAGTTTGTAAGTCAACATTGGATAGAAGGCGAAGAGTGTGAAAAAACAATTTTACTTTCCAATTCGCCACAGCCGTAGTTGGTCCTCGCTCTACAACTAGTTCCGTTCAAATACGTAGCATTTGGCACATGTGCGAAGGGACAGCTCAAATGTTCCTGTCCTCGGCAGAGCTTGTGTAGTACCCGTCTTTCTCGGTAGGTATATGTTGCAGACGTCCTTGCGAATTCAGTACTGCCTCTGACGTTACCCAGAAAGAATTAGTCTATATGTAGTGAAGTTTTTTGTTGCACATGTTTCGCTCTTTGCTCTTCTTCTGTCCCCTTTTCTTTTCCTTTACGATAGGCGATGTAAGTCAATAACATGTGGCTGTGAAATTTTACTTCCATCTTCGGGAAATCTCCGATGAAACTGTTGTGACATGGAAAATAGCTTACGAACACAACACTGTGGAAAGGGTCGATTGTACGAATGATTTCCTTGTTTCCAAAATCGCGAACTGTCGATTAATAACGAACTCCTTTCGAGACGTCCGCAAACTAACCAAATGGACGCAAATGTCGAGAAATTCACGACCTTGTACTTAAAGGTCAACGACGGAGCAATGTCTCGGAGATCGTTTCGGGGAATTTTCACAGAATCTTTGGGATTAAGAAGGGTAGCTCCATGACTGTGCTTAGGGTACTGACATACTAGCAAAAACAGAGTCGAGTGGAAGTATGATTTGAAAGAATAGCTCCAAAGCCTACCCAGAGCTTTTCCCGAGGCTTTTACTGGTGATGAGTCGTGGTCCTATGCCTAAGACCTTGCAACTTGTCGCGTAGACCAAGAAAATTTCGACCAGTGAAGTTAAACGTGAAAATGATGCTCATTTGTTTGTTTTGATGTGGGAGGAAGAAGGATTTACCGCATTCACGTTTAGTTCCACCAAATCAAAGCGTTAATCCCGTTTATCATTGGAAGTTCTGAGACGACTACGTGACAGTGGGTATAAAAAGGACCCTATGTGTAACAGACAACTCGGGCACCTATTTTCGGACAAAAACGGTGTAACTCCCTTATCCACGCACCTCCTGAACTAGCTCTGTGCAAGTTCTTCTTGTTCCTCGATGTGAAAAATGACATGAAAGGACAGCAGTTTCACGAAGTAGGAGAAATGAAGGAAAAAAGAGGAAGGGGCTGTCAGCTATAAGTAAAGATGCGTATAAAAATATTCCCAACAATGTATTATTGATTAAACGAATGAAAAATATGCCAGGTGTAACGGGTATAAGTGCAGATATTTTTACACGTGGTACATTAATACACGGCCAGACAAAGTTAGTACTCCTGACAATAAAACCTTGATTTTGATATGATGTCGGCATACACCACCTGAGGCCGGCCGAAGTGGCCGTGCGGTTAAAGGCGCTGCAGTCTGGAACCGCAAGACCGCTACGGTCGCAGGTTCGAATCCTGCCTCGGGCATGGATGTTTGTGATGTCCTTAGGTTAGTTAGGTTTAACTAGTTCTAAGTTCTAGGGGACTAATAACCTCAGCAGTTGAGTCCCATAGTGCTCAGAGCCATACACCACCTGAGAGATAGTAGATGTGCTGATAATGGTTTCAACGTCGTCCGCCAACAGATGGCTACGACCCTGCAACCAAACTAAAGTCACCAACTACCAGAGCGCCATCGTCTGTGTCTACCTGTTAGTAAGGGATGATCACAGACAAAAGCCTCAGTGTAGTGCAAACATGTGAAGCAAGCATGTGACCATGCCACAGGGACGCACTCGTGTTTCCTACAGCAAACTGAGCGAGTTTGAAAAGGGTCAAATTGTGACCTTCCGATTGGTGGGATGGTCCTCTGAGAAATGCCACATGAGTTGGTTGTGTTGCATCGGTTGTGGAACTTTTTTGGTATGAGTGGTCACGTGGACATTCTCACACCTGTTGACGACGTTCTGGACGTCCACGCACTACAGATCGTCGTATTGTAAGAGCAGCAGTAGCAGAGCGTGCAGCTACCACACCACAGATATGAGAGCTTGTGATCCAGCACATGTCAACATGAACTGTTGCGAACCGTTTATTACCAGTGGGATTACGGGCACGCACCCCTCTAACCGGTCTTTGACTCACACCATATCATCGACTGGTGGCGTTAGAGGATCGCCATGCTCCTCAGAGATGAAAGAAAATTCTACCTGCATGTAAGTGATGGCCATTTGCACTTACAATGTGGCCTGGAGAGCGCTGTGTTGTAGAGCGCATTCAGCCCCATCCCAGGCTTTATGGTCTAGGGTGCGATAAGTTACAACTCTCGTTCACCTTTGGTGTAACTAGAGGGGACGTCAACCAGCGATCCTTTGCTGTTCGTGCAATAGGAAGGTGACGTGTTGTTCGGACAGGATAGTACTCGCCCACACACTGCCCCTGAAACTCAACCTGCTCTGCAAGACGCGCAGCAACTTCCCTGGCCAGCATGATCTCCAGATTCGTCTCCAATCGAGCATGTGTGGGAAATGATGAGACGACTCGTCAAGCAACAACTCTTACGGAACTGCCTCAGCAGGTGGAGCAGGCGTGGGATAACGTACCCCAGGACAGTATTCGCCATCTGTACAATCGACTGGATGCCGGAGTCAGCGTCTGCATTGCCGCCCGTGGAGGCTACACCACATACTAATATGGGTGTTTCAGCGTGGATCGATACCTGGTACATCAGAAGCGCTTTTGCTATTCGTCTGTAAATGTAATCATTTCATGTACTCCACATCCATGTTGCAGCAATAAATCTTGAGTGAATTGGAAACCTCTGAAAGGGTGTACTAATTTTTTCCCAGCAGTGTATACACACACATTAGTGTGTTGGTTGTTTTTACACCACAAACTTTACGACATGATTTCTTCTGCATGGTCATAACTGCACCACTAAGTGAACTGCGCTAGTCAATATACAGGGTGGTCCATCTGAAGTTTCGGATGAGATTCTGTCGAAAACTATACATCGGGTAAAAATAGTGGGTAAGACAAGTTAGTAAGCCCAGAGGGGGACGTCAAATGATACTACACGTGACGTCCAGCCCCCGACCCATGTACTGTATCCTACTTTTAGCATTACCCAGCATCAACGACATGGACGTAGTAGAATGATGTTCCCATGGAGTGCTTAATTTGTTTGAGTCCCCTTGCCTCTCATCTACATCTACATGATTACTCTGCAATTCACATTTAAGTGCTTGGCAGAGGGTTCATCGAACCACAATCATACTATCTCTCTCCCATTCCACTCCCGAACAGCGCGCGAGAAAAACGAACACCTAAACCTTTCTGTTCGAGCTCCGATTTCTCTTATTTTATTCTGATGATCATTCCTACCTATGTAGGTTGGGCTCAACAAAATATTTTCGCATTCGGAAGAGAAAGTTGGTGACTGAAATTTCGTAAATAGATCTCGCCGCGACGAAAAACGTCTTTGCTTTAATGACTTCCATACCATCTCGCGTATCATATCTGCCACACTCTCTCCCCTATTACGTGATAATACAAAAGGAGCTGCCCTTTTTTGCACCCTTTCGATGTCTTCCGTCAATCCCACCTGGTAAGGATCCCACACCGCGCAGCAATATTCTAACAGAGGACGAACGAGTGTAGTGTAAGCTGTCTCTTTAGTGAACTTGTTGCATCTTCTGAGTGTCCTGCCAATGAAACGCAACCTTTGGCTCGCCTTCCCCACAATATTATCTATGTCGTCTTTCCAACTGAAGTTGTTCGTAATTTTAACACCCAGGTACTTAGTTGAATTGACAGCCTTGAGAACTGTACTATTTATCGAGTAATCGAATTCCAACGGATTTCTTTTGGAACTCATGTGGATCACCTCACACTTTTCGTTATTTAGCGTCAACTGCCACCTGCCACACCATACAGCAATCTTTTCTTAATCGCTTTGCAACTGATACTGGTCTTCAGATGACCTTACTAGACGGTAAATTACAGCATCATCTGCGAACAACCTAAGAGAACTGCTCAGATTGTCACCCAGGTCACTTATATAGATCAGGAACAGCAGAGGTCCCAGGACGCTTCCCTGCGGAACACATGATATCACTTCAGTTTTACGCGATGATCTGCCGTCTATTACTACGAACTGCGACCTTCCTGACAGGAAATCACGAATCCAGTCGCACAACTGAGACGTAACCCCATATTCCCGCAGCTTGATTAGAAGTCGCTTGTGAGGAACGGTGTCAAAAGCTTTCCGGAAATCTAGAAATACGGAATCAACTTGAGATCCCCAGTCGATATCGGCCATTACTTCGTGCGAATAAAGAGCTAGCTGCGTTGCACAAGAACGATGTTTTCTGAAGCCATGCTGATTACGTATCAATAGATCGTTCCCTTCGAGGTGATTCATAATGTTTGAATACAGTATATGCTCCAAAACCCTACTGCAAACCGACTTCAATGATATAGGTCTGTAGTTCGATGGATTACTCCTACTACCCTTCTTAAACACTGGTGCGACCTGCGCAATTTTCCAATCTGTAGGTACAGATCTATCGGTGAGCGAACGGTTGTATATGATTGCTAAGTAGGGAGCTATTGTATCAGCGTAATCTGAGAGGAACCTAATCGGTATACAATCTGGACCTGAAGACTTGCCCGTATCAAGCGATTTGAGTTGCTTCGCAACCGCTAAGGTATCTACTTCTAAGAAACTCATGCTAGCAGCTGATCGTGTTTCAAATTCTGGAATATTCCATTCGTCTTCCCTGGTGAAGGAATTTCGGAAAACTGCGTTCAATAATTCCGCTTTAGCGGCACAGTCGTCGGTAACAGTACCATCGGCACTGCGCAGCGAAGGTATTGACTGCGTCTTGCCGCTTGTGTACTTTACATACGACCAGAATTTCTTCGGATTTTCTACCAAATCAGTTCCATCTCTTACCAATTTATGAGGTATGAATCTCTATATTGCTGTTGCTACTATATCTCTGAATGTGAGTCCCATCTCGTCTACATCTGCATAGTCAGTTCGGAAGGAATGGAGATTGTCTCTTAGGAAGGCTTCTAGTGACACTTTATCCGCTTTTTTAAATAAATTTATTTTGCGTTTGTTTCTGGTGGATTTGGAAGAAACGGTATTGAGCCTAGCTACAACGACCTTGTGATCACTAATCCCTGTATCAGTCATGATGCTCTCTATTAGCTCTGGATTGTTTGTGGCTAAGAGGTCAAGTGTGTTTTCGCAACCATTTACAATTCGCGTGGGTTCGTGGACTAACTGCTCGAAATAATTTTCGGAGAAAGCATTCAGGACTATCTCGGAAAATGTTTTCTGCCTACCACCGGTTTTGAACAAGTATTTTTGTCAACATATCGGGGGAAGGTTGAAGCCCCACCAACTATAACCCTATGAGTGGGGTATTTATTTGTTACGAGACTCAAATTTTCTCTGAACTGTTCAGCAACTATATCATCAGAGTCTGGGGGTCGGTAGAAGGAGCCAATTATTAACTTAGTTCGGCCGTTAAGTATAACCTCCACCCATACCAATTCACACGGAGTATCTACTTCGACCTCACTACAAGATAAACCACTACTGACAGACACAAACACTCCACCACCAATTCTACCTAATCTATCTTTCCTGCACACCGTCTGAGACTTCGTAAAAGTTTCTGCAGAACTTATTTCAGGCTTTAGCCAGCTTTCTGTACCTATAACGATTTCAGCTTCTGTGCTTTCTATTAGCGCTTGAAGCTCAGGGACTTTCCCAGCACAACTACAACAATTTACAACTACAATTCCGACTGTTCCTTGATCCAAGCACGTCCTGTATTTGCCATGCACCCTGTACTTTCCCGAGGCCTTCTAACCGAAAAAACCGCCCAGTCCACTCCACACAGCCTCCGCTACCCGTGTAGCCGCCAGCTGAGTGTAGTGAACTCCTGACCTATTCCTCGGAACCCGAAACCCCACCACCCTATGGCGCAAGTCAAGGAATCTGCAGCCAACACGGTCGCAAAACCGTCTGAGCCTGTGATTCAGACCCTCCACCTGGCTCTGAACCAAAGCTCTACAGTCGGTTCTGTCAACGATGCTGCAGATGGTGAGCTCTGCCTTCATCTCGTAAGCAAGACCGGCAGCCTTCACCAAATCAGATAGCCGCTGGAATCCAGAGAGAATTTCCTCAGATCCAAAGCGGCACACGTCATTAGTGCCGACATGTGCCACCACCTGCAGCTGGCTGCACCCTGTGCTCTTCATGGCATCCGGAAGGACCCTTTCCACATCAGAAATGACTCCAACCGGAATGCACACGGAGTGCACACTGGAATTCTTCCGGTCCTTAGCCGCCATATCCCTAAGGGGCCCCATTACGCGCCTCACATTGGAGCTCCCAGCTACCAATAAGCCCTCCCTCTGTGATTGCCCGAACCTTGGAGGCTGAGAATCATCCTCTGAAACAGGGCAGGCAGCTGCATCTGGCTCAGCCAGAGACAGTACCTGAAACCTGTTTGTCAGACGCACCGGGGAGGCTTTCTGATCAGCGTCTGGGGACGTCTAGCGCTGCCTGCCACGCCTTGGAACGACCTCCCAATCAACCACAAGCGAGGGCTCAGCCCAACTGTGGGCAGTAACTGGGGCAACCACAGTGGCAGACCTATCTGGGGACAGACGAGACGAGGTTGACATCCCCGTGATACCCAAGTCCGGTTCCCCACAGTGGTGCCCATTGGTAACAGCCTCAAGCTGCGCGACCGAAGTCAGCGCCGCCTGCAGCTGTGAGCGAAGGGATGCCAACCCAGCCCTCATCTGAACACAGCAATCACAGTCCCTGTCCATTCTAATCGATGTTGAACAACAATTACTGAAACACGAGTCCGTGCCTAGATAACGCAAGGGAAACACGCAAAGAATGTATGAACTAACCCGTGCAAATGCCTAACGACTGCGCTACAATCTGCCTGAATTTACGATTACAGTAACTAAAACTCGAAATTGCACCTCCCATATGAAACTCACACGCAATTTAAGTAAGAATCTACGAAGTAAACACAGAAAAGAAGCTATATACGTATCTTTCTGCGCTGTCGATGTGCGCCAACTGGGAGCTCAGGCCACACTGGTCTCTGAGAGCCTACTAGACAGACAAGTGCCACTGACGTACCAAAACAAAACAAATGCCTAACGACTGCGCTACAATCTGCCTGAATTTACGATTACAGTAACTAAAACTCGAAATTACACCTCCTATACGAAACTCACACGCAATGTAAGTAAGAATCTACGCAGTAAACACAGAAAAGAAGCTATATACGTATCTTTCTATGCTGTCGACGTGCACCAACTGGGAGTCCCCTTGCCTCTCACAATTTGGGGTACTTAATTAATGAAATTAGCCACGAAGAAATTGGTCAAAATTACCACTATTTGCTTCAATGCATAATGTCAATCGTCTGCGAAAGTTGTCCACAGTTTTGAGCACCACATCTCGTGGTATGGCTGCACACGCTCTAAGAATGCGTTACTCCATATCTTCCATTAGCTTCAACAAATCATGGCAGAGAAGTTTAAAGAAGATTCCCCAGCAACATTTCGGTCAAAAAAATACGGTCCTATCAAGTAACCGTTTAAAATTCCACACCAGGCCATTGACGACCATTTGCATTGATTGTCAATGTATCTGTGCCAGTGTTGATTGACAGGGGACCATTAGTGGCAATCATGACGATTTAATTCGCCATTGTTTTTGAATGTGGCTTAATCGGTGAACATAACGTATCATTTCCAAGGCCCACTGGCAGAAATGCACCCGTATTTGCATATCTTTCGGCGTTAATGCCTGTGTCAGTGTGATATGATACGCATGATATTTATGTGCCTTCAAAATCCTCAAAACAATTGATTTCGGTGTTCCAGTTTGTCTCTGAATCGCAAGACTACTAATTTCGGGATCCGGTTGAACGCAGGCGAGAACGGTAAGGGTACGAGCGTCATTTTCATTGTATTCCCGATGACGAGGTGGACGGTGCATGTATCCATTTCGAGCTCGTTGAGTGCAATTTGGAATAACGTTTTCTCTTGGATGTCGTCTGTTTGGGAAACGCAGCTGCAGCTTGTTATGGCATTCGCCTAAAATTAACATCATATCAACAATCTCTGTAGGAGGATAGTGAGCCATGTTTCGCTAAAGAATGATTTACTTTCGTCATTTGATGTTTACGGTTCACAATCTGAAAGTGAAGTGACGTCTGATCGCATTGCCATAGTTCGCAGTTTGGCCACGGTAGCGCCACAGTCAGGTGAGTAAAGCAATTGTGAAGAGTTTCCTAACGAGAATTTAATACCATTCCGCCTCCCTCCATCAAAAATTGTGGCGGGTAGGATACATTTTGTAAAAAAATAGCTTAATTTGCGTAAATAAAGAATTGGTGCACATTTTGTATCGATTTGGTGTGTCCTTCTCGGATAATTCTAAATAAATCGGAGTTCTTCCCCAATTTTACTTATTTCTCGAATTCAGCGCCATCTATCAATGGTTTAAAAAAATGTTTCAGACAAAACTTGATTACTTTTTTATCGAGAATCCGAATCTGCAATAAGAAATGGAGGTTTCCATTTAATATTTGTAAGTTTCCCCCCGCACCACCCATGGGGGCGGGGTTGGGGTGAAATGTATCATTTGATGTTCCCCTTTGAGCTTGCGAACTTGTCTTACCCACTGTTTTTACCCGATGTATGGTTTTCGAGATAATCTCATCCAAAACTTCAAATGGACCTCCCTGTATACTAACCGTTTTGCGTCCACGTGTCCGCATTTCAGCACCAACCCGCTGCCCAGGATAGAATACGCACTAATGGCTTGCTCTTGCCACTAACCAAACCGAAAACTTTCGACTTGTAATAGCTATCATTATTAGCCTACTAATGATGTAAATACTGAGGAAATATTGTTCAGTACGCCATCCTCAGTCACCATTAGAAATATCTGCACTTATACCCATTAAACCCTATATAATTTGAGAGTGCTTTGATGAGATATATTTGTTTTGAAAGAGATAATAAATATTGAGATATGTATCAAAGAAAGCTTTTTGTTGCACCCTCTCATACAGAACAATCTTCGTACAACGTAAGGCAGAGTTCCATCCAGCAGGACCACTATTTATGAATGAGTTAAGTATTTTGTTGAAGCCAGTGGCCAGTGGCACAATTAATCATAATAAAAATTGTGAAATATTGATGGAAGACTTCCGCATGTTTACATAAATCACCTAGTTGTGAAACAGAGTACAGTATAAATAATTATTAGGTTGACAAACGTTTGAAGTTAGCAATTAATTTTCATGTAGTTAAAGTGATCCAAATTTAATACCCTTTATACAATAACTGCCACGGTTTTTTCTTTTATTTTCTGTTATAATTTTTTTTTAGCTGTGATGCGATGTTTTGTTTCTTTCTCCGGTACTCTGTCTCGCCTTTCATCTTTCCCTGCCTCACTTTTCCCGCCTCCCTCTCTCTTTAGCTCTCTCCCTGTCTCTGTCTCACTTATTCAGCCTGGCAAAACACACATTTGATTCCATTCTCTCGGCGTTAGCGCCTGTGACGACGTTAACAACGCAAGCAGCGCTTCTCTTTGATGTTTATTGCCTTTGTGAGCGCGTTCGTGGTAATGGGCCGTGACATTTCGTTTTATAGCCCCCCCCCCCCCCCCCCTGCACTGACACGGCCGAGCCGCCTGCCGTTGCCATGGCAGTGAATGAGCGCAACACAAATCGCTCGTTAGCAGCCTTCTGTTTGAGCGACTGCAGCCCCAGTAGCGTTCAGACGTGACTGCGGTGCGTAGCCTGGCCGTGTTATTTGTGGATGGAAGTACTTTCATTGAGCCGTAAAAAATTATGACAACAGATACTATGGACACACGCTATAGCCTAGCATTTCCACGTGTGTCACCTTTCACTCTCTGGGTTTATTAGCTCTTATCCAGTCTGTAAAAAGAGTCAGAGTTGTATCAAATACTGCATTTCGAGGACCGTTTCACAACTGCTGGAAAGAGCATTTCGTTTCATTTCTTATAACCACTTCAAATAAGTAATGGCTATCAGCTGTAGAAGCTTCAGGTTTTTCGTGTTGTTTTATAATACTTCTGGCATTCCTCCACTGCATTTCAATTCCCTTGCAGGAGCTATTTTCTTGGTAGCCTCCTACTGCAAGCAAGTGTGCTTGTGATTCCTTTTTATTAGAATGTTGCTCTTCAGCCGCACCAATGCAAGGTGCATGCGCCGTGTCTTGTGAGAGTCACTAATTATTCAAAAGTGGTTTTGGATAGTTCGTGAAGAGAGGAGTGCAAGCATACGATACCTGAAATGAAAACATCTTCCACTTCCTCCTGTAATTACTGTACCTTCTTCTATCGATAGATGATGTCCATGGGCACGTTGAGGTGTTGTGCACTTGTATGCTGAAGTTATTACCTGTTAGCCAACTGCCTGTACTATGATAGTTTATCACAGTTGATTCGCATTCTGCCGTGTTCTCGTTTCGGTTACTGCTTTTATTGTGTTTTATACCACTTCTATAGATGCCTACATGGCGTAAGTTGTACAGTAGTGGAAATCAATATAAAGGCATGGATCTTTGCAGGAAAATTAACACCGTCGATTGGAATATTTGTGCACAATGTTCATACGACAGTATGAAATCCAGTACGAGGTGTGGCTAGAAAAAAACCGGACTAGTACTGGTGAAACAATAAAACGAATGCAATAAGGCTGAAAGTCGCGTGGCCTGTCACGTGACTCTCGCTCCGCCTACTGCTCGAGTTTCATCTGCCTCCTGCACTCAGTCTGCCCGTGGCGTCTGTTTTAAGTAGTTGACGTTTTGTTTGTGCGTCGGAAAATGTTGAGTGTACAGAAAGAAGAGCGTGTTAACATCAAATTTTGTTTCAAACTAGGAAAATCTGCAAGTGAAACGTTTGTAATGTTACAACAAGTGTACGGCGATGATTGTTTATCGCGAACACAAGTGTTTGAGTGGTTTAAACGATTTAAAGATGGCCGCGAAGACACCAGTGATGACACTCGCACTGGCAGACCATTGTCAGCAAAAACTGATTCAAACATTGAAAAAATCGGTAAACTTGTTCGACAAGATCGCCGTTTAACAATCAGAGCAGTGTCTGAGTTAACAGGAGTTGACAAGGAAAGTGTCGAACAAGTTTACCGATTTTTTCAATGTTTGAATCAGTTTTTGCTGACAATGGTCTGTCAGTGCGAGTGTCATCACTGGTGTCTTCGCGGCCATCTTTAAATCGTTTAAACCACTCAAACACTTGTGTTCGCGATAAACAATCATCGCCGTACACTTGTTGTAACATTACAAACGTTTCACTTGCAGATTTTCCTAGTTTGAAACAAAATCTGATGTTAACACGCTCTTCTTTCTGTACACTCAACATTTTCCGACGCACAGATAAAACGTCAACTACTTAAAACAGACGCCACGGGCAGACTGAGTGCAGGAGGCAGATGAAACTCGAGCAGTAGGCGGAGCGAGAGTCACGTGACAGGCCACGCGACTTTCAGCCTTATTGCATTCGTTTTATTATTTCACTAGTACTAGTCCGGTTTTTTTCTAGCCACACCTCGTATACCGACAGATTCAGTCAAATAATATCCCATTTGATGTTAGTGGTACAGTATATCACAAGACAGCAACGATTCAGGCTGTAGAGGGTGGAACTCAGTACAAAGGCAGTCGGTTTCGCGCCGTGTTAATGTGTGCATGAGTGCCTTTACTGCAGACAGGAAACGCAATTACTGACAGTGCGTGTTGTGAACATAAAAGACGACCACGCTAAAAACAGTTATCATGAGACGAAAAAGCAAAACTCGGCACGTACAAGAAAATAGGATTTTCTAATCGTCAAATTGCCAAGAAGATGAACCGTTCAAGTGCAGTGATTGATAATTTCGTTAGATTGTGCGCACGATATGGACAGAACGGAAAATATAGGCAAAGTAGAAAATTACCTGAGGCATGGAAAGGTTTACTTTTGCACAAAGCAGGGGCCACAACCCGTTATTGTTCACAACACGTTACTGATTTACAATTGCCAGTAACTTCCAGACGTGTACGACAAATTTTATCACATGAAACTTGCATTCAAGAGAAGACTGCAGAAACCCGCATTAACACCGAAACATAGGCTAAAGTGAAGTTTGCTGAAAAACGTATGCCATAGACTGCAGAATTGGATAAAATGATCTTCAGTGATAAGAAGAAGTAAAATTTAGACGGACAGAATGGAATTCAGTATCATTGGCACTATCTAAGAACAGAACAGCAGGTAAGAATGAGGAGAAATGTTGGTGGCGGAAGTGTTATGGTTTTGGCAGCCTTCTGCGCTAAAGGCAAATCATACATTCCTTGGCTGGACACTAGGATGAACTCTGCTTACACTGACATTCTAGAAACAGAATCTATGAGGACTTAGAGGACAAAAGTCTAATATTTCAGTAAGATAATGCATCTATGTATAGTTCTGCTAGGACCCAAAACTTGTTTGAAGATAAAGATATCGAGGTCTTGCCCTGGCCTGCACGTAGCCCGTATTGGACCCCGTGGAAAACCGCTGTGGAATACTTGCAAGGTGTGTTTATTGCAGGGGAAGGCAATTTGAGGCCGTCTGTGGGCCGAAAAGAGCAATACGAGAAGAGTAGGCGACAGTTTCACGATAAGAGCTACGAACCCTAACAAAATCAATGTCTAAGAAAATTTTTGAAGTGTTTAGGGAGAACAGAGCTTGGACAAAGTACTAACAATGCAATAACACAACAGGACAGCAAGTGCCTTTACATCAATTTCCATCCAGGAAATGCAAACGCCTCCAGTTATGAAAAAAAATGTAATTCTGCCATGGCTGTTTATTTCTTATATGTACGAGGGCAGTTCAATAAGTAATGCAACACATTTTTTTTCTGAAACAGGGGTTGTTTTATTCAGCATTGAAATACACCAGGTTATTCGCCAATCTTTTAGCTACACAACACTATTTTTCAACGTAATCTCCATTCAATGCTACGGCCTTACGCCACCTTGAAATGAGGGCCTGTATGCCTGCACGGTACCATTCCACTGGTCGATGTCGGAGCCAACGTCGTACTGCATCAATAACTTCTTCATCATCCGCGTAGTGCCTCCCACGGATTGCGTCCTTCATTGGGCACATATGGAAATCCGACGGTGCGAGATCGGGGCTGTAGTGTGCATGAGGAAGAACAGTCCACTGAAGTTTTGTGAGCTCCTCTCGGGTGCGAAGACTTGTGTGAGGTCTTGCGTTGTCATGAAGAAGGAGAAGTTCGTTCAGATTTTTGTGCCTACGAACACGCTGAAGTCGTTTCTTCAATTTCTGAAGAGTAGCACAATACACTTCAGAGTTGATCGTTTGACCATGGGGAAGGACATCGAACAGAATAACCCCTTCAGCGTCCCAGAAGACTGTAACCATGACTTTACCAGCTGAGGGTATGGCTTTAAACTTTTTCTTGGTAGGGGAGTGAGTGGCGCCACTCCATTGATTGCCGTTTTGTTTCAGGTTAGAAGTGATGAACCCATGTTTCATCGCCTGTAACAATCTTTGACAAGAAATTGTCACCCTCAGCCACATGACGAGCAAGCAATTCCGCACAGATGGTTCTCCTTTGCTCTTTATGGTGTTCGGTTAGACAACGAGGGACCCAGCGGGAACAAACCTTTGAATATCCCAACTGGTGAACAATTGTGACAGCACTACCAACAGAGATGTCAAGTTGAGCACTGAGTTGTTTGATGGTGATCCGTCGATCATCTCGAACGAGTCTGTTCGCACGCTCCGCCATTGCAGGAGTCACAGCTGTGCACGGCCGGCCCGCACGCGGGAGATCAGACAGTCTTGCTTGACCTTGCGGCGATGATGACACACGCTTTGCCCAACGCCTCACCGTGCTTTTGTCCACTGCCAGATCACCGTAGACATTCTGGAAGCGCCTATGAATCTCTGAGATGCCCTGGTTTTCCGCCAAAAGAAACTCGATCACTGCCCGTTCTTTGCAACGCACATCCGTTACAGACGCCATTTTAACAGCTCCGTACAGCGCTGCCACCTGTCGGAAGTCAATGAAACTATATGAGACGAAGCGGGAATGTTTGAAAATATTCCACAAGAAATTTCCGGTTTTTTCAACCAAAATTGGCCGAGAAAAAAAATGTGTTGCATTACTTATTGAACTGCCCTCGTATCTACTGCTTTCATAGTTAATTCGATACATGTATGTTTCAGTCATTGTACTATTACTTTCGTGGAACCCCATCTTTATAATCATTTTCACTACTGTATGTTTACCCACCGCATTGCTGGTAGTTGGACAAGTTTAAGGAGGAAAAAAGTAGTCAAAGACTCGGAAAGTATCATGCAAGAATCACCTTCTTTGTTTCTCGCTAATGATCTAATCATATGTGATTCCATGTTGACGTAGCGCTGAAATTAAAAACTGTTCTGTATTTATCTTCGCATCTCACGGTACGTGGTAGCTTCCACTGCTTAGAATGAATACTGAATATGTATATCAGTAATCACTACATAACCATCACTACAATTTCTTTACAATGGTAAATCTTCATCGAAACCTCATGTTCATATAGAGATTCGCAAAATAATGTGACCTGTGATTCTAATTAATTTATCCTACATTTTGAAAGCCTTCTCTGCCACCAGTTTTTAGCTATTAAGAATGCGTACGTTATGACTCCGTTCATAATGCCCTTAATACCGGATGATCAAATAGTCAGTATAAACTTGAAAACTGAATAAATCACGGAATAATGTAGATAGAGAGGTACAAATTGACACGCATGCTTGGAATGACATGGGGTTTTATTAGAACCAAAAAAAAAAAAAATACAAAAGTTCAAAAAATGGCCGACAGATGGCGCTTCATCTGATCAGAACAGCAACAATTAGCAGCCGGCCACGGTGGCCGTGCGGTTCTGGCGCTGCAGTCCGGAACCGCGGGGCTGCTACGGTCGCAGGTTCGAATCCTGCCTCGGGCATGGGTGTGTGTGATGTCCTTAGGTTAGTTAGGTTTAAGTAGTTCTAAGATCTAGGGGACTTATGACCTAAGATGTTGAGTCCCATAGTGCTCAGAGCCATTTGAACCATTTTTTGAGCAACAATTAGCATAACAAAGTAAGACAAAGCAAAGATGATGTTCTTTACAGGAAATGCTCAATATGTCCACCATCATTCCTCAACAATATCTGTAGTCGAGGAATAATCTTTCACGCGTCTAGCAATATGGGGTGAAGCGCCATCCTGCATAAACATCGTACGTTCCAGCAGGTGTTTATCAGCCAGGCTGGGGATGATGCGATTCTATAACATATCGGCGTACCTCTCACCCGTTACGGTAGCAGTTACAAAACCAGAATCACGCATTTCCTCGAAGAAGAAAGGCCCGATAACGGTAGATGTGGTAAATTCAATCCATACTGTGACTTTGTCGTCGTGCAATGGAGTTTCCACGACAGTTCTAGGATTTTCGGTAGCCCAAATTCTGCAGTTGTGGGTGCTGACAGACCCTTGGAGCGTGAAATGAGCTTCGTCCGTCCACAACACGTTACTCAACCAATCACCTTCCACCATCTTTTGAAACGCCCACACCGCAAATTCCCTCCGCTTCACTAAATCACGCGCAGTCACTGACGTTTTGCTGTCCAGCGCCATCTGTCGGACATTTTGTGAACTTTGTTTTTTATTTTTTGGTTCTAATAAAACCCCATGTCATTCCAAGCATGTGTGTCAATTTTTACCTCTCTGTCTACATTATTTCGTTGTTTTTTAAGTTTTCAAATTTATACTGACTTTTTGATCACCCGGTATTTCCCTTTTTATTAAATTTAACCCATGAATGAACAAACAACAAGATCTGACAACTCTTAACGAATTTATAGTGGTGGGCGGACTTCCATAACGCAGTGGAACATGTATAGGGGCCTGTAACACGTGTAAATGTAAGACAAATTTCTCTCCATGTTCTTCAAATACCCTAATACAACCTGTAAGTGCGATTGGTTTTTTCTTACAGAAAAGACGCGTGGAATCTAGGTGGGAAAACCTTTTATGTGGTCTAATGCTTAATAACAAAAAACTGAATTGCTGGAACGCAGTTTCTCGAAATCTTTATGGCTGCAACACGTGCCTGAAAGTTCTCTGAAACTCGCCTCTTATATTACTTGTACTGATAATAGTCCAGAAAACAGGTTTTAGGGAAGCAGCATACTCACGCCTTATAAAATTCACATCAGTCTTTCCATTGTGTGCCAGCCTAGTCCGCTGTAACGAGCTCTGACGTCATAAATGTTGCGCAATACTTTAAAAATCAAGTAAATAACCTGAAACGTTTCTAGCATGTCAGGAGTTGTCGTGTCACTACCAGACACCACACTTGCTAGGTGGTAGCCTTTAAATCGGCCGCGGTCCGTTAGTATACGTCGGACCCGCGTGTCGCCACTGTCAGTGATTGCAGACCGAGCGCCACCACACGGCAGGTATAGAGACACTTACTAGCACTCGCCCCAGTTGTACAGCCGACGTTCATAGGAATGGTTCACTGACAATCACGCTCTCATTTGCCGAGACGATAGTTAGCATAGCCTACAGCTACGTCAATTGCTACGACCTAGCAAGGCGCCATTACCAGTTAATATTGAAATTATACTTTTGTATCATCAAGAGCGATGTACACCGATTATGGATTAAAGTTATTACATCAACTACGTACTTTAATTGCTACTATTAATTCCCTTAACTGTTCCAGACCTCACGCCAGTCTGCGTGTAATTAAACGCGTGCAATTCGGCCTCCTCTAACAACACTTCTGGAGTAATACTAAATCAATATGAGTTGAATATCAGTTCAATAACTTTAACCATTTTCGAAATTTGGACGTTTTTGTGTAAAAATCATTGGCGCAACAGAAAAGAGCTAGAAACTTAAAAATTTATATTTAGATTCCTATTGCATAATAATTTAGTAGAAACAGTATTCTGGATCTCACAAATTAAAATTTTAGTTGAAATTCATGATTTTCTGGTTTTTGTCTTAGAAATTAAGGAAGCAAGATAGATTAAGTAGGCGAATAAATAAAGCTAGGATGTTTAAATTTAAGTAGAATGGAGATCCGCTATAATCATAAAGATGTGAGAAATTTCAACTGAATAACTATAAAACTATAGCGATAGGGTATCTCCAAAGGGCAAGTTCAGAGCTCGTCTACTGCGTGTAGTGTAATTTAATTAATTCTCTCGCCCAAAATATTATGATTACTTACCTGTGTGCTGATTGCACATTTAAATTGAGTGCTTCATCGGCCATCAGCAAAGGAAGTTAGTCGGGAGAGCAGATTTGATCAGGCGTTCCCTTAGCGTCCGCACCTCGGCTTTATATGTAAGAATGCTGCGCGAGAAAGGAAGGCCCCAGTTCTCTCCAGACTCTGATTAGCACACCACCTGTGCTGGGAGTTGCGTCGTGTCGCGTCGGTACCATTGCTATAAACAGCCTCGGATGCCGTAATAAGTTACTCGGGATACGCGTAACCATGAAATCGTTTTCGAGTGGGATGACTTTAATGATCCATCTTCAGTTTGCGTACGTCGTATTTTCACTTGCCGCCACAGGACAGGCATTCTACCATTATTTAGCGTGGCGTTTGATGAACATTATCATCAAATTATGGCGAGCATTCACTTAAACATTTAATTGGAACAGTTATAGTGGCATCAGCGCATTAGATTCTGAACTGCTCTGGTAGTTGGATTGTGTGGATTTCTTTTGGTCTGTGACTTTCAGAATACAGTGAACATTTTAGAGAGATTGGTTTTTGATTATGAATCCCAGACAATCTCCTAATTCCTCAGAGCTATAAGCTGTAGCTATAAATGTATTTCTCAGATGAAGTGGGCACTAGGAATTCTAATGACAGGCTTCACGTTTTGCTAATCACTTTCTGGTTACCAATATTGTAGTTAGAGGGCCAGAGTTGAGAACGGCAAACAGCATAAATACAAAACAAGTATTCTATTATTCCACCCGCCGCCCCACAAGGTTATAATTAAACTTTCGCAACTGGAGCCAGTGTAGATGGTAAACTGTTTATCATATGGGTACCCAACTTTGTAATAATGATGTTCAGACCGTGCGCTGCAGGATTTGTGTTGTTAGCAGTTTTAGTGTCATGGTTTACTGATAGCCGGCGTTACTGGCACGGCGACATGGGTTTGAAACACAAGCATAAGTGTGCTTTACAGCTGCAGACAGTCATCATTGGTCTGCACAAGGCGATCAGTACTTTACACGTATAGCTGGTTTATCAAAACAACAGCAACTGTGCCGCTGCTCTCCGCGAGTGTCGGCGCGTTAAAGAAATACTGAGAGATTCTCTTTCAGCACCGCTGTCGAAGAAACTGCTACACACATTTAGTTACTGTTGCCATGGCTGAGAATGCTAGGCATAATGTGCGACCTTCAAGCAGTGCACGAGCCGCGTCACGACAGCTGAACATTCCGTGGTCCACCGTTCTCATAGTGCTGCGAACAATTGTGGAATGATGTCTCCAGTGCCGTTCTAGGCTGTCGTGGATGCAGATGGTCGTCACATTCAGCAACGATTGTAACCTGGAACGTAAATCTCTTACGCAGTTAATGGATGCTACTCTCTCATGTAGAAATTAAAATGTATTTCTTTCAATGGTTTATTCGTTGTTTGTCTTCCGCATGTCCTCATAAATATGCCATAAGCATGTTTCCACAAAGTTTCATTGTCCTACGATCACTCGTTTTTCATGGGGGACTTGTCAAGTAGCGAAAATTTAATTACAACTAGCCTGTAATTGCCCTGTCAGCAGGTAGCCGCTGGCGTAACTGCATCTGATCAGTTCCAATTGACCCGCGTTTGCGGCGTCATGCATTATCTGCGGCAGCGCCGTTATTTTACTCAGTCATGCCGAAAAATATTGGTGGAGCTGAACTATAGTTCAGGAATTTCCGTGTTTATTGTGGATAATAACTGAAATTAACTTAAAATATCTAATGCTTCATTTTCTCACGGAATCATTCTTGAAGTTTATGAACTATCAGAGTCAGTGGTGCATGTTCGTTTACCCTTTGTTCTGAGTAGTAGCAGGTGCGAACGCAACTTACTATAAACGATGTTCCTTCAGCAGAATCAGTGCCACTAAAAACTGCCTTCAGCAAATACAGTACTAACTCCAAGGCTTCGAGACGGTTACTACACTCATGTTCATAAATTAAGGATAATTGCAGAATGTGGTGCCCCACACCGTGACACTACACAAAACTGGCACTAATAGCATAGGCACATAGGGGATACGCACGACACAGATCTGTAAGTCCACGGTATTGGCGATGAGAAAACCCTCCCGAAACACATGCGCTACAAAACGCCACTGTTTCCTACGCATGTACCCCGACATCAATATGGGATATGATCACCATGCACACGTACACAGGTCGCACAACGAGTTGGCATACTCTGGATCAGGTGGTCGAGCAGTTGCTGGGGTACAGCCTCCTATTCTTGCACTAGTGCCTTTCTGAGCGCCTGTAGTGTCTTAGGGGTTTGAAGACATGCAGCGATACGTCGACCGAGAGCATCCCAGACGCGCTCGATGGGGTTTAGGCCTGGAGAACAGGCAGGCCACTTCATTCGCCTGATATATTCTGTTTCAAGGTACTCCTCCACGATGGCAGCTCGGTGGAGACGTGCGTTATCATCAACCAGGAGTAAGCTGGGGCGTACTGCACCCCTGAAAAGGAGGACATACTGGTGCAAAATGACGTCCCGATACACCTAACCTGTTACAGTTCCTCTGTCAAAGACATGCAGGGGTGTACGTGCACCAATCATAATCACACCCCACACCATCAAACCACGGCCTCCATACAGGTCCCTTTCAAGGACATTAAGGGGTTGGTATCTAGTACCTGGTTCGCGCCAGATGAAAACGCGGCGAGAATCACTATTCAAACTATACCTTGACTCGTCTGTGAACATGACCTGGGACCACTGTTCCAATGACCATGTACTGTGTTCTTGACACCAGGCTTTATGGGCTCTCCTGTGACCAGGGGTCAGTGGTATGCGCCTTGCAGGTCTCCGGGCGAATAAACCACGTTTGTTCAGTCGTTTGTAGACTGTGTGTCTGGAGACAACTGTTCCAGTGGCTGTGGTAAGGTCCTGAGCAAGGCTACCTGCAGTAGTGGCCGTCTGCGGGCACTGATGGTGAGATATCGGTCTTCTTGTGGTGTTGCACTCTGTGGACGTCCCGTACTATAGCGCCTGGATACGTTTCCTGTTTGCTTTAATCTTTGCCATAATCTTGAGGTCATACTTTGTGGCACACGCAAGGCCCGTGCTATGACCTGCTGTATTTGACACGCCTCCAGACGCCCTAGTATTCTACCCCTCATAACGTCATCAGTATGTGTTCTTTGAGCCATTTTCAACACACAGTCATCATTAGCACGTCTGGAAACGTCTGCGTACTTACTCGCTGCACCGTACTCTGACATGCACCAACACACCTCTGCATATGTGGACTTTGCCAGCGCCACCGTGCGACGACCGCAGGTCAAATGCACCGCATGGTCATACCCAGAGGTGATTTAAACCCGCAAACCGCCCACCAGAGCGTTGTTTCACCATGTATCAGCTTTATCCTTGATTTATGGGCATGAGTGTACATGCTACAGCAAACCAAAAGCAACAGAGCTATGATAGCATTGACACAGTGGAAAGACAAAGCCACTGTGGCGTGGTGACCTGATTGCCGTATGCCCGAACCATGGTTCTGTCATGGCTTATGTTATAGAAACAGATGCTTTAGGAAAACTATGATGGCCGAGTTTATATAACTACTTGTCATTTCTAGTGAAAGATGTAGCAGTCTGCCAGCCACAAGTCCCGAGTAGGGGATTTGTAACAGTCCACATGGATCAATAAGTCACCACTCCCAGACGCTGCTGTTGGTAACTGCACCAGTGATGTTCGCCTGAGAGGAACGCTGTGGATGTAGCGCCCTCCTACTGGTGGGTCACCCATGGGCCTAATTCAACTGCCACCAGCCTCCTAACCTAGAGGTGTACAATTCGACGATGAGGCCATGCAGCCTCTGAGATGCCATCACGCCTGTGGAAAATCTCCTTGCTCCATACTCCTGCTCATGTGGGCAGATACTGCTGCTTCTGTGAGTCTTCTTATCCTCACTGCATCCATGCTGTGTGATTCTGGGCATCTCAGTATGCTCCATCGCGCTCCTGCTGTCGGGCTGCCATTATACTGCATTGTGGGTGGTCACCCGCTGCCCTGGACAGCGCATAGCAGAGTCGTTGCCATCATCAACTAATCATTCGTGTGTCGCTGCACGCCGACAGGCTGCCTGCTGGCTGCCACTCTTCACAGGCCGCCCATGGCTTTCTTCTAAGGGACATTGGCTTCTCTGATTGTTTTTGTGTTGAGTAATAAATGAATGTTCCAACAACACTGTTTTCATGTCGATTCGTTGGAAAACTACTAGCCTTCCACTCCCCACTCCACTGCTATCCTGCCCAGGGTGGTATACTTCCTGGCTTCCTGGTGCTAACAACTAATGTCCACTACCCAACATAGTGTCCATCAAACCCCAACCAAGTGGTGACCGAAGTGGGCACTCTCGCCTCAACCACCACCGGTATGGACATGTGCAGCTGGATCCAGGAACACCTCTCCAGACGCAGCAAATGGCAGCGAGAAGCACTTGGGTGAATGAACTAATTGTTTCCTTCTCCTGGTCGCGTGCAAGGGAGATTGTTGAAGGAACTTGAACATAGAGTTTCTGATGCTGGAGGACTCGGCCGACTTGTAGAAATTCAGTGGGAATACTAGAGACACTGTCAGAAATTTGGTTGTTGCACACAGTGCAACTAGTTAGGCTTAGCACCCCATGTGCCGAATCAGCACTAGTTGAGTATCACACGTGCTGCTACTATGATCATTTTGCTGTACAGTGTACAGAGTCAAAGTGGCTCAAGTCAAGGCATAGAGTATAGAATAAGTACTTTAGTTGACTGTGTTGTTGTCTCCGTGTGCTGCATTGTTTTAGTTGTTTCATGTTACCGTGTTTTGTTTCTGTTTGGTGTGACTTGGTGTATAGGGGTTCCACCATGTCAGAGTCTGAGACCCAGTGTGTTTCCAAACCAGAACCAACTAAATCTTTGATAAAGCAAGTAGGGCAGTTAAAAACGAATAACTCGGAAATGCACAGACAACTAGCTTCTATGAGAGAAGACACAACCACGTCTAATTTGACTGCTGCTTCATTAAATTCAGCAGTACAAATCTGATTATTCGATTTTTTGGTAAGCCAGATGTTGATTTGTTGTCATTTATAGATGACTTAGTGGCAGCTGCAAGGCTGTAGTTCTGGTCAGATGAACAGTTATTACCAATGACTAAATTGCGCTTCGCAGGGGAAGCAAATACATAGGTGAAGTATCATGAAGAGTTGAGAAACGTGTTTACATTCAAGCAGCCTTGTACAGTAATGTAAGCAGTTCAGAGTGGGGTCACAGAGGCAGAAAGAGACGGTGGAACAGTCAGGAAAATAAACGCAAATACTTATGAGCTAATGTGGAGTGACGAAGCAAAATTATACTCCAACATGTGGAGCATAGAACACTGCTTCCCTAAGGGGGCTGCCATGCAATGTGTCGGAGTGGGTACGACGAGTAAGAACCCAAAGGATTTTACCACAGCCATTAAGATGGATATGGAGCAAGAGAAGACAGTCTTTGCAGCACGGGTAGTACATAAAAGAAGTATTTTCTCTATAAATGTAAAACGTTATAGATCTGGACGTTCGGGGCACATCCAGAGACAGTGCCACCAACCACATTGTGGGACCCGTGGTGTGGGTGGACCCCAACAATAGGATTATGGAAAAAAGAGGGAGTGAGCAGGGGCAAAATGGTCAAGTGTTAAACACCAATGGGAACTCGAAGTCTGTGAGTTGGCGTTCCCAATAAATTTCAGTGGTGCAGAAACATATGTGAAGGTGGAGTGTTGCTCAGTGGAGTTTGCAAAAGTTAACAAGCATAAATTTTTATTATACATAGGGGGCATGTGTCAGTGGCAAGTTTGGGCCTCTTGGGTGGGAAGCAGCTGAACCCTCCATGTTATAGGTAAGATAGGGTGGGTAATAGAAATGTAGAGTCGGTGGGGTCAGCTTGGTTGTATTTTCGAGTTGGGACTCTGTGGTTCTGGTTGATTGTGGAAGTTGTGTCTAAAATTGGTGAAGGGTACTGTGTAATCCTAAGGACGGATATTTTGATTAGTCATCAGGCTAAAATTCGGCAGTGCTCAGTGCAACTTATGGGAACATCGTTCCAAGCTAAGGGAAACAATCACCGGTGATAAAAAGCCATAAGGTTTGTTTGTCATGAAGGACAGACAAATTAAACAGCAGTCAAAAACTGAATTTATGTAATAAAGTGCTGAAAGGCATCAAAGAATTGCTTTGGGTAAGTGTGAGAATGGAACTACCTGTTAACATGAGGTGTGTGGTAGAACCAATAGAGGAAAATGCGGTATTGGATGCATCATGATGTCGTTGTGGATAAGTTCGGCGCCGAATAAGAAAGTTTCCCCACAGTGCTGTTAGTCACCAGTTTAGACATTCTAGATGAAGATAAATGTGGACCACAGACTGAAGCAAGCTGCCAGTGCAGCTGCATTATGTGCAGAAGTAGATAATTTGAAGAGCACAGATAGAGTAGCTACGCAGAATTAGTGTTCAAGACCTGTTTAATCCTCGTGGCCAGTTGTCGCCAACACCCATAACACAGCATACGATACTGACTGGGGGTAAAACACCAGTGTACAGAAAACTGTTTATTGAAGAATTTATTAACCAGAAATTAAACAATGGTATAATGGAAGGAATTAATAGTCGCTGGGGAGCAGTTGTCATCGTCATGGCTAAGAAATCATCAGATATATAAAAAATATTACTGTGTTTTTAAAGGATATGGAAGAACACGTGCAACAGTTAATGGACGTTTTCAGGAAATTATGATCTGCACATCTCACTTTGAGTATTGAGAACTTTCACTTTGTCTTTAAGGAAGCAAATGCCTAGAGACATGTGATTAGTCAGTAGTGGGTAAGGATAGACCCTACATAGCCTAGATAGAAGCAGTGAGGGATTATCTGACATCGCAGCTGAGTAAGGAGTTGCAGTTGTTTCTGGGACTGGCTAATTATTATAGAATATTTGTGATGGAATTGGTGAATATTGCACGTATGTATCTCTTAAAATGGGTACATAATTTCTGTGGTAAGTAGAATGTCTAGCAGTATTCGAAAAATTGAAAGAGACATTAACAATAAACCCTGTATTGGTCTGTTTGGATTACAAGAAATTATTTATCCTGTCCCTTGGTGCTTTCAACTAGGTGGCAGGATGTGTTTTGAGCCAAGAGGTAGAAAGGTAAGGGGTACCCTGTGACATATGCTTCACGGTTGGTAAACAGAACCAAAGGGAAATTTCCTACAATCGAGAGAGAGAGATGTTAGGATTGGTATAAAGCTTCATTTATTTCAGATGTTATCTGAATGGCAAAAAGGTCAAAGTGTTAATGGGTCACAGAGCACTGAAGTGGCTGTTGGGGTTAAAGAATACTTCCAGCAATTCACTTGGTAGGCACTGAAGCTAAGTCAGTTTGGCTTTGAAGTGATTCATAAACCTTGCAAGAAACGTGGTATAATGGATGAGGATAGCAGGATGGCTGGGATAATACAGGCACTCGGCCACAGCATTGAAGAGTGGCAGAAGGCAGAGGCTGCTGATGGGGATTGCAAGATATTCGCAACACAGCTGTGATTCACATTGTGCATGAAGTGTTGTTATGCAGGTCAACTAAGCTGCAACCATTTATAGCAGCGCCTGCTAACATGAGGGAGGAGGTATTAAGGAAGTGTGTGATCATGTGCTCACTGGGCATGGAGGACATAGGGTGAAAGACCAGAGAGTGACAGCACATTATTGGTGGAGAATGAGGAAAAAAGACGTAGACCACAATGTCTAGCTAGCCGCGCGGTTTAACGCGCTGCTTCCCGAGCGGGAAGGAGGATTTGTGTCGAGGTCCGGTGTGCCGCCCAGCCTGTGGATTGTTTTTAAGGCGGTTTTGCATCTGCCTCGGCGTATGTGGGCTGGTTCCCCTTATTCCACCTCAGTTTGTCGATTGCTGTGCAAACACTGACTCCACGTACGCTTACATATTTGGAGTTACACTCGTCTGGCATGAAACTTTCCCAGGGGGTCCACTGGGGGCCGAACCGCACAATAACCCTGGGTTTGGTGTGGGGCGGCGGGGGATGAGTGGACTGCTGTGGCCTGTTGTGGGATTGTGGGTCACTATGGCTGTGGCGGGATGAAGCCTCTCTATCATTCACAAGGACCCAGTTCAATACACAATACACAAGGTATTGTGTACCATGTACGTGATGGACACATCTAACCCATCGGCAAGTACCGCTACAGAGGTTACCAGAGGCACCCAAACCTTCTGAGATTATTGGAATGGATATTTTAGGATCTTTTAGCCAGACACGAGCTGGAAACCGCTAGTATTGATTATTTCTCATAATACGTTGTTATTATCACCATGTGAATCAACAAGCAGCTACCACGGCACAAGCCATAGTAAATAACTGTAATTGGTGTCCCCGAGATGATGGACTAGGTACCAAAGTCATTTCAGATTTGCCCGAAACAGCCGTGTCACTTACTACACGTTCGAAAACTAAAGAGTAGAACATTGCTGCTGTAAGCTATTGGGAGGAAAGAACACATGGATCATACTGTTGATGAGATGTTGAGCTATTTCGTCAGTAGTCACCATAAAGACTGGGGAATTTACTTGCCGTAGCCATATGTAGTGGCAGTATACAATTCCTAAATGCACATCAGCACTGTTCTTCCTCCATATGAGAAGGATGGCTTCCCCCTTTCTTTGCAGTCAAAGTAAAAATTGGGAGTAAGTGAGAATTGGCACAATACTTCATGATGAGATTGAAGGAGGTGTGGAAACATGTAGAAAAGGTACACACCGAGGTCCTGGATCCTCAAAAGAGGACAGGAGATCATAACGGGTGAATATTGCCACAATATCAATTAGAACAGTAGCTTATGTTTAGAAGTCTGTATCTAGAAGGGTAAAATGGAAAAGTTCATCATGCAGTACCAAGGGCTGTACCAGGTAATCAAGATGACGTTTCCAGTGAATGTGAAATTATAATTACCAAAACGAATGATTGTCTGTTACATGGGGTGCCTATGGCCTATTCAGAATATTCCAGATGCTCTACCACACGTATCGCTAGCAGTCGCAAAGTGTAAGGAGAAGACGAAGGGGAACGGTTGAGAGCAAGATGCGTTAACATGTGGCATACACGAAATGCCATCTGTATTAAGGACACGAAAGTATAGACAGAGAGAAGTCTCAGGTTTTGCCGGTAGTATATTCAGTATGCAAGAATTTTTGTTTGTAATATTAATTAGAACGTTTTGTTGTTATGTGAATAGGAAGGATTCTTAACAAAAGTGTAATGCATGCATTACGTCATTTTTTGGTAATGTAGGTAGTTTAAGGGTTTTGCGTTTTTTACTACCCTATGTGGGGACAAATTACTCACATCTGGTCTTTAGGAAGGGGAAGGCTGCCGCAATACCAAATCTGACCATGGGGAGCATTGTGGTACTGGCAGTAATGCCCGTCTTCAGAAACGAAGATCCAAGGGCTTTGCAGAAACAACAGTTTTGAGGTGGCGTGTTGTTCTCCAGGCACAGGATGTCATTCTCACCTGTCACCAATGCACATTAAGACTGACATTTACTATGTGGGAAATGAGAAACGAAGTGCAAATGTCAGAGAAAGTAATTTAAGAGTTGCACCTTGAGGCAGAGAAAAAGTGAGCTTTGGATGAAGCACCAGAGGAATATGAAGGGGTAACACGTATCCTACGAATGGTTGCATGAAAACTTGAGCCAAGCGACAGACTAGGTACTGTGTAAGTTACAACAGCCTACGAGAAGATGATCGGATGCAGGAGAGAAGTTACTGAAGGCAGTATTAACGACTGACAGTTTACGAGAGCTCAATTGTACTTTTGGCTGAATGGGGGGAAGCGGAAGAGAGTAACAAAGCTGCAACAGAATGGCACACTACGCAACTGGTAAATCTGAAACAGGGTGTACTGAATAACAAGCATGCGAGTCGGGAGATAATGGCAACGTTGGCCACAGCGAGGCTCTAGTCATTGCAGACAGTATAGAGTGTAAATGAGTAGAGGTGATGGGGTTGCAGGAGGACATACATCTTGCAAAGTGTCGGAAGCTATGCCCTATCCTGATTCCGTCAGAGCAACATCTGGTGGGTTTGTGGAAGATGCGAAAAGAAATACCGTCTGGTCTTAAGTACTGTCATCACACTCAAAGAGCAGACTCTGTCGCTACATTATCACGTTGCTGACAGTAAGAATCAGTACCGATTGAGCGTGGCTCCATGTGATAATCAGATTTCCAGTGGTAAGCGCTCATGCATGATACAAATGTTACACATCAACTCTCACCCAATGAGCTGGGAAGCTCTGGGGAAGTACGGGCTGATAAGAACAACGGAGCCGATATTGATTTATGAGAATGGGGAAAGATACATGTCAGTGTCAGCAGATGAGCTTCATTGCCACCAAAGGGTATGGGCAGGATATGTCCCACTCGAGTTGCCCAGACCACCATGGAGGTATGTGAAGTACAATTACTTGCAGATAAGACAGGGGAAAAAGATGCCCATCTGACACCACAGAGCTGCAACCGTGTTTTCAAAGGACTGGCGTGCACTAGATTTTTTCCGTGTATGATTCCGAGTTGTTTCTTTCAAACTACTAAAAACAAGGGAGGTCTAAGAACGTCGTACACTGAAAGCCATCAAGGAAGTAGAGTGCTGATTAACAGTGCAACCGTCGACATTACGGGGCCAACTTTCCATCTTACAGCTACTGCTACTGGGATCGTCACAATAATACCTGAGGCTGCAGAAGCGGATCAGACTGGAGCTGTCCAGCTTCAGTTACATCAGCGGGGGACCTGCTTATGTGGCAAGTACTGTCTCGGCGTCGTGGCACCAGGCTGCCATCAACAGTTTCTAGACCTTGATTTTCAAATAAGGCTTTTATAACTGTAGGGATATATCATTTACTGCATTGTGTGTATTCGACGATGCCCTTTGGCTACACTGTCTAAAAGATCGTCCTAAGAAATACCAAATAAAGATCCACCTCAAGATGCCTAAATAAGGCGAAACGCATAGTCGAAAAATAAAACATTAAATTTGCAACCAAGACTGTTTGTAACCAATACTGTTAAGCACTGGTTTGCTGTATGCGACAGATGGATTGGAAGAATTTCTTTCTGTAGCTGCTACAACCACAATGTTATCTTCAATGCACATTATGTGTTACTTTCCTTTGTGTAAACCGCTCATAAAAAGTTCATTGCCATCTCCTTATCCGTGAACGTCTATAAATTTGGAGTCAAGGTGAGCTGGGAATGAAAGAATAAGATTTATGAAATAAGGAAGTTATTTCACTATGGAATAAAATCGAAATAGAAACCAAAAGTACAGAAAGTTGAAACACTCCCTTTTTAAACCCACCGTTATTGACGAGTGGATTATAGCCTAACAGTTTAGAATAGTTTGACCGTGTGCAACTGATAAAGGCTCATTGGTTAATATTTGCACGGAAGTTTTATAGTATCAAATGCAAAAAAGCTAATTAGGATGTCAGATAGCAAGAAACGGTACATACTTTGTTGTTAAGGTTCTATATATATATTGTCCAAACAGCTTAAATGAGGCAGTTACTCGCTTCATCTGACAAAGTAATAATGGTTCAAATGGCTCTGAGCACTATGGGACTTAACATCTATGGTCATCAGTCCCCTAGAACTTAGAACTACTGAAACCTAACTAACCTAAGGACACCACACAACTCCCAGTCATCACGAGGCAGAGAAAATTCCTGACCCCGCCGGGAATCGAACCCGGGAGCCCGGGTGTGGGAAGCGAGAACGCTACCGCACGACCACGAGCTGAATGGTTAACTCATTACAGGTCGCCTATTAATGTCGTCACACGCCAATGTTTTTCACGTGGCACTGAATGCACAATCCTCACTCCAATCCAAATCATGAGTGCCCGGCGCGGTTGTCGCATAATAACGGTGCACAAATGAACATTTAAACACATCAAAAAGTCACTTAGTTAATACCATTTACGTATTTGGTGGAGGTCAGGCCCACGGCGTTGGGTGTCACACCCAGCCGTTAAACACTTGTAAATGCGGTCGGACGTCCTGCCGAAATGTGCCCTGCTCGCTTAGCAGCCAAAATCTTACTTGCTCGGAGTCCCAACACTGACTAGTCTCTGGCACACTGGGCGCTCGACTATCGACAGTACCTATTGCGACCTGCGTGAGCCAAAGGTATATTGTTCTCAATGCGTAAGAGGCTGTTGACCCCTTACACTGTCTGTTCGAAACTACACACCAGAGAAAGTTTTGAAATCAGAATTTCTGATGGGTAACATTTAATACCGTTTCATCTTGTTGTTGAAACTCCTTTTTTGTCCGTATTTGCTTCCTAGTATATAAATATGGAAATATGGTTCTGCCTTGAGCCAACACAGATCGTATGACAATACTGCAACTTCATTTATATCAGACAGACAGGTAGAAATTTCAGCATTAGGTACACTGAACACTTACGGGTGCTTAAAAGTGACAGCAGTCGTTCTACATTTGCAGTTCACCCTATGGGCTTGAACCGTAGTCCAATATAATTACACATCGACCCAAAATTCTTAAATACAGCAACCTCATGGGCATGAACTGTAGTCCAATATAATTATACACCGACCCAAACATTCTTAAATACAGCAAAGGCCCTCCATACAAACATATAACACAAGAAAATTACCATATACAAAAAGGTATAGTAAGAGGAAAAGAAATAACGAACGAATACAATGCAGTGAAACACTGTTCTCAGTCCTAAAAGGACTACGGGAAGATCAAGGCACGTAGCACACACACACACATACGCACGCACCAAAACATACTTCCATTACAAAATTCGAAATTCTCGCTGAGAACTCATAAAAGAAGGTCGTGGAACAACTGCATATCTGATAACCATTGTGACAGTGGTTGTTAGAAAGCACAGTTTACATACCCTGTAGCGGCATGAAAGAGCGGAATTCACAAAAACTAAGTACACTCAGTTTATATACACATGTCCCACTCCCAGTAAACAATCTATAAAGTCCATTCATACATATAGTACCTCACAAAATTTTGGAAATCTGTTATTAAACTAACAAACGAGAGATAAAAAATAAAACAACAAAATCATGTTGGTAGATAATATAACGGCAGCATCATAACTAACAGTGTCAAAGCGAAAAAAAGCATTTTTTTTATTTTAGGCCAAATATTTTGGTAAATATACGTCACGTAAATCCTTATCACTTGCAGGTGACGAAATTTCAGTTCCACTGCAAACCCCAGACATCTAAGTCACATCAATAATCCGCAAGCCACACTGTCACACTGATCCCCTCGCGAATGGGGCCTGAGAAGAATGATTGTCGGTAAACCTCTGTATTAGCTCAGATTTCTCGAATTATGTCATCATGGTCATATCGCGAGCTGTACGTGGGGGAAAGTAATACATTTTCCGACTCTTCTCGGAAATTGTAAACAGTAACCGTCGCCGTGATGCTCAAAGTCTCTCTTGTATCGTTTGCCAGTTATGTTAGTTGAGCATGTCTGTAACGCTTTCGCGTCGACCATATGACCCCGTGACGAATCGCGTCGTTCTTCGTTGAATCTTCTCTATCTCTTCTATCAGTCCTACCTGGAAACGGTGGCAGATTGATGAACAGTACTCAAGCACCGGCCGAACAAGCGCACATTAAGCCACTTCCTTCGTGGACAAGTTACATTTCCTCAAGACTCTTCCCATGAATCCCACTCTGGTCTCCGCTGTTTCTACAATTTGTTTTGTGTGGTCATTCCATTTAAGGGTGCTGTGGATAGTTACTCCCAGATATTTTGCGGCAGATACTGTTTCCAGCAATTTGTCAATAGTGTAGCTGTACAGTATAGTGGCTTTCTTTTTCCACGTACACGCAATATGTTAAATTTATTTAAGTTTAGGATCAACTGCTAGAGCCTGCACCGTTCTTTAATCCTCTGTAGGTCATTCTTCAAGTAGACATTGCCTTCTGACGTTGCTACTTTCTTATACACAACCACATCGTCTGTGAACAACCTTAAAGAGCCTCCGACTCTTTCTGCTAGATCATTTAGACACACCCTAAACAGTAACGGACATATCACACTTCCTTGAGGTACTCCTGAACTTAATTTTACATCTGTCGATTTTTTCCCCTTAAGAGCGATGTATTGAGTTCTGTCGGCAAGGAAGTCTTGAATCCAGTCGCAGCATGCTGCCTGCTTAGTGATTATAGTCTGGATAAGCTGTATCCATCGCCGACTCTAGAAGTGAAGCCGGCCGTGGTGGCCGAGTGGTTCTAGGCACTTCAGTCCGGAACCGCTCTGCTGCCACGGTCGCAGGTTCGAATCCTGCCTCGGGCATGGATGTGTGTGATGTCCTTAGGTTAGTTAGGTTAAAGTAGTTCTAAGTTCTAGGGGACTGACGACCTCAGATGTTGAGTCCCATAGTGCTCAGAGCCATTTGAACCATTTTTTTTTAAGTGAACGAGAGGTTGAATGATTCTGCACAGCATTCAAGTTGACACCGATTGCAATGGAGACATTCTAAATCTGCACGTGATACTCGTCCAAAACATAAGTGACCCAACGTGCTGTTGAAACCATGCGGTTGCACGCCTGAGACGTACACAGGTATTTGGCTGCTTCCATACTCGTCTACAACGATCCTTAAGAGTCAGACAAATCCTGTAGTCTTTGGTGAAGAGGGTAAGGTACCCCTTATTTGCAGATAAGAGCGTATTCCACTTTACTTCCAGCTTCGCTATTTCACGTATAAGAAGTGAATGTATCAGCACTGCAATACGTGCAGAGTAAGAAGCGAGCGGTAGGTTTCCATGCAAGCTAGCAGAGCCAGTGGGATGAGGCGCCGATGCAGAAATCGCTCGAGAATTCAGCAGATACCTAGGGAAAAAAAATTATTCTGATGCGAATCAAGTTATTGTGATTAGCAAATATTTACCATCAAAACTTGGCATTTACCACTCAGACATTAGGAGGAAGCTATGGGTCATAAATACTATCAGTAATTTTACAATGCCAGGAAACGTTGATATTAATAAATAAATGAATAGCTTTGACATAACCGAAGATATACAATCTTACATGGACTATACCGACTGTACGACATAAAACAACGAGAGCATCACCACGTAACAGGTAGGAAGAATTTCTACGCGCAGCTCACTAAGTCAAATCAAGGACGGACAGGATCAGTTATCGCAAAACTCAGATGGGTAAACGTGCCCAGGTACACTGTACACCCCTTATACTTCCAACTACGGACTCACCGGCTAAAATGAGACATTTCTGGAAGATTAGTAGGAGTGGGGGGGGAGGGAGGGGGGCTCTTACAAGAGAACCCCAAACTACTGATCCACGTTTCAGTCCAGCTTTTCCCCAGTCCACCCACTTTGCGTGGCAAAGTGCTGAATTTTCTTTTACTGTTGTTCGCAGTGGTCCCCAAAGGCCAAATGGATCGAGTGGAGATAGTTTTATTCTGTTTGGGTCGACACAAGCGGCACACCTGTTACACTATGCTCGGAGTACTTAAGAGCCACAGTTTGTTGGTAGTGGGCATCAGATGATGTTGGGACTGTCGACAGTCACAATGCTTCAGATCATCGACGTTTTATATTTTTTATGAACTCATTTATCTATCCTCGCAAGATTGGTGACATCAGGTCTTCCTTTACATCCAGCCAATCATTCCAAACATTTTACATCATGTTCACTTAACGACACATGTTTAATATGGATACGACACTTAAGGCTAAATTTTACTTCGTGTTAAAAGCTCCAAACGTCAACATAGAGCATAAGTAAAGCAGCCATAAATCCGATTATTGTTTCAAACAGCACAGTATCTTACTAGGCATGGTCCTGTGGCGGGTGGAATGCTGTGCTTCTCTCGACCTTTGAATGGACTTACCCTGCCAGTTATATGGAGACTTAGAGTTTAACATGGATTCCAAAACACTGTTCGACTGGGCACTTTTCATATCAACAAATCTTACCAGAGGTGAAAGAAGTGATAAATGACACAAAAAATCGTGAGGTTGACCAGTCATCGAACCCAAGACTTTTGAAGTCGTGATTTAGCACTTTACCACAGAGCCACCGAGCGATACTACATACAACATGGGCACATAATAGAAAGAAACAATTTTGTACAGGGAGAAACGTCTACACAGGAACATAAAATGTTTTTAGTCAATATTTCTGTCTAGCAGTTGACTTTAGAATCACCAAAGCGACGCACATTAGAGACCGCCATGAGCGATTTCCGCCATTTTCTAGTTCTTGTTGTTGTTAGACATGAGGTTGTTTTTGTACAGAATTTGTAAATACTTCAAGTTCTACTTATTTAAGAGCTGCGTAGTATATTAAAGCTGTTTGGTCTATATTATTCAGTTACAGAATTTTATTTTTCATATAATTCTGTGTATTTCTGAAATTAGTTATGTAACATTTGAACGGTTAAGTCACACTTTGTCGGTCGTGCAGCATCTTTTATCTTGAAACAGAGGAACATCTTATACTTGCAGATTAACTGATTTTCTTTAATATCTTAATAATTTTCCCTGTCTTGAAAATTGAAACATATGTTAGTTGCCAACAGCTTCTATTTCAGAACGTTTTTAGTTTGTAACTTGTTTTTGATAGTGGTTCTATTTAATTTGATTTTACTTTTGATAACTGGTACGTATTAGAGTAATAATTTGCTCTAGTCCAACGTTTTTTAATTATGTTCCAAGTACATGACCACCTTGTACGTTGGAATATATTTTCCACTTTTGGAAAAAAACTTTTGTAATTTAGAAAGACTCCGCATCACACAAAAATTGAATGCCATGTTTTAAAAATGGCATAAGAAAATATATTAAAACTTTACAGGAGAGAGGCAGAAGTCTGGAAATTGCTACATGGAACAACACATTCCCATATTTATAAACTACTTAGCCTTTTCCCCATAGCTTCACCCACACACACATCTCACACATATATTGAACCCATCTCCTCCTCCCCCCTCTCTGGGTGCACTTGTACGTCCCTCAATCTACCCACCTCATTCTCCCATCTCCAATTGTCTATCACCTCCTCCCCAGTCTCTCTGTCTCTTCATCTCCTCTGCCCCTCTCTTTGTCCATTTACTCCATCCCATCTTTCTGACCATATCTCCCCCTTCCTCTGACCATATCCTCCTCCCCTCTCTCTTTCCATCTCCACCTCCTGTTCTTCCTTTTCCAACTGCCCAACAACCTTCTGCCTCCTCCACCTGCCTAACATGTCTCTCCCTTCTGCCCTCTCTGTATCTGTTTCCTCCTCCCCTTCTCTCTGTCCAAATCAAATTATTCCCAGCCAGACTCATGCGTAGCCCCTGCAGTGCAGTTCAATAAAGCAAGTCAATATTAGTCTGGCAACATGCTATACGTAAAGGGCTTGAAAATCATTTATTTGCCCATGACGTATAGGGCGCCATGCAAAGCAGTTCACTGAAGCAATCTGATATTATTCTAAAACAACACGTTTGTCATGCTGGGTAGCCTACAGGTAAGGGCCTGGAAAACCATTTCTTGCCAATGATATATAAGTTGCCTTGAAAATCAGGCTGGTTTGGCAGGTCGATACTCTTTGCACACAACTGTGAACTCTGTTAAATATGAGAAAACATTCCTTTCATGATGAGATCACCATCTAAATCACTGATAAAAACCAGACCAGTTAGCAGAGAAAGTAAATGAAACCCTAAAGAATGCATATCACTGGTCATTAATCAATAAACATGCACTGCACATAAAGAAAAGAAACAGTGGAAACTGCTGCTGTAAGAGGGCAAATAATTGTGTAAAATTAAGTGTAGATTAAAAGTTCATAGACTGCTTAGAAAACACAATAGTTTTGGGAATTAACATAGACTGTCACCTGAAATGGAATGAACTCACAAATACATTACGAAAGAAGATATCATCAGCGTGCTATTCCCTTAGAGTCCCATAATAAGAGTGTAACAGTCAATACCTTACAGATACATTCTACATAAACTCTATCTTTACCTACAGAATCATTTTTCAGTTTGCCAGACAAAAAACATGGACACAATCTCAAACTAAAGAAGGGTGTTATTAGAATAATAACTAAGAAAGGTAACTAAACTCCCTGTAAAGATCTGTTTCAACTGCTGGGAATTCTGATGGCACCACGTGCTTACATCTGCCAATCTGTTATGCACATGAAGAACAATATCAGGAATTATCTCACAAACAGCAGCATGATAAAAGAGCCAGATTAAACATACATTTAGCAATAGTATGCAGACAAAAAACACAAAACTGTTTTCTCTACAGAGGAAGAAAGTTATGTAAAACCTGTACCTAAGATATTAGAGATACAACTAACATACAAGAATTTAAAAAGTTATTTAAGTCAAACTCATACTTCTATGCCCAGAATTATTTGGATAACTTAATGGCACAAGTTTACAATGTTTAATAATAACTAACTGTCATTATACAGTAAACTGTTTTGGCCTAGTGGTTCTTGCTGTAAAATACAGTGCCTTAAATACGTGACAAAAAATTCTAACCTATTCTCATTCTCCTGAGCTTTACATATCATTTACTTAGGACCAAGGGAACAAGACAAGGAAGTCGGTAGCACAGCAGGAATATCATGAAGGTCCTGATCCCAGACGAAAGTGCGTGTGCATGTGTGTAAGTGCAGTATAGTACAGTGATGTGTATTGTGTGTCCTGTGGACAATGAACAGTAATGTCATACAAATGAATAGTGTAAAAAAATTAATTACATTATATTATTGAATATGTCAACTAGTTATTTTTTTAACAAGTATTTCCTTTTTCAATTGAGACCACATATCTCATTTCATTTTGTGAATGATTCCGGATGAATAAGCAACTAAACTAGATAAGTAAATAGCGCTGGACTACTCCGTTAAAATCTCTTTTAATCTTCACTTTGCTTCTTTGCTTCAAGTTGAAAATTAGCTTTTCATTTGGCACTTTGATTTCTTCCCATTATATTTTGCTGTTAATGTATCGCTACATTATTCTTTGCATTACTTTATACATACCCACTACGATCAGTTTCGGTTACTTGGTGTAAGCACTGCGTGCAACATTTTTGGATGTCTGCTGTAGCGATTTCACATCTTTGAGCATCAGTTTTTTTTTCTCGACCAGTGGGAAGCTTTTTTAGGTTGTAAACAGGTGGCTGGCCTGGTTTGAAAGAATATTCGCCATCTGTTCTATGTTCGGTTCTAGCTGAATGCTAGTTCGTGGAGCCATATTTGAAGAGAAGACTGACTTTGTCTGGTGGTGATCCGTGCTTTTGTAGAGATTCTACAATGAATAAGGGATTGGGTGAGGTGACTTCAGTTACCTGCTCTGGTTGAATTTAATTAAAGTGATTACATTACAACTAATTGGCATTGCTCTTTCGCAATCACTCCGCGGTTAGGAACGGGGCAGTTTGCTTGCTTGTAGTAAAATGGAAACTTGCAGGTTGCTTGTATTTGATTAAATGGAAGATGATTTTAGCGCTTTGTTTTATGTTTTCACTTCGTTGTGCTGTAAATTCAAAGTAGTCACCCAGTCCTGAATGATGAAATAGTTTTTGCTTTATTCAAACCGTGAGCTAAGAACGTAGTGTTACGATTACCTATTTTGAGTGTAACTCTTATGACTGTTGCTTTAAGTACCCATGCGGGCTTGTAAATTATTCACTTGTGTTCAGTTACAATATATACCATGATCAATCTAATTCTTCCGAAATTATTTGAATACAAACACATTCTTTCACATCACACCACTCCATGACACTGATGCAGCAACAGTAATTAGTTATTGCAGAAGGCTTCAATGCTAATGACGGGTTTCTCACGGTTGGTGCACCTTCAGACTCCCTGCAAGTAATAACACAAAGCTTTCTGTTACATGAAAGTAGGCGAACCTATCTGCACTGACAAATACCGAGATTGAGCCAGTGGTGAGGTATAAATATTATTGTACTTGCCTTACAAGAGAGAAATTCGCATTAGTTACATAATGGAAAGCCTGAACACCGTACTGTTAAAACGAAATACACAATCATCAAGTTTGACCCAGGAGGACGGACTAGAATGACGAGATAAGTACTGTTACGTGAAAACGCTAAAAACTTTAGTGAGATCGGAATGAATATAAAATCCGCATGAGATAAGGGAAATAATAAAACGAAAGTTTTACGACATGTAATACGGTATGTGAACAGGCAATGCAGCGAAACCACGTAAACACCCGAGTTAGTGGGTCGCTAGGTAATCTAAGAGGGACTAGTGACGTCTAAGAAAGCTGCGACGATGGACTCTGGGAGCAAAGCAGAAGGGCATAGACATACGGAAAAGTAAAATAGAAATGAAATTCAAATAACGAATACACAGTTTGAATTTTACATAGCCAGTGGTAATGATAAAGATAAAACTAAAACTATAAATACTTGAAAACAGGAGGAAATATACAGAAGTGAGGTATGTGAATATCTAATAAGAATATTATGAAGTAAGCAAAATTAATTAAATGCTCTGAGATTAGAACTAACGGCAGCGTAAGAAAACCGTTGAATAACAAAGTAAAAATTTTAGGGTCGAAAGTTAAGAATGACAGGGAAAAAAAGAAGTGGAGTAAGAAGATAGGGGTGGGGGAGGAGGGAAATGTGGAATGGAGGGAAATATGGAATGGAGAGACATATGGACTGGAGGGAAATAAGGAATCGTAAATAACGAATTGGGAGGGGGGGAGGTTAAACTGGGGGGAGGGAGAGATTAAGTAAGAGGGTGGCGAAACAATTAATCTGTAGGGAAAGGTAAGATAAAAATAAGAGCTTACGCGAAGCCACAGTGATTGCAAGAACAAGTGCATCCAAGAAATAGACAGTTATTCAAGTGTGGATAAAGCAGACATCGAAGTTTCATGAAAATTTGATTAATTGTAACAGCTGGTCATCGACACTTAAATTTTAGAGCGATTGAGGAATTCAATCATCTCTAACTCTTCCAGAATAGTTAGTTTTTCGCTTTTAGGGACACAGTTTTAAATCTGGAGGGCATCAAGAGTAGGTTCACAATGGTCGTTAGTACTATGGTGTTTTGCAAAGGAGGATTTGTCTTTTATCGCGTCCTTTTTGGTAAGAAGATCCCTTTGAAATCTTATTTTGTGTTCACGACCGGTTTGTTCGTTATATGTTCGGGGACGTCGGGCGCAGGTGAGGTTATGCACCAGAGTTAGATAAAAAAAACCTGTAGTTGGTTACTCATTATGGACGAAAAGGTACTGAATCGTATCATAGGTGGAGACAGAAAGTCTATCACGATGCCCTCTGAGGAGGTTGACTAGTCTGTACGATGCATCACCCAGAAAAGGTAGAGTGACATAGCTGAATTTTGAAGGAGTTCTATGAGGAATGATCGTATTACCCAAATTTGCTGATTTTTGACGAAATTGCTTGTCTACTAGGTTGGCATTACAGCGATTAGCTTCAGCGATATGCTTCAGGTTAGTTAATTCACTTCCAATGACCTATGGTACAAAGAGAGGTTAAGCACACGATCAGTCATTGAGAAAAAGAAATGAACGTTTGTGCTTGATGAGGTGGCATGACAAGGCATTTATAATACCATCTCTAGTAGCTGGTTTCCGGAAAATGTTAAACATAATTTGGCCCTCATTCAAACGTAGATTTAAGTCAAGGTGATTAAGAGATTTATCCGAAGTCATGAGTTCAGATATAAACGTTAATTTAGGGGAAAGGTCACAGAACTCTTCCACACGCATACTTATGTTGTTAATAGGTCGTCAAGTACAACGAAGATGTCTACCTATTTAAAATGGAAAACGATTTTTCTGCTGAGGAGGTTGTTGTTTGAAGCATTTGTTCTTCAATGCGCTGACAAAAATGTGTGCTACACAGCCGGCTACGCAGCTTTCTATTGCTAGTTCGTCTTTGTGTTTACAAGTGTAGTTATTAAATGAAAAATGGTTGCATGACATTAGTTGCATTCTAAGGACTGATACGAGCTCGTCGATTTCATCGGGAATAGTGCACTCTTATTTGTTATATTATCAAAATAATATTAATAGTTTCATCGATAGCTATGTTCGTGTACGAGTTATTCACATCGAGAAGAGGCAAGAAGCAGAATGGGGGAAATACTTTATTCTAAAACTTATCAACGAGTCTTTCCTCTTTGAAACTGAATAACCGACAGTCATAAACGTACAATTGCTGTAACATTTTTGGGACAAATTTGACAGCAGATTCTGCCAGGTTATCAATGAATTAACAATCCGGAGCACTGGAAATTCTCGTTTATTTATCTCAATTGGGGGGGGGGGGGTGGAGGGAGGACTCCAACCCTTTCGCTGTTTTAAGACAAGTACAACAATTTTTATACTTCACTATTAGCTCAATCTGGGTGATTACCAGTGCCAGATAGATTTGCGTAGTTTCATGTAACAAAGCCTTGTTTTTATTATTTGTAGATAATCTCAAGATGTGCCGACGGAGCGAAACACATCACTAGTAAAGAATCCTTTTGCAAAGGAGACTGTATTTTTTTTCTTTTTAGGGCAGTCATTCCTTGTTATCAATGCACAATATTGTGCCACATTGCACGGTCGCTATCCTATTGAACATAGTGGACTCTTATCACTATCTATGAATGCTCTGGAGTCTCGGAAATCAAATATTGATTTCCAATCACATGCTATAAGAAAACATGTTCAGACAAGTTGGGTCGTCAGATGCTATTTCGACGATTGGTACGTATAGTACGGACTGAAATCTCACATTTGTGTGATGTTACGTAAATACGCTATTTGGGGTTTATATGCTCATCCAGATAGTTTTACGGATTATTTATATTGCTTACAAAACTGAGGAGATATCCTCATCGAACAGCTGGACGCCATATGTGGGAAGCTGATAATTGTTGAACTTGGTTCACTACATTCATGAATCAATACTCTCTGTGTAATATTGAAATATTAATTATACAAGCTCATTTTCTTAGTATCATAGGGCTATGAAAGTTAGTGTGTATGTATGACTACTTATATTAAGCTTTATGAATCAGATGGCGTTTCGAAATTATTTTATGGAGCATAAGAACTATACCTTTTGTATATCTTGGAGGTTCCAGGAGTGACATGGGAGTTTTTTTGCCTTCTGTGCCCTCCACAGCCCCGTGAATATCATTGTTTTCGGAACATAGTTTTGCCTACCTCGATAAGGTGCTCAGAAACGTTTTTTGATTTAAATAGCGTTATTATTATTTTTATCCGACAGATTTTCAGAAAAGGCAAGACTGTTGTGATTTGCAATACAGTATTTCCCACGTGGTCGAGGGCATAGCAATACGCATTCTGCAGTTCAAAAAGATAGTTTTTCTAAACTTCTGGGCTTGTATTTCAATAAGTCCATGCTGTATGGCAAAAAGAAGTTAAAAGGTTATAACAGTCTTTATAAGGACACAGGTACGCCCCTCTTAAATAACGAAGTACTTACGAAGGAAGACGACACATCTGTTTTTGTAGTCGTTGGTTTTTATCACAACACATGTCTTTCAAGTTGGTAAGAATATTATCAGTACCTTGAGTAGTCATTTAATGCCGAAAATGCGCGATTTCAGTTGCTTCGAAACGAAACTTGGTTTATAAACGTGTGAGAGTAGCATTGTGATGCACCCACAGCTTAATATAAAAATCAGGATTACTTAAGTTCTGAATATTTACGTAATCCCTGATAGTCCTGCGGAACGTCATGCCAGAGCATTTGGTGAGCTCACAGCCCCAGGAGGACATCAGTCAATAACATAAAGTGGCTCAGGTACTCAGTGGCGCACCGGAACTTCCCTTAACCTGATTACGACCATTCCTCCTGTGGGTGCCATTTGATTTCCCGCGGGTGCCACGAACTTGTCCGGCGCCGAGACGAAAAGTCCGAGAATAAATCTACCAGCGACGGCGAAGTCTCCGGGGGGCCCGGCGAAGCGAGCCGTTATCCAACTGGTGCCCCCCTCCCCCAGGAGCTATGCAACATCTGCCGGAAGAGCTCCGCCCTAAAAACCGTTTCTATTGTTCGAGAGGTCACAGGGTCAGTGTCCGTTTGTATTGTACTGACAGCATCGGATGTACGTCCTCCTCCTCTATACCTCGCTTAACCCCTTGGTGGGCGCACCTTTTGATTTTACTCATGCATGTGCATGTGCAGGATCCTTGCAGCTTTTAAACTGCAATTAGCAATAGCACAGTACGGTAATCGTCGCTTGTGGCGGACAGATGAGGTCAACTGGAGCCTTAACGAGTGTCTGCTCTTACATTCCCATGCAGTTCAACATCGGACTATTGTCATATCCGAATGCCCACAGGTCTGGATATTTGACAATACGACTATTCGGCCGAATGAAAACCCACAATAATGCCCCTTTCAAACTCTCTCAGGTGCTGAAACTCAGTCTCACGCGAGTACATGTCACCTCCATGTCCCTAACAGTAATCGCTCAACATCTGACTCTGTCAGCGACCCTTACATACCCTAACAGGGCTGGTAACAAAACTAAACTCTAACAGCACAAATGCGCTCTGGTGGTGGTTCTACTTGTCACAAAAAATTGCAACTTCAATTATTTACATACCTGTGTATAGTGTGTATGTGTACGAAGTTACACTGACGTCTCACCATGTCTTCTTGGTGCCGCACTTGTTTTTCCGACGCTGTACATAATGGATGTAGTGTCATCTGCATCACTTCTTGCGGCGAATTTGTGCTGTTCGCTTCTTTTGTGGAGCATGTAACATTTGTCATAAAAGAGAAGGACAGCCAACGAGCTGTAGCCGCACAGTCCATGACTGCAGCGCCTTAGATCGCTCGGCTAATCCCACCCGGCTATTTGTCAATGTCTAGAAGTTTAAAGCCAATTTGTTCAAAATATATTAATACTTTACGATGCAGTAATTTTTTTCTTATTCTTTTCTTTCACTAACCAAAAATGATGTTCCAATTGTATATGAGCTTTGTTACAAGTTCTCTCTTTATCGCGGTGTCTCGATTGTGTTTGGGAACTAATGTGTTCAACCTCCGATCCGTTAATCCTTCTCTTACGAAATGCCAGTAATTTGCTTTCATTTCCATTTTTATATTCAAATAGGTCCCTTAGGTATTATCATCGAAGATTCTGATTGCGTCAAGACAATCTGGGTCGAAAGGTCAATTAAGAAAACCCCTTCGCGTAATCAATCCGTACGTCTCCTGAAAACAACCGAGAACCGACGCATTGGTGATCAATTAGTGATCTCCCTCTCCTTTTAAGTTGTACTAAAAAACGGCCACACAGGATAGCCGTAAGTACGCAATCTAGCGTTAGGTTGCATTTTGTCAGTAAATATTACCAACCAACAGTCACAGCATCACTATTATTATTTACTAATATTTCTTATACAGATTAAGCAAGTTCCTAATACCAGAAGCATTCTCTTTCTGTTAAGAATTTTTTCATCTGTGCCCTGCTCAACGAGCGATTTGTTTACAAATATACTTCTGTAATTGCTTAGAATGCCGAAATGATCTCCAATTGCGCAGGAACTGTTGGTCTTGTTTCATGCGCAAAATATTTGTAGTAGGATTGTGCGCTCAGCTTAGATATATGCTACACGAAACAAAATTTTGAACCTGTTCAGTATTATGAAAGTGAGTTACAAAATGAAACACAGCCAAGGTCACAATTCCTTCGTTCTATTATATCCTTATTATTTGATGATGTCTTTTGAGTAAAGTAATATATAAACAAATCTTTATTGAAATGAACGATTCTTGTCATATTTGTATTAAACTTTCTTCTGTTTATAAACTGCCAATTCATAATGAAATGAAATGAAATCATGAAACTATCATTAGAATAAATCGTATAAAAGCGTAACGACACATATAGGATAAAGCTGAACACCATCAATAATGCAATGAAGAATAATGACCCAACCACCCATTACGTAATATTGTAAGGCGGCAAGCTTTTGCCATCATACGTTTAATATTCAGTAAATTCGTTCCGATTAGTATTTATATTAGATCACTGTTTTCGAGGCAGAATCGGATTATTAATCACTTCATTGCGTGGTACTGGTTAGCACCGTGTACTAACAATTTCTGTAGCACTGCCTGTCTGGGAGTTAATTAGAACTGAGCGCTGACAGTAAGGGCGAAGTGGGGTGCGCATTTCTCAGAAGCCGTTTTCAAAGAAACAGTCTTGGCATTTACTGGGGTGCACTCAGCCCTGCCTTCGTTTGTTGTTGTTGTGGTCTTCAGTCCTGAGACTGGTTTGATGCAGCTCTCCATGCTACTCTATCCTGTGCAAGCTTCTTCATCTCCCAGTACCTACTGCAACCTACATCCTTCTGAATCTGCTTAGTGTATTGATCTCTTGGTCTCCCTCTACGATTTTTACCCTCCACGCTGCCCTCCAATGCTAAATTTGTGATCCCTTGATGCCTCAAAACATGTCCTATCAACCGATCCCTTCTTCTAGTCAAGTTGTGCCACAAACTTCTCTTCTCCCCAATCCTATTCAATACCTCCTCATTAGTTACGTGATCTACCCACCTTATCTTCAGCATTCTTCTGTAGAACCACATTTCGAAAGCTTCTATTCTCTTCTTGTCCAAACTAGTTATCGTCCCTGTTTCACTTCCATACATGGCTACACTCCATACAAATACTTTCAGAAACGACTTCCTGACACCTAAATCTATACTCGATGTTAACAAATTTCTCTTCTTGAGAAACGCTTTCCTTGCCATTGCCAGTCTACATTTTATATCCTCTCTACTTCGACCATCATCGGTTATTTTACTCCCTAAATAGCAAAACTCCTTTACTACTTTAAGTGTCTCATTTCCTAATCTAATTCCCTCAGCATCACCCGAATTAATTTGACTACATTCCATTATCCTCGTTTTGCTTTTGTTGATGTTCATCTTATATCCTCCTTTCAAGACACTGTCCATTCCGTTCAACTGCTCTTCCAAGTCCTTTGCTGTCTCTGACAGAATTACAATGTCATCGGCGAACCTCAAAGTTTTTACTTCTTCTCCATGAATTTTAATACCTACTCCGAATTTTTCTTTTGTTTCCTTTACTGCTTGCTCAATATACAGATTGAATAACATCGGGGAGAGGCTACAACCCTGTCTCACTCCCTTCCCAACCACTGCTTCCATTTCATGCCCCTCGACTCTTACAACTGCCATCTGGTTTCTGTACAAATTGTAAATAGCCTTTCGCTCCCTGTATTTTACCCCTGCCACCTTCAGAATTTGAAAGAGAGTATTCCAGTTAACATTGTCAAAAGCTTTCTCTAAGTCTACAAATGCTAGAAACGTAGGTTTGCCTTTTCTTAATCTTTCTTCTAAGATAAGTCGTAAGGTTAGTATTGCCTCACGTGTTCCAACATTTCTACGGAATCCAAACTGATCTTCCCCGAGGTCGGCTTCTACCAGTTTTTCCATTTGTCTGTAAAGAATTCGCGTTAGTATTTTGCAGCTGTGACTTATTAAACTGATAGTTCGGTAATTTTCACATCTGTCAACACCTGCTTTCTTTGGGATTGGAATTATTATAGTCTTCTTGTAGTCTGAGGGTATTTCGCCTGTCTCATACATCGTGCTCACCAGATGGTAGAGTTTTGTCATGACTGGCTCTCCCGAGGCCATCAGTAGTTCTAGTGGAATGTTGTCTACTCCCGGGGCCTTGTTTCGACTCAGGTCTTTCAGTGCTCTGTCAAACTCTTCACGCAGTATCTTATCTCCCATTTCGTCTTCATCTACATCCTCTTCCATTTCCATAATATTGTCCTCAAGTACATCTCCCTTGTATAAACCCTCTATATACTCCTTCCACCTTTCTGCCTTCCCTTCTTTGCTTAGAACTGGGTTTCCATCTGAGCTCTTGATATTCATACAAGTGGTTCTCTTCTCTCCAAAGGTCTCTTTAATTTTCCTGTAGGCAGTATCTATCTTACCCCTAGTGAGACAAGCCTCTACATCCTTACATTTGTCCTCTAGCCATCCCTGCTTAGCCATTTTGCACTTCCTGTCGATTTCATTTTTGAGACGTTTGTATTCCTTTTTGCCTGCTTCATTTACTGCATTTTTATATTTTCTCCTTTCATCAATTAAATTCAGTATTTCTTCTGTTACCCAAGGATTTCTATTAGCCCTCGTCTTTTTACCTACTTGATCGTCTGCTGCCTTCACCACTTCATCCCTCAGAGCTACCCATTCTTCTTCTACTGTATTTCTTTCCCCCATTCCTGTCAATTGTTCCCTTATGCTCTCCCTGAAACTCTCTACAACCGCTGGTTGTTTCCGTTTATCCAGGTCCCATCTCCTTAAATTCCCACCTTTTTGCAGTTTCTTCAGTTTCAATCTGCAGTTCATAACCAATAGATTGTGGTCAGAATCCACATCTGCCCCAGGAAATGTCTTACAATTTAAAACCTGGTTCCTAAATCTCTGTCTTACCATTATATAATCTATCTGAAACCTGTCAGTATCTCCTGGATTCTTCCATGTATACAGCCTCCTTTCATGATTCTTGAACCAAGTGTTAGCTATGATTAAGTTATGCTCTGTGCAAAATTCTACAAGGCGGCTTCCTCTTTCATTTCTTCCCCCCAATCCATATTCACCTACTATGTTTCCTTCTCTCCCTTTTCCTACTGACGAATTCCAGTCACCCATGACTATTAAATTTTCGTCTCCCTTCACTACCTTAATAATTTCTTTTATCTCGTCATACATTTCATCTATTTCTTCATCATCTGCAGAGCTAGTTGGCATATAAACTTGTACTACTGTAGTAGGTATGGGCTTTGTGTCTACCTTGGCCACAATAATGCGTTCACTATGCTGTTTGTAGTAGCTAACCCGCACTTCTATTTTTTTAATTCATTATTAAACCTACTCCTGCATTACCCCTATTTGATTTTGGATTTATAACCCTGTAATCACCTGACCAAAAGTCTTGTTCCTCCTGCCACCGAACTTCACTAAATCCCACTATATCTAACTTTAACCTATCCATTTCCCTTTTTAAATTTTCTAACCTGCCTGCCCGATTAAGTGATCTGACATTCCACGCTCCGATCCGTAGAACGCCAGTTTTCTTTCTCCTGATAACGACGTCCTCTTGATTAGTCCCCGCCCGGAGATCCGAATGGGGGACTATTTTACCTCCGGAATATTTTACCCAAGACGACGCCATCATCATTTAATCATACAGTAGAGCTGCATGTCCTCGGGAAAAATTACGGCTGTAGTTTCCCCTTGCTTTCAGCCGTTCGCAGTACCAGCACAGCAAGGCCGTTTTGGTTAATGTTACAAGGCCAGATCAGTCAATCATCCAGACTGTTGCCCCTGCAACTACTGAAAAGGCTGCTGCCCCTCTTCAGGAACCACATGTTTGTCTGGCCTCTCAACAGATACCCCTCCGTTGTGGTTGCACCTACGGTACGGCCATCTGTATCGCTGAGGCACGCAAGCCTCCCCACCAACGGCAAGGTCCATGGTTCATGGGGGGGCCTTCGTTTATACTCGTATAAATGACAATGCGCGACCCATCCAACAGCACAGGAGAGGATATTCGGCGAGCGGACTGGACTGTCAGTTCCCCCGACTTGAAGCCAATCGAGCACATGTGGGATACGTTGGAGAGACGTACTGCAGCATCTCCACTTACACCAACGACCATCTACATACTCCGCAAGCCATCGTATGGTGCGGAGTGTACCATGTACCAATATTAGTCATTTCCTTTCCTGTTCCATTCGCAAATAGAGCGAGGGGAAAAAGACTGTCTATTTGCCTCCGTACATGATATGCAAGGGGGAGGGGGGGGGGATTTGCTGCCCTGAAAGAGAGGAAGATGAGGAGGCGGCGGTTTACAACACTGGAGGCCACAGAACCCCCTAGTGCCAGCAGTGCAGGCGGGAGTTTGCATTCTGTTGGAACGAACAAAAATTTCAGAATATCGTTCCTGGTGAAAAGACATCCTTTTACTGCGAAGGAATGTGTGGGGTCACAAAATATGGCTGTGAGCTGACCTCTGAGGGATCTTCTGACAGGAAGTGTCGGGCAACACTTCCCACTGGAAAGCGGGAGGTAACGTATTTGAAACAATCCTCTGGGTTCGTCGCCTGCTTGTCCAGGAAGGAGTGTGTGTATGGCGAGGAGAGGATCTTTCCTGTGGGGATCGATCGAAGACAGTTCTCTCCAGGTATTGGCCTACGGACGTTGCTGCCGAGAGTCACAGTGGATAACCTGGGGGTAAGATTTTTGAGAAATGTTACTTTCGACACAAGGAGCACGTGAAGTCGTTTCTCTGTGAACAGGGTTGTTATTCTAGAATGAAATTTTCACTCTGCAGTGGAGTGTGCGCTGATACGAAACTTCCTGGCAGATTAAAACTGTGTGCCACATCGAGAGTGGAGCCTGCCTTTCACGGGCATGTGTTCCACCGACTGAGCTACCCAAACACGACTCACGACCTGTCCGCACAGCACATTAATTCCGCCAGTACGTCTTCTACCTTCCAAACTTCACAAAATCTCTCCTGCAGACATTGCAGAACTAACACTTCTGGAAGAAAGGTAGAGCACCTGCCCGTGAAAACCAAGGGTCCCGAGTTCGAGTCCCGATCGGGCTCACAGTTTTAATCTGCCATAAAGCTTCAGGGTTATTATTTTGTTTACTGGAACGACGATACTTTACCTCTCTGTGGAGTTCGACGCACACTGAAGTGCTTCTTCACACAGGAATAATTGAGTCGAATTTTTGTTCCTGGCTAGTGAGCTAACAGAAATCTTGACTCGTGTTCTGCCTTGTACTGAGGTAATGGCAGCTCTAGGAGTTTGTGGACGGCATATTGAGTCCATTGTGTAGGCAGAGATTTGCAGGCACGCCACGTACATCTGCACAGCTGCCAACGCCCCCATATTTCAGTAGATGATACGCATACTCCGGTTTGGCGGATAGGGAAACACTCACAGTAAATGTGCTGAGTTCCACTAAACTGCCCACTGAGCTTTTTGTGAAAGTACCAGTTCTGTTGCAGGTCTTCTGTTTCTCACAATTAATCAGTGTCAGACATCTCTGTGTCCATCTAATAAAAGTGTACACCGTCAAAAGAGAGTCAAATATATGTCCTGCCAATCTCGAAATTACATTTAGGGTAGAATCCTGTGGTGTCACCGCCAGACACCACACTTGCTAGGTGGTAGCTTAAATCGGCCGCGGTCCATTAGTACATGTCGGACCCGCGTGTCGCCACTGTCAGGATCGCAGATCGAGCGCCACCACACGGCAGGTCTCGAGAGACGTACTAGCACTCGCTCCAGTTGTACGACGACGTTGCTAGCGACTACACTGACGAAGCCTTTCTCTCATTTGCCGAGAGACAGATAGAATAGCCTTCAGCTAAGTTAATGGCTACGACCTAGCAAGGCGCCATTAACCATTTGTAACGTTGCATGTACCTCAAGATAGAGTCTCACTTGTATCATCCAGAATGCTGTATACCAAAGGACAATATAAAAGTTAAGTGTTCTAGTAGCTACGTTCTTTTCTTTATCACATTCATTACGAATCCTGTTCCAGACTTCGCGCCAGTCGGCGTGTGTGTACGCGTGCCCTTTCGGCTACTTCACTGTGGACTGGCTGCCTTAACAGTCCACTACAAATCCGACACTGCGTACTTCACATTTATAAATTTAAATTTTTTTGCGCTCTGTATGTTTTTTGAGAATAAATCATTTACGGTATCCAAGCTGTGATTCATTTTAGTAGCATTTCGATAGCAATGGTTGGTTTGATGTGCTAAACTGAAGTAAAGCCACAACACGATATTTCGTTTTACGAAAATTCCTAGATGTAGGTTGTTAATGGCAGGGTCGTTTTAATCAGTTGTAGGCTTGAGAACTCCACTGCGGGGACAACATTAGGCAACCACACATACAAACACTATATGTTACAAACACCATAGGGGTTTACAATGTTGAAAAACTTTTTGTGTTTTACTGATCTTAGCTGGATATGTCTTTTAAGAAAGGAGATGTAATAATGTGTGCTTGCCTATTTTATTTAAAATTAATTCTGTATTTTAAGTGAAAATTAATAATATCTGCTAATCTACAAGTTAAAACCCAAAAATCAGCAGAAATATCTGTCTCTAACTTTGCCAGTGCTGGTTCAAAGTCCGGCTCCAAGGAAGGGATGGGAATTATGTACTTTAATTTATCGGGTGTAGTGTAATACCCGGTGTAAAGAGGCCCTCGTTCTGCCAGGGTATGCTAAGACGTGTTACAGATTCAAAGCTCTCTCCAAAATCGATTTGTTTCCAATGAATACCGGGCCAAATTGGCATAAGTGGCAATTAAGGTGTTAATCAGCTTCTCACAAACATGCAGCAGCTCATACTCACTGTAATATCTCTTCCGCACTGTGGCTGTTATCCAAGTCTTACATTTAAGGCAAAAGAGGGATGCTCATCGTTATGTAATGAGGACATTAACTTCAGCGGAACTATTTGGAGTTAAATAACGAACTCCTTTACTTTACGTCTATGGTCACAAATTATTTGTCATCAGACTACCGGTTTCGGTTTATAGTGAACATCTTCAGATCTGTTTTATAAAAACATGTCCTAATGTACTGCAACCATAGCGGCATTAGGACATGTTTTTATAAAACATATCTGAAGATGGTCTTTATTGACCGAAATCGTTAGTCCGAAGACAAAACATTTGTGAGCATAGACGTAAAGTAAAGGAAATTTATTCTATATTCGGATCACTATTTTATTCGCGAGCGTGTCGCAGCTTGTGAAATCTGTTTCATATTCAACAGAGATAAAACCTCTTGTAACTACTGTAAATTCTCTGAAATTACACGACTAAAAATGTTTTCGCTTTTTCGAAATACTGTAATTGTCTCCCACTGCGCAGCATGTGTTTGAAATTTGGCTCAAAGGTGCCTACAACCTTCCTCTGTGATGTTGTACATATGTAGCGCCTTGTGACGTCACCTTAGGGCTGGGCGACATTTCAAACAGCAAGGTGTCAAAATATGCGAATAAAAGGCCACAACTCAGAAGGTAATGCGAGATTTAAGGTAGATTGGAACCGGATTTCACCACAATTCTGCCCAATGCCATTCTGGACCTGTCACACGATCGGAAGGCAGTCAGACACCCTCTTACCCACATTTCACTCCTTGTTTTGACGCCTCTGCTATGGGGGTCAGAACCGCGACATCCAGCGTTGGAATCAAGCCATTTTCTTATGAGTGGCTGAGGGAAACATTTCAGACACACCGCCCTCAGAATCTGCACGACAAGGAGGTGGCATTAAGGGCGTCAATGAAACCATCCTCCTGGACGATTCAGCTCTGCTCTGAGGACTGTGGGACTGCAGCTCCATTGAACATTGATCCGTCCCATTTGATGTGTAGTGCGAAATCAATTTTTTGCTCTGCTATAAAGAGAGGAACCACTAGATACGATTCAAAAGCATTCGACAAAATCTGACATGATCCGACGCAGCAAAGGATGTTAATGCTTTTTCAACGCTCCTGTTTTTTGCCCTCCTGCGGCGTGATCCTGGAGGCGTCAAATATTGATATATGAGTAAATAAAGCGGCAAATGGTCCCTCTATGAACCTTCCCAGTTCTGAAACTCCCTCAGTGTCACCCACACACCTTTGTCGAGCACATTAAAATGTACGTTTCAGAGACAGACAGGTATATTTCTCAGGTCTCTGGCAGGCTCAACATGCGTGCTGAGGTGACACGAGGGTGCTGCAAAACATGGTGAGGGTCGGTCAACATCGTACCCCTCCAGGATCACGCCACAAGAGGGCGCGAAACAGAATGTTTGAAAAAGTATAAACACTCTTCGCTGGTTCAGATTACATTATTTTTTTGTCTAATGCTTTTGAATGGTCCCTAGTGGTTCAGAGCAAAAAATTGGGTCGCGCTTTACTCCAAAGGGGACAGATCTACGTTCAATTGTATTGCAGCCTTACGATGTCCTGAGAATAGAGCCGAATGGTTTGGGGCTGTCAGCATTGTCGAACTTTGTCAGAAACATCGTACTGTAGCTCATCGCACTGCGCACTGTCCCTTTCGACCGCGAAATGTGTTGCAATCGACACCACGAGGGAAAGGGTGGTTTCATTGACGCCCTTTATGTCAGGTCTTGAGAGCTTTTCGTGTCAGTTCCTAGCGACGGTGTGCCTGAAACGGTTTCCTCGGCCACTCATAAGAAGATCGGGCGATTCCAACGCTGGATGTCGAGATTTTGATCTCCATCGCAGAGGTGTCAAAAGAAGAGATGAAATGTCGTTAAGAGGAGGTGTGACGAGTTTCCAGTCGAGTGACACCTCTGTGACGGCGGTGGGCTGAATTATGGTGAAATCAGATGCCAATGTGACATCATTAACCCACCTTGCACTACACAGAAACTTTTGAGCAGTGGTCTTTTTTTCTCGTGTTTCGACACCTCGCTGTTTGAAGTGTCGCCGAGCCGCAAGGTGACGTAGCAGGGCCGCACACTTCTGGAACATTACACAGAAAGGCTGTAGGCATCTTTGGGCCAAACGTCAAACTTATGCTTCGCAATGGGAGACAAGTACAGGGTTTCGCAAAAATGGCAACTTTTTTTATTTTGACTATTGTAGTAATGGGATTTGGGGGAGAGAATCACCATGGAATTGGTCTCTTAGAATTACAATACTAGCAAGAGACTTTATCGTGGTTCTATTTCTTTAGCCTGGAGTAAGTACAGTGTCTCCCAAGTTGCAATCCTCCTCCGCTTGGTTCATTACTGAAAACTTTCGCGCATTTTGTGAGTAAGCCAATGGCCTTGGCGCAGTGGTAACAGCGGTTCCCGACAGATCACCACAGTTAAGCGCTGTCGGGCTTGGCTAGCACTTGGATGGGTCACCGTCGGGGTCTAGCGAGTGCGCTTAGCAAGCGGGATGCACTCAGCCCTTGTGAGGCCAATGGAGGAGATGCTTGATTGAGGAGTAGCGGCACGAGTAACGAAAGCTAACAATGGGCTGGAAAGTGGTGTGCTGACCGCATGTTCATCCGTATCCGCATCCGGGGACGCCTGAGTGCTGATGATGAAACGACTGCCCGTCTATAACGTTGGACTTTCAAGGCCTGTTCGGACAGTGCTTGTTTTTTGTCTTGTTTTGCGATTAAAGTGCTCCGTATAAACGAAACAGCTCCTTGCCATCTTTATGATATAATCTTTCTACGTATGAATTAGTTAGCTTGCGACTTCATTTTAGTGTGAGTAATGTTAAAATAGTAACTACTTGATGGAATTAATGATAGTGCGGGAACATGTTGATGGAGGTCTTCCAGTCCTGTACAGTAAATTGGATGCCTCATGGCGAGATATCAGCGTGACTGTAGAGCCAAATGGTGCTGGCCCCTCAACACGAGGCAGTTGAAGGAACGGGAAAAGACAGTGTCTGTCAGCCGGAGAGGCAGTTGCATTGCACTTTGGTGTTGTTTCTCGCAACAAAATGGCTGGGAGAGAACAATTGGATCACTACACACAGGAAAGAATAATCGGGAAACTGGAAGAAGAACGAAGTGTGAAGAATGTAGCCAGCAGTTGGTATTGCTCACAACACGAGCATAAAGAATTTGCAGAAGCACAGGCGCTGCCGTTCGAGGGACAGCAGTGGATCGACTACGATCAACTCCAGCAGCAGATGATCGCTACTTGTGCAAAGGACAAGAAGGGACCCACGTCAATAAGCGGGTGCAGTTGTACCTACATTTTACAGGAATGTAAGGGATGCAATCTCTCTCTACACAGTGGCGCAGTGACTACAAATCTGGTGGTCTCTACCGAAGAGCAGTACGCTGTGTTGCATTGACACTCACACGTTGGCGGCAACGTTTGCGATGGTGCCAAGTGGGGTCCCGTACCTTTCTCGGATGAGAGCAGATTCAGCCTGAGTACTGATTGTGGGCGTACCGTCATATGGCGAGAAGCGGGAACGTGTAGTGCACCCAGGAACAATGTCGAAAATGATCGTTTTGATGACGCAAGTGTTATGGTATGGTGAAGCGTAATGTTGCGTGGTCATACTGACCTCCAAATCTTTAAACATGGTATCTCCACCGGTCAACGTTTCCTTCCCAACATGCGTCTTTTCAGAAGTGCATTTGGAAGGAAGGGAGATTAGTGTTTAAAAGCAACTCGACAAAGAGATAATTAGGGGACGAGGCAGAAACTTGGATTAAGGGAAGTGGGGTATAAAATAGGTCGTGCTCTTTCAAAGAAACAGTCTTGGCATTTACTGGGGTGCATTCAGCGCTGCCTTCATTTTCATGAATGACAATGCGCGACCGCATCGAAAAGCACAGGAGAGAGGAGAGGATATTCGGCGAGCGGACTGGACTTTCCGTTCCTTCGAAGCGGCCGGCCGAGGTGGCCGAGCGGTTCTAGGCGCTACAATCTGGAACCGCGCGACCGCTACGGTCCCAGGTTTGAATCTTGCCTCGGGCATGGATGTCTGTGATGTCCTTAGTTAGGTTTAAGTAGTTCTAAGTTCTAGGGGACTGATGACCTCAGAAGTTAAGTCCCATAGTGCTCAGAGCCATTTGAACCATTTTGAACACTCCGCAAGCCATCATATGCTGCGGAGTGTACCCTGTACCAATACTAGTCACTTCTTTTTCTGTTCCACTCGCAAATAGAAAACTAAAACTCCTCCTGAAAAGGCCATGAAGGCCCAATGGCACCGACCGGCCGCCGTGTCATCCTCAGCCCACAGGCGTCACTGGATGCGAATATGGACGGGCATGTGGTCAGCACACTGCTCTAGCGGCCATATGTCAGTTTTCGAAACCAGAGCCGCTACTTCTCAATCAAGTAGCTCCTCAGTTTGCCTCACAAGGGCTGAGTGCACCCCGCTTGCCAACAGCGCTCGGCAGACCGGATGGTCACCCATCCAAGTGTTAGCCCAGCCCAACAGCGCATAACTTCGGTGATCCGACGGGAACAGGTGTTACCACTGCGGCAAGGCCGTTGGCCACTCGCAAATAGAGCGAGGGGAGAAAGATTGTCTATATGCCTCCGTACGGGCCCTAATCTCTTTAATCTTATCTCCATTGTCCTCATGCAAACTGCAGGCTGTCGAAAGTAGAATCGTTCTAGAGTCAGCCTCAAATGCTGGTTATCTGAATTTTCTCAATAGTCCTCCTCAAAAAGAACATTGACTTCCCTCTAGGAATTTCCATCTGAGTTCCCGACGCACCTCCGTAATACTTGCGTGTTGTTGGACCCTTCTGATAACAAATCTAGCAGCCAACCTCTGAATTGCTTCTATGTCTGCTTTTAATCCGATCTGGTGCGGATCCAAAATAATCGAACAGCAATGTGTCGCGCTAGTGTCTTTGAAACGCCGTGCTAAACCCGCAGGACAGGACAGGTAGTAGGAATTGTGGAAAGGGGCCAAAATGAAAGGCTGTCAGTTACACACGAACACACATAACTTTATTTATTTCACCAAACATTACAGTACCAATTCTTGAACTCAGTTATCGGCTGAATACGCCACACTATCTTATGCCTTAAGGGCACAACCACTTTCATTAAAAAAAACGGCTAAAAGCCATTAACTTAAAATTCAGACGCCAAGGAGAATATTTAGGAGGCAGAAGGCCTCACGTTGAGTAAGTTCTATAATTTGGCTGAAGGCCCAAAGATCTAACACTAGAAAACCAATAACCTTAATTTAAAGACGGCTGAAGGCTCATGATTGAAGACTCAAGGTAAAATTAAAAAAACACAAGGTAGAAGGCCTTATCTTCAACTAGGCCGAAGGCCCCAAACAGTCTGTTTCTCGAAAGACAAAGATCCTTAATTTTAAAACGGCTGAAAGCCCATGACTTAAAACACAACTAAAATAATTTTTAGTAGGCAGGAGGCCCAAGGTTTTATCTTTAAACACTATATTAATCACGCTGAAGGCCCAAAATATCCAACACTTGACAAGCAAGGAACTTTAATTTTAAAACGTCTGAAGGCCCATGACTCAAAACACAACTAAAATAAATTTTAATAGGCAGAAGGCCCAAAGCTTTATCTTTAGAAAAAATGTTTTAATCAGGCTAAAGGCCCAAACAGTCTAAGACTTGACAAGTAAGGAAATCTAACTTTGAAGCGGCTGAAGGCCCATGACTTAAAACACCACTAAAAGCAATTCAACTTTAATTCAAAACTATCGGCTATGGCCCGTACAAATACACACAGTAGAAAATAAGAATAGGCAGTGCAGCTAATGGTGCTCAGATGTTCCGGGGGTCGGCCAGCACTTGAAATACTAACGATCACTTAGGTGAGACAGGCAGTCGCCCCTAACATTCTCGATCCGACGACAACCCAACCAACAGACAGTCAACGGACCCACTGACAAGGTAACTTGCGCTCCACTCGACAAGCACACAACCGGGAGTTCAATGCAAAATGTAAAAGGCATGGACGCCCACAACCAAGCATACATTAATCTGTCAAACTACACACCGTGCTGGACAGCGACAACACGTTGAGGAAAGGACACTGCCTGAATTTACGTCAATGGGCAGGGCAGGTAAGCCGAACGTTAACGGCCGCAAGGCAGAAAATTCCGCTGGTGCACTTTAATTGCAAATGACCAAATACAGTTAGTCTCCACCAGACGGTGGCTAAACCTTCGCCAACTCGAACACATACGTTGCAGTCGACATCACAAGCTACACACAGTTTCACGAACACTTGCACGAAGGGCTAGACAATACTAACGGCAGCGACTGTGCAATAACGGCAGACGCAGGGAACCCATAAGCGATCGCCGGTCAACATACACGTCATCCGACAAGACGACCGACCGACGACCGATGAAGGTGGTCTGCACTCAAGTGATATGTATCGGCAGCCGTGGGGCGAGTCATGGCTGTCCGGACCTAACTGCAGCCGCGTCCCGACTGAACTTCTGCCGCGTCCTAAGTCAGACACTGTCAGGTCCGAACTGCACTGCTAGCGCCTCCCAACTCACTGGCAGATCCGAGATCCGAACTCACCGAACACACAACAACCGAAAAGTAATAGCAGTCAGCAAAGATAATACGCCAGGGCTTTTATCGATAAGCGCCGCTGCTGCCGACCACTGGGAGGCAAAGCAGAAACTCAGTGACAACAGAAATTGAAATTAACATAACGCGGTAAAAAAAAAAAAAAAGAAGGATGTAAAATAAAAGATGGCGCGAACATGAGCCCCGCACGGCTCTGTCTTATATGTTATATGCGATCTCGTTTACAGATGAACTACACTGTCCTAATATTCTCCCAATAAACTGAAGTAGACCAAGCATGCTCATTCCATTTCGTACTGCTTTATTTACATTTAACCAACGTGACTGTGTCAAGCAGCCAACTGCTAATATTTAGCGGAACCTTATGGGTTTGTTTTTCCTACTCGTCTGCGTTAACTTACATTTTTCCACATTTAGAGCAAGGTGGCATTCATCACACCAACTAGAAATGTTCTCTAAGTCATCTTGTGTCCTTCAACACTAACTCAACGACGACATCTTCCCGTAAACCACAACCTCATCAACAACCAGCTGCAGACTGCTGCCTACCCTGTCCGCCATAAAACTTACGTACATAGAAAATAACAGAGGTCCTATCACACTCATTTGGGGCACTCCTGATGATACCCTTTTTTCTGATGAAAACTCGTCGTCGAGCATTCAGCAGTTGTCAACCGAGCTGGTGGAGGAGTGGACCAAAAATGGCTCTGAGCACTATGGGACTCAACTGCTGAGGTCATTAGTTCAAAAACGGTTCAAATGGCTCTGAGCACTATGGGACTCAACTGCTGAGGTCATTAGTCCCCTAGAACTTAGAACTAGTTATACCTAACTAACCTAAGGACATCACAAACATCCATGCCCGAGGCAGGATTCGAACCTGCGACCGTAGCGGTCTTGCGGTTCCAGACTGCAGCGCCTTTAACCGCACGGCCACTTCGGCCGGCGAGGTCATTAGTCCCCTAGAACTTAGAACTAGTTAAACCTAACCTAAGGACATCACAAACATCCATGCCCGAGGCAGGATTCGAACCTGCGACCGTAGCGGTCTCGCGGTTCCAGACTGCAGCGCCTTGAACCGCACGGCCACTTCGGCCGGCGAGGAGTGGAACACCGTACCACAAGAACTGCTTACCAAGCTTGTGGCCAGCATGCGAGCACGCTACCCAACAAACATTGCTGTCCGTGGTGATCACATACCCTATTAAAACCCGTGTCCCGCATTTTGTAATGTCCAGGGAACTCCCATGAATGGCAGTGACTTCAACGTAATGATTGTCTTTGAATAAATTGGGGTATTTCTTTCAGTTACCTTCTGTACTATTTTCTATATTTCGTCCAAGTTTCATCGACCTGTGTTACTTGCCAGTGATACATCATAAGGAAGTTATTTTCCAGTGTGCATGTAAACATAAACGCCGCTCACGTACTAGGCCACAGACTTGTTGAGGTTGGCTTACTGGTGCCTACAAGACAATGTGAGCAGCGATCTATGTTCGTGTGATATTTTATCGGCATGTCGACAATCTCCGCAGCCGTTAGTGCCAACAGAAGAATCCGGGTAAAGCCACTGTTTCTTTATTCAGGAAGCTCCTCGTTCGGTCTCACGGGACAGAGTGGATCCCATTTTAGACCTTCCTACCTCAGAAAAAAAAAAACTGAGCGGGCACGGGGAATCGAACACAGGCCCTTCCTCGCCGAAGGAAACGACGCTATCCTTCGTTCTTTTTTATTTTTTATTTTTTTGTAAATCTTCTTTCTTTCCACCTCTTTGTTTCTCCTTTCTCATCACTGATTGTTCACGGATGTCGCATGATGTTTTTCAGTTTTCATCGATGATTAATTCCTTCACGTTTTTTTATTGCAGAGACTGGCCACTCACCTGACCGAACACTCAAAAGTACTGTGCCGTCAACCATTCGGCTATGGAGGCAGTATAGCAAGAAGGGGCGCGACACCATCCTCAGCGTTCCAAAGAAACGATCCCGTCATTTGGCTGAAGTGACTTGCGAGATCGTGAGAAAGTAGTTTTACTTTTGTGGTCGGGTGTTGACTTCCACTTGTGTTGTCAGATACCACTCGCTGCGATGGCCGAAACGTTCCTCAGTACAGGGTTATTACAAATGATTGAAGCGAGTTCACAGCTCTATAATAACTTTATTATTTGAGATATTTTCACAATGCTTTGCACACACATACAAAAACTCAAAAAGTTTTTTTAGGCATTCACAAATGTTCGATATGTGCCCCTTTAGTGATTCGGCAGACATCAAACCGATAATCAGGTTCCTCCCACACTCGGCGCAGCATGTCCCCATCAATGAGTTCGAAAGCATCGTTGATGCGAGCTCGCAGTTCTGACACGTTTCTTGGTAGAGGAGGTTTAAACACTGAATCTTTCACATAACCCCACAGAAAGAAATCGCATGGGGTTAAGTCGGGAGAGCGTGGAGGCCATGACATGAACTGCTGATCATGATCTCCACCACGACCGATCCATCGGTTTTCGAATCTCCTGTGTAAGAAATGCCGAACATCATGATGGAAGTGCGGTGGAGCACCATCCTGTTGAAAGATGAAGTCGGCGCTGTCGGTCTCCAGTTGTGGCATGAGCCAATTTTCCAGCATGTCCAGATACACGTGTCCTGTAACGTTTTTTTCGCAGAAGAAAAGGGGCCGTAAACTTTAAACCGTGAGATTGCACAAAACACGTTAACTTTTGGTGAAATGCGAATTTGCTGCACGAATCCGTGAGCATTCTCTACCGCCCAGATTCGCACATTATGTCTGTTCACTTCACCATTAAGAAAAAATGTTGCTTCAACACTGAAAACAAGTTTCGCACTGAACGCATCCTCTTCCATGAGCTGTTGCAACCGCGCCGAAAAATCAAAGCGTTTGACTTTGTCATCGGGTGTCAGGACTTGTAGCAATTGTAAACGGTAAGGCTTCTGCTTTAGCCTTTTCCGTAAGATTTTCCAAACCGTCGGCTGTGGTACGTTTAGCTCCCTGCTTGCATTATTCGTCGACTTCCGCGGGCTACGCGTGAAACTTGCCCGCACGCGTTCAACCGTTTCTTCGCTCACCCGTTGATTTCCCCTTACAGAGGCATCCAGAAGCTTTAAACTGCGCATACCATCGCCGAATGGAGTTAGCAGTTGGTGGATCTTTGTTGAACTTCGTCCTGAAGTGTCGTTGCACTGTTATGACTGACTGATGTGAGTGCATTTCAAGCACGACATACGCTTTCTCGGCTCCTGTCGCCATTTTGTATAACTGCACTCTCGAGCGCTCTGGCGGCGGAAACCTGAAGTGCGGCTTCAGCCGAACAAAACTTTATGAGTTTTTCTACGTATCTGTAGTGTGTCGTGACCATATGTCAATGAATGGAGCTACAGTGAACTTATGAAATCGCTTCAATCATTTGTAATAGCCCTGTATTATCAGACGACACATCCGGAAGAATTTCATTGATACTAATTTATCCTCCCCGTGCATCCTCGCGTTGCCAAGTATTGAGCAGCAACAGTTTGGCACCAGCTCTCCATCACCTAGCCGCAATCACGGAATAAGACAGCCTAGGAGTTTGCGACTGGCGCCCCGACAACGGTTCGCTGGCCCCGCCGGTGCAGGGCATTCTACCGGCTGCAGCAATCGGTGCCGGCGACCGGTAAATTGGTAAACCGCACGCCGCGGCCGCCATCCTTTGTCCGAGCACGGGGGCGTCAAATTTAATTAAGCTAATAGCGGCAGTCCTCCTAAAGCGGATGATCGATAAACCGATACCTGATTCAAAAGGCCGCTCCGAAAACAAATTACCAATGCCGAACAGGCTCCCAATTTCCCTCGCTAAAATCAAATTTGTTGCCGCACCAGCACTAGCGAAAGCTACATCTGGCGTTTCATTCGAACACATTAGTCCACAGGGCTTGAAAATTACGTTAGCTCTTTGAAAACAGATATGACTCTCATGTCTCGTTTCCGTCATTTAAGTTGTAAAAGCTGTCGTAGGTGCTTTTCTATAAGGAAATTTCGCTTTAACTACGGAATTTTTCAGCTATAGACGGTGACTACCCCAACACCAAGTGTAGCACTAGTTCTAGTTTCGCAGGATTGTTACCAGTTCATCATCCTGACTTTGTCCTTTCTGTATATTTCCCAAAAGTACTGCAAAATGTCTTTTATGATATTTGCGGAAGCAAGTGTAACTCAAGAGTGGTGTACCCTGTCTCTGACGTCGTAATAAGACGAGCGTGGACAACTGGAGCATTTCCGAAAATAGTGCACAGACATGTTTTAGTAGGAACTAGCCAATTTGATTCCCTTCTGTTTATCAAATACATGTCGTCTTGTCGTCTTGAAGTCTGGCTTGTGCTTTAACTAAGTTTTTAAGAGCGGTGGTATTTCGAGCGTACGAATGTAGCATAATCATTAGTCTTTTACTTAGTGCCTAGTATGAATGACTTGCAGAGAAATCGTCTCTTAATAAATTTTGGAAAAGTAACTTTTCAGGATACAGTATAATTTTCGATGAATGCGGAAAATCAAGTGACGTACAGATAATGTTGAAAAGTTCAAAAATGGGTCTGAGCACTATGCGACTTAACTTCTGAGGTCATCAGTCGCCTAGAACTTAGAACTAATGAAACATAACTAACCTAAGGACATCACACACATCCATGCCCGAGGCAGGATTCGAACCTGCGACCGTAGCTGTCGCTCGACTCCAGACTGTAGCGCCTAGAACCGCACGGCCACTCCGGCCGGCGATGTTGAAAGGAGTCGAAAAGTTATATGTTGAGTTGGTGCTGACTCGAAGTATTTGTTTCTAAAAAAGAAAGATACATAACATAAGTTCTCTTTATGAAGTGGCTTGATGTGTTTGACGTGCTTCCTGTGGCTCCTACATGCAAAAACAATTACTCTCTACTTTTACTAGCAGAACGTAGGCTAAAAATCGTCTTCCTATTACTCAGTACCGATGCTCTCGAAGTCTGCGACCGAACTGGGCCCGACTAGTGAAGGACAGCTCGTTAAGTTAGCGTTGACAGGGAGCACTGAACTCTATCTTTCTGGAGGCGAGGCACTGCCCCCTCTTTCCATTGGCGTGCGGCTCAGTGCCTTCTGATGCCATTTGGCGGCGCTGCCATGGTCCATGTGAAATAGATGCTTTCGGACTGCGCGTTATGTACCATATATCACGTAAGCCAGTTTTTACGGATGTTTCGCTACTTTAGCGTAGCTCATAAAGAACGGGTCGGATGAACTAACTAATTCACACGTAAAATGATTACATTATTAAGGTTTCACGCAGGTGCTTTGTCTAAACGAAGAACTTTGACCATAAAATGGACGAAAGGTTTCAGATGTGCACCAAGAGGATTGTAATTTTGAAAAAAAAATGAAAGTTGCTGTGGGTGTGGCGGCAAAGCTGCTTAGTGAGCCTTGTTAAGCCGATGTGGCGTATTTTCCCTTTTACGGATCCGCTTCATTCTGTCAGCAGTGACTAGCAAATCTCCCATGCTGGTTCTTGTCCCAGCATCCGAGCTCACTGTCTATCCTACACACACTCAGTTCCCGTACGTCGTCCCTATACATACACGCACACGCACACGCATGCGCACATGAGTTTTGACGTTAATTATTGGCTAAACCTTTGGAGGAACAAATAAAGAAGAAAAAAAGCGCAGAAATTTCGTTCATTTTACTTTTCGTCCACTTTACTTTATTTCAAATGGCTTTAGACAAAGATCCAAACATGCAAGTACAAAATTAGGAAACATAAGGTCAAATTACATGTGTTTAAAGAGCGATATTTTTAAAATTATTATTTTTATACTCTGTTTTCATGAACATAAAGATATTTAACATTCTACACTCCTGGAAATGGAAAAAAGAACACATTGACACCGGTGTGTCAGACCCACCATACTTGCTCCGGACACTGCGAGAGGGCTGTACAAGCAATGATCACACGCACGGCACAGCGGACACACCAGGAACCGCGGTGTTGGCCGTCGAATGGCGCTAGCTGCGCAGCATTTGTGCACCGCCGCCGTCAGTGTCAGCCAGTTTGCCGTGGCATACGGAGCTCCATCGCAGTCTTTAACACTGGTAGCATGCCGCGACAGCGTGGACGTGAACCGTATGTGCAGTTGACGGACTTTGAGCGAGGGCGTATAGTGGGCATGCGGGAGGCCGGGCGGACGTACCGCCGAATTGCTCAACACGTGGGGCGTGAGGTCTCCACAGTACATCGATGTTGTCGCCAGTGGTCGGCGGAAGGTGCACGTGCCCGTCGACCTGGGACCGGACCGCAGCGACGCACGGATGCACGCCAAGACCGTAGGATCCTACGCAGTGCCGTAGGGGACCGCACCGCCACTTCCCAGCAAATTAGGGACACTGTTGCTCCTGGGGTATCGGCGAGGACCATTCGCAACCGTCTCCATGAAGCTGGGCTACGGTCCCGCACACCGTTAGGCCGTCTTCCGCTCTTGCCCCAACATCGTGCAGCCCGCCTCCAGTGGTGTCGCGACAGGCGTGAATGGAGGGACGAATGGAGACGTGTCGTCTTCAGCGATGAGAGTCGCTTCTGTCTTGGTGCCAATGATGGTCGTATGCGTGTTTGGCGCCGTGCAGGTGAGCGCCACAATCAGGACTGCATACGACCGAGGCACACAGGGCCAACACCCGGCATCATGGTGTGGGGAGCGATCTCCTACACTGGCCGTACACCACTGGTGATCGTCGAGGGGACACTGAATAGTGCACGGTACATCCAAACCGTCATCGAACCCATCGTTCTAGCATTCCTAGACCGGCAAGGGAACTTGCTGTTCCAACAGGACAATGCACGTCCGCATGTATCCCGTGCCACCCAACGTGCTCTAGAAGGTGTAAGTCAACTACACTGGCCAGCAAGATCTCCGGATCTGTCCCCCATTGAGCATGTTTGGGACTGGATGAAGCGTCGTCTCACGCGGTCTGCACGTCCAGCACGAACGCTGGTCCAACTGAGGCGCCAGGTGGAAATGGCATGGCAAGCCGTTCCACAGGACTACATCCAGCATCTCTACGATCGTCTCCATGGGAGAATAGCAGCCTGCATTGCTGCGAAAGGTGGATATACACTGTACTAGTGCCGACATTGTGCATGCTCTGTTGCCTGTGTCTATGTGCCTGTGGTTCTGTCAGTGTGATCATGTGATGTATCTGACCCCAGGAATGTGTCAATAAAGTTTCCCCTTCCTGGGACAATGAATTCACGGTGTTCTTATTTCAATTTCCAGGAGTGTATTAATCAATTTTAAGCTTTCTCAACAAGTAAGGAACCAATCAGGTGACAAGTACAAACGAAAGGTATCATTAAAAATCCTTTTTACAAAATCTAAAGAAATTTAGAACTCATTTATTGGTTTTAGAGTTCAAAGAATTTATAGCTAATTGGAGAAAGAAGCAATCAACAATTTTGAATTTTCATATATTGTTTTTGGTCTTCATATATTAAACACTCAAAAAATTCAGGATGTCATCTTCAGCTGTATACTAATAATTAATTTTAACACGTGTTTCGTTTTGTTGGTAGACATGTGGCCTGCTCTTAACCTGTTAATCTAAATTTATTGTTTTAAATCTATTCATGTATACTGTCAAATCTCACTCCGAAATTAGACACCACATATTAGGCAGGTGTACCAGTTTCTTTGGCTCTTCAGCATAGAAGTAAATGTTAACAGCCGAATGTTACGGGTAGCAAGTTGCAGTTAGACATCTGATGGAAGTATTCCTGGTTGGAATTCACTACATATCTATACGAAAGCGTTCGCCCATCAGCAGAGTTCATTGTTGGCGTTATGCTGGATGAGTAGCGAAGTCGTCTAGGCAATAAAGATCAGAGTATCTGAGGTTACAATGGTCTGCACATCGTCCGTTAAGCATCGCTACCTCATTACCAAAGTAAGAGTGGCTACCATCAACAACACAGTGCGCACATTCACAGGAACACTGTGGGAAAACATCCAAAACCAGTAGGAACTTTCACACTAGCTTTGTGCTGTTCTATAGCTGAATATACGTGCATTATACGGTAAAGGAGCCACCGCACCAAAACTGTAGACGTAGCTGTCAGCGAGACATGTCGCTTCATTATATGCCATCGCGCGGCTCATTCATCTGGAGAAGCTTTATTGTCCCGCTGGAATCGGTCCGCCTGACATTCATCGAGAAATAGCAATAAGAGAAAAAAAATGGCGATACCACCAGAAGTCTATTGTCTGTCTACTTACAAGCAAACATGGTCACTACCTAAATAGAGAAAGAGTTTACTTAAGATAAATATGCACTTTAGCTCTGTCATTCCAAAACATACTACGATCATGCCGTGCTAGAACCCAGCATCTGGAAAAATGTATGGTACCGAAGAAGGACTCTTTCGTGGCCATACAAAAGAATGGACCACCTCCTAGTCACTTTACTGCTTTAGTGTCAGAAGGCCCAAAACTACTCTCCAGAGACGGGCCTTGGTATGGAATCTGTGTTCTGTGAATTTAAACCTGAACCCAGTTGCCGCTGCGGTGTGTATGTGCAGTTTGTTGATACGGTGTTTCCGCTGCATTTATTTGAACACAAAACTCGGTTACAAGTTACATACAGGTTAAGAGTTCGGTGCTCAACACAAGCTTCTAACAGGCTGCGGCTACACAAAGTGTGAACCCTGTTAAATACTGAAAGTCCGTGAAAGAAGTCCTAGTCCGCTGTACTGCTATGAGAGTTAAATACCAAATTTATTCCAAACTCGCAGCGTAGGTTCTCAACAAAGCGTGGCTAGGGAATATATTGTAAACATTTAGGTTTTCGGCTTGTGACATCAAGTAAAGCAACGCAAGAAGCTTTGTGTAGATATTTTTACAAAAGATTCCTTTTATTTAGTTTCATGTCCTGAATAATTACCAGGAATGACTGCATGTCAAAAGAGAGCCTGATTGTGGTGTGGTTTGCGGAAACGAGATCACCAATTGCTGTCCAAAGAAATTTTCGATGTGTATTTGAAAGGTAGCCAACCAGAAGAATAAGGGTTGATAAGAAAAGTTCCTAGCCACCGGTAGTATAAACAGACAGTCAACATCTCGCAGAAAACGCTAGTATGACGAAACAGCAGAAGAGATCAGAGAGATCCTGCAGAGAACCTCAAGAAAGTCACTTTGTCCACCATCACGAGAGCTAAACGTCCCTCGCTCAATAGTCCACAAGTTGTTGGATAAACGACTTCGTCTGTCCGCTTACAAAGTTCGAATTGTCCAAGCATTAAACTGAAACGACTTGAATCTTTGCCAAGCGTTTGCTATCGAGATAGCCGGCCTCTGTGACCGAGCTGTTCTAGGCGCTTTAGTCCGGAATCGCGCTGCTGCTGCGGTCGCAGGTTCGAAGCCTGCCTCGGGCATGGATGTGTGTGATGTCCTTAGGTTAGTTAGGTTTAAGTAGATCTTAGTCTAGGGGACGATGACCTCAGATTGTAAGTCTCATAGTACTTAGAGCCATTTGAACTATCGAGATGCTGGAACGCATGACGCAAACTCCAACCATTTAGGAAATGTCGTTTTCTGCGACGAAGCCAAAAAGGTTAATCGGCACAACATTCGCACCTGGGAGTCGGACACTCCCCCCCCTCCCTCCAGTTTTCAGGAACATGTGAAAGACAGCGAAAAGGCGAATTTGTGGTGTGTTTTAATAGTTGGAGCCTTTTTCTTCATCGAGCAAATTACAGCAGGAACCATGTTAAATGACTATTCCGTCGATTCTTAGAGTAAAAACATAATTATAAATGAAAAGTACAGCACTCTGTACGTCCTACAGGGTTAATTTATGTAGTCAACCGGTTTTTCGCATGCTGAAATCAACGAACACCTGGCCCACAGTAGTAATTTATATTAAATGACCAAACACGTCCCAGTGCTTTCCATCTTCTAAAATTAATTTAATCCTCACAGATTTCCAATACTGCCCACACTGTGTGTTCCTTTCTATTCCTCCATTTTCCTGTATTTACTCATTTTATTGTGACTGCCTACGTACTGCATATATTCTGTTTCTACAGTTGTTAATTCTATTATTTACGCTCTTTCTGTATCATTTTCCGAATGCAACAGCTCTTCAAGCTGTTCTTTAATACTCTCGTCAAGTAATAAATTTATTTTATTGGGATTGTTTGTTGGTTGGTTGATTTGGGGGAGGGGACCAAACAGCGAGGTCATCGGTCATATCGGATTAGGGAAGGGTGGGGAAAGAAGGTAGCCGTGCTCTTTTAAAGGAGCCATCCCGGCACTTGCGATTTAGGGAAATCACGGAAAACCTAAATTAGGATGCCAGACGCGGGTTTGAACCGCCGTCCTCCCGAATGTGGAGTTCAGTCTGCTAAGCTCAAGGCTGACTTGGTGAGGCAAATGTACAACAAGAAACTAAATAAAACAAATAATACGTCAAAATATCCACGGGTGTACTGCCGGTCTACAGTGTCCAACGGGCACAATATTTCGGCGATCATACATGTCGCCATCATCAGGTGAACTGACGGACTGAGCTCCTGTGAACGTGCCGGCACGGAGATCCGTACACTATGGCTACTCAGGGGGAACTGGGTTCGGTCGCGGCTGCGGCCGATTTAAATACCCTCCGCCCGCGCCCCGCGCCACGGTCGCGCGGTGGAACAGATTGCGACGGCGTCTGAGATGGCGTCGGTGTGATGGCTCTGTCCGCCGTGGTCGTCACAACTATACATTTGCTCGATTTGCTCTTGATTAACCCAATCGCTGGTTCCCAAGCCTTGCTAAGATTATAGCCACAGTCACGGTTTATGAGGTCGTCATTGGTGCGAATTTCGATGGCCTCTCTAACAACGCTGTCCCAGTATCTCGACGTCTGTACCAGAATCCTCGTGCGTTCATACTCCATAGCGTGATTTTCCGACAAACAATGTTCAGCGACCGCCGACTTGCTCGGATACATCAGTCGAGTGTGCCTCTGGTGTTCACGGCATCGATCCTCGACGGTACGCATCGTCTGACCAATATACGACTTGCCACATTGACACGGAATCTGGTACACGCCGGCCTTCCTCAAACCGAGGTCATCTTTGGCGCTCCCCACCAGTGCACGAGTTTTATTCGGAGGACGAAACACAGTTCCGACCCGGTGTTTCTTCAAAATACGGGCGATTTTTCCCCGAGAGTGCTCCTGTGTATGGAATAAATGCAGTGCCTACCTTCTCCCTCGTGATTTCATCCATCTCAACAGGTTGTGCTGCAGTGGTTGGGCGGAGAGCACGTTGAATCTGCCACTCTGAGTACCCATTTTTTCGAAATACAGTTCTCAGATGTTCCAATTCCTGGGGTAGACTCTCTGCGTCAGAGATAGTGCGCGCCCTATGTCCTAGAGTTTGAAGCACCCCATTCCTCTGTGAAGGGTGGTGGCAGCTGTCTGCGTGCAAATACAGATCAGTGTGCGTTGTCTTCCGATACACCCCATGGCCTAGGGTGCCGTCAGGCCTTCTCTTGACCAAGACGTTAAGGAAAGGTAGTTTACCCTCCGTTTCAGTCTCCATAGTGAATTTGATGTTGGGGTGTATGGAGTTTAGATGTGTAAGGAAGTCAAGGAGTTTATCCACATCATGTGGCCAGATGACGAACGTGTCGTCCACGTAACGGAAAAAGCAAGTAGGTTTCCATTCGGATGACGACAGGGCTTCCTCCTCGAAGTTCTCCATGTACAAATTCGCTACCACCGGTGAGAGTGGGCTACCCATGGCGACTCCCTCCGTTTGTTCGTAGTATTCTCCATTAAAAAGAAAATACGTGGAAGTCAAGACATGCCTAAAAAGTTCAGTGGTCTTCTCGTCAAACTTCTGACTAACCAATTCTAGTGACTCTCGCAGGGGTACCCTCGTGAACAAGGAAACGACGTCAAAACTCACCATGATATCTGTCTCACCCAACGTGAATCTATCAAGGCGTTTAACAAAATCACATGGTATGGATAAACTCGGCGATACATGAACGGTATTCTAGTCCCCGTTTTGCTGCATTTCATGGCAAGCCATCCTCGGCTTAAATTTCAGCAAGACAATACCCGCCCGCACACGGTGACAGCTTCTGCTGCTTGCCTTCGTGTCTGCCAAAGCCGGCCTTGGCCAACAAGCTTACAGAATCCCTCCCCGGCTGAGAACATTTGGAGTATTAAGGGCAGGGCCTTCCGGCGAACTCGGGATTTTGACGATCTAAGGCGCCAGTTGGAAATAATTTGACACGATATCCCTCAGGAGGACATTCAACAACTCTGTCAATCAATGCCAAGACGAATAACCGCCAGAGGGGAACCAACACGTTACTGACTTGCTCACTTTGTGAAGTTCTTTTGAATAAAGAATCCAATTTTTCTAAAATAGTTACCATTTGTTTGTCTGTGCACATACATCACATCTACTGGTTTACCTCCCACTGGGATAATTTCTTCGTGCTGCATCGTTGTTTTTTTGTTTTGTTTTAGAATGTATTCTTGATCCAACATTACTCGCACTGCGCCTCGTATTTCCCGATCTATCCTTTAAGTACTGAAACGCTGATAGTTTCTTTCTAAAATTATCTTGTTGTTTTTGGTGCAACATCGAACATTACTCAGTCATCCACTTACGCAAAATAACTGACGTACATCACTCATACCACTTCTTGAGAGTAGCACCGGCACTCCGTCGCTCAGTGGCTGTCCGAATGTTGTCGCCCGGCTGTCACGACACGCGCAGTCGTGGCCGCGAACCCCGTTCCACAGCTCTTCCAGATACGGGGTGGTGTCGCAACGGCATAAGCAAATTAACACATGGTTAATACCGCTCTTGTGAATCCGTGCGGTCGCTCAGCAATGTTTGTCGTTACATTCTACTACCTTAGCTATTTATTATAGGACCAGCACTGGCATATGAGCCGTCGACATAGGTGTACCATTACACATGTTCGTGACTTCATGGACCGAACACACCACGGCGATGGATAGAACATGATGGACCTACCAAGTGGCCACCACGATCTCAGAACATAGACTGTTAGGATTTCCTGTTGTGTGGTTTTGTGAAAGACGTTGTGTAAGTCTTGCGTGTATTTGACCTTGGCGATCTCCGCAGAAGAATTCTGAATACAGTAGCCTTAATCACCCCAGACATGCTTATGTGCACAAAGGTGAAACAGAATGTCGTCTAGACATCTTACACGTTACGACAGGAGCCCATGTAGAAGTGCGCGAACAAAAATTTTTGAGTTATTCTACATGTTACCGTAAGCGGCAAATATCTATGTCTCATATTTTTTATTAATTGCATTTGGAAATAAGTGGTATTTCATATGGACACCCTATAGTTCCACAAACACTACACGGGCTAAGGTTCAGTGTAGCTCCGGAGGAGACCCTTCTCAGTACTGTGCATCATACAATCTAAAAGCGTACGCTTTAAAACTAGATATGACCTTTTTCTGAAGATTGTGGGAGTTGGCTGAACAGTGAGGGATAAGAATGGCTTTCTAACGCTTCCTAGGTCTTGTGAAATCCATACCACAACACGCTGCTGTAAGTTTCAAAGTGAGAAACAGTGCTTCGCTCTTCTACATAGGTGTATCTAATTCAACTGAATATGAGTGTGTTACTGTTTATTATTTGAAAAGTTTGTAATATTGGCGCGAGATTTCTACAATAAATGATCATAAAAACCATCCTGATTATTTCTATGAACCAGTGTCTTTACTATTGAATTTTTAAGAGACCTTTTTCTGTCACATCGCCTGCAATTTCAGGTATTTATGCTGAAAAGTACATGGGGAATTCAATAAATAACGCAACACTTTATTTCTGAAAGCAGGCTGGTTTTATTCAGGATTCCAGTACATATTATTTCCCACCTATTTTTCAACAGAATTTCCGCTCAGTGGACGTTCTTACGCCATCTTAGAGTGCGACCCACATTCCCGCATAGCATCTCTCTATTGGTCGACGTCGGAGCCAATGACTTGCTGCATCAGCCACGTCCTGCTTCCAGGGGAGTACACCGTAGGGCAAACATATAGAAGTCGGAAGGTGCGAGATCCGCTCTCTATGTTGAATGAAGAAGAACAGTCCAGTGAAGTTTTGTGAGCTCCTCTCGGGTAAACAGGCTTGTGTGAGGCTTTTCGTTGTCAGGGAGAAAAGAAGTTCGTTCGCGTTCTTGTGGCGTTGAACACGCTGAAATCCTTTCTTCAGTTTGCTACGATTCAAGTGGTTCAAATGGCTCTGTGCACTATGGGACTTAACATCTGATATCATCAGTCCCCTATAACTTAGAACTACTTAAACCTAACTAGCCTAAGGACATCACACACATCCATGCCCGAGGCAGGATTCGAACCTGCGACTGCAGCTTCAGCGCGGTTCCGGACTGGGCGCCTAGAACCGTTCAGTCACAGTGGCCGGCAGTTTGCTGAGGATAGCACAACAGATTTTACAGTTACTTGTTACACAATAAGGGAGGACAACAAACACAATAACTCCTTGAGAGTCCAAGAAGACAGTAGCCGTGACTTTACCGGCTGAGGGTGTGGCTTTGAAAATATTATTTGGTAGAGAGGTGATGTGGTGCCACTCCATGCAACCCATGTTTCATCGCCTGTGACGATGTTCGACAAGAAAGTCTTACGATCAGCCTCGTAACGCGCAGACAGTCCGCTCGGATGGTCCTTTGCTGCTGTTTATGGTCTTTTCTTAGGCGGCGTGCAGCCCAGTAGGCACACATCAGTGAGTTCCCCAACTAGTGCACGAGTGTGTCAGAACTACCAATAGAAGCGTCCAGTTGTGCTGCGAGGTATTTGATCGTGATCTGTCGATCAACACGAATGAGATTGTCCGCACGTTCCAATTCTGCGGGAGTTACAGCCGTGTACGTATTCAGCCGGCCGATGTGGCCGAGCGGTTCTATGCACTTCAGTCCAGAACCGCGCTGCTGCTACGGTCGCAGGTTCAAATCCTGCTGCGGGCATGGATGTGTGTGCTGTCAAATGGCTCTGAGCACTATGGGACTCAACTGCTGAGGTCATTAGTCCCCTAGAACTTAGAACTAGTTAAACCTAACCTAAGGACATCACAAACATCCATGCCCGAGGCAGGATTCGAACCTGCGACCGTAGCGGTCTTGCGGTTCCAGACTGCAGCGCCTAGAACCGCATGGCCACTTCGGCCGGCTGTGTGCTGTCCTTAGGTTAGTTAAGTTTAAGTAGTTCTAAGTCTAGGTGACTGTTGACCTCAGATGTTAAGTCTCATAGTGCTTAGAGCCATTTGAACCATTTTTGCGAAATTCAGTGACAGCTCTCTGCTTGGAACGCACCTCCGCACCAGACGCCATTTTGAAGGCTGCGTATAGTGCCTGCACGTATTGAAACTTCATGAAACTATAGGGCCTGAAACGGCAATATTCCACGATATCCCACAACAAATTTCGCGTTCCTTCAACATAAATTGGCCGAGATAAAAAATGTGTAGCATTACCTATTGAACGCCCCTCGTAGTTCAAGTATCGTAAGTGGAGGAAGGTGAATAACGACAACGGTGATGAGAAAAAGCGTAGCATACATACAAGCAGCATTAGGCTTTCCTCAGAATATTCCCAGGTGTAGTAGTGCGTAAGGCAGGCTACGAATGTGCATGTTGCGGCTTCCGTCCAGTGTTCCGTGTGGGCGCTCTCGACTCGTCACTGCTCTCCTCTCCCCCAAGCTCTCTCCTCCTCCTCCCCCCCCCCCCCCTGCCCTCCCACCCCCATCCAACCCTCGAACTTCTCTGATAACAAGGGTCGGCAACAGCATAGCCCTGTGTAGAGACAACCGCATGTACTGCCTCTAATGATATGACTTCTGGAAGGTATCTTCCACAACGACAACCAGAGCGGCAAACTACGAGGCTGTTGGGAGCAGGTGCATGCAGTATTAATACACTACTGGGCCTGTTGGCACAACCGGCGTCTAGCCAGAAGAGTACGCACAGTACGCAAGGGCGGTGCATTATGCCGGCTTTCGCTGTGTTGGCGCCACGTCGTGCGGTGTTTCCGCACGAGGAGCCACAGAGCTTAGTTGCCACGTCCCACACGCGACACATGTGTAATCTCGCATTTCATCCAACTCAGTCAGAATCGCTAAATACTACACGTGCAAAACCTGAGGTGGTGTCAGTGTCTTCAAGAAGATCTAGTCTAAGTTACCAGTATTGTTTTATTTGCGGCAACAGATTTTTAAGGTGATACACGGGAGGTTTACGGAAATTTATTTTCCGACGCCGCTATCAAATTTTCGACATGCGGGAAATTTTTTTGTTACTGAATTTAGGACAACAACAATACTGACGACATCTTAAGAATACATCATGATTTCATACGCTTCAAACCAGAACTCCGTCGGAAATCTCTAACAAGACATGATTTGAGTTAAATGTGACTTAGGATGCTGCGCACGCGTGTCAGAACGCCAGTGGTCTGTTCTCTGGTTTCAATGAAAGAAACAGAGCGCTAGGTTTATAATTAAAATGGTTCAAATGACTCTGGCACTATGCGACTTAACTTCTGAGGTCATCAGTCGCCTAGAACTTAGAACTAATAAACCTAACTAACCTAAGAACATCACACACATCCATGCCCGAGGCAGGATTTGAACCTGCGACCGTAGCGGTCACTCGGTTCCAGACTGTAGCGCCTAGAACCGCACGGCCACTCCGGCCGGCGTCTATAATTATCTTGTTATTGCATTTTCTGATTAGACATCCTACTTATTTGTAACACAAAAAATTATGTCTCTTAATCGAGAAGAGGAAACTTATCTTATCGATTCGGAAAATAAGAAGAATAGTGATAACCTGAGTCTGGATTTATTTGCATAAACATATCCCAAAGTATGCATGCAAAAATGCATTACAATTCCTAAAATGAAGGATATCCAACATAAAAATGTAATAATAAACAAATATTGTATGAGTTCATCAGAATTTAATTATTTTTAATGAATTACTGAGGAAATGTATTGCACTACTTTAATCTGAATCTTAAAGATAAGTGAAATAAGGAATACTTTGTATTACAAACTCACACTATAGTCCAATGCTGCTGTTGCAATAGACGATAAATGTTATCCGCAGCTCTTCTTCAATGAAAATTCTTCGCTTGTCACTAAAGAAAGTTTACTAGAGTGAAACAAACCTCCCTACGTCACAAGATGCCCCTGGAACATCACAGAACTCCAGATCTCTTCCTTACTGAGTTCGCCCTGCATTCGCACATTCCCCTGCCACGTGTTTTGCGGTTTCACAAATTGTTTTACAGCTTGCATTTTTACAAAGAACAGCGTAGCTTTTTTTAGAACTCCATGTCTTTGAAGAACAATGCCTGCAATATCTAATTCACTAGGGACAATGAGTGTTGAAATGGATTATTGCTACTCTACAATTCCTTTATGATTTCCGGTAGCGCTGAAAAACGACTACATACGTGTTGCAATTTATTTTGTATGTCACCTGGCGAAACACTCTTGTGCTACCTATATAGAAGCTGCATACTCTGGATATAACCTGCCTACTTTTTTTTCACGTCATTGGAATGTTTAGCGTAGTAAAATACGGCCTCCAACCACTAACCTCACCATGTTAAAACAGGCTGAGGTGTTAATTCTAACTATGGAGCCAGTTCCCTGAAAACTGAAACTCTAGCAAGTGCTTTCGCCAGAATTTTCTCAATTGAGGTGTTAATTCTACCTACGGAGCCAGTTCCCTGAAAACTGAAACTTTAGCAAGTGCTTTCATCAGAATTTTCTCGATATTTGAAACAAGACGGTCAACTTCCGGGTATTGTGGTCTCACAGATTCTGCTACGTACTATAGCCCATGGGCTATGGTCAAATGTATTAGTTTGGGGTAAAGACCTTTTAATGCATTTTCTTCTTTCTCAATGTACCGAGCAACGTCTGTAAGAATTGACAGCACACTGTTGCATTTTATACCATCCGACCACAAAAGAGTAATACCTAAATTTCCATCTTACAAATTGTCTCAGAGAAGTGTGTTTAGTTTGCTTTATGGTATTGGACAGTTTAACAGCCCCAATTTTGAGTTGCTTAAAATGAATAAACCTGCTTGAATAATGAATATGTTAATTGCAGTTGAAGTTAATTTTGCATTTTGTCTACTTTGTGTGATGAAAATTGGAAACCAAATTTCAGAGTCCCCATCAACAATTTTGTTCATTGAAGATAAAGTTATTGTAATTGCCCTTATCCATAAAAATAGAAACAATATTACTTCTTAATGAGTGTAAAATCCTATTGCAAGTGACCTGTAATTATCTTTGCACTATATGGAAAGTAACTATTGAACAGGACTATGTCCGTTTCCAATTTTGCTTTAGTAGTGTCTTTCACAACATTCGATGATGAGATAACTTATATATGACACAGTATTACTGTTGAGGAGACATAAAGTGTCAATTGTTCCTGTGAGAGCTTGCACATACTATTTGTAACTGCTGCTATTCACTGTTTCACTTATCTGCTTATAGTAGAGTTTCATTGCACTTCTCTGGGAAAGAAGTAATGGTAGCTTTCCTTTACCAAAAATTCAATACAGATTCTTTAAAAGTAATGTTTCATATTACTATGCCTAATTAGGCTGGCGACCATATTTTATTTCATTTAAGTAAACCTAGCTACTTAAGAAATTTTCCAAATTTCAACTTAAGCTTTCTGGTTTCTACTGTTATATTAAATCAGGTTCGATAATTCAAATCCATTAGGTAACTCGCGGTCAGTTTACTTGAATCCTCCCAGAGGGTATCATTTGCTGCAACGTAATACCGTATTTGGTAATACACGTTGTGCCAGTATAACAAACGGCGCAGTACAGTGTTATATTTGGCTTCATTGTGACAGGACTAAAGTCTTATCGTCACTATGTAAACTGCATAATGATATAATAATCTTTGTAGTAGTGTTATATTTGGCTCCGCGTGGCAGGACCTGCAGTTTTGCTGTTACAGACTGTAAAAAAACCTAAATATTACGCGAGAAACAAAAGTAGATCAAGCACAAAACGTCCAGTGGGATGAACCTGTAACACAAAAGAAAAAATAAATAACAGAAAGTTACCTAAGTTTGAAAGTTAATGATACAAAAATATAGCAACAACTAAGATGGACAAATAACTGGAAATGAACCAAAACGAGCGGGATGGGAGTGTGAGAAATGCGCTGGCTAATAATAGTTTGACTAGTGCACTCATAGAAGCCGCCACGCGACGACAACAAGCCTATGTGGAATACCACACAAATGTAAATGACCACATTCAAAACATGAATGTGACGCATATACAACAATATAAGGAAGACGATCTAATTGAAGATAGTGGTTATGCAAATGAGTCAAGGGACATGTTTGACTCACCAAAGGTCAAAAGGGAAGTAACTGAGCCACGAGAAGTAGCATTTGAATACAAAGACGTAGCACAATCGAAAAGCGAAAAGTCACTAGGTATGACAAATTTGTTCAAAATGTTGTCTGCACAGATTGCAGCACAGAGTAGTGTCATTAATAACCAAAGTAGGACACTCGGACAAACATAGAGTAAGCAGATCGAAATGCAAGGAACAAAAATTAGTAAGCAAATCGAAAAGGTGGACGCGAAAGTAGGCATTGTGCGTAATACAATTGGAGATCTTAAATCTGAAGTTCATGCTATCAACAGTAATGTTGCTAATATATAAGGACAGATTAACGAGATCTATGAACGATTTGATTCAGAAATACTAAAAATTCAAGACCAAGTAAAGCCCCTAGTTGTAATGAAGGTTGACGAGAGAAATGTTTGGCCTTAAATCAGAAGTACTAACAGAGTGTAACGCCGAGTTTGCTCATATTAAACAATCAGTGACAGAAACAGGCAGGGAATAGTGCAAACAAATTGCTACTTGCGAAAACAAGTGCGAGCACAACACTTCTCAAATTCAAGGTACAATGCATGACTTGCAAAGAAAAATAAGAGAAATCCTAATCTTGTTTCTGAGAAAGTAGTTTACAGCAAATTATTAGAGGGCTAAGAAAGGTTCGACCCTGCTAATAAGCATAATGGGTGGCATCCCCTTGACTTTGTGGAAAACTGTGAAAGAAATTTTCCAAACTATCTGACAGACCAGGAAAAAATCAATATAATGATCAGTGCTCTAGCTGGCGATGCTAAAAGATGGGGGTTAAATGTAGACACAAATCAGATAACATTTGAAGTATTCAAAGAAAATTTTATTGAAAGATATTCGTGTGTTAAGGGCGAGATTCACGCGGATAGTGATTTCAGGACCAAGGTAAATAAATCATTCTGATGTAATAAGAGTAATGAATGCAAGCAACGAATTACTGGAAGTAAAAACATAGCATTAGTCGGGCCACACGGAGTGACCGATGGTGACGTGCACAGATCGGAATATTGTGATGAGTTAAATGGCTGGTGCTTGCACTCCAGGCATCACAGTACATGCACTCGGAGGGGCAGACAAATGGCCGCCGTGCAAACGAGATGGTCGTAGCGGGCGGAGCAAACGGTATCGAAGAATTCAGTAGACCGGTTTCGAGAGTAAATAACTTCAAAACTGGGAACAATATGGATAGGTTATATAACAGAGGTAATCAGAAAGCAGGATTGTGCAAGAAGGCATTGTTAGGGAATGAAATGGAGCAGGAAGATGTGATTGAAAATGGAAAAAATTATGCAACCAATGACATTGAAAGAGGGGGCGTGGGAATAGAGGAGATTTTAGCAAATAGGAATGAAACGAAGATAGGAAGTGCCATGTAAAGTACGTGTGCAATAACAGTGGAAGAGAAAAATGAAATAAACGAAGGCGCACTGGAAAGTAGGTGAGTGACTATTCATAAAGGGAATAATATTGAAAATAATATCAAGGCTAGTATAAATAAAATTAGTGCAGAGGAAGAGATCCTCTATGGCACAGATGAAATAAAAATGGATATGAATCTTGCTTAGTTACTTGCGAATAATAGTGAGGAGGAAGAGGAAATGAGAATTACTGAAGAACATGACAACTATACAAAATATGAAGTAAAAGTCGATGTTATCGAAAGTGAACCGCAGAAGTTACTGATAACTTAAATCAAATGCAACATGTAAAAGACGATCAGAAAACCGAACTAATTAAAACATCTATTGATGATTTACCTCATTGCTTAAAGATTGCATTCTTACTCGAATCTGATAATGAAGAGAAACTTAGTGATAGTTCAAGTGAGGAAGGGTACGTAGAAACTGACAGGAATGATTATACTTTTGCAAAAAATGAAATGGGAAAACTACACGAAGTTTTTTCGGAACAAAATCCAGAATGCGAGACCGAACTGAAGCCGAAAGAGCCACCGGATAAGACAGTGATGGGGCATGAATTGCAAGAGCCTCTAGATGCCAGAATACTGGGGCAAGCTTTACTAAATGTTATGAAGGAATTTGAATTACCAAAATCGAAAAAGCCACCTGACGAAACAAAACGATGGCAAGAATTGAATAGTATAGAGAAAGATGTAGAGAGTAGGAGGCCTAAGAAACCACCAGATTTAGGTGACTGTTTAGAGACTAACAAATGACTGCCATTTTAATCTTAAGGCTTGGGGCAGGTTTGTCACAGATTTTGACAACACCATGAATACACTTTATTATGACACCATAGGTTTTACACCTGAATAAATTTTGTTAAATTACAAAAGTGTTATTGAAGAACTTTTGCATTTTCCATGTATTGTAGGGATTGACCTAAACAAAAGGAAAGAGTTGGTCAGAAAAAGAACGAAAGAAAAGGCGGATGCCAGATTTAAAGACATGATAAGGGGGAGATAAGTAAATTCAAAACTGGTGATTCAGTTTTAGTGAAAACTCACGAAAAATCCAGTGAGATCAATATTGAAATTTCTAAATTTAAATATATTTACAATGGCCCATTCGAAGTGCAAGGAACTCCACATACATATGCTTATTTCCCAGTGTACCCGAAGTCGAAGAAAGTGTTAGGAATGTGCAACATTGTAGACTTAAAACTATAAGTCAAAAGAAGTGAATGACCTGAGAAACCCTCAGAGGGCATTGCCCTCTGTGCAATGCCAGGTGTTTGACGAACACCAGGTACTTGAGTTGTTGGCAATACTACTTCCTTTTCACTTCGTGTTGTCAATCTCACTCTTCATCATTTAGAACTTTCGCTATCATCTTTCCTTCTTCCTCATGAGAGTAGATGTTTGTAAATAGAGAGAAATGTGTTGTCTTCTTCAGGCACAAAATCAACTGTATACTGGAATAACTCAAATAAGTGTGAGTTTCAAGCTTGAAGTAATTTGTCAGTATAGTTGTTCTAATACCGGATGTACCTTTCTTTGTCAGCATAAGTGATGTTCAAAATTTTCAACAATAATGTTTTTTCTTTGTATAATATGTATAGGACATAATGAAGAGCTGCAGAGGGTGGCACATAAATTTGCTTAAGTAAAATAATAGTAATTTCAAAAATTTGTATTCTCTGTGAACTTAATATATGATGTATATGGGTCAAATCCTAAGAGGGCATTGCACTCCATGCAATGCTAGGTGTTTGACAAACACCAGGTAATCGAGTTGTTGGCAATAATACTTCCTTTTCACTTTGTGTTGTCAACCTCACTCTTCATCATTTGGAACTATTCGCTATCATCTTTCTTTTTTCCCTATCATAGTAAGTGACTAAGCATAATAAATCAATAAATGTTTGCAAGTAAAGTGTAAGTAAAACAGATGTTAGAAGTGAGATATGTGAGTAATCAAAATGGGTACAGTAGAAAGAGAATGAAATATAAAAATAAATGACTAGAATACTAATCAGAAAGGATAAAAGAGTAATGAAACTAAGGAAAAAAAGGCTACTATGATATGACCAGTTCCTGGAAGTTTCTGAAAGGGATACATATGGTGTTGGAAAATTGGTTGTGGTAAAGGCAGAGGAAATGGACCTGCTAAATGTATATGAAATAGATCTGAGATGTTTTTCTAGTGCCACGGAAGTTGGCAGAAATCACTTGCAATCGGTTTAATACTGTTGTACTGATCTTAATGAATGTGATAACTTAAATTTGTGTAAAGTAATAAAATTTGAATAGAAACTATAAAGAAATAATTTTGCTGAATGTGGGAGAAAAATTACAAATTTGGGACTCTTAATGGATAATGACTTCTCTTGTACACTCATATAAATTAATTTATCATGAATATGGCAGCTCATTTAAATATATGTAATGTTTCCCCCCTCCCCCCTCCCCCATGAACTATGGACCTTGTCATTGGTGGGGAGGCTTGTGTGCATCAGCGAAACAGATAGCTCTACTGTAGGTGCAACCACAACAGAGGGGTATCTGTTGAGAGACCAGACAAACGTGTGATTCCTGAACAGGGGCAGCAGGCTTTTCACTAGTAGCAGGGGGCAACATTCTGGATGGTTGACTTATCTGGCCTTGTAACGCTAACAAAAACGACCTTGCTGTCTTGGTACTGTGAACGACTGAAAGCAAGGGGAAACTGCAGCTGTAATTTTTCATGAGGGCATGCAGATTCACTGTATTGTTGAATGATGGTGGCGTCCTCTTGTGTAAAATGCTACAGAGGTAAAATAGTCCCCCATTCGGATCTCCAAGCGGGGTTACTCAGGAGGACATCGTTATCAGGAGAAAGAAAATTGGCGTTCTACAGATCGGAGCGTGGAATGTCAGGTAGGTTAGAAAATTTAAAAAGGGAAATGGATAGGTTAAAGTTGGATATCGTGGGAATTAGTGAAGTTCGGTAGCAGGAGGAACGACACTTCTGGTCAGGTGAGTACAGGGTTATAAATACAAAATCAAATAGGGATAATGCAGGAGTAGGCTCAATAATGAATAAAAAAATAGGAATGCGGGTAAGTTACTACTAACAGCATAGTAAACGCATTATTGCAGCCGAGATAGATACGAAGAACACGCCTACCACATTAGTACAAGTTTATATGTGAACTAGCTCCGCAGATGACAATGAGATTGATGACATGTATGATGAGATAAGAGAAATTATTCAGATAGTGAAGGGAGACGAAAATTTAATTGTCATGGGTGACTGGAATTCGGTAATAGGAAAAGGAAGAGAAGGAAATGTAGTAGGTGAATCTCGAATGGGGGTAAGAAATGAAAGAGGAAGCTGCCTGGCAAAATTTTGCACGGAGCATAATTTAATCATAGGTAACACTTGGTTCAAGAATCATGAAAGAAGGTTGTATACATGGAAGAGGCCTGGAGATACTAGAAGGTTTCAGATAGATTATATAATGATATGTAATAGGATGACTGGAGTGGGTGACGTGATCAGGGCTGTAGGGCGTGGCTGGGTAGGAGAAGGTGGCGGTTTTTAGCAGTCTGCCTCTTTATTATTGGTTCTCCCAATACATTTTCCGGTAGCTCAGCCCCACTGCTCGTGTCGTGGTGGAGACGTGCCGATGCACGCAGTCCGGGGAACGAGACGCCGTGCTCGGTCAGTGGCTGTGCAGGCGGTAGGAGGTTAGCGGCACAGGGCCCGGCCTAGCTTGCCTCCTGCAGACATGGCAGCTCGTGACGACCCCGGGAGTCGCCGGTGCAGCAGTGAGAAACGCTCTCCTCCGGCCGGTCCTCGACGACAGCGTCACCGATGACGATCACGTGACAGCGACCGAACGCCCAATCGGTCGAACCGAATGCCGACGCCCACCTATGATGCCCTTAAATAGTGCAAACCGCTCCTGAATCCGCCGGTTACGCGGAGGCGTGTTTATTAGAAGGTTCCCAATGAGTTGGCTAATGCAACCGCGCCACACGCGGCCCGCGCTTGTGTAATTCTGCTAATGCTGCGTTCTGGCTGTTGATGACTGCTGCGCATATATGCACATACCGACGCTCGTTGCAAAACTGTGTCACCTGCATAATGCACTGGCCAGCCTTCGTCCTTCGTCTGCCATGAGGCTGGTGCATCGCAAACTGAAACACACTAAATCACAATTTCGTACCACATTTCCTAAAAATAACCCCTCGTCCTCTAGAGATAACACAGAGATTTAGGAAAGAGGTTTTAAATTGTAAGACATTTCCAGGGGCAGATGTGGACTCTGACCACAATCTATTGGTCATGAAATGCGGATTAAAACTGAAGAAACTGCAAAAAGGCGGGAATTTAAGAGATGGGACCTGGATAAACTGACAGAACCACAGGTTGTAGAGGGTTTCAGTGGGAGCATTAGGGACGAATGACAAGAATGGGGGAAATAAATACAGTAGAAGAAGAATGGGTAACTTTCAGAGATGAAATAGTGAAGGCAGCAGAGGATCAACTAGGTAAAAAGACGAGGACTAGTAGAAATCCTTGGGTAACAGAAGATATACTGGATTTAATTTATGAAAGGGGAAAATATAAAAATGCAATAAATGAAGCAGACAAAAACGAATACAAATGTCTCAAAAATGAGATCGACAGGAAGTGCAAAATGGCTAAGCAGGGATGGCTAGAGGACAAATGTTAGAATGTAGAGGCATATAGCACTAAGGGTAAGATAGATACTGCCTACAGGAAAATTAAAGAGACCTTTTGAGAAAAGAGAACCACTTGTATTAATATCAAGAGCTCAGATGGAAACCCAGTTCTAAGCAAAGAATGGAAAGCAGAAAGGTGGAAGGAGTATATAGAGGGCCTATACAAGGGTAATGTACTTGAGGACAATATTATGGAAATGGAAGAGGCTGTAGATGAAAATGAAATGGGAGATATGATACTGCGTGAAGAGTTTGACAGAGCACTGAAAGACCTATGTAGAAACAAGGCCCCGGGAGTAGACAACATTCCATTAGAACTACTGATAGCCTTGGGAGAGCCAGTCCTGACAAAACTCTACCATCTGGTGAGCAAGATGTATGAGACAGGTGAAATGCCCCCAGACTTCAAGAAGAATATAATAATTCCAATCCCAAAGCAAGCAGGTGTTGACAGGTGTGAAAATTACCGAACTATCAGGTTAATAAGTCACAGCTGCAAAATACTAACACGAATTCTTTACAGACAAATGGAAAAACTGGTAGAAGCCGACCTCAGGGAAGATCAGTTTGGACTCCGTAGAAATGTTGGAACACGTGAGGCAATACTGACCCTACGACTTATCTTAGAAGATAGATTAAGTAAACGCAAACCTACGTTTCTAGCATTTGTAGACTTAGAGAAAGCTTTTGACAATGTTGACAGGAATACTCTCTTTCAAATTCTGAAGGTGGAAGGAATAAAATACAGGGAGCGAAAGGCTATTTACAATTTGTACAGACACCAGATGGCAGTTATAAGAGTCGAGGGGCATGAAAGGGAAGCAGTGGTTGGGAAGGGAGTGAGACAGTGTTGTAGCCTCTCCCTGATGTTATTCAAACTGTATATTAGCAATCAATAAAGGAAACAAACGAAAAATTTGGAGTAGGAATTAAAATCCATGCAGAAGAAATAAAAACTTTGAGGTTTGCCGATGACATTGTAATTCTGACAGAGGCTGCAAAGGACCAGGAAGAACAGTTGAATGGAAAGGACAGTGTCTTGAAAGGAGGATACAAGATGAACATCAACAAAATCAAAACGAGAATAATGGGATGTAGTCGAGTTAACTCGGGTGATGCTGAGGGAATTAGATTAGGAAATGAGACACTTAAAGTAGTAAATGTGTTTTGCTATTGGGGAGCAAAATAACTATTGATGGTCGAAGTGAAGGGGATATAAAATGTAGACCAGTAATGGCAAAGAAAGCGATTCTGAAGAAGAGAACTTTGTTAACATCGAGTATAGATTTAAGTATCAGGAAGCCATTTCTGAAAGTATTTGTATGGAGTGTAGCCATGTATGGAAGTGACACGTGGACGATAAATAGTTTGGACAAGAAGAGAATAGAAGCTTTCGAAATGTGATGCTATAGAAAAATGCTGAAGATTTGATGGGGAGATCACATAACTAATGACGAAGTATTGAATAGAATTGAGGAGGAGTTTGTGGCACAACTTGACAAAAAGAATGTAGTACAACAACAATGTTTGTACTGCCTGATCTTGTCATGTTGAAAAGAAATGGTTTTTGTTACCAGATGCTAATACCTGTTTGTAAGTTTCAGACTCAAAATAATGAAATATATTGTACAGAAGGTATAAAATACCAGATGTAAGAAAATGAAGAATGCCAGGAAATGTATTACTGGACACTGAAATAAAAATGGCAATAATGATGAGACTGAGAACTGCTTGAATTACTATGTGGGCAGTGGAAAAGACTTGCCAATATGGGACAAGGTTGAAAAAGAAATTGAAAGCTGTAATTTTAGATAATGAAGTATATATTGAAAAATGTTTTTGTGTCAATTTTGATGCATCTTGTTTTGAAGTATTACAGTATCTTCTGAATAGTGTAAAGTCTCTTGTGCTGATTGTCTGTATATTCATGTGGTTATGAGATTTGCATTTCTTGAAATTTATGCAAAAATTATTGAAAGGAACATAACATATACCATTTTCCTATTATTGTTTCATAAAGTAAGGATGAATTATGATAGATGTATATGAAATGAAAATATTTGATGATGTACTGTTTAAAGTGGGCCTATTGTTTCTTAAAAGTAATATGAAGATGAATTTTTCTGTTTAGGTAGAAATGAAAGTAGATGTCTTATTTTGAAAGTATTATGGAAAAAACTGTGTGAGTTTTTCTTAGAGTGTTTTTTGTATGCTTATAACATGTATTTTTTTTTACTCGACTCTGGTTGGATGGATAACGTTTTTTTTTGACAGCTGACACCGCTTAGGTGTTATGGATGTTTCCTTGGTGTATCCCTGGTGGGAAACCTCAATGAAACGTGGGGCATTTGTAACACCATAGTTAATACTGTAAATATTTTGTAGTGATTAATTCTGTTCAATGACAAGTATGTATTTTTCGCTATGTAATGTCTTTGACCTATTGTAATGAAGTTGAAAGTTGTGTAAAACGTTTTCTCTTTACTATTTAAATTCTGTGTATTAATTGAAGGAAAATGTTATATAGTTATGTGGCTTAGTGTCGACATGTTAATGTATTTAAATATTAAGAATTTTTAAAAGATGTTTGTTTACAAATATGTACAAGCGGGTTCATACCTAGGGACTTGCACTGTATAAAATGAAAAGCAGCAGTACTTACCCTCTGCATGGGAGTGAGTTGGTGTGCTAGGAAAAGGTGGATGTGGCGCTGTCTGGGCGCCGAGTGAGAGCGCCCAGTCAGTTGGCAGCTAGCTACTGGACATTTTGGTCTGAGCAGCAATAGAGTGAACCACACAGGTGCTGGGTGAGGCTTCCAGTACCTGCATGTAATATGGAAAGGCCTGTGATGTGTGTACAGCTTTCAAATGGTGCTCTATTAATGGAGAAGGCTCTATGTCGTCGCCAAGAAGAAGATAACATGAGCCAATTACATCCAGAGGAGAGACCAGTAGCCGATATGCACTCGCCACCAATATTGTGCAATCACTTCAGCAGTTGTAAGAGGTCTGAATTTTGTCAAAGTATGAACTAGTACATTTAAGTGTTGTTTAATTTACAATAATCATTCAGATTATGTGAAACTTGTGACTGATCCTTGATTTGGTTTCCCTCTTGACACCTCTTAGAATCCACTCGACATAAATACTAACATCCGAGTATCCTGTCTGTTAAAAACTGATGAAAATGAATATTTGTTTATTTGCTTAATTCTGAATGCAAAAAGATATCTAGAGATACTGTGGTTTCAACTGAAGTTACGGGAGGAAGTTAGTGTTGCATTTATGAATACCTCCACAATGTCTGATTTGTTTTAGTTCAAAGACTTAGTGCTTCAGTGATTAACTGCATTTAATTCTGTCAGTGAAAATTACTGGTTGTGATAATGACAAAAGGAAGCACGTTATCTTTAGGTTAGTTAGAGTAAAAATGCTTTTAAAGCCATACTTAAGAACCTGTATAAAAGATCACCGGCATTAACTGTTTTAAAAGTCCTGCAAGGTAAGTGAAATTTGTGAAAGAGTAATACCTAAATTTGCATCTTACAAATTGTCTCAGAAAAGTGTGTTGAGTTTGCTTTATGGTATTGGACAGTTTAAGGGTCCCCAATTTTGAGGTGTTTGAAATAAATAAACCTGCTTGAATAATGAATATACTAATTGCAGTTGAAGTTAATTTTGGATTTTGTGTACTTCGTGTGATGAAAATTGGAAAGCCAATTTGAGAGCCACCATCAACAATTTTGTTTACTGAAGATAAAGTTATTGTAATTGCCCTTATCCATAAAAATAGAAACAATATTACTTCTTAATGAGTGTAATAGTCCTATTGCAAGTGACTTATAATTATCTTTGCACTATATGAAAAGTAACTATTGAACAGGACTATGTCCATGTCCAATTTTGGTTTAGTAGTGTCTTTCACAACGTTTGATGATGACATAACTTACATATGACACAGTATTATTGTTGAGAAGAGATAAAGTGTCAATTGTTCCTGTGAGAGCTTGCACATACTATATATAACTGCTGGTATTCACTTTATCACTTATCTGATTATAGTAAAGTTTCGTTGCACTTCTCTGGGAAAGAAGTAATGGTAGCTCTCCTTTACCAAAAATTCGATTCATATTCTTTAAAAGTAATGTTTCATATTACTATGCCTAATTAGGCTGGCGACCATATTTTATTTCATTTAAGTAAACTTGGCTACTTAAGAAATTTTCCAAATTTCAACTTAAGCTTTCTGGTTTCTACTGCTATATTAAATTCAGGTTCGATAATCCAAATCCATTAGGTAACTCATGATCAGTTTACTTAAATCCTCCCAGAGGGTAACATTTACTGCAACATAATACCGTATTTTGTAATACACATTGTGTCGTTATAACAAACGGCGTAGTATAGTGTTATATTTTGCTTCCTTGTAACAGGGCCAAATCTAATCATCACTACGTAAACTACATGGTGATACAATAAACGTTGTCGTAGTGTTATAAGTTTCAGCAAAAAGAGAATTTCGCAACAATTGTTTTGGGATAGAACAGGGAGCAGACTGGTGACATCAGTACTCATCGACATTCACGCCATACTCCAGCGTTAGTGCCACCTCAGCGACAACAAAATGGGAGTATAGTAGTTTGCATATCTTTTATAGTAGTTGGGTTGCATGAATATATAGTAGACTCAGATAGAATGACTGAAGTGAATGTGCAGTCCAAGCCAGCGTAGTACTTTGCGAGCTTGAAAGGTTGTGGGAAATTAACACTACACTACCATACAGTACAACACCTCACCACTACTTAAGATTATAAAGATTTAGACACAGAAAATTAATCATTTAAAATTATTGCTGTAATAATATCCAGTTTTTGTGAAATAGAATAAGATTATATTTTGTCAAAGACCTGTAAACCATTTTATTCCTTTATTCTTGGAGTAATCATTCATTATAATTCACTGTATTTATGCTGTAAACGTATTTGTAAAAACACGACATTAAGTTTCTATGTAAACATTGTGAAGACTATGAGCGGCTGAGTTGTGGTGACGTATCAGGCAGTTGGAAAGGTGGCAGACACTGTAGCGGCTGTAGCAGCTGGGCAGATGGGCCACCACACAGACAAGACAATTAAGGCCATACACCAGCCCGGTGAGCAGGGGGCGACGTAGCAGGTGATGGTGAGCCACTTAAGGTACGTTGTCCAAGGCGCGACGCACACTAGCGACTGCGACGGGTCGCTACGTGACGTCAGAAGTTGCCTGCTGGCGCATGCGCAGTTCGAGTTTGGGATGCGACGCGCGACTGTTGCGGCAGCTGCCGCAGCACTGCACCAGTGAGCAGTGTTGCGACGGAAGTCGGACGACACAAAGACGCACGGCTGTCAGAAAGATATCGAGCCACTCAAGGAAAACTGAAATGAGCCACTCACAGGATGTGATGCTCTGTGAGCTGGTCTCGCAACATCCTTGCCTTTACGATTTGAAGAACCCTAAATATAGAGACACTATGTTCAGAGACAGAATTTGGCAAGAAATTGGTGCACAGTTGAAACTGGCAGGTGAGTGAAATATATAATATTTTCCCATTAATGCAAATTTTTCAGGCCTGTTATGAAAATCATATAATCCATGCAGATGTAGAATTAGAATGATGAAAATGAACTTGAAGGTCAATTTTCGCATTACTCTTTTTTGTAACGATAAAAATTGAAAACGGCAAGTACATTATAAAATGAACAATCTAAAGTACAACGAGAAAGTTACATTTTACAATACCTTCACTTCGAAAGTAAACGGTAGATTGGTGTCTTGATGATACCTTCTAGTTGCGAAAAACCACCACCAGATTGTTGTACAGCTTTCTGTAATCAATAGATGTTCGTTTTTGAGGAAGGCGTTTCTCAACAGATTGCGCAAACATTTTGCTGCAATAAGTAATTTGTCACATTTACTTCAATTCATTGGTAGAAGATGGTGCTCAAGAAACTTGTGCCAAAAGTGCACTAGTGTTTTACAAGGCCCTTCTGGTCTGACACAGTTCACAATTGAAATTCGTCGTTTATAAATCCTGGAGTCATCTTTTGAGTGCAGCTTGGCAAGATTAAATGTTCATGTCATCCATAACGATGTATGCTGTCAGAATATAAGAATATGGAAGTTCATTTGGATGGGAATAAAGAGTCAGTCGGCTATGAAAGTTGCCTTAGCTTGTTCCAAAAGTTTCTGCATGGGAGAAACTGACAAGTGTAATTTGGGGAAATTTTGTGAACAAGCACGGACATTATTTCTTCCACATTTCTGCTAGTGTATACTGTAGACGTTCAGAATGAAAATTCTAGAGATGTTTAAGGTGTAACCCTATCTTGTTGTCAAGAACTTGAACAATGCAATGACGCTAGCGTGCGCTTATTGTTAATAAACTTATCTTTCATTGGAATTTTAGGTGAAATGTGCAAAAACACATCGAGGAATATTCGGGACTCGTATCGGAGAAATAAACGAAAAAGAAAGCTTGGAACAGGTTCAGATGCCTCAGCAAAACCAAGAAAATGGGTTCTGCTTGATCACTTGGCTTTAAGAAGCCTACATTTCGTGGCATTTTAAATGAAATTGTCAAGAGCATATGGAGAAATATTAGTAACTCATACCGGAGAAATATATGACATAAAATGGTTTCATTAGGTCCAAATGTGTCAGCGAAACAAAACAAATGCATTCTCTATCGTGTGATGACCACACGATTCTCGTTGCGCGTCGACAGAACTGGCGGCTAGTCGCGACGCTCCCGGAGATATATGAGCCCAAATCTCGGAAACGGAGATCGATATCATTCTGATCTCAACTTTAAAAATAATTTCGATATGTTAGCTTCTTTTCATCGGCAACGATGTATGACCTAACGTGAACCATACGTAAAGTAGCCAGCGACCACATTTTTCACTGTACACAATTCAAATTTTATGCAGTAGGTTACCTGTAAATTAAGTATCGGAATAACTGTGACGAATATCGGAAAAATAGACACCTCATTATCAAGCTGTGATGTGAAACTGTAAGATACGCAAACATCAATTTTTTGTGCCTTTTACTTTCCTCACAATTGATAGAGAAGTAATATACAGCGAAAAAAGCAAGCAAAACCGGAAGAGATACTTTTCAATTTTTTAAAGTAAAAGGAGAATCTGTATCGAAAAAGTAACTCTGGGAGCCGATGTAAGTTTGTTGCATTAACATACAGTATTTTTTACAGCAAGAAAATCGGAATTCTTATTTTTCTTATGTATTTGAATCCGCCGCCGCCGACCGGAGCTTGGGAAACGGCGACGACTCCAGTCGTGTTGCGGCCGTGTCGCCGTCTGCCAGGGTGGGAAAAGAGGAGGGGGCAGCGTCGCAGTCGTAGCCAACTGTCGCGTCTTGCACAACGTAACTTTTAGTGAACGCACGGCAGCTGGTCGACATGACATCAAAGGACTGCGTGAATGGAGTCAGGAGCGGGCAAGCCCCTTCGTTCCTCGAGCTGTCAACAGGGGGATGGTGCCTGGCCGACACCGAAGCACTTTCGCTGCCGCTGCCACTACCAGGTCCCGAGAGACCTACTGCTTAATGGAACTCTGAGGCCCATGCCAGCAGGGTGCACTGGGCAGCACTGAGTGATTCACGTGTCTGGAGACATGGTCGATGCTGTCGGCGATGGCGGGAGGTGATTCACCCCAAACCTGTGTCCATATGCTGCCCAGGTCTTCCCATGATCGTCTTCGACAGCAGCAATGCACTGCCGACCACCACATCACTAAAAGACGGTCAGTAACCGAGATGCCACAGATTGCTGCCACAGACAAGGTCCTGACACAATGAGGGTGCTGCCTGTACTGTACATGCCGAGAAAAAGGGGTAACCCATCTTGGCAAACTCATCCCACATTGCTGCCACATCTTATCTGTTACATGATATGTTTTCGTATGACAATTGTAAATTTAAAAAAAATCTGACTCTCTAAAGATCTTTGAGAAGGGAGCTGTAGGAAGGTTATTGTTTTCATTAAGTGTTTTATGTATCTTTGTTTTACATATATTTTATATATGTTTTATATGTGCCTTTCTGCTTTCATATTTACAAGATTGCAAGTATTCTTTATCTTTTCTTATCAAGTTTTATTTCCTCTTAATGAACTCATGCATTATTTTTCGTTTTGTGTAAAGATTCACTTGTTTTAAGTCAACCATATGTTGTTTTGTTATGTTGACACTTATATGTTTGTACTTAAGGGACAGATGGACACATTTTAGAGAAATAAGTTCCACAGATAACACACGTAAAATCTTTTATTTTTGGTGAACGTGAGAGCATTTGTAATCGATGTTCTATCAAGGAATAAAGGTAGCCATGTGTATAGTTAAGCAGGGGTAGTAACTGTCCATGGGGCAGAGAATCCTCAAGACAACAATATTATATTCAGGTTAGGGAAGAACCTTCTCTGGCTCCAATTTCGAGATGAATGAGTAGATAAATTTCTGCATGATCTTGTAACCGTTTAAAAATTGTCATTTAAGTCTGGGTGTTGAAGAATATGATCCGATGGTATGCCCATCACATTTTTATTTCCTACTTTAATTTTGTAGGCATGCAGCAGAGAGTGTATGGATTACCCCTGGCTGAATTTGGTAAAGAGAGGGAGTAACATTGTGCTGGGATTTATGATGAAAAAATTGATTCATGTTTCTTTCTTCGATAATGACCCTACCAAAGTGTCACAATTTATTCTTTTCCATGTCACACTAACCTTTTAAAGTGTGACGCTCCCCATGAATAAATTTGAGAGGAACAGGGAGGTTGTGAGAAATTGCAGGGCACCTTCACTTCTGATTCGGTGTTATGCCACTTCTTGTTCTTAGGGAAGATGATCTATATTACGATTTGACTTCATACATAATGATGAAATGGTGGGTAGTAGTAAATGCTCTTGCTTGCATGCTGCAGGGAAGGAATAATGGTAAGCTTTACCAGTGTTCAAAGGAATAGGGTACAGTACAAGCACAGTGACTGTGGGCCGAGGGAAGCGCGTTTTTCTCTGCGGAACCTGTGTGGAAACAACTCCAGACGGCCGAGCACTGCGGTCTTATTGTGCAGACACAGTGGCTGACGCTGGTCTGTCGGTATCTGCATCCAGGTAGACTGACTAGCGCCGAAAAGTCGCCACTGCAATGGCCAGCTCATTGTAGACCAGCTATAAAGTAGAGGATAAGCTCTTGTTAGGCAGGAAGCCGACAGGACAACTGTGAGCCTTGTGCCAATTTCCGTGGGACAGGACACTGGGCCCAGACATTCGGACTCTGTTACAAAGCATAAGTGTGAAAGCACGAGGCTTTTAGCGAGTTTATGGCAATTCTTTGGAAACTTCGAAATGGACACAACAAGAGAGATAACCAGCTTTTTAAGGAGGGGTGTGGTTTCATCCTGGTCATGTTGTTAGCAAGAGACACGATGTAAGCGTGTGGGAAAGAGGCCGTGAAGCTGAATCTCTTTTCATTTTCTCCCAATTAGCTTTAAAGTGTGTGATTGGTCAAATTGGTGCATGCAGAGCAAGGGGTGCTCTCCGAGCTTCGAATCCCGCCCTCTAGCTCGTGACTGGCTTGTGCTAAAGTGAGGGAAGTCTAAGATGTAAATGAGCTTTTGCCACCGAGCTGAGGAGGTAAGCGGGCGGAAAGAGGAAATCACTCTTGTACTGATGCTTCACTAGTAAAGAACCGTAGGTCTCTACCTAAACGATGAGACTTGTGTCCTTTGCTAGTGTGTCACTTAGAGTCTGTGCCAGTCACCTTCTGAACCATCAGAGGTACTGCTTCTAGCATCACGCACACAACAATTGATGCGTGGGTACGCTTATTTGTCCTGAGTCGGCCGTCTAAAGATTTGACATATTCCATCACGCATAGTCGTGGCACGGAGTCAAATAGGTTTGGCAGACCAGCAAATGTGCTTATTTTCCCACTGGAATCCACTGGGGTTTCAGGGTATCATAGGGAAAGTCCTGCATTTCGAATTAACTGAATGAGAGACCGCATACTTGCATTTTTCGGGCGCTCGCCATTAATAACAGATTGCGACCGCCCATGACTTCAGTCGCCGAACGCATCGTGGTGTGATTCCCTAACCAGTAGAAGGGTAAAGTATTCGCTGCTACGGTGTAGGGCTCCGATATGTTTCTCAGCACCCTGTTCTTTCGAATCATATTTTTCTTTTTTTGGAATAGTATAGATGCTTGATTGTGCAGTAGCTTTTGTGCCATATCCCGGATTCACGTGTATGAAGTCAGACAAAGCGATTAGTGTTCTGTTAGTGTTATGTGTCGATCCCCAGCTGATCACTTTGTCCACCATAGACCCTGTATTAGTGAAAGCGTTTGTGAAATGAAAATGTTTGTGCGACGTTTAGTCATTTCTTTTTTTTTTTGACTTGTGATGTTAAGAAATAATAAATCTATTGTCATTTAGATCACAACAGCTCCCTCTGTTCTGATTAACATTATCTTGCCATTTTTATTAAAGTCCTGGTTTCAAAATAAAGTAGTTAGCTTGCAGCACAAGGAAGCAAAGTAACTTTTCACTCCGTATTCTAGGTCTTGAACTATGACTGCAGCAGCAAATAAATGCATGTAACACATCTGGCCAATGTGATCTTACACCATATCTCAGGTGATTCTGCGTCACACTATGAAGAACGAGGACCTCAGCTTCTGTTGCAGCATGGCTAAACAATTAGCTTATATTATGAGATATCACAACTACAGTCACTAGTCGTCACTTCAAGAAAATAAAGAAAACTTTTGCATGTGTCAGCCAACTATAAGTTTAAATACTGTACTCGTTAATTTCGTGATAAAATATTGTTGGGAATACGAACGGGAGTTTTTATTTTGGCTATAAAAGGAAAATACGCCGCTTCTTGTAATAATTTTTAACAAATATGTATGCAAAATCACTTGTCCCCAAAATATGCAACCGCATGCACTTTAAAACTGCACCAGTAACCCCGTAAATGTGAGAATGGTAAGGAATACTGCTAATGCATATATTTAGACTATACAGAAACTTTATGCATTTTACTTACAAATCCGGGCTGTGGTGGGACGCAGCATGTGCTATCAATATGAATGGAAACGTCCCGAATAGTAACGGTTTTTTTCTGGTACTGGTGCCGGCCGTAGTGGCCGTGCGGTTCTAGGCGCTACAGTCTGGAGCCGAGTGAACGCTACGGTCGCAGGTTCGAATCCTGCCTCGGGCATGGATGTGTGTGATGTCCTTAGGTTAGTTAGGTTTAATTAGTTCTAAGTTCTAGGGGACTCATGACCTCAAAAGTTAAGTCGCATAGTGCTCAGAGCCATTTGAGCCATTTGAGCCGGTACTGGTGCCTCGAGTTCTACTGGTGATACAAAGGTAGGGTCAAGTGTTTTGCATAGCCTTTGGCTAGGGACCATTTGTACACCAAACAGAAGGATCGTCTTACTCTAACTCTCCTACAGTACTGGATCACAGTTTGAATATTGCACGCTTCCTCCAGCTTAGACAAATGCAGGAAACGGCTCTTTTTCCATTATATGTGGTCCACCCCCCCATGAACCATGGACCTTGCCGTTGGTGGGGAGGCTTGCGTGCCTCATCGATACAGATAGCCGTACCGTAGGTACAACCACAACGGAGGGGTATCTGTTGAGAGGCCAGACAAACGTGTGGTTCCTGAAGAGGGGCAGCAGCCTTTTCAGTAGTTGCAAGGGCAACAGTCTGGATGATTGACTGATCTGGCCTTGTAACAATAACCAAAACGGCCTTGCTGTGCTGGTACTGCGAACGGCTGAAAGCAAGGGGAAACTACGGCCGTAATTTTTCCCGAGGGCATGCAGCTTTACTGTATGATTAAATGATGATGGCGTCCTCTTGGGTAAAATATTCCGGAGGTAAAATAGTCCCCCATTCGGATCTCCGGGCGGGGACTACTCAAGAGGATGTCGTTATCAGGAGAAAGAAAACTGGCGTTCTACGGATCGGAGCGTGGAATGTCAGGTCCCTTAATCGGGCAGGTAGGTTAGAAAATTTGAAAAGGGAAATGGATAGGTTAAAGTTAGATATAGTGGGAATTAGTGAAGTTCGGTGGCAGGAGGAACAAGACTTCTGGTCAGGTGACTACAGGGTTATAAACACAAAGTCAAATAGGGGTAATGCAGGAGTAGGTTTAATAATGAATAGGAAAATAGGAACGCGGGTAAGCTACTACAAACAGCTTAGTGAACGCATTATTGTGGCCAAGATAGATACGAAGCCCACACCTACTACAGTAGTACAAGTTTATATGCCAACTAGCTCTGCAGATGACGAAGAAATTGAAGAAATGTATGATGAAATAAAAGAAATTATTCAGATTGTGAAGGGAGACGAAAATTTAATAGTTATGGGTGACTGGAATTCGAGTGTAGGAAAAGGGAGAGAAGGAAACGTAGTAGGTGAATATGGATTGGGGCTAAGAAATGAAAGAGGAAGCCGCCTGGTAGAATTTTGCACAGAGCACAATTTAATCATAGCTAACACTTGGTTTAAGAATCATGATAGAAGGTTGTATACATGGAAGAACCCTGGAGATACTAAAAGGTATCAGATTGATTATATAATGGTAAGACAGAGATTTAGGAACCAGGTTTTAAATTGTAAGACATTTCCAGGGGCAGATGTGGACTCTGACCACAATCTATTGGTTATGACCTGTAGATAAAAACTGAAGAAACTGCAAAAAGGTGGGAATTTAAGGAGATGGGACCTGGATAAACTGAAAGAACCAGAGGTTGTAGAGAGTTTCAGGGAGAGCATAAGGGAACAATTGACAGGAATGGGGGAAAGAAATACAGTAGAAGAGGAATGGGTAGCTTTGAGGGATGAAGTAGTGAAGGCAGCAGAGGATGAAATAGGTAAAAAGACGAGGGCTAGTAGAAATCCTTGGGTAACAGAAGAAATATTGAATTTAATTGATGAAAGGAGAAAATATAAAAATGCAGTAAATGAAGCAGGCAAAAAGGAATACAAACGTCTCAAAAATGAGATCGACAGGAAGTGCAAAATGGCTAAGCAGGGATGGCTAGAGGACAAATGTAAGGATGTAGAGGCTTACTTGAGGACAATATTATGGAAATGGAAGAGGATGTAGATGAAGATGAAATGGGAGATACGATACTGCGTGAAGAGTTTGACAGAGCACTGAAAGACCTGAGTCGAAACAAGGCCCCCGGAGTAGACAACATTCCATCGGAACTACTGACGGCCTTGGGAGAGCCAGTCCTGACAAAACTCTACCATCTGGTGAGCAAGATGTATGAAACAGGCGAAATACCCTCAGACTTCAAGAAGAATATAATAATTCCAATCCCAAAGAAAGCAGGTGTTGACAGATGTGAGAATTACCGAACAATCAGTTTAATAAGCCACAGTTGCAAAATACTAACACGAATTCTTTACAGACGAATGGAAAAACTAGTAGAAGCCGACCTCGGGGAAGATCAGTTTGGATTCCGTAGAAATACTGGGACACGTGAGGCAATACTGACCTTACGACTTATCTTAGAAGAAAGATTAAGGAAAGGGAAACCTGCGTTTCTAGCATTTGTAGACTTAGAGAAAGCTTTTGACAATGTTGACTGGAATACTCTCTTTCAAATTCTAAAGGTGGCGGGGGTAAAATACAGGGAGCGAAAGGCTATTTACAATTTGTACAGAAACCAGATGGCAGTTATAAGAGTCGAGGGACATGAAAGGGAAGCAGTGGTTGGGAAGGGAGTAAGACAGGGTTGTAGCCTCTCCCCGATGTTATTCAATCTGTATATTGAGCAAGCAGTAAAGGAAACAAAAGAAAAATTCGGAGTAGGTATTAAAATCCATGGAGAAGAAATAAAAACTTTGAGGTTCGCCGATGACATTGTAATTCTGTCAGAGACAGCAAAGGACTTGGAAGAGCAGTTGAACGGAATGGACAGTGTCTTGAAAGGAGGATATAAGATGAACATCAACAAAAGCAAAACGAGGATAATGGAATGTAGTCGAATTAAGTCGGGTGATGTTGAGGGTATTAGATTAGGAAATGAGACACTTAAAGTAGTAAAGGAGTTTTGCTATTTAGGGAGTAAAATAACTGATGATGGTCGAAGTAGAGAGGATATAAAATGTAGACTGGCAATGGCAAGGAAAGCGTTTCTGAAGAAGAGAAATTTGTTAACATCGAGTATAGATTTAAGTGTCAGGAAGTCTTTTCTGAAAGTATTTGTATGGAGTGTAGCCATGTATGGAAGTGAAACATGGACGATAAATAGTTTGGACAAGAAGAGAATAGAAGCTTTCGAAATGTGGTGCTACAGAAGAATGCTGAAGATTAGATGGGTAGATCACATAACTAATGAGGAGGTACTGAACAGGATTGGGGAGAAGAGGAGTTTGTGGCACAACTTGACCAGAAGAAGGGATCGGTTGGTAGGACATGTTCTGAGGCATCAACGGATCACCAATTTAGTATTGGAGGGCAGCGTGGAGGGTAAAAATCGTAGGGGGAGACCAAGAGATGCATACACTAAGCAGATTCAGAAGGATGTAGGTTGCAGTAGGTACTGGGAGATGAAGAAGCTTGCACAGGATAGAGTAGCATGGAGAGCTGCATCAAACCAGTCTCAGGGCTGAAGACCACAACAACAACAACATGTGGTCTACGGCGTACCATAAGGGACTTGTTGAGCCTCCTTTTAGTTCACCGGCGGTTCCTGACGCAACCCGAAAGAAGCGTTTTTCTCCATTTCTTTCCGCGTCAGCAGCGGATATCTAAATAACTAACCGCAGCAAATCGTTCAAATTTTGCGGTATATTCTCTAGATATGCATGTTGAAGTGAAATCTTCCCATTTTCAAAAATCTCTATCGGATATCGAGAAACACCTCAAAAACATGGTTTATGGGTACCAAAAGCTAGCCGCGGAGTACAACACGGTGTAAGTAGCCGGTTTGTATGTTGGAAGCGCTATAGACTTTATTAATATCTTCCCGCGCCCGGGTTCCCGGGTTCGATTCCCGGCGGGGTCAGGGATTTTCTCTGCCTCGTGATGACTGGGTGTTGTGTGATGTCCTTAGGTTAGTTAGGTTTAAGTAGTTCTAAGTTCTAGGGGACCGATGACCATAGATGTTAAGTCCCATAGTGCTCAGAGCCATTTGAACCATTTCTTTGTGTTAATATCGCTGACACCGCTCTGCGCCCTCAGCAAGAGTTTCTGTGGTTGGACGGACTAGAAGTTAGCGAGTGCATGGACATCTTTTTTCTTAGTGGAGACTCTGTGTTGGTAGGAAACGCAAAGTAAAGTGAGATGAAGTTTCTTATAAGAAAATATGCAGTGAAAGGTATGATAATGGATATTGTTGATAATGTTTGGGTAGTAGAATTATTGAGAACTATGTAATTTTTGGAACTGGATGTCACATGAATAAGGTAAAATTTTTTCAATACATTGTTTGCTCTTAAACAAAATCTTTCTTTTGCTAACCATATGCCTCCTAGTAGTTAGTCTATAGTAGTTAGAAGCTTTTTATTTAGCTGGCCGTTGTTGCTACTTGCTGTAATCGCTGTAGTTCGTGTTACGAAGATTTTTTGTGAGTTAAGTGACTTATGAAAAAGAATGGAGTTTGAACTATCGGGATTCGTGATTGAAAGCAATTAACAGAGTTGAAGGTAGTTTCACATTTCTTTAATTTGTTATTTTTTGGGTTTGCATTGCTGTTGGATTCCTTGCACTTGAGGGGTATGCTTTTTTGTTAATTATAGAAGTCATGTTGTCAATGTCTAGCAGTCATATTGCGTTGGGCTTGTATATTGTGAGTAATAAATGAATAAGTCAAGTTTGAGTTGTCTTTGTCAGGGAAAATTCTGTTGGGCAGCGCTTCATAAAAAAATCGAAGAGTTAGTTTCAACGGTTATGTAAAGCAAACCTGATCTCGAACAGCTTAGAAAATTTTCTTGTTATCTTTATTTGTTTCCGATATGCAGAGGTTCAAAATTACCCTACTTCTACAGGTAAAATACGCACATGTAATCTGGCGTGAGGCGAAAACGTCGTTTATAAAGTGATGTAGCACGGATAAATATGCTGTAAAGTGTCTGTTTCATCAGAAGGGTTGTGGGAGCCCCATTTTGTGGTAGTGAAGCACATGCAAAATTTTTGTGCACTTAAAATCCGATCTGAAGTATACAATTAATTTCAAGTTATTTTGTTTCACATAAGTATTAAAATTTTACTGGTCCTCACAGTTCCTTTCATATGAGTGACTTGCCCTGCTGTAGCAGGGAAAAGAAGGGATCCAGCGGAAAAATGCTTCTATCGGAGCGCAAAAAGGGCCAATATCTTCCTGTTTAAATGACTGTGACTGAAAAATGGCGTACCAACTGCCTCATTATACCTTCCAAAGCACTTAAAAATTTTTCCAGAAATTTTGGCGTAAGAACGTATTCACGCTTTCTTCTGCCGAGAGAGGAGGAGACAGTAGGAGTGAGTAAGAGACGGGAAAGTAATAAATACTGGAAGATAGTAGACGATGATTGTGGTCTAACAGGTTGGTGAGTAAATTATTTTGTATTCCAGATGCTGTTTTTTTATCGATTGTTATTTTTTATTTGTAGTTTACATGTTGTCAGTTTCTCACTCGGAGATAGTGAGCAGAACTGTGGACCCTAGAAAATGGAGCACTAAGTAAAGAAATCGGAACATCTCCGACATATTCTCCTGTTTGAGGTCAGTAGATGGTGACAGCAGCAGAGGCAGCTACAATCATTTGACCATGTATGGGAATAATACTAATGGACAGAGCACGAAAAGGAACTGGTTTTCCCATTTTGAGGATGATCGTTTTGACATTAGTGACTCTCCAACTTCAGGAAGACGTTCGAGCTTTGATGAAGATCATTTAAACGAATTAATTGTGATCCACTTCAGAGTAGTCAAGAACCGGCTAATGTGATGAGCTGTGGTCATTCCACCATCCTGGGACATTTGCATTCAATGGCGAAAGTTCAAAAATAAGATTTATGTCGCATGCTCTAAGCCAGAATCACAAGAAACAGCAGGTGGACATATGTACATCTGTGGTTGCACGTCATAAATTGCCAAGTGAACAACATCGACCATTCCTATTCTGTAACGTTAAGGACGAGGAGAAATGGTGGCTTTGTGGTAGTATAAGGAGAAGCAAGGAATAGTTGAGCCCAAACAAAACAGCAGTTTCCCGTACAAAGACCTTCGCGCATCCACAGAAGATAGAGTTACGCATCTGGTGGAACAGCGGCGGTGTGGTGTACCACAAATTGCTTCTCCGAGGTGCAGCCATCACTGCTCACACTTATTGTCAACATCTGAGACATCTTCCAGACGCACTCCGAGCACAACGACTAGGAAGACTGCGTCAGGTGATACTACTCCATGATAACGCCCTCCCGTATTTTGCTAGACTGACAAAAAACGTTATACAGGACTTGGGTAGGAGTCATGATAACGCCCTCCCGTATTTTGCTAGACTGACAAAAAACGTTATACAGGACTTGGGTAGGAGTCATTACACACCCATTTTATTCACGTTATCTTGCTCACTTAGATTTTCACATTTTCCGCTCTCTGTTGAACAACCTTCGAGGAACTTCTTTTCTGGATGAAAATGCGCTCCGAATACAGCACGACGAGTTCTTCGCCTCAAAACCACGTGATTTCTACAGTCGCGGAATTGGAAAGCTATCCCAACTATTGGTGACTAAAGTCTCTGATGTGTGTATCTATCGTGTTTATTAAACTTATGGACAAACGCTCGGAACCTCTGCACCAACCTAATAGAAAGAGTGAAGGAGACAACGGCAGTGCGACAGAAAGTAAGGGTCACAGTGGCAGTAGAACATAGCTGACAGGGGCAAACAGTGCTAGGAAATGAATAAAGGAGACAATGTCTGTAAGAGAGCAAAAAGAAGAAAGGAAAGAAGATTGGGTTTAACGTCACGTCGACATCGAAGTCAGCAGAGGCGAAGCACAAGCTCGGATTGTGTCAAGGATTGCGAACGACATCGGCCGTGCCCTTTCAAAGGAACTGTCCCAGAATTTTCCCAGAGCGATTTAGGGAAACCGCGGGAAACCTTAACCTTCATGGGCGAATACGAGCCCAGTGTGCCAACCACTGCGCCACCCCTCATGGTAGGAGAGCAATAAAGAGAAGGAGAAAGTGGAAGTGGATGAGAGCGACTGATAATGAGAGATGGAGTCTATGATAATGACAATGAAGAAAAGAAAGAAAGTGACAGTGGAAACAGACAGCAGCAGTGAGAAGGAATGAATGAGGTAGCAGTAAGACAGATCAAGAGGGAGACAATTGCAGTGAGAAGAGATAATGGTAGTAGCACAGAACGGAGACTATGGCTGTGAAACAGGAGACGGTGATAGTTCGAGAGACACAAAGAGATAATGACAAAAAGTTGGTGAGTTGGCGTGAATGAGTGGATGAGAATGGGCAAGTGGGAGTGAATGGATATGAGCGATTTAAAGAGATGGACTGTGTGGGTGTGAGCGAGTTACAGTTAGGGGAGCTTGTTGGAGCGAGAGTGAGTTGCATGTTGCAAAGAGTGTGAATATTTTCGCATTCAAAAACTTTTGGGAAAACTTTTAAGGTGCTTAGGAAGGTAGAACGAGGCAGCTGGCACCCCACTTTTCAGTCAGAGTTTTTAAGCAGGATCATATTCGCCTTTTTTGTGCTCCGATAGGAACATTTTTCCTCTGGTGACAATATACACTATTTGAGTTTAGTAACCATTATAACGCAAACGGGGGGAGATGGGTAGGGTTTCGAGACTGAGACAAGTTTGAGCTCCTGAGACGAACTTCACTTACATCTACATCTATACTACGCAGCCATATTGCAGTGTATAGCGGAGGGTACTTTGTGTACCATTGTCTATTGCCCCTTTCCTCTTCTAGACACGAACAGTTCGTTGGAAGGAGGACTGTTGGTAAGGCTCCGTGCGGGTTCGAATCTCTCTAATTTTATCTTTCTCGAGAAATATGACTGTAGTTCCATACGTCACGAAAGCTGTAGTAAATTTTGCAATAATGCGACAACAAAGTAATTCATCAGATTACCTCCCATTCAGAAGGCTGTCGCACTCAGCGACTGTTATAGTGACTTCTAAATAATAGATTTCATCTATCAGTCGTCCTTTTTAAATTTTATTGGCAGATCTAGATTTCAGCTAGAAATGCGTGCATTGATCAAAAATGATAGTGCATTGAGAATGACTAGTTTCTAGCTGAAATCTAGATCTGCCAATAAAATTTAAAAAGGACGACTGATAGATGAAATCCATTATTTATAAGTCAACATAGTAATTCCACGATGTGCAGTGTGTGGTGTCACCGCCAGACACCACACTTGCTAGGTGGTAGCCTTTAAATCGGCCGCAGTCCGTTAGTATACGTCGGACCCGCGTATCGCCACTATCAGTGATTGCAGACCGAGCGCCGCCACACGGCAGGTCTAGTCTAGAGAGACCCCCTAGCACTCGCCCCAGTTGTACCACCGACTTTGCTAGCGATGGTTCACTGACAAATTACGCTCTCATTTGCCGAGACGATAGTTAGCATAGCCTTCAGCTACGTCATTTGCTACGACCTAGCAAGGCGCCATTACCAGTTACTATTGATACTGTAATCATGTACCGTCAAACGCGACGCTCATCATTAATGGATTAAAGTTAAGTACTCCACCAGCTACGTCCGTTTTTCTAAAGTCTAATTTCGTTGTCCTGTTCCAGACCTCACGCCAGCCTGCGTGAGCTAAAACGCGTGCCTTTCGGCTTCCTCTAGTATACCGGTGTTGGCTCTCCTGCCAACCCACAACACAGTGTGTATCTGAATGCTAACAAAACTGAATCAAAATGAACTACTGTCCTTTCAAATAGTTCTCCAGTGTGTTCACACAGTGTTGCCAACGATGGGGAAGACACTGAATGTCAGTGACATTACCATCAACGTGTGCCGTTCGTCGCCGAAATGCCATGAGGATATCCGCCCCGTTTGCAAAGCATCTCCCACGCAGTTGTTTCTTCAGTGATGTAATGAGGTCGAGGTCGCATGGACTGAGGTCTGGTGGTTAGTGTGGGTGTGGGAGGATTTCTCACACCCTCCGCTGTACACAGTTATTGATGACCTTTCTGTGTGGGCTGTAGGTTATCATGGAGTATGTCCGCCTTATCTAGCAGTGGCGCACGTTTTTTCTGAGGTGTACATCGCAGATGGTACAGCAGGATGTTGTGGTAGTATTGGGCACTGACGGTGTGGCAGCCCCGAACATGATGACACTCCAGAATACCGCGGCTATCATAAGCAGAATGTGCATGACCGCGGGTGCCCTATCACGCACAACTGCTCGTACTTCCAAATGACGCTGAGTAGCATTATTGCCACAGAAAAAAAGCAGTTTTCTTGTATGCTCCCTGTTCTACTCTGCTTATATACATCTACATCTACATCGATACTCTGCAAGCCACCTGACGGTGTGTAGTGGAAGGTACCTTGAATACCTCTATCGGTTTTCCCTTCTATTCCAGTCTCGTACTGTTCGTGGAAAGAAAGATAGTCGGTATGCCTCTGTGTGGGCTCTAATCTCTCTGATTTTACCCTCATGGTCTCCTCGCGAGATATAAGTAGGAGGGAGCAACATACTGCTTCACTCCTCGGTGAAGATATGTTCTCGAAACTTCAACAAAAGCCCGTACCGAGCTACTGAGTGTCTCTCTTGCAGAGTCTTCCACTGGAGTTTATCTACACTCCTGGAAATGGAAAAAAGAACACATTGACACCGGTGTGTCAGACCCACCATACTTGCTCCGGACACTGCGAGAGGGACTTTGAGCGAGGGCGTATAGTGGGCATGCGGGAGGCCGGGTGGACGTACAGCCGAATTGCTCAACACGTGGGGCGTGAGGTCTCCACAGTACATCGATGTTGTCGCCAGTGGTCGGCGGAAGGTGCACGTGCCCGTCGACCTGGGACCGGACCGCAGCGACGCACGGATGCACGCCAAGACCGTAGGATCTTACGTAATGCCGTAGGGGACCGCACCGCCACTTCCCAGCAAATTAGGGACACTGTTGCTCCTGGGGTATCGGCGAGGACCATTCGCAACCGTTGCGAGGAGCCGGGGCTAGCAGTGTATTTATCACTAAGTTCTACTAGAATCCACATATGTAAATCATGCTCTAAGCCCCCCCTATTCTAACTCCGACTTTTGCTGTTGCACAAGGATAAAAGAAATACGCGAACTGACTCTAATCAACCCTGCTAGTGGAGTAGAAGAGAGTTTGGCACCTGCAATAATTTAATTTGATAAATAAGTTAAATAAACCAAGGTTTCATTAGCATAGTGAGGAATGATAGGGTTGCTCTATCGATTAACAGAATGAAAGTTCTGTCCAAAATAACAATATGATTTATTAAGATTAAACACAGAATAGTAAAAGAAATACAGGAAATATTTATAAAACATCAAATTGGCTAAAACTGGAGATTCATACAAACACTATAAAGGTGAAGTTGTCCCTAACTTAGATCGTGAGGTTTAAGACGAAGTGGTATGTGGAGCCAATTCCTTTCCACTCAAATCTCAAGAGAGACACACAGCTAACCCAACAGTAATTGCTGCTACTCGAAACAGAACAAAGTTAGAAAAGGATGAACAGGCGCGCTCTGCTGAGCTCTGATTGTCACCTAGGAAAATCCCTATCTGCCGGTGCTGCGGACGTACATTACCAAACGGTCTTCTTATCTCCCAGAACACGATCTGGCGTACCGCAGGCGAGGGCTGGTTGCTTCGACGTCCTCGACCGAAAGGCGACTGCCGACCACCCCAGAGCACCCGTACAGGCCGAACACAGAACATTCCCGCCCCCACGACAGTGGCCGTGGTTAAACGTTCCAATCAGCAACTCGAAAACCGGCGGAAATTCCACTCCATTGCCGGAGCACTACCATTCCACCAATGGAGATTCTTGGCGCCAATTTCTGTGCTGATTTTGCTACGTCACGGCGCTATGCCCTGAGCAAACCAATCACCGTTACTATTTTGCAGAAAGTGCGGGAATTTTCCCGCCACAACTGCCTGGGTACACAAGTCATTCCCACGCCTCGCTGGTAGCCCGCCAGAAAGTGTTTTCGCTAAGTTTCTCCGAAGTAACGGAACCTCTAGCCCAGCCGCTACTTCACACCCCAGCGGGCGTGTCTCTTGACAATGTCGGCGTCTGCAAAGCATTCACTCGACTGCCTCACACACGTCGGCTTAACCCGCCTGTCACCGGACCACCCGGGTGACGAGAGACGCTGCGTGGGAAGTCCGCGTGTGAAGGAATAGCGACTTCCCACCGCATGCAATTAGAGAGGAGAATCGTAAGATAGAAATATGAGAGGGGGCTCATGCCACCTCTCATTGCCCCTACGCCATTTTAGATTGTAATTGGTGAGCGGTTGGCTCACTTAGGAACAAAGTAGTGAGTCAATCGCCCAAGAACAATCTTAAAAACTGACTCCACATGCCGCACTCTATAAAAAAAATCACTGCAACTGAAAAATGCAGCTCATAGAGGGAGGATTATTTATGATGTAGCCAACTTCACCTTCTTAATATGGAACACTAACACTCACATCACACATCCATACCCAGGGAGCCCCTTCCAAACACCGATTCACACAGACATTCATGCTCTAAATATGGCCTGGGCATGTGAGCCAAATATGGAGCAGTTTATTCTTTACAATCAGAGTTGGAGTGCTCCGCAATTAAATGCCCAAGATTTTACAACAATTTGAATCATGAAACTAACCTGAACTCACTCACACATGATAATATTTAAGTTAACAATCTCTTTGTGAGCTTTCAGAATCTAGTTACAACCTCCGATTCATTCTGTCTCCCTGCAGCAAGAATAACCTTTACAAAATGTTCCCTGAACTGATGGTCCATTCACAATGACAGTGGTGGTATCTGCTTCAGTTTATGGGGACTTCAGGCACACTGTTTGCATACACACAACAATAAATACAAAATACAAAAAAAACATGGTGTGGAGAACAATACAGTAATTTGTAATAAGAATTACAGTGTAAAACACAAACACATACAAGGTATAACATACATTACAAAACCAACACTAGAGAAAGAAATTTAAGAAAGAAAAGAAAAAAAAAAGGTTCATGGGGCATCAAATTGTGCGTGCACATTGCACAAAGTTCACGACTGTGCTGAGAATGAGGCACTAAATCACATTGTTAGAAATATCCGTGGCACTTCACTAATTCCACAGTACTGACATCACATAAGGCTAAACGTCGGGTGTTGTTGCTACGTTGTTGCAACGGCAATAGGGTAGGAAGACACAGTGATAGGCTCTCCTCACGTCGATTAATTGTCTCTGAGGTCTATTTGTTGGGATACATCACTAGTCTAGGTCTCTTCTCTCGCTGGACAGTACTTTACGTTTCCCAATATTGCAGTTCGACGAGGGATGATGGCACGTGGAGTGACTCCACAAGTGTGTGAGGTCATCCATACAGGATCGAACTAGGAGCGACTATTGTTAAAACTGCTCTCTAATAGAGAGGAGAAATAAGAAATGAGACCATACATTTGTTAGTGTGGCACGATACTGCTTTGTGTATGCAGATCGGCCAATGCTAGTGAGTTGTAAAAACCCAAACAGGTGAGTATATAGCGTCCCTTTCTGTCCTGAGGCACATGAGGCGCAGATTCTGACACGATATGTGATCTTCTTCGTGTACTCACGACAACGTGGTCTGCCGCAGGGAATCCCTCCAAACGGCTGCCGCGTCCGGAGAGCTAGCAGGCTGTCGCGTGTGGGTCGCGTGTCAGTGTCAACGGCCAGCCCCACTTTCGCTTGTGGCCCGGCGAGGGCTGTCTGCCGCCTAATCCCTCAGGTACACGGCCTGGTGCTGTCAGCTTGTAGGACTGGATGCTCTCCCGCCCTTCACGTCAGGTAGCGCGCTGACGCTTTCTTCTTGCAGGTAGCCGATGACCTCCGGCTGGCCCCTGCATTGCCACGATCCCCGTCATCTGCACAATTCTTACAAAAATCTTATTCCTAACTTTTCCCCATGACCTTCTATGTTATAATAAATTTACAGAACGATAAATTGATAGTCTGTCATTTCAGACGCTCTAATTTTAATTTTATAGTTATTTATCTGTAGCTATCATAACAAAAATCATGGAAATAATTTATCTTGATATTTGTGTAGAGACCGATCTCACTATTGTACATGGTGTGTGACGCTATATAGGATGAAGAACTAAATGTGCGGGCCTGCACTAATATTACTGTTAATTATATAGATCGACAGTAGACATGCTCAAGAGTTAACTACCATATGCCAACGATCTACATTCTATGTCTTCTAAATAAATTATATTATTATGCAGGCTGAAGTTTTACTGAGCTATAAAGAACATGCAACTATTGTACGTTCGAACATGCAACTATTGTACGTTCGCTCGCCGGTCGTCCCTCCATCTCGGGTCTGTGGTTTCATGACCTGAAAAATAAAATCCCAACAGGCGCGCGCCAAACACAACACTTGTGGTAGAAAACCCCCACAATATTAATCTAGTTATTGTAAAAATCCTAAAGTTTAATTTATCCTAGAATATGGTACTCTATTATTATTATTATTACTTTTTTTTTATACAATACTCTTACATAATTCCTGTTACGTTGAGATGTCTCGCTGCTCGCCGCTATTGACGACAGTGATGTGCGCGCCGTACGACATGGCCTCCGAGTTCTCACTACGCCTCACTGAAACTCCAGAGACTGGGTTAGCCATGGCTATACACGACAATAAATTTATAGTTGCAACTTCCTTCTCTATCTGATGCGGTTTTCGGGATCAAAGCACACCTTTCCAGAAGCAATGTAATATGACCAAGCCAGGGGTGGTTCCTGTTGAGGATTCAGTCGCCCAACACACGCCAGCTACACAGTATGTCACGAATATCCAAGTATAAGTCCCTGGTTATTCATCTGTGACAGTCACGAGCAGCACGCTAAATCCCCAACCAGCACATTGGCATGGTAGGCTTTATGCTCGTATTTCTCTCGTCTAGGGCACCATTGGAGTCAAACGCTCACAGGATCACCCCGACTTGCAAGACAACGATGCTGGCGCAGCTCTGCAAAAAAAACTATACTGCCCATATTCATCCTCGAAATCACGCAATATACCACAATCTTGCCGTGCACTGACGCGTCCCTGCAAGCATTGGTATGAACGTTTCACGAACTGGTTGTGGCCGCTATTGAGCGTAACACGACTTCTCAGAACGCTTCTAAGAGCACGTTCTTGTATGCGCCCGTTTGTGCGACATCTCGTCATTCATCATTATCCCTCAACATGGACACCAGATAGGAAGGGACAAAAACATTGCTCATGAAAAGGTAGTGTCTCCTACTCCATCGACATTGGAGATCGCGAACATAAACAAAAAGAGGATAGCAGCAGTAAATTCTTATGCAAGACAACGCAGCGTGTTAATACATTAGCAATCTTAATCTATTAATGTAACGATTATTGTTCCCCGAAGAAAGGTTCATACATTTGCCTATTCTAATATGTACACCACTTAAACTACTATTATTCCACGAACTTCTTTGTGTGAGAGAAGTGGTGGAGTCCTATGGACTAGCGTCAATCCCTTCTTAGACTCCCCCTCCTCTGACGTGCATTAGGATTTGGAGGTCTAATTTCTATCTCCCGGTTCTCCTGTTGTCCTTGATTTCGCTCTCTCCAATTACGGTCGCTTTGCCGTTCGTCATTCCTCCTGTCCCAGATTGCTTGTCTAGATTGACCCTGTTCCCTGACGTTTTGGTTTCCGTGTCTCTGGTTTCCATAACCTTGAATAGCGTAACTTTGATTTCCGTAACCCTGGTTTCCTAACTGACCAGTGCGATTATGCGATCTGTTGTCGTCTTCCCTTGCTGGCCCGTGGTATTTGTTATTTTGCGCCTTCTTCCTGACCTTTGCGTCTTGTTTATCGAAGACTACTTCGAGTTCGCGCAGTAGACTCTTGAATGCATCTATGTCAGATCCACACTTCCCGACAAGTGTCTGTTGATACCTAACTGGCAATTTCGAAAAGCAAAATTTAATGATTTCTCCGTTGCTATATGGACTATCTAAAAACTGATTCTTCTTGAGTAAAACATCAAAAAATTTGGTTGCGCTTCTATGCCCGGACACTTACAGTTCAGGACAAAATATTATTTCCTCTTTAATCCTGTCTTGCGTTTCCTTTGACCAGTAGGTACGCAGGAATGCACCAACAAATTCCTGATAGGTCCGACACGTCGCTGCCACACCCCGCATCTTTTCCGCGGATTGGCCTTCGATGTGTCCACACATGAATTCTAATTTTGCGTGGGTTGGCCATGATGACGGTAATGAATTAGTAAACTGCGTCACCCAGCTCTTCGGATGCATCGACCCTCCATTATCTCTGAACTTTTGGAATTTTAGTATCGACAGGAAGTGATTGTGATCAAAATCCTGTCCGATCCTCGCACTGGTGTTGTCACTCGTTTCCGATACTTGCACGTCTGTTGAGTGTCCTGATCTATCTTGCTGATAACTGTGATGTGCTACCTCTGTATCACAGTGGAAGTGGCACTCCGAATTCCCTCTCCTAAGTGGAATACCATTATTTGAACTATTACTAGGTGTTTCTGCGTGTGCATTGTTAGTTCCGCACTCTGTCACTGGGCTGGAGCACGGCGGGCTTTTCCTCGGAGACACAATTCTGTGTACTCCATCATTGGTATCCGAACGCGCAGTGCTCGTGTGCCCGTTTCGCTCTAGTTTTGCTATCCGACTCTCTACTTCTTTCATTTGTTTCGTGATGTTCGTAACCGCAATATTACCTTGGGTTTTTAAGAACGCTAGGGATTTTGAGTGGGCTTGTGTCGCACGTCGCAAGCGACCTGCGAGTTGAGAAGTTACTTTTGCAACTTTCATTGCCCCCATTGCTGCCGTTTTGGCTAGGCCTGCTACTTTTTGTGCTACCAGTGACATCTGTTTTGCTTCTCCACATTCTTTCTTTATTGTTAGTAATTCCCCACGAATTTTCCCTATATGCGAAATTATTGCCTGAGTGTCCTTCTTACGCTGTTCGTCAGCTTCTTCCTTCTCCTTCTTACGTTGTTTGTCAGCTTCTTCCTTCTCCTTCTTACGTTGTTTCTCATCTTCTTCCTTCTCCTTCTTACGTTGTTCATCGGCTTCTTCTTTCATTGATCGTAGGAAGCTCAGTATTGGGTTTACGTCATCTTCTTGATCCTCTTCAAACATGGGCGATGTAACTCGGGACACCTGGGCGCTAGAGCTCTGACGTGACCGAGCTGGCCTCTGTCTGCACTCGTTCGTTTGACTATAAACTTCTGCTACCGTCTCGACCTGTGTGCCTGTCTCTGTTCCATCCTCCAATTCACTATCATAATCATGGCCGCGACGTTGCTCTAAGATCGCGTCCAAATCACCGTGCTCATCAATGACCCTGTCGTCCTGTCCTGCTAAAAATGTGCCCATCTCATCTCCGAACCTATCCCCGTCAGTAAACTGCCCCTTATCCATTATAGTATCCACTTTTGTTTTAGCTTCGCTCACTAATAGTCGTGCCTTACTTCTCGTGATCATTCATGAGAAACAAAATTTATCCAAAATACACAATAAAAATAATCTACTCCCTGTATTTTTACACATAGACATAAAATTTCAACAACGCTGTTCCAACGCTGTAATCACAAACACAATTTGATGTGGTACAGAAACCGCACACAAATCCGACAAAGTGCGATGTGGTACGCACACCACATCAACGAAACACAAAAAACAATGAACAAAAAAAAATATATACACTGAAAACAAAAACTGTAATCATGCGCCGCTACTTAAAACTAAACGCGGAACTACCAGAAAAAAACTTGGGTATTAATCAATAAAAAAAATTAGAGAAAAAAAATTTGAATGTTCGTACTAAGAATACTGTTTGTTAATCAGTGATTCTCAGGAAAGATCCGAGGCTAAGGGTCGCCATATTATGCGAGGAGCCGGGGCTAGCAGTGTATTTATCACTAAGTTCTACTAGAATCCACATATGTAAATCATGCTCTAAGCCCCCCCTATTCTAACTCCGACTTTTGCTGTTGCACAAGGATAAAAGAAATACGCGAACTGACTCTAATCAACCCTGCTAGTGGAGTAGAAGAGAGTTTGGCACCTGCAATAATTTAATTTGATAAATAAGTTAAATAAACCAAGGTTTCATTAGCATAGTGAGGAATGATAGGGTTGCTCTATTGATTAACAGAATGAAAGTTCTGTCCAAAATAACAATATGATTTATTAAGATTAAACACAGAATAGTAAAAGAAATACAGGAAATATTTACAAAACATCAAATTGGCTAAAACTGGAGATTCATACAAACACTATAAAGGTGAAGTTGTCCCTAACTTAGATCGTGAGGTTTAAGACGAAGTGGTATGTGGAGCCAATTCCTTTCCACTCAAATCTCAAGAGAGACACACAGCTAACCCAACAGTAATTGCTGCTACTCGAAACAGAACAAAGTTAGAAAAGGATGAACAGGCGCGCTCTGCTGAGCTCTGATTGTCACCTAGGAAAATCCCTATCTGCCGGTGCTGCGGACGTACATTACCAAATGGTCTTCTTATCTCCCAGAACACGATCTGGCGTACCGCAGGCGAGGGCTGGTTGCTTCGACGTCCTCGACCGAAAGGCGACTGCCGACCACCCCAGAGCACCCGTACAGGCCGAACACAGAACATTCCCGCCCCCACGACAGTGGCCGTGGTTAAACGTTCCAATCAGCAACTCGAAAACCGGCGGAAATTCCACTCCATTGCCGGAGCACTACCATTCCACCAATGGAGATTCTTGGCGCCAATTTCTGTGCTGATTTTGCTACGTCACGGCGCTATGCCCTGAGCAAACCAATCACCGTTACTATTTTGCAGAAAGTGCGGGAATTTTCCCGCCACAACTGCCTGGGTACACAAGTCATTCCCACGCCTCGCTGGTAGCCCGCCAGAAAGTGTTTTCGCTAAGTTTCTCCGAAGTAACGGAACCTCTAGCCCAGCCGCTACTTCACACCCCAGCGGGCGTGTCTCTTGACAATGTCGGCGTCTGCAAAGCATTCACTCGACTGCCTCACACACGTCGGCTTAACCCGCCTGTCACCGGACCACCCGGGTGACGAGAGACGCTGCGTGGGAAGTCCGCGTGTGAAGGAATAGCGACTTCCCACCGCATGCAATTAGAGAGGAGAATCGTAAGATAGAAATATGAGAGGGGGCTCATGCCATCTCTCACCGTCTCCATGAAGCTGGGCTACGGTCCCGCACACCGTTAGGCCGTCTTCCGCTCACGCCCCAACATCGTGCAGCCCGCCTCCAGTGGTGTTGCGACAGGCGTGAAAGGAGGGACGAATGGAGACGTGTCGTCTTCAGCGATGAGAGTCGCTTCTGCCTTGGTGCCAATGACGGTCGTATGCGTGTTTGGCGCCGTGCAGGTGAGCGCCACAATCAGGACTGCATACGACCGAGGCACACAGGGCCAACACCCGGCATCATGGTGTGGGGAGCGATCTCCTACACTGGCCGTACACCACTGGTGATCGTCGAGGGGATACTGAATAGTGCACGGTACATCCAAACCGTCATCGAACCCATCGTTCTACCTTTCCTACACCGGCAAGGGAACTTGCTGTTCCAACAGGACAATGCACGTCCGCATGTATCCCGTGCCACCCAACGTGCTCTAGAAGGTGTAAGTCAACTACCCTGGCCAGAAAGATCTCCGGATCTGTCCCCCATTGAGCATGTTTGGGACTGGATGAAGCGTCGTCTCACGCGGTCTGCACGTCCAGCACGAACGCTGGTCCAACTGAGGCGCCAGGTGGAAATGGCATGGCAAGCCGTTCCACAGGACTACATCCAGCATCTCTACGATCGTCTCCATGGGAGAATAGCAGCCTGCATTGCTGCGAAAGGTGGATATACACTGTACTAGTGCCGACATTGTGCATGCTCTGTTGCCAGTGTCTATGTGCCTGTGGTTCTGTCAGTGTGATCATGTGATGTATCTGACCCCACGAATGTGTCAATAAAGTTTCCCCTTCCTGGGACAATGAATTCACGGTGTTCTTATTTCAATTTCCAGGAGTGTATCATCTCCGTAGCACGGACAAGCTGAGGTGAATGTTTCAGGCGCTAGTACCGAGCCATCCTCGCACGCGGCCGTAATCTGTCAGTTTATTTTGATACTAAGGTTTAGGTGGCGCAAAGACTGTTCCACTAAGTTTGAGGTGTGCTGCACACCCGAAACTTAATGGAACTATTTTGAAACTGTTTGCCGCGGGATTTCGGATGTATTTAAGGCGTTTACGGTGATGCTACATGTTCGCAGGATATACCACAGTTGCCATGACTTATAGTATGACCCTCGTATGTAGGAAGAAGCAATATTATTTGTTGACTCTTCTAGGAACGTACGGTTTCGGAACTTTAACAATAACCCATACCATGATGCAGAAAACCTCGGACTCGCGTCGACTCGGATTCGAAAATATAATTTTCTATGCCGATACTTAAATTGCACATATCAAACATTCAGGTGAATTTGCCCGAGCATCTTTTTTTGTATTGACAGGGTGAACACTATTAACATTACAAAATTATTAAGGCTTTCGTGGTAACGCGTTGTCAAATTGCCTGTTGGCTTCTATCTCCGGTTCTTCGGTTGATGTTTGTTTGATGACCTTTCTGACATTTCGCCAGCACGAGTGGCTGGCTTTGTCAAAGCTTCGCCTTCCATTGCTGGTGCTGGACTATCCACCGCCGGCAATTGAGGGTGAAGCTTTGACAAAGCCAGCTATTCGTGCTGGCGAAACTTCATAGATACAGGGTGCCGGCCGAAGTGGCCGTGCGGTTAAAGGCGCTGCAGTCTGGAACCGCAAGACCGCTACGGTCGCAGGTTCGAATCCTGCCTCGGGCATGGATGTTTGTGATGTCCTTAGGTTAGTTAGGTTTAACTAGTTCTAAGTTCTAGGGGACTAATGACCTGAGCAGTTGAGTCCCATAGTGCTCAGAGCCATTTGAACCATAGATACAGGGTGTTTCAAAAATGACCGGTATATTTGAAACGGCAATAAAAACTAAACGAGCAGCGATAGAAATACACCGTTTGTTGCAATATGCTTGGGACAACAGTACATTTTCAGGCGGACAAACTTTCGAAATTACAGTAGTTACAATTTTCAACAATAGATGGCGCTGCAAGTGATGTGAAAGACACAGAAGACAACGCAGTCTGTGGGTGCGCCATTCTGTACGTCGTCTTTCTGCTGTAAGCGTGTGCTGTTCACAACGTGCAAGTGTGCTGTAGGCAACATGGTTTATTCCTTAGAACAGAGGATTTTTCTGGTGTTGGAATTCCACCGCCTAGAACACAGTGTTGTTGCAACAAGACGAAGTTGTCAACGGAGGTTTAATGTAACCAAAGGACCGAAAAGCGATACAATAAAGGATCTGTTTGAAAAATTTCAACGGACTGGGAACGTGACGGATGAACGTGCTGGAAAGGTAGGGCGACCGCGTACGGCAACCACAGAGGGCAACGCGCAGCTAGTGCAGCAGGTGATCTAACAGCGGCCTCGGGTTTCCGTTCGCCGTGTTGCAGCTGCGGTCCAAATGACGCCAACGTCCACGTATTGTCTCATGCGCCAGAGTTTACACCTCTATCCATACAAAATTCAAACGCGGCAACCCCTCAGCGCCGCTACCATTGCTGCACGAGAGACAGTCGCTAACGATATAGTGCACAGGATTGATGACGGCGATATGCATTTGGTTTACTGACGAAGCTTATTTTTACCTGGACGGCTTCGTCAATAAACAGAACTGGCGCATATGGGGAACCGAAAAGCCCCATGTTGCAGTCCCATCGTCCCTGCATCCTCAAAAAGTACTGGTCTGGGCCGCCATTTCTTCCAAAGGAATCATTGGCCAATTTTTCAGATCCGAAACGATTACTGCATCACGCTATCTGGACATTCTTCGTGAATTTGTGGCGGTACAAACTGCCTTAGACGACACTGCGAACACCTCGTGATTTATGCAAGATGGTGCCCGGCCACATCGCACGGCCGACGTCTTTAATTTCCTGAATGAATATTTCGATGATCGTGTGATTGCTTTGGGCTATCCGAAACATACAGGAGGCGGCGTGGATTGGCCTCCCTATTCGCCAGACATGAACCCCTGTGACTTCTTTCTGTGGGGACACTTGAAAGACCAGGTGTACCGCCAGAATCCAGAAACAATTGAACAGCTGAAGCAGTACATCTCATCTGCATGTGAAGCCATTCCGCCAGACACGTTGTCAAAGGTTTCGGGTAATTTCATTCAGAGACTACGCCATATTATTGCTACGCATGGTGGATATGTGGAAAATATCGTACTATAGAGTTTCCCAGACGCAGCGCCATCTGTTGTTGAAAATTGTAACTACTGTAATTTCGAAAGTTTGTCTGCCTGAAAATGTACTGTTGTCCCAAGCATATTGCAACAAACGGTGTATTTCTATCGCTTCTCGTTTAGTTTTTATTGCCGTTTCAAATATACCGGTCATTTTTGAAACACCCTGTATCATCAGACAAAGGTCTGCCGAAGAATCCGAGACAGAAGCGAACAGACTATTGACATTATTCTCATCCTTATTACACACGCTTGGCGTGACACTGCCGCAGTTGTTATTTAATGCTGCATACTTCTTATGACCAATTTTTTTAGTAGTTTCATCCTACCATGTTCTTTCGTAGGGCACTGCGTACGATTGACGGTTTTCTTCCAGTCTTCAGAGGTATCTTTGCCAACAGGTTCGCTGCTTATTCAGATGATTACAGACTGCGTAATTTAGGTTTGTTATTGTTGGTAATGTAATTATTAATTTGAAACCAAACAGTGGAAAAAAAAGGGATGGAATAGGACAGTATTATGAAAAGAATAGATGCTGCTCACCATATAGCGAAGATGCTGAATCGCAAACAGGCACAACAAAAAGACTGTCAAAAAGTTAACTTTCGGCCAACAAGGCCTTCATCAGAAACAGACAACTTATGCACACACTCTCACGCAAACACAACTCACACAGACATCAGTATCGCCTCAGCAGCAAGAGACTGTTCTCATGTTGGGTTTTTGTGAGTGTATATTTTATCTATTTTAGATGACGGTATTCCCGGCGGGGTCAGGGATTTTCTCTGCCTCGTGATGACTGGGTGTTGTGTGCTGTCCTTACGTTAGTTAGGTTTCAGTAGTTCTAAGTTCTAGGGGACTGATGACCATAGATGTTAAGTCCCATAGTGCTCAGAGCCATTTGAACCATTTTTTAGATGACGGTCTTGTTGACCGAAAACTAACTTTCTGACAGTCTTTTCGTTGTACGTATCTACGACGACTCAGCATCTCCGCTATATGGTGAGTAGCAACTATTCTTTTCATAATACTGTCATAATCTTTAATTTGATCCTATATAAGTACTACTGGGTTGAAGTGCCAGTATCTAGGTGGCAGTCTGATGAAGGTATGCCCACATGTCTCCCATGATGAACCCAAAATCTTACTATGTTCCAGTTAGTAACATCTCCAGCATAAGGCTGTTGTGTCACAAGATGAAGAAGTAGTAAACAATTACAAGAATATGTACAAGAAAGTTTATGTGACTGTAAAGAAACTAGTAATTAAAAACGATGGTGGAGGTGTATCGAAACCTCACTGTAAATATATCAAATGAATACGTAATTCGCAAACACATTAAGTAACAATTTAGGTGTCTAAATAGTTAGGCAGTTAGGGACAGAAGAAATAAATAAAAATCTCTTTAAAGTGACTCGTTTTGTTACAAGAACCTCCGCAGACATGCTCACAACTTCCTGCACTGAAAAGATGTAGTAGCAACTTGATTTCCCCAAAATGAAACTCTTTCATCGAAATTAATGATGCCTTATTGAAAAAAAGGACTGAGAAAACAAATGGAGCATTTAAAATATAATTCAATGAGTCAGCAATTAAACTGCTGTGTCAAGCCTATTTTTAAGGAAGTAATCATAAGCGTGATGGTAAAATAAAACATTAGTCCTCCTCACGCATTTCTAGTCGAGAAGTTATTATCTGTTGAAATTTTTCCTTTGGTACTCCGTAACAATATTGGAAACCATAAACAATTAGTCGGTAGATAGTCAGATGTCGTGTTTTGCATGTTTACTTGCATTGCTTTCCCCTTACATTAGCTCCAGTTTCTGTGTTTTCGAGGATGGGTTTCCTACTTGCTTCAACTTTTTCCACATCTGATATCACCCGTAACATTTTGACTGCAGAGCTGTTGACTAAACAATCAGAAAAGAAGAACTGCCATCTACGCATTCATACAGAGACTCCAGCAGTCACGACAAAAAGCTACCTAGGTGATCATCAGTCGATGACGAATCAACATAGTTGAAACCACAACTCCTTTTTTCTTTTTTCATCATCTCTCGTAGTATTCCTGTACGAATGTTGTAAACCCGACTACGAATTTGAATCCATTCTGTGTTCTGAAATGTCTGAAATATTTGCAAACTCATATACATTATTCTATTATTGATGCAGAGGAATTTACGTTATCTTCTAAGCTCGCGCATTTCTAAATTGCGTGAACCACTGTCGGTATAACTGTTTCTTCATATAATGGAATTTTTAGGTAAATAGTGAGCACTTTCACTGTTTCAGGCTCGTACCCATTTTTACTATATTTCATATAAATTACTATGTATTGTTTTACTTTTAAGCTGTGCTGGAGAAGTCGTTAGTAAGTTGTCAATTTCGGTCGAAACCTATGCGCCATCTTCCAAATTTCGAGGAACTGGTGAGGGAGAATATGCAGGTGGGAGCCTGTTTATCAGTTAAATCATCTGGAAATAGGATTTTGTTTATGATGAAGTTCAGAAATGAAGTAGCAGTCACCTGAAGCGGTTCTAATGTTTCCTTTGTCCCGTAGCAAAGAGCAAATACAACTAGTGAAGATATGTCCGCAGCTCGTGGTCGTGCGGTAGCGTTCTCGCTTCCCGCGCCCGGGTTCCCGGGTTCGTTTCCCGGCGGGGTCAGGGATTTTCTCTGCCTCGTGATGACTGGGTGTTGTGTGATGTCCTTAGGTTAGTTAGGTTTAAGTAGTTCTAAGTTATAGGGGACTGATGACCATAGATGTTAAGTCCCATACTGCTCAGAGCCATTTGAACCATTTGTCATTGAAGTTGATTCGGACTTCGTGATAAAAGAGCCAGGTTTTAATTGAAATGAAATCCTCAAACAGCAAGACTTGAAACGTTACCTTTCGTGTGACATCTTTGCTAGAACAGAAAATATGAAAAAAATTGCAGTAAATCTAAAGGATATTAATATAACTGTAGACAAATTTGTAATCAATTAGTAAGCTATTCAGTGGAAACGCAATTACGAGACGGCCACGCACACATAGGGTGACAATGATTGAACTATATGAAATAAAATCGTCATAACCTCTGAACTGTTTGCTATAGAAAGTTTAAACTGCACGGTTGACCGCGCGGCGTGATGAGAATCCGTATGCGCAAGCGCACGCGTTTTGATGTTGTCGACCATTCGCTCGTGAAAATATCGCGTCGAAGCGTGGATGAGCGTATAGCGCTTGTGAAGGACTACAATGCGAGCAATAAGCCCAACTGCGGATCAAAGGAAGTTTGCGACAGAGTTCAAACTGAAGACAACCAGTGCATGTGTACTAACAATCAGCAACTTGATTCGCAAATTTGAGAGAAGGGGTAGTGTTTCTGATGACAGTGTTGACAAAGTCAGTCTTCCAAAAAGGGTGAAAACGCCTGAAAACATCGAGAAGACTTGCACTGTGGTTCAAACCAGCCAGAGCAAATCGATCAGACGAGCTGCATAACAGGTGGGAATCAACCGGGAGACACTGCGACAAATTGTTGAAGACCTGCATCTCTTCCCCAGGGCCGTGGAACAGCGGTTGTGTTTCGCCAGCACTATTGCGCACAGAATTGTCCGTCAGGACTTTGACGTGAATATGATTTGATTTAGCGGTGAAGGCCTCTTTCATTTGAATAGGTTCGTCAATAAGCAAAATCGGCGCATTTGAGGTACTGAGAATTCGCATTTCGCTACCGAGAAGTCTCTTCACCCTTAATTGGTGACTGTGTGGTGTGCAGTGCCCAGTCACGGAATAATCGGTGCGATATTCCTTGATGGGACAGTGACTACGGTACGTGAAGTTTTTGGTAGATAATCCATCCCCGTTATCCAAAGTGACCCTGATTTCGACAAGATGTGGTTCATGCCAGACGGAGCTCGATCCTATCGAACCAGGAGCGTGTGTGATGTCCAGGGAGACAGCATTCTGGCTCTGGGGTATGCAGAGGCCACTGGCATGGGCCTCGGTTGGTCGGCATGTTCTGCGGATATGAACACGTGCGACTCCTTTTTGTGGAGCTGAATTACGGACTAGGTGGACAGGAATAACCCCATAACCATGGCTGAGCTGAAAACAGCCATTCAGGAAGTCATCGACAGCATTGATATTCCGACGCTTCAGAATGTCATGCAGAATTTTGCTATTCGTGTGTGTCACATCATCACCCATGATGGCACGCATATCGAACATGTCATAACCTAAATCCGAATATTTGTAGTGACGTTTACATGTTGAATAAAGTGTGTGCGCGCCCTAGTTTGTAGCTAATTTATGTTTTTTTTCATGTAGTTCAATAATTGTCACCCCGCACCTACGTCTGTCTCCTATATAACAAGCGAGAGTGAGTGTAAAACGTGAAGGAACTTCTTCTCTAAAATGTTTTCTCTTGTCTCTTTTTCTTTTTTTTTGACAGTTGATTGTGGCTTGTTTTATATCGAAACAGTACCTACATAGATTACTTACTGACTTCCTTACTTACATAGGTTATTATACATTTGCACGAATACATTTGGTCCCGATAGTAAAAGTACAATTCAGAAAGGAAGGAAATGTTACACCGTTTCAATTTATGTGCTTTACCGTCTGATGCAACTCTCAAAACTTCTCGGGAAAATCGACTTTGAAGATTTCGGAGGAACTTTAATTCACTGAAATTAAGGTGATTTTTTGTGACGGACCATGCAGCTCCCACAGTTGCTCCAGAAGGCGGTTACCGGGAAATCAGTGGATCTGCACTATCATTGATCGATGCCACCCTCACCAGCGTTGGCAAAGGAAACGCACGTTCCCGTCAGACGCCGAACATGCTAGCGCTTTAGTCGCTGCGACTACGAGTTCACTCTCCCTCTGCGATACAGGATGGCTAACGTCAACTACATGACCGATCTCAGTCACCATCTTAGACAGTCTTAGTCAGCCCTCTACAGTTCACTCGATCATTAGTAGAGTTTCTTCGCAACACTTGCAGAAAGCTATATTTTAAGTAAAATCTGCTACGTGTTCGCTAATCATTTCTGCTCCTTTCCAGCCTCCCCACGACGACAAATTCTTCTGCACTCTGTAGACCACGTCTCCTTACTTTTGTGTACGAAGTAGTACACAACAGGTTGAGATGTTGTATTTTCACACCGCCACATCTCGTCACATAAAACACTGATTTGAGTAATTAAAGAGGCCAAGAGCCATTTATTTGCCAATGTATAATGTTTAACTACCCATTATAATGACGTATTTTGACGATTTACAAGGAGAAATGAATCCAGTGCCACCAACGCGCCTAAGAAGCTATAGACTAATTCAGCTCGCATGTAAAAACATCGATATTAAAGACAGACTCTGGAGACATTTTAATATAAAAAAAATGGTTCATGGTGTGGGTTCCCGTAGTCATGTCCTAGTCATGAACCACGGGCAACGTATGAGTGACCAAGTGAGTGATCCCGACAGTCGCGATACCAGTTACTTTGGAATAAGGCTGGGCATCTCGGACATATTCTGAGTCGTGGTCACCTTTGTGCTCATACGGCAAAGACTACCAAATCCACCGGTTAGTCCCTCAACCGTTAGGGGTAAAACCCAATGGGACTCGGGGCAAGTAAGGCTAGCAACCTGCTTCCCTGGTACTTTAAATATGATGCTGGCAACAATCAGAGCAAAATGCCTCGGACCTTTGGAGGTGACGGGGTCCCACCTCTAACTGACAAACCAGGGACTCCTAAGATACGACTTGGCAAACAAATGGTAATGAGATTGGGAGCTATTAATATCAATGGGGGCTACTCTGGGAAGAAGGCAGAGCTGGCAGAGGCTGCAAGTTAGATGGGGCTGGACGTTTTAGCTGTTAGTGACATTCGGGTAAGGGGTGAGAAAGAAGAGGAAGTGGGAGAATACAAGGTCTACCTGTCAGGAGTCAAAGCAGGAATAGCAGAATGGGGTGTAGGGCTTTACATCAGGAAAGAAATGGAACCCAGCGTAGTTGCAATAAGGTATGTAAACGAACGACTGATGTGGATAGATTTGACAGTGTCTAGCAAGAAAATTAGGATTGTGTCAGTATATTCGCATTGTGAAGGGACAGATCAAGATAAGATGGATAGTTTTTATGAGGCACTCAGTGATGTAGTTGTTAGAGTAAAGGACAAGGACAGTGTTCTGCTCATGGGTGATTTTAACGCCAGGATTGGAAATCGAACAGAAGGGTATGAAAAGGTTATGGGTAAATTTGGAGAGGATATGGAGGCCAACAGGAACGGGAACCAACTCTTGGATTTCTGTGCCAGTATGGGCTTAGTAATGACGAACTCCTTTTTTAAACATAAGAACATTCACCGGTATACTTGGGAAGGCAGGGAAACCAGATCTGTCATTGACTATATGATAACAGATCAGGAATTCAGGAAGGCTGTGAGGGACACACGTGTATTCAGGGGATTCTTTGATGACACTGATCATTATTTAATCTGCAGTGAAATTGGGATTGTGAGGCCGAAAGTGCAGGAGGTCAGGTCCATATGTAGGAGGATAAGAGTGAAGAAACTTCACGATAAGGAAATCAGGCACAAGTACATAACAGCGATCTCAGAAAGGTACCAGTTAGTTGAATGTAGTCACTTACAGTCATTGGAAAAGGAATGGACAAGGTATAGGGACACAGTACTAGAAGTGGCTAAAGAATGTCTTGGAACAGTAATGTGTAAAAGTAGGATGAAGCAAACAGCTTGGTGGAATGACACAGTCAAGGCAGCCTGTAAAAGGAAAAAGAAGGCGTATCAAAAATGGCTACATACTAGAACTCAGGTAGACAGAGAAAGTTATGTTGAAGAAAGAAACAAAGCCAAACAGATAATTGCAGCATCCAAGAAGAAATCTTGGGAAGACTTTGGAAACAGGTTGGAGACTATAGGTCAAGCTGCTGGAAAACCATTCTGGAGTGTAATTAGCAGTCTTCGAAAGGGAGGTAAGAAGGAAATGACAAGTATTTTGGACAGGTCAGGAAAACTGCTCGCGAATCCTGTGGATGCCTTGGGCAGATGGAGGGAATATTTTGAAGAGTTGCTCAATGCAGGTGAAAATACGATCAGTAATGTTTCAGATTTCGAGGTGTAATGGGATAGGAATGATGATGGAAATAGGATCACATTTGAGGAAGTGGAGAAATTGGTCAATAGATTGCAGTGCAATAAAGCAGCTGGGGTGGATGAAATTAAGTCGGAACTCATCAAATACAGTGGAATGTCAGGTCTTAAATGGCTACACAGGATAATTGAAATGGCCTGGGAGTCGGGACAGGTTCCATCAGACTGGACAAAAGCAGTAATCACACCAATCTTTAAACATGGAAACAGAAAAGATTGTAACAACTACAGAGGTATCTCTTTAATCAGCGTTGTGGGTAAAATCTTCTCAGGTATTGTTGAAAGGAAAGTGCGAGTATTAGTTGAGGACCAATTGGATGAAAATCAGTGTGGGTTTAGGCCTCTTAGAGGTTGTCAGGACCAGATCTTTACCTTACGGCAAATAATGGAGAAGTGTTACGAGTGGAACAGGGAATTGTATCTATGCTTTATAGATCTAGAAAAGGCATATGACCGGGTTCCTAGGAGGAAGTTATTGTCTCCAGAATGAGATTTTCACTCTGCAGCGGAGTGTGCGCTGATATGAAACTTCCTGGCAGATTAAAACTGTGTGCCCGACCGAGATTCGAACTCGGGACCTTTGCCTTTCGCGGGCAAGTGCTCTACCAACTGAGCTACCGAAGCACAACTCACGCCCGGTACTCACAGCTTTACTTCTGCCAGTACCTCGTCTCCTACCTTCCAAACTTTACAGAAGCTCTCCTCATCTCCTACCTTCCAAACTTTACAGAAGCTCTCCTCAGGAGAGCTTTTGTAAAGTTTGGAAGGTAGGAGACGAGGTACTGGCAGAAGTAAAGCTGTGAGTACCGGGCGTGAGACGTGCTTCGGTAGCTCAGTTGGTAGAGCACTTGCCCGCGAAAGGCAAAGGTCCCGAGCGAGTCTCGGTCGGGCACACAGTTTTAATCTGCCAGGAAGTTTCAAGTTATTGTCTGTTCTACGAGATTATGGAATAGGAGGCAAACTTTTGCAAGCAATTAAAGGTCTTTACATGGATAGTCAGGCAGCAGTTACAGTTGACGGTAAATTGAGATCATGGTTCAGAGTAGTTACAGGGGTAAGACAAGGCTGCAACCTGTCTCCACTGTTGTTCATATTATTTATGGATCATATGTTGAAAACAATAGACTGGCTGCGTGAGATTACGATATGTGAACACAAAATAAGCAGTCTTGCATATGCGGATGACTTAGTTGTGATGGCAGATTCGACTGAAAGTTTGCAAAGTAATATTTCAGAGCTAGATCAGAAATGTAAGGACTATGGTATGAAGATTAGCATCTCCAAAACGAAAGTAATGTCAGTGGGAAAGAAATATAAACGGATTGAGTGCCAAATAGGAGGAACAAAGATAGACTAGGTGGACGGTTTCAAGTACTTAGGATGCATATTCTCACAGGATGGTAACATAGTGAAAGAACTGGAAGCGAGGTGTAGCAAAGCTAATGCAGTGAGCGCTCAGCTACGATCTACACTCTTCTGCAAGAAGGAAGTCAGTACCAAGACTAAGTTATCTGTGCACCGTTCAATCTTTCGACCAACTTTGTTGTATGGGAGCGAAAGCTGGGTGGATTCAGGTTATCTTATCAACAAGGTTGAGGTTACGGATATGAAAGTAGCTAGGATGATTGCAGGTACTAGTAGATGGAAACAATGGCAGGAGGGTGTCCACAATGAGGAAATCAAAGTAAAACTGGGAATGAACTCTATAGATGTAGCAGTCAGGGCGAACAGGCTTAGATGGTGGGGTCATGTTACACGAATGGGAGAAGCAAGGTTACACAAGAGACTCATGGGTTCAGCAGTGGAGGGTAGGAGGAGTCGGGGCAGACCAAGGAGAAGGTACCTGGATTCGGTTAAGAATGATTTTGAAGTAACAGGTTTAACATCAGAAGAGGCACCAATGTTAGCACTGAATAGGGGATCATGGAGGAATTTTATAAGGGGGCTATGCTCCAGACTGAACGCTGAAAGGCATAATCAGTCTTAAATGATGATGATGATGATGATGAAGAAGAAGAAGAAAAAAGCGCGCAACCCGTTGTCCACTGATGGACGATATCACTCTCTTTTTATCTCCTGTATAATACGGGCGCACCATTACATAGGCGTCATTATAAGGTTTGTAATTTGCTTAAATCTATAGAGATATACTGTTATTTTGTTGCATGTGAGACTAGCATGCGTGAAAAACGCAGAGTGGTTAATGAATGAACATTTCTACGTGATTTCTAAACTTTTCAAACCACTCAGGCTCTGTCATTGTTATTGACGTAAGTGTTAACATGTTACATATGTTTTAAATCCAAGCTCGTAATTATAGTGTCAATTACTCTAAATTTGTGTTTGCTTTCGTAGTTGGACAACCTTAATCATTTACTTTCTATGTGCCAAGTTTTTATTCACAGAGCCAACGTGTCCGACGTGTCATTGTATGTACAGAACAGTAGACGCCGACGTTTACATACTACTTATATTCCCCCTTGTAAAATTCTTCAAACTCAGTTTTAAATTGGCCCTTAGGTACATTTTCAGTGCGAGTGACGTCCGGGAATTTCTTAGCAAACTTCACTTCTCAAATCGCACCTCGCACAAAGCCTCGCTGTTCCACAATGGTACGCGCCACTTTCTAAACGGGAAAGGGAGCCACGCAAGTATATGTTGCTTCCCCTTCTCAATCTGATGCTTAATAATAACAATAATAATAATAATATTTCCTTACATCAGAAGGTTTGTTCGTTAGAATCTCGCTATGCTCTTTTTCTCGTTTTATTTATTTTTTTCCAGTTAAAATTCATGAAATAGATACCGAATAACACAGTCTGATCACGACTTTTTACAAAAAAAAGCAAATATTGCACTCGAAATTCCAATTTTCATTGTAAATATAAATTCGTAATTATGGATGTTTTATAAAAAACAATAAATGTACAACGTTTTATATTTTTTATAAAATTTCGATAGTTAAGACTTTATATTTGCAATGCATCTGATATTTAATTAGAAACAAGAAAACTTGCATTTATCATAAAGTGATGATTAGATATATGTTAATTATGAAACTACACAGGTTGAGTCTAGTAGGAAGTTTCATATCAGCGCACATTCCGCTGCAGAGTGAAAATATCATTCTGTATATGTTAATTATGTTAAGCAGGATGTAATCGATCAATTTTATGTTAAATGATGTAGGTATTCGCAATGAACGGAAAAGAATCCAAAAAAAGGTAATAGTGATATTTGAACCAGCAATTCATTAGTTACCCAATTACCATCCTCCGACACTAAGACGTGAGCCACAGGGCCCGGCGTGAAAAATCTCTTTAGTGCATTAAAGTTCCTTGAACATCTTCAGTTTTCCCAAGAGGTTCTAAGAGTTGCATCGAACTGCTTCGGGAGATTGATATATGAATTCTGGACTTCACGTACCATAAACTTTAAAAAAAAAGAGAAAAAAAAGTAATTGCCGATTGGTCTCCTCGTCAGTGGTAGTGGCTCGTGCACCCTACGTGGGACACCTTGTTTGTTAGATTTGTGAAGTGCCTTTTTCCAGACGCACGAGGGTCACTCCAAAAGGAATGCACACTATTTTTTCAAGTCCATCTTTTATTCTACATGTTTGAAAGTTTTACAGTGTGTAAATACATCATTTATAAACAATATTTTCATTTCTCCACGTAATTTCCATCCCTCTCACCTGCCTTACGCCATCTTCAAACCAGTGCCTGTATACCCGCACAGTAAAATTCTGGACCACCTGTTGGAGCCACTGTTTGGCAGCGTGCACAAGGGAGTCATCATCTTCAAACCTTATTCCACGAAGAGAGTATTTCAGTTTCCCAAAAAGATGATAGTCACGTGGAGCCAGGTCAAGACTGTAATGCGGGTGTTTCAGTGTTGTCCATCCGAGTTTTGTGATCGCTTCCATTGTTTTCTGACTGACATGTGGCCGTGCATTGTGCAACAGCAAAACATCCTGCTTTTGCCGATGTGGTCGAACACGACTCAGTCGAGCTTGAAGTTTCTTCAGTGTCGTCACATATGCATCAGAATTTATGGTGTTTAAACTTGGCACGATGTCCACGAGCAAGAGTCCTTCGGAATCGAAAAACACCGTAGCCATAACTTTTCCAGCAGAAGGTGTGGTTATGAAATTTTTTTTCTTGGGTGAATTTGCATGTTGCCGCTCCATTGATTGCCTCTTCGTCTCTGGTGAAAAATGATGGAGCCATATTTCATCACCTGTCACAGTTCTTCCAAGAAATTCACCTCCACCATTCTCGTACTGTTCCAAAAGTTCGCTGCATACCGTTTTCCTTGTTTCTTTGTGAGCCACTGTCAACATCCTGGGAACCCAAATGGCACAAATCTTTTTTAACGCCAACACTTTCGGTATTCTGCAAACACTTCCTTCCCCTATCCCAACGTAGCGTGACAATTCGTTCACTGTGATGCGTCTGTCAGCAGTCACCAATTCGTTAACTCTGCAGTACGAGGCCTGCCGCTGCGAGGACAATCCTCAATATTGCCGTGCCCGCTTTCATCACTTAACCTGCTTGCCCACCGGCTAATTGTACTGCGATCGACAGCAGCATCTCCATACACCTTTTTCAACCTCTTGTGGATGGTTCCCACTGTCTCGTTTTCACAGCACAGGAATTCTATGACAGCACGTTGCTTCTGACGAACGTCAAGTGTAGCAGCCATCTGGAAGACATGCTGTGACGGGGCCACTCAAGGGAACAGGTCGAACTAAGTTTGAAAACAAGCGGGAAGGATGTATCTGCACTCTGTAAAACTTTCACACATGCAGAATGAAAACTGTATTTTTACAAAAATAGTGTGCATTTGTTTTGGAGTGACCCTCGTATGTTACCTACCAAGCCCCGTCTATAATCCCTAGAAAGTGTAGTAGGACTTTTTTTTTCCTAGGTGGCTTTCAATTATAGATCCTTGCTTTCCAGGTAACTTGATACGAAATCCGGAACAGACCGTGGAACTATGCGACAGCAGCTGGAGAGGAAAGAATGCTGCTTGAAAGAGAACCGTTAGGCGAGACAGGGCGTGCTTCACAAAGGAACACGGAGCGCAGACGGTAGCGCGTGGAATGCCAGGGGGCCGCTCGCTGCCTTGCCCTCTCGCCCGGCAGCACTTCCTTGAGCTGCGCCCTGGATAAACGGCTCTCTGCAGTCCTGCAGTCGATCTCTACGCCCGTGAAATGGAATAAGCGATGTTTCCGCCAAAGTATGGGCCATCAGGAATTCCATTCCGCCACTTCAAATATACAGAAGCTGGCGCGGAGCCGCTCCGCCCTTGCCATCTGCATTTTCTGTAACACTTTCAACGTTTAGCTGCTGCTGAGCCGAAAAGTATTTCCCCTGGGGCGTTTATTTTCTGCTTGTATGGGGTTGGTGTGTCAGTAAGTACTCGGACCATATTTATTGTGCGATACCATTACCTTTGGCAAGAACTGTGGTTTTTTAACATGACGTTTTGTCTTGTTCACCAGTTTATCAGAGCAGTTAAAACAGGGTGTAGAATGTATTGTGGAGACGTTTAGTGTTCCACGAACGATTTTCTGCTGAAAGGAATGAATTTTTTGCTATACTGTTAAACGTAGAAACTCCGTATGTAAAGGAGACACCGAAAAATTATTATTATTTTTTAATGGATCGAAGCACATTCCTATACGACATTCTATAAGTTACAAAACAGGAAGAAACTGATTCAGCACATGTCATTTTAGTTAGGGCCATCTTTACTCGCCACTGAAGTGTGCTTCCGATAAATATATCAAAAAGTGCATGTGCCTTTGTATGCAGTTATCAGTTACGTCTTGACAAATGCAGTGTGCCAGATGGACTGGCATCACTACATTGATACTTCCCTTGAAAGTCAAACCCCCCCCCTCCCCACCCGCCCCCAACATAACAGAGCTCATGATTTTCATTAAATTAATAAACACTGAGCTGTCAACTTGGTCTTCTGCTATGATTTATTGTTTTTAATTATCTCTTAAATTGCTTCTGCAAATTCTGAACGTACTTTTCCTTATGAAAGAAACTCGGTTTTTACCTAATAAGTAGTTATACTTGCCATTATTTCAACTCTTGATTAATATTACACACTGCTAAGTCACTGCTTATTTTATCTTACGGTATTTAATGTTGTGTAAAACTAAGCCAGATGTTTAACATTACAGTTCTTAATGAGTTCCTTTGCGTCGATTCACGTGGTCTTGTCTCGAATCGATGGGAACTGCATTAGATTTACACTGAGTAATCAAAAGTATCCGAACACGTGGCTGAAAAGACAAGTTCGTGGCGCCCTCCATCGACAATGCTAGAATTCAGTATGATGTTGGCCCACCATTAGTCTTGATGACAGCTTCCACTCTTGCAGGCATCCGTCGTTCAAACAGGTGCTGGAAGGCTTCTTAGAGGGGGGGGGGGGGGGGGTTGGCGGCAGCCCATTCTTCACGGAGTGATGCACTGAGGAGGGGTGTCGATGTTGGTCGGTGAGGCCTGGCACGAAGTCGACGTTCCAAAACATCCCAAAGGTGTTCTGTAGGATTCAGGTCAGGACTCAGTGCAGGCCAGTCCATTACAGGGATGTTATTGTCGTGTAACAACTCAGCCACAGGCCACGCCTTATGAACACGTGCTCGATAGTGTTGAAAGATTCAGTCGCCATCCCCGAATTGCTCTTCAACAGTGGGAAGCAAGAAGGTGCTTAAAACATCAATGTAGGCCTGTTCTGCGATAGTGCCACGCAAAACAAGAAGGGGTGCAAGCCCCCTCCATGAAAAACACGACCACATCATAGCACCATTGCCACCGAAGTTCGCTGTTGGCACTACACACGCTAGCTGCTGACGTTCACCGGAGATTCACCATACCCACACCCTTCCATCAGATCGCCACATTGTGTATAGTGATTCGTGACTCCACACAACGTTTATCCACTGTTCAATCGTCCAATGTTTACCCTCCTTACACCAAGCGAGGCCTCGTTTGGCACTTACCGGCTTGATGTGTGGCTTATAACCAGCCGCTCGATCATGAAATCCAAGATTTCTCAACTCCCGCCTAACTGTCATAGTACTTGCAGTGGATCATGATGCAGTTGGGAATTTCTATGTGATAGTCTGGGTAGATGACTGCTATGACACATTACTGCCCTCTTCAACGGTCGACGGTCTCTGTCAGTCAACAGACGAGGTCGGCCTGTACGCTTTTGTACTGTACGTGTCCCTTCACGTTTCCACTTCACTATCGTATCGGAAACAGTGGGCCTAGGGATGTTTAGGAGTGTGGATATCTCGCGTACAGACGTATGACACGAGTGACACCCAGACAACTGACCACGCTCGATATCCCTGAGTTCCGCGGACCGCCCCATTCTGCTCTAAATAAATGGTTCAAATGGCTCTGAGCACTATGGGACTTAACTTCTGAGGTCATCAGTCCCCTAGAACTTAGAACTACTTAAACCTAACCAACCTAAGGACATCACACACATCCATGCCCGAGGCAGGATTCGAACCTGCGACCGTAGCGGTCACGTGGTTCCAGACGGAAGCGCCTAGAACCGCACTGCTACACCGGCCGGCCATTCTGCTCTCTCAGGATGTCTAATGAGTACTAAGGTCGCCGATATGTAGTACCTGGTAGAAGGGGGCAACACAATGCACCTAATATGAAAAATTTATGTTTTTGGGGGTGTCCAGATACTTATGGTCACATAGTGTACGTACTAGTGGTTTATTCGCATTATGTTTCCACCACATGGCCTAAACTACCAGTAGTCAACCTGGTCCCTACCGCGCACTAATGGGCGTTCCAGCTTTAATGGTGGGCGGTAGGCGGTTGGTGTTTTAAAAATATTTCCATTAGGTTTTCTTAAAATTTTGAAATAAAGTATTTGGTAACGAACTGTTATTAAATGTTTTGACTTGCCGCAACTCTGCTTTATAAATTTTGAAAAGGAAAGTGACTTACTTTATAAGCCAGCGTTACTGTGGAAACATTGTGCGGCTAGAAAATTTTACAACTAACCCAGATACAAAAGTGGGCGGTAGGTTGCGTTGTTGCGTGTCAAATCTTATGGGACTTAACTGCTACGCTCATCACTCCCTAGGCGCTACAGTTTGGAACCGAGCGGCCGCTACGGTCGCAGGTTCGAATGCTGCCTCGGGCATGTATGTCTGTCATGTCCTTAGGTTAATTAAGTTTAAGTAGTTCTAAGTGCTAGGGGACTGATGACCTCAGAAGTTAAGTCCCATAGTACTCAGAGCCATTTGAACCAATCATCATTCCCTAAGCTTACACACTACTTAACCTAAATTATCCTAAGGACAAACACACACACCCATGCTCGAGGGAGGAATCGAACCTCCGCCTGGACCAGCCGCACAGCCCATGACTGCAGCGCCCTAGACCGCTCGGCTAATCCTGGGCGGTAGGCAAAAAGATTGACTACTCCTACTCTAAACTTTCTGGAGTGGAAGAGAGCTTGTGAAAGCGGATTTTGCGCGTGCCATGACTTGTAGATAGCGTCCCACTCCGCCTTTGTCTAGAAGGTCTGGGTATCTGTAAGTTATGGGAAATGAACTCTTACTTAGAATGGGAGCTCTGTTTAAGAAAGCGTACGTTTGTTCCAGAACAGCAAGTCTATTGTTAAGTAATTCTAGTGCGTTTTCCAATCTTTGGGTGAATGCGACCTCATGCTACTCCAGTGTCCTGGTGTCACTAAGATTCTGTAGTCTGTTTATATGTTCTGTTCGCATTTGTTCCAATTAATGAAAAATCATTTTGTGAAATCACTTTGTCTAAAGGCAGTGAATGAAAATTTGAATACACCGATATTACGTAAAGCCTGGTGGTGTCCGCTGTATCACTTCTCTTTGACAATCCTGTTTATCATTAAACCACCAAATTTATCCGTTTTGAAGCATTTTAAGTGGCTTTATGCCTTGCTCTTTCGTTTAATTAGTAAGATCTGAAACTGAATTCATTCCGAGACATTGTGACTCGCCTTTACTTCAGCTGGCGGAAGGTGGCACAATTATTGCAGTTGCGATGGCTGCAAGTGATTCGGGTAGCTGGCGTACATTTAAAATACGCACTGAAGGCGTTTGAGGTGGCACGTTTCGTTACCCTAAGGCGGTCCGTCCATGGACGTATGCACTTGTGTGAGACTCGGTAACTTGTTCATGATCTTGATGCAGACAGGTTCTTGCATTTTTACAAGGTTAAAGATTGTCAGTTGCGTACTTCGTTATTCTTCTGAGTTGGCTAGATAGCAATTTTACTGGTGTGGTCCTCGACCTTCAATGGGCTTGTGAGAAAGTATACCTCATAATCTGATTTTTAATATTCTGTTGCGTAACATTCATGTTGAGAAAAGTGTACTGTCAAAGTCATTTCATGTCATACAAGAAGAGACAGCCAGAACTGCTATTACAACTGATGTTTATTTAGTCGGTGACCGGTTTTGGACTATGCCCAAGCTCGTAGCAAGTAATGTTAGCCAAGTAAAATGTCCGTCCAAAACAGCAGCAAATAATATGGGTATATACGTGTATGTTCCCAAACTAAGGATCGTAAAGTCTGAAAGCGCACCTTTTCTTACTGTTCTGTCCTGGTTTTGAAACGAGTTGGTCCACTGTGCAAAGGGGCTAAATGAATTGAGCAAACGAGGTAGTTCCATTACAGGATTCCAATTGGCCAGTGCGGCTCCATGTCATGGCACTAGTCGAAACCTTGTGACCGTCCATAAACCACGAAGACACAAATAATTAATGCTATTTCAGTATCGCCTTCTTATTTGTGTCCTTATTGGGTTATCAATACACAATATTCACAGTAAAAGTATTCACAGAACCAGTAGAGAGAAATATTAAATTTGTGACACAGTTGCCCAACACATCTTTACGCTGCTGTGTACCTGTCAACGTACATCTGTATATTTAAATGATTTATGGTGTATCATTACGTCGTCTGACAAAAAGGTTTAGACTGTAAGCCAAGCAGCAAAGTACTGCTCTCCCGGGGTAGTGTCGCTTGCTGCAAGCCCCTTTGTGATGCCTTGAATCAACTTTGAGCATTAGGTATAATAGAGAGGCGTTCACACACACGCGCAGTGACCATTCTTCAGCTTTTTCGTTCAAAATGGTTCAAATGACTCTAAGCACTATAGGAGTTAACATCTGAGGTCATCAGTCCCCTACAACTTAGGACTACTTAAACCTAACTAAGCTAAGGACATCACACGCATCCATGCCCGAGGCAGGATTCGAACCTGCGACCGTAGCAGCAGCGCGGTTCCGGACTAAAGCGCCTAGAATCACTCGGCCACAATGGCTGACTAGGCTTTTCGTGATTTCTTTAAGTCATTCAAAGCGAATGTCAATGAGATCTTGAACAGTTCATCCCCTTATCAGCTGCGCTAATGATCTACATCAGATGGTGTCTTGGTTTGCTTTTTCCACAGAGAGACTATGTGAGTAACACTGCACCAGTCACTTTGTGATCTTTGCACGCCGTTATAGTTGTGTTCAGCTTCAAATGGATCTTTTGGATTAATTTAGTTATTTTACACCATTTGTCACTTAGCATATAGCGTTTCCTATGTGCCAGGTGGTAATGTAACGATGAAAACTTAAGTGTGTTCAAGACTGAGATGGAATATGTTACGCTATTGCTGGGGGTCACATTTAATCACTGTAACCTATACTTTATAATGGTTTTGAATGATCGCAGATTGACACACACACCCAGACAAACACATATCTAATAAATATTTCAATAATAAAAAACTGTATTGTGATACAAGCTAAAATAATATCTGTGCACATTTCGTAATGTTATATTTTAAATTAAAATCGCTTTTGAAGGCACATTCTTTGACGCGTTTATTGACTTTAGTCAACTGATGCTACAACCTCTTCCTGGCAGAATTTTATTCTGTGTGACTGGTGCCAGTCACATTACTTTAGTCACGTTTCTGTGGGGTCAGTTTTGGAAGTAGAACTCTGTCGAACAGGAGAGGGCTTGAAAATAAAGACCACGTGGTATGTGTGAGTGAAAGATACTAATATCGTTATGGACCCAACATCAGATGAAAGAGACACCTCCAAATTATCCGGAACGGTTCAATGATGTTTTGAAGTTGAGGTATGAGATCTGGCTCACTTGTGCTATTTGTATACGGGTTACGTTGAAAACTTTTTCATTTTTGTGGGCAACGAAGTTCGTCTCAGTCAAATATACTGCGTCTACACACGCACTTCCTACAATTGTTACAAGGACAGAAACCGCTCTTCCCAGAAATCTATCAATTATCTCATGAATCTATTTATGGGTGCTCGATGAACTGTTTAGTATACCCTAAGATGCTATAAGTGCGATCCCCGGTAACCTACAGAAAAGGGAAGTTCCATATAAGATCATGCAAAATTTAAGGAAATGACAATGTCTTGCATATTTAAGTCTTATTGAATGAAAATGAAAAGGGGAGGCCCAATCAACAGGAAAATATTGGTACTAAACCACACATGGATATATTAATGAGACGCGGGGGTCATCCGTCTACAACAGAAACAAGCGGACACTATAACAATCAGGTTAATTGTTATAAGGCATCAACATATGAATTATGCACTGTGATAAGTAAAGAAACATTTAATAAATGGACAAGGGATTATAATTATGAAATATAAGCCTGGTACAGACGAGCGAGCATGATAAAAGCACAAATTTGGGAACAAATTTCGGAGATGGCCAATGACAGTAAGAATAGTTAGTGGATTACAGGAAGAACATGGAAAAAGTACAAAACAATAATATTGCCAAAGTTCATGACGGAAGCAACTAGCTATTTCCAAAACATTAAAACTGTGCAATTTGCTCTCGATGGCAGTTAACTAATATCACACTCCTACCGAATCAGCGATTACAACAGTTGCTCAAAGTCCAGCTCAGACTCTGTGTACTCAGTACTAAAGTTTATACATACTTCTACATGACAGCAAGTCTCACCTGGCAGTAGGTCTTCAATCATCGGCCCACCATTGTGTCTACTCTACGATCGCTTGGTGAGAAGTGTTGTTTACCTTCATGCTCTGAAATTTGCATGTTTCTGCCAGAGTAGAAATCTCGCTGACCAATTGCAGCAGACATAACGAGTTCTGTCCAATCATAATTTTGAAAATAAGTTAAACGAACTTCTATTCCAGCAGATTTTGTTGTTATTAACCAATGGTGCGGCGGCATTATGGAGGAAGCTAGGAAACCTCTCGCACTCCATGATCTGATTCTGAAATTGAAGAATTGAAAGGCTTACGTCTGGGCACACACAACAAAACATGCAGTCTACAGAAATAAACACTATTAACTAATTGAGAAGTCTGTTACAAGGATTTAAAACGAACGTTCTTCCGTGGGATGGTCACTGAGGCAAACAAGCAACTCTCACACTCTAGAATCTGTGAAGGGCTGTACCTAACCTACATCTTTATCTTCCCTAAACGAATTCTTCCTAGTCTCTCGAGCATTACTGGTTTTGGCAGGTGATGACCCTTTGGACTATCCAGATTGTGGTGGTGGCTGAAGTTCTCTAATGTCCACCCTACGTGGTGTAATTTGCTGTTGTTAAGTCGGCCATATACCGCTTCGATTACTGCAGGGGAAATTTCTGTACATGGGCTTTCGCCTGAATTTGTCACTCTTAAAGCACGGATGTTTTGAAAATTGACACAGCGTTCGAAACTTACCACCATCAAGAAATAAAAAATAGATACTTCTCAATGAAACTTATGACGAAGCCATAACCATTTATTTCAATTACAAGACAAGTTGCGAACATATTTTTCACCTGCAGCATGGTGCAAGTTCGTACCCCAGTATTTGTATGCCTATGAGATATGTTGATCAAATTTTCATTCTTCTACGAGCTTATTTTCAGTATTTTCAGCACAGAGGACATACGAGGTGTGGCTAGAAAAAAACCGGACTAGTACTGGTGAAACAATAAAACAAATGCAATAAGGCTGAAAGTCGCGTGGCCTGTCACGTGACTCTCGCTCCGCCTACTGCTCGAGTTTCATCTGCCTCCTGCACTCAGTCTGCCCGTGGCGTCTGTTTTAAGTAGTTGACGTTTTGTCTGTGCGTCGGAAAATGTTGAGTGTACAGAAAGAACAGCGTGTTAACATCAAATTTTGTTTCAAACTAGGAAAATCTGCAAGTGAAACGTTTGTAATGTTACAACAAGTGTACGGCGATGATTGTTTATCGCGAACACAAGTGTTTGAGTGGTTTAAACGATTTAAAGATGGCCGCGAAGACACCAGTGATGACACTCGCACTGGCAGACCATTGTCAGCAGAAACTGATTCAAACATTGAAAAAATCGGTAAACTTGTTCGACAAGATCGCCGTTTAACAATCAGAGCAGTGTCTGAGTTAACAGGAGTTGACAAGGAAAGTGTCGAACAAGTTTACCGATTTTTTCAATGTTTGCATCAGTTTTTGCTGACAATGGTGTGCCAGTGCGAGTGTCATCACTGGTGTCTTCGCGGCCATCTTTAAATCGTTTAAACCACTCAAACACTTGTGTTCGCGATAAACAATCATCGCCGTACACTTGTTGTAACATTACAAACGTTTCACTTGCATATTTTCCTAGTTTGAAACAAAATTTGATGTTAACACGCTGTTCTTTCTGTACACTCAACATTTTACGACGCACAGACAAAACGTCAACTACTTAAAACAGACGCCACGGGCAGACCGAGTGCAGGAGGTAGATGAAACTCGAGCAGTAGGCGGAGCGAGAGTCACGTGACAGGCCACGCGACTTTCAGCCTTATTGCATTCGTTTTATTGTTTCACCAGTACTAGTCCGGTTTTTTTCTAGCCACACCTCGTACATTCCATCAAATGAAGAATGATTTGAGGACATGATGTCTGTTAACTGTGTCCAACGTTATTGCCACTTAAAGGTGGAGCCCGCAACACAGGTTGTCCAGAGGAGGTGCACCTACAGCTTATCGCCATCTTTCGGACACTGATAAAGGTCATTTGGCTGGCACGAGGAACATTGGAGCATCAAATCCACCAGATCACATAGACAACTGGATATAGCGCAATGGCTGCAGAACGAATGATGACGAGATGGACAGTGTCACAAGAAGAGTAGGACCACACTTCGAGGATACCATAGGATCGTTTGACTTTCTAACGAACGGACAGATGACAAAAAGCGAAAAGCAGGCCAGACGCTTCAGGTGAAGTATTACCACAACTAGTCGGGAACAAATTGCAGGAAGATGGGTTGGGAGGGCTTTCATGCAATGTTTGCACTGACAGGATACTATAGACAACATAGACTTGCAAATGGCGTAGAACCAGAGTCAAGTGGGGCACTGAGTGATGACTTTTTGTGGTGTACCGTGAAGAGACTCACTGTTGCTTGCGGTGGTCAGATCGCCGCCAATGTGACCGTGGACGACCTGGTTAAAAGTAGAGGGTGACAGGAAACAGCGATTTTGGAGGCGAATACCTCTCCAGCTTCGGAAATCAATATGTAGCAATGGCATATTCCATCAGGATAATGCATCACATTGCAGTTCACAATTGGCCTGCACGATATCCTGATTTATCACCCACAGAGCATGTCTAGGATGGATAGAAAGATATACAGGGTGGTCCACTGATAGTGACCGGGCCAAATATCTCACAAAATAAGCATCAAACGAAAAAACTACAAAGAACGAAACTCGTCTAGCTTCAAGGGGGAAACCAGATGGCGCTATGGTTGGCCCGCTAGATAGCACTGCCATAGGTCAAACGGATATCAACTGTGTTTTTTTAAATAGGTACCACCATTTTTTATAACATATTCGTGTAGTACGTAAAGAAATATGAATGTTTTAATTGGACCACTTCGCTTTGTGATAGATGGCGCTGTCATAGTCACAAACGTATAAGTACGTGGTATCACGTAACATTCCGCCAGTGCGGACGATATTTGCTTCGTGATACATTACCTGTGCCAGCCGGAGTGGCCGTGCGCTACAGTCTGGAGCCGAGCGACCGCTACGGTCGCAGGTTCGAATCGTGCCTCGGGCATGGATGTGTGTGATGTCCTTAGGTTAGTTAGGTTTAATTAGATCTAAATTCTAGGCGACTGATGACCTCAGAAGTTAAGTCCCATAGTGCTCAGAGCCATTTGAACCATACATTATCCGTGTTAAAATGGACCGTTTACCAAATGCGGAAAAGGTCGATATCGTGTTGATGTATGGCTATTGTGGACAAAAATGCCCAACGGGCGTGTGCTATGTATGCTGCTAGGTACCATCCAAGTGCCCGGAGCGTTCGCCGGATAGTTACGTTATTTAAGGAAACAGAAGTGTTCAGCCACATGTGAATCTTCAACCACGACCTACAAATGATGGCCAAGTAGATGTTTTAGCTGCTGTCGCGGATAATCCGCACATCAGTAGCAGACAAACTGCGCGAGAATAGCGAATCTCAAAACGTCGGTGTTGAGAATGCTACATCAACATCGATTGCCCCCATTTTATCGATGACAATCTAAATGGTGCAATGTATGCTGATTTCCTACGTAATGTTCTACCGATATTATTACAAGATGTTTCACTACATGACAGGAAGGCGATGTACTTCCAACATGGTGGATGTCCGACACATAGGTCGCGTGCGGTTGAAGCGGTGTTGAATAGCATATTTCATGACAGGTGGATTGGTCTTGAAAGCACCATACCATGGCCCGCACGTTCACCGGATCTGACGTCCCCGGGTTTCTCTCTGTGGGGAAAGTTGAAGGATATTTTCTATCGTGATCCACCGACAACGCCTGACAACATGCGTCAGGGCATTGTCAATGCATGTGCGAACATTACGGAAGGGATTGAGAGGATTGTCGTTACACGTATTGCCCAATGCATTGAGGTTGACGGACATCATTTTGAGCATTTATTGCATTAATGTGGTATTTACAGGTAATCACGCTGTAACAGCACGCGTTCTCAGAAATGATAAGTTCACAAAGGTACATGTATCACATTGGAACAACCGAAATAAAATGCTCAAACGTACCTACGTTCTGTATTTTAATTTAAAAAACCTACCTGTTACCGACTGTTCGTCTAAAATTGTGAGCCATATGTTTGTGACTATTACAGCGCCATCTATCAGAAAGCGAAAAAAGTGGTCCAACTAAAACATTTATATTTCTTTACGTACTACACGAATATGTAAGAAAAATGTGGGTTCCTATTAAAAAAAAACCGTAGTTGATATCCGTTTGACCTATGGCAGCGCCATTTAGTGGGCCAACCTTAGCGCCTTCTGGTTTTCCCCATTCAAGCTAGACAAGTTTCGTTCTTTGTAGTTTTTTCGTTTGACGCTTATTTCGTGAGATATTTGGCCCGATCACAATCAATGGACCACCCTGTATACTTTACTACCAACCTACAGTCAGGGTTCTTCATGAACTGACGCTTCTCGCGTTTCAGGATTGGCAAGAAATTCATCAGGATGTTTTTGGGAACTTGTCTGCTTCCACCCTAGAGCGAATGCAAGAGTGTAGTCGAGCTCGAGGGGCACACGTCGTACTATTGTTGGCAATAGTCATCAGTTCCGAATAAAATGAAAGTGTAATCATTTAATACTCATTATGTTAAGGATACCCCTCTATAAGTTGATTAATATAGGACTAGTGCTTCATGGTGTAGGACATTCTACATCTACATGTACATCATACTCCGCAAGCCACCTGACGGTGTGTGGCGGAGGGTACCTTGAGTACCCCTATCGGTTTTCCCTTCTATTCCAGTCTCGTATTGTTCGTGGAAAGAAGGATTGTCGGTATGCCTCTGTGTGGGCTCTAATCTCTCTGATTTTATCCTCATGGTCTCTTCGCGAGATATTCGTAGGAGGGAGCAATATACTGCTTGACTCCTCGGTGAAGGTATGTTCTCGAAACTTCAACAAAAGCCCGTACCGAGCTACTGAGCGTCTCTCCTGCAGAGTCTTTCACTGGAGTTTATCTATCATCTCCGTAAAGCTTTCGCGATTACTAAATGATCCTGTAACGAAGCGCGCTGCTCTCCTTTGGATCTTCTCTATCTCCTCTATCAACCCCATCCGGTACAGATCCCACACCGGTGAACAGTATTCAAGCAGTGGGCGAACAAGCGTACTGTAACCTGCTTCCTTTGTTTTCGGATTGCATTTCCTTAGGATTCTTCCAATGAATCTCAGTCTGGCATCTGCTTTACCAACGATCAACTTTATATGGTCATTCCATTTTAAATAACTCCTAATGCGTACTCCCAGATAATTTATGGAATTAACTGCTTCCAGTTGCTGACCTGCTATATTGTAGCTAAATGATAAGGGATATTTCCTTCTATGTATTCGCAGCACATTACACTTGTCTACATTGAGATTCAATTGCCATTCCCTACACCATGCGTCAATTCGCTGCAGATCCTCTTGCATTTCAGTACAATTTTCCATTGTTTCAACCTCTCGATATACCACAGGATCATCCGCAAAAAGCCTCAGTGAACTTCCGATGTCATCCACAAGATCATTTATGTATATTGTGAATAGCAACGGTCCTACGACACTCCCCTGCGGCCTACCTGAACTCACTCTTACTTCGGAAGACTTCTCTCCATTGAGAATGAACATGTTGCGTTCTGTTATCTAGGAACTCTTCAATCCAATCACACAATTGGTCTGATAGTCCATATGCTCTTACTTTGTTCATTAAACGATTGTGGAGAACTGTATCGAACGCCTTGCGGAAGTCAAGAAACACGGCATCTACCTGTGAACCCGTGTCTATGGCCCTCTGAGTCTGAAACGTCCCCTTAGAAAAATTACTGAATTACTGTGCTGGTAAGCCCCTACGTTATTTGATTTTCAAACAGCTGAGCAGAACTGAACGTACTCAGACATTTCGCATTTCGCTCTTTACCTATTCCGATCAGCACTAAAATGACACACAATATTTTTAGCGCAGCACAATCTGACTTTCAATAATCCCTACAAAAGAATGGCCCTGACTAACATTAAACTATACTTTTCACAAATCACTAAATCACTTAGCTCACAAAAATCTTCGTTACTCAAACTACTGCAATACAGCGAGCGCCACTACTGCCAGCTAAATAAAAGATTCAAACTACTGAAGGCACTAACTACTGATAGGAATAGTTAGCAAATGAAAGATTTTGATAAAGAACAAACAATGTATTTACCTTAATAGTGTTCAAAAGTCATTATATATATATATATATATATATATATATATATATATATATATATATATATCAGTTCATGACATCCAGTCTTACAAATTTACTGTCTCTGTCCAGATCATCCGCTCTCAAAATTCCGCCATCTCTCCCCCCACATCCACCACTGCTGGCGGCTCACCTCCAACTGCGCAACGCTACACGCTGTTAACAGCCAACAGCCCAACACTACAATAGCGAATATTACAACAATGCCACCCAGCCACAGACTGCACACAGCACAGCCAGTGATTTTCATACAGAGCGCTACGTGGCGTTACCAACATAGAAACCTAAACAGCCTACTTACAAGTCTCGTGGACGAATAGCGCGAGCTGGGTTTCAGACGATCGTCTTTTTCGAAACCCATGCTGATTCCTACAGAGTAGATTTCTAGTCTCCAGAAAAGCCATTATACTCGTACATAATACGTGTTCCAAAATTCTACAGCTAATTGACGATAGAGATATAGGTCTACAGTTCTGCACATCTGTTCGACGTCCCTTCTTGAAAACGGGGATGACCTGTGCCCTTTTCCAATCCTTTGGAACGCTACGCTCTTCTAGAGACCTACGGTTCACCGCTTTTCCTTTATTCTGTGTGGCGAGGCATACTACGTGTTGGGAACTTCTTAACCTCGCGATGTGCCTCGCGAGCGCGTACCGTTGACCTCGATCGCGGAGAGCGCTCCGCCCCTGCAGAGAACAAGGGTGACCCGTGGCTGTGATACGTAGCGGTTGCCATAGCGACCGGCTCGTCTGTCAGCGACCGCCTCTCCGGCCGTACTTCACGTGAGCGAGCGGCGCGCGCTCGATACGCCAGCGGACGCCGCTCACTGGCCACTGGTTGCCGCAATCGCCGTCACCTGCAGACCTCTTCAGCTGCCGATAAAACGGGGCGCCCCGGGCGGTTGTCGTCACTGTGGTTACTGCGGGCTGTTTGCGATGTGCTGCAGCTCTTCAGTTTCCCACCGAAATCAACAGTGTCTGTAACGGTTCGGGAAGGACCTTGTAATGGTACTTGAATTACGTAACCATTACGGCAGCTCACCTCGACCTCTCGATACCAGCAATATTCTACTGTGTTTCTGTAGAATAGTTAACATATTTCTGAGACAACATTCAGATTTGATTTCATTAATGTAGAGGTACTTTGTTACATCGATATGTTTATATTGCAATGATATTATTCTAATGTGGATTCTCTCTTTTGTCACTATGATCTTTGTCGTGCTTGTAACTCTGATTTTTTGGGCGTGTAAGCGATTATTAGAGAATGGGACCTTTAAGGAGTCAAGTCTTGGACGTCATGTTGAAAAGAGGCAAATTGTAGTCAGTTTATAAAATGTGAACTTTGACAGTGAGGAAGATATTTTCAAGTATGTTTTATATTGTGAAGTGATGTTTTGTGTGTTACGTGCTATTGCAACAAAAGTAATAAAAAATAAGTGTAACTTAAATTCGGAGTGCTGATTACTTTTTTACATCACCATTGTGCTACCTTGCAAAAGTTTAGTCTTCAAGAATGGTTTATGAAACACATCTATAAAACTTTTAAATATCGCAGAATAACACCTAGGCCTCTTTGCATCCGAGCTTGGAATCATCACCACCTAGATTTTCGACTATTGAGCCATGAGTTCACAACGAGACCAGCGTGGGAAACACGAAAAGATGAGTGCCTAGTTTATCCATTATTTCATAAAATGACTTTATTAACTCTGCTCTAATGACACCTGCCACATAACATAACTTTATTGTTGCCCGAAAGTGCAGTATTTAGCAGCGTGAGCAACACCACAATCATAGTTAATTTTTGACCTTTGTTGTGGTAGGGTTGTTAGAACCTCCACTTGAAAGTTGCAGTAACTTTAAACACATTTGGGAGCCAAGTGCTCATACTATTTTAATTCGGTAGAAACGGCTATTTTCTATACTGAAATAAACTTGTATAATGATGAATACTTAATCAACAAACCTTATAAGCTCGTGATTATTGGAGGATCAGTTTGGTAACATTCAGTCAAGGTGTTCGTGGTTAACACAGCCTATTAGGCAAGTATTTATTTTTCTTAGGTTGATAACTCTTCCCTTTTCAGAACAACGCACTTGTCGGTAGACGGCAAATGTTAACAATTATTGTGTTCAAAAGTGGTTCAAATGGCTCTGAACAATATGGGACTTAACATCTGATGTCATCAGTCCCCTAGACTTAGAACTACTTAAACCTAACTAACCTAAGGACATCATACACGTCCATGCCCGAGGCAGGATTCGAACCTGCGACCGTAGCAGCAGCGCGGTTCCGGACTCAAGGGCCTAGAACCGCTTGGCCACAGCGGCCGGCTTATTATTGTGTTCAATGCTGGCAGCTGTCCAAGGTTGGCCCAGCGGATAGCTCGGAGTGTCTCAGATATTTAGTGCACGACGCGTCGCTGCAGCATTGTTTCGTCAGAATGTCTGCCTCCAGTTTTCGCAACGACTTCAATAGAAGCACAAAACTGAAGTAAAGTACATACATAAACTAAAGGCAATCCACTTATTGAGGGTTGAATAACCTTTAGGCGGTTTTTTGTTCTACTGATTTTTATTTGTGTGAACTAGTTTTCGGCTTATTAGGCCATCTTCTGCTAACTACTGGCTATTGTTTACAAGGAGCTCGTGTTCTTACGAACCAAACATTCTGGACTAAGATACAACGCACTTACATACGATTTGTGCTATTGTCTTTGGAATTGTCAAACGGATCTTTCGGCTATTTCTTCTGTAAAACTGTTCTTTGAGATAAAAAATCACATATTATGGTTTGTCAGTACCATGTATGACAACAATTAGAATTATTTACGATACACATTATTACAAATTTACAATTTATTGGCATTTGTTGTGAACAGTTGCACTGGACATTAATTGTTGGTTGTACAACAGTGCAACTGTTCACAACAAATACCAAAAGATTGTAAATTTGTAATAATGTGAATTGTAAATAATTCTAATTGTTTTCATACATGGTACCGACAAACCATAAAATGTGATTTTTTATGTTAAAGAACAGTTTCACAGAACAAAAGTCAAAAGACCCGTTTGACAATTTCAAGACAGTACCACAACTAAAGATGGTATGTAAGTGCGTTGTATCTTAGTCCAGAATGTTTGGTTCGTAAGAACACAAGCTCCTTCTAAACAATAGCCAGTAATTGTCTCAAGATGGCCTAATAAGCCGAAAACTAGTACATACAAATAAAAATCAGTAGAACAAAAAACCGCCTAAAGGTTATTCATCCCTCAATAAGGAATTGTTCTGTCAAGAAGCGACGGAAGAATCCATAAATAACAATCCACTTAGTTAAGAGAAGAATATTCAAAGTTAAGCGAACAAACCAGCCACCGTAACTACTAGAAAAACACCAGTCGAAACAACTAATTTTGATATTTCCAAACTACGTATACGCTCTATAACGACTCTTTGATTAAAATAATCAATAAGTGAGATGGATAGTGACGTTAAATTTATTTGGAAAGCTTATACCGATATAATTCTCTAGCTCACAGACAAGAAATGAATATGAACAGGTATTATTATCTTTAGGTTCTTTGTTTAACAAGACTGAATATATAGGAAAAGCGAATTGAGATATGACCCTTGACATTATGTGTTTTATCTTTGTTTCTTATGACAATAGTGGCTTTTTTCGTTTTGACAAAAATAAATTATGCGAGGAAGTTCGTTCTGATTACATGTAGGGAAATATTGAAATAATAATAATGAATTTAATTGGATCAATACTATCATTTCTTAGTGAAATATTAATTTCATTTCATTGGAACGACCCCTTAGAAAAATTAAGCACGACTGTGCTGGTAAGCCTCTTACGTTATTTGATTTTCAAACAGCTGAGCAATACTGAACGTACTCAGACATTTCTCTCTTTACTTGTTCTGATCATCACTAAACTTACACACAATATTTTTAGCGCAACTCAATCTGACTTACAATAATCCCCACCAAAGAATGGACCTCACTAACAATAATCTATACCTTTCATGAATGACTTACCTCACAAAAATCTTCGTTACTCGAACTACTGCAATACAGCGAGCGCCAATACTGCCAGCTAAATAAAAGATTCTAACTACTGAAGGCACTAACTACTGATAGGCATAGTTAGCAAACAATGTATTTACCTTAATAGTGTTCAAAAGCCATAATATATATATATATCAGTTCATGACATCCAGTCTTACGAATTTCCTTTTTCTGACGGACACACGTCCAGATATTTCGCTCTCAAAACTCTGGCATCTCTCTCCCCACATCCACCACTGCTGGCGGCTCACCTGCAACTGTGCAACGCTACGCGCTGTTCGCGTCCAACTGCCCAATACTACAATAGCAAATATTCCACCAGTGAGACCAACCAGCCACAGACTGCACACTGCACAGTCAGTGAGCTTCATACGGAGCGCTACGTGCCGTTACCAACATAAAAACCTAAACAGCCTACTTACATCATTTAATGAAAACTGGCAAGTAATTTAGGTAGTCCTTCCTCGGTGTGGTCTGGCACTGTTCTGCAGTGTAACATAGGAAAAGTATTTGCGATTTCTCATTAACAAAACGTATCTGCGGCTTAGGGAATATCAAGCTCAATACCTGAGAAATGAAACCAGTTTTTCATAGGCATAATAACATAAGTTTCAGATCGTTTTCATTGAGTTATCTAACTCGCTAAACGGTGATGAGTCATTTTCTGCCCTGTTCGGAAAGCAATGAACTGATTTCAAACTGGCTGATGCAGTGCCATAGTTACAATGGTGACAAGAAATCTAACACATCTTTAGCAAATCTTATAAAATTTAATGTTGTACTACGTTGGCGCTGTTTGCCTCTGTGATTCACCTTTGCTCCAGTTGCAATTACAGCAAATGTAAAATTCAAACGAAACTGAGAATAACATTTTTGTAGGAAAAGGCGAAATTACCGATTCTACGAAAGAATGAAGGACCCTTACAAGTCGGCAACGGTACGCTGTTTCATATGGGAGGTTGTTCATGAGCTGCGACTATAGAGCTATCGCTCCGACAGCAAGATCGTTTTACACCATCCGGGTGGCACCATGACGATGCGCCATGTTTTAGGAGCGACATGTTTTAAAATGTCTACTCGTTCACGAAACCGCAGTGCTCGATCTCACTCCTCGGTTTGCAGGGAAATCTACAACGAAGAATGAAGAAATACACGCCCTGAAAAAGAAAATGAAGCACTCATAAGGGGAAGAGAATACAAAATGGCACTTCACAGGCTGAGAGGGTATGTGATGTCATTTCAGTGATAACAAAATACAGTCTAATAGACAAGGATCGTTGCACTCCCTCTGACCTGGATGCATGCAGTGATTCTCTTGGGAATGGGTTCATAATGCCGTCTTATCTTCTCTTCGTGCAAACAGGCCCCAGGCTGTTGCAACTGGTCCTTGATATCCTGTACACTGGCGCTGGGACGGAGTTAACGTCAGACCTGGTCCCAAAAATGTTCTATCGCTGACATATTTGTGCAACTTGCTGCCCACTGGAGTTTCTCAGAGTCACGCAACTGTTCGTAGAGGAACGCGACATATGTGAATGAGCGTTGTCCTGTCGAAAAATGACACCGCGATACTGTCGTATGAGAGGGAACATAGGGGACGCAGAATGTCCGTTACGTACCTGTGAGCCGTAACTACCAGCTTTGACTAGAAAGCATACACTATGGCACAAGGAGTAACACCGCTGTACCTCTCCTAACAACTGAAAGAACGGGACTTCGCGGAATACGCTGTGACGCAATTCATCAGCAGTCTGTCACGAGGACATGAGACGGTAATTAGGTTGGCCGTTTCCTGCTAGTCTGCAACCAATACTGTGGGATGACACACAGTGTTGGGGAGAGTCCATTACTTGTTCTCGGATGGCAGGTACAGACGAGAAGCGGTTATGATGGGCTTGGTGCACCAAGCGGCAATCCTTCTCGTAGTGATCATACGGTATCTTGACGCTGATCCTCACGTTCCCGTGCTGAGCGACATCGGGCCACTGTCGCATTAGAACGCCCCTCAAATCTGGGTATTGATCGATTCGAACAGCCGGAAAAAGAGATACCCACAATGAGGATTAAGCTTATCCATCACGCATGTCTTAGAACCCGTATCCGTTTCTTCTATGTAAACACGTGAAACTACAACCAGTCACTTTTTTAAAGTAGTAGTTTGTTCATTCCGTGAACCGCTTTTTAAATCTTTTCAAGCCCTCCTTTAGAAGTTTTCCAGAAGTTACATGGCTGTTTCCAGCATGAATCTGGGTGCTCGCTTGCGACAGTATGGGCGGCTTTTGTTGTCAGTATCCATCTGTCTGCTTCCATTGCGATGGCCAGTTGGTACCACATCACTCACTTTTACAGCATATGTATGCATATACACTGTGATAACAAAACATTGCCAGCATCCAACATGTGCCGTACAATTGTTATTTGTTCAGTTGTATAGCACATTCAGTACTAACTGGCCATCACAATGCAACCAGATAGATGGATACTAACAGCAAAAGCCGCCCATACTGTCGCAAGCGAGCACCCAGCTTCATGCTGGAAACAGCCATGTAACTTCTGGTAAACCATGTGAAGATAACCCTGAAAAGGTTTGAAAATGGGTTCATGGAATGAACAAAAAAAAAGTGACTCGTTCCAGTTTGATGTATCCACAGTGAGGTCCCATTCAAACTCTGTTAGGTGCTGATAACGCTGTCTGACACCAGTAATGGGCATCTCCGTGTGCTTCACAGCGATCTCTCAATATCTGACGCTGTTTGCGCATCTTATATACCCTAACAGGCCAGGTAATAAATTAATCACGGGAAACACTAATGTATTCTTGTGGCCTTTCTGCCTGTCACAGTGAATTGCAATTCTAATCATTTACATCTCCGCCGATTGTGTGTACGTGTACATATTTACGTTGAGATCGACCATGTCTTCTGGGTACTTCACGTTTTTTGTCAGTCATTCTATCAAGGATGATTCGGTGGAATGTCGCAAAAAGTTAGATGTGCATTTTACGAGCTACTAATTTTCTAACAAAATTATCATATCAACTAACATGTACTTTAACCTAGATGATAGCGTATCGTGTATTGAACCGGGGACCAAGAGACGGCGGAGAGGCTTCGTCGCGCAGTAGCCCTTAGAAGTTCACAACCCCACAACAAGCCATAGCAGTCCATCCACCCCATCGCTGCCCCGCACCGAACTCGGGTTATTCTGAGGTTCGGCTCCCAGTGGAGCCCTCCCCCCCCCCCCCCCGCCCTCTCCCCCTCCCCCTCTCCCGGGAACGTCTCATACCAGACTACAGACGAGTGTAAACCCAAATGTTTGCATGGTACAGTAATTATGGTGTACGCGTACATGGAGACAGTGTTTGCACAGCAATCGCCGGCACATTGTAATTGAGGCGGAATAAGGGGAATCAGCTCTCAATCGCCGAGGTAAATGGAAAACCGCCTTAAAAACTGCTGGCCGGCACACCGGACCTCGACACTAATCATCCGGGCGGATTCGTGCCCGGGGATCAGCATGCTTACCCGCTCGGGAAGCAGCGCGTTAGACCGCGCAGTTGAACGGGCGGGCAACCTGGATGATAGTTTTTCCCTTGTAGTTTTGAGATAATTGGGAAGTGAAAAGTACGAAAGAGTAATTTCATGGGACTTTTAAGAGTGTTGTACCAGCTGTAGACAATATGAATGACAAAAATGTCCATTTGAAATAGCCAGTCTTGAAATACACTCCTGGAAATGGAAAAAAGAACACATTGACACCGGTGTGTCAGACCCACCATACTTGCTCCGGACACTGCGAGAGGGCTGTACAAGCAATGATCACACGCACGGCACAGCGGACACACCAGGAACCGCGGTGTTGGCCGTCGAATGGCGCTAGCTGCGAAGCATTTGTGCACCGCCGCCGTCAGTGTCAGCCAGTTTGCCGTGGCATACGGAGCTCCATCGCAGTCTTTAACACTGGTAGCATGCCGCGACAGCGTGGACGTGAACCGTATGTGCAGTTGACGGACTTTGAGCGAGGGCGTATAGTGGGCATGCGGGAGGCCGGGTGGACGTACCGCCGAATTGCTCAACACGTGGGGCGTGAGGTCTCCACAGTACATCGATGTTGTCGCCAGTGGTCGGCGGAAGGTGCACGTGCCCGTCGACCTGGGACCGGACCGCAGCGAAGCACGGATGCACGCCAAGACCGTAGGATCCTACGCAGTGCCGTAGGGGACCGCACCGCCACTTCCCAGCAAATTAGGGACACTGTTGCTCCTGGGGTATCGGTGAGGACCATTCACAACCGTCTCCACGAAGCTGGGCTACGGTCCCGCACACCGTTAGGCCGTCTTCCGCTCAGGCCCCAACATCGTGCAGCCCGCCTCCAGTGGTGTCGCGACAGGCGTGAATGGAGGGACGAATGGAGACGTGTCGTCTTCAGCGATGAGAGTCGCTTCTGCCTTGGTGCCAATGATGGTCGTATGCGTGTTTGGCGCCGTGCAGGTGGGCGCCACAATCAGGACTGCATACGACCGAGGCACACAGGGCCAACACCCGGCATCATGGTGTGGGGAGCGATCTCCTACACTGGCCGTACACCACTGGTGATCGTCGAGGGGACACTGAATAGTGCACGGTACATCCAAACCGTCATCGAACCCATCGTTCTACCATTCCTAGACCGGCAAGGGAACTTGCTGTTCCAACAGGACAATGCACGTCCGCATGTATCCCGTGTCACCCAACGTGCTCTAGAAGGTGTAAGTCAACTACCCTGGCCAGCAAGATCTCCGGATCTGTCCCCCATTGAGCATGTTTGGGACTGGATGAAGCGTCGTCTCACGCGGTCTGCACGTCCAGCACGAACGCTGGTCCAGCTGAGGCGCCAGGTGGAAATGGCATGGCAAGCCGTTCCACAGGACTACATTCAGCATCTCTACGATCGTCTCCATGGGAGAATAGCAGCCTGCATTGCTGCGAAAGGTGGATATACACTGTACTAGTGCCGACACTGTGCATGCTCTGTTGCCTGTGTCTATGTGCCTGTGGTTCTGTCAGTGTGATCATGTGATGTATCTGACCCCAGGAATGTGTCAATAAAGTTTCCCCTTCCTGGGACAACGAATTCACGGTGTTCTTATTTTAATTTCCAGGAGTGTATATGAAAAGGGTAACAGCCAAACTTATAAAATCTACATCAGACTTACACATATCATGTTAACTAATTGACAAAGTAAAAGGTAACGTTCGACTACCAGCTAAACATTCCCTCCATCCATTTGGATGATGAAAACAGCAATTTACAGAGCTGCTTTTATGTTCAGGAATTCGAATGATTTGTCACTTATGTGGCATCCGTCTTTGTGGTCAAGGCTACCTGTCTTGAACGTGTGACGTCGGAGATATTGTTCCAGCTAGAGCTCTTATTGTGATATTCCCGCTAAATGTTGGCGACGAGACAAGGAGAACGACGGATTTAGTTTCATCAAGTTTTCCGGTAAGAGCGAGTGAGTTTAGCGATCTATCTGAGTGGTATCTCAGAAGTCTTTCCCTTCATCCAAAATCCAGTTGCTCATTACTGGGATCTTTGAGTGGTTTTCAAATAACATTACAAAACACCATCGAAAGAGATTTTCATTTTATGCTTATTTGCTTTCACAATCCAAATAAATGATGACCAACTGTTACATGTTAAACTTCATACTGGTCAGAGATCAGTAAACTATATAGCCTATCAGGAGTCCAACGTAATTTGAGAAGAGATTGTTAATAATTTTGCAGGAGGCTGACTTTATGTATCTTATTGTGTACCAGAACGGAGAAGGTGAACATTACTAGACAAACTACACAGCGATGTGGAACTTTGCGTAACCAAGGCTAAAGACGAACTGACATTACAAAGTTGAGCGTATATAGTACAGAAACCGAACTTTGCGCACCCGAAACTCGGCGATGACTGAGTCTGACATCATCCACATCGCCTATTTATAGAAGAGCATAATAAACATTTTACGAATTTCTTGAATACAAAGATATTGTAACTCAAACAGCAAAATAAAAGACAGGTATAATAGTTCATATACAGGGTGAGTCACTAACTATTGCCACCAAGAATAACTCCGAAAGTATGATAGGGACTGAAAAGTTTGTGGGACAAAAGTTGCATGGGACAGCGGAGGCCATAATATGACGTTGGTTTTTTGGTGCTAGGAGGGGTCGCTTCAGAGATATGAAGGTCAACTTTGTTTTCTTAAATGGGATGCTATAGTTTGGAACTTATTTTCTGATAGCAGCTATCGAGACGAATTCTATGATGTGTAACAGTAAGGTCTTTGAAGGTCAATGAAGGTCACAAAGGTGACATGAGCGTCCATTTACAGAAGGTGGTCAATGTGATGACCATTGGTATCAGTGCAGTGGTGCAATCTTCTTATCATGGACTGAGTGGTGTTCCTTATCAATTCGGCACTTATCGAAGCACATGCTCTGACAATTCTCTCTCGCATATCTTCAGGCGTAGTTGGAACGCCTTTATAAACAATGTCTTTTACGAATCTCCACAAGATAAAATCCAGAGGCGTCAAGTCTGACCAACGAGCTGGCCACGACACGTCTCCTACCCGTCCAATCCAACGATTTGGGAATTGTCTCTGCAACTCATTTCTAGCCATCAGCGAAAAATATGCTGGACAACCATCGTGTTGATACCATATTCTGTTCCTTGTTCTTAAAGGTATTTCTTCTAATAACAGACCTAACGTTTCTTGCAGGAATGTGGTGTACTTCCTACTATTAAGATTTCCTTCGATGAAATAGGGGCCTATAATTCTGTCCTCCAGAATCCCACTCCATACATTCACCGACCACGGTTTTTGGTGTGCAACTTGCCGCAGCCAACGTAGATTTTCAGTTGCCTAATAATGCATGTTATGCAAATTAACATTTCCATGGTTTGTGAATGTAGCCTCGTCAGTAAATAAAATCAAATTAATAAATGTGTTATCCCTCTGAATCTGAAGTTGAGCCCATCGGCAGAATTCAGTGCAACGCATACAATCCGCACCAGTTAATTCTTGGCGGAGACTGGTATGTTAAGGATGATACTTTCAAAATGGTTGAAATGGCTCTGAGCACTATGAGACTCAACTGCTGAGGTCATTAGTCCCCTAGAACTTAGAACTAGTTAAACCTAACTAACCTAAGGACATCACAAACATCCATGCCCGAGGCAGGAGTCGAACCTGCGACCGTAGCGGTCTTGCGGTTCCAGACTGCAGCGCCTTTAACCGCACGGCCACTTCGGCCGGCAAGGATGATACTTACGGCGATGCAGAACACGAACAACACTACTCTGGCTCGTGACAGATTCCCTTGCTATTTGACGCGTACTAACACAAGGATCTCGAACCACAGTGGCAAGAGTACCTACTTCCGTTTCCTCGTTGGTAACTTTCCTTTGCCGGATATGTTTCCGATGTGCTAAAGATCCAGTTGTTCTCAATTTATCGTGCACATATTCAAATGTACGACGTGTAGGGTGAGTACGTTGAGGATATCTTTCAGCGTATAAGTCTCCAGCTCTCACTGAATTTCGTTGGCATTCTCCGTAAATGAGAAGCATATCGACTTGTTCTTCAAAGGAGTAGATCATTCACATTCGCTTGATTCGGAGATACTAGTTTTGCCGTTCCTATTACTGTTGTAATGCAAAACATTCGAATGGTGTTTACATGTCAATGATACGTTTGATGGATATGCCGTATTCGGCGAACATTTACTATTTGCACGATATACGAGACAGAATTGTCAGAGCTTGTGCATCGATAAGTGCCGAAGTGATAAGGAATACCATTCAATCCATGATAAGAAGATTGCAGCACTGCATTGATACCAATGGCCATCAGTTCTAACACCTTCTGGAAATGGACGTTGGTGTCACCTTTTCGACCTTCGTTGACCTTCAAAGAATCATTGGATTCGCCTCGATAACCGCTATCAGAAAATAAATACCAAATACCAATGGGATAAATGCCAATGGGATAGCATCCCATTTAAAACAACAAAGTTGACCTTCTCATCTCTGACGCGGCCCCACCTAGCAACAAAAACCCAACGTCATATTATGGGCCGCACAGGATTATCCGAGCGGTCTAAGGCGCTCCAGTCATGGACTGTGCGGCTGGTCCCGGCGGAGGTTCGAGTCCTCCCTCGGGCATGTGTGTGTGTGTGTGTGTGTGTGTGTGTGTGTGTGTTTGTCCTTAGGATAGTTTAGGTTAAGTAGTGTGTAAGCTTAGGGACTGACGACCTTAGCAGTTAAGTCCCATAAGATTTCACACACATTTGAACATTTTTTTCATATTATGGCACCCGTTGTCTCATGCAACTTTTGTCCCATAAACTTTTCAGCTACCATCATACTTTCGGAGTTATTCTAGGTGGCAATAGTTGGTGACTCATCCTGCATATACACATTAGAGATAATGTGGCCTATATCGTGTTTAAATCGTCTAAACATAGATTCTGTTTCATGTAGTGGAATTTTGCGCATGCACTAAAAAAAAAGCTGCCTAGAAATTTCTTGAAACTCACATTTTCTGACTAAAATATTTAGATAACTAATAAATAAGTTGGAGAGATCAGTTGGCCAAGGATCTTCAGATGGCTGGAGCAAGAGAAGTAAAGCCAAGGACAGAATGCTTCTTGTGGAGCCAGGAGAGTAGGAGTAAATAACTATCATTATTCTGAATATAACGAAAAAAGAACAGGGCTACGAGATAATATAACTAGATTTTCTAACATTCTCGAATTCTTACCGTAAATATAATTTCGAATAGGGTTAATTTTCTAATTACACATTTTTCAGAAAAGACAAAAATTTATTTAGAAAGAAGATAACAACCACTTCAAAATGAGGTACGTCAGTTGTAAGACAAAAAAAATTGTTAGTGGTGTCTAACTTTCTACTACACATGGTTTTTATGGAACGTAGTCCGCCAGTGGCTCTGAGCACTATGGGACTCAACTGCTGAGGTCATTAGTCCCCTAGAACTTAGAACTAGTTAAACCTAACTAACCTAAGGACATCACAAACATCCATGCCCGAGGCAGGATTCGAACCTGCGACCGTAGCGGTCTTGCGGTTCCAGACTGCAGCGCCTTTAACCGCACGGCCACTTCGGCCGGCTGTAGTCCGCCAGTATTTCTCTAAATACACTCCTGGAAATGGAAAAAAGAACACATTGACACCGGTGTGTCAGACCCACCATACTTGCTCCGGACACTGCGAGAGGGCTGTACAAGCAATGATCACACGTACGGCACAGCGGACACACCAGGAACCGCGGTGTTGGCCGTCGAATGGCGCTAGCTGCGCAGCATTTGTGCACCGCCGCCGGCAGTGTCAGCCAGTTTGCCGTGGCATACGGAGCTCCATCGCAGTCTTTAACACTGGTAGCATGCCGCGACAGCGTGGACGTGAACCGTATGTGCAGTTGACGGACTTTGAGCGAGGGCGTATAGTGGACATGCGGGAGGCCGGGTGGAGGTACCGCCGAATTGCTCAACACGTGGGGCGTGAGGTCTCCACAGTACATCGATGTTGTCGCCAGTGGTCGGCGGAAGGTGCACGTGCCCGTCGACCTGGGACCGGACCGCAGCGACGCACGGATGCACGCCAAGACCGTAGGATCCTACGCAGTGCCGTAGGGGACTGCACCGCCACTTCCCAGCAAATTAGGAACACTGTTGCTCCTGGGGTATCGGCGAGGACCATTCGCAACCGTCTCCATGAAGCTGGGCTACGGTCCCGCACACCGTTAGGCCGTCTTCCGCTCACGCCCCAACATCGTGCAGCCCGCCTCCAGTGGTGTCGCGACAGGCGTGAATGGAGGGCCGAATGGAGACGTGTCGTCTTCAGCGATGAGAGTCGCTTCTGCCTTGGTGCCAATGATGGTCGTATGCGTGTTTGGCGCCGTGCAGGTGAGCGCCACAATCAGGACTGCATACGACCGAGGCACACAGGGCCAACACCCGGCATCATGGTGTGGGGAGCGATCTCCTACACTGGCCGTACACCACTGGTGATCGTCGAGGGGACACTGAATAGTGCACGGTACATCCAAACCGTCATCGAACCCATCGTTCTACCATTCCTAGACTGGCAAGGGAACTTGCTGTTCCAACAGGACAATGCACGTCCGCATGTATCCCGTGTCACCCAACGTGCTCTAGAAGGTGTAAGTCAACTACCCTGGCCAGCAAGATCTCCGGATCTGTCCCCCATTGAGCATGTTTGGGACTGGATGAAGCGTCGTCTCACGCGGTCTGCACGTCCAGCACGAACGCTGGTCCAACTGAGGCGCCAGGTGGAAATGGCATGGCAAGCCGTTCCAGAGGACTACATCCAGCATCTCTACGATCGTCTCCATGGGAGAATAGCAGCCTGCATTGCTGCGAAAGGTGGATATACACTGTACTAGTGCCGACATTGTGCATGCTCTGTTGCCTGTGTCTATGTGCCTGTGGTTCTGTCAGTGTGATCATGTGATGTATCTGACCCCAGGAATGTGTCAATAAAGTTTCCCCTTCCTGGGACAATGAATTCACGGTGTTCTTATTTCAATTTCCAGGAGTGTAACTATTCCCACACAAACAAACAACACCGTTGAATATAAAATTCTAGGTTTACTCTTCGCGTCAAATATAGTTCAAATCTCGAGCTTTCGACGAGATCCTCAGTTGCATTCGTTAGGGACAAATGAATGTCGTGGCTGCTGTTGTAGTCACCACTTGTAGCCGATACACAGCTTGTAAATGGTCAGCGTACGTCGTAACTACACAACGCTGCCAGAGATAGTGTTCATGTCAGCACTGTGGTGCCAATGTAAATAACGTAAACAGTTCAGCGCACGTTTTTCTGTGTCCTCTCAGCGTCGAAAGCTCGCTTCCAAGTATCACTCAAATTACAGTCAATACGTTGGGAGAAGTTGTTCTACCACATTCCGGTTTCTCCTACATCATTAATTATAGAATCCCAGTGTGTAGAAGCGGGGGACAAGGTTTCAGCTCCACCAGACATTATTCTCTGTTCGTTGGTGAAATTACACTGCGCGACAGAATTAAAGGATAATTTTTTCGAAACTCCGTAATTGACTCCCGTAGTGTCGCATAATTTTGAATTTGGATCAAAGGTGTGTACATCCTTCATCTTAATGGTAAAAAAGCGTGGCGTCCTGCGATGCCAACCTCGAGCTTGGCGACGTTTCAAACAAGATGTCGATACATGTGAAAAACAGGCCACAGCTCAAAAGTTCACGTGACGTAGAAGGTAGGTTAATGACATCACGCAGTTCGGGACCGACCTGTTCAATACACTCCGTTACTACGCATAGTGCACATTTAACTTATATCGTGTATTTTTTATGTAATTTTTTTTGTTTTGCTTCATTTTAAATGTAAACCACTAAATTCAAATTGTGAACGGCCGGACTAGTGGCCCCGTGTTCTTCTCTCCGTCAATATATGGCAGCACTTTTGCCACTCTGGTTTACCAATTTGCCTCCTCGTTCGCATCAGCCACTCCCTGTTCTACGCTCATAGACAGCACACGGCGCCTGGTACACGCGAGGACCATAGCACAGCGTGTTGTGATATCATTTGTATATATTCCCTACCCACGCAGTCGTCCGTAGTACTGTCTGGTGCCACTTGCGCATTGACGTAGCTTTCATAGCACCTAGCCCGATTGGTGGTTTCGAAATATTTTTTACAAGTTTTTAAACCTTTTATGAAAAAAATTGATTTTTGTTTTTATGTGTGTGGATACGTGTGAAAATTATCTCCCGCCTTTTGCTGTTTCCAGTATGGAAATGGATGGGGTTATAATGGTCCGAAACAGGTCGTGTGAAAATAATGACATCACATTGGCGCCCAGTATCACAATGATTCTACTCAACGCTACCACAGACGTGTCACACTATGGGGAGGTCGTCATAGCCTTCTTACCCGCATTTCACCCCTTCTTTTTACGTCTCTGCGAAGACGTCCAGCGTTGAAATCACGCGCTCCTCTCACAATCTGCAAAGGAATACACTCCACATAAACTGCCACTCACGATCGGAACGAAAAAGCCGCACAGCTGACATAAGGTGCTGCAGTGAAACAATCCCTTTCCCTGTAGCGGTGATTACCACACATTTCACGTTCTGAAACGACGTTTCACAGTGCGATGAGCATCAAGATAACGTTCTTGACAACTTCCGACACTGCTGACATCCTGAGACGTTTCACACCTTCTCGAACAGCATTGTGGGGCTGCCCCCCATTAAACGTGAGTGGAGCGCCGTGCAAACGCAACATTTGCTCTTGTGCTCAGGTTGGAACCACTAGAGACCGTTAAAAACCATTTGGCAAAATATGAATGTGATCCGAAGCAGCAAGTGGCGCTTATCCTTTTCCAGCTCTACTGTTTTGCGGACTCCTGTGGCGTGATCTTGGAGGGGTGTGGCATTGAACATGAGTGAATCAAACGGCAGGGGATCCCTCTGTCCCCAGTTAGGCAAATCCCTCGGTGGCGCCTGACCTAATTTATTGAGAATTTTAAAAATGTACATGTACAGAGACGACCTGTAAAGTAGCGCAAGGCGCCTGCAGTTAGGCAACCCTTGACCCCTCCCCCCCCCCCCCCCCCCGGCCAATGTCGCTTCTATCCATGAGTATGCCACAGGAGGACGCAAAACGGGACGGCTGGAGACGCAAAAGAGCCGTTTGCTGTTTCGGACTGCGTTCAAATTACATGGAATGGTTTTCGACGGTCGCTAGTACTTTCCCCCCTGTACACCAGAGCAAAAACTGCTGTCGCACTGCACTCCAAAAGGGTGCAATCGCGTTTAATCGGGATGCAGCCACACTTTGTTCCTAGAGAAGGTTTGAAACGTCTGAGCGTGTTAGCGGTGTCAGAGGTTGTCAAAAAAATCTTCCTGATGCTCATCACACTGTGAACTGTCGTTTCAGAACGCGAAATGGGTGGAAATCAACGCCCCAGGGAAAGGAGCAGTTTGACTGACGCTCTTTCTTGACACCTCTTGAGGGCTTTACGTGCCGATTCTCAGCCGCTGTCTACTACGTTTTCCTAGGCAACTCGTAAGAAAACCGCGCGATTTTAACACTAGGCTTCGCGGTTCTTTCACCACAGCGGCGTCAGAAGCAGGGGTCAAATGTGGGTAAGAGGAGATATGACGACCTCCTCATCGTGTGACTCGTCCACGGTGGCGTTGAGCAGAATTGTGGTGAAATTTAATGCCAATGCGATGTCATTGACCTACTTTCCACGTCACTTGAACTGCTGAGCTGTGATCTTTTTTTTTTTTTTTTTTATTCAACTGTCTACACCTTTATTCAATGATTACAGAGGAAGGTTGTACACACCTTGAGACAAAGTGACAACTTATGAGTCGCAATGGGAGGCAGGTACGGGGTTTTAAGAAAAGAATTCCTCAGTTCTGTTGCGCAGTTCATGTTCAGCAAAATTTCTCTCATGCTTCTGCTTTCTAGGACGCTGCCTGTTTTGCTAATGTAGCACAGTAGAAAGGAAGCAGCAAAATGGATAGATCGTTACGCAAATGTTCAAAATTTTAGCATTTTCGGTTGTTGGAGAGCGCTACCTTTACATCTCGAACCTCATAACCATCCTTTCGCAAGACATGCTTCAGATGAGTAATCTTTGAAACCAAGTGGTTCTTGTGAAAAGTGGCGATAGCTCTATCTTTATTTATGTGCCTGCTTGAAACAACTACTTTCCTGACTGAGTGGCGAGATTTCTACTCGCTGAGGTATAATTGACTATGCATCGGTTTGCGGTATGTAGAGTGTCAGAGTTTACCACCTAATTTCAGTTCAATCAAAATAGCTAAAACTTGCAGCTTCCTTTCTCTCTCTGTGTCGGCAGTGAACTGTATCTTCGAAGGCATACTATTTAAGTGATCGATGAACTGCTCCAGAGCTTCAGCGCCATATGTCCAGACCATAAATGTGTCCTTTAAATATCGATAAAGCAAAGGTGAGTGAAACCAAGCCAAATTTAATGTGCGCTACCCAAAATGCGTGGTGGCCGAGCGGTTCTAGGCGCTTCAGTCCGCAACCGCGCTGCTGCTACGGTCGCAGTTTCGGAACCTGCCTCGGGCATGGATGTGTGTGATGTCCTTAGGTTAGTTAGGTTTAAGTAGTTAGGAGTCCAGGGGACATGACCTCAGATGTTACGTCCCATAGTGCTTAGAGCCATTTTGAAGAAAATGCTTCACAAACAAACTTGCCACTGTTCAAGACAATGCAGAACCCATGGCCATAATGTCAGTCATTTAATAAAATTTTGTAGCCATACAAGAAGTAGGTGCTAATTAAAACATGATAGGACAATTTTACAGTTTCAGGAGGGTCGTGGTCTGTCAGCAGGTTCAACATGTCCTTTACAGTAACCTTTGTGAGCTGAGAGACCACATAGACTAACTCAAATATTATTTGGACAAACTACGATTTGACTGATTTTGGCAATGAATATCTGAGGATTTTCACGAAGATGTTCGCAGTTGCCACTGTAGAAATCATTATAAGGTGAGATATTTACCTACCCCGCAGATGACAGAAAAAAAACAGAGGTCGGTTTCGGTATCAACAGACCGACGGATCTACATATATACTCCGCCAGCCACCAAGCGGTGTGTAGCGGAGGGCACAATTCGCGTCAAAGGCATATTTCCCCCCTTTGTTCCATTCGCGGATCACACGAGGGAAAAACGATTGGCTGAACGCCTCAGTACGAGCTCTGATTTCCCTTATCTTTGAATGGTGATCATTGCGCGATTTGAAAGTTGATTGTAATAATATATGCTCTGCATCCTCGGCGAAGATCGGATTTCGGAATTTAGTGAGCAGCCCCTTCCGTTTAGCGCGCTGTCTATCTGCAATTCTATCCCACTTCAAACTTTTTATGAGATTTGTAACGCTCTCGCGATGGTTAAATGTACCAGTCACGAATCTTGCCGCTCTTCTTTGGACCTTTTCAATCTCTTGAATGAGAGAACTTCACTCACGAGGAATCTTACAATCTCTAAGGACACTTAGACTGTGAGTGCCTTTACTGGATCCAGCGTCTCCTCCATATCCATGATGGCTACCGAAAGTTGTGCAAAACACCTAAAGCGCACTAAAAATAGAAAACTTGCGAAATCAGTAGTTGCTGAACACAATCTCACAAATAAACACAGAAACAAAGAGAAAATACAACATGTAAAAACCAAATAATGTTTAATGAAAGTAGGGTCATGTCCAACGCTTCTGCATAGTGGGATTCTGTTATTGAGGGAGCAGTAGAAATGAGAGAGAACAACTTTAACCAGGACAGTTGCTATAATGTCATTGATGGGTGGAAGCGACATCTCGGTGCAGACAAAGCACTGAGGAGTGTGCTTTTTGTTCTCATTCCTGCGACAGCGTGGACATTACTAGTGTAAGCACGAGTACAATTTCTAGCATCACAGAAAAAAAAAAGTTGCAAGAACAAGAAGAAATTGTGCGGCATAGGAGTGGCGCTAGTAGCGCCACTATGGGGATGCAAATCATGTTTGTTTTGAAGACACGTGCAACCTCCCCACAAAAAATAATTCCGTAACCTCCCAACAGTAAAGACAATATAATTATTTATTTGATTCACATTCAGCATAACCTTCCAACAGTTTATTCTTCCGTAACCTAGGAATAATAAAAATGTGGCTCACTTATTACCTTTCAATAATTGACTGTGAATTTAAACTGGTAAATTTTGGACGTCAGCAGCGCTGCGTCATGGCCCTGAAAGATCATTCTGAATAAAAAAATCAAAATTCTTACCTCAATTAAGTCGCCAGATAACGCATATATATCTGCTCCTATAATAAATTTTTTCTGGCACAGCCCAGTGCAATGCTGGCCGTTAGATTTGTCATGTATAAAAAGAACAACTGATTTTTCTTTGCAATAATCGGGATGACCATGGATTCGAGAAATTAGTAAATTTTTTAAATTCAGATGAATAATTTTCAAAAGTTAATTTTTATAAGAAAGATTATTATTAAGAGATTTTTAAAACATTTACATGGGACATGATATAACAATATTACATATGCGCGACGCTGCTTTTACCTTATATTACAACGCTCAGGCACTGCCATCGCTCCCCCACAACCGGCCCAGCCAACTCCATACACACGACAGCTCGCTACTGCTACTACTTCTGCTACACAGTTCCTACTGCGGACAACACTGCTCTCTGGTCTGAGATTCTCTTATAGCTTACATATCGCAGGCAGCGCGTGAGAAATCCATCGAAATTACATCTGCTAGAGTGCGCTAGCAACAAATTCTTTAATCATGGACCTCTCACATAACCCTCCACTGGGGGGAGGGGCGGGGGGAAAAATTTGGCAGCGATGTTGAGTCAATTGGACTTGCCATGAGCAACAGATTTTTCTATAATCTATTTAGTTTACTAAGTCTACAGTCAGAGAGTATATATATGTATATAACATTACTGATAATATAAGTACAGAACATATTAAGAAATTAAATAGAGTGCACACGCACTGAGTACAAAATATATTAACAAATGACAAAGTGCACACGCACTGTAAAACTCTTTAGCATTTTTACATGAATTAAACATATGAATGAGTGAAATAAAGTGCACGCGCACTGTAGAAGTCTTTAGCATATTTACATGAACTGAATACATTAAGAAATGAAATAAAGTGCATACGCACTGTAAATGTCTTTATCATTTTACAAGAATTTAAACGCACTGTATAAGTCTTTACCATTTTACAAGAACTAGGAAACGAATGGGAAGGATAGCATCATGGTCGTAGCACAGTGGGTTGCACATAGCTGCACTGAAAGTCCATATCTTTCTACAGGAGCACAACACGAAGTGAGACAATCTGAAGTTCTCTTCCCTTAAGTATTTATCAGTGTAGCCAAGACACTGAAATGTTGTATTAATATTCTATGTTATCCTTTTGGTAGGTACACCAAACAGTAGGTACACCAAACAGTAGGACCATAATGACATCTCCTTCGGTCAGAGTGGTGGACAACTTGATGTCAACACCACATTCTGGTAGGATCCATACTCTTACATGAACGTAGAATTATTTCAAAAACCAAATATAGTGCTCCATGATCATGAGGATGGACAGGACATACGGATTTTGCTGGTAAGTAGGTCAGAAGGTGAAGGACATTAAGTCTTACGCTAGTCATCATAGAATTACACTAGTGTATCAACCGATCTGAATAATTATTGGCATTCATTGGCTATTTACACAGCATTAAAGTAGTATGTATGGAGTATTACAGAACATTATTCATAGGTCATCTCATTACAGTAATTATTGGCATAGCATTTATGCATAAGTCATCTCATTACAGTAATTATTGGCATTCATTTATACAGTGTTACAAAACATCATTCATAAGTCATCTCATTACAGTAATCATTGGCATAGCATTTCTGCATAAGTTATCTCATTACAGCAATTATTGGCACAGCATTTATGCGTAAGTCATCTCGTTACAGTAATCATTGGCATAGCATTTATACATAAGTCATCTCATTATAGTAATCATTACAGAACATTATTCATAAGTCACCTAATTACAGTAATTATTGGCATCATAAGTCTTCTCATTACAGTATTTATTGGCATAGCATTTACGCATTATTACAAAACATCATTCAGTATTACTCATAAGTCATCATTCAAGTGACATAAGACATATTTAAAATGTAACACATTGTAACTATTACTCAAGTTCTGTAGTCCAATAATACATAGATATAATGGATTCAATACATCAGAGAAATTTGCATTATATTTAAACTAGAAATATATCTTAAACTGGTAGCATTATTAAGTTGAATACCGGTAATAGTTGGGACTGGTAATAAATTTTTTTTCTGCTAGCAATGCATTGCGTTGGGATCGATAATTAATTGCTGGAGCATAAAAAATTTGCTTATGACTTATTGCTGGAAATAAAGATTAATAACGTCATTCGTCATGAGTCAGCTGTGCAAGGTTATGAAACAAGTAGAGTATATGTGATCACATTGATGAATGATACACACAACTGGGTCAAAAATGCAAGTATTAGAACAGGTTTCATAACTAAGTGCTTATAGCATATTAATATCATGAAAAGCTTCTCCTGGAAAAAGTACAAAATGGATTATTGACCTGAAAGAAAAAATGTATATTATGCTGAAAAGTAGTAAACTTCGAATTAACAAGTAATGAAACGTGTACTCAATATGTATGTACTCTAGCTGTCTTTCCCAAAACATTCAGTCATTATACTAAGCGACATGAGACATACTGTCAAAAGAAACTGCAACAAATACTTAAATAACTACATAGCATTTCTTAACTAACAGAAAATATATAAACTTCATCATTATCATCATGTGCAAAGAAAAACTTCATTTATTAAAATTATTAACAGCCGACCAGTTGCAATGGATAAAGAATTCTTTACCTAGGTTTCAATAAATTTAAATTTGTCTTCTTCAGAAGGTGGCCTAAGGACAATGAACATCATCGCTTACATTAGAAAGGTATGAAACGTAAGCCAAGAATAGATTTTAACACAAATTAGAGAGCTCTTGCATTACAAAAATATGAGAACGACGACTGGTACTTACAATTTTACATTAGTATGGACTGATGTATCATCGCCGTTTTTACAAATGTCGGCATAAATCCATTTGTCAAAATTAAAATATAGCCCTAGAAATAGGGTTTGTCACGTAAATATAAATTAGTTACTCTGCGGCCAGGGCAGGTGGCGCTCGTGGCGCGAACCATGTGCCGATTGGCGTACAAAAGCAACGTGTAAATTATCAGTATAATAACGTCATTGGATAAAGTAACAATAAAAAGAAGGAAAGCGTTTAACACTCCCGTTATAGCAGTATGGGAGCCTTGGTACAATTAATGTAGTTATACATCAAAAAGGCAGGTGGCGCTTACGCCGAGAGAGTTACGCACAGTGGCATATACAGTCAGAATATAAAAATTACATTACTATATTAGTGAAGCCCACACACGGTATATATGTCAGAACTTTAAAATTGACAATAATGGCTCTTAAGACAGAATTACGAACCCTGTGTACTATATTGGGGTGAGGAATGCTGCGAATTCGATATGGACCTGCATATAGAAGCTCAAAATTACTACAACTACTTTTTCATCTATTAGATAAATAATGTGTGCGTATTAATATCTTCTGTCCAATGTGAAAGTCACGGCGTGTACAAACCTGTTTTTGCTGTCTTCTTTGGCGCTCTGAGGCACGTTTGATGTTGTTTAGCGCAATGTCAATTATTTCATGGTGTCGTAGTCGACGAGATGTAGGAAAGGTTACTAATTCTTTAATTTTGTTAGGTGGTTCAGCATTTTTCAGTATAACAGACGGAGATAGCATAGTAGATTCATTTGGTATACACTCCTGGAAATGGAAAAAAGAACACATCGACACCGGTGTGTCAGACCCACCATACTTGCTCCGGACACTGCGAGAGGGCTGTACAAGCAATGATCACACGCACGGCACAGCGGACACACCAGGAACCGCGGTGTTGGCCGTCGAATGGCGCTAGCTGCGCAGCATTTGTGCACCGCCGCCGTCAGTGTCAGCCAGTTTGCCGTGGCATACGGAGCTCCATCGCAGTCTTTAACACTGGTAGCATGCCGCGACAGCGTGGACGTGAACCGTATGTGCAGTTGACGGACTTTGAGCGAGGGCGTATAGTGGGCATGCGGGAGGCCGGGTGGACGTACCGCCGAATTGCTCAACACGTGGGGCGTGAGGTCTCCACAGTACATCGATGTTGTCGCCAATGGTCGGCGGAAGGTGCACGTGCCCGTCGACCTGGGACCGGACCGCAGCGACGCACGGATGCACGCCAAGACCGTAGGATCCTACGCAGTGCCGTAGGGGACCGCACCGCCACTTCCCAGCAAATTAGGGACACTGTTGCTCCTGGGGTATCGGCGAGGACCATTCGCAACCGTCTCCATGTAGCTGGGCTACGGTCCCGCACACCGTTAGGCCGTCTTCCGCTCACGCCCCAACATCGTGCAGCCCGCCTCCAGTGGTGTCGCGACAGGCGTGAATGGAGGGACGAATGGAGACGTGTCGTCTTCAGCGATGAGAGTCGCTTCTGCCTTGGTGCCAATGATGGTCGTATGCGTGTTTGGCGCCGTGCAGGTGAGCGCCACAATCAGGACTGCATACGACCGAGGCACACAGGGCCAACACCCGGCATCATGGTGTGGGGAGCGATCTCCTACACTGGCCATACACCACTGGTGATCGTCGAGGGGACACTGAATAGTGCACGGTACATCCAAACCGTCATCGAACCCATCGTTCTACCATTCCTAGACCGGCAAGGGAACTTGCTGTTCCAACAGGACAATGCACGTCCGCATGTATCCCGTGCCACCCAACGTGCTCTAGAAGGTGTAAGTCAATTACCCTGGCCAGCAAGATCTCCGGATCTGTCCCCCATTGAGCATGTTTGGGACTGGATGAAGCGTCGTCTCACGCGGTCTGCACGTCCAGCACGAACGCTGGTCCAACTGAGGCGCCACGTGGAAATGGCATGGCAAGCCGTTCCACAGGACTACATCCAGCATCTCTACGATCGTCTCCATGGGAGAATAGCAGCCTGCATTGCTGCGAAAGGTGGATATACACTGTACTAGTGCCGACATTGTGCATGCTCTGTTGCCTGTGTCTATGTGCCTGTGGTTCTGTCAGTGTGATCATGTGATGTATCTGACCCCAGGAATGTGTCAATAAAGTTTCCCCTTCCTGGGACAATGAATTCACGGTGTTCTTATTTCAATTTCCAGGAGTGTAGAATTAATTACATCCTGAAATGAAAGTATGTGTGTGTCCCAATCAATATGTCTTTTATGGGAGTATATTCTACATAGTTAACAATTTCTTTCATCAGTTGTTCAGAAGGGTTCGAAAAAGCGTGATACCTTGATATATAGATCGGAGAAATGTTTCTAGCTCGTAACATACGTGTCCATATCGCAGATCGAAATTGTGGTCCATTGTCGGAAATTACTTTCAATACATGACCTACATGGAATAAAAAAAATGTTTTACAAATGCATTCGACATAGATTTAGCAGTCGTTTTGCGTAACGGAGTGAAGGTAACAAATTTCTAAGTGAGTTCAACAGCGGCAAAGAAGTAGCAAAAACCTCTATTAATTCTGGGAATCGGACCAAAAATGTCTACAGTGGCCATGTGTATCAATTTAACGGGTACAATGGGATGTAACGGAGGAATATGTGAAGTCGTGTCTGATTTAGCTTTCTGGCAGATTTTACGTGACGCTAAAACTCGTCGAATACGTTTCTCCACGTTGGCAAAATAACAGTTTGTCTCAGTATAAGAAAACATTTTCTGGCTCCATAATGTGCGTAACTTAAATGAGTATACCAAATTAATTTGTTAACAAGTTCGTCAGGAATACATAATAACCAGTTGTTGCTGTCAGGGTGAGAGCGGCGAAACAAAATGTTCTTGCGTACAGTATAATGGTTTCTAATGGTAACATTGTTCCTATCTTGCCAAAGGTGTTTAATTTCTTTCCACACGTTGTCTTTGCTCTGCTCTCGTACATTATTGAATGTACATTATTGAATGTATATGACGCTGAAATTTGCTTTGCAGAAGTTGGTTGCGATGTCTTGCTGATTGTTGCTGAGAGAACGGGATAGTGCGTCTGCTACAATATTCTGTGTACCGGGAATGTGAACAATTGTAAAATTAAATTCCTGTAAATAAAGTTTCCATCTGCTTAACTTGTCATGTGTAAATTTAGCTGAAAGTAAAAACTGTATAGATCTATGATCTGTGTAAACGGTAGTATGTCTTCCATAAAGAAAATGCCTAAATATCGTAAATGCACATACAACACACAATGTTTCAAGTTCTGTAACAGAATAATTGCATTCAGCAGGTGACAGAATGCGACTTGCAAAGACGATGTTTTTAATTACTGTAGTACCATCTTCTTCAATTTCCTGAAAAATGTGTACGCCTAAAGCGGTGTTAGAACTGTCGGTGGGAATGGAAAAAGTTCTAGTAAGATCTGGCTGTGATAAAAGAGGTGCATTCAACAAGGCATGTTTCAGATTAACAAATTCAGAATGTGCTTGGCTATCCCAGGACCAAATAGCGTTTTTGTGTCAACTGGCATAATCTAGGGGTGCCTAAAGCAGAATAATGAATAAATTTACGGGAAAAGTTAATAAATCCTATAAAGCTGCGTAGTTGTTTCTTTCCGGGTCAGGCGCAATGCCTTCTGCTGAAATTACATGTCCAAGAAATTTTACAGAAGTTTTGCCAAAGTGTGATTTGCTAAGATTAACTGTGAGTCCGTGCGCACGAAAAGTTTGCAACAGTTGTTCAAGAATCAGATTGTGTTCAGACCAGTTAGCTCCTGCGATAAGGATGTCGTCTACATATGTAGTGATTCTGTCTTTGAGTTCTGTCGGAAGTACAGTATTTAAACAGCGAATAAATGCTGCTGATGAAATTGTTAATCCGAACGGTAATTTGCAAAATTGATAACAATCACGAAAACAGAGAAAAGCTGTGTACTTTCTGCAGTTCGGATGGAGCTGAATTTGCCAAAATCCCGATTTCAAATCTAATGTGGAATAAACAGCAGCACCATGATATTTCTGTAGAAGTTCTTCTAGTGTCTGTGAGCGATCTGTTTCATTAATAATAATGTCATTGATGTGACGCGAATCAAGTACGAGGGGAAGTGATCCGTCCTTTTTCTTAACAATATGGAGTGGGTTTATGTACGGACTAGCTGCCGGTTCAATAATTCCTTGGTCAAGCATAGCTTGCAATTCTTTCTTAACTTGTTCTCTATGAATATAAGGAATAGGATAATGTTTGTCTTTAAATGTGTCGTGCTGTTTAACTTGAAATTCATACATAAAACCGGACATAGTACCAGGGATGTTGTCAAAAACTGGAGCTTGCTGTAAAAGAATTTTGCGTAGTTGCGTACGTTCGTCGTCTGTATTTGCACTGCTTTGTTTTACTTTATCAGAAATCATTTGCATAATGTCATAGTCGGCTTCGTCTGGTGTACTGTAGTTGTGTACGTACGTATCTGTGAACAATGTGGGATGATAGTCCGTGTTACGTGATGTAGAAAAGACCTCTGTTCGATTAATTGCCTGTTCATCTGCAGATAAAGCGTGCTGAAATTCTAATGCCAGTTGTACATTCTCATCCTTTAACATTAAATAGGAATTTTGAAAGTCAATAATTGCGTCATGTTGTACCATAAAATTCGTACCTAAAATAACGTTTGTTGTCAATAAGGGAACAATCCAAAAATTCGAGTGGAACGTATGACCTGCGATACAAAATGATAAATATGTCTGTAGTTTTACATCTACTCCTTTACTAGATACTGCACCTTTTACTTTAGTTTTGCCTAATGGTAACGTAGGATAAATATTCTCTTTGTTACATTCGTTGAAGGTTTCTTCATTTATCACTGTCATAGGTGATCCAGAATCGATTACTGCTAAAAATGTGTATGATCCAATCTTTACTTCAATGACAGGGTAGGAAACGGTTTTTTGTATAACTGGTTTTTTATGTAAAAGTGTTTCTCGAATGTCGTCAAAAGTAATAACATTTTCGTGAACATGATTCTCTGTGTCAAAAGTATTGCTTACCTTGCTGGAAGATGCAACCTGTACTGTATCTAGTCAAATTCTTTCTGACGTGCTGTTATTTGCAGGAGGACACTGCCGCATTTCGACTATTTGTACTGTTCTGTTATTTCTTCCTGACGTATTACGTTCGGGATGGTATCTACTGTCTGGTTCATTCATAATAATCTGTTGTTGCGGATGATTTTGCTGCTGGTAAGACCGACTGTTATTAAACGTACGCTGAATGTTGTGGATTGGCAAGACAGCCAACCCACTAGGAGGAAGCCGAAAGGCACGCGTTTAAGCTCACGCAGGCTGGCGTGAGGTCTGGAACAGGACACGGAAATGAGAATGGCCAAACACGTACGTAGCTTCTGGAATACTTAACTTTAATCCATAATTGGTGAACATCGCTCTTGACGGTACATGTTTTACAGCATCAATAGTGACTGGTAATGGCGCCTTGCTAGGTCGTAGCAAATGACGTAGCTGAAGGCTATGCTAACTATCGTCTCGGCAAATGAGAGCGTAATTTGTCAGTGAACCATCACTAGCAAATTCGGCTGTACAACTGGGGCGAGTGCTAGGAAGTATCTCTAGACCTGCGGTGTGGTGGCGTTCGGTCTGCAATCACTGATAGTGGCGACACGCGAGTCCGACGTATACTAACGGACCGCGGCCGATTTAAAGGCTACCACCTAGCAAGTGTGGTGTCTGGCAGGGACACCACACTGAAAATTGTGCTCATTATTTTTACGTCTGTCATGATAGTCATTTCTATACGGTGCACTGCGATAGGAACTGAAATGGTGTGTTTTCTGTACGTACTGATTTCCTTGTTGCTGTGCATTACTATTTGTTGGAGCTGACGCTATACGTGCAGGCGGCGAAACATTAAAGCTTGGTTGACCTTGTACATTACATTGTTGGTTAGGTATGCTAACCGGTTGGTTTTGTTGCTGTTGCGGAGAAAAACCTCTATTGTTACCAAAATGTGTTTGCGACTGCTGAAAATTTTGACGATACTGATAATTAAAATTTTGTCTGATATTAAAGTTCTGGTGGTTGTCATTTCTGGAGCGTCTAATGAAAACTGTCACTTTCGGTAATACTTATCGTATCAGGTTTTCTTTATTCTTTCATAATTATAGATAGATCGATAGTTGAAGAGCTGTTTTGATAGATATAAAGGATAGTAGAAGAGAAGGCAGCGGTGCAGAAAACTAAAGATGAAACAGCACTACTATGGCTCGGGGCCCTGTGCATGCTACGGCACATATTCATCGAAGCATAATGAATCCCCTGAGGCCATTTACCCTTTGCAAATAAATTTTAGTTTCTGCGTTACAGGCAATGCCGGTGAAAATTCAAAAGCAAATTGTCGTATCCATTCCAAAGCGTGTACCTGTGCTCTGTCATTTTTAAATACTTTAAATTTTTTCCCTGATAGAAAATGTTTGTAATCAAAATTATCATCTCTGTACGTCTGAACAGGTTCAGGATTGTATGAGAATCTATTTGTCTGTAATTGTTCGGAATCTAAGTCACGTACTCTCTGTAAATTACCTAAATTATACTGGCTGTGTGAGTGTGACAAATGTTCGGAATGTGCCGTATGCTGTGACGTGTTACTGACTGAAACATTTTTCATCTCTGTCACTTCTTGCTGTAAAGTTGACAATTTTCCACGTAATGTATTATTGGACGAATCTATCTCATTGATCTTCTGCTGTAAATTTTGGAATTCAGGTGTTTGATTAAACGAAATCGGTGAAGTATCGTCTGATTTGGTGTCATTATTACTTTCAATAACGTCAATACGACTGGCCAATTCATGATATTTTTCAGTCAGTATTTTTACCTGATCATCGTTTTTAGTGTCACAAGCATTAATTTGTTTTTGTATTTTACGTGTGGTTTCCTTCAAGTTTTTAACGTATGCTTTGATGACATAGTAATCCTGCATTAGTTCTAATTGTTCGAGTCTGTCAGTCACTGTCTGAAAGTTGTAACCTCCCCACAAAAATTTGAAGGACAATATTTAATAGAAATGAAGCCAAGTGTAAGCTCCCCAGAGAAATTTAAGATAATATTTTAAATGAGAATAGACATAGAGCTAAGTGTAGCCTCCCAACAATTAAATTTAAAGACAATGACAATTAAATGAAAAATAATAGCAATCTGACCCAAATGTAAGCTACCCACAAAAATGTAAGTCAATTCAATAAAAATGAAATCTCAGTGACAATTAAAACGCAAATACACCGAAATGTCGATCTTAAGGACCTGATTAAAATCAAATTCTTACCTCAGTAAAACTGGATCTGCTCTTATTTTTCGCCATACCTCGAAGGAAATGCATTGCAAAATTTTGAATTTAAGGGAAACTTTTCTTTAAGGAATACCAAGGAAAATATTTCTTGCAATAAAATGTTTCTTTTGTTAAAATGCTTGGTTTAAAAACAAAATTATTATTGGGGCGATTCTTGAACAAATTAGTTACAGTTAATTTACATTACATTATCAAATGTGCGCAATGCTGCTTCATTACCTTATTTAAAAATCTACCTCGTCCTGAATCTTGACCAGTGTGCCATGTCGACGCCCGCCGACTCCTCACACACAACTGCGACTATCTCTCGCGCGTTACTACCACAGACTACGTCATCTCGCATGCGCTACTACTCTCGAACTCTAACTCGCAACTGAACTCTCGCGCGGTCAAGCGCAGACTAGGAACGACAAATAGCTCTCTGGTCAGAGACTCTGCAATGCCTCGCCATCGCCGCCACACAACATACGTGTTTAAGTCTATTATGTGTGTATCTGTTTTTGATTTAAGATCGGAAATTTCATCACGCAATTCGGTGTTCAACTGTTTGATAGTATTAATTTCGTCTGATACTGTAGCAATATTGTTGTCTACGTATGTGTTTGCTTTCGTAAACAATTTACGCTTATCTTCCTGTCTCTGTACAGTAATTGTTTCTTTACTTTATTCTGTTCCTGTATAAATTTACGGTAACGCGTATCACTGTTCTGTAGGTGGTGATTAAAACGTTCGTCAATTTGGCTGTTCTGTTGGTCAAATTTCGTGTCTACTTTCGCATCCAGTGTGCGTGAAAGTTCTGATGACATTAATTTAAACTCGTCGCGTAACTGTGTTGCGTTTTCAGAACATTGTTTGGCGACTGCACTATTTTCATCTCTAAGTAATTTAGTTGTGGCAGCACGTGTATTGCGTATCTCTTCACTATTATTCCTGGCGCAGGCCTTAATTTTCTCACGTAATTGTTTTTTAGTTTCATTACATTGCACCGTAACGGCTGTAATCTGTTCAGTAAGCTGTTCAATAGAGGTGTCAAGTTTTCATTAACTTGTTTGAACGACCTATCATGGTTTTCATTCGACTGTTTGGAACTTTCATTAAGTTGTTTGAAATTGTTGTCGTGTTTTTCATTTGACTGTTTGAGATTTTCATTAAGTTGTTTGAAATTGTTGTCGTGTTTCTCATTCGACTGTTTGAGGTTTTCTGTAAGTTGTTTGAAATTGTCGTCTTGTTTTTCATTCGACTGTTTGAGATTTTCATTAAGTTGTTGTTTGAGATTTTGTTTAAGTTGTAGCAATAATGCCATAACTCGATCCATGCCAAAATTAGCTGCTATATTCTCTGTGCTGTGTGATGGTGTACCTGCATGTGTCACGTTTTTTGCAACCATTTGGTCATTGTCTGATTCACAAAAAGGTTTGACAATCGGATGTGCACTGTTGGTCACTACATCGGAATCAAATAAATTTGACGTGTTTTGTGCATATTGTTCACCCTCGTTAGAAACATTTATCTGTTCACTGTGTAAATTTTGCAAATCAGGTGTGTTAAACTGGGCAGCGTTCATTGTAACGGAAAGTGCCGCGTCATCAATTGTCGTTAAATTTACAGTGGACACAATTGTATTTGTTTGCTCATCATTTAGATTAGAATCATTACTGGTGGTCGGTACGCACTGATTGTCTGTAACTGGAGGATTATCATTAAGACACTGAGTGTCGCTAGTATTATCAGTCAAATTATTCAAGTCGGCTTTTTCACTCATTACGGATCGCGATGTACTGTTAGCAGTTGCCCGCATCTCGTGGTCGTGCGGTAGCGTTCTCGCTTCCCACGCCCGGGTTCCCGGGTTCGATTCCCGGCGGGGTCAGGGATTTTCTCTGCCTCGTGATGGCTGGATGTTGTGTGATGTCCTTAGGTTAGTTAGGTTTAAGTAGTTCTAAGTTCTAGGGGACTGATGACCATAGCTGTTAAGTCCCATAGTGCTCAGAGCCATTTGAACCATTTTTTTTTGTTAGCAGTTTTTCGCGGCATTTTCACAAGTCAACGATAAGCACAAAATCAAACAAATACAAAGCAAAAATGGAACAAATACAGTGACAACAAAGAGCAATAAATTGCCGATGATCTGTGAAAGAATGACAAATCAGTAAATGCGTTGCGCCAGATGCAAACTACATTTAACAATAGTGTAAATAAGAGAAGATATATGACTACTTCTCAGAAATACACAAAGAAAATACGATCCTGGCTGGTTGTCGACAAGTATAGCCTCCCCACAAAAAATATGTATAGTAACCTCCCAACAGTAAAAAATAAAAGTATATAATTCACATTCAGTATAACCTCCCGACAGATAAAAAATATAATTATGTATCATTCACATTCAGTGTAACCTCCCAACATTTAAAAATAATTATATAACATTCACATTTTAGCGTAAACTACCAACAGAAAAATTTAGTAACCTACCAATAATACAATGTGACTAACCTCTCAATAAAAATGTGGCTCACTTATAACCTTTCAATAATTGACTGTGAGTTTAAACTGGTAAATTTTGGACGTCAGCAGCGCTGCGTCATCGCCCTGGAAGATCATTCTGAATAAAAAAAATCAAAATTATTACCTCAATTAAGTCGCCGGATAACGCATGTATATCTGCTCCTATAAGAAATTTTTTCTGGCACAGCCCAGTGCAATGCTGGCCGATAGATTTGTTATGTATAACAAGAACAACTGATTTTTCTTTGCAATAATCGGGATGACCATGGATTGGAGAAATTAATAAATTTTTTAAATTGAGATGAATAATTGTCAAAAGTTAATTTTTATAAGAAAGATTATTATTAAGAGATTTTTTTTAAACATTTACATGGGACATGATATAACAGTAATACATATGCGCGACGCTGCTTTTACCTTATACTACAACTCTCAGGCACCGCCATCGCTCCCCCACAACCGGCCCAGCCAACTCCATACACACGACAGCTCGCTACTACTACTACTTCTGCTACACAGTTCCTACTGCTGACAACACTGCTCTCTGGTCTGAGATTCTCTTATAGCTTACATATCGCAGGCAGCGCATGAGCAATCCATCGAAATTACATCTGCTAGAGTGCGCTAGCAACAAATTCTTTAATCATGGACCTCTTACATACGCTGTAACGGTCGTGACTGTTAATAACCTTAGTGACTGGACGTGGTGCGCTGATGTTGGTCAAGAAATGCCTGTAAGACGACAAAGACGCCATTATCAACACGTCCATGAATTTGAACGAGATCGTGAAACAGGGCTACGAAAAGCTCGATGTTCCTTCTGCGATACTGTAGAAAGACTTGTCAGGAATGTAGCCACTGCACATGATTGCTGAAAGTGGTGGTCACGACAATGAACGGCCACAAGAAGTCCGGACAGCCACGTGGCACTACCGGAAGGGAAGAGCAACGTGCTGGGCGTGCGAAATGTTCAAATGTATGTGAAATCTGCGAAGGTCATCAGTCCCTAGGCTTACACACTACTTAACCTAAATTATTCTAAGGACAAACACACACACACCCATGCCCGAGGGAGGATTCGAACCTCCGCCGGGACCAGGCGCAGAGTCCGTGACTGCAGCGCCTTAGGCTGGGAGTACGGCTCTGGCGCATCGTACTGCATCTGCAGCAGTAATTTGAGCAGTAGTTGGCATCACAATGACACAGTGAAGTGTTGGAAATCGGTTATTTCAGGGACAGCGCCGAGCCAGAAGCCCTGCAGCGTTCATTCCACTGACCCCACACCACCCATAGTGTCAAGCGAGAGCCCATTGGAGAGCAGGGTGGAGGCCCGTTGTGTTTTCTGTTGAAAGCTGGTTCTGCTTCGGCGCCAGTAGTGGCCGTGCGTTACTTAGAAGGACAATTGATGACCTGCAACCAACCTGCCTGCGTTATACAGGGTGTGGTAGATAAGTAATGAGACTGGCCGCCGCGCGGCGCCCCAGTCGCTCGCAGGGCGGTCTCCACCTGTACGTCACGTGGTGGGGGATCTGAGGTAACAATAGAACCGGTTCGCAGTCGCGTCGGAGCTCTGGTGCAGTGAGGGTCGAGCTTCGCGTATTACGTTGTTTGTGTGCCCGTGACACTTGTGAAAACGCTGAAGATGGATCGCTCGATAGAACAGCGGTATGCAATCAAATTTTGCTTTCGCTTGGGCAAAACTGCTTCGGAAACTTTTGCTATGATTACGGAGGCCTACAAAGAAGACTCCCTATCAAGAGCTCAAGTGTTCCGGTGGTTTAATGAATTTAAAAACGGGAGGGAATCCGTTGAAGACATGGAACGATCTGGACGCCCTTCAACGAGTCGTGTGGATGAAACGGTGGCCAAAGTGAAAGAACTCCTGGACTCCGACCGTCGTTTAAGTCTCAAAATGATCGCCGATGAGGTCTCCGTGAATAAATTTACGGTTCACCAAATTGTTACGCAAGATTTGATGATGAGGAAAGTTTGCGCAAAATTGGTTCCCCGAGTGCTCACCGCCGAACAAAAGCAACAACGAGTGGACGTTTGCCGTGAGATGTTGAATGATTTGGAAAATAATCCACACTTTTTAGACAACGTAGTAACAGGCGACGAATCGTGGACATTCCAGTACGACCCGGAGATGAAAGCCCAGAGCTCGGAGTGGCACACACCGGCATCCCCGCGGCCGAAGAAAGCAAGAATGTCAAAGTCCCGCATCAAGACAATGCTGATTGTGTTTTTCGACAAGTGGGGGTTAATTCACAAAGAGTTTGTCCCTCAGGGGAAGACTGTCAATGCCGAATTCTACAAAGAAGTCCTTCAGCGATTGCACAGAGCCGTCAAACGGAAGCGACAGGACCTTGCTCAACGCTGGCGTCTCCACCACGACAACGCTCCGGCGCACACAGCGTTCCTCGTGACCTCCTACTTGACCCGAATTGGAGTTGAAGTTTTGCCACAGCCACCATACAGCCCTGACTTGAGTCCTCCTGATTTCTTCCTATTTCCGAAGGTCAAAAGATGCCTGAAGGGTCATCGTTTCGACGATATTCCGAACATCCAACGTGCTGTCACGAAGGCACTAACTGGGATAACTCAAACGGACTACAGTGGGGCCTATGAAGCTTGGAAAACGCGCTGGCAACGTTGTGTCGACGCCCAAGGCGAGTACTTTGAAGAATATTAACGTTTTGTACAAATTGGATCAATAAATTTGTTTTTCTAGACTGAGTCTCATTACTTATCTACCACACCCTGTAGATGCATTGGTCCTACAACTGGAGTTATGGTCTGGGGTGTGATTTTATATGACAACTGTCAAGGTTATCCCACGCACCCCGACTGCAAATTTGTACGTCACTCTGGTGACTCGCCCTGTTGCGCTGCTACTCATGAACAGCACTCCACTGAGTGTTTTCAAGCAGGATAACTCAGCTCACATAGCACTGTTGCAACCCAACGTACTCTACAGAGTGTCGACATTTTGCGTTGGCCTGTTCGATCACCAGATCTGTCTGCAATCGTGCACATATGGGCCATCATCGGACGACAACTCAAGTGTCATTCACAAACAGCATGAACAGTCCCTGTACGACAGTCCGCATGCAACAGGCTTGGAACTACATTCCGCAAACTGAGATCTGGACCTGTGCAACTCAAGTATGTACCTTTTCATGCCTGCATTCAACATTTTGGTGGCTACAGCGGTTATTAATATACCATAATATCACTTTTGCAATGGTTTCTCTCGCGCTTACATTAACCTGCAATCTTGCAATGTTAATGACTTATATATGTTACTTACACACATGTATTTCAGAATTAATTGTTAATGGCTTTGCAGTTTTCGCCGTCAGCGTATATATGTATCTCTAAACGGCTAATACAGCTCGTGGCATCCGATCGCAGTTGCAGGTTGCCTGTCTAACGCCTTCCAGGGCCAACAAATTATTTCATTTTCAATATTTAATATAACTACTGACCAAACTGAAAAATTTGAAGTGTTGTCACCATCTACGTATTAAGAGATATAATCTTTTGTCAAAAATTTTATGCAGTATAAGAAGTATCGCAGTCAGAAGCTCTGGATATCTTTTCAGGCAGCGTAACTCACTGCGTGCACAAACATTAACATGCATGAAGAAACAGCTTGTTTTAAAACGTAGCGCAAATTACGCAGATTATACTCTCCAATATTTGATAACGACAGCGCTTTGTAGCAACTGCCAACGAACTTTAAACATAATTTCAAACGTATACTGCTTTTTTCTCGGTTACAGTCCCTCAAAATAATGAAGATCAGTTACTAAATGTTCGTTATTTGTACAGTAAAACTTGAACATCAAGCTACTAACTCTATTCTCTACCAATTGTGCGTCACATAGTTGGTATTCACTGTTAATTACAAATTATATTATTACACTGTGATTTAATGGCATCGCTTTTATAACTTACTTCCGCTATGATTAAAGCTAAAATAAATGGTTTGACACTATGTACCATTTGCCAGAAGGGTCTTACATGAATGTGAAAAGGGGTATCACTTTTTGGGTTTACGTGTTCTGGTTTTCACATTTTAATTAGTCTATGGGTGAATAATCCGAAACCAACAGGGATTGGATTGGATTGTTTTGGAGGAGGAGACCAGAGAGCGAGGTTCAAATGGTTCAAATGGCTCTGAGCACTATGGGACTTAACATCTGAGGTCATAAGTCCCCTAGAACTTAGAACTACTTAAACCTAACTAACCTAAGGAGATCACACACATCCATGCCCGAGGCAGGATTCGAACCTGCGACCGTAGCGGTCGCGCGGTTCCAGACTGAAGCGCCAGAACAGAGAGCGAGGTCATCGGTCTCATCGGATTAGGGAAGGATGGGGAAGGAAGCCGGCCGTGCCCTTTCAAAGGAACCATCCCGGCATTTGTCTGGAGCGATTTAGGGAAATCACGGAAAACCTAAATCAGGATGGCCGGACGTGGGATTGAACCGTCGTACTCCCGAATGAAATAACAGGGTTTTGCGCCTTTAGTCATAAAGGTTTTCATGCGTAATGTGAAATATTTAACACATTAACTCGTTTGTAAAGTAGTCAGATGTCTGAAACTGTTTTACATAGGAGAGTAGGCGGGGTAGTTACAGATATGAGGTATAAGTGGTTACCATCAGCAGCCACGGAAGTCATTTGTTCCGCATGAAGACGATGAGAGATCCCGTCAAAATTCCAAGATTATACGCAAATTTGAAGCTATGGGTAAGGATGTCGCCGCGAGAAACTTCGATCACACACCTATACTGTTATTATCAGCTGGCTCTAAACTAGACCCTGAATAATGAGGTTTCAAAAATTACAGATTGAGTAAGAATTTCCAAATATCTTGTATGTACAGGGTGTAGAAAAAATGTACAGCACAGAAAGAAATGAAATGATCGTCTGGCATTGTTGGCCGGGAGGCCCCGTCGGTGAAGTTCGGTCGCCAAGTGCAAGTCTTACGAGTTGCAAAGGACGTCACATTGGGCGACTTGTGCGTCGGTGATGATGAGTTGATGATGGCCGGGAATCGAACCCAGGCCCGCTGCATTGTATGCAAGCACGTTACCACTCAGCTAAGGAGGCGGACTGTATAGCACAAACTTTAGGACACAGACCTCACACGTAGACGAATAAATTATGATATGTAAACATGTACCTCCATGTTACAGCTCATATTCTTCAACTCGTATCAGACTGCAAGTTGTCACAGTCGGCATGTAAGTGCAGATGTCAGTCCTGAGGCAACTTTTGAAGCACGCTATCAACAAAGGTTTTGTGTCAATGTTTCGGCAGGCATTGTTGCTGACTGTTTGGTAAGGCCTCACTTTTTTCCACCGAGACTCAATGGACGAAGTTATCTTAATTTCACAGACAATGTTCTACCTGATCTGTTAGCAGATGTGCCTTTAGCTGTGCGGCAAAACCTGTACTTCATGCATAATGAAGAACCTCCTCATTTTAGCGTCAATGTCCGCCGGCTTATAAATAACAGATTCGGTGGCAGATGGATGGGGAGAGATGGACCAACTGTCTGGCCTCCACGCTCTCCGGACCTAAAACCATTGGACCTTTATTTGTGGCGGCATTGGAAAGCTCTTGCGTATGGAACCCCAGTACAAGATGTTCAGAGTCTCCGAGCTCGTATTAAGGAAGACTGCGAAACCATACGCAATACTCCAGGGATGTATCAGCGCATCCGAAATTAACTACGATGCATGTATCAATATCCACGGAGGTCATATTGAACATCTCCTGTGAGAAATAGTTGCATGTGGTATGATGGTGCGTTCTGTTCGTGTGTGTTTCCCATGATTAATGAGTTGGAAAAAATGAGCTGTAACATGGAAACAAAGTGCTTCCAAACCCATGTGCATATAACTCAATTTCTTTGTCTAAGTGTGAGGAATGTGTCCTGCAATTTGTGCCATACATTTTTATTGGAACCTGTATAGTATACATGTTATAAGCAGAAGAGAGAAAAAATAGTATTTGTATTAGATGTTGTGTAGCAACAAGTGGAACTGCTCCCCCTTCCGGGATGAAGGCGTCGGCGGCAAATGGTTCAAATGGCTCTGAGTACTATGGGACTCAACTTCTGAGGTCATGTCCCCTAGAACTTAGAACTACTTAAACCTAAGCCCGCATCCTGTGGTCGTGCGGTAGCGTTCTCGCTTCCCACACCCGGGTTCCCGGGTTCGATTCCCGGCGGGGTCAGGGATTTTCTCTGCCTCGTGATGGCTGGGTGTTGTGTGATGTCCTTAGGTTAGTTAGGTTTAAGTAGTTCTAAGTTCTAGGGGACTGATGACCATGGATGTTAAGTCCCATAGTGCTCAGAACCATTTGAACTACTTAAACCTAAACAACCTAAGGACACCACAAACATCCATGCCCGAAGCAGGATTCGAACCTGCGACCGTAGCGGTCGCGCGGTTCCAGACTGTATCGCCTAGAACCGCTCGGCCACCCAGGCCGGCCATCGGTTGCAAGTTGGGCCATATAGGTTTAGCGGCTACGAAGTTATAGCATTCATCTCCCGCCGAGTTACAGGGACAGCTGTCCGCCATTTCGTGCACGCAAACTAGTCACCTCACAGGGATACAGCGTCACCTTGAGGCCTTTTTGACACCGCATGTCGATTTGTCATATCCTTTCACAGAACGAAGCAGTGTGTTACTGGCGCCACAAAGCAATGGTTTCAGTGGACTGAATATCTACTAATAACATTAGAACATTATGTTTATGAGATTCACGAATGATGCCATCCGTGTCTCAGTTGTGTATACGGGTCGGATAACATCGCAGCTTTTAATGTGAGAAAGTGCACTAGTCGCCGAGGTGAGAGACATAACCCAAAAATGAGTTCATATTTACCGTATGGGGTATTGGAAGGTTTAGTAGTAGATCTGGTTACCACATAAACCTAGAAGGACGTGGCGCCATAGTGTAAATTGTGACCAGTGAAATTTGTGCTCAGAAAAGGTCGAGGTAAGATTCACTGATCGCCCTGTCCAGACTCCGCAACTTGCCCAACAGATAGAAGAGCCGAGGGCCCTTAGGTGCCGCACTGATGAAGTGGACTAGAGATGTTCGAATAACAAATAAAATGTCAAAATTCTTACTATCATAATTTATTTTATTTCCTATCAGATGGAATTACAAATATTTTTGCTTATGACATTAAATTCGTCCGTTCGATGATGAAGGAATGAGTGGCGTTGAGGCAGACCAAGGGATCAATACAATTAGCCAGTTAAAATGGGTGTATGTTGCAGTATCTACTCAAGTATCTAGGTATAACGTTGCAAAGCAATATCAAATGGAACGAGGACATAAGGACCGCAGCAGGGAAGGCGAATAGTCGAATGCGGTTAATTGGGAGAATTTTAGAAAAGAACAGCTTATCAACAAAGGAGTGTTTGGTATTCCCACAAAGACATTTTAAAAGAAGACATCGAACAATTCAGAAGGATAGTGCTATATTTGTTGCTATTAGATACGATTAATCACTCGAGTGTTCCGGAAACGCTCTGTGAACTTAAACAGGAGTTCCTGGAGGAAAAAAAAAAAATGGTTCAAATGGCTCTGAGCACTATGGGACTCAACATCTATGGTCATCAGTCCCCTAGAACTTAGAACTACTTAAACCTAACTAACCTACGGACATCACACAACACCCAGTCATCACGAGGCAGAGAAAATCCCTGACCCCGCCGGGAATCGAACCCGGGAACCCGGGCGTGGGAAGCGAGAACGCTACCGCACGACCACGAGTTGCGGACCCCGGATATGGTCTGTAGAATTCTTGTCTGGAGAAATCACGAGGCAGTCCGTCCTAGGAATGTTTTCTCCTGCCAGAAATCATCTACAAGAGTCGCTGAATGCGTCCGCTGAGAGGTGGTCTGAACACAAAGGAGCTCTGAAGGGTCGCTTATGTGGTTGCAGTGTCTCCCGTCTGTATCGGTACAGATAATGTCCATGCGACCACAAAACAGGACGAGAAGTCCTGTGCGCTCATCTAACATGATGATCCGTCTGCACTAGAGTGCAGCAAAAGAAAATTGGTCTCTTCCCATGCCGTTCCTGTGGTTACACGATATAGTTTTCATCCTGCAACAAGAATCACTTCGGAAACAAAATAAAATGATTGTGAAATTCTCTAGTTGGAGGTACTCTTCGTGATTCGGCAACAGTGCTTCTTAATTTTTCAATAGGCAACAGTCTCTGATTCGCGGGAGGGAATTAGGAGAGCAGAAGTGAGGGCCACAAGACTTGTGGTCGACCATTCGTCTTTCCTGATGCAGTCCTTATGTGCTCGTTCCATTTCATATTGCTTTGCAACGTTATACCTAGATACTTGAGTAGCTACTGCAACATACATCCATTTCAACCGGTTCACTGTATTGATTCCTTAGTCTACCTCAACGATTTTTGCACCCCACACGTTCCTCCACTACCGAACGTGATTTTTAAAATATAAGCGATATTATATCTAAATTCCTTGTCTGTAATTTCATTTTAAAGTTTTCCATTAAATTCCTGATTTGCTGGTGCACATTACTACAAATTTCACAGCTGAGAACAAGAAAATTAATAGCATAAATTTCCTAGATTTGTGCATAGAAAATCATAACACGCAAAATATCAAGATTGCAGAAAATGGTCAGCTTCCAGAAACACAATTCCTGCCACAGCATGTCGTCCAGATACTACTACCACTACTACTACGTGATCAGGCCCAGTGGACCGCACGCATCTACAAGTTTCCTCCTCCACTGTATTCTGTCCATTGCTGCTATCCGCCATTCGTCCACATCTATTGACATTTGTTTTAAATCTTCATGGAGTCCATCCCTCCAACGCTTCTTGGGTCTCCCTGGCGGTCTCTTTCCTGTAGGTGTGAAATCCAGGAGCTTCCGAGGCCATCTGTGATCCTCCATCCGGGCTACATGGCCAGCCCACTGCATTCGTTTGGCTTTGACAGCTCCTGCTATGTTGGGCTGCTAGTATAGTTCCTCAAGCTTTTGGTTGTATCTGATCCTCCATTCCCCTGTATCTGCATCCAGAACCGGACCGAAGATCTTCCGAAGCACTTTTCTCTCAAAGACAAGGAGCTTATGGAAGTCCTGTTTCCGGATACTCCATGTCTCACAGCCATATAGAACAACAGGCTGGATCAGGGTTTTGTACAGTCGAATCTTGAACTGTCTGGAGAGAGATTTGGACCGAAGCAGTTGTGCTAGGCTGTGGTAAGATCGGTTTACTGCCTGTATTCTGGCATTGATCTCTGCTTCACATGACGAGTTCTCAATGAAAAGTGCCCCTAGGTATTTGAATTCTTGCACTCTCTTGTAGGAATGGTCCCCAACCTGCAGTGATTGTAGATGATCAGCAGTCTGACAATGAGCACGCGTCATAACGAGGTACTCTGTCTTAGCTTCGTTTATGTTTATATCGTCCAGATATATACAAGAAACCTGTATATGAAACGATGATACACGAGCAAATAGAATTCTACTGAACAAGGAAGATAGGGAGAAGGAATTAGACATCATTAAGCAAATTGCATTGTCTGATGACTTCCCCATCTTACTGGTAGAAAAAATGAAGACACAAATAGCAAAAAAAGGAAAATATTCTTGTCTTTTTAGAAGGAATAATAATCCAATCAAATGAGTGACCAGCGCACTTTATGTAGGTAATATTTCTCAAAAGCTAGGAAATTAACTTGTGTCACATAAAGTAAAAGTAGCTTTCTCCACAAACAAAAAACTACAAAAAATTAGTGCACATACCAAACAATAAAAGTAAATTATTATACTCAGGGATATACAATATCACATGTACCACTTGTTAAAGGTACTACATAGAACAAACTCGCAGCAACAGTCGTACTAGATACACTGAACACATCAACTGTTACACACAAAACCAATTCACAATATCAACAATAACAAAACATATATAATACACTGGACACCCCTTCAGAAACATACAAGAAAGTCTTAAGATACTCCATCATTTCCGGAGATGACATTCAGTGGATATACTGGAGAAGGTGGAAATTCTTGTACGCCACGAAGAGCAAGGGACAAAAATTCTCAGCGACAAACTACACAGTGTATCATCAAATTTTTTAAAATGTATCTCCTGTATGTGATAATTATAATAAATTCCTTAAATATGGTCATTTCTTCGTAGATTCTACCCAATAAATGCAACAAAATGGAATTTAAAGGATAATCGGTAATTTAAAACTCAGTTATATTAATACACGTAAGTGACAACTTTATGTAAACAATGTAACTTCTATAAAAGTAACACGCCAGTCTGTGACCAAACTCTTTATGAATCCATGTGTCAAAATACATTTGTAACATATTTTGTTTTAAAAAACTAAGTGACCGTGAAGGTTTGTGTGTATATATATATATATATATATATATATATATATATATATATATATATATATATATATATATATATATGTGTGTGTGTGTGTGTGTGTGTGTGTGTGTGTGTGTGTGTGGTGGGGGGGGGGGGGACTCTACGCAATAGAAGAGGCACGGCACCCATAAGTAGACAGCGCAAAATTCTGTTCCTAACAATAGTATTTTTAAAAAATCCCAAGATTTACTCTGTCCGATTTTCCGATTGCAGTATAATCTAAAAAAGACAATAACAGTGGAAGAGAGGCAGAAAACTACACGTGCAAATATCACAGTTAATATTTATGTACATGTATTCACTTCACGATTTGAATGAACTTTGGAAACGCATCGTGCTAACCATGAAAAAATACGTCCAGTCCAATATTTTTTTATTTAATTCATGAATGACCCTGCTGCAGGCTTTCCGAAACATTAGTTGCGATGACTGAGATTACATAATAGTTCATTTGCTGTGATAGTGCTACGTTTTGAGTAAATCGGCGTCGTGGATAGACACTGCGAGTCCTGTGGTTATTTGAATCACATTTATATGAAAAGCTTTTTACAAAATCTTTTTGCTTCGCTTCAGCACGTTTTGAGTGCAATGTTTTGGAGGGAATAATTCTGTGTGATTTTTATGTCTTATTGTGTTATTACATAATGGTGAAAGTCAGAGCTGCAGCCAGTCCAGATATTACCTTGATTGTATTCCATAAATAACTTTTTGGGCAAGAAGCAGTATCAAAGGTGTGTCACTACATTGCAGTGATTGGAATTTTTGACATACGAGTTGTGGCAGTAAGTTTCTGACAGTTGAGCGTTATTTTAACACGGAGTTTCATTTGTTACGTTAACGTCGTGTTAAGGTAATTTCTAATAGAAATTTTAATGTAAATTCTTATAGTACTTTATACATTGTTTTAGAGCCGTTCCGTTAGAAGAACTACTTCTACGACAATGGTCAAATGTTTCTATTGCAATTCTGCTTTCTGTGTTTAACACAATGAACGCCATTAATTCCTTAAGGTAATTTACTTGCGTGCTGCATTCTTCTCCGGTTGTCTTCTGTCCTATCTCGTTTGGATACGAATTTGCATGTAAATGCTCATTCCTTCTACTCTTTCATCTTCTGCATGTTTTCACTAACAAGCGCCTTCAGTTTCTCGTGAGTAATTTACCAGAGCCTTACCCATCTCATTTTCTACTCCTTTAAGCTGGCCTTTGTGAATGAGAACATCTGTTCCCCTGTGAAGAAAAAATGAAGTAAAGAAAATTGTGAGCAATTCCAAGGGAACCGACAAATGACTTTTGTACAGTAAAATGCGAAATTATCAACACATCTTACCAGAAAGAAGAATGAAAAAGAAATCGGTGCTGATAAATGCATAATAACCAGCAACTTATTTTTGTTCATGAAGAGAGAAAATTCTCAGCGCCCTCGTGGCTGGCTTTCTGTTACTGTATGTAAAGAATACGCTTAGTTATATTATGTGACCCAAATTCAAGGACACTTCATTAAATTCAGTCGCGATCTTTTATTAAACGTCAGTTATTAATTACCTTGTTAAAAAGCTTGCATAAGGACAACTTGTGTTTTGACGAGCCTAGAGAGAAAATAAAATTAAATAATATTATTTGTTTGGTACGGAAATATTATTTAGATATTTTGATTATAGAATAATTCATTTCAGTTTATAATTATTAATTTTGATCCAGATGATAGTGAATAATAGGTTCCATGTGTGAAGAAGCATGCCACGTCAGCAAGGGTATCCCTGATAGGAGATAGTTCTCAGTTAGAAGCAGCCAGGAAACGACAATCTGTACAGAGTTTCTTTAGAATTCACTTCTAAACTTGCTACAGTTGACCCAGTTTTATGTAGGAACGTCCACTTAATGCGGAAACAGAAAATGGTGTCAACCATGACGATGTTTTCTAGCAGGAACCTCGGCTATAAACAGGACTCATTATGATCGCTGTGATAGTTTCGTTGATTTTCTGAAGGAACCAGAACGTACCGTACTCTCCTATTTATCAGTCTCCAACACACTGGACCCATGTTACGTATCACGTAGACGAAGGGCTGATGCTGGCAGCTTAGGTCCTTGGGGGAGTAGTGAAGGCCTCGTATACAGAGCGTTAAGTTTACCGTGCACGAGGCATAAATTACTTTCGTAATCCATGCGATCGAGAGATGAACCGCCAACCGCGTGTGTGTGTTTCATATTCCATAGTTTTTTTTTTTTCAAACTACAATGTTGTTCCCTTCATAACAGTTTCCTTCGGCAGCTGTAAACCGGCGCAGTCGTACACAGTCTTGGTAGCAGCGCTGAAAGTCTTCAACTGGTAGGGACTTTAACATGTCGGTCACATTCTCTAGATGTTTTCCGGAGTCCAAAATGATGTTCTTTTAAGACATTTTCAGTTTGGGGAAAAGAAAAAAAGTCACAAAGATTCAGATCAGGCAATCAGGGCGGCTACGAGATAACAGGAATGCCTTTTGAGGCCAAAAATTCCGTGATGGAAGTGGTCGTGTGACATGGGACGTTGTCACGATGCAGCATCCGCTTGTCTGCAATATTCGGTCTCACTCGATTCACCCTTTTGATGAGCCTTTCAAGGACATCTCTGTAAAACACTTATTAGACGGTTTGTCCTGGAAGATCAAATTCTTTATGCAAGATAATTTTGTGTGAGCCATTTGTTTAATATGTTTCTTTGCTTGACCACCTTCTGCAGCTGCTATTATATCGCCTATCAGCTATTATTGGATTTTGCCTCGCAAGCTTACTGAAATTAAAGAGTATGTTTTACCAGAAGCGTCTCAGTTTTATTTATAAAGTATCTTCTGTAGACTTTCTGGAAATGTAATGCACATAATATGTCTGATTTTTCAGCAGATGCGTTTCGCTATGATTTGTAAAGTATTTCCTTTGGCCTTTCTGGAAATATTATATACGTAATATGTCTCTACGTTTTGGTATTTATAGATTGAAAAGAGTCTTTCATAAAACCGGCGTGTAATGTACTTATGTGTTTCAGCCTCTTGTTTACACATTCTGAAGTCTACAGCTTTTTCCTTCGTTATTAGAGGCGTTTGAGGTTGAAAACAACATTGCTTCACATACACTTTTCGCAGCTTGTCACCTTTTTTGAACCCACTGTGTTTAAAAGCTGCATTTCTGTTTTTTTTCCACTTGACCTCACTTCTGTAAACTTCATAAGAGACAGAGTGTTATCGCTTCGGTGCTCCGCATTCAGCACAATGTTTACGTTTATTCATTTGTCCTCTGTGAAGATCGGGAGTTTTACCGAATTATGAACGCAGTTTTTTCACTTGTTTATTTATGTGCTACACCTCTTAGGACTTCATCGTAAATTTTACGATGAAACCGCGATCTCTTCTATTCTCATTATGGAGAGAAGAAACTAAAAAAAAAAGAAAAGAAAAAAACGAAAAGGTCATTCTGAAATGGGTTTATAATCCTGGGTGAATGGATATCAGTGATAAGGTTCGCCGATGACATTGCAGTATTCTATGAAAATGAGGAAGAACTATAGGTCCCTTCGAAGGAAATAAACATTTCACTGAGGAAAGTACTGGATTAACAGTAAACTAAATTGGGGGCCAGATAGCAAAAGTGGAGAATATCTGCTACCTTTCGAGAAAAATAGCGTGTGACGCAAGAAGTAAGGATAGTATAAGAAGCCGACTGGCGCTGGCAAAGAGGGCATCACACGCCAAAAGAAGTCTACTAGTGTCTTAAATCAGATTTTGACTTTTTTGCACTGGTAACAAGGTCTCAGACTGAGCCATAAGGGGCATATATTGATGAGGACGGAAATCGGAATATATCTAAACAACTTATTGAAGGCTGTGCGTGCCACTATAACTTTTAAGCTTTTTAGTTCTCATGTACTCACGAATAATTTGAAGATTAACAATGATTATCCCAATAACAAGTGTACTGTATGTACTAAATTTTTTTTAGATCAAATAGCACAGCTAAATTATTACTCATGTGGTAAATCTCGGAGTAGTTTAGTAGTTCATTGAAGCCAGGTGTTCACTGCTCCAACTTGTATGCTAGGTACTTTAGTTTATTTGCAGTATTTCGTATTTAAATTATTAATTTACTAATGTTTTCAAATTTTCAAAAAATTCATAATTGATATCTGTGGATCATAAGACATTTTCTGTGCATAACTGCATGTTCTGATAGCTTCTACGCAAACCACTTACTAACTCGAACTGTGCAAAAAGACACGTGCTCGCCAAAAACATGAAATGAGCATTCTTAATAATATATTTCTTATAGAACTGATTTACATTTTGAATTTTAATATTATTGCTGGTATTCATATTGCACTTCTTACAAACTGAAGTAACTCTCTAAGTTGTAAGAAGTTTTAAAAGTGACCAAAAAAGTAAACTAGCAGATGAGGCAATTATTACAAATATAAAATTGTTTCACTGTTCATTTGAATCTGACTGAACAACGCAACTGTATTCAGATGTTCAACAGCTTATCACTAGCAAATATCAAATAAATAAAATGGATCAAATGGTCACACACAGATCCCCAGTGCATTAATATTCCAAAATAAATTAACTGACGTTTTGTCATGACAATGAGTGAAAATACCAATGTCTCGTGGAACAAAATCACACATCTTTAAAATTAATACGTACGTGAGAGGAATCGATTGGCACAAGCTAGGAAATTATGACAGGATTCGTGGGGACCGGACGGAAGACTAACAAAAATAACAAAAAACGAAGAGTAATATACTAATAATAATAATTGAAATTGAGAATATGTTAAGACTATAGAACAGATCTAATCTGTGAAGCACTTGCAGACACTGTCTCGAAACTAAAGCTCATGGGCCAAATTTCCCAGCCTTTGAAAATAAATGCAGGTGTAAATAAGGTGATGGATTATCTACAGTCCTCTTCAACAGTGTAGGAAAAAAAGAGAGTAAAACAAAAAAAAAAAGAAAAGTTAAAAGAATATCAAATGTCACCAATAGAACTGGGAACAAAGAAACTGTGTACTGTTCTAAACGTCGTGGCATTTGTGGACGATTTTCCTGTACTATCTACAAATATAGCAGACACTGCAATACTAGTCGACACCTTCGAACACACAGCCACTAAGAAGGGTTTGAGAACCTCTGCAGAGAAGACCATATTTATCGCTAAAATAAACATTTTACCTGACAAAATGAAAAGGAAAAAATGTTCAAATATTTAAAAGGGTAAATCAAAATTATTCGTAGTGCTGACATAATTCTTTTTACATAGTTCATACTGACCTCTGCTTCGTTTATTTTGTTATTTTGTTGTGGTCCTGCTATGAAAGTTTGATCCTAATTCCTCCATTTGTCATCCTCTTATTGCCGATAGGCCATGGCTGTTCTGTTAGAAGTTTGCGCCAAAGAGGAACAACGAGTAGTGATCAAGTTTTTGTGGTCGGAAGGCATATCGGGTGACGATTTCCATCAAAGAATTTCCGAAAAATAAGGGAACATTGTATTTCCGCAAAGGAATGTCTCTGAATGTAGTACAAAATTCAAAAATGGTCGCGCAGGTCGTGTTGCATCTTGAAGAAGGAGGCGGACGGCCGTTCACGGCCACAAATGACAATATTGAGGGTGCACGTGTCATGGTTCTGGCAGACAGATGAATGACTACTGATGAAGTGGCACATCATCTGCAAATTAGTCATGGTGTTCCCTACTAAATCATCCACAACATACTTGGATTTCATAAAATCTGTGCAAGATAGGTCCCGAAACAACTCCCAGTGTTGCAGAAAATATTGTGTTTGGACGTCAGCCAAAACGTTTTGGATCGCTATGGTGACGAAAGTGACGGCTTCTTAGACAGAATGATCGCTGGTGACGAAATGACGTAACACGGATCCACGATTACGAGCTGGACAGTAAACGGCAGAGCGTGGAATGGAAACATCCGCAGTTGCCCACTAGGGAAAAATTCTAAGACCAACAATCGGCAGGAAAACTGATGCATGAGTTTTTTTTGGAATGTACAGAACCCAGTACTGGAACATTATCAGTAGTGTGGCATAACAGTAAACAGTGTGCGTTACAGTGAGATGCTTACTGACAGGCTAAAACGCAATTCGAAGCAATCGCCCAGGACTACTGTCGAAAGGAGGTATTTTGTTGCACGACAATGCCCGTCCACATACCACTATTCACACTACTGAAACGTTCCGTTAACTCCCACTGTCACTTGTCTGGTCCACCCAAATAGGCATTAAGGTGCCGTTGATTCACCTCTGAGCAGGAAGTAAAGGACGCGTTGTAAGTATGACTCACTCCTCAGCCGAGGACTTTCTTTTCTGAGGGCATCAGGAAGCTTGCGCAACGACGGATCAAGTGCGTCGAAACTCAAGGGGACTATATTGAAAAAATGATGTCGACGTACATGTCCTATTTGTACTGCGATAATTGCGGATAATTTTTGACTTCCCCTCGTAGTAAAGAAATTCAAGAAAATGGGGCAGAAAGATGTGCTACAAATGAAAGTATTCACAAAATGGAAAAGGGATATTGCATAACGAAAAATATTTACAATAACAAGTGCACATCTAGAAATGCAAAAAGTATGTATTACAACACGCTAGTGAAATGTGGCTCCCTTCACACATGTGATTTCCTAGCACTGAATTACAAATTACATAAACTATAAATATAAAAGAGAAGAGTCATGAAGAAAATTTTAGGCCCAATAATTTGTGTAGAAACCTGGAAATTAACAAATAATAAAGCAATACATAAAAACATAGAAAAAACAACAAAACAGTAAGCATAAGAAGCAGATGTGTATAGTTTTTGTTTATTGAAACAGTGTTAATGACAATAAGCTGATTAAACAGAACATCATTTATCTCTGTGGAACGAAACTGCCAACATGCTGGACACTAGAAGTCAAGCACATCAGTTAATCAAATATGAGGTCATAATGGGAGTGTAGTGACTATGAGTGGACACCAGCATCTAGAAATATAGAATCTGCCTGTTGCCCTTCATCCATAGTTCGCATTGTACCATGTGAAAAAAGGGCAAGTTGAATTTCGCACGAATGGTGCTTTCTAAAACCATGCTGATTCGTAGAGATAAGCTTTTCTGTCTCTAGAAAATTTGTTGCATTCGAACTGAGAATATGTTCAAGGATTCTGCAGCAAACCGATGTTAGGGATATTTGTCTGTAATATTGTGGGTCCGTTCTTTTTCTCTTCTTATACACAGTAGTCCCTGTGCTTTTTTTCAGTCGTTTGGGACTTTGCGCTGTGCGATAGAGTCGCGATAAATGAAACCTAGGTAAGGGGTCAATGCAGTAGAGTACTCTTTGAAAAACAGAATTCGGATTCCATCCAGACTTGGACACTTATTTACTTTCAACCCCTTCGGTTGTTTCTCTACGCCAAATATGCTTATAACTATGTCGTCCATACGTGAGCCTGTTCGATGGTCAAACGACGGTATGTTTGTTCGCTTCTCCTAAGTGAATGATTTCTTGAACGTGAACTTTACAACGTCGGCTTTCGTTTTGTTATCTTCAACTGTCACACCAGACTGGTCAACAAGTGACTGGGATGAAGCCTTAGACCCTCTTAGGGAACTAGAATTTTCTCTGGTTCTCTGTCAGATCTTTTGCTAAGATATGACAGTGGTATGCTTGGAGCATAGATCTTTTCACCGACGCGCGAGTCTATTAACCTTTGCTTGTTATCATTTCCGCATTCTTTTTTTCCGAATCTCTTTACTAAACTATGATGGATCTTTTCCGTCCTTAATCCACTTACTGGGTACAAAATTGTCCAGACCAAGATTTACAATCTGCTTAAACTTTGCCCATAATATGTCTACGTCTGTCTTACTGGAACTAAATGATGTCAATTCACTGTCTATGTGAGATGCTAACAACTATTTATCTGCTCTTTCTAGCGGAAACACTCTTCTAGCCTTCTTAACTGACTCATTAACTCTCGTAACCATGGTAGTTACAATGACATCATGAACGCTAATCCTCGTTTCTTTACTGACGTTGTCGATAAGCTCCAGCCTATTGGTAGTTACAAGGTCTAAGATCCATTGCGCGTGGGCTGCCGAACTAAATGATCAAGACAGTTTTCAGGAATCGTATTCAGAAGAACTTCGCACGACTGCCTGTCTGTTCCTCTGCACTATATCATAGACATCCCAGTCTATAATCGGCGGTTTAAAGACGCGTCCAACAAGTAACGCATGATCTTGGTATTTACGACATCGTGACCATAGACATTCTTTGAATGATTCTGTAACTGTGACAGCAGAATCGGGTGGCCTGTTGAAAATCTAACAGTGAAACTGGATTCGCCTAGACCTGTAGTAGGCGACCAGATAACTTCACTGTCACTCTCAACTTCGACCTCAATAGAGACAATACTTTTGACAACTGAAATGAACAGTCCCCCTCGTATCGCCTCTAATCTGTTTTTCCGATACACGTTCCTTGGCTCCAAAATATCTCAGAACTTTCCACTTCGGGTTTCAGCCAGCTCTCGGTCCAGAGAATAGTTTGAGTGCGAGTATGAGACACTTTGATCATACTGCATCTGGTATTATGGCATTGCTGAATTAGTCCGCGCGACCGCTACGGTCGCAGGTTCGAATCCTGCCCCGGGCATGGATGTGTGTGATGTCTTTAGGTTAGTTAGGTTTAAGTAGTTCTAAGTTCTAGGGGATTGATGACCTCAGATGTTAAGTCCCATAGTGCTCAAAGCCAATTGAACCTGAATTAGTAATAATGTTTCAGCTGCATTTTTAAAACCAAAGAAGTCAGTTGTATGAACTGAAGTTACTTGGAATGGCACCATAGTTTTAATGGACCCAACAATCGTGTGTAAAATAAATTTCTTTCATTTCACGTCTATCGACATAATTTGTAGCTCCTCAGACTACTGGATTCGGTCAGAAATGACCATCTTCAGAACTGTTTCATAAAAAAACATGTCCTAATATATTGGAGCTAATGTGGCATCGTCAGATGCTAAATACAAAATCAGCGCCAGCATCGGCTCACACACACATACAGGGTGTTTCAAAAATGACCGGTATATTTGAAACGGCAATAAAAACTAAACGAGCAGCGATAGAAATACACCGTTTGTTGCAATATGCTTGGGACAACAGTACATTTTCAGGCGGACAAACTTTCGAAATTACAGTAGTTACAATTTTCAACAACAGATGGCGCTGCAAGTGATGTGAAAGATATAGAAGACAACGCAGTCTGTGGGTGCGCCATTCTGTACGTCGTCTTTCTGCTGTAAGCGTGTGCTGTTCACAACGTGCAAGTGTGCTGTGGACAACATGGTTTATTCCTTAGAACAGAGGATCTTTCTGGTGTTGGAATTCCACCGCCTAGAACACAGTGTTGTTGCAACAAGACGAAGTTTTCAACGGAGGTTTAATGTAACCAAAGGACCGAAAAGCGATACAATAAAGGATCTGTTTGCAAAATTTCAACGTACTGGGAACGTGACGGATAAACGTGCTGGAAAGGTAGGGCGACCGCGTACGGCAACCACAGAAGGCAACGCGCAGCTAGTGCAGCAGGTGATCCAACAGCGGCCGCGGGTTTCCGTTCGCCGTGTTGCAGCTGCGGTCCAAATGACGCCAACGTCCACGTATCGTCTCATGCGCCAGAGTTTACACCTCTATCCATACAAAATTCAACCGCGGCAACCCCTCAGCGCCGCTACCATTGCTGCACGAGAGACATTCGCTAACGATATAGTGCACAGGATTGATGACGGCGATATGCATGTGGGCAGCATTTGGTTTACTGACGAAGCTTATTTTTACCTGGACGGCTTCGTCAATAAACAGAACTGGCGCATATGGGGAACCGAAAAGCCCCATGTTGCAGTCCCATCGTCCCTGCATCCTCAAAAAGTACTGGTCTGGGCCGCCATTTCTTCCAAAGGAATCATTGGCCCATTTTTCAGATCCGAAACGATTACTGCATCACGCTATCTGGACATTATTCGTGAATTTGTGGCGGTACAAACTGCCTTAGACGACACTGCGAACACCTCGTGGTTTATGCAAGATGGTGCCCGGCCACATCGCACGGCCGACGTCTTTAATTTCCTGAATGAATATTTCGATGATCGTGTGATTGCTTTGGGCTATCCGAAATATACAGGAGGCGGCGTGGATTGGCCTCCCTATTCGCCAGACATGAACCCCTGTGACTTCTTTCTGTGGGGACACTTGAAAGACCAGGTGTACCGCCAGAATCCAGAAACAATTGAACAGCTGAAGCAGTACATCTCATCTGCATGTGAAGCCATTCCGCCAGACACGTTGTCATAGGTTTCGGGTAATTTCATTCAGAGACTACGCCATATTATTGCTACGCATGGTGGATATGTGGAAAATATCGTACTATAGAGTTTCCCAGAATGCAGCGCCATCTGTTGTTGAAAATTGTAACTACTGTAATTTCGAAAGTTTGTCTGCCTGAAAATGTACTGTTGTTCCAAGCATATTGCAACAAACGGTGTATTTCTATCGCTGCTCGTTTAGTTTTTATTGCCGTTTCAAATATACCGGTCATTTTTGAAACACCCTGTATAAATTATAGTGTATACAAAAGTCAGCAGCTTTATTGTTCAAAACAACTTGTCTGTAAATCTTGCTGAACAAAAAGTTTGATGGATGGCACTTGTAACTCTAGAGGACAGCACTGCACAAACCACGCGCGATCTAGGAATGAATATTAGAAACATTTTCTGCATGTTTTGAAACCTGAAATAAATCTAGAGACTTGTAATAGAGTACCAAGAGCACAAAAGTACTGAAAAATGTTTTGTGAAAAAATGACACTTGGAACATTTGACATTTCCACTCTTCAATTGTTTACCGTCTTGTGAAAATGTTCATAGCTTGTTATTATGCTACACGCTACCCAAACACAAAATTAAGAGTAAGACCAATTCTGCTCATAGTCCTACGCCTCAAATCGAACGAGGTGGCGCAGTGGTTAGCACACTGGACTCGCATTCGGGACGACAACGGTTCAAACCCATGTCCGGCTATTCAGATAGGTTTTAGGTTATTTCCCTAAATCGTTGCAGAAAAATGCCGGGGTGGTTCCTCTGAAAGGGCACGGCCGATTTCCCTCATACCTGACACAAATCGAGTTTGTGCTCCGTCTTTAATGACCTCGATGTCGACGAGACGTTAAAGCCAATCTTCCTTCCTTCCTACACCTCAACCTTTACACAAGTCGTTATCATTATTGTAATTATTACAAATGTGGGGGAACTTCGGCTTTTGTACGCGTTGAGGGTTCCGAACAAACTTAATTGATTATATAGACAGGTCATCCATCCCGATGCTTGAGAATCTCTACAACTTTTATCTGCTATCGACATTGATATTGGCAAGAATCTTTTAATTTTAAGTTTGAAGTCAGAAAATAAATGACAAAACAAACATGTTTTCGTGGTATGTAGCTAAAAATTAACAATATTCTGACTTTTTTTCCTTTCAAGTTGCATTGTGAAACCGTGTTTCTTGCCAAATTTCATGAGTCTAGGTCAAACCTTGTAGGTTTTAATGGGTGAGATAGCGGATGTCAGATTATGTGACGTGAATGGCCGTATATTTTGATTTTATTAACATAGAAGCTTAATATTTTTACACTACCAAAATACCACAGAGCACCATTTGTAACACAAATTTCAACTTGATACCTCTACCGCTTCCTGAGAAAAAGGGATCTTAACAAACGAATAGACAGACAGTCGGACAACAAAGATAAAGAAGCATTTCTTTCCTGTGATGTAATTACAAAGTCACAATTTTCGTATTTTTTCTTTTACTTGTACTTTGAAACCGTTCTTTTTACCAAATTTTCTATTTATAGCTCAATGGGAAGTACCTTAGAGGTTTTGATGAGTGAGTTTATGAGTATGAACATGTATGACATAAATTCCCGTATCTTTTGAAGACATAGGATCAGAAGTTTCAATTTTTAACAACCCCAAAGGACTGTAGCCTTCAGTATGTGACATAAATTTGAACATGATACATCTACGGGTTCCTGAGAAAGAGGGTATTTAACAAACGGGCAGACAGACTGACAGCAAAGCAATTTTATAAGGGTTCCATTTTTACCGACTGAGACACGGAATCCTAAAAAGCAGTAGATGCAGCACAAAGAGATATTTCAAGAAGTAAGTGTTGATTCCAACGCAGAAGGGGAAGGGGAACGGGTGTGAAGTGATCTAAAGAAAGAAAAAATAGACATTGTGGATAGATGAAGGAATATTGGAGGAAGGAGCAAACGAGAAGGCAGTGAAATTGTCACGTGGTCCCTAGCGCACCAGAAGAGAAGAGTAAAAATATTACGGCAACGCACTATATCTCACTTTAGGAAACCAGCCATGGTGGTGATTTCGTGGCCACGGGCGGTGATTTAGCGCGGGCAGCCCCCGGCGCCGCACCAGCTGTTTGTTGCTGGGCGGAGGCAACAGGGCGCTGCCTTGGCAGTCGCCGTTCCATTGTTCGCAGCAGCTGCAGCGGCGTAAGCAGAAGGCGTCCTTTCGGGTCTCATTAACGCTGCAGCGCCCACCTCGTTACTTTTTAACGCCACAACGCTAGCTTTTTCTCGCGCAGCCTTAAGGGCCGCCAGCGCTGATTTCGTAGACCATTCGCAGAAAATAACGCTCGAAGGAATGGACGTTCGACTACACCGCAGCTAGGTGGTACACTGATGAGACAAAACGTTATGACCACTGCCCATAGCGAGGCTGAATGTCACCTGGTCCTGTTGCGGGCACGTGAAAAGGTAAGGACAGTATCGTATATCTCCGAATCCAATACGACTCCGAAAGCAGGACGACCCCCCAATTGTCCAGCAACGGATTATAAGAAGGTATGTATGCGTGCACAAGTTTTATTTTGAAAGTTTACAGATGTTTACCTTAGTACAGGTTGCTGTACTGGTACACAGAAAATAAAACTAAATAACGAACTCCCTCAGTCGGAAAAAGAAGCTACTTAGTCCTCCTCATTGTAATGGTCCACAGAATCTGCTGTTTCACTGATCTTGCATTTCTTCCCATCGCAGATCGTCGTCACTCTAGTCTAATGTATTTGTTGCGTGGGACTTCTTAAGGCCGTGCACATTTGATGCTCTGGATATGTGTGTCCAAGCAGTCTGGATCCATTCCGCAATTAGAGATACTGCAGGCTTCATCGGCTTCCAGGTAAGGGTCAGAGCTTAACCATCTTGAAGAAACCAATTGCTGTACAGTTGCTTCAGATGGTCTTCAAATAGCTTATTTACCACCACATCTAACACAAACTTGGAGTTACAGAGCCATACCTCCTGCAACGACGACAAGATAGGTGTTTACTTTCAGGATTTCTGCCTTCACTGCTGGTGTCAGACCCCCACTGAAAATATCAAGGATCAAGAGTCTACGATTATTTACAAGCGCCTCTGGCCTCGTGCTCCAGACTGTATGGAATCAGTCTATAACCAACTCATTGCTGATGGCTCAAATGGGTTCAAATGGCTCTGAGCACTAGGCGACTTAACTTCTGAGGTCATCAGTCGCCTAGAACTTAGAACTACTTAAACCTAACTAACCTAAGGACATCACACACTTCCATGCCCGAGGCAGGATTCGAACCTGCGACCGTAGCGGTCTCGCGGTTCCAGACTGTAGCGCCTAGAACCGCTCGGCCACTCAGCCGGCCTCATTGCTGATCGAGCATTTCCTGCAGCAATGAAATATGACACCAGGCGACAGTATCTTTTTTTTTTTTTTGGCACAGTTTTACGACTGATGATGAGAAGGATCGTATCTTTGCTCCACAGCCAAGCACACACAACCTCAAGATGATTCGTAGTTTCTCATGGCCCGTAGTGCTAACCAGTACACTTTCGGCGTCTTTTTCTTCAATTGTTGTACTGTATGGCTTGTCGAAGTAAACAGGACTCAGCGTTTCTGATTTGCCCCATGACGTAAGCATGTTCCTTACTCAGTCTTATAACATGTCGCTGATACTCAACCAACTTCTCCACATACGATGGAAAAGAGAGTGGAAGAAACCCCTTCCCTCGACAATTTCTCTTCTTCATACCTCTTCTGTGTTATCACAGATGATGTATCATTGATTTCATTTGTATTAAGAATGCAGTATACGCGAGGTACCTATTTGCTTCCACTGCCATGAGTGCAACACACAAGTTCTAATAATTGCTCACCAGCCTGCAGTCTTATGTAGATATTGTCCCCTGCGCAGAAAACAGTACGTAGGTCGTGAATCTGTTATTTTTAGGCTGTAAAAAACTCTTAGCGAGGAACAAATATTTCAGAAGTAGTTAAATTTCCAATTGGTTTGTTCGTATGGGATGCCACTAGCTTTTTATTAGCAGAACACGAGAAACTACTTAATTACATTCTACTTACTTTAGTGTCACAAATAATTTCTGTTCTTCAACAAAATAATGAACTGCAAATTTCCGCAATTACTATCACACTGTTCTCAACTACGTTCAAAATAAGAGTTTGCAAACAAAGTGTTAACTGACACCGACCGCGGCAGACAACACGTCTGTCCTTCGACTCCGCCGAACCAGCTCTGATCTTACAACCGAACCACTTCGCCCGCCATCCAAGTTGAGCGCGATCCGAAGATCACCGAAGTGCTTCGTCTGCCTTTTCGTTTTGCAGTTATTATTCTGCTGGTTACTAATACTTCTGAAGTAATGGAGTGATAGCACGCTATTGAGAGACGCTTCTCTCTGGTACCTCACGACACATTGCATCACCTTGACATTGCTGCCTTCTGAACTGCTTTAAGAAGACCTTCTTGTACCTGGATAAGATGGTTGCAGCGCTAGAAATATTGTAAAGTCCATTGCGTCGTATTATACTGGGGAACAATTTTTTTCTGCGGCGTAAGATTGTGGAGTCTATTTAGATAATATGATGATTAAGTACACAGCGTATAAATTATTTTGTTTGAATAGACTCTGGTTCTCATGATAAACCGTTCTATAAAAAACACACTTCTTTTACTAATCTACCCTCATTGACGTGTCTTTTTCGAAGTAAGTAACTGTACGCAATACAGCCTGTGCCCCAAAATGGCCTAGTGCCTTTGTCTTGGTAGCTATGCAAGGAGTCCGACAGGTGGCAGCATATGCGCATTCGGCAAACTACTTAATTACATTCTACTTACTTTAGTGTCACAAATAATTTCTGTTCTTCAACAAAATAATGAACTGCAAATTTCCGCAATTACTATCACACTGTTCTCAACTACGTTCAAAATAAGAGTTTGCAAACACAGTGTTGCTTCTCACAGAAAGTGCCGTGACTATCAGTCATTTCACATGTGAGCTTTTGTTGTTTGCCATTGAGTCGATGTTATTTAGTGCACGTAAACGTCTTGCGTCACTCATTCGTTGCAGTTTTTCTACAAATGTGATACTGTGTCAGTTACGTCATGCAACTGTCTTCTTTGGGCGCTTTTGTTACAAAAAGTATGAGTTCTTTTCGGAAGCCTTGTGTTAAAAACCCTAACCATTTCTGCTACATATGTGGTAAATATTGTCAAAAAGACCGACGACGGAATATAAAGGATTCTGTAAAACAAAACATTCGGGCATATTTTGGAAAACAACTTTGACAACAAAGTAAATGTTGAGCCCCACACAACGTATGTAAAACGTGCGTGGATTCACTTCGATATTGGAGTCACGGAGGACGAAAAAGGCTTCCTTTTGGAATCCCAATAACATGGACAGAGCCAAGAAACCACCTCGATGATTGCTAATTTTGTACTGTGAATGTAAAAGGTGTGGATCTATAGAGAAAGAGCTCTTGGGTTTATCTAAACGTACAAACCGGTAAGCCACCTATCTTGCACAGCGAAAATTTGCCAATACCGGTATTTACTTCCTTATCAGACGATTACTGTGATGATGTCGAAATGCTAGATAATCAGAGCAAAAGCAATAGTGAAAGTGAATTCGGAGAATGTAGTCCTACACTGCAAGGCTTTTCTCAGGGCGAGCTAAACGACTTGATTCGAGATTTAAATTTATCTAAGAAATCAGCCGAACTGCTCAGTCTCCTCCCAGATAGAGTAAGAATCACCACAGTAAATTTAAAAGTGGAATGTATACCGTAAATGACAACAGATTTAAGAAATTAACATGAAAGGAATCTAACAGAGACCTTTCAAGAAGTTAAAGAATAAGAAATGAGGTGAGTCGGAAACTTGTGATGACGAACAAACTGCTGCTTCACCCATAATTTGTATATCAAACTTAATTAGAAGTATCTAAAGATTCAACCGTGAATTAAAGCATCTAAATAACCACAGAAATGAAAGGAAACCTCTAATAACAATTTCCTATCTACAGAGGAACTAAATCTGTAAACAGATTTTGACTGCCGTTATTTTAAGAGAAATGAATACATTGTTCAATTGAAATTTCCGATCTTAAATCGAAAACAGACACACACACAACAGATTTTCAAACAGTGACCGACAGACTCGAACAATTAGAACTAACACAGGATTCCGATGTCATTAAATCCGACGTTAAAAAATTGAACGAAACCACATGTAAAATACAAAAACAGATTAATGCCTCTGACACTAAAACCGATGATCAGGTAAAAATACTGACTGAAAAATATGATGAATAGGCCAGTCGTATTGACGTTATTGAAAATAAGAATGACAGCAAATCAGACGATACTTCACCGGTTTCGTTTAACCAAACACCTGAATTCCAAAATTTACAGCAGACGATCAATGAGATTGATTCGTCCAATAATACATTACGTAGAAAATTGTCAACTTTACAGCAAGAGGTAACAGAGATGAAAAATGTTTCAGCGTTTAACACATCACAGCAGACGCCACATTCCGAATTTTTGTCACATTCACACAGCCAGTGTAACTAAGGCAATTTACAGAGACTACGCGACTTAAAATCCGAAAAGACACAGACAAACAGATTCATAAGCAATCGTGAACATATTCACACATTCAGAGACGATAACGTTGATTACGAGCAATTTTTATCCGTAAGAAAATCTAAGGAATTTAAAAATGACAGAGCACAGGTATACGCTTTGAACTGGATACGTCGATTTATTTTTGTACTTTCACCAGCTTGGTCTGTAACACAGAAACTAGCTTTGAACCGTATTCGACAATTTATTTTTGTACTTTCACCGCCATTACCTGTAATGCAGAAACTACAACTAGCATGGATACAGCAATTTATTTTTGAATTTTCACCGGCATTGCCTGTAACGCAAAAGCTAAAATGTATTTGCAGCGCGTAATAGACCTCAGGGGATTCATTACGCTTTAATGAGTATGTGCCGTAGCGTGCACAGGCCCCGAGCTGTAGTAGTGCTGTTTCATCTTTAGTTTTCTGCACTGCTGCCTTCTCTTTTACTATCCTTTATATCTATCAAAACAGCTCTTTAACTATTGCTCTACCTAGTATTAAGAAAAGTGAGTAAAGAAAACCCGATAAGACAAGTTATACCGAAAGTGACACTTTTTCATTAGACGCTCCAGAAATGAGAACCACAAGAACTATAATATCAGAGAAAATTTTAATCATCAGCATGTACAAATTTTTCAGCAGTCGCAAACATATTTTTGGTAACAATACAGGTTTTTCACCGCAACAGCATGAAAGTCAGCCGGTTAGCATACCTAACTAACAATGTAATGCAGAAGGTCAACCAAGCTTTAATGTTTCGCCGCGTGCACGTATAGTCTCAGCTCCAACAAATGGTAACGCAAAGCAACAAGGAAATAACTACGTACAAAAAACACAGTATTTTAATTCCTATCGCAATGCGCCGTATAGCAATGACTATCACGACAGACGTAAAAACAATGAGCACAATTTTCAGCGTACATCTAATAACAGCCGGTCTTACCAACAGCAAAATCATCCGCAAGAACATATTCTCATGAATGAACCAGATAGTAGATATCATCCAGAACGTAATACGTCAGGAAGAGTTAACAGAACAGTACAAATAGTGGAAATGCCACAGCATCCTCCTGAAAATAATAGCACGTCAAATGGAATTTGATTAAATACAGTACAGGTTGTATATTCCAGTAAGGCAAGCAATAATTTTGACACGCAGAATCTTGTTCACGAGAATGTTATTTGAAACATGCCTTGTTGAATGCACCACTTTTATCGCACCCAGATCTTACCAGAAACTTTTCCATTGCCACCGACAGTTCTAACACCGCTTTAGGCGTACATTTTTTTCAGGAAATTGAAGAAGATGGCTGTACTGTAATTAAAAACATAGCATTTGCAAGTCGCATTCTGTCATCTGCTGAACGAAATTATTCTGTTACAGAACTTGAAACATTATGTGTTGTTTGGGCTTTTACGAGATTTCGGCATTTTCTTTATGGAAGACACACCACCGTTTACACAGACCATAGAGCGATACAATTTTTACTTTCCGCTAAATTTACTCACGACAGATTAAGCAAATGGAAACTTTATTTGCAGGAATTTAATTTTACAATAGTTCACATTCCCGTTACACAAAATATTGTAGCAGATGCACTATCTCGTTCTATCAGCAACAATCAGCAAAACATCGCAACCAACTTCTGCAAAGCAAATTTCAGCGTCATGTACATTCAATAAGTTGCATTTGAAAATTTTATTTCGTCGTCATTACAGGACATAGCACAAGAGCAGAGTAAAGACAACGTGTGGAAAGAAATTAAACACCTTTGGCAAGATAAGAATAATGTTACCATTAGAAACCATTACACTGTACGCAATGACATTCTGTTTCGCCGCTCTCATCCTGACAGCAACAATTGGTTATTATGCATTCCTGACGAGCTTGTTAACAAATTAATTTGGTATACTCATTTAAGTTACGCACATTACGGAGCTAGAAAATGTTTTCTTATACTGAGACAGAACTGTTATTTTGCCAACATGGAGAAACGTATACGACGAGTTTTAGCGTCATGTAAAATCTGCCAGAAAGCTAAATCAGATACGACTTCACATATTCCTCCATTATATCCCATTGTACCTGTTAAATTGAGACATATGACCGCTGTAGACAATTTTGGTCCGATTCCCAGAACTAATAGAGGTTTTTGCTACATCTTTGACGCTGTTGAACTCAATTCAAAATTTATTACCTTCACTCCGTTACGCAAAGCTTCTGCTAAAACTGTTTCGAAAGCATTTGTAAAACATTTTCTATTTCATGTAGGGCATGTGTTGAAAGTAATTTCCGACAATGGATCACAGTTTCGATCTGCTATATGGACACGTATGTTACGATCTAGAAACATTTCTCCGATATATATATTCAGGTACCATGCTTCTTCGAACCCTTGTGAACGAATAATGAAAGAAATTGGTAAACTGTGTAGAATTTACTGCCATAAAAAACATATTGATTGGGACACATACATACACTTATTCCAGGATATAATTAATTCCATACCAAATGAATCCACTATGCTATCTCCGTCGGTTATACTGAAAAATGTTGAACCACCTAACAAAATTAAAGAATTAGTAACATTTCCTACATCTCGTCGACTACGACACCATGAAATAATTGACATTGCGCTGAACAACATCAAACGTGCCGCAGAGCGTCGGAGAAGACACCAAAAACAGGTTTGTATACGCCGTGACTTTCACGTTGGACAGAAGATATTAGTACGTACACACTATTTATCCAACAAAATAAAAGGTAGGTGCAGTAAATTTGAACTTCTATACGCAGGTCCATATCGGATTCGCAGCATTCCTCACCCCAATATTGTACACGTCGAAACTTTGAGAACCAGAAAATCGAAAGGAAACCACCACGTCTCCAACATCAAACCCTTTATTGAATGAACATACTTTATGATTTATCACACCGTAATGCCATTTCCTAATTTGTTTATGACCACTTATGCAATTATATTCACATGACTACTTACTTATGATTATCGTATTTTTTCTTGGCAAGTGCCCGGAAAGGTAAGGTTAGCAGGTCGCTTTTCTTGTCGTTACACATCAGACCGTGCACATTTTCCATTTTTTATGTATGTATGATTGTTTTCCTGTTTTGTTTGTATGCACTATGAAATATTTACGATATAACAAACACCAGTTGACTTTGACATTTTTGCCTTATAATATCTCAACATCGTGACTATTTTACACTTATTTTTGCTGCTACATTATGATATTCTGTGTACATTTTTGCATATGCACACTGTCTATGTTTTTGACATATTACGTTTTCTGTCATGCTATGCTGTATGCTTAATTATATCACTATAAACCAGTTTTTATCTAATGGGTATATGAATTAAATGCAAGACATTAGTCTTTGTTCATCATTTTCAGAAAGAAATAACGTGTAAAGGAAATAAATTAAACAGAAATTTGAATTTCACCTACGGAATAAACGAAAGAAGATGCAAAAACCTTATGAGGAAGAGTAAATGGATCAGAATTAACAAGCATTAACAAGAATATACTATACACATCGTAGAATAGCAGTCTTAACTAATTTTTTCTTTCAGAATACGAAGCGATTGATGCAGGCTGTCAGACAGAACTTCACATCTTAGTTTTAGTGAGGAAATATGCTAGAAATAAGGAATAGTTGTTTAATGAATAATGAAGTGATTTTTTTTGCAGATGATAATGAATGGTGATAAATTATGATGAAGAATATGTAGTTATGAATAATGAAGTTTTTCTTTACAGGTGGTGATAATAATGGAGTTATGATAATGAAGTGATGGATAATGAAGTTTTTTCTTTACAGATGAGGATGATGTTGAAGTTTATGTATTTATGCTCTGTAGTTATTTAAGTATTTGTTGCAGTTCGTTTTGACAGTATGTGTTGTATTGCATAGTATGATGACTGAAGGTTTTGGAAAGGACAGCTAGGGAACACATTTTATACACATTTCACTACCTGTTAATTCGAAGTTCACTATTTTTCAGCATAAAATGCGTTTCTTCTTTCAGTCTAATAATCCATTTTTGTATATTTTGCAGGAGAAATTATTCATGAAATTAATGTACTATAAGCAGTTGTTCATTAAACCCATGTCATTTATGAATGTGATCACATATACTCTACTTGTTTCATAATCTTGATACAGCTGACTCATGACGAATGACGTTACACATCTTCATTTGCAGCAATAACTCAAAAGCAAATATTGTTATTAATTATCGAACCCAACGCAATGCATTGCTAGCACAAAAAAAAAAAAAATGCTTTGTAACTGGCAAATGAATGCCACTGATTAATGTAATAAGATGAACTATGAGGACAATGTTTACTATAATTAGATTAATTATGCCATTTATTAACTCATTTTCAATGATGACTTCTGATGGTTTGTAATTAGGCAATGAGTGCCAATGTTCTCTGTAAATGATGGTTTGTAATTAGGCAATGAATGCCAATGTTCTCTGTAAATGATTTCTGATGGTAATTAGGCAATGAGTGCCAATGTTCTCTGTAAATGATGGTTTGTAATTAGGCAATGAATGCCAATGTTCTCTGTAAATGATTTCTGATGGTAATTAGGCAATGAATGCCAATGTTCTCTGTAAATGATTTCTGATGGTAATTAGGCAATGAGTGCCAATGTTCTCAGTAAATGACTTGTGATGGTTTGTAATTAGTCAATGAATGCCAATGTTCTCTGTAAATGATTTCTGATGGTAATTAGGCAATGAGTGCCAATGTTCTCTGTAAATGATGGATTGTAATTAGGCAATGAATGCCAATGTTCTCTGTAAATGATTTCTGATGGTAATTAGGCAATGAGTGCCGATGTTCTCTGTAAATGATGGTTTGTAATTAGGCAATGAATGCCAGTGTTCTCTGTAAATGATTTCTGATGGTAATTAGGCAATGAGTGCCAATGTTCTCTGTAAATGATGGTTTGTAATTAGTCAATGAATGCCAATGTTCTCTGTAAATGATTTCTGATGGTAATTAGGCAATGAGTGCCAATGTTCTCTGTAAATGATGGTTTGTAATTAGGCAATGAATGCCAATGTTCTCTGTAAATGATTTCTGATGGTAATTAGGAAATGAATGCCATTGTTCTCTGTAAATGATTTCTGATGGTAATTAGGTAATGAGTGCCAACGTTCTCAGTAAATGACTTGTGATGGTTTGTAATTAGTCAATGAATGCCAATGTTCTCTGTAAATGATTTCTGATGGTAACTAGGCAATGAGTGCCAATGTTCTCTGTAAATGACTTGTGATGGTTTGTAATTAGGCAATGAGTGCCAATGTTTTCTGTAAATGACTTCTGATGGTTTGTAATTAGACAATGAGTGCCAATGTTCTCTGTAAAGTTACTCATGAACATTATTCTGTAATACTACGGACATGGTACAGAAATGTTCAATGACTGGGCAATGAGTGCCACCCAGTACTAGTGTAATTCTCAATGAAGACTAGTATGTGACTTAAAGTCCTTCACCTTCTAACCTAATTACCTGGAATTACTGCAATATCCGTTTGTCCTGGATATCCTCATGATCATGGAGCACTATATTTGGTTTTTGCACTAATTCTACGTTGCTGTAACAGACAAGAACGGGGTGTTGACACGACATGCTGTCCACCACAATGAGCGATGAGATGCTATTATGGTCCCACTGTTTGGTGTACCTGATGTACTACCAAAAGGATAACATGGAATATTACTACGGCATTTCAGTGTCTTGCCTACGCTGATTAATACTTCTGGGAAAAGAACTTTAGATTGCCTCACTTGGTGTTGTGCTTCTGTAGAAAGATAATGGACTTTCAGTGCAGCTGCGTGCAACCTAAAGTGCTACAACCATGACGCAATCCTTCCCTTTCCTATCCTAATTCTTGTGACAAAAAATATATATATATCATTTTTGTTATCATGATTTGCATTTATGGCCTATACATTTTTGTGATTTGCTGATATGTTCTGTACTACTGAGCGTGTGCACTTTTGCCATTTGTGAATATGTTTTGTACTCATTGTATATATATTTTGTCATTACCTGATATGTTCTGTACTCAGTGCATGTACACTATATTTACTTCATGTTCTACACCTATATATCTGTATATTCTGTGATTGTAAAGTTAGTTAGTTAAAAAAAATTGTTGCTCATGGCAAGTCCAAATGACTTACCATCGCTGCCAAATTTTTGCCCCCCCCCCCCCCCCCAGTGGAGGGTTATGAAACGCGTAAGTTTCATATGTATTCATTACCAGCGATGGCGAGGGATGACAGAATCTCTGACCAGAGAGTTATTTATCGTGGCTAGTCTGCGCTTGACCGCGCGAGAGTTTAGTTGCGTGTACCGAGTCGGCAGGAACAGTTGCGAGTTGCACTCTGTCTGTAGTAGAAGTCGGATACAGTTGTGTGTGGCGAGTCTGCATGCGTCCGCGGTGTGCTCTGCCCATGAGTCTGGTCAGGAATGTGGTCGACGATATGTATATTATTGTAGAAGGTAATGAAGCAGCATTGCGCTCAGCTAATAACGTATGTTAATTGTAATTAATTTGTTCAAAAAAATGCCCCAATAATAATTTTTTATAAAGTAAATCTTTTAAAGAAAAGTAATCATTTCAATTTAAAGAAGTTTTCCACTCTTTTGAAGAAAAAGCATTCATTTCAATTTAAAGAATATTTCCTATGCATTTCCTCCAAGAATCAAAATTAAATACAGGCAAGCATTGCACGGAGCTGCGCCGAAAAATAAGAGCAGATATGGATGCATTTTTTTTACTGAGGTAAGAATTTTGGTTTTTCTATTCAGGTTTAATTATTTCACAGGGCCGTAGGTCAGCGCTGCTGTCCTTATAAAATTTGTCAGGTTTAATTATTGCTGTTGAGTTGTTACATTCTGTTCATGGTTCATTATTTAATTAATGTTATTGTGGGTTTGTGATCAATCTTCATCCCTTAACGATATTTTGTGGGGAGTTTACATTTGCGCAATTTTTATTCTTTAATTTTGCAAGGAGGTTACGCTTGGCTCATTTTATTATTCAGTTAATATTGACAAAACATTATTGTGGGGAGGTTACACAATATTAAAATGATTAAAACGATCCAAATTGAAACTGAGCGTCTTGTTGATCTTAAGTCATGCACAAACACAAAAATGTCCGCCGTTCCAATGGCCGAGGCTGCGCCAGTTAGGAGACCTCTGCTGCAAAAAGGAAGTGGCCAGTTCGATGACGCAGCGGGCGTCACCTAGCTGGTTGACCATCCAGTAAGTTGGCACCACAACTACTTTTTTCAGCCATAGGCACACTAGTGTGAGGTGCAGACCAGGTAACAAAAGCCGTGAGGATCACCGCTCTGGATCATTCTGGAACGTCTTCCTGGAAGGTCCACCTGCTGTCATCTAGCTCGCCACCGCCTCTTGCCCATACAAAGTCTCCGTCATATGACGCTAAAGCTAAATGGTTCACGAGTTCTGCCAGAATCTAATAATGATGCTCAGATTCGATTGCGGTTTCGGTCGTTTGGCGATCTCGATTATTTTACGGGAGAGCAACTGCACCAGCTATGCGGTAAGGTTCACCAAATTCTGTCACCCCTCCTTTGGTTGCCGAAACGTAGTTCTCACGGTTCAGTATCCTCTCTGCGAACTGTGTGGCTGTAGGTGAATGCTATTTCTGTATTTCATTCCTCGAATGTGGCTGTGTCACTAGGGCCTGCCCTCTGTTGAAAGTACATTGATGTGCTAATTTCGGAATATATCTCTTTGTATTGGTTTGTAAATCCTATATTTGTGCTGCGATTTCTATCATCTTTCCCCAGTATCAATTCAAATCAGTTGCTGCCTACAAGTAGGGTCATAGTCCATGTCTTTCCACATACTGGGTAGAATAATAACATTAGATCCCGATGGCCTATTAATATTTGTCTCGGCCACTGACTGGGGCAAGCTCCTTTCATTCAGGCCGCCTGGGATACGAAAGTGTGGCATTCAGTATTGGTGAGATAGCGCAGTATGACACGAATGCAAGATGACCCCCTGCTTCCGGCTGGAAATTTCGGAAGAAAACTTCGTCTTGGGTCCGGAGCTACACGGTATACGAGGACTGGAACTTAAATAGTGGCAGCTATTTATTCACAACCTATACAAAAGAGTTACATGTTTGCATCTTTTACTGTCCTTCAAAGTAGTCACCAGCGTTGTGCAGAACCTGTTGCCAGCGATGTGGAAGGCGTCGTATACCGTTAGCAGAGCCTGTTCTGTTGATGGTGCGAATGGAGCGGTCTACTGCCTGTCGAATCTCTGGAACAGTTATGAAGCGAATGCCACGAAGTGGTTCCTTCGTCTTCAGAATCAAATCAAAGACTTAAGCCCGTGGAGTATGACGGATGGTACAGTACTTCCCAGTCCCATCGACCGAACAGAGTAGCCACAGCTTGCGCTGTATGCGCCAGCGCATTGTCGTGCAAAATGATGGGTGGGTTGCGCAGAAAGTGTCACCGCTTCTTTTGCAAAGCTGGTCGCAGTTGATGCTCCAAAAACGAACAGTAATACTCTGCATTGACGGTGGCATTCACTTCAGAACCGTTCCAGAGATTCGACAGGCAACAGACCGCCCCATTCGCACCACCAACAGAAAAGGCTCTGCTAACGGTATACTACGCCTTCCACATCGCTGACAACGCGTTCTACACAGCGCTGGTTACTACTTTGAAGGACAGTAACAGGTGAAAACATGCAAACATGTAACTCTTTTGGCCGGCCGCGGTGGCCGAGCGGTTCTAGGCGCTTCAGTCCGAAACCGCGCGACTGCTACGGTCGCAGGTTCGAATCCTGCCTCGGGCATGGATGTGTGTGATGTCCTTAGATTAGTTGGGTTTAAGTAGTTCTAAGTCTCGGGGACTGATGATCTCAGATGTTAAGTCCGATAGTGCTTAGAGCCATTTTTGAGACACATCTGAAACGCTATCTGGCGCTAGCTCCACCAACTTGTAATTTACGGCTTACGGGAATTGCGTAGCCTGTGCGCTGGCATCTGGTGACACAGATCTCCTTAAACCCAACACGAACTTGTAGAATTCATAGCACATACAACAGGTGCTGCATTATGTAGCAGACCTGGACCAAAATGCTATTAAACAAGTGGTCTTACCGTAATGGTTATCAAAGTGCGGGAGGCGCTCAGTATGTAATTTTTTTTCTCGGCAAATTTCGATTGAAAAAATGCAGAATATGTTGTGGGACATCGTGGAATATTCTCGCTTCAGCCCGTATAGTTTCATGAAGTTCCGATAGGTGGCGGGGTATACATAGGATTCAAAATGGCATCTGTATGGAGGGTCGTTCCAAGCATAGAGATGTCACTGACTTTCTTTTGTTGAAAAACCAGAGCATCGCAAATACTCATAGGCGCTTGCAGAATGTCTACGGAGATCTGAAGTGAACAAAACCACAGTGAGTTGCTGGGCGAGGCGTCTGTTACCATCGCAACAAGGTCGGGCAAAACCTCACTGATCCCCCGCGTGCCGGCCACCCCCACACAGCTGTGACTTCCGCAATGTTGGAACGTGCGGACATTCATTCGAGATGATCGACGGATCTCAAACACCTCGCTGACAACTGGACGTCTCTGTTGGTAGTGCTGACACACTCGGCCCCCAGTTGGCGTACTCAAAGTTGTGTGCCCGCTGTATTCCTCGTCGTCTAACACAAGGCCATAAAGAACAACAAAGGACCACCTGCGCGGTATTGTGAGGCTGACCGTGACAATTTTTTGTCGAAAATCGTCACAGGCGGACATCGGTTTAACACTTCGTACCGGAAACAAAACGACAGTCTACAAAGTGGCGCCACACCACCTCTCCTTCGAAGAAAAAGTTGAAAGCCGCACCCTGAGCCAATAAAGACATGGCGACGGTCTTCTGGGACTTTGAAGAAGTTATTGTGTTTGATGTTCTCCATCACGGTTCAACGACCAACTCGCAAGAGTACTGTGCTACCCTCACGAAACTGAAGAAACAACATCAGCGCGTTCGTCGCCACAAAAATGCAAACGAACTTGTATTCTCCATGACAACGCAAGGCCTCACTCAAGTCTGGGAGCTTACAAAAATTCAATGGATTGTTCTTCCACATCCACATTATAGCTCGGTTCTCACACCTTCCGACTTCAATCTGTTTGGCCCAATGAAAGATGCACTCCGTGGGAAGAAGCACGTGGGTGATTGGGAGGTTATTGATGCAGCAAGACATTGGCTCCGACGTCGACTAGTAGATTGGTACCAAGTGGGTAAACAGCTCCTCCCAGAAAGGTTGCGTAAGGCCGTCGTATTAAACGGAGATTTTGTTACAAATAGGGTTTTTTAGCCAAAGGAAAAATGGTTCGAAACACTATAGGACGACTGAGGTCATCAGTCCCCTAGACTACTTAAACCTAACTAACCTAAGGACATCACACACTTCCATGCCCGAGGCAAGATTCGAACCTGCGACCGTAGCAGTAGCGCGGTTCCGTATTGAAGCGCCTAGAACCGTTCGGCTACAGCTGCCGGCTTAGCCAAAAGAGTGGGGAATAATAAGGTGTACTCGAATCCTGAATAAAACCAACCCGCTTTCGGAAAAAAATAGTGTTGCATTATTTGTTGATCGCCCCTCATATTTGAATGCAACACGTTAAATATAAAAGTGCATCATATTCAGATGGATAAACAAACTGCAGCCGGTGAATTGGTGGGTAACAATTAAAATTACACAAATAAATAGAAAAATATAAAATCGCCGCATATGCCTACAGTGGCTTATGCTAGGCAGTGACGTCTAAAGAAAAGTGGCGGCTCTCGAGTAAGACAGAGAGCTACTACGCCTTCTTCATTGCATGTAGGGAGCTTTTGCAAGTTGAATGTTGAAACCGACGCAGAAGAAATAATTACTGTCGTAGAGGCAAGGCCTGTGTATGCTTTGTGACAAGAATACAGACACGAACGATGACTGAACTGCCACAATGAAAACAGGTGTGTGCATCTCTTAACGAACAATTGGAGGCCCGTGAAAGGGAAAAACATAGTTACATACTTATTAACATCGTCTTCCCATTAGCGTCAGTGTACCACATAAAGCTCTACCTTATTTTCTTGTTTCAAATTCAATACATGCATTTTGGAAACAAAAATTCTTCTCTTGTCCTCAAACTGCGGCACATACTGGTTTTCATGGTAAAATTTGTACATATTTCTTCAGCCGAACGCACAGCTCGTTGAAGTTTTAAACAAACACACAACACAAATAGAAAAAAAGTCCATGACTTCGTTTCTTCTTGGTTCTTCAAACAGGGGCCGAAAAGCATGGACCCTTCTCTGTTTTGAATAATTTGATGAAACCGACGGATTCTCGGGTGCTGTTGCGGTCGATATCTTTGGTAAAGAATCCTCCAAGCAAGTAAACACTTGCGATCCATCTTCTTCGAACGCTCAGACACGACAGTCGCAACAACCAGATGACTGTGGAGAGCAGAAACCACTAACTGTTCTGCAGCTGCCACTGTCCATCACTAACTTGCGGTAATAGAATGATTTCGGGGTACCAGTTCAGTTTTCTTACCATTCATTGAACTCACCGTATAAATAATTTCTGGCACCCACTCTTAACTTCTCGTGACTGACTGTCGACAATACTCGTACACTCAAAAACTCACAAATGAGCTGAGTGTAAGACAGCAATTCAAAAATATATATGAGCTGAATCAAAGCTTTTTATTTAGGTAGCACCTTTCTTAGATTCAATCTCACATCTCATATGTCTGCTCGATGTATGCAGGCACTAATGTCATATTCCGTAACTCCAAATTCCACATTTTATATTTGACGATACATAAGCAAGAACGTCGGAAAAAAGTAGTAGCAGATTATCTGTTCAACAACAGACCTGCAGAAGATAAAGTAGCAGACGAACTGAAAGAATTATTTCACCTACAAAGCAGGAGTAACACGGTTGTCTGAAACTGGATGGATATAAAAACGTATTATTGCATACGTTAAGAGAAATTTCTTTAACAAAAGATCTCCACTGCTGTGAAATTTTAATGTAGATCGAGAAAGCTATTTCTGAAACTGTGAGGAAATTAAATGTTATATCCTTAGTATAATAAACTGGGAATATCTCAAATACGGAGTAAAATGCAAGATCAAAGCCGACAGTTGAGGTATCAAATGATGAGGTGCTAAACGAAGAGGTGAGTTATGAAGTTTGTGAAAATACCTCGTCGCAATAAAGGACACGCTAAGGAAATATATGCTCCAGAAAATAGGAATTGTAATACTTTTCATGGAAAAGAATATAGTTATTAATTAAATTAGCTGAAGATAATGGTTTCAGTTGAACAGTTAAAAACTAGGAAATCTTTAAATTCCTATCTTGATTACGTTAGCCGAGATGTTCATTGGGTAAAACTTGACTATGAAATTCGCTGCGTTAGGGGTACAATAACGCCATTAATTTATTAAGACAATAAGTTGAACTGAAGAAACAGCACTGCAATAAGAGAGTCGACATGTGGTACTCCAATAAGCATTGTTATTAATAATGAAATCTAAGGGTCATACGTCTTTATATCCACTTATCCACAGACACCATGAATAACTTTTTATTGTAACAAACACTGTATATCAGTAAATGTGAGCTAACAACGATGAAAGAACAAAACAGGTATTAAAGTTTAAACACCACTTCTTTTCTCAAATCACATTCTTTACACGAAATACTTGAATTTAATGTCTCCAACATCGCTATAAATGACTGGTACATGCTCTCGAAAAGTCCTGACATGTTGCTAATGATTGTAACGGCCCAACTTCTTGTGACGAACTGTTATCAGGTGTGGATTTCCATACATTCCTCGCTGATCGGCTGTTGTTTTATAGGTGCAGCTACACAATGGTCTGTTTCTGATCGACGGTTGTCTGGAAAGTTTTGCTCCATTTGACGTCCCCTGTCGTACCCTGCTCCTGACAATATCTGGTTATTTCTCCCCAGGCCATACACAAAAATGGTTACTAGTACGGATGGGTGGATTAGGTATGCAGATGTGAAAAATCATCTAATTAAGTATATTTTATCCATAATGGATGGAGTTGAACTCCGTGACTGTTTCTTTTATTTATAACCATCCATCTACTGCATCAGGCATGTATCATAAGTTAAATTTCTATACAACCTAAGAGAGGGTTAATCTCATTAGTTCACTACAATAAGTTGAATCATTTAATGTAAAAATCGTGAATCTATATTCTGCACCTAACCATAAAGAAGATTTTAATCAGAGTTTACGTTATGACATTTTCCGGCATTCATTGTAACACATGTTCTTTAGGCGTTTTCCTTTATGTTGCCATGTAGGTTTCAGAGTAAAACATTCTTTTGCGTCGTTCTCCCTGGTGTCTAACGATCATATTACCCTTCAATTCTTTTGAATATTTCAATTATCTGTTCTTCTTCAACGTTCTCCGCATCTGATAAACGATAATTATTGTTCTGGTTTCATTCCGAAGATATTATTGGGTTGATTCTCCATTCATAAATGTAATGAGGCTGCTATGTTTACTACTTTAAAAAAGCAGAAAACGGGTTCTAAAAGTACAAGAGTGCTAAAACGTCTTGAGTAGCTACATATTGTTTAACATCCACGTAAGCTGTCAGCGAAATAAAGAAAACTTGCTCTAAGAATGTTAGAAAGTCCTGAGTGACTAAATGCTGTGTAATAGCCGAAAATGTTGTTGGTGAAATAACTAAGAGCAGTGAAACTGGCAATATTATTACTATCTAAAGTTTTGCATTTGCGTACAATCGATCTTAGATGCTTAACGAATATAAAGACTATGCAAACACATGCCGTTGAAAGAGAAATGCCTTGATGCTACAACTGTCGTTCCAATATTTCGTGTAAGAGCCAGGATGTCACGGTTTGACAAATTGATTTGCTGGAGAACTGTTATTCTTCTCAATTAAAACTCACTCACTCGCTGATATTGTGCCCTTCTGCGTCTCTTCGAAGTATATTGACTCTTGCTTTAACGTTTTCCGGTCAGTAATGAGTCAAAACTGTTTTTAAATTAACAGTACAGTAAAACGTTATCTGTATGATGAGTACATAAATCTCTGAGTATCAATTACTGACGTTTCTAAATGTATGCATGTGTAAAAATGGTTCAAATGGCTCTGAGAACTATGGGACTTAACATTTGAGGTCATCAGTCGCCTAGAACTTAGAACTACTTAAACCTAACTGACTTAAGGATAAAGTTTCAAATGGCTCTGAGCACCATGGAACTTAACATCTGAGGTCATCACTCCCCTAGAGCTTAGAACTACTTAAACATAACTAACCTAAGGACATCACACACATCCATGCCCGAGGCAGAACTCGAACCTGCGACCGTGGCGGTCGCGCTGTTCCAGACTGAAGCGCCTAGAACCGCTCGGCCACATCGGCCGGCCTCATGTGTAAAATAACTGTATACTTAACACTTAACTGTCTTCACTAAACTTAAAAAAAAATGTTTCCTACAAAACCCAAATAAAATAAAATTTAGAGACGTGCTGAATGAACTGGGCATAGCACTGACCTTTCCAGTCAAAAAAGAGAAGGGAACTGCTGGGCCATGTGTTCGCGGAGTGCTGTTCTATGCGCCCTCCTAGTTTGGATCCATTTAGTGCATTCACTTCCTGTGTTGTAATTTTCCCATATCTTAGTATACCGGCTCTCACTACCCGAAAACTATTGTCTTCCATTTAATCTCATGATCATTGTGAATCAAACGTCTCTGTTACGAGTCCACGTTAATGCTGTGAATCGATCAACTAAATTACTTGCGCGTTTGCCACAGTAACGACACCTATACGTGAGAAATTATAGGAAATTGCTGCGAACTGAAGTGAAATGATCCGCCGAAGTTACGTGCCGAAAAGTAATTGGAGTTAGAAGTGAACACCTCGTTTCGCACAGGATGTGTGGCTTCGGAAAGCGGCGAGAAGACCCCGAATGGCGGCCAATTAAGCTGTATTGCTGTCACGGAGACAGCGGATGGCAGGCCTACTCCAATTAGCGACGCAGCCTTTCAAGACCACTCCGGCGTGTGGGGAGCAGGGCGGCTGGCGCGCAGTGCGTGGCACGCACCGGCGTGGCCAAAGACCTTTTAAAAATAACTAGACTCACTGATGGCGCTGCAGTCGGGGGATAGTTTGAAACTTCGGCTGGACGCCATTATAGTGGTTGTAGTCTGTTGTGTTGTGTAGTACTGTTGTTTATGAAGACCCTGATTCAACATTGTATATTTGTTGGGGCGTACATACAGTATTTGTTACTCGTAATTCTACTGTCTGTACGTTCCAATCAAAAGAAGTACAATGGTGAAGAGTTGTGCAGCGACTAATTATACAAATAAATTCGAGAAAGGAACGAATATTGCATTTCACAGGTATGAGGATATTTTAAGTTGTTTTGTATGTCAGTGCACTTGCTTAATAAATGTTTTTGCAACATGGTATAGCATAATGTCTGTGCATCTATTTGCCGGTTTCCTTTCTCAGAACCAAAGCTGTTACAAAATTGGTTACACGCTGTCAGGAGGCAAGATTTCCGACCGACAGAATACCATTTTATATGTTCTGATCATTTTGAAGAAAGTTGGCTGATCGGTAGTGTTTTCATGGTCTAGGTTAGGTTGAAACTTGATAATTTGGTCGTGAGTTGCCAAATCACTATGCCATATATAACGCACTTCTCGTCATAAAATCTAAAGCAAGGTAGAGTCAGAAAATATCTATTAATATAGTGGGCAAATATTCGAGTATTTTGATGCATTTTGCTTACATCTATCGTAAATGAACTACGAAAAATGCTAGGGGTCCAGTACATAACTTTTAGCTACGGCAGATTCCATGTAGTACGTAAGATAAATTCATAAACAGTGACTAGTTGCTGTTTGTTCATAAATTAAAAAGTATATTGTAGTAACGTATTTAAACGAGTCATTATGTTTGTGACCTAACTCAAGGGAAGGCATTTTATAACCAAAAGCGATGTATAAACATTCGAACTCCGCGCGTCAGTTTACCACTCTAATGGCCGCCGCCCAGGTATTCAATTTGTCCGCTCTTCACAGTCGACCACTCGTGCGGTTGTGGGGGCCTGGGCGCGGCACTCCGAACCGCCTGTGGCTCGTCGACGCTGCCGTAGTTTATCCCACGAGCGGGATGTCACTCCCCACTCCCCACAAGTTATAAAGGGGCAGTCATCTTCTGTAGGTCCAATATATTGAAACACAATCTTTTCTGTAAATCTGCAAGGGTGCAGAATAAAAATTGTTCACCTCCAGGTGACCTGGCACCGATACTGTGTAACATCGCCTTTAGCCTTAATAATGGCCTCAGCTACGCGGGAAAGCGAGTCTGCAAGTTTTTAAGGTTTCCCGTATCCACTGAAGCAACTCATCGAAGGATAGACCACGTAAGATTATCAAATTGTGATGTCGTTGATTCATACATTTCATCCGCTGTTCCAAATAGTCGGAGAAATTTTCAGTGGTCCGCAGCTCGTGGTACAGTGGTTGGCATTGCTGGCTCTTATGGCAAGAAAGGAAGAATGAATTGATTGTTGGTGTTAATAACGATCATCCTCCTTTACCTCCTCTGCACTACTGCAGATGACGAGTCACTGAGCACATTTCTTTTGTGCATGCAGTACACGTGAGGCGTCTAGTTGTTTCCACTGCACTATGTGGAATACGTAGGTTCTGTTATACTTCACTAACCTGATGTCTTCAAGTTGATGTCCCTAGCGCAGAAAACAGCACGCAGGTCGTAGGTTCTGTATCTTGAGGCTGAAACTGACGTTTAGCGAGTTTCTGTTCTGAAATAATGTATCACTTCTTTGGGATGCCACTCGCGTATTTTAATATAGCCACACGAGAAGACTGCATGATCTTAATACAAGAGCTTCTGATACAGCAAAGTACATGATCAAATGGTTCAAATGGCTCTGAGCACTATGGGACTTAACATCTATGGTCATCAGTCCCCTAGAACTTAGAACTACTTAAACCTAACTAACCTAAAGACATCACACAACACCCAGCCATCACGAGGCAGAGAAAATCCCTGACCCCGCCGGGAATCGAACCCGGGAACCCGGGCTTGGGAAGCGAGAACGCTACCGCACGACCACGAGATGCGGGCGTACACGATCAAAGACAATGTTTAAGAAAATGTATCTTTACACTATTTGTGGCACTTGTCTGTGCCTCGTGACTACGGGAGTGAATCTTGTAATACTGAATACTGGCAAACACATCCTGCCATCGACAATATGACTGTACATCTCGACTGCCTAATTCAGAGTGACGAACAGGAACTTAAATAAAAATTGGAAACACACCCTACGACAGAGAACATGGCTGATCTTCTCGACTGCCTTCAGCTTTAAATTTCTCGAATTTACTGAGCACAATAATTCTGCGACCGACTAAATTTACTCAAACCCACCCACATTTTAAAAATCTTTAATGTTAAATGTTTTCCTTTTTTCTTTTCGTCGCTGGAAGCTGGAAGTCCCCTGTAGAAATATTGAGCCGTGCTGCGTCTCTAGCCGTCCGTAATTGTGAAAGTGCTGCCGGTGCAGGATTTTGTGCAAGAATTGACCTTTCGATTATGCCCCATAAATTTTCTTTAAACCAATAGCGAACAACTGTCTACCTGTGACAACGTTCTACTGAACAGGAAGTCCACGAATGGCTGGAAATGGTCTCCAGGTAGCCGAATATAACCATGACTCAGTCCATTCCTTGTTAGCACAGTTCAGATGTTCAAATGTGTGTGAAATCTTATGGGACTTAACTGCTAAGGTCATCAGTCCCTACACTACTTAACCTAAACTATCCTAAAGGCAAACACACCCACACCCATGCCTGAGGGAGGACTCGAACCTCCGCCGGGACCAGCCGCACATGTTAACACAGTCCAAATCATTATGGTGTCATCATTAGCTTGCACAGTGCCTTGTTTACAGCCTGGGCCCACGGCTTCGTGGGGTCTGCACCACCCTCGAACCCTACCGTCTGCTCTTACCAACTGAAATTGGGGCTCATCTGACATGTCCACACAACGTCTTTCGCATAGCCCCACTGAAAGAAGTCGCACGGATTAAGATCATATGGTCAGGGGGTTCAGGCTGTACGGAAATGACGGCTGATGATACCACCATTTCCCAGCTGCCTCTGCAGCAGCCGCTTCACTGCCTGTGCAATGCGCCGTCTTGCATAAAAACAATCTTACCTACACGGCCGCGCTGTTGATGAGTTGCAACGACTGTTGATGAGTTGCAAAATATTCACATAGCGTTTACAAGTGACAGTACAGGTAACAGGACCTGCAAGACTTGTTGCCCTGAAAAAATACGGCCCTACGATAAACGATGGTGTGAGCCCACATCACACAGTCTCCTCTCCAGAATGAAGCGGTCCATATTCTGCAATTCTCCGTATTGACATATCCTCGGAGATGGAAAGGGACTTTGTCTATTCACAGAATTTTCCATGGCCATTCATTTCCATTACCATGAGACCAAGAAATTTCAGAGCGAACGTTTTTCTTGCTGGTAGGTCAGCAGGAAACAACTACTGACCATGGGTGATTACGTATAGGTAGCAATACAGATGTTTCTAGGATTTTATGCGCCGTTTTCGAAGGAATGTGTGCTGGAGTAAGCTGTCGTCAGCACACTGGTCAGCAAAAATGAAGCGACAATCGATTAGTATGCGCTGCATCAAGCGCGCCTATCACGAGAGAGGCCAGAGGCACACTGACAAACAACAGATCGCCAGCGTCCTCTCGACAGCATGTATTTAGGCCGCCGCCACTGACCGGAGGGTCTCACTCAAGTTACTATTCAAGTTTGGCGTCTGTCAGTTCATTCGGAGAACGGGTGTTGTTCATCACAGGCTACGACACTGCATAGTGACCAGATTGGTGAGTATAGCAGATCTCGCAGTAACAGAATAAAGTTAGTAATAGCAAGATTACTGATACTGCCTGCAAGAGGACTATTACTGAGGAGCTTGTACCGCAACACATGGACTCTATTCAAGTTAAGTTCCAGTTCCTGTAAATAAAGAACTATGTTAATCCAAGTATGCACTTGTGTTGAAGAAATAGGATACTGGCCATCCATAACAACATCATCTCCCTTGCTTCCTTGCGGTACAAGACTCTACAGTCAGCATTCGAGCAGTGCTCCGTGCACACCACCGCTCGACCCCTCCTGCAGTGCTGTGGTCACATCTTCGAAATATGTCGCATCAATTGCTTTCCTCCCTATGCCACGTTGCACTTCAAAAGAAGCCGTCTTTCCGAATTCTGTAATCATTTTATCCAGATCCTTGGCAGGAATCGGACGAATGACTTTTTTCATTCCCTTCAGTGTCCGGAACTTCTTCAGGGTTACTGGCGCACAGGCACCGTTCTTATAAAAGAGTTTTACCTAGCAGCACTCGATACTTAGTCATATTGGACGTCTCGAACAGAAACACACGTCTGTTGAAGTGAATAGTCTGACGCTCACAGCGCCATTATAGGTCTAATTTTAGCTATTTCTTTTTGTTCCATGACGTTTTCCCCCGCGCCAAATTTGACGTCATTCCGAGCAGTGGTTCTCTTTCTACAATTTTTGCAAACTGGAGCTTTAATTGTGGACAGCCTGTAATATATCAGAAACGTACCGAAACAAGAGTTGCACTAAACCGAAATAACCATGTAGGAAATATTTGAATGTCATTGTACTGTAATTTGACTACGCGTAATGGCAACTGACCTCTTTTATTTAGTCTTACATGCTGCTGCTCGTTTACTATTAAGTCAGCATCGCTTCCGATATGATCTTTGTTTTATTTATTTAATTATTTTTGTTTATTTATGTATTTATTTGAACTGGCAAAATTAGCCACTTCTGGCTCTCTGTTACATGTAATCAGCCTTATAGAGTCTGGTTACAGTTAACTTTGTAATGTGCATAATATATGAGTTACACATAATTTAAGTAACAACAAAAATCATAATCATACAAGTCATAGTGTGCATTGCATTAATTTGAGCCCCACAAATGCGGGGTTAAATACATTTCTCGTAATATGACTGAAGTAGGAAGGCGATGTAGAAAGATTTAGAGCTATGTGTAGGTGTAACCTAGATACTTGTCTTATCACATATTGTCATATACCTATAAGTTGATATCATCCATAGTTCGTTAGTGAACGGGATCTGGCACACAAAATTATAGAATTTTATGTCCAGCCCTTATTATGTGTTTTGAATGTCCTCCCGAAAAAAAATTCATAATGACACTAGCTAAAGAACGGTACAGAGAATATTAATTGCCGCCAAACCTATTGCTTCAAAATTCATCTCTGCAACTCTGAAAATTCACACACTGCAAAAAGCAAACATGGTATAACGACTTCGAAATCAATAAGCACTTTATCTACATCATTAATATTAATAGAGTGGTCAAAAAGTTCATTTTATCATTTTTAATTACGTTCGCTCACAATGATTTCATGTAATTATCCTCTATGTATGGATCACCCAGTTCCGGATATTTTACCCCACAACAAAGAGTTTTTAGCTGTATTCCAACGAGAACTCTTTATTCAACTTTAAATTTCTCGAATTTACTGAGCACAATAATTCTGCGGCTGACTAAATTTATTCAAACCCACATTTCAAAAAATCTTTGCTTTCTTTTTTTCTTTTCGAATTATGTACTATGTAGGCAGCTGAAGAAGCTGTGGCAGTTGTTCGAACCTTTTTACCAGATTTCGAATGTCTAATACGGGATTTACAGATGATTAAACATTTCTTCAATATGACTACCGTTTTCCCATGAAATGACGAGATTTTTCAGCATGCCGATCTACCTGGCCGCGTATGTAAAACTGTGAGCATAATGGCGCAACAGTACAATCAAAACTGCAAAATGCTTATATTACCCGCCAAATTCAGATCTATGGGGCAACAGAGTTCTCCTGCAAACGTTAAAATAGAACTACAGCTAAAGAGAAACACGTCTGTCAACACCAAACAGAAAATCGTGTTTCTTTCATCTCAAACCGGTTTCAACCCTTTGGTTCTCGTCAGCCTACTTTAAGAGAAAATGGCACACAACTACAAACACTACAAACGGGCACAGTGCAGAACCAGAGATGGTGAAACGTAGTATCGACTGTGTAGTATCGTCGCTGCTCAACAGCGATCGCTAATTCAAGGTCTTATGGATAATGTGTTAGAGTAACCTTAGATCGAGAGATGTATGAATTCCCAATGGTACAGACGTGTTGTACCTGATGTATGCTGGATAAATATTTACTCGCTAAGGGCAGGAATGATTTCTTTATTTGCAAGATACTATGATGTTTGCTGACTAAAAGGAGCCTCAACAGAAGCTGGGAATAATTAAGGTAAAGAGAGTTGTTTTGTTACTAATGCAATGCGCATATTCATAAGTAATTATTGTGACAATGTATAGCACTCACATCCAGTGATTTTGTAAAGCGAATTGTCAATGCATAATCAGTTTATTAAGTGTGTTAATTGCGGTCATTATTAATTTTCAAAGAGTCAGAATACAATTTTTAAAGTTGGTGCCATATTGTTACTTACCGCAAGTCAATACGAGTTCCCATATCCATGTCATTTTTTAATACTATTTTTCTCAAGAAGTTATTGTCTCAGTCATATTCGCTTTAATTAAACTGTATGCTAAGCAACAGCCTTGCACAATAGCTGTTTGCTAACTATGTAATTTAAAGTACTGACAGACAGCAGTGCTAAAAGCGTCACCACTGCGCAGATAAAGGTAGGAAATTTTATTACTTCAGGAATAGAATTCATTAAGCACAGGCACCATTATTTTCAAATTGGTCAAGTTTGTTTTATTACCAGGGCCAATTTCAAATCAATAATTCTGCATCAGATTAAGCTTTTGTTTTACGTAAATGCATGCAGTTTTGGTTTGGTTTAAAGATAGTAACAATTTACATTCCCGCAGCGCAGCTAAATTAAATGTACAGTCTCACAGTCAGAAAAGTTCAGTACGGGGCAAAGCGTATAAGCGACGAGATAAATTACACGTTCACATGCCATTCCCATTCTATTGTCAGTTACGTAATTTCAACCAAATTTCAGACGTACATGTTTCGCATGTCACTATACTAACCAAAATAATATTGTGAGAACAGAAGGAGAAATTCTGTAGTAAACCAATAATGGAAAAAGTATGTCATATACTCTAAAATTTCCAGCAATGCATGATGCGTAGCAGATGTCGACCAGCAGATGTACTCACAGGTGGACATAGTAGCTGCTTAGTCACATCAGATTTGGAGAGCCTTTATGTAGCTGCTCTCGAATTTCTGAGCACCATTGATTACGTTTTACTTTTACACTACATTAGCTGTAATCCATGGACGCTGAGGAGAATGAGCTCTGGAATGTGGAAAGAAATCAAAGATGTAGATTGTATTTAAGTGCAACAGAATGAAGTAGACTAACTTCCTGGAAAATTATTGTATTGCAATGCTAACATTTATTATGAATTTACCTGAAACTTTAATTTTATGTTTCTGTAAAGATTTTCATCACTGGAGTAGAAGGGGATGCGTAACAGATTGTTCTCTAATCCAGTGTAACATCGCCTGCAAGACGCTTGATAAGATATCGAACGTTATGAATCTGCTTCAATGTATCTGCGCCGGCCGAAGTGGCCGTGCGGTTAAAGGCGCTGCAGTCTGGAACCGCGAGACCGCTACGGTCGCAGGTTCGAATCCTGCCTCGGGCATGGATGTTTGTGATGTCCTTAGGTTAGTTAGGTTTAACTAGTTCTAAGTTCTGGGGGACTAATGACCTCAGTAGTTGAGTCCCATAGTGCTCAGAACCATTTGAACCATTTTCAATGTATCTGCCTATCAGTACAACACAGTCGTCATCACACACAGCACACTCACATTGACGTACATACGCACGTACATACACAAAAAACACACACACACAACATTTTAGTTTTTGTCTGGGACAATTGAAAACATCGTCCCTGAAATAAATTGAAATAGTCCAGTCCCTCCCTTCAAACCAAGGTTTTCTGGAGGTTTTCCTTTATTATCTGTCGAATGTTAGAACTGGAGATCTCCTCTAAAGTATTCCCAACTGGGATTTCATTTGGCAGAAAAGAGCAGCCATTCTTTAATGGGGCGGATCTGACACAGTCCGCTCTCAGCTTGTGAGTAAAAAAAAAAAAAAAAAAAATAAAATATATATATATATATATATATATATATATATATATATATATATATATATATAAATGAGAAAAAAGTACAGCACACCACTCCTAGCAGTGATGCGCACACTAACAGGAAACAGCCAACAGTACAACATCCGTATCACATACACAAAATTTTTATTTTTGTCTGGGATAGTGGGGAACGTTATCCCAGAAACAGATTAAAATAGTTCCAGTCCGCTGATATTGACCAAGGTTTTTTTTGAAGTTTCCCTTTGGTTGTCAAGTAAACAATGCTTAGCGTGGAGAACGGAAGATATTACAAATGTTAATCCCAAGAAGCCTTTCATAATTATTCACTCAATGTTAATCCCAGTCATATAGCTGTTCTGCCAGGGCCGGTCTTAACGCCTGAGAACAGAAACAGACCCAATAGTTGTATTCTTCATCGCGCAAGCAATCTTTACCAGAACAGTACCAGTTCTGAACCTCTGATCCCTGTCAACACAGTTTGATGAATACATATCCGAAGGAACATTGCGTAGTTCTTCTTCACAACACGGGACTGGAATATTATACACTACTGGCCATTAAAATTGCTACACCACTAACATGACGTGCTACAGACGCGAAATTTAACCGACAGGAAGAATATGCTGTGATTATCTTTTCAAAGCATTCACACAAGGTTGGCGCCGGTGGCGACACCTACAACGTACTGACATGAGGAAAGTTTCCAACCGATTTCTCATGCACAAACAGCAGTTGACCGGTGTTGCCTGGTGAAACGTTGTTGTGATGCCTCGTGTAAGAAGGAGAAATAAGTGCCATCACGTTTCCGACTTTGTTAAAGGTTGGATTGTAGCCCATCGCGATTGCGGTTTATCGTATCGCGACACTGCTGCTCGCGTTGGTTGAGATCCAATGACTGTTAGCAGAATATGGAATCGGTGGGTTCAGGAGGGTAATACGGAACGCCGTGCTGGATCCCAACGGCCTCGTATCACTAGCAGTCGAGATGACAGGCGTCTTATCCGCATGGCTGTAACGGATCGTGCAGCCACGTCTCGATCCCTGAGTCAACAGATGGGAACGTTTGCAAGACAACAACCATCTGCACGAACAGTTCGACGACGTTTGCAGCAACTCGGACTATCAGCTCGGAGACCATGGCTGCGGTTACCCTTGACGCTGCATCACATACAGGAGCGCCTGAGATGGTGTACTCAACGACGAACCTGCGTGCACGGATGGCAAAACGTCATTTTTTCGGATGAATCCAGGTTCTGTTTACAGCATCATGATGGTCGCATCCGTGTTTGGCGACTTCGAGGTGAACGCACATTGGAAGCGTGTATTGGTCGTCGCCATACTGGCGTATCACCCGGCGTGATGGTATGGGGTGCCACTGGTCACACGTCTCGGTCACCTCTTGTTCGCATTGACGGCACTTTGAACAGTGGACGTTACATTTCAGATGTGTTACGACCCGTGGCTCTACCCTTCATTCGATCCCTGCGAAACCCTACATTTCAGCAGGATAATGCCAGACCGCATGTTGCAGGTCCTGTACGGGCCTTTCTGGATACAGAAAATGTTCGACTGCTGCCCTGGCTAGAACATTCTCCAGATCTCTCACCAGCTGAAAACGTCTGGTCAATGGTGGCAGAGCAAATGGCTCGTCACAATACGCCAGTCACTATTCTTGGTGATCTCATGTATCGTGTTGAAGCTGCATGGGCAGCTGTACCTGTACACTCCATCCAAGCTCTGTTTGACTCAATGCCCAGGCGTATCAATGCCGTTATTATGGCAAAAGGTGGTGGTTGTTCTGGGTACTGATTTCTCAGGATCAATGCACCCAAACTGCTTGAAAATGTAATCACATGTCGGTTCTAGTATAATATAATTGTCCAATGAATACCAGTTTATCATCTGCATTTCTTCTTGATGTAGCAATTTTAATGGCCAGTAGTGTATTTATCCACCGATACCACGCAGCGACTTTCAATTAAAATGCCCCTTACACCCTCGACCCCATGTACGGGAATTACGTGACTTGTAGGAGCGCAGGTTGTGGCGCATGAACGACGATATATGGAAATATGGGTCTACCCAAAGCGGTTAAGGCGACCGCTCACGTAGAAGGGGAAATCCGGTTTCGAATCCCGGTCACGCACAAATGTTTTATTTTCGTTATCGCATTATACAGCTGATGGTTGTCCGTATTCACAACTGCCAATACATTTCATGGAGTCTTATGACCCGCCCACTGTCATAGTATGAACCTTTTTTGAATACATGAACAAAATCCTTACCCTTTTTCACTTGGCTAAGACACGCACTTGTAAACAGCATTTCTGTGCTGATACATGTCTTGTAATTATTCTTGCAACGGATGGTCCTCATCTCTGCAATAACTACTACCACGACTGTCAAACTGTAGGACATTCCTCTACTTTCCTACTTTATTTAAAACTATTCGACTCTTACTGAAAGCCTGTTGAGCCTTCTCTACACCTACATCTATTGGAGACTTTTATTGATGTAAATGAAGTACGAGGGCAAAGATTTTTTGCGGTTGTTATCCTGCCTTGTGCACAGACCATGATGCCATCTGTCGCCGTGTATCCCAGTAGGTGCACAGTACCCCAGAACGCAACACGAACACTTCACTCTCACGTTTGTTACGAATATTTTGAAAACTTTTCCATTTACACTTCAGTTAACGCCTAATTTATGTAATACGTCGCGCATTGTTATTAATTACCAATGCAAATATAACGATATTATATTATACTAAGATGCACCAATTTCGCTTTACTGCTACGAGTGATTATCAATCTGTAATAGCTGATAAAGAAAAATTTGTAGTAATAAAATAGTTTTAAAAACTCCAAGTGGTTAGTTTAAAATCCTCGCCGTGTGTGACGACCTGCGATCGCCGATGTCCTCAGATCAGCTTCAAGCTTCATGTTGCTAGACAGTAGTCACACTATTCGATTCGCACGCTCCAGAAGAATGACCAATAAAATCACAGGTAATTAAACCTAGGAGCAAGGCGTTGTAACTGCGCAAAATGAAACAAGCGTAACGTATCCTGTAATGAAAGTATCATTTTTCTCATCACATGTGATTAGTAACAACTGACTGAAAAAAAAGTAGTAACTATATGAATATCAAGAACTCAAACGGCAAGCCTAACTAATCACAGAAGGGAATAGTGAAGATTAGCAGGAATATGTATAATTGCTATACACAGTCTTAAAACTTCAAGACAATATTATGGAGCAGGAAGTGGATGAAGATGAGGCGGAACATTTGATACCATCAGAAGAAATTGCAGAGCACTGGAAGCCTCATGGAACATTTTCCTTCAGAGCAGCGTGATCCTTGGGTAAACAATAAAATCGTTTCATCTATTATGTAGAACATATGAGGATGGGAACGTACCGTCGGGCTTCACGAACAATATAATAATGTGTAATGCGCCAAAAAATTTTCTTACGATTTTTTCGTCTCGCATTACGCAATAGAGCCGACTCAATTTATTCTCGAAAGAAAAAGGATGTTTAAACTTTGTAAAATATATGTTTTAATGTGTATTCCTTTGACATGTTATAGTATCTAAAGACCGAGAGAAAAAGCTGACAAAAACCAGGTCGCAGTCAGAGATGCTCCATCACCGAACGAGTCAGCAGCGCTATACGAGTAAGTACTGCAACTGGCCGCCAGAAACGTTACCGAAGGCCACGAATAATGAACTTAACATGTACAAGGGATAATCACCGTTCCTAGATTGATCGAAAAATGATTCTTAGTTCGATCCTCTTGGAACGAAGCGTGAGTAGTCGCTGTTATGACGCAGACGGGTTACGGTCGGTCGTAGTGGTGTATAACAGGACACTGACGTGTCATAGTTTGATTCTGAATTCTCGTTCATCAATAATATTACACTGCGACAAGTTAATTGAAATTAATTTGTTCAAAATTCGGCAGCTAGTCTTGAGGTCGGGAGTTTAATGGATTGGATTAGTACTGAGAAGTGTTGGTGTCTGCGTGGCAGTCCAACGTGATTGCTATATGAGCGAATCATAATTTAAATTCTTTAAAGGCACATTTGCAGGATGGGCCTGGATACATAGCAAAAACGTTAGTTCAGGATATAAATAAAGATATTAATTAGCGGTCGTATCGATTGTGGCGTGCAACCGCTGAAACATTAGAATAATTACGCAGTTCACTTGTCTTGCACAGAAGACTCCACCTTTTTGTTTTGGACGCCGTCCTGATGGGACGCATATTTGCCATTGCTGCAGATAATCATTTGGCACACCACCATTATTCTATGAGAGGCAATCTCACTAGGCGTACTCATAGTTGCACACAGCAACAGAATTATTGTAATTGTCTATGTAATTTAATTTAGTATAGTATTTTGTGAATACAGTGATATTATTTAATATTGGATTTCATTTGTGTTGCAAGCTATTGTCCCAATTAAACGGCGTCTTGGCAAGGCTAAAGGTTCCGTGTTACAAGTTACATCAAAGGTTCAGTAAGATCCGAAGCTTTGGAATTATTCAATCTACGAAGTCCGACAAAGAAATCTTTTCATAAAAATCACTCACGATCAAACTTACAATGAACGGACCGTACGCAAAAAGCAGTTGTCAAGCTCGCAAAGTTTCTATAAACTGATGACATACTTTTATCATTCCTTATTATTATGTGTTTGTTCTTCGATATTCTCAAACTAGACAGAAAAAGCCACTATAAATCAAAATTCGGAAGATAGCTAAGTGGGCGTCCGTGTAACGCTAAGCACTGTGGATTATAAGTACGGAAATACAGTACTCGATTATATGGTAGATCTGTTGATGAATTTTGAAGAATAGTTGGTCGTACCGGCTATTAGACGTTGTGGAGGTTTCTTTTCTTTTGTTAGGGATTTATGTGAATGTTGGAGAACTCATCCGTTAACTATCCAGTATTTTTGATAGTTTGGAGTATTGACCGCGTTCACCATAGAGAGCAACATAGCTGATATAATAGTAGGTGTGAAGGAATATGGAGTGAGTATTGCTCAATTAGGATTATTATTATTGCATGTTCTAAGGTATTTGAACAACACTTGAGAACCACACGACCAGCTACTGAGGTGAGATTTGTAGCTTTGAGGTCAGGACGGCGCAGCTTTACGTCATTGTACGTTAATATACTGTACCATATATCGCGATTGTCTTTGGAAACAGACTGTCTTTCTATATTTTGATAGTCAAGGTAGAAAACGAGTCAATCAAGAACCGCTTAAAGGAGGGACGAACGGTGATAATCTTTTAGGATTCAAGTGCTGTAACTGCTTAAGTAACTTCAAGGTGTAGTGTGTACGGGAATGTACCGCCTGAAGAGGTCTGAATTTTGCTAAAATTTTAAAACAGAATACAAAGTGGCAGTGACATTTAGGTTTTTTGTTTGTTTGTGATATTTTTTCGAGTTTGTTTTCGATTCGAAGGGGAATATTTATAAACAGCACTTGAACCAACCACTTTAAACTGTAACCACTGAGATTTTCAAGATAAAAATAAAGTTGTTTAATTATGTGAAAGTTTAAAACTGTGTTCTGCGTACGTCATTTGTAGTACAGAGAAATTACTAAGGAAAGTTTTCAATTTTTTAGTAAAGGGAAAGAACGCGATAAAGAGACTAAGATAAAGAAAAAAAGAGAGAGAAAATGTGATTTTTTCAGAGTTGCTTTAGGGAAAGTTAATTAAAAGAATGTTAATCGCGTTTATTGGACATGGCAAGAGCCAAGAACATAGTATTACGTAAACCTAGAAAAGCAAAGATTTAGCTATACGATCTTTGAAAAATATGTAATAATAACTGTATTGAATCGGACTTGGGCAAAAGAAGGAATCTTTGGAAAACAAAAGGTAGTACAAATACTTAAAGAGAAGTAACATTACGAAAGAATAGGTTCGCAATAGATATGGAACATTGGAATAAAATGATGAATTATCAGGTTGCGAATAATACAGTTGCTGTCTCGCAACGGAATGTAAATATGACGTAATAATAATATCTTTGCATCATCAGAAACTAACGGCATACAATTACATAATATTTCATGAATGTATAATAGCCCTATAGGATTATTATAGTTGTGTATACTCACTTTGAATCAGAATAGTACTCTACTGGTGTTTGTCAGTTTGGTTTCGTACTAGAAGGACGTCGTCGTTTTACTTGTGCGAGTGTATATCCTACACGTAAATTTAAGCAGACAACAGCATTGTGGTGGAATCAGCAACAATGAAAGTTAAATTTTGTTGTCACCAGTAGTAAAAGTCTGTTAGTGGTAGTGATGCATACAAAAGTTCAGCAGTGCTAGATAACAGAATATCAATCAATGCTGTTGCTCACATTGATTATACGTCACGTCGTTGTGACAGTGTTGACGGATGATTTTTTTTTTTTTGAAAGTGAATAGATTTGTTGGTTAATTTCATATCAGTCGATCGCTATTAGCGTGTGTTCCATCATAATACTCGGAGAGTGACGTTGATACGTGGTGTATGTGTGTCGACGTGAGTTGTTATTTTCTGGACTACGAAAAGTTGAATGCTGATGAGGAGAGTATAATCAGGTTTCAACGTTGTAGCACTTATTAAATGCTTGTCAAACTAGTCTCATAGGTGTTGGTCATCGTAGGAACTCTGGAATTCCTCTTGTTAATTAAAGTCAGATGCGTTATCCTAAAACTTTTTCAACTACGACGTCTAATATCGGCCACCTAGCCCGAAATTAGTATTGTGTCAAGGTTCAGTCTGGTACTGTGTTTGTCAGCGGCAGTCTTCCTTCGGGAACCAGCCATTAGTTACGTCTTTGGTGAGTTCTTCGTTGTAAACGAAATAGCCACAGTTCACTTTTGGCCAAGATATTACAAAAGTGGCTCGTATAACAATTCGTAGCTGTTCTTCCGACAAGTTCCATCACATGCAGTGCGGTGTACCATCCATTGTTCGTTTTTCATTGGACTGGGTATACCATGATTAGAAAGGTGTATTTTTTCTAATCTGTCCACTGTGACACGGCGCATTACAAATGCTGCGAAGACGCACGCTGACAGGTGCGAATATTACAATACAACCAGCTTACTAAGTCTTGGTTGTAAGATATAGATACGAATTGGTTACAGAATAATTGCAAATCTGGTGGAAACCGACCTGATAGAAGAGTAATCTGGATTTCTGCGAAGTGTAGGATCAGTGAAGCAAGTCTGACCCTGTAACTTAGAGCATGGACTGAAGGAAGACACACTTATATTTATAGCATTTGCAGATTTAGATAAAGTGTTAGATAATGTTGAATTTACTCTCTGAAATACTGGAGATAACAAGCATAAAGTACAGGGAGAAAAAGGTTATCTAAAACTTGAGCAGAAACCAGACTGCATTTATAAGAGTCGAAGGACATGAAATGGAAGTAGCAGTTGAGAAAAGAATGAGACATGATTGTAACTTATCCCCAATGTTGTTTGACTGTGCACAGAGCAAGCAGTGAAGCAAACCAAAAAGAAGTTTGGAAAGGGAATTAAGGTTCAGAGAGAAGAAACTTCGAGGTTTGCCGATTACTTCGAAGTGTTGGTAGAGACGGCAAAACACATGGAAAATCAGTTGAATGGAATGGACACTGTCTTCGGAAGAGGTTATAAAAGAAATATCGACAAATGTAAATCAAGGCTAGTTGAATGTAGTCGAACTGAATCAGGTAATGTTGAGGGCATTAGGTCAGGAAATGAGGCTCTAAAAGGAATACATGACTTACGATATTTGGACACAAATTAATTGTTGGCGATGGTCGAAATAGAGAATATAAAACGCTGTAACAAGAATAGTATTTCTGAAAATGAGAAATTCGTTAACCTCCAATGTAAATTTAAGTGTTAGAGAATCATTTCTGAGGATGTTTGTACGGAGTGCTGCCTCGTAGGAACGTGAAAGGTTGACAATAAACACTTGAGACAAGAAGCTTTACAATTTACTCATTAATTTTCAGTATTCTTCTGAAGCACCATTTCAGTTTTTCTACCGAAGAATGCTGAGGATGTGATGGGTAGATTGGGAAATTAATGAAGAGGTACTGAATCGAACTGGGGAGACAAGAAATTTACGGTACAACGAAGCAATCTGTTGATAGGACAGACAGACCTCGAAGATCAACGCACTGGAGAAGAAAGGTTCATGCAGCAGTAAACACATAGCCTGAAAAATAGATTTTAATATTCAGCTCAGATGCCAAAGCATAATGACATTCAGACTGATACTATCGCGGCTAGAATTGAGACCTGAAGAACAGAGGTAGAAAACTGAAGCGATGAAGCGCACTTTGACGTACAAGGCAACCAGTTTTGCCTTTGTCATAATCGATTATAGTTTTGGAGAAGATAGAAATACATTCTTAAATCCTAAAAGCGACGGTAAAAATATATTTGGGAGTAGACGCTTATTCGAAGATGCCTTGCAGCTGCTCCAAGCTGAGGGGGAAGAAATACACTCCTGGAAATGGAAAAAAGAACACATTGACACCGGTGTGTCAGACCCACCATACTTGCTCCTGACACTGCGAGAGGGCTGTGCAAGCAATGATCACACGCACGGCAAAGCGGACACACCAGGACCCGCGGTGTTGGCCGTCGAATGGCGCTAGCTGCGCAGCATTTGCGCACCGCCGCCGTCAGTGTCAGCCAGTTTGCCGTGGCATACGGAGCTCCATCGCAGTCTTTAACACTGGTAGCATGCCGCGACAGCGTGGACGTGAACCGTATGTGCGGTTGACGGACTTTGAGCGAGGGCGTATAGTGGGCATGCGGGAGGCCGGGTGGACGTACCGCCGAATTGCTCAACACGTGGGTCGTGAGGTCTCCACAGTACATCGATGTTATCGCCAGTGGTCGGCGGAAGGTGCACGTGCCCGTCGACCTGGGACCGGACCGCAGCGACGCACGGATGCACGCCAAGACCGTAGGATCCTACGCAGTGCCGTGGGCGACCGCACCGCCACTTCCCAGCAAATTAGGGACACTGTTGCTCCTGGGGTATCGGCGAGGACCATTCGCAACCGTCTCCATGAAGCTGGGCTACGGTCCCGCACACCGTTAGGCCGTCTTCCGCTCACGCCCCAACATCGTGCAGCCCGCCTCCAGTGGTGTCGCGACAGGCGTGAATGGAGGGACGAATGGAGACGTGTCGTCTTCAGCGATGAGAGTCGCTTCTGCCTTGGTGCCAATGATGGTCGTATGCGTGTTTGGCGCCGTGCAGGTGAGCGCCACAATCAGGACTGCATACGACCGAGGCACACAAGGCCAACACCCGGCATCATGGTGTGGGGAGCGATCTCCTACACTGGCCGTACACCACTGGTGATCGTCGAGGGGACACTGAATGGTGCACGGTACATCCAAACCGTCATCGAACCCATCGTTCTACCATTCCTAGACCGGCAAGGGAACTTGCTGTTCCAACAGGACAATGCACGTCCGCATGTATCCCGTGCCACCCAACGTGCTCTAGAAGGTGTAAGTCAACTACCCTGGCCAGCAAGATCTCCGGATCTGTCCCCCATTGAGCATGTTTGGGACTGGATGAAGCGTCGTCTCACGCGGTCTGCACGTCCAGCACGAACGCTGGTCCAACTGAGGCGCCAGGTGGAAATGGCATGGCAAGCCGCTCCACAGGACTACATCCAGCATCTCTACGATCGTCTCCATGGGAGAATAGCAGCCTGCATTGCTGCGAAAGGTGGATATACACTGTACTAGTGCCGACATTGTGCATGCTCTGTTGCCTGTGTCTATGTGCATGTGGTTCTGTCAGTGTGATCATGTGATGTATCTGACCCCAGGAATGTGTCAATAAAGTTTCCCCTTCCTGGGACAATGAATTCACGGTGTTCTTATTTCAATTTCCAGGAGTGTAATACGTAGGGTACAACACACGCGTAGTTTTCTTTCATTACATTTGCCATATAACGGACGAGAAGAATAAAAGCTGAAGAAAAATGATTCACAGCCGTTTAACGTATGTACTTAAAAAGGCCTTAAAAACACGTCTAGCTTGCAACAATTCTTTTGTACAATACGGAAAATGAGAAGGGGTGAGTGTTGTACTTCGGTACATTTGTGAGACTATCTTATCTAGTCATCCCTCTAACAGCAGTTTAATATATTATCTTATTCAATTATTCACTTTTTATTTGTTGCAATCCTTTTCTGAAATTAAAGAATTTATCCCGGAAAATCTTGTAAATACTGTATTTAGTCGTTTGTCTCTTACACTGCTACTCTGCTACACATAAATAATCCGTGTTGAAGACAAATTAAGCGCAAGTGTTATCAAAGTATAGCTAGAAGTCAAAATACATTTGAAACTGAAGTTATTGGAAACTAACACTAATTTCCATTTTCAGAACAGTTAAAATTATCTAATGTGAAGCCATTGTACAACTGTCTCATAAATCAGCACTGAGAATGCAGCCTACTAGTTGTCAAATATGTGTTATATTTACCACAACATGTTTCGGAACTACGTTATCCCGTTATCAATCGCTTAAAATTTCTATGCCATTAGGCATCAAAAGCAGAAACTGCTGCGTAACATTCTACGTACAGGTAACATTCTAAGTACAGGTATAATTGTTGAGACATTTGTGAAATTCGGTTAATTTCCAAATATCACATATTTTATGGTGAAAGGGCTCATTCTCTTTCAGGCACAAGATGGTGCTCCGTTGATGAAGTACAGCTTACCTGTCAAAACGTTAAATAACTGGTTTTAAGAAGATATAGAATTTAACTTGCCATAAGCATCCTTGACCGAAGAATTAAAAATACATTGCAAATAGATTTAATATATTATTCAGCAATGACACGTGTAGAATTTGGAATATTTACAAATGCTGTACAAAACAAAACCTCATGTCTAACAACAGCAAAACTCGTAGAAAATGGCAGAAACTGTCTCTAACTTGCATTGCTTCATTTGATTCTAAAATCAGTGGCCCCACTGAAGTATCTGACCAAAAATATTGTATGTTCCTAGGTACACTATTCTCTAGGTATGACAGTCTTCCCTACACCTCCTTATTGCTACCTGGTGATGGTTATCAATTCAAGTAAAATGAAATTACTGTATGGTAAAAATGACAAGACATAAGATCTAAATGTCAGTAATCCTTCAGTAAGTTCACTAACTAATTATCCCATACGGTAATGGTATCTCGAAATTAAAACGGTTTGCAGAGTCTGAAGTAAATCAGGTGAAGAGCGACAGAATGAAATACGCCGGCCTCCGATGGGAACGTAGGACCGAAGAATCTGAAGTACTCTCCTGGGAGTCAGAATTCCGGAAAACTTGGTGTTTGTGCAGACGATGGTTTGTTGATGGGTGGCCTGGGAGGAGCGAAATAGCAGAAGTTGAGAGGAAGGGAAATTTTGTGGGAATTTGTTCACTTCCCAGAGCAGGCATTGGTCAGTGCTGGGAAGCGACGCATAATTAACGCGACTTGCGCTGCAATTGGCGTAAGTGATTTTGCTGGAGGGGAAACCTAGGCGAAGAGCGGACTGTGAGAAGTCTCCGTAGAGGTCTTCCATTCCCAGCTTGCCTAGAGTGCGGACGTGGCGTTCTTTACTCAGCTTGCCTGAGAAACAGTGAGCATCTCTGTAGTTTAGGACTTAGCAAATGGAACGATTGAGCTTGGAGATAGAAAGTTTCGGTTCAGCTATGTACTGAGCAAGATAGCTAGGAGTGAATAGACGAGCGCAGCCTTGCAGCACCACGAGGTCGGCCGACGTCCACACAACGACGCCGCTCCGCCACTCTGTATTCGGTGATATTGCGCCCGCTCCGGCCACTGATTAATTTGTTGGATCACGTCGGCAAAGTTTCCACGAGGGTTTCATGGGCCGTGTACCGTAAAATTCTTCTCGCACTTCGCATTACGCCTGGGTCAGTCGATAGGAATTACTTTTGAGTTATCGAGCTTTACTCCACGCAAACGCAATTTATTACCACTTCCTGGTAGGAGTCACGTAATGTGATGACTGAAGGTCGTGAGTTAAAATAAATTTGTGATAATCGACTACATCTGTTTTCAATCAAGTAGTTGAAATCCCAAGTCACTTTCTTAATCAATTTTATGTTCAACATTTGCATCTGGTGTTCAAAAGCTACATATAACATCAATGTGACCCATTTTTAATTAAAAGTGATCAATTCTGAATCAGTTAATGTCAACACTGCCACCGCAGTATAATCAGGAGTCACAGGGCCTTATTACTTTCTTTGTGTTATCCAATATTTCGGCAGTTTTGCACTCTCTGTTGATCTGTTAGTCAATGAGTTGGGGTGAACACACGCCAGGATACGATACTTTGGGATTTACTAGGTAGTATTCTTGAAAAAGGAAATTTTTTCCACTTGATCCATTGCTTAGCCATTTTTTTTCAATCAGGTAGCATTAGTTACAATAGGTTACACTGTCTTCTTCATGTGCTGTCCTTTGAAATTGACATTTATAGGTGCCTGTGCATTGTATTTGTGATTTGTTGGAGTACTTATGATGTGCAGTGCCGTAATCAGCCGATACTGAGCACACAGAACACAATCATTGGTACTAGCCATTTTGGGGGAATGCTTCATGAACTATTTGTTGGGTCACTGCTCACACCCAGTGTATCAATTTGTGTCCTGATATATGTTTTGCGTTATCTAATTATTGAGTGTAAGGGGTACTTTGATTTTGAGTTTTCGTGTAACATAATAGTGCAAATGATAACGAGGGGAAAAGCCAAGACAACGGCAGAATGTAAGCAGACTGTTACTCGGGAGAACATGGGTGATAGTAGGGAAAGCTCTACCGATGAGCATGACGAATGCGAGTTGCAACTTCCTGAAACTGCATCTCACGACTGGTTTAGTCCGCTGCATAGCAAGGACGTTGATTCAGGCAGTGATAGTGAGGGCTCGGAGGACGCAGGGAGTACAGGATTAATCCGTAAGTATGGAAGATCCAGCCTAAGAAGCCAGAGTGTGTTGGAACAAAACGGTGTCCGACCATTATCAAACGATTCATTCACAAGTGATCCGACGAGGGCGCGGAGACGGTACTTGTCTAGATATCGAAGGGTTCCTCAGAACAGAGGAGAAGAGTCGCATTTTCAACCACAAAAGGACGAGGATCAAAATGCGGCTACTCTCAAAAACATTACGGACTTGTTGCAACAGATGCAAACGGTGAACTTAGAGCAGAGCGCCAACCTTAATGCCGAAATTAAAAAGGCGAATTCGGAGCTGAAAGAGAACCTTAATGCCGAATTTAAAAAGGCGAATTCGGAGTTGAAAGAGCAAGTAAAAGAGGAGGTAAAGAATCTCGGCGTCAAAATAGAGAAACGAACGGCAATTGAAGCCAAATTAATTGCGAAAGGTGCAAGGAAAATAGCGAGAGAAACTCGGGACTCCACGCAAATCACGGCAAAAATAGGAAAGGTCATGTTATCAAGGCTACAAAGCCGGATATAACGTGTTGAAGAAAAGGAACAAGAGCAACCGGACATAGGGCCTGACGAGATGTTGAAAGAGGAGGTGGCGATATTAAAAAGAAATTTAGAGGACGAGGTAAAACGTCTCATTGCAGAGACATCAGGAAAGGAGAAGGGTGTAGTTACTGCGTCGATTGAACCGTCACTTGGCGGAACACAGATAACCGCTTCACGGTGTGATAAAGTTGACACTATAAGCAACGGGAGCCACGCCTTCATTCACAGCTCTGAGGCAACGATCCAGGTAAACACGGACAGCGCGCAGCAGTCCAGTGAGCACAATTGCTGTCAGCTGATTAGATGTACCGAACAACTGTCGAACATACAGAGGGGGAGAGATGACGTTAGCGTGTCGGAACGAATTAGTCCACGTCCCGAAGTTCATACGAATCGTAAGAACGGTCGAAATGATAACTGGAATGATAACCGGTTTGACTACAAGCATTTTGTACAAGTCCGAAAGTTACATCACTACAAGGACGAAGGTAATAGCTTGCATCCAAAAACTTTTATGGGATAATTCGAGTTATCTTTGCCTCCACACTGGCCATTGATGTACCAGCTGGATTTTGTGTGCTACCATATGGAGTGCGCGACCGCTGAGTACATGAGAAATGTAGCGAAGACGAGCGTCTCGTTCGAAGAATTCAAAAATGCCTTCTTGGGCAAGTATTGGTCTAAAGAAACCCAAGAAAGGTTCAAACAAGAAATTATTATGTCCAGAGATATGGAAGGGGCAGGGTACCGGAGTCCGTTCAAATTTTTTGAAAATATGACAAAAAGGAACCAGTACCTAGACAACCCATGTAGCGGTTCGGAAATCATCAGATTACGCTACATGAAACTTCCCATCTCGTATCAACAATCACTTGCCGGTCGTTGTGGTAGCGATACTGAGGTATTTAAGGGCATTTTGCGCGAACTGGAATTTGCATTTCAAGAGGAACAGGAGCGGGAGAAACGCCGACAGCGTGAACAAAATAACAACCGTCGCAATAATGGACCTCAGGGGGATAGTAGGCCAGTGCCGAACTACAACGGCCACAATCAAAATAAGAGTAATGCCAACTCGAAAAGAAGGTACACGGAAGATGAGCGACACTCTCCGGTGCAACATAATAAATTACAAAGGACTTGGGGCGGTAATCAGCAATCGGGAAGGAACAATAGTAATGGTTACCAAAATAACAATCAATAAGAGTCGAAGTCCGCCCTCCGAAGACTGATCCACCCCACCTTAACGGGCAGGGTTACGAATGACTAGACCAGAGTGCGGACGTAGTAAATATAGGCTTAGAATAAGGATTTTGTTAAAGTGTCTTGTTTGTTTGTGTATATACTGATCTTAGTGGTAGAATGTCTCGTTTATAAGTGCCTGTATTTTGTGTTTTAGTATTAATAATGATATCTCGCCTCTCGATGCTGTGAAAGTGAAGCACTAGATTATTTTGTAAAAACACATGATTAAGGAATGGAATACACGTATTTCTGGGCGTTCCCCTAGAAAAAGATTGATTAGGAACTCTGTAAATTACAGAAAAGTTCCCCGTAATTGTATCTCCGTCATTGGAGAACACATTTAAGGTGGCCAGTCCCGTAGGTCGTTACGAGGACGCACGAAGGCATCTCGTATGCCCCTGAATACGTAAGAGGTGGACAGATATGCGCAGTTGCGTGAATTAGCGCACCCAGTGTATGCTAAAATGAACCGGATGTAATCATCTACAGAGCGAACAGCAGCATTGATACGCCAGAAATACTTGTTGATACCAAGATAGTTAACAACTGCGAGCAGTGAGCTATATTTGTGTTGTGCCATTATGACATTGCAAATCCGAAACATGTTCACAGGCCTTATAAAACCATTCGTGACAAAAGGAGAAAACGGGAAGAAAATAGAGGAGGGAAGAAGTGTCGCAATAGAACACGATAAAGGACGCTATCCAAACTTCCAACAAAAATCTTGGTAAGACTGACACATGTCTAAGTTTGTTGTGTTTTATACATGTTCACAGGCACAATAAGAGGGACGTCTGCCACATAGGGAACTCAGAAGAAAAAAAAAAAAAAAACAAGATTAGAGATAAAAAGTAGTAAATAGTAAATATGTAGTCGGGTTGCCCAACACCGTGTTAGTCGTAGGAATTGGTAGTTAGAAATGGTGATGGGATCCTGTCCAGATAATCTTGATTCCATATCCCTTGATTGTGTGTGTGTGAATGACTGTGAAGCAAGTTGTCTTGTACATTTTTTATGTTTATGTACAAAAAAAAAATATGTATGGTACTGATGGTTAAACATCAGCACTTTCCATGTACTAAAATTAGTTATCTTAGTTTGTTAAGGTGGCGTAACTGAGCGAGACGGATTTGATGCTACGACACCTGGCACACCACACACGAGCTGACAAGGAACGAGGACGACAGCAATGAGGGGAGCACACAGCTGACGATGGTGATGGCAAACAGACCACGCCCTGAATCGACGGGCCGGTGGTCAACTCAGCAACCAAGGAGAGGTGAGATCCAGCACCTCTGTGTACGACAAAGAGGTCTGTGCTGGTCTCTGTACACAGTGCGGATCGGGGGCAGCAATGAATAGGTACAAGAAGGTTTCTATATTTGTTGCTCGCCACGTCAGGTGGTGCGACAGCCCGGCTGACCGTTTGTTCCTAAGGACACCAGCTTTGAGGGCCTGAGAAAAAAATTGGCTCTCGTCTGATCACGGTCCCTCCCTTGCCCTAAAGCGTCTATAGAAGTAGCAATGACCTGTGGCGGAGCTGCGAGAGGTCACCGATCATAGATGCACCGATGGTATCGTGGGCCTGTCGGACAAGATGTCAACAACGAGCTCTTAGTTGAGAGCCTTCCTGCCTCAAGAAGATGCGGGTGCCTGTGGCGCCATCTCCGTAATCGACGTTGCTCTCTTCTCAGCCGTTAGCCATCCCTCAACTCGCTAGTCAGAACTAATGTCACTTCCGTTCCTGCAAGAAACTTGTGCCGTGTGTGTGAGTGTGTCAGTATGGATTCAAATGAATAACATGCGCCTCAACGAACAGAAAGTACTCATTTGTTCTGTTTATGAATTATGTTATAAGAAGGTTATGATTTTATAAATGTCCCATTTGTTAAAACGTCTTATATTTGTCATGCCACGTCTGTTTGTGTTAGAATAAGATTTCATACTTATACCTTGTTACAAATACACAACAGTGGTTGCTCAATACGCAATGATTCTTGTCATTTTGCTTGTGTTATATATATATATATATATATATATATATATATATATATATATATATATATGTGTGTGTGTGTGTGTGTGTGTGTACACAATCCAGACACTGGACTGGGCCAGACCTCTTTGAATTCTGTAAAGATGACACTTACACCATGCACAATATAAACGTCCAGACAGACACAAAAAAAAAACATTTAATTATAAAATGTCAAAGGGGGATTCGCATATAATTTAATGAGAGCAACTACTATCAACTTCACAAAATGTTACACGAATATTGTTCATGTATGTTTTTAGTAATTTAAGTCGAGTAGGAATGGATAACTGAGAGTGCATGGACCTTAAGTTGTAATTGCGGGTCTTGTCATTCAAATGAGAAGCACATAGGTGCTTAAATATGTGTATTTGCCCTTTGCGACGTGTGTTCTTGTAATATAATTCTAGTTTTCGTTTGAGTACTCTGACCAATAATTGTCTCAGGAAACGGCAGAGATTAAAGTAAAATTAGACTAAATAATGACAACATCTTTAACAGTAAAACCAGTCATTGAAGGCAGGTTCAATAGGAATGAGTGGGAATTTGCATCAGAGAGGAGGCAGTGGTAATCAATCGCCCGTAACTACTCACGTGAACGGATTAAAAATACCATTTATGGAGATATTAATTTTGTACCACAGGTGGTAACACCACAGGAGTCATCACCTGTACTACAAAATTGATTTGAAGACAGGGGCTATGTAAGATGGCAAGAACTATGCCACTTACATCAAGTCATTAAAGATCACCTAGCTCACATTGAGCGAACAGCAGGACTGAACAAAATGACTGACAAGGCACAATGCACCTTGTAGAGGGTATAGTATGGATGTAGTGGAATAATTAATGTCGGGTGATGGTTTTAAAGTAATTCACACGACATGAAAACTTTGTGGAAACGAGTCGATTTACTGGACGCTAGTTTACCCCAGGGAAGTATTTGACCGCGGCCGGCCGGGGAGCGGCTAAGGGAAGCGACAATAGGCAGCTTGGGGCGGCTCAAGCTCTGAGAAAGCGGTAACGGTGCACGGCCTCCAGCCGCCTTAAGATGAGTGACAGTGAGTGGGTCGCTGACCCCGCCTCCATGCTGGTGTACCGGGAAACTGACGGAGAACTTGTACGCCTGTTGATAAATGTCTGTCGTCCCGTTTTCTGTGAAACATGCGAGAAAACTGCTCAAAGCTACGGTGGAGCGGTCAACAGAGGTCAAAATATGCGTGTTCGTGACTATAGCAACTTCACGCTGGATTCACGGTCCGCAGAGTCTGAAGTAAATCTGGTGAAGAGCGACAGAATGAAATACGCCGGCCTCCGATGGGAACGTAGGACCGAGGAATCTGAAGTACTCTCCTGGGAGTCAGAATTCCGGAAAACTTGGCGTTTGTGCAGACGCTAACCTTGATGGGTGGCCTGGGAGGAGCGAAATAGCAGAAGTTGAGAGGAAGGGAAATTTTGTGGGAATTTGTTCACTTCCCAGAGCAGGCATTGGTCAGCGCTGGGAAGCGACGCATAATTAACGCGACTTGCGCTGCAATTGGCGTAAGTGATTTTGCTGGAGGGGAAACCTAGGCGAAGAGCGGACTGTGAGAAGTCTCCGTAGAGGTCTTCCATTCCCAGCTTGCCTAGAGTGCGGACGTGGCGTTCTTTACTCAGCTTGCCTCAGAAAGAGTGAGCATCTCTGTAGTATAGGACTTAGCAAATGAAACGATTGAGCTTGGAGATAGAAAGTTTCGGTTCAGCTATGTACTGAGCAAGATAGCTAGGAGTGAATAGACGAGCGCAGCCTTGCAGCACCACGAGGTCGGCCGACGTCCACACAACGACGCCGCTCCGCCACGCTGTATTCGGTGAATTTGCGCCCGCTCCGGCCACTGATTAATTTGTTGGATCACGTCGGCAAAGTTTCCACGAGGGTTTCATGGGCCGTGTACCGTAAAATTCTTCTCGCACTTCGCATTACGCCTGGGTCAGTCGATAGGAACTACTTTTGACTTATCGAGCTTTACTCCACGCAAACGCAATTTATTACCACTTCCTCGTAGGAGAGTCATGTAATGTGATGACTGAAGGTCGTGAGTTAAAATAAATTTGTGATAATCGACTACATCTGTTTTCAATCAAGTAGTTGAAATCCCAAGTCACTTTCTTAATTAATTTTATGTTCAACATTTGCATCTGGTGTTCAATAGCTACATATAACATCAATGTGCACCCATTTTAAATTAAAAGTGATCAATTCTGAATCAATTAATGTCAACACTGCCACCGCAGTTCAATCAGGAGTCACAGAGCCTTATTACTTTCTTTGCGTTATCCAATATTGCGGCAGTTTTGCACTCTCTGTTGATCTGTTAGTCAATGAGCTGGGGTGAACACACGCCAAAACCAGATAAGTGACGGGTGGGGTGTTACAATATGTTCGATCTAAAAAATATATTTTGCTGACTCTTTTTCAATAGCTACATGGTACGACTGTACTTATGTTTTTGGGTCTCTCAACTGTTAATACAGTTATTTGGATTCCATTAATATCGTTCTTAACTTTTCAGCAACTTTGTACAAGGCTTAAATTTAATAAGAGAACACATTTGGTTTTCGTATTGTATGCCAATAACGATGAGAACCACACGCTTACTATGGGGTTATAAATGGCACAAAACAGGACTGGTGCAACAGCTAAAAGACTAAAATTTCTGGTTTTGTTTGTTATTTGGGGCACAAGTAAAATGAAGGAAGAAAGAAAGATAGGTTTAACATCCCGTTGGCAGCGAGGTCATTAGCGAAGGAGAAAAAGTGCGGATTGTATCGGGATGGAGAACGAAATCGATCATTCCGTTTCAAAAGAACCATCGCTTCATTTGACTGGATAAAGTCGTTTAATTGATTGTTCTGCGTATGGCTTCTATATTAAAAAGACATACAGTTAAGTAGCTACAAGATAAGATAAAAATGATATGAATCAGTAGAAAAAGATACGTCTATACATCGTATGTAGAATGATTCAGTTGCTCTTATCGATATCAATTTATGCAAGCCACTCTTATTTCTGCCAGGAACGGTATTCAGATATATGACAGTGACGTAATCGAAATAAATTGCCTCTCAGAGCTTTGGGCGACTGTTAGCAAACGGAATCGTACTGTAAAAAATACAAGTGGAAATTAGCCATACTTACATGGTATTGTTGGACCAAGATATAGCTTACTTCTACCATACTTATTCAAGTGTCTTCAGTCTATCTTTGTGTGATTAGTAGGGTAGTCATACAGGTTTTGGATGTGTCTGTATGTTTATTTCGTTTATAGTACTTAATCTTTTGTAAATGGTTCAGAGACGTTGCCTTATACAGCGTGTTTCACCAATGGAGACAATGAAAGTAAAAAGAGATATGAAAATGGGAAACCTAAATGTAAAAGCTTTCCCGTATACAGCTCAATAAGAAGATAAATATATGACTCGCTGCATTAATGTGCTGAAATAATTTCATAAACAAAATTTGTAAAAAAGGTCAAGATATATTCGTATACTTAACGAGTCATTCTGCAACTTTATGACAGTGTGCTTCACATCTCCAAAGCGAACTGGGCTTCAGTGCTATTCTATCACGTGGGGTTGCATAAAACGGCATCGGTAGGGGCAGCGGAATCGCCATGTATGTTTATGTACGATCGTAGTGAAAGCAAGAGAACTGGCAGCAGGTGAAAGAAGCTGAGAAATCCATTTTACATCATACTTGGATATCCAAACACTCCAGTCAGTCAACGGCTGTAAGGTGTTGCGCCTATGAAGTCTTTCAAGGTACCCATAAGATTTGCAAATCACGTGAACCCAAATGGAGATTACAAGATGTAGATTTTGACTATCGTCCTCTCGAAAGCGAGTCTAGTGCACTAACCACAATTTAGAAGTGTAGTTCTGTATTTTAACTAGTATCCTAAGATTCTGATAACATTTTTATATACTCGAATGTGTGGAGCATATCCTAGGGTATTCACTGTGAATTTTAAAAGCTACGTATTCCTCTAAAAGACTCGATAACTACGCATGTATACTGATGCCCCTTATCTGCTAGTAACTAAAGAAAAACTACGTCAAAATTAAAACGTTGATGTCAACAAATAAGCCTCTTAATTTTGGCATACTGCATATAGCAGTACTGCATTTCATTTACAGGATTTGGCAGATTCTAGCCAAACCTGCAGACTGGGCTTTTATATACCGATATCACCATGAATGACATCTGTGCTATGCCCTCAAAACATTGTGGCTTTGTGAAAGTACTATATCGGAGCTAAGTGAATTTGAACGTGAGCTAATTGTTGGTGCTCAAGTGGTAGGTGTTTCCGTATCACAGTAGCCGACGTGTTAGGTGTTTCAAGTGGTACCATATCGGAGATTTAAACAGTATTCAGGGAAAGAGGAAGAACATCATTCGCTAAGTCATAGCGCGGACGAAGGTATGTTTTGAGTTATAGTGACACACGGTTAATGAAGAGGTTTCTAGCGAACGTCACTGCAGAACTGAATGTGCACTCGCGATCAGTGTCAGTACCAAAACAACACATGGGGATCTCCGGAATCTGTGAACCGCACGACGAGCTGGAATTCCAAAATCACTCATCAGCGGTGCAAGTGTTCCTCACAGAAAAATCTGTTGCTGAAGCCATAAAATCTGGACTATGGAGCAATGGAAGAAAGTCATTTGGTCGATTCAATCTTGTTTTGTACTTTTTTCAACCTCTGGCCGAATTTACGCCCCAAGACTAAAACATGGTGGTTATTCAGTAATGATACGGCAGCCTTAACGTGGTGTCTCATTACTTTCTTACTTTACGCTATCAGGCTCAATGGAACGCGCGCTGCTTCAGCCTGTCTTCGGCTCCTTTCTGCCATCCTTCCAGCAGTCCCACTCTCTGAAAGTCTTTGGATACGCAGTCACTCCATTGAGTTCTAGGTCTACCTATGGGCCTTCTGCCGGTTGGCTTGGTGTTGAGTACAGTTTTCTGCCATCGTTGTCCCGCATTCGAGCAACGTGCCCTGTCCACTGGAGTCGTCGTGTCTTCATTATAGCCACGATGTTCGGCTCTTTGTAAATATCATACAACTCTGTATTGTGACGAATCCTCCAGTTTTCACTCTCATTATCGTGAACTGGTCCAAAAATCTTCCGAAGGACTTTCCTGTCATCAGTCTGTTCAGATCTTGCTTGGTTGTACTCCAGGTGGCGCATCCATATAATACTACTGGCTGTAGGAGTGTTTTGTAGATGTTTATTTTGAAATGTCTTGAAAAACTTCTGGTTTTGAGGAGAGCATTAAGGCCATGGGAACAGCGATTACCTGCCTATAGTGTTGCCTGTATTTCCATTTTACTGGATGGTTCATCTCTGAATACTGCGCCCAGATATTTGAACTCCCTGACTTGACGATAAGAACCTTCAGTTGTCTGTAAGAGTGTAACTGGTTCTTGAGTTTCATTATGTCTACGGTGTAGCACCGTGTATTCCGTCTTGTCATGATTGATTTGAAGCCCAATTTTCCTCGCTGTTTTTTTCAGAATGTCTGCCATTTGCCGGCCAGAGTGGCCGAGCGGTTCTAGGCGCTTCAGTCTGGAACCACGCGACCGCTACGGTCGCAGGTTCGAATCCTGCTTTGGGCATGGATGTGTGTGATGTCCTTAGGTAAGTTAGGTTTAAGTAGTTCTAAGTTCTACGGAACTGATGACCATAGTGCTCAGAGCCATCTGAACCATTTTTTGTCTGCCATTTCCCGTAATTCTTCTTGTGACCCAGATAGTAGCACTATATCATCGGCATATCCGAAGTACTTGATGCTCACATCCCGGTCCCCGGTCTTGACTCCTGTGAGTTCATTAGATGACGTCTCTCGCATTACCTTCTCTGATGCGAGATTGAAAAGAACAGGTGGTAGTCCATCGCCCTGCCGTAGCCCAGTTTTTATTCTTAATGTTTCAGTCACCTTATTTCCAATTTTTACCTTTTCTGTAATATCCATCAGGCAGGCCTTCGTGAGGCTTACTAGTTTCTTGGCAAAACCGAACTCTTCCAGACACCTCAGCATACTTTCCCGATGAATGCAGTCATCTCCCGTGACGAAATCGTCCTTGATATTCTCCAATAATGGTGTCTGCCAAGGGTTGGATTCGATCTAGAAGACAGTTTGAGAACATCTTGTAACAAATATTGAGCACAGTGACACCACGGTAGTTTTCACACGCCATTCGGCCATTCTTCTTGTGGATGCGACATATTAGTGCATTCCTCCAGTCTTCTGGAATGTTTTCAGCGTTTCAGATGGTCTCTATTAATTTGTGAATCCTTGTGACAAGGTATTCACCCCATTCCTGTATTATTTCAGCATGGACGACATCTTCTCCTGGGCTTCTGTCCTTTTTTTAAGCCATTTTATTTGCTTCCTGATCGCTTCTACAGTTGGCGGTAGGTATTCAGGGTCTGCTGTCTGTGGTAGGGGGAAGTTAAAGAGTGTCGTTGGGTCCTCACAACTGGAGAAGTCACCGAAATATTCTTCCCACATCTTTGCAATTTGATATTCATTTGTCAGCATGTCTTCTTTGGCATTTTTAATGAATTTCTCCTTGGGTTTATAGGTTTTCCTCAGATAGTTGACCTTTCTGTACATGTTCTTCATCCTCCTTCCCTGGCAGTCTTCTTCTGCTTCTGTAATAACCCCACTCACGAACTTCCTCTTTTCTCTCCGCAATACCGCTTGTGTTTCTCTTCGGACTCTGTCAAATTCTGCCTTACTGCTCTGATAAGACGCTGACTGTAGCCAGTTGTCACTTGGTCCCATTATTACCCTGCAAGGTCGAATTACTGCGAGGGATTATGTGACCATTTTTGCTGATAAGGTACATCCCTTGGTACCATGTTTGTTCCCTGAAGGTGATGCTTTGTTCCAGAATGACAGAGCACTTTTTCACAAAGAACGCACCGTCCATGACTGGTTTATGAGCTCGAGGACGAATTGTTGCTTCTCATCTGGCCACTACAGTCACCAGATCTGAATATTATTGAGTCTTTTTTGTCTACGTTGTAGAGAAGGATGTGTGATCGCTATCCACTTCCGTCATCGTTACCTAAACTAGCCACTATTTTGCTGGACGAATGGTGTAAGATTTTCTCGAAGTCACTTAGGACCGGTGTTGATAGATGCTGAGTCGATCGGAAGCTGTCTTAACCGCCAAAAGTTTTCCTTCACCGTATTAGGCATGGCAGTATGTTGTGTTTTCGGTGTTTCTGCATTTTCGTCCACGTTCTGTATGAGTGTATTCTACTTTCGCTTTTCGAAGTGCTTTTTCGATATAAAAACGAAGAATAACAATGATTATTATCGAGTGTCGTGACGATTTCTGCAAAACAGATTAAGTCTGTCTAGCACTAACATCTTACGGTCACATGACATTCATGCACTTTGAGATATAAAAAGAGGACGCACCACACAAAAAATTATGCGAATGCAGCGAAAATCGGTAGACGTTTTGCTCATGTTCAGAGAAACAAACGATTACAATTTCAGAAAAATTGGATGATTTATTCATGATAAAGAGAATTGCAAATTGAGCAAATATATAACGCCGTGGTACAAATCTGGCCGTTATGCAAGCATTTATTCACTTGGGCACCGATTGATAGAGTTATAGGATGTCCTCCTGAAGAATGTCGTGCCAAATTCTGTCCAACTGAGGCGTTAGATGATCAAAGTCTCGATATGGTTCTAGGGCCTATCCCATAATGTTCCAAATGTTCTCAGCTGACGAGAGATAGGGGACCTTGCTGGCGAAGTAGGGTTGGGCAGGTACGAAGACAAGCAATAAAAACTCCCGTCGTGTGCAGGCGGGCATTATCTTGCTGAAATGTTTAGGCCTAGGATGGCTTGCCATGAACGGCAACAAAACGATGAGTAAAATATCATCGACGCACAGCTGTGTTGCAGCGGTGGCGCGTATGACAAGCAAAGGGGTCTTGCTATGAAAAGAAATGGCACCTGGGATCATCATTCCTGGATGTTGGCCGCACGTCGGCGCGATGTCGGCTGGTACACAACCACTGTCTGGGGCCTCTCCAGACACGTCTTCGCTGCTTATCAAGGCCCATTTCGAAGCGGGACTCATCGCTGGAGCAATTCTATTCCAGTCAATGACCCAAAACGTGACTTGAGACGCCCCGTACAGCGGTGGGATACCAACCTGAACGTCGCCCATCATACGCCCCAACGACCGGGAACGATGGTCTGAGCTGCATTTCTTTTCACACCAAGACCTCTTTGGTTGTCATTCGCGGAAGCTTGACAGCACAACGCTACGTCAACGACATTCTACGCACGTTTTCTTGCCCTCCCTGACAAGCCATCTTGGGCTTACATTTCAGCAAAATAATGCCTGCCCACATTCGGAGCTTATACTGCCAAACCATTCCCTGGCCGGCAAGGTTGCTGGATCTCTGCCGTTGAGAACGTTTGGAGCATTACGGGCACGCCCTTCAAAACATCTCGACATTTTAGGATCTAACACGCCGATTGTACAGAATTTTTTACGATATGTCTGAGAATACCCAACAACTCTGCCAATAAATTCTAAGCCAAATATCTGTTTACACAAGGGACAGAGCGGTACCGACGGATTATTGATTTGTTCAATTTGTGAAGCTCTTTCTCTTGAATAAATAATCCAATTCTTCTGAAATTATAATGATATTCTTGTCTGTACATTTGCATCAGCCTTCCGATTTACGTCCCGTTCGGATAATTCTTTCAACGGCATTCGTTTTTTTCCCTGAGTGTATTTCCCAGTGATGGCCAAATTATGTTGCTAGATTCGCTTGTTACCGCAGTTCGTAATCAGTTGACCACGAGAAACAACAGAGCCAAACAAAAAGAGATTCATTACGATTTCAATCCTTTTAAAGCATAATTTACTTTCCCCTGTAATCTCTCACTGTAATCTCTCACTGTATTCGCGTTGATAGAAGAGATAGAGAAGATCCAACGGAGAGCAGCGCGCTTCGTTACAGGATCATTTAGTAATCGCGAAAGCGTTACGGAAATGATAGATAAACTGCAGTGGAAGACTCTGCAAGAGAGACGCTCAGTAGCTCGTTACGGGCTTTTGTTGAAGTTTCGAGTCAAGCAGTATATTGCTCCCTTCTACGTATATTTCACGAAGAGACTATGAGGATAAAATCAGAGAGGTTAGAGCCCACACAGAGGCATACCGATGATCTTTCTTTCCATGAACAATAAGAGACTGGAATAGAAGGGAGTACCGATAGAGGTACTCAAGGTACCCTCCGCCACACACCGTCAGGTGGCTCGCGGAGCATGGATGTAGATGTAGATGTAGATACATCAGCAGTTCATCGAGACCTACTGCTAGCTGTCTACACGGTTGATACAGAGTCTGTCCCACCATTTTACCCCTAGGATGTGTTCAAGCACCGGTAGATTGTTTATGTGGAAGCACCGAACGGGTAGCTTCTTTGTATATAAAACATTTCCTTGCACAAATTCCTGTACTGTCCACTGTAACATACAATGCCCTTAGCTTCCTCTTGTTTACCTTGCAGAAGAAGAGATTGTTAGTTACAAAAAAAGTTGATAGTTAAGTGGTAACTACTTTAGTGTGCATTTCGGTGAAGTCTATTGAAATAATAAAGATATGGTAGTTAAATATCATTTATTGAAGACAGCAGACAGAACTGCCATCCTGAACTTTAACACTACAAATATATTCTACACTGTTTGTTAGCCAAGTATTCAACTTCTACGATAATTGCCAATTTAATCTCGCGTGATATGACAATAATGGGATCTAAAGACTCACTGCACTAAAGATACATTTATATATGAAGATGGTATTTGTTCTTTCGGACATGTCCGAAAAAAACAGATACCATCTTCATATATAAATATAGTTAAGTCTCACCGGCCATTTGACCATTTTCTTCTTCTGTGCTGATGCACAAACATTGCCCGAACTCTTACGGGAATCGGCAAAAAGCCGCGAGTAATGCGCATAATGGGCAGGGGCACTATGAATATAGTGCGGGACATTAAGTTGGGAATGTGGGTCTCACGGGAGGCGTGCCAGAGATAAGTCCCTGCAGTCGCTCTGTCTTTTGTGTCTTCGGTGGCTTCGAAGGCTAGAGCGTCTGCCATACAAGCAGGAGATCCCGGGTTCGAGTCCCGGTCGGGGCACACATTTTGAGCTGTCCCCGTTGACGTACATCAACGCCTGTATGCAGCTAGGAGTATTCATTTCATTGTAGTTTCATTAAAAATACATTTTGCTGAAAGAAAGTTACCGCAAGTGATATTTAATGTTGCATCCACATGACCGCTGCATCGACCTGTTTCACTACGCACTAAATTTCAGTACATGTTCTTAATCCTTCCTGATACCTTCAGCTCTTTTCGGATTGGTGCAATATCGGCAACTGCTTCATAAAATACCAATTTTATGTAATTAAAAGAATAAGTAAAAATGAAAAGAGATTTATCCGTTGGTCCTCGTTCATTGCCTAACAAACTATTGTTATAAGTTTGTACTAAGTCATCATGCTTTAGTGCCTAAATAGCAAGAATCTTCCACCGCAAAATTACACGTGCAGCGAACTTTTCTCACGAGTTCGGCAGATCCTCATCCCTAAAACGACCATCTGTCGCAGCGTATCTCGGGCATGTTCGCCGATCTGTGCGAACAGCTAGTTGCTGCTTATTGGCTGCAGTCCTATTCTCGTAACGAAATAAGATGTCTCTGTAATGCATATATAAGTCTAAATTTACCTGAAGCCAAAATAACAAATATTCAAAATATTTCCGCCGTACTGTGGCGAGAACAATCACAATATCAAGTGTACGACGAAGTTATGAAGTCGTAGCAGTGGCAATTTAACTCCGTTCAGCAGTAGGTGTGCCTAACATACGATGCGCAATACACACTGAAGCACCAAAGAAACTGGTATACGCAGCCGTATTAAAATACACAGATATGTAAACAGGCAGAATATGGCGCTGCTCAGTTGTTATATCGTTAACTGCTGCTACAATGGCAGGTTATCAAGATTTCAATGAGTTTGAGCGTGGTGGTATAGTCAGCGCACGGGCGAAGGGACACAGGATTTCCGAGGTAGCGATGAAAAGGGGATTTTCCCGTACGACCGTTGCAAGAGTGTACCGTGAATATCAGGAATCCGGTAAAACATCAAATCTCCGACATCGCTGCGGCTGGAAAAAGATCCTGTCACCATGACAGAAATGCAACCCTTCCGCAAATTGCTGCAGATTTCAATGTTGGGCCGTCAGCAAGTGTCAGCGTGCGAAACTTTCAACGAAACATCATCGATACGGGCTTTCGAAGCCAAAGGCCAACTGGTTTACCCTTTATGACTGCACGAAACAGACCATAGATGTTAAGTCCCATAGTGCTCAGAGCCATTTGAACTGCACGAAACAAAGCTTTACGCCTCGCCTGGGCCCTGTCAACACCGACATTGGACTGTTGATGACTGGAAACATGTTGCCTGGAAGGACGACTCCCGTTTCAAATTGTATCAAGAGGATGGTCGTGTACGGATATGGAGACTACCTGGTGAATCCATTGATCCTGCATATCAGCAGGGTACTGTTCAAGTTGGTGGAGGCTCTGCAATGGTGTGGGGCGTATGGCGTTGGAGTGATATGGGACCCTGATAGTCTAGATGCGACTCTGACAGGTGACACGTACGTAAGCATCCTATCTGATCATCTGCATCCATTCATTTTCATTGTGCACTTCAACGGATTTGGACAGTTCCAGCAGGGCAGTGTGACACCCCACACGTCCAGAATTGCCACAGAGTGGCTCCAGGAACACTCTTCTGAGTTTAAACACTTCCGCTGGTTACCAAACTCCCCAGGCGTGAACATTATGGAACATATGTGGTATGCCTTGCAACAAGCTGTTCAGTAGAGATCTCCACCCCCGCGTACTCGTACTCTTACGAATTTATGGACAGCCCCGCAGGATTCACCGTGTCAGTTCCCTCCAGCAGTACTTCAGACGTACTCGGGTGTTTGCCATGTCGTACTGCGGCACTTCTGCGTGCTCGCGGGGGCCTTAAACGATATTAGTCTGGTGTACCAGTTTCTTTGGCTTTTCAGTGTATTTTATACACGAACGAGCTTGCAGAACATGCGAATCACTGAATGTTTTCCAGAATTCGCTGTTGTATTTTGTTGCAATGTGATATTCTCCTTCACTATCTGAGGATTAGTGGGCAGTATGATGATCCAAGGCAATCTCCCCTGGGCTAGTTGTTTTATTTGCCTATATGAACGTCGTCTCTGACATCTCAAAATTTTGCACTTAAGTTCCCACATTTTGGTTTTCCTTGTAGTTCCCCTTGTATTGAAATAGTGCCCCAAGAAGAATGAGTAAATTCTCGATCAAACAATTGCGTACCATCTCAGTCGTCGTCATTAAAGTAAATTACTCTTTAGTATTTCTCAACAATAAAGCTTTCCAAGTAGCTGAATTCACCTGTTTGAGGCAGATGTTTCTTCTAAGCCAGAAATAAAAACTCTATTCCTTTTTACGTGTTCATTTCATTACTTTGGGTTTTGTCTCATTTATTTTAATGAGCATTTTTTTAGCAAGCAGTTCATTTATTTTTTCCTCTGCGGGTACTCAAACTCTCTCTCATTTTGTGCTGCTAAAGGTATTAAGATGCAACTTCGTAAATTACCTTTATTAGCAATATATCGAACAAAACTGAATAAAATTCGAAAAATTGTGCTCTTTTTTAAAAACTTTGTAGTGGATCCATAAAGAGCAAAGACGACCACTATACGAAAAGCGGTAGCTCATCATGTGTTCCAATAAAGAAACATGTACTGTCTTGCATGAAGTGTAAACGAATAAGATGTCGTTTTCCGATATTTATTTTCAATGCATAAATGTCATTACAAAATTTATCAAAGAAGGTATTATCAATTACGTACCATCATTTTAGCTGGACGTCGGGTAAGAGTATACAATAATTCTTCCAGAAATTAGCAGTACTTTGATGTGGAAGCCTTTACGGCACATTATCTTCTATCCCGAAGAAAAAGGGTAATCGTGCAACATAAAAGTGAACATGGGACTTAATAAATGACGCCCTGGGTCTCCCAGTGTTCCCATCTCCTTATCTGTTTCATGACAAAATCTAATATTTGTGTCAGTTAGATCCCGGTTTTGCCAGTACAGGGTTATTACAAATGATTGAAGCGATTTCACAGCTCTACAATAACTTTATTATTTGAGATATTTTCACAATGCTTTGCACACACATACAAAAACTCAAAAAGTTTTTTTAGGCATTCACAAATGTTCGATATGTGCCCCTTTAGTGATTCGGCAGACATCAAGCCGATAATCAAGTTCCTCCCACACTCGGCGCAGCATGTCCCCATCAATGAGTTCGAAAGCATCGTTGATGCGAGCTCGCAGTTCTGGCACGTTTCTTGGTAGAGGAGGTTTAAACACTGAATCTTTCACATAACCCCACAGCAAGAAATCGCATGGGGTTAAGTCGGGAGAGCGTGGAGGCCATGACACGAATTGCTGATCATGATCTCCACCACGACCGATCCATCAGTTTTCCAATCTCCTGTTTAAGAAATGCCGAACATCATGATGAAAGTGCGGTGGAGCACCATCCTGTTGAAAGATGAAGTCGGTACTGTCGGTCTCCAGTTGTGGCATGAGCCAATTTTCCAGCATGTCCAGATACACGTGTCCTGTAACGTTATTTTCGCAGAAGAAAAAGGGGCCGTAAACTTTAAACCGTGAGATTGCACAAAACACGTTAACTTTTGGTGAATTGTGAATTTGCTGCACGAATGCGTGAGGATTCTCTACCGCCCAGATTCGCACATTGTGTCTGGTCACTTCACCATTAAGAAAAAATGTTGCTTCATCACTGAAAACAAGTTTCGCACTGAACGCATCCTCTTCCATGAGCTGTTGCAACCGCGCCGAAAATTCAAAGCGTTTGACTTTGTCATCGGGTGTCAGGGCTTGTAGCAATTGTAAACGATAAGGCTTCTGCTTTAGCCTTTTCCGTAAGATTTTCCAAACCGTCGGCTGTGGTACGTTTAGCTCCCTGCTTGCTTTATTCGTCGACTTCCGCGGGCTACGCGTGAAACTTGCCCGCACGCGTTCAACCGTTTCTTCGCTCACTGCAGGCCGACCCGTTGATTTCCCCTTACAGAGGCATCCAGAAGCTTTCAACTGCGCATACCATCGCCGAATGGAGTTAGCAGTTGGTGGATCTTTGTTGATCCTCGTCCTGAAGTGTCGTTGCACTGTTATGACTGACTGATGTGAGTGCATTTCAAGCACGACATACGCTTTCTCGGCTCCTGTCGCCATTTTGTCTCACTGCGCTCTCGAGCGCTCTGGCGGCAGAAACCTGAAGTGCGGCTTCAGCAGAACAAAGCTTTATGAGTTTTGCTACGTATCTGTAGTGTGTCGTGACCATATGTCAATGAATGGAGCTACAGTGAATTTATGAAATCGCTTCAATCATTTGTAATAGCCCTGTATATATGAAATGGTAAGGATGCGGGAGTGGTAAGCGGCTGAGCGCCATTGGTTATTCAGTTAAACACTGGTAAGTTAGTTATTGAATTGTTTAAAAGCTCCAAGAAGTAAATCAGACACTATAAACATCAAAATACAATGACGGAAAAAATGGCAACTCCAAGAAGGAGATGTACGGCATAAGCGACAGTTGGTAGGCGTGTTTGCTCATCTGAAAGATAGTGTCTATTCAAATTTCGCGTCACTCGCATAAGCGTGGCGCTAGTAGTTCCACTATGAGGATGAAAAGCAGGCTTGCTTTAAACACACGAAGCAACGGTCGCGAACGTTAGTTACCTTGAGATAGGACGCGGTGAGTTGCTGTTTATCAAGCATGCCATTAAAGTGATAAAGATGCCACTATCAACATCTCACTAATTTTCAACCAGGGTATGTGACAGGGCTACAAGAAGCTGGCTGTTCCTTCTGCGGCATTGCAGAAAGACTTAGCAGGAATGTAGCCAATGTACATGACTGCTGGCAGCGGTGGTCATGGTCGCAGGAAGGCGACCACTTCACACTGCCGAGAGGGAGGACCATCGTCATCGGCGTATAGCTATGGCGCGTCTTACTGCATCTGCAGCAGTAATTTGAACAGCAGTTGGCACCACTGTAACACAAAGAACGGTCACAAATCGGTTATTTCAAGCACAGCTCCGAGTCAGACACCCTGTAGCGTACATCCCACTTACCCCAAACCACTACCCATTTTGGACTTCAGTTGTGTCAAACGGGAGCTCATTGGAGATCAGGGGGAGGTCTGTTGTGTTTCTGACGAAAGATAGTTCTGCCTCGGTGCCAGTGACGGCCTTGTGTTGATTTGAAGGAGGTGAGTTGAGGGCTGCAACCAAACTGTCTGCTTGCTAGACACGCTAGACCTATACCAGGAGATAAGGCATGGGTTGCGAATTCGTACGACAGCAGGAGCATTCTGTTGGTTATCCCACGCACCCTGACTGCAAATCCGTAAGTCAGTCTGTTGATTATACCTGTTCTGCTGCTATTCATTAACAGCATTCGAGGGGGTGTTTTCCAACCGGATAACGCTCGCCCACATACCGCTGTTGTAGCCCAACATGCTCTACAGAGTGGTGACATATTGTCTTCGCCTGATCGATCACCAGAGCTGTCTCCAATGGAAAACATGTTGGACATCATCCTATGACAACTCCAGCGTCGTCCAGAACCAGCATTTACGACCCTTGTATTGACCGACCAAGTGCATCAAGCATGGAACCCAATCCCACAAACAGACATCCGGAACTTGTACAACACAATTCATACGTTTGCATGCTGTATTCAACTTTCTAATGGTTAGACCGCTTATTTGTGTGCCAACATTTCACATTTGCAATGGCTTATCTCGTCCTTACTTTAACCTCTCATCTTGCAATGTTAAATACTTAAATATGTTACCCAGACAAATGTATTCCCGAAAGCTCATTACTCAACATTAATAATTTTTTGGTGTTGCCATTTTTTCCGTCTGTATAAAGACGCCAATAAGCAAAAGAGACAATATAAACTTATAAAAATTATTTAAAAGCGCCAATAAATAAAACAGACACGGTACACATTAAAACAGTTTTAAAGGCACTAATAAGGAAAAAAGTCAATAGTCTCCAAAAAGCGTTTCTTTAAGGGGCTCTGGAAAGGCTCAAAATCATGAAAAGTTCAATTTTTACTTTTTTGCGTTTTCTGAATCTGCAGACTATTACCTTTTAATGGATATATAATTTATTCAATTCCGAAGACTACAACTATTTTTAAATTTTTTTTGAAATGTGTTCTACATGGGCGTGACCCACTGTGGCGCTGTTAAACTGCTGTCAAATGGTGTTATTATTAACGTCCGTGTTCATCAGGTACATTTTAGTGATGTGAGATAAAGTATGTGTTGTGGCTAACCTGTGATGGTTCAATATATATCGCTGGTGTGATTGTCGATTGTTTCATGTTTATTTACTGTGTCGTTATCTCGAAAATATTCGTAATTAATTCTGTTTCTTGAGTCTCTGTTTTGTTGAAGTATAATAATGAGTAAAAGTAAAGTTATTAGAAATCCTCTGAAGGCTTTTAAGAAAAGGAGAAATGTTGGAAAGCCAAAGGTATGTGTTATTACTGTAAACAATAAAGACGATGAAAATCCCCAACATAGCTTGTGTCCCAAAGAAGAAGACAGTTGGTGTAAATATAACAAAGGATTGCTAACTGGTGAAGTGTACACTTATAAGCGTAGTCTGCCTCATGCAATAATGGAGGTGATAAAACCTATTTTCAGAGACTTAGCAGCACCTGAACTGTTGAAAAAGTGTATTCACGGAAAAACTCAAAACCCCAATGAAAGTGTAAATAGTGTTATATGGTCGAGAATCCCAAGACTGTATTTGTTGGAATAGAAACACTTCACTTTGGTGTGTATGATGCTGTTGCGACTTTCAATGATGGCAACATTGTAAGGTGCAAGATATTTAGAAATATGGGAATGAAGATAGGTTCTAACATGGTACGAGCGATGCTTGCTTTAGACAAGGAACGCCTTCGGGCTGCAGACAGGGCTGTAAAGAGTCTAGAAATACAAGCAAGAGTAAACAGGAGGAGGAACAAGAGGAAGCTGGAGGAGGAGTTTGCAGAGGATGAAGATAATCCATCCTATGGACCTGGAATTACATGTTTTCTAAGGATCTTCCAAACATATTTGTTTCAAACTTTCAGTAAATGTTACACAGTACCTTCTGCATAATTTAACACAGCCTTTTTCCAAAAAACTGTATATTTTTGAATATATAAATAAAAAATTGCAAAAAATGTTGTGAATTTTCATTACAATTGAAAAAAAATCATCTTTAACAACTGAACTAAAATTTTGTAAAATCCCTGTGTTAAGTTGTAGCCCATATTCCAATAAATAATCTGTAAAAAGTTCAACTTCCTACCTCAAATACTTTATGAGGAAAGATGTAATTTATAAGCGTTATTTTAACATTGCAAGTATAGGGCGTTCCGGAGCCCCATAAAAGCGTCTCCGAGAGTTAAACTTAGTAACTGACAGAATTCCAATAATAAGAGTTAAATTACAGCCCAAAAATTATTTAGCATAGTCAAATTTTAACTACGCCAGTGACCTGATCATTCGCTTAGGTGCAACTACACAGAGGAGACAAAAGTCATGGGACACTTCCTAATATTGTGTCTGACGTCCTTTCTCAGGTGTAGTGCAACAATTCGACGTGCCATGGACTCAAAAACTCGTTGGAAGGCTCTAGCAGAAATACTCAGCCATGCAGCTTCTATAGCCGCCCATAATCGTGAAAGCGTTGGCGGTGCAAGACATGTTGTGGAGAAAGTGACCTCTCCATTGTGTCCCATAAATTTTCGTTGGGATTCATGTCGGGCGGCCGGATTGCCCATAATGTTCTTCAGACCGATGACGAACAATTGTGGCTAGGTGACATGGGGCATTGTGATCCACAAAAACTGCATTGTTGTTTGGGAACGTGAAGTCTGTGCGTGGGTGTAAGTGGTCTACAAATAACCGAACGTAACCATTTCCAATCAATGATAGGTTCAGTTGGAACAGAGAACCCAGTCCATTCCGTGTAAACGCAGCCCACATCGTTATGAAGCCAGCACCAGTTTGCACAGTGTCTTGTTGACAACCTGGGCCCATGGCTTCTTGGACTCTGCGTTACACTCGAACCCTACCATTAAGTCTTACCAGCTGAAATCGTGACACATTTGACCGGACCACGATTTTCCAGTTGTCTGGGGTCCAACCTATATCGTCACGAACTCAGGAGAGGCACTGCAGACAGTGTCGTGCTGTCGCTAAGGCACTCGCGTCGGCCGTCTGCTCTCATAACCCATTAACGCCAAATTTTCCGCACAGCCCTAACGGATACGTTCCTCGTACGTCTAGCATTGATTTCTGCGGGCATTTCACGCCATGTTGCTTGTCTGCCAGCACTTACAACTCTACGCTAAAGCCGCTGCATCCATTCGTTAAGCGGATGCCGTCGGCCACTACGTTATCCGTAGTGACAAGTAATGCCTGAAATTTGATATTCACAGTGGATCTTGGAATACTAAATTACCTAACGATTTCCGAGCTCCAGCTATCATTTCGCGTTCAGAGTATGTTAATTCCAATCGTGTGGCTATAATCGCATCAGAAACTTTAACGCAAGCATTACCTTAGTGCATATGACAGATCCGCCAATGCACTGCCCTTTTATACCTTACTTCGCGATATTACCCTCATCTGTAGATGTGCATATCGACATCCCATGGCCTTGTCACCTCAGTGTAAGCACCATTGCGATGTACCTTCTCAACGCGAGCTCAATGTTAAATTCCATGAAATGCTGGTAATTGCTATTATAACGACCTCACAGCAGGTACATCTCGGTGAACTAACTTCGTGACCGAATCAGTACCTGGATCTACCGCATGGAAAAGTCCAAGACCAGCAATAGATGGCCATGAAGGAACCGAAGAGAGTACATGAGGCTACCAGTCACATAGCCAGCTCCATTCTCAAAGACCCATCACTTTCCCAAGTTGGTGACAGTTGCTAAGGGTTGGCTATGTTGGCGCACTCATGTCTGCCAATATTCTACCAAAGACCCACCCTTTGTACCGCGCTTGTGTACCGTGCTAACATCGGCTGTTGTCTAACTCACGCCTTCTTCTGACGCGCCGAGGCACCTCCCGACACCACATATCGAGGCACCAACGCTAGCGGATAGGCTACTGATACGACCGTATCAATATAGTGTAAGTAAGCTGTTTACGTTTTTATGTTGGTAACGTCACGTAGCGCTCTGTAGGAAAATCACTGGCTGTGCTGTGTGCAGTCTGTGGCTGGTTGGCATTGTTGGAATATTCGCTATTGCAGTGTTGGGCAGTTGGATGTAAACAGCGCGTAGCATTCCGCAGTTGGAGGTGAGCCGACAGCAATGGTGGATGTGGGAAGAGAGATGGCAGAGGTTTGAGAGCGGACGATCTGGACGTGTGTCCGTCCGAAAAACGAAATTTGTAACACTGGATGTCATGAAATTTGCTAACTATGCCTAACAGTAGTTGTTGCCTTCAGTAGTTAGAATCCTTTATTTAGCTGACAGTATTGGCGCTCGCTGTATTGCAGTAATTCGAGTAACGAAGATTTTTGTGAGGTAAGTGATTCATGAAGGGTATAGGTTATTGTTAGTCACGGCCATTCTTTTGTAGGGATTATTGAAAGTCAGCTTGCGTTCCGCTAAAAATATTGTGTGTCAGTTTAGTGACGATCAGCAAAAGTAAATAGGGAAACGTCTGAGTACATTTAAGTTTTGCTCAGCTGTTTGAAAATCAAATAACGTATGAGGTTTACCAACACTGTCATTCATGAATTTTTCTAAGGAGATGTTTCAAGAGCTAATATAGAAGGAGGCCCAGTGGCTTGTTTCGAAGTGGCTGTTGTTCTCCTCACACACACACACACACACACACACATATATATATATATATATATATATATATATATATATATATATATATATATATATATATATCCGCAGCTCGTGGTCTCGCGGTAGCGCTCTCGCTTGCCGAGACCGGGGTCCCGGGTTCGATTCCCTGCGGGGTCAGGGATTTTCACCTGCCTGTCGTCTTCATCCTTATCGTTCATCCCCATTACGGTCGGAGGAAGGCAATGGCGAACCACCAAGGACCTTGCCTAGTACGGCGGTGAGGGTCTCCCGCATCGTTCCCTACGCTCTGTTACGGAGTATATATATATATATATATATATATATATATATATATATATATATGACAGGAACTCACGAATCAAATCAAAAAACTGAGACGATATTCTATAAGCACGCAATTTCACTGCAAGCCACTTGTGTGGTGCAGTGTCAAAAGACTGCCGGAAATCCAGAAATAAAGAAACGATCTGAAATCCCTTGTCAATAGCACTCAACACTTTATGTGAATAAAGAGCTGGTTGTGTTTCACAGGAACGATGTTTTCTAAACCTATGCTGACTGTGTGTCAATATACAGTTTTCTTCGACGTAATTCATAATATTTGGACACAATATATGTTCCAAAATACTGCTGCATATCGAGTTTAACGACATGGGCCAGTAATTTAGTGGATTACTCCTACTTCCTTTCTTGAATATTGGTGTGACCTGTGCAACTTTCCAGTCTTTGGGTACGGATCTTTCGTCGAGCGAACGGTTGTATGTGATAGTTAAGTATGGAGCTAATGCATCAGCATACTCCGAAAGGAACATCATTGGTATACAGTCTGGACCAAAAGACTTGATTTTAGTAAGTGATTTAAGTTGCTTCACTACTCCGAGGATATTTACCTCTACGTTAATCATGTTGGCAGCTGTTCTAGATTCGAATTCTGGAATATATACTTCGTCTTCTGTTGTGAAGGCATTTCGGAAGGCTGTGTTTAGTAACTCTCCTTTGGCAGCACTGTTAGGTTAAGTTAGTGTTGTTTAACGTCCCGTCGACAACGAGGTCATTAGAGACGGAGCGCAAGCTCGGGTTAGGGAAGGATGGGGAAGGAAATCGGCCGTGCCCTTTCAAAGGAACCATCCCAGCATTTGCCTGAAACGATTTAGGGAAATCACGGAAAACCTAAATCAGGATGGCTGGAGACGGGATTGAACCGTCGTCCTCCCGAATGCGAGTCCAGTGTGCTAACCACTGCGCCACCTCGCTCGGTGGCAGCACTGTCTTCGATAGTATCTCCATTGCTATCGCGCAGAGAAGGCATTGATTGTTTCTTGCCACTAACATACTTCACGTACGACCAGAATCTCTTTGCATTTTCTGCCAGGTTTCGGGACAAAGTTTCGTTGTGGAAACCGTTATAAGCATCTCGCGTTGAAGTCCGCGCTAAATTTCGAGCTTCCGTAAAAGATCACCAATCTTCGAGATTTTGCGTCTGTTGCAATTTGGCCATGTTTTTTTCGTTGTTTCTGCAATAGTGCACTGTCCCGGTTTGTGTACCAAGGAGGATCAGCTCCGTCCTTTGTTAACTTATTTGGTATAAATCTCTCTGCTATAGTCAGGTAAGTACTGTATTTCCTTTTCTCTACTGTGTTTCTTTGTACGCTGGATCTCTATTCTCTGGGTCACTTTTGTTTGGTTCAAATGGCTCTGAGCACTAAGGGACTTAACTTATGAGGTCATCAGTCCCCTAGAACTTAAAACTACTTAAACCTAACTAACCTAAGGACATCACACACATCCATGCCCGAGGCAGGATTCGAACCTTCGACCGTAACGGTCGCACGGTTCCAGACTGTAGCGCCTAGAACCGCTCGGCCACTTTGGCCGGCACTTTTGTTTGACCCACCCTATCAATATAATTCAATTTAGAAGTAATTTCGATAATTATCAGTTTGAGCATATTAGCGCCAGCCATCATTTGTTGTTAGTATACAGGTTGTATATAAATTTCCGGCCGCGGTGGCCGTGCGGTTCTGGCGCTGCAGTCCGGAACCGCGGGACTGCTACGGTCGCAGGTTCGAATCCTACCTCGGGCATGGGTGTGTGTGATGTCCTTAGGTTAGTTAGGTTTAAGTAGTTCTAAGTTCTAGGGGACTTATGGCCTAAGATGTTGAGTACCATAGTGCTCAGAGCCATTTTTTTGTATATAAATTAGTTATACAAAGTTAACCTTAAATTGTGAAAAGGGTAAATAACGTACAGATATAGCAATGAATGCAGTTAGTCTTCAAGTTTTGATTCCGCCTAACACTGTTAGTTCACGGCATTCCCGCCAGGTGGCGTGAACGGATGAGTTGTTCCAACAGTCTTCATGAAGTCGTATAGCGGTGCAGAGTGTGCGAAGTGTTGTTTGTGGTTTCATGAATCCAAATCCGCTACTACACTTCAGAGGCAATTCAGGACTGAATATCGCAAGACGCCACCTCAAAGACAACCTGTTATTAATTGGTACAATCGTTTCACCGCAACTGGCTGTGTCTAGCAGATGACGTCTGGTCCGGGCCAGCCACTTAACCCCAATGGACTTCTGTGTGTAGGGTTACATTAAAGGCAGACCATTAGTTTCTGTGCTTCCCCCCTCCTTTCCTCTGTCCTTTTCCTGGGCTCCCTCTCCCCCCCTTCCATCCTCTTTCTTCCCCACCTCCCCTCTCTTTGCCCCCTTCTCTCCCCTGCGTCCTTTTACATAACCCTCCTCTGCCTCCTCTCATTCCCTCTCGCGTCTGCCCTTCTCCCCCTTTATTCGTCCTCTCCCTCCTTGGTTCCCCCCCCCCCCTTTTTCGTTTTATTTCCTTCCTCCCTCCTTGTTCTTCCCCCTCCTCCAGGTCCACCCCCCATCTGCCTTTGGCTCGGGAGTGTCATCCTTGTGTCGCCATTTTCGTGCAGTGTTCTACTACAGTGAGTGTTCTACAGTGCATGTTTTAATGTGAGTGTTCCGTGTTGTTTTTTTTTTTGTGAAGTGTTGCGAACGGCCATCATACTGTCGCTGGGTGTGCCTTTTATCTCTTGCGACCAGAAACCAGACTGTCGCCGTGTTTTTTAATTGTGTGTGTACTATGTTACTTGTCTGATTCCTGTGTCTTTTATTACCGTTGTCAATCCCTTTTGCTTTCTGTTTTAACTTTCCGCATTTTTCCGCCATTTTACACTTGACGTCACCATTTTATCGCCTGTTTTTCTTGTTTCTTTTCTTCTTCCGTTTTTAAAATGAAAGTCTGTAGGCTGTAGAGCAGCGTACTAAGCTGCTGCCAGCCTGCCCCTTTCAGGGGGAATTGAAAATCAATAAAGGAAAAAAAATTTCTCTGCTTCCGTAGAAGTCATCGAGCTGTGATAACAGAAAACACAAGTAGTTTCCACCATTCATGAAGATTTGCTTCATAGAATTTGGCAGGAAATTGATTTCAGATGGGACTTACGTTACAAAAGGTAGCCACATTAAGTGTTTGCAAATAAAACTTGAAGATATACTGCATTATATATGACGATAGTAGCTGTCCTCGAAAGAACAGATGCCACTGATGACCTTGCAGCTTCTCTAGAATAAATATTAATTAACAGAAACCCTCAGCTGCCGACAGGTGTTGTTGATATACCTCGATGGGGACAGGTGAAAATGTGTGCCCTGACCGGGACACGCACCCGGGGTATCCTGCTTACATGGCAGACGCTGTACGCATTTTTTAAAAAATTTTTTTATGAACCAGACAACCATGAAAATGAGCCACCGAGGACACAGGTGAGTAGCGCGACTGCAGGGACTTATCCCTTGCACGCTTCCCGTGAGACCCACATTCCCAGCTGTCCACAATCTACATACGTAATGTACCTAATAAATATTTGCCCATCCACTCATTACTAGCGCACACTAAGGTGACGATTCCCATAAGAGTTCGGGCAACCTGTGCGCATTCGCACAGACGAAGGTCTATGGCTAGGTAGCCTTTAACTATATACATATGAAGATAGTAACTGTTCCCTAAAGAACAGATACCATTGATGACTGTGCAGCTTCCCCAGAATAAATGATAATTAACTGAAACCCCCAACTGCCGACAGGTGTTGTTGATACACCTCGGTGGGGATAGCTGGAAATGTGTGCCCCTACCGCGACTCGAACCCGGAACTTGAACCCGGGTTTGAGTCCCGGTCAGGGCACACATTTTCAACTGTCCCCATCGAGGTATATCAACAACACCTGTCGGCCGCTGAGGGTTTCAATTAATTATAATTTATACTGTATTAGGTGTTGTATCAAACATTTTTGTAGGTAATTAGGGGTTTACTTTTGCATAACTAATTTATAAAGGCCCTGTACTTTAAGGAACTAGCCCTCGGTGGATTCTTTTGCCTGACAACCTAAAACTTGACTCGTACCACATCTCTCAAGCCCCTCCTTGATGACAGCACACGATGTGTGAGTGAATGCATGAGTGAAAGAAGCCAAGGAACAGCATTAACAATGTTGTGAGGTCGTAAACAAGAGCAGTTATAATTGAGGTATAAAGTGTGAGTAGAAGTTTCGTTCCGTAGAAAACATGGCAATAGCCGTCCAAAAAGAAACATTAGGTGGCGAGAACGCATTTTGACGGGAGATTTCTAAATGCTGAACGAATGTTATAAGAACTGGTGACGATGCCTACAGCGAAACAAAATGGAGAAATAATAATACGAGTAATGATAATAATAATAATAATAATAATAATAATAACCTAGAAGGCAGAAAGCTCAGTACTGCATTTTCAAGGAGGTAATAAAGTACAAAAATTATCCAAATTACCTTGGAATTACGGAAGTCGTTCCTTGGCGCATAAAAAGTAGTTTCAGCTAAATGGAGAAAATCTATAGAACAGAGATAACGTAACAAGGAAACAGCCTGATGACGCAAGATGATATTTAAACATTATCAGACTACGCATGGCATGTATTATTGGAGAGTATTGTGCACCTATGTGATGGAGGAGGAGCATGCGCAACATCAAAACAGATAGACACCTAAATGAGTCAAATTACATTGTAAGTGGAGTGCTGAAATTTATACCATCATCTTGGCTCCATGCTTATCGCTCAGACAGACCTAAGTCGACAACAGGCGGCCATTAAAGTATGGAACAACCTCCATGCTTCCTGACTTCTAAGAACAGTTCCAGTTTATAATGTACTTGTGGTGTGCGTACTGTAAGAGCTGCGGTACACACACCATCAGATTATTTCACTTGTCGCTCTAAAGAAGTAGGCGAGTGTCAGCAATATTTCTCGTGGTCTTATCGTGGCGTGTTTATCTCCTGCCGTTAGGTCAGACGATAGAAAGGCCTCTTGCACGCTTAGAGTAGCAGATTGACGGTGACCAACTTTAAACAGAACTTCATTAATTTTCACACACATTTATTAAAATAATGAAAAGCATAGACATTACGTAACTTAATCTGGATGCTGTTTACAATTGACAATCTGAAGTTCCTTTGGTCTTGGTACGTTAATCTTACTGTCACATATTTCTGATACTTGACGAAGTGTCTATTCATTTATGTTCATGGCTATGTACAGGAATATGGTAATCGTATTAGGCGCAGACTGAAACTTGACTATGGACTGGTACAGTCTAATGCAGACAAATGCAGACTGAGTAATTGGATTTTTTTTTCTTTTCCTTTATTGAGTTTCGATTCCCCCTAAAGGGGGCGGGCTGGCAGCAGCTTATTACGCCGCTCTACAGCCTACAGAATTTGTTTTAAAAAGATGAAGATAAGAAAAAATAATAACAGTTGGCGATAAAATCGGTGACTTAAAGGTAAAATGGCAGAAAATTCTGGAGCTTAAAACATAAAACACGGGGTCGATGATGCTAATAAAATACACAGGAAGCAGAAAAATAATAGACAGACAATTAAAAAACACGGCGACACTCTGGGTTCTGTTCGCAAAAGATATAAAATGCACACCCAGCGACAGCATGATTTCTGTTCGCAACACTGTGGAAAGACGCACAACACTGAACACTCACTTAAACACTGCACTATAAAGTTGGCACAAATATGACATACCACACCCGAGAGCAGGTGGGGGGAAACTGGTCAGATGACGGGAAAAAAAGGGGGGAAGGAGAGGAAAAGTGAAGGGGGAGGGGGGAAAGGAGCCAATGGAAGATGAGGATCCATAAAAGGGGTGGGGAGTGCTGAGCAGACGTGCCAGGGAGTGGGGAAGGCAGAGGAGGGGAGTACAAAAGGACTCGGGGGGGGGGGGGAGAAAGGAGATAGGGAGAGGGTAGGCGGGGAGAAAGTAATCGTAGGTCTGTACACTCGTTCTAATACCTGGCGCGTTCAGGTATCACTGCGCGAGTGTGATCGGCGAGGAGAAAAGGTTCTATGTTAGCAGCAATCTCATTGGCTGCATTACATATTAATACGCGGATCGGCGGAAGCAGAATTTGGTCCGTCTCTAAGGCAGTGCCATCTCGTAGTTTGGAGACGGACGAGCGCTGCGCCTGCGCTGTTGTGCTTAGCGGGGCGCGCTCTAGTGGGAAAGATGTGTACGCGCTGACTACGCAGAACTATGTACACAACAGTACTGAATAATGCTTTACGCTCCAGCATAACGTCCTGCAGACCTGTGTGGTGCATGTTTCCATAGCAACAGAGCCCACAATACCAGACGCTGTGAATGAACTATACAGCCTCGTACCTAAACAGTGGCCAAGTGAAAACTAGTGCCATCCTATAAAGGTGGAGTACGATCGGTATCCCTCAATGTGACTGCAGAGCAGCAGAACAGACCGTAGAGCACATCATTCAAGAGCGCTCCGAGAGAAGACAGAGTGACGAGGCTTGGAAGTTCGCCTAAGGTGTCGACTACATATGTTACATTGATATACAGGGTGAACCAGAACTCCACCGACAAACTTTCAGAAACTATTCAAGGATATCTTCTGAGTATTTTGGTATAAGGTACCCACGGTCTACGGCGGCTAGCTGCACAGTTATTACAATTCGTTTGGTTTCTTGCCCCTTAGCTTTACACCAGACTGCTCTGAAAACTGCTCAATAGTGCAAATGTCTATGGTACTCACTGTGGTCTTCTTTGGAAATAAAGTTGTTCCATTCACTCACAGTACTTGTTGTTTAAAATAGTTATGCCCAATTTACTCCATATTCTCTGTTCTATTTCGGATTTTTTTCTGGCAGCATTATTTGTACTTTTCTGTTGTGTATTGTAGCTTTTAGTGATTGCATATTACAGGCTTCTTCACCGTCGTCAAAGTATTTTCACAGAAACTGAAGTATTTAGGATAACAAACCGAATAAACCATATTTACATCATTACTCTTTAGTGGGCCACTGGAGACCACAAGTATATTATGACAAAATACTCAGAAAATATTCTACAATCAAGCCCAAATCGTCTCGGGCGCTAGTTGAGCGGGGTCTCGGATATCTTGCATGACAGTTGTAGGATGCCGATCAACGCGAGTAATAATATCGTTGAACGGTAAAGCGCCATCTCAACGGGCCACGACGCCTCTTATGTCGAATTCCTACATGCGCTGGGCGACTTTTCTCCATCTTACATGATGAATAACACGATCTTCTCACAAACAAGCAACCTAAAGCCATCATTCTTTATACAAAGAGTGTGTTACCAACCTTGTGCAGGCTCCTCATCTGCATATACAAGACTGTACTACACTTTCATGTCAGTTTGATTCTGGTTTCATTCTGCATCATGGTGTTGCAGTTTTAATGCCAGCAGCGTAAATGGTTATTTTGAAGGACTCAAGTCTTTCGATAACAGTTTACTAGTTAATCATATGTACCTTCCTCTGGTACATAGCAAATAATGGCCTGGGCTCACAGTATTCTGAGTGATTTTGGGTACTGGAAAGCGAACTGAGCACCACGGACTCTGCCGTGTCGTCCTCTTAGTGCCACGTTCAGCTTCTTGTGACATTTCTCTATTCACAATGAGGCGCTACGAGATGGACTGTGAGCCATCGATGACAGGGAACAGAGGCTGGCAGACTTCAGAGTAGCTGGGAACACACGAGCGGATTATTGCAATGCGTCAAAGTTTTTCCCAAGGAATTGAGGAAACAGGCAGCCCCATGTGTGCGTTGGCAAGTCAACCCGCTTCAGCTGCAATTCTCGGAAACAGTGGGTCAGGTTCCACGGACTACACACATGCTTAGTTCTAAGTCATCAGACGACCACGCTGGCCTCAATTTCTTTGATTTGTTGTAAATTGTTTGTTGTTTGTTGCTGCAAGAAGGGTGAAGGAGTAGACCAATGTACACACTAAAAAAGTTACCGAATTGCACACTGAAAAACTTGTTTGTGGAAACTGCATCATGAATATGACACCGACAAACATACAAAAAATAAGGCGTACGGAAAGACTGTTTCAGCATGTCGAGGTGTTTTTCCAGTTCCTGACAGGAATATAATAATAAGTAATGTACAGGATTTGGTGTTGGCGTAAGGAAGGCGGAATGTGGATATCACGATGAGCGGAAGAACTTCGTTTAAATGAGAATAAAAATGAGAAAAAAGGAACTGTAAATTGATTTCAAGGTAAATCTAGCCTAAATGATTCAGACATAAAGCTGCCGACTATCGGGATGCCACTGATGGCCGGACTGGTGGGGCATGGCACCTGAATAAGGAGAAGCAGGAAGATACGCGAGTTTGGGTCGAGGGCTGGCTAGCAAGAGGGCTTTCCTGGTAGTGCCAGCGCGTTCTCGTTGGTCTGCCCTACGTCCTCCGTATGATCCTTCACAGCCCTCCGATAGGCTCCTGAAGGACACTTCGTAAAGCGTGGCTACTTAGCGACGCTTTGGCGAAACGTTACCTCGACAGCAGTATTCACTGTGAGTGAGTTATTCACGTAGACTAGGCGTGGGCAGGCGCCGATATCCGGTGTCATCGATGCGCACTAGCCCAGGTCTAGCCACAACCTTACAGAAAATTCTGTTGCAAGTGGAAAACAAAAGAATTTTAATTACCAATAAGCTTTTCCCATCAGTTTAGCATTCCATCCTGCACAGTAAAATAGAAATTTGGAAATCCAGTTTCCGAACAGAGTTCTGAAGGTTACGCTTTTGGCCTTTGTTTATCATTTCATCATGCTTCTACACTTTTACGCTATTATTAAGAATACGTAAGTTCTCAACGTTTATTGTAAAATGCAAACGTTCACAGCTGGAGAGGACGCGACAAATTTTGATGTTTCGCTAAAAGGCCAACAAGGAAACATGATCAAACACAAGGGAATGTGAACTGAGTAATACTGAATACAGTTTCTTCAGGCAGGCTTTGTTTTTACGCAAGAGAGGATTCTCGTTCGCCGTTGTAATTCACTTTTATTAGTTCTGATGCAGAGGGGCTTAAGAGGAGTGACCTCATGCCTATCCTGAAAAAAAATGGCTCTTAGCACTATGGGACGTAACATCTGAGGTCATTAGTCCCCTGGACTTAGAACTACTTAAATCTAACATCAGGACATCATACATATCCATGGCCGAGGCAGGATTCGAACCTGCGACCGTAGCAGCAGCGCAGTTCCGGACTGAAGCGCCTAGAACCGCTCGGTCACAGAGGCCGGCCATTTATGATTGACTGGGTGTGTAAAGCTCAGGGCATCATTTATAGGTTACATTGTATACACCGTGACTACGCGTTGTACACTGATTTATGCTATTAACCTACGTGAGACATTTATACTTTGATTAGACCATATCCTTAATTTATGTTCCCGTTCAAAAGGGAAGAATACAACTCATGTTCATATTATCAGCTTGACCTTTGTCGGTCAATAATATATAAGTGTGTTGGCCGTGGCATTGTACGCCCTGACACACCCTACTTTAAATATTAGGTCCTTATTTCTTGGTTGTCTATGTGAGAATTGCACCACGCTCACAATAATCCTCATCCTAAATAGTTAATAGCCTTATAGGCAATATCCTAAATAGGTAATAATATCTGATGCACTAGAGTGTGTATTTCGACAGTTAGGGTGGCATAAGCTGTTTAAATGCATAAGGGCCTTGAACCCACTACTAACTAATAACTAACCTTTTCCCTAAAGAGTTTTGTTCCACGTCACCCTTGTGACTACATATAGTGTATGTTTGGTTAAGTTATTACAGGTTTCCTAAACACAACGTTGACCATCTGTGCATAAAGTCATAACTGATGCCCTAAGCTTTACACATCCAGTCAGTCATAAATGCGTAGTAGTGTAGTGCCATAACATAACAACGTTAGTCAAATTTCGCGTTAACAAATTGACGTATTACTCCATGTGTAATGGAAATTATCTTCTTTCCACCTTCTCCTAACCCTGAAAAGTTCTCGCGTTTCGGACATATAACCTTGTTCATCCCGTCATGAGATTGTGCGGAATGCGGAACCATACAACATAGCGGTGATCATATGTGGTATTTTAATCTAACAAGCTTAACTTTACGTCTAAAAAAATTTCTTATCACCTAATAAGGTCTCGGTTTACAGTTAACGCTCATCGGTATTCTATCTACTTAGTGCCTTGTTCTCTCACAAATTTATGGTCTAACATTATAGGTAATTTCCCAGTGCATAACATAAAGACAGCCAATGACTTTCGGTGCGCACATGCGCGTGATCCGCCGTCTTGCTCGGTACATATCCGCGTGCCAGTCAGTTCCAATGTAGCGTCCGCGGCTAACCGACCGCTTTCCACGAAGTGGAGCCGGGGCTGTTTCTCAGCTAAGTAACGTAGCTTGACATGGTACCACGGTACTTAAGATTTTAATTTTTGACCGTGCCTTATTCTGGCATGCATAAGTTTATTTTATGCTTCTGAAGAAGGCTAGATTACTCTAGCTGAAACCTGAGTAAAGACCAGTAACATTTCGCAACTGTGGTGGATTTTTGACATATTAATTTATCACAGTTGCTGACAGGGCTGAAACATGTTAAAACTTCTTAGAACACGAGAAACTGCGAATTACAATCCTGGTCCACCAGCTATTTAACAATTCACAGGTCATTAATAAATTCGCAAGTTCTGGTTCTAAATACTGCTATCTGATCACACGTTAACTTATTCTTTTGACTGTTCTAGACTTAACGTTTCTTTATACAACTGAAATACAACCGATCGCACCAGACAACGCGTCTACGCCTCATGACTATTCGTTCCGGAGTGAAGAGGCAGCGGAAAGCACTTCACTTGGGAGTGCAGTTTATGAGGGACCTGAACATATCCGAAGTTTCTCGTCTGCTTTTTCCTTTTGCTTATTATTATGACTTTTGAATTAAGTGCGCTACAGCCTTCTACTTGGAGATGCCAATCTTTTAATATAATGTAACGCAACATCAAGAAAATTGAATGTATAGTTTTTATAATATTAATGATAGAAAATTAGCATTTTAGTGGACTGCTTCCAAGGCGGTCTTTCCTACGAAAGGGACACCGATCCTACCCTCTGTCATTGGTAGCTCAAACTAGATATTGCGTCGTCTTCTTAACGCTGCAATCTCAGCTGCTCTGAGGAGAGAATCTTGGAGCTAGATATGATGCCCGCTAAAGCCGGGAAAAATCACAAACGGCCTCTGAGTCTGCCACATTATCAGCGAGAGGCAATACTTGAGATCTCCTTAATGAAACACACTTGATCTGCGGGAAGAGTCAGAAATTCGAAGTTATAATATAAAAAACATCGGTTCCTATAGTCAATAAGTAACTAGAATTTAATTAATGGCACTACTTTGGTATTTTTTATAGTTTATAATTGGTTCTGACTGACGCCATCGTTCCTGCCTGCACGTCTGAAAGCTGCGTTGCAGTTCTCCTGCTTCTACCGTCACATGAACGGCAGACAGCGTCCAGTGCTCTAGTAACCACCTAGGAAATGGCTGACTGCTTTTGTTTTAATCTAGTGATTTACTTCATATTTATATTCTGTGTTTATCTTTTATCTGCAAACATTTTTGTCTATTGTTTTGACTTTGGCGTTATTTTAATTTTGTGCCTTACATATTGCTTTAAATGATAGTCTAGTCTTTACCAATACGTGGTTATATTCATATTGTCATATGCATTGTTTTGCTTGTTTTATTCTGTTTCCATATTCCATGATTTTACATATTACTGTCTCAGTTTATTACTGCCCCTGAGTTTTTGAAACTGTGTTTAATCGTGCAATATCTGCCAGTACATTCAGCTGTGTTCCTTCGAACAGCTCACTATAACATCGACCTGCTTGCACACCTATACATTTTACTTGTGTCAGTTGACGAGCTACTTCACGTAACGATGCAGTGCACAGATTTTATCTTATGCTTGTGTGATTTTTCTTCCATCATGGTATGCAATACTTGTGCACTTTCTGCTAGTCTGTTTGGCACATTTCCTGTTTGGCTTCATGTGGCTCATAACTCATACCCGTTTCGCTCACGTGATATACACCGTGAGCTGTGCATATATACGAGAGTTGGAACTTTAATAGTCTCAACTATGTATTTACAGCTCGTAAAAAATAGATACGTGTTTCAAACTTTTACTGAGCTTCAAATTAGTCATCAGCATTGTGTATAACCCGTTGCCAGCGATATGGAAGTCGTAGGAAACTCTTAGCAGTGCCAGTTGTGTTGACAGTTCGAGCGGCGCGGTCTGTTGCCCGACGAATTTGTAGCAGTTATGAAGCGAATGCCGTGAAGTGTTTCCTTCAGTTTAGAAATCGAGTTGAACTCACGCGTGCTTAAGTCAGGGGAGTGCACTAGGTGGCATAGCACTTAGCAGCCCCAGCAGTCAAACAAATCAGGAACAGCTTGCCCTTCACGTGCTTGAGCACTGTCCTGCAAAATGATGGTCAGATCCTACAGAAAGTGTCATCACTTCTGTCTCTATGCTGTTCATTTTTGGAAGACAACCTACGACCAGCCTAGAGACAGAAGTGATGACACTTTCTGCAGGACATGGCCATCATTTTGCAGGAAAACGCGCAAGCACGTAAAGTGCAAGCTGTTACTGATTTGTTTGACTGATGGAGCTGTTAAGTCCTATACTACCTACTGCAGTCTCCCGACTAAACCCCTCGTAATTTGAACTCGATTTCTAAACTGAAGGAAACACATCACGACAGTCGCTTCAGAACTGCTACAAATTCGTCATGCAACAGACCGCGCCGCTCGAAATGTCAACACAACTGGCACTGCTAAGCGTATCCTACGACTTCCAGATCGCTGGCAACGGTTTATACACAATGCTGGTGACTACTTTGAACGTCAGTAAAACTTTGAAACACGTAACTACTTCGTACGAGCTGTAAATAAATAGTTGGCACTATTAAAGTTCCAAACCTCGTAGAAAGTCGTAAAGATGCCACTCGACACATGCCCAGCAGCAGAAAAGGCCAATGTGAACGTGCTGTCGACACGAAGTGAGCAGGTAAGTGAGGTGTGGTCTACCGCCTGCGCCGGCGCGGCTGCCGCCTCTAATCTGAGCCCATTACAAGCGCTGCAGTCTGCGCCGAGTGCTTAATGAGACCTCTCACAGGTGCTGCCCGCGTGGAGCGACTCATTACCTGCGCGACCGGTCGCTCTCCCGTCCTCGTGCTCCCTTACTGCGTCTTACGTGATGACCGAAGCCTGCGAAGTGACGGCTGCAGAATGAAGCCTCTAGTTCCAGGGAAAATACAGTGTTTACATACAATGACGGAAAAAAATCATAAGACCAGTAAAGAGCTTACGCTCATTTCTGTTTTGCGACGCAAACGAAAGTTGGTAGTGGTGTTTCTACATCTGAAAGATGGTGTCTATTCCAATTTCGTACTAGTCACATAAGAGAGGCGCTAGTAGCGCCAGTATGAGGATGGTGGTGGTGGTAAGTTCCTATGGGACCAAACTGCTGTGGTCATCGGTACCTTAGCTTACACAGTACTCAATATAACTTTCAAGGGGAGGCCGCAACGTTTGGAACGCGGATTTACTGTAAAATCCGTACACTCGTAGTACTCCATAAGGACAACAAAATGTGTAAGCAGTAGCGCGTACTTCTCAAGCGTTATTGAGAAAATCGCAAGATAACTTCGGTCGTCAAATACATATCCGTGCGTGGCCATTTTTACCATTAAGCGACTGCAGCCGAATGGTGGCGGCACTGTAGCTCAGCGTGTTCGGTCAGAGCGTTAGCTGCCCTTTCCAATAAAAAAACTGAGCGAACGGATCAACGAACAAATTGAACAGGTGTCATTGGACGTCCGCCCTGAACAAATTAAACGAACGATATAGAACAGAATGTTAAAAAAAAAAATGGTTGGTGTTCAAGCCGCTGGATCGCTGGATTGAGTCCCGTTCGTCATTTTTTTTTTTAATTTTCAACACAGTCATTTTCTTTACTATTTATATTACAGTTGATATAATGGGTAAATACGCGTAATCGGATGAACTTTTATTCAATTTACAATGTTTTTTGGCAGTCTACTAATTTTTATTATCACAAATAATATAATATTCATAACTATCGACTAGTAAATGACCAAACGCATAAAGTGATACTGAAAATGTATGCTTGTGCGTGTCTTCAAAACTGTTCGTATTTAATCGAAAGAGAACGAGAAATTGCTTCTCGGAAGACGCTATTAAAATACACTCGATACTGCATAACCAATTACAAGTGCCGACTTTTAAGGAAATACTCCGTTATGCATGGTTTGCTTCCATATTATCGTCTGAAAGAGAGGTTTTTGAAAATGTTAACGAGGTTTTGCATTTATTCAACGCAGCTGGTGCCGTTTAACTTTGTTTTCCATGTTTTTACGAAAAATAGCATCCTCCAACTTGTAATATCGAAAGCGACGATTAATTGTACATCTTTCGAAAGCCGTCTGTGTCGGTCAAAATTTAGAGGTAACAAGTCGTTTCGGGCTCCCTCCAGTTATAAGGGATTTCTTAAATCACGGACAAGCATACATTTTCAGTATCACTTTATGCGTTTGGTCGTTTACTGGTCGAGAGTTATGAATATTACATTATTTGTGATAATAAAAATTAGTAGACTACCATATAACATTGTAAATTTAATGAAAGATCATCCGATTACACGTATTTTCCCCATTATATCAATTGTAATATAACTAGTAAAGAAAATGAACGTGTTGAAAATAAATAAACAAAAAATAAAAAAACAGACGAACGGGACTCTATCCAGTGATTACGGGGCTTGAACGCTAATCACTCGGCTGCCGCCGCTTAATGGTAAGAATGGCCACGCACAGGTATATATTTGACGACCGAAATTATCTTGCGATTTTCTCAATAACGCTTGAGAAGTACGGGCTTCTGCTTACACATTTTGTTGTCCTCATGGAGTACGACGAGTGTACGAAGTTTGCAGTAAATCCGCGCTCCAAACGTCGTGACCTCCCCTTGTTAAACTAATTTACGCTAAAGACAACAGAAACACGCATGCCCGAGCGAGGACTCGAACCCCCGATGGAGGAGCCGCGCGAACCGTGGCTAGACGCCTCGGACCGCGCCTATGAGGATGCAGATTACGTTTGCTTTAAATACACAACGAAACTGTGTTGAGCGTCAGTTACCTTTGGACATGGTGAGTTCATGTTAGTCAAGAATGCCTTCAAGGCGATAAAGACGCCATTATGAACACCACATCGAGTTTCAACCACGTTGTGTAATGAGGTTACGAGAAGCTGGATGTTTTTTCAGCTGTACTTTAGGAAGACTTGGCAGAAATGCAGCCACTCTACATGATTGCTGGCAGCTGTGGTCACGAGAGTGAACAGTCAGAAGAAGAGTGAGCTCCAGGCAGCCATGTGGCACTACCGAGGGAGTAGACCATCGTTTTCGGCGTATGGCTAGGGCGCAAAGTACTGCATCTGCAGCAACAATTTGCGCAGCAGTTGGCACCACACTGACACAACGAACCGTTACAAATCTCTTGATTCGACCTGTTGTGCTGCTATTCATGAACAGCATCCCAGGTGGTTGTTTCCAACAGGTTAACGCTCGCCCACATACCGCTGTTGTAACCCAGCGTAGTCAGCAGAGTGTCGACGTGTTGCTGTGGCCTACCCGAACACCAGATCTGTCTCCAGTCAAGCACATATGGGGCATCATAAGTCGACAGCCCCAGCGTCATCCACAAAGAGCGTTAACCGTCCCTGTATTGACTCACCAAGTGCAACAGGTATGATACTCCATCCAAAAACTGACATCTAGCACCTGCACAATACAATGCATACACATTTGCGTAGTTACATTTCACATTCTGGCAGATACAGCGGTTATTAATATTCCAGCATTTCACATTTGCAATGGTTTATCTCGGTCTTACATTAACCTGTGATGCAATGCTAATAACTTAAATATCTTACGTAGACGAATGTACTTCGGAAATTTTGTTACTCTACATTAATTATTTTTTGGTGTTGTGATATCCTTTCGTCAGTGTATTTAGTAGGATGTTTATTCCGAGCAGGGTAATGTCTTAAGTATTCTTTTGGATCAACTCAGACGTCCTACGTATTGTAAGTAGGCTGTAATGAAAATCACTGGCTGTGCTGTGTGCAGTCTGTGGCTGCTTTGCATTGTTGTAATACTCGCCATTGTAGTGTTAGGCAGCTGGCTGTGAACAGCGTGTAGCGTTGTGCAGTTGGAGGTGAGCCGCCAGCAGTGGTGGATGTGGGGAGAGAGATGGCGGAGTTTTGAAATTTGTCTTGAACTGCTATATATATTATGACTATTGAGGTAAATACATTGGTTGTTCTCTATCAAAATCTTTCATTTGCTAACTATGCCTATCAGTAGTTAGTGCCTTCAGTACTTTGAATCTTTTATTTAGCTGGCAGTAGTGGCGCTCACTGTATTGCAGTAGCTTGAGTAGCGAAGATTTTTGTGAGGTAAGTGATTTGTGAAAGGTATAGTTTAATGTTACTCAGGGCAATTCTTTTGCAGGGATCTTTGATAGTCAGATTGCGTTGCGCAAACAAAATATTGTGTGTCAGTTTAAGGACAGTCGTGTATAATTGTTGAAAGGGGACGTTTCATATGGCGACCCTGCCAGGATACCTCACTGGAATATTCTGATTTTTTTTCTTGTAGTTCGTGTAATTAGTGTAGCTTTTGTTTATTGCTAGCGCGTAATTGTAGAGAAAATCTCCTTTGTAGTTGCAGTCTTTCATTGTTGTACAGTAAAACAGTTGTGGTATGCATGTAGATTTGCACCAAGTATTTCGCAGCTGCAATTAACTAGATATTATTTTCAGTGCTATGTTAATGTGTTCCCCTATTTTTGCTCTTCAAATTGTGTTTTTCTGTGTTGTCGTGTGAAACACTGTGACAATAATGGCATGTGAAAAATGTAATACTAGGCTCCAAAGTAAACTGAGAAATGACAGTGAAAACGAAAGCAGTGTGTTAGCGCCACCGAGTAATGAATTAACTGATGTTCAAATTAGTGATTTGGTAATTGTGCATAGGGAAATGGAGCTTGCGGCAAACAATGGCGTGGACAGGGAAACCATTAGTGAAGAGGGAAGCATTATCGATCGATCGGTCGGCAACAGCTCGCCTCAGGAATCGGGAATGACAGAACACAATATTGCAAATACTGTAGACTTAGGTTTTGGGTCCTCACCGTTTTCTCAAATGAGTCAAGACACATTTTCTGCTTGTCAAAATGTGAATGTTGCCGGTGCAAATGCACTGCCAAAAAGCATAGCGAAACAGATTCCGGACACTAATACATTATTATTGCAATTAATGCAACAAATGGAACAAAATCAGAGACAAACACAGCAAAAGCTTCAAAAATTAGACACAATGGAAGAAAATCTCCAAAAGTTAGACACAATGGAACAACACCAGAGACAATCACAGCAACAGTTAGACGCAATGGAACAAAAGCTTCAAAAGTCAGACTCAGTGGAAAATAAGCTTGAACAAACACGTGAAGATTTAACTACCGAGTTACATAACATTGAATCGAAATGTCAAAAAGTCTGTAATGATGTAAAAACACAAATTTGTGAGCATTTTCAACCTATTTTTTCGCGGCATGAAAATGCATCACAGAATCACGAAGCAGCCATAAAATAACTGCAAATTATTGTTCATGAAAATCATGAGACCTTGCAAGCTAAAATTGACTCAGTTGCATCTACCGATTCGGTTACGCAACTTGCAAAAACCCAGGAAAACTTAAAGGACACAGTAGAAAGACACATGGAGGAAATTAGTACATTATCAGAGAAAGTAGTTGAACTTTCGGATCAGCTAAATAATTTATCTACGAAGGTAGATGATAATCTGAATGACACAAAACCGGTAGCCTTTAATGACACAGAAGAGAGCGAACAAATTAGGAAACTGAAACAAAATCAGAATTAAATTAATACGCAACACCAAAGAGAAATCCGCGAAGTACAAGATCAGCTGACACAGGTAATACAAGAATTTCGTATTTCAGAGGACACTCGCGCCCCAGTAAGGGAAGAGGGACATAGAAATACGGAACAACCACAAAATAATAACGCAGGACACTTCGGAAATTATGAAAGAAATTGGCAAGGCACACCGAATTTTGAGATGGAACCGCCGAAACGACGTAATAAAGACCGATATGCGACTCGCCGACATGATGATTTTGACTATAAGCTGTTCATTACTACACGTAAATTCAAAACGTTTAAGAATTCCGGCAACGACATTCATCCACAAGCGTGGCTTCATCAATTCTCTCATTGTTTTCCTCCCAACTGGTCATTAGAGCACAGATTAGAATTTATGTGTGGCTGTTTAGAGAATGAACCAGCTGTAAGAATGCGATCGCTCATTCACGATTGCCACAGTGAAGGAGAATTTTACCATGCCTTCCTCAGCATATTGGTCTCAAGCCACACAAGACCGAGTAAAACATGGCATCATAATGATGAAACATTTCGAACAATCTGAATTCTCCAGTCTTGTGAAATATTTTGAAGACATGTTGCACAAGAATCAGTACCTGTCAAACCCATACAGCCCCTCAGAACTCATCCGCATTTGCTTAATCAAATTACCTGAACATTTACGACATATTATTTTAGCAGGACGTTGCAAAGACGACATTGAAGCTTTTCAGGGACTGTTACAAGAACTGGAAATTGACACTGACAATCGCGGAACGCGAAAACAGAAGCACAACAATTATAGGTCACATCCGTCACAATTCCGCAATGACAGAAATAATAACTGGACACGACAAGGCTATTCTTACAACGTAAATCGTGACCAAAACAGACACCACCCATATGACAACCGTTGGCAGAATAATAGGTACAGGGAAAGATCACCTCTCCGCGGTAATGACTATCACCGAGACAATCACAGAAACAGACAATATGGGTATCAGAACTATTATTATCAGGGGAGACAGAATAACTTCAGACGCAACAGTTCAGCGCGCAGTTACGATTCAGGGAGAAGTTCTCCACCACATGACCGACAAGAAAGAAATTATGAAATCTACCGCCATGACGACAGACGAGATAATCATAACGACAGACCTAAATTTCATCAGAACTGGCGGGATTCAAACAGGGCAGGGCCTTCTCGTCAAAGTGAATTTGTAGAAGTTAGGTCTCCTAATCCCAATAACGGCGCGCGCCAACAAAGAGACAGACAATGACTCGCACAGCAGGCAGCCGCGTGCGCCCGCTGGCTCCGAGAAAAATAACATAAGACGCTCCGAGAGAACTTATTTAAACAGAAATTACGAATGCATTGTTATTGTGAACAGACGACACAGTGTTATTGTGTGTGAGCATTCTTGCTTGTTTGTTGCACGATTACGTAACGACTATCAGGCTTACATACTTAGGACACATACTGGTACTGCTAATGAGATTTTAATGCAACATTTTGGTTTACTTGAAAATACATTCTGGATTTAAAGTACTTTCTGTGAGATACCAGACGACACAGTGGTTAGTTTATGTGACAACTACACGGTTTTATCACGACGCTACTAATGAGTGACAATTTACAATGTTGCTTTTGCGGTGTATCTGTTTTATATCTGCACAGTTTTTCTGAATTCTTCTGGAAAGTACAACAGGTTTTAGTAGTAACTTTTGTAGTATAGCTACAATGAGACAGGGTTTTCCGTAGCACAACAATACGTTACAGTACAGTACTTTCTTCATCACAACAATAAGCGTAATAACTAAGATATCTATATGCAAAGCATTTCACTTTTGTTTATCATGAGGTAAGTACATTAACTTTTGCAGAACTTAGCTTTCGGAGGACGATAACTACGACACTTCCACAGAGATTATCTTACAACAAGCCGCACAGTTTAGCGCTACAGGACACGCATTTCAGTGATTAATTTTGTACTTAAAACATTTATTTTTAAAAATTTTTTGAATTACAAAGAAAGTTTTCCGTGATAGATTTCATTCCATTGCTGTAATCTGTAACACCTGAGGGTATAATTACATTAATCCTCAGGGGGGTACACGCCTACTTTGTGTACCATGTGTTTGGCAAGCACAAGGAGCCCTAGCTAATATGGTATTTGCTTACACAACTTTACACATCGGTACCATATTTCTCTAACACAGAATTACACAGCTATCTGATTATTTAACAGAGAAACAAACATTTCTTTACTACATCAGTGACAGTTGTTTACGTAATTACACAGTTGGATAACTTCACACTTACGAAATTGTATGTTGTTTGTACTTTGTGAACTGTTCATATTTTTTCAGAACCATTGTGATACTATGAGAGCTTTGAATAATGTATTTGGTATGGGATCATGATTTTTAAAGTGCGTTTGAGGCAGATGACACTTTTGACATGAGCAGAGAATTTTTTTTAGGTTTTGAAATTATTGGAGGAAGCTACGACGATTTTGAGAGTTGACTGAGGTGTTATGATGTTATTATTACGACGACGATGTGTATTATGCTGTTGCGGTATGTTTATGATCAATAAGCTGATGCTATATGAGTTATTTGATTATGCTACGTATGTTATGTGGAAATATTGAAGAAGTGTCGACGAATATTTATATGTGTAATAAGGTAAGGAATAATGAGTTGTGGCTAGGGACTCTGACTTGTGAAAAAGGATGTTGGAAACCAAGAATAGTACTTTAAGAGTTATGAAATGTGTGTATATGCGTGAATGTATCACAATGCTGGCGAAAATTTTTTGGACACTTATATTTATAGGATTTTGTTTCTACAGATTTGCAACGCTAATTCTTGACCTGTGAAATTTTTTATATGAGACTGCCACTGTAGCGGAAACTGCTGTCGTAAATATTTCGGTATGAAAGGTAAGTGACCGTGACGTAATTCGTTGTGAGCGGCCAGGTGTGCCAGCCGCCTTGAAAAAAAGCCATTAGGTGGCAGAAAAAAAAGGGAGGCCATTATCCTCGCTATTGACATTCCTTTGTAGAAAGCATCGTAAATACGACACGCTAATAATAATTTGGAAACATTCTTACATCTGCACACCTGATTAGGACAATTGTCTATCTACGAGAATTGAGAGAATTTCTACTAACTTATGAAATGCCTCATGACTACTGAATGATTATTTTATGCTTTACTTTGTACATAGTTGCTTATTTCATTTGATATCTGGTTTCCAGCTGTCTTGCAGCATTGGTTTCATGAAATAAAATTAAATGCATTTGCTAATGTGAACACTTTCTGTCAACAGATCTATTAAATAATAATTTTGTGATCCACATTCTTCAAAAAAGGAGCACTTTGGAAAGGAAAGAACAATAAGAAGGGACTAGTAACAGTAAATGTATACATAATATTCTTTTCAAGTACATGGTAATATTTTTTTTTTTACAATAAGATGTTGTGGTGCACCACTTTAATTACATAGACATTAAGATGTGAATAGACATTTCCCTTATCTGCATTGTTGTCTTTAGTGTACTAGCTTTCGCTTTGTCATGTTTAGATATAATTTATTGCTTCTGCTGTTTGCCAGGCATAGTGTTACTGAATTTTAATTTGTGTTACTCTGTTAAGCCAGTTTTACTACTGATTTATTTTTCTTGTTTGCTGCTCATTGCCTTATATTAGTTGTAATTAATGCTGCTTGCTTCGCCATTTGTATTTTTGATCATTGCTGTTTGTGTTAATTGTTTTGTGCTGCTGCATTGCCTCGTCCCTTAGTTTAGCATCTGAGCTCAGTAGATTTAAGTTAGTTTAAGAGGGGGTAGACTATATAAGAGACTGCGTTGTGATGAATTGGAAGAAATGCATTGAGAAGTCATATGAAAAAAGTACAGAAAACAGGTATAGATAGGACTTTTTGGAAATAGTGAGGAATGAAGGGAGGTCTCCGAGAAGTAAAGAAAGTTTTGTTTGCAAAATACTGCAGTAAAACAAACCCTGTCCTTTCCCCCTGTGTTATTCTGGTATGTGTTTGTGTACTCTTGTATATTTGTGTTTTTCCTGTGTTTATGTGTTTAGCTAATAAGAGTTATGTTGTAGAATATTTCTGATAATATGTTATTTTCTTTGTAAAGATGTTTAGACATTATTTATTCTGTTTTGTTTTAATGCTCATGTGTGAAATTAATGTTTCGAAACTATTCTCATTATTTTATGTATTTACTTATCTCATAATTCCTGTAACACTGATGTATATGTTTATTTCTATTCTGTTGTAAAACCTGTACTACAAATGTTATCTGTATTGTTATGTTCTTTAATGATGTATTTTGTACCTTTGTAATTGTATTCTCATGTTATAAAATTGTAATTGACACCAGTTTATCAAACTAAGTAACTTGTAAGCATTCATTTCACTGCACACATTTCTGTTGGTCTTAGTATATGGACAATATGTGAGAAGTAGGGATTGTTTGTGTTTGCACGTGTGTTAATAATTCAGCAAGGAACTGGTTAACAGCATTGCTGGTTCTCAGGACAATTCAAAAACTTTGTGAGTGCACAAGTGGTGGTTATGGACTTGCTATATTATCCACAAGACGCTTCAATGGTGATTGTGCACCTGCACAGTCACAACAGATGGCTGCTGGCCATCTCTACCAGGACTACAGTGGGTCTGCATCTTTGATGACCCACCAGTACCATTATCTCTACAAGGACTACAGTGGGTCTACTGATGATCCATCAATACCATTATTTCTACAAGGACTGCAGTGGGTCTGCACCTCTGGTGGCCCACCAGTACCGTAATCTCTACCAGGACTACAGTGGGTCTGCTCTGTGATGACCTACCTACCAATACTCTTCAAAACTTCGACTGACTCTGCTGTGGGTTTGCTCTGTTGTGGCCCATTACCTGTCAGCATGTCAAGAGTCAGCACTGTCTTTCCGTTGGAAGGACAACACTACTTCTTCAAGACTGCATGGAAATCCACTACTTCTGTGTGCAATTTCTTTTACTAATGAGACTTTGTGAAAAAAAACTGTAATTACTATTATGATGAATGATCAGAGCTATCTTTATGGACTGTGAGAAAATTTTAGCTTTTGACCAACATTGTATCAATAAGTGTGAGCATTTGATTTCTTTGTTATTGTAATTACGATTATGAAAAATTTTAACAAATCTGTATTGCCCAATGCCCAAACCAATTTGTAAAATTTTTTGTGGGGAGCATGCGGGCTATGTAAGTAGGCTGTTTAGGTTTTTTTTGGTAACGCCACCTCTGTATGAAAATCACTGGCTGTGCTGTGTGCAGTCTGTGGCTGCTTTGCATTGTTGTAATACTCGCCATTGTAGTGTTAGGCAGCTGGCTGTGAACAGCGCGTAGCGTTGTGCAGTTGGAGGTGAGCCGCCAGCAGTGGTGGATGTGGGGAGAGAGATGGCGGAGTTTTGAAATTTGTCTTGAACTGCTATATATATTATGACTATTGAGGTAAATACATTGGTTGTTCTCTATCAAAATCTTTCATTTGCTAACTATGCCTATCAGTAGTTAGTGCCTTCAGTACTTTGAATCTTTTATTTAGCTGGCAGTAGTGGCGCTCGCTGTATTGCAGTAGCTTGAGTAGCGAAGATTTTTGTGAGGTAAGTGATTTGTGAAAGGTATAGTTTAATGTTACTCAGGGCCATTCTTTTGCAGGGATCTTTGATAGTCAGATTGCGTTGCGCAAACAAAATATTGTGTGTCAGTTTAAGGACAGTCGTGTATAATTGTTGAAATGGGACGTTTCAGTATTACAGTCGTTATGCCACAGCCTTTCTTTAGACTTGGCTAGGTTAGCAGAAAATGTCACCATGGGCTGACGCAAGAAGCCTTAGAGAGGTGGAGCAGGTGGAAGCCGGCAAGCGCACTTTTGCAAGAAGTTACAAGTGGGCTGTGCTGACTCACCAAGAATCACTGCCTGGACGTCGCAGTGGCTCAAGTTACCACATATCATCTAACTCTGATAGCCGCTACCGGGGCTGTTACACTGCTGACACACAAGAAGTACAGTAGCAAACTGTCGCAATGACGAACAGAACTGCCAGACGTCCAGGCCGGCATCGTGCACTTCCTCGGTTTATGTGGTGAGGAGTGATGACTTGGCAAAGTAATGATAGGTTGAACTGCTATAAATACTGCCCGTTTAGCTATGTAAGGTCTATCGCCACCTGCAGTCAGCTTTGTGAGGTACTATGATATTCCCCATAAAAATGAGTTGTTAGAGATGGAGTGCTAGATTGCATTACGCCTCAGAATACGAATTGCTCCGAGGTGGGAAAATCGCGAAGGCTGCAGTGGGAGAGAAAATGAGTTTGCTTAGTTCTCAGTTAAGATGCGATTTGAACAAACTTCCACTGTAACTAATTCTGCGCGGGCGACCATTATGGTTTCCCCTGTGGTGAAAGAAGGTAGAGAAATCGCTGTAGCAGAGTGGTAACTTGGGTAATGGTTGGCATTCTTAAAATGTAGTACAATGCTATGAAATAGGTCGCAGCGCACATCAAGAATAATCGGACTTCGAATAACAAACAATTTAGACTGCAGGTTCTAAGGGTAGGTATGCAAATATCCATACTGTAGCACACTGATGGAGCGTAATCATCACATCACCGAACTTTCGCTTCTCAGAGGAATTAAGCTGTTGAAACACATAACAAGCTGGTAAAGACAGTTAATGATATTAAAGGTACTTATTCACTAAATAGTAAGACATAATAACTCAGTATCAAGATCAATATTCATAATCAACTTAAGGACATAAATATGGCGTTGTTACATGCATCTGGACAGAAAAAGAAGTGAGAAGTAAGTAGGACTCTAAGGAACTTCGTTTGTTTCATATAATACGGAACGAAATTAATCCGTCGGCTTTATTACATCGAGACAAAGGATATACATATGTCTCTCCATAATACTTAAGTAAGCGACAAAAATTAAATTATTACAGTACACGACGACATTAGTCGCCCTGTGGGTCATTTACGATACAATACTGCAACGCCTGTGTTATTCCGAGTAACAGTGGAATATTCCTTCGCGATAACCGGGAAATCCTGGTTCGAATCCCGGCCTGGCACAAATTTTTGATGTCGCCAATCCATTATACAGCTGATGATTGTCCGTATTTGCAAATGCGAATACATTTCTTGCAATTCATAACGACTGTAGTCACTACAGTGTCTGTTCCTTTGGACATGAGTGTATGTCTGAAGTAGCCTTACATCGCAAATCGGAATAACACAGGCATTACAATATCGTATTTATCCGCCGACACCAGGCATGCTATTTTCAAGCAAAATGTCTCCCTTGTACGGGAATATACACAATGATTGGGCGAGTACAGGTCGTAGACACATCGTTGACTTCATATGGATGTTTGTTTCTGGCCGTGAGGCGTGCTTGGATAGCCAAATGGTAAGGCAACCGCTCGCGGTAAGTGAGAAATCCGGGTTTAGGTTCATGTCCGGCACAAATTTTCATGTGTCACAAACAGCGAACCTCGATCCGAATTCGCTAAGTGTGAATCCATTTCGTAATATTATGTTGATACTGTCTCTGCGAGCTAATTACTGTAGACAGTAGGTGCTCTTTTTGGGAATGATAACAACAAGTTGGCTACTGGCTAGCACTCTACTTGAAGAGGGTTTAGGCCGGCTGCCAACCCCCTCAAGGAGAAGGAGTTCAGCTACATAGAGCGCCGCCTCAGAACTGTGGGACATAGAAGATGAAGACTGTCGGCTGTCAGCCAGAAGCTACATGACACCGGAAAAGATTGACACGTTGTTCAGACATTGCACCAGCTACTCATGCAACACCGACTCTATCAGGTGTTGAGATAAAGCGGTTAATCCCCCCTACTTGTCCAGTTGTGTCAAGGCCCGTTCAAATCGGCTTTGAAATAATATTTTGTATTGTTCACCTGAGAATGATAATGATGATAGTAATAAATGTAAATATTTCCATTTATTTATGATCTTTGAATTAATATATTACACTTTCGTACACAATGTGGTGCGGTTTGCGCGTCGATCCATGGATTAATTTATTTTATTAAAGTGTAGAAATACAGATTGCTGTATATAACGGAACTCAAGCTGACATTGTTTCGTGGGTCATGAGAAACCTATCGTACAATTGCCCAGTTGCTGAAACTAGTCACAGTTGTCAAGTATCTGAGTAGAGTGGTTTAATATGGTAATGCTATACAAAACTGCCTTGAGGAAAGCAGATAAGAGACACATTGATTGGAAGAATTCAAAGGAAGTGTAATTCATCTGTGTGGATGGTCGTTTTAAATTCTTTCGTTCGACTAATTCTTCAGGGTCGTTAGCAGGAATGCTATGTCAACTCTGGTGCACTTTGCATTTAAATGCGCTATTGAACTATGCGATGCCACTGACATCACAATCCAAGATGGTGGCCACTGGCCTTGACAAGTGTTAAAGCGAGTTGCCTACTCGTCAGAGGCAATAACCTTATCAGTGACCTTAAATGTATGACATCCTCACAATGACAGAAAGGTTAAAAAATGGAACATGTTGCTCTCTGGAAATTTTAAAAAAGCACGATGGAGATGGCAGTAAATTTAAAAATACAAGATGGCACTCGTGGGAAATTTCTAAACTGATCTTAGAGCGTAGTATATATCTTTCCAAGCCCGGAATGTTCAAAAGTAACCGTAGGAATTCCTCCGTTCCCAAATATAAAAAAAAAAATTCTTAATTGTGCATGCACAAACACACACATACACACACACACATTTTTATGTCGAATATGCATCCTCATCAGTAAATTTCATTGTTTTCATGATTTACTCTGTCAGTGAAAACGTGTAAGTGTGTGCAGCGTCATTTCACCCAGGTTAACCAAAGTGTTTCAAAATGAATGAGTTATTTATCAATTGTATAATGTGCCAGATCAATGGCCATTCTCCTATTAAACTGAAGGAACTATCAAATAAAATAAATGAAACTGATGTATTGTCTGTTTTTTTCTTATACAACAAATCAGTTACAGATCGCATTTAGTATTTTTACACTTTCACACATACACGAAAGCCGCATTTAAGTTCCTCTTGCAGCACAAATTACATTTTTCATTTTCATACACACACAATAAAACCAGTCATCAACTTTCAGGCGGCTTTGAGCCCAAGCTATGACATTCACGTTATCTGGACGTATGAAACACTTATCATCCTTTGTTGACAAACATTGCTTTTGCTGTTTAACTGTAGAAACTACATGGAGCTTGGATTGAATGAAAGATGTGCACATAGGATGTGTCAGCAAGTTGGTTAACAGAATAAGAAAGACATTGTACAGAATTTTTTTCATAAAATGTTGATGTGTATTGTAAAATGTAAACTTATTTTTACGTTACAATAGGCTACAGATAAATCAATAGCTTCACACACAGAAATGACCTCGCTCAACGGTGCTCGCTTTATGATATAGGATGAAATGTTTATCATCTTTAGCTGAACATAAGATTTTTCCAGTCTTATGAATAAAAGTGTGTTTGGTAAAACGCTGCAAAATGTATGAAAGGTGAGCGACATAAAAATAGCGACAGAGCAGCTGCATTGGTTTCAAAAACAAATTTTCCAAGTTCAATTCTTTTTAACGAAAATTTATTTGGTGACGAATTAAAGAGGATTAATGTAGTGACTGATAAGCCAATGAATGACTACTTTAGATATCTGAAAGATCTGTCTTATAGACTCTCATTATAGAAACAAGTTTCCAGCAAATCTTGTAAAACTATATTATACGCATTTTAGGTGGTTTTATACTTGGGTTTCACTGTAAATAATAGATGTAAGATTCCGCTTGTAAACAAAAAAAAGTTAGATTATTGAAAGACAAGTTGAACCTTCTCCTGAATTTGTTGGCCTGTGAACTAAAATTTATGCACTTGAGACTCAATCAGAAGCTGTAATCTCCAAAGCAAATGCAGGCTTCTGTTAAGGAGTTAAGCATTGTTCATTATCGACAATGCATGTTGAATTCTGATGTTAAAACAACTATTACAACAGCACATATTCGATGTTTACAAGCTCAATCCCCACAAATCCATTCTAGCCTATTGTAACTGATGTTAACACTCTTCATAGATGGCACATATACTGTTTATAACTTAGACTACCAAACTTTCTGTAGAAGCCCTGTTCGTCAGCAACAGATTGCAAAATGGAGATGTCACAATGGTTATTCTGGTTATCACTGTTAGCATTCAACCGCGATTCTTATACATATATTTTAACAACGCGTTTCAAGAGACAATGCTCTCATCATCAGGTTGTAAAGTCTATGTCATGAAATTAAACGGACTAAAAAGACAAAATACCATCACAAATAGTTGGGAAGTCCATTGCACAAGATAATTTTTAAAAAATGAGATTTTTAGCGGGTTTTTAGAATTATTTTAGGGTAGGTATGCGACTTTAAACTTGTAGCATGTCACTGACGGAGTTGCGAGAGGCTAACGATGGCAGATCAATGCAATAAGGAAATAAGGCGCCCAATAGCATGGCGTCACGTCAAGCACACGGCTGTAACCACGCCACAACACCTAGGCACGTCAGTCCACAACAGCTCCCGAGCCGGCACTGTGCGACAGCATACTTGGTAGCTATGGGACGGCCATCGACTTGTGTCAACAACTTCAATGTAAGACGAGGACCCACAGTCCAATATACTTTCAATTCTGTTTTACTCTATGGACTTCCCAACTATTTGTGATGGTATTTTGTCTTTTTAGTCCGTTTAATTTCATGACATAGACTTTACAACCTGATGATGAGAGCATTGTCTCTTGAAACGCGTTGTTAAAATATGTGTAAGAATCGCAGTTGATTGTTAACAGTGATAACCAGTATAACGACAACTGCTTCCTCGACTCCATAATGGACTATATTAAAAAAAAAAGATGTCACAATGTTATGATGTGCGAAATCTCTTGATGATACAACCACAAGAGACAGCAGCATCAAATGATTGCTTCTGCTAGTACCTATCTACATTATAACCTATCTTTACGTGTAGTCAGCTAGTCAATACTTTCGCAGTCCCCAAGTATATCATCACATATTTCTGAGTCATACAAAAATGTGTGGATGCTTTTACAGACAAACCAGGGTAATTTGCAGCTTGTTTCAACATGTAAAACGTTTCAATCAGCGAGTTCAGTCTTCCTGATGCCTGCCAAGAATCCACATGTGTGTTACGTAACGCAATATGGAGTCAGATGCACTGGCGAGAACGATATCATGTAACGAAAGGAAATGTTTTATATTTTTATTATTTTTTATTTTATTTTATTATTATTTTTTTTTGAGGCATCAATCTTCTGGCTGATTTGATGTAGTCTACGACGAATTCATTCGTGCGTCAGCCTCTTCATCTCAGACTATCAACGATATAGGATAAGAAAAGACAGTCATTCATATATTTTGAAGGAGGGTCGTAGTGATGGTGTTGTTTTGCACTTCATCATATTACCAAGTCTCCACGTCAATAAATTTTGATGTGGCGACATTGAAAATTGACTTCCTGGAACGTCAGCGTGAACACATCCACGAAACTGAACTTGGAACTATCACTTGCAGCTCATTTGCGATTTATCACATTTTGAAATATGTCTTCAAGGATGATAATGCTCCATCTTTCTTCATTTTGTGGTAAAATGTTTCTAAACTTCGTTTGAGAGGCAAAATTAAATATTATTCACATATATCATTTTTCACCACATTACAAATACGTGTTCTATAGGTTCCTATTGTGAGTAGTTTTAGGTAAGTAGTATTACTTGAAGATCTGCGTCATATGACGGACATGACTACCATTATCACATAAATCTTATCTGTAGCTGAAAATTGCTCGAAATGAATCCATGTATTTGATGGGTTGACTAGCAAATTTATCAAGATCGCACTTGTCTTCTAAATATATATTCAAGGAGTCACGTCCCCTAGTTCCACGTTATTAACACATTGCCTCAATATTCATTCTTCTTACTACTTTGATAACATCTTGATCTTCATGGTAATTATGCATGGGAAGGGAATTTCTCCCGTGTTAGAAGTATTTCAGTTTTCATCTTTGTTGTAACCAATAAATAAATACATCTAATTAGCTCTTAGCACAAAACACAAATAAACAGCGTTACCCAGAGGTCACATAACAATCCCAGTTCTGTGTTGGCAGCATGTGCAGTATACTAAGTTCTCTCAATAGATATTTATAGTGGACACTGCTACATATGTATGGTTTCGTTACTTCTTCGTTTCTGGCGTAAACACTGTATCTCATTTGATAGTTATTCATCGTAAGTGACCTTATATACCTAAGATCCAATGTTTCCTTTTTTTACAGAAACATATACTCTTTGACGGCCATGTACATCTCGATTGGAGACTGTTGGGAAACTGCATATAAGTTGCACTTGAGTGCACACTACAGGTGGCAGAAATTTGTTATAGTTTTGCTGTAACATGGGAAATCAGTTATAGTTTTCTTGGAACATGGGGCAGTTTGTTACAATTTCGCTGAAACAAGGGGGGGGGGGGGAGGATAATTTTTCACAACCCCTATTAGCCAATATAAAATTGTGATGTATGGGCAATTTGTTACAGTTTTTTTTTTTTTTTTTTTTTTTTTGCAAGCTGTTATGGTATGGCAATCTGTCCAATGTCACAATTAGCTTCTTATTTTGTTAAAGATTAATGATAAATACCTCAGCTATATTATTAGACATTTCTTGTGTTATGACCAGATTTGTTGATAGAATATCTTCAGGCTACCAAGTTGTCATAAAGTCACGATGCAAATTGTCTCATTGTCATATGTGATGTTAAAGATCAGATCCAAAAACAATGATAATAAACATTCTACAGACTGTGACGCACATGTATGGCAGTTGGCAGAATGTCTGTGACCATTGTTTTGGGATTTGGTCTTTTACATTACATACGACAAGCAGACCATTTGCATCATGACTTTAGCGCTACCTGGCAACCTGAAGACGTTCTACAAATGAAATCGCTTGTAAAACAATAAATGTGTAATAATACAGTCAAGGTGGCTCACATTGATCATTAATATTAGTGTCAGCGGTGGTGCTCAACACGATCACGGAGGAAGGCAGCTAATAAATATGGAACAAATGTAGTGGCAATATGGCATTGTGTCGAAAAATTGGAAGTGACCGTGCTGGTGATGGTAATCCACGTGCACCTAATGTTGGATGGCAAAAGTTCTCACCAGGTTTTCTCCGTGGAGAAGCAGTTGAGAAAAAAAAAGCACTTCAGCTTCCCATCAGACCAGTTTCTCAACTTCTGGACAAACTGAAATAGCTTGTTCGAAACAAGACAGACCAAAATAAAGGATATGAAGACGTCAATGTCAAAGAAAACTATGATCCGCAAAAGTCGTCTACTTTGTTGTATTATAATAGTTTTCGTCAGATAATCTGAGGCACTTGATTTTCACATACTTGGAAATTCGTAATATTTTGATAGCAAAGAATGGTTCAAATGGCTCTCAGCACTATGGGACTTAACATCTGAGGTCATCAGTCCCCTAGACTTAGAACCACTTAAACCTGAGTAACCTAACGACATCACACATATACATGCCCGAGGCAGGATTTGAACCTGCGACCGTAGAAGCAGTGCGATTCCGGACTGAAGCGCCTAGAACCGCTCTGCCACAGCGGCGGGCTTTTGGTAGCAATAAAGCTTTTTGTGTAATGAGCTATTCATAAAATAGGACGTTGTCACAAAGATTGCCCACAAAATGCAATAAGTGTACAGTGCCTGTCGAAGTTAATAAAGTGAAAAACACCATTGCTGAATCGGTAAGTTGTACACGAGAACATTCTGTCAGTTGAAAGAAATCCATCAAAGGCGCAGTTTATAAATTCAGAAGATTTGGAAATTGTTTATGTAATTATTGTGTGTGATAGTGAATGACGTTATTAAAAGTGTAACATAAAAAATGGCTCTGAGCACTATGGGACTCAACTGCTGAGGTCATTAGTCCCCTAGAACTTAGAACTAATTAAACCTAACTAACCTAAGGACATCACAAACATCCATGCCCGAGACAGGATTCGAACCTGCGACCGTAGCGGTCTTGCGGTTCCAGACTGCAGCGCCTTTAACCGCACGGCCACTTCGGCCGGCGTAACATAAAATATTGAACCCCCTCCACAACAATGATCGCACGCAGTTGATTGAGACAAACGCATTTGACTGATTGCCTTGTGTAACGTGATACTCATGTCGGTTCCTGCAGTCAGGCATTGGTAAGTCTGAACTTGCTGATGAAGTGTTTTTGCAAGCTTAAACTTTTCCTGACCTGTCGAGTCGGTGAAACATGACACGTTTGGGGATTTCAAAACGAACTGACTTGCTGACTAAACCCTCTGCGTGTTGTAAGTTGTCAGAACAAGTCGACGTTTGCTGTCTCGGCATAAAAATATGTATAAATACCAGACAATTACTGGGAGACATACGTCACTGGTCTTCCTGCTGCTGCTGCCCTTTTCTGTACAAAATGTAAGTCTAATGTGCACTACAACTAATAATATAAATCTGCTTCCAACATACTTCACTTTCAGTGTCAATAATTTAACAGTTAACTGCAGAAGTATTCGTAATGAAGTTCATAAATTTATTGCCTTCCAGGAAAGCTGTCATGCTTGAATTATACCTGGAACCGAGAGCTGGATGAAATCTCCGTGAACTCTAATAGGAATCCTTGGGGGTAAAATTGACTTCTTTTCGGAAAACAATACTGAGAAAATTTAGAGAACTGGCTTTTGAAGCTGAATACAGAACGATTCTGCTATCACCAAAACGGTAAGAAAGATTAGAGCTCCTACGAAGCCATATGGATTGTCGTTTTTCCCTCGTGTCATTTGTGAGAGAACAGAAAAGGGAATGATCAGCAGTGGTACAAAGTACTCCCCACCGTGCACCGTATAGTGGCTAGAGAAGTAAATATGTAGATTCTACAAGGAGAATCAAAATATACGTCCGTGGTACAACAGAAACAGTATGATGTGCACAGAGCAATCTTGCGAGTTATTACTTCTATGCTGTTATCGACAGCCGTCTGTGGGGTGGTATCCTTTTCGCCGCTATGAATAAACAATGACTGCTTCATTGATAATACTAGATGTTGCTGGTTCACGTAGCCAAATTTCCACAGTAAACACAGAAAGACCATCGCTCTGACTCAGTATACAATCGCCCAGCAGTCAAAATGTAGTGAGTGACTGAATTAATTAAGTGCTGGTTACGTGCTGAAGCAGGTGTAAATGAAACCAGTTATACGCATGCAGCAGCGAGCAACGATAAAAAGTGAACGCTGATGGCAACGAATAAGACATTTTTTTGTATTAAGTAAATAAAAATAGTGAGTAGCGCTCATGGATCAAGCACACATTCAGGTCTCTTTAGTCAGATTCCAGCAACTGGTGGAGGAGCAAATAATTACACATCTTTTAGATTCTTTTTCATTTTATACCCAGAAAGGCAAAGAGGCGTATTCAAGGTCTGACCCATAGAAGAGCCCTGTACTTCTCATACAGTACCGAGCGAGCCGTTCGTAGGAGAGATCGAGTCCCAACTGGGGATACCTATGGAGAGTGGGGAGAGGGAGTGGTGGATGGTAGGAGAGAAAATTTTAGTCTTTGTTATCTTTCTGATTTATATTTTGTGTACATCCCAACTTCGGTAGCACCACAATCGGATAACTTTCTCTCTTGTTGACACGTTTCTGTTATTTCTCAATTAGTCTTGACTGCAGTGTTTGTATTCTTTGTAATTTTATACAGTTTTTTTACACAGTGATATTTGGACAGGGAATGCGCTTTGGTGTGTGGACACGAAGAGACTTAGCCGGTGTCCGTAAACAGCTGGAACATGAGTTGACCATGGTCAACGAGCTTTAGTTAAGTGCTCAAAGCCGCAGCGGACGTCGGGGCATCAGTGACGAGGACTGCGACATCTTTGGAACCCACGATAAACCCGTCGTCTTTGCGTATTCCGGTACGCAACATCTAACCGGCCAGTCTTCACTAGAGGGCGAGTGCTAGACAATAGTGGGTTCGCGTATTTTTGTGCGAACGGCAGAAGTGAGAACGGCAACACGGATGGCTCCTTGCGTCTTGGCAACAGTGGCCGATTTTCCTACTCATTCCAGACAAACGCAACTGATGGGAGTACTCGTCATTGCGAGGTCCGATGTAAGGCGCGTAACGGAGCGCCTCAGAGAAATACACTCCTGGAAATGGAAAAAAGAACACATTGACACCGGTGTGTCAGACCCACCATACTTGCTCCGGACACTGCGAGAGGGCTGTACAAGCAATTATCACACGCACGGCACAGCGGACACACCAGGAACCGCGGTGTTGGCCGTCGAATGGCGCTAGCTGCGCAGCATTTGTGCACCGCCGCCGTCAGTGTCAGCCAGTTTGCCGTGGCATACGGAGCTCCATCGCAGTCTTTAACACTGGTAGCATGCCGCGACAGCGTGGACGTGAACCGTATGTGCAGTTGACGGACTTTGAGCGAGGGCGTATAATGGGCATGCGGGAGGCCGGGTGGACGTACCGCCGAATTGCTCAACACGTGGGGCGTGAGGTCTCCACAGTACATCGATGTTGTCGCCAGTGGTCGGCGGAAGGTGCACGTGCCCGTCGACCTGGGACCGGACCGCAGCGACGCACGGATGCACGCCAAGACTGTAGGATCCTACGCAGTGCCGTAGGGGACCGCACCGCCACTTCCCAGCAAATTAGGGACACTGTTGCTCCTGGGGTATCGGCGAGGAGCATTCGCAACCGTCTCCATGAAGCTGGGCTACGGTCCCGCACACCGTTAGGCCGTCTTCCGCTCACGCCCCAACATCGTGCAGCCCGCCTCCAGTGGTGTCGCGACAGGCGTGAATGGAGGGACGAATGGAGACGTGTCGTCTTCAGCGATGAGAGTCGCTTCTGCCTTGGTGCCAATGATGGTCGTATGCGTGTTTGGCGCCGTGCAGGTGAGCGCCACAATCAGGACTGCATACGACCGAGGCACACAGGGCCAACACCCGGCATCATGGTGTGGGGAGCGATCTCCTACACTGGCCGTACACCACTGGTGATCGTCGAGGGGACACTGAATAGTGCACGGTACATCCAAACCGTCATCGAACCCATCGTTCTACCATTCCTAGACCGGCAAGGGAACTTGCTGTTCCAACAGGACAATGCACGTCCGCATGTATCCCGTGCCACCCAACGTGCTCTAGACGGTGTAAGTCAACTACCCTGGCCAGCAAGATCTCCGGATCTGTCCCCCATTGAGCATGTTTGGGACTGGATGAAGCGTCGTCTCACGCGGTCTGCACGTCCAGCACGAACGCTGGTCCAACTGAGGCGCCAGGTGGAAATGGCATGGCAAGCCGTTCCACAGGACTACATCCAGCATCTCTACGATCGTCTCCATGGGAGAATAGCAGCCTGCATTGCTGCGAAAGGTGGATATACACTGTACTAGTGCCGAAATTGTGCATGCTCTGTTGCCTGTGTCTATGTGCCTGTGGTTCTGTCAGTGTGATCATGTGATGTATCTGACCCCAGGAATGTGTCAATAAAGTTTCCCCTTCCTGGGACAATGAATTCACGGTGTTCTTATTTCAATTTCCAGGAGTGTAGTAGGAAGGCAGCGAAAGAATGTCAGTGTGCACTCGGTATGGTAGCTGAGAGAGCTCGTCTGAGACGTGGAGCAGGCTCTGTCGGCGGCTATCGTGTGCACTGGGTGCAATCGGCTGTAAATCGTGGCTCATATCTACACGTGTGGCGCCTTCTACTTGGGCTCTGATGCCATCCTCGGTTCCTTTCAGCCGATGACTGAATTGGCGAAGGCAGCTAGCGTCGCATGGAGGGAGCGGGCAAAGCTGTTTTGTAGCACCTTATCCTGGATAAATAGTGGTATTGTAGATGGAGCAGAGTGGAAAATCTAAACCAGAAGCTCAAGCGATTCTATGACGATATCGGATGCGAATGCCTCAACCTACGCCATCGGATGGAGAATTATAGGACCCCTCAATGGATCAGGCGTGCACCACTCACAGGAAATAGCGACTATGCTCGTGGAATGCGTGTTACATGGACATAGGTGATTTCTAGATTAGTAGAAATCCCCCACGCCCTCCCCCATTTTTCCCCTCTCTTTGGGATCAGTGATAAACGGCCTGCCGAAATCGAAAATAGATCAGCCACATTATTCTTAGAAAATGCTTGTCCTCAAATATCCGAAATAGAAAAGGCTAATACGATGTTGATAAACAACAGGAGCTTCCAATGTAAGGTCCTAGAATTAGCATCGCTTGTTGAAGGTGATAATGTCCAGACAGAATGAGAAACAGGTAGCTGGTTGAAGAAAGATTTTGACAATGTTGACTGGAACACTGTCTCTGAAATTCTAAAGGTAGCAACGGTAAAATAAAGGAAGCGAAACGCTATTTACAACTTAAGCAGAAACCAGGCTGCAACTATAAGAGTCGAATGGTATGAAAGGGAAGCAGCAGTTGAGAAGAGAGTGGGACAGGGTTGTAGCTTATCCACGACGCTATTCAATCTGCATCTTGAGCAAACAGTAAAGGATGGGTTTCGAAAAAGACGGTCGTGCGAAACCCAGCTCGCGCTATTCGTCCACGAGACTCAGAGGGCCATTGACACGGGTTCACAGGTAGATGCTGTGTTTCTTGACTTCCGCAAGGCGTTCGATACAGTTCCCCACAGTCGTTTAATGAACAAAGTAAGAGCATATGGACTATCAGACCAATTGTGTGATTGGATTGAAGAGTTCCTAGATAACAGAACGCAGCATGTCATTCTCAATGGAGAGAAGTCTTCCGAAGTAAGAGTGATTTCAGGTGTGCCGCAGGGTAGTGTCAAAGGACCGTTGCTATTCACAATATACATAAATGACCTTGTGGATGACATCGAAAGTTCACTGAGGCTTTTTGCAGATGATGCTGTGGTGTGTCGAGAGGTTGTAACAATGGAAAATTGTACTGAAATGCAGGAGGATCTGCAGCGAATTGACGCATGGTGCAGGGAATGGCAATTGAATCTCAATGTAGACAAGTGTAATCTGCTGCGAATACACAGAAAGATAGATCCCTTATCATTTAGCTACAAAATAGCAGGTCAGCAACTGGAAGCAGTTATTCCACAAATTATCTGGGAGTACGCATTAGGAGTGATTTAAAATGGAATGATCATATAAAGTTGATCGTCGGTAAAGCAGATGCCAGACTGAATCCTAAGGAAATGCAATCCGAAAACAAAGGAAGTAGGTAACAGTACGCTTGTTCGCTCACTGCTTGAATACTGCTCAGCAGTGTGGGATCCGTACCAGATAGGGTTGATAGAAGAGATAGAGAAGATACAACGGAGAGCAGCGCGCTTCGTTACAGGATCATTTAGTAATCACGAAAGCGTTACGGAGATGATAGATAAACTCCAGTGGAAGACTCTGCGGGAGAAACGCTCAGTAGCTCGGTACGGGCTTTTGTTAAAGTTTCGAGAACATACCTTCACCGAAGAGTGAAGCAGTATATTGCTCCCTCCTACGTATATCTCGCGAAGAGACCATGAGGATAAAATCAGAGAGATAAGAGCCCACACAGAAGCATACCGACAATCCTTCTTTCCACGAACAATACGAGACTGGAATAGAAGGGAGAACCGATAGAGGTACTCAGGGTACCCTCCGCCACACACCGTCAGCTGGCTTGCGGAGTATGGATGTAGATGTAGAAACCAAAGAAAAATCTGGAGTAGGAATTAAAATTCAAGAATAGGAAATAAAAACCTTGAGGTTTGCCGATGACATTGTAATTGTGTCAGAGATAGCAAAGGAATTGGAAGAGCCGTTGAAAGGAATGAACAGTGTCTTGAAAGGAGGATATAACTTGAACATCAGCAAAAGCAAAAGCAAGGACAATGGAAGTCACCGACTGAAATCAGATGATTCTGAGGGAATAAGATTAGGAAACGAGACACTAAAAGTAGATGAGTTTGGGCAGCAAGGTAACAGATGATGGCCGAAGTAGAGAGGATACAGAATGAAGACTGGCAATAGCAAGAAAAGCGCTTCTGAAGAAGACAATTTTTTTGACATGGAACATAGATTTAAGTATAAGGAAGTCCTTTCTCAAATATTTGTATGGAGTGTAGCCATGCATGGAACTGAAACATGGACGATAAACAGTTCAGTCAGGAAGAGAATAGAAGCTTTTAACACGTAGTGCCGCAGAAGAGTGCTGAAAATCAGATGGGGAGATCAGGTAACTAATGAGGAGGTACTGAATAGAGTCGGAGAGAAAAGAAGTTTTTGGAACAAACTGACTAGAAGAAATATTCTGATACATCACGGGATCACTGCTTTAGTACAGGAGGGAAGTGCGGTGTGTTAAAACTTAGAGGGAGGTCTAGAGACGAATATAGTAAGCAGATACAAAAATATGTAGGTTGAATAAGTTATTCGGAGATGAAGAGAATTGCACAGGACAGAGTGGCATGGAGAACTGCATCAAACGGGCTTCCGATCGGAGGTCACAACAATGTTTGGTTGGAATCGGAGGTTCTAGCAGCGAAGTCCTAAATTCAAATTGAAATATTTATCGTAAGGATAGGTTACATGTCAGTGGAATGGAGAGAAGCATCAAAGATCGGTCAAAAGTAGTAATCGTATGATTTTATAGACAGCCTGGGAGCTGTTAGTGGCAGAGGGTTTCAGCTGGAATTTAAGGAATCTTGAAATAAGTTGTCCGATCACGCCATTGTAATAGGGAGAAAATTCAACTTCCGAATACATGGAGTTTTCTAATCAGTTAACGTAGAGAAGGGCATCCGTGATCATAGGCGTGTGATAGCATCTATGGCTACAGGTTGGTTGGTTGGTTTGGGGAAGGAGACCAGACAGCGAGGTCATCGGTCTCATCGGATTAGAGAAGGATGGGGAAGGAAGTCGGCCGTGCCCTTTGAAAGGAACCATCCCGGCATTTGCCTGGAGCGATTTAGGGAAATCACGGAAAACCTAAATCAGGATGGCCGGACGCGGGATTGAACCGTCGTCCTCCCGAATGCGAGTCCAGTGTCTAACCACTGCGCCACCTCGCTCGGTATATGGCTACAGGTGTTACGTGGAATGTTAAGAAGGGTAGGCAAATATTTTTCCTTCGCAATTGACAGGATACAAATTCTGAGTATCAGAGTAGCCAACATCAAATATTCAATGGTGAGGACGACCATGTGGAGCACATATGGATAAAATTCAAAAATATCTTTCAATACGCCTTAGACATCTATTTTTCAAGCAGGCTTCCAGGGATGGGAAAGATCCACCATGATTTAATAGCCGTGTTAGAAAACTGCCACGTAAATAAGGAGAGAATAAACAAAGAAAACTCAGAAGCTGGATGGCAAACAAAATGTGAACGAATCGAAAATGAGTGTTAGGAGAGCAACGAGATGAGTTTTCAATGACTGTGAAAGTAAAATTTTGCCAACCGACCTGACTAGAAGACCTGAGAGATATGGGTCTTACGTAAAATCTGTAAGCTGACTGAAATCATCCTTTTAGTCACTCAGCAATAGTACTTCCACCGAAACGGAAGACGACAGCGAGCAGGCGGACATACTGAATTCGATCTTCCGAAATTGTTTCGCAGCGGAAGGTCGCAATACGGTGCCTCCATCCAGTCCTAGTACGAACGGCGAATTGACAGATATTGAAATAAAAGATCGCGGAATATGATAGGCACTACAATCGCTTAGCATTGGAAAGGCATCTAGACAAGATGAGATACCTGTAAGATTCTACAGAGATTACGCGGAAAGGCTTTACTTTCCTTTTAGCAGAAGTTTATCGTAGGTCGCGACTGGAGAAAAACCCAAGGTCATTCCCTTTTTAAAGATGGGTCATAGGACAGATGCACGTAATTATCGGCCTATGTTACTGACGTCAGTCTGTTGCAGAGTTAAGGACAATGCTTTCTGTTCCCGTGTTACGAGGTCTCCTGAGAACGAAAATCACTTCCATAAAAATCAAGATGGTTCCTGCAAACAGAGATGATGCGAAACTCAGCTCACTCCGTTCTTCCATGGGATCCACGACGTTGTAGACATCGGCGCTCAGGTTGATTCCCTGCCATCAGGAACGCATTTGACGTCGTCTCGCACTCCAGTTCAGAGAAAAAACTACGAGCTTACCGAGTATCGGATCAGATCTGCGACTGCATTGAAGACTTTTTTGCAGATACAACGCAGCACATCGTACATCGACCGATGTAACTGTAAGTTCCGGAGTACCCAAAGAAAGTGTGACAAGACCATTCCTGTTGACAGTGTATACAGGGTGGCCCATTGATAGTGACCGGGCCAAATATCTCACGAAATAAGCATGAAACGAAAAAATTACAAAGAACGAAACTCGTCTAGCTTGAAAGGGGAAACCAGATGGTGCTATTGTTGGCCCGCTAGATGGCGCTGCCATAGGTCAAACGGATATCAACTGCGTTTTTTTTAAATAGGAACCCCAATTTCTATTACATATTCGTGCAGTACGTAAAGAAATACGAATGTTTTAGTTGGACCACTTTTTTCGCTTTGTGATAGATGGCGCTGTAATAGTCACAAACGTATAAGTACGTGTTATCATGTAACATTCAGCCAGTGCGGACGGTATTAGATTCGTGATACATTACCCGTGTTAAAATGGACCGTTTACCAACTGCGGAAAAGGTCGATATCGTGTTGATGGGTGGTTATTGTGATCAAAATGCCCAACGGGCGTGGGCTAAGTATGCTGCTCGGTATCCTGGACAACATCATCCAAGTGTCCGGACCGTTCGCCGGATAGTTACGTTATTTAAGGAAAGAGGAAGTGTTCAGCCACATGTGAAACGTCAACCACGATCTGCAACAAATGATGATGCCCAAGTAGGTGTTTTAGCTGTTGTCGTGGCTAATCCGCACATCAGTAGCAGACAAATTGCGCGAGAATCAGGAATCTCAAAAACGTCGGTGTTGAGAATGATACACCAACATCGATTGTACCCGTACCATATTTCTATGCACCAGGAATTGGCGACGACTTTGAACGTCGTGTACAGTTCTGCCACTGGGCACAAGAAAAATTACGGGACGATGACAAATTTTTTGCACTCGTTCTATTTAGTGACGAAGCGTCATTCACCAACAGCGGTAACGTAAACCGGCATAATATGCACTATTGGGCAACGGAAAATCCACGATGGCTGCGACAAGTGGAACATCAGCGACCTTGGCGGGTTAATGTATGGTGCGGCATTATGGGAGGAAGGATAAGTGGCATTTTATCGATGGCAATCTAAATGATGCAATGTATGCTGATTTCCTACGTAATGTTCTACCAATGTTACTACAAGATGTTTCACTGGATGACAGAATGGCGATGTACTTCCAACATGATGGATGTCCGGTACATAGCTCGCGTGCGGTTGAAGCGGTATTAAATAGCATATTTCACGACAGGTGGATTGGTCGTCGAAGCACCATACCATGGCCAGCGCTTTCACCGGATCTGACGTCCCCGGATTTCTTTCTGTGGAGAAAGTTGAAGGATATTTGCTATCGTGATCCACCGACAAAGCCTGACAACATGCGTGAGGGCATTGTCAATGCATGTGCGAACATTGCGGAAGGGATTGAGAGGATTGTCGTTACACGTATTGCCCAATGCATTGAGGTTGACGGACATCATTTTGAGCATTGATTGCATTAATGTGGTATTTACAGGTACTCACGCAGTAACAGCGTGCGTTCTCAGAAATGATAAGTTCACAAAGGTACAACCGAAATAAAATGTTCAAACGTACCTATGTTCTGAATTTTAATTTAAAAAACCTACCTGTTACCAATTGTTCGTCTAAAATTGTGAGCCATATGTTTGTGACTATTACAGCGCCATCTATCACAAAGCGAAAATCCAACTAAAACATTCATATTTCTTTACGTGCTACACGAATATGTAATAAAAAAAGCGGGTTCCTATTTTTTAAAAAACGCAGTTGATATCCGTTTGACCTATGGCAGCGCCATCTAGCGTGCCAACCATAACGCCATCTGGTTTCCCCCTTCAAGCTAGACAAGTTTCGTTCTTTGTAGTTTTTTTCGTTTCATGCTTATTTCGTGAGGTATTTGGCCCGGTCACGATCCATGACCCACCCTGTATAAATGATCTACTAGATAGCGTCGGAAGCTCTTTAAGACTGTTAGCAGAAGATGGGTTGTCTATAAGAAAGTTCCAACGCCAGAAGAGAGCATCGATTTATAGAAAGACCTGCAGAGGATCGATGAATGGTGCAGGCTGTAGCAGGTTACCCTGAACGTAAATAAATGAAGCATACTACGCATACATAGGAAAATAAATCCACTGCTGCACAACTACACTACTGATGACAAATTGCTGGAATCAGTTTCTATTGTAAAATATGTGGGAGTAACTATCCATAGTGACCTTAATGGGTATGACTACTTAATGTAAATAGTAGGAAAATCAGATGACAGACTGAGATTCATAGGAAGAATATCAAGGAAATGTAACTCTCCCACGAAGGAAGTGGAATACAAGGGGTTTGTTCGACCGAATCTTGAGTATTGCTCGTCTGTTTGGGATTCTTAACAGGTAGGACTGATAGAAGAGATAGAGAAGATCCAAAGAACAGCAGCGCGTTTCGTTACGAGACCGTTTAGTCGCTGCAAGTGCGTTACGGAGGTGGTCAGCAAACTCCAGTGGCAGACGCAACAAGAGAGGCGTCGTGTACCACCGAGAGGTTTGTAATTGAAATGCCGAGATTGTACGTTCCGTGTACTGTCTGGAATATGTGTTACTTCCTCCCACATAACTCTCGCGAAATGGCCACATAGTGGAACTGCGAGAAATTAGAGCTAATACAATGGTTTACCGACGTTAATTCATACCACTTACCATTCTAGAATAGAATAGGAAAGAGGTTGGTTGGTTGGTTTAGGGATGAAAGGGACCAAACTGCAGAGGTCATACTGGGGGGGGGGGAGTAATGGAGGTGGGGAGTTCAAAATGGTTCAAATGGCTCTGAGCACTATGGGACTCAACATCTTAGGTCATGAATCCCCTAGAACTTAGAACTACTTAAACCTAACTAACCTAAGGACATCACACACACCCATGCCCGAGGCAGGATTCGAACCTGCGACCGTAGCAGTCCCGCGGTTCCGGACTGCAGCGCCAGAACCACTAGACCACCGCGGGGAGTACCTATGTAACTAATTGTAACTTAATTCTGGAGCAACATGTTCCAGACAAAATATATGATAGCCTGGTGTAAAACGGGCTCCTCAGATAACGACCAATGGAGAGTCTGACGCTTCTGAGCTAAATAGTACGTGAGTTACTATTGAGGCTGTGTGAATCCCAGGTGCGACTGTTTGGGATGTGATTCCCAGTTCCAGTACTTGTCTTACAATTAATAGAAACCTATTGAAAACGACGATATGAACTGTTTTTATTTTCATCCTGTGTCATATGTGGCAGACAAAAAAGTGAAAGCCTAGTATATACGATAGCAACAATATTTGGCGTCATGAATGAACTTCAGCGATTGTGATAACGTCTACATACGGTATACAAGACACTGTCACGACTAACTGGCTCACTCATTGACTCAACATTGCCCAGCCATAACTGCAGTGGATAGAAAGTTGAAATTTGAAGAGTGTATAGATCTTATACCGTAGGAATCGTTTAGGGAGCTATTGTTCTAAATTCCACTTCTAGGAAATAGATGAGAGGCTTTTTGAAAATATATCACTATTAAGGCAACATTGAAGCTATAACTACGAAAACTGGTATTTGGTTTGTCAGTCGGAAATAAAAAATACATTTCTCAGCATTTTTGGAAATTCAACCACCAAGGGGGTAAATTAGGGAGTGGTAGTTTTTTGAAAATGAATCATTATTAAACAAATTGCTAAAGGTATATCTATAAAACTAGTATTTGACTTCTCAGTTACAAATAAAAAATAGGTGTTTTAGTGAGTTTGGAAATTCGACTCCATAAGGATGTGAAACGGGGTGAAAAGTCTTACGAATATGAAAGAAATTTCAAAGACATCTATGAAAATTTGTATTTGGCTTCTCTGTTAAAAATAAAAAAAATATGTTTTCCCTGCTTCTGGAAAGTCAATCCTTAAAGCGATGAAGTAGGGGATGAAAATTTTTAAGAAAATATTTTTCTATATTAAAAAATTAAAAGCTAAATACATAAAAATTGGTACTTCGATTCTCGGTTAGATATAAAAAAATAAGTATTAGGGCATGAAAGTTTCTATGGAAATATCTCTACAAGAAGGCAAAAGGTATGATGAGCAAAAACTTTGGACTCCAGCTACTATAATCGCTTTTCTGTCCAAAGAACATTCGGAAAAGACCATGCTTCTATGGCCTTAATTAGTGTGAAAAATGTAGAAGCTGTTGCAGTTTGTGAAGAACATGAAATTTCGATGAAAAAAAAAATCTGTGTAGGCCATACAATCTAAGCGAGCGAAGCAGCGGGCAGAAAGCTAGTATGAAAATAATTGCAATTTACTTTCCTTTTGCCGGAGATAATCGGTTTACGGTATACTGGGAGGTTATAATTAAAGTGTATCTGCACACAGAGGTCCAATGTGGGCTGTAATCATCGCGTGGCAGTGAAACTGCCGAACCTATTACTGCTGTAAAAAGTTAGTTACAATTTTAGCCATGAAGTGAAAAATTCTAATTTACAATTAATCGGTTCGGCAGCTTCGCTGCCATACGATAAAGACGCACAAAAATGTTTCTGTATGTACTGGATCGTGGGCAGTACGGACGAAACAAATGAGAAAACCATAATGTTGATTTTATTATTAATCGCCACTACACAATATTTGCACCGGAGACTTCGACGAGGTGCTGCATCCGTAAAACATTATCAATGGTTCATTGCAGCATTTATGGTGAAATCTGAGCAACGTGTTTCTTTATACCGGCATTCAGCTCAGATAAGAGACCGAACATGGCACTTGTAAAAGCGTTCTTTCAGACATCCCCAGAGCCAAAAGTCATATGGATTCAGATGAAGTGATCTTGCAGCACATGCATCTGGGAAACCTCTTGAAATAACAAGTTTGTGGAAGATAGTATTAAGCAGATATTTCATTGGGTGAGCGACATGAGGTGTTGCCACGAGTTGCATGAAAACAGCGACTTCCACACAGTTGCGCTCTTCCAAAGCAGGAGTCACATACTGTACAAGAAGGTCACGGTACACCAGACTGGCCCTCTGTGCGTATTCCCTTCAAAGAACAGCGTACCGCGAATGAGGATGCTTGTGAATCCACACCACATAGTCACAAAGGGCTAGTGCAATGGCTCTTCGTGCAAAACATGTGGTTTAGCAGTAACCAAAATTCGACAGTTATGTGCCGTCAGGGGCTCAGCATTTGTTTGCTGAGTATGGGCTTGGCGACCCTGGGGTTCCTGAGCTGGGGTGTGGTAAGCGTCGCCAGTCCTGTGCCACCATAAACTTTAGCATGCTTCAGCGACCACCGTGCGGCGTGGCGGTGGAGCGTTTGTCACAGGGATGAGGTTTGTCTTGGCTTGACCGCCCAGATCGCGAGGATGGAATAAACCTAGTGTCCACTACCGCCGGAGTCATAATGTATTTCTTATAAGGGGAAATTTGAGAAAGTTTCACCTTTTTACATTCAAAAAGGGTTAGGGGAATCGCCGGAACTTTAAAAACTGTCAAGTGCTTGCGGAATGGTACCCCATTGATCGAAACGTCCAATTGCCAAAAATGAATCATGAATTGCCAACAGGTCAAGAACATCCAGAAAGCTCAGTGCCTCGGGGAATATGCAATTGAAAGAGAACTGTACAACACCTTAAACTATAGCAAAGGTCTTGTGACTTGCAGGGATCTGTTTGACATTCCCCTGAGTGGTCCCAGGAAGGAAATTTTGATCTCCAGAACATTATGAATGTGGATGATGACCTCGTGAAGTTGGACTCATTTATACTGAAATTCAGCAACACAAAAGTTCCTGAGCACATTAAGTATGGTTTCCTCCGCCTCAGTGTGCGCCTTATTTCCCTAACCCGATGAGCTGTTTTACCTGCCAGTGCTTTGGGCACACCACCTCAGGTTGTAAGGGGACTGCCACGTGTGGCAAATGTAAGGCCGCCCATGATGGTTTTGGCTGTGCATCTCCTCCAAAGAGTATCAACCGATCTGCTGATCACCCTGTCTGGAGTACGGACTGCCGTGTCTTCCTTGAAGAAAGGAAGATACAAGAAATCGAAACAACCAGATGTATTTCATATGGGGAGGCCAAAAAGATCTGTAAGGCCATGCAGCCCTCTACGTTTGCTACCTCCTTTGCGTCTGCTCTTAAACAACCAGTTCCGAAGACTGATGCTGCTACCCAAACAGAGGTTGCTGGTGTCAGCACTAGTATGTGCGTTTGCCAGTGTACTTGTGCTCCTGCCATTCTCTCAAAGTCCACTCGCAAAACATCAGACAAGTCTGTTGTTGTTTACATAGTGGAGCTCCCTGCTCCCTCAAAGGTTCAGTCTGGCCCACCGTCCAGCGCTGCCATTACCCCCGCCACGAGTTTGGCCCCAAAAGCCTACCCACGGCAAAAAATCAAAGGCCAAGTGTCCACTACCGCCGGAGTCGGGGCGTAAACAGTCCAACGATGTGAATGTCCTCTCTCGACTCTTCAGTTTAACTAATGGAGCTCGATGTCGGACAGGAGCAGTCATCTCGACCAAAGACTGAGCCCCCACCCATTACGTGCTCCCCACGCTGGAGCAAAGACAGGCTAAAAAGTACAACCCCCATGCTTGATGGCTTCCATATTACAGTGGAACGTTAATGGGTTCAGGACACATGTGGAGGAACTGAAAATCCTAGCAGAGGAATGCCTTCTGTGCCTGTGTTAACAACAAACATATTTTAAAGCCACTGACTCCCTTGTGCTACGTGGCTATACCCTTTACTGGAAGGATGACCCGTCTGGGAACAGTGCCAAGAGCGGTTTCGCTGTGTTTGTTAGTAACGTGCATCACTCCTCTTCCCTACCCCCTGGCTACCGAACTGGAAGCAGTTGCTGCCGAAATTTATGAGTGTCGGAGGATCACTGTTTGCTCACTGTATCTCCCTCCACAAGATGTGATCGACTCTGAGGCTCTTATAGCTTTCGTGATAACTCGACCTTTTCTTCTGCTGAGGGATTTCAATGCTCATCATGTTTTGTGAGGCTCGACCTCTACTTGCCCTCAGGTTCGAGTTTTGGAGAGCCTCATGACAGCAAAGGACTTGGAAGAGCAGTTGAATGGAATGGACAGTGTCTTGAAAGGAGGATATAAGATGAACATCAACAAAAGCAAAACAAGGATAATGGAATGTAGTCTAATGAAGTCGGGTGATGCTGAGGGAATTAGATTAGGAAATGAGACACTTAAAGTAGTAAAGGAGTTTTGCTATTTGGGGAGCAAAATAACTGATGATGGTCGAAGTAGAGAGGATATAAAATGTAGACTGGCAATGGCAAGGAAAGCGTTTCTGAAGAAGAGAAATTTGTTAACATCGAGTATAGATTTAAGTGTCAGGAATTCATTTCTGAAAGTATTTGTATGGAGTGTAGCCATGTATGGAAGTGAAACATGGACGATAAATAGTTTGGACAAGAAGAGACTAGAAGCTTTCGAAATGTGGTGCTACAGAAGAATGCTGAAGATTAGATGAGTAGATCACATAACTAATGAGGAAGTATTGAATAGGATTGGGGAGAAGAGAAGTTTGTGGCACAACTTGACCAGAAGAAGGGATCGGTTGGTAGGACATGTTCTGAGGCATCAAGGGATCACCAATTTAGCATTGGAGGGCAGCGTGGAGGGTAAAAATCGTAGAGGGAGACCAAGAGATGAATACACTAAGCAGATTCAGAAGGATGTAGGTTGCAGTAGGTACTGGGAGATGAAAAAGCTTGCACAGGATAGAGTAGCATGGAGAGCTGCATCAAACCAGTCTCTGGACTGAAGACCACAACAACAACAACATGACGTCTCACGAGTTTTGCATCCTAAACACAGGTATTCACACTCATTTTTGTGCTGCTACTGGGTCCTTCTCCGCCATCGACCCTTTTTCTGTTCTCCAGCCCTCGCCGACTCTGTTCAGAGGGGGGGGGGGGGGGTGGGTCATTGACGACCTCCATTCCAGTGACCACTTCCCACTCCGCATTTACCTATTTGACAGAGACATATGTGAAGAGCAGCCACCGACATGATTGGTCAGCAGGGCTAACAGGACGCTGTTCAGCCAGCTGGCTGTGTTTGAACATTGCGACAGCGTCCAGGAATGGGTGGACCATACCAGATAAGTGATCATGTCGCTGACTTCCCCATCCCAAAGTCCTCAGGTCCTCTTCGGAGGCGACCTGTGCGTTGGTGGACGGATGAGTGCCGTTCTGCCACTCAGAACAGGTGTGTGGCTCTTCGACGATTTAAAAGCCGCTCTACAACCGAATAGCCTTTCGAGTCGTGAGAGCAAATGCCCGACGTGTGATTAAGGAGAGCAAGAAAAGATCATGACAAGAGCTCCAGGACTCCATCAATAGTTTCATTTGTTCTACGAAAGTATGGGAAGCCATCAGGAGGATTTCTGATAACCGCAGTCTTTCACCAATAGCTGCAGTGTTGACACGTGGACGTCTCCAAACAGTACCTTGAGACATCGCCCAGACGCTGGCGGAGACCTTTGCAGAAACTACTGCAAATTCCAGCCAGGATCTGGCGTTTCGTCGCTACCGTGCGACTGCAGAGAGGAGTAAATTGGACTTTGATTAGATTAGATTAGATTAATACTAGTTCCATGGATCATGAATACGATATTTCGTAATGATGTGGAACGAGTCGAATTTTCCAATACATGACATAATTAGGTTAATTTAACAACATACTTAAGTTAATATAACAACTTTATTTTATTGTGTTTTTTTTGTTTTTCTTTATTTTTTTCCTTCTTAATTTATATCTAAAAATTCCTCTATGGAGTAGAAGGAGTTGTCATTCAGAAATTCTTTTAATTTCTTCTTAAATGCTTGTTGGTTATCTGTCAGACTTTTGATACTATTTGGTAAGTGACCAAAGACTTTAGTGCCAGTATAATTCACCCCTTTCTGTGCCAAAGTTAGATTTAATCTTGAATAGTGAAGATCATCCTTTCTCCTAGTATTGTAGTTATGCACACTGCTATTACTTTTGAATTGGGTTTGGTTGTTAATAACAAATTTCATAAGAGAGTATATATACTGAGAAGCTACTGTGAATATCCCTAGATCCTTAAATAAATGTCTGCAGGATGATCTTGGGTGGACTCCAGCTATTATTCTGATTACACGCTTTTGTGCAATAAATACTTTATTCCTCAGTGATGAATTACCCCAAAATATGATGCCATATGAAAGCAATGAGTGAAAATAGGCGTAGTAAGCTAATTTACTAAGATGTTTATCACCAAAATTTGCAATGACCCTTATTGCATAAGTAGCTGAACTCAAACGTTTCAGCAGATCATCAATGTGTTTCTTCCAATTTAATCTCTCATCAATGGACACACCTAAAAATTTGCAATATTCTACCTTAGCTATATGCTTCTGATTAAGGTCTATATTTATTAATGGCGTCATACCATTCACTGTACGGAACTGTATGTACTGTGTCTTATCAAAATTCAGCGAGAGTCCGTTTACAAGGAACCACTTAGTAATTTTCTGAAAGACAGTATTGACAATTTCATCAGTTAATTCTTGTTTGTCAGGTGTGATTACTATACTTGTATCATCAGCAAAGAGAACTAACTTTGCCTCTTCATGAATATAGAATGGCAAGTCATTAATATATAATAAGAACAACAAAGGACCCATGACTGACCCTTGTGGAACCCCATTCTTGATAGTTCCCCAGTTTGAGGAATGTGCTGATCTTTGCATGTTACGAGAACTACTTATTTCAACTTTCTGCACTCTTCCAGTTAGGTACGAATTAAACCATTTGTGCACTGTCCCACTCATGCCACAATACTTGAGCTTGTCTAGCAGAATTTCATGATTTACACAAACAAAAGCCTTTGAGAGATCACAAAAAATCCCAATGGGTGGTGTTCGGTTATTCAGATCATTCAAAATTTGACTGGTGAAAGCATATATGGCATTTTCTGTTGAAAAACCTTTCTGGAAACCAAACTGACATTTTGTTAGTACTTCATTTTTACAGATATGTGAAGCTACTCTTGAATACATTACTTTCTCAAAAATTTTGGATAAAGCTGTTAGAAGGGAGATTGGACGGTAATTGTTGACATCAGATCCATCCCCCTTTTTATGCAAAGGTATAACAATAGCATATTTCAGTCTATCAGGGAAAATGCCCTGTTCCAGAGAGCTATTACACAGGTGGCTGAGAATCTTACTTATCTGTTGAGAACAAGCTTGTAGTATTTTGCTGGAAATGCCATCAATTCCATGTGAGTTTTTGCTTTTAAGCAAGTTTATTATTTTCCTAATTTCAGAGGGAGAAGTAGGTGAGATTTCAATTGTATCAAATTGCATAGGTGTGGCCTCTTCCATTAACAGCCTAGCATCTTCTAATGAACACCTGGATCCTACTATATCCACAACATTTAGAAAATGATTATTAAAAATACTTTCAACTTCTGACTTTTTGTTCGTAAAGTTTTCATTCAATTTGATGGTAATACTGTCTTCCTCTGCTCTTGGTTGACCTGTTTCTCTTTTAATAATATTCCAAATTGTTTTAATTTTATTATCAGAGTTGCTGATTTCAGACATGATACACATACTCCTGGATTTTTTAATAACTTTTCTTAATATAAAACAGTAGTTTTTATAATTTTTGATAGTTTCTGGGTCACTACTCTTTCTTGCTGTCAGATACATTTCCCTTTTCCAGTTACAAGATATTTTTATACCCTTAGTAAGCCATGGTTTGTTACAAGGTTTCTTACGGGTATATTTAACTATTTTCTTGGGGAAGCAGTTTTCAAATGCATTTACAAAAATGTCATGAAATAAATTATATTTTAAATTGGCATCAGGTTCACGGTACACCTCATCCCAGTCTAACTGCTGTAGGCTTTCCCTGAAATTTGCAATTGTTAAATCGTTGACTGGACATACTACTTTGGAGGACTGTTTAGTATTGCTGAATGGAGCTATGTCATATATTGTAACTAGCTGTGCACCATGATCAGAAAGACCATTCTCAACAGGCTGAGCATTTATCTGGTTAAACTTATCTTGGTCTATAAAGAAGTTATCTATCAGTGAGCTGCTATCCTTTACCACCCGAGTAGGAAAATCAATAACGGGTGTCAAATTGAAAGAACCGAGTAATACTTCAAGGTCATTTTTCCTATTACCCTCTTTCAGAGAATCTACATTGAAGTCCCCACAAATAATAATTTGCTTCCCCCAGTCTGACAGATAGCACAACAAGGAGTCCAAATTTTTCAGAAATAGATGAAAATTTCCTGATGGGGACCTATACACAGTTACAATTATAAATGTGCCTTTATTTAATTTAAGCTCACAGGCACATGCTTCTATATGTTTCTCTACACAAAACTTTTTTGTTTCTATACTTTTTGCACAATGATAACTTTTGACATATATGGCAACTCCTCCTTTCTCCATATTTTCTCTCATTACATGTGCAGAGAGCTTATATCCACTTACATTTACCTTATCCATATCAGTAACAATGTGATGCTCAGACAGGCATAGTATATCTATTTCATTCTCAGCTTCTAAATCTTCTAAACAAACCAGAAGCTCATCTACTTTATTCTTTAAACTCCCAATATTTTGATGAAATATACTTACATTATTTTTAATTATACTTTTATGAGAACCTTTCCTTATTCTAACATTTGCAGTACTCTCCTGTCTGAGTTTCTCATTGTGCTTAGGCCTAGTTCCTATACCAGTGGTCACACGGTGTTCAGAGAGGCAGATTATGTCAACTGGGTTGGGTGACTTTAATTCATCAATGCAATTACCTAGGACTGAGATACAACTTGGTGGAGAAAAAATTTCTGGTGATTGGTGAAAATTTATAATTGATAGCTGTGATTGGTGATCCAATGTGCTAGAATTGTGCTGTTTAATTTCTTTCCTAAACTGAAGATTTGTTTCAATCCCGACCTCTCGTAGAACTTGACATCTTTCTGTCTTACCTATCCTAAAATAGGTGCTGCTCCAACACCTGTAACCACTGGTATTTTACCATTCATGGCAGTGCCTCCCCCCCCCTTAAATTTCCTGCTATTACCCCAGCCAGTTTCCCCTTCCCTTTCCTGTTGAGATGTAGACCGTGCCTGGTATAGTCCCACCTACTGAGATAATCAACAGGAACCACACCAATATGAGCCCCCGCACCCGACCCAAGCAGCCGTTCCAACTCCAAATTAACTCTCCCAACAGAAGAGTTCAAATGAGGCCGGTCATGGCGTCTCAGGACAGATACAAATTCAACATTGGTGTGTCTCGATGCCGACGCAATCTTTACCAGGTCACACTCTATACTGTACCCAGGATCTCTGTCGATGCTGTTCCCTGGCCCTCCCACAATAACCACGGTGTCTTCCCTGGTAAATCCTTTACAGAGTGAACCTAAATCCTCTGTCACCTGATCCAGACTAGCACTTGGTTTGAAAAAATTTGTGACCTGGTATTCTGGTCCTAATTCCTCCTACAGAAGTTGGCCTACACCTCTGGCATGAGAACTGCCTAACAACAAAACTTTCTTCCTTTTCAATGACTTTCCTACATTCTTTTTCAATTTCCTATTGAAAGTTTGTTGTGTCCTCTCTACACCTACCTCTGCTTGAGGCTCATCAGTTTCTAACTGAAGCAACAGGTCAAACTTATTTTTGACATTCACCACAAAACTGTCAGACTTAGTTCTAGGCCTGTTCCTTCTGCTACCTGTTGCCACTTCCCACCTCTCTTTGCCCTTCTCCCTCCTTAACCTGTCCAGATCTTCCCTAGCCTGATCTAGCTCAGCCTGAAGGGCAGCAATTTTCCCCTCCTGTTCCACTATCTTCCTATCTCTGCTGCAAATCCTACATAACCACTGATGAGCCTGATCCACTTTCCCAACACCCACGCCACTGCAATCCCCCCAGTGAAAAAAACTACTACATCCATCGCACCAAACCCCGGAACTAACAATTCTACGGCAAGTCAGGCACTTCTCACTCATGGCAAAAATAATACTTTAGCTAGAATAAATCAATGAAATTACCGAAAATCAAAAAAGACGTTACAAGAATTAAGCCTATTCACAAATGTATATAAGCAAGTTTCTGATTTAAAATTCCGCTGTTTTTCTGAGATCTGTATTAAAACAATGAAGGTATACGCTATTTATTATATATTTCACTCGATTGAATGAAAAAAAGGACAATTAAACGAGGTACTTTAACTTTGATTCTCCAAAAACGTTACGAGAATTAGGCCTATAAACAAATGTATATAGGCAAGTTTCTGATATAAAGTTACGCTGTTTTTCTGAAATCTGTATTAAAACAATGAAGTTATACGCTATTTACGGTAGTTTACTTATTTGTTACCGAGAAACTAGTTAAATTACCGTGAAACAATAAACAAACACGTTTACAAAATTTAAGCCTAAGCGCGACTTCGCGAAGTTACGATCTTTTCGTGTTTTCTGAAAAAATACGCAAAGAAAAGTCAAACCTTTAATGGCAAGACTAAACGATACACTAATGCACGTATTTAATTTGTTGTCGGCGTTAAACTAAATTATATTCCTGTCTAAATCACTTAACTTTCTGGAAATGGTTTCTGGCGTCACTTACTCGGCGGCCATCTTGGATCCAACAATTCTGAAAGTTACAATTCTCCCTTCTCCATGTGGGAGCTGGAATCAGCCCAGTCTGAGACTCGTGACATGGCACCTGGTCACGACCAGATCCGTTACTGCATGCTTCGACATTTGCCAGCAGCGTCGAAACAAATCCTTCTTGCATGTTTTAATCTTATATGGCAGACGGGTAACTTCCCCAACTCGTGGAGGGAGGCAATTTTGACACCTCTCCTCAAACCAGAAAAGGACCACACATCTCCGAGTAGTTATCGGAGTATCGCCTTAACGAGCTGTGTAGGAAAAATCTTGGAGCGCATGGTTAACAAGCGTCTGGTCTGGCTGTTAGAGACCAGGCAACTCTTAGTCGCTCTCAGTGTGGATTCCGAAGATTACGGTCCACTATTGAGAACCTGACTCTGCTCGAGGCGGCCGTTCAGCAGTCTTTCCTACGTAGACATCATTGCATTGGAATATTCTTCCATATTAGTAAGGCGTACGATGCTACTTGGCGACACTGTGTTCTCGCTGAATTGCATCAATGGGGCTTTCTTGTCCATCTCCCCATCTTCATTCGGCCCTTCCTGTCTCAGCGCTATTTTAGGACCCTAGTTGGTGACTCGCTGTCAGGTCGTTTCGAGCTGGAGAATGGTGTCCCTCAGGGCAGTGTTTTGAGTGTTACCCTCTTTGCCTTAGCCACCAATAATATCACGTCTACGGTAAGGAGTCCAGTATAGTGCTCGTTATTTGTGGGCCATTTTGCTGTTTTCTGTTCCTCCTCCAGTGTTCCATCAGCAAGCCGTCAGTTGCAACTTACTGTACAGCGGTAAGAGGAGTGGGCTGCAAAGACGGGTTTCCAGTTTTCTTCAAACAAGTGTGTGTTTGTGTGTGTTCATTTTAATCTTTCTCGCAGTATTTTTCATTTACCTGCCTTGCACATGAGGGGCACCCTCCTAAACTTTAGAGACTCTGTGCGGTTTCTGGGCCTCATTTTTGACTCCCGATTGTCATTGTTTCCACACCTTAGAGACCTGAAAGCCAGAACCCTGCGGGCACTGAATATCTTAAAGTGCGCTAGCCACAGGTCTTGGGGAGCGGATAGTGCGCGGCTCCTCCAGTTTTATAGGGCTTTCGTGCGATCAAGACTGGACTATGGATGCACAGTGTATGGATCGGCGAGGTCTTCCTATATGATGATCACTGACGCTGTCCACCATGAGGGCCTTCGGCTGGCCATGGGTACTGAGGCCGGGGAACCGCCACTTAGCATCCGGCGGCTGCTCCTCCTTGTGCGCCAAGCGTGTAAGTTTCTCGCAGCTCCATCTTCACCTGCTCACCGTATTGTTGCTCACCTCTGGACTGTCTTTTTTCCCACCGTCCCCGAGCTACGATGCCGTTTGGGATCCGCGTGCAGCGTGTGCAGGAGTCCCTTGGTGTGGAGCCCGTATGGCCCCAGATCCAGGATTTTAACTGCCTGCCATCCTGGTTACCAAAGAGGCCCAGAGTGATTTTAGATTTGGTGCAGTACAAGAAAGATTGCACTCCTCCTTCCGTTTTTAATGCAACATTTTCTGACATTTTATCTGAGCACCGCGACTGTGCAGCAGTTTTTACGGATCGGTCGAAACAGGGAGATTCTGTTGGTTGCTCTGTTGTTTTCCCGGATTTTGTCCTCAAGGTCGACTGCTTCCAACGTTTATTGTCTTTTCTGCAGAATTATCTGCGATCTTGCGGGTACTGGAACAGATGCGACGCTCTTCTCATCCTAAATTTCTTGTCTATTCTGATTCACTCAAGTGCCCTTCACACGTTGCAACACTTGTATCCAGCAGTTAAAATGGTCGAGACAATCCAGGATGCCCTCCTCCAACTACAACGACAGGGGAAGAAGGTGGCTTTCTGCTGGGTTCCAGGACACATCGATATTGCTGGGAACGAAAGGGCAGATCTCGCCGCCAAGGAGGCGTGTCTCGATCCGCAAGTATTTCAGTGTGCCATCCCCCTGTACGCTCTCACCTCGCAGTTGAGCTCAAGAGTCTTGCGTCGGTGGGAGGATAAGAGGCTGGAAGTGACTGACAATAAGCTCCGTTTAGTCAAGCCCACAACGAGTGTGTGGTGTACTTCTTTCCAGCTACGTAGACGGGACGAGGTTCCCCTCTCTCATCTTCGTATAGGCCACAGTCCTATGAGGCATGGCTTCCTGCTCCGGCGAGAGGACCCTCCAATGTGTGGTCACTGTGTGCCACGTTTTATTGGTTCAAATGGCTATGAGCACTATGGGACTTAACATCTATGGTCATCAGTCCCCTAGAACTTAGAACTACTTAAACCTAACTAAGCTAAGGACATCACACAACACCCAGTCATCACGTTTTATTGGATTGCGTTTTATTTTCTGACCAGCGGGCCGCGGCTGACTTGGCGGTGGCTCTACCATCTCTTTTAGGTAATAATCAAACGAATGTGGTTAGAATTTTGAAGTTCTGTGACTTGTCCAATGTTTTTACCGAGATTTTAGGGAGAGGGTTTTAATTTGTTCACAGTGTGACTGGCTCGCCCATATTTTACGTAAGTGGCCAGCCATTGACAATTTCCTGTGGTATCCTTGAAACTCCTTTCTCGTTTCACTTGCGTTTTATTCTCTTGTACAGCATTTTTCGTCTTTTCCCGCTTTCTTCGCATGTATTCTCCCGTTTAACAAATTTTGCCCACATTCGTTTCTTTTAATGTGTGTAAGGGCGCTGATGACCTCGGCGTTGAGCTCCCGTAAGCCTCAGCACTAACTCACTCACTCACACACACACACACACACACACACACACACACACACACACACACACAGACACTCGGCAGTTATGTGTATTCACTACACCATGTAGTGTAAAATGTTCCTCTTTGCTCCACAGAATATCGCCCGGCCACATGTCATCAACTTTTATTCGTGCCAGAAACCGAAAACCAAATTCAGAACGTTTGCTGCGGATCACAATGTTCCAGCTGTTGCATCGTCTGGATCTTGTATGAGTATCAGTGTAGAATAGCCCACAGAACATTCCGTACTGTTGACCAATGGATGGACATTTCTCGTGACTCTGCACGAGCACTAGCTCTAGCTGGGGCAGGTGCTGCATGGTCAGTTACAGCAGCACCAGCCTCGTCAATAACTTCCAGGTGCCACACAAAAATCACCTGTGTTTTCGAATTTCATTATAATAATCTTTTAAGTATTTAATGATATCGGACCTCTCCTTGGATCTTTCAGTCGGTTTCTCTTCTCCATAGCCATGCTATTCACTCACATTTTAGCTTTTCAGATGACAGCGTGGATGTGATACCATTGTGCAAACAGTGTATAGCGCCAGATTTGCACCTGGTGGCCACAACAGGAAGTTTCCAGCGCAAATCTGCCAAGTTTTATACACACAAAATGCCAAGTTTCGCTGGCATAATCTCACCTAATCCTGCCACCTCAAATATCTCTGGAACAACAATAGATATTCAAAAACGCTTTTCACCAGCATGAACGTACGGCAGAGGCTTAGGAAACCAAATACTATGCGAAATTTTGAAACGCAAACAAATACTATTTCAAACACGAATTTGTGTATTTAAATTGGACACCCCCTATTATTTCATATGCATCACAAAAATAATGGAGTTGGATGCATCGCAATACGTCAATTAAGTCCCGAGAGATTGCGAAGCGAAGTTGACGCTTGAAATAAATGAAGCACACAGCTAGCGCACTTCCTGAGACTGAAGTATACACCTCACGCTGCCGGTAATCGTGATGTCATTGACGTACTACGTCAGTGGAGTGTTAATGTATGGTGTGGTATTGTATGACAACACATCATTGGCCCATATTTCATTGATAGCCCCTTCTTCAGCTGTACCTTATTGCACCGGTCCACCTCTTGTAATGTGTCAAATACTGCGGTGTCAAAATAATGGATGTCCTGCGCACGCCGGCCGCGGTGGTCTAGCGGTTCTAGGAGCGCAGTCCGGAACCGCGTGACTGCTACGGTCGCAGGTTCGAATCCTGCCTCGGGCATGGATGTGTGTGATGTCCTTAGGTTAGTTAGGTTTAAGTAGTTCTAAGTTCTAGGGGACTGATGACCACAGATGTTAAGTCCCATAGTGCTCAGAACCATTTGAACCATTTTTTGTCCTGCGCACAATGTTTATTGCTGAGAAATGAAAACTAGAGGTACAATTAGTGGTAACACCCTTGGTTTCACGTTTATAAACCTCATAAGTTCTGAAATATGTGGCTTGTAAAGGATAGCAACGGCGTCACAGTTTCTGATGTAATGCATCGCATGTAGTACTGTGCTCAGAGCAGGGGCTGCCTGCACTGGCGCCTGTATCCTACTGTAAAGATACCAATATCACCACGGCACGCTCTACCTTCAGTGTCCAAGTGTCTCCTAATCTGGTCTGCTGAACTGCTCTCATACTGTAACGTAATTCACATACGTTGCCACATTAAAACCTGTTTTATTGTGGCTTGTTACATTTGCCGTCATCTAGTCGATAGGCCGGTCTTCAGTAATGAAGGAAAACTAGATATTATTTTAATTCATCGTGAATGTCACAGAAAAGCAACTGCAGCTGTGACACTGTATGCTGAACGCTACCGAGATCGGCGGTGTCCGTCACGTCGAACCATTGGCGACATCTGTAAGACACTCGCGGAAACAGGAAGCTGGGCTCCCACAAAACGTCGACGTACAACGCCAGCGACTGGCAACGGAAACGAAATTGGTGTTCTGGCTGCAGTAGCGCACAATCCTCAGGTGGGTGTACGGAAATTGCACGAGGTTTAGGAATAAGCCACAGTAGTGTGTGCAGAATCTTGCATCGGCTTCGGTTTCATCCGTTCCATATCTCACAGCACCAAGAACTGTGCGGGAATGACTTTGAATCCCGCATTGCATTCTGTCGTTTTGCACTTCAGGAGTTGCAAGGTAACCCAGTATTTCTAAGCAATACGTTGTTTACGGACGAGACTTCATTTACAAATCATAGTAATGTGAATCTGCGGAACATAGACTACTGGTCCGTGCAAAATCCCCACTGGATTCGCCAAGTTGCTCATCAGCGACAGTGGAGCGACAATGTTTGGAGCGCCATCATTGCTAACTGTATTGCAGGTCCCTGTTTTTACCATGGAACATTGAATGGACAGCGGTGTGCATCATTTCTTCAACACACATTAGCGCTCCTCATGGAGGATCTAGGATTGGAAACTCGTCTATCAATGTGGTTCCAACATGATCGATGTCCCGTACACAATGAAAAAGTTGACAGAGACGCTCTAGATGCGACATTTCCAAATAGGTGGATGGGTCAGGGAGGTACTGTGCGATGGCCAGCACAGTCTCCCGGCTCGCGACATTAAACTTCTTTCTCTCGAGCGCAGCGAGAGACAGAGTGTATCAAGAATCCCCAACGACAGTAGAGGATATGCAATATCGTATTACTGCGGCGTGTGCGGAAATATCTGTAGAAACTCTACAATCTGTGCAACACTCTCTCAAATGGTTCAAATGGCTCTGAGAACTATGGGACTTAACATCTGTGGTCATCAGTCCCCTAGAACTTGGAACTACTTAAACCTAACTAACCTAAGGACATCACACACATCCATGCCCGAGGCAGGATTCGAACTTGCGACCGTAGCAGTCACGCGATTCCGGACTGAGCGCCTAGAACCGCACGGCCACCGCGGCCGGCAACACTCTCTCATTATCCGTCTGCAAACGTCTATTGGCGCAAACGGAGGGCACTTCAAACATATGTTGACGAGTCGCAGTTTCATTCTTCAAGATATGGATGTATTTTCTATGCTGGATGTAATGCAGAACAATGCAGTTTCTGTGGCCGACAGGGCACTACTAAATGTGTTTAGCAAATGAATTCAAGTGTGTTATCTCTAATTGTAGCTCTAGTTGTCATTTCGCTAGAATAAACATACATTTACAATTTGAAAAACGTAACTTCGCGTTGGACGTGTTACTTGTCTATTTTTGTGGACTGTGCATACATTCCCATTGTGTGGAGGCCCTGACACAGGTAGCGTGGGGTGCACGCTTGAGTCTCAGGACGTTGCGCTAACACTTAATTTATTTCAAGCTTCAACTTCGCTTCGCAGTTTCTCGGGATGTAATTGACGTATTGCGATTCAAACAATGCCATTATTTCCGTGATTTTTCATGCTATTGATTGCATACGAAATAATAGAGGGTGTCCATTTAAAATTACACAAGTTCGTGTAGAAAATAGTATTTGATTACGTTTTAAAATTTCACGTTGTATTTGGCTTATTTGGCTTCCTAAGCCCCTGCCGTACGTTCATGTTGGTGTAAACCGTTTTTGAATATCTATTGTTGTACCGGAGATATTTGAGGTGGCAGAGTTAGGTGAGACCCCATATATATATATATATATATATATATATATATATATATATATGGGGTCTCACCTATATATATATATATATATATATATATATATATATATATATATATATATATATAGAGAGAGAGAGAGAGAGAGAGAGAGAGTAGCCATTTATGGAAGTGAAACATGGACGATAAACAGTTTATACAAGAAGAGAGCAGAGTGTTTTGAATCATGGTGCTACAGAAGAATGCTGAAGATTGGATGGGTTGATTATGCAACTAATGAAGAGGTACTTTTTGCCATGACCCAACTAGATGAAAATATCGGATAATAGGACACATTCTGAGTCATCATGGTTGGTTGGTTGGTTGGTTGTTTGGGGAAGGAGACCAGACAGCGTGGTCATCAGTCTCATCGGATTAAGGAAGGATGGGGAAGGACGTCGGCCGTGCCCTTTCAGAGGAACCATCCCGGCATTTGCCTGGAGTGATTTAGGAAAATCACGGAAAACCTAAATCAGGATGGCCGGACGCGGGATTGAACCGTCGTCCTCCCGAATGCGAGTCCAGTGTCTAACCACTGCGCCACCTCGCTCGGTAGTCATCATGGTATCTTTACTTTAGTCCTGGAGGGAGGTGTGGTAGAGTATTCATATGCAGTATGCAGATTCATAAGGATGTAGGCTGCAGTAGTTATTTGGAGATGAAGAGGCATGCACAGTACAGAGTAGAATGGTGAGCTCCATCAAATCAGTCTTCAGATTGAAGATCACAACAACAACGACAACAACAACAACAACACTATAATTACAGCCCATGCTGGACCTCTACATCTACATCCATACTCCGCAAGCCACCTGACGGTGTGTGGCAGAGGGTACCTTGAGTACCTCTATCGGTTCTCCCTTCTATTCCAGTCTCGTATTGTTCGTGGAAAGAAGGATTGTCGGTATGCTTCTGTGTGGGCTCTAATCTCTCTGATTTTATCCTCCTGGTCTCTTCGCGAGATATACGTAGGAGGGAGCAATATACTGCTTGACTCTTCGGTGAATGTATGTTCTCGAAACTTTAACAAAAGCCCGTACCGAGATACTGAGCGTCTCTCCTGCAGAGTCTTCCACTGGAGTTTATCTATCATCTCCGTAACGCTTTCGCGATTACTAAATGATCCTGTAACGAAGCGCGCTGCTCTCCGTTGTATCTTCTCTATCTCTTCTATCAACCCTATCTGGTACGGATCCCACACTGCTGAGCAGTATTGAAGCAGTGGGCGAACAAGCGTACTGTAACCTACTTCCTTTGTTTTCGGATTGCATTTCCTTAGGATTCTTCCAATGAATCTCAGTCTGGCATCTGCTTTACCGATGACCAACTTTATATAATCATTCCATTTTAAATCACTCCTAATGCGTACTCCCAGATAATTTATGGAATTAACTGCTTCCAGTTGCTGACCTGCTATTTTGTAGCTAAATGATAAGGGATCTATCTTTCTGTGTATTCGTAGCATATTACTCTTGTCTACATTGAGATTCAATTGCCATTACCTGCACCATGCGTCAATTCGCTGCAGATCCTCCTGCATTTCAGTACAATTTTCCATTGTTACAACCTCTCGATACACCACAGCATCATCTGCAAAAAGCCTCAGTGAACTTCCGATGTCATCCAGAAGGTCATTTATGAATATTGTGAATAGCAACGTTCCTATGACACTCCCCTGCGGCACACCTGGAATCACTCTTACTTCGGAAGACTTCTGCACTTTATAAGCACCCGGTAGTAACTATCATCAGACCAACAGTCTGAAATGATACTCCAATAATCGCCAGATGACACACTATTAGCAAATTACAATTTGAAACTTAGGTAGACCAGTAATCGTTGGATGATGCGCTATTAGCCTTAGAAGCCAGAAACGGTGATCACGTGTGCGTGAGGTACGTTTGTGTGCGTATATAGGCTATCTAATTCGGAAGACGGCATTTTTTTGGCCGAAATATTTATTGTTTTGACAGCATTTCTGTTATGCCAATTTGCGAATCAGTATCTCCGCTATATGACGAGTAGCAACTTATCCTTTTCGTAATGTTGTTGTTATTCCATCCTGGATTTTCCTTTGTTTTATTAGCAACCTAGAATTTTAATCATTTTTTACGTGAAAGTGGGATACGATGGCATGTAAGCAACGTAAATTCGATGCCTTATTTCATCCTGGATGTTCCATTCTTTGTTTTATTATCAACTCTGAGTTTTAAATATTTTATATGTGAAAGTGAGATTTGACTACATGTAAAGAAAGTAAATTCGATGACTTCTTTGTGAAATTTGATTACACGTAAAGAAAGAAAATTCGATGACTTATTTGACTTCTGCATTGCTAATTCTATGGTTAACTGACTTCTGCACTGCCGTCCTGTTACTGCCAGACAAGATAAATTCGATGACTTGTTTTTCAAGTTTCAGTAATTTTGGATTACATGTTATCAACGACGACTCGGTGATTTATTTGACAGCATTTTCATTACTTCCACACTCTCATAAGCTCTTTACGTACAATATTTGTTTAATTCTAAATTCTCTCCGCCTGCGAGAAACAACGTACGCATTTGAAACTGTCCTTGTTGCTCGCGCCATCACGAAACTGCCGAAAACGTGAAATAGTTGTAAGAATCCTAGTTGTAAGAACCCGACAATCACAGCTATGCAAAACGACGTTAAAGAAACTTAATGACACTCGTACCGAATAGTTAGATGTGAACACCAAATCAACGCCGTCCCTATTTGCACGTGCGATGTATGAGATGCCGGTTGCACTAAAATCTGCTTTAAACGTTCGATCCCTAAGATGCAATGTGGCCGTACCTCATTCGTAGTCCACTTGTACTGCGTCAAGGAGACGTCGAATTTCATGCGATTATTCATACCATATCTAAGATTATTCATCGGGCATAGAGTGCATTGGTATATTTTGTTTCAAAGTTCCCAGACGTAATAAAAACGTATAAAACGTCAGTTTACGTAATACATTAAATAATAGATGGACCTGTATTAAAACCACAATTAATGCACATCAGTCCGCCCCCGGTAGCTGAGTGGTCAGCGCGACAGACTGTCAATCCAAAGGGCCCGGGTTCGATTCCCGGCTGGGTCGGAGATTTTCTCCGCTCAGGGACTGGGTGTTGTGTTGTCCTAATCATCATCATTTCCTTCCCATCGACGCGCAAGTCGCCGAAGTGGCGTCAAATCGAAAGACTTGCACCAGGCGAACGGTCTACCCGACGGGAGGCCCTCGTCACACGTCATTTCATTTCAATGCACATCATTTCATATTTATTACTAACTAGACATATAATTTTTCGAAATACTCAGATGTTAGTAAATAAAATAAACCTAGGATATAATTTTCATATTTTGCATAATATTTCGAGTCATGTTTCTATTCACATACATCGTTTTCAGTCTTTTGTAACTGTTAGATCTACTTTTTTTCCAGAACATACCTACGTAAGAATTCCTTGAGCTTATCGCTGTTCTACGTAAAATTGGAAAATTATCTTCCATGATTAATTATCTCCGGATCAGCTGCTGCTCTTTGCTGGCGTTTACTGTGAACTCCTATCCTTTGCTCTTTCATGGTGTTCTTCATAGAACGCGCCACTACAATTTTTGACAATCGATGCCCACGCATTTACATGAGAAGAGTAGATAGATATTATAGGGTGTTATTTATAATATTTTGGTATATTCATTCCTAACTCATTTTCATTGTGTTACAAAATACGTTGAAAGAACGAAAATAAATGACATCAGTCACCATATCTTTTGAGTATATTGACTTAGAAACTTTTTTAGACCTCCAAGGGACCGTAGACATTAGTATTTGACACATATTTCAGCTTAATACTTCTGCCCTTTCTCCTTCAAAAGAGTCGTAACAGATAGACAACAAATACCAAAATATAGCTTTTATGTGATATAATAATATATTAACAACTTTTCGTTTTTTTCCTTTTCTTCCCCTATGAAGCCTTGCTTCTTGCCAAATTTCATAAATATAGGTCAACGAGAAATTCCCCACAGGTTTTGATGTGTGAGTTGGTATCAAAATATGTGACATAAACGGTCGTGTCTTTATATTGTATTGACTTGGCAACTTAAAATGTGTACACCGTCAGCAAATTGTAGTCCTTAATATTTGACATAAATTTCAAACTGACATCTCCAGCCGTTGCCGAGAAGAAGGCGTCTTAACAGTCGGACAGACAGACGGGCAACAAAGTCATCCTACTCTTACCGACTTACGTACGGAACCCTAAAAATTACGTTCGGTCCAACTGTATCATGACAATGTGTGCCGTAACAACGCCATAAATAAAAATAATTTTTTTCTGATTTCATAACGTCTGGAGAGTTTGTTCTTGATTCGGTCAGCAACAACAAGGATGGTTAGATGCAGTTCTGTTTTGCTGTTGTTTACCCGCAGTTCTCTTCATTTCAGTGTAACCACTGCATCCTGCCTCTTCAGCAGTCTATGCTCTATACTAGTACTCGGCTTGCCACTACTACACTCCTGGAAATGGAAAAAAGAACACATTGACACCGGTGTGTCAGACCCACCATACTTGCTCCGGACACTGCGAGAGGGCTGTACGAGCAATGATCACACGCACGGCACAGCGGACACACCAGGAACCGCGGTGTTGGCCGTCGAATGGCGCTAGCTGCGCAGCATTTGTGCACCGCCGCCGTCAGTGTCAGCCAGTTTGCCGTGGCATACGGAGCTCCATCGCAGTCTTTAACACTGGTAGCATGCCGCGACAGCGTGGACGTGAACCGTATGTGCAGTTGACGGACTTTGAGCGAGGGCGTATAGTGGGCATGCGGGAGGCCGGGTGGACGTACCGCCGAATTGCTCAACACGTGGGGCGTGAGGTCTCCACAGTACATCGATGTTGTCGCCAGTGGTCGGCGGAAGGTGCACGTGCCCGTCGACATGGGACCGGACCGCAGCGACGCACGGATGCACGCCAAGACCGTAGGATCCTACGCAGTGCCGTAGGGGACCGCACCGCCACTTCCCAGCAAATTAGGGACACTGTTGCTCCTGGGGTATCGGCGAGGACCATTCGCAACCGTCTCCATGAAGCTGGGCTACGGTCCCGCACACCGTTAGGCCGTCTTCCGCTCACGCCCCAACATCGTGCAGCCCGCCTCCAGTGGTGTCGCGACAGGCGTGAATGGAGGGACGAATGGAGACGTGTCGTCTTCAGTGATGAGAGTCGCTTCTGCCTTGGTGCCAATGATGGTCGTATGCGTGTTTGGCGCCGTGCAGGTGAGCGCCACAATCAGGACTGCATACGACCGAGGCACACAGGGCCAACACCCGGCATCATGGTGTGGGGAGCGATCTCCTACACCGGCCGTACACCACTGGTGATCGTCGAGGGGACACTGAATAGTGCACGGTACATCCAAACCGTCATCGAACCCATCGTTCTACCATTCCTAGACCGGCAAGGGAACTTGCTGTTCCAACAGGACAATGCACGTCCGCATGTATCCCGTGCCACCCAACGTGCTCTAGAAGGTGTAAGTCAACTATCCTGGCCAGCAAGATCTCCGGATCTGTCCCCCATTGAGCATGTTTGGGACTGGATGAAGCGTCGTCTCACGCGGTCTGCACGTCCAGCACGAACGCTGGTCCAACTGAGGCGCCAGGTGGAAATGGCATGGCAAGCCGTTCCACAGGACTACATCCAGCATCTCTACGATCGTCTCCATGGGAGAATAGCAGCCTGCATTGCTGCGAAAGGTGGATATACACTGTACTAGTGCCGACATTGTGCATGCTCTGTTGCCTGTGTCTATGTGCCTGTGGTTCTGTCAGTGTGATCATGTGATGTATCTGACCCCAGGAATGTGTCAATAAAGTTTCCCCTTCCTGGGACAATGAATTCACGGTGTTCTTATTTCAATTTCCAGGAGTGTACTACGTCTCCCTATCATCACTTCAGCTATAGTTTTCAGCAACGATTCATGTATCCAACAGAGTTTTCTTTATACAAGGGGCTTTCAATAAGTAAAGCATCCCAGTTTTTTCTGAAGGCAGATTGATTTATTCAGGATATCAATACACCATGTTATTCCTCACTCTTTTGGTTACAAAACTCTATTTTTCAACAAAATCACCATTCAGTTCGAAGGCCTTGCGCCAACTTATAGCGACGGCCTGTATGCCCGCATGGTACCACTCGCGGATGGACGTCGGAGGCAACGTCTTGCAGCCTCAATAACCTCACTATCAGCCACGTACTGCTTCACGTGTAGTGCCTCCGTCATTGCGCCAAACAGATGGAAGTTGGAAGGGGCGAGAGTCACGCTGCAGGATAGACGACGAAGAACAGCCCAATGAAATTTTGTGACCTCCTCCTGGGTGCGCAGACTTGTTTGACGCCTTTCACTGTCGTAGAGGAGAAGATCGTTTGAATTTACGAGGTGACGGACACGCTGAAGAGTTTCTTCAGTTTCCTGAGCCACGCGGGAGATCAGACAGGTTATTGTGGTGTTGACAGAGACCACCGTGGTTTTGTTCAGGTCTCCGTCGACATTCTGCAGTCTGCGATGTTCTGATTTTCCGCTTGGAATGCACGTCCGTTAAAGGCAACATTTTCAAGGCTATGTATAGTGCTGCCACGTATCGGAACTTATGGAACTATAGACGCTGAAGTAGGAATAGTCGACGATGTACCACAACAAATGCCGCCTTTTTTCAGCCGAAATTAGCCAAGAAAAAAAAGTTTTACATTACTTATTGAAAGTCCTTCGTAAAAATGGCAGTTCCTGGCATGCAGTGCTATGCGTGCCATTGATATTTGTATCAATGTATATGCGGAGAAGTGAGCCCACTGCTGGGAATCGACATGACGTAGTGGATCCTCTCCTTCATCTGTTGCGTAATAAACAATCGAAGTGAACTATTCGACTGAATTACAGCGTCGAGTCAGAACGACAACATTAATACAAAGTGAACGTACAGGGTGAGTCAGGAGGAAAGGTACATCCTTTGAGGGGTGATACTAGTGGTCATTCTGAACAAAAAACTCCTAATAAACATATGCCCTTTTCTTAACCGTTTCCGGGTAAACCAATGAAAACAAGTAGGAACGGGAAACGTGTAGCGTCGTCCTTACTAACCGTGTCAGTACTCAGTTCACCTACGCATAGTGCAGTTGTTTACCTCAAGTTCCAGTCCGACAGTGCTTGTCGTAGTGTATGGTACTATAGTGTTATTACGTGAACAAATGGTTCAAATGGCTCGAAGCACTATGGGACTTAACATCTGAGGTCATCAGTCCCCTAGACTTAGAACTACTTAAACCCAACTAACCTACGGACATCACACACATCCATGCCCGAGGCAGGATTCGAACCTGCGACCGTAGCAGCCGCGCGACGTCGGGCTGAAGCGCCTACAACCACTCGACCACAGCGGCCGGCTGTTACGTGAACAACGAATACAGTTTTGTGTAGTGAAAGTGACGCAGACCTTCACACATGGAGAGTATGCTGATATGGTTTTTGTCTATGGTTTGTCCAATGGGAATTCCAGAGCTGCTGTGCAAGATTACTGACAACGATTTCCGAAACACAGAGTGCCAGATAACAGGGTCTTTAGGAGGGTATTTCACGGATTGCGTGTGTGTGGTACGCTTCCCAGCGTATAATGTTGACTCTGAACGACTCGCTCAACAAACTCTTAATGAAGCTGAGTATATTCTTCAAGTAGTGGAACGCAACCCTACTACTACCTCTAGAAGAATTGCTGTCCAACTTGGTATTCCACAAACACAAAATACGCACAGTACACGAACACGGTCTGTATCCTTTTCATCGGCAGAGTGTACAACATCTGGATTAAGGAGATGCTGCCATCCGGCAAGAGTTCTGTCAATCGATCATGGCCAGTGATCGATTAATTCCACGTATTCTGTTCACTGATAAGTCAACATTTACCCGCAACGGAATCAACGACACGCGTGACTCTCATGTATGGTCAAATGAAAATGTGCACGAATTTTACAACGACGTGTCTCAGTCAACGTGTGTTACATTACTATTGATGAGCAACTGATCTGTCCCATTGTTTTAGATAACCTTCTTACTGGGACACGGTATCTTGAGTTTCTTCAAAATGTGTTACCAGAATACGTGGAGGATATCCCTTTGGCAACACGAGTTCGTATGTACTTTCAGCACGACGGAGCTCCTACACATTCCGTACGGCCAGTGACACACTATCTCAACGCAACGTATCCTGGTCGTTGGATCGGTCGCCGTGGTGTCATTGCCTGACTACCGAGGTCACCCGATCTTACACCTTTGGATTACTGTTTGTGTGAGTGGCTGAAGAGCGACATCTACAAGCACAGAAGGGACGCAAGAGAGGAACTTCTCGCTCGTATTTTACATGCTTGTGCATTATTTCTGTTCCCTATATTCTATATCAGTTAATATTTATACGTATCACCAAATCACCGAAAACTAGCGTGGATCATTAAAATCTGTAAGTAAATTATTGTACAAAAATCAGATAATTTTGAGACGTAAATAACAGTAGTGACTTGAAGGCTAAAATCACATGTTCATTTGAAAATTAAACACTCAATTTAAAATCTTATTACTAAACAAAAAACCTCGTCTTCGTTTTGGAGCTGCATTGAAATATTCCCTATCGTATGAGGATATTATCCATTTACGGTTGCTACGAATTACTGGGAATAGAAGTCGTTCGTTTGGTCTAATTTATTTTTGTTGCAAAACGAAGCATTGAACACGTTGTTCTGAATCGATACAGAGAAATTCTTTTGAAAGTATTGAGGTAATATCAAGACCGTTCACCTCTAAACTAATCTGTGATTCTTCAACAACAAATAACCTTATCCCGGTAAGTTCTACAGGCCTAATAAATGGCGTTGTCGTCGTGGAGTCATTTCGTTACGAATCGGGGATGTTGTTGTTGTTGTGGTCTTCAGTCCTCAGACTGGTTTGATGCAGCTCTCCATGCTACTCTATCCTGTGCAAGCTTCTTCATCTCCCAGTACCTACTGCAACCTACATCCTTCTGAATCTGCTTAGTGTATTGATCTCTTGGTCTCCCTCTACGATTTTTACCCTCCACGGTACCCTCCAATGCTAAATTTGTGATCCCTTGATGCCTCAAAACATGTCCTACCAAACGATCCCTTCTTCTAGTCAAGTTGTGCCACAAACTTCTTTTCTCCCCAATCCTATTCAATACCTCCTCATTAGTTACGTGATCTACCCACCTTATCTTCAGCATTCTTCTGTAGCACCACATTTCGAAAGCTTCTATTCTCTTCTTGTCCAAACTATTTATCGTCCATGTTTCACTTCCATACATGGCTACACTCCATACAAATACTTTCAGAAACGACTTCCTGACGCTTAAATCTATACTCGATGTTAACAAATTTCTCTTCTTCAGAAACGATTTCCTTGCCATTGCCAGTCTACATTTTATATCCTCTCTACTTCGACCATCATCAGTTATTTTACTCCCTAAATAGCAAAACTCCTTTACTACTTTAAGTGTCACATTTCCTAATCTAATTCCCTCAGGATCACCCGATTTAATTTGACTACATTCCATTATCCTCGTTTTGCTTTTGTTGATGTTCATCTTATATCCTCCTTTCAAGACACTGTCCATTCCGTTCAACTGCTCTTCCAAGTCCTTTGTTGTCTCTGACAGAATTAGAATGTCATCGGCGAACCCCAAAGTTTTTATTTCTTCTCCATGAATTTTAATACCTACTCCGAATTTTTCTTTTGTTTCCTTTACTGCTTGCTCAATATACAGATTGAATAACATCGGAGAGAGGCTACAACCCTGTCTCACTCCCTTCCCAACCACTGCTTCACTTTCATGTCCCTCAACTCTTATAACTGCCATCTGGTTTCTGTACAAATTGTAAATAGCCTTTCGCTCCTTGTATTTTACCCCTGCCACCTTCAGAATTTGAAAGAGAGTATTCCAGTTAACGTTGTCAAAAGCTTTCTCTAAGTCTACAAATGCTAGGAACGTAGGCTTGCCTTTTCTTAATCTTTCTTCTAAGATAAGTCGTAAGGTTAGTATTGCCTCACGTGTTCCAACATTTCTACGGAATCCAAACTGATCTTCCCCGAGGTCCGCTTCTACCAGTTTTTCCATTCGTCTGTAAAGAATTCGCGTTAGTATTTTGCAGCTGTGACTTATTAAAGTGATAGTTCGGTAATTTTCACATCTGTCAACACCTGCTTTCTTTGGGATTGGAATTATTATATTCTTCTTGAAGTCTGTGGGTATTTCGCCGGCCGAAGTGGCCGTGCGGTTAAAGGCGCTGCAGTCTGGAACCGCAAGACCGCAACGGTCGCAGGTTCGAATCCTGCCTCGGGCATGGATGTTTGTGATGTCCTTAGGTTAGTTAGGTTTAACTAGTTCTAAGTTCTAGGGGACTAATGACCTCAGAAGTTGAGTCCCATAGTGCTCAGAGCCATTTTCTGTGGGTATTTCGCCTGTCTCATACATCTTGCTCACCAGATGGTAGAGTTTTGTCATGACTGGCTCTCCCAAGGCCATCAGTAGTTCTAATGGAATGTTGTCTACTCCCGGGGCCTTGTTTCGACTCAGGTCTTTCAGTGCTCTGTCAAACTCTTCACGCAGTATCTTATCTCCCATTTCATCTTCATCTACATCCTCTTCCATTTCCATAATATTGTCCTCAAGTACATCGTCCTTGTATAAACCCTCTATATACTCCTTCCACCTTTCTGCCTTCCCTTCTTTGCTTAGAACTGGGTTGCCATCTGAGCTCGGGGATGACCTGACTTAATCTAACAATGAATTCAGGAACTTCTCCACCTACACGGGTGTCTAATGATTTTAAGTGCCTCCTGGATTAATAAACGTTTGGTTTCAAACGAATATTATTGGAAGAATTCCGTTTTGATGTAGTTTGGGCAATAGCGATGAACTGGACAGCGGCTACTCTGACTCATCAGAGAACTGCAATTGCGAGAGAGTCACAGTGCTTTGCGTTTGCCTATAGTGCGCATTCAAAACAAGCATTGCAACTGAGATATACTTTCTCTAACACGGTTGCTTAGTGGCAAAAAATCTCAAACCTATTGGCATTTATTACGGCAGAATTTTATGAAGAGGGACTTTCTAAACTTTTTAAGTAGTACAGTATAATACCGACGCACCACGAAGAAGTAGTGCAAATTGCTTACAAATTGATATTAATATAGCTATCAACGGAAACTGCAAAATTGTAGACTTCGGCGGCCGATGGATGAATGTGTGACGTTACAGCGCAATGTCACCGCGCAGCTGATAAGGATTGTAAGACGGGGACATGTCGATACCAGGGCACGAAGTCTTTGCTAACTATGCCTCGCAGACAGGAGCTTGAACACTATCTGGATTTGTGAGCATTTCAGACAGACGTGTAGTTGGGCTCAAAGAAGCCGGCTGGAATAATCGGCGAATCGATCGAAATTTGAATAGGAGCAATACCAGTGTTCGACGATGTTGGCATGAATGGGTCAACCATGGCTGAATACGGCGTCAAGGAGGAAGTGGTCGAGCTAGACAAACGACGGAACGAGAGGGCCAAGCAATTGTCACAGAGGGGCACTCAGAACCACTTTTCATCATTATCATCGATTATACGTGCTCCTGGTGCTTCAGTGACAACAAGGACCTTTAACCAGCGGCTCACAGAAAAGGGGGCTGAGCTCACAGAACCCCTTGTGCTGACTACCACTGATCGCTTCATACCAACAAGCCCGTTTACAGTGGTGTCGGGCATATTCGACCTGGAATCTCATTGAATGGATTAAATTTGTGTTCAGTGATGAGTCCTTCTTCGAAATGAACCCCGAAGATCTGTATTGAGACTTTCCGGACAGTGATGGGGAACCAACCTGACTGTCACCCACCATACGGCCCAACAGCCAGGCGTGATGGTCTGGGGTGCTGTTTCATTTAATAACGGCATCCATTTGTTTGTTACCCGTCTCACCGTTACAGCACACCACTACATCGACTATATATATCCCACTCACATACTGCAAGAGTTCCTGTAGCCTCTCATCGTGGAAACCTACCTTGGCCAGCAAAGTCTCTGGATGTCTCCCCAATTGAGATCGTTTGGAGCCTATGGGCAAGCGTTCCTACTCTACCCCCCCCCCTCCCCACCTCCCTCCCCTACCCAGCCAGCTCGGAATTTTGGTGATATAAATCGTAAATGGACAGAATTCGGCATGATATCCTTCAAGAGGACATACAACTCTAGCAATTAATGCCAATCCGGTTACTGCTGCACAATGCCAGAGGTTGACCAACGCGTTATCGACTTGCTCGATCAGTGAATCCCTTCCTCGTGAATAAAATATCCATTTTTTTGCAGTTGTAATCAGTTGTTTGTCTATACACGTACATCACATATACCGATATCCGTTCTATTCGGATAATTCCTTCGTCGTGTGACCCTTTTTCTCCCACCTAGAGCGAAAATACTAAACATGAACGCTGGCTATGTAGAGAAACACGACAGAGGTGTTCTTTAAGATAATTCTAATAAATTTGCTTTACCTATTACGGTATTGTATGAACAGCTTTCAGCCAGCTATCAGGAAATAGGAGAAACGAAAAAAAAGTACGTGAGCTACGGGTCTCGCAGTCATATTTTGACAGGAATTAGAACTCAGCCCTAATTCTCCGGTGCCTAACTTTACTCATTCTCCAGCATTCAAAGTACATAATTTTAGTCTGTGACATATAACACAAAAGTGTTAAATAAATTAGAACTGGACAGTGACTCTGCTATTCTTCACTTATATATTCCGTTACAATAAGTAGAGAGACCACACGAGCCAAACACCTACGCTTATTACTTAAATGTGGATTTCCGACAGAAATATCCTCGACACATCTTACTCGATATTTCGTTGACTGCTAAATTTATAGTCTGTAGAAGGTGTGTTCAGTTCTTACTCTTTCCTACTGCTGCATCGCAGTGCGCACAGTCTGTACAGAAATTATAAGGAAGACGTCTTATTTCTTTTCTGTGCGTGAACAGTGGTAGCGAGTAAGATTCCCTTCCGCTTTAAAGAAGATGGTGGCTTTTTCCTACCCGCAATTTCGCTCCCCGTTCTGGACGACAGCGGATAAGCCGCAGTAGGGAATAAATAAACACAGGTAATGCCCGTTCCGTAAGCCTCCAGAGAAATGAAGGCGATATAAAAAGCTACAGTCTTGTATTTGCAGAATACGAACTGTGGGCACGTCCTGATATTCCTTCGAACACAGAAATGCGCGGTCTGTTTGGGCTCCGTTGGAATGCAAGGTAATCGCAATGGTGACCGAAAATTAACGGCTCCTTTACACGACGTCCTTGCACAGAGAATTTCAGATATGACATTAAGCCACAGAACGCCTTTGGCGCTAGAAAGCGTGCTAAGATGTTCGACATCCCGAGCCCAATGCGGATAAAGTTCGGAGGCAGATGAATTAGGCCTGATTTTATTGGGCCTGTTCTTTCTAATTGTGACTGTTAACTTTTATTCCAAAATAAAGAAAAATCAATGGCATAATAATTGTGATAAGATTTCGACGCCAGGGGTGTAGGACTATTTTGATTTTTTTTTTCTGGACCCCTAAAAGTTTTCTCATGTCCTGGATAGTCGAGAAAGATCCTCGCCTCCTTTTGGCAATACGAAAGTCGTAGTAGATCCCTATCAAATTGACAGAGATATTTCTATATCATGCTTTTTTAAAAAATTCTTTCTCGTTGAAGCAAATACTTTTGCGCTATTTAAAATTCGAATGAAGAGACATCATTAACTTTAAGATACGAAAACCAACGTCTGCATGTACATCTACATGGATAATCTGAAAATTACATTCAGGTACCTGCCGGAGGTTCCAGCGAACAACCTTCACAACAATTCTCTATTATTCCTCTCTTCTACATCCACATCTGCATTTACGTGGATACTCCGCAAATCACACTTGTGTGCCTGTCATCGAACCTCCTTCACAATAATTCTCTATTATTACTGTGTGTGTCAATAGACCGTTCTCTTCGAGATAATTCAGAATGTTCGAACACAATATATTCCAAAATCCTGCTGCATATCGACGTTAATGATATGGGCCTGTAATTTAATGGATTGCTCCTACTACCTTTCTTGAATATTGGTGTGACTTAGGCAACTTTCCGGTGTTTGGGTACGGACGTTTTGTCCAGCGAGATGTTGTGTACAATTCGTAAGTATGGAGCTATTGCATCAGCATACTATAGAAGGAACCTAATTGGTATACAATCTGGACTATAAGACTTGCTTTCATTAAGTGATCTAAGTTGCTTTACAACTCAGAAGATATCCCCTGCTAACTTACTCATATTGGAATTTGTTCTTGATTCGAATTCTGGAATATTTACTTCGTCTCCTTTGGTGAAGGAATTTCGGAAGGCTGTGTTTAGCAACCCTACTTTGGTAGCGCTGTCGTCGATAATATTACCAATGCCATCGCGCAGAGAAGGCACTGATTGTGTCTTGCTGCTAGCATACTTTACATACGACTAGAATCTCTTTGGATTTTCTGCCAGGTTTCGAGACAAATATTCGTTGTGGAAACTGTTATAAGCAACTCGCAGTGAAGTCCGCGCTAAATTTCGAGCTTGTCTAAAACATCGCCAGTCTTGGAGATTTTGCGTTCGTTTAAATTTGGCTTGTTTTTTTCGTTGTTTCTGGAACAATGTTGGAACCGTGACGAAACGTCACGGTTGGTTCTCTGCGTTTCCTCCTTGTCTGTAGCGCGTTCCTTTTGAAGTTCCCGCTTCGCGCCCTGCTGTTTTCTTACCCTAGCCAGAGGGCGCTGTGTCGTTGCTGCGGCCGGCTGCCTGCCGTGTTTGCTGGGAAGCGTCGGTCGGTTGGAGGGACTCTGATTGCGGACGCCTGTGAGCGTACAGGAGACCACGCCGTTTTGTTGATGGTTTGACGTGACTCGCGTTAGGTGTGATGCGTCGTTAAAGCCGTGACAGCAGCCAGTGATACTGTCTTGGTCGCAGGTGGATCCAAGGGGATGAGGCCTGGTTGTCCACTGAAACTCCTATCCTACGGATTTCATCGGACTGAAAGTAAGACGTTTTGACCATTATTTGCGTCATTTGCAAGCAACTGGCGATACCAGCGTCTGCAGTAATTCAGCGAAGATTGTTTCGTCGGTGTGTAAATGATTGAACAAGGACCAGTTTATTTAATATTCACCTTATGCTCGTGTTCTGCATGTGCTGCTTGAGAGTGTAAACTTGACGTTCACATTTGTCTGTTGATTTTAAACGCATCGTCAAATACTGAACACTAGTAGTGACTTTCAATTAATTAGCTGGATTCTTTCTTTCCTCGTCACGATGCGTGTTAAATGGCAAAGTAGAATTGTAAACCTTAACTTGCTACCTCATTTGCGTGGCATCAATAACACAGTCTAACCTGTTAACTAATTAAGGCTTGTGGTAAACAAAGGTATTTAAGTATGTTGTTTTGAAATATTATCTGATATGTGTCAATGATTTATGTTGTGCTAGTTGATTCTGGGGTATGAAAGGAAGTGTTGGTACGACTGCCGTGTAAGGGAAAGCTGCTAGTTTTGATTGTTTTGGAAACCTTAATTGAGCGAGAAACTAGTGTGCTTTAGTCCTGCCTTGGGTTAAGGCTATATTGGGGCTCTGGCATTTGTACTGCAAGCTGCAACACCATCCTGTTGTTTCATGATTGTTTTGTTCTCAAACTAGGTGTTTGCCCCAAACATGCTTCGGGCAGGGCGTTACGCCCCTCAGCATTATACTTGGGTTTCAGCTGTGTGTTCAGTCTATTGACTGTCCATCGTACGCCACATCGGTAATGGTCAACCTGTCATCAGTTGATTTCACTGCTGTAGTTAGTCGTAAATTACGAGGGCAGTTCAATAAGTAATGCAACACATTTTTTTTCTGAAACAGGGGTTGTTTTATTCAGCATTGAAATACACCAGGTAATTCCCCAATCTTTTAGCTACACAACACTATTTTTCAACGTAATCTCCATTCAATGCTACGGCCTTACGCCACCTTGAAATGAGGGCCTGTATGCCCGCACGGTACCATTCAACTGGTCTATGTCGGAGCCAACGTCGTACTGCATCAATAACTTCTTCATCAGCCGCGTAGTGCCTCCCACGGATTGCGTCCTTCATTGGGCCAAACATATGGAAATCCGACGGTGCGAGATCGGGGCTGTAGGGTGCATGAGGAAGAACAGTCCACTGAAGTTTTGTGAGCTCCTCTCGGGTGTGAAGACTTGTGTGAGGTCTTGCGTTGTCATGAAGAAGGAGAAGTTCGTTCAGATTTTTGTGCCTACGAACATGCTGAAGTCGTTTCTTCAATTTATGAAGAGTAGCACAATACACTTCAGAGTTGATCGTTTGACCATGGGGAAGGACATCGAACAGAATAACCCCTTCAGCGTCCCAGAAGACTGTAACCATGACTTTACCGGCTGAGGGTATGGCTTTAAACTTTTTCTTGGTAGGGGAGTGGGTGTGGCGCCACTCCATTGATTGCCGTTTTGTTTCAGGTTCGAAGTGATGAACCCATGTTTCATCGCCTGTAACAATCTTTGACAAGAAATTGTCACCCTCAGCCACATGACGAGCAAGCAATTCCGCACAGATGGTTCTCCTTTGCTCTTTATGGTGTTCGGTTAGACAACGAGGGACCCAGCGGGAACAAACCTTTGAATATCCCAGCTGGTGAACAATTGTGACAGCACTACCAACAGAGATGTCAAGTTGAGCACTGAGTTGTTTGATGGTGATCCGTCGATCATCTCGAACGAGTGTGTTCGCATGCTCCGCCATTGCAGGAGTCACAGCTGTGCACGGCTGGCCCGCACGCGGGAGATCAAACAGTCTTGCTTGACCTTGCGGCAATGATGACACACGCTTTGCCCAACGACTCACTGTACTTTTGTCCAAGGCCAGATCACCGTAGACATTCTGCAAGCGCCTATGAATATCTGAGATGCCCTGGTTTTCCGCCAAAAGAAACTCGATCACTGCCCGTTGTTTGCAACGCACATCCGTTACAGACGCCATTTTAACAGCTCCGTACAGCGCTGCCACCTGTCGGAAGTCAATGAAACTATACGAGACGAAGCGGGAATGTTTGAAAATATTCCACAAGAAATTTCCGGTTTTTTCAACCAAAATTGGCCGAGAAAAAAAATGTGTTGCATTACTTATTGAACTGCCCTCGTAGTACTGGTTCCATTACCTTCTAACCAGGGTTCTTGCTCGACGCTTGTCTTTAAATACGCCGCTAAACTGGTTAGCGTATGTTGTGGCTAGCTTAAATTGATCACTGCTCAATAACCCAACACAGTTTGTCGCCTGTCAGAAGCCGTGTACGTATTATTTATTCCTTTAGTCAATCTATTAGCATGCTATTCACAGTTACTCTAGGTAGCCATTATAAAGTTGCCATTTTAGGGGTGTTTCGATGGTGTGCGACTCTTTTGAGTATAGATTTCTCAATTTCCAATTTAGTGTTTTTCTACTAGTTTTAATCATGCTTATGCTGATGTATAACGGTGGAATCTAAATGTCTTTTTTTATTACTATTGAGCTGTACTTAATATCATATTGTAAAGAAAGGAACTTATTGGAGGTTAACTGTCGCCGTAAGGTGTTGTGGATGGAGCACTTTCTTGTTATTCACCTTAATGTTCTAGTCAATGTGTAAACTTGGTAACTATTTTTGCTTTAAATGGAGTGTGCATGCCTTGTGTTCTAAGTGACTGTTTCATAACCTGTTCTTTAACGCGCCTACGCGCATATTTATATTTATGAGAGAACTTTAATTGTGTTCGCCTGTTGAACTTTAACTAAAGTGCAGAAAACTGAATCAGGTGTTAATTATTGTTCTAGTGCTATTATCTGTCATGTGTAACACGCGACATTTTCTTGGTCTGTTATCAAGTGTTGCAATAAATGCAAACTACAGTGAAGTGATGCGCTATTTCAGGTTCAAAAATGGTTCAAATGGCTCTGAGCACTATGCGACTTAACTTCTGAGGTCATCAGTCGCCTAGAACTTAGAAATAATTAAACCTAACTAACCTAAGGACACCACACACTTCCATGCCCGAGGCATAGCGGTCGCTCGGATCCAGACTGTAGCGCCTAGAACCGCACGACTACTCCGGCCGGCGGTATTTCAGTGGTTCCCGTGATTTCCTATGTCCGCTTATAATATTTAATTGTTTGATATTAGACTGATTAAGCCTTTGTTGAAATATTGGAGGGAGTTGCGCGTGTCTCAGCGCTCTGACTCGTTTTGTGTACCATGGGGAATCAGGTCCGTCTCTCAATTGCTGTCGATACTATTTATCTGAATTTAAGCCATATCTGGACCACACGTATATTGCTAATTTGGAAAGAGTGGAGATTGTCTCTCAGGAAAGCCTCAAGTGAATTTTAAAATGAAATTAATTATACACTGTGACACACACTTAAAGGGTCACTTTTTCGAAACCCACTAATTGTCTCCTAAGGCGACGCAGAAGTGTGAAAACTGGCTCAAAGGCTCTGCAGCCTTCCTCTGTATGGATGACAAAGCGTGGCACTCTGTAACGTCGTCCTCGAGCTCGACGTCGCTTCAAACAGAAAAGTGTCGTCACGTGCGACAAGAAGGCCAACGCTCAGAAATTCATGTGACGTGTAAGGTGGGTGAATGAGGTCATATTGCCAGCAGATTTCTCCACAATGCGGCCCACGTCACCATCGACGTGTCATTCGAAGGGAAAGAAGTAAAATCTCTTCTCTCAAACATTTCACCCCTTGTTTCGACGCCTCTGTGATAGAGGTCAGTACGGCAACACTCCGCCGCTCGGTATCGGCAGGGAAAGGCCTCAGGGGTGGCATAAAAGACACCAATGAAACCACCCACTCCCTGGGGGCGTTGATGTCCACACGTTTCGCCTTCGAAAACGACAGTTCGCAGCGCTGTGCGCAACAGGGCGACGTTCTCGACAACCTTTGACAATGCAGGAACCCAAGGACGATTCAAACCTTCTCTAAGGACGTCGCGGGCCTGCAACACAATTGAACTTGGTGGCACGCTTTTGAAGTATTGTGCGATGGCAGCTTTCGCTCTGGTGTACCACGAGGACCGTTCAAAAACATTCTACGAAATTTGAACGTGACCAGAAGCAGCAAGTGGCGTTGTCAGCCCTTTTGTGACGTGACAACGGGCAGTGCGACATTGACATATACGTGAATAAAGAGGCAAAGTGTGTTCTAAATACCCCCGCTTGGCAACATCCTTTAATGTCACCCATGCATGTTTGTTGGGCGCTTCAAAAATATTCCTCTACAGAGACAGCCAGTGATTGATTACTAGGCGTCGGCGTGACAGGCATCCGTTTCGACACCCCTTAGGTTTCACATGTGACCAGCAGGCGCGTCATACGGCCACTCAGTTTAGTCGAAATGGCTGTCTATCGCTCTGGCTCCCGAGAATCAATCGCACGCTGCCTCTGTTAAAGGGCATTTCTGAAGTGCTCAACAAAGATGCGCGGTTAGCACCAAGAATGTTGCCGAACTCGGGTGTCTTAGGTGGACACTTTGCCGTTTTAGTAAAGAGTGTGTCAGTGTTGCACCTAGCCACGATCACGCCACAGAGGCCCGAAAAAGCGTAAACACTCTTTGCTGCTTCAGATGACGTTCAGATAATTTTGAACGGTTCCAGTGTGGAACGGTTCCACACTGCAACAATTGTGGTCGTGCTACGCTCCAAAGGGGTGTGATCACTTATAGTGGGGTTGTAGGCCCATGATGTTCTTAGAGAAGGGTTGAATCGTCCAGAGGGTGTCAGCAGTGTCAAAGATGGTCAAGAACGCGTTCCTGTTGCTCGCTGGGTAGCGATCTGTCGATTTCGACCGCGAAATGTCTGGGAATGTTGTTCCCAAAGGAAAGGGGTGGTTTCGGCGACGCCCTTTATACTACCCCAGAGGTCTGTTCGTGTAAATACTGAGCGGCGGTTAGTCTGAAATGTTATCCTCGGTCATTCGTAAGCGAACCGTGTGATTTCAGTGCTAGAGGTCACTTGCTGACCTCTCTCGCAGAGGCGTTACAAGAAGGGGTGAAATGTGGGTAAGAAGGGCTGTGACGACCTTACCATCGTGTGACAAGTGCACGGGGGCGCTGGGCAGAATTGCGGCAATATTTGGTGTCAATATGGCATTATTAACTCACCTTACACCTCACATGAACCTCTACGTTCTGGCCTTTTCTTTCCGCATGTGTCGACACCTTGATGTCGGAAGTGTCGCCGAGCCCGAGCACCACATCTTTGCACCAATATAGAGGAAGGTAGTAGCCACTTTTGAATTAAATTTCGAACCTCTGTATCACAATGGGAGACAGTAAAGTGCTTTCGGGAAATTGCTCTTTAACTGTGCTGCGCAGTATGCTTCATACACTTTAATAACTGAGTCTTCCACTGAAGAAGTCTTATCTATGATGTAAGGTTACACATGCAAAGGAAGCCGTCAGAAATAGACTGGAACATGCAAATTAATTTTACAGAAATATATTTTTAATAATGGAGAGTTAATGATAGGTTCACCGTCTTGCAAATACACAAAATTGATGTTTTATTTTAACACCAAAACATGTTTCACCAGAGTTGTGGCACGCTCAGCGGGTTTTTTCCTTTTATTTTCCTGAACATACAAATTATACCTAGGTTAACAAATATATTACATTGAATTTTGTTGTTATTTGAATTATCAATGCACTTTATCTTTTATTTTACATGAGGAATGTTAGGATATCGTGTGCATTGAATTTTTGTCTATAATGCAATCTCCAAATTTGGCCTTACGGTTATAGTATTTGGCGAATCTGGAGCTGTGCCAAGTTTGTTTTTGTGTACCGACGTGTTTTTGTGTAGTTGGTCTAACCTGTGGACATCGGTAAAATTTAGTTAATTGATTATGTTTCGTATTTTCACAGTGTTTAGTAGCGTTTTCTCCTGCTCATTTATGAATACTGCCTCTCGCTATGCTGTTATGGCTTGGATACACGTTTCACTACACAAATCTACGTTTCTGCTGCGCTTCGGGCTGTTGGTTGTTTACTGTATTGTTTTTGTTTGAGGTGTGCGAATTTTGAATCTGTTCTGTTTGTTATCGTTCTGCATGCGCTCGCCGCGTGTCTTGTTACATAGTACTGTTTGGCCATTGATAACTTTTTTGCCCTGTATGGTAGCTTTTTGGATGTCGTATTTCTCTTCTATTGTTAAAAGTTGGCACAGATGATTAGTGCGTTGTAGGAATTCTAGGTTTGTTTGTTACGAGGTCGTCTGCATATGCGGGATGTTTGCTGTCCGTTTTCAGTCCTCTTAAATGTTCCGAGTACCTTATATTGAAATTTCTACATATCTGGCCGACATATAACGAGTCACAGTGTATGCAGGTTAACCAGTATATACCTGCTTTATTAATTTAGCTACGGAAGTGTTAGGTATTTTTAATCTTTTCTGCAGAGTGTTGTTTGTGTATTTTGCTACATATACACCTTGTTTTCTTGTGATATTTCCTATTCATTGTGTTATTTTGTTATCAAATGTCAGATGATGTAATGTCAAATGAGAGTGGTGTAGCTGTAATGGATTTACGAGAAGCGACAATAAAGTAATGATACTGATTTTCTTTGCAAGATGTGGCAACCCTGCCAGCTTGTGTAGGCACAGTATCTTTTACCTCGGTCTATAAGCTGCTTCTAGTCCAAACGGCACGTCGATGCAACTGCTCGATCGTGAGTTGTGCTGTAATAAGTTAACATGTGCTTGTGTCTCTCTTCACGGAAATGGAACCACATAATATTGCGCAACGGTATGCCATTTCTTTTTGTGTTAAATTGGGTGAAAACGCGACGACAACTTACGGTAAGCTTCAGAAGCCTTTTGGAGAGGAGGGTATGTCAAGGGCTCAAGTTTTTTGTTGGCATAAAATGTTTAGTGAAGGCAGAACGAATTTTGAACACGAAGACTGCAGTGGACGACCATCAACCTCATGGACAGATGTCAACTTGGCCAGGGTGTGTCAACTCGTATGATAAGACCAAAGATTATCCATGAAAATGATTGTGGAAGAACTGAACATCAATCGAGAAACGGTTCGTCTAGTAATAACTGAAGATCTTGGTATGAGAAAGATTTGTGCAAAAACTGTCCCCAAAAATCTCACACCACAACAGCGAGAAACACGGAAAAATGTGTCAGCCGATCTGTTAGAGCAAACGGAAATTAATCTAGAATTGTTGAGCCGTGTTATCACTGGTGATGAAAGCTGGTTTTTTCAGTATGATCCAGAGACAAAACGCCAAAGTTAGCAATGGTGCTCAAAGGGATCACCCAGACCAAAAAAAGTTCGCATGTCAAAGCCAAAAGTGAAACACATGCTTGTATGCTTCTTTGATTCCAAGTGAATTGTTCATAAAGAGTGGGTGCCTCCTGGACAAACAATTAACCAATATAACTACAAAGAAATTTTAGAAAGACTTAGTAGAGGAGTTCTTTGTGTCATTCCAACATTGCTGATAACTGGATTCTGCATCACGAAAATGCGCCATCCCATACTGCTCTGTCAGTACAGCAATTTTTAACCTTAAAACAAATTTCAGTAATACCACAGCCACCTTATTCACCAGATATCGCTCCGTGCGACTTTTTTTCTATTTCCAAGAGTCAAAACGGCGGTCAAGGGACACCATTTTCAAACAACAAGATGTCCAGAGAGCTGTGACAAGGGTCGTGGGGCATATTACAGAAGATGAGTTCCAGAAATGTTACCATCAATGGCAGAAGCGCTGGAAAAAGTGTGTGCAATCAGAAGGGAACTACTTTGAAGGAGACAGCACTAAACTTGATTAAAACGGTAAGCAACATTTTTTTTCACGTCAGTCGCATTACTTTATTGACGCATCTCGTATTCACATCTTTGATTTGTTGGTTAGATCATTAGTGTTCAAAAATGGTTCAAATGGCTCTAAACACTATGGGACTTAACATCTGAGGTTATCAGTCCCCTATACGTAGAACTACTTAAACCTAACCAACCTAAGGACATCACACACATCCATGCCCGAGGCAGGATTCGAACCTGCAACTGTAGCAGCAGCGCTGTTCCGGACTGAAGCGCCGAGCACCGCTCGACCACAGCGGCCGGCCATTAGTATTTTCTAAGCTTCTGTTGTTTGTATAAGTATTGTATTTTTGCAAAAAGATGTGCATGTGTCTGGCTAAATGATATGTTGCTGCAGTCGTAAAATCAGTCAGGGCCTCATTGGACTATCAGGCTTGTGAATCTTAGGTAAACTACTAAATATGGGTGTGCTGGGATTTTTTTGTGCTCATATCTTTGATTATTTGAGAGTATAGATATGATGTTTCGGTAGTTGTTGTATGTCTATTTTTTATCTTTGGGTGAGGTCATTTTTAGGTTTGTTTTTGGTTTTCTGCTATGAAATTCAGTGTTTTCTCAGTACAGTCATTTTCACTGAAAACAACCAAATTTCTACCTTGGCGTACCCTTGTGGCACTTGATTGTGTGACTTCAGTTTTTGTGTATATCATTAGCTATTTTCTTCTCTAGGGTTATCTCGTTATCACTTACGGTAATTTTTGTTCTGATGTTTTAATGGTACCTGTTAAATGTTGATATGTAGTTAAGTAAAATGTTTTTCATACCGTGAGTATATAAGATTTAGCTGTATGGAAGTGAATCATGAATTGCGTAAAAGTGTAGAAGAGAATGAAAGGCGGCTCATTTCAGATATGACATTGCAGAAATGTGTGAAACCTGAAGTGAATAAAATATAAACTAACTGAGAACGTACTAAAAAGAAAGGGAGAGAAAAGATACAACTCTTTGCAGACTAATGTATCCACTGTTGGAACATGTACAAACGCTTCGAGGATTCATTAGCTTGACACAGGAAGGAGCAATCATGCAGATTTGTGGAAACAGAAAAGGATTGAAGTTTGTAGTACAGAATATGGAGTATAGCGTGTGTCTTAGACATGCCAGGATGATAAAACGTAGTGCAATATAGAGCAGGATGGTGGACAGCATTAAGAAACGTATGTCGTTGTACGTTTGGGTATGTCATAACACATTATACCCATTGTGTGGGTACAATGGTAAGCATTCCCCCTGGGGGTCCGGGGTAAGAATAGGCCCGAGGTATTCCTGCCTGTCGTAAGAGGCGACTAAAAGGAGTTTCAACCGTTTCGGCCTTCATTGTGATGGTCCCCCTTGGGGTTTGACTTCCATTTTTCAAAATTCTACAGAAGTACGAGCCTTTTGGGGAAGGACACCTTACGTGGTGTACCACTGGTCCTCAGTGCACTAAGACCTTGGCACTCAGCATTGTAACGGCGTTATAACCATACCCACTATTCCTCAAATTGGGCCTCAACGCCTGATGGGTTGTACAAGTTACGCCCATAGTGCGTCCCCATCTGCACCTATGATCATGATGGACTTTCCATGGCACCAGAAATCCAGCACGGTAGCCAGCCCGTTGTGGTGGGGTCGTCATGTACCCTCTAGGTTGTAGCCCCCTGACAACACAGGGATCGTACTGCCGATACCTGAGCTGCACCCTCCCCACGTCGGCCAAGGAGTAGATGCCCGTCTCCTTGTGGCATCAGGACTCCCGGCAACGGTCATCCTGCCAGGTGGCCCTTGCTGAGGCTGGGTGGCGCCCGTGGGGAGAGCCCCTGGTCGGAGTGGGTGGTATCGGGGCGGACGTTTCGCAGATGAAACGTCAACACGTATCAGGTCGCTCTGCGGCCGAGTCTTTCAAACGGAAAGGTACTGTCTCTAGTTCTGGTTCTCCTGCCCTTTCCCCCTTGGCCACTCCCTGGGAGGAGGGACAGGCCCGCCGGATTGGGGCGAAGTACTTCCCCCGCTATTTGGTCTGTTCTCGAACCGCTGGAGGGACGTTCGCCACCTCCAAGCCCATGTTCTTTGTTCAGCACATAGAGGACATATTCGGGGAAATCGAGGCTCTCAGTAAGATGCGTTCGGGGTCCGTTCTTATAAAGACCACCTCCGCCACACAGTCGGCGGCGCTCCAGGCGTGCGACCGCCTAGGGGATATCCCAGTGTCCATTGTCCCGCATCTGGCACTAAATAGGACGCAGGGGGTTATTTTTCATTGGGACCTCCTGCTGCAATCTGATGAGGAGCTCAGGGCCAACCTGGAGCGCCGAGGTGTGCATTTCGTCCGGCGAGTCCAGCGCGGCCCCAAATACCATCGCATCGACACCGGGGCCTTTATCCTTGCCTTCGAGGGGGACGTTCTCCCGGAGAAGGTAAAAGTGATGTGCTACCGGTGCGACATGCGACCTTATGTCCCGCCTCCTATGCGCTGTTTTCGGTGTTTGCACTTTGGGCACATGTCGTCACAGTGTGAGGCTGAGCCCCTTTGTGGCGATTGTGGACGTCCTCTTCGTGAGGAACATACATGCACCCCACCACCTCAGTGCGTTAATTGTCCTGGCATCCACTCACCTAGATCCTCAGACTGCCCCGCATATCAGAAGGAGAAGAAGATACAAGAACTCAAAACTTTGGATCATCGATCCTATTCTGAGGCCAGGAGGAAGTATGACCGCCTCCATCCCGTGGCGTTGACCACTTCGTTTGCCTCAGTTGTGTCCCCTCCTTCCGCAGTATCCTCTCCCCTATCCTTTCCCTCCTCCGCCTCCTCCCCCCATCCGGGGTCTCTGCCTCCGCCTCCCAAATCCCTCCCTTCCAAATCCTCCTCCCCCGTGGCCCCTGCCCCCTCTGCCCCAGGGGCCACCCTTCCTCCTCCTCCTCCTCCTCCTCCTCCTCCTCCTCCTCCTCCTCCTCCTCCCCCCACCCACCGCCCCTGAGAAGCGATCCTCTTCTCAGGCGTCCATCGGGGAAACGTTCCGGACCCCAGCTTCCGAGGTCCGGCGTTCGAAAATGAACCCCGCGCGTGAGGACCTTCTTCGGGTCCAGCCCACCACCCCTGTGCCTCCTCGGACTTCCAAAAAGGCCCCCAAGAAGAAGTCTCTATCCCCCTCTCCACCCCAGCGCGTTTCGTCTGACGCTCCATCCGTGAGTCGCTGCTCCCGGCCGTCCTCAGTTTCGCCGGGACGCTCTGCTGCCAGGCGCTCAGCTGGCCTCTTGTCGGCAAATGATGCTGCCCCTCCTACACCACCAGGGACAGCGGCCGCAGCTGGCGACGACTCGATGGAACAGGATCCGCCTCCCGCCGGTTGTAGCGTTGTTCCCTCGAAACCTGGCCCTCCGCGGCCGTCGAGGTGACCAGCTCTACCCCCGTCACGTTCCCCCTCTTTTTTGACTAGCGATGGACTTGTTACATTGGAACATAAGAGGTATTCGATCTAATCGGGAGGAATTACAACTGCTCCTCCGCCTGCACTGTCCTTGGTCTACAGGAAACCAAGTTGCGCCCGACTGACTGTATTGCCTTTACCCACTATACCTCAGAGTGGTATGACCTCACCCCTGTGGACGGTATCCCAGCTCATGGTGGGGTCATGTTGCTCGTTCGGGACGATGTCTATTACCATCCCATCCCATTGACCACCCCACTCCAAGCAATAGCTGTCCATATTACTCTTTCTGCTTTTACTTTTTCAGTTTGTACCATCTACACTCCATCGTCATCCGCTGTTAGTCGGGCTGACATGATGCACCTGATTGTTCAGCTTCCCCCGCCGTTTTTATTGTTTGGCGACTTCAATGCCCATCATCCCCTTCGGGGCTCTCCTGCATCCTGTCAAAGAGGCTCCCTCTTGGCGGATGTCTTCAACCATCTCAATCTTGTCTGCCTCAATACTGGCGCCCCGACTTTCCTCTCGGACTCTACTCATACCTACTCCCACTTGGACCTCTCGATCTTTTCTACCACTCTTGCCCATCGGTTCGAGTGGTATGTCCTTTCTGACACCTATTCGAGCGACCACTTCCCCTGTGTCGTTCGTCTCCTGCACCACACCCCATCCCCACGTCCTTCGAGCTGGAACATACCGAAAGCTGACTGGGGACTTTACTCCTCCCTGGCGACCTTTCCGGACCACGATTTTCTCAGTTGTGACAGTCAGGTCGAATACCTCACGGCTGTTATCGTCAATGCTGCCGAACGTTCCATTCCTCGTACTAGCTCTTCTTCACGTCGCGTTTCTGTCCCCTGGTGGAACGAGGCTTGTAGAGACGCTATCTGTGCTCGACGAAGTGCTTTACGCACCTTTCGCCGCCATCCTACGATGGCGAATTGTATTGGATACAAACTACTCCAAGCGCAATGCCGTAGAGTCATCAAAGACAGCAAAAAAGCTTGTTGGGCCTCTTTCACCAGCTCCTTTAACAGTTTTACTCCCTCTTCTGTCGTATGGGGTGGCCTGCGCCGGCTGTCGGGCATTAAGGCCCACTCCTCGGTACCTGGCCTGACCTCAGGTAATGAGGTCCTCGTTGATCCTGTGGCTATCTCCAACGCCTTCGGCCGGTTTTTCGCGGAGGTTTCAAGCTCCGCCCATTACCACCCTGCCTTCCTTCCCAGGAAAGAGGCAGAAGAGGCTCGGCGACCTTCCTTCCACTCGCTGAATCTGGAAACTTATAATGCCCCCTTTACTATGCGGGAACTCGAACGTGCGCTTGCACTGTCCCGGTCCTCTGCTCCGGTGCCAGATGCCATTCACGTTCAGATGCTGGCACACCTTTCTCCGGCGGGCAAAAGCTTCCTTCTTCGTACCTACAATCGCGTCTGGACCGAAGGTCAGGTCCCCATGCGTTGGCGTGACGCCGTCGTTGTTCCTATACCCAAACCCGGGAAGGATGGGCACCTTCCTTCTAGTTACCGCCCCATTTCTCTTACAAGCTGTGTCGGTTAGTTTGGATTCTTGAATCTCGATGGCTACTTACCACTGTCCAATGCGGCTTTCGTCGCCGCCGCTCCGCTGTTGACCACCTTGTGACCTTGTCGACATTCATCATGAACAACTTTTTGCGAAAGCGCCAAACGGTAGCCGTGTTCTTCGATTTGGAGAAGGCTTATGATACCTGTTGGAGAGGAGGTATTCTCTGCACTATGCACAGGTGGGGCCTACGCAGTCGCCTGCCCCTTTTTATTGATTCCTTTTTAACGGATCGAAAGTTTAGGGTACGTGTGGGTTCCGTATTGTCCGACGTCTTCCTCCAGGAGAACGGAGTGCCTCAGGACTCCATCTTGAGCGTAGCCCTTTTTGCCATCGCGATCAATCCAATTATGGATTGCATTCCACCTAATGTCTCAGGCTCTCTCTTTGTCGTTGACTTTGCGATCTACTCCAGTGCCCAGAGAACATGCCTCCTGGAGCGCTGCCTTCAGCGTTGTCTAGACAGCCTATACTCATGGAGCGTGGCAAATGGCTTCTGGTTCTCTGAAGAGAAGACGGTTTGTATCAACTTTTGGCGATATAAAGCGTTCCTTCCGCCATCCTTACATCTCGGTCCCGTTGTTCTCCCATTCGTGGAAACAACTAAGTTTCTAGGGCTCACGTTGGACAGGAAACTGTGTTGGTCTCCACATGTCTCTTATTTGGTGGCCCGTTGTACACGTTCCCTTAATGTCCTCAGAGTTCTTAGTGGTTCATCTTGGGGAGCGGATCGCACTGTCCTGCTTCGCTTGTATCGGTCCATAGTCCGATCGAAGCTGGATTATGGGAGCTTCGTCTACTCGTCTGCTCGGCCATCCCTCTTATGCCGTCTCAACTCCATCCACCATCGGGGGTTACATCTTGCGACCGGAGCCTTCTACACTAGTCCTGTCGAGAGTCTTTATGCTGAAGCTGCCGAATTACCATTGACCTCCTGGCGCGACGTACTGCTGTGTCGGTATGCCTGCTGGCTGTTGTCTATGCCAGACCACCCCTCTTACCAGTCCTTCTTCGCCGATTCTCTCGACCGTCAGTACGGGTTGTATGTGTCTGCCCTGCTGCCCCCCGGAGTCCGCTTCCGTCGCCTGCTTCGACAATTGGATTTTGCCCTCCCTACCACCTTCAGAGAGGGTGAGAGCCCGACAACACCTTGGCTCCAGGCTCCGGTTCATATTTATCTCGACCTCAGCTCACTCCCGAAGGAGGGTACTTCGGCTGCAGTGTATTGCTCACGGTTTGTCGAACTTCGTGCTCGACTTGCCGGTCACACCTTTATTTACACCTATGGCTCCAAAACTGACGATGGTGTCGGCTGTGCCTTTGTCGTCGGGGCCGCCACCTTTAAATACCGGCTCCTCGACCAATGTTCCAGCTTTATGGCCGAGCTGTTTGCTCTCCATCAGGCCGTTCAGTATGCCCGCCGCCACCGCCATTCATCGTATGTACTCTGCTATGACTCACTCAGTGCTCTTCAGAGCCTTGGAGCTCCCTATCCGGTCCATCCCTTGGTTCAACGGATACAGCAGTCCCTCCATTCTTTCGCTGATAATGGTTCTCCTGTCAGCTTTCTGTGGGTTCCCGGACATGTAGGAGTGCCTGGGAATGAGGCTACGGATGCTGCAGACAAGGCTGCAGTCCTCCTGCCTCGGCCAGCCTCCCATTGTGTCCCATCATCTGACTTTCGATGGGATGTTTGTAAGAGGCTTGTGACGTCGTGGTGGGATGCTTGGTCATCCCTCCAAGGAAACAAGCTCCGGGCAGTAAAACCGCTCCCAACTGCTTGGACAACCTCCTCCCGACCATCTCGGCGAGAGGAGGTCCTTCTGACCAGGTTGCGGATTGGGCATTGCCGGTTTAGCCACCGCTACCTGCTCTCCGGTGACCCAGCCCCGCAGTGCCCTTGTGGTCAGGCATTAACAGTGCGCCATGTTTTATTGTCGTGTCCCCGCTTTAGTCAATCTCGTATTGTCCTGTCCCTGCCATCTACTTTACCGGATATTTTAGCTGATGACGCTCGAGCAGCTGCTCGTGTTCTGCGTTTTATAACTTTGACTGGCTTGTCCAAAGACGTCTAACCTTTCTACTTATTTTATCTACAACTTTGTCAGGTCTTTCTGGTGTCCCCCCTCCCCTTGAGTTTTACTAGATTCCATGTGCTCTAACGACAGTGACTGGGCGCTAATGACCTCAGTAGTTGAGCGCCATAAAACACCACAAAAAAAATAACAATGGTAAGCATCAGATGAATGGGGACATAGAATCAAAGAGAAAAGTGAAAATGTAGAGTTTAACGACCTGTCGATGTCAAGGTCATTATAGACAGAACACTAGCTTACATGGGAAAGGCTGGAGATGTAGCTTTTGGTTGTGATAATCTTTTGGCATGCATTTCTAACATCAGCCTACTCTCAGCACTCAAAATTACATTTTATGAGTTTTGGAACGGAGAAGGAGAAATGAAAGGACAAAAAACCAAGGGGTTTAAGGCACAGAGAAGCAGACTACGATTCTGCTGATGACCAACGCATCAAGAGACCATATGTAAAAGAAGATTTATGGTAAATCCTTTTGCTGAAGTCTTTGGACATACATGATAAGTGGCCCGTAGAAATGTACTATTCGGTAGGAAGTAGACCAGTTCTGATATATTGACAATACGTCATTCCTCGCCATTCATCCCACCGTCCATGCAACATTTCCTTTGTCTCTGCCTGAATAACTTGCAGTGGTACCTCTGGTACCACGAACCTTGCAGGCACCCAGACAATAATTACAGGAAAGAAACCCAAGCGTTTGGACACCGTCGTCAATATCTAATTGTCACAGCCATCCTATGCACATCACTAAAATACTAAAATAATCAGGACTGAATTAAGAACGAACTAAGAATCCCCACCTACTGACCACCGCACAGAAAACTCACAGTAGACTAAAACTACTAACAAGTCGAACATGGGGGCTATTTCTCGAGACCATTATCCACATATACGAGTTCCTTCATCCGCCCCACTCTCACATCTACAAATTCCGCATAAACCTCAACGCAACACAGGCGTTACTACTCCATTCAAATCCTTTATTGTCACAAGCATCTTCTTCTTCTTAGCACCTTCCTGTCGAGGAGGGTCCACTAGTTGGGTCAAAGCATGCCATTTCTTATGGTCTATCCATTTCTGTGGATTTAGGCTCTTTGGTCTTAGATCTTTGTTCGTAGTGTCTAACCACCGCAATTTAGGTCTTCCACGCTGTCTCTGGCCTTCGTCAGTGAGACTATAGGCTGAACTGATGACTGAAGCATGTGGTGCAAGTATGATGGGGCCAAATCAATGAGGACTTCTTTCTTGCATCTTATCACTGATTGTAGCCACTCCAGCTAGTTGTCGGATCGTTGTATTGTTGATGAGGTCGCGGATGGAAATGCCTAATGATTTTCTCAGTATCTGCATTTTCATGACAGACAGTGAGTGCTCAGAAGTTCTAAGTGTGGGCCAACAGACGGTACTACGTAACGCATCTGGCTCACCCTTGTGTGGTATATGTCTGATTTTAGATGGTTAGCCCCCCCCCCCCCCATGAACCATGGACCTTGCCGTTGGTGGGGAGGCTTGCGTACCTCAGCGATAAAGGTAGCCCTACCGTAGGTGCAACCACAACGGAGGTGTATCTGTTGAGAGGCCAGACAAACGTGTGGTTCCTGAAGGACAGCAGCCTTTTCAGTAGTTGCAGGGACAACAGTCTGGACGATTGACTGATCAGGCCTTGTAACACTAACCAAAATGGCCTTGCTGTGCTGGTACTGCGAACGGCTGAAAGCAAGGGGAAATCTACAGCCGTAATTTTTCTCGAGGGCATGCAACTTTACTGTATGGTTAAATGATGATGGAGTCCTCTTGGTTAAAATATTCCAGAGGTAAAATAGTGCCCCATTCGGATCTCCAGGTCGGGACTACTCAGGAAGACGTCGTTATCAGAGGAAAGAAAACTGGCGTTCTACGGATCGGAGCATGGAATGTCAGATCCCTTAATTGGGCAGATAGGTTAGAAAATTTAAAAAGGTAAATGGATAGGTTAAAGTTAGATATAGTGGGAATTAGTGAAGTTCAGTGACAGGAGGAACAAGACTTTTGGTCAGGTGAATACAGGGTTATAAATACAAAATCAAATAGGGGTAATTCAGGAGTAGGTTTAGTAATGAATAAAAAATAGGAGTGCGGATAGCATAGTGAACGCATTATTATGGCGAAGATAGACACGAAGCCCACGTTTACTACAGTAGTACAAGTTCATATTCCAACTAGCTCTGCAGATGAGATAAAAGAAATTATTCAGATAGTGAGGGGAGTAGAAAATTTAATAGTCATGGGTGTCTGGAATTCGATAGTAGGAAAAGGTAGATAAGGAAATGTAGTAGGTGACTATGGATTCGGGGTATGAAATGAAAGAGGAAGCTGCCTGGTAGAATTTTGCACACAGCATAACTTAATCATAGCTAACACTTGGATCAAGAATCTTGAAGGAAGGTTGTATACATGGAAGAAGCCTGGAGATACTAGAAGGTATCAGATGGATTATATAATGGCAAGACAGAGATTTAGGAACCAGGTTTTAAATTGTAAGACATTTCCAGGGGCAGATGTGGACTCTGACCACAATCTATTGGTTACGAACTGTAGATTAAAACCTAAGAAACTACAAATGGTGGGAATTTAAGGAGATGGGATCTGGATAAATGACTAGACCAGAGGTTGTAGAGAGTTTTAGGGAGAGCATAATGGGACAATTGAAAGGAATGGGAGAAAGAAATACAGTAGAAGAAGACTGGGTAGCTTTGAGGGATGAAGTAATGAAGGCAGCAGAGGATCAAGTAGGTAAAAAGACGAGGGATAGTAGAAATCCTTGGGTAACAGAAGAAATATTGAATTTAATTGATGAAAGGAGAAAATATGAAAATGCAGTAAATGAAGCAGGCAAAAAGGAATACAAACGTCTCAAAAATGAGATCGACAGGAAGTGCAAAATGGATAAGCAGGGATGGCTAGAGGACAAATGTAAGGATGTAGAGGCTTGTCTCACTAGGGGTAAGATAGATACTGCCTACAGGAAAATTAAAGAGACCTTTGGAGAAAAGAGAACCACGTGCATGAATATCAAGAGCTCAGTTGGAAACCCAGTTCTAAGCAAAGAAGGGAAAGCAGAAAGGTGGAAGGAGTATATAGAGGGTCTATACAAGGGTGATGTACTTGAGGACAATATTATGGAAATGGAAGAGGATGTAGATGAAATGGGAGATATGATACTTCGAGAAGAATTATACACAGCACTGAAAGACCTAAGTCGAAACAAGGCCCCGGGAGTAGACAATATTCCATTAGAACTACTGAAAGCCTTGGGAGAGCCAGTCCTGACAAAACTCTACCATCTGGTGAGCAAGATGTATGGGACAGGCGAAATACACTCAGACTTCAAGAAGTATATAATAATTCCAATCCCAAAGAAATCAGGTGTTGACAGATGTGAAAACTACCGAAGTATCAGATTAATAAATCACAGCTGCAAAATACTAACACGAATTCTTTACAGACGAATGGAAAAACTGGGGAAGCTGACCTCGGGGAAGATCAGTTTGAATTCCGTAGAAATGTTGGAACACGTGAGGCAATACTGACCCTACGACTTATCGTAGAAGATAGATTAAGAAAAGGCAAACCTACGTTTCTAGCATTTGTAGACTTAGAGAAAGCCTTTGACAATGTCGACTGGAATACTCTCTTTCAAATTCTGAAGGTGACAGGGGTAAAATACAAGGAGCGAAAGGCTATTTACAATTTGTACAGAAACCAGATGGCAGTTATAAGAGTCGAGGGATATGAATGGGAAGCAGTGGTTGGGAAGGGAGTGAGACAGAGTTGTAGCCTCTCCCCGATGTTATTCAATCTGTATATTGAGCGAGCAGTAAAGGTAACGAAAGAAAAATTCGGAGTAGGTATTAAAATCCACGGAGAAGAAATAAAAACTTTGATGTTCGCCGATGACGTCGTAATTCTGTCAGAGACAGCAAAGGACTTGGAAGAGCAGTTAAACGGAATGGACAGTGTCTTGAAAGGAGGATATAAGATGAACATCAACAAAAGCAAAACGAGTATAATGGAATGTAGTCGAATTAAGTGGGGTGATGCTAAGGGAATTAGATTAGGAATTGAGACACTTAAAGTAGTAGATGAGTTTTGCTATTTGGGGAGCAAAATAACTGATGATGGTCGAAGTAGAGAGGATATAAAATGTAGACTGGCAATGGCAAGGGAAGCATTTCTGAAGAAGACAAAATTTGATGACATCGAGAATAGATTTAAGTTCAAAAAATTGTTCAAATGGCTCTAAGCAATATGGGACTTTACGTCTGAGGTCATCAGTCCCCTACATCTCAGAACTACTTAAACCTGACTAAGCTAAGGACATCACACACATCCATGCCAGAGGCAGGATTCGAACGTGCAACCGTAGCGGTCGCGCGGTTCCAGACTGTAGCGCCTAGAATCGCTTGGCCACTTCGACCGGCTATAGATTTACGTGTAACGAAGTCGTTTCTGAAAGTATTTGTATGGAGTGTAGCGATGTATGGATGTGAAACATGGACGATAAATGGTTTGGACAAGAAGAGAACAGAAGCTTTCGAAATGTGTTGCTACAGAAGAATGATGAAGATTAGATGGGTAGATCACATAACTAATGAGTAGGTATTGAATAGAATTGGGAGGAGTTTGTAGCACAACTTGCCTAGAAGAAGGGATTGGTTGGTAGGACATGTTCTGAGGCATCAAGGGATCACCAGTTTAGTATTGGAGGGCAGCGTGGAGGGTAAAAATCGTAGAGGGAGACCAAGAGATGAATACACTACGCAGATTCAGAAGGTTGTAGGTTGCAGAAGGTACTGGGAGATGAAGAAGCTAGCACAGGATAGAATAGCATGGAGAGCTGCATCAAACCAGTCTCAGGACTGAAGACCACAACAACAACAGATGTTTAGGCGTCTTCAAACAATGCCAGTGACATATCTCAACAGTACCCTGGTTGCTTTGATTCTTGTTCGCACATTCTCATTCACGTACCTGTCTCTATGTAGTCAAGAAGCTAGGTATCGAAATGTTTCTTAAATTACTATTTGTATATGCTCACTTTGCCTCATACTTCCGTAAAAGTGGGCAACTTTGTGACACTTATAGAAGTTGTTGTAGAGTAACCTTATAAAAATATGTAATGAGAAATTAAATTTTCACGTATATGGATATGTAGTTTTGTAGTCTTTATCCTTTAATTTTGATAGGAACAAAGCTTTTTGTGCTATGAACACAGCGGAATAATAGTTGTCATAAAATTTCTTTATAAACTGAGAACAACAATCAAGGTGCAAAGGTCTGAGAATATGGAATTGCTGAAGGAAAATATCAACAAATTAAAAGAAGTATTCATGAGGCAGTACGTGATTCGCTGGGTCAACAAAGAAAGGAAGAATAAAAACTCATAGCAGCAGACACAGAACATAGGGGTAACTTAAAAGTGAAGACGAAAATGTTTAAGAGTTTGCTGAGGATGAGAGAACTGGAGGACAGAAAAAGGGTCTGTGGATGTAAACTGGGAGGTTAAAAAAGAAATTATGATTGGAAAAAATGAGAAATGTGAAAAGAGATGTAAGGAGATGCCTGGAATGCAGTGAAGAATTTAAGAAGATATAAGAAAGAAGGGAAGAATATAACAGTTATTGGCTTCAGAGAATGGGAAAATCATTTCAAGACAATGCTTATAGAAGAGAGAACCACATATAAGAACATAGAACTAGAGTTCTGGATGAATTATCTGTGGGAAATGCAGACCCAATAACAACCGAAGAAGTAGGAACATCTGTGAAACAAATGGAAAATAGGAGAGCTCCCAGACCACAGTACATATCAATAGAATTAGTGAAGTGTGGGCTGAGTGTGTTATGGAACTGTCTGAGTAACTCGTTTAATTCATGCAAGTTAGCGTGAGAAGAAGTGCGCAGGGAATGGAATTTGCCACATCTAAGTCAAATTTTTAAAGGTAGTAATAAGGTATGTGGAAATTATCGTGGAGTCAGTGTTACAAACTAAGTTGATGTTGGTACGTAGTATAGTCAGGTCCGAAAAGACAGGACAGAGGGAATATTGATAGACTTTGAAGAGCGAAGTGGATTGCAGTAGTGAAGATCCAGTAATGACAACGTTTTTACTTTAACACAACTAATGAAGAGGATGATATGTTTTGTGCTAAGAAAATCATTAGAAGAATATGATTAGTGGGGACTGAAAGACAATTTACAAAAGGTTTAATACATATATAGTGGAAAAAACGCAGGAAGCTTAAGAGTAAACTACCAGCACGTCGGGGCACGTAGAAAGTTTAAATATTAGATGGTGTCCTATCGGGGGAGGGAACAAATGATTGGAAAATGCAACAACGAGTAGCCCATAGGAAAGAAGCAGTTCAGAAGCTAAATCTTCTGCAGTACTGAAGAGCCTATAACATGGTTGCTAGTGTTGGGAACTTACTCCAAAAAATAAAAGCAAATTGAGAGTTGTAAAAATGGACTGTTTCAGAAGATCATGTAGAGTATATCGGCGAGATCGTGTAAGAATATTTAGGGGAATGAGCTACACTCAAAAAAACATCACAGATAGAACAGAAGAACGGCAGATGGTCTGGTATGGTCATATAATGCGAATTACAGATGATAGGTGTTCCATCCTCATGGAAGAATCAGAAGGGGAAGACAGAAAGTTTTCTAGCTGGAAGGAGTATAGAAGGCCATAAAAAAGAGAAATAAAAGAACTCGATTATGCATGAGAAGGCAGACACCAATGGCGACAGATGTGTGGGTTGCGGCAATAGCTGTAGAAACTCTACAGGAAGAGAGAGAATTATCACAAAGTTATCCCCAAAGTGAAGACAACATTGTGACATGACGACAGAGAAAGAGGAGATAAATTTATCTGTTAGAAAGCTGAACTGGTCAAGTGTTTCTTTATGACAAACAATTATTACAACTTTCTGACAAATTTGGCCAATTTTATGCATTTTGTTTTATTCAACTGCAAAAAACATTTAACACTAAATTTGCCGATTTGGTAAGATTTATTTTGAAATTTTTTTAAAATCCAATACTAAGTGAAACAAAATATGAATGAAAAAAAGACGTGAATGAAGCAAAATAATTAAACCAAGCTGTTACACACTTATTTAGTATATGTTCAATGGAAATATATGAGGAAAATGAAGTCATGACACTTGCAGTTAATGTAGGTTAATTCTTACAGAGAAGAAACAACAACCAGCCACTATTAATACTGCTATTTATTTAGGCAAATAGCGCCGTTACCGGTTTCGAACTGGCAAGTTCATCATCAGACGGCTGTTCACATGATTTTAAAGATACACTTATATGGTATTATGTAAATACTGTCATCTGTCAACTTCATTTGTAATATTATACGTTCATAATGTAAGGTTTATCTTTGTGTTTTAATTTTCATTAAGTTATGTCATTCTTTAAAAACAGTCATTCTGTGAAATCAAAGCAACCTGTATATTGTGATGTCTGTGAGAGAGAACGTCTCTGACACTGTTGAGTTTGTAAATCTGTAATCTCTGTGACAACTTCACATGTGTCAAATTCTTTTTGGTGTGTGTGTATGTGTGGTGCTTTGCACAATATGGTGATGTACAAGTTACGTAAGTGCTGGATATATTTAGGAATATGCGAAAAATACAATCCTGCAACTTCGCAACAAAATCGCGAGAAATTTTCGATGTAAGTACCATAACCACTTAACCTCACATATTTATTTACGCTGTATTTCATCGTTTGGAGGTTAGTTATTTTCACATAGGGCGCTCCTAACACTGTTTTTCTACCGTAGGGAAACAACACACCAAAAATACTTCGCCACAGTGGAATAATAAAAATCGAAAACGGACGATAATGTAAAGTGTATCTTTAAAATCATGTGAACACCCGTCTGATGATGAACTTGCCAGTTCGAAACCAGTAACGGCGCTATTTACCTTAATAAATAACAGTATTACTAGTGGCTGGTTGTTGTTTTCTTCTATGTTAGAATTAACCTACATTAATTGTACACAGCCACTGTTTCACCATGTCAGTTTTCGACAAAACAGCAACTTGCAGTTAACACCACATTCTCTAGGAAAGGTAATAACATAAAAGTGTTTGACACTTTACTTACAAGAGAAAACAAAATCATGAGACATTTAACGCAATATTCCTAACAACTCTAGGTGGTTATTAGGAACAAAGCTACAAAGTCTTTTTTTTTAACAAACCATTCACAAATACCTGCAATTTCATCAACGAGACTTGTTTTCTACAATTTCAATTGTTATACTTGTTTGTGCAAATATGTGTGCTGTCACGAAGTTATCCCTTTAAAGTACAATAATAACATGTTTCGCTTTCCAGTAGCTGAAAGAAATGTTAGTGCACTTTAACTCATTTACAGAATGGTCAGCACATGTAACTTATTTATGTGGTCATATCTTCAGTTAATCACCTCTTCAAAGCTCTATGTAATAAAAAGTTTCCAAGAAATCCAAAAACAGTTTTTTTCCACCTACAAACAAAACACCTTTGTGTTCAGCTCAAGTGCAATGCATGTACTTGTAACTTCCACCAATGGGAGCACTATGCGAGACACACTACTACAGGACAATCTGTTCCTTGTCAACCTGGCTTACAGTATTTAAGAATAAAAGGCTAAAGTGCGTTGTTGTCACAAAATTGCCACTTGTACTTTACATTATTCAACATGATGCATCTTATCGTTCTCTATGATTCTACTTCACTTAACATTAGATTGCGTGAAAATACGAAGCACAAATAAAATATACTTAACTCACTATTGATTCATTTCGAATATTTTGTTGTGTAGGTTCATTCAACTGTGTCTTTTTTCTACTGTTTTTCTCTGTTATCGCTGCAGATCCTTAGATAATCTTACCAGATAGAAAACACGATGCCTTTATTAATCTATAATACCATTTTATGACGATTAAATGCCATTCAACCGCAACTAGTACAGATTGCAGACTGAATAACCCCATTGTGTCTCAACCGTTGACGGTACGTTGGTATTTCTTATGCCAAAGTAGCTTATGACACTGATAGCTATAAAAGAGGGATTTTTAATTTAAATGTTCAAAATTTTACCTTTATTTCTTTCAAAGGACAAAAAATAATTTTGTGCTTGAATAAAAATTTAAAAATTGTCACAGTCACAGCTTTTAGAACTTATTTTTTTCTTTCGCATATTCTATATTGCAGAAACTCTGTGAAGACGTTGTCTGTGGCGAGTTATCGATTCATGGACGCAAGCTATTTGACACACTCCCTAGGAATGTGATATAAGGAAACACTTTGGCGTGATGTAGCGGCAGCCAAAAAGGGGTGACTGTACCACATGGTTCAGTGAGAAAGTTTACATTAGATGCACAAAGAGTGTTCTAGTTCGATGCTGCCAGTCCACGTGGGCTGACGTGCAGAAACGCTGCTACATGTGAGCAAGACATGAAGCAAAACTGAAATCGGTTTCTATAGCTCATTCTCAAATCACAAAAAAAATGTTTGTTCTAGTTTGTGTTGGAAGGTTTGGTGCATGGTATTCCCAGCATTTCCAGGACTTTAACGAACACTTATCTATGTTTCCACCATACATTCGTTGTTTGGTGTGATGGGCATTATAATCATCACATACCTTTTTCAAAGTCGCAGCCAATGCGACACTTCGATTGTTCCTTTGCATGTTTTTCAGCACCAAGAATAATCATCAGATTGAAATACACTGAGATTTGATGGTTCATCGCCATATATACGATTTCAATTCTTCGTGTCTTTAAAATTCAAATGTCTGACTGGAAGAGTTAGACGAACAGACTGAGACCAGCATACTTAATGCACATTAGTTGTCTATAAGCTATGTTACTTACTAGCGTTTACGGTTCAGTGGTACATCTTCTGAATTCAGTACATTGTTCATCTGTACCCTTCATTATTACCTACTCTTATTCCATTCCTTCTTGAAATACCGCAGTCAGACAGTGTCAAAATATTAATTCTTGGATATACACTTTACAGAGAAGACGACATTGTTATTCAGGGGATATTTCAAGATATTAAATTTTATCTGGGTTTGAGGGAGGAGCAGGAGTTTACTAGTTTTACAATGGAGAACTAGGCATTTCAGTTTCTAAAAAATCATTTTACATTAATAACATCGTCATAGAAGATCGTTTTCCTGTCAACGTATAAATTTCATTTCATTTTATCAAGATATTAATGTTCACAATTTTGTCTTGCAAACTATAACAAAGATTTATAATTTATCTAGGAACATAAAAATTAATATATATAGCCTTAGCGTTCAAATTTTATAATTTAATGAGTACAGCCATTGGAATCTTCTTCAGCAAAGTTCTGTTTTAATGTTTGTAAATAAGTCGTTAAGGCTGGTGCCCACCATGAAACCTATAATCTCACCATGCATACTTATGCATGTAGTTTCACAATCATTGAGATTCGAGCCTGGAGAATATCCTTCCCTGAAATAGAAAGTATGTCATTCTGATTTAACTAGTGTTCATAATTAAATCGGCGTTTCATAAAGATACATGTCAATTGTAACAAGTTTCGTCAAGAACATGAGTTGACAATCGAGGAATCTTCTCATTAGAGCTTTGATTGCTGTAAATGTGAAGTCATAGTACTTACTGAAGTTTACATGATGAAAAGGAAATTATAGCAATTATATCAACTTTTCTTTCCACATCCGATCACCTTCTCCTACCCTCACTCCATACCGTTTGATACAAAGTTCTTCACCTCCTCAAACCCCTGGAACACTTTCCCCTGTCTTGCATCTCTCATATTTACAAATCTCAGAACATCATGGCACAGTATCCCCTCTTCAACATACCATGGTTTGCTACTCACTCTTACCAGCAATCCCACCTTTTCTCTCTCTTATTGTTTCTGTCTCTGCCTCCAAACACTCCACACACATTCTTTCCCCTGATGAATTTAAAAGCTTTTTCCTTGCACACTGTGAAATCATCCCTCAAAAAATGATCATAGTATCAGCCGTTAACAGCTACTCACACCTCCAAAAGAAGGATGTAGCTTATATTAACCTCTGTGACCAGAATTCTATTTACTTTGCAACTCCGATGTTTCACCAATCAGTATTTTCCCATATACACATCCTACGTGATTTTCTAATAAATTTCCTTCTAACACTATCCACATCTCTAATCTTTAGTCACGGGGAGCCCTCACCCCAATCATTATTATGAGAAGTATTTTATCACCATTGATTCATTGTATAATTGTATGAGTATGTCTGTAAGTAGCCTTTTACAATAGCGTCTGAGTGCTGATGGGTCAGGTGGTATCCAAAAATAACATCAAAGTGGTTATGACGTTGACCTCACATTCAGCAGAAGTAGGGTTCAAATCACTGTCTGGCAACCCATATTTGCAGTCCTCTTGGATTCCCTAGATCTATTAGGTGAAAGCGCAGATAGTACCTTCGAAAACAGCAGCATCAGTTCCTTTCTCTATCTTTGGCTTTTCTGAGCTTCAGCTTGCTCTTGTCGAACGAAGGTCAAACCCTAATCTCACTTCTTCATTTTTACAGGTACTTGCCTTTGTAGATCCGTCTGCCAGACTATAAAGCTATGAGCCAATGGTTTAGGTGATGAAGTATCTAACGTCGTATTATGCTGAAGGTTAACACAGTATTGAATTATATGATGTCTACTATTACAAATCAAACAATGGATACAAAAGACGATCAAATAAATTTTGTAACTGATCTGTGCTTAGGTTTAAAGGAAAAACGAAGCACTAGAAACATTAAAGTCGCGGGTGCAAGTTAGAATAATGGTGACGATAGTAGCGACAAAAATGTTGTGTCACAAACAAATTTTAACACGAGTGGTGATGACTTATACCATGGTTACAAAAGACAATCAAATGAATTTTGTAACTGATTTATTCTTAGATTTAAAGACAAGACGGAACATCAAAAACAATAAATATGGGGGTCTAAGTTAGAGTAATGGTGACGACAGTTACGGCGAAAATGGTGTATCATAATTAAATCCTAACACGAATGATGATGACTTCTGACACGAGTGCCGAGCATAGATAAACGTGTTGATGCAACTAGTTGGCGGTGAGACCAACTACAGGCGATCATTCCCTGGTTTCAGAACGCTCTAACGAGGAAGTACTGCTGGCGCTGTGAAGCAGTCGGCGCCGTCGATATCAGTGTCAATCGATGTGTCACGCTAAATAAACGCCAAAGATTTTAGAACTGAGAATGATAAATGATGGAAGTTCCGAGAATTTTATCCTCCTGTCTGGTTTACAAAAATAAAAATGTTTGTGACTGAGAACAATTTCTAACGTCAATCTGGATTGGATTGTAAGTCACAGAAAATATATATGAGACAGATAGTAGCAGTTTCTGGATCATAATGACAATAGGATGGTTTATTGAAAAAAGAGCACGAAAAAGTCATGTCAGGCGTTCTTGAATGTATTTAACCACGCCCTGTCAGCCACTACGGAATTGATCTGTGGGATCTCTGTTTAACATGTAGGGAATACTGAAAGAGAAATACCGGAATCGACGAAATAGTTCGCCTGATGATGGACATGAGGTCGTCTGCAGAAATATTGTGCCCGTTGGGCACTGCCATTCAACCGTTCACCCGTGAGCTATTTCGTCATGAATTACACTGGGAGGGAAAGAACCAATTAACGGAGTTACTTACACATCTGAACCTAACGTGATATTAGGAGTGGCATGATCATCTCCCAACAACAAACCATTTGTGTCGATGATGTACCCTTTTGGACTAAACAGTCCGAAGGTAAAATTGCCTCCCATCGGATCTCCAGGTGGGGACAGTTCCAGAGGTGATTGATAATAGTAGCCAAGTCGACAATAAAATTAAAGCAATGAAACTGTATAATAATGTGCCAATGTGAAATGTTAGACCACAGGGAGTTTGTGGTAATCTGGAGATAGTAAAATCGAAGATGGTAGGGCCACAAATAGAAATGTATTAAGAATGAGCGAAATTAGATGGGAAGACTAAGGTGATTTCTGGAACGACCATTTCCGTGTAATATGGTCAGGTGATCAAAACAAAATAACTGAAGTTGGCGCAGTGTTGGCTCGGAATGAGGATAAAGACTCGCAAGGTCTGTAAAGAGTACGGTTAATGACAAGGCGAAAGCAGAACTAGTAGATTTAGCTGTCATTCAAGTATATATGGTGTCCCAGGAGGAATATCCAATTTACAGGGAACGAGCTTTTTCAGCAAAAACGTCTAGTCAACTTGGACTCTAAAATAAACACCGTAAGAGCACTTCTTCATGACACTGACCTCACATTCAGCAGAAGTAGGGTTAAAATCACTGTGTGGCAACTCATATTTGCAGTTGTCTTGGTTTCCCTAGATCTATTAGGTGAAACAAATCTCTCCTACTGCAAGCTCTTTGCTTTCCATATTTTGGGAGGAAGTAGTAGGGACCAAAACAAGAAAAACTGCCTAGTAAACATTGGCTCTAAAATGCATACCTTGCGAGCTACGAGTACTTTTTCCAGTAGAAGAGTTACATTACAAAGTTGCGAAGATGACTACCCTCATAGCTCTTAAGGTGTGCATGTGGGATCCCAGATTTATTGTCCTTCTTGTCTTGCTTTGATCCGTACTACCAGCTAGTAAAAGATGAAAAGCAAAGCGCTTGGGCTAGAAGAGATTTGTTTTACTTTATCGAAGATGAAAAGTACTCATAACTCTTAAGGTATGCATTTTAGAGCCTATGTTTAGTAGACTTTTTTGCTTCGAATGATTGTTCTTGTCATGTCCCTGAATATTTAGCATTCCTCCCAGGACACTCTGTACACATGCTCTATCATAGTTAATGGCACAAACACTTACTGCTAAAGGTACACGATACAAGAAGTAAAGAATCTTAGTACGCATACGTCCGCAAACGAACCGTTTGCGAGACATTTGCGACTTTGTGGTTGTCAGCCACCACTGAATTGATTCAGATAGGAATACGTAACGATGCTGTCCAACATTAAGAAAAGTTATTAGAGTTACTTTGGCGGAAGTACATTTCTTGTGAATGAACACAACAATGGTTACAAGACTATACTCGTAGTTAAAGGAGGTGTTCAAAGTGTCGTTCTTATTCCCAAATGCAGGCCTTTACAATTCGGAGCAACGAGTTCTGAATCCTTTCAAACACACCTCGATCGTTTCGGAGTTCTTGAAAAGCACTGACAAGTCTCTGCTCCAGTTCCTTAACGCTGTTAACTAGCTGCATGTTTAAGGTGGCCCCAAAAACTAAATATTCACGGGTATCAGATCAGGTGATCTTGCAGGCCACTGTACAGATCCTCCTCGCCCCGTCCATATTTGGCGATATCGGTATGTTAGATGTCGTCTCACCATAGCAGCAAAATGTGCCTGTGCTGCATCATGCATGTACCACATCCTCTGACGTAGCTCTGAGGGAACATCCTCAGGCAACCCTGCAACCGAAGGTAATTCTGTCCATTGAGTTTGTTTGGCTTCATGCACGGCCCAATAATGCGACCATTTACTGCCCCTACTCACACATTCAATGAGAAACGTCGCTGATGTGGAGACCCCTGCACGGCATATGGGTTGGAGCATAGATGACTCCAAACGTAAGAACTGTGATAAACGAAAATATCACCACGAGTGAACCGTGGTTCATCTGTAAATAAAACGGTTTCTTGCAGCTTCTTGTTGTAACCACTGACAAAACGTTGTCTACAATATGACCAAAGTCCGCCTTACCAAGAAACTGAACTCGTTGGAGTTGGTACTGGTAAGTTGCACTACTGTGGTTCATTCCAGGAATTTGTGTGGAAGGTCTCCAATTCGAGATTCCTGGAAAGCGTCCGACCGTTTCCAGCATGACATCTTCAAAAGGGAATGCTTCGTCGTACAAGCGTGCAGCCTCTCGTGTATTACCTTAGCCATACGAGACCTGAAATGCGTTGCCGCATACTCATTATTACTATAAAGTACCATGTTACCAACAACACTCGTAGAAAACAGCTGGCACTCTGGAATCAACTGACATTATGGCTTTCTGACTGTGTACTGTGCTGTCATATTCCTTCTGTTTTTAATTCCACACCCCAAAAAATGGAAAGAAAGGCCACACCAAGGACCAGCATGCACTGTTTATACAGAATCACGTAAGGAGTGGCTGGTAACCACAAAGTCGCTATTATCTCGTAAATGTTTCATTTGCGAACCTTCGTTTATGGAGCCTTTTCTGCATCTAGTATTATGTACTTTCAACTGTATACACCTATGACATTAATTACGACACACCCTGTATGCCAACATCTGGACAAAGTCATGATGAAATAATAAATTTGATGCAAATCCTTTCAGGTCTCTGCAATATTTTGATATCAGATAGAATCCTGTTGTTATAGGCGAATGGAAGACTGTGGTATGACACACAAGAAACTGAAAAGGCGGGAAGGTAAGGAGTACGAACCAGAAATAAAATGAAAATTGCATGGAAAGTATACTGATGATCACAAGAAGATTGTTATAAACCAGTCCAAGAAGGTGTTGTACATGCATAACACCCGGGGTTGCAGTACGTTATGAAACTGACAATAATATGGTAAGAAGGAAATAAAGAAACCAAGTCAAACAAAGTAAATATTGTCCTGGATTGATATATGCAGTGATCGAGTACAAACTACAGTCGAAAATAAATTGGAAATTAAATGTAAAAACTGAGAGGTGGACAATAGATAAATCAAAAATTGTTAACTAACAGAGAACTATAGAAAATCAATTAATTTGCAACTAAAAGACATTGTAGATCACAAAATAAACCACTGTGGGGCAAAATCTAAGAAAGGCAATAATAACTGTAGCAATGGACAAAGCTGGTCTCTCACAAAACTCAGGAAACCATAATTAAATTATCACACAGTACTTTTAATAGATGATAGAAAACGCGTAAAGGAAGAAATGAATCAGAATTCAATAGGCTAAGGACTTAGTTAACAAGAAAACAAAAATCCTAAAGAAGAATGACTGGAAGCCATATGTGAAGAAATTAATAAAACTACAAAAAAGGAAACAAAGGCAGACAACCACGTAAGTCTTATAAAATGGAGGATGTAGCTAACGGGTGAGACGCAACAAACACAACAATTAAATGCGATAGAGCGACGATTGGAAAAAGAACAACGAGAAATGGGAAATAAATTTTAAAAGAAGACTCGACAAAACATTAAATGATCTAAAAGTAAAGCAGGCTGGTGTCTTTAACAACACCATAGGTGGAATGCTGCAAGCATTAGACCCAGTAAAAAAGTCTCTGACCTATAGTTTAATCAATGATGAGGGTTTTAAGAGACGTATCGTGTTAACGATTCCAAAGCAAAACAGAGCAACAATTTAAAATCACAGGAATCTGAACATTATAACCCACAATTCGGAAACATTAACATGTATAATACGCAGACGTAATAAGAACAGTAGTGAAACCAATTTACTCAAGACGACTTTCGCTTCAGACGAGACAGGGACACAAGAAAAGCGATACTGTGCCTTTACAGTATAACTGAAGGTAGCTTTATAGTCAACAGCGTAGTTGACACAGACTTTGTAAACCCCAAGAAAGTATTCGACATTGTTAAGTGGAATAAACCAACGGAAGTTCCAGAAACTTTACTCTAGAGCAAACAGTGATTGTTTGGATATGAAATAAACAACAAAAAGTCAGAATTCTTAAAGGCGTTATTCAACATCTCGATAGAATATGCAGTAACTGAATGTAAAGAATGGCATAGGTATCAGAAAAAATGGATAAGGAATACAGATGATGAGGTTTGATGATGACATAACTATGATAGCTCCAGATGAAAGAAAGATCCAAAGAATCTTGAAAATGGCAATTAACTAAAATAGATAGAAATACTTATGTCCCAATGAATAAGAAGAAATGAATACTGAAATCAGAGTAAATGAAACAAAACAAATAAGATCATACAAATATTTAGGAAGTAAGATGATGGAAGATGGAAGAAGGAAAGAAGACATAAAACGAAGAATTAGAGAAGCAGAAGTAGTGTTCGTAAGTAAAAGAACAATAAGTTGTTACAATAACACAAAAAATTGAATTGAGAAAACGCTGTTTTAGGTTTGACACGTAGACCTTTGAAGCATGGACAACAGGCAAAAATTAAATGAAAACTATTAAAGCATTTGAGGAACAATGCCGGATACGCATGCTAAAGGAAACGGACAGATAAAACCACAAACAAGGAAGTATTGCAAAAACTGGAGAAAAAGATCGTTTCGGAGAAGAATACAGTGAGAAGACGTAAGTGGATTGGTCACATAATACGACACAACCAGTTCCTTGTATGTATCCTACAAGGAACATTACAAGGAAAGGTAGCCGAGTGCGACACGACTGCATTTTTAAAACAAGCTATACGTAATGCAGGAGTCTCTAATTAATGAAGAAGTTAGCTTCTAATAACTCTACATGGTGAGGTACCAACCAGTAGTAAGACTGATGGTGGACAGGAACCCTATTTATTTATTTATTTATCAGGTTGCATGGGACCATGCTAGGTAAAGCTACTTGACCATGAAGTGGCAGCACAGGTAAGCAGAGAAATCCAAATCGCTATGTTTAGTGCTTTATTGGTTTGAGATAGAGCTATTTCAGCTACAATACCATTCCTGAGAATAATAAATGATAATGTTAAACTTTGTTTCTATTCTTAAGAGTAATTGTTGCCAATACTGTGTGATTATACAACAGTACATACGTCTAGCTGTTTTTGAGATCAATGCTACATTGATCGGTACTGTCAATGCCTAATGGTTTGTTGTTATGTTTTATAGGTGGCGTGATTATATGATTGTGGCAGCCATGCTGTCGTATCTCGACCGTTAATATTGTTGTAGTTGGTTTTTTTGTGCGTATTACGTCAAGGCAAACAACATAATACTGTTGTTACTTTTCATAAGCCAAGTAATTTTCGTAACCAAAACTTCAAGATTGGGAGATTCTAACTGTCAATAAAGTGACAGAGGACTTTGGAGCTTTGTGCTGGATTTACTATAGAGGATCAGGTAGTGATAGTGGAAGTGGTCTGGGAATACTCTTTGTAGGGACTGGGCTTTTAACGTAGGCGGTGACTTGGACAAGATTGCTGTTCGAACTCGGTCCACTAATGTTCGCTGTGCACAGATGTTGCGATGTTATGGTCAATACTATCTTGACAGTGGTGTGGTGCGAGTTAATATAGCACTTAAAACGGTGTTGACAGGGTACACATTTCGATGGTGCCAATTGAGGATATTCGTGCGTCCTGCAATACTAGACACAGCCTACCTTAAAAGGGACTGGTAAGGCATGAATTGTGAAACTTATAAGTGTCAGTACAGTAGATGGATCTGTGCTCATTCAAAGCCAAATTCTGGTGCTAACGTGCGGAAGTTGTAGACGTTTACAGGATGAAGTGAAGTAGAGGGTATCCTTGCTTGAAGAAGGTTCCTTTGAAGCTAGAACATAGTTCAGTGAGTGGGGAATACAGATAAAAAGTGCAGTATTATTTCGTCTGAATATTAACAGAACTAAAGGCAAAGTCGATACATTACTAATAGATCTTGTCACTGGCATTATTTGTGTGTCAGAACTTCATTTAGGCACCGAAGAAATACTAAAGCTTCCTTTCGAGGAGTACATTTTATCTGATTTGTATTCAAGCAGTTCTTTGCAGAATGGAGGAGTGGCCTTGCAACGTCTCATTGTGAATACCAAATATTTGAAGGCTATGCAGGTGAGTTCGAATTTTTAGGGAAATAGCTTTTCATTATAAGTCTTTACATATCCCCCAGTTCAAACTAGAGGGCTTTCCTCTCCAGACACTACACTGTGCTAGCCTCGGGCCTTAAGAAAGATATGAGTTTGGTTCTGTGTGGGGATTTCAGAATAAACGTTCTGACTGATTCTCCAGAGAAAAAAAAAATGTTTGATGGTTTTAGCTGACACTTACGACCTAGTACGGACTGTATATTTTACAACTAAAGTTCAGGGAAACAGCAGCACATTCATAGACAATATCTTCATAGATTATTCTCAAGTGTTTGGCCACAATGTGGGGAAATTTGTAAGGGAGTGCCAGACCATGATGCAGAGGAGGTTATACTGCAAGGAGTCGAGCCACATTGCTCATCAACTGCTTCTGAATGGTAAGACAAGACAGAAGGCGACTAGGTTGAAACTCAAGCGAATCATAAGCAGAGAGGGAAAATTTCCGGAAACTCCATTCTCACTCGAAGAACTGGAAAGAGCAGTGCGAGAACTGGAAGAAAATAAAGATACAGGAACGAATGACATGCGAACTGAGCAAATAAAGCAGTTTGTTGCAAAGACTAATGAATAGCTAGTGAGGATGATGAGCAGATGTTTGGAAACATATCAGAGTCCCAAACTGTGGAGGAAAGAACATCTAGTGGCATTACTAAAGCCTGGACAAGCCGGATTCAGACCAGGGAATACTATATCTGACTCAACACACTGAAGACGATTTTTAAAGAAAATTGATACCTGCTGCTGTCTTTGTTGTCCTTTGTGCTGCGTGTGACACAGTGATCCACCTACGACTTCTCACGAGACCCTTCGAAATAACAAAGGATATTCGACTGAATTACACGTTACGAGGTATGTTGGGAAATAGAAGATTCTGCGTAACCCTCCAAGGGAAGAAAAGTAGATGGAGAAACGAAAAGACTGGATTAGCGCAAGAGACGATCTTTCCCTAATGCTGCACAATAAGTACAAAAATGATCACCCGTACCAGCCGGAAATAAAGGGACTCATATATGCACACAAGACTGCCATTACTGCTCAAGGAAGTATATCTGAAGAGGCTGGAAGAAAACTGACGGAGAATTTCCATCCTTGGGGATCTACTATGAAGAAAATCATCTACGACCTCATCCAGAAAAAGAGGAAGTATGCGCATTCCTCCTGCGTAATAGAGAAGCCTCAGTAGAATTGGAAATATAATGGAATGGGGTTACACCGTAGCACTGTACCGAACCAAAACTACTTGGTAATCACCCAAACCGTGCATTGTCATTCAGAATTATTGCACTGATCTGAAAGGAAAACCATGTACAAGAAACAATATTACACGTAAAATGACTGTTTCAACATGGAGAGAGCAATCTGAAGTTCTTCGCTCATCAGCAATGGGACTATGTTTTGCAGCCGGAGAATAAGCGGCACCGTATAGGAGGCGCCTAGCCACTCCAGACAAACAGATTTTTTTTTTTTAGATAAAGCTGTCAGGATTGACACCGGATGCCAGAGGCACCCGTGCAGAAAATTTACCCGCTTGCGGCCATAGCGCCACCAAATAACAGACCCAAATTAGCCTGTGGGTTAGAGGGAAACAAGCAGAAAATCGACCTAACGCACTTAGTGTATGACCACCAAATATTTTCAACTCGTCTTAAGTCAAAGAAGAGCTTTATCGAATGAACAGCACTGCTAAAAGGCCAACCTGAGACCCACCTCCTAGCTTTTGTGGTTGGACTTCCTGCCAAATACAAATTAGCACCCCAAAGAGGAAATCATACGAGGGCAGCAACTACAGTATAGTACTTGAACAACACTAAATACACTAATAACAAGAGTCGCAAAATGCTAAGGAAACATTGTTAAGTCTGAAGACGATGAGTGTGAATGTGGAGAAACACAGATGACTGAGCTTTTGCCCACGGATGGAGTTTGTTTGCACTCTGGAAGATCTATTTTTGTGGAATGACAAGGCCATTAAGGCTCTAGAGTCTTGGAGGAAGAGAGCTTAGATGTTCTTGCCTGGACACTGAAAGTAAAGTAAGTAAGTACCACTCGAGTAACGCTTGAATAATGTATTTTTTTCTATTTTATATTCTAGTTTGGTGTATTTTTGTGACGATTATTCTGCAGCCATCAACTTTTTTAATTTAATAGCAATTTTTTAGTTTTCAGTTTCAGTCCTAACGATCTTAATGTCATTGAAAAAATTTTAATGCCTGTTGTTCTGAGCGCCCTGAAAGCGAAATCCATTAAATTTTTAGCAATTTTTTCACCAAATTTAAAGGGCGTTGAAAAGTATTCTATAATTTGAGGAATGGTAATACGGATCAAAACAAGACGAAAATGTCCAGTAAACATGGTCTCTAAAATGTATACCTTAGAGTTACGAGTATTTGTTCTTCTTCACCAATGTGAAACACATCTCTTCTACTGCAAGCTCTTTGCTACTACGAACGACCTACAGAATGCAGCAAATTAATGAGGACACGTTCCTCTATTATTGTCCATGGATACAGCATATATTAAATAATTATTAGTTCATTACTGTAGACCGTATTTGCGAATCTAGGGGAGTGCCGCCCATATATTAGTTCTAACTGAACCAGTTGATATTTCGATAAGTTTTTGTAAACATTTTACAAAATTATAGAATAAAAAATACGCCTGAGTTGTCAGTAATTTCTTAATTTATTGCGCTACCGGCGTCGAAACATAAAGCTTCAGATTCAGGTGCCACCAAATAATTATGGGAACACAAATTTTTTGACAGCCGGACGAGTCAGTCATGGGGAGTCACACCACGTCAAACAAACACGTGGGAGCATAGGGCTAGCAACCACAGCGTCCACCGGACAACACGACACGAAAGTGACCAGTCCAGAAAGCAGGGCACCATCTGCACAAATATTCGGGCTTGTTTTCCACAGACTAGCAGACTCTGGCTCCTTTGCTCCACTAGTCACATCCGTGTCGTGCTGTCCAAGCAGGCGCTGTGGTTGCTACTACTACGCTCCCACGCGGATTTTTTTCCCTATAAATATGTTCCGAAGTTGCGGATGCTCACCTGATCAAATATTTTGTTTTACATAGTTGTTTTTTCTTTGCACTTACCAGCATAATGGAAGCCTCTAATTCCACACTGGAAATATGCAAACTTGATCATCTGTTATGGCCAAGTTGAAAGGGTACAGTACCGCCCGACATTGAAAATAGGTACAACATACTTCATTATTTTTGTCAGAACAACACATTTTTTTTGTAAAATAACTCAATTTCAATTAATACAGTGAAGCCGGATACCAGTGTGGGAAAGAATGACAATTTATTTATTTAATTGATCACATGTGCACTCCCACAAAGTAAATCCCTACATCCAGATTGATGAGATCTGTGACATGAATGAATGTATGGTCGTCTGCTAACCGCAGATAGTGAATGTGAATATATCATCATCTTTGAGACGATCCTTTGGCCACCTTTGGTGGGACCAAACAGATGAAATTTACCTGAGCTTTGAGCGCCTGAAATGTGGCTGACCAATACGGTAGCAAGGTGCTCCCCCACTTCGACAGAGGTGTGAGAGGACCTGAACAACGGCCATGTTTCAGCACGCTGCCGCTGGATCTTGTGCTGTTAAGACCTGTTTTAGTTGTGCTCCGTAATGACAAAAGAGTAGAGACATGGTATGCATGTGGAATATTTAAGAGTAGTTTGAAATAATAATTTCTCTATTTCAGGAACTTTTGTGGGGAGAATTAAATGTCAGGCAGGTAATATTAATGGTATTGTAGTAATCTTCGGAACTGACCAACGGTCACAATGAAACCACGTGTAGCAATAAGTTGAAATACTTCCGTGTATTTAAGTTAAGCTGAATTACTAGCGTGTGTACAATAAGTTGAAATATTTAAGAAATAGCGTGTGTACCATAAGTTGAAATATTTAAGAAATGGCGTGTGCAGGACTTGAAATTAGAGACGAGAACTTCCACGTGGTGAGTACTGTGTGAGTCTCATTCTGTGTATGAGACAAAGGATAAAGAGAAGTACTCGTCCATGGTATCAGTTGAGGACTCGCGTGTGTGATGAATATGTTCTTAATATTACTTTGCGTGATATGATTCCGTGTGACGCTAGATTTTAAACTCTGAGAGAGAAGCAAGGTGAGTCGGCCGTCTATCCAGCAACGCCACTTGGCTTGCATTGCACAGGAAGACGTACAAATATCTCCAGAGTTCATAGTAGTAAAGTAGAATTACAAAGTGGGGCAGTGTCGTGTGAAACTGGGATAAATACTAATTGAAGTGGGAAAGCTGAAAGTGATAGTGTTGTGACTATTTAGTGTTTTGTATTTCATATTGTAGTGTGATGTATGTCATGTAATTTGGGTATGTGTGGTTTGCATGGGAGAGTAGCAAGGTAGTTTCAAAAGATTAGTGGGTTATGCTTGTTCCTTCTGTACTGCTCGGTCTGGAGGATAGTTTCGTGATGATGATTGTGAGAGTCGAAGTGTGAGAAATAATAAAAGATCCACCATCCTATCCAGAAAGCGCACTGTAGCGTTAAATAATTACGAGACCATAATACAGAGATTCACCAATGTAAAGCCATGCCCACTGGGCGGAATTTCTCATGTGTTATTGTTGTAGGTTATAGAATTTGTGTGTTTAGGTTAGAGAATTTACCAGAATAAATAAGATAGTGAAAAGAGAAAGATTGGTGGACTTTTCCTTCGAATTGTATGTTGTCGTAATGTCCCGAATTTATAATGTGTGCGCCATTCATATTCAGTGCGGTGGCCACGTGTTGACAAAAGCCGTTAAATAAAAATAGAAAGAAAATGTGGTATTGCCAGTGCGTAGTGTACAGTCAGAGTTCTGTAAATTACTGATAGTCAGATGCGTGTTTCCATTGCGTATTAATCATATAGGAGGATAACTTGTAACTTAATTGTGAGTACGAGAGTTCATGTTACTCGATAAATAAGAATGAATCCACTCGCTTGGCAGACCACTCATCTTGCAGGCCTGACTGCTTGATGCCACACTATGAGCAAGGCATGTGGGTGCCTCTCAAAGTAAATGAAAGCAACTGTGGAGTTCGTGTCCTGTGTGCTGAAAAACATCCAGAACGCGAGGTACCATCTGTACGACTATTCAGCCGTCTTATTCTGTGACTAGCAGGCCATGGCTTCCCAACTCCAACAACGGCGGATCGTGGCACACCTCGCACCATTCGTAATCGTGTTGTGCGGGAACGAGTATTGCAGCGAGTCGGCGAAGATTCTGAAATTAGTGTACGTACAGTTTAAGCATTTATTGCCGTTACTCATCTGCTAATCTGGGAGATCCTGCGTGAACAGTTGCTATACGCACATCACGTAAGTCCTTCAGCCACAAGATCAGCCTATCAGGAGCTAGTTCTGCCAATAGACGTTGCAAAGATATAGTGAAGATCCACTTACCACGACAGAGATACTGCTCAGGGGTGAAGCTGCGAGATGGGATTGTCAAGTTTCATAACCAACATGTGCAGGCTGAAACAGATCCACACACAGCTCAAGAAGCAAGTCATCAGAGGCAATTTTCAATTAATGTATGGACAGAATATGCTAATAGGGCCTTACATACAACTAAACAGATTCATTGGTGCAAAGTACGTCAGTTTGAATCAAATGATTTGCCTCTTTTGCTGGAGGAGGTGCCCTTCGGACAACGGCTGGACATGTGGTTCATGAATGATGGAGCACCAGTCCGTTTTCTCTTAAACGTCTGAGAACACCTCACACACAATCATTTAATGCGCAATGGTTTCGTCTGAGAGGTTCAGTGCGTTGGCCAGATCGTTCCCCAGATCTTAACTTTCGCGAATTTTTAGTTGTGGGGAAACCTGAAATCTTCGGTCCTTTATATGATGTACGAACACTACAGGAACACGTAATCAACGTCTGGCAACACATCCGCGACCAGCTTGCAGTTTTTCAGAGGGTCTGTGATCTCTAAGACGTGGAACACAAGCATGCCTTACTATGAATGGATACAATTTTCTATTTCGGCTTTGGATCGTAGTACCACCTCTCAAAATACTGGATATTTCTTTTAACTCCCTGTATAAACAACTGTTTTATAAATTAATCAGCCTTCTTCTTGTGGTAATGTAATTAATATCCACAATCGTTTCGTCTTTTATGTTAAAGGCATCTTCAAAGGATCGTTTCTAGAATAATATACAGTAGTGACTTTACACATAACACTTGATTTGAAACAATTCACACGATAATCTTTGTCATAAATAATGCACAGAATGATAGTTCTTCTTTTTGTATTGTCTCTGTCTACAAAAATTTGGCATTGGTATTGGTTGAAGATATGTACACTACTGGCCATTAAAATTGCTACACCAAGAAGAAATGCAGATGATAAACGGATATTCATTGGACAAATATATTATACTAGAACTGACATGTGATTACATTTTCACGCAATTTGGGTGCATAGATCCTGAGAAATCAGTACCCAGAACAACCACTTTTGGCCGTAATAACGGCCTTGATACGCCTGGGTATTGAGTCAGAGTAGCTTGTACAGGTACAGCTGTCCTTGCAGCTTCAACACGATACCACAGTTAATCAAGAGTAGTGACCGGCGTATTGTGACGAGTCAGTTGCTCGGCCACCATTGACCAGACGTTTTCAATTGGTGAGAGATCTGGAGAATGTGCTGGCCAGGGCAGCAGTCGAACATTTTCTGTATCCAGAAAGGTCCGTACAGGACCTGCAACATGCGGTCGTCCATTATCCCGCTGAAATGTAGGGTTTCGCAGGAATCGAATGAAGGGTGGAGCCACGGGTCGTAAAACATCTGATATGTAACGTCCACTGTGCAAAGTGCCGTCAATGTGAACAAGAGGTGACCGAGACATGTAAACAAGGGCACCCCATACCATCACGCCGGGTGATACGCCAGTATGACGATGACGAATACACGCTTTGAATGGTCGTTCACAGCGATGTCGCCAAACACGGATGCGACCATCATGATGCTATTAACAGAACCTGGATTCATCCGAAAAAATGACGTTTTGCCATTCGTGCACCCAGGTTCGTCGTTGAGTACACCATCGCAGGCGTTCCTGTCTGTGATGCAGAGTCAAGGGTAACCGCAGCCATGGTCTCCGAGCTGATAGTCCATGCTGCTGCAAACGTCGTCGAACTGTTCGTGCAGATGGCTGTTGTCCTGCAAACGTCCACATCTGTTGACTCAGGGATCGAGACGTGGCTGCACGATCCGTTACAGTCACGCGGATAAGATGCCTGTCATCTCGACTGCTAGTGATACGTGGCCGTTGGGATCCAGCACGGCGTTCCGTATTACTCTCCTGAACGCTCCGATTCCATATTCTGCTAACAGTCATTGGATCTCGACCAACGCGAGCAGCAATGTCGCGATACGATAAACCGCAAACCGATAGGCTACAATCCGACCTTTATCAAAGTCGGAAAAGTGATGGTACGCATTTCTCCTCCTTACACGAGGCATCACAACAACGTTTCACCAGGCAACACCGGTCAACTGCTGTTTGTGTATGAGAAATCGGTTGGAAACTATCCTCATGTCAGCAAGTTGTAGGTGTCACCACCGGTGCCAACCTTGTGTGAATGCTCTGAAAAGCTAATCATTTGCATGTCACAGCATCTTCTCCCTGTCGGTTAAATTTTGCGTCTGTAGCACGTCATCTTCGTGGTGTAGCAATTTTAATGCCCAGTAGTGTATGTAATTGTATTTTAATTTTATTGGTGGTTATTAATATGAGTAGCATAAATTGCAGGTGTTCTGCATACATTTAATCCACAGTACTTCAGTCTCCCATATATAATCAAAACTCCGCACGGTCGTAAAATAAAACCAAACAATACGTATCACTTCGCATCAGATGTGTACAGCATATTGTAACTAACCTGTTACTACGGGTTATTCCAAATTATTGGGAATGGAAATACTTATTGCTTATGAAATTAACTTGAGAAGATTAGGGTCGCCACAGACTCTAACCATACAACTAATCGAAGGTTTGGTCGAGTCGGAAAATAAATTAATTTGATCACAAACCAAAAACTCACAAAAATGCATACGTTGTGAGGTCGCTCACAGCGGATACGATGTAATTAATAGTATTGTCCGTGCACTGTTCACGACAGTCAAACATTTAAAATAAAATAGAAAATGCATGAACACTGCATAAGATCAGCTCCCAGCAACACACCTGAAAATATGACTTAATCTAAAGCATTTGTTATAAAATACAAGAGGAGACTAATCACTGGACCTGTGCATAAGGAAACGCATTGGATGTGCTAACGGGAAAGCTACGGGGTGAGTGGCTTAGGTGCAAAAACGTAATCTAGGAACACAAGAGAAAATTGTAGGTACAATCATTTATTCCTAAGATAAGGATGTGAGGCATATACACGATTCCTGATAACACGTGGTTTGCGGAGACACAATTTCTAGGTATAGTGCCAAATTCCAACAATATCACATCACACAATCATGTTAACATTATCTAAAACAAACATGCGATCGGACAGTTAGTGATGCCGGTAGCCCAACAACTATAATGTTCTACCACGTGGTTGGCTCCCCACGGACAAAAGACACATAAAGCAAGGAAAATTTACGAGAAGGCAAAGCTCTAAATATTTAGAAAGGTGAAAGCTTATGCAGGCACAGCTGAAGGCAAACAGACATTCATACAGAAGCGAGTGCTCACTTCTTATCGACACCTTTGTGTGGCGCTCTTCCGGCGGATCCAAGTCTGCTACAGAAATTTGCTGAAAGAAAAATGTGCCAAAGTTTAGCATTCCTTGCTGCGACAAGGCAAAGCAATCTTCCAGATTTGAAAAGCGAGACCAAAAACTAACAGCTCACCCCTCGCCAAGTAACAACGCGCCACGCGGTCAGTCTAACTCACCCTTCTTCGACTGGAGCACAGCTGTGGACGCTTCCCGTACCGGCGGCAGACTGCCTTCCCGCTTCTTCTCCAGCCTCTTCCACGCTCCGCGTGGCCCGGAAAACCCAAAGATGCCATTTCCGCCACCAACCTAACGCAGGTGGATTTCTCACAAGTAGCGAAAACATCTTTGCCTACTTGACCACTACGCGAGTTGGCTATTCTGTACAACTGCTGCTGAATCTGTACGACTGTCGCAGACTCTCTGCAGCAGACTACGCCACCGTCTAGCAACGTGACACACAACCACATTCATTCAATCACGCCACTATGAGAGTAAAGAGAAAAGAGAAACAAGGAAAAGAAAGAGAAATGGTAATGAAAATGGGCTACCAGACTAATGAAAGGTGGCTACAGGACTCTTTCAATATTATTAGCCAAAAAGTACAAAGATCAAAACGGCACCAAAGATGCAAAACGACCGATACATAGATAATTAATGTCAAAGATCGATTTTTAAAAATACATTAATTTGTGAGAGATCAGTAGATCATGTTACAAATGTGTTTAAATCATCTCGAAAAAAATACAAAAGCAATAATGATTGCAATTATATTTTTAAATAGATTTCCGAAATTTAGATAGATATATGGAAATTGTTGAAATGAAAAGGTACGAAACAACACTGTGGTTATAATTGAAGTCTTTATTCAGAAGTCATCACCAGAGGCCTGAGCACAACTACCCCACTGTTTTAACAACCGAAAGATTTCCTGTTACCAGAATTCCTGTGGCTGGGACAGGAGCCAGTGTTCCGCTGTGTCCTTCAGTTCGTTGTCCGAGTTTGAAACGCGTCCCTGTGGGACGATTTTTCAGCAGATCAGACCCATGGAAGCGGCAGAGCTACATGTCCGTGCAGCAGGGCTGGTTCAAATGGCTGTGAGCACTATGGGACAACATGTGAGGTCATCAGTCCCCTAGAACTTAGAACTACTTAAACCTAACTAACCTAAGGACATCACCCACATCCATGCCCGAGGCAGGATTAGAACCTGCGACCGTAGCAGTCGCGCTGTTCCGTACTGAAGCACCTAGAACCGCTCGTTCACCACGGCCGGCGCAAGGCTGGTGCTGAAGCTGCCGCTCCCACTCCAACTTGTCAATTACACTTCGGGTGACCTTGGAGTCGTGTGGACGCGCGTTACGGTGGAGCAGAATCGTTTCCTCCGTGAGCAGCACAGGTCATCTGCTCTTGATGGAGTTGCGAAGGCTACGGCGAGCCTCACAATACACGTCACTGTTGGTTTTTCTGTGCTCGAGTGTAGGACCTCGGACCTCGAAAAAGACGGTAAGCATCACTTTGCCTGCTGAGGGCACAGCTTGGGGACTTTTTTCGGGGGAGGTGAAGACGCATTTCATTGCACGCATGTCTCCCTACGTTATCGCAGAGTGGCTTTTGCAAATTTCTACCGGTTTACGACGTTTTACATCTTTTCATTTGAACTCTCCTTATGGTTACAATATTTTTTGTTATTTTCTCTCTTTACATTTTCATGACAGACTATAAATAAGATAATATTTCATTATTTTTTGCTAAGAGACAAGAAACAAATAGTTTTGTGATTCAGCAGTATATTATTAAAGAAAAAATTCCACTCCGAAATATCAAAGTCCAAACGCGTCTGTAAATTAAATGTTATAGAGTAGCAACAAAACGGCATTCAAATCTGTGAACACGTCCATTTATTCATCCCTGATTATAACTGGTCATGAGGGGCGTTTGAAACGTCCGTGCAAAAATAAAAACTACTTACATGTTTGGGGTAAACGTTTTTTATTTTTCGACATAGTCTCCTTTTAGACTTATACACTACGTCCAACGCTGTTCTAACTTGTTGATCCCTTTCGAATAATAGCAATTGTTCAAGTCTGCAAAATAGCTATTAGTTGTTGCAATCACCTCCTCGTTTGAATAAAATCTTTGTCCCGCCAGCCATTTCTTCAAATTGGGGAATAAACTGTAGTCCGAGGGAGCCAAGTCTGGAGAATGGGGGGGATGTGAAACGAGTTGGAATCCTATTTCCATTAATTTTGCGACCACAACTGCTAAGGTGTCAGCTGGTGCATTGTCGTGATGGAAAAGGACTTTTTTGCGGTCCAATCGCCGGCGTTTTTCTTGCTGCTCGGTTTTCAAACGATCCAATAACGATGAATAATATGCACCTGTAATAGTTTTACCCTTTTCCAGATAGTTCGTGAGGATTATCCCTTGCGAATCCCAAAAGACAGTCGCCATAACCTTTCCGGCCGAAGAAATGGTCTTCGCCTTTTTTGGTGCAGATTCTCCCTTGGTAATTGATTGTTTAGATTGTTGTTTGGTCTCAGGAGTGTAGTAATGTATCCATGTTTCATCTACAGGGAAGAAACGATGCTTAAAGTCCTGCGGATTCTTCCTGAACAGCTGCAAACCATCCTTGCAATATTTCACACGATTCCGTTTTTGGTCAAGCGTGAGCAATCGTGGAGCCCATCTTCTGGATAGCTTTCCCATGTCCAAATGTTTATACAAAATATTAGATACCCATTCATTAGAGATGCCCACAGCACTAGCAATCTCATGAATCTTAATTCTTCTGTCATCCATCACCATTTCATGGATTTTATAAATGATTTCTGGAGTCGTAACCTCCACAGGGCGTCCAGAACGTTCAGCATCACTTGTGGCCATATGGCCACTCCAATAATTTTGAAACCACTTATAAATTGTTCTAATCGAAGGTTCAGAGTCACCGTAATGTTTATCAAGCTTCTCTTTAGTCTCCTGAGGCGTTTTGCCTTTCATAAAATAATGTTTATTCACTGCACGAAATTCTTTTCCGTCCATTTTTTGATAATCACTCGACTTCCTTATTCACACGAATGCCAAACACAAAGAAATAGACCAATATGGCTGAAACTTGGTGTGCGTTCTTTCCAAAGATGCTAGTAAGTAAACATGACCGCGATACGCGCCGGTGGTGCCATCTCTCGGACTTTGCATGGACTTTCCAAACGCCCCTCGTAGCTACATGAGCAGAGCCATCGTTCTAGCGTGCGTCAGTGTGAAAGTTGATTACCTGGTGAGTTTGTTCTATTATATCTACTACTAAGAGGATCGCATGTAGATGCATGTTGATGACTAATTTACTTAACTGGCTACTAAACTGGAATATGTTGACAGGTGTTGCGTCAAGTTTTAAGTGTCGGAGAACGGCTGACAGTGGGACCTAGAAGACATTACACTGCCACATGATCCGTGACAGCAGCCACACGGAACGTGAAGATCTGCCCTGGGTCGCTGGCGAGGAAGCGGACGCCGGCGGCTGCTTTGCTTATCTGATGCCCGGACCCTCGGCAGCCGGCCGCTAGCCCTCTGTGGAGCACTCTCCCTTAATTACATTCGGCAACTGCCGCCTTGTAGTCCGGGCCACGTCCTCAGTGTATACTGCAGTGATGTCGTTCCGTGTAACTACTGCCAGGTAGAATCCACAGTCTTGCCTCACGTATTGTCCCAGATCACAGACCTGTAGCTGAAAAATTTTTCCTGCATGCAGAGGATGTGCCACTTAATGAATTAAGTAATAAGAAAACATACTTTACTCACTGAATTCGTTAAAATACTAACTACTTAGCAATTATTTATCAAGAGCTCGGTCCCTTCTCAGCTGCAAGTCACTACCCAATAGATGCCATCATGAGTACAGCCTCCACCACTAGCGTAATCTTTGTGGAATGTACAAGATCACACTAAACAGAACAAATCTCGTAACTTCTCCAATATTTTAAAACTCTCATTTGATTCTACTGCCATCAGTGTCGTTCGTCCTCCAGCTCAGAAATTGCTTCCACGAGTCCAGTATGGATACACAGTGGAACCAGTGAGGGTATGAGGTGTTTCCTTTGTGTCCTTCGGTCACTACCGCAGCATCGCTGGCAGCAGGGCATTCCCGAGGAATGACGCCTATAATCCAGTCACACCCAGCGCAACACTTGTCTACGCTTTGGACCTGCAGCTACGTATACAGGGTGAAGTAAAGATGCCCCACCTGTTAAGTCGGCATAGATTCCTCATCCAGATTCAAGAAAAAAGTTTATCTAGCAGAATCAACTCGGGTGCTTTTTCAAAACACACATGTGAAAACGAGGATCTGGCAACAATTTGACATCGTGCAGCGCATCGAAATGTACAGAGGAACGTTTATCATGCCACACTAACGTACCGGCCGTCATGGCTCACTAAGTAGACTGCTCGGACATCAAGCTCACATCCGCAATGGAGCTATGTTTCGAAACCTCGTCAGTTTTATTTTCTATTGTTTAGGCGTCCGTTCTCTACCGCTCGTTGTTTAGAAGCAGCACATAATTTTGACACAAGACAAAATAGTCTATCACATGACAGTGGTATCCATTAAGCTGCATGCATGTGTCTACTAACCTCACAGTCCGGCTTCCAGATGGAATACACAACAAAGAATACGTCAATAAGCCTTTGGTGCTGAGGGCATCTGACAACCAAGCTGTTGCTGCTGCTTGTGCGTCTGCTGCACGGTTCCCTCGAAGGCGCCATCCCGATAAGAATGTTTTCCGTTGCTTGGAGCAACGCCTTGGGAAACCGGTAATCTTCGACAAAGGGTGCTGAACAGAGATCGTCCTAGGACTAGACGTGCTCTATAAGCAACGAAGACGATTGTCGAAACCGTTCACCAATCACCTCCGCGAAGTACCCATGATATTGTAAGCCAGTTCAACGTATATCAAAGACTGGTTGCTCAAGTGTTGCACGATGAAGAACTGCATTCGTGTCATTACACGTTAACTAAACAGACTGTATTCGACAGGAACAGTTCTGTGAATGACTTTTACACCAAGCGGAAAATAACGAAAATTTTGTAAGTAACGTGACGTGGACAGACGAATTCGTGAAGGTATTTTCAACATGAAACTTCCTGGCAGGTTAAAAGTGTGTGCCGGACCGAGACTCGAACTCGGGACCTTTGCTTTTCGCGGACAAGTGCTCTACCGACTGAGCTACCCAAGCACGACTAACGCCGCGTCCTCAAAGATTTAATTCCACCAGTACCTCGTCTCCTACCTTCCAAACTTTACAGAAGCTCTCCTGTGAGGACGGGGCGTGAGTCGTGCTTGGGTAGCTCAGTTGGTAGAGCACTTGCACGCGAAAGGTAAAGGTCCCGAGTTCGAGTCTCGGTCCGGCACACAGTTTTAATATGCCAGGAAGTTTCATATCAGCGCACACTCCGCTGTAGAGTGAACATTTCTTTCTAGAAACAACCCCCAGGCTGTGGCTAAGCCATGTCTCCGCAATATCCTTTCTTTCAGGAGTGCTAGTTCTGCAAGGTCCGCAGGAGAGCTTCTGTACAGTTTGGAAGGTAGGAGACGAGGAACTGGCGGAATTAAATCTGTGAGGACGGGGCGTAAGTCGTGCTTGGGTAGCTGAGTCGGCAGTTCGCCGGCGGACGGCGTGGAGGTAGGACGTAGTATGCTGTACGCTGCGCCGTCTGTGCTTCCGCGTGGTAAGTCTTGCGATTGCTGCGGCTTAAAACTCTGTTTATAGAACACTTCGAGAAGTATTGAGTAGCATGCAGTGATGGCTCAACCAAGTCGAAAAGATACGTTGAAATTTGCCTTTGATCCTCGATATGCCAGACCCAAGTCGTTTGAAGTAGAAAATTGGTTAGAAGAAGATGTGAAGCTCTCCTTTAATGATGTAATTGGGCTCCACCTGTCGATTGTAGCTTGTGTCGTCTTTGTTAAAATGCGTAGTTCCGAGTTGTGCGAGAAAATAGTTGAGTCTTCCGGAGGTGTCATGAAATTTAAGCACTCAGATGGAAACGTTGGTGAAGTCACCGTTGCACATGCTGGTTTTGGCATTTGCACAATTCGCATCTTCGAGCTGCCTTTTGAGATTACAACAGACCAAACTCAGGCTGTAATTTCACCCTTCGGGAAAGTGCTCAGCAACTTTGCCGAAGAATGGTCAAGCGCGCATAAATTCCCAGTACTAAATGGCGTACGGCAGCTTCGAGTAGAGTTACAAAAGCACATCCCGTCGTACATCAATGTCTGCGGATGCAGAGGGATTGTAATTTATGACGACCAACCGCGAACCTGTGCCGCCTGTAACAAGCCTGGGCACGTTCGCGCAGAATGTATACAGCGGCGCGTTGCACAGCTGCCGGCCGGCGAGGCCGCCAGGCCACCGGCGATGACAACACTGCCTGGGACTTAGGCCGCCGTGGCACGCGAACGGCCGACTGCTTCCTCAGCCCCTGAATCGTGTGCAAATACAAATTCTCCAGACACTGAAATGCCGATGGATGTCAGTGCCGTCATATCTGACGACCTACAAGAGTCCCGCCAATCTACGGAAACAGTTGAAGTTCCACCGAAACAGGCACCTGCAACTGTAAAGGCAGCAGATCCGCCGGAAGTTGAAGACCGACACACCTTGCAGGAAAGCGACACTAACTTGGATACTGAAGAAAGTCCGTCGAGAGGCAATTCTCCAAAGAAAAATAAGAAACGCCGGCTGGCGCGCAAAGGTGCAGAGGAGGCAGCTCCCACACTCCGACAAAAAGCGAAGGAAATAGGTAGTACCTTAAGCCAACAGATCTATAGCAACACGAAAGCGACACCAGTTTCTGAGGAGCGTTCCCCTTCTGTGCTGGAAAAATGAGACGTCCAAGGAAAGCCAACAAAGAAAGCATCCAACCACCCCCAAGAAACGAGTCACTCTCATGAAGCTTCACTCGTCCCACCCACGACAACCTCAACCAGCTGGGCAGACGAAAGCGACCATAACAATGCCGACGCAGAAATGACAGAAGTTTCAGAAACTAAGACAGGCTGTAAGCTAGCCCCAAAGGTAGCTGATTTCTTCAACGAAGACACCTCCACGAACGAACATTCTAAAGAACAAGGACACACCACTGAAACATTTGCTACCGGTGAATATTGTTAAGATGCGTTTTAAAGCTGACGTTTGCGAGACAAAACAGAAGAATGTTTTTTAAAGTTAGATCAATTAGAACGAAGAATGTCTGACATACAAGCATACAAAATCGCGACAGTAAACCTTAATAAGATTCATAGTTCCTTTAAACTACAGAACTTAAAAGATTTTATATATGCTTCTGACAGTGACATTTGACTTTTACAAGAAGTGACAGACATTGAGCTTGGTAACGTAACTGGCTTCAACGCCATTACAAACCCAGGCCATGGAGCGGAAATGGGCAGGACTCTACTCACAAAGGAGGGCATAGTAGTCCAAATTGTAGTAAAACTACCAAACAGGGAAGGCATAGCGGCCACAATAAACAAAATACGACTCATTAACGTGTATGCCCCTTCAGGATCCAGCAACAGGCAACGCAGAACGGAGTTCTTTAAAGAAGAAATTGTCCCACTATTTGGAACTCGATATGAACACTTTATCCTGGGAGGAGATTTTAACTGTGTTTTGCATGCCAAAGACCAAACTCCCAATTTCAACAAGTGTACTGAACTGGAACGTATAGTTAATGACTTAAGACTAATAGACTCATGGGAATAAATGCACCGTGCAGCCCCTGGCTTCACCCACGCCACAAGTCACTCGGCGAGCCGTTTCGACAGGATATATGTAACGCACAATTTGAAACACCTCATTCTGCAGTCCGAAGTATGGCCTACCGTTTTTTCGGATCATGCTGCATACAATCAATCTGATAAAACAAGGGACCTTCCGAGGTAGAGGCACATGGAAGCTCAACGTGTCACATCTGGAAGACCATGCTTGTCAGGAGGCATTTTACAAGGTATGGAGAGAGTGTGAAAGCAAATTTAGCTCGTACAGCTCTGGCACTGACTGGTGGCTGAAACATGCCAAACCTAAAATACGGAGGTTTTTCATAAACTACTCAAAAGACAAAAGCTTTTGGTACAAACCATTAGTTTAATAAACAAGGAAATTAGTCTCCAGAATGAGATTTTCACTCTGCAGCGGAGTGTGCGCTGATATGAAACTTCCTGGCAGATTAAAACTGTGTGCCCGACCGAGACTCGAACTCGGGACCTTTGCCTTTCGCGGGCAAGTGCTCTACCAACTGAGCTACCGAAGCAAGACTCACGCCCGGTACCCACAGCCTTACTGGCAGAAGTAAGGCTGTGGGTACCGGGCGTGAGTCTTGCTTCGGTAGCTCAGTTGGTAGAGCACTTGCCCGCGAAAGGCAAAGGTCCCGAGTTCGAGTCTCGGTCGGGCACACAGTTTTAATCTGCCAGGAAGTTTCAAGGAAATTAGTCATCAATAACATATTCTTCTTCACTACTTACTAGAGTCTACAAACTTCTCGATTCAGCGACTGTAGAAATCAAATGGTTTGAGGCGAAGAACTCGTCTAGCCATGTTCGTAGGGCGAAAGGTCAGGTGAATAAGGTGGGTGACTTCCGAAACCAACTCTTATACGTATGCTTTTGTCAATCTAGCAGGACGCGGGCGGGCGTTACAGTGCAGTGGTATCGCTTCACCCAGCCTTAATGGTTGTTGTTCTTGGTTGCGTCTGAAAGACGTCTCAGTTGTTAACGATAAATGTTAGCAGGGATGATTACAGCTTGGGGAAGCAATTCATAGTGCACCACACCGTGAATGCTCCACAACATTATGGTTTATGGATGCGCGCAGGTCTTTCTACGGGAAGTTGGACTCAATCATTCCTCTGTTTTCCTTGCGTCAGCATGAATCCAACATGTTTCGTCACCAGTAACGGTACAGGTTACGAATAGTCGATGTTGTTCACAAGTTGGTTGATGACGAGCAAGCAGAAATGCGCCCGCTGATTTTTGTGATTTTGGCTTAGAGCATGCGGTACCCATACTTTCGAATTGTGAACCTTCCCCATTGCAAGGAAGTGTCGTAAGAAGGTGGAATGATCACAGTTTATCACATTTGCCTGTTATCGAGTACACTGACAGGGATCATTGTGGACTAACGTGTTTAAACGACCTTCCTCAAACTCCGAAGCTCTTCCTGAACATGGAGAGTCACTAATGACAAAACAATCCTTCTTAAAAGGAGAGAGCCATTTTCTTGATGTGCTCTATTCAATGGCATTATCCCCATGCACGGTCCAAATATTTCTGGCTGTATCCGCTTCTGTACCCCTCAACTGAACTCTGATAGAAGAATATGTCGTAAATGTTCCTGTTTCTCCACTTGGTACTCCATTTTCTCGCATCCACAACTCCTCTTACTAGCTCCAAACGACAAGATGACAATGCGTAAACTCAAATAGCAACAGTGAAATACACTCCTGGAAATGGAAAAAAGAACACATTGACACCGGTGTGTCAGACCCACCATACTTGCTCCGGACACTGCGAGAGGGCTGTACAAGCAATGATCACACGCACGGCACAGCGGACACACCAGGAACCGCGCTGTTGGCCGTCGAATGGCGCTAGCTGCGCAGCATTTGTGCACCGCCGCCGTCAGTGTCAGCCAGTTTGCCGTGGAATACGGAGCTCCATTGCAGTCTTTAACACTGGTAGCATGCCGCGACAGCGTGGACGTGAACCGTTTGTGCAGTTGACGGACTTTGAGCGAGGGCGTATAGTGGGCATGCGGGAGGCTGGGTGGACGTACCGCCGAATTGCTCAACACGTGGGGCGTGAGGTCTCCACAGTACATCGATGTTGTCGCCAGTGGTCGGCGGAAGGTGCACGTGCCCGTCGACCTGGGACCGGACCGCAGCGACGCACGGATGCACGCCAAGACCGTAGGATCCTACGCAGTGCCGTAGGGGACCGCACCGCCACTTCCCAGCAAATTAGGGACACTGTTGCTCCTGGGGTATCGGCGAGGACCATTCGCAACCGTCTCCATGAAGCTGGGCTACGGTCCTGCACACCGTTAGGCCGTCTTCCGCTCACGCCCCAACATCGTGCAGCCCGCCTCCAGTGGTGTCGCGACAGGCGTGAATGGAGGGACGAATGGAGACGTGTCGTCTTCAGCGATGAGAGTCGCTTCTGCCTTGGTGCCAATGATGGTCGTATGCGTGTTTGGCGCCGTGCAGGTGAGCGCCACAATCAGGACTGCATACGACCGAGGCACACAGGGCCAACACCCGGCATCATGGTGTGGGGAGCGATCTCCTACACTGGCCGTACACCACTGGTGATCGTCGAGGGGACACTGAATAGTGCACGGTACATCCAAACCGGCATCGAACCCATCGTTCTACCATTCCTAGACCGGCAAGGGAACTTGCTGTTCCAACAGGACAATGCACGTCCGCATGTGTCCCGTGCCACCCAACGTGCTCTAGAAGGTGTAAGTCAACTACCCTGGCCAGCAAGATCTCCGGATCTGTTCCCATTGAGCATGTTTGGGACTGGATGAAGCGTCGTCTCACGCGGTCTGCACGTCCAGCACGAACGCTGGTCCAACTGAGGCGCCAGGTGGAAATGGCATGGCAAGCCGTTCCACAGGACTACATCCAGCATCTCTACGATCGTCTCCATGGGAGAATAGCAGCCTGCATTGCTGCGAAAGGTGGATATACACTGTACTAGTGCCGACATTGTGCATGCTCTGTTGCCTGTGTCTATGTGCCTGTGGTTCTGTCAGTGTGATCATGTGATGTATCTGACCCCAGGAATGTGTCAATAAAGTTTCCCCTTCCTGGGACAATGAATTCACGGTGTTCTTATTTCAATTTCCAGGAGTGTAGAAACAAACAATGACACTCGATAAATACACATACAGCAACCGGAATACCAACATGCAAAACAAAAACACTACGTCCTTATGAACCAGCCTTATGTACGAGTATCTACGAATATTGGTCTCATACGACATTTTCAGAGGAATGTTATCAGTGCACCAGAGTGCCACTGGACAAGTTCCGCTACAGCCCGTATACCTTGCTGCGTGTTAAGTTGGACAATTCACCGCTGAAACCAGATTGCAACAACCTAACAAGTTTTCCAGCTAGTTTTATTTGTCTGCATCCTTTAAGAAATCTGCATTGAAAACTATTATTTCTTTCTTTTTGTCTATCAGGTAGCTCAGCAATGAATGTATATTTATCATAAATAGTTGAGAGAATCATATTAGAAGCTTGAAAAAGAAACATATACTTCTAGCTTCTTATTTTCAGTATTTTTGGCTTCGTGTCCCAGTTTTTTCATATGCCACAAATCCTCCTATTTCCGCATTGTCTTTAAACGAAAATACTGATAGTCTATAAGCATTTTTATTTAACTCATCATCACTACAATTACAATGTGTTCGAAAAGGCACAGAACATCTATCTGTTCAGATAGCTCCAAATATTCTAAACATACAAAATGATCGTCAATGTTTTTTCCACACCTTTAATGTTCTTATACAACAAATTAACTTTAATATTCTAGAAATTGTTAGATACGAGTATTTCGTGGCTGTACTCTCTCCTGATATGTTTTAAAATTGCCTATTTGTAACGTGACTGTAACCTAGAAAGTATGCCACTCTGACACCCATAAGCGAGGGGGTATGGCCTTGTATGCTTGTGCCCCCTTCCACTTCCAGCAATAATCTCAGCCAATCTGTATGTTACCGTCCTTGTTAAGTCAGATCGTCTGAATCGGTCAACATTTGAAATCAGTATAAAATGACGAAAAATAGCAATGACTCATTTTAAATTCTGCAAAAGATTCCGTACCTATCATTGTTTCAAAGCACACTCTTTTTTCTGTTGACTGCAACATTTATATAATTTGCAGTGAAAAAATTTAGTACCTGTTAATGTAACTTACAGAAGGTCATTACTACACATTGTAATACGTAGGGCACAATTATGGAACCTTGTGGGACATCATTTATATTTATTTATGAGTGAAGGATTCATGAGTTTCTCGTGAGTTTTTTCCTCAACTTTTTCGTATTGACGAGCGTTATTTCCTGCTTGTCTGGAAACAACTGTTATAAAATCTAAATATTGGAATAACGGGAGCATTCTTTCGCGCAAGCTCTATCGTAACTGAGAGAAGAACGTATGTCTTTCGTTATTCTACGAAGTATGAAGTGTCACTGATAGCAGACCTACAGAAACATGGTGCAGATATGAAATTAGAGGTGGAATTTCAGATCGAGACGAACTACGTCCCTCCCATGGGAAAATAACGTAATAAATCAGTCTGACAGAGACGGCTTCATTACTCATCCTCCTGAATGGGCTGGAAATGTTTTATGTTCACGGCATATCAGACATCACGCTGCTCGCTGACGTTAACGCCTCTCCTCCCCCCCCCCCCTCTCCTCCATGTCGTTTATAACCACTACGTCTAGAGCCGTGTACCTGTAATTTCAATAATTTGTTATCACATTGCAATGATAAATGGCGATGCTCTGCTGACAGCTAATAATATACGCGGAACGCGCAGTTCCACAGGGAATGGTCGCCTATCGATTAGTTTCAGAACTGTATGCATAGCGTATTATAAAACGTTAGTACTTGAGTTAACGGCGACGCAGTAAAACGACAAAAAAGTCTCATGTTGTCTGTACTATATCGCTGCGTGGGTTAATGAAGAATACTCGACTGGAAACGAACGAGAGTTATCTACGAGGGCAGTTCAATAAGTAATGCAACACATTTTTTTTCTGAAACAGGGGTTGTTTTATTCAGCATTGAAATACACCAATTTATTCCCCAATCTTTTAGCTACACAACACTATTTTTCAACGTAATCTCCATTCAGTGCTACGGCCTGACGCCACCTTGAAATGAGGGCCTGTATGCCTGCACGGTACCATTCCACTGGTCGATGTCGGAGCCAACGTCGTACTGCATCAATAACTTCTTCATCATCCGCGTAGTGCGTCCCACGGATTGCGTCCTTCATTGGGCCAAACATGTGGAAATCCGACGGTGCGAGATCGGGGCTGTAGGGTGCATGAGGAAGAACAGTCCACTGAAGTTTTGTGAGCTCCTCTCGGGTGCGAAGACTTGTGTGAGGTCTTGCGTTGTCATGAAGAAGGAGAAGTTCGTTCTGATTTTTGTGCCTACGAACACACTGAAGTCGTTTCTTCAATTTCTGAAGAGTAGCACAATACACTTCAGAGTTGATCGTTTGACCATGGGGAAGGACATCGAACAGAATAACCCCTTCAGCGTCCCAGAAGACTGTAATCATGACTTTACCGGCTGAGGGTATGGCTTTAAACTTTTTCTTGGTAGGGGAGTGGGTGTGGCGCCACTCCATTGATTGCCGTTTTATTTCAGGTTCGAAGTGATGAACCCATATTTCATCGCCTGTAACAATCTTTGACAAGAAATTGTCACCCTCAGCCACATGACGAGCAAGCAATTCCGCACAGATGGTTCTCCTTTGCTCTTTATGGTGTTCGGCTAGACAACGAGGGACCCAGTGGGAACAAACCTTTGAACATCCCAACTGGTGAACAATTGTGACAGCACTACCAACAGAGATGTCAAGTTGAGCACTGAGTTGTTTGATGGTGATCCGTCGATCATCTCGAACGAGTGTGTTCGCACGCTCTGCCATTGCAGGAGTCACAGCTGTGCACGGCCGGCCCGCACGCGGGAGATCAGACAGTCTTGCTTGACCTTGCGGCGATGATGACACACGCTTTGCCCAACGACTCACCGTGCTTTTGTCCACTGCCAGATCACCGTAGACATTCAGCAAGCGCCTATGAATATCTGAGATGTCCTGGTTTTCCGCCAAAAGAAACTCGCTCACTGCCCGTTGTTTGCAACGCACATCCGTTACAGACGCCATTTTAACAGCTCCGTACAGCGCTGCCACCTGTCGGAAGTCAATGAAACTATACGAGACGAAGCGGGAATGTTTGAAAATATTCCACAAGAAATTTCCGGTTTTTTCAACCAAAATTGGCAGAGAAAAAAAATGTGTTGCATTACTTATTGAACTGCCCTCGTAAAAGAGAAACCAAATCAGTCCTTAGTAAAGGAAGTAGTTAGGTAACGCCAAGAGGAGTAATACGAGGGGACTTCAAACACATTGTTTTGGCTAGCCAAGTAACGTTTATTCGATGCTGCACTAAGCTTCAAAGACGCACAGATGCAGGACACTACTTTTCAACTAAGTCTCTGCAAATGATGGTAGGAACGTTCTACTGATGTTTCAGTTCCTCGACAGCAGAAATCCATTCTTTCATCATCGAGCCATTCGAGGACCGTTGCGTGAATGTCATCATCGTCAGAAAACCTGTGATTGTTGCGAAACAGTTCCTAGACTGCCTGGACATTATCTTCTGTGCTCAATGCCGATGGTCTTTCCTTATCAACATCTCCCGCGTCTGAGCGGCCACGATCACATTGTTGACACCAATTCACTGCGACTGGACGTGACACTGTCTTTGCTTCATATATAGTTAGAGTTTCGTGATGAATCTGTGCGCTATTTATACGTTTTGACCACAAGAATCGTACCATCACGCGTATTTCGACTTTGGAGTACGTTTCCAGTTGCCGCAACATTTCCCTCCCACATTGTAATGCACCTGTTATCTGTACCACAGCTAAACTTGTCTGTGGTAAACCCAGAACATGTATCCTCTTCTCGTAATGTGCCATCCTTGGTGCACGATGGTCGTAGAGTGGGACGACATATGTTGAGGTGCTTCCTAAAGTGAAAGTACGGAGAAAAACACAAATACATAGACCAAACTCTCTGACAGGTAAATACTTGCTCCAATGCTTGATAAACCATTGTGAAACATCGCAAGGTAGCTGATAGCGGAAGTTCACATCCACAGATATATGTTATTAATAATCCTGGAAGTGTACATCCCGTTACTGGAACCAAAGTGAATGTAAATCACCAACAAGGTGAGGAGCGCAGAAGACATCCCAACTAACAACATGTACACACGAATGAAGACATGATCCTCTGTACATTACCTCTACGATAGAAGTTCTGCCAGTAGGCTCTGCGGCGCGCGGGATTAGCCGAGCGGTCAGGGGCGCTGCAGTCATGGACTGTGCGGCTGGTCCCGGCGGAGGTTCGAGTCCTCCCTCGGGCATGGGTGTGTCTGTTTGTCTTTAGGATAATTTAGGTTAAGTAGTGTGTAAGCTTAGGGAATGATGACCTTAGCAGTTAAGTCCCATAAGATTTCACACACTTGAACATGAGTGGGCTCTGCCACACGAACTTCCGCTATCAGCTACCTTGCGATGTTTCACCTTACCTACAATGATTTAGCAAGCTTTGGAGTAAGTATTAGCCATTCTGTTCCGCTAAGCTGTTGGTGCTTTGGATGTCATTTGGAAGCACACAGCATCAGTGGAGACTTGAACGACGTTCCTTCTTCTGAGTTTGGTCATTATATTCTAACTTTATTACTATACAGCAGTAGTAAAATTTTTTAAATCGTTTGCCATTAATTTTATTTGATTCTTATTTAGCATAAGAAAAAACTGCCATTATCTCAGTGCTCAAGACCCTGTCCTCTCCCGAGATTTGTATATCTCTTTAATTTTCAATCATAGCCCCCCCCCCCCCCCCCCCCCCCCACACACACAGTAAACACAACATTCAGAATCCTGGTTCGAGCTCGAACCTGCCATCTTTAACTCCGGTGAAACAAAACTGCAACAAAAAGTAGATTGCCTCGACATCATGAAAATCTGCTGCAAAGAAGTAGAGCAAATAAGATATTAAACAAATATGAAACAAATATTACATAATTCCTTGTTCATCGACAGTCAGTGGACACTACAGTAATTTTTTCGGTAACGAATCATGGACATGTTAACTTAAATGATTGTAAATATACTTTTGCTGCTGCGGCGGGCAACAACTAATAAAGATTTTAAGTCATTTTGATATAGCAACACGAGCGACTATGAAACAGACCTTTATATCTTACAAGTTTAAATCTTTCTGGTGATGTAAGCTGTAATAAAAATAAAACTATGAGGAGTTATTATCAATCAGTACCGTCGAAACGGTAAAACTCAAAATACTGCTGTATATCTTGTGACAGTAGCTACTTTCAAATTCGCTGCTGTTCTCTGGAGCATACTCTGCCTCCCCTTTACTTTTGTCTTTGATTATGTGATTTTTTTTAGCGTACTCCCATGTCTTTCTGTCTATCTCATATCCCAGCCTTATTCTCGTTCTTGCCTTCGCCAGTGGCTTTCTTTCTCAGTTCTCTATATTACTTTCTTGCAGTTTAAATGTCCGTCGTAAGTGTATGCTGCACCTGCCGGAAAGCCGTGTGTGTTAAATGGCCATTTCCGACACGGGGAGATGCGTCGGCCTCGGACCGAATCCGCTCGGTGGATTAACGACGAGGGTCGATGTCAAGCCAGCCGGGATGTGGTTTCTAGGTGGTTTCCCATATACCACTAAATGAATACCGGCTCGAAACCGGAGTCCCGCATCATTTACGTAATTTGCAAACATTTAGATAAATCTCGCCCACTTTCATGAGAATAACACTCGCCAGGGGGTAACAGCGTGGCCACAAGAATACTGCCACTCCTGAAACTAACTACGCCAAATCCGTAAATAACCATGCCTATACTGCGCCGATGCGCGCAAAAGGGGAAAGAAAGAGAAGAAGAATGGTAACTGCCATGGTTCAAATGGCTCTGACTACTCTGGGACTTAACATCTGAGGTCATCAGTGCCATAGAACTACTTAAACCTAACGAACCTAAGGAAATCACACACATCCATGCTCGAGGCCGGATTCGATCCTGCGACCGTAGCGGTCGCGCGGTCCCAGACTGAAGCGCCTAGAACCGCTCGGCCACCCCGGCCGGCTTCTGGTGGACAGTAGATGTATTGATAATTGTTTCAACATCGTCCACCAACAGCGTAGTGGCATAGCTACCAGAGTGCCATCTGTGTCTACGTTTTAATAGGCAATGCTTACAGCCAGGGAGCTCAGTATGGTGCAAGCATGTGCAGCAAGCTGGCAACCATTGCACAGAGACTCACTCGTGCTTCTTACAGCAAACTGAGCGAGTTTGAAAAGGATCAAACTGTGGCTTTCTAAGTGGTGGTATGGTCCTTTCAGAGAATTGCCACAAAAATTGGACGTACTGCGTCAGTTGTGCACTATTCACGTGAACATTTTCACAGCCATAGATGATGTTATGGGTGTCCATGTGGCACAGCATCGACGTGCACGGCTTCACTGGGGCCGTGAGAGGGTCACTTGGAAGATGCCGTGGTCTTGAGCGATGAAAGCAGATTCTGCCTGCATGCATGTGATGGTCGTACGACGTAGACCTGGTGAGTGTTTTCTTGTACAGTTCGTTCATCCAAGGCACACTTGTCCAACCCAGGCCTTGTGGTCTGGGGTGCGATGAGTTACAGCTTGATCTACAGGCTTGTCTCCAGTCAATCACGTCTGTAATATGCTTGTAATGTGCTACTCGTCAACCAGCAAATCTTACAGAACTACGTGAACAGAACGATGAGACTTGGAATAATGTATCCCAGGACAGCATTCACCATCTGTACGATCGACTGGATGCAAGAGTCAGCGCCTGTGTTGCCTGTCGTGAAGGCTACACCATGTACGACAATGGGTGTTTCAACATGGGTCGACACCTAGTACTTCAGACCCGCTGGTACTATTGATTTGTAAATGTAGTGATTTCGTGTGATCCATATTGAAACAAAACAACCCTTTTATTTTACATTCCTTTTTTGAAAGTTCTGTAATTCCGATGGTATCTAATAAGTGATTTCGCGTAATACATTAAATCTCATAAAATTTATTATTCCATTTGGTTACTAGTAGGTCATGCTTGTCCAATATATGTTCGCAATATTTTGTATTTACAAATGAAGCCATAATAAAGAAAATTTACGTTAGCATTGTTATCTTTCAGTATTTTATATAATATGATGTATATCCTATGTAAAAGTCTTTTCTATTGTATACGCCAATTTCAGCATAAAATAAGCAAGGTTTTGTGGATAGTCACTGACAAAAATGTTAAACTTTTAATTGTTGATTTAATAAATTTACACTGCAGTTTTGTTGACTTGATAGTTAACAAACGTACAAATAGCAGGGGCACAAGACTCAAGGTTGATCAGTTGGAGACAGTTTTGAGACCCAACCACTGTGTCACACGTCTGTGCAATAATGTAATTGTTGTAATACAATAGCCGGCCGCGGTGGTCTAGCGGTTCTAGGCGCCTCAGTCCGGAACCGCGCGACTGCTACGGTCGCAGGTTCGAATCCTGCCTCGGGCATGGATGTGTGTGATGTTCTTAGGTTAGTTAGGTTTAAGTAGTTCTAAGTCCTAGGGGACTGATGACCTTAGAAGTTAAGTCCCATAGTGCTCAGAGCCATTTGAACCATTTTTTTGTAATACAGTATTGTGACTATGTAGCCCTGTTATGTGGCGTGGTCTCCCACCAAGGAGAAACGGTGCAGCTTGTCATAAATAAACCACTATAAAAGGACTTGGTACCTGGAGTATTTCATGGAATTCACGTAACTTGAACCACTTAGCAGATGAAATGGACCGAAGCAAACAGTACTTCAGCAGCAGCAGCAGCAGCAGGAAGCAGATTACTCCGAGTTACACCGAACTAACATACGTATAAGAAATCAACTGAACTACGAGGCCTGTTCAGAAAGTAAGCTCCGATTGATTGCAAATTGAAACCACAGTGAACATCAGAAATGTTTTACTTGTAACAATTAGCTACACCTTTCAGCTACTTCTCTACGTAGTCGCCGTTCTGATTTAGACTTTTGTCATAGCGTTGTACCAACTTTTCAATAGCCTCATCATAGAAGGCAGCCGCCAGTGCTTTCCGCCAATTCTCCACGCTGGCCTACACCTCGTTGTCTGTGTCAAAATGTTGTCTTCAAAGACAGCGGTTCATGTGACCAGAGATGAAACTCAGGGGGAGACAATTGCGGACTGTATTGTGGGTAATCTCACATTTCCATTTGAAAACGATGCAGGAGCATCTTCATTGACCCTGTAGAATGCGGCTGAGAATTGTCTTGAAGAAGAAACAGCACGACAGTTATGTAATGTTAGCTGCATAGCTTCAGGCGAAATTTCTCACCAGGCCCTCGTACTTGGCGGCAGACACTATTTTCTAGACATCTTTACGCACTCACTGCGAGCTCAGAAATGAGAAGAGCGACGTGATGCTAACTGGGGCTATACTAGAGACACTACCCAACACATCTGTGCAAAGCTTTATCGGATTTTCATAGTCGTTTCCATTTCGCGACCGATCGGAGCTTACTTTCTGAACGCCCCTCGTATATGTGTCAGTGCAGAACTAGTTACTAAAGTGTAATATTTTGGAAACTGTTCTAGCAGTAAACATTTGCATTTGTCTCAAAGTAATTCTTTGAGGGGTGGAGGCCAATGTGATCAGTAAGAAACATCCCCATGATCACACGTTTCTTGATGCCTACGGAACACAAGAATAACAACAAATTTTCGAGGTCTTTTGTTTAAATCAAATAATCTCTTTTCGATGTTGAAAATTTTCGTCCCAGCAAAATTTAACTGCCTTCCCCACGTAACAATAATATTAGTTTCGTTACAATGTGCACTGTTGCAACAATAAATGGTGAGTTAACTGGAAACCTCTAAAAGGGGGTACTAATTTTTTCCCAGCAGTGTATTTGAGAAAGATTAGAACGATTTATTAATGTTTTGTGGTTCTTACTAATAATAATAACTGAGAATCACGGCCTGCAGTATATTATAGGGTTTAGGTCATATGTACAAAGAGAATCTAATGAAAATTTTAAAAAATGGACTGTGGGAATGGGTCCGTTGTAGTTTTAGTCTTGTCTGAAGACTGAATTGATACAGCTCTCCACAATACCGTATTTTGTGCCAGCCTTTTCATTTCAACATAAATACTTCACCTCACATCCAGCTGAACCTTGTTGCTGGAGGCAAGCCTCGATCTCTATTTACAGCTTTTAAACCCCCACTCCTACCTCACATGTCTAGCGAGTGAAAGACCAACAGTTTCTGTGTCTGTAACCCAGTAGCTAATCTACAAGGTGATTCTGAATGACGTTCGAACTTTCAGTGATGATGGAAAAAGGTAAATGTATCAATTTGAGATAAAGAACCCTCGTTCGGAAACTATCGAGTCGAAAATAGTAAGCGTAATTTGTTCTGGTACCTCCACCTGGGTACCTCTGCTACTGCAAGCTATTTTCTTTCCACATTTTACAGGCGGTTGTATGGAGGAAACAAGAAATAAAGGTCCAGTTCTGTACTGCATACCTCAGGAGCTATGAGCAGCTGCTCAGTAGCAGCAGAAGAGATGTGTTTCACTGTAGCAAAGATTACCAAGTGCTGATAGCTCTTAAGGTATGCTGATTACAGCCCATTTTTAATGGACTTTTTTCTCTTGTTTTGGTCTACACCACGTCCTCCCAAATTGTTGTTGTTGTTGTTGTGGTCTTCAGTCCTGAGACTGGTTTGATGCAGCTCTCCATGCTACTCTATCCTGTGCAAGCTTCTTCATCTCCCAGTACCTACTGCAACCTACATCCTTCTGAATCTGCTTAGTGTATTCATCTCTTGGTCTCCCCCTACGATTTTTACCCTCCACGATGCCCTCCAATATTAAATTGGCGATCCCTTGATGCCGCAGAACATGTCCTACCAACCGATCCCTTCTTCTGGTCAAGTTGTGCCACAAACTCCTCTTCTCCCCAATCCTATTCAGTACTTCTTCATTAGTTATGTGATCTACCCATCTAATCTTCAGCATTCTTCTGTAGCACCACATTTCGAAAGCTTCTATTCTCTTCTTGTCCAAACTTTACCGTCCATGTTTCACTTCCATACATGGCTACACTCCATACAAATACTTTCAGAAATGACTTCCTGACACTTAAATCTATACTCGATGTTAACAAATTTCTCTTCTTCAGAAACGCTTTCCTTGCCATTGCCAGTCTACATTTTATATCCTCTCTACTTCGACCATCATCGGTTATTTTGCTCCCCAAATAGCAAAAAATGGCTCTGAGCACTATGGGACTCAACTGCTGTGGTCATCAGTCCCCTAGAACTTAGAACTACTTAAACCTAACTAACCTAAGGACATCACACACATCCATGCCCGAGGCAGGATTCGAACCTGCGACCGTAGCAGTCGCACGGTTCCTGACTGCGCGCCTAGAACCGCGAGACCACCGCGGTCGGCCAAATAGCAAAACTCCTTTACTCATTTCCTAATCTAATACCCTCAACATCACCCGACTTAATTCGACTACATTCCATTATCCTCGTTTTCCTTTTGTTGATGTTCATCTTATATCCTCCCTTCAAGACACCATCCATTCCGTTCAACTGCTCTTCCAAGTCCTTTGCTGTCTCTGACAGAATTACAATGTCATCGGCGAACCTCAAAGTTTTTATTTCTTCTCCATGGATTTTAATACCTACTCCGAATTTTTCTTTTGTTTCCTTTACTGCTTGTTCAATATACAGATTGAATAACATCGGGGAGAGGCTACAACCCTGTCTTACTCCCTTCCCAACCGCTGCTTCCCTTTCATGTCCCTCGACTCTTATAACTGCCATCTGGTTTCTGTACAAATTGTAAATAGCCTTTCGCTCCCTGTATTTTACCTCTGCCACCTTTATAATTTGAAAGAGAGTATTCCAGTTAACATTGTCAAAAGCTTTCTCTAAGTCTACAAATGCTAGAAACGTAGGTTTGTCTTTCCTTAATCTTTCTTCTAAGGTAAGTCGTAAGGTCAGTATTGCCTCACGTGTTCCAGTATTTCTACTGAATCCAAACTGATCTTCCCCGAGGCCGGCTTCTACTAGTTTTTCCATTCGTCTGTAAAGAATTCGTGTTAGTATTTTGCAGCTGTGGCTTATTAAACTTATTGTCCGGTAATTTTCACATCTGTCAACACCTGCTTTCTTTGGGATTGGAATTATTATATTCTCCTTGAAGTCTGAGGGTATTTCACCTGTTTCATACATCTTGCTCACCAGATGGGAGAGTTTTGTCAGGACTGGCTCTCCCAAGGCCGTCAGTAGTTCCAATGGAATGTTGTCTACTCCGGGGGCCTTGTTTCGACTCAGGTCTTTCAGTGCTCTGTCAAACTCTTCACGCAGCATCGTATCTCCCATTTCACCTTCATGTACATCCTCTTCCATTTCCATAATATTGTCCTCAAGTACATCGCCCTTGTATAGATCCTCTATATGCTCCTTCCACCTTTCTGCTTTCCCTTCTTTGCTTAGAACTGGGTTTCCATCTGACCTCTCTTCTCTCCAAAGGTCTCTTTAATTTTCCTGTAGGCAGTATCTATCTTACCCCTAGTGAGAAAAGCCTCTACATCCTTACATTTGTCCTCTAGCCATCCCTGCTTAGCCATTTTGCACTTCCTGTCGATCTCATTTTTGAGACGTTTGTATTCCTTTTTGCCTGCTTCATTTACTGTATTTTTATATTTTCTCCTTTCATCAATTACTTTCAATATTTCTTCTGTTACCCAAGGATTTCTACTAGCCCTCGTCTTTTTACCTATTTGATCCTCTGCTGCCTTCACTACTTCAGCCCTCAAAGCTACCCATTCCTCTTCTACTGTATTTCTTTCCCCTATTCCTGTCAATTGTTCCCTTATGCTCTGCCTGAAACTCTCTACAACCTCTGGTTCTTTCAGTTTATCCAGGTCCCATCTCCTTAAATTCCCACCTTTTTGCAGTTTCTTCAGTTTTAATCTACAGGTCATAACCAATAGATTGTGGTCAGAGTCCACATCTGCCCCTGGAAATGTCTTACAATTTAAAACCTGGTTCCTAAATCTCCGTCTTACCATTATATAATCTATCTGATACCTTTTAGTATCTCCAGGGTTGTTCCATGTATACAACCTTATGGAATGCAAAGAGTTTACAGGAGCAGAGGTCCAGTGTCAAAGGTATCAGAATGAGTTTCGCTTGTACTATCGACTCGGTCATTTCCGCGTCAGGGTCCCTTACCTCAAATTGATACCTTTACCTCTTTCCATAATACCTGAAAGTTTCTAGCACGATCACGAAATCACACTGTAGAAACATCGTCCAGTGTAAAGAGACGTACGGTATCCTCTGTTACCTAAAACAATTCCTGTCGTTTCTCCTACTTCTACCTTTACGAGATATTTTGAACACATAAGACAATTGATTAAGAATGTAATCATTATGAAACACAAATTAAATCCCTGTTGCTGAGTCATCCAACGATTCGGCAGAATTTAACTCGCTGATGTTGCTGTCGTGGAGAGAAGGTGGATTTTTCTACGTGGGTCGCTGTTCAAAATATTATGCACCCTGCACCGTCCTTACGTCGTAGGAATTTATAAGCAGGAATGGGAAAAACGATCGGTTAAAGCGGATTTCGGTATTTTAGTTCTCAATAACAGGTATTTGTCGGTATTTGTTTGGTCTCGGTTATGACAGGTGTTTTTATTTTTCCATAATAACAGAGTAAAAAACCGAAATATGAATTAGCGATTGCAGCTGTGTTATAACTTTCCGTTTTAAGTATACCTTTTTTAAAAAAACAGGTAACTTTTTATTCGTAAAATTTGCTTTGCATTGAAATAATGTGTTATTATAGAAAATGGAAAATGTGATAAGTGCTCTTGCAATAAAGCGCCAACAGAAACGACTACAAACACAAGGCATAAGAATTGTTAAAACATTACTGAGATAATAATGCACCTGTTACCATGTTGAATGGTCTATTAGATGGTTCACGTGTAACGCAATGTGCAACACTTGCCCACATCTGGTCTATATGATAGTTTCTCAACGTCAGTTGCATTACACAGTGTTGTATCCGTGAACTATGTTCCATTTGCTTTAAAAGATTTAAAACGGGAGCAGCCACAACAAATTTGTGACATCATGTAAGGAGAAAACTTAAAACTTAACAGTTCATTCATATTTACAACAAAACTAGAGAGCCGCTGATCTGCTGCTTGTGTCTACATAATATGCCTTCATCTATTAGTAGCCCTTGAACACGTACAAATTAACACGAAAAATAGAGTTCTTTAACTTAACTTTTCACCTTCTACCACTGACTATTCGTAATTTCCAATAGTGGTGTGGTTCCCGATTGTAATACGATTTCTGAGCAGAGCTTCAAAAAATTAGAACGAGTAGAAGGATACTAGTAGTAATCAACCATTATCAATGTAAAAAAAAAAAATAAAAAAAAAACGGCGAACGATGGACAGACTATGTTTTCTTCTATTTGCCTATTTAATTTAACTTATTTCTTCTATCTGTATTGAAACTGAGGGAATCAAAATTTTTCAATTTTTTTTTCGATTTCAGCATTTATTATAGGAAATAATAGGTATAAAAAACCGAAAATCGGTTATTTCAGAAACCGGTTATTCTGAGCGATTTTAAAAGTCTGCTTAATCTAGCTTTGAAAAAAAAAACCTGATACATCCGAAAACCGGTTGTTTTCACGATAACCGCCATCCCTATTTATGAGGAAGGTTAAATGGTTCAAATGGCTCTGAGCACTATGGGACTTAACATCTGTGGTCATCAGTCCCCTGGAACTTAGAACTACTTAAACCTAACTAACCTAAGGACATTACCACATCCATGCCCGAGGCAGGATTCGAACCAGTGACCGTAGCAGTCGCGCGGTTCCGGACTGAGCGCCTAGAACCGCTTGGCCACCGCGGCCGGCAGGAAGGTTAAAGAAATCAGTATTTCCTTTCCTGAATACTGGAAACTGTCTGACCATTCCCTGTTTGTTCGCCAAAGTGGCATCCAGGTTTGTCTGAGTTGCAGCGCCAGACAAACGACAACGTGCCAGGTTCGTGCAAGAGAAGTCAAGCACGTAACACACTAACAGAAGAGCACGATGCCACAGTAACAGTAGTATCATTCATTGTCGTTAGCAACAATAAATACACAATGGTGCGCTGATATTATCAACTCGGAGCTCATATTGTGGTTAATGCGTGAACTGAGACGTGCTCGCTTTAGCGCACCGCGGAGGCCGGACAAAAGGGTGTGTCCGCTGAGGCGTGGAGGCGGCGGGGCCGTTTGTCACTGCCGCAGCGCTATTGTCTGCACCAACACTTGCTGCAGCTCAACTAATTTGCGAGTCCGACCCGTATTTCATGCTCTATGAATTACTGAACCAACACAAAGCATGAGAATTCTGTGATTTGCTATCTATGAAACGATGTCTGACCTGACTGTCAGGATAGACAGGTGGTTGTGCGTTAGGCTCTTACAGTACCGGTATCAGTTACGATACGTACATAAAATTATTACGTAACCGCCATTTTTATGTTAATATATCACGATGTGCTCATTGGTCAGCTGGTCGCAAGATGATCATTTCGAGTGCTTTAATACATTACGGTATATATCCTAATATTAATTTCTAGACGCAAGTGATACACCATTATTGATGTTTTGTTCCTGGTATACGGCGTAGCCTACTGGTTAACAATAAGTGGAGGACGAGGTATTACTGTCGACTGATGACTGACATCTGACATCTTATTTCAGTAGTCCTCTTTTGTGGCTTATGACGCTACCACCTGCCAGTATTGTTCACTCTTGGTCACTCTGAAAAATAAATTCTATCTATTAATCACCTAACTTGCTGGACGGTGGGACGATGGATGTTTAATCCTTCTAAGTGGACGACACACACCGTCGTATTACGTTCCTGAAGTTCAGACTACGACCGAAAAATCCAAAAATCTTTCTTATATAGGAGTGTAAGTTCGTATCTAATAGATTTCTTTTTTGCTGATATTCGCAGCTCACTACTCACGTGAGCGCAATGAACGAACATTAGGCTGTGCCTGTAATGCCACAGGAACGAACTAAACAAAATACATGAAATGTATTCGCAGATACGGGTTTGAACAACTATCAGCTGTATAAGGGAATGACGACAACAAAAATTTGTGCTGGACCAGGAATCGAATCCGGATTTCCCACTTTATGCCCACGGTAGCCTTCACCGTTTTGGATATCTTTTTTATTATTTTTTTCAAAGGAACGTGAGGGCAAAGTGGGCAGGGGCCACCATGTCCCGTTCCCACACTCCAGGAAACAAGGAAAGCTTAGGGAACGTGAAAGAACATTCCGATGACCGAAGAATATCTGTTCTAAGTGTGGAAGAGGAGCGGATCAACGCTGCATGACTGGGAAACCCCAACTCTGGCGTGGGTTGAGGAAGACGCTGCGAAGGAAACTGGAGAAAAATTGCCTGTGTTTTGGAATTTGGACAACTGCACGATGGCGTTCATTAAGGAACTGCCAAAAACCAAGGATACTTTTCTCACAATCAGCAAACAAGTAGTGAGCGGCGTGTCCACAAATCCACTTCACAGAGTTCATCTTCGCTTGCGGGAAGTATCCGGCGTCCGGAAAAGAGGACAGTTGAGTAGGTATCTGCTGAAGAGTCGTAGGGGTAATTAGGGACAACATTTGTCGCACCAATAAGCAGACACCTCTTGCCGATCCGCACACCAGGCGGTGCTCGTCTGTGTCCATCACAGGTGACACACAAAGAGGTGTCTGCGAGGTGAATCCCATGAAGGCGTGACCGGCGTACTTGCTTCCCATTGACAGTAAGATGCAGTGCAGACTGGGTGTCTGTGTCAAAACAAGGATCGCACACCAATCGCCAAACGGCACGCCAGTCGACGTGGGAATGCTTCCCTTCAACCACATTCAGTGACCTGTTCTGCAGAAGAAAGCCATAGATCGCCTTAGTGGATATCAAGTGCGCTGGCATTGTCGCAGTATGGACGTAGCTCAGGTTTAAGAGAAAATGGCTGGAGCAAAATAAGGCGGCGGAACACCCCGGAAGCGGTATAGGTGCTGAGAGAGAGCGTGGTGCAAGGGCCTCCAGCAATAGGCTGGTTAGGCATATAGGACAACGGTGCCACAGCGCCATGTGACACCCAATGAAAAGGGCTATCCTTCTGCCAGGTACATGATACAGACCTATATCGCTAAACCACCCCTGCACCGCGGGAGGGTGAGGATCTCGTACCTTATCTTGAGCAGGAAGCCGTGGCAAACAAATGGGCCCAATACCTCAAGCATGCAGCGGGCCATGGATTGCGGAATAGGAAGAGTCTGTGCCACATGGGGGGGGGGGGGGGGGGATATGTGACGCGAAATATACATTTACATACTATGTCCGTTGCAGGAGATCAAGTACTCGTAAATGGCCATCTAGGAGCCCAGCTCGTAGTTGGGAAAGTGGGTGCCGAAAGCCGAAGGTAATAGTGCGCAGCAGATCACTAGCGAAATCGAGTCCTAAGCACGAGATAGTATCAGCTACACGCGAAGGAACAGCGCTGACCGCAGGAAGCCCTGCACCTATAGCCATGGCGCTTGATTTGCGGACGTTAAGGCAGCTAGCTACCAGAAGCCTCGCCGTAGGTGGTAACCCACGCCAATGACTACTTGATCTAAGCACCGCTACGGAGAACGATGACGAGATCGTCCGCATTAGCAGTGCAGCTGAATACATGGTCACCAAGAGACATCCCAGACAGGCTTTGATGGACACTGCAGAGCAATGGTTCCATGGTGAAAGCATACAACATTGCCGAGAGCGGACAGCCTTGACGCACTGATCGGCGGATCGAGATGGGAAGAGTGAGACGGCCATTGTAGAGTACCAGAGACGTAGCTCCACGAGGGAGACGCATTACGACGTCGACGGTAGTATCAGGGTATCCCATATTACGGAGCACCACTTATAAGTAGACGCGATCTGTCCGATCGAAAGTCTGGCTGAAGTCAAGAGCGGCCAAAAGTCCAGGCAAACGACGAGCGTGAGCAAGAGCGATTATGTCCCGATAGTGACAGAAGGCGGTCTGGATGTTACTTGCACCTCCCAAAGGAATTTGATCGGGGGAAACCATGTACTGGGCAGTCCATTTAAGCCGCTCATCCTACTGCCAGGTAAAGATCTTTCTATCACTGTTGAGTAACGTCAAGGGGCGGTAATCGCATATCTGTGAGGTACCCTGAGGCTTGTGGATGGGAATGAGGGAATCATCGAGGAAACCATCTGGAATCGGTGCGTGAGATGACGTAAGCTCCTGACCAGTTCCCGTCAACACTGGCGCCAGAAGGAGGCGAAGTGTCTGACACAACTCCAGTGGGAAGCCGTCAGGGTCAGGCGGCCTGTTCGTACAACTCGCCTGTATAGCATCATGGACTTCGTCCTCTGTGATGCTAGCAAGCAAATCCATCGTCAGATCCATGGGAACTGGTCCATAGGAGAATCTGGAGAGCGCCGTAATGTTGTGAAGGTGGTAACGTTCTTCACCGTACATCATAACGTAATGTGCGTGGAGGGCATCCCTAAATCCCGTCGGGTGTCAAAACGCCGCCCATGATAAATCATATGAACATTAATCAAAGTCCTCCGACGGTGAGGTCGTTCCGCAGTGACATGATACATAGATGTACGCTCCTGCACTAACCCGTCATGTGTGTTGTGCCCTGACCATAGATCCTTCAAGGCGGCGGCGAGAGAGGCATATGAGCTGAGCCTTGGCTCAATGCACCATCACCTGGCGCTCTGGCGAATACATCATCATAGTACATTCCCGGAGAATACTAAAATAAAATTCCTGATTTCGTCGCCGCCACGAGGCAACCTTCCTTCTGTAACCAGTCAAGGCCTTGCGAAGGACAGGCTTTGCACTGACTACCTAAAAAGACAGGGCCGACTGGGAGGCATCATTGCATCGACAACAAGCTGCCTACATGGTCTCGATGAGTTGCCGGCAGTTGGGTGAAGTAAGATGGATCGCGTCCAGTTTCCATGGTCCACGACCGCGCCCTATCCTTTGATGGAAGATATGTGCATCGTGGTCAGAGAACCGCAATAGGCCAGTCTTCAGCATCCTGCACTCCACTGCCAACATCATGGGAAATGTAAACACGATCGAAGGGGCTGGAAGAATGACTAATGAAATGTATAAACTCTGGATGATCAGCATGAACATGCTCCCAAGAATCCACAGGTCTGAGGTGCTGGAAAATTGTCGCTAGCACCGCGCACGGAGAGTGACGTGGTACTTGCTCTTTGGATGCCTGGGTGCAGTTGAAATCGCCTCCCATGTTCAATGCATCCTATCGACCCAGGGAAAGAGGCGTGACTGTCTCCGAAGGTGGAACGTTCACAGTGGTGACCCAACCAGATGGCGCATAGGCATTGACGATCCTGACGCCACTAACTGTTTGAGCCGTACCTCTGGCACCAGGCAGGTAGACAACTGCATCAGCGAAGATACCGTCACGTAAGAGGGTCGTCACCCCACTGTCAGTGCGGGAAGTATGAGAGCTGTGAGCTGTAAAACCATGGGGAGCACAGAAAGTTGCAATGTGGACCTCCTGAAAGAGATAAACGTCAACGTCCGCGGCATGCAGCATATCATGGAGTAAAACCAGTTTGTGGTGCAAGCGAATGGTATTGAGATTGACCGTGGTTATGCAATAAGTCTGGGAAGCTGTCATTGCCAGGAGGATGGGCGATTCGTTTCAAAAACGGGGCAAGCACAGGGAACTTCCTGTTAGACCCCTGTGGGGAGGGGGGGGGGAGGGGAGCCGGTACCATCAAGGTGGGTCCATTGCTCGGTGCACCTCCAGGATGTCCATCCTCAGCATCGACGTCACTGCCCAGGAGACAGACGTCTCACCAGGTCAGTTCAGTGGCACACTATCAGACGTGTACCAACAGGTAGCATCAGACACAGAAGGGGAGGCAACCGCGTCAGATGCAGACAGGGGAAGGTCGGTGTCCGGAGGTGGACGCTGACTAGAGACGGAAACGAGGAAGGACACCGCGTCGTCATGTGTCACGGCGTCAGAGGACAACGCACCATCAGTAGCAGGGTCGTCACCTCCGTTGGAAGCAGTCATCAGACTACGTACGGCGTTATCTCTTCCGTTTCTTCAGCGACTGTTGCTTCCTAACATGCTGTCCGTGTCGGATGGCGGGTGGCTATCTTCCGACCTGTGGCCAGATGGCAGAAAAGAGGAGGTAGGTACAGCTCTATGATCAACAACCATGGGGACGGGACAGACAGATCGTGTCTGCTGACGGTCATCAGCCATTTGCACTGTCTTAGGCAGGTCTGTAGGAAAGACAGGCGAAACGTCCGTCGCCTCGTCGAGAGCAGTCGACGCCGGTACCGACTGATTCAGAGGGGGTGCAGCAGGCAGGCAGTGTAACGTCCCCTTAGAAAAATTATGAATTACTGTGCTGGTAAACCTCTTACGTTATTTGATTTTCAAACAGCTGAGCAAAACTGAACGTACTCAGACATTTCTCTCTTTACTTATTCTGATCATCACTAAACTAACACACATGCGACTTAACTTCTAAGGTCATCAGTCGCCTAGAACTTAGAACTAATTAAACCTAACTAATCTAAGGACATCACACACATCCATGCCCGAGGCAGGATTCGAACCTGCGACCGTAGTGGTGGCACGGCTCCAGACTGTAGCGCCTAGAACCGCGCGGCCACTCCGGTCGGCTTTCAATAATCCCTACAAAAGAATGGCCCTGACTAATAATAACCTATACCCTTCATGAATCACTTACCTCGCAAAAATCTTAGTTACTCCAACTACTGCAATACAGCGAGCGCCAATATTGCCAGATAAATAAAAGATTCTAACTACTGAAGGCACTAACTACTGATAGGCATAGTTAGCAAATGAAAGATTTTGATAGAGAACAAACAATGTATTTGCCTTAATAGTTCAAAAATGTTCAAATGTGTGTGAAATCTTACGGGACTTAACTGCTAAGGTCATCAGTACCTAAGCTTACACACTACTTAACCGAAATTATTCTAAGGACAAACACACACACACCCATGCCCGAGGGGGGACTCGAACCTCCGCCGGGACCAGCCGCACAGTCCATGATGCCTCAATAGTGTTTCAAAAATGACCGGTATATTTGAAACGGCAATAAAAACTAAACGAGCAGCGATAGAAATACACCGTTTGTTGCAACATGCTTGGGACAACAGTACATTTTCAGGCAGACAAACTTTCGAAATTACAGTAGTTACAATTTTCAACAACAGATGGCGCTGCGGTCTGGGAAACTCTATAGTACGATATTTTCCACATATCCACCATGCGTAGCAATAATATGGCGTAGTCTCTGAATGAAATTACCCGAAACCTTTGACAACGTGTCTGGCGGAATGGCTTCACATGCAGATGAGATGTACTGCTTTAGTTGTTCAATTGTTTCTGGATTCTGGCGGTACACCTGGTCTTTCAAGTGTCCCCACAGAAAGAAGTCACAGGGGTTCATGTCTGGCGAATAGGGAGGCCAATCCACGCCGCCTCCTGTATGTTTCGGATAGCCCAAAGCAATCACACGATCATCGAAATATTCATTCAGGAAATTAAAGACGTCGGCCGTGCGATGTGGCCGGGCACCATCTTGCATAAACCACGAGGTGTTCGCAGTGTCGTCTAAGGCAGTTTGTACCGCCACAAATTCACGAAGAATGTCCAGATAGCGTGATGCAGTAATCGTTTCGGATCTGAAAAATGGGCCAATGATTCCTTTGGAAGAAATGGCGGCCCAGACCAGTACTTTTTGAGGATGCAGGGACGATGGGACTGCAACATGGGGCTTTTCGGTTCCCCATATGCACCAGTTCTGTTTATTGACGAAGCCGTCCAGGTAAAAATAAGCTTCGTCAGTAAACCAAATGCTGCCCACATGCATATCGCCGTCATCAATCCTGTGCACTATATCGTTAGCGAATGTCTCTCGTGCAGCAATGGTAGCGGCGCTGAGGGGTTGCCGGGTTTGAATTTTGTATGGATAGAGGTGTAAACTCTGGCGCATGAGACGATACGTGGACGTTGGCGTCATTTGGACCGCAGCTGCAACACGGCGAACGGAAACCCGAGGCCGCTGTTGGATCACCTGCTGCACTAGCTGCGCGTTGCCCTCTGTGGTTGCCGTTCGCGGTCGCCCTACCTTTCCAGCACGTTCATCCGTCACGTTCCCAGTCCGTTGAAATTTTTCAAACAGATCCTTTATTGTATCGCTTTTCGGTCCTTCGGTTACATTAAACCTCCGTTGAAAACTTCGTCTTGTTGCAACAACACTGTGTTCTAGGCGGTGGAATTCCAACACCGGAAAAATCCTCTGTTCTGAGGAATAAACCATGTTGTCTACAGCACACTTGCACGTTGTGAACAGCACACGCTTACAGAAGAAAGACGACGTACAGAATGGCGCACCCACAGACTGCGTTGTCTTCTATATCTTTCACATCACTTGCAGCGCCATCTGTTGTTGAAAATTGTAACTACTGTATTTTCGAAAGTTTGTCCGCCTGAAAATGTACTGTTGTCCCAAGCATATTGCAACAAACGGTGTATTTCTATCGCTGCTCGTTTAGTTTTTATTGCCGTTTCAAATATACCGGTCATTTTTGAAACACCCTGTATATATATCAGTTCATGACATTCAGTCTTACAAATTTCCTTTTTCTGACGGACACACGTCCAGATCGTCCGCTCTCAAAACTTTGGCATCTCTCTCCCCACATCCACCACTGCTGGCGGCTCACCTCCAACTGCACAACGCTACGCGCTGTTCACACCCAACAGCCCAACACTACTCAAGCGAATATTCCAACAATGAGTCCAACCAGCCACAGACTGCACACAGCACAGTCAGTGATTTTCATACAGAGCGCTACGTGGCGTTACCAACACAAAAACCTAAAGAGCCTACTTACAGCAGCACCGTCTCATACGCGTAAGACAGAGGTAATACAGTGTTCGCCATAGGAAGAGCGAGGTCTCCTGCCAGTGTCTGATCAGTCTACGTCGGAGACACTTAGAATAGATGTGGCTTTCTCGGCCACAACCTGAACAAGTACGCTGCTGGCCATCGTGCATGACGACGACCATGCAGCCGGCAATAACCAAGAAAGAAGGCTTAACCAAGAAAGAAGGCACGAGTTTCCGTAGTTCAATTTTGATCTGACTGACGCCATTGAGGACACGGTATGTTCCGAACGTCTTCCACGTTTTAGCAACGTGGCTGACGACGTTCCGGTAAGGTTTAAAGGCGGCCACTACAACGTCAGACGGTACCTCAAACGGGAGTTCAAAAACCCGCCTCCTTCAAAGGCCAAAACTAGCGTGATCAATCACGACAGTCCCTGTATGTCCGTCAGAGTATCGAAACTTGAGATCGTGAGCTTGGCACCGCACAAAGTCGATGCACAGCTCGTCATTCGCCAGCTTTATGTACACAGGATTGAAAAATGAATTCCGTAAACATCTTGTGGCGGGAGACGCATAAAACGTCCTATTTCATACGTCTTCGGTCGTTCGTCATCCAAAGGAAAAGTTAATTTAATTGTGCCTTCGCAGTACGAAAACGCCATGATGGTCGATGGAGTCGGACTCTGAGGCAAGCCTCTACGCAAGCAGCACAGCCGACGAGACGGAAACAAGGTTCGCCTCACCACTACCGAAAGCAAACTGGTTGTTATCTTTCCACGACCTAAGGCCAAACGCAAACTTTCGTGTGTTGTCGTTCCTGCATCACAACCTGTACTCGTACACACATAATGTAATTCCCTACAGGGAAGGACATTTTAATTGAATGTCGCCGTACTGTATCGGCGGATAAACACGATATTGCAATGCCTGTGTTGTTAAGAACAACAACTTCGGTTACACGAAAAATCAGTCTAATCTAAAAGCCGTAAATTCAACTAAATACCTAGGTATAACAATTACGAACAACTTAAATTCGAAAGAACACATAGAAAATGTTGTGGAGAAGGCTAACCAAAGGCTGCGTTTTATTGGCAGGACACTTAGAAAATGTAACAGACCTACTAAGGAGACTGCCTACACTACGCTTGTCCGTCCTCTTTTAGAATACTGCTGCGCGCTGTGGGATCCTTACCAGGTAGCACTGACGGAGTACATCGAAGCAGTTCAAAGACAGGCAGCACATTTTGCATTATCACGAAATATGGCAGAGAGTGTCACATAAATGATACAGGATTTGGGCTGGAAATCATTAAAAGAAAGGCGTTTTTCGTTGCGACGGAATCTTCTCACAAACTTCCAATCATCAACTTTCTCCTCCGAATGCGAAAATATTTTGTTGACACCGACCTACATAGGGCGGAACAGTCACCACGATAAAATGAGGGAAATCAGAGCTCGTACGGAAAGATATAGGTGTTCATTCTTTCCGCACGCTCTACGAGATTGGAATAATAGAGAATTGTGGAGTTGACTCGATGAACCCTCTGCCAGGCACTTAAATGTGATTTGCAGAGTATACATGTAGATGTAGATGTCGATGTATGTAGAGGGCGCACGGTGCACTGGACACTGACTGCATTTGTAACGTTCGGTTGTTAGTTCAGTTTCCGTCATTGACTGTCTTCCCCCTCTTTCTATAAAACGCCCAACAGACTATATGTGCTAAGGACGGGATAAGTTGCCCGACGACGCCCAAGTACTAATCGTTAAAAGTCGGCATCATTCGGAACACTTCGAGTCGACTGTTAGCTGTTTCAGACTGCTACCACCCTCAGTGACCACAAAGTTGTGAGAAGGTAATTGCCTGACGAAGTACTGTTGTGTTGTCTGTGTGAGCATGTGACTCATTCACAACACCAGTAAATGCAATAAACTTCTTAAACCAAGTCAAAAATAGTTCTTTCGTCATCCAACCAGTTTCTTGGACTTCTGCCCAGGCACCGCGCTCGGTACGAGACTGGAATAATAGAGAATTGTGAAGGTGGTTCGATGAACCCTCTGCCAGGCACTTAAATGTGATTTGCAAAGTATCCATGTAGATGTAGATGTAGAAACAGTGTTTTAACTCGCCGCCAAGTACCTGGATACACGTTTAAAATGTTCACTAGCGTCTACTTACCAGGAGTGAAATTAACCAAATCGAGCGCAAGTTCACAAAACGTCAGTGCTATGCTATTACACGCTAATAATTTTACAAGTTAGCTCAAGCCCCAGTGAAAAATAATACAGTTCACAACGGTTACCACATGATCAAATCAGCAGTTTTTCAAATACTGGTGGATTTCTTGTTATTCCCCTCAATAGAGTATGTTGAAGAAGCTGCATATTAAAAACGATGTTCCAGAAACGTTACAATATTCACTACTGTCAACGTATTAGTTCAGCAAATATGTTGATGTTTAAAATTTGTAGTTTATTTTTCCGTCTTAGTAGCACATTTATTTTTTATGACACGCCGAGTTTCGATCACACAAGGTCATTTTTAACTCTATGTACTTGTGTAGTCAACCTGCCGAATCTACATATACACAGATACGGCAGGTTACCTGCGCAGCTACATAGATCTGAAGATGACCATCTGTGATCGAAACTAGTCATGTCAGAGACGGAAAATCAAGCGATATAAGTTTTACGGATCTTATGCCACTCACAAATCTAAGTCGCAAAACATTCGCGCAGAGGCACACTCCCAAACCGCCGCACTTTCAGCGATGTTTAGCATCCACCTGTACGTCGGATGGGCTTCGTACAAGCCCGTCTAGCTCCAGTCTTTGGTAACGCCGACCGTGAATAAACGAAATTTAATTTCAAATGCCAAATGTCCAGAGTAGGAGTAATCCGCTGAATTACAGGCCTATATCACTAACGTCGATTTGCAGTAGGGTTTTAGAACATATACTGTGTTCGAACATTATGAAGTACCTCGAAGAAATCGATTTATTGATATATAGTCAGCACGAAGTCAGAAAACATAGTTCTTGTTAAACACAACTAGCTCTTTATACTCATGAAGTAATAAGTCCTATCGACAGGAGACGTCAAATTGATTCCATATTTTTAGATATCCAGAAGGCTTTCGACACCGGTCCACACAAGCGTCTTCTAATCAAACTGCGTGCCTACGGAGTATCGCCTCAGTTGTGCGACTGGATTAGTGATTTCCTGTCAGAAAGGTCACAGTTCGTAGTAATAGACGGAAAGTCATCGAGTAAAACAGAAGTAATATCCGGCGTTCCCCAAGGAAGTGTTATAGGCCCTCTATTGTTCCTGATCTATATTAACGACATAGGAGACAGTCTGGGTAGCCGTCTTAGATTGTTTGCAGATGATACTGTCATTTACCGTCTTGTAAAGACATCAGATGATCAAAACGATTTGCAAAATGATTTAGATAAGATATCTGTATGGTGCGAAAAGTGGCAATTGACCCTGAATAAAGAAAAGTGCGAAGTTATTCACATGAGTACTAAAAGAAATCAGCTAAATTTCGATTACGCGATAAGTCACACAAATCTGATGGCTGTAAATTGAACTAAATACTTAGGGATTACAATTACAAATAACCTAAATTGGAACGATCAGATATATAATATTGTCGGTAGAGCAAACCAAAGACTGCGATTCATTGGCAGAACACTTAGAGGGTACAACAAGTCTACCAAAGAGACTGCTTACACTACGCTTGTCCGCCCTATTCTGGAGTACTGCTGTGCGGTGTGGGATCCGCATCAGGTAGGACTGACGGATGACATCGAAAAAGTACAAAGAAGGGCAGCTCGTTTTGTATTATCGCGAAATAGAGGAGATAGTGTCACAGACATGATACGTGAATTGGAGTGGCAATCATAAAACAAAAAAGGCGTTTTTCGTTGCGACAGGATCTTCTCATGAAATTTCAGTCACCAGTTTTCTCCCCCGATTGCAAAAACATTCTGTTGGCACCCACCTACATAGGGAGAAATGTTCATCGCGATAGCCGGCGCGGTCACCAGTGCCGGCAAGGTAGCTCAGTGTACGAGGTGCATTCAAGTTCTAAGGCCTCCGATTTTTTTTCTAATTAACTACTCACCCGAAATCGATGAAACTGGCGTTACTTCTCGACGTAATCGCCCTGCAGACATACACATTTTTCACAACGCTGACGCCATGATTCCATGGCAGCGGCGAAGGCTTCTTTAGGAGTCTATTTTGACCACCGGAAAATCGCTGAGGCAATAGCAGCACGGCTGGTGAATGTGCGGCCATGGAGAGTGTCTTTCATTGTTGGAAAAAGCCAAAAGTCACTAGGAGCCAGGTCAGGTGAGTAGGGAGCATGAGGAATCACTTCAAAGTTGTTATCACGAAGAAACTGTTGCGTAACGTTAGCTCGATGTGCGGGTGTGTTGTCTTGGTGAAACAGCACACACGCAGCCCTTCCCGCACGTTTTTGTTGCAGTGCAGGAAGGAATTTATTCTTCAAATCATTTTCGTAGGATGCACCTGTTACTGCAGTGCCCTTTGGAACGCAATGGGCAAGGATTACGCCCTCGCTGTCCCAGAACATGGACACCATCATTTTTTCAGCACTGGCAGTTACCCGAAACTTTTTTGGTGGCGGTGAATCTGTGTGCTTCCATTGAGCTGACTGGCGCTTTGTTTCTGGATTGAAAAATAGCATCCACGTCTCATCCATTGTCACAACCGATGAAAAGAAAGTCCCATTCATGCTGTCGTTGCGCGTCAACATTGCTTGGCAACATGCCACACGGGCAGCCGTGTGGTCGTCCGTCAGCATTCGTGGCACCCACCTGGATGACACTTTTCGCATTTTCAGGTCATCATGCAGGATTGTGTGCACAGAACCCACAGAAATGCCAACTCTGGAGGCGATCTGTTCAACAGTCATTCGGCGATCCCCCAAAACAATTCTCTCCACTTTCTCGATCATGTTGTCAGACCGGCTTGTGCGAGCCCGAGGTTGTTTCGGTTTGTTGTCACACGATGTTCGGCCTTCATTAAACTGTCACACCGACGAACGCACTTTCGACACATCCGTAACTCCATTACCACATGTCTCCTTCAACTGTCGATGAATTTCAATTGGTTTCACACCACGCAAATTCAGAAAACGAATGATTGCATGCTGTTCAAGTAAGGAAAACGTCGCCATTTTAAGTATTTTAAACAGTTCTCATTCTCGCCGCTGGCGGTAAAATTCCATCTGCCGTACGGTGCTGCCATCTCTGGGACGTATTGACGATGAACGCGGCCTCATTTTAAAACAATGCGCATTTTTCTATCTCTTTCCAGTCCGGAGAAAAAAAATCGGAGGCCTTAGAACTTGAATGCACCTCGTACTCTGTGAAGGGGCTGGCCACAGTCTGTAACGGAGAAACAGAGTTAGGTTTTCATCGATGAAATTTCAAAGATGTCTTGTGACATCGGCCAACCACGAACATGCGACGGAGAAACAGATCGGGGTAGAAATAATGGGTGGGGTGGGGGGGCTTTTGGCTGAGGAGTGGAGAACCCTTGTTCGATTCCCAAACAAAATCTGCCGTTTTTTTCCATATCGATATTGGTGGGATTAGCATGGTTAATAAGGTAAGTAAATCTATGGAGAATAATAACAAATTAGACAAAAAAATTCTGAAACGACTTTGCTTATTAAACAATTAAAATTTTAAGCCTTGGTGAATGAAAAGAATTTCGAGTAAGACGCTGCGAATTTGTCGCGAGGGACCACAGACAGCCAGTGGCGCTAAGCTTGTTAACAGTCAGGTGACGGACAGAATATTATTTCAAGGCTTCAAAATTGCACAGTGCTTCTGGAATCCCAGCGGGAATTGCGCAGCCGCGCGGATGCAAAACGATTCGTAGCGTAATTCACTGTCAACTGTCAGCACCGATTTTTCAGCCGATGTTATTGTATGTCTGATCAGCGTCAAAGTTAATTCCCAAATAGAAATATTTTAAATGTAAACCAATACTGTTTTCCTTTAAATCTTCAGAATTTATGCGAATATTTTATTCGTTAAATGTTCTTGTTGCCGCGAATATTTTTATTTCGAGTGTTTAAGTGCCAAGTCCATTCAGGTAACTGTTCGAAGGAAAGTGAGGATTTGTAACAGAGTGAGTGAAACAGCCGATGTAAAGCGACCACCATTAAAATTTTAATTATTTACTGATCAAAGTCGTTTCGGAATCTGTTTGCCTATCGTTCTATTTTTCCTCATGATTTTACCCACCTTATTAACGCCGTTATTCCTACCAAATTCGATACGGAAAAGAATTGCAATCAAAGCTGCTGAATTTGTTTGGGACTCGAAAAGGAATTCTGTGCCACCCCCCACCCAACCCTAAATTCCTTGGTCCCAACCCCAGAGGCGCTTTCGTTCACCTTTTGTGTATATGCCTTTGATGACTCCATATGCGACGAGAAAAATGTTCATTTTTCAATTAACTATCAATTATGGTCGATTTTGAGACGACTGCGCGTACTTTAGTTTAAAAAGAAGACAAAAAATACCACATCACGAAGGAATTATCGGAATGTGATGGAAATCAGTTAATGCGATGTACATATACAGACAAACAAACGATTAGAGTTTTTAGAATTTTCGAAAAATTGGAAGATTTATTCATGAGAAAGAGCTTCACCAACTGAGAAAGTCAATTACGCGTTGGTCCAACTCTGGCCCTTATGAAAGCAGATATTCGGCCTGGCATTGATTGATAGAGTTGTTGTATGTCCAAAGCTTTCTAATAGGTAATTTTCCGACGGAGGAAGCGTCTTATATACAGACTAACGTACAATACTCAACAGCACAATCCGTCTTCAGTTATCCGAACTACAAAAGTGCAGTTATATGTGGCCATCAGGTTTATTGTTACACCTTTACACTTGAACTAACACTCAAGGCAACGTATTAATTAAGTGACACGCGTATCAAGACATCTAGAGACTGAGCAAAGATGCTGGATTTTATTTAATTATTGTCTCAGTTTCAAAATTTATTGTTATCAAGCTGGACTAGGCTGAGCACCAATGACGTAATAAAGTGGTGAAGAGTCTTGGGAATGTGTACCCTGATGTGTCGGCAGCGGGGCCAACACCTTGTAGATCGAAGTGGCTGAAAGTACACGTTAAACTAACGCAGACGGGCGTGAAGTACTGGAACATGAGACTTATTAATGAATAAGAAGAAAAGTACGTAGCTGGAATAATATACTTAACTTTATTCTCTTGTTGGAATACATCTCTTGAATAGTAGTAAGCTATAAGCACTGATACAAATGGCGCCTTGCTAGGTAGTAGCTATGGAATAAGCTGAAGGCTATTCTATCAGTCTCTCGGCAAATGAGAGGAAGACTTGGTAGGTCTGGTCGCAAGCTATGTCGTCCGTACAACTGGGGCGAGGTCTAGTCCGTGTATTGTGACCTGCCATGTGGTGGCGCTAGGTTTGCGATTACACAGTGGCGACACGCGGGTCCGACATGTACTACAGGACCGCGGCCGATTTAAGTTACCACCTAGCAAGTGTGGTGTCTAGCGGTGACACCACATACCCCTCTTGTTTAATTCGCTCCACGTTGAGAACTCAAAAAGAGACTCAAGTCGTTAGGCGTCATTGCATTGAAGATCGGCAAGCAATGAAGTAATTGTTGCCTAAGAAACATTCATAAGGCGAAAATTATATCCTCCTCGTGTAACAAAACGCGGATTTTATTTACCACGGGGTGGTTTAATTTCAGATACAGAGAAAGCATATTCAGTTTGAAGTTATTTTACTTTATCACCGAATTAATTACACAGAAGATATCATTTTAAGTTCCGGAAATCTGTTTAACTACGAACAATGTTAACCCTCAGTTATCAATAGACATGCAGCATGTTCAAAAACTGTTATGTGTGGAAGAAAGTCAACTGCCTTCAGTGAAGAAGGGAAGCTTTTGACCCTAAGTACAAGATTCTTGGAAAGGTAAATATCTTCATACGCCGGCCGCAGTGGCCGAACGGTTCTAGGCGCTACAGTCTGGAACTGCGCGACCGCTGCGGTCGCAGGTTCGAATCCTGCCTCGGGCATGGATGTGTGTGATGTCCTTAGGTTAGTTAGGTTTAAATAGTTCTAAGTTCTAGGGGACTGATGACCTCAGAAGTTAAGTCCCATAGTGCTCAGAGCCATTTGAACCATTTTTTATCTTCATACTTTTCAGTATAGCGGTCGACCCTGGGCGAAGAAGGCAGGCGTAGTGACTAGTATCGCGACCTCTAACTTTTGTGTTCCGTTTTCGGAACTTCATTATTCTTTTTATTTACTTTGTTTTATTTTTCTCAGATATCTACTCATGTCCGTAGAAGGTTGCTACACGAATCAAGTTGGGGGATATAAGGACGTTGTATAAATTGCAAAATTACAAAAGCATTTCACAACAACTGTCCTACACACTGAAGGACAAAAAATCGCGAGGTCTAGGAAGAGCTGTGCAACATAAACGAAAATTGGTAGGCGTGTTTCTACATTTGAAATATGGTGCTATTGCAATTTTAGTCTAGTCTCATAAGAGAAGCGCTAAGAGCGCCACTATGAGGATGAAAATCATATTTGCTTTTAAATATACGCTGTAATGGTCACGAACGTTAATTACTTTTGAGATTGGATGTGATGGGTTGATGTTAGTCAAATGGTTCAAATGGCCCGGAGCACTACGGGACTTAACTTCTGAGCTCATCAGTCCCCTAGAACTTAGAACTACTTAAACCTAACTAACCTAAGGACATGACACACATCCCTGCCCGAGGCAGGATTCGAACCTGCGACCGTAGCGGTCACTCGGTTCCAGACTGTAGCGCCCAGAACCGCTCGGCCACCCCGGCCGGCGATGTTAGTCAAGAATACCTTTAAGGCGACGAAGACGGCACAATCAACACCTCACTAAGTTTGAACGAGATCGCGTAATAGGACTACGAGAAGCTGGATGTTCCTCCTGCGATATGCAGAAAGTCTTGGCAGGAACGTAGTTAACTGCACACTATTGATGGCATTGGTGGTTACTGGAATGTACGGGTCGCAAGAAGACCGAGCTCTGGACTGCCACGTGGCACTGCAGAGAGGGAAGCCATCGTGTTCAGTGTATGGCTCTGGTGCATCGTACTGCAACTGCGGCTGCAATCTGAGCAGCAGTTCGCACCAAAGTGACACAACTAACTGTCACAAATCGGTTAGTTCAAGGACAGCTCCGAGTCAGTGCATTCCACTGGCCCCAAACGACCGATATTAGTGACTTGAGTGGTGTCAGACGAGAGCTCATTGGAGAGCAGGATGGAAGTCTCTTGTGTTTTCTGTTCAAAGCTGGTTCTGCCGTGGTGCCAGTGATGGCCGTGTGTTGGTTAGGAGGAGGCCATGTGACCGCCTGCAACTAGCCTCTAAGCAGCTTGGGCACATTGGACCCACTCCTCTAATTATGGTCTTGGGTGCGATTTCGTATGGCAGCAGGAGCACTCTTGAGGTTATCCCACGCAAACTGACTGGAAATTTGTACATCAATCTGGTGATTCGACCTGCTATGCTGCCATTCATGAACAGCATTCCAGAGAATGTTTTAGAACAAAATAATGCTCGCCCTTGTAACATCATGGTCTGCAGAGTGTCGACAATTAGGGTTAACCGTCCGCGTATTGCTCGACGAAGTGCAATAGCCATGGAACTCCATCCCACAGACTGGCATCCGGCACCTGTACAATACAATGCATACACGTTTGCTCGTTTACATTCAACATTCTGGCGATTACACCGATTAATAATGTTTCAGCATTTCACATTTACAATGACTTATCCAGCACTTACATTAACCTGCAATCTTGGAATGTTAATCCCTTAAATGTGTTACCTTGGCAAATGTATTCCCGAAATTTCTTTACATTAATTACGTTTTGGCGTTGCCATTTTTTCCGTCGACGTATTTATTACAAAATATTTGTGTGTTTGATATTTTCAGGGATTACAGTATTTTTAAATTCTCATATTATTGCATTCCACACTTGTATCAATTCTTAAATATAAATGTCGTGTGACTAGGGCGTTCGTCGGGTAGACCGTTCGCAGGGTGCAAGTCTTTCGATTTGACGCCACTTCGGCGACTTGCTTGTCGATGGGGATGGTTAGAACAACACAACACCCAGTTCCTGCACGGAGAAAATCTACGATCCAGCCGGGAATCGAACCCAGGCCCTTAGGATTGACATTCTGTCGTGCTGACCACTCAGCTACTGGGGGCGGACTATCAGTTCTTAGTTATTACATTTGATACTTACGTTTACTCTTTAGGAATATTTGGTGCATTCCCTTAGATGATGTCGCTCGTGGAAACATTCGAAACATAGAAGTTCCGAACAACACAAGCATCGTGTGAAGGCAGGTTTGCCACAGCGACAGTTCTTCGTATGAATCTCGCTCGGGAAAGAAACATCGTTGACATCGCTGAAGCTATGACACATTGACGATACTCGCCCCGCAAACCAAGCACAACGGACCATTTTTCCGGAAGCTAGCGCTTGGAACTGATTATGAATCCAGATACACTACAGGGAATTCGCTGAGAAGAATTCTAAACAATTTTTCCATTAATTTTTTTTTGTTTTCCGTTTTTTTAATTCATTCACCCGACATACAATTAGTAAACGAGTAAGGACAACATTATTTAATATCCATTGGAAAACATCCGTGTGGTAATCTTCTGTATACATGGGTAGATACCTGAAAAACAAAAATTAAAATAATAATCGAGTTTCGAACACGGGACGCAAAAGGGTGAAGCCAAGGCGCTAGCCACTGTGCCACTTCTCCGATGAACAAACTTTTCGCTAAAAGGCACTTAAAGTACCTCTAAACCTTTAAGATTCGTTTTGTCAGAAACGGTCGAATATCTACGGATAAGGCGAGACTCGCGTTCTCTTGTTTTCACCCCTCTCCCACCGAACGAAGTTTCTGGGAAATCGGTTTACTGCACATGCCTTGTTGTCTTTGTTAGTAGGAGACGAGATCAGTTGTTTTACATCGTCACTTCTCATCCGCTCTAAGGAAGTATAAAGGAAAGCTGAGACTTAACTTTCAATCGCCATTGAGGTAATTTGAGACGGAGTAGAGGCTCGGAATGTTTCAAGAATGGGGAACGAAACCAGCCGTGCCCGTTCACAGAAACCAACCCTACATTTGCCTGGAGCGATCTAGGGTAGTCACGGAAAACCATCTGGATGGCTGGGCACTGATCTGAATTGTCGTCCTGGTTCGCCTCGATAGTTGCGGGCTCAACGCGGCAGATGGCTAACCGAAGAGCCCCGGGTTTGATTCCCGGGCGGGTCAGAGACTTTCTCCGCTCGAGGACTGGGTGCTGTGTTGTCTTTATCTTCGTATCGTCGTGTTGTTGTTGTTGTGGTCTTCAGTCCTGAGACTGGTTTGATGCAGCTCTCCATGCTACTCTATCCTGTGCAAGCTTCTTCATCTCCCAGTACCTACTGCAACCTACATCCTTCTGAATCTGCTTAGTGTATTCATCTCTTGGTCTCCCTCTACGATTTTTACCCTCCACGCTGCCCTCCAATGCTAAAGTTGTGATCCCTTGATGCCTCAAAACATGTCCTACCAACCGATCCCTTCTTTTAGTCAAGTTGTGCCACAAACTTCTCTTCTCCCCAATCCTATTCAATACCTCCTCATTAGTTACGTGATCTACCCACCTTATCTTCAGCATTCTTCTGTAGCACCACATTTCGAAAGCTTCTATTCGATTCTTGTCCAAACTAGTTATCGTCCATGTCTCACTTCCATACATGGCTACACTCCATACAAATACTTTCAGAAACGACTTCCTGACACCTAAATCTATACTCGATGTTAACAAATTTCTCTTCTTGAGAAACGCTTTCCTTGCCATTGCCAGTCTACATTTTATATCCTCTCTACTTCGACCATCATCGGTTATTTTACTCCCTAAATAGCAAAACTCCTTTACTACTTTAAGTGTCTCATTTCCTAATCTAATTCCCTCAGCATCACCCGACTTAATTTGACTACATTCCATTATCCTCGTTTTGCTTTTGTTGATGTTCATCTTATATCCTCCTTTCAAGACATTGTCCATTCCGTTCAACTGCTCTTCCAAGTCCTTTGCTGTCTCTGACAGAATTACAATGTCATCGGCGAACCTCAAAGTTTTTACTTCTTCTCCATGAATTTTAATACCTACTCCGAACTTTTCTTTTGTTTCCTTTACTGCTTGCTCAATATACAGATTGAATAACATCGGGGAGAGGCTACAACCCTGTCTCACTCCTTTCCCAACCACTGCTTCCCTTTCATGCCCCTCGACTCTTATAACTGCCATCTGGTTTCTGTACAAATTGTAAATAGCCTTTCGCTCCCTGTATTTTACCCCTGCCACCTTCAGAATTTGAAAGAGAGTATTCCATTCAACATTGTCAAAAGCTTTCTCTAAGTCTACAAATGCTAGAAACGTAGGTTTGCCTTTTCTTAATCTTTCTTCCAAGATAAGTCGTAAGGTCAGTATTGCCTCACGTGTTCCAATATTTCTACGGAATCCAAACTGATCTTCCCCGAGGTCGGCTTCTACCAGTTTTTCCATTCGTCTGTAAAGAATTCGCGTTAGTATTTTGCAGCTGTGACTTATTAAACTGATAGTTCGGTAATTTTCACATCTGTCAACACCTGCTTTCTTTGGGATTGGAATTATTATATTCTTCTTGAAGTCTGAGGGTATTTCACCTGTCTCATACATCGTGCTCACTAGATGGTAGAGTTTTGTCATGACTGGCTCTCCCGAGGCCATCAGTAGTTCTAGTGGAATGTTGTCTACTCCCGGGGCCTTGTTTCGACTCAGGTCTTTCAGTGCTCTGTCAAACTCTTCACGCAGTATCTTATCTCCCATTTCGTCTTCATCTACATCCTCTTCCATTTCCATAATATTGTCCTCGAGTACATCTCCCTTGTATAAACCCTCTATATACTCCTTCCACCTTTCTGCCTTCCCTTCTTTGCTTAGAACTGGGTTTCCATCTGAGCTCTTGATATTCATACAAGTGGTTCTCTTCTCTCCAAAGGTCTCTTTAATTTTCCTGTAGGCAGTATCTATCTTACCCCTAGTGAGACAAGCCTCTACATCCTTACATTTGTCCTCTAGCCATCCCTGCTTAGCCATTTTGCACTTCCTGTCGATTTCATTTTTGAGACGTTTGTATTCCTTTTTGCCTGCTTCATTTACTGCATTTTTATATTTTCTCCTTTCATCAATTAAATTCAATATTTCTTCTGTTACCCAAGCATTTCTATTAGCCCTCGTCTTTTTACCTACTTGATCGTCTGCTGCCTTCACCACTTCATCCCTCAGAGCTACCCATTCTTCTTCTACTGTATTTCTTTCCCCCATTCCTGTCAATTGTCCCCTTATGCTCTCCCTGAAACTCTCTACAACCTCTGGTTCTTTCAGTTTATCCAGGTCCCATCTCCTTAAATTCCCACCTTTTTGCAGTTTCTTCAGTTTCAATCTGCAGTTCATAACCAATAGATTGTGGTCAGAATCCACATCTGCCCCAGGAAATGTCTTACAATTTAAAACCTGGTTCCTAAATCTCTGTCTTACCATTATATAATCTATCTGAAACCTGTCAGTATCTCCTGGCTTCTTCCATGTATACAGCCTCCTTTCATGATTCTTGAACCAAGTGTTAGCTATGATTAAGTTATGCTCTGTGCAAAATTCTACAAGGCGGCTTCCTCTTTCATTCCTTCCCCCCAATCCATATTCACCTACTATGTTTCCTTCTCTCCCTTTTCCTACTGACGAATTCCAGTCACCCATGACTGTTAAATTTTCGTCTCCCTTCACTACCTGAATAATTTCTTTTATCTCGTCATACATTTCATCTATTTCTTCATCATCTGCAGAGCTAGTTGGCATATAAACTTGTACTACTGTAGTAGGAATGGGCTTTGTGTCTATCTTGGCCACAATAATGCGTTCACTATGCTGTTTGTAGTAGCTAACCCGACTCCTATTTTTTTATTCATTATTAAACCTACTCCTGCATTACCCCTATTTGATTTTGTATTTATAACCCTGTAATCACCTGACCAAAAGTCTTGTTCCTCCTGCCACCGAACTTCACTAATTCCCACTATATCTAACTTTAACCTATCCATTTCCCTTTTCAAATTTTCTAACCTACCTGCCCGATTAAGTGATCTGACATTCCACGCTCCGATCCGTAGAACGCCAGTTTTCTTTCTCCTGATAACGACGTCCTCTTGAGTAGTCCCCGCCCGGAGATCCGAATGGGGGACTATTTTACCTCCGGAATATTTTACCCAAGAGGACGCCATCATCATTTAATCATACAGTAGAGCTGCATGTCCTCGGGAAAAATTACGGCTGTAGTTTCCCCTTGCTTTCAGCCGTTCGCAGTACCAGCACAGCAAGGCCGTTTTGGTTAATGTTACAAGGCCAGATCAGTCAATCATCCAGACTGTTGCCCCTGCAACTACTGAAAAGGCTGCTGCCCCTCTTCAGGAACCACATGTTTGTCTGGCCTCTCAACAGATACCCCTCCGTTGTGGTTGCACCTACGGTACGGCCATCTGTATCGCTGAGGCACGCAAGCCTCCCCACCAACGGCAAGGTCCATGGTTCATGGGGGTAACTGTCACGAAAATCTTCTGCATTGCGTCACATGACAAGTCCCATTCAATATGTGGGGTACAGCGCACTCTTGTCAATTTCACAGAAAATGTAGGTTTATTTTTCACCTCTGTTACAGAGGTTGTTCTTCGTGGCAATTTACTACGGTCCATACAGGGGTGAGAAAAGATTTTTGATGCAAGGAAGCACAAAATACTCAAGTGTTGTAGATGGCGGAACAGTTCTTTTTAGCAGTTTATGTTGACAAGCAATATATCTCCTACTCCACTTAGTGAAAATGACACATAAATTATTCTGAACTTTACGGTCAACCAGCGTGGACTGTTGGTCCAGTACTGTCGAAAAACTTTTATATCTACCACCTTGTTCTGCACCATGAACTGGAGCAACAGGAAGCCTAACAGAATTTTGTTTCTAATCAATCGCTCTGCAGGAGAATGAAAAAATAAGAATACAGATACAATAAAAATAATATTGGTACTCCAGAACGAATCTTTCTCTCAGCAGTCGAGTCTTCGATTGTCTGAAACCTCCTGGCCGGTTAAACTGTGAGTCGGACTGGGACTCGAACCTGGAGCTGGAACATTTCCTGTGGAAAAAAGTTTCTAAGTGCGAGTCTCTGCCCAGTACAAAGTTTCGATCTTTTAGGAAGTTTCATTGACAGCATTTCTTGTAGCAATTCCCGGCGGGGTCAGGGATTTTCTCTGCCTCGTGATGGCTGGGTGTTGTGTGCTGTCCTTAGGTTAGTTAGGTTTAAGTAGTTCTAAGTTCTAGGGGACTGATGACCATAGATGTTAAGTCCCATAGTGCTCAGAGCGATTTGAGCGATCTTGTAGCACAGAAGATTATTTTCCAGAGCAAACTGAGTGTTTGTGATGATAAAATGGTAGAATAAAATGTAAGATATAATAAAACTACATTTCATATACAACCAGTTACCTACTGTTGTACGTTAAATTCATGACCGGATAGCGCAGAAAAAAATAATACGCAAATACGAATGACTTGCACTACTGTTAACAGCTAAAGATGACTGGGATGCTAATACGGCAAGTATACGTAACTGAAAATAACTGTGCAGATCATCGTAAAATAAACCCATATTGGAGATAAAACTCTACACATGGAAGAAAATGTCTTCCTGTCAAGCTACAGGCGAGACAGTACTCTTATTTGAAAAAGTATGTGATGTAAATTAGGTATAACAGAGAGTAATGGGAATGAAACAGGGAAGTAGGACAGCGCTTGGGAAGTATATCTGAAGACTCCAAACGCATAGAAAATTTTCCACAGTGAGCAGAGCATCGTAAGATATTTTGCATTCTATCTAAATTAATTATTAGCTTTTAAGTACTCGTATAATTCTTGGCACTCCTTCTTACTGTACGGAGAATGTATCTAAGAAACACGGGTCACTGCCTTGAACTTATTTCAGCGATAAGGTACAGAGTTCAAGAAGAGTGTGACGAGCCTACTCGGAAGACACTTCCTTCAGAAAAGCCCGTTTCCGCTGCGCTTCTGTTACTTAGATAACTTGGACATGAAGGAGGTGAAATTACTCACGCTTAGCATTGTTTTCATGTTTCTCTTTCTCATTTCTTATTCTCATTATGTCACTGCTAAATACTGACAGAGCTGCCTGTCCAAAAACGTGTATGATCATCTGCGAGAAATAGCAAGAAACTGAGATTTTTGTTTCATGTGCAATTTTGCGAGTAAAAATGTTCCCATGCACATGCTGTAAGGTTGTTGCTTTATTTTGCTATGAAAGCGGTACTGATAGCCAATAAAAGCGGGTTAAAAGCTGTGAGCTGTCTGGGGAAGTTAACCGTGCATTACTGCGCAACTATTTCACCAGGTATCTAGTCTAGGTTTACCAAATTCCCAAACAGACTAACATTAATTATAATCTTTTAATAGTCATACAACAACCGGTAATCTATATATAAAAAAAGAGAATTTAAATAAAAAGAAAGAAATCAGTTTATATTTGGAAATTTATTTTAAGATTAATCATTGAAATTTCAGCATATTAAACTCGATTCATAACTAAGCTGGTGCCTTATTTAGGATTGTGAAAATGTGAGATTGTAATCTTACGGAACACATCAAATATGGAGCCAAGATTGGGAGACTGCATACAACACTGCATTCATAAAATAACACACGAAGAACGTTGAAACATATGCAAGAGGAAATTAACCACAACCAACCGATTCAATTTTCACCCAAAGAAATTACGTTCGTAGCACAATCCTGTCCGTCATGTAATTACCACACACTGGTATACTAAATTCATACTAACTCTCTGTGAAATCTTCCCAAAAAGAATAGCTGAGGGGTACTTTGATGATTACACCACATGCTTCACGTGGTCAACTTGGTTTACACAAAGCGTATAACTCCACAATAATTTTGATAATTAAAATAAATTAGATCGAAAAGCAATTTACAAAAGAAAAACCTCGAACTGGTTACTAACGTCTTACTATTAACCTGATGGGTCAAACAGTTATATAAGCACGTGGTACTGGTCTCGCAAAGTACACCCCACGTGGGTTGAACATAAAGAAAAGTTGCTATATTGAAAAATATTGTCAAGACGAGACGTTATAATCACATAAGCATTCGCATTTAAGATTGATCTTAGTTAGAGTTACTGATCAACACGTGGTTCCACTTTACTCACAAAGTAGTGACAAAGCAACTACCGGAAAATAATCTGAACTTCACACGAGAATTACACTGCGCTGCAATTTAAGATAACATTAGATATTTTAGAGCTAAACCTGAAATAAAGGTGGTTAAATTTTCAGTTAGGCTGAACTTAAGAAATCCATTGTACTGCGGACTTAGCAGACACGCGCTTAGCCGGAGATCTTACCACTTCAGACGCTCGCCCCGGACAGACTGACTGGTCCCTTCATGAGGGGTGGCTCACCAATACAAACGGAAGTGGCCAGAGTGGCAGATTCCTATACCAACATGACAACGGACGGACAGGACCATACTAAGGATAGAAACCTCTTTGCTTTTAGAAAGCGTAGCTACCTGTTCCGACGTCGGTCCTACTGTTCTCTAGCAGACAGCCTTGTCTGCTACCCTCAAGCATGCAACTAGAAATACATTTGCTCATTCATCCTCTCACACAGAAGGGAAGGGGGATGACAGTATCTTATCATATACAGTATATAAAAGAAAGCGGATGTAGGTTCCGTATGAGACTGTGTGACATGAATTACATATAAACTGTGTTTTAAAGTGTAGTAGTGTGACAAATCGTTCTTGTTTATGTGTAAAAGTAACATGTTTCACTACTCAGTCTCCTCCCAGATAGTCAGAAACGCCACAGTAAATTTAGAAGAGGAATTTATGCTGTAAATGACAACAGATTTAAGAAATTAAACATGAAAGGAATCCAACAGAGACCTTTCAATGCTATGGCATAACTTCGCTACTGTAGTTACTAATTCTCGTAATTCAAATAAACCGCCTTCATTACCAGGAATGTACATTTATTCAGTGCACACAGATAATCCTAATGACACTGAAGTGGAAGGCACATGAAAGAAACACACATACAAGAATCTTCCACAGCAACGCTCTTGAAACGTGCGGGGCACAGTGAAGCACGGTCTTCAAAGTCTTGGCTCGTGTACCACCACGTTCAAATTGTAATGGCCTGCGGCCACGTGCCGGCTTTGCGAGGGATAAGGGCAGTTTCAGAGCCTCGCCGTAACGCTAAGGACAAGGCTCGTAAATTTTCCCTGCGTGCAACATGCAGCTGAGCCACAAGAAGCAGCGGCAGCTCCCGTAATGGCTCTCTCAGACTCCAGTCTGTGCTGTGTTCGTGTCTGTTCTCTCCCTTATGCTCTAGTACTTACAAATGCTGACATTTTGAAATATGTGACGTCATCTGCTGGTCAGTATAATATACTGGGTGGTCCATTGGTAGTGACCGGGCCAAATATCTCACGAAATGAGCGTCAAACGAAAAAAACTACAAAGAACGAAACTTGTCTAGCTTGAAGGGGGAAACCAGATGGCGCTATGGCTGGCCCGCTAGATGGCGCTGCCATACGTCAAACGTATATCAACTGTGTTTTTTTTAAATAGGAACCCCCATTTTTGTTAGATATTCTTGTAGTACGTAAAGAAATATGAATGTTTTAGTTGGACCAATTCTCGCTTTGTGATAGATGCCGCTGTAATAGTCACAAACATATGTGTATTCACTGCACCATGTAGTGTAAAATGTGCCTCTTTGCTCCACATATGCATGTGCGAACATTACGGAAGGCGAGCTACTAGCTGTTGAGAGTAATGTCGTTACACGAATTGCCAAATGCATTGAAGTTGGCGGACATCATTTTGAGCATTTATTGCATTAATGTGGTATTTACAGGTTATCACGCTGCAACAGCATGCGTTCTCAGAAATGATAAGTTCACAAAGGAACATGTATCACATTCGAACAACCGAAATAAAATGTCAAACGTACTTACTTTCTGTATTTCAATTTAAAAAACCTACCTGTTACCAACTGCTCGTCTAAAATTGTGACCCATAAGCGAAAAAAGTGGTCCAACTAAAACATTCGTATTTCTTTACGTGCTACACGAATATGTAATAAAAATGGGGGTTTCTATTTAACAAAAAACGCAGCTGATATCCGTTTGACCTATGGCAGCGCCATCTAGCGAGCCAACCATAGCGCCATCTGGTTTCCCCCTTCAAGCTATACAAGTTTCGTTCTTTGTAGTTTTCTAGTTTGACGCTTATTTCGTGAGATATTTGGTCCGATCACGATCAATGGACCATTATATGTGTGTGTGTGTGTGTGTATGTGTGTGTGTGTGTGTGTGTGTGTGTATGTGTTTGTATGTGTGTCTGTGTGTGTGATCAAAAGTGTCCGGACACCTGGCTAAAAATGACTTAAAAGTTCGTGGCGCCCTACATCGGTAATGCTGGAATTCAGTATGGTGTTGGCGCACCCTTAGTCTTGATGACAGCTTCCACTCTTGCAGGCATACGTTTAATCAGGTGCTGACAGGTTTCTTGGGGAATGGCAGCCCATTCTTCACGGACTGCGCGGAGGAGAGGTATCGATGTCTGTCGCTGAGGCCTGGCACGAAGTCGGCATTCCAAAACATCCCAAAGGTGTTCAGATCAGGGCTCTGTGCAGGCCAGTCCATTACAGGTAAATTATTGTCGTGTAACCACTCTGCCACAGGTCGTGAATTGTGAATAGGTGCTCGGTCGTGTTGAAAGATGCTATCGCCATCCCCGAATTGCTCTTCAACAGTGGGAAGCAAGAAGGTGCTTAAAACATCAGCGTAGGCCAGTGATGGGTTAGTGCCACGCAAAACAACAAGATATGCACGCCCACTCCGTGAAAAACAGGACCACACCATTAGACCACCGCCTCCGAATTTTACTGATGGCACTACACACGTTGTCATATGACGTTCACCAGGCATTCGCCATACCCACACTCTGCCATCGGATCGCTACATTGTGTACCGTGATTCGTCACTCCACACAACGTTTTTGCACTGTTCAATCGACCAATGATTACGCTCCTTACACCAAGCGAAGCGTCGTTTGGCATTTGCCGGCGTGATGTGTGGCTTATGAGCAGCCGGAATCCAAGTTTTCTCATCTTCCGCCTAACTGTCATAGTACTTGCAGTGGATTCAGTTTGGAATTCCCGTGTGATGACCTGGATAGATGTCTGCCTATTTCTCATTACGACCCTCGGCGGTCTCTGTCAGTCAACAGACGAGGTCGGCCTGTACGCTTTTGTGCTGTACATGTCCCTTCACGTTTCCACTTCATTATCTCGTGTACAGACGTATGACACAAGTGACACCCAATCACCTTTCCACGCTCAAAGTCTGTGAGTTCCGCGGAGCGCCCCATTCTGCTCTCTCACGATGTCTAATGACTACTGAGGTCGCTGATATGAAGTGCCTCGCAGTAAGAGGCAGCACAACGCACCTAATATGAAAACGTATGTTTCTGGGGATGTCCAGATACTTTTGATCACTATAATTCAGTTCCCCACCTAGGAACCTGAGGATACGGGAAATTCAGTTCTCACCCAGGAAACTCCGTTTCGCTGTTGAACGCATCATGAATCTTCCACAAGTTTGATTCTATCTTGTTCTTGTGCCCTACGTAACTCTTTCATTTAGAGAAAATTTTTGAAAAAAAAAAGTAAATAAATGAGATCGTAGACTCAGCACGCATTCAGTGATGCCAGAGTAGATCCGTCCCAAGTTCACATCACAGTCGACAGAGTCCCCTATTCGATGCTAGGTTTATGCCAAACGTCTGAAAAATGTTGCACAAATATTGAGACATATCTTGATAAAATTTCAATGTGGTGCAAAGATTTGTCACTTTTTTTCAAGCTACAGAAATGTAAATTTGTGGCACTTCACTGAAAGTACAAAGGGCGATCAAAAAGTTTTGCACAGTCGTCTCTAATTTTTTTATTTTTTGCAGGAGGAGAATGAAATTATTTGTTAACATACTTGGAACATTTAGCTATACATTAAGCCTACACAATGTGGTCTCCCTCAGCTGTGACACATCTGTCTCAACTTTCTTTCCATGATGTAAATGCACTTGGTAAAATTCCGGGGAATTGACTTTTACACCAATGCTTGACACAGGAAATAAGGTCTTTTTCACTATCATATGTTTTACCGCGCAGTTGAGCCTTCAGACGACGAAAGGGGTAAAAATCAGACGGAGCCAATTCAGTGCTGTAGGGAGGATGAAAAACAATTTTCCAACCCACTTTCCTGATTTTCTCCTGTGTCATATGGGCTGTATGGGGTTTGGAATTGTCATCGTGCAGTCTGATGAGCTGACCCTGAAGCTGTGGTCTGTGGGTCTTGATGGCACGTCGCAGCTTGTCCAATAACAGACAGTGACGATCCAGTTTAATTGTGGAGCCAGGTTCCAAAAAATCAATGAAAATGACACCACACTGATCTCAGAAAAAGACGCCATCACCTTTCGGTCTGCTGTTCGTGAAAGTCTTGGTTTCTTCTTCCGAGGGGAACCCGGATGACGCCACTCCATGAATGGGGTTTTTCTCTCACGTTCGGACAAAAACAACCATGTTTCATCCTGGGTAATGACGCCGTCAAAGCACATTTCCACTCTTCAGTAAAGGTCTTCATGAGACCCTCGCACACATTCTTGATCACCGTTTTCATTTCTGTTGTCAATAATCTAGGCACCCAACATGAACATGTTTTTCTGTACCCTAGTGATTGTATAAGTGATACCACACTACCCAACGATAAACGTCACCTTTTTTAAACCTCTACAACCACCGCTGGATACTGCTGCGATCCACTGTGTCCTCCCCATAAACAGGGAGCAACTTCCTGTGAATCCATGTGGCAGAGTCATCGCCGTTCTTGAAGAGGAACTTCATCATCGACCGTTGTCACAACTTGACATCTACTTCACGGTCCATTATGGCTCACCTGTAAATAAAAGAAAATACTTTTATATACCAACTTATAGCTAAATGTTCCAAGTATGTCCACAAAAAATTTCATTTTTCTCCTACAAAAAATAAAAAATCAGAGACGACTGTGCAAAACTTTTTGAACGCCCTTTGTAAAAACAAAGTATATTATGATTACAACTGCAATGAGGCACAGCTGAAATCCTTATACTTGCAAAAATACATGGGTGTAAAAATTTGTAAGGATATGAAATGGAGTGATCACATAGACTGAGTCGTGGGTAAAGCACGTGGCAGACTACAGTTCATTAGTAGTATAGTAGGAAGACGCAGTTAGTTTACAAAGGACATTGCTTTCAAAACACGCGGGCCCCCCCGTCCTAGAACATTTGCTGAAGTATACGTGACCCATAGTAGACGGAACTAATAGGGAATATTGAACGTATATAAATAACACAAGCATGATGGGTCACTGGTTTTGTGACTCACCGTAGAAGATCACAGAAATGCTGGAAAACATGAACTGGCAGACCCTTGAAGGTAGACTTCAACTGTCCCACGACAGCATACTTGCGAAGTTTCGAGAATCAGTATTGAATAAAGAATTTATGAACACAGTTCAGCCCCCCCCCCACACTACGAATATCTTCTGTAGGTACCAGAAAGGCAATTGAAGCAGTCCCTCTTCTTGCCGAGTGCCGTTAGGCAGTTGCAGCTACATCCCATACACAGTGCTTAAAAAAAATGTGTGTGAAATCTTATGGGACTCAACTGCAAAGGTCATCAGTCCCTAAGCTTACACACTACTTAACCTAAATTACCCTAAGGACAAACACACACACCCATGCCCGAGGGAGGACTAGAACCACCGCCGGGACCAGCCACACAGTCCATGACTGCAGCGCCTCAGACCGCTCGGCTAATCCCGCGCGTCATACACAGTGCTGATAAACCATGTTCCAGTACTCAAGAGATCTGTTTGCTGTAAATTTATTAGCAGATGGTACGCGAGGTAATGAAAAGAACATACACTGTACTTGTCTCGAACTAGAGGTTAACAAAAGAATTTATGGGAGTTATAAATAGTTTTAAAAACATCAAAATTATACAGTATGGACTATTTATTTTTAGAAAATTTGGACTCCTCAACTAGTTCGATTCTCATTGTACGCTGATAAACAGCCTTCAGTTAGACGACACGAACTCAAACAAACAGGTTTCTGGAAACCACACAATATGCCTACTAAATACTTCTCCCTTAAAATGATAGTAGGACCATAATTAGTTGAAGCAGGTATTTAAACTTACCAATAACTCCCAACTGACAATGAGGTCCCTTTGTTTACTTCCACGGAAATTTCGGGTTATAGCTGTAGTGACGCAAATGCGTGATCCAAGAGCTGTGCGTCTGTTGTAATAACATTCCTAGGCATGGAAATAACAATACTAGATTATACGGCTCATTGTTAATTCTCATCTAAACGGAATCAACCGTTAAGTCATTACTGGGTGTGTAGATAAGACTTGGTCAACCAAGGAAAACAGCAAACATAACTTACGAGGGAACCCAAAAGGAATGATTGATGCATATAACTCAGGACAAACGAAACAAATACTAACGATGTTATATGGCAGTAAAATGTGGCAGATTACCTCAGTGGCGGCATGGAGTCATTGGTGGTCGGAATGCGGCCGTAATTACGACTTGCCGACAAGTTCTCGATAACTTGATTGTCGCAACCACCGAACAACAAGGTCCTTAACTTAATGTTCGTCCCACTAATCGGCTATCTCTCATAGATCCTTTTCGTGCCTGTTTCACTCTAAAGGGGAAGACGTCAGACACGGCCAACCAGTTCGCCTCGTATTTGGCATGCTCCTTGTGTACAGTATAAAATGAAAAACTCTAAGAAATAGTCTAAGAAAAGAAAAAAGAAAAGAAACTATGTATCAGGTAGGAATTATCCAAATGGTACGAAAATCGATAGATGTGATGCACATGTACATGTGCAGACAAACAAATTATTACAGTTTCACAAAAATTGGATAATTTATTCAAGAGGAAGAGATTCACAAATTGAGCAAGTCATATTCGGCTTGGCAGTGGCTGACAAGACTTTCTGAATGCCCTTCTGAGGGATATCGTGCCAAATTCTGTCCTGTTGACACGTTTGATTGTCAGAATCCCAAGGTAGTTGGAGGTTTCCTGTTTATAATACTCCAAAAGTTCTCAATTATGGAGAAATCCAGCGACCTTGTTGGCCAATGTAGAGTTTGGAAAGCATTATTTTGGGGAATGCTTGCCATGAAGGACAACAAAACTGGGCCGGCCGCTGTTGCCTAGCGGTTCTAGGCGCTTCAGTCCGGAACCGCGCTGCTGTTACGGTCGCAGGTTCGAATCCTGCCTCGGGCATGGCTGTGTGTGATGTCCTTAGGTTAGTTAGGTTTAAGTAGTTTTAAGTCCAGGGGACTGGTGACCTCAGATGTTAAGTGCCCTGGCGCTTAGAGCCATTTGAACCATTTTGAACAAAATGGGTCGTAGAAGATCGCCGACGTAGCGCTGTGCTGTAAGCTTGCCGCAGTTGACGGCCAAAGGGATCCAGCTATGAAAAGAAATGGTTTCCCAGACCATCAGTCCTGGTTATCGGATCGTATGATGGTCGACAGTCAGTTTGGTAACCCCCCAGACATTGCTAGCGTACCAATCTGACTGTCACCCATCGTGCATATTGTGGCGTCACTTGGAAGCCTACCTAATGTATGACGCAGTTCATTCAGCCGTTATAAAGGTAATGCAAAATGAGAAAGTAATGTCTGTAATATTATGTCATTTTGTCGAGTCTGATAATATGGCTCTGAGCACTATGGGACTCAACTGCTGTGGTTACAAGTCCCCTAGAACTTAGAACTACTTAAACCTAACTAACCTAAGGACAACACACAACACCCAGCCATCACGAGGCAGAGAAAATCCCTGACCCCGCCGGGAATCGAACCCGGGAACCCGGGCGTGGGAAGCGAGAACGCTACCGCACGACCACGAGATGCGGGCGTCTGATAATATTTTGTGACAAATATTGTAAATATTTTCCATTAATCGCAAAGAAAAAGAATACTGTATTTGAATATGCTCCATTAAAACATGGAACTTAAAGTGTAATACATGTACACAAGAGCCATGTTTATCACCACTGTTTGTTCTCTGTTTTTCGCCTGGCTGTTCTCTCTCTCCTGTGACTCGATGTATGTATAACTAGCTGCCTGTATGAGATTTAAGGTTACAATATATTGTTAATTGAAAGTATCTCACATCTTTTTCCAAAAATTCCTCTCCCTCCACTTGAAATATATTTAAAGATAATAGTAACATTGCTGTCGATTGCCCGTCTGGCTTCGACTGTTTCGGTTGCGCTGAGTCCGCCATACTAAAAAATACTACAGTGTTTCCGAGCTTCAATCGCAAAGGAAAATAATTCTAAGTGCTTTTATGAATTTTTACAATCAGTTTTCAATATTAAAGTTAGTTAATAATTTTGATTACGAAACTTATTCGGAGATTTAACACCGGAAGGCTTAAGCGACGCTTCACCTCTGGTATAAAATATTTCCAGTTAATTCAAAGGATTAAACGTTAATTATCTGTTCTTTTGGAACAGTTACTGTCTTCATATAATTAAAGGCTACCCGGCCATTGACCTTCTTCCATGCGAATGCGCACACTTTTCCCAAACTCTTACGGGAATCGTCACCTTAGTTGGCGCGAGTAATGAGTGAATGGGCAAATAGCCTTTAGGACCATTACGTATGTAGGTTGTGGACAGTTGGGAATGTGGGTCTCACGGGAAGCGTGCAAGGGATATGTCCCTGCAGTCGCGCTATCCTGTGTGCCCTTTGTTGCTCAGATGGACAGAGTGTCAGCCATGTAAGCAGGATAACCCGGTTTCGAGTCCCGGTGGGGCCACACAGTTTCAGCTGTCCCCATTGAGGTATATCATCAACTGTTGGTAGCTGAGGATCTCGATTAATTATCATTCCTTTTGGTTTTGTTAGCCGTGTCCACTATACTATGCTTTCAGTACATGTTGGTAACCGTAGAATACATTTGTTCCAAGTTTCTCCAGCGGCTTGAGTTAGAAAAGCATTTTTTAACGAGGAGACAGTCATATGCCACACTGTTTTTCCCACAAATATATTTTGTCTGGTTAGTTTCAGCGATATCATATAGATATGCACTATGGTCGGAGAAACTAACTTGCCATATTTCACAACTCGTACCTTGACTTACGAAGTCCTTATGAATATAGAACATGTCGAGGCTGCTTGCGCATTCATGGTTTGCATGCGTAAAACCGGATGTGTTCGGACGGAGATGTATCCACGAGTATTTTAGCTAAAGACCTTCTGCAGTTTTGTAACTCGTGGCAAAAATTTAATGAGTGTTTGATCCAATTTATTCAACACATAGTTAAAATCTCCCCTAATTATAATGGGAATTTAATGTCAGATAAACAAACTGGCTATTTCGTCTAGGAAACAGTAGTTCTAAGTCTTCGTCCAGTACTTCCAGAGGGTGCATAAACGTTCAAAAATAGAGTTTCGTGGAAAACCTTTGAGATTCATCTGCTGATCGTGTAAGCGCTGGCGTTTTGGGTGGTATGCCTTGCTTGAATAAAATAACTTTGCCGCTTTTATTTCCTGTACATAAAACCGCATCGTTACCTACGATGTCGGTGATTTTATGGGTCATCACTTCCTGGATGAAGATGATGCCTAAATTCTCAGCATATACGATGGGAAGTTGGAAAATGAGTTTCCCCTGTCGACAGTGGGCAGAGCTGTGTGATATGGGCGGAAGACGACACAGTAGGTGAACGCTCACGTGCAAGACACCGATACACCACTGGGTAGAGGTCGACCGCGATCAAGCAGATGGCGCTGTCGCAGAGCCTGCGAAAAGCGAAGGCCAGCCGCTCAGTCTTTTCCCGGAGCTATGGAGAGAAGGTGTGTTTTGGAGTCGTGTTCAAAGGCCGAAGTTAGAGCTGTCATGCGCTATGAATGGGCACGTGAAGTATCAGGCACCGAAATTCACAACCACCTTGATGAGGTGTATGGGTCAGGTGTGATGTCAAGGCTAATGGTGCGGAGATGGTGCCAGCAATTCAGTGATGGACGTCAGCAAGTGCAGGCCACCCCGAGACCTGGACGGACGCGCACGGCCACTACAGATGCAAATGTCAGGAAGGTGGATGACATGATTAAAGTGAACCAGCGTATCACCATCGATGGAGTAGCGGCAGAAGTTGGAATCGGACATGAGCGAGCTCACAAGATCATCCACGACATTCTTCGATACAGGAAGGTGTCAGTACGATGGCTGTCCCGCCAACTGACCCCGACACACATGGAACAACGCATGGCGTTCAGCCTGGAACAGCTTGTGCGTTACCACGAATCTGGCAATGACTTTCTGTCTCGGATTGTCACGGGGGATGAAACGTGGGTCCACCATTACACGCCCGAATCGAAGGCCGCAGCCGTGGAGTGGAAACATCCGTCATCACGTGTCCGAAAGAAGTTCAAAAGCACTCTGTCTGCAGGTAGAGTGCTACTCACCGTTCTCTGGGACGCCAAAGGAGTTTTGCTGCTGGACTTTCTGGAGGATGCAACCATCAATGCTGGGCGGTACTGTGCCACTGTGTCGAAACTGAAAGAGGTGATTCGGAAAAAGCGGCCTGGCCTTCTCAGATCTGGCGTTCTGCTGTTGGATGACAATGCGAGACCACACACGGCGACGGCAACGCAAAACTCTTGGTTGGGAGTGCCTACACCATCCGCCTTACAGCCCGGATCTCGCACCAAATGACTTCCATCTGTTTCCTGCTTCGGAGAAGACTCTTGGTGGAAAGCGCTTTGGCAGCAATGCTGACGTCAAACAAGCCGTTCACCGCTTCAACCAACGCCCTGATTTTTTCCTGCAAGGCTTTTTTGAAGCTTATAAAGCGGTATGAGAATTGTTTCAATGTACTTGGAAATTATGTAGAAAAATAAAGATATGTCTTATCTTTAACGTCTCATTCTTCTTTTTTTCCTTTCACACACAACGCTGACCACAGTCGACAGGGGAAACTTATTTTCCAACTCCCCCAAATAGATAGTCTGCTATTGCTTTAATTTTAACCCATGACTCAATTCTGTTAACATTTACGTTGCAATTTCATAATCCAGCATGATGTTAATGCTGCTATCTGTTGAGTCTGTTTAACCTCCCACGTCCTCGCGCCAGTTCAGGATAGTGCCTAATGCGTTGGAGTCAGTCATTGTAATTTTTTTGTTTTTCTGCCAGTAGACATTCACTGCATCGATCTCATCGGCCTTGAAGATTTTAGTCCTGTCTCACGTCCTTGCTTCCGTGTGATTTCCCCCTCTTTTATCAAAATTTTAAGGATCCATTGTAATTTGTTGTCTACGTCTTGTAACTTTTCGGGCGTTAGGTAGTGTGCAGGCCGTTTTGGTGCCGGCCGCGGTGGTCTAGCGGTTCTAGGCGCTCAGTCCGGAACCGCGCGACAGCTACGGTCGCAGGTTCGAATCCTGCCTCGGGCATGGATGTGTGTGATGTCCTTAGGTTAGTTAGGTTTAAGTAGTTCTATGTTCTAGGGGACTGATGACCACAGATGTTAAGTCCCATAGTGCTCAGAGCCATTTTTGAGGCCGTTTTGGTCTTTCGGATTTCTGTCGTGTGTCGTTGGTTTTCTGATTGTGATGTTTGTGGCCTCATGCACTGGTGTGTCATCTTTTGATTCTCTTATAGTAGTCGACCTTGCTGCTACTTGTCCTTGAGACTAGGCGCTCAGTCCGGAACCGCGCGACAGCTACGGTCGCAGGTTCGAATCCTGCCTCGGGCATGGATGTGTGTGATGTCCTTAGGTTAGTTAGGTTTAAGTAGTTCTAAGTTCTAGGGGACTGATGACCACAGATGTTAAGTCCCATAGTGCTCAGAGCCATTTTTGAGGCCGTCTTTCGCATTTCTGTCGTGTGTCGTTGGTTTTCTGATTGTGATGTTTGTGGCCTCATGCACTGGTGTGTCATCTTTTGATTCTCTTATAGTAGTCGACCTTGCTGCTACTTGTCCTTGAGACAAGCAGCCCGACAAGTTTGTTTGGTTTCTTTTTGGATTCCTCCGGAATGTGTTTGGCAATTACAGGCAATAGTGTTTGCACTTTTTCCCGTTCTGACATGGACGCAATCATCAGGGTGCCCATTACTCGTAGAGAAGTTTCAGTTACTGGGTCAGTCGGAAGTGTCTCAGTACTCGCTGTTAAGGTATTTGTTTTCACAGAGCTACCGGTAAAGGCATTACCTGTTGTTCCTGAGTGTGGCAGGACTGCAATACGCTTGCATATGTTGAGCCGTTACGTAAGTTTCCTTATTCCATGTCTGGTTCCACGCGAATGTGTCGACACAGGTTGTTAAATTGATGGGGAGAAGAGAAGGTAAGGAAAGGTGTGAGGGATGCATGTGAGCCAAAGGTGATATGGGAGAGTTCCAGGAATTCCAGAAGAAGGTCAGTGTGGAAAGAGGGAGAGGGGATTTGATAAGGATGGAGTCTTTGCAGAGTTAAGCTGAGCAATGAGGACACTGGGGATATACTTGCAGATTTCTAGCGTGAGGTTGCAGGTATCGAGGAATTTGTGATCGGGGTTGAAAAGGATGAATGTATGCAGGGCAGGGGCTGAGAAAGTAGAAGAGCTGTCTTTGTGTATTTTAGGGAGACTGTACAGAATGGGTAGGGTCGGTGCTCTTGGCCTTAAATTCTTCACAAGTTCGTCAAGAAGGCCAGAATTCTTAAGCAGCCCCCATGCCTTCCTGCAAAGTACAATGTACACTCTCGTTTGAGAATGCGATATGTACTATCTTCCAATTATAAACCCACTTTCATATGATAATCTGTTTATTTTTGGGAGATAGTAGAAACAGAATTATCAAATGGGATTTCACATCGGCACAGCGGAGTAGTTCCCGCAGTTCACCGTCTGATGTGATGGATGGTGCTGCGAGCAATGCCAGGTCAGTGGTTCCCAACAATGGGAACCTTGAGGGGTGAAATCAAATTTTCTGAGGGGTTAAAACGGAAAGGGTTTGATTGTGTTTCAGTCCTGGAACTATATTTTTTGAAAATATAATGTTGATTACATAAGTTATCAATAATTTCTTTTTCAATCATTGGGATTAATGCATGACACTATGCGATAGAGGTTACAGGCTCCTCACACACTCCACACAGTGCACATATACTTTGTACTTTCTACCACACATCGATGACTCTAAAAATGAGACGTAGGGGCCTATACATAACGAAACTAGATATATGATGAAAATGTCTTCTAACCAGTTTGTAGATATTTCATGCAACAGACCAAAAATTGCTTCATTACTCACTCCGTAACAGGTGAATGAATTAATAGACAGCATGACACAACAGCAACTACATATGGGCTACTATAATAGTGTACACATTATTATGATCATTATTATTATTATAGTGGCCAAACATAAAGCATCAACACCTTGAAGTGTTTCAGTTCCGGCCAGTGCAGGAGTAAACATTCCAACAATCAAGTGATTTAAAAACAGTATAGTAGACACATTTTAATTTGACTGATTTGAAATGGGGATGTAGGTGAAGCAGTTGCCGCTAGGGAGAGGAGCTGTGCGGAAGAAGCATGTTTTGTAACAAACGTCTTCCCCCACTGTGGATAGTTAGCTTTCCTGTCCGAGAAGGAATTGTAGTAGCAATTGCGATGCATCAGGAATTGCTTCATCATTCATTGTAAACGCACACACACACACACACATACACACACACACACACACACACACACACACACACACACACACACACACACACACACACACACGGAAAACATATGTAGCATTCAAGATTTATAGACGTAAAAGTAGATTTTTGACAGTTAAAATAAAAACATATGACTGAGTGGATTCGTAATATGATTTATGATCTGTAGTGGCTGAGAAATACTCAAATATAAAAGAGGTTGTTACACACAAGCAGTGCCAATCGTTTCATTGACTCATTAACTATAATTCATCTTTCGTCATTTTAGAATTAAAAGTACTCCAAATTCTTTTTCAATTTTAAGTTTAGTTACGAGCTAAAGTTGGTGACGGGCGGTGGGTGTGGAGGGGGGGGGGGGGGAATACTGCCTGATATCTGATTGCAGTCAAGGGTAATTGTCTATGAAAGGTAGGGAACCGATGCGCTAGACAGTGTAACCAAAATCTATGAACGTAGGGCGAGCCACCTCCGAACGTGCCATCATGATGTAATCCAGCCAGTCGGATGCCATTCTAGGGGTATAAAAGAGGGAACTTCGCCTACTCACGATAGTCTGTTTTAGTACCTGACAGAGATGGCGGTGAATACCATCGGAAGCTTGGAATTTTATCCGAATTTGACGTGGCAAGTGCCGGACGTTGTGGCCGAGCGGTTCTAGGCGCTTCAGTCCGTACTGCGCTGCTGCTACGGTCGCAAGTTCGAATCCTGCCTCGGGCACGGAAGCGTGTGATGTCCTTAGGTTAGTTGGACACTGTAGACCGGCAGTACACCCGTGGATATTTTGATTAGGTTTAAGTAGTTCTAAGTTCTAGGGGACTGATGACATAGTGCTTAGAGCCATTTGAACCATTTTGACGTGGCAAGTTAACAGAGAAATTTTTATGCGAAGACTCCGCCATGAAAATCATCGTAGCCAAAAATAAAGATAAACACATTTTCTCTTAATGAACACAAACAAAAAGACACGAACAAATCCTTACAACAGATTCCACTGCGAACACCACAATTTCTTCTCACTGTGGCCTTCCATAGCACATTATTTATGAGCCGACTGGCCCTCCACATAACTGGAGGCAGTTTTGAATGCGTTAGGTATACGTCTTACCAAACTGTCCAAATAAGCCTGTGGGGTATTGTACCACTCCTCCACAGCGACCTCTCTGAAGTAATGCAAAGTCTCTGGTGGGACATGCCGACTGCAAACCATTCGTTTTAGCATGTTACACGAATTCTCAATGCAGTTGGGATCTGGGGAATTTGGAGGCCACTCCATGCGGCTGATTCTACGCTCCACTACGAAGATGTTCACAAGGTTGTGGTGATAAGGGCGTGCGTTGTCGTCAATCAGTTAATCCCTCTGTATTAACCAATGCGTGCAGCCTTGTCGCCCCGACATTCCACACCGGTCATCAAAATTGCTCTAATGGCTCTGAGCACTATGGGACTTAACATCTGAGGTCATCAGTCCCCTAGAACTTAGAACTACTTAAACCTAACTAACCTAAGGACATCACACACATCCATGCCCGAGGCAGGATTCGAACCTGCGACCGTAGCAGTCGCGCGGTTCCAGACTGTAGCGCCTAGAACCGCTCGGCCACCCCGGGACACCGGTCATCCTCTTATGTAATGACACAAGGGATTTCTTGCAGTGTTGCATGATTCCACCCCAGAGCGTGTCTGAATCGCCTTGATAAGGGTGGCAGTCTACTTTACAGTTGGGATGTAAATGTTGACCTCGTTGCCTCCACATACGAATATCAGTATTGTCAGGTTGGAGATTGATACGGGTCTCATCATAAAGGAGTGTTGTGCCCCACTACTGCCTAGTCCACGAAGAGTGGTTCCATGCCCATGCAACATAAGCCCCTCTCCGAAGCCAATTTAGAGAAGGTGTCTTGAGAGGTCTTCTGGAACCGAACCCCTGTTCATGGAGGGGTACCGTTTTTGTTGACACCTACACTCCTGTATCCGTTCCTAATTGCCACTTTAAACATGTAGCATTGTTTGAGGGTTTCTGGTTTCTGTCATACGCAAATATCAGTCTTGCAGACCTGCTGTTTTTCTTCCAAGGAGCCGGCCTCTGTGGCCTAACGGTTCTAGGCGCTTCAGTCTGGAACCACGCTGCTGCTACGGTTGCAGGGTTCGAATCCTGCCTCGGGTATAGTTGTGCATGTGATGTCCTTAGGTTAGTTACGTTTAAGTATCCAGAATGAGTTTTTACTTTGCAGCGGAGTGTCTGCTGATATGTAACTTTCTGGCAGAGGAAAGTCTGGAAGGTAGGAGACGAGGTACTGGCAGAAGTAAAGCTGTGAGGAGGGGGGATGAGTCGTGCTTGGGTAGCTCAGTTGGTAGAGCACTTTCCCGCGAAAGTCAAAGGTCCCGAGTTCGAGTCTCGTTCTGGAACACAGTTTTAATCTGCCAGGAAGTTTCATATCAGCGCACACTCCGCTGCAGACTGAAAATCTCATTCTGGAAACATCCCCCAGGCTGTGGCTAAGCCATGTCTCCGCAATATCCTTTCTTTCAGGAGTGCTAGTTCTGCAAGGTTCGCAAGAGAGCTTCTGTAAGTCTGGAAGGTAGGAGACGAGGTAGTGGAAGAAGTAAAGCTGCGAGGACGGGGCGTGAGTCGTGCTTAGGTAGCTCAGTTGGAAGAAAACATGCCTGCGAAAGGCAAAGGTCCCGAGTATGAGTCTCGGTCCGGCACACAGTTTTTATCTGCCAGGAAGTTTCAGGTTTAAGTAGTACTAATTCTAGGGGACTGATGACCTCAGATTCTAAGTCCCATAGTGCTTAGAGCCATTTGAACCATTTTCTTCCAAGGGAACTTCTGTGACGATTCTCAACTTATCCTGCAGCTATAAACTTGTTCCAGATTCTAGAGATATTACTTTAACTTACAGAGACATTCACTGATATGTCCACCTGCTTCATTCCCTAGTCCATTAAAGTGACTATAAGGACCCTCAGACCACACGTTATTGTCTTCCGAACCGTCCTGAAGCAACACAACGTCCATAATGACACTCCATCACAAGTAATGCAATGTTTACAGGTGACACACTTGCCATAGACTGCACGAACTTCACCCTCGCCATGGAAACATGGACTGTTTCCACTAGAATTACACTACAAATAAATCAATGTACTGATACCAAAATTTTTCTGCATCACAACACGCAGTACTAAAAGTTTCAGTAATATGCAACGTTTATTTTGAGCACTGCGTTTCTTTTAACATAGAGGAATGTACAAAAATTACGAAACACGCGTAAAAAGTGGTTTTACGTGAACACCGACACCAAACAGTATTCGAATGTACCCCTATGGCAGCGCTAACTGAAATATTTTTCTGCAAACCCAGTGGTTACTTAGCTATAAATCGTGAGACACAGTGATAATTATGAGGTGTCTGCAATCATCCGCACAGCGACCTCTTAAATTTATGGCATATGGTGCACGATATAGCAACATAAAACCTCTTTGATGCAATCGCATTTTAGTAACTTCTTTCGTCAGCGATTATGGACAGCTTAATTTTCAGCATTAGTTTCTACAAGCTAGTTTGATGTCGTGTTTACGATATAGAATATTCACGACAAGGTTGCGTGGGGGCTTAATTATATATTAATGAAATGCAAATACTTTTTAATTTTTTTTAGTAGCTGACTGTCCGGTTACGCAGTCTCGTAAACGGTTGGCCCTGACTAGTTTTAGTACGCAATCCGACTGCATAGAATAACAACAATGAATGAAATGAAAATTTCCGTTAATACAATTAATTAATTAAGTCCCCAGCAACTATAAAACGTACGAAACCAAAGCACAAGTGTAACTGTTCTGTGTGTGGAAGTGTGATTCAACGTACACATCTGGCACGGTTCTTCTTCAATAAGACAAGAAATTTTAAATACCATTTATACTGAAGTAATTAAAAAAAATAGAAAAACTATAATTGCGCAAGAAAACCAGAATTACACTCTAATACAAGAACACGAGCCAGATGCTTTGTTGACTGAACCTGTAATGACGCATTATTTAAGACATTGAAATAATAAAAAGAAAAGGGAATTTTTTTTACCTTCATATATATTGACGAAAGCACTCTGATCATTACAATATCTCCATTCGAACAACATCTGCTGTCTAGCCCATCAAACAACTGCATAAAACATGGAACAAGCACTCCCTACTACAACATCTCAACACCGACTCGCTACCACCACATCGCAACAAGCACACTCCACTACGACTTCTCGACAAGCACTGCCTACTGCCACATCCCGACAAGAACTGCCAGTGGAGGCGGCGGAATAAAACTCTTTGGCGCAATCTCTGGCTCTGTGGCTCAGTGTAGCCACCATTCATATGCCCTTCCTCCACGGGTCAGAATTTGTTGGTATTTTTGCCAGCATTGGTGGTGAAAATACCACCAAATTCGTCCACAAAAATACAGACAAAAATAAAAGATAATATTAATACGTAAATATCACATAATTAGATAAAATTTTGGCTTTGCACTGACCTTTCAATAACCTAATATATAAAATACAGTAAGCAATACAAATTCTTTCATACATGTGACTTTACATAATAGTTTACACAATACACAAAAAATCAGTTTATACAAATGTTCACATAAAATGCTTTCAATGATTAAAAAAAAAAAAAAAAACAAGTAGTTGATAGTTCCAGCAGTAGCACCCAGCAATGGTCAACTCGTGCAAACAGCAAGCAGTAACATCATTTCAGTAGAAACTGTTCCAACAGTGGCACCCAGCAATGTTGAGCAGGTGCAGACACCAACAAGTGACATCATTCAGCAGAAACAGTTCCATTAGTGGCACCCAGCAATGTTGAGTAGGTGCAGACACCAACAAGTGACATCATTCAGCAGAAACAGTTCCATTAGTCGCACCCAGCAATGTTGAACAAGTGCAGACACCAACAAGTGACATTATTTCAGTAGAAACAGTTCCATTAGTGGCACCCAGCAATATTGAACAGGTGCAGACACCAACAAGTGACATTATTTCAGTAGAAGCAGTCCATCAGTGGCACCCAGTAATGTTGAACAGGTGCAGACACCAACAAGTGACATTATGTCAGTAGAAGCAGTCCATTAGTGGCACCCAGTAATGTTGAACAGGTGCAGACACCAACAAGTGACATTATTTCAGTATAAGCTGTTCCATCAATGGCATCCAGCAATGTTGAGCAGGTGCAGACACCAACAAGTGACATCATTTCAGTAGAAGCAGTCCATCAGTGGCACCCAGTAATGTTGAACAGGTGGAGACACCAACAAGTGACATCATTCAGCAGAAGCAGTTCCATTAGTGGCACCCAGCAATGTTGAACAGGTGCAGACACCAACAAGTGACATTATTTCAATAGATGCAGTCCATCAGTGGCACCCAGTAATGTTGAACAGGTGCAGACACGAACAAGTGACATTATGTCAGTAGAAGCAATCCATTAGTGGCACCCAGTAATGTTGAACAGGTGCAGACACCAACAAGTGACATTATTTCAGTAGAAGCAGTTCCATTAGTGGCACCCAGCAATGTTGAACAGGTGCAGACACCAACAAGTGACATTATTTCAATAGATGCAGTCCATCAGTGGCACCCAGTAATGTTGAACAGGTGCAGACACCAACAAGTGACATTATCTAAGTAGAAGCAGTCCATTAGTGGCACCCAGTAATGTTGAGCAGGTGCAGACAGCAGTCCATAATATTCACTATCACTAATCACACTGTTCATCAGAGTTTATCAGCAGAAATTAAACATGTCCTAGTGGCACCAATCATGTAGAAAAAGTGCAAGTAACAGTCCATAATATTCACTATCACTAATCGCACAGTTCATCAGCAGAAATTAAACATTTCTAAGTGTCACACATCAATGTTGAACAGGTGCAGGTACGAACAACAGTTTGAATGCACACACAATTGCTTTTACAAAATTATTATCAATGCTCTTACACTAAACATACAAATCATAATAAACACACAAATGGTATCAGATAATTGTCATATTAACTATTACAAATACACAAATACCAGTAAACCTATAATATTTATGGGTGTCAGTGCAAGCCACAACAAACAAGTAAAATAATATTTAGGAGATAGGTCGGTACCAATTATCTGGGATTAGGAAGGGAAAACACACAAAACACACTCACTCATCTTTCGTCCACATTAGTGCTACTGTGTAATTGAATAGTGTTAACTGTGTAAATGCAATTCTGTCAAAATTTGATGTTCATCATGTGTATCAAGTAGTAGTGGCAGCAATGTATAACAGTCAATAATAGTTAGTCAACGTCATAGTCATCATGTCAAGACCAATGTTTGCCAAGCCAGATCAAAATGTACGGTTGCTGAACAACTGTCAGTGTACCAAGATATGCAAATACTTCCTCTCTCTCCAAAAAAAATATATACAGCTTAGTGATTTAACAAAGTGTGTGTGTAGACAATATTCCTTCTACTTGAGTGTTCTAGTCTGCCATCTTCATCCTCCTTGTTCCATATAAACCAACAAAAAAAAATATGCTCCTCACTTACCTTACCTCTTATCCACCAAAACTCCAATCATCATCAGCATCACATAATCTTAATACTTCAATAATACCTCTTACGTTGATACATATAAATCTTGTCATCAATATCATTTACCTTACTTCTTGTCCACCAAAACTCCAATAATCATCAACTTCACATAATCTCAATACCTCAATAATACCTCTTCAATCCGTCGATATATATAAACCTTATTACCAATATCATTTCACTTCCATAACAACGCTTTCCTCTAGTCAGTCTCCTCGAACAAGTACAGACAAAATCCTAGTGCAAATTTCAGTTCATCATCCCATGCAATCCGAAGACACAGTGTCCACACACAACCTCTGTGTAATGCATCTGACCCAAATCTTCTACTCATTATGAATTATAAGATACATTTTGGTTACCTTGTCCATCATTAAACAAAAGAAATGCATACATGACCTTTAACAGCCTTTACTTCGAATAACCTCCAGTAAGTAAGTACCAGTACGGAGTGTGAATGATCATAATATTTCACAGTGTGTACACCACTTCAACAATTATGGCAAAACAGAAGCAAACATGTGGAGTATTTTTTGTGTCAAGTGTCACTTGCTATTTCAATTGCTCACGAAGAATGCAGTGTAATGACTGTCAATGGTCTAAACCTAGTGTTGGTATGTCATGTCGTTAGCTTCCTTCCTATTAGCATAAATTGATACAGCTTCCATAAAACCTCCAGCTCATGTGACTTCTATGAAGTTTCTTGTACTAATGTCGTTCGTCGAATTATTGCAGTTCATTTTCTTATCTTAAAAATATAAGGCACTGAGCGTAAGCAAAACATGCAACAGCGAGTAAATATACCAGTATAGAACAGAATGTCAACAAGTGGATGCAGCACAATCCCTACAACGAGGCTCTGCCAAGCGAACAATAATTAATACCATAGTGTAACCTAAACTCTATGTTCGTACACTGTACATCAGCATTGCTATATTCTAAATTGAAGAGTAGTTATGACAACAAAACAGAAATGTGTAAATATGCAATCCATACGCAAAGCAGCAAATATGTATCTTACATAATAAACAGGTCATTAGCATCATATCAGCATAAGCAAATAAATGATCATATGTAATCTTAATAAGTAAACATGAAGGCGCAAGCAGATAAATCACAAAGTATAACTTACATATAACCATATCAGCACAATTAATCAGGTGACAATCATAATTTAAATAAATAAGCACAGCAGCACATAATAAAAAAAATGACATCAGTGAAAAAGCATAGCAGCCAAGCGATGCATAATATACATAAGTAACAACCCTGTTCATTAATCAATCATTGTCAAAATCAGTTAACGTACACAAGCACGTCGCTTCACAAGTAAATTCATAGAACATGAAATTTAGCACAAAGTATGAATCACGTAATCGCGAGCAGCAAATTACGTCTAAAGTACGTACCTAAGTGGAAATATGTTACCTGAAAAATAAACTCAATTAATAGTTACCCTTTTTAGTTTATTACTTTTTTCTTCGAAATTACATTCTTCCTGAAATTTTCTCCATAGCAAGTCGTCTTAACGTCGGACACGCACAGAATTTACCTGAAGTTCTTAAATATTTTATAGAACCGTATCCTGAAAAATACTGAACGTTAATAACATAATTTATCAAGTCACTATAGCTTTATACTGAATTTAATCGGAGAAATTAGACTGTGTATTTGTTTACGGCTGTCAGTGCATTCGCACTCAGCGCTCGATCAGCAGTAGGTGCGTGACGTGGGAAGTGATTGTTTGCGGTCAACGACTGCCTTGTGCGGCGCGCAGACTTGACTGTTGCTTTGAGTATGTGCCGCCGCCGGAACACGGCGCGGTATCCTTGCATTCTCCGTGTGTTTACGTATAACTGTTGATGTCTCAAAAGTATGTCATTCCACAAAAATTTTAACGTTTGATATATGATGTATTCCCGTAGAGCGCCGAGATTTAAGAGTTTCTACTTCGACAGTGTTATCATGAATAATTTTGCGAACTCTATATGGACCGTTATAAAGCAGAAAAAAATTTGCGACACAAGCCCTTTCCTTTGTGAGACAAACGATGAGACTTAATTAATACCTTTTGACCAACTGACAAGGTTTTTAAACGACCAGGACGTTTAGCTGACTTCTCTCTTCTAGCAGCCGCAGATGCAATATTTTGCAGAGCCAGGTTGACATCTTCAGAATGCCGCAGTTTCCGTGTAGGCGGAAAAGGAACGATTTCAGAAATGCGATTTGTCGGTGCTTTATTTTTTAATATCAATATAGGCGGTAAAGAAGTTGAGTCATTAGGAAGTTCATTCAGAATGTTTTGAAAAATATGAAGATACTGATCCCACGTTCTGTGATTCTGATGACAATAAAGACGACACAATTTATGGATTTCCTTCATCCATCTCTCTGAAGCGTTAGACTGAGGGTGAAAAAGTGAAATGAAAATTGGTTTAATCTTACGACGCCGTAGAGTACGAAGCCAAATTTTAGAACGAAACTGTGATCCATTATCTGATATAACCTTATCAACATGACCCACTTCTTTAAGAAAATGTTTGATGAAAGCATTAGATACTGAACGAGCTGTTGCTTTGCGTAAAGGTGTAAAACACACATATTTTGATGTCAGTTCCACTGCTACGAAAATGTACGCAAAACCATTAGTAGAGCGAACCACTGGACCGAACAAATCGACTGCAGCCATGTCCTTTAATTTCGCTGGAATGATAGGAAACAACGGTGCTCTGTGAGAAATAGTTGGCGGCTTAGCCTTTTGACATAATTTGCATTTGGCAAGAACAGATCGAATACGTTTTTCCATGTTACTGAAGTAGCAATTTTCTCGTAATTTATGAAAGCATTTTCTGGGACCAAAGTGTGCATAACTGAAATGTGTGTACCAAATCAATTTACTAACCCACTCATCAGGAATACAAACTAACCAAACAGAGTTGTCGACCGATTTTCGTTTAAAAAGAATATCATTGCGAACAAGATAATACTGTCTAATCGCTACGCTTTCCTTTCTCCTCCATTTCTCCTTAATGTCCTTCCAGATTGGATCCTTATTTTGCTCCTTAGCGATGTCCTGGAGCGAAGACGAAATAAAATTCTCAAACGCAACACCTTGAATATACATCAAACAATAATTGTTTTCTTTGCAGTCCTCCTCAGCACTTTGTTTCAAACCCATAGGTGCACGTGATAAAGCATCAGCAATAATATTTGAAGAACCCTGTATGTAAACAGTACTAAAGTCAAATTCCTGTAGATACAAAGTCCATCGCGACAATCTTCCATGTGTTAATTTTGTTGACATAAGAAATTCCAGAGCTCGATGATCGGTGTAAACCTTAGAATGTCTGCCAAACAAAAATGTGCGAAATTTTGTGAAAGCCCAAACAACAGCCAAAGCTTCAAGTTCCGTAATCGAATAATTCTTTTCGGATTTAGAGAGAACACGACTTCCAAATGCAATAGTCTTCTGTACTACAACGCCGGTTTCTTCTATCTCTTGAAATAAATGTGCACGTTGTAAATTTAACTCTGAAAATTTTTGTACTATCACGCGATCTCTTTCTTCCTGTTCTCTATCCTGTTCCTTTTGTCTAATTTCTATCGAAATTAATCTATTATTGTGAGCATTCAAAATCGGTTGTACCTCTTCTCTGATTTCTTTCTTTAATTCATCTTTCATATTTTTGAAACATGTCCCTATTCATGAGCCTAACCGTGTTTCCATTGTTCCCATCTCAGTTTTAATTGTTCCTATCTCAGTTCTAATTGTTCCTATTTGTGAGTCCAACCGTGTTTCCATTGTTCCCATCTCAGTTTTAATTGTTCCTATCTCAGTTCTAATTGTTCCTATTTGTGAGTCCAACCGTGTTTCCATTGTTCCCATATCAGTTTTAATTTCAGATCGTAACTGGGATCCCACATTTAATATAGCACTCATCAACAGCTCCATAGTAACTGGTTCGAAATTCTTTTCGCCCCTAACATTTCCTGCAAAACCAGTTTCCTTCGTCATAGCTGTAAAGCTATCTGTGTTCGATACTATTGCAGAATCTTCTGTCGTTAATCTCGTATTCTGAAAATTTTTTGATTATGAAAGGTTGTGAAATGGTTCCGGACTATTTTCCCTGCTTATTAAATTATTTTCTACTTCATTATTCATCATACTGTTCTCCTGTGTTGGCGAATTCGCCATGTCAACAATTTCGTCATTCTCACTATTCATCATTTTTGCATTTTTCATCGATTGCGTAATCATTTACAAAACATACAAAACTCGTCACTATACAAAAATTACTCACAATGACGCTTTATCACCAACAATACCATTCACACGAAATGCTTCCCTCAAACACGATTAACGAACAATTGAAATCTTCATAATTGCACAAAATTGTCAGACCTGTACACAAGACATCAAAAATTAAATTCTGCCAAAATACCATAAAAGAATGACAATTACCAAATCTACACATGCAATATAAACTACAATTACTAAACTACAAATTACTACAACAATACTACTGTCTGCTATTTATACAATCAGAAGAATTCAAAGGGATGATCCTGGCAGGGTCGCCACGTGCATGGGGGCTTAATTATATATTAATGAAATGCAAATACTTTTTAATATTTTTTAGTAGCTGACTGTCTGGTTACGCAGTCTCGTAAACGGTTGGCCCTGACTAGTTTTAGTACGCAATCCGACTGCATAGAATAACAACAATGAATGAAATGAAAATTTCCGTTAATACAATTAATTAATTAAGTCCCCAGCAACTATAAAACGCACGAAACCAAAGCACAAGCGTAACTGTTCTGTGTGTGGAAGTGTGATTCAACGTACACATCTGGCACGGTTCTTCTTCAATAAGACAAGAAATTTTAAATACCATTTATACTGAAGTAATTAAAAAAAATAGAAAAACTATAATTGCGCAAGAAAACCAGAATTACACTCTAATACAAGAACACGAGCCAGATGCTTTGTTGACTGAACCTGTAATGACGCATTATTTAAGACATTGAAATAATAAAAAGAAAAGGGAATTTTTTTACCTTCATATATATTGACGAAAGCACTCTGATCATTACAATATCTCCATTCGAACAACATCTGCTGTCTAGCCCATCAAACAACTGCATAAAACATGGAACAAGCACTCCCTACTACAACATCTCAACACCGACTCGCTACCACCACATCTCAACAAGCACACTCCACTACGACTTCTCGACAAGCACTGCCTACTGCCACATCTCGACAAGAACTGCCAGTGGAGGCGGCGGAATAAAACTCTTTGGCGCAATCTCTGGCTCTGTGGCTCAGTGTAGCCACCTTTCAAGGTGTTCCCTGAAAGATGCACACATAAACATAAGTTTAAGATTATTATTAGCTCGAATTTTTTTTTAAATCTAAACTGTGCTTTGAAATACTTTTCTGTGACTGTCTTACAATTGTTAACTATACAGTCGTTGGGAGTCGAGAAGTTGTAGATTCATCAGTCTAACTGGAAAGTGGAAAGTTTTATTTCTTCCGGCGCATTAGAGAGTCGCAGTTCACAATTAAATCAGTACAGCGGCAAACATGAGCTTAAAATTCTAAGCGAAAACTATTTACTCTCCACGAACCGAATCATTATTTGAAACCAGCGGAGAACCAGCTTTTCAGTGAACAATGATTAAATGGACTGCAATTTTTCTATCAAAATCCAATGAAGACAGGTTCGGTAGGGGAATTTCCGTAATGAATGCAAGTCTGTTCCTCACTTGAAATTATGTAACGTCCAGCGTTATCTAGAATCTGAGGTAAATCGGTTTGAAAATCGAATCCCGAGTACTTATTGAAATGTAAATTCCATTTTCGTATCAAAATTCTTAAGTTTTACGGCAATGAGCCGTTGCTGCAAAATTCAAACGTTCAGGAGAACGATATCTCCTCAGGTAAAGTGTGACTGTCTTTCCAATACCTGTTAAAGTCTCATTCGACTGTTAAGCATGCTGCCCGTGGTTTTTGCTTCTTCAAGACTTCTCTGACTTTTGTTCCTCCAACAACAATTTGCCAGTTGCAACTTTCTCTTCAGCTGTTGGAGGAATAGGCAGAGAAGACGGGTTTTAATTTCTTCATCGAGAAATCTGTGAGCGTTCTTTTTAAACGTTCACAGTCTGTGTTCAGTTTTCCTGACTTGGCCGTGATGGACACTGGTTTTAATTTTAGAGACACAGTCGGGGTTCTGAGCCTCACGTTCGCCTGTAAACTTACATGGTTGCTGCTTCTTAGGGACATAAAAAGACAGTCCCTCAGAGCACTCAAAATTTTAAAATGGGCAGCAGACCGAAATGTCTGCTCTGGTTTTACAGGGCATTCGTAGATTTCGGCTTGATTATGGCCGCGCGGTGCAAACTGTTGGACGTGGTACATCATGAAGAAATTCTGCTAGCCACTAGGGCCTTTACTACGAGTCCCGTACCAAGCCTATGCGCTGCGGCTAGTGAGGTCCCGCTTCACATCAGACGACGATTTGTCATGGTGGAGAAGGCCAATAAAACACTGTCCACGCTATACGCACCTGCATACCACACTGTTGTTCGGACACCAATAGAACGGCTTTATCATGCCCGACAATGAGCAACGAGACACTATGGGATTCGCTTGAAGGCCAGTTGGTTGTTTGATTTGTGGGGAGGGGACCAAACAGCGAGGTCATCGGTCCCATCGGATTAGGGAAGGATGGGGAAGGAAATCGACCTTCCGTTTCGAAGGAACCATCCCGGAATTTGCCTGAAGTGATTTAAGGAAAGCACAAAAAACCTAAATCAGGATGGCCGGACGCGAGTTTGAACCGTCGTCCACCCGAATGCGAGGCCAGTGTGTTAACCACTGCGCCACCTCGCTCGGTGTGGCTGATTTTAAAGTTTTACACCGAGGTTGGAGCATATCTCTACCTTGAGTCTTACAGAGGTCCGGAGCTATTTTAGGCCTGATGAATTATGAGAAGGACTGCACAGAGGTCCAGAGTTATTTTAGACCTGATGAATTAAAAGAAGGACTGCACTCCAGATTTTACGTTTCATTCTCTGTTGTTCAATATCTTACATCTGTGTCAATTTTTAAAGTTGTGTCCACTGATGGATCCAAACAAAGGGATTACCTTGACTGCTCAGTAGTGTCCTTGTGAATACACTGTATTTACAACGAATCTCCAGGCAATCCTGAACGCACATGTGTATATGAGTCGTGTTTAGGTCAGACAGTTTCTCATTTGCTCTGATTTTCTCGGTACCCTACAATCATTGCAGCATATGTACCTGGTAGAGAAAACGGTTCAGTTCATGCATAGCCAACTATACTTCCTTCAACAGAAGAGGAAGCAAGTATCATGTTACCAGATACCAAGGCATGTGGGAATTTCGGGAAATAGAAAGGGAGACCAAGCCGCCAAGGAGGCCTACAGAGAGCGTAACATGACACACTGTGCTATCCCCTTCACGCTATATTTTCGTTGGTGAGTCGGAGATCCATGCAATTGCGGAAGAAGGAGTGGCTGGCAGTGAGGGACAATAGACTGCAGTCGGTGAAGTCAGCTATACAACCATGGCGTTCCTCCCGCTAGTCACTCCTGAAGGATGAAATGGCCCCGATCTGCCTCCGAAACGGGCAGTTCCCTAACAAAAGGTTTCCTACACCGCTGAGATGATCCCCCACCCCACTCCCACCCAGTGGGTGATAGATGTGGAGTGCAAATCACTGTACATTACGTTTTAAATGAACGCATTTTCCACAGGTGTCCAAAATTAAAGCAACAAACGGAAGTTTGCAAGGTGCGTTTATTTTGCCACAAAACAGTATTATCAGGTGGTGATAAAGTAGACACTACGTAAAGAGTGCAGAACGTGAACAACTGCAACGTGCATAAAGGTAGACAAAAATGTTCTTCGTTTTTTCCAACTTGACGGATTTGCACACACATTCCGACAACTGATTACTGTGCTCAGTATGGGGAGTGACCATCTCTGGCAGCAGTACACGCTTGACAACGACTGGACACTCTGTGAATGATGTCATCAATCCATGCTGAGGCAATAACTCCCATTCTTCCTGCAGAGCGGCTCGCAAGTCTTGGAGAGCGGTTGGTGGATGCTGACGTTATGCAATCCGTCTCCGTGGCGCATCCCAGACATACTCAATGGATTCAAATCGGAAGAGCGAGCAGGCGACGCCATCCGTGGAATGTCTTCCGTTTCCAAGAAAACATTAACCACCCGTGCTCTATGAGGACGAGTATTATTGTCCATCAGTACAAATTCCTGGCCCACAGCACCTCGCAACAACCGCACATGAGGTCCCAAGAACCCCTCACGATACCTGACAGCAATTAAACGTTACCGACTCACCAGTACAATTTCATGAAGAGCTGTCTGGCTTGTCAGCATAATCCCTGTCCACACCATTGGGGAGCCTCCACAATAACGGTTCTTTCCACAAAGTTTAGGTCCAGAATCATGTTCCACGTTCCGTCCAGATGCGAACCCGTCGAGAATCACTCTCCAGACCAAATCGGGACTCGTCTGTGAGAAGAAACATTGGCCCACTGTCCGAACGTCCAGGCGGCATGCTGACAATTCCACATTAGAGGATCTCTCCTCTGAAGACGCGTCAGAGGTACACACTAGCAAGTTTCCGACAGTAAACGCCACTCTGCCGAGCCTTCTGTATACCGTTTGCCTCGATGCAACACGTCCAGTGGATGCTCCGAGATCAGATGCCAATTGCCGTGCAGCTCTAAGGCGTTACCGTTGTACCCTTACAGCCAAATAACGATCTTCTCTTTCTGATGTCACCCGTAATCGACCCTGCCTGGTCCTTAGGATACAGTTTCGTTCTCTATAAACTGTCGCCACATCCAATAAACAACAGAACGTTTCACATTAAGCCATCAGGGCACATGAGTTTGCGACTGTCCTGCTTCCATTCTTCCTATGGCTCTCCAGTGCTGAGAGTCTGGTAGGTGTCTTTTCTGTGCCACACTGCGCCGCCTGTGATTGTGTACACAGCGACTGTGGATGCGGAGCTACCCAACAAATACTACACCGTTCGATGGGTACGCTGGCGTGGTTGTGTGTTGACCGGAACGCCATCTTTCGTGCAGAACACGTTCGTGCGAACATCTGTTGACAGTTAGTATGATTATATCCAGACTTAGACACAGAACGGGGAAATAACGATTTCTTGCTTTAATTTTTGACACCAGTGTGTATTGTGATAAGTGGGCGGTCCATCTGACCTCTATTTTAGCTGATGACAAGACGAGTGTGGTCCCTCTTTTAAAATTTTGTGAAGTGTCTGCGCTGTGGACTAAGCTTTTAATCTGGAGATATGAGTGTGCTGCAGAGTGTGCGGCTTATCCCTTTCATGCCAGTGAAAAGTCAGTCTATTTATTATTTTGATTCTTTTCACTCATTTTCCCCTTTTCACTGTAAGTTCTAGACCTGACAAAGTGATTTTAGTTAATTTTTTGGGGTGCATGTGTGTCCCGGTTTTTAAGCCGCTCATTACATTTTCATTTGCAGTTCACTTTTTAATAACTTTGAGACCCTTATCCATTGTCGAACCAAACACTGGTTAAATTGACCACTTGCTCGATAGCAAATATATGCGTTAGAATATGATAATAATACAATAATGTGTTATACTGCAACTGATTGACTGCCAAGGCATAGTGCACTATTGTTCTCACACACTTCGACACCTCCTTTGTCTGCTAGAGTAACTACTGGCGGCCACCAACAACAACAACCAGTCCAAATACTGCCTCCTAACGCTCTCACCAAAGTAACTAAACAGAACAATCCACACTTACACGAGGACAGGCACAAATATGAAATCACGATGATATATGCATATGTGTTACTTCGAAAGACAGAACTATTCTCTGGGGGCAACTTTCCTCTCCATCCGTCCTATCTAAGCTCCTGTAGCATCTGGGAAGCGCTACTGCGGCCGTGGCCAAAGTCAACGAATTACCGCCAAATTTCGCCGCGCTGTCCTCACAGATACGTTCGTCGTACGTCCCACATTGATTCCTGCGGTTATTTCACGTAGCGTTACTTGTCTGTTAGGCCTGGCAACTCGAAGCAAGAATAGCTCGTCGGCCATTGCGTTGTGCGTGGTGAGATGTAGCGCCTGAATTTTGGTATTCTCTGCAGTCTTGACACTGTGCATCTGGGAGTAATGAATTCCTTAACGGTTTCCGAGATGGAATGTTCCATGCGCCTGTCTCCAACTACCATTCCACATTCAAACCCTGTTGATTCCCGTCGTGCGGGTATAATCTCGTCGGACGACTGTCCACACGAATCAACTGAGTACAAATGACAGCTCCGCCAATGCACCGGCCTCCCATATCTTGCGTGCTCGACACTACCTCCATCTTTATATCTCCATATTGCCATCCCATGACTTGACAACATCGATAACATCTGCATGGATTTGAACTGGCAGCCTCAATAACAACGCTACAGCTAGCATATTTGACAGTAAAGATAAAATACAGGGTGAGGCAGTGAAATGGCACGATTTTGTAAAACCACCAAAGATTTATTTACAAGTAAAATCATAATAGTTGAACATGGATCTCAAGTACAAGAGTGGAAATTAAAGATTTAACTTAAAAACAATCATTTTTTAAATATGGTGTCAGTGAGTTGTCGTCCTTGGTTTTGCACACATTGTTTAAGCCTGAGATGAAATTGTCCCATGACGTTTCGTAGCATCTGTACTGGAATGTTGTTAATTTCCTGTCGAATTCGCTCCTTCAGGTCTTCTTTTGTTCTTGGTGGATTTTCCTGGAAGACTTTGCACTTGAGCAGTAGCTTCAAAGGTTTTAACCCAAAGGAGAATGGCTTTCCTTGATGGCACGGGAGCCCGTGGCGGCAGGTTGAATTCACGACGAAAGGCGCGTTGAGCACCAACCACACTATCCGCGTTTTTGTAATATGCCTTTACGGCATATGCACGTTGCGCACTCGACCAACGCTCCATGGCTACTGAAACTTCCACCACTCTAGACGCCCAAGGTCACTTCCCCCACTCTCGCAACCCCCCTCCGCGCCCGACAACCACTATCGAAATCGTGCCGTTTCACTGCCTCACCCTGTATTATATAATTGTCGTTATACAGGGTGATTCAAAAAGAATACCACAACTTTAGGAATTTAAAACTCTGCAACGACAAAAGGCAGAGCTAAGCACTATCTGTCGGCGAATTAAGGGAGCTATAAAGTTTCATTTAGTTGTACATTTGTTCGCTTGAGGCGCTGTTGACTAGGCGTCAGCGTCAGTTGATGCTAAGATGGCGACCGCTCGACAGAAAGCTTTTTGTGTTATTGAGTACGGCAGAAGTGAATCGACGACAGTTGTTCAGCGTGCATTTCGAACGAAGTATGGTGTTAAACCTCCTGATAGGTGGTGTATTAAACGTTGGTATAAAAAGTTTACAGAGAATGGGTGTTTGTGCAAAGGTAAAAGTTCTGGACGGCCGAGAACGAGTGATGAAAATGTAGCACGCATCCAGCAAGCATTTGTTCGCAGCCCAGGAAAATCGACTCGCAGAGCTAGCAGAGAGCTGCAAATTCCACAATCAACTGTATGGAGAGTCCAACGAAAAAGGTTAGTTATGAAACCTTATCGTCTGAAATTGGTTCAAACATTGTCTGCAGCTGATAAGATTAAAAGAATCGATTTCTGTGATTTTATCCTTGCTCAAATGGAAACAGATGAATCTTTCGTTTCAAAGATTGTGTTTAGTGATGAAGCAACTTTCCACACTAACGGGAAAGTCAACCGTCACAATGTCTGTATATGGGGCACTGAGAATCCGCGGGAAACAACTCAGTATGAACGTGACTCGCCTAAGGTGAACGTTTTCTGTTTTGGTCCCTTTTTCTTCGAAGGTGCTACTGTAACTGGACTACGGTATCTGGAGATGTTAGAGAATTGGCTGTTCCCTCAGCACGAACAAGAAGCACAACAATTCATATTTCAGCAGGATGGAGCGTCACCACATTGGCACTTATCTGTCCGTAACTACCTGAACGTCAACTACCCGAGGCGATGGATCGGCCGCCAGGCAGCCCGTGACAGAGCACTTCATCACTGGCCTCCAAGAAGCCCTGATCTTACCCCCTGCGATTTTTTCTTATGGGGGTATGTTAAGGATATGGTGTTTCGGCCACCTCTCCCAGCCACCATTGATGATTTGAAACGAGAAATAACAGCAGCTATCCAAACTGTTACGCCTGATATGCTACAGATAGTGTGGAACGAGTTGGAGTATCGGGTTGATATTGCTCGAGTGTCTGGAGGGGGCCATATTGAACATCTCTGAACTTGTTTTTGAGTGAAAAAAAACCTTTCTAAATACTCTTTGTAATGATGTATAACAGAAGGTTATATTATGTTTCTTTCATTAAATACACATTTTTAAAGTTGTGGTATTCTTTTTGAATCACCTTGTATCTGTAAGAAGCAAGACGGTGCATTGGTATAGGTTATGTAGTCGTATCGCGAGGAATGGGCTTCACGTTGCTATCCGTTGGGTTTCTGAATCCGTACATGAGAATTCGGTAGCAATACCATTCCCTTGTCGCACTACAACTGAGCCAATGTCTCACCCGTAATGTTACCGACACTGGAAAGATTCTCTACTTTGTCGTTCAAACAAGGTGTAAAGTAACAATGGTTACTAATCTGCCTCATAGCCGCCTGTTATGCTACTTCGTCTACATCGGCTTCCTCCAAGCATCATGCAGTCAACTCCCGGAAGAGAATGTGATAAGTAGCAATACCTCCCCCCGTACCTTCCCCCTCCTCTTCCTCCTCTCTCTCTCTCTCTTTCTCACTTTTTTTGCCACCCTGTGTCGTGACTTGAACTCCAGCTACAGATCTACCTACGAATGCATCACACTTTCGTACGTCCACTTTCATTTCTCATTGCATATTTAAACAAAGGCACAGCTATACTTAATGTAAGTATAAACAAACAACTTTTCCATCTGGGCGGCAGAGAAATCATGTTTACAGTGGAAATAATCTTACCCTCAACCAGCTGGGCCTATTTCGTGCGAGGTCGTTGTACGGGGTGGCACACGGGAAATAGTACATTTACAATTGGCCGCGCTGCTAACATGCTTCATCGTCGAGCACCATGTCTAATATCACCGGCAGTGTGTCATTCAGGTGAGTGAGGAACTTGGCCCTGCAGGTGTGTATTGAGGCAGCCGAGATGTTCTGCCGTGCGTGCAGAACGTTGAAGCTGTACAGCGCACAAAACGTTCTGAAACAGAAAGCCATCTCCGTGTTCCAGACAGAAGGGCAAAATCTAGGTGGATAGAAAAATGGCCTGAGGTGGTTTCTATAACCAATGTGAAGCATAAGGGACATAAAATGAGGGTTCCAACGCCGAAAAATATCCGGCGAGTTGGTACAGCTCTGCAACGAAGCCCAGCAGCAACCCGCACGTCGACATTTCAGAACATTACAGATCCCTCGCAAGTCTTTGCATAGGATTGTGAAACAGGATTTAAGGATTCATCCTTATAAGCTGCGAGTGGCTCAACAGTTACGTCCGGGTGCAAAAGTGACTAAGGGCCATTTTTGAACATCATTACAGGACAGTACTGTCCTGGATGGCGCATTTCAGACAAGTCTTGTGGTAGGTGAAGAGTCAAACTTCCGCCTGAATGAATTTGTCGATAGACAAAACTTCCAACATTTTTCACCGCGTAGGGTAGCCGCGCGGTCTTGGGCGCCTTGTCACGGTCCGCACGGCTCCCTCCGTCGGAGGTTCGAGTTCAGATTAAGTAGAGCGTAAGCTTAGGGACCGAAGACCTCAGCAGTTTGGTTCCATAACATCTTACCACAAATTTTCCAATATTTTCAGACACAAACATAGCCGTTTGAAAGGCGCAATCCAGGACGAGATAGAGCCAATTCTTTAAGTATAACTCATAGCGTACAACTTGTTCCTTATACGCCATCTAAGGTCGATCTTCAATGATTAGAACCAGTCCAGCTAATGTTAAAAGTTGAGCTACTTTGCATTTTATTGTTAACTGTATAGCCGGCCACGGTGGCCGTGCGGTTCTGGCGCTGCAGTCCGGAACCGCGGGACTGCTACGGTCGCAGGTTCGAATCCTGCCTCGGGCATGGGTGTGTGTGATGTCCTTAGGTTAGTTAGGTTTAAGTAGTTCTAAGTTCTAGGGGACTTATGACCTAAGATGTTGAGTCCCATAGTGCTCAGAGCCATTTGAACCATTTTGTTAACTGTATACTTTATGACGTAACAATCATCCGCTAGCGCTACATGCATGAATATGGCCATGTGCACAAGGTGCTTTTTGATTTGAAATTTTTTATTCATGACGAAGCTTTATGTTATAAAGGTTATGCTACATTTTATATACGTAACACCCTGACTTGAGCTCCAAAACAAAATGAACACATTTTATACTAAAACTTCTATCTCAAATATTACGTCTACACACATGATATGAGATATATATTCCATGCATATGCACTATATTATAGACCTAAAGATGACAGCAAAGTCTGTCGAAGCCGGTTATTTGTAAATAAACAAATATTTTTGCGATCTTGGGTTTAGAAAGTTTTTACTAAGTAAAACAGATCGCTTCTTCTGTTTTCTTCGCATGAGAAAATTCAAGGGTAACAGCGTACTTTTAAAGAGCCCCTTGGCTCAGGAGCCATATGGCGGAACATTGAATGAACTGTCTTATGATTACTGCATAATACTGGAGGGACATTTCAACTTATCAACAGTAGACTGTGAGGCTCATTATGGTGGGTAGCAGGGAATAGGATCTGTGTGACGCTTCTAAGAAGCCAATCTGTAAGTTATTTTGAACAGGTATTCAGAGAACCGACTCGTGAAAAATTATTCATTTATTTATTGTTCAGCTAATTCAATCTTTACAAGGTATAGCCGCATTAATCTTAAGCTAACAAATACGACGGGCGTTCAGTAAGTCATGCGGAATTTGTTGTGGGACATCGTGCAGTGTTCCCGCTTCACCTCCAATAGTTGCTTGAAGTTCCGACTGGTAGCGGCGCCAAACGTAACTTCAAAATGGCGTATGTAACGGACGTGCGATCCAAGCAGAGATCAGTCATTGAGCTTCTTTTGGCGGAAAACGATAGCAACACAGATATTCATAGGCGCCTGCAGATTGTCTACGGAGACCTGACAGTGAGCAAAAGCACGTTGAGTCGTTGGGCAATGCGTCTGTCATCATCGGAACAACGTCGCGCGAACGTGTCCCATCTGCTATGTGCCGACGGGCCGCACACAGCTGCGACTCCTGCAGTGTTGGAAAGTGCGGACACTACAGCTAGAGGTGGTCGATGGATCACAATTATACGTCTCGCTGCACAAGGGGACTTGTCTGTTGGTAGTTCCGACGCACTAGTCCACCAGGTGTGTGCCCGGCTCGGTTTCTCGCCACCTAACACGAGACCATAAAGAACAACGAAGGATGACCTGTGCGTAATTGTTTGCACGTTACGAGGCTGATCGTGACAATTTTTGTCGAACTTCGTCGCAGGTTATGAAACATTGGTTCATCACTTCGAAATGTAAACAAAACGGCAATCCATGGAGTGGCGTCAGACCACTTACCGCCGAAGATAAAGCTAAAGACTCAGGCGACAGAGTCTTGGGTACGGTCTTCTGGGACTCTCAAGGGGTTATTTTGTTCGATGTCCTCCCTCGTGGAGCAACGATCAACTCTGCAATGTACTGTGCGAACCCCAGGAAATTGAATAGCGACTTCAGCGTGTTCGTCGCACAAAAATTGCAAACGAACTTTTCCTTCTCCATGACTATGCAAAGCCTTATCAAATCTGCGGGAGCGAGAGGAGCTCTTAAAATACCACTGGACTGTTCTTGCTCAACCACCCTGCAGCCCTGCTGTCGCACCGTCAGACCTCCATCTGTTTGTCTCAATGAGGGATGCACTCCGCGGGAACAGTAAGTCTGTGATGTGGAGGTTATTGTTGGAGCATGAGGGCGGCGCTGACGGTGTCGTGTATAATCCGGCCTGTCAATTTTCCGCCCTGTGAAATTTCCGCCCAGAAAAGGTCGAGGAAGGCCCCAAAAATCCCCAGTGTATTCTCCGCTCTGTGAATTTCCCGCCCTGTGAAATTTCCGCCCAGAAAAGGTCGAAGAAGGGCCCACTAATCCCCTAGGGACGCGAACTAGCATGCTTAAGCCGTACGGTACTAGCCATACTATATGTTGCATGTAACAATTTCAGTGTTATTAGTTCTGATATGTATCTGTTTTAACGTAGAGAGTTCTTACTGACTAAAAAAAATTAAAAAAAAATTCTGTTAATTTATGCAAAAATTTGGTTTAGAACACTTACACAGCGACGTTGCCAAAGTGGAGCACAAAATAAGCAAATAAATAAATGAACAAGTAAATTGCGGTCAGGTTTCTGAAGGTCTATTTGTTGGCTGGTTCAATGCTGAAATTTGTTAAACTTACGTCAGAGACGCATTCGACCCTAAGGACATGAAAGAAGGCTAAATAATATTATAGTTCAAGAGTGCATTTGTAGATGATAAAAAAATTGACGAGACTGACAAAAATTAAGAACCTATTAAGGAGGTGGTTCTTGATAATACTGAAGGACTTAAAGGAAATGCAGAAAATCTTGCAAATAACTGTCATGCAAAAGAAGACAGTGTATTAATTGAAGAAAGAGCAAATGAAGAAGAATTCAATGAAAGTAGTAGTAATATTTTCTTTTCTGACATCTGTCAGTGACCTTTGACTGTCTTGTAAATCTAACAGTTGAGTCATCAAAATAATTTTGTTTAACAGACAATAAGATAAAAAAACGTTAACTAACACTTTACGTCTGACTCCTTCTATATCAGCCACAGCGTGAGAATGTTTTTAGAACTTGGATGGCACAATCAACTGAAAATCACAGTTTGTACTATTATTGTTGCAGTCTCTTTACCACAGGCACGAGTTTGAACAATGCATATACTCGTAAATTTGTTAAAAGTTTTCAAGCGTGGTTGAATTTTTAAACGTTAAAACCTTAGGAACAAGTATAACTGTAAACAGAAATACCTTACCTAGACAGCACCTCAAACGGAAGAATGATCCTATCGGAATTAGTAAATAAATAAATGATTTTGTGAGGGTGGAAATTGGTGAGGATGATAGACGTCCGCGTTGGGTTCCAAAATGCATAGCTAAATTACTGCGTAAACGTCAGTCTGAAGTAGAACAAAATATTCCACTTGTAGGTAACAAAATAGGAAATTAATACAGTTCTGTGTGAGCTCAAAATTGATCACGGCAAATATCGCCAATTTATTCAATAACTTAACATTTAAATAGCTCAGGAGTCTCACCTTTGCATAATTAATGCGCGTCTTTCTAAAGTGAATGGGAACTCACAAAAAGCAATTTTACATTCCAAAGATATGCTTAATTTTAGCTCAGTATATGATCATTCATCATTACAACCTATAGAAAACCAATTTTGCGTTCGGTGTTTCATGTCACGTCCACAGTTGTGGTCATTAGAGATTTAAGTTTCGCTCGGATTGTTGGTAAAATGGTTCAAATGGCTCTGAGCACTATGGGACTTAACTTCTGAGGTCATCAGTCGATTGTTGGTCACGGAAGAGTTGGGGGGTGGGGGCTGGGGTGGGGTTTGAAGCAACCATGACCTCTTTAAGGAATCTTCACAGCATTTGCTTAAACAACGAAAACCAAATACAGTAGACTATGGACGGCCAGATGATTGAGCCGCTTGCTAAGGTAAACAACAAACAGACAGTAGACAGAACAAAATAAGACTCCACAGGAACTTTAGAATATTTCAGTACATAAAGAAGAATCGGTTCTCTTATAGCACCAGACAACAGTCATTGTCAATAGATATATTTTCATAAAAGCGCACTTATTAAATACACAGAAAGATTAAGTGGCATTATGTTCACACATGTGTAGTGTAGCTTAATTTTAACTGTTAATTTGTAAACACTACTAAGGAATGGGACTAGTGGCGCTTTGGGTTTGGATGCGTCAGAAATCACATACCTACACTTTATCTGGGCTCTGGACTGGCTAAATGGCAAAACTAATTTTATTGTCATTTAGGCGTGTTTAAAATCAGCTTATAAGCTTCGTCAATTTTTTTACCTTTTTTGTGTTTTTTGGTATTTTTTTAAGATTGATATTTACATTTCATACATTTTTTATTTATATCATATTCTGATACATCATCTTGTCTAGTTTTTGAACGTAGCAAGCCCTTCACGCAAGCCCTTATCTCACCATCCTCCTCGTATTTTTTCAATATTTTCTCCAGCCTTTCATCCCGTTTCATGTACACTGTTTTCTTTCTTTTACCTTCCATACTCAGCTCTGTCCTCATTAACTCGCACGCTGAATTTTCTGCTTCTGTTTTCATGCAAGTAATTACATTACTAATTTGAGGATTTGGTTTGGAAAAACGTATTATTAATTTTGCTATGCCATCCCTTTACAGAGTCAGTTGTTCGATGGAGCCGTTTGTAGCAGCTCCAAAGGCTGATAGGTTTTTTTTTTCATTTTCCAACCATCTCTCTACAAAATAGTCGAAAAAATCAGAAAGCCTAGGAACATCCGGTGCCTGTGAATGTATCTCCAGCCTGCCATCACATACATCTTTATGCCATAGAAACGCCAGCGCAGCACACACGCGAATTTGTTGTCTAACTTCTTCATTTTCTTTATATTCGAGAGTGAGCCCAAGATCCTGTACATTCCTCCAGAGAGAATTTCTCATGTGGAAATTGCGTCCATGCACTGAGGAAGTTGGTAACATATGTATAATTGCAGAAATCGCTGCTGACTCAAAGTCTACAGTCACACTTGCAGGGTCCCATTCTGGAACATTCTCCAGCACATTTCTGAAAAGTGGGATGTATATCTCTTTCCTTTTATTTGGTAATAATGCAAATGCAATTGGGTCGATATTAGTCTCATTTTTATTACTTCCAAAATCTGCATGAACTATATATATCTGTGAAAACTGTTTGCTACGGCACTTTAACGTACCATCCATAAAAAAGTCTCGTTTACTTCTTAGAGCCTCTTTCCCTGCTCTTCCACAAAAAACAATTATCCTGTCTCCTGATTTATCGTCGCTTGACAGGAAACTGCTGCCATCATTCATAATTAATAGCTCTGCTTTAAGTTCAGTCTCTTCTCTTGTCTCTGTATCCCTCTCACTTCCCTGCGATTTTGCCCTTTGCTTGTATAACGTCCTCTTCGTTGTTCGCTGCTATGACATTTATGTCACAAAGTCGTACCCTCGATTATGCAAGCTACCTAGCTCCTATGAATAATTTTGGAAACAAATGTATTTTCCTCTCGTGCCCTCTTCTTTGCCTGGTTCAGAGTCCTCTGTACTTCCAATCTTGCGTTATACAGAGCTCCATGTGCTCGTGCGAAAAGAACAATGTAGAATCCTTGGTTTTAAGCTTTCCTCGGCAATGCTTCTCTTTCTGTTTTGAACAGCGCCAAATCACAGTGCCATCTTCCTTCGTTTTCTTTACTGTGTAAGAATAACCTTCATAGTGGCAACTAGGCTTACCACGAATTGTCGTTGAAACTTCGATATCGCAACTATTGAGATGGTAATATCCAAGTGGCACGATGTGAAGTCGACGAAAACTAGAGCGATACTAACAGGCAGACGGGGCTGTGCGGGCGGTGTTCGGCCGAGTGCAGGGAACAGGTAGAACAAGGTCCGGCTGCAGGTAGGACGGGACACAATGGACGCAGGTACGAGGCGGAGAGTTCGCAGGTTTCTAGTGGGGCGGAAAGTTCGCAGGGCGCAGAATTCATACATTCGCGCTGACGTCGACCAATAGAGTCGTTCCATGCGGGAATACAGGCTCTCTCGGTAAGGTGGCTAAGACCGTAGCACTGAGCCGAGATTAGGTTGAAAAATAGCGTTTTGTAGCCAAAAGAATGGGGAATAATATGTTGTACTGGAATCCTGAATAAAAAGAACTTGCTTTCAGAAAAAAAAGTGTTGCATTACTATCGAACGTGCCTCGTGCAGTTTCAGTGCTATTTCCATGTCCATTTGATTCCTGCTGTCTTGGGATGTAAGCAGAGAATCAGTATATTACCTTCTTTTAGTTGACTCGTATGGATATTCTACGCACCTGAAGAAGGGACTGTTGTCGATAGACTTGGTTGTTCTCTCCCTGCATTGGAAAATAAAACTTAATACAACTGAATGCGAATGTTATGAATCATCGTATCAAGATAAAAATGATCTCTGATAAATCCTTCACAGAGGATTGCAAGCCTATCACATTGTTAACTTGGACTAATATATCGTCTGCTAATTTCAAGGCTACTGAGACTTTCTCCATTTATTCTAATTACTCTTTCTTCCCAAATAATTTACTACATAGCCTTCTCAAGGACTGTTATAAACAGTTTTCTCCTCTTCCAAACGAAAATGATTTCGTGTGTTTTTCTATGCTGACAGAAGCGATCAAGGTATCATAGGTGTCCTTTGTTTCCACTCCTGTTCTTCGTGCACAAGTTTAAACTCACAAACCTGTTCTTCCTGTGAGCGTCATGGTTAACGGAACTGGAAACCCGGGATGTCGTACATCATAGTTTTTACTCGATGTGTTGAAAGATAGAGTTACGTTTACTGACTCATTTTCGTTACGCAATAGGAAACATCTAGTCGAGTTGCCCCAAAAAAAAAAAAAAAAAAAAAAAAAAAAAAAAAAAAAAAAAAAAAAAAAAGAATGGTTCATATGGCTCTGAGCAGTATGCGACTTCTGAGGTCATTAGTCGCCTAGAACTTAGAACTAATTAAACCTAACTAACCTAAGGACATCACACACATCCATGCCCGAGGCAGGATTCGAACCTGCGACCGTAGCGGTCGCTCGGTTCCAGACTGTAGCGCCCAGAACCGCACGGCCACCACGGCCGACAGTTGCCCCAAAACTGTGCATTTCCAGGCGGTTGTATTCTTCTTTTACTTGATATAATAAATCTCTATACTAAGTTCCTGTTATAGAAACTATCGGCATCGTGCGGGATTCCCTGCTCAATACGACGGTCGGTGTGGCCGAGCGGTTCTAGGCGCTTCAGTCCGGAACCGCGCGACCGCTACGGTCGCAGGTTCGAATCCTGCCTCGGGCATGGATGTGTGTGATGTCCTTAGGTTAGTTAGGTTTAAGTAGTTTTAAGTTCTAGGGGACTGATGACCTCAGATGTTAAGTCCCATAGTGCTCAGAGCCATTTGAACTATTTTGAACCTGCTCAATAATGCATCTGTCATCTGTGAGGAAGTGGATGAGATAATCTCCCTTCTCGAGTTACGTACTTCACATAACTATTTTTCATTCGATAATAATATTTTTAAGCAAGCCGATGGTCTGGCTAAGAGAAGTTGTGTCTCAAGCTTTTTTGCTGATGTATTCGTAAGCAGTCTCGAAGACGGGCAGTTTTCTCGTGTAACTGCTTCGAACTTCTAGATCATTTTTTTATAGAAGGTATCTCGTTGACATACTGATCGTTTTTAAAGGCCAAGAAGTATATATTGATACCCTTTTCCTCGAATTTAAGTCATCACTCTAAATTGCTTTTTATCCATGAAGCCATGGAACAGCAAGAAGTCCTGAATTATTCAGATTAATCCCTCAAATTCGTTAATAATAAGGCACGTTTCAGTATTTATAGGAAACGTGCCACTAGCTTTTCAATCATTGACTCTACATCAAACCACCCGAGGCACTGTAAGTGAAGCTTTCTTAGGTCTGCGATTGCTCGAATGTTTGAAGTTCCCCTCACTTTGGAATCTACCGAAAAAGAATTTAGCGATCTTTCATATACAGCATTCGAAAATGGTTTTAGTGTGTCTTTGGTCAGTCGCTTATACAACGAATACCAGGAACGAGTGGAATTTAAAGCCACGAGTTCACAACCACAAATGGTTGGCGCTGATGTGCGTTTAGCTTTCCCCTTTGTGTGACCTTTTGTTATGACTTGGTCAAACCGTTTAAGAACCCTAAGGTACAAATTGTGTACTCTAGAAATGTGGAAACACAGTTCCTGCTTGTACTCTATAAATGTGGAAACACAGTTCCTGCTTCCTCACAATAAGAAACCCAAGTCTTCCCCCTACTCAAGATCGGGAGTATTTGATTGTAACGCACACTATATCGGCCAAACGGGGAGGTCTTTTATAGCCCTTTTCAATGAGAATCTTTTAACAGAGAAAGGGAAACTTGAAAGAATATTCTCCCTCCCTGCAACATTTGAAAACTTCTCGCCATTGCTCACCATCCATAAATGATCTCGATATTTTGTATGTCGTACAAAAAGACAAGAAGATCTCGAAAAATCTGAAATTTCGAAGAGGGTTCATTTTGGGAGCCCGGGCCTGCTCAACGAACATCTAACCTTTCATAACCAGGGTTACTTCGAGGCTACGATGCTACTTTTCAAATAAATGTATGGGCACATGTGGCTTTAGTTTATACATTGGTATGGTTTAGTTGTACTCCCTTGTTTTCGTCTTATATAATGGGTCTAATTTTATCTTTTACTCTATAAACACATTCTCTGTTTTCACGTCTGGTGGCGATACCTACTACGGTGTGTGTGACTTTGATTCATAGCTCCGTAGCAGCAGCCGTAAACGTGTGCCGTAAGGACGCTTTATACTCATGGCTTACGTCGTATACATGCCCTGCGTTTTATTAAGAGCGAATACGTGCAAACACAGGTAAAGTGTGACTCTCCTACGATTTTATTCCTTTTACTGATATAGTCTGTGAGCCAAGGTCTCTTAGTCTTCAATATTAGTTTCTTTATATCCACCCTTATTTACATGGGTTCTTTTGTTTGTTCTGCTTACCGCTCTTCGCCTTGAAACATATTCTTATTTGCGTAAGGGGATATATCCTGTATTTTATTGGACGACATCTAGTGACTGCGGGACGTTCTGTACTCTTGCCAGTGGTCTTCGAGTGTTTTTACCCGGTGGATGCGCCTGTAAATTTTACTGGACTGCCGTTTTTGATGATTTCAGAAGTTTCTGTATACTTGCCAGTGGTCCTCGAGTGTTTTTAGCCAGTGTGTTTGTCTTTGGTTACGCTCTTTTCAGAACTCATTTCGTGGTTTCCCAGCTGCTGTATTAACCTGACAATGTAGCTTTATAGCTGGCTCATAAATTTGTACTAATGAAACTTGTTTTCTCCCCCAGATGTCTGATGATGAACCTGTGAGAGCGAAACACCTCACAAACTAAATAAATTCAACCGAGACTGCCTATTCTTTCTTGATTATCTTTACATCTGTCGATTTTGTTCCGTTAAGAGCGACCTGATGAATTCCATCTGCAAAGAGGTCTCAAACCCAGTCACAAATCTAGTCCAATACTCGATAAGCTCGTATTTTTTCACCAAACGGCAATACGAGACCGTTTCAAACGCCTTTCTGAAATCGTATCAACCTGTACGACGTTGTCCACAGCGCTTTGGATCTCTTCGACAAGCAGAGCGAGCTGAGTTTCTCAAGATATCTGTTTGAAGAACCCATGTCGATTTTTACAGAGGAGATTTTCGTTCTCCAAAAACGCCATAATTCTTGAGCATAAAAGTTGTTCCGTAACTGTACAATAGATTGACGTCAGCGTAGTAGACCTGTAATTGTGTGCATATGTTCTACTACCCTTCTTGAAAACGAGAATGATCTGCGCTTTTCTCCCATCGCTACTAGGTACCCTTCGATTCTCCAGCGATCTACGATAAACTGCTGCAAGAAATGAAGCGAAATCTTTTGCGTTAGCTGTATTGAATTTTATAGGTATCTTGCCTTTGCCTGGTCCTGCTAGCTTTCTGAACTAAGCGAATGTAATTGCTGTTCTGTTCTGCGATCGGTTATTTCGAAATCCGTACGATGTTTGAAAGGAAGAGTTGTGTTATGATCTTCCGCGGTAAAACAATTTCGGAAGACCGAATTCAGTATTTCGGCCTTGTCTCTGTAATGTTCCGTTTCGATGCTAGTATGGTGTCTCAGTGAATGAATAAGTGATTTCGAATCACTTAATGATTTTACTTAAGACTAAAACCTCTTAGTGCTTTTAATTAGGTGTTTGACAAAATTTTACTTTGAAAGTCACTGAACGCTTCCCCCTTTGCTCTCCTTGCGCTCATTCTCAAATACTGGGTTACACGCTATTTTGTCGAAAGTCGACATGTTGAGAAACGTGGCTGTTGTACTAAAGGTTTATAATTTATAAAAAAAACAGCTACCAGCCACATGTATGGTTTAAAAAGGTTTATTATCTTCAGACCGTGACCGGTTTCGTATTTTTCTTTACAAATCCATCTTCAGATGGCAGTTACAAGCATTCTAAGTTGGACCTAGTTTTGTTTTTGTTATTCGTTTGCTGCAGAGCTATGTAGTTCTGCCTGACGAAATATTCGTGCGTTTATGTTTTCGAACGCAAGCTTAATACACTTTTCAATATGCACTATGTGAGTGCTATTCCAGTCAATGGTGTGTGCTGCGTGTGTAATTAAGATGATGAGGTTGAAAGTGACGTCCATTGACTGGAATAGCACTCACATAGTGCATATTGAAAAGTGTATTAAGCTTGCGTTCGAAAACATAAACGCACGAATATTTCGTCAGGCAGAACTACATAGCTCTGCAGCAAACGAATAACAAAAACAAAACTAGGTCCAACTTAGAATGCTTGTAACTGCCATCTGAAGATGGATTTGTGAAGAAAAATCCGAAACCGGTCATGGTCTGAAGATAAACCTTTTTAAACCATACATGTGGCTGGTAGCTGTTTTTTTATAAATTATAAACCTTTACTGGGTTACAGTTTCGGTGACTTTCGCGCCAGAAAATTACGCTGCCTGTGGACATGTACACCCCTTCTAACTTTTAATAGGGGAAGGCGGAGCAAGACGGGGAAGTGGGGTAAGACGGGGAAGGGCTATAAGCTACAGTTAGAATGCTACCATCTGTGGATAGCTACGTCAGCATCATCAATACACAGGTCCCAGTGTGTTGACATTGCTATACCTTAGTTTCGCGGCGGTGCTGAGAGCTTTGCAAGGTACGTACAATTATTACACTGATTTGAAATATTTTACATCTTTCGAGTTCCTAAAACATGTGTTTCGTGAACATTTGTCCAGACTGTATCTATAGCACTGAATAGTACATCTTATTAACAGTAAACTGCTGTGTCAGTAGTCAATGTTCACTACATAGTGTTCATGTAGGCGTAACATAACCTGACAGCATGGTAGGGGCAAGACGGGGTGGGCAAGATGGGGAGCTTCCCCATCTTGCCCCTACTATTTGTCCAACCATTACGTTCTTATCGCCTCATTTGTTTACCTCGCTGCGGGTTCTGAACACGTGCATTATACGTTGAATACAATTTTAAATAGAATGGTATTCGTTATTCAAATTAATTACAAGGTATGCCTTAGGCTGTATGGTGAATAAAAATACACAAAACGTACAAAGTCAGTATTCTTGCTATGCTTTAACGACTGACTATTGGAAATATGGTATTTACTATATACTATAGATTACCAAGAATGATCTGACTCAATAGCACGTTCCACGTGTTTTATTTCAGATGGTTCGCAAGTATCGGCGACAAACGTCTAGGCAAGATGGGTCATTGGGTTCTTTCAGGGCTGCTCGACAGTTCAATGTGCCACAGACGATTGAACGACATGTGGCAAAGAAACGTGCTAATCCTGGCTATACAGTTGTGAAAACGTTAGGACCAATCACTGGTGTGTTTACCCCAGAACAAGAGGCAGAACTTAAAGACTACTTAACACAGATGGAAGGACAGTATTTTGGCCTAATACTTAAAGAACTTTGTGAACTTGCTTTTCAGCTAGCTGAACGAAACAACATCAGACATCATTTAGTACTGCAGCCAAATCTGCTGAAAGAGATTGGTTAAATGGGTTTCTTGCACGAAATCCTACCTTAACAATACGAAAACCAGAGGCCACATCAATCGCACGAGCAATGGGGTTTAATCGAGTTGCTGTAGATCGGTTTTTTGATCTGTTAGAAAGTCAATTAGACACATTCAAGTTTACGGGAGACAGAATTTTCAATTGCGATGAGACTGGTTTAACCGTCATTCCAAAGGGTCGCACAAAGGTGGTTGCATTGAAAGGGCGCAGACAGGTGGGAGCAGTTACTTCAGCAGAAAGAGGCCAGACTGTGACTGCAGAAATCTGTGTTTCAGCGTCGGGGTGCTACGTACCACCTATGTTAATTTATCCTCGAAAACGAATGCAACAAGCGTTTGAGACTGGCCTGCCCCCTGATGCCTGGGCAGAAGTCCAAGAAACTGGTTGGATGACGAAAGAACAATTTTTGACTTGGTTTAAGAAGTTTATTGCATTTACTGGAGCGCCAAAGGAAAGACCAATACTTCTCATATCGGACGGCCACAAACCGCACACCAAGAATTTAGAACTGATAGATGTGGCCCGCGAAAATGGGGTTGTCTTGCTGTGTTTGCCACTACACTGCTCACACCGTCTTCAACCATTGGACGTGGCATTTATGAAACCTCTCAGTAAATTTTACGAAGATGAAGTAAGATCGTGGCTTACCACCCATCCTGGAAAAGTTGTTACGCTGCATCAGATCGCAAGTTTATTCGGCAAAGCCTTCATTCATTCAGTAATAATGTCCACAGCAGTGAACGGGTTTCGGAAAACAGGAATTTGGCCTGTAAACAGAAATGTGTTTCAAGAAAGTGATTACCTTCCCTTTTCAACTACAGACATTCATCAGGCTCACACATCTGAAGTTACAGAAATGGAAGACCAAATACCAGAGATGTTGTACAAACATAAAACACCTGAAACATTATCAACTGACGATCAAGCCTCTGTTTCGTCTAACTTTCAGGTTACCAGCCCTGAAATGGTATTAGCTATTCCAAAGGTGGATAAAAAGAAACCAAAAGGAAACCATCTAACAAGCGTGGAAAACCCGTTGTTTTAACCGAATCTCCTTATAGGAGTGAACTATGTGAAGAAATTAAACGAAAAGGAGTCCCCAAACGTGCTGCATGTAAACGGAAACTCTTCTAAAAGGCGTTTAATAAACCTGGGATAACACCAAAAGGACATAATGACAACGAAAAAGTGACGAACGTTACAGACGTCTTAACCACCCCTTCATGGTCAAGGGATAATAAACTGAGGTCGAATGACAACGAGGAAGAGAGTGAAGAATGTTTATATTGCTATGACTTATCTGAAGGAGGCTGGATACGGTGTATTAGCTGCGTACGCTGGGCCCACGACACTTGTGCAGGGATAGAAAGTGATGATGACGAGGCTGTCCACACTTGTGTACTATGTGAAAGTAAGAGGACTAAATAAAACGTAATACCTGATTCTACAATTCGCAGAACTATGTTTCGAAACCCTATCGTCACATGATTTCGTCATTCCAGTCCTTATTTAAGCTTTAGAGATGAATTCATGCTAGTTCCCCGTCTTACCCCGCATATGGGGCACGACGGGGAATTGGTAGTTTCAAATCGAGATATTTCTAACTAAGTGTAACAAGTTTGCAGGTTTCTTTGCATGCTATTGTAATTCAATGGTTAAGTAAACAAATGGTAATCAAACCTACTTGAATTTGTTTATTTTTGTCCCTTTTGTAAGGATTTAAAGTTAGCTTCCCCATCTTGTCCCGCCTTCCCTTATGTGAGTTACTGTGTTAAACCTTTAACGTAAGATTACACCTCTTTAAGATTAGATTACAAAAGCATTTTAAATTTTTAAATTCACTCAATAATTGTATGAAATATTGAAAACCAAATTTTTGTTACGCCTGGAAGCCATTAGATACGGAACGTGTAACTGGGTGAGCGAGGGACGGTTTTAGTGATACAGATAACGTAGTGGATATCATCAGAGATGATGTTGCATATAGAGAAATCCATGAAGAAATCGCAACGCTATAAAATCACCAAGAACTGTCACATCCACTAAATACACTCCTGGAAATGGAAAAAAGAACACATTGACACCGGTGTGTCAGACCCACCATACTTGCTCCGGACACTGCGAGAGGGCTGTACAAGCAATGATCACACGCACGGCACAGCGGACACACCAGGAACCGCGGTGTTGGCCGTCGAATGGCGCTAGCTGCGCAGCATTTGTGCACCGCCGCCGTCAGTGTCAGCCAGTTTGCCGTGGTATTCGGAGCTCCATCGCCGTCTTTAACACGGGTAGCATGCCGCGACAGCGTGGACGTGAACCGTATGTGCAGTTGACGGACTTTGAGCGAGGGCGTATAGTGGGCATGCGGGAGGCCGGGTGGACGTACCGCCGAATTGCTCAACACGTGGGGCGTGAGGTCTCCACAGTACATCGATGTTGTCGCCAGTGGTCGGCGGAAGGTGCACGTGCCCGTCGACCTGGGACCGGACCGCAGCGACGCACGGATGCACGCCAAGACCGTAGGATCCTACGCAGTGCCGTAGGGGACCGCACCGCCACTTCCCAGCAAATTAGGGACACTGTTGCTCCTGGGGTATCGGCGAGGACCATTCGCAACCGTCTCCATGAAGCTGGGCTACGGTCCCGCACACCGTTAGGCCGTCTTCCGCTCACGCCCCAACATCGTGCAGCCCGCCTCCAGTGGTGTCGCGACAGGCGTGAATGGAGGGACGAATGGAGACGTGTCGTCTTCAGCGATGAGAGTCGCTTCTGCCTTGGTGCCAATGATGGTCGTATGCGTGTTTGGCGCCGTGCAGGTGAGCGCCACAATCAGGACTGCATACGACCGAGGCACACAGGGCCAACACCCGGCATCATGGTGTGGGGAGCGATCTCCTACACTGGCCGTACACCACTGGTGATCGTCGAGGGGACACTGAATAGTGCACGGTACATCCAAACCGTCATCGAACCCATCGTTCTACCATTCCTAGACCGGCAAGGGAACTTGCTGTTCCAACAGGACAATGCGCGTCCGCATGTATCCCGTGCCACCCAACGTGCTCTAGAAGGTGTAAGTCAACTATCCTGGCCAGCAAGATCTCCGGATCTGTCCCCCATTGAGCATGTTTGGGACTGGATGAAGCGTCGTCTCACGCGGTCTGCACGTCCAGCACGAACGCTGGTCCAACTGAGGCGCCAGGTGGAAATGGCATGGCAAGCCGTTCCACAGGACTACATCCAGCATCTCTACGATCGTCTCCATGGGAGAATAGCAGCCTGCATTGCTGCGAAAGGTGGATATACACTGTACTAGTGCCGACATTGTGCATGCTCTGTTGCCTCTGGTTCTGTCAGTGTGATCATGTGATGTATCTGATCCCAGGAATGTGTCAATAAAGTTTCCCCTTCCTGGGACAATGAATTCACGGTGTTCTTATTTCAATTTCCAGGAGTGTATGTGGGAGTATGCTTACACTTACACGTACAGTCGTGGACAAAACGAGCGAGACCCCTCGCCTTTTCGTTATGCTGATCCGCACGGCTTTAAAGTCTGCTACACAGCATAACAGGCAAGGCGACGAAGTGCTACCAACATACTATGCGCAGGCGTGAAATTGACAAACTATCTGAACTTTTTTAGACTGTATTCCATAATTTGTAAGACTATATTAATGCTGATTAGTGTGTTAAATACAACACGTAAATATAAGACAGAACTGAAAGAACAAACGCTAATTGGTATGAACTGGACAAATAAAAATGAATTTCAACTTATCGAGATGACTTAACTGTTTCAGTAAGACAAAGAACCCCAGATCGTTACGAAGTAGCAAAATATTATCCGCATTCGGCCGCGAAACGGTCTGTGTCAACGTTCAGATCAGTCATACTGGATTACCGTTGCTGACCTACCATGAAAGTGTGCAAATTTAGCAATGCGTGAAGATTCATAACGAAATTCAGTTAAAAATCATTCAGTGCCACGCTTAAGTCAATTCCATTATTGACAGAAGCGGAAAAAGTAGGCAGTAACATGTATGAAATTCTACAAGAGTGTCATATTGACATGCACAGGGCGCCAGTACAGAATAAAGGTAGCGATAAAACGTATTGGGTGCGCGAGAATTTCTTAAAATTGCTTTACTGATATTCTACCTGCCTCCATAGAGATTAGAACCGAAAACAAACCAGACCTTCCTTTCACTATGCTAGCAGACAACCTAGGCAAACAGCTTCAAGAACTATGCGACCTAACTGCTTAGGTCATCAGCCCCTAGACCTAGAACTACTTAAACCTAGCTAGCCTAAGGGCATCACAGACATCTATGCCCGAGGTAGAATTCCAACCTGCGACTGAAGCAGCCGTGTGGTTCGTCACTGAAGCGCCTGGAACCGCTCGGCCACCGCAACGCGGCGAAACCCTACTCACCTCATGTATAATGATAATATATACTGTCTAGTGAGGATAAACTGTATTCTCCAGCAACTCAGATCGTTTGATCACGGAACTTTTACGAAGCTACATTCAAACTTTGTCGAAGTCGTCTGCAATATCCATTACAAACACCCTAGGAACTTCGTATGCGATATCCACTTCTGAATACGCTGGCAGATAATGCAGTACTATAACAAGTAGGTGGGAACTTATTGTTATTGGTCCATGCATGACACTTTATTTCAATATCACTTTAACGCGCCTAGGTGTTCGTATATGGCTGAAATTAATGAACAAAAAGTAAATAAACAGTAAACAACTTCGATGTTCAGATCAAGTGAAAGTCACATGTCGTAATTACAACATAATTTCGTTGTTACATCTACATGACTACATCAACAGGATTTCTTTGCAATCCGGACTTACGTGCCTGGCAGAAGGTTCGGATTATTTCTCTACCGTCCCACTCATTAACAGTGTGCGGGAAAAGGGACTACTTAAATCTTTTCTTGCGAGCCTTGAATTACATTATTACTATGGTTTCTTCTTGTGTAAGTACCCTGGGAAATAATGTTTTGGCATTCAGAACATATGGTGGTGATTGAAATTTCGTGAAAAGATCTCGTGGCAACGAAAAACGCATATGTTTTCATGAATGTTACCCCAACTCGATTATCAAATCTGGGATCCTCTCTCCCCTATTTCGTGACATTACAAAGCGTGCTACCGTTCCTTGGACGTTTTTGCGTGCACAGTCAATCACGTCTGTCAAGGATATTATAGCAGTGGACGGACAAACGTAGTGTAGGCAGTGTTTTCAGTTGGCCTGTTGCGTATTCTTAGTGTGCGGCCAATAAAACGCAGTCATTCGTTTGCCTTCCCCACAAAAGTATGTTTTCGATCTTTCCAGTTTAAGTTTTACTGGGTACTGAGATGAACTGACAGTGCTTCGACTTGTGTTTTGTCATGTAACCGAAAGTTAATTATTGTTATTGGACGCAGCTTTCGTGTTTAATGTATTCCTCAGTCAACAACAGTAGACTCCTCGTACACCACACATAACTGTTTCAAAGTATTAAATTGTTACTGATCTTACCATGTTGCAGTGGTCATCTTAACTTGCCGTTTTGAAAAAAAGGAAAATATTTTAGCGAAATGTAGCAACTAAGAAGCGGAGTATCCAAACAAACAAACGTTTCCGGTTTAAGTAGTTGCAGTAGGTCTACTACACAGTAACGTAAATTAGGAGCAAAGTCCATAAGTAGATCCTCATCAGGAAAACCAGCCCTCATAATGCAAAGTGCAACTACAACAAAGAAAGTTTCCAAACATGTCAATGAGTAGTCGAGGAAAGTGGACGCATTCTGTCTACTGAATCCCAACGCACGCAATTTACGAGGGGGCACGCCAAGTGTCAGACCCCGATCTTGCTTTTAACTACGCTCATTGAAAGAGGGGACAAAATAAGCTTAAACTCTACCGCTTCTGAGAAAACGACGGTCAAAGTGTTCAATGCGTTGTTGCTATAGTGTAGATACCGCTTAGCGGTTAAGGATTCAACTGAAGCGGTGGCTCTGCGGCTACCATAGCGACTTCGGAACTTTGCGCTGCGAGTTCGAAACCCGGTTTTTCCTTTTTTCCCCCCTCACTCTCTGAATTATCTACGAATGTTTATTCCAATTTATGATGAAACACTGTTGTCGTTATTCGTCAGTTAATTTACTGTGTAAAGAAATAAGTTAAAAAGGGAACACACAGTGCGTAGTGGGGCGATCACTCTGTTGTAGAAATAATTCAGAAGCCAAGATCGCTTAAATACTGTCTACTGGATAACCGGTTTCAACACACTAAAGGTGCCATTATCGGATCTAAATGTAGATTAACATTGATAAACCATTTGGATATAACGATACATGAGGCAGACGAGATGATTTTATATCAGCTTGTCTCATTCGTTTATTATTTTTTTAATTCATTAATTACACATAAAGTTAATTGTCGAGTAATGACAACATTATTTCAACATAAATTAGAAAAAAAACATTCGAAGATAATTCTGATAGAGAGGCAGGAAAATAAAATAATTAAAAAACCCAATATGGTCTCGAACACGGGAATCAATGCTAAGAAGGAACGACGGTAGCCACTGAGCCACCGCTTCAATTGCGTTCTCGGCTGCAGAATGTATCTACACTAGAGCAACAGCGCGTTGATAACTTTGGCCGTCGTTTTCTCGGAAACGGTCGAGTGTCTGCAGATAAGCCGAAACACAAGTTCGCTTATTTTGTCCTCTCCTTCACTGACAAGGGGAGGCCGCCAATTGTGAAATTCAGATTCGATTCATACTGCGCATAATAAAAGCTCATGGCCAGAGGTGTAATGTGGCAAAGCACCAAGATGCACTTCTCAGCCGTTGTCGAGAAAATCGACAGTTAGAAGAAACCGCTGCGGTGAAATACTCTCTACGATTCATAATTTTCTACAGCGTCGTGGCGCAGCGGTAAGCGCTCGAGTTCGTAATCCGAAGGTCGGCGGATCGAATCTCGCTCCATGCAACTTTTTTTTTTTAGTATTTGTTTTTTGTAATTCAAATGTGTGTATAAACACACACACACACACACACACACACACATATATATATATATATATATATATATATATATATATATATATATATATATATATATATAATTCCCGGCAACAGGTTGCAACAATTATGCATATAATAAGTTGTTGAAAGTCGTTTGTCGTGGAAAAACTGGCGACTTCGAACATCATTATGTTTTCCGCAAACAAATTTGTATTTCACAAATGTTATTAATTGTCTTCATAATGTTAACCACGTATAGTTAGCGGAAGACGTAGAAACGATATTCCGAAACGAATACGTATAGCGTAAGTCAAACGTTCGAATTAGAATAGAAACCCCACGAACACAAATTTGCTGTGGCAGGTATGAAATATAAACTCCGTTAATCGCTCGTTACACTTGAAGGACAGATGTTGAATGGGCCGAAACGAGCCGCCGCATAACAGCGTAGTTGCCTGCTAACTTCGAAAGAAGGTAGATGCGGTCCCTAGCACAACTTATAACACCGTCGAAAATCAGTGCGGACGTGAGAGCTTTGGTACACCCTGTTAAACAAACGGTAAAATGGAGGCGGTACAATTGGAGAGCGATCCGCCTTCACCAACATGCATAAGCAATTCATTAATAGTTACAAAAAAATAATAATAAAATGTTGCATGGCGTGAGATTCGATCCGGCGACCTTCGGATTACGAACTCGAGCGCTTACCGCTGCGCCACGACGCTGTAGAAAATTATTAATCGTAGAGAGTATTTCACCGCAACGGTTTCTTCTAACTGTCGATTTTCTCGACAACAGCTGAGAAGTGCATCTTGGTGCTTTGCCACATTACACCTCTGGCCATGAGCTTTTATTATGCGCAGTATGAATCGAATCTGAATTTCACATTTGGCGGCCTCCCCTTGTGAGCAAAGTTTCGGGACAATCAGCCTATGACACTTGGCGAGTTCCCCTCGCTCGTCGAGTCGCTTCTTACGCCCGGCGAGAATTATGTATGCCTCCGAGTAAACTGCGCCACCTGGAAACACGGCGAGCGGGGATAAACACGTTTTCCTTCTTATAAGGCAACCCTCTACAGATAAAATTCATGAAGTGTTCTTCAGGTTGCCTCAGATATTTCAGAAATGTTTCTTGCGTCAGGCCTGCCGCATATGCAAAACGTAAACATTTCATTTCATGTAATATTTATCAGGATAAGACATGACAAGAGTGGACCAGTCCCTTCTGAGAAAAATTAGAGATTTTAAGTTGCTCCACTATGTAATGACACGGGTATGGGCTTGCGATCTCTCTTTTATGCCATCGATTTCCGTGTTACACATACTTGGCCACTGCGTTGTGGCTGCCATCGTGGAGGAGGCAGTCTGTTTCCTGCCAGCGCTGTTTCCGCAGCCAATATTAACCGCGACGAATCATTCAGTCAACGCTAAATGGCCCATCTGGCTGAGGCAGACAAGGGCGCTATAATAGAACTCGATGCAGAGGGATCTTCAAATGCCGACATAGCAAGAACTATGGGTCTTCACAAGTCGACGGTAGCCAGGTGGATCAGACGAAAGGAAGAGAGTGGTAACTTGAATGGGAGGCCTCATGGCCGTCGCCGCAAAACAACAGCAGCTCAGGATCAGCAGACACGCCGTTTCAGTGAGAACCACCCATTTGACAACGCACGACAAATTCAGCAAACTTTGGGTCTCAATGTTAGCAGTAAGACCGTCACTCCTCGTGTAAGGGAAGGTGGACTGAGAGCAAGAAGCGCTGCTGTGAAAGAGACATTGACTGTTTCCCAAAGAGAAGCTTGCCTTGCTTTTGCTACTGAAAATGGCGACAAACCTCTCCAGTTTTGGAGGCGAGTGATTTTCACGCACCAAAAAGTTTTCTCTACGGCATCATCCGGAAAAGTACTAGTTTACCGGCCTAAATGTGCTAGGTATAATCGAAAATATATTTACAGTTGCCGAAGGAGTGGCAGGTTGTCGGTGCCGGCCGGTGTGGCCGTGCGGTTCGAGGCGCTTCAGTCTGGAACCGCGTGACCGCTACGGTCGCAGGTTCGAATCCTGCCTCGCGCATGGATGTGTGTGATGTCCTTAGGTTAGTTAGGTTTAAGTAGTTCTACGTTCTAGGGGACTGATGACCACAGATGTTAAGTCCCACAGTGCTCAGAGCCATTTGTAGTCGGTAACGGTATGGGCGTGGATATCGGCCGAAGGGTGTGGGCTCCTGTGGGAAGTGGAAGGAAGATTCGATGCGCGCAATTACATATCAATTCTGGAGAACGTGATGTTGCCTGCTGTGGCAGCAAGATTTGGCGATGATCAGATCATGTTCCAACAAGATCGCTCGTCTATTCATATGGCACGTGTGGTTAAGAGGCGGGTCGACGACCATAGTAATATTACTGTAATGGAATGGCCACCTAAAGGAGCTGACACGAATCCCATTGAGAATATCTGGGCAGAAATGGTCAGAGTAATACGAGAAAAGGGCAGTCACCGTCGACTCGCCGACAGCTTTCTGATGTGATTCATGACGCTTGGAATGAGTTACTTGAATCTCCTAGTTATGTGGCTCGAGTTGTGGGCTCAATGCCCAACAGACTTCGAGCTGTTGTGGAAGCCAAAGGAGGCTTCACCAATCAGCTGTTTCAAGCTTTGTTTCTTTCTTCTTCGTCTTTTTTTTTTTTTTTTTTACTTACAGACGTATATTTTATATAATTTCAAGGAAACGCAGTAAATGGAATGTGGACTGATTTTTGAGGCTTCATTTTGTGACGGCTAAACAGTGCTGCTTCATGGGACCCGCTATTTGTCCACATGTGGCTGAACATCAGAGGTGTAAAAAATTTTGAGGTGCCGAAGTTCTCTGGAAGAATAACGTCTTTTAGACAAGGAGATGATTTTTAGTTCATTTCATTTTAACCATTCACACTATGATTTGACATTCTAATCTTTGATTTCATTTTATTATTATGTATCTTTTCTCCAGTGAAAGTCAACGGTAGTAAGTTTCAAGATATGAAGAATAACTGGAAGTTTCTAATTTGTGGAAAGCGTATTTAACAGTTAATATTTTCGACAAATCTGTAGTTATAGGACATATTAAGAAGCGAGTCAAAAATGGCATTGTGGAATGATCAGGTTGGTCTCTAAAGGGTAACGACGATAAAATAGCAAATATGAAACTATGGGTAACAACTATTGTTGATGGTGAGGAGCCATAATCGATATGTCACTTTTCCGTAATTGTATTTCTGAAGTTTATCGTCAATCCTAGGACTGGCACCGATACTCTGTTTTACGTAAAGAATACAACCTTCAAAATTTATTTAGCAGCGCAGAATATTAAATCACAGTTTATAGATCAGGAACCTAATCCAACTGCCTTTAATTTTATTCTCACGGATGACTTTGGGACAGTAAATAACAAGAGAAATAACAAAACTCTCAGAATCAATATATAGAATTCAAGTGTCCAGTGGATTCAAAAGTTTGCTATAATAGCGATTAATTGCTTTTACAGACTCCTTCATGCCTACATTTTCTATCAGACAATGTTTGAAACTAGGACTAAGAAGGTAAACAATTTTTCCACAAATTGTCAAATTGGAAGTCGGAGAGCCAGTTACATAAATTACGATGACAACAAACGTTTTTCAAGTAAACTGATCACAGGAGGAATCCAACGCATTTATTGTGAGTTACATGCACAGTATGTAAACTGGCAACGCCACCAACACACAATACCACTAACAAGGGAACATCCCCATCGCACCGCCCTCAGATTTAGTTATAAGTTGATACAGGGGATAGGCCTTGAAAAACTGAACACAGATCAATCGAGAAAACAGGAAGAAGTTGTGTGGAAGTATGAAAAAAATAAGCAAAATATACAAACTGAGTAGTCCATGCGCAAGATAGGCAACATCAAGGATAGGGTGAGCTCAGGAGCGCCGTGATCCCGTGGTTAGCGCACGCAGCTGCGGAACGAGAGGTCCTTCCGTCAAATTTTCCCAGGAGTGAAAAGTTTAATTTTTATTTTCAGACAATTATTATCTGTCCGTCCGTCCGTCCGATGCGAGGTAACCGCGCCGTAGTATGATGACGCTACACCTAAAAAACATCGAAAGACATGACGTCAGTCGACTATAGCGCACGGAAGAGAGAGTATTCCTGCTAATGAGGCTCCCTGGCTGGCAGTTAACTGTTCGCTACTTTGGACGAGAGTGCATTAAATACGTGCGATGCATTGCGTGGGCAATATGAATCCAGCAAATATAGCTCGTGACTCCAATAACAATGTCAATGAATATTTTCCGAACTGTAAGGCATCGGAAAGTTCCTTAAGGGATCGAACGATTGTCGAACATTTGTATGATTATTTCCTACATTTGTTGAATAACAGTACGTGTGGTGATGATTGTCTGAAAATAAAAAAAATCAAACAACTAACCCGAGGGAAGCCTTAAACCAACGACCTCTCGTTCTGCAGCTCCTCACGCTAACCACGCGACCACTGCGCTCCCGTGCTCAAGCTATCCTTGATGTTGCTTATCATGCACACGGACTACTCAGTTTGTTTGGTTTGAATATTTTTTTCATAGGTCCACACAACTTCTTCCTGTTTTTCGAATGATCTGTGTTCAGTTTTCAAGGCCTATCCACTGTGTCAACTTATAACTAAATCTGAGGAGGGTGCGATGGGGAGGTTCCCTTGTTAGCTATGAAACAACTGTAGCAAAACGGAGCATCCTCGTTATCCATGTGATGGATAAGACGACTAATTCGCAACATAAATGTCAATGTAAGCATCAGTTTCTGTTGGAACGTGCTTCCCGGACCAAATAACATACATTTCCTACGTCTTCAATGCGAATCATGTAGCAAATGTAATTTAAAGGACATAAAAATATCGAGTGAATTTACTAAAATAATTATGAACCACTTGAATTTGCATTCAACAGGCAATGTTCAGAAGTCTGGTGTAGGAGTACTGCATGCTCTAATTCGAAACAACAAAAATCAACAGAGTAACTATTATTGAACGTCATCAGGTCACTCATCGAGCATTCCTATGCAGTACTGTTACTGGTGACGTGTTATGATGCCTTTATCGTTAACTTCCTAAGAAGAAATGAAAGGCTGAGCCCCACCAAAAGACGTAAACTCGAGGAGAGAGTTGCGTGAACATATTATTTTACATCTGATAAATCCAAAAGTGTGTTTTGGGCTACGAATTCTGCCCCCAGGGTGTGTGCAACACAGCTGGAATTTGTTGCCAACAACTGAGTCACCTTTCGGTCACAGTGTAAGAAAATCGAGCAACAAAACTACATCACCTGTGCTACTGCATGATAACGCACTATGTTGATTTGAGAAACAAAACTATCCAGGAGATTGATAGGAAAGTCGTCTCTCAGGCACATTTGTATTGATAGGGAAGTCCTCTCTCAAGCACTTGTCCCTCTCGTCATATATTTGTAAAATTTTACCTTTCCCACTCTAAATCGATCAACCGTCAAGGCAATTCATTTCTGGACGAAAATACACTCCTGGAAATGGAAAAAAGAACACATTGACACCGGTGTGTCAGACCCACCATACTTGCTCCGGACACTGCGAGAGGGCTGTACAAGCAATGATCACACGCACGGCACAGCGGACACACCAGGAACCGCGGTGTTGGCCGTCGAATGGCGCTAGCTGCGCAGCATTTGTGCACCGCCGCCGTCAGTGCCAGCCAGTTTGCCGTGGCATACGGAGCTCCATCACAGTCTTTAACACTGGTAGCATGCCGCGACAGCGTGGACGTGAACCGTATGTGCAGTTGACGGACTTTGAGCGAGGGTATATAGTGGGCATGCGGGAGGCCGGGTGGACGTACCGCCGAATTGCTCAACACGTGGGGCGTGAGGTCTCCACAGTACATCGATGTTGTCGCCAGTGGTCAGCGGAAGGTGCACGTGCCCGTCGAGACCTGGGACCGGACCGCAGCGACGCACGGATGCACGCCAAGACCGTAGGATCCTACGCAGTGCCGTTGGGACCGCACCGCCACTTCCCAGCAAATTAGGGACACTGTTGCTCCTGGGGTATCGGCGAGGACCATTCGCAACCGTCTCCATGAAGCTGGGCTACGGTCCCGCACACCGTTAGGCCGTCTTCCGCTCACGCCCCAACATCGTGCAGCCCGCCTCCAGTGGTGTCGCGACAGGCGTGAATGGAGGGACGAATGGAGACGTGTCGTCTTCAGCGATGAGAGTCGCTTCTGCCTTGGTGCCAATGATGGTCGTATGCGTGTTTGGCGCCGTGCAGGTGAGCGCCACAATCAGGACTGCATACGACCGAGGCACACAGGGCCAACACCCGGCATCATGGTGTGGGGAGCGATCTCCTACACTGGCCGTACACCACTGGTGATCGTCGAGGGGACACTGAATAGTGCACGGTACATCCAAACCGTCATCGAACCCATCGTTCTACCATTCCTAGACCGGCAAGGGAACTTGCTGTTCCAACAGGACAATGCACGTCCGCATGTATCCCGTGCCACCCAACGTGCTCTAGAAGGTGTAAGTCAACTACCCTGGCCAGCAAGATCTCCGGATCTGTCCCCCATTGAGCATGTTTGGGACTGGATGAAGCGTCGTCTCACGCGGTCTGCACGTCCAGCACAAACGCTGGTCCAACTAAGGCGTCAGGTGGAAATGGCATGGCAAGCCGTTCCACAGGACTACATCCAGCATCTCTACGATCGTCTCCATGGGAGAATAGCAGCCTGCATTGCTGCGAAAGGTGGATATACACTGTACTAGTGCCGACACTGTGCATGCTCTGTTGCTTGTGTCTATGTGCCTGTGGTTCTGTCAGTGTGATCATGTGATGTATCTGACCCCAGGAATGTGTCAATAAAGTTTCCCCTTCCTGGGACAATGAATTCACGGTGTTCTTATTTCAATTTCCAGGAGTGTACTTTTAAAACTACGCTGGTTTATTGACATCGTTAGAACAAGTAGGTTTCTACAGGCGTAGAATTTGTAAACAACTTTACCATTGTCATATCGTTTTAGATATCGTGAAAGAAAATTCTGCTGCTAATTAATTTCTCTTTGATAATTACTGTTGCGTTTAGTAAACTAATGGAAAATGCAATTAAAATATTCACTGTACTAATACAAACTAAAGTCAGCTTAATACAGAAACATCACGACGGCAGTCTATCTTAATAAAGCATTAAGTTTCTGTGAGACAATTGGGCTTATTTTAACACGAATTAGTAGGATATTACAGACTTTACACTTAGAAAAGATCTGTATTTATTTCATTTCCTGTACCATTCGTAAATGTTATGAAAATGGGGCTTTTCATAGATAAAATTATGTATTCACAACAACAAAAAAATGTCGGCAGAAAACAAAAGTGGCATTATGAATCTGGCAGTACCGTAAGGTTTTCACTCTGACACTAAGAGTTACTGAAAGTAGCAAGAAGAATTTTGCTCGAGCGTTGTCTTACGATTCCCTTATTAAGTTTTTATCTGCCTGCTTGTAGCTGTGCTACAAAAGAATTAAAAATCTGGCTTTCAGCAAGTCTCGAAAGGCGAACAAAAGCAGCTTGCACCTGGTTACTAAGCATGTTACCTGGGGACTGGTTTTTTCTTAAAGCGGGAAGACATCCTTTTGTGGTTCAATTGGCAAATGTCAGTCAGACGTGTGACGTTAGTCTAAGCGTTTCGGTGTGTTGAATTTGTACCAATGATTTTTCTACACGTTTTTTCTGTCCCAAATAGAGTTGAAGTCTCCCATTAGTATTTTCACGTCATCTTGGTGAATTTTGCTCATGGTATTTTCGAGTGTGTTCCAGAATTTTTCAACATTGTCGATGTTTTTCTTATTTTCGATGTTGGTGGGTTCAAATGGTTCAAATGGCTCTGAGCACTATGGGACTTAACTGCTGTGGTCATCAGTCCCCTAGAACTTAGAACTAGTTAAACCTAACTAACCTAAGGACATCGCACACATCCATGCCCGAGGCAGGATGCGAACCTGCGACCGTAGCGGTCGCGCGGTTCCAGACTGTAGCGCCTAGAACCTCTCGAACACTCCGGCCGTCGATGTTGGTGGGGACACGTGCATTGATGAGTGTATATGTTTTACTGGGGCTCTGAATGACCATAGTCATAAGTCGCTTGTTGACGGGCCAGCCGCGGTGGCCGAGCGGTTCTTGGCTCTTCAGTCCGGAACCGTGCGACTGCTACGGTCGCAGGTTCGAATCCAGCCTTGGGCATGAATTTGTGTGATGTCCTTAGATTAGCTAGGTATAAGTAGTTCTAAGTTCTAGGAGACTGATGACCTCCACTGTTAAGTTCCATAGTGCTCAGAGCCATTGGAACCTTTTGATTGTTGATCGGTGTGAATTCTTTGGCGGAGTTGATAGATCGGTGTTCGAGAAATGCAATGCCGAAGATTGGTACGCCTTTCGTTACCTTTTGTTGTATTCTGCTCTTGGTGCGACTGCTACGGTCGCAGGTTCGAATCCTGCCTCGGGCATGGATGTGTGTGATGTCCTTAGGTTAGTTAGGTTTAAGTAGTTCTAAGTTCTAGGGGACTGATAACCACAGCAGTTGAGTCCCATAGTGCTCAGAGCCATTTGAACCATTTGAACCATATTCTGCTCTTGAAGATGCAATGGTTTCCCTAATACACGGTTTCATTGTCAGTTAGTCGTGGTTCTTGAAGTGCAAGGATGAGGAGAATTTTTTGTCGGTCCATTTCTTTTGTGAAATTATTTAGTTTTCGTGTTTGGATCAAGGTATCGATGTTTACTTTTAAATGCATGTTTTTTGCTTGTAGGGAAATTTACCAGAGATCTTCGATATTCTCTGTCGTGCTAACCTGGACTCCCCAGAATCCGAAAATCCAACTGCCGCCTGTCGACAGCCGGGTTGTGTACCACCTGGAATAAAGTTGACTTTGCTTGCATAGTTTACGTTTGCTTGTGTTTCATTGGTTGTGCTTGGGTGATACCAGGACCGGACAGGACCAGAGGGTGTTGAAGCCTTTGAAAGCAAATATTTTCAGCCAAGCTCATTGAGCTAACACGGTGACCAGAGTAACGGTGATTTTCACTCAGACGTGTCTGGATTTTGCGTTCAACGGATTGAGTAGCCGTTCAGGATTGTGTTAGTATTTGGTTCACCCCTAGTATTTGATTTCCTCGGTACCACCCATATGGGGGAGGGTTTCCACTATCCGCCACACGCGATTATTATTATTATTATTATTATTATTGTCATTATGTCTCAGCAAATCCCATATGGTGTATCTTCCCACCACTGAAATAGATGTGTATTGTTCGATTCAGTATTTCCATCACATAAATGTGGTTTATAATTACGTTACATTGCTACTAGTAGACATATTTCTCACTTTTTCTTAGACAGTTGCTACCTGTTACTCCATCATAGGAATTTATGTGCGAAGCATTATTGAAATACAGACGTTCAAATTATCCGATTTCTGTAATTTCATTTCGATACCAGATCGTTCTAATCGGATTCAGCCAGGTAGTCTTAATGTGGATATCCGACCACGACTGTCATCATATGATAGACTGTGTAAACCACATTCTTTATCGGACTGTTGAATATAGATCACTTATCTATGACAGGACCTGAATTCTTAAACACTGTGGAAAATAATAATCCGATGTGCTTATTACAAATACGTTATTCCAATATAAATATGTGAACTAACGAGATAACAGTTTATTTACAGGAGCAGAACTAATGTTCAAATGTTCAAATGTGTGTGAAATCGTATGGGACTTAACTGCTAAGGTCATCAGTACCTAAGCTTACACACTACTTAACCTAAATCATCCTAAGGACAAACACACACACCCATGCCCGAGGGAGGACTCGAACCTCCGCCGGGATCAGCCACGCAGCTCATGACTGCAGCGCCCCTGACCGCTCGGCTAATCCCGCGCGGTTACTAAAAGTATACTCGTCCACAAAACCCATGTGGACAATTATCTGATAATCGGTCAAGCTTTGCTTTGTCGCAGCTCTTTAGGATACAAGTCCATTTACTTTCAGGCTCTTACATACAATTCTTGCAATGCAAGGTAATTGAAAAAACTCATCCACTCGACGCCAACTGAGGAACTGACTGGTGCATGTGTTGTTCAACACACAGTAGTTGTCACCCTCACTGGAATCAATGAGTGTGTGCGTGTGTGTGTGTGTGTGTGTGTGTGTGTGTGTGTGTGTGTGTGTGAGTGAGTTTTCGTGTTAATGCACAATCTGAATCAATACTATTAACATCAGACAGACAACCGGGCATCAAATATGACTGTAAAGTATGTTAATGCGATGGGAAGTTACAAACTGAATTTTCACCTAACCCACGTCCTGCATATTACGTTAAGTAAGATGTATTAACTCCATAGTATCGTTAGCAGAGAGTGCGCTCTTGTTGTCGAGGCCTGCGACAAGCGCAGCGATCAGCACTGCCCAATGCCGCCGCGATTTGTTTATGTTGGCTGAGCGTGGACACTGCAGCAGACGCTTCGCCATAAACAGAAAGAAATCACCTTGGCTCTGACTGCAGTGAGCGGATATCACTGCCTGCGTGTTCTTATAGTAACCAACGTGAGACTCTACTCACAGGTGCCATGGAGCAATTGCAACGGGTATCATGTCATTAGTCATGAGAATATTAACCAGTGATGAAATGTCCACTCTATTTGAATCCTAAGAAAATAGGAACCTTCTCACAAAGGAATGTGAGGTGATATCAAAATTTATCCAACATACAAAAATTAACTGCAGGGCTTTCATGTATGCAGTAGTAGCACACAAGGAAATAATATGTCTTGGAAGCGTATATTTCATTTCCTCTTCTCATATTAACGTCCTTGTTTTAGAATGAAGTGAGAAAATTAACGCGAAAAACTTAAGTTCCTGAGAAGCATATAAGTCATTTCCTCGTCTCATATCATAGCTTTTGTTTTAGTATGAGGTGAAAAAATAAACAGTTTACGGCTCTGAAACATAATATGACACCAGATTCTTATCGTAGGCGCTATCGGAAACGCAAAAAGCAGGGAGCTGTCCATTCTTTTGTCCTAAAGAGCTGCGACAAAGCAAAGCTTGACCGATTATCAGATAATTGTCCACATGGGTTTTGTGGACGAGTATACTTTTAGTAGCCGCGCGGGATTAGCCGAGCGGTCAGGGGCGCTGCAGTCATGAGCTGCGTGGCTGATCCCGGCGGAGGTTCGAGTCCTCCCTCGGGCATGGGTGTGTGTGTTTGTCCTTAGGATGATTTAGGTTAAGTAGTGTGTAAGCTTAGGTACTGATGACCTTAGCAGTTAAGTCCCATACGATTTCACACACATTTGAACATTTGAACATTAGTTCTGCTCCTGTAAATAAACTGTTATCTCGTTAGTTCACATATTTATATTGGAATAACGTATTTGTAATAAGCACATCGGATTATTATTTTCCACAGTGTTTAAGAATTCAGGTCCTGTCATCGATAAGTGATCTATATTCAACAGTCCGATAAAGAATGTGGTTTACACAGTCTATCATATGATGACAGTCGTGGTCGGATATCCGCATTAAGACTACCTGGCTGAATCCGATTAGAACGATCTGGTATCGAAATGAAATTACAGAAATCGGATAATTTGAACGTCTGTATTTCAACAATGCTTCGCACATAAATTCCTATGATGGAGTAACAGGTAGCAACTGTCTAAGAAAAAGTGAGAAATATGTCTACTAGTAGCAATGTAACGTAATTATAAACCACATTTATGTGATGGAAATACTGAATCGAACAATACACATCTATTTCAGTGGTGGGAAGATACACCATATGGGATTTGCTGAGACATAATGACAATAATAATAATAATAATAATAATAATAATAATCGCGTGTGGCGGATAGTGGAAACCCTCCCCCATATGGGTGGTACCGAGGAAATCAAATACTAGGGGTGAACCAAATACTAACACAATCCTGAACGGCTACTCAATCCGTTGAACGCAAAATCCAGACACGTCTGAGTGAAAATCACCGTGCGTGTTAGCTCAATGAGCTTGGCTGAAAATATTTGCTTTCAAAGGCTTCAACACCCTCTGGTCCTGTCCGGTCCTGGTATCACCCAAGCACAACCAATGAAACACAAGCAAACGTAAACTATGCAAGCAAAGTCAACTTTATTCCAGGTGGTACACAACCCGGCTGTCGACAGGCGGCAGTTGGATTTTCGGATTCTGGGGAGTCCAGGTTAGCACGACAGAGAATATCGAAGATCTCTGGTAAATTTCCCTACAAGCAAAAAACATGCATTTAAAAGTAAACATCGATACCTTGATCCAAACACGAAAACTAAATGATTTCACAAAAGAAATGGACCGACAAAAAATTCTCCTCATCCTTGCACTTCAAGAACCACGACTAACTGACAATGAAACCGTGCATTAGGGAAACCATTGCATCTTCAAGAGCAGAATACAACAAAAGGTAACGAAAGGCGTACCAATCTTCGGCATTGCATTTCTCGAACACCGATCTATCAACTCTGTCAAAGAAATCACACCGATCGACAATCAAAAGGTTCCAATGGCTCTGAGCACTATGGAACTTAACAGTGGAGGTCATCAGTCTCCTAGAACTTAGAACTACTTATACCTAGCTAATCTAAGGACATCACACAAATTCATGCCCAAGGCTGGATTCGAACCTGCGACCGTAGCAGTCGCGCGGTTCCGGACTGAAGAGCCAAGAACCGCTCGGCCACCGCGGCTGGCCCGTCAACAAGCGACTTATGACTATGGTCATTCAGAGCCCCAGTAAAACATATACACTCATCAATGCACGTGTCCCCACCAACATCGACGGCCGGGGTGTTCGAGAGGTTCTAGGCGCTACAGTCTGGAACCGCGCGACCGCTACGGTCGCAGGTTCGCATCCTGCCTCGGGCATGGATGTGTGCGATGTCCTTAGGTTAGTTAGGTTTAACTAGTTCTAAGTTCTAGGGGACTGATGACCACAGCAGTTAAGTCCCATAGTGCTCAGAGCCATTTGAACCATTTGAACCCACCAACATCGAAAATAAGAAAAACACCGACAATGTTGAAAAATTCTGGAACACACTCGAAAATACCATGAGCAAAATTCACCAAGATGACGTGAAAATACTAATGGGAGACTTCAACTCTATTTGGGACAGAAAAAACGTGTAGAAAAATCATTGGTACAAATTCAACACACCGAAACGCTTAGACTAACGTCACACGTCTGACTGACATTTGCCAATTGAACCACAAAAGGATGTCTTCCCGCTTTAAGAAAAAACCAGTCCCCAGGTAACATGCTTAGTAACCAGGTGCAAGCTGCTTTTGTTCGCCTTTCGAGACTTGCTGAAAGCCAGATTTTTAATTCTTTTGTAGCACAGCTACAAGCAGGCAGATAAAAACTTAATAAGGGAATCGTAAGACAACGCTCGAGCAAAATTCTTCTTGCTACTTTCAGTAACTCTTAGTGTCAGAGTGAAAACCTTACGGTACTGCCAGATTCATAATGCCACTTTTGTTTTCTGCCGACATTTTTTTGTTGTTGTGAATACATAATTTTATCTATGAAAAGCCCCATTTTCATAACATTTACGAATGGTACAGGAAATGAAATAAATACAGATCTTTTCTAAGTGTAAAGTCTGTAATATCCTACTAATTCGTGTTAAAATAAGCCCAATTGTCTCACAGAAACTTAATGCTTTATTAAGATAGACTGCCGTCGTGATGTTTCTGTATTAAGCTGACTTTAGTTTGTATTAGTACAGTGAATATTTTAATTGCATTTTCCATTAGTTTACTAAACGCAACAGTAATTATCAAAGAGAAATTAATTAGCAGCAGAATTTTCTTTCACGATATCTAAAACGATATGACAATGGTAAAGTTGTTTACAAATTCTACGCCTGTAGAAACCTACTTGTTCTAACGATGTCAATAAACCAGAGTAGTTTTAAAAGTATTTTCGTCTAGAAATGAATTGCCTTGACGGTTGATCGATCTAGAGTGGGAAAGGTAAAATTTTACAAATATATGACGAGAGGGACAAGTGCTTGAGAGAGGACTTCCCTATCAATACAAATGTGCCTGAGAGACGACTTTCCTATCAATCTCCTGGATAGTTTTGTTTCTCAAATCAATATAGTGCGTTATCATGCAGTAGCACAGGTGATGTAGTTTTGTTGCTCGATTTTCTTACACTGTGACCGAAAGGTGTCTCAGTTGTTGGCAACAAATTCCAGCTGTGTTGCACACACCCTGGGGGCAGAATTCGTAGCCCAAAACACACTTTTGGATTTATCAGATGTAAAATAATATGTTCACGCAACTCTCTCCTCGAGTTTGCGTCTTTTGGTGGGGCTCAGCCTTTCATTTCTTCTTAGGAAGTTAACGATAAAGGCATCATAACACGTCACCAGTAACAGTACTGCATAGGAATGCTCGATGAGTGACCTGATGACGTTCAATAATAGTTACTCTGTTGATTTTTGTTGTTTCGAATTAGAGCATGCAGTACTCCTACACCAGACTTCTGAACATTGCCTGTTGAATGCAAATTCAAGTGGTTCATAATTATTTTAGTAAATTCACTCGATATTTTTATGTCCTTTAAATTACATTTGCTACATGATTCGCATTGAAGACGTAGGAAATGTATGTTATTTGGTCCGGGAAGCACGTTCCAACAGAAACTGATGCTTACATTGACATTTATGTTGCGAATTAGTCGTCTTATCCATCACATGGATAACGAGGATGCTCCGTTTTGCTACAGTTGTTTCATAGCTAACAAGGGAACCTCCCCATCGCACCCTCCTCTGATTTAGTTATAAGTTGACACAGTGGATAGGCCTTGAAAACTGAACACAGATCATTCGAAAAACAGGAAGAAGTTGTGTGGACCTATGAAAAAAATATTCAAACCAAACAAACTGAGTAGTCCGTGTGCATGATAAGCAACATCAAGGATAGCTTGAGCACGGGAGCGCAGTGGTCGCGTGGTTAGCGTGAGGAGCTGCAGAACGAGAGGTCGTTGGTTTAAGGCTTCCCTCGGGTTAGTTGTTTGATTTTTTTTATTTTCAGACAATCATCACCACACGTACTGTTACTCAACAAATGTAGGAAATAATCGTACAAATGTTCGACAATCGTTCGATCCCTTGAGGAACTTTCCGATGCCTTACAGTTCGGAAAATATTCATTGACATTGTTATTGGAGTCACGAGCTATATTTGCTGGATTCATATTGCCCACGCAATGCATCGCACGTATTTAATGCACTCTCGTCCAAAGTAGCGAACAGTTAACTGCCAGCCAGGGAGCCTCATTAGCAGGAATACTCTCTCTTCCGTGCGCTATAGTCGACTGACGTCATGTCTTTCGATGTTTTTTAGGTGTAGCGTCATCATACTACGGCGCGGTTACCTCGCATCGGACGGACGGACGGACAGATAATAATTGTCTGAAAATAAAAATTAAACTTTTCACTCCTGGGAAAATTTGACGGAAGGACCTCTCGTTCCGCAGCTGCGTGCGCTAACCACGGGATCACGGCGCTCCTGAGCTCACCCTATCCTTGATGTTGCCTATCTTGCGCATGGACTACTCAGTTTGTATATTTTGCTTATTTTTTTCATACTTCCACACAACTTCTTCCTGTTTTCTCGATTGATCTGTGTTCAGTTTTTCAAGGCCTATCCCCTGTATCAACTTATAACTAAATCTGAGGGCGGTGCGATGGGGATGTTCCCTTGTTAGTGGTATTGTGTGTTGGTGGCGTTGCCAGTTTACATACTGTGCATGTAACTCACAATAAATGCGTTGGATTCCTCCTGTGATCAGTTTACTTGAAAAACGTTTGTTGTCATCGTAATTTATGTAACTGGCTCTCCGACTTCCAATTTGACAATTTGTGGAAAAATTGTTTACCTTCTTAGTCCTAGTTTCAAACATTGTCTGATAGAAAATGTAGGCATGAAGGAGTCTGTAAAAGCAATTAATCGCTATTATAGCAAACTTTTGAATCCACTGGACACTTGAATTCTATATATTGATTCTGAGAGTTTTGTTATTTCTCTTGTTATTTACTGTCCCAAAGTCATCCGTGAGAATAAAATTAAAGGCAGTTGGATTAGGTTCCTGATCTATAAACTGTGATTTAATATTCTGCGCTGCTAAATAAATTTTGAAGGTTGTATTCTTTACGTAAAACAGAGTATCGGTGTCAGTCCTAGGATTGACGATAAACTTCAGAAATACAATTACGGAAAAGTGACATATCGATTATGGCTCCTCACCATCAACAATAGTTGTTACCCATAGTTTCATATTTGCTATTTTATCGTCGTTACCCTTTAGAGATCAACCTGATCATTCCACAATGCCATTTTTGACTCGCTTCTTAATATGTCCTATAACTACAGATTTGTCGAAAATATTAACTGTTAAATACGCTTTCCACAAATTAGAAACTTCCAGTTATTCTTCATATCTTGAAACTTACTACCGTTGACTTTCACTGGAGAAAAGATACATAATAATAAAATGAAATCAAAGATTAGAATGTCAAATCATAGTGTGAATGGTTAAAATGAAATGAACTAAAAATCATCTCCTTGTCTAAAAGACGTTATTCTTCCAGAGAACTTCGGCACCTCAAAATTTTTTACACCTCTGATGTTCAGCCACATGTGGACAAATAGCGGGTCCCATGAAGCAGCACTGTTTAGCCGTCACAAAATGAAGCCTCAAAAATCAGTCCACATTCCATTTACTGCGTTTCCTTGAAATTATATAAAATATACGTCTGTAAGTAAAAAAAAAAAAAAAGACGAAGAAGAAAGAAACAAAGCTTGAAACAGCTGATTGGTGAAGCCTCCTTTGGCTTCCACAACAGCTCGAAGTCTGTTGGGCATTGAGCCCACAACTCGAGCCACATAACTAGGAGATTCAAGTAACTCATTCCAAGCGTCATGAATCACATCAGAAAGCTGTCGGCGAGTCGACGGTGACTGCCCTTTTCTCGTATTACTCTGACCATTTCTGCCCAGATATTCTCAATGGGATTCGTGTCAGCTCCTTTAGGTGGCCATTCCATTACAGTAATATTACTATGGTCGTCGACCCGCCTCTTAACCACACGTGCCATATGAATAGACGAGCGATCTTGTTGGAACATGATCTGATCATCGCCAAATCTTGCTGCCACAGCAGGCAACATCACGTTCTCCAGAATTGATATGTAATTGCGCGCATCGAATCTTCCTTCCACTTCCCACAGGAGCCCACACCCTTCGGCCGATATCCACGCCCATACCGTTACCGACTACAAATGGCTCTGAGCACTGTGGGACTTAACATCTGTGGTCATCAGTCCCCTAGAACGTAGAACTACTTAAACCTAACTAACCTAAGGACATCACACACATCCATGCGCGAGGCAGGATTCGAACCTGCGACCGTAGCGGTCACGCGGTTCCAGACTGAAGCGCCTCGAACCGCACGGCCACACCGGCCGGCACCGACAACCTGCCACTCCTTCGGCAACTGTAAATATATTTTCGATTATACCTAGCACATTTAGGCCGGTAAACTAGTACTTTTCCGGATGATGCCGTAGAGAAAACTTTTTGGTGCGTGAAAATCACTCGCCTCCAAAACTGGAGAGGTTTGTCGCCATTTTCAGTAGCAAAAGCAAGGCAAGCTTCTCTTTGGGAAACAGTCAATGTCTCTTTCACAGCAGCGCTTCTTGCTCTCAGTCCACCTTCCCTTACACGAGGAGTGACGGTCTTACTGCTAACATTGAGACCCAAAGTTTGCTGAATTTGTCGTGCGTTGTCAAATGGGTGGTTCTCACTGAAACGGCGTGTCTGCTGATCCTGAGCTGCTGTTGTTTTGCGGCGACGGCCATGAGGCCTCCCATTCAAGTTACCACTCTCTTCCTTTCGTCTGATCCACCTGGCTACCGTCGACTTGTGAAGACCCATAGTTCTTGCTATGTCGGCATTTGAAGATCCCTCTGCATCGAGTTCTATTATAGCGCCCTTGTCTGCCTCAGCCAGATGGGCCATTTAGCGTTGACTGAATGATTCGTCGCGGTTAATATTGGCTGCGGAAACAGCGCTGGCAGGAAACAGACTGCCTCCTCCACGATGGCAGCCACAACGCAGTGGCCAAGTATGTGTAACACGGAAATCGATGGCATAAAAGAGAGATCGCAAGCCCATACCCGTGTCATTACATAGTGGAGCAACTTAAAATCTCTAATTTTTCTCAGAAGGGACTGGTCCACTCTTGTCATGTCTTATCCTGATAAATATTACATGAAATGAAATGTTTACGTTTTGCATATGCGGCAGGCCTGACGCAAGAAACATTTCTGAAATATCTGAGGCAACCTGAAGAACACTTCATGAATTTTATCTGTAGAGGGTTGCCTTATAAGAAGGAAAACGTGTTTATCCCCGCTCGCCGTGTTTCCAGGTGGCGCAGTTTACTCGGAGGCATACATAATTCTCGCCGGGCGTAAGAAGCGACTCGACGAGCGAGGGGAACTCGCCAAGTGTCATAGGCTGATTGTCCCGAAACTTTGCTCACAAGGGGAGGCCGCCAAATGTGAAATTCAGATTCGATTCATACTGCGCATAATAAAAGCTCATGGCCAGAGGTGTAATGTGGCAAAGCACCAAGATGCACTTCTCAGCTGTTGTCGAGAAAATCGACAGTTAGAAGAAACCGTTGCGGTGAAATACTCTCTACGATTAATAATTTTCTACAGCGTCGTGGCGCAGCGGTAAGCGCTCGAGTTCGTAATCCGAAGGTCGCCGGATCGAATCTCACGCCATGCAACATTTTATTATTATTTTTTTGTAACTATTAATGAATTGCTTATGCATGTTGGTGAAGGCGGATCGCTCTCCAATTGTACCGCCTCCATTTTACCGTTTGTTTAACAGGGTGTACCAAAGCTCTCACGTCCGCACTGATTTTCGACGGTGTTATAAGTTGTGCTAGGGACCGCATCTACCTTCTTTCGAAGTTAGCAGGCAACTACGCTGTTATGCGGCGGCTCGTTTCGGCCCATTCAACATCTGTCCTTCAAGTGTAACGAGCGATTAACGGAGTTTATATTTCATACCTGCCACAGCAAATTTGTGTTCGTGGGGTTTCTATTCTAATTCGAACGTTTGACTTACGCTATACGTATTCGTTTCGGAATATCGTTTCTACGTCTTCCGCTAACTATACGTGGTTAACATTATGAAGACAATTAATAACATTTGTGAAATACAAATTTGTTTGCGGAAAACATAATGATGTTCGAAGTCGCCAGTTTTTCCACGACAAACGACTTTCAACAACTTATTATATGCATAATTGTTGCAACCTGTTGCCGGGAATTATATATATATATATATATATATATATATATATATATATATATATATATATATATATATATATATATGTGTGTGTGTGTGTGTGTGTGTGTGTGTGTGTGTGTGTGTGTGTTTATACACACATTTGAATTACAAAAAACAAATACTAAAAAAAAAAAAGTTGCATGGAGCGAGATTCGATCCGCCGACCTTCGGATTACGAACTCGAGCGCTTACCGCTGCGCCACGACGCTGTAGAAAATTATGAATCGTAGAGAGTATTTCACCGCAGCGGTTTCTTCTAACTGTCGATTTTCTCGACAACGGCTGAGAAGTGCATCTTGGTGCTTTGCCACATTACACCTCTGGCCATGAGCTTTTATTATGCGCAGTATGAATCGAATCTGAATTTCACAATTGGCGGCCTCCCCTTGTCAGTGAAGGAGAGGACAAAATAAGCGAACTTGTGTTTCGGCTTATCTGCAGACACTCGACCGTTTCCGAGAAAACGACGGCCAAAGTTATCAACGCGCTGTTGCTCTAGTGTAGATACATTCTGCAGCCGAGAACGCAATTGAAGCGGTAGCTCAGTGGCTACCGTCGTTCCTTCTTAGCATTGATTCCCGTGTTCGAGACCATATTGGGTTTTTTAATTATTTTATTTTCCTGCCTCTCTATCAGAATTATCTTCGAATGTTTTTTTTCTAATTTATGTTGAAATAATGTTGTCATTACTCGACAATTAACTTTATGTGTAATTAATGAATTAAAAAAATAATAAACGAATGAGACAAGCTGATATAAAATCATCTCGTCTGCCTCATGTATCGTTATATCCAAATGGTTTATCAATGTTAATCTACATTTAGATCCGATAATGGCACCTTTAGTGTGTTGAAACCGGTTATCCAGTAGACAGTATTTAAGCGATCTTGGCTTCTGAATTATTTCTACAACAGAGTGATCGCCCCACTACGCACTGTGTGTTCCCTTTTTAACTTATTTCTTTACACAGTAAATTAACTGACGAATAACGACAACAGTGTTTCATCATAAATTGGAATAAACATTCGTAGATAATTCAGAGAGTGAGGGGGGAAAAAAGGAAAAACCGGGTTTCGAACTCGCAGCGCAAAGTTCCGAAGTCGCTATGGTAGCCGCAGAGCCACCGCTTCAGTTGAATCCTTAACCGCTAAGCGGTATCTACACTATAGCAACAACGCATTGAACACTTTGACCGTCGTTTTCTCAGAAGCGGTAGAGTTTAAGCTTATTTTGTCCCCTCTTTCAATGAGCGTAGTTAAAAGCAAGATCGGGGTCTGACACTTGGCGTGCCCCCTCGTAAATTGCGTGCGTTGGGATTCAGTAGACAGAATGCGTCCACTTTCCTCGACTACTCATTGACATGTTTGGAAACTTTCTTTGTTGTAGTTGCACTTTGCATTATGAGGGCTGGTTTTCCTGATGAGGATCTACTTATGGACTTTGCTCCTAATTTACGTTACTGTGTAGTAGACCTACTGCAACTACTTAAACCGGAAACGTTTGTTTGTTTGGATACTCCGCTTCTTAGTTGCTACATTTCGCTAAAATATTTTCCTTTTTTTCAAAACGGCAAGTTAAGATGACCACTGCAACATGGTAAGATCAGTAACAATTTAATACTTTGAAACAGTTATGTGTGGTGTACGAGGAGTCTACTGTTGTTGACTGAGGAATACATTAAACACGAAAGCTGCGTCCAATAACAATAATTAACTTTCGGTTACATGACAAAACACAAGTCGAAGCACTGTCAGTTCATCTCAGTACCCAGTAAAACTTAAACTGGAAAGATCGAAAACATACTTTTGTGGGGAAGGCAAACGAATGACTGCGTTTTATTGGCCGCACACTAAGAATACGCAACAGGCCAACTGAAAACACTGCCTACACTACGTTTGTCCGTCCACTGCTATAATATCCTTGACAGACGTGATTGACTGTGCACGCAAAAACGTCCAAGGAACGGTAGCACGCTTTGTAATGTCACGAAATAGGGGAGAGAGGATCCCAGATTTGATAATCGAGTTGGGGTAACATTCATGAAAACATATGCGTTTTTCGTTGCCACGAGATCTTTTCACGAAATTTCAATCACCACCATATGTTCTGAATGCCAAAACATTATTTCCTAGGGTACTTACACAAGAAGAAACCATAGTAATAATGTAATTCAAGGCTCGCAAGAAAAGATTTAAGTAGTCCCTTTTCCCGCACACTGTTAATGAGTGGGACGGTAGAGAAATAATCCGAACCTTCTGCCAGGCACGTAAGTCCGGATTGCAAAGAAATCCTGTTGATGTAGTCATGTAGATGTAACAACGAAATTATGTTGTAATTACGACATGTGACTTTCACTTGATCTGAACATCGAAGTTGTTTACTGTTTATTTACTTTTTGTTCATTAATTTCAGCCATATACGAACACCTAGGCGCGTTAAAGTGATATTGAAATAAAGTGTCATGCATGGACCAATAACAATAAGTTCCCACCTACTTGTTATAGTACTGCATTATCTGCCAGCGTATTCAGAAGTGGATATCGCATACGAAGTTCCTAGGGTGTTTGTAATGGATATTGCAGACGACTTCGACAAAGTTTGAATGTAGCTTCGTAAAAGTTCCGTGATCAAACGATCTGAGTTGCTGGAGAATACAGTTTATCCTCACTAGACAGTATATATTATCATTATACATGAGGTGAGTAGGGTTTCGCCGCGTTGCGGTGGCCGAGCGGTTCCAGGCGCTTCAGTGACGAACCGCACGGCTGCTTCAGTCGCAGGTTGGAATTCTACCTCGGGCATAGATGTCTGTGATGCCCTTAGGCTAGCTAGGTTTAAGTAGTTCTAGGTCTAGGGGCTGATGACCTAATCAGTTAGGTCGCATAGTTCTTGAAGCCATTTTTTGACCTTTCGCGTAAATTTTCTTTACATAAACCGTCGTATCTTTTGATTGCGTTGACATAGAAGCTCACTTTTTTACACCAGCAAGGGACCGGTTACAGCAAGAAGTGCGATACATTTCCGCTTATTATGTCCACCCGTTCTGGAGGTAAACGGGTTTTAAGGGTTGGGTAGACCGATAGACGGTCAAGAAAGTGAGACTAGTAGGGTTCCGTTTTTACCGGTTTAGGTGACGAAATCCTAACAACGAAAACACTGAAGATGAGGGCCGCATAAATAACACCCGCTACTCTTTATTCGAAATGTTCTAGTTGCTGTCGATACATAAGCATATTAGTCGTAGCTACGTTTTCGATCCAAATCACGTTTACAGGAATGCAAATAGAATGTATTTGCCTATACACGTGGTAATTCACATCCCAGTATTAATGCCACCGCGTTTTAGAAGTACGAACATTCTCATTGCTAGCTAGCTTAAGAAACACTTCTGCTAATGAACGTTTTCTGGCTGTGGCGAGTCTAGTGGAGAATTCGAAACAATGCAGAATACGTTTGGCAGCTATGTAGCCGTTTATTTCCTGGGGTGGTGCAGAATTATCCTACAAAATTTACTCTCTAATAACAGTAATTTGTTATTTCGATAATCATCCCGAATGATTGTCGCATAAGTGGTGACATAAAGGAAGAAAATTCATGTTTTTGAGTCCAGAAAGCTCTATGCAACAGAAACTGCAGATTTTTATTGCGAAATTGCCGGCTTGTTCATGTCTGGGGTAATAATAGAGGGCTGTTTGCCTAGGTTGTCTGCTAGCATAGTGAAAGGAAGGTCTGGTTTGTTTTCGGTTCTAATCTCTATGGAGGCAGGTAGAATATCAGTAAAGCAATTTTAAGAAATTCTCGCGCACCCAATACGATTTATCGCTACCTTTATTCTGTACTGGCACTCTGTGGATGTCAATATGACACTCTTGTAGAATTTCATACATGATACTGCCTCCTTTTTCCGCTTCTGTCAATAATGGAATTGACTTAAGTGTGGCACTGAATGATGTTTAAGTGAATTTCGTTATGAATCTTCACGCATTGCTAAATTTGCACACTTTCATGGTAGGTCAGCAATGGTAATCCAGTATGACTGGTCTGAACGTTGACACAGACCGTTTCGCGGGCGAATGCGGATAATATTTTGCTAATTCGTAACGGTCTGGGGTTCTTTGTCTGTTATCTGGATAAGCTGAAATTCATTTTTATTCGTCCGTTTCATACAAATTAGCGTTTCTTCTTTCAGTTCTGTCTTATGTTTACGTGTTGTATTTAACACACTAATCAGCATTAATATAGTCTTACAAATTATGGAATACAATCTAAAAAAGTTCAGATAGTTTGTCAATTTCACGCCTGCGCATAGTATGTTGGTAGCACTTCGTCGCCTTGCCTGTTATGCTGTGTAGCAGACTTTAAAGCCGTGCGGATCAGCATAACGAAAAGGCGAAGGGTCTCGCTCGTTTTGTCCACGACTGTACATGACAACTCTACAGTTCACACATAAGTGTCTGGCAAAAGGTTTATCGAACCAACTAAAGACTTTCTCTACCGTTTCACTCCCGAACAGCGCAAAGGGAAAAACGAACACTTAAATATTTCCCTGCGGCCTCTGATTTCTCTCGTTTTTACACGATCATCATTTCTTCCTGTATAGGTGGGCGCGGACAAAATATATTCGCATTTGGAAGAGAAAGTTAGTGATTGAAATTTCGTAAAAAGACCTGGTTGCAACGAAATATGCCTTTGTTTCAATTGTTGCCACTTCAACTCGCGTATCATGTCCGTAACACCCTATCACTTATCTCGCGATAATACAGAACGAAGCGCTCCTTTTCGAACTTTGTCGATGGAACTATACATTCTGTTACTACTGTGTATATTTACATGAAAACACTTTGGAGTCTACTCTGCCGAAAGTCCAGTTAGGTAAGGTAACATTCCAACAAATCTGAAACGTTACTTTCATGAGAACGTGTCTTGGAGTAATATTGTTTGTTTCTTAAATTGTAGTTCAGACATATGCTTTAAATTATTGATTTAAAAATGGACTGATTTCCTACTGGATGATTGCTATCAACATCTCCTGGTTACATTAACGAGGACGTTCGTGTTTTAAGTATCTCTTCCACACCTTATTTTCCAGGGGTTATCATCAAAGTCTACAACGTACTTCTGTCATTTTTTTCCATTCGAACAAGCGCTCATGCATTCCTGTTTTCTGAACGTGTACTTTTGTGAAACTGTTTGACAGGCACTGAAAAAATAAAAAGAGGCAATATACTATCTAGCTACAACGGCCTTCCGCGACGTCCTATTTATGTATATTTCTATGTATGTAAGCAGATGATGGATCTATTTTGTAATTCTGCAGCAAGGATAGCCTCATATTTTACTGCAATTTATTGTACCCAGTCTATTCACAGCACGAAGTACTATTCATTAAAGCATCACATAGCTTATAAGTAAAAGTTATTTATACAAAATACTCAAAACAGCAGAAAACATAAATCAATAAATTTAGCATAAATTTATATATTTTCTGTTGCTAAACACTCATCTGTTGGTCGCGTTCAGTATGTGAATATACTAGAAACGTTTCATTGAGTAGGGCAGTCTTTACGTTAAATAGGAGACGCTGCTCCAACCTTCACGGACTGAACTACCATAAACAAACTTTTAACAAAAATGGTTCAAATGGCTCTGAGCACTATGGGACTCAACTGCTGAGGTCGTAAGTCCCCTAGAACTTAGAACTACTTAAACCTAACTAACCTAAGGACAACACACACATCCATGCCCGAGGCAGGATTCGAACCTGCGACCGTAGCGGTCGCGCGGTTCCAGACTGTAGCGCCAGAACCGCTCGGCCACCAGCGGCCGGCAAACTTTTAACGAAACAGCTATGAACGTAAAGATTCTCATCTCTTACGTCTTTGATTTTTGTGCTACGAATTTCAGCTGGTTACTAAGTATTTGCCACATGACTCTGTGCGATGTACCTTTAATGACGAGTATGATATTAATTTGTGAACTATAAAATATGAACGCCACAGGCATCGTAAATTGTAACTAGGGAACACTGTTGAACACAGAGTAGGGGAAATGATTGTTGAAAATGAATGAGTGCTGCCACAACACTGAAACTGCACGGACGTATGTGTCTGGTATAGAATAGCGAACATCTGCATTGCAGAAATTTACTACACACATACGCTAGTACGGCGGTGAATGTTAAACCGAATTCATTGTGCAGCCATTATTGAAAAATTATATTGTTCTCTTGGTTTTAGGCATAATTACATGTACGTGGAAGGGAAATAAACAATTCATAGAGACAAAAACGTCACAGTAGCTGAGCGCACATTGAATCTCGAATTTAATTCTGGAATGCAATCTGCCAAACTGCGTGTGGTGCAATACACTGAATGCGTCTTCTGCTATTTATTAACACGTGTTACTCATCTGGGGATTCAGATTTCCTAATTGTTACGGGTGCACAAACAACAAGAGTATTCATTACATTAGCAAAGCATTTAAAATTAATAACAAGGTAGATGCGCGCAAAAAAACTGTTAGCATATTTCGTACCGAGTGAGTAATTGAAGAAGCCCTGGGCCCCAAGTTCATAACACATGAAATGCTGTTTTGTTAAGGTGGTGCCGAATGCACTACTTGCACTAATCGTGTTCGACAATAATGGTTTGCTGTTCTAAGTCAGGCTTGTAGTGTAAGTACACCCCATTCACTTCAATTCAATGAAACACGAAAACATGTACGTCGAGTATCAACATCTCGAAATGAAATGTGTGTCTTACGTTACAATTATGCTATTGTTCTTAATTTATGTTGTTTTTGTTGTGGTCTTTAGTCCAAAAACTGGTTTCATGCGGCTGTCCACAGCAGCGTATCCTGAGCAGACATCTCAGAACAGAGACTGGAGTGTACGACCATATGACTGTACTCATCCCTTAGTCTCCATCTGCAGTTTTTCTCTTCTCCCGTTTCCGCCCTCCTCTTCATTACAAAACTGACGGTTCCTTGATATCTTAAGATGTGTCCTACATACCAATCCATTTTCTTCTGTCCGGTTGAGCCATAAATCTCTTTTTTCACCTATCACCGTTAGTTGCTCGATCGACCCATTTAATCATCAACATCCTTCTGTAACACCACATTTCAAAAAAATTCTATTTTCTCCTCAAAAAATGATTCAAATGGCTCTGAGCACTATGGGACTCAACTGCTGAGGTCATTAGTCCCCGAGAACTTAGAACTAGTTAAACCTAACTAACCTAAGGACATCACAAACATCCATGCCCGAGGCAGGATTCGAACCTGCGACCGTAGCGGTCTTGCGGTTCGAAACTGCAGCGCCTTTAACCGCACGGCCACTTCGGCCGGCATTCTCTCCTCATCTGAACTCCTTATCATCAATGTTATACCTCGGTACAACGCTACACTCCAGGCAAGTAAGTTAAAAAAGACATTTAATTTTACAATAGATACTAATAAATTCTAATTTTTCAGAAATAATTTTCTTGCTACAGGCAGTATGTACTTTATATCCTCTCTACTTCAGCCGTTATCAGTTTTTGTGCTGCTCGAACAGCAAAACTCATCTACTACTTTTAGTGTCTCATTTCCTAACCCAATACCCTCAGCGTCGCCTGATTTAAGTCGTCTGCACTCCATTACCGTCGGTTTACTTATATAATTGTTCATCTTATAATCTCTTTTCAGGACACTGTACTTTCCATTCAACTGCTTTTCCAAGTCCTTTTCCGCCTCTGATAGAATTATAATGTTATCGCCAAACCTTAACGTTGTTATTTCTTCACTCTGAACTGTGATTGTCTTTCCCAATTTCTCCTTGATTCCCCTTACTGCTTGCTCAATGTACAGATTGAATAACATCGGGAATACACTATAACTGTCTCTTAGTGTCTCATACCGTTTTCAACCACTTCTTTCTTTTCACGTCATTCAACTCTGGTTTCTATACAACTTGTAAATAATCTTTCGTTCCACAATGTTATCTCTGATATTTTTATAATTATTTTTATAAATTCAAAACGTGTATTCCACTAAATATTTTCAAAAGCTATCCCTAAAGCTACAAATTCTATACACGTAGGTTTGCCATTCTTTAACTTGCCTTCGAAGATAAGATGAGTGTTCCTACGTTTGACCAGAGCACAGATGGATCTTCTACGATGTCGGCTTCTAACAGTTTCTCCATTCTTCTGGAAATAATTCGTGTCAGTATTTTGTAACGATGATTTATCAAACTGATGGTTTTGAAATACTCTCACTAGTCACCACATGCCCTCTTTGTTATTGGAATTGTTACATTCTTCTTGCAGTTCGAGGGTATTTCATCTATGTCATACATCTTGCATAACAGGTGGAATAGGTTTGAATGGGTGGCTCTACCGAGGAGTTCAATAATTCCAAAGGGATTAGTTTATTCTAGGGGCGGTTTTTCGACTTAGGTGTTTCAGTGGTCTGTCAGATTGTCACTGCAGTAACGTATATCCTGTCTCATAGTTCCGCTACTTCCTGTTCCCTTTCTGCAACACACTCCTATCGTGGAGCCAAAATTATTTCCTTTCAACTTAGATTGACTGTTTTGCAACTTCACCTTTCCGTATTTCAAGGAATTTTGGCTACAAAAAATATTCACGTTTCTATTTGCTACTATATCAACATTTGAACATAGTCACTGTGAAAGACTTTGCATTTACTTCATCTAATTACGACTTTTAAATTTCTACCTACATCAGTATCTATTTTTACAAAACCAATTTGCTGATTTTTACGTTCACTGAAAGTAACTGGATCTGTTTCTGGTACGCGTTGAGTATCCTGAAGATACCACTTGAGGAAGATCCTCAGACATCGCCACACAGTTCATTATATAACTTCTGTTTGGATTCAAATTTCGACGTACTGTATTCTCTATGAGGAAAGGCTGCAAGTCGTGCATCGATATAATGTTTGTCCTCGTGCACAACTCACTACTATCACCTCATATTGGTTATAACTGCACGAACGTGCACTTGCAGATTCATATTATTGGTGATATGGTTTCACGAAGAGATCTTCTAACTGCAAACGTAACCAGCCTTACATTTGATAGAATCTCGAAGTGTTAAATGCTCAGAGATTAACTTCAGCACCGATTACGACAAAAGCTAACGACGTGTGCAGAAAAATATGGTACTTCAATATTAGCAACTACCCAAGGCGGAGCTCTGAAAATAGTTGTCTATCAGCTGTTGAAATATATCTGAATAGTAAAACTCAGAGGGCTGGAAAGTTGGTTGAAACGTACAATACGCGTTTTTCATTCAACTGTCTACGTTTCAAACCGGAAAAGCAAGGTTATCATAGTTTTCTTTTGGAACAAGCCGAGACATAGTATGCACTCAATCAGCAATAAGTCCTGGAGCGCAATCTCATTTTATGCACGAGAAGAGGAAGCCATTTACAACACGCTATAGATGGGGCGCCATAAATCATAGAGGCTCTATGCGAGAGGGAAGTTTTTCAATTCATAACGTCGAGATAACGCTTTGGAAGAAGCAAGCGGCGCGACTTAATGCGAACGAGGCGCGTCAGGATCGATCACGTGACCTCCCGCGGGCACGCAAGGCAAACAAAACACCATACGTCACATCTCTCTCTGTCAGCTGAAAGAGATTTCATATCGCTGAAGAATAATAGCCTGAAAGCTAAACGTAGGCTCATCTACACACAACGCAAAAGCACCAATTTTTACGCGTTGCGAACCTGTATGCCGAAATAATAAGAAATACCTCAAAGCAGGGACCTTCACTGCACGGAAAGGATTGGAAACGTTCGTTAATGCAAAACCTTTACAGGGGTCTCGTAATTGCGAAGGTACAAATGATAAAACACATTCATTATCTTCACAATATTGACTGTCATGAATGAACGTTTGTCAATGGTGTCAGGGCAATGCAGATTCTCATATTAGAGTTTTGCCTTTTGCGGAGGCGTACCTTCGGAACACGGAAGAATTGCATTTGCTTCATTTTAAATTTTAGCTATCAAGGAGAGGGAAACGGCCTTGCCGTAGTGGATACACCGGTTCCCTCCAGAGCACCGAAGTTAAGCGCTGTCGGATGTGGTCGGCACTTGGATGGGTGACCATCCGAGCCGCCATGATCTGTTGGCATGTTTTGTGGTGCACTCAGCCTCATGATGCCAACTGAGGAGCTACTCGACCGAATAGTAGCGGCTCCGGTCAAAGAAAATCATCATGATGACCGGGAAAGCGGTGTGTTGACCACGCGCCCCACCTGTCCGCATTCTCATCTGAGCATGACACGGTCCCAATGGGCCACTTGTGGCCTGCAGACGAAGTGTTATCAAGGAGAGGCTCACGATGATCCTTGCGGATAGTTGTGAGTGTTAAAACGTAATTTACGGGACGGGGCTGCGAGCCGACGTCGGTTCGAATTTGCACGGCAGATTAACGACGAAAGTTGGTGTGCAGGCGAGCCTGGATGTGGCTTTTAGGTGGTTTTCGACATCCTGCCAGGTGAATACCGCCCTGGTCTCCAACTTCAGCCTCGATTACACGATTCGCAAACATTTAGAAACCTTTCCCTCACTTTAACGTGAATAACACTACTCGTAGACAAATGGGGGAACACATATTCCGTCTAGGTGGGTAACGGGGTGGCGATGTGAAGAGTTGCAGCGAGCCATTAAATTACTGGTCATAAAACTTTTGTGTTTAGGATCCAGTACTGATATTCTGCCGTGTCACCTCGGGTGGCACATGTAACAATCATATTATTAATTGGTAACGTACATAAATTCGTGTAAAATTGTTAAGGCTTTCGTGGCCACTTGTTGACAAACTGCCCGTCGACGTCTGTCTCGAGTTCTACGGCCGACGTAGTTTTGGTGATTTTTCAGACGTTTTGGCAGCACGAGTGGATGGCGTTGTCAAAGCTTCACCATGGGCCAAGCTTTGACATCACCGTCATGCTGACGAAACGCAGGAAAAGTCACAGACACTCATCGGCCGAATGACGAGAGACACAAGCCAACAGGAAATTTGTCATAAAGTAGGATGTTATACATTGCTGGCTTTGGAGCTATAAGGTTCCATCCCAAGCTTCGCTTCGAAATTTGTTTGAGGCTGCATTGACCAAGGTAGACGTCAGAAGTGGAGCGGGAGGCAGACAAAAAGTGGTACATTTAGAGTCATTTTCGTGAGAAGCTGCTGCAGTCCACCAGTAGAGTGGTACGATGATGGCATACAGGCCATCTCAGTGAGGTGGCATAAGGCCGTAGCATTCAGAGATTTTGTTGAAAAATCGCGTTTTGTAGCCAAAAGAGTGTACTGGAATCCTTAACAGAACCAACCCGCTTTCAGGAAAAAATGTATTGCATTTCTTATTGAACGTCCCTAATATAAGACTTACTAGTGTTTCTAACATGGGCAGTGATCGTGCGATTTTGCAGGCTCATATATGTAAGACACCCTCTACGCAGTTTTCTTGTTTCTTGTGTTATGAATAAATGAAAAGCTGTTGACATTATAAAACTGAACTTGACAGACTATGTTGTAGAACTCAGAACCTTAGCCATCTCCCTAGCTTAAAGAGGTTCACCTCACTTATCTGCTACATCTGCACAGGGACAAGAAAAAATTCAGTAGTCTACATTGATGTGGCTGGATACGCATTGGCCCCTCGCAGTTCCTGCATTTCCAGTAACAAACGGGACAGTTCCATTTTATCTGTGCTAATGCAGAGCAGGGAGAGAATGAATGAATGAATGAAAGAATGAATGAATGAATGGATGAATGAATAAACGATTTTGGAGACAATCTGAGCAGCCGTCTTCGGTTGTCTGCGGATGACATTGTCGTTTATGGACTAATTAAGTCATCAGAAGACCAAAACAAACTGCAAAACGATTTAGAAGAAATATCGGAATGGTGCGGAAAGTGGCAGTTGACCCTAAATAACGAAAAGTGTGAGATCATCCACATGAGTGCTAAAAGGAACTCGTTAAACGTCGGTTACACGATAAATAAGTCTAATCTAAAAGCCTAAAATTCAACTACATACCTAGGTATTACAATAACGAACAACTTAAATTGGAAGGAACATGTAGAAAATGTTGTGGGGAACGCTAACCAAAGACTGCGTTTTATTGGCAGGACACATAGAAAATGTAACAGACCTACTAATGAGACTGCCTACACTACGCTTGTCCGCCTTTTTTGGAATACTGCTGCACGGTGTGGGATCCTTACCACATAGGACTGACGGAGTACATCGAAAAAGTTCAAAGACAGGCAGCACGTTTTGTATTATCGCGAAATATGGGAGAGAGTGTCACACAAATAATACAGGATTTGGGCGGGACATCATTAAAAGAAAGGCGTTTTTCGTTGCGACGGAATCTTCTCACGAAATTCCAATCACCAACTTTATCCTCCGAATGCGAAAACATTTTGTTGACACCGACCTACAGAGGGAGGAACGATCACCACGATAAAATAAGGGAAATCAGAGCTCGTACGGAAAGATATAGGTGTTCATTCTTTCAGCACGCTCTACGAGATTGGAATAATAGAGAATTGTGGAGTTGGCTCGATGAACCCTCTGCCAGGCACTTAAATGTGATTTGCAGAGTATACATGTAGATGTAGATGTAGATGTCGATGTATGTAGAGGGCGCATGGTGCACTGGACACTGACTCCATTTGTAACGTTCGGTTGTTAGTTCAGTTTCCGTCATTGACTGTCTTCCCCCTCTTTCTATAAAACGCCCAACAGACTATATGTGCTAAGGACGGGATAAGTTGCCCGACGACGCCCAAGTACTAATCGTTAAAAGTCGGCATCATTCGGAACACTTCGAGTCGACTGTTTGCTGTTTCAGACTGCTACCACCCTCAGTGACCCCAAAGTTGTGAGAAGGTAATTGCCTGACGAAGTACTGTTGTGTTGTCTGTGTGAGCATGTGACTCATTCACAACACCAGTAAATGCAATAAACTTCTTAAACCAAGTCAAAAATTGTTCTTTCGTCATCCAACTAGTTTCTTGGACTTCTGCCCAGGCACCAGGGGGCAGGCCAGTCTCAAATGCTTGTTGCATTCGTTTTCGAGGATAAATTAACATAGGTGGTACGTAGCACCCCGACGCTGAAACATAGATTTCTACAGTCACAATCTGGCCTCTTTCCGCTGAAGTAACTGCTCCCGCCTGTCTGCGCCCTTTCAATGCAACCACCTTTGTGCGACCCTTTGGAATGACTGTTAAACCAGTCTCATCGCAATTGAAAATTCTGTCTCCCGTAAACTTGAATGTGTCTAATTGACTTTCTAACAGATTGAAAAACCGATCTACAGCAACTCGATTAAACCCCATTGCTCGTGCGATTGATGTGGCCTCTGGTTTTCGTATTGTTAAGGTAGGATTTCGTGCAAGAAACCCATTTAACCAATCTCTTTCAGCAGATTTGGCTGCAGTATTAAATGATGTGTGATATTGTTTCGTTCAGCTAACTGAAAAGCAAGTTCACAAAGTTCTTTAAGTGTTAGGCCAAGATACTATCCTTCCATCTGTGTTAAGTAGTCTTTAAGTTCTGCCTCTGTTAAATGCGTTAAGCAACATGAGATACTATCACGAACGTTTTTTTTATGTTTTGAATGACAGTTTTCTTTCAATTATTCCGTTGTATTACAAATGTGTTAATTTTATTTAATGTTTCTTTCTACAGATATGTACCGCATTTGAGGTTGACGGCCTCTGTAATGTGCATTTACGAATCCGTGTTACCTCCGTTTGAAATTTGTACCATAATAGTTGAGCAGATAAGACGTACACACACACAAGAGTTGTCAGCTCTGTAAGAAAACGAGAAAACATTCCCCCTGTCACATCCTCTAACCCTGCAGTGGCCACACTACCTACCCCTCTGTGATTTCCCTAAATCACTCCAGGCAAATGCCGGGATGGTTCCTCTGAAAGGGCACGGCCGACTTCCTTCCCCATCCTTCCCTAATCCGATGAGACCGATGACCACGCTGTCTGGTCTCCTTCCCCACACCAACCAACCAACCTACCCCTCTCCCCCAGAGCTCATGGCCAAATTAACCGACCTCATTTAAAATGAAGCACATCTTAAAATATTACTGCCTCTGTAAATACACTCCTGGAAATTGAAATAAGAACACCGTGAATTCATTGTCCCAGGAAGGGGAAACTTTATTGACACATTCCTGGGGTCAAATACATCACATGATCACACTGACAGAACCACAGGCACATAGACACAGGCAACAGAGCATGCACAATATCGGCACTAGTACTGTGTATATCCACCTTTCGCAGCAATGCAGGCTGCTATTCTCCCATGGAGACGATCGTAGAGATGCTGGATGTAGTCCTGTGGAACGGCTTGCCATGCCATTTCCACCTGGCGCCTCAGTTGGACCAGCGTTCGTGCTGGACGTGCAGACCGCGTGAGACGACGCTTCATCCAGTCCCAAACATGCTCAATGGGGGACAGATCCGGAGATCTTTCTGGCCAGGGTAGTTTACTTACACCTTCTAGAGCACGTTGGGTGGCACGGGATACATGCGGCCGTGCATTGTCCTGTTGGAACAGCAAGTTCCCTTGCCGGTCTAGGAATGGTAGAACGATGGGTTCGATGACGGTTTGGATGTACCGTGCACTATTCAGTGTCCCCTCGACGATCACCAGTGGTGTACGGCCAGTGTAGGAGATCGCTCCCCACACCATGATGCCGGGTGTTGGCCCTGTGTGCCTCGGTCGTATGCAGTCCTGATTGTGGCGCTCACCTGCACGGCGCCAAACACGCATACGACCATCATTGGCACCAAGGCAGAAGCGACTCTCATCGCTGAAGACGACACGTCTCCATTCACGCCTGTCGCGACACCACTGGAGGCGGGCTGCACGATGTTGGGGCGTGAGCGGAAGACGGCCTAACGGTGTGCGGGACCGTAGCCCAGCTTCATGGAGACGGTTGCGAATGGTCCTCGCCGATACCCCAGGAGCAACAGTGTCCCTAATTTGCTGGGAAGTGGCGGTGCGGTCCCCTACGGCACTGCGTAGGATCCTACGGTCTTGGCGTGCATCCGTGCGTCGCTGCGGTCCGGTCCCAGGTCGACGGGCACGTGCACCTTCCGCCGACCACTGGCGACAACATCGATGTACTGTGGAGACCTCACGCCCCACGTGTTGAGCAATTCGGCGGTACGTCCACCCGGCCTCCCGCATGCCCACTATACGCCCTCGCTCAAAGTCCGTCAACTGCACATACGGTTCACGTCCACGCTGTCGCGGCATGCTACCCGTGTTAAAGACTGCGATGGAGCTCCGTATGCCACGGCAAACTGGCTGACACTGACGGCGGCGGTGCACAAATGCTGCGCAGCTAGCGCCATTCGACGACCAACACCGCGGTTCCTGGTGTGTCCGCTGTGCCGTGCGTGTGATCATTGCTTGTACAGCCCTCTCGCAGTGTCCGGAGCAAGTATGGTGGGTCTGACACACCGGTGTCAATGTGTTCTTTTTTCCATTTCCAGGAGTGTATGTTTGTTAATGAGTAGGAAATCCAAACTTTTAAGATGCTCTTAACATTGACGTTTCTGCAGTCTCACACATAATCTTGAAGAACCTTACTTTCGCAATTTAACTTCGTACACTTGAAACGAGAAAGTTTAAACAAACAACCGCAAGACGACGCAGAGCCTAGGAGGACAGACCAGTAGCTAAAATCAATTTCTGCCTGATGTGATCATTTTTTGGCGTCTTTTAAAATTAAAAGTGGATCTCCAAAGTAGACGATAGTACACACATCTACATAGATACTCTGAATACTACTGTGAAGCCCACGGCAGGGTATACTTACTATACGAGAGAGTGCCGTAAACTAACGACTCCGAATTTCTTATGAGAAAACTCTTAAATAAAAAAAATCTTTATGCCCATTCTACATCTTTATTCTTCATATCTGCTTATTCATTTCTCAACATAGTCACTCTGGCAACAAACACATTTCTCTGTACAACAGACCAGTTTGTTGATACCGTCGCTGTAGAATGTTTTACTTTCTTGACGAATATGCAACCTTACCTCTGCTTGCACGGACTCATCACTATCAGAGTAAAGTCCCTAAAAAGTGTTCTTTAAGTTTTGGAAACAGATGAGAATCTGATGGGGCCAAGTCGCGAGTGTATAGAGCAGGTCCGGACAGAAATTCTGCGGAGCACATGTTCAACTTTTTGATGAAAGTGTGCAAACTTATCAGACATGTAAATGGAAAAAAGGAACCGTCATCGCTCATTTAGTGTATCTTCCTAAGCACAGATGTCGGCGCTTCGCTTTATCCACTGGGATACAATATATATATATATATATATATATATATATATATATATATATATATATATATATATATATATATTTCTTTATTGTACTTCAATTCCCCATCCGAGGCGGGCGGGCAGCAGCATATGTGTTGCTCTTCAGTCAAAATACAATTACAATACAACAGAAGACAATTAAAATTACAAAGGAGAAAATATTGCGGACAATAACATAAAAAAGGGGGAGCATAATGGAAGAGAACAGATAAAAAGGGGGCGACTGTAAAATGGAGATAAAAACCTTTAAAAAGTATTGTGCACAAAAACCTCACACTGGGACAATTAAAAGAACACAAGGCAAAGTATGGCTGCAGCATAAAAGTATCAATGGACGGCATAGCACATAACAATCACTGACAGTAACACTATGTACAAGTCCAGCACACAATTAAAATCACAGCTCTTGACGCACAGGAGAACAGCATCAAACACAAAACTGATGTAGCACACTGATGACGATGAGCAAAACACAGAATCTGCCAGGGACATAGAGATGAGGGAGAAGGGAAGAAGGGTGGGAAGGGGTAGAGGGGGGAGACAGGTGGGGGTGTGTCGAAGAGGGCTGGAGAGGGAAGGACATGGGAGGGACACAGTTGAGGAGGGAGTGCAGGGACTCAGGGGAGGGAAAGGAGGAAAATCTACTATGGGAGAAGGAGGGGAGAGGAAAAGGGGGGCCCTGGGGAGAGGACAGAACAAGGTCAGGCTACAGATGGAAGGAAGAGTAGATGTCACAGTGAAGTTCAATATCTGGGAGGGGGAGGTGCTGGAAATTGCCCTGAACAAGGAGATGGAAGGTGTGGAGGTGGAGAGAGGGAGGGATACAGCAGTAGAGGCATGGCACCAGGTGGGGGGTGGAGAGGAAGTTGGAAACCAGGGAGTGGGGGGATCAAGCCTGTGGACAGTGTAAAGGATGCAGAGATGCTGGAAGGAAAGGAGGAGGTGGGGGAAGGGTATGAGGTCGTGCATGAGCCGTGTGGGGGAAGGAAGGCGGATACAGAAGGCAAGGTGGAGTGCATAGCTTTTGAGGATTTGGAGGGCCTTGTAAAAGCAGGTGGGTGCAGAGATCCAGGCAATGCTGGTGTACCATAGGATAGGACAGATGAGGGACTTGTAGGTGTGGAGGATGTTGGAAGGATGTAATCCCCATGTCTGGCCAGACAGGAGTTTCAGGAGGTGGAGGTGGGAATGGGCTTTCTGCTGGATGGTCGAGAGGTGAGGGGTCCAGGTAAGGTGACAGTCAAGGGTGAGGCCAAGGTATATCAGGGTGGGGGTGAACTGGATGGGGCAACCATAAAGGGTGAGGTAGTAGTCATGGAGACGGAAGGAGTGGGTGGTGTGGCTTGTGATGATTGCCTGGGTTTGGGAGGGGTTGAGATTAAGAAATCAATGGTTATACCAAGCGGTGAACTGGTCAAGGTGGCTTTGGAGGGTGCATTGGGACCGTTGAAGGGGAGGATAGAGAGCAAGGAAGGCGATGTAATCAGCATATTGGAGAAGGTGGACAAATGGGGGTGGCTTGGGCATATCAGCAGTGTACATGAGATAGAGGAGAGGGGAGAGAACAGAGCCCTGGGGGACACCAGCAGTGGGATAAAAGATGTGGGAGTTCGTGTTGTGGATGGTGACATAGGGAGGACGGCGTGAAAGGAAGGAAGCGACCAGATGGACAAAATTGATAGGCAGGTTCAAAATGGCTCTGAGCACTATGGGACTTAACTTCTGAGGTCATCAGCCCCTAGAACTTAGAAGAAATACTTAAACCTAACTAACCTAAGGACATCACACACATCCACGCCCGAGGCAGGATTCGAACCTGCGACCGTAGCGGCCGTGCAGTTCCAGACTGTAGCGCCTAGAAACGCACGGCCACCGCGGCCGGCTGATAGGCACGGCATAGGTTTGGAGTTTAAAGTGTAGACCGGTATCCCCTACGCGGTCATAGGCATTTTGGAGGTCGAAGGATACACTTCATCTGACGATCTCTCGTGCTCTTTTCACAGTGTGCAAAGCAATTATGGGAAAGTATCATTTTATTCCATCACCCTATCAAAAAAGTCACAGTTATAAGACAAAAATGGAACAAATGATGCATAAATATGCCGAATCGGTTTTACGGCAATGTTAGTTATGGCAGGGATATCAAAAGTATCTCCCAACAAATAAAGCATAATTTTTAAGCATGTAGAGTATGCCTTGAACAACCACTTTAATCTAAATTTTTTTCAGATAACAAGGTTCGCTTATGTAATATGGAGTGGGATGAGGCTCGGTTAGTAAATAACAATTTTAAATTAGAGAAAAAAAGAAATCCGGAACATATTTAACATGGGTGATGAGAAAATAAAGTTGATGTCGGACATAAAAGTACGGCACATTGATAAACGCGAAGATTCTCGTCACTAATACTCGATCTAAACCTTGATTTATTCATTTTCACTATGGAGAAAAATCTGTCACACGCATAAGTAGATCCTTACACTTTGTACTGCAAAGAACTTGTCCTTCGGCCTTGTATTGCACTGCAGGTCGACCAGTTCCATTTGTGCATGATTCGGAATATCTTCAACTGCTGCTGTAAACAGCCGTGCAAAGCAGTGAATGATAGGAGACACTCTAATACGATCTACAAATCGGGATTGAAATTGCTCCTTAATTTTTACAATTTTTGACACGTATTTTTGAAATCTAGCTCGTGGACCAAACCAAGGATAGCGAGCTGTGTAGCGTTTCCAGACAACGGCTCTCCTAAAAAGTGAGCTTCCTTTGAAAAGCATTTACTTTTACCAGCATGTCAGACATTAAATTACTTTTACCTTTCAAACTGACTTTCAGGCTGTTCATGCGAGACGTAATGTCCACGGGGAACGCAAGGCCTAATATCCAACAAGGGTCTTGTGATTTCGGTTCACTCTTTCCCTCCGCATGCAAGAAATGTACTACGGCCAAACTTAAATTAAAAAAATCTTTTCAGCATTTTACCTAGAAAGAGTCAGCGTACTTCGGTAAAGTACGTCGCCGTACTCCCACCTAATTTCTCCAAGACTGGCGAAGCTAGCGATGCGTAAGTCCATGTGTCTTCCGATAGTTTACAGTACGCACAACAATTTACATGATGTTTTCTAATGCTAGGAATTTACACAAAGCGCCTCTCGATGTAGAATGCAGTGAATTGCATACAACGTCTCTTCTATGCATCCCAGCTTTTTGCGCATCAGTGCTAAGAGTCCTCTCTGATGGCCTCGCGTTGCCGGTGCTCCATCCGTGGTCACTGAGATTTGTCGATGTCAATCCATACCGACACCATCAATCATTCGCTCGATAGGTTGGAATTACTCTCTACCTATCATAGTGCCTTTCAAGGGCTACTTCCTCTGTTACGCACAGAACGTTGTTGACACCTCGTATGCTGAGTTGTATCTGTAAGATCTGTTGCTTCACCCAACGCAACAGAGAAAGCAACAAAGTGCACTACACTTATTTATTAACTGCCTGTGCACATCGCCAGCCATAACACACGTCGTATCACTATTTGTTTGGAAAGGCCGGTTTCTGGAAACCTACTAACGTTCGTGGGACACAAGTGCTCTGCAGCATCAGTGTGACTGTCTTTTACAAACTCCCCTTCGGAAAACGGTTTCCAAGATCTTGCTATTCTTAATGGAGTTTTGAAACTTGCAATGCGGATGTACTGTCACTGTTATTCCGGAAAACTGAAAACAGTATGTTGTACCGAAGCAGAAACGAATGTTAACACAGGAAACGAGGAGTTCAAGATGTGTCAATTATTACGACTTCGTGGCCGAGCGGCTCTAGGCGCTACAGTCTGGAACCGCGTGACCACTACGGTCGCAGGTACGAATCCTGCCTGGGACATGGATGTGTGTGATGTCCTTAGGTTAATTAGGTTTAAGTAGTTCTAAGTTCCAGGGGACCGAAGACCCCAGAAGTTAAGTCCCGTAGTGCTCAGAGCCATTTAAACCATTTATTACGACATACTTAGAAATCCTGTTGATGTACTTCATCCATTTCCTTAAGCGCACTTAATTTGGATTGCTGTTCTTCACTGATCAGTACACTACGCTCGTCTTTAGGAAACGAAATGTAGTGTCTTTCAATCGTGAAATTGCGTTGGCCGCCTGTTATTTGGTGGCAGAGCAGACACTGTGAGTTTTCACCTACTGCTGTAATGAAGAATTGCAGTTCCCACTCGCTTTTAAATGACTGAGAACACAGATCTCTGTTATTTGGTTTTTTGCAATACTCGCCATTTCTCTGTATGTCTCGCGTAAGGCCACAGTCGCAAGAGGGTAGCAAGACTGGGTGTGCTTCGGTCCACCTGATACCGCCTAAACAAGGAAGCAGAAACGTTGCCGCTCATTTGGTATACGTGTCCAGTCACAGATGTCGCTGTTCCGCTTCGCCTGCTTGCTGAGAGGAGGTGTAAGAGTCGGAGTTGCGAGGGTAACATAGGAGGGGCGGTGAGAGAGGAAGGAGGCTATCAGGCGAACATAGTTGACGGGGAGGATGTAAGTCTGGAGTTTGAAGAGGAGGCCGGGATGCCATACACGGTCGTAGGCGCGTTCAAGGTCAAGGGACACAAAGGTGGCGGAGCGATGGGAATTGAGGTGAGTGGAGAGGAGGTGCGTCAGGTGAAGGAGGAGATCATCGTCAGAGAAGGAAGGTCGGAAGCCACATTGGGTCAAAGGAAGGAGGCGGTGCTGGTGGAGGTGGTGGTGAATGCAGCGGGTAAGGATGGACTACAGGACCTTGTTGAAGACCGACGTGAGACCGGTAGGGTGATAGGAGGAGGTATCAGATGGGGGTTTGGCAGATTTGGGGAACATAAGGATCCGGGAAGTCTGCCACAGGTCAGGGTAGAAGCCGGTGGAGGGGATAATATTATACGGGGTGGCTAGGACTGTAAGGAAGGATAGGTGGGCTTCTCTGAGGTGGCGGCACGTAATACAGTCGAGACCGGGAGCTGTCTTGCGTTTGGTGCGGAGTGTGGTGACGATGTCTTGTGTGACTATGGGGGTATTAAGATCGGTGAATTAGTGAAGTTCGGTGGCAGGAGGAACAAGACTTTTGGTCAGGTGATTACAGGGTTATAAATACAAAATCAAATAGGGGTAATGCAGGAGTAGGTTTAATAATGAATAAAAGAATAGGAGTGCGGGTTAGCTACTACAAACAGCATAGTGAACGCATTATTGTGGCCAAGATAGACACAAAGCCCATGCCTACTACAGTAGTACAAGTTTATATGCCAACTAGCTCTGCAGATGATGAAGAAATAGATGAAATGTATGACGAGATAAAAGAAATTATTCAGGTAGTGAAGGGAGACGAAAATTTAATAGTCATGGGTGACTGGAATTCGTCAGTAGGAAAAGGGAGAGAAGGAAACATAGTAGGTGAATATGGATTGGGGGGAAGGAATGAAAGAGGAAGCCGCCTTGTAGAATTTTGCACAGAGCATAACTTAATCATAGCTAACACTTGGTTCAAGAATCATGAAAGGAGGCTGTATACATGGAAGAAGCCTGGAGATACTGACAGGTTTCAGATAGATTATATAATGGTAAGACAGAGATTCAGGAACCAGGTTTTAAATTGTAAGACATTTCCAGGGGCAGATGTGGATTCTGACCACAATCTATTGGTTATGAACTGCAGATTGAAACTGAAGAAACTGCAAAAAGGTGGGAATTTAAGGAGATGGGATCTGGATAAACTGAAAGAACCAGAGGTTGTAGAGAGTTTCAGGGAGAGCATAAGGGAACAATTGACAGGAATGGGGGAAAGAAATACAGTAGAAGAAGAATGGGTAGCTCTGAGGGATGAAGTGGTGAAGGCAGCAGACGATCAAGTAGGTAAAAAGACGAGGGCTAATAGAAATCCTTGGGTAACAGAAGAAATATTGAATTTAATTGATGAAAGGAGAAAATATAAAAATGCAGTAAATGAAGCAGGCAAAAAGGAATACAAACGTCTCAAAAATGAAATCGACAGGAAGTGCAAAATGGCTAAGCAGGGATGGCTAGAGGACAAATGTAAGGATGTAGAGGCTTGTCTCACTAGGGGTAAGATAGATACTGCCTACAGGAAAATTAAAGAGACCTTTGGAGAGAAGAGAACCACTTGTATGAATATCAAGAGCTCAGATGGAAACCCAGTTCTAAGCAAAGAAGGGAAGGCAGAAAGGTGGAAGGAGTATATAGAGGGTTTATACAAGGGAGATGTACTTGAGGAAAAAATTATGGAAATGGAAGAGGATGTAGATGAAGATGAAATGGGAGATAAGATACTGCGTGAAGAGTTTGACAGAGCACTGAAAGACCTGAGTCGAAACAAGGCCCCGGGAGTAGACAACATTCCATTAAAACTACTGATGGCCTCGGGAGAGCCAGTCCTGAAAAAACTCTACCATCTGGTGAGCAAGATGTATGAGACAGGCGAAATACCCTCAGACTTCAAGAAGAATATAATAATTCCAATCCCAAAGAAAGCAGGTGTTGACAGATGTGAAAATTACCGAACTATCAGTTTAATAAGTCACAGCTGCAAAATACTAATGCGAATTCTTTACAGACGAATGGAAAAACTGGTAGAAGCCGACCTCGGGGATGATCAGTTTGGATTCCGTAGAAATGTTGGAACACGCGAGGCAATACTGACCTTACGACTTATCTTGGAAGAAAGATTAAGAAAAGGCAAACCTACGTTTCTAGCATTTGTAGACTTAGAGAAAGCTTTTGACAATGTTGACTGGAATACTCTCTTTCAAATTCTGAAGGTGGCAGGGGTAAAATACAGGGAGCGAAAGGCTATTTACAATTTGTACAGAAACCAGATGGCAGTTATAAGAGTCGAGGGGCATGAAAGGGAAGCAGTGGTTGGGAAGGGAGTGAGACAGGGTTGTAGCCTCTCCCCGATGTTATTCAATCTGTATATTGAGCAAGCAGTAAAGGAAACAAAAGAAAAATTCGGAGTAGGTATTAAAATTCATGGAGAAGAAGTAAAAACTTTGAGGTTCGCCGATGACATTGTAATTCTGTCAGAGACAGCAAAGGACTTGGAAGAGCAGTTGAACGGAATGGACAGTGTCTTGCAAGGAGGATATAAGATGAACATCAACAAAAGCAAAACGAGGATAATGGAATGTAGTCAAATTAAGTCGGGTGATGCTGAGGGAATTAGATTAGGAAATGAGACACTTAAAGTAGTAAAGGAGTTTTGCTATTTAGGGAGTAAAATAACCGATGATGGTCGAAGTAGAGAGGATATAAAATGTAGACTGGCAATGGCAAGGAAAGCGTTTCTCAAGAAGAGAAATTTGTTAACATCGAGTATAGATTTAGGTGTCAGGAAGTCGTTTCTGAAAGTATTTGTATGGAGTGTAGCCATGTATGGAAGTGAAACATGGACGATAACCAGTTTGGACAAGAATCGAGTAGAAGCTTTCGAAATGTGGTGCTACAGAAGAATGCTGAAGATAAGGTGGGTAGATCACGTAACTAATGAGGAGGTATTGAATAGGATTGGGGAGAAGAGAAGTTTGTGGCACAACTTGACTAGAAGAAGGGATCGGTTGGTAGGACATGTTTTGAGGCATCAAGGGATCACAAATTTAGCATTGGAGGGCAGCGTGGAGGGTAAAAATCGTAGAGGGAGACCAAGAGATCAATACACTAAGCAGATTCAGAAGGATGTAGGTTGCAGTAGGTACTGGGAGATGAAGAAGCTTGCACAGGATAGAGTAGCATGGAGAGCTGCATCAAACCAGTCTCAGGACTGAAGACCACAACAACAACAACAAGATCGGTACTGGAAGCAAGTGGGGGGGGGGGGGGGGGGAGGGAGGTGTCAGTGCGGTCCTGGATGTCAGGGAAGAAGGAGTAATCGAACTGGGGATCGTCAGGGATGGAAAGGAAGTCAGACAGGTGGGAGGCAAAATGATTGGCCTTACCGGTATTGTCTGGGAAAGGATGGTCACCGTGTAGGAGAGGATAGTGGGGAGAAGGTTTCGTGCCAGTAAGGTGGTGGAAGGCTGACTGGTACTTGGAGGAGTTAATAGGCAGTAAGCATTAAGACAGGTGCATGTCTGTCGCCAGGCCTGGCGTTTTATGACCGTGAGCAAGTTTCTAATATGGCGTTGGAGTTGCGGGTGGCGGAGGAGTGTGCCCCGGTCCCGGGTGAGATGTGCGCACCTGTGCCGCACTTCTGCACTTTTGTACAGAGTGCAGCATTTGGCCCTTGTGCAGAGGATGATCGATTACAGTGAACCCAAGTTGTCGGATTGTTACAGACGTTGCCGCGCTCGTGTGTGTCTGGCATTGTCATGCTGAAGGTACTCGTCCACGTGTGGACGTACTCTTCGAAGTCGTTCTTTCAGTTTTCTGACCTGTTTCTCTCGCACCGACATAGTTACACACCGCGTTGTTACACGCTACAATCTGGAGTCCTCTAGAGGCAGAGGGTTGCAGACTAGCGTCAGAGAAACTGGAAAGTCGACCAATAGAGAAAAGAACAAAAAATTCGGAGGCAGCTTCAATGCATCTGCGCTTGCTGCAAAGTTTTCCTGCGCTATAAGTACTTCATTGATAACAGCAGACTTGCTGTTTTGTAATTTGCTGCAGCCACATAATTTAATAGTGGCCGCTGCAAATCGTATCCCCCACTCCCTCTCGCGTCTGGCCAGCTCCTCCCCGCTCTTATAAGTCCTCGTCCTCCGTCGGCTCCTTCCCCCCCACCCCCCTCCACCCCCCACTTTCGTCTTTCCTCTCCTTCCCCCCTTTTCTTTCTCATCTGTCCAGATCCCCCCCCCCCCCCATCTGCCCTTGGCTGTGGTGTGTCATATTTGTGCCAACTTTTTAGTGCAGTTTTCAGGTGAGTGTTCAGTGTTGTGCGTCTTTTCCATCGTGTTGCGAACAGAAATCATGCTGTCACTGGGTGTGATTTTTATACCTCTTGCGAACAGAAACCAGACTGCCGTCGTCTTTTTTAATTGTCCGTCTATTATTATACCTGTCTGCTTCCTGTGTATTTTATTAGCATCGCCAACCCTTTGTTTTATGTTTTCAGTGCCACAATTTTCCGCCATTTTACCATTTAAGTCACCGATTTTATCGCCTGCATTTATTATTTATTATCTTCATGTTTTTTTAAAAAATTCTGTAGGCTGAAGAGCGGCATACTAAGTTGCTGCCAGCCCGCCCCCTTCCGGGGGAATCGAATCTTAATAAAGGAAAAATAAAGGCTGCAAATCGTGCTTATTTTTCCAACACACGGCAACGAACAACATTAACACGAAAACAGTGCATCATGCAAATGAAGAAATAACATTCACAAACACAGCATATGTTCATATATACTCAATAAAGGTAAGTGACAAGTAAAAACTGAGAAAATCTGTCACTGTGAATAACAGTACTCGTCAAAATAGGACTAATGAGGCCAGTGTCGAACATAATGTAATTTCAAAAAGTGTAATGCAGTGAAAGCCATTTAATGACCGAAAATAATTTTTATTCTCTTAATTTTGAAAGTAACTAAAATGTTATTCAAAATGATTTGGAATTTACGTGAAAACAACAACAATGAGAAAAGAAAACAGCTTCAGTCCAAGTAAAAATTTTGTTACAAAACTCTTTCCAACATTAGACCGCAAGAGTCGAGCTTCTTAACGTTTATAAAACCATTGTCACTTAACTGATGCTGAAGCGTGCGTCGTCGTGCGCGTTGCTGGTCCGTAATCCATGAGCAAATATTCCACATAATAACTGCTGTTGTGTTTGGCCTCTTAATAATGAGCGCTCGTTAGTGGACGCAGCAGAAGCGCGTTATGTTAACAGCATCCTCTTTATTGAATATCAAACACGGTTTACTCAATTAGCAATTGCTATATTCCCACGAAACCGTGTTTGTTAACCACTTCACAATTCTGGTTTTGTAGTTCCTGTCCGACTACAATTTGAAGCACTTCAGGCACCACAGTCCATGATATGAGAGTTCGTTAATATGTTTATATTTTAATTCGACAGTCCGCTGCACGCTCCAAACAGTTCGTGCTGTTTCACACTTGATACTGTACACACACCTTGTTCCCAAGATTAACGTTCTGAATATCAGTCCTCGATCAGAAAGTTCGAGTACATTGACATATTTCCAGTTTAATCTAGCAGTTCGCAGTGCGCACCAAACGGTTCGTGCTGTTGACACTAGATAATCCTATGCACAGCAACCACGCAATTTGGCAATCAGTACGTCGTCTTGTCAAGAATAATGTTTAGAAAGTCACTTCACGATGAGAAAGTATGTTAACATATTGTTAATTTAATCTCGCAGTCCGCAGTCCGAGGTGTGCACTAAATAATCCCTGCTGTTCACATTGAATACCGTACACACAGGAATCACACGATTTTGCGGTCGGCATATTCGTCTATGGAGATTAGTGTTGGAAACGCCGGTTCATAAAGAGAATCAACGCAACACGTCCGCGGTACGCACCGCCATCAAACGCGTAAATCCGGAAAAAACACAATTCCATAACAGCGACCACAAACACAGCATTCTCGCGCTCTCGCGACACGACAATCCGTCAGTGTTGCCAATTTATTTTCGACTTTATCCCTACATGATATGTGAAAAGTCACTACGTTCACCTTGAAAGTCCGTATGAACACGAAACATTCTAGGCTGACGAGAAAAAAAGAAGAAAAAAAGCAAATAAAGTAATCACGTATTTGGTCGTAGTATTCCCCCTTTATTAACAATTTTGTATAGTGAGCAATCCGGTCACTGTTTTCAAACAAAATATTCACAGTGTTTTTGGGAAGCTTGCTGCTATTAGTCTCTATGCCATGTGCCGCAGTACATCATTTTGTGCTTTCTACTAAAGGCGCCAGCATACGCAGCGAAAGAGAGTTTTTCTTTTGAAAACGACCCATTACTTACAGTTATTCTCTATTGGAAGTGTCTGAAAGCAAAAGATTCATGTTTTGATTTATGTTTCAATTTTTTGTGTTCTTTTAATTGTATTGTCTGTTCTCTTTATCTAAGACTGTAGCCACCAGATACTTTGGAAGCGCAAGGGTGCCGGAAGGGGCGCGAGGAGGATATTCCACATTGTACAAAGAAAGAAAATCATCTCCCAGATGCAAATTTTTATTTCTTCAAATGACTAAATGGTTCAAATGTCTCTGAGCACTATGGTACTTAACATCTGAGGTCATCAGTCCCCTAGAACTTAGAACTAGTGGAGACCGAGGCACATTTTCCATAGGGGCAAGTTTTCTAACTCTATTTAGTTTCGAAAAAAACCGGTAGATGGAACCACCGGCAATACTGTAGGAAGTAGCAACAAAACACACTTCATTTACGAAAGTTTCAGTGTTGTACCAGCAATCACATTGACGGCAGGGCTGTTTTCGTCGTTTTTGCAAAGGTGAGTAAACTTTCACGTTTTTATTGAAACTCAAAATAAACATACTAGCGTTTAACTTGTTATTTTGACATTTCACGCACTGAAAGTTGGTTTCATTCTTTAGGTAACTGTGTACTTGTTTTGTAAATAGCTTACACGGTTACCCATGGACGTAGTGTTTTAGCTCCGAATATGGCGAGGGGGCATGTTTTTCGAAAGCATACAGGACACACATTCCTGCACGTGTCTCGTTGGAAAACGTGCCCCGTCCTAGAACATCTGGTATTATTACTTTAAATATGTATTTGTTGTGTAACAAATTCTGCCAAATAGCCTTCTTTAAAATGGTTAATTGTAAAAAAAAATATGGTTCGCAATTATAGAAAGAAGACCGATAGAGGCTCTTAGACTCCTGAAGTAATAAATGCTGCACTATTAGCCATTAGAGGCGGGTGCAGTGTCAGAAAAGCATCCATGGACTTCAGTATTCCACGTAGGACTCAGAACAATTACTGGTTGAAATTCCGTTCCTTAGACAATCCCCCTCCACCAGTGCAATCAGCAGCTGTGATCCCGCCGCCTCCACTGGAAGAACTATCAGGAACGCAAGTTCCTCTTGTCGGGTGGGAATCGCCTGTCCCAGACTTGCCACAAGCAGAAGAAACCGTGCCAGAAATAGACCTACCACTGCCAGAAGTAGCACCACTGTGCGGCTCTAGGCGCGTCAGTCTGGAACCGCGTGACTGCTACGGTCGCAGGTTCGAATCCTGCCTCGGGGATGGATGTGTGTGATGTCCTTAGGTTACTTAGGTTTAATTACTTCTAAGTTCTAGGGGACTGATGACCACAGATGTTGAGTCCCATAGTGCTCAGAGCCATTTGAACCATTTAGTAGCACCACTCGCAACGCCTCCACCAAACACGCTGACAATAGGATATGCAAAACCATGGCGTGTAAGTACACTTCGCTCCCACACTAATGTAGTAAGAAAGGGTGTTACAAAAAGGTACGGCCAAACTTTCAGGAAACATTCCTCACACACAAAGAAAGAAAATATGTTATGTGGACATGTGTCATGAAACGCTTACTTTCCATGTTAGAGCTCATTTTATTACTTCTCTTCAAAGCACATTAATCATGGAATGGAAACACACAGCAACAGAACGTACCAGCGTGACTTCAAACACTTTGTTACTGGAAATGTTCAAAATGTCCACCGTTAGCGAGGATACATGCATCCACCCTCCGTCGCATGGAATCCCTGATGCGCTGATGCAGCCCTGGAGAATGGCGTATTGTATCACAGCCGTCCACAATACGAGCACGAAGAGTCTCTACGTTTGGTACCGGGGTTGCGTAGACAAGAGCTTTCAAATGCCCCCATAAATGAAAGTCAAGAGGGTTGAGGTCAGGAGAGCGTGGAGGCCATGGAATTGGTCCGCCTCTACCAATCCATCGGTCACCGAATCTGTTGTTGAGAAGCGTACGAACACTTCGACTGAAATGTGCAGGAGCTGCATCGTGCATGAACCACATGTTGTGTCATACTTGTAAAGGCACATGTTCTAGCGCACAGGTAGAGTATCCCGTATGAAATCATGGCGGTCAATAGAGGAAGTACAGTACATACTGACGAAACTAAAATGAGCTCTAACAAGGGAATTAAGCGTTTCCGGACACGTGCACATAACATCTTTTCTTTATTTGTGTGTGAGGAATGTTTCCTGAAAATTTGGCCGTACCTTTTTGTAACACCATATATATATATGAAGTTATAATTTCCATTTTAAATATTAAATGGGCTTGTTTGTACAGGTTTTTACTAATGAACAAGAGCAAATGCTGGTTCAGTATTCAGTATCTCATGAAGGCTTCTGACATCTATTTTGGGCTTACTCCCAAAGAAGTCCGGCGATTTGCTTACACGTATGCTCTTGCATTCAAGCGAAAAGTTCCAGAAAACTGGACAGTAAATGAAATGGCAGGGCGTGACTGGTTCAGCTCGTTTTTGAAAGGAAATCGTCAAATTTCAATCAGAACTCCTCAAGCCACCAGCATGTCTCGAGCCACCAGCTTCAACAGGACAAATGTTGATATATTGTTTAATAATTTGACAAATGTATTAAAGCGCTCAAACTTTGGACCTAATGACATATGGAATATGGACGAAACAGGGATGACCACGGTTCAAAAGCCAGACAGAGTAGTTGGACGTCGTGGCTTTAAACAAATAGGTAAATTAACCTCAGCAGAAAGAGGAACATTCGTGACGGCAGCATTTGCTGTAAACGCTGCAGGAAACGCCATCCCACCATTTCTGATTTTCCCCATGGTGAAATTTCATCAACAGTTCCCACGTGATGGTCGTTTTGGATGTGACAGTGATGCGTACCGATCTGGCTGGATGATGGAAAAAAAAAAATTTTAAGTTCGCCAAGCACTTTGTAAATTATGCACGTTGTTCTGTAACACAACCAAGACTGCTTCTTCTGGACAATCACAATTCCCATCTGTCAGCAGAAGCATTGGACTGTTTCAAAGATAACGGTGTCACATTGTTGTCTTTCCCATCTCACTTCAGCCATAAGCTGCAGCCCTTAGATCGCAGTGTGTTTCGTCCTCTCAAAAAGCAAATTAACACAGCTTGTGATGCATGGGTGTGCACAAACAAAAGACCTATGACAGTTTGTGATATCACATCTATTTTGGCAAGAGCTGCGCCGCAGCCGTTAACACCAGTCAATATTATGGCAAGTTTTAAAGTTTCAGGAATTTTCCCACTTAATCCTGAAATTTTTACAGACTCAGATTTTATGCCACCCTGCTTTACAGACAGACAAACTCCTACTTTATCAAATTCTGAATGCACTATCAGTCCTGAACGGGATTCAAACTTGCCAGAAAAAACGACTGATCACAGCCTCCATTCGAACCCATCGAATTCATCAACTCCTACTACACCAACACAGACTAGCATTTCCGAAGAAGCTTTTCCCTTGAGTTCTACAAAGACCTTTCCTCTTGCTTGTCAAGAAGGCATTCCTTCTACATCGACACAAACTTGGCCAACACCAGAAGAAATTAGACCTTTTGAGAAGGCGACACCTATGAAGCAAACACGACATGGAAGGGAAAAAAAAGGAAGTCAACTATATTGAGTGATACTCCAATTAAAATTCAGCTGAAAATCGAAAAAGATTTATCTAAAAAAAGTGAACTGCAAAAGGGAGCAAATAACAGAGACGAGAAAAACAAAAGCGAATCCCAGCCAGGAATCAGTTTGTATCATCCTCTTCAAACGTAAAAGACAGTAAAACAAAATCTCACAAAGGTATTGAAGGTCTAAATTCCACTGATGATGAAGAACATGAAGCTTGTTTATGAATTTATTGCCTTAAGTCTTACGCCAAGTCTAAAGCAAATGAATAATGGGTACAGTGCACGAAATGCAAGAAATGGGCACATGAAGACTGTACGAAAGGGAATATTGCACTTTTTGTTTGCTTACATTGTGATTCAGACAATGAGTATTAGTATTGTTAAAAAAAGTTTGTATTTGTAAAACATTTAAGTGACATATTTTGTAAAACCTTTAAGTAGCATTTGTTTTTATTTAATGTGGTTGCTTTTGCTATCCTTCTTTTGTAAAGTATTGTAAATTCATAATTAAAATACATATTCAGTGAAATCAAGATAATTACATCTGTTTTACTATGTAAAGTATAGTTGGAAAATTTGCCCCTGTACATTTTAAGTAAGCTGGAAAACCTGTCCGCATACGGGGCAAATTTACCAACACAACATGGTCAGAGAAAATCATTTGCTGACAAGAAGGATATTTACTATTTTCAAAAATATTTGTACAAGGCTATAGATAAAGGTATAGGAAATACAATGATTCGCTGTTTACCTCAAAAAATAAAAATTTTAAAAGGTGGAAAACGTGCCCCGTCTCCCCTACTTAAACCTGATTAACCCAAGACATCACACACATCCCTGGTCGAGGTAGGATTCGAACCTGCGACCGTAGCAGTCGCGCGGTTCCCGACTGAAGCGCCTAGAACCGCTCGGCCACCGCGGCCAGCACTTAAATCACTAGTTTCGGCGTTCCACAAAGTCCCAATCTTCAGGTTATTATATCGTGAACCCTTGTTTCATCCTTGAGGTAGGCCTTTACAGGCCAATTTTCAGTACGCAGTGGTGACAGACGTATACAATATATAAAATTTATAGTGTTGCAACTTTTCCTTCTTTAATTTCTTACTTCGTAAGGCTTCTTTTTCCGTTAAAAAGTCCCTACGTGTCGTTACGATTGGCAACGCTACTCGCTCTACAGACTCCTTTGTTCCTTTTTCATCCGTCGATGTCTCAGTACACTCCTAACCCTCAACTCATCTAGCTTAGCTTTACACAGAACAAAGTTTTACAATTTCACATAAAACCATAATTTCGTATCATTATGTTCGAGGAAAAAAAGGTAAATAATCTATATCTGTATTAATAATAAATCTGTAAAATCGTCGTGTTTGCCTGTTTGTCTTTGAACATGCTAATCTCCATATTACTTTACGGATTTTCGTGGAGTTTTCGAAGTTAACTTGGGCACAGTTTGGGGCCCCGTATAAGTTTTTTCATCAAAATCGTATCACGCAAAAGGTATTTAAGCATATTATAAAAATCTATGTACACTGATGAGCCAAAAGATTATGACCACCTGCTTGTTTGCCTGTCTTTGGATCGATATACGTCACTGATCCTGAACATCACGGATCCGACAGTTTGTTGGTTGTATGTGGCATTAGATCTCTACTCGCAGGTCATGTAATTCGCGTAAATAGTTGGTCGATGATTTGCGACCGCGGTGATGGCGCCCGATAGTGACCCAGATGGGCTCCATAGGATTTAAATTACGCGAATTTGGTGACTTCAACGAGACTTCACTTTGGACGCCGAGATATCAACGAGGCATGAAGGAGCGTGTCTTCGATTACTACCACACGTCCAAAGCAAGCGCAGGAGAATGTCTCCCATAGCATAGCACTGCTCCCACCACTCTGTGTCGGTGGCGCTCTGCACGTTCCGTGCCGCCGTCCATCTCGATGACCGCGTTTGTGGAGACGACCGTTAACCTAGTGCAACAAAGATGTGATTCACCTGAAGAGCCGGCACGGTCAATCCCGATGGTCCCGTTCTCACTGCGATCGTAATTGACGATATCGTTGTGTCAACATGAAAACACGTAGGGATGGTCTGCTGCGGGGCTCCATGTTCAACAGTGTACGATGAACGGTGTGCTCCGAAACACCTGTGCGTGCACCAGCTTTGTGCTCTTTCGGCCGAGATGCCACAGATCACCATCTATCGTACGTTACACAGCAGACAAGCCTCCGAGCCCCACATTATATGAAGAGTTGTGGACGTCCAAAAATTTAGCGCATGGTGGTAGTTTAATTGCCCTCTCTCTTTTTGTAGATGCTTACGACAGTAGCACGTTAACATTAGACCAGCTTCGCCGTTTTCGAGATACTCGTTCACAGGTTCTGCGTAATAATAATCTGCCATTTATCAAAGTCGCCTGTCTAAATGGAATTCCAGCCCATATCTTCGCTAGTGTGTTTTACCATCCATGTCCGCTCCGCTCACATAATTTTGTCACCACGTCACGCGCCCGCAACACCACCAAGCTGCATCCAAAGTCACGGTGAGCAGTGGTCGTAATGCTGTGGCTCAGCAGTGTACATACGTCTGTATGTGTCCACATCTTCTCCGAACGCTTGGGATCTATTACAATCGAACTTCGTAGATGTATCACTTACTATATGGAAAATATCGTTGTGGCAGTAAGATCCAACTACCTGTGAGGATGGGAATGAAAAAGTGTAGTCCACGACAGTGAAAAAGAAGTATAGTCCACCTCGGACGAATACACAGATTTGATTCATCCAGTATTTGAGAAAGAGTGCACATAGTGAGTTTGAGCAAACTTTACACACAATTTCAGACCTTTACGAAATTTACTCTCGCTTACAGTCCCCACAAAACGATGAAAGGAAAATAGTTTATCGGTTACTGCGTTTTTGTTTATGCAATAAAACTGCCTGACGTTTTAATTTATTACTTCTTTACTACTAACTGCATTGCCAGCACATTTTGCAGACGGTGTTCATGTATCTCGTTGTATGTCCCTGCAAAATTATATCTACGTATGAAACATGTTTGTATGAGACATGTGTACGACGTTTGAATTTATTACTTACTTGACAGTACTCCTACTCAGAAAACATTTAGCAGACAGCATCCACATGTGCCACTGAATTTACCTTCAAATGTATTTCACCAAAGGGCACAGAGAGTGGGGGAGGATGAGATGCACAGAGAAAGTAAAAAGGAGGAGATGGACAGACAGAGGGGAAAGGGAACTGAAATAAATACGTACCTGGCCAATGCCGAGTACTCAGTTATTACATTAATAAATATGTAAACACAGAACTACAACGTAAACGCAGAAAAAAACCGACTTCACAAATAGCATCTACACGACGTATGTGGAAACAAAGTTCCAAATTCTTTCCTTCTTTGGGCCCTGTCCCGCATCACGCGGGGTCGGCCATGTTATTACGGATTTAGCAGTGTTAATTGCAGAGGGTGGCCGCATGCCTTTCCTGCCGCCACCCCGAACCGCCCCCCCCCCCCCCCCCCACACACCCACCTACCAGGATGTAAGTAGTGTACCACAGCTGTTTGCGTCTAGTTTAAGCCATGAAATAGTGCGAAAGGCTGTAAATGTCTGTGAGACGTGTAACTGAGGCGGTACGTGAGGAACAGCCTGGTACTCACCTAGTGGGATGTGGAAAACCGCCTAATAACCACATCCAGGCTGGGTGGCAGACCGGCCCTCGTCGTTAATCCGGCGGGCCACCCGAGTCCATGAAGCAGCGCATTAGCGCTCTCGGCTACCGTGGTGGGTCAAAGTTACAAATGCGTTACCATAATAAATTTCTACAGTCTACGAGGAAAAGACAAAGAAAGAATAGCAGCAAGAAAGAAGAAAGGCGAAAAAAGGAGTAAGTATGTTTCGCAGCGTTCTACAAACACCAGCACATTGGACTGGTCAGTTCGCATGTATCTCGGAGTTTTCAGAAGACGACTGCGCGAAACTAAGAGAGTACCGAAAACAGACACGTATCAGCATTTCTCTAGTGGTTTACTAACATTACAGCTACTCAATTCGGGCACTGGTTGCTACGCGACAAGTGTCAACACGGGATGAGGAGCACGATAGCAGCCGGCTTTGTAAATCTGTCCTTTGAGTGGCCTATCTGGAGGCGCATCAAAAGTAAATGGTCACATTTTCTAAACCCGGTAACTATCGCCCATTGCGACACAGGAGTTTGAAATTGGGCTCAAAGGTGCCTACAAGTTTCCTCTTTAATGGTGCAAACGCGTGGCACCTCGCGACGTCACACTGGGGCTCAGTGACGCTTCAACTAGCAAAGTGTCGACAGGTGCGACAAAAAAGCCAGATGGGTTACTGATGTCACATTGGCACCAAATTCCACCAGATTCTGCTAAACGGCACGTGTCATGCGATGGGAAGGTCGTCGCACTCCCTCTTACCTACATTTCATTCCTTCTTTCGACGCCTCTGCCATTGAGGTCGAAAACCCGATGCCCAGTGTTGAAATTACGGTGATTTCATATGGTTGGCCTAGGACAACATTTCATACTCACCGCTGCTCAGGACACGAAAAGGCCTCAGCATGTAGCATTAAGTGCTTCAATAAAACCACCCTTTCCTCTGGGGCGTTGATTCCCACACATTCCGCAGTCGAAAATCGCAGTTCACCGTGTGATGAGCAACAGGGCGACATTTATAACAGCGTCTGACAGTGATAACCTTCTCTAAGAACATCGTGGGCCTGAAAACCCACTGAAGGTGATCTGGCCTTTTTGGAGTGTAGCGCGACCGTAATATTTGCTGTAGTGCACAGAGAGGAATCAGTAGGAATCGTTCATAATAATTAGACGAAATTTTAACATTATCCGAAGCAGCAAATGGTGTGTACGCCTTTTCAGCGCCGTCTGTTTCGCGCCCTTCTGTGGCATGATCACGTGAGGGTGCGACATGCGTGAATAAAGGGACCCACTAAGACACCCCCCCCCTCCCCTCCCCAGTTCGGCAGCACTATCGACGCCCCCTGGACACGTTTACCGAACAGTTTAAAAATGTACCTGTTCAGAAAACTACGTGATTTCAGCGCTGGGAGTTGCGGTTTTGACCTGCAGCAGAGAGGCGCGGAAGAATGCGTGAAAAATGGATAACAAAGGGTGTGATGACTTTTGCGTCGAGTGAGATGTCCATGGTAGCGTTGGGCGGAATTGTTATGAAATGGGGTGCCAATGTGTCACCATTAACCGACCTTACACCTAACATGAACTCCTGAGCTCTGGTCTTTTCTGCCGCGTGTGTCAACAACTTCTGTTTGAAGTGTCGCCGAGCCCGATGGTAAAGTCGCAGGGCGTCACTTTCTCGCACCATTACAACGAAGGCTGCAGGCACCTTTGAGCAGTTTCCAACTTATGCGTGGTGATGGGAGACAATTATGTGGTTTCCAAAGAGTGACCTTTTAATCATGCAGCACAGTGTGATTACTCCATGCGCCAGTATGGAGCAGATGAATTGCCTACATGTCCTGGCACACCTGCCCCTTAAGTAGTGTGCTCTGCAACTGGGCCACAACACGTATTACGAAACGAAATTTGGAGAGATGTTCTATGCACTGATGTACATCATTTTCCTATGTGTCTTGTAGTGTAAGCTGCGTTGTTTCTCAAACGACGAAGGTACTAGTAAATAATCTTTTGTATAATCATGTCAAAGTGACTCAGCAGTTACGAAGCTAGACCTCTAGCCGGACGGATCAGGTCAAAGTGATTCAGCAGTTACGAAACTAGACGTCTATCCGGACGGAGCAGGTTTGAGATACCCATTACACAGTCATGATTTAAGCGATCTCGTGGTCTTCATAAACTATTTTGAGGGAGTGCAGGTATGCTCGATGAAACAATACATATGGCAGTTTATTCTTCACCGTAGTGCTCCGTTTCTAATAACCTAGCGCCGACAGGACATTTAATTCGAACACTTTGTCGTTCCCTATACTTCACTAATTCAGCTACTGTTTTTGCAAATAGTGCTCCGTTTCTAATAACCTAGCGCCGACAGGACATTTAATTCGAACACTTTGTCGTTCCCTATACTTCACTAATTCAGCTACTGTTTTTGCAAATAGTAAAACTGTTTTCATGTCAAAACACACTTTTTGTTTACTAAAATACCGAAGGAAAAGGAAAACTACGATTTAACATTATGCCTACCACAAAGTCAGTAATGGTTGAGCTCGGATTGGGCAATTCTAAGAAGGAAATCGATCTCGTCCTTTTCATACGAACTTTTTCCCTAAGAGATTAAGGGAAACCATCGAAAACCTAACACAAAAAATACAGATACCATGGCAGCAAAAGTTGATACGGAACTAAACATGTCCAAGTAGTCTCTACTCTCAATTACAGAGACAATACCGTAACCAAAGTAAAACAGTCAGTCTTATATATTCAGTACTATTTTATTTTTACCAATTTACCAATATATCCTAACTAATTATGGAAACCAGTGCACGACACAGATGAAAACTGTCGTGTTATGCAAAAAAGTTGTTTGAAATGTGAAATTTAGCGATGGTATTTCATGTATTAAACTTTACACCCACAGTTATACAAAACTGACCGAGAACTCCTACACTAATAAATTAATAATTCTGCTGTTCTTCCAGTCAGTATTGAAGAAGTTAAATACCAATAACGCATAACCAAAGTAACAAAAAATGGATGTCAGAATCATAGCAGCAATGGTAGAAACAAAATTTGGTTGGGTGGAAATAGTCAATCCTAGAAACATAACAATGGAAAACAATCCCACCGGACTGATATGAAAAGATCTAAAACACAAATACAAGCAAATACGACGTATTGATATAGGTCAAATATGTCCTCATCATACTACACAGCAAAGAGACAAGTGGATCAACATTTATATAGCAACAAATAATTAATTTTTCTTTCATAAACTTGTGTCCAAACGTTTCAGAACAACACACCTAATACGTAGTGTACGTTATGGCTGTGCCACCGAGTAAGTAGGCCCGAAGGCTCAAAATCGTTGATGTACTTGTTAGAATCAGCGTAGATGGATTAAACTCACTCTGATAAACTAAAGAAGACCGTCAACACTGAAGTGAAACAAATCACCAGAAAATGTTGTCAGTTGTTACACAGAACTACAGTTGCAGTTCGACTCATGGAGCAATGCCGGATTGACCCGTCGAGAGACGCTAACAGTTGGTTTCCAGGATCTTGGGGGGCTCTCCATAATAATAGATCAAAAGACGATGGCGATTTCAGCGATACTAACAACGCCGTCATTAGTTTGTGGTGCAGTCTGAATGGTTTTCTGGACTGACTTGGCAGACGGATACATCTGTGTCTATCAGATGGTTGCCTGGTGAACAGACTTTAAAATGACTTCAACGTATGTAAACACTGTTTACGGGCACAGCCACGTTTGATTTATTACACATTCAACTGTATCTTTAGATGGCCAACAGTAAAAAAGCAATGGTACGTCACTACTTGGACAATTTGCAACATGTGATCACGCTAGAAAAAATGATAACAAAAATTGTAGTCACCTTGTTATTTTCTACAACATGTAATAACACTAAAAAACGTATAATAATTGTAACAAAAACTGTAGTCACCTTGTTATTCATCTACAAATCGCCGCACAACGTATTACCCACCCTTAAGCTGCTGGCCGTAAACAGATGCGGTGCTCCAGTCTCGTAGACTGAGGAGGGCACGGCGACCCGCAGTCCCCTCAAATCAACGTCTAGCGGTGTGTTGCTAGGCAACTGTCGATCCACATCGCACGTGCAATACATTGTTCACATTCACAAGAGGGGCAACATTCAGGCGCGACGAACATATTCCAAATGCGTGCAGTTGAAATGTAATGAGCTAGATATGCATGAAATATGCTTTAGGAAAAAGATTTGCTGCAGTATAAGTGAGCAGGAAAACAACAGGCAGTAATCAAAGAGTATATGTAATAACTGTCGTTTAAAATAAAAAGAAAAGATAAAGAAAATTTCCATGTCTGTCAGATGCAGAAACGCATTATTATGATAACTAGATCAGTTACGTTTCTTTAGAGAGTAGTACAAAGCATTTTAGGAATTTGTTTGCATTTTCATAAGCTGCTGGAGCTTATATTAGCATTTTATTTTATGTCTATGTGCATGTTATTCTGCTTCTCTTGTCCTGCAATCGTCTGTTTATCGTATAAATGGATTGCACGTTCTTCTTTGTGCAGAAATTCACATACACACAAACTATTACTCGCATGTAATATGTTACGATTTTATGTGACGCAAACAGAGTGGCTGTTTGGGAGTCTGTGGATTTCTGCAACATTGACGTACAGTACCTTAATACCACAAAAAGACAATTGCAGAGCAAGAGGACCAGAATAACCACGAAAATAACACACAGGACTAACGTAAACTCCCACAGAATTTTAAAATGTGAATAAATCCATGAAACCCATGCTGCTACGAATGAAAACAGGTAACTGGTGCAGACTTTTATTATTAAAACCATTACTGACACGCCTGTATTCTTTGAAAAAAAAAAAAACACTATGACGGATGAAATTAAGGATTATGCCATAGTAGTTTGATCTACGAACTGGTTGATTAAAATTTTGGTAATTGCGCATATCAATATGTACATATTCGCTATTTGTTCAAAGCTAATCCTCTTTCTCGGTTCTTATAGTCCATGGTGTTGCAAATCCTCCTCTTGGAGTTTCTTGGAGTCCACAGCATCCTAGACATGTGTCGTCCATCTTCGAGTCGATCGACCTCGTTTACAAAAATGGTTCAAATGGCTCTCAGCACTATGGGACTTAACATCTGAGGTCATCATCCCCTAGAACTTAGAACTACTTAAACCTAACTAACCTAAGCACATCACACACATCCATGCCAGAGGCAGGTTTCGAACCTGCGACCGTAGCGGTCGCGCGGTTCCAGACTGTAGCGTCTAGAACCGCTCGGCCACACCGGCCGGCACCTCGGTTACACTTCCCATCTCGGATCCACATCCACTCCTTCTTTGGGCATCAATTAATATGTCGAACAGTCATACCATGTTGAAGACACGCAAGTAATAATCGTAACCTAAGTACTAGAAATAAATGGCGAGCAGAAACACCTATAAAAGCTTCTCACTTGAAGTCGTAATACGAGCTATGGAACTGGTTATTTGAGTGTAGATTACATGCGGTTCCTATTTAGGTTTATGGTGTTTGTTCTTTCTTGAGGCTGTATGACTTTTTTTGTAAACGTTTTCATTCCTGGAACAAAGTTGTCTTTCAATGCTTTGGAGAAGACATATAAGAAGTTGGTCCCACACGTTGAAAATAATAGGATGATAGAAATGAGAAATTTAATTTGGTATGTAGTATTCTGTTTATCGATTCACGAAGTACATGTTTGATTTTGCAACAACTACTTCAGTGGTGACAAATTAACCAGGGAGTATATCTCATACACTTGTAACACAGCGTCTTCTTATTTCATCCAATAGGGATCCATTTCATTGGCGAAAAACATTATGTAGAACGCATCACGCACTAATTATTAGAAAGGTGCCGCTTGTTACTTTCCAAGATACTGCCCATTATTACTTTTACTTTTTGCCCCAGCTAGTCAAAGCATGTCGTCGGAAACAGAACAGATTAGGGGCCATCCCATCATGCAAAAAGAATTTAATAGTAAGTTAGTTACTTGGACGTTTCGGAAATCATAGCTGCGACCTCTCGCTCGATTGTAGCATATTTTCTCAGTGAAAATGATGGCCGTGTGATAATATTTCACAGCTCTCTCTTTTCCTTTCTATTAAAACGTTCTCCCTCTGTCTGGGACCAAATGAAAATTTATTCCTATGCGCCAATAGTCTTTCACCTTTTCACTACCTTTCTTTTTCTTTTCTAAATCATTTTTGTCTTCCTTCACACAACTTCATATATGCTATCCAGCACACCTGTTCTTCTCCTGCTTCTGCCCATGATTTATTCAAAATTTAAAACTTTTCATCTGAAAACTTCTATTTGTGCTGCTTTACGTTATGTATTTCGAAATATTTTTCAGCTTTTGCATCCAGCTCGTTATTAATTTCTTTTCATTTAAATAATAAAAACGTGTTTTGTCAGCCTATTCTCAGTCATTTTGTAGAAATGTTCAGAAATTGTCAACCTTTCATTTCTTATTGATTCTGTTATTTTTTTCTATATTTTGAGAGATTCCATCATTGCATCTTAGTCATAAGCTTATTTTCTTCTTACTGGATCTAAAATCTTCCCCGTAAAGCTTCACTCTAATATTTCTATTTTGTCTAATTTTTATTTCAGTATAAGGCATTAACTTCTGTAGAGGCTTTCTGGTTTTTCTACCTCACTCTGATATATCAACTTTACATTTCTTGGGATGCAATTTTTAGCATATTTTATTATTTTTTATTCTCACTTTTTATTATCTTTCCTAGATACCTGGTCTTTCTGAGTTGCTCTATTTTACCAATGCCTATCTATAAAAATTTTTGGTACATTTTTGAGATAATGATAAATCTGGCTTTGCCTGGCGAAGCTACTGTCTTTCACAGGTCCAGCAGGTAGGAGCACTCTCTCATATCCTGCATACCAATTATTCCAATCATTTTCCCATTTATTTTAAGCGAATTCAACTCCAAATGAATGCTTGCAATAAAAATGACCAAGGCTCCAGTTCAGGGAGAGGGTAGACGATGACATGGACAGATGGGGGAGGGGAGGCGGAAATGGACATAGCGAGGGGAAGGAGGAGACGCAAAGAGAGAAAGGAAGAAGAAAATGGAGAGAGGTAGGGAGAGGAAGTTATGGACAGAGAGAAGGGCAGAAGGAGATGAGGACGTATATTCAAGTCCCAGATATACGATATAAAGACAACTCACTGTTTAATGTTGTTACCAAGAATCTCGAAAAGTTCTTGACTGATTTAATTCAGATTTTTACACCATGCTTGAACAAACATGTGCATGAGCGAACGGTACATATTTTTTGATTGTATATGTAGTACACAACTGTATTTTTATCATATAACAGGGAAATATTGTTAGAACAGGTTTCGAAAACTCTTCACCGACTTAGTTCATAAACTTACACTATTTCTAATAAACGTTCAGACGAACATAAACGATGCATTTTCAAAATGTATAATGTTATCATAAAAATCTCAAAAAGTTTTTGACCGATTTACTTCCAATTTTTACACAGTGCTCTAATAACCATATGGACGGACATGAGTCAAAACGTTATGGCCACCGGCTTAATAGCTTCTTCATTCGTCTTTGGAACGAAAGACTTAACTGATACTGCTTATCAAGGATACGACATTTTGCTGGTGGGTTTGTTTATGGAGATGTGTAGCATTCGATATCCATCCACGGGTCATGCAATTCGCGTAAATGACGGACCGCTACTATGCGTGCTTGGTGATGGCACCCAATAGCGACCTAGGTGGGTTCAATAGGATTTAAATCAGGCGAATTTGGTCACCGAGACATCTGCGTGAGTGATAAAGCTCATCAAACCTCTGTAGCACGGTTCTGGCTTCGAGACGCGGACAGTTTTACTGCTGAAAGATGACATCGCCATCAAGCAAGACATCATGCGTGAAGGAATGCAGATAGTTAGGTTCAGAGCTGTCAGCGTGTCTTCGATTACTACCACAGGTCCAATGCAAGCGCAGTAGAATGTGTCTCATAGCATAACATTGCTCCCACCATCCTGTGTCCGTGGCGAGCTGCACGTTTCGAGCCGCCGTTCACCTCAATGACGGCGTTTGTGGAGACGACCATCAACCTACTGCAGGAAAGAGGTGATTCACCAGAAAAGCCGACACGTTTGCATTGATCAGCGGTTGAATTCAGATGGTCCCGTCTCCTCTGTGATCGTAATTGAGTATGTCACCGGGTCAACATGAACACGTAGGGGTGGTCTGCTGCGGAGCTCCATATTCAACAATGTATGCTGAACAGTGTGCTTCGAAACACTTCTGCGGCACCAGCATAGCGCCACCAGGTGACATCCAGTATATATATATATATATATATATATATATATATATATATATATATATATATATATATATAAATAAGGGTGTCCCAAGATATAATGGGGATTTTTTTCGTGAAATTGAAAACGCATACCCTCTGTTTTTTTCTGTTTGACCTGAATAACTCACATACTAAATATTATTACAATTAAATTATTATAACACGTGCCGACTTGACGCTAAACATGAGACCTGAAAACTTTCACTATGTGGGAATGGAGCGATTCTGGAACTTAATGATTGATTGGTACATAAAACACCAAATTGTCCAAATAGTGTTTATTCACTATTTAGCATGTAAAAACATTAGTCTCTAAATTTTCGTTTCAAAGTTTGTTTTCTGCAGTCAGGATAAATCTTTCGGTGTTCTTGTACGCAACGTAGCAAAAATTGTTTTTGTTCCTCCTCAACGGAGATTAAACCATGAAAGTCTTGCAATCACTTGACCGCTATTTCAGCTGTACCATTCACTGCTCTCAGCGCTGAAATCTTCTTTCTGGATTCTTGAAAGGAAGCATTGTTTGACCCTATGGCAGGACATTCGTGGAGAAAACTGTTATCAATTTTAAGACGATGGAAAAATGACTTGCTTCTGACTAAAATGAAGTCGTAGATGTTTTTCTCTGTAATTAAGAAAGATCAAACCAGTTAACAAAATTGTGATGTAAACAGAAAACTAAAGCAACAACGTCTCTATTCATTTATTTAACTCACCATATAATGGACCGTAAAGTTCTCTCTTCGAAGGGGTGTAACGGTTAGCATGAGCTGATAAATTATCTTTGGTTAAATTTTCAACCATTTTTACTTTTGTTTCCAGATCCAAATCGTCGTCAAACAGTGATAAGACAAACTTCATCAGTCAAATACCATAAGTGCTGGCTTATCTTCTGTAGAGCTGCTTTTGAGATGTATTTATCTATTTTTTCGTATTCCTTCATTGACTTCAAAAAGCACAAATCTTGGAGCCATGGCTTGACGTAGGATGTCACGATGAACAGTCAAGCGTCAAACAGCGCTACCTTCTCCTTGCTCAAAATTATTAACTGAGCACAAAGTAATGATATTTTTAGGGAATATATAGCTATCGTCATCCATTGAGATTGGTGTATGGCACCTGGAGGCCGTATCTTGAATTTTCTGTCTGTATCTCCACCTAAAAGTATAACAGAAAGCTCAATCAGCTCTCGGTAACCATCTCTGATTATTTCTTTTGTCAGTTCAGTGCGGTAAAACTCAAGCAGATTGTCAATTTCTGAAACAGTCAGGTGCATTGCCACATTTCCTTTGTAGCACTGTATGTTATCTGGATCTACACTTTTCCAGTTATCTCTGAACTTTATGAAGAGTGGAATATCAGGGCTTGTTGTCACTGAACTGATTTTTACCAGGAACACGTTGTTTAACACTAATTCATACACGTGGTCGCGGTAAGGAAAAAGAAGTATTTGCTCAAGTAGCACACAGGCACCTTTGATATGACCTGTATTTGAAGCCGTAGTATCACAACAAAGAAACTGCACTTTGTCTTCGAGATTCCAGACGACAATCGGGTTCCAAAAAGCTTTCGTCTGTTTACATCCTGAAGGGTTTTCCAACCTTGGCACAGCAATAAGTTGCTCTTTATTTCTATATGAAATAACTATCGGAAGACGTTCTTCTTTTGATTCCCAATCATGTGTAGTAAGCAACAGTTTGCCATCCCAATGAACAGTCACACCGTCTGGTACCTCGTTTTGAAAATTAACTTTTATAGCTTCCGCAAGCTCTTCCCGTTTCTCTGTACGAATTCATTGAATCGAGGACTTACTTATAGAAAATTCATCAGTATTACATCCAAGTACCTCAATGGTAACTTCAAGAATATACACTGAATCACTCAAACTCAACTGACACGTATCTAGCGCTGCTACTAAGTTTGGAGCAATGAAATTTTTCCGCATAGTTGTTTTACTGGTTCCAGATTTTATGTTCTCAATCACAGTTGGGAAAGTTTCTTGCAAACACATCCCAGTTTCATTACAATCTGAAGATGAGTCATTTTGTAATGCTTCATAAGATGCTGTCGAAGGAGCTGACGTGGAAAAATATTTAGCACGTTGGTTTTCTTCCTCAATAGTTCTGATGCGCGTCCTTTCCTCTTTATTAACCAGTTTCTTGTCCACTCCAGCTAAGTGACCAGGCTGACCTGGCTCTCTCTCTCTCTGTCGCTGTAAAAAGATTTTACCTTCATTTATTTTCATTGACCGAAGGGCATCGGCGTATGCAATGTCGGACAAATCATCCAACTTGTTGACAAACTCTTATCGGCGCTGCTCAAATACCTTTTGGGTTTTTTGTGCATTTTCTTGCAACTCCCTCCAAACTTGATATAGGTTCACTAATTTCTTCACACAATTAGGTACAGATTTGGTACGTATACGCGCCTTTTTCCAAAAGATCATACAATCCCCAAAAGATTATACATTACCATGTATCTACATTACGTATGTAGATTGTGGACAGTCTGGGAATGTGGGTCTCACGGGAAGCGTGCAAGGGATAATTCCCTGCAGTCGGGCTACTCATCTGTGTCCGCGGTGGTTTCGCCGGCACGGTAGCTCAGCGTGTTCGGTCAGAGAGCTGGTTGGCCCCTGTAATAAAAAAACTGAGTGGAAGGAACAACAAACGAACTTCAACAAATGTCGTGTGATGTCCGCAACGACCAAACCCAACGAAACCAAACGATCAACAACGAAAAAAAAAAAAGATGGATAGAGCGTCTGCCATGTAAGCAGGATATGCCGGGTTCGAGTCCAGGTCTGGGCACACATTTTCAGCTGTCCCCATCGAGGTATATGAACAACACCTGTCTGCATCTGAGGGCTTCAATTAATTATCATTTATTCTAGAGAAGCAGCACGGTCATCAAAGGTAAACCCAAGTAAAGCCAACCTCACATGTTTCAATGCAAGTCGGCACGGGTTGCCAACATCCTAAGGTTCTGAAATTTTACATATAGTTGTTTTAGCATCGTACAAATAAATTAAGAGGGTATGCGTTCAAATAAAAACTACTTCGAATTTTTGGGACACCCTAATATGTATGTATGATAGGGAAAACTTGTTACCAAAAAGTTGTTATGTAGAAAAATTCTTGATCAAATTATTTAATATTTTTACTGAATACCCTAACAAACGTTCACACGAACGTAGGTTATATATTTTCGTAAACAACAATGTACAGCTTTTCTGTGAAAACCGGCAGAGAGAAAGTGTGCTGTGTTGTAAAAATCTGCGGTTTAGTTTCCCTTCCCGCAGTCAGTTTTAACTACGACAGCATGGAATTTGACCCATTAGACACGCTGTACTGCCCACATATGTTATTTCTTCTTAAATACAGGGTGGGACAAATAAAAGTAGCTCCTGCGAGTGGATACTATTGAACGTAAATGTATGCATACAACCACGTCCCATGACGCACACACTACGTGTACGCTCGTCACGAGATCCACTCTGGTTCAGAGCGTATTGTGGCTGTGTCAGTATGAGTGGAGCAGTAGGCTATAAAGGGGACGCTGGTACTCACAGTGGACCAGCGGGTGGTCGTTGTGGAAAGTTTAGTGGCAACAAAGTCGTGGAAACAGTGTGGTCAGTTATTTGCTGAGAAGCTTAATGGTGTCAAAATGCCTGGAAAGAGTGCCATGCAACGCTTAGTCCGAAAATGGCGTCAGACAGGATCTGTTTTGAACAAGTCAAAAAGCGTTCCGAAACATGTTCGCACATGAGACAGTGTGGCTGTAGTTCACCAGAATATGCTTCAGAGTCTTAACATATCAACCCGAGGACTGTCGCAAGAGACCGACATATCACGTGGATCGTGCTGACGAATACTCCACCTGGACCTGTACATCCCGTTGTCCACATATTAAAACTAGCAGATGCTCCTCAGCGCCTCCAGTTTTGTGAGTGGCTGTCCACTGAGATAACAATGAATGGCTTGGACATGGATCTGTTCTTTATGCCTGACGAAGCCTGGTTTCACCTGAGGTTTTAGGTAAACTCGCAGAATCACAGCTTCTGGGTAGCGGAGAAACCGCATAACTTCCGCGAAACACCATTTCATGATCAGAAGGTTGGGGTTTGGTGTGCAGGACCTGAACGCCACATTATTGGTCCCATCTTCTTTCATCAGACGCCTACTTCAGCGCGTTACATTACCAACATTCTGAAACCATTTGTAGTAGCATTAAAGGAGGAGAAAAAGACCTACAGTTACTACCAACAGGATGGAGCAACTGTCCATACAGTCGGGCGAACCTTGCAGCACGTTTACACAATCTTCAAGCCTGATGGAGTTGTTAGCAGAGGTCAGACAGGTCGTAGCCCTAGCTAGCCACCTAGATCACCTGATCTGTCAGTGTGCGATTCCTTTGTATGAGAAGCCCTCAACTTTAAGGTACATCGAAACAACCCTCATAGTCTTCAAGAACTGCAGCAGAACATTTCGGATGAGACTGCAGCAATTCCAAGAGTCCATCTTCAATATGCCTTCAGCATCTTGCTGACCAGGGTCCAAAAGTGCCAAGAGATGGTTGGTGGTCACTTTCAGCATCTGCTATAGTCAGGTTAGTACTGTATTACCTTTGTGCCTTGGAACTCTGTTCCCTGGGCCACTTTTATTTCCGCTACCTTGTGTATTTTGAAACAAAAATTGTGTACAGAACTATGTGCCGTTTTGTTTTCTTCCTCATAATCGGTTTTCACAGAAAACTTGAAAATTGTGTTTATATCTTATCGCCTTGTGGTTGGAATAGTACTACGGAATCTGAATCGTCTGAAACTATGTAATGCTACCCGTTCGCAGATTAAAACTATGTGAAGTACTGTCACTGAATTTACTATTCTCACAGATCCATGCAAGCAAGCAAAATTATTGTTTAACGTCCCATCGACATCGAGCGCTAGCATGGAACATTTCGAGCATGGGCAGGAAATCGGCTGTGTCCTTGCAAGGAAATCATCTTGCCATTTGCCTTGATTGTTTTAGGACTGATGGACGTATGTTTGAAGCGTGGTTTTCCCGGACACAAGTCTAGCGTGCTAACCACTGCGCTACCTCGGTCAGTTAACAGATTCAGCAGCAGGAGAGGCCTCTAGAGCCCCACATATCAGTGATTCCAACCGATTTACCCGTTAATTTTAACCCACTTCAGTTCCCAGTCAAGGTTTCGTTGGCAATAACGATAAACAAGGCTCATGGTCAGAGGGAGAGAGGAAAGGGGAGATGGTAAGGGGGGAGGGGGGGGAATAGACATAGAGATGGGAAAGGAGGAGATGGTCAGAGAGGGAGAGGAGGAAGAGGTAGAGAGACACAGGCAGGAAGAGGAGACTGACAGAGACAGAGAGGAGGAAGAGCTGGAGAGACATAGTGTGTGAAGAGGAGATGGCCAGAAGGAGGGAGTAGCTGACGGACAGAAAGAGGGGACGGAACTAGATTAGCACGTATAGCCGGTTCCCATACATATTTAGCAATTGCAAAGCCTTTCCAGGTTCGCTAATCTATGTATATGAGTAAAATCCCAAAAGCAGTTAACAGGTGTCATTTGAGTATTAATCGATTCTACAATAATGTCATATCTTTGCTCTCGAGCTGTTGCATGTGAGCGAGAAGCGATTTTGTAAACTTTATCGCAGCGTTACATTATAATCTTTGGTATGCGCATAGGCGCAGTAGCAGATAGTGGTTAGTTGTGTTAGAATGAGGAAGCAGTTGTAATGTTATGTTTCAAATGTAAAGCTTCAATTTATCGATTTGTTTAATTAAGATGATGATGTAATGATAACTGATATGCGAAGGAGGAAGCTTAATGGAATCTTTTATTTACGTGAAGAGGAATTATCAGGTAATTTTTTGTAGTCACTCTTATTATTGCAGCGCCATTTTTCACCTACCTTTCTCTTACATTTTTTAATTGATCATAGTTTTTTTCAAATATAAAAAGGGAACCAAATGTGTTCCGATAATACTTCGATTTGCAACTAACAGAACTCATTGCACCTCACAAGTGTCTCTCTGTAGATATAGTAATTTGCAGCTTCAGCATAGCGGCGCGCAAGACAGAGCATTACTGCAACACGTCATCCAGATTTGCGCAGAATAGAGATGACTAAGTATTTTGATGTGTTTTTATTAAATCAGGGCCAACTTATGTCATTCAGAGACAGTTCGATTTTTCTGTGTTGTGTATCAGTTCTAGTTCTGGCGTCTGGGATCAGTTTTGCCAAAATAATTGTTGTAGGTTTTATGTCAAGGTTCAGTATTCAGGCAGTTTATACTGTTCCAAATTCCTGTAGTGAGTTATTCATTTTATCAGTATTAAAGCCTTGCCTTCTTAATACGACAGTTTAATTTTCTATTACGGTTCATTATTACTTCTGCACAGCTCTCATTATTCAATACAGAGTACGCCATTTATATTTTTGTTATTTAAGGATAACTTTCACAGTACCTAGAATCATAGAGCAATTTAACCATACGAAGCTTGCACTGCAAAAAGTTGTTTCCTGCCCGATAATAAGAGAGTGACGGAAACCTGTGATATCATCATGTAGCCGGAAATACATTAATTATATACATACAACGAACATGTATATGAGGCCACTGAGGATAATTTGCAAATGTAAAGAAGCGAAACGTGAGTAGTATTAAAACAAGCAGCCTTTTATTTTGCTGCATGGACTGATCGTACCTCCAAGAATATAGTAATAATAATGAAACGTTCATATAATTTGTTCAAGATTTTACACCTAGGAAAAACGACTAGAGACTAAGTTTTCATCTGACCAGCCAAACACATCGTAAAATCTTTACACCAGTTCCTTTACGGGAGAGGAAGATACCAACGCACTCTAATTCATAATTTTGAATACGCACTCCAAACAAGAATTTTTGTCTAACATTTCACAAATAAACATCAACTGTTTGAAAAACAAAAGTTCCCAGGGATCCAATTAAATTATCTTTTTTAAAATCCTTATAGACTGATTCATAAGTATCTGGCACAACATAACTGCGTACTTTATTGTTTATGTCAATTCAATATCTCAGCCTAGTTGCAGTTGTTTGTATAGGATATTTTTCCTTATCTGCTACAGGACATTTGTATAGTTACTAGCCGCAGTGTTGACCTTTTTAATAAATCGACGAAACATCGCGGGCATAGTAATCCCGTTTGAAGATGTGTCGAGTATGACGTTCGAATGATACAGGTAGACGTTGCATATGGCAACCGTAGAGACACGAAATCTGAGCTGTCTGTTACAGTAGGGTGTCTAGTGAACAACACACCACGTCGCGAACTAATCGCCTTTGAACCTGGAATTACTATCGGCACAAGAAGCATAAGTCACTGTATAAAGAAGATCACACAAGAAGTGAGGTTTCCGAGCTCAACGCTGTGTAGGAAGTATCTTCAGTGACGTAGAGAGAATGTATCCACACACGCAAATTGTCGCAGAGGACCTTCGCAAGTGTTTGGCGAACGGGCGTCACGTCGGAGGCACAGAGTGATCCAAGGTCTGCTTTGAATTAGGTCATCGCCGATTTGACTGGGGGGCCTCCACTCCCACCGGGAGTTCAGTGAGTCCAGAAAGGAGACAAGTTGACAAGTTAGCTGCAGGCACTCAACTGCCTCCTAACCAACACACAGCCATCACTGGCAACGAGGAAGAACGAGCTTTCATCACAAAACACAGAAGACCTCCACCCTGCCTTCCAATGAACTCTCGCTTGACACCACTGAATTCGCAAATGGTGGTGGTTTGGGGACAGTGGAATGCGCTAATAGGGCGCCTGGCTCGGAGCTTTCCTCGGAGTTACCGGTTTGTAACAGTTCGTTGTGTCACTGTGGCGCCAAGTGCTACTCAGATTGCTGCTGCAGATACAGTACGACGCGCCATAGTCATACGCCGAACACGATGGTCTTCCTTCTGAGTAGAGCCACGTGACTGTCCGGAGCCCGGTCTTCCTTCCAAATCTTTCCGCAATATCACAGAAGGAACATCCAGCCTCTCGTAGCCCTACTACACGACTTCGTTCAAATTGAGTGAAGTGTCGATAATGGCAGCTTTGTCGCCTTAAAGACATTCTTGACTAATGTCAAGTCTCCACAGGCAGTCTTAAAGGTAACTAACGCTCACGGCCGTTAGAGCGTGTATTTAAAGGAAACCTGATTTGCATCCTCATACTGGCGCTACTTTCGCCACTCTTATGCGACCGGCGCGAAATCTGAGTAGATATCACCCTTCAAATGTTGAAACAAGATCAACTTTCGTTTACTATGTAAGTAACCTGTTTAGGTTTTTATGTTGGTAACGCCACGTCTCGCTCTGTGTGAAAATCACTGACTGTGCTGTGTGCAGTTTGTGGCTGGTTTGCATTGTTGGAATATTTGCTATTGTAGTGTTGGGCAGCTGGATGTGAACAGCGCGTAGCGTTGCGCAGTTGGAGGTGAGCCGCCAGCAGTGGTGGATGTGGGGAGAGAGATGGCGGAGTTTTAAGAGCTGACGATCTGGACGTGTGTCCATCAGAGACAGTAAATTTGTAAGACTGGATGGCATGAACTGATATGTATATTATGACTTCTGAACACTTTTAAGGTAAATACATTGTTTGTTCTCTATCAAAATCTTTCATTTGCTAACTATGCCTATCAGTAGTTAGTACCTTCAGTAGTTACAATCCCTTATTTAGCTGGCAGTACTGGCGCTCGTTGTATTGCAGTAGTTCGAGTAACGAAGATTTTTGTGAGGTAAGTGATTCATGAAAGGCGTAGGTTATTGTTAGTGAGGGCCACTCTTTTGTGGGGATTATTGAAAGTCAGACTGCATTGCGCTAAAAATATTGTGTGTCAGTTTAGTGCTGATCAGAATAAATAAAGAGAAATGTCTGAATACGTTCAGTCCTGCTCAACTGTGTGAAAATCAAATAACGTAAGAGGTTTACCAGCATAGTCATTCATAAATTTTTCTAAGGGGAGGTTTCATAACTACATATATATATTCGCTTTACGGGCGAAAATATTTTGAATGCCCATTCGATACAGCTGTCCCAAATTACTCTGGTGGCGTATTCATTTTATTGCTGTATACAAACAAGGGCAGTAGGAAACGAAGAATAGCCAGTACCTCAGCAGGAGTTACTGAACAGCGCTGCATGCTTGGTGGCAGTAGTCAACGCAGGCTTGGGTAGTGCTGTCCCTGCTGGAATACTGGTTATTCTCCGTGTTTTGCTGTCCCTCTTTATACACATCGATAAAATGAACATGACACCATATTAATTTGGTACCGCTCAATCGAAAGGCCACGTATAATTCCGCTTTGAAAATTATTTTGCTCTTAATTAGGAACAAATGGGGGCTTTCACAGCACTGCGCGTCGCATGAAGATCTTGATGAGCAGTATTTGTTTGGGCGGACTCAGGCTGTTCATTGCAAAAACAAAATAGCAAATATCTGCCGATATTGCAGAGCAAAAGCGATTGACGCCCTACAGGACAGACAAGATTACTTTTCTGACTTTTGAACGTGGTGGCAACACGTTCATCAGACTGTTGTTGGACGTGAAACAAGGATTTGATACATTTGTAGGAAGGTGTAGGCACACGTTTCTGATAAACGCTTAATGGATGCTAATCCATATGGACAATTTGGACGATGTGTCGATTTCTTAAGGGAACAGACAAAGCTCCAAGAAATGATGGAGTGTCATTCAGGCAAAAAGATAGCTTCTTCAAGAATCTATAATAATACACAGTCAAGTCTTAGAGCAGATATGAATACATCGTCGATCTCATACAAATGAAGCACATCCAATGACACAGCAGTACTTAAATATTCTTAAAATTACAGATATTAATATCTCACAATGCACATGATCCTCTGAACTAACAACCTTTAAACAAAATTGTTCAAATGGCTCTGAGCACTATGGGACTGAACATCTGAGGTCATTAGTCCCCTAGAACTTAGAACTACTTAAACCTAACTAACCTAAGGACATCACATACATCCATGCCCGAGGCAGGATTCGAACTTGCGACCGTAGCAGTCGCGCGGTTCCAGACCGAAGCGCCTAGAACCGCTTGTCCACAACGGCAGGCAACTTTCAAAGGCTCCATGCGATTTCAGCAAACGATATCTCAGATAATAGCATTGTGTTCTAGCTATCATCCCTGAAACCGACTTATCTTCATGAATTTTATTTCTTGATTTATTACATCTTTTATATAATTTTGTTACAAAATTAGACACAGCATCAATACTTCAAATTTACCATGCTTGGGTTTTTATTTAGTGAACAGTTTACTATTTTTCCAGCAATTTTATCTAAATATGAATTGCAGCTGATAATACAAAATCATGGTAATTTAAGAAGTGGTCAGTCATATGTGTTAGCAGACACCACCTTTGTAAAAGAGTTCAAGAAGATACTTCTGATACGCGGGCCTACATAATTGTTTGAACATAATAACGATAGTCTATTGTCATTTATTGTGAGTGCACTAGTGCCAGAATATTGGCTTATTTATTTATGGGCAACCTTTGTTTATATTTATTGTGAATGATTTGAGTCTGACTAAATGTTTATAGTATTTCTTTTATTTAAATATTGTTATAACATATTAGCTTAGTGCAGGAAAGTGGCCAGGGTGAGACAAAAGACGTTTTTAGAATGTAATAAAAATGTGTTTTTGTGGGCGACGACCTTCAGCCAATGGATAAGCAGAGAGTAACATAACACTATGGGAGTCAAGTGGAGAGTGAAGAGCTCAAGGGAGTCGTGCAGGAAACTTTGGTGCTCGTTCTTGAAGAAGGCAGACCTGCCTGTGAAATAGTGCCTTATTCAATCATGCACTGAAAAATTTTGGGCGATGAAGGGCCGCTATAATACTCTAACTTTTGAAGGGATTCTGGCTCACGAGAGATCTGAGAGAGTAGGTCTTTAACTTTTTCCTCTTGATGTAGAGAACTGAGAGTAGACAGAATATGGATTATATTCCTTGTCTCGTGTATGTTAATTTGTTAATCATCATGTTTAACTTTGCACTGTTTTGAGATGGTGAATGTTTCGTGTATAGTGATTGTGAAATGCACTTAGTTCCTGTGTTTCTTTGATGACCATTTAGTTTGGGGATTTTTCTACCATTCTCATAATGGTCTCATCATAACTTTACTGCATTTGATGTGGATACTGTTCAATATAATTTTTTGTCATCTACACCAATTACAGACATATGAATAGAATCCTTGTTAATAAATTATTCATTTAACGTTTATTTTCTGTTTCTGTGTATTTTATTCACTCGTAAGTCTAGTCAGTGTATTAACTATTTGATTGCAGGATCACAGATACATGTTATTATTTGCAGCGAACTAACTGTGGACCATGAGAGCATATAAGTATGGATCCACTGTTTGGTTATATCAAGCTGTACTTTTTAACCCTTTCAGATCCTCTGGCTACAACTATAGTTTTTCCCAGTGGAAGCCTGAGGTAGACATTTGCGAATGTTCAAACTTTTCGTCATATACAGGTGTTGACAACTGTTGGGCATCACTATGAAAATGTCAGTAAGTCAGCGTACCAGTGCACAGCAGCTTCTGACAGTGCACAGAAGCTCATGACCACCAGAATACATGGGTGTGGTTGGGTCGCTATACTCCACTGTGTAATTGAATATCGTTATTTTGCACGGTAATTACTGAATCATCATTTTACTATTTAGTACAATAGAGAATATTTAGTAATTAGTTATTGTAGTCCATAAAATGAAGCGAAGTGTACAAAGTACGTTTTGAAAATGGGTGCATATATTTGTATAAAACTTGCATCTCAAATTGTTAAAAAATCACCTAAGAGATTTACCACATAAATAAAAATTTTCCTCCCTCCAGAAAAATGTTCAGGCCTGAAAGAGTTAAAGTGAGCCGCGCGTAGCCAAAGTATAAATCACGAGTGACCGCAAGTAAAGACACAGCTGGTTGCTCATAAGGGCTGCTGTTTAAAAGGGCAACTACGCAGTAGTAATCGTTAGGTACAGTCGCAGTTGGGAGCAATCCTGGGATATGAATTTCATCCCTTTAGAATTACAAATGTAACTCTAACGCTTTACAATATTCTGTAATCGAGGTCCCAAATCTATTGCATCATAAGCAGCTTGCGTGGGGGCTCCGACCATAAGATTTTGCAGCGGTTGCGTGCGTAAAAACGTTATCAAAAGTTGGGTGTGGGGATGTTGGGCGCGGAACTTCAAGAAAGAAGAAGAAAGCTACGCAGAGTCGTGCTGAGTTGGAGACTGCAGCGGTCTGCAACAACGGAGACTGAAGGTGTCAACGAGAGCACGGACCACTGGCGGCAACGTCGTTGATCGGGGTCGGCAGCATCTACACATGCGGCCGCAGATGTGCAGCAGAAGCAGTCAGTATGACCGCTAAGTTAAGTACATGTGCCGATAGTATTAATATGTGTGAACCTGCAGCGACATTCTCAGTGATTGAGCCTACAACGAATGAACAACTATCCAGTGTGAGTAATGTAGATAGTGCTAGTGGGCGAGTTAATATTAAATCTGGAAGTGTTAGTGTCGAAACGGAAGTTACCGACGGACAGATAATCCAAAATCGAGAGGGGAAGTAATCTTTCAGGCATTAGTTAGTCAGAATTAATACAAATTTTGTTAAAAGTACAATATAGTATAGGGGCGTCGACTACGGAAATGCAGCCGTGAAATTCCGACCTCAATTCAAATATTGAAAGGAGAGGCGTGGGCAAAATTACTGAGGAGGCTGGCCTGCTAAACACCGAAGTCGATTCAGTATCAAAAGATTTCGGGAAAAAGTTTGAAAAGAAACTGGACGAGCTGGGTAGCGATGTTAAGAATGATATGCTGAGGCAAAATATGCTTGACGACGTGACCACTAAATCGGTTAATACACTCCTGGAAATTGATATAAGAACACCGTGAATTCATTGTCCCAGGAAGGGGAAACTTTATTGACACATTCCTGGGGTCAGATACATCACATGATCACACTAACAGAACCACAGGCACATAGACACAGGCAACAGAGCATGCACAATGTCGGCACTAGTACAGTGTATATCCACCTTTCGCAGCAATGCAGGCTGCTATTCTCCCATGGAGACGATCGTAGAGATGCTGGATGTAGTCCTGTCGAACGGCTGAAACGTCCCCTTTTATCAGTTTTACTTGACTTTGCTTAACCTGACGCACAATATTTTTAGCGCAACGCAATCTGACTTTCAATAATCTCTACAAGAGAATGGCCCTGACTAACATTAACCTGTACTTTTCACAAATCACTTACCTCACAAAAATCTTGGTTGCTCAAGCTACTGCAATACAGCAAGCGCCACTACTGCCAGCTAAATAAAAGATTCAAACTATGGAAGGCACTAACTACTGATAGGGATAGTTAGCAAATGAAAGATATTAACAGAGAACAAACAATGTATTTACCTTGATATCATCACATATATAGCAGTTCATGACAAATTACAAAACTCCGCCATCTCTCTCCCCACATCCACCACTGCTGGCGGCTCACCTCCAACTGCGCAACGCTACGCGCTGTTCGCAGCCAGCTGCCTAACACTACAATGGCGAGTATTACAACAATGCAAAGCAGCCACAGACTGCACACGGCACAGCCAGTGATTTTCATACTGAGGTGGCGTTACCAATAAAAAAACCTAAACAGCCTACTTACACGGCTTGCCATGCCATTTCCACCTACCCACAAAAAATTTTACAAAATTTTTTTGGGCACTGGCCAATACATATTTGTTAAAATTTTTTTCACAATTACAATAACAAAGAAATCAAATGCACACACTTATTGATACAATGTTGGTCAAAAGCTCAAATTTTCTCACAGTCCATAAATACAGTCCTGATCATTCATCACATTGCAGTGTTTTTCTCAAAGTCTGAGCAGTAAAAGAAAATGCACACAGAAGTAGTGGATTTCCATGCAGTCTTGAAGAAGTAGCGTTGTCCTTCCAACGGAAAGACAGTGCTGACTCTTGACATGCTGACAGGTAATGGGCCACAACAGAGCAAACCCACAGCGGAGTCAGTCGACGTTTTGAAGAACATTGGTAGGTAGGTCATCACAGAGTAGACCCACTGTAGTCCTGGTAGAGATTGTGGTATTGGTGGGCCACCAGAGGTGCAGACCCACTGCAGTCCTTGTAGAAATAATATTGATGGCGCATCAAAGATGCAGACCCACTGTAGTCCTTGTAGAGATGGCCAGCAGCCATCCGTTGTGACTGTGCAGGTGCACAATCACCATTGAAGAGTCTTGCGGATAATATAGCAAGTCCATAACCACCACTTGTGCACTCACAAAGTTTTTGGAATTGTCCTTAGAACCAGCAATGCTGTTATCCAGTCCCTTGCTGAATTATTAACACACTTACAAACACTAACAGTCCCTACTTCTCACATATTGTCCATATACTATGACCAACAGAAACGTGTGCAGTGAAATGATACTTAATTTGAAGAACTGGTGTCAATTACAATATTATAACATGAGAATACAATTACAAAGGTACAAAATACATCATTAAAGAACATAACAATGCAGATAACATTTGTAGTAATATGGGCTTTACAAAAGAATCGAAATAACATATACATCAGTGTTACAGGAATTATGACATAAATAGATACATAAAAGATCAGAATAATTATTGAAACATCGACTTCACACATGAGCATTAAAACAAAATAGAATAAATAAAGTCTAAGCATATTTACAAGTTAAATAACATATTATTAATGCCAATTATATTTGAGGATAACAGTATTCCTCATCATAGTGAATGTAGCTTAGTATTAGAAGAAGAAAAATTCTATGAAACTACACAGAGACAGGAAGAAAACAAATACACAAGGGTACACAAACACATAGTGGGATAACACAATGGAAAGGACAGGGTTCGTTTTCAGTGTAACTTTTGGTACTGCAGTCCAACCCAAGACTTCATTCCATAGATCTTTCGTCTTATTTCCACATTTGTGTCCACCAAAAAAATCCTATTCAAGCATGCTTTCTGTATATATATGTTCACATATTTCTTACCTCATTATTTATTTTCCATTATCTTACTTCATCATTTATTTCCAAGAAAATCCTACCTAAACCTGTTGTCCCTAAACCCTACTTTTTTTTGTTCATATCCTCTTTCAAAATACTGTTTTGGCCAAACCATTTTCTTATAGATTTTCAATGTATTTCTTCCAATTCATCACAACTTGTTCTCTTATATAGTCTACCCCCCTCTTAAGCTAACTTAAATCTACTGAGCTCAGATGCTAAACTAAGGGACGAGGCAATGCAGCAGAACAAATCAAGTAACACAAACACCAATGACAAAAATTTCAAGCTGGCAAAGCAAGCTACAGTAAATCTAAATTACCAAGCAATTCAACATTACAACTAATATGAGGCAATGCGCAGCAAACAAGAAAAATAAATCAGTAGTAAAACTGGCTGAACAGCATAATACAAAGTCAAATTCAGTAACATTATGCCTGGCAAACAGCAGCAACTTATACCTAAACATGACATAGCTCAAGCAGAAAAAATATTACAGTAAAAATGGCCATGTTTAAAACTTACGTCACATCTTAACACTAGAGTGATGCATCACGAGAACTTACACTAGCAGATAAGTTACCAAATCGTAAAGAAATTGTTTATGCAATTCCTGTGAAGGGAAATGTCTTTTTGTGCTCCCTCATTTTTTGGAAATATATCACAAAACTATTATTTACTGGATCTGGAGACAGAAAATATTTATATTAGTACATCTATAAAATTTTATTTTAACCAGTGCTGCAGTGCAGCTAGAAACTAGATATTAAACAAAATGAGTAAATAAATACATAAAGCAAGCCATATGGCATTTCTCTCAATTCTCGTAGATAGACACTTGTCCTAATCAGGTGTGCAGATGTAAGAATGTTTCCAAGTTATTATTAGCGTGTCGTATTTACGATGCTTTCTACAAACGAATGTCAATAGCGAGGATAGTGGCCTCCCTTTTTTTTCCTCTCTACCTGTGCTTCCGGAAAGGCACACCCTAATGGCTTGTTCTCCAGGTGTCTGACACAGCTGTGTGCCCACGACGCACGTGCAGGTGGTCACTTAACTTTCTTACGGAAATATTTACGACAGCAGTTTCCGCTACAGTGACAGTCTCATATAAAAATTTCACAGGTCGAGAATTTACGTTGCAAATGTGTAGAAACAAAATCCTATGAATATAACAGTGTCCAAGAAATTTTCGCCGTCATTGTGATACATTCACGCATTTACACACATTTCATAACTCTTAAAGTACGATTCTTGGTTTCCAACATCCTTTTTCACAAGTCAAGAGTCCCTAACCGCTACTCATTACTCCTTACCTTATTACACATATATATATTCGTCGACGCTTCTTTAATAATTCATCATAAGATACATAGCATAATCAAATTCCTCATATAGCATCAGCTTCTTGACCATAAACATACCTCAACAGCATAATACACATCGTCGCCGTAATAATAACATCATAAAACCTCAGTCAAATCTCAAAAACGTCGTAGCTTCCTCCAATAATTTCAAAACCTAAAAATTCTCTGCTCATGTCAAAAGTGTCATCTACCTCAAATGTACTTTAAAATCATGCTCCCTTACCAAATACATCATTCAAAGCTCTCATAGTATCACAATGGTTCCGAAAAAATATGAACAGTTCACAAAGTACAGACAAAATACAATTTCATAAGTGTGAAATTACCCAACTGTGAAATTGCGTAAACATGTGTCACTGATGTAGTAAAAAAAAAATGTTTATCTCTCAGTTAAATGATCAGATAGCAGTGTAATTTGTGTGTTAGAGAAATACGGTACCGATGTGTAAAGTTGTATAAGCAAATACCATATTAGCTAGGGCTCCTTGTGTTTGCCAAACACATGGTACACAAAGTAAGCGTGTACCCCCCTGAGGATTAATGTAATTATACCCTCAGGTGTTACAGATTACAGTAATGGAATGAAATATATCACGGAAAACTTTCTTTGTAATTAAAAAATCTTTAAAAATAAGTGTCTTAAGTATAAGATTAATCACTCAAATGCGTGTACTGTAGCGCTAAACTGTGCGTCTTGTTGCAACATAATCTCTGTGGAAGTGTCGTAGTTATCGTCCTCCGAAAGCTAAGTTCTGCAGAAGTCAATGTACTTACCTCATGATAAACAAAAGTGAAATGCTTTGTGTATAGATATCGTAGTTATTACGCTTATTGTTGTGATGAAGAAAGTACTGTACAGTAACGTATTGTTGTGCCACGAAAAAGGCTGTCTCATTGTTGCTATACCACAAAAGTTACTACTAAAACATGTTTTACTTTCCAGAAGAATTCAGAAAAACTGTGCATATATAAAACAGATACACTGCAAAAGCAACAAGGTAAATTGTGTCACACATTAGTAGCGTCGTGATATAGTCGTGTAGCTGTCAAATAAACTAACCACTGTGTCACCTGGTATCTCTCAGAAAGCACCTTGAATCCATAATGTATTTGCAAGTAAACCAAAATGTTGCATTAAAATCTCATTTACCAGTATGTGTCCTATGTAAGCCTGATAGTCGTTACGTAATCGTGCAGCTAACAAGCAAGAATGTACAAATACAACACTGTGTCGTCTGTTCACTATAACAATGCATTCGTAATTTCTGTTGAAATAAATTCTCTTGGTTCTTGACTGGATATTTAACTTCAAACATTGTTGCCTGTTAACCGTTTCTCAGAGTGACAAATTGTACTAGTAGCGTGGAGTGAAAAGTTTTATGGCAAAGACTAAGTTAAAAAGCAGATTATCTCTCAATAAACGGTTTTACATGTGAAATGTGGTGTAAACCTTTACTCTTCCTAGTACTCAGAGTTTGAACTTGAATGCAATTATCGTGCGGTATACATCGGTAAAGAATACTGAAATTTTTCTCAAGGTTAGCGTCTATGTTATTTTTCTCTGAGCCAGCCGGCGCACGCGGCTCCCTGCGGTGCGAGTCATTGTCTGTTCCCTTGTTGGCGCGCGTCGTTATTGGGATTAGGAAACCTAGCTTCTACAAATTCACGTTGTCGAAAGTACCTTGCTCTGTTTAAATCCCGCCAGTTTTGATGCAATTCAGGTCTGTCGTTACGAATATATCGTCCTACGTCATGTCGGTAGTTTACATAGTTTCTTGTTTGTCGGTCATGTGGTGGAGAATTTCTCCCTGAATCGTAACTGTGCGCCGAACTGTTGCGTCTGAAGTTATTCTATCTCCCTTTTTTTTTTTTTTTTTTTTAATGAACAGCTTATAGTCAAAATCATCGTGTCGGCGAGTAGCATATCGGTCATTGTTACGTCGTGTCGGCGGTTCTATCTCAAAATTCGGTGCACCTTGCCAATTTCTTTCATAATTTCCGAAGTGTCCTGTGTTATTATTTTGTGGTTGATCCGTATTTCTATGTCCCTCTTCCCGTATTGGGGCGCGAGTGTCCTCTGAAATACGTAATTCTTGTATTACCTGTGTCAGCTGATCTTGTACTTCGCGGATTTCTCTTTGGTGTTGCGTATTAATTTGATTCAGATTTTGTTTCAGTTTCCTAATTTGTTTGCTCTCTTCTGTGTCATTAAAAACTACCGGTTTTGTGTCGTTCGGATTATCATCTACCTTCGTAGATAAGTTAGTGAACTGATCCGAAAGTTCGGCTACTTTCTCCGATAGTGAACACATTTCCTCAGTGTGTTTTTCTGAACCAAGTTTCAGATTGTCCATTTGTGTTGAAATCGAATCTATTGTGTCCTTCAAGTTTTCCTGAGTTTTTGCAAGTTGCGTAACCGAATCGGTAGATGCAACTGAGTCAAATTTAGCTTGTAAGGTCTCATGATTTTCATGAACAGTAGTTTGCAGTTCTTTTATGGCTGCTTCGTGATTCTGTAGTGCATTTTCATGACGCGAAAAAATAGGTTGGAAATGCTCACAAATTTGTGTTTTTACGTCGTTACAGACTTTTTGACATTTCGATTCAATGTGATGTAACTCATTAGTTAAATCCTCACGTGTTTGTTCAAGTAGTGTGTCTAACTTTTTAAGATTTTGTTCCACTGTGTCTAACTTTTGAAGATTTTGTTCCATTATGTCTAACTTTTGAAGCTTTTGTCCCATTTGTTTCTGATTTTGTTCCATTTGTTGCATTAATTGCAATAATAATGTATTAGTGTCTGGAATCTGTTTCTCTACGCTTTTCGGCAGTGCATTTGCACCGGCAACATTCACATTTTGACAAGCAGAAAATGTGTTTTGACTTATTTGAGAAAACGGTGATGACCCAAAACCTGAATCTACAGTATTTGCGAAATTGTGTCCTGTCATTTCGGATTCCTGAGGCGAGCTGTTGCCGACCGACCGATCGATAATGCTTCCCTGCTCACTACTTGTTTCACTGTCTACGCCATTGTTTGCCGCCAGCTCCATTTCCCTATGCACAATTAGCAAATTATTACTTTGAACATTAGTTAATTCATTACTCTGCGGCGCTAACACACTGCTTTCGTCTTCACTGTCATTTCTCAGTTTACTTTGGAGCCTAGTATTACGCTTTTCACACGCCATTATGGTCACAATATTTCACACGACAACACAGAAAAACACAATTTGAAGAGCAAAAATAGGGGAACACATTAACATAGCACTGAAAATAATATCTAGTTAATTGCAGCTGCGAAATACTTGGTGCAAATCTACATGCATACCACAACTGTTCTACTGTACAACAATGAAAGACTGCAACTACAAAGGAGATTTTCTCTACAATTACGCGCTAGCAATAAACAAAAGCTACACTAATTACACAAACTACAAGAAAAAAAATCAGAAGATTCCAGTGAGGTATCCTCGGCTAAGGGTCGACATATGAAACGTCCCCTTTTAACAATTTTACTTGACTTTGCTTAACCTGACACACAATATTTTTAGCGCAACGCAATCTGACTTTCAATAATCTCTACAAGAGAATGGCCCTGACTAACATTAACCTGTACTTTTCACAAATCACTTACCTCACAAAAATCTTGGTTGCTCAAGCTACTGCAATACAGCAAGCGCCACTACTGCCAGCTAAATAAAAGATTCAAACTATGGAAGGCACTAACTACTGATAGGGATAGTTAGCAAATGAAAGATATTAATAGAGAACAAACAATGTATTTACCTTGATATCATCACATATATAGCAGTTCATGACAAATTACAAAACTCCGCCATCTCTCTCCCCACATCCACCACTGCTGGCAGCTCACCTCCAACTGCGCAACGCTACGCGCTGTTCGCAGCCAGCTGCCTAACACTACAATGGCGAGTATTACAACAATGCAAAGCAGCCACAGACTGCACACGGCACAGCCAGTGATTTTCATACTGAGGTGGCGTTACCAATAAAAAAACCTAAACAGCCTACTTACACGGCTTGCCATGCCATTTCCACCTGGCGCCTCAGTTGGACCAGCGTTCGTGCTGGACGTGCAGACCGCGTGAGACGACGCTTCATCCAGTCCCAAACCTGCTCAATGGGGACAGATCCGGAGATCTTGCTGGCCAGGGTAGTTGACGTACACCTTGTAGAGCACGTTGGGTGGCACGGGATACATGCGGACGTGCATTGTCCTCTTGGAACAGCAAGTTCCCTTGGCGGTCTAGGAATGGTAGAACGATGGGTTCGATGACGGTTTGGATGTACCGTGCACTATTCAGTGTCCCCTCGACGATCACCAGTGGTGTACGGCCAGTGTAGGAGATCGCTCCCCACACCATGATGCCGGGTGTTGGCCCTGTGTGCCTCGGACGTATGCAGTCCTGATTGTGGCGCTCACCTGCACGGCGCCAAACACGCATACGACCATCATTGGCACCAAGGCAGAAGCGACTCTCATCGCTGAAGACGACACGTCTCCATTCGTCCCTCCATTCACGCCTGTCGCGACACCACTGGAGGCGGGCTGCACGATGTTGGGGCGTGAGCGGAAGACGGCCTAACGGTGTGCGGGACCGTAGCCCAGCTTCATGGAGACGGTTGCGAATGGTCCTCGCCGATACCCCAGGAGCAACAGTGTCCCTAATTTGCTGGGAAGTGGCGGTGCGGTCCCCTACGGCACTGCGTATGATCCTACGGTCTTGGCGTGCATCCGTCCGGTCCCAGGTCGACGGGCACGTGCACCTTCCGCCGACCACTGGCGACAACATCGATGTACTGTGGAGACCTCACGCCCCACGTGTTGAGCAATTCGGCGGTACGTCCACCCGGCCTCCCGCATGCCCACTATACGCCCTCGCTCAAAGTCCGTCAACTGCACATACGGTTCACGTCCACGCTGTCGCGGCATGCTACCAGTGTTAAAGACTGCGATGGTGCTCCGTATGCCACGGCAAACTGGCTGACACTGACGGCGGCGGTGCACAAATGCTGCGCAGCTAGCGCCATTCGACGGCCAACACCGCGGTACCTGGTGTGTCCGCTGTGCCGTGCGTGTGATCATTGCTTGTACAGCCCTCTCGCAGTGTCCGGAGCAAGTATGGTGGGTCTGACACACCGGTGTCAATGTGTTCTTTTTTCCATTTCCAGGAGTGTAGTTTGTCAGAGTAATAGAACGAGAAAAAGAGAGGCTTAAGAACAGAGGACATTTTGAAGCTGTATTAATTAAAGAAGCTGTTGAGCATGAAAAGCACTTTTATTATCTGCAGTAAATTAGCTGCAGAGCGCGAAAGCAGACGTATGTGGCTCGACCGTGTGACCACATGGAGATATACTTTTTAAAGTGACCTGTGCGTGGCCCAAGTACCTAAAGTGAGAGAAACCGCAGGTAAAGACGCAACTGGTTTGCTCGTATGGCATGCTGCTTAGAAGAGCAACTACTCGGCAGTAACAGTTATGTGCAGTCGCAATGTGTACATATCGCTGTCCTGAGACTTTTGTCATCTCAATGTCTTCCATAATATAGGTCTTCGTTCAAACAAGGAAACATAGTGACACATTGCGGAACGACAGCAACTTAGTGCAACAAGTGGAAGTCCTTAGCGTATTCTTACAAATGTCGTTATCTTCAATCGATAGCGATTTTGAAAGAAGTCTTACTTTAAAATGTGTTCTAAAGCATTCAGTAGAAGTTTCAATTCAGTGAATGAGTGAGTGAATGTGTGTGTGTGTGTGTGTGTGTGAAGAGAAATAGAAGTGCATTGTACTTGGTGGTGGTGACGAAATCATGGAGAGGCGAGATGTTTCTGGCGCCACGTACCGCCTGGTATCGTGAATGCTGTCTTTTATTGCCACATCGCTGAGACGTCATGATTTTGCGGCTTGCAGATGAAACTCAATAGGTTCGTCGAGGAACAGACTGTTTTATGACGTTGGGCAGTAAATTAAATAGGATTCAGCGCTGAGCTATATTAAGTTACACAATCACCTTCGAACGGCGGTTCGCGAGGATATCGTTGATTATATTAGGTTCAGGTTTCACTTGAGTAAAAGTAACTTACTACATAGTTAATATTCTGCAGAAATTTCAGTGTCACATAATTTTACGTACCGTTTTCTAACAATTCTTAACGACTTTAATCCATTAGAGCTGGAGAGACTTGGTTCGTGGGAACGAGTCACGTGCAAGTGATTGTTGATGGTTTCTATACCAATGAGACACTATTGATTCTGCTTTTACTTGCTTTTTCTCAGAAGTTCATACTCACTTCCTCATACATTTTTAATCAATGCCTACGTTTTTACAATTTATAGAGGCGTTTCGAATTCACTTTCCGCACCTAAATGTAAGTTTCACTTAAATATATACTTTCTAGCATGTTAAAGTTGTATGTATATCATACACAATAAATTAAAGAGAACTACTTTATGATCGCTCTCAGACAGTACTTGCTGGTGTACGTTTTTATTCTTCCATAATTGCAAGTATATAATATTTCTTAAGTCATCCTTTGTATAGCGAAGCGATGAGACATTCTGGCATGGATGCAGATAACAGGCTGTCTCTCGTCCTCAGTGTAATTGCTGAGCTGTTAAAGCACATTCTCCGCATATGTTGATGGACTACGAAAACATTCAACTCACTAAAATAATGAAACCTTTAGTACCGTGAAAGAAGGAAGATATTTCTGTTGTGTCCACCTTCCACACAGTACACAGATAGAACCACAGAGAGCGCCACGCGCAAGGCAGTTTCCACCGTGCTGCCACACAGTTCCGATTGCCACACAGATGCCGCACAAAACAGGAACCTATAGATGCTTCCGCCACGCGATAGCCACCCACCGATAGCATCGCCTGATGCCACAGAGTTCACTGTAAGCATGTATTACTTCCTGTTTCCGAAAGGAGTCATGCAAATAGATCGCAGACAGACATTATTCCGCCGATCACAGATATAAGCGGACACAAAATTACACTGGGCCAGTTGTCACAGATCATCAGCTGTTACCGCAAAGAGTTATCCAGAAGTCACCCAGCAGTTATCAACAAGTGCTCGCTGAATAATCAACATCGAGTGTCGAAGTATATAACCATTAATTCAGGCTGAAGTGACAGTGTGTAACAGACAGTCGTTCAGATCGAACTGCTATATTAGTCAACGTTCGCTGAGTCACGTTAGACCAGTGACCTGAACTTTTACTTCAGTGCCAAACCCTCATCAAACTAAAGATGAGTAACGTGTGCATATTATTTTAATAAATGATTGTTGACTGTCTTTCATTGTGTTGTCAACATTTTTTATGTTTGATTATAATTTCCCTGTGACCAGATAGTTGTAGCATGCAAGCACATGACCGTCATATACCAACTTATGTCTGTGGCGAGGGTTGGCTTCCTACTACCATTAAGTTTGGCGCCAAAGTGGTTATGTGAACGCATAAGTTTCAAGAACCCTGTAAGAATTGTTGTTGTTGTTGTTGTGACCTTCATTCCGACAAGTGGTTTGCTGCAGCTCTCCACGCTGATCTATCATGTGTAGCTCTCATCATATCTGTGTAGCTGGTGAAAACTGCAGCAGGTGCAAAAAACTATGGAAACACCAAAAACACTTCAACATGCCTATAAGGCGAAGGAAAACCGTTGCATTCAAAACAGCTTCCAGTCGCCTTGGAATTGATAAATACAGGTCCTGTATGATTTTCAAGGAAATATTGTATCATTCTTGCAGCAAAATAGTTGCACCTTCAGGTAATGATGATGAAGGTGTTTAGCGATCACGTACTCTTCTCTCGCCGGCCGCGGTGGTCTTGCGGTTCTAGGCGCTCAGTCCGGAGCCGCGCGACTGCTACGGTCGCAGGTTCGAATCCTGCCTCGGGCATGAATGTGTGTGATGTCCTTAGATTAGTTAGGTTTAAGTGGTTCTGAGTTCTAGGGGACTGATGACCATAGATGTTAAGTCCCATAGCGCTCAGAGCCATTTGAACCATTTGAACTCTTCTCTCCAGGGTGAATAACAAAGGTTCAGTAATATACAACCCCGCTGACTGTGATGCCTGGGGAGACGCGATGATACATTCTCGTACTCACAAAACCAGTTTGGGACGATGCGAGCTGTGTGAACAGGGGTCCCGCCATCTTGGAACACAGCATCACCACTGTGGAACAAATATTGAACCTTGTGATGGATCTGACCACCAAAAATGGTCACCTAAATCTTTGTAGTAATGCGATGTTGCCAGTACCCATGGGGCCCAAGGTATGGTATGACTGCCCGAATCATCACTGAATAGTCACCATATTTCACTCTTGGGAAGTAAACTGGGCCAGAAGATGGAAACACCAAGCAACAAGACTCACCCAACCAACTGACTTACGTCCATTGTTCCATAGTCCAGGCTTTGTCGCTTCGGCACACGTTTTCCTGTTATGGGTATTTGCATCGGTGATGAATGGTTTTGGAATTCCAGCTCGTTCTTCAATTCTCAGATTATGAGGCCCTATTCGTATTGTTTTAGTGCTGACAGGGTTGGTGAGTGACATTCAGTTCAAATGGCTCTGAGCACTATGGGACTTAATTTCTGAGGTCATCAGTCCCCTATAACTTAGAACTGCTTAAACCTAACTAACTTAAGGACATCACACACATCCATGACCGAAGCAGGATTTAAACCCGCGACAGTAGCGGTCGCGCGGTTCCAGACTGTAACCTCTAGAACTACTCGGCCACACCGTCCGGCTGACATTCAGTTCTGCACTGACTCTTGTAGCTGTCGTCCTTTTATTTTTCGTCGGAATTCTGTTCAATGATCGTGTGTCGCAATCAGTCAACACATACTTTCTTCCGCTTCGTGACTTCACGGGTGATATTTGTCAGCTTTCCCTCTATGCGGTATAAATCTTCGATACCGCTCCTCTTGACACACGAAACCTTCGACTTTGTTGGGTACGGAAGAGCACTAACAATTTGCTGACAGCTCTGGCACTACACACACAGCTACACAGAAAACTGTTCTGTTCACTACTAATACTACCAATTGAGGACACTGCACAGGAGCTGTTCGTGGTCAAATACAACAACGCAACCTGGTGCAAGTTTGGCCCTCATCTACAATTAAGTTGAAGCATGTATTCCGCGCTGTGTTTCCATATTTCTGCATATCCATTCGAACCTGTTTAATGTATTCAGATTTACTAGGGCTATTCGGAACGTAAGTTCTGATAGGTTGCGAAATGGAAACCACTGTAAAAATAAAAAAATGTTTTATTTCCGGCAGTTAGCTACACCATCCATCTACTTCATTACATAGTTTCCGCTCCTTCTTACCCATATGTCTTAGTGTGGTACCAACTTTCCAACACTGTCGTTATAGCAGGCAGCCGTCTGTTTTTCCGCCAACAGTTCACGCTGGTCTACAGCTCGAAGACTGTGCCAAATGTTGTCTTCAAAGCCAGAGGGGTAGCCAGTTACGAGCTATATTGGGAGTGAAGCATCTTCATTGTCCCTGCGGTGTACAGCTGGGAATTGTTATGAACGGTGTGGCAGTCATGTTATGTGGTTTGCATAACATCAGGTGAAATCTCTCACCAGGCCCTCGTTCTTGGCGGAAGACGGTATCTACTAGGCATCTTTACGTGCACTGTGCGCTCACAACTAAAAAGAGCGTCGTGTCGGGCACACTAGAGATACTGCCCACCACATCTGTGCAAATATTCATCGGATTTTCACAGTGGTTTCCATTTCGCTACCAATAGGAACTTATTTTCCGAGCAGCGCTCGTATATGCAATCCGAAGATATCGTTTAAATAACGTACAATATCCCCTACAGTGAACTCCTGGCGATAACAACCGAGGAAGTCGTCGAAAGCCGGAGACTACATACAAATCTGACTCAGTCAGAAATCCGTGAAGCGTTTATGCAAGAATGTCGCCGCGAAAATTTACATTCTCATACTTCCTCATTATCCTGGAGGTACTAAAAGGTATCAGATAGATTATATAATGGTAAGACAGAGATTTAGGAACCAGGTTTTAAATTGTAAGACATTTCCAGGGGCAGATGTGGATTCTGACCACAATCTATTGGTTATGAACTGCAGATTGAAACTGAAGAAACTGCAAAAAGGTGGGAATTTAAGGAGATGGGACCCGGATAAACTGAAAAAACCAGAGGTTGTAGAGAGTTTCAGGGAGAGCATAAGGGAACAATTGACAGGAATGGGGGAAAGAAATACAGTAGAAGAAGAATGGGTAGCTTTGAGGGATGAAGTAGTGAAGGCAGCAGAGGATCAAGTAGGTAAAAAGACGAGGGCTAATAGAAATCCTTGGGTAACAGAAGAAATATTGAATTTAATTGATGAAAGGAGAAAATATAAAAATGCAGTAAATGAAGCAGGCAAAAAGGAATACAAACGTCTCAAAAATGAGATCGACAGGAAGTGCAAAATGGCTAAACAGGGATGGCTAGAGGACAAATGTAAGGATGTAGAGGCTTGTCTCACTAGGTGTAAGATAGATACTGCCTACAGGAAAATTAAAGAGACCTTTGGAGAGAAGAGAACCACTTGTATGAATATCAAGAGCTCAGATGGCAACCCAGTTCTAAGCAAAGAAGGGAAGGCAGAAAGGTGGAAGGAGTATACAGAGGATTTATACAAGGGCGATGTACTTGAGGACAATATTATGGAAATGGAAGAGGAGTAGATGAAGATGAAATTTGAGATAAGATACTGCGTGAAGAGTTTGACAGAGCACTGAAAGACCTGAGTCGAAACAAGGCCCATGGAGTAGACAACATTCCATTAGAACTACTGATGGCCTTGGGAGAGCCAGTCATGACAAAACTCTACCATCTGGTGAGCAAGATGTATGAGACAGACGAAATACCCACAGACTTCAAGAAGAATATAATAATTCCAATCCCAAAGAAAGCAGGTGTTGACAGATGCGAAAATTACCGAACTATCAGTTTAATAAGTCACAGCTGCAAAATACTTACGCGAATTCTTTACAGACGAATGGAAAAACTGGTAGAAGCGGACCTCGGGGAACATCAGTTTGGATTCCGTAGAAATGTTGGAACACGTGAGGCAATACTAACCTTACGACTTATCTTAGAAGAAAGATTAAGAAAAGGCAAACCTACGTTTCTAGCATTTGTAGACTTAGAAAAAGCTTTTGACGACGTTAACTGGAATACTCTCTTTCAAATTCTGAAGGTGGCAGGGGTAAAATACAGGGAGCGAAAGGCTATTTACAATTTGTACAGAAACCAGATGGCAGTTGTAAGAGTCGAGGGGCATGAAAGGGAAGCAGTGGTTGGGAGGGAAGTGAGACAGGGTTGTAGCCTCTCCAAGATGTTATTCAATCTGTATATTGAGCAAGCAGTAAAGGAAACAAAAGAAAAATTCGGAGTAGGTATTAAAATTCATGGGGAAGAAGTAAAAACTTTCAGGTTCGCCGATGACATTGTAATTGTGTCAGAGACAGCAAAGAACTTGGAAGAGCAGTTGAACGGAATGGACAGTGTCTTGAAAGAAGGATATAAGATGAACATCAACAAAACCAAATCGAGGATAATGGAATGTAGTCAAATTAAATCGGGTGATGCTGAGGGGATTAGATTAGGAAATGAGACACTTAAAGTAGTAAAGGAGTTTTGCTATTTAGGGAGCAAAATAACTGATGATGGTCGAAGTAGAGAGGATATAAAATGTAGACTGGCAATGGCAAGGAAATCGTTTCTGAAGAAGAGAAATTTGTTAACATCGAGTATAGATTTAAGTGTCAGGAAGTCATTTCTGAAAGTATTTGTATGGAGTGTAGCCATGTATGGAAGTGAAACATGGACAATAACCAGTTTGGACAAGAAGAGAATAGAAGCTTTCGAAATGTGGTGCTACAGAAGAATGCTGAAGATAAGGTGGGTAGATCACGTAACTAATGAGGAAGTACTGAATAGGATTGGGGAGAAGAGAAGTTTGTGGCACAACTTGACTAGAAGAAGGGATCGGTTGGTAGGACATGTTTTGAGGCATCAAGGGGTCACAAATTTAGCATTGGAGGGCAGCGTGGAGGGTAAAAATCGTAGAGGGAGACCAAGAGATGAATACACTAAGCAGATTCAGAAGGATGTAGGTTGCAGTAGGTACTGGGAGATGAAGAAGCTTGCACAGGATAGAGTAGCATGGAGAGCTGCATCAAACCAGTATCAGGACTGAAGACCACAACAACAACAACAACTTCCTCATTAACTGTTCCATCTACCAATATAACCTTCAGCATTCTTCTGTGGCAACACGCTTAAAAAGCTTCTATTCATCTCTTGTTTGAACTGTTTATTGCCCACATATCACATCCTTATCGGCTACATTTCATACAAATACATACTGAAAAGACTTTTGAACATTTAAATTTTCATTCAGTGTTAACAAACTACTTTCTTTACATAAATGCTTTCATAATTTTGCTACTCTGCATTGTGTATGCTCCCCACTTCGGCCATCATTAGTTACTTTGCTGCCCAGATAGAACACTCATCTACTACTTTTACTGTCTCATTAGTTGTTTATCTATTTCCCACACGATCTCTAGATTTAATTCGATTAAATTCAATTAGTATTACTTTACTTTTGTTGATGTCCATCTTATAAACTCATTTCAAGACACCATCCACTCTATTCAATTGCTATGCCAAGTCCTTTGTCATATCCTAGAATAGCAATGGCGTCAGCAAACATCAGTGGTTTCCGTTATTTTGAGGAGGCGATAACTTACAGCTTGTAAAAATTGTTGAAAAATCGTGCTTACACACAGCTCTATCAATCAGTTTGTTACAAAACCAGTTTCAGTCATAGACAGACCATCTTCTTGTGGATTGTGACATGGTAACCAGTTGTGTGAAAGTCCATAGCAGCTATCATTCATTCTATTAGAGACCAACATCTCCATTCAACAATAAATCAGGAGACATGTATCACAAAGTAAATATGTGGCGAAGCACATAACAATACTCGTGTGCTTCGCCATACGTTCACTGTACCTTACATGTGACGCTGGTTCGAAACCAGCCATTGATTACATTTTGAATAAAAATCAATGACGGACGACGAGTCCTGGTTCAAGGAGTCATCTTCATGCTGTCAACAACTTCGCCCAAGAGGATGGAGGAGAGGACTGAGTTTCAGGACACCCTCCTGCCTTTCGGTTGAAAAACTGCCCCTGAAAGTCGGAAGAACCAACGGTGATCAATGGCGTGAGGCTGCTACTAGCAATGGAAAGCACAGCATCATGAGAAAAATATTGAAAAACAAACGAAAGGGTAACATACTACGAGTCGTAGCACGTAATGGTTCAAATGGCTCTGAGCACTATGGGACTTAACATCTGTGGTCATCAGTCCCCTAGAACTTAGAACTACTTAAACCTAACCAACCTAAGGACATCACACACATCCATGCCCGAGGCAGGATTCGAACCTGCGACCGTAGCAGTCGCGCGGTTCCGGACTGAGCGACTAGAATCGCTAGACCACCGCGGCCGGCTAGCACGTAATGTCTGAAGTCAGAACGGGGTATGAAAGCAAAGAAATCAGAAGAAGTAAATTAAAAGGTTACTGGGGTCAGTGAAGTGAAATGGAAAGAAGGACTTCTGGACAGACGGATGAAGGGTAATACCAACAGCAGTAGAAAATGATATAACGGGAGTGTGATCCATTATGAACAGGAAACTAGGACAGAGAGTGCGTGACTGTGTACAATTCAGTGATAGAGTTGTACTCATCATAAACGACAGCAAACCATCGGCAACAATATGACGGATGTACATGTCGACATCACTGCCAGGAGATGAAGAGATATAGAAAGTATACAGGATGTGATGGGTATAGATATAATGATCATTGATTAATATGTACCCCCTTCTGTGTATTAATTGTTTTTTCTCTGTATCTAACTTACTTTCCACAAACAAATCACATAATTCACTACCTGATGTTTTCCGCACTGTATTAATGGCACCGTTAAGTGGACTACTCCTGTCGGTGTAGATTATTCGGTTTGCGTCAATGTATCCCGACTTGTTGCTTAGGAGAAAATACACGTTAACTTTTTTCTAGTGCTACGTGTACTTGTAGATACAGAATCGGATCACAATTTAGTAATGAAGAAGAGCAGGGTGAAGTTTAGGAGACTGGTCTGGAAGCACCAGTGTGGAGAAAGTGGGATACTGGAGTACTGAAGGGTGCTGAGATGTCTTTGAGGTTCTCTGAGGCCATAGATAATGCAATAATGCAAAATGAAATAAATAGGAAGTGCAGGGAAACCAAGGCGGAATAGATGCAAGAAAAATATGAAGACATCGATAAAGACTGGTTCAGCATATAAAAAAGTTAAAACAACACTCGATGAAAGTAAAAGCAAGACGTCAACATTAAGAGTGTAATGAAAGTTTCGCTGTTAAATGCAGAGGAGAGAGCTGGTAGATGGAAAGAGTACACTAAAGGCATCTATGAGGGGGAAGACTTACCTGATGATGTGACTGAGGAAGGAATGGGAGTCGATACCGAAGACATGGAGGATTGAATATAAGACAGTTTAATAGAGCTCTGCAAGACTTACGATAAAATAAGACAGAAAGGATGGATAACACTCATTCGAAATTTCTAAAATCGTTCGAGTAAGTGGCACCCAAACGACTATTCAATTTGCATGTAGAGTCTGTGAGACATACCACCATACTTTCGGAAAAACATCATCCACATAACCACGAAGCAATCAATTGCAAGTAAATGTGACAACTATCCCACACTAACGGCTCTTTATTCGAGTTGGTGACAAGAATAATACACAGATGAATGGAGAATTAAACTGAAGAGCTCATGACGACGATTAGTTTGTGTTTCGGAAAGACAAGGGCACCCGAGTGGCAGCTTTGTCGTTGAGACTGATGATGGAGGCAAGACTCAAGAAAAATCAAGGCACGTACATAGCATTTGCCGACGTAGAAACGGCGTTCGTCATTGTTAAATTGTGGAAGAAGTTCGAAAATTTCAGAAAAAATAGGTGTAACATAGAAGAAAAGTAGTATAAAATACAGTACGTACAAGAACGAAGAGGCAACAATGAAAATGGAACACCAAGAAGGAAGTGCTCGGATTATAAAGGGTGTAATACAAGGATGCAGTCATTGACCCCTAATTTTTAATATACAGTATACATGGAGGAAGCAATGACAAAAATAAAACAAAGGTTCAAGAATGGCATTAAAATTCAGAGTGAATGAATTTCAACGAAAGCATCCGATGACACTGCTGTTATCAGGGAAAATGATTAAAAAGTAAAGGAGGTATTTGAGACGCGTACACTACGACTGTACGTCCTCTTTTGCAGTATTGCTGCGCGGGGTGGGATCTTTACCAGATAGGATTAACGGAGTATACCGAGAAAGTTGAAAGAACAAGGGCATTTTTTTATTATCGAGAAATAGGGGAGAGAGTGTCACGGATATGACACGGGATTTGGGGAACGCATCATTAAAACAAATGCGTTTTTCGCTGCAGCGGAATCTTCTCACAAAATTTCAATCACCAGCTTTCTCCCCCGAATGTGAAAATATTGTGTTGATGCTGACCTACAGTGGGAGAAATGGTCATCATAATAAAATAAGGGAAATTGGAGCTTTCACGGAAAGATACAAATATTCGTTTATTCCGCGCGCTGTTCGAGATTGGAACAATAGAGAATTATTGTGTAGTTGGTTCGAAGAACACTGTCAGCCACTTGAGTTTGATTTGTAGAGTATCCCTGTAGATGTAGATATAGATGAATATGCCTAAAGCATAAGGAAGGCCTGGGTAAATGGGAACTGAACATCATTCGTTAACCCTCATCTCAGCTACAGCTCATTAAAATTACAAAATTCGACATAATTCATCAAATTAGCAAACTTTAAAGGATGGCCCCCAAAACCAAATTCGACACAGAGTACTGCAAAGCAAAGGCTTAGAAATGATGAAATTTACCAAGTATACTTTACAGCAGTGAGCATTTGAGAGTAAATTTAGATATCTTCACGGTGTAGGCCTTTAAATAAAATTTAAAGGAAACACTTAAAACAGTGCAGAAGTGCATGAAATTATTGAAATTATTTAGATAAACTCACAGTAGCCCCAAACCGAACCTTAACTGGATATATCCGGTGACATTTAAACCCGTCTAAAGACTATTTTCAGAATAGATATATACAACAACTGTAAAAATAAATATGGTGAAACTTTTACAAAACACTCTGATTAATTTCCTAGTTCGCAAGCGATTCGCACTAGGCGATAGAACCCGTGACACTCTACAAGAACGCGGCTAAGTAGCCCAAAATAACTGGTTCTAAAACATACAAAAGGCTATTATTACAAACTCAATAAAATTAACAAACGCAATTTCACACTCTGGTGATTATGTTCAGGGATTAGCTACTCGTCTTCCTTCAGTACCACTCAGTCTTACCATATACGAAGGAACAAGTAAATATTCTTGGTACCAGGTGATATAACAGAGAACTGCAATAACTTAAAACAATTTTGCTGTCTTTGTAAGAAGTAGAAAATTATTGGTCGCATAACCCGCAATACCGGGTTTAATAAAACAATCAAACTAATAGCTTAGGGAGCCCAGGCTGGGACAGCTCTATAAGGAGGACCCGCTGAGAACACAGGTAGAACGTTAATAGTCACACCAAAACCTTACTCTGCAAACAACGGCAAAATATACTGAATGTAAGGTTGTACGTCCTTATTCACTTCTCTCACCCAAGGACCAACACAATAAACAGAAGCATGTAATTAAAAGGGAGCTTTGCCACGGGAGGCTGAACCTTGTCAAACAAATCAAGTCGTTTAAGTAGCGAGATGATACTTAGCGGGTATCAGATTCTCTCAGAGGTCCACCCAGTTAACGAGCATTACGCAATTCAGTGAACCTTGAAAGACAGTTGTCTGGTATTACGTGTCGTAACTGGAGTTAGAACAGCATTGCTGCACTTCTAAATGTAAGCAACCATCTCAAAAACTTCTCACCCGCTATTAATGGAGAGACGTAAACGTGCTGTTCGCGGTCTCGTGGCAGCACGTAGAGTAGAGCTTTGGCACACTCGGCGATTTGCTGTACCATTCATTATACGGAGCACAAGGTTCCTCTTCCTGCTATGGTGGTCAGCTAAGGCGGGACGCGACCCATGCGCCCGTCGTCAAAATCACAGCAGCCAACTAGGGACTTCCAGGTGCTCCGCACGCTCCTCTAGCTTTTCAAACAGTCCTGCCTTCTCTGTGGACTGTCTACGAGCAAGCGAGCTTGCCAGAGAACGCTTAGAAGCCGCCTTTGGATTCCCTCGTGTCAAATATAAGCGGGCACGGAATCCTGGCCCGATAGGTTGATCCGCTACACTGCTCAATGTCGAATGGAATGAGCAGTCTGATGAGTATAAAACTGTAATAAGAACGCTACAAGCATAGCATTGGCGGTTCTTCACATCTGGGAAAGAATCCATGTGTCAGTGGATGGTCGTGACAGATTTCATCACTGCTAGGTGGTCAGAAGGTAATGCGCCACGTCCTTATAGCCCCTTTTGCCGATATCAGCTTGTTATCCATTACCCACTCGTCCTCCAGTTGACTATAACGGACCTTCACAGCAATAACGCAATGGCACGCTGAGGGATAGGGCATTGGATTACGTTCGCTGAGGTACATGCCACTTTCGCTGCAGCATCAGCAAACTCATTCTCACTACATCTCATGTGTCCTCATATTCAGCAGAATTATACCTCTTTACCTTGTCTTCGCAATTGAACGTCATGATATTCTGGACTGTTTTGTGTAGGGTACATATGCTGGATGGTCTGCAGAGAATAGCGTGAGAACTATTATGGAATTCGAGAACTGCATAGAATTCAGCGTCGAGTGTAATCACAGGCAGCCGGATTCTGAGGATACAAGTGAGTAATGTGTAGTGTCCTCCTCTTTTGACCCCATTAAAATCACGATGTTGATATAAAATGATGAAAAGTCTGCTTTTTACAAACGTCTCGAGCGAATACATTGTTGCATCGTTACACACTGTCAGTTCTGAAACTGTCCTCGGCTTCATTAGTAACCAGGCTCGTACTTTGTTTCAACCCTACCTCTGAACGTTTATCCCAGACTATAAGTGCTGGTTTGCTTGTATACGGAACGGTTTTGTGCCTCGTGGGCGGTTTCTGTAAATTCTATCCGAGGTTATACGGATGTTATCTGTTTCAGAAAAAGCCAGTGATATCGGAAACTACGGGAGATTGAATGCCTGTTTGTCCACAAGGATCCTCGGATAATGGTTGCTCATTTGCCTCTACACATAAGCTCAATATACGGCTTGTACTTCAGGGTCCAGCGGACAATCTGATGCTCTCGTGGTGTACTCAGTCTTGCATCTTGACGTATGTTGATCGTGATGAGCCATAGACTGTACACACATTATCCACACGAGAGCGCACGAAACTTATAAAATTGCAGCTTGCAGGATATCTTCCTATTCAAACACTCTATGATGTCCACTGCTTTACGGGCACCTATTTTAACTTCCATCAGATGTGGCAGCCAAGTCAGTTCTCTGTCAAACAAGGTACCCAGGAAATTCACCGTATCCTTCAAATGTGTAGTATTATCCCGCGGCTTTAGTTCAGGGGAAGTAAAAGGTGAACGATCACGATTAAAATCAATACCCTCAGTTTCCTCAGGGAAGAAATTAAAACCTCTTTTCGCAGGCCGTTTTTCACTCTCTTCAGCATCAATAATACTTGGGGTGATTATAATGTAGGACTGGAAGTGGAGCAGGAACTGTAGAACTCATTCAAAAATTATGAGCCGTTCACAGGATTCCTCTTGCTGACGGTATACTAATGATCGGAATTGCGAACGAAGTTACGTTAAAATGCCTACATGAGGAATACTATTAACCTGAGAAAATCTATCAGAGAGAGAATTCCTCACTGTGCTTGAAATGACATTCAGCAAGGAAAGACCCCAGAAAAATTGGGGGATGATGACGGAATCCTCACTCTTGTAACTGACAGATAACACTGTGTCTCCACGCAATCTTATATGCCTTTTTAGTCTCAAAAAAGATTATCATTAAATGCTGCTTGCATATGAATGCCTTTTGAATAGACCCTCCAATAGGGCTATGTTATCAAAAGTGGAACGGTTTCTTCTGAAACCACGCTGGTAACAACTTATGACACTTCTAGACTCTAGAGTTCGTACAGGGCGACAGTCGATCATCTGCTCTACCATTTTCCCCAAACAGCTGGTAAGAGCGATGCTACGGTCACTCGTAGGCTTCGCTCCCTCGTTCCTGGTTTACGAATTGTAATCATTATTGATTCCCTACAGGGGACGTGGTACTGACCATAACTTCATATTTTACTAAAAATTTCAAGGAAAATTTCTTTAGATTCAGGGTTAGCGCGTCAGAGTAACGTATTGAGTCCGGTCCACGGCCCGTCTAACGAACTGTAGATAGCACTGTGACCAACTGCTACACTGAATAGCGTAAGTTACAGGCTTTGTTGTTAACATCGAAATTAATTCTTCCAGTCTCCCTAACTTCTTGATGCGTCTGAGAAACCTCGAAAGGGACTCAGGGACGATCTTATATGGCAAAAAATACCGCGCCATGTTCTGCGCTCTCTCATTGAGGCTTCACAATCAGCAGATAAATTGCCCTGCTTCTCACGCAAAATTGTTACATGCAATCTGAAGAGCGCCTTTCCCATGCTGTAGTACGGCCAGTGACTGTGAGAGCTTAGACGAAAGTTCTGCGGGGCGGCACCCCACTACCGGTGGCCGGCGTCGACTTCTTACTGGGTGCATTATCAACTTATTATGCGGAATCTTTCTTTCAGCACCCTTGTTTTACTGTACATACTTGTCATTTAAGTACTGGGTGGTTATAATGAAAGTGCAGTTACTCACAGAGGTTCTGTGTGGGCTGTAATTATCGTATGGTTCGTCTGGCTCTGAACACTATGGGACTTAACATCTGTGGTCTTCAGTCCCCTAGAACTTAGAACTGCTTAAACCTAACTAACCTAAGGACATCACACACATCCATGCCCGAGGCACGATTCGAACCTGCGACCGTAGCGGTCGAGCGATTCCAGACTGTAGCGCCTTTAACGAATTATCGTATGGGAGAGAAAGTTAGTAGATATTCCAATGCGCAGACGCGGAACTAATTTAGGCTGGAAAAAAAAATAGTTCCAATTTAGGCCATCAGCTGCAAATATGGTGCTCTGAATGCAAGAAAGACGCATAGAAATGTTTCGATATGTATTGGATTAGGAACAGAATGTAGACAGTAAAGTTCCAACAAGTGAGAAAGCCATAATGTTGATTTTACTATTAACTACCACTTACACAGTTTGTTCAGTATGAGCACCGGAGACGTCGACGAGATGCTGCAACAGTGAAATGACGTGACCAACAGTTGCTCACAGTAGTTCCGGTGGAATCTGAAGAACGTGTCCATATATACTAACTAACCTTCAGATCAAGTAGAGACGAAACGTGTCCTTGGTAAACGCGTTCTTTTAGATATACCAATAGCCAAAAGTCACTTTCATTCACATTAGGTGATCCTTCAGGCCATACATCTGGAAAATCTCTAGAGAAAAACGTTCGTGGAAGATTGCATTGCGCAGGTATTTCACTGAGTGGGCGAAATGAGGTGTTGCACCATCTTGCATGAAAACGTTGATTTCCACACAGTTGCGCTCCTCCAAAGCAGAAGTCGTCTGCTGCACAAGGAGATCTCCTCACCAAACAGTCACATAGGGCGAGTGCAATGGCTCTTCGTGCAGAACACGTGATTTAACGGTATCCCATGTTCTGCAGATCTGTGTGTTCACTGCACCCAGTAGAGTAAAATGTGCCTCACCACTCCATAGAATATTGCCCGGCGACATGTCGTCAACTTCAGTCCGTGCCAGAAACCAAAGAGCTGACTGAGAACGTTGCTGCGGCTCATGACGTTTTAGGTTTTAGTTACTGTACCGTCTGGCTCTTGTACGGGCGATCATCAACACAGCGTCTTTTATAGTTGAAAGTTGATGGCCCATCACCCAATACTCTTAGCAGTCCATTTTTCTTGGTGTTCTGCGTGGCACAGTAGCTGGCCTCATTTTGGTGTGCCTTCTCCTTTATCTGTCTATCCACCGTCTCGGTGATTTTCCTGTAATCTTTTCGCTTAGACATTTCCTTAGACGACCATCTTTTCCAAGTTGTCCTCCTGTCAACGACTTGTACAGGTAACAGTGTAAAATAGACCTTAAAACTTTCTGTGCTGTTGATCATGGTATGGACAATTATCATGACATTGCACGAGCGCTACCACTAGTGGCACTGTTACATGGTCAGTTAGAACAACAGCAACCTCACTAATAGCTTCCGTCAGGGCAGGATGCCTTCTTCTTTGCCGCACGGGGTAGCCGCGCTGTCTAAGGTCGTCTTGTCACGGTCCGTGCGCGGCTCCCTCCGTCGGAGGTTCGAGTGCTCCCTCGGGCATGGTCGTGTGTGTTGTAATACATGAAAAGCACCAGTCTGCTTTTGTTCTACAATACTACTTTTATTGTTAACCGTTTTTGGGCTTACAAGGCCATCTTCAGACATTTACTGAGTATTATCACCAAAGAAGTTAAATGTTAGCAGACAACATTGGAAGAGAAGTAACATATAGACTGAAGTACAAACATACAGTAAGTAACATCTTTGCAATGAAAAGTAAAAAATTAACAGTACATAAATAACAATGGAGTAGACAGGAAAACCTTTAGCACAAAGTAGGAATAGCATGCCTACATAACAGTTTCTATTAATAAACAAAACTAATAAAATAAAATTAGATTAGTACTAGACAAGGCTGCATCAGGAGGTATGAAACATGGAGAGTGATACATAACCTATTAAAAGAAGAGACAGTTACCAGTGTAAGTACAGAATACATAAGGAACTTAAGCAATATCAATAAGATGAACAGAAATAAATAAATGCAGGAAAATGGAGGTGTTTGAGGGAACCTACTGTTTGAGAGTGTAGTGGTACTGCATTTTAACATTAATATTGTAATCAAAGCAGTGGCTGTGTAACAGATTTCATTATATAAATGAGGAAAGTAAAATATGAACAGTATTTGATGAGACAACTACAAGGGGTGTTAAACATGGACAGTAATACATATACCAGTTAAAAGAAAGCCTTAACTATTGAAATTACAGTCTATGTGGGATTCAAAGACAACTTCAACAAAACAAAACAACTTAATGAATACAGGAAAACGTGAATATGTAGGAAGAGAGAGTGTGGGAAGTAATGAACAACAAAGATGATTATATGAAGTATAGGAGAGGGGAAGTGTTGAACTGTGTCTGATCATTTAGGATGAGATCTGGACTGTGAGCAAGATGTTTGTTAATTTCCAGGGCTTCCAGCAGGTTGAGTTTATGACCCTTGTTTGCTAAGTGAAGTACATGGGACACTGGCTGGTAGTTGTGACCCTCACTCAGTACGTGCTCAACAAATGCAGAGTCTGAATTCTGCAACCTACAGCTGCGTTCATGTTCAGCCAGCCTAGTTGATATGTCTCTGCCTGACTGACCAATGGCTAAAATCCAGTTCTTATTGACCACATCTTGCATAGGAAACAAAAACGGAAAATTATACCCCTCCTCTATGCCCCTCCCCCCCTCCCCCCATGCTTCACCATCCACTGTCTGCAAGAAATGGTGTACACTACCCTTTCTAGGTCAGGTATCACAGATTGTAGCCAAAGCACTGATATCCTGCAATTATAGGCTTTCCTACTATGTCAGGAACACAACAGCCCAGTGTGTTTTTAATAGCAGAGACAAGATCCAGTTAATAGCCAACAGTGGGGTATACAAAATCACCTGTTCTGATTGTGACAAATTTTACATGAACAAATTTTACATAATACTCAGTAAATGTCTGAAGATGGCCTTGTAAGCCGAAAACCGGTTAACAATAAAAGTAATATTGTAGAACAAAAGCAGACTGGTGCTTTTCATTTATTATAATGAAACCAAGAACCGACGGAAGATTCTGTTAGCAATGTGTGTGTTGTCTTTAGCGCAAGTTAGTTTAAGTTAGATTTAGTACTGCGTATGCTTAGGGACCGGTGACCTCAGCAGTTTGGTCCCATAAGACCTTACCACCAGTTTTCTCCCATAAGACCTTAGCACAACTTTTCAAACTTTCCTTCTTCTTTCAGGTGCTAAACCAAGCTCACCCGTGTTTTCGAATTTCCTTATCATCTCCTATAAACCATTTAATGACATCGGCCTCTCCTCAGACATTTCAGTCGGCGATACTCTCTCAGTGCAGCACTGTTATTGCTGCTGTTCACATAAAACTTTGTCACTAACAGTGCACTGCCCCTCTTCCCGTTAGCCGCACTGTTCACTAACATTATAGCGTGTCAGATGACGTCGTGCGTATCGCACCATCATAGAAACAGTGTGCAGCGCCAGATTGCACCTGGCGGCCGCAACTGGAAGTAATTTGTTTTCCAGCGTAGATCGGTACCGCATTGACGTTATAGCATATCTATCAAGGTTCGCTGCCGGCGAGAATTACAGCTCGCACTGGATCTTCGTGAATAGCTATATTTTAATGATGACCACCTTGTATATAAAAATTGGTAAATTTTTGTGAATGATGTTTATTTGGTCCTCTGGCGCTGCCGCTACCAACTCTTCGCTCACTTGTTGCCGGCCGCTGGTGGCCGAGCGGTTCTAGGCGCTTGAGTCTGGAACCGCGCGACCGCTACGGTCGCAGGTTCGAATCCTGCCTCGGGCATGGATGTGTGTGATGTCCTTAGGTTAGTTTGGTTTAAGTAGTTCAAAGTTCTAGGGGACTGATGACCTGAGATGTTAAGTCCCATAGTGCTCAGAGCCATTTGAACCATTTGAATCTTCGCTCACTACCTTTCACTAGCACAGTTTTGTAACGACATTACGCACACTGTGATGTCAACAACAATTGACAGCATCGTATGGTCACACACACACACACACACACACACACACACACACACACACACACACACAAAGAAAAATGTAGCAGCCGAAAGTGTTACATTATTGTGGAACATAATAAAGAAAATTAGTGGCAGGCAGCTTCGAGAAAACATAGCAGCAGGAAGGCTGGGGTTTAACGTCCCGTCGATGGCGTTCACTAGCTCGGTTAGAGAAAGGATTGAAGAAAGTCGGTCGTGTCCTTTCGAAGTACCAACTGGGGCAGTCGAGTTAACCGACCTAGGACACCACATAAAACATAAATCTGTATAACTGGACGAGATTTGTATTAACATCCTCCAGAGTGAGAGGCCTGTGTCTGATCGCTGTTCAAAAAGCAGCTGTATTCTCCCTGACATCCAGTACGCCAGTCATAGCCGCGTTCATTTTTATTAATTTTAATCCATTATACCACATGTAAGCTATAAACTGGTCCATTCTAAAATGTGCAGATATATGTACACCATGCAATGAAGTAAATTCTGCCCAACCACACCTCTCTCTCGACCGTTATCAGTTTTCGTGACTGGAGCCGCTATCTCTCAGTCAAGCAGCTCCTCAGTTGGCCTCACGAGGGATGAGTGCACACCTCTTGCCTACAGTGTTCGGAAGACACGAACGGCCACACACACATATGCTAGCCAAAGCCCGACAGCGATTAACTTTGGCCATCTGATGGGAACCGGCGTTACTTACCACTGCGGCAAGGCTGTTGACGATGCAAAAATGTAACAAACTAGTAAAGGTTTCACATTTCGTAATTGTAAATTTTATTGAATATGACTTGTACGGTCATGTACGCTGGTTGTTATTACCTAAACAATTTTCAGGTGATGTAGTTGTTTTGCCTGTAAGGAAGGGTCTTGCTGTACGCGTGGATTTCTGTTGTGTGAGATCATACCTCGGTTATGTCATTCATGCTATGGTGTGCGAAACATAGTACGGGTACTAGCATAGGATGTATGCTCTACTTGTTCACACAAGAGCTGGCAGTATTTCCCGTAAGTGTATGCCAAATTTGGTACATCATATAGTTCATTTTGGATCCCATGGTTCTGAAGTATAGTTTCTCCTTTATAGTTTTTGTAAGAACGCCAGTTACTGATTCTCCAATGTATTTGTCTAAGAAAGTCTCGATATCTGCACTCATACGCGACCAATTATCTCGTTCAAGCAACGTCTCACTCTGCAGGAGCCTGCTTACCCGCTCCGTTTTTCCTGTAATGTGCTTGGGCCACGACTATAGTTTCTGTGTCTTCACCTTCACTCCTGGGGACCCAGTTAGTACAATGGATATTTTATGTATTCTTTTTAAGTGTTTGACAAGCAAATGTGATGTTTCCAATGTATCGAAATTTTCTCGTTTTTGTGGCATGTACGCACGTTAATAAGAATTTTCAGACAGTATGTAAACTAATGATTAGGTACTTCTTATAATGATATACGGGTTTGTACTCAGTGGTACATTCTCTTTTTAACGGCTTTATTTTTGGTATGTCCAGACTGCATACCAATTAGGTTCCTTTCGGAGTAAGCTGATGCATTAGCTCCATACTTATCATATACAACCGTTCGCTCGACGAAAGATCCGTAGCCGATGCCTAGAAAGTTGCACAGGTTGCACCAATATTCAATAGAAAGGTAGTATGAGTAATCCATTAAATTACAGGCCCATATCGTTAACGTCGATATGTAGCAGGATTTTAGAACATACATTGTTTTCGAACATTATGAATTACTTCGAAGAAAACTGTCTATTGACACATAGTCAACGTGGGTTTAGAAAACATCGTTCCTGTGAAAGACAACTAACTCTTTACTCACATGAAATGTTGAGTGCTATTGACAAGGGATTTCAGATCGATTCCGTATTTCTGGATTTCCGGAAGGCTTTAGACTCTGTACCACACAAGCGGCTCGTAGTGAAATTGCTTGCTTATGGAATATCGTCTCAGTTATGTGACTGGATTTGTGATTTCCTGTCAGAGACGTCACAGTTCGTAGTAAGTGACGGAAAGTCATCGAGTAAAACAGAAGTGATTTCTGGTATTCCTCAAGATAGTGTTATAGGCCCTTCGCTGTTCCTTATCTATACAAACGATTTGGGAGACAATCTGAGCAGCCGTGTTAGGTTGTTTGCAGATGACGCTGTCGTTTATCGACTAATAAAGTCATCAGAAGATCAAAACAAACTGCAAAACGATTTAGAAAAAATATCTGAATGGTGCGAAAAGTGGCAGTTCACCCTGAATAAGGAAAAGCGTGAGGTCATTCACATGAGTGCTAAAAGGAACTCGTTAAACTTAGGTTACACGATAAGTCTAATCTAAAAGCGGCAAATTCAACTAAATACCTAGGTATTACAATTACGAACAACTTAAATTGGAAGAAACACACAGAAAATATTTTGGGGAAGGCTAACCAAAGACTGCGTTTTATTGGCAGGACACTTAGAAAATGTAACAGACCTACTAAGGAGACTGCCTACACTACGCTTGTCAGTCCTCTTTCAGAATACTGCTGCGCGGTGTGGGATCCTTACCAGATAGGACTGACGGTGTACATCGAAAAAGTTCAAAGAAAGGCAGCACCTTTTGTATTATCGCGAAATATGGGAGAGAGTGTCACAGAAATGATACAGGATTTGGGCTGGAAATCGTTAAAAGAAAGGCGTTTTTCATCGCGACGCAATCTTCTCACGAAGTTCCACGTAAGACCGAAACCTCGTGAATATCTTACTCGTAATCCCAAGTGTTAAACAACAACGGGACCTATCGACACCAGATGTAGAAGTGCTTCCGTTACTCATTATTCATAATACACAGTCAACTCGACGCGAGAGAAAATGAAATTGCAGCAAAATGCTTTTCACATTTGATGGAATGAGTCACGATTAAAATAACTGAAGCGGCATTGCAAACGGTGGACAGAGTATTAATTTTGCGCAGTTCTCTCCATTTCCCAATATTAATTAAATTTTACAACGCAAACGATGCGTTGCAGCTGGCTGCGCCTCATTCCATGGTGGCAAGCGATGTGAGCGCGCTTACTGAACTGGAGCAGCATCTGACGTATTTCTTGCAGTCCTACAGATAAAACTAATATAAGTCGGTATTTCTGACGTGTGTAGCTAAAAGGAAGGACGATAAATACTTAGCTCTCTAATTGCTACTTGTTGTTAGCTCGTAATGCTTTTATGTTTCGAAAAATTTTCGATTAAGATTGAGTAATATATTTCCTTTATCTTATTTTCAGTTAACCTACAGTGGTTACAAGATTAACCTTTACTTCGTGTTGTGCGTCCAACACTTATTTAGCTGTTTTTATTTGGTGTTAGGGTTATACAGAGTGTTCAAAAATAATCTCACATATTCCTACACGATACTAGAAGAAATGTTTCTATAATGACATGGCTAGAGGCAAATGACTGTTGAGTTGTGTGTCATTGAAGATCCGCATTTTACATCCGGTATTTTACTTAGAGATAAGGTGAGATTTACAAAAGATGGCATAGTATACTCATGCTGAGGAAAAAGAAAAAAGAAAAACATTGAACGACTAGAGATAGGATGTTCATATTTACAGGATATGTACATTAGAATGTTATGCAGAAACGATTCGCATTTGAACCATATCGGCCCACGGGTCTAAGGTTAACATCTATTTCTCTGTGCGACACCACCTACCGGTAAAATGGGTCTGCGGTTCTCGCTGTCGCTATAAACCGAAGGTAATCGGTCAGTGTGACCTGAGCAGACGTGCAGGATGTTTCGCAAATCAGTTTGAAAGAGGGCGCTTTATTGGCGGGAGAGAATATGATGCATCTATTCAGGAAACTGCTGACCGTGTGGGACGAAGTGTTTCGGCAGAGCAACGATTTTGTGCAGAATGGTTCGCGGAAGGCCATAGAACGAGATGGGCTAGGTCGCACCACCCAGGTATTCCCCCGAGAAGATCGACACCTCATCCGAATGGCATTGCAGGGCAGATCTGCGTCCTCCTCGGCTCTGGTGCAACTGTAGAACAGTGCAAAACATCGTACACTAGCAGGGGTGACAGTGTGTCCTCGTTTGTTATGGCATATATTACGTGCGCATCGTCCACTTTTTCGCCTACCTTTGACGAATGTGCAGAAAACGTGCTAGACGGCAGGTGGCGTATGGAACGACGTCGCTGGGGACAGGAATGTGGTCATACACTGTTTTCGGACGAATCCAGGTTCTGTTTCTTTGAAAATGATGGCCGCATATTGGTTCACCGCAGACAGGGGATTATGGCGTGGGGTGCTACTGGATTCAACCACAAATCATAGTTAGTGCTTTTCCACGTCACTGTGACCAGTGTGAGCTAGGTGACTCACATTCTGCTACCCCAGACGCCATTTTTCAGCAAGACACTGCACGACCACATATTGCTGCACGAACACCTGCCTTCTTGGTATCATAGGATGTCAGCCTTTTTCGCTGGCGCACCAGATCACCAGACTTGTCATCAGTCGAAAATATGTGGAATATGGTGAAGTGACAGCTGCATCACTGCGACGCAATACAACTACCACAGACGAACTTTGGAGCCAGGTGAGTGCAGCCTGGGTGGCTATACCACAGGACACAATTCGCGCCTTATACTCATCATGCATGGAACAAGTTATCAGGGCCCATGGCGGACTCTGTGCCTTCTAGGCAACAGGTCACATGCTGAACCAAAGTGACTGAAATGCTAATCATTTCTGCAGAACATATTAATGTACATGTACTGTGAATATGAACCTCCTATTTCTAGTCGTCCAAGGTGTTCTGTATTTTCTGAATATGAGTCTACATTACCAGTATACGCACGTGTGGGAAGATGCAGTCACGGAAGTGAGGCATCAGGGTGGCTTCAGTTTCAATGTATGGGCAAAAATTGCCGGTGACAGACACATACAGCCATACACGTTACCAGATGCTGCGTAGCACCAATTTCTGCGCAATTAATTTCCAGCACTATTGGAGAAACTAACTCTTGCAGAAAGATACTGATTGTCGTTTATGCACTACGGGGAATCACCCCACTGTCTACAGAGCGTGCAGCAGTACCCCACCGCAACGTTTTGTGCGCGATGGTTTGGTCGAGGAGGACCGGTCAAACAGCCTCCCCGTTCACTGGACATGAACCCGTCGAATACTAGCTATGAGAGCCTTTAAAGGCAATGGTGTCTGCCCATCCACAATGTGCAGATGTTACAACAGCAAGTGACTAGTTCATGTGACGAAATCCGAACGGATGATGGTGTATTTGAAAGAGTGCGTCATTCTCTCCGGGCTAAGGGATGTGACACAAGGCGTAATAAGCCCATGCGCCAATGTCTGCAATGTCTGCTTCTGCGTAAAAGACAGATATGAATGACAGGTAAGGTCGGCCGGCACTTAACAGACAGACGTGAATGACACGAAAGGTTGGCCTGTATGTCAATATATAAAACGTTTACTTCTAGTTTTAACCAATACGATTATATGAATATGTGACACTTTTTTTTATAAAAGCCCTGCGAATGAGTACAACATCCGCGTTTACTTTTTTCAAAATTCTCTCTTCGATCGGACGTTTTATCCGAAAATTTAAGAAAAATCTGAAATAGCGTATCGCAGTCTGTCATCGCTATAGGTACCTGAAGTGGAGAATATATATGGGAAGGAATGTGCCCTAGAGAAACCATCTCAGAATTCCGAAAGAAATCATTTAGGAAACCTCATATGATACGCGAGTGCGATTCTTTATAGTATGATGCTCCAGATATTTGGAGTTCTTACCAAGTAGGGAGTTCTTATCACATACGGCTTAGAACACATTTCTACCAGATTCAGAGACACGTTACTAGGCTTATACGAGGTTAGAACAGTCAATATACACGTTTAATGCAGGTATTCAATGTACTTAAAGGAAATTTTAGGAAATTTTAGGAAATTTTCCGATCCTGCTTGGGCAGAATTAGACAACCGATACTTGAGGAAAGCTACGCAATAATTTTACGGTCTTCCCCGTATACATTTAAAAAAACAAAAGAAAAAAGAAGGCAGCACTAAGCAGTTATCAGAATGGAACGGAAATCGGTAGATGTGATATACGTGTACAGTCAAATGTTTACAATTTCACAAAAATTAGATGATTTATTGACGAGAAAGAGCTTGACAAATTGAGCAAGGCAATAACGCGGTGGTCCACCTTCTCCATTTTATGCAAGCAGTTATCCGGCTTGATATTGATTGACAAAGTTGTTGAATTGTATGACACATAGTTCAAGAGATTTCACGTCGTGACGTCATGACGTTTTAATTTACTACTTCTTTAGTTCTAACTATATTCACAACGTGTTATGCAGAGCGTATCTATATATACCACTGGACGTACCTGCAAAATGTATTTTTGTACGACACATAGTTCAGAAGATACGATGTCATAAAGATTGATTGCGAGAAAATGAAACTGCAGGGCGAAATTTGTAGAGATAGAGATGAAATATGTGAAATATGTTAAATATATGTGAAACAGATTTGACATGGGTGTACGTGGGTAAAGCCAGGGTAGAATGCCCAACCTAAACCCCTGGAACGATTTCATCCAAATTTGAGCGAAATATTACTTACGGCCTGTAAATAAATACTGTAGGGTAGAGTCGCAAACCTCGTATTAGGATGGGGGCGATAACGTGGAGAAGTAGGGAGGAGGAGAAGATGGACAGATAGAGGAGGAAGACGAGATGGAAAAAGACAGGGGGTAGGAGGAGATGGACAGAGAAAGGAAAGAAGAGCAGATGAGCAGAGACAGGGGGGGGGGGGGTGGAGCTGGAGGAGATGGACAGTGACAGGGGTGGGGAGGGGGAGCATATAGACAGGGTGAGAGAGGAGGAGAAAGTGGACAGAGAGAGGGGCAGGAGGAAATCGACAGAGCGTGGGCGTTGGACGAGGTGAAGAGAGAGTGGGTGTTGGACGAGGTGAACAGGGAGATAAGGTGAAGGAGATGGACAGCGGAAGAGTGAAAGGAGAAGACAGACTATTAGAACACTGAAATAAGTACATACGCTATGTGATCAAAAGTATCTGGAAACCCCCCAAAATATACTTTTTTTTTTATCAGATTGCGAGGTGCCGGGGTTAGGTATAACTCCAATTGCAAAAGTGCGATAAGAAATAATGTCTCTCTCATTGTAGGCTTCCAATCCTTCAAGAGGTTTCTCAGTACCTCTCAAAACAGCAATTGTTAACCATGCATTGCCACTAACTACTTCTGTCGTAGTACAAGAAAATTGAATCTTGCAACCAACAAAAGTAATAGGTCCTTATAGTAACTCCTGTTGACCAGTCTCATTTGGTGTACTTGAAAATGTATCCACTGTCTTGTACACTGGCATTCTGCTCCTCCTCACGTATCTTCTGCGACGGTAACCCATGGCTGTGTGCTCGGTGCGGCTGCCTCGAGTCGAATGAGCCTGCAGCTGCCTCGGGAGCGGAAGCGCTGATAAGACGTCACGCGCGCCTTATCGTGACGTCACTTCCGCTGATAAGTTTGATTTTCGAGCAACACGGGCCTAGTAAAACTAGGGCCCGTGTTCCGTATGCCTCGCCTGGCGCAATGGTCAGCCCTGGCGTAGCGCTCACTGTACAGCCCTGGTCAAGTGACTTACGCGGCGCACAGCAGGCTAAGTCACACAGGTACTGAGAAACCTCTTGAAGGATTGGAAGCCTACAATGAGAGAGACATTATTTCTTATCGCACTTTTGCAATTGGAGTTATACCTAACCGTAATTATGGTGCATGTGTTGTTACAACAAACAAGCCATTTTCACTTTATACAAGGAATCGTAGGAGGATTAATGCAAATGAGAAACTTAATGTTTGGTGCAAACTTGTTGGTGTATTAACTAAGTATATTGTTGTACAAGGAGATATTACTTTGTATTACCATTCGTAATAAAGGTTGTCCTACCCGAGAACCATCCTGATATCCCGTGAGATTTTATTTTTAAAAAAAATAAAAACACTAATTCAGCTACTGAAGCATCTTTCTCTTATGTGGGTTGCAGGGGTTACGACCCCTGGGTGGGCTTCTTTCATGGCTGTGTGACTTAGCCTGCTGTGCGCCGTGTAAGTCACGTGACCAGGGCTGTACAGTGAGCGCTACGCCAGGGCTGACCATTGCGCCAGGCGAGGCATACGGAACGCGGGCCCTAGTTTTACTAGCCCCGTATTGCTCGAAAATCAAACTTATCAGCGGAAGTGACGTCACGATAAGGCGCACGTGATGTCTTATCAGCGCTTCCGCTCCCGAGGCAGCTGCAGGCTCATTCGACTCGAGGCAGCCACACCGAGCACACAGCCATGGGTTACCGTCGCAGAAGATGCGTGAGGAGGAGCAGAATGCCAGTGTACAAGACAGTGGATACATTTTCAAGTACACCAAATGAGACTGGTCAACAGGAGTTACTACAAGGACCTATTACTTTTGTTGGTTGCAAGATTCAATTTTCTTGTACTACGACAGAAGTAGTTAGTGGCAATGCATGGTTAACAATTGCTGTTTTGAGAGGTACTGAGAAACCTCTTGAAGGATTGGAAGCCTACAATGAGAGAGACATTATTTCTTATCGCACTTTTGCAATTGGAGTTATACCTAACCGTAATTATGGTACATGTGTTGTTACAACAGACAAGCCATTTTCACTTTATACAAAGAATTGTAGGAGGATTAATGCAAATGAGAAACTTAATGTTTGGTGCAAACTTGTTGGTGTATTAACTAAGTATATTGTTGTACAAGGAGATATTACTTTGTATTACCATTCGTAATAAAGGTTGTCCTACCCGAGAACCATCCTGATATCCCGTGATTGCCACTAACTACTTCTGTTGTGGTACAAGAAAATTGAATCTTGCAACCAACAAAAGTAATAGGTCCTTGAAGTAACTCCGGTTGACCAGTCTCATTTGGTGTAATTGAAAACGTATCCACTGTCTTGTACACTGGAATTCTGCTCCTCTTCACGTATCTTCTGCGACGGTAACCCATGGCTGTCTGCTTCGTGCGGCTGCCTCGAGTCGAATGAGCCTGCAGCTGCCTCAGTACAGGATGTACTTCCTGCTGATAAGACGTCACGTCATGGCTGTGTGACTTAGCCTGCTGTGCACCGCGTAAGTCACGTGACCAGGGCTGTACAGTGAGCATTACGCCAGGGCTGACCATTGCGCCAGGCGAGGCATACGGAACACGGGCCCTAGTTTTACTAGGCCCGTGTTGCTCGAAAATCAAACTTATCAGCGGAAGTGACGTCACGATAAGGCGCGCGTGACGTCTTATCAGCGCTTCCGCTCCCGAGGCAGCTGCAGGCTCATTCGACTCGAGGCAGCCGCACCGAGCACACAGCCATGGGTTACCGTCGCAGAAGATACGTGAGGAGGAGCAGAATGCCAGTGTACAAGACAGTGGATACATTTTCAATTACACCAAATGAGACTGGTCAACAGGGGTTACTACAAGGACCTGGATCCACATGCCGCACTCTATAAAAGAATCACTGCAACCGAAAAATGCAGCTCATAGAGGGAGGATTATTTATGATGTAGCCAACTTCACCTTCTTAATATGGAACACTAACACACATCACACATCCATACCCAGGGAGCTCCTTCCAAACACCGATTCACACTGACATTCACGCTCTAAATATGGCCCGGGCATGTGAGCCAAACATGGAGCAGTTTATTATTTACAGAGTTGGAGTGCTCCGCAATTAAATGCCCAAGATTTTACAACAATTTGAATCATGAAACTAACCTGAACTCACTCACACATGATACTATTTAAGTTAACAATCTCTTTGTGAGCTTTCAGAATCTAGTTACACCTTCCGATTCATTCTGTCTCCCTGCAGCAAGAATAACCTTTACAAAATGTTCCCTGAACTGATGGTCCATTCACAAAGACAGTGGTGGTATCTGCTTCAGTTTATGGGGACTTCAGGCACACTGTTTGCATACACACAACAATAAATACAAAATACAAAAAAAACATGGTGTGGAGAACAATACAGTAATTTGTAATAAGAATTACAGTGTAAAACACAAACACATACAAGGTATAACATACATTACAAAAACAACATTAGAGAAAGAAATTTAAGAATAAAAACAAGGTTCATGGGGCATCAAGTTGTGCATGCACATTGCACAAAGTTCACGACTGTGCTGAAAATGAGGCACTAAATCACATTGTTAGAAATATTCGAAGCACTTCACAAATTCGACAGTACTGACATCTCATAGGGCTAAACGTTGGGTGTTGTTACTACGTTGTTGAAACGGCAATAGGGTGTTCTGGAGCATCTGCAGTACTCTGTTGAGATTGCACCAAGACCTACACATATGATCACGGCAGTCCGGTAGGAAGACACAGTGATAGGCTCTCCTCACGTCGATTAATTGTCTCTGAGGTCTATTTGTTGGGATACATCACTAGTCTAGGTCTCTTCTCTCGCTGGACAGTACTTTACGTTTCCCAATATTGCAGTTCGACGAGGGATGATGGCACGTGGAGTGACTCCACAAGTGTGTGAGGTCATCCATACAGGATCGAACTAGGAGCGACGATTGCTAAAACTGCTCTCTAATAGAGAGGAGAAGTTAGAAAAGAGACTATACATTTGTTAGTGTGGCACGATACTGCTTTGTGTATGCAGATCGGCCAATGCTAGTGAGTTGTAAAAACCCAAACAGGTGAGTATAGAGCGTCCCTTTCTGTCCTGAGGCACATGAGGCGCAGGTTCTGACACGATATGTGATCTTCATCGTGTACTCACGACAACGTGGTCTGCCGCAGGGAATCCCTCCAAACGGCTGCCGCGTCTGGAAAGCTAGCAGGCTGTCCCGTGTGGGTCACGTGTCAGTGTCAACGGCCAGCCTCACTTTCGCTTGTGGCCCGGCGAGGATCCCGCGTAATCCCTCAGGTATACGGCCCGGTGACTGTCAGCTTGTAGGACCGGATGTTCTCGCGCCCTTCACGTCAGGTAGCGCGCTGACGCTCCCTTCTTGCAGGTAGCCGATGACCTCCGGCTGGCCTCTGCATTGCCATGATTCCCGTCATCTGCACAATTCTTACAAAAATCTTATGCCTAACTTTTCCCCATGACCTTCTATGTTATAATAAATTTACATCACGATACATTGATGGTCTGTCATTTCAGACACTCTAATTTTAATTTTATAGTTATTTATCTGTAGCTATCATAACAAAAATCATGGAAATAATTTATCTTGATATTTGTGTAGAGACCGATCTCACTATTGTACATGGTGTGTGACGCTATATTGGATGAAGAACTAAATGTGCGGGCCCGCACTAATATTACTATTAATTATATAGATCGACAGTAGACATGCTCAAGAATTAACTACCATTTGCCAACGATCTACATTCTATGTCTTTTAATTCAATTATGTTGTTATGCAGGTCTAAGTTTTACTGTGCTATAAGGAACATGCAACAATGCTACTTTCGCTCGCCCGTCGTCCCTCCATCTCGGGTCTGTGGTTTGGTGACCTGAAAAATAGCATCTCAACAGGCGCGCGCCACACTTGTGGTAGAAAACCCCACAATAATAATCTAGTTATTGTTAAATCCTACAGTTTAACTTATCCTAGTATATCGTACTTTCCCTTTTATTTATTTATTTATTTTATTTATTTATTTATTTATTAATTTTTTTGTTTACCTTATACAATACTCTTACATAATTCCTGTTACGCTGAGATGTCTCGCTGTCGCTGCTCGCCGCTGTTGACGACAGTGATGTGCACGCCGTACGACATGGCCTCCGAGTTCTCACTACGCCTCACTGAAACTCGAGAGACTGGGTTAGCCATGGCTATACAAGACAATAAATTTATAGTTGCAACTTCTTTTTCTATGTTATGCAGTATTCGCGATCAAAGCACACCTTTCCAGAGGCAATGTAATATGACCAAGCCAGGACTGGTTCCTGTTGCGGATTGAGTCGCCCAACACACGCCAGCTACAGAGTATGTCACGAATCTCCAAGTATAATTCCTTGGTTATTCATCTGTGACAGCAGCACGCTAAATCCCCAACCTGCACATTGGCATGGTAGGCTTTATGCCCGCATTTCTATCGTCAAGGGCACCATTGGCGTCAAACGCTCACAGGTTCACCCCGACTTGCAAGACAACGATGCTGGCGCAGCTCTGCAAAAACTATACTGCCCATATTCATCCTCGAAATCACGCAATATACCACAATCTTGCAGTGCACTGACGCGTGCCTGCAAGCATTGGTATGAACGTCTCACGAACTGGTTGTGGCCGCTATGGAGCGTATCACGACTTCTCAGAACGCTTCTAAGAGCACGTTCTTGTATGCGCCCGTTTGTGCGACGTCTCGTCACTCATCTTTATCCCTTAACATGGACACCAGATAGGAAAGGACAAAAACATTGCTCATGGAAAGGTAGTGCCTCTTATCGCAGCGACAGAGGAGATCCCGAACATAGACAAAAAAAGTTAACAGCAGAAAATTCTTATGCGAGAAAACGCAGCGTGTTAATACTTTAACAATCTTAATCTATTAATGCAACGATTATTGTTCCCCGAAGAAAGGTTCATATATTTGCCTATTCTACTATGTACACCACTTAAACTACTATTATGCCACGAACTTCTTTGTGTGAGAGATGTGGTGGAGTCCTATGGACTAGCGCCAATCCCTTGTCAGACTCCCCCTCCTCTGATGTGTCTTAGGATTTGCAGGTCTAATTTCAATCTCCTGGTTCTCCTGTGGTCCTTGATTTCGCTCTCTCCAGTTACGGTCGCTTCGCCGTTCGTTATTCCTCCTGTCCCAGATTCCTTGTCTAGATTGACCCTGTTCCCTGACGTTCTGGTTTCCGTGTCTCTGGTTTCCATAATCTTGAATTGCGTAACCTTGATTTCCGTAACCCTGGTTTCCTAACTGACGAGCGCGATTATGCGATCTGTTGTCGTCTGCCCTTGCTGGCCCGTGGTATTTGTTATTTTGCGCCTTCTTCCTGTCCTTTGCGTCTTGTTTATCGAAGACTACTTCGAGTTCGCGCAATAGACTCTTGAATGCTTCGATGTCAGATCCACACTTGCCGACAAGTGTCTGTTGATACCTAACAGGCAATTTGGAAAAACAAAATTTGATGATTTCTCCCTTGCTATATGGACTATCTAAAAACTGATTCTTCTTGAGTAAATCATCAAAAAATTTGGTTGCGCTCTTATGCCCGGACACTTCCAGTTCAGGACAAAATATTATTTCGTCTTTAATCCTGTCTTGCGTTTCCTTTGACCAGTAGATCCCCAGGAACGCATCAACAAATTCCTGATAAGTCTGACACGTCGCTGCCACACCCCGCATCTTTTCCGCGGCTTGGCCTTCGATGTGTCCACACATGAATTCTAATTTTGCCAGGGTTGGCCATGATGACGGTAATGAATTTGAAAACTGCATCACCCAGCTCTTGGGATGCATCGACCCTCCATTATCTCTGAACTTTTGGAATTTTAGTATCGACAGGAAGTGATTGTGATCAAAATCCTGTCCGATCCTCGCACTGGTGTTGTCACTCGTTTCCGATACTTGCACGTCTGCTGAGTGTCCTGATCTATCTTGCTGATAACTGTGATGTGCTACCTCCGTATCACAGTGGCAGTGGCACTCAGAATTCACTCTCCTCAGTGGGCTACAATTATTGGAGCTATTACTAGGTGTTTCTGCGTGTGCATTGTTAGTTGCGCACTCTGTCACTGGGCTAGAGCACGGCGGGCTTTTCCTCGGAGACACAATTCTGTGTACTCCATCATTGGTATTCGAACGTGCAGTGCTCGTGTGCCCGTTTCGCTCTAGTTTTGCTATCCGACTCTCTACTTCTTTCATTCGTTTCGTGATGTTCGTAACCGCAATATTACCTTGGGTTTTTAAGAGCGCTAGGGATTTTGAGTGGGCTTGTGTCGCACGTTGCAAGCGACCTGCGAGTTGAGAAGTTACTTTTGCGATTTTCATTGCCCCTGTTGCTGCCGTTCTGGCTAGGCCTGCTACTTTTTGTGCTACCATTGACATTTGTTTTGCTTCTCCACATTCTTTCTTTATTGTTAGTAATTCCCCACGAATTTCTCCTATATGCGAAATTATTGCCTCAGTGTCCTTCTTACGCTGTTCGTCCGCTTCTTCCTTCTCCTTCTTACGTTGTTTCTCATCTTCTTCCTTCTCCTTCTTACGTTGTTTCTCATCTTCTTCCTTCTCCTTCTTACGTTGTTTCTCATCTTCTTCCTTCTCCTTCTTACGTTGTTCGTCAGCTTCTTCTTTCATTGATCGTAGGAAGCTCAGTATTGGGTTTACGTCATCTTTTTGATCCTCTTCAAACGTGGGAGATGTAACTCTGGACACCTGGGCGCTAGAGCTCTGACGTGGCTGAGATAGCCCCTGTCTGCTCTCGTCCGTTTGATTATAAACTTCTGCTACCGTCTCGACCTGCGTGCCTGTCTCTGTTTCATCCTCTACTTCACTATCATAATCACGGCCGCAACGCTGCTCAGAGATCGCGTCCAAATCACCTTCCTCATCAATGACCCTGTCGTCCTGTCCTGCTAAAAATGTGCCCATCTCACCTCCGAACCTATCCCCGTCAGTAACGTGCCCCTTATCCATTATAGTATCCACTTTTGTTTTAGCTTCGCTCACTAATAGTCGTGCCTTACTTCTCGTGATCATTCATGAGAAACAAAATTTATCTCAAATACACAGTAAAAATAATCTACTCCCTGTATTTTTACACATAGACATAAAATTTCAACAACGCTGTTCCAACGCTGTAACCACAAACGCAATTTGATGTGGTACAGAAACCGCACACAAATCCGACAAAGTGCGATGTGGTACGGACACCACATCAACGAAACACAAAAACAATGAACAAACCAAAAATATATACACTGAAAACAAAAACTGTAATCATGCGCCGCTACTTAAAACTAAACGCGGAACTACCAGAAAAAAAACTTGAGTATTAATCAATAAAAAAATTAAGCAAAAAAAATTCTGAGTGTCCCTACTACTAATAATACTTGCTTATCAGCGATTCACAGGAAAGATCCGAGGCTAAGGGTCGCCATATTATGCGAGGTGCCGGGGCTAGCAGTGTATTTGACACTAAATTCTTCTTGAATCTACATATGTAAATGATGCTCTAAGCCCCCCCCTATTCTAACTCCGACTTTTGCTGTTGCACAAGGATAAAAAAAACACGCGAACTGACTCTAATCAACCCTGCCAGTGGAGTAGAAGAGAGTTTGGCACCTGCAATAATTTAATTTGATAAATAAGTTAAATAAACGAAGGTTTCATTAACATAGTGGGAAATGGTGGGTTGCTCTACCGATTAACAGAATGAAAGTTCTGTCCAAAATAACAATATGATTTATTAAGACTAAACACAAAATAATAAAAAAAACACATGAAATATTTATAATACATCAAATTGGCTCAAATTGGAGACTCATACAAACACTGTAAAGGTGAAGTTGTCCCTAAACTAGATCGTGAGGTTTAAGACGAAGTGGTATGTGGAGCCAATTCCTTGCCACTCAAATCTCAAGAGAGACACACAGCTAACCCAACAGTAATTGCTGCTACTCAAGACAGAACAAAGTTAGAAAAAGACGAACAGGTGCGCTCTGCTGAGCTCTGATTGACTAGGAAAATCCCTATCTGCCGGTGCTGCGGACATACATTACCAAACTGTCTTCTTGACTGCCAGAACACGATCTGGCGTATCGGCGGCGATGGCTGGTTGCTTCGACGTCCTCGACCGAAAAAGGCGAGAGCCGACTACCCCTGAGCACCCGTACAGGCCGAACACAGAACATTCCCGCCCCCACGACAGTGGCCGCGGTTAAACGTTCCAATCAGCAACTCGAAAACCGACGGAAAATTCCACTCCATTGCCGGAGCACTACCATTCCACCAATGGAGATTCTTGGCGCCAATTTCTGCGCTGATTTTGCTACGTCACGGAGCTATGCCCTGAGCAAGCCAATCACAGTTACTATTTTGCAGAAAGCGCGGGAATTTTCCCGCCACAACTGCCTGGGTACACAAGTCATTCCCACGCCTCGCTGGTAGCCCGCCAGAAAGTGTTTTCGCTAAGATTCTGCGAAGTAACGGAACCTCTAGCCCAGCCGCTACTTCAAACCCCTCCGGGCGTGTCTTTTGACAATGTCGGCGTCTGCAAAGCCTTCACTCGACATCCTCACACCCGTCGGCTTAACCCTCTCTAGTTCAACAGAGCCCGCCTGTCACCGGACCACCCGGGTGACGAGAGACGCTGCGTGGGAAGTCCGCGTGTGGAGGAATAGCAACTTTCCACCGCATGTAATTAGAGAGGAGAATCGTAAGATAGAAATATGAGAGGGGGCTCATGCCACCTCTCAAGGTGGCTTGTGCTGCCACCTACTGCCAGGTACTCCATATCAGCGACCTCAGTAGTCATTAGACATCATGATAGACCAGAATGTGGTGCTCCATGGAACTCATGGTCTTCGAACGTGGTCCGGTGATTGGGTGTTACTGGTGGCATACGTCTGTACGCGAGATTTCCACTGTTTCCGATGTGATGATAGTGAAGTGAAAACGTGAAGGGACACGTATATCACAGAAGCGTACAAGCCGACCTCGTCTGTTCACTGACAGAGACCGCCGACAGTTAAAGAGGGTCGTAATGTATGATAGACATCTATCCAGACCATTACACAGGATTTCCAAACTGAATCAGGATCCACTGCAAGTACTATGACAGGCGGGGGGTGAGAAAACTTGGATTTCATGATCGAGCGGCTGCTTATAAGCCACACATCGCGACGGTAAATGCCAAACGACGCCTCGTTTGCTACAAGGAGCGTAAACATTGGACGATTGAACAGTGGAAAAAACGTTGTGTTTAGTGACGAATTACGGTACACAATGTGGCGATCCGATGGCAGGGTGTGGGGGTGGCGAATGCCCGGTGAACGTCATCAGCCAGCGTGTGTAGTGCCAACAGTAAAACTTGGAGGCGGTGGTGTTATGGTGTGGTCGTGTTTTTCGTGGAAGGAGCTTGCAGCCCTTGTTGTTTTGAGCTTGCTTCCCGCTGTTGAAGAACAATTCGGGGATGGCGATTGCATCTTTGAACATGTCGTGGTTACACTCTGCAGCGGTGTGTGCTCTCATATGAAACTTCCTGGCAGATTAAAACTGTGTGCCGGACCGAGACTCAAACTTTGGACCTTTGCCTTTCGCGGGCAAGTGCTCTACCAACTGAGCTACCCAAGCACGACTCACGCCCCGTCCTCACAGCTTTACTTCCGCCTGGAGTGCTAGCTCTGCAAGATTCGCAGGAGAGCTTCTGTTAAGTTTGGAAGGTAGGAGACGAGATACTGGCGGAAGTAAAGCTGTGAGGACGGGGCGTGAGTCGTGCTTGGGTAGCTCCGGTTGCAGAGCACTTGCCCGCGAAAGGCAAAGGTCCCGAGTTCGAGTCTCGACCCGGCACACAGTTTTAATCTGTCAGGAAGTTTCATATCAGCGCACACTCCGCTGCAGAGCGAAAATATCATTCTGGAAACATCCCCTAGGCTGTGGCTAAGCCATGTCTCCGCAATATCCTTTCTTTCAGGAGTGCTAGTTCTGCAAGGGTCGCAGGAGAGCTTCTGTTAAGTTTGGAAGGTAGGAGACGAGGTACTGGCGGAAGTAAAGCTGTGAGGACGAGGCGTGAGTCGTGCTTGGGTAGCTCAGTTGGTACAGCACTTGCCCGCGAAAAGCAAAGGTCCCGAGTTCGAGTCTAGGTCCGACACACAGTTTTTATCTGCCAGGAAGTTTCAATATCTTTCATAGTTATGTTGATACAGAAATTTCCTTAAAACTGAAAATTTCAATAATCCTAACCCATCATCTGAGTGGAATATGTATGATGGGAAAGGGAAATGTTCGTGTAGAACTAATCTTGTCGTCCGAAAGACGTCGGCTGTCAGCACTGACTTGTTTTGCGTGCGCGCAAGCGCTTCTCTAGCCAGTCTTCTGTCACCTGCCAAAGCGTAACTCTTCTGCACTGTCTGGCTGTGTGCGGCGTTAATCTCCGTGCAGCCGCACGTGGAATGTACCGTGGAGTTCGGAGAATTTCGACTGAAAGAGCCAATCAGGTGCTTGTCGCAAGAATTTCTGTTTGAATCAGCGTGGTTTGGCGACGGCTTTAGTCTTGTGCGTACACTCTGGTGCTAGCTTACAAACGGATCACGCAGGCCTGCGGTTTCAATTTGCTGTTTCACATACGAGGATGAGGTCACTGAATGCTCTTTGCCCAATTTGTGCGTTTCGCACCTGTCTCTTTCGGTTCTTTTAGCAAATTATTATGATAATCAGTTCGTACCCACGATTCCCTGCAGGTGGCGAAATGCAGACGTCCGTGAACACCGGTGGCATTAGAACTCTCTCTCTCTCTCAACTGAAAGTTTCTTTTTTGTGTTAGGCAAACTGTAACTATCCACATGGAGCTGTCCATCCTATGAACAACCTTTACGAATGTTAGAACATTTGTCTACTACAATGTGAATTCGTCTTTTCATTCGATTACGAGGTTTCGTTTATTTGAAGTTACAACCTCGTGATGCCTTCATATGTTTGCACTAAAATGGCTCTGAGCACTATGGGACTTAACATCTGTGGTCATCAGTCCCCTAGAAGTTAGAACTACTTAAAGCTAACTAACCTAAGGACATCACACACATCCATGTCCGAGGCAGGATTCGAACCTGCGACCGTAGCTGTTTGCACTAGCACTGCGTTTCCTCATGGCACGTGATCCATTTTAACTGTTTTGCCTCGCTAAGAAATGCATTTGTTTCATTTCGCCACACACTCTTTTGCTGTCTTTCGAAACTTTTATAGCTAACAGGTAAGTCGACCTGTTGCTGTTCGCTGAGGCACGCGGTTCAGAGCAGCGATGTCGTCAGATCTGTCTCTCCAACATAGATTTCGTTGTTGTTTCTTAGTATTTGAGAGTTCGTGTATTAGTTACTTAGTTTCAGATAGCACAGATGGTGAATACGTTGTCCTCTATGAGTTCTGTTTATAACAAAGATTTGCCGTCTAAAGAAATTGTTATTAATATTTTAGTGTTATAAATATTTTATTTTCATTGTGACTTGAACTTTATCTTTTGCATTTCACTATACTAGACACGGAAGTTCTAAATATTCGCTGGTAATGAAATGTTTGAAAGATAAAAACATGTGTGAACGACCCAATGAAGGTGACTGTTTTCCTTCATTGGACCACACAGTGACTAGGCTGTAGTGCAATAGCTAATAAATATTACACACATCTCAAAAAGTACCAATCTATTTCATATTTTTTTATTTTTTTGATTTTTTTGTTGACACTTGAAACGGTATAACATGTGTTCAAAAAATGGTTCAAATGGCTCTGAGCACTATGGGACTTAACATCTGAGGTCATCAGTCCCCTAGAACTTAGAACTACTTAAACCTAACTAACCTAAGGACATCACACACATCCATGTCCGAGGCAGGATTCGACCCTGCTACCGTAGCGGCTGCGCGGTTCCAGTCTGTAGCGCGTAGAACCGCTCGGCCACCCCGGCAGGCAACATGTGTTCGAAACAAAGGAGGCTGAGAACAGAAATGTCGTCTTGGAAGGCAAAAAAAGCCTGAACAAATCTCAAAACGCAAATTATTAGAAAAAATATAATGAAAACCATTCTTAAATTTAATTTTATCCATTTTTGCAGCTTCAAACGTGACTGTATTCAGTACACTGGCAGTATGAATTTAAAAACGCCTTTAGTCACAGATTTTCGTGTTTTATTAAATATACGATGAATTTCGGACCCTGTGGGTCATGATTTGTTTTTGTTCTTGAATGATGTGAAATGCATGTTTCTGTCATGAGGAATTTTGATGTTAGGTTATGAATTTCGTAACTCAAAAGTGGGAAATACGTGCGAAATCGTGCTCCGGATAACAACCAGAGGGGCCCTGCTATGAAATGAAATATCACCACAGGCCGTTACTCGAGGTTATCGGACCATATCTCCAGCAACAGTCAGACTGGTTGGCCGAATGTAATCGCATGCACTGCAAACGTGCTTATTCGTGTGCAGAGGTCAATGGTAGTCAGCACAACGGCACCATGAGTTCAGCTTACTTTCTGTGAGCTGACGATTAATGGTCTTCGTGGTCACTGAAGCACCGGTTGCACGTCGGATCGATGATGATGATGAATTCGGGGCTCAGAGTGCCTCTCTCACCACTGCTCGGTCCTCACAATCTGTTGTCTCGCTAGGTCGACCGCTTCCTTCTTGACGCTGCCACTGAGTGACGCGCGTTTCTTTGGCTCGCGAGTTTTTCCGCTCATTGAAGGTGTTACAGAGAAGTGCGGCAGTCCACAACGTGTGCATCCGACTAAACAAGAGTTACTTGCCGTGGTGTGTTGTTCTCCGTTGATTACCACAAGTGATAAGTGATAAGTGAGTGAAAAATGGGAAGAGCACGAGTAAGCGGCAGCAGGCGAGGCTACAGGGGCGCAGGCAGCGCGGGCGCCCGTTCTCCGGCGGCAGGTGAGGCCTCGCTTCCCGACATCGGGGAGCTCGTCCGGTCCCAGGTGAGTGCGGCGCTGCACAGTAAAGACACGCTAGACGTAATAGTGCAAACCATCACGGACTCTGTGACGGCCGCGGTCATGGACAAACTGCAGGAGTCTGTCAAGCGCAACAGCACCGAAATCCAGTCTCTTAAAAAGTCCCTGGCCGCACAAGAGAAAAAAGCCGCCGACCTAGAAGCTAAACTGTCTGCGGCCACCGATGAAATCGAGCAGTATCAGCGAAGGAACAGCTTGCGCTTGTTCGGGGTAGCTGAAAACGATCGCGAAAACACCGACGACCTGGCCATTAGCCTCGTGCGTGAAAAACTTGGCGTGCAGATCGACGTGGCCGATATTGACAGAAGCCACCGTGTTGGGCGCAGGATACCAGGTGCCATGAAACCCAGGCCCATAATAATTAAATTTGTGTCATATCGGAAAAGAGAAGTGTTTGCTCAGAAAAGAAAACTCGCCAAGAGTGGGGTTACCCTGAGGGAAGATCTGACGTGCGAAAGACTAAAAGTTTTGAACACTGCGATCACACAGTTCGGCCTTCAAAATGTATGGACCCTGGATGGCAGGATCGTAGTCAAGACGGAAGGAGGGAGGAAAACGGTGACGAACATGTCCGAACTGAAAGACTGAGCGAAATCTCGCGAGACACAAAGTCTCATATTGTACTCTGTCTAATATAAGTTAATTAGTATTCTTTCTTTTCATTTTTTTTACGTAAATATTGCTTCGTTATTTCTATAAGTACCATAACTACTCTTTTTAAAATCAGTCAATTGTTTCACATAGATATTGCTTCTTTATTTGTGTATCATAAGTGCTCATGTATATTCATATTGTCAGTCAAACGGGAATTAACATTCACCATTAACAGGAATCTCCTTAAAACCGCCTTTCTATATCTGTTATTTTCATCCTCGTCACTACCACTACTACTACTATTATCTTTTTCGTAAGCACCACTGCCACTTTCCATCTTTGTTTTCGCTCCCTTCTCCGATACCTCCAGCTTGTCTTTCACCTTTAGCCCAAAAATGGTTCAAATGGCTCTGAGCACTATGGGACTCAACTGCTGAGGTTATTAGTCCCCTAGAACTTAGAACTAGTTAAACCTAACTAACCTAAGGACATCACAAACATCCATGCCCGAGGCAGGATTCGAACCTGCGACCGTAGCGGTCTTGCGGTTCCAGACTGCAGCGCCTTTAACCGCACGGCCACTTCGGCCGGCCACCTTTAGCCCACAGACGCTTAGTCAGTGATGACCTTCGACACACCTGTAAATATGTCTTCCCCCGCGAAATCCAGCTTTTGTCCCTCCTCCGGCCAGCAGGTAAACGGAGCGCGCTCGGTCCTACAGGCGGCCACAATGGGACGGACCGGTTCCGGCGGCGGGCTCTTTGTGGCCCACGCGAACGCTCAGTCGCTAACGGCTCACTTCGACGAGTTCTGTAACCTGTTCTGCCAATCGCTGTTCCATATTATCCTCGTCTCTGAAACTTGGTTGAAACCAAACATTTCTTCCGACGCTATCCGAATCACTGGTTACACTCTCCTAAGGGCAGATCGTGAAACACGACGCGGGGGTGGTGTGGGTGCCTATGTTCGCTCTGATCTGAGACCTACTATACTATGCACATCGGATGCAAAGGGCGAAGGAGAAGCAGAGTTCTTGTTTTTCGAAATAAATACATCAAATCAGAAACTGCTAATTGGAGTAATCTATAAACCCCCAAACGTCGGTGCTATGTCCTCCTTTCAGTCTTCCCTGTCCTCGCTCGTGACACTGTATGAATCATTATGGGCGACACAAACATCGACTTACAGTTAAAATCTCCCTCTGCAGAAAAACTAAGGAGACTGTTCCACTCCAATGATATGAGTTTAACACCGCTGGACCCAACTCATCACACGCCACACAGCCATACACTCATAGATATAATAGCAACAAAGCGACCAGATAAAATAATTCGCGCCAATCAGACATCCGCTCCGGGACTCTCTGCTCATGACGTGATATTCTTAAATTACTCAGTGCATACTACCAAAGAAAAATCTCACCTGGTAACCCATAGAAACCTAAAAAATGTTAACCATGACGCTCTTCAAAAGGATTGCTCAGACATCCCTTGGCATGATATAAGCAATGAACCGACTATAGACGGAAACATTCGGGAATTATGTCGCAAAATCATTGCACTGTATGATAAACATGCTCCTCAACGCACTGTCAAGGTAAAGAGAGCTCTCGCTCCGTGGCTCACCACTGCATTACGCCAGCTAATGAATAAACGTGATGCTGCACATAGGGCCTTCAAGCGTAACCCAACTCCCGAGGCGTACGAAGCTTATAGGAAACTCCGAAATAAAACCAAGCAGAGCGTGAGGAATGCCAAAATCAGACATGCCCGCTCTGTCGTATGCGGCATATCAAAACCTGCTGCACTGTGGAAAAAGCTGAGCAGTTTCGGTATAGGGAAGCGAAGATCTGACGCTGTTTATCAAGCGTCTGCAGAAGAATTAAACGATTTCTTCTCAACAGCTGTAAACTGACACGCAGCGACAAATTACCAGCCCCAAGATATCAATCTCTCGAGAGACAAGTTTTTCCTAAAACATGTCACTACCGGCACAGTACACAAGGCAATTATGAGAATCTCTTCTGAGGCATTAGGAAATGATGGAGTGAGCATTGGCATGATTAAGAACGTCGTAGACACTATTACTCCAGTTATCACAGACATCTTCAACCTGTCTCTTGTCAGTAGTACATATCCTACTGAGTGGAAGCAAAGTTTAATTCAACCTATACCCAAGACTGACAACCCTAAGTCGCCAGGTGACTTCAGGCCGATCAGCATACTACCTGCAATATCTAAAGCCCTAGAATACATCGTCCATGAACAGCTGACGGATTACCTCAAAACTCATAACATCCATGACAAATATCAGTCAGGTTTTCGAAAGCACCATAGTACAGCAACTGCATTAATCAAAGTAACTGATGACATTAAACATGCTATGGACAGACGTGAAGCTACCATCCTAACACTGCTTGACTTTAGCAAGGCTTTTGATACAGTTGACTTTGATATATTACTAATTAAAATGAAGCAGCTGAATTTCTCAAACAGCGCAATACACTGGTTCGACAGCTACCTCAAAAACAGAAGTCAACAAGTCATTTGTGCGTCGGAAAAGTCATCATGGAAAAACGTGTGCTCTGGAGTTCCCCAAGGCTCCGTCCTTGGTCCATTACTCTTCTCACTGTACATTAATGATATTTCTTCAGTGATTCACTCCTGCAACTACCATCTATACGCCGACGACATCCAACTGTACATAAGTGCAAGCCCCAAGAACATTGCTGACGCAGTAGCGAGTATGAACGCAGATCTTTGCTCTGTTTCTCGATGGGCACAGAACCTAGGTCTGAAACTAAACCCCAAGAAATCCCAGGTCATACTTATATCTCATCCAAAGTTAATCAGTCGGTACTTTCACGAAACAGTCCCTCAAATACACCTCAATGGTACCCAACTACCATACCAAAAAACAGTAAAAGACCTTGGAATAATCTTGGATGAACACCTAAACTGGGAAGAACAAACAGTCACAGCTTGCCGGAAATCGCTCTCCTCCCTACATGCAATTCAGAAATTTAGAAAAATATTTCCAACCCATGTTAAACAAAAATTAGTCCAAACACTAGTCTTGCCTAATCTTTACTACTGTGATGTAGTTCAACACGGCACAAATAGTGAAAATTCGAGACGCCTCGAGCTAGTGATGAATGCTTGCGTTAGATACGTATGCAATATACGGTTGTATGATCATATCAGTCCTTCATACTCCCAGCTAGGTTGGATACGCCCACATAAGGCACGCGATCTCCACACGATGTGCTTACTTCATCGATTTCTTAGCCACTGGTGCCCCCAATACTTATCTTCTCACATTAAACACCTATCATCATTCCACAACCGCAATACCAGATCGGATACGTCTAGCATCTTGGCTGTACCTTTACATAACACAAAATCTTTCTCCATGTCATTCTCCATCTCAGCCATACGACTATGGAACGGGCTCCCCTGTGATCTGCGTCTTATCCGGAACCACTCAACATTCAAGAGTGAACTCAAGTCTTACATATTAGGGACGGTATAGCCACCATTGTTGTGCCCCTCTCATCTCTTTCTTTCTCCTCTCCATCATAGCTTCGAATTTTACCATTCTATTTCTCTTCCTCTAACCTATCTACCTCTTCTATATCTCTTTCACCCCATTCTATCGTCTTATGTCTCTGCATGATGAGAATAACTCACAAGCTGCAAGAATATAACGAGAAAATTCCCAACTAGCAATAGGACTGACATTCATAAAAGAAAAATATGTTTACTTTCATATACATAGTCATTATTATTATTATTATTATTATTATTCTTGATTGTTATAATTAATTTTTGATTGTTATAATTGTCATTGTACTACGTTTATAATCTCTATTTTTTTCTTAACATTAATACTGTATAACATGTTATATGACCTTAATGTTCTGTAGAAACTGAAATTTGTTGAATCTGAGTATGCCTGGTTAGGTGTAAGAGAGGGCCTGAAGGCCCTAATCTTGCCAGGTAAATTAAATGCATAAATAAATAAATAAAATATTCGGCCGTGGCTCACCATTCCTGCCAATATCATTGAATAATAGTGGCGGTTCTATTCAAATGTCGAGCTGTTAGCTACTTACTTCAACCAGCTCCTTTTAGTCCAATTACACATCCTCTCTCAAATTCTGAATCTGCATGTGTTGATCACGTGCCTATCTGTGAGGCATAGTTACTGCCCAGCTGAGTACACGGAATGAAATTCGGGAAGACTTTATACCCTGGTAACGACATGTCACCCGTTTACTAGCCTTGCCAGGTGCACGGTGAAGTTGCACTGCAGTATCACACACTCATCCGTTACCCATAAAAGTTTACAATTTTGGATTTCCCGTCGATACCTGTGTGAATATCAATTAGTGAACAATCTGCACAGCTCCATCGCGATACTTTTTTTTTTTTTTTGTCTTAGAGTGAATTCGAAAGTGAATATGGCAGTCTAAGGACACGCGCAATTCAGTCATAGTTTTTCTTAGTTTATGTTGGCTGAGAAACTTTGTGTTTCAGCATAGGTCTGGCAGTGGAATGTGTGGAGCTTGTTAAAGTGAATGAGAGTCTCCCTTTCAGCGTTCAACAGTCGCGCCGCTGCGGATGGACGGATAGCGCAAAGCATTCGCGCGGCGAATCTGCGTGAATGGCGTTCGTTCCCCATCATTCGCTTTGTACGAACTGCGGAAACACGCGGCCTGTATTTTCCGCTTTTAACCTGCCCATGCTTGCCTGTTAGCCAGGGAGACAAGCTGCCGCACGTTTGGAGCAGAACGGACGGGCTGCTTTATTCCCGTCCAAGCCAGGCCAGGGTAAAATAATCTTGCTTGCCTGCCTGGCTTACCGCCGTCCTACTCTGCGTAGCCGTTTATTCTATAAGCTTTCATTGAAGTGTTATGAGTACATTTCCGATGTTGATGAAAAGTCTTATTTCATACAAATAACACAAGATCAGGGTGAATGAAGATTCATTTTGACTCATGATAGGCCACAAAATGGTGGACTTTATTTGTCCTTTTTTCCATTTTCCCATCAGGCTTATTTGCTTATTTCGATATGAACGGTTTTCTCAGCAGTTTCAGCCTCATTCGACTAGTAACGGCTGACTGACTATGTGCAGTCTGACTATGTGCAGTACTAGTAACGGCTATTGTCTGTTCGAGCCATCATCAAGTCGCCTCTAATACATCTCTGAAAGTCGAGATCCTTTGACCCAGGAACCTTAAGATGTCTATTATACTACAACGACAACTAAAGTAATGTTTTGAAAGTCTAGTTTCTGTAACATTGGTGTGTTTCAGGCAAATATGACCTTCATTATAATAATTTTAATTACTTTTTTCGGGCTGTGTATTGTGAGTTCATTGAATTCATTCTAAGAGGCCAAAATAACTCATTCTAAATATCCCAAATGAATTGTAGTAAACGAGAAGTTCGATTTTCACGTTATGTTAAGTCCGTAGCTCGTGGTCTAGTGTCTAGCGTTGTCGCCATTCGATCATGGGGTCCCGGGTTCATTTCCTGGCCGGGTTGGGGATTTTCTCTGCCTGGGGACTGTGCGTTCCATCATCATCATCATCATAATCATCATCATCATCATCATTCGTGCCAGCGGCTAGATTAGGCTTTGTAAAAAATGAATGGCCTTTGTAAAAATTGGGACTTCGTAGGGGCACTGATGACCGTGAAGTTGAGCGCCCCACAAACCAAACATAATCATCATCACGTTACGTTGATATAAAAGTATATGTATGAAAGAAGAAGCATTTCTTTCTTGGTAAGATTTCTTCGCACTACGTTGTATACCATCAGAGTGTGGTTTTTTTAATATCCACTGACGTACTTTTCTTTCTGCTTCAGTCAACGTTGGCCCTAAATTTAGAAACTCTGTTTACTGATAAACGGATGCATGTCCTCACCATACATTTCCACAAATTTGTCAGCTACAACGTCTTTGTCTTCTTACAAAATATGTACGGATTGCGGAAACTGCTGATCGAATTTACAAATATGTTGTAACAAACTCGAGGTTCCCGAATGAGTGCTTGATAACTATTTACACACTTCGCATTGCGAGACACCTACTGATGTGTTTGAAGCTGCCTGATAAACGCACGAAAACGTTTCCCCTTCTGTTTCCTATGTTGCGTCCACAAGAACGATCATTCGCAGACTGCTGGCTAACAGGCGAGTGGCCTTGCGATACGTCCAGAAAACATAGACTTTATGCAGTTCTTAACGAAGCTACCGGGATTCGCAAGTGTTAGAACTGGATTTTTCCTGTTAGCTGTCGAGTGTTCTTGTTCTCTATGGAGAAAGTGAATGCAGTGTACCTGACAGTCGTCAAGTGTTACCACAGTTATGCCGATTTCTAGGTGCGGCTGCGGGTTTGGCGCTGATCTGCAGTCAAGATGAATACAAAATTTTAAATAACCGTGCCTAGATAATGTATTCAGTCTTGTTCTGTCGCTTCCTCGATCAGCCCCTACCGAGCTACAGAAAGGTGCCCGTCTTACATGCTGGAGCACAGTTTCCATCACCAAATCCCAACACAAAAACGTGGCAGCAATATATGTGCCTGTCATGCGTCCCCAGTTCCAAAAATAAGACGACGCTCCATCTCCTTGGCGTACAACGACCTCACAACAGTAATATTCCCTTTGCCTGTTAAAAACGAAAATCCATGACGGATTGCTGATTCTTCATTTAGCTTTACACAGCAGCGTTCTCAGCAGAACACTCCAACGCTATGTTGTAGTTGCATGTATCAATACTTACTGCCAAACAGATCAGTCGAAAACAGAAAAACCCATTTTCTGCGCTAGAAGAGAGGGAAGAAAACGAAATTTCAATGTCGAAAAAATTTGCTACACTGGTTTGGGGCCTTGAGAACGTCTATGACCGCAACACAGGGCCTTATGCAGTCACAGAGCTACAACGTCTGAAGTCCAATTGGCATCCTGCACAATAATGTGACCAATTGGAGAGACGAAAATTATATTCCCACAAAACGGGTTCTGGCGCAGTTTTTACTTCAAAGTCCTATGCTAATTAATTATCCCCTCGCGCCATAACCCATTGCTCTGGTAAGTGGTTTATGATCCCCTGGTGGTTGATTAAGGTCCCCTGGGAGATAATCCATACCTCTAAGAGACCTCCCAATCATCCCCCTCATCCCACTGAGAAAAGGTATATTACCTGTGAGCATACAGCATCTATCGCTGTTTGACATCGGACTTTGCTACAGACACCTGCTAAAAATCACCCTACAACCTAGGTAATTGAAGCCACTACACGCTATCACAATGATGGAAAAAATGCGTCACAGTTCTAATTACACTACGAAATTGTCGTGAAAAAACAAGCACTTGTAACGAACGCACAAGCACTCAGTGCACATAGAAAACGCAGTGTATCAGGGACTCGAACCCTGATTCTACTGAATGGAAAGCCTAAGTGCACCCCCTAACACTGAAACGTCTCCTTAGAAAAATTTATGAATGACATTGCTGGGAAACATCTTACGTTATTTGATTTTCAAACAGCTGAGCAGAACTGAACGTACTCAGACAGTTCTCTCTTTACTTATTCTGATCAACACTAAACTGACACACAATAATTTTAGCGCAACGCAATCTGGCTTTCAACAATCCCTACAAAAGGGTGACCCTGACTAACAATAACCTATAACTTTCATGAATCACTTACCCCACAAAAATCTTCGTTACTCGAACTACTGCAATACAGCGAGCGCCAATACTGCCAGCTAAATAAAAGAGTCTAACTACTGAAGGCACTAACTACTGATAGGCATAGTTAGCAAATGAAAGATTTTGAGAGAGAACAAACAATGTGTTTACCTTAATAATGTTCAAAAGTCATCACATATATATATATATCAGTTCATGATATCCAATATAACAAATTTACTCTTTCTGATGGACACACGTCCAAATCGTCCGCTCTCAAAATTCTGCCATCTCTCTCCCCACATCCACCACTGCTGGCGGCTCACCTCCAACTGCGCAACGCTACGCGCTGTTCACATCCAACTGCCCAACACTAAAATAGCGAATATTCCAACAGTGCAAACCAGCCAAAGACTTCACACAGCACAGTCAGTGATTTTCATATAGAGCGCTACGTGACGTTACCAACGTGAAAACCTAAACAGCCTACTTACAACACATGGAAACTGTCCAGATGCGTGAGAGGAAGGTTAGGTAGTGTACTTTACTTACTTTGGTGCGGAAACTGACGCAAATATCGATCCCAATTACGTAATTAATCAGATAGTGCAGCACATGTACTGGGGAAAATCGTCGTCCTAAAAGACTACAGAGGAGGCGGTAGTTGAACTTGCATTCTCCTCGATGTATAATCACAAACTGCCGAAAATCAAGACCCTCTCTCCACCTACTGGGTGGATGGACTGAGGGAGGGAGCTACTCCACCAGCAGCCTCAAGTGCTGGCCGCTGTCCACCTTGAGACAATGGTTCTTCGCCAACACAAAAGCAGATATAGTTAACTAAACAACAGGAGATAAAAGAATGGCTATCCCGAATGCATCTTGGTGATCTAAAGTATAGTGACACAGTCGCCCCTAATGGTTAGGGGATGCACCTGAGGCGACAAGCTGTGTCAGACTAGACAAGTACTCACCACCTCCAATAGGCCTGTTATTCTGGGATGGAGCACACTTTTGTTTAACATCACATAGGACGCTCCAGCTGGGACCAGGCGGGAGCCACGGTCTCGTAGTGAAGTCGCCCGCCATTCCGTGCTGGACTATTTAACATCAACTCGAGTCCTACAACAAAGCAACTATTAAAAAAAAATATTTGTCGTGATAATAAATGTCCTCTTTCCACGAAAATAGACGAAGTCCATTTTCATTTAGTCTTATTACCAAAATCAGTATAGTTTTTTTACATTCGACTGCACTCGCAACTCATTATTTTATGACGTCCAGCAAAGTGTACCACCACCGATCACAAATGATCAGCAGAGACATACCCACCTTGCATAAAATCAGGAAAAAAAAAAAACTTCGACTATTATGATGGAAAAGTACCATCCACCGTAGAATGTCCTCTTTATTTCGAATTTAAATTGACCATGAGAGTCACTCTGCATGGCGAGTAATTCTTGTTTTTGTTTTTTCTGTAGTCGGATCACACCCACCAGGTAGGTCAAATGGGAATACGTGGAGGGAACACGATGTTCTTTTCGAGGAACACTATTGAGAAATGACATCTGAAGCTGGCCAGAGGTATTCTACAGCCCACAACATACATTTCGCGTAAGTAACATGCTATTAAGAACACGATCGTCGCGACTAAATTACCGTCACCATGCATAAAAAGCGGTCTTAAATCTACACGTACACACACGAGCCACTGATAGTGATATGCTTTCTGGCAGAAATGCTGTCAGCGATTTGGAATCAAGTCTATCCGTTCAACCACTACTTGCGTCAGAGCCTGTAGAGACATCTTTTAATGATGACAGCCACTGGTAAATCATAATCATGGCACTCTCATATCTCATATCACTTTTTGTCTCCCAGGGTGCGTTCTTGTCTATCACCCAAACGTATGTGGCAAACCTATTAAATATACAGGTATTGGTTCCTTGGAGCACGTGGTTCATGATAGAAGTCGCTTCCACAGACCGGTGTAAAGTTTCATCACCTTTACTGTAGCATGCACATATCCAACAGACTATCAATCATAGGGTTCCTGTATTGCTCCTCCATAAGCAGTTCAATACATTGTTTTTTTCGGTTATAAAAAATCCAATCAGTGTACACCACCATACACTTTCTTTTTTCTTCCATGACTTAGAGACCTGTGTCAGATACTGCTAAACCGTCATTAATACGATTAGGTCCTCTGGCTCTCACAGAAAACTGAACATCGCATGGCACAAACTGTACAGTTACCACACCATAGGCTGGTAGAAATAAAACACAGACGCGATGTTTCTCATTGACAAACATGTGAAAGAAATCGCAACATATGGAAACCGGAAGAGTCTGTGGTATTGTAGAGAGCTTCCAACAACTATTCGAAGGTGATTACCTGCACAGTTAATCTCTTCCTCCCATGGAAAGGGTAGCATATGTCTCGGTGCTCTGTTTCGAAAAGCATTGTTTCTTCATTTTGCAGTCGTCTACATGATTGATGTTCCGGTGTTACCCATCACCGGAAGGTGCTGTTCACAACACACGTGAGGTAGCACAAATAAAAAGAGGTACTGTTATCTTATAGGTGAAAAAAATAAAAATATAAATAATAACATGTGTATGGTATCGTAGCGTATGTAAATAGGACGATTCTGTAGGAATGGGGAAAGCTTCCAAACAACTGTATTAAGCTGATGACCTTTACATTTAATCCTATGTTCCACAGCGACAAGTAGCAGATATCCAATGTTCCGTCAAGGTTCCCTCCATCTCAGCGGAGTGGTGTCAGTCAATCACTATGCGGTAATCAACAGTATAGCCAGTGGACGGTCGGGACTGGAAAGTCGCCATTGATATGGAGTGATGTACAGTAATATACACTGCAGTTGATAGCGAGATCAATTTTAGCAATTTTACCCAGAAGTCAGAGAGAGCGCTATGTTTAGAAACAGAGTGACTGAGTTAATTCTATAGGAACGTATTTTGACCACTCGGTGGAAGTGGGAACATGTTCTCGTAGCTCCAGCTTCAAATGAAACCTGCTCCAGCAACACGATGACAGTATGAAGAGTTACGGTGGTGTTTCCTGCTGGGAAAATTAGGGAGACTCAACTTCGAAGAAGATCCGAATCCCTCAGAATCCATTCACATCTATCACCCAAACATTCTATCATCGTTATTCTGTGCCATCCAGCATCGAGCACATGAGACGATCCTATTAAATACACAGGTATTGATCCATTGCACAGACCAGTGTAAAGAAGCTTCGCCTGTACTGTAGGAGGATGACCGTATCCCACAAACTATGCAATAAGGCGCAAGAGATGCTCCATGTGAGCCTGTGTCATTGTTTGAAACATTGCTTTTTCTGCTGTAACACGCTTTGCACACTGCCATACATTTATTTTTTTCCTGCAACGATTTCGAGGTCTGTGTCAGGTTGTAACCTCCCCACAAAAAATAATAGAAATAAATATTATGGATAGTGATTCTAATTTTTGTGTAACCTCGGAACAAAATTGGTTCCCATTTATAACTTCCCTACAGAAATTCATTCACATTTAACCTCCACACAAAAGTTGTTTCCCATTTAATGTACCCACAAAATTCTTTTCTCATCTAATGTAAGCTTGAAACAGAAATATTCCTAAACCTCGTAATAAAAAGTAAATTCAGTAACCTGGTAAATTTTGGACGACAGCAGTGCTGCGTCATGGCCCTGTAAGATCATTCTGAATAAAAAAAAAAAAAAAACAAAAATTCTCACCTCAATAAAGTCGCCAACTATCTGCTCTTACAATAAACTTTTCCGGCACAGCTATGTGCAATGCTGGCCGATAGATTTGTCATTTATGAAAGGAAGCAACTGATTTTTCTTTTGCAACAATCGGAATGATCATGGATTGGAGAAATTAGTAAATTCTTTAAATTGAAATGAATGCTTGTTAGAAATTACTTTATATGACAAAGATTATTATTAGGACATTTTTAAAAGATTTACATGGGAGTTCAGATACATTACTAGATATGCGCGAGGCTGCTTTTTACCTTATATAATAATACTCAGGCTCCGGCATCGCTGCACCGCGACCGGCCAGCCAACACGATACACCATACCAGACCAGAGCAGGCTCCAGACAAGCGCAGACTAGCGCTGACTAGCAACAACTTACTGCTACAGCTACACAGTTCGTACTGAGTCAACACTGCTCTCTGGTCAGCGATTCTCTTACACCTTGCATATCGCAGGCAGCGCATGAGCAATACATCGAAATTACATCTGCTCGGACATCTTACATAAAATTACATCTGTATTACATCTGCTCGGACCTCTTGCATAAAATTACATCTGCTCTGACCTCTTACAAGGTTCTAAACTGACATTAACATGTTCTGCTGCATTGATTCTCGTAGGAAACCAGATGTTGCATGGCATAAATCATGTTGCCACTGCTGCTGCCATAACACACCACACACACACTGGATGATTTTAAATAAAAGACAGTTACAACATAAGGAAACTGGAAGAGTTTGGCAGCGTTGTGGAGAGCCACCTAACTGCTGCCACAGTGATGAAATAGCTGATGGTTCGGCGTGCCGTTTCGAGTGATTCCTATATTGCAATCATGTACGCGATCAGTGTTTCAATGCTAGCCATCCCCAGAAGGTGTTGCCCCTCCACCAAAACTCTTTCTCCAACTCAAGCAAGCGATGTCAGTCAATCATTGTGTGGTAACCAACAGCATACCATTGGACGGATGGGGTGGAAAAGACACCGTCGTTTTACTGTAACAATAAGCATCACAACCGATCCGCAAGCTGAGTCGCTGCCAGGTAGTCAGTTTGAAAGCTATAATCGTCGCGATAACTTGGAAGTGATAAAAGGTGAGCAACTGCGATTATTGGCTATTAGCTCGGACTTCAGTCAGTTTTGTGCTTAGTGATGTTAGAAATAAGCGGAGTGTGACCGTGTGTGTTTTAGTGCTAAGTGTACTAATGTTGCATTTTTCAGTGCAAATAAAGTGTACATTCGAAAATAATTGGCATCTAATTTACCTTCGTCGTAACAATATAATAGAATGGATCGTTATGTGATAAGAAAAAGAAAAGTAAAAATTCTGGTCACCATTACGCCGCGAAAACACCACCAGATGTACAGGCAGAGTTCAGCACTTCGTCGAAACTTCCACAACAAAGTTCATCGAGTGATTCATTTAATCCCACAGATGTTGGCAATTATTTGGATATATTAGCGTTAGGAAATATTAGTGATGACATAAAACACAAGCTTCTCGCAGCTCCAAGGAAACCTGAAAAAGGTTATTTCGTACTTCCGAGCACAACAAGAGGGGACGGGTTGAACGAAGACAAGCGCACGATAATCACTTTGAACAGTATCAATGGCTGGTGTTCTCACAAGTTAAAAAGGGAATTCTTTGCATTAACTGTTCAGTTTTTGTGAATAATAAAATGGTTGGAGGAAAGAAATCCATTACCACCAAAAACTTGTGACTGAACCACTTACGAAGTTTCAAAAATAGTTCAAATGGCTCTAAGCACTATGGGACTTAATATCTTAGGTCATTAGTCCCCTAGTCTTAGAACTACTTAAACCTAACGAACCTAAGGATACCACACACATCCAAGCCCGAGGCAGGATTCGAACCTGCGACCGTAGCAGCAGTGTGGTTCCGGACTGAAGCACCTAGAACCACTCGGCCACAGCGGCCGGCTCTTACGAAGTTTACCACACTTAGTGATAAAGATGGTGACCTTGAGACCCACTCACAGCTCAGGTACCACGTTGAAGCGTCAACAGATGCAAAATTGTGTTTGGCGACGCGAGACAACCGCGAACTTGAGGTCAGAAATCAGTTGTCAAGACAGAGAATGCAAAGCATTAGGGAAAACAGAGACCGGCTTGTACCTATAATAAAAACAGTCATATTTCATGGAAAGCAAAATATTCCTCTGCGGGGGGCATAGAGATGATGGGAGTCTATTAGAAAACAAAAATGATCGAAAAAGTATAGTGAGTAACGAGGGAAACTTAACATTTAGAATTGACGCTGGAGACTTGCAACTAAAACATCACCTTGAGACCACTAAAGCGCACGCGCACTTACAAAAGTAAAACAACGTGTAACGAACTTATTTATGCTGTAAAACAGTGATGTTATCGAGAATACTGGAGGAAATCAAAGTTTCTCGTCATTACAACATGATCCTCGATGAGACTACGGACGTAGCGCACATCGCCCAACTGAGTTTAGCTATAAGATACGTTGATGGTGACGGCAAATTACAAGAAAGATTTTCGGGTTTCGTTGACATCCATAAAGATAGTAATTGTAGTGGAAACATTGACAATGAACCTCAAGAGAGTCAAGATGAAGAGCGTAGCGTTACTGGTGAAGTATTAAGTACTACGATTGTAAGGAGAATGGAAAGCCTTTCTCTGTCACTAGAGAACTGTGGTGTAGGCTGTCGAAGTCATCATCTCAACCTCGCTGTCTCTCGCAGTTGCAAAGTTTCAAGTGTGAGAAACTCACTTAGTACTATTGAAGAAGTAGTATCATTCTTTACAGCGTCTACCAAGCGGTTCGCAACACTGAAGACTCACCTAAAACACTCGCTGCAGTCAAATTGTCAAACAAGATGGCTTGAGCGACATGATGGTGTTATTCAGTTCGCACCTGATCTCGGAACAGTTAGCAGAGTTCTTAAAGAAATACAGTGTTGGAGGGATAGAACACCGACTGCCAAAATCAAAGTTCTCTTTCGAGCTCTTTCTAATTGTTAATTTATTATCACTCTGTTTTCACTGGGTGACTTATGAGCATAACATATCCAGTCAGCAAAATCTTACAAGACTCTAGCTTGGCAAAATTAGATTCGACGATCAAGGTGTACGACGGCATGAGAGCTAATGCTGATAGCCACTTTGCTCGTATTGTTGAAGAGGCGAAGGCTGTTATGGAAGAGTTAGACGTGGAGGTGAGTGTTCCTCGTCTTACAGGCGGACAAAGACACAGGGAAAACTGCGATCATAATGATGATGCTATGACATATTGGGAAAGAACTGTTTTTATTCCAACACTGGACAATGTTACGACTGACCTGAGAGAACGTTTTACTGAAGAAAATACTTATCATGTAAAATTCAATGTATTTTTTCCCTCACAACTACTGAAACATGACGGTAATGATCTGGCACATATATTGAATCAGTGCTTAACTGAACTACCGTTCTTTGAAGAATCACTCTTTGTGATTAGAAAGAGACTACTGGGAGAGATTCTTCAATACAAGCAAACGAGCATAAACGCCCTTAATGATCATGATTCTGTTATGCAAGCGCTGTCTGTTTGTCCTAGATCTGACATTGCACACGCTGTACAAAATACTTGCTTGTCTACCTATTGCTACAGTAGAAAGAAGTTTTTCAACATTGCGGCGTACATATCGCACTTAATGGCTTAGCTCTGTTGAACACTCACCCTAACATTGGTTGTCCTATTGACAATGTAATTATCCAATCTGGTACTAAAAGTATAGGCGCATAGAATTCATCATTTAAGGAAGAGAAACACAATTGTAAATTATTTATATCATAAGATGGTATTGTCTTGTGTTTGTGTCTAATCAGTTTAAATAAAACTTTCTTCAACTTTGCATCTGACTTTATTATTTTTTATTACGTTAAAAGGTAGTTCAAGATATCTTTAGCACCCCCTCCTTGAGGTTTTCTGTTTCCGCCATTGCCTACTGGAGCAAGTTTTTTACTTCAGATATTACGTTGTACAATTTTGAGGGTAGACAGTAAAGGTCTAAAGTCAGTTTTGTTATTTGTTTGATAATTTATTTAAACAAATCATCAATATCATTCCCAAAATGGAGCGTCATCCTGTTCTACTCTCTTAAGTCGAACACAGTGCTGAGAGTTGTACACTTACGTATATTTAAATCCCGTGCTCGAAAATATCACATTGTGCTCTGTCACAGCAGGCACGATTCCATTCAATCATTTATCCCAAATGAATTCGCTTGTGGTGCTGAGGCGGTGGCACACGATTTCAGTGTTCTGGAGCGCAGTGTCACCGGCCGTTCCTCTCTCCTGGTATCATGGCGGCCGGAATTTCACCGGAACTGACAGGGGCTCTCTGACATGACGTTCATTTCGGAAAAAGGCTGACGTGAGCTTCTATCAGGGTCGTTAATTGATCGAACGCGGGGACAAATTGGATGAGCCCTCCTAACGCTTTGATAGCAGCCCGCTCTGCTGGAAGCCGTGGATCTGGTTCATTCGGCGTGTGCAAAATCTGACTTCCTGGCCAACCGTATTCCCATATTGTGCACAAGGTTCGCTGAAGTGTATTGACTCTGTCGGTGGCGCTGCTTCGGCTGTTGCTGTTTACTCACGCTAATCGATGCCATAAACCCTCGTTCTGAAATGCTTAACTAGACATGAGCCGGCAGAAATTAGTAGGGATGTATTGTGATTAGGAACTTATGGATCGAAGGACTGAAGATCGCTTCTAATTTTCTGTATAAATAAATTATATTTTCAGATATTGATTTTTCAAACTTTTTCGGCTACACAGTTATAAATTTGACGATGTTTGCATAACGACAGTTCTCAACTAACTGCCGGCCAACCTTCTCCAAGTGACAGAAAATTGAACCATAGAACGGTATATTGATAATTTTTCCTTTATGGACCGTCTGACAGCAACATACGCGTTTCACCTTTGTTTTCTGCAAGGTATCTTCAATGGCCTGATATATGTACATATGTTTGCTATTTATTTTACATTTTTGTCACTGTTAATATAGGTTATAAACAGTTCTGGTGATTGGTATTTCCGCCGGCCGCGGTGGTCTCGCGGTTCTCGGCGCGCAGTCCGGAACCGTGGGACTGCTACGGTCGCAGGTTCGAATCCTGCCTCGGGCATGGATGTGTGTGATGTCCTTAGGTTAGTTAGGTTTAAGTAGTTCTAAGTTCTAGGGGACTGATAACCACAGCAGTTGAGTCCCATAGTGCTCAGAGCCATTTTGATTGGTATTTGGCCGGCCGAAGTGGCCGTGCGGTTAAAGGCGCTGCAGTCTGGAACCGCAAGACCGCTACGGTCGCAGGTTCGAATCCTGCCTCGGGCATGGATGTTTTTGATGTCCTTAGGTTAGTTAGGTTTAACTAGTTCTAAGTTCTAGGGGACTAATGACCTCAGCAGTTGAGTCCCATAGTGCTCAGAGCCATTTGAACCATTTTTGATTGGTATTTCCTATTAAGTAGTAATAGTTTGGACTGTACTTACAGGTTGCGCGGATGATTTCCTACATATTACGCTCCTATTGCGTTTTTGGTTTTGTTGTTCTTCTTCTAAATGCTAATTTGCGGTTTTTTCCCGCATTTCATAGCACTATGAACTTGATAATTGTTTCGATGCAATGTTTTGGTTTGTGTTGCCGACTGTCAGATGTTATTTCCAAAGATCGAATGTTATTCTCGAGCTTTCGAGTGTAATTATTGAAGTATCTGTGATCTGTTTTTGTATGCATTGTGTGTGTGTGTGTGCGTGTGCGTGTGCGTGTGCGTGCGTGCGTGTGTGTGTGTGTGTGTAATTTAGTGTGATTTTTTTGTCTTTGTGGGCTGTGTGTGTGTGTGTGTGTGTGTGTGTGTCTAGAAGGCAAAGGGGGGAAGAGTTTTTCTTCTGATTGTGTGAGAGGGACGATTTTTTTATCTTATCATTTATTTTATTAAGTGTAGTAGGGAGCCTGTGCTGATGTGTGTTTGTTTATTTATCATGTGTTTGTTTTGAGTGATGGCTTTCTGAATGTGGAAGTTTTCTTGCATTTGTATAAGATGTTTGTCATGGTTCCTTATTCTCATTATTTTCATTGTTCCATGTTTGTAGGATGGTGTCTATGGTGTCTTAAACGTTTTGCAAATGTGGAATGGTTTGTTTCGTACTTCCAATACCTGACATGTTCTTTGTATCGTGTTTTAAAATCATGCATGTCATGCCTATGTTTACTGCATAACAACGTCGACAATCAAGTTTATATATTCCTGATTGTTGGAATTTGTTCCTCTTGGTAGCTGGTTGGCTTAGGTGTGATTGGAGGGTTTTCCCAGACTTATATGCTATTTGGAAGCCCTGTGTCTTTAGGATGATTGCAACTCTGTGTGTTAGTTTGTGTGTGTAGGTCATGGTGTACCATGTGGCTCTTTTATGTGTGTTGTTGTCATTGTGTGTGTTTGTTGAGTGTGTTTGTAAGTTTTCAGCTTGTGAGTTCTCTTGTATTCTGGGAATGTTGTGTTTGTTTTGTATTTGTGTTTTTATTTTTTGATTGAGCGTGTGTACCACATGTCTGTCATACCCTTTGTTCCTAGCTATTAGTATGATTGTACTAATGCTTTTTTATAGTTTCTCTTGTTGAGTAGGATTCTGTTTAATCTATGTAACATATGTCTTACTGCTGCAAGTTTCTGGCTGTGGGGATGGTTAGACACGGAATGTATTATTGTGTCTATGGCTGTTGGTTTTCTAAGTATGTTAAATGTATGTCTGCCATTTTCTTTTTTTATTGTAATGTCAAGAAAATTTATTTGATTTTCTTTTGCATTTTCAAGTGTGACTTTTATGTTCTGATGAGCTTTGTTGATTTCTCAATGGAGTTTATTTATTTTTTAACCTGGCTCTTCTACGAAAGAAATAATGTCATCCACATATCTGTACCAATATATAATTTTGAAACTTTCATTAGACGGTCCATAAAGTAAAAATTATCAATGTACCGTAATATTACAGGCAACCGAGGAAGACAGGACTACAAACGTTGAAGATGTTAAACCACAGAAGCACACTTGAGAAAATTACTTCACATTCCTCCTAAAGGCATACACTGAGGCGATAAATACCAATATGTACATATACCCGGTAGTATCGCGTACACAAGTTATAAAAGTGCAGTTCATTGGCGATTCATGTGAAACCGTTTGCCATGTGATTATGGCCGCACGAGGGCAATTAACAGACTTTGAAAGGGGAACGGTGGTTTGAACTAAATACATGAGACATTCCATTTCGCAGATCGTTAGGGAATTCAAAATTCCGAGATCTACATTGTCAATAATGTGCCGACGCTACCAAATTTGGACATTTTCTCTCACCACGGACAACGTAGTGGCCGACGGCCTTCACTTAACGACCGAGAGCAGCAGCGTTTGTGTAGAGTTGAAACAATCGCGGAAATCTGTGGAGGACGTACGACGGACGTATGCTTTAGATCATTCAGGTTAAATTTGACTTTAATGACTTGTGGCAGCAGACGATAGACGCGACTGCCTTTGCTAACAGCGCAGCATCGCCTGCAGCGTCTCTCCTAGACGAAAGGAAAACCGTGGCCTGGTCAGATCTGTCCCGATTTCATGTGGTAAGAGCTGATGGTAGGATTCGTGTATTGCAGACTTCACGCTGTCAACAAGGCGCTGTGCAAGATGGTGGTGCCTCCGTAATGGTGTGGTCTGTGTTTACATGGAATTTACTGGTTCCTCGAACTAAACCGATTGTTAGCTGGAAACAGTTATGTTCGGCTGCCTGAAGACCATTTCCAGCCATTCACGGGCTTCACGTTGCCAAACGACGATGTCATGTTACCGGGCCACAATTGTTAGCGACTGGTTTTAAAGAACATTCTGAACAGTTCCAGTGGATGATCTGCCCTCCCAGATTGACAGACATGAATCCTATCGAACATTTCTGGAACATAATTGAGAGAGGTCAATTAGTGCAAAAAACCTCTGTACCGGCAACACTTCCGTGCCGGCCGGTATAGCCGTGCTGTTCTAGGCGCTTCAGTCTGGAACCGCGTGCCCGCTACGGTTGCAGGTTCGAATCCTGCCTCGGGCATGGATGTGTGTGATGTCCTTAGGTTAGTTAGGTTTAAGTAGTTCTAAGTTCTAGGGGACTGATGACCTCAAATGTTAAGTCCCATAGTGCTCAGAGCCATTTGAACCATTTGAACCAACACTTCCGTAATTATGAACTATTATAGAGGCAGCGTGGCTCATTATTTCTACAGGGGACTTGCAAAAACTTACTCAGTCCATGCCACGTCGAGTTGCTGCATAACGGCGGGAAAAAGGAGGTTCGACACGATGTTAGGTCATATCCCACAAGTGCTGTCATCCTAGTGCGTAAGTCTTTCACAAGCAGTCATAAACGTTGCTATCTGATGCGACATACAATGAGCAAGGCTCCGGATAAATGATGGTCTAGTTAGTCCTGTGACATACAGCGTTCCTCTATTCACAACTTAGTACGATGTGAATAAGAGTAAGCATGCCGCTGTAACGTGCAGCTTCTTTCCAGTTCTACTTGGGAAACAATTCACTACAAATCTTTCGCCAGGAAATAGCCCAGGTTCGATGTAAACATGAATCAAGAACAAAAACAGTGTAAACGTACATTTTCATGGCGGTTTCTCAGGTTGCAAATGTTGTCCAGTCACCGTACAAGATCTGTGACGCCATGGAAACATTACAATTTCGTCGCGCGAACTCGTAAACACTGCAGTTTGACTTCACAAAACGCTAAACGTCTGAAGTTTATACGTGAAAATAACAAAACATATAAACATGCAACGAAGCTAACACACACTGCATTAAAGATCTCTCCAAAACGCGACAGTACGACTTTTCATGCTAAAAAGTCGGGAAATGTGCCGTTGGGAGATAATAAGTTGCCTAAAGATTTTATCTCGGCGTTTGCTTCTGATATTATTTAGTAGTAGATTATGAAATGGAAAGAAGGTAAAACATGTAAAAGTTTGGCTAGAGAGTGATATGCCCCCCCTCCCCTACCCACTCCAATTTTGGTTGTGGTGACAAACTGATCTATAGCGTAGAATGCGTTATGGGTTAGTTCCGATCCATAAATGTCGCAGCCTTGCCCAGTTTGGAAACAACGCGAGCTGGGCCTTGTAACATGACATCCCCCTGAAGTATTACTTTTTTAGTTGGCGATACCAGCATTATTTTTCGAATTTTGGACAGATCAAGGTTATCTGAAAACTTTCGTATAAATTTATTCACAGTACACTACTGGCCATTAAAATTGCTACACCACGAAGATGACGTGCTACAGACGCGAAATTTAACCGACAGGAAGAAGATGCTGTGACATGCAAATGATTAGCTTTTCAGAGCATTTACACAAGGTTGGCGGCGGTGGCGACACCTACAACGTGCGCCGGCCGAAGTGGCCGTGCTGTTCTAGGCGCTTCAGTCTGCAACCGCGAGGCCGCTACGGTCGCAGGTTCGAATCCTGCCTCGGGCATGGATGTGTGTGATATCCTTAGGTTAGTTAGGTTTAAGTAGTTCTAAGTTCTAGGGGACTAATGACCTCAGAAGTTGAGTCCCATAGTGTTCAGAGCCATTTGAACCTACAACGTGCTGACATGAGGAAAGTTTCCAACCGATTTATTATACACAAACAGCACTTGACCGGCGTTGCCTGGTGGAACGTTGTTGTGATGCCTCGTGTAAGGAGGAGAAATGCGTACCGTCACGTTTCCGACTTTGATAAAGGTCGGATTGTAGATCGCGATTGCGCTTTATCGTATCGCGACATTGCTGCTCGCGTTGGTCGAGATCCAATGACTGTTAACAGAATATGGAATCGGCGGGTTCATGAGGGTAATATGGAACGCCGTGCTGGATCCCAACGGCCTCGTATCACAAGCAGTCGAGATGACAGGCATTTTATCCGCATGGCTGTATCGGATCGTGCAGCCAAACCTCGATCCCTGAGTCAAGAGATGGGGACGTTTGCAAGACAACAACCGTCTGCACGAACAGTTCAACGATGTGTGCAGCAGCATGGACTATCAGCACGGAGACCATGGCTGCGGTTACCATTGACGCTGCATCACAGACAGGAGCGCCTGCGACGGTGTACTTAACGACGAATCTGGGTGCACGAATGGCAAAACGTCATTTTTTCGGATGACTCCAGGACTGGTTACAGCACCATGATGGTCGCATCCGTGTTGGGCGACATCGCGGTGAACGCACATTGGAAGCGTGTATTCGTCATCGCCATACTGGCGTATCACCCAGCGTGATGGTATGGGGTGCCATTGGATACACGTCTCGGTCACCTCTTGTTCACATTGATGGCACTTTGAACAGTGGACGTTACATTTCAGACGTGTTACGACCCGTGGCTCTACCCTTCATTCGATCCCTGCGAAACCCTACATTTCAGCAGGATAATGCACGACCGCATGTTGCAGGTCCTGTACAGGCCTTTCTGGTTACAGAAAATGTTCGACTGTTTCCCTGATCAGCACATTCTCCAGATCTCTCACCAACTGAAAACGTCTGGTCAATGGTGGCCGAGCAACTGTCTCGTCACAATACGCCAGTCACTACTCTTGATGAACTGTGGTATCGTGTTGAAGCTGTATGGGCAGCTGTACCTGTCACGCCATCCAAGCTCTGTTTGACTCAATGCCCAGGCGTATCAAGGCCGTTATTACGGCCAGAGGTGGTTGTTCTGGATACTGATTTCTCAGGATCTATGCACCCAAATTGCGTGAAAATGTAATCACATGGCAATTCTGGTATAATATATTTGTCCAATGAATACCCGTTTATCATCTGCATTTCTTCTTGGTGTAGTAATTTTAATGTCCAGTAGTGAATGTCATATTTCAAGCTAAAATGTATTAAAGTTAATTACTTTTTGAAATATTTTAGTCTCGATCTACTACTTTTGAATGTACAAATCAAGTATTTTTTTAGAAACATTCGAAATTAGAATTATTGGAACACTTAAAATTAATTAGGCGATACTGTATTGGTTGCTATATTTATTTCCGGGTTCATTTATGAAATAATAATCGAAAGTAATAATGTAATAGAAACTAGTAGAAATTCATGTGTTAATAAAAACTGTAAACCCCTTGGAATATGGTTATTTCCGCAGAGTGTGAGTCGTAAGCAGGCCTCTGATGTGATATGACATATTTTTGTTCAAAAATGGCTCTGAGCACTATGCGACTTAACTTCTGAGGTCATCATTCGCCTAGAACGTAGAACTAATCAAACCTAACTAACCTAAGGACATCACGCACATCCATGCCCGAGGCAGGATTCGAACCTGCGACCGTAGCGGTCGCTCGGCTCCAGACTGTAGCGCCTAGAACCGCACGGCCACTCCGACATATTTTTGTATTTTGTGCGAACAATGTAATTTCGGCTTTGTTAATGTGAAAAATCAAAGGACTGTATGATATACTAAAGTGAGAGAAAATAGATTTACATAAAAACAAAAATTCTGAAACAGTAATCTTCAAATTTATTTAGGTGAATCCAACAGTGAGGACCTAAAATGTGACATTTTCGGCTTTAAGAATGAGAGCCCTGGACAAGAAGAACTAGAGTCAACTCTGCATGAGAAACTAAGTACACTGGAAAGTTTATTGTAATCTCCGCTCCTCTCAAAACTTGAGAAAAGACTAATGTGGAGAACAGATGGAATTAGGAAGGAGGGGGGACATTACAGCCCGATCTTTAATAAGCTAAAATATAGTACAATTGTCTGAAGAAAATCGTGTCTCAGCGGTAGAGTGCTTCGTCGCTGGAAAGGGGTGGTGAGGGGGTAGCGGATAGGCTCAATTCCAGGCAGTTTAAAATTTTTACCCAAACACGCAAATTTTATGAGCATTTATATGAAGCGTAAAAATACAAAAATGTAGAAAATAATTAATTTGTAGTTTTTTAGTCATACAGTCTTGCTTAAAAAACCTTTGTTTGCAACGAAAACTGGATTTTTGTTTGCATTATATTGTCAGAAATAAGAAGACGTGGGTCTTTCATAAAAATTACTGTTAAGATTTGTTAATTATTGTACATTTGATGAATTTTGTATTTACATGTAGGTATTCGAAGCGAACGAAAAAAATGACCGAAACGAGACTGTGCATTTCCTCTTTTATACTGAAGCCGTCAATTCTTTTATTTTCAAGAGTTGATGCACTCGCATCAACAAATTCAAGAAGTATATCCATCTAGTACTTCGATAAATTTGGTGGTGTTCTTTTATTTTCCATTTCGCCAGACATAAGCTAACGGAATACGGGTGAGGTATAAACACACTTCTGCTTCTTGAGGAAAGTTAGAACATGTGACAATGACGTCATTCTCCGGCGACTGTGTAGAAAACGAATTTGATGTGCCTGTCCAGCATGGAGTTCTTGTATGGTGTGCGGACTGCCTTCATAGGCCCTGCCCTTCAACGTACTCCATAGAAAGCTATCGAGCCAAGTCGGATGTACGCGGAGGCCAGAGTCCTTTAGAGATGATGCTGTCACCGAAAAAAGTTTATTGCTTTGTGGGCGGTATGTGCAGTCGCCTCATCCTGTTTGAACCACGCATTCTCAATTTCAACCTCAAAAATGTTCAAATGTGTGTGAATTCCGGAGGGATCAAACTGCTGAGATCATTGGTTCCTAGATTTACGCACTACGTAAACTAAGCTACGCTAAGGACAACACAGACACCCATGCCAGAGGAAGACTCGACACTTCGACGGGACGGGCCCCGCAATTCGTTGCGTAGTACCTCTAACCTCGCGGCCACTCCGCGCGGCATTCATCCTCATTCAGTTCACCTAGGAAGGGCTCGAAAATGCAGGTGCAGTACGGTCCGGCATTTATGGTGTCCTGAAAGAAGATCCGCCCAATGATGCGTTTACGAGTCACGGCACACCAAACACCACCATTTTAATCATGCAGAGGGGACACCTTCAATTCATGCGGATTCTCCGCAGTCCACATACGAGTATTCAGACTAGTCACGTAACTGGAGTCGTGAAACCATGCCTCATCCGTGAAAAACGTTGTGTCGAAAATCCCCTTACCATTTTCCTGCAGCAAGGACAGAAAACAGTTGCAAAAATTCACACGTGCCGGGAGATCGGTGTCTCTCAGTTCATGCACGACTGACTACAGATACATGGTGACTTCCGGAGAATCTTGTGAGCGGAACCCACGGTCACATGGGCCTGCTGAGCTAGCCATCTAACTGATTACTCTGAACTTCGCAGCATCATGTCTTGCACCTCCGCCACCTTCTCTTCGGATGTGGGTGTGGATGGCCTGCCTGATTTTGGAGCATTATGAACGCTTCCGGTCTTTAGAAACTTGGTGATGGAGTTCCGTACAGCATTGCGGTTAGGCATCTTAACTCCTTGGAACTCTGCCGTAAATGCAGCTTCTACTGCTGAGGTAAACTTCTCTCCATTGTGGAACACATGCTCCACAAGAAACACTCTTTGTTCAGTCGTCAGCGTGATGACCTGGATCACAATGATGTTACACAAAACGTTAGTATTCAATCAAACCGGACCTGCGAACAAATACAAATACCTGGTTAAATATGGTTCAAATTTATTAAACAATGGAAAATGTTGTATTAATAATCGGCAATCATATCAGTCATTGCTTAGCACACACAACATGGCGCTGTATAGTTACTGTCTGAACATTCTGTATATAGGTGGCTGTGTGCAAATTCGTATCTCAGTGGCTCTGAGCACTATGGGACTCTAACATCTGAGGTCATCAGTCCCATAGACTTAGAACTACTTAAACCTAACTAACCTAAGGACATCACACACATCCATGCCCGAGGAAGGATTCGAACCTGCGACCGTAGCAGCAGCCAGGTTACGGACTGGACCGCCTAGAACCGCTCGGCCACCGCGGCCGGCTTCGTGTCTCAACATCTTTGTATCTGCAGGGCGTCTTCCACTGCAAAACATGGAGTCTATAGCGGTCAAATGCACGAATGGCTGATGACGGGTTGCTGACGGGCGATTAACGTCGGCGCACCGCAGAGACATTTTGAACGCGGTTTATTTTTAACCGGGATCGCGACATATTTATCTTGCTCGTTGACCGAGGTTGGTGCACTCGGCCACAAGAGTGGAAGCGTGGGAGACGATAAGTTATATAATATACCACAATGTTTTGAGCCTAAATTTTCCTTCATTTCACAATATTAAAAAAAAAAATACAACATAGCGAATGTGATGGTGCTGTCAAATCAGTACTTTCGGATCTGCATATTATTCTTTTGGTATTATATCCCTCACTATTCTCAAGGCAGCGGATCTTCCTCTGTGAAGCCCAAAGAACTGAATTACCCATGGCCGCCCGAAGTGGCCGTGAGGTTCTAGGCGCTGCAGTCTGGAACCGAGCGACCGCTACGGTCGCAGGTTCGAATCCTGCCTCGGGGATGGATGTGTGTGATGTCCTTAGGTTGGTTAGGTTTAATTAGTTCTAAGTTCTAGGCGACTGATCACCTCAGAAGTTAAGTCGCATAGTGTTCAGAGCCATTTTTTAATTGCCCATTCTGTCCACTGTGGATGCTATTCAGATTTTGGCTAAAAAAATACGCTTTAACGTGCTGGTCAGTCTGTTTCCGGACGGTTGTTATATTGCCTCGCTTGCCTTCCTGAAAGATAGTGAATGTGGTGTTCTATGGTACAATTGCCTGCCTCACTGGATGTTAAGAACCTCCACCAACTTAAGGGTAATAGGTCCTTGAGGGCGGAACAGTGGGGCGTGTGGGGGGGGGGGGGGGGGGGAAAGGAAGAAGAATGGTAAATTACGAGTGTCATCAACAGATATCGACACTGATTGACGAACTATTCCAGCGACAATCAACGGTTGTAAGTAAACTGTTTCAATTTAGTTGTTTACAAAGTAAATTAAAGGTCTGATGAAAGCTCAGAAACAGGAGAAGCTGCCCCACTATATGGAAATTTGACAATTCTCGTTGGTGGAGGTAATGTTCCTCTTCTGCTGTTTTCACAAGCCTATGGCTCTCGTTAAGAAAGATCGAAATGCTACGACTAGTAATAAAACAACTGAAGATTTTATAGTGGTGTTGAGCCTTCAGAACAGTCTTGAAAAGTAACTAAAATGCTATCAATGGCCTATGTTATGAGAGTGCTGAGCATTTAAAAAGTTTCGCAAAGAAAAAGAGAGGAAAAGTTCAGCTCAAGTTTTACTTGCTATTCAGAAATAGTTCGTCCAGAGTGTTTTGTTTTGAAACGGCGGTACCTGCTGTAAGCGAAGAGTACGGAGCGAGCTAAGCGAAGCTGAAAGCAACGCCAGTGCAGCAATCACTCGTGTCGAGAACAGGTGGGCTGTTAGCTTGATTACCTCTGATCCGGGCAGCGCGTAATCCAGGCCGAGGGCGTGTCTGTGTGGCGCGCGGCGTGCCTGTCTGATGGGTCACGTGACGCTCACGTCACAAAGCTCTATGTCACGCTAGACGCTCACTGCGCACCACTAACCAGTCCAGCTGTCGAACCATACTGTCGCGCAGGACTAACGACATTTTGTTTTTCTATGTCTGCTACTGTGAAATCATGACCAAAAGCAATCAGATTTTTAGTAAATAAATGTCTGTTGTCCTTTACAACATACTCGTATTTAAATAAATAGGGCAAGAAGCTAGTATCTGCTGCGCTGCATTTAAGTTATAATCACTAGTAAGAACAGGAATACTTTGATGGCTACGGTTTACGTCGATCGGTTAAACAGGCTGTATTTAGTGCCGACCTCGAAAGTTTAACGTAACATACTGAGGTAGGGATGACGGTTATTAATGAAATAACACATTTTCGGCTAGGAGACGTAGTTGTGTGAGCTGGTGATAACGCGTCTAAAGCAAAGGGGTGGTTCTTATTGGCAAGTTTCTCATTTGTTCACTAGTATAAAACTGGCCAATTTCCTGATCTACTGAGCTAACTGATACGCTGTTGGAGTCCAGTCTATTCAAAATCATCTGCTGTCCATGAAACTCCGTTGTGCACTGTAAATGTCAATAATATTGGCGATATTACTCTGTTGGACATACTGAAGTAATAAGCTTGATACAGTGACTCCTGGAAGTCCCACTGCCTCCACTGCTTCGGTTGTAAGCTTCTGTGTCTGACAATCTAACTGCCTGTTGTCCAAGACGCGACGCACACTAGCGACTGCGACGGGTCGCTACGTGACGTCAGAAGTTGCCTGCTGGCGCATGCGCAGTTCGAGTTTGGGATGCGACGCGCGACTGTTGCGGCAGCTGTCGCAGCACTGCACCAGTGAGCAGTGTTGCGACGGAAGTCGCACGACACAAAGACGTACGGCTGCCAGAAAGATGTCGAGCCACTCAAGGAAAACTGAAATGAGCCACTCACAGGATGTGATGCTCTGTGAGCTGGTCTCGCAACATCCTTGCCTTTACGATTTGAAGAACCCTAAATATAGAGACACTATGTTCAGAGACAGAATTTGGGAAGAAATTGGTGCACAGTTGAAACTGGCAGGTGAGTGAAATATATAATATTTCCCCATTAATGCAAATTTTTCAGGCCTGTTATGAAAATCATATAATCCATGCAGATGTAGAATTAGAATGATGAAAATGAACTTGAAGGTCAATTTTCGCATTACTCTTGTTTGTGACGATAAAAATTGAAAACGGCAAGTACATTATAAAATGAACAATCTAAAGTATAACGAGAAAGTTACATTTTACAATACCTTCACTTCGAAAGTAAACGGTAGATTGGTGTCTTGATGATACCTTCTAGTTGTGAAAAACCACCACCAGATTGTTGTACAGCTTTCTGTAATCAATAGATATTCGTTTTTGAGGAAGGCGTTTCTCAACAGATTGCGCAAACAGTTTGCTGCAATAAGTAATTTGTCACATTCACTTCAATTCATTGGTAGAAGGTGGTGCTCAAAAAACTTGTGCCAAAAGTGCACTACTGTTTTACAAGGCCCTTCTGGTCTGACACAGTTCACAATTGAAATTCGTCTTTTGTAAATCCTGGAGTCATCTTTTAAGTGCAGCTTGGCAAGATTAAATGTTCATGTCATCCATAACGATGTATGCTGTCAGAATATAAGAATATGGAAGTTCATTTGGATGGGAATAAAGAGTCAGTCGGCTATGAAAGTTGCCTTAGCTTGTTCCAAAAGTTTCTGCGTGGGAGAAACTGACAAGTATAATTTGGGGAAATTTTGTGAACAAGCACGGACATTATTTCTTCCACATTTCTGCTAGTGTATACTGTAGACGTTCAGAATGAAAATTCTAGAGATATTTAAGGTGAAACCCTATCTTGTTGTCAAGAACTTGAAACAATGCAATGACGCTAGCGTGCGCTTATTGTTAATAAACTTATCTTTCATTGGAATTTTAGGTGAAATGTGCAAAAACACATGGAGGAATATTCGGGACTCGTATCCGAGAAATAAACGAGAAAGAAAGCTTGGAACAGGTTCAGATGCCTCAGCAAAACCAAGAAAATGGGTTCTGCTTGATCACTTGGCTTTAAGAAACCTACATTTCGTGGCATTATAAATGAAATTGTCAAGAGCATATGGAGAAATATTAGTAACTCATACCGGAGAAATATATGACATAAAATGGTTTCATTAGGTCCAAACGTGTCAGCGAAACAAAACAAATGCATTCTCTATCGTGTGATGACCACACGATTCTCGTTGCGCGTCGACAGAACTGGCGACTAGTCGCGACGCTCCCGGAGATATATGAGCCCAAATCTCGGAAACGGAGATCGATATCATTCTGATCTCAACTTTAAAAATAATTTCGATATGTTAGCTTCTTTTCATCGGCAACGATGTATGACCTAAAGTGAACCATACGTAAAGTAGCCAGCGACCACATTTTTCACTGTACACAATTCGAATTTTATGCAGTAGGTTACTTGTAAATTAAGTATCGGAATAACTGTGACGAATATCGGAAAAATAGACACCTCATTATCAAGCTGTGATGTGAAACTGTAAGATACGCAAACATCAATTTTTTGTGCCTTTTACTTTCCTCACAATTGATAGAGAAGTAATATACAGCGAAAAAAACACGCAAAACCGGAAGAGATACTTTTCAATTTTTTAAAGTAAAAGGAGAATCTGTATCGAAAAAGTAACTCTGGGAGCCGATGTAACTTTGTTGCATTAACATACAGTATTTTTTACAGCAAGAAAATCGGAATTCTTATTTTTCTTATGTGTTTGAATCCGCCGCCGGCGACCGGAGCTTGGGAAACGGCGACGACTCCTGTCGTCTTGCGGCCTTGTCGCCGTCTTCCAGGGTGGGAAAAGAGGAGGGGGCAGCGTCGCAGTCGCAGCCAACTGTCGCGTCTTGCACAACGTAACTTAGACTGTCGTCCAGTCGAGGTGTTATGTCACTCTTTCGTGAAACTGAAGACCGATAATGTGGCAGTGCCGTGCATCTCCTAAATATACGGTTCTTCAGAGTGACGATGTTCAGTTTGTTCAGAGAGGCACTTATGAGAGTCGACCAACAAGTATGGCACCGGATACGTTGATAAAGCTGTTACTTTTAACACGCAGGTATTGTTGAAGTTTTCCATTGTGTGTTTCTACATCAGACTATACGCACGTACCGAAGCTACCATACACTGCATTAAAGTTTTCTCCAAAACGCGGTTTTAGTGCCATTTCTCGGGGAATGCTTAGTGAGAAGAATGCATGTAACAGGAGTATGCCAACTATTCGGCTGTAACTTGTGACGTGCGACAGAGCATAGTAGTACATGCTATTCCAAAAATATTGCCGTGAATGTAATTACGTCAACATTGTAATTACGATACACTAGATGAGATTCGAACGTCGTCAATATATTAAATCTCGTCACTTCATGAGCTTATTAATAATTCCAGTTCAGTTGTGTGTGTATGGTGCCAGCAGTTGCTGTAAAACTAGGTTCGTAACATAGGTACCAATTATGCAAGTGCTGAAAAGACGTGCCTGTTGCACTCTGTTTTAGTTATAATCACTTGTACGAAAAAGAATGTTTATAACTTTGATAGTTGAGGTTTATGTCTCTCGGTTAAACAGGCACTGTATTTACTGCCGGCCTGGAAAGTTTAACGTGACATAGTTGGTAGGTTATCGCTGAAATAATCGATTTTTGGCTATATCGTATCTTCTCACGCCGGTTCAACCTGACTCTTAAAACCGCTCAAAATAACCAGTTTCTCAAATAAGACATTTTAGGTTTTTTGTTCCTTTGATTTCCTGTCATAACGTAGAAATCGAACGAAGGTGGAGAAATTGTGACTCAGTTTCAAGATACATAGAATCAAAATACTAAATTAAGTAGGCAAATAAAAGAAAACTTCGTCCATTCATCGTTCGCTGCTATTCTCGAAAAGTGCTACATGGTCAATATTAGAAAAAAAATCACCGATATTCTCGTACTGATTCTAATTTTTTGAAACTCTGCTCAAAAATCATATTTTGGGCATTACGAATAGTCAGTGCTAAAGGGCGAACACTAAGCCTGAAGTCTGTTTTTCGTGCTAATTTGCCCTTTTTCAAGGTCAACAAGCAGATAGTGCGTATTGTGTAGACACCGGCAGCATATCAACTACTTTCTCTTTTTATTGTGCATTATCAATGAATAGTTATTAAGTTTTTAAGTTAATACTGTTACCACAATCTCCTTCCTCTTTTATTATTTCATTTAAAGCAAATGAAGCGTTGTACGACGTGTACGTCCTTCGTAAAAATATTTCCAGCCTAGGGTTGGTACCATCGTGCAATAAAACTGGTGTCCATCGACGCCAGCGACAAACCACCGTATAAACCAGATCGGGGCAAGTCTTCCACGTGTACGTACCCGCGCAGTTTAAGTCATAACTCATGGCAGCACGGTCATCATTGTCTCAGCAATACTCTACCATGTGTTTGTTGCTCGTTTCTGCAAGCATTGTTATTAAAGTAAACTGATTACTTTTCCCATTTCTGTAACACAATATTTCAAAATGGCGCAAATTTTTCGTATAAAAATTACTTCTTTTAAAAAAGAATTGTTTAAAAACGAAAAATTTTAGCACTGTTGCTATGGCTAATTGCTATTTCGGTTTTTTGCTCGGGTATTAGTAAAAAAAATAAGAAAACGCCTCTTATAATCGAGACCAAACAAATATCGAAAAATATTGGGTAAACGTAACTAAAATACCGGTCCCGGTTTTAAGCGGTCGGTTTCCCATTCCTATAATGTGGTGTTAACTGCTCCTTCTTATGATGTCTTAGCATTATGTACTAGTTTCATCAACCCGTCGAAGTACTCTTCCTGTATCAGCATCGTGATGCTTGGTGTCATTTAACAATGTACAATGTACAATTGCAGGGATTATACCGTATAACTTCGACGCGCAAGTCGCCGAAGTGGCGTCAAATCGAAAGAATTGCATCCGGCGAACGGTCTACCCGACGGGAGGCCCTAGCCACACGACATTATTTTTACAGTATAACTGAATAATATTACGTAGCTCTTTCACGTGCATAATCTGTAACGTATAATCACTGAATTCATTAAAAACTTTTACTTGTGAAATTTATTTTGCCATCAACGGGGATAGAAAGGAAATTCGTATTAAAATATTACGGATGCGTTGTGTAACAAAAGCTGCACTACCGTGTTCTCTCGTCCAAGAAGTGTTCTGGTAGCCGTGGAGATAACGTCGGTATCGATTAGTAAATGTAAGTTGATTATTCTTCCAGTGGCCGTTTCCTTTCATAGACTGAAATTCTCAAATTCCATTAGTTAATTTGCCCTTCCCATGTATTTCTGCAAAATTAAAAAAAATATTTTGCTATAATTATTAACAGAGGTTTTTTTCCAACATAACAGTAGCTTAGAAATTTTAACGTATTGGAGCACAAGTATTCGACACTATCTGCTCAACGTGTCCTTCCACGTATTTCTACCGTGTGTACCCTCTTCTGATGAACCAGGTGTTCTTATTACCAGCCACATATTTTCGAACCAGGGGTCGGCTGTCGTCTTCTCCTTATTCCTGCAGTTTTCCTTCCCGTTATGTTACGTTATTCCAGTTTCATCAGTTCATCTTACATGTGCATAACACTGTACTTTACTTCTGTCTAACGCATTACCTTCATTCTTTCGTTTATATTCTCTTTAACGTTTCATCGTTCTCCACTTTTTTCCTCGAAATTCTACCTGATCATCTCCAAAAGCCCAGCTCCGAACGTTTCAGTTTACAGATATGTTTCTGATTATCTGCCCAGGCCTTTGTCCTATACAACACTGTAGTCTCGAATATCGGCTAATTTCTTTTACTAACTTCAACATCAGATCTTCCCTCCTTTCCTAAAATACACCCAGCTAGCAAAAATTGTCGGTGTTTTTAATTATTCCCACATCTCTACAGTTTAACCAGATAAGGTACTATGTTTCTGATTATTAATCTTCGAGTCCCAGTTTTTGTATTTTACTGGTAACTGATTACATATGTAATCTGCATCCTTCCCATCGTCTCCGTGTGCTCCAACGGTTTTGTTCTCAGCACAAAGCAAATGACGTACATAATGATTTCGAAAGTTGGTTCTGGTATCAATATCATATGTTTTTCGTAAATAAATTAAATCTTACCCGTTATTTTCTTATTATTCTCTTTATTATCCCCCCTCCTCCCCCCCCCTCCCCATGCATGAACCATGGGCCTTGCCGTTGGTGGGGAGGCTTGCGAGCCTCAACGATACAGATAACCGTACCGTAGGTGCAACCACAACGGAGGGGTATCTGTTGAGAGGCCAGACAAACGTGTGGTTCCTGAAGAGGGGCAGCAGCCTTTTCAGTAGTTGCAGGGGCAACAGTCTGGACGATTGACTGATCTGGCCTTGTAACACTAACCAAAACGACCTTGCTGTGCTGGTACTGCGAACGGCTGAAAGCAAGGGGAAACTACGGCCGTACTTTTTCCCGAGGGCATGCAACTTTACTATATGGTTAAATGATGGTAGCGTCGTCTTGAGTGAAATATTCCGGAGGTAAAATAGTTCCCCATTCGGATCTCCTGGCGGGGACTACTCAGCAGAACGTCGTTATCAGGAGACAGAGAACCGATGTTCTACTGATCGGAGCATGGAATGTCAGATTCCTTAATCTGGCAGGCAGGTTAGAAAATTTAAAAAGGGAAATGGACAGGTTAAAGTTATATATAGTGGGAATTAGTGAAGTTCGGTGGCAAGAGGAGCAAGACTTCCGGTCAGGTGAATACAAGGTTATAAATACAAAATAAAATAGGGGTAATGCAGAAGTAGGTTTAATAATGAATTAAAAATAGGAACGCGGATAAGCTATTATGAACAGCATAGTGAACGCATTATTGTAGCCAAGATAGACATGAAGCCATCGCCTACTACAGCAACACAAGCGTATATGCCAACAAGCTTGCATATGAAGAGATTGAAGAAAAGTATGATGCGATAAAAGGAATTATTCATATAGTTAAGGGAGACGAAAACGTAATAGTCCTGGGGGACTGGAATTCGATATTAGGAAAAGAAAGAGAAGGAAAAGTAGTGGTTGACTATAGACGGGGGTAAGAAATGAAAGAGGAAACAGCCTGGTAAACTTTTGCAAAGGGCATAACTTAATCATAGCTAACATTTGGTTTACGAATCATGAAAGAAGGTTGTATACGTGGAAGAGGCCTGGATACACTAGAAAGTTTAAGATAGATTATATAATGGTAAGACAGAGATTTAGGAAGCAGATTTTAAACTGTGAGACATTTCCAGGGACAGATATGAACTCTGACCGCAATTTATTGGTGTGAACTGTAGATTAAAGCTGCAGAAATTGCAAAAACGTAAGAATTTAAGGAGATGGGACCTGGATAAACTGAAAGAGCCAGAGGTTGCAGAGAGTTTCAAACACATCATTAGGGGACGGTTGACAAGAACAGGGGAAAGAAATGCAGTAGAAGAAGAATGGGTAGCTTTGAGAGACGAAATAGTTCAGGCAGCAGAGGATCAAGTAGGTAAAAAGACGACATCTCGTAGAAATCCTTGGGTATCAGAAGAGACATCGAATGTAATTGATGAGAAGACGAAATATAAAGACGCAGTAGGCAAGAAGGAATTCAAATGTCTAAAAAATGTGATCGACAGGAAGCGCAAAGTGGCTAAGCAGGGATGGCTAGAGGACAAATGTAAGGATGTAGAAGCATATATCATTAGGGGTAAGAGAAATACTGCCTACAGGAATATTAAAGAGATCTTTGGAGAAAAGAGAACCACCTGTATGAATATGAAGAGCTCAGATGGAAAACCAATCCTAAGGAAAGAAGGGAAAGAATTTAAGGAGATGGGACCTGGATAAACTGAAAGAGCCAGAGGTTGCAGAGAGTTTCAAACACATCATTAGGGGACGGTTGACAAGAACAGGGGAAAGAAATGCAGTAGAAGAAGAATGGGTAGCTTTGAGAGACGAAATAGTTCAGGCAGCAGAGGATCAAGTAGGTAAAAAGACGACATCTCGTAGAAATGCTTGGGCAACAGAAGAGACATCGAATTTAATTGATGAGAAGACGAAATATAAAAACGCAGTAGGCAAGAAGGAATTCAAACGTCTAAAAAATGTGATCGACAGGAAGCGCAAAGTGGCTAAGCAGGGATGGCTAGAGGACAAATGTAAGGATGTAGAAGCATATATCATTAGGGGTAAGAGAAATACTGCCTACAGGAAAATTAAAGAGATCTTTGGAGAAAAGAGAACCACCTGTATGAGTATGAAGAGCTCAGATGGAAAACCAATCCTAAGGAAAGAAAGGAAAGCAGAATGGTGGAAGGAGTATATATTGGGTCTATACAAGGGCGGTGTAATTTAGGGGAGTATTAGGGAAATGGAAGAGGATGTAGATGAAGATGAAATGGGAGGTATGATACTGCGTGAAGCGTTTGACAGGGCACTGAAAGATCTAACTCGAAACAAGGCCCCGGGAGTAGACAACATTCAATTAGAACTACTGATAGCCTTGGGAGAGCCAGCATGACAAAACTCTTCCATCTGGTCAGCAAGATGTATGAAACAGACTTCAGACAGACTTCAGACTTCAAGAACAATATAATAATTCCAACCCCAAAGAAAGCAGGTGTTGACAGGTGCGAAAATATAATAATTTAATAATTCATGGTTGCAAAAAGTAACACGAATTTTACTAGCGAATGGAAAAACTGGTAGAAGCCAACCTCGGAGAAGATAAGTTTGGAATCCGTAAAAATGTTAGAACACGCGAGGCAATACTGAAATACTGAACCTACAGCTTATCTTGGAAGATAGCTTAAGGAGAGGCAAACCTATGTTTCTAGCGTTTGTAGACTTTCAGAAACCTTTTGACAATGTTGACTGGAACACTCTCTTTCAAATTCTGAAGGAGGCAGGGGTGAAATACAGGGAGCGAATGGCTATTTACAATTTGTACAGAAACTAGATGGCAGTTATAAGAGTCAAGGGGGATAAAAGGGAAGCACTGGTTGAGAAGGGAGTGAGATAGCGTTGTAACCTATCCCCGATGTTATTCAATCTCTATATTGAGCAAGCAGTAAAGGAAACAAAAGAAAAATTTGGAGCAGGAATTAAAATCCATTGAGAAGAAATAAAAACTTTGAGATTTGCTGACGATATTGTAATTCTGTCAGAGACAGCAAAGGACCTGGAAGAGCAGTTGAACGGAATGGATAGTGTCTTGAACGGATGATATAAGATGAAAATCAACAAAAGCAAAACGAGTATAATGGAATGTACTCGAATGAAATCAGGTGATGCTGAGGGAACTGGATTAGGTAATGAGACACGTAAAGTAGTAAATGAGTTTTGCTATTTGGGGAGCAAAGTAACTGATGATGGTCGAAGTAGGGAGGATATAAAATGTAGACTGGCAATGTCAAGGAAAGCGTTTATGAAGAAGAGAAATTTGCTAATATCGAGTATAGATTTAAATCTAAGGAAGTTTTTTTCTGAAAGTATTTGTATGAAGTGTAGCACAACTTGACTAGAATATGGGATCGGTTGGTAGGACATGTTCTGAGGCACCAAGGGATCACTAATTTAGTATTGCAGGGCAGCGTGGAGGGTAAAAATCGTAGAGGGAGACCAAGAAACGGATACACTAAGCAGATTCAGAAGGACGTGGGTTGCAGTAGTTTTTCGGAGAAGAAGAGGCTTGCACAGGATAGAGTAGCATGGAGAGCTGCATCAAAGCAAAACCATTCTCTGGACTGAAGACCATAACAACAACATACCCGATTTCTTCATAGTGTGAAAATCTGGTCCACACTCGATCTATCAGCTGTCAAACATTGCTCTAATTGTGTTCTACTTTCACGAAAAATGTCATCATTTATTTTATAACACGAACTCATTGATAATTTGAGCAAACTTTTTTATCTCCGTTCAGCAGTATGATAGTAATATAAGATAGTTTCATTTCCTTACGAATTACATCATAATTTCATTTTTTGTTGAATAGTTGTGTTGCTAGTTTCGCAATCATCACTTTTCGAAATCTCCATTTTCACGTTACCTATTCCGGATTATTTACTATTCTTTCCTGTTAGTAGTACGTTAAGTAACCTGTTTTCTGAAAACTGCATTTTATAATATTTGCATTCATTTTCTTTCACTATTCCTACCCCTATATATACTGCTCTGTCTTCATTCAATGATTTTTGAAAATATTTAGCTTTGGGTTTTTTCTCTCGATGGAACCATTTTAATACAGACCACACTTCTTACGCAATCCTATTACCTAGCGTACTTGGTATACGTCGATTCCCAGATTTCATTATCGGTTTCCTTATTTTTTCTCCACTTCGTTCTTTTCTTCCTTGTTGGTTGTTCTTGTTTCTTCCATTTTAACATTCAGCGGTTGATTGAATGCATTTTTTCCCTCTTTTATTGCTATATTTATTTGCTCCGACCATCTCCATATTGTCTTCTTGCGGATAGTTTCTTTCACATACAACACCTCAGAAACAATGTTTTTAAAATTTGTTTTTCTCCATACATGTTATCAAAACGTATGTATGTGCGTATGTCCTACATCTTCTCCTACACCACTGTATCGATTTTAACCAAACTTGGTAAACACATTCCTTACATCAGGCAACAATCGCTGTGAGGGTAAGAGTCGCCTACCTATTGTAGTTCAGGAGATATGACATCATAAACAATGAGATGCGTGACAAACTACCGCATCGTGTATAACGTTTACATTTATTACTTCTGTGCTACTAACAATTCGCAATTAATTTCGCTGACGGTACCCATATGTCGCCGAACGTACATACACAAATACAGCATTGTACTACACATACTTCAAGAGATATGACGTCACAAGCACTGAGATACGCGAAAAAATTCTGCATCATGCATGAAGTTTTAATACATTTATTCCTTACTACTAAGACATTCCTGCAGTCGAGTCATCTTAAGGAAATCCCAGACCCGTGGCAGCGATTTTGACAGCTGTCAACTGAGGAGCACAAACGGCTGTAGGCGAAAACAATAACCGTGTATAGAACTATGAAGAGTCATTACCATTGAGACATTTATATATCGAGTTGCAGACAAGTGAACCAGCTGCCCCCAGCCTACAGGTATTGTCTCGTAATTTCGAAATTGTTTTCACGCATGTATGAAAATGAAATGTTTTCGATATTACACTAAAAGCACGGTTCATGTTTTGTTTTCTTTTAATAGAAAATTGACAAAATGAATACCCGAGCAGTACCGAGTTTGTTAGTTGGTATACTTATAAATATCTTCTGTATTCTCTTCAAGTGACTGCCCAAAATCCACTCCATTAAAGTAATGAAGAACGTTCTTGTAATGTTGTCTCGCAAGCACTCTATATTATGTGTTTATTTTGATCTTTCTCAGTGAAGGTATCTAATTAGATTTGTGTATAAAATAGCCTGAAAATGTAGTAACACTATAAATTGTGCTGTAAAATATTAATAAAAGTCGTAAAAGTGTCTAGTATAGCAACCTGATCTGAATCTGACAGGTCAGACAATAAAATCAAATCAGTATTGAATGTTGTTAAGAGGAAGTCAGTGAAATAATCCGTAGAGAGTAACACTTTTTTACTGAAAAGAATGGGAGAACAATAAAAGAAAATTCATTTACAGTAGAAACTGATGGATGTTACTTTTCAAAACTAGATAAATAAGTTATTTCAATGTTGAGAAAATAAACAGTCCATGGAAGAAATGAAGTGGAGGAAATGTAAAGAAGTTAAAATGACTCACAGTCCCATGCAATAGAAGGAATGTCATCAAAGACCTTCACATGTAAAAGTGATGATATTTCTAATCATTGGTTTCGTACATACATAGAGTTTCGCCAGAAATGTGTCACGTCCGGCACTACAAAATCACATTGACGCAGATAGTATCAACCGTCCCACAGGACTCAGTATTAGGTCCGATACTCTTTTCGCTGAATGTCAGTGATGTGTCGTCCGTCCCCGGTAGCTGAGTGGTCAGCGCGACAGAATGTCAATCCTAACGGCCGGAGTTCGATTCCCGGCTGGGTCAGAGATTTTCTCCGTTCAGGGACTGGGTGTTGTGTTGTCCTAATCATCATCATTTCATCCCCATCGACGCGCAAGTCGCCGAAGTGGCGTCAAATCGAAAGACTTGCACCCGGCGAACCGTCTACCCGACGGGAGGCCCTAGCCACACGACATTATTATTACTGATGTGTCATCAGTATTGTCGTTCTACGAATACCATATTGTATGGTGATGACCTACAGTTGTATCTAAGTGCAAAATCAAAAAACTTGTAGACTTCTTTCGAGAAATGACCTGTGTGTACTATCAAAGTGGTTTAAAGGTCAATTAAAGCAAAATCCAAGGGTCTTGGGACGCCATGCCAGACTGATTAACCAGAAATATCGGGAATCCTTAAAATCTGTAATCTTATGCTCCATAAATATCAGTTCTCTCCCTCAACTAAGAATCTAATAGCAATAATAGATGAAAAGCTAAATTGTGCTGAGTACATAGCTGCAGTGTGGAAGAAGGCATCAGCGTCTTTCAATTGCTTACAAAAATATAAAAGATCCTTTCCTTTTGAGCTGAAAAAGAAACATACAAAAGCTTCTGTATGCAATCGTTGATTAAGCGACGTTATCCTACACAGAAGTAACTTTTAGACACTCATAAGTACATTTTTATCCCCCAACATCACTGATGCCACTATTGTTATAGTACTAGAAACGTAAACAGTGGTATCAATACTGCTAGTGTTAACTTTATTAGCTGTTAGTCACATCTGTTTATCCACATTCTCTCTACATACATTAAGATGATTTTTACTACATTAATACTAATTCATTACTGTGTCATATTAAAACTATTGTTATCTGTTAGGTAACAATGGCGTAAAGGGAAGTGCTATATGTTTCGAACCCTGTTACGATGTAAGACAGGGCTTGGAGACCTTCATCTCATCAGACTACATAAATAAATGAATAAACAAATAAAATTACGAATAATTATTCACAAACAATTTTGGCACTGTTATATGCAATATTCTTGTTCAGACGTGATGTTCACCATTAATTTGTGGGTTTGTAAGAGACAAATCAAAATACTGTTGTGAGGCCACTATGTCCGAAACTTGTGCCCACCAATATTAATATCTACAGCTTAGCTTCACTCCTCACATGGTTTTTTTTCTAAATTTTTGAGAACGGGAATCAAGGGTAGTCAGATCTGAGCAGTTGTAGGATATTTTGTTGCAATACTACCCTTTTTCTTTCACCTACTTCAGCTCAGATTCCAATCTGCATTTTGTAACCATCTACTTAAGAAGGTGATAAAATTTGTAATCAGCAATTCGTTTGTAATTGGGAGTAATAGATACAGTCACAAATACTGTACTAGAAGGAAAAGTGTTTATCACTACGTTCTAGTGAATTTAAGAAAGTAAGTTTGAAAACAATGAAATACACAGTTATAAAACTGTTCGATAAAGTATACATGGAAACAAAATATCTGACAAGCAGAAACTGTGCTTTCAAATGTATCTGGGTTTTATTAAATCTTGTTTTATACCGCAGGGAAATGTTAATTAGAAGTAAGTGCTCAGTTACATTCCTCTCAATGGCCACCATAAAGCGGTATAGATAAAATTCTTCGAAGGAGAGTTTGCAACGTTTGCTTAACAGAGCTGCTCAACATCGTAAGTTAACAGGAAATCTGATCTAAGGACAAGGAACTACCTAATGTCACCCTATGACTTTGGGTTAGCAGAGGTACTTGTGTGGGCTAGTGATAATGCGCCTAAGCGAAGGGGTGGTCCTAATTGGCAAGTGTCCTTCACTGATATAAAACTGGATAATTTCCTGAGCTAAATGATTCACTGTTACAATCCAAGCTATCCAAAATCAACTATCGAGCAAACACCTCTGTCCACTGTAACTGACAATAGTATTGGTAATTTTACTCTGTTGGACATACTGAAGTAATACGCTTCATACAGTGAGTCCTGGAAGCCCCTTTGCCTTCACTATTTCGGTTGTCATGCGCTTCGTGCTTCTGTGTCTGACAATCTAACTGCTTTAGATTGTTTCCCACTTGATGTGTGATGTTACTCTTTCGTCAAATTCAACACCGTATAACGGCGCAGTGCCATACACCGTCAAACTGTATCATTCTTCAGAGTGACGGGACTCCATATGTCCACGTAGGCACTCACGAATACCAACTGACAATTCGGAAACCAGCATTGTTGAATGTTTTCATTGCGTATTTTAACATCAGTGGCACAAGTAGTGTCGTAACCGGTTTCGAGTGTTATATGATTTGTTTAAGAAGAAAGAAAGAGGTGGCAGTGCATTGCAATCTGAATTATAAATCAAACGGACTTACGTAAAAAAAGACACGGGACACACAGAGAGACGATAAAAGAAAAGGTAGCGAGACTGGTGGATCTACGCGACAAGTAAGCGTGAAGAACCGGAAGTGTGTTCTTGTAAGAAGAGCAAATTGAAGGAACACTGGAAGGAAGAGAAAAGAAGGGAAGGCAGTTGTGGACCTGTAGCGTTTAGGCGGATGAATTTGTAAAACGGAACGAGAAAAGAAATACATCACCAACTCTGAAATAATAACCAGCAAAGCATAAAAAACCGGTATGTTACCTTCTAGCCGAAAAGAATACCAACTATTTTTTCAGCATAGGAAGGACCAGGGAGGGGGGATTGAAAGCGCTTCCTTCAGGTGTTGCCCAAAACAACATCGTTGCTTTCCCTCAACTCGGCACTCCACAATGATGTCTCAGACATACGACACGTCAGAGTGCAGAATTTGATATGGGCCTACATCCACATGCCAAAAGTCTATACATTACAAATGCTGAATTTTGTTGTTGTTGTTGTTGTAGTGAAATGTACTGGACACTATTATTCCGCAGTAGCTGAGGATTCCTCGGTGATTTTCATCACTCAATTTTATTTTTGAAATTTTATAGTTTTGTCTTTCTTTACAATTTTGTATTTGAATTATAACGTTTAAAGCTCCTGCCTGCTACTGAGAAGAATGGCCCAGCTACTCGGCTGTGCCTAGTGAAAAAAATGTTCAAATGTGTGTGAAATCTTATGGGACTTAACTGCTAAGGTCATCAGTCCCTAAGCTTACACACTACTTAACCTAAATTATCGTAAGGACAAACACACACACCTATGCCCGAGGGAGGACTCTAACCTCCGCCGGGACCAGCCGCACAGTCCATGACTGCAGCGCCCTGGACCGCTGGGCTAATCCCGCGCGGCTGTGCCTAGTGACTGTCCCATATAGAATAGTAGGTGCTACTCTAAAAATACTGTCATTGCGTCAACACTGTAATTGCGACTGACTAGTTGACGTTCCAACATTGTCAGTATAGAAAATCGCCTTCAGCGTACTTATAATTCCATGATAACATCAACCACATTCTTAATTTGTGTGTTTTTTGGGGTCAGTAGTTGCTGCAAAAATAGGTTAGTAACACAGGTAATGTGAATGCCAGTGCTGAAACCTGTTTCTTCATTAAGAGGTGTATTTCATTTAAAACACCGCCACTGTGACGGCAATACTGTCCGTTTCGTACTTACAGTGGGGATATGTGGCTGCTTCCTTCTTTCGCTTGAATGTTAACCTTTGGCACTTATACTACACGTAAAACATAAAAGCAAACTGGAGATCTTAAACGACAGAAAAGGAAACATAACAAGGTTGCCAGAAAGGAATGTTGCGGTCCGTATGTAGTCACCATTGGGATCTGAACTTCCTTCTTTCAAATGTGGTACAAGCCGCGCTGCTTTTGAAGCTGAAACACGTATGTTGTGCGGCAGCGATGCTGAGACATTGTAGAATCTCTGACCAGAGCAGTTGCGCTCGACTCGCAGTAGCGAGCAGTCAGTCAGTCTGCAGTAGTGAGTCCTCAGTAGTGCTTGGAGTCGGTTGCTAGCAGTAGCGGAGAGCAGTCGGCGGGCGTCGGCATCGCAATGGTCGAGATTCAGGACGAGGTATAATTTAATTAAATAAATAATCATGCAGCTTTGCGCTCATCAGATAATGTAACGAACACTCATTGTAATTTAACTTTCAAAAATCGCCCCCAATAATAATTTTGAGTTAAAAGCAATTTTAGAGACAATCATTCAAATTTCCTTCCATTTCCTTTTAACAAAGATTTTTAAAAGGTACTTCCAATGCTTTTCATGCAAGCGGCAGAGAACAATAAGAGCAGAATTTTGACATGCAGTTTCACTAAGGTAAGAAATTTATTCTCGTTTCGCACAGGGCAAACACCGACTTTTCGGTTGAATTGAGTTTAGGTTATCATTACAGTTTCATTATCATGGGATTAGCGTTCATTATTTAATGGGAACTTGTACTTGAGTCAGATAGCGAGCTTTCATTTAATTGTCATTGTTATTAATATTTTTGCGGGAAGGTTACGCTTGGCTCCATTTCCATTAAGTAATGTCTTTCAAAATTTTTGTGGGGAGGTTACACTTAGCTGTGGCTCCATTACTAATAAATATAGTTATTCTATAATATGTTGTGGGGAGGTTACACTTGGCGACACCCAGTCCAGGATCGTATTTCGTGTGAATCTTTTGAAAAACAGTCAGATATCTGCTCTTATTGCTTAAATATAATTAGAATTTGGCGCAACGCTTTTACTAATTTGTGACTTTCTTTCTACAGGTCAACGGCAATTCGTTGCTCTGTTGTATTTTTGTGTTGTTTTTGCATTGTGCTTATTTCTTTTGTGAATAATTGTGACTATTGTGAAAAATGCCGCGAAAGACTGTGAATAGTGTATCGCGAGGTATCATGAACGACATGACCGAATTAAATAACTTCACCAATAATACTAGTGACACGCAGTGCAATGATGACAATCCTGCGTTCACTAACAGTCAGTGCGTTCCAATCGCGAATGACAACTTTTACCTTAATGATGAACAAGAGAACTCAATTGTCTCCTCTGTTAATTTGACGACAATTGATGACGCGGGGCGTTCTGTTGGAATGAGCGCTGCCCAGCTTAACACACCCGGTTTGGAAAATTCAAATAACGTACAAACAAATTTCTCTAATGAGAATGAGCAGGATACACAAAGTACGACGGATTTATTTAATTCCGAAATAGTGAGTGACAGTGTACGTCCGACTGATAAACCTTTTTGTACATCTCAGAATAACCAAATGGTTACAGAAAGCGGGACAATTCCAGATCCATCATTAAACAGCACGGAGAATAGAGTAGGTAATAATGGATTGGAACAATTTATGGCAAGATTGCTACAACAACACAGTCAAAATCTTATACAACACTTTAAAGAAGATAACAAACAACTTAGTGAACAGGTCAGACAACAGAGTGAAGATTTCAGACAACTTAGTGAGCAGAACAAACAGTTTAATGAAAAATTAGATAACAATTCCAGACAGTTAAGTGAACAAATTAGAGCCGTTGCCGCGCAGTGCCATGACACTAAGGTACAGTTACGCGAGGAAATCGAGGCTTGTTCAAAAAAAAGTAGCGAAGAAATTAAGTCTGTTGCTCAGGAATTAAGGGAATTGCAAACAGCTGCAACAGAAACACTTAGAGCGGAAATCAGTACAGTCGCTAAACAATGCTCTGAAAAAGCTACACAATTACGCGACGAGTTTAAAGCAATGACAGTAGAACTTTCGCGCACAATGGATGAAAAGATTGACGCGAAATTCGAACAACAGAACACTCAAATTAACGAACGTCTTAGTCTTCACATAGAAAACAGTAATACGCGTTTCCGCAAATTTATTGATGATCAAAATAAAGTCAAACGTCAAGTCATGGAAACAATCACTGCACAGAGACAGGAAGACAAACGTAAGATGTTTGCGAAAGCGAAAACATACGTGGACAATAATATTGCCACAGTTTCGGACAAAATTAACACCATCGAACAGTCAAACACAGAATTACGTGACAAAATTTCTGATCTGAAATCGAAAACAGACACATACATAACAGATTTTCAAACAGTGACCGACAGACTCGAACAATTAGAACTAACACAGGATTCCGATGTTACAAAACTGAACGAAACTACACGTAAATTGCAAAAACAGATTAAGGCCACTGACACTAAAACCGAAGATCAGGTTAAAATACTGACTGAAAAATGTGATGAATTGGCCAGTCGCATTGACATCATTGAAAATACTAATGACAGTAAATCAGACGATACTACACCGGTTTCATTTAATCAAACACCGGAATTTCAAAATTTACAGCAGACGATTAATGAGATCGATTCATCTAACAACACTTTACGTAGAAAATTGTCTAGTTTACAACAGGAAGTAACACAGATGAAAAATATTTCGGTTAATAACACAGCACAGCAGACACCACTTTTCGAACATTTGTCAGACTCGCGCAGCGCGCATAATTTGGGTAATCAACAGAGAGTACGGGACTTAGATTCAGAAATGACACAGACAAACAGATTCTCACACAAACCTGAACGTTTTCTTAAATTCAGTGACGAGAACGTACATTACGAGCAATTTTTATTTGTAAGAAAATCTAAGGAACATAATAATGACAGAGCACAGATACACGTTTTGCACCGTATACGACAATTTATTTTTGTATTTTCATCAACATTGCCTATTTTACAAAAACTGCAATTAGCATGGATACAGCAATTTGCTATTGGATTTTTACCGCTATTGCCTGTAACGCTAAAGCTAAAATTTATTTGCAGTGCGTAATTGACCTCAGGGGATTCATTACGCTTTAATGAATATGTGCCGTAGCGAGCATAGGGCCCCGAGCTGTAGTAGTGCTGTTTCATCTTTAGTTTTCTGCACTGCTGCCTTCTCTTCTACTATCCTTTATATCTATCAAAACAGCTCTTTAACTTTTGCTCTACCTAGAATTAAGAATATGTACTGAACACCGGATATGACAATTTTTACCGAATGTGACAATTTTCATTAGGCACTCCCGTAATGAGAACTACCGCCGTAATTTTAATAACAAAAAAAATCGTAATCATCAATATATGTAAAATTAGCAGTAACAGCAACCACATTTTTGGTAACAATAGACGTTTTCCACCACAACAGCATGAAAGTCAGCCGCTTAGTATGCGTAACCAACAATGCAGTCTACAAGGTCAACCAGGCTTTAATGTTTCGCCGCGTGCACGTACAGTCCCTGATACAACAAATAGTAACGCACGGCAGCAAAGAAATAACTACGTACAGAGAAGACAGTTTTTCAATTCCAATCGCAATGCACCGTATAGGAATGACTATTACGATAGACGTAAAAATAATGACGATAGCTTTCAGCGTACATCTAACAACAGTCGGTCATACCAACAGCAAAATCATCCACAAGAACATATTCTCATGAATGAACCCGACAGTAGGTATCATCCAGAGCGTAATACGTCTGGAAGAAGTAATAGGACAGTTCAAATAGTAGAAATGCCACAACATCCTCATGATAGTCATAACACGTCAGATAGAATCTGACTAGATACTGTACAGGACGCATCTTCCAATAATACAAGCACTACTTTTAACACGCAGAATGTTGTTCATGAAAATGTAATTACTTTTGACGACATCAGAGACACTCTTTTGCAGGAAAAACCAGTTGTTCAGAAAACCATTTCACATCCTGTCATCGAAATTAAAATAGGTTCATCGAAATTTTCAGCAGTAATTGATTCTGGCTCGCCTATGTCGGTTATTAATGAAGAAACTTTTAACGAGTGTAACAAAGAGAACACCTATCCCACATTACCTTTAGGCAAAACGAAAGTGAAAGGAGCAGTATCGAGTAAAGGAGTGGATGTAAAATTACAGACGCATTTATCATTTTGTATTGGAGGTCATATTTTTCACTCAAATTTTTGGATTGTTCCGTTATTGACAACAGACGTAATTTTAGGTACTAATTTTCTCGTACAACACGACGCAGTGGTTGATTTCCAAAATTCCTATTTAATGTTAAAAGATGAAAATGTGCAATTGGCTTTAGAATTTCAGCATTCTTTATCTGCAGAAGAACAAACAATTAACCGCACAGAGGTCATTTCCGCAACACGTAACATAAACTGTAATTCCGCATTGTTCACCGACACGTACGTACATAACTATAACACTCCAGACGAAACTGAGTACGACGTAATGCAGATGATTACTGATAAAGTTAAACAAAGCAGTGCAAATACAGACGACGAACGAAAGCAATTACACAAAATTCTTTTGCAGCAAGCTCCAGTTTTCGACAATATTCCTGGTACTATGTCCGGCTTTATGTACGAATTTCAAGTCAAACAGCACGATACATTTAAAGCAAAGCATTATCCCATTCCATATATTCATAGAGAACAGGTTAAAAAGGAATTGCAGGATATGCTCGATCAAGGAATTATAGAACCAGCAGTTAGTCCGTACATAAACCCGCTGCATATTGTTAAGAAAAAAGATGGCTCACTTCGCCTTGTACTTGATTCACGTCACATTAATGACATTATTATTAATGAAACAGATCGACCACAGACATTAGAAGAACTACTACAGAAATTTCACGGTACAGCTATTTATTCTACATTAGATTTGAAATCGGGATTTTGGCAAATTCAACTTCATCCGAATTGCAGAAAATATACAGCTTTTCTCTGTTTTGGTGACTGTTATCAATTTTGCAAATTACCATTCGGCTTAACTATTTCCTCTGCAGCTTTTATTCGTGGTTTGAACACAATACTTCCGACAGAACTTAAAGACAGAATTACGACGTACGTAGACGACATTCTTATCGCAGAAGCTAACTGGTCTGAACATAATCTGATTTTAGAACGACTATTGCAAACTTTCCATGCACAAGGACTTACAGTTAACCTCAGTAAATCGCATTTTGGTAAAACTTCTATAAAATTTCTTGGACACGTAATTTCAGCTGAAGGCATTGCGCCTGATCCGGAAAAACTTCAAGCTCTACGTGACATTACTGTTCCTACAACGAAGAAACAATTACGCAGTTTTTTGGGCTTAATTAACTTTTTTCGTAAATTTATTCATCACTCTGCTTTAGACACGCCTAGATTATGCCAATTAACAGGTAAAAACACTATTTGGTCATGGGATAAGCAAGCACACTCTGAATTCGTGAACCTGAAACATGCTTTGTTGAATGCTCCACTTTTATCGCACCCAGATCTTACCAGAAATTTTTCCATTGCCACCGACAGTTCCAACACAGCTTTAGGCGTACATATTTTTCAGGAAATTGAAGAAGATGGTTCTACAGTAATTAAAAACATCGCATTTGCAAGCCGCATTCTGTCACCTGCTGAACGAAATTATTCCGTCACAGAATTGGAAACGTTGTGTGTTGTATGGGCTTTTACGAGATTTAGACACTTTCTTTATGGCAGACATACGACTGTTTACACGGATCACAGAGCTATACAATTTTTACTTTCAGCTAAATTTACTCATGATAGATTAAGCAGATGGAAACTGTATTTACAAGAATTTAATTTTACGATTGTTCACATTCCCGGCACACAAAATGTTATAGCAGACGCACTTTCTCGTTCTCTCAGCAACAATCAGCAAGACGTAGCAACCAACTTCTGCAGAGCAAATTTCAGCGTCATGTACATTCAACAAGTTGCATTTGAAAATTTTATTTCATCGTCATTACAGGACATAGCAAAAGAGCAAAGTAAAGACAATGTATGGAAAGAAATTAAACACCTTTGGCAAGATAAGAATAATGTTACGATTAGAAACCACTACACTGTACGCAATGACATTCTGTTTCGCCGCTCTCATCCAGACAGTAACAATTGGTTATTATGCATTCCTGACGAACTGGTTAACAAATTAATTTGGTACACGCATTTAAGCTACGCACATTATGGAGCAAGAAAATGTTTTCTTATATTGAGACAGAACTGTTATTTTTCAAACATGGAAAAACGTATACGACGAGTTTTAGCGTCATGTAAAATTTGCCAGAAAGCTAAATCAGACACCACTTCACACATTCCTCCATTATATCCCATTGTACCTGTTAAATTAAGACATATGGCCGCAGTAGACATTTTTGGTCCAATTCCGAGAACTAATAGAGGTTTTTGCTACATCTTTGTCGCTGTTGAACTCACTTCAAAATTTGTTACTTTCACTCCGTTACGCAAAGCTACTGCTAAAACTGTTTCGAAAGCATTTGTAAAGCATTTCTTATTTCATGTAGGGCATGTGATGAAAGTAATTTCTGACAATGGATCACAATTTCGTTCTGTTATATGGACACGCATGTTACGAGCTAGAAACATTTCTCCGATTTATATATCCAAGTACCACGCCTCTTCGAACCCTTGTGAACGATTAATGAAAGAAATTGGTAAACTGTGTAGAATATACTGCCACAAAAGACATGTTAATTGGGACACACACGTACACTCATTCCAAGATGTAATTAATTCCATTCCAAATGAATCCACTATGCTACCTCCGTCTGTTATACTGAAAAACGTTGAACCACCAAACAAAATCAAAGAGTTAGTAAATTTTCCTACATCTCGTCGATTACGACACCACGAAATAGTTGACATTGCGCTGAACAACATCAAACGTACCGCAGAGCGCCGGAGAAGACAGCAAAAACAGATTTGTAGACACCGAGACTTTCACGTTGGACAGAAGATATTAGTACGTACACACTATTTATCCAGCAAATTAAAAGGTAAGTGCAGTAAATTTGAACTTCTATACGCAGGTCCATATCGGATTCGCAGCATTCCTCACCCCAATGTTGTACACGTCGAAACTCTGAGAACCAGAAAATCGAAAGGCAACCATCATGTGTCAAACATTAAACCCTTTATCGAATGAAACCACTTTACGATGTAACATGCTATGAGGCCGTTTACACATTTTATGACCACTTATGCAATTATATTCACATGACTAATTATTGATGATTATCGTATTTTTTCTTGGCAAGTGCCCGGCAAGGTAAGGTTAGCAGGTCGCTCTTCTTGTCGTTACACATCAGACCGTGCATATTTTCCAGATGAACTTACACATTTTGTGACCACTTATGCAATTACATTTATGTGACTACCTATTGATGATTATCGTATTTTTTCTTGGCAAGTGCCCGGCAAGGTAAGGTTAGCAGGTCGCTTTTCTTGTCGTTACACATGAGACCGTGCACATTTTTCATTTTTTTTGTATGTATGACTGTTTTCCTGTTTTGTTTGTATGCACTGTGAACTAGTTAAGGTTGTAACCTCCCCACAACATATTATAAAATAACTATATTTATTAGTAATGGAGCCACAGCTAAGTGTAACCTCCCCACAAAAATTTTGAAAGACATTACTTAATGGAAATGGAGCCAAGCGTAACCTTCCCGCAAAAATATTAATAACAATGACAATTAAATGAAAGCTCGCTATCTGACTCAAGTACAAGTTCCCATTAAATAATGAACGCTAATCCCATGATAATGAAACTGTAATGATAACCTAAACTCAATTCAACCGAAAAGTCGGTGTTTGCCCTGTGCGAAACGAGAATAAATTTCTTACCTTAGTGAAACTGCATGTCAAAATTCTGCTCTTATTGTTCTCTGCCGCTTGCATGAAAAGCATTGGAAGTACCTTTTAAAAATCTTTGTTAAAAGGAAATGGAAGGAAATTTGAATGATTGTCTCTAAAATTGCTTTTAACTCAAAATTATTATTGGGGGCGATTTTTGAAAGTTAAATTACAATGAGTGTTCGTTACATTATCTGATGAGCGCAAAGCTGCATGATTATTTATTTAATTAAATTATACCTCGTCCTGAATCTCGACCATTGCGATGCCGACGCCCGCCGACTGCTCTCCGCTACTGCTAGCAACCGACTCCAAGCACTACTGAGGACTCACTACTGCAGACAGACTGACTGCTCGCTACTGCGAGTCGAGCGCAACTGCTCTGGTCAGAGATTCTACAATGTCTCAGCATCGCTGCCGCACAACATACGTGTTTCATAACCCTCCACTGGGGGGGCAAAAATTTGGCAGCGATGGTGAGTCATTTGGACTTGCCATCGTAACAAATTTTTCCTTTAATTAACAAAATATTTAGATGTATCACATGAATTAAATGTTGTGCGCATGCACCGATTACAAAACATTACAGACAAGACAAAATATAAGTACAAAACAAATCAGGAAAAATGTATATACAAATTATTTGACAGATAATAAAATGCACACACACTGAAAAATTCTTTAGCAGTTTCATAACAGGCAAAAAAAAAAAAAATCATGTTGACAAGTGTCATGAGTGCACATGCACTGCAGTGGAGAACATATCAGTAAAAGACGAAATGTATATACAAGAGTAACAAATGATATAAATCATAAAAGGTATACAGAATGAACACAAATCATATCGAAAATTGAGAAGAGTGCACAGGCACTGTAGTTCAGTTGAAAACATATTCACATAAGTGCACATGCACTGAAAACTTTTGAACATTTTTATAACAAATAAACGCAAGAGTAGAAAAAATCACAAAAAGTATATACAATATAGATGACAAGAGTGCACACATACTGCACTTCAAAACAATTCGAAAATGTCTTTAGTATTTTGACAACAAATGGCAAAAATCATGTCGACAAGTGACACAAGTGTACTCGCACTAGAGTTCAACAAATCGAGAAAAAATGTATAGGCCATGAACATAAATGGTGTTAGTAAAAAAATGATTTTCACTATTAGGATAGGAAAGGAAAGGATTGCATCATGGTTATAGCACTTTAGTTTGCACATAGCTGCACTGAAAGTCCATATCTTTCCACAGAATCACAACTAAGTGATACAATCTGCAGTTCCGTTCCCAGAAGTATTTATCAGCGTATCAAGACAGTGAAACGTCGTAGTAGTATTCCATGCTATCATTTGGCAGTATACCAGGTACACCAAACAGTGGGACCAGAATAACGTCTTCATCGGTTACGGTGGTGGACAGCATGTCGTGTCAACACCACGCTCTTAAGAGGCGGCACACAGTGCTCCATAACAAAGTCTTGATTAGTGATTACATAAGTAGTTTCTTCGCCTACAGTGGTGGACAGCATGTCGTGTCAACACCACGCTTTTAAGAGGCGGCACACCAACGTAGAATTAGTGCAAAAACCAAATATAGTGCTCCATGATAATGAGGATGGACAAGACAAATGGATGTTACAATAATTTCAGGTAGTTAGGTCAGAAGGTGAAGGACATTAACTAACACATAAGTCTTGATTAGTGATTACATAAGTAGTTTGCGGTATCCATACTCTAGTCATTGAACATTTCTGTACCATGAATGTAGTATTACAGAAAAATGTTCATTAATTAATTTAAAGACAAGAGTGGTAATCAATCGCCATCAAGTATTGAGTATTACAAAACATTTTTCCTCATTCAAATGACATATTTACAAGTAACTATTAACATTCAGTGGCCTAGCAACTTTCGATTAGTACAAAATATTTATCATCATTCAGTATTAATATGGGAAGTCATCATTGAAAACACTAACAAAACGTTAAGTTACATTAATTATTGGCACTCAGTGGCCAGCAAGTATTGAATAGTATAAAACATTATTCATCATTCAGTATTCTTCATATCATTAAGAAATCATTATTAGAAAAATCAGTTAATTACAGTCATAGCATTAATAAGCATGGGCATAATAAGTAATTACATTAATTATGGGCACTCAGTGGCCAGCAAGTATTGAATAGTATAAAACATTATTCATCATTCAGTATTATTCATATCATTAAGAAATCATTATTAGAAAAATCAGTTAATTACAGTCATAGCCTTAATAATCATGGGCATAATAAGTAATTACATTAATTATGGGCACTCAGTGGCCAGCAAGTATTGAATAGTACAAAACATTAGTAGCATTAATAAGCATGGGCATTATAAGTTACATTAATTATGGGCACTCAGTGGCCAGCAAGTACTGAATAGTACAAAACATTAGTAGCATTAATAAGCATGGGCATTATAAGTTACATTAATTATGGGCACTCAGTGGCCAGCAAGTACTGAATAGTACAAAACATTAGTAGCATTAATAACCATGGGCATAATAAGTACTCTCATTACAATAGATAGTGGCAATTATGTTTTGGTATCATTAAGAAGTCATTATTCAAGTGACATACTATTCAGAGCTGATCAGTGTTATTCAGAATTATCATAAACTAGTGACATTATCTGGGACTGTTAATACATTTTGTTTTTTTTTTGCTAGCAATGCATTGCTTTGGGTAATTATAAGGGAAAGCAAGAAGAAATAAGAGAAAAAATTGCTTCTAGGTTGTTCCTATAAATGAAAAGATTGTGTAACGTCATTCGTCATGAGTCAGCTGTAGCAAGGTTATCACATTTATAAATGATAGACACAATTGGGTAAGAAAAATGCAAGTACTAGAACAGGTATAATAAGTAACAAGTTTAGTAAGTATCATAAAAAGCTTCTCCTGAAAGAAAAATACAAAATGGATTATTGAGCTCAAAGAAGAAACGCAGACTATGCTGAAAAGTAGTGAACTTCGAATTAACAGGTAGTGAAATGTGTATAAAAAATGTGTTCCATAGCTGTCCTTTCCAAAACCTTCAGTCATCCTACTACGCAATATAACACCTGCTGTCAAAGTAAACTGCAACAAATACTTAAATAACTACATAGCATAAATACATAACTTCAACATTATCCTCATCTGTAAAGAAAAACTTCATTATTCATATCATCATAACTCCATCATTATCATCACCTGTAAACAAAAACTTCATTATTCATAGTACCATATTCTTCATCATTGTTCATTATCAGCATTCATTATCATCTGCAAAAATCATTTCATTATTCATCACACAACTATTCCTAATCCCTAGCATATTTCATCACTTAAAACTAAAATGTGTAGTTCTGTCTGACAGCTTGCATCAATCGCTTTGTATTCTGAAAGAAAAAATTAGTTAAGACTGCTATTCTGCGATGTGTATAATATATTCTGGTTAATGCTTGTTAATTCTGATCCATTTACTCGTCCTCATTAGTTTATTGCATCTTCTTTCGTTTATTCCATAGGTGAAATTCCCATTTCTGTTTAATTCATTTCCTGTACGCATCATTTATTTCTGAAATTGATGAACAAAGATTAATGTCTTGCATTTAAATCATATACTCATTAAATAGTGACTGGTTAATGGTGACTCAATTAAGCATACAACATAACATGACAGAAAACGTAATATCTCAAAGCACAGACAGTGTTTAAAGGCAAAAAGTGTACAGAGAATATCGTAATGCAGCAGCAAAAAGGAAAATGTAAAACAGTCACGATGTTGAGATATCACAAAGCAAAATGTCAAAGTCAAATGGTGTGTGTTATACCTTAACTAGTTCACAGTGCATACAAACAAAACATGAAAACAATCGTACATACATAAGAAAGACAAAATGTGACATTCGTTGTGTTCAGCTTATATGTAGTGTAGTTAATAGATGCGATAATTAAAGACTTCAATGGAGAGAGAATTTGATAAAATTAATGCGTCATTATAGAGAATTGCATAATTATTCATAAAATGCGTAAGTTCATCTGAAAAAATGCACGGTCTAGTGTGTAACGACAAGAAGAGCGACCTGCTAACCTTACCTTGCCGGGCACTTGCCAAGAAAAAATACGATAATCATCAATAGGTAGTCACATAAATGTAATTGCATAAGTGGTCACAAAATGTGTAAGTTCATCTGGAAAATATGCACGGTCTGATGTGTAACGACAAGAAAAGCGACCTGCTAACCTTACCTTGCCGGGCACTTGCCAAGAAAAAATATGATAATCATCAGTAATTAGTCATGTGAATATAATTGCATAAGTGGTCATAAAATGTGTAAACGGCCTCATAGCATGTTACATCGTAAAGTGGTTTCATTCGATAAAGGGTTTAATGTTTGACACATGATGGTTGCCTTTCGATTTTCTGGTTCTCAGAGTTTCGACGTGTACAACATTGGGGTGAGGAATGCTGCGAATCCGATATGGACCTGCGTATAGAAGTTCAAATTTACTGCACTTACCTTTTAATTTGCTGGATAAATAGTGTGTACGTACTAATATCTTCTGTCCAACGTGAAAGTCTCGGTGTCTACAAACCTGTTTTTGCTGTCTTCTCCGGCGCTCTGCGGCACGTTTGATGTTGTTCAGCGCAATGTCAATTATTTCGTAGTGTCGTAATCGACGAGATGTAGGAAATGTTACTAATTCTTTGATTTTGTTTGGTGGTTCAACGTTTTTCAGTATAACAGACGGAGGTAGCATAGTGGATTCATTTGGAATGGAATTAATTACATCTTGGAATGAGTGTACGTGTGTGTCCCAATTAACATGTCTTTTGTGGCAGTATATTCTACACAGTTTACCAATTTCTTTCATTAATCGTTCACAAGGGTTCGAAGAGGCGTGGTACTTGGATATATAAATCGGAGAAATGTTTCTAGCTCGTAACATGCGTGTCCATATGACAGAACGAAATTGTGATCCATTGTCAGAAATTACTTTCATCACATGCCCTACATGAAATAAGAAATGCTTTACAAATGCTTTCGAAACAGTTTTAGCAGTAGCTTTGCGTAACGGAGTGAAGGTAACAAATTTTGAAGTGAGTTCAACAGCGACAAAGATGTAGCAAAAACCTCTATTAGTTCTCGGAATTGGACCAAAAATGTCTACTGCGGCCATATGTCTTAATTTAACAGGTACAATGGGATATAATGGAGGAATGTGTGAAGTGGTGTCTGATTTAGCTTTCTGGCAAATTTTACATGACGCTAAAACTCGTCGTATACGTTTTTCCATGTTGGCAAAATAACAGTTCTGTCTCAGTATAAGAAAACATTTTCTGGATCCGTAATGTGCATAACTTAAATGAGTGTACCAGATTAATTTGTTAACAAGTTCGTCCGGAATGCATAATAACCAATTGTTACTGTCTGGATGAGAGCGGCGAAACAGAATGTCATTGCGTACAGTGTAGTGGTTTCTAATCGTAACATTTTTCTTATCTTGCCAAAGGTGTTTAATTTCTTTCCACACATTGTCTTTGCTTTGCTCTCGTGCTATGTCCTGTAATGACGATGAAATGAAATTTTCAAATGCGACTTGCTGAATGTACATGACACTGAAATTTGCTTTGCAGAAGTTGGTTGCGACGTCTTGCTGATTGTTGCTGAGAGAACGCGATAATGCGTCTGCTATTACATTTTGTGTGCCGGGAATGTGAACAATCGTAAAATTAAATTCCTGTAAATACAGTTTCCATCTGCTTAATCTGTCGTGAGTAAATTTAGCTGAAAGTAAAAATTGTATCGCTCTATGGTCTGTGTATACGGTCGTGTGTCTGCCATACAGAAAGTGTCGAAATCTCGTAAAAGCCCATACAACACATAACGTTTCCAATTCTGTGACAGAATAATTTCGTTCAGCAGGCGACAGAATGCGACTTGCAAATGCGATGTTTTTAATTATTTTAGAACCATCTTCTTCAATTTCCTGAAAAATGTGTACGCCTAAAGCTGTGTTGGAACTGTCGGTGGCAATAGAAAAATTTCGAGTAAGATCTGGGTGCGATAAAAGTGGAGCATTCAACAAAGCATGTTTCAGGTTCACGAATTCAGAGTGTGCTTGCTTATCCCATGACCAAATAGTGTTTTTACCTGTTAATTGGCATAATCTAGGTGTATCTAAAGCAGAGTGATGAATAAATTTGCGGAAAAAGTTAATTAAGCCCAAAAAACTGCGTAATTGTTTCTTCGTTGTAGGAACAGTAATGTCACGTAGAGCTTGAAGTTTTTCCGGATCAGGCGCAATGCCTTCAGCTGAAATTACGTGTCCAAGAAATTTTATAGAAGTTTTACCAAAATGCGATTTACTGAGGTTAACTGTAAGTCCTTGTGCATGGAAAGTTTGCAATAGTCGTTCTAAAATCAGATTATGTTCAGACCAGTTAGCTTCTGCGATAAGAATGTCGTCTACGTACGTCGTAATTCTGTCTTTAAGTTCTGTCGGAAGTATTGTGTTCAAACCACGAATAAAAGCTGCAGAGGAAATAGTTAAGCCGAATGGTAATTTGCAAAATTGATAACAGTCACCAAAACAGAGAAAAGCTGTATATTTTCTGCAATTCGGATGAAGTTGAATTTGCCAAAATCCCGATTTCAAATCTAATGTAGAATAAATAGCTGTACCGTGAAATTTCTGTAGTAGTTCTTCTAATGTCTGTGGTCGATCTGTTTCATTAATAATAATGTCATTAATGTGACGTGAATCAAGTACAAGGCGAAGTGAGCCATCTTTTTTCTTAACAATATGCAGCGGGTTTATGTACGGACTAACTGCTGGTTCTATAATTCCTTGATCGAGCATATCCTGCAATTCCTTTTTAACCTGTTCTCTATGAATATATGGAATGGGATAATGCTTTGCTTTAAATGTATCGTGCTGTTTGACTTGAAATTCGTACATAAAGCCGGACATAGTACCAGGAATATTGTCGAAAACTGGAGCTTGCTGCAAAAGAATTTTGTGTAATTGCTTTCGTTCGTCGTCTGTATTTGCACTGCTTTGTTTAACTTTATCAGTAATCATCTGCATTACGTCGTACTCAGTTTCGTCTGGAGTGTTATAGTTATGTACGTACGTGTCGGTGAACAATGCGGAATTACAGTTTATGTTACGTGTTGCGGAAATGACCTCTGTGCAGTTAATTGTTTGTTCTTCTGCAGATAGAGAATGTTGAAATTCTAAAGCTAATTGCACATTTTCATCTTTTAACATTAAATAAGAATTTTGGAAATCAACCACTGCGTCGTGTTGTACCAGAAAATTAGTACCTAAAATTACGTCTGTTGTCAATAAAGGAACAATCCAAAAATTTGAGTGAAAAATATGACCTCCAATACAAAATGATAAATGCGTCTGTAATTTAACGTCTACTCCTTTACTCGATACTGCTCCTTTCACTTTCGTTTTGCCTAAAGGAAATGTGGGATAGGTGTTCTCTTTGTTACACTCGTTGAAAGTTTCCTCATTAATGACTGACATAGGTGAGCCAGAATCAATTACTGCTGAAAATTTCGATGAACCTATTTTAATTTCGATGACAGGATGTGAAATGGTTTTCTGAACAACTGGTCTTTCCTGCAAAAGTGTGTCTCTGATGTCGTCAAAAGTAATTACATTTTCATGAACAACATTCTGCGTGTTAAAAGTAGTGCTTGTATTATTGGAAGATGCGTCCTGTACAGCATCTAGTCAGATTCTATCTGACGTGTTATTACTATCATCACGAGGATGTTGTGGCATTTCTACAATTTGAACAGTTCTATTACTTCTTCCAGACGTGTTACTCCCTGGATGATACCTACTATCGGGTTCATTCACAAGAATATGTTCTTGCGGATAATTCTTGCTGCTGAAAAGATCAACTGTAATGAAATGTACGCTGAAAATTGTGCTCATCGTTTTTACGTCTGTCGTGATAGTAATTTCTATACGGCGTATTGCGATGTGAGTTGAAATAGTGTGTTGTCTGTACGTAGTTATTTCTTTGCTGCCGTGAGTTACTATTTATTGTAGCTGGGAGTATACGTGCACGCGGCGAAACATTAAAGCTTGGTTGACCTTGTAGACTGCATTGTTGGTTAGGTATACTAAGCGGCTAACTTTCATGTTATTGTGGTCAAAAACATCTATTGTTACAAAAATGTGGTTGCGACTGCTCAAAATTTTGTACATACTGATGATTAAAATTTTATCTGATATTAAAATTACGGCGGTAGTTCTGCAGTGCCTAATGAAAATTGTCACTTTCGGTAAAAATTTGTCATATCCGGTTTTCATTACATTTTTTTTAATTCTAGGTAGAGCAAAAGTTAAAGAGCTGTTTTGATAGATATAAAGGATAGTAGAAGAGAAGGCAGCAGTGCAGAAAACTAAAGATGAAACAGCACTACTACAGCTCGGGGCCCTATGCTCGCTACGGCACATATTCATTAAAGCGTAATGAATCCCCTGAGGTCAATTACGCACTGCAAATAAATTTTAGCTTTAGCGTTACAGGCAATAGCGGTAAAAATCCAATAGCAAATTGCTGTATCCATGCTAATTGCAGTTTTTGTAAAATAGGCAATGTTGATGAAAATACAAAAATAAATTGTCGTATACGGTGCAAAACGTGTATCTGTGCTCTGTCATTATTATGTTCCTTAGATTTTCTTACAAATAAAAATTGCTCGTAATGTACGTTCTCGTCACTGAATTTAAGAAAACGTTCAGGTTTGTGTGAGAATCTGTTTGTCTGTGTCATTTCTGAATCTAAGTCCCGTACTCTCTGTTGATTACCCAAATTATGCGCGCTGCGCGAGTCTGACAAATGTTCGAAAAGTGGTGTCTGCTGTGCTGTGTTATTAACCGAAATATTTTTCATCTGTGTTACTTCCTGTTGTAAACTAGACAATTTTCTACGTAAAGTGTTGTTAGATGAATCGATCTCATTAATCGTCTGCTGTAAATTTTGAAATTCCGGTGTTTGATTAAATGAAACCGGTGTAGTATCGTCTGATTTACTGTCATTAGTATTTTCAATGATGTCAATGCGACTGGCCAATTCATCACATTTTTCAGTCAGTATTTTAACCTGATCTTCGGTTTTAGTGTCAGTGGCCTTAATCTGTTTTTGCAATTTACGTGTAGTTTCGTTCAGTTTTGTAACATCGGAATCCTGTGTTAGTTCTAATTGTTCGAGTCTGTCGGTCACTGTTTGAAAATCTGTTATGTATGTGTCTGTTTTCGATTTCAGATCAGAAATTTTGTCACGTAATTCTGTGTTTGACTGTTCGATGGTGTTAATTTTGTCCGAAACTGTGGCAATATTATTGTCCACGTATGTTTTCGCTTTCGCAAACATCTTACGTTTGTCTTCCTGTCTCTGTGCAGTGATTGTTTCCATGACTTGACGTTTGACTTTATTTTGATCATCAATAAATTTGCGGAAACGCGTATTACTGTTTTCTATGTGAAGACTAAGACGTTCGTTAATTTGAGTGTTCTGTTGTTCGAATTTCGCGTCAATCTTTTCATCCATTGTGCGCGAAAGTTCTACTGTCATTGCTTTAAACTCGTCGCGTAATTGTGTAGCTTTTTCAGAGCATTGTTTAGCGACTGTACTGATTTCCGCTCTAAGTGTTTCTGTTGCAGCTGTTTGCAATTCCCTTAATTCCTGAGCAACAGACTTAATTTCTTCGCTACTTTTTTTTGAACAAGCCTCGATTTCCTCGCGTAACTGTACCTTAGTGTCATGGCACTGCGCGGCAACGGCTCTAATTTGTTCACTTAACTGTCTGGAATTGTTATCTAATTTTTCATTAAACTGTTTGTTCTGCTCACTAAGTTGTCTGAAATCTTCACTCTGTTGTCTGACCTGTTCACTAAGTTGTTTGTTATCTTCTTTAAAGTGTTGTATAAGATTTTGACTGTGTTGTTGTAGCAATCTTGCCATAAATTGTTCCAATCCATTATTACCTACTCTATTCTCCGTGCTGTTTAATGATGGATCTGGAATTGTCCCGCTTTCTGTAACCATTTGGTTATTCTGAGATGTACAAAAAGGTTTATCAGTCGGACGTACACTGTCACTCACTATTTCGGAATTAAATAAATCCGTCGTACTTTGTGTATCCTGCTCATTCTCATTAGAGAAATTTGTTTGTACGTTATTTGAATTTTCCAAACCGGGTGTGTTAAGCTGGGCAGCGCTCATTCCAACAGAACGCCCCGCGTCATCAATTGTCGTCAAATTAACAGAGGAGACAATTGAGTTCTCTTGTTCATCATTAAGGTAAAAGTTGTCATTCGCGATTGGAACGCACTGACTGTTAGTGAACGCAGGATTGTCATCATTGCACTGCGTGTCACTAGTATTATTGGTGAAGTTATTTAATTCGGTCATGTCGTTCATGATACCTCGCGATACACTATTCACAGTCTTTCGCGGCATTTTTCACAATAGTCACAATTATTCACAAAAGAAATAAGCACAATGCAAAAACAACACAAAAATACAACAGAGCAACGAATTGCCGTTGACCTGTAGAAAGAAAGTCACAAATTAGTAAAAGCGTTGCGCCAAATTCTAATTATATTTAAGCAATAAGAGCAGATATCTGACTGTTTTTCAAAAGATTCACACGAAATACGATCCTGGCAGGGTCGCCAAGTGTAACCTCCCCACAACATATTATAAAATAACTATATTTATTAGTAATGGAGCCACAGCTAAGTGTAACCTCCCCACAAAAATTTTGAAAGACATTACTTAATGGAAATGGAGCCAAGCGTAACCTTCCCGCAAAAATATTAATAACAATGACAATTAAATGAAAGCTCGCTATCTGACTCAAGTACAAGTTCCCATTAAATAATGAACGCTAATCCCATGATAATGAAACTGTAATGATAACCTAAACTCAATTCAACCGAAAAGTCGGTGTTTGCCCTGTGCGAAACGAGAATAAATTTCTTACCTTAGTGAAACTGCATGTCAAAATTCTGCTCTTATTGTTCTCTGCCGCTTGCATGAAAAGCATTGGAAGTACCTTTTAAAAATCTTTGTTAAAAGGAAATGGAAGGAAATTTGAATGATTGTCTCTAAAATTGCTTTTAACTCAAAATTATTATTGGGGGCGATTTTTGAAAGTTAAATTACAATGAGTGTTCGTTACATTATCTGATGAGCGCAAAGCTGCATGATTATTTATTTAATTAAATTATACCTCGTCCTGAATCTCGACCATTGCGATGCCGACGCCCGCCGACTGCTCTCCGCTACTGCTAGCAACCGACTCCAAGCACTACTGAGGACTCACTACTGCAGACAGACTGACTGCTCGCTACTGCGAGTCGAGCGCAACTGCTCTGGTCAGAGATTCTACAATGTCTCAGCATCGCTGCCGCACAACATACGTGTTTCAAGGTATAACACACACCATTTGACTTTGACATTTTGCCCTATGATATCTCAACATCGTGACTGTTTTACATTTTCTTTTTTTTTTGCTGCTGCATTGTGATATTCTGTATACATTTTTGCCTTTGAACACTGTCTATGCTTTTGACATATTACGTTTTCTGTCATGTTATGCTGTATGCTTAATTGTGTCACCATTAACCAGTCATTATTTAATGGGTATATGATTTAAATGCAAAACATTAATCTTTGTTCATCAATTTCAGAAATAAATGATGCGTAAAGGAAATGAATTAAACAGAAATGGGAATTTCACCTACGGAATAAACGAAAGAAGATGCAATAAGCTAATGAGGACGAGTAAATGGATCAGAATTAACAAGCATTAACCAGAATATACTATACACATCGCAGAATAGCAGTCTTAACTAATTTTTTCTTTCAGAATACAAAGCGATTGATGCAAGCTGTCAGACAGAACTACACATTTTAGTTTTAAGTGATGAAATATGCTAGGGATTAGGAATAGTTGTGTGATGAATAATGAAATGATTTTTGCAGATGATAATGAATGCTGATAATGAACAATGATGAAGAATATGGTACTATGAATAATGAAGTTTTTGTTTACAGGTGATGATAATGATGGAGTTATGATGATATGAATAATGAAGTTTTTCTTTACAGATGAGGATAATGTTGAAGTTATGTATTTATGCTATGTAGTTATTTAAGTATTTGTTGCAGTTTACTTTGACAGCAGGTGTTATATTGCGTAGTAGGATGACTGAAGGTTTTGGAAAGGACAGCTATGGAACACATTTTTTATACACATTTCACTACCTGTTAATTCGAAGTTCACTACTTTTCAGCATAGTCTGCGTTTCTTCTTTCAGTTCAATAATCCATTTTGTATTTTTCTTTCAGGAGAAGCTTTTTATGATACTTACTAAACTTGTTACTTATTATACCTGTTCTAGTACTTGCATTTTTCTTACCCAATTGTGTCTATCATTTATAAATGTGATAACCTTGCTACAGCTGACTCATGACGAATGACGTTACACAATCTTTTCATTTATAGGAACAACCTAGAAGCAATTTTTTCTCTTATTTCTTCTTGCTTTCCCTTCTAATTACCCAAAGCAATGCATTGCTAGCAGAAAAAACAAAATGTATTAACAGTCCCAGATAATGTCACTAGTTTATGATAATTCTGAATAACACTGATCAGCTCTGAATAGTATGTCACTTGAATAATGACTTCTTAATGATACCAAAACATAATTGCCACTATCTATTGTAATGAGAGTACTTATTATGCCCATGCTTATTAATGCTACTAATGTTTTGTACTATTCAATACTTGCTGGCCACTGAGTGCCCATAATTAATGTAACTTATAATGCCCATGCTTAATAATGCTACTAATGTTTTGTACTATTCAATACTTGCTGGCCACTGAGTGCCCATAATTAATGTAATTACTTATTATGCCCATGATTATTAAGGCTATGACTGTAATTAACTGATTTTTCTAATAATGATTTCTTAATGATATGAATAATACTGAATGATGAATAATGTTTTATACTATTCAATACTTGCTGGCCACTGAGTGCCCATAATTAATGTAACTTATAATGCCCATGCTTATTAATGCTATGACTGTAATTAACTGATTTTTCTAATAATGATTTCTTAATGATATGAAGAATACTGAATGATGAATAATGTTTTATACTATTCAATACTTGCTGGCCACTGAGTGCCAATAATTAATGTAACTTAACGTTTTGTTAGTGTTTTCAATGATGACTTCCCATATTAATACTGAATGATGATAAATATTTTGTACTAATCGAAAGTTGCTAGGCCACTGAATGTTAATAGTTACTTGTAAATATGTCATTTGAATGAGGAAAAATGTTTTGTAATACTCAATACTTGATGGCGATTGATTACCACTCTTGTCTTTAAATTAATTAATGAACATTTTTCTGTAATACTACATTCATGGTACAGAAATGTTCAATGACTAGAGTATGGATACCGCAAACTACTTATGTAATCACTAATCAAGACTTGTGTGTTAGTTAATGTCCTTCACCTTCTGACCTAACTACCTGAAATTATTGTAACATCCATTTGTCTTGTCCATCCTCATTATCATGGAGCACTATATTTGGTTTTTGCACTAATTCTACGTTGGTGTGCCGCCTCTTAAAAGCGTGGTGTTGACACGACATGCTGTCCACCACTGTAGGCGAAAAAACTACTTATGTAATCACTAATCAAGACTTTGTTATGGAGCACTGTGTGCCGCCTCTTAAGAGCGTGGTGTTGACACGACATGCTGTCCACCACCGTAAGCGATGAAGACGTTATTCTGGTCCCACTGTTTGGTGTACCTGGTATACTGCCAAATGATAGCATGGAATACTACTACGACGTTTCACTGTCTTGATACGCTGATAAATACTTCTGGGAACGGAACTGCAGATTGTATCACTTAGTTGTGATTCTGTGGAAAGATATGGACTTTCAGTGCAGCTATGTGCAAACTAAAGTGCTACAACCATGATGCAATCCTTTCTTTTCCTATCCTAATAGTGAAAATCATTTTTACTAACACCATTTATGTTAATGGCCTATACATTTTTTCTCGATTTGTTGAACTCTAGTGCGAGTACACTTGTGTCACTTGTCGACATGATTTTTGCCATTTGTTGTCAAAATACTAAAGACATTTTCGATTTGTTTTGAAGTGCAGTATGTGTGCACTCTTGTCATCTATATTGTATATACTTTTTGTGATTTGATGATTTTTTTTCTACTCTTGCGTTTATTTGTTATAAAAATGTTCAAAAGTTTTCAGTGCATGTGCACTTATGTGAATATGTTTTCAACTGAACTACAGTGCCTGTGCACTCTTCTCAATTTTCGATATGATTTGTGTTCATTCTGTATACCTTTTATGATTTATGTCATTTGTTACTCTTGTATATACATTTCGTCTTTTACTGATATGTTCTCCACTGCAGTGCATGTGCACTCATGACACTTGTCAACATGATGAAACTGCTAAAGAATTTTTCAGTGTGTGTACACTTTGTTATCTGTCAAATAATTTGTATATACATCTTTCCTGATTTGTTTTGTACTTATGTTTTGTCTTGTCTGTAATGTTTTGTAATCGGTGCATGCGCACAACATTTAATTCATGTGATACATCTAAATATTTTGTTAATTAAAGGAAAAATTTGTTACGATGGCAAGTCCAAATGACTCACCATCGCTGCCAAATTTTTGCCCCCCCAGTGGAGGGTTATGAAACACGTATGTTGTGCGGCAGCGATGCTGAGACATTGTAGAATCTCTGACCAGAGCAGTTGCGCTCGACTCGCAGTAGCGAGCAGTCAGTCAGTCTGCAGTAGTGAGTCCTCAGTAGTGCTTGGAGTCGGTTGCTAGCAGTAGCGGAGAGCAGTCGGCGGGCGTCGGCATCGCAATGGTCGAGATTCAGGACGAGGTATAATTTAATTAAATAAATAATCATGCAGCTTTGCGCTCATCAGATAATGTAACGAACACTCATTGTAATTTAACTTTCAAAAATCGCCCCCAATAATAATTTTGAGTTAAAAGCAATTTTAGAGACAATCATTCAAATTTCCTTCCATTTCCTTTTAACAAAGATTTTTAAAAGGTACTTCCAATGCTTTTCATGCAAGCGGCAGAGAACAATAAGAGCAGAATTTTGACATGCAGTTTCACTAAGGTAAGAAATTTATTCTCGTTTCGCACAGGGCAAACACCGACTTTTCGGTTGAATTGAGTTTAGGTTATCATTACAGTTTCATTATCATGGGATTAGCGTTCATTATTTAATGGGAACTTGTACTTGAGTCAGATAGCGAGCTTTCATTTAATTGTCATTGTTATTAATATTTTTGCGGGAAGGTTACGCTTGGCTCCATTTCCATTAAGTAATGTCTTTCAAAATTTTTGTGGGGAGGTTACACTTAGCTGTGGCTCCATTACTAATAAATATAGTTGTATTTAAAAAGAATTTGTTGTGGGGAGGTTACAAAGCCACCAACCATCGTCGGGTATTCCGGGGTCTACCAGGGTTACGCCGTTCTACCTGACGCTCCCATCGTCGCTGAACAACTAGCAACGCATTTTGCCAAGTCACAGTACCTGGAAGTTCGAGATATTACCCAGAACTTACACGAAAAATAAGCCGAGGATGTTTTATACTAGAATGTTGTCCGACAAACTTCGATATCATAGTTATTGCCCTACTTATCTTTAAAATTGTTCAAGGGAACAATGAACAGATTACCTGATTATTTGTAGTTTCGAGACCAAAGTACTTGTGTGGATTTCGGAAGGCCTAATGCGCTTGGAGTTATACTGACTTCTACTTAACAGGTTCTTGTAGCATGGGCTTAAAGTACTGTGCCTCATGTTTTGCCTCACCCAGTAAATAACGACACGCACATAGCATTCCACGTAAATATGGAAGTAGATCGAAGTGAGGGAGTGCCTGGATAATTTAATAAATATTTCCCAAGCTGCGGCATGGTCGCGAATAAAACAGCGGCCCGAATACAGAATAAATATTATAGGTCGAAACCGGTAGTCTGATGACAAAAAATATGTGACAGTAGACGTTAATTAAAGGAAATTTGTGATAAATATTTATCGCTGTTGTTCAAAATTCATCTGATGGCTTCCGCAGCAGCGTTAATCAACATCCAATTCGAATAAGTACTGTGGGATCTGCACTGGTATTTAAAGTTATTTTGTGAATCAACGTGTTAAAGATGAAAGAAAGTAAATTCTAGGTACAGTGGCGTTAAGATCATCAAACAAGAAGGACCTGAAATAGTTCATGATGTGAATATGGAAAATGAAAAAGTAGATACTGACGAAGCATTTAATACTTTAGTTACTTAGAATAAACGAGAACGCCGCACCCTTCGCAGAATTCTAACATAGAAGAGCCAAAGCTCGCTTAGTACCAGGACTTCTAAATTTTGAGCAAAAATGACGCTGAAGAACATTCCAACACAGTGCGACATATGTGTAGCTCACACTTTGTAATTAGGTTTAAGCCGTTTGTTCACGTGTTCCAGCATGTATGAGTGATCGATAACTACATTTAAATGTCGCCACGATAGTGGGCCCAGTGTGGCGCGCACAGGTGGCCTCGTTTTATTCCAATTAAAACAGCGCAAATGCTGTGCCGTTGTAAAACTAATAGTTAGGGCTAAACTTTTAATTAACGTCTAATGGCCAAGTTTTATCTACACGAATAACGGAAAAATACCTATCAGCTGCGACATTGTCACCTGTGTTTCCGCTGACAGAACTGCATTCAATAAAGAACTGGTGCATTTTCATCTCACACAACTATGATAGTACTTGGGATGAGATGACAGTTGGATCTGCCAATGACTAGGCACCAGTTGTAGGATTTTTTTAAAACAAAACTTGAATCCATTATCACTTTACTGAGTCAATGAGGCAATAAAAACAATAGCCGGAAAAAAGGTGAGAGCTTCACAAGGAGGACAAAATACTGTCAGATGGTTAAGTGTTTGTAGTTCCCGAGGTGCAGTCCTGAAAGACCACTGGGACAAAGGCATTACTGTAACCTGCCCCTATTACGTGTCATAATTGGAGCGTTTGAAAGGGTCATCATAAAACCACCAAGAGCGGTACAGCGCTCCAACCAGTGCAAGAGTAGCCTCAGTGGAGAACATGCGTAAGTTAATATTGTAACTAGTTTTTCACAGAACGTGTTTCAACGATCTGTTCCTTTTTCCTATACTCAAAAACCTATTTGGTGAGATAAAAATTACATCAAAGAAGGGAGTGATTGCCTCCATAACAGAATATAGTACAGAGTTCGCAAGCTACTGCTCGTATGGGATAAAGAAATTGTTCTCTTACTAATAATGTGCAGCAGTTGGCGAAGGCTACGTCAGGATACGGGTTGTATTAAAAACCTATTAATGAAATCATCATCACATCTCTAATACAACTCCCCGCGTCAGTGATACATGAAATGACTGTTACTCGGTTATATTATACAACAGCACTGCTGTTTTACTGGAATAGTTTAAGAAGTATGATTCATATATCTTACTAGTCTGTACAACCCGAGCGCACTTACGAAACTTCGGAGATACGAGATGCGCAAACGACGCTCTAAGGACTGTGAGTGGAGATAATGGAATTTGTGATGGCTCTTTCCGAGTGCACTGTGGCCTCCTGTTAAACTTGCTGGAAGATCGTAAATCTCTAGAGTGGCGTTCCTGGGGGAAAATATCCGGTTTTAGGAAAGTCGCCAATAAACACCAAAGAGCAGTTTTAAAACATGGGCACACGAAACATGGAGACATGGTATACATTTCTGCTGTATATAATATTTAATTTCTAGTTTTACAATCAAAGGATATCGATTATCATGGGAGTAAATTCTGTTCTAGCTGGACGACGAGACAACCGATTTCTACCTAATTACTTTCCGTCCCGTTCTGACTGTTACTGCGATGCAGCAGCGCTAGTGAGGCGCTGCTGGGGTACTGGTTATTCATTGCTTTACTGTACCTGCTAATATAAATCTATGAAACACGTATCTCACTAGAAAACTTTGAAAACTCGTAAATTTACGCTTTAAAAATACTTTCTTTTCTATGGGAAACAACTCGAAGTTGTCCGTGCACACAAGGCGCCGCAAGAAAGACGTGTTAAGCTGTGTTTCTTTGGGCCGCCTGCAGCAACTCATTGCAGACACGAAATAGCAAATGCCTGCCGAAATATCTGAGAAAACACGCGTGACGACACTTTGGAGGCACCCGGTATAATTGTACCAGGAAGAGTACCGTCCCCGTATTAAATCGCCAAGGAAATTCGCGGTAAAGAAGAAAGTGTGAAAGAGGTGCTTAAATCCGATTTTGACCTGTATACGGTGGAACATTCCGCACTTTATTTTCGTTCATGTTCAGCACATCCAGGAAATATACACCATACTTGTCCAACATAATGGTCTTATTTAATAATTCTGTTATATCTGTTGTCGTTATGATCTATGAAGTCAGTCCTGGCCGACATTTCTTCAATGATAAAAATATTTCATCTGTGGTTGAACATATGCAAGATTATGTGAGGAAATTCAACAGTTTCTAGGTCTCAAAAAACTTTGACGTTTGCCAGGTCTGATCCATTATCACGTTGAATAAGTAGAAAACCACTTGACATATAACACGCTAATTTGACGCCCCGCAAGAAACAATGCGTCCTGTAACCTTAGAAAACTGAGGTATTGTGGGAGTAGCTTGCATTATTTCGATAACAGCTGTTGGCCTTGTGTTGTCGACGAACCTCTGCTTTACTTCTTCGACGATTCGGCAGGATGTATAAATTAAACCCATGAATATACACGGTCCAGTCTCATTAATTAGACCACCGTATAAATTCGACGACAACGTGCGATAGCCACTCACACACGGTAGGTGGCAGCACTAGCAGTAGAGGGTATAAACAGGGTAGTACATTGATACTGACCGGGCCAAGTATCTCACGAAATAAGCATCGAACGAAAAAACTTCAAAGAACGAAACTCGTCTTGCTTGAAGGGGGAAACCAGATGGCATTATGGCTGGCCGCTAGATGGCGGTGCCATAGGCCAAACGGATATCAACTGCGTTTTTCTTAAATAGGAACGCCTTTTTTTATTACATATTCGTGTAGTATGTAAAGAAATATGAATGTTTTAGTTGGACCACTTTTTTTGCTTTGTGACAGATGGCGCTGTAATAGTCACAAACGTATAAGTGCGTGGTATCACGTAACATACCGCCAGTGTGGACGGTATTTGCTTCGTGATACATTACCCGTTTTAAAGGGGGTTGCACCCCTCTACCATCCTTCACACCTACAAATCGTTAATCCGTCCCATCCTCTGTTATGCCAGTCCTGCCTGGATATCTGCCCCCCCCCCCCCAAATTCTATAAGTCCCTCCAGATCCTTGAGCGTCATGCACTCCGCCTCGCCTTCCGTATACGCCTCCCGTCCCCCACGCGGATCCTCTATGATCTCATTCCTTTACCCCGTCTGCTCCTATTCCTCGAACATATCCGCATCCTCTACACCTCCCGCCGTCTTGAACCCCCTCACCCCCTGGTTGCTCGTCTCCTCTCCGATCCCCGCCCCCTGCCACGTTTTCACCGTTGTGTCCCCCCTACCCTCCATCTCTACACCCTACATCTCCTTTCCCAAGGTGGCTTCCATCAACTCCCCCTCCCAGATGATGCCCTCTCTCCCTCCATTTATCCCTCCTATCAACTCTGATCCTCACTCCCCCTCCTTTCCTCTGTCCTTTCCCTGGGCTCCCTCTTCCCCACTTCCGTCCTGTTTTCTCCCCACTAAACCTCTCCCTACCTCCCTTGTCCCCCCCCCCTGAGTCCTTTTGTATTCCCCTCCTCTGCCTACCCCACTCCCTGTCGCGTCTGCCCAGAGCCCCCCACCCCTCTTATGGGTCCTCATCCTCCATCAGCTCCTTTCCCAGCTCCCCCCTTTTTTATTTTCCCATCATCTGTCCAGTTTCCCCCCACCTGCTCTCGGCTGTGGTCTGTCACATTTGACAACTTTTTAGTGCAGTGTTCCAGTGACTGTTCAGTGTTGTTCGTCTTTCTCGTGTTGCGAACAGAAACCATGCTGTCGCTGGGTTTGAATTTTATGTCTTTTGCGAACAGAAACCAGACTGTCGCCGTGTTTTTTTTAAATTGTCTGTCTATTGTTTTACCTGTCTGCTTTGTATGTATTTTCTTAGCGTCATCATCCCTCTGTTTTTTGTTTTAAGTTCCACGATTTCTTTTCGCCATGTTACTCTTTAAGTCTCCGATTTTATCGCCTGTTTTTATTATTTATTCTCTTCATCTTTCTAACAAAGTCTGTAGGCTGAAGAGCGGCATACTAAGCTGCTGCCAGCCCGCCCCCTTCGGGGGGAATTGAAATTCAATAAAGGAAAAAAAAAGAAAAAAAGCCGTTTTAAAATGGACCGTTTACCAATTGCGGAAAAGGTCGATATAGTGATGATGTATGGCTATTGTGATCAAAATGCCCAACGGGCGTATGCTATGTATGCTGCTCGGTATCCTGGACGACATCATCCAAGTCTCCGGACCATAACCCGGATAGTTACGTTGTTCAAGGAAACAGGAAGTGTTCAGCCACATGTGAAACGTCAGCCACGACCTGCAACAAATGATGATGCCCAAGTAGGTGTTTTAGCTGCTGTCGCGTCTAATCCGCACATTAGTAGCAGACAAATTATGCGAGAACCGGGAATCTCAAAAACGTCGGTGTTGAGAATGCTACATCAAAATCGATTGCACCCGTACCATATTTCTATGCACCAGGAATTGCATGGCGACGACTCTGAACGTCGTGTACAGTTCTACCACTAGGCACAAGAGAAATTACGGGACGATGACAGATTTTTTGCACGCGATCTATTTAGCGACGAAGCATTATTCACCAATAGTGGTAACGTAAACCGGCATAATATGCACTATTGGGCAATGGAAAATCCACGATGGATGCGACAAGTGGAACATCAGTGACCTAGGCGGGTTAATGTATGTTGCGGCATTATGGGAGGAAGTATAATTGGCCCCCATTTTATCGATGGCAATCTAAATGGTGCAATATATGCTGATTTCCTACGTAATGCTCTACCTATGTTACTACAAGATGTTTCACTGGATGACAGAATGGCGATGTACTTCCAACATGATGGATGTCCGGCACATAGCTCGCGTGCGGTTGAGGCTGTATTGAGCAGCATATTTCATGACACGTGGATTGGCCGTCGAAGCACCATACCATGGCCCGCAGGTTCACCGTATCTGACGTCCCCGGATTTCTTTCTGTGGGGAAAGTTGAAGGATATTTGCTATCGTGACCCACCGAGAACGCCTGACAACATATATCAGCGTATAGTCAATGCATGTGCGAACATTACGGAAGGCAAACTAGTGGCTGTTGAGAGGAATATCGTTACATGTATTGCCAAATGCATTGAGGTTGACGGACATCATTTTGAGCATTTATTGCATTTATGTGGTATTTACAAGTAATCACGCTGTAACAGCATGCGTTCTCAGATATGATAAGTTCACAAAGGTACATGTATCACATTGGAACAACCGAAATAAAATGTTCAAACGTACCTAAGTTCTGTATTTTAATTTGAAAAACCAACCTGATACCAACTGTTCGTCTAAAATTGTGAGCCACATGTTTGTGACGATTAGAGCGCCATCTGTCGCAAAACGAAAAAAGTTGTCCAACTAAAACATTCATATTTCTTTACGTAATACACGAATATGTAATAAAAATAGGGGTTCCTATTTTTAAAAAATGCAGTTGATGTCCGTATGACCAATGGCAAAGCATAGCGCCATCTGGTTACCCCCTTCATGCTAGACAAGTTTCGTTCTTTGTAGTTTTTTCGTTTGACGCTTATTTCGTGAGATATTTGGCCCGGTCACCATCAATGGACCACCTTGTAGAATGTGTCAGGTAAACGCAGACAAGAATTCAGCCGTTGTAATGTGAAAAATGGAACGATTTACCTCACGTCCAAAACGGCATGTTCGTTGCTTTCGGTCCAAGAGTGGAAGTATTTCCGAAACGGCTAAATTCGTAAACTGTTTGAGTGCCGCCGCGGTTACAACTATAGACGACAGGGGTGAACGGCGGCTGCGAGATGTGTGCTGGCAAATATAATTGCGACTGTTGAGCAACTAACAGCCCAGATAAACCAAGTGGCTACCAACAGTGACCCCTAAACGGCCGTTCAGCGAAAGTTGCTGCGTAGACGCCTCTGCAGCAGGCGCCTGTTTCATGCTCCCATTCTCACTGCTGTTCATCGACGGTGAAGGCTAGAATTTGCACGCCAGAACCTCAACTGGATGTCCACTACAGAAAGACAACAAACATTTCGATGACCTGACAGACAGTTCATGATGTGAAAAAAAAGGCACGACTGAGTTTCGAACGCAGCTCACCTGGTTGACTGTCCAACACCATGACCACTTTTTTTTTAGTTGATCTCATTTTGTTCGTTATTGTTCGTTGCCTTTGTTAGGGGCGGACGTCCCATGACATTCGTTGAAGTTCATCGTTGATCCATTCACTCAGCTTTTTTATTACAGAGAGGCAGACTTACTTAAGACGCTGTTGCTGTTTCGGGTTGCTCTTCGTTGTACTTGTCGATCTTGAACCGTTCGTTGTTTCTATTTCGCTTTTTGTTCTCATGGTTCAGTACACCTTCCTCCTGTGTTCATTCTTGATCTGTGTTCAGTTTTTGACGGGCTGTCCACTGCGCCATCTTACCACTAAATCTGAGGGGGAGCAATGGGAAGTTTCTCTTGTGAGCTGCGTGCGTCGAGGAAGACGGAATGGTCTATACCATAAGGTATAAAGTATGTTAGGAATGTTGAATCTACGTTACTCACATGTTCAGCTGCTTTAATATTAACACGATGAAAACTTTGTAGAGTTTATTTTCATTATAATTATGCCTCAGATTTGGGGAAAAGAAAACATGATAACTGGAAATTAAATTATTGGGTATATTTGTACCAGCTAAAAATGCTCCTGTTGGAGCACAAAAAAGGCGAATATGATTATATTTAAAAATTTTGGTATGCGATCGTATCTGTGCTCTTTTAACAAAGGAAATTCCAAATCCATTTCCCCTTTTCTACTTGTAGTGAAGTTTTAATACTCAGCATTTCCCTCTCATTGCCACTGTCTATACATGTCTTTCTCCAACTGTCTCCTTTTTCTCCCATTGGCACTTTCTCCGGCCTCTCTCTCCCAATGTCATAGTCTTCACCCCTGTCTATCGCTCTCCGTTACCACTGTTTCCTCCTCTGTCCTCCTCTGCCAAGTTCACTTCTTCCCATTCTTTTTCTCTCCATTTCTACTGTCTCTTTCTTTCTAGCTTACAGACTGCTTTATTTCACTTCAGCCACAATTGTCTCATCTTCAAATATGTCCTTTGGAATGTTTTGCTCAGGGTTTTGACACACAGGGAAACTTTAATACGTGGCTATAGAGGACGAGGTAAAGAAGACAAATTTTTTCTTGTTAAAGTGCGTTCTATTTCCACCGTTTTCCCCTCTCTTTTGCTCAAACTGCTGCAGTTTCGATCCATCTCTCTTTCTCTGCCGGCCGCGGTGGTCTCGCGGTTCTAGGCGCGCAGTCCGGAACAGTGCGACTGCTACGGTCGCAGGTTCGAATCCTGCCTCGGGCATGGCTGTGTGTGATGTCCTTAGATTAGTTAGGTTTAAGTAGTTCTAAGTTCTAGGGGACTGATGACCACAGCAGTTGAGTCCCATAGTGCTCAGAGCCATTTGAACCATTTTTTTTTTCTCTCTTTCTCTTTTGTCGCCACTGTCTCTCTCCCACTATCACTGTCTCCTCTTTCTCACTCTCCCACTAGTAATGTCTCCTTTCTCTTCCATAATCACTCTCTCTCCCTCTCTGCCACTCAGTTTCAGCATAAAAAAGGCGGATATATTCAAATGCCAAAATTTTTGATGAGGAATGCGGAATAAGGATTGCGGCAGATGGTTCCCCATTTTTCTGTTAGAGTATTTGAAAGACTTTTCTGTGCTCCGAGAGGAGCGTTATTCAGCTGCTTTCCTCCTTTTCCCTGTTTCACCACGATGATCTGCTTACGTAAAGCAAATTCCGTAGTTCAGTAGGGTTCCGATGGGTTATTCATATTCTTCGACAGATTTGTATACTTGAATCCATTCAAACAACAAATAATTACGCGTAATATAAGATTAACACAAAATCGTTTCCCACTTATCGTAGGTTCACTTTACACTACTTTACATAAAAATCAACATTTTAAGGTTAGCCTAAAATTATGGTGTTTGATTTGCAAGTACGAAGAATTTAGTGCGACTAAATTTTTAGTGAGGTGCTTACGCCACATCGAATAATTCCAGATCAAGACAGCGTTTATGGGCTTGTAGTGCCCTTTGTACTGACATATTGCGTCATAAAGTTTTATTTGGGGAAAAGTGGCTACTAAAAACATAATTTCGTGACGTTAGAACCCTTGCGAAGACTCCAAAACCCTTGCCATATGTTAACTATGCCAGTTAAAATGACAATTGTGCCTATTTTACGTGCGTAATTTGGTAACCTCGATATCTACACCTCAGTAAAGTATAGTGATATCGGAAAAAGTTTCGAAGATCCCCTAGAATATCATATTAAGAATTTATGATAAAAATTTCGATGATGTGCCAGAAATAGAAATCGTCGGTACTTTACGTACACAAAAATCATGGGTTCTCAGGCTTTTCTCACGAACCGCCCATGATTAGAAGGTGCTTTTGCAAGCCACCTAAGGCCCACCATAGACCACACCTAATGCAGAAGGACCAACCGATTTGTCCGCAGCTCGTGGTCGTGCGGTAGCGTTCTCGTTTCCCGCGCCCGGGTTCGATTCCCGGCAGGGTCAGGGATTTTTTCAAGGCCTCGTGATGACTGGGTGTTGTGTGATTTCCTTAGGTTAGTTAGGTTTAAGTAGTTCTAAGTTCTAGGGGACTGATGACCATAGATGTTAAGTGCTCAGAGCCATTTGAACCAACCGATTTGGTCAATTTTCCTGGACTAGAGGAGTATGTAATGCTAAGTTCCGTAGGATAGCTGTAGTATTCTCGTTCTTACGATAGGTATACAAGTGGTCGCTAGGCCAAAGGTTATCCAAAACATTCGAGCCCTTATCTGCCGCTGCCTCCTGAAAAATTGCGGGTTTTTAGAACATAACTACGAAACAATTTGCAAAATACCATCGTAATCAAATAAGTTTCTGTACCAGTTTTGATGACTGACACTGAATATTCAATAGATTGTAGGAGTACGCTCTGGCGTTGTATGAGGAGTACACAACACCAGGAACTGAGTATTGTCCAGATTTTATCCATTCGTCTTGATCTGTACTAGTATTATATCGTATTTCCTTGTTTGCATCAGCTGCAAAGTGATAGATTATTATCATATTTTGTAGTAAGTGCAGATCATTGACATTTATGGGAAACGATAAAAGCCCAACAGAGATCGCTGTGGTAAACTGTACTTCATTGTCTCAAATTCAGAATTACTGTTATTAATGGAGCTACCTCCTGTGATGGAGATAGTACGAAAACCGTGAACCTGCTGCGTGGACCTTTGCCTGAGGCACGAACAGCTCCTTCAGCCCTCCCTGTCGCTGGCTGCACTTTTCGCCTTTACTGTACACTTTTGTGAACAGAGTCGGCGGCCGGGCAGGCCGGATGAGCGGTGTTATCGCCGGTGCCGAATGCCGCAGGTAGGGGAGGACGCTGCGCGCTGCGCGCGGCGCGCCTGCGCGACCTCTGTCTGGCAGCGTGACCCCGCGAGCCATCTGCGACCGTCGCCATGGCAACGCCGCTGCCAAAGCAGCCATGCGCCCACCGCAGCGGCCAGAAGAAACACGTCGACCGGACCTGTCGCAGTAAGAGGATCGCATCGGTCGTGCCGCTCCCATCCCACCGAGACCGTGTCCAACGGGTAACTGAGTGTAGTAGAGCAGTAACACTCAGACTTACTATGAAACGAAACCAATTGCTTGTAAATACAATGTGCGGCTAAGGGAACTGACAACGTCTGACAAGGAACACACTGACGTCAATAGTACTCGATGAAGATCTGGCTCAAACACTACTAATGTTTCAATCTCTATGGGCTCCATACAAATTACGGTGTAAAAACGTATGTGTGTATGTTTGTATGTACCATATCTCCTCCTATGCAATGGACCGATTTCAGCAAAACTTGGTGCCCGAATCACTCACTGTCTAGAAAGAACGGCTGTAGGGTTAAGGACTATACCTATTAAAGGGGTGGTGTTGGGTGTGGAAAAGGACTCTAGACTATGACACATGAATACCCAGAATATATTCACCCAGTATTTGAGAATGAGGGAATTTAGTGACTTGCAACGAACGTCACACTTAATTTCAAACCTTAACGAAACTTTTTCTCTCTGGAAACCCCAAAAAGTTATGAAAGGGAGAAAGTTCATCGCCTACTACATTTCCGCTGTTCATGCACTAAAACTGCCGGATTAGGAATTGTGTTATAATTCTTTGTTTCTTTACTTCGATCTGTATTCGTGACATATTTCACAGAGAGTATTCACATGCACCACTAAATGTACCTGCAAAGTAATATTATTGTTCGACTCATAGTTTAAGAGATATGTCATAAACACTGAGTTGGATGAAAAACTGCGGCATCATAAGTGACGTTTAAATTTATTACTTGTTTACTACTAACTCTATTCGCAACAAATTTCGCATAGAGTATCCACATGCACCGCTGAATGTAGCTACAAAATTTTTTCAGTGCATGATTCAAACTTCAGGAGATATGACGTCATAAACATTGAGCTACGTGAAAATGAAACCTCAGGTCGAAATTCGCTAGAGTGTGTGTGTTGAAATGTGTGTGAATTCCTAAGGGACCAAACTGCTGAGGTCATTGGTCCCTAGACTTACACACTACCTAAACTAACTTATGCTAAGAACAACACAGACATCCATGCCCGAGGGAGAACTCGAACCTCGGGCCACTCCGTGTGGCGGCATTAGCTGGTGAAACATAAGTATAAATATGTGTGAACTACATCAAATATATGTGCAATATATGTGACTTGAGCACATGTGGCCGAAGCTGGGGGTGAAAAACCCCTCCTAAGCTCCTGGATCGATTTGAACCAAACTTGATACACGTATTACCTACTATCTAAAAGAAATACTGTGGGGTAAGAATCAGCAACTTCCTATTTGGATGGTGGCGGGAGGAATGAGGATATGTACACAGTTATAAGGGAGGTGAGGGTAGACAGAGAGAAGTCGATGGGGAAATGGATGGAGAAAGGGCAGAAGACGAGATAGACAGAGAGTGGGAGGAGGAGGACATGTACAGAGGAAGAAAAGAGGAGGAAGTGTACAGACAGAGTATGAGAGAGGGGGTTGAAGGTGATGGACTGAGAGAGGGTGGATGAGGAGATGGACAAACGAAGAGGGAGTAGGACGTGGAAGAGTAAGGAAAGAGGTGACGGCCATAGGAGGGAGGAGCAGGTAGAGAGAGGTGGTGGGAAGCAGATGGACAGAGTGATGGAGGAGTAGCAGATGGACAGAGAAAGGGGCAGGAGGAGATAGACATATAGTTGGGGGAGGGGGGAGATTGATGGAGGTGGACAGAGAGTGGGAGGACAAGATGAGCAGAGAAGAGAGTGGAGTAGATGGACGGAGAGCGAAGTGGAAAAAGAAGATGGAATAACATGCGGAAGAGATGGACAACGACAGAAAGGGAAGGAGAAGATGGACTATTAAAATTGAAATAAATACATATCCAGGCAATTTCGCGTACTCAACTAGTTGAAAGGGTACAGTACTGCCCGACATTGAAAATAGGTACAAAATACTTCATTATTCTTGTCTGATCAACACATTTTTGTGTAAAAATAACTCAATTTCAATTAATGCAGCGAAGCCCGATACCAGTGTGGGAAAGAACGACAATTTATTTATTTAATTGATCGCATGTGCACTCCCACAAAGTAAATCCCTACATCCAGTTTGGTGAGATCTGTGAAATGAATGAATGTATGGTCGTCTGCTAACCACAGATAGTGAATGTGAATATATGATCATCTTTGAGTCGATCCTTTGGCCACCTTTGGTGGGACCAAAGACATGAAATTTACCAGAACTTTGAGCACCTGAAATGTGGCTGACCAATAAGGTAGCAAGGTGCTTCTCCCACTTCGACAGAGGTGCGAGAGAACCTGAACACGGCCATGTTTCAGCACTCTGCCGCTGGATCTTGTGCTGTTAAGACCTGTTTTAGTTGTGCTCCATAATGACGAAAGAGTGGAGACATGGTATGCATGTGGAATGTTTAAGAGTAGTTTGAACTAATAATTTCTCTATCTCAGGAACTTTTGTGGGGAGAATTATATGTCAGGCAGGTAACATTAATGGGATTGTAGTAATCTTCGGAAGTGACCAACGGTCACAATGAAACCACGTGTAGCAATAAGTTGAAATACTTGCGTGTGCTTAAGTTAAGCTGAATTACTAGCGTGTGTACAATAAGTTGAAATATTTAAGAAATAGCGTGTGTACCATAAGCTGAAATATTTAAGAAATGGCGTGTGCAGGACTTGAAATTAGAGACGAGTACTTCCACGTGGTGAGTACTGTGTGAGTCTCAATCTGTGTATGAGACAAAGGATAAAGAGAAGTACTCGTCCATGGTATCAGTTGAGGACTTGCGTGTGTGATGAATATGTTCTTAATGTTATTCCGTGTGACGCTAGATTTAAACTCTGAGAGAGAATCAAGGTGAGTCGGCCGTCTATCCAGCAACGCCACTTGGCTTGCATTGCACAGGAAGACGTGCATATATCTCCAGAGTTCATAGTAGGAAAGTAGAATTACAAAGTGGGGCAGTGTCGTGTGAAACTGGGATAAATATTAATTGAAGTGGGAAAGCTGAAAGTGATAGTGTTGTGACTATTTAGTGTTGTATTTCATGTTGCAGTGTGATGTATGTCATGTAATTTTGGGTATGTGTGGTTTGCATGGGAGAGTAGCAAGGTAGTTTCAAAAGATTAGTGGGTTATGCTTGTTCCTTCTGTGTCGCTCGATCTGGAGGAAAGTTTCGTGATGATGATTGCGAGAGTCGAAGTGTGAGGTATAATGAAAGATCCACCATCCTATCCAGAAAGTGCACTGTAGCGTTAAATAAATTACGAGACCATAATATAGAGATTCACTATAATATAGAGATTCACTAATGTAAAGCCATGCCCACTGGGCGGAATTTCTCATATGTTATTGTTGTAGGTTATAGAATTTGTGTGTTTAGGTTAGAGAATTTATCGGAATAAATAAGATAGTGAAAAGAAAAAGATTGGTGGCCTTTTCCATTGAATTGTATGTTGTCATAATGTCCCGAATTTATAATGTGTGCGCCATTCATATTCAGTGGGATGGCCACGTGTTAATAAAAGCCGTTAAATAAAAGACAAAAAGAAAATGTGGTATTGCCAGTGCGTAGTGTACAGTCAGAGTTCTGTAAATCACTGATAGTCAGATATGCGTTTCCGTTGCGTACTAATCATATAGGAGGATAACTTGTAACTAAGTGTGAGTACAAGAGTTCATGTTACTCGTCAAATAAGAAAGAATCCACTCGCTTGGCAGACCACTCATCTTGCAGGCCTGACTGCTTGATGCCACAGTATGAGCAAGGCATGTGGGTGCCTCTCATAATTTCGACCCTGCCAGGATATTTTGTTGCCAGGATGATTTGGCCCGGATATATTTTGCCAGGATATTTTTTTTCCAAGATATTTTGCCAGAATATTTTGCTGTTAGCGTTTGCTGTTAAGATTTTTTTTATGGAATGTATTGTGATAGCACTAAGAAGTAAATTTTTTTTGTTTTGTTTGCAATTTCTTTCTGGATTGGTGAGGATCTTTTATTTTTTTTATGAAATTAATTTGTATATCGTCCAAGGCTGGAAGATCGTTGTATAATTCTTTTTGCGTAATGTCCGTAGTAACTAGGTCGCAGTCGAAAAGTGTAGTCACCATGGAGAATAGCGATTCTGGGGTGAACGTAGCAGTGCAGCAGGAAGTAGCTGTTAACCATGGGTTAATGAGCGAGAAAGACAAACACTCGGAAGGGGGTGAATTGTTCAGTGTACCGCTGTTGGGTGATCCTTTATGCGGCGGGCTTTGTCCACAAACGCGGGCTTTTCCCGACGACGCGGGCGAGCCGGGACTAGGTCAGGTATGCAGTGAAAGTGCAGCTACCCTTAGCGAAGCTACAGTTTCACAGGTGAACGAGGTGAGCGCGTCGAAAGTAGCAAATATGTGCTACTGCAGTTTTTACAGAGGATTGATAGAGATAATAAGGAGAGAGATAGGGAGAATAAGGAAAGATTGGAAGTGATGGATAGGGATAATAGGGAAAGATTGGAAGCGACGGATAAAGATAATAAGGAAAGATTGGAGGCAATGGATAAGGGAAATAAAGAGGCAATGCGGAAGCTACTCTCAGTTATCGATGAGCGTCTGTCCACAGTTAATAATCGGTTAGACGAGGGGGAGAAGAATCTGGGTGTGTTGAAGCATGTATGTGACGCTGTGAAAGAAAAAGCCAATAATTTGGAGGGACGAATAAGTGCAATAGAGAGCGATATTACAGAACGTAGGGACATGTTGCCGGATGAGCGAATCAAAGAGATAGTGGAGGACTTACTTGCAGATAAACAAGGGGCATTAGACAGCGTGGTAGCTCAAGTCACCCGGCAGGAAGTGGCGCTAAATAAATACAGGGATGAAGTTGCAGAGGTATTGGTCAGAATGAATACAATTAGTGCAGATGTAGAAAAGGTCAGTATAAGAGGTGAGACAGGCTCTGACAGTACACAGCGAGAGGTTTATGCCGATCTGGAAGAGATACAATCACTATTACAGTTTAAAGAGGCGCAATAAGAAATAAATAGGAAACATAGGGAAGAACTAGCACAGTCGCAATTAGCATGCAGTAGCGGAGGTGACACATCACCATATAGATTGCAGAGGGAGAGTGAGATAAATTCAAAAAAAGAAAATAGGCAGAAAGTAGAAGACGAACTCAGAGAGTTGGAAGAACGGTTGTGTCGGATAAAACAGGTGGCAAACCCAACTGGGTATAGCTCAAGGTCGGAAAACATAAATGCGGAAGAAGAATGTAGGAGGCACTTCGTGTCGGTACAAAAGTTCACTTGCTTTCCGGATCCTGATAACTATCAACATCCATGTCTGTGGCTGTCTCAATTTCAAGATTCATTACCTGAATCGTGGGGACCGCTCCTCAAAATGAAGTTTGTGTGTAACCATTTGAGGGACGAGGCTAGAGCACAAATGCAGGAAGTTATTAAAGACTGTAGTAGCTACAAGATATTTTGTGACAAGTTTTTAAATGACTTCTGGCCGAAAAGTAAGCAGGACCAGGTTAAGCAAAGCATATTGATGATGCCAAATTGTAACGAAGATAGTATAAGAGATCCAGTTGTGTGCTATCAGGAAATGCTGAGACGAAATAGGTATTTGGATGTGCCATACCAACCTGGGGGGCTCATTAGGATCTGTATAACGAAGTTGCCAGTGAGATTGCGCAGAGATATAGTGATAGCAAGCAGAGGCTTAGACGATTCTGCGTCATTTCAGCACTTGTTACAGGAACTGGGTAATGAGAGGAACATCGTGAACGGAGACACGACTCATAGGTCAGACAGAGTCGAGGATAGGAACGGCAGAAACTATCAGAATGGCAGGAGAGCATGGAATCAGAGGAATGACGGGAATGGAAGATGGCGAGGAAATAGGGGGCAGGATTCATGGGAATATCGACCGTCAAACCGGGAAAATAGAAGATGGGACAGAGATGGAAGAAGAAGGGAAAATCAAAATGATGGGCGAAGAGAGGATAGGCAGTCATTGCGTTCACGACAGGACAATCATTGTCACAAGTGAGACGATCAAGGGAAAACAATCGTGTGGGCTTCATCACATTTCTAACATCAAATTATGGAAAAGTTAAGGATAGATCTAAAGTAGGCAATTTATGGTAGATAGTCAGTGTATTTATTTGTGATGTGTAACGTTGTGCAGGGTCAAATCGAACAGAACAATTTTCAGGCGGGATGTCAGGAAGTATGACGGAAGAGACTGGTCGAATGAGTCATGAACAGGAGTCGACAGAGTGGTGTATGTACGTATTTTTTGTCATATGAATAAGGATCAAGCATAAACGACGTGATGATTAATGGGTGGATAAAGATGGTAGATAGAGAAGCGACGTAATAAATAGTAGTGGATAAAGGTGATCTTTAAGGAGAGAAGCGACGTGAAGCAGTGTGATTAATAAATAGAGATTCGACGTGATGAAACAGTGGTAAATAAAGGTGAGTAGAATTAATAATGTGGAGATGTCTTAGATGTATGTTACAGAGAGGCCTGTGTATGCTGCAATAGAGATTGATGCCAATGGCGAAGGAAGACCAGGAAATGATGGAGTAATGGACGGACGGAGAGCCGAAATACGAATGAAGAGATGAGGACAACTGCACAATGTGAAAGGACATAAAGGGAGTATGAGATCCAGATGGTGAACGTTGTGGAATACTGACGTAAGATGTAATATAAGTGTAGATCTAATTCTTAGCATAACATTTGCGATTTGGCAAAAATAATATTTTTTGATGTTGTTGAAGCCTGGTACCAGTATAACTAATCAAAACGGTACCAATAATGTGTACTGTTATTTTGCATGTTGAATAATTTGTGTATTTTTTGTTCTTAGATGAAATGTCGCAATTCTAAGTTGATAATTAGCATAAAGTGAATGCAGAGGTAAGCCGATGGAGAGAGGTGCCAGACTGAAAGGACGAATTCGGAGACTGGAAAGCTATCTCCGAAACAGCTTCATGTGTTATGTGGTTGAGTATAAGGGAGCAAAGGTATGGTATGTTGTCGTGAGTGTGGTGGTTTTAAGGTTAGCTGACTTCTATACCTATTCTGTTAGTGTATTAATGGATTGAATGAGAAGGAAAATGTGATGTCTGGTGAGTGAGAGTCGTAGAGTAGTGTGATCAATGCGCACACTCCTGTGAAGGGGATGCTACCGATCGGTAACTAAAACATTATCGTTTGATTTGGATGAACCTCGATGGTACATACGTGTCCTAGAAATGTTGTATATATATAATGAAAAGATAAAATATACACTCCTGGAAATGGAAAAAAGAACACATTGACACCGGTGTGTCAGACCCACCATACTTGCTCCGGACACTGCGAGAGGGCTGTACAAGCAATGATCACACGCACGGCACAGCGGACACACCAGGAACCACGGTGTTGGACGTCGAATGGCGCTAGCTGCGCAGCATTTGTGCACCGCTGCCGTCAGTGTCAGCCAGTTTGCCGTGGCATACGGAGCTCCATCGCAGTCTTTAACACTGGTAGCATGCCGCGACAGCGTGGACGTGAACCGTATGTGCAGTTGACGGACTTTGAGCGAGGGCGTATAGTGAGCATGCGGGAGGCCGGGTGGACGTACCACCGAATTGCTCAACACGTGGGGCGTGAGGTCTCCACAGTACATCGATGTTGTCGCCAGTGGTCGGCGGAAGGTGCACGTGCCCGTCGACCTGGGACCGGACCGCAGCGATGCACGGATGCACGCCAAGACCGTAGGATCCTACGCAGTGCCGTAGGGGACCGCACCGCCACTTCCCAGCAAATTAGGGACACTGTTGCTCCTGGGGTATCGGCGAGGACCATTCGCAACCGTCTCCATGAAGCTGGGCTACGGTCCCGCACACCGTTAGGCCGTCTTCCGCTCACGCCCCAACATCGTGCAGCCCGCCTCCAGTGGTGTCGCGACAGGCGTGAATGGAGGGACGAATGGAGACGTGTCGTCTTCAGCGATGAGAGTCGCTTCTGCCTTGGTGCCAATGTTGGTCGTATGCGTGTTTGGCGCCGTGCAGGTGAGCGCCACAATCAGGACTGCATACGACCGAGGCACACAGGGCCAACACCCGGCATCATGGTGTGGGGAGCGATCTCCTACACTGGCCGTACACCACTGGTGATCGTCGAGGGGACACTGAATAGTGCACGGTACATCCAAACCGTCATCGAACCCATCGTTCTACCATTCCTAGACCGGCAAGGGAACTTGCTGTTCCAACAGGACAATGCACGTCCGCATGTATCCCGTGCCACCCAACGTGCTCTAGAAGGTGTAAGTCAACTACCCTGGCCAGCAAGATCTCCGGATCTGTCCCCCATTGAGCATGTTTGGGACTGGATGAAGCGTCGTCTGACGCGGTCTGCACGTCCAGCATGAACGCTGGTCCAACTGAGGCGCCAGGTGGAAATGGCATGGCAAGCCGTTCCACAGGACTACATCCAGCATCTCTACGATCGTCTCCATGGGAGAATAGCAGCCTGCATTGCTGCGAAAGGTGGATATACACTGTACTAGTGCCGACATTGTGCATGCTCTGTTGCCTGTGTCTATGTGCCTGTGGTTCTGTCAGTGTGAACATGTGATGTATCTGACCCCAGGAATGTGTCAATAAAGTTTCCCCTTCCTGGGAAAATGAATTCACGGTGTTCTTATTTCAATTTCCAGGAGTGTATAAAAAGATACTAATTTCAGTCTGTCACAAGCACAAAGGTGCATTGTACGTTGTAGATTTAGTCATCAGTTTCGAAAATGTTTATTGTGTTAGGATGTTAAAGTAGTTTACTATTTAATAACATGTGGTAGGCAATTGAGAGCTGTGTAGATTATTTTTTATTTTTTTTGTTAGAACACTTTCAAGGGGTACTAATTTCAGTCTGTCACAAACACAAAGGTTCATTGTATATTGTAGCTTTAGAATCAACAGTTTCTAATATTTTCACTGTGATAGGATGTTGGAGTAGTCTACTATTGGATATTGTAATTATGAGTAGTATAGATTGCTTATTATTCCTTTTGTTTTTTTTTTTACACCTTCATGTTTTGTATGAGGGACGACAGGTACAATGAATAGCACAAGTGTGGGCTGTATATAGAAAAGGGATAAATGTTGATGTTGTATGTGTAGAAAACTAGGGTGTATAATTTTATGTTTTTTAGAACGAAGATTCTTTTATTACCAATGTATATAATAGATCATACATGTAATCAATGAGTATTTAAATAATATAAGAATATCGTTTTGTCTGTAATGTTGCGAGATGCACGGAAGGGTCTGACTGATTGGGTGTCATAACGGCCATACCACTAGCGGGCCGAGCTGACGTTGCCATGGCGACGGGCGACAGAGCCGCGGCACTCCCCACTCCACTGCCGGTCGAGGTACACTCCACGCGCCCGCTACAGCAGGTCAACGGCCTGGGGCGACACGCACGTACCACTGGCCATTCATAAGTTCCGCCACCCTTACGACTGGGGAAAGTATCCCGCGGAGGCAACAGCGGGTGGTTTCTTCTGCTCAACGGCGCGCGCAATGGCGCCACGGCTGAATGGACGACGCGCGGCAGAGCCCGGCGGGCATTTGTTACCAGCAACTATTAACTAGTACTGGACTGTGGAGCCGTGAAACAAGATGACTGCGACTTTCCATAAGGTGGAGAGTGAAGGACTGGTGTTCCCACGTTGTGAGTGGTGAAAAAGATTTTGTCTTTAGCAGACAGGACGATCGTTTTGTTTTGTCTTGTCCACTGAACGGTGGGATCCATAAACTTTTGGCAGTGACTTGTTTGTTAAGTGTGCTTTGTGAATTACATGTGGGACGCTTGGTATTCTTGAAGAGGACAGTTGTCGTTTGGTGACTAATTATTGTATGAACGCAAGAAACTAGAGTGGGACATTGACATTTGCGTCTGTAGTAGGAGACATTTCTTGAATTGGTGCGGGAATAAGTGCTGTTTGTTGGAACTTACGACTTTTAATTACATCATGAATTGAAAGGACAGAACCGTGGGTAATAGTAGTTGTAGGGCCATTTCTGGACGACCAGATTCGTGTGGATGGTACTCTGAGAGTGACTATGACATTTGTGTTTAATGTGAGATACAGTTTACTGTTCAGTGCGTGTTCAAAATGCCGATTTGAGTGACTTAAAGACTTTCGTCCGGGTAACCATGGGAGAGCTTTGACTCCGAGACAGTGTTTCTAGGGAAACTATCAGCAACTTTTTGACCCCAAGAAAATCACAGAATGAAATGTTTCCGTGTGACTCACAAGATAGGGAATAATGTATTTGTATTTGTGTAAATGTTTTTTTATATGTTTCATTCCTGAAGGGACAGCAAGTGTAATTGTATTTCATCAACATTTGTGTTTAGAATAGTTGGTGTTTGTTTTTTGTTTGTTCTGGGTTATCAAGTTCACATAGCATGTTTATTAGAATATTTGGTACAATGATGCTTTAATTGTTGGCCGGTGGCGTAATACTAACGTAGCGGCTCTTGTTGCGTTGGTCAGTAAGGTTGTCACAGGGGACAAGAGTTTGCATTGCACAACAAGTATCGGAATTAATTGATGCATTTTGATGTCGTGGACAGTAATGATCTTGTTGGTGTGTTGACTGAAGCCACTTATTTTCATTATCACAGTGGTGACATTTCACATTAAAGTGTAACGAAGGCTAGTCGAAATGCAAGTTCTTGTCGTCTAAATGTATGACAACAGAGAAATGAGCAGTAGAGTAAGATACGAGAGCTACTGGTAGATTCAAGCACTTAGTGCTAACTATTATTGCGTGTATTAATCGAAATTGATGGACTGACTAGCTCAGCAGCAGGTATCGGTACTGGACGACAAGGATAAGGTCAAACTCACAGTCGAGTAGTTGTGGCAATTGCTTAAGTGATGATAGTTGATTAGGTATGACATGATGTCTTAGTCGAACTATATTACGTAACCAGTATGTAACTTGTGGTATATTTCATTGTTTTTCTTCTCAGTTTTATTTCTCTGTAGGTTTGATGTATATTTTAGAGTAATGGTATGGAGCCTGACATTCTATATGTAACTAGTGTACGCAATGTTTTTCTTTTGTTGATTTTGTTTTGTATTTAGACTTTGCTGTGTAAAGGTTTTTACAGCGCAATTTATGAATGTCAGATTACTTGCTCTGTGTTTGGACGGTGAGCTATTTAAAATTTCATGAGACCATTAGTATTTTTTTTTATTTGTCATAGAATTAGTGAAGTTTGGATTACTCATAAAAATAACGAAGATCCCAGTAACTAAGAAAATATTTATCTCACCATTATTTTTTTATTTCTATGATGTGATGTTTTATTTGTCATGTGGATTGTTGTAAATTTGTATGTGTACGTTACTCCGGATTGTGGAGAGTACAATAATGCAACAACTGTGTCAATAATTTGGTAAAGTAACAACATTTGGTCGTCAATTTGAGGTCACCAGGGGCTAAGGTCTCCTCCTGGTTATTTTGATGACTTGCTATTTTTGTTCTAATACAGTTTTCTTAAAAAAATGTTCGGAACTACCCTCGCATTGCAAGGATAGTACCGTGCCATTTTTTTCTACATGGGTAGCCGGTGGTGAAAGGGTACAGTACCGCCCGACATTGAAAATAGGTACAAAATACTTCATTATTCTTGTCTGAACAACACATTTTTTGTGTAAAAATAACTCAATTTCAACTAATGCAGCGAAGCCGGATACCAGTGTGGGAAAGAATGACAATTTATTTATTTAATTGATTGCATGTGCACTCCCACAAAGTAAATCCCTACATCCAGTTTGGTGAGATCTGTGAAATGAATGAATGTATGGTCGTCTGCTAACCACAGATAGTGAATGTGAATATATGATCATCTTTGAGTCGATCCTTTGGCCACCTTTGGTGGGACCAAAGACATGAAATTTACCAGAGCTTTGAGCGCCTGAAATGTGGCTGACCAATAAGGTAGCAAGGTGCTTCTCCCACTTCGACAGAGGTGCGAGAGAACCTGAATATGGCCATGTTTCAGCACTCTGCCGCTGGATCTTGTGCTGTTAAGACCTGTTTTAGTTGTGCTCCGTAATGACGAAAGAGTGGAGACATGGTATGCATGTGGAATGTTTAAGAGTAGTTTGAACTAATAATTTCTCTATCTCAGGAACTTTTGTGGGGAGAATTATATGTCAGGCAGGTAACATTAATGGGATTGTAGTAATCTTCGGAAGTGACCAACGGTCACAATGAAACCACGTGTAGCAATAAGTTGAAATACTTGCGTGTGCTTAAGCTGAATTACTAGTGTGTGTACAATAAGTTGAAATATTTAAGAAATAGCGTGTGTACCATAAGCTGAAATATTTAAGAAATGGCGTGTGCAGGACTTGAAATTAGAGACGAGTACTTCCACGTGGTGAGTACTGTGTGAGTCTCAATCTGTGTATGAGACAAAGGATAAAGAGAAGTACTCGTCCATGGTATCAGTTGAGGACTCGCGTGTGTGATGAATATGTTCTTAATGTTATTCCGTGTGACGCTAGATTTAAACTCTGAGAGAGAATTAAGGTGAGTCGGCCGTCTATCCAGCAACGCCACTTGGCTTGCATTGCACAGGAAGACGTGCATATATCTCCAGAGTTCATAGTAGGAAAGTAGAATTACAAAGTGGGGCAGTGTCGTGTGAAACTGGGATAAATATTAATTGAAGTGGGAAAGCTGAAAGTGATAGTGTTGTGACTATTTAGTGTTGTATTTCATGTTGCAGTGTGATGTATGTCATGTAATTTTGGGTATGTGTGGTTTGCATGGGAGAGTAGCAAGGTAGTTTCAAAAGATTAGTGGGTTATGCTTGTTCCTTCTGTGTCGCTCGATCTGGAGGAAAGTTTCGTGATGATGATTGCGAGAGTCGAAGTGTGAGGTATAATGAAAGATCCACCATCCTATCCAGAAAGTGCACTGTAGCGTTAAATAAATTACGAGACCATAATATAGAGATTCACTATAATATAGAGATTCACTAATGTAAAGCCATGCCCACTGGGCGGAATTTCTCATATGTTATTGTTGTAGGTTATAGAATTTGTGTGTTTAGGTTAGAGAATTTATCGGAATAAATAAGATAGTGAAAAGAAAAAGATTGGTGGCCTTTTCCATTGAATTGTATGTTGTCATAATGTCCCGAATTTATAATGTGTGCGCCATTCATATTCAGTGGGATGGCCACGTGTTAATAAAAGCCGTTAAATAAAAGACAAAAAGAAAATGTGGTATTGCCAGTACGTAGTGTACAGTCAGAGTTCTGTAAATCACTGATAGTCAGATATGCGTTTTCGTTGCGTACTAATCATATAGGAGGATAACTCGTAACTAAGTGTGAGTACAAGAGTTCATGTTACTCGTCAAATAAGAAAGAATCCACTCGCTTGGCAGACCACTCATCTTGCAGGCCTGACTGCTTGATGCCACAGTATGAGCAAGGCATGTGGGTGCCTCTCATAGTAAAGAGGTAAGAATTTCTTCTCGTTATGTGAACTTAATGCCGTTCTTACAGATGAAGAATGGCGTGTTTACATGTTGGCTATGTGTGTATCTAATATTAGTGGAACTTTTCAGGTAGAGATCGCAACACAACATACCGAAACGATGTGGAGCTTGCAGCTTATCGCCATCTTTCGTCGTACTTTGTAGAACGTCGAATCTTTGTCATGAGGGACGTGGGCGAGTCATACCGACAGTCTGCACAAACAGCTGGCTGTAGTGAAATTGCTAGTGAACGAATGGTGACGAGACAGGTTCAGAGAAACTATGTCACGAAGATATACTTCAGTATTGCTCTAACGACTAGTGACTAGACGGATGACAGCGGCTAAATTCTACACAGAGGTTACAGGCAGTGTGTTGCCACGAATTGTCGGGAACAGATTGTTTGAGGCTGTGTCGAGACCTCGAGTTATCATGCGTCGTGTGCCGCTGACGTCATACCACAACAACGGGAACTTGCATGTCACGGTCAATTGGTTCACTGAGTGGTGTTCAGAGATGAGCCTCGCTTCTTTAAGTGACAGGTCGATGCTAAAGTGTCTGTGGACGAGCTTGAAAAAAGTCACATGATGCAGCGATTTCAAGTCCGATGCCTTTCCAACTCTTCGTATCATACTGTAGCGACCTGATGGATAGTCAACAGGACTTGAAGACAGGCCTAACGCTCATCAGATACAGCAACCATGATAAACCCTGTTGTCACGTCCTTCATGTCAAGGGCAGCAAATGGCGTATTTTAACTGCATAATGCAACACCCCTCATTGCAGTTCATACCACAAACGCGTTGAGGAATGCACGGATCCTTGGCTGCCATGCCTGATTCCTCGATGCGTCACTCAAACAGAATGTCTGGGATGCGATGCGAAGACGTACAGTTCCATTCCGACTTCCAGCCAGCCGTCTTCACGAACTGAAACAGAATGTGCTTCAAGCATAACCTACAACAAATCCAGCAGTACATTCGTGGCTGTGGGTGTCACACCATATAATGATGAAGACGAAGGGCGTCAGTTCCGCATAAAATGAAATTTTGAACATTTAATAATCGCTATGTGAAGACACATATAAGATGAACATCAAAAAAAGCAAAACGAGGATAATGGAATGTAGTCGAATTAAGTCGGGTGATGCTGAGGGAATTAGATTAGGAAATGAGACACTTGAAGTAGTAAAGGAGTTTTGCTATTTGGGGAGCAAAATAACTGATGATGGTCGAAGTAGAGAGGATATAAAATGTAGACTGGCAATGGCAAGGAAAGCGTTTCTGAAGAAGAGAAATTTGTTAACATCGAGTATAGATTTAAGTGTCAGGAAGTCATTTCTGAAAGTATTTGTGTGGAGTGTAGCCATGTATGGAAGTGAAACATGGACGCCGGCCGCGGTGGTCTCGCGGTTCTAGGCGCGCAGTCCGGAACCGTGCGACTGCTACGGTCGCAGGTTCGAATCCTGCCTCGGGCATGGATGTGTGTGATGTCCTTAGGTTAGTTAGGTTTAACTAGTTCTAAGTTCTAGGGGACTAATGACCACAGCAGTTGAGTCCCATAGTGCTCAGAGCCATTTGAACCATTTTGAAACATGGACGATAAATAGTTTGGACAAGAAGAGAATAGAAGCATTCGAAATGTGGTGCTACAGAAGAATGCTGAAGATTGGATGGGTAGATCACATAACTAATGATGAGGTATTGAATAGAATTGGGGAGAAGAGGAGTATGTGGCACAAATTGACAAGAAGAAGGGACCGGTTAGTAGGACATGTTCTGAGGCATCAAGGGATCACAAATTTAGCATTGGAGGGCAGCGTGGATGGTAAAAATCGTAGAGGGAGACCAAGAGATGAATACACTAAGCAGATTCAGAAGGATGTGGGTTGCAATAAGTACTGGGAGATGAAGAAGCTTGCACAGGATAGGGTAGCTTGGAGAGCTGCATCAAACCAGTCTGAGGACTGAAGGCCCCAACAACAACAACAATGTGAAGACATCTTCACCAAGTTTGTTCATGGCATGACTCTTCCCATTCCCGTCAGTGTAACTCACACCTTATACAATATTATCATTGCCCAAAAGCGACACAATGTTCCCTATGCGACGTCATTTCAGTAGGCCTGAATGTGGTCTTGCTGTGCGTTTGAGGGTGGAAACATTATTTTAAAAGTGGTGACTATTGGGTTGCAGGTCACCGATAATTTCGTCAGCACTTAAACGCGGCTCAGAGACGACTTGTTTTCATCCGATATTATTTTTTTTTTACTTGCGACAAACCTCAGAATGCCATTATCAGCTCAGAGATAGAAAATTCTCCCTTCAGCCTGTTCTCCCCTATCTCTGCTGCAACCATTAAAGCAGCTCAACCTGCCGCAACAGAGATACAGGGGTACACGTGTGCTGAAACTCAGTTATCAGAGCAGCCAACTTGGGTTTCCGCAAGCCACTTGAGTTTCACGGAACCCGTTCAGCCTGCTGAACCTGACAACAGGTTGCAGTACCAATCCAACGTGACTGTGGAATAGCCAGGTAGTTTCACTTCACCTCATTTATCGTAACGGTGAGACCCGTAAAACGAACAAATCAATCTTAAAGGAGACTGAGGGGAAATTAAGAACTGGGGAATGTATACCAGTCACGAAACAGAGACCAAGTCCAGCAGAGAAAAAGTTGTCGTGTATTTATGAGGAAATTTGAGTTAAATCAGTAGTAGTCGGGCAATGCAGATTGTATGGTACGAGTGGTTCAAATGGCTCTGAGCACTATGGGACTTAATATCTGAGGTCATCAGGCTCCTAGAACTTAGAACTACTTAAATCTAAGGACATCACACACATCCATGCTCGAGGTATGATTCAAACCTGCGACCGTAGCGGTCGCACGGTTCCAGACTGAAGCGCCTAGAACCGCTCGGCCACGGCGGCCGGCTGTATGTAACGACAAGTTTGTAAATTTAACCGTGAGTTTCCTCACCCCAAAAATGTTTTGAGAGAGGGCAAAGACTTAGTGGCTGACAAGTGTTGGTTGTTTGGTTGATTTGTGGAAGGGGACCCAACAGCGAGGTCATCGGTCCTATCGGATTAGGGAAGGATGGGGAAGAAAGTCGGCCGTGCTCTTTCAAAGAAACCAACCCGGCATTTGCCTAAAGCGATTTAGGGAAACCACGGAAAACCTCAATCAGAAAGGCCGGACGCGGGATTGAACCAGCGTCCTCCCGAACGCGAGTCCAGTGTGCTAACCACAGCGCTGCCTCTCTCGGTGGCTGACAGGTGTGCAGAAATGTGTGCTGAGTACTTGAGGCCATTTGTCGGTACACAGACGTCCTAAATTTAGGACAAACATGGCTGAAATAGATAAAAACATGGCTCCGTGGATACTGAAAACCACGTTCTGGTGGTATGCAACATAATGTGAAGAAAGGTTTCTATGAAAGGAAAGCTTCATCTTCCGGATATGTACTCCGTGTCCGCTAAATTGCAATAGGGGCATTTAGAATGCACTATTTTGGTCACTTAGAATGAATTCAGCGAACTAGCAATACACATCCTGGAAAAAGTAATTAAAATTGATATAACTGGGGCTATAATTGGCTGGAACCACTAAGGTTACGGAAACTAGACTTCCAGAATCTTACTTCAGTTGGCGTTATAGTATAATAGAAATCTTCAAGTTCTTAGTTGCAACGGATCTCGGCTTTCAAAGATCTCTCTGCTTACTACACAAAACACGTATTGGAAGAGCCCGAGAGACCTGATAGTTCGAATGAAAAATAGCGAGTCTTAATGGAGACGGGTGGGACACACGCACCTCCCTCAAACATTTAAACAATTATACATTTATGAATTTAGATTAACGGATGCGGAGATAGGAAATGACGGGAACAACTGAAATAGCACATCGCTTCACTGCAATTTGCATTTATTTTAACACCTGATAACAGACCAAGAATGTCGCGTGTTACACTTGACAGATAATAGCACTAGAACAATAATAAACACCTGATTCAGTTTTCTGCACTTTAGTTAAAGTTCAACAGGGGAACACAGTTTAAGTACTCCCATAAATGTAAATACGCTCGCAGGCGCATTGAAAAAACTGGTTATGAAACAATCACTTATAACATCAAGGCAGGCATACTCCACGTAAAGAGAAAATAATTAGCAAGTTTAAAAAATGGCTCTGAGTACTATGGGACTTAACTTCTGAGGTCATCAGTCCCCTAGAACTTAGAACTACTTAAACCTAACTAACCTAAGGGACATCACACACATCCCTGGCAAGTTTACACATTGACTAGAACATCAAGACGAATGCCAGGAAGGTGCACCGTCCACAACACCTTACGGTGTAACCTCCATTAAGTTCCTTTCTTTACAATATGACATTAAGTTCAGCTCAATAATTTAGATTCCACCCATACATCATTTGCGTCGCTTCAATAACAGAGCCTAACCTGTTAACTAATTAAGGCATGTGGTAAACGAAGGTATTTAAGTACTTTGTTTTTAAAATATCTGAAATGTGTCAATGATTTATGTTGCGCTAGTTTATTCTGGCGTATCAACGGATGTGCTGGCACGTCTGAAGTGTAAGGGAATCCTGCTAGTTTTGATTGCCTTCTGAACAGGGTCCTTGCTCGACGCTTGTCTTTAAATACTCCGTTAACCTGGTTAGCGTATGTTGTGGCATTTTAATCACTGCTCAATAGCCTAACACAGTATGTCTGTCGTCACAAGCCGTGTATGTGTTATTTATTCCTTTATTCTAGTCAGTCTGTAAGCATGCTATTATTAATTTGTTACTCTAGGTAGCTATCTACATCTACATCTACATCTACATGATTACTCTGGAATTTACATTTAAGTGCTTGGCAGAGGGTTCATCGAACCACAATCATACTATCTCTCTACCATTCCACTCCCGAACAGCGCGCGGGAAAAACGAACACCCAAACCTTTCTGTTCGAGCTCTGATTTCTCTTATTTTATTTTGATGATCATTCCTACCTATGTAAGTTGGGCTCAACAAAATATTTTCGCATTCGGGAGAGAAAGTTGGTGACTGAAATTTCGCCGCGACGAAAAACGTCTTGGCTTTAATGACTTCCATCGCAACTCGCGTATCATATCTGCCACACTCTCTCTCCTATTACGTGATAATACAAAACGAGCTGCCCTTTTTTGCACTCTTTCGATGTCCTCCGTCAATCCCACCTGGTAAGGATCCCACACCGCGCAGCAATATTCTAACAGAGGACGAACGAGTGTAGTGTAAGCTGTCTCTTTAGTGGACTTGTTGCATCTTCTAAGTGTCCTGCCAATGAAACGCAACCTTTGGCTCGCCTTCCCCACAATATTATCTATGTGGTCTTTCCAACTGAAGTTGTTCGTAATTTTAACACCCAGGTACTTAGTTGAATTGGCAGCCTTGAGAATTGTACTATTTATCGAGTAATCGAATTCCAACGGATTTATTTTGGAATTCATGTGGATCACCTCACACTTTTCGTTATTTAGCGTCAACTGCCACCTGCCACACCATACTGCAATCTTTTCTAAATCGCTTTGCAACTGATACTGGTCTTCGGATGACCTTACTGCTCAGATTGTCACCCAGGTCATTTACCTAGATCAGGAACAGCAGAGGTCCCAGGACGCTTCCCTGGGGAACACTTAATATCACTTCAGTTTTACTCGATGATTTGCCGTCTATTACTACGAACTGCGACCTATTAAGATGCCATTTTGGGGTGTTTAGATGGAGTGCGGCTCCTTTGAGTAGCGATTTGTCAATTTCCAATTTATTGTTTTTCCACCAGTTTTTGACGTCGGAATCCCCAATCGCTTGCAAACAACGCAAAATAAAGGTCAAAACGTCTTACTTTAAGTCCGACGTCATCCGTAGGATAGGAGTTCCAATGGACAACTAGGCCTCATCCTCTTTGATCCATCTGCGACCAAGGCATTAACATTGGCTGCTATCACGGTCTTAACGATACATCGCACCTGACGCGAGTCATGCCAAACATCAACAAAACGGAGTGGCCTCCTGTACGCTCTCAGTCGTCCGCAATTAAGAGGTCCTCCTCCAGACCGACGCTCTCTCGCAAACACGGCAGGCAGCCGGCCGCAGCAGCGCCACAGCGCCCTCTGGCTAGGGTAAGGAAACAACAGAGCGCGAAGCGCTACAGACAAGGAGGAAACGCAGAGAACCAACCGTGGCATTTCGTCACAGTTCAGTGGGGTGAAGCAGTAGAGAAAACCGTTCACACAAATATAAATTAATAAGCCCGAATTACACAGTCAAGAAAATAAGTACAGATAAAATCCACCATTTCTTGGCCTACAAAGATCCAGAGTGAAAATATATTTCATTGACCATCGTCTTGTGCTGCTCCGGTAAAAAAAAAGACTATTTGTCAATTTCCAAACCCTGTTCGTAACACTACAGTGAAAGCGTATAGAATAAACCGCTACATGGTGTAGCACAGCGGGAAGACAGGCACCCAGGCAAGACTCCTTTAGTCTGCTTGGGTTGGGTCCAGCTTGGCTTTCAAGGGAGTAAAGCAGCCCGCCAGTTCTGCTGCTAACGTACGGCAGCTTGCATGCCTGGCTAATGGGCAAGCAGGGGCAGGTTAAAAGAGGAATGTGTACACTTCTATCTCACCTCTATTACGAATGTCCATGGTGTGTATATCGCCAGTCAGAACACCAGAAACACACAGTGGGAGACACGCTATGCGGATTAGTTCACATGAAGGTCGTCATTGATGATTTGACCGTCTAGAGCTACGGAGGTGATGAGATGATTATATCTACGTTTCACCTGCTGTGCCAAACAGTCCGAGATGGTTTTTGTGGCTTTAAGATCGGGTGATTTTTAGCTATACACTACAGAATCTTCAGTCTTCATAACCAAGCAACGTAGGACAGTGTTAACACATTGCACTTACAGCAGACCAGATCCCCGGTCTCAGATTTAAGTTTCCTGGCGTATTCTTCGTGTCACTGAATCGATGATAGTTCCTTCAAAAATAGAATGGTCGCCATCATTCACCAGCATTCTCCAGTCTGAACGCGTGCTTCGTCTCATACAATTTTGTCGTACATAGGACGTTAAAGGCCAATATTTCTTCTTTCTTCTGAAGCATTGATCTAGACAATCCTGATAATGTAATGTTAATGACAACTCAGGGCTGCATGTTCAAGTGAATGGAGAAGTCTTACTGTTACAGTTACAGTAGATATGTTTTTGATATCACTTATAAGAAAAGGGGCTGAAAGGTCATTGTCAGCATTTGTAGTAGCTACATTTTATCATGTGCACTTACATCAACACGTGAAATTTGTTGCGAAGTATGGAATGAAGAACAATAAACATTTGCTCGACCTCCAAATAATCAAATTTAACATCAGAAATGGACACTGAATTTACATTAAAATAACTGTCACTAACACAAGATGAATCTGAGTCGCTCCTGTCATCCGTCGGTACAAAAGCAAGCCGCCTTCAGATTAGAGATTACCAGAGCATCAAAATGTCTCCTAAATTTGAATGCACTATGCGAGTTCTTGAGAAAAGTGAAGAAAACAACAACATCATATTGATACTAGAATTACGTCATCCGAAAGCCCTCTGAGAATGCAAGACAGAAATTAAAATTGGAACAGAACGAGCTACAATCGACAACCCGGATGCACGTATCTCACGTATGAAATATAGCTTACTCAAATCCCAAATCCATACCGACTCTATACAACGAAAATTCATCATTAACCAAAGGCAAAGGGAAAGCATGCCGAAAAGTCCACTTTATCCTTATAACGCGTAAGTGACGATATCTGTGGTAATTTCTCATGTCACCTTCCATTTGATTCAGTGACAAACAAATAAACTCTATGCAGGATATAATTAATGCCGTAAACGCAAGCAGTTAAAACTACACGGTGATAGAACCAAAAAGTCACAGGAAACAGGGGGTCTAAACGCATACCTTAAGATCTATGAACACTTCTTCATCCGGGATACTGTGGAACAGATGTCTTCTACTCCAAGCTGTTTGCTTTCCATACCATGAGAGACGGTAGTAGGGACCAAAATAAGAAAAGAGTCCAGTAAACACGGCCTCTTAAGTGCATACCTCAAAGGTAGGAACACTTGCCCGGTAGAAAAGGTGTTTCACAGAAACAGACATGAAGAAGTGCTCACAGCTCTGAAGATATGCACTTCGGAGCCCATATTTATTGCACATTTTTTTCTTGTTAGGTCCATACTACCACCTAGCAAAATATGGAAAGCAGAAAGCTTGTAGTAGAAGAGATTTGTTTCAGAATATCGAAGATGAAAAAGTGTTCATTGCTCGAAAGGTACGCGTTTTATAGGGATCTTTTTGCTTCTAGCATCGTGTACTTTCAAGTGTATGCCTCTACGTCATTAATTATGATACACCCTGAAGAAAAAGTAGCACTGAACTCAAAACCCAGAGTATGTAGCAGTTCGATTAGAAGAAAACAATGCTTAGAGAACGAAATTGCTGAACATTGCACCAGGACGTCATCTGAAAAGATATACCCCTGAAGGTTACACCAGCAAAGTCAGAGAGTGTAGACGACTGTAGACATGCAGACAGAGGGATACGAGACGGGTGATGTCGAATTGTGTGAAGAAACAGTGAGATAATTAACCGTGTTGAGTCAGGATACTTAGGGTGAGACAGTGCGGAACACTGAATATAAAAGTACTAGAAAAAGTTGTAAGTAGGCTGTTTAGGTTTTTTTATTGGTAACGCCACCTCTGTATAGAAAATCACTGGCTGTGCGAATCACTGGCTGTGCGGTGTGCAGTCTGTGGCTCCTTTGCATTGTTGTAATACTCGCCATTGTAGTGTTAGGCAGCTGGCTGTGAACAGCGCATAGCGTTGGGCAGTTGGAGGTGAGCCGCCAGCAGTGGTGGATGTGGGGAGAGAGATATTGTATCACTAAGTGTGTGCATTTGATTTCTTTGTTATTGTAATTATGAAAAATTTTTTCAAACCTGTATCGGGCACTGCCCAAACCAATTTGTAAAATTTTTTGTGGGGAGCATGGGGGCTATGTAAGTAGGCTGTTTAGGTTTTTTTATTGGTAACGCCACCTCTGTATAGAAAATCACTGGCTGTGCGAATCACTGGCTGTGCGGTGTGCAGTCTGTGGCTGCTTTGCATTGTTGTAATACTCGCCATTGTAGTGTTAGGCAGCTGGCTGTGAACAGCGCATAGCGTTGGGCAGTTGGAGGTGAGCCGCCAGCAGTGGTGGATGTGGGGAGAGAGATGGTGGAGTTTTGTAATTTGTCATGAACTGCTATATATATGATGATATCAAGGTAAATACATTCTTTGTTCTCTATTAATATCTTTCATTTGCTAACTATCCCTATCAGTAGTTAGTGCCTTCCATAGTTTGAATCTTTTATTTAGCTGGCAGTAGTGGCGCTCGCTGTATTGCAGTAGCTTGAGCAGCGAAGATTTTTGTGAGGTAAGTGATTTGTGAAAGGTATAGTTTAATGTTAGTCAGGGCCATTCTTTTGTAGGGAATTTTGAAAGTCAGATTGCGTTGCGTTAACAAAATATTGTGTGCCAGTATAAGCACAGTCCTGTAAAATTATTAAAAGGGGACGTTTCAAAGTTTAACTTTGACAGAGTGCAACATAGTGCGTATTGCAGGTGCAATAGGTAAAACTGTGTTAGATAACGGTTGGTGTCGAATTTTTAAAATTTATTTATTGAATTTTTTGAGTCGTCAGTCTGCTGTCTGGTTTGATGCGGCCTGCCAAGAATTGCTCTCTTCATATCAGAGTAGCACTTATACCATACGTTCTCAATTATCTGTCGGATGTATTTCAGTCTCTGTCTTCTCCTACAATTTTTACCCTCTTCAGCTCCCTTTATTATCATGAAGGTTATTCACTGATGTCTTACCACACATCCCATCATCCTCCTTCTAGTCAGTGTTTTCCATATACTCCTTCCTTCGCCGATTCTGCGGAGAACATCGTCATTCCTCATCAGTCCACCTAATTTTCAACATATTACGTAGCATCGCATTTCAAACGTTTCGATTCATTTCTGTTGCGGTTTTCCCACAGTCCATGCTTCATTACAACACAATGTTGTGCTCCAAAAGTACATCCTTAGACATTTATTCCTTAAATGAAGACCTACATTTGATACCAATAAACTTTTGTCCAGGAATGCTCTTTTTGCCTGTTCTAATCTGCTTTGTATATCCACTTTACTTCGTCCGTCATGGCTTTTTGAACAATTCCTTAACTACTCCTACCTCATGTTCACAAATTTTAGTTTTAAGTTTCTTGCTATTTTCATTTCCGCTACTTCTCCCTACTTACGTCTTTTACTCCCAGTGCAAATTCTGTACTCATTAGACTGTCGATTCCGTTCAACATATCCAGCAATCCTTCTTAACTTTCACTGAAGATAGCACTATCATCAGCGGATTTGTCACTGATATCCCTTCACTCTGTATTTTAATCCCACTCTTGAACGTATATTTTACTTCCGTCACTGCTTCTTTGACATATAGTAGTGGTGAAAGACTACATATCTGTCTTAAAACGCTTTATAATCCGATCATTTCTTACGTGGTTTTCCAGTCTTATTATTCCCACTTTGTTCTTTTACGTATTGTATATTGCTCGTCTTTCCCTACAGCTTACCCTTATTTTTCTAAAAATTTGAACATCGTGCACCATTTTACACAGCCAAGCGCATTTTGTCGGTCGACAGATCGTGTGAACGTGCCTTCATTTTTCTTCAGCCTTGCTTCTATTATCAAGTGTAACGGCAGAACTGCCTCTCTGTTGCCTTTACCTTATCAAAAGCCAAACTCATTACCTAGCAGATCCTCTGTTTTCCATTCTTCTACATATTATTCTTGTCAGTAACTTGGATGCATGAGCAGTATGCTGATTGTTAGCTGTTGCTCTTGCCTGCCCTTACTGTCTTCGGAATTGTGTGCATGATAGTTTTCTGAAAATCTGATGGTGCGCCGTAAGTCTCATAGACTCTACGCATTAACTTTTATAGTCGACTGGATGCCATTTCTCACTACAATTTTACGAAATTACCGTGGAATATCCCTTTTGACCTATTTGATCTCAAGTGTTCCATAGCCCTTTACATTGTGACTCTACTACTGGATATTCTATGTCTTCCATATCGACCCTAATTTCTTCTCCTATCACGTCATTAGGTAAGTCTTCCTTTCCCGTCATAGAGGCCTTTATCTGTTCTTTTCTGTTGCTTTTAACTTCCAAAGTCTGTTTTCACTTTTCTGTATGCCAAATCAGTCCTCACGGCTATCATTTCTTTTCCGATTTTTTCACATCTTTGCTGCAGCTGTTTCCCATTGTCCGCCCTGCACTTCATATCTGTTTCATTCCTATATGATTTATATTGCTGTATTCCTATATTTCCCAGAATGTTGTAATAATACCTTCTTTTGTCCAAAAAAAAAAAATGGTTCAAATGGCTCTGAGCACTATGGGACTTAACTTCTAAGGTCATCAGTCCCCTAGAACTTAGAACTACTTAAACCTAACTAACCTAAGGACATCACACACATCCATGCCCGAGGCAGGATTCGAACCTGCGACCGTAGCAGTCGCGCGATTCCGGACTGCGCGCCTAGAACTGCTAGACCACCGCGGCCGGCCTTCTTTTGTCGATCAATTTAATTATTTCTTCTGTTACTCAAAGTTTTTTCGCAACTACCTTCCTAGTAGGAATGTTTGTCTGTCCTATATTTGAGATTGCCCTTTTCACAGACGTCCACGTGTCTCCAACTGAACTGCCTACTTTGGCATTCCTTATCGTCGTATCCATATACGTAGAGAACTTCAAACATATCGCATTGTTCCTCATCACCTTAGAACCCCACTTCCCTCCATACTGATTCTCCCGGACGTTTCTCTTAAAATTCGCTCCACTCGTCTTCATTACTAAATTGTCATCTGAGTCTATATCTCGACCAGACTACACCTCGCAACCCAATATCTGATTTAGGAATCTCTGTCTGAACATTATATAATCCAGCTGCAGTGTTCCCTTGTCTCCGGCTCTTTTTCAAGTATACCTCCTCTTCTGATCCTTGAACAGAGTATTCGCTGTTGTCATCTAAAACTTATTGCAGAATTTAATTAGTCTTCCTCCTCTCTCATTCCTTCTGCCAAGCCCAAATTCTCCCATAACCCTTTCTTCTACTCCTCCCCCGACAACCTCGTTCCAGTCCACCATGATTACTAGACCTTCATCTTCCTTTGGACGCTGAGATACTCGTCCAACATGCCTATATACTTCCTTTGTCTCTTCATGTTCTGCTTACGACGTCGACATGTATACCTGAACTGTCGCTGTCGGTGTTGGTTTACTGTCGAATCCGGTGAGAAGAGCCCTATCACTAAATTGTTCACAGTAGCTCACTCCTTGTCCTACTTTCCTGTTCATAACGAATCTTACTCCCATTATAGAGATTACCCTATATTCGTCTGACTAGACTCCTTATCTGTTTTCCATTTCACTTCACTGATTCCCGTTTTAATTACTTTGAGCCATTGCATTTCCCTTTTCAGATTTTCTAGCTTTCCTACTACGTTCAGTCATCTACATTCCATGCTCCGACTCGTAAATATTACCCCTCGTGGGACGTTCAATCTTTCCCTCATGATCATCTCCCTCTTGGCAGTCCTCTGTCGCAGATCCGAATGAGGGACTAGTCTGGATCTTTTGCTAATCGAGGGATCATCATGACACCTTTTCTATTACAAGCTAAATGTTCCTATGGATACACATTGTCTTTAATGCAGTGGTTTCCAACACCCTCTGTATCCTCGCGGCGTTGATCATTGCCGATGCTTCCGTCTTTTAGGGTCAGTTTCTAAATATCTCAATAAATACGCATCGTATCCAGATGAAAAGTTAATATCTGTTGAGGAGGGCTGTCTGCGCTAAAACTGGATACCCACCAATTCCCCCCCTCCGCCCCACTTATGGGGAATCCATATTTTTATTGCACACTCGCATTCTGGGGCAAAAAATACCTGAGGTTAACTAGAAAGTTTTTTACACGCCTGGTTAGAGGGCGCTGTGATTGACAATATTAAATTTTTCCGATTTTTGCAATTACGAACCGGCTCATTTGATTCTACTTGAATTTTCGATAAAAATATAAACTAAATACAAACATTTGGTACTTTTGTTAAAAATTTATTTTAGTTCAGAAAACTTGTTTACACAGTAACAGTCCCCACACCATCAGGATGCTTGATTTCGGCAAGTCTCCTCGATTCTCACTACCATGGTGACCGATTTTGGTATATTATTCGGTCCAACCACCGTAGATCTTGTGCCGCTTACAGCGCCTTCTGCAACGAATGGCAAAAAAATTGTTTGTGATAAAAGCTAGTCAGTTTTTGGTATAGAATCCGTATTTGCTATTAAAAAGATGGGTTCCCGTTTAAAAATAAAAAGGTGACCCTCACAAGAGGGGAGTGGGCAGGGAAGTTTTAGCACGGACATACATAACCTTTGAAAATATTGCCTGTTGATGTGAATTTTTTTTTCATTAGATGCATATTATTCGAGACGTTTAGTTGTTTCAGGTTAAAACAGCCACCCTCTATATCTAAGTGTAAATGTGCTTAAGGTGATGCAAAGCTATTTCAAACCCAAGAAGGCCGTCGTCCTCAATACGTAGCAGCTGTGTAATAAGCAGTCTTTTATATTCGATCGTACGTTTCAGGTGTAGAGCGTATGAGACTCACTTATGGTTTACACATGTAACCACTCAATGTCGTACTCATCGTATTATTACATACCTCGGTACCTTGATGGCCACCCTACCACCTCATACATGTATGACTCGGGATTCACAGTTGCCTATTGCACTGATTATATACTTTGATTTTGGCTGGCTCTGAATAGGTTTTCCAATGAGCAGCAGGAAAGGAAACCTAAAGGCAAAAAGGAAATCTAAAAGCAAACTTATTCAAAAGATGGCGACAATGAAACAACTAACACATGCAGGTTGAAATGCAGTGGTGATTACAAATATCTCATTGCATGCGTCAATCATTTTACATGCTCCAGAAAAGCACAAAATCGAACATTTTAATACTGGCAGATTGCATTGCCACATGAGATCTATAGTCGTCAAGTTACTTTACGGACCTGATCGACAGTTCATCGACAACGACACAGATTTTAACACACGGCATGATACGAAACTACAGAACACACTTTTAAATTCAACGAGCTACAAATATCAAAAGATTGTATAAAGAGTTAAATTAACGAAGAAGAGGTGAAATAACTTAGTTTTACGCCTCTCCTATTACACGTTCTGGAAATTTATTGATTGTATCTTCATGTAATCAAAGCTCTCTAAGAAACGGAAAAGTCGGTCTCTTTATGCTTTCGTTGAATTGATTCTGTAGCTTAATGCCTTTAATTACATTGCTTACAGCTTTCTGCTCGTCTATGATCCATGTGCAAACTGTATGTAAATGTGTGTTTCTTCTTATGTGTGAGATATGTCCTTTCCTGAAAATTGTACGATTTTTCTAAATGTCACAAGACGGTCATTTTTGTGAAACGATTGTTTAAGATGTGCACAACCTTATTTATATCTATGTAAACAGTTACAAGCGCTGTGCTACTCATTGGAACTGCATAATTCTCTTAAGGCAAAAGAAAATACACTCCTGGAAATGGAAAAAAGAACACATTGACACCGGTGTGTCAGACCCACCATACTTGCTCCGGACACTGCGAGAGGGCTGTACAAGCAATGATCACACGCACGGCACAGCGGACACACCAGGAACCGCGGTGTTGGCCGTCGAATGGCGCTAGCTGCGCAGCATTTGTGCACCGCCGCCGTCAGTGTCAGCCAGTTTGCCGTGGCATACGGAGCTCCATCGCAGTCTTTAACACTGGTAGCATGCCGCGACAGCGTGGACGTGAACCGTATGTGCAGTTGACGGACTTTGAGCGAGGGCGTATAGTGGGCATGCGGGAGGCCGGGTGGATGTACCGCCGAATTGCTCAACACGTGAGGCGTGAGGTCTCCACAGTACATCGATGTTGTCGCCAGTGGTCGGTGGAAGGTGCACGTGCCCGTCGACCTGGGACCGGACCGCAGCGACGCACGGATGCACGCCAAGACCGTAGGATCCTACGCAGTGCCGTAGGGGACCGCACCGCCACTTCCCAGCAAATTAGGGACACTGTTGCTCCTGGGGTATCGGCGAGGACCATTCGCAACCGTCTCCATGAAGCTGGGCTACGGTCCCGCACACCGTTAGGCCGTCTTCCGCTCACACCCCAACATCGTGCAGCCCGCCTCCAGTGGTGTCGCGACAGGCGTGAATGGAGGGACGAATGGAGACGTGTCGTCTTCAGCGATGAGAGTCGCTTCTGCCTTGGTGCCAATGATCGTCGTATGCGTGTTTGGCGCCGTGCAGGTGAGCGCCACAATCAGGACTGCATACGACCGAGGCACACAGGGCCAACACCCGGCATCATGGTGTGGGGAGCGATCTCCTACACTGGCCGTACACTACTGGTGATCGTCGAGGGGACACTGAATAGTGCACGGTACATCCAAACCGTCATCGAACCCATCGTTCTACCATTCCTAGACCGGCAAGGGAACTTGCTGTTCCAACAGGACAATGCACGTCTGCATGTATCCCGTGCCAGCCAACGTGCTCTAGAAGGTGTAAGTCAACTACCCTGGCCAGCAAGATCTCCGGATCTGTCCCCCATTGAGCATGTTTGGGACTGGATGAAGCGTCGTCTGACGCGGTCTGCACGTCCAGCACGAACGCTGGTCCAACTGAGGCGCCAGGTGGAAATGGCATGGCAAGCCGTTCCACAGGACTACATCCAGCATCTCTACGATCGTCTCCATGGGAGAATAGCAGCCTGCATTGCTGCGAAAGGTGGATATACACTGTACTAGTGCCGACATTGTGCATGCTCTGTTGCCTGTGTCTATGTGCCTGTGGTTCTGTCAGTGTGATCATGTGATGTATCTGACCCCAGGAATGTGTCAATAAAGTTTCCCCTTCCTGGGACAATGAATTCACGGTGTTCTTATTTCAATTTCCAGGAGTGTATATGTAATAGTGCGATGCAAAAATGATTTAACATAAAGGTATTTGATGACGTCTGTAAACGCAATAAGGCTTTAGTGACAGTAATATATATATATACTATATATATATATATATATATATATATATATATATATATATATATATATATATATATGCTAGCATGGCATTGTAACCGAGCGGTTCTAGGCGCTACAGTCTGGAACTGCGCGACCGCTACGGTCGCAGGTTCGAATCCTGCCTCGGGCATGGATGTGTGTGATGTCCTTGGGTTAGTTAGGTTTAAGTAGCTCTAAGTTCTAGGGGACTGATGACCTTAGAAGTTAAGTCCCATAGTGCTCAGAGCCATTTGAACGATCTGAACTAGCATGACCCAATATTTTTGTCCGTAGGAACATACAGTCAAAGAATGGAGGACATTAAAGTGAAAGTAACTAGTTACAAAATTTTCAGTCTGTAATAAATTTTGTAATTCGGTGTTTGAGCTAGCAGGCAACAGTGAACTCACTAATCTTCTCTGGCAAGGAATCCAAGAAGCCAGTATCGAATAATTTGATGATCGTTTGATGGAATGAATCACCGAATTAGATTAGACTGCTTTTGTAAATCCTTAGCCACCACCTGTGAAACTGTTTTCAATTCTTAAGATGCATTCAATTTTTTTCGTCTTTAGCAGTAAAACGATTCGGAATGTTGATGCTATGTTCTAATTCCAAACTAGTAATTTAATTTCATAATAAAAATGATTTTGATTTTCTATCAAGGATTTCCTGGAGAGGCAAAATTTTTGTCACTGTGGAAAATTTCGTGTGCTTGACAACAATGCCTTTCCGTTTTCTGGTGAAACTTAGCACATAGCCCAGCACCAGTACAGCAAAACTCAACATATGGTGACAATAGCATCCGAGCAAGTATACAATCCAGAACAGAAGTTGTAGCAGTACACACGTCATCGTGACTGCGAAAATCATAGGGGAAGAGAAGATATATTTTGGGCATTACACGCACACAACTGAGAGATGCGAGAGATAGAAGCACGACGACAGGTAGGTGTGTTTCATTCATTACTGGTAGCAGATATTTGTGGCATGTCGTTGATGAATTGGCACAGGCAATTTGCAGCACAGCTATGAAGGATTATATTCTAATTAGATGGGAATCTCGCGTAACACATAGCCACGAAACAGCTTTAGGGGCTTATTAAATGGGTCAATGAGGTTCTAATATAGCTCTAGCGTAACGTATTATGCAGATTTGTTGCTGTTTAGACGTTAAACCTTTAGATATCTCAACAACGTTAAACAAATTGTGAACCTACATCTACATCTACGTTTATACTCCGCAAGCCACCCAACGGTGTGTGGCGGAGGGCACTTTACGTGCCACTGTCATTACCTCCCTTTACCTGTTCCAGTCGCGTATGGTTCGCGGGAAGAACGACTGTCTGAAAGCCTCCGTGCGCGCTCTAATCTCTCTAATTTTACATTCGTGATCTCCTCGGGAGGTATAAGTAGGGGGAAGCAATATATTCGATACCTCAACCAGAAACGCACCCTCTCGAAACCTGGCGAGCAAGCTACACCGCGATGCAGAGCGCCTCTCTTGCAGAGTCTGCCACTTGAGTTTATTAAACATCTCCGTAACGCTATCACGGTTACCAAATAACCCTGTGACGACACGCGCCGCTCTTCTTTGGATCTTCTCTATCTCCTCCGTCAACCCGAACTGGTACGGATCCCACACTGATGAGCAATACTCAAGTAGGGGTCGAACGAGTGTTTTGTAAGCCACCTCCTTTGTTGATGGACTACATTTTCTAAGCACTCTCCCAATGAATCTCAACCTGGTACCCGCCTTACCAACAATTAATTTTATATGATCATTCCACTTCAAATCGTTCCGCACGCATACTCCCAGATATTTTACAGAAGTAACTGCTACCAGTGTTTGTTCCGCTATCATATAATCATACAATAACGGATCCTTCTTTCTATGTATTCGCAGTACATTACATTTGTCTATGTTAAGGGACAGTTGCCACTCCCTGCACCAAGTGCCTATCCGCTGCAGATCTTCCTGCATTTCGCTACAATTTTCTAATGCTGCAACTTCTCTGTATACTACAGCATCATCCGCGAAAAGCCGCATGGAACTTCAGACACTATCTACTAGGTCATTTATATATATTGTGAAAAGCAATGGTCCCATAACACTCACCTGTGGCACGCCAGAGGTTACTTTAACGTCTGTAGACGTCTATCCATTGATAACAACATGCTGTGTTCTGTTTGCTAAAAACTCTTCAATCCAGCCACACAGCTGGTCTGATATTCCGTAGGCTCTTACTTTGTTTATCAGGCGACAGTGCGGAACTGTATCGAACGCCTTCCGGAAGTCAAGAAAAATAGCATCTACCTGGGAGCCTGTATCTAATATTTTCTGGGTCTCATGAACAAATAAAGCGAGTTGGGTCTCACACGATCGCTGTTTCCGGAATCCATCTTGATTCCTACATAGTAGACATGATACTCGAGCAAAAAACATGTTCTAAAATTCTACAACAGATCGACGTCAGAGATATAGGTCTATAGTTTTGCGCATCTACTCGACGACCCTTCTTGAAGACTGGGACTACCTGTGCTCTTTTCCAATCATTTGGAACCCTCCGTTCCTCTAGAGGCTTGCGGTACACGGCTGTTAGGAGGGGGGCAAGTTCTTTCGCGTACTCTGTGTGGAATTAATTATAAATCCTGAAGTGGATTGGCATTTAAATATCTATACATTAGGCACCTAGGTTTTTGTCTCAAATAATACGTTTTGTGGCGTCAAAGACTTAGATAAATTATTTTCATCAAGATGAATATTTACAAAGTGCTCATAAACCAACTGAAACATCCCCTTAGAAAACTTTATGAATTACTGTGCTGGTAAACCCTCTTACGTTACTTGATATTCAAACAGCTGAGCAAAACTGAACGTACTCAGACATTTCTCTCTTTACTTATTCTGATCAACACTAAACTGACACACAATATTTTTACCGCAACGCAATCTGACTTTCAATAATTCCTACAAAAGAATGGCCATGACTAACAATAACCTATACCCTTCATGAATCACTTACCTCACAAAAATCTTTGTTACTCGAACTACTGCAATACAGCGAGCCACAATACTGCCAGCTAAGTAAAAGATTCTAACTACTGCAGGCGCTAACTACTGATAGGCATACTTATCAAATGAAAAATTTTCATAGAGAACAAATAATGTATTTACCTTAATAGTGTTCAAAAGTCATAATATATATTTATCAGTTCATGATATCCAATATTACAAATTTACTCTTTCTGGTGGACAAACGTCCAGATCGTCCGCTCTGAAAACTCTGGCATCTCTCTCCCCACATCCACCACTGCTGACGGCTCACCTCCAACTGCGCAACGCTACGCGCTGTTCACATCCAGCTGCTCAAAACTCCAATAGCAAATACTCCAACAATGCAAACCAGCCACGGACTGCACACAGCACAGTCAGTGATTTTCATACAGAGCGCTACGTGGCGTTACCAACATAAAAACCTAAACAGCCTACTTACTCAACAACAAATATATTTTTGTAGTGTACTAAATGAAGAAACCAAATTTATATCTTTGAATATGAATGTGTTGCTTTTTACTTCTAGAACTGGAATTGTAGATAAGAGGAAGTTTCTGTTACAACTGTACATTAAGTCTGACAACAAATTGCGAAATACAAAATCATCAGCACTTTGTGTTCTTCTGTTAAAGTTGCGTCGGGTTCAGCAGTGAGACTTCGAAGATTTTGGCAATATCGGCGGAAATATGGGCCACAGACGCTAAAGATGCTACACAAATTGTGCAGTTTTCTCCAGAGAATTTGAATATAGTGCAGTGGCTGCAGTGTTATGCGCTGGTTCTTGGTACTCTGACCTTCTATGACGTATTTAAATTGAGCAGCTCGCTGAAATGTTCGATCTAGTACAGCTTCGTAATGCTTGGCGTTGTGAAGCATGGCATGCGTCATGCGAAGTCTACTTTCAGTCCTCAAAATCTGTCGGAGATCGTGTTGTGGGAAGCATCGAATACGGATGAGGATTCAAACTTTATTGTATTGATCTTTGGACTGCAAACACATTGTTGTTCTGCTTTCTTTTTGCCTTTATGTTTTACGGTTCCTTGTTTACTCGCGTTCTTGCCAAGTTGCATTTTCCTAATTGTGTGAAATAAACCGGTTGAACCAAACGTAGCTGACTCTTCGGATCGTGTAACTGAATAATGAATGATTACCACGTATAGCTGATGTCTCGAGTACTGAAGGGGCTAAGACCCCAAGAAAGCCAAATGAATTCACACGAATATGTTACAGCTGCGCCGGCCGGAGTGGCCGAGTGGTTCTAGCCGCTACAGTCTGGAACCGCGCGATCACTACGGTCGCAGGTTCGAATCCTACCTCGGGCATGGATGTGTGTGGTGTCGTTCAATTAGTTAGGTTTAAGTAGTTCTAAGTTCTAGAGGACTGATGACCACAGCATTTAAGTCCCATAGTGCCCAGAGCCATTTGAACCATTTTGTTACAGCTGAAAAAAGAGCTGCAAGAGCAAGCAGACGGCCTTCAAGCTCAAATCAGAAAACAGAAGGGCTTGAAATTATCTCCGCAAACGATGAGACTGGCTGAGAATACGATAAGAAGTTTACTCGACGAGTTTAACGCAGTTTCTAAACGACGAGAGAAAGGTAAGATTTCAAGCTCCTGACGGAGAAACCAGAGCTGTGGTTAGCAAGTGCACGTTCATGCTCACAAATGTAGTCGAAGTGATATGAGGAATGGACTTTATTAGTCAACAAGGGCTGGAGATAAATCTCCGTACAACACACTAATATAACTTTGGATACTATAGGCAGAGGTACTACAAATACCATACCGTTTGCGCCGTAGCTCGATTATACAGGACCAGAAAGGAAGGTGACGGCCAGATAGGTAATGTATGGCACGCCACAGCGTACCATATTAAAACGACACTTTAGCACGCCAGTCTCTGAAAGGGCGAGAAGACTGGCACTCAACCGTTTTGCTGCAGGAAAAGCAGAGGATGGAGAAATGCTGCCAGGTGGCATTATCTGCGGATCGGACAGCCTTTGGGCATTACCACCGATACGAACCATCAAAGACTGCTACTAGTGACTAGTACAAGAGATTTGAAAATCTGCTAGATGGAGCTATGATCTTCACCATGAACTATTGTAAAATGGCTTTCGATCAGATACCGGTAGCAGAAGACGACGTGCTCAGTACAGCAGTAATAACACCGTTTGGTCTTATTGAATGTCAACGTATGTCATTCAGTTTAAAACATTCTGCCGAGACATGGGAGCGCTTCATATACAAGGTGTCAAGCGGACAGATTTTCTGATTCGTTTACCTAGATGCTGTTGTTGTTGTTGTTGTTGTGGTCTTCAGTCCTGAGACTGGTTTCATGCAGCTCTCCATGCTACTCTATCCTGTGCAAGCTTCTTCATCTCCCAGTACCTACTGCAACCTACATCCTTCTGAATCTGCTTAGTGTATTCTTCTCTTGGTCTCCCTCTACGATTTTTACCCTCCACGCTGCCCTCCAATACTAAATTGGTGATCCCTTGATGCCTCAGAACATGTCCTACCAACCGAACCCTTCTTCTGGTCAAGTTGTGCCACAAACTTCTCTTCTCCTATTTAATACCTCTTCATTAGTTACGTGATCTACCCACCTTATTTTCAGCATTCTTCTGTAGCACCACATTTCGAAAGCTTCTATTCTCTTCTTGTCCAAACTGGTTATCGTCCATGTTTCACTTCCATACATGGCTACACTCCATACAAACACTTTCAGAAACAACTTCCTGACACTTAAATCTATACTCGATGTTAACAAATTTCTCTTCTTCAGAAACGCTTTCCTTGCCATTGCCAGTCTACATTTTATATCCTCTTTACTTCGACCATCATCAGTTATTTTGCTCCCCAAATAACAAAACTCCTTTACTACTGTGTCTCATTTCCTAATCTAATTCCCTCAGCAGCACCCGACTTAATTCGACTACATTCCATTGTCCTCGTTTTGCTTTTGTTGATGTTCATCTTATATCCTTCTTTCAAGACGCTATCCATTCCATTCAACTGCTCTTCCAAGTCCTTTGCTGACAGCATTACAATGTCATCGGCGAACCTCAAAGTTTTTATTTCTTCTCCATGGACTTTAATACCTACTCCGAATTTTTCTTTTGTTTCCTTCACTGCTTGCTCAATATACAGATTGAATAACATCTGGGAGAGGCTACAACGCTGTCTCACTCCCTTCCCAACCACTGCTTCCCTTTCATGCCCCTCAACTCTTATAACTGTCATTTGGTTTCTATACAAATTGTAAATAGCCTTTCGCTCCCTATATTTTACCCCTGCCACCTTCAGAATTTGAAAGAGAGTATTCCAGTCAACATTGTCAAAAGCTTTCTCTAAGATAAGTCGTAAGGTCAGTATTGCCTCACGTGTTCCAGCATTTCTACGGAATCCAAACTGATCTTCTCCGAGGTCGGCTTCTACTAGTTTTTCCATTCGTCTGTCAAGAATTCGTGTTAGTATTTTGCAGCTGTGGCTTATTAAACTGACTGTTCGGTAATTTTCACATCTGTCAACACCTGCTTTCTTTGGGATTGGAATTATTATATTCTTCTTGAAGTCTGAGGGTATTTCGCCTGTTTCACACATCTTGCTCACCAGATGGTAGAGTTTTGTCAGGACTGGCTCTCCCACGGCCGTCAGTAGTTCCAATGGAATGTTGTCTACTCCGGGGGCCTTGTTTCGACTCAGGTCTTTCAGTGCTCTGTCAAACTCTTCACGCAGTATCGTATCTCCCATTTCATCTTCATCTACATCCTCTTCCATTTCCATAATATTGTCCTCAAGTACATCGCCCTTGTATAGACCCTCTATATTCTCCTTCCACCTTTCTGCTGTCCCTTCTTTGCTTAGAACTGGGTTTCCATCTGAGCTCTTGATGTTTATACAAGTGGTTCTCTTATCTCCAAAGGTCTCTTTAATTTTCCTCTTTAATTACCCCTAGTGAGATAAGCCTCTACATCCTTACATTTGTCCTCTAGCCATCCCTGCTTAGCCATTTTGCACTTCCTGTCGATCTCATTTTTGAGACGTTTGTATTCCTTTTTGCCTGCTTCATTTACTGCATTTTTATATTTTCTCCTTTCATCAATTAAATTCAATATTTCTTCTGTTACCCAAGGATTTCTACTAGCCCTCGTCTTTTTACCTACTTCATCCTCTGCTGCCTTCACTACTTCATCCCTCAAAGCTACCCATTCTTCTTCTACTGTATTTCTTTCCCCCATTCCTGTCAATTGTTCCCTTATGCTCTCCCTGAAACTCTGTACAACCTCTGGTTCTTTCAGTTTATCCAGGTCCCATCTCCTTAAGTTCCCACCTTTTTGCAGTTTCTTCAGTTTTAATCTACAGGTCATAAGCAATAGATTGTGGTCAGAGTCCACATCTGCCCCTGGAAATGTCTTACAATTTAAAACCTGGTTCCTAAATCTCTGTCTTACCATTATATAATCTATCTGATACCTTTTAGTATCTCCACGATTCTTCCATGTATACAACCTTCTTTCATGATTCTTAAACCAAGTGCTAGCTATTATTAAGTTATGCTCTGTGCAAAATTCTACCAGACGGCTGCCTTTTTCATTTCTCTCCCCCAATCCATATTCACCCGCTACGTTTCCTTCTCTCCCTTTTCCTACTCTCGAATTCCAGTCACCCATGACTATTAAATTTTCGTCACCCTTCACTATATGAATAATTTCTTTTATCTCATCATACATTTCTTCAATTTTTGCGTCATCTACAGAGCTAGTTGGCATATAAACTTGTACTACTGTAGTAGGCGTGGGCTTCGTATCTATCTTGCCCACAGTAACGCGTTCACTATGCTGTTTGTAGTAGCTTACCCGCATTCCTATTTTCATATTCATTATTAAACCTACTCCTGCATTACCCCTATTTGATTTTGTGTTTATAACCCTGTAGTCACCTGACCAGAAGTCTTGTTCCTCCTGCCACCGAACTTCACTAATTCCCACTATATCTAACTTTAACCTATCCATTTCCCTTTTTACATTTTCTAACCTACCTGCTCGATTAAGTGATCTGACATTCCACGCTCCGATCCGTAGAACGCCAGTTTTCTTTCTCCTGATAACGACGTCCACTTGAGTAGTCCCCGCCCGGAGATCCGAATGGGGGACTATTTTACCTCCGGAATATTTTACCCAAGAGGACGCCATCATCATTTAATCATACAGTAAAGCTGCATGCCCTCGGGAAAAATTACGGCCGTAGTTTCCCCTTGCTTTCAGCCGTTCGCAGTACCAGCACAAAATGGTTCAAATGGCTCTGAGCACTATGGGACTTAACTGCTGAGGTCATAAGTCCCCTAGAACTTAGAACTACTTAAAGCTAACTAACCTAAGGACATCACACATATCCATGCCCGAGGCAGGATTCGAACCTGCGACCGTAGCGGTCGCGCGGCTCCAGACTGTAGCGCCTAGAACCGCTCGGCCACTTCGGCCAGTACCAGCACAGCAAGGCCGTTTTGGTTATTGTTACAAGGCCAGTTCAGTCAATCATCCAGACAGTTGCCGTTGCAACTACTGAAAAGGCTGCTGCCCCTCTTCAGGAACCACACGTTTGTCTGGCCTCTCAACAGATACCCCTCCGTTGTGGTTGCACCTACGGTACGGCTATCTGTATCGCTGAGGCACGCAAGCCTCCCCACCAACGGCAATGTCCATGGTTCATGGGGGGAGGACTTAGATGCTATCCCGATATTTACTCACATTTTAGCATTGAATGAGAAGGAAACTTACAGACAGCAATTCTGCTATCCCAACCAGTATAAGATGTGCCAGTTACTGTAGTGGTAGATCCTAGATATCAGGCTTTTAGCGCAGCCCCCAACCAGTATGCCCTTTTTTTCTCAGGTATCATTTATCAAACCAACAAAGATGAGACAAATCAATTAACGTAGGAAATACGCACAATACACTCCAAATTATAAACTTAATGCAGATTGTAAGGTAGAAAAATCGATAAACATCTTAGACTCGAAAATCTCTAGAAGAGAAAGGAAAACATATCTTCAGTATATACAGGAAACTGACTAGAACGGGTGCAGTCATTAATGCTATTCTGAATCACCTGAACGCTACAGATATATATTTGAGAAAGAGCTACGATTTCAAAACAAGCTGGAGATAAGAATGGTATAAAATATAAAAGCAGTGGTATAACACATAAAAGCATGAATGAAAAGATAAAATTCACTAGTATGAAACATACAATAACGATATGGTAAAATGAAATTATATTCCATAAAATTGAGCAAATATCTAAAACAGTTAACATTGTGTTTAAAAGAAAAGTTTATTATTCGACTCTAGGAATAATTTTTTTTATTTTCGGTGTTTAGAATATGACGTGCGATAACAGTGGAAAATATCATGTAGACCAATGAACTTACAGAAGCTAGTAACAAGATACCGTTGGGAGTTCAGTCATGAATTGAAAAACGTAATAATACAGACACCGACATAAATCTCGAAGTCTTGCACACAGCGACAAGGAACGTTATCAGAACATACTGAATCAACGAGAAATTTACATAATGCACGTGAAGGAACTGAATAAAACCCTAAATGGACAAAATGAGTTCTCTATGGACGCATTATTCAGTGTGTTCGATGACTTCCTCCTGCAGGAAAGTGCCCAGTAAGCAACCCATACCCGTGAAACCTGAGTTTCTCCCTGCGTGAATATTGTTCAAATAACTTACGAGATTGCAGCTAGGCCGCATTTCCGGCAACTGCCAAGATTTACACAGGTGCACACCGTGCATGTCTCAAAGTAGAACTGCAGCAAGTAAGCGCTGTGCAAGGAAATTTGAAACTTTGTTACGCGGAGCATTTCCAGAACGTTGACACACACACACACACACACAGAAGTCACCGATACTGAAAATTTGTAACCAGCAGTTGAATAACACTACCACTCTGTTGTTGGGCTACGAAGAGAGCAGAATTCTATGCAGAATTTAAGCAAACACCTCTATAGCTACTTATAAGCTCACTTGCTAATTTAATAGTTCAAATGGTTCAAATGGCTCTGAGCGCTATGGGACTTAACATCTGAGGTCATCAGTCCCCTAGAAATTAGAACTACTTAAACCTAACTAACCTAAGGACATCACATACATCCATGCCCGAGGCAGGATTCGAACCTGCGACCGTAGCGGTCGCGCGGTTCCAGACTGTAGCGCCTAGAACTACTCGGCCACACCGGCCGGCTGCTCATTTAATCTGTACTGCTTCGTTAAGGAGAACGACAGAGTGACGGTCGAAAAAACTCGAAATTTTGTTTATTACATAATTCTGATACATATACATTGAAGAATTATTTCCCAAAGTATTATGCGCGAACTCCAAAAAGTAACCATTCTATCAGCGTTTGAAGCGGACCGTGCCCGGCACGCCTCGGCGTTAGATTACCGATTCCGCACTCATGCTCCGTTTGTTGCGTCCGTGAGATATTTAAGGTTTTGAGTAAACCTGATTTGCTGGAGCTTTGTTTGGGCGGTTTTACTGAAAATGTGAACGAAAGTTTCAATAGTACCATTCGGAGATACTCTCCAAAAATAACATACAGCCGAAGCGAAATTTAGCCGTATGTCTGTTCACTGTAGGCCATACTGCATTAATGCACTTGGCAAACGTCCTTCAAATCAAAATCGGCGATGAAATGCGTCGATTCTGTGAAGATGAGCTCAGCAACGAAAAAGGCTTTCAGGGCCAAAATGGGGGCTTATCAGGTCGAGGTTGCAGAAAGTGTATAACCACTAGAGGGGGCGATAGTTATTATGGATCAGGCATCGATAATATCCCTTAAGTTTCAACTTTTTCCCTTTTTTATATGGTAAATACTGGTGAAACGTTAAAAGTGTTTCTCAAAATTATGTTTTTGGGATGTTTTTCGTCACCCAAGGTACAATTTTCTTCCGATTTTAATTATTTCACTATTTCACTGTTCGACAAGGTTTCAATTTCTGATATTAAAGTTTGCAGGGATACTTTTTCAGTTCCATTACTACTGGATGCGGCAATATACCGGTATTTCTCTATAATGTTCCTGTGTTTGCCATGAATTGTGGAGATATATATATAATTAATGGCAAATACAGGGACATTATAGAGAAATACGGGTATGTTGCCGCATCCAGTAGTGATGGAACGTGACAATTTCTTGTTCAACAGCAGGTGGAAAGAATCAGACATCATTGGGTTATCCTCCACCACACCTATGTCATGCCTTCAATAGCTCATTAACTCGAATGGCGACAGCCGGCCGCTGCCTCGGCAGTAAACCTTCATGCTCCGAGAGGCAGGTGCACCGAGTTTACAATAGTGGTGTTAGCCGTAAATTGTGTCAGTCTTAACGAGTAGGTGTTTTGGCTGACAAGTAATCGTCTTTGTCATATTTCTGAGCACAGTTGAACTTATAAGTTTCTGTGTCTAAACTACTTCCACCGCTTCACGTCAGACTTGGCCTAATGAAACGATTCGTAAAGGCCATGGATCAAACAGGCAGTGGGTTTGCATATCTAGCTACCAGATTCCCTCATCTTTCAACTGTAAAAATAAAGGAAGGTGTATTTATGGGCCCACAAATCAAGGAGCTGCAGAAAGATGCAAATTTTGAAGCACGTGTAACTGACAAAGAAAAGAGAGCATTGGACTGTTTCAAGATGGTGTCAGAAAACTTCCCAGGAAGACGAAGAGCTACTAACTACACAGCAATGACATGATCAAAGCATATCAAGGCCTGGGGTGTGATATGCCTCTGAAGGTACATATTATGGACTCTCGTCTGGACTACTACACAGACAGTTGTGGTGACGTATAGGATAAACATAGCGAAAGATTCCATGATGACATTTCTACCATAGAAAGGCGTTATGAAAGGAAGCGAGTACCTTCCATGTTAGCATATTATTGCTGGAATATCATTCGAGAGAAGAGAGATTCACAATAAAAGAGAAAGAAGTGATGTGCATTATAATACAATGGCTCATGTTTTGTAATTTCTCATGTCAAATAAACGTTACAAAGCGTATACACAAATATTGCTGTGTTATATGTGAGATCTCATCCTCCATTAAAATGATGAACTTATAACATCATAAAGACGTGGATTTGTTTGTCGAATTTCACGTCATGTTTGCTGCACTATATCAGAAACAGAAAAAAGAGAAATAAAATTGCGATTACTCATAAACTATCCCTGACAGAAGAAAACTAAAAACAGTTTTGAATTCAGCACTTGAAGTACAACTAGGATCACAATGTATTTAAGGAATAGAAAATAGTTTTTTTCTAGAACAGTGTTTTTGGTCTTCCTTGAAGCAAATTCCATTCTCTTCAGTTCAGCGTAGCCGATTTCATTTATGTCGATTTTCATATTTTTTTGGGCCATAAAAGAGGGGTCCAAGAACAGAATTTTTTTTTTCAAATTGAAACGCGTATGTATTCAGTACAGCGATGGCGAGGCATGACAGAATCTCTGACCAGAGAGTTATTTATCGTTGCTAGTCTGCGCTTGACCGCGCGAGAGTTCAGTGCAGTTGCGGTCGAGTTGCGAGAGAGTTCAGTTGCTTGTAGGGAGTCGCGAGAGCATGTAGTTGCTAGTAGCACTCTGTCAGTGCTAGTAGCACGCGCGAGACAGTCGGAGTTGTGTGTGAGGAGTCGGCGGGCGTCGACATGGCCCTCTGGTCAAGATTCAGGACGAGGTATATTTTTTAAATAAGGTAATGAAGCAGCATTGCGCACATCAGATAATGTAATGTATATTTATTGTAATTAATTTGGCCAACAAACGCCCCAATAATAATTTTGTTTTCAAACCAAGCATTTTTAACAAAAAAGGTAATGAAGCAGCATTGCGCACATCTGATAATGTAATGTATCTTAACTGTAATTAATTTGTCCAAGAATCGCCCCAATAATAATTTTGTTTTCAATGCAATTTTTTAAGAAAACAATCATTTGAATTGAAAGAAAGTTTCCCATGCATTTCCTTAAAGAAAAGTTTCACTTAAATTCAAAGAATATTTGCGATGCATTTCCTCCAAGCTATGGCGAAAAATAAGAGCAGATGCAGTTTTACTGAGGTAAGAATTTGAGTTTAATTAGTGAACAGGGCCTAAGATCGACATTTCGGTCTATTTGCGTTTTCATTGTCACTGAGATTTCATTATCATTGAATTGACTTACATTTTTGTGGGAGCTCAACAACATTTGGATCATTATTATTCAGTAATCTTGTGGGGAAATAACTTTTGGCACGTTTTCATTATCATAGGCTTTTCTTTTATTTTTGCTGGGAGGTTGCGTTGAGCACGATTCTCATTAACATTTAAATATTGTCTTTCGAATTTTATTTGTGGGGAGGTTACACTTGGCTCTATGTCCATTAACATTTAAATATTGTCTTTCGTTTATTTTTGCTGGGAGGTTACACTTGGCGACATCCAGCCAGGATCGTATTTCTTTGGGAATCTTCTAAGAAACAGTCAGATATCTGCTCTTATTTGCTTAAATATAATTAGGATTTGGCGCAGCGCTTTTTCTAACTTTGTGACTTTCTTTCCTCAGATCATCGGCAATTCGTTGCTCTGTTGTGTTTGTGTTTGTTGCTTTTTGCATTTTGTGCTTATTTCATTTGTGAATAATTGTAACTATTGTAAAAATGCCGCGAAAGACTATGAATAGTATATCGCGAGGTATAATGAATGAAATTACCGACTTAAGCAACTTCACTGATAGTGCTTGTGACGCGCAGGGTAATGATGACAATCCACCGTCTACTGACAATCATCCTACTGTTGTACAAACGAACTCAATTGTCTCCTCTGTTAATTTGACGACAATTGATGACGCGGGGCGCTCTACTGTAATGAGCGCTGCCCAGCCTAACACAACCGGTTTACTAAATTCACGTGATGAACACACAAATTTGTCTAATGAAAATGAACAGGATACACAAAGTAGGACGGATCTATTTAATTCCGAAATAGTGACCGACAGTGTACATTTGACTGGCAAACAATTTTGTAAATTACAGAATGACCAAATGGTCACACAAAACGTGACAATTGCAGATTCACCATCTCACAGCACGGAGAATAGAGCCGATAATTTGGGCTGGGATCAAATTTTGACAGTATTGCTACAGTTTAAGAACGAAGTTAACAAAAAACTAGACAATAATGATGAAAATTTTAAACAACAGAATGAAAAACAAAACAAACTTAGTGAAAAATTAGACAACAATTCCAGACAGTTAAATGAAAAATTAGACAACAATTCCAGACAGCTTAGTGAAGAAATTAGAGCCATTTCCGCGCAGTGTCATGACACTAAGGAACAGTTACACGAGGAAATTGAGGCTTGTTCAAAGAAAAATAGCGAAGAAATTAGATCTGTTGCTCAAGAATTAAGGGATATGCAAACAGTTACAACAGAAACACTTAGGGAAGAAATTAGCGCAGTCGGTAAACAATGCTCTGAAAAAGCTACACAATTACGCGACGAGTTTAAACTAATGACAGCAGAACTTTCGCGCACAATGGATGAAAAGATAGATGCGAAATTCGACCAACAGAACACTCAGATTGACGAACGTTTTAATCTTCACATACAAATAGTGATACGCGTTTCCGCAAATTTATTCAGGATCAAAATAAAGTAAAACGACAAGTAATGGAAACAATCACAGCACAAAGACAAGAAGACAAACGTAAATTGTTCGCGAAAGCAAAGACATACGTAGACAACAATATCACTACAGTGTCCGACGAAATTAATACCATCAAACAGTTGAACGCAGAATTACGTGATGAAATTTCTGATCTTAAATCAAAAACAGATACACACACAGCAGATATTCAGACAGTGACAGACAGATTTGAACAATTAGAAATAACACAGGATTACGATGTCATCAAAGCTGACGTTAAAAAATTGAACGAAACCACACGTAAATTACAAAAACAGATTAATGCTTCTGACAGTAAAAACGATGATCAAGCAAAAGGACTGACTGAAAAATATGATGAATTGGCCAGTCGTATTGATGTTATTGAAAATAATAATGACAGCAAATCAGACGATACCTCACTGGTTTCATTTAACCAAATACCTGAATTCCAAAACTTACAGCAGACAGTTAATGAGATCGATTCAGCTAATAACACGTTACGTAGAAATTTGTCAAGTTTACAGCAAGAGGCAGAGATAAAAAATATCTCAGTTAATAACACACTACAGCAGACGCCACTTTGCGAACATTCATCAGACTCACACAGTGCGTATAATTTGGGTAATCTACAGAGAGTACGTGACATAGATTCCGAACAGACACATACGAATAGATTCTCTTACAATCCTGAATCTGTTCTGTCATACAGAGACGATAATTTTGATTACAAACATTTTCTATCAGTGAGAAAATTTAAAGTGTTTAAAAATGACAGAGCACAGATACACGATTTGAACTGTATACGACAATTTATTTTTGCACTTTCAATAGCATTGCCTGTAATGCAGAAACTGGAATTAGCAAGAATACAGCAATTTGTGTTTGGAATTTTACTGACATTGCCTGGAACGCAAAAGCTAAAATGTATTTGCAGCACGTAATAGACCTCAGGGGATTCATTACGCTTTAATGAATATGTGCCGTAGCGTGCATAGGGCCCCGAGCTGTAGTAGTGCTGCTTCATCTTTAGTTTTCTGCACTGTAGCCTTCTCTTCTACTATCCCTTATATCTATCAAAACAGCTCTTTAACTATTGCTCTACCTAGAGTTAAGAAAAATGACTAATGAAAACCGGATATGACAAATTTTTACCGAAAGTGACAATTTTCATTAGGCACTCCAGAACTACCGCCGTAATTTTAATATCAGATAAAATTTTAATCATCAGTATGTATAGCATTTACAGCAATCGTCAAAATTTTCAGCAATAGCGAACGCATTTTTGTAACAATAGACTTTTTTTTAGCACAACAGCATGAAAGTCAGCCGCTTAGCATACGTAACCAACAATGCAGTCTACAAGGTCAACCAAACTTTAATGTTTCGCCGCGTGCACGTATAGTCTCAGCTCCAGCAAATAGTAACGCACGGCAGCAAAGAAATAACTACGTGCAGACAACACACTATTTCAACTCGTATCGCAATGCGCCATATAGAAATTACTATCATGACAGATGTAAAAATGATGAGCACAATTTTCAGCGTACATTTAATAACAGTCGATCTTATGAGCAGCAACAACATCAGCAACAACATATTATCATGAATGAACCAGACAATAGGTGTCATCCATAGCGTAATACGTCAGGAAGAAATAATAGTACAGTTCAAATAGTCGAAATGCCACAGAATCCTGCTGAAAATAATAACACGTACGATAGAATTTAAACAGATACAGCACAGATTGCATCTACCAGTAACACAAGCACTAGTTTTAACACGCGGAATCTTGTTCACGAGAATGTTATTTGAAACATGCTTTGTTGAATGCACCACTTTTATCACACCCAGATCTTACCAGAAATTTTTCTATTGCCACCGACAGTTCTAACACCGCTTTAGGCGTACATATTTTCCAGGAAATTGAAGAAGATGGCTCAACAGTAATTAAAAACATCGCATTTGCAAGCCGCATTCTGTCACCTGCTGAACGAAATTATTCCGTTACAGAATTGGAAACATTATGTGTTGTATGGGCTTTTACGAGATTTCGGCACTTTCTTTATGACAGACATACCACCGTTTACACAGACCATAGAGCTATACTTTCGGCTAAATTCACTCACGACAGATTAAGCAGATGGAAGCTTTATTTACAGGAATTTAATTTTACAATTCTTCACCTTCCCGGCACACAAAATGTTATAGCAGACGCACTATCTCATTCTCTCAGCAACAATCAGCAAGACATCGCAACCAACTTCCGCAAAGCAAATTTCAGCGTTATGTACATTCAGCAAGTTGCATTTGAAAATTTTATTTCGTCGTCAGTACAGGACATAGCAAAAGAGCAAAATAAAGACAACGTGTGGAAAGAAATTAAACACCTCTGGCAAAATAAGAATAATGTTACGATTAGAAACCATTACACTGTACGCAATGACATTATATTTCGCCGCTCTCTTCCTAACAGCAACAATTGGTTATTATGCATTCCTGACGAACTTGTTAACAATTTAATATGGTATACTCATTTACGTTATGCACATTACGGAGCCAGAAAATGTTTTCTTATACTGAGACAGAACTGTTATTTTGTCAACATGGAGAAACGTATACGACGAGTTTTAACGTCATGTAAAATCTGCCAGAAAGCTAAGTCAGACACCACTTCACATATTCCTCCATTATATCCCATTATACCTGTTAAATTAAGACACATGGCCGCTGTAGACATTTTTGGTCCAATTCCGAGAACCAACAGAGAGGTTTTTGCTACATCTTTGTCGCTGTTGAACTCACTTCAAAATTTGTTACTTTCACTCCGTTACGCAAAGCTACTGCTAAAACTGTTTCGAAAGTATTTGTAAAACATCTTCTATTTCATGTAGGGCATGTGATGAGAGTAATTTCCGATAATGGATCACAATTTCGTTCTGCTATATGGACACGCATGTTACGAGCTAGAAACATTTCTCCGATCTATATATCCAGGTACCATGCTTCTTCGAACCCTTGTGAACGATTAATGAAAGAAATTGGTAAACTGTGTAGAATATACTGCCACAAAAGACATATTGATTGGGACACACACATATTCTCATTCCAAGATGTAATTAATTCCATACCAAATTAATCCACTATGCCCTCTCCGTCTGTTATACTGAAAAATGTTGAACCACCTAACAAAATTAAAGAATTAGTTAACTTTCCTACATCTCGTCGATTACGATACCACGAAATAATTAACATTGCGCTGAACAACATCAAACGTGCCGCAGAGCGCCGGAGAAGACAGCAAAAACAGGTTTGTACACGCCGTGACTTTCACATTGGACAGACGATATTAGTACGTACACACTATTTATCCAGCAGAATAAAAGGTAAGTGCAGTAAATTTGAACTTCTATACGCAGGTCCATATCGGATTCGCAGCATTCCTCACCCCAATGTAGTACACATCGAAACTCTGAGAACCAGAAAAAGTAAAGGCAACCATCATGTCTTTAACATTAAACCCTTTACTGAATGAAGAAACTTTATGATTTAACATGCTATAATGCCATTTACACATTTTATGACTATTTCTGCAATTATATTCACATGACTACCTATTGATGAATATTGTATTTTTTCTTGGCAAGTGCCCGGCAAGGTAAGGTTAGCAGGTCGTCTTTTCTTGTCCTTACACATCAGACCGTGCATATTTTTCCAGACAAACTTACGTATTTTATAAATAATTATGCAATTCTATGTAGTGACGTATTAATTTTATCAAATTCTCTCTCCATTAAAGTCTTTAATTCTCGCCTCTATTAACTACACTACATACAAGCTGAACACGACGAACGTCACATTTTGTCTTTCTTATGTATATACAATTGTTTCATGTTTTGTTTGTATGCAATATGAAATGGTTAAGGCATAGCAAACACCAGTTGACTTTAAAAATTTTGCCTTATGATATCTCAGTATCGTGACTGTTTTACATTTTTTTTGCTGCTACATTGTGATATTCTGTGTACGTTTTTGCCTTTGAACACTGTCTATGCTTTTGACATATTACGTTTTGTGTCATGTTATGCTGTATACTTAATTATGTCACCATAAACCAGTCATTATTTAGTGAGTATATGATGTAAATGCAAGACATTAATCTTTGTTCATCATTTTCAGTAAGAAATAACGTGTAAAGGAAATAAATTAAACAGAAATGGGAATTTCAACTGCGGAATGATCGAAAGAAGATGCAAACCTCGTAAGGAAGAGTAAATGGATCAGAATTAACATGCATTAACAAGAATATACTATACACATCGTAGAATAGCAGTCTTAACTAATTTTTTCTTTCAGAATACAAGGCGATTGAGGCAGGCTGTCAGACAGAACTACACATCTTAGTTTTAGTGATGAAATATGCTAGAGATAAGGAATAGTTGTGTAATGAGTAATGAAGTGATTTTTTTGCAGATGATAATGAATGCTGATGAAGAGTAATGATGAAGAATATGCTACTATGAATAATGAAGTTTTTCTATACAGGTGATGATAATAATGGAGTTATGATAATATGGATAATGAAGTGATGGATAATGAAGTTTTTTCTTTACAGATGAGGATGATGTTGAAGTTTATGTATTTATGCTATGTAGTTATTTAAGTACTTGTTGCAGTTTGTTTTGACAGTATGTTTTATATCGTATGGTATGATGACTGAAGTTTTTGGAAAGGACAGCTATGGAACACATTTTTTATACACATTTCACTACCTGTTAATTCGAAGTTCACTTCTTTTCAGCATAGTATGCGTTTCTTCTTCCAGCTCAATAATCCATTTTTTATTTTTCCCAGGAGGAGCTTTTCATGATACTTACTAAACCTGTTTCTTATTAAACCTGTACTAGTACTTGCATTTTTTTACCCAGTTGTGTCTATCATTTATAAATGTGATCACATATACTTCCTTGTTTCATAACCTTGCTACAGCTGACTCATGACGAATGACGTTACACATTTTTCATTTACAGGAACAACCCAGAAGCAAACTTTTTTTTTCTTTTTCTCTTCTTGCTTTCCCTTATAATTACCCAAAGCAATGCATTGCTAACAAAAAAAAATGTATCACCAGTTCAAAATAATGCTACCTATTTAAGAGAGTTCTGAATAATACTGAATGATGAACAATGTTTTGTACTATTCAATACTTGCTGGCCAATGAGTGCCAATAATTAGTATAACTAAATGAATTATGTTAATACTATGCCATTCATTAGCTCCTGTTTTCAATGATGACTTTTGATGTTTTGTAACTGGCCAATGAGTGCCAATAATTAGTATAACTAAATGAATTATGTTAATACTATGCCATTCATTAGCTCCTGTTTTCAATGATGACTTTTGATGTTTTGTAACTGGCCAATGAGTGCCAATAATTAGTGTAACTAAATGAATTATGTTAATACTATGCCATTCATTAGCTCCTATTTCCAATGATGAGTTTTGATGTTTTGTAACTGGCCAATGAGTGCCAATAATTAGTATAACTAAATGAATTATGTTAATACTATGCCATTCATTAGCTCCTGTTTTCAATGATGACTTTTGATGTTTTGTAACTGGCGAATGAGTGCCAATAATTAGTATAACCAAATGAATTATGTTAATACTATGCCATTCATTAGCTCCTGTTTTCAATGATGACTTTTGATGTTTTGTAACTGGCGAATGAGTGCCAATAATTAGTATAACTAAATGAATTATGTTAATGCTATGCCAATAATTGACTCTCCTTGTCAATATGACTTCTGATGGTTTATAACCGGCCAATAAGTGCCAATGTTCACTATAATCAGTTAATTTTATGAACAATATTCTGTCATACTAAATATGCTTTGTAACTGGCCAAGGAATGCCACTGTTTATTGTAATACGATTACCCATGATGCCAATAATTGCTATATTCAGTTAATTTTATGAACATTATTCTGTAATACTAAATACATGGTACAGAAATGTTCAATAACTGGGCTATGAATGCCGCAAACTACTAATGTAATTCTCAATGAAGATTACTATGTGACTTAATGTCCTTCACCTTCTGACCTAACTACCTGGAATTACTGTAATATCCATTTGTCCTGTCTATCCTCATCATCATGGAGCACCATATTTGGTTTTTGCACTGATTCTACGTTGATGTGCCTTGTAAGAGCGTGGAGTTGACACGACATGCTGTCCACCACCGTGAGCGATGAAGACGTTATTATGGTTCCACTGTTTGGTGTACCTGATGTACTGCCAAAATGATAACATGGAATGTTACTACGACATTTCAGTGTCTTGGCTACGCTGATAAACACTTCTGGGAAAAGAACGTCCGTTTATCTCACTTGATGTTGTACTTCTGTGGAAAGATATGGACTTTCAGTGCAGCTGCGTGCAACCTAAGTGCTACAACCATGACGCAATCCTTCCTATTTCTTTCCTAATTCTTGTAAAATGAAAAAGTCATATACAGTGCGTGTGCACTTCCTTTCATTTGTTAATAACATCAGTTGTCGTGAAATTCCTAAAGACTTCTATAGTGCATGTGCACTTTATTACACTCCTTGATTTGCTTGTTTGTTGTAGAAAAATACTAGAGAGTATTACAGTGCGTGTGCACTCTATACCACTTGTTAATATGATTTGTACTCATTTTGTGATTTGCTGATATGTTCTGAACTACAGTGCGTGTGCACTTTTGCCATTTGTTAATATGTTTTGTACTTAACTTCAGTGCGTGTGCACTTTATGCCATTTGTACTCATTACGTATAAATTTTGTGGTTTTCTGATATGTTCTGTACTACAGTGCGTGTGCACTTTTGTCATTTATTAATACATTTTGTGATTTGATGATATATTCTGTACTACAGTGCGTGTGCACTTTTGTCATTTATCAATATGATTTGTATTCATTGTATATACATTTTGTAATTTGATGATATATTCTGAACTACAGTCCATGTGCATTTTTGTCATTTTATTAACATGATTTCTACTCATTGTATATATATATTTTGTCATTACCTGATATGTTCTGTACTACTGTGCGTGTGTACTTTTGCCAATTGTGAATATGTTTTGTATATATTTTGTCTTTGCCTGATATGTTCTGTACTCGGTGCATGTGCACCACATTTAATTCATGTTCTAATTAATTAATTAAGAAAAAATTTGTTGCTCATGGCAAGTCCAAATGACTCACCATCGCTGCCAAATTTTTGCCCCCCCCCCCCCCAGTGGAGGGTTACGAAACGCGTATGTATTCAGTACAGCGATGGCGAGGCATGACAGAATCTCTGACCAGAGAGTTATTTATCGTTGCTAGTCTGCGCTTGACCGCGCGAGAGTTCAGTGCAGTTGCGGTCGAGTTGCGAGAGAGTTCAGTGGCTTGTAGGGAGTCGCGAGAGCATGTAGTTGCTAGTAGCACTCTGTCAGTGCTAGTAGCACGCGCGAGACAGTCGGAGTTGTGTGTGAGGTGTTGGCGGGCGTCGACATGGCCCTCTGGTCAGGATTCAGGACGAGGTATATTTTTTAAATAAGGTAATGAAGCAGCATTGCGCACATCAGATAATGTAATGTATATTTATTGTAATTAATTTGGCCAACAAACGCCCCAATAATAATTTTGTTTTCAAACCAAGCATTTTTAACAAAAAAGGTAATGAAGCAGCATTGCGCACATCTGATAATGTAATGTATCTTAACTGTAATTAATTTGTCCAAGAATCGCCCCAATAATAATTTTGTTTTCAATGCAATTTTTTAAGAAAACAATCATTTGAATTGAAAGAAAGTTTCCCATGCATTTCCTTAAAGAAAAGTTTCACTTAAATTCAAAGAATATTTGCGATGAATTTCCTCCAAGCTATGGCGAAAAATAAGAGCAGATGCAGTTTTATTGAGGTAAGAATTTGAGTTTAATTAGTGAACAGGGCCTAAGATCGACATTTCGGTCTATTTGCGTTTTCATTGTCACTGAGATTTCATTATCATTGAATTGACTTACATTTTTGTGGGAGCTCAACAACATTTGGATCATTATTATTCAGTAATCTTGTGGGGAAATAACTTTTGGCACGTTTTCATTATCATAGGCTTTTCTTTTATTTTTGCTGGGAGGTTGCGTTGAGCACGATTCTCATTAACATTTAAATATTGTCTTTCGAATTTTATTTGTGGGGAGGTTACACTTGGCTCTATGTCCATTAACATTTAAATATTGTCTTTCTTTTATTTTTGCTGGGAGGTTACAAAATATCTACAATTTCGCCAATTGTTTTGCAAATCGTTACGATGAACTAAAATTACATCTGTGAGGATCAAGGTGATATGTTAATTTCATGTTTCAGATGACCACAACCGGAGTCACATCGACAACCGTCGATGCTTTCAGAGCTGCCTTGGGAAAATCCCAATTACACAGTGAAGATATTAATGTTTCTAAATAAAAAATATCAATATAAACTTCAATGTATGCTTTATTCATTGTAACAAACCCCATTTGTCTACTACTTTACACCACGAAAAAAAATCCTGAGTCTGAGCAATATATTCGTCCATCACCCTGTCGTTCCCCCTTAATGACACTACCCTAATAGCTGGAACTACACGTCAGAATCCCCGCGTTATATTCTGTGCGATCAGCAGTGCCGAGGTAAAGTTCTGGACTAGCAGATTGGCTGTTGCAAGTGTGTAAAACTTTTATGCTTTACAGATACATTATTCTTCCACTGTCGTGATGATCTGACCAATATATCACACACGAGAACTGCAATGACTACCGTATACACCTGAACACCCGCCTTATACAAATGATGATCATCCTTTATGGACCCAAAACGAACCGTAGCCTTACAGACGGACCGAAAAACATTTCTTATTATGGTGCTACCTCATTATCATCATAGTTTACCTGATTCATGAGGCGTATGGCTGGATTTGTTCTGGCAGAGTCTGCATTGTTGCCAGATTTGCCCTCCCATTCTCCATCCTCTTATGACGTCATAGTTAATATCATACATTGTCTCCAGATTTGTCATCCTCTCCTCTGACAAAGACTAATTGTCTTATTTATTAAATGGCAGGAAATTAAAGTCTAATGTTTTCCCCCTTTTCTATGATGTCACTATGGAAGTAGTGTACTTGTCCTAGGTGTAAATTGGAGGGAAATTCAAATTTTCTACTATTTGTTTGAATTTTAAATATTTCAAGATGGCAGCCCTATGTTATGGGTGGTTGGTTGCTTCGGGGAAGGAGACCAGACAGCGAGGTCATCGGTCTCATCAGATTAGGGAAGGACGGGGAAGGAAGTCGGCCGTGCCCTTCGAAAGGAACCATCCCGGCATTTGCCTGGAGCGATTTAGGGAAATCACGGAAAACCTAAATCAGGATGGCCGGACGCGGGATTGAACCGTCGTCCTCCCGAATGCGAGTCCAGTGTCTAACCACTGCGCCACCTCGCTCGGTATATGTTATCATAATACTAGATGGTTGACCTTGAGATACTGAGAGACAGCCCTATGATATCAGAATCCAGGATGGCGACTAAAGATACCGGTACAGCACTATGACATTAGAATCCAAGATGGTGGAACAGGCAATACTTCCACAGCTCTTGATGTCACTGTCCAAGATGGCTAACCAGCAAGGCAAACCAGGCGATACTAACACAGTCTGTTGCATCAGAATCCAAGGTGATCGACAGGGGGTACTGGCATAGCCTACATGGTTGTCAGATTTCTCAGCTCAGTGGTGCAGTCAGCATCGTTGCCAAGTTATTTCTCTTCTAAGTTGCTAATTCTATCTTGCTGGGAAAATTAAAAGAAATCATTAATTTTCCTATGACGTTACAGTCAACTTGTGCTTTGCTTACACAGTTTTCACTACTGTGGGGGAAGGACAGAAATAATTGCATCTTTATTAACACAAATACTGCACAGAGTGCCCCATTCCACAGTTGAAAAAATCCGCTGGACCAGTTGGGAAGTTCGCGCCACCTATACACCAAGTGCTACTGTCAGTCAAGTCAGTGAGTGCCATGATGGAGTGCCACTCTGCCATCGCCTATTAGGATGTGCCAGACCACAACACCATCATTAGCCAGAAAGGGCATTCGGTAAGACCTGTCATCTGACCGCAACTACCACCTCACACACTGCAGCACACATATGAGCCTCGCGCCACACTAGCCAGGTAGCTAGGAATCAGGCTACCAACGGCTGGTGACAGCTCAGCACCAAGGGGCATCGCATACGTCCTGTCAGTTTATGTGATTGCAGGTATCACCCTAGACACAGAACCACCCTTAAAATTCGCCACTGAAATCTATGTGAGACAGACTTGGTTCAAATGGCTCTGAGCACTATAGGACTTAACACCTGAGGTCATCAGCCCCCTAGAACTTAGAACTGCTTAAACCTAACTAACCTAAGAACATCACACACATCCAAGCCGGAGGCAGGATTCGAACCCGCGACCGTAGCGGTCGCGCGGTTCCAGACTGAAGCGTCTCTAACCGCTTGGCCACACCGGCCGGTTACGACAGACTACCCGAACGTTTATTAATATTATGTAGCCCTAGATGTGAACCTCAGGTTAGCAAATTGTGGTAACAAATCAAATAACATGAAACATCCCACAAGGAAAACCAGAATTATTAAATGAACAAGGAATCTTCTATATTGAAATTAGCTAGATTATTCATTGAAACAATCCGTTTATTGCAATAGTAGTGTGTGTGGAGTATGATCTTCCCACATAGTAATGGTTTGTTGGCAATGTTGGTATGAAGGACTGGAATTTTCTATGTGAAACTTTGCTCTGCCGTCATTAGTGAACCCCTGTGCTCACTGCTGCAATAATCTGTAACTCTGCAACCTGGGCTTCTGCGCTCAGAGTCGAATGTTGGACTCTGCCTCGATTCAGGCGGGCTCTCACCACACTCAGATGGACACCCAGATCGCCATCCCTGCTTGAACTCCCAAAAACACTCGATGTGGAGCACCTCGAGAAAACTCAAACTACTAGTTGCGCATAGCAGGGTTTCCACCAAGCCAATCGAATAACGAAAGATCTCCCTAAAGGAGGTGGGGAAAAGCCCCCCCCCCCTCTTCCCTCCCAATGGAGCTGCTTGCCGCAAAAAAGTTACTAACACCCTCAGTACGTCTTCTGACGTCACCGTCTGGTTTCCAGTCACGACGCTTCTTTTCATTGTGCACTCGGTGTGAGAACCAAAACGTCTCAAGAAAAATACACCGGCTGTATTGTCAACAAACTATCAGGCGCCAAGAGCCGCCGGGCTATTTGGGACTCTGTGGAGAAGCGTTTTACAATGCTAGTAGATACGGTTTTCTGAAAAAGTTCCTCAGCCATCCGGCCCTGCAGATTTTGAAAAAGTTCTTTCTCTCGACAAGGAACAATTTTCAGTGTGCCAGCCCATCATGCGAAACGGCCTGATAACTGCAAATCGGCTAGCACTGGGAACAACACGCCATTCTGCATTATCAGCAGAACAACTCTAGTCGCTTGGCAACTCCACATCCTCTCGGCCCTTGTGCAAACCTTGCATTTTTCATAAAGCCACACTGTGTTTCTGGCCTGGTATCACCAGTGACGAGCATCAGCTGGATAGAAAGAATGCCGACAAGGAATTTCCCAGAACGCGAAACCAAAGACATTCTACTACAATTACAAGTACCTGTAAAGTTCTGAAATGTGATGGTGGAGAAGAATAGAAAAGATCAAATGGACAGATAGGGTGACAAATGACGATGTACTGAGAAGCGTAGGATGAAAGAAAACTATTCTGAATATAACTCTTCAGACGAAGGCCATCTGGATTGGTCACGTACTTAGATGCAAGGGGCCCATACCATCGAAAGAAAAAGTACGGGATGAGGAAGATGAAGATGTAGATGACATGAAAGATGGAAGGAGATACAGGAGGCAGAAGGAAGAAGCAGAACACAGGGAACATTGGCGTTCGAAGACACTGTAAGTAGGCTGTTTAGGTTTTTATGTTGGTAACGCCACGTAGAGATCTATATGAAAATCACTGACTGTGCTGTGTGAAGTCTGTGGCTGGTTGACATTGTTGAAATAGACGCTATAGTAGTGTTGGGCAGTTGGATGTGAACAGTGCGTAGCGTTGCGCAGTTGGAGGTGAACCGCCAGCAGTGGTGGATGTGGGGAGTGAGATGGCGGAGTTTTGAGAGCGGATGATCTGGACGTGTGTCCATCAGAGAGAGTAAATTTGTAAGACTGGATGTCATGAACTGATATATATATATATTGTCAACGCTATTAAGGTAAATACATTGTTTGTTCTCTATCAAAATCTTTCATTTTATGACTATACCTATCAGTAGTTAGTGTCTTCAGTTGTTAGAATCTTTTACTTAGCTGGCAGTATTGGAGCTCGCTGTATTGCAGTAGTTCGAGTAACGAAGATTTTTGTGAGGTAAGCGATTCATGAAAGGTATAGGTTACTGTTAGTCAGGACCATTCTTTTGTAGGGATTATTGAAAGTCAGATTGCGTTGCGCTAAAAATATTGTGTGTCAGTTTAGTGTTGATCAGACTAAGTAAAGAGAGAAATGTCTGAGTAGGTTCAGTTCTGCTCAGCTGTTTGAAAATCAAATAACGTAAGAGGTTTATCAGCACTGTCATTCATAAATTTTACTAAGGGGAGGTTCCAACACGGACCTGGCACTAGATAGAATACCACATAGTAATAGTAACTTAGGTGTCACTTTTAAGAGGACGTGTGAAAATACTTTGTGTTAAAGTTAAGTGTAATAAGAGCGGCGTTTTCCTTCCACAAACGTTACTCCTTCGGGTGTGGAGATTGAAGCAGGGCTTTTTGTCAATCTGTCCACGACAGTTAAATCTATTGACTTTTTTTAAAGTTATATTTCATGTGGGATAGATGAAACAACGATTCTAATTACTGGGTGCATCTCAGAGAAGAAGATGCTCACAGACGATGGGCTGATGAGCTCGAGATAGCAGGATTGAGTGTTTGCGCTCGTTACCGTGTCTACGAGCCGGTGGCACGGCGCTGCTTTGTGCAACCGCGTTGCTGTTGGCTCCTCGCCCGCCACAATGGTGGACGTATCACCTCGCCAACCGCGACGTCACCGGCCCAGACAGCATCAGGCAAAACCACGGGTGCAGCGGCTGCGGCAGCGTCACGTGCCACGTGCAGCGCTCCGAGGGATGGGCGATCCTCACCCACACGCGGTGTGCTGCTACCACACGAACGGTGGCGGAAGACGAACAGGACTATATTAACAATGAACGCTGTAAGGTGGTTAACGTCCCTCTCTCTGTCACAAACAATGTACCTTGCCAGATACGACATGATAAACCTCCTCTTTTTTTTTTGGTCATCAGTCTACTGACTGGTTTGATGCGGCCCGCCACGAATTCCTTTCCTGTGCTAACCTCTTCATCTCAGAGTAGCACTTGCAACCTACGTCCTCAATTATTTGCTTGACGTATTCCAATCTCTGTCTTCCTCTACAGTTTTTGCCCCCTACAGCTCCCTCTAGTACCATGGAAGTCATTCCCTTATGTCTTAGCAGATGTCCTATCATCCTGTCCCTTCTCCTTATCAGTGTTTTCCACATATTCCTTTCCTCTCCGATTCTGCGTAGAACCTACTCATTCCTTACCTTATCAGTCCACCTAATTTTCAACATTCGTCTATAGCACCACATCTCAAATGCTTCGATTCTCTTATGTTCCGGTTTTCCCACAGTCCATGGTTCACTACCATACTCCAGACGTACATCCTCAGAAATTTCTTCCTCAAATTAAGGCCGATATTTGATATTAGTAGACTTCTCTTGGCCGGAAATGCCTTTTTTGCCATAGTGAGTCTGCTTTTGATGTCCTCCTTGCTCCGTCCGTCATTGGTTATTTTACTGCCTAGGTAGCAGAATTCCTTAACTTCATTGACTTCGTGACCATCAATCCTGATAAGTTTCTCGCTGTTCTCATTTCTACTACTTCTCATTACCTTCGTCTTTCTCCGATTTACTCTCAAACCATACTGTGTACTCATTAGACTGTTCATTCCGTTCAGCAGATCATTTAATTCTTCTTCACTTTCACTCAGGATAGCAATGTCATCAGCGAATCGTATCATTGATATCCTTTCACCTTGTATTTTAATTCCACTCCTGAACCTTTCTTTTATTTCCATCATTGCTTCCTCGATGTACAGATTGAAGAGTAGGGGCGAAAGGCTACAGCCTTGTCTTACACCCTTCTTAATACGAGCACTTCGTTCTTGATCGTCCACTCTTATTATTCCCTCCTGGTTGTTGTACATATTGTATATGACCCGTCTCTCCCTATAGCTTACCCCTACTTTTTTCAGAATCTCGAACAGCTTGCACCATTTTATATTGTCGAACGCTTTTTCCAGGTCGACAAATCCTATGAAAGTGTCTTGATTTTTCTTTAGCCTTGCTTCCATTATTAGCCGTAACGTCAGAATTGCCTCTCTCGTCCCTTTACTTTTGCTAAAGCCAAACTGATCGTCACCTAGCGCATTCTCAATTTTATTTTCCATTCTTCTGTATATTATTCTTGTAAGCAGCTTAGATGCATGAGCTGTTAAGCTGATTGTGCGATAATTCTCGCACTTGTCAGCTCTTGCCGTCTTCCTAATTGTGTGGATGATGCTTTTCCGAAAGTCAGATGGTATGTCGCCAGACTCATATATTCTACACACCAACGTGAATAGTCGTTTTGTTGCCACTTCCCCCAATGATTTTAGAAATTCTGATGGAATGTTATCTATCCCTTCTGCCTTATTTGACGGTAAAGTCCTCCAAAGCTCTTTTAAATTCCGATTCTAATACTGGATCCCCTTTCTCTTTTAAATCGACTCCTGTTTCTTCTTCTATCACATCAGACAAATCTTCACCCTCATAGAGGCTTTCAATGTATTCTTTCCACCTATCTGCTATCTCCTCTGCATTTAACAGTGGAATTCCCGTTGCACTCTTAATGTTACCACCGTTGTTTTTAATGTCACCAAAGGTTGTTTTGACTTTCCTGTATGCTGAGTCTGTCCTTCCGACAATCATATCTTTTTCGATGTCTTCACATTTTTCCTGCAGCCATTTCGTCTTAGCTTCCCTGCACTTCCTATTTATTTCATTCCTCAGCGACTTGTATTTCTGTATTCCTGATTTTCCCGGAACATGTTTGTACTTCTTCCTTTCATCAATCAACTGAAGTATTTCTTCTGTTACCCATGGTTTCTTCGCAGCTACCTTCTTTGTACCTATGTTTTCCTTCCCAACTTCTGTGATGGCCCTTTTTGGAGATGTCCATTCCTCTTCAAGTGTACTGCCTACTGCGCTATTCCTTATTGCTGTATCTATAGAGTTATAGAACTTCAAACGTATCTCGTCATTCCTTAGTACTTCCGTATCCCACTTCTTTGCGTATTGATTCTTCCTGACTAATGTCTTGAACTTCAGCCTACTCTTCATCACTACTATATTGTGATCTGAGTCTATATCTGCTCCTGGGTACGCCTTACAATCCAGTATCTGATTTCGGAATCTCTGTCTGACCATGATGTAATCTAATTGAAATCTTCCCGTATCTCCCGGCCTTTTCCAAGTATACCTCCTCCTCTTGTGATACTTGAACAGGGTATTCGCTATTACTAGCTGAAACTTGTTACAGAACTCAATTAGTCTTTCTCCTGTAACCTTTTCTTCTACTCCTTCCCCTACACCTGCATTCCAGTCGCCCATGACTATTAGATTTTCGTCCCCCTTTACATACTGCATTACCATTTCAATATCCTCATACACTTTCTCTATCTGTTCATCTTCAGCTTGCGACGTCGGCATGTATACCTGAACTATCGTTGTCGGTGTTGGTCTGCTGTCGATTCTGATTAGAACAACCCGGTCACTGAACTGTTCACAGCAACACACCCTCTGCCCTACCTTCCTATTCATAACGAATCCTACACCTGTTATACCATTTTCTGCTGCTGTTGATATTACCCGATACTCATCTGACCAGAAATCCTTGTCTTCCTTTCACTTCACTTCACTGACCCCTACTATATCTAGATTGAGCCTTTGCATTTCCCTTTTCAGATTTTCTAGTTTCCCTACCACGTTCAAGCTTCTGACATTCCACGCCCCGACTAGTAGAACGTTATCCTTTCGTTGATTATTCAATCGTTTTCTCATGGTAACCTTCCCCTTGTCAGTCCCCTCCCGGAGATCCGAATGGGGGACTATTCCGGAATCTTTTGCCAATGGAGAGATCATCATGACGCTTCTTCAATTACAGGCCACATGTCCTGTGGATACACGTTACGTGTCTTTAATGCAGTGGTTTCCATTGCCTTCTGCATCCTCATGTCATTGATCATTGCTGATTCTTCCGCCTTTAGGGGCAATTTCCCACCCTTAGGACAAGAGAGTGCCCGGAACCTCTATCCGCTCCTCCGCCCCCTTTGACAAGGCCGTTGGCAGAATGAGGCTGACTTCTTATGCCGGAAGTCTTCGGCCGCCAATGCTGATTATTTATCAAAATTTAGGCAGTGGCGGGGATCGAACCCGGGACAGAAGACGTTTTGATTATGAATCAAAGACGCTACCCCTAGACCACGGGTAGCCATTTAATTACAAAAACGATATACACTTTATGAAAACTATACTACCAACCATCACGTCCCATTTTTCTTATTGCACGGAACTGACCCTAGAATTGAAACCTCGTAACATTCATTGCACTCCCGGTGATTATGTAAGAGTGATGACATTCTACAGCGTGTCCATAGTTAAAGTTCCAGTTTCAAAACGCTGTAGAAAGAGAAACACTTCTCAGAAAGACGTCAAATGTGAGCAGCGTGCTACTGGTACAGGGCAAACGTCATAGAACAGAAACTAAATTTTTACCAATAGATGGCACTGTAAGAGTCCTAACGTAAATGAGGCTACACATGGCAGCTGAATCGTAATATAATGGATATGGTTTCAGTTTCACAGTGTACCATCCCTACTGTTCAATGTGCATGGCTGCACAGGTTCGGCAGTCAACAGCTGTGATTCTGTTAGTTACGTAAGTCCATCCACGACGACAAGGTCGCACCATATCGGATGGGGAATATTGGGTTTTATTTATCCTGACACCAAAAACTACATGAAAACAAAATGAAATCGGATTTTAATTAACCTGTCGTCAAACAATAGAATAAAAAGCAGAATAAGATGGTTTCTAATTGTCGTGGGACTAGTGAAATCTGGTTTCGCAGGACAGAGCGGATCAGGTTGTGGAATGGGGCCAAGGTCAATTACTGTTAGTTATACAAGAACACATACAACTTTAGTCCTCAAATCAATGCAAAGTTTTCTCTTTAAAACAACAAAGATCATTTCATGGCTGAGGGCCCAAGTAACTTCTCCAGAGTAAGTTTAAATGATTGATTTTAAAACACCAGGATTTAGAGTAACGGCTTAAGTAAAATTACAATATCTTCTCAGCCAAAGGCCGAAATAATATTTCAGATTAGGTAAGGAAATTCTTTAAAAGCGAAGCATTTACAAATTCCGGATAAAGTCCATATTAAGGAAAATTCATGTTAATTCTTCGGCTGAAAGCCCAACTAAAACAAACTTCTTTACATAATAAAAGAGAGACTTTAAAGATAAGCCTTTACACAGTACAACAGAAAAACATCTTAAGAAAACTTGAAGTATCAGGTCGGTTGATGGTCCAGGCAATTGCTCAAGAATAATTAAAGAACACCGTTGACGGCCGTTTCAAGAAATTCAAGTTAATTAAAGAGAAACCTTACAGACAAAGATTTACATATTAAAGCCACAGATTCTGAAAACAAACGCGGCTGAAAGGCCTAAATGCAGAGCAACAAGAATTTTAAATGAAACACGGCTGAAGGTCTAATCTTAGTACCTGCGACCAAATTATATGACAATCACAAACAACAAACAGTGGTGCTCCGAAGTGTTGCAAGGGTTAGCGTGGGGAGGAAACACTGACCACAGTGTAGGTGAGACAGACAGCCAAGCGTAACACTAAACAATCGGGTTGCAGCACGACCTACAGACGGTTGACGAACCAACCAACCGCCTAATCAATTCCCTTCCAGCACGACAACCCAAAGTACCAGTGAAGACGAGGATCGCAGCAGGATTATGTCTCAATAATTGGCGTATAAACAAAGTCAAGGGACAATAAACACTCAAAGAGAAAAGGAGAACAACACCAAGCTGTGGAACTACACGCCGGGATGGACAGCATCAACACAGCGAGGAAAACACACTACCACAAAATTACACTAACGACCAAGGCAGGTAATCGGAACGTTAACGGTCACAAAGCGGAAGATACCGCTGGTGTACTTCAGTAATAAATTATAATCATTTCAAAGGTCAAACACCATACAGGGAGACGGATTCAAAATTTTGCCGACTCCAACACACCATCACGTTGCTGCTTGCAGGGAGAGCCCACGATGCAACCACCAGCAATCAACGAAGAGATGTCACAATGGTTGAGCTTTGATGACAGGTTCACTGATCACTCAACTCCAGTATGCAGGTGCGGTGGGCAACGAACTTAGCAGTTCTCGCAGCTAGTGCCACACAACTCCGAACGTGCATGCACGCCGCCAGCTGCCCTGGCCTGATGACAAGCCGCAGAGACTTCCTCGCTACTCCGCCGCAACCGACCAACTGCCACACACACCATGACACGGAAATACAACTGCCACACCAAAGAAGTTACAGCAGTACTAAAGTGCGCGTCATATATCTTGGCGGCGGAGTTTAGGTTCGTTCTGCGCATCTGACGTCAGAAAACACAGTCAGCCAATGAACAGAGAACGACGTTGCCAGATCTCTATTGCAGTGCAGAGCACGGACGAGTCTCTTCAGTTTTAGAAATGTTCAGTCATAAATACAGTAATAGAACAAAAGCAATGTCTTGATAGCAGACTTTCTTTTATAGAAAGTTTGGAAAAAGCATTCTTTATACCAATTGCTTCATATTCTATTAATTAATTAAACCAAACAAGCAATAAGACTCCTAATTCAGGCGATAGCAAGGAAAGGTGTTTGTTTGAATCTCACGAACTGCTTTTAAGCAATAAAGAACAGCGGTAATTGTTTATTTCCTATTGTACTTCGACGATGCGTGAGTAATTCATAGTCATACCAACAGTGTTTATAAGTAGTTGCGTGAGGTGTTAGAGTCCTTATGGAGTTACACTGTTCGATGAGCCGATGTAGCGGAACGGTTAAGGTGTTGGGCTGCTGAGTGAACGGTTAGGAGTTCAAACCTCGTGCGGTATTTAATATTTTCTTTATTTAAAAACAATATTGGAGTGCCATACTTCACGATTTTTATTCGTTTGAATGAAATTTCTAGTGCTTTGCCTCTTCATTAACTTTTTCGCTGCTGCAGACACGTGCTCCCCGCATTCCGCGCTGTGCGCGATTTTGTCATCACTGCACTTCTCGCCTGTGCAGACACATGGTGTTCCCACTGCTTTGACACACTTATCATTCGATTTCACAAAAACTATTTGGCCAAAAAATTTGATTTTTACACGTCTTCTTGACTGATACCTTCCCCCCATAAATGACTTAATTTTGTTTTGATATGTAGCATTAAATGTAGTAAACCATTGCACGAAATTTTGAAGAGTTTGCAGAGGTAAAAGTCCACTATACTTTCCGTATGGTCGATTTTAGTTGCCACAATGTTGAGAATGAAATGTGGACAAGATACCTAAATTTCATATAATATTTACTGTATAACAATATCTCATTTAATTTAAGTACCACATAGGTGTCGTATGTAATATTGAGAAATATTCCGTCTTTCGCGACTGTATTAAAAGTTTTATTTACACAGGGCGCGTTTGGCTTTATTTTAAAGTGAAAGGTGAAAAGGTATGGCACATACACAATGGTATTCATGTTCTATTTCTTGTTTTTGTTCCACAGTCGCAGTTTTACCAATGGTATTGAAATATATCCCTCTTCTGCAACTGTAATAAGCGACTTATTTAGACCAGATGCGTTTCTCTCTTTTGAAGCATCGTAAGAGGACTGTATTTTGTGTCCTCCATTGCCAAGTCACCTTTCGTAGTTTTGTGCTGCGGTAGCACAATATGCAACGTTTGTGTTGGCTCATCAGTGTTTTAGCAAATAAATGCTGTTTGTGTGTGCCACACACAAAATTATATTTGACATAGCTCTGAGCACTTCACTGACAGACGGTATATTCAAGTCCTAATGTTTTTGTAAGTCCACAGTTTTGTTTAATGTATTTTGTCTACTTCCTTTTGAGTGCTTTAAAATAAAGCCAAACGTGCCCAGTGTAAGTAAAACTTTTGTTACAGTCGCGAAAGGTGGAATATTTCTGAATATTACATACGACACTTATGTGGTACTTAAATTAAATGAAATATATAGGTATCTTGTCCACATTTCATTCTCAGCATTGTGGCAACTAAAATCGACCATCCGGAAAGTATACTCTATGGACTTTACCTCTGCAAACTCTTCAAAATTTCGTGCAATGGTTTACTATATTTAATGCTGCATAATAACTGCGTTGAACATCGAAACAAAATTAAGTCATTTATGGGGGGAAGGTATCAGTCAAGAAGATAGGTAAAAATCTACTTTTTGAACCAAATAGTTTTTGTGGAATCGAATGATAAAGAGTGTCAAAGCAGTCGGAACACAATGTGTCTGCACAGGCGAGCAGTGCAGTGACAAAATCGCCCACAGCGCGGAATGCAGGGAGCACGTCTTTGTAGCAGCGAAAGGGTTAATGCGGCCGTGGTGGCTTTACTTCATGAACTGCGCGCTCCCCCCTAAACGTAAGCTTGCGAACTATGCTATACAATGGCGCTGCTTCTCTTGGCGCGTGAGTCGTGTGCAACTGGCAACGCAGCAATCCCCCGCGTCTAGGCGGGCATGCGCGAGCCGCCAAGATAAAAGAATTGAACTATAGTATCGATAAACGCTGCTGCTGCCACTGACGGAGGCAAGTGAGCAACTCGTTCAGATGGTAACTAAGGGAGGAATAAGACGCCACTCAATGGTGACAAAATGCCCAAAAGGAAAAATGGCATTAATGTGAGCCAACCACGGGTCAACTAACACAAGACATGTCCACCGTTTTCTGTCATTCGAGTTGAATTCGAGAAATGGCATGTTCCACATCGAAGGGTCTCGGGGGCCATGTTCAGAATGCGTCGCACAATGCGTGCGTTCAAGTTAGCTAAGTTCGTGATTGGAGCACTGAACGCTACATCTTCCTGATAATCCTACAGCCAGATTGAGATCAGGTGATCTGGATGGGAAGGATGTGGGGAAATGATGACTGATAAATCTAGAATTTTCGAAACTCCTCTGCACCAGCGGAGGAGCAACATCTTGCATAAAAATTATCCTATCAACACAACCATGCTGTTGAAGGACTGGAATGACGTTTGTGCGTTAAATATTCTCATACCGTTTAACAGTGATGCTGCAGCAAACAGGACGCGCAGTACTCACCTCCCCCGAAAATACGGCCCTAGGATAAATGATACCACCAGCCTGCACCATATAGTCAGCCTTGCAGAATGAAGTGGTACCAGTTGTGCGTGTGGGATTTTTTGTTGCCCATATTCTGCAACTCTGTGTATAACATGTCCTTGCAGATGGAAATGGGCTTCGTCTGTCCACAGAATGTCCCATGGACATTCGTTGTGTTCAATGCGAGCAGGAAGTTTCAGAGCGGACGGTTGTCTTGCTGGCAGTTCAGCAGGTAGGAACTCCTGAACGTGGGTGATTTGGTATGGATAGCAATGCAGAATGCTCGCAGGCATGTAGAACGTTAGGGCAATTCCCCATCCATAGCATCTTTGCACACCAACGCTCTGCCCCTCCTGTGGAGCCGCGCTCACATCTTCGACAGACGTCGCATCAACTACTTTCCTCCCTCTGCCACACTGCGCCTCAAAAGCTCCTGTCTCTTCCAGTTATGTCATCATTTTCTCCAGACTTTTAGCAGACATCGGACCAATTCGTTTTTTCATACCCTAGGGTGTCCGGAATTTCTCCAGGCCTGTCGGCGGACAGTCACCGTTCTTGTAAAAGAGCTTTACCAGCAAAGTGCGACAGTCGTGTTGCGCGACGCGCACGTAAACTGAGGAACAGCCGTTTGTAGCGCGTTTGTTGGTTGGCTTATGATGCAGGGTACATCACAATCTGTTGGTAAAATTTTAATTTTTTCGTTTGCTCCATGACGTTTCCCCCTGCATCAACAATATACTCTTCTGATTTCACGTCATTCTGAGCAGTGGTTCTCTTTCTATGGCGTTTTGAAACTGTAACTTCAATTATAATTACCCTTTGTATTACACTTCCCTCGATGTTTTATCAGTGAAGAAGCTTTTAACGAGAATTCCGCATCGCAACTGATACTAGTGACCGCTTCTTGTGGTTTTTTTTTCCGCAGACTGATGATATTCTTATGGGTATTTTTAAACCGATGGTTATGAACTTCTTTGTGCTTCTTGTTATGAATGTTTAGCATGATGTTACACTCACGTATTTGCATTATATTTTTGTCAGTATGTGATACACACATCGTTATTTCATCTATGTCACGTCATGCATTCACAGTTATGCGCTTTCTTCATATTTTAATGTTAAGTCGCTTGTCGCTGTCACTCTTTAGCTTACTTCGAAAATTTTTATTATTATTACTTTCATTGCCAGAAAAAATAGTTTATGTTACAAGCCCGTGACTGTGCTATTAACCTAACTGTAGGTGGAATACAGACATTCTTAGGAGTGGCTCTTGGAAGGGGCGGATGGCGGTCTCAGCCTCGAAGACGCCTTTGAGCTCCCCAGAAAGATTAACGATCCTCATTTGATAGCAATCTGGATATGGGGCTGTCATCCAGGCGTGCAACGAGGAAGAATCCACGCCCCTACCCGGGATTGAACCTCAGAGCTCTAGATCGCCACAGCCACTTACTTTCTTTAAACATGTTTACTATAATCCCGTCATTTTTCTGTTAAGATTAAAATGCTGGGCGGCCCCTGTTAATATCTGAACAGGACATATCTGACACTTTTTCCTTGAGTGACGTGGGGAGAGAGAAGGAGACAATGATGAAAGGTACCTATAGTGGGAGACCGATTAAATTGCCGTACAAAATCACGTTTGTGTTATCATTCGTGTCTACACGAATAATTTTATTGCCTTCCTTCATGTCAAATCGACAAGGTAAATAGAAAAAGCTTGCATTTGACGTAAAGAATGTCCAGTCCTCGCACGATTATGAACAGTCGGTAGGTCAAAGATAAGGTCATTCTGCCAACGCATAACCAAAAGGACAGACTACAGAGGGGCGTCAGAAGCAGTCTGAAAAACTTGTAAGGGTGTTTTAGAGTAGGCTGCATTGAGAAATAATATTCTAGGAGGAAATTCGATACGTTGTTCCGCTTTGGGGTTCATTAGCAATGAAGTTAGCCTCTCAGACCGAAGCGCCAAATACATTACTTTTCTGAAAGTACACTCCTGGAAATTGAAATAAGAACACCGTGAATTCATTGTCCCAGGAAGGGGAAACTTTATTGACACATTCCTGGGGTCAGATACATCACATGATCACACTGACAGAACCACAGGCACATAGACACAGGCAACAGAGCATGCACAATGTCGGAACTAGTACAGTGTATATCCACCTTTCGCAGCAATGCAGGCTGCTATTCTCCCATGGAGACGATCGTAGAAATGCTGGATGTAGTCCTGTGGAACGGCTTGCCATGCCATTTCCACCTGGCGCCTCAGTTGGACCAGCGTTCGTGCTGGACGTGCAGACCGCATGAGACGACGCTTCATCCAGTCCCAAACATGCTCAATGGGGGACAGATCCGGAGATCTTGCTGGCCAGGGTACTTGACTTACACCTTCTAGAGCACGTTGGGTGGCACGGGATACATGCGGACGTACATTGTCCTGTTGGAACAGCAAGTTCCCTTGCCGGTCTAGGAATGGTAGAACGATGGGTTCGATGACGGTTTGGATGTACCGTGCACTATTCAGTGTCCCCTCGACGATCACCAGTGGTGTACGGCCAGTGTAGGAGATCGCTCCCCACACCATGATGCCGGGTGTTGGCCCTGTGTGCCTCGGTCGTATGCAGTCCTGATTGTGGCGCTCACCTGCACGGCGCCAAACACGCATACGACCATCATTGGCACCAAGGCACAAGCGACTCTCATCGCTGAAGACGACACGTCTCCAATCTTCCCTCCATTCACGCCTGTCGCGACACCACTGGAGGAGGGCTGCACGATGTTGGGGCGTGAGCGGAAGACGGCCTAACGGTGTGCGGGACCGTAGCCCAGCTTCATGGAGACGGTTGCGAATGGTCCTCGCCGATACCCCAGGAGCAACAGTGTCCCTAATTTGCTGGGAAGTGGCGGTGCGGTCCCCTATGGCACTGCGTAGGATCCTACGGTCTTGGCGTGCATCCGTGCGTCGCTGCGGTCCGGTCCCAGGTCGACGGGCACGTGCACCTTCCGCTGACCACTGGCGACAACATCGATGTACTGTGGAGACCTCACGCCCCACGTGTTGAGCAATTCGGCGGTACGTCCACCCGGCCTCCCGCATGCCCACTATACGCCCTCGCTCAAAGTCCGTCAACTGCACATACGGTTCACGTCCACGCTGTCGCGGCATGCTACCAGTGTTAAAGACTGCGATGGAGCTCCGTATGCCACGGCAAACTGGCTGACACTGACGGCGGCGGTGCACAAATGCTGCGCAGCTAGCGCCATTCGACGGCCAACACCGCGGTTCCTGGTGTGTCCGCTGTGCCGTGCGTGTGATCATTGCTTGTACAGCCCTCTCGCAGTGTCCGGAGCAAGTATGGTGGGTTTGACACACCGGTGTCAATGTGTTCTTTTTTCCATTTCCAGGAGTGTAGATCGATTTTATTCAGCATTCTAATACACATTCCATTCCCCGCTCTTTTGGCTAGAAAACCGTATTGTTCAACGCAATCTCCGTTCAACGCGACGCCCTTATGCCACCTTACTGGGATGAACTGTGTGTTCGCATGGTACCAATCCACTGGTCGACGTCGGAGCCAGCGTCACGCTGCGTCAGTAACTTTCCCAAAATCCACGTACCGCTTCCCGCAGAGTGCAACCTTCATTGGATCAAACAGGTGGAAGTCGGAAGGTGCGAGGAGGATGAGGACAAACAGTCCAGTGACGTTTTGCAAGCTCCGTTAAGGGTGGACAAGTGTGTCAGCACTGCCAACATAGATGTCTAGTTGAGCCCCGGGTGTTTGATTATGATCAGTCGATCACCCCGAATGAGTGTGTCCGCACGTTCCAAAATTGCGGGAGTATGACAGCTGTGGGTGGGCGGTAGGCACACGGGAGGTCCGTGAACAGGTTTGTGCGGCCTTGTTGTGATAATGTCAGGAGGTTCGCCAAACGACTCACCGCAGTTTTGTTCACTGTCAGGTCTCCGTAGACATTCTGCTACAGCCTATGAATATCTACGAAGCTGTGGTTTTCTGCCAAATGAAACTCGATGATAACTCTCTGCTTGGCACGCATCTCCATTACAGACGCCATTTTCAAGACTACATATAGTGCCTCCACCTGTCGGAACTTCATGAAACAATAGAGGCCTAAGTGGGAATATTCCACAATGTCCCACAACTTTGTTTGGTTACATAAAACCGAACAAGAGTGTGATACAAAATTTTGGATGGTAGTAAGGATCGAACCTGAGCCAAAGGCTCAACAGTGCCATGAGCTATCATCTATTCTATGAGAACAAGTGATACTCATTGTATCTCATGAGCCACTTGAATTCGCTCACCCAAAGGCCTGGTTGGCTAACTTCGATGATAATTAACGCAGAAACGCTGCAACATATCGAATTTTTTATTAACAGTTATGTCTCATCGCAACCTACCCTGCAACATCATTACAAGCTTTTCAGGCTGTTTCTGACCATCCAGTGTATAGTGTAGCGACACTACCGTTTGGGATGGAAAAAGTCAGTTTTGGTGCAATATTTCTGAGTGCACAAATTACTGCCAGGTGTATGCCTATTTACAGTGAGTTACACTCACCAGTAGTTGCGAAGTAAAATAGAGGTCACAGGGGTGTAGAACCGCTGTTAGAAGTACACACAGCAGTTTGCATGGCTTAAGTCAGGCACAAGAGGCCCACTGCCAACCTAAATGTTATGAGTACGTGACGCGGAGTGGTGCGTTTAGCAAAACAGAGGCACACAGCCGCATATAAATAGTATAAATAGGTGCCAAATCACTAATAAAGCATTGAAGTGTGGCAGCTCTCCTGGAGGGCAGGGCATGACACATCAGCAGCAGATGGGGCGCCAGCATTCCAGTCCACGGCAGGTCACTTGTTCGACTCTCTGAGGGCGAAACGGGGTCTGTAGCCAGCCAGCGGCGGGCCACTCCGTGGCTCGCTACTGCGGACAGTCGTCTTGGCTCCCAACACTCACAGGAGGCATCCAGGGTGAGGGCCAGAGATTCAGCTGCTTGATCGCGGGCGCTTGTTGTCGCCGCTATCTTAGCCATGCTGGTGAGGAAGCATGCCGCTGGGACACCTTGCGGCTTCCTGGTGAGTGGCGCAGAGGCAAGCGGGGACGGAGGCCACTGAGTCGGCTGTCGGCGCATCCTGACGTCGCCTCAATGCTGCCGTACAAGGCCGACACACCACAGGACGTTGGACGGGTCACTGAGGCCAAGCCGTTTCACAGACAGAGACAGCGAAGTGGTGTCCTCAGCATTGTGGGACCCGGTGACGCAGACTGAGGGGAATGCAGCACTGTAGTTGGGAACAATAATTAAACTGGAAAGCTCAGACGAGTCTTAATATGGTGGCTTCTAACTCTTCCTGCTACAGTAGTGACGCTGTGGCACGCCATTTTGCGTTATGTGTGGAGCAGCTGCCATGCATTGTGATGGCATTCTGTAGTTCATTTGAGAGTGAGAGAGTACATGTGCGAACTTTTAATACAAGCAGATGAGCAGATGCTAAGTTCCTTTTTGAAATAACATCTGCAGTTTGCGCAGCATGTAATTGTACACACAGACGCAATAAAATTAATAGTATTTCATACTTCATGTCAGCACTGTTCGAAAATATTATGTTGATGTTTTAATGATTTTCGTCTTTTGTCTTGTACACTAGCACAGAAATAATTTTCATGTGTTCAACTGTACTTAAATATGAGTGTAGTCTGAAAAGTTTCCAACCTAACAAACAACATAAACTGCTTACTTCTCCCAGCGAGACTCCCATCTCTTTAAAAAGTTGGAAAAACAGGGTCTTTATCTGCAAAACAGTTATTTTCGAAGGTGGCTGTCTCTTCATTTGATAGAAAATTCTGTCCTTCGAGCTCAACTTACAGCCGAGGGCAGAGAGAGGAAAGGTCGCTCGGGGCTTGATATGGTGAGTAAGGAGCGTGGTCAAGCAGTTGAAAGAAAAAATTGTGGATTTTCGCCACATCAACCTCTGTGTGAGTCGGCGCATTCTCTTGGTGAAACAAAGTTGTTTTCTTCTGCAGATGTAACAGTATTGCGTCAAATTGGGGTTTCAGCTTGTCATGTAGCGTCGCGTAATATGCTCTTGTATTTTTTCCTCTTTCTCTAGCACCATTCGATGACCTTGAGCCATGTGGTTGTAGTTTTTGACCGTCCCGAACACTCATCGTTACCAAACCTGGTGTGGCCACGTTTCAGTTAAGCTGCCCAAAAAAATGATGGTGTAGAGTCTCCAGACACAATGTCCAACTCGTGTTTAAATTGCATAGGCGAATCGACTTTCAGAAACGAAAGGCTAATGACACTTCGTTACTCGATTTTGTCTGTTTTCACAAAACCTTCCCATTGGCTCACTAAAACGACTGTCAAGCAACAACTAAAAAAGACCACTCCATCTAAAGGCCACAAGTGGCCCATCGGGACCATCCGACCGCCGTGTCATCCTCCGAGGAGGATGCGCGACGAAAATAACCGAAATTCTGTTGAGTGCCTTATCACACAAGTGCCCCAACTTTAGTTGACAAGTGCTGGTATCTTCATGTTGAGTTAGAAAACTTTTCCAACTACATTCGTTGGTGGTATTATTATTTTCCCCTAGGTTAACATTGGCCCCCATAAAACCGTCTTCTCTTTGAACTTGAAATGAGTCGTACATACAACTGAAATTAAGTTAAACTTTCTGAAGAACGTTCGTCTCTGACAGCTTTATTATTCTTGGAGAGCTTTGTGTAGAAAAGGTCTTATTGAAACACACGAAGATGGAACCAAAGCAAAATTTTTCCGACCGTGACTTCTACTTATAATTGTTCCCCTACTGATCGTCTGGGATTACAGTATTTGTATGAAAGCTTGTGACACTGACGAGAGACGACGTATATAAAGTGCTATAGTGCTATTCTCAAAGTTAATATTGTTTCCGACTATACTGTTAAACGCTAACAGCTGAAAGTTATTTCTTTTTTTTTTTTCCTACGCTCTATTATTCACCGCGCCCCTTTCTTTTGCCGTCGAATATCACGGCGGAATGATGTTCAGTTTTCTTCATTCTGGGCGCGGTGCTGCTTCTCTATGGTATTCTTTCTCCTGAGGCATACCTAAACAAGAAAAGATTGACTTAGAATACTCTAAGAACACGCGTAGTGTGAAACATTGTCGAGTACCTACACAGGTAGCGCCTCGGGGAGGTGACTCTGTACCTAAGTCTCTCATGTATCCATAAAAAGTTTCTGATGTAACTATGGGTCATATTACAAATACATAGCTAGTGTGCGTTTACTTGGAATAGTATATGTGTAGACATGTGCCTCAATACCACCCATGATTCGATATAATTCTGATTTTGGTATCGCCCGTAAATTATTCATTGTATGTTGTTTTTAGTATACGAAATTTCAAAACACGAATAGAATGATTATCGAAAGGTACTTTCTCTAAGTTCTTTCGATTATCAGAATTCCCTGTTTCTCTGAACATCTTCGTCCTGGCGCCGTGGTCGGGACGGAGCATTTCCGTAGGACGATCATCTGGCAGACAGTACTGCCCACTGCTACTTTTCTTTCAGCCTACTGTTCTAGCAGAGGGCGCTCTACTGACAAGGTTAAAAGTCAACAGAAAACTTTCCCCTTATTCCACATGGATTTTATAATGTTTCACGCGTTCTTAATTACGGAACAAATAGAGCAGAAATAGGGAATGACTTCCACGCAATTCGAAATGCTAAGCAGTATTCGTTTCTAGTTAAAGGCCAATGAAATAATTTATTTGTAATTCTTGGTATTATCCTTAGCTATTTCTAATGGATGTGGACCATTATTTGTTTCTTCGTAGCTAAGACTGTGTATTCCGTTGCGTACATTTGCACACAGTATCAGGTTTGATGCTGAATAAGCCTATTTCCTCTATAGGTAGGAGTATATGTCCCGTTGCGTGTAGCTGGCTGACACATAGTGTTAAGAGCACAGTTACTTTCAGCACGTGTAAGCTGAATATTACAGTTAATAAATGAATGTCTCTGACATGTCAGAACATGAGAAAGCGATCGTAAGCAGATAATCAAATGTAAAATTATAAAAATTTTAAAAATTTTCTATAATATCTTTTTTTAAAATTTTCATAAATTTTCTATATATTGTCTCAATCGCGTTCAACATTAAACATGTTTTTTTAAATTTTTTTTATTCTTTATTTTTTATTTTTTGCAAAGTGATCACCAGTTGCGGCAGCTCAGGTACCATCATCAGATCTGAGAACACACAAACCAAAGGTAAAAGAAAAAATGTCCTAAGTAACAACTGCTACTGATATACATTTTAAAAAAATTACAGGGAATTAACGTACCACACGTAATATTATAAATGCACTAACAGTGCACAGAACATTTGGATCGTTCGTATCATTCTTATTTTAAATCTTCAAACAAAATCTGATGCGAACAGCTTAAAACCAACACAAGTGCAAATATATCACGTACTGGTTCAAATGGCTCGGAGAACTATGGGACTTAACATCTGAAATCATCCCCCTAGAACTTAGAACTACTTAAACCTAACTAACCTAAGGATGTCACACACATCCATGCTCAATGCAGGATTCGAACCTGCGACCGTAGCGGTCGCGTGGTTCCAGACTGAAGAGCCTAGAACCGCTCGGCGACACCGACCGGCTATCACGTACTGACAAACAAATATGTACAATAAATAATTATCTATAAGGAAGACTATTTTCTTGAACGTGCCACACTCTCTGTGACAGCCACTGAGCCACTGAAACAGGGATACTGTACAGCGTCGTAAACAGTTTATACTCTGAAACGCCTATGTAATTATTTTCGTGCAGTCAGCAACTGCATGTAGAAATGTTTGCTTTTAGTGAACAGCTCATAAAACCAATGTGATTATGCAAAATATTAAATATCTAAATATTCATATATCAAGGTGTGTGTTAAATACAGTACAGCTTCCACGGTAATACAAACACTGGGTGACACGTGACCCTCCCACGTACTGATAGTTACAGAAATACTGAATGTTGCGTTTACGCAAAAATGGCAAGTTAACATTTATAGAATGTACCGGTAGCTGGAGTTAAAAGAGTATTAGCGATAAGTGTAAGAAAATATTTTTTCCTTAAAAAAAAAAAGACAACAGAAGTTACTTAAGTTAACGTTAATGCATATCGAAAAGGATAAAGAATATGAAACTACATTACAAAGCTGACGACTTAAATTTATAAATGCCTTGTTAATAAGATAGACGAAGCAAACAAATTCTGTACTTCACTACACGACATAATTCACCTACATTCATTAAAAAACCATATAAATTAATAACCTATATTTAAAACCTTTGAAAATTTTAAATTTTTTTAGTGGCAATTTTCCAACATTTTTGCAAGTTCATATTTAATTAAAGATTAATAAAGATGACTTTTACTCTATTTTCCTGTCACCTTGCGCACGCAATACTGATACAAAGAACTCTCCACCCTTCACTCTGTTAGGCTTTGCCAAGTATATATGAATAACGAAGAATGTCTGCAGCAGAATCTACGCACATTTTAAACTGAACTCCCCCGCCGCGTTTTTCTGGCTGTAGGTGGAGGTTAATCTCTGGAACCACTGGGGGGATTCTGATAGGATTTTCAAATGGTTCAAATGCCTCTGAGCACTATGGGACTTAACATCTGAGGTCATCAGTCCCCTTAGGATTTTCAGTAACAGATACACTGATGCACAAGTAAGGCAACCTGTGGCTGTACAGGTATGAGCAGCCCTTAGAGGCTCCCTTTCACACATTCCTTTGAAATATTTGGTGACTAAAGCCCTTCTGGCCAGTTATTTATTTCATACGTGGCATGTAAGTACTGTCTCTGTCTTGTATTGTTTGTCAGTACTTACACCTTTTTATATAAAATTTTTTTCCCTATAAATTTGTAATTATCTTATAGATCACTTTAAATGTCTAAATTCTGATGAAAGCACACTTAGAAGTCTTGAAACCTGGTTAATAAGACTAAAAAAATTGTGACCGAGGGCTCCTTTGTTACAATTTTCTGTATACAAACTATAACCACGACGGCAAAGAAATCGTCCGCCGTAGATGCTTTGTCCTACCCATTCAAGGCCGGGGTGGGTCGTCGGTTACTTACACAGATATGCAAAGGCTCCCTACATCTGTCTGCCAGCTCGGCACGAGACTGTATTTGAGATTACGCTGTTTACTAAGTAAATATGATGTAGCAGCTCCTGTACAGTGTAAATTACTCCCTAGACAGTGGCTGCTACCCGGAGACGAAATCCAGCATCTGAGTAATATGCACTGTGTTATTTATTCAGTCGCAGAGCGCGGTTCTTGTCCCTCGTCGTGTAAATATGTTCTGACCTCTCTGCGAGTGGGCACGTTGCTAACCGTGCTACAGACTGAGTGCCGGGCACTCTTTTCTCTGAAAGATACAGCGAAATTCTTCGGCTTTGCGAGTCTGTGGAGCTGCTTTGCTGCGCAAGGGTTGTGCATCACTCCGTAATGGACGTCTGCTTCTCGTGAAGTTACTCCAGCATTATTAGCCTTCCGTTCTTTGAATCTGACAGACTGAGAAAGACACACGCTGTCTGACTCCTTATTTCTGTAGGCAACACATTTCCATTTCATTTTTGTTTTCTCTGCAATATGATCGACATCAAGAAGTCACCTTTGTAGCTTCACTTCAGGTCTACCCATCTGCAATTAGAAAATTTTTTTTTCTTTCTGTGCTGAAACTGGAATAAAGTACAGGAGCTTAGAATGATGTTTTGAAATTATCTTCCTAACAAAACAGTTTTCATATATCAAACGGACATCTGAATTATTGTTTCTGTAGCGTTGGCTTCTGTGTGGCTCGTTGCTAAAAGCTCTGGTACAGGACTGCCGAAAGAAAAGCGACACCAAAAAATAATTAACGCAGAGTAATGAAATTTCGAGAATACATTCATCTAGGTAACATACAAATATTTAAGTGATTAACGTTGCAAGATCACGGGTTAATGTACGCACCAGATCAAGGACCGCGAATGTGAAATGCTGATACTGTGAAATGGTGGTACATTAATAGCCGGTGTAATCGCAAGAATGTTGAATGCAAGCACGCAAACGCGCATGCATTGCGTTGTACAGGTGTCTGATGTCAGTTTTTAGGATGGAGTCCCATGCCTGCTACACTCGGTCCGTCATCACAGGGACGGTTAATGCTGGTCGTACATGACGGCAGAGTTGTCGTCCGATGAAGTCAAACATGTGCTCGACTGAAGACGGATCTGGTGATCGAGCAGGCCAAGGCAGCATGTCGACGTTGCCTTGGCAGAGCACGATGGGTTACAACAGCGTTGTGTGGGCGAGCGTTATCCTGCTGGAAAACATCCCTTGGAATGCTATTCATGAATGGCAGCACAACAGATCGAGTCACCAGATTGACGTACAAATTTGCAGTCAGCGTACTTCAGATGGCGACAAAATGCTCCTGGTGTCGTACTAAATTGCACCCCAGACCATGCCTACAGGTGTAGGTCCACTGTGTGTATAGCAAGCAGACAGGTTGGTTGTAGCCCCCCCCCCCCAAAAAAAAAAAAAAAAAGCCACTGGTCACCTTCTGACCAACACGCGGTCGTCACTGGCACCTAGGCAGTACCAGCTCTCGTCAGAAAACACAACGTACCTACACGCTGTCGTCCAACGAGCTCTTGTTTCGCACCACTGAAGCCGCAGTGAAACGCACCCTACAGGGCTTCTGGTTCGGAGCTGTCCTTAAAGTAACCGATTTGTAGCACTTATCTGTGTCACAGTGGTGCCAACTGCTGCTCAGACTGCTGCTGCAGATGCAATACGATGCGCCAGAGCCATACGCTGAACACGATGGTCTTCCCTCTCGGTAGAACCACGTGGGAGTCAGGCGTGCGGTCTTCTTGCGATCGTGCACTCTCGAGACCACGCTGCCAGCAATCACCAATCCTTCACGTCCCTCCTCAATATCGCAGAAGGAACATCCTCCTTCGCGCAGCCCAATTACACCATCTCGTTGATAATGTCGACTTACGGCGTTCGTCGCTGACATCAACTCAACGCATCTAACCTCATAGGCGACTGATGATCACGGCCGTTACAACGTGAATTTAAAGTAAACTGGATCTACATACTCATAGTGGCGCGCCTAACACCACTGTTATGCGACTGGGGCGAAATCTGAACAGGCATCATCTTTCAGATGTAAAGAGACCCTATCAACTTCCGTTTACGTCGCAGTTCTCCTTTTCCGTGTTTGCGATTTTTTTCCGTCAATGTATATTTCTCAACACGGATTACATACTTTCAGTTATCAGGACGTATTCTGAAAATTTCCACACGGATTTAATAAATGGCAGTCAACGTTTTTAGAACTGTTGACGTCGAATGATGTTTTTCGAACGTGTGGTAGCCAGTTTTAAGGCTGCACATTGAAATGCTGTCTAGTTCCATACAGCAAGAGTTTGGAGGCACAAGTTCTACGAAATATAGCTTATGTGTCTGTTTGTTCAGTATTAGGGTGTCCTACCAACCTCCACACGTTTTCATGTTTTGCTGCTTACAACAAAAGGGAAGCCTGAAAACAGATTAATATGAATTAATTGTGAAAATTCTTGAGTGGAAATTTGGAACACAAATTTAGGTGGAAGAGAAAGAAAACTTTGTATGTAGAGCGTCCACAGTTAATACGAAAGTGAAAGAACTTCGTATGCCCAAACCCGATCTAAACATGAATTAAAAACAAAAAAAGTACAAATACAAGGCTATTACAAATGATTGAAGCGATTTCATAAATTCACTGTAGCTCCATTCATTGACATATGGTCACGACACACTACAGATACGTAGAAAAACTCATAAAGTTTTGTTCGGCTGAAGACACACTTCAGGTTTCTGCTGCCAGAGTGCTCGAGAGCGCAGTGAGACAAAATGGCGACAGGAGCCGAGAAAGTGTATGTCGTGCTTGAAATGCACTCACATCAGTCAGTCATAACAGTGAAGTGAACAGACACAATGTGCGAATCTGGGCGGTAGAGAATCCTCACGCATTCGTGTAACAAATTCGCAATTCACCAAAGGTTAACGTGTTTTGTGCAATCTCACGGCTTAAAGTTTACGGCCCCTTTTTCTTTTGCGAAAAAAACGTTACAGGACACGCGTATCTGGACATGCTGGAAAATTGGCTCATGCCACAACTGGAGACCGACAGCGCCGACTCCATCTTTCAACAGGATGGTGCTCCACCGCACTTCCATCATGATGTTCGGCATTTCTTGAACAGGAGATTGGAAAACCGATGGATCGGTCGTGGTGGAGATCATGATCAGCAATTCATGTCATGGCCTCCACGCTCTCCCGACTTAACCCCATGCGATTTCTTTCTATGGGGTTATGTGAAAGATTCAGTGTTTAAACCTCCTCTACCAAGAAACGTGCCAGAATTGCGAGCTCGCATCAACGATGCTTTCGAACTCATTGATGGGGACATGCTGCGCCGAGTGTGAGAGGAACTTGATTACCGGCTTGATGTCTGCCGAATCACTAAAGGGGCACATATCGAACATTTGTGAACGCCTAAAAAAACTTTTTGAGTTTTTGTATGTGTGTGCAAAGCATTGTGAAAATATCTCAAATAATAAAGTTATTGTAGAGCTGTGAAATCGCTTCAATCATTTGTAATAACCCTGTATATACGAGGGAATATACGCAATTTCAACGGAGATATGAGCCGTATCATGTTTAGCCACTGACAATACATCTGTAACTATGTAGCACAACAAAACATACTAAAAGTGACGCTTTTTGGGCAGATATTTAATTTGATCTATCAGTTAAATAGCACGTTTTCATAATATGGAGGTATACATACGAAAGCCAGCATATGTGGCTTGAAAGCTTCGTAAGTATTGAAATCAGAATGGGAGCTGCTCGGTTTGCTTCCGTCAGCCAGTTACAGTAGATGACCTGACGTCACGGAACATCACTGTTCCGTCATGCGAACTCATCAACGCGACGCATTAAGCAGACACGAAAAACATTAAACGTCTTAAGTTCGAAATTGAACACAGGGAAAACGTAAGCCATGCAGGGAAGCTAACATACGCGGAATTGAAAATCTCTCCAAAAATATTAATTTCCAGCAAGGCGTTGAAGTGTCGGGAAATGTAACTTTTGCGTCTAAATACGCTACACAGAGACCTTATCTTTTGAGCTAGCTTTTAGTGTTATTTGGTAGCTGATTATGAAACACAAAAGTCACACGGCCTGTAAATTTTTTAGAGAGCTCTGGCATCGTAGATACAATCGGTAAACGTCTTTCAGCCGTCCCCGGTATGGATACATGGATACAAGCCATGCATCCACGAGAGTGAGAACCTCTTGAAGTGCACCGCTCCTCCGTTCTTGAAAGAAACATGCATGTATGTCGTGCTACCAGTAAAATATGCTACTGATACTAATAAGAATAATGACAATAGAAAGAATAAATTACAACAAATGTTCGAAGGAGTAAGCGACATCCACGATTTATTACAGGTCCACACGATATTACGATCCACGGCGATCTATTGCCATAACAAAAATGCTTCAAATGGCCCTAAGCACTAATAGACTTAACATCTGAGGTCATCAGTCTCCTACAATTAGAACTACTTAAACCTAACTAACCTAAGGACATCACATACTTCCATGCCCGAGGCAGGATTCGAACCTGCGACCGCAGCAGCAGGACGGTTGCGGACTGAAGCTCCCTGAACTGCTCCGCCACAGCAGCCGGTCATTGCCATAACAAAAGAGACATATGGACGTGTAAAATCTTCCCAGAAGAGGATTTAGTGAAGCATAAATTTTTTGCCTTTAACTGTCAGCTTTACTTCAGTCACAACAACTGTAACTGAAGAGTCTTTCCACAGTGAAACATTTCGTGCCTGTGTCATTCCAAATAAACACCCTATCGCATACAGATTCACTAAACGAAATGGAATCTGAAAACATCTTCACACCACCTTCATAAAATCTTAACTCTCGTTTCTTTTCCTTCAGTGCACGAAAGTGTATCTATGGCGGCGACCGTGGACATCGCAGAATTATTGGCTCCATCACAAGTGGCGGTCACTACGCCACGTCATCACCGGTCGTGCAAGTCAGCCGAAAATTGTTATATAGCCCCACATATAACAAGCGGATGTGGGTTCTCCGCGTGCAGCCACCTCAAGTAGGCTTCCGAGAGCTACGCTAAAGGCGGCAGAACACAGGATGGGGCAGATAACGTTGACGCGCAAGCGGAGACGATGTCTATTGTAACGAGACGCAGCGCCGTCGGCACATCTCACTATATGGTTAACGTGATGTGGCGCTCTGAGCGATTACCAGCGGAGTTGGCAGCTTCATTTGGTTCGAAAACCATACAGTTTGTTCACGAAAATGGACCAACGCAAAATTTCTACGTTAGCTCTCCCCTTGTCCATATGTTCTCCATATGCTGTCTGTCTGTGGTATACATAAATAAAAACTTCGATATCCGTGAACGTGTAATAAGACAAAAAGGAAAGACACATGTTCATGTCCACCTCAGTTTTTTTTTCTTTATTGTGCACGGGAGAGGGAGAGGGAGTAGGAGGGGACAGCCACTCAGCAGAAGGGATGGCGAGGAGAGGGAGCCCTGAGGAGGAGGCAGGAGGAAGATGGGGTTAGAGTTGGTAGGAAGGGTAGATGTCAGGGCGAAGCTCATCATCTGGGAGGGGTAGATGTTGGAAGTTGCGGTGGGAAAGGAAGCGGAGGGTGTGGAGATGGAGAGAGGGTGGGACACAACGGTAAAGCTGTGGCAATGGGCTGGAGGTGGAGAGGAAGGAAGACACCAGGGGGTGAGGGGTGTCAAGGCAGCAGCCAATATATATGATGCGGATGTGTTCAAGGAAAAGGAGAAGGTGGGGGAAGGGGATGAGGTCGTAGAGGATGCGTTTGGGGGACAGAAGGTGGATGCGTAAGGCGAAGCAGAGTGCATGGCGTTCGAGGATTTGGAGGGATTTATAGAAACTGGGAGGGGCAGAAATCCGAGTGAAGCTGGCATGACAAAGGATGGGGAGGATCAAGGATTTGTAGATGTGAAGGATGGTGGAAGGATGCAGACCCCATGTCCAGCTGGACACGAGTTTGATTAGGTGGAATCTGTTGTGAGCTTTGTGTTGGATGGTAAGGAGATGGGGAGTCCTGGTGAGTCCATCTCAGTAAGGATATCAGCTTATAAAGACAGAACAAACGCATTCCTGACAGAAAACTCACAAATATTTAGTTTTATTTAATTCATCTGACTGGTTTGATGCAGCCCGCCACGAATTCTTCTCCTGTACCAACCTCTTCGTCTCAGAGTAGCACTTGCAACCTACGTTCTCTACTATCTGATGGATGTATTCCAATCTCTGTCTTCCTCTACAGTTTTTGGCCTCTACAGCTCCCTCTAGTACCATGGAAGTCATTCCCTCATGTCTTAACAGATGTCCTATCATCCTGTCCCATCTCCTCGTCAGTGTTTTCCACATATTCTTTCCTCTCCGATTCTGCGTAGAACCTCCTCATTCCTTACCCTATCAGTCTACTTAATTCTCCACCTTCATATGTACCACCACATCTCAAATGCTTCGATTCTCTTCTGTTCCGGTTTTCCCACAGTCCATGTTTCACTGCCATTCAGTGCTGTGCTCCAAACGTATATTCTCAAAAATTTCTTCCTCAAATTACGGCCTATGTTTGATACTAATAGACTGCTCTTGCCCAGGAATGCCCTTTTTTCCATTGCTAGTCTTCTTTTGATGTCCTCCTTGCTCCGCCCGTCGTTGGTTATGTTGCTGCCTAGGTAGCAGAACTTCTTAACTTCATCTACTTCGTAATCATCATTCCTGATATTAAGTTTTTCACAGTTCTCATTTCTGCTACTTCTCATTACTTTCGTCTTTTTTGTTTACTCTCAGTCCATGTTTGTACTCATTGGTTTGTTCGTTCCATTCAGCAGATCATATAATTTTTCTTCACTTCCGCTCAGGATAGCAATATCATCAGCGATTCCTATCATATTGTATATTACCCGTCTCTCCCTGTAGCTTACGCCTATTTTTCTCAGAATTTCGAATTCTCACACCAGTTTACTTCGTCGAACGCTTTTTCTAGGTCGGCAAACCCTATGAACGTGTCTTGATTTTTCTTTAGTCTTGCTTCCATTATCAACCGCCTCAGTATTGCCTCTCTGGTGCCTTTACCTTTCCTAAAGCCAAACTCATCGTCATCTAACACATCCTCAATTTGCTTTTCCATTCTTCTGTATATTATTCTTGCCAGAAATTTGGATGAATGAGGTGTTAAGCTCATTGTGCTATGATTCCGGCACTTTTCAGCTCTTCCAGTCTTTGGAATTGTGTGGATGATGTTTTTCCGAAAGTCAGACGGTATATTGCCAGGCTCATACATTCTTAACAACTTAAATAGTCATTTTGTTGCTGCTTCCCCTAATGGTTTTAGAAATCCTGATCAAATGTTATCGATCACTTCTGCCTTATTTGATCTTAAGTCCTCCAAAGCCCTCTGGATCCCTTATCTCTTCTAAATCGACTACTGTTTCTTTTCCTATCACATCAGACAAATCTTCCTCCTCACAGAGGCCTTCGATGTACTCTTTCCACCTATCCGATCTCTCCTCTGCATTTAACAGTGGATCTCCCGTTGCACTCTTAATGCTACCACCCTTGCTCTTAATTTCACCGAAGTTTGCTTTGACTTCCTTAAACGCTGAGTCAGTCCTTCCGACAATCATTTCTTTTTCGATTTCATCACAGTTTTCATGCAGCCATTTCGTCTTAGCTTCCCTGCACTTCCTATTTATTTCATTCCTCAACGGCTTGCATTTCTGTATTTCTGGTTTTTCCTGAACATTTTTATACTTCCTTTCCTCATCGATCAGCTCATTTCTTCTGTTACCCATGGTTTCTTTGCAGTTACCTTCTTTGTACCTATGTTTTTCTTTCCAGCTTCTGTGATTGCCCTTGTTGGAGATGTGCGTTCCTCTTCAACTGTACTGCCTACTGGACTACTCTTTATTGCTGTATCTACAGCCTTAGAGAACTTCAAGCGTATCTCGGAATACCTCAGTACTTCCGTAGCCTCTTCTTTGCGTATTGATTCTTCCTAACTAATCTCAAACTTCAGCCTACTCTTCATCTCTACTACACTGACAGTCTATATCTGTTCCTGGGTACGCCTTACAATCCAGTATCTGGTTTCGGAATCTCTGGCTGACCATGATGTAATCTAACCGAAATCTTCCCATATCACCCGGCCTTTTCCAAGTATGCCTCCTCCTCTTGTGATTCTTGAACTGAGTATTCGCTGTTACTAACTGATATTTATTACAGAACTCAATTAGTCTTTCTTCTCTCTCATTTCTTGTCCCAAGTCCATATCCTCATGTAACCTTTCCTTCTACTGCTTTCCCTACAACTTCATTCCAGTCTCCCACAACTATAAGATTTTCAATTCCCTTTATGTATTGTATTACGCTTTCAGTATCCTCATATATATACACTCTCTATCTCTTCATTTTCACCTTGCGACGTCGGCATGCGTACCTGAACTATCGTTGTCGATGTTGCTTTGCTGTCGATTCTGATAAGATCAGCCCTATCACTGAATCGTTCACAGTAACACACTCGCTACCCTACCTTCCTATTCAACGAATCCTACTCCCATTATACCATTCTCTGTTGCTTTTGATATTTCCCTACACTTATCTGACCAGAAATCCTTGTCTTCTTTCCAATTTCACTTCACTGACCCCTACTACATCTAGATTCAGTCTTTGCATTTCCCTTTTCAGATTTTCTACCTTCCCTACCACATTCAAGTTTCTGACATTCCACGCCCCGACTTGTAGAACGTTATACACTCCTGGAAATTGGAATAAGAACACCGTGAATTCATTGTCCCAGGAAGGGGAAACTTTATTGACACATTCCTGGGGTCAGATACATCACATGATCACACTGACAGAACCACAGGCACATAGACACAGGCAACAGAGCATGCACAATGTCGGCACTAGTACAGTGTATATCCACCTTTCGCAGCAATGTAGGCTGCTATTATCCCATGGAGACGATCGTAGAGATGCTGGATGTAGTCCTGTGGAACGGCTTGCCATGCCATTTCCACCTGGCGCCTCAGTTGGACCAGCGTTCGTGCTGGACGTGCAGACCGCGTGAGACGACGCTTCATCCAGTCCCAAACATGCTCAATGGGGGACAGATCCGGAGATCTTGCTGGCCAGGGTAGTGGACTTACACCTTCTAGAGCACGTTGGGTGGCACGGGATACATGCGGACGTGCATTGTCCTGTTGGAACAGCAAGTTCCCTTGCCGGTCTAGGAATGGTAGAACGATGGGTTCGATGACGGTTTGGATGTACCGTGCACTATTCAGTGTCCCCTCGACGATCACCAGTGTTGTACGGCCAGTGTAGGAGATCGCTCCCCACACCATGATGCCGGGTGTTGGCCCTGTGTGCCTCGGTCGTATGCAGTCCTGATTGTGGCGCTCACCTGCACGGCGCCAAACACGCATACGACCATCATTGGCACCAAGGCAGAAGCGACTCTCATCGCTGAAGACGACACGTCTCCATTCATCCCTCCATTCACGCCTGTCGCGACACCACTGGAGGCGGGCTGCACGATGTTGGGGCGTGAGCGGAAGACGGCCTAACGGTGTGCGGGACCGTAGCCCAGCTTCATGGAGACGGTTGCGAATGGTCCTCGCCGATACCCCAGGAGCAACAGTGTCCCTAATTTGCTGGGAAGTGGCGGTGCGGTCCCCTACGGCACTGCGTAGGATCCTACGGTCTTGGCGTGCATCCGTGCGTCGCTGCGGTCCGGTCCCAGGTCGACGGGCACGTGCACCTTCCGCCGACCACTGGCGACAACATCGATGTACTGTGGAGACCTCACGCCCCACGTGTTGAGTAATTCGGCGGTACGTCCACCCGGCCTCCCGCATGCCCACTATACGCCCTCGCTCAAAGTCCGTCAACTGCACATACGGTTCACGTCCACGCTGTCGCGGCATGCTACCAGTGTTAAAGACTGCGATGGAGCTCCGTATGCCACGGCAAACTGGCTGACACTGACGGCGGCGGTGCACAAATGCTGCGCAGCTAGCGCCATTCGACTGCCAACACCGCGGTTCCTGGTGTGTCCGCTGTGCCGTGCGTGTGATCATTGCTTGTACACCCCTCTCGCAGTGTCCGGAGCAAGTATGGTGGGTTTGACACACCGGTGTCAATGTGTTCTTTTTTCCATTTCCAGGAGTGTAGTTTCGTTAATTTTTCAATCTTTTTCTCATGCTCACCTCTCGCTTGGCAGTCACCTGCCGGAGATATGAATGGGGGTCTATTCCGGAATCTTTTGCGAATTGAGAGAACATCATAATACTTTTTCAATTACAGACCACATGTCCTATGGATACAAGTTATGTGTCTTTAATGCAGTGGGTGCCATTGCCTTCTGCACCCTTATGCCGTTGATCATCACTGGTTCTACCGCCTTTAGGGGCAGTTTCTAACTCCAATGGTAAGATAGTGCCCTAAACCTCTGTCCACTCCTCCGCCCTCTTTGGCCGTTATCAGAATGAGGGTGACTTCTTGTGCCGGCAGTCTTCGGCCGCCAATGCCTTTATTTAGATACATAACATAAAGTATTACAAAAATTATTTGTGTTAATGTCGCAAGTAAGTCCCACAACCTTTTGGAAAACGCGAAGGTGAAAAAAAAAATTAGATAGGAGTCGACATCTATATCAACCTAATCTCTGCAGCGTAACATTTTCTTCCTTATTATTTGTTGCATTTAATCGAGGCAGACGTCACATGACATCCGTTCAAGTTCATCGTTGATCCATTCACCTGAGTTACCGCGCCGCCATGCTATGCTGTAGCTTCAGTATAAAAGACTATGGAACTGATCTTACAGTTGTTTATAGGCTTTAGTCGCCAAATGTTATTAATTTGTATTTCATTATAATATATCCTACCAGGAAGACACGTTTTCATAAATCTTCAATGTGTGCTGGCTTTAAAGCAGCTTACTCTGAAAACACGCGAGTTATAACTTGATAATAGCTACACACCAAAATTCTGGCCGGCCGGTGTGGCAGAGCGGTTCTAGGCGCATCAGTCTGGAACCGCGCGACCGCTACGGTTGCAGGTTCGAATCCTGCCTCGGGCATGGATGTGTGCGATGTCCTTAGGTTAGTTAGGTTTAAGAAGTTCTAAGTTCTAGGGGACTGATGACCTCAGATGTTAAGTCCCATAGTGCTCAGAGCCATTTGAACCATTTTTGAACCAAAATTCTGTAACCACCAATATGATGTTTCCCGTAGTTTTATTACAACGAACCAATAACACGTCGTTCTGGAGACATTCAATCTGCCAGTGCTTAGAAACAGCGTATATTCATGGGGTGTTAGATATAACATAAAACCAACCGAATGTGTTCTTCTGCTGAACAAGACAAGTACAATACGGTGTCTTGCTTTCTACGGGTCTCATGATTTCTGCTTCTGTCTTTGGGACCGTTCTTCCTTACTACTGGTTCTATTTATGTAGCCGAAATATTGCAGAACTTCTTTTGCGTTTCAAGCGACAAAATGGCTGCTCAACGTGAAATAGCGGGAAGTGACGTCACAAAACTCGTAGAAAGCCACGTCAGCGTTAGCTAACTCGTCCCGTGTGTCGACGACTTAAACCATAATCTTCTCACCGTCATTTCCGCTGGACGTTGCTGGACTTCGCCAAATTCTTTGTGTAGGAAGCAAGTGCTACAATGCAACGGATAGCCTTGCAACAGTCTTGAAGGAGTAAATAGTTACGCATCAAGCGTCGTGTTAGCACAATCTAACACAACAGTCGCGACACTTCGCCTCGATTTTGTTGCCTACTGCGCCAGCAGCGCGCCAACCGGCCGGTAAGTTAAACTGTTAACGTTCGTAGCGATCGTGACAGCGAAGTTACTTACTTTGGTTTTATACAATGGTTTTTACAAACGGTAGCAGCAAAACAGCAACAAGAAGACGCCACATCTGTCTTTCTTCGTGTTTCGTAAGGACCCCGAGAGGTATATACTTAACCTATACTCAGGATTCGCTTGCAAACTACGTATGTATTAATGATTACTATTTCGTTTTAGGAGACGAAAATGGCTACTGAACAGCAGCGAGAAGATCTTATGGAAAAAGATCCTGTTTATTTTTATAATAATGAAGAGTTTTGTTCGGTAATCTTTGAACAAAACCAGTTCATGAATGCAGACAATAATAAACTCGTGTAGAATGCAGTAACCACACTGTCTGACATCCCAAGTAAGCCACCTTAGCTCGCCCGGTCGGCCGTGCGGTCTCACACACGGCTTTCCAGGTGGGAAGGCGTGCCGGTCCCCGGCACGAATCGGCCTGGCGGATTAATGTCGAGGTCTGGTGTGGTTTTTAAGGCGGTTTTCCATCTGCCTCGGCGAATGTGGGCTGGTTCCCCTTATTCCGCCTCAGTTACACTATGTCGCGATTTCTGCACAAACACTGTCTAAACGTACGTGTACACCATAATTACACTACCATGCAAACATTTGGAGTTACACTCGTCTGGTGTGAGACGTTCCAGGGGGCGGGGGGGGGGGGGGGGGGGGCGGTACACTGGGGGCCGAACCGCACAATAAACCTGGGTTCGATGTGGGGCGGCGGTGGGGTGAGTGGACTGCTGTAGCCTGCTGTGAGGTTGTGAACCACTGAGGGCTGCGGCGGGTACGAAGCCTCTCTGTCGTTTCTAGATTCCCAGTTCCATACAATACAATACAAAGCCACCTTAACTGACGACGAAGAGGAAACTGCCACAAAAGTTCGAAAATTCGTTTGAAGCTGTTAAACGGTCCTCTGGCACAGAAGCAGTCAGTTTATATATCAGTGCCCGATTCATCTCAATCATCAACACAGATTTGCTTTGACGATGATGTGATTAGATTACGTGAATTTATTCGTGTACTGCAGAAGTGTGTGAAGTGTTAGAATGTGCAGATCCCTAGACTTCGTGCAGAACTATTACGGGACAGGGAAAGTGGTTATCAGTTTAAGTACAGACAGCAGCAGGAGCAGTATCAGAAAGACGATGTGAAGAAGGAAAAACAAAATTTGAAGACTATAGGATCCCGATATTTAAAGAAGGAGGTCCTTGACTTGTTGTTAAGCGAGATTAGCATCCACTGAAGGAGAAAAGTGCTGCAAAATGGAAAGACGAAAATAAACTGTTTGCTCTATATTTATTACATTACAGCACTCAGGAATACAGGTTTCATCACAGTGTTTTACGCCTCCATCAGCGCGTACATTATAGAGGTATGTGGGAGGCATACAAATAAAATGTCGAATTAGCGACAATACATATTGCACCTTTTAAAGCAGAATGGACAGATAATCAAAATATCCACGGGTGTGATGCCGGTCTATAGTGTCCAACGGGCACAATATTTCGGCGATCATACATGTCGCCATCATCAGGTGAACTGACGGACTGAGCTCCTGTGAACGTGCCGGCACGGAGATCCGTACGCTAAGGCTGCTCAGAGGGAACTGGGTTCGGTCGCGGCGGCGGCCGATTTAAATACCCTCCGCCCGCGGCGCGCTCCCTCCGCCGTCCGCGTCCCGCGCCACGGTCGCGCGGTGGAACAGATTGCGACGGCGTCTGAGATGACGTCGGTGTGATGGCTCTGTCCGCCGTGGTCGTCACAACTATACGTTTGCTCGATGTACTCTTGATTAACCCAATCGCTGGTTCCCAAGCCTTGCTAAGATTATAGCCACAGTCGCGGTTTATGAGGTCGTCATTGGTGCGAATTTCGATGGCCTCTCTAACAACGCTGTCCCAGTATCTCGACGTCTGTAACAGAATCCTCGTGCGGTCATACTCCATGGCGTGATTTTCCGACAAACAATGTTCAGCGACCGCCGACTTGCTCGGATACATCAGTCGAGTGTGCCTCTGGTGTTCACGGCATCGATCCTCGACGGTACGCATCGTCTGACCAATATACGACTTGCCACATTGACACGGAATCTGGTACACGCCGGCCTTCCTCAAACCGAGGTCATCCTTGGCGCTCCCCACCAGTGCACGAGTTTTATTTGGAGGACAAAACACAGTTCCGACCCGGTATTTCTTCAGAATGCGGGCGATTTTCCCCGAGAGTGCGCCTGTGTATGGAATAAATGCAGTGCCTACCTCCTCCCTCGTGACTTCATCCATCTCAACAGGTTGTGCTGCAGTGGTTGGGCGGAGAGCACGTTGAATCTGCCACTCTGAGTACCCATTTTTTCGAAAAACAGTTCTCAGATGTTCCAATTCCTGGGGTAGACTCTCTGCGTCAGAGATAGTGCGCGACCTATGTACTAGAGTTTTAAGTACCCCATTCCTCTGTGAAGGGTGGTGGCAGCTGTCTGCGTGCAAATACAGATCAGTGTGCGTAGTCTTCCGATACACCCCATGACCTAGGGTGCCGTCAGCCCTTCTCTTGACCAAGACGTCAAGGAAAGGTAATTTACCCTCCGTTTCAGTCTCCATAGTGAATTTCATGTTGGGGTGTATGGAGTTTAGATGTGTAAGGAAGTCAAGGAGTTTATCCATACCATGTGGCCAGATGACGAACGTGTCGTCCACGTAACGGAAAAAGCAAGTAGGTTTCCATACGGATGACGACAGGGCTTCCTCCTCGAAGTTCTCCATGTACAAATTCGCTACCACCGGTGAGAGTGGGCTACCCATGGCGACTCCCTCCGTTTGTTCGTAGTATTCTCCATTAAAAAGAAAATACGTGGAAGTCAAGACATGCTTAAAAAGTTCAGTGGTCTTCTCGTCAAACTTCTGACTAATCAATTCTAGTGACTCTCGCAGGGGTACCCTCGTAAACAAGGAAACGACGTCAAAACTCACCATGATATCTGACTCATCTAACCTGAAGCTATCAAGGCGTTTAACAAAATCTACGGAATTACGGATGTGATGAGGGCATTTACCAACATAAGGACTTAATATTCCCGTCAGGTATTTGGCCAACAAATATGTAGGTGCCCTGATGTTGCTGACAATGGGGCGTAATGGTACCACCTCTTTGTGAACCTTCGGGAGTCCATATAGTCTAGGCGGTACCGGACCTTGGGTAACAATTTCTTAGCGTCACCCTCCGGTAAATCTGCGTCCTTGAGAAGCGACCTCGTCTTGTTCTCCACCTAGTACATAGGGCGCGCACTATCTCTGACGCAGAGATTCTACCCCAGGAATTGGAACATCTGAGAACTGTTTTTCGAAAAAATGGGTACTCAGAGTGGCAGATTCAACGTGCTCTCCGCCCAACCACTGCAGCACAACCTGTTGAGATGGATGAAGTCACGAGGAAGGAGGTAGGCACTGCATTTATTCCATACACAGGCGCACTCTCGGGGAAAATCGCCCGCATTCTGAAGAAATACCGGGTCGGAACTGTGTTTTGTCCTCCAAATAAAACTCGTGCACTGGTGGGGAGCGCCAAGGATGACCTCGGTTTGAGGAAGGCCGGCGTGTACCAGATTCCGTGTCAATGTGGCAAGTCGTATATTGGTCAGACGATGCGTACCGTCGAGGATCGATGCCGTGAACACCAGAGGCACACTCGACTGATGTATCCGAGCAAGTCGGCGGTCGCTGAACATTGTTTGTCGGAAAATCACGCCATGGAGTATGACCGCACGAGGATTCTGTTACAGACGTCGAGATACTGGGACAGCGTTGTTAGAGAGGCCATCGAAATTCGCACCAATGACGACCTCATAAACCGCGACTGTGGCTATAATCTTAGCAAGGCTTGGGAACCAGCGATTGGGTTAATCAAGAGTACATCGAGCAAACGTATAGTTGTGACGACCACGGCGGACAGAGCCATCACACCGACGTCATCTCAGACGCCGTCGCAATCTGTTCCACCGCGCGACCGTGGCGCGGGACGCGGACGGCGGAGGGAGCGCGCCGCGGGCAGAGGGTATTTAAATCGGCCGCCGCCGCGACCGAACCCAGTTCCCTCTGAGCAGCCTTAGCGTACGGATCTCCGTGCCGGCACGTTCACAGGAGCTCAGTCCGTCAGTTCACCTGATGATGGCGACATGTATGATCGCCGAAATATTGTGCCCGTTGGACACTATAGACCGGCAGCACACCCGTGGATATTTTGATTATCAAATACGCCGGGAGAAACTCAAGAATCACATCAGAATGGACAGAGTTTGTCAGATACTAAAAAATGTAGTGTGACTAGGGCCTGCCGTCGGGTAGACCGTTCGCCGGGTGCAAGTCTTTCGATTTGACGCCAATTCTGTGACTGGCGCGTCGATGGTGATGAAATGATGATGATTAGGAAACACAGCTCCCAACCCCTGAGAGGAGAAAATCTCCGACGCAGATGGGAATCGAACCCGGCGCCTTAGCACTGACATTCTGGCCGCTCAGCTACCGGGAGCGGACTCTCAGATACTGACAAACTAGTGAATATATCATTGCATGAACTGTCTCTAATGGCAAATTTAACATACGATAGAACTTCTGTCAGTGTTCTTGGCTTTGAGGACTTGGGGTTTACACACACAGCATTTCCTCCCACTATTTCGCAGTGGCTTGTCCCACTTAAGAATAATGTAAAGATGAACGTCGTACTCGTGCCAACAAGCGCCAACGACTAAAACACAGTAGGACTACGGAACGATAAATGGGGCGTCGATTCCTTTTGCACGTAGAGGTACATGTCAGTGCTTCTTACGTGTGAATCTGTGCGTTTATATTCTTTTGTTATGAACGTAGTAAGCTACAGTTTTGTCCAACGTCACAAGCGTTTCTTCGCGAACATGTTGTAGCTCGCCACTTGATCCCAGTCCCGGATCTACCCTTGAGCGTTTGAGATAGGAGGCCAAAAAATTTTAAAAAATAGATTTTTCAAAAATGTATTTATTTTGTAGCACAAATGTTTCTGAAGAATTTGATGAATAAAACTTGTATGTTCGAGGAAATTTAAGACATGTTATCTGGTGTTAATCGTGCCAGAGTGCAATGCCACGGCTCTACACACAGCATCCTTCTGTCGCCTGTCACTGTATTTCGCCCTGTGGAACTCAAACGTCCATAGTACTTTCTAATGAAAGCCACCAGACCCATATTCAGGACAGCGGAAATTAAAATGTCCTGTGGTGCCTCGCCTGCTCCCAGTCGGCTGGCTTCACATCCCGTCGCTCCCCCGCCTTATAAAAAAATCGCAAATAATATTGGGTGGAATTATTGTAACCGGGAGAATAAAAAGCCTTCAGAAAATTTGCAATCGTTATTGGCTATTGGCTAATAAATTTCTCTTTAGCATGACATCAAATTAAGTATAGGAAACATAAAACCAGAAAAGGACAAGAGACAAGCGAGACAGTACACATTTCTTTAATCCTTAGGTTCCTGCATTGTTTCCTCTCTAATCTTGTTTTAGCGCCCTAGCGTTACACGGCTTGCTATCCTTTCTGCGAAAGAATCTACTAGCTCATTAAACACAGTCAAACGCTTTCATACAAGAAAAATCAAAATTTCGTTCTCTAATACTGAAAAAGCTGTTAATGCTAATAGTATCCAAGACTGGTGTGGTTTCTTGATTTGATTACATCTATTTTCTCATTGTCTGCTACATAAAACGAAATGGGCCTTTCTGATATTGTAGCAATTGTAACACACGCCAAATAAGCGAGACTGTTTTGACACAAACGGTAATTTTTATGTAACTCATTTACATAAATAAGACGACAGAATATAATTCACGAAGTACCAACATCAAAAGCCTATTGGGCCTACTACAAGCAAAAAGTTTTTTGTTAGTAAACAGTCTCATTATTCCATTCATACGCTCCAGTTTCTCAAGCATATCGAAAAGTAGTTGTATGAAATTTTAATACAAATTTGGAATCGTTATATTCTTCCATACGCATGTGTAATGCCTCCAGTTCTCCTTCCACATTCTAACAAACAAACTTGTCATCAATATTGTGTAACTATTCCTGCCATTGTAAAAACTTATTCTCCAGTTAACTTCACTAACCCTGCCAGAATCACCAGGTTAGTTATCCCGCGTTTATTCTCCGGTTAGACGTTATTACGTGTTAGTACACCGCATTTTCCGCGCTATTCCGAGAATAGAACTTAAGCGGCTGCTAACCGCGGACTGGACAACTGGCCCTTAGTAATGTAGCGGCCGGTCAAAAATTTTCTGTGACAATTTCATTTTCTTAAATGTTCTGAGAAGATTAATATGTAACCTTTTTGCCGGCAGGAGTGGCCAAGCGGTTCTAGGCGCTACAGTCTGGAGCCGCACGACCGCTACGGTCGCAGGTTCGAATCCTGCCTCGGGCATGGATGTGTGTGATGTCCTTAGGTTAGTTAGGTTTAGTAGTTCTAAGTTCTACGGGATTGATGACCACAGCAGTTAAGTCCCATAGTGCTCAGAGCCATTTGAACCATTTTTTTGTAACCTTTATTATCTGTTATTATTCGCTAATAATTATAACAACGATAATCATTGGCACACCCAATCAACCACATAAACAAGCAGCAACTGGCATTCACCCTTTTGGGTTTATTCGTCTCAGCTCCTATAGCCCTGTTCCCCTTCGTCTGCGGGAAAGATTCCCCTGACAGAGACATACACTATGCTTGCATTCAAAAATCATATTAGTATTCGTTCGGAAATCAACGAAGAATCTGTGATTTGAGACTTTCTCGGCGTATTCCATTCGTGAAATCTTCTCGGGTGATCAGCCGAGTAAAGGCGTCGTCTTCTCGCAACGTTTCGAAGGGTTTCGTACCCATCATCTTCAAGCGAAGTGTCGAGATGCTGCTGCTGCTCACATCTATTACTTTCCCCTCTTTGGGGAAGTGAGAGGGGGAGTTTGTAGCCTTGCGGCTTTTACTCCCCTGTGTGCTTGTGTGTGTGATTATTTCTGTACTTTTTGGATGTCTGTGAGATTGTGATGTTTGTTCTGTGTGAGTCTGGTACTTGCCTGAGGTTTGGCGAGATATTTGTAGTATTTGGGGTAGGAGCAGGATTTGGGAATGGGTATTGGGATTTTTCTCTTCGACTTAGTCGTCAAAGATCGTCATGGGGCGATTGTGTTTATCGCGGGACATGTCATACCGACCTAGGGAGTGGGTGAGGGCGCTTCCCGACCTGGAAGTACCTTCGTAGAAGGCCCTTGCCAGGTCTTGGAAACGCTCTCTCAGGAGTGGGATTTCCGCAGCGGCATGCAAGTCGTCAATAGGGAATCCAAGGGGTAAACGCAGTGCCCTCCTGAGGGCGCGGTTCTGCAGCCTCTGGAGAGTGTCCAGGTGCTGCTTCGCCGCGTATCCCCAGACAGGACACGCGTATTCCATGACTGGCCGGATCAGGGCCTGGTATATGTTCACTCCTACTGAGCAGGATAGGGAGCTGGATGAGTTGAGGATTGGGTACAGGATGGACATTCTGGCGCAGACCTTCCTATGGACCTCGTCTATGTGGGGTTTCCACGTAAGGCGAGAGTCCAAGGTTACGCCAAGATACTTGGCGGTTCTGCGCCATAAGAATAACATAGGCGGAAGTTGCGCAATCTTGATTTTCGTGAAACACGGTCTAAGTAAAATATATATAGCGGTGCCGGAGGCGCACAGCGCGTGAAACATTCTAAGTCCGTCGAGATGCTGTGTTTCGCGGTCCTATAAAGGCTCCTGGACCAGTGACTGATTCCGGGCGCCGACCAATCAGGTACCTGCGGAATCGGCCGCCGCTCCAGTGGTGGGGGTTCGCGGCGCGGACCGGGCGTCGAGTCCCTGCCGGTTCCTAATACGTTTGTGGCCGCTACCGTCTTCGTGCCGGAGCGTTCTCTTCTAATTTTAGTTATTGCGGGATTCCACGCTGTACTGAGTTGGAAACCAGTGTCTCGATTGATCAGGTTGCTGTTCAACCGAATTTCTACAGCCTCTTTGAAAACTGAATCCCAAAATCCTTTAGCGTCACACAGCTTCTTCGTACCCTCAAAGAGGAAGGTGTGTCCTTCGTTAAGGCTATGTTCCGCTACCGCCGATTTTTCTGTCTGACCAAGGCGTACATTTCTAATGTGTTCCGAGCGCCTCTGCGTGATGCAGCGCTGCGTTTGTCCGATGTATTTCGTACCACATTCACATTCAATACTGTATACGCCCGGAGTCTGCAGTCCTAGGTGGTCTTTGACTGAGCCAAGTATGTCCTTAATTTTACTTGGGGCATGAAAAATTGTCTTGATGTTGTGTTTCTCCAGAATGCGGGCAATCTTGGCTGTTGGCGGTCCCGCGTATGGTAGAAATGCCAGGCATCTGGTCTCATCTTCTTCTTCTGGTGTGTCTACCTTCCTGCTCTTGTGTAGGGCGCGCGAGATTTGTGTCTCATTATAACCGTTGCTACGGAAGGTCTTCCTTAGGTGTTGTAACTCTGCAGGTAGGCTGTCATCATCACAGATAGACTTGGCCCTGTGCACAAATGTGTTAAGCACTGAGTTGCGTTGTGCTGGGTGGTGGCAACTCTGTGCATGAAGGTATAAATCCGTATGTGTCTTCTTCCTATACACAGCGTGACCCAAGGTGCCATCAGGGTGCCTCTTGATTAGAATGTCAAGGAAGGGCAAGCTTCCGTTTTCTTCCACCTCCATGGTGAATTGTATGTTGCTGTGTATGCTGTTGAGATGTCGCAGGAAGTCTTGCAGGTTCTCTCTGCCATGTGGCCACACGACAAAAGTGTCATCCACATATCTGTAAAAGGCCTTAGGTTTCAATGGGGCGGTGTCCAGGGCTATGTCTTCAAAGTGCTCCATGTAAAGATTAGCGATGCCTGGAGCTAAGGGGGACCCCATGGCTACACCATCCACTTGTTCATAAAATTTGCCTCCACACTTGAAGTAGGTGTTTGTTAACACATGCCGGAACAGCTTTATTGTGTCCTCACTAAAGCGTGTTTCGAGCAGCGCTAGGGAGTCTTCCAGCGGTACTCGTGTGAAGAGTGAGGTGACGTCAAAGCTGACAAGAAGATCTTCTTTATCCAGGCGAAAGCCTTGTAGTACCTTCACAAACTCCGCCGAGTTCTTGACATGGTGCTCACAGTGACCCACGATCGGTTTGAGCAGTTGTGCTAGGTACTTGGCTAAACCATATGTCGGTGAGTTGATGGTGCTCACTATGGGTTGCAATGGAACTCCGTCTTTGTGGATCTTAGGGAGCCCATATAGCCGTGGTGGTGCCGGTGCTCTGGGGTACAGCTTCCTGATGACGTCCTTTTCCAGTCCAGAGTCATTGAGCAAGGCGATGGTCTTGCGAGTCACGGAAGCTGTCGTGTCCTTGTCCAGTTGCTTGTAGGCAGTATCTTGTAGGACATGCACACTCAAACACACGGACCCACAAATAAGGTGCGCGCTGTGTGGCAAAAACCACACAGCGGGTTACCAAGGTTGTGAGGTCCACAAAAGACACTCACAGCAGGCAAAGGGCGCAAAGGCCGCCCCCCACACACGTAAACTAAACACGACAAACCCAACCAGTCACACAAGAAAACAAAATACAGCAACACACACAGACAAGGCCTGGGTAAAACCAAGGCCGGACACACCGAGGGCGACATATGCGGAAGTGGTTTCTCCTCCGAGGAACCATGAAAGCGTGGCCCAATCATCACAACATCAGACACTATCACGAGAACAACACCGGGAAACACACAGCATCAACGACCAGGTCCACCATGATGGAGGAAGCTCTAGGGAACCCCACACACACTCCCCCCCCCCCCCCCCCCCATGGATCAGTTGTTAGGCGTAATGGTGCAGACCATGAACCTCGTCATGGAAATGATGAAGGAATTCAGGGAAGCCCAGAAGCAGAACACACAGATCCTCGTCGCCCTTCAGGCAACAGTCCAGCAGTCGCTCCCCTCTGCGACTTCCTCAGCAGTTTCAAAACCCCATCATGGATAGACGACCAAACATCCATGGCCTGACAATGTGCATCTTTAACGCAGACGGCATTGTTAACCAAGCGGTCGAGTTCAGAGAACTCATGAAGGAGTTCTCCATCGACATATGCATGATGGGGGAAACCCACTTAAAACCGGGAACAAAAGCGACAGTCCCCAACTATGTTAGCTATCGCAAAGACAGGCCAACCCATGGCGGTGGAGTGGCCATATACATAAAAAGAGGGATCCCCCACCACCAGGTATTCTTACCAGCTACCAATAAAATCGAAGCAGTGGCAGTGGAAGTAGCCACTGCCGCTGGACCCCTAACAATCGTTGCAATCTACCGACCCCCACAAGACCAGATAGATGAGGAAGACATAGCTACTCTAGGGCAAATTGAAGGCAAACTCATAATAGGGGGCGACTTCAATGCCAAACATCCTGATTGGAATTCTAGAGTAACCTCCAGAGCAGGCGCCAGATTGCAACAACTAGCGCGCAACCACCATTTCGAAACATGGGGTCCAGTCGAGCCCACACATTTTCCAAAAAATGGAGGCAGGCCCGACGTGTTAGACATAGCTCTCACTAGGAGGATTACGGGGTTTGTGACCGCGAGGACGATCAACAGAATGTCCTCCGACCACAACCCAGTGATCCTAGAGGTCGACGTGGGAGAATGGGTAGCACTCCCACGGTACCAGACGTCTTACAAACGTACAAACTGGGAGCGATACCGAGAAACTGTCGCCTCTGATATCGCTCGCGCTCCGCCACCTACTGCCGAAACAGTAGAACAAGCGCTACAAGACCTAACAGGTACCATTCTGCAGGCAGCAGAAGAGGCCACCCCCCCACAAAGGGATGGCCCGCCGCCGCAAATACAGCTCCCGGAACACTTGCTAGCTCAAATTCGACATAAGAACAGAGTGGCAAAAGAGTGGAAGATAACCAGAAACCAGGCCACAAGGAGGCTGCTCAATCGTCTACAGAGAGAATTGAAGGTAGCGCTCAATGAGCACAGAAACCAGCAATGGCAAAACCGCCTCACAACCCTCAAAGTAGACGATCACACACTTTGGCAAGCAACCAAACAATTCACAAAAAGACGCGCTAGAATGCCGCCACTGCACGGCGAGCGGGGTCTGGCCTACAGCCATGCTGAAAAGGCCAACGCCCTCGCCGACACTTTCGAGAAGCAGTTTCAAGCGGCTGAACCCCAGGATGATGAGCATGAAAGAGTGGTCCGTCGTCAACTGGCTGTCTTCCTCAATGCTGAGGAGGACCCAGAAGGCGAACCCACAATTTTTGCCCCTGAAGACGTGGCAAAAGTAATTAGGTCCCTCCCCTCCAAAAGGGCGCCAGGACATGACAAAGTCACCAACCAGTTGGTCAAAAACCTCCCACCCACGGCGATCGAACACCTCGCGAACGTCTTCAACGAGATTACTCGTACCCGCGAGTTCCCAGCTTGCTGGAAACATGCGGAATTGGTCGCAATACACAAACCAGGGAAAGACCCTCTATTCCCGCAGCACTACAGGCCGATTAGCCTCTTGCCAACTCAGCAAGATCTATGAGCGCCTCATGCTAAGACCCATACAAGAACATATTACCAGAGAGCAAATTCTGCCGGATTTCCAATTCGGATTCCGGCAGAACCACTCTGCCCCACAACAGATCATGAGAGTGGTTGAAGCGGCCACAGAGGGCTTCAACCATAGAGGCTACTGCGGGATAGTGCTACTAGACGTAGCCAAAGCCTTTGATTCAGTATGGCATAGAGGGCTACTCTACAAGTTGTACACACAAGGGTTTCCCGGGAGTATAGTTCAGCTGATCAAGAGCTACCTCACCAATAGGACTTTCTCCGTCAAAGTAGAAACTGCCACCTCCACCAGAAGGCGTATTCGTGCTGGGGTGCCACAGGGATCGGTCCTGGGGCCCGTATTGTACAGTTTGTACACTGCGGACACTCCAACGGCCCCCCTGGTGCACACTGCACAGTACGCTGACGATACAGCCTTCTACACGAGAAACGCGAACAAGGACCTGGTCATTCGTAGGCTACAAAGGGTTTTAGATGACACAGAAACTTGGGCCCGTCGCTGGCGAATCACCATCAATTCTGAAAAGACGCAGGCAATGCTGATTACCCATAGGCTCGGAAGGCGCGAACCTCCTCAACGCCCCCCCCCCCCCTCCACCTTCACCTAAACGGAACCCAACTCCCCTGGCGCAGAACCGCCAAGTATCTTGGCGTAACCTTGGACTCTCGCCTTACGTGGAAACCCCACATAGACGAGGTCCATAGGAAGGTCTGCGCCAGAATGTCCATCCTGTACCCAATCCTCAACTCATCCAGCTCCCTATCCTGCTCAGTAGGAGTGAACATATACCAGGCCCTGATCCGGCCAGTCATGGAATACGCGTGTCCTGTCTGGGGATACGCGGCGAAGCAGCACCTGGACACTCTCCAGAGGCTGCAGAACCGCGCCCTCAGGAGGGCACTGCGTTTACCCCTTGGATTCCCTATTGACGACTTGCATGCCGCTGCGGAAATCCCACTCCTGAGAGAGCGTTTCCAAGACCTGGCAAGGGCCTTCTAGGAAGGTACTTCCAGGTCGGGAAACGTCCTCATCCACTCCCTAGGTCGGTATGACATGTCCCGCGATAAACACAATCGCCCCATGACGATCTTTGACGACTAAGTCGAAGAGAAAAATCCCAATACCCATTCCCAAATCCTGCTCCTACCCCAAATACTACAAATATCTCGCCAAACCTCAGGCAAGTACCAGACTCACACAGAACAAACATCACAATCTCACAGACATCCAAAAAGTACAGAAATAATCACACACACAAGCACACAGGGGAGTAAAAGCTGCAAGGCTACAAACTCCCCCTCACACTTCCCCAAAGAGGGGAAAGTAATAGATGTGAGCAGCAGCATCTCGACACTTCGCTTGAAGATGATGGGTACGAAACCCTTCGAAACGTTGCGAGAAGACGACGCCTTTACTCGGCTGATCACCCGAGAAGATTTCACGAACGAAGAATCTGTTCAAAAATCAACACGAATTCATTTCAAAATCACATGAATAATCGATAGATCAACGTGCATTGGATGCTAGACGCTTTGTGAAACAAGATTTTTTTTCTTCAAGAGTATGAATTTGGCGCCCCCTGAAATTGAATTCCGGGGCAGAACTCACAGTTTGCCTCCCCCCCCCCCCCCCCCCAGATCCTGGCATGCTGGATTCATGATTTGTCTTCTGATAAATCACGTATGAAAGAGATGCAAAACAAACATTATGCTTACGACGCATCTGACGTCCTCCTTTCTCGCCAATTGGAGCGCTAGTGTCGCTCCATCTGTCAAACGGTAACAACTTTTCCTGCAGCGTGTGTCGTGAGATTTAGGTTAGACTGTGGCGCTAGTGTACAGATGACTGAATTGAGAGCTTCAGGGTCCCAGAATGTTAACTGTAATTGTTCTGTCGTTCGTTATAGCTTTACGTGTAGCAACTCTCCTTCTGAAACGAAGTTCTTCTCCTTCCTAAATGAAAAACAGCAAGCAGCTACTGTATTTTACGGACTACAAGATGCACTTTTTTCTTCGAAATCTTTCTCCCATAATGCAGACTGTGGCGCTAGTGTACAGATGACTGAATTGAGAGCTTCAGGATCCCAGAATGTTAACTGTAATTGTTCTGTCGTTCATTATAGCTTTACGTGTAGCAACTCTCCTTCTGAAACGAAGTTCTTCTCCTTCCTAAATGAAAAACAGCAAGCAGCTACTGTATTTTACGGACTACAAGATGCACTTTTTTCTTCGAAATCTTTCTCCCATAATGCAGGTGCGTCTTACTCGAAATCAATGTAAAAATATCGAATGTTTGATTGGCCAACGGCCTTGCCGCAGTAGCAACACCGGTTACCGTCAGATCACAGAAGTTAAGGGATGTCGGGCTGGGCTAGCACTTGGATGGGTGACCATCCGGTCTGCCGAGCGCTATTGGCAAGTGGGGTGCATTTAGCCCTTGTGAGGCTAACTGGCGAGCTACTTGATTGAGAAGTAGCGGCCTCGGTCTCGGAAACTGACATACGGCCGGCAGAGCGGTTTCCCTGAGCAGCTGTCTTAAGTGATCTGCAGGTGACGCTTTCGTTTATAGACTAATAAAGTCATCATAAGTTCAAAACAAATTGCAAAACGATTTAGAAAAGACACCTCAATGGTGCGAAATTCGGAAGTTGGCCCTAAATAACGAAAAGTGTAAGGTCATCCACGTGAGTGCAAAAAGGAATTCGTTAAACTTCGGTTACACGACAAATCAGTCAAATCTAAAGGCTGTAAATTCAACTAAATACCTAGGCATTATAATTATGAATAACTTAAATTGGAAGGAACACACAGAAAATGTTGCGGGGAAGGCGAATCAAGGACTGCTTTTTATTGGCAGGACACTTAGAAAATGTAATAGATCTACTAAGGAGATTGCCTGACTGCCTACACTGCGCTTGTCCGTCTTCTTTTAGAATGACTGCTGCGCATTGTGGGATCCTTACCAGATATGACTGACGCAGTACATCGAAAATGTTCAAAGAAGGGCAGCACCTTTTATGTTATTCCGAAACATGGGACAGAGTGTCATTGAAATGATACAGGACTTGGGCTGGATATCATTAAAAGAAAGGCGTTTTTCGTTGCGATGAGATCTTCTCACGGAATTCGAATCACCAACTTTCTCCTCTGAATGCGAAAATATTTTTTTGGCACTGACCTACATAGGGAGAAATGATCACTACAATAAAATAAGGAAAATCAGAGCTCATACGGAAAGATACATATGTTCGTTCTTTTTGCGCCCTATACCAGATTCCAGATTGTAATAATAGAGAATCGGGAAGGTGGTTCGATGATCCCTCTGCCAGGCACTTAAATGTGATTTTCAGAGTATCCATGTAGATGTAGATGAGGTAGATCCGTATCTGGTGACGCCTGTGGGCTGAGGATGACACGGCGACCGGTCGGTACCGCTGGGTCCGCCAGGGACTGTGGACGGAGTTTCCGTTTACGTTTTACAGCGTTTGACTTGAAATTCCCGCTAGTCTTAAAAATGGCCATATAGTCGATACCACGGGAAACCTATCTCTGGGGTTCAAGTGGCAGTAGCAGTGCGCCGATGCGACGAAAACGAGTTGCGAGGATTCACAAGCTCGATAACAAACTGTTTCCCTCCCGCCCCGCCGTCACAAATCCAGAACAGTATGTAACCTATGATGCGTCACTGCAGTCTACGGTGCTAGTGACCCTGAATTGAAAATGATTTGTGTTAACGGTAAGAGTGCAATATTTTTGTTAGTAGGTAGTTTCGTAATGGAAAAAAAATAAAAGGTATTCATATGATGTGTGAACCGTGAATTTACTTTAAAAATGTTTTCTTAATGAATTTACTTTATTTTCTAGCGATTCATCAAGAACATTAACACATTTAATCACACTAGGTGAGCGTGGAAGTAGTTGCCAGGGAGTAACTGATGGAAAATGAAATTACTTTTAACAAATGTGAATTTTATTCCTAAAAACGTTTTCAAAACAGATTTAAATTATAAGCAGAAAAGCACCCTCTAAATGTCAAGTTACAATTTTATTTAGAGGCAGAAAGAACAATATTAACAGTAGGAGCCTTTGGGCTGAGAAGCTTACCTGCTCCCTTTCAACACGGCCGTATTCATGACCGCTCACAACAACCTCTGAAAGAGTACACTGGTGCAAATCTGCAACGCACCAGATTACTTTAAACTACAAAAATTTTTAACAACTCACACAAATATGTAAACAATGTACTCCGTAATAGGGATGGAAATGGTACAACACTCAAATTATTTGCCACTGAAAGTGCAATTTATTTTTTTGTAAAGGACTCTTACGGTGGCAGGGTGGCAACCTTATAACCTAAAATGACTATTTAAATAAAACGCATAAAATGCAGACTTACATAAAATTTACAACATGCTCTACATTACACATATCGCTAGATGATAGGTAACATAAAAACATATTTCAAGAATTCGGCCTTTAAGCAGTAAATTCGTTAACACCGAATCCGACAAACACGACAGAGGCAGCTATTAACGTACGGCAGACCGACAGACAGACACTAACTGCCTAACAAATGCGGACGAGAAACAGACGAGCAAGCTGGGGACGAGAGACTGCCCAAGAACACAAGCAGAATTTAACAAGCAACTGAAGCAACATATCCCTAATCACTTAACTTCTAATAACTGCGATTTCTGGCAAAGACCTGGCCCAGCACCCCCAAAACACTCTCCCGAACCGTCCGCTGCCAACCGCTTCAACGGACGCAGGAAGGTGCGCCTATCTCCCGTCCCACAGCGTCGCAACTCACCCTGGCCAGACCGATGTCGTGGGTTGACTACTGTTACTCCCGTGTTGGCCGCAAAGCCACTGGACTCTCATGGCGACCTCACATGCGCCGACGCTCCAGGTGGACAAGTCATCTTGTGTCCCAGTGCGCGACCGACCAAACGATCTATCCAACCGCCAATGCCCGTTGCCTGAGCAAACTCGAGCAGACTGGCGGCCTAACACATACTAGCACTCCAGACGACAGACAGACACAAACCGCCTCACCAATGCGGACGAGAGACAGACCCAGACTAACTAGGCTGACCAACTGAGCAGACACGCCCAGACTGACAGATTGCCCTGGCTGACCAACTGCCTCCGACTGACTGACTACCGAGCTTTTTTTTTTCCTTTATTGGCAGCAGCTTAGTACGCTGCTCTAAGGCCTACAGACTTTTATTTAAAAAAAAACGGAAGAAGAAAAGAAACAAGAAAAACAGGCGATAAAACGGTGACATAAAGTGTAAAATGGCGGAAAAATGCGAAAAGTTAAAACTGAAAGCAAAAGGGGTTGGCAATGTTAATAAAAGACACAGGAATCAGACAAGTAACATAGTACACACACAATTAAGAAAACACGGCGACAGTCTGGTTTCTGTTTGCAAGAGATAAAAAGCACACCCAGCAACAGTATGATGGCCGGTTCGCAACACTTCCCAAAAAAACACAACATGGAACACTCACTGTAAAACACTGCATGAAAAGGGCGGCACAAAGATGACACTCCCGAGCCAAAGGCAGATGGGGGGCGGGGGGGGACCTGGAGGAGGAGGAAGAACAAGGAGGGAGGAAGGAAAAAAAACGAAAAGGGGAGGGGGAACCAAGGAGGGAGAGGACTAATAAAGGGGGGGAGGGGCAGGGCAGACGCGAGAGGGAATGAGAGGAGGCAGAGGAGGGAAATGCAAAAGGACTTGGGTGAGAGAAGGGGGCAGAGAGAGGGGAGGTAGGGAAAAAAGAGGATGGAAGGGGGGGAGAGGGAGCCCGGGAAAAGGACAGAGGAAAGGAGGGGGAGTGAGGATCAGAGTTGATAGGAGGGATAAATGGAGGGAGAGAGGGCATCATCCTGGAGGGGGGGAGAGGGGGGAGGGGGGACTACCGAGCTCATAGCGCCCCTTAAATGCATGTGAACAGGCTACTTTTCCCCTTTCCCTCTAGAGGGAGACACCAAAGCTACGATTGCCATAGCGGCGCCACCGTCAGAAACGGAAGGCCACCGCTTTGCACTACGCGCTGCGGCGCGCTCTTCAAAACAGCAAATTTTACCATGGCTCAATGTGGGCTACAAATTGAAAGTAATAGTATGTGCAGAAGAACATGGAAACATGGCAGCTGAGCGACATTTTGGCCCTTCGTCAACAGAAAAAACCGTTCGCGAGGAAGACTAAATGTGTAAACAGAGGACTGAATGCAAAATGGCCAAAACAAGAATATGTTGTATTGAAATGGATTCAACGACACCGCCAAAATGGCATTGGAATTAATATAAAAATGATTCAAATATACGTTCGTAAGCTAGGGCTACAGTGGAACTTAACAGGCGTTAAGGGCGGAGCTGTTGGTTATGTAGGTTTATGAAGCGTCATGGACTTTGCATGCAGACCAAAACCAAGATATCTCAGAAAAAGCCACAAGAGTATAAAAGGAAAATACTTCCATCGCTTTATTATTCAACATCGAAAAAAGAAAAAAAAAACAGTGCGCAACTAAGCCATATAGCGAATATGGACGAAACTCCTGTGACATTTGATGTGCCGAGTAACAGAACCGATGCCATGAAACGAGTTAAAACTGTAACTATAAAAACAAGTGGATTTGGAAAAATGCACTACACTGCTGTCCTTTCATGTTGTGCTGACGATATTACACTTAATCCAATGATCATTTGCCAGCGAAAACTAACGCAAAACCTTCTGAAACACCGCCAGGTGTTGTTCAGGTACATGACAAGAACTGGATGGATGAAGCTGGTATGAAATTATGTACTGACAGAGTGTGAGAGAGAAGGAAAGTTGCTTTATTGAAGAAGAGTTCTCTTCTTGTGCTAGATCAGTTTAGCAGTCATTCGAAAAATTATGTGAAAGAGAAATTTAGACAAGGAAATACAGAGCTTACTATTATTCTGGGAGGATTTACTTCACAGCTGCAACTTCTTGATGTCTCAATAAATAAACGATTTAAAGTGTGTTATGAGGGAGGAATGGAGCAAATAGATGATGGATGAAACCCAACATGAATTCACGCCGAAGGGAGTTTTGAATCGACCTACAATCAAACGCGTGTGTCAGTGGACGAAACAGTCGTGGTCTAGAGTGAGAGAAGACGTTATTGTTAAATCTTCCAAATATGGCATAAGTAACACCATCGATGGCAGTAAAGATCATCTTAGATATGAAGAAGACAACGATGAGGAAGAAGTAGAAGAAGAAGAAGAAGAAGAAGCAGAAGAAAGTTCAGATGACGATTTTCAGGGATTTTAATAGTAGTTCGGATTTATAAACTAAGAGTTTTCCTCTTAGGCTAGCTTTACAATCCGCTAATAAAAATGGCAAAAGTGCTATTCTTTATAAATCGCTTGCGTCTTATAGTTCATAGTGTCTTATAGTCCGTAAAGTATGAGACGGAAAGTTTAAATCATGGCATTGAAGAGGAATGCAGCTAAGTCTAGGCAATGAATTCTTGCGGAACATTCTCCGTTTGTATTCGTCATTTCATCAGTGGTATGCTAAGAAGAGAATTTTACAGCGCAGGATATGTACCAGGATTGGTCATGACACCAAAATTATCTTGGCTAGATGTTGCAATTGACGATAATACTGCGAGATACAAAAGAACAAAAGGGAGAGACAGCAAGAAAGAAGGGTCTTCAGGGAACTAAAACCATGTACTTCTTTGTGAATCTAAAACATCCCAAGTAAGAATTCAAAGGGAGTACAGTAACTTCAATCCTCCTTATAGCGTAAATAAACTATTTTGTAGTTTAAAACTTAACTATGAGGCGGAACTTCAGTCAAATCTGCAGTTGTAGCGGGTGGATAAGCAGTGTATGATAAAGTTGTGTAAAGACTGGTTGTGGTATACAGGTTGAGTTAATAAATCTCAAAATTTCAGAGTTACAGGTATATAAAAAATAAATCCTCACTGCTGCAGCTCATGTAAAATTTCTTTGTGGCAATGTATCCACCCGAACTGCACTTTAAGCAAAGAGAATATTCTTTTTCTCTTTTTAGTGAAAATGAAATTAGGAATTACTTTTACTGCCCTTGCGATGTTTTTTAACTCTCGTAAGACAACAGTGTTGGTTAGGAACAAATTTATTCTGCATCACTAGTATGAAAAAAACTAAGGAGTAACTATTTTGGTCTCCATAAATTTAAGGTTTCACAGCACTATGGCAAATTAATTTGAAAAACGTTTTGAAAATTGTATAAGAGACTGCAGTGCAGTTAATAGTGAGAGATTCTCAACTGTGCGACAACACAAGTTAATGTTCTCTCACCACAGGAACACATTCACAGTAAATTTCCTTGTTGCTATCACATTTCAAAATTTTACTGTGTTAGGGCCGCGGATGGTTCCATAAACGGTAATTGTGGTATTCTGAATTAGATGGAAACTGGTGATGGTATTTACGATAATTGTTTCCCTCAAATAAAACCTGCCTACATGAGAAAGAAAGGCAACAATGGTGATGCCACCGCTTGCACATAACCCGTAGTTTCCGAAAAATAAGTTGCAACCACATACAGCTTTTGTGCATATTCCTGTGGGAGTCAACATAAATGTTGGCCATATCCAAGGCATGCGCTGGAATACAGCTGACGTCTCTGTCAGTCTCTCGTTCATAATGTTTTCCGCTCATGCTGCAAGAGGCGCTGGCGGTCACAAATGCTGCTTTCGCACGCTTCATATGGCCCTATTTTACTGCTGCAGGATTTCAACTGTGTCAGCAGTGCCCGGGCACAGGCAGGGGTGTACAAATTCTCCGCCCATCCTGCGTGCTCCCATCTCAGCCGAAATCATGAAAGCAGTCCAGTCAGCCGCTATGCAGACACGAGAGTGCTTGTATGCTGAAGCGCAATGGTTAATGCCGGCCATCTTGGGTTACCGCAAACCCAGCAAGCTTTCACTGCCCCGTTCAGCCTCTGTAGCTGACAAAAGGTCGCGCTGTCAATCCAACGCGACTACAGAATAGCCAGGTATATGTTTAGGCAGGTAGTTTCACTGCAGCTCGGCTGTCTTAACGTTGGGAGCAGGAAAATTAACAAACCAGACTTAAGAGCACATTGAGGAGAAATTACGAATTGGGAAATATACACTAACCAGTTTCGGAACAGAGCCAAACTTCAGCACTGGAAAAGTTTTCATATGCTCTTGATGGAGCTTCAAATAAATCGGTAGGTTTCTCGCAATGCAAACCGTGTAAAAAATTTCTAAACACACACTGGGAAACATCGACTATGTCATAACATGTTTGTAGATTTGACCTGCTGTTTCCTCACTCCACTTTTTCTCAAAGACGCAGTAGCTTACAAATGTGTGCTAAGGACATTGACCATTTAGTAATACATAGGCTTTCTAAGTTTAGGGCAAACACAGTCTGAAACAGGAAAAATATGTGACTCACTGGGTATTAGAAACATTATTCTGGTGGTGTGCAATGTAGTATGAACAACGCTTCGTATGAAGGAAAAGGCCAGACATGTATTTTTTATATTAACATAATATGAAAAACGAACTTCGTATTTGTTAAAATGCATTTGGAGAATTTAGAACGAACTACTTTGGCCGCAAAAAATGATTTCAGAGTACCCGCAATACATATCCTGGAAAAGTAATTAATATTGTTATAACTGGTTTCATATTTAATTGAAACACTCTAAGGTTACAGAAATTAGACTTCCAAAGCTTTACATTAGTTGGCGTCGCCGTATAATAGACATCTTCAGGTTCCTACGTGCAATGGACCTCGACTTTGAGAGACAGTTTGTGGTGTCACCGCCAGACACCACACTTGCTAGGTGGTAGCTTTAAATCGGCCGCGGTCCATTAGTACATGTCGGACTCGCGTGTCGCCACTGGCAGTGATCGCAGACCGAGCGCCACCACACGGCAGGTCTCGAGAGACGGACTAGCACTCGCCCCAGTTGTACGGACGACATTGCTAGCGACTACACGTACGAAGCCTTTCTCTCAATTGCCGAGAGACAGTTAGAATAGCCTTCAGCTAAGTCCATGGCTACGACCTAGCAAGGCGCCTTAACCATATCTGGAGAGAGTCTCACTTGTATTATCAAGAGCGATGTACCGCAGAAGTGAATAAAAGTTAAGTATACGAGAAACTCCGTTCTTTTCTTTATAGCATTCATAGAGTATCCTGTTTCAGACTTAACGCAAGACGGCGTGAGTTGACGCGTGCCCTTTCGGCTACCTCCCTTGTGTCTACACTGTCTTGTCTAGACACAGCACAGTTCTGCTTACAACAGAAAACATGTATAAGAGGTAACCTGATGATGATTCCAAATCAGAATAGCCAGTGCTAGTCGAAAGAGGGTGAAGCTGCAAAGAAAACCGTTCGTATAGAAGTAAACCAATAAGCGCGAAAAGGAAAAAAAAGACAAGTAAATTGCACAATTTCCTTCGCTAAATGGCCGAAAACGAACATAAATATAGTATATTGAGCCTCGTCTTGCGATACTTGGGTAAAAAATTCTGTATCCTACAGTAAAATTACAGTGAATATGTACAGTATAAACTGCTACCTAGTGTAGCACCGCGGCAAGACGGTCAGGCAAGCAAGATTTCTTTAGTCGTCTTGGGTAGTCTTGGCTTGAAAGGGAGTAAAGCAGCCTGCTATTCTACTGAGCAAGTTCGGCAGCTTGCCTGTCTCGCTAACAGGCAAGCACGAGCTTGTTAAAAGCAGAATGTGAACACCTCTGACAACAGATGACGGACTAAAATATTTGCTCTAAATATCTGTGCTAAATCATATTGAACACTCTAAACTTGCTCAGGCTATAGTCAAGTGTCACTGATTGCACACTATGACAGGTACTGAACGTCTGGAAATTCAAGTGTCTGCGATATTCTTTTGATTGATTGTGGACTTGAATTTTTTCCGGATAGAGGGGTCACGCGATTGAAAGTCTATTTATGTTGGATGACTAGTAAATACTGTAAAGGTGTCTGCTGTATGTTGCAGCCTTACCAGATCATCGTACTGCTCTACATACTTTCATACAGGGTGATCGAGAAGTCGTGCCCATATATACCGGTACGAACATGCGGCCCACTATTGGACGACGTGACATGGCACTCCATTACAAATTTTCTGACAGTGCAAGGAGTTTTCATGAAAGTAATACGAATTTCAGATTGATCACACTCTTTTGTTTTCAGTATTCGTGTATCCACAGACGAGGGGAAAACGGCTAGTGCGTAACCCAATTTCTGAAAACTTCGCTCAATAGAAGAGAGGTCAAAATACGAGAACACGTGACTCGGCGTATCGGTAGACACTCAACCGTTGCTGAGAAAACAACGGTACAATGTTTTCGACGTAATGTAGACGCCTTTCAGCGTGCGGAAACGTCCGTCGGAATGGTGGTACAGTGGCTACCATTATGGCCTTCCACTTCGAAACCCGATTACTGTTTTTATTTCTTTATTATATTTTTTTTATGTCTGTAGATAATTACTACACGATTGTTTTTTATCAAGTTAGGGGAAACAAGGGCGCTATATGACTTGTAAAATTACAACTGGATTTCACAATGATGTCACACATTTATTGTATAATACACTCCTGGAAATTGAAATAAGAACACCGTGAATTCATTGTCCCAGGAAGGGGAAACTTTATTGACACATTCCTGGGGTCAGATACATCACATGATCACACTGACAGAACCACAGGCACATAGACACAGGCAACAGAGCATGCACAATGTCGGCACTAGTACAGTGTATATCCACCTTTCGCAGCAATGCAGGCTGCTATTCTCCCATGGAGACGATCGTAGAGATGCTGGATGTAGTCCTGTGGAACGTCTTGCCATGCCATTTCCACCTGGCGCCTCAGTTGGACCAGCGTTCGTGCTGGACGTGCAGACCGCGTGAGACGACGCTTCATCCAGTCCCAAACATGCTCAATGGGGGACAGATCCGGAGATCTTGCTGGCCAGGGTAGTTGACTTACACCTTCTAGAGCACGTTGGGTGGCACGGGATACATGCGGACGTGCATTGTCCTGTTGGAACAGCAAGTTCCCTTGCCGGTCTAGGAATGGTAGAACGATGGGTTCGATGACGGTTTGGATGTACCGTGCACTATTCAGTGTCCCCTCGACGATCACCAGTGGTGTACGGCCAGTGTAGGAGATCGCTCCCCACACCATGATGCCGGGTGTTGGCCCTGTGTGCCTCGGTCGTATGCAGTCCTGATTGTGGCGCTCACCTGCACGGCGCCAAACACGCATACGACCATCATTGGCACCAAGGCAGAAGCGACTCTCATCGCTGAAGACGACACGTCTCCATTCGTCCCTCCATTCACGCCTGTCGCGACACCACTGGAGGCGGGCTGCACGATGTTGGGGCGTGAGCGGAAGACGGCCTAACGGTGTGCGGGACCGTAGCCCAGCTTCATGGAGACGGTTGCGAATGGTCCTCGCCGATACCCCAGGAGCAACAGTGTCCCTCATTTGCTGGGAAGTGGCGGTGCGGTCCCCTACGGCACTGCGTAGGATCCTACGGTCTTGGCGTGCATCCGTGCGTCGCTGCGGTCCGGTCCCAGGTCGACGGGCACGTGCACCTTCCGCCGACCACTGGCGACAACATCGATGTACTGTGGAGACCTCACGCCCCACGTGTTGAGCAATTCGGCGGTACGTCCACCCGGCCTCCCGCATGCCCACTATACACCCTCGCTCAAAGTCCGTCAACTGCACATACGGTTCACGTCCACGCTGTCGCGGCATGCTACCAGTGTTAAAGACTGCGATGGAGCTCCGTATGCCACGGCAAACTGGCTGACACTGACGGCGGCGGTGCACAAATGCTGCGCAGCTAGCGCCATTCGACGGCCAACACCGCGGTTCCTGGTGTGTCCGCTGTGCCGTGCGTGTGATCATTGCTTGTACAGCCCTCTCGCAGTGTCCGGAGCAAGTATGGTGGGTGTGACACACCGGTGTCAATGTGTTCTTTTTTCCATTTCCAGGAGTGTATATGTGTGCACGGTATTTTCAAGGACAACAACCTTATTAAATTCTGATATTCTTGTATTTCATTCTTACATCATATTAATCTTATACATTATTCTTATGTTTAATCTTTAATTTGTTGAATTTCCTTGGATGAGATCGAGTTTAGCATCGTTCGAAACATAGCAATTCCAAACACTGCGAGCGTCGCTCGAATACAGATTTGCCACACTGGCATTTCTTCGTATGAATCTCACTCCGCAAAGAAATGTCATAAACAATGCTGAAGATTTCACGCGTTGGCATTTTTTTCGCGGAAAACTACGTATAATGGACCACTTTATCGAAATTGGCGCCTGCAGTTGATTACGAATCAAGATGCACTGCAAGAATTTCAGCGGAAACAATTTCAAATAAGTTTGTCATTCATTTATTGCCATTTATCTATATATTTATTTTTTAGTTCATGTATAAGACATATAGCTAGTACTATAGTACCTCGAAAACTTTTAGCGTCGTTTTCTCAGAAACGGTCTGGTATCTATGGATAAGCCGAGCCACGTGTTCGCTTGTTGTGACTTCTCTTTCCCCGAGCGAAATTTCTGAGAAATCGGATTATGGCACTTGTCGTGTTCTACTCGTAACGTGAAACAACGTCTCATCAGTAAAGAAAATTCGGTGTAGTTCTGCGGTTCCATAGACGTCCATAAATGACCAAAACTGTTAGAGGCTTTTTTTTTAACCGAAACCTTCAATTATTGCTCATTACTATCATGATATGTGAAACTTATTTAAATGAGTGTGGCTGTACTTAAACTGCCGAATGACTGAGACCCACAATATCCTGACTACTCAAAAAAAAAAAAGAAAGATAATCTCGAATAATTAATTCGGAAGAATGGCCTGACTAAAAAGAAGTCCTAACAATAACCTATACATTTCATTAAGCTCGCAAAACAAAAATCTTCATCACGCGAACTACTGCAATACAGCGAAGTCTCAATACTGCCAGCTACATAAAAGATTCTAACTACTAAAGCCACTAACTACTAATAGGCATGTGGTTAGCAAAGGAAAGATTTTGTTGCAAACCAAATAATGTATTTTTCTTTACCTTAATAATGTGACATCCAGTTCAGACACGAATAGAAATCGTCATTGACATCTAGTACAAAGGTATATAATCATGAATAATATTCAGTCACCAAGTCGAACATCTACAGATCGTTAGCCTACGCTAACACTTCACACGTCTACCCTCCATCAATGCTAACATCTCACACCTAACATCCGTCACTGCTGGCTGTTCACCTCCAACTGCCCAACAGTACTTCCATCACTGCTGGCGACTAACTTCCAACTGCCCAACACTACTGGCGATTAACTTCCAACAACGAGTCCAACCAGCCTGAGTCTCTTCCAAAGAAAGCGCAGTCAGAGGTCCATTGCAAAGCGCTACACAGCGCTGCCAACACAGAAGCACCCCACTTACATATGCATCGCTCTGTGACTGCAATGACTGGTTGTGATGTCCTTAGGTTAGTTAGGTTTAAGTAGTTCTAAGTTCTAGGGGACTGATGACCATAGCTGTTAAGTCCCATAGTGCTCAGAGCCATTTGAATCTGTGACTGCAACCATACGAAATCTGAGACTTAACGCGTTGTCTCTTCAATTCTTTTTCCAAACGAACCTAGCACCACGTCCCCCACCTCAACCAGTTTATCGTCCGTCAAAATGCCTGTCTCTTGGTTCTTTTACTAACTGCAACTGATTCGCATTCCCGGGAACGGGCAATGAATCTCGTTACTGTAGAACTCTTAGGTACTGCGGCATTCGGATGCTTTGCAAGAAGTGTGTCTGTAAGCGGTTCCTACGACCGATTGGTAAAGTACTGTTCAACAATGAAAACTCATTGCTCTTTGTAACAGGACATGTTTACCAATCAACGAACTGCACAATACTGCAGACGTCATGTGACCTGCATCCGCCTGATTGGGGTCTTCGTTTGTTATCGGTAACGTCTGTCGTCGTACCTTGTGATGGCTTGATGAAATGCAGTTCCTGTTCACAGACACATTTATTACCATGGCCATGACTTTTATATCGCACTATATTTTGTGGAACAGCAACTGACCGACGAATGTGTACACAGTACAGTTACTGGAAGACCGTATATCTTATTCTTCGTGACAGGTTGTTGCTTTGAAATAACGCCCTACCAACCCGATTAAATAATAATAATCGTGGCTACTTTTCCAACAGGTATCTTCATCGTTGGAATGTATTAGAGTTCTCTTCCATGTCGTACTCCTGCAGTATTACAATAAGTCGTTTGTGTATAAAGCCTCCGTAAACAAGCTCAAGGGGACCTCGTTGTTCGGGATGTACATCCTTGTCTCAATCTGCATAGTGGAGATCGCTAACGAACCACTGTGGTTTGGCGCTCGACCCGGAGGTAAGTAAATTCGAACTCTTTGGTGGATGCAGTTTTCACCGCCAGTATTTGTAAGGAAAGGGGAGAAGTGGTGGTGGGGTAAGGTTTCTGATCATCAGACTTTGGGCCAAATACGTGATTAAATTCTCAGTAAAGTGCAGTCAGATTGCAGGTTTATATCCGTCTCTTTTACACAGAAGACTTTACGTAGCGATTTCATTGGGTCGGATGAATAGTGAGAAAGGTCGAGAATGAAATTTTCACTCTGCAGCGGAGTGTGCGTTGATATGCAACTTCCTGACAGATCGAGTGCTGGGCCGAGACTCGAACTACGGACCTTTGCCTTTCGCTGTCAAGTGCTCTATCATCTGAGCTACCCAAGCTCGACTCACGATCCGTCCTCACAGGTGTATTTCCGCCATTGGAGCACTTGCCCACGAAAGGCAAAGGTCCCGAGTTCGAGTCTTGGTCCAGCACACAGTTTTAACCTGCCAGGAAGTTTCATTGTGAAAGGTGTTCCCGGTCAGACAAACATAAATCATGCAAGTTATGAGGGCGGTGAAAACTTTTTTGAGCAATTCGTATTTGATAATATGTACTCACATTGTGTAGAACATCTATCTGTCAAATGCAGATGTCAGTAGCGCATGGTTCTGCATAGTTAGGTCAATTGGATCAATACCGGGCCTCATGATACCATAAGAACTACAGTCGCCGCCAAGAAGAATGCAGCAGGGCGTATACAAATTATACCACATTAGTATAGTTCTGTAGAGGAATGTTGGACGAGGATGGAAACTGCCAGGATATGCTGTATGAAAACTCGACCGAGTTTCCCAAGTGATTTATTATTTCCACCTACAGTGTCCCCATTCCTCTCGGCCTACATCACCAGGTTCCATAATACTGAGGCCACCACTTCACTGACTGTGGAACAGCTTGGCACGGAATGGCTGCCTCAGCAATCCGTGCAACACACACAAGTGAGTTGTGACAACATCAGGATGCGCCAGCAGCCGACTCAGTGGTCTCCATCTCTGCCACCTCTGGGGAGCTGCAAGGCGAACCGTGGTGTGCTTCCTCGCCGACGTGGCTAGGAAATTTTGTTAAAGTTTCGAGAACATACCTTCACCGAAGAGTCCAGCAGTATATTGCTCCCTCCTACGTATATCTCGCAAAGAGACCATGAGGATAAAATCAGAGATTAGAGCCCACACAGAAGCATACCGACAATCCTTCTTTCCACGAACAATACGAGAGTGGAATGGAAGGGAGAACCGATAGAGGTACTCAGGGTATCCTCCGCCACCCACCGTCAGGTGGCTTGCGGAGTATGGATGTAGATGTAGATGTAGAACACAGCGACAATGAGCGCTCTCGATCCTGCGTCCAAATCTGTGGCCATCGCCTCAGGATGCCTCTGGCGTGTGTTGGGAGCCAACAAGACTGCCCGCTGTAGCGAGCCATAGTGTGGCCCGACGCTTTCTGACTGCGGACGCCACATTGGCCTCAGAGGGTCGAACCAGTGACCTGCAGCACACCGGAATACTGGCGCCCTATATGCTGCTGCGTGTAGCCGGTGGTGTGACATGCCCCGCCATCCAGGAGAGCTGTCATACTTGAATGCCTTGTTAGTGAACCGGCGCCTATTTATACGTGGCTGTGCGCCTCTGTTTTGCTAACGTGCTACTCCGAGTCACATACTCACAACGCCTAGATTGTGCTAGTGGGCACCTTCTGCCTGTAACTTGCGCCCCACAAACCGTTGCGTTTTCTCTTTTCAGTGGTTCGACAGCACGGTGGCCTCCATTCTACTTCACAACCGGTGGTCAGCGTAACTTACTGTCAACAGGCCCGCACCTGGCTGTAACTTGTGCACTAAGAAATATTGCACTGAAGCTAACCTTTTTCCATCTTAACCAATGGTGCCGCTACAGTTCTCTGGACGGACTAGCTCATTTTTCAGAGACAGAGCAGTGTACGTGAACAGCGTACTGCACTGGATCCTCTGCAGACTTAAAATATGTAATGTGTAATTTATTTCAATAAATTGTTATAAACTGTTGCTAATTTGTGCTGCCATAATTTTTGTTGTAGCTTGCTTAAACCCTTTTGGCCTTTTCGTGGGGCTGTATAGGGGCTGCGAGCAAACAAGCCTTTAATAACAGCAACTACTTTCGGTGATAGGGGGCTATCTTCTTGTCACATTTATGTTCGACGCCATTAGTATTTGGTGACAACGCCGGCCGAAGTGGCCGTGCGGTTCTACGCGCTGCAGTCTGGAACCGCAAGACTGCTACGGTCGCAGGTTCGAATCCTACCTCGGGTATGGATGTGTGTGATGTCCTTAGGTTAGTTAGGTTTAAATAGTTCTAAGTTCTAGGGGACTAATGACCTCAGAAGTTGAGTCCCATAGTGCTCAGAGCCATTTGAACCATTTGGTGACTACAATGGTGATGTTCTTGGTACTGAAAACGAGTATCCATAATTATTAACCAGTTCGTAATTTAACTTTAGCTTTGTGGTCACACTGTAGAATAATGAAAACCACATATTAATGTGCAGGCGCGTACAACACTCGATATTCGCAACTTATCATCAATCTCGTCAGTATAATGCCACTTTTCTTAGCAACAAAGTGTCCATTTGGAAAAAAAATTATACTCGCATGTCCAAACAAACGTAATGGCTTTCCTGTCTGCCAGGCACTGCACATAAATTGTCTTGGATTCGCAGCAATCAGCGTTCTCGGAAAGAAACATGATTTAGAACTGCACTATTTCCACAGACCACCAGTTAACAGCACAACGTAAGCTATCTCGCACTACAAACACGAAACTTGATAAATTAGAAGCACTTTCTAATGAAAAGAGCTTTTAATCGCCTCCAGTGCAAAAGTGTGAGAGTATTTTGAGAGCGGCAGAACAGTGCGCGCAGTCTTGCGTGGGACAAAGCAGGTGCCAGGCGAGGCACTATCACTGGACGAGCCACTCTGGAGACCTCAGACAAGCAGCACCGGAATCAATATTTACATCGCGTTCTGCGCGCTCGGCTATTTTCAAGTTGCCCGTCGGTGAATGTGTTTGCGGAACGGCCCAACACCATCCCAGCCGGGGATAGCCGTCGGCTACCAACGCGGGGAAGGAATCGCAGTTTGTCTTCAAGTTGGCCCACATCGAATAAATCGATGACATGACCAAGGGAAGTTTTTCAATCGAACCGAGTACCTGGGGACGTCAAACAGCAATTCAACTTTTCCACTTAACGCTGTTTTCCCGAATTCGGAGTAGTAAGAGTTCTGTGACCAACTGTTGTGTTCGCATCACATATGCGTCGCCCGACCAGTGAAGTGAAGCTTTCGTCCGCTGAACCACGTAGCTCTTCACGTGAATGCTGTAACACCTCGGTTCAGTTTACAGTGATAAAAGCTATAGAAAGAATAATTTAAAATTAAGAATAGAATTTTTAGAAGGGAAAATAGTGTAGAATCAGAGATCGGTAATTGCAGATCCAAATTATATTATATAAGCAAGTAGTTTAACGTCTAAGTACAGCAAAGCCACGGAAGCTCCGTCATGGAAAAGATAGTGAAGTTAAACTCTTGTGATCAAAAACCTATAAAAAGACCGGATAGTCATTATTGCCGCCTTTTTTCCTTGATTGTTTCGTAAAAGGGCGGGGAACCCGTGTCAGTCAGCGAGACAATAATTAGATTGGACTTTATCGTGTTAAGATTCACGATAAACTGTTAGAATATTACGGAGATTAAAAGTGATGTAGTGTACGATCTCTGACTGTTGGTAGAAACGGAGTATTAAGGGGATTTTAGGACTTTAGTGCTATATTGGAACTTTACGGACAAACAGACGACAGAAATTCAAATTATCTGCTGATACGAGTGAATTCAGAGGTACCGATATTCAGATATTAACGTGTGGACTTTTGAAAGTGTCGTGTGCCGTTAGTCGCGAATCTGGACGAAGAGCGCGTGCATATCGACATTTGCGGACTATTTAGATTCCTCCAGACTAGGAACCTTTTAAATAGACCGTCATCCATCATCATGTTAATCCTTGAACATAGAGTGAAAGTGAAATACAAGAGTGTTGTACTTATTTCATTTACCTAGAACTAATCAGAGAAGGTTTTACGGAACCAGAGCTATTCAGCAGTAAGTCAGCACCATCTAGCGGAAAGCGTAGGCATTAAATAACACGCTAACTGAAATGAACGTTTACATGTTTTACGGACTGCTTAATATGAACTTTTGTGACTCTTTGACGTCCCCAGTCACTCAGAAAGGTGGCGCAGACTGTCTTAATCATAAAAGGGGAGAGTTTTAGCCGGGCAAATTACTAAATAAAAGCAATATTTACAAGACTCGCAGTAATAGCAAAACACAAGGCCCGCACCTCATCGGAGAGTCGTCGCTGTCTCGTCGGGAAGTAAAGCCGGAAAACTTACCGACGATACGACGACCATCATACTGTCGCTGGGTGTGGCTTTTATCTCTTGCGAACAGAAACCAGACTGTCGCCATGTTTTTTAATTGTGTGTCTACTATGTTACTTGTCTGATTCCTGTGTCTTTTATCTACATTGCCAACCCCTTTTGCTTTCTGTTTTAACTTTCCGTAATTTTACGCCATTTTACACTTTAAATCACCATTTTATCGCCTGTTTTTCCTTGTTTCTTTCTTCTTCCTTCATTTAAAAAAAGTCTGTAGGCTGTAGAGCAGCGTAGTAAGCTGCTGCCAGCCCGCCCCCTTCGGGGGGAATTGAAAATCAATAAAGAAAAAAAAAACCGACAATACGTATCTACGAGCAGACGTCGACGTGGAGTACCTAAAAAGGGAGCCACAAGAAAGTTAGGGATGCTTCAATGCGCCTTACACCTTCGTGAAAGATACGATGCATACGAAGAGTTCAATAAGTAATGCACCACTTCTTCCGAAAGCGGGTTGGTTTTATTCGGGTTTCCAATAGTCTGTATTATTCCCGAGTCTTCTGGCTACAAAACTCTATTTTTCAAAATAATCTTCAGTGTGACGTCCACCTTAGTGCGAGGGCCTGAAGGCACGCGCGCGGTACAACTCTTCTCGTACACATCGGATCCAACGTCTTGCTGCATCAATAACCTCACCACCACCATCCACGTTCTGCTTCCCCCAGAGTGCATCTTTCTTTGAGCTAATCTGATTCAAATCGGAAGATGCTCTTTATGAACTTGAGATAAACAGCGAAGAACCCAGCGGGAACACACCTTTCAGTACCCTAATTAGTGAGCAAGTATGTCAGGACTGCCAACAGAGACGTCCAGCTGAGCAGCGAAGTGTTTTATTGTGATCCGTCGAATATGGGGTTGCCGATAGTAAATCAGTAGTTACTGTTGCGCCTCAGAATGATATTTGACCTCAACGTAGAACATATCCTAAGAATTCAGTTGCCACAACTAAGAATAGAAAGAGTAGAATGAAGGCTTTTACGGCAGGCGTTGTCATCACTTAATATTTCCGGGCTGAGATGCCGTGGTCCCTGACGTCTCGCCTTCGACTGCGGAAGGCATCCTCCGAGGACAATCGGCGAACTAACCACCACCCAAGATATAAAATATTAATTTACAGGGCGCACAAAATATGTGAACCAGCTCACTTAGATGATGAGACTGAACACCTTAGAGCGGCCTTCAAGAAGAATGGGTATTCCAACAGAGAGATAGATCGTGCACTACGCCCTAGACTGACAACTAGGGCGGACGAGGATCGCCACCAACCGCAGGGGAAAGTGTTCTTACCATTCATAAGTAAGGTTCAAATGGTTCAAATGGCTCTGAGCACTATGGGACTTAACATCCGTGGTCATCAGTCCCCTAGAACTTAGAACTACTTAAACCTAAATAACCTAACGACATCACACACATCCATGCCCGAGGCAGGTTTCGAACCTGCGACCGTAGGATTCGCACGGTTCCAGACTGAAGGGCCTAGAACCGCTCGGCCACACCGGCCGGCGCTACACCAGGTGTCTATAAAATTCCGTGAAGTTGTGGAAAGGTCTATATAGGCACAACAAAAAGAAGCGTCAACACCCGTCTGGGTGAACATAAAAGGAACTGCTGCCTAGGACATACTGATAAATCGGCTGTAGCGGAACATGTGTTTCAGGGAGGTGACCATGAAATAAAGTTTAATGACACGACCGTCATAGCAAAGACGTCGCATTATTATGCGCGAATGTACAGAGAGGCCATTGAGATTGCCAAACACTGCAATAATTTTAATAGAAAAGACTAAGGCATTAAGCTGGATAAGATGTGGATGTCAACACTGCAGCAACAGTGTGACAATCGATTAGTTTCTATTGAGAAAGTTGGCAATATCAGAGATCATTGCACAGCCGACGTCACGTGATTGACAGCGGCGCCCTCTGGATGGCTTACATACGAGGTGTGACTAGAAAAAAACCGGACTAGTACTGGTGAAACAATAAAACGAATGCAATAAGGCTGAAAGTCGCGTGGCCTGTCACGTGACTCTCGCTCCGCCTACTGCTCGAGTTTCATCTGCCTCCTGCACTCAGTCTGCCCGTGGCGTCTGTTTTAAGTAGTTGACGTTTTGTCTGTGCGTCGGAAAATGTTGAGTGTACAGAAAGAACAGCGTGTTAACATCAAATTTTGTTTCAAACTAGGAAAATCTGCAAGTGAAACGTTTGTAATGTTACAACAAGTGTACGGCGATGATTGTTTATCGCGAACACAAGTGTTTGAGTGGTTTAAACGATTTAAAGATGGCCGCGAAGACACCAGTGATGATACTCGCACTGGCAGACCATTGTCAGCAAAAACTGATGCAAACATTGAAAGAATCGGTAAACTTGTTCGACACTTTCCTTGTCAACTCCTGTTAACTCAGACACTGCTCTGATTGTTAAACGGCGATCTTGTCGAACAAGTTTACCGATTTTTTCAATGTTTGCATCAGTTTTTGCTGACAATGGTCTGCCAGTGCGAGTGTCATCACTGGTGTCTTCGCGGCCATCTTTAAATCGTTTAAACCACTCAAACACTTGTGTTCGCGATAAACAATCATCGCCGTACACTTGTTGTAACATTACAAACGTTTCACTTGCAGATTTTCCTAGTTTGAAACAAAATTTGATGTTAACACGCTGTTCTTTCTGTACACTCAACATTTTCCGATGCACAGACAAAACGTCAACTACTTAAAACAGACGCCACGGGCAGACTGAGTGCAGGAGGCAGATGAAACTCGAGCAGTAGGCGGAGCGAGAGTCACGTGACAGGCCACGCGACTTTCAGCCTTATTGCATTCGTTTTATTGTTTCACCAGTACTAGTCCGATTTTTTTCTAGCCACACCTCGTATACGGCGCTCACTAGTGCTCTCGTCGCAGTTCGCCGATTGTCCTCGGAGGATGCCTTCCGCAGTCGAAGGCGAAACGTCAGGGGAGAGTCTTATGTATGGACCACGGCGTCTCAGCCCGGGAATGTTAAGTGATGAATAGAAAGAGTGTCCACACGTTCCAAAACGGTAGGAGACACAGCTTTGCACGGCCGGCCGGCATGCCCGAGGTGGCACAGGTCTGCGCGGTGTGATATTCCTGGCTGAGGCCGTCAGTACCTTTTCTTGCTAGAAGCTCGCCTTGATACAGCTTAATGCACGTGAAGTAGCATATGGTACAGAAACGGAGTGAGGTACAAGCAGCAGATGGTACAGTATGTACTATTCCCGTTGGAGAGTCCGCTAATTGTACTGAACTTGCTTCTGATTGGTCTGCAAATTCGAGTGTTAGGCGCCAAAACTCCTAACTTCTCTTATTACTTATTTATATACTTTTCACTGTATTTAACCCACTTTTCAGAATGACAATCTCTCATGGTTACCCTACGAGTCTACCGTTTTTGTTTATTAAATTTCACTAGATTTGAGAAATACAGGAGTAATGATATTACAACTGAAGTACTTCGGACACCTTCGGGTAGCTTTGGCGCACCTGGGCGACGAAGCACGTCGGCTGCCCTAGTCACTCTGTTTCGGGTGTTCTTCAGAGCCGAAGTTGTTTCTCTGTTTCCGACGGACATGTCGTACTCTATACCGGAATTTGTCAGAAAAGCTACCGTGCTATTAAGGGGAGGTTTACTATATTTTGGTTCAAAAAATCAATTTTTTTACATTGCAATTTTGGATCCATAAAAGTATTTAGAATTCACCCCTGAAACAGTTTTTCTGAATACGGAACGGAAATGTTTGTTATTCGCGGTTGAACAAAAAAAAATGCACCTGCCTGAAATCGGTCTTTTTCACACACCAGTTATTTTCTATCGGAGGATGAGTTATTGTACCAGTGCTTGGGAGGAAACACACAAAATTCAAATGAAAGTTTGAACGCGTGTGTTTGGAAGTTAGCCACCAAGCATTTGCATTCTTGTGCGAAGACTGTGCAGATTGCGACTTTCCTGGCAGTGAGCAGCTTCAACGTAGGGTATTCAGCAATTATGAAGACCATGACAACGATGGACGTCACCCTGGGACTCTATTCGACGCAGTTCGCCAAGCATTCGGACGACCACCGGATTCAAGCGGCCGAAAACCGCTTGTTACCGGCCGTACGAGCGGCTCTGGAGCAGCGCGGGATGGCCCAAATCGAGCACAACGCCCTATATGAGGAAGGACTAGTTCATGGACCCGGAATAGCAGATTGAACGTAAGTTGCATAATATTGCATTTATATGTAGTCAAAACTTCAAACGCGTTTTTCTCGAAATGACTTCTTTTCTATCACACGGTATGGTAACTTCAAACCTAATGAACCAATTGGCATGATTCTTTGTTTCCGACGAAGCTAACTAAATTGTCTAGGAGTTGTACCACTTTTATTCCGATCCATCAACTATAAATACTTTTAATTGGCCGACGAATTCGAAAAATCGATGAAAATAACCCTTTTTTTCGAATGACCGCCGTTTTGTTTCCTATGGTCCAACTAACTTAAGCGAGGTACAACTCCTAAAGAATCTTATATACATCGCTAACGTCAACTCAGTTTTGATTTCAGACGAGCCGGGTGACCTGGACATACCGCGCGTGGAGGTCTACATCGAAATTTTGTTTCGTTCCGACGGCACTTCCGCCTTTGCTCTTCGACATTTCCGGTCAAAAAAATTCCAGTTTGTATAGGAAATATCAATAAACGTTTTGACTAAATTTGACATTGATGTCTATAACACATCCTGAGAAAAAATTCTAAAATAACATGCTTTTTTTGGGCCAAAGGCTATAAAGCCCCCCTTAAGAAAGCTGTGTCGAGTGTTGTAGAAGACAGTGTAAAAGGTGACATTTTAAAATATAAACAAAAAAGGATACTTTAATGAGAGGTGTCGCCTACCATCATTGTCAGTACTACAGATCTTACCCTCTGTAGATACAGAAACTAACCTGGGCAAGTCGCATCCCACAAAAAAACCACAAAACAGGTTCAAGTTCGAGATGACAGCATAGCAACTTCCGCCGAAGAAGATCCCACGACCGACGAGCAGTCTTCTGCGCTGGGGACCCAACTTTAGAAGACGGCAGGCTGATGGAAAGAACGGTTAGGGACTCTTTTTCAACCTCTACAGATCTCTTCAGCTTCCAGATCTGATTTCCTACATGACAACGTATAATTTATAGTGGCCTTCTTGAGATGATGACGGACGCCTCTCACAACGAGTCACCGTGCTTTTGTTCATTGCAGGTCTGTAAGCGCCTATGATAATCTGCGATACTCTGGTTTTCCGTCAAAAGAAACTCAGTGACAGCTCCCTACTTGGAACGCACCCCCATTGCAGAATTAATTTTGAAAGCTACTTACAGGGCCGCCACCAATCGAAACTCCATGTAATTATAACGGCTGAAACAAGGATATTCCACAATGCCTTTTCACAAATTCCGCATTTTTTCAACCGCAATTGGCTTAGAGAAAAATGTTTACATTACTTATTGAACGCACCCACAAAGATGTAGTCAGAATATGATATTCCTCTTGCGTAGTGAGTAACTCGGTCAAGTGTAGGCCATTACGCCACATCCAATGGCTCCTCCCTTGTTACCTAAGACAAATATTAACAACATACACCCTGAAGAATCAGTACATTATGACAACCTGCTTAACAGCGTGTTGGTCCCCATATCGAACGCCATGTGGCAGTGATTCTGTGTGGCATTTGTTCGACCGGCTATTAGTTTCTTTCAGGGGTATGTTGCGCCACATGTCTGAGCACGTCTCACGCAATTCCCGTTCATTGTGGGCCAGTGGCTTGAGGGGGTGGAGGAAGCTTCCCACTGCATCGGGCACAGATAAGGCAAGTTTGGTAGGGAACACATTAATGTGAGTTGGCTATCATGCTCCTGAAACCACTGCAGCACAGTTGTGGACTTATGACGCGGATAGTTGCTCTGCTGGAAGATGCAGTCGACACCGGAAAGACATCAGATCCACAATAATATTAATCTAATTTACAATCGTCTTGCTTCCTTCGGTTACTACCACAGGTTTCATAGAAACCAAGGCAATGGCCCCACAGGATAGTACAGTTCCCATCGGTCTACGTCCTTGGAGCGATGCATGTTTCTAATAGCTGATGTAGGAAGAAACGTGATCCATCTGACCAGGTGACGCATTTTCATTGATGTACGGTTCAGTCTCGGTCCCAGTGCCGGTTACAGTCCTAATTTACGATGTTGTTGGGTGAATTTAATAACACGCAGATGTTGTCTGTTTGGAAGCCCCTTGTTGAACAGTGAGGGCAGAACGGTGAGAAACTACTTATGCCTGCAACACAGTCATGCTCGGTCGTTCAGATCTGTCAGAAACCGCCGTCTACCCTGCTGTACTGAATTTTCAAGCAGCCAACCTGGATGTGACTTTCCCACATTATATTCCTCCCACTATAGGGGCAACACATAGACCCATGTGTGATAATTGATATGTATCTTTGCTAGCGTGTTTGCTGTTGACTTCTGGGAAATAGGTATCTCATTACAATTTGAATCTACTAAGCTAGCATTGCCTATGTCTACAGCTTGCACAGTGTAGTAATTATAAGATCTACCACAAGTACGTCAGCTAAAACACTACTACAACTAATTTGACCTGTCGGCTTCTTTGGCACATTTGCGTCAGGAACCGTTACCAGCTGATATTATGGTTATCCTTACCTTGAATTTTGTCGCTAGATATTTTTCACCTGAGACTGCGATCTGACTAATGTATGGGTTGTTCTTACCTTCCCATCCGATAATTATGACGCCAGTGATCTTGATGCTGATTTTCGATGGTCATCGAGTCTCATTTCGAAGCGGAACTAATCACTTAAGATAATTGTCCTCCAGTTGATGAGATTCCAGCCGAAGATGTGTCTGGAGATGCCCAGGACAACGGTGTGATACCAATCTGACTGTCGCCCCCCATATTGCACGACAACCAGGAGAGATGGTCCGGGGTACCATTTCATTTCGTATCAGACTTCTTTGGTTGTCATCCGCGGCACCCGTACAACACAGCCGTATGTCGTTCTACACCCCGTTTTGTTTCCCTTAATGGAAAACCATCCCGGGCCTACATTTCGGCAAGGTAATGCCCGCCAGCACATGGCGAGCGTTACTACTTATTTTCTTCGTGCTTGCCAAACCCTACATTGGCCAGAGATGTCGTCGGCTCTCTCCCCGACTGAGAATGTTTAGAGCATTATGGGCAGGGCCTTCCAACAAGCTCTGGATTTTGACATTCTAACGCGTCAGTTGAACAGATTTGGGACTATATCCCACAGAAGGAGATACGAAAACCGCCAACTGAACAGATTTGGGACCATATCCCTCAGAAGGAGACACAAAACCTCTATTAATCAATACCAGGACGAATAACAGCTTGCATAAGGGCTACAGACAGAGCAACACACTATTGAGACCCTCAGTTTGTGAAGCGCTTTCTCCTGAATAAATCATCCAATGTTTCTGAAACTGCACTCATTTTTCTTTTCTTTTTTTTCTGTACATGCACTTCGAATCTACCGATTACCATCCCATTAATTCGTGCCGCGTTTTCTTTTCTCTCTTTTTTTTTTCCTTGCAGTGTATCTTTGCCTGAGACGAAAGAGAGACGGATCGTATTATTCGATGATGTAGTAGTTCTGGACGATTTCAATTTTAATGTCGTATCTCTCAAATTATAATCATTAATTTGCATTACTTTGGCATTACGAGGTAGGAATGTTGCTTTGTATGACACAGGGCGCTGCGATCACAAAAATACCTCTGCTAACAGACAGTTCTTAGTAAGAACTTGGAAATCGCAAGCTAATAGATTTGTAGAATAATCTCAGAACTCGTCTGTGAAAGTGATATCGTGTTTTGCATGAACCTCCATTGAGGACTACGACAGAAACTAGTGCCAACCACGAAAACATACTACATATACCGTTTTCATGTTGGAATCATGTCTTTGAATTGCTCAGACTGAGTAATGTCAGTTTCCAGAAGCAGTCAACATATAGTGTCAGCGTCGTGTTGCTAGTGTCGATCAAAATGTACAGTCGTGCTCAAAAGTATCCGAACGACCTGAATTGCATTTCGCCTGATTCGCATGCAACCGGAATAGCGCAGCTGTCTAGCAGGTCCTCTAATCGCTCCTTGGTACAGTCGTTTGACTATTGAAAATGGTTCCAACAAGTCACCACTAGAAAATACTGCTCTGTATCGCAATAACTCAAGATGTAAAGTAATACCACGATGCTACAAATATCAGGGAACACCTTATCACAGATAAGACTGTCCTTAAGGCTTGTAAGCTCACATTTATTACAATAAATGAAATACCAGAAATGTTACCACTCTCATTATTACGTCAGATAGGTAATGCACGTAGTAAGTTCATCGTATTCATGATTTACTCTTGGAAGTAACATACCGTACTTATTATTTAACACAAAATGACATTAAAAATTTAAGTTATTTACGAGCAGCTAGTTGAGAATATGTATGAACTTCAAATGACACGACGAACCGTCTCGTTCTGTAAATGGATTCAAACCCAGCTCATGCAGACTAAGCAAAGATTTCGTGACTGACGGAAACTAACAGTCATTCCTGATTAGGCATACAGAGAGTGATGTACCTCGATTTTAGACAGTATCAGTTAACAAATGTCAACTTTAAATTACATAACGTAGACATTTTTAACGGACGTGAATTCCTACCCAGCATCTACTGTCCCTGTTACCGAACTACGAGAGATGTTAAATAGTGCTTCTTAACAAGTAACATACTTGAAATTCCGTGAGGTAAAGTTTTGTGTTGGACAGGGTTTCGAACTCAGAACCTAATCGGATTGATGTCGAAGCACAATCAACAGTGACATATCGGATTTTCTCGGCAGTAGCTAGATGTTTTAACTGAAATGACGAGGCGAAACATTAATTTTTTCCTTCCCAGGACTCCAACCCGGCACCTATCGCTGTTATATTCTAGAGAAAACGAACGTTAAATATGGGTTTGTTGCAACAGCAGCGACATGTGAGCATGTTTGAACTAGAAATTATATGACGAAGAGTTCAATGCTGACTGGGAATAGAGCCCCACACATATCGTTGTTGACTACACACAAAGAGACGTCAGCTACCGAATTTTTCTCCACCAGCACCTCGGAATAACATCTTCAACTTACAATGATCTCGCAAATAGTTCTGTGTCTCACTGGGAGTCAAAAACGTCAAATATCGTTAGTGTTGACAACGAATGAAAATACATTAAACATGAAAATTATTATCCACCAGCAGATAGGTGTTCTCATGCTAGAACTTGATAATACATAATGAAATCTTTAGTGCCGGACCAGGATTCGAACCCATTCACACGCAACATGTGGAGATGTTGAGGAATCTGCAGTTTTGAACAAACAACAAATTGTAGCCGAGCTGTATTGTCACGAAGGGATCAAATTCCGCGTTAAGGACGGTCTGAGTTGCATTCCCAGTTCAGAACCAATTTTATCGACATACAGAAGCTCAAATAAAAGATGGAATAAGTGTCCTGTGACCCTCCATAGCGTTTGTTTCGCCACTAGAAATAAATAACTAGTATAAGAAAGGTTACTGGTGATAGTTTCTACATGTCGCCACTGCAGACTTTATTGTTGTTCAAACTAACGTCTACTTGGTAGAGAACGAATATCATTTTTAATGTGAATTTCAGACCACAGTGCCATTATATCTTCTTCACTTGGTGTAGGCAGAAGAGAATGGAATCTCTCTCTCCCTATATAAAATCATTGAGAGGAGTTGGAATCGAACACAGACCACAGGTATACGAACCTATCATCAGTCCAACAGACCACCAAATCCTTTTCTGTGTGGCTCACTTTTCTATCGTAACGCCATTGCGCCACACTGGATGAGAATTCTGACACACAGGCCCCCTGTAGTAATTTGCAGCATGTTCAGTAAATTAATTTACTTGGTTGACCAAATCAACATGAACTAGCTGCCTCAGCTACCCAGTGCATACATTCGACTCTATTTTGTAATCACCTAAATAAAGTCACGTAACTGCCACCTACACAGAACAGCCAACAGTGTAGGATGCAGAAATTTAAATAGGAAGTGTTCCTTTCCACTTGAGCTACTCTATTGCGCTTTCTGTTTGTTGAAAACGTCGTTCAGTGCAAAAGAAAAGCTGTAACTGTTTGTCTCTCAGAAGTCTAGACCTGGCCATACGCATTATCTCACAGTGCAGTGGAATACAGAAGTTCTGCAGGAATTGTTGTTCAGTTCTGGAGCTGTTGTAGCTATGTGTCAGCTAGTAGCATAATGGTAAGTGTTGCGCACTGTAGATAAGATATCGCAAGTTCGAGTACATTCACTGTTACGTTTTTTAAAACGCAATTTTGCTGTCTGCTAAAGTTATCAATCTAAAGGAACTTTGAACTTAATTCTCTTCACTTTTCAACCCAAAATAGTCGCATGTCAAAAAAGGGCTAACTTCTGCGACATTTTGTTCTTTTCACGTTTAATAAACAGCCAGGCAGCAGATGCATCTCGGAACTTTTGTATTATGTATGGGCAGAGCGCATCGTGCCAAAATACGTCAGAAAAGTATTTTCTACATTAGCTGTCGTGTGGTAGTGGCATTTTATTATTCTTCAAACCTTGTTTCACAGCTTTAACTCAGAACAAGTTTTCTACATGCATGTAATCAATAAACTGCATGTGCATTGTCAGACTGTTATAGATAACATCAGAGAATTCACATATATCCTTGATGATTACTATCTCTCTCATGTTTACTATTGTTTTTACAACACTAAATGAAAACTTACGAAAATTGTGCACTGTATTATAAGAAATGAAATAAAACTACCCATGATAACCTTACGACGTAAGTCTGTTTTAATAAAACTGAGTATCTGTACACATGCGTGCCTCTATGGGCACGAATTAGTAAAATACTACTCATTTAGATTCTGATTGGGTCTGTGTTTAATTGGTATGCTGTGTCATACTCAAGAGGTATGCAAATGTGGCATTTCATAAATAAAGTTACATATTCCTAGAACCAAAAATTTGCTTGCCAGCAGCGGAATGAAGCGTTTCCTGTTGTGCAGCATTGTAAGTTTTTCACCATTGCACTATGAGCCGAAAGTATTTTCTTGCGATTTCCTTATCGATGTTTGATCTGACTGCTTGTAGCTCTTCAGCAGAAGGGGTAAAAACGTTGAAGTCAGCGGGACTGGAACTGCGAACCGTAACAGACGCTTTTTCACAGGTCAGCACGTTACCAAACAGCTGGCGAAGAGCTTTGTGTCTTACCTTCATCTTACGAGGCCAATGTGTGCTAGAACTTGTAAACCGCTATTTAAAGGACGAGATTAGTTGCGATTTCCACGTGCAACGACTTTCCTGGGCTGAAAACCGTAAATTTACAATCTTTTATTGCACCTCAAGCGATAATAACTTAGATTATTCAATTGAAGTGACAGGTAAAATCAAGTGAACTTCGAGGCTTATTTCCGTGCACACCAGGAAGTAACTCGTCGATCACAGGGTTGCCAAACATACCCTGCCGTGTTGCCAAATCTCAGTTACAGTACCAGCAGGAAGAAGACGAACCGATGTGATCCTACAGCGGGCTGGGAAGTGACCATAGCTGGCGTCTCCGAGTCCCGGCTGCTACGACCTGGAATACGTTATGCGTCCGATTCGCATTTATGTAACTAGGTTTAGGGACTGGAGCGTAGTTACTAATAATACTCAGAACTGACTGCAAACTAAGCATCATAAGTCAGTAACTCTCGTAGTTGTTTTTATACTTCTTTCGTAAGTGTACTCAAAACTAAGAACGCATTCACAGAAATTTTCGTGCCTCGATGATAGTCGAGCACAAAAAAAAAAAAAAAAAAAAAGTGTGTGTGTGTGTGTGTGTGTGTGTGTGACAGAGAGAGAGAGATAAAAATCAAAAAGAATGAAAGAGAGAGAGTAAAAAATTGTTGTAAAGAAATTGAATCATTGTATGTAAAGAAATCTTTCATTAAAATAACACGTTCCTCATCATTACGAAATGTCGTATTCATGATCTATGGAACAAGAATTAATCTAATGTAATCTAATCTAATCATGTCATATTGAGAAATAGCAATGAAGAGTCATGAATTACCGAAAGTTTTGTCAATTCCAGTAACCAAATCTAAACTTGACAATAAAAGACGACAATTTTTGTAATAAACCGGGACTCCTCTCAAGACCCTTCGTCCCTGTTAACTAACACCGAAAGATGTCTGATATACCTCCATTCTGAAGTAACAAAGTGTGCATGCATTTAAAGACGAAGTGCATGATGTGAAGTTCTGTGACGGAGATACGAACCCAACACATAATCGGATAGTTAACTAAGTAAAATCAAATGTTACGTATAGGTTTTTCTTACCAGCTGCTAGGTGTTTGAATCTAAAATAAGCGACAATCGAACTGCACACCTATCGTGCATCCACGAATGTAGCTTAAGTATCAGCTGCTTACTCGCCAACAGTAAGATGTGTGCGTGTTAGACCAGAAATAACGGCACCTAATGCGATTGTTGGCAACACATAAACAGACAATAAAAATCCACGTTCATTTTCACTAGCAGGCCGGTAAGCACGTGATAGGGCTTGAAATATTATTATTATGAATATTTTTGTATTGGATCAGTATTCGGACCCACATACTTATCTTTGGAGGAGACCTAGAGAAGATTGCAGTCTTGGGAAAAGGAAAAAAATGATTCAACTATACTGTTCCGAGAGATTCTGATCCTCGAAAGAGGAGATACGTATTCGAATCACAGTCCAGCACCAAATTTTCAACGTCTCTAGTTCAATCAAGTATCAGTAAAAGAAGAGCCCTGTTCCTTTAAATGGCTATCGGTTCATCAAATAAAATAAAATTTTCTAATGTAAGTTTACTGGCGACTGTATTTCTGTTTACCATGACTTCCGCTATGTCATTTTCCAACGTAAACCGGCTTTGCCCAGTTGGTAATGAAGGAACGTGATGTTTAATGCGGATTCTGGATTATAACGTCTTTCTCTTGAGGTTACCAGAGGTAAAGCAAATCTGTTTGTGCCTCTTAAAAGTAAATGCCTGAACCAACGCATTGCACCTGTGATACTTCGTTCCACCAGACCATTGTGGCCACATTTCCCGGCCCCAGGAGTGTGCTGTAACGGATGATGTGCCTAGCTTACAAAATTAGTCACGGTGGAAAAAATGCGAGTCTATTCAATGGTTAAGTAGAAGCAAGCTTCTGAATGGGAGATTATGCTATTCGCATGTCAGGAGGATGTGAAGACTCTTCTAGGCATCATAGGCTAGCCATTTTGAAATTTTCACAAATTCAGCAAATTTCTTAGTTCGAGAAAATCCACTGTGAAGTGTGAAGTTACCGGATAATTCGATTATTACCGTCAATATTACTATCATTTTCTTGATACCCCTGCTGGAACACATGTGCTTGAAGATCATTTAATGGCTTTTGGTCATTATAGAAGTAGCTTCCCAAGAACAGGTTCTTTCCCTGTCTGCGGAATTCTTTTCATGTTAATATCAAACATCAGCAATTACTCGAAGATTACATTAAAACTAAAGTAATTGCTGAAGACGTTACCTGATAACAAAAACGCTCTGCCTTTCTTCATTTACTTGCGCCTAGAAATGGCTATCGAGTTTTGCCAAACCAAAAGGCAAGAGATCTTACTGCCTCCCGATATTCGTCGCTGACAGTTCTTCCATATGATTTGGTCGACATGACCTGTTTCAAGTTGTGTATGACAGACAATGCTTTACAAAATCAATTTTTTTCCTTTGCAATAAACAGAAAGATTTTCATTCTAAGCTATCCAAGTACAAAATTTTCGCTATATTAGTTCAAATTTAATATTCGCTTCTATAATGTAGGGAAGTATTTCACAGTTGCAAAACTCGCATACAACTCATTGACCTTACATTTAGACGCTGACAATAAATTCTAGTTCACAGTGACACCGGTTTAAGTAACCTCCTAATGTAGCGAAGACTGTTTGCCAGTGCTCTCTCTCACTGGAACATACGCAATTCACTCATTTGGCTCCATAAGTACACTGTAACAGTAATTTCTGTGTTTATTTAATGCATACAGGATGTAGAATTTAGTGGTGCTCTCTCTTCCACTTCTGTATACAATATGCCTGACCTAAACGGGCCCGTTATCATTACAGGCCCTGGGCAGTGCAACACATACTGACAACAGTAATGTGCTTATACTGACAACCTCACTGTTCGATTTACCTGATTTTGTAATCTTTTAAATAAAACAACATGACCTTCCAGTGGGAGACATTTCGTCCCCCTTTTCCTTCTGTGAAATTTGTCAGTAAGCTTTTTGCCTTCCAGCCAGCGAAATGCGGCTGAGTACGGCCGGTAAACGATTCACAAACGACTATTTAGTGCCGTTAAGACGATTTCCTTAAACATTGTGGTAGCTGGAGGAATTTAGTTTCTTCTTAAATCGTCTTAAGCAGCAACTTTCACACATATCTCAAACAGGAAAAGCTCATTATCCAGGTACGGAGGTTGTAAAACAAACTTCCCACAGTTTGTGTCAGGTTGATGTTTTCGTCTGATAGCATTGCGTAAGTACTTTGTCTAAGAGCTTACACAACTAAGTGTTCCTGTAGCTTGGTTGAATACGAGTTTAACACCAATGCGTACAGTACTGCTAAATATTCAAAATGATTATCAACCTAAGTCTGAGTTCATCCGCAAAGTGAGGCGAATTTATAATATTGTAGCTAGATTGTGTATCCTTCCTTCAGTGGGCATTGGAAGGCGTTTACACACATACAATACTATGAATACTTCTAACGCTATAGTTAGCGTTGATCTCATAAACCTCTTTTTCTTTTTTATTCTTCTGGGTCTTCAGCGTGCAGCATGTGTTGTAGATACAGTCTTAAAGCAAAAGATTGACCGCCGAGTCGTTCACGTGAGGTGGACAATACATTCGTGCTCCTCTCAGAATCCCGTGAGGTGGACAATACATTCGTGCTCCTCTCAGAATCCTATGTCTAGCAATATGCTCGATCTGGTAACGTTGTAGATTGCGGCACTTGCCAGAGGAAGTCTTGACTGCAGTCTAAGTACATTACTCTTGACTACGACTGCAGTCTTGAGGTAAAACGCGAGACTAGCTAATAGGACGTCCGGCGACCGAAAGCACACGTCGACAAAAGTTTTATCGCTTCTTTCCTCTCAGAGCTAAAGCTATGAGTGTAATTTAAGCGAATCTAGAATATATTTCGCTTTCTGTCACATTGGTAATGACAGTTTGGTTCAACAATGTTTTAGTGAGAGTTCTCTGGGACACGTTTGCTGCCTACCGACAGACGAAAAGATCAACCTAAATACAGTATTGATGAATAGGTCGCACCAGCGTCCCACAAGCGGCCTCCTCTCAGGTGAACCATCCTTTCCTAAAATCCTCCAAATAAACTGGAGTTGACCATTCGCTTTACGTACCACATTTCCCAGATGCTCGTCCCATTTCATATCGCATGGCAACATGACACCCAGATATTTAAACGACTTGTCAAGCAGGACACTAATAATGCCGTAACCGAACATTACAGGTTTGTTCTTCCTACTCATCCGCATTAACTTAGACATATACAGGGTGAGTCACCTAACGTTACCGCCGGATATATTTCGTAAACCACAAACCACGTCAAATACTGACGAATCGATTCCACAGACCGAACGTGAGGACAGGGGATAGTGTAATTGTTTAATACAACCATAAAAAAATGCGTGGAAGTATGTTTTTTAACACAAACCTACGTTTTTTTAAATGGAACCCCGTTAGTTTTGTTAGCACATCTGAACATATAAACAAATACGTAATCATTGCTGTTTGTTGCATTGTAAAATGTTAACTACATCCGGAGATATTGCAACCTAAAGTTGACGCTTGAGTACCACTCCTCCGCTGTTTGGTCGTGTGTATCGGAGAGCACCGAATTACGTATGGATCCAAAGGGAACGGTGATGGACCTTAGGTACAGAAGGGACTGGAACAGCACATTACGTCCACATGGTAACACCTTTTTATTGGTCTTTTTCACTGACGCACATGTACATTACCATGAGGGGTGAGGTAAACGTACACACGTGGTTTCCGTTTTCAATTACGAAGTGGAATAGGGTGTGTCCCACTGGAAACGCGTGGACGTATGTGGTATCAGCATGATGGTGCACCTGCACATTCCCCAATTAACACTAGGCTGACCCTTGACAGTATGTTCGACGGGCGTTTCATAGGACGTGGAGGACGCATAAATTAGCCAGCCCGTTCTCCTGATCTTACACCTCTGGACTTCTTTCTGTGGGGCACGTTAAAGGAGAATGTGTACCGTGATGTGCCTACAACCCCAGAGGATATGAAACAACGTACTGTGGCAGCCTGCGGCGACATTACACCAGATGTACTGTGGCGTGTACGACATTCATTACGCCTGAGATTGCAATTGTGTGCAGCAAATGATGGCCACCACATTGAACATCTATTGGCCTGACATGTCGGGACACACTCTATTCCACTTCGCAATTGAAAACGGAAACCAAGTGTGCACATGTACCTCACCCCTCATGGTAATGTTCATGTGCGTCAGTGAAAAAGACCAATAAAAAGGTGTTACCATGTGGACATAATGTGCTGTTCCAGTCTCTTTTATACCTAAGGCCCATCACTGTTCCCTTTGGATCGATACGTAATTCGGTGCTCTCCGATACACACGATCGAACAGCGGAGGAGTGGTACTCAAGCGTCAACTTTAGGTTACAATATCTCCGGATGTAATTAACATTTTACAATGCAACAAACGGCACTGATTACGTATTTGTTTATATGTTCAGATGTGCTAACAAAACTAACGGAGTTCCATTTAAAAAAACGTAGGTTTGTGTTAAAAAACATACTTCTGTGCATTTTTTTATGGTTTTTATTAATCAATTACACTAGCCCCTCTCCCCACGTTCGGTCTGTGGAATCGATTCGTCAGTATTTGATGTGGTTTACGAAATATATCCAGCGGTAATGTTAGGTGACTCACCCTGTATTATGATCCTTCAAGATCTGTCGCATATAGGTTTCAGAATTCTCTTTGCTCACATCTATTTCTCTCCCTCGTCTCAACTGTGCATGCACTCCGTCTTCAGGCCACAAGTGGCCTATCGGGACCATCTGACCGCCGTGTCATCCTCACTGAGGATGCGGATAGGAGGGGCGTGTGGTCAGCACACCGCTCCCCTGGCCGTTATGATGGTTTTCTGTGACCAGAGCCACTACTATTTGCTCGAGTAGCTCCTCGATTGGCATCACGAAGCTGAATGCACCCCGAAAAATGGCAACAGCACATGGCGGCCCGGGTGGTCACCTGTCCAAGTGCCGGCCACTCCCCACAGCGCTTAACTGCGGTGATCTGATGGGAACCGGTATATCCACTGCGACAAGGCCGTTGCACTAACTGTGTATGGGTTACAAAATGGTTCAAATGGCTCTGAGCACTATGGGACTCAACTGCTGAGGTTATTAGTCCCCTAGAACTTAGAACTAGTTAAACCTAACTAACCTAAGGACATCACAAACATCCATGCCCGAGGCAGGATTCGAACCTGCGACCGTAGCGGTCTTACGGTTCCAGACTGCAGCGCCTTTAACCGCACGGCCACTTCGGCCGGCTTATGGGTTTCCTAAATATCAGAAAATATTAATATGTCACATCTTAGTAGCTACCATTACCGACCAAGAAAACTGAAAACCTGATGATTAACACGAGTCCATTCTTTTCCTTCGATTTTTGTGCAGTACTCGTATATTTATTTGGTTGACTAACTTTAAATCTTCACTCACAATATTTGGTGCATGGATTCTCTTTCCTAGTCAGTCCACATTTTAGAGAAACTGGTGGACATGTTAGGGGTATCATCATTAAGATAAAGTCTTTGGAAAGAGTAGAGCTAGATTATGTCTTTCAATGCTCTTTCATGAAGAACCACTAAGGAATATTCCATCATTCACCAGCCGTATCTCTATAAAGTTAAGTGACATAATCACATAGGACAATAAAATTAGTGCTGAAGGTCGTTCTTCTCAATGTTGAGAGAGCGATGCCTCCGTGGAGCAGTACTGCCAGCCTTCCTAGTTGTAAGCGTACCAGACAGCTGTTGTTGCTGGCGGATGAAAATGGTATGTGATGTCAGAATAACAACAGGGACTGACAACAGCGCCTTCTTCTCAGTTTGTGTGCGTTCCGTGAGTTGGTGAGCGGTTCTGGGCGCTTGAGTCTGGAACCACGCGACCACTACGATTCTACGTTCTAGGGGACTGATGACCTCAGAAGTTAAGTCCCAATAGTGCTCAGAGCCATTTGAACAATTTTTGCGTTCCGTGAAGCGGGAGACATGGAAACGATTCGATCTTCAACTTTATTTTATATCCATCCATTACAATTCCGGACATGGATTCCTTATCAAAACTTTATCCACCAAGTCCCCTCTACAATCCCTAAAAGTCTGATGTCTCACGATAACCTTTTTAGAAAACTTCGAGAACAAACTTTTAGGGTACATCTTACAAATATTATTCAGCTCCCATGCTAATAATGCAGATAAAATTACAATAACAGCTCACAGAAAGACTTAAAAGCAGCCTTTCACCAGGAGTTCCTTCGATGAATAATACGGACAGATACCTTAATACACTGCTAGCCAGAAAACTAGCACACCAGAAGGGTTAGAATAGAACGAAATATTACTTGTTGTGCGTGGAGTATAATAGAAAGAATCTGAGGTCATTTGGGGGTATGAAGGGTGCGAAATTCATTACATTCAGCTGCCACCTGTGACACCAGCAGGGGCTCCAGCATGACTGGGTATCGATTTGAACAGTACTTGGGTGACAATTACAGGTACGCCGTTTCCTGATGCTTTAACTCCGCGCCAAATTTCTTCAGTGTTAATGGCTGGAGAGTGGTGGAGTGCCAGTCTCCATGCAAACAATGATTAGATGGTTTCAGTGGTTGGTAGACACGGAGCCTGTGCTGTCTAGAACAGCACTAGAACCTCTTCTACATTTAGGCAGTTCAGAAAACTTGCGGTCTTTCGTTATTTTATTGAAATATGATATCACAGGCACCGCTCTTAACACGTCTAAAGTGTAGCTGTTGTTGCAGACATTACCGGGTGTGCGATCCAGAGGTTATCGTGTTTTTAACCTAATGGCACCTCATCCCATCGCGCCAGATGCTGTGCCTGTATGACGATGACGAATGTTATTTGTCAAATTTCACTATCCTCAGAGCTTCCTCACGAGAGTACGTCCATCGTGATGCTGTACATCAAACCAATGGCGAGCGCTGTTGTTGGGCGCAGCTTTCTGTGCTGTCATGTCAATGAAAGATGCAACAATCATCTCAATGCTGGCAGTCCATGTTACTCGAGACGCCGCCAATCTATCCGAATGCATACTTGTCTTTCTCCAAAAACACGCACTCTCTGGTTCAAGGTAAGTGACGTCACGGTCCTGAATGGCTGGGCGAATAAAAAGTCTCTACTCTCAGGTGCTAGTCGCGTGGAGGCATTGAGATCCAGCATGGCACCCAGTACGGCTCTGCTGATCTCCTCGATTCCATATTAGCATGGCAGTGGTGAAATCCCGATCAACGCGGGCAGAAATATTGTGCAACGATAAACCGCCGTCTCGATGTACCACGATTCTGCTGCTGTCGAATTCCGACACGTGCTGGTAGACGTTTGCTATTATTACACGAGGTCTAACATGACCTTCTTAAAAACAAACAACATCCAAATGACATGTGTGAATGAGAAAGCCCTTGCGTAATCTGTTCTTACATACGGAATGGAGCTCGTGTTTCTGCTGCCTCCTTTATGCCGTTGGGTTCAAATTGAAAGGTGGCTACACTGAGTCACAGCGCCAGAGATTGCGCCAAAGAGTTTTATTTCGCCGCCTCCACTGGCAGTGCTTGTTCAGTAGTTGTGGCGGTTAGTGCTTGCTGAGAGGATGTTGGTAGCTGTACTATTTGAGGCCATGTCGTGTGCAGTTGTTTTCATGGGCTAGACAGCAGATGTTGTTCGAATGGGGATGTTGTAATGATCAGAGTGTATTTCTAGTCAATATATATGAAAGTAAAAAACATTTATTTATTTTTTTTAAATTTCCTAACTAACAATGCCTCTTGGTCACAGGTTCAGTCAACAAAGCATCTGGCTTGTGTTCATGTATTAGACTGTAATTCGGGTTTCTTTGTGCAATTATAGTATTTCATTTTTTTAATTACTTCAATGTAAATGGTGCTTAAAATACCTTGTCTTATTGAGGAAGAACCGTGCCGTATGTGTACGTTGAATCACACTTCCACACACAGAACAGTTACACTTGTGCTTTGTTGTTTCGTAGTTTTTGTTTCGTAGCTTTTATAGTTGCTGGGGACTTAATTAATTAATTGTGTTAACGGAAATTTCCTTTCATTCTTTGTTGTTATTCTATGCAGTCAGATTGCGTACTAATACTACTCAGGGCCAACCGGTTACGAGACTTCGTAACCGGACACACAGCGACTAAAATATATTTTCATTATAAAATAATTAAGCCCCCATGCACGTGGTGACCGCTGCTTCGGATCGTCCCTTGGAATTCTTTTGATAGTAAAAATAGCAGACAGTAGTATTATTGTAGTAATTTGTAGTTTAGTAATTGTAGTCTATATTGTATGTGTAGATTTGGTAATTGAACATTTGTAGTTGTCTTGTCATTCTTCTAATGGTTTTTTTGCAGAATTTAGTTTTTGATATCTTGTATACGCGTTTGACAATTTTGTGCAATTATGAAGATTTCAATTGTTCGTTAATCGTGTTTGAGGGAAGCATTTCGTGTGAATGGTATTGTTGGTGATAAAGTGTCATATTGTGTGTAATTTTCGTATAGTGACGAGTTTTGTATGTTTTGTAAATGATTACGCGATCGATGAAAAAGGCAAAAATGATGGATAGTGAGAATGACGAAATTGTTAACATGGCGAACTCGCCAACACAGGAGAACAGTATAATGAGTAATGAAGTTGAAAACAATGTAATAAGTCGGGAAAATAGTCCGGAACCAATTCAAAATTTTTCACAATCAAAACATTTTCAAAATACGAGATTAACGACAGAAGACTCTGGAATAGTATCGAACACAGATAGCTTTACAGCTTTGACGGAAGAAGTTGGTTTTGCGGGAAATGTTAGGGTGAAAAGAATTTCGAACCAGTTAATATGGAGCAGTTGATGAGTACAATATTTAATTTGGGATCTGAATTAAAAATAGTGGGATCACAGTTACGATCTGAATTTAAAACAGAGACGGGAACTTTGGCAGCACGTTTAGAAACTGATATGGGAACAATGGAAACACCGTTAGACTCACAAATAGGAACAATTAAAACAGAGATGGAAACAATGGAAACACGGTTAGACTCACGAACAGGGACATGTTTCAAAAATATGAAGAACTAAAGAAAGAAATTAGAGAAGAAGTACAACCGATTTTGAATGCTCACAATAATAGATTAATTTCAATAGAAATCAGACAAAAGGAACATGATAGAGAACAGGAAGAAAGAGATCGCGTGCTAGTACAAAAATTTTCAGAGTTAAATTTACAACGTGCACACGATAAGGAAGAAATATTTGAAAGAATCGAGGAATCCGTACGAAATGACAGAATAAATAACCTAACACAACAGTATGAACAGTTAACTACTAAATGTGTCAATACTGAAACCAGACTCGCGACACTTACGGAGGACGTAAATAAACAGAAAGAACAAATAGGTGACTTATCGGAAAAAGTTGAGGAGATTTCGGATAAACTGACAAGTCTTAGTTTAAATGGGGACAGAGATTCAGATGATACAGCTCCATTGCCATTTGTAGAAACCGAAAAGTACCAGAACATAAATAAACATGTTGAAAATCAGGGAAAATTTAATGAACGCGATAAAAGGGAATTTGAGGCGTTACGAAAGCAAGTCAAACAAATAGAAAGCGAAATCGTAGGAAAGGACAGTAGAAGAAATTTAGAATCACAGATAGCAGAGGGCTTTGAAGAAAATAACTTATTTCATTTACGAGATGCAACGGGAGAGCGCCACGCGCGCGAACTTGACAATAATCGACATTCGGATTGGGACAGACGCGGTAGGTCTTTGTTGCCACGAGGCGAAAACTTTGACTATAAACACTTTTTAACTGTTCGGAAATTTAAGATCTTTCGCAATTCTAAGAATGACATACATCCATGTTCATGGTTAGATCAATTTATGTACGCACTTCCACCAAATTGGCCACTAAGTCACAAGCTGGAATTAATGTGTGGATATTTAGAAAACGAACCGGCGACGCGGATGCGCGCACTTATTAGAGATTTTAATAATTTAAATGATTTTTATCATGCATTTCTATCGGCATATTGGTCCGAAAACACGCAAGACAGAGTCAAACATAGTCTTATTATGCAGCGTAATTTTAAACAGTCTGAGCTCCGCACGCCAGCAGAATACTTTGAAGACATGATTCGAAAGAATCAGTTCCTTTCCAACCCTTATAGCCCGACTGAATTAATTCGCATTTGTTTAACTAAGCTGCCACAATCCATAAGACAAATTGCTTTAGCCGGAAGATGTAAAGACGACATTGAGACTTTTAAGACTTTGCTACAAGAACTTGAGTATGACAACGAGGACGGGACTTCTTGTAATTTTTTCAGTAACGGTAATCACAATAGATTTTCAGAGAGAAGGGATAATGATCGGAACGGACGTTATATGGGTAATTTTGAGAATGACAGACGAAACAGACAGGACAATAGATACCAGCCTTATGACAATAACAGACGTTCTAACAGAAATTACACAGACAATTATAATAACGGAAATTCCTACCGGAATGATCAATCATACGGAAACAGTAATCGGTATCATCAAGACAGAAATTATTCATACAATAATAGAAATTCTTACTACAGAAATAACCGGGGTAGTAGATATAACAATAATTTCAGAAGTGACAGTCGAAATTACACAAGAAGTATTTAGATTAAAGTTCAGTCTTGATCACGTTATGTCTGTTTTAATGAGTTTAACTCATTAAAACAGACATAACGTGATCAAGACTGAACTTTAATCTAAATATAAGAATTAATTGATCACTGTATTCCAAAAATGTTTACCAAAATTACACAAGAAGTAGTCATGCAGATAGACAGGAAAATAGAAATTTTAATAACAGACACAATCAAGAATTTACATCTAACAGACAGGAGGGACCTAATTGGCATCCTCCGCGTGACAGAAATTCCGAGAGACAGGTGCAAATCGTAGAAATTGATCCGCGAAATGACGCGAATAATCAAAGACGTGACGCAAACAATCGACAATGACTTGTAGCCTCGGCTTCTGGCAGCCATATAGACGGTTCAGAAAGTAATGACACTACGACTTTACACTTCGGACGCCTGGAAGACGTGAGAGACATTTTGCTAGACGAAAAGGAGAATAATGTAGACGCATTTTTACATCCTGTTATTGAAGTATGTGTGGGTAAGAATAAGTTCACTGCGGTTTTAGACTCTGGGAGCCCTTTGAATGTTATTAGTGAATCAGTTTTTCGTATATGTGTAAGAACTATTGCTTGTCCTGTGTTACCTGTTTCTAAAACTACAATTCGAGGAGCCATTTCTGGAAAAAGTGTGGAAGTCAAACAACAGACCAACCTAAATTTCATTTGTCAAGGATATGAATTTTCTGCTAATTTTATTATTGTTCCATTACTCAGTACACAAATTATATTTGGTATGGAGTTTCTTAACACACATAAGGCAATTTTAAACTTTAAAGAAAGAAGTGTGAATTTGACTGTTGCCGGAATGCCGATATGTTTGAAGTTTTTCGAGTGTTTAACGAAATCTGAATCAGACACAAAATGTTTAAGGTTTCTTACTTCTGATGTTTTCGCTGAGCATTATGACGACAATATGTTCATTCATGACAACGACAATAGATACAGAGACGCGATGGATGATATAATTAATAGCGAAGAATTAATTAATGAAAAGGTTAAGAAAGCTGAAGTGCCAGATGACGTTGCAAGAGAAGAACTGCACCAAATTTTGACTTCACATGCTACAGTATTTAGTCATCACACAGGAACTATACAAGGCTTACAATATTTATTTAAAGTAAAAGAACACACACGATTTCGAGGAAAAACGTACGCTATTCCTTTGGCTTACAGAGACAGGGTTAAGAGTGAACTTCAATACATGTTAGATCAGGGCATTATTGAGCCAGCTGTCAGTCCTTATACCAGCCCATTACATGTAGTTCTTAAAAAGGATGGGTCAATTCGTTTGGTTCTGGATTCCTGACAGATAAATAATATCATCATTCCTGAAACTGACCGTCCACAAAATTTAGATGAACTTCTTCAACATTTCCATGGAATTAAAGTTTTATCCACGATTGATATGCGCGCAAGTTTTTGGCAAATAGAACTCCACCCTGATTGTAGAAAATTCACTGCCTTTTTAGCCTTTGGTAACTGTTACCAATTTGGAAATTACCGTTTGGATCTTCAGCAGCATTCATTAGTAGTTTAAACGAAATTTTACCTGTTTATCTTCGTGGTAATATTACCTCATATGTTGACGATATTCTTATTGCTAAACGTTCTTGGAGTGAGCACAACAAAATTTTGGATTCATTATTACGTAATTTTGCAAGAGTTGGCATTACAGTGAACTTGGAAAAATCTGAATTTGGTCGTTCTCAGGTGAAATTTCTTGGTCACATTATTTCTACAGAAGGTATTCTTCCTCATCCAGAGAAACTAGACGCTATTCGTAATTATGCTGTTCCTACCACAAAACGTGATGTTCGTAGTTTCCTTGGTGTCTGTAATTTTCTTAGATGCTTTGTTAGATTGGATAATTTGGCCACACTTCGTTTATGTGAACTATCTGGAAAGAATTCCAATTGGTGTTGGGATGAGGAAGCTCAATCAGAATTTGAACAACTTCGTGATGCTTTAGTTGCTGCTCCACTTCTTTCACATCCGGATTTATCTAAAGATTTTTGTTTGGCGACGGACTCATCATACAAAGGCCTAGGTGCACACTTATTTCAAGAGATAATAGAAAACGGCGTTGTAGTACAGAAAACTATTGCATTTGGAAGTCCTGTTCTCTCTAAATCAGAAAAGAATTATTCGATTACGGAACTTGAGGCTTTGGCTGTTATATGGGCTTTCACAAAATTTCGCATATTTTTGTAAGGCAGACATACTAAGGTTTACACCGATCATCGAGCTCTGGAATTTTTTATGTCAACAAAATTAACTCTTGGAAGATTGTCACGATGGGCGCTGTATCTACAGGAATTTGATTTTAGTATTGTTTACATACAGGGTTCTTCAAATATTATTGCTAATACTTTATCACGTGCACCTGTGGGTTTGAAACAAAGTGCTGAGGAGGACTGCAAAGAAAACAATTATTGTTTGATGTATATTCAAGGTGTTGCGTTTGAAAATTTTATTTCTTCTTCGCTCCAGGACATCGCTAAGGAGCAAAATAAGGATCCAATCTGGAAGGACATTAAGGAGAAGTGGAGGAGAAAGGAAAGCGTAGCGATTAGACAGTATTATTTAGTTCGCTATGATATTCTTTTTAAACGAAACTCGGTCGACAACTCTGTTTGGTTAGTTTACATTCCTGATGAGTGGGTTAATAAATTGATTTGGTATACACATTTTAGTTATGCACACTTTGGTCCCAGAAAATGCTTTCATAAATTACGAGAAAATTGCTACTTCAGTAATATGGAAAAACGTATTCGATCTGTTCTTGCCAAATGGAAATTATGTCAAAAGGCTAAGCCGCCAACTATTTCTCACAGAGCACCGTTGTTTCCTATCACTCCAGCGAAATTAAAGGACATGGCTGCAGTCGATTTTTTCGGTCCAGTGGTTCGTTCTACTAATGGTTTTGCGTACATTTTGGTAGCAGTGGAATTGACATCAAAATATGTGTGTTTTACACCTTTACGCAAAGCAACAGCTCGTTCAGTATCTAACGCTTTCATCAAACATTTTCTTAAAGAAGTGGGTCATGTTGATAAGGTTATATCAGATAATGGATCACAGCTTCGCTCTAAAATTTGGCTTCATACTCTACGGCATCATAAGATTAAACCAATTTTCATATCACTTTTTCACCCTCAATCTAACGCTTCAGAGAGATGGATGAAGGAAATCAATAAATTGTGTCGACTTTATTGTCATCAAAATCACAGAACATGGGATCAGTATCTTCATATTTTTCAAAACATTCTGAATGAACTCCCTAATGATTCAAATTCTTTACCGCCTATATTGATATTAAAAAATAAAGCACCGACAAATCGCATTTCTGAAATCGTTCCTTTTCCGCCTTAACGGAAACTGCGGCATTCTGAAGTTGTCAACCTGGCTCTACAAAATATTGCATCTGCGGCTGCTAGAAGAGAGAAATCAGCTAAACGTCCTGGTCGTTTAAAAACTTTGTCAGGTGGTCAAAAGGTGTTAATTAAGTCTCACCGTTTGTTTCACAAAGGAAAGGGCTTGTGTCGCAAATTTTTTCTTCTTTATAACGGTCCATATAGAGTTCGCAAAATTATTCATGATAACACTGTCGAAGTAGAAACTCTTAAATCTCGGCGCTCTAAGGGAGTACATCATGTATCGAACGTTAAAATTTTTGTGGAATGACATACTTTAGAGAAACCAACAGCTATACGTAAACATGTAGAGAATACAAGGATACCGCGCCGTGTTCCGGCGGCGGCACATACTCAAAGCAACAGTCAAGTCTGCGCGGCGCACAAGGCAGTCGTTGACCGCAAACAATTACTTCCTACGTCACACGTACCTACAGCTGATCGAGCGCTCAGTGCGAATGCACTGACAGCCGTAAACAAATACACAGTCTAATTTCTCCGAATAAATTCAGTATAAAGCTATAGTGACTTGATAAATTATGTTATTAACGTTCAGTATTTTTCAGGATACGGTTGTATAAAATATTTAAGAACTTCAGGTAAATTCTGTGTGTGTCCGACGTTAAGAGGACTTGCTATGGAGGAAATTTCAGGAAGAATGTAATTTCGAAGAAGAAAGTAATAAACTAAAAAGGTAACTATTAATTGAGTTTATTTTTCAGGTAACATATTTCCACTTAGGTACGTACTTTAGACGTAATTTGCTGCTCGCGATTACGTGATTTATACTTTGTGTTATCTGATTTTGACAATGATTGATTAATGAACAGGGTTGTTACTTATGTATATTATGCATCGCTTGGCTGCACTGCTTCTTCACTGATGTCACATTTTTTTCATTATGTGCCTGCTGTGCTTATTTATTTGAATTATAATTGTTACATGATTAATTGTGCTGATATGGTTATGTATGTAAGTTATACTTTGTGATTTATCTGCTTGTGCCTTCATGTTTACTTATTAAGATTGCATATGACCATTTATTTGCTTATGCTGATATGATGCTAATGACCTGTTTATTATGTAAGATATATATTTGCTGCTTTGCGTATGGATTGCATATTTATACATTTCTGCTTGTTGTCATAACTACTCTTTAATTTGTTATATAGAAATGCTGATATACTGTGTACGAACATAGAGTTTAGGTTACACTATGGTATTAATTATAGATTGTTTGCTTGGCAGAGCCTCGTTGTAGGAAATGTGCTGCATCCACTTGTTGACATTCTGTTCTCTACTGGTATGTTTACTCGCTGTTGCATGTTTTGCTTACGCTCAGTGCCTTATATTTTAAGATAAGAAAATGAACTACTATAATGCTACGAACGACATTAGTACAAGAAACTTCATTGAAGTCACATGAGCTGGAGGTTTATGGAAGCTGTATACATTTATGCTAATAGGAAGGAAGCTAACGACATGACATACCGACACTAGATTTAGACCATTCACAGTTACTACACTGCATTCTTCGTGAGCAATTGAAATAGCATGTGACACTTGACACAAGAAATACTCCACATGTTTGCTTCTGTTTTGCCACGATTCTTGAAGTGGTGTACACACTGTGAAATATTATGATCATTCACACTCCGTACTCGTACTTACTTACTGAGAGTTATTCAAACTAAAGGCTGTTGGAGGTCATGTATGCATTTCTTTTATTTAATGATGGACAAGGTAACCAAAATGTATTTTATAATTCATAATGAGTAGAAGATTTGGGTCAGATGGATTACACAGAGGTTATGTGTGGACATTGTGTCTTCGGATTGTATTGGATGATGAATTGAAGTTTGCACTAGAATTTTATCTGTACTTGTTCGAGGAGACTGACTAGAGGAAAGAGTTGTTATGGAAGTGAAATGATATTGGCGATAAGGTTTATATGTGTCGACGTATTGAAGAGGTATTATTGAGGTATTGAGATTGTGTGAAGTTGATGAATATTGGAGTTTTGGTGGACAAGAGGTAAGGTAAATGATATTGATGATAAGGTTTATATGTATCGACGTAAGAGGTATTATTGAAGTATTGAGATTATGTGATGCTGATGATTATTGGAGTTTTGGTGGATAAGAGGTAAAGTAAGTCAGGAGCATATTTTTGTTTGTTTAAATGGAACAAGGAGGATGAAGATGGCAGACTAGAACCCTCAAGTAGAAGGAAGATTGTCTACACACACACTTTTTTTAAATTAATAAACAGTATATACTTTTTTTTTCGAGAGAGGAAGTATTTGCATATCTTGGCGCACTGACAGTTGTTCAGCAACCGTGCATTTGATTTGGCTTGGCAAACATTGGTCTTGACATGATGACTATGACGTTGACTAACTATTATTGACTGTTATACACTGTTGCCACTACTACTTGATACACATGTTGAACATCAAATTTTGACAGAATTGCATTTACACAGTTAACACTATTCGATTACACAGTAGTACTTAATGTGGATGAAAGATGAGTGAGTGTGTTTTGTGTGTTTTCCTTTCCTAATCCCAAATAATTGGTACCGACCTATCTCCTAAATATTATTTTACTTGTTTGTTGTGGCTTGCACTGACACCCATAAATATTATAGGTTTACTGATATTTGTGTATTTGTAATATTTAATATGACAATTATCTGATATCATTTGTGTGTTTATTGTTATTTGTATGTTTAGTGTAAGAGCATTGATGATAATTTTGTAAAAGCAATTGTGTGTGGATTCAAACTGTTGTTCGTGCTTACACGTATTAACATTGGTGGGTGCCACTTGGAAATGTTTAATTGGTGCTAATGAACTCTGATGAACTGTCTGATTAGCGATAGTGAATATTATGGACTGTTACCTGCACTTGTTCAACATGATGGGTGCCACTAGGAGATGTTTAATTTCTGCTGATGAACTCTGATGAACTGTCTAATTAGTGATGGTGAATATTGTGGACTGTTACCTGCACCTGTTCAACATTGCTGGAGGCCACTGATGGAACTGCTTCTACTGACTTAATGTCACTTGTTGGTGTCTGCACCTGTTCAACACTGCTGGGTGCCACTGTTGGAGCTGTTTAAATACTGCTGATGAAATGTTATGAGACTGCTATTTGCACCTGTTGAAAAATTGCTGGGTGCTACTGCTGGAACTGTCAACTACTCTGAGGAGTGCTACTTGTTTATTGAACTATTGACAAGATTTTATGTGAATATTTGTATAAACTGATATTTTGTATATTTACTGTTTGTGAAATGTTATGAGACTCTTACCTACACCTATTTGTAATTGCTGGTGCCATTGATTGAATGATACTTGTGTAAACTATTATGTAAATCACATTTGTATTCCCTACTGTATTTTATATTGGGTTTTTGAAGGGTCAGTGTAAAGCCAAAATTTATCTAGTTATGTGATATTTACTTATTAATATTATCTTTTATTTTTGTTTGTATTTTGGACGAATTTGGTGGTATTTTCACCACCAATGCTGGCAAAAATACCATCAAATTCTAGCCCGTGGAGGAGGGGCATATGAAAGGTGGCTACACTGAGTCACAGCGCCAGAGATTGCGCCAAAGAGTTTTATTCCGCCGCCTCCACTGGCAGTGCTTGTTCAGAAGTTGTGGTGGTTAGTGCTTGCTGAGAGGATGTTGATAGCTGTACTATTTGAGGCCATGTCGTGTGCAGTTGTTTTCATGGGCTAGGCAGCAGATGTTGTTCGAATGGGGATGATGTAATGATCAGAGTGTATTTTTAGTCAATATATATGAAGGTAAAAAACATTTTTTTAATTTTTTTTTAAATTTCCTAACTAACAATGCCTTTTGGTCACAGGTTCAGTCGACAAAGCATCTGGCTTGTGTTCATGTATTAGACTGTAATTCGGGTTTCTATGTGCAATTATAGTATTTCATTTTTTTAATTACTTCAGTGTAAATGGTGCTTAAAATACCTTGTCTTATTGAGGAAGAACCGTGCCATATGTGTACGTTGAATCACACTTCCACACACAGAACAGTTACACTTGTGCTTTGTTGTTTCGTAGTTTTTGTTTCATAGCTTTTATAGTTGCTGGGGACTTAATTAATTAATTGTGTTAACGGAAATTTCCTTTCATTCTTTGTTGTTATTCTATGCAGTCAGATTGCGTACTAATACTACTCAGGGCCAACCGGTTACGAGACTTCGTAACCGGACACACAGCGACTAAAATATATTTTCATTATAAAATAATTAAGCCCCCATGCAAAATGCCAATAATTTGTGTATCCAAACTGTAGGAAACATCGTGCCAATTCGACATTTGGTACGTGCTACCTTTATGGTTTTGTTGTTTTAATGGTCAGTGGTGTACATAGCTCAGTAAGGGGTACCTTCTGCGACACACATTGTAGTGATTTAGAAGATGCATACATACACTGACAGAAAAAAATTGCAACACAAAAAATAATTAATGTACAGTAATGACATTCTTCTAATACATTTGTCTAGGTAACACATTTAATTGATTAACGTTGCAAGATTACAGGTTAATACAAGCGCGGAATAACCCATTGGAACTGTGAAATGCTAGTACATTAATAACCGATGTACCCGCCAGAATGCTGAATGAAAGCACGAAAACGTGAATGCATGGTTTTTTACTAGTGCTGGACGTCAGTTTGTAGGATGGAGTTCCACGCCTGTTGCACTCGTTAGGTTGATGCAGGGGCTGTTAATGCTTGTTGCAGATGACGCTGGAGCTGCTGTCTGATGATGTGCATGTATACTCGATTGGAGACTGATCTGGTGATCGAGCAGACCAAGGCAACATGTCGACACTCTACAGAGCATGTTGTGTTACAACAGCGATATGTGGGCGAGCGTTATCGTGTTGGAAAACACGCCCTGGAATGAAGTTCATGAATGGCAGTGCAGCAGGTCGAATTACAAGATCGCCAGACAGTTTTGCAGTCAGGGTGCGTTGGATAACCACCACACCCTAGACCAGACAAAAGATGTAGGTCCAATGTGGCTATCACACAAACAGGTTGACTGCAGGCCTTCAACTGGTCTCTCTCTAAACAACACACGGCCTTCACTGTCACCGAGGCAGAACCAGCTATCATCAGAAAACGCAAGAGACCTCCGCCCGGCCTTCCAATGAGCTCTTCCTTGACACGACTGTGGTTTGGGGTAAGTGGAATTCACTCTACAGGGCATCTGTCCGACGGTGTCCTTGAAGTACCCGATATGTAACAGTTCGTTGTGTAACTGTAGTGCCAATTGCTGTTCACATTGCTGCTGCACATGCAATACGCCTAAGATGATGTTCTTCCCTCCCGGTAGTGCGATGTGGCCGTTCGGTGCCCGGTCTTCTTGCGACCGTACATTCTTGTGACCACAGCTGCCATCAATCACGTACAGCAGTTACATTCCTGCCAAGTCTTTCTGCAGTATCTCAGAAGAAACATCCAGTTTCTCGTAGCCCTACTACACGACCTCGCTCAAACTCAGTGTGTTGCTGATGGTGTCTTTGACGCCTTAGAGTCAATCTTGCCTAATATCAGCTCACCATGTCCGATCTCAAAGGTAACTAACCCTCACAACAGTTAGAGCGTGTATTTAAAGCAAACCTGATTTGCATCCTCGTAGTGGTGCTGCCAGCACCACTCTTCTGCGACTGACGCGAAATTTGAAAAGACATCGTCTTCCAGATGTAGAAACACGTCTAGGAACTTTAGTTTATGTCGTAGAGCTCTTTCTTGGTGTTGCGATTTTTTTTTCTGTCAGTTTAAAATGTCCAGCAGCCGCCAGAAATGATGAACCTGTTAGATGTAGTGAATGATTCAAAGGCGTGTGTAGTGATGAAGGTCCAGGAGACAATGTACTTATTGGTGGCGATGACATGCTGAAGCCTAGTCATACGAGAAAAAAAAAAAAAAACATCGGCTAACATAGAGACTATACGATAATATGATACTGGTATAATCACGTACAATGTATGGGTGCAATTCGCTAATACTAATTCTAGCACTGCAGACTTCTTCAGATACCGTCTTTGTAATCATATGACTAAGATTCTAGTAAGTCCTCTGCAGTAATCCACGCCTTTGGGTGTCATACTGAGCGGTGTTGTTCTTGTCAGGTACACCACAGGCCATTAAAATTGCTACACCAAGAAGAAATGCAGATGATAACCGGGTATTCATTGGACAAATATATTATACTAGAACTGACATGTGATTACATATTCACGCAGTTTGGGTTCATAGATCCTGAGAAATCAGCACCAACGACAACTACCTCTGGCCTTAATAACAGCCTTGATACGCCTGGGCAACCACAGTTCATCAAGAGTAGTGACTGGCGTATTGTGACGAGCCAGTTGCTCGGTCACCATTGACCAGACGTTTTCAGTTGGTGAGAGATCTGGAGAATGTGCTGGCCAGGGCAGCAGTCGAACATCTTTTGTATCCAGAAAGGCCCGTACAGGACCTGCAACATGCGGTCGTGCATTATCCTGCTGAAATGTAGGGTTTCGCAGGGATCGAATGAAGGATAGAGCCACGGGTCGTAACACATCTGAAATGTAACGTCCACTGTTGAAAGTGGCGTCAATGCGAATAAGAGGTGACCGACACGTGTAACCATTGGCACCCCATACCATCACGCCGGGTGATACGCAAGTATGGCGATGACGAATACATGCTTAAAATGTGCGTTCACCGCGATGGCGCCAAATACGGATGCGACCATCATGATGCTGTAAACAGAACCTGGATTCATCCAAAAAAATGACGATTTGCCATTCGTGCACCCAGGTTCGTCGTCGAGTACACCATCGCAGTCGCTCCTGTCTATGATGCAGCGTCAAGGGTAACCGCAGCCATGGTCTCCGAGCTGATAGTCCATGCTGCTGCAAACGTCGTCGAACCGTTCGTGCAGATAGTTGTTGTCTTGCAAACGTCCCCATCTATTGATTCAGGGATCGAGACGTGGCTGCACGATCCGTTACAGCCATACAGATAACATGCCTATCATCTCGACTGCTAGTGATACGAGGCCGTTGAGATCCAGCACGGCGTTCCGTATTACCGAGCCCACCGATGCCATATTCTGCTAACAGTCATTGGATCTCGACCAACGAGAGCAGCAATGTCGCGATACGACAAACCGTAATCGCGATAGGCTACAATCCGACCTTTACCCAGTCGAAAACGTGATGGTACGCATTTCTCCTCCTTACACGAGGCATCACAACAACATTTCACCAGGCAACACCGGTAAACTGCTGTTTGTGTATGAGAAATCGGTTGGAAACTTTCCTCATGTCAGCACGTGGTAGGTGTCGCCACCGGCGCCAACTTTGTGTGAATGCTCCGAAAAACTAAGCATTTGCATATCATAGCATCTTCTTCCTGTCGGTTAAATTTCGCGTCTGTAGCACGTCATCTTCGTGGTATAGCAATTTTAATGGCCAGTAGTGTATTTCAAGTGCATTAGTAGGTTTAACAACTCGGTCACGATTTTCTGCAGGTTCAGATGTAAATAAACGGCCGAGTGCAGAGCTGAAGTACTGATACTGGTACTGATCTATTATTCTTTAATTTTCAGTAGCCCACCAATAACAGTATTTTAGGTCTGTATCCAAACTTAACGTTTCAATAATTAATACTGTTATCTACAAAATTTAGTAGGAAAGAAATAGTGGTAAATAGATTCGCTCGGTAAAGTAATATGATTAGTTTCCTTTTATGGATGACCGTGAAAAAATATTAACTGACCCGTTACAAATCATAATCGAAAAATGGTAGTTGATTGTAATATGGTTTGCTAATTTGCATCGGGCTGTAACTGTTAGGTTACTAATGTTGTACAGAGGAACAGTTTCTCTGGTACTGAATTCATATTTCACGCATTCAAAAACAATTTCATAAAAAAATCCACTTTCAATCGCGAAGTTTTTCTTTTAGCATTCATCATCGCAGTCCATTTCCTGCAGGCAAAGGATTACCGCACTTCCGTTTTCGCTTTCGAGGTCCTACCATTGAACTGCCGACCCGATAATAACGGCCAGCACAGCGAAAGGCTGTTGATTTATTTGCACGGAAGGGTTATTAAGGCCCGCACACTGACCCAAAGCGCTCCCAGAGGAAGAAATCCAATTGAAACTGGATGCAGTGGGCGTCACTTAACCAAACACCAGCCTTCTGTTTCAAGCGATATGTTGGTTGCGTTGGCCGATTAGTTACGTTTGCACGACGAAAAGTATGTAGATACTGAGGATTAATAGCCAGCGTTATCGTTACCTTAAATATGATTGCCATGTGCAAGAGATGCATGTTGCTGTGTACTGCAGTAGCTTATGTATTCATTATGGCCTCGTAAGTCACTCTTAAAGACGTCGCATGGTTACTACGTGGGTCAGTCATAAAGTAACACTTTCCAATACGTTACCTTTTTTCTTCAAAAGTACAGTGAAATGACATTCATACGGCATCTAGTCGCAAATTTTAAGGGGATCTGTTCAAGTTTCAATATAACTTGGTGCTTAAAGCAATTCTTACTTTCCTTTCAGAAAAGATAAGAATTCGATCGCATTTGAATAACTCGGAATTCTGCACCTTCTGCATCTTGAAAGTGACGACCATGGTGATCCCTTTAAAAACATTAAGATAACAGCATTTTACAATGTTCGAAACGTCAGTTTTAACAAATTAGTGATAGTTATTTTATAACTCGAAAACTTCTGTTTCCAGAAAACGTTTTTGTACCATGACTCCGACTGTGGTAAAACTTGCAGTTACATTTTTAAAATTATGTGTTTGATCTTGGTGAAATAAGTAAGCCGAAAGCGATATACATAATACGATTCCTGTTGCTTAAAACAGATCAACGTTGCACAGGTGACACAAATGTGAACGACAGCATCACCTAAAACGCAAAATGCATCCAGTTATGCATTCAGGACATCACAATCAAACGAAAATAATATATACGTGACACATCCCGAAACGTATGTTTGCAGTAAGAATCTATGTGAATAATACGTGAAGATTTTATGATGCAGACTTCGGGAAATTGACTCTTCTACAGGCACATACAATTGGCCTACAAAAGGACTGTCACGTCAGTCAAATATTATGAAACAATATGAGAAAATATCCGGAAACCTATCGATTCTGCAATGAAATTGCAATAATTCTCTGAAAACAAGTGTGCTTACGAGCTAACAACGAAAAATAGAAAGATCGGCTAAAATATTTAACGGAAGTGCTGACGGCTGGAGAACCATTTAAAATCACATTAGAACCCAAATGTGGAATATTTTATGGAATTTTAGTATGGATACGAGAAAGAAGCTGCAATGATTGTAACCAAACAACTCTTTCCAAAAGGGCTGATATCCATCGAAATGTATGAAATGTTATCAACAGCAGATCATCCCATTTTCGTAAAGAATGATCGAAACAAGTGAACTGTGAACATTAAATATCACAGGTTCATCGCGAATGTCCTCGTGACTAAACAAATAATCCTGTTTGGAGTGTTAAGCCGCACTGTTCGGTGATACGGTCAATTCTGGAACGTTTAAGTGTCACTAAACACAAGAGTCGAGCTGTAGATAAATGAAAAAATATCAAAACATTTTTCCCAAAAGATGAAAACAAAAAATAGGAAAGTGTTTTGTGAAATATTTTGTAGCACAGCAGGAAAGGGTTTCCTGTTTAATAGCTTTATAGCTTTGTCATGTTCAGCTAAGCACGGAAGGAAAACTCAGTTACTGTTATAACGTAACTGGCAGGTAATTAAGATATATCGTGATTGTAAAGTAGCTGTGAACTAATGTAACCTCCGTCTCTATGGCAATAAAAGTTTTCATCTACTGGTATCGCATAACTGACATTTAAGATCGTATAAAGTTCTTTCATAAACTGTGTGAATATCATCTTCAGTAAATAGTTCTAATTCAATTTCGTAAATACGAGGGCAGTTCAATAAGTAATGCAACACATTTTTTTTCTCAGCCAATTTTGGTTGAAAAAACCGGAAATTTCTTGTGGAATAGTTTCAAACATTCCCGCTTCGTCTTGTATAGTTTCATTGACTTCCGACAGGTGGCAGCGCTGTACGGAGCTGTTAAAATGGCGTCTGTAGCGGATGTGCGTTGCAAACAACGGGCAGTGATCGAGTTTCTTTTGGCGGAAAACCAGGGCATCTCAGATATTCATAGGCGCTTGCAGAATGTCTACGGTGATCTGGCAGTGGACAAAAGCAGTGTGAGTCGTTGGGCAAAGCGTGTGTCATCATCGCCGCAAGGTCAAGCAAGACTGTCTGATCTCCCGCGTGCGGGCCGGCCGTGCACAACTGTGACTCCTGCAATGGCGGAGCGTGCGAACACATTCGTTCGAGATGATCGACGGATCACCATCAAACAACTCAGTGCTCAACTTGACATCTCTGTTGGTAGTGCTGTCACAATTGTTCACCAGTTGGGATATTCAAAGGTTTGTTCCCGCTGGGTCCCTCGTTGTCTAACCGAACACCATAAAGAGCAAAGGAGAACCATCTGTGCGTAATTGCTTGCTCGTCATGTGGCTGAGGGTGACAATTTCTTGTCAAAGATTGTTACAGGCGATGAAACATGGGTTCATCACTTCGAACCTGAAACAAAACGGCAATCAATGGAGTGGCGCCACACCCACTCCCCTACCAAGAAAAAGTTTAAAGCCATACCCTCAGCTGGTAAAGTCATGGTTACAGTCTTCTGGGACGCTGGAGGGGTTATTCTGTTCGATGTCCTTCCCCATGGTCAAACGATCAACTCTGAGGTGTATTGTGCTACTCTTCAGAAATTGAAGAAACGACTTCAGCGTGTTCGTAGGCACAAAAATCAGAACGAACTTCTCCTTCTTCATGACAACGCAAGACCTCACACAAGTCTTCGCACCCGAGAGGAGCTCACAAAACTTCAGTGGACTGTTCTTCCTCATGCACCCTACAGCCCCGATCTCGCACCGTCGGATTTCCAAATGTTTGGCCCAATGAAGGACGCAATCCGTGGGAGGCACTATGCGGATGATGAAGAAGTTGTTGATGCAGTACGACGTTGGCTCCGACATCGACCAGTGGAATGGTACCGTGCAGGCATACAGGACCTCATTTCAAGGTGGCGTAAGGCCATAGCATTGAATGGAGATTACGTTGAAAAATAGTGTTGTGTAGCTAAAAGATTGGGGAATAACCTGGTGTATTTCAATGCTGAATAAAACAACCCCTGTTTCAGAAAAAAAATGTGTTGCATTACTTATTGAACTGCCCTCGTAATGTTACCTTTCTTGAACAATTAGCATTTATTCTAGTATGTAGGTTTCTTTGTGTAGAGTTTTAAGGTTCAAAAGCTTCACTTAAATCACATGACCCCTTTGTTGTTACACAATTCTCATTTATAAACTATTTTATCAAAGAAATCCTATTTATAACCCTCTTATGCAACACTTGACGGTAGAAACGGACAAATGTGCAGACAGCCGCAGGATGTTCAGGCATGCAATCTATGTGAGAAATATAAGCTCATTTTGAAACTTATAGCTTTTGTTTTTAAATAAAAAACTATAATTTGGCATGGAATTAATTTTCTCTTTTGCGAGATGCGAAGATGTAAAAAACATTGAATGCAAATGTATAATTTTAAACTTAGAAACATGAGAGGCTAAATATAGGCACGCAGTTTTGTTTCATGAAAACTGGCTCCTTTTGTCACTACCTTACGGGTTCACCTTTCTCTGTCGGATCGCTGCACAAGCAACATGTAAATTCCTTGTACTGTCTGATTACGAATTACAGTATAGAATTAATTGCTGAACTATGTTTCGTTTCTTAAGATACCTTATTATAAATAATAATTTCTCGATTAAACGTATTTTTATGAGTTATAGAGACGACTAGGCCGTCTTGAAAGGACTGGAGCTTGATTGTTCAATGACCAAACAGTTAGAGCATTTTTTGTGTTCTTTCGTTAGTCAATCTCATAAGAGGAACAAATCTACTTTCGCGAATATCGAAGTCCGATTAGCTTAATTCGTTCATTTTGCAGTATAACGATTTTATTAAAATTTCACAGTCTATGAATAATGACGGCAGACAACCGAAATATATTGACTAAAAGCGAAGATCTTTTTTATTTACTTTTTTTTTAGAGGGCGATGAGAATTATTTACGATATCTCTGTTTTTTTCTTTTTTTTTCTACAATTCGGAGAGGCATTAATGTTGTGTTCAAACTACTGTTTGGATCCCATCGCATGTGGAAGGTGCCTTGTTGACAAGACAAAAGTACGCACTCGAAATTTTGAATTATGGGCATTTCTTAATATCGTTTAGGTGCGGAATTTCCCGCTGTAGAACTTCCTCTCCCGAGACGGTACATTTCTAACTTCAGAACCGATTTGGCCTTATCGGAATAAGAATTAGCAATTTCGCGAGCTGGCGTTGACAGTAACAATGTTAGAGCTAAACCAAATGGCGTGATTACAGTGAAGCCTTTCAAATCAGCGAAAGAAACAGGAGACGCTGTAATTGTGACTGCGTTAGTCCAGCTGTCCACAACAGCATCAAACATTAAGAGACTGTAAACAAAAGGAGTTTAGAAGCAGTTTGATAGTAGAGCGTGTAAGCTGCAAGTAGCGTTAAAGAACAAATGTTGTACTACCGTGAAGGTCTTAATGTTGGGTGGTAGTAACTGAAGGAGAGTGTCGGAACTGGCACAGAACTCATTTGGGAATATCTTTAAGCCAAATGCAAGTCTCAGCGTGTAATCTGAGATTTAGGCACTTTGGAGAAAGATCTTGGAAAATAATATCATATTAGGGGTGAGAGCAGAACCTGTGGAACGTGTTTCTGCAGAGGTTTGAAAATGGATCAGTCATGAGGGATGATTGGACATGAGTGTAAGTGTTGCACCGCCCATCATTCGGTCGCACCATACATGGCATAGTTAGAATCTTAAAACTTTTGGTCAGAGGTTACTCGCCCAGCAAATTGCCAGATGCATTGATCTGACTGAAGCATCATGCATCCTGTCATAGTGATAACCAGTGTACTGTCTATGCCTTTCCACGTTAAATTCATCCAAAAGGCGGAGTTACGTGGTAACTGAAGTTAACAGCTGAGGCACCTAATAGCGAAAAAAAAATACTGCAGCTTGTACAAAGCTCGAAAATTGAAGAACTTGCATTTAGAGATGTCAGAACATCAAATGGAAATCACTGAATTTTAACAGATTATTAGATAAAAGTTTATACCGCACTACCATAGAACGAGTAACAAGAAAGGTGGCGTTGGTAGACTGACTGTGTCGCTATAATAGGTACAATATGAAGGGGCAACTAGAGAACAACTGACCAAGATAAGGATCCTAATAAACCTAAGTCTGGTAACCAAAGGTTTCCCCGACACGAAGTATTCCGAACGAGAACATGAACTTCTTATGTTTTCCGAGGTTCCAAGTAATAACAGAAAATGCACTTGAGGAGAAACACTTTAAATGCGTACCACATAGCCACTGTTCATGTGAAGGTAAGCTGAAAATCGTCTCATCAGTGCCCGAAGACATTCAAAAATTCCTGCTGTCACATCCGTAAGAAAGTGTCACCTTATGACATTCCACACAGTAATTTATGTTGTGCCCCGAGTAATCACTTAGCGTATTGGCAGTTTTTTATTGCCAGTCCGGCTTTTCATTTTTTAGCGTTCTCTCACTATAAAATATTTTTTTCTTCTTTTAGATGCAGGAAAATTTAAGTCTACAACTACATGATCCAACCACCAGTAATTTTTACGAACTTGACGGATCACGTCTTTTGTCATTCTTCGTTCGCCAATGTAATGTAGACAGCATTCACTGAATAACACATCTTGACTAGGAGCGATTTGTACACACATGACAGCTGCGCGGGGTAGCCGCGCGGTCTAGGGGCACCTTACCACGGTTCGCGCGGTTTTCCCCGTCGGAGGTTCGAGTCCTCCCTCGGGTATGGGCGAGTGTGTTGTCCTTAGCGTAAGATAGTTTAAGTTGCATTAAGTAGTGTGTAAAAAAGGGATCGATGACCTCAGCAGTTTGGTGCCATAGGAATTTACCACAAATTTCCAAATTACGCATATGACCTTTCAATATTGTGAATATATTTTAAATATTTCCTTTATTAATTTTAATATCGACAAAGTTGACACACTGTATATTTCTCTTTACCATGTAGGTTGCATATGATGAAACCGGTTTTGTAACAATAAAAGAAAAATTTTTCCACTCGTCTTCGGAATTCTTCTTAACATCATGTCTTTCAACAGCTGCGGATGCTCAGAATATATAACACTTTGTCCGTCAAAAGAACTGTCACTAACTCAGGCATCTGTATAATCCACTAACGTTAGAGGCGCCATGTCACTAATTGCGCGGCCCCTCCCGCCGGAGGTTTTACTCCTCCCTCGGGGATGGGTGTGTGTGTTGTTCTTAGCATAAGATAGTTTGAGTAGTGTGTAAGTCTAGGGACTGATGACCTTAACAGTTTGGTCCCTTACAAATTCACACACATCTGAGCAGACCACTAAGGAATGCATGTGCTGGAGACAGTACTTCAGAACATTTTGTTAGTCAGAATCTCCACGTTACACTAAATACAGTAAGGATGTCGTCCCATCACTATCACAATGATTTTGCTGGTTTTGAAACGTACTTGGTCGTGGAAAGCCATGTCCTAAGAACATTCCACATACTTTTATATGCTGCATAAGAAACGTATGGGTAACTTCTTCTGCAGTGTCTGGGAAGGGTGTGTCATGTATTGAGAACAACTATTATCCAGGACAGTGGGAACAGGTTCCACGATATGACGGAAAATAAGAACATGCCTATCGTTATATTAGCATACCAGTGTTAATCTGGGACAGTCGCTGTTGTAAGCATATGTCACTCAGGTAAAACGTTAAAAAATATCACATCCTGGATAATGAATTCCTAGCGACCATAGTCGTTAAAAGCCTGTAAGACCGCGATACAGTCTTTCTCTCCTACTGTTCTATTTCTGTACCAATGAGACAATTATATAAATAATAAACAGGGTCATCAAAGGGATTAAAACTCAGAGTGGAAGAATATCAACGATAACTGTTGAGTGCTATTGACAAGGGATCTGAAATTGATTCAGTATTTCTACATTTCCAGAAGGCTGAAACGTCCCCTTTGAAGAATTTTACTGGACTGTGCTTAACCTGACACACAATATTTTTTTTTTTTAGCGCAACGCAATCTGACTTTCAAAATCTCTAGAAGAGAATGGCCCTGACTAACATTAAACTATCTCTTTCACAAATCACTTACCTCACAAAAATCTTCGCTGCTCAAGCTACTGCAATACAGCGAGCGCCACTACTGCCAGCTAAATAAAAGATTCAAACTATGGAAGGCACTAACTACTGATAGGGATAGTTAGCAAATGAAAGATATTAATAGAGAACAAACAATGTATTTACCTTGATATCATGACAAATTACAAAACTGCGCCATCTCTCTCCCCACATCCACCACTGCTGGCGGCACACCTCCAACTGCCCAACGCTACGCGCTGTTCACAGCCAGCTGCCTAACACTACAATGGTTGAGTATTACAACAATGCAAAGCAGCCACAGACTGCACACGGCACAGCCGGTGATTTTCATACAGAGGTGGCGTTACTAATAAAAAAACCTAAACAGCCTACTTACATAGCCCCCATGCTCCCCACAAAAAATTTTACAAATTTTGTTGGGCACTGGCCAATACATATTTGTTAAAAATTTTTTTCACAATTACAATAACAAAGAAATCAAATGCACACACTTATTGATACAATGTTGGTCAAAAGCTAAAACTTTCTCACAGTCCATAAAGACAGTCCTGATCATTCATCACATTGCAGTGTTTTTCTCAAAGTCTGAGCAGTAAAAGAAAATGCACACGGAAGTAGTGGATTTCCATGCAGTCTTGAAGAAGTATCGTTGTCCTTCCAACGGAAAGACAGTGCTGACTCTCGACATGCTGACAGGTAATGGGCCACAAGAGAGCAAACCCACAGCGGAGTCAGTCGAAGTTTTGAAGAGTATTGGTGGGTAGGTCATCACAGAGCAGACCCACTGTAGTCCTGGTAGAGATTACGGTATTGGTGGGCCACCAGAGGTGCAGACCCACTGCAGTCCTTGTAGAAATAATGGTATTGGTGAGTCATCAAAGACGCAGACCCACTGTAGTCCTTGTAGAAATAATGGTATTGGTGGGCCACCAGAGGTGCAGACCCACTGTAGTCCTTGTAGAAATGACGGTACTGGTGGGCCACCAGAGGTGCAGACCCACTGTAGTCCTTGTAGAGATGGCCAGCAACCATCTGTTGTGACTGTGCAGGTGCACAATCACCATCGAAGAGTCTTGCGGATAATGTAGCAAGTCCATAACCACCACTTGTGCACTCACAAAGTTTTTGGAATTGTCCTCAGAACCAGCAATGCTGTTATCCAGTCCCTTGCTGAATTATTAACACACGTGCAAACACTAACAGTCCCTACTTCTCACATATTGTCCATATACTATGACCAATAGAAACGTGTGCAGTGAAATGTAACTTACAAGTTACTTAATTTGATGACCTGGTGTCAATTACAATTTTATAACATAAGAACACAATAACAAAGGTACAAAACACATCATTCAAGAACATAACAATACAAATAACAGTTGCGGTAATAGGGGCTTTGCAAAAGAATAGAAATAAACATATACATCAGTGTTACAGGAATTATGACATAATTTCATACATAAAAGATCAGAATAACTTTTGAAACATCAACTTCACACCTAAGCATTAACACAGAACAGATAAATGTCTAATCATCTTTATAAAGTAAATAACATATTATCAATGCAAATTATATTTGAGGATCACAGTATTCCTCATCATAGTGAATGTAGCTTAGTATTAGAAGAAGAAAAAATTCCATGAAACTACACAAAGACAGGAAGAAAACAAATACACAAGGGTACACAAACACATAGTGGGATAACACAATGGAAAGGACAGGGTTCGTTTTCAGTGTAACTTTTGGTACTGCAGTATTTTGCGAACAAAACCTTTTTTGTTCTTGGAGATCTCCCTGTGTTCATCATTATTCCCAAAAAGTCCTATCTGTACCTCTTTTCTGTATTCCAACCATAAGTCTTTCAAAATAAATATGGCTCATTGTACAATACTCATTTAGGCCCAAATCTTTTTTTATATACCTTGTCAATGCATTGCTTCCAATTCATCATAGTTAATTTCTTATATAGTCTACCCCCTCTTAAGCTAACTTAAATCTACTGAGCTCAGATATATATACCAAGGGACGAGGCAATGCAGCATCACATAAAACAATAAACATCAATGACAAAAATTTCAAACTGGCAAAGCAAGCTACAGTTAATCTAAATTACCAAGCAATTCAACATTAGTCTACCCCCTCTTAAGCTAACTTAAATCTACTGAGCTCAGATATATATACCAAGGGACGAGGCAATGCAGCATCACATAAAACAATAAACATCAATGACAAATATTTCAAACTGGCAAAGCAAGCTACAGTTAATCTAAATTACCAAGCAATTCAACATTACAACTAATATGAGGCAATGCGCAGCAAACAATAAAATAATCATTAGTAAAACTGGCTTAACAGCGTAATACAAAGTCAAATTCAGTAACATTATGCCTGGCAAACAGCAGAAGCAAAAGCAATAAATTATATCTAAACATGACAACGCTCAAGCAGAAAAATATTACAGTAAAGACAACAATGCAGATAAGGGAAATGTATAATCACATCTTAATGTCTAAGTAATTAAAGTGGTGCACCACAAAAACTAATTCTAGAAAAGATTACTAAGTACTAGAAAAGAAAATTATGTATGCAGTTCCTGTGAAGGTAAATGCCCTTTTTTTGTGCTCCCTCATTTTTGTAAAAAAATTATTATTTACTCGATCTGTAGACAGAAAATATTTACATTAATACATCTATAAAATTTTATTTTTACCAATGCTGCAGTGCAGCTAGAAACTAGATATTAAATGAAATAAGCAATTACGCAAACCAAAGCATAAAAATATCATTCAATAGTCATGTGACATTTCATAAGTTAGAAATTCTCTCAACTCTCGTAGAAAGACGCTTGTCGTAATCAGGTGTGCAGATGTAAAAATATTTCTCGTCATTTCATTAGGCATTTCTGTCGCCATATGGCATTTCTCTCAACTAGCACGACAATAGCCGTGAAATGTTGCGATGCTTTCTACAAAGGAACATCAAGCGAGGATAATGGCCTCTTTTTTCTTCTACCTGTGCCGCTGGAAGGCTAATGGTTTTTTTTTTTTTTTGTTCGGGCGGCTGTCGCCCAGGTGGGTGCCCGCGACACATTACGTGCAGGTGGTCACTTAACTTTCGTACGGAAATATTTACGACAGCAGTTTTCGCTACAATGGCAGTCTTATATAAAAATTTCATAGGTCAAGCATTTGTGTTACAAATCTGTAGAAACAAAATCCTATAAATATAAGTGTCCAAAAAAAAATATTCGTCAGCATTGTGATACATTCACGCATTTACACACATTTCATAATTCTAAAAGTACGATTCTCGGTTTCCAACATCCTTTTCCACAAAGCAGAGTTCCTATCCACTATTCATTACTCCTTACCTTATTATACATATACATATTCGTCGACACTTCAATATTTCATCGTAACATACGTATCATAATCAGATTCCTCATATAGCATCATCTCATTGATAATAAACATACCTCAACAACATAATACACATCGTCGCCGTAAAAATAACATCATAACACCTCAGTCAACTCTCAAAATCGTCGTAGCTTTCTAATTTCAAAACCTAAAAAAAAATTCTCTGCTCATGTCAAAAGTGTCATCTGCCTCAAACGTACTTTAAAATCATGATTCCATACCAAACACATCATTCAAAGCTCACATTGTATCACAATGGTTCCGAAAAAATATGAACAGTTTACAAAGTACAGACAAAATACAATTTCATACGTATGAAGTTATTCAACTGTGTAATTACGTAAACATCTGTCACTGACGTAGTAAAAAAAATGTTTGTCTCTCTCAGTTAAATGATCTGATAGCTGTGTAATACTGTGTTGGAGAAATATGGTACCGATGTGTAAAGTTGTATAAGCAAATACCATATTAGCTAGGGTTCCTTGTGGTTGCCACACACATGGTACACAAAGTAAGCGTGTACCCCCCTGAGGGTAAATGTAATTATACCCTCAGGTGTTACAAATTACAGCAATGGAATGAAATGTATGACGGAAAACTTTCTTTGCAATTTAAAAATCTTAAAAAATAAATGTTTGAAGTACAAAATTAATCACTCAAATACGTGTCCTGTAGCGCTAAACTGTGCGTCATGTTGTAAGATAATCTCTGTGGAAGTGTCGTAGTTATCGTCCTCCGAAAGCTAAGTTCTGCAGAAGTCAATGTACTTACCTGATGATACACAAAAGTGAAATGCTTTGCGTATAGATATCTTAGTTATTACGCTTATTCTTGTGATGAAGAAAGTACTGTACTGTAACGTATTGTTGTGCCACGAAAAAGGCTGTCTCATTGTTGCCATACCACAAAAGTTACTACTAAAACATGTTTTTCTTTCCTGAAGAATTCAGAAAACTGTGCAGATATAAAACAGATACACCGCAAAAGCAACAAGATGAATTGTGTCACACATTAGTAGCGTCGTGATAAAATCGTGTAGCTGTCACATAAACTAACCACTGTGTCATCTGGTATCTCACAGAAAGTAGTTTAAACCCAGAATGTATTTTCAAGTAAACCAAAATGTTGCATTAAAAAAAAAGCAGATTATCTTTCAATAAACGGTTTTACGTGTGAAATGTGGTGTAAACCTTTACTCTTCCTAGTACGCAGAGTTTCAACTTCAAAGCAATTATCATGTGGTATACGTCGGATTCTGTAAGGTCCATTGTAAACTAGAAAGAATTTGTGACTCAAGTGTTTCTTCTTATGTGACAATGAATGAGCTTTATTGAGAACTTTCTGACCAATATACAATTTCTTTGCATTTCCTTCACCGTGTAGTTTTCTCCTTTTATCTGCTGCAGATTTTATATTTTTAAGAGCCAAATCAATTATGTCTTTGTGTCGAAGTTTACGTGTATTCGGGAAAGGTACAAGCTCTCTGATTCTGTTCGGTGGTTTTTCATTCTTCAGTACAAGAGTAGGTGGTAAAGCAGTGGAGTCATGAGGCATTTCATTCAGCACGTTTTGAAATAAGTGTAAATATCTGTCCCAATGCTGATGCTTTCTGTGACAATAAAGTCTGCAAAGCTTATTGATTTCTTTCATAATCCGTTCGGAGGGGTTACAATGTGGTGAGTACAATGAAATAAAAACAGGTTTGATTTTATGGTTGCGAAGCATACGAGACCAAACAGCAGATCTGAATTGCGGTCCGTTATCTGAAATGACTTTAGCAACGTGGCCAACTTCACGTAAGAAATTTTTAACAAAGGCGTTGGATACAGATCGTCCAGTGGCTTTACGTAACGGAGTGAAAGAAACAAATTTGGAAGTAAGTTCAACAGCGACTAGAACGTACGAAAATCCATTCGATGTTCTGACAAGCGGTCCCAAGAGATCAACAGCAGCAAATTCTTTTAATTTAGAAGGAATAATAGGAAACAACGGAGCACGATGTGAGACAGTAGATGGTTTCGCCTTTTGACAAAGTTTACAAATAGACAAGACTCTTCGAATTCTCTTTTCCATATTGTTAAAATAACAAGTCGTTCGAAGAATATGATAACATTTTCGTGGACCAAAATGTGCGTAGCTGAAATGAATGTACCAAATGAGCTTATTAACAAAATCGTCAGGAATGCAAAGTACCCATAGCTTGTCATCAACAGTGCAGCGTTTGAACAGTATGTTGTTTCTAACCAGATAATAACGCCGAATCTGTGTGTGTGTCTAATCATGCCATTTGCTTTTGATGTCTTTCCAAATCGGATCTTTATCTTGTTCATGAGCAATGTCCTTTAAAGATGTGGTGATGAAGTTTTCAAAGGCGACTTTCTGAATGTAAAGAATACTGAAATTTTTCTCGAGGTTGCCTTCTGTGTTACTTTTCTCAAGCCCAGCCGGTGCGCGTGACAGTGCGTCCGCAACAATGTTCTCCTTGCCGGGAATGTAGACTATTGTGAAGCGGAATTCTTGCAGAAACAATGCCCAACGTTTTAACCTGTCATGATTTAATTTTGAAGACATAAGAAATTGTAATGCACGATGATCACTGTATACTTTTACGTGCTTACCAGAAAGAAAGAAACGGAATTTGTTAAATGCCCAAACGATAGCTAAAGCTTCTAATTCAGTAACGGAATAATTTTTTTCAGATTTTGTTAGCACTCGGCTAGCAAAAGCAATGGTTTTCTGAACAGTAGTGTCATTTTCTGTGGCTTCTTGAAATAAATGGGCACCAAGACTGACTTTAGAAGAATCCGTGCTAAGGCAGAAATCTTGTGACAGATCTGGATGAGCTAGAATTGGCGCGTTAAGTAGCGATTCTTTCAAAGAATTGAATTCCAACTGTGCTTCTTCGTCCCAGTTCCAAATAGTATTTTTTCCAGTGAGAGAACAAAGTTTTGGTGTAACAAGGATTTGCATATTCAGAAAACGACGGTAAAAATTTACGAGACCTAGAAAACTGCGGACTTGTCTTTTTGTGGATGGAACTGGAATGGCTCTGATTGCTTCTAATTTTTCAGGATCCGGCTGAATGCCTTCAGAAGAAATAATATGTCCCAAAAACCTCACCTTTGACCTACCGAATTCAGACTTTTCCAAGTTAACTGTAATTCCAGATTCTGCAAAAATACGTAACAAACTGTTGAGGATGCGATTATGTTGTTCCCATGAAGCTTCTGCTATTAGAATATCGTCCACATATAAGGTGATGTGACGTTTTAAGAACTCAGGTAATATGGAATTTAGCCCGCAAATGAATGCTGCTGAAGAAATGTTCAAACCAAAAGGAAGTTTCCGAAACTGATAACAAACGCCGAAACAAAGGAAAGCTGTGTATTTTCTACATTCTGGATGAAGTTCGATCTGATAAAAGCTGGATCTGAGATCAATGGAAGACAACACATTTACACCATTGAAATTTTGAAGAAGTTCTTCCAACGTTTGCGGCCTGTCTGTTTCAGGAATAATGATAGTATTAATTTGTCTCGAATCTAAGACAAGCCTGATTGATCCATTTTTCTTCTCAACAACATGTAATGGATTGTTGTATGAGCTTACTGCAGGCTCAATAATGCCCTCGTCAAGCATAGATTGTATTTCTGTTCTAACACGGTCCCTATAATGCGCCGGAATTACGTATGGTCTAACACAAAATTTAGTATGCTCATGAACACGAAATTGGTATTGAAATCCCTTGATTGTTCCTGTTTTATGAGTAAAAGCTGTGGAATGTGCTTGTAAAATCTCAAAAAGGTCTTGCCTATCATTGTCATTACAATTCTCAATTGTTTGAATTTTATTCTGAATTAACTCATTAGTATCAAATGCGCCGTCGATATCACCCCTGTCAGTACTTGCAGAGTGATTGTTAGTGTCAAGTTCCGTCGAAAATTCCGAACTGTTGTCTAACAGGAGGTAAAGCCGATTAATTTCTTCGTCATGGTTTGAGAGCCAATCTTCAAAATTCAAAGCTACTGACTTACCTTCTTTTTCTAAACTTATTTCAGCATCGTGAAAGCTTAAGATTGCTTTGTATTTATTCAAAAAGTCTACTCCCAGTATAATTTCCGTCGACAATAATGGAACAATAAGAAAGTTCATAGAGAAGCTGTGGCTTTGACAAAAGAATTCTAAGTAGGTTTGTTGGCGTACATCTACACTTTTTCCAAAGATTGCACCTTGTAATTTAATCTTACGTAACGGAAGTGTGGGGCAATCGTTCGATATGTTGCATTTTCTAAAAGCTGTTTCACTAATTACTGAAATGGGACTGCCAGAGTCAAGTACTGCCGTAAATTTTACGTCATTTACTGTAATGTGAATCACAGGATATGCAATGTTGTTATGTTTTACGTCGTGTTCTTGGAGTAAGATGTCCCTAATGTCTTCCATTTTTACGTAATTACTTGCTACGGCAGCTGCGTCGTTAGTGTCACACGTGCGTTTCGTGGCTGCCAGCTGTATGAGTCACTGCCTATTGTCTCTTTGTTGGCGCGCGTCGTTATTGGGGTTTGGAGACCTAACTTCTACAAATTCACCTTGTCGAGACGGCCCTGCCCTGCTTAAATCCCGCCAGTTCTGATGCAATTCAGGTCTGTCGTTACGATCACATCGTCTGTCGTCATGTCGGTAGTTTCTGTGGTTTCTTTCTTGTCGGTTAAGTGGTGGAGAATTTCTCCCTGAATCGTAACTGCGCGCTGGACCGTTGCGTCTAAAGTTATTCTGTCCCTCGTAATAATAATTGTTTTGGTTCCCATATTGTCTGTTTCTCTGATTGTCTCTGTGATAGTCATTACCGCGGAGAGGTGATCTTTCCCTGTAATTATTACTACTCTGCCAACGGTTGTTATACGGGTGGTGTCTGTTTCGGTCACGATTTGTGTTGTGAGAATAGCCTTGTCGCGTCCAGTTATTATTTCTTTCATCGCGGAATTGCGACGGATGTGATCTGTAATTGTTGTGCTCGTGCGTTCCGCGATTGTCAGTGTCAATTTCCAGTTCTTGTAAGAGTCCTTGAAATGCTTCAATGTCGTCTTTGCAACGTCCTGCCAAAATAATGTGTCGCAAATGTTCAGGCAGTTTGATTAAGCAAATGCGGATGAGTTCTGAGGGGCTGTATGGGTTTGACAGGTACTGATTCTTGTGCAACATGTCTTCAAAATATTTCACAAGACTGGAGAATTCAGATTGTTCGAAATGTTTCATCATTATGATGCCATGTTTTACTCGGTCTTGTGTGGTTTGAGACCAATAAGCTGAGAGGAAGGCATGGTAAAATTCTCCTTCACTATGACAATCGTGAATGACCGAACGCATTCTTACAGCTGGTTCATTCTCTAAATAGCCACACATAAATTCTAATCTGTGTTCTAATGACCAGTTGGGGGGAAAACAATGAGAGAATTGATCGAGCCACGCTTGTGGATGAATGTCGTTGGCAGAATTCTTAAACGTTTTGAATTTACGTGTAGTAATGAACAGCTTATAGTCAAAGTCATCATGTCGGCGAGTCGCATATCGCTCATTGTTAGGTCGTGTCGGCCGTTCCATCTCAAAATTCGGTGCGCATTGCCAGTTTCTTTCATAACTTCCGAAATGCCCTGTGTTATTATTTTGTGGCTGTTCCGTATTTCTAAGTCCCTCTTCCCGTGTTGGGGCGCGAGTGTCCTCTGAAATACGTAATTCTTGTATTACCTGTGTCAGCTGATCTTGTACTTCGCGGATTTCTCTTTTGTACTGTGTATTGATTTGATTTTGATTTTGTTTGAATTTTCTAATTTGGTCATACTCTTCTGTGTCAGTGAAGGCTACAGGTCTTGTGCCATTCAGATCATCATCTACCTTTGTAGATAAGTTAGTGACCTGATCCGAAAGTTCGCCTACTTTCTCCGATAGTGAACACATTTCCTTAGTGTGTTTTTCTGAACCAAGTTTCAGAGTGTCCATTTGTGTTGAAATCGAATCTACTGTGTCCTTCAAGTTTTCCTGAGTTTTTGCAAGTTGCATAACCGAATCGGTAGATGCAACTGAGTCAAATTTAGCTTGCAAGGTCTCATGATTTTCATGAACAGTAGTTTGCAGTTCTTTTATGGCTGCTTCGTGATTCTGTAGTGCATTTTCATGACGCGAAAAAATAGGTTGGAAATGCTCTCAAATTTGTGTTTTTACGTCATTACAGACTTTTTGACATTTCGATTCAATGTGATGTAACTCATTAGTTAAATCCTCACGTGTTTGTTCAAGTGTGGTGTCTAACTTTTTGAGATTTTGTTCCACTGTGTCTAACTTTCGAAGATTTTGTTCCATTGTGTCTAACTTTTGAAGCTTTTGTTGTGTTTGTCCCATTTGTTGTATTAATTGTAATAACAATGCACTGGTGTCTGGAACATGTTCCTCAGTGCTTTTCGGCAGTGAATTTGCACCGGAAACATTCACATTTTGACAAGCAGAAAATGTGTCTTGACTTATTTGAGAAAACGGTGAGGATCCAAAACCTGAATCTACAGTATTTGCGAGATCGTGTCGCGTCATTTCGGATTCCTGAGCCGAGCTATTGCCGACCGATCGATCGATAATGCTTCCCTCTTCACTAATTGTTTCACTGTCCACGCCATTGTTTGAAACCCGCTCCATTTCCCTATGCGCAATTACCAAATTACTACTATTAACATTAGTTAATTCATTATTCTGCGGCGCTAACATATTGCTTTCGTCTTCACTGTCATTTCTCAATTTAGTTTGGAGCCTAGTGTTACGTTTTTCACACGCCATTATTGTCACAGTATTTCACACGACAACACAGAAAAACTCAATTTGAAGAGCAAAAATAAGAGAACACATTAACATAACACTGAAAATAATATCTAGTTAATTGCAGCTGCGAAATACTTGGTGCAAATCTACATGCATACCACAACTGTTTTACTGTACAACAATGAAAAACTACAACTACAATGGAAATTCTCTCTACAATTACGCGCTAGCAATAAACAAAAGCTACACTAATTACACAAACTATAAGAAAAAATCAGAAGATTCCAGTGAGGTATCCTCGGCTAAGGGTCGACATATGAAACGTCCCCTTTGAAGAATTTTACAGGACTGTGCTTAACCTGACACACAATATTTTTTTTTTTTTAGCGCAACGCAATCTGACTTTCAAAATCTCTAGAAGAGAATGGCCCTGACTAACATTAAACTATCTCTTTCACAAATCACTTACCTCACAAAAATCTTCGCTGCTCAAGCTACTGCAATACAGCGAGCGCCACTACTGCCAGCTAAATAAAAGATTCAAACTATGGAAGGCACTAACTACTGATAGGGATAGTTAGCAAATGAAAGATATTAATAGAGAACAAACAATGTATTTACCTTGATATCATGACAAATTACAAAACTGCGCCATCTCTCTCCCCACATCCACCACTGCTGGCGGCACACCTCCAACTGCCCAACGCTACGCGCTGTTCACAGCCAGCTGCCTAACACTACAATGGTTGAGTATTACAACAATGCAAAGCAGCCACAGACTGCACACGGCACAGCCGGTGATTTTCATACAGAGGTGGCGTTACTAATAAAAAAACCTAAACAGCCTACTTACAAGGCTTATGACACTGTACCTCACAAGCGGCTTGTAATCAAATTGCCTGCTTATCGAATATCGTCTCATTTATGCGAGTGGATTCGTTATTTCTTCTCATAGAGGTCACAGTGCTTAGTAACTGACGGAAGTCATTGAATAAAAAATAAGTGCTTTCTGGCACTGCCCAAGGTAGTGTTATAGCCCGCTCCTGTTCCTTATTTATACAAATGTTTAGGAGACAATCACAGCAGCCGTCTTAGGTTTTTTGCAGATGATACTGTCGTTTATCATCTAGTAAAGTCAACAGAAGATCAAAACAAATTGCAAAACGATTTAGAAAAATATCTGTATGGTGAAATAATTGGTTCAAATGGCTCTGAGCGCTATGGGACTTAACATCTGAGGTCATCAGTCCCCTATAACTTAGAACTACTTAAACCTAAGTAACCTAAGGATATCACGCACATCCATGCCCGAGGCAGGATTCGAATCTGCGACCGTAGCGGTCGCGCGGGTCCAGACTGACGCGCCTAGAACCTCTCGGCCACATCGGCCGGCTGAAATAATTGGTAATTCACCGTAAATAGCGGACCGTTTGAGGTCATCCACATCCGCGCTAAAATGCAATCCGTTGAACTTCTTCGTTTACACGACAAATCAATCACATCTAAAGGCATCAAATTCAACTAAATACCTAGAAATTACAATTGCGAAGATCTTAAATTGGAAAGAACACATAAAAAATGTTGTGGCGAAGGCGAAGTAGAGACTGCGACTTATTGGCAGAACACTTAGAAGATGCAACAGATCTACCAAAGAGACTGCCTACACTACGCTTGTCCGTCCTATTTTGGAATACTGCTTCGCAGTGTGGGATCCTTACCAGATAGGATTAACTGAGTACATCGAGAAAGTTCAAAGAAGAGCAGCACGTTTTTTACTTTCCGGCGGGATCTTCTCACGAAATTTCAGTCAGTGGCATTCTCCTCCGAATGCGAAAATATTCTTTTGAGGCCGACCTGCGTAGGGAGAGACGATCATCAACAAAAAGGAGGGAAATTAGTGGTCGCGGGGAAAAATATAAGTGTTCGTTTTTATCACGCGCTGTTCGAGAGTGGGTTAGTGCCTCTGGCCGACACGTATGTGTGATCTGCAGGGTATCCGTGTAGATGTAGATGTAGATGTAGAGATGAGATTGCTATGATGCGTGGAAGTGAGGAACAATAGCAGTGTGACAAGTCCACATTCGTGTTCCCCGCCGCTGGCGGTGCGTGTTCAAATCGAGCTGGCGGCGACAGGTCGGGAGCAGGGTGTGGCACCACAACAGACGGCAGCGACAGCCACCGCGGAGCAGAGGAAGGCGAGGACCAACTCCTGGACAGACGAGCAGGAACATGTGGCGGAGTAGCGAGGAGGTAACCTGGCAGATGGGTGGTGGAAAATGACAGGTGTTGACTATCAACACGGGGCATCGTTCCGACTGGAGCAGCGGACGGTGATGGGCTTCACGTATCCGAGGGAGCGAGTGCAGCCAGAAGTGAAGAGTTGGTTTGTAGGGTGTTTTCACGAACACGATAGAGGAGTGTGTGATTGCGGTGTTAAATGCTGACTGTCGTGAACACGAGTTAGGCTGGGCTGGCCTAGTTAAGTGGCTTGTTGAGTACGTGGTGAAACACGTGGAGGCTGCGGTATGCTCTAGTGAATTCGGGTGAAAGAATAGTAGCTGAAGGAAGCGTGCCTAGTGAAAACTAAATTGTCGTTGTTGTTGAAATTCACTGTTTTGCCGCTCTGATATTCTGTGTGATGCGAAATCTGTAGATCACTGGCTAAATTGTGAGTTATGTCTCTCTTGTTTGTCTAGTATTAAGTAGGGTGTCGGCTTTTTCTGGGTATTGCTAGACTTTGAGTTTGCGGTAGTGTCTGTTACTATCTCATATTCTTCCACTGTAGATCCTTATTTATGCAAAACCTTAATTTGTGTCCATATGTGTAGCCTGAATCAACACAGAGAGTCTGATTTATTGACATTTCGTTTCTTGTATTACTTATTGCTATGTTGTTAAATTGTTCATTCATTTGCGCCCCCTAATTGTAACGATGAATGATTCTCTTGGGGCAAGTTAATTAAAGTGCATTATCTGTTTCAGTTACTACGTCATATTTTGTTGTTTTGAATGCTGAGTTATTTGGTCACGCCTTATTGTTATTATGCTCTGGATTGTCTATATTAAGTAAAATTTTGAAGAAGATTTTCTTAAGGAGTTACGCCAACACAACTCAAACCACTTACCATTCCCTTTAGATACCTATGCCACTTCAGGACGCATTGAAAGTAATGAACAGTCTAGTGAGCGCAGAATATGAGGAATCACCATATGAAAAATAAATAAAGGTATTTTAAAATTCCAAGAAAATTTAACTCAAGCAATATTTCAAGTTTCATAATTAGCAAGAAAATGAATTTTTAAAGTGTTAATTCACAAAAGACCTCCAAACAAATGCATTGTTCAACAGTTTTGAAACAGAATTACAAGGAGCTGAAAACAAATGCGTTAGCAAACATGAGGTTACCCTCTCCAACTGAGCACACTCAATTGCTTGCTTCAGCTCAGACTCTGAAACATACACAGAAAAAAATTGTTCAAATGTGTGTGAAATCTTATGGGACTTAACTGCTAAGGTCATCAGTCCCTAAGCTTGCACACTACTTAACCTAAATTATCCTAAGGACAAACACACACACCCATGCCCGATGGCGGACTCGAACCTCCGCACAGTCCATGGCTGCAGCGCCCAAGACCACTGGGCTAATCCCGCGCGGCGAAACATGCACAGAATACATGTTTTAAAAAAATTACACATCGTACGGGGTTTTTCTGTCTCAGCATAATAAACAAAAAAGAAGAAAAACTGTTTCCGTTTAACCCAAAAGAGCTCTAAGGTAAACAGACAAGAAGAGACAGATACGTTTTAAAACAAATTGAACATCTGAACGTTCATAATAAAGATCATATACAATTTTAATGAATGAATTCTTTGAATACAAATACGTTCAAAACAAGACGCACATACAGTTTTAAAGAATCAATCTCTCTGCTTTATTAGGTAATAATGGAACTAGAACCAACCAAAACGCCAACCCTTTCTCAGCCGTAAAAGTAACTCAGGCATATCCCGATTTCCAGGGATGCTGATCCTCATGAAAAACACAGGCACAAGAAACGGCCTCTAGCGAAAGCTACACAAAGCTGTAGGCAAGAACACAAAACATATTTAAGCGAAAAGGGCTCAGCAAAAGAACTGTGGTTATTCCGAATCGCATCCAACATTTAGGCACATTCGAAACGAAGTGTTCATTATTTATTTCTGTGCCGGAGCTTGGTGAAATAAAGAATGCTGGAGATCCATATCCACCAAACCTGGCTCCAATAAAGGAACTGTGACGACCCGGAAGACGGAAACCACGACCATGCAGTCATTTTTCAAGTGGTGTAGGTATACTCTCCATAGCAAACGTTCACCATCCGCAACACAGCGATAGGGATTCCTTCCTCGGTGAGTGGCCACTGCTAAATAAGCAACAACCAGTATGACAAGACATAGTAGAGCCTCGTGTGTGGTTAAATGCCTTCAAAGAGCCACAAGGCAGCGTTTTCAAGCGGCGCTAAGGAAACTGTCGCTAAGCAGCGAATACCAGTGAAGTTCAACGAGCCACCAGAATCAATATGAGCACACGCGGGGCTTGTCAGCATCGAAATTGGTAACCATGAAGTAGAAGAAGTAAAGGAGTGTTTCCTAGGTTGGGAGTACAATAACATGTGACAGACTTAGTATAGAGAGAACAAATAGCTGTTTAGCACAGGCAAAAAGGTAATTTCTAGCCAAAATAAATGTGGTAATGTCAGTCATCAGCTTTAATTTATGGAAGAAATTTCTAAAAACATACAGCTGGAACACAGAGGACACCATTGTTTGGATAAGAAGCTGGTAAAGAAGACAGTCGAAGCTTCTGAAATCTGGGGCCCTAGAAGGATATTGAAAAGTGGGTGGATTGATGAGAAATGAGGGGATAATGTGCAGAATCAGTGAAGAAAGAAATATGTGGCAGACTCTGATAGAAAGAAAAGATAGGGTGATGTTTTAAGACGTGAGGGCAACTAGAATGCGCTAAACAGAGTGAAAACCGCAGGGGTAGACGTCGGAATTTAGAAGGTGAACCCGTTATCAAACTGTAGATTGGTTTTATTACCACGGTACTCCACCAGGCACGGTTCTGTTGGAAGTGGTAAGCCGCTGCTTTCATCTGATCTTGGTACTGGCTTTCCCAGCCAGTTGTAGGGGTAATTCAAACTACGATGTATGTCGTGATTTTAAATCTCAGCATGCATTGACAGAGGTGAAGGAAGTGATTAGGGAAAGATGGATATGTAGGAATGACAGGTGTTGGTACCGGAGACCTCCAGGTTAAAAGCCTGGCACTTTACCACTGAGCCACTAAATAATTCAGGACACTGAGTGTATGTGCTGCTGAGACATGATGAGACTGGCACAGGAGGAAAAGAACGCATTACGAGACGCATCGAAGCAGTCAGTAGACTGGCGACACAAATAAAGAAAGTCGTCTCATTCTAATATGCTTTATGGAATGGTATAGTGCTACTTCTTCTTATTATATATACTGCTCACGCTCCAAACCTATTTATTACACTGAATCATTATCCAGGTGACGATATCTTGTACTAACCCACTCACAATGGTCAATGCATCAGTCTGTCATAGCCAAGAGCGGACGTCATCAGAACGTATTTTACGAGCTTGTAGCTCCAAGATCAAACACAGATATATTTTTGTAATTATTCGAATAATGCGTAGTCGTGGTGTACTACAGGATATTCAAATTCTTAGCGACGGGTGGCATATGTCTTAATATTGTTTTCTACTGATGGGTTTAGTAACTTCTTATAGAAATGTAAAAAGTTGTAATAAATGCTTCATGAACGGTTATGGGCTGTGTGTAAGGAAGTTATTCAAATATTAGATACCTTTTCTGTTACACAAAACTGGCACTGAGCGCTTATAAACGTTGTAAATGTGTGACTTTGGTGAGGGATAGTTATTCGGTGATGGTTTTATGAGTTATTAATAGCTACGAGTGGTAAGCTGTGATGATGAGCTGATATATCTCAGGTTCTGGGTTGGAAGACGTCAGCTGTAGTTGAAGAAAATCCAGAAAACAGAGGTCTTCAAACTATCGAAAGCCCACAATTCAGTCGGTGGAAGGAAACTCCTGCAGATACCGGCAGGCCCCTTTCAGGCCATCAGTACCAAACTTGTAAAGTTGTATCAACATTTAGGATAATGTTTCGTACAAATTAATTACTATTATCATGTACCCTCGAAATGCTGGATCTTTTAAATGGAGTAATTATTTTCAGTAATGAGAATGAGCTGTATGTCCGTGACGACAATTACATTACGCGCAAAATCATTGTAACATTATTTGAATACTAATTCTCATAACTGAACTACCTCAATAAAGATTTGTAAACGTTCATCATATTTACTGAAAGTCCTTTGTCACCGAGTTCCATTGTACTAATATCCGCGTATAAATGCTATTCCATACGCCAGATTCGATTGCGTGTGCTGGTAAGAGTGAAAGGTAATTCTGGAATTTCTTATTTTAATTTCATTTAATTCATTGTTCCACTTGCATAGTAGCTGACCTGTATTGTGTTAATGAGCACTGCCTTTGTCGTATTGTTTTAAACGCTATGTGGATTACGTCAGAGTAATCAAAGTCCTGTCGACAAAACCTATATTCAGCATAGAAGTAGTATGGCTTTCCTAGTACAATTATAGCAATGTGGAGTCCAGTCTCAGTTTAACTAAAGTCGTCCGTACCTGCCTAAACAGTCACAAAAAATTAATCACACAAAACAAGGAAATTTCATGCCGTGAACCTTTGTATTATGAAAGTGTGGCAAATTAGTGCAACGACGACAGTTCGCAGAGTGCCGAATAATTTTACAAAATATGCTCGATATCAAAGTCGCTACCGTACGCACGTAAAAAGAGTCATCCTTTGTTAATCGTTCCGAACCTACAGCTCTATACGAATATTTTACGCAAAATCAGAATTAATTTCTGAGGAAATGTGCGCAGCTGTAACGACCTGTTACTCTTTGTCTGCTGAGAAATTTAGCAGTCTCGTCTACCTGTGGCACAGGCGGCGACCCAGCGACTTGCTGAGCGTCATGGAGACCCAATACAGATATGCTCAATAACCTAGTGCAAAAACATTTGTTAAAACTACGATGCGTGGACCAAAATGCGATAGATGATACTACTGCGACGTCTAGAGATACAGGAGACTCGGCTGACGTCTGTTGAAGACGATCCGGACATTTACCGGAAACAGGAGTTGACCTACAGTCGATCAAAAATGATTTCAGCCCTACGTGAGGAGTGGTGGACTGCAATTATTTTATCATCTGAGACTGGAAAGTCCTTAGTAACCTCTGGCTTTTGTCGAAAATGGAAGATGCTCGGCAATAATCCGTAAACGTTGTGCAGAAAGTTTTTGGTCCACTGTCTGGAGCTATTGCCTCAGATAGACCAACTAAAGATTCCTCAAAATTTCCTCCTATAAATTTGGGAAACAGGTCATACAGTTAATTAACTGCAAAATGCGCATCGCAAGTGCCAAATTAATTGTTGTTGTTGTGGTCTTCAGTCCTGAGACTGGTTTGATGCAGCTCTCCATGCTACTCTATCCTGTGCAAGCTTCTTCATCTCCCAGTACCTACTGCAACCTACATCCTTCTGAATCTGCTTAGTGTATTGATCTCTTGGTCTCCCTCTACGATTTTTACCCTCCACGCTGCCCTCCAATGCTAAATTTGTGATCCCTTGATGCCTCAAAACATGTCCTACCAACCGATCCCTTCTTCTAGTCAAGTTGTGCCACAAACTTCTCTTCTCCCCAATCCTATTCAATACCTCCTCATTAGTTACGTGATCTACCCACCTTATCTTCAGCATTCTTCTGTAGCACCACATTTCGAAAGCTTCTATTCTCTTCTTGTCCAAACTGGTTATCGTCCATGTTTCACTTCCATACATGGCTACACTCCATACAAATACTTTCAGAAACGACTTCCTGACACTTAAATCTATACTCGATGTTAACAAATTTCTCTTCTTCAGAAACGCTTTCCTTGCCATTGCCAGTCTACATTTTATATCCTCTCTACTTCGACCATCATCAGTTATTTTACTCCCTAAATAGCAAAACTCCTTTACTACTTTAAGTGTCTCATTTCCTAATCTAATCCCCTCAGCATCACCCGATTTAATTTGACTACATTCCATTATCCTCGTTTTGCTTTTGTTGATGTTCATCTTATATCCTCCTTTCAAGACACTGTCCATTCCGTTCAACTGCTCTTCCAAGTCCTTTGCTGTCTCTGACAGAATTACAATGTCATCGGCGAACCTCAAAGTTTTTACTTCTTCTCCATGAATTTTAATACCTACTCCGAATTTTTCGTTTGTTTCCTTTACTGCTTGTTCAATATACAGATCGAATAACATCGGGGAGAGGCTACAATCCTGTCTCACTCCTTTCCCAACCACTGCTTCCCTTTCATGCCCCTCGACTCTTATAACTGCCATCTGGTTTCTGTACAAATTGTAAATAGCCTTTCGCTCCCTGTATTTTACCCCTGCCACCTTCAGAATTTGAAAGAGAGTATTCCAGTTAACGTTGTCAAAAGCTTTCTCTAAGTCTACAAATGCTAGAAACGTAGGTTTGCCTTTTCTTAATCTTTCTTCTAAGATAAGTCGTAAGGTTAATATTGCCTCACGTGTTCCAACACTTCTACGGAATCCAAACTGATCTTCCCCGAGGTCCGCTTCTACCAGTTTTTCCATTCGTCTGTAAAGAATTCGCGTTAGTATTTTGCAGCTGTGACTTATTAAACTGATAGTTCGGTAATTTTCACATCTGTCAACACCTGCTTTCTTTGGTATTGGAATTATTATATTCTTCTTGAAGTCTGTGTGTATTTCGCCTGTCTCATACATCTTGCTCACCAGATGGTAGAGTTTTGTCATGACTGGCTCTCCCAAGGCCATCAGTAGTTCTAATGGAATGTTGTCTACTCCCGGGGCCTTGTTTCGACTCAGGTCTTTCAGTGCTCTGTCAAACTCTTCACGCAGTATCTTATCTCCCATTTCATCTTCATCTACATCCTCTTCCATTGCCATAATACTGTCCTCAAGTACATCGCCCTTGTATAAACCCTCTATATACTCCTTCCACCTTTCTGCCTTCCCTTCTTTGCTTAGAACTGGGTTGCCATCTGAGCCCTTGATATTCATACAAGTGGTTCTCTTCTCTCCAAAGGTCTCTTTAATTTTCCTGTAGGCAGTATCTATCTTACCCCTAGTGAGACAAGCCTCTACATCCTTACATTTGTCCTCTAGCCATCCCTGCTTAGCCATTTTGCACTTCCTGTCGATTTCATTTTTGAGACGTTTGTATTCCCTTTTGCCTGCTTCATTTACTGCATTTTTATATTTTCTCCTTTCATCAATTAAATTCAATATTTCTTCTGTTACCCAAGGATTTCTATTAGCCCTCGTCTTTTTACCTGCTTGATCCTCTGCTGCCTTCACTACTTCATCCCTCAGAGCTACCCATTCTTCTTCTACTGTATTTCTTTCCCCCATTCCTGTCAATTGTTCCCTTATGCTCTCCCTGAAACTCTATACAACCTCTGGTTCTTTCAGTTTATCCAGGTCCCATCTCCTTAAATTCCCACCTTTTTGCAGTTTCTTCAGTTTCAATCTGCAGTTCATAACCAATAGATTGTGGTCAGAATCCACATCTGCCCCTGGAAATGACTTACAATTTAAAACCTGGTTCCTAAATCTCTGTCTTACCATTATATAATCTATCTGATACCTATTAGTATCTCCAGGATTCTTCCAGGTATACAACCTTCTTTTATGATTCTTGAACCAAGTGTTAGCTATGATTAAGTTATGCTCTGTGCAAAATTCTACAAGGCGGCTTCCTCTTTCATTTCTTCCCCCCAATCCATATTCACCTACTATGTTTCCTTCTCTCCCTTTTCCTACTGACGAATTCCAGTCACCCATGACTATTAAATTTTCGTCTCCCTTCACTACCTGAATAATTTCTTTTATCTCGTCATACATTTCATCAATTTCTTCATCATCTGCAGAGCTAGTTGGCATATAAACTTGTACTACTGTAGTAGGCATGGGCTTTGTGTCTATCTTGGCCACAATAATGCGTTCACTATGCTGTTTATAGTAGCTAACCCGCACTCCTATTTTTTTTATTCATTATTAAACCTACTCCTGCATTACCCCTATTTGATTTTGTATTTATAACCCTGTAATCACCTGACCATAAGTCTTGTTCCTCCTGCCACCGGACTTCACTAATTCCCACTATATCTAACTTTAACCTATCCATTTCCCTTTTTAAATTTTCTAACCTACCTGCCCGATTAAGGGATCTGACATTCCACGCTCTGATCCGTAGAATGCCAGTTTTCTTTCTCCTGATAATGACGTCCTCTTGAGTAGTACCCGCCCGGAGATCCGAATGGGGGACTATTTTACCTCCGGAATATTTTACCCAAGTGGACGCCATCATCATTTTATCATACAGTAAAGCTGCATGTCCTCGGGAAAAATTACGGCTGTAGTTTCCCCTTGCTTTCAGCCGTTCGCAGTACCAGCACAGCAAGGCCGTTTTGGTTAATGTTACACGGCCAGATCAGTCAATCATCCAGACTGTTGCCCCTGCAACTACTGAAAAGGCTGCTGCCCCTCTTCAGGAACCACATGTTTGTCTGGCCTCTCAACAGATACCCCTCCGTTGTGGTTGCACCTACGGTACGGCCATCTGTATCGCTGAGGCACGCAAGCCTCCCCACCAACGGCAAGGTCCATGGTTCATGGGGGAAGGCAAAATTAACTACAACACAATATAGGTTGACAGATAGTCTTACGCCTCCACTCGTTAGAAGGTGAAATGCAATCTGTTAAAATACCATATAATGAAATTTGCACACTACAAACACCAGATACGATGAGGATGACATGGTTTTGAAAGGAATTATATACTTTGCGCTTGAAAATAATATCCCACACGGCGTCAATGTATGTATGACTGTAATCGAGGTAAACCATCTAAGGTATAGCGTTGACACATATACCGTATAATCATTTTTTCTCTGCCAGTAGAGTGCAATTTTATAAATCAGAAAAGGAAAGTACACGTAGAGAATGAACCAATAGCTTATCATGCTCATAAAAACACACGTTGTCGCTTTCCAAAAAGTTGTAGAACTATTTACGTTTTGCACTGTCAGAAACGGCAAAATATATACACAGAGTTTTCGGCTGTATACAAGTAAGTGCTGATATAAAAGAACTTGTGTCTTCTTTTTCGAGATAATTTTGATTTGAAATTTATGTTTAGAGTAAAATTTTCTTACAAAAGATTTTTTAAGTGGATTTATATCCACGAGATACACTGTAATAGCAAAAATCTTAGGAAAGGCACTTCGCCAGAAACATTACAGATGCCAATCAAAAGTGATGTCGTTGTAAACAGTACTTACATTCAAGCCAAAATGTGCTTATTTTGACGTGACACAAACATCTCGGACGAATTCCAGTTCAATAGATAGAGATAATGGCACAAGTGCTTTGTTACTTGTGTGGCGTATGAAACGTAAGATAGGGAGTAAGTTACGTATTCCATGGATCATTTTGCACCATAGGCCGTAGTGATGTGGAACGATCATTTCACACTGAAATCGCAAATTAATTTGTACATATGGTCACAGTTTGAACATTTCTAAGGTTTCTTATTTTGCAAAATAGAAAAAGATACACAAATGTAAGTTATTAAATCCTACCCAGCTCCTTTTACACATTATACTAAGAGAAATTCTTCTACCGAATAGAAGGGGTTGTCAAGGAGAATATTTCTCAGTTTGTTTTAAAATTTTACTGTGATGACTGTCAGACATTTTATATCACTTGGTAAGGAAAAAAAGGTTTTATAGCAGCATTGAGCACCCATTTTTGTGCTAAAGACAAGCTTAAAGTTGTTGTACTTTGAAAAGACTGTCCTCTAGGAATATATTCTCTGGTCTGACACTGAGATCTAGACTTATAAGCGGCAAGTGGTGGCAGTACAACGTATGCCGCGCACCAGAAACTGCGAGGAACCAGAATTGGAGTTCCTGCTCGGCACGCGCTGTTGGGTTCTAGCCGTGCGTGTGAAAGGCAGTTCTCAGGCAGGGCCTCTCCAGCTGCTCGTGAGGGCCGCAGCCACTGCTGTAAGGGCCCGTCTATTCACACAGGGACCGCACGACGGGGATAGCAGCTGCAGACCGCCGGCCAACTCTGCTCCAGTTCGCAGGGCAGCAATATGGACGCCGCCTCACCCCACCTGGCTGCGCCACTCAGGATTGCCACACCTGTCCACGGCAGCTGCCGTCGCTATGTTGAAGTCTCTCTGCCTAGCCAAGTACCGTGCTCCGCAGTTAATAATTACGATGTTCCACGGGGAAATGTACTAAACATATATTACACAAAATAAAAGGAACAAAGAAAAGTACATGACTTAAAGCGTGGTAAGTTTATAAAACTACAGAGGACCACTGAGGTGTCCAACAGTGATCGTTGCTGCACAGGGTCGCCATAATTTTCGAAGAAAAGCCCTCTATTCAAGCTACTAATCAGGTTGATGCTATCAGCTGTCACTCCTTTTTCCAGAAGGATTCTAGCACAGCAATACGGGGAGAGCCTTTTGTTTGCCACAGAGTCCAGGGGTGGCCACCTTTTATCGCGTCAGAATTATGTCCAAGAAACAGGCACTCTGGCAACTACATCTGTTATGAAATACATGAAATGTGTTCGCATTTGCGAATATGGACAACTTTCAGCTGTATAATGGAAATGCGAGATTGAAAATCTGTGCCGGGGCGAGACTCCAACCCGGATTTCCTGCTTTTCGCGGGCAGTCGCCTTAACCACTTAGAGTAACTGAGCATGTTACAGCCAGGCCCAAACTTCCCTATATCGTCGCCCACCTGCCTACAACCTGTACTAGTACATTCGTTGTGTGTATTCCTTTATTGGGGAGGCATTTGTAAGTGAAAGCTGCTTGCCATATATCGGAGGATAAATACGACATTGCAGTGCATGCATGTCCAAGGAACAGGTACTGCGGCGACTATAGCTGTTACTAAATACACGAAATATATTCGCAGTTGCGAATACGGACAGCCTTTAGCTGTAAAATCGAATGACGACACTGAAAATTTATGCCGTATCGGTACTCGAACCCGGATTTCCTGCTTTCCGCTATCGGTCACCTTAATAACTTTGGCTATAGGACCACACTGCGCGCTTACTCTCAGACGCGGACACAGATCTCTCGCCGATTAGCGGGAAATTCAGCTTCGAGCACAGGTCTAGCACAAATTGTCAATGTCGTTATTCCATCATACAGCAGAAGGTTGTCCATATTTTCAGCTGCGAATACATTTCATGTATTTCATGACACCTGCAGTCCAATATCGTATCTATCCGCCGATACCAGGCATGGGACTTTCAATTAAAAATGTCTTACTATTGACAGTTTTGGTGATTCGGCGCCAGGATGTCTTGGAAATTCTAGAAGAAAACGTTCTGCATCTTAAGAATTTTTTCAGGCGTTTTTGCTTTCGAATGAAAGTCTCCAATTGTTCAAGGAGATCCACTGGTAAAACTTTGTCAGCAGAGTCTAGTAAGTAACTTTCACAAAAGGGTTGTTAAAATTTCATCAAAGTACAATTACTAAGAGATGATTTCAAGTGTTAAGTTTAAAGATTCTTCTTACAGAAACAACATTGTTTTTTATATCATGTGTTATAGAGCTAACACTCTTTCTAAAATTTGTTTTCAAATCTTTTAATTGTTTCTCCACGCCAGATATGCGTATTTCTATGTCGTTCATACGGGAGTCTGCCCAATAGACAAAAGACGGTGTGTTTCTGCAGTTCTCCCGTGTGAACGATTTCTTGAACGTGAAATTTAGAACTTCGGCTTTCCTTTTGCTATCTTCAACTGCCTTATTAGTCAATAGGGGACTGAATAGAACCTTGCGCTTGTATGTGATGGAGACGCTTAACATTTATAATGTCATCTCTCTTGCACGCCTATGTGCTACTTACGACAATTTTGTAAGGCCTGCGTGTTACAGGCAACTATTAATATCAGCATTGTTTGCCTTAATGTTGTAACCTGTGTATGTCCTAAGATCCGATGATGGCGACTTTAGTTGCGCCGAAACCGGTAATTATGGAATTAAAAGAATTTCCGGGATCTTGGCTACCAGTGTATTGTTTTACAAGTTATTGTTTTGTACACGATTCTTCTGTACTACTGGTTTCTTGGAAAATTTCAACCCTGATTTCATACTCACTGCTATTTGCACTCATGTGAAACGGTTCTACTAATACAGGATAGTGTAAACCAGCATTTATCATTACTTCACTTTTTAATTTTTCAACGTCACCCTGAAATTATTTAGTCCACATAAACGCACTTTTATTTCGAATTAGGATGTTCCTCCTTTGAAAATTTGCAATAAAACCCGCAAATACCAAGGAAAGCTTGAAGTAGGTTCTTGCTCTTTGGTGAGGGGCATTTTTCAATAGCATTTAATTTTTCTGGTTCTTGTCGATTCCAGCAGCGTTAATAAAAATATTTTATCTCCCTTGCAACAAATTCCCATTTTTTCAGTTTTAATGTCATCCCTTCTGCTTGAAGAGCAGAAAAGACTGTGTTAAGAATCACAGTGGTCTTCTGTGGCGATCAAAAACTCGTCCATATACATTGTCGATCGAGCGCTTAGTTCTCGTCCTAGTACTGACTCTAAAACTCCGATAAATACCGAAACAGATGTATTAAGACCAAAAGACAACCGTATACTGGTAACAGCTTCCTGCAAATAAAAATGTATATTTGCGTGATTATTCATTCAACGGACCTCATTACCAATCCAGGTTTGTCTGAAATGAACTCAAAAATGAGTGCGATATGACACTGATTTGCAACCCAGTAACTAAAGGACTTCCAGCGTAATGTCGTAAATTTCGACTGGAATGAAGGTTTGTTTAATTGTTCTACTGTCAGATTTATTTTGTTCCTCCCAAAAGAATTCTTGGTCAACCATAATATCATTCCAAGACATGTTGTTCACCTGTAAGTCACATACGTCTGGAGGTTTTTTCGGTTTTCGGATTTCATAGTCTTTTATAGCTTGAATTCGTTTTTGGCTAGGTATTACTCCATCTGGAGGTTCTTTATTTCTTTCTTGGTTCTTTGTTAACCTCTGATTCTTTTTTTTAAATTATTTCATCTGGTGGTACGAAACAACATTTCTTCACACATTCCTCGATTTCTGTTACTTCAATATTTTCTTCGTCTGAAATATCTTCTTCTATGTCTGACCATTCTGGGTCACTGTTCGTTTCTAACACAAACTCTTTTCTTAAACAGATTTCTTCATCTAATCTTTGGTCGGGTCTTAAATACTAAGGGTCATGGTTTTTTTCTAACGTTAGTAGTGACTTTACTGTCACCAGGTTCTTCGTCTGAGCTGTGATTTTCATCGACTACAATGACGTCTGCCTTTACTTAGTGTTTTATGTGGTCATTGTGAACTTCAATAATTCGCAAACAATCGTCTGTATCTACTTCTTCCGCCTTACTGACAACAATTTGTCCTGCAGGCAATTCGTTCGTCAGGAAAGCTTTGTCAGCAACGCTGAGGACTTCATCTCCTTCCGTTCTCCTCATTGCAACCGTATTTCTCTTCTTACTATTAATCCCAGTATTACTGGCAGCACGCGTACTTTGCGCTGCGCTAACTACTCGCATTTCCTCCATCCAATTCTCGACGTCCCTTGTTCTCCTCTCTCTACTTCCTAACCTATTGATTTATGATCTGTTCACATCAACTTGCAAATTCTGGCAACTAGTTTTCGCAAATGTTATCTTTTAAAATGCTGTCAGCGCTTTATTTCTCGCCTGCAAATAAGTTCACGTTTTCTGTAACTACTGAGTCGTTATCTGCTGCAGTGAGTTCAAGGCATTCTATTGTGACGCCTCCATTCTGTCGTGCTTCCGAACTACAACTTCCGTATGGACAGTTGATTCATATGATTTATTCGTTACAGGCGGGCTCACTGTACGGCCGCTGGTGTAAGTTTCATCGCCTGACTGCCGTGACTCGAGTGCACTGTCCCTTCGCTTGCAGCGACCTGCGGTACTTCGCACTCGATCTCTAGCGTGTTTGATTCATTACGTCTATGCCAGTATTGGGTCTTATGTTTGGGCGGTGAAAAATCTGTCGTCGATAGTTTTACCCGCAACATACGAGGTCCTCAGTTTTCCGCGTTGTTGCTGTCGCGGCGAAGGTGCAAACCCTCTTCCGCGAGCGGCTCAAGTACCTCGACGACTGTTTCTACTTCGTTGAACAATATTAGCGCGTTTAACAACATTAACGCGATACCTACCGCCGTCAGTTTGTTCATTGTCATTGTGAGCACCCCAGTTGTTATTATTCTGGCGATAATCACGATTAATTCATCTATGTAGAAACGCAAAAAAGCTTTTATGATTGCTTCCTGCGTACCTCTTCGAATTCTCTGGCAGCTTTCTGCATAGGTCCCAAATAATCTCGGATTCGGATCGTCTACTTCGTAAGTGCGTTAGTTTTCGGTACCTGGAGTCACAGACATCTTTCGTGGAGTTTCTGCTCCTATTGTCACACAATCTGGCTATTAAGAATTATCGCCATAAACAATCTCGTTTTTGTTCTGACTAGTATTTCCCCGTAAACTTTTGTTTCAGTTAGTTAAAAGTCATCTGATCAGAGTTTAAATTCAATCCCCATCGTTCAGCATCACCTGCTAATGCACTGATAACTACGTTAATCTTTTCCTGTTATGTCAAATATTCAAGAAAAATTGTTCCGCAGTTTTCAGAAAATCCAGTGAGTGCTAGCCAGTATGTCTTTTGGCAGGATCAAAATGTTCTTCACCCTCTAATAGTCTGTTATGAGGTATCCTAAAATTGTCACAACTGGCCTTGTCTTTTATTTTCTTTTCAAAGTCGCAGATTTTGCCGTGAATAGGTGAAGTGTTTTGGTCACACTTCTGTTAGCAAATATTTACCTGTTTCCTAATTTCTTTCTCAGACTCAAACACTGTATTCCTGAAATGTGTGACTTCATTTCTACATTTGTCAACAATTTCTGTTTTCATGCCGAAGACTTTCTTGTCCACTTTAGTTTCAACTAAAGGTTGTACCGTTTCTAAGATCTGTATGATTTCTAAATGGAAGCTTTCACTGACATCACTGATCTCCCCCTGTATAGTGGTAAAAAATGGATCAAATGGCTCTGAGCACTATGGGACTTAACTTCTGAGGGCATCAGTCCCCTAGAACGTAGAACTACTTAAACCTAACTAACCTAAGGACATCACACACATCCATGCCCGAGGCACAATTCGAACCTGCGGCCGTAGCGGTCGCGCGGTTCCAGACTCTAGCGCCTAGAACCGAACGGCCACAGCAGCCGGCTATATTGGTCACATTGGTATTTATGGTATTTATTGCAAGTTCTCAAAACTACTACTTTCTCATCTACTTTTTTCGACCTGTTTACTGATTTTTAGGCTCTGTGTTTTCGTTTGATTATTGAGGCTAGTAATGCCACTTGCCTGTGTTTTCAGTTGACTATCAAGACCACTAACATGTGCCTTAATTTGACTGTTAATTCTGGTACCTTGCACTTCAATTCATGCAGATAAAATTTTTAACTCATCATTCGTGCTCAAAGGTTTTCCAGTGTCTTGCGCTACCGTGACTTTGTATTCTGATTCTACCTCGTGTGACTCGATAGGTCCTTTCTGTGTTTGTGGTGAACTGAAAATATCAATCGATTCATTCGCATAAACATTGCCTTCCACGTAATCTTTCTTTGTGATGGGCTCAGCATTTGAATCTGATCATTTACGTAAATATGGTACGCTACGTAATCCAGTTGCCATTCCACGACGCTTCCTGTGTACTTATCGCGGTATCTGCCATAGGGCTCCATGATGTTTCTCGGTACGCCCTGTACTGGCTGGCTCTGAGCACTATGGGACTTAACATCTGTGGTCATCAGTCCCCTAGAACGTAGAACTACTTAAACCTAACTAACCTAAGGACACTACACACATCCATGCCCGAGGCAGGATTCAAACCTGCGACCGTAGCGGTCACGCGAAGCCAGACTGAAGCGCCTAGAAACGCACGGCCACACCGGCCGGCCGCCCTGTACTGTCTCGTTCTGTTTGCTTTGGTCTACTACCACTTTTGTATCCAATTAGTACTGAATATGAATTACATTTTACTTTCTCAACTCCCGTAACATTTCCTGTTAATTGTTTAATTAAATTTACTGCAAGTTGCTGCCGCTCGATATTCAGTGCTCGTAATACACTTATTTCATGCCTAATACATATGCGACGGTGTGTATTTTACTGGGTAACAAGTTAAAATGCGTCCTGTCACGCGGCGCCTGTGTGATGCTACCGGCTACTAATGAATTAGTAATACACCTGATACACCGATATTGTTACCCCCGTGAAACGTTAATTGATCGTGGTCGGTCGTAATGGAAAGGTATCGGACTATTTTTGTTTCTCTAAAGATTTCTACAGAAAGGAAGCAGTTGCTGAAAAAACTGGAATCGGGCCATGGTTCTATGAGTAATCAAGTAAACTGTAATTGGGTAAAAGAAAATGGTCGCCAACCTAATTAAGCAAGCTTGTACCAAGCCGTAGCGTGGTTCATGAGGTTTTACTTCTTGAGTACTGTTATTGTATTATGAAATTTAAACCTGGCTCAACTATTAGCTTGGGGTCCGGGAAACTAGTCTCACATTAGACTCTGAGCTAGTCTGAACATTCTACTCACAGCACGATTTTAGAAACACTGTTAACTGTACAACACATGGAATAAAAAACAATGTCATTTCAATAAGAAGAATCTTTAAACTGAATACTTGTGATCTTGTCGTAGTAACTGTACTTTGATGAAACTTTAACTGTCTTTTTGCGAAAATTAAGTGGATTATTTGAAAAATTATGCTCACTAAATAATTATGTACGTTACGACTCCACAAAGTTTATTAACTTCTGTTAAGGATGGTAATTGGGTTTCAGTTCACTAAAATACGAGACTCTGAATTGTCGTAGCACTTGACGTAGGACTCTGTGTCGATAAACGACTAAGGATAAAATACGACAGCTCAGCGCAAAGTTTACAGACCGCAAAGTTATTATTGAAAAAGAAATCACATAACTGGTCCACGCACTTGTACAGTACTCGACGGATAATTTGATATGAAGGTAGTAATAGCGTCCATCTCCTCTGCTATTCAAAAAAGGTGGGAAAAGTATCCATGGCTCTTCCTGCGTAACAAGCTCTGAACATTCTCTTCTTAGCGTCAGATTTTCTATTCTCGCCTAGCCAGTTACATTTCATTCTGTTACAGTAAACTATTTTTGAAATTACATGCATAGAGTAACTACAATTACATAAATTGTCATAAATAATGAATAATGCATTTACATGGACATTACATCAAAGGGCGTGGCTATACAGAAGTCACATTAAGTAAAAACAGGCAAAGAAGTTAGATAAGGCCATTGTAGGTAATATCGATAACAGTGATTCAAGTGGAATTATCAATATGAACACATTTATTTGATAGCTTACTGTCAGTGTGGAAGTATATTTTTCTTTTATGTTGCCTGAAAAGATTTGAAGGTTAGTATGACACTGCCAAGGATGGAAGACTGTCAAATTTTGGCATGTCTCTCTTAGTTTGTAACGGTGATGGTATATGCTTAAGTTTGCTTTCAATTTTTTTAAACGATGGTGTTTATGTTCAAATGTTCCATTGTGTGTGAAATCTTATGGGACTCAACTGCTAAGGTCATCAGTCCCTAAGATTACTCACTACTTAACCTAAGTTATCCTAAGGACAAACACACACACACACACACCCATGCCCGAGGGAGGACTCGAACCTCCGCCGGGACCAGCCGCACAGTCCACGACTACAGCGCCCCAGACCGCTCGGCTAACCCCGCGTGGCTGGTGTTTATGGGGGAGGTGTTATATATATTGTTTCGGGCTATAGATTTAAGTATGGTCATTACTTGACGTACATCTGCTTCGCTGTTGGGAATGTTGAGCATGCGATTTACAGCCGACCTAAAAAATGAGGTTTTATATAGATTCGGTGGCATGAGTCACTGTTAATGGCAACATCAGTGGTAGTTCTTTTTCTGTATAACTGAAAGGTATGGTCACAGCTAGAAAATTAATTCCTTCAATTGTCTGACGTTAAACTGTGTGTCTGATATTTGGTGCATTTTATCATCTCAACTGCTAGGTTATTTAGGTCTTCTCTTTGACTTCATCAGTTGTAATATATCATTTCCATACCGCGTGTCTGTATGTAAGGAATGTGTAACGAGAGTGGAAATCAAAGACATTACTCAGTGACTGTGCTCACGATAGAGCACAATGGTTAAATATTATCTCTGATAATTAATTAAGACTAAGAAAATTATATTTGCTTTTTTTCTGGGCTTGTACATGGTAGAAAACAAAATGTTGGATCGTCTATTAATTAAATAAAATGTATGTTCATCATCATTTAATTGGTACGAAATTATTATCCCCGTGAAAGGAAAGTAAATGGTTTTAGCCGAAAAAACGTTTATTAGGTGAGACTCAACTAAAAGTCATCATTTCTATTCCTATTTAATGCCTATGGAAAAATTCAGATTTTACTTAAGGGCGGCGTGACGCTAAGAAGAATTCCACGAACCTGGAATCATTGTGAAGGTGTAATATCTCTCTATATTTTACTAATTATCACTGCACAATTCTATGAGTGAATTACGTTTCCTACTTGACCATCTACATACTAGAAGAATCGATGCGCAAAGTAGAACAGTACTATTGCTATTGCGTGAGCGCATAATTACTCGTTGTAATATTCTCTCTGGTGTGTGTTGAGGGGACTTCCTCTTATCCGAGCCGAATAGCCTCATTGAATAATTGTAATTTTGCTATCGAGATTACTGGGAGAAAGAGATTGAAAATATATTGTATGCTACTCAAGAATATACATACTGAGCATTTACATCAAAGATGTGTAAGGAATTTCATTATACCTATATGTATTCTCTAATTGGAAATTGGCACGGAGGTGTCGTTTCGCTGGTAATTAGAAGGGAACTTCCGATGAATTGGAAACGAACCTGCAATTATTAAATCCAAGACCTCCATTATTTCATCAGATAATTGAACTCTATCAAAGCAAACTTTCCGTTTGATATGTGGTTTCCCGACTGACTACGCAACGCAAGAAAACCAAGACATTTTATTTACACAAGATTGCAGATCGCATCGAATCATCGAGACTGCGGACAAGGAGAGTCATCGTTCGATTCTGATTAAACAAGTAAGGCTTAATTATAACATTCTAGAGCGACTGTGATGACTGTGATATGGCTGCTTATGAATGAGATCATTAATAAAATACTAATAAGTAACTTTCCTCCTCACCAGCAACCAGTATAAACACAATATTAATTAAAATTATAAAGGGGGCAACATCGGTCAAAAATAAAGAAATAAAATAAAAATCATACCAAACCAGAAAATATACGACGAGACGAAATTAGTCTGCGTCTGGAATCTGATCAGAAGTGATACGAAAATGGCTTGGCGACGATTTTTAAGAGTGGCGAGCTGTAATTGACAGACCTGTAGCCGCTCTCAGACAGCAAGCTACAATTATCCGTGATATGTCACGTAATACTCACTCGCTTGCAGATAACAGGCGTATGACAACAAAAACAAGCCCACATCCTGGACTATAATATTTTACACCGGATGTCCACGCACAGCCAGCAGTACCGCCCTATTCAACTGCAGTGCGTGATACTATGAGTGATTATGCGAGAGGAGTCGATCATAGACAGTTTCCAGCTTTTAAATGGGAAAAGAAAACTCTTCACACGATTTTCTTCGTAAATGCATCTAAAGGCACTCTGTCATAAATACGGACAGAATCCAAGAATTATAACGTGTATGCTCTCATGGCCGGTGTCTGCATTAGTTAAAACATCTGGGCTGAGAGGACTTGGTCGATCTGTAAAACTTCCTCTTCTCGACATTTCGTTGGCAACTGTGGGCAGCATCTTCCGAGGCGAGTCAAAGACTGGCTGCAGGCTTTTTTTTTTTCTTTATTGTGATTTTATTCCCCTGCCCCATATGGGCAGGGGAGGGCTGTCAGCGGCACATCCGCCGCTCTTCAGCCGAGTGACACGACAACTAAAACAAGAATAAAATGATACATACATAAGGAGATAAAAAAGGGGAACATAAAACAGAGTAAGGGGAGAAAATGGAGTTAATAATACACTGACATGTAGACGTTCATGGGCGACAGTTAAAAAAGTCACCAGAAAGTTAAAAAAACACAGTTGGCGATTCTTAAAACACAGAGAAGACACTGAATGCGCATGCACAGGTTAAAGTTGTCCACAGTATTAAAAACACTCCGAAACAACACACTGAAAACCCACTTGGAGCACACATGACGAAGAATAAAACTACCAGGTGGGACCTGCCAGGGAAAGGTCAGAGAGGATGGAAAAGGAGGGGAGAGCATGGGGCAGCTGGGGAAGCGGCGGGATGAAGAGAGGAGGGGCAACTGTGGGTTCATGAAGAGGCAGGAGACACATGGGGCTGGAGAGGAAGAGGGAAGACAGGGCAGGAGGGAGCGCAGAGCTCTGAAAGGAGGCACAAGAGATGGAGGGGGAGTAGGAGGGGGAAGCCGCTCGGAGGGGGAGGAGAGGGAGCCCTGAGGAGCAGGAAGAGGGGGTTAGAGTTGGTAGAAAGGGTAGATGTCAGGGCGAAGCTCATCATCCGGGAGGGGTAGACGGTGGAAGTTGTATTGGGAAAGGAGATGGAGGGTGTGGAGATGGAGAGAGGGAGGGACACAACGGTAAAGGCGCGGCAACTGGTTGGGGGTGGAGAGCTGCAGGCCTTGGAGTTCCCGTTTATATAGAGCGCATAGGGGGCACCACCATACGTCACGCCATTATTCTCGATTGGGGGTAATCGATTGTCACATCGTCGGTGCAAAGTGGACCGCCATATATTGTCTAACTTTATGCCTTCCTCTTTTCCATTTATTGTGGTGTTTCTGAATCTCTATAGCTTCGCTATACATACGTACATAATAATGCGATGTCCTCGCTAGCACGCTCGCCTCACTAAATTTTATTTCGTGATCACTGTCTTTAAATACATGTTCCACTACAGTCGATTTGTCGGTGTGTCCTAGTCGACAGTTTCTTTTGTGTTCGGTTAATCGGCTATTGACACTGCTTTTCGTTGTTCCAATGTAAACCTCCGCACAGCTACGCGGAATTTTGTGTACCCCAGGAGATGCTAAGGGGAGTCGTGCGTCTTTCACCGATCTTAAACACTCATAACATAGCGACAAATCAGCTGTAGCGGAACATGTTTCTAAAGACAGTGATCAGAAATAAAATTTAGTGAGACGAGCGCATTATTATGCACGTATGTATAGGGAAGTATGGAACAACGGACTGCTTACCACAAAAACTAAATTAAAAGTCTACAACGCTTGTGTTATAAGCACCCTTCTCTATAGCTGTGAGACATGGACAACTCTTTCTAGGCATGAATCTCGACTCAACAGCTTCCATCTCCGCTGTCTCCGGAAGACCCTTCAGATCTCTTGGAGAGATAGAGTACCCAACACCGAAGTCTTTCATCGTGCAAGCACAACCAGCATCTTTGCACTCCTGAGTCATCGACGTCTAAGATGGCTGGGACATGTCAGGCGCATGGATCCTGCGCGGATACCGAAACAGCTGCTGTACGGCGAACTTCAGGAAGGTGTGAGGCAAGTGGGACGACCGCATCTTCGTTTCAAGGATGTCTGCAAGAGAGACCTGACCAAGACCAGAATCAATCCAAGCCGCTGGGAAAGCATTGCAGATGACCGTGTCAAGTGGCGAGTAACTGTGCGCAACGGCGTTAAGCTCTCAGAGGACGAACGCACACAGGAACAAATCAGGAAGAGGACAAAGCGAAGAGACAGAGCGGCTTCTGTTCGAAGTCCCTCAAATTTCACATGTCCAAACTGCAGTAGGGACTGCCACTCTCTAGTGGGACTTTTTAGCCACAGCAGACGCTGCAGACTCTGAACCAAGCATGCTACACCATCATCCCTCAAGGATGGACGGATGCCATTAATGTATAGGGAAGCTATAGAGATTCAGAAACACCACAATAATTTTAATGGAAAAGAGTAAGGCTTGAAGTTAGAGAAAATATGGCGGCCGACTTTGCACCAACGATATGACAGTCGATTACCTTCAATCGAGAATAATGATGTTAGTCAGAGATAGACATCTATGCACTCTGTATTAACGGGACCTCCACGACCTGCAGCCAGTATTTGACTCACCTCGGAAAATGTTGCTCGCAGTTGGCAACGAAACGTCAGGACGAGAAGAAGTTCTACAGGTCGACCACGGCGTCACTGTCCGCAAGCTGTAATTAAGAATCCAAGAAAATAGCATATGTCAGTGAACATATTTTACTTGAAGGAGCTTTCTAAGCAGTGGATAGAACCGAATCATGTGACACTTGTTCACATTTCGAAAGCGCATTCATAGCGAAATACTGGTCAGCTGCCGTACAAGAGAGACTGCACAAGCTGTTTTATAATCGCGAACCATATATTCGGGGACTAGATACGCTGCGAAGGTGTTTTGAGAACTACCACAACAAGACAAGGTATTTAACTGAACCTATATCCTCAAAAGATCTTGCGCGGACTTTAAAAATGGAACTGCCACTAGACGTACAAGAAAAGTTATTGCATGTCACTGACATCAATTTTGAGGATTTCTTAAGTTCAGTCTATACTGTGGATATGTGGACAGAGGAAGCAAAAGCCATGTGTACCAGTGGTTTTTGGAAATCCTGCTGAAACATTTCCCTACCAAATGTACCTGACAACAGCTGTGGAACGTATTTATAATTTGTAAGTTTGTCAACAACATTCAAAGGTAAGGCACTGCCGATTCCATCACAAGGTGATTTTTTACAAGAAACAAGTACAAAGGAAATATTTTGCATTGAGGAGCAAACACAACATAAAACATTCATATTTGTATATAGTTCTCCTAGAGAAATCGTGAAACTGAAGAAATGAAATAACATGAAAGAAGTACATCGGCCACGCTGATGTTCGGAAAAAAAGGATACTTTCATGGGTACTCTCATCTGATTTCACGTGACACTATTTCTTGGTCAAAAAGGCTTGGCCTTCATCTGAGGTTCAGCTCAGATAGTTAGAGATCCAAATAATGAAAATTTCCTCGGAATATTAGAGCACTTGAGCCACTATGACCCATTTCTTGCGAAATACGTTGGCAAAGTCAGAGATCGAGAAGATCTGGAAAGCGTCTAGAAGCTCATTATCTGTCAAGTGATACTCCGAATGGATCTATTTGTAGATGTGCCCACTATGTCAGGGGTGACATTTTGGAACCGAGAGAAAAGAGAAGTATTATTCAATTACTGTTAATGCAACTCCCCACTCAAATCACACTGAACGAACAACATTCATCCTAAGTTGTATTTACTTCAAGAAGAAAACTGATAAATAGGAATAAATGAAAGGTGTTTGAAATTCGTAATTACAATCACATTGTACATTTAATGCAATCAACACTTGTGAAACACTCATTTCCAATCAGTGAATGCCGCGGACGAGTTTACGGTGATCGAAGTAGTATTAGACAGTCTTTTAAAGGAGCTCAGAAACATTTTCTTCAGTTAAATCCACTCGTAAAATTTTCTCTGTATGTTTGTTATAGCGTTATGTGGAGTGCATGCAGCGGAGGTTTGTCATGAAGCAGATGCTTTTTCGGATTGATTCAGCTTCTTTACAACCTGTTTAGTAGCAGTCCATCTGTTCTGAAATAGTGTTGGAAGTTCTTTATATTCCCTGTCTGGTATCAGTTGGAGTGATTGGGTTTACGCTGCTCATTTGGATAAGATTGCGGTTTCTACTGAGACTCTCAGTAAGCTAAATTTGTCAGTTGAAATATCTTCTGTAGTACGAGGCGTTTTGGATTATGTGATGTCATTCAAGCGTTTAATCACGGCATCAGTTTAGCTACAGTTGCTGGTATCAGTTGACTACAGAACCATATTGCTATAAACGCGAAACACTGCCATGACTGTTGAGGTAACACACTTCGAGAGTTTCATAAAAGATTTAAAGTATCTTCGCGAAATTTGGGCGGCCGTTCTCCTTGATCGAAAGTTGTTTCCAGTGCAGGTAACGTCGATCCTGAATTCCATGAGGTGCGCACTAAGAAGAGGAAATCATTCCATATCTACGTGAGGAATGAAGTGGCAGATGTGATTTCAGAAGATCTATTCAAGATAAATTTATTTTATGCCGTTATTGTCAATCTAGTGTCTAACTTGAAAACTAAGATGAAGCATTTTGGTTTTATGGAAATACTTTACGATGACTGACGATCAGGTCACTGAGCCATGCAAGTTATTGATCAACAAATAGCATTATGATGTTACAAGAGCTTTCGAAGAAGAAATTAAATATCTGAAAACTACTTCAGTCTCTTAATACATTACTTTGGAATCATTAGAACTCTTGAATAAGATGCACAGGCTTCAAACTTAAACCTTATTTCCAAATATAAGTGTATGTATGGACATCTGTTACAACCTTCCAGTGATTGTAGCTGAAGCAGAAAGGTATTTCAGGACTCTGGCTAGTAATAAAAGTTATCTCAGGTCAACTATGCATCAACAACATCTCACAGATTTTGGAACGTTGCATATTTTATATAATTAGGGAAAGCAACTGGACTCTGAGGCTATAATTCAAAAGTTTCCTGAACGACAGGCTCACAAAGCGCTATTGACAGTGTTACAGGCATGTAGGTTATAATATGCTCCCCGTTGCACGACTCATGCGGACTTGTATGCGAGTGCGCTGACGTCTGTTTACATAAATGTGTGGACATTCCATGGAACACTCCTGTCTCAGCGCTACTGGCACCAGAGCTCTCGTCAGTGTACAGTTCAGTATAATTCTTAGGCTTTTGTTTTAAGAAGAGGTGAAAGTAAAAATTAAATACAGCGTTCATACATTTCACAGTAATTCGTTATTGAATAACACCTGAAGCTGAACTTTGTAAGTCATAATAGTCTTCTGCCTTGCAAGTGCCAGTGTATCCTTTCTTAGGTAGAATATTTTTGTCTTTCTTTACCACTGCCACTATCACCACAATACCTTGACAGCACAAAAATGCTGGTGGGCAGATGGGGGTTGTGAGGGGGGGAGGGTCCAACTTATCTTTTCCCCTATACCCACGTGCTTAAAATTTCGGTCCCAAATGCGCCTTCCCCTATACCCACGTGTTAAATTTCACTGGTCTGCGAGGGTCAAGACCCCCTAAACCTATGTATGGTGTCCACCCATCCCTCTTTTTGATTTCCGTTGTCTGCTATCTCTTTTCCTCCCACTCCTTCTAACTCCATGTATCCCTCTTTATCTCTTATTGCTACTGTCTCTCACCGACCATCAACGGCTGCCAGTGCTATTGTCTTCATCCAACACTCTTTCTCTTTCACTGACACTTTCTCTCCACACCACCATCACTGTCTTCTCCCTCACTCTCTCTCACCGGCGTTATCTTCTCTCTCTTCCACTGTCACTGTCTATCTGCTGTTCGTTTTCAGCACAAAAAATGCCAAAATGTTCGCATGCCGAAATTTTTGGTGAATGAGACGGAATGAGGATTCAGACAGTTTATTTCCAAATTATCTCTCAGACTCTCTTCAAGGGGGATACATTCGCCATTTTGTGCTCCAGCGGGAGCATTTTTCTGCTGCTTCTTCTCTTCTACCTGCAACGGCAGCGTATGCAGCTTATATAAAACGAATTCTATAGATCGTTAAAGTTTTGACGATTTATTTTTATACTTCGACAAGGATATATACGTCGACAAATATTATAAACAGACAAGTACGCATAATATAAGGGTGATACAAAATAGTTTGTTTTCCGTTTTTGTCAATATTTCGTTAATCGACCGCATTTCGTCGAAAACGCCTGGTTTATAATTTACATCATAAAACGAGTGACCCCCCCCCCCCATGAACCATGGACCTTGCCGTTGGTGGGGAGGCTTGCGTGCCTCAGCGATACAGATAGCCGTACCGTAGGTGCAACCACAACGGAGGGGTACCTGTTGAGAGGCAAGACAAACGTGTGGTTCCTGAAGAGGGGCATCAGCCTTTTAAATAGTTGCAGGGACAACAGTCTGGATGATTGACTGATCTGGCCTTGTAACACTAACAAAAACGGCCTTGCTGTGCTGGTACTGCGAACGGTTGAAAGCAAAGGTAAACTACAGCCGTAATTTTTCCCGAGGGCATGCAGCTTTACTGTATGGGCGGGGACTACTCAAGAGGACGTCGTTATCAGGAGAAAGAAAACTGGCGTTCTACGGATCGGAGCGTGGAATGTTAGATCCCTTAATCGGGCAGGTAGGTTAGAAAATTTAAAAAGGGAAATGGATAGGTTAAAGTTAGATATAGTGGGAATTAGTGAAGTTCGGTGGCAGGAGGAACAAGACTTTCGGTCAGGCGAATACAGGGTTATAAATACAAAGTCAAATAGGGATAATGCAGGAGTAGGTTTAATAATGAATAAAAAAATAGCAGTGCGAGTAAGCTACTACAAACAGCATAGTGAACGCATTATTGTGGCCAAGATAGACACGAAGCCCACGTCTACCATAGTAGTACAAGTTTATATGCCTACTAGCTCTGCAGATGACGAAGAAATTGAAGAAATGTATGATGAAATAAAAGAAACTATTCAGATAGTGAAGGGAGGCGAAATGGGTGACTGGAATTCGTCAGTAGGAAAAGGGAAAGAAGGAAACGTAGTAGGTGAATATGGATTGGGGGTAAGAAACGAAAGAGGAAGCCGCCTGGTAGAACTTTGCACAGAGCACAACTTAATCATAGCTAACACTTGGTTCAAGAATCATAAAAGGAGGTTGTATACATGGAAGAACTCTGGAGATACTAGAAGGTTTCAGATAGATTATATAATGGTAAGACAGAGATTTAGGAACCAAGTTTTAAATTGTAAGACATTTCCAGGGGCAGATGTGGACTCTGACCACAATCTTTTGGTTATGAACTGTAGGTTAAAACTGAAGAAACTGCAAAAAGGTGGGAATTTAAGGAGATGGGACCTGGATAAACTGAAAGAACCAGAGGTTGTAGAGAGTTTCAGGGAGAGCATAAGGGAACAATTGACAAGAACGGGGGAAAAATACAGTAGAAGAAGAATGTGTAGCTTTGAGGGAAGAAGTAGTGAAGGCAGCAGAGGATCAAGTAGGTAAAAAGACGAGGGCTAGTAGAAATCCTTGGGTAACAGAAGAAATATTGAATTTAATTGATGAAAGGAGAAAATATAAAAATGCAGTAAATGAAGCAGGCAAAAAGGAATACAAACGTCTCAAAAATGAGATCGACAGGAAGTAGAAAATGGCTAAGCAGGGATGGCTAGAGGACAAATGTAAGGATGTAGAGGCTTATCTCACTAGGGGTAAGATAGATACTGCCTACAGGAAAATTAAAGAGACCTTTGGAGAAAAGAGAACCACTTGTATGAATATCAAGAGCTCAGATGGGAACCCAGTTCTAAGCAAAGAAGGGAAAGCAGAAAGGTGGAAGGAGTATATAGAGGGTCTATTCAAGGGCGACGTACTTGAGGACAATATTATGGAAATGGAAGAGGATGTAGATGAAGATGAAATGGGAGGTGTGATACTGCGTGAAGAGTTTGACAGAGCACTGAAAGACGTGAGTCGAAACAAATCTCCGGGAGTAGACAACATTCCATTAGAACTACTGACAGCCTTGGGAGAGCCAGTCCTGACAAAACTCTACCATCTGGTGAGCAAGATATATGAGACAGGTGAAACACCCTCAGACTTCAAGAAGAATACAATAATTCCAATACCAAAGAAAGCAGGTGTTGACAGATGTGAAAATTACCGAACTATCAGTTTAATAAGTCACGGCTGCAAAATACTAATGCGAATTCTTTACAGAAGAATGGAAAAACTAGTAGAAGCCGACCTCGGGGAAGATCAGTTTGGATTCCGTAGAAATATCGGAACACGTGAGGCAATACTGACCCTACGACTTATCTTAGAAGCTAGATTAAGGAATGGCAAACCTACTTTTCTAGCGTTTGTAGACTTAGAGAAAGCTTTTGACAATGTTGACTGGAATCCTCTCTTTCAAATTCTGAAGGTGGCAGGGGTAAAATACAGGGAGCGAAAAGCTATTTACAATTTGTACAGAAACCAGATGGCTGTTATAAGAGTCGACGGACATCAAAGGGAAGCACAGGGTTGTAGCCTCTCCCCGATGTTATTCAATCTGTATATTGAGCAAGCAGTGAAGGAAACGAAAGAAAAATTCGGAGTAGGTATTAAAATCCATGGAGAAGAAACAAAAACTTTGAGGTTCGCCGATGACATTGTAATTCTGTCAGAGACAGCAAAGGACTTGGAACAGCAGTTGAACGAAATGGACAATGTCTTGAAGGTTGGATATAAGATGAACATCAACAAAAGCAAAACAAGGATAATGGAATGTTGTCGAATTAAGTCGGGTGATCTGAGGGAATTAGATTAGGAAATGAGACACTTAAAGTAGTAAAGGAGTTTTGCTATTTGGGGAGCAAAATAACTGATGATGGTCGAAGTAGAGAGGATATAAAATGTAGACTGGGAATGGCAAGGAAAACATTTCTGAAGAAGAGATATTTGTTAACACCGAGTATAGGTTTATGTGTCAGGAAGTCATTTCTGAAAGTATTTGTATGGAGTGTAGCCATGTATGGAAGTGAAACATGGACGATAAATAGTTCGGACAAGAAGCGAATAGAAGCTTTCGTAATGTGGTGCTACAGAATAATGCTGAAGATTAGATGGGAAGATCACATAACTAATGAGGAAGTATTGAATAGGATTGGGGAGAAGAGAAGTTTGTGGCACAACTTGACTAGAAGAAGGGATCGATTGGTAGGACATTTTCTGAGGCATCAAGGGATCACCAGTTTAGTATTGGAGGGCAGCGTGGAGGGTAAAAATCGTAGAGGGAGACCAAGAGATAAATACACTAAGCAGATTCAGAAGGATGTAGGTTGCAGTAGGTACTGGGAGATGAAGAAGCTTGCACAGGATAGAGTAGCGTGGAGAGCTGCATCAAACCAGTCTCAGGACTGAAGACCGCAACAACAACATAACGAGTGAAATATTATTAGGAATAGTTTTTGGAATTTGTCGTCTTTCCAGTTTTACATAATTTTTTACAGTCGTTTTAAGCTCTTTCTATTCATTTTAAGACCATTTTTAGGCCATTTTTTTCTTACTGCAGTACTACATTGGGCATATTTGTATTGGCGTGAAATGCCCATTTTACAGTGATAGCGCGTCATAATGTTTTAATGGTGAAAAGTACTGACGATAAAAATCGGTTAGTGACCACAGAATCCTTGCGAGGGCCTTAGACCCCTTCCCAAGCTTCCACAACGTCTGTTAAAATTACATTTACGCATCAGACCGGATATTATGTGCACATTTTACTGCATACATACGTCAAATTTGAGCCTCTGGATCTTGGTAACGGATAATGATATCGAAAAGGTTTCTACGTTTCCTGAGAATATCACTTTAAGAACATGTGGCAAAATTTTCGACGCTCTGCCGTGAACGGACGTGGCCATCATCATGGCAAAAAAATCGTGGGTTTCCGGATTTTCTCAGGAATCGCCAACTAACAAGTGGTGATTTGCAAGCCACCTGATGTCCACCCTAGACCACCCCTAATGCAGAAGAGGCAACCAATTTGCTCAATTTACCTTCGCTGGAGAAAGTGTGTAATGTTGCAATTTTGATCCTGTACTGTACGATAGCTAAAGTGTGCCAATTCTTATGACAGATATACAACTGCTGGTTAGGCCGAGGTCCAACCAAAACAGTTGGGATTTTATATCTGTCGTCAATAGAATGCGATAAAGACCCCCTGAAAAATCAAATTTTTCTCTGTCTTTTTGTAACATATTGGAACCGTACTCTGTTGTGCGTGGGCCGATTGTATTTGTGAAGATATGCTTAACGTTTAAAAGAAATTATTCTATATTTCCTCCCAATGAGCATTTTTGTGTATCTTCAATAGCCCCCGAATAGTATGTTTAAACCATGCCAGACCTTCTTTAAAATAACAACAGAACTGGGTTGCTATGTTTGGAGACTGGGCCTAATCACGCACAGTACCTTGTCCTGAGCCCAGTCGTAGCTCTCAGCGGCCCTGCTGGAGGCAATATGGTCTCTCACTAATAGCTCAGGAATGCGACGGTAATTCATCTTAATCGCTCATACACTTCAGGAAATTTCCCTCTTGATGTAGGCACTGTGGGTTTACGTCAGACGATGACAGGCTAAAATGGATACTGTAGGAATATACGTAAGCGGGCAAAGATAAAAATGAAACTGCGTTACCACGCAGCACTGAGGAAAATGTACATTTCACTTCGCATGAGCATCCGTTACTAATTATTTACTGACATTTAGAACTATAACATGCCACTTACAGTCGATTCCTACTATCGATCGCAACTTCAGTGCAAAGAATACCTTCAGTAAGGAAATTATTACATTTTATTGTATTAAATTAGGAAATATGTCAGAACAAACTTGTTCAACATTAAATCCAGAACTAATAAAGGAAATCAGTAACAGAGAAAAATGTTACAAATGCCACAGGAGCCATATCGTAACTGTACATCATATATAATCAAAAAGAAAACGTCGTGCTCTCACACCACATTTCATTGTGATACAACTAATGGAAGACGAGAGGAAAATTTCGGAAATCGTTTTCGCTGTCGTGGTCATACGCCGTTATGGACGTCCGCAGAAATTTTTCCAAGAGTGTTTAAGGTTATAAAATTGCTTCTTTTTATGTAAGTGATATCAATTTTGACAAGAATTACACAATAATTACATTATTAATGTTTTCAAGTGGAATACTTCCACCAAAATTGTATGCATATTTCATTAGCAAATACTAACAACATTTCATTATATTATTAATATGAATATGAAAACTACAATTTAGATTCAGTGCTCTGAAATTACATCACTTCTATGATTAAAACCAGGGCAATCGAGTTATTTACAGGAAATATTAATTGTTATCAAAGTTGAGAAACCGAAATAAACTCAAAAAGAACATATAACACTACAACAGCGTATTTACGTAGCTTATACTATGAAATACCAAGTTTGGTTCATTACGTAGTATGCCCCAACAGAACAAATAGTCTTGTCACGGAAAAGCCACGTATAACTCTCCGGTCTGCTACTGCTACACCATAACCTTAAAGTAGGAGTCAAAAAATGGTTCAAATGGCTCTGAGCACTATGGGACTCAACTGCTGAGGTCATAAGTCCCCTAGAACTTAGAACTACTTAAACCTAACTAACCTAAGGACAACAAACACATCCATGCCCGAGGCAGGATTCGAACCTGCGACCGTAGCGGTCGCGCGGTTCCAGACTGTAGCGCCAGAACCGCTCGGCCACCAGCGGCCGGCAGTAGGAGTCAGTTCGCAAAACAGAATTATTTTGTTATGGCAATTATGGTATAAAGCAGCAGAGCAGTGTTACCCTCTGAGAAGAATTTTGTTGTTTGACCGTGTTGTACCTAACGGAGGTGGCTTATCGGACGTGAAAGTCAGAATTACGTAAATGTTTGAACAGTAACAAACAAAATTTTGCCTATCTGCACTGTTTAACTGATTATGGAAAACGGTCGCCAGCCTAACTAGGCAAAAGAATGATTAACATTCTCGCTGAAGAAAATAGTTATTAGTAACTCTAATGGGTAAACACAACCTATACTTGACCACAAGCGAGTGCAATTAACTCTGACACGTACATATGTTTACGGTAAGATTGAAACTAACAGTTGGAGCAGCACAAACTATTTGCAACATTATAACAGGTACAGAAAAAAACACTATCACTTTCAGGGCTTACACAGACTGAGTGGTCTTTATACTGTTAATAAGCACACAAGAGAGACAAACACTTAGTAGTCATGAACGTATAATTTTCTACTATGCAATTTTCCACTTTTACTACCGTGAGACATAAAATTAACATTTATGTAAGATACTAACTCACTTTCTGCGATTTACAACAGACAGTAATGTGATCATTTACTAAGCAAAACTTTATAAGCCTCAGTCTTCAGAACTTTTAATTTGAAGTTGGCAACAACACATTAATAAGCAGTTTTACTAGGAAAATTATTTTCATCAAGCATCATTAACTTCAACTCACTCTCTAGACACATTAACTTTAACTTTCTCCTTACTATGTTCAAGAGGCATTAAATAGAAAACTGGTTTTTAACGTACTTTCAGTAAGGACACTCGGTAATCACTTTAGTTCAAACGTTAAGGAACCTGAGAGGTGTTATGATGAGGAGAAAATTCAAGGTCGGTACATAAATTCAGATATAAATTACCTTGTATTTGAGCACACTAACACATCCATTAAGCTGATCCTTAACTGTACATCATTATAGTATTACGTTACAGTGATTGCGCAACGTGGTGGCAACTGCATGTTGGTAGGTGGATTCGCAGACTGAATTGCTGGACTCTGTCATTTCTTGGTGGCGACGACAGATACAAATTCCAGTATAGTTTCAGCTATTTATCCATCCATCCGAGGCATTGGAAAGTAACAGGAAAAGCCTCTCTCGGAACCAGCACAAAATGCATGTTTTACATGGCAGTGCACGGACTCGTAGCTCGTCCCCGACTGCTGGCTCGTCCCCGACTGACTATCAGTTCCACCTTTTCCACCTAGGCCAACCACAATTTGCGCGCGCTACACAGTTCCGTTCCCGAGGGGAACCACAACAACTTTTACATATAGAATAACTAAGAGCCCTAAAAGAGGATCAGCAATTTACATAACAGCAACCAATCATTTTAAACAAAACAGAACATTTGCACATATAGACATTTAAAAAAAAATTATTCACACAAAATTACAATTATATACAGTAAGCTTTGTTCCCTCCAAATGGGTCAAAGCATTTAAACGAGAGATATGCTAAACAGCATACAATCAAATCATGATATCAAAGTTTGTACAAAGAAAGGAGTATACAATTTTATGTTATCGATTCAACCAAACAATATTTACAGAAGCTCAATGATGTAACATTAAATGAAACAAAGGCAAAATAAATCAGTAGGCCATTAGAGCCATGGTGTTACAAACACAACATATCCTATCGTGATAATGATAATTCTGAAATTCAGTAGGATTGCAAACAGTCATTACTAAAACTGAAAGAGAATTTTGTGACAAGTATAAAACTTGTACCATCAGGTTCTAGGAGTGGGAATGTGCTTCCTCTTGCGTTCCTTTGCGGACACTTATGTACATTATGCCTGAATAGGGCTTGCTAGCCCGATCAAATATCAGTTTTACAGGCACTATTTGCCTTGCGTGAATCAGTAGCTCCGATTTCTTCTTTGCCGATTTCAACACTTTTGTAACATTTTTATTAAAGAGGGAGTAAGATTTCGTTGCAGACGTCAGTGAACAGCTGGAGGAGGAGATTGTGCTAGAGGACATGTTTAAAAATTTTATTCTCTTCCGTTAATGTGTTCGAAACTGTTTGATTATTCACCTAATTACTCGTGTTGTAGAAAACTTGCGAACTGATCACAAGGTAGAAGATTATTGTAACCCAAAGTTATGCAAATGACTGAAAAAATTCATTATGACTGGAGACGCATACCTGTTCCCGCAAACAGCAAGCTAATATTTTGACACCAGTTATTGAATATGGATGTGAGCATCTGCTTCCAGTTTACAAACTAGCCAGCTATGCCGAATGGAGGGTTGCTCCCAGTCAATACGATTTTTCTAACTTTGCGAATGTATCCTGTCATATCTTGGTCTACCTAATAAAGAACAAATAGTAGTATCATCATTTAAATACAGGAAATAGTCTATTACTACAAGTTTTCTTTCACTCCATATAAAACAGGTCCGACCGTTCTAATCAACATTATAAAAGCAAGTGCCAGAATGCCAACCCAGTCCCGACTCAAGGAGACAGAGGGTTTCTATGGCGCGAGTACCAGTTACGGAAGTACACAAACCATCGCTTTCAGAACCGATGTTGGAACGTTCGAATGGCCAGTCTGAAGTGGTATTAGGTGATCGGTTTACAGAAAACGAATTTCGGAGACCATAGAAACGCAGTGTTAGTTTGTGACTCACGCACTCTACACTAAATTTTTTTTTACAAATAGCAGTTCAATGTACCAGCGAAATCGCCAAATGGTGAGAGAAATGAGTGAGATTATATTGAAGGTAGCGAGGATTAAGCACAGGGAGTGAAAGATTACATGCTACCGTGTAGCAATCAGTCAAAAGTTACAAGAAGGACATGAAAAGCAGGGCGTAATTGATAAGGGAATGAGACATGGTTGTAGCAAATCCCTTTATGTCACCAATCTGTACACTGAGCAATCTACACTCCTGGAAATTGAAATAAGAACACCGTGAATTCATTGTCCTAGGAAGGGGAAACTTTATTGACACATTCCTGGGGTCAGATACATCACATGATCACACTGACAGAACCACAGGCACATAGACACAGGCAACAGAGCATGCACAATGTCGGCACTAGTACAGTGTATATCCACCTTTCGCAGCAATGCAGGCTGCTATTCTCCCATGGAGACGATCGTAGAGATGCTGGATGTAGTCCTGTGGAACGGCTTGCCATGCCATTTCCACCTGGCGCCTCAGTTGGACCAGCGTTCGTGCTGGACGTGCAGACCGCGTGAGACGACGCTTCATCCAGTCCCAAACATGCTCAATGGGGGACAGATCCGGAGATCTTGCTGGCCAGGGTAGTTGACTTACACCTTCTAGAGCACGTTGGGTGGCACGGGATACATGCGGACGTGCATTGTCCTGTTGGAACAGCAAGTTCCCTTGCCGGTCTAGGAATGGTAGAACGATGGGTTCGATGACGGTTTGGATGTACCGTGCACTATTCAGTGTCCCCTCGACGATCACCAGTGGTGTACGGCCAGTGTAGGAGATCGCTCCCCACACCATGATGCCGGGTGTTGGCCCTGTGTGCCTCGGTCGTATGCAGTCCTGATTGTGGCGCTCACCTGCACGGCGCCAAACACGCGTACGACCATCATTGGCACCAAGGCAGAAGCGACTCTCATCGCTGAAGACGACACGTCTCCATTCGTCCCTCCATTCACGCCTGTCGCGACACCACTGGAGGCGGGCTGCACGATGTTGGGGCGTGAGCGGAAGACGGCCTAACGTTGTGCGGGACCGTAGCCCAGCTTCATGGAGACGGTTGCGAATGGTCCTCGCCGATACCCCAGGAGCAACAGTGTCCCTAATTTGCTGGGAAGTGGCGGTGCGGTCCCCTACGGCACTGCGTAGGATCCTACGGTCTTGGCGTGCATCCGTGCGTCGCTGCGGTCCGGTCCCAGGTCGACGGGCACGTGCACCTTCCGCCGACCACTGGCGACAACATCGATGTACTGTGGAGACCTCACGCCCCACGTGTTGAGCAATTCGGCGGTACGTCCACCCGGCCTCCCGCATGCCCACTATACGCCCTCGCTCAAAGTCCGTCAACTGCACATACGGTTCACGTCCACGCTGTCGCGGCATGCTACCAGTGTTAAAGACTGCGATGGAGCTCCGTATGCCACGGCAAACTGGCTGACACTGACGGCGGCGGTGCACAAATGCTGCGCAGCTAGCGCCATTCGACGGCCAACACCGCGGTTCCTGGTGTGTCCGCTGTGCCGTGCGTGTGATCATTGCTTGTACAGCCCTCTCGCAGTGTCCGGAGGAAGTATGGTGGGTCTGACACACCGGTGTCAATGTGTTCTTTTTTCCATTTCCAGGAGTGTATAAACAACCAAGGATAATTTTGGAAACAGTATTAAAGATTAAGGGTAAAATAAAAGATTTAGAGGTCTGACCATGTCATTGTAATTGTCAGAGACGGCAATGGACATGCTAGAGCAAATTGAAGGAATAGATGTTGTTCTGACAGGAGGTCATAAGACGAATGTCGACAAAAGTAAAAAAAGAGTAATGGAATGTGGTCGAATTAAATCAACAGATGCTGTGGGAATTGCGTTAGGAAATGAGATACAAAAAGTAATCGATGAATTTTGCTAAGTGAGCAGCAGAATAAGTGGCGATGGCCGAAGTGGAGATGATATAGCTAGCAGACTGGTAATAGCAAGGAAAGTGCTTTGGAAAATGAGAAATTTGTTAAGACGGAATGTAAAATTAAGTTTTAGGAGGTCTTTTGTGAAGGCATTTGCCTGATGTGTTGTCTTGCACAAAAGTGAAACGCAGACGATAAACCTTTCAGTCAGTAACGTAACTGAAGCCTGTGAAACTCGCACAGAAGAATGATGAAGATTAGGTATCTGATGATGAGGTACTGAACTGAATGAGAGAGAAAATAAAATCAGGGGCAAGAAGTGGTCAATTTGGTAATGGGCGGGGGGGGGGGGGGTAAGTGTGAGAGAAAATATTGTAGGTGGAGATTAAGGCTTCAATTCAGTTAACAGGTTCAAGTAGTAGTAAATTACAGTTGTCATATAGACATGAAGATGTTTGCACAAAATTCACTATCGTGGAGAGTTGCATCAAAACACTTCACAAACGGAACGCCGCAGCAAAAGAAAAAGGCAATCACGTGAGAAAAGACGCTGCTCCAGAACTCGTTATGATCAAGTTGACTTAAGTACTACACCACCTTTGTGCAGTGCAGATAGTATATTTTACCCATATCACGAACAGCAACACAAAACAGAGACCTGTGTTCACACTGCTAAACGTCGACCGAGAAATCTGCACGCTTCCTTCTTCCGACTGTGGCTCATTGTTTATATTTGTTTATTTATTTAGTTTTGCGTCATCATCATTCTGACTAGTTCGATGCACCCACCATGAATTGCTTTCGTTTGTCAACCTCTTTATCTTAAAGCAGTAATTACACACACTGTCCTTCAATATTTGTTAGGTGTATTCCAATCTCGGCCCACAGTTTTTGGCTTCTACAGCCCCATCTAGCACCATGGCAATTTTTCTCTGAGATCTTAATACTTGTCCTATCAACCTGTACCTTTTTGTTGTTAATGTTTCTCTTTCCCCCGAGTCGTGCGGAACCTCTTCATTACTTTGTTGTCTTTTAACTCCACAGATTTTTCAAATCCTTTAGAGCATCACATCTCAAGAGCTTCTACTCTTTTCCTTTCCAATTTTCCAACAGTCAGTGATTCGAAACTTCCTGGCAGATTAAAACTTTGTGCCGGACCGAGACTCGAACTCGGGACCTTTGCCTTTCGCGGGCAAGTGCTCTACGAACTGAGCTACCCAAGCACGACTCATGCCCCCTCCTCACAGCTTTACTTCTGCCAGTACTTCGTCTCCTACCTTCCAAACTTTACAGAAGCTCTTCTGCAGGGCGTGAGTCGTGCTTGGGTAGCTCAGTTGGTAGAGCACTTGCCCGCAAAAGGCAAAGGTCCCGAGTTCGAGTCTCGGTCCGGCACACAGTTTTAATCTGCCAGGAAGTTTTATATCAGCGCACACTCCGCTGCAGAGTGAAAATCTCATTCTGGAAACATCCCCTAGGCTGTGGCTAAGCCATGTCTCCGCAATATCCTTTCTTTCAGGAGTGCTAGTTCTGCAAGGTTCGCAGAAGAGCTTCTGTAAAGTTTGGAAGGTAGGAGACGAGGTACTGGCAGAAGTAAATCTGTGAGGACGGGGCGTGAGTCGTGCTTGGGTAGCTCAGTTGGCAGAGCATTTGCCCGCGAAAGGCAAAGGTCCCGAGTTTGAGTCTCGGTCCGGCACACAGTTTTAATCTGCCAGGAAGTTTTATATCAGCGCACACTCCGCTGCAGAGTGAAAATCTCATTCTGGAGTCTGTGATTCGCTTCCATTCAGTGCTGTGCTCAAAACGTACATTCTCAGTAATTTCTTCCTCAAATTCAGGCCGATGTTTGATGCAAGTAGTCTGCTTTTGGCAGGAATACTTACTTTTCCTATGCTGGTCTGCTTTTTATGTCCTCACTTTGACCGTGATATATTCTTTCGCCAGCAAGGTAGTACAATACCTCCGCTTCCTCTATGCCGTGGTCCTCAATTTTGATACTACGTTTCCCACTAATCTAATTTCTGCTATTGCTCTTTACTTTCGACTTTCTTCGGTTTATCATCAGTCAGCATTGTACAGTCTATTCACTGTGTTCCGTAATTCTTCCTCGTTTTCACTGAGAATGGCTATGTCATAAGCGAATCTTGTCATTGATATCGGTTCACCCTGATTTTAAATCAAACCTGAGCCTTCCTTTTATTTGTGCCTCTGGCTCTCTCATGTAGAGACTGGTCTTTAAAAATCAGTGTTTAAGAAGAAGTTATTTGGAAGCTAGGTAACATCATATTTTTATCATGCTCTATCAGTGGAATGGAATGCAGTGACACATTTAACACAGTTATATGTCTGCTCTGTACTCTCTGTTAAAGGAGCCTACCAGTCTGTTGCCTCCCTAAATGCCGGCAATTCTGTAGTGTTCTTCGTATGTAATGCTCGATGTAATATCACTCTATTAGCAAGATTCGTAACTGCCCACGTAACACGTCATAATTGTGTTCTCAGTTGTTATAAATGATTCGTTTACACGAAGAATTACACAGAGCCAGCGCGCGTTGGTACTGATGATATTCTCGCGTCTGCATCTCCTCCTGGCATTACCTGCTGCGTGTGGTGGGATTTACCTGATTTCCCGCGGGACCTATAAAAACCTCCCGGGGTGCCACAAGTACGCCTCAGAAATAAATCTGCCACAGGGTGCAGAATTCTCGGGAGACGGCACCTGGGCAGAATGTTAATCGAAATGCTGCCCCATAAAAAGAAGTATAACGTGAGGCGTCTCTTTCTCTCTGTCTCTTTGTCTCTCTCTTTGCGAAATAACATGCGCCCATTGTGAAACGTGCTGTTTCCGTTTACATAATTGAAGCATTCTGCTGGATACACTTCTCATGCCACTGCTCAGTTACCACGGCATGCTCTTAGCTGTCATATGAGTCTCCACTGGGTTAATGAATTCCAGCCAAGATACGTTCGTGACGTTCAAATAGTAACAGGCACTCACTTTGCGCTCCGTCACAAAACCCTGAAACGGACCTCCTTTGGTATTCAGTTATGACACGGTATACTTACTGCAGTGCTGACTACAGCTCGCTGCATTGCAAATAGTGTCTGTTGAGAAATAATGTAGATCTATACATCCACCACACCCGTCTTTCATTTCCACCTGGGGGACTGATGACCTTCGCTGTTTAGTCTCCCTTAAACATCCCAACAACCACCACCACCACCATCATCATTTCCACCTTCTCCTTATCTCCTTACTTAGTGACCTGTGTGCAGTGGTAACAACAGCTATAGTAAAAACAAAACTATTTGTGCTGAAATTTATCAAAATATTTCTGATAGAGTTTTATCGTCCCATTTGTCAAAACATGGTATACTTTTCGTCAGTTTGATCTGATAGAAAATAGTTATACCGTTGAATATGCTCTATTTCATATCACAACATAGCGATTATACTACCAGCAAGTACAATGAAATTGATTTTGTAGGATGATTCTTTTCTGAGCTACCGATAAAAAGTTGAATGACTCACAAGAACATTTAAGAATATCCTAAACGGTTATAACTATGTTCCATGCTGTGGGTCAAATTAGGAACTTTGTATAGTAAGATAGCTCAGGATAACAGATTCAGTTCATTACATTTTCATACACCAGATACTTAGCTTTAGATCTGACAGTGCAGCCAAAAAGTTAAGTAAGTTTAAGAGGACAAAGTGATTAGCTATTAAAACTGTCGTCTGTAGTTTCCAGTTATTTGATACCTATGAGTTCGTGAAGCCAGGAAGACACTTTCGACAAGTTTCTGTACTGGAAACTACTTTAGAAGTATGATATCATGTCTTCCAAGTATCCTGTAGAGTCACATCAAAACTCCATCAACAATCTCCTCTTATCCTTATTTACGCTTCGACATATTATCTGTTTTTGTAGAGATCTAAGTCGAAGAACCAACAGACAGTGAACGTCAGTGCATTAGTACGGTGAAATGTCGCTAGAGACGATAATTTCTATAAATGAATTTAAAAAATCATAAAAATGGCACTGAATTTCCGCTCTTCCGTAAATTCATTTTTGGTTTGGAACAAGATGAGACAGTTAATTATTGTCAGTCTGCACATATAATGAGGACTTGGTAGTATAATTGTCTGAATTAACGTTCCTCAGATCATGATGAGACGATATTGATTTACGATGTGTTTACAGTGTCCTTTCTTGAAACATCAAGACTTAGTCACATATAGACAAAAAAGCTTAATTCGTAAATACCTGTTTATGCTGAACCGACGGCGGTGGCCGAGCGGTTCTAGGCGCTTCAGTCCGGAACTACGGGGCTGCTACTGTCGCAGGTTCGAATCCTGCTTGGGGCATGGATGTGTGTGAATTCCTTTGGTTAGTTAGGTTTACTTAGTTCTAAGTCTAGGGGACTGATGACCTCACATGTTAAGTTCGATAGTGCTTAGAGCCATTTGAACCATTTGAATCTGCTTATGGTGAACGTACATTATCTAAATCTGAAAGATCATCACAATGAAATTTGTTAAATAAAAAAATAATAAACACAGTACGTTAATTTATATAGACAGTGACATATACAGGGTGGTCCATTGATCGTGACCGGACCAAATATCTCACGAAATAAGCGTCAAACGAAAAAACTACAAAGAACGAAACTCGTCTAGCTTGAAGGAGGAAAACAGATGGCGCTACGGTTGGCTCGCTACATGGCGCTGCCATACGTCAAACGGATATCAACTGTGTTTTTTTAAAATAGGAACCCCCATTTTTATTGCATATTCGTGCAGTACGTAAAGAAATATGAATGTTTTAGTTGGACCACTTTTTTCGCCATCTAGCGGGCCAACCATAGAGCCATCTGGTTTCCCCCTTCAAGCAAGACGAGTTTCGTTCTTTGTAGTTTTTTCGTTTGATGCTTATTTCGTGAGATATTTGGCCCGGTCACTATCAATGGACCACCCTGTATAGAGGACGAAAATGTCGCATCAGAATGTCACGGACAAACTTTTGTCCCAAACATCCTTGCGCTAGTTAAAAATTAGGATGTTACCTGTTGTAGAAATATTTCCTGTTATTTAGAACAAATCCGAAGTTGCAGTATATTGCGTTCGTGAACGAGCACTAATGAATTATGTTTTCAGAAGGATTTACAGGTTACAGGAAAGTATAACTGAAAGAAATTCTTCCTCGTGGGTATTAAAATATTTGTCATTTTTTCTCTACTCGATGGACTGTTGGAATAGAGAGTTGCCCCAAACAGTGGAGGAGGATTCAGCCGTTCGCAGGTCAGGAAAAGGTGCCGCATTGTCGCCAGGATGTGATTTGTAGAGGTAGTGATAACAGGAACTGCATCGAAAGCCGTTAATGAGATATTCCTATTTACAATATTTCATTATACATTTTGGTACCTAGACGGGATCCTAACAGAAGGAAGGCTGATGCCCTTCGATGACTTAGGTGGCCGGCGGTGCGCTGAGCTCAAGAACTGCCAGGTCGGGAGACAGTAAAGCACGCGTTAGCAGCGGCAGGCGTTGGCGTCAATGAAGCAGCCTAACTTACCAGTGGTCGCCAAATACCATATCCGGAAAACCATAACATCCACCATGGCCGAAGTCCAAGCCATATGCTGACGCTGGGCGGCGATGAGTGTCCTCAGGAGCCGGTATACAGCAACATAGAGACCTAGTATCCCCTAGTTCAGGCTCGAATATGCAACTCACCAAGTAGATTGTCGCCAGCCAAAACTAGCATCATCAGGTGACCTAGCGGTACGAAGTCGCCACGTTGTTAGCACACCGTCCTCAGCACAGCAGGCGGACACCTGCTGGCACTGCACACGAAGTTCTTGGAAGCTGACTCCATACTACATCAGGCACTGCAGTGGTATTCACCTCAAGGTTAACAGCTGAAGAAGATGCTGATGTTTGGTATCACACACACCCCGGTACGTTCGTGTACAGACAATGTCGGCGAATATCTGAGAAAAATGGTTCAAATGGCTCTGAACACTATGGGACTTAACATCTGTGGTCATCAGTCCCCTAGAACTTAGAACTACTTAAACCGAACTAACCTAAGGACATCACACACATCCATGCCCGAGGCAGGATTCGAACCTGCGACCGTAGCAGTCGCGCGGTTCCGGACTGAGCGCCTAGAACCGCTAGACCACCGCGGCCGGCAAATATCTGAGAACCCCTGAGAGTGAGGGTCTGATAGTTTTGGAGGGTGGGGAGGGGGCGGGAGGGGATTTATAAGTCTTTTCACCAGTACTTTTCCTACAGCAGAACCAGCACCAGGGACAACAGTCTGCTGTAGCAGCTGCGTTCGCCATTGGTTGGTAATGGCTACATTTGTTCTGATTTTCTTATTTACTCAGCTCCTGCAGTAGCCTAGCTGGAGGTGTAATTTTGTTGGATATAGGTTCCCCCTTCTGTACAAAATACTGTTTTTTATTGTCACCCAAACATGTTTTAACACCTTAGTGTCATCGTCAGAGGGTCTTGTTTATTGGGCAACTGTAAAAGTGAATATATTTTAGATGGTAACTGATCTAACAAAATGAGTCGTAAAGTAAATTTTTATTCGTTTATTTTAGATCAGTGACAACCTAAAATATGGCCACTTTTACAGTTGTTCAATAAACAAAACCCACTGCTGATGGCACAGAGATGATGGAACATGTTTGGGTTACAAGAAAAAAGCAGTGTTTGTATAAAAGGCGGACCCTATGTGCAATAACTTTAACTGCAAACACGGAAGAAATACAAGAGCGGCAAATCCAAAAGATGAGTAAGGAGCTGTAATATTGCCGAACTTCACTCTTCAGACTGGTTAACTACCTTCGGCAACTTCCTGAATAAGTGCTCTTTCATTCTAAATGTGTGTTCTTGTGATGCGGTGTCTAGACTACAGGCTGATGCTCCCTTCCCTCTGTACGACGTCGTTTTGCTGAGCATTTCAGCTACAGTTTATCGCACACATCAGAGACTGGTTGAAAGCTCCTCCCTCCTTAGAGACATCCGGTGGAGCCCCTCCACGCCCACACCGGCATGTTGGTCAACACGAAAGGTCTACTGCCATCTCTGCATACGTGTTGGTTTTCACTAAAGTGAGGCTTCTCAGGATGTAGGTACTGCGATGTTCGCGTGCGTATGGTTAAGGTTAGCCACCTGGAAATAGATTGGGTCGAAAGTTGAACGAAGGGTAGAGGTTTGAAGGGCAGAGGGGAAAAAGTGCCAAGGCAGGAGCAAAGGGAATAAAACCTCTGCGATAGTTGGGTCGGGTTGTAAGAGCAGTTGCGGTTTTCTTGCTGTCTGTGAGAGGGCATGGAATGGTAGGCCTTGTTGGTAGTAGGTATCATGCAGGTGCATACCGTTGGCTTTGTGCGGTGGTGTTACTCGGCGGCTGCTGCTGGGTGCTGGTGTTGGCTTCTCAGTCGCCGTCATCATACCTGTACCAGTTATCATCGTTTAGTGTCAGATAGGTCATATCTCAGATTCACAGTCATTCTCCGGATTGGAGCCTGTTTATATACTGGAATACATGCTACTGCGCCTAAACCAGTATCACCCAGGTTGTTACTTGCGCACTCTTTTACTTTCGAGCAGCACACATTCTCTTTGTGTGGCATTGAAGCTAATTCATAACCAGCATTATAACCAGATATTAAACTCTCAATACTAACGGCTTTCTCGTTAGTTTTTGTTTCCGCAAAGGCACTCCTACGTTTTAATCTGTCAAGCCTCCCATAAAGCTCAATACTCCTTGTAGTCATAAAAAAATATTGGTCGTTTTTAAGGGTTCGTGCGTCAGTCTGTAAAATGGAACCCTTGCAGGATCGCTTTCTTGTCCGTCTCACTGTCGGACAGTTAAAGACACTTTTGCTCAGGAACGAATAGACACATCATGCTCCAACTTATGTCACCTGTTGTGTTCTACAGCTCGTCGGAGGTGTAAGAATTTTAAGCTCCTATGTCACATCAATTTAAAGATACGGCCATTTATGACACATATTTTAGTACTCAAAAACTCACACATCAAAACCTATTGAAAAAAGTCCATTGGGAGTTTGTTATTTGCATTGTACGTGAACCGTGTGCGGCTCGTGTACGTACAGTTTATTGTTTAACATCTTGTCTTTGCGGTACTGCCGTCTAATTTCTTATTCAGTTTATTGGCGTCACTAAGTTGCTGGCTTGGCTGCCCGTGAGTGGCAGCATCAGCGCTTATCGATAAGAGCACGATCGTATTATCTTTAGAGCGACCGTTAGTATTTCCGGGTCGGCGTGTGTCGACAGTTCAGTCAGGACGCAGCGCCAGTGAGGTCCGGACAACCAGTACTCGCCGAACGCTTGCGATACACGTGCACAAATTTGAAGTCACAGTACACAGTGTTCGCACATGTCCGACGGAAGGAGACTGGAGCGGAAACGACCGTTGGTTGGTCGTTAGTTCGGTCGTCTCATCAGACGACGTGTATTTGGTCTTCTGACCGTTTCTGGGCCTCGTCAATTGGTCATCTTGCCGGACGTTGGTCGGTTCCTTGTGCAGAGATGTCCGGTGGCCAATGTGCAGGTGTTCCCTCTGCATGGTTGGGTCCGAGCCAGTGTGTCCGGGTCGCCGTGTCTCAGAGTTCCGAACGGACATGGAGTTGAGTGGGGATGGAGCTGCAGTGAGTTCCTGACAGCCAAGACTCGCCCGACCGTTGCTGACACACATAACTTGAGTGTGGACGACCTTGGTTGGTCGTTCGGTCGGTCGTTTCATCTCGTGTATTTGGTCGTCGACCTATTATGGAAATTCTGTGTGTGTCAACTTGTGGTTTCTCCTTGTTGTTCTACAGTGATTGGTTTTAGGATTGTCGGAGTTCTTGGTCCAAGTGTTTACGTGGAATTGTGTGTAGCTTCTGTTGTTGTGGCGCAGTAAGACAACCACGCCACTTGGAAGTAGCCGAAAGGCACGCGTTTACTCACGCAGGCTAGTAGATAGGTCTGAAACAGGATACGTAATTAATGCTATAAGGAAAAGTACGTAGCTCCTGGAATACTTAACTTTAATCCATCCTTGTGGTACATCGCTCTTGACGATACAAGTGAGACTCTTTAGATACAAGCTATGTAATGCTAATGGCGCCTTGCTAGGTCGTAGCCATTGACTTAGCTGAAGGCTATTCTAACTATCGGCTCTGCAAATGAGCGAGGCTTCGTCAGTGTGCATCGCTAGCTACGTCGTCCGTACAACTGGGGCGAGTGCTAGTAAGTCTCTCGAGACCTGCCGTGTGGTGGCGCTCGGTCTGTGATCACTGTCAGTGGCGACACGCGGGTCCGACATGTACTAATGGACCGCGGCCGATTTAAAGCTACCACCTAGCAAGTGTGGTGTCTGGCGCTGACACCACATCTGTGATTTGCACTGAGCAGTTATGAATGAATGCTGTCTGCGTGCTGGAGTAGGCAGTCGGTCGGTTGGGACAGAGCAGCGAGTGTGTGTTTCCCCGCCGTTTTGATGCTGTCCGGCACGGCGTCTAGTTCGACATCCTTTGGTGTTTGTTTATATTTTTGAGTAGTTATTGTGCCTTAGCTGTATTTAAACGCCAGTTTTGAAGACGTAGGACTGCTGGTATCTTTGTCCTTGCTGATATTTTCCGTTGTCGTGCCGTTTGTCGGGTCGCAGGGTTTTGGTTAGGTTGTTGGTCGGTCCTTCAGCCGTGCCTGGGTCGGGTTGCCGTCCGATTATTTAATCTTACTTTGGGTACCCGTCACACCTAAACTTATGTCAGAGTTACCTCTTCACGCCGACCCTTGTACACTTCTGAGCACCATTGTTCTATTGTTTTTAGATTGTGATTTTGTTCAAATGGTTCAAATGGCTCTGAGCACTATGGGACTTAACTTCTGAGGTCATCAGCCCCCTAGAACTTAGAACTACTTAAACCTAGCTAACCTAAGGACATCACTTACATCGATGCCCGAGGCAGGATTCGAACCTGCAACCGCAGCGGTCGCGCGGTTCCAGACTGTAGCACCTAGAACCGCTCGGCCACTCCGGTCGGCTGTGGTTTTGTCTCAATTACTGTGCGAAGCCTTCAGCCGCCTATTGATTTAGTTTGTTTTAATTTTAAAATAAGACCTTCAGCCGACTTAGATTAAGATTCCAAGATTGATTTCTTTAAAACTCATTTTTTTTATATAAAAAGGGGAATTTTGCTCTGTTGCAAATCCGTGTTATCCAGGCCTTAAGCCTTGAGTTGTTCTATGTTCAGTATGTGGCCTTCCGCCGAGCTTTTATGTCTAGTATTTTAAGGCCTTCAGCCATCTTAAATTAAAATTAGAAAATTCACTTGTTAAAAACCTTTTAAATTTTCTTCTCAATTGGAAATTCTTGTTATCCAGGCCTTAAGCTTCACTTCTTCTATGTCTAGTGTGTGGCCTTCAGCCGAGTATTTACGTAATTTTGTTTAAGTAAGGCCTTCAGCCGCATGTATTCCTTAAAGCAGTTTTAATAACTTGTGTTCGGGCTTTCGTCTGTATTGTTTTTGAATCTTTTTAAGGGCATGTGTGATTAAGTGTTTTAGCAAAATAAAGTTTGTATGTTTGTGCAACTAGCAGCAACTGATTTGGGTCCCTTTCCACAGTCTGAACCTCTCTGTCCTGCGAAACCACATTTCAGTACGTACTATGGATGCATAACACGCTAAGCGACAATTCTAAATCGCTTGATTTTCGCGCGCAGTCTTTGGTCAGAGTAGCTGTGTCGCTGGAAGATGTGCTTGCTTTTGTCATCGCTGCTGAGCGCCGAGGAGCGAGGGAGCTCTGTCGTGAGAGTACTAGTGAGACAGATGCCGGGCAGAGGGCTCGTGCCAGTGTAGACGAAAGCTTAAGTGTATCTATGTACAAGTAAATTAATTTGTATTAGAAAATTGTGAAACAGACGTGAAGGATTGGTTAGCGATTTATAATGAAAAGAGTATTAAGAGAAATGAAGGTAATGTTTTTCTTTATTGGCACTGCAGTTGCGTAGTTAGGATTCATTGTTGAATGAGACATCCATATCAGAGAACTTGAGAATTTTCATTAAATATGGAGTAATTTTCACTGTAAGGTATATTTTATGGTTGGTTCAAATGGCTCTGAGCACTATGGGACTCAACTGCTGAGGTCATTAGTCCCCTAGAACTTAGAACTAGTTAAACCTAACTAACCTAAGGACATCACAAACATCCATGCCCGAGGCAGGATTCGAACCTGCGACCGTAGCGGTCTTGCGGTTCCAGACTGCAGCGCCTTAACCGCACGGCCACTTCGGCCGGCCTATATTTTATGTTTAATAATGATTTGTCCAACATTAGTGAGAGTAAGAATTCATTATCAACGTTGCGCTTTGTCAATGTTAATTATTGTTGTAACATGAATTTCGTACTGTCAATGTTAATTATTGTTGTAACATGAATTTCGTACCAGGAATAATACATAAGATAGTTTAAAAACACTTCAGGCTTTCCCGGCGATCTAATGACATCTTGGGTTGTCGGGTGTTCTGCCGGATATCAGCGTCGTACTTGCACGATATTTCGGTCACGTAGCTCGTAACCTTCATCAGGTGCGACCTGAGACTGCTCCTCGAGTGGACCTGGTCCAGTATTTATGCCTATGGCCTCCCCCTCCACCAACGGCTGCAGGCGCTTCCTCTGTGGTCCGCGCCCATTCCCTGCGACCTGCTGGAGCGTTGCTGCTCCGTTTTCCGTCCGCTGCGGTTCTAGGTGTTCCCTCTGCGGTCTGCGCCCACCAATCCCGCTCCTGGGGGTTTCATCTACGGTCTGGGGTACCAAGCGTTCCCCCTGCGGTCCGCGCCCGCTCACTACGACCTGTTGGAGCGTTGCCGCTCCGTTTTTCGTCCACTGCGGCTCTGGATGTTCCCTCTGCGGTCCGCGCCCACCAGTCCCACTTCTGGGTGTTCCATCTTCGGTCTGGTGCTCCTGGCAGTCCGTCAGGGGCTCGTTTTCCATCTCCATGTCTCTGGTTCTTCTGTTTGTGCAGTGTTGCAGCTGGCCCCGTTGCTCCTTTAACAATTCCAGAGCCGGATCCCAGGCTCTGCTTAGCTGGTACCCTGTGTCACGGTTCATAAGATCGTCAGCCATTTTAATTTCTATCGATTCTCTTATGACACTGTCCCAAAATCTGGGTGTTTGTGCTAGAATCCTGGTATCCTCATACTTCATGGCATGATCTAGTTCTAGACAGTGTTCAGCAATGGCTGACTTAGTCACCTGTCTTAATCTAGTGTGCCTCTGATGTTCTTTGCACCTGATCTCCACAGTTCTTGTCGTCTGGCCAATGTAGGACCTGCCACATTGACAAGGTATATTGTAAATCCCTGGTTTTCGTAACCCCAGGTCGTCTTTGACACTCCCCAGCAGTCCCCCAATCTTGTTGGATGGACAGAAAACACACTTGATATTGTGTTTACGGAGGATCCTACTGATTCTGGCAGAAATAGAGCCAGCATAGGGCAGATATGCCACCTTCTTTGTTTCATCTCGCTCGTCACGAACATTTCGGAAACTGCACCATGTGTCGAGTGCTTGAAGAATGCTGTGGTGAATGTCTTCAACACTTTGTGAAATCAATGCGAAACCGCGTCCAGACGTAATGGGGTTGGGCGGCCATCCCTCAGTACAGATGTCGGACATCGTAGGCTGGGCTGACTGGTAAAACAGGACAGGCAGTGAACTGTGGCGGAAATAACATCACAAGGAGAAAAGCGGGTGGCGGCTCCATTGCGCTCTGGGGAACATTCATTTGGAAATCCGTGCGTCCAGTGGAGCTCGTGCAAGGCACCATGACAGTCAAGGAGTATCGTACACTGGTTGCAGATCACATAAACCCATGTCACAAGGGTAGGGGTGTAATGTAATGTTTAGAGGAACACAGCGATGTGCTGGCCCCTCATCCCGTCACAGCTGAACCCAATCGAACATATCTGGGATGTGACTGAATGTGCCGCCAGAGTCCATCGCCCCCTCCCCAGAATTTAAGGGAATTAGATGACTTGGGTGTGCAGATGTGGTGCCAAGTCCCTCCTGCGACTTAGACTCGTCACTACTGCTACCTTTGCCAAAGATGGACATACAGGCTATCAGGTAGGTGATCACTGTCTGTCTGACGGCTAAGTCCTCTTTCTCTCCCGAACAGGTTGATGGATACACTTCAGATTTATGTCACATACTAAGTTCTATGGTCCCCTGGCATTGTAAAAATTTTTGAGCTTCCAAATCAACTGAATAAAAGACACGGATATTTGTGTAACATATTTTGATACTCGAAAACTCACTCATCGATACCTGCAGAGTACCTCCTGTTGACATAGAATAATGTAATTAGGCAAGAAACAGGGCACGAAGCCGGGTTTCACAGTACAAGCAAAGTAAAAAATCTGAAAATTGTTAAACTGTAATTATATCACAGAATAATATCTTTTTACCCTTGGGACATACATTGCAATCATTATCTGTCAAAAGCATAATAGACGACTCTTACTGCATGCAAACATGAAATGTAACCTATAATCGTTTTTTAGTAAATAAATAAAATATTTTATTAAATCTTCTATATCTACATAAATAAACTGAAGTCTCCTGCTCGCTTCTATTTGCATGTCCAGCTTCGTCTGAAGAACTGCTATAAAGAATTTGATATGGTCTTCGAATTTGCGGTATCAATATCTCGCCAGTATTTTCGCACTTGGCCTATTTTTTATTTATTTATGTAGCATCTGTTCTTTGCAACATGTCCAAAATAACAGACATCATTTTTTGATTCAGCAGCCGTTATGATAACAGATATTGGCTGCTATTGGACACTGACTGAAATCAATGCAATAAGTTGAAAATCTGTGCCACACCGGCACCTCCAAAATAGCGGAGACAATTGTAATACAACTGTTTCTATTAGTAAGAAGGCATTGTAAACAAACTAAAGAACATAAATGATATCAACACGAAAGAAACTTTTTTAACCACGTTTGCTTTGTGTGTCAGCCTTCCGCCACATGGGTGAACTCAAAACATCTAACAACAAATAAGAGAATGCAAATTCCTACAGTAAAAATGTAAATGCCGTATGGCTAGGGCCTCCAGTTGGGTACACTGTTCGCCTGGTGCAACTCTTTCGAGTTGACGCCTTCGGTGACCTGCGTGTCGATGGGGATGATATGATGATGATAGCGACAACGCAACACCCAGTCCCTGAGCGGAGAAAATCTCCGACCCAGCCGACATTCCGTCGCGCTTACCACTCAGCTACCAGCGGCGGACAATTCCTACAGTTATATTGTTTAAACAACGACAACACAGTCAAAGGAAATCAAAATAAAAATAAAAAATTAAATCCAGCCATTACACGCGTGCTTCCCATCTACGGACAATGTTCATTGGTACCAAGTCGACAACCATTTCGCCTCGTATCACAGTCCACAAAGGGGTCGACTTCTGGGTTATAAAAACAGTGCACAAATAATTTGTGAAAAGTGTTTGAAACCGAGGAGTGTGCTCAAGTGTGCTATGATTATCTTGGAAATGTTGCCAATAGTCAAGAACCATATTGTCATTATCTGAGAATAAGTAATAAATGGACATGCTTTGAAACCATGTGATAGCAGAGTCTTCGCTGTTGGGAAGTAGGTAGCTGGGGGTCAGTCGTGTGAGGTGGGGCATGAAGATAACAGGCAAGGATCTGCTGTACCAGCATCCATACATCACTGTTCCACATGCTGCATATGTTCGTCAGTGTTCAGGAGGTGGCGCTGGGGGTAGAGGGGAGACCAGCCCAATGGTGTGCAAGCTTTTTGACCAGGTGGTATCACATTGCTCGTACCCATGTACCGAGAAAGGGTCGTTGGACTATTCTCCACACTAGAGGTCATGGTGTCGCTGGACTTTTACTCTCAATCATACTGTGAAATATGATCTCAGCAGCAAACGATAGGTGTATATATCCCTCGGGGTTGAGTGGTGGGAAGATCATAGTGCACATAACTATATTCTTCGAGGGTCAGTCAAATGAAAACCTTAAATTTCTAATAACAAATCGACATTTCGCGCCGTTATCTTGTAAGTTGGTAAGTGTGCTACAAACAGCGTACAGAATGGCCTGTAGGGGGCAGCATAGTGCAGATGCACATATACCGTCGCAGTATTAGTATAAAGATGGCCGTCCCACTTGCGACTTGCACCAGTGAAAACAGCGTTCTGTTATTCAGTTTTTGCTTAGTGAAGGTGTGAAACCTATTGAAATTCACCGACGAATGAAGGTTCATGTTTTTCACAGCCGCAAGTCTACGAATTGAGTAGGAAGTTCGCAAATGGTGTGACTTCAGTGGAAGATGCTCCTCGTCCAGATCAGGCACAGCGAGTTGTGACACCACAGAACATTGGAGCAGTAGAAGCCATAGTGAAGGAAAACCGCCGAGTGACACTGAATGACATTGCAGCATGTTTACAAATTAGTCATGGGTCAGCACACCACATTGTGCATGATGTGCTCCAGTTTCACAAAGTGTCTGCAAGATGGGTGCCACGGCAGCTGACTCCTGAAATGAGAGAATGGCGTGTTGATGCTTGTGAAGAACTTCTTCGGCGCTTTGAACGAGAAGGTGATGAATTCCTTGCAAAAATCGTTACTGGGGACGAAACCTGTTTCAACAATCACATACCTGATTTGAGTGTCTTCCTCATCCACCATACTAACTAGACCTTGCCCCAACTGATTTCCATATGTTTGGACCACTCAAAGACGCAATGGGAGGAAAGAAGTTCCGTTCTGATGAAGAGGTACGCCACGCAGTGCATGAGTGGTTGCGCGGACTACCAAAAGAATTTTTTTCTAAAGGAATTTGTGCACTTTGTAAGAGCTGGAGGACTTGCATTGAGCGTGGTGGAGATTATGTTGAAAAGGGATACAGCTTTGTATCACTTCTGCACAATAAATAATATTTTTTTTTAAAATTTAAGGTTTTCACTTGACTCACCCTCATAGTATGAATGCCGAGATGTGGAAAAGAGAGGGAGCGATGTGCACAATTGGAACAAGTGGAAGAATGGATACCAGCATCATTTCCTCCAACAGACTGCCCATAAGTGAAATATGTTTGACAGATCCACAGATTCGCCGTTGTGCACAAATATGAGGCCTCAGCTCATGCTCATACGTTTATAAGTCCCAGTCCACCTTCACATGGAGGGAGTGTAGGGGTAGTGTAGCGGACTTTAAATAGGAATCCAGTAGTTACGTGATATCCAAATGGTGACTGTAGTCTGCGTGCCATCACTGTCAGTGGTAGGAGAAACTGAGACATGTGTATCAACTTGGTCACCATGTGAAGGCTAAGATACTGGACACACTGTATGAGGTCCCTGCGTCGAAGTAGGTTCTGGTAGACTTATGTGCGTGTTACTGTGCCAGACATCTATAGTTCATGGTAGCCATGCGAAGCACTTCGTGTGTAAATGTAATGCCCAAATATCTGATCGCATCCACCTGTGGAAAGGGCGCCCCGTAGCCCTCTTGGAGACCCCTTCCAATATGCACTACCGCTGTCTTGGCTACATTCCATTGGCTTCTCGCCGGCAATCTTCATCGCTTGATCCATTCAAGCATGGAGCGCACCTCTTCACTTAGTCGAACCATCAGTAGAAGGTCATCAACATAGGCTCTGGATTGGCAGATGTTGCTTCTCAACGTAATCCCCGAAAGTCTGAGTTTCAGCCCTCCTTTGGGCTGTTCCAGTGTGCTCATGCAAAAATCCTTTGCTAACTGAACGGAGGACTGGCAGGGACCACCATATGCCCATTTACAGTTTATGGGATAATGCTCCGCGTAAGAGGCGCAAAATTACGTCGAGGAAGTCAGGTGGGAGGCCCATGCGGGCTAGAACTGACATAAGAAACTTGTGTTGACCCTGTCGAAAGCGTGGTCGAAGCTAATTGAGATCACAGCAGCGTGAAACCGACAGGATGCAACGAGAGCTGTTAAATCCCTACGTTCACCAGTGGTTTGTTGAATGTTTGCTTCATTATGTGCACTGCCAGGAGCCCGACAAAGATCTTAACATTTGAATTGGGCGGTAGTACTCGATCGATCGACCTCTTGAAGGCCTTTGTATCGTGATGAGCAGTCCGTCGACGAACGCAGGTGACACCCAAAAGCTCTCAGTACACTATGATCCAATGTGGCGTCATCAGGGTAATTCGAGCGGCAGTCCGTGTGGCCCGGGTGACTTGTTAAGTGCATCCTTATCTAGTGTTTCTTCAATGTTGTCCTGCATAACCTCCGCTAAAGCCGACGATGCTGCTGTGTCGTCGTGCATGCACGATACATGCTGCAAAATGTCGTTATTGCCCCCCCCCCCCTCCTCTATATTCTACTCCAGGTAAAAACATCGCTAATGGTCTGCAAAGTGTTGCACAATGGTTGCCGCGGTGATTGAAGACGACCATCCAGCAAGGTGAGGTCCGTGACTAGCTGATATCGGCATCGACGTCTATGAAGCAGGATGTGGTGCACAGATCGCGCTATGGTCTGAGAACGAAAATGGCCGCCGTTCTCCTACCAGCACTCCCGACGCAAGATCATGTGAGACATAACTGCTGTCAATGCTTGGTCCTGACGCCCTGACCGCACGATGACCCCTTCCAGTTTTCGCCGTGTAAGAAACAATATATTGTCTTTAATTCGCCGGCATGCCACGTGTCGGTCCGGCGGCGGCAGCTGGGATGCGAGTTCACGAAGCGTCATTCAATTAAAGTCCAAAGTATGAGGATGCTATGAGGCCATGTCCTTTCCATATCGTATTAGCACCCGCTAGAACACTGGTTTTCCACGTCCCATCCTTCATGCCAACGTCTAAGACATGTTTCGCAGTCTGCAAAGGCGGCGGCGACAATTTGACGGCATTATGGTTTCTGGAGCTGTGCCACATTCATCTTCCACATACCTCAGTTGCTCCACACACGTCGCTGCTGGAGGATGACGGTGCATATGAACACACCATGGTCTGCGAAGGAAAATGGCTGCGGTTCTGCGACCAACACTCCCGACATGTGAGAGATAAATGTGATCAAGACGATTGGCCGCATAAGAAATGTGTGTCTGGAGCAGTGACCTTGCACTTTCTCCAAACTATCGATGAGATGCAGGTCTCGCACCAACATCCGAAGTTCTTGACTAGTCGGAAAGTGTGGGACCCAGTCTTTGGGGTGGAGCACACGATAAAATCGCCGCCGAAGATGCATTGATCGCGGCGACCAAGAAAGAGGGGGGTGAGAACTTTTAACATTGCAGCGCGTTAGCAGTCGGGAATAATTTAATGATTATAAAGAATCCGCCTAGTCTGCAAATTGAAACCGGATGTTGACCTAGGTTTCGGCGCAGATAACCACGCCTTCTTCGGAACACACTAAATTTACAAACTGCCTAAAGAGGCGTGGTCCAACATTAATACAGAACGACCAAAAGGACAAAGACACGCATAAAATGTAAAATAAACGGTACGTGTGTACCATGTCAATAGCTGTGCTTAGCTCAAACGTCAGGCGCGTACCTATCCGCGCCGAAACCTAGGTCAACATCCGGTTTCTGTTGTGGTTGGCAGGAGAGCCAACACCGTGCTACTAGAGGAGGCCGAAAGGCACGCGTTTTAGCTCGCGCAGGCTGGCGTGAGGTCTGGAACAGGACAATGAAATTAGACTTTAGAAAAACGGACGTAGCTGGTGGAATACCTAACTTTAATCCGTTAATGATGAACGTCGCTCTTGACGGTACATGATTCATAGTAGCAATAGTAACTGAACATGGCGCCTTGCTAGGTCGTAGCAAATGACGTAGCTGAAGGCTATGCTAACTATCGTCTCGGCAAATGAGAGCGTATTTTGTCAGTGAACCATCGCTAGCAAAGTCGGTTGTACAAATGAGGCGAGTGCTAGGAAGTCTCTCTAGACCTGCCGTGTGGCGACGCTCGGTCTGCAATCACTGATAGTGGCGACACGCGGGTCCGACGTATACTAACGGACCGCGGCCGATTTAAAGGCTACTACCTAGCAAGTGTGGTGTCTGGCGGTGACACCACATTCCTCCCCCACAAATCGGCGTACGGTTGTGGCATAAGGCTTCCGCCCGCCGTGGGGAGGATCCCATGTTGACATATGCGATGAGGTGGGGGGCCTAACAACAGGCGAGGCTGTGCCATCCGCACCCTGGCATTCGGACCGCGGGGAGCTAGGAAACGCCTGAAAACCTACTCCAGGGTGCACGCCAACATGCGGTGTATGCGCCCGCAGAGAGACAGGAAGGGCCGAAGGGTCGACCTCCATCGGGCCGGGGCACCCGACGGGCGAAGACGACATATGGTCCGGAGCGGGCAAGAGTTCCATGTCGGAGGACAACTGGTCACGGGAAGCAATGGCCGGCGCGTGACCCAGGGAGGCGCCCAGCGGTTGCAGCGACGCGTCCACTGCAGGTATCGCCGGCGGCAGAACATTCGGCGGCGGCGGCGCGTCGCCATGGGGCAAAATGGAAGGCAGCGTCGGTAACACCTGGGGCTGAGGCGAGCCAGTAGATGGGTCTCCAGGGCGCTGACCGGACGGCACCGTCGCTGAAAGTAGACGAGGAGCGGCAGATCCCGTGCGACGACAGAGGCGCAGCTGGTTGAGATGCCGGCGCACCTCACCAGAGGCCCCCAAACCAGATACATAGCGCGGCCGAGGCAGCGAAGAATGCGCCCTTCGAGCCAACGTCGTGAACCTCGATAGTGGCGACAGTAGACAACGTCGGCTGGGGCAAAAGCAGGCGTCTGCCGCTGCACAGAAACCTGATGCGGCGCTTGTAGCAAAGACATCAAGGTTCGATGAGGGCGACCGTGGAGCAACTCAGCCGGCGAGCGACCATCTCGGGGCTGAGAGCGATACGAGGATAAAAAGAGCAATAACGTGTCATCCCGAGAATGCGACTCTTTCAACTTCAATATCTGTGACTTGAAAGTCCTGACCAATCGTTCAGCGGCACCGTTTGACTGTGGCGAAAACGGCGCGGACGTCAGATGTTGAATACCATTGGCCTTGCAGAATGACTGAAATTCTGCGGACATGAATTGTGGGCCATTGTCGGAAACAATAGTCTGTGGAAGACCTTCAGTGCAAAAGAGCAGATAACGCTTGGATGGTGGCAGATGACGTCGTGGAAGACATCCGGACAACAAAAGGAAAATTACTGAATGAATCTACCACAACCAACCATCGAGCATTCCAGAATGGACCAGCAAAATCGATGTGTAAGCGTTGCCAAGGGGAAGTGGCTTTTGGCCATGCAAAGAATTTCCGCGGTGGTGCTGATTGTTGTTCGGCACACACCATGTAAGATGAGCACATATTCATAATCGCGGCATCGATTCCGAACCAAGTACAGTGCTGACGAGCAAGTTGCTTCGTTCTCACTATACCCGAATGTGCTTGCTGGAGAAGCTGTAAGACAGAGGACTGTAACGAACGTGGGACCACGACCATGGACTGATCACTATCAGAACGCAACAGCAAAACACCACGTCGAACAAAAAGTCTCTTCTTGTGAGCAAAAAATCGGCGAACCAACGAGTCCCCGATCCGTGACTGATAAGGGCCATTGCGTAGCAAACAAAACGCAAAACGGTAGCAAGGACAGGGTCGGCAGCTGTGGCTGTAGATACACGACGAAAATCAATCGGAAACGATTCAACCACGTCATCGGTTTCCGCATCAATGAACATGCAAGCAAGTTCGAAGGAATCGAATGCCCTATCCTCAGCAACAGGCAAACGGGACAACGCATCGGCGTTTCCGTGCTTAGCAGTTTACCGATACAAGATATCGTAGCGGTACTGCGAGAGGAAAATAGACCAGCGAATGAATTTCTGTGCTGTACGTGGAGGTACAGGCTTGGACGGATGAAAAAGCGATGTCAAAGGTTTGTGGTCTGTGATTACGGTAAAGTGACGACCATACAAGAAATCATGAAACTTTGTAACACCAAATACGAGAGCCAATGCTTCTTTCTCGATCTGTGAATAATTTCTTTGCGGAGACGAGAGAAATTTGGACGCAAAGGCAATAGGGCGATCGTGCGATCCATCTTTGTGCGCAACCACAGCACCGATCCCAAAATCCGATGCATCCACCATCAACAAAAGGGGCTTCTGGGGATCGAATGGCGTAAGGCAAGTATTGGAAAGCAACGCCGATTTCAACTGGCGAAAGGCGCGTTCGCATTCCGTCGTCCAGACGAACAGAACACCTTTACGGCGTAAGCGATAAAGCGGAGCTGAAATGGAAGAGGCATGTGGCACATATCTGTTATAGTAATTTATTTTTCCCAGCACACTCTGTAGCTGCTTCAAATTCTGCGGCGAAGGCAAGTCTTGTATGGCACGAAAGTGCGTGGGACTGGGATGTATGCCTTGGGCATTGAGTACATGTCCCAGGCATGGCAAGTGACGAGCAAAAAACACACATTTGTCCTTCCGCAAGCGAAGACCATTTTGTCGCAAGACCTGAAATAATGTTCTGAGATTGGCTAAATGTTCTTCTTCCGTCTTTCTGGAGATCACAATATCGTCCAGATAATTTGATGCAGTAGGGACCGACACACAAACAGTTTGTAGATATTGCTGAAACAATGCAGGGGCGGATGCACCCCCGAATGGCAGTCGTTTGAATTGATCAATCCAAGATGCATGTTAACCACCAAAACGCGCTGGGATTCTTCGTCCACCGGTATTTGCAAGTACGCATCTGCGAGGTCCAACTTCGAAAAATATTTACCCGGGCACAGTTTGTCAGAAAGATCTTCCGGGCGGGTTAAAGGAAAAGTTGCAATCACTAGTTGTAGATTCACTGTTGCCTTGAAGTCCACACAAAGTCTCAATTTTCCCAAAGATTTTGGCAAAATTACTAAGGTTGATGCCCAGAGAGAAGCCTGCACACGTTCAATTACACCTTGGGATTCCAAATCGTGTAATGTTTTTGCGACCTCATCACGCAATGCATGGGGAACATTGTGCGCTGTGAAAAATTTCGGTTGCGCATTTACTTTCAGTTCCAAATGTGCTTTATAGTTCTTAGCGCAACCAAGGCCCGGTGCAAAAATGTCTGCAAATTCTTCACATAGACGAGAAACACTGTCTGAAGGCACAGTCTGGTTCACTGATAGGACCTGATTTACTACAGACAAGTTAAACAACTGAAAGAAATCGCCGGCCGGAGTGGCCGAGCGGTTCTGGCGCTTCAGTCTGTAACCGCACGACCGCTATGGTCGCAGGTTCGAATCCTGCCTCGGGCATGGATGTGTGTGATGTCCTTATGTTAGTTAGGTTTAAGTAGTTCTGAGTTCTAGGGGGCTGATGACCTCAGAAGTTAAGTCCCATAGTGCTCAGAGCCATTTTGAAAGAAATCGAAACCAAACAAGTTCACTGCAGAAGAAGGACGAAGGACGTAAAATGACACAAGTTTTGTTTTTCCTTTGTATGTTGCAAGAAGGCTGGACTGTCCTGACACAGGGATCTTTTGACCTGAATAGTTAGTTAACTTAACAGTTGCGGCATGCAACGGAGGTGTGCCCAGCAGTTTGTAAGTGTCTTGATTGATCAGTGTAACTGCAGCCCTGGTATCGAGCTGGAATGGTATCAATTTGCCGTTAATGTCCAAGTCCACAAAAAGTTTATTGTCCTGCTGACGACAAGAGCAACTGTCTCGCGCAATGTGAACTGACACTGGTACCAAGTCATTTGCAACTTGACGGGAGTTCCGGCGATGTCGACGCACACTATTTGTGGGACGAACACAGTCACTGTTAGAGAGAGGGGCACTGGGCGGAGTGGAATGAACTACATGAATTTCAATGGCGAAGTTTCGCGAGCCTGAGTATCCTTGGTTCGATTCCGATTCTGGCGCGAAGCAAAGGGCCTGGAATGATTTTGAGCTTCCGATCTGAGCTTTTTCTGGCAAACACATTGAACATGTCCTTTTTTATTACAATAAAAGCAAATAGCTTGGCGTGACGGGCAGTTCTCACGCGAATGTCTAGTAGCACACCACGTGCATGATTTGAGCACCGCAATTGCTTGCCTGTGCGGCACACGTGGCTGAGAGCCTGGCGGCAGCGGCGCGGCTGGGCGCAATGGCTGTTTACTGCTCCGTGCAGCTCGCCCGGCGGGCCGGTTAACCTGACACACGGCTGGCGAAGTTTCAAATGATTCCTGATCAAAGTCAAGTGTGTCCTGCCGATCCAATATGTCCATCACTTGTTAAAGGGAGGGATTGACAAGTTTCAAAATCTGTTCCCTTATACGAACATCAGAAACGTTCTGTGCAATTGCATCACGCACCATAGTATCTGAATAAGGGAGTCCACATTAACACTCAAAAGCACAATCCCTAGTAAGGCCTTGCATGGTAGCAACCCACTCCCGATTAGTCTGACCTGCCGTACGTTTTGTACGAAAGAAGGTATATCGTTTCGCAACTACATTGACTGATTCTTTGAAATATGCATCTAATGCAGACAAAATTTCTTCGTAGGACACGGTTGCTACGTTGCGTCGGGGAAATAATTTGACTATCACACGGTACGTGTTCACCCCGACTGATGATAACAAAAAAGGCTGCCGCTCGTTACCTTGAATTCTGTAGGCGGCGAAATGGAATCCAAATTGGCGTGACCACTCCGTCCAGCTTTCCAGTGCAGCATCAAAAGGTCGAAAAGTTGGTGCAACAGCGTGTTGTGACTACGTTAGCGGTGGAGCGGCTGCTGCCGCATCGTTTTGCATCGCACGTTGACCCTGGACGAGCTGTCCGAGGGCATCCAGTAAGGCCTGCGTCTGCTGATTCTGTAAGCGATAAAATTCGGACAGTGCATCTGGAGATTATGGCGAAGCCACTACACAAGTAAATCAGGGCAGTTTAGAGAAGAACGCGGTTTTGCCTCGTCGCCAATGTTGTGGTTGGCAGGAGAGCCAACACCGTGTTACTAGAGGAGGCCGAAAGGCACGCGTTTTAGCTCACGCAGGCTGGCGTGAGGTCTGGAACAGGACAACGAAATTAGAAAAAACTGACGTAGCTGGTGCAATACTTAACTTTAATCCGTTAATGAAGAACGTTGGTCTTGACGGTACATGAATCAATATCAATAGTAACTGATAATGGCGCCTTGCTAGGTCGTAGCAAATGACGTAGCTGAAGGCTGTGTTAAACTATCGTCTCGGCAAATGAGAGCGTATTTTGTCAGTGAACCATCGCTAGCAAAGGCGGTTGTACAACTGGGGCGAGTGTTAGGAAGTCTCTCTAGACCTGCCGTGTGGCGGCGCTCGGTCTGCAATCACTGATAGTGGCGACACGCGGGTCCGACGTATACTAACGGACCGCGGCCGATTTAAAAGCCTGGCAAGTGTGGGGTCTGGCGGTGACACCACAGTTTCAATTTGCAGTAGAGGCGGATTCTTTATAATCATTAAAGGGGGGGGGGGGTGATTTCCTCTGAGTAGAACTGCGATCTTCCGTGGCGTTTGTAGGATCCATGTGGAGCATACACGTTAATAACATGTGTACCCGACGCCATGATAGACATCCCTCTGGCTGACGGGAGGTAAGTCGCATCCTCGACGGAAATACCGTCACCCACTAATATAGCGGTACCGCTGGCAGGCTGATCATCCGGTGTCATATACGTCACATAACTGTAGAAGTAAGGGAAGAACGCGAACCGCACTTTTTGTAACAAAGCAAACTCAATGTCCTATGCACGAAGCATCTCTCACAGCAGATAGATCTTTGCTGTTGTCTCAGTCGTATTGAGGATTGTAGCGATACGATAAACCTGTCGTCGAACTGCATCTGCCATCGTCTCCTCGGGGGTACGGGGGTGGGGGGAGGAGGAGCACACGGGCTGGGTGCCTGCACCCTGGCATTTGGAGGGCAGCTCTAATCGTCCAGCTGTAGGTCCCTACGAATCTTCCTCGATCCCTCTCTGTATCGCCACGCTCAAGCCGGCCGTGGTTGCTTCTGTGGGAGCATCGCCTTGGTAGGTGGAGTCCTCGTCCTCCTTCGGCTGTTCCGCAACCTGTTCTGTAGTTGCTCTACGCCTCTGCTTACGCCGCTTTAGGGATCGTTGCTTTGTGGTGTGTCCTCCTTCGTCTGATGAAGGCAGCAGCTGACGACGCTACACAAAGAAAGGCCCCAGTTGACACGATCAACGCATCTGTCAGCATTTTATCGTCACGGACATTGTCATTTGTCGACGGAGGCGCGGCACATAGAACGGGCGCTTCATCCTTCCGCCGCATTGGAGGATGCTGCGTTGGGTCATCAGGGTGTGTCGGTTGCCGTGGTAAATCGGCAGCAATGGTGGGGCGGCAACGTAAGTCACAGAAAGAAGTGTCGGCTGCAACGGTGGCGCCAGTCCAGAGCGGCAGTTGCGTGACCTGGCGTTTGGTGCATTCGGATCGCAGGTGCCGCTCTCTCCCACATCCGAAACAAGTCCTTGGTTGTCCACCGTAAATGCCTATGGCACAGCATCCTATGACATATAGATATGAGGGGACATGGTTTTAAATTCAGTTCGGACCCGTAGGACTCCAATCGGGAAAGGATATTTTGGAATTGCGTCCATCTTTGCGTGACAAGGCTGTTTAACGTACAGCAGAGGTGAAAAGCCGACTCGACACCTTCCGCTGGGAGTTCAAAGACCCTGATCGCGCGGAATCTCAAACCAGCATGATCGACGTCGACAATACCCACATTTCCATCAGCGTGGCAGAATCAGAGGCCATGTTTTGTTTCCCGCAGGATCCGATCACATGTTATATCGTTGATGATCATTGCATAGACTATGCTGCTCTCAATGGATAAATGTCTGCCGATGACGTCGGCTGCCGGGATTTTCACCTCTTCTCGTAAATATAGCTCGACTTAGAGAGCTTTTGGTCCTGCAAATTCGTTTTGGAAGGAGCAATTGAGCGTCGATTTTCTGTATTGGTTCGTCATGCTTAAGACGGGGCGCACAAAATAAACACGAGCGCTCACTCTGCGGCGAGAACAAAAACAGCAGGTCCGCACTGCTGCCTTGCCAAAGGCAAAAACCATACTGAGCCACCCGGACACAGTGGTCATTACACTGCACGCACCACTCTAGGATGTCTCACATCAGCGGGCGGCCGAGCGGTTCTAGGCGCTACAGTCTGGAACCGCACGACCGCTACGGTCTCAGGTTCGAATCCTGCCTCGGGCATGGATGTGTGTGGTGTCCTTAGGTTAGTTAGGTGTAAGTAGTTCTAAGTTCTATGGGACTGATGACCTCAGCAGTTAAGTCCCATAGTGCTCAGAGCCATTTTTTTGTCTCCCATCAGACCAAAATTCTCAGATTACCCACACACTATTAATGTAATGACCCTTGCCAATTATCGTCATTACTCGCGGCATTTCGCCGAGTTCAAGCCTGATATGTGCATCTGCAGCTTTCCCTTTGAGTTCAGTGTCTGTAATTCCTTTGTCTCTTAATTGATAATGGCTGCTGGGTCAAAAATAGTGTCTGTTCTTTGGGACATGTCCGAACACACACACACACACACACACACACACACACACATACATATATATATATATATATATATATATATATATATATATATATATATATATATGTGTGTGTGTGTGTGGGTGGGTGGGTGGGTGTGGGTGGGTGTGGGTGTATGGTAATGAAGGGCCACTATATTGGTAATGTGTGGATAAGTTCAGAATTTCGGTCTGACAGGATGTGTACTACTTGGTGCAATAATTTACCAACAGCCGTATGTATTGTAGAAATTTATTTTATGAACTTCTTATGTGCTACCAGAAGTTCATAAAATAAATTTGTACAATACATACGGCTGTTGGTAAATTATTGCATCAAGAAATACATGCCAGCCGTTGTCCCAAGGTCCATAATGGATCGACGATGATGTGTACTAAGTCCGTGCAGTTGCAATGACAACTGAGCCCGAATGTCTCAGTGGTTTCGGGAATGAATATGGAGATTAGCCGATTTTAGAGTCACGTTTTTCCGGCTTGGTAGCTTAGCGGGTTCGGTCAGGTGGCTGGCTGTCCTCTGCAACAACAATCTGAGTGAAGGACTCAACGATGAACTTCAACTGTTGCGAAGTGACGTCCGCCCAGACTAAATGCAATGAACAACAATGAAAACAATAAATTAATAAAAAATGTGGTCAAAGAACCTGCCTACTAAGTACCCGAGTACACACCTTGGTCTGGCACAGGTTTTCAAATTTCCTCTCTGATTTCAGTCAATGCCCACTCGCAGCCAGTCTTTGTAATTCCTTCGTGTCTTAAGTTGTTATTTTTATTTGCAGTTATGCTACTAAATCTGGAGCAAGGGATCGGTTGACAGTAATTCTTAGAGCATATTTTAAACTACAATCAGAAATACTTGCATGGAACCTAATTTTCATACATGTCAAAACAGAAAAAGATCTTTCACAGACATATGTGGAACTAAACATAGAAATAATCTTCGCTGCTGCACTGTCCAGCTTAGGAAATTCTTTCTTCGACAAATTCTGGTAGAAGTCGAGCAAACCTTTGGTACCGTGAAATAAATCCTTTCTATGATCAACGCAGCGCGGAATGGCCGCGTGGTTTTTAGATGCTATGTAACGGATAGCGCGGCCTTTCCCGTCGGAGCTTATAGTCCTCCCTCGGGCATGGGTGCGTGTGTTGTTCTTAGCATAAGTCTAGGGACCGATGACCTAAGCAAATTGGTCCCTTAGGAATTGACACACATCTCAACATTTGATGATCATCGGTTTGCAAATCAGTTACTTCGACGTGTAAACCGATAGACGTACTTTCGCAAGGGGATTCACAAACACTTCAAGTATTGACGGGGAGTTAGTAATTTCCTGTAACAAATATATAACCAAATGTTGATAAATGAAAGAAATGTGTGAAGTTGCTTTGAAGTGCTAAAAGGCGATATCTTTTAATAAAGAGGTACTGTGTACTATTGTTTTTAACGTAATGTTGCACATATACCTTAACAAAATCGACTTTACTTTGATGTTAGTAATACACCGCTAAAGTACCTGGAATCGGTCACTAAACTCGTTTTCAAAGGATTCCGGTACCACGACGTATTTTTCAGAGTGCCCTCCTTCCGGCATATTCTGTCAAACAAAACGCGTTTTGAATAAAGCACTTTTAAAAATCCGGATGCCTTATTAAAGATGCAATTTCTATATCATTTACATAGCTCCGGAAATGCGATATTGCAGTGCCTGCCTTATTCTGAATTACGACGCAAAGTTCCTGGACATCGCGTCGTAATTCAGAACAACACAGGCACTACAATATCGTACTTGTCCGCCAACTTGGGCAGGCAATTTTAAAGTAAATGTCTCGTGTGTACGGGAATATACAGAATGGATCTACGAGTACAAGTTGTAGACGCATGGTTTACACCATGTGGAAGTTTGAGTGTGCGCGGATACCTAAATGGTAATGCGACCGCCCGGAATAAGCGGGTAATCCGGATTTGAGTCCCAGTTTGTAGCGACTTTTCACTGTCGTCATCCCATTCTACAGCTGACGGTTGTCCGTATCCTTAATTATGAATACATTTAATGTATTTTCTCTGAAAGGCTGTTTATGAGGAGCCGAAGTTTACGTTGCAAAGCATTTATTTTGCCGAATAATTAATGAGATAATGAGATTATTATTGTTCTGGCGTAACACCAAGAGCAGGTGCGTCGGCCTGAACGACACCGCAGAGAGGACTGTGACACGATGTCAGGAAACGACACACTGACTAGGACGACACCTCGGACGCAATAGAAGAGCCGCACTAGAAGACGAGTAGGGACTTACGAACTTGTGTGATCTGTTAGTAATTGCTTGAATGGAAATTGGATACAGCGATGGACATTGATTATTTGCATGTTGCCAATTGGTGTGACATCTCATTGTAAACAAGGCAAAGTAAAGTATTGTCACTTTACTGAAATAAACTCCATTAATATGATTTTCTTGAATGTTATCTAGCTACTCGAGAAAACAACTTCCTGAGCGCCCTATGTTAGACGATTGGACAGGATCCCACAATTATTATTATTATTTGGAAGGCTAATGCCTACTAGTGGACCGGTCGCCTGGTGCAAGTCTTTTTAGTTGACGCCACTTCGGTGACTTGCATGTCGATGGGGATAATATGACGATGAAAACAACACAACACCCAGTCCCTGAGCGGAGAAAATCTCCGACCCAGCCGGGAATCAAACCCTGGCGCTTTTCCATAGCATTCCGCCGCAGTGACAACTTTTTTTTTCATTTTGTTCGATATTGTTCGTTTCGTTTGATCTGGGCAGACGCCACATGACATCTGTTCAAGTTGATCGTTGATTTCTTTGCTCAGTTTTTTTTTATTACAGAGAACAATCAGCCTTCTGACCGAACACGCTGAGCTAACGTGCCGGCACCACTGAGCTATCGAGGTGGACAATCAGCTGCACATTAAGGGCCGTGCAAAAGTGGTTCCGGGCGTCCTTGTTGTTGTTGTTGTGGACTTCGGTCCTGAGACTGGTTTGATGCAGCTCTCCATGCTACTCTATCCTGTGCAAGCTTCTTCATCTCCCAGTACCTACTGCAGCCTACATCCTTTCGAATCTTCTTAGTGTATTCATCTCTTCGTCTCCCTCTACGATTTTTACCCTCCATGCTGCCCTCAAGTACTAAATTGGTGATCCCTTGATGCCTCAGAACATGTCCTACCAACCGATCCCTTTTTCTAGTCAAGTTGTGCCACAAACTCCTCTTCTCCCCAATTCTATTCAATACCTCATCATTAGTTATGTGATCTACCCATCTAATCTTCAGCATTCTTCTGTAGCACCACATTTCGAAAGCTTCTATTCTCTTCTTGTCCAAACTATTTATCGTCCATGTTTCACTTCCATACATGACTACACTCCATACAAATATTCTCAGAAACGACTTCCTGACACTAAAAGCAATACTCGATGTTAATAAATTTCTCTTCTTCCGAAACGCTTTCCTTGCCATTGCCAGTCTACTTCGACCATCATCAGTTATTTTGCTCCCCAAATAGCAAAACTCCTTTACTACTTTAAGTGTCTCATTTCCTAATCTAATTCCCTCAGCATCACCCGACTTAATTCGACTACATTCCATTATCCTCGTTTTGCTTTTGTTGATGTTCATCTTATATCCTCCTTTCAAGACACTGTCCATTCCGTACAACCGCTCTTCCAAGTCCTTTGATGTCTCCGACAGAATTACAATGTCATCGGCGAACCTCAAATTTTTATTTCTTATCCATAGATTTTTATTCACATTCCGAATTTTGCTTTTGTTTCCTTTACTGTTTGCTCAATATACAGATTAAAATAACATCGGGGAGAGGCTACAACCCCATCTCGCTCCCTTCCTAACCACTGCATTCATGTCCCTCGACTCTTATAACTGCCATCTGGGGTCTGTACAAATTGTAAATAGCCTTTCGCTCCCTGTATTTCACCCCTGCCACCTTCAGAATTTGAAAGAGGGTATTCCAGTCAACATTGTCAAAAGCTTTCTCTAAGTCTACAAATGCTAGAAACGTAGGTTTGCCTTTCCTTAATCTAGCTTCTGAGATAAGTCGTAGGGTCAGTATTGCCTCACGTGTTCCGATATTTCTACGGAATCCAAACTGATCTTCCCCGAGTTCGGCTTCTACCAGTTTTTCCATTCGTCTGTAAAGAATTCGCGTTAGTATTTTGCAGGTGTGACGTATTAAACTGATAGTTCGGTAATTTTCACATCTGTCAACACCTGTTTTCTTTGGAACTGGAATTATTATATTCTTCTTGATGTCTAAGGGAATTTTGCCTGTCTCATACAACTTGTTCACCAGATGGTAAGAGTTTTGTTAGGACTGGCTCTCCCAGGGCTGTCAGTAGTTCTAATGAAATGTTGTCTACTCCCGGGGCCTTGTTTCGACTTAAGTCTTTCAGTGCTCTGTCAAACTCTTCACGCAGCATCATATCTACCATTTCATCTTCATCTACCTCCTCTTCCATTTCCATAATATTGTCCTCAAGAACATCGCCCATGTATAGACCCTCTATATACTCCTACCACCATTCTGCGTTTCCTTCTTTGCTTAGAACTGGGTTTCCATCTGAGCTCTTGATATTCATGCAAGTGGTTCTCTTATCTCCAAAGGTCTCTTTAATTTTCCTGTAGGCAGTATCTATCTTACCCCTAGTGAGACAAGCCTGTACATCCTTACATTTGTCCTCTAGCCATCCCTGCTTAGCCATTTTGCAGTTACCGTCGATCTCATTTTTGAGACGTTTGTATTCCTTTTTGCCTGCTTCACTTACTGCATTTTTGTATTTTCTCATCAGTTAAATTCAGTATCTCTTCTGTTACCCAAGGATCTCTACTAGCCCTCGTCTTTTTACCTACTTGATCCTCTGCTGCCTTCACTATTTCATTCCTCAAAGCTACCCATTCATCTTCTACTGTATTTCTTTCCCCCATTCCTGTCAGTTGTTCCCTTATGCTCTCCCTGAAACTCTGTACAACCTCTGGTTCTTTCAGTTTATCCAGGTCCCATCTCCTTAAGTTCCCACCTTTTTGCAGTTTCTTCAGTTTTAATCTACAGTTCATGACCAATAGTTTGCGGTCAGAGTCCACATTCGCCACTGGAAACGTCTTACAATTTGAAATATGGTTCCTAAATCTCTGTCTTACTATTATATAATCTATCTGAAACCTTCTAGTATCTCCAGAGTTCTTCCATGTATACAACCTTCTTTCATTATTCTTGAACCAAGTGTTAGCTATGATTAAGTTATGCTCTGTGCAAAATTCTACCAGGTGGCTTCCTCTTTCATTTCTTAGCCCCAATCCATATTCACCTACTACCTTTCCTTCTCTCCCTTTTGCTACTCTCGAATTCCAGTCACCCATGACTATTAAATTTTCGTCTCCCTTCACTACCTGAATAATTTCTTTTATCTCATCAAACATTTCATCAATTTCTTCATCATCTGCAGAGCTAGTTGACATATAGACTTGTACTACTGTAGTAGGCGTGGGCTTCGTGTCTATCTTGGCCACAATAATGCGTTCACTATGCTGCTTGTAATAGCTTACCCGCATTCCTAATTTCCTATTCATTATTAAACCTACTCCTGCATTACCCTTATTTCATTTTGTATTTATAAATCTATTCACCTGACCAGAAGTCTTGTTCCTCCTGCCACCGAACTTCACTAATTCCCACAATATCTAACTTTAACCTATCCATTTCCCCTTTTAAATTTTCTAACCTACCTGCCCGATTAAGGGATCTGACATTCCACGCTCCGATCCGTAGAACGCCAGTTTTCTTTCTCCTGATAATGAGGTCCTCTTGAGTAGTCCCCGCCCGGAGATCCGAATGGGGGACTATTTTACCTCCGGAATATTTTACCCAAGAGGACGCCATCATCATTTAATCATACAGTAAAGCTGTATGCCCTCGGGAAAAATTACGGCTGTAGATTCCCCTTGCTTTCAGCCGTTCGCAGTACCACAACAGCAAGGCCGTTTTGGTTAATGTTACACGGCCAGATCAGTCAATCATCCAGACTGTTGCCCATACAACTACTGAAAAGACTGCTGCCCCTCTTCAGGAACCACATGTTTGTCTGGCCTCTCAACAGATACCCCTCCGTTGTGGTTGCACCTACGGTACGGCTATCTGTATCGCTGAGGCCCGCAAGCCTCCCCACCAACAGCAAGGTCCATGGTTCATTGGGGGGGGGGGGGGGCGCCCTTAGTTCTCCAAAAATTAAGCCACCACGTGGCTTAGTCGAAAAACCCGGGAAATCTCTCTTCTTTTGTTCAGCCATTGTACCTCAGCGTAGTAGTTTATACCTGGATACTCCCCTTCAAATGAAATACAAAATTCTTTGAACCAATAATAAATGAAGTCTTGAGAACGAGTACAGTTCACGATACGGATCAGGACGTTCATCACATTTTGAAGACCGATAACTTTCACACAAAGAGCTTGTTGACGTGCAAATAAGTGAACGGAAGGTTAATTCGGCATGTTAAGCTTTCTCGCAGTAAGCCAATAAACTCTTTTACTTTATCACGAACTCGTTTGCGGTTACGGAAAACAGTTTTTTCCAAGTGACGCCTATTCTCTCAGCTGCCATTTCGACCGCTTAAAAACAATATCCGCGTCTATAACAGTGTCATTAATCGAAATCATATCCAGGAGCTTTTGCGTTATATGTAGGTCGCCGTTCACGTCACGCAAATAAGTGGCTAACTGTGCAGTGTCGCTAATATTCGTGAACTCATCAAGTGAGATGGAGTGCGCTAGGAGGTTTTCAATTTGCACTGCCAATTGTTCATGCAGATTGCAGACAATGACACTGCTTGCCAAGATATTGTCATACTAGAAAGCGGTATTTTACAGTAATCAGGAGCTAATGTGGAAATGCAAATGAGCGTTTGGCGTTATTGGCTGGGAGGCCCCCTTCGGGGCAGGTCCAGCCACCTTGGTGCAGGTCTTACTACATTGGGTGACCTGCGCGCCGTATGGGGATGAAATGATGATGAAGACAACACCCAGTCCCTGAGGGGAGAAAATCTCCGACCCAGCCGGTAATCGAACCCGGGCCCGGAGGACGCAATCCGTTACGCTAACCACTCAGCTATCGAGACGGACAGGAGCTAATGTGGGACTCATTGTCTCTACTACGTCCACAAAATATTCTCTATTAATGCCCTACCATAAACGGCTTGCCAGCTGTTGCTAAACTTAGAGCAACTTTATAACTAGTTACAAGAGTTCCTTCGCAGCTCACTTTATCTTCTTCGCGCTATATTAAAGAAAAAAGGTTGTGTTAGGATTGATTGAAGCGAAAAAGAAAACGAAATTTGAGAGGAATGTAAACAACCTTCAGTTCGTTTCGCAGGACTTTTAAACAAAATAAACATACTAAAGTACTGGTAGAAACCTTGTTTGTAGATGCAGAATTCTCTTCAACAAGAGTACAGATTCCTTAATTCTTCCTCCATGGCGTCGCTTATGATTTCACTATATTTTTCTGAATGCAGTTTGCTGTAGTATGTTTCAATTGACGATTTTCTCACAGGCGGTTTCACTGTACTGCAGATTACACATTTGGCTTACAGTCACAACTAACAAAAAGTAAGAAAGCTACCAATCCGGGTTAAATGGACTTTCGGAAGTCTTTGCTTTTTTCAGAGAAAGTTGTTCCATTATTCTAGTAACTGTCTTGCACTTATCTATTTCGGTGTTAAATAAGCCGCCTATGAACGCCCTCGGCAGCGGACCACGATGGCTTCACCGTGCAGAGACAACTTATGCCGAGCTGGAACGATGCACCGTGCAAACACTCTCTACTCCTCCCTTTGCGTGAGCGCTATCTTCCGTGTACGAAAAGTCTTGCTCTTCAGAGCTTCGACGCGGCGTAGCAGCACTGATGGGCCCGACAAGCGTTGAAATGCATTTAGAATTAGAATTTCTTTTTAGTAGGGGATTTACAGTGTTTTCTGTGGGGAAGGGGTGCGCTGTATTTTTGAGATTCACCAAGTGTTACCACAATATAGCGATAACAGAATATTGAATGAATTGAATAATACAACTGTGGAACTGTGTATTTCTGTGGAATAATAGACGATGAAATAACGCTCGCTTTGTCAACTGCTAAACTTGCACCGACGCTTAGACATATTTTGAGCAGAAGAAATGGTTCAAATGGCTCTGAGCACTATGGGACTCAACTGCTGAGGTCATTAGTCCCCAAGAACTTAGAACTAGTTAAACCTAACTAACCTAAGGACATCACAAACATCCATGCCCGAGGCAGGATTCGAACCTGCGACCGTAGCGGTCTTGCGGTTCCAGACTGCAGCACCTTTAACCGCACGGCCACTTCGGCCGGCTGAGCAGAACAAATTACAAAGATTTATGTTGAGTAGTGTAACAGTAGACTACAATTGTCAGTTACGTAATTAACAAAAAAACTTTAGTCCAGCTATACCGTAGTGTTTCGTAAGTAAATCTAACAAATGAACTGGTAGGACCCTTTATAATAGATAATATGAAGAGAAAGAGAAAGGAAGCTTAAGGTGCAATGGGAAAAAAGAAATGGGTATTATTCGAAAAGATACCTGTCTGGATAATTATTCGAATAAGTAAATCGTTCAAATTTATTCGCCAATAAATTATCTGTAAATTAAATAACGGATAACATATAATGCCACCATATTTTCTTTGTTTACTTCTTGCATGGAATTTGTATTTGTACCCTTGGCTCAGTGCAGTTTCTGTTTGATAAACAACTTATTAAAGTATTGTCCAGAAATATGCCTTTTTGGTTCTTGGCTTAAGTTCCAGGCTTCTAAATGTAAGCTTAGGGATACATTCCCGTTTGGAATTATGATTTTCTCTGTTAATTATATAATGACAATACTGCATGTCTGGTTGCATCGTATATCGAAGTACGTATTGAAATGTAGACCCCACCCTAACTGGGTGTATATTTCTGTTCAGAGGTCGGTAAAAAAGATTTGTAAATTTGTGTCCTATGGGACCAAACTGCTGAGGTCATCGGTCATTAGGCTTAAACACTACTTAATCTAACTTAAACTAACTTACACTAAGGGCAACACACACACTCATGCCCAAGGGAGGATTTGAACCTCCGACGGGAGGAGCCGCACGAACCGTGGCAAGGGGCCTCAGACCGCACGGTTTCTCCGCTCGGCAGGTGGGAGGAGGTCAAGGACACATCACTATGCCAAGTAAAACACTACAGTGCCGGAACTAACCTTCTAGATGAGCACAGCCTTACTTGATTTAAGGCGTAACAAACGGAACATCAAAATTCTTATAGGTGGATGGCCTCAGCAGCTCGATCAAAAAGGCATTAGGTTGCCATTCGTGTTGCCCTTCTCTGTATACGTTCAGTTTCCCCTGTTAGTCCTATCTGGTACGGGTCCCACACACTTCAGCAATATTGTAGGATGGGTCGTACGAGTGATTTGTAAGCAATCAGTTTGGTAAACTGATTGCACTTCCCCACTATTCTATCAACAAACCGAAGTCAACTACCTGCTTTACCCACGACTGAACCTATGTGATAATTCCATTTCATATCCCTACAAAGTGTTACATCCAAGGATTTGTATGAGTTGGCCAATTCCAACAGTGACTCATTGTTATTGTTATAAGATATTACGTTTTTTTCGTTTAATGAAATGCAAAATTGCCAATCTCTGCACCACGTTGAAATCTTATCAAGCTCTGACTGAATAATTATGCACCTTCTTTCAGATAGTACGTCAGTATAGATAACAGCATTATATGCAAAAAGCCTGGTTTTCACTATTAACGTAGTAGGTAAGGTCATTAACATACAACAGGAACAGCAAGGGTCCAACACACTTCCCTGGGGCACACCCGAAGGTACTTCTACATCTGACGACGACACTCCATCCAAGATAACATGCTGTGTCCTCCCTACCTAAAAGTCCTCAATCCAGTCACAAACTTCGCTTGATAGGCCACCGTACTTTTAACAATATGCGTAAGTGCGATATTGAGCCAAATGCTTCTCGGAAATCAAGAAATACTGCATCTACCTGGTTGCCTTGATCCAAAGCTTTCAGTATGTCATGTGAGAAAAGTGGAAGTTGGGTTTCACACGATCGATGTTTTCGAAATCCATGCTGGGTGGAATAGAGGAGGTCATTCTGTTGAAGTGCAGTTCTGTCACTCTGGCAAATAAATGGTGAATAGAGAGTTTTCCATGGCTCAGTGGATTTTCGAGCAGAATTTGCAGTTGCCATAATAAATGAATGCTGTATTTTACAAAATAATGTACCAGAAAGAGATTATAAATTTGAAGTCATATTGTACGTCCCTCCAGAACTGGAAATTCCCCATGTCCTACAAGCTGTCGACAGCAATCGTGAAATTTGTTTCAGGTTTCAAGTAAGGCCTGGTTGCTTCGGCAAGTGGAGAGAGACTGGAGGCAGCCACATACGTTCTCCACGAGACAGCCTGCTCACAACTCCACAGCCAGGTCCCGCACCTTACCTTGCGCATGCGCAAAGCTTGTCGGTAGCTAGCACGCGCACCTCATAGCTACTTTTGGCGCACTGAAGATTTATCATAAACAGATATGCGCGGATTGATAGGAATTCGGTAGAATTTCTTGTAATTAAACGTCAGTTCATGACGCATTGGCGGTAAAAGCCTTCAGCAAATCGAAATAAGACTAATAATAAAGCGTAGCGCAGATAAAAGTAGCCCATAAATAAAACGCTGTGATATTATAGAAACTAAGAGCTGAAACGAGCTTACCATTTATTTACAATGAAAAATACAGAGAAAAAACACATTTATAGTAGATTTTGAATGAGACCCCCTGCAACATGAATACACAGCTGTACCTATGACACAGATACACTCAGACACACTTCCTGTATTGTGTGTGGATTTGTTTGAAAGACCTTGCTTTTCAAGTGTCCCCACAGGAAAAAAAATTACTTGTGGTTAGATACGACGAACGTCATAAATGTTTGCTGACAGTTCGTTCCTCAGTGAAGACATCATGGACTGATTCCAGGGATACCTTAGACGCGTGATACTTTGCCCCATTTTGCTGTAAGAAGCAGTATTTCCTTCATATTCAGTGAGTTGAGCTCGAAATGTATCAAACGTTTCCATACATGCAATCGTGTTGAGGGCAGTGTCAAATAATATCGGTCCAACTTTGCCGTTCCTCTTACACCGCACCAAACGCCGACTTTTTCATCATTGAGTGGTTGCTAACACACAATGTTTGAATTCCTTGTTGCCCAGTCCTCGTGTTCTTTGAATTCACGTGACTGGAATGATGAAACCGTGTTTCACCACTATGTAATGGAAAGGTCTAACAAAGCATTACTGATGTTTTTTTTTTTTTAAATGCGAACATTTTTAGGTTAGGCTTTACCGTGACTGTTACTGACATTAAATGAAACAACAAGTTCACTGTTACCAGTCACCGTTTTACTTATTTCCACGACGCGTTGCGAAGGTTTAAACCTCCATCATCGGGTGGATTTACATTAGTTAGTATTTATGATTGTAGGCAGTTACAATAGTATCATCTCCGTTTTCAGCAACTGCCTACACTCATAAAAATGCACACACACACACACACACACACACACACACACACACACCTAATATTTACCATAAATATTGACAGCTGCCAAGAGCACAAGAGATTGACCTCATTCACAGATAATTCATCACACCAACAGCTTGTACCCCTTGTCAGTTTAAAACTGTATGTACATCAACTACTGGCACAAATGTATATCTATCTGCATATTTTATAGCATTAACCAATGTATTTACCCAACCTTTAGGCAGCTAATATATGCAACATGCAATCTTAAGACTGCTTGCCATGTAAATGTTTCCTCTCATTCTGCCTCCAGCCCCTCACTTCACATCTGTTTATTAACCCCAATCAAAGAGTGTAATGTATGGATGATTTTACTGTTGTAGCCAATATGATCATTGTAATTACAGTCAGTAACATTTCACCTAATTGTTATCAATAAGTATGAAGTTTAAGCCATTTTAACATTTCACCTGATTGTATAAACGAGTACGAATGTCTGCTGTTTTAACTTGTCAGAATTGGATTTATATACCACCTGAAGTACACACACATATATTTGACACCTCAAAACAAACACCGCCAAATGCTTAAAGCAATTATTCTGTAATAATATTGTTATGATGTATATTCTTTGCACTTTGCGATTATGTCTTCACTTCTGCTATACGAACCTTGCACCCAGCTGATTCCAGACGCCATATTTGTTTACAAATGTGGCAGTATACATGTGATGTGTTACGATAGCAAAAGGAACCTGTGATCACTGAAGGTACTGTAGTTTACTTATTTAATGTTTACCATTAGATATCAGTTTAATTTTTCGTCAAAAGTAATCCTAAACCATATTCTGAAATAGTGTCTCGTTTCTCCACTCGGCAGTGCCACAAGTTCCTCCAAAAAATCGTAACACAACACACACACAAATGTAATACTTACTAATGTAAATCCACCCGATGATGGAGGTTTAAACCTTCGCAACGCGTCGTGGAAATAAGTAAAACGGTGACTGGTAACAGTGAACTTGTTGTTTCATTTAATTACTGATGTTACTGAAAAGCCACGTGCAGTAATCCACACGTTTCTGTCACCTTCCCGTAACTGCTGCACAACCGTCACACCATATGGCTTCACATTAGGACTTTTTTTTCAATAACCGTTGGTGAGTCTTCCTAATTACATAATTACATGCATCTGTCGGGCCAATTTACATGACTTCGTTAGGCTTTGAATAATTCTTTGATGAATTTCTGCAGTAGCTTCTGGTGTGCGAACTTAAGGAATACTTTGTCGTTTTATATTTCGCACAGATTCGAAGGGGCATCACGTTTAGTACATCTGTATTGCTCTCTTTGCTGGTAATTCTCTATCCGGATACTTGCCCCCGAAAATTTCGCGAGTTTCCTTAATCTAAACTGTTTTTACACAATCTGCCACAATTTAATTTCTTTCTTCTATCAACAAAGTCATTTTGCAGACCTCAAAGACAAAAGTCTAGGTTCACTGATGAAATAAAGTGAAATGCGAAGATTACTAACGATCGATTATTGCTGAAAACTGTTCATTGATGTAGGTATTTACTTCAGAAGTCGAAATATTGCATTCGCATTCAAAGGGGAGGAGGGCTTGTAGAATAATAATACTGTGCCCAATTGACATTATTAAATCTGGTTCTGTGGTTAGAGGTATCAAATTACGGAGCTAAAGTAAGATGATTTGTGCACTGGGATTCTGGAACCAGCAATGACATTTATATTTGTACTTGTCACATACACTTGGCCTTTTTTACGAATATGTAGCACTTTCTGAGGGTGTGGTTACGCAGGAACCTAGGATTCCAGCTTAGATTGCTGCAAGTGGATATGCAGCAATGACATTTATAAATCCTCACTTGTCACAAATATTTGGCTGTTACTTTCGAATACGTCGCTGCATTTGAGGGTGCGGTATACAGGAACCTAAGACGATCGCTTTTGTAATTTGACATCTCTAGCCACACGACCACGCTAACGCGCCAAAAACAGCGGTGACGGTGCGCGTGCTAGCTACGAGAGGTTTTGCGCACGCACAAGGTTAGGTGCGGTTGTTGGCTATAGGGTCTGTTTGCTCACACCTGGCGTCCAGGAATCACAGTGGCCTAGTGCGCGGGATATTATTCACGGCATAGTTCCATTGGTTGCCACAACCTAGATGTCTCATGTATTAGCGGGACTGACGACCTCGCCGTTTAGTCCAATGACACCCGCTCCCCCAAAGCTATCATGGTGGTGGTGGTTAGTGTTTAACGTCCCGTCGACAACGAGGTCATTAGAGACGGCCAAAGCTATCAATCAATGACATGCATATGTACTCCAAGTAAGCAGCTAATGACGAAAATCCAGCGACAAAAACTCTCAGTCTGCTACACCTCGCTTAGATTTCCAACACTATCGGATATACAGGGTGTTTCAAAAATGACCGGTATATTTGAAACGGCAATAAAAACTAAACGAGCAGCGATAGAAATACACCGTTTGTTGCAATATGCTTGGGACAACAGTACATTTTCAGGCGGACAAACTTACGAAATTACAGTAGTTACAATTTTCAACAACAGATGGCGCTGCAAGTGATAAGAAAGATATAGAAGACAACGCAGTCTGTGGGTGCGCCATTCTGTACGTCGTCTTTCTGCTGTAAGCGTGTGCTGTTCACAACGTGCAAGTCTGCTGTAGACAACATGGTTTATTCCTTAGAAGAGAGGATTTTTCTGGTGTTGGAATTCCACCGCCTGGAACACAGTGTTGTTGCAACAAGACGAAGTTTTCAACGGAGGTTTAATGTAACCAAAGGACCGAAAAGCGATACAATAAAGGATCCGTTTGAAAAATTTCAACGGACTGGGAACGTGACGGATGAACGTGCTGGAAAGGTAGGGCGACTGCATACGGCAACCACAGAGGGCAACGCGCAGCTAGTGCAGCAGGTGATCCAACGGCGGCCTCGGGTTTCCGTTCGCCGTGTTGCAGCTGCGGTCCAAATGACGCCAACGTCCACGTATCGTCTCATGCGCCAGAGTTTACACCTCTATCCATACAAAATTCAAACGCGGCAACCCCTCAGCGCCGCTACCATTGCTGCACGAGAGACATTCGCTAACGATATAGTGCACAGGATTGATGACGGCGATATGCATGTGGGCAGCATTTGGTTTACTGACGAAGCTTATTTTTACCTGGACGGCTTCGTCAATAAACAGAACTGGCGCATATGGGGAACCGAAAAGCCCCATGTTGCAGTCCCATCGTCCCTGCATCCTCAAAAAGTACTGGTCTGGGCCGCCATTTCTTCCAAAGCAATCATTGGCCCATTTTTCGGATCCGAAACGATTACTGCATCACGCTATCTGGACATTCTTCGTGAATTTGTGGCGGTACAAACTGCCTTAGACGACACTGCGAACACCTCGTGGTTTATGCAAGATGGTGCCCGGCCACACCGCACGGCCGACGTCTTTAATTTCCTGAATGAATATTTCGATGATCGTGTGATTGCTTTGGGCTATCCGAAACATACAGGAGGCGGCGTGGATTGGCCTCCCTATTCGCCAGACATGAACCCCTGTGACTTCTTTCTGTGGGGACACTTGAAAGACCAGGTGTAGCGCCAGAATCCAGAAACAATTGAACAGCTGAAGCAGTACATCTCGTCTGCATGTGAAGCCATTCCGCCAGACACGTTGTCAAAGGTTTCGGGTAATTTCATTCAGAGACTACGCCATATTATTGCTACGCATGGTGGATATGTGGAAAATATCGTACTATAGAGTTTCCCAGACCGCAGCGCCATCTGTTGTTGAAAATTATAACTACTGTAATTTCGAAAGTTTGTCCGCCTGAAAATGTACTGTTGTCCCAAGCATATTGCAACAAACGGTGTATTTCTATCGCTGCTCGTTTAGTTTTTATTGCCGTTTCAAATATACCGGTCATTTTTGAAACACCCTGTATATGTCTGCTTGATATAATTACGCAATCCGTTCGTGTTTGTATTGCTACAAATTGTGTGAACCAAGCAAGAACTCAGTGGTTGCTAACGATTAACATGAGGAGAGTTCTCGTCCGCCCCATAGCTGAATGGTCAGCATGTGTAACTGCCACCCAGCGGCACCGGGTTCGATCTCTGCACGGGACGGATGTTTCTTGCTCTCGGTGACTGTGTGTTGCATTGTCCTCATCATCACCGACACGCAAGTCGCTCAGTGTGGCGTCAACTGAAACGACTAGCAACTCGGCAGCCCATCTTCCCCATCTGGGGACTCCTAAACATCAGTGCCACACGATCGTTACATTTTCACCATACTTTTAGTGTAAGGTTTTCTAAGACGTTTATGGAATGCTGCTGGATGTCAGAAATCGTCAAAAGTGTTTTAGGATTGACTCTGAGGAAGCTTGCTGTTGGAATATGGAACAGTTTCTCGATCCGACATGCGTATATGCAATTCCGTAGATCTTAGAGATTCAAAAATTTCGGAAGAGGCATTTTGTTCGAGTACATAAAAGAGTTCGCAAATTTCAGAACACTTCCAATTTTTGCATCGTGAAAGTGTCACGAGACAACTGGAAGACGCTTCTCGCGTTTCTACACCAACTGGAATTATTGCAGCTAAGTTTTGCCCACAGTTTAAAAATAAGTTGTTTAGCTGTGTACCTGTCCGTAAGCAAGAGGGCTCACGACAAACTTTAGATACGTAGTAAACATAGGCATCTGAAAGAAATCGGGTCACGAGTTTCGAATGACATTATTACTTAAAAAAAGAGATTTTATTTGGAATGTGATTTGAGAAATGAAATGGATTCACAAGGAATTATTTGCAGTAGAATTGATGATTTCTCACTTTTTGCTGAAGAAGATTGTGGGTTGGAAGTCCAACAGTAGTCATGAGTAAAGCCCAATCAGGAGTGCATTGCATGTGCAGAACTTATTTTCTCTGTAAATCAAATAAAGTTTCTGATGAGTCGTTTCAGAAGAAGAAATGTCTGAAAACTAATTTAAAAAGAACAAAAAAAACGTTAATTTAATAAATGACAAAGATCTGGTGCAATAAGTGGCAATGGATATCAGATTTACTATTATTCTTAATACTTTTTATTCACAGATGACGAAAAAGTGATTTATTCCTGTAAGTGAATAATGTTTCAAATAATATTTGTTATTCACGAATAAAGAAATATTATTTGTATCTATATTCGTTATTCGTCATTCGCATAGATTTCGCCCGAGCTTGGTGCTAAGCAAGTGCATCGCGCGTGTGGACACTGAAAATTTACAGCCTGGGTGCAGGACCGTGAAATCCGCCTGCATGTGGGCAAGCCCTCTCGCAGTTGTGCCAGCAGTTTGGCCGCGGTTGGGGAAAAAAAAAGAGCGCGTAGAATAACATGGCCGGTAGAAGTGCAATCGACGGAGCAAGCGTGGGGAGAGCGATAGTGGTGGGTGTTGCGGGCAGGCACTGTAGGAGAAATGTCGGGCGCTGGAGCCTGGAGGGGAAGCGGCGTCCTACACTGGGAGCCTACACTCACATTTAAAAAAAAAATATAAAGTGGAGCCCCTCCACGACCATCACTTGCATGATGATCATTCAAAAACATCTGTCTCCTCTGCTCTGGTAATTATCTAAAAAGAATTGCGCTAAAAATGCAACAAAAGCAACGACTTATTTTCGCCTGGCTTGTTAACTATTTGTAACTTTCAGAGAAGCGTCATGAGCGACCAACATTTCTCATGTTGTCATGTTAAAATTTGCTTCTTTCGCCAAAACACGGCGGAGTTCACATAATGTCAGTTTATTAACGCTTGAAGCACAAATGCGAGAGGATTCTGAAACAGTGATTTAAGATTATTGAGGAAAGGAGGAAAAGTAAGGTTAATAACTTATGAAAAAGCAAATTCTCAGTACAAAAATAAACGTGTCATGTCTTCACTTACGTTGTTCCAACACTCACAGCTCTTCTCGTTTCACTAGCTATCGACGATCCTTAAAAATTACGTTCATTCATCGAAAAAGTCTACAGTTAGTGCAATAACACGGTAGATAATGAAGTTTTGCATGAGAACAATATGACAAAATATTCTGTTCTTTGACTGTTATCAGTTGCAAAAAATCTCCTTTCGATATCGCAAACCGTTCGTGAAAAATGGGGACTGTTGTGAATATTTCACTCTGGCTTTATCTATGGCGCTCGCGGTCGAAGCTGGCTGTGCCACATAAAATCAGTTTTCCCGAGATTGGTGGCATAGGTACCTGCACTCAAGACTAAAAAAAAGTTTAGTATGTTACCTAAATTTCATACGCAGCAACGTATTATTAACAGGCACCAAATGCAAGATCATAGCGACCCCTAATTTTTACTGCAAACTTTTTCGAATTGTGCGTAGTGCAAACATCGCATTAACTATGACCATTGGCGAAATGGTGGGCACGTCTTGATGAAGTTCACAAAAGCTATAAGTAATGCAAAAAGGAATTTTTTAAACTGAACAGTTTCTGTAAAATCGGTTGAGATAGGTAGCATGGCGTGCACCTCGATTCTGTCGTCCCAGCACGTAGCTAACCTGCTGAAAATGGGCAAACACTGTCAGCTTCCCCTTCCGAACAAATGAATAAACTCACCCAGGCTTCAAACAGAAATTGGTCACAGGGCATCGGCCACCGTGTAGTGCGCAGATCTTTTTTTGTTTTACGTGCGCTCACGCGGCTGTCATTAGCATCGGGAATTGCCGGCAACTTCCGCCAACGTTGGCGGGCGTCCTTGCCTTCTCATTCGCAGACCGCAGGTGCGTGTGGACTAAGCGGACCGGCTACGCACTTGCAGGGTTCTTGAATGCGAGATTTCAATTAGCTATGCGGTGCGGCGTTTCCCGGCGTACACGACTGTCCCCAGTTAGGCGGAATCGTGGTGACAGCGCTGTTTACCCTTCACTATTTGTGCTTGGTGTGACGGTTCATCACAGGTCCAGTGGCTGTTGGCACTAAAAGAGACAGTCTAGCAATCTGTCGTCATAAACCTTTAATAATAATGGCGGAAGAGAGGGATGAGAATTCTCAATATCTATTGTACAGGTATACAGGTAAATAATGGGCATGTACTGCAGATCCGCAGTAAAACGACGTTACAACACCATGCAGAAAGAATGAAAAGACCTACTTGACAATAAAACAGCAAAAAATTACAATGATCGAGAGACAGGGTTCATTATTCTGTACACCAAAGAGCACTTTTTATTAAATCTGCAGGCATGGAGCAGGTGAAGAAACTGAACTTAATTTCTGAAGTCGAATGCATTATTGCACTGTGTTTCTTCACTTTTCGACGGAATTCAACGAAGGGTACGGGTGGGTTGCAGAGCTCTCACTTTAAGTGGACTTCATTGCACACTGTCCATAGTAAGACACTGAAAGGTGAGAAACAAATTATTTCTGATTTGATGCGGTTGAATTTTAAAAGAAATTAAAAATTCTGACAAAAAAAACCAGTTAAGGTCCCTGAGGTCACAAGCGTTAAAGACAATGCGAGGCCTGGAGAATTAATTGTGGTCTGGAAAGAATTACAAGAAGTCTTTCCTAAACGTCTCTGAGGACACTGCCACTCTCTCAACTGTTTTGGAACTGTTTTTGTGGGATCTTTCCCACTCGTTGCTTATAGGGTGCCCTTTGGAGTTACATCGATGTTACAAGTACATGCAAACAGTAATATTCATCGCTATAGTCATAAGTCCAGACAAGTAACTGGTAAGGATCACAACTAGTTCTTGTAGCACACTCGGCAAATACGTTTCACTATTGTCAGTACTCTGAGGCGATCTGAGCGGTCGAGGCTATCAGGTGTCTCTCTTGGCGCGGCGCGGTCCAATTCCGCTCACTATTGCCTGACGTTTTCTCAACGCTTTCTCTGGTCTTGCGTTCCGTATCTTCGTTCCGGCGCTTGCTTGTGGTTACACCAGAACATTCCCTCCCCCCCCCCCCACCTCTCTTCCAAGCGACGGACCGTTATCGTGTATGGAGTGTGACCACGGTGGGGGAAGCAGGAATGTAGGCGAGGAAGCGAAGGCTCCGTCTCAATGGGGTTGTCCCGCGGTGTCGTGACGACAGCCTCTGGTGGCTGCTGCGACCGCACTGTCCTCTGGACCCGTGGATCTGGAGGAAGAGAGACTGAAAGATCATCGTGCACGTGGCAGAGCCCAAGTAGCCAAGTCGACGGACTATTTCGCCTGGCGCTCACCGTCTGCTGCCGCTAAAACTCCTGTAAAATATCATGTGGCGCGAAGCGATACATGCGGCCTTCCTTCGGCGCTGGAAGCTGAGGAGGGTTGAGCAGGTGGAGCAGTGTCCGATGGCGGCGGCCGTAAAGCAATTCCGCCGGCGATGGTCCATCTCGAGGGTGCGCACGAGATGAGGCGAGAAACAGATGCAGTCTTTTAACCCTGACGAGTGCGGAGCGAAGTTAGGCCATCTGCTGATTGAAGGTTCTGACAAAACGTTCCGCTTTGCCGTTTCACTGCGGATGGAACGGTACACTAGTTAGATGCTGTATGCCATTGTGTTCACAGAATGTTTCAAATTCATATGACGTGAACTGAGGTCCAATGTCTGAAACTATTAATTTATGTAAACCTTCGACGCAAAGAAAAAAAAGATGACAACATCTGAATTGTGCTACGTGACGTTGTCGAGTTCATTGGGCAGAAAAAGGAAACTTGCTATACGAGTCAACCACAGTCAACCAACTAGTGTTCCAAAAAGGTCCCTCAAAGTCTATGAGCGCACGTTGCCATGGTGATTGCGACTTAGGCCAAGCAGAGTATTTTTGTGGCGGAGCGGACGAATTTTCCGCAGATGCATGACACTGTGACGTCATCTGTTCTATTTGGGTGTCCATACCCTGCCAAGTACAGTGTCGACGCACTAACTATTTCGTACGAACAATCCCCCAGTATTCGTGGTGAGGAAACTCAACACTTCTTATTGCAAAGCTTTAGGGATCAACACACGCGACTGTCCACTGTCATTTTGAACAAGAATCACATCTTTCTGTACAACGAGGCTATGCAGACTGGAGAAGTATCGGTGCACTACGGAGTTATGATATTCAGTGAATGAGGCCAACATGTGCGAATGTATGTTAGCAAAATGTTCCAATCTGAATCAGCTTCCGTGGCCTGTGCAATTTTCTAATAGTTCAGCGGAAAAGACTGAAGCAATTCACAATCCTGAGCATCGATGTGACAAGATGCAGCAGAAGCGTCAAAGTCTGTGTCAGGGCCAATCGGAAGGGGTGAAAGCGCGTCCGCATTACCACGTTGAGCCGTCGAACGATACACAATCTCGTACTGGTATTGAAATAACAACAAAGCCCATCTTTGCAATTTTGCGGAAGTTCGTACAGGGACCAGTTTCATCGGATGAAACAAGTACTGCAAAGGCTTGTGATCCGTTACTAAGTAGAATTTTCTGCCATACAAATAATGGTGCAATTTGGTGACATATACAATAACCAAAGTCTCTTTCTCAATTTGAGAATAGTTACACTGAGCTTTGGACAATACTTTGGAAGCGAAAGCAAAAGGTCTGTCTTTGTCACCAATTCTGAGCGAAATCACTGCACCGATTCCGTATGAGGAAGAGTCAGCTTGCAATACAACCGGTTCGTCAGAATCAAAGTGATCTAAGCATCGATCACTGAGCAATTCATATTTAAGTTTATGAAAAGCTACTTGGGACTCATCTGTCCAAACAAAGGGGACATTCTTGTGAGCCGGTCGGGGTGGCCGAGCGGTTCTAGGCGCTACAGTCTGGAACCGCGCGACCGCTACGGTCACAGGTTCGAATCGTGCCTCGGGCATGACTGTGTGTGATGTCCTTAGGTTAGTTAGGTTTAAGTAGTTCTAAGTTCTAGGAGGCCGATGACCTCAGAAGTTAAGTCCCATAGTGCTCAGAGCCATTTGAACCATCTGAGACATTCTTGCGACGCAAGTGATGCAATGGTACTGCGGTTTGTGCAGCATTCGGTGTGAACCGAGTATGATAGTTCATTTTCCCCAAGACTGACAGCAATTCTGTGATATTGCGAGGAACTGGCAAATCTCGTATGGCTAACAAATGCAACTGAAAGGGGTGTACAGCCTGACTGTTTATGACATCACCAAGATACTGTAACTCAGGTTTAAAAAAAATCACACTTGTCTAGTCTACACTTAAGTCCTGCAGTGTATAACACACGAAACAAAGCACACAAATTTGCAATATGTTCTTCAGGAGCATGACCTGCTACGACAACATCGTCCAATTAGTTTGAACAGTTTGGCACTTTTGCAGTCAGCTGTTCCAAATACTGTAGGAAAATGGCGGGAGCGGAAGCACCGCCAAAGGCAAACGCAAATATTTAAACAAACCCGGATGAGTATTTACTACCCACACGTTTTTAGATTCTTCATCGATCAGTATTTGAAGATACGTGTCACACAAATCAATTTTTGAAAAGTAGCGTCCAGAGCCTAATTTGTCCAAGAGATCCTCTGGGCAGGTCAATGGATAAGTATCAATCACAGGTTGTGCGTTGATTGGAGATTTAAAGTCAACACAGAGTCAAATTCGACCTGAAGATTTGGGGAGCAAAACCAGTGGACTTGCCCATTGACTAACTGATATGGGCGCATTAACTCCGCTATCTTGCAATTCTTTATGTTCAGCAGCGACTTTTTCCCGTAATGCAATGGGAACGGTTCTGGCACGGCAAAATTTCGGCTGACCTTTGTCTTTCAGATTAATATGTGCAAAAAAATCGTCAGCTTTGCCTAAACCTTCAAAAACAGTTCCGGGAATTATTTTAGCAAGCTAGCTACACTGTCTTTTGCATTGAATGAAGACACTAACAACACATTGTCCTGAATGTTAAACCCAGACAAATCGAAAGAAGCAAGACCAAATATGTTCTCACACTCACGTAATTGTAGCACTGTAAAAGCCCCTGTCTGCATATGCGAGCGATACGTAGCAGGCAAAGTACATGTTCCGAGAATGGGAATGTCCATTATAATCCCTCAGTTGCATGCTAGTTTTAGACAGGCGAGGGAAGCCTAACAGTTCATATGTGTGACGATTTAGCATTGTGACAGAGGGACCTGTGTACGTCTGAAATTTCACATGTTTCCCACAAATAAGTAAATGAACAAAAAGTTAGTTTCTACGTTTCACTAACAAAACTGCATGGTTGCTAGTTGCAGACTTGGAATATACTGCATTAATGACACTGGCCTTGTGAGTACATTTTTATGAGTGAGCCGAATTCTTATGTTTGTTCCATTGTAAACATACGGATTGCACATGTCCGTTTCTGCCACAAGTGTAAAACTGAGCCTGTTGGGAGGGGCAAAGACTTAATTCTGTTCGCCTGTGTAGCCGCCTGTTTAGCTAACTGCTTATGCAGCGTGGAACGTTGTTTACTCAGCGTGGCTAGTACAACCCGCCGGTGCGGAAAATGGGGCGATCGCAAGCAAAGGACTCAACCCAAGAGATAGCTGGCTGCTGAAATTTATCAGGCGAGAGGACACCAGAATCATACTGATCTAATATTTGCATTACCTGTAGAAATGATGGATTGGACTGTTTCAAAATCCTCTGAGTTTGACATCAGGTCCATTCTGCACGATCGCATCACGCAACATAATATCTGAATATAAAGCACCGCAAGCACATACGAATTTGCATTTCCTCGACATACCTTGAACACCTGTTACCCACTCACGATAAGTTTCTCCTGTCAGATTTTTGCAGTTAAAGAATTTATACCTAGCTTCTACCACATTTACTTGTTGGTCATAATAGTGATTTAGTGACGCTACCACGTCGTCGTCAGCAGCTTCACTCGGAGTGGCGTTAGGGAAAAGTTTGGTAATGAGGCGTAACACTGCACTTCCTACTGTGGATAACAGATATGGAAGTTTCAAAGTACCTAGTACATTGTGGGCGTTGATTTTGGCTTAAAATTGTGACAACCACTCGAGCCATTCTTCATCTTGTTCACAAAACTGTGGAAAAGGTGGCATAGCAGCTGTAGTAGGCGCCCAGTAGCTGCTGCACCGTGTTCAGTAACGTGGACATTTGTTGAGTCTGGAACTGAAACATCTGCATTAGCTGTGTGGCATCTAACGCTTGCAGCTGTGGCGCCTCAGCAGGGGGCGGAACAGGTGGGGTGGGTATGCTGGAAGACACAAATACAAAAGAAGAAAAGGCTAGCAAGTAAAATTAGGACCCAGCAAAGAAATTTCTGCAACGCCCACTTGAAAACACTGATTAGCAAAAACGACAAGAAACTGTTAAAGCAAAGAAGCGCCCCAGCAAAGGAAAGACAAGAGAGAAATAAGGCGCCAGCAAAAAGACGGGAGCGAAAATTCCGTGGCCGCCAGGCACTGGCTTCGGCGGATACTCGTCGCCAAATGTCGGATCTTGCCCACTCGTCTCGTATAGGGTGCCTATAGGATGCTGTGTTTTCGGAATGCTATACAACAATTGAAGCAAATAACATTAATAATTTTTATTACAAATAAGAAGATTGACAATACTTAACGTAGAATTTACGATGGTGTCGCTAGCGATGGGCGATATGCAACTTAGGTCCGAGTCCTTTCCTATACACAATGTTCATGCAAATTTGACAGACAGTGTCAGTTTGTGGGTATTATAAAGACAAGTTGCGCAACGGGTTGATCTGACAAGGACATTATCCCTTTTCTCCGGCAAAAACTGTTTTGGTCGCTGGGCGGTCGGCCGGCTGGCGCAGCTGCGTGCTAACTCACCCACCTACAGGCCGGTTGCCTCCGCTGAACAAAAACTCCTGTGGCCGTCGTGTCTTGAATGTTTGTGTACGCCAGCCTCGACTTTTTAATCTCGGTGCGCACTTGTGAATTATTTATTATATATGCATATTGATTAAATGGAAATACTTAAAATTGACTCTACCCTATCGGGTTTGGGCTCGAATGAAACGTCTTGATACGCAGAATACGATGGTGAGGTCGGAATATGGAAGAAATGAAGGTCAAGAGACCTCGCCACCATACAACAGTTTGTGGATCACTGATAACTGCTATTGTAGCGCTCTCTGCTACGTGTGTCTGAATACTGAGCTAATATTGAGCGGCCGCGGCTGACAGGCGTGGCGCTTATATTCTCCTCTTATAGAGGGCGCTCATGTCATGGTGGAGTCCTAATCAGGACACCATTGGCCGATGTCGTTTCACCGCCTTCTCTTCTCTTGCGTTATTCATCTTCGTTCCGGCGCTTATGGTTACGCCAGAACACTTAGCCACTGAGGGCCTTTTTTGTGCTATATTAAAAGCAGTGTTGCAGGCTTAATTATTCAACTAGTCATAAAGGTAGTAAACCTTTTAACTCATTTTGTTACTAATTTGTTAGTGTTGTAGAACCTTCGTTGTCCTATCCTGTTACCTGACCCTGGGGCATAGCTGTTTAACTGCACCAGAAGCAGTTTCACGAACTCACATGCTCGGCCTAACGTAACAGCAGTGGCAACTCGGCCTCCACAGCAGAAACGACGAGGCCTTCACAGCTCTCGAGACTTAGAGAAAGCTTTTCACTATGTTCATTAGAGTACCTATTTGAAATTTTGAAGGTAACAGCGGTACGCACAGTGAACGAAAGACTATTTACAACTTTTACAGAAACCAGATGGCATTTATAAGAGCTGAGGGCATGAAAGGGACGCAGTGGTTGAGAAGGGTTGTAGTCTATCTCCAGTGTTATTCAATATGTACATTACGCAAGCATTACGGGAAACCAAAGAAAAATTTAGAGAAGAAATTAAAGTTCAAGTAGAAGAAATTAAGATTTTGTGGTTTGCTGATAATATAGTAATTTTGTCAAAGTCTTTAAAGAACTTGTAAGAGCAATTGAATCGAATGGATAGTGTCTTGAAAGAAGGGTATAAGATGAATATTAATGAAAGAAAAACAAGGGGAATGGAATGTAGTCGAATCATATTATGTGATTCTGAGAAAAATAGCTCAGGAAATGAAAGACTTAAAGTAGTAGATGAGTTTTGTTATTTAGGCAGTCCTTTGTCTCATTGCCCATCTCCTCGTCCTCCGTTCTTTGTCCAACTCTTCCTGCCCCATCTCTCTCTCTATTCAGCACCCCCTTCACCTCCTCTGTCTGTCTGTCTGCTCCTCCCCATTCTCTCTCTGCTGGTATCCTTCTCCCACCTCTGTCCATCTCATCCTCTTCTACCCTGTAGCCTTCCCTACCTACACACCTCTCTCAGACCATCTCCTTCGCCCTCCTTCTCTGAACATTTCCTCCGGCCCCCATCCTCTGCCCATTTCCTCCCCTGCCTCTGTACATTTCCTTCTCCCCCTCTCTTTGTCCATCTCTGCCTACCCGCTGTTCTGTCCATCAGCTCCTCCCTCTTCTCTCTGTTCAGCACCTCCTACCTCTTCACTCTATGTCCATTCTTTCACCCTCTGTCTCTGTAAGTCACCTGCACCAACTCATTCTTTGCACCTCCTCCTCCCTCTCTAAGTGTCCCTTTCATCCTCCAAACTCTTTCTTTCCATCCCTGCCCCTTCTGGCCACCTAGTCACCCCCACCCCAATGAGAGCCAGGTTCTTACCATTGCACAATTTCTTTCCAGACAATAAGTGTGATATGTCCCAAGTTTGATTGACTTCGATCCAAGGAATTAGAAAGAAATGTGGAACATACACACACTACACACACACACACACACACACACACACACAAATACACACACACACGAATACACACACACACACACACACACACACACACACACACACACACACACACACAAATACAGACACATAAAAGAGGACCATTCAAAAAGCAATGCAACACATTTTTACTTGCCCAATTTCGCCTGAAAAAAACGTGGATTTTGTTGAGGAACATCGTGGAATATACCCTCTTTAGCCCCTACAGTTTCATGATGGTCCGATAAATGGCAGTAATATACACAGCCTTGAAATTGGCTTCTATAACGGAGGTGCGCTCCAGGCAGAAGGCTGTCATTGAGGTTTTTGTCTGAAAACTAGCGCATAAAAGATATTCATAGGCACCTTCAGAACATCTATGGTGACCTGACAGTGAACGAAAGCACGGTAAGTCGTTGGGCGACGCGTCTGTCATCATCGCAACGAGATCGCACAAACCTGTCCAATCACCTGCATTCTGGCAGGCAGCACACAGCAGTGATTCCTGTATCTACATCTACATCTCTGAACGTCTGGACATTCTCATTGGAGAAGATCGACAGATCGGAGTCAAACACCTCGCTGCTCAGCTGGACGTGTCTGTTGGTAGTGCTGACACACGCGTCCACCAGTTGAGATACTCGAAGACGTGTGCCCACTGCGTTCCTCGCTACTTAACGGACGGCCATAAACAGCAACTAAGGATCATCTTTGCGGAACTAGTTTCGCGTTATGAGGTTGGTTTTGCTAATTTTTTGTCGAACTTCGTCGCAGGCAACGAAACATGGGTTCATCACTTCGAAATGGAAACAAAACGGCAATCCATAGAGTGGCGCCGCCACCACATCTCCTCCGAGGAAAAAGTTCAAAGCCGCGCCCTCAGCTGTGGCGATGGGCTTGTGTTTGATGTCCGCCTTCATGTGCAACAACCAACTCTGAGGTCTATTCTGCTGCCCTTAGGAAGTTGAAGAAACGACTGTAGTGTTTTCGTCGCCGCAGAAATGCAAACGAGCTTGTGCTTCACGATGACAACGTAAGGCCTCGTACAAGTTTGCGCACCTGAGAGGAGCTCACAAAACTGCATTGGACTGTTGTTCCTCATCCACCCTACAGCCAGGATGTTGTGTACATAGTTCCGCATAGTCAGCGCGTACACAAATTTCCCACTAGAGCGCGCCCCGCTAAGCACAACAGCACAGGCACAGCGCTCGTCCATCTCCGCACTACGAGATGGCGCTGCCTTAGAGACGGACCAAATTCTGCTTCCACCTATCCACGTATTAATATGTAGCGCAGCCAATGAGATTGCTGCTAACGTAGAACCTTTTCTCCTCGTGGACCACACTCGCGCAGTGATACCTGAATGCACGAGGTATTATAACGAGTGTACAGACCTCCGATTAGTCAGTCTGCATTTGTCTGTATCAGTCTGTACCAGTCTGCTTTAGTCTGTACCAGTCTATAGTCAAGTTTCAGTCTGCGCCTAATAACATTACCATATTCCTGTACATAGTCATGAAGATAAGTGAATAGGCACTTTGCCAAGTATCAGAGATATATGAGAATAAGATTAACGTACCAAGACCAAAGGAACTTCAGATTGTCAATTGTAAACAGCATCCAGAATCAAGTTACATAATGTTTATGCTTGTTATTATTTTAATAAATGTGTGTGAAAATTAATCAAGTTCTGTTTAAAGTTGGTCACCGTCAATCTGCTACTCTAAGCGTGCAAGTGACATTTCTATCGTCTGACCTAACAGTAGAAGATAAACACGCCACGACAAGACCACGAGTTGTATTGCTGACACTTGCCTACTTCGTTAGAGCGACAAGTCAAGTAATCTGATGGTCTATGTACCGAAGGTCTTACAGTACGCACACCACACAGGATTTCGCATCTTCCGGGTACTATCAGTTTGGCCCATTGAAGGCTGCACTCCGCGGGAAGCAACACATGGATAGCTAGGAGGTTTTTGATGCAGCAGAGCGTTGGCTCCGATATTGAGCAGTACAGTGGTCCATGAGGGCATACAGCTCCTCCCAATAAGGTGGTGCAAGGCCGTCGCATAGAACGGAGATTATGTTTAAAAATATGGTTTCGTAGTGGGGAAAAGCATGGTGTATTGGTATCCTGTATAAAACTAACGTGATTTCAGAAAAAAATGGTGTTGTATTACTTATTTAATGCCCCACACATATCCATTTGTGTATACACCAGCCTAATATACACGGCTTCTCACATATACGTGTATCGTACATACAGGGTGCCTCATAAAGAATCGTCAGTATTCAGGGACATGACACCAACTATCATTTGAAGGACAAAAATTGATAGCTCCATTCCGAATGGTTTCCGAGATAAAATACATATAAAGTACACTCTTATGTATTTTCTGTATTATTCAGTGCATTGTCAGCTAAGTTTGCAACATGTATTTTACGAAGTATCAAATGAAAAATACTTGTTTTCAAGACATTCACCTCTAAGCATTATTGTGCATGTCACATTTAAGGTGTGGTACAGTTGTGACGCGACTGTCACGTAACGCTGGCCGATATTTCATTATTATTCTGTTCATTTCTTGCCTCTTTTTGTGGAGAATACAACGCTTGCTGACAAAAGAAGAAGGGTTCAAATTGTCTTGTTAATAAACGAGCGGGATATTTTGACCACAGGTCAGTCACAGAGGTTATAGAGAAGGGAAATGTGTCCCTAGGACACTGCAACTCGTGGAAGCGCTTGCAATAAGTCCCTGCCCCACGATTTGGCGGCGAATGAGGTTTTCTCCATTGAAGGCAGACAATGTTAAGCCCACTGCAGGTCTTAGAGTGTAATTGTGCGTGACACATTCACCTGCCTGTACGCAACTATAAGAATGGGCAGCTATGGCGCCACTTGACCACTTTTCCTCAAAATCTTGTTATGCAGTCGGCTGAATCTTACCTGCCATCACGGTTAGGCATGAAGGACTCGACCAACGAGTGTCACACAGCTAGCAGCCGATACCAACCTCTTTCAAGTTGAGATGCATTCCGTAAGCCAAGACTGGGAAATTTCTTCAGGCTTCCCTTGTACTCATGTAAATAAAGCTAAATTCTCTCTTATCACTGTCGCAGTAGCTGGGTATCCTCTCCTCCATGCAAAATTCTCCTAAATGTCAGAAATACGTTTTAGAGGAGGAGAATTGGCGGCACTTGAGGGGAAGTCGGCTGGGGCATTCCTGTACTGCCGTGGAGAGAGAGAGACTAGCGGTCCTGCCTCAGATGGAGGGAGACTTCTCGTCCTGACACCAACTGAGGCCGACATCTCCCGAGTTTTGAGTAAGTGACGCGTTTCGCGTTAGCGCTATCCACTTTCCAACTTGCAAGGTTTGCCTGATTAATTCTGTTGTTTCATGGTTCTTGGACTCGTTCAATTTACATTTGCAATCTGCACACATTAGGAAAGCTATTAAGGTTTCCCAAATAGTCATCGACGTAGATGAGGTATCTCTCGACAGCGTTAATGTACCCGCTGTGTGTGATACGGATAGAAAATCGCCATATGCTGACAACAGAATTAACCTGCACCATTTCAACAATGCGTTGCTGTTCTAGCACAGGTTCTAGAGCACTTAGTTTACCAATATTGTGACTTTGAGTTCATTGTCTTGCAGCAATCTCGGCGAAAGCTTGTTCTCTGTCATTTTAAAATAATATATGTCGCGATCATAGAATAAGTAACTGGTTTATTAGGCTCAATTTAATTTTTTATCTCAAGACCAGACTATTGTCCTACAGCTGATCCAGGTTAGCAGAGCCACTGAACAAATGTAAACCTTCTATACCTAATTTGTTTTTGTCTCACTGCGATGGTGTGCGATTGGAAAGCAGATATGAACCCGTTTGTTTAATCATTAAACATGGGAATATTTTGATCTGTGATTATGTTTGTATCTACAATTATCACAAACATACGAGATTGTATCTGCAATTATCGCAAACATAGGAGATTACCTTAATGTTTTCTACAGTTTAATATAGGTAGTGACTTCTGGGCCACCTTACATATAGTTGACAGATGTGGTGTATAGATCAGCTCAGTACTCTGCTTTGTTTTCGTATTTATTGATTTACTCTTCCACGCACATCCTCACGATGTTACCCACTTCCACCTGGCTCTTAAGATTTCGTCCTTTTCCCACCTACCTCCTTATACTCTCTCCATCTTTCATCCCACACCCTCTTACTTTTCCAACTGCTTTCTAACTCCCTCTTCTCTTTTCACGTGCTAACTACTCCTGTCCCTCATCCACTTACCTTCCACACCTACCCCATATTCCCACTTCCATCTGTGCATCTCCTCCTCCCTTTCTTTCTCTCCTTCATTTCTTCCCCCTCTCTCTGTCCATTTCCTCCTCCCATCTCTCACTGTCCATCTTTCCCCACCTCTCTCTCTGTCCATATTCATCGCCTGCTCCCTGCCTATTTCCTTCTCCCCCTATTCTCTGTCCTTACACTCCTTTCCTGCACCCTCTGTCCTTCTCCTCCCCTCTCATTCCATCTCTTGCTCCCCATTTTTTCTCACCACTTCCCATGTCACACCCACGCCAATAGGACCTAGGTGGTTCTTATGCCAACAGTATTGATTTCTAGACCATAAGTGTTATGTGTACAAAGTTCGGTTTAAATCGATCCCGTGTTTTAGGAGGAGATATGGAACGTATCTAGAACCTATCTATACTTACACACATACACACACACACACGCACACTTTATTCAGTTGTATCAGTTTACAGCTACATCATTAAATACAATACCTGAGATTTGTGTGGTTAGCCACATATTTATTCGCAGTAGTAAATCTTTCAGGAAATTCACCTCATTTTGATTTAACGCTTATGCACACCTGAATCCAAGAAGTTATTATTATCACTACTGCTATGTTACTTTCTTTCCTCTTGTCACGTTTATGTCGGTATGACATGTTTCGCCGTGACTTTTCATTTTACATCTACATCTACATTTATACTCCGCAAGCCACCCAACGGTGTGTGGCGGAGGGCACTTTACGTGCCACTGTCATTACCTCCATTTCCTATTCCAGTCGCGTATGGTTCGCGGGAAGAACGACTGCCGGAAATCCTCCGTGCGCGCTCGAATCTCTCTAATTTTACATTCGTGATCTCCTCTGGAGGTATAAGTAGGGGGAAGCAATATATTCGATACCCCATCCAGAAAAGAACCCTCTCGAAACCTGGACAGCAAGCTATACCGCGATGCAGAGCGTCTGTCTTGTAGAGTCTGCCACTTGAGTTTGCTAAACATCTCCGTAACGCTATCACGCTTACCAAATAACCCTGTGACGAAACGCACCGCTCTTCTTTGGATCTTCTCTATCTCCTCCGTCAACCAGACCTGGTACGGATCCCATACTGATGAGCAATACTCAAGTATAGGTCGAACGAGTGTTTTGTAAGCCACCTCCTTTGTTAATGGACTACATTTTCTAAGGACTCTCGCAATGAATCTCAACCTGGTACCCGCTTTACCAACAATTAATTTTACATGATCATTCCACTTCAAATCGTTCCGCACGCATACTCCCAGATATTTTAGAGAAGTAACTGCTACCAGTGTTTGTTTTGCTATCATATAATCGTACAATATGTATTCGCAATACATTACATTCGTCTATGTTAAGGGTCAGTTGCCACTCCCTGCACCAAGTGCCTATCCGCTGCAGATCTTCCTGCATTTCGCTGCCATTTTCTAATGCTGCAACTTCTCTGTATACTACAGCATCATCCGCGAAAAGCCGCATGGAACTTCCGACACTATCTTCTAGTTCACTTACATATTTTGTGAAAAGCAATGGTCCCATAACACTCCCCTGTGGCACGCCAGAGGTTACTTTAACGTCTGTAGACGTCTCTCCATTGAGAACAACATGCAGTGTACTGGAATGAGATTTTCATTCTGCAGCGGAGTGTGCGCTGATATGAAACTTCCTGGCAGATTAAAACTGTGTGCCCGACCGAGACTCGAACTCGGGACCTTTGCCTTCCGCGGGCAAGTGCTCTACCATCTGAGCTGCCGAAGCACGACTCACGCCCGGTACTCACAGCTTTACTTTTGCCAGTATATCGTCTCCTACCTTCCAAACTTTACAGAAGCTCTCCTGCGAACCTTGCAGAAGGAGACGAGATACTGGCAGAAGTGAAGCTGTGAGTACCGGGCGTGAGTCGTGCTTCGGTAGCTCAGATGGTAGAGCACTTGCCCGCGAAAGGCAAAGGTCCCGAGTTCGAGTCTCGGTCGGGCACACAGTTTTAATCTGCTAGGAAGTTTCATATCAGCGCACACTCCGCTACAGAGTGAAAATCTCATTCTGGAAATATCCCCTAGGCTGTGGCTAAGCCATGTCTCCGCTGTATCCTTTCTTTCAGGAGTGCTAGTTCTGCAAGGTTCGCAAGAGAGCTTCTGTAAAGTTTGGAAGGTAGGAGACGAGATACTGGCAGAAGTAAAGCTGTGAGTACCGGGCGTGAGTCGTGCTTCGGTGTTTCAGATGGTAGAGCACTTGCCCGCGAAAGGCAAAGGTCCCGAGTTCGAGTCTCGGTCGGGCACACAGTTTTAATCTGCCAGGTAGTTTCATGCTGTGTACTGTTTTCTAAAAACTCTTCAATCCAGCCACACAGCTGGTCTGATATTCCGTAGGCTCTTATCAGGCGACATTGCGGAACTGTATCGAACGCCTTCCGGAAGTCAAGGAAAACAGCATCTATCTGAGAGCCTGTATCTAATATTTTCTGTGTCTGTTGAAAAAATAAAGCGAGCTCGGCCTCACACGATCGCTGTTTCCGGAATCCATGTTGATTCCTACAGAGTAGATTCTGTGTTTCCAGAAACGACATGATACGCGAGCAGAAAACATGTTCTCAAATTTTAACGGTGTCTGGTGTTGTTGCCGCTGTTTGCAGTCGGTTTAGCAGGCTTTTACTGGAGCGGTGGCAGCTAGTTCTGTGGGGGAATATAAAATACGTGACACGTTGGATTTGCTGCCCGCCCCGCCGGCCACGTCTTTAACCAGGGGACGGGGTCGGAGGCGTTTGTGCAGCTACTAGCGCCGGAGGTAGTTGAGCTCTTTGGAGCGAAACATCGGAGGGCAGCCACTTGCTATCTAAAGGAAACATCTCGCAGAAGCGAGTGCCGCGACAGCAGTGGAGAGGTCGGGAAGCCTGCGGCGGCGCCGGCGGTCAACGAGAGGCGCGACCAAGGAGGGAGCAGCGGTCGAGGTTGATGAATTGCTCTGCACTTGAGGGTGAGGTGTGGGCAGCACAGGGGGATGTATGGCGACTCCAAGGAGAGATTCCGCTAGCAGCCGTGGCGGCGCAAGTGGCTGACAAGTCGTGCTTCTTTTTTTCCGTTCCCTGTCCCTGAGTGGGTATGGCTCACTACTTGGGAGCATCTTGTTGCCCTATTCGGCTGTTTTAGTTGTATTCCTTTATTTTTTATAATTTTTGCAATTTAATATTCATTTATAACAGTATTTCTAATATACACTGCTGGCCACCGTAAATGCAACACCCTGAAGGAAGCATGCGAATCAAGTGAAATTTACACCATGGGTTTGCAGCGATGAGATATGCAACTGATTAGAATTTCAGCGCAGACGCACATCACGCGCGCCTGTGGCGCCACCTCATAGCGCCATTTAAGGCTTGGCGATTTCGACGAGTGTACGTTCGGCACGTGTGTTTACCTTGTGATCGTTTCACAAGACGATCAGTTATGCCTCGTAGACAACAGCGAAGATCGTTTGATCAAGTATCCGAGTTCGACAGAGGAAGGATAGTGGCTTACCGAGATTGTGGATTATCATACAGAGAAATTGCTAGTCGTGTTGGACGAAACCAAACAACTGTAATGCGGATATGTGACCGTTGGATGCAGGAGGGTACGACGGACCGACGTGGTCGATCGCATTCACCTCGGTGCACCACTGCACGTGCTGATAGTCAAATTGTGCGCATGGCAGTGACGGATCGCTCAGTGACATCCCGAACCATAGCACAGCACATTGCGTCTGTAACGCATCACCCAGTGTCTGCGCGTACCATTCGACGCCGTTTACAGCAGAGTGGTCTGTCCGCAAGACGTCCATTGGTTCGTCTACCATTGACGCAGAACCACAGACGTCTCCGTCGCCAATGGTGTGATGACAGACGGATGTGGACGGCAGAATGGAATGACGTTGTCTTTACTGGCGAGGCACGCTTCTGTCTGCAGCACCACGATGGTCGGATTCGAGTGTGGAGACACCGTGGAGAGAGGATGCTGGACAGCTGCATTATGCTCCGCCACACTGGTCTTGCACCGGGTATTATGGTATGGGGCGGTATATTACTCTCGCACGCCTCTAGTACGCACTGCCGGTACTTTAAATAGCCGGCGCTACATATCCGAGGTGCTGGAGCCAGTTGTCCTTCCTTACCTTCAGGGCTCGGCCACAGCCATATTTCAACAGGATAATGCGCGACCACACGTGGCACGCATTGTCCAAAGGTTCTTCGTCAATAACCAGATTGAATTGCTTCTCTGGCCGGCTCGCTCTCCGGATCTTTCGCCGATAGAAAACATGTGGTCCATGGTTGCTCAACGAGTGACCCAGATTACATCCCCAGCTGCCACACCAGATGATCTTTGGCAACGTGTGGAAGCTGCTTGGGCTGATGTACCCCAGGAACACATCCCACGTCTCTTTGACTCAATGCCGAGACGTGTGGCAGCGGTGATCTCCAACAATGGCGGCTACTCTGGCTACTGATTCTGGCAGGAACCACATGTCACAGACGTCTGTAAACGTAATCATTTGATACTTGGTCAACATGTTATCTACAAAATAAATTTTGTTGTGCTACCTCTTGTCTTTCTTGGTGTTGCATTTACGGTGGCCAGCAGTGTATATTGAAATCTGATAGTCAAGGGAAGGTAGGATTCGGCTACGATTGTGGTCGGGGCCGTAATCAGTTTCTATTGGTTGCCTTTTACAGACACACACAATGAATTTTAAACCACTAATTCCACACTCAACAATAAATAAAAATAACACACGTTATTAATGAAGGAATAAACAACTGTGTAAATGATAGTGTTTTCAGTGAGTTACAATTTAGCAAATCAACATTAAATACAGATACAGCAGATAACATTTTAAAAGCAAGCCACTGTGATCTGGGCAGAAGCGCTTACACGCCAGGAATGGCAATAAATTAAGAATTGTTTAAAACTCGCTGCAATTTACAAATTACAGGTATTGAAATATTAAAGGCAAGTCGCCAGAAAGACAGCAGAAGAAATCAGACGCCAGGAATGGCAGTAAATACACTTTTAAGGCTTACTGCTAAAATAAAAGTACGAAATTAGAATTTTAAGGCAAATGACTTACACGACTGGAACGGCAACAATATAAAATTTTAGAAACCTGCTGTAATACAGCAAATACAGCAGCAAAGGTTAATTGAAAAACAAGCAACTGATCACCTAGTGGTGAAATAAGATGATGGTAAACTTTGTAACACAACGCTTAGCATCCACTGAACACTACACTGCTATATTTGTTCCAGAAGGCGACCAGAATTATACGTTAGACATATATAACCTTTAATGTGAGCATTACAAGGTATTGTAATAAATAATACAATAATAAAACACAAGGACCAGTACATATGTCCCTTAAAGTGTACTGAGGCAGATTACACCCGCAGGAAGCGTGGACTGAAGGAGCGTTACGCTGAACTACTGCTCATCAGACGTTCTTTTAGAACACACATATCTTACAAGAACCAAGGGGCCACAGACGGTGCTCCAGGAATCGACCTCTGAGAACGTCTGGCAACACATACTTTCGCAAGCGATGAGATAGGGAGCCAAGAGTTGCATTCACTTCACAAGATGGTAACTCAGACTAGTGGCAGTCTAACGAATGACTAATGATAGTCTTGCTGAAGTTAGCTGACGTCCGATAAACCAAATGCAACGATGGAACAATACGCCAAATCCGGAACCGGCGGTCTGCACTACGTCCCCAGAATACTGTGTTTAGAGCGCTCACAACGAGAAAAGTACCACTACCGCCAGGTTAGAAGAATTATCAACCGGCATGCAATCAAGAAAGCTGTCAAAACTACACGCCTTACCGGGTAGCAGCGAGGAAATCTACACTGCCGGTGCGTACACTAACCCCAGGGCAGGAAACTGGGGCGTTAGCGGCCACCAGGAAAGAAAAATTACCGCCAGTTGAACTTAACAAATTGTAACAAGTTGAACGCAGAAAACAGTAATAAGAAGTCGAGGAAAGCTAATCAGATCCGCCTTCCCCAAGCACTCGTTGCTCTTTGCCTCGGCGACACTACTAGCAGCAACACGAACCCAAGTCACTGGAGAACCGCGAGATATCACAATGGTGGAGGTTTCTCAAATTGGATTGAAATTCACTCATCTTAAAGCTTGCTGGATCCGGTTTACGACGAGGTCATACCTCCTTGTGACCACAGGCCTTCCATCCTGCAGCCCATGCGTGCCGCCAGCGATCCCGGCGTGTTCTGGCAGTGCGCGGACCTGGCTCCTCCTGAGTCCTGAACCGAACTGGCCCACTCACACGACCTAGAGAAACAACGAAGTCGCCCCAAAGATAGGGCAACAGTTACTACATGTCCACAACCGCCGCTGCTGTCACTAGAGGACAGGCAACACTTGCGAAACCGAGTGGCGCAAGTCAACACGAGAAGAACACAAACAACCTCTACCATGCCAATCGGTACCGTCTGGACTGCAGCAGAGGGCGGAAACCTACAAACAGCACCAACGCGAGCCGCAGCACGGCCCATATATGTTTTATTTTCTTTTTCTTACTGTTTGTAACATGTAGATGGTAACTACTTTTGACAGGTTTGTATAGTCTCTATCGACAACATTTACGAATTCCTCTGCTTTGTGCTCTGGTGGTTGCTTACGTTTTTATAATTAATCTGTTTATCTGGTGGGTTTGTTTGCTTTACCTTTCGTTTTTGTGGATCTTGTATTCTATTTATGTACCTTTACCTCTGCTGTGTGCAGAGGCTGTTTGCTATAATTATTTTACTTCATCTGATTATTTATCTGGTGTATTTGTTCTAGCAACTGTGGGTTGTGAATGATATGTTCTAAATATGATCATTTTCCTCTGTTATGTCCGGAGGCTGGTTACTACAATTTGTATGCTTATGCTTTACTTATATCTACTCCGCCCTCGGATTCTTTAATTGTATGAAGCGTGTAGATATAAATTTGGTTTTCCATTGTCTTTCATCCAGGTGCCGATGTGTGTTCATGGTCTGGGTGAGAGATGTCATTGTTGGGGCGAGATCTGGGTGTATTTTGGTGATATTCTGAGCCATGGTTTGGTTAGGACGTATTTATTTCTGTTGGGGTTTTCTGGTGATCTGTGTCGTGGTCGTTAAGTAGTCTTCCATGTCCGGCCTTGTTTGCAGGATATGTCTTCCGTATGCTGCTCTTAGTTTTATAGAGGTGCTAGTTTGGCGGTATTGTATACTTCGTCGCTTGCTGTCCTGCTGCGAAGTCTCACGAAGCTTCTAACCTTGTTTTGGTGACGTGTAGATTTGGATAAGGGCCCGTGCGGGAGCGTTGGCAGACTCGAGCAGAAGGCCCAAGGCACCGCACTGGCGCCAGTTGGGGGTACGATTACGAAGCGAGTTAACAGTTAGCCGGTGGGTAGTGCTGGTGTGCCGAGCAGTCAGGTCTGCTACTCCACAAACGATTGGCCTGGGGCATGGCTGCCGAGTGAGGACGCAAAACCAATTCAGGACGGCGGTTGGGGTCTCTCCTGGGTGAAATCGCGGTAACTCCAAAGGATGTGAAGACTGGGGATTCCGTACTATAAGAGGAGCACCAGCAATGCGCTTCAATGCCCGACAGTGGAATATTGATCGGTTGAGTTCATTCAAGCTGTGTTTAGTGTACAGTGAGGGTCAGAAGAGACGTGCACCATAGAGCACAAAATTTGCGGAGTGAGCATTCGGATGCACAGATCGAGAATTCTGTTCGCAATATCTGCAGCAGCTCAAGTTACGTGTTTTTGGGACGGTGTATTTTAGACCTATAGAGCTCGGTGTATGTTGAGTGATATTACTCCGGTGTTACAGACAGATCACCTTCAGAGGTACCGTGAAAGGTTGTATACACGTTTTACAGACATCTTAACAATCTGATGCCAGGAACTGAAGCAGGCTTAAAGACGTGAAGCAATGGAACTGATTATTTTCGCCACAATATTATAGCTCAGATTTCACTTTATTTACGGTTTTTCGGCAACGGGGTAAGAAGTCACAGCCAACAGTATTGGTTTTTTACTTTTTCTAATGAACTTATGCACACTGTAGAGTCCCTGCTCCAATTAATTACATTACAATGACACTGTAGACGAACAGAAGTGTCACGAGAAAACGACGCGTTTGGAACTACGAAATTGTTACAGTAAATACGGTAAGCGATTTCCACCACCTGCTTGCCCCTTATTATTTTAAAATTTTCTTTATTTAAAATACTGATTTTCATACAAAAATAAAATAATACGTAAATTTCTTCGCCATTTTATAATGTAATGTAATGTGTGTGACATCTTATGTGACTTAACTACTAAGGTCACCAGTCTCTAAGCTTACACACTACTTAATCTAAATTATCCTAAGGACAGACACACGCACCCATGGCCTAGGGAGGACTCGAACCTCCGCCGGGACCAGCCGCATAGTCCGTGACCGCAGCGCCTAAGACCGTTCGGCTAATGTCGCGCGGCTCGCCATTTTATCAGAGAATTAAAACCATATACTACGCACATAAAATAAAAAATACAAGATCAGTACTCGAATTTTGGAGTAACAGCAGAAGTGACAGCTAAAATTTTTTTTATGTTTTCTATTGCACTGATTCATATTGTCCTTCCTGTTCTAATTAATTATGTTACAATGATGCTGAATAGGAAACTGTCTCATACATAAATACTTATATACAATTAAGATTTGAAACACTTCATAAATTGGAGAAAATTAATCAGACGGCGATGTATAAATGTTACTTGCATATGAACATAGCACCTGTATGTATTCAGTGACTGGCAGTTTACTCAAACACGCTCGCAAACTTATCTAGCACTTGTCTCGTAAACACATGGCCATAAAATCGCAGAAATTATATCTACAATACCGTTATTTGATGTTTTTCAACATATAAAGTGCCACATATCAATATGACCTTTACAGTCATCCATTTTATCTACATACCTACGAAAGGTAGCTTCCACATACTTCTCTTTTCCTCCGTAACATCGACAGTATTGCAATATAGCCGTTGCTGAAACTCAAAAGAGCAGAAACGTATACAAACAAGGTGAATACGTGTAGTATTCAAGTTTCGCTATTACCGTAAATTGTAGACAAGCCGTGTTGTCCCAAAATCACGTAACTAGCCCGGTTTCATGTTAATGACATGCGCGGCAGGCCATGCTCACTCCAAAGATATAGATGCTCTATGGTATTCACTTAGTGCAATTATTTTTCAGTCATATTCCAGGCGGAAGGACCGTGTGCACAATGTGGTGTGTTGAGGTTACTGTGTTTCCTTGCATGCTGGACATGTGTTTGTTTTCTCGAAATCAGAGGTATGTTAATTTCGTCTGGCATAATTACGCTATGGACAAGACAAAATTCGATGTGCTGCTGTACAGAGAATTGTAATTTCTATTGGATGGTAGCAGTGCTGTTAGTAGTGAGTAGCTGGTTAAGGGATTGGTTAGTACAAAATGCAATTAGCTTAAGTGCAGACGTATGAAAGCCCAATTACATTGAAGGGCTACTTTCTGTTTTATTGTCTGTATTATGTTGTTCTGTTTTCTAGATTTTTTTGTAAATTTTGCAATTATTGTATTTTTATGACCAAGAGACCGAATATTGTGAGCTGTTTGTGTTCTTCTTGTTCCCATGAAGCTTTGTGTTACTGGGACAGTATTAATTTCTTTATTATTGCGCTGAGGAAATTTTGATTCATTTATTGAGTTGCTCGAACGCCCAGTCTTCAGAAACTGTACCTGAGTTACATAGTACAGTTTGTCAAATTACTACTTTGTTAATAGTCAAACATTTAATTTTTATTTGAATAGTAGTAGTATAATTACGTCATACAGAGTGAATGTATTGACATTTAGTAACTATTTTAGTAGCTTTGTTACATACTGAGTGTATAATGTGATAATTTTGTAATTTGACTAAGCCTTGCATGTTTATACGCACTGATGTTATATTTGTAAGTATAATTTTGCACATCGCTATTTTTTTGCTTGAGTTTCAGTTTATCTGTAGTGAATGGCTCGGTATGTATTTCGTATCACAGATATGTGTATTGTATTCGCTTGAGATCACAATACAGCCGTTCTATTCAATTTCGAGTAGTGGTGTGAGCTGACCTTCTCTCCAGTAAATGAAAGTGTAACATCATTGTGATCAAAAAGAAAGTCTTGGGCGAATTTCATCACGTAGTGGAAATAATATATAATGCTTGGGTCACGGTCAGGGCCAGAAGCTAACAGACATGTTCTAATTTTTAGTACAACTCAGCTGAGCGCTTGTGAGACAATTTTTTTTTTTTAGCACTTTTCATTCCTTCTCCTAAGGGGAGAAGGCGGGCTGTTTTAGGGCTTGTCTGTTTGCCCTTTATCACAATGGCCGCTATTCCGCCAATGCGCAGATTTATGCTTCACACTGTGGCGTAAGTTGTGTCCTTGGCGTGGCTGGAATATAGCAACCACAAAAGACCATTGTTTAGGTTGCTTGGCGTGATAAGTTGTTACTTTTTAACGTCTCAAAAGTTTTAGGAGGCATAGATGTCTTTTTCAGCCAGTTGCACCAGTAGTCTTGCTTCTGGATTTTTAGTGCACTTGGTTGTCCTGGCTCCACTATATATTTCGTTATGAGTCCTCACAGTGCGCGGCATCATGTCAGAATGTTATAACCGTTGATAATACTAGTCCCATCTGGTGGAATGAATGGGAGACCTTACTTGATTGCCGGTCGGGGTGGCCGAGTGGTTCTAGGCGCTTCAGTCTGGAACCGCGCGACCGCTACGGTCGCAGGTTCGAATCCTACCTCTTGCATGGATGTGTGTGGCGTCCTTGGGTTAGTTAGGTTTAAGTAGTTCTAAGTTTTAGGGGACTGATGACCTCAGATGTTACTCCCCATAATGCTCAGAACCATCTGAACCTTACTAGATTGCCGGCCGAAGTGGCCGCGCGGTTCTGGCGCTGCAGTCTGGAGCCGCGAGACCGCTACGGTCGCAGGTTCGAATCCTGCCTCGGGCATGGATGTGTGTGATGTCCTTAGGTTAGTTAGGTTTAACTAGTTCTAAGTTCTAGGGGACTAATGACCTCAGCAGTTGAGTCCCATAGTGCTCAGAGCCATTTGAACCTTACTAGATTGGATTCCTGTGGTGGGAGGAGTGATGTTCTGCTGTTTATTCCCCCCTACAGTACCTGTGATGACTGGCAGCCATCGTAAAATCTGGTACGGAGGTCCGGTTTCTGCTTGCGGAAAATGCGTCGCGCATCGGCATTAACGGTAGCGTTCGCGTCTCAAATAAATTATGCGGCCTGTTGGGCTGTGATGGTTGGCAGCCAGTAAGGTGCTAACCTAAGGTCATCCTGTCTATTCGTATTGTTAAAACTAAACTCTGTCCGAACAGGCCTTGAAGGCCCAACGGTACCGACCGACCGCCGTGTCCTCAGCCTGAAGGCGTCACTGAACGCGGATATGACGAGGCATGTGGTAAACACACCGCACTTCCGGCCGTTGTCGTTTTACGAGACTGGAGTCGCTACTTCTTGGTCAAGTAGCTCGTCAGTTTCTCGCACAAGGACTAAGTGTACCCGCTCGCCAAAAGCCTTTGCAGACCCGGACGGTCACCCTTCCGATTGCTAGCAAAGGCCAACAGCTCTTAAATTCGATGATCTGACTGGAACCAGTGTTACAACTGTGGCAAGACTGTTGGACAATTCATATTGTTCGGATGTTTTCATATTTCAGTGACCACTCTCATCTTGTGCTTCATAATCCCTGGTTGCTAGGCAGCGACATAAGGTTCATAGAATTTCATTTTCTTGTCGCAGTCTTCCCTGACGTTCGACCCCCGCGGATATGTAGTACTGTATAAATGGAATGTCTCGTTCATGCTACCATAAGCGCGTTGCCACTAACCCGCCGGCTTCGCCGATGTACACTGCAGCGGTGTGCAGAGCATCCATATTGTATTTGGTGGAACAGGTCGAAGATTCTTACCGACGCATTAACTGAGACCCTACACATTAGCAGAGTCTTATTTCGCTATTGTGATTGCTCTTCCGTTTCTTACCTTCTGAAAGTGAAGGATGGAACACGTTATAAATACACATGAAGTTTGGGTAAATATGGTTTGGTATTAAGTGGTATTAAGTAAGGAATTTATGAGCAATTTGTTTCAGCCAGTGCATATCAACGAAACACTTGCGATAATACTTCAAAAATTCGTATGAAAGAAACTGCTCAACATATCGACTTGGTACTTTGCTTCTTCTATTACACAATGAGGACATTGCAGACTTTCTAATAAAAAAAATGTAATGATGTGATGGTGGCCCTCAACTATGTACCCTCTGATTCAGAGTTGAAATATTAAAAGTCTTGGCTGGTTTCGTTGTCTAGGGGCAGGGATACGTAGTTGCTGCATTACGGGCCGAATACTGCTGAGTCAACAGTATACAATTGTAATACATACTTGAATCGAATGATCGAAGTTACCTATCACTCGGCAATTGCGAATTTTGTATTTTATATATAAATTTGTAAATGAAAGATTTGCAATTAAATAAATTCGGAAGGTACTATTTTAACGACTTTAAATGATGGATACAATAGCAGAAGTACCTTTAAGAATGCCCTTTATTACTGTAAAACACTTATTGGTGTGGATGGTCCTGCAATTAAATAAAATATAAGTTGAATAACAGGGAAACAATAGATTCCTACTTCACGTAATTACTTATGAACAATAACATAGCTCACGAGGTATTCACTTCTAAACACATACTATGTTTTGAATGCAGAACCAACGGAAATCTCACAATATATGAAATATTTCTATCTCTCACGACCACGGGCAAACTGCTCCATTCTCCAAGTTTTCCCACGACCGTGCGTCCATCACGCCATACTGTCCAGGACTCTCCGTCGAGCACCTTCCGTGTCCTATGCCGTACTGTCCTGAACTCCCCTGTCCTCTCTCCAATAACGAGCGCTGTGATTGGCTAGAGCGCTCCCGCCATGTCTTCAAGCCAACGCACACTCACAAACATATTAAAACGTATACGAAATACATTTACATTTAAATAACTAGAAATTAAATAAATATTGCTACGGCTGGACGATAAATACGATGTAACACACATTATTAAATACATAAACAAATCAAATAAACATATATCAAAGGAATACTAAAAGGTATCAGATAGATTATATAATGGTAAGACAGAGATTTAGGAACCAGGTTTTAAACTGTAAGACATTTCCAGGGGCAGATGTGGACTCTGACCACAATCTCTTGGTTATGAACTGTAGATTAAAACTGAAGAAACTGCAAAAAGGTGGGAATTTAAGGAGATGGGACCTGGATAAACTGACTAAACCAGAGGTTATAAAGAGTTTCAGGGAGAGCGTAAGGGAGCAATTGTCACAAATGGGGGAAAGAAATACAGTAGAACAAGAATGGGTAGCTCTGGGGGATGAAGTAGTGAAGGCAGCAGAGGATCAAGTAGGTAAAAAGACGAGGGCTAGTAGAAATCCTTGGGTAACAGAAGAAATATTGAATTTAATCGATGAAAGGAGAAAATATAAAAATGCAGTAAATGAAGCAGGCAAAAAGGAATACAAACGTCTCAAAAATGAGATCGACAGGAAGTGCAAAATGGCTAAGCAGGGATGGCTAGAGGATAAATGTAAGGATGTAGAGGCTTATCTCACTAGGGGCAAGATAGATACTGCCTACAGGAAAACTAAAGAGACCTTTGGTGAAAAGAGAACCACTTGCATGAATATCAAGAACTCAGATGGAAACCCAGTTCTAAGCAAAGAAGGGAAAGCAGAAAGGTGGAAGGAGTATATAGAGCGTCCTTACAAGGGCGATGTACTTGAGGACAATATTATGGAAATGGAAGAGGATGTAGATGAAGATGAAATGGGAGATATGATACTGCGTGAAGAGTTCGACAGACCACTGAAAGACCTGAGTAGACAACATTCCATTAGAACTACTGATGGCCTTGGGAGAGCCAGTCCTGACAAAACTCTACCATCTGGTGAGCAAGATGTATGAGACAGGCGAAATACCCTCCGACTTCAAGAAGAATATAATAATCCCAATCCCAAAGGAAGCAGGTGTTGACAGATGTGAAAATTACCGAATTATTAGTTTAGTAAGTCACGGCTGCAAAAAACTAACGCGAATTCTTTACAGACAAATGGAAAAACTAGTAGAAGCCGACCTTGGGGAAGATCAGTTCGGATTCCGTAGAAATATTGGAACACGTCAGGCAATACTGACCCTACGGCTTATCTTAGAAGCTAGATTAAGGAAAGGCAAACCTACGTTTCTAGCATTTGTAGACTTAGAGAAAGCTTTTGACAATGTTGACTGGAATACTCTCTTTCAAATTCCGAAGGTGGCAGGGGTAAAATATAGGGAGCGAAAGGCTATTTACGAGGTGTGCCTAGAAAAAAACCGGACTAGTACTGGTGAAACAATAAAACGAATGCAATAAGGCTGAAAGCCGCGTGGCCTGTCACGTGACTCTCGCTCCGCCTACTGCTCGAGTTTCATCTGCCTCCTGCACTCTGCCCGTGGCGTCTGTTTTAAGTAGTTGACGTTTTGTCTGTGCGTCGGAAAATGTTGAGTGTACAGAAAGAACAGCGTGTTAACATCAAATTTTGTTTCAAACTAGGAAAATCTGCAAGTGAAACGTTTGTAATGTTACAACAAGTGTACGGCGATGATTGTTTATCGCGAACACAAGTGTTTGAGTGGTTTAAACGATTTAAATATGGCCGCGAATACACCAGTGATGACACTCGCGCTGGCAGACCACTGTCAGCAAAAACTGATGCAAACATTGAAAAAATCGGTAAACTTGTTCGACACTTTCCTTGTCAACTCCTGTTAACTCAGACACTGCTCTGATTGTTAAACGGCGATCTTGTCGAACAAGTTTACCGATTTTTTCAATGTTTGCATCAGTTTTTGCTGACAATGGTCTGCCAGTGCGAGTGTCATCACTGGTGTCTTCGCGGCCATCTTTAAATCGTTTAAACCACTCAAACACTTGTGTTCGCGATAAACAATCATCGCCGTACACTTGTTGTAACATTACAAACGTTTCACTTGCAGATTTTCCTAGTTTGAAACAAAATTTGATGTTAACACGCTGTTCTTTCTGTACACTCAACATTTTCCGACGCACAGACAAAACGTCAACTACTTAAAACAGACGCCACGGGCAGACTGAGTGCAGGAGGCAGATGAAACTCGAGCAGTAGGCGGAGCGAGAGTCACGTGACAGGCCACGCGACTTTCAGCCTTATTGCATTCGTTTTATTGTTTCACCAGTACTAGTCCGGTTTTTTTCTAGGCACACCTCGTACAATTTGTACAGAAATCAAATGGCAGTTATAAGAGTTGAGGGGCATGAAAGGGAAGCAGTGGTTGGAAAGGGAGTGAGACAGGGTTGTAGCCTCTCCCCGATGTTATTCAATCTGTAAATTGAGCAAGCAGTGAAGGAAACAAAAGAAAACTTCGGAGTTGGTATTAAAATCCATGGAGAAGAAATAAAAACTTTGAGGTTCGCCGATGACATTGTAATTCTGTCAGAGACAGCAAAGGACTTGGAAGAGCAGTTGAACGGAATGGATGTTGTCTTGAAGGGAGGATATAAGATGAACATCAACAAAAGTAAAACGAGGATAATGGAATGTAATCGAATGAAGTCGGGTGATGTTGAGGGTATTAGATTAGGAAATGAGACACTTAAAGTAGTAAAGGAGTTTTGCTATTTGGGGAGCAAAATAACTGATGGTGGTCGAAGTAGAGAGGATATAAAATGTAGACTGGCAATGGGAAGGAAAGCTTTTCTGAAGAAGAGAAATTTGTTAACATCGAGTATTGATTTAAGTGTTAGGAAGTCGTTTCTGAAAGTATTTGTATGGAGTGTAGCCATGTATGGAAGTGAAACATGGACGATAAATAGTTCGGACAAGAAGAGAATAGAAGCTTTCGAAATGTGGTGCTACAGAAGAATGCTGAAAATTAAATGGGCAGATCACATAACTAATGAGAAGGTGTTGAATAGGATTGGGGAGAAGAGAAGTTTGTGGCACAACTTGACTAGAAAAAGGGATCGGTTGGTAGGACATGTTCTGAGGCATCAAGGGATCACCAATTTAGTATTGGAGGGCAGCGTGGGGGGTAAAAATCGTAGAGGGAGACCAAGAGATGAATATACCAAGCAGATTCAGAAGGGTGTAGGTTGCAGTAGGTACTGGGAGATGAAGAAGCTTGCACAGGATAGAGTAGCATGGAGAGCTGCATCAAACCAGTCTCAGGACTGAAGACCACAACAACAACATCAAAGGAATAGAAACAAAAGGTAGACCAGTAGCCTAGTCTCTCTGTGCTTTCTAAACCACAGTAAATATTTAACCAATTTCTTCATGAACAGTATATATCGGATGTAAACAAAGACATAGATGACTAAATATATTTATAAGCATGCTGCTACCGCTTTTCTCGTGTAACTGTGGAGTACTTATGGCCTGACACACTTAATAGTAATTGCCCACTTTGATCTCCCAATAACTCTTGTACTAATCAAGTTACATGCCTGTAATTTATAACAATTTAGGTTTACGCTAATAACTTTCTAAAGAGACGTCGATCGACAAAATCGGATGAACCGTTTAGATTTTGGAAATTCGTTACTGGGTGTTACTTGAATAATTTATCGTCAGATACTAAACTTGAAACTAATAAAGATATTGAAAATCTGATTTCCGTGCAAATAATGGTGATGTACATGTATCTTTTTGAGGTATTACGATTCATCTGGCTACTATTAATTACTATACGAACTGTGAAACGTCTGCCACGATGGGTTCACAAAGACCGCCATCTCTGGCACTCTCGGCATACAAGTCTCTTTCATCGACACAGCGTCACCGTGGAATTCCCAGCCACGTGGTCGGCCTGGACCCCGTCTAACGGTCGTCACCACCCTGCCGCCGACGAGCGGTGGCCCGCCGAGAGGCCCCAGCGCAGCTACGCCAACTCCGAACTTTGCTTATTTCCAGGGCGCCACAACTCGCCTGTTACCTCACAACATATATAACAAAATCACAACTTAGTTAATGCCCATATCGTAAATGAGCTACGCTGAGATAAGTTGGAATTGTCCTCATAAGGCAGGTAGCACTACTTCACGAATGTGGCAAATTATTTAATTTTGCATCAACACTTGTGAACAAATAGGAAAGGTATTTTTATAAGTTGTTATCTTCCTTATTTACTCCAGTGGCTTCATTAGAGATAATTATAAGCAATTTCTTCTAATTCTATGTGCCAGCGTTCTTGCCACAGTGGTTACACCCATTCCCGTCATATCACCGAAGTTTGGCACTGTCGGGCTGGGCTAGCACTTGGATGGGTCACTGTCCAGTCTGCCAAGTGCTAATAGCATCGGGATGCACTCAGCTCTTGTGTGGCAAACTGAGGAGTAACTTGATTGAGATGTAGCAGCTCCTGTCGCGAAAATTGACACCGACTGGGAGAGCGGTGTGCTGAGCAAACGCCTCTCCTTATCCGCATCCAGTAACGCTAATAGGCCGAGGACTGGACAGCAGTGGTTCATTACGGTTAAGGTCTTCCGAGATCTGTTTGATCCAGCTTAGTTTAGTTCTTCTAATTCTATGAACTGACAAAAGAATCTGCAATGCTGGTTATTTATATGACTGGTGTCTGTTCTCTCGGATATGTTCGAAAGAACAGACGCCATGCGGAATCAGGTGCTGTGATAAATACACTCCTGGAAATGGAAAAAAGAACACATTGACACCGGTGTGTCAGACCCACCATACTTGCTCCGGACACTGCGAGAGGGCTGTACAAGCAATGATCACACGCACGGCACAGCGGACACACCAGGAACCGCGGTGTTGGCCGTCGAATGGCGCTAGCTGCGCAGCATTTGTGCACCGCCGCCGCCAGTGTCAGCCAGTTTGCCGTGGCATACGGAGCTCCATCGCAGTCTTTAACACTGGTAGCATGCCGCGACAGCGTGGACGTGAACCGTATGTGCAGTTGACGGACTTTGAGCGAGGGCGTATAGTGGGCATGCGGGAGGCCGGGTGGACGTACCGCCGAATTGCTCAACACGTGGGGCGTGAGGTCTCCACAGTACATCGATGTTGTCGCCAGTGGTCGGCGGAAGGTGCACGTGCCCGTCCACCTGGGACCGGACCGCAGCGACGCACGGATGCACGCCAAGACCGTAGGATCCTACGCAGTGCCGTAGGGGACCGCACCGCCACTTCCCAGCAAATTAGGGACACTGTTGCTCCTGGGGTATCGGCGAGGACCATTCGCAACCGTCTCCATGAAGCTGGGCTACGGTCCTGCACACCGTTAGGCCGTCTTCCGCTCACGCCCCAACATCGTGCAGCCCGCCTCCAGTGGTGTCGCGACAGACGTGAATGGAGGGACGAATGAAGACGTGTCGTCTTCAGCGATGAGAGTCGCTTCTGCCTTGGTGCCAATGATGGTCGTATGCGTGTTTGGCGCCGTGCAGGTGAGCGCCACAATCAGGACTGCATACGACCGAGGCACACAGGGCCAACACCCGGCATCATGGTGTGGGGAGCGATCTCCTACACTGGCCGTACACCACTGGTGATCGTCGAGGGGACACTGAATAGTGCACGGTACATCCAAACCGTCATCGAACCCATCGTTCTACCATTCCTAGACCGGCAAGAGAACTTGCTGTTCCAACAGGACAATGCACGTCCGCATGTATCCCGTGCCACCCAACGTGCTCTAGAAGGTGTAAGTCAACTACCCCGGCCAGCAAGATCTCCGGATCTGTCCCCCATTGAGCATGTTTGGGACTGGATGAAGCGTCGTCTCACGCGGTCTGCACGTCCAGCACGAACGCTGGTCCAACTGAGGCGCCAGGTGGAAATGGCATGGCAAGCCGTTCCACAGGACTACATCCAGCATCTCTACGATCGTCTCCATGGGAGAATAGCAGCCTGCATTGCTGCGAAAGGTGGATATACACTGTACTAGTGCCGACATTGTGCATGCTCTGTTGCCTGTGTCTATGTGCCTGTGGTTCTGTCAGTGTAATCATGTGATGTATCTGACCCCAGGAATGTGTCAATAAAGTTTCCCCTTCCTGGGACAATGAATTCACGGTGTTCTTATTTCAATTTCCAGGAGTGTATTATGCAAACTGAAGATGGAGAGCGACGGAGAAAGTAAAGGAACTACTGGTGTCTACTGAATTACGACTTTATGCAGAATCAGCAGCGACAACTGAAAATGTATGCCTGACAGGAATTCGAACCTGGGATCTTCTGTTTACTATGAAACTTCCCCTTAGAAAAATGATACATGACTGTGCTTAAACTGACACACAATATTTTTTAGCGCAACGCAATCTGACTTTCAAAATCTCTACAAAAGAATGGCCCTGACTAACATTAACCTATACCTTTCACAAATCACTTACCTCACCAAAATCTTCGTTACTCGAACTACTGCAATACAGCAATCGCCACTACTGCCAGCTAAATAAAACATTCAAACTACTGAAGCCACTAACTACTGATAGGCATAGTTAGCAAATGAAAGATTTTGATAGAGAACAAACAATGTATTTACGTTAATAGTCATAATATATATAGCAGTTCATGACATCCAGTCTTACAAATTTCAAAACTCCGCCATCTCTCTCCCCACATCCACCACTGCTGGCGGCTCACCTACAACTGCGCAACGCTACGCGCTGTTAACATCCAGCTGCCGCTGCCCAACACTACAACGGCAGACAACAATGCAAACTAGCCACAGACTGCACACAGCACAGCCAGTGATTTTCATACAGAGCGCTACGTGGCGTTACCAATATAAGAACCTAAACAGCCTACTTACATAGCCCTCATGCTCCCCACAAAAAATTTTACAAATTGTTTTGGGCAGTGGCCAAAAATGATTTGAAGGAATTTTTCATAATTGCACTGACAAAGATATCAAATGCACACACTTATTGATACAATGTTGGTTAAAAGCTAAAATTTTCTCACAGTCCATAAAGACTGTCCTGATCATTCATCACAGTAAAATTGCAGATTTTTTTCGAAGTCTGAGCAGTAAAAGAAAATGACACGGAAGTAGTGGATTTCCATGCAGTCTTGAAGAAGTAGTGTTGTCCTTCCAACGGAAAGACAGAGCTGACTCTTGACATGCAGACAGGTAATGGGCCACAACAGAGCAGACCCACAGCAGAGTCAGTCGAAGTTTTAAGAATACTGGTAGGTAGGTCATCACAGAGCAGACCCACTATAGTCTTGGTAGAGAGTATGGGATTGGTGGGCCATCAAATGCGCAGACCCACTGTAGTCCTTGTAAAAATAATGGTACTCGTGGGCCATCAAAGATGCAGACCCACTGTAGTCCTTGTAGAGACGGCCAGCAGCCATCTGTTGCGACTGTGCAGGTGCACAATCACCATCGAAGAGTCTTGCAGAGAATATGGCAAGTCCATAAACCACCACATGTCCACTCACAAAAAATTTGTTTGAAATGTCCTTAGAACCAGCAATGCTGTTATCCCCTTGCTGAATTATTAACACACGTGCAAACACTATCAGTCCCTACTTCTCACATATTGTCCATATACTATGACCAACAGAAATGTGTGCAGTGAAATGTAACTTACAAGTTACTTAATTTGATGAACTGGTGTCAATTACAATTTTATAACATAAGAATACAATAACAAAGGTACAAAATACATCATTAAAGAACATAACAATACAGATAAATTTGTAGTAGTACAGGCTTTACAAAAGAATAGAAATAAACAGATACATTAGTGTTACAGGAATTATGACATAAGTACATACATAAAAGATCAGAATAACTTTTGAAACATCAGCTTCACACATGAGCATTAAAACAAAACAGAATAAATAATGTCTAAGCATCTTTACAAAGAAAAAAACATATTATTAGAAAAATTCCACAACATAACTCATATCAGCTAAACACATAAAGACAGGAAAAACACAAATATACAAGAGTACACAAACACATAGCAGAATAACACAAGAGGAAAGGGCAGGGTTTGTTTTCAGTGTAACATTTGGTACTGCAGTCCAACCTAAAACTTCATTCCATAGATCTTTCGTCTTATTTCAACATTTGTTTCCACCAAAAAAATCCTATCCAAGCATGCTTTCTGTATTTATATGTTCAAATATTTCTTACCTCATTATTTATTTTCCATTATCTTACCTCATCATTTATTTCCAAGAAAATCCTACCTAAAGCTGTTGTCCCTAAACCCTACTTTTTTGCTCATATCCTCTTTCAAAATACTTTTTTTGGCCAAACCATTTTCTTATAGCTTCTCAATGCATTTCTTCCAATTCATCACAACTCGTTCTCTCATATAGCCTACCCCATCTTAAGCTAACTTAAATCTACTGAGCTCAGATGCTAAACTAAGGAACGAGGCAATGCAGCAGCACAAAACAATTAACACAGACAGCAATGATAAAAAATACAAATGGCAAAGCAAGCAGCATAAATTAGCAAAGCAAATGCAATATTACAACTAATATAAGGCAATGCGCAGCAAACAAGAAAAATAAATTCGTAGTAAAACTGGCTTAACAAAGTAATACAAAGTCAAATTCAGTAACTCTATGCCTGGCAAACAGCAGCAGCAAATGCAATAACTTATATCTAAACATGACAAATCTCAAGCAGAAAAAATATTACACTAAAGATGGTCATGTCTAATACCTATGTCACATCTTAATACTAGAGTGATGCATCACAATTTATTCTAGAAAAGAAATTACCAAGTCATTAAAAAAAAGTATTTATGCAACTCCTGTGAAGGGAAATGTCTATTTGTGCTCTCTTTTCTAAGAAAGTTTATCAGAAAGGTATTCTTTACTGGGTCTGTAGACAGAAAACAGTGATATTAGTACATCTATTAAATTTTATAATAACCAATGCTGCAGTGCAGCTAGAAACTAGATATTAAAGAAAATGAGCAAATATGTACAAAGGAAGGCATGAAACATCATTCATTAGCCATATGGCATTTCATAAGTTAGTAAAAAATCTCTCAACTAGAAAGACAGTAGTCATAATCAGGTGTATAGACATAAAAGTATTTCTCGTCATTTCATTAGGCATTTTAGTAAATATCATAAATTAAAAGCTCCACAGTATAATCATATGTTTTCAAGTTTGAGCGTGTCGTATTTGCGATGCTTTCTACAAAGAAATGTCAATAGCGAGGATAATGGACTCTTTTTTTTCTCCACCTAATGGCTTTCTTTTGTCAGACGACTATCTCTCAGCTGGGCGCCCAAAACGCATTACGTCAAGGTCGCTTACCTTTCTTACTGAAATATTTACGACAGCAGTTTCCCCTACAGTGACAGTCTCATATAAAAATATTATCACAGGTTGAGAATTTGCGTTACAAATGTGTAGAAACAAAATCCTATAAATATAACAGTGTTCAAAAAGTTTTCGTCGGCATTATGATACATTCGCGCATTTACACACATTTCATAACTTTTAAAGTACGATTCTTGGTTTCCAACATCCTTTTCCACAAATCAGAGTCTCTAACCACTACTCATTATTCATATACGTATTCGTCGACACTTCTTCAATATTTCATCAAAATAAATATGTAGCATAATCAAATTCCTCATTTACAGTAGCATCATCTTATTGATCATAAACATACCTCAACTGCATAATACACATCGTCGTCGTAAAAATAACATCATAACAGATCAATCACATCTCAGAATCGTCACAGCTTCTTTCAATAATTTCAAGACCTTCAATAAAGTCATCTACCTCAAACGTACTTCAAAAAGCATGATCCCTTACCAAATATATCATTCTAAGCTCTCATATTATCACAATGGTTCTGAAAAAATATGAACAGTTCACAAAGTACAGACAAAATACAATTTCATAAGTGTGAAATTATCCAACTGTGTAATTGTGTAAACATGTGTCACTGACATAAAAAAATTTTGTTTCTCTGTTAAATAATCAGATAGCTGTGTAATACTGTGTTGGAGAAACATGGTACCGATGTGTAAAGTTGTATAAGCAAATACCATATTAGCTAGGGCTCCTTGTGCTTGCCACACACATGGTACACAAAGTAAGCGTGTACCCGCCTGAGGATTAATGTAATTATACCTTCAGGTGTTACAGATTACAGCAATGGAATGAAATGTATCACGGAAAACTTTCTTTGTAATTCAAAAATCTTTAAAAATAAATGTTTTAAGTATAAAATCACTCAAATATGTGTACTGTAGTGCTAAACTGTGCGTCTTGTTGCAACATAATCTGTGTGGAAGTGTCGTAGTTATCGTCCTCCGAAAGCTAAGTTCTGCAGAAGTCGATGTACTTACCTCATGATAAACAAAAGTGAAATGCTTTGCGTATAGATATCGTAGTTATTATGCTTATTGGCGTGATGAAGAATGTACTGTACAGTAACGTATTGTTGTGCCACGAAAAAGGCTGTCTCATTGTTGCTATAACACAAAAGTTACTACTAAAGCATGTTTTACTTTCCAGAATAATGCAGAAAAACTGTGCAGATATAAAAAAGAAACACCGCAAACGCAACATTATAAATTGTCACTCATTAGTAGCGTCGTGATAAAACCGTGTAGTTCACATAAACTAACCACTGTGTCGTCTGGTATCTCACAGAAAGTACTTTAAATCCAGAATGTATTTTCAAGTAAACCAAAATGTTGCATTAAAATCTCATTAGCAGTACCAGTATATGTTCTAAGTATGTAAGCCTTATAGTCGTTACGTAATCGTGCAACTAACAAGCAAGAATGTACACACACAATAACACTGTGACGTCTGTTCACTATAACAGTGCTTTCGTAATTTCTGTTTCAATAAGTTCTCTTGGTTCTTGACTGCATATTTAACTTCAAACATCATTGCATGTTAACAGATTCTAAGTCTGACAAGCATACTAGTAATGTGAAGTGAAAAGTTATATGGCAAAGACAAAGTTAAAAAGCAGATTATCTTTCAATAAACGGTTTTACATGTGAAATGTGGTGCAATCCTTTACTCTTCCTAGTATGCAGAGTTTCAACTTCAACGCAATTATCATGTGGTATACGTCGGATTCTGTAAGGTCCATTGTAAACTAGAAAGGATTTGTGACTCAAGTGTTTCTTCTTATGTGATACTGAATGAACTTTAATGAGAACTTTCTGACCAATGTATAATTTCTTTGCATTTGCTTTACTGTGTACTTTTCTCCTTTTGTCCGCTGCATTTCATTCAGCACATTTTGAAATAAGTGTAAATATCTGTCCCAATGCTGATGCTTTCTGTGACAATAAAGTCTGCAAAGCTTATTGATTTCTTTCATAATCCTTTCAGATGGGTTACAATGTGGTGAGTACAATGAAATAAAAACAGGTTTGATTTTATGATTCCGAAGCATGCGTGACCAAACAGCAGATCTGAATTGCGGTCCGTTATCTGAAATGACTTTAGCAACGTGTCCAACTTCACGTAAGAATTTTTAATAAAGGCGTTTGATACAGACCGTCCAGTGGCTTTACGTAACGGAGTGAAAGAAACAAATTTTGAAGTAAGTTCAACAGCGACTAGAACGTACGAAAATCCATTCGATGTTCTGACAAGGGGTCCCAAGAGATCAACAGCAGCAAATTCTTTTAATTTAGAAGGAATAATAGGAAACAATGGAGCACGATGTGACATAGTAGATGGTTTCGCCTTTTGACAAAGTTTACAAATAGACTAGACTCTTCGAATTCTCTTTTCCATATTGTTAAAATAACAAGTCGTCCGAAGAATATGATAACATTTTTGTGGACCAAAATGTACATAGCTGAAATGAATGTACCAAATGAGCTTATTAACAAAATCATCAGGAATGCAAAGTACCCATAGCTTGTCATCAACAGTGCAGCGTTTGAACAGTATGTTGTTTCTAACCAGATAATAATGCCGAATGTGAGTGTGCGGCTTTTCATGCCATTTACTTTTGATGTCTTTCCAAATCGGATCTTTATCTTGTTCATGAACAATGTCCTTTAAAGTTGTGGTGATGAAGTTTTCAAAGGCGACTTTCTGAATGTAAAGAATACTGAAATTTTTCTCGAGGTTGCCTTCTGTGTTACTTTTCTCAAGCCCAGCCGGTGCACGTGACAGTGCGTCCGCAACAATGTTCTCCTTACCGGGAATGTAGACTGTTGTGAAGTGGAATTCTTGCAGAAACAATGCCCAACGTTTTAACCTGTCATGATTTAATTTTGAAGACATAAGAAATTGTAATGCACGATGATCACTGTATACTTTTACGTGCTTACCAGAAAGAAAGAAACGGAATTTTTTAAATGCCCAAACGATAGCTAAAGCTTCTAATTCAGAAACGGAATAATTTTTTTGAGATTTTGTTAGCACTCGGCTAGCAAAACCAATGGTTTTCTGAACAGTAGTGTCATTTTCTGTGGCTTCTTGAAATAAATGGGCACCAAGACCGACTTTAGAAGAATCCGTGCTAAGGCAGAAATCTTGGACAGATCTGGATGAGCTAGTATTGGCGCGTTAAGTAATGCTTCTTTCAAAGAATTGAATTCCAACTGTGCTTGTTCGTCCCGGTTCCAAATAGTATTTTTTCCAGTGAGAGAACAAAGTTTTGGTGTGACTAGAATTTGCATATTCAGAAAACGGTGGTAAAAATTTACGAGACCTAGAAAACTGAGGACTTGTTTTTTTGTGGATGGAACTGGAATGGCTCTGATTGCTTCTAACTTTTCAGGATCCGGCTGAATGCCTTCAGAAGAAATAATATGTCCCAAAAACTTCACCTTTGTCGTACCAAATTCAGACTTTTCCAAGTTAACTGTAATTCCATATTCTGCAAAAATATGTAACACGCTGTTGAGGATGCGATTATGTTGTTCCAATGAGGCTTCTGCTATCAGACTATCGTCCACATATAAGGTGATGTGACGTTTTAAGAACTCAGGTAATATGGAATTTAGCCCGCGAATGAATGCTGCCGAAGAAATGTTCAAACCAAAAGGAAGTTTCCAAAACTGATAACAAACGCCGAGACAAAGGAAAGCTGTGTATTTTCTACATTCTGGATGAAGTTCGATCTGATAAAAGCTGGATCTGAGATCAATAGAAGACAACACTTTTACACCATTAAAATTTTGAAGAAGTTCTTCCAACGTTTGCGGCCTGTCTGTTTCAGGAATAATGATAGTATTGATTTGTCTCGAATCTAAGACAAGCCTGATCGATCCATTTTTCTTCTCAACAACATGTAATGGATTGTTGTATGAGCTTACTGCAGGCTCAATAATGCCCTCGTCAAGCATAGATCGTATTTCTGTTCTGACACAGTCCCTATAATGTGCCGGAATTACGTATGGTCTAACACAAAATTTAGTATGCTCACGAACACGAAATTGGTATTGAAATCCCTCGATTGTTCCTGTTTTGTGTGTAAAAACTGTGGAATGTGCCTGTAAAATCTCAAAAAGGTCCTGCCTATCAGTGTCATTACAATTCTCAATTGTTTGAATTTTATTCTGGATTAACTCATTAGTATCAAATGCGCCGTCAATATCATCCCTGTCAGTACTTGCAGAGTGATTGTTAGTGTCAAGTTCTGACGAAAATTCCGAACTGTTGTCTAACAGGAGGTAAAGCCGATTAATTTCTTCGTCATGGTTTGAGAGCCAATCTTCAAATTTCAAAGTTACTGACTTACCTTCTTTTTCTAAACTTATTTCAGCATCGTGAAAGTTTAAGATTGCTTTGTATTCATTCAAAAAGTCTACTCCCAATATAATTTCCGTCGACAATAATGGAACAATAAGAAAGCTCATAGAGAAGCTGTGGCTTTGACAAAAGAATTCTAAGTTGGTTTGTTGGCGTACATCTACACTTTTTCGAAAGATTGCACCTTGTAATTTAATCTTATATAACGGAAGTGTGGGACAATCGTTCGATTTGTTGCATTTGCTAAAGGCTGTTTCACTAATTACTGAAATGGGACTGCCAGAGTGAAGTACTGCCGTAAATTTTACGTCATTTACTGTAATGTGAATCACAGGATATGCAATGTTGTTACGTTTTACGTCGTGTTCCTGGATTAAGATGTCCCTAATGTCTTCCATTTTTACGTAATTACTAGCTACAGCAGCTGCGTCGTTAGTTTCATATGTACGTTTTGTGGCTGCCAGCGGTATGAGTCATTGCCTATTGTCTCTTTGTTGGCGCGCGTCGTTATTGGGGTTTGGAGACCTAACTTCTACAAATTCACCTTGTCGAGAGGGCCCTGCCCTCTTTAAATACCGCCAGTTCTGATGCAATTCAGGTCTGTCGTTACGATCATATCGCCTGTCGTCATGTCGGTAGATTCCATAGTTTCTTTCTTGTCGGTCACGTGGTGGAGAACTTCTCCCTGAATCGTAACTGCGCGCTGGTCAGTTGCGTCTGAAGTTATTCTGTCTCCCTTGATAATATTTATTTTGGTTCCCATATTGTCTGTTTCTCTGATTGTCTCTTTGATAGTCATTACTGCGGAGAGGTGATCTTTCCCTGTAGTTATTACTACTCTGCCAACGGTTGTCATACGGGTGGTGTCTGTTTTGGTCACGATTTGTGTTGTGAGAATAGCCCTGTCGTGTCCAGTTATTATTTCTTTTATCGCGGAATTGCGACGGATGTGACCTGTATTTGTTGTGTTCCTGTTTTCGCGTTCCGCGATTGTCAGTGTCAATTTCTAATTCTTGTAAGAGTCCCTGAAAAGCTTCAATGTCGTCTTTGCAACGTCCTGCCAAAATAATATGTTGTAAATGTTCAGGTAATTTGATTAAGCAAATGCGGATGAGTTCTGAGGAGCTGTATCGGTTTGACAGGTACTGATTATTGTGCAACATGTCTTCAAAATATTTCACAAGACTGGAAAATTCAGATTGTTCGAAATGTTTCATCATTATGATGCTATGTTTTACTCGGTCTTGTGTAGCTTGAGACCAATATGCTGAGAGGAAGGCATGATAAAATTCTCCTTCACTGTGACAATCGTGAATGACCGATCGCATTCTTACAGCTGGTTCATTCTCTAAGTAGCCACCCATAAATTCTAATCTGTGTTCTAACGACCAGTTGGGAGGAAAACGATGAGAGAATTGATGAAGCCATGCTTGTGGATGAATGTCGTTGCCAGAATTCTTAAATGGTTTGAATTTACGTGTAGTAATGAACAGCTTATAGTCAAAATCATCATGTCGGCGAGTCGCATGTCGGTCATTGTTACGTCGTTTCGACGGTTCCATCTCAAAATTCGGTGTGCCTTGCCAATTTCTTTCATAATTTCCGAAGTGTCCTGCGTTATTATTTTGTGGTTGTTCCGTATTTGTAAGTCCCTCTTCCCGTGTTGGAGCGCAAGTGTCCTCTGAAATATATAATTTTTGTATTACTTGTGCCAACTGATCTTGTACTTCCCGGATTTCTCTTTTGTGTTGCGTATTAATTTGATTCTGATTTTGTCTGAATTTCTTAATTTGTTCATACTCTTCTGTGTCAGTGATGGCTACAGGTCTTGTGTCATTCAGATCATCATCTACCTTTGTAGATAAGTTAGTGAACTGATCCGAAAGTTCGGCTACTTTCTCCGATAGTGTACTTATTTCCTCAGTGTGTTTTTCTGAACCAAGTTTCAGAGTATCTACTGTGTCCTTTAAGTTTTACTGAGTTTTTGCAAGTTGCGTAACCGAATCGGTAGATGCAACTGAGTCAATTTTAGCTTGCTAGGTGTTGTGATTTTCATGAACAATGGTTTGCAGTTCTTTTATGGCTGCTTCGTGATTCTGTAATGCATTTTCATGCCACGAAAAAATAGGTTGAAAATGCTCACAAATTTGTGTTTTTACTTCATTACAGACTTTTTACATTTCGATTCAATGTTATGTAACTCAGTAGTTAAATCTTCACGTGCTTGTTCAAGTGTGGTGTCTAACTTTTGAAGTTTTTGCTGTGTTTGTCTCTGATTTTGTTCCATTGTGTCTAACTTTTGAAGCTTTTGCTGTGTTTGTCTCTGATTTTGTTCCATTGTGTCTAACTGTTGTTGTGTTTGTCTCTGGTGTTGTTCCATTTTGTCTAACTTTTGAAGCTGTTGCTATGCTTGTCTCTGATTTTGTTCCACTGTGTCTAACTTTCGAAGATTTTGTTCCATTGTGTCTAACTTTTGAAGCTTTTGCTGTGTTTGTCCCATTTGTTGTATTAATTGTAATAACAATGCACTGGTGTCTGAAACATGTTCCTCAGTGCTTTTCGGCAGTGAATTTGCACCGGCAACATTCACATTTTGACAAGCAGAAAATGTGTCGTGACTTATTTGAGAAAACGGTGAGGACTCAAAACCTGAATCTACAGTATTTGCGAGATTGTGTCCTGTCATTTCGGATTCCTGAGGCGAGCTATTGCCGACCGATCGATCGATAATGCTTCCCTGTTCACTAATTGTTTCACTGTCTACGCCATTATTTGCCGCCCGCTCCATTTCCCTATGCACAATTACCAAATCACTAGTTTGAACATTAGTTAATTCATTACACAGTGGTGCTAACACACTGCTTTCGTCTTCACTGTCATTTCTCAGTTTACTTTGGAGCCTAGTATTACGTTTTTCACACGCCATTATTGTCACAATATTTCACACGACAACACAGAAAAGCACAATTTGAAGAGCAAAGTAAGAAAACACATTAACATAGCACTTAAAATAATATCTAGTTAATTGCAAGCGCAGCTGCGAAATACTTGGTGCAAATCTACATGCATGCCGCAACAACAATGAAAGACTGCAACTACAAAGGAGATTCTCTCTACAATTACGCACTAGCAATAAACAATAGCTACACTAATTACACAAACTACAAGAAAAAAATCAGAAGATTCCAGTGAGGTATCCTCGGCTAAGGGTCGACATATGAAACGTCCCCTTAGAGAAAATTATACATGACTGTGCTTAAACTGACACACAATATTTTTTAGCGCAACGCAATCTGACTTTCAAAAATCTCTACAAAGGAATGGCCCTGACTAACATTAACCTATACCTTTCACAAATCACTTACCTCACCAAAATCTTCGTTACTCGAACTACTGAATTACAGCGAGCGCCACTACTGCCAGCTAAATAAAAGATTCAAACTACTGAAGCCACTAACTACTGATAGGCATAGTTAGCAAATGAAAGATTTTTATAGAGAATAAACAATGTATTTACGTTAATAGTCATAATATATATAGTAGTTCATGACATCCAGTCTTACAAATTTCAAAACTCCGCCATCTCTCTCCCCACATCCACCACTGCTGGCGGCTCACCTACAACTGCGCAACGCTACGCGCTGTTAACATCCAGCTGCCGCTGCCCAACACTACAATGGCAGACAATGCAAACTAGCCACAGACTGCACACAGCACAGCCAGTGATTTTCATACAGAGCGCTACATGACGTTACCAATAAGAAAACCTAAACAGCCTACTTACAACTAAGCAGTTGCATTCACTACTGCGCCACGCAGGTGCAGTGTTTATCGTAACTGCGAGGACTATCTCGAGATGTGGCTCGGCCAGGAAATACGCCGAGATACTCCACTCAGGCATGATAAACAGTGGGCGGGTGGGCGCAGCGGTTAACGCAATAAGCACGAGAGCCAAGGCTCGAAACCCGATTCTGCACATCTTTTCACTCGTCGTCGCTGGTACTTTACCAAGTCCCGATGCAACTGTCATCAATAGTTCCTTTCCTTTCCTTTCTCCCCCTGCCTCTCCACCCGCAATTTACATAACTTGTCATTCATGTTCGATGAGATGAACACTTAGTTCCATTGATATGTATTGAAGATATCCTCTGTGTGTGGAACACGTCTTTTTTTTCACTATCCGATATCAATGAAAATTGAGTAGTAACAATAATAGCAATAACAATGCATGCAGTACATCAGTTGTTCCTGTACAGAAATTCACGAAGAGAGAAGAAGAAGTTGGCCATAAATAAGTCAGGCTCGTCTTAACCTGAAATTTATTTGTAGCTAGATTTTTATACTTGCTGGCAGTCTGTTGAAAGTGTGTATTCCTGAATATTGGAGTCTTTCTTTACTAAAGTACGTGTCTTTACGCCATTATGTAGCTTGTTCTTGTTCGTAGTCTTGGTTTTCTGAACTGGGCTGTTTAGATAACGGAATATATTTGAAACGCCCTGCCAAACCCATAGCAGAGGACAAGTGGTTGGAATTGTGGAAAGGCGCCAAAATGAACGGCTGTCACTTACACTCGAACACATATAACTTTATTTATTAGACTAAATATTACAGTACAAATTCTTGAACTTAGTTACCGGCTAAATACGCCACACTTTCTTATGCCTTATGGGCACAACCACTTTAATTAAAAAAACCTCTAAAAGCATTTAACTCGAAATTCAGACGCCAAAGAGAATATATAGAGGGCAGAAGGCCTCGCATTGAGTAAATTCTGCAATTTGGCTGAAGGCACAAAATCTAACACTTGAAAAGCAACAACCTTAATTTAAAGACGGCTGAAGGCCCATGATTTAATACTCAAGGTGAAATTAATTAAAAAAGCACAAGACAGAAGGCCTTATCTTCAATTAGGCTGAAGGCACCAAACAGTCTGATGCTCAAAAGACAAAGATCCTTAATTTAAAAATGGCTGAACGCTCCATGACTTAAAACACAACTGAAATAATTTTTAGTAGGTAGAAGGCCCAAGGCTTTATCTTTAAACAATATATTAATCAGGCTGAAGGCCCAAACAATCTAACACTTGACAAGCAAGGAACTTAAATTTTAAAATGACTGAAGGCCCATGTCTTAAAACACAACTAAAATAATTTTTAGTAGGCAGAAGGCCCAAGGCTTTATGTTTAAACAATATATTAATTAGGTTGAAGGCCCAAACAATCTAACACTTCACGTCAACGGCCAGGGCAGGTAACTGGAACGTTAACGGCCACAAGGCAGAAAATTCCGCTGGTGCACTTCAATTGCAAATAACCAAATACAGTTAGACTGCACCGGACCGTGGCTAAACCTTCACCAACTCGAACACACACGTTGTTGCTCGCAGGAATGTCCCAACAGCCAACAATGAGAACCAGAAGGCACAATGTGTACAGTCTTGACCTGCTGATAAATTAAATCTCAACTTTCGTATCCAGGGTCGGTGAGCCACGGACCTCGTGTAGAGACTTTCAGCAGGCCCAGGCAACCCCCCCCCCCCCCCCTCCCGCGGAAATTTCCTCGCTGCTCCACGCCAACCGACCGAATGTTCGCACACAGCACAGCTCGAAACTATAAGCACCAGACCAAAGATAGTACAAGGTGCGAATATCGATCCTACACACCGCTGCTGCCTCTCACAGAGTGAGCGAACAACAGCATAATCGCAGTAACCACGGGAAACCAAACACAGAACAGGAACCAAGGTTTAAACCAACGCATAAGATGAGCCCAATACGGCTCAATATTGTTTAAGAGCAATTTCATTAAGGAACAAACGTACTGTTAAGCTTACTAAGTATACTCAGTTCTTTAAGAGGTTTCTATCCGAATTTCGTGAATTCTCACCACAAATAATGCGTATTACACGTTTTTTGACTCTGAAGCCTTTTGTTTGACTTTGAGACAAACACCAAAATATGATACGATACCAAACGCCATTGTGGAATGAAAGTAAGCACTAAGGTATATTGTTTACTTGACCCCATATTCACACCGTGAACCGACAGCCGCCATCCGTCATTACTCTGTGGAAGGACAGATCCCATTAGCGGTTCCCGCTGTATTCCGCCAGCGTAAAGTGTGCCGTGAATAATTGATTGAAACGCATTAAGGGACGGCCGCAACGCGTCACCAGTCGGCGCCGCTGTGACGTGGATGTGGATTAATGTGAGGCCCTCTTCAGGGACCGGCAGCCAAGCAGTCTGCTGCAATCCATACTGCGTGGGCGACGACAGCTTGCCCGTGTCGCCTTATCTCACAGTGTCATCTCCTATTCGCAAGTTTTACAGACGACGCACCATAAACTGATAAAGGTATTCAGGTGGAGGAAATCGTTTTTCGTTCAGGAACTTATAGTCAGAAGAGATAAACGACCAACCTGTAGTGCTTTCTGTATCAAACGATGGTGAATAATGTGTTGGGCTTTAAGATGACGTAAACTCCGATCATTCCATCTTGCAGGTGAACAGATCCGTGAGGATGATGAATGTTATGGTAGCTTGAATAAAATTTAGTTAACTGCCTGCCAACCCTTATTAATACGGTATTTTTCGCTCCGTATACTCTGCATTCGAATGTCGAAAGCAATGGAATGAAATTAAGTTTACTGTTCGAACGCTTCATAGGTAGCGATCATTAAAGAAATTAGACATTTGTTGGTTATTTTACTTAAACAGTGCTGCGCAGCTTCAGTGTATTTAAAGAACGGCGTCATGTAAACACTAAAAGCTGCTCTAATGTATGTTTACTCACACCCAGTAACACTAAAAGCTGCTCTAATGTATGTTTACTCACACCCAGTCAGGTTCGTTCAAGCGACTATTCAAAATGGTTCAAATGGCTCTGAGCACTATGGGACTTAACTTCTGCGATCATCAGTCCCCTAGAACTTAGAACTATTAAACCTAACTAACCTAAGGATATCATACACATCCATGCGTGAGGCAGGATTCGAACCTGCAACCGTAGCGGTCGAGCGGTTCCAGACTGTAGCGCCTAGAACCGTTTTTTTTTTTTTTTTTAAATTCTCATTTTGTTCGTTTCATTTGCACGGGGCGGACGTCGCAAGACACCGGTTTCAGTTCGTCGTTGATCCATTAACTCAGTTTTTTTATTACAGAGGGCAGCTAACCCTCTGACCGAACGCGCTGAGCTACCGTGCCGGTAGAACCGCTCGGCCACCCTGGCCGGCTCAAGCTACTATTTCCAGTTCACAGATTAGTACTTCATCAAGTTACAGAGAGGTTCCTTGAGTTTTTTTTCTTGCAGCATATACATTTTCGAGCAGCCACCAATCGCAAGAATCGACAGTCGATTGCACTGTTCAGGATGTTATCATAAATTTATTTATATGATAGGAAAGACAGTATACTGAACATTGCAATGGGCTGTTGGTTTTGGCAGTTAGTGAATGGAAAAACGTATACTACGTGACATACAAAAATTAAGCCTTCGGAAGGGGAGGAGGAAACTAAATGAAACTTCACGATTTGAGAGGGTATATTTATCAGTCAATACAAAATCAGGTGAGATCGACGAAGAACTTAGCAATACGTTCCAGTTTGTCAGTATTACATTGTATTTCCTCGGGTCTGGATCCATGATTTATTCACAAAAAATAAATTCGCAGTTGCGAATAAGGACTACCATCAGCTGCAAAATGGAATGACGAAAGTGAAAATTTATGCCAGACCGGAACTCGAACCCGGATTTCCCACTTATCGTAAGCGGTCGCCTTGCCAGTTAGCTATCCCTGCACAACTTCCATATGTCGTCAACCATACGTCTACGACCTGTACTCGTACATCGAGTATGTATATTCCCGTACAGGTCAGACGTTGTACATGAAAGTTGCTTTCGCGGTATCGGCAGATAAACAGGATATTGCAGTGTCTGTGTTATTCTGATTACAATGCAAAGCGGCAACCACAGCCGTTACGAAACACATCAAATGAATTCGCAATTGCGAATAAGGACTACCTTCACCAGTAGAAAGGAATGACGACAGTCAAAGTTTGTGCTGGAACCGGAGTCGAAACCGGACTTCTCGCTTACAGCTGATGGTAGTCCTTATTCGTAATTGTGCATTTGATGTGTTTCGTAACGGCTGTGGTCGCCACAGTACATCGTAGTCAGAATGACACTGGGACTGCAATATCGTATATGTTGATTCAGTTTGAAACGACATCATAGAGCCGTTTTTTCCTCTCATGAGGCAAGCAGACTTACAACTGTTGTAACTTGTCCTTGGTATCCTGGATATTGTCAGTGGGACGGAGTTAACGTTCGAGCTGGTCCTACACACATTCTATCGGTGACAGACCTGTTGATCTTGCTAGCCCCGTAAGTATCTCAACATCACGCAATCACTCCATAGGGACACATTCCACATGTGGAGAAGCATTGTCGTGTTGAAGAATGGCACCGCTATAATATCGTAGAAGTAACACACGAGGTTGCACGATGTCCACGACGTACCATTGGCCGTCAGAGTTTCCTCACTCGCTACCAGCTGTGGGATGAAGTCATATTCGATGGCTTTCGACACCATCACCCCAGGATTAACACCACTGGGCCTCTCAAAAACATTGGAAGTAAGAGACAGATCGCCGCCATTCTTGCCGACGAAGTGCTCAGAGCCATTTGAACCATTTTGAATAGTCGCTTGAACGAAACTGACTAGGTGTGAGCAAACATACATTAGAGCAGCTTTTATACAGGGTAGTGCAGAACCACGATTCATCGGTAGACACTAATCGACATCATTCATCCCATGTCAATGACTCCCGATCACTTAGGTTAGTTAGGTTTAAGTAGTTCTAAGTCTAGGGGACTGATGACCTCAGAAGTTAAGTCACATAGTGCTCAGAGCCATTTGAACCATTTTGAATAGTCGCTTGAACGAAACTGACTAGGTGTGAGCAAACATACATTAGAGCAGCTTTTATACAGGGTAGTGCAGAACCACGATTCATCGGTAGACACTAATCGACATCATTCATCCCATGTCAATGACTCCCGATCACTTAGGTTAGTTAGGTTTAAGTAGTTATAAGTCTAGGGGACTGATGACCTCAGAAGTTAAGTCACATAGTGCTCAGAGCCATTTGAACTATTTTGAATAGTCGCTTGAACGAAACTGACTAGGTGTGAGCAAACATACATTAGAGCAGCTTTTATACAGGGTAGTGCAGAACCACGATTCATCGGTAGACACTAATCGACATCATTCATCCCATGTCAATGACTCCCGATCACTTAGGTTAGTTAGGTTTAAGTAGTTCTAAGTCTAGGGGACTGATGACCTCAGAAGTTAAGTCACATAGTGCTCAGAGCCATTTGAACCATTTTGAATAGTCGCTTGAACGAAACTGACTGGGTGTGAGCAAACATACATTACAGCAGCTTTTATACAGATTAGTGCAGAACCACGATTCATCGGTAAACACTAAGCGACAGCATTCATCCCATGTCAATGACTCCCGATCACTTAGGTTAGTTACGTTTAAGTAGTTATAAGTCTAGGGGACTGATGACCTCAGAAGTTAAGTCACATAGTGCTCAGAGCCATTTGAACCATTTTGAATAGTCGCTTGAACGAAACTGACTGGGTGTGAGCAAACATACATTACAGCAGCTTTTATACAGGGTAGTTCAGAACCACGATTCATCGGTAAACACTAAGCGACACCATTCATCCCATGTCAATGACTCCCAATCACTTAGGTTAGTTACGTTTAAGTAGTTATAAGTCTAGGGGACTGATGACCTCAGAAGTTAAGTCACATAGTGCTCAGAGCCATTTGAACCATTTTGAATAGTCGCTTGAACGAAACTGACTGGGTGTGAGCAAACATACATTACAGCAGCTTTTATACAGGGTAGTTCAGAACCACGATTCATCGGTAGACACTAAGCGACACCATTCATCCCATGTCAATGACTCCCGATCACTTAGGTTAGTTAGGTTTAAGTAGTTCTAAGTCTAGGGGTCTGATGACCTCAGAAGTTAAGTCACATAGTGCTCAGAGCCATTTGAACCATTTTGAATAGTCGCTTGAACGAAATTGACTGGGTGTGAGCAAACATACATTACAGCAGCTTTTATACAGGGTAGTACAAACCACGATTCATCGGTAAACACTAAGCGACACCATTCATCCCATGTCAATGACTCCCGATCACTTAGGTTAGTTAGGTTTAAGTAGTTCTAAGTCTAGGGGACTGATGACCTCAGAAGTTAAGTCACATAGTGCTCAGAGCCATTTGAACCATTTTGAATAGTCGCTTGAACGAAACTGACTGGGTGTGAGCAAACATACATTACAGCAGCTTTTATACAGGGTAGTGCAGAACCACGATTCATCGGTAGACACTAAGCGACACCATTCATCCCATGTCAATGACTCCCGATCACGTCACCACTCCAACCGCAGCCGTATGTGTTGTGGCATTAAGACAGCCTGTGCATGTGGCGGTAATTCCCTTACCTCGCAGCTGCTAGTCCCCGACAAATGATATTGGTTCAAAAGAATATTGCAGGGGGTCTATTACGTGTTTTCGGATAGCAGGCACGGATAAGTAGGGATTACTACAGGTGGAAGTTATTGAACTGTATGAAATAAAATCGTCATAAATTCTGAACGGTTTGCGTTATGACGTTCAAACTACACGATTGGCAGCGGGGCATGATGGGAAATAGTATGGGCTCTATGGTTTGGTTTAGCGACGAAGCCCACTTTCATTTGGATGGGTTCGTCAATAAGCAAAACTGGAGCATTTGAGGGACTGAGAATCCGCATTTGCTAATCAGTCTCTTCACCCTCAACAGGTGACTGTGTGGTGTACAGTACCCAGTCGCGGAATAATCGATGCGCTATTCCTTGATGGCACGATGAATACCGAACAGTATGTGAAGGTTTTGGGACATGATTTCATCCCCATTATTCAAAGTGATCCTGATGTCGATAAGATGTGGTTCATGCAAGACGGAGCTCGACCCCATCGAAGTAGGAGTGTGTTTGATGTCCTGGAGGAGCACTTTGGCATTCTGGGTCTGAGGTACTCAGATGCCACTGGCATGAACCTACCACTGGAACCACTATTCTGTCTGATCTCAAGTTCCCATCAGGCCACTGTTACATGCAAATGCCCTCACACCTGGATATTGCGCGATTCGACTACACGGCGAAAGAGAGACCAACAATGAGGCTCCTTTCAGACTCCACCAGGAGCTGACAACGCTGTCACAGTCATACACTGCATTTCTGTGTTTTTCACAATGATCACTCTATACGTGCCGCCCCTTCCCCCCCCCCCCCCCCCCCCTCCCTCGCCCAGTACCATACTGGATTTGGTAACGGTACTAAACAGGAGCAACAGTAATGCACTCTGGTGGGCGTTCTACCTGTTAGAGAGACTTGCACCTCTAATCATTTACATATCTGACGGTGTTGTGTACGTGCGCGTAGTTACGTTGGCATCCGAAAAAAATGGTTCAAATGGCTCTGAGCACTATGGGACTTAACATCTATGGTCATCAGTCCCCTAGAACTTAGAACTACTTAAACCTAACTAACCTAAGGACATCACACAACACCCAGCCATCACGAGGCAGAGAAAATGCCTGACCCCGCCGGGAATCGAACCCGGGAACCCGGGCGTCGGAAGCGAGAACGCTACCGCACGACCACGAGATGCGGGCCGTTGGCATCCGAATTTGTCTTCTGGGTGCTTCACTTTTTTTGTCAGGCACTGAATAAAATAATATAGGTCTGTATGCGACAGAGTCTACAACTGAAATCAATTAACTGTTTGACACCACTGAACCTTCCTTAATTTGAGGTAGCGTTAGTCGGTGTATGAGGCGTACCTTTTAAATTGTTTGCATACTTTTTACACATTAATTCAGTCATATTTGACTTGTTTGAAAATTTCTGGGCCGGAGATAACAGTATCCTTTATTTCATAACGACTAATTGACTCATTTAATCACAATTTTTTTTTCGAAACGTACTAGGTCGCAACATAAATTAATGAACATTTGTAAGTAATGTGCTACATCGCCTTCTACAGTTAAAAAATGAAGTGTTGATTCCTGGCATTGCCTAACAGACCATGAAGATTATGTATACGAAGGACGTCCAAAACCTGCAACTACAGGTGAAAATCTGTGTAAAGGGAGCATTATGGTGTTGGACGATCAATAAGTGACAAACTGTATGTAATATTTAATGCCACAGGGGTTTGAGTAAGACTGCAGCTGGTTTTGTGCGTCAATATGCTATATGCTACACTAGATCAGAGACGAATCCTTCACTACAGACCGCGCGGGATTAGCCGAGCGGTCAAAGGCGCTGCAGTCATGGACTGTGTGGCTGGTCCCAGCGGAGGTTCGAGTCCTCCCTCGGGCATGGGTGTGTGTGTTTGATCTTAGGATAATTTAGGTTAAGTAGTGTGTAAGCTTAGGGACTGATGACCTTAGCAGTTAAGTCCCATAAGATTTCACACACATTTGAACATTTCCTTCACTGCAACCTAGAAACAAAAACGGTATCAACAACAATGGATTGGAAGCCTCCTTCGCTACAAATAAGAAACTAGCATCGGCTGTGGGGAGCTGATGCTGTTGTAAGAAGGAAAAACGATCCTTTATACTGATTATCTTGCAAAGGACAATGCAATAGGTGCTGAATATTATGAAAGGTTTCAGGATCAACTGTATGAAAAACAGATACATCAGTATTTGGGCGTCACAACTTAGAGCTGGTATCGCTCAACAGTTTATGATTTCGTGTCGGGAATGGTCAGAAAAGTTGGACTTCATTGTAAGAGAAAGCTATCATTTTTCACCACGACAATGCAACTTCCTGAAAGAAGCTTTTACAATAGAATTTATAGCATCAGTCTTGGAATACCTATTCTATTCACGACTTTGCCATATTCTTACGTATGTTCCCACAAATAAAGACATTTTGCTGCTGAAAACTCTTTCGTGTCGAACCGAGTTGGTGAACCAGCAGTAGAATGGATATTTTTCAAATCTTTCAGAAAGGTAATTTATGCATGTATTCACAAGAAAACCATGTACAATGTACGTTAACTTAAAACAGGGAGTAACAAAGCATGTGGGTTCCCACCATCCTACTCCGTATGCGCTCCTAGTTCATGTGTTAGATCTACATAATACTTTCGCGAAATTTCTTTTCAAGATTCCGACATTAAGCACACGTGCTTTTATCAAAACTGTGAAAAAAAATTCCCCGCCCCCACCCCCCACACACAGAAACTTCATTGCTCAGGCCATTCCGTTTGTTGCTCTGGTTGTGATAAGAACATTAGTTTTGTCAGGAGGGATGGCAATCAAAATTTATTGGAAGCATAAACTTTCGTACATCTACTCACAGGGAAAATCTTTCAAATTAACGGGGCTACCTTTCGTGGTTTCAGTAATATATCTTCGTTTCTAGGTCTTCCGAAACGTAATTCATTTAACAGATATTGTTAAAAGTTTCACCTGATCCAAACTTTCAGTGCCAATTATAGCCAAATATCGTAAATTTCCGGAATATGTTTAGATACTTTTGATTATCTGATTTTTCTGAAGCCAATGACAGACATATTAATGAGCAAGTTCCCCTAATTTAAAATTACTGGATTTTGGATAGCTGTATTTCAGTATACAAGACTGACCTCATGGTCATAAAACCGGGATTCCCACGTCCGTAACCACAAATCAGTATAGCATTTTTTAATATATGCTGCTCATGAGAAATAATATATATACAAATATAATAATACTCTTGTCAGCCAGTGAAAAGCGAACATTCTTACCTATAGAATTTATAAACTATTATAAATTAAAGAAATTGAACAATATCCTGGAACGAGTCTTTATAGGACCACACCTCGCGCCATTTCAGTTAGGCTTATTTCATTTTTCGCTCTGGCTTGTTTCCGACTGCATTCAATGATAATCTTGTTCTGTCTTGGTTCAGTTAAGCCTCGCGACACGTTAGGGTTAAAATTTAGATTTGTTCAATCAAGACTTATGCATATACATTATACACAAGAGCTGTATCCGCCGCGTGGGGCAGCCGAGCGGTCTGGCGCCTTGCCACGGTTCGCGCGGGTCCACGCGTCGGAGGTTCGAGTTCTCCCTTGGGCATATGTGTGTGTGTTATCCTTAGCGTAAGTTAAAGTTAGGTTAAGTAGTGTCTAAGCCTAGGGACCGATGACCCCCGCAGTTTGGTCTCACAGCACTTAATTTAATTTGCCGGCCGATGTGTCCGAGCGGTTCTAGGCGCTTCAGTCCGGACCCGTGCTGTTGCTACGGTCGCAGGCTCGAATCCTGCCTCGGGCCTGGATGTGTGTGCTGCCCTTAGTTTCGTTAGGTTTAAGTAGTTCTGAGTCTAGGGGACTGATTACCTCAGATGTTAAGTCCCATAGTGCTTAGAGCCATTTGAACCATTTTGAGCTGTATCACTTAAAATGTGTGGTTTAGGTTTAGCGGAGTAATACCCGTGATTATGATAACTGTTGATTGCCGTATTTACTAAATTGGGTATGAAGAACTTTACCATCAATTCATCTGTACTGGGAGCACTTTTACTTTCTGATGAAATAAGAACAACAAAGTTCACATATATCCGTACTAACTACCTGTTTGTAAGCGTTAAAGACTTTGATAGACGTGATCATCACCGTAAGAATTATAGACTGATGCCCTTCCGATTTTGAATCTATAAAAGAAGATTGCGGCTATTCATTTTAAGGGCAGATCCCACAGCAGGTTGTCATCAAGCAAAACTACGCAGCTACCAAGGCATATTCCATAACAGGTAGGTTTAGTTACATGACAAGAAGTCCGACAAAATGTGTGTGCGTCAAGCAAAACTACGCAGCTACCAAGGGTTATTTAATAACAGGTACATTTAGTTACGCGACAAGGAGTCTGACAAGATGTATGTGCATATTTAGTATTTCTGTCTACATACCTGATTGTAATCTATAGTGACTCTGTAGCACACATTTTAGGAGGTCAAAAAATAGCGAACCAGAAATAACCGTACATTAGAAGCTGCGAAATAACCAAACGATGAAGCCGCCAGAGCCAGACATGCGTTACAAAATTACTTCTTACGCCAAAGGAAGTTGTTAGAGGAAATCTAATTATTTCACGTGATAGAATAATTAGAGCCTAAAAGCCCGAACTAATTGACGAGCGCACCCTTTTAACGGGTACCGGCGGGGAAAGCCGCCCGCTTTGGCAAGCCGCCAACGTTCGATCGATGTCACTTCTCGTGGGCAGAACATGCTAGTCGCTGTGAAACGTTTGGACTACGCATTTGCAGCCACGTCTACAGTCTTGAAGTATTTTTTTTCTTTTACGCTGCCAGGAGCATTGGGCACAAATGATTCTGTTTCTATGTACGCAATGTAATTCAGCTAAGGGTGTAGAAACTGCTACCAGTCACAGTAGAAACTAATTTTATTTAACTCACGGCCGGTTTCGGGCTTCTGTCCATCTTCAGGTGGTTTACATTCACTTTCATGTTTCCATACTCTATGCTGGAGATCACTGTCTAAATTAAAAGCAAATAATTGATAATTAAATAGAATCAAATGGAGCACTTGCAAGTGGCTAAGCGACACGTTCTATAAAATTTTAAACACGTTTCACTTAGCCACTTCGAAGTGCTGCTATTGTGCCTACTGTGTGATCATCAGTTACTTGTTTTTCATTTAAACAGTTCACTCCAACACTAAGCATGCAAACGTACATGAATGTAAACCACCTGCAGATGGACTCAAGCCCGAAATCGGTCGAGTGTAAAACTTCTGTTGTGACTATAACCTGTTATTATTCTACGCATTATAAAAGAACAGCCATGGAGTTCAGCTGCATCATTTATGGATAAATACATTTAATTCAGCTAAGTTGTTCAACTCACACATTTCCAAACCCGTTGAAGTTATTGTAAGTCTGTTTTCACGCAGAAGAATTGTGGAAACGTCCCTTTTTATGACTATATCAGAAGCAGAGATAATAGTAGAAAATTTGCTTTCTCAAAAGGAACAGTAGAAATTTCTGCCGATAGGTTCATACTTGTATCTCCTCCGTCTCCGCCTGTAGGTTGCTTTCGTCCCATAGTTTACTAGAGTGCAGTGTAAAAAGTTGACGAAAACTGGTCGAGAAATTGTCTAGATTTTTGATAACATTTCCTCTTTATACAGGATAATTTTTTCCAGAGTGTACAAACTCAAGAGATTGATCAATGAGAGGATACGGAATAAAAAAGGTCTAATGAACATACGTCCGGAAATGCATGGTTTCCATGCTAGAGGCCCATTTATTCAATCATACGTTGTTACAGAGACTGCGGTCTAATATGCGCGTTGTACCATGCAGCCACAGTTACAGTATGTGCTGAAAATGGTTTCCATGTGCCTCAGCGCATTGTGTACGCTCCGTAGCATGTTCTGTCTCACCGTTCGCATCGGCCACGCTGCATCGGAACAGTGTCAAAAATGGTTCCAATGGATCTGAGCACTATGGGACTTAACATCTGAGGTCATCAGTACCCTAGATCTTAGAACTACTTAAACCTAACGAAACTAAGGACATCACACACATCCAAGCTCGAGACGGGATTCGAACCTGCGACCGTAGCAGCAACGCGGTTCCGGACTGAAGCGCCTAGAACATCGTCTAAAGCAGCATGAATACGCTTCTCTAGTTTCTCCACATCTATCATGGGCTCTGCGTACACGATACTTTTGAGATGGTCCCATAACCAGAAACCGCATGTGTTGAGATCTGGTGAACGAACAGACCACGCAACTGGACCCCGTCGTCCGATCCATCGACCAGTGAAGACACGACTGAGATGCGTCCGGTTGTTAACGGTGAGGTGGGCTGGAGCACCATCGTGTAGCAGCCACATAACCCTTCGAATTATCAGTGGCACTTCTTCCAGCAGGGCAGGTAAAGTCACCCCCAAGAAACGTCGATAGTTCCGGCCGGTTAGGCGACGCGGAAGGAAGACTGGTCCCAAAATAAGGTCGCCAATTATCCCGATCCACACATGCCGGCTGCACCGACGCTGATTATTCGGTGTCACCATACCATGACGGTTCTGCATACTATCCCGCAGATGACTGTTATGAAAATTGAAGATACCACCCTGCGTAAAGGTGGCCTCATCTGTAAAATGGATGGATGACACAAATCCCGGAATCATGGTTGCCTGATGAAGAAAACAGACAAAACTGCTCCCGATGGGGAAAGTCAGTCGCTAGTAAGCCTTCCACACCCTGTTAGTGATTATGATAGTAACAATTGTCGTGAAGAATGTTCCACGCGGTCGTCTCACTTACCCTGTACTGGCGGGCCAACTGCCTGATACTGACACGGCCGTCTCTTCTATCAGTATTAATCACATTTCCGTCCAATCTGGTATCCGAACATTTCGGGTATGTCCTTCATGATTCCCTGCTTTCTGAAACGACCATGTCTCAGACAGACATAGAATGCTGTGATTGTTTTCGGCGCGGATAGGTCTCCTGTTACAACCTTCCTACCCGCCGCCCGTTGCCATTTGCCTTTCCGTAAATAAACACCATGTCGGCAAGGTCTCGATTCGAATATGGAACCATCGTGTACAACGCTGTATAGAGTTAGTAAGAGAAGTGAATCGGGCACAACATTACCAATTACTATGGCAGCAGATGGCACTAGGACATGACGTATGAGGAACAGTACCACCCTCTAGGAGGAAATCATGCATACTGTAATAGTGGCTGCATGGTATAGCGCGTATCAGACCGCAGTCTCTGTAACAAAGTATGATTGAATAAAGTTTCTAGAACATTTTTGTTCCGTATTCTCTCATCGATCAATTCCTAGAGTTTGTACACGGTGGAAAAAAGTCATCCTGTATATTGTATATATTTGTGTATTATAGGCCTATATATTCATATACTGTATGTACTAATAATGTACAGTCTGTGATCATCCAAGTATTTATTACAACACCACGCAAAAATCTGAAGTAAATCGGTCACGAACTTCTCGCAATTTTTGGTAACAAACTTTATACAGCAGCACAATTAGAGGAAACACCTTCGTTTACTCCAGCGAATTTGGAGACGTCAGGGCTATACAAAATTTCTGTGAGATCAGCCCGCGATGCCCTTCTCTCGGCCAAAATCCTGGATTCGTCTCTGGTCCAGAGAGAACAATAATTCAGCAAATATTTAAAAAATTGTTATTGGAAGGGTACTGAAACACTGCGCAGGCGTGAAGGAGTAAGACTGCAACGGACGGGCGATCAAAAGTAGATGTTGTGGCAGCTGCTCACCCTAATCCACATGTCAGCTGCAGAGAAACTGTGAGTGCCCCTCTCCACAAGTCCTTATAGCAGCGAATGCAAACGTGTATTGAAGTAGACAGTGGGCATTTAGAAAATCTGATAAAATAAATCGAATTTTAAGGAAGGAAACATGACCACGTTATAATGTGGTTTCCTTTTTGTTGCTGTTTATGAAGTAATTTTCGATTGTTAAGTGCTTACCTTGACGTTAAAGTCATGACTTGGAATTATTATTTAATAATCTTTCTATCTCTTTACCCAAATTTACAATGCTGTTCTATTTCTCAAATGCACATTTCTTTCCAGGCTCTGACAGAAGCATGATCAGGTTTGTGTAATATCCTTTGATGATACATACCTCGCCTTCCAGCTGGTATGTCTGACCTGTCACATGTAGCCAATTGTGATTAGCATCAGTTTTAAATTCAATTTTTCTCCGTTATTCCGCTTTTGTAGGTAGAGCCTCTAAGGCATGTCAACCTGGACCGCCTCATCGGTCTGATAATGGCAGATTCCTATAATAACACAAACTGCTGCATATTCCAGCATTCGGTTTCGCGTTCGAAACAGATAAATTATAAATTATAACTATCACAAGAGAGAAACTCCGTTAAAGTCGTCTCTTTTCGTAGTACGATATTAACAGCCGACGTTGCTAGTCTTCCATTTGAAAAAGGATGTTGATTCCGATATTTCTGTGATTAATATAGCTATGAAAAGAGTTTGTACACCATTTAGTGAGGACTGCTTTACAATCGTTTTTGAAGAAACCATTATTACGTTATGACGAAACGTAATTTCCTACATTAGCCGCAATAGGGTGTTGAAACAATTTCAGTGGCAACAAGTGAAAATATGTGGATAACCAGGACTCGAACCTGAAATTCCCGCTGTTCGCGAGCAGTCACTTTAACCGCTTCGGCTATCTTTTTTTTAAATTTATTTAAGGAACAATGTTGCACATTCCAAATACATATCAACTGCATGTACTAAGCATGCACACAGTTATAGATGAAATGATTTAATCAAAAACAGTTTTATCATTGCAATTATGCTGGTATTAAAGAAAGACAAATACAACACAAAATTGTGTTACTGACTAAATTACCCGAAAGAATTAATTTGAACATCAAGAAAAGTTTTTTAAGGACATTCAAATTTCTTCAAACTTGAATAAATAAAAAGCTATACTTTGAATTACATGTGGTCCAATCTTTACAGAAGCATAAATAGAACTTTATGAAGGATATCACAAGTGTTTATACTTTGAATTACATGTAGTCCAATCTTTACAGAAGCATAAATAGAACTTTATGAAGGATATCACAAGTGTTTGGGATAATTTTTTAATATATCGATGTACACAAGGAAATCGTCTCCGTGATACACAGGTTACGGGAAGAAATTCATCTTTAACTTTCTCAGCTCAGTCAGACTAGTTAGTATGAGCATTTCACACAATTGTATGGAGGTCACAATCCGAATAGCTGCCCAATCAGCTCAAATTGTCGCACACTACATAAATAACATTCCCTGTCGATTGCTTGTAGCTTTGCTGTTGTTAGCTTTACGCGACGTTAAACATTTCCAACTGCGAGTGAAACCAGATACGTATATCTGACAGCGAGAATGCAACATGAATATGGCCCTGTTTTATAATCTTTCTAAAAATGTTCTTTGCTACTAATCTCTTTAATTAAACAAAGTGGCCCCTGTGCCTTAATGATCTGCCTAATAATGCTGTTAATGAAATGGTCCCTGTGCACTGACAATTTTCGTAGCAATCTGATCCTGATCCCGGAATGTAAATATCTTACTTCATAATGTAATTGCTTGGAAACTCGATGCTTCTCCTGCTCTCTGTGCGCCAGCTACAAATTTCTAACTACAGTTGCTTAGCTCCAGACAACAAGTAAACTATTTTGCACGCATTATTGAGTGAGACACTCTTTAAATAACAATGACTTGGATCGCGGATGTGGACAATGCTCTTAAGTGAAACACTGCTTTAACAAACTGTTTTTTTAATTATCTGATGTATTATTACCTGTATGAGATTTATGTTACAGCTTTCATTAACATTGACAAAAGGCAACATTGATATCAAACTCTCACTCTCACAAATGTTAGACAATTACCACATGTGAAAAATACCAGTGAAAATTACTCAATACGTGCGACTGCAGTGCCACTAAATAAAAAAATATTTCCTTCATTCCTCTTCACACTCTTTTCTAATCTCATTCCATGTCATTTCATTCTAAATCTCAAATCGAAACTCTCTCTCCTCTGTTTCACAATGTTCAGACACAAGCCATTCTACTTAAACATGACGCCCCTAACTTTCCGTTCCCATTGCCACGAGTCCTTTGCTCGGCATCTGTCTCACTACTCCTCTAACGACAGAACTCGCGCTCCTCGCTGCCACGCAGCGATGGCAAAACCAGCACATCTTCCAGCGACGCAGCTGTCCGCAGCTCGTGGGCTAGTGGCTAGTGTTGCTGCCTCTGGATCACGGGGTCCCGTGTTCGATCCGCGGCCGGGTTGAGGATATTCTCTGCCTGGAGACTCGGTGATGGTCTTCATCATCATCATTCGTCACAGTGGCTAGAATGAACTGAGTAAAAATTGGGACACTGTACGGCGCTGATGACCGCGCAACTGAGCGCCCCACAAACCAAATATCATCATCATCATGATCAGCGAGAGACACAGCTATTCTGATCAAAGAGTGGGCGCGAATAATAAGGGTTCGAAATTCTCGCTTAGCGTTTGAGACATCCAAAGTACGTACAAATTCCAGAAATACAAATAACAAGCTCTAAATATGCCTGTTCCAGTCTGCGCTGAAACATATGAAGTGCTGAGGAAAGGCTTAACGTTATAGAACGCAATATACTTGTAGCGGTTACCAAGAGCCCCTAAATTGTGCGTTACATAGACAGAACGGATCGATCGAAAGTTTCGTGAATGGGATAAGGGAATTCAATATCAGTACCCATGAGTTAACGGAAAATAATGACACAAACAGGATCCTTCTGCAAGAAACAGTGAAAATGCCATTAAGACGCGTTTTGTATGGTAACGACCCAATGTATCAAGAAAAAGTTGTTAATTTCTTATGGACTTTGCTGGAGTCATGAAAATGTCCAAAGCCTTAGAAGAGATAGAAGCACTAACCCTGTTCTGTGCTACAAGAGGCATTTTTATCGCTGACATCAAATGTCACTGTTATGGACTTTCTGATCACATATATTGACACTGCTGTCAGCCACAGAGCAGGAAATTTGGAAAAGTAGGTCATTGGTAATGGGATTGTACGCAAAAAGGGGGTGTGATAAGGTGGTACAGGAAAATCGCTTGAAGTGAGTGTGGGAATGAATGGGAATAGCCAAGCATGAAACGACAGAGGAAGTCCAGGAACTTCCGAACGGTACTCCCAGTGAATTTTGGCACAACTGAAACATGTACGGAGGCGAAATGTTGCTTAAATACCATGAGTTTTTGTTGGACACAGATGCGCACCCATCTGTATTAAGTTGATAACTCAATGGAAAGACGTTGTTAAACCCTCTAGGGTTATAAGTTATATCTGGTAGGGAGTTCAAAAATGGTTCAAATGGCTCTGAGCACTATGCGACTTAACTTCTAAGGTCATCAGTCGCCTAGAACTTAGCACTAATTAAACCTAACTAACCTAAGGACATCACACACATCCATGCCCGAGGCAGGATTCGAACCTGCGACCGCAGCGGTCGCGCGGAACCAGACTGTAGTGCCATTAACCGCTTGGCCACCACGGCCGGCTGGTAGGGAGTAATCGCGTGCATTCGCTGGATTCGGTGATATGTTTCAAGTCGGAGCAAGTCATTTCTGGGAATGTATGGAAGCTTTGCCTCATACAGGCAATGGTTACTGCGATATGTTAGGGTCAGATTTCCTAAACAAGCGTCTCGCCAAGGTTAAACACGGGAAGCTTATTTGGGAACTCGATGGGATATTGTTTCATCTGGGGTAAGTCGTTGTCAGTATCACACTACTGCAAGGATCATTTTTCGCAAAAGGTTAACTAGCTGAACTACACTCCTGGAAATTGAAATAAGAACACCGTGAATTCATTGTCCCAGGAAGGGGAAACTTTATTGACAAATTCCTGGGGTCAGATACATCACATGATCACACTGACAGAACCACAGGCACATAGACACAGGCAACAGAGCATGCACAATGTCGGCACTAGTACAGTGTATATCCACCTTTCGCAGCAATGCAGGCTGCTATTCTCCCATGGAGACGATCGTAGAGATGCTGGATGTAGTCCTGTGGAACGGCTTGCCATGCCATTTCCACCTGGCGCCTCAGTTGGACCAGCGTTCGTGCTGGACGTGCAGACCGCGTGAAACGACGCTTCATCCAGTCCCAAACATGCTCAATGGGGGACAGATCCGGAGATCTTGCTGGCCAGGGTAGTTGACTTACACCTTCTAGAGCACGTTGGGTGGCACGGGATACATGCGGACGTGCATTGTCCTGTTGGAACAGCAAGTTCCCTTGCCGGTCTAGGAATGGTAGAACGATGGGTTCGATGACGGTTTGGATGTACCGTGCACTATTCAGTGTCCCCTCGACGATCACCAGTGGTGTACGGCCAGTGTAGGAGATCGCTCCCCACACCATGATGCCGGGTGTTGGCCCTGTGTGCCTCGGTCGTATGCAGTCCTGATTGTGGCGCTCGCCTGCACGGCGCCAAACACGCATACGACCATCATTGGCACCAAGGCAGAAGCGACTCTCATCGCTGAAGACGACACGTCTCCATTCGTCCCTCCATTCACGCCTGTCGCGACACCACTGGAGGCGGGCTGCACGATGTTGGGGCGTGAGCGGAAGACGGCCTAACGGTGTGCGGGACCGTAGCCCAGCTTCATGGAGACGGTTGCGAATGGTCCTCGCCGATACCCCAGGAGCAACAGTGTCCCTAATTTGCTGGGAAGTGGCGGTGCGGTCCCCTACGGCACTGCGTAGGATCCTACGGTCTTGGCGTGCATCCGTGCGTCGCTGCGGTCCGGTCCCAGGTCGACGGGCACGTGCACCTTCCGCCGACCACTGGCGACAACATCGATGTACTGTGGAGACCTCACGCCCCACGTGTTGAGCAATTCGGCGGTACGTCCACCCGGCCTCCCGCATGCCCACTATACGCCCTCGCTCAAAGTCCGTCAACTGCACATACGGTTCACGTCCACGCTGTCGCGGCATGCTACCAGTGTTAAAGACTGCGATGGAGCTCCGTATGCCACGGCAAACTGGCTGACACTGACGGCGGCGGTGCACAAATGCTGCGCAGCTAGCGCCATTCGACGGCCAACACCGCGGTTCCTGGTGTGTCCGCTGTGCCGTGCGTGTGATCATTGCTTGTACAGCCCTCTCGCAGTGTCCGGAGGAAGTATGGTGGGTCTGACACACCGGTGTCAATGTGTTCTTTTTTCCATTTCCAGAAGTGTATATACAAGGATGCAAAGGATCAATCTGCGTGTTTAAGTATTGCAAGATACGTGGAAAACGCTTGAGGTGAGTGTGGGAACAAATCTCCTGGTAGATGTCTTATGTAAGGTTGAACCACTCGGAGAGAATGAGGAATTACGTGATGCATGGTGTTTTGTGTGTAGGAGTATTGTATATGTACTTGAGATAGACGGTGAGCAGGTAATGGCCGTCAGCACAGATAATTTTGGAACTGAAGACAGAGATTTGTCTGAAGGTTGCCAATTTTGATGTGTTAGATGAAGTTGCAGCCAGGTACCATAAACCAAATTGTCTACCCCATCATCCCATCATCTACAGCCAGTGATGGAGGAGTTCCTTAACTAACTGTTACTGTGGGTATCTCAGTACACATATGGTTATGGATGGATATCGAATCCCAAATACAAGCTTGGACAGTTTGCGGGAGTGTGTTGTATCCTGTAGTGATGGATGAGTTCTAAGGCAGAAAGCAGAAAATGAAGGACACAATAACAGTTAGGTAAATATCTTTTAGAATAGTGTTTTACAGTGGAACACAAATGCAGGTAAGACCGATTTACAGGCTAGAATAACCCAAATCCATTGCCAGGTCTCCGTTAACACCGTAGTGTCACTAGAAACGTTGAGTATGCGCAGTAGTAGAACTCACAACTGAAAGGGAGCTGACAGCCAGCGGCAACCTATTGTACTCTTTGATGTATTTCTGCCTGCGTCAGTCAGGGAGGCGTGGCAGTGGAGAGGCCGTTGGTTGGCAGCCGGGATGCTACGACGCTGGCTCTGGTGATGGTTGTCAGAATGTCTCGTGCCAGCTTGTGAGCTAGGAATTGACATGACCAGCGTTGTGTCTGTTGCTAGCGATACCACATACCTCCCCCCTCCCCTCCCCCCAACCATTCCACTGTCGTTGTATACCGGTTTCGCTGGTAATGACGTCAATGTCATTAAGGAGGCAGGAGTTTCAACTGTGGCCGTTGGAAAGCTCATGCCCTCGGCCTGACATTCGCCTAGAAGTACTGGTCGAGGGACTGCTGATGGGGTGCACACCTGCACCCATGAATGGGGTATTATCCTAAATACGTGCGACTGCAGTGCCACTAAATAAAAAAAAATATTACCTTCATTCCTCTTCATACTCTTTTCTAATCTCATTCCATCTGATTTCATTCTATATCTCTAATCGAAACTGCGCAACCCATCCATCATTTTGCACGACAATGCGCGGGCGCATACAGCGCAAGCTGTGGCTGCTCTGTTCTGTCGATGGGACTGGGAAGTACTGTACCATCCGCAATACTCCCCGGACTTACGTCCTTGTGACTTTGATTTGATTCCAAAGATGAAGGAACAACTTCGTGGCATTCGCTTCAGAACTGTTCCAGAGATTCGACAGGCAGTAGACCGCTCAATTCGCACCATCAACATATCAGGTTCTGCTAACGGTATACTACGTCTTCCACATCGCTGGCAATGGTTGTACCAACGCTGGTGACTACTTTGAAGGTCAGTAACAGGTGCAAACATGTAACTCTTTTGTAGCGGTTGCGAATAAATAGTTGCCACTATTTAAGTTCCAATCCCCATAGCTGATGAAAAGTTGTACTAGAACTAACTTGTAACTAATTTTCGATGAAGGTGGCACATGTCCCACTTTGAAAAGCAGTCATAGCGTAATGGATCACTGAAAATCTACATATGTCTCACGGACAAGTTTAGCATCAGTTAGGAAGTGACATTTGATGACTGAAGAGAGCGTACGCTCAGACTATGTATAGTTATTGCAATAAGTTGCTTTGCCACATGGAAGATAAACACTTTTTCCCATATTTATGGAGAAACGTAAAGATACGTTCCGAAAAGTGACGATGTGTTTGCTTTGTTAAAAGAAAGACATGTTGACAACAAAGAATATGATATACCATGAGGCAATAATGTTTATAATTTAACATAATGGACCTAAGAACATCTTACGTTGAAAGCGATACTAGCAGGTACAACATGACAGATGGCGCATCAAGTAAAATATGTATAACAGTCTGAAATATAAGCCTGTCACTATTTAAAATATGAACAGAGGTAGTTTTGTAAAGGAAAAATGAGTGACAGTTTGTAACGCTCACATGTCGGTAAAATGCAATGACGGGAAAAAAAATTGCAACACAAAGCAGATGTTGTACGACTTAAGTGACAGTTTAAAAAAATGTTTCAAATGGCTCTAAGCACTATGGGACTTGACATCTGAGGTCTTCAGTCCCCTAGACTACGTAAACCTAACTGACCTAAGGACATCACACACATCTATGTCCGAGGCAGGATTCGAACCTGCCACCGTACCAGGCGCGTGGTTCCGGACTGAAGAGCCTAGAACCGCTCGGCCACAGCGGGCGAAAGTTTATAGGCGTATTTATACACAGGAAAAGTAATGTCTTTTCGCATTTCTTGCCAACTGTGCAAGACTAGAGCTACTAGCGCCCCTATGAGGATGCAAATCAGGTTTGCTTTAAATACACTCTATAACGGTCGTGAGCGTTAGTTACCTGTGAGACTGGACGTGGTGAGTTGCTGTCAGTCAACAATGCCTTTAGGGCGACAAAAACTTCTTTATTAGCACCTCACTGAGTTTCGACGAGGTCGTATAGTAGGGTTACGGGAAGCTGGATGTTCCTTCTCCCATACTGCAGAAAGACTTGGCAGGAATGTAACCGTTGTACATAATTGCTGGCAACGGTGGTGACGAGAATGTACTGTCGCAGACTCCGCACGGCCACGTGGCACCACCGTATTCGGCTTATGACTCTAGCGCATGGAACTGCATCTTCAGCAGCAATTTGAGCAGCAGTTGGCACTAAAGTTGAGAGGCACCCACTTGCCTTTCTCATACTGTGGCATCAAGCAGTCAGGCCTGCAAGATGGGTGGTTTGCCAAGCGAGTGGATTCTTCCTTAATTTATTGAGCAACATGAATTCTCGTATCTTACTATTTAGTTACAAATTATCCTCCTGCATGAATAATACGCAACGGAAACACGCATCTGACTATCAGTGATTTATAGAACTCTGACTGCACACTACGCACTGGCAATACCACACTTACTTTTTGTCTTTGATTTAACGGCTTTTATATAAATTCGGGACATTATGATAACATACAATTTAATGAAAAAGGCCACCAATCTCTTTCTTTTTACTATTTGATTTATTGCTAAACACACAAATTCTACAACCTACAACAAAATTACAAGAGAAATTCCGCCCAGTGGGCATGGCTTTACGTTAGTGAATCTCTATACTATGGTCTCGTAATCTATTTACCGCAACAGTGCACTCCCTGGATCGGATGGTGGATCTTTTATTATACCTCACACTTCGCCTCTCACATTCATCCTCACGAAACTTTCCTCCAGATCGAGCGATACAGAAGGAACAAGCATAACCCACAAATCTTTCGAAACTACCTTGCTACTCCCATGCAAAACACACATACCCAAATTACAAGACATACACAACACAACAATATGAAATATTACACAACGAACGGTTACAACTTCATCACTTTCCGCTTTCCCACTTCAATCAATATCCATCCCAGTTTCACACGACACTGCCCCACTTTGTAATTTTACTTTCCTACTGTGAACTCTGGAGATAAACGCACATCTTCCTGTGCAATGCAAGCCAAGTGGCGTTGCTGGAAAAACGGCCGACTCACCTTGATTCTCTCTCAGAGTTTAAATTTAGTGTCACACGGAATGATATTTCTTAAATACTTCAACTTATGATACACACGCTATTTCTTAAATATTTCAGCTTATTGTACACACGCTATTAATTCTTAAATATTTCAGCTTATTGTACACACGCTAGTATCTCAACTTATAACTACACGTGGTCTCATTGTGACCGTTGGTTTACTACAATCCCCTTAAAATTACCTGCCTCACTTTGTAATTTTCCCCACAAAAGTTCCTAGGAAAGAGAAATGATTAGTTCTAACTACTCTTAAATATTCCACATCCATACCATGCCTCCACACTTTCATTACGGAGCACAACAAAAAACAGGTCTTTACAGCAGAAGGTTCAGCGCCAGAGTGCCGAAACATGGCCGTATTCCCGTTCTCTCGCACCTCTGTCGAAGTGGGAGAAGCACCTTGCTACCTTATTGGTCAGCCACATTTCAGACGCTCCAAAGCTCTGGTAACTTCCATCTCTTTGATCTCACCAAAGGTAGCCAAAGGATCGACTCAAAGATGATCATTCCGATTCACTATCTGTGGTTAGCAGACGACCATACATTCATTCATTTACACCACACAGATCTCACCAAACTGGATGTAGGGATTTATGTTGAGGGAGTGCACATGTGATCAATTAAATAAATAAACTTGTCATTCTTTCCCACACTGGTATCCGGCTTCGCTGTATTAATTGAAATTGAGTTACTTTTACACAAAAAATGTGTTGTTCTGACAAGAATTTCGTACCTATTTTCACTGTTGGGCGGTACTGTACCCTTTCACCACCGGCTACCCATGCAGAAAAAATTGCACGGTACTATCCTTGCAATGCGAGGGTAGTTCCGAACATTTTTTTAAGAAAACTGTATTAAAACAAACGTAGCAATTCATCAAAATAACCAGGAGGAGACCTTAGCCCCTGGTGACCTCAAATAGACGAACAAATTATTGGCAGTTGTTGCATTATTGTACTCTCCACAATCCGGAGTAACGTACACATACAAATATATAACAGTCCACATGACAAATAAAACATCACATCATAGCAATGAAAAAATAATATTGAGATAAAAATTTGCTTTAGTTACTGGGATCTTCGTTATTTTTTATGAGTAATCCAAATTTCAATAATTCTAAAACAAATAAAAAAAATACTAATTGTACTCATGAAATTTTAAATAGCTCCCCGTCCAAACACAGAGCAAGTAATCTGACATTCATAAATTGCGCTGTAAAAACCTTTACACAGCAAAGTCTAAATACAAAACAAAATCAACAAAAGAAAAAAATTCGTACACTAATTACACGTAGAATGTCAGGCTCCATACCATTACTCTAAAATATACCTCAAACCTACAGAGAAATAAAAACTGAGAAGAAAAACAATGAAATATACCACAAGTTACATACTGGTTACGTAATATAGTTCGTCTAAGACATCATGTCATACCTCATTAACTATCATCACCTAAACTATTGCCACAGCTACTCGACAGTGAGTTTAACCTTATCCTATATCCATCAGTACAAATACCTGCTGCTGAGCTAGTCAGTCCATCAACTTTGATCAATACTCGCAATAAATAGTTAGCAATAAGTGCTTGAATCTACCAGTAGCTCTCTTATCTTACTCTACTGTTCATTTCTCTGTTGTCACACATATAGACGACAAGAACTTGCATTTCGACTAGCCTTCGTTACACTTTAATGTGAAATGTCACCACTGTGATAAAAAAATAAGTGGCTTCAGTCAAAACACCAACAAGATTACTACTATGCACGACATCAAAATACATCAGTTAATTCCGATATTTGTTGTGCAATGCAAATTCTTGTCCCCTGTGACAATCTTACTGATCAATGCTACATGAACCGCTACGTTAGTATTACGCCACTGGCTTATAATTAGAGCATCATTGTACCAAATATTCTAATAAACATGCTACGTGAACTTGATAACCCAGAACAGACAAAAAACAAATACTAACTATTCTAAACACAAATATTAATAAAATAGAATTACGCTTGCTGTCCCTTCAGGAATGAAACATATAAAAAAAAATTTACACAATTGCAAATACATTATTCCCTATCTTGCGAGTCACACGGAAACATTTCATTCTGTGATTTTCTTGGGGTCAAAAAGTTGCTGATAGTTTTCCTAGAACCACTGTCTCGGTGTCAAAGCTCTCCCATGGTTACCCGGACGAAAGTCTTTGAGTCACTCAATTCGGTATTTTGAACACGCACTGAACAGTAAACTGTATCTCTCATTAAACACAAATGTCATAGTCACTCTCAGAGTACCATCCACACGAATCTGTTCGTCCAAAAAAATGGCCCTACAACTACTATTACCCACGGTTCTGTCCTTTCAGTTCATGGTGTAATTAAAAGTCGTAAGTTTCAACAAACAGCACTTATTCCCGCGCCAGTTCAAGAAATGTCTCCTACTACAGACGCAAATGTCAATGTCCCACTCTAGTTTCTTGCCTTCATATAATAATTGTTCAGCATACGACAACTGTCCTCTAAGTATACCAAGTGTCCCACATGCAATTCACAAAGCACACTTAACAAGTCACTGCCAAAAGTTTATGGATCCCACCGTTCAGTGGTCAAGACAAAACAAAACGATCGTCCTGTTTGCTAAAGACAAAATCTTTTCCACCACTCACAACGTGGAAACACCAGTCATTCACTTTCCACATTATGGAAAGTCGCAGTCATCTTGTTTCACGGCTCCACAGTCCAGTACAAGTTAATAGCTGCAGGTAAAAAAATATGCTCGCCGGGCTCTGCCGCGCCTCGTCCATTCAGCAGTAGCGCCGCTGCACGCGCCGTTGAGCAGAAGAAACCACCCACTGTTGCCTCCGCGGGATACCTTCCCCAGTCGTAAGGGTGGCGGAACTCATGAATGGCCAGTGATACGTGCGTGTCGCCCCAGGCCGTTGACCTGCTGTAGCGGGCGCGTGGAGTGTACCTCGTCCGATAGTGGAGTGGGGAGTGCCGCGGCTGTGTCGCCTGTCGCCATGGCGACGTCAGCTCGGCCCGTTAGCGGTATGGGCGTTACGACACCCAATTAGCCAGATCTTCCGTGCATCTCGCAACATTACAGACAAAAGGAAATTCTTACATTAAAATTATACACCCTAGTTTTCTACACATACAACATCAACATTTATCTCTTTTCTATAGACAGCCCACACTCGTGCTATTCATTGTACCTGTCGTCCCTCATACAAAACATGAAAGTGTAAAAAAATGAAGAACAAAATGAATAAGAAACAATCTATACAACTCATAATTACAATACAAAATAGTAAACTACTCTAACATCCTATCACAGTGAAAATATTAGAAACTGTTGATTCTCAAGCTACAATATACAATGAACCTTTGTGCTTGTGACAGACTGAAATTGAAACCCCTTGAAAGTGTTCTAACAAAAAAATGAGAAAATAATCTACACAACTCTCAATTACCTACCACAGGTTATTAAATATTAAACTACTTTAACATCCTAACACAATAAACATTTTAGGAACTGGTGACTCTAAATCTACAACATATAATGCACCCTTGTGCTTGTGACAGACTGAAATCAGTATCTCTTCACATATTTTACATTTCATTATATATAGCAACGTTTCTAGGACACGTATGACAGATCCTGACCTGACATCGAGGTTCATCCCAACAAACAATAAAACACAATAATGTTTTAGTTATGGATCGGTAGCATCCCCTTTACAGGAGTGTGTGCATTGATCACACTACTCTACGACTCTCACTCACCAGACATCACATTTTCCCTCTCATTCAATCCATTGATACACTAACAGAATAGGTCTAGAAGTCAGCTATCCTTAACACCACCACACTCACTACAACATACCATACCTTTGCTCCCTTATACTCAACCACATAACACATGAAGCTGCTTCGGAGATAGCTTTCCAGTCTCCGAATTCGTCCTTTCACTCTGGCACCTCTCTCCATCGGCTTATCTCTGCATTCACTTTATGCTAAATATCAACTTAGAATCGCGACATTTCATCTAAGAACAAAAATACACAAATTAATCAACTTGCAAAATAACTGTACACATTATTGGTACCGTTTTGATTAGTTATACTGGTACCAGGCTTCAACAACAACAAAAAATATTATTTTTGCCAAATAGCATATTTTATGGTAAGAATTAGATCTACACTTATATTACATCTTACGTCAGTATTTCACAACGTTCACCATCTGGGTCTCATACTCCCTTTACGTCCTTTCACATTGTGCAGTTGTCCTCATCTCTTCATTCGTATTTCGGCTCTCCGTCCGTCCATTACTCCATCATTTCCTGGTCTTCCTTCATCATTGGCATCAATCTCTATTGCAGCATACACAGGCCTCTCTGTAACATACATCTAAGACATCTCCACATTATTCAATTCTACTCACCTTTATTTACCACTGTTTCATCACGTCGAATCTCTCTTTATTAATCCCCTTGCTTCACGTCGCTTCTCCTCATATACCACCTTTATCCACTACTATTTATCACGTCGCTTCTCTATCTACTATCTTTATTCACTCATTAATCATCACGTCGTTTCTGCTTGATCCTTATTCATACGACAAAAATACGTACATACACCACTCTGTCGACTCCTGTTCATGACTCATTCGACCAGTCTGTTCTGTCATACTTCCTGACATCCCGCCTGAAAATTCTTATGTTCGATTTGACCCTGCACAACGTTACACACCACAAATAAATACACTGACTATCTACCATAAATTGCCTACCTTAGATCTATCCTTAACTTTTCCATAATTTGATGTTAGAAATGTGATGAAGCCCACGAGATTGTTTTCCCTTGATCGTCTCAATCAGTACAGCATTTTCATGGACAATCCGCCTCACTCTGAATGGTCCACAATACACAGTAAAAAATTTGCTAGTTTGGAATCTGTGCTTACACGAAAATTAAATGTGTGCAGAGAATATACAAGCTGGGAGAATTGGGCAGCCCAAGTGTTAGTAACTTTGGTGCTAGTGGCCTCTTTCACTAACACCAGATTCCGAACAACCATACACAGCACTTCATTATAACTGTCACCACGACAATGACATACTATAGATCAGATGGCATCCAATTTAAAAACTTCGATCACAATGTTTACTTCTTACATTACGTGTTTAGCACCTGCCATAGTCAAATCACACTAATTAAACTGGACTCATTGGCATTATTATATAACATTTCTTTTACTTTACTGTTCGAAATAAAAATTTGCAAATTTTACTGAGATACCAGCCTAACAGATTCCATTACTGCCGTTTTATTCTCTGATCAGAAGTATGGTATTTTCATTCCTCATTTCTTTGTTGAGTTTGTCTGCTACATAGACAATTTTCAGTGCCAGCTGCATGTGTTTTAGAGCAAGATATTAAGGGCTGATATGTTGGATTAGTTTCTCCTATTCTTCAATCTATTACGACATGAAAGAAATACCCGGATTCCATGCTCTCCTGTCATTCAGATAGTTTCTACCCTCGACACTATCTGACCTGTCTCCGTTCACGATATCGCTCTCATTACCCAAGTGTTGAAATGACGCGGAATCGTCTAAGCCTCTGCCTGCCATCACTATACCTCTGCGCAATTTCACTGGCAACTTCGTTATATGGATCCTAATGAACTCCGCTGGTTCGTATGTCACATCCAAGTACCTGTTTCGTCTGAACATCTCCTGATAGCACGACACTGAATCCCTTATGCCACCTTCGTTACGATTTTGCATCATCAATATGCTTAGCGTAACCTGGTCCTGCTTACTTTTCGGCCTGAATTCATTTAAATAGCTACTACAGTCTTTAAGGTCTTCCTGCATTTTCGCTCTAGCCTCGTCCCTCAAATAGTTATACACAAACTTCGTTTTGCGGAGCAGTCCCCTCGATGAAGGTAATGAATCTTGAAATTGAGACAGCCTTGGACTATACCCAGTTGAGTCTGCCACCTGTTTTATCCGACACAACCGTTCTTCTGACTCTGTGAATTCGTCTTCCTCTTTCTGCCTATTTTCGCCTTTTGAGTTTATCTCACTCTCCTTCTGCAATCTACCTGGTGGTGTGTCACCTCCGCTACTGCACGCTAATTGCAACTGTGCTAGTTCTTCACTATGTTTCCTACTTATTTCTAATTGTCCCTCTTTAAACTGTAATGGTGGTTGTATCTCCTCCTGGTCGGCATAAACCTCTCGCTGCGTACTGTCAGAACCTGTCTCGCCTCTCGTACTGATCTTTTCTGCATCTGCACTAATCGTATTCATTCTGACCACTACCTCTTTGATTCGCTCACCTGGCACCACGTCCCTACGCTCAGTAGTATCACTCTCTATTGCAAATACTTGTACCTCCAAATTATTATCTTTTTCTTTCACTGCGTCACCTACTTGCTTCAACGCACCCAGATTCTTCTCCCCCTCATCTAACCGATTATTAACTGCGGACAGACGCTCATCGATAACTGTGTGGAGCTTCCTCATTGCCTCTTTATTTCCCTTATCCATTACCTCCAATCTTTCCTTATTTTCCCTATCTCTCTCCTTATTATCTCTATTGATTGCTTCTAATCTTTCGTTATTTGCTTCCAATTTTTCATTTATCGCTTTAGTCTCCCTACTCAATGCTTCCAATCTTTCTTTATTCTCCCTATCTCTCTCCTTATTATCTCTCACCAAACTCTGTAACAACTGTAGCATCATATCGTCATTTGCAACTTTCGACGCGCTCACCTCGTTCGCCTGTGAAACCGTAGCCTCGCTAAGAGTAGCTGCACTTTCACTGCATACCTGTCCTAATCTCGGCTCGCCCGCGTCGTCGGGAAAGGCCCCCGGTTGTGAGCAAAGCCCGCCGCACAAAGGATCCCCTTGCAGCGGTCCACTGAACAATACAGCCTCTTCGGAGTGCCTGCCGTCCCCTCTCATTAACTCACGGTCAACACCTACTTCCTGCTGCACTGCTACGTTCACGCCAGAATCGCTATTCTCCATTGTGGCTACGTTTTTCGACTGCGACCTAGTTACTACGGACATTACGCAAAAAAAATTATACCACGATCTTCCAGCCTTGTACGATATGGCAATTAAAAAAAATAAAAGATCCTCACCAATCCAGAAAGAAATTGCAAACAAAAAAAAATTTTACTTCTTAGCGCTATCACAATACATTCCATAAAAAAAATTTAACAGCAAACCCTAACAACAAAATATCCTAACAAAAATGATCCTGGCAGGGTCGAAATTATGAGAGGCACCCACTTGCCTTTCTCATACTGTGGCATCAAGCAGTCAGGCCTGCAAGATGGGTGGTTTGCCAAGCGAGTGGATTCTTCCTTAATTTATTGAGCAACATGAATTCTCGTATCTTACTATTTAGTTACAAATTATCCTCTTGCATGAATAATACGCAACGGAAACACGCATCTGACTATCAGTGATTTATAGAACTCTGACTGCACACTACGCACTGGCAATACCACACTTACTTTTTGTCTTTGATTTAACGGCTTTTATATAAATTCGGGACATTATGATAACATACAATTTAATGAAAAAGGCCACCAATCTCTTTCTTTTTACTATTTGATTTATTGCTAAACACACAAATTCTACAACCTACAACAAAATTACAAGAGAAATTCCGCCCAGTGGGCATGGCTTTACGTTAGTGAATCTCTATACTATGGTCTCGTAATCTATTTACCGCAACAGTGCACTCCCTGGATTGGATGGTGGATCTTTTATTATACCTCACACTTCGCCTCTCACATTCATCCTCACGAAACTTTCCTCCAGATCGAGCGATACAGAAGGAACAAGCATAACCCACAAATCTTTCGAAACTACCTTGCTACTCCCATGCAAAACACACATACCCAAATTACAAGACATACACAACACAACAATATGAAATATTACACAACGAACGGTTACAACTTCATCACTTTCCGCTTTCCCACTTCAATCAATATCCATCCCAGTTTCACACGACACTGCCCCACTTTGTAATTTTACTTTCCTACTGTGAACTCTGGAGATAAACTCACATCTTCCTGTGCAATGCAAGCCAAGTGGCGTTGCTGGAAAAACGGCCGACTCACCTTGATTCTCTCTCAGAGTTTAAATTTAGTGTCACACGGAATGATATTTCTTAAATACTTCAACTTATGATACACACGCTATTTCTTAAATATTTCAGCTTATTGTACACACGCTATTAATTCTTAAATATTTCAGCTTATTGTACACACGCTAGTATCTCAACTTATAACTACACGTGGTCTCATTGTGACCGTTGGTTTACTACAATCCCCTTAAAATTACCTGCCTCACTTTGTAATTTTCCCCACAAAAGTTCCTAGGAAAGAGAAATGATTAGTTCTAACTACTCTTAAATATTCCACATCCATACCATGCCTCCACACTTTCATTACGGAGCACAACAAAAAACAGGTCTTTACAGCAGAAGGTTCAGCGCCAGAGTGCCGAAACATGGCCGTATTCCCGTTCTCTCGCACCTCTGTCGAAGTGGGAGAAGCACCTTGCTACCTTATTGGTCAGCCACATTTCAGACGCTCCAAAGCTCTGGTAACTTCCATCTCTTTGATCTCACCAAAGGTAGCCAAAGGATCGACTCAAAGATGATCATTCCGATTCACTATCTGTGGTTAGCAGACGACCATACATTCATTCATTTACACCACACAGATCTCACCAAACTGGATGTAGGGATTTATGTTGAGGGAGTGCACATGTGATCAATTAAATAAATAAACTTGTCATTCTTTCCCACACTGGTATCCGGCTTCGCTGTATTAATTGAAATTGAGTTACTTTTACACAAAAAATGTGTTGTTCTGACAAGAATTTCGTACCTATTTTCACTGTTGGGCGGTACTGTACCCTTTCAAAGTTACAGAACGAACTGTTACAAGTCGGTTACTTCTCGGACAGTGTCGAGACAGACACTCTGCTCCGGCCGCGGTGGCCGTGCGGTTCTGGCGCTGCAGTCCGGAACCGCGGGGCTGCTACGATCGCAGGTTCGAATCCTGCCTCGGGCATGGATGTGTGTGATGTCCTTAGTTTCGTTAGGTTTAAGTAGTTCTAAGTTCTAGGGGACTGATGACCTCAGATGTTGAGTCCCATAGTGCTCAGAGCCATAGTGCTCAGAGCCAGACACCCTGCAACGTACATTCCACCGACCACAAACCACCGCGATTTGTGACTTCAGTAATTTCTAGTGAGAGTTCATTAGAGGATAGGGTGGAGGTCTGTTATGTTTTCCGATGAAAGCTGGTTCTGCCCCGGTGCCAGTGATGGTCGTGCGTCAATTAGAGGCAGGCCAGTTGAGGGTCTGCAATAACCTGTCTGCGTGCTAGTCACACTGGACCTACAGCTAGCTGAATTTACGATTTGGGGAGCGATTTCGTATGACAGCAGGAGCACTCTCTTGGTTATCCTACGCGCCCACACTTCGAAACTGTATGTCAATCTCATGATTCTACCTGTTGTTCTTCCATACATGAACAGGATTCCGGGAGGTGTCTTCCAACAGGATGTCTTCCAACAGGATAATGCTCACCCACATACCACTGTTGTAACCCAACACTCCGTAAGTGTCGACATGTTGCCCTGGCCTGCTCGGTCACCAGATTTGTCTCCAATCGAGCACATGTGGGACATCATTGGACTCCAACTCCAGAGCATTCCGCAAACGGCATTAATCGTCTCTGTACTGACCGACCAAGTGTAACAAGCACGGAAAACATTCTGGCGACTTCGCTGGCTATGAATGTATCAGCACTGGCAATGACGTATCTCATCTTTACTTTAACCTGTGATCCTGCAATGTGAATCACTTAAATATGTCGCCTAGACGAATGTATTGACGGAATTTCATTGCTGTAAATTAATTATTTTTTGGTGTTTCAACTTCTATCCTTCAGGGAATATGATATATAATAAAATGACACTTTATTCCCGTATCATGGGCTGAGGAAGTCTTACACAAAGTTTTCAAAATTTGTTTTGAGTGGGTCCACAGCCTCAATGTGCTTGGAGAGAGAAAGCGTGATCCAAATAGGATGTATTGTTTTTATTGTTTGTGTTACCGGTCAGTTTCAACCTTGTATCATTTTCAAGCGCATATCTTAAAAATGGTTCAAATGGCTCTGAGTACTATGGGACTTAATATCTGTGGTCATCAGTCCCCTGGAACGTAGAACTACTTAAACATAACTAACCTAAGGATATCACACACATCCATGCCCAAGGCAGGATTCGAACCTGCGACCGTAGCGGTCACGCGGTTCCAGACTGAAGCGCCCAGAACCACACGGCCACACCGGCTGGCGCATATCTTAAGCTACCAGCATCATTTTACATTGTAATACATCATAGGTACATGTGGCCAGGAATTCGTCTTACTTCTGTGATTATGTGGCACAGACACATTACAATATTGTATATGGTTACGTCTATTAGCCAGTTAATAGATGTAACTACTGCCATTATCAAATATGAAAGAGCTTAGCACGTATAAAGGAAGGTTCCGTGTCAGTACAATTATCTAAGCCTAATAAGAGAGTCAATTTTAGACACGGAACCTTTTACGAGTTCTCAGCTTTCTTATACCTGGTGATGGCAGTAGTCAGAACGTCGTAATAAATAAAGAAATTGTAATGAGCTATCTAGAACGTTTTCACCACAAAATAGTAACAACAAGTAACATAAAAATACTTTGCTTACCTTCATTTCATAATGTGCAGTAACTCATCAAGACAACCTAAAGTGACCACTGACATATGCTTACACCTGTACTAATGCCCACCTATACAATCAGTACATGCACATAAATTAGAGCCTTATGCTAATTTTCATTTGTCCTCTGTTGGCACACTGTACCACAGGTGGTTGACAAAAGTCGTACATTGATGGTGGGTGAAAAGTCCCCATACCCCATACCCCCTCTATAGTATCAAATGTGTAAGACGTCATGGTCTCCTGACCTTCATTGCTTACATATTCCGCCCTCACAACCATATTCCGCACATCATGACGCTTCATTCGAACCCAAACTCGATAAGATAAAGTCAATGTTGTATGAATTCATGTAAACGATATGCAAATAACAAGTAAATCGCAAGTGCGCACCGAGTTTGAAATACTCGTGGCTGCCGTACACACACACATTCAAGACACGACGGTCACAAAAGCTTTTAGTTCGGGAGAGGCAAACCGCACGCCAGGAGGCCGGTCCCTTCAGAGGACGAGTCAACGTAACTACGTCAGCCGGCGACCGCTCGTAGAGCAGACAGCGTTTGCCCTAGTGAAAGGGAGAACGACCCCGTGTTCGGCTTAAAAGCAAATTCCGCTACATTGTGTGGGAGCGCCCAGCCTACGAATTCTTTACAAACATAGCACACAGTTTCAGAGGTTTTCACAGGGAGACAGCAAACGCCAAACGCCGATGCTACAGATTTCTGGATTGGTCGCCTTAAACAAAACGTCATTCTTCCATTTTAGAAGAGCAATGCTGATTGGCAGACGATATTCCTGACGCCTTGAGTTGAAGGCGTAATGGAAGAGACCAAAAGATATACCCCTTCACATCTCGCATGGAGAGGGGCCGTTCCGTTGCCGCTCTTGGAGTGAGAACACGTAACGAGAACATGTAACGATAATTTTCATTAGCGAATCCTATCCTTAAGACGTAACTTCACATTCCGAAAAGAACCCGGAAATAACTTGTTCAGTTCATAACTAAAAGTTCCATTGTGATTTCTTAGAAGTTTTGCAAAAAATTAATAATTTTCGTTAGTTTCATGTTTTTCTTACACTAACTAGCACTACTCTATTACCCAAGTATCCCACTAGTTACGTAAGAAATTTTGTGAATTTTTGTGTCATTTCCTTACAGCGGACGACTCCAGAACATATTTATTGCTGAAAGTTTTTCACGCATTTGTCTTTAGAACGTTAGGAGCGTCTGTCTGACTTCTGTAGTAGTGTGGGGGTGGAAATTGCATCATGCAGGAGCCACAGGGTAAAGGGTACATCTCAGATTAATCCGTTGTGCAGAATGACAGAATAGCACCCACACTTTGACCACAGAAATGTTGTTATACAGGGTGGTAATTATCTTATCTCTTATCAATTGCTGGAATTAAATTTTACCTGCTTTCGCAGTCTCACTCCAGTTTTGACTTGTAGCCACGGCAGATATGAGCCGTCGTAATTACAGTACTGAGGAGCGCTTAGTGACATGTGTGTGGCTGCACGAACGACAACACAAAAGGCAGGCAATGAGACAGATTATGACAACATTCCAGGAATGATTTAATAAGGCTCCACCGTGAAAGGCAACACTTCTTGATCGGGAGATACGCTCTTTTGCTTTTGTCAGTGTTAAAGACAGGGGAACACGGTATATCGAGGACAAGTTTCGATATTGCATGAAAAAAGACCTTCACGTGAGGCCTTTTCGTAGGACGTTCGTAACAGAATTATCGGATACAGACAGGAATGAGAGTGTCTTTGTATGCTGCGCTTCGTTTACTCAATTTCCAAATGCAGTGAACAGTGCCAAGATAAACGTGCTATTTATCGTAGCAAACGTGCTAGAAATACTGCCGTTTGTACAGAAAGGAATCCTGATCACGCAGTGCAGTTACAAAGGAACGCGCCACACGCAATGATATGGGCAGTGATGAAATCAGAAAATTGCTTCGATCGTACTGCTCTGAAGGGACTGTGAATGGCGCAAATTACTTGCACCTGTTACAAACATGGTTAGTATCTCAGCTTGAGGAAAGGATCCTCACAGAACGCAAATGGTTGCAGCAAGACAGAGGGCCTCCTCGCTACGCTTTTGCAGTTGGCGAGCTCCTAAATGAACACTTCCAGGACAGTGGGTAACTAGTGGTACATCAGCAACACCAGCTCCCTTGAAACGGCAGCAGAGAAGCCCCGACCTCACCACATCTGACTTCGTTGTGGGGAGATATGAACGTGCGTGTACCTACACGTAAAATTAAAGCAAGGGTGGTAACATTAAGAGTGCAACGGAAATAACACTGTTAAATGCAGAGAAGGGAGTTGATGGGTGGAAAGAGTACCCTAAACGCCTCTATGAAGGAGAAAATTTGTCTGATGTGTTAAAGAGGAAAAGGGAGTCGATTTAGAAGAGATAGGGAACCAGTATTAGAATCAGAATTTAAGAGGGAGACGAGGTAGATAAGATTCCATCAGAATTTTTGAAATCTTTGGGGGAAGTGACAACAAAGAGACTATTCACATTGGTGTGTAGAATGTATGAGTCTGGCGATGTACCATCCGACTTCCGGAAAAGCATCATCCACACTATTCCTAAGACTGCAAGACCTGAAAAGTGCGAGAATTATCGCACAGTCAGCTTAACAGCATGCATCACAGTTACTTACAAGAATAATATACAGAAGAATGGAAAAGAAAACTGAGGATTTGTTAGATGACGATCAGTTTACCTTTAGGAAAGGTAAAGGCACGAGAGACGCAATTCTGAAGTTTCGGTTCAAATGGAAGCAAGACTACAGAAAAATCAAAACTCGTTCACAGGATTTGCCGACATAGAAAAAACGTTCGACAATGTAAAATTGTGCAAGATGTTCGACATTCTGAGAAATTGGGGGAAGCTATAGGGAGAGATTGGTAATATACAGTTCGTGCAAGAGTCAAGAGGGAATAATAATGTGGACGACCAGGAACGATATGGTCTGATTAAAAATGTTGTAAGACAGGGATGTTGTCTTTCGCCCCTACTGTTCAGTCTGTACCTCGAAGAAGCAATGATGGAAATAAAAGGAAGATTCAGGAATGAACCTCAAAGTCAAACTGAAAAAAAATCAATGGTACGATACGCTGATGACATTGCTTCAAATGGTTCAAATGGCTCTGAGCACTATGGGACTTCACATCTGAGGTCATCAGTCCCCTAGACTCAGAACTACTTGAACCTAACTAACCTAAGGACATCACACACATCCATGCCCGAGGCAGGATTCGAACATGCGACCGTTGTAGCGGCGTGGTTCCGGACTGAAGCGCCTAGAACCGCTCGGCTACGATGACATTGCTATCCTGAGTGAAAGTGAAGAAGAATTAAATGATCTGCTGAGTGGAATGAACAGTCTAATGAGTTGTTGTTGTGGTCTTCAGTCCAGAGACTGGTTTGATGCAGCTCTCCCTGCTACTCTCTCCTGTGCAAGCTTCTTCATCTCCCAGTACCTACTGCAACCTACATCCTTCTGAATCTGTTCAGTGTATTCATCTCTTGGTCTCCCACTACGATTTTTACCCTCCACGCTGCCCTCCAATACTAAATTGGTGATCCCTTGATGCCTCAGAATATGTACTACCAAGCGATCCCTTTTTCTAGTAAAGTTGTGCCACAAATTTCTCTTCACCCCAGTTCTGTTCAATACCTCCTCATTAGTTATGTGATCTACCCATCTTGAGCATTCTTCTGTAGCACCACATTTCGAAAGCTTCTATTCTCTTCTTGTCTAAACTATTTATAGTCCACGTTTCACTTCCATACATGGCTACACTCCATACAAATACTTTCAGAAACGACTTCCTGACACTTAAATCTATACTCGATGTTAACAAATTTCTCTTCAGAAACGCTATCCTTTCCATTGCCAGTCTACGTTTTATATCCTTTCTACTTCGACCATCATCAATTATTTTGCTCCCCAAATAACAAAACTCATTTACTACTTTAAGTGTCTCATTTCATAATCTAGTACCCTCAGCATCACCCGATTTAATTCGACAACATTCTTGCTGTCTCTGACAAAATTACAATGTCTCGGCGAACCTAAAAGTTTTTACTTCTTCTCCATGGATTTTATTTCCTACTCCGAATTTTTCTTTTGTTTCCTTTACTGCTTGCTCAATATACAGAGTGAATAACATCGGGGATAGGCTACAAACCTGTCGCACTCCCTTCCCAACCACTGCTTCCCTTTCATGTCCCTCGACTCTTATAAATGCCATCTGCTTTCTATACAAATTGTAAACAGCCTTTTGCTCCCTGTATTTTACCCCTGCCACCTACAGAATCTGAAAGAGAGTATTTCAGTCAACATTGTCGAAAGCTTTCTTTGAGCCTACAAATGCTAGAAACGTAGGTTTGCCATTCCTGAATGTATTTTCTAAGATAAGTCGTTGAGTCAGTATTGCCTCACGCGTTCCAACATCTCGGCGGAATCCAAACTGATCTTCTTCGAAGTCGGCTTCTACCAATTTTTCCATTCGTCTGTAAAGAATTCATGTTAGTATTTTGCAGCCGTGGCTTATTAAACTGATAGTTCGGTAATTTTCACATCTGTGAACACATGCTTTCTTTGGGATTGGGACTATTATATTATCCTTGAAGTCTGAGGTTATTTCGCCTGTCTCATACATCTTGATCACCAGATGGCAGAGTTTTGCCAGGGATGGCTCTCCCAAGGCTACCAGTAGTTCCAATGGAATGTTGTCTACTCTCGGGGCCTTGTTTTCTCCAAAGGTATCTTTAATTTTCCTGTAGGCAGCATCTATCTTTCCCCTAGTGAGATAAGCCTCTATATCCTTACATTTGTCCTCTACCCATCCCTGCTTAGCCATTTTCCACTTCCTGTCGATCTCATTTTTGAGACATTTGTATTTCTTTTTGCCTGCTTCATTTACTGCATTTTTATATTTTCTCCTTTCATCAATTAAATTCAGTATCTCTTCTGTTACAAAAGGATTTCTATTAACCTTCGTCTTTTTACCTACTTGATCCTCTGCTGCTTTCACTATTTCATCTCTCAAAGCTACCCATTCTTCTACTGTATTTCTTTCCCCCATTCTTGTCAATCGTCCCAAAGCTCCCCCTGAAACTCTTTACAACCTCTCATTCTTTCAATTTATCCAGGTCCCATCTACTTAAATTCCCACCTTTTCGCAGGTTCTTCAGTTTTAATCTATAGTGTGTAACCAATAGATTGTGGTCAGAGTCCACATCTGCCCCTTGGAATGTCTTACAATTTATAAACTGGTTCCTAAATCTCTGTCTTACCATTATATAATCTATCTGACACCTTCCAGTATCTCCAGGCTTCTTCCATGTATACAACCTTCGGTTATGAGTACAGAATGTGAATGTGAATGTGAGTACAGAATGTGGAATGAGAGTAAATCGAAGAAAGACGAATGTAATGACTAGCAGCAGAAATGAAAACAGCGAGAAACATCAGGCTTGATGGTCACGAAGTAGATGAAGTTAAGGAATTCTACTACCTAGACAGTAAAATAACCAGTGCTGGGCAGAGCAAGGAGGACATCAATAGCAGACTACCACTCCCAAAGAGGGCATTGCTGGCCAAGAGAAGTCTACTAGTATCAAACATAGGCCTCAATTTGAGGAAGAAATTTCTGAGAACGTACGTTTGAAGCACGCACTGTGCGGTAGTGAAACATGGGCTGTGGGAAAACAGAAGAAATCGAAGCATTTGAGATGTGGTGTTGCAGACTAAATTAAGTTGACTGATAAGGTTAGGAATCGGAGCGGAAAGGAATATGTGGAAAACATTGACAAGGAGGAGAGATAGTATGATAGAACGTTTGTTATTACATCATGGAATGATTCCATAGTAGTAGAGGGAGCTATAGAGGGCAAAAACTATAGAGGAAGACAGAAATTGGAATACATCCAAGGAAATAATTGAGGACTTAGGTTGCAAGTGGTAGTCTGAGATGAAGAGGTTGGCACAGGAGAGAGATTCGTGGCGGGCCGCATCAAACCATTCAGAAGACAGATGATTAAAAAAAACCATGTCGTTATGCCACAAATGGAGGATTGCTCAGTGCTGTTGAGGTTGCGTTTAGCACTATAACACCAGACATGCTAAAGTGAATCTAAACGTCTAGGCGTATGGGAACGTGTTTAGAGCATGATGAGGAACATACCAATATAATGGACACATAATATGTGAGTTAGTACGTGTTGTAAAAGAAATCAAATCAATTAGTATTCGATTATTCGGGGTAGTGGAACTTCTCGCCCATCCTGTTCAAATCACCTGTCATAATGGAAAACATATCGCCTCAGCACGTTTGTAATTAATATGAAGATAAATAGTCTGGTCACTTCGTGATTTTATTCAGGTAGCCGGTTCTGAGCTTTCCCACAGGTAGTCCTGGCACAAAATGTACAGTAATTCCTATGAAGCACCAACAAGTAAATCCACCTGATGATGGTGGTGATCCCACAAAATGCGAAATGAGATGATCAGTAAAGACGAATGGTAAAAGCAATTTTTATTTTATTTTCAAATGATATCTATAGCTGTCACGCCCAAGCACAGCTTAAAATATTCAAATTTAAAATTGATAAAACCAGTAAATTGATAAGATCATAGTTCCTCTTTCCCCCGCTATTCTTACATCACCAAGGAGCCACTCCCGGCCGCCTGAGAAGCGGCCTACGAACGACAGTGGTGATGTATGCTGCGCCGTATATTGCGTGGGAGAGGAGCCAACGTAGCGAATATCGGGTATCGAGCGCTGCTCCACTGCAGGGAAGCAGAGCCTCAGAAGCATCTGGCAGGCGCAGCCTCCTCCTCCCCCCCCCCCCACCAGCCGCACCCGCCACCCCTCCCCAACGTACAGTGCAGACCTGAATAATGGACGCCGCCGATGCCTGTGGACGCCCGACGCGCGCGTGAATTATTGCGCAGAGCGCGCGATGACGCTGGCTCCTGGCCACCGGCTCGTCGGAAATCACCAGCTGCTCGTGGCTTACCTGCGAGATTGCGGGCTGGCTTGTCCCTGAAGGTTTAAGGCAGACAGGCGTAAGCATCCTCGTCTCACGCTCATTATCGTTGCACAGCACCAGCCAGAATCGAGGCGAGGCTGCTCCGTCTCACCAAACAGCTACACATTCCCGAAAGACAAGTAGACTGTACGGCAGGGGCGCTTGTTCCGTAACTTGAACTGCATGTCGTGAACCTGTTGGAGTGAAGGCTTTTAAGAATCTGGAGCCTCCATGAGAATCCAGGAGTGTGGAAGGTTTTAGAACGATCATATGACAAACACGTACGGTTTTACTGGAATTTTGTTGTCGTTCATGTTGATATTTTCAAGACACAGTCCTTCCTGTTCATGTACTCTTGAAAGTCCTGTGAACTCTCTCATAGAAGTACTATGTCTTCTGTGCACCTCAAAGACTTTATTTTTTGTCCCTGAATTTCAGCTCTCTTTCTAAATTTCCATGTGTTTCCTTTCTTTGCTTTCTCAACTTAGAGATTGCATAACATCAGGAACAGGTTACAACTCTGTCTCACTTCCTTCTCCATACTACTGCTTCCTTTTGAAGTCCTTATCTTTAACGTGTTTTCTGTGCGAGTTGAGAAATACCTATCACTCGTTTATTTTATCCGTCCTAACTTTAAAATTTCAAAATGGACAGTCCAGTCAGAAATGTCAAAAGCTTTCTCTAAATCTACAATTCCGAGAGACGTAGGTGCCTTTCTTCAATAAGTCTTATCAGATGAGCGATAGGTTCAGCATTGCATTACGTGTTCCACTTGCAAAGCAAGACGCTAAGGAGGAGACACGTTGACGGAAATTGAAAGTCTTATACCACGAACTTCTTGATTGAACGTTACCACACTTATACTACAATTTTCCTGTAAGTGGCAGAGGTATTAATTAATATTTCATCCTTACGCTAACTACTCTTATGTATTTTCAGTTGAAATATGTCAATAGATGATCAACCAGTCCAAAACATAAATAAATCAAAGTAATAAACTGATGAAAAATATTTATAAGCTAATAAATATGCAAATAACATGTATAGTATGTAAGAAAAATGTATTGTAAAATTTATTTAAGTTCTTTGCATATCGATGCTGAGAGTAAAGTATCCGCACCAAGCTCTTTGTTGGCGGGAGAGCCCGTGCATTGATACATAGGGAGCGCGGCGAGAAGCACGCAGCATTGTCGAAAGAGCGCTCTTGAGTCAACCTTTGTGCAGTGAAGTGCTGCGTAGAGACAGAGTGGTGTGCCTGTTCGCCAACAGCTATAAATTACTTGAAGAATCTATAATTATATAACTGGTAATTATTCATGAATTTTTCAAAAATCGACGTCATAGAGACATCAAAGGTTTTTAAGCGCTAACTGCATATTGTAAGTTCGTTGTTACATTTTTAATCTGTTTTATGTAAATGATCCCCAAACTAAAGTTTCATAAATTGAATCATTATAAAGAGTTATAAATTTATATTCAATCATTTTCAGAATAGATCAGTTTGTCTCAGTCAATATAGTATTATTTTACATTGAACCCAGTAACCACAAGATTTAACTTTCGTTGAGTTTTCTCAATTTTTCTATTTAATAATGACATTGTATTTTGCACCAGTAACTTCAATTAAGAAAGCAAATGAGTAATAAGTACAATCTTAGCTCACATATTTGCAATCATAGTAAATGAATGCCTACCCACATAATTGTCAACAATAGATCAGAGTGAGTACATTCAGACATGCAGTCAGAAGACGTTATCCAGAGGCGACCCAGTAAAATAAAAGGTAAGAAAAATACACTCCTGGAAATGGAAAAAAGAACACATTGACACCGGTGTGTCAGACCCACCATACTTGCTCCGGACACTGCGAGAGGGCTGTACAAGCAATGATCACACGCACGGCACAGCGGACACACCAGGAACCGCGGTGTTGGCCGTCGAATGGCGCTAGCTGCGCAGCATTTGTGCACCGCCGCCGTCAGTGTCAGCCAGTTTGCCGTGGCATACGGAGCTCCATCGCAGTCTTTAACACTGGTAGCATGCCGCGACAGCGTGGACGTGAACCGTATGTGCAGTTGACGGACTTTGAGCGAGGGCGTATAGTGGGCATGCGGGAGGCCGGGTGGACGTACCGCCGAATTGCTCAACACGTGGGGCGTGAGGTCTCCACAGTACATCGATGTTGTCGCCAGTGGTCGGCGGAAGGTGCACGTGCCCGTCGACCTGGGACCGGACCGCAGCGACGCACGGATGCACGCCAAGACCGTAGGATCCTACGCAGTGCCGTAGGGGACCGCACCGCCACTTCCCAGCAAATTAGGGACACTGTTGCTCCTGGGGTATCGGCGAGGACCATTCGCAACCGTCTCCATGAAGCTGGGCTACGGTCCCGCACACCGTTAGGCCGTCTTCCGCTCACGCCCCAACATCGTGCAGCCCGCCTCCAGTGGTGTCGCGACAGGCGTGAATGGAGGGACGAATGGAGACGTGTCGTCTTCAGCGATGAGAGTCGCTTCTGCCTTGGTGCCAATGATGGTCGTATGCGTGTTTGGCGCCGTGCAGGTGAGCGCCACAATCAGGACTGCATACGACCGAGGCACACAGGGCCAACACCCGGCATCATGGTGTGGGGAGCGATCTCCTACACTGGCCGTACACCACTGGTGATCGTCGAGGGGACACTGAATAGTGCACGGTACATCCAAACCGTCATCGAACCCATCGTTCTACCATTCCTAAACCGGCAAGGGAACTTGCTGTTCCAACAGGACAATGTACGTCCGCATGTATCCCGTGCCACCCAACGTGCTCTAGAAGGTGTAAGTCAACTACCCTGGCCAGCAAGATCTCCGGATCTGTCCCCCATTGAACATGTTTGGGACTGAATGAAGCGTCGTCTCACGCGGTCTGCACGTCCAGCACGAACGCTGGTCCAACTGAGGCGCCAGGTGGAAATGGCATGGCAAGCCGTTCCACAGGACTACATCCAGCATCTCTACGATCGTCTCCATGGGAGAATAGCATCCTGTATTGCTGCGAAAGGTGGATATACACTGTACTAGTGCCGACATTGTGCATGCTCTGTTGCCTGTGTCTATGTGCCTGTGGTTCTGTCAGTGTGATCATGTGATGTATCTGACCCCAGGAATGTGTCAATAAAGTTTCCCCTTCCTGGGACAATGAATTCACGGTGTTCTTATTTCAATTTCCAGGAGTGTATATATGTATGTTTTCAGGTTCACTGCACAGACAACCAGTACTAAGGGCCTCAGCGTAAGCTAATGTGTTCACGTCGAAATCATCTTCTCTAGATCAGTCACATTAATATTGTTACCAATAAAGGCACAAGGCGTACAACACTGTGTACGCTAAAGACTACCAAATTAGACACGTTGTCAAAAGAAAGTCGAGACAGGAAAGCTGCAAGGCACAAAAAGTTCAAGTCTCTTTCTCTCTTTCATTACACGGATAGTAAGTTAAATTGTTTTATTCTAGGCAGGAAGGTTATCGTCCAAACGCATTACGTTCAATCATTATTTCTTTCATTTATTCGACGGGAAGGTTTCACAGTTCATAAAAAAGCTAAAGAGGAAGACTAGTGCGAATGTATACATTGAGGTGACAAAAGTCGTGGGATATCGATTTGCACATACACACATGGCAATAGTGTCGGGTACACAGGGTATAAAAAGGCAGTGCGTTGGCTGAGCTTTCATCTGATGGTTAGGTAATTCAGCATTCCATTGCGTCAAGAGTGTGCCAAATTTCAGGCATTACCTCTCACCACAGACAACTCGGTGGCGGACGGCCTTCCCTTAACGGCCGAGAGCGCCAGCATTTACGTAGAGTTGTCAGTGCTAGCAGACAAGCAACACTGCGTGATATAACCTCCTAAAGCAATTTGGGACCTACGATGAACGTATCCGTCAGGACAGTGCGGCGAAATTCGATATTGACGGGGTATGGCAGCAGTGCCTTTGCTTAATAGCAGGATATCACCTTTGGCGCCTCTCCTGGGCTAATGACCATATAGGTTGGACCCTTGTGAACTGGACAACAGGGACCTGGCCAGATGAGTGACGATTTCCATTGAGAAGAGCGGATGGTAAGGTTCGAGTGTGGTGCAGTCTCTACAAGGCCACGGACCCAGGTTGTCAACAGGGCACTTTGCAAGCCGGTGGTGGCTCCATAATGATGTGGGCTGTGTTTACATGGAATGGACTGGGGTCTCTGGTCCAACTGAACCGGTAATTGACCGGAAATGTCTATCTTCGGCTGCTTGGAGTCCATATGCCGCCATTCATGGACTTCATGTTCCCAAACAACGGCGAAATTTTTATGGGCGAGCATGCGCCATGTAACTGGACAACAATTATTCGGCATTGGTTTCAAGAAAATTCTGGGAAATTTGACCGAATCGATTTGGCCACCCAGATTGCCCGATATGAGATTCATTAAGCTTTTAGGGGATATTCTCGAAGATACAATTAGTGCACAAAATTGTGCACCGGCAGCACTTTCGCAATTATGGACGGTTATAGAGGCAGCATGGCTCCAAATAATTCCAGATGAACAATCACTAGAGCAGGTGTCACATTTTCAGTTGTTATGCTCTGGAGAAATCAGGTGTTGTCAGATATGAGAACTACCGAACTAGTAGTTTAATAAGTCGTGATTGCAAAATATTGACACTCCTGTGTCGTCTGAACAAGACACAGCCTGGGCAAATGCACCACAGGCGCAAAGATGCGAACTGGTGCCAGTGCCGTAGAGACTCGCCACACGAGCGAGTTGCACCAGCGCCATGGCCGGCTCTGATCATGAAGATATCGACTTCGTCTCGGCCAATTGCCGGCCGAGTACAATCCCCCAATGACGGGACGACGACAGAAGCCTACTTTGAAGATAGAAGAACAGCTCTCGCCCAGTTGATTATAGAACCACGTACAGGGCTGAGTTAGACAGGGAACATCGTTTAGTGAACTCCTAGAAGTGAACATACAATTGTTCTAAATTTCATTTGTCATGTTGTGTGAAGTTTACCTACGATTATTTACACTTAGCCGACTAATTTGTTGCAGTGTTGCAGAACCTTTGTTTCCCAATCCTTTTACCTGACCCTGGGGCATGGCTGTGCAATAGTAACAGGGAGAAATTATCTTAGCCGTGTATTGCACCAGAAGCCGTTCCACGAACTCGCAAACTCGGCTTACCGTAACAACAGTGGCAACTCGATCTCCACAGCAGTAGCGACGAGACCTTTACAAAAGTGCCGACGAGGGTCTACAAAAGACACGAATTATTTACAGAAGGATGGAATAACTAGGAGAGCCTGATCTTGGGCTATGTCAGTTTGAGTACCGGAGAAATGTAGGAACAGACGAGATAATACTGCTCTTACGATCCGTATTAGACCGTAAGTTGAAAAAGGCAATCCTATATTATTAGCTGTCATATCAGAGTATCGAACTCAGTTCCCGTGCTTGCACAAAAATAAAGATGACTCACGGGTGTGTCCGCCTTTTTCCTAGTACACAGATTATTGTTATTGTTTTATTACTCAAACATGTTTCATCACAATTGTGGCGTCCTCAGTGGATTTTTGTTATTTTTCTGAAATATATGCGTACAGATTATTTTCAGATTAAGAAATATGACGCATAAAATTTTTTTGTCATTTGACAAGAATGGTGGAAGACAGATCAGTCAACCAATCAAGTAATCAATTTGAAAAACGATAGGACGACATAGGAACAAATGGTTTCAGTGATAACGAAAAAGTATGTACGCCTAATCCATGAAGTGAAGAAGAAGAAGAAGAAGAAACAGAGAAGAAATGAGAGATAGGCTACAAATATATTTCGTCATATCGAAGTACCAAGCAAAGAAGTGAAAGCTTAAAGGTGGAATGAACATGTTATAGAACTATCAAACGGAAATGATTCTGAAGGTGCAATTACGTAAAGGGAAGAAAAAGTAAAGAAAGATAAGATGAGAGATATAATACGGGGCCTAAAAGACGTAAGTCAAAATAAATCTCGTGGGCTAAACGACATTACATCAGAATTATTAAGATCTGTGGGAGAGCCAGCCATGACAGAACTATTCGAGAAGGAATGTAAGACAACCGAAATACCGTAGACTTCAAGAAGAATAATAATTCCAACTCGAAAAAAGGTATGTGCGAATATTAGCGAACTATCATGTTAATAGGGCGTGATTACAAAATACTGAAACGAATTATTTACAGAAGAATGAAAAAAACTGGCAAAAATCGACCTCCGAGAAGATAAATTTGGGTCAGTGGAGTTCATGAGCCCAAGTGGGTTGGGTACATCCGGAAAAGTAATTGACAAAGCTCAAATTTGCAAGTCCCAGTCACACACCTCAGCTGTGGTATCGGAGTTCAGTGCGAAAGGAATAGCCATTGTTTTAATAGTGTTCATGTCTCCGGTACTTTCATCTTTTCTGGAGTATAAGCGAGTAACATGTTCGCTTACTGTCATATTTAAATTTAGTTTGTGTTTCTCATGTTTTGAAGTTCATTTCACAATGCAGAATTGAAAACGTCAAGAAGACAGTGTTTTCAGAAACGTGTAAACTTGTGATAATTGTATGTGAGATACCTGCGAGTACTGCTGAGGCTAGGAGGTACTTGTCAACACTGATTACAATCAAAACATTTTACAAAATGCCCTGAACGAGACGAAGTGGAATCTCTTAAAATGGTGTCAAGGTCATTGTTCAAAGTACACCGAAATTTAATGAAAAGGTAACTCACTTGTTTTATTCAAAGGAAGGCACAAGACTGGTCTGAAATGTGTATTCTTATAGGACAACTATCCAAGGAGTTCCACCCAATAATATCCAAACAGCAGACTCTGTACACAATTTATTAAATTGCCAATACTAAACTCTTTTAAATAACAACTAATTCATATAACTTACAAAACTTAACAAATGGTTAAAGAGCGAGCTTTAAAAATAATAGCGGCGGCTTGCCACCATAAAATCAAGTACCTTTTACAATAGTGCTTTTAGAGTTTACCCAAAAGACAAAATGCAATAATAAGTTAACTAGACATTACAATTTGAAATGATTTCTATAAAAAACTTTGAGAAAGATAATGGTGCTTGGCACCATAAAATGAAAGAACCGCAACACACAACCAATAAATATAACAACAAAATAATACTTTGATACAACCAAAGGGCGAGGGCAAGTCCCAACGCAATCACAGACGAGCGAGCTCTCAACACTTCGGAGCCTTCCCACCAGAAACGGTCCCCGAAATAAACCGCTGAGAGCTCCCCGACATGCCTCCCACAACTGCCCATCACTCACGCACCTTGGTTATGTTCTGTAACACAAGACAGATAATATCAACACAAGATAAAATTCAAAAATACAGTATAACATCCCGACAGCTCATGATAACCACGGCGCCGTTAACTCGGGCGCTCTTAATAAGTGCCGGAAGACACCACACAGAAATCTCAAACAATTCTCGCTTCTTAAAACGAAACAATAAAAGCCAAGCGCACAGTGTTAAAAGTGCCTTAACGGCACCAAACGCGACTATTCCACCAAGTTAATAATAACACAGTAAAAAAAAAAAAAATACAGGACATACCACTAAATGCTGTTACACTTCAAAATAGACGAGATCGTGTTGGTCAGGTCCGAGAAGACCGCATATACCAAGCAGCAGTAATTCACTATGTATATACTGTACAAAACCGCCCTTCTTAGGCAGACTTTACCTAACGCATCGACTGCCAAATGTACCATACACGAACGCAACTCCGGGCAGGTCTCCAGTTGAGCAAATAAATTAGTACCAACAAATATCGTAACGAGCCACACACACAGCAAAAAGTTCCAACAACACCGTCCCACATCAGAAAAGTTCAGAAACCGCTGCTGGAGCTTCCAGGGGAAAATCTGAAGAGCCAACCAAGCCCATACCCTAACCTGGCAGACGACTCCAAAATTCAGCAACTAGTTTCTCCGGGCCAGAGTATCACAGGACCCCACCGGACCTCCCCGTCAGACAGGCAGGCAGAACAAGTACACCGACTCCAATTAATCACCACCGCATGGCCAGCACAGCGGCGAGTCGCCTCCGCCCCAGACCACTCTGCTCATATTGCGAGGCACAACAATCTTAGCGCTAGTCACTAGCAGGTCAGGCAGAGCGAACTTTTGTTCAAGAGCAGTACATGTGAATTTTTCCTTGTCACCTACTGCTGAAAACGACGTTATTGTAGGCCTGTTTACTTAATTATAATCGGGTGATGATGAGGGAATTAAATTAAAAATTAGAAACTCAAAACAATTGAAGAGTTTTTATATTTAGACATCAGAATAACTGATAGTGATCGAAGTAGGGATAATGATAAAATCTAGATTGACAACAGCAAAAAAAAAAAACATTTTCTGAAACAACTTCGTGAAAATTGCTTTCAGAAGGTGTTTCTCTGGAGTGTACCTGTGTATGGGAGTGAACCGTGGACGATAAGCAGTTCAGACAAGAGGAGAGTAGAAGCTTTTGAAATGTGATTATATAGAAGAACGCGTAAGTTAGATGAGTAAATCAGTAGGACTGCTGAAGAAAGTAAATGAAGAAGAATTACTGAGTACCATAGGCAAAAAAGAAATTTATGGCACATCATGACTAAAAGAATGGATCAGTTGACAGGACACTTCCTGAGGCACCACACAAATGTCAGTTTCATAGCGGAACAGAGATTTTGTAGGGAGACCTCGACGGAAATACAGCAATCAGGTTCAAATGGATAGATGATGCAGTAGTTATGCAGGGGTTAAAAAGCTTACGTAGGAAAGGCTGTCGTGAAGAACTGCCTCAAACCTGTCTTCATGCTGAAGATTGAAGAAAAAATCCTACTGACGAAGTTTTGTTACCTTTGCATAGTAAAGTAATATCTGTTGGATAATAACGCAACAGCCTTTTCCTCTTTTACTTATTACCAAATAGACTTTCCGACTCATTTTTTGACATGTAGTTCACGCACATCCTGGTGTCGTCGTGTCTGTTCAGCTACATACACACACGTGAAGGAAATCTGAGAAGAGGGATCGGAACACTGAGATGTTGGAAAGCTAGGAGAGGAAAGAAATTCATTTTACCACCTCTGCTCTTTTAAAATGTACAGAATGACCTATTTGGCAGATCATCGTAAACAAAATATGAGTTTCTGTGTATGAAAATACTATGCACTCATAATTGTATATTACTGTTGACACTGCAAAGTTATATTCAAGGTGATCTTCGAGACGGATACAAATGTAAAAACATGGAATATTAAATTCGAGAGCAGGGATTGGAGTTGATTACTATTCTGTGACATAAAACAACAGTCGCTCTGTTTCCCTACAACTGTTTATGACAAAATAATGCACTAGGGTGAACAACTGAAAGCGCAGGCTTCGGTTAATTTTTTTGGAGAAATTCTCGTTGGGGATATTTGAGCACTGGTTTTGAAACGTGTTAGCACAATTCGCTACGCTGATGGACACAGTTAATTTGGTGCACACTTGCTTGTTACGCCACAATTTGCTGCGATTGCTATTTTAAGCAAGAAATGAAAGCGATCTTCCCATAAAGCTGCCCTTTTGTATGTTGTGAAACTCTGAAGTGTAATTTAGAGTGGGGACATAATGAAATTCATATGCGTGATTAGTAGCTAATTTATCATCACAAAGGGTGTTCAACGAGTAATTTAACACATTTCTTTTCTCGGCAGATTTCGGCTGAACAAATACTTAATTTGCTGTGGGACATCCTGGAATATTCCCCCTTTAGCCACTATAGTGTGTAACATGCCCGTATAAAATAATAAAAATAATATTTTTTTAATATCTTAACTCATGAAAACTGATAAATTTTGACATAACCAGCGCTACGCTATGGCTCTGTGAAATCAATCTGAAAAATTCTTACCTCATGACGGTGTCGTCAGATAACGCTGCCTATATATCTGCTCATGAATGCCACAGCTTAGTGCAACGCTGGCCTATCTACTAATACTGCACAACATTTGTCTGAGATCTGAATCATTAGAAAAACCGACTTTGTTTACTGACACAGCTGCACAGCTGGTCGTCTGTTTACTAAAGAACACATGACTATGACCTGAGAAAATTTCTGAAACATTTAAATTTAAGTTAATGATGGATCGGGACTGGTAATAACTTAAGGCAAAATTATTCCTTCCTCTTTTTGTTGACTGGTGAAAATTTTATTCTGAAAATCTTTTGCATTATTGATAACGATCTGCAATCCATGATATGAAAAATTGAATATTACAAATCTGGGTCAACTGGTGCTGACAAATCACAAAAAGATTGAAACAAATTCATATTAACATCTCAGACAAGTGACTTAAGTACGCGCATGCCAGTAAAAATAATAAAATTTACCTTACAATACATGGCTATGAACTGCGCTGCACCAGCGACAGACTACAACTGCCCTGTAGCAGCGAGCGACTGCAACTGCCGAGACTGCTCTGACCTGCGACTCTACTACAGCAATGATATTTTCTGTCGCAGCCAGCGCGATAGAATACATCGAAATTACGTGTCCTCCAGCAGGGTGGTGGACCCCTTACAAGTGTCACGAAGGTCCAGTATGTGGTGGCGGTATACGCAGGCTTCAAAATGCGTCTGTAACGAAGGTGCGTTCCAAGCAGCGGACTGTCGTCGAGGTTATTTTGGCGGAGCGTCGCAGGTGTTGCTTGCAGAATGTTTACGGAGTCATAGAAATGAACAAAAGCACAGTGAGTTGTTGGGCGGGGCGTTTGTCATAATCGAAATAAGGTCGCTAATATTCGTCTGATCTGCCGCGTGCTGGCCGGCCGCACACAGCTGTGACTTCTACAATGTTGGAATGTGCGGACACTCTCATTCGAGGTGATCGGCGGATCACAATCAAACACTTCGCTGTTCAACTGGACGTCTCTGTCGAGAGTGCTGTCACCATTTGTCCACTAACTGGGGTGTTCATAGGCGTGTGCCCGCTGGGTCCTTCGCCGCCTAACAGAGGACCATAAAGAGAAATCCTTGCGCGTTACGAGGCTGATCATGACTATTTTTGACGAACATCGTCACAGGCATGGGTTCAGCACATCGGACTGGAAACAAAACGACGATCCATGGAGTGGGGCCATACCACCTCTCCTCAGGAGAAAAAATTCAAAGCCGCGCGCACGCTAAGCCGGCAGTCAAGGCGGCGGTTTTCTGAGACTTTGAAGGGGTTATTATGTTTGATGTCCTTCCTCATGGTGCAACGATCATCTATGAAATGTACTGTGCTACGCTTAGGAAACTGAAGACGGACTTCGTCGCCATTAAAATGCAAACGATCCTCTCCTTCTCCATGAGAACGCAAGGCTTCACCTTAGTCTGCGCACCCGAGAGCAACTTAAAAAACTCCACTGGGCTGTTCTTCCTCATCCACCCACCCTACTACCCTCATCTCGTGCCTTCCGATTTCCACCTGTCTGGGTCAATGAAGGATACACTCCGTGGGAGTGTATGATGGGGAGGTTATTGCTGCAGCACGATTTTGGCTCTGACGTCGAACAGTGGGGTGGTGACATGGAGGCACACAGACCCTCCCAGTAACGTGGCGTAAGGCTGTCACATTGAACGGAGGTAGTTTTGAAATGTAGTGTTATGTAGCCAAAGGAGTGGGGGATAACATGTTGTATTGGAATCCTGAATAAATCCACCTGCTTTCAGAAAAAAAATGTGTTGCATTACTTGTTGAACGCCCCTCCTAAATTACCCGAAGTAGCTTCCGATCTTCGTGGTTCAACGTGCAAAATAATAGAGGCGTTTATACTCAGTTTAGCGGAATTAATACCTAACGATCCTAGCTAAATAGGCATGTAACTCTGTGATAGACACATTCCGTGGCCTCGCAAGACATGGAATCATCCGCACATACGAGCTCAACTATACACGGATATACGTGTTAGCCAGTGGATGCACGACACGTCACTTCGTCCGACGGAACGAAGTACGTATTTTGTTTCCTTCTCTTGGAACTGAGCTTTGGACAGGTACTGGTACTGGCTAAGTAAGAAATCTCTATTTCTGTTGATTGCTATATTTTAGTTTATAAACTATAGCATGCTGTTAGTTTTACATTAAATACGGCATTAATCTTACGCAACATAGGCGAGTATATGCTACTACAGCTTCATTGTGAAACGGAACATCCAGCTGCACTCAACAATAAAATACATTTCTCCATGTCAACGAAAGTGAGGTTGACTCACTACTTTTCGGGAGTATACTGGTATTTAGTTTTATTTTGTATGTATGCAATTACTGTACTGTACGCTGTTCAGGACGTAGATAATCGTATACAAAATTATGCGGTGTTTAGAGGAGATATAAAGAAACACTTTTTTGTGTGACAAAAACGTTGTAGTTCCACGGTTTTCCCGCTAGAAGTCCATGAAGGATTTGACGCAACTGATATTCAAAGACCATGTTGAAACTGCCGTGTGACGAGATGTTGCGGAAAATTTCGTAGATTTACTGTACACCATTATTGGCATCTCAGGGTTTCACTTATAATACCTCTATCTCACTTGCCTGCCTAGCTGTGTGGTAATGTGCTTGCGATCCATGCAGAGGGCCCGGATTCGATCCCCGGCCGGGATGGAGATTTTCTCCGCTAGTGGACTGGCTGTCGTGTTATCATCATTTCATCCTCATCACCGGCACGCAAGTCGCCCAATGTGGGGTCCACGGAATAAGACTTGCACTCGGCGGCCGAACTTCCCCGCATGGGGCCTCCCAGCCAGTGATGCATAACGATCATTTCTTTTTTACCTCCAGTTTCAGCCAAACGGACAACCAGCGCTTTTGAAGCATCTAGCGGTGTTTCGTACACCAATCGCATCAGCTGCCTCTATAAGCAGAAATTATATATGAGTGGGGTTTCGACCTGCACATCTGTATGTGGTGTGGATCTCTAACGTTCGTCTAGCGGCAGATTATCTTCCCTGGTTTGTCGCTTTAAATTTAAGAAGTAATTTAATATTATACTGACTGACGAATTAGTCAGAACACAGGTGCTCCAACTAAACATCATACCCCAACTGCAGTTATCTGCGTTGCAATAAAATATTCACTGACCGTTAAATTCGCACTTTGTCTTCGTCTGATGATCAACACAAAATTAATTATGTCGATTGATAATAACGGCTCGAGCCCACAATATAGAAGATAGCATTATTCTGTATAAAATAAATTAATAAATAAAATCGGCTGGAAAATGTAAGGCAATGTTCACAGTTGAAAATTACTGAAGTCTAACTGCAAATTATCCCTACTACATATCTGCCCATTCGACGCACTAAGTCTTTGTTGCCCGTCAGTGTCGAAAGTAAAGTCCTCACAGACTAATCTAAGTCCAGCTCAGTGCCAAATATATCAGAGTCTCAAACAGCCGTTCAGGAAAAATCACAAGCCCTTCTGAACACTGATAGAAAAACATTCAAATTTCCGGTTGCTGCCCTGAATCCCACTGAAATCACGCCAAAATATTTGTCACCGAAACTTTTACGCCCAAGTCGACACTCATAAATTTTCAACTACCTCCAGTGCCAGCCAGCTACAACCGCGTTCCAAAACAGCGTAATGCAGTCACACCTCGAGCAACATGGCCGCCGTTCTTATAAAGGCTCGATCCTAACCCCCTGCATGCTTCCAGCTCCCCCCCCCCCCCCCCCCCAAACTGTTGTTACTGATGTTAGGCAATGACCTAATACAGTCACCAGTCTTTAACACAAGTTTTTATCCATTAATTTTCAAAGTTCTACTCAAGAGTCATATTTTACATGGTCTTCCCGCAAATTAACTTTAAACATTTACTACTTTGAACATGCAATGATGAATATAGTTTATATCCAAGTACCTATAACAGTTGGCGTAAAAACATGAACAATTCTTCATTTTTATCGTGAATTGGCTCTTCTTTCTACTGCCGTTGCCAGATTTGACGGTGTTGTTGTCGTCTGTTATGGTCTTCAGTACCAAGACTGGTTTGTTGTAGCTCTCCATGTAACTCTATCCTATGCGATCGTCTTCACTGCCGAATGACTACTGCAACCGACATCTTTCTAAATATCCTTACTGTATTCATCTCTTGGTCTCCTTCTACGACTTTTAACTCCCACAGCTGGCCGGGTGACCGAGCGGTTCTAGGCGCTACAGTCTGGAACCGCGCGACCACTACGGTCGCAGGTTCGAATGCTGCCTAGGGCATGGATGTGTGTGATGTCCTTAGGTTAGTTATGTTTAAGTAGTTCTACGTTCTAGGGGACTGATAACCTCAGCAGTTAAGTCCCATAGTGCTCAGAGCCATTTGAACCATTTGAACCCCCCACATTTCTCTCCAATACAAAAATGGTGACCCCTTCACATCTCAGATTGTCTCCTACCAACCGATTCCTTCTTTAGGTCAAGTTGTAACACAAATTTCTTGTCTCCCCAGTTCTTTTCAACACATCCTCATTAGTTACGTGGTCTACCCACCTAATCTTTATCATTCTTCTGTAACACCACATTTCGAAACTTGTATTCTCTTTTCGTCTAAACTGTTTACTCTCCATATTTCACTTCCATACATGGCTACACTTCAAACAAATAATTTGAGAAAAGACTTCCTAAAATGTACGCACTTATGTTCGATATTAACAAATTTCCCTTGTTCAGTAATGCTTTTCCTGCCATTGCCAATTGACATTTTATATCCCCTCTACTTCGGTCATCATCAGTTATTTTGCTCCCCAAACAGCAAAACTGATGTAATTTAATTGTCTCGTTTATAATCTAATTCCCTTAGCATCACCTCATTTAATCTGACTACATTCAGTTATCCTTGTTTCGCTTTTATTGATGCTCATCTTATATCCTCGTTTCAAGACAATGGCCACGTTGTTCAACTGCCCTTCCAAGTCCTTCGCTGTCTCTGACATCATTACAATGACATCGGCAAACCTCAAAGTTTATGTTTCTTTTCTATGAACTTTAATTGCTAATCTAAATTTTTCCTTGGTTTCCTTTACTGATTGTTCAGTGTACAGATTGAATCACATCACGGATAGACTACAACCCTGTCTCACTCCGTTCTCAACCACTGCTTCCATTTCATGTCTCTGGACCCTTATTGTTGCTGTCTGGTTTCTGTACAAGTTGTAAATAGCCTTTCGCCCCCTGTATTTTACCCCTGCTACCCTTAGAACTTCAAAGAGCGTATTCCAGTCAACATTCGCAAAATCTTTCTCTACAACTGCTATAAACATTTCCTTAACTTGTCTTCTAAGATAAGTTGTAGGGTCGGTATATCCTCGTGTGTTCCTGAATTTCTCCGCATTCCAAACTGTTTTCCCCCGAGGTCGCCTTCTACCAGTTTTTTCCATTCTTCTGTAAGGAATTCGAGTTATTATTTTCTTTGGCGTATGTCTAACCAAATTCAGCTTACAGGTAAGATTATACAAATTTACTTTTTATATTAAAATTTGACAGAAATAATAATAAATCTTATAAACTGAAGCCCCCCCATGAACCATGGACCTTGCCGTTGGTGGGGAGGCTTGCGTGCCTCAGCGATACAGATGGCCGTACCGTAGGTGCAACCACAACGGAGGGGTATCTGTTGAGAGGCCAGACAAACATGTGGTTCCTGAAGAGGGGCAGGAGCCTTTTCAGTAGTTGCAGGGGCAACAGTCTGGATGATTGACTGATCTGCCCTTGTAACATTAACCAAAACGGCCTTGCTGTGCTGGTACTGCGAACGGCTGAAAGCAAGGGGAAACTACAGCCGTAATTTTTCCCGAGGACATGCAGCTTTACTGTATGATTAAATGATGATGGCGTCCTCTTGGGTAAAATATTCCGGAGGTAAAATAGTCCCCCATTCGGATCTCCGGGCGGGGACTACTCAAGAGGACGTCGTTATCAGGAGAAAGAAAACTGGCATTCTACGGATCAGAGCGTGGAATGTCAGATACCTTAATCGGGCAGGTAGGTTAGAAAATTTAAAAAGGGAAATGGATAGGTTAAAGTTAGATATAGTGGGAATTAGTGAAGTTCGGTGGCAGGAGGAACAAGACTTTTGGTCAGGTGATTACAGGGCTATAAATACAAAATTAAATAGGGGTAATGCAGGAGTAGGTTTTATAATGAATACAAAAAATAGGAGTGCGGGTTAGCTACTACAAACAGCATAGTGAACGCATTATTGTGGCCAAGGTAGACACAAAGCCCATGCCTACTACAGTAGGACAAGTTTATATGCCAACTAGCTCTGCAGATGATGAAGAAATTGATGAAATGTATGACGAGATAAAAGAAATTATTCAGGTAGTGAAGGGAGACGAAAATTTAATAGTCATGGGTGACTGGAATTCGTCAGTAGGAAAAGGGAGAGAAGGGAAACATAGTAGGTGAATATGGATTGGGGGGAAGAAATGAAAGAGGAAGCCGCCTTGTAGAATTTTGCACAGAGCATAACTTAATCATAGCTAACACTTGGTTCAAGAATCATAAAAGAAGGTTGTATACCTGGAAGAATCCTGGAGATACTAACAGGTATTAGATAGATTATATAATGGTAAGACAGAGATTTAGGAACCAGGTTTTAAATTGTAAGACATTTCCAGAGGCAGATGTGGACTCTGACCACAATCTATTGGTTATGAACTGTACATTAAAACTGAAGAAACTGCAAAAAGGTGGGAATTTAAGGAGATGGGACCTGGATAAACTGACTAAACCACAGGTTGTAAAGAGTTTCAGGGAGAGCGTAAGGGAACAATTGTCACAAATGGGGGAAAGAAATACAGTAGAAGAAGAATGGGTAGCTCTGAGGGACGAAGTAGTGAAGGCAGCAGAGGATCAAGTAGGTAAAAAGACGAGGGCTAGTAGAAATCCTTGGGTAACAGAAGAAATATTGAATTTAATCGATGAAAGGAGAAAATATAAAAATGCAGTAAATGAAGCAGGCAAAAAGGAATACAAACGTCTCAAAAATGAGATCGACAGGAAGTGCAAAATGGTTAAGCAGGGATGGCTAGAAAACAAATGTAAGGATGTAGAGGCTTGTCTCACTAGGGGTAAGATAGATACTGCCCACAGGAAAATTAAAGAGACCTTTGGAGAGAAGAGATCCACTTGTATGAATATCAAGAGCTCAGATGGCAACCCAGTTCTAAGCAAAGAAGGGAAGGCAGAAAGGTGGAAGGAGTATATAGAGGGTTTATACAAGGGCGGTGTACTTGAGGACAATATTACGGAAATGGAAGAGGATGTAGATGAAGACGAAATGGGAGATAAGATACTGCGTGAAGAGTTTGACAGAGCACTGAAAGACCTGAGCCGATAACAGGCCCCGGGAGTAGACAATATTCCATTAGAACTACTGATGGCCTTGGGAGAGCCAGTCATGACAAAACTCTACCATCTGGTGAGCAAGATGTATGAGACAGGCGAAATACCCTCAGCTTCAAGAAGAATATAATAATTCCAATCCCAAAGAAAGCAGGTGTTGACAGATGTGAAAATTACCGAACTATCAGTTTAATAAGTCACAGCTGCAAAATACTAACGCGAATTCTTTATAGACGAATGGAAAAACTGGTAGAAGCGGACGTCGGGGAAGATCAGTTTGGATTCCGTAGAAATGTTGGAACACGTGAGGCAATACTAACCTTACGACTTATCTTAGAAGAAAGATTAAGAAAAGGCAAAACTACGTTTCTAGCATTTGTAGACTTAGAGAAAGCTTTTGACAATGTTAACTTGAATACTCTCTTTCAAATTCTGAAGGTGGCAGGGGTAAAATACAGGGAACGAAAGGCTATTTACAAGTTGTACAGAAAGCAGATGGCAGTTATAAGAGTCGAGGGGCATGAAAGGGAAGCAGTGGTTGGGAAAGGAGTGAGACAGGGTTGCAGCCTCTCCCCGATGTTATTCAGTCTGTATATTGAGCAAGCAGTAAAGGAAACAAAAGAAAAATTCGGAGTAGGTATTAAAATTCATGGAGAAGAAGTAAAAACTTTGAGGTTCGCCGATGACATTGTAATTCTGTCAGAGACAGCGAAGGACTTGGAAGAGCAGTTGAACGGAATGGACAGTGTCTTGAAAGGAGGATATAAGATGAACACAAACAAAAGTAAAACGAGGATAATGGAATGTAGTCAAATTAAATCGGGTGATGCTGAGGGAATTAGATTAGGAAATAAGACACTTAAAGTAGTAAAGGAGTTTTGCTATTTGGGGAGCAAAATAACTGATGATGGTCGAAGTAGAGAGGATATAAAATGTAGACTGGCAATGGCAAGGAAAGCGTTTCTGAAGAAGAGAAATTTGTTAACATCGAGTATCGATTTAAATGTCAGGAAGTCGTTCTGAAAGTATTTGTATGGAGTGTAGCCATGTATGGAAGTGAAACAAGGACGATAACTAGTTTGGACAAGAAGCGAATAGAAGGTTTCGAAATGTGGTGCTACAGATGAATGCTGAAGATAAGGTGGGTAGATCACGTAACTAATGAGGAGGTATTGAATAGGATTGGGGAGATGAGAAGTTTGTGGCACAACTTGGCTAGAAGAAGGGATCGGTTGGTAGGACATGTTCTGAGGCATCAAGGGATCACCAGTTTAGTATTGGAGGGCAGCGCGGAGGGTAAAAATCGTAGAGGGAGACCAAGAGAAGAATACACTAAGCAGATTCAGAAGGATGTAGGTTGCAGTAGGTACTGGGAGATGAAGAAGCTTGCACAGGATAGAGTAGCATGGAGAGCTGCATCAAACCAGTCTCAGGACTGAAGTCCACAACAACAAAATAAACTAAATAGTTTGGGTGATGTATACTTACGCCTGCGAACATATAGTCCTGCTAATGTCTCAGCCTTCGATCAAAAGATGTGGTGATTCAATTAAATGTTCAGTTAAAATGTGTTCAACAGAATAAATAGTAATGACAAAAAATACGTAGATATTCCGTCTACACGCATTGACGAGAGCTACAATTTGTGACCTTGATTTCTTTGTTGCGATAAATAGTTTGGAAGAAATAAAGCATTTATTGAATTACATTGAATCTGATCTACTCGGCACTGTATCTCTCAACAGACCTAATTCCCCGGACACATTTGCATATTACCGGAATAGTATCGAGACCCCCTCTCCAACGGCAACTCGTGCTCAGTTGTACATAGTATGTTTTGAGCTGCATGTGAGCAAACGCGAACGAAACTTTAGCACTTCGCAATCGTCGAAGGCATGCTGACGTCACTAGCGGGTCCGGAGCACTTTGTAGAAGACCAGACGGACAGACCTTATGGCGACCATGCGGCAGCGGCCACCACCGTTTCCGGTCTATCAGAGGACGCCCTCGGCTAGCGGCCATAGGGGGCGTGCTTACTTGCTGCCCTCTCTCTCATATTCTGCTCACGCGCGCAATTATGATCAGATCGAACTGTTTGTAACAAGTGCTCTACTAACTACTGTAATATCAGGTGAACTGCTTATTTAAACTGTAGCTACTGTTTTGCTAAAGCTCTGTTCAAATTACGATAGGAAAGTAACAGTCGAGGTAGGTTGTTTGTTCAAATTTACGTCCAAAGATATAAATACACGTAGTGTAAACTAACGCGATAATAATTAGTATCTTTCGCTGCCTACTACGTAACGCCAACAGCGGAAAAACCAGAAATTATACAATAGGAGGTTTTCAAATGTGGTGATACAGAAATAGCACCTTTAGTGAAAATTAAGTGAACTCTTAATAAACGAGGAGTTTCTCAGCAGAACTGATAAGGGAAAACATGGACTAGAATAAGCGACAAGATACCAGGGCACGTGTTAAAAGCATGAGCGTATAACTTCAATTTTATTAGAGGGAACCGCATAGGTAAAAACTTTTGTATCCCGCCTGGAAGGAGGCGCGTGTATCTGCTCCTGAAAACTGAAGGGTAGGCCGAATGTAGGAAGCTAGGAGGAGCAGGTGAGGTAGAACACTTGGTACTGCAGTTAAAAGTGGTTTTGCTATATCACCACACAATAACTTGAATACATTAATTCTACTTAACTTTGACTGAGATGAGCACGTAGGTGCGAAGCTGTACTTCAAGTTACAAAGGCAAAATCTGTAGTGGCTCGCCCACTATTAAATAGAAACAATGTTGCTTGGTCATCTACTCGGAATCCAATAGGCTGAATTCGGAGCGGCGCTCGTAGAGCCGCACAGCGCCGGCTAGAGGGCGCCATTAATCTGTGTCCTCGGTGGCTCAGATGGATAGAACGTCTGCCATGAAAGCAGGAGATCCCAGGTTCCTGATCGCGGCACACATTTTCAGCTGTCTCCATTGAGGTATATCAACAACACTTGGCAGCGGCTGAGGGTTTCAATTAATTATCATTTATTGTAGAGTAGCTGCACGGTAGTCAATGGTATCTGTTCTTTCGAGAACAGTTACTATCTTCATATATAGAATTAATGCGGTGTGAGAGAACCGCGCTGATGCCGTGAGAAGATGCATCTACAGCCAAAACAACTGGTTTGGAGGGGTCGAAAGGAATCAAACAGCGATCACTCAACAAAGCAGATTTGAGCTTGTGGAAAGCAGAGCCACATTCCGAAGACTAAGCAAAAGGAGCGTTCTTACGCCAAAGGCGATGCAAAGGTGCTGCAATCTGCGCTACATTTGGTACTAGCCGAACATAATATATAATCTTGACCAACACAAACTGAAGTTCTTTCAAGTTCCTGGGTGCTGGCAAGTCTCTAATCGCACTGTGACGTTACGGCGAGGGGCGGATACCCTGTCAGTTAACCATATGTCCTAAATACTGAATCTCAGTTTTTAAAAATTTACACTTGTCTCTGTTACACTTGAGTCCCGCCTGCAAAAGTACAGTAAATAGGGCACGCAAATTTTGCAAATGTTCGTCAGGGGTGCGACCTGATACAGCTATATCGTCCAGATAATTGGAACAACCAGGGACAGTGGCACACAATGGCTGCAAATAAGACTGAAAAATAGCAGGAGCCGACGCACAACCGAACGGAAGGCGGTGAAACTTGAACAATCCAAGGTGGATGTTGATCACAAAATAGCGCTGCGACAGTTCGTCGAGCGGAACCAGAAAGTATGCGTCCTGCAAGTCAATCGTGGAAAAGAATTTTCCCGCACCAAGCTTATCAAAAATGTCTTCAGGACGCGGCAAGGGAAATGTATCTACCACTGTCTGGGGATATACTGTAGACTTAAAGTCAGCAGAAATACAGAGACGACCGTTTGGTTTTTTCACACACACGATAGGCGAAGCCCATGGCGAAGCAGAAACAGGTTCAATGACACCACTGTCTTGCAAATGCGTAAGTTCAGCAGCTACGGTGTCGCGCAGTGCGTGCGGTAGAGGGCGTACGCGACGGAAAATAGGCTTGCATTGTCTTTAACTACAACATGCGGTGCAAAGTCAGTGGCACAACCAAGGCCATCAGAAAAGAGTCCAGCAAAATCATCGCACAGTGCGGCAACACTGTCTGCATGGACACTAGCGTTGATGCAAAGTACATTGTCCTGAATTAGGCCAAAAAGTTCAAATGCGTCCATGCCAAAAATGTTCGTAGCATCACTAGAGCGGAGCACATAGAAAGACATTGTACAGGGCGTCGCGCCATACGTGGCTAGTAAACTACACATGCCGAGCACTGAGATTTCCTGTCCAGTGGAATGCGAACGACGAAGCGGGGAGGAACCAAGCAAGTCATACGTTGATTTGTTAAGTAAAGAAACTGACGCACCAGTGTCCAGCTGCATGCGAACAGAACGTTCACACATACTCAAAGTCACAAAAAATTTCCTCGCATTGCGCTGAATGCGAGAGGAAGTTTCTGGCAAAACTTGATTCACACGACGAGCTGTAGAAGCACGTGAAGCAGAAGGCTTCGAATAAATGGCATTAACGTCCATAGGCTGATGTGAATCATGATCACGGCTGTTTCCGTTGCGGTGACGCCAACGCGAGTCACGCGAACGGGAGACAAGTTGTGAATTAGAGTTTCCCTTACTGCACGCAAAAAATTGGTTCAAATGGCTCTGAGCACTTTGGGACTTAACATCCCCTAGAACTTAGAACTACTTAAACCTAACTAACCTAAGGACATCACACACATCCATGCCCGAGGCAGGATTCGAACCTGCGACCGTTGCGCTCGCGCGGTTCCAGACCGAAGCGCCTAGAACCGTTCGGCCACACCGGCCGGGTTACTGCACGCAGCTTGCACATGTCCTTTCTTATTACAAAATTAACACTGTGCTTGATGGGATGGGCAACTGTCCCGTGGGTGGGCACGAAAGCAGTTCGGACAAGATTTCAGCTTCTTAGTGGGTGCCAGGCTTGAAACTTGTTTACTTGCATGCGAGCGGCGCTGCGTGTCGTGCTGTGCTGGGGCGGGGTGGGAGGGCACGTGTTGTGCCGCGCTAACACTACGCACACCCGGGGACACGTCGAACGCGGAAGTAGCCATGTCTAATGTATCTTCTCTGAAGTCCACTACTCCTTGCAAAGACGGGTTTTTAAATTTGAGGATTTGCTCGTGGATGCGGTGATCGGCCACATTCTGCAAAATAGCGTCTCTAATCATTATATCCTCATATGGGCGTGCACATGAGCAATTAAAGTCACAATCAGAAGTTAGTCCCTGAAGGTCCGCTAACCAAGATTTATTGGAGTGAGTAGGGCCACGCCCGAGGCGAAAGAATTTGTAGCGTGCAGCTACCACATTTACACTATCACGGAAGTGGGACTTCAAAGCATCAATCACTTCGTCGTAAGTTTTAGTTTCTGGGCGGGTGGTGGGAAACAGTTTTACGAGCACACAGTATAACACAACTTCCGCGTTGGCAATGAAAATAGCAAGCCGCTCTGTTCCTGGTATTTTGTATGCTGCGAAGAGTGCCTCGAGTTCGGCGATGTATTCTGGCCAGCGTTCAACGTCAGGATTGAAGGCACGGACTGGCGTCGGCACAGGCGGTGGCGTCGGAGGCGCCGTAGTAGTTGCAGTTTGTAGTGTGACCAGTCCCTTTATGCCAGCAAGCAGCTGCGTCATTTTCAGAGCCTGAAAAGTACAAGATCGGACAGCGAAGCCTGTTCCTGTGGCGAAGCCATCGTTTACACAAAAGAAAGTCATATAGCGAAGGATGGGAACGGACATTCACTCACACTGGGCAAGGACGAAAAGAAAGCAGTACCGAGCAAGAAAGACTCGTCGTCAGTTTTTGTATCCCGCCTGGAAGGCGGGGCGTGGGTCTGATCCTGAAAACTGAAGGGTAGGCTGAATGTAGGAAGCTACACTACTGGGCATTAAAATAGGTACACAAAGAAGAAATGCAGATGATAAACGGGTATTCATTGGGCAAATATATTATAGTAGAACTGACATGTGATTACATTTTCACGTAATTTGGGTGCATACATACTGAGGAATCAGTACCCAGAACAACCACCTCTGGCCGTAATAACGGCCTTGATACGCCTGGGCATTGAGTCAAACACAGCTTGGATGGCGTGTCCAGGTACAGGTGCCCATGCAGCTTCAACACGATAAATGAGGTTTTGCCATTCGTGCAGCCAGGTTCGTCGTTGAGTACACCATTGCAGGCGCTCCTGTCTGTGATGCAGCCATGGTGTCCGAGCTGATAGTCCATGCTGCTGCAAACGTCGTCGAACTGTTCGTGCAGATGGTTGTTGTCTAACAAACGTCCCCAACTGTTGACTCGGGGATCGAGACGTGGCTGCATGATCCATTACAGGCACGCGGGTAAGATGCCTGTCATCTCGACTGCTAGTGATACGAGGCCGTTGGGATCCAGCACGGCGTTCCGTATTACCCTCCTGAACCCACCGGTTCCATATTCTGCTAACAGTCATTGGATCTCGACCAACGCGAGCAGCAATGTCGCGATACGATAAACCGCAATCGCGATTGGCTACGATCCGGCCTTTATCAGAGTCTGAAACGTGATGGTACGCATTTCTCCTCCTTACACGAGGCATCACAACAACGTTTCACTAGGCAACGCCGGTCAACTGCTGTTTGTGTATGCGAAATCGGTTGGAAACTTTCCTCACGTCAGCACGTTGTAGGTGTTGCCACCGGCGCCAACCTTTTGTGAATGCTCTGAAAAGCTAATCATTTGCATATCACAGTATCTTCTCCCTGTCGATTAAATTTCGCGTCTGTGGCACGTCAGTGTAGGAGGGGCATGTGAGGTAGAACACTTGGTACTGCAGTTAAAAGTGGTTTTGCTATATCACCACACAATAACTTGAATACATCAATTGTATTTAACTTTTGCTGAGATGAGCACGTAGATGCGAAGCTGTACATCAAGTTACAAAGGCAAAATCTGTAGTGGCTAGCCCACTATTAAATAGAAACGATGTTGCTTGGTCGTCTGCTCGTGATCAAATGGGCTGAATTTGGAGCGGCGCTCGTAGAGCTGCAGAGCGCCGGCTAGAGGGCGCTGTCGTCGGTGTCGGTGTCGTAGTGCCAACCTAGCAAAGTGGACCTACGTTGTGGCGTCGTAGCTATCGATACCACAAAAAATGTGCTAAAAGACGAAGACGGCGCGGCACTGCACGGCACGGGAGAAGAAGTAGTGGCGCGTTGCATCAAACCAATCAAAACGCTAATTGAATAAGTTCAATGATCCTTTTGGTGCTATTCGAAATGAGTCAAATCTCATGTAATCCTTTCCTTTAAATCCGTATTTGACAATAACAGATGTACAGGACATCCGAGGAGGAATGATCAGTATTCGTACGCATGATAGGAACTATCGTTTTAAGAAAAAAAAAAAAAAAACATCATATGGACATATGCCATACTCCGAATGGCTTCCGTGATACTCCCCCGGGAACGTCTCATACAAGACAAGGTGTAACTCCAGATGTTTGCGTGGTAGCGTGATTGTGGTGTATGTGTACGTGGAGACAGAGTTTCCGCAGCAAAAGCCGACACAGTGTGACTGAGACGGAATAAGGGGAACCAGCCCGCATTCGCCGAGGCAGATGGAAAACCGCCTTAAAAACCATCCACAGGCTAGCCGGCACACCGGACCTCGACTCTAATCCGTCAGGTGGATTCATACCGGGCACCGGCTCGCCTTCGCGCTCGAGAAACATATCGTTAGACCGCGCGGCTAGCCGGGAGGGATATTTTCAGGGTTACACATATATAAAGATTAGTCAACACAATTAGATGGGTTTTACAAAGTATCAATTGAAAAATTCGTGTTTGTAAGAAATTCTTCTCTAGGCGCTATCGTAAACATCACGTTACACTAATTGTACAGTCCCACAGTCAACTTCAGTTTATTTGTGCACTTCTGGGATATCGTATGATATTTCTTGACTGAACGCCTCTGCACGTTCCCTAATGTACACAACAGTATCTATGATGCGGTCAAGCAGTTCATCTCGCATATTCACTTTTCGTTTGTACACCTCAGATTTCATCCAGTTCCAGAAATAAAAATCTAACGGCGTAAGGTATGGCAATCTTGTTGGCCAGTTAACTGTACAACTGCGACCAATCCAGCGATTAGGTTAAGTGCTACTAAGATCTTACCTTAAATGTGTGTTAAAAATGAAGGGGCTTCGTCATGTGGAAGTGCTGCAGTCCGCGTGACCAAAGGAACGTCCTCAAGATATTCAACAAACAAATCTTTCTAAAAATGCAAGTAATTCTGTCCCGTAATTCGCTTTACAAAGTGACTGGGTTTACCAACATATTACCGATCATGTCACACCAAACACTGATCGAAAAACGAACATGGAAATTGGCTGCGTTATAGTGTGTGTGCTTTTTGCGACCCTAGATAATTATTAAGTGTGTTGTTGATTCCATACCGTGTAAGCGTGTCTTTTTGAGTGCATAGTATTAATGGAAGCAAACAAGATTGCTATTTTACCAATCACAAAATTCAAGTCGTGTGGCGTTGTCGCCAATGTGAAGACTGTGGACACGGTACGTGTGAAATGGGTACAAGTTCTTGCATATAGTGTTCGTCACAGACGTGTTCCTGGGCCACAGATGGTGCAGAAAGTCGCCGTGTGCTGTTAGTAGGACTACGTTGCATCATTTTATCAATGTGCTGCTATTCCTGCACAGCTTGTTGAGCTACACGTTCAGAAGAAAAATGGGAACTTGGAAGAGACCTGTCTCACGCAATGTGTCGAACTCTGTTAAACACTCTACACCAGGAATTCGACGTGTCGGAAAGCGTCGACAGTATTCTTCGACAGCTGCAGCAGCGACAGTGCTAACATCGCAGAAACCGGAAACATACACAATGTCTGTATATTCTTCATTAGTGTAGATGTGTAGCATATTAGCCAGTGCGTGAAGAAACACAGTTAACCGATGCTTCTCTCGGATGCACTCTCAACCTCCGGCACTACTTCATTCACAACCCACCATGGTCAACTGCACGTTCAACGGACTACTCTGATGGCACAAAGACATCCTGAGCAAAGAGACTCAAAGTAAAGACATAGGTTAGGCTAGAATAAAAGTCAAAGATGTTGGTCGGCTAAGACATATATGTCCGCACCACTAAACCAAAAACAAATGTACATTAAAAATGTTCTACCTCGGAAACCATTCGGTATAGGGAGTATGTCCGTATAAATTTTTTTGCCTCAAATGGGCGTTCCTGTCATATCCCTGAATACTGACCATTCCTCATGGGACATTGTGTTCAATTACTCGGCACAAACACCGATATCGTCATTTGGGTTTGGTCACATTCTCGTCAACGTGTGATAAAGAGTTCTTGTGGGTTCCAGCTGCTTCAGCTTTCTTATGTTTACACCACTTGCCTGCAGGCCGAAGTGGCCGCGCGGTTGTGGCGCTGCAGTCTGGAACCGCGAGACCGCTACGGTCGCGGGTTCGAATCCTGCCTCGGGCATGGATGTGTGTGATGTCCTTAGGTGAGTTAGGTTTAACTAGTTCTAAGTTCTAGGGGACTAATGACCTCAGCAGTTGAGTCCCATAGTGCTCAGAGCCATTTGAACCATTTTTTTGAACCACTTGCCTGAGCAAATGTTGTGGATCGGATTGTCATCCGTTGATATTTTATGGAAAGTTGTTTTATGTTGCCCACACAGCCTTCTTCATGTCATCTAGGTTATTTTGGTTGCTTATTATGGTTCAAAAATGGTTCAAATGGCTCTGACAACTATGGAACTTAACATCCGTGGTCATCAGTCCCCTAGAACTTAGAACTACGTAAACCTAACTAACCTAAGGACATCACACACATCCATGCCCGAGGCAGGATTCGAACCTGCGACCGTAGCAGTCGCGCGGTTCCGAACTGAGCGCCTAGTTGCTTATTATGGTTTGACCATAGTACTCCGATAGCGGATTGATGGTTTGGTATAATAGACAACCCCGAATAGTCTTGCCATCAGACAGCGACGTCTTCAGCAACTCCTGTTTCTTCCGTCGAAGTCGTGTGCCCATTCTTTTCTGTACGTGTTTGACACACTACAACTTTTCTGGCATCTTGTTGGCGTAAGGTCTGCTATCAATAACACATTTGAATGAGCTACAGTCACCATCTTCAATGAACCGCACTTAACGAACCCCTCGATTTCGTTCAGAGCGATGAAAAATGTTAACAGCTGAGGTACTCTCCATTCCTCCACTAGAGCCTGTATAATTCGTGATGCACTTCGTGCTGCCTCTTTTTGTCTACATTTGACTTAGCAATATTGCATCCATGGTAATGTTTGCTTAAAATTTCTACATGTAGGACCTTACCTGTGTCAGTACTTGTGACAGCTGCACAGGAGGTTAGAGACTGGTGACCCCTCTTGTGCCAAGTACCATGAAATGCAACTGTTATGTCTGTAGGTGTCTCACTGTCTCTATTTTCCTCAACTGCCTCATATGCTGCGGTTTTCATTGATTCCCCTGCTACTTTTTTCACTTTCTACAGTAAAATTTCTCTGTGTTTTGATATGCTTTTGTAGTGGGGCGTGGCAGATTCATTATACCGCATAATACACTCCTGAAAATGAAAAAAAAAAAACACATTGACACCGGTGTGTCAGACCCACCATACTTGCTCCGGACACTGCGAGAGGGCTGTACAAGCAATGATCACACGCACGGCACAGCGGACACATCAGGAACCGCGGTGTTGGCCGTCGAATGGCGCTAGCTGCGCAGCATTTGTGCACCGCCGCCGTCAGTGTCAGCCAGTTTGCCGTGGCATACGGAGCTCCACCGCAGTCTTTAACACTGGTAGCATACCGCGACAGCGTGGACGTGAACCGTATGTGCAGTTGACGGACTTTGAGCGAGGGCGTATAGTGGGCATGCGGGAGGCCGGGTGGACGTACCGCCGAATTGCTCAACACGTGGGGCGTGAGGTCTCCACAGTACATCGATGTTGTCGCCAGTGTTCGGCGGAAGGTGCACGTGCCCGTCGACCTGGGACCGGACCGCAGCGACGCACGGATGCACGCCAAGACCGTAGGATCCTACGCAGTGTCGTAGGGGACCGCACCGCCACTTCCCAGCAAATTAGGGACACTGTTGGCTCCTGGGGTATCGGCGAGGACCATTCGCAACCGTCTCCATGAAGCTGGGCTACGGTCCCGCACACCGTTAGTCCGTCTTCCGCTCACGCCCCAACATCGTGCAGCCCGCCTCCAATGGTGTCGCGACAGGCGTGAATGGAGGGACGAATGGAGACGTGTCGTCTTCAGCGATGAGAGTCGCTTCTGCCTTGGTGCCAATGATGGTCGTATGCGTGTTTGGCGCCGTGCAGGTGAGCGCCACAATCAGGACTGCATACGACCGAGGCACACAGGGCCAACACCCGGCATCATGGTGTGGGGAGCGATCTCCTACACTGGCCGTACACCACTGGTGATCGTCGAGGGGACACTGAATAGTGCACGGTACATCCAAACCGTCATCGAACCCATCGTTCTACCATTCCTAGACCGGCAAGGGAACTTGCTGTTCCAACAGGACAATGCACGTCCGCATGTATCCCGTGCCACCCAACGTGCTCTAGAAGGTGTAAGTCAACTACCCTGGCCAGCAAGATCTCCGGATCTGTCCCCCATTGAGCATGTTTGGGACTGGATGAAGCGTCGTCTCACGCGGTCTGCACGTCCAGCACGAACGCTGGTCCAACTGAGGCGCCAGGTGGAAATGGCATGGCAAGCCGTTCCACAGGACTACATCCAGCATCTCTACGATCGTCTTCATGGGAGAATAGCAGCCTGCATTGCTGCGAAAGGTGGATATACACTGTACTAGTGCCGACATTGTGCATGCTCTGTTGCCTGTGTCTATGTGCCTGTGGTTCTGTCAGTGTGATCATGTGATGTATCTGACCCCAGGAATGTGTCAATAAAGTTTCTCCTTCCTGGGACAATGAATTCACGGTGTTCTTATTTCAATTTACAGGAGTGTGCTTTCCCAGCAGTAGACCCTTTTCCAATGCACCTCAGTCCATAAAAATACCTTATGTTCGTCTCAAATAATTCGTTACATTTTCACTTTTCTGAAGTAAAAAATTGCTTCAGAAGTTTATAATTTTCACATGAAACTGTCAAGCTACAAACTAACCCATATCGCTCTGAGGCGTCTTCAGTGACGTTTATTTTTCCTCCAAATAAACTACAACTTGTAAATTCACTCAACACGGAACTAAGAATACTGACATCTATAATGATGCTGATGTCTTTATCATTCATATTTCTCTTATTTGAAAACATTTCACCACATTTCGCAAGTGGGTGGATCTGTACCTATATTGACTGAACTGTCCTTCATAACCTCACTTGTAACCTCTGGTACAAGATAATAAGTTCTGTAGTACCGATTTCCTCGGTTTTTTACTTTCTTGAATACTGCTTTTGCTCTTGTCCTTGTCAGATGTAATAATTAGCTCACAGCATCAAGGGTACACAAGCGCAACAGCAAAAAGAATGAAGTACTCACAAAAGTTACACCAACAATATCGCATACACAATGCAACTGTCATGCAAGTCCTACCAACTTATACAGCAAAGTTTCCACTGCAAATTAAATCCAACCACAGCCTTCTAGATCTTATGGTTCTTAAGATATAAAGTTTTGGCTGACCAATGGTTTACGAAATCCTAAAACGTCCTTGGCAACTGATTAGATTACATTCTATTAGAAATAAAAATATTTAATAAATCGCACACCGAATTAATCAGCAAATTCCAAATAATATTTCTGCATAGAAAACAAAACATTGAAAGTTTTCTACGAAATGACCGTATATACTCCCCTGAAACGTCGTTAGTTTAGGTGAAAATGTAAAATGCAGTTCCTTTCTGCAGTTAGGCATAGGACTACTTGACGGAGAGCACACTCCCATCTGCTTTTGTGACGTTCCTTCTTTGTACTATAGTGTTCACAGTGCCTTCAGGTGCCACGCATTTGTAGATGTGTTACTTCTGCTGTACGTTTTTCAACTGTAACAACAGTTTTTTTTTTTTTTTTTTTTTTTGCCGATAGTTCTTTGCTCTGACTCACTGATAATTGAAGACAACAGCGGATTTTTCTTTCGAAAATCTATATAACTGTCTTCAGTGAACACATCATCTCCATTTTCACTGCTGTTGTCAGTTTGAGTCGGCATCAGAAGAAGTCCCTTCCAAAAGGTGAGCTAGGATTTGCTTTTCCTGTATTCTGTGAGAGTATATCACGTGAAACTGGTTATACAACAACCTGTCACAGCTACTCATGTTTCCATTAGAGCTTCAGAGGTTTCAAAAAGAACCATTACAATATTTGTGAAAACAAATAGATAAATTTAATTATGCTCGCAATAGAAAGAGTATAAATTTGAACAGAACAGTTTTCTGCCTTATAGAAACAAATCCAGTCATAATTTGAAAACAAAGAAGTGCACTGCATACGAAAATGGCTCCTACGTTTGCTCGTCTAAATGCTAAAATTCGAAACAAGCAGTATCTACAGGATACATAAGTGTGGCTGCAGATGTAGCTACTGTACATACGCCATGAAATGAAAAAAATACTTGGTGGCTTCGAACGGAATCATAGCGTCTGAAAGGGTGAAGGCGAGTGGAACTTGGTCCGAATGAGCTATGAAGACTCTGCGGCTTCTGTGAAAAGAAAAGAAAAACAAAACAGTTGCCTTATTCTTGAAAATACGAGGGGCGTTCAGAAAGTAAGCTCCGATCGGTCGCGAAATGGAAACGACTATGAAAATCCGATAAAGCTTTGCACAGATGTGTTGGGTAGTGTCTCTAGTATAACCCCAGTTAGCATCACGTCGCTCTTCTCATTTCTGAGCTCGCAGTGAGTGCGTAAAGATGTCTAGAAAATAGTGTCTGCCGCCAAGTACGAGGGCCTGGTGAGAAATTTCGCCTGAAGCTATGCAGCTAACATTACATAACTGTCGTGCTGTTTCTTCTTCAAGACAATTCTCAGCCGCATTCTGCAGGGGCAATGAAGATGCTCCTGCATCGTTTTCAAATGGAAATGTGAGATTACCCACAATACAGTCCGCAATTGTCTCCCCCTGAGTTTCATCTCTGGTCACATGAACCGCTGTCTTTGAAGACAACATTTTGACACAGACAACGAGGTGTAGGCCAGCGTGGAGAATTGGCAGAAAGCACTGGCGGCTGCCTTCTATGATGAGGCTATTGAAAAGTTGGTACAACGCTATGACAAAAGTCTAAGTCAGAACGGGGACTACGTAGAGAAGTAGCTGAAAGGTGTAGCTAATTGTTACAAGTAAAACATTTCTGATGTTCACTGTGGTTTCAATTTGGCAATCAATCGGAGCTTACTTTCTGAACAGGCCTCGTATCTTCGGTACACCGCCTAGTCGACACCCTTCTAAATTCATCCATGACCCCGTCCTGTGCGAAGTTGGCCATATATTTAATTTTCTTGAAGTCTAGGACGTGTCTGGATTCAAGAACCATGCTGAAAATCCAGTAAAACGATCACCAAGCAAAATTACGACGAGAAAAAAAGCCGATCGGCTCATATCTTGGAATATCGCTGAGCGGAGCGACGAACCGTTTTCTTGCGACCGTAAATATGGGACACAAGCGCCGTGTCCGCCATAAAAGCTTTTATCGGTACTAACTTCTCCTCTCTCAATGCAGGCGACTTTTCCTGACACGTGACTACAGCCGAAGAAAGGAACATATAGAGCGGCTACGGAAACATTTAGCACGCTGCCGAACGGAGATCACTGTCAGATTACAGGCGTCTTCTGAAAGAATGTAAGTTTCAGTTTATGCCGATGCTCTAATGGCACGTCTGTCGCAGTGTTCCCCCACCAGTTGCAATAAGCGTCCTTTTGGGAACAGAAACAATGGAAAAATGGAGAATGGACCATAACTGATGGCAGCGGGGTTCTGCTGGTATCATTCACTACTCAGACAAATATCTCTGTCTCAGCCGAAACGGCGTTCAAGACTTTGGAAAACTCCAGATGTACATAGAATAAGAAAGGATTAGAAGAGTGAGGATGATTACACGAATCAAGAGACAGCTTTGCGTGACACAGTCTCATGACGACAAGGAACGAAAATTAATTTAATTGAAGAGTGGAAATGTCAAATACTCTAAGTAGCATTTTGCACGAAATGATTTTTCAGAGCTGTTGTGCTCTCAGATAGCCGGTTTGTCCACCTTTGGCACGAATAACGGCGGTGACATTTCGTGGAATGGAAGCAATGAGGCCTTCGTAGATGGGTGATTGGAGTTGGCATCACATCTGCACACACAAGTCACTTAATTGCCTTGAATTCTGGGGTGGGGGCGATGACCTCTGGCGCCACGTTCAGTCACAACCCACATGTCTTCAGTCGGAGAGTTGGGGGACCAGCACATCAGCTGGTACTCGCCACTGCGTTCCTCGAACCACTCCATGACACTCCCGGCCCTGTGATATGGCGCATTATCTTCTTGAAGAACACCACTGTCGTCGGGAAACATGACCGTGGTGAAAGGGTGTATCTGGTCTGCAACCGGTATACGATACTCCTTGCACGGGCTCCATGGATACCCACGTCAATATTCCCAGAAGATAATGGAGGAGACGCTGTCTCCGTCCCACAGTACAGGTGTCAAGGAGCTGTTGCCATGGGAGGCGACGAATTCGCGGCTTTCCATCGGCATGATGAAGAAGGTATCGGCATTCATCAGACTACGCCAGGCACTGCCACTGCACCAGCGTCCAGTGGTCACGTGGTCAGCGTCCATGGTCACGTGCTCATTATAGTCGTAACTGCCGATGTTGTGGTTTTAACATTGGCACATGCATGGGTCGTCGGCAACGAACGCCCATCGTTAGGAGTGTTCGGAACACTGTATGTTTAGATACACATTTCATCTGCCCAGAATGGAAGTCTGATGTTAGTTCCGCTACAGTTCGCCACCTGACCTACGACTTCCGTAATGAGCGGTGGGCGCCCATCCCCACGATGTCCGGACGTGGCTTCACCTTGGTTTCGCCACGTGTTGAAAAAACTCACCGAGGCACTCCTCGAACACCCGACAAGTTGCGCAGTTTCAGAAACGGTCGTGCCGAGCCTCTGGGTCATGACAGCCTGCCCGCAGAGAAACTCTGTTAGATCGCGTGTCGTCCACATTCTACACAGGAACAGCACGCTCATTTATACTACGTGCATCGTGCGTGTCTGTGAGCATTAGTCATTCCTCTCAAGGTGACGCTGCTATCGCGTGGATGGGCTTGTATCGATAGCAGGTCGCCGGTCATAATGCTATGGGTGATCAATGTGTACATTGCGTGCTCGATGTGGCCGAGCGGTACTTGCCACTTCACTCCGGAACCGCAGTGCTGCTACGGTCGCAGGTTCGAATCCAGCCTCGGGCATGGATGTGTGTGATGTCCTTCAGTTAGTTAGGATTAAGTAGTTCTAACTCTAGGGGACTGATGAATGGTTCAAATGGCTCTGAGCACTGTGGGACTTAACAGCTATGGTCATCAGTCCCCTAGAACTTAGAACTACTTAAACCTAAGTAACCTAAGGACAGCACACAACACCCAGTCATCACGAGGGGGACTGATGACCTCAGATGTTAAGTCCCATAGTGCTTGAAACCATTTTTTGTTGCGCGCTGTTGATACCAAGTAGTGGTTTCTTCTGGAGTACCAGGTACCATGCGTCAAAGTCTTCGTTCCACAAATTTTGCCACAGTTATTGATTTAGTTGACCTAAGAAGTGAAGAACAACCTTACACATCATGAAACATTTTGCCAATACGCTCCTCTCTTATTGAGAACAGCATTTATTAAATTGTATTTAAGATGTTGAGAACTTAAATGGAGCACTTAAAGCGCATTTCCCGTAGTGCGTAACACAAATTGGGGGGGGGGGGGGGGTATTCTGCGCCGACCAGAAAATAAAAACTATATAAAAAACAAATTTCGTCAAAAGTGCTTAACTTTTATTAACAACAAACTTTGTACTGATGTATAAGTAGGGAAAGAACATGAAAATGTATTTTAGCACAATCGTAGCAACGTCAACACATTTTCCATGGTCTTTACACCGAGTGGAGAGGTACTTCGTCACTATCACAAAAAATTTGAAAAGTACATATTTCGTTAACTGTAGTTAAACTTCATTCTCAACATAGTTCTTAAAGTTATATAGATGTCTGAGAAGGGCCCTGAACCTAAAAATATGAATATGAAATTTGTTGGGAACATGCACTACTAAGATTTAAATTTTTGGGTTAAGTTGTACTGGAAAATTTAAAACAGTGACACAATCTGTCACAAAAAAATCATTAAATATAATACATATTTTTTTCCAAAATTTTAAAATATGAAGTACCCTACTAGATTCCGATATTTTCATATGGTAGGCACACAGTACCTCAGAACCTATATTATTGCGAGGGGTTAAAAGATCACTCAAATACTTCGATAAATTCACATACGTCTCGAAATAAAGTCTGAGGCACTGTATTTGGGATTATATTCCCTGGGACCCAAAAGTTTTTAACTTAATTTACTCAGGACCGATCCTGAATAGAATCGATTATAAAAAGCTCATTGAAATACATCAAATGTCTTACAATTATCACGTGACAAACTGTCAGCGGCATCAACTCGTAAATACCCTTCAACAAACACTACTTTTCTGCTGACAGACCATCCTTTAGGCTTTACGCCACTGAGACGATTGTATAAATGTAACTGGATGTCAACCACCAGCCTGATCATATAGAGTGGAATCTTATCTCCTGGGCTTCTGCCATAGCTCCGTTAACCACAGCAGTTAGTTTGGAACATACCCTTATGTAGAGCAGATACAATTCTCTCCACTACATTTACTCTCTCATTCAGTAGAGATTTCATCTGCACTTACTTTTTATTTATTGTGCATGGTCTCCTTGGAAACCCTCTCCTCCACAATCGATACAACGCTACCAACTCCGTTTCCACCTCCGGAAGCAGTCTTGGTACCCCTCCGGCTGGATCGCGCGAAGAGCCATCTGCGAATTTTCTTTTGTCCCGTCTATCGTTGCAAATATTCGTCCTTGCAAAGGGATTTTCAACTTTTGAAATAAAAGAAAGTCCGCAGGTGCCAGGTCTGGAGACTACAGGTGAGGCAACACAGTGATTTCCTTTTTTTGTGTAATAGCCACGTACCAAAAGGGATGAATGTGTGGGTGCGTTATCGTGATACAAGAGCCATGAAGTTCCTCGCCACGCTTCGGGCTGTTTCCTTCTCACATTTTCTCGCGGGGGTCGCAACGCGTCCCGATAGTGCCATCGATTAGAAGTTTGTTCCTGTGGCACGAATTCATGCTGAACTAATCCTTCAAAGCCATGGCTTTGATATTTGACCTGAAATGACGAGCTTTTTTTGGTCTTGGAGAACTTTTCCCAACCCATTGTGAAGAGTGAACCTAGGTCTCAACATCGTAACCGTAGACCCACGTCTCATCACCAGTTATGGTTCTCTCAAGGAACATCTCGTTCTCATTTGCGTGATCCAAAAACTCTTCACAGATTGCGAGGCGAAGCTCTTTCTGATCTTGACTTGTGAACCGTAGAAAGAACAAACTTGACGGCAGCGATGCGTTCCATCCAGGATGCTGTGTTAGGATTTCATGACATGATCCAACTGAAATGTTACTACTTCCAGCCATTTTTAACACCGAGTACGGCTTAAGCACTAATGATCGTAGGTTTCGTACATCATTTTGTGTGTGTCTGTAAAGGTGTATTTGAGTTTCATGCAAAATTTAATGGAGATGCGTTGTTTCTCTAATCTCGACATTCGCAAACTATGCGACACAACTGAGCCGTGTGCGGCTCGAGTTTACGCCGTTGGTAGGTTGGCATCGTGTAATAGGGATAGTGGAGCCTCGTTTTCTTCTTCTGTATACAGGCGCCACTATGTTTGTTAGTGTTGTCCGTCTGCATGTGGCAGTAGCAGCGTTTATCGATAGCTAGTACCTATACTATCTTTGGAAGGATGTGAAGTGTTTTCCGGGTCAGGGTGTATGTAGTTCGGTTGGGACGGAGCAGCAGAGAGGTCCGGCAGTACGCGGACATGCAGCATGCAGGCATTGCCGGATCGAGGGGCTGTAGTTACGACGGCCTCAACCTCGTTGCCCACCGGACCCAGCACGTTGAGTTGAGTGAACATTAATCCAGTAGTGAAACTGCCACTATTTGGTAATCACGCTGTTTGTTCGTCTGCTGCTGCTCACAGGGTCGCTGTTAGATGAGCAGCAGCAAGTGGAGTGTGTCGAGTTGGCGGAATCTATTAGCCGCCTTCTAATGCCTGTTATTAGTTTTTTTTAATTTTGGGTTGTTATTTGGTGAAGTGCAGCCAGCGGTATTTTACTGCCTAGTGGCCGCTAACGCCCCAGTTACCTGCCCTTGAGGTTAGAGTATTTTGCGGCAGTGTACTTTTCCTCGTATTGCCGATGCTGCCGGCATGACGTGTAGTTCGACAGCCTCCTTGATTGCTGTGTGGATTGTGGTTTCTTTTGTCTACCTTGGTTGTAGTGATTCCTTCTGCCTTTCGATGTTTTAAACACCGGATTCTGAAGACGCAGTGCTGTCTGTCACTTCGTCGTCGCTTGAATTATTCCGTTGTTGTACTGGTTATCACACGTTAGGTGGATTTGGTATGAGCGTTGATCGGCGTTTAAACTGTCCCCAGTTTGAGTTGCCATCCTGTTAGGTGAGCATAATTCTTGGCAACCTGTCTCTTCGCTTACGCAGCTGTAGGGACTTTTCTCAGGTTGATCCTTGGAGCACTGTCTGTTGATCACTTCTTTCTTTATTTGGTCTGATTGTGTCAATTATTTAAAAATGATATTTTGTTTAAATTATTCCTATTGCTTGTGGCCTTCAGCCGACAAATAATTCGAATTCTTCTTAATAAGGTCTTCAGATGTGAGTGTAGTTTGTGTTACAGTCACCTTTTGAAATTAATGTTTTGAAAAGTTATTTAGGTATTTTTAACGTGTAACTGTCTTCCTCATTTGTAATTCGGGCCTTCAGCCGCTAATTGTTCTGAAGTATTGCTTGTGGCCTGCAGCTGACAAATAATTTTGAATTCTTTCTTAATAAGGCCTTCAGCCGTCAGTGTAGCTTGTGTTACAGTAAATTTTTTTTAAAAACGATTGTTTTTAAAAAATTATTTCGTTAAATAAATTGTATGTGTTTACTATGCAGCCAACAGTAACTGATTAGGCCCCGTTCACACGCTTTCCTGATTTCCCTAAGTCCCATGTTTCAACAACGTTCTACTCAATACAGCACTGAACAATAACTAACAGACGTATAACAATGAAACTTGCGTCAGTTACACATTAAACAGAGGCGTGTGCAGTGATGTCAACCCATTTCGCTCAAACACACCATTGGAGCGAAATTACGAATGTTCCGGAATATTTTGAACGGAGCTTGTAATTAAATTATGTGTAAGTATCAAGTAGGTGTAGTATAAGTTAATTATCATAAGGAATAAAATTATGAGAATCAATTAAATAATACTACTGCGTGCAATAACTTACTTTTACAGCAGACTAATCCGCCGAGGCTGTTTTACAGCATATCTGTTGATGACATCATCAACGAAAGTTTCTGTGGGTTCCTCCACTATCTCTTTTGACAACTTCACACAAGCTTGAAACATATCCTGACTCATCCTACTTTCTAATGTTGTCTTCACCCTATTCGTTCTGCTGAATGACCTTTCTGCATTGGAAGTGGAAACGGGTATACGCAGCACACATTCGCTGAGTGTGCTTATGCTTCATAGACGATGTCGGCCCTTACGATAATAGAACCAACATCAGAAGAATCTTCTGATTTATTACGAGCAACATACTTAAAAGAATGCGAGCCTGCAATAGCAGCGTCATCACTTTTAAGACCTAACATCACGCACAGTTACTTACAATCTTTATCACTAAATTCTTGAAATGTTTTAGAACTTTCAAAGTACGCACTTAGTTCTATCACTTACACAGCCTTATCATTGAAACATAGCTCAGTTTCATTGATTATATTTCTCACAAATTTCCTTACGTTTTTCATAGTCTCTTTCGTGTCCTCCGTGAAAAGCACACTTTTAACGTCTGTTACATCCACTTGCATTTACTTAATATTATTTAGCGTTTCATTTTCACGGTATAGGCAGTCGATGTGTCTTAAAAGCTCCAAAGCTCCAGGAACAAGCACAGCGAGTTGTGAAATTTTGAGTGATCGCTTTGTGCAAAACATTATATAAGTCTGAGACGGTATTTAATCTATCGTACGAAATTATTAAACCTACAATGTAACTCATAATTTCCAACAAGATTCCTCCTCCCATAGTTGCTAAATCTACGCCGTCTTTGGGTATATATTCACGTGCCCTCATAATAGGCTTCTAGCATAGTAATATAGCATGATAGGTAGTCAACCAGCGCCTCTCAATAACTTCAGGTATTATTAAAACAGATTGTTCCGAGAAGCATGAAAAGTTTATAAATGTCTCCAACAATATGCATTCTGCGTTTTATTATAGGATGTTTATTCCTGCAGTTGGGGGCAGCAATTGACAAGACATGTGCTCTGCAGTGAATATATGGCAACTCGTGTCCCTTTACTTGTCATAACCAACCGCGGTCCCCAGAGACAGAAGCACCAAAATTAGCAGCACCATCAAAGGAGCATTGTTACTAATTTTCCCTAAGAAAATTTTCGTTTCTTTAGTTGACAATCAGCTGCTGTGAATATAGATTCAGCTGTAGCCCAGTTCAACCAGACTGAAAACCTTTTATTCACTTTAAAGGACGGAAATGGCACAACATAACCGCATTAGCAAAGACAGTTCACATTGGTTAGAGACTCTTCTAGATTCGTCTGGTATTAAAGAAAAGTATTTATCATGGAGAATTGTTTCATCTTGATTGTATAAAAACTCAATAATCCAATTTAATAATTCTGAAGTAGTATATTTGCTAACATAGGTGGACCTTTCTCTCTAGAATTTGACCAACTTTTCAGGATTGCTGTCTCTTTTCAGTACTGTCTTACTAATTAGAGGTTGATATTTTGTTGTGTTGGGGATTTGTTCCTTTCTAAGGCAATATACACTTCGAACTAAAGAAGACACTGTTTGGCGATGTAACATTTTTCCAGTTTCATTTTAATTATCTATGCATGATTTGGAGCATTTTCCATTTCCAAGTGCAATGGCTTTTGCATGTTTTTTTCTGACTTTATCTGCCTTTCTAGTTTTCCTGTACTTCGAGTAACTTTTCTAAATTTAGTGAAAGGCGCATTTATGAATACCTCTCCTGCTTCTTATACAGCTTTCATATCTAATTTGGAATGCATTTCACGCAATTCGTATAAAGCCCCACCCGAATCGCATTCAGAGTTCAACCAACTGTACCTATAGTCCCGTTTTTGCTGGTATCTAATAGCGAGTAGAACACCTTGTTTAGGACGACGTCTTAAGGATGGATCTGAAGTAGTACATTTTCCGTTCGAAGACTGAGGAAGAATAACTGAAGATACAGAAAGCAGTTGACCATCTCATTCACCAGCATTCTTTTCAACAGACTCACACTCACCTATGTCTTACTCAATAGACTGTCTTTTATTAGAAAAGGAAGGAAAGTATTTCGGCACTAACACTTCTTTTTATATAACGAGTCGACCAAGAATGCACACACATTGCATACTCACGGCACTCTTCCGTAATATGTTGTTGACTTACTAACTGTTAAAAGGCATTCAAGTTAAATTTTGGAATTTATAATAACAAAGGAGGCTTATTACTGTCGTAGTGTGTAGCAGGCGGCACATTTTGTATTTACACTGAAGAGACAAAGTAACTGGTACACCTACCTAATATCGTCTAGGGCCCCCGCGAGCACGCAGATGTGCCGTAACAAGACGTGGCAGGGACTCAACATATGTCTGAAGTAGTGTTGGAGAGAACTGACACCATGAAACCTGCAGAGCTGTCTATAAATGCGTAAGAGGGGACAGAGATCTCTCCTGAAAAGCGCTTTGCAAGGCATCCTAGATATGCTCAATAATGTTCATGTCTGGAGAGTTTTATTGCCAACGAAAGCGTTTAAACGCTGAAGAGTGTTCCTGGAACCACTCGGTTGGTATTCTAGACATGTGGGGTGTTGCGTTGTCCTGCTGGAATTGCCCAAGCCCGTCGGAATGCACAATGGACATGAATGGATGCAGGTGATCAGATAGGATACGTACGTACTTGTCATCTGTCAGAGTCGTACCTGGATGTATCTAGGGTCCCATATCACTCCAACTGAGGACGCCCCACACTATTACAGAGCCTCCATCAACTTGAACAGTCCCCTACTGACATGCAGGGTCCATGGATTCATGGAGTTGTCTCCATACCCTGACACGTCCGTCCGCTCGATACAATATTAAACGAGATTCGTCCAACCAGCCATCATGTTTCCAGTCATCAACAGTCCTTGTCGGTGTTGACGGGTCCAGGCGAGACGTAAAACTTCGTGTCGTGCAGTCACCAAGTGTACACGGCCGGTTCTTCGGCTGCAAAAGCCCATGTTGATGTTTCGTTGAACGGTTCGCACACTGACACTTGTTGATGGACCAGCACTGAAATCTGCAGGAATTTGCGGATGGGTTGTACTTCTGTCGCGTTGAATGGTTCTCTTCAGTCGTCGTTGGCCCCGTGCTTGCAGGATCTTTTTCCGGCCACAGCGATGTCGGAGATTTGATGTTTCATCAGATTCCTGATATTGACGGTACACTCGTGAAATGGTAGTATGGGAAAATCCCCACTTCATCGCTACCTCTGGGATGCTGTGTCCCATCGCTCGCGGGCAGACTCACTTACATTTTGATAACTGCCATTGTAGCAGCAGTAACTGATCTAGCAACTGCGCCAGACACTTGTTGTCTTAACAGGCGTTGCCGACCGCAGCGCCGTATTCTGCCTGTTTACATACGAGGTGTGGCTAGAAAAAAACCGGACTAGTACTGGTGAAACAATAAAACGAATGCAATAAGGCTGAAAGTCGCGTGGCCTGTCATGTGACTCTCGCTCCGCCTACTGCTCGAGTTTCATCTGCCTCCTGCACTCAGTCTGCCCGTGGCGTCTGTTTTAAGTAGTTGACGTTTTGTCCGTGCGTCGGAAAATGTTGAGTGTACAGAAAGAACAGCGTGTTAACATCAAATTTTGTTTCAAACTAGGAAAATCTGCAAGTGAAACGTTTGTAATGTTACAACAAGTGTACGGCGATGATTGTTTATCGCGAACACAAGTGTTTGAGTGGTTTAAACGATTTAAAGGTGGCCGCGAAGACACCAGTGATGACACTCGCACTGGCAGACAATTGTCAGCAAAAACTGATGCAAACATTAAAAAAATCGGTAAACTTGTTCGACACTTTCCTTGTCAACTCCTGTTAACTCAGACACTGCTCTGATTGTTAAACGGCGATCTTGTCGAACAAGTTTACCGATTTTTTCAATGTTTGCATCAGTTTTTGCTGACAATGGTCTGCCAGTGGGAGTGTCATCACTGGTGTCTTCGCGGCCATCTTTAAATCGTTTAAACCACTCAAACACTTGTGTTCGCGATAAACAATCATCGCCGTACACTTGTTGTAACATTACAAACGTTTCACTTGCAGATTTTCCTAGTTTGAAACAAAATTTGATGTTAACATGCTGTTCTTTCTGTACACTCAACATTTTCCGACGCACAGACAAAACGTCAACTACTTAAAACAGACGCTACGGGCAGACTGAGTGCAGGAGGCAGATGAAACTCGAGCAGTAGGCGGAGCGAGAGTCACGTGACAGGCCACGCGACTTTCAGCCTTATTGCATTCATTTTATTGTTTCACCAGTACTAGTCCGGTTTTTTTCTAGCCACACCTCGTATCTCTGTATTTGGATACGTATGCCTATATCAGTTTCTTTGGCGCTTCGCTGTATGTTTACCAGTATGAGAAATACAGCTGGGATCCTTATATGGGTGCATTAAATGTGTTCTGCCACTTCGACGGCACTAACAAAACAAGTGAATGAGACATAGCAATGCCTAGGAGTAAACTACTATAAGATCTATACGTTAGGGCCCGCACATGGCACGTGAGAAACGTGTGGCCACACGGGGCGGTACGACTGCGGGGCATCAACGCAGTGGCAGGTTTTCTGGCAGTTGGGCAAGGCGAGGTAGAGGAGGGGACGCGAAATTTGTAACGACTCATTTATTCCTTTTTTCCTTTAGAAAGTAGCCACTGCTGCGTTTATGTGGCCTCTGAATATGAAAGTTATTTTTACCTATTGTATTGATCTTGGAAGAAACACTGTAGCTTCTGTTGCGTTCTTCTTCACAGAAGAATACAGAATTCGTGTCGACAGTTGGCAGAGGAAGTCAAGACTCATCAGACTCACTTTTATTACTTTCTCTAACCGCGGAAAAAAGCACGTGAAAATTTTTTTGTAACATGGGAGTATGTAACTTACATTGATGTAACAGCTAAGTGTTTGTCTTGTGCATGCACATTGACCATCAAGTTAGATTTTTTCTCCTTCAAAGTTGCAGAAATGAGAATTTGTTTTCTTATGATGTATTACTTGAAAAATTTCCAGGACAGCAAATAAGCACGCGTCGTCCCAACAGCTAGAGTTAAAATAAAAGGGAGAAAAATGAAGTGGTATGGCGATGAAGGCTAGTTTGTTAACCTTTATTGAATATCAGACACGAAAGAGCTAACACATGGTAAGGATGACATACGACCGGTGGCGCTCCTGTCTAATGAGCGACCGCGGTGAAGCGCGTTAATATTTTTCAATTATGAAGCACAAAATTATATGAAACGCCATCCCATTTGCTTGCCGTCACGATAAATTGTCTCCTTATCACTGTAGATGCTATTAGGAGTCGCATAGTCTCTGCTACGCGCTGCATCTGAAACAGTGAGTTCAGGAGGAAGTGATGAAAACTTACAAAATTGAGCCTTAGTTACTCAAGAAGCCATACCCTCTCAGTGGGCTGCACTTTTCTGTAACGCTTGCTTCGCTGTTGAGTAAGAAATTAGAGAAAAAAAAAGCTGTTGGAACGGCTGGGAAAGACTACATTTTACAGTTGGACGTAAGCGCGACTGGAGAGTTGATTTTAACATACTTAATATTACATATTTTGGTTTACAGAAGTCAAATTTTATTTCATGTAGAATCAATCAAGAATAAGCTTGCTGGATTGACAACTTCAAGCACTTATTCCACCTAAAGTATCTGATCGAGAAACACGTAATTTTGTATATTTATAGAAATCCTAGTGAACCCGGCGATGCTTCACAATTGCTAAATAGGTATGGGAATTACATATACATCCTAGATTCCTTGCCCACCTCTCTCTATATATCTCCTCAGTAACTCTGTACGTCCCCTCCTCCCCTGTCTCTATGTTTTCGAGATTTCGGTAACAACGATTACTGTAAAACTGATTTTTACGTTATGAAAACAAGTGACAGCAGAACTGTCAAATTGAAGGCAATTTCTTTTATTTCCTTTTTCGTAATAAAAATACTATTACCATCCACAATTGTGAACAGAAAAAAAATCAAACAAATCAGTCAAGAAATTTTTAAGTGATGATCTTCCACAACTGATTTTAATTTCCGACTTTCCCGGTGCATTTTCCAAAAAAAATTGTTTCATACAAATCTTTGTCCTCACAATACTGAACACATAAAAAGAAATCATATCGGTCAAGCCGTTCTCAGTGATGATCTTTCGTACATACGGCAACTTATTTTTCTCTATATAGTGTAGCAGTACCACCATTTAGGATAGGGAAAGTTAGTTTTGTGCAATATTCTGAGCACAAGTTACAGCCAGGTGCGGGCCGGATTGCAGTAAGTTATGCATACCAACAGTTGTGATTGCTGAAAGAGTATACGCAGCAGTTTTGCATGTCGCAAATCACAGGCAGAAGAGGCCCACTGGCCAACCTAGCGTGTTATGAGTACGTGACACGAAGTGGCGCATATGGCAAAACAGAGGTGCACAGCAGCGTGTAAATACAGGGCTATTACAAATGATTGAAGCGATTTCATAAATTCACTGTAGCTCCATTCATTGACATATGGCCACGACACACTACAGCTACGTAGAAAAACTCATAAAGTTTTGTTCGGCTGAAGCCGCACTTCAGGTTTCTGCCGCCAGAGCGCTCGAGAGCGCAGTGAGACAAAATGGTGACAGGAGCCGAGAAAGCGTATGCCGTGCTTGAAATGCACTCACATCAGTCACTCATAACAGTGCAACGACACTTCAGGACGAAGTTCAACAAAGATCCACCAACTGCTAACCCCATTCGGCGATGGCATGCGCAGTTTAAAGCTTCTGGATGCCTCTGTAAGGGGAAATCAACGGGTCGGCCTGCAGTGAGCGAAGAAACGGTTGAACGCGTGCGGGCAAGTTTCACGCGTAGCCGCGGAAGTCGACGAATAAAGCAAGCAGGGAGCTAAACGTACCACAGCCGACGGTTTGGAAAATCTTACGGAAAAGGCTAAAGCAGAAGCATTTCTTAAACAGGAGATTGGAAAACCGATGGATCGGTCGTGGTGGAGATCATGATCAACAATTCATATCATGGCCTCCACGCTCTCCCGACTTAACCCCATGCGATTCCTTTCTGTGGGGTTATGTGAAAGATTCAGTGTTTAAACCTCCTCTACCAAGAAACGTGCCAGAACTGCGAGCTCGCATCAAAGATGCTTTCGAACTCATTGATGGGGACATGCTGCGCCGAGTGTGAGAGGAACTTGATTATCGGCTTGATGTCTGCCGAATCACTAAAGGGGCACATATCGGACATTTGTGAATGCCTAAAAAAACTTTTTGAGTTTTTGTATGTGTGTGCAAAGCATTGTGAAAATATCTCAAATAATAAAGTTATTGTAGAGCTGTGAAATCGCTTCAATCATTTGTAATAACCCTGTAGGTGTGGGTTTGTAGCAAAATTCATTCGAGTGTGCCTGCTCTCCTGGACGGCAAGCGTGTCACACCACCGGTGAGACACAGCAGCAGATGGGGTGCCGTCGTTCCAGTCCACGGCAGGTAGCTGGTTCGAACCTCTGAGGCTGACGCGGAATCCATAGCCAGCCAGCGGCCGGCCACTCCATGTCTCGCTACCACAGGCAGTCGTACTGGCTTCCAACACACACAGGAGGCATCCCAAGGTGAGGGCCGCAGATTCAGATGCCGGATCGCAGGCGCTTGTTGTCGCCATCAGGCGCGGCTCGTAATTAAAGGCTCTGAGGGGGAGCCGCCCCAAAATATATGTTAAAGTAAATTTCGCAAGAACGTATTACATAATTTAAATTATCAGGACGAATTTCGCATAATTCCCATTCCGATTAAAATAACGACGGTCAACGTTTTTGGAGCTGTTTGTATCGATAGATGTTTTACGAATGGTTAGTAGTGTTTAGGCTGCGCCTTGGAACGTCCGTAAGCTGCATGTAGTAGCGGTTTGGGGGCGTGGCTTCTACATGGTACTGCTCTTTATGGGCGACCCGAAGGCTCAGAGCTTGCAGCCTAAGGGTGTCATACTAACCACGACACGTTTTTCACGTTCCACTATCTATGTAATACAGGAATATACAGTGGCCGAAACTTTGCTATCCAATCTCTGTCTCTGCACATCTCTACTGCGCTTCGATGCGTCACTAATCGACGTTTGGTATTATTGTTTTATAATGTTTTACATAGTTGTTTTGTTTCTGCCATTGGCTATTTTATCCACATTTAGAATAAGTTTGCAAATATCCCGCCAGAGTGCACTAGACTACAGTAACATAACAGTACTACCATCTAGCGAGAGTTTCATAAGTGATTAGAGGACAAAACGCGCGAAATTTGTCCCATTACTTTACTTTCCTTGCTTGCTGATGCTGACTGCTTTTGTTGATATCGTGTGATATTAGCAAGTTTCTTTTTCGGAGTGTATTTTGCAAGATTTTAGTGAGTTTTACTTGCACAAGACATGTAACGTCACCAAAACATCACAGTATCGTCATGCGAACTCGCAAACTTCGAGCTTTGGAGGTAAACCACAATAAACGCCTTAAGTTTAGAACTGAAAACACTTAAAATATTAAGCAGCCGCAAAGTTAACATTCATAGCATTAAAGATCTCTCCGAAACGCGTCTTTTCATATGATTTACAGCAAAGTGTCGGAAAATGTAATGATGACGTTTAGAAACACTAACCAAAGATTTTAACTCGAAGTTAGCTTCTAATGATATTTAATACCTGATTATAGAAGATACAGTACGTAAAATTAAGGGTAGAGAGTGATATGCCCACCCCCCTCCCCCTGAATTCTTAGTTGTTTATGTCAGACTAATCTGTAGCGTAACCCTAGGTCTATGTTGGCTCCGATCGATAAATACCGCAGCCTTCCCCAGTATAGAAACCACGAGCCGCGCCTGGTCGCCATGGTCTTAGCCACGCCGGTGAGGAGGGATGCAGACCGCTGAGTCGACTGCCAACATCCTGACAATGCTGCAACTTCGCTGGCATACAAGACCCGACACAAAGTGCGTACACGGGTCACTGAGCCAGCCATTCTGCGCCAAGCCATTTTGCAGACAGCGAAGAGGTGTCCTACACATTGCAGGACACAGTGACGCAGACCCAGTGGAACACGGCACTGAAATTGGAAACAATAAGTCACTTGGAAAGCTCGGATGAGTCTCAATACGGTGCCTTCTACCTCTTCCCGCTATATTTGGTCACACTGATACATTCGGTGGCAGAAGTTGCCACTACATTTGGTGTCAGAATAGCGGACATCGGCTGTCCAGTACGACGTTCAAGCCCACCGCAATACATTTACAAGATCTGGTGAGTTTTGACCAGTTTTCTTTTAGGTATTGGACGTTTTCTTGCCGTTTTGTGTTTTTGAGCATGGCTCATGGCAGGCCATTGTAGATGTTTTGCATGGGCATTGTATTTTTGCTGTCAGAGTAAATGTTAGAGTATTTGAAGCAGTAAGACTTCATATTTTTTTGCGGCATTTAATTACTTTTGCATTGGTTTGAGTATGATGTTACTGAGTATGATGATATTGAGGTCTTCCGCTATAGCTTGTACGGAGGGACCTTTCCTCACCGAACACCTGATGCACTCGTGACAAGACAGCAGAGGCAGTGTGTGCTGTTGCTCGGTCTTGCTGGATGTATCAGCACAGTCGTTTATCTTCTGTGAAGTGATACACATAATGGAGTAAACAGTTTCTGAACGTACTGCTTAGCCCTAATGATTTCGTGAATCGTGTTGCGATGCAAGCATCAGATACTGTGCACCAAACGCCAATGTCGAGGTAATGCAACGGCTCTTAAAAGTACTGACGTGGATTTTCTGAAGCATAATGGCGCATCTTCTCTGAGTTCGCGTACACTGACAGGCTAAAGCAGGCTCCATCGAAGAAACGGAAAACTGAGTATCCAAAACTCGTGATACCACCGCACTCCGAAACCACCAGCATACCTCAATACGCAAAAGTTTGTCTGGGCGCTGTAACTCTACACAGTAGTAAATTTGTAAAAATACAAATGAAAGTCCCCTTACCCACCAGGTTAGCCGAGAGTACTAATGCGCTGCTCCTTGGACTCGGGTAGACGCGCCAGCCTCGGATCGAATCTGCCTGGCGAATTAACGATGGGGGCGGGTGTGCTGGCCGGCCTGGATGTTGTTTTTAGGCGGTTTTCCACATCCCACAATGTGAATACCTGGCTGGTCCCAATGTCCCGCCTCAGTCACACGCGTCACAGACAATTGAAACACATTCGCACTATTTCATGATTTACAATAGTCACAGACAGCTGGGGTACACTGTTTCCGTCCTGGGGGGTATAGGGTGGCGGCAGGAAGGGCATCCGGCCACCCATTCAATTAACCATGCGACATCAGGTCGTAACCGTGCCGAACTGCGAAAACTGTGGGATAAAGGCACCAGTAAAAGAAGAATTACAAATGAAGGTTCCCTTCGTTAATGGTTTCACAAGACGGAATTTTCTACCCTACATGTTACCGTACTTTTTCCCCTGATAACGTGCAGGCGATGAGATAACAAGCAAGGAATATCACCGTCGTTGAAGAGGAGCGCATGTCGCCTTTTTCTTACGAATTTTACTCACCTTGAGTAGCATTTGTTCTCAACGTCCTGATTTATTTCTTAGATGTTTTCCAATCTCTGTCTTTCTCTATAGTTTTATCACCGACAGGTCTGCCTAGTACCGTGGCGGTTATTCCCAGACGTGTAAACACGTGCACTGCCATCCTGCGGCCTATGTTCTTTTCTTCGCCGGTTCTGCGGAGAACCTCCTCATACATTATCCTATCGAGTGGGCTCACAGGTGTGGACTCACATGTGGGCTCACAGGTGCTTCGCGCCCAAGTCCACTAATTTGCGCAGCCAACTGCTTGTGTAATGAAAGCTTGTGGCTAAAGCAGATCACAGTAAGCGAAATAACCTCGACAGTTCTCTAGCTTTAAGTTTAAAAAATGGCTCTGAGCACTATGGGACTCAAGCTTTAAGTTTAATTAGAATAGATATGAAGCTACAAAGTTTCGTCTTCAGGCACAAAACGCTGAAAACTGAAATGGAAACCAACAAAAACGGCTATTTGAACATAAAAATAATATTGATAATGGTGTTAAGGTGCAAAACTGTACAGACATCAGTGGATTCTCAGAAAATATACGAGAGGGGTGTGATTAAAATCCATTAAAGCTATGAAAATCTATATAACCAAGCACTAAGAACACACGAATGCACAAACAAGGATTTAGAATAAAATATTGACCTAAAGGTCATCAATAAAATTAAAATGGAGCACAGATTAAAACGACCAAGACTAACTGTTACACATTACAGTTTTGAACTTGGCTGTTACTGAGCATAAGTACACTAGTTTCAACATAGGATTATATAGCCAACCGCCTGCACGTAACTGGCAGATAAATTGACCTAGCTTTCGACACTTACAAGGGGTGTCTTCATCAGAATGAAATTTTGCTACATCGTAAGATTACATTGCTAAGAAGCAATTGTCTGAATTTGGAGCAGCTATGCTCAACTCAAAAGTAAAATAAAACGTTCTAGCCTTTGCTACGCGAGTCCAGCTGGGAACAACATTGTAAAACAGCAGGTCAAACGCATTCAAGTAGGTGCCAGATTACGGCATCTGAGTAATCAGTTGATACTAAAAAAAAAAAAAAAAAAAAAAGAAGGTAAAGAAGCAAGAGAAATCTAATCTAGATCTCCTGTATAGGAAAATCTCCTCTATAGGAACCAATATAGTTTACTAAAACAAAGATCATGTGAAACCCAGCTCGCTCTGTTGGTCCACGAGCAACAGAAAGCAGTAGTTAGAGTGGTTGCATCATCCTTTCCTTCCGGAAGGCATTCTGTACAGTTCCGCACGGCCGCCTCATGAACAAAATATAGATGTACGGAATACCAGACAACTGTGTGATCGGACTGAAGAGTTTCTAGCATAGAGACCACAGCATGTCATCGTGAATGGAGAGATGTCTTAAGCCGTAAAAGTAGCTTAGCGCGTGCCCCAGGAGAGCGTTGTAGGATCATTGATTTTTACAGTATATGTAAATAACCTAATAGACAAAGTCAGGCTCCGTGAGAGTTTTTGCGGATGATGCTGTTGGATGCACAGAGGTCAATACGCTAAAATTCGTACTGAAATGCAGGAAGATCTGCTGAGGATCGAATTTTGGTGCATAAAGTGGCCATTGACGCTGAAGGTAAGTGTAACGTATTGCGGACACATAGACAGAAATACCCTTTGTTATATGACAACGCCCGCATCTCGTGGTCGTGCGGTAGCGTTCTCGCTTCCCACGCCCGGGTTCCCGGGTTCGATTCCCGGCGGGGTCAGGGATTTTCTCTGCCTCGTGATGGCTGGGTGTTGTGTGCTGTCCTTAGGTTAGTTAGGTTTAGGTAGTTCTAAGTTCTTGGGGACTTATGACCACAGCAGTTGAGTCCCATAGTGCTCAGAGCCATTTGAACCATTTTATATGACAACACAACTGCAGAACAACAATTGGAACCAGTTACTTCCATAAAATACCTAGGAGTAATTGAAATTTAACGACCACATAAAATTAACTGCAAATAAGTCACACGGCAGACTAAGATTCAGTGGAAGAGTTCTCAGGAAAAGTAGTCCGTGAATAAAGGAAGTAGCTTACAAAACAGTCGTTCGACTTCAATGCTGCTCGTTGGTATGGGATCCGTACCAGAGAAGATCCAAAGAAGAGCTGCACGTTTCGTTACAGGATCATTTAGTAAGCACGAAAGCTTCACAGAGATGATCAACCAACTGCAGTCGCAGACGCTACAACAGAGGCGTTGTATATCACGTTTGGTTTAGTGTTAGAGTTCCGAGACTAAGTTCCTAGACGAGCCAACGAAAATATTGCTTCCTCCTACGTATATCTCGCGACATAACCATGATTATCAAAATAGAGAGATTAGAGACAACACGAAGGCTTACCAGCAATCGTTCTTCCAGCGAACTACTCATGATTGGAATAGGAAAGGGAGGAATTGACAGAGGTACACGAAGTATTATCCACCACACACTGCAAGTTGGCTTGCGGAGTAAATGTAGAAGTATATGTAAATTCCATATTGAGTTCGAGCAATTATCAACTGTAGGACTATAACAATAAAAATGTGCAGGTTCTAAGCATCCTATTTTACAAGCTGGATTACAGGCAAATACACCGATTGAAAAAACCATGTGCGACATAAATGAAAGCTGGTAGGCGTGGTTCTACATCTGAAACATGATGTCCATCCAAGTTTCGCGCCGCTAGGAGGATGCAAATCAGGTTTGCTTTAAGTACGCACTTAAACGTCGGAAGCTTTAGTTTCCTATGAGACTGGACATGGTAGGTTGATGCTATTGAAGAATGTCTTTAAGGGAGGACGTTGATGAAAAACACACACTACTTCAAAAATGTACCAAATCCACAGTTTTGGAGATATGGCAATGAAATTTTGTACCACGCTTTACATGAAAGTAACACATTAACATATAAAGTCCTTTTATTATATGTACATTCAGCTTCTTTCTGAATGAAATTTTAAGTTTCGTTTAAAAAAAAAAGTATGTTCCTTTTTCTCAGGAGGTACTCAAATTTTTTCTGCAGAATCTTCTCTGTTTCATCTCTTTATATGTTGTAAACTTCTCTCATGAGGTTTTTGGAATAGGTCAAATAGGAGAATTTTCGTAATTTTTCAATTATAATTCCAGAAGTACAATTTTAAATTTATGCAGAATTCCAAGCACTTTGCCCCACATCTCAGCTTTCAAAATTTTCTCTTGAGACAAGGTTTATTACGGTTACAGAAATATGTGTACAAAATTTCATAACTCTAGCATTCATAGAATCTGAGGAAAAGGTACATAAACTTCAAAAAACAAACTTTTTTGGAAACGCAATTTAGAGTTTAACCTTAATTTTTTCCTTACGCCACTTCTTCAGAATTCACCACATTTGTACTCTGGGTCGTCTTTCTTTTCAATGCTTCTCTTCTGGTTTCTTGTTATCCGTCTTCTTTCCTTTATCAGGTCTTCAACTGACTTTTCAGCTGCAGAGACGCGCTGTAAATCTATTTTCCTCAGGATGTCTTGAGTAAAATTTCCTATCTTGAAACCCATTCTTTCTAATACTTTCATCCCCCCGACGTTCCCATCATTAAATACAATAACTGCATCATAAGTTGCAATTCTGACTACTGCAGCTGATGCAAATGTGTTTTTAGGGCACCGCTTCCATATGAGTGTATTTAGAGACTCATTTGGATTTTGGGTTTTGCCATGAACGCACATTTTGAGAAGTGCAGGGTCGGCCAAAGATGATCCATAAAACCAAAGAGTCACCTGTCATTTAATGTGTTGCAAATTGCACTGTATACATCCACAACAACTTTTGAAATGGTGGGCTGTGCTATTCTGTGGCTAAAAGCCAGACTCTTAAAAGATTCCCCATTCGCCAGTAAACGTAATGTCACAATCAGCCAGCAACATAACTGGGCGTTCACCGGTATTTTATTAGTGATCTAGGCTGGAATGATCACAAAACATAACCATATAATTCTTACTCTCTAGAAGGTGAGATAGCCTCCATCATGACTGTGTCACACTTTCTGTTTCCATCTTCTATCATAGACAGCAGCTTTTCGAAACAGGCCATCCATCCTAACGAAGTTCCGAAATTCTTGCGGATCTTCGGGTCTCAGTTCTTTCATCAACAGTGAATGTATTTCCCTGTCTTCCACCATTCTTGTCAGCCGGGGTCGAACCCAAAAACGTTTGACTTTTCGTTTTCGTCACCGTTCTGCCCTAATCCGAAGATTTATTGTCACTGCCAGGGCAATAGCTCCAAAAACGAGTGGATCCTCCATGTGCAATATGCTGTATAAATGTAAATTTCGATATACATATACCTGTGTAATCAGGTGTCGTAATATAAAACTGTTGCGTTTGTAATTCAGAACAGTACTAACCTACATTAGAGAAAAATTATTACTTAATACATAATGGTAGAAAACAATTTCTTTATAAATAGGAACCTTGAGTTCACACAAAATTTGAACGTATGACGCTTCAGTATATCATACAGTCGCCCTTGAGTTGCTCGCGGTAGAACGAACGACATTACAAGACATCAGGACATAAGACATCTACACTCCTGGAAATGGAAAAAAGAACACATTGACACCGGTGTGTCAGACCCACCATACTTTCTCCGGACACTGCGAGAGGGCTGTACAAGCAATGATCACACGCACGGCACAGCGGACACACCAGGAACCGCGGTGTTGGCCGTCGAATGGCGCTAGCTGCGCAGCATTTGTGCACCGCCGCCGTCAGTGTCAGCCAGTTTGCCGTGGCATACGGAGCTCCATCGCAGTCTTTAACACTGGTAGCATGCCGCGACAGCGTGGACGTGAACCGTATGTGCAGTTGACGGACTTTGAGCGAGGGCGTATAGTGGGCATGCGGGAGGCCGGGTGGACGTACCGCCGAATTGCTCAACACGTGGGGCGTGAGGTCTCCACAGTACATCGATGTTGTCGCCAGTGGTCGGCGGAAGGTGCACGTGCCCGTCGACCTGGGACCGGACCGCAGCGACGCACGGATGCACGCCAAGACCGTAGGATCCTACGCAGTGCCGTAGGGGACCGCACCGCCACTTCCCAGCAAATTAGGGACACTGTTGCTCCTGGGGTATCGGCGAGGACCATTCGCAACCGTCTCCATGAAGCTGGGCTACGGTCCCGCACACCGTTAGGCCGTCTTCCGCTCACGCCCCAACATCGTGCAGCCCGCCTCCAGTGGTGTCGCCACAGGCGTGAATGGAGGGACGAATGGAGACGTGTCGTCTTGAGCGATGAGAGTCGCTTCTGCCTTGGTGCCAATGATGGTCGTATGCGTGTTTGGCGCCGTGCAGGTGAGCGCCATAATCAGGACTGCATACGACCGAGGCACACAGGGCCAACACCCGGCATCATGGTGTGGGGAGCGATCTCCTACACTGGCCGTACACCACTGGTGATCGTCGAGGGGACACTGAATAGTGCACGGTACATCCAAACCGTCATCGAACCCATCGTTCTACCATTCCTAGACCGGCAAGGGAACTTGCTGTTCCAACAGGACAATGCACGTCCGCATGTATCCCGTGCCACCCAACGTGCTCTAGAAGGTGTAAGTCAACTACCCTGGCCAGCAAGATCTCCGGATCTGTCCCCCATTGAGCATGTTTGGGACTGGATGAAGCGTCGTCTCACGCGGTCTGCACGTCCAGCACGAACGCTGGTCCAACTGAGGCGCCAGGTGGAAATGGCATGGCAAGCCGTTCCACAGGACTACATCCAGCATCTCTACGATCGTCTCCATGGGAGAATAGCAGCCTGCATTGCTGCGAAAGGTGGATATACACTGTACTAGTGCCGACATTGTGCATGCTCTGTTGCCTGTGTCTATGTGCCTGTGGTTCTGTCAGTGTGATCATGTGATGTATCTGACCCCAGGAATGTGTCAATAAAGTTTCCCCTTCCTGGGACAATGAATTCACGGTGTTCTTATTTCAATTTCCAGGAGTGTATTTTGTTTTCGCGCGTACAGTCTGCTGCTGCGCTGGCGCGCTAGGTATATCCCGCATGGATGGTGTAATAGGTCGGAAGTGAACCAGTCTGTAGTTACAGGTATCCACGTTAGGGGCGTTGGTGCATAGGTGTACGGTTTAGGCACATCGTGTAAACCGGGCTTAACCTTGCGTACGTCTCAGGGCATATCGCCTCGCCTTAGACAGCGTATTTACTTTCGTGTTTTGTTTACTGGTGGACTTGGTTGTCTAGTTAGGTGTTCTTGACTGTTGTTTCGTACTTGTTGTTGTCGTAAAGTCCTTCGTTAGTACGTCCTCTCCCGTCGTATTGTTGTTCGCGGGCCGCTCCGCGGGTCCCACCACGTTTTCCGTCACTTCAACCCCGCAACTGTTCCGGTCGCTGTTACAACACCGAGCGCCGCCACTCGGCTGGTCTTAGGAGACAAGCTAGCGCACTGCCCAGTGCTACAGCCGACTTTAATAGGAATGGTTCACTTGTTATAGCTTCACAGATCTCGTCTGCAGAGACGCTAGTTAGCATAGCCTTCAGCTAAGTCAGTAGCTACGACCTAGCCAGGGCCACATACAGTTTATGCATTGCCAATTGATCTACATGTGTGAAGCAATCTGTAGAGCAGTATTCGCAGTTCAGTCCATAACTGCACTTGTAAATATTACTGTACAAAGTCAAGATCGACGTTCATCGCTGATGCTGAATTAAGTGATTTAAGTGTATTCCTGTCTACTAACTCCTATCACCTAAGATGTTCCAGATACATCCCGTCAAGTATAGTTCATTGATCCTCACGTCAGCCTACGTGATCAACGCGTGCAATAATGGCCACCCCTTGTGATCAGACTAAGAGTCAAGTTGCGTGACTCAGCCGGGTCACCCTTTTTCCATGAGGCGCATAGTTCCGCCTCATACATAACACTCTGAACTGACCGATCAAATTGAACAGGCATGGAACTCAATCCCACAAACTGGCATCCGGCACCTGTAAAACACAATGTATTTATGTTTGCATCCTTGCATTCAAAGATCTACATCTACATCTACATTTATACTCCGCAAGCCACCCAACGGTGTGTGACGGAGGGCACTTTACGTCCCACTGTCATTACCTCCCTTTCCTGTTCCAGTCGCGTATGGTTCGCGGGAAGAACGACTGCCGGAAAGCCTCCATGCGCGCTCGAATCGCTCTAACTTTACATTCGTGATCTCCCCAGGAGGTATAAGTAGGAGGAAGCAATATATTCGATATCTCATCCAGAAACGCACCCTTTCGAAACCTGGACAGCAAGCTACACCGCGATGCAGCGGGATCTCTTGCAGAGTCTGCCACTTGAGTTTGCTAAACATCTCCGTAATGCTATCACGCTTACCAAATAACCCTGTGGCGAAACATGCCGCTCTTATTTGGATTTTCTCTATCTCCTCTGTCAACGCGACCTGGTACAGATCCCACACTGATGAGCAATACTCAAGCATAGGTCGAACGAGCGTTTTGTAAGCCACCTCCTTTGTTGATGGACTACATTTTCTAAGGACTCTCCCAATGAATCTCAACTTGGCATCCGCCTTACCAACAATTAATTTTATATGATCATTCTACTTCAAAACGTTCCGCACGCATACTCCCAGATATTTTACAGAAGTAACTGCTACCAGTGTTTGTTCTGCTATCATATAATCATACAATAAAGGATCCTTCTTCCTATGTATTACGTCTGGTGGTTACACCGGTTATTAATGTATCAGCACTTCACATTTTGAAGGGCTTATCTCAAGCTTACATTAACCTGGGATCTTACGATATTATTCAGTTAGATATGTCTATACAAATGTGTTCCCGAAATTTCATTACTCTACATTATTTTTTGGTATTGCCATGTTTTCCTTACGTATTTCGTCAAAAAATTGTTTCAGGTTGTGAAAGGTATTCGTGAAGATTGCCGTGTGAGAAGGCTTAGTACAATGAAACAAATCAGTATTCCTCCTGTCTGTGTAGTTGTTCATTAAGAAATTACCCACTGTAGTGATAACGTCCTCAAGAAAATGGGAGAAAACTTAATATGTACAGTCATTATCGAAGCATTTATGTCCATAGAGTAAAATACATTTGATGCAAAAGAAAAGTCGAAGTTGCAAAGGAGTGACCTTCCACGAAAGGGCGACTAATTATCCGGCAGTAAGGGGTACTTGCAAATTTTCCTCTCACCTCGTCCACCCACTATTCGTTGCGGTAATCCGTAATAAGTACGCTCGCTTCCGCCGGCTATGGATGAGTTGCCTCACTGTGGTACAGCGGGATCTGCGGCGCGCTTCTGCGAGAAGCCGCGAGCAAAGACATGACCGTAAGCCGTGGGCGACCATTAGCCAATCGAAGACAATGGCTAGCAGCACACAAAAGGCTTCAGCCCGCTCCAGGAAGCCGCCAAAGGATTACCTCCTCTCTCATCTTCTTACTTCCTTACAATGGAGTGAGTAATGAGCCAGAAAGCGAGATCTCATTTGAAGTACAATAAAACCAGCTGCGCGACACGACTCGAAAACAAGTTTAATCCTTTTATTGGAGCCACTAAACTGTGCAAGTTAATGCAATAAAGAATTTACAGAACAGAGCGGTAAGTATGAATAATTATTTTCACTTTCTCAGAAATCTTTCATTCCATTTCTTCCAATTCAGATAACCTTTTCTTTTTCGATTTCATCACATTTTTCATGCAGCCATTTTGTCTCAGCTTCCCTGCAGTTCATTTTCATTTCATTCCTAAGAAACTCTTATTTTTGTATACCTGAACGTTTTTGTACATTCCGCTTTCGTCGACCTAATGAAGTATTTATTCTGTTACCAGTAGTTTCTTCGCAGTCATCTTCCTTGTACTTACGTTTTTCTTCCAACCATCCGTGATTGCCATCTTTAGGGAAGCCCATTCCTCTTCAACTGAACTGCCTAATGGGCTATTCATTATCGCAGTATCTGGAGAACAGCATTGTGTGGTGGTGAAACATGGACTGTTGGAAACCCAAAACAGAAGAGATTTTGTGCTACAGACGAATGTTGGACATTAGGAGGCGCGAAAAGATACGGAATGAGGAGGTTCTGCGCAGAATCTAAGGGGAAAGGAAAATTTGGAAAACACTGACAAAGAGAAGGAACAGGATGATAGCACATCTGTTAAGACATCAGGGAATAATTTCCATGGTAATATAGGGGAATACAGGGGGTAAAAACTGAAGAGGCAGACAGAGATTGGAATACATCCAGCAAATAATTGAGAACGTAGGGGTGGCAAGTGCTACTCTGAGTTGAGAGGAGAGGAACGGGGCGGGCCGTATCAAACCATTCGGAAACGACTTAAAAAAAGAAACATGATTCCATAACATCATCTGTTTCGTGATCAATTCTGATGTTAAATTTGTCGCTGGTCTCATTTCTGCAACTTCTCATTACTTTCGCCATTCTTCGATTTATTCTCAATACATATTCTGTATTCATTAGAATGTTCATTTCTTTCAGCAGAAAATGTAATTCTCCACTTTCACTGAGGATAGCAATGTTATCAGTGAACATTATTATTGATATCCTTTCACGTTGAATTTTAATTCCATTCTTGAACCTCTCATTTATTTCCCTTCTTGTTTCTTCATGTATAGACTGAGCAATGGGGCGAATAACTACGTTCCTGCCTAAAATCATTTTTAATCCAACAATTTCATTCTTGATCTTCCACCATTATTGTCTCCTCTTTGTTCTTGTACGTATGCTATACTACCAGTTTTATCCCATAGCTTACCCCTATTTTTCTCAGAATTTTTAAAATCTTGTAGCATTTCACACTATCGAACGCTTTCTCAACGTCTACAAATTTGTCCTGATTTTTCTTCAGTCTTGCTTCCGTTATCATCAGCAGTGTCAAAATTGCCTCTCTGGAGCCTTTACCTTTCCTAAAGCCAAACTGGTCGTCGTCTAACATATCCTCAATTTTCTTTCCCTTTCTTCTACATGTTATTCTTGCAAGCAACTTGGATGCATGAGCTGTTAAGCGGTTTGTGCATAATTGTCGCACTTGCCAGCTCTTGTCTTCGGAATTGTGCGGATGATATTTTCTCCGAAAGTTAGATGGTATTTTGCCAGACTCATAGATCCTACACGCCAACATCAGTAATCGTTTTGTTGCCACATTCCCAAATGACTTTAGAAATTTTAATGGAATGTTGTCTAGCCCCTCTGCCTTATTTGATCTCAAGCCCTCCTAAGCTCTTAAATTTTGATTCTATTACTGGATTCTCTATGTCTTCTATATTGACAACTGTTCCTCTTCATAGAGGTTTTCAATGTACTTTTTCCCCCTATCCACCGTCTCTCTGCATTTACTGGTGGAATACCCATTCCGTTCTTAAAGCTGCCACGCTTGCTTTTACGTTCACCAACGGTTGTTTTGACTTTTCTGTATGCTGTCTCGGATCACAATTTAGTGATGATGAAGAATAGGTTGCAGTTCAAGATACGAGTCAGGAAGAACCAGTGCGCAAAGAAATGGGATACGGAATTTATACGGAATGAAGAGAGACGCTTGAAGTTCTCTGAGGTTATAGACACAGCGGTTAGGAATAGCTCAGCAGGTAGTTAAGTTGAAGAGGAATGAACAAGTATAAAGAAGGCAATCAACTTAAGTTGGAAAGAAAACCGTAGCTACAAAGAACGAAACTGTGAAGAAATCATGGATAAAATATGAAACACTTCAGCTAGTCGACGAAAGAAAGAAATACAAAAATGTTCGGGAAAATTCAAGAATACAGAAATACAAGTCAAAAAAATGTTCAAATGTGTGTGAAATCTTATGGGACTTAACTGCGAAGGTCGTCAGTCCCTAAGCAAGCACATCTTCCATCGACACTGCTGCGATCGACAATGTAAAACGGGGCAAGATGTTCGAAATTCTGAGAGAAATAGGGTAAGCAATAGGGAAAGAAGGCTAATACACAATATTTACAAGAATACAGATTGAACAATAAGACTGGAAGACCAAGAACGAAGTTCTCGGATTAAAGAGGGCGTGATACAAGAATGTTTTCTTTCGTCCCTGCTGTTCAATCTGTACGTCGAGATTGAAATACTTTGAGAAGATAACTATAGACGTAGGTTACAACTGCCACTCTGACATGAAGAGGTTGGTACAGGAGAGGAATTCGTGGCGGGCTGCATAAAACCAGTCGGGAGACTGATAACTCGAAAGAAATCGCTACCTTTACTACAAATAAGCTTCAATAGCTAATATAAGAACGTAATAGAGGATGTTAAAAAGTAGACAATAATACTAAAAATATAAAAAATACTTTAAAAAATTTAGAAACTGACAATGAATTCATAGAACCGGGAGTTCGGTTATTCTATATGGGGAAAGTTAAGAAACTGACTGCATGGATAGCAAAAGAAGTGAGCATACGAGTAGAAATTGCCTACACTGCATTTGCTAAACGAAGTAGACTTTTCAATTCTGTTAAACTGATGCGTCTGAAACGGTAAGTCACAATCACAGCAAAGAAAAAGAAATAGATAAGGAAATGGAATGTAGTGGATGAAGTAACTTTGTCAACAATTTTTCTTCTTTAGAGCCAGCAGCGTGACTATTAGAAAGGTATACCAAAATAGCTGTATATTATAACTGTTCTTTATTCACGACACTGTTTCGGCATTTGTCGCCACTGTCAAGTACAGTTACAAAAAAGTTCTCCAACGACGTAATATGGACGTCACATCAGTCCAGACGTACTTGGCAAATGGCGATAAATGCCGAAACAGAGTCGTGAATAAAGGTCAGTTATATTGGTGCATCTTTCTAATAATCGTGTAATTATAAGAGCTAACTTTGACTGAGGTGACACTGAAATAGTACTGGCAGGATGTGTATCAAGATGAATGAATGGCCCTTAGAACAAGAAAGTCTTTTGCCATATTCCAAGACATACGAAGGGAACATGATGTAAATTTAATAGAAGGTGGGTAGCTGAAATCTCGAATCCAAGCGGTAACGACGCTCTACTTTCAGTTGAAGGCTATAAGGGATGGAGGAACAGACAGGAGACCTTTTTCTTGGAGTGTTTGCTGAGTGGCTAGTAAGGATGATCTGCAGCAACTAATTTACGCCCGGAAATATACTGCCTGAGAGTATGTGATGTTTTCCCATGAAAACGAGTCAAATTTAGAAGAACTTGGCAATATGAGCCCACTTATCAGTATACCCCTTCTCGTCTGGCTGCAAGCGCTGATTCGATCGGAAATGGTATCATGAAGCCGTTATATCCTCTCCTGGGGTGGACTGGTCCGCAGTAATTGTATCTGATCCTTAATGCATTGGTTACTGGTACCAGCACGGAGTTGACGTCCGAACATCTCCCTAGCATGTACTGTTGGGGAGAGATATGCGTATCTTGCTAGCCACCGAAGTACCTCAAAATCACTCAGGTAATTCATAGACACACGTGGTGTGTTTGGAAAAGCATTGCTATGTTGGAAAATGACAGCGCGGTACTGTCGCCTGAGAGTGAGACGCGAGGAAACAGGATGTCGGAGACATACCGTTGTGCCTTCAGATTTCCCTTAACCACTACAAGCCGTGGCCTAAAGTCATACGCGATGTCTGTCTACAGCATGACACCAGGAACAAACCGCGGTTCCTTAAGAGAACACCAAAAAGCAGTTTTACCATTTTCTCGTACCAAGACAGAGCCGCGGATTCCAAGGTGCCAATGCACAGGAAATGGCTTTAATTTTTCCGATGTATTCTTAAGATCTCCCTGAAAATTTTCCTAATATCTTCATCCATTCCCGTCATACGAGTTCATAGGTTCAAAACTATTCTACTTGAACATATAAAATATACACGTAATATCCGGTGTCACGGGAAAAAGTGATTTATAACGTGACGTATCACGGAGAAATATGCTATAAAGCGTCTCCGTTATCATCAGAATAGTTATGGGAACGCCCATGTTATAGTACTGAAGCACATTAAAAATTTCTGTGCACGTAAAATCCGGTCTGAGCCGTAAAATTAATTTTGCTTTATTTCAGTTTCACATTTTACTGCACCATAAAGTTCTTTTCATACGACTGAAATGCCCTACCGTGGCAGAGAAAAGAAGGGAATCAGAGGAAAAATGCTCGTATCGGAGCATAAAAAAGGGGCATATCTTCGTATTTGAAAGACTAATTGAAAAGTAGGATACCAGTTGCCTCATTCTACGTTTCTCAGCCCTTTAAAAGTTTTCCGCAAAATTTTGGTATGCAAACATAATCACGCTGTTTTATTCTGAGAGAGTAGGAGAGAGCGGCAGTGGGAAAGAGACGGAAAAGCAGTAAATAGGTACTGCAAAATAGGCAGCGGTTCATCTACATCTACATTTATACTCCGCAGGCCACTCAACGGAGAGTGGCGGAGGGCACTTTACGTGCCACTGTGATGCAGAAAGCTCAAAGAATACAATGGACAATGGAAATGTGACAGAAAGAGAAGGACACAGTGGCAGTGGATCATACTTTACCGTGACGAAACAATGCTAGGAAAAGAGTGATGGAGGCAACGCTAGTGGGAGAGGAACAAAGAGAAGGAGAAAACCGGAGTGGGTGACGGCCAGCGATAATGCGAAAGTCCACGACAGTGACAACGAGCGAGAGGAGGCTAGTGACAGTGAGAAGAGACAGCTGCAGTGGTGATGAATGAATGAGACAGTAGCAGTAAGAGAGAGCAAGAGGAAGGCACTAACAATAAAGGTAGACAGTATTATTAAGGCAGAACGAAGGAGGTTGTGGCTGTGAGACACCCGCAGTTAGAGAGACACAAACAGACAATGACAATGACAATGACAATGAGATGGGCCGAATGAGTGAATGAGAATAGGCAAGTGCGAGTGGATGGATATGGGCGAAATACAGCGCTGAAATAGTGGGTGTGAGCGAGTTACAGTGAGTGGAGCTTGAGGGAGTCAAAGGTGATTTGCACCTTAAAAGGAGCGCATGTATAATCACATGCCAAAATCTTATTGAAAATTTTCAGAGATGCTCAGGAACTTAGAATGAGGCAACTGGTACCACACTTTTCAGTCACAGTCTTTTGATCAGGAGCATATTAGCCTTTTCTGTGCTGCAACAGGAACATTTTTTCGCTGGTTCTTTACTACTCCAAACGACCTAACGGCATTGCTTAAAAATTCATTACACCTGCTGATTATTCCCAGGAATACCTTTTATTAATTTACTCTCTTGTCAGTATTACAATCTGTCGTTGACTGTGATCATAGATTATGTTTGTATCAATGGTTTATGGGATACTGAACCGTCCTAACAATTTAATTTGTACAGGACCGGGACACGAACGGGGCTCCTTGCCTTTTGCGAGTCCCGTTAGGTGACAGGTTTAATGTGACACGAAGTTTGAAAATAATGTACACTATGCTGAAAGTTGAAAGACTCTCTGGGAATAGGTTTTGTGGTTCAAATGGTTCAAATGGCTCTAAGCACTATGGGACAACATCTGAGGTCATCAGTTCCCTAGATTTATACCTAACTTATACCTAACTATCCTGAGAACATCACACACATCCATGCCCAAGGCAGGATTCGAACCTGCCACCGTAGCAGCAGCGCGATTTCGCACTGAAGTGTCTAGAACCGCTCGGCCACAATGGCTGGCAGTTTTTGTGACAAGACAACGATGTTGCATACCCAGATAATCTCAGAAGCTGCGACATGGTCGCGAATTGGACAGTGACCAAAACATAGAGTAAATTTCCATTACTTCAAGTCCATTTGGCGATGGCACTACGGCTCCTTTATATTAGGACATACTTTTAGAAAATAGATCTGAAAATGGCCATTATAGACCGAAACAGATAGTCTGATGACAAAAAATTTGTGACCGTAGACGTGACGTAAAGCAAATTTACTTAAATAATCTATCATATAATGTCTTGTAAGCACACTGATAAAATCTTGCTGACCCCAGTGGCACCACATTAATGTAACACCGCATAGTGACCTTAGTTCGTAGAGTGAGAGAGTCGACAAGTTCCTACAGGTATTCCAACCCCACTGAAGTTTCTCAGAGGTGATTACATCCCGTAGATCCTCCAAATTGAGGGGCGGATGACTCCTACATTTCAACTGCTGTTTCAAGCAGGCACCGACATGTCGTATGTGATTAAAGTTCGTAATCTAGCGGCCAATTGAAGTGTGGTAGGGTGCTGAAGGATTTTCCACATGACAAACGTGTGCACACGGCTGTTTTCGTCTCAGAAAACACCAAAAACCATGCTCATCAGTAACCCTTAGCTTTCCATGTCACTTTTTGTCACACTCTGTCCCAGGTGCGGTTTGCCATACCGCTATATTTAAACAGTCAGAAAAATTCAGAAACTTCAGTGAAACAGCTCAGTTTTTTATCTCAAAGGTTACATTAATACCACACAAAAAATATATTCAACTAGATCTTAAAATGACTTTACTAAAAAAACTCGTTTAAACAAAAAACTGCACAAAATGAACATAATATTACATGATAATGTTAATTCTATGAAAACTCAAGTACCCTGCATCCTAATTTTACTTATGCTATATTTTTATTGTTTGTTATGTATGTTAACAATAAAAACATAAAAATATCCCATAAAACATTCAAAGAAAACAAAACAACACTAGTATTTTCAGGTTTTTAGATTCCTTCTCAGAGGTTTTCTTTGCACTCGCTGGAAATGTTTGTGAAGAAATGAAGTTAGATTGGCTTCTTGCAACAATGACAAATACAAGGCGTCTCTCTTCTCTTTTGGGTCACAAGTGGAGCATGTATTTTTCCAAGCTTTTACTCTTGGATCTGCTACACCCAAAACACGGCGAGTAGTTGCACGATGATTACTGGGTATGCGATTGTTGTTAACTCGCTCTTTATCTGTAGCGCCGCCAACGGTTTGCAAGCTTATTGAAAAAATTAAAGTGGCTCACATAGTATCGTCATTGTATGAATTGTGAAGAACGAACACACTCAACCCACTATTGTCGAACGTGAGGAAAAATAATACTGTTGACCATCGTTGAAAGAGGCCTCGACGACCAGCCTTGTTTGTAGCAAAACCTGTAGCCTAAAATTCAGTCTCTATAATTCTGTTTTCATCACTTTGATCATCTATTTCTTTGGATGAATTCACAAGTGGCAAAAAAAAATTCATCTCCACTTTCGCACTGTTCTTATTCTGAATTATGTTCATTCTCAATTTCGTTGTCACTGTTTAATCTAATATCACTTCCTAAACTGTCTTAAAACCATTTTAAAGAGTATCCTCAAAGGCAGAAGACAATGACCTGGCTACTGAGTTCATAACGCGAAGCACGAAAGAAGTAGTAACAGTATGGGTCCACGTCAAATTCAAGTGACTTCTGAAAAAGGGAACTACAGTAGGTGTCATGGAAGAACAAATTCATTAGCAACAGAGCAAAGTAACAATAAAGGTCAGCAGTCTATGAGACCGCACCAAAGACGTTACGGAAATTTGGAAATTTGTGGTAAGGTCTTATGGGACCAAACTGCGGAGGTAATAGGTCTCTAAGCTTACACGCTACTTAATCTAACTTAAACTGACTTATGCTTAAGGACAACACACACACATGACCGAAGGAGGACCCGAACCTCCGACGGGTGAAGCCAAGTGAGCCGTGACAAGGCACCCGAGACCTCTCGGCTACCCCGCGCCGCAGGATGTTAAGGGTTAATGTGTGGAAGACAGGGCAGCACTTAGTCACCGAGAACTGTGAAACAAAAATCTCTTTTCACATTCGCGGTAACCTCAAAGAATGGGCGCAAGGTATGGTACGAAGAACACCTTCAAAACTAGAACCACCTCCGACCTGGACCTCACTCTTCATACACTGAGTGTTAAAGGCCTCAGTGGACCATCGGTGCATTGGACTTCTCGTATAATTTGTAAAGGCGCAAAATCGTGACCCTACAGACTACTCTATAGGCCTGTAATCAGCTACTGTTCAGTTTCCGTGTAATTTTGCCGTTTGAAGACCTGTCGCTCTATATGCCACTCTGAGCAACAGACTTTTGAGAGTTATCAGTCTCAGTTACCAAAGCATTTAGTGCCTTTCGCAATTATCGCTGGGAAACTAGTTAAGACTGACCTGGCTTCACTGACGATAACCGTTTCTGTCGGGTTTGAAAACTTATTATCATTGAGAAGGCGTGACAATCGTTTCTTGTGACCGTCGATTACGATCTCATCACCACAACTATTATGACAACTGCTCTTACGCCGTATTACAAGACTGCTAATGACACATTATTCCTTTCGGGCATTTTAAACCGATAACGTTAATACACCAAGTACACAGGCAACTACATATACGATGTTTTCTTGAGGACGTCCGAACACGATAGCTCTTTCCTACTACGTCTCCACGTCGACTAGTGTAGTTGCACCGATTACATACAACCGACTTCCATATGCACTTCACTAACTTCCATGAGTTATGTCAGTGATTGTGGCTCAAATGAGTGCCTGCTGCCACGTCTATACCAACTGGAGTGCTCCTTCATGCGGGTAATTAATTTCTTGTCTGGTGAGCTTATTTGCTACGTATTATACCATACCGTGGTACCTCTAGATCTGCATCTCCATACATAATCGGCAAGCCACCGTACGGTGCCTCGAGGAGAGAACTTTGTGCCACTACCAGTCACCACCTTTCCTGGTCCACCCGCAGTCAGAGCGAGGAAAAAACGACTATCAAAAAAATGGTTCAAATGGCTCTGAGCACTATGGGATTTAACATCTTAGGTCATCAGTCCCCTAGAACTTAGAACTACTTAAACCTAACTAACCTAAGGACATCACACACATCCATGCCCGAGGCAGGATTCGAACCTGCGACCGTAGCAGTCCCGCACGGCCACCGCGGCCGGCTAAACGACTATCTATATGCCTCCAATATGAGCTCTAATTTCTCGTATCTTATCTACACTGTCCTTACGCGTAAAGCATGTTGACGGCTGTGCCCTCGTTCAGCAGTCAGCTTCAAATTCCGGCTTTCTAAATTTTTTCAATAGTGTTCCTCGAAAAGAACGTCGTCTTTCCTTCAGGGGTTCTCATTGGAATTCCCGAAGCATAACTGTAAGACTCGTGTGTTGTTGGAAGCTACCAGTATCAAAATGTAGCAGCTCGCCTTTGAACTGCTTCGACGTATTCTTTCATTCCGACCTAGTGCGAATCCCACACACTACACCAGTACTCAAGAACTGGTCGCAATAACGTCCTGTACCCGATCTCCTTTACAATTCAAACACATTTTCCTAAAATTTTCCTAATAATTTGAAGTCGACCATTCGCCTTCCCTACCACAATCCTCACATGCTCGTTCCATTTGTTATTGCTTTGCAACGTTACGCCCGGATATTTAAAGGACGTGTCTGTGTCAAGTAGGACAGTACTAATGCTGTATCCTATCATTACGGGTTTCTTTTTCCTACTCATCCTCATTAAGACCAACTAGAAACTTCTTCTGAGTCTTCTTGCATCATCCTTCAGTCACTCATCTTCGGCACCTTCCTGCACACCACAGCATCATCAGCAAACAACAACAGACCCTGTTCTCCAGATCGTTTTTGTGTATGGAGAACAATAGCAGCCCTAGCACACTTCAATGGGGCACTCCTGACGAGACCCTTGTCTCTGAAACACTATACAGACGGAGACATGTCTTGCTCCATGACTGGCGCAGCTTAGTGTGAACGGTTACCTTGCGTGCTATCTAGTGGCTTGCCACCGCATTTCTAGTGAATGGCACGCAACCAAACGAAGCTACATTCCGCGTCATATGGCTGCAATTTGAGTGCATACGTCTGTTTGTTTTGCTATCCATAGTGCACTGTGTGATAATGGAGTGGTCTAAGGAAGCTATCGAAGTTCGTATTGAGGCATACAGAGACGAACATGTCTTTATGACGCTAAATCACCAACATATCATAACACACTACGAAATACTCACTCGACAAAACAGCTGATTCATTGAAGGAGGTTAGGTTTTCTTGTTGTTGTTGTTGTTGTTGTGGTCTTCAGTCCTGAAACTGGTTTGATGCAGCTCTCCATGCTACTCTATCCTGTGCAAGCTTCTTCATCTCCCAGTACCTACTGCAACCTACATCCTTCTGAATCTGCTTAGTGTATTCATCTCTTGGTCTCCACCTACGATTTTTACCCTCCACGCTGCCCTCCAATACTAAATTGGTGATCCCTTGATGCCTCAGAACATGTCCTACGAACCGATCCCTTCTTCTGGTCAAGTTGTGCCACAAACTCCTCTTCTCCCCAATCCTATTCAGTACCTCCTCATTAGTTATGTGATCTACCCATCTAATCTTCAGCATTCTTCTGTAGCACCACATTTCGAAAGCTTCTATTCTCTTCCTGTCCAAACTATTTACCGTCCGTGTTTCACTTCCATACATGGCTACACTCCATACAAATACTTTCAGAAACGACTTCCTGACAGTTAAATCTATACTCGATGTTAACAAATTTCTCTTCTTCAGAAACGCTTTTCTTGCCATTGCCAGTCTACATTTTATATCCTCTCTACTTCGACCATCATCAGTTATTTTGCTCCCCAAATAGCAAAACTCCTTTACTACTTTAAGTGTCTCATTTCCTAATCTAATTCCCTCAACATCACCCGACTTAATTCGACTACATTCCATTATCCTCGTTTTGCTTTTGTTGATGTTCATCTTATACCCTCCCTTCAAGACACCATCCATTCCGTTCAACTGCTCTTCCAAGTCCTTTGCTGTCTCTGACAGAATTACGATGTCATCGGCGAACCTCAAAGTTTTTATTTCTTCTCCATGGATTTTAATACCTACTCCGAATTTTTCTTTTGTTTCCTTTACTGCTTGCTCAATATACAGATTGAATAACATCGGGGAGAGGCTACAACTCTGTCTTACTCCCTTCCCAACCACTGCTTCCCTTTCATGTCCCTCGACTCTTATAACTGCCATCTGGTTTCTGTACAAATTGTAAATGGCCTTTCGCTCCCTGTATTTTACCCCTGCCACCTTTAGAATTTGAAAGAGAGTATTCCAGTCAACATTGTCAAAAGCTTTCTCTAAGTCCACAAATGCTAGAAACGTAGGTTTGCCTTTCCTTAATCTTTCTTCTAAGATAAGTCGTAAGGTCAGTATTGCCTCACGTGTTCCAGTGTTTCTACGGAATCCAAACTGATCTTCCCAGAGGTTGGCTTCTATTAGTTTTTCCATTCGTCTGTAAAGAATTCGTGTTAGTATTTTGCAGCTGTGACTTATTAAACTGATGGTTCGGTAATTTTCACATCTGTCAACACCTGCTTTCTTTGGGATTGGAATTATTATATTCTTCTTGAAGTCTGAGGGTATTTCGCCTGTTTCATACATCTTGCTCACCAGATGGTAGAGTTTTGTCAGGACTGGCTCTCCCAAGGCCGTCAGTAGTTCCAATGGAATGTTGTCCACTCCGGGGGCCTTGTTTCGACTCAGGTCTTTCAGTGCTCTGTCAAACTCTTCACGCAGTATCGTATCTCCCATTTCATCTTCATCTACATCCTCTTCCATTTCCATAATATTGTCCTCAAGTACATCGCCCTTGTATAGACCCTCTATATACTCCTTCCATCTTTCTGCTTTCCCTTCTTTGCTTAGAACTGGGTTTCCATCTGAACTCTTGATGTTCATACAAGTGGTTCTCTTATCTCCAAAGGTCTCCCTAATTTTCCTGTAGGCAGTATCTATCTTACCCCTAGGTTTTCTTATCATGCTGAAATCATAGCGAAAATGAAAAGTTTTCTCACGAAGTTTTGGTCAGAACTTCATAAAATAATAGCTTCGACGAAGAGAGGTATGAGATCTGCTTACGTGTAAGAATCAAGGCTGTGGTATTTTAAGGAACTTACGTTTTTGAGAGACTACGTTCAGGCGAGGAAAGGAACTTACAACGCAGAATTCGCACAAGAAAGCATGGACTACACTAAAAACAGTAACGGCATAGTAAGTTTTCTCTGCAGTTACTACCGTAAACGAAAAACACTAACCTGATAACTAGTTTGCCTTGGCGAACTTGTTAAGATACATTACACTCAGAAATATGCAATTTATATCAATAGCGTCAAGTTTTCAATTCAAAGACTGTGGGTTCGAACCACACTAGTGTCCATATTTTTTTCATTTGTAACTGAAATTCGTTGTGAAGCTGTGTTCGTACTCCATGATCTTGCACAGTGTCTCGTACTAGCCATAAATATCCAATCAAAAAAGTATAAAGCGCACACTGCAAGCTGTGTACAATTGTTATCATTTTTCAGGATGGCTGTCTTGTCAGTGAGATACCGGAGTCTCCCACTGATGTTAACGAGGATTTCTTAATCAGAGGAATGTGAAGTTGCACAAGATGGCCAGCCATTTCAAGCAGCATCATCATCTTCATCAACATCATCATCATCATCATCGTCACACAGCTGTCCACATGGACAAAAAGGTAGAGTGCTTGCAATGAAGAAGAAAATGCAACTTTGAAAAGAGTGGACAATATACTGACCAGCATAAATAAACCAAAAACTGCTCTACAGCATATAAAAAGCAAAGCTCTGACGATGAAAGCTATATTTAACATGCTTGAAGAGATGGGCAGAAATGAGTAACAAGACTGTTTATCTGTTTGTTTTTAGTAACAAGGCTGTTTATTTATTTATTTTGAGTAACAAGATTGTTTATTTGTTTATTTTCATTAACATGTCATTGCTTAGTATCTATAAAATACAAATGGAATGCAGTGCTTTACCTTAAATGTGGATTGTGATTATAGAAAATTCAAATCACAAAATTTATTGCTAGTACCGACTAAGTTACTTTATGAATATGATCTCCTGCATACCATATTAACTTTTCATTCATAATTTACATAACTTATTTTCAGGATTTGGCACTGTATCAGTACTGAAATTTTTTTACAGATTCCCACTGCCACTGTACGTACCCAGTACTGTTGAAATATTCCTGTAGTGTGTCCCTCACTTTCCTAGCTTCTTTAACTGACTTGTGTTCACCTAATCTTCCTGTGCCCCCCCCCCCCCCCCCCAGATTATTTTGCTGTCTTTCTCTTGCAATGATAACGCAATAATTTGTGCCTTCTTTCTTTTATCAGTCGTCCAACATAACTCTTCCCATGTGTGTCCAGTAAAATCTCACGTAGCACACAAGCCGACATTGTGATTTTCTCCATAATTTCAATAGGTAGCTCCATTTTCTTAAGGAGAATTCTGAAGCTGTTGCTCAGTATTCCAAAAGCTTTTTCAGAAGTTCTTCTTGCCCTGCTCAAACGGTAATTAAATATTTTCTGTTGCTGCGTGAGATTTCCCTTATATGGCTTCATTATATGCTCTGATAAGGGAAAAGCATCATCAGCTACGACTATAAAAAGCACTTCTGTTTGATATCCTGAAAATATCTCTGGTGCAGGAATCTTCATTAAATTTTCAGCACCAGTAAGAAATCCACAGAGTGGACTGTTCTGAAACATTCTTCCATCACTGATCCTCCCATTCCAGCCTACATCCACACATGTAAATTTATACTCTTCATGAACACGTGCCAGTAACACAATGCTGTTACCTCCTTTGTAATTGTGGTAATATGACCCCATACATCTTCGTGATCGAAATTCCACATGCATTCCGTCTAAAGCACAAAGACAATTTTGAAAGTTCCGCATATCTTGGAGCTGTTTTGATACACGTTTTCATTCATTTTCTGTCGAAGGCATCTGAAAGATGTGATGTGAATATGTCAATGTGACTTTCATACCCATGAACTGAAAAATAACTATGATCGTACAGTATGGAACCACTATGTATGAGACACATTTTCCCCTAAGAACTGAAAATGATGAATTATGAAGTACACTGATTTTGTCTGAAAATTCCGCATGTAGGGGAGAAAGAATTTTGGCCTATAAATTGTTAAGTTCAATTCTTAACATAAAATTTTACAATGTTTGGATACATTATGAATATAATGGACACGCCAAAATAATGTGTGATAATACCTGGACACAGCTGGACATAGCTGAGGGTTGGATCAGAGATACATCCTTCCCCCAGAATATTTTCTGGAAATTGTTAAGAATGCCTCTCTAAAGAATTTGTTGCTGTTTCTAATGAATTTAGCACAATAAAGGGAATGCTAGGTGTTTGCTAACTAACGAAGCGTAACAAATAAAACTGCATTAAAAAGTTGTGGCAGAGACACAAAATACAATACAACCCCGAATTACGTTGCTTGCTGAGAGTAACACATGTAAACAAAAATCGTTCCTTTACTGAACTTAATAAGCTTATTGAAATGTGTTATTGCATTAAGTTATCTCGGTCATGTTCTCACGAAATTTAATAAAATCAACGTACCTTCATGTATGAATCCTTCAAATACCGGCAAATTGCATCACAAGTTTAAGGAATAATTGAGGATATCTTGCTTACAGGTATTGTGAATGAAAACATTAGGTTTCTATAGCTTTCACCAGTAGCTAGAAATCTCAGTGTCAGAACAAACCCAAAGAAAATTATGGAATTAGTTACAGCTTACAAGTATGCACTGTACATAAAGCAGCCTAATAGTACTAAGCTTATATAAGGGTACCTACTCACCTTTTTGAAGCTGAGATAGTTTCTCGGAAAACTGCGTTTTGCTTCGTTAGTCTTGGACCTACTAAAGGAAGCAATGTCAAGAATTTCGTCTCGCCCATTCTCAGAAAATTTTTGTATTATTCCGTGTCCTCCAATCTCAGTTAATCGTGTAATAGACTGTGCAATTCCCGACCGCCATCGTCACGTCTTAAAATCGAAGTTCTACTCCACCATCTTCTATTATGCCAAAGTAAATTTTTTCGTCGACGTCGCCAAGATGTTACTGCACTAGTGACTGCATAAGCACCAGCTGCCACTCTCAGTTCGTCATCAGTCATTTTCTAAAATAATGTTGTGCCATCTGCAGTCAGTGTGTGCGCAAACGCAGTTACCAGATGGCATGCCAGCTCTTGAAACAGGAAATTATACCATCTTATTGAACCATTAGTGGCGCAAGATGTGTCCTCGTGTGTACAGGGCTTGATGAACACTCGCTATCGAGGAAAACATACTGGGTTCTGTTACTTAAGAAACCTTGAGCCACTCACACATCTGGGAAGATATTCCGTATTGCCGTACGTTCCTTAACAGTAGTCAGTGGGGTACCGTACCAAACGCTTTTCGGAAATCTAAGAATATGGAATCTGCCTGTTGCCGTTCATCCAGTTTGCATTATACTATAAAAGAAAAGGGCAAGCTGAGTTTCATAAAAAGAGATGATTTCTAAAACCTTGCTGGACATAACCTTTTCGATCTGAAGAATATTTGTTATATTCTAACTGAGAATATGTTCTAGAATTCTGCTGCAAACTGATGTTAACGATATTTGTAATTTTACGGGTCCGTTCTTTTGTAATATGCAGAAGTCACGTGAGATTTTTTGGGACTTTGTACTGGGCGAGAGAGTCATGATAAACGCAGGCTAGGTAAAGGGCCAATGCCGTACAGTACTCTTTGTAAAACAGAATTGGGATTCCGTCCGGACCTCGTGATTTATTTGGTTTCAAATCTTTCAGTTGTTTCTCTACGCCAAGGATGCTTATTACGTGTCATCCACACGGGAGTCTGAGCGATGCTCAAATGACGGTATGTTTTCACGATTCTGCAGTGTGAACGATTTCTTGAGGGAGAAATTTGAAACTTCGGTTTTCGTTTTGCTGTCTTCAACTGCCACACCCGATTGGTGAACAGCGCACTGGATAGAAGACAAACACGCTTAACGATTTTACATAGGATCAGAAGTTTGTCGGGTTCTCTGCCAGATGTTTTCCTAAGGCACGAAGTTGATAGTTGTTGTATGCTTCGCTCTGTATCTTTTCACGAATGCAGGAATCTCTAACCTTTGCTTGTCGTCATTTGTCCGTTCTCTTTTCAATCCCAGTCTACAAATCGTGTTCTAGTGGCTAGCGTTGCTGCCTCTGAATCATGTGGTCCTGGGTTCGATTCCCGGGTAGGGTTGGAATTTTATCCGCCCGTGGACTGGGTGTTTGTTGTTGTCCACATCAGTCCCATCATTATTCAAGAAAGTGGCTGGACTGGATGGTGTACAGATTGGTAATTTGTACTGGCGCTGATTACGGCGCAGTTGACGCAACCACAAACCAACCATCATCGTCTTTTGAATCCCGAGTGCAACAACAGCCTCTGCTTCTTCATCCTTTTCCGAATTTCGTTATAAAGCCATGGTGCGTCGTTTCCATCCTTAATCCACTTACAAGGGGAGGCCGCCAATTGTGAACTTCAGATTCGATTAATACTGCGCATAATAAAAGCTCATGGCCAGAGGTGTAATGTGGCAAAGCACCAAGATGCACTTCTCAGCCGTTGTCGAGAAAATCGACAGTTAAAAGAAACCGTTGCCGTGAAATACTCTCTACGATTAATAATGTTTTACAGCGTCGTGGCGCAGCGGTAAGCGCTCGGGTTCGTAATCCGGAGGTCACCGGATCAAATCTCGCGCCATGCAATTTTTTTATTAGTTTTTTGTAATTCAAATATATATATATATATATATATATATATATATATATATATATATATATATATATATATATATATTAATATATATTATTAATGAATTGCTTATGCATGTTGGTGAAGGCGGATCGCTCTCCAATTGTACAGCCTCCATTTTTCCGTTTGTTTGACAGGGTGTACCAAAGCTCCCCCGTCCGCACTGACTTTCGACGATGTTATAAGTTGCGCTAGGGACCGCATCTACCTTCTTTCGAAGTTAGCAGGCAACTACGCTGTTATGCGGCTGCTCGTTTCGGCCCATTCAATATCTGTCCTTCAAGTGTAACGAGCGAGTAACGGAGTTTATATTTCATACCTGCCACAGCAAATTTGTGTTCGTGGGGTCTCTGTTCTAATTCGAATGTTTGACTTACGCTATACGTATTCGTTTCGGAATATCGTTTCTACGTCTTCCGTTAACTATACGTGGTTAACATTATGAAGACAATTAATAACATTTGTGAAATACAACTTTGTTTGCGGAAAACGTAATGATGTTCGAAGTCGCCAGTTTTTCCACGAGAAACGACTTTCAACAACTTATTATATGCATAATTGTTGCAACTGATTGCTGGGAATTATATATATATATATATATATATATATATATATATATATATATATATATATATATTACAAAAAACAAATACCAAAAAATAAAAAAAGGTTGCAGGGCGCGAGATTCGATCCGGCGACCTTCGGATTACGAACCTGAGCGTTTACCGCTGCGCCACGACGCTGTAGAATATTATTAACCTAAAAGAGCATTTCACCGCAACGGTTTCTTTTAACTGTCGATTTTCTCGACAACGGCAGAGAAGTGCATCTTGGTGCTTTGCCACATTACACCTCTGGCCATGAGCTATTATTATGCGCAGTATGAATCGAATCTGAATTTCAGAATTGGCGGCCTCCCCTTGTTAGTAAGCATGTAGCTCTTCAGACCACGGTTTGCGATCTGCTTAAACTTTCCACATAATTCCTCTGGTTTCATCTTACTGGAACTAAGTGACGTCAGTTCACCGTCTAAGGTGCTGACAACCGATTATTTGCAGAAACATTCCTAGCTTTCGTGAGTGATGCTATGATGACTAATCCTTGCCTCTGTGCTGACATCATCTACTGATATCCGCTCTATATTGTGTTATTTAATTCACCGTCTTCATTAATGTTGCGTCTCTAACCGTAGACTATGTGATCAAGCCAATTTCTAAATTCATTGAAAGAGTCTGGTACATTCTGACAGCTTTCTGGGGGTCACAGGACTTGTGCAGAGCAAACAGTGCTGGAAGAGGATTAGTGGGACCCGCACCCCTAGCAACAGAGCCGGCGCTCGCCGAGTTTAACCTCGCACGCGTGTGCGACCCGCGGCGTGCGTCGTGTAGCTGGCCGGATCTTGGGGTCGGCCCTGCAGGGCTAAGCCCTTATCTGTTGCGCGGCAGCTGTTTGCTCTGCGGAACGAGGCGCAGAGGTGGCGGTGAGGTGTGCGTGACGCCCAGCTGTTGCTCTGAGCTCTGCTTAGGGACAACTCCAAGTTATTTAAAATTATTCCAGTCCATAGTGACACGGTGCAGGGTGGTACAGGAACCAGTTTCGAATTATTTCAGAATAAAAACAGTCTTGGTCGCGAAATTATTTAATATCCATGGCGCGTTTAACGTTTTGGGGTATCATCAGATTGTCTATAAAAACAAGAAACTGGTAACAAATAGAGGAAGAGGCATGGTGTATCTTGCAGAGCTGCACAGGTAAAATGAACTGAAAGTAATAGATACTTACGTAAAAGTAGCTGGATATGTAACCCATCCGTCATACGGCCATATAAAATGAAAAATTGACGCAATTATAACTGGTTATGTAATCCATTCGCCAAAAAAAAACATAAAATGCAAGGTGGATGTAGTTAAAAGAAAACCGACTGTGTATCATCAATAAAGTACACAAAGGTGGTGGAAAAATTTCAACGACTTTCGCATATTACCTTGAGCACATCAGCTGATTTCGCCACAGCAGTACAAAATAGGGCCAGGCTTGCCAAATAAACGCGGTAAGAGCTGCATGCTGCGTAGTGTCATTTTCCATGCACATAGATATGGTTTCTTGTTTTTATAGACAATCTGATGATGTCCCAAAAGGGCGAACCACGTCATTAATGTTAAACAATTTCTCAAAAAAGGCTGTTTTTATTCTGACACAAAATTATGTTTATGTCTGAATTTTACGTGCGCATTCGATGGAGCGCTTCCAAGTTAGTGTAACTAGATATTTATTTTATCGATAAGTGTCAACAGGGGACAGTGAAAAACGAAGAATAAACAGTAATCGAACAGCGACTCAGTAGCGCTACATGTTTGGCGGTAGCAGTCAGCGCGGGCCAGGGCAATACTGGCTATTGTTCGAGTTTTTCTGTCCCTGTTAATACATATCGATAAAACAAATATCGAAGTCAAACTGGGACCGATCTATCGAATAGGCACGTACAATTTTGCTTTGAAAATCGTTCTGGTTGTAACTTTAAACTGGCAGACACTTTCCTTCGACAGTGGTCGTCGAAGGAATGAAGTGGTTCAAATGGCTCTGAGCACTATGCGACTTAACTTCTGAGGTCATCAGTCGCCTAGAACTTAGAACTAATTAAACCTAACTAACCTAAGGACATCATACACATCCATGCCCGAGGCAGGATTCGAACCTGCGACCGTAGCGGTCGCTCGGCTCCAGACTGTAGCGCCTAGAACCGCACGGCCACTCCGGCCGGCTAAGGAATGAAGTAATCAGCACTATTTGTTTGGGCTGACTAGCTACACAATGCAAAAACTAAACTGCAGGCATCTGCGAAACACCACAGAAAATGTGCCTGATGACGCCAAGCTGAAACACCTTGCACATATAATTAAGGAGATCTACAACAGAATGTATGTCACTGACTGGAATACTGGGAATTAGTGTACAACAACAACAACACAAATATCAACTGTCCTAAGCAGCAATTGCCTTAGAAATAATCATTCAAATACTATGGCCCATTACTCACACTAAAATATATCTAGACTTCAGAGGGTAGATCGCTAACAGAAACACGGCATGTTAGTACACACCTCACAACTAGCCAAATCTGCAGTTAATACAGAACAGCAATTATTCTGTTATCACTTCCCATATACTGATTTCAATAAATTAGAATTTAGAGCTCTAACTGAAACACGATGCATCAAATACACAATAAATAGCAGCTGTTCCAAATCTGCAGTTTATACTGAACAGAAATATCCAAATGTCACGGTTTATACATTGGCCTTACTAAAATATATCCAAAGTGTCCCCGTCGCACGCAAGAGGCCACAGCGTAAGTACCAAAACGGCAAGGGGCAAACTTGATTCAAGTTCCCCGGGCACTAACGCCTGCAAAATTACGAGTTAAAACATAAACCGAGCACAGAGACGGAACCAGAATGCGTTGGGCGACTCCCAAACCTATACTTCGCTAGACACAATCAATCTCACCGTTAGCTAGAAGAATCGCAGTAGCGGGGAGTAGAAACGATCTGTCTACCGCCCACTGCCTTATGTATTAATCACAGAGCTCTAACCGACACACTTCACAGCGCTGCCGCCACGTACATAGCAGTGATCGGCTCCAATCAATGTCGACACGTCACTCGGATCACAGCGAGGCCAACGAGATATACAGACCCTTCAACTAACCTGTGACGTCACACTAGTCAGCTCGAGGCCTACGTGAAAGACAGGCCGCGGCGCGTACGTCACGAAGGTAGTCCTGCGCTCGCTCGCTCGCTCAAATCAGCAGACAAACCACGTTTCTACACCTGTTAACTCGTAACTAGACGTGTCCGTACAAACGAGAACTGAATCTTCTACTGGAATCCACTATTATGGAATCTTACTGTTATTAGTCCTATAATGACGGAAGTCCATGGGCCTACTTATAATTTGTTACAGCTGTACTGGCGTACAATAAAATAAAATCATGCTAAAATGATTATCAGCTGCATAAGGCACCACTTCCAGCATGTAATGAGTACTGTTAAGCAGAAGAGACTAAATACTACATACAAGCCGTTATACCATTTATATCGAGAACTGATCTTAAATTAAATTTTTCTGTAGTACTGTTAATCAGTAAGACTTCATAACAGCAGATTCCAGTGGAAGATGCAATTCTTGTTAGCACTTACACGCCCAGCTGCGAGTTAACAGGTTTAGAAACACATTTTGTCTGCTGAGCTGAACGAGCGAGCGAGTTCAGGACTACCTTCGTGATGTACGCGCCGCGGCCTGTCTTTCTCGTGGGCCTCGAGTCAGCTTGTCCGCCACACTTTGCGAACGCTTGGCTCCTTGCAGGGCCTTCGGGAAATGGAACCGCGTTGTACGTCGTGTAACTCGTGACGAAGATCTTCATTATTACTATTGCGTGTACAATTAAGGGCCATCAGCATATTTCTCCTTTTTACAGAAGAGTGCAAATGTTGCATTTTATTGCTATACAAACTTACTGCTACTATACAACGTTCAACGTAAGGACAGACCTGATGTAAACAAACACAAATGCGACGACATGTCAGCAGCCGTAGAGCACTGGTGTAGTTACGCTCTAGGAAGTAGGTCCTAATTATGTATTAAATGCCTTATCACTACCTGTAAGTGAAACTTTAAGATATTATAATGTACGAGGGTTGTCCAGAAAGTAAGCTCCGATCGGTCGCTAAGTGGAAACCACAGCGAAAATCCGATGACGTTTTGCACAGATGTGTTGGGCAGTGTCTCTGGTATGCCCGTCGATCGCGTTACGTCGTTCCTTTTTCATTCTGAGCACACAGAGAGTACATAAAGATACCTACAACAATAGTGTCTCCCTCCAAGTACGAGGGCCTGGTGAGAAATTTCGCCTGAGCTATGCAACTAAAATTACGTAACTGTCGTGCGTTTTCTTCTTCAAGACAATTCTCAGCTGCATTCTGCAGGGGCAATGCAGATGCTCCTACATCGTTTTCAATTGGAAATGTTTGATTAGCCACAATACAGCCCGTAATTGTCTCCTTCTAGGTTTCATCTCTACTTACATGGACCGCTGGCTATGAAGACAGCATTTTGGCACAGACAACGAGCTGTAGGCCTGCGTAGAGAATTGGCAGAAAGCGCTGGCGGCTGCCTTCTATAACGAGGGTATTGGAAAGATAGTACAACGCTTCGACAAACGTCCAGGTCGGATCGGGGACTATGGAGGTAAGTAGCTGGAAGTTGTAGCTAAGTGTTGCAAAAATAAAACTGTTTAGATTTTCACCGTGGTTTCCATTTAGCGACCGATCGGAACTTACTTTCTGGACAACCCTCGTGTTAACATTCATCAACGTCTTCTCATACTTTAGTAATGTAGCTTTTATTTCAGAAAGTCGTGTGCGGTTGCAGTCTCTGTAAACACTATTTATGCTCTGATTATCGCGATATTAATACGCACTGTGAAAATGACTGACACTGTTTCCTGATCCGTAGCGATACACGCACGTGGAACACTGTTAAAAAGGGCAAGAAACAAGTTTTTATAATTTTCTTCTCAATTTTACGGAGAAACTTGACTTAGAAGTTTTCCAAGGAACTTTATTTAGTAAACTGACGGAGTTTTTTTGTAAACCGGATGCGTCGTTTAATCCGTACCGTTGGAGAATGGTGGTTACGTATTCTATGGATCGCTTCTGTCTTTTTTATTCAATTCGTATACCTACATTATATAAAATTCATCTAAATTTTGTCGGAAACGTCCCTGCCCCCATTTCGTTCGTCATGCGTGACAAAGTGAAGTGAGATTTGTAGGAGGGGCGGGACCATGGAGTGTTTCTTCCAACAGTTTCGTGGGAATTCAAAAGCCAGCTGTGCTGTGTGTCCTTGCGGCGATTTTGAACAAACCGGTAACATGCAGTCAATGAATTGTCACATTTCCCGTACATCGCCAAGCTGTGCTCCACGACATTGATGGCAACTACTGGAATGATGCTGTCATTTTTGCTACTGAGTGCTACCAGTGGATCCTTGTATCTGATAACAATCTGATAACAGTCAGCAATTTGTGTCGTTAGAGTTTCACGACTTTTTCATTCGCAAAGGCACCCAACGTCTGACTACCACCGTGCTCCACACAATGTCTATCTCAAAGCTGGAGCTCTTCGTGCATACGTTGAAGAGCCAAACGATGAATTCCGTGCTGCCTCAACCTGAGACAATGCACTGTCTTGTTTTCTTTCAATGTTTCATGGGTGCCACCTGTGGGCTCTCTTGGATTTGCTGCACCTGGAATTGCCTGAGGCACACTTCCCTAGCCCTCTGTGTTCTACTCAAACCGCTGCTGTTTGTGCCTGGTCTTTCAGCCAGCACCAATTGTGGCTGCCGAGTGTAGAAGTGATCCACAAAAGTCAGAGTTGTTTGTGATGGGTGCTGGTAAGGAGCAGCTGATCCGAATGCAGCCAAGGCCATGGCCTTTCGGACCTTTTATGCTGCAGTCTTCGAGTCAGCTGGGTTATGGGGTCAGTCATGGCACCGTTCCGGTAAGAGGTTTCCAATTGCAGCAGTATGGTCATCTATTGGTGCCCACACCACACCTTCGACCACTCTACCTACGACCACAGTTTGGGCGACAGTGGGGCTTGCTCCTACGCCAACCATTGGCGAGCCCATGGAATTTGAACTATTGACTTTTCTTCCCTGCTCGCCAGTAACAGAGGCCCCACCATTGCCAGTGGATCAAGTGTTATCCCACCCCACCAGTTCTTCAACCCTTCCAGCGGATTAAGCTGGGATAGTGTTGTCCCCTTTGGTTGTCGATCCTCTCCAGCTTTGCGATGGAGGTCCATTACAAATAAGGTCATTTCTGACCATATGTAACCTTTTCATGGAGAAAGGATGTAGTATTCCAGCCAGTGGACATCGAGATGGATGCATAGGAGCTGGCGCGGTTATTGGAGTGCAATAGTACAGAATACTGTCATGGAGAGAGCCTGTGAGGCACGCCATGGGCATAGACACTGACTCAGGTGTTCACCTGTTGGCGGCAAAGGGTCTTGTCTGGCAGTTCTAACGCTGATTTCAACGCACTTGGCCACATGCACTGCTCTGTCTCCATGTGCTCAGCTGTCAGTCATTCATGCTTGTCTCACGTTGTGCTCGATCTCTGCACAGTGTTCGGACGCTCTGCTCCCCATTAAACTGACTCAAAACAGGGAACACAAAATGAAGAAGGGCAATAGTAGGAATAGCCAAGTGTCACTTTACCAACCGGGAGCTGAATCGCAAAACAGGGAATGAAACTACATCCACCTTGCATTTTATGTTTTTCTGGCGAATGGATTACATAACCAGTTATAATTGCGTCAAGTTTCATTCCCTTGTGTTCTCTTTACTTTTAACACCATCAGTTATTTTTTGGCCTAACAGCAAAATTCGTTTACTGTTTTTAATATCTCATTTCCTAGACGGTTCACGCTAGTCAGACTAGCGTAACTGATCCGGTATTATTATCTAGGAAGTGTGTGCTCGAGAACTGGAGGTTGGACATTTAAAAGTTAAGCCCAAACTTAGAGCGCATTAAATACGTAAACTGTCACTTTCAACTTCAGAAATTCACAGATAAGAGAATCTCTCGCTGCAGGCAATGAGCTGTATGTGGAAATAACCCACATGTCGTTCTCGCTTTGTTGTGAGACTCATACCCATGTCGTAGTCGCGTAGTCGCGTATAGCATGATATGCTACGGAGCTTGCGAGACACCAAAATATTGTGCTTTTCGGATATTAACGCTTCGTTTCATAGCGGTCGTGCAGTTTTCGCTTCGGAGGGAGGACGTTTTATTGATTTCAAAGGATTTGTATTCCTGAACCAGGCCTTTTTCGATATTTTCCGAACGAATCGTCAAAATAAATAAAACGTAGAGAATACATGTAAGGAAGATAGTACAAATACAAAACAAGATGCCATTGGGTAAACGTTTTAAGGCGTTTCATGTGTTTCGCTAAACACGTGCTTGAAATGAAAATTGTTGTTTTAATAATAACGAATACGTGGGACGTTTCTCAAAAGTGTTGAACGACACACTATCTAAACCAGATATCAATATTTTAATTACCTGCACTGAAGCGATAATCACATAGAAACGAAATAACCCCCGTAAATTCTTTCTCCAAGCAGAGAGGAGCGTAGACATAAGGATGAAAGAAAAAAAGGAAAGAAACAGAAGAGCAAGCAGCATAATTAGAAGCCGTTTGCCTGATCAGCACACAATCTTCTGCACGTATCCATATTTCAGTTACCCACACTTGCGCGACATTCTAATACACACAAGAGAAATAACTTCCGTAAATTCTTTCTCCAGACACAAAGGAGTCTAGACGCAAGAAACAGAGGGGCAAAAAAAGAAGAGTAAGCAGTTTCCATCTTCTGCTTGATTAGAAGTTGTTTACTTTTCTGGCTTCTCTCGCAAAACAACGACCTCTTTTCCCCGCTGCTCTGATTGCTTTGCTGTTTGTAATGCGAAGAAACTTTAGCGATCCCTCACTTTCCTCTGAACAACAGCGATCTTTTCGTTTATCTCCCCCCTACTTTCCTCGCACCCTCGGCGACCAGGCTAAACTCTTATCTTTCCCCCGGGCTTCATGCATTGTAATACGGGATGTGAATAGCGGCACATGTTGTGTGGGATACTATCGGGCACCTGTGGGAACGCAATATTATCAATCTGTATAACGTGGTACATTGTGTGGCGAGTTTTACGTAGTATAAGAGGAACATTTTCCCATTTTCTGTCCTATTGTGTGATGCTACGCAGAATGAATGTTCGTCTCTACCACTGAGTAAAAGCTCTGATTTCTCTAATTTTGCGAACGACCTCGTCGTGGTTGGGTTGTTAACTACTAACGTTCGTTCAGTTTAATTTACTATCGTGATTATTAGGTGAGATGAATGTTGGAGAACATGATATGTTTCGTTATGACGCTCCGTCTTAGTTACCAGCTTACATTCCTAATTCCTACGGCCTGACTCATTCACGATATTTCATTCAAAATTAAATTATTATTTTGCAATATTCTGTCTTTGTAAAGTGAACGGGTTAAAAGTGTATCGCATATTTAATCTTATTTTCATTAAACCACTCCTAATCGTTTCTTGTCATTATGGAACATAATTATACAATTATTTGATGTCTTCCGTATTGTAACTGCAAGGGTATAAACTATTAACCTACGTTCACACTGCACTAAAGCCGCGAATTCTACATTCATGTTGACATATTACCATGTGTACTTCATGCATGACGCTCATTGGTTCAAATGGCTCTGAGCACTATGGGACTTAACATCTATGGTCATCAGTCCCCTATAACTTAGAACTACTTAAACCTAACTAACCTAAGGACGTCACACAACACCCAGTCATCACGAGGCAGAGAAAACCCTTGACCCCACCGGGAATCGAACCCGGGAACCCGGGCGCGGGAAGCGAGAACGCTACCGCACGACCACGAGCTGCGGACATGACGCTCATTGCATTGCTTAATCTCACTACCGACTCATTGGACTTACGAGGTTCACAACAGCGTGTGTGAATGAAATGTGAAACTACTAACCCGAAAGGAAGTCGGTGAATCAGTTGATTTTTTCAGTAGTTAAGTTGTTGTATTTAGTGTAAATGGAAAAGAAATATTATTAATAGTGCATAGTATTCTTTCCAAGTTCTTTAGGTAATTTCAGAAATAAATTTGTGGGGATTTGATTGACTTTATTTGTGCTGTCCTGTACTTACTCGAGTCATCAGGATGAGAATTCGACCACATGATAACCAACTTGACATGTGCAGGTCGACTACGTGTCGTAAAATAGCAAAGGCTAACTATATCAGTCGAGTTGCTTTGGTAACTGCTACTACTTGTCATAATTAGTACTGGCAGAAGCCGGCCGCTGTGGTGGAGCGCTTCTAGGCGCTTCAGTCCGGGGCCGCTCTACTGCTACGGTTGCAGGTTCGAATCCTGTCTCGGGCATGGATGTGTGCGATGTCCTTAGGTTAGTTAGGTTTAAGTAGTTTTAAGTCCAGGAGACTGATGACCTCAGATGCTAGGTCCCATAGTGCTTAGAGCCATTTGAACCATTTGAAGTACTGGCAGTGCCTTGCCAAACAGGTGACCTTGTAAGCGTAGGATCTCGGGTTCGGCATCACAGATTTTTAATAACAAATCACCAGGTGCCGTTCTATTTCAAACTTACCTAGTCAGAACGTCAGTTGTGGGTTTCACTTTTATCATCGGCAGTTACCCCGTGCTATTTTCTGTTTGACGTACGTTGTGCACTTCAGCAGTCCCAGTTTGGGGAGGACAAAACAGCCATTTATCGTTTCCGTTGACCAGTTCCCTAACCGGTAGCTGACTTTATATTAAGGCACCGCTAAATCCTGCCAAATTTAGAAGAACGCAAAATCCTCAAGATAGCGAAGTTTTACAGAGGGTCGACGAAAGATCTGTACTTAAAGACTGGAAGGTTCCACAGGTCACACCAGTAATCAAGAAAGGAAATAGGTGAAATCTGCTGAAATACGGACCATATCACTAACGTCGATCTGCAGTAGGATTTTGGTACATACGTTGTGATCTAACATTACAAATCACCTTGAAGAAAACGGTCTATTTGCATATACTCGGCACGTATTCAGAAAATATTGTTCGTGTGCAACACAACTAGCTCTTTATTCTCATGGAGTTGTGACTGCTATAAACAGGGGACTTCAAATAGGTTCCATGTTTCTGTATTTCCAGAACGCTTTTGATACCGTTCTTCACATGCGGCTTCTAAACAAATCACAGGGTGTCCAGAAAATGGCTCCCTGATTTCTAAATTAAATGTCTCGAAAACGAAGATCGATAGAGGAATGCAGTAAACGGTATGTTTATTGTGGAAGCTGTAAGAAGTTTGTACAGCAGTTTGAAATAATAGTTACAAAAGCTGCTAACAGATGGCGCTGTACGCTGTACAGCTCATATCAGCATACATAAGTGAAATAATCGTATGGAAACAATCTTTGCAAACAATCACATCACAATGTTTTCAAAATGTTCACCATTGGCACTACAGAGGTGGCGCAAACGAAGAATGAAATTCGCCATCACATTTCGTAGTGTCTCAACCGAAACTGATTCACATGCCACAGAGATCGCCGATTCAAGCTCGTCCAGCGTGGCGGGATGCTTCGGGTAGACCATGTCCTTCACTGTGTCCCCAAAAAAAGAGTCACAGGGAGTCAAATCCGGCAAATAAGGAGGCCAATCCATGCCTGCACCAGTAAATTTGGGATATTCCAAAGCAATGACTCGATTCCCCAAGTATTCCTCAAGAAAGCGAAACACTTGTTCGGTCCGATGTGGTCGGGCTCCATCTTGCATAAACCATTCAGTAACTGGTCGATCCTCTAACGCTGTGTGGCGACAAATTGTTCCAAAATTGCAACGTAACGTGCACCAGTGGCCGTTTCTCGAATGAAAAAAGGGCCAATAATGCCTCTGCTGCATACTGCAGCCCACGCAGTAACTTCACACCAATATGGGTTTTCGGAACCCCAAAATCGCCAGTTCTGCTTATTCACGTATCCATTCAGGTGGAAGTGTGCATCTATAAACCAGATGCAGCCAACATCAAATCATTCACTATCAATCATTGTGAGCATCTGATTAGCAAAGGCAACCCTTTGCTGCACAGCTCGTACGGGTATGGCCTGGTGCGTTTGAATTTTGAATGGAAACATGTGTAGGCTCTTTCTCAGTATTTTCTGCGTGCTGGAACCCTTAAAACCAGTCTCAGATGCAATTCAACGAACGGATGACATTGGATTTCGCTGAATAATTCCACAAACTGTGGCGTTATTTTCAAGCGTAACTGCGGTTTGCTTGCGGCCAACATGCCCCACTAGATCATCAGTTACGCTGCCTGTTCGTTGAAATTTTGCGAAGATCGTACGAATGGTTTTCGCATCGGGTCCTTTCGGAACATTAAATCGTGCTTGAAAACTTCGCCTTGTTGCCGTAGGACTATCTTCTAACCTGTGGTACTCCAGCACCAGAAAAACGCGTTGTTCAATGGAGTACATGGTTTTAATCTCTTCCTTCGGTACGCTAACCTCCTTTCACGTTTCAATAGTGGAACTGATCGCTCTGTTTTTTTTTTTTTCTTTATTGTATTTCAATTCCCCACCGGGGCGGGCTGGCAGCAGCATATGCGCTGCTCTTCGGCCGAAAATCGCTCTGGGCTTCGGATCACTATTTATACTAGGCATTACGTATGGCGATTACAGCGCCATCTGTTAGCAGCTTTTGTAACTATTATTTCAAACTGCTGTATAAACTCTTACAGCTTTCACAATAAACATACCGTTTACTGCAATCGTCTATCGATCTTTGTTTTCGAGATAATTAATTTTGAAATCAGGGAGTCCTTTTCTGGACACCCTGTATGCGCCTTTGGAGTATCACATCACTTATGCTACTGGATTTGCAATTTCCTCTCAGCAAGATCACAGTTCGCAGTAACTGACGGATAGTCATCGAGTAAAACAGAAGAGGTTCCTGCCGTTCCCCAAAGAAGCGTTATAGGCCTTCTATTGTTGTATACATATACAGGGCTATTACAAATGATTGAAGCGATTTCATAAATTCACTGTAGCTCCATTCATTGACATATGGTCACGACACACTACAGATACGTAGAAAAACTCATAAAGTTTGGTCGGCTGAAGCCGCACTTCAGGTTTCTGCCGCCAGAGCGCTCGAGAGCGCGGTGAGACAAAATGGCGACAGGAGACGAGAAAGCGTATGTCGTGCTTGAAATGCACTCACATCAGTCAGTCATAACAGTGCAACGACACTTCAGGACAAAGTTCAACAAAGATCCACCAACTGCTAACTCCATTCGGCGATGATATGCGCAGTTTAAAGCTTCTGGATGCCTCTGTAAGGGGAAATCGACGGGTCGGCCTGCAGTGAGCGAAGAAACGGTTGAACGCGTGCGGGCAAGTTTCACGCGTAGCCAGCGGAAGTCGACGAATAAAGCAAGCAGGGAGCTAAACTTACCACAGCCGACGGTTTGGAAAATCTTACGGAAAAGGCTAAAGCAGAAGCCTTACCGTTTACAATTGCTACAAGCCCTGACACCCGATGACAAAGTCAAACGCTTTGAATTTTCAGCGCGGTTGCAACAGCTCATGGAAGAGGATGCGTTCAGTGCGAAACTTGTTTTCAGTGATGAAGCAACATTTTTTCTTAATGGTGAAGTGAAAAGACACAATGTGCGAATCTGGGCGGTAGAGAATCCTCACGCATTCGTGCAGAAAATTCGCAATTCACCAAAAGTTAACGTGTTTTGTGCAATCTCACGGTTTAAAGTTTACGGCCCCTTTTTCTTCTGCGAAAAAAACGTCACAGGACACGTGTATCTGGACATGCTGGAAAATTGGCTCTTGCCACAACTGGAGACCGACAGCGCCGACTTCATCTTTCAACAGGATGGTGCTCCACCGCACTTCCATCATGATGTTCGGCATTTCTTAAACAGGAGATTGGAAAACCGATGGATCGGTCGTGGTGGAGATCATGATCAGCAATTCATGTCATGGCCTCCACGCTCTCCCGACTTAACCCCATGCGATTTATTTCTGTGGGGTTATGTGAAAGATTCAGTGTTTAAACCTCCTCTACCAAGAAACGTGCCAGAACTGCGAGCTCGCATCAACGATGCTTTCGAACTCATTGATGGGGACATGCTGCGCCGAGTCTGGGAGGAACATGATTATCAGCTTGATGTCTGCCGAATCACTAAAGGGGCACATATCGAACATTTGTGAATGCCTAAAAAAACTTTTTGAGTTTTTGTATGTGTGTGCAAAGCATTGTGAAAATATCTCAAATAATAAAGTTATTGTAGAGCTGTGAAAGCGCTTCAATCATTTGTAATAATCCTGTATAAATGATTAATTAGGAGACAATTTGAGTAGTCTTCTTAGACTGTTTGCAGATGATGCCGCCATTTACCTTCCAGTAAAGTTCATCAATAGGTCAAAACCATTTTCAGAATGATTTAGACAAGATACCTGCGTGGTGCGAAAAGTAGCAGTTGACTTTAAATAATAAAAAGCGCAACGTCATTCACATGAGTACTAAATCCGTTAAATTTTGGTAATACGATAAATTATACAAATCTAAAGGCTGTCAATTCAACTAAATATCGACCGATTACAATTAAGTGTAACTTAAACAAGAAATGTCACATTATGCGGAGAAGGCGGAACAAAGACTGCGTTATTTTGGCAGAACACTTGAAAGATGCAACAACTCTATAGAGTACTGCCTAAATTATGCTTGTCCGTCCTCTGTTCGAGTGTTGCTGTGCGATATGAGATATTTATCACAAAGGCTTGACGTTCAAATGAGAGCAGCTCGTTTTGTACTACCGCGAAATAGTGGACAGAGTGTCATGTATGTACTAGACATATGTGTGGCTTGTCCGACAGAAGACACGGCACATATACTATATATCTGAAGGCATGACTGCCTTGGTAACTTCCGTGCGGATGCACAGCAGTGTCCGTTCCTCTACCGGGAATACAGACTCACTGCCAACAAGTAGAGGAATGAACATCGGACTCTCCTAGCGTGTGAGAGGTAGCCAATCCGGGGCGGTTGGGGAGCGTGTCCGGATGGCCGAGGAGGTAAAGGCAATTACCCGCGTTAAGCGGGAGATCCGGATTCGAATAACGGACAGGCACAAATTTCCAACCATTAAAATGTAATTACTTCGATGCCCGATTGCGGCTGGGATCGATTTCTACTTACAAATTAGTCACGGGTATGATACGCGAGTTTGGGTGACAGTCATTAAAACAAAGGCATTTTTCGTTGCGGCGACATCTTTCCAAGAAATTTCCATCACCTACTTTCTCCTCTTGTCCGCCTCCGTACCTACGCGGTTAGTGGGCCGATTCGCTAAGCGAAGGCGCCCGGGTTCGATTTCCGACAGAGTCGGAAATTTTCTCCGCTCCGAGACTGGCTGTTTTGTTGTCATTATTTTCGTATCGTCATAACTGACATTACTAGTGAGATGAGAAAATGGACAAAATTAAAAAAAAGATTTTCTCCTTCGAACAGAAAATATTTTGTTGACTCCCACCTACATAGGGAAAAGTTATCTTCGTAATAAAGGAAAAGAAATCAGAGAAAGTTTGATGATACACTGAAGAGCCAAAGAAACTGGTACATCTGCCTAATATCGTGTAGGGCCCACGCGAGCATGCAGAAGCGCCGCAACACGACGTAGCACGAACTCGACTAATGTTTGAAGTAGTGCTGGAGAAAACTGACCTCTTTTGAACAGCACGTTGCAAAACATCCCACAGATATGCTCAATAATGTTCATATCTGGGGAGTTTGCTGGCCAGTGGAAGCGTTTAAACTCAGAAAAGTGTTACTGGAGCCACTCTGTAACAATTCTGGTCGTGTGGGGTGTCGCATTGACCTGCTGGAATTGCCCAAGCCCATCAGAATGCACAGTTAACATGAATGGATGCACGTAACCAGACAGGATGCTTACGTACGTACAACCTGTCACAGTCGTATCTAGACGTATCAGGGATCCAACTTCGCTCCAACTGCACACGCCCCACACCATCACAGAGCCTCCGCCAGCTTGAACAGTCCCCTGCTGACATGCAGGGTACAGGGATTCATGAGGTTGTCTCCATACCCGTACACTTCCATCCGCTCCACACAATTTGAAACGAGACTCGTCCGACCAGGCAGCTTGTTTCCAGTCATCAATAGTCCCATGTCGGTGTTGACGGACCCAGGCGAGGCGTAAACCTTGTGTCGCGCAGTCATCAAGGATACACGAGTGGGTCTTCGGCTCCAAAAGCCCATATCGACAATTTTTCCTTTTATGTTTCGCACGCTGACACTTTCTGATGGCCCAGTATTGAGATCGCAGCAATTTGTGGAAGGGCTGCACTTCTGTCACGTTGAACGATTCTCTTCAGTCGTCGTTGGTCCCGTTCTTGCAGGATCTTGTTCCAGCCGCAGCAGTGTCAAAGATTTGATGTTTTACCGGATTCCTGATATTCACGGTACACTCCTCAAATGTTCGTACGGGAAAATACTCATTTCGTCGCTACCGCGGAGATGTTGTGTCCCATCGCTCGTGCACCAACTATAACATCATTTTCAAACTCATTTAAATCTTGATAACGTGCTATTGTATCAGCAATACCCGATCTAACAGCTGGGTCAGACACTTGTTTTCTTATGAATGTGTTGCCAACCGCAGCTCCGTATTATGCCTGTTCACATATCTCTGTATTTGAGTACGTATGCTCATGTCAATTTCTTTGGCGCTTCATTCTACACTTTCTTTGGCGCTTCTGTGTAGAAGTGGCCAGGAAAAAGTTTCGTGGGCCTTAAGATAGGCAACACGACTTACGTTACCCACTCCGGATGCAGGTGATGTAAATGGGTTGTCTGTCTTCAGGTACATGAAATACTTTACAGGCTAGTTTTATTTTCCCACCGTGAATGTAACAGAGGATTAGGGCATACTTCTCTATAGGGCATCCGAAAAATACGTTCCAATATTTACAGAGCATATAGTATGCACCTAAGGAGGAAATATGTTCCTGTAAACATTGGTCGTAAACCTCATATCTTCGGTGTTATGGTGCAGTACCACTAGCGTCAATGATCACTATGCCTCTGCGCGGCTCTTCACAACATGTGCTCGATGTGACGGCAATGCATCCTACCACGTTGTGTCTCAACGAATCGAAAATTCTTTGGAACAGCCCCGGTTGTGTTGGATTGTGTCGCAGGTGTTGAACACGTGTTATTGTAGTGTAATAACATCATTTATGGTGACAGCATACACCAACATCTTTGCATGTCCCCAAATCCAAAATTCCATAGGGTTAAGATCGTGAAAACTGGCGGATCTAACTTCTGGCCCTTCCCGACCAATCCGTCGCTCCTGAAAGACTCGTCTTATGTATCATCTCACCCTAATTTGAAACTGGATGCATCATGTATGCACCACATTTCCAGTCATTCTCGTAATGTCATATTCTCCAGCAGGTTCCGAAAGAAGTGACTATGTCTTGTACCATTCATTATGTTCCGTAGAACGTAGGAACCTAGCAATTTGTCCCTGTCGACGCCTACACAGACGTTGATAATAAATATGTGCTGATGTCGTCTCTGTTCAAGTGCATGCGGGTTGGAAGCGGCGCATACAAGCCCGTTTATGGTAATTTACGGTACTGTCTCTCGTGACGCCCGCCTGATCAGCTGATCAGTACACGACACCTTCGCGCTGAACAGCAGATCATGAACACACTTCTGGCGAAGCCACTGACAGAATTGCAATCTGGCGACCCGATCGTGTAGCAGCAGAGCCTAGACTTGTTGCACATGTAGGGACAGAGCAACCGTTCGTGGGGGACTGTCCAGACAACAGGCTTAGCAGCAGGTTCCGCTGCAGCTATTCTTCGGGAAATCGCTCCAGGGTTGTCCTCAACGTGTTCCAGTACCTTTTGCTCTATATCAGATGTGATAGTTGTTAGAGGTTTGCCTCTATCCCGTGTTCTTGGTGCAAAGGATCCCGTTTCCAAAAGTCCCTGGAAAGGCGCAGTCAACATCTTTACAGATGGTGTATGGGGTCGTGGATATTTGGCTAAATATTAGTTACAGGTGTGTAGGCTGCTTCCATCTGCTTCCCGTAGAAGAATACCATATCTGTGTTCAATAACAGGCCTCCATTTGGAGCTGTATGTCCAGTGACGGACAAGGAAACTAGTTACAGTAATGTACTGCTGTGTCACAACAAACAACGCGCCATGTTAACATTACGGGTACACCAGATGAAAATAACATACCTGATGGATACATTACGTACGTTGCGGAATACTTTACGTGTTCTTTTGTTGGGTGCGTGCTCGATACCAATGCAAACACGCTGTGCTGCATAAATATATAGTGCGTACGCTGTTTCCTCATTTGTCTCGTGCCAAAGCGCTATGTGAGCGAGATATGTTCCCTGTAGAAACGCAGGCCCTAACTCCGAAAATGTAAGGTTTATGAACAATGTCTGTACGAATTTTTTTCTTCCGTTGACATTCCCTGTAAATAATGGAATCTTTTTTCCGGACACGCCGTTTCAGTTTATGACCCACAGTGTTTATATTTCGATTCAGTTTGCTTATTAAAAGCTAGTAGTATGTGACAGGTGACAAAGCATTCTAATCTATACATAACTACACAACAGCGTCGGTGTACGGAATTTCTTCAGCCCTTCGGTGAGCCCGCCTTTAAGACTGGCGCGAGTAGGTACCATAAGGCTTTCGCTAACATAAAAGTGAAGGGTGGACGCGCCCCACATTAATGTACACTAATAGATCTCAGCGTACTATAGGTCATATAGTGTACGCATACACAGGTACAGGGTATAGGTAAAATAATGTGAACACCTGTACTTACTTTAAAATGGTTTATTAATAAGGGGCTGGATCCCCATAATCCTGTAATACAGCTGCGATTCTTCTCCGAATACTGGCATATGGTGATTGTATAATCTCCACTCTTCTAACTCCTATAGGGACGAGGGAGGCGGAAATCTGATCCGGAGTCTTCGCTCCAGTACCACCCCCAAGGTTTCGATAATGTTCAAGTCCGGGGACTGTGCTGGCAAGGGAGGATGCTGCAGTTCAGTTGCATGCCCCTGATACCACGATTGTACTGTCTGTCTGTGTGAAAGGGTGCGTTATCGTCCTGAAATATGACTCCATTGGTGGGGAACAACGTTTGAATTATGAGGTGCACCTTATCACCTAAAATGTTCACATAATTGTTGGCTGTAACACGACCTTTGAGAGTAATGATGGGACCAGCAGAATACCATGATATGGCTGCCCACGCTTTCACACTTCCTCCTCCATGCTTAAACTTTGGAAACAAGCAATCACGATTATAGGCTTCTTTTGGCGTTCTGCAGGCGTAAACCCGGCCCTGATGTTGGAAATGACGAAATCGTTGACTCGTCAGACCATATGACGTGTTTCCACTGATCAGCCGTCCAGGACTTATGCTACTGACACAATGTTTTACGCTTCTTTGAGTTGGTTGTCGTCACTAATGGTTTCGGTATAGCAGCTCGACAATGAATATCCGCTTTATGGCGTTCTCCGAGGACAGTGTCGATAGATACGGAGACTTGAAGATGGCTATTGAGCTCTGCAGTTATTTAGCCACCGTAATTTTGTGTTGTTTTGTCACAATTCGAGTCATTTAGTTTTGATTTGCGCCCACTATTACGTTTACACGATTGTGTCTTCCCATGTTTTCTGTAGGCTGTCTGTTGAAACAGTTGCTCTTGAAACATTCAGTAAGTTGGCTGTCTTGTTTACTGATGCTCTAGCTAATCGATCCCACACAATCTGCCCTCTTTGAAACTCTTTTAGGTCTTTCATTGCACGTCGACCTCGGCCTCTGAATGTGCACTGCTCGTAAACAACCTGCACTGATGCCTAGTTCGTACTGAACACGCACTGTACAGCACCAGACGTGCTTTACTTGCATTGTTGACCGTCAAACACAACAATTCCGTTACTATCACTGTTCAGATTAGTTTGCCTATCCCCTGTACATTGTATTACGAAACACGGTGAGAGTTTCTAAAAAAGTTATTGAATTGTGTTTTTCAACGTCGGGTCACCTAAATGGCATTATTACTGGTTTCGACTAACGACCATGTCGTCATCACAAGATCTGTATAACCGCGGGAGGGTCCTAAATTCCTAGGAAACTAAATGATGAAATCAACCTAACTTGTATACGTAACTATACGCATTTGAAATCGCTACACTGTAACTCGTCAGAATTCAACTGAACAGGCCTGCAGAGGCGCTCATTGTGTGATCATGTATGCGCTCAGTATGGAAACGAAACGATGTACCACATAGTTGGTGACTTGGAAGTCGGAAACGAAACAAAAAAATTGACATTATAAAGTTATGTAGTATGACTTTCTCAAAATGAAAAACTAAAAAAGAATTGTTACGTTTTAGTCAAACGGACGCTTGAAACAAATTACATGACACCCACATGACCGCGAGTGGTAAACTAGTTTCCAGCGATCTCAGTAGTACCGTAAACAGCCAGAATAAAATAAATTTTAAGCTGCTATCAAACAAGTGGGAGCCGGCAGGAAATAAAACCCCAAGAAACGAAAAAGAGACATCAAAAGACATCAGTAAATACCTGGAAGAATGATTCGTTACGGAAATTGCTTTAATCCATCAACGACTGGTGTAGCTAATATTTTTAAATTACTCAACATTTCATGATTTTCAAGTGCATCCAAATGGCATCTTTTACGAACATAATGACACACGTACAAATGACAAATTGTCAGTTGGCTTCTCTGTCGGGTACTTCGACTACATATATTTGATAATTTTTCTGACGTTCCACCAGCACGAGTGGCTGGCATTGTCAAAGATTCACTCTCAATTGTTGGTGGCTGACTGGTCCACCATCAGCAATGGAGGGTGAAGCTTGGACAATGCCACTCGTGCTGGCGAAATGTCAGAAAAATTATCAAACAAACGTCGGCCGAAGAACCCGAGACGGAAGTCAACATGCGACTTCTCAACAAGTGTCCACGAAAGTCTTCACAGTTTTGTACACGTATAAATTTTACACAATGAGTTCTACTTTATATTGACATTATCTGTAAACAGTGGCAAGGGGCAGTCGATCAAAACAGGGTTATTGCATGTAAAACATGGTAAGTAATGTCCATTATTCGTAGTAGTTCATAGTCCCACGATACCCTTGGAAATGAAAGCGCCATCTATAATCTCAAATTATCACTAATGACAACTTCTACAAGATCTGTGCATGTAAACAGAGCTATGTGCACAAAAACATTGCTGCCAGTAGTAGCAACGCGTGTGATGTTCGTGAGAGGCAAACGCTTTTCAGGGACGATTTGAACAAATCTCAGGATGATGTGGGTAACTACCGCTCAGCTAAAGATCCTGAATATGTTCCTGAACACAAAGGCGCTTCAAAAGTTGTTGTTCATCACAATGTGACTCATTATGTAAGCAAGAAAACAATGTTTTTCCCTTACCATAGTTTACGTGAATTTCCGTGACAGTGTGATGTCATAAATGATAAGGCCCATCCTTAACGTTATTTACATTCTGTAGTAAGGCCACAATGAAATTAATTTTATATTGAACACGATCACAGATTAACTTTTCAGTTTGTTATAGTTTATCCTGTTGGGCTGGGCTAGCACTTGGATGGGCGACGATTCGGTCTGCAGAGCGCCTAATGGCGTGCACTCAGCCCTTGTGAGGCAAATTGAGGAGCTACTTGATTGAGAAGTAGCGGCTCCGGTCTCCTAGACTGACATAGGCCGGGAGAGCTGACCACTTGCCCCTCCACATCCGCTTCTGGTGATGCCTGTGGGCTGAGGATGACACGGCGGCCGGTCGGTACCGCTGGGCCTGTTCGGGCGGAGTTTAGTTTTTGTTATACTTTATTATTGCAAACGTTCGAACCTTAATATCAAACTGAAACAATTTCGAGTTTTAAATTTATATTTTTGAGAGTTTTCACAGAATCTTTCGCTAACTCGCCCAGCAAGTAAAGAGTGGTAAGTCAATGCTAAACCATGTGAGGTGCACTCAGTTCGCAAGTAAAGAACGTTGAGTATCCATTGATGTACTTTTAACAATAAAATTTTCGATTGAGTTCACGATTTTTAAAATATGTCGTAAATATCTTATTTATCATATTTTTATGAGACTACTGCTCAATTTCTCAGAACAACCAACTTGTCCCTTACCATTGTTTACAGTCGAGGTCTTCATAGCTTCAAAGATGAATCCATAACTGTTTTATGACCAATTGGCGCTACGTTTTTTTTTATTTAGAAATCCGGGTAGCCCACTACACTTTATCTATGTGTTACTAGGCGAACACTTCGGTTGTAACCCAAGTATGTGCACTACTGGTCAAAGTTTCCTAACACCCATGCTAAAACAAACACATTGTACAAACTAAATAGACCAACAAAATAAACAATTTGTCTTTCTCTTATTAAGAACAATACAATACTATTTAGATCTTAGCCTCTTCAGAGCATCCAACCTTTACTCTCATAAGAGCTACACAAACGCTTAGCGTTCTGGAAGTAACATTTTGTAGTGTTTTTGCAGATATTGCAGTCCAACACGTGAGTAGGTTGTTGTCTTGAAAATTAGATGACTTCACTTTTCTGATCTCCCTGGCAAGTTCATCTCATACGAGGTTAGTGGGATTTAAATCAGGGGACTGACTTGGCCAAATCATATTCTTCAGTTTCCCAAGTTTCTCTTTTCTATTATACATCTTCCGCACAATTTAGAAGTAAGTTTGAGATTGTTGCAGAACAGACCTGCGGCCAATAAGCCTCTTCCCATATTGGAAGTGCACTGTTCACCACTATCCAGTGATATCCTTCCTTCTTTAATGTTCCATTAAGAGTCACTAGATCAATAACTTTACCACCTACAAGACATCCACACACCATATCACAACCCTCCACCACGCTTCACCGTTGCCGTCGCATAGTAACTCTTCATACCTCTTCCACAAAGTCGACGACCAACGCTTCGACGATGGCTTTCAAATACTTCAAACTAAGATTCGTCCGTGAATAACACCTCGAACTATCGCTGTGCACGCTCCAGTTTTTATATTACTGTACCTACTGCAATCATTTCGCCTGATTTTATTTTCGTAATAGAGGTTTCCTGGCAGCCACACACCTTTTTAAACATTGTTCACGAAGAGAGCATTTCTCTGTTGGCACAGAGACTGGAGCTATTCGCACACTGTTTACTTCCTCGGCAATCTCAGATGCAGTACGACTCCTGTTTACATATGAACTGATCTTCCCTGTATGATATTACCCAGGGTCTTCCAGATCGCGAAACACTTGCAAGGGCATCAGTTTGATTGATCCGCTGCAGTGTATACACAACTGTAGATTGGACTACGCCGCATTTGGTTGCAGTTGCCATATTAGAACAGTCTTCCTGACGCAGAGCTACAATTACAGCACATTTTTTAATTCCGGTCTCTTGCTTCCGTCCCATTAGTAGGTAATATGGTATGAACCTGATCGGATATACAAACAAAATGCAGACAGTGAACTGCCTGCGAAATGATTGCTACGCAGACAGGCGAAGGAATGAGGTCTATTCGAATGGAACCGTGTTAGATAAAGGCACGTCAGTGTTATTTCGGATACTCATCAGCGCCCCTCCATGTGAACTACCAGTGAAATACACAACAGAATTTCTTAGCCTTTGCATTAACAGAACGGGGAGGTAAGACAATATTCAAAACGAAATCCCTGTTTTGACCACGAATCCATAGTTGTGATACGTAATCGAAAACTTTTGACCGGTGACGTACATTTGTCAGGTTACACAGTACTCACATCAAAATTGCTCGGGGCCCAAAGAACGCTATAGTGAAGGTCATGAAATAAACATATAATTTATTGTAACAAACAACAACCGCTGCGGAGGTTCAAACGCTGGTCATCGCGATTCCTCTGAATCGTATCAGGTAAATGCCTGAATGATTGCCGGCCGGTGTGGCCGAGCGGTTCTAGGCGCTTCAGTCTGGAACCGCGCGACCGCTACGGTCGCAGGTTCGAATCCTACCTCGGGCATGGATGTGTGTGATGTCCTTAGGTTAGTTAGGTTTAAGTAGTTCTAAGTTCTAGCGGACTGATGACCTTAGAAGTTAAGTCCCATAGTGCTCAGAGCCATTTGAACCATTTTTTGAACCTGAATGATTTTTTTTTAATTCCTCAATTTTTCATCTCTCACGTATGTGAACAACATCATGGAAAGCAAATATCGCGGCTAAGGGTAGCACGTACTTCTACAGAGGGGTTATCATGGAATGAGGCTCGATAATTTCTTAGGTGGTATACGTGGTTGTATTGTAATATCACCGGCCGCTGTGGCCGCGTGGCTCTAGGCGCTTCAGTCCGGAACCGTGCAGCTGCTACGGTCGCAGGTTCGAATCCTGCCTCGGACATGGATGTGTGTGATGTCCTTAGGTTAGTTAGGTTGAATTAGTTCTAGGAGACTGATGACCTCAGATGTTAAATACCATAGTGCTTAGAGCCATTTGAACCATTATAATATCGAAGATTTATGTATTGTCCTAACGCACTAGGGGCAAATCATTGCATATGTGTTAACAAGGATTTGCAGGATTATGATTCTTGCTCACCTGAAAAAATAAAGCAGTCATTTTTTGAAAAGTTTTATTCATGCCAAGACCAGTTTCGGATTTTCACCCATCTTCAGCTGACGAATACACTTATATCTTCATCACTACAACGTTCTTCACGGTTGCATCTTGAGCACTGTCTTTTATTCTGTAACTTGCTACTACTTTCTTCGCAGTTACATGCGTAGCATACATGACGAATCCTGCACTGCATCAGTGTAAATGTGAAGCTAGAAGTGCATATTTTCCACGCATGTAAACGCGGTAAAAGGAACCTACAATTACAGAATAAAAGGTAGCTGCAGCGTTAAGAATTCAGTGGACAAAAATACAGTACTGATGAAAACGCCACCTGAAGATGGGTGAAAATCCGAAACTCTTCTTGGCATGATGATAGCTGTATAAGAAATGGCTGATTGCTGTATGTCTTCAAGTGATTTTATGCACAGTGATTCAGCTCAGCCACCATTATCACTGATAAATTAATCGGTTTCCTTTACAGAAAGGACGCTTTGTGATTATTTGCATATATACCATATTACGTCGTACGGCCGTGATAACGTAATTTGCTGGCCCTATAACGACCCCACCTTATGCCCTACTCTTGTCCGTGGCGCGGAGTCAGGAAATACGACTGGAGTTGCGTGCTACACGCACCCACGTCTCCACACGCACGTTTGGGTACGGTCGTTAAGCTGGTACCGTTGCTAAAAGCATAACCACTCTCACTAGCTTACGTTCAGTAATGATACATGTATAGTCCTCCACGTGGAACGGCACCTTTAACAAAGTCGGAACTCATCTCCGTGCTGTTAGATTTTGGAGAGGTAAGCAATATAAGCCAACCTTCCCATCACTGTAGTTATACAGGGTCAACCAGAGCTCCGCCGACAAAATTGCAGAGGTTGTTAAGGGACACCTCCTGAGTATTCTGCTACAAGCGCCAGCGATCTCCGGTGACACATTTCAAAGTAATGATGTAATTGCATTAATTTAGTTTGTCATCCCAACTACCTGTAATCCCAACAGTGAAAATATCGGTAATATGACAAGGCAAAACACAGAGTAAAACAACCCACAGACACATGCAAAATTGGTGTACAGGATTTGCCTCGATGGGAAAACTTTTCGACAAAGCGTCGTTATTGTGCTCTTCTGTTGCATTCAATGAACTACACACGAGGTGCATTTTAGCAAAACTGACCATCGGTAAACCTATCCGAACTGCTGTGTATCACTGTCAACGAACAATTAAAGCAGACGAAAGAGAAAAAAAGACGCAGACCCTAGCAGAACTGAAAGGAATCTTGAGGTCGAAGAGTAAATTGAACTTTACTGATGTCAACAAAAAGAATCATGAATGAATGGAACAAGTGTTTGCAAAAAGACACAAACTGCATAACGTCGACATTTGCAATGTCATGTAGATATTTTCAGTGCAATACAAATAAAAAGGTAAATGAGGGCAAGACATGAAACGAAAGGCAATTCTCTGTATCGAATCACTTGAGACCACACGTCCCTTACACGAAAAAACTCAAAAAATATTCCTGAACAACCTCCTAAATTTGACTGGTGGAGCTCCGGTCTATTCTGGACTCTCCTTGCTAAAAATTAAGAGAGTAGAAGACAAAGGATGAAAAACAAGCAAACCTGACGCTTTAACTCGAGTACAGCAGCGCTGCAGAGAAGTGCCATATACAAATCAGTGGCACTGGCAGTGGCCACTAGTACACGTTTGTAGAAGGCAATTAGCACAATGTATAAGGATGATGAAACACTGGTAGGATAGCTAACGTGGCTGAATTGGGGTGGAGATGCAGTTTAGCGAAATGACTACTAGTGAGTAGTATTGGGAGGTAGGAGGCAGGCCAAACTCATCGTGAGATGGCCTGTTTTTTAAATCTTCGATTTCTGTTGCTCATGGACATGTAAGAACCAATTCAGCACTAAGAAGATTCGTGGCTACCAAAAAATACGGTTCTCCCTGACTGTCGATAATCGGAGCTATACACACAAAGGGAAGATAGATTAATTGGAGCGTATCGTTGCGTCGACGACAAGATTCTTCGAGATGGAGCACTTTTTCGAATTTGGCGAGAAATTGTCCAAGACATGAGTTACCCGCTTGCAGTTTTGAACTGAAAATATTAATATTTTTTACTATTATGTGTGCGTAATGGTATATTGGCTATGAAGCACAGGAAATAATAGCTGAGTGATATGATACTGTGTATATTTTCGAACCTCTCATGAATAAGTGTGAGCTGATTTTATTTTATTACACCACGTTTTACGTATCTTCATGTCGTCCATGTCGTCTGGAAACGGCGACTGCATAATACATAAAAGATGAAGTAAAACAATTACCTATGTCAGTCACTTATATTTTCTTCCACGACGGGTTTCGACCATTTACACCCTTATCTTCAGATGGATCATACGATTCTATTTGAATTCGGTAACGTGGATTTAGCCAGTTGACTGTTTTGAAGTAGGGCACTGAAATTATAAACTGTAACAATAAAATTACTTACAAGTCCTTCCAGCAGAAAGAATTCTGAGAGTCGTTAGAAATATGCATTTTCATCAATAAATGGTACACAAGCATGAAATAACACTAACAGTCCGGGGATTGTACAGATATAGAAATACAGTGCCTTATAAGTCGAAGAAAGAGAATAGGAACTTATAGTATGAAAAAAGATACACATAACGTTGAAAGGAGTCTGCTGGAGCACACTAGTATGTAGCTCCCGAATTAGATAACACTATTAATGTAAACTAAAATGAAACTAGTACAGGATTTTATAAACGATGTATGTCTCTGATAGGTTTTATAATGCGGATCGCTGACTGTGCACTACCGCAGAGGCAAAGATAATGCTTCTGCACTGAGATAATAGATGGAGTGTGAGAAAGCTGCGTCCACGGTTGTACGTAGATGTCTGTGAGTGAAAGAGGATGGTGTAGGCAGTTTTGATGCTGTGCTCTGTGAAGCCACCAAGTGTTAGATTAATGTAGGAACTACTAGAACATAGAAGCAGAAGTCTTCATGCAAGCAAGGTAAAGATGATAAGTAATTACGATTTTTGTTTTGCCAGTGCGTTAGTGCAGATAAGTTATATGTAAATTGATTGATGAAAAGGATACTTAGGTATTACACTTTTGTAATACTTCTAAGATTTGTTAACAGAGTTATATGTTATTTGATGATTTGCATTTATGCTGGATTAATGACGTTAGATAATACTTACTGTAAACATTTCAATGTTTGTCAGTCAGTTAGTAAATATGGTATATTCTTTTTTTCAACAATGGAATATCAGTTGTGAAATGTTTTTGAACTAAACTTGCAATATAATTTTTTTAAAAATCTGTGTTAGTGAATCACCACAATCAGTACTGCTTCCCTCTCCAGTTCATATGCTCTTCAAACACGTTGAATTTTTCTTAAATGTTTTCATTTATCAACCAAAATAATTTCGTGTACATTCCAAAGTATTACGGTCAGCATAGCACACAACTGCGCCTGTAGCTAGAGTATTTATTTTTTATGAGAGACCAGAATATATCACGTTTCACCATTGCTACTTTAGAGGTAAGCCAACTTTATTTGTTTGTTATGTGAACAGGGACCAATGTTATCAGTTTTGAACAGGGCCAGAGGATTCAGTGCCTAAGGGGCTTAATGTATAACGTGTACGTAAACGTTTAAAGCCATACACCTTCTCGAAACTTCCTGGTAGATTAAAACTGTGTACCGGACCGAGACTCGAACTCGGCACCTTTGCCTTTCGAGGGCAAGTGCTCAACCATCTGAGTTACCCAAGCACGACTCACGCCCCGTCCTCACAGTTTTAATTCTGCCAGTACCTCGTCTCCTACCTTCCAAACTTCACAGAAGCTCTCCTGCGAACCTTGCGGAACTAGCACTCCTGAAAGAAAGGATATTGCAGAGATATGGCCTAGCCACAGCCCCAGGGATGTTTCCAGAATGAGATTTTCAGTCTACAGCGGAGTGTGCGCTGATATGAAACTTCCTGGCAGATTAAAACTGTGTGCCGGACCGAGACTCGAACTCGAGACCTTTGCCTTTCGCGGGAAAGTGTTCTACCATCTGAGCTACCTAAGCACGACTCACGCCCCGTCCTCACAGCTTTACTTCTGCCAGTACCTCGTCTCCTACCTTTCAAACTTTCTGCAAGGTTCGCAGGAGACCTTCTGTAAAGTTTTTAAGGTAGGAGACGAGGTACTACAGAAGTAAAGCTGTGAGGACGGGGCGTAAGTCGTGTTTTGGTAGTTTAGATGGTAGAGCACTTGCCCGCAAAAGGCAAAGGTCCCGAGTTCGAGTCTCGGTCCGGCACACAGTTTTAATCAAACGGCTCTGAGCACTATGGGACTTAACAGCTATGGTCATCAGTCCCCTAGAACTTAGAACTACTTAAACCTAACTAACCTAAGGACAGCACACAACACCCAGTCATCACGAGGCAGAGAAAATCCCTGACCCCGCTGGGAATCGAACCCGGGAACCCGGGCGTGGGAAGCGAGAACGCTACCGCACGACCACGACCTGCGGACCAGTTTTATACAGCGCACACTATGCTGCAGAGTGGAAATCTGATTCTGCATACAACTTCTCGCTTAAGGGAATTATTATTACATAAACATGTATAAACATATATTTCAGCTTGTTTATTAATAATCAGTTGTATTGTTGACTTGGAAGATGAGCTTATATTTCTATTATTTAGCTCACTAGAGTACCTGGGTATTATCTGGTATGCTTGAGATACTTCTAAAGAAGTTCATTGCCACTGTCTCAACTTTTTCATTGGGTATGTTCTGCCCGCATTTTCTGTAGTGAATAAAAATTTTCAGTACTTCAAAGAGTTTTATTTTGTGGACGTTTAATTTATGAAGCATTATTAATTGGGAATTTGTGGTGTCAAAATCATGTCATGTAAGTAGCTACGGCATATTTATTGGGAGCGTCATAGCAAATGGATTTATGTAAGTCTTAAATTCAGTTTAGAAGCTTTCTCTGGTCTGACCCACATACTGTACTCGACACTCGTTCCAATTTATTTGGTATATGTACGAGTTGCAAAATTTGTCTTTCTTGACTTTTATGTTGTATGACAGCCTGGTGCAAAATTTATTTCCGGTGGAAAAAGGAATTCTTAGATTGTAGGGTCTCAATACATTAGCAGTTTTCTGTGATATGGCAACAAAATAAGGAATTAATACTGTCCCGGTTTCTATTTGACTGTTGTTGTCCCTTTATGGTTCTATCAGTTCCTTTGTCAACTTCCTTGGGCTTATTGAATCTAAGTTGAAAACGATTTTTAGTTGCTATTTATTTCACTCTTTCAGTTTCGATCTGAAGCACTTCATTGCCCAATGGCATTTTGTGTGCTGTATGTAACATCAATTTGTATGCAACAGATTTTTATGTTTGGGGAGACATGAAGAAAAATGAATATTTACATCTATTGAATTTTGCGATTCATACTATCAGGCAGACTGAAAGTGGATGAACATGCAGTTGAATGCTTCATTAGCTTATCCATTTCTTGATTGTCTTCTCCCTCTGTTATTAATAATGTATCGTCTACATATCTCCCGTAGAAGTTAATGTCTGGCAACCACGGGACGCTGCTCTTAAATAATTTTTGTTCAAGGTGGTTTAGAAAGTTCTCAGTTGCATAATCTGTACATTATCTCTGTTATTGTTTTTCACTTTTGTGCTATTTCATGATGAAAATGTATTTTTACAATGTGCCTCAGAGTTCCTTTAGCTGAAATATCTTTCAAGTACCATTATCGTTATTTAAAATTTATGATTTAAGGGCCGTATGACTATAACAAGTGAGACATTTTGACTTATTTGTAGCGAAATGGAGTTCAGTACATACAACTGGCTGCATCCAGCAAAGCGAAATTATTATCTCACACAGTGATCCACCTGAAGAAAAGTGAAGTCCTCGGAACGCGTCGTGGTAGAATAGCTAAATGTCTCAGTTTGTTTCTCATGGATTTTACGTAATGCAAAATGGCACCAAAGTTCCATTCACATGTTCTGTGCTTTCATGGTCCGTTGCGTGTTATTAGAACCCGGCGCCGATATACTGTGTTGCCGACAAAGAGTGTTTGCTTTCTCTTGTTAACAAATTTCACGAAAAATAGCCAGTTGATGTAACTTCACACCAGCAAGGTAGCCAGCTCAGCGAAAACGGTCGGATAATCAGAATACAGTCCAATATCAGTTACTTCCAATTACGGTTAGCAAGCATGTAACTCACTTGTAAGGAAATCACACTCCTAACGAATTTTAATTTTTTGTTTTGTTTTTATGTTATGTGAAGTCCGAAATTCAAATATCAGTCACATAAAGCCGTCCTATGCAACTCTATAAAGAACCGAGATGACCGACTTCGAAGTTTTCCGAGCTTAGATACAGAGGAATACAATTTTTCGATGAGTCACGTGGCTCTGTAATAGATTGCTTGCCTGTCAAGTGGACGGTCGGGGTTCAGTTCCCCGCCAATGCAAATTTTTAAACAAAGGTGCATGTTTTACGAGCTTTGTATGAAGCTTAAAATACAGTGGGTGGTCAAAAGTATGAAAACACCACAAACAAAACACACCATCATGCCTAACACGGTGTAGGAAACTCGTTGGCACTAAAAAGAGCTTTTAGTCATTTCGGAATGGATAAATATGGGTCCTACATGGTTTGAAAGGCAATCTTATACCATTCCTTCCAGCAAATTTGTGGCAAGTTCAGGTAACAATGATGGATGTGGATAGCGATCTCGCAGTCTCCTCTTCAAGGTACACCACAAGCCCCCAATAATATTGAGATCTGATGACTCTGGTGGCCGAAGGAGAAGCGAAAATTCATCCTCGTGCTCACAAAATCAATCCTGGATCACGCGAGCTGTGTGAACATCGACCTGTCACCTTGAAATACAGCATCATAACTCGGGAACAAACACTGAATGACGGGATGAACCACAATAGTCACATAATCTTTGGCATGGACCCACAGAATATTGCGATATGGCTGCCCAGATCATCACCAATACCCGTCACGTTTCACTCTTGCGTCGTAAACTCCACTAGAGTCCGCCTCCGTAGTTGAGTGGCGGTCTGTCTTCGTTGGTGCATCAGCATAGACGTGTGTTTACACCCTTGCCGCGGAAGATCACGCGTCCGTGATTGCTTACCTAAATGGCATGCTTGCAAGTTTTGAGGCTACCTATATAGAATGACACATGCATACCGAAAGTCGATTCTTAAGATCTACTTTCGAACGAGTATGGGTGATCTATGGGCTGTGAAATTCAGCGGTTCCTATGAGACGAAGATGACTACAACGAACTTATTGGAATACACCTAGTCGATAATGTAGCATGCATGAGACACTAAACATGTTCTCAGATTTCGTCACCCCATCAGACACATCGGCGAGGTAACTACTGGTCACACAGGACTGGGATTACGAAGCATACACATCTTCGAAATTCCCTTCGAGGTTCCGTCGACTTACTGATAGATACCTATAGAGTGCTTAGCCACGTGGAGGAAAAATAATCGAACTTCACGACCTACCCAATTCAGAGTAGGTGACGCAACATGTACCCTCCTACTTGTTCATCGGCGGATGCAGAGAAATAGTCGTCTACGATGGAAAACCCAAAACATGCTCTTGATGAGGGAAGCAAGACCACGGCCGGCTGGCGAACCCGTGCCTACATCCACGCCAACGCTGCTGATACTAACGTATGTTGACGCATTCAGAACAAACGCCATCCCAAAGAATGTCCAGATACAACTTCCTGACAGTTTGCGCCAGTAGTCCGCAGAAGAGACCATCACCCTGGGTCAAACAACGTGCACCATACACTCCGGCCCAAGCAACGCCGTTGACCGACGGGGAGGAACTGATAGGAGGGATGGAAATTGATCCCACGGTAATTCCGAAGGCTGCTTACGTCCCTGAACTCCGGGAGTCACTTCTGGACTCGGACACTGAAGCTCACGTGCAACTAAAGATCGTCGAAGCGTCAGAAGCAACGAACGCTAGCGCCGTCTGACACCTGCTTAATGAACACCACGGCAGACAGAGCTGCGTATAATAATTACATGGTGAATCCCGATGCGTAAGGAGAGATTCTTCCCTCTTATAGCAGTACGAAGCTAATCATACGAGGCAAGGGCTGAATGCAGATCCACCAGACGGAGATCCGTCGCTCATAGAGCCTCCATCCACCGCAGCTACACCTTTGGGCTCGATCTTCCCGGAGGAAGAGAGATGGATCTTCAGCAAGGGAACTGGGCCGATGAATGTGATACTTGTACTCAGACCGACGACTCAGTCAAATGGCAGGTGCGGCGTCCGCCACATGTTAGGCATGCAGAAAAATCACTCTATCGAACAGAAACCAGGTCGCCGGCAAATAGCATACAAGTTAACATAAGCGTTCATAAGCGAATTACGCAATGAGGAGCAACGGCAGGCATATCGAATAGCCTCTGTGAACAGTGATATGATTAGAACGCCGTTCAGGTTCCTATTACTACGGAACATGCAGCGTGCGTCAGACGTCAACGTCGTCCTTCTGTAGAAACTATGAGTCGAGAGCTTTCCTGATCTCTGTGAGAACGATACATAAATTACACCCTCTACAGATGACAGTAGCGGAACAGCGATACTTCTAGGGGAAGGCATAGTAGCTGAGGATGTGGTGTGGCTGCCGTTAGTGTGGGGACTGGTGGTAACAGTGTTAGGAGTACAGATCATTAATATCTGTGCACTTCGGGGTCCGAGAGAAGACGCGTTCGTTTCCGATGTTATGCAAGATTTCACCACTATTCTTTGGTCGCTACGAGCATATCTTATTCAGAGGCGACCTTAGCTGCGTGCTCGCACAAAACGACCAGTACGCACGTTGTAATTCACGCCAGGAGCAGAGGCAGCTGGTGTAGGACATGAATCTAATAGCTACTTGGGAGACGATACGTGGAGACAGACGCGACTGTACATACGATTCAAATCATTCTGTAGTCGCCTCGCTCGAATTTATATCACACGTTATCTCAAATTTGCCATCCTCGATGCGGAATTATGACCCGTCGCCTTCTCAGATCACGTGACGTACACGTGCACGGTATTCTTACGTCGTCAACGGCTGTGGAGGGGTCGCAGTGATTGGAAATTGAATACTGCACTCCTTAGGGAACCTCGGTGCAGACGCTTAATCGAAGACACTTGATACATATGTAAACGACACCTCCCGGTGCATCCGTCGACGGTGGTGGCTGGAATGCGTTAAGCCTGCATTGCGCAGAGCCTTGATTGCATACGGATGGGAGCAGATGGTGTGGAGGTGCAATGTGATGGAATTTTATTTCACGATGTTCCACGAACTCTCTGTACAAGCGCCGTCACAATATCGGAATCCTGTCATAAAACGAGAGAAAAAATAATTTCCTTAACGCAACGCTATCTGGAAGACGTCACAGACAGGCAAAGAGCCTTTACACGAGTCCATGGAGAATCGCCGTGGATGTATCATGTTATCAAAGGAAAAAAAAAAAAAAACAAAAAACATAGCCGCTGTTGTGAATTGGCAGGAGCCAATTCACGGGGTTTGGAGGAAGCCGAAAGGCACGCGTTTAAACTCACGCAGGCTGGCGTGAGGTCTGAAACAGGTAAAGTAATTATACTATCAAGAAAAGTACGTAGCTTCAGGAATACTTAACTTTAATCCATAATTGGTGAACATCGGTCTGACTGTACATGCAGCACCAGATAAATAGCAAATGATAATGGCGCCTTGCTAGGTCGTAGCAAATGACGTAGCTGAAGGCTATGCTAACTATTGTCTCGGCAAATGAGAGCGTAATTTGTCAGTGAACCATCTCTAGCAAAGTCGGCTGTACAACTGGGGCGAGTACTAGGAAATCTCTCTAGACCTGCCGTGTGGCGGCGCTCGGTCTGCAATCACAGATAGTGGCGACACGCGGGTCCGACGTATACTACCGGACCGCGGCCGATTTAAAGGCTACCACCTAGCAAGTGTGGTGTCTGGCGGTGACACCACAGCCACAGAGCCTTAATTCAGGCGTTCGTTCTGCAGGATGGTCGCCGCATGACATGCAAAAAGTAATTGCCAACGCCTTTGTGGAACAATGCGGTCACCTTTACGACGAAGCAGAACACGACGAGGCAGCCTTCCATGATGTCCCACGATCGCTGTCCGCGTGCCTCGACGCAACGGCCGAGCGAGTCTTAACGGGGTAAGTAACAGCAACGATGTAAGGTAACCCCTCGATAAGGGAGCATCCAACAAGTCGCCGGGGCCAGAAGGGTTTGTGTTAGAGTTTCATCAGTGATTTAAAGATGTCATGACTCTTCATTGTACCGCAAATTGATGTCCAACAATGTGAAAACCATTCAGCAGCACAGAAATACAGACAAACCTGTCACTGATCCCTGTTAACTGCGATTATAAGATATGAACCAGGATATTTGAATGTCGTTTCTAACGCGTAGTGCGCCAAGTGATACCACCGACCAAACCCAGCTGGAAGGGGATAGAAATATACATACGGCAATTAGTGACTACAGCCATGTGATCGCACCGGCAGCAGCGTGTCGTTTCCGGGGTGTACTGGTGTCGATAGATTTTGATCATGCCTTTGACTGGGGAAGCCACACTTTTCTTGTGGAAGTGATGATGCACATGAAGTTTCCACAGTGTTCTGTCACGGTGGTGATCCGACTACTCCACGGCGCCTCCTCCAAAGGGACCGTCAATGGACGCATGGTGCAGCTCATCACCATCTCGCGATCGGCTAGACAAGGGTGGCCGCTGTCGATGATATATTATACCATCTCTCGCGAGACGCTGTCCTGCGTGCTCTGAAACCGACTCCAGGGAATGACGATAAGGCACCATAAGCTTATATTCAGAACATAACGCGGATAACGTGGATGGCACGGTCGGGTGACCAGACAAGAGCAGCTAAGCACTGGATTAATTTGTAGGTATGGCTATGGGAAGTTGTACGACAGACGACAGACAATATGAAAGGCTTGTGAATGATCTTCACTATCGACTTTCGATGCACAGCAGCACTCAGCTAAAGACAAATGTTTCGTACGAGTGTTCAAAATCACAGGTCAAGGGTACCAGCCTTGATCCAACAGATTACCGTTGCCAACACTTATTCAGCTTGCCGCATCCCCCAAGTCCTTCCAATGCCAGTGGTGTGGGCGCCCAGAATTCTGGCGGCATCAGGATACTTTGTGAACACAAGGCTGCTTCTTTAAGTCGGGTATGAAATATTCACCCTCCGTAGTAGACGTGGAGACCTTGGGTTCGACCACGCTCGCGAACGAACAGTGGCGATCTATGTAAGCACGACGATCAAGATGTGCACACGACACCAGACAAGTCTGACTGGCACATTAATAGCGGAACTGGCACTATACTATCGTCTGGCGCCGGTAAAGGTGTCTCACATATCACCATCGCTTGAGCAAATACGATTTTTTTTGGTATGATTCATTTATATACATATGGGACTACCGACTACCAAGAAGGCAACGGTAAGTGACGTAATGTCGTAGAGAGGCGGCAACCAATGGTGACATGGTGAGTTGTACGGTGTACAGTGCACCACGTACACCTTGTTACGGAGACGCGCGCACTGTTGTATCTGGTTGTAACGTTCCAGGTTACATACAGTTCATTCGACGGATACGCCACCGTGCCAACAGTGCGTTGCTATAGACACAGATGAACATGGCCTGACATGCAGGCCTTCGTAGGCAGTGTGGTGTTTGGTCCAAGAAGTGATCGCCTTTCTGCTTCGGGTAGCGCCAAAAGCAACAAACTAATTCTTCAGGATATAACATACTGCAATTACTACATATGATGATTCTGAATAAGAAAGGACTAGGGCAGTGGACGGGATCCTCAATCGCACGCGAAGACGTGCCGGACACAACACGAGCTACAATGGGATCCGCGAGAAAAGCTCCCACGAAGATGAACTTGGTCCGTTACCGAGGAAAGCAATTTATGTCTGTTATTTGTTACAAAATTTGTGTCAAAAAAGTGTTGAAACAGTATACTTGTTTGCGTTTTCAAGAAATATCTTGTTTTATAAAGAAAGTTATCAGCGCGGCTGACTCCCATGCAGCGGGCCCAGGGTCGTTTTCTAGCTGGGTCGGAGATTTTATCCTCTCCGGGAATGCGTGTTGTGTTGTCATCATTATCATCTCATCATCATCGACATAGCGTTTATTTTGCATTTTGTTTACGACCTTCCACTAAGGAAGGGATTCTATTTGTGTTTATCTGCTCTGCATAGAAACTAACAGTTCTTGATCGTTAGGAGAGAAATTTATTTTGTACTTATTTGCTGCGCTTAGCTTTTAAATAGTTTTTCTGGGAAAACCTAGCGTAGTTTTCGCGTCTCGTATTGCAGTGAGTGTTTCTTGATTATCAGAGTAGCTCATCAGAAGATTATCTTGGGAATTTGTCACCGTATAGAGTAGGGTAAACATAGTCATGTGTAGGGACCGTGGTTGTTGTGAGCGGACGCAAGGAGAATTGGCCACTCTTCGGGGGCAGGTGGAGGCTTTGTCTGTTAGGCTCATCGAGCTCGAGGTGCAGGCGTCGGCTCGTAGTGGCGTTGGGGCAACTGTGGTGAGACCTATGCCTACTACGGTGGCCTTGGAATCACATGGAACCCCTGATGTCGCTGCGTCTTCCGGCAGTGAGCATCTTACCGGTCAGCCATCACTCCAGGGTGAATGGCGGACAGTGGTGGGCTCGCGCGTGCCTGGCCGAAAGGCGAAGGTGGGATCTGGCCGCGTGGCAGCTGCCTTACCCATTTCCAACAGGTACGGGGTGCTTCCTAGTGGTGATGACATCGTTTCCGAGCCACCACAGGATGCCTCGCCTGTTGGGCCAGTGGCCGATTCTCCGGCAAGGTCCCGACAGTCACAGAGGGCGGGCCTATTAGTTATAGGGAGCTCCAACGTTAGGCGGGTTATGGAGCCCCTCAGGAAAATAGCGGGTAGGACGGGGAAGAATGCCAGTGTGCACTCGGTGTGCTTGCCGGGGGGTCTCGTCCGTAATGTGGAGGAGGCCCTTCCGGCAGCTATTGAACGCACTGGGTGTGACCGGCTGCAGATAGTAGCACATGTCGGAACGAATGACGCCTGCCGCTTGGGTTCTGAGGCCATCCTTGGTTCCTTCCGGCGGCTGGCTGATTTGGTGAAGACAACCAGCATCGCACGCGGAGTGCAAGCTGAGCTTAATATCTGCAGCATAGTGCCCAGAGTCGATCGCGGTCCTCTGGTTTGGAGCCGTGTGGAGGGTCTAAACCAGAGGCTCAGACGACTCTGCGACTATAATGGTTGCAAATTCATCGACCTCCGTTATTGGGTGGAGAACTGTAGGGCCCCCCTAGACAGGTCAGGCGTGCACTACACACCGGAAGCAGCTACTAGGGTAGCAGAGTACGTGTGGCGTGCACACGGGGGTGTTTTAGGTTAGAGGGACCCCCCCTTGGGCGAAACGATAAAATACCTGACGGCTTACCAGAGAGAACATCAGCATCGTTGATAAAGAACGTCCGTCCTCAGAGACCAAAAACAGGAAAAGTTAACGTAATATTGGTAAACTGCAGGAGTATCCAGGGCAAGGTTCCTGAATTAGTATCGCTTATTGAAGGAAATAGTGCGCATATAGTATTAGGAACGGAAAGTTGGTTAAAACCGGAAGTGAACAGCAACGAAATCCTAGACACAGAATGGAATATATACCGCAAGGATAGGATAAACGCCAATGGTGGAGGAGTATTTATAGCAGTAAAGAATTCAATAATATCCAGTGAAGTTATTAGCGAATGCGAATGTGAAATAATCTGGGTTAAGTTAAGTATCAAAGGTGGGTCAGATATGATAGTCGGATGCTTCTATAGACCACCTGCATCAGCAACCGTAGTAGTTGAGCGCCTCAGAGAGAACCTGCAGAACGTCGTGAAGAAGTTTCGTGATCATACTATTGTAATAGGGGGAGACTTCAATCTACCAGGTATAGAATGGGATAGTCACACAATCAGAACTGGAGCCAGGGACAGAGACTCTTGTGACATTATCCTGACTGCCTTGTCCGAGAATTACTTCGAGCAGATAGAGAACCAACTCGTGAAGCTAACGTTTTAGACCTCATAGCAACAAATAGACCGGAACTTTTCGACTCCGTGAATGTAGAAGAGGGTATCAGTGATCATAAGTCAGTGGTTGCATCAATGACTACAAGTGTAATAAGAAATGCCAAGAAAGGAAGGAAAATATATTTGCTTAACAAGAGTGATAGGGCACAAATCGCAGAATATCTGAGTGACCACCATCAAACGTTCATTTCTGAGGAAGAGGATGTGGAACAAAAATGGAAAAAATTCAGAAACATCGTCCAGTACGCCTTAGATAAGTTCGTACCGACTAAGGTCCAAAGCGAGGGGAAAGATCCACCGTGGTATAACAATCATGTACGAAAGGTACTACGGAAACAAAGAAAGCTTCATCATAGGTTTAAGAGTAGTCGAATCATAGCTGATAAGGAAAAGCTGAACGAAGCGAAAAAGAGCGTAAAGAGAGCAATGAGAGAAGCATTCAACGAATTCGAACATAAAACATTGGCAAACAATCTAAACAAGAACCCTAAAAAGTTTTGGTCATATGTAAAATCGGTAAGCGGATCTAAATCCCCTATTCAGTCACTCGTTGACCACGATGGCACCGAAACAGAGGACGACCGAAGAAAGGCAGAAATACTGAATTCAGTGTTCCGAAACTGTTTCACTGCGGAAAATCGTAACACGGTCCCTGACTTCAGCCGTCGCACGGACGCCAAAATGGAAAATATTGAAATAAACGATATCGGAATTGAAAAACAACTGCTATCACTTAGTAGCGGAAAAGCATCCGGACCAGACGAGATACCCGTAAGATTCTACAGTGATTATGCAAAAGAACTTGCCCCCTTTCTATCAGCAATTTATCGTAGATCTCTGGAAGAACGTAAAGTACCTAGCGACTGGAAGAAAGCGCAGGTCGTTCCCATTTTCAAGAAGGGTCATAAATCAGATGCGAATAATTATAGGCCTATTTCGCTTACGTCAATCTGTTGTAGAATAATGGAACATGTTTTATGTTCTCGTATTATGACGTTCTTAGATAATACAAATCTCCTTCATCATAACCAACATGGATTCCGCAAACAGAGATCATGTGAAACTCAGCTCGCCCTATTTGTCCAAGAAATTCACAGTGCCGTAGACACTGGCGAGCAGATTGATGCCGTATTCCTGGACTTCAGGAAGGCATTTGATACGGTTCCGCACTTACGTTTAGTGAAAAAAATACGAGCTTACGGAATATCGGACCAGGTTTGTGATTGGATTCAGGATTTCCTAGAAGAAAGAACACAACATGTCATTCTTAACGGTTCAAAATCTGCAGATGTAGAGGTAATTTCGGGAGTACCGCAAGGAAGCGTGATAGGACCTTTATTGTTTACAATATACATAAATGACTTAGTTGACAACATCGGTAGCTCCGTGAGGCTATTTGCAGATGACACGGTTGTCTACAAGAAAGTAGCAACATCAGAAGACTCGTACGTACTCCAGGAAGACCTGCAGAGGATTAATGAATGGTGCGACAGCTGGCAGCTTTCCCTAAACGTAGATAAATGTAATATAATGCGCATACATAGGGGCAGAAATCCATTCCAGTACGATTATGCCATAGGTGGTAAATCATTGGAAGCGGTAACGACCGTAAAATACTTAGGAGTTACTATCCGGAGCGATCTGAAGTGGAATGATCACATAAAACAAATAGTGGGAAAAGCAGGCGCCAGGTTGAGATTCATAGGAAGAATTCTAAGAAAATGTGACTCATCGACGAAAGAAGTAGCTTACAAAACGCTTGTTCGTCCGATTCTTGAGTATTGCTCATCAGTATGGGACCCTTACCAGGTTGGATTAATAGAAGAGATAGACATGATCCAGCGAAAAGCAGCGCGATTCGTCATGGGGACATTTAGTCAGCGCGAGAGCGTTACGGAGATGCTGAACAAGCTCCAGTGGCGGACACTTCAAGAAAGGCGTTACGCAATACGGAGAGGTTTATTATCGAAATTACGAGAGAGCACATTCCGGGAAGAGATGGGCAACATATTACTACCGCCCACATATATCTCGCGTAATGATCACAACGAAAAGATCCGAGAAATTAGAGCAAATACGGAGACTTACAAGCAGTCGTTCTTCCCACGCACAATTCGTGAATGGAACAGGGAAGGGGGGATCAGATAGTGGTACAATAAGTACCCTCCGCCACACACCGTAAGGTGGCTCGCGGAGTATAGATGTAGATGTAGATGTAGACATGTAGGTCGCCGCAATGCCTTCATATACAAAGACTTGCACAAGGGTGGCCGAACGGTCGCAGATGGGGCTTGGGCCAATAATGCGAATTCGGCCAGAAGCTGGAAACAGTGTGAAACAAGACTTTCCGACCCAACGACTTTCTTCCATTGCCCCGTTGTCCGAGTTTTGTAGATTCAACACCACGTTTTCCTGTTAGAGCATTTGCATCACTGACAAATGATTCTGGAGTTCCATCCAGCTCAGCTATTCGGTGCTTCTGGAACTCCCTTTGTGTCGTTTTGGAGTTGGCAGGGTTCGTCACAGGTATATTCATTTCTACATTGAATATTATTTTTCGTCACAGTCCTCTTCAATGACCATCCGTCATGATCATTGAACATGTGCTTTCGTCTGCGTTATGACTTATCGGATGATATTTTCCCGCTTGCACTCTAGGCGGCACGAATCTTCGATTTGCTGCCTCTTGAAACATTGAAAACCTCGGCTGCATTTATTTCGGAAGCGCCCACCAAACGAGCGCTAGCAATTTTTCCAATTTCGAATTCATTTAGCTCCGACATAATACACGCACAACTACACATAACACTGCCCTGATCGCCACTGCCGCTTGCAACGCATTGAGGACACTGAACGGGTCCCATTCGGTAGTCAAACAGAACTCAACCTGCAGTCTTGGATATCATCTGCATTTATTTTCTAGCCTGAATTTCTCTCAGTGTTTCCATGTTATTTTCCAACGATTGTACACATCGTTGAAAAGCAAACAAAGAGCGCTGGTTCGAGTCACATTGTAGTTATTCTTGTTTTTATTTTTCCATTAACTTAGAATATCTATGTAACTTATGTTCGAGATTCATAATAAAAAGTTTAAGTTTTAAAAAATTGCGAATTAAGTTTTCGGGGAAAAATAAAAAATCAAATGCTCTTAACTGAATTGAGTTCTTTCTTTTATGCGAGAGGTGTGGTCTCACATGAGCCAAAGTTATAAGCGTTGTAAAAAACGCAGAGAACAATAACTGTCATGGCGTCGCAAATTCTGTACGAGCTCCTCCTCCAGGCCGTGCAGGCACAGGGGACTTCTACGAGCCGCCGTGTCACCCTCTGCCTTGCAGCTTCATGCGGTAAGGAGGGGACTACACTCAGCACATCGCTCTCAGGGCCGGTTTTCAGACTTTCCAGACCGTGCAGCCGCTCCTTCTCCGTCAAGTAGCACCTCAGTTGGCATCACGAAACTGAGTGCACCCCGTACCACTCCTCCCACCAAGCAAAAATCATTGGCAGCACCGGTAATCGACCCTGGGTCCGCTGCATCGCAGCCGTCGACACTGACCACACAGCTATGGAGGTGGACATTCTAGGTTGGTTGGTTGTTTTGGGGAAGGAGACCAGACAGTGTGGTCATCGGTCTCATAGGATTAGGGAAGGATGGGGAAGGAAGTCGGCCGTGCCCTTTCAGAGGAACCATCCCGGCATTTGCCTGGAGTGACTTAGGGAAATCACGGAAAACCTAAATCAGGATGGCCGGACGCGGGATTGAACCGTCGTCCTCCCGAATGCGAGTCCAGTGTCTAACCCAGGGCCGGCCGAAATTCTGCACGCGTGCGGTGCTCCTGCACATGTGCAACTTCCGGGACACAGCGTGCACATCGCAGCCGTCAGCGTTCATGTAGTGCATGTTTCTACGCACAGATGTCGCTTTATCCACTTGCTGGGATACTCTGTACCGGCGCATTCTAGGGCTCTTTCCACAGCTTGCTAGCCAACCATGGGAAGGTCATTGAGGCCTACTTTTATGGTAACAGTTTAACCCAGTAAGACAAGTAATACAGTTAACAACCGTGGGTTTTTATTAAGGCAGCTTGACTGGCGGCACGTAAATACGCGTAATGTTTTTGATCTAGTATTTAAGAAAGATAGCACTTAGCGACTTCCAACGAACCTTATTCATGATTTCAAATAACATTAAACTAATTCAAGGTTTCCTATAACTAATTCTCGGTGCCCTCAGTTACACCCACATAATTTCTGTCTCACTGACCTCTGAACAGAATGATAACCGCAGACCTCTCGATGATTACCTGTTATTTCAATACCATTATTGTTATATCTTTCATCAGTTACGTCTGAAATCTGTATAATAACCGACAATTAGATAAATGTTATGTTTTATCGACTTCAGCTGAGCGTAACCCTTCACACATTAAAAAAAAGAACGCTAAATGTAAGTGTACATTGGAACAATCGGTTTAATGACTAACTTTCCTGATAATAATGTAACATGCAGCAGAATGAGGCAATAATGCACAGTTAGTAAACAATAATTTTTAATTATAAAAGGAATAAATCCGAACACGTTTATCACTGGTCATGAGAAATGATAATCGAGTTGATGTGTCTCATCCATTTTCTTAAGGACATTTAATTTTGCTTGCCGTTCTTCGCTGTTGAGTACTCTACACTCGTCTTTGTGATATGTATTGTAGTGTCTTTCAATTGAAAGCTTACACTGGCTGCCTATTATTCGGCGGCACAGCAAACATTGTGAGTTTTTACCAACGGCTACAAAAAAGAATTGCAGTTCCGAGTCATTTTTAAACGACTGAGAACATAGATCTCTCGTCCTTTGCTTTTTCCCAGTATCTACCATTTCTCAGTACTTCTCTGTTAAGGTTACGGTTACTAGGGGTAAACGAGACGGGGTATGTTGCGCTCTTGCTTGTACCACATAAACAGGAAAGTGGAGCCGTCGCCTGACGATGTCACCCATGCCGCCTCCTTTCTCCAGCAGACCTTGTCTGAGGCCGTGGAGGCCCACGTCCCTACTGTCGCCATCCACCCCCACCGTCCTACCTTACCCCCACAGGCCGTCCTCCTCCTCCGTGAATCCCGTCGTCTCTACCGTGCCTTCCTCCGCACGCGTGACCCGGACACACTACGACGCCACCGGCAACTCCAGCGACACATTCGTAATTTGCTCGCGGCTAAGAAACGCCGGGACTGGCGACAGACATGCACCCGTTTAAATGCAACCCTACCAATCAACTCGTCCAAGTTCTGGTCGGCCTTCCGTCGCCTTACCGGAACTAAACCCTCCCTCTATTATCCTCTTCTCCATGATGATCACCCTTTCCCTGACACCCTTAGTAAGGCCCATCACTTTGCCTCCTACCTCTCCGATGTATTTTCCATCCCCGATGATCCCCAGTTCGATTACTCCCTCTTCCCGGATATCCGCGATCGAACTGACACCTCTGTCCCTCCCCTCGCTCCTGGTTTCCAGTACTTGGACAGCATTGCACACACGGACCTCAATGCCCCTATCACTACACAGGATCTCATTGCTACACTCCGCACAAAACGCAACACCGCTCCTGGTCACGATCGTGTCACCTACCGTCACCTTCGTGAAGCTCCTGTCTCTTTCCTCTCCACCCTGGCCAGGCTCTACAATGTAACCCTGTCCACCGGTTACTTCCCCGACCTGTGGAAAACCTCCCGTATCCTCATGTTCCTTAAACCTGGCAAACCGCCATCCGCCGTCTCCTCCTACCGTCCAATCAGCCTTACCTCGGTCTTCAGCAAGGTCCTGGAATCTATCCTCACGCGACGCATCCACCAGCATCCCCGCCAGCACCGCCTCCTTCCCGTTACCCAGTGTGGCTTTCGGCCGTCCTTCTCTTCCGACGACCTTCTCCTTCACCTCATCTCCTTTTCGACCAGCTTAATTCCCGTCGCTCCGCAATCTTCCTCTCCCTGGACCTCGAACGTGCATATGACCGCGTATGGCATTCCGGTCTCCTCTTCAAGCTCCAAACCTTCGCCCTTCCCATTAACTACGTCGGTCTGATCGGTTCCTTTCTCTCCCGCCGTCCTTCCTATGTCACCATCCATAACACAGATTCCTACACCCTTTTCCCCTCTGCCGGTGTGCCCCAAGGCTCCGTCCTCTCCCCCCTTCTGTACCTTTTGTACACGGCGGACATGCCGCTGCCGTCAGCCCCCGTCCACCTTCTCCAGTTTGCCGATGACACCGCCTTCCTTGCCCTTACCCCCACCCTACAGCGCTCCCAACACCTTCTCCGATCCCATCTTGACCGGTTCACCGCTTGGTGCAACCAGTGGTTGCTCAAGGTCAATCCCTCCAAAACCCAGGCGATCATTGTAAGCAAAACCACCTCTTCCTTCCGCCTCCTTGATTTCTATCTCACCATCTATGGCCGTCCTATCGCCCTCACTCCCACCCTTAAGTACCTTGGCGTCACCCTCGACCGTCGCCTCTCCTGGACTCCCCACCTCCGGACAATCCAAGCCAAGGCACGCTCCCGACTCAGTCTCCTCAAGCTCCTCTCCCTTTCCGGGACCACTGCTGCCAGAAATCATGTGCAGTGACTTTCTGTAATATCGCGGAAAGAATACCCAGCTTCTCGGAGTTCTGTTACAAGCCCTCATACAAACTCAGTGTGCTGTTGATAACGGCGTCTTTGTCATCTTAAAGGCTTTCTTCGCTATCATCAACTCACTATGTGCAACCTCAAAGCCAACTTACGCTCACGATCGTTACAGTGTGTATTTAAAGCAGACCTGATTTGAATCCTTATAGTGGTGTTACTAGCGCCACTCTTATGCTTCTGGCGACATCATCTTTCAGATGGAACAAGCTTACCAACTTTCGTTTATCTCGCACAACTCCTGTTTGGTGTTGGGATTTCTTTTTTTGTCAGTGTACTTTCGAAGTAATCCAGCCGCACATTTTCTGAAACAGAACTTATTTGTATCACATCCCTTTTATTTCTAATAAGTTGTTTCAACATTTAATAGGCTTTAGATTGATGCCACTTTATATCCTACGACATTTCACTCAGCTTTGCTGTTTTATTTCCCTGGTCTCTCTTCTGACCATTGCTGAGTGCCGTTTATATTCGATGTAGTCTCACTGCTTCCTCGATTGCAGATATTTCGGGTAAGCCTGTTTCTTACATTTTATCGTGTCCGCTAGTTCTTTGTTTCCAGTTTAGGAGTATCGTTTTGTTTTTATATTCATGCTTTATCCTAAAGCTTCATCAGCAGCTACTTTTATTATTCTTACTTCTTTCCAGTCTTCATTAATGTTCCTTTCCCCTTGCACGTCTATTTTTACTGCATGTAAAGGTTTTCTATGAAACCATCTAAGACTCTTGTAGCAAACGTGTTCTATAAACTTCTTCCATTATTTGTTTTGTATTAGAGCTTTTAGTGCTGTACAAAGGGATTGTCAGTTTTGATATTAACAGAAAATGGTCAGTACTAACGTCGTATCCTCTGTAGATTCTGGTGTCTTATAACATTGGTGTGGGTTTCCCATTGGCATGTAGATTTATGAATATTTTTATGGGGAATAACTAGTTGTCATTCTGACGTTATTGGAGGTAAAACATCTTTTGATTAATCTCTGTTGTAGTTTTTGGTATGTGGCCCACTATTCCTTTAATGGTAGATTTACCTATCCTTGAACTGAAATCCCCAGCAATTAATAAATATTCTGCATTAGGTATTCCATTAATCGTCGCCTGCATGCATTTCAGGGTGCGTTTCTTCTCTTAACGCGTGGTCCGGAGCATATATACCAAATATATTCACCAGCTTTCTCAACATCTTTACCTGTACATGTATCAGTTTTTCATTTATGAATATGTCAGATTGGAGACATTTTCTGTGCGTATTTTTAATCATAAGTGCAACACCCGCTCTTGCCCGTTCAGTTCTACTTGCTTCACTCTTTGTTTCTGATATTACAGCTACCTAAAATTTTTTAGTGTTTAGTTTCTACGTTAGTTGCTTATCTTTAGCGCTTGTTCCCTTAATATTCCATGAGACTTTTTCAGAATTTCCAAGCCCTTTTATTCTTAAACCTTCTCTTCGCTTTGGCCGTATCAACAGCTCAGTCCGTTTTTCTGTTTTATTTTTGTGAGTAGTGTTATGATTCCCCAGTTACAGGATATCAATCTGTGACCACGGTGGCTAAGTGGTGGGGCTACCTCCTTTAGGTAGCCCAACACACCCGTTTTTCTTACGACTTTGCCTTCCTTAGATGGTGGCTTTCACTACGACTACGGATCCATCTCTCCAGGTTTTGTAGTGTGTCCTCTTTTCTTCATCAAGGTTGTTTCCTGTAACAGGGTCGTCTTCCCTACTAAGAGCAGCCCCCCGCTCCCCCCCCTTCCCCCCCCCCCCCCCCCAGCTAATGCTACCGAACATTCTCAACTGCTCTTCGCCTGATTCCTGCCCAAGAGACCCGCCTGGCAAGGATGGTCCTGACAGGCGTTTAAACCCCCGTGCAGCAGAGCTCTCTGAGTCATAGAAGGGTGCACAATGTTACTCTCAACGGTAATGTGGCAGTCCTCACAGGTGAGTTTTGGTAGGTATTAATTTTAGTCGCATTTTTTGTTACTCTTCGTCAGGAACCGCTGAGTCTGTGTAACAACACAGATGTCGTCGAATGCAATTCCATTTTCTGAAAGGCGTTCTGCCATGGCTGATCATCCACGAGCTGTTAAGACATAACCCGAAACAACATTTAGATGTCTTCGTGCGGGAAAGTTGGAAGAAGGGGGAAGTGAGACGAGTATACCTCAGGAGGTTGGTATTTCTCACAGGTTGTTTCACCCGCATGGGGAATGTTTCGAGGCACCGACACTGCTGCCCAAAGAAGAGCCGGTGGTGGAACTACAGCATCAGATGACCGCTATATTTTCCAACAGGCAAGAAGCGATCAACATTAAACAGCGGGTGATGCTGTAACCACCTCTAACAGGAATGCAGGGCACAGAAGCTCATGCTCCACACTGGGACGGCGACTACAAGGTGCTGGTCTCTTTACCTCAAGACCAGCTCACTGTGTTCTGTTGACACTCGATCATCGGTGGCTCCGTCTGAAATGGTACCAAGAGCACAGGAACTGGACCAAAAAGGACAGGGCGTGGAGGGGGCGGGGAAGGGTCGGTTCATGTTTTCTTCTTTGATGAGAGGAGATTCATTCTGAGTATTGCTTCTGGACGTATTCCCATATGGCAAGAGGTGGTGTTACGTAATGCACCGATTACGAGAAATAGGACTTCAGTCGCCTACGGGCACTGAAATAAATCAATCGTAAGGATTGAAAATTTGTGTCGCACCGGGACTCGAATCGGTGGTTCTACTTCTCTAGAACGGTTACCTTAACCGCTTCGGTCATCCGGAAATGCATCTTAACATGCATTCATTGATCATGTCTCGATTGTTTCTCTCTCTCTGACCAGCTAATTTAACTTCCCTTATCAGTATTGGCCTGATGAATTCCAAAGACAATCGATTAGCAATAAATTTTTGGAATTTACTGTATTTATGGTATGTGAAGTGCAGAACTCAAATATCAGTTTCCCGAAGCAGTTCGACATAGCTCTCAAAATTCTCGAGGGAATAGAGTTTCAATTTTTCTGAGGGACTCTAATTCAAAAAAATGGAGGATAATTTTTCGCTGGTACTTGTGGTACCACATATCGATACTACCCCACGGGCGTCTCGTGATTGGCAGCAGAATTGCAAGTTTCCATCAGAAACCGATAGCGGTCGTGCAGGATCTGGTGGACCCAATGGCGCATGCCCACTGAGCCACGCCTCCAGCAGCTCTCGGTTACGAGAGTCCTCTGGGGCCACGAGATAGCATGGCCGGCGGCAGCCCGACCACCCACTCGCGCTTGGAGCCACTTCGCTACATGAAGCTGCGCAGACGCCGCGTAGTTGCGGCTCCGATTCAATCGTTGGTGCTGTAGTTCAGAGAGACTCTTCCTTGTTGACACAGAGAGATGGAATCCATTTCTTTCCACATTATTTATAATAGGTCTTCGTACACTTGGAGAACTACAAGTTAAGTAAATTTTGTGTTTACTGTGTTAACTTGTTCGTTAATCATTTCTGCTCCTGTCCAGCCTCCTTACGATGACACTTGTTGAATCAGTTTGTAGAACACGTCTCCCCACAGTTGTGTTTGAAGTCGTACATAACAGTTCTGTGATAGAATACTTGCCTATCAAGGAGGTGACTGGGGCTGAATTCCCGACTGTTCCGAATTTTTAACCAATAATGTTCGGTCTATGAGAATATCCTTGAAGCATAAAATACATAAAATTGAAAAATAATAAAAAAAAATCGGTAGCGCTCAGGACTCGTAATCAGCGGTTCGAGTCTCGTATTGGTGACCATGTATTTCATTTGTTTCCTTTTGTTCGAATACCTCCATCATTTCAATACAAAAATCATCAATTATATGCTAATTAAAAATTATGCAAATTCAAATTGCATGGAAGTTCAGGGGAAACGCGATAGCAGCGGACCATTTGTATAGAATGGCCAGCACAGTGGTTAGACCAGGACCGGCCAAAAGCTGCACAGTGTGCAGACGTGCGGAAGTGCTGCACATGTGCGCACGTGTGCGACAGCATCTGTTATTAGACATGTGTCCTAAATGAACGGCGACGGCTTTTTTTTTCTTTATTGTGATTTTAATACCAGTATAACAGGTAGGCTGGCAGCAGCACAATACGCCGCTCTTCAGCCAAAGATAGTACAATGATAAAACAGAAGACACATGGGTTGGAACAAAACGGTGGGAGAAAAAACAGTAGACACATGAACATAAAAAACATGAGGCCGTTCACACTCGATGACAATGCACACTACAAACTGTTGACACGAGGCACAAACACTGAAGATGTCGATGGCACTGGTGAACGATGGAGTGTGACGGTGAACACTGAACACTAAACATGACGGCACACACGAAACACTGATGGCGGTGATCTCCGGCGCGCGAATGTCCACTTAGCGTATGCGAGTCTGGGGACCTGCCAAGAGGGGAACAGGGGTGAGGTGGGGGAGAGGGGAGAAAAAGGATGCCAATGGCTGAGGAGACGGGGGCAGGAGGAGAGGGACAGGGGAGGGGAAGCCCAGGAGAGGAGGGGGGAGAAATGGAGGAGGGAGGGGGAAGGGAGAGAAGGGAGGGAGGGTGCCCAGAGGAGCAAGCACAGGAGGAGGGCGGGAGGATCAAAGTTTGTAGGAGGGGTAGATGGAGGGGAGGAGGGCATCATCAGGGTGGGGGAGCTGGCGGAAGCCACCTTGGGAGAGGGTAAGGAGGGTGGAGAGATGGAGACCGGGTGGGACGTGCGAATACAGACGCGGCAGCGGGTGGGGGTGGGAGAGGATGGGGGAGACGAGCGGGTGAGGAGGATCGAGTTTGCGGGAGGTGTACAGGATCCGTATCCATTAAAGGAAAAGGAGGAGGTGGGGGAAGGGGATGAGATCGTACAGGATCCGCGTGGGGGAGGGGAGACGGATGCGATAGGCGAGGCGGAGAGCATGACGTTCAAGGATTTGGAGGGATTTACAAAAGGTAGGGGGGGCGGAGATCCAAGCCGGATGGGCATAACAAAGGATAGGGCGGATGAGGGACTTATAGGTGTGGAGGATGGTGGAGCGGTAGTGTCTGCTCCCAGATATCCCTCTGGGCCGTTGCTGGGAGACCAATGGACATTCACTGCAGGGATATACCCTTTGAGCCCCTGCTTGGCTTGCAACAGAGAGGGACTAGCTCTCACCAATGGTTGTTGGAGGTGCTCGTTGATTGAGGACGAATGAGTGCTTCAAGTTGGCCGAATATTGCTGGGCGGCTTCGGCGTCCTCTCGTGACCGTTATCGGTACCTCCACTCCGTTGGGAGCTTGACTGTCGAAGGACGCGAAGCTGCTTGGAGACCCGTTCCTTAACCATATTGTGAACTAACATGAGATTTTTTTTTGAGTCATCAGCCTTCTCACTGGTTTGATGAGGGCCCGCCACGAATTCCTCTCCTGTGCCAAACTCTTCATCTCAGAGAAGCACTTGCAACCTATGTCCTCAATTACTGCTGGATCTATTCCAATCTCTTGTCTCCCTCTACAGTTTTTATCCTCTACAGCTCCCTTTAGAACCGTGGAAATTATTCCCTGATGTCTTAACAGGTATCCTGTCATCCCATCCCTTCTTCTTGTCAGTGTTTTCCATATAGTCCTTTCCGATTCTGCGCAATACCTCCTCATTCCTTACCTTACCAGTCCACCTAATTTCCAACATTCGCCTCTACCACCACACCTCAAATGCTTCGATTCTCTTCTTTTCCGGTTTTTCGCGAGTCCATGTGTCACTACCAATCAGTTCTGAGCTCCAAACGTTCATTCTCAGAAATTTCTTCCTCAAATTAAGGGCTCTGTTTGATAACAGCAGACTTCTCTTATCCAGGAATCCCCTTTTTGCCAGTACTTGTCTGTTTTTGATGTCCTCCTTGCTCCGTCCGTCATTGGTTATTTTGCTACCTCGGTAACAGAATTCAAAATGACTGAGCACTATGCGACTTAACTTCTAAGGTCATCAGTCGCCTAGAACTTAGAACTACTTAAACCTAACTAACCTAAGGACATCACACACATCCATGCTCGAGGCAGGATTCGAACCTGCGACCGTAGTGTTCACGCGGATCCAGACTGAAGCGCCTAGAACTGCACGGCCACACCGGCCGGCGGTAACAGAATTCCTACTACTTCGTGACGATCAGTCTTGGTGTTAGGTTTCTCCCTGTTCTCATTTCTACTACTTCTCATTACTTTTGTCTTTCTATTTCTACTACTTCTCATTACTTTTGTCTTTCTTCGATTTACTCTCAATCTATATTCTGTACTCATTAGAATTTTTATTCCGTTCAGCAGATTCTGTAAATCTTCTCCACTTTCACTGAGGGTAGGAATGTCATCAGCGAATCTTATCACTTATATCCTTTTACTTTGAATTTCACTTCCACTCTCCGACCTTTTTTTTATTTGCATCATTCCTTCTTCAGTTTATAGATATTACCAGTCTTTCCCTTTAGCTTACCCCTATTTTCCTCAGTATTTCGAACATTCTACACCATTTTACATTGTCGAATGCTTTCTCCAGATCGACAAATCCTGAGTTTAGTCTTGCTTCCATTATGAATTCCAACGTTAGAACTGCCTCGCTGGGGCCTCATCTTTCCTAAAGCCAAACTCATGCTCTTCTAACACATTTTCAGTTTTCTTTTCCATACTTCTGTATGCTTTACCGTGACTGTTACTGAGATTAAATGAAACAACAAGTTCACTGTTACCAGTCACCGTTTTATTTTTATTTCTTTCCACGACGCGTTTGGGTGGATTTGCATTAGTTAGTATTACATTTGTGTGTGTGTTGTGTTACGATTTTTGGAGGAACTTGTGGCACTGCCTAGTGGAGAAACAAGACACTATTTCAGAACATGATTTAGGATTACTTTTGACAAAAAATTAACTGATATCTAATGGTAAACATTAAATAAGTACTGTGTGCACGACCGAGACTCGAACTCGGGACCTTTGCCTTTCGCGGGCAAGTGCTCTACCAACTGAGCTACCGAAGCACGACTCACGCCCGGTACTCACAGCTTTACTTCTGCCAGTACCTCGTCTCCTACCTTCCAAACTTACAGAAGCTCTCCTGCGAACCATGCAGAACTAGCACTCCTGAAAGAAAGGATATTGCGGAGAAATGGCTTAGCCACAGCCTGAGGGATGTTTCCAGAATGAGATTTTCACTCTGCAGCGGAGTGTGCGCTGATATGAAACTTCCTGGCAGATTAAAACTGTGTGCCCGACCAAGACTCGAACTCGGGACCTTTGTCTTTCGCGGGCAAGTGCTCTACCAACTGAGCTACCGAAGCACGACTCACGCCCGGTACTCACAGCTTTACTTCTGCCAGTACTTCGTCTCCTACCTTCCAAACTTTACAGAAGCTCTCCTGCGAACCTTGCAGAACTAGCACTCCTGAAAGAAAGGATATTGCGGAGACATGGCTTAGCCACAGCCTGGGGGATGTTACCAGAATGAGATTTTCACTCTGCAGCGGAGTGTGCGCTGATATGAAACTTCCTGGCAGATTAAAACTGTATGCCCGACCGAGACTCGAACTCGGGACCTTTGCCTTTCGCGGGCAAGTGCTCTACCAACTGAGCTACCGAAGCACGACCCACGCCCGGTGCTCACAGCTTTACTTCTGCCAGTACCTCGTCTCCTACCTTCCAAACTTTACAGAAGCTCTCCTGCGAACCTTGCAGAACTAGCACTCCTGAAAGAAAGGATATTGCGGAGACATGGCTTAGCCACAGCCTGGGGGATGTTACCAGAATGAGATTTTCACTCTGCAGCGGAGTGTGCGCTGATATGAAACTTCCTGGCAGATTAAAACTGTGTGCCCGACCAAGACTCGAACTCGGGACCTTTGCCTTTCGCGGGCAAGTGCTCTACCAACTGAGCTACCGAAGCACGACTCACGCCCGGTACTCACAGCTTTACTTCTGCCAGTACCTCATCCAGAAGGTCTAGGAAATTTATACTGTCATCTTTTTGGTGTTCAACTGTGAATTTTATGTTTTCATGGGAGTTGTTGAATAACTGATTCAACTCACTGATGTCATCTTTAGTGCCTGTGATTAAAATGATGGTATCATCTACATACCTGTAGTAGTAGATGATATATTTGAGGAGGTGGTGATTGGAATTCAGGATTTTGTCTTCTAGGTTACTTATATATATTTCTGCTAGCAATTTGGAAAGATTTGAGCCCATTGCCAGACCATCTGTTTGTTTGTAGATTTTGTTGTTAAATTTAAAATAGTTGTGTGAAAGTGTGAATTCATACAAGTCCATTAGTTCATTAATGTGAGTTGAAGGGATTTTTTTTGTGTTTATGTAGGTTGGCATTGATTATCTATAGTGTGGGATCTATTGGCACAGAGGAATAAAGGTTTTGTATGTCAAATGAGGAAGCGTGGCTCCATCAGGTACTTGTATGTTTTTGACATATTGTGTGATCCTGTTGTGTTTTTAAGTGTTCTCTCATTATTGAATGTGTATGCTTGTTTGAGAATTCTGAAGAGTATTTTATTGAGCTTGAGTGTTCGGCTGTTCCTACAGTTCACTATGGCCCTGATGGGGGTCCAATTTTTCTGGATCTTTGGTTATGATCTAAGGTAAGGTGCTTGTGGGCTCATTGTTACAATGTTCCTTTCTTCTTCGATGGTGAATAGAAAGTTAATGTTGTTTGAAATGTGTTTAATCTCCTTTTGTATTCTGGCTGTTGGATCTTCATGTATTTCAGTTATGTTGCTGGTTTGGAAGAAGTCTAAAGTTTTTTCTATGTATGTTGTTCTGTCCATTACAACAGTTGTTTTGCCCTTGTCAGCTTTTACAATTATTGCATTATTCATGTTTAATTTAGTCTTAATGGTACGTGTAAGGGCTTCTTCTCTTTTCTTGTATGCTGGGAATGGTTTTGCAATTTCCTTTTCAATGATTTCGTTAATTTTGTGGCAGGCTGATATTCTGTCAGTTTGCTTCTTAAAGGCGATGGTCGAGATCTGTGTGACACAAGTGATCTTAAAGTTTTAAGCTTAAAGCTTAACGATATGTTTCACGACACCGTTCACATGCGCAACACAGGGCCTACCAAGAGTCAGCAATGCTCGGCAGTTGAACACGATATGTAAAGTACAAGTTATAAAAAGAGAAAGCTTTCGAAAATAAAATATTCAGTATTCACACATATAGAAATATTTTTTATAGAAAGCTTACAGTTTATCGTGGACAGCTGTAGGCGATAATCCGCTCGCACAGGCGCTAACGCCACTGGACACTACGGCTTTCCCCTGAGGGTGCTTGTGCATGGAATTGTCTTTTCTCTATGCACATCAGAGAGGAGGCCGCCCCTCGGTGTTTTTCTGGCGTGAGAAAGTTTGTTGCTTCCGTCAAAACATAACGAACTGTCCAATCCAATGTGACGACGCTCCAGTCTCCAGCCACGTGCAGTCGGTGCTTAGCAATGGAGAGAGACTGTTCTAACCCAGTTCCAAGCTTATGGATCAGAATGATGCTTTTTGCAAGGTTGAATGGGAAGTTTCAGTTGCATTTCCCTGCTTTTACGTAGAAAAGCGAACATATTCTTTCGTCAGATTGGCATCAGCTTTCAACATCCCCTCCAAATGGGTCCTGAGAATGATGAGATCACTGGGAAGCTCTCTCGAAGACAGACGATTCCTTTCCCGGCTGTCTTCTGCTGCTGACGGCCGTCCTCTCGTACGGTACTTGAAGTGAGTGAGTTATGCTGAGGTTTTTCATCTTTTATGCTCATTTATCTATGTTTAATATTTGTCTTATTTTTGATGCTTTTACCCAGATGTGAAGTCTGATACACTGATGAGCCAAAACATAATGACTACCTGTTTGTCTGTCTTTGGAATGAAATACAGCCCATCTCTGTGGCCGAGCGGTTCTAGGCGCTTCAATCCGGAACCACGCTGCTGCTACGGTCGCAGGTTCGAATCCTGCCTCGGGCATGGATGTGTGTGTTGTCCTTAGGTTAGTTACGTTTAAGTAGTTCTACGTCTAGGGGACTGATGACCTCAGATATTAAGTCCCATAGTGCTTAGAGCCATTTTGAACGAAATACACTCCTGGAAATGAAAAAAAGAACACATTGACACCGGTGTGTCAGACCCACCATACTTGCTCCGGACACTGCGAGAGGGCTGTACAAGCAATGATCACACGCACGGCACAGCGGACACACCAGGAACCGCGGTGTTGGCCGTCGAATGGCGCTAGCTGCGCACCATTTGTGCACCGCCGCCGTCAGTGTCAGCCAGTTTGCCGTGGCATACGGAGCTCCATCGCAGTCTTTAACACTGGTAGCATGCCGCGACAGCGTGGACGTGAACCGTATGTGCAGTTGACGGACTTTGAGCGAGGGCGTACAGTGGGCATTCGGGGGGCCGCGTGGACGTACCGCCGAATTGCTCAACACGTGGGGCGTGAGGTCTCCACAGTACATCGATGTTGTCGCCGGTGGTCGGCGGAAGGTGCACGTGCCCGTCGACCTGGGACCGGACCGCAGCGACGCACGGATGCACGCGAAGACCGTAGGATCCTACGCAGTGCCGTAGGGGACCGCACCGCCACTTCCCAGCAAATTAGGGGCACTGTTGCTCCTGGGGTATCGGCGAGGACCATTCGCAACCGTCTCCATGAAGCTGGGCTACGGTCCCCCACACCGTTAGACCGTCTTCCGCTCACGCCTCCAGTGGTGTCGCGACAGGCGTGAATGGAGGGACGAATGGAGACGTGTCGTCTTCAGCGATGAGAGTCGCTTCTGCCTCGGTGCCAATGATGGTCGTATGCGTGTTTGGCGCCGTGCAGGTGAGCGCCACAATCAGGACTGCATACGACCGAGGCACACAGGGCCAACACCCGGCATCATGGTGTGGGGAGCGATCTCCTACACTGGCCGTACACCACTAGTGATCGTCGAGGGGACACTGAATAGTGCACGGTACATCCAAACCGTCATCGAACCCATCGTTCTACCATTCCTAGACCGGCAAGGGAACTTGCTGTTCCAACAGGACAATGCACGTCCGCATGTATCCCGTGCCACCCAACGTGCTCTAGAAGGTGTAAGTCAACTACCCTGGCCAGCAAGATCTCCGGATCTGTCCCCCATTGAGCACGTTTGGGACTGGATGAAGCGTCGTCTCACGCGGTCTGCACGTCCAGCACGAACGCTGGTCCAACTGAGGCGCCAGGTGGAAATGGCATGGCAAGCCGTTCCACAGGACTACATCCAGCATCTATACGATCGTCTCCATGGGAGAATAGCAGCCTGCATTGCTGCGAAAGGTGGATATACACTGTACTAGTGCCGACATTGTGCATGCTCTGTTGCCTGTGTCTATGTGCCTGTGGTTCTGTCAGTGTGATCATGTGATGTATCTGACCCCAGGAATGTGTCAATAACGTTTCCCCTTCCTGGGACAATGAATTCACGGTGTTCTTATTTCAATTTCCAGGAGTGTACAAAATTTCTTCTGCGTATCAGAGATTCGTCAGTTGGTTGGTAGGTTTGTGGACGAATGCGGCATTAGATGTCTATCCACAGGTCATGTAATTCTCGTAAATAACGGACCGCTGATTTGCGCGCGCGGTGATGACGCCCATTAGCGACCCAGACGGGTTCTACAAAATTTACGTCAGGCGAATTTGGTCGCCGAGACATCAACCTGAGTTCACTATAATGCTCCTTAAACCAATGTATCACGGTTCTGGCTCCGAGACAGAGACAATTATGCTGCTGAAAAATGATATCGCCGTCGGGGAGCAGGTGAAGCATGAAGGGATGCAGGTGGTTCGCAGCTTTCAGCTTCGATTACTACCACAGGTCCTGTGCAAACGAAGGAGAATGTCTCCCATCGCATAATACTGCTCCCAACAGCCAGTGTTAGTGACGCGCTGAATGTTTCGAACCGCCGTTGATCTCGATGACGGCGTTTGTGGAGATGACCATCGACCTGATTCAGCAAAAGTTTGATTCTCCCGGAGAGCCGATACGTTTCCATTGATTGACGATCGAATCCCGGTGGTCCCGTGCCCACTGCAATCTAATTGACTATGTCGTTGGGTCAAAATGTGCAGAAGTAGGGGTGATCTGCTGCGGAGCTCCGTGTTCAACAATATGCAATGGACAGTGTGCTCCGGAACACTTTTGCGTGCACCAGCATTGCGCTTCTTCGCCATAGACGCCACAGAACACGATATATCCTTCTTTACAGAGCAGACAACCCTCTGAACCCCACATTCTGTGAAGAGCGTGGACGTCCAACCATTTAACGCCTAGTGGTAGTTTCACTGTCCTTCTATCCGTGGATGTTCACGACCGGTAGCACGTGAACATAAGATCAGCTTTGCCGGTTCCGAGATACTCGTTCAAAGCCTCTGCGTAATAATAATCTGCCCTTTGTCAAAGTCGCGTATCACGATGGATTTCCCCATTTGCAGCCCATATGTTCGCCAGGTTGATCCTCCGACCACCTCTGCTGCGCTCACATACACTGCTGGCCACCGTAAATGCAACACCAAGAAAGACAAGAGGTAGCACAACAAGATTTATTTTGTAGATAACATGTTGACCAAGTATCAAATGATTACGTTTACAGACGTCTGTGACATGTGGTTCCTGCCAGAATCAGTAGCCAGAGTAGCCGCCATTGTGGGAGATCAGCGTATAAAATAAATAAAAATAAAATGGAATAAAATATTAATGATTAATTATTCTGTATGTATGATGATTGGTTGTAATTGGTATTTGCTTATCTGGAACGTGGACGTTTAATTATTCGGTATCAGACGCTTGACAATGGCTATTTGGAAAAGGCAATGTAACTCGTAGTTGACCGTGAAAGAAAACTGAAATAATCGGACTTCGTAATTAAATCGTTTCCCAAGACTGCTGCGGTAGGTACGGACTCATGATCTAATCTCAATATTACAATGATTTGCCAGCCATGCCAATACGTCGTACAGAGGTGATTGTCTACTAAACATAAAAAAGTTACACAGTTAGTTAAATCAGATATATTCAATGAAATAGCCTACAGTTCATAATCCTACTTACTTTTATAAATATAAATTCATTACAGAATCGAGTGCCTAGTGTGGTTGCAACTCGCAGTATTCTTCTATAACATGAAAATATGGCGGTGTGCCAGACAATAAAATAAAATACGTGCTTCTCGCACCACTTCTACCTGAGCTCTCTCCTCTCTTAATCAAACATAAGAGTAACGTAATTATTCTTTTGTCTTTATCAGCGACACAGCGCTGCAGTTGTGTGCCATAGGCTTTATTTATTAGTCACTGATTATTTATTTAATTAATATTTCGCGTTTCCGCGGAAACTCACGCTCGGCATGCAAATGTGCCTTTATATTGCCCCCTGAATTGTGAGGCGAAACGACACACCTGCAGGCGAGCAATTCACCTAAAGGCACAAGTAAATCTAAGTTATCTACAACTATTCACATGACTTACATTACACACATTATACACATTATATACAAAATTTGAATGACGCGGGTGCGTCGTAAAAGTTCTTATGTTGGCAGATAGAGTGCGCGCATGCGCAGAAGCGTCTGTGTGACTCCGGCAGTGCCGTTATATCATACAGTTAGATCACGCGGCACAGTAATGCAGTTCATATTGTTCGTGTGCGCGCGTATCTTAGTCGTTGCACAAAGAAAATATTCAACCAAGATTACATATGAAGACTACATTCTATAACAGGTAACTTAGTTTTAAATTTACAATATTTGTTATATCACAATACAACTCAGATTGTTGAATGTTCTTAGTTACATAGTATTGTTTTGAAATACTTCAAAGAAAAATGTCCGTATGTTTCAGGTGCGTCGACCTATTCACATCGTGTCGTTATTACAGTTCATATTCATCTGCTGCACAATAATTTTTTCACAGGTTAGTATCATCGTTGTATAACAACGTGATTAAAACATAAGCGTGTCCATTTCCATTTCCATTATAGTCGTTGTGATGCAGTTCGTTGTGACTAAAAAACATTGTTTATTACAGATCTGACGTGACCCGTTAGTAATTGGTCCACGTGCAGTTCGTTTTTTACATTCCGTGGAAGCTTGGTTGCAGAACCTCGGACGGCACATAGCTGGCGTGGATCCTTGGACAGTCCAGGTAAGAGTGTCCGTCACATTTCGAGAACATTTCATTCCCTGAAGTTCCAACCAAAATTCTTCCACCCGTCGTGTTGTTTTCTGGACAGGCACTTTGTGTCCGTTTAATCCAGTTAACATCTTGAAGTTAGGTACTGTAGTATTGTCACTAGACGATGCACGAATTATGCACTTCACATTTTCAGTTTTTTTTGCTGAATATAGCTCACCTAAATGTTCGTAGTTATTAATCAAAGAAATGGTTCATCGCGTTTACATAGGTACGATGCATAATGAATGTCATTAACAGTTTCTTTCACATAGGTTTCTGCGTAGTTGCAGAGTTAGTAATGTTCATTAATATCCGTGAACAATGGTTCACTATGCAATGTCCTTTTGGCACTCGTTTTGTTCAAATTTCTTTTACATAGTAACAGTTACATTATACATCATTGAAAGAGAAGAAAAAAAATATAAGTAATCATACATACACACGTCACATATTTTCTTAGCATAAACATAATACAGTTGCACATAAACATGTTTACATCATCATTACATAGCTATAAATTATCTCATTGTGTCACATTTGATTACATGAATTGCAGATATTTACGTCCTCTTTATCAGTTTTGCTGGGATTTTATCGATGTTTATTTTGTGATGTCATCTGAAATTAAGATAGGTTAGACACAACATTCATTACATCAGTAGGCAAGACCAGGCATTTTCACTACTCAATAAATATTCAAAATAGTAAGAGAGAAAATGTTTGATTCCTCGCGTTTTGTGCGTGTGTGTATAGTGTCTGTGTGGCCTTGACTACTGATAGATGCTTTTCGTGTTGAGAGATGTGCGTCTAATCTATTTCTCAAAGTAAAAGTTCGCTTCACAGATGACGTCTGTCGTTTCGTCAGGTGTCACACCAAGTCAGTGATACCTACAGTCACAAATGTTCCGTGAAAAAATTAATATATCATTCACTGCTACGTAAACATAAATTTTATTTTAATATTCCGTCTTCCAGGTGGTGGCGCGCGCTGAAAGAAGAGTTCTTCTGCCTTCAACTGCGTCACTGGAACCGCTGAAATGAAAATTTCTATACTACTTACTATCTGTGTTGTAGCAACAGAGTTTTTTTTGGAGTTGCTTAGCAATGTTTTGATGGATGTGACTTTGACATTATTCCGCATGAAATGCTCTAAGATCTCGGTGTGCGTATAGCCCAATAATTTTGTTAGTTCTACGATGTTGTAACAAATACGCACCAGGATGCGGTATGCTAACAATTATATAAGGTCCTTCATATAGCAGACGCCACTTAGCGTTGCGTCGTTTGAGTGCTACAGATTTATGATGAGTACGAAGTAGTACAAGCATTCCTACCTCGAATTTTTGTTTTCTTCTTATTATGTTTCTGTGATGTTTGTTTCGTATCTGTGCGTGATGTGTCAGCGTAGTCAAAACTTCTTTTATTTTCTGTTCAGGTGTGATTTCCTTGTCTGACAACTTAGGTAATGGTTCTATCCACTGATCGTTCTGTTTGCAATTGAACATGATCTCGTTAGGTGTGTAATTTGTATCGTAAATATTTAAGTTATTGTGTACGTCTTCGAAAAGACTTAGGTAGGACACCCAATTAGTATGGTTTGATGAAATATAGGTCCTCACGAATCGGTTTAATTCTCGGAAAAGTCTCTCAGTCGCGTTACATTGTGGACTAAACTTTGAAATAGATATACTTTTAATGTTATTGTCCTTCAAGAAATTTCTCCATTTGTACCCAGAGTAGTATGCTGCATTATCTGACAGAATTGCTTTTGGTTTTCCCACGTGCGTCAGGTATTCACTTGAGAATCTTCGTATTATAGCACTTGCAGTGGCGGATTTTAAAGCATAAAGTTTTACATGTTTAGAAAATATATCGTAAAAAGCCAAGATATATTTGACGCCTCCAGAGCTTGCTGGATGCGGTCCACTGATGTCAGTACACAGAATTTCCAGGGGTTTACTGGGTAAAATAGAATGTAAATCTGTCTTTGTGGATAAATTCTGAGGTTTTGATTTTTGACATATGACACATGTTTTCAGTTGCCTGTAAATTTTCCTTCTCATATTGCTAAAATAACAGTATGTGCTGAGCTTTGCTAAACACTTCTTCGTCCCATAATGACCCCAAACTAAGTGTGTGTGCCAAATTAGATTACGTTCAGACTCTTTGGGAATGCATACACACCAGTTAGTAGCATTTGGATGTCGGTGATAAAATAACACATCATTGTGTAACTTGTAATACTTAGTCAAAGGATGATTGTGTTTTTCTACCAGTAATGTTATTATCTTATACCAGTGAGGATCAGATTTTTGTAATTTAGCCATGTTTCTGCACATATCAATATAATATTGGTGATACTGCTTGTCTTGCATTAAGAGAATCCTGTAGTCATTTATATTTTCTAAGTCACTGTTGGTTTCATTCATACCTTGTGGAAGTCTAGACAAAGCGTCGGCAATGGTGTTGTCCTTACCTTTTATGTACTTAATTTCAAAAGAGTAGTTCTGAAGTGTAACTGCCCATCGTGATAGTCTAGGATGTACAAGTTTACAAGTTAACAAAAATGTCAGGGCCTGGTGGTCGGTGTAAATTACTGTATGTTTTCCAAATAAATAATAATTGAATTTCTTGAATGCCCATACTATGGAAAGTGTTTCTAACTCAGTAGTGGAGTATGTACGCTCACATTCAGATAGAGTACGACTCGCAAACCCAATAATTCTTATCTGTTCCTTATCTTTATTCTTTACAACTTGAAATAAGCAACATCCCAAACCAGTACGTGAAGCGTCACAAGTCATACAAAAATCTAAATTGAAATCTGGATGGCTCAATATGTTTGCATTCACTAAAGCATGTTTAATTGTATTAAAGTCATTCTGGCGCTGTTCCGACCAGATCCAAACTTGATTCTTTCTGAGTAGATTTAGCAGATGTTTACTGTTCAAAAGTGGTTGTGGCAAAAAACGTCTGAAAAATGAACATAGCCCAAGGAATGATTTTAACTGCTTTTTAGTTCGAGGACTAGGAAAGTTTCTGATAGCATCTGATTTACTGGGATCAGGACGTATGCCCTGTGAATTAATGATATGTCCTAAATATTTTATCTCACTGCAACCAAACTTTGATTTTCTAAGATTGGCTGTAACTCCAGCTTGTGCAAATTTTTCTAAAATTCTTTGAAGTGTGTCAAGGTGTTCATTCCAAGACTGTGTAGCTATCAGTATATCATCAACATAGTGTGTGACTGTCTCAACTAAATCATCGCCAAGCACGGTATCCAGGGCTGTAATGAATACCCCAGAACTGACATTCAGTCCGAAAGGTAGAACACAAAACTGATAGGTTCGCCCCCCGAACATAAATGCAGTATATTTCCGAGAATCAGGAGTGATACTCACCTGCCAAAATGAATTAGCGAGATCTATTGTGGAAAAATACTTTGCATCTAGAAATTTCTGTAATTGCTCTTCTAAATTTTCGGGTTTTGTGTGAACTGGTAAAATTATTTCATTAATTGCTCGTGCGTCTAACACTAACCTGATGCTTCCATTTGATTTTTTGACAACAAGTAGAGGACTACAGTAAGGTGAGGTGGATGGTTCAATGACCTTCCAGTCTAACATTTGTTTTAATTCTTGCCACACAGCAGGTCGTTGAGATAACGGTACGTTATATGTCTTGTGGTAGAAGATCTTGTGAGGCTTAACTTCAATCTCGTACGCATACGTGTTGATAACATCTATTCGTTTGGCAACAACTTGTAAATATTTGGATAACACTTCCTGTAGTTTTATACGTTCATGTGCACTGAGAGCTGTAGCTTCATTTATCTTATGATCAAGCAATGTTTTCAAGTCCATTAGCTCTGTGTCAAATGAGTGTGTGTGCGTGTCTTGAATGTCATTGTCAAGTACTAACTGAACCTTGTACCCTGTACAGTGTTTGTCATGCTTTAGAGTTCTCCTGTCCAAATCAATAATAATTACACTGCCTCTATCATTTAAAATACATTTACCTTTGGAGAAGTCTATAATGCAGTCCTTCTCGCTCATAATATCTATTCCTAATATGCAATTTGTCACAAGGTTTTGTACAACCAGGAATGGCCATTGTACGGTTCCATTACCTATTTTAATGTTTACAAAAACTTGCTTCGTAACCCTACATGACTTATTACCTAGTGCAGTAGTTATTTTACAGTTTTGGGCAGGAAACTCAGGCACAGGTTCCAATTCACACATCTCTTTATAGAAATTAAAAGACAAAACGCTCACAGCTGCACCTGTATCTAGAATAATAGTAGTTGGAATCCCACCTACTACACCAGTGGTAGATGCTAAAACAATTTCATTTGTGTTTGAACGACATTGTGTACTGTCTTGTAAAAGTTCATCTGATATATTGTTATTGTGGTTGTATCTTATAAATAAAACAGGTAATTTTTGTTTAGAATTATTCGGCATATCATTATTCTGATGTTCAACTGTGGTGCCAAATAACTGATTAACATTGAAGTCGCCCCCCAAGAATTCCTCAGCCACGACCTGGGGCATAGAAGTGACTGTTTCTAGTTTGTTGGATTAGCATTTGTACTAGGTACTGACACAGATTGAGGTTGTGTGTCAGGTGTCATTTCTATTATATTCACATTCGGATATTGCCTATTGTGATCTCCAAACTTTTGCGGTTGTTGTTGCTGTTGCGCATTATAACTTACCTGTCGGTCATAAGGTATGCTCCAATTTTGTCCTGGTGGCTGCTGTGGTAAAGCAGTGTTTGAATGAAAGTACTGATCGTTACGAGTCCAGCCTTGACGCTGTCTTGGCTCGTAGTTATTATTATTATTTCTGTTTCTGTTTGTGTTTTTGTTGTTGCCTATGTATCCGTTGTTACCGTTGCAGTTATTACCGAGGTGCCTTTTGTATGGATTCCCGCATGAAGTGTTATTACTGTTGTAACTATTGTTTGTATTGGAATACGCGTGTTGATTTTGATTTCCGTATTGAGACGGCATGTGAGTTTGCTGTTTTTGTTGTACCGCGTATCCAACTGTGGGCGCGCCAGAATTGAGTTGGCAAGCCTGCATGTTTTGCATTCCACTAGTGTAAACATTGTGGCTGCTGTTTTGCCGCGCGAAGCGCTGATCTTCAAGTAACATGTCAACCGAATCTAAAGCTGTTAAAAAATAATCTGAATCGTCATCCGGGATATGTAGGAGTTTTTCTTTAATGTTGAAAGGCAATTTGGCCTTCAACGCACGGAGTATATCGCGTGTTGCGACTGGTTCGTCTAAAAAGTGTCCCATGTTCAAGTATTTTTCAAAATATCTGCGTAAGTTGCCATTTTTACTGTTAAAAGTTTCAGGTTCTAGAATTTGTCTTCTGAGTCGCTCCTGGACGGATTGCGACCAGAATTTGTTCAGAAAAGCACGCTCAAACTCACTGTACGTGGTACATACGTCAGCTTGACTGTATGCCCAGACAGCTGCATCGCCTTGGATGTAACCGACAATATACGAAATCTTTTTCCGGTCACTCCAAGTGCGTGGAAATGCGTCACTAAAAGATTTAAGAAAAATCACCGGATGAATGGTTCGTTTTTCTGGGATAAAAATCTGAAATTGCCTGTGTTTCATTAAGCTTTCTTCTTCCTTCGCATTGTGATATGGATTTGTTCCACTGTAATTACTGCAATGTTCAGCTGGCGAGTAATTACGATAATGTTGCTGTGGTTTACCATGATAATAGCTTGTGTTTGTGTTTGTACATCGTGGTATGTGTTGTAGTCGTGGTGTGTTTTGTTCTTGTGTGTTTGTCGTGTGCGGTATGTGTGTGTCATACTCGAATGTATATTGGTTCCTGAACTGTACATTTTGACTGATATTTTCGTTACATTCAGACTGTGGTCGATCGGTGAATTGTGTCATTGGTCCAGTGACGGATTGTACTGCGTCACTGATCAGCTGTTTGTTATTAGTAATGTATTGCGCTACGGAGTCGTGCACAATTGTTGGTAAATTTTCACGTAGGCATCTATCAAAATGTTTGTCTTTGTTAACTACCCAATCATGAAATTCTTTATTAATGTTTTGAAAATGAGCTGTAGCATCAGATTGTAAGATGTCAGTCAGGTGTTGTTCAACATTGTCAAATTTATTCTGTACGTCAGTAATTCGTTTTTCAAGGTTGTCGTGTACTGAAGGATATGTTTGAATTTGTTCAGTAAGAACTTCACACGTGACATTAAGATTTTTTACTTGTGTCTGTAAAAGTGCTACGTCAGTTGTAGTCTTTTCTTGTGTCGTATTAAGCTGGGAAAATTTAGTACTGAGTTCAGTCATCTGTTTGGTCAGTGTGGCGTCTATAAGTTCCACACGTTTACATAAAGTGTCATTACTCGTCTTGAGTGCTATGAGGTCAGATTTAATTTCGTCATTTTGTGTCTGTAAGGTTGCCATGTTTTCGGCGTTCTGTTTCATTATCATTTGTAACATGTCGGCAATGTTTACCGTTTGCAACGTCTGTGCCCACGCCGCGTCATTAGACGTGACGTCATGCATTAACATGGGCTCTGACTGAGACTTTGAAATTTTTGTGGTGGACGGCCTATTGTCAAAATTTCCGTCAACACTTGCGTCAATGTTTGATAAATCGTCACTACCGGTTGCTGTCGTAAAGTCATTTTCTAACATTTGTCTCTCGTCCGAGTCGGATTGTGTCTGAATAGTACGTCTTTGCTGTTCCATTTTTGCGTATTGATTTCTAGTCATTACCATGCCACACGTGATTTATGTTTCAAGAAAATATTTGACACTGATTTTAAAATGAAATGCAGTTAAGCATGAATCGCTCGTAGCAACAATGGCTGTCCCGTTAATTTAAAAATATAAACTAAATTTGAGATTATTGGTAATGGCTGCTGGCCATGTTACATCATATCGTACAGAAGTCGGCCATATTGTACACTCGTGTATTGGTATTGTTGGATACGTTATTGTTTAGGAAAAAGTGCTAAGAATGAAATTTGTTACTGAAAACTGTTATACGCGAAAGAAACACTACAGAATTTACTGAAAAGCTAATACACTGAATTATACGTCTGGTCAAGCCTGCTAATGCAAAGATGCTGCGTCTTACCTTATTTTGCTGGAAGCTTCATTGCGTCTTCCGGCAAAACTTTAGAATTGGAAAATATCTTCAGATTTTCATTATCTCTCGTACATTCACGTCCAGGTCCAGAAAGTTGATTTTTGACATGAAACAAAAAGAACAATGTAACAAATGACAAAATAACAAGTCCGACACGCAGTCGCCAATATAAAATAAATAAAAATAAAATGGAATAAAATATTAATGATTAATTATTCTGTATGTATGATGATTGGTTGTAATTGGTATTTGCTTATCTGGAACGTGGACGTTTAATTATTCGGTATCAGACGCTTGACAATGGCTATTTGGAAAAGGCAATGTAACTCGTAGTTGACCGTGAAAGAAAACTGAAATAATCGGACTTCGTAATTAAATCGTTTCCCAAGACTGCTGCGGTAGGTACGGACTCATGATCTAATCTCAATATTACAATGATTTGCCAGCCATGCCAATACGTCGTACAGAGGTGATTGTCTACTAAACATAAAAAAGTTACACAGTTAGTTAAATCAGATATATTCAATGAAATAGCCTACAGTTCATAATCCTACTTACTTTTATAAATATAAATTCATTACAGAATCGAGTGCCTAGTGTGGTTGCAACTCGCAGTATTCTTCTATAACATGAAAATATGGCGGTGTGCCAGACAATAAAATAAAATACGTGCTTCTCGCACCACTTCTACCTGAGCTCTCTCCTCTCTTAATCAAACATAAGAGTAACGTAATTATTCTTTTGTCTTTATCAGCGACACAGCGCTGCAGTTGTGTGCCATAGGCTTTATTTATTAGTCACTGATTATTTATTTAATTAATATTTCGCGTTTCCGCGGAAACTCACGCTCGGCATGCAAATGTGCCTTTATAACCGCTGCCACACGTCTCGGCATTGAGTCAAAGAGACGTTGGATGTGTTCCTGGGGTACAGCAGCCCAAGCAGCTTCCACACGTTGCCGAAGATCATCTGGTGTGGCAGCTGGGGATGTAATCTGGGTCACTCGTTGAGCAATCATTGACCACATGTTTTCTATCGGCGAAAGATCCGGAGAGCGAGCCGGCCAGGGAAGCAATTCAATCTGGTTATTGACGAAGAACCTTTGGACAATGCGTGCCACGTGTGGTCGCGCATTATCCTGTTGAAATATGGCTGTGGCCGAGCCCTGAAGGTAAGGAAGGGCAACTGGCTCCAGCACCTCGGATATGTAGCGCCGGCTATTTAAAGTACCGGCAATGCGTACTAGAGGCGTGCGAGAGTAATATCCAATACCGCCCCATACCATAATACCCGGTGCAAGACCAGTGTGGCGGTGCATAACGCAGCTGTCCAGCATGCTCTCTCCACGGTGTCTCCACACTCGAATCCGACCATCGTGGTGGTGCAGACAGAAGCGTGCCTCGTCAGTAAAGACAACGTCATTCCATTCTGGCGTCCACATCCGTCTGTCATCACACCATTGGCGACGGAGACGTCTGTGGTTCTGCGTCAATGGTAGACGAAGCAATGGACGTCTTGCGGACAGACCACTCTGCTGTAAACGGCGTCGAATGGTACGAGGAGACACTGGATGATGCGTTACAGACGCAATGTGCTGTGCTATGGTTCGGGATGTCACTGAGCGATCCGTCACTGCCATGCGCACAATTTGCCTATCAGCACGTACAGTGGTGCACCGAGGTGAATGTGATCGACCACGTCGGTCCGTCGTACCCTCCTGCATCCAACGGTCACATATCCGCATTACAGTTGTTTGGTTTCGTCCAACACGACTAGCGATTTCTCTGTATGATAATCCACAATCTCGGTAAGCCACTATCCTTCCTCTGTCGAACTCGGATACTTGATCAAACGATGTTCGCTGTTGTCTACGAGGCATAACTGATCGTCTTGTGAAACAACCACAAGGTAAACACACGTGCCGAACGTACACTCGTCGAAATCGCCAAGCCTTAAATGGCGCTATGAAGTGGCGCCACAGGCGCGCGTGATGTGCGTCTGTGCTGAAATTCTAATCAGTTGCATATCTCATCGCTGCAAACCCATGGTGTAAATTTCACTTGATTCGGGATGCGTCCTTCAGGGTGTTGCATTTACGGTGGCCAGCAGTGTAGTTTTGTTACCGTGCTACGTGACCGCAACGCCACCAGACGGCATCCAACGTCGCGGTGGGCAGTGGTTATAACGCTCTGGCTGATTAGCGTTGCGACGGGGCGGTAAATAAAAGGAGAAGTGCGGTTGCAGCGTTCACACGAATGTTCACATACAAATTGTGGTTAAAAAAATGTTATTGCAGATTTTGGCTCTCACGTAAGTCTCAGGGGATGATTTCCACACTTGGAGCATTAGTACACTTCCACACCCGCGGATTTGTTATAGTTTTGAATTACTTATTCACTCAGACATAAGTACAGTTTATGCTAGGGAACAAAAATTAGGTGACTATTATAGTAAAATCAGTTTTTCACGACACAGTTCAATCACTATTTATTGGCGATGTCCTTTTCTTTCACACAATGAAAATAGCACTGGTGAGACGGTTTACAGTTTTGCTTTAATAATAATTTGACTCCGAGCCCCCCCCAATAGCGGTAATGTAGGCTGCTATAAACGAAAATTATTCAGATAATTCGAACAGAACCACAAGTCCTACTGTCCTCTTTGTTTTTGCGCGAAATCACAGTTCGCCACATGTTCACTTACGACGATGTATACCTCGTAAATCGTACTCGCACAAATAATTATAGCACTTCCAGTTCACCAAATACATGCTTGCACACTTGCACTATTAAACAATACTTTTTGTCGAAATAAATAGACGTGAAAAAGAATTCTCAAATGATCACATGGGTCACCCTCAAGTGGGGCTCGCTCGCCACCGACCCTCGAAAGCGACTGACCAACGACTGACCTGGCCAAGATGGCCGCTCGCTTATATAGGCTCGGATATCCACCCCCCTGGTTATTTAAGTACCAATCTCACCAGTTAAGGTTGCAAATTTTGATGCATACATCTCTCGACAGAAATAAGTACACCATCGGAACAGCGCTAAAAAGTACGTCTTATTTACTATGTTACATTAATTTCTAGGATTATTCTATGCCCCATAAATCAAATTTTAGTGTTTGAAAAATTTCGTCACTTAGCCCAAATTTGTTTGTTGACATCTGTGCTGCAAAATTTTAACATAGAACAGCATGTAGCACCGTTTTTAGACGTAATCTATAGGGATCTACACATTGCGCTGCTCAAAATCTTCATATCTATAATAATTAATTAATCATGGGCGACAAATGTTAATAATAATTTGCAAACAATGAAAACTATTGCAAGTTAGGTGTATAGTATAACTTTAAAATACGTGTGATGCCATCCAAAATATTATATAGTGCCGTTCTTTACGTCATGAATTTTCTATTGAATTTTATAAACAGTTTTCCCTCAAACTTTGTTTATTGCTCTTTACGGGCTTGATTATATATGAATCTTAACATATGACTACGGCACTCGATCCGGTATGACGAAACGTTTTTAATTATTGCTCGCTTATCCCTGTAAGTTATTATTTACTATTTTTATTCATCTTTCAGTATTCGTGATATTAACCGATTCTGAGGTCACTATTAACTTTTGCGCCTCGTGACTTGAAATAAAGATCGATCTTTCAGAAGGTGCATATTGCTGACCACAATCCACTGCCGTATCGCTCTTCACCGTAAGTTACATAGTTTTCACGCAATGCGCGACAAACCAAACAATGCCCCAAGCTGCTGGCCACGTGGCCGCCCAGCGGCATATTCATTGTCAGTTGTTCACTTGATTAAATTTTCTGCGACTTTCCTATGGCAAGGTGACCCTTATATAATGAATAGAATTAGCTGGATTTCTAGGATGATTGCTGCATTGCGATCAGGTTCCGTTGTGTGCCGTGGCCACGCACTATTTTTAAGGATATGAGAAATACAGATATGGTAACGACTGTCAACCTGATACAGCTGTATAGCAGGGGTAGTTGTTGCACAAGCTTTTGAGTCTTATTTCGATCTTCTGAGGTCTGTTAATTGTGTTACTATTCATATCAATTGTGTCATGCATTCCACGTATGAACATTTCGCATGGTTTGCATTTAATTTACGCAGGCACTGAATCAGCTAAATAGACGTCAGTTAAGTTATATTCTAGGTGTTATGGTGTGGGGAGCTACACTGTTACACGGGCGTACTGACCGGCAAATCACTGAAAACGATACATTCAACGCTCAACACTACTGCGATGCTTTACTCCTTCCCTACGTCTTTTCAGGGGATGCATTGGGCCATGACTTCATTTTTCACCGCATCGAGCAGCACAGCTAGAGGAGCTCTCAGAACGAGAAGATATTCGGCGAGTGGACTGGCCTGCCCGTTACCCCGACTTAGATCCCATCGAACACAGGTGGATTTTTTTGGGGATACCAACTGCATCATGCCCGCGTGTACGAATGACCATCCAGCAGGTTTAAACAGCGCTGGTGGAGAATGGAACGACCTATTACGAGAACTTTGCGGCCAGCATGGGAGCATGTCACACAGCGTGCAACGTCGTTCGGGGTGATCACACTCACTATAGTGAGCCATGTCAGCCGTCTATAGTGCCCAATTATAAATTGCTGTGACTTCAGTGTGATTACTGTCTTTGAGTAAATGTGTCATTTCTCTTCGTGTCATTGTCTATTTCTTTCAGTTATCTTCTATGCCATAGTAGCAGTTCTTTATATTGTAGTGTTCTTACTCCAGAAGGAGGTAAGTGGAAGGCAGAGGAGAAGGTTTGTGGATAGTTTAACTGTTCCTGCGAGACAGCCGACTACCATTACTGTAGTTGAATCTGTCGGTCCTGTGAAGAGAAAGGAAGAACGTATCAGGTGAGTAGACGATAATTTTAGTTGGAAGATTAATTTAGTTTTAGCTGGTGACTAAATATATGTTCCTGAGAATTTACGTGAGCTACAGGGTTGTCGTCATTCGAGGTGATGTGTCAGGAGAAGATGCCGACCCGATTAGAAAGGGGGCAGAAATGGAGAGTTGGTCTGAGAATGTGCGAGAACGATGAGGGAAGTGTGGAGAAACGTCGAGCGCGCAAATACTAAGGCGTTGGAGAAGCTGGAAGAGGTATTAAAGCGAGTGGGAACGTTACCTCAGCACAATATAGCCCAATGTGTGATGTTGTCAAGTGAATATACGCCGAAGGGAAAAACAAAAATGTTTGTAACAGGTACCAAGGCCCGTACCAAGTAATTGAAACTGTATCATCAGTAAATGTAAAGCTTCGGCTGCGACCAAAGTCAACAACGGAGGATATTAGTCGTCTGTGATCATTCAAGGGTGCGCCAGAAGCAAGAAGCAGTTCGATGGGGGGTGGGGTTGAGAATGAAAGTGAGGGAAGAGGTAAAGAAGAAGAAACAAAAGGGTTAAGAAGTGGAGGTTCAGGTACCTCATACCTGGTACACATCGAGGCCAAGGAAATAATTGATAAACATATTTGTTTTGTGATTTTTTATTATTTTTTCCGTTTGTGTATAATATAGGGCATTAACCTTGTTGTAAACAAGGTTGTGTGTTTGTGTTAGGGTAGGATTTATCACAATACATTAATACGTGCTCTTCTGAGACAGCAGGCTTCTGGTACGGGACAAGGGCCAGAAAAGAAGCTGGCAGTGCTCTACCTGGGAGCGGTGCAAGATCATTGCCTGGACGAACGGGTTATGTTTTCCAGGCAACCAGACGTAGTGTTGTCCAGTCACAGGTGTCCACTGAGTTCCGTGTTAAATGTGTGGGAATGGCAGAACGAGATAAGGAGGCTGGAGGAGGTGTTTTCCGCTGTATAACTTTTAGTGAATAGTAGAAATACGGTGACAGGTCTCAAAGTACACTCGAAGTTACTCAGAGCATATGAACCATTAATAGAGCAGTTGCAGGATGCTACAGCAGTGATCCAAGAGGGTGAAAGGGAGACAGAAAGATACTGGGGGACAGAATACTAAAGACGATACTGGGGACTGGTGACAAGCGACGTTAACGAACTGAATAAAATAATTGGAGCCACAAGGAGGCTAGCGGCGGCAAATAAAGCAGCCATGTAGTGACATTCCACGCAGATTGTGCGCTAGGACAGTGTATGCAGAACAAGACACGCATGCTACGACAGCTTGCTACGGCAGTCGTGAATTATGCCAGAGCCTCGAGGGTCAGCATCAGCGATGTCGGAGCGGGGTAGTCACTGTATGCCCCAATCGTGAGATCACAACTGGTGGAAGCGCAACAACTAGTGGAAGCGCACGTATCAAGCAGAGGGACGTCCATGCCAAACAGAGGTGATCGAATCAGAACGGTATCTTCAGAGAGCGGGTTTACATTGCATATATTCATTATACAACGTAGCAGTGGTAGCTAGTTACTATGAGCGAGGAAATCTTATGGAGGGGCTTTTAGAGCTGTCAGGTAGTGGACTGTTGATCAGTGGGACTGACAATGTGTGATATTAAGGGTGCCACTTTTCATTTACCAGCCGCTATGACAGAAGTTAAGACGAATCCCTAGAGATGTTGTCCAAACAAAATTTTATCTTCCTCGACGACACCTGGGAACCAAGCCTGGACCGTTCAATAAGTCGGATAATAGCAGCACAAGAGAGGCGTGGTTAGACACTGGACTCGCATTCGGGAGGACGACGGTTCAATCCCGCGTCCGGCCATCCTGATTTAGGTATTCCGTGATTTCCCTAAATCACTCCAGGCAAATGCCGGGATGGTACCTCTGAAAGGGCACGGCCGAATTCCTTCCCCATCCTTCCCTAATCCGATGAGACCGATGACCACGCTGTCTGGTCTCCTTCCCCAAAACCAGCCAACCAACCAAGAGAGGCGGATCAGTATAAAGCACTTTTGGCACCGTGTATATGGATGGTAAACGTCGGGTACCTGCAGCTCCTAGCGCCATAGTAATTCTGATTTTGCTCTGCCTAGCTCTTGTGTGTTTCATATGGCGATATGTGTGAAAATACAATCCCGAGGTAATTCGAGTTCCGGTGAACTGGGTTTTCTGAGGGAGGGATGAAAGATAAACATACTAAGTTAAAGGTTACTATGGTACTTATATAACAGTCAAGAATAGCCATTCTAATAGTACGTATCTGTTTTATAGATTAAAGGTAGAGAACTGGACTGAAGCGAGATCTGAGGGAGTAGGTCTTCATGAGGTGGGGGGGTCAGTATAGTGTAGTTACCCAGTCTTTTAACAAAAGTAATAAGAAGTAGTGCGAGGTTGCGAGCCGCAGTGCGGCGACACGCTGATCAGAACAACATACATGTAAGGGAGTTGCAAGGCCAGGCCAGTCGCACTCAGCAGAAAACTGCACGACATAGTGCCTCTGGGATGTTTAGGAACGCGGAATTCGTGCCAGGCCTCACCGACCGACACCGGTACCTCTTCTCAGTGCAGCACTCCGTGAAGAATGTGCTGCCATTCCCCAATAAACCTTCCAGCACCTGAGTGAACGTATGCCTGCGAGAGTGGAAGCTGTCATCAAGGTTAAGGATGAGCCAACACCATACTGAATTTCAGCATTAGCGATGGAGGGCGCCGCGAACTTTTATTTTCAGCCAGGTATCCATATACTTTTGATGAATAGTGTGTTTTTTCCTTTATAAATATTATTTCGTGCGTTTGTATGGGCCGGCCGGTGTGGCCGTGCGGTTCTAGGAGCTTCAGTCTGGAACCGCGTGACCGCTACGGTCGCAGGTTCGAATCCTGCCTCGGGCATGGATGTTTGTGATGTCCTTAGGTTAGTTAGGTTTAAGTAGTTCTAAGTTCTAGGGGACTGATGACCACAGTGTTAAGTCCCGTAGTGCTCAGAGCCATTTGAACCATTTGTGTTTGTATTTATATACTTTCGGTAGCAAATATATGTCCATTTTCTGAAATGCTTTTTTTTCCCTTCATTTCCCAGTAATTTATCATAGAAAATTGATCAACAACATGCGTTATGAAGTTTGCTTTGGTCATTAATAAACTTTAACATTAGTAGTTCCTTATACCGACCCTATACTCCAATATTTTCTATCACGAAAAAAATCCCGTATCCTCACCGTGACTGTTCGGTCCAGGATGAAGCGAATTAACCCCGTGTTGACGCTCCGTCCACTGTTAACACTTCGCTATTTGACGGTGACGTGGGCTGACGGTCTGTTCGGTCCGGTTGACGTCTCGTGTGACTCGGCCTTTATTCGCCAATGAACACGCGCCAGTGACGTCACAACCTGCAGTGCAACATTATGAGGATTTGGACATGAACGACAGGGCAAGCAGTTGCCACCCGACAGTGACCTAGAAGAACTCGCCAGAAGTTAAACTTTCCGGCTGGAAGCTGAAGAAAATTTAGTGATTTCTCTTTATCTCTGGCATCACAAAGGTTGAAGCAGAACGCCGACAAAATTTCGAATATTGGTCACTTCTATTTTCTGAGTATATAAGTATAAGGCACACATAGTCTCCGCGGGCTTTTGCAGATTAATTTCATTTCGTTTGATGTCTTGTCCCGTTTATATTTGTATTTGTTCTGCACTAAAAATATCTGCCCAACAGTGCAAATATTGACGCTGTGCTCTGTGTGTCTTGTTCGGAAACAGAGCTGTTCCAATCACTCACGCTACTTGCTACTGATAAGGCTATTGCCCAGTGTACTCTCGGCTCTCAAATTTGTTTATCAGTTATGTGCTGAGTTTGTTTTCCGGCAGTACGAGTTGCACATAAACAGAGATACAAAGCAGTTTTGCGTACGTTTAACTCAGATGCGTTGGCCGATATGCATCTCTTATATGCTTTCAATGCATATAATGGAAAGTGGCAGAACGGTGCTATACTGAACTGTTGACGCAGCGATGGCAACCACATCATATTCCTTTTACGTCTGAGGCTTGCTTCACTAGTCTGTCTTTTGTTTTCTACGTTGTGAAAATCGAATGTTATATGTTTTTCACTGCATGAAGATACTTCCACAGGAAAAAGGTACCTGGAATCACCAACCGAAAAAGTCGTAGTTGCAATACTACTCCATAATGAGCCACTGGAAATCATGTGTCCCTCACATGAAAGTATACCTGAGCAACCTCCAAAACTAGTCCGGTGTTTTCGGGTTTACTCTGTAGATTGTGTGGATTATATTCAGGAACAAGTAGAATTGTACGTCTACAGTTAATAGCTTTGCTATATTGACACCCCGCGTGCTATTACACCCACTCACGCACGGGAACCGCTGCGAAATTGTGACCTCGCTAGGGCGAGGAAAGTATTGCTCTACAAACGTGTCAAAGTTTTAAGCCAGCCAAGCGTCAGTCATGGCGTTTGCGGTTTGCCCACCTCACACGGGAGCGATCCTGTGTATGACAGAAGCCGCTAACATCGCAGACTCCCCTGTCGACACCGCCCGTAATTAAAACTTGCCGCCGCTTCCAGCGACAGGGGCAGCACTCCATGGAAACAGCGTAATAGCTGCACGTCGTTAGCACACAAACGCCAACCGCTGAAGCACTATGAACCTTCAAATATCAGTAATGGGTTCTCTGAAACTGTTCTGTCCATTTCGGTTAACTGTGAACGAGGAATGGTTTAATAATTTAAAAAAATGAGATAGAGTTTGTCAATGTTGATATCTCGTTGACGATGGTGACACTAGAGATGGAGCATTCGCCTCAAGTTATTTTAGGCAAACCACAAAATATGTAACTCCAGCTGGCTTCTTCGCAGTGCGGGTACAAAAAAATAAATAAATAAATAAATAAATAAAAGTGTCAAATGGCTCTGAGCACTATGGGACTTAACATCTGAGGTCATCAGTCCCCTAGAACTACGTAAACCTCACTAACCTAAGGACATCACACACATCCATGCCCGAGGCAGGATTCGAGCCTGTGACAGTAGCGGTCGCGCGGTTCCAGACTGAAGCGCCTTGAGCCGCTCGGCCACCGCGACCTGCCAGTGCGGGTACAGTATCACAATTGCTGTGTATCCCATTCGATACATATTTATGGAAAGTATTTTGTTCTACGTGTGATACTACATTTTTTCGATTTTTATCGTCCACTGTTTTATTAATACAGTCGCACATCTTTTATGAAAACGGATGGAATTCCTGATGATCTGCTTTTTGCCGATCGGTCATTTCGGCCCATACGTTCCGTTATACTGCGGGCCATCTACAGTTTGGGGCAAATAAGAATGGCCCGGACGAGGGGATAAGACTGGAGCTGATTGGAAATTGGAAATTTGTGGTAACTTGTAAATTATAGATTGCAGCGATCAGTCGTCCTTTTTAAATTCTCATTGATCTGTGGATGAAGCCCCACCAACAGGGAATTACATGCATTGAGCGAAAATAATAGGGCATTGAGAATGGCTACCTTTTTCACAATAAAGTCAAAATAACAGTCGCTGAGTGCAACAGCTTTCTGAATGGAAGGTAACCTGATGAATTTGTGGTAAGGTCTTATGGAACCAAACTGCTGAGGTCATCGGTCCCTAAGCCTACACACTACTTAATCTAACTTAAACTAACTTCCACTATGGACAACACACACACCCATGCCCGAGGCGCTCTCAATCACGTGTACGCCAGCCACGTGATCCACAACGGTTCAGAAGGTAGTGCGGGCTGTGTCAGAGCGAGTGGAGAAGTTAAAAGGGGACGATGGTAGTCACTGGGTAGGAGCAGGTGTTCGTTGTGAAAAGATACGCGACAACAAAGTTGTGGACACCGTTGGTCAGTTGTTTGTACAGAAGTTTAACTGTATCAAAGTGCCAGCAAAGAGGGCCATGCAATGCTTATAGTCCGATAATGGTGTCAGACAAGATATCCTTTGAACAAGTCAAAAAACATCCCGAAACGTGCCTGCGTATCAGAAAATGTGGCTGCAGTTCGCCAGAAAATGCTTCAGAGTCCTACCAAATCACCCTGATGCATGTCGCAAGAAACCGTCATATCACGTGAATTATGTGGACAAATACTCCACCTGGTCGCGCAGTCTGGTCGCGTCCATAGCTGTCCACCCAGGTCACTTGTTCTGTCAGTGTGCGATAACTTTGTGTGGGGAGCCGTCAAGTCTAAGGTGCATCGCAAAACCTCCAGAGTCTTCAGGAATTGCAGCAGAATATTGTGGACGACATCGTAGCAGTTTCAGCAGCTTAGATTCGATCCGCCTTCAGCAGCTTGCTGACCACGGACCAAAATTACCAAGAGATGAATGGTGGTCATTTTCAACACCTTCTATAGTTAGGAAAGCACTGTATATCCTTACCTGAAACTTGACTATAGACTAATGCAGACTGATGCAGACTGACTAATCGGAGGTCTGTACACCCGTTATAATACCTCGAGCGTTCAGGTATCACTGCGCGAGTGTGATCCGCGAGGAGAAAAGGTTCTACGTTAGCAGCAATCTCATTGGCCGCGTTACATATTAATACGCAGATCGGCGGAAGCAGAATTTGGTCCGTCTCTAAGACAGCGCCATCTCGTAGTGCGGAGACGGACGAGCGGTGCGTCCTCGTTGTTGTGCTTAGCGGGGCATCAGGGTGATTTGGTAGGACTCTGAAGCATTTTCTGGCGAACTGCAGCCATGTTTTCTGATACGCAGGCACGTTTCGGGATGTTGTGTACGCGCTGACTACGCGGAACTATGTACACAACAGTTAAAATTTTGGTGGTGGTTATTAAGCCGTGGTAAAAATTGTTTTATGAAGAGCACGCCGCAGCGCGTAGTGTGAAGCAGTCGCCCTCCGTTCCTGGCGGTGGCGCTGCTGTGGCAATCGCAGCTATGGTGTCTCCCTCTGGTGGCAAAGGGGAAAGGTTGCCTGTTCACGTGCATTTAAGGGGAATTATAAGCTCGCCGGTCGGTCCACCGGTTACTACCCCGACCTGTGGAAAACCTCCCGTATCCTCAGGTTCCTTAATCCCGGCAAACCGCCGTCCGCCGTCTCCTCCTACCGCCCCATCAGCCTTACCTCGGTCTTCAGCAAGGTCCTGGAATCTATCCTCACCCGCCGCATCCACCAGCATCTCCGCCAGCACCGCCTCCTTCCCGTTACCCAGTGTGGCTTTCGGCCGTCCTTCTCTTCCGACGACCTTCTCCTTCACCTCACTCATCTCCTTTCCGAACAGCTTAATTCCCGTCGCTCCGCAATCTTCCTCTCCCTGGACCTCGAACGTGCCTATGACCGCGTATGGCATTCCGGCCTCCTCTTCAAGCTCCAAACCTTCGCCCTTCCCATTAACTACGTCCGTCTGATCGGCTCCTTTCTCTCCCACCGTCCTTCCTATGTCACCATCCATAACGCAGATTCCTACACCTTTTTCCCCTCCGCCGGTGTGCCCCAAGGCTCCGTCCTCTCCCCCCTTCTGTACCTTTTGTACACGGCGGACATGCCGCCGCCGTCACCCCCCGTCCACCTTCTCCAGTTTGCCGATGACACCGCCTTCCTTGCCCTTGCCCCCACCCTGCAACGCTCCCAACACCTTCTCCAATCCCATCTTGACCGGTTCACCGCTTGGTGCAACCAGTGGTTGCTCAAGGTCAATCCCTCCAAAACCCAGGCGATCATTGTAGGCAAAACCACCCCTTCCTTCCGCCTCCTTGATTTCTACATCACCATCTATGGCCGTCCTATCGCCCTCACTCCCACCCTTAAGTACCTTGGCGTCACCCTCGACCGGCGCCTCTCCTGGACTCCCCACCTCCAGACAATCCAAGCCAAGGCACGCTCCCGACTCAGTCTCCTCAAGCTCCTCTCCGGCCGCACATGGGGTCTGGACCCCTCCACCATCCTCCACACTTATAAATCCCTCATCCGCCCTATCCTTTGTTATGCCCATCCGACTTGGATCTCCACCCTCCCTTCCTTTTATAAATCCCTCCAAATCCTTGAACGCCATGCTCTCCGCCTCGCCTATCGCATCCGTCTCCCCTCCCCTACGCGGATCCTGTACGATCTCATCCCCCACCTCCTCCTTTTCCTTGAAAGGCTACGGATCCTGTACACCTCCCGTAAACTCGATCCTCCTCACCCGCTCGTCTCCCCGATCCTCTCCCACCCCTGCCCGCTGCCGCGCCTGTATCCCCACGTCCCACCTGGTCTCCATCTCTCCACCCTCCTTACCAAGGTGGCTTCCGCCAGCTCCCCCTCCCTGATGATGTCCTCCTCCCCTCCATCTACCCCTCCTATCAACTTTGACCCTGCCCCACCCCCACTTCCGGTGTCCTTTCCTTCAGGCACCCTCCCTCCCTTCTCTTCCCTTCCCTTCCCTTCTCTTTCCTTTTCCCCCGTCCCCTCCCTCCACCCCTCTTCCCCCGGGCTTCCCCTCCCCCTTCCTCCCTCCCCCCTTTCTCCCCTGCCCGTGGCATCTCTGCTCTCCCCTCTCCCTCTCCCACTCCCCTTCCTCCTCCTCCTCTCTTGGCAGGTCCCCGGACTCGCATACGCATAGTGAACATTCGCGCGCCGGAGATCATCGCCATCAGTGTCTAGTGTGTGTGCTTCGTTTTGTGTTTCGTGCAGTTACAACTCAACTGTTCACATGTGCCGTCGCCGTTCTCCGTGTTTTGTGCGCCGTGTCAACAAGTGTTAGTGTTTTTATCGCCCAACGTGAACGGCTTCTTGTTTATTGTCTTTTGTATCTCCATTTTTTGCCCGCCGTTTTTTTGTATTGACTGTATCACCTCTATGTCATGTTATTGTTCCACTTAAGGCTGAAGAGCAGCGTACTATGCTGCTGACAGCCCGCCTGTATAGGTGATAAAAATTACAATAAAGGACAAAAAAAAAAAAACTCGTCGGTCGGTCAGTTGGTCAGTCAGTGAGTCTGGACTCAGTCTGGGTCTGTCTCTCGTCCGCATTTTTGAGGCAGTTAGTGTCTGTCGGTCGTCCGAAGTGCTAGTATGTCTGTCGTTCGGATCAACCTTTAAGGCCGGCAAAATGAGAATCTTTCCACCCAGCCAGTAAGAGAACTCAGCGAGTGGTCGCCCGGTCGAGGCTTATTTCCTGCATCTGAGTTTGCGCGTTAGACCGCCAGTCTGCTCGGGTTTGCTTAGGCAATGGTCACTGGCTGTTGTTTCGATCGGTTGGTTGGTCGCGCACTGAGACACGAGATGACTTGTCCGTCTTGAGCGTCGACGCATGTGAGGTCGCCACGTGAGTCCAGTGGGTCGCGCCGTATAGCGAGGGGTAGTGGCTTCGCGGCCGAACGAGAGCAACAGGAGTCAACCCACGACATCAGTCTGTCCGGTGCGAGCTGCGACGCCGTGGTGTAACTGGTTCTCCGAGCGTTTCTGGGCCGCTTCAGTTACCATCTTGCGGAGCTTGGCTCGGTCCTTTCCTGATGCAGGGATGTCGTTCTGCCAGTGGGCGTGTTTCCTCTGCATGGTTGGGTCCGAGCCAGTATTTCCGCCGTCTTGTGTCTGTAAGTGAGTGGGAGACGCACCAGCAGTGCAGTGGCGGACGCAGCAGCGGGCAATCGGTCGGTTGGTGCGGACCAAGGAAGCATGCGTTGAAGCGGCTGGCAGCGGATGGTTCGGGAGAGCGATCTGGGGGTGCTGCGCCAGGTCTTCTCGAGAATTTGCAGTGATATGTTGTGTGATTTGCACTTGTTAAATGTTACTTCTTGTCTTGGTCAGTCTCTCGTTCCCAGCTTGCTCGTCTGTCTCTTGTCTGCATTTGTTAGGCAGCTAGTGTCTGTCTGTCGTTCGGAGCTGCCTCTGTCATGTTTGTCGGATTTAGTGTGTTAACGAATTTATTTCATTTCACGGCCTTTTATTTAAATGGTCATTTTAGTATATAAAGTTGCCACTCTTGCACCGTAAGACTTTTCTTAGAAATCAAGTTGCACCTTCGGTGGCAAGGTTAATATTTTAATTTTATTGTTTTGTACCATTTCCATCCCTCCTACGGGGTGCACAGTTTGTGTGCCTGTGTGAATTGTTATAACTTTTACTTTAAGGTAATCTGTTGTGTTGCAGATTTGCACCAGTGTAGTCTTTCAGAGGTTGTTGTGAGCGGTCGTGTCTAGGGCCGTGTCAAAAGGGAGAGGCAGGGTTCTCAGCCCGAAAGCTCATACACTCAAAAATTTGTTTCTTTCTGCCTCTGAATAAATTGTAACTTGATACTTAAAAGGTGCTTTCTGTTTATAATTTTAAATCTGTTTAAAAAAAAATGTTTTTTGGGAATAAAATTCCCATTTGTTAAAAGCAATTTCATTTTGATTTCATCAGTTACTCCATGGCAACTACTTCCACGCTCACGTAGTGTGATTAAATGTGTTACTGTTCTTGATGAATCGCTAGTAAATAAAGTTTTACTAACCTATCGGATAACTGAAACGTGAACTTATTTTCAAAACTTTTTCTTTGTTGTCAGTGTTTCCCTGCGTAAAGTAAATGATACTGTAATTGGAAATTCGAGCATGCAGTTGTTAATTATTCTGTGTGGTACATTTGGACGGCATTGTTTATTTGCCAAAAAGACCTATCACACGGGACGACAAAAATGTTAAAGGCAAGTTCCTGTGCTTGTACCTTAACTGACAATTTTTAGACCTCTTTTGGAGTACTGTTGTGCGGTTTGGTTCCCTTTCCAGATGGGGTTAACGGAGCACATCGAGAAAGTTCGGAGAAGAGCAGCACGTCTTGTATCATCGCGAAATAGAGGAGAGACTGAACGGACATCATACAGGATTTAGCAGGGACACCGTTGAAACAAAAGAGTTTTTAGCTGCGCGGAATCTTCTCACGAAATTTCAATCAGCAGCTTTCTCCTTCAAATGTGAAATTATTTTGTTGATGCCGACGTACATACGGAGAAACGATCATCATCATAAAATAAGAGAAATCAGAGTTCGTACGGAAGGATATAGCTGTTCGTTTTTTCCGACCGCTGTTCGAGAGTGGAATAATAGAGAATTACTATAGAGGTGGTTCGATGAACCCTTCGCCAGGTACTCACGTGTGATTTGCAGAGTAACCATGTAGATGAATAAAAACTGGCTGAACATCAGCAATAGCATCCACTCAAGCTCGTCAACCTGAACCAACTATTGTGTGACGAACGAGTGAATATACTGTAGATGTCTTCTATAAACTTGTCCAGTTAGGGTCTGTTGTTACCAAGATATGGTAATCTTAGAAGAAGTATGACAAATAATTTGTCCAATGACCTTACGTTGATGAAAATAGATGGCTACTCTCTATAACACATTCCAAAGGAAACTCGCATGGCCAGTGACATGCAAGTATGGGATGAGTTTAGTGTTCTCAGTGTTACGGTTGGCACTGGACATGGAACACAGCGACTGTGGTGGGTAAAGGTTCTCGGAAACTAACGCAAGCAGGCGGTTTTCCTGATGGATCAGTTTTTGTTTACCACGACCGGTTTCGAATTGTGTGGCGCTTATCATCAGATCTACACATTGTTACTATTTGTCTGTAGTGTTGTGGGGGGTGGGAGGGGGACGGGGGGGGGGAGGGTCGTATGCCTGTGGCTACATAGAAAGCTAAACAAGTAAGCAGTGAACGTGAGCAAGTATCAGAAATTACTTGCATTGTAAGTTCAACTTTATATTAGTGATCACTGTGTAGGAACGCGCTACAACGTCTACTGAAAGTCCTTCAGATACAGCTGTATGTTTCACCACAGCCAGTATGCGGTCTTTACATTCGCGCCTTCTTATTTTGGTAGAAACCAGTTCATTTTCCATCACAAAGGGAACGCTGCAGGGTCTGCTGACGTCAGAACTCTCGTCGGGTATTTCAAGCACACAAAGTATAAACTAGGTGATCGACTCCTTCTTTATCGTCGGTCTGCACGCAGTGTTCGCTCCAGGCCTCATGCGACGCTGGTGCTGCAGATACGTCGAAAAATATTTCCGCTAAGAAGAAATGCTAAACTGCAGATATCGGAAACAACGTGAAGCAGTGACAGAACCGCGAACTGTAATTGTTTCTGAAACTCTGCATTTTATTGAACAATCAGAACAAATTCAGGTGTTCGTTCAGTCTCAGGTGTTCGCACTTTGGAAAGAAATGTTCGAATGTGTGTGAATTCCTAAGGGACCAGACTGCTGAGGTCATCGGTCCCTAGACTAACACACTATTTAAACTAACTTATGCTATGAACAACATACACACAGACACACACACACACACACACACACACACACACACACACACACACACACACACACACACACATGCCCGAAGGAGGACTCGAACCCCCGGAGGGAAGGGGCGCGCAATCCGTGACATGGCGCCTCTAACAACGCGGCCACTCCGCGCGGTTCGTACTTTGGAGACGAACTCTAAAGAATCGATGTTAGCGATTCATACTTAGACAACTGCTTTCACTATTACAGCAGATCGACCTGACGTAAAGGAAGCACGTTCTTTGTAATGATACTATTCATTATTTTACCAAATGTAAAGACGCAAACAAATGAAGTTGCGGAAGACCACTACTTAACTGTATGCAGTAAAACAACATGATGACACATTTTTCACTGAGAAAGACTGCCGTAATGGCAAAATTGACGTTTTCCACATCAAAGAAGAGATCGCAGTTATGATTTACGGAACACATGAATAACTAAACAAAGTAAACTTTTCATGTTCGAAAGAACTTTCATTGCACTGTTGTGTGCATTGCGACGTTGTAAAAACGCTGTGAATGGTAATACTAAATAGTTTTGTGTCCACAAAATTATCTGTAAAAGAAACGACAAAATAGTAAATTATAAATTTTGTAGGTGTCATACTAAAATTTAAAATGTAACAATGAAATAAGTGATTCCAGTAACGTAGTTAGGCAAATTATGACTGTTAAAATACATTTAAGAAAATGTAATGGAAAACCAAGAAAACTAATCGATCTAAAAATAATTTGTTGGAAAATAACAACAGAAATATGTTGAGAATATATACATTTTGTTTATCAGGCACGCACTCAAACACTGTGTAGCATTCGCTTTAGAGCCAACATTGCCGAAGCAAGTGTCAGTACAGATTAGAGTACACGTGGAGATAATGAGGACTAATGTGACGGGAGGTGTATGTGAGAATGACAGAATTTATGAAGTATAGCTCTAACAACGATTTGTGCAAAGCAGTAAAGTAAAACTCTAAATTCGTCTTGAGCAAGAAAACTACTGATTCAACGTTCGTCTGAAACATGGATGAAAATGGAATATTTAAGAGATTAATAAATCGATACTTTGATTTATGAGACATGTGACTGTATCACGAATATCAAAATTGTATGTATCCGCTCTGCACCCAGGATCCTCATATAGTATTATATATACATAATATAATAATTTTAATGTCAGCTATAAGAATGTTGCACTCAAGATAATATAAGTGTTCACTTCCGTATGGTTTGTACTATATTTTTTTCCAAAACTAAGCGATAAATATGTAATTACGTGTACTTCACCATAAATGAATTTGCTGAAGGGAAGAGATGCTCACTTAAAGGGAGATCTAAGGTCCTCTCCGTTACACTAAAAATAAGAAGTAAATTTTGTTTCCAGCCTTATGTGATCTTCGTTGGAATACTAGGCAAATATGAGAATTCATTTTGCATGACCTTTTTAATCTTCTCAGCCGTGAGCTCCCATTCTGTGAGTTAGAAGTTCAAATTGGTCAGTGCGTTGTTCCGGGACAAACTAAGGCTAAAATAGTAAATTTAAATGTTGTAATGGTTCACCAGAAAATAAGGGCACGTAGCAAACATCACAAAATTAACCTTTAATATCTTTTTATCCCAGTAATAAGATGCTTTCAGGGAGTTCTTTGATGAATTTTATTCATAAATTGACAACTGAAAGAAACGGATATATTTGTGAAAGTACCACAAAATGTTATTTTCTTACTATATCTGCAAATACGATCAGAAAATTTTTCTCAGTTCTGCTATTTTGATGGAACTGCAAGAAACAGTTCCTTTTTTTCTATGAAACAGCGATCTATTTTGCATTTAGCGCGCTACACTACCGTCAGAGCCTTACATCAACGCAACCCTCATCTGAAATGACTTTTCGGGGTTTCATTTATCATCTGAGGTAGATGCATGAAAATCTTTGCTGTGGGTCGTGGCAAAGATTTTGATGTTCCTCACTGGATCTGCGTCATCTTTGTCATTATTCATTGTTTTTTTCTTCTCTGTCTTCTTCCTCTTGCACTAGCTTGCGTGAATGAAAAGTATAGGTCGTTACGGAATGTAGACCCAGAGGAGATAAACAATCACTCTGCCTACAACGCCAGGTATATTAGCAAATTACAGCATACTGTAAACAAATTGTGTTTCAAAATCAGTAAAAACAAAAATTAATTATCTTTATTTCTCGAAAATATCCTGCAACTACGATAAACAGCTTTTATCAATCACATGCCGAAACCTGCTGGGGACTTACAGATGCGAAACAAAGTGATCCACAAAAAGCACTTGATCTGATATATGTCTTACAATCAGGCATAGCACGTTTTGTCAACTGCCTGACCTAGAATAAATGGTGTGTGTAGGAATTTAAATTAAACCATGTTACCAATCTGTCTTATGAAGCCTTCCATCTGCAACAGCGTGGTGGAATCTGGTAGACAGCCGTTTTGAATACTGGTCAAGGAACGAAGTTCTATCGACAGACGTTCGTCAATAAGGCCAGACGAATGGACTGTGTAACGTGTAACAGATGTCACACCAATGTCAAATATTAACAACGACTGTTCCCCAGGAGCTTGGGTAAAGGAAGAGTGACATAAGCTGTTGGGGAATATTCCGTAAGATTTTGTCATTAAGTCTGGTGTGCTCCTTGTGGCATTGTTCAACAGAATTGAGACGTACGGCAGGTGCACAAATATTCATAGAGATCATCCATGTGGTACGTTTACACAGGCTGGAAAACTGCAGTCGCAAACCATCGCCGTTAGTATCCTGTTTAGAAAGCCGCCGTCATGTGCCCCTCATGTGTACGTGCTTCTTGAATTATTTCTTTTTGTTGTACCGAACGATATAAATTTCCTGTCGAACAATCAAAAAAACTGTTTATATATATATATATATATATATATATATATATATATATATATATATATATATATATGTGTGTGTGTGTGTGTGTGTGTGTGTGTGTGTGTGTTAACGTAATTCTTCATTGAGCTGTTTTCAAAATTGTTTTTTGGTGTCGGGTATCATTTAGGGGAACTTTGTTTAAGCTGCTGTGAGTGGATAAAACTCCATCCACAATGAATCTCATTTGGATAACAAGTGAACATGTATTCGAACATAAATTTTTGACGGCATTGTGAAGGGAACCATATAGAATTGTTGTTATTAGCAACAATTCCTTAACCTAAAATGCGACCCATTCACGTACAATTTCCTTTCGTTCCAGCAACATTTTTCCTTGTCTTAACTACAAGTCTGCAATGTTTCAAAATACTTACAGGACAGAAGGTTTTGATTCATACCTCGAACATCATAGAGATTGTCAAGCCACATAACTGAGCTCTAGGTTCAAAAAATGTGTGTGAAATCTTATGGGACAACTGCTAAGGTCGTCAGTCCCCAAGCTTACACACTACTTAACCTAAATTATCCACAGGGACAAACACACACACCCATGCCCAAGGGAGGACTGGAACCTCCGTCGGGACCAGCCACACAGTCCATGACAGCAGCGCCCCTGACCGCTCGGCTAATCCCGCGCGGTTGAGCTCTAGGTATTGAAACGTCCCCTTTGTATAATAGTACACTACTGTCCTTAAACTGACGCACAATATTTTTAGCGCAACGCAATCTGACTTTAAATAATCTTTACAAGAGAATGGCCCTGACTAACATTAACCTGCACTTTTCACAAATCACTTACCTCACAAAAATCTTGGTTACTCCCACTACTGCAATAAAGAAAGCGCCACTACTGCCAGCTAAATAAAAGATAAAACTATGGAAGGCACTAACTACTGATAGGGATAGTTAGCAAATGAAAGATATTAATAGAGAACAACCAATGTATTTACCTCAATAGCCATAATATATATAGCAGTTCATGACAAATTTCAACACTCCGCCATCTCTCTCCCCACATCCACCACTGCTGGCGGCTCACCTCCAACTGCGCAACGCTACGCGCTGTTCACAGCCAGCTGCCTAACACTACAATGGTTGAGTATTACAACAATGCAAAGCAGCCACAGACTGCACACAGCACAGCCAGTGATTTTCATACAGAGGTGGCGTTACCAATAAAAAAACCTAAACAGCCTATTTACATAGCCCCCATGCTCCCCACAAAAAAATTTTACAAATTGGTTGGGGCAGTGGCCAAAACATATTTGTTAAAATTTTTCATAATCGTAATTACAATAACAAAGAAATCATATGCACACACTTATTGATACAATGTTGGTCAAAAGCTAAAATTTTCTCACAGTCCATAAAGACAGTCCTGATCATTCATCACATTGCAGTGTTTTTCTCAAAGTCTGAGCAGTAAAAGAAAATGCACACGGAAGTAGTGGATTTCCATGCAATCTTGAAGAAGTAGCGTTATCCTTCCAACGGAAAGACAGTACTGACTCTCGACATGCAGACAGGTCATGGGCCACAACAGAGCAAACCCACAGCGGAGTCAGTCGACGTTTTGAAGAATATTGGTAGTTAGGTCATCATAGAGCAGACCCACTGTAGTCCTGGTAGAGATAATAGTATTGGTGGGCCACCACAGGCGCAGACACACTGCAGTCCTTGTAGAAATAATGGTATTGATGGATAATCAAAGAGGTAGACCCACTGTAGTCCCTGTAGAGATGGCCAGCAGCCATCTGTTGCAAATGTGCAGGTGCACAATCACCATCGAAGAGTCTTGCGGACAATATAGCAAGTCCATAAACCACCACTTGTGCACTCACAAAGTTTTTTTGGAATTGTCCTTAGAACCAGCAATGCTGTTATCCAGTCCCTTGCTGAATTATTAACACACATACAAACACTAACAGTCCCTACTTCTCATATATTGTCCATATACTATGACCAACATAAACGTGTGCAGTGAAATGTAACTTACAAGTTACTTAATTTGATGACCTGGTGTCAATTACAATTTTATAACAGAAGAATACAATTACAAAGGTACAAAATACATCATTAAAGAACATAACAATACAGATAACATTTGTAGTACAGGTTTAACAATAGAATAGAAATAAACATATACATCAGTGTTACAGGAATTACGAGATAAGTAAATACATAAAATAATGAGAATAACTTTTGGAATATCAACTTCACACATGAGCATTAAAACAAAACAGAACAAATAATGTTTAAACATCTTTACAAAGTAAATAACATATTATTAATGCCAATTGTATTTGAGGATAACAGTATTCCTCATCATTGTGAATGTAACTTAGTATTAGAAGAGAAAAAAGTTCTATGAAACAGTACACAGAGACAGGAAGAAAACAAATACACAAGGGTACACAAACACATAGGGGGATAACACAATGGAAAGGACAGGGTTCGTTTTCAGTGTAACTTTTGGTACTGCAGTATTTTGCGAACAAAACCTGTTTTGTTCTTGGAGATCTCCCTTCGTTCATCATTATTCCCAAAAAGTCCTATCTATACCTGCTTTCTGTATTCTATTCATATTTCTTTCAAAATAATTATTTCTCAGTGCACAATACTCATTTTTGCCAAATCTGTTTCATATAACCTCCAAAGCATTCTTTCCCTATTCTCCATAGTTAGGTTCTTATATAGTCTACCCCCTCTTAAGCTAACTTAAATCTACTGAGCTCAGATATTAAACTAAGGGACGAGGCAATGCAGCAGCATAAAACAATGATAAAAAATAGAAAAGGCAAAGCAAGCAGCATAAATTAGCAAAGCAAATGCAATATTACAACTAATATAAGGCAATGAGCAGCAAACAAGAAAAATAAATCTGGCTTAGCAGAGTAACACAAATTCAAATTCAGCAACACTATGCCTGGCAAACAGCAGCAGAAAATGAAATATCTAAACATGACATAGCTCAAGCAGAAAAAATAGTACACTAAAGATAACAATGCAGATAAGGGAAATGTATAATCACATCTTAATGTCTAAGTAATTAAAGTGGTGCACCACAGGAAGTTATTCTACCAAAAAGTATTACCCAGTAGTTGAAAAGAAAATTCCGTATGCAATTCCTGTTAAGGGAAATATCTTTTTATGCTCCTTCGTTTTTTTGCATAGATCATAAAATTATTTACTGGATCTGTAGGCATAAAATATTTATATTAGTACATCTATAAAATTTTATTTTAACCAATGCTGCAGTGCAGCTAGAAACTAGATATTAAACAAAATGAGTAAATATGTACAAAGGAAGGCATGAAACATAATTCATTAGCCATAGGGCATTTCATAAGGTAGTACAGAAAATCTCTCAACTCTCGTACAAAGACGCTTGTCATAATCAGGTGTGCAGATGTAAAAATATTTCTCGTCATTTCATTAGGCATTTCTGTAAATATCATAAATTAAGAGCTCCACAGTGTCAACATATGTTTTCAAGTTCGACCGTGTCGTTTTTGCGATGCTCTCTACAAAGGAACGTCAATAGCGAGGATAATGGCCTCCCTTTTTTTTCTACCTGTGCCGCTGGAAGGCACACGCTAATGGCTTTTTTTTTCTCGGGCGGCTGTCGCCCCTGGCCGCTCACAACGAATTACGTCACGGTCACTTACCTTTCATACCAAAATATTGACGACAGCAGTTTTCGCTGCAGTGACAGTCTCATATAAAAAAATTCACAGGTTGAGAATTTGGTTACAAATGTGTAGAAACAATATCTTATGAATATAACAGTGTCCAAAAAATTTTCGCCGGCATTGTGATACATTCACGCATTTACACACATTTCCTACCTCTTAAAGTACGATTCTTGGTTTCCAACATCCTTTTCTACAAGTCAGAGTCCCTAATTCATTACTCCTTACCTTATTACACATATACAAATTCGTCGACGCTTCTTCAATATTTCCTGATAATAAATACGTAGCATAATCAAATAACTCATATAGCATCAGCTTACTGATCATAAACATACCGCAACAGCATAATACACATAGTCATCGTAATAATAACATCATAACACCTAAGTCAATTCTCAAAATCGTCGTAGCTTCCTCCAATAATTTCAAAACCTAAAAAAAATTCTCTGCTCATGTCAGTAGTGTCATTTACCTCAAACGTACTTTAAAAATCATGATCCCATACCAAATACATCATTCAAAGCTCTCATAGTACCACAATGGCTCCGAAAAAATATGAACAGTTTACAAAGTACAGACAAAATACAATTTCATAAGTGTGAAATTATTCAACTGTGTAATTACGTAAACATCTGTCACTAATATAGTAAAAAAAAATGTTTATCTCTCAGTTGCATGATCAGATAGCTGTGTAATTTGTGTGTTAGAGAAATATGGTACCGATGTGTAAAGTTGTACAAGCAAATACCATATTAGCTAGGGTTCCTTGTGGTTGCCACACACATGGTACACAAAGTAAGCGTGTACCCCCCTGAAGATTAATGTAATTATACCCTCAGGTGTTATAGATTACAGCAATGGAATTAAATGTATCACGGAAAACTTTCTTTGCAATTCAAAAATCTTTAAAAATAAATGTTTTAAGTACAAAATTAATCACTCAAATACGTGTCCTGTAGCGCTAAACTGTGCGTCATGTTGTAAGATAATTCTGTGGAAGTGTCGTAGTTATCGTCCTCCGAAAGCTAAGTTCTGCAGAAGTCAATGTACTTACCTCATGATACACAAAAGTGAAATGCTTTGCGTATAGATATCGTAGTTATTACGCTTATTGTTGTGATGAAGGAAGTACTGTACTGTAACGTATTGTTGTGCTACGGAAAAGGCTGTCTCATTGTTGCTATACTACAAAAGTTACTACTAAAACATGTTTTTTTTTCCAGAAGAATTCAGAAAACTGTGCAGATATAAAACAGATACACCGCAAAAGCAACATTGTAAATTGTCACTCATTAGTAGCGTCGTGATAAAAATCGTGTAGCTGTCACATAAACTAACCACTATGTCATCTGGTATCTCTCAGAAAGTACTTTAATTTCAGAATGTATTTTCAAATAAACCAAAATGTTGCATTAAAATCTCATTAACAGTACTGGTAAATGTTCTAAGTATGTGATCCTTATAGTCGTTACGTGATAGTGGAACTAACAAGCAAGAATGTACAAATACAACAACACTGTGTCGTCTATTCACAATAACAATGCATTCGTAATTTTTGTTGAAATAAGTTCTCTTGGTTCTTGACTGGATATTTAACTTCAAACATTGTTGCATATTAACATATTCTAAGTCTGACAAAGCATACTAGAAACGTGAAGTGAAAAGTTATATGGCAAAGACAAAGTTAAAAAGCAGATTATCTTTCAATAAACGGTTTTACACGTGAAATATGGTGCAAACCTTTACTCTTCCTAGTACGCAGACTTTCAACTGAAAAGCAATTGTCATGTTTTATACGTCGGTAAGGAATGCTAAATCTTTTCTCAAGGTTAGCGCCTGTGTTATTTTTTTCTCTGAGCCAGCCGGCGTACGCGGCTCCCTGCGGTGCGAGTCATTGTCTGTTCCCTTGTTGGCGCGCGTCGTTATTGGGATTAGGAGACCTAGCTTCTACAAATTCGCCTTGCCGAGAGGGCCCAGCTCTGTTAGAATCCCGCCAGTTCTGATGAAATTCAGGTCTGTCGTTATGTCGGTAGTTTACATAGTTTCTTTCTTGTCGGTCATGTTGTGGAGAATTTCTTCCTGAATCGTACCTGCGCTCTGAACTGTTGCGTCTGAAGTTATTCTGTCTCCATTGATAATAATAGTTCTGGTTACCATATTGTCGGTTTCTATGATTGTCTCTGTCATATTTATTACTACGGAAATGCGAACTTTCTCTGTAGTTATTACTACTCTGCCAGTGGTTGTCATACGGGTGGTGTCTGTTTTGATCACGATTTGCGTTGTAAGAATAGACTTGTCGTGTCCAGTTATTGTTTCTGTCGTCACGGAATAGTGACGGATGTGACCTGTACTGATTGTTTTCCTGTTTTCGCATCCCGCGACTGTCTGTGTCAATTTCTAATTCTTGTAAGATTCCCTGAAATGCTTCAATGTCGTCTTTGCAACGTCCTGCCAAAATAATATGTCGTAAATGTTCAGGCAGTTTGATTAAGCAAATGCGGATGAGTTCTGAGGGGCTGTATGGGTTTGAAAGATACTGATTCTTATGTAACATGTCTTCAAAATATTTCACAAGACTGGAGAATTCAGATTGTTCGAAATGTTTCATCATTATGATGCCATGTTTTACTCGGTCTTGTGTGGCTTGACACCAATATGCTGAGAGGAAGGCATGGTAAAATTCTCCTTCACTGTGGCAGTCGTGAATGACCGATCGCATTCTTACAGCTGGTTCATTCTCTAAGTAGCCACACATAAATTCTAATCTGTGTTCTAATGACCAGTTGGGAGGAAAACAATGAGAGAATTGATGGAGCCACGCTTGTGGACGAATGTCGTTGGCAGAATTCTTAAACGTTTTGAATTTACGTGTAGTAATGAACAGCTTATAGTCAAAATCACCGTGTCGGCGAGTAGCATATCGGTCATTGTTAGGTCGTGTCGGCCGTTCCGTCTCAAAATTCGGTGCACATTGCCAGTTTCTTTCATAACTTCCGAAATGCCCTGTGTTATTATTTTGCGGCTTTTCCGTATTTCTAAGTCCCTCATCCCGTATTGGAGCGCGAGTGTCCTCTGAAACACGTAATTCTTGTATTACCTGTGTCAGCTGATCTTGTACTTCCCGGATTTCTCTTTGGTGTTGATTCAGATTTTGTTTCAGTTTCCTAATTTGTTCGCTCTCTTCTGTGTCATTAAAGACTACCGGTTTTGTGTCATTCAGATTATCATCTACCTTCGTAGATAAATTAGTGAACTGATCCGAAAGTTCGGCTACTTTCTCCGATAGTGTACTTATTTCCTCAGTGTGTTTTTCTGAACCAAGTTTCAGAGTATCTACTGTGTCCTTTAAGTTTTCCTGAGTTTTTGCAAGTTGCGTAACCGAATCGGTAGATGCAACTGAGTCAAATTTAGCTTGCAAGGTCTCATGATTTTCATGAACAATAGTTTGCAGTTCTTTTATGGCTGCTTCGTGATTCTGTAATGCATTTTCATGCCGCGAAAAAATAGGTTGAAAATGCTCACAAATTTGTGTTTTTACGTCTTTACAGACTTTTTGACATTTCGATTCAATGCTATGTAACTCAGTAGTTAAATCTCCACGTGTTTGTTCAAGAGTTTGTTCCAATGAGTCTAACTTTTGAAGCTGTTGCTGTGTTTGTCTCTGATTTTGTTCCATTGTGTCTAACTTTTGAAGATTTTGTTCCACTCTGTCTAACTGTTGCTGTGTTTGCCTCTGATTTTGTTCCATTGTGTCTAACTGTTGCTGTGTTTGCCTCTGATTTTGTTCCATTGTGTCTAACTTTTCAAGCTTTTGTCCCATTTGTTGCATTAATTGTAATAACAATGCACTGGTGTCTGAAACATGTTCCTCAGTGCTTTTCGGCAGTGAATTTGCACCGGCAACATTCACATTTTGACAAGCGGAAAATGTGTCTTGACTCATTTGAGAAAACGGTGAGGACGCAAAACCTGAATCTACAGTATTTGGAAAATTGTGTCCTGTCATTTCGGATTGCTGAGGCGAGCTGTTGCCGTCCGATCGATCGATAATGCTTCCCTCTTCACTAATTGTTTCACTGTCCACGCCATTGTTTGCCGCCCGCTCCATTTCCCTATGCACAATTACCAAATTACTACTTTGAACATCAGTTAATTCATTACTCGGTGGCGCTAACACACTGCTTTCGTTTTCACTGTCATTTCGCAGTTTACTTTGGAGCCTAGTATTACGTTTTTCACACGCCATTATTGTCACAGTATTTCACACGACAACACAGAAAAACACAATTTGAAGAGCAAAAATAAGAGAACACATTACCATAACACTGAAAATAATATCTAGTTAATTGCAGCTGCGAAATACTTGGTGCAAATCTACATGCATGCCACAACTGTTTTACTGTACAACAATGAAAAACTACAACTACAAAGGAAATTCTCTCTATAATTACGCGCTAGCAATAAACAAAAGCTACACTAATTACACAAACTACAAGAAAAAAAATCAGAAGATTCCAGTGAGGTATCCTCGGCTAAGGGTCGACATATGAAACGTCCCCTTTGTATAATAGTACACTACTGTCCTTAAACTGACACACAATATTTTTAGCTCAACGCAATCTGACTTTAAATAATCTCTACAAGAGAATGGCCCTGACTAACATTAACCTGTACTTTTCACAAATCACTTACCTCACAAAAATCTTGGTTACTCCCACTACTGCAATAAAGAAAGCGCCACTACTGCCAGCTAAATAAAAGATTCAAACTATGGAAGGCACTAACTACTGATAGGGATAGTTAGCAAATGAAAGATATTAATAGAGAACAACCAATGTATTTACCTCAATAGTCATAATATATATAGCAGTTCATGACAAATTTCAAAACTCCGCCATCTCTCTCCCCACATCCACCACTGCTGGCGGCTCACCTCCAACTGCGCAACGCTACGCGCTGTTCACAGCCAGCTGCCTAACACTACAATGGTTGAGTATTACAACAATGCAAAGCAGCCACAGACTGCACACAGCACAGCCAGTGATTTTCATACAGAGGTGGCGTTACCAACAAAAAAACCTAAACAGCCTACTTACAGTATTACTTTGTATAACTTCAGCTATACTCCATCTTCATTATGTATTTATTTTTACTTTATAATTATGATGATTTTAAATGTAGTGTGGTAGCGTCCTATTATGAATATAAAGAATAATATGGTAAATGCATGATGTCTTGCAATGTGTTGTTACTGTTCGCTGCTGGATGGCTAGTGTCAGAGCCAATGACAATTCCTTTTGCATCTAAGTTCTCTCCTCAACAGTAGTTATCACATATTTTACAGGTCTACACCTTTTTTTCTGAAATGAACACGCCTTATTTCTATCGCAGGACTTTCGTTGTCTATTACTATAGTGGGATTTGGACGCGACATTAAAGACCTTCATCATAGTGACATTAAATAAGAAGTAGAGACAAAACGTTAGCCACTTTTTTTTCGTATAATTATATCCAGCCTGAGTTAGGTTCCTGTAAATGTTATACTGTACTATGCTTAACGTATCGAATATTACCAAGGCTTTAGCATGTGATGTTTCAGAGTCATTTTCATGGGTTAAGACGAAGATTAATGGATGTGTCAAGACGATAAGTCAGTACACCGAGGTATGACAGAAGTGATAATTTGAAGCAGAAAAGTTTTGTTTAGACACGTAGCGGTACTGTACATTTTGAGTGATGCCTTAGATAATGGTTGAAAATGTTTAGTATATATGATAGTGGTTTTTTATTTGGTGTCTGTATCCGTTACTATCATTTATGGGCCAGGTTACCGTTCTTATGACATTTTCATCAGTTAACAGTAAATTTGCAACAGTTCACAATACATTTCTGACAGTTGGAAATAAATTCGCCACAGTTCCTAAAAAATTCAAAAAGTTCACATCGAATTTTTGAATACTTCAGCTTCAACTTAAATAGTATTTGCACCATGAGAAGATTATGTCCTGCTGCATAAGTATTGGCGCTCGCTGTATTGCAGTAGTTTGAGTAACGAAGATTTTTGTGAGGTAGACTTACATTCATGAAAGGTATAGGCTATTGTTAGTCAGGGCCATTATTTTGTAGGGATTTTTGAAAGTCAGATTGCGTTGCGCTAAAAATATTGTGCGTCAGTTTAGTGTTGATCAGAATAAGTAAAGAGAATAATGTCTGAGTACGTTCAGTTTTGCTCTGCTGTTTGAAAACCAAATAACGTGAGAGGTTTATCAGCACAGTAATTCATAAATTTTTCTAAGGGGACGTTTCAAAATCTATCGGCCTTGGGTCTTTCTATACTGAAGGCCTGGTAATGGAAATACCACTACTAAAGCACCGATTAAGCAAACTGCTCATTATGTCTTATCTCATATTTGTGGAATAGCGGCGAGGATTTTATTAATACTTAGACTGCATTGAACTCTTTGACGAAAGCAGACAGTTCTCCCATTGCTTGATTAACTTATAAAATACTATGGTAATTGTGTGCTGTTATTCGTTCCTCCAAAACACATGGAGTATCAGCAAAATGTCCGGACATGGAATTTGTTCTATCGTGGAAATCATTTGTAGCAGAGAATATATTATTGCTTCGAACTATCGTTTCTCCACACCAGTCTCTTCTCCCAATAAAACTGGATAGGAAAATCAGTTAGTTGTAAGCGCAAGCGGTAAGCCTGGTTTTACAGGGTATGTTGCATTCACTCCTGATCGGTATCGGTTCTGTGCAAGCATACTGTAACCTTACTACGACAGTTATGTCGTGCTACTGTCGTATTAGTTCTGCTTCGTTGAGTTTTAGCTGATAATTCATTTGAATCGTATTTTTTCCTCTATCTTCAGGCACAGATGTAATGAACAGTGTAATAATGTAGTGAATTATCTCTTCACGCCATTACCTCGAAGAAATAATTAATCACAAATCAATGAGTAAGGCCAATTTAATCCTTGAAAGAATTTTAGCTATATATCTATAATTTAAATACAGGGTGTTTCAAAAATGACCGGTATATTTGAAACGGCAATATAAACTAAACGAGCAGCGATACAAATACACCGTTTGTTGCAATATGCTTGGGACAACAGTACATTTTCAGGCAGACAAACTTTCGAAATTACAGTAGTTACAATTTTCAACAACAGATGGCGCTGCGGTCTGGGAAACTCTATAGTACGATATTTTCCACATATCCACCATGCGTAGCAATAATATGGCGTAGTCTCTGAATGAAATTACCCGAAACCTTTGACAACGTGTCTGGCGGAATGGCTTCACATGCAGATGAGATGTACTGCTTCAGCTGTTCAATTGTTTCTGGATTCTGGCGGTACACCTGGTCTTTCAAGTGTCCCCACAGAAAGAAGTCACAGGGGTTCATGTCTGGCGAATAGGGAAGCCAATCCACGCCGCCTCCTGTATGTTTCGGATAGCACAAAGCAATCACACGATCATCGAAATATTCATTCAGGAAATTAAAGACGTCGGCTGTGCGATGTGGCCGGGCACCATCTTGCATAAACCACGAGGTGTTCGCAGTGTCGTCTAAGGCAGTTTGTACCCCCACAAATTCACGAAGAATGTCCAGATAGCGTGATGCAGTAATCGTTTCGGATCTGAAAAATGGGCCAATGATTCCTTGGGAAGAAATGGCGGCCCAGACCAGTACTTTTTGAGGATGCAGGGACGATGGGACTGCAACATGGGGCTTTTCGGTTCCCCATATGCGCCAGTTCTGTTTATTGACGACGCCGTCCAGGTAAAAATAAGCTTCGTCAGTAAACCAAATGCTGCCCACATGCATATCGCCGTCATCAATCCTGTGCACTATATCGTTAGCGAATGTCTCTCGTGCAGCAATGGTAGCGGCGCTGGGGGGTTGCCGCGTTTGAATTTTGTATGGATAGAGGTGTAAACTCTGGCGCATGAGACGATACGTGGACGTTGGCGTCATTTGGACCGCAGCTGCAACACGGCGAACGGAAACCCGAGGCCGCTGTTGGATCACCTGCTGCACTAGCTGCGCGTTGCCCTCTGTGGTTGCCGTACGCGGTCGCCCTACCTTTCCAGCACGTTCATCCGTCACGTTCCCAGTCCGTTGAAATTTTTCAAACAGATCCTTTATTGTATCGCTTTTCGGTCCTTTGGTTACATTAAACCTCCGTTGAAAACTTCGTCTTGTTGCAACAACACTGTGTTCTAGGCGGTGGAATTCCAACACCAGAAAAATCCTCTGTTCTAAGGAATAAACCATGTTGTCTACAGCACACTTGCACGTTGTGAACAGCACACGCTTACAGCAGAAAGACGACGTACAGAATGGCGCACCCACAGACTGCGTTATCTTCTATATCTTTCACATCACTTGCAGCGCCATCTGTTGTTGAAAATTGTAACTACTGTAATTTCGAAAGTTTGTCTGCCTGAAAATGTACTGTTGTCCCAAGCATATTGCAACAAACGGTGTATTTCTATTGCTGCTCGTTTAGTTTTTATTGCCGTTTCAAATATACCGGTCATTTTTGAAACACCCTGTATGTATTCTGTCGTTCAGACCAAGAAACTGCATGCAGTCCTGGAAAATAAATAGTAACAATACTTTTACGCCTTAGTATAAAATTCAGAATCATTAAAGGACTCTCCGCAGCTGCGTGCTTCGCCTCCCAGCAGCCCTGATAGTCTATATCAGGGTGAGCGGGTAACTGAATCAAGCTGCCCACCACAGAGGCCTTTTGACATGGTGGCCAGTGACGTTTAAAGTGGCCAGCGACGTCACATGCCTGAAAATGAAGCCCACGACAACGACAGGCCGTGGCGTGAAAGTCACAGCACGAGACGCTGCACGCCTTACGAGTGCCAGCAGCGATCTGCCACGGGGGAGCGAGTGACTATTTCAGACGAGTTTAGCAGTTCTTGCCTGCTCGTTTAAATGCATGCAAGCTCTCGATTACGCACGACAAAGGTAAGACTTTTAGTGGGTGCCTTTTCGTTTTCATATTGATTTCCCATGAGCCCTGCACGGTGCGTAGCTTTCGCCAAGCCGGCAGAAGTGGCCGTGCGGTTAAAGGCGCTTCAGTCTGGAACCGCAAGACCGCTACGGTCGCAGGTTCGAATCCTGCCTCGGGCATGGATGTTTGTGATGTCCTTAGGTTAGTTAGGTTTAACTAGTTCTAAGTTCTAGGGGACTAATGACCTCAGCAGTTGAGTCCCATAGTGCTCAGAGCCATTTGAACCAGCTTTCGCCAAGTCTGGCGGGCAATCCGACAAGTGTGACGTCCCAAGTTCTTTGTGGGACCTATATTTGTCACGGCCCCGCCTGTAGCGCTATGACTGCCTTACTTCCTTTTCCTGATGTTTGGTAAAATGTATTTCTCTATGATGACTATTCAACTGTGTCAGACAAGTAATTCTGTGGATAATGACTTACGTGTAATGAAATGACAACTGATGCCACAAAGCTACTCAAAAATAACCTTCACTTAGCTAGGAAATGTCAAAAAATTCATGTATGCAGTTGAACTAGGCGTATAAGGAAAAGATTCAAGTGGTCTGTCATTGTAGATCACCACTAGGAGTGCAGACGTTGTCTGCTGTAGGAAGAGAGCATTCTCTTTGTAAAACTGTACGAAGGTGGATAAACAGGCTGTGATCAGATTTTAGATATCCGAGAGAGAACAAGCAACAGCCGACTTACTTGTGGCGCAGGAACTTTACAAGTGGAACGACAGAACTGACATACAGCGCGGTATAACACTTGGTATTTCCAGCATTGCTCACGCCAAGCGCCGCTCGGGGTAGCCGCATGGTCTCAAGCGCTTTGTAGCGCTTTGTCACGGTCCGCGTGGCTCCCCCCCCCCCCCCCCCCCCCAGTGGAGGTTCGAATCCTCCCTCGGGCATGGGGGCATGGGTGTGTGTGTCGTCCTTAGCGTAAGTTGGTTCATATTAGATTAAGTAGTGAGTAAGCTTAGGGACTGATGACCTCCACAGTTTGGTCCTTACCACCAATTTCCATTTCATGCCAAGCAATGGCTTTTATTACCGTCCGCCGATCTTGGGTTGTGCTGGGCATTTTCACTAAATAGATTTATAATGCACTCGGACTCTAAAAACTTGTGCAGCACCGCACATTTACCAAGATGTTTCATTATGATTTGTTCTCAGCTACTATGGACCACGTACACACTTAGATAAATTTGGTTTAATCGTTTGTTGTACCAAGTACATAATGTATGCTCATTAAACACCAATAACGTAACAGAAATGAATATTAAAGCTCTATCCTTCCACTAGCCTACTATGTGTTTTGATAAATTCCACTTAACAGCACTGGAAAGGCTCGCGACTGATAATTAAACGAATACCAAGGTGGCTATAGAAAACGCAGAATCTGTTCGAAACAGATATTCAGTTGGAATTACAGAGTAATTCACTCTAAAGGCATAGTTCGTGAGTTTCATGAGGACATTTGAATCTGTTGATAAGGAAACTCTAGAAAAAAATATACAAACTTTGGCGTTAAAATGAATTTGCAAACGCAGACTGTGGAACACAGACGTAGTCTCAAAAGCGAAATTCATACACCAAATTTCCTACCCCTTCAAAATGAACACAGGCGTAAGACAAGATATTGGGTTGTATCCAATTCCTTCCAGTTGTGCATTACCAAAAATATAACAATATGGAAAGAAAGAGTAAAAGAATATCAAGTATCACTAATACGACTCATCTATGTTGAATACCTAGAGATAGGACGTTCAAATTCACAGGACATGTTCATTAGTATTCCAGTCATCTCGACTCAGCATGTGTCCTGTTGCCTAGTAGGCACAGTGTCCGCCGTGGGCCCTGATAACTTGTTCCATGCGTGATGGCATCGACGCGTCTAAAGCGCCAATGGCGTCCTGTGGTGCAGCCATCCATTCTGCATTCACCTGGTCCCAAAGTTAATCTTTGGTCGTTGGCGTAGGCTCACAGAGCTGCATCCGTCGTTTCACCGTATTCCAAACATTCTCGATTGGCGAAAAGTCTGGTGATTTGTGACACGAAGATGGCACGTGTTCATACAGAAACACGAGCTGCATTGTCTTGCTGAAAAATGGCGTCTGGGGTGTTGAAAAAGGCTACGACTACGGGTTGTAGGATGTTATTCGTGTAGGGCATACTGGTCACGGTGCACTGGATAAGCACCAACTGTGCTTTGTGGTCGTAGCCAATAGCACCCCGCATTATAAGGCTTTGAATTGGTGCTGTATGTCTTGTGCGAATCCAGTCACTGTGATGCACGTGTCCCTTAAGTTTCCTTTAATTTACGTCTATGGTCACAAACTTTTTGTTAACAGATTACCGGTTTCGGTCGATAATGACCATCATGAGATCTGCAGCAAAAAATGGGAAAAAACATAAATATACTCGCAGATTGTCTACAGCTTAAAAACCATACCTACACCATTATGAAAAGTACTACTGACAAATATATGCATTTGTGCGCTTTTTACTACTGTCAAATATATGCATTTGTGCGCTTTTAAGTCTGAAGAGGCATACCTGTTTTATAAAAACAAAATCCTAATGTACTGCAGCCATAATTGCATCGTCAAATGTCAAATGCAGAATCAGCACCATCATCGTCAAATATATATAAATAACATCAAATGCACGAGTCATGTTGTCAGCAGCACTACTGTTCAAAGCAAGCTGCCGTACAGTAGTCACACATCTGTTTGTGTTCACCAGATGTCGCTAATCTCGGCATACACCAGTTTTCAATAATTAATTGCACAGCGAAAATAAAGGGGGATACAATAGTTGATGTCTTTTATACGTTATAAGCTCATTACAGACATCATTGCAGACAGATACCGCACCATACTGTAAAAAAGTATCACTGGTTTCATCAGTAATAGATTTTTGCCATATGACGCGATAACATACCCAGAAAACTTTCATATAACTGACACTTCCCGCAGAAACCTAAGCAGCCTACAAGACAATCTGTTTTAACAGTGAGACAGTTCAGCAAATTTAAGGAACTCCGCAGAAAACAAATTTATCACTAACATAAAAAAGTACCTACGCTAGAAAAGCATTATTATCGGGCATACGCTTCGATGAACACACTGTGCGCTGTTCTGTAAACAACTTCAGCTTTTTACTTATACCGATGTCTTATTTTTCTTTTAGACAATGATTAGAAGCGAAGCAATGATTTTCTCGCCGGCCGATGTGGTCGAGCGGTTCTAGGCGCTTCAGTCCGGAACCACGCGGCTGCAACGGTCGCAGGTTCGAATGCTGCCTCGGCCATAGATGTGTGTGATCTCCGTAGGTTAGTTAGGTTTAAGTAGTTCTAAGTCCAGGGGACTGATGACCTCACATGTAAAGTCCCATAGTCCTTGGAGCCATTTGTACGATTTTCTCCTTTTCCATATACCTGCATCCTGCCATTGAAATACACATGTATGAAACAGTCATCAAAACGGATAATTTAACCGTTGTGTAGCATCATGACCGCAATGCAACATTTTGTTTAACCTGAAAGGCATTTATGCCTTTTCTCGCTAATGGAGGGAGAGGGTGAGTGGATTTACAGCAAAATTATCGGTGCCTATACTCCCATTACCGTTCCCTAAAGTTCTTGATTCTACACGAAACAAGTTATATGTACTGAAACCGTGAAGTTTAAATTCCAGTAAGAATTTTGAGGTTTCACGTTTCTTCTGTAAAATCTAGGACGTAGTATCTACATCTTACATTTGTTCTCAACTAACCGTCTTCGCGGTGTCAGTTCGCGAACTTCGAGCAGGCCGTTGTTCAAAGCGTCTAGGATTCCTGCCATCCATGTAGATTCACCCACGGTCTAGGGGTAAGTTCACGTGATTTCGCTTTGCCAACGCTGGCACGGTAGCTGAGCGTGTTCGGTCAGAGAACCAGTGGCCCTCTGTAAAAAAAGATACTGGGTAAAAGAATCAACGATCAACTTGAACAGATGTCATTTACGTCCACACATACAAAAAAAAAGGGGGGGCAGGGGGGTTAGCGTCTTTTAATAGTAATCAAAAGGTCCTCGGTTCAGGGTTCGAATCCCGCCATTTCTTAAATTTTGATTAATAATTAGCATTGGTGGCCGAAGAATTCCGGCATAGGAAGTCACCCTCATTCCACTTACATTTACATTAATCTTACGTCTATTACGAGTATACAGGACAAAGGGTGAGGGAGACATATATGATGATTTGCCAAAGTCTTTATTTGCGTTTTCAGTAACATGATATGTCTTGTACGCTATGATGTCTCTGTCCACGAAGCTTTCCAGTCCAGACACGTTTGAGACACCTGTACCACCTCGTACAATAGCTACAGTTAACCAGCCATTCCGGTGTGAAAATGTGTCATTCAAATCAATGCTGAAATTAAGTCTGCAACCACAAAACAAAGATGGTCCATCTAGCAATGCGTGTGCAGCAACAGATTTAATTACGTTCTTCTTTTTGTCGGCGGCAGATGTTGACATTTCTACATCTTCTATTGTCTTATATATCGTTTGTCTTGCACGACGTCGCTATGATGAGGGCGGAGGAGTGGACAGAGCTTCACTGTGGGGGAAACTGCCCCTAATGGCGGAAGAATCAGCAATGATAAACGGCATGACGATGCAGAAGGGAACGAAAACCACTGCATTAAAGACACGTAACGTACATCTACATGACATGTGACCTGTAATTAAAAAAGTGTCATGATGATCTCTCCATTGGCAAAATATTCCGGAATAGTCCCACATTCGGATCTCGGGGAGCGGACTGCCGAGGGGAACGTCACCATGAGAAAAGGGCTGAATAATCAACGAAACGATAATGTTCTACGAGTAAAATGGCTCTGAGCACTATGGGACTCAACTGCTGTGGTCATAAGTCCCCTAGAACTTAGAACTACTTAAACCTAACTAACCTAAGGACAGCACACAACACCCAGCCATCACGAGGCAGAGAAAATCCCTGACCCCGCCGGGAATCGAACCCGGGAACCCGGGCGTGGGAAGCGAGAACGCTACCGCACGACCACGAGATGCGGGCGTTCTACGAGTAGGGGCGTGGATTGTCAGAAGCCTGAACGTGATAACGAAATTTGAAAATCTGAAAAGCGTGTAACGTTCTTTTATATAAGTTTTCGTGTTTCTGTTTGCCAATGAATATGCAATGCGTAATGTTTGTCTTACGCAAATTTACTGTGTGATGTGGTGTTGAGCAAATGGTGTGCATAATCAATATTATTGTAATAAAAAAATTCAACAACTTAATCTGGAAAACCAGCACGCAACGTTCCTAATGAAATCAATCCCTCTGAAATTTCCTCAGTCTCGAGAGCACCGAGTTATATGGCCCTGTACAATAAACTGATAAAATTCCCTGTGCAAATAAACAATGAAACAGATTTACCTCAGTTCTAGAGTCACAACGGATGTGATCTTGGTATTCTGTTCTCTCCACAGTATGCATAGAAAATATTCAATCTTGGCACGGCGAAGTGCAATGTCGGAATTAAAATAACTTCACGCAAATAATACCACTAGACTGGATGATAAATGAATAACCTTACAAATGCTCAGTGAAAATACTGTATATCGGCTCAGCGTTGTACTGCCAGCTTTGAAGCTGTTGCAAACATTAATACTTTTCTGACTCTGGCACATTAATATTTTTCTGATTCTGCCTGAAAAATCATTTCTTTTAAAAAAATTGATTGTATTTAAATAAACACACCATGGAAGGGCATATGCTTTGACCGAACGTTTCAGTTTCAAAATTGTATTCAAAATAAGGTTTCAACTTCACAAAATCTGATATGGAACATTTAACATTAACTTCAAAATCAGTGAACTTCTCAACTGTTCTACAATTCTCACTTACTGACGTAATTAAGACCACTTGGATTGTTGGATGAAAAAACTTATGATGTCGTTTGACAAAACAGACTCCAAAATTTGACTTCTCTGTATCAGGATTTCGATATACACAAAATATTACAAATCGGGTGTGTCTAATCAACCTATACATTAAATATAATGGAAAATACTTGGTTCCTAGATTCAAGGGTCAGTACTGTAAAAATTAGGGAAATCCGCATTGCATTGCTGCATGCTTAAAACTAAATATACAAAATTTAATTACCTTACAAATTTGTTCCAGTTGCTTTACTTTTGAGTTACAGTATAAATTTATTACTCTCCTATAACTGTCGTTGTCAGTGCTCAGTATTTGTTAACGATCAGTATCACTACAATTACTGATAACCTTAAAGCCTCCCAAATTAATAACACGCTTTACACTTTTATAGAAATAACTACGACCTAACATTTATTGGTTCTGTGTGAGTATAAAAAACGTCATTCGTCCGTAGACCAACAACTAAATTCTCGCAGCTAGTCACGAGCTTTAAGTCACATGCTACCTAAGACGGAGTGCAACGGCAACTGCTACTACGCTCCGCGCGCCCCTACTTACAATCGATTCTCCCACTCAGGCAACATATTTGATTCACTGGTGTCAAAAGTACAACCTCTTCTACATATGACAATCGTTTCAGCTCATTTTTCATGAATTAACCTCAAAATCTGGCTCCACGTACAAGTGGACTCCTCACAAGGGAAATGCAAAGGCTCAATAAGGATATAATAGGGGTCAGTGAAGTGGAATGGAAAGAAGACAAGGATTTCTAGTCAGATGAGTATAGGGTAATATCAACAGCAGCAGAAAATGGTACAACGAGTGTAGAATTCATTATGAATAGGAAGATAGGACAGAGAGTTTGTGTCCATTATAATTATCCGGGCTGTTATGCCGTGGTCGGTTGATGAATTCCGTGGTGTTTCCCAACGTTTCGTCTCCGAATGAAACGTTGGGAAACACCACGGAATTCATCAACCGACCACGGCATAACAGCCCGGATAATTATAATGGACATGATATTTCCGGCCGTGAAAGTTTACATTTTAGTAAGAGAGTTTGTTACTGTGAGCAGTTCAGTGATAGTGTTGTTCTTATCAGAATCGGCAGCAAACCAATACCGACAGTTATAGTTCAGGCATACATGCCTACTCCCCAAGAAGAGGTAGAGAAAATACACGAGGCTATTGAAAGTGTAATAAAGTACGTAAAGGGAGATGGAATGCAGTTGCAGGGGAAGGAGTAGAAGAAAAAGTTACGGGAGAATATGGGCTTGGTTCAAGGAATGAGAGAGAGGAGAAAGGCTAATTAAGTTCTTTAAAAAATTTCAGCTAGTAATAGCGAATACTTTGTTCAAAAATCACAAGAGGAGGAGGTATACTTCGAAAAGGCCGGGTAATACGGGAAGATTTCAGTTATATTACGTCATGGTCAGACAATGATTCCGAAATCAGATATTGGATTGTAAGACGTACCTAGGAACAGATATAGACTCAGATCACAATATAGTAGTGATGAAGAGTAGGATGATGTTTAAGACATTAGTCAGGAAGAATCAAAACGCACAGAAGTGGGATACGGAAGTAATAAGGAATGACGAGATACGCTTAAAGTTCTCTAAGGCTATAGATACAGCAATAAGAAATAGCCCAGTACGTAGTAGAGTTGAAGAGCATCTCTAAAAAGTATATCTCTAAAAAGGGCCATTACAGATGTTGGAAAGAAAAACATAGATACAAAAAAGGTAGCGTGTAGAAACCATGGGTAATAGAAAAAATACTTCTGTTGTTCTGTGAAAGGAGGAAGCACAAATGTGTTCCGGGAAGCTCCGGAATACAGAAACACAAGTCGGTGAACAATGAAATAAATGGGAAGTGCAGGGAAGCAAGACGAAATGGCTGCATGAAAAATATGAAGAAATCGAAAAAGGAATGATTGTCGAAAGGATTGACTCAGCATACAGGAAAATCAAAACAACCTTCGGTGACATTAAAAGCAAGTGTGGTAACATTGAGATTGCAACAGGAGTTTCACTGCTAAATGCCGAGGAGAGAGCGGATAGGTGGAAAGAATACACCGAAAGCCTCTATGAGGATAGATGTGATAGAAGAAGAAACAGGAGTCGAGTTAGGAGAGACAGGGGATCCAGATTGGAATCAGAATTTAAAAGAGCTTTGGAGGACTTAACGACCAAATAAGGCAGAAGGATTGATAACATTCCACCAAATGTTCTAAAATTATTGAGGGAAGTGGCAACAAAACGACTAGTCACATTGGTGTGTAGACTGTATGAGTCTGGCGGCATATCATCTGACTTTCGGAAAAATATCATGCACACAATTCCGACGACAGCAAGAGGTGGCAAATGCGAAAATTGTCGCACAATCAGCTTAAGAGCTCGTGCATCCAAGTTTCTGACAAGAATAATGCACAGAACAATGAAAACTAAAATTGGGGATGTGCTAGATGACGGTCAGATTGGCCTTAGAAAAGGTAAAGGTACCAGAGAGGGAATTCTGACGTTGCGGATGGTAATGGAACCGAGATTAAAGAAAAAGGTCACGTTAATAGGATTTGTCGACCTGCAGAAAGTGTTCGACAATGTAAAATGGTGCAAGATATCCGAAATTCTAAAAAAAATAGCGGGAGAGACGGGTAATATACAATTAGTACAAGAGCCAAGAGGGCATAAGAAGAGTGGACCACCAAGAATGAAGTGCTCGGATTAAAAAGGATGTAAGACGAATATAGTCTTTCTCCTCTATTATTCAACCTGTACATCGAAGAAGCAATCACGGAAATAAAAAAAAAGTTTAGGAGTAGGATTAAAATTCAAGATGAAAGGATATCAGTGATACGATTCGCTGATAATATTTCTATCCTGAGTGAAAGTGAAGAAGAATTACATGATCTACTGAATGGGATGAACAATCTAATGAGTACAGAATATGGGTTGAGAGTAAATCGAAGAAAGGCGAAAATTAATATCAGGGTTGATGGCCTTGATGTAGATGAAGTAAAGGAATTCTATTTCCTAGGCAACAAAATAACCTGCGACGGACGGAGCAAGGAGTACATCAAAAGCGGATTAGAAATGGCAAAAAGGGCATTCCTGTCCAAGAGAAGTCTACTAGTATCAAACACAGACCTGAGAATATACGCCTGGACTACAGCATCGTATGATAGCGAAACACGGTCTGTGGCAATACCGGAACAGAAGAGAATCGAAGCATTTGAGACAGACGAATGTTGAAAATTAGGTGGACTGATAAGGTAAGGAACGAGGAGGTTCTACACACAATCGGAGAGGAAAAGAATACGAGTGTGTGGAAAACACTGATAAGGAGAAGGGGCAGGACGATAGGGCATCTGTCAGGACATGAGGAGAGGACTTCCATGATACTAGAAGGAGCTGTAGGAGGCAAAAACTGTAGAGTAAGACAGAGATTGGAATACATTCAGCAAATAATTGAGAACGTAGGTTGCAAGCAATGCTACTCTAGGATGAAGAGATTGGCACAGGAGAGGAATTCATGGCGGGCCGCATCAAACCAGCTAGAAGACTGGTCGTAGGTTGTGTTCCAAAAATGAAGAGCATAGAGACATAACTGATGACACTTTCTGCAGGACCTGACCATCATTTTGCAGGACAGTGCTCAAGCACGTCCAGCGCAAGCTGTTACTGATTTGTTTGACTGATGGGTCTTCTATGTGCTATACCAGCTACTGCACTCCCCTGACTTAAGCCCTCGTGAGTTCAACTCGATTTCTAAACTGAGAGAAACACTTCACGGCATTCGCTTCAGAACTGCTACAAATTCGTCGGGCAATAGACCGCGCCGCTCCAACTTTTCGTTCCTTTTTAGAAGTAAAGTTTTCTATTAATCAGGATTCGTTTTGTACATATGATTTCGAATTCATGGCATCGGACATCGCAATTTTTCTCTTTCCTTGATGTGTCGGTGCTGGTTCCACAGTAACCGACCCAGCACATCCCACATTAATTTTCCTACAGGAGTATGCTAAGTGCGATAACGTTCCTGTTGCTAACGAGTACCTCATCCTTCGTCTAATTAAAGCATTCACTGGTCTTCTTCGTCATTGTTTAAGTCATCATTAAGCTGTGTTTTCGTAATATAATTTTAAAGACACACCATTCTCAACATTTACTGTGACGTGTGGCTTTGCGGGGTTTAGGTTCGAATACATTATTCGTTGTACGTCAGAACGCTACCCGCTTCCGAGGAGCTACCTCCTTTTGGTGACTTACGTATGCAATATGCCACGAATCGGAATAAGGCACTTGTAATATATTATTTCGACTTTTCTTTCATTTCCTTCACCATTCCTTTTTTTAGTTGTACAAAACGTACTCTTTTCTTTTCCTTTTTCTCCACTTTCCGTTGCAGGCTATTTGTCTGTTACATTTCACATCTTTAGTTCTGTCTTCCAGAACCCTTCTTTCCGCTTGGCTTATATATCTTTGTTTTCCTTTTTAATCTTTCCGTATACGTTCTTTTCACATATTTTTATTTTCATCTACTTTTCTTCTACATTGCGTATATTAAGTTAATTTCTGACGTAAAAGTTTTAGATTATTCCTGTATTTTTAACATTATAAATGAATTAAATGCACATAACGCAGAAGAAAAGTTAGAAGAAAATAGAACAAAATCGACTGGACATTCAGGAATTCAACTTTCACAACGCATTCGATTCAGTTCGGCATTGCCGTTTGGTGAAAACAATGTGAGTGCATGAGTACTGGACCAGATTTGTGTCTAGATTCAAAACAAAAGAATTAAACACATTCTTCTTAACTGAAAGAAATCGACATCTGTTTAGGCAATTTCGAGTAACACCACGAGAGAGTTATAGGGCCTTCACTCTCTACAATATACACTGTCTGACAAAGAAACTGAAGCACCAAGAAAAAACAGACGAATGTCAATGTACACGTTCTTACCAGCGACGGATACGTAAATGATTAGAGGGGGAATAATCTGTGACAGGTCAAACAGCCACCACAGTGCATGGTTGTTGTTCGTGTTTCGTATTTTTACCAGGCCTGGTACGGTACATAAGGTTCACAAACAGCATCAGATAATTGGTGATCACTTTGAAGGAACCAGCGATGCAACGCACCGCTGTGAGACAGAGTTATCAGCACTGACAGAGGCCGGCCGAGTGGCCGAGCGGTTCTAGTCGCTACAGACTGGAACCGCACGACCGCTGCGGTCGCAGGTTCGAATCCTGCCTCCGGCATGGGTGTTTGTGGTGTCCTTAGGTTAGTTATGTTTAAGTAGTTCTAAGTTCTAGGGGACTGATGACCACAGCAGTTAAGTCCCTTAGTGCTCAGAGCCATTTGAACCACTGACAGAGTATGAAAGAGGGCTCATTGAGGGTCTCCATTTCGTCAGGCGGTCGAATTGTGCAGTGTCTGGATTTGAGGTTCATTCGGATGTGACAGTGGCTCGATGATGCGATTTATAGGAACTTGAAAACAGACACACTGCTGTTCAAGGTTTGATAACTAAGCGCGCCGTGGCCCTCTTACATTTGCGTCTGCCATACGAGAACGATTCCTTTATTCCTGCGACATTGTGTCTCATCTCACATTATTGCTAGGAGGCTAGCAGCAGCCGACTAGGCAATTACCGACCCCTACTGAGACTGCCATTAACGCAACACAGACAGCTTCATTAGATGTGGTGACATGAACGGGAGGCATGGACTCTGGTGCTTCACATCACACTATTTTCAACATTGAATGGCGATTCTGCACTACCTCAGATGAGCGTCGCCAACAATTATGGCGGCGACTTGGGTAGATGTCCCATTCTTCTAATGCTTTGGAGAGGCACTTCATGTTACGACCGATAATAATTAATCTGACGGCACAACGGTACGTCACGGATGTCTTCGTGTCCTCATGTGTTGCCTGACTCGTTGTAACATACAGAGGGGTCCAGAAAAATGTAGACACTCTTTGATTGTTAATATCTTTGGAACAAAACGATATATCGTTGCAGTTTTGTGCGGTAGCGTAGTCCATTGTTTCCTCAACAGATATTGTTTGGCGCGTTTTCCAACAGATGGCAGTGCAGCAGCGACAGAAGTAAGATTGTACTTTTAGCAACGCAAGGCCGTATTCAAGTGGTACTGGAAATAACGAAAACATGATGAAGGTGCAATGGCAATCGCGTAATGTGTACGAAACTCAGCCACCAACACATGCAACAATTTATCGTATTCGGAACAAACTTAAAGCCGACAGTAATGTTCAAGATGTGCATAAGAACAGGTCTGGCTGACCAAAGCAATCAACAAATCCAGCTTCCTGCGGTGCTGTGTTGCAACGTTTTACTAGATCGCCTCAAAAATCTGTGAAGCAGTGCGCACGTAAAAGTGGGGTAAGCAGATCAAGCGTGCAATGACGTCTGAAGGCTACAAAGTGGAAAGCGTACATTCCAAGATCGTTGCACGTTATGAACGAGGACCACTCAGATAGAAGGATTCAGTACTATGAGTGGTTTGAAGGCAAGCTTTCCGAGCGTGAACGGTTTGCAGGGATGGTTATCTGGCAGGGCGAGGCGCACACTTGGGCTCCCGAAAACCCTCACGTTCACGTGGACAAATATGTTCATCTACCGTGTGTTAAGGTGTGCCGGACGGAGTGGCCGAGCGGTTCTAGGCGCTTCAGTCTGGAACCGCGTGACCGCTACGGTCGCAGGTTCGAATCCTGCCTCGGGCATGGATGTGTGTGATGTCCTTAGGTTAGTTAGGTTTAAGTAGTTCTAAGTTCTAGGGGACTGATGACCTCAGAAGTTAAGTCCCATACTGCTTAGAGCCATTTGAACCACTTGTTAAGGTGTAGTGTGGTCTGTCATCGCGCGCGTTTATTGGCCCACTCTTCTTTGAAGATACCGTAACTAGTGGTGTATATCTTCATATGCTGCAAACATTGATTGTACCTGTCATCCGATAGATGTTTGGAAATGAAAGTTACCTACAATAAGATGGCGCATGGCGCCCCACCTCACTGCCGAAGAGATGTCAGAACCTACTTGGATGAAAATCTGCCTGGATGATGGATGAGACGAAAAGGAGCAGTTGAGTGCCCTCCATGGACCTTGCACCTCTTGACTTCTACCTATCGGAGACCTTGAAAAATGAAGTTTATCAACCGAAGCCAGCTATACTGAACGAGCTACGAGAAACCATCGACGCATCCTGTGCGGCTATCACATCGCCTTTACTAACAGTCGTAATTCGGTCAACAGTTCAGAGGCATCAACGTTGTTCAGTTGCTAATGAGTGCTACTTTGAACACATAAAATAACCTTCTCCCCTTGTAAGAATTGTAATGGCATGTCATTTTGTTCCATTAATATTGAGTCTCAAAGAGTGTTTACATTTTTCTGGACCCCTCTGTATTTAAACACGAAAATACTCTTCCACACACGGCACGTCTTTCTACGAACTGTCTGCTTGATGTTGAGGCACTCCCGTGGCGATTGGCGGGCCGCTGTGGCCGAGCGGTTCTAGGCGCTTCAGTCCGGGCCCGCGCTGCTGCTACGGTCGCAGATTCGAATCCTGCCTCGGACATGGATGTGTGTGATGTCCTAAGGTTAGTTAGGTTTAAGTAGTTCTAGGTTCTAGGGGACTGATGACCTCAGATGTTAAGTCCCTTAGTGCTCACAGCCATTTGAATCATTTTGAACCCGTGGCGCACAAACTCCCCAGGTTTGTCCCCCATAGAAACTGTGTGGGACTAGCTTGGGTGCCAATTGTATCCCATTCCCAGTATCCAACCAGTTACAAGGGTTCTAAGTCTGCTCGCCCCAGGAGAAGGTACACGACGTTTCGACACCCTCCTCAAACTGAATCAATCCAGGCGGGAGCGGGTGCAGTGTCATATTATAGGTGTACATTTAACTTGGTTTCGTAGTCACTGAAGTAATATCACATACTGTCTCAACCCTTGAAGTTTTATTTTGTCTCCTGCTCCCCTTTTGTGTGCTTTATTTTTTCGATCAGACTGCATGTATAGATGATCTTATTCTGCCGGGTAACGTCGGAAACTCCATGAGGCTATTCGCAAATGAAGACGGTGTCTGTATAAAGGATGGTTGCAGGTCTAGAATACTGCAGCAATAAGCAGGAATACCTGCGAGGGATCGCAGACTGGTTTAAGAACTGGCAATTGACTTGGAACATAAATAAACGTAACGTATTGGGCATGAGTGAACGAAGAAACCAATTTCTGTTCATTATGCTATTGCCAAAAAGCCCCCGGAAACATTAACAGTCGTAAAATACCTAGGAGTAACCATGCGGAGCGACCTACAATGGGCTGACCACACGAAAGTTATTTAAGGAAAGGAGGTGTCAGGGTGAGATTCATTGGGAAAATTGCAAGGAAATGTAATTCATCGCGGTATTATAAAGTAGTTGTAATATAGATTTTTGGATAGGGAAAGGTGGGGTACAGTGGCCAGTGCGGGAGAAGCTACTGCATATTTTTTGCCCTTAATAACGCTTCAAGATGTCGAGGAGCAATCACACTTGCCTCTGTAGTGTTGTGACATCGCGTGCCGGCAGCACTCCGTAAGTGCTAAATGCTTATCATGTAAGCTGGAGCAATTTCGGAAGCAGCTGCCGGGCAGGTATGGCTGTAACGTGAAATGCTCTGTCAACAGCTAATTTTAAGTGACCAATGGCTGAACTGCGGCAGACAGCGCCTTTTATAACCCCGAATTAATACTCGTTTCCTTACCTGACCACAACATCGTGATATGCATGTATCCGACAAAACGGTAGTCCACAACATGCAGCACGACTGTTAATCACGCTCACTTTGTTCATGGCGATTAAAGCTGAGCTCTACGACCAAACTCGAGATAGATAATTTTCAGTTTCAGCACTAAAAGCAAACTGCAATTCTGGCTTTCTTCGTTTACCTGAGACTATCCTCACACTGATTACAAGAGCGACGCGATACCAACCGATGAGCAGTCCTGCTTGGCACCCGGCTTTAGATTATAGGCGATACATGCAGATTCCGAGCTGAAAATGACTGATGGGAAGAAAAACTAAGAGCAAATTGAAATGTCAGTCCGATGATGAAAATTATGTGACTATGTCACTAAAGATTAAAAATAAAAAATATATATTTAAACCAGTTTATTGAAAATAATAATAATCAAAGCCATTTTTATTAAGTGTTACAAATTAAAAAAGTTTACCGTGTCTAATGAGATTCCAGTCCACGATCTTCTGCGTTTTAGGTATCTACCGCAACCACTGTGCTACCCCCTCACTTCGACAACTTTCGTTACACTCATTTTACTACACAACCAGTTGCAACGATGATCTGCTGTGTTCAAAAAAGTTGGGCCTTATGCAATGTCGTGTGAAGTATGTATAGTGTAGGCCGAACTTTGCGGTGGTAATAACTGAATATGGGGCGCTGAATCGTGTCTTGTGCGACAGGATGCAGTAGCTTCTGGCTAGAGCTGCGTTCGAAAAATGCCTGTTTCATTACCATCGTTTTATGTGCGTTGTTTTTGGTGTGGTTATCATATCTGACAAAATGCGAAATGGAAAATCCAAACCTAGGATTTGGTGTCGAAACACACCAATAGAAACAGCCAGACAAGGAATTACAAAACAACTGATCATTTTTTGAGGCAGTTTGGCAACGGCGAACACTTTGTGCGTGATGTTAAGAGCACTGATTGGGGGAAGGTAGCTCCAACGTAAGAAGTGTGAGCTCTCAAGTAATTGTAATAAGGCTATAATTGTAGTTCAAATGGCTCTGAGCACCATGGGACTTAACTTCTGAGGTCGTCAGTCCCCTAGAACTTAGAACTACTTAAACCTAACTAACTTAAGGACATCACACACATCCATGCCCGAGGCAGGATTCGAACCTGGCGACCGTAGCGGTCGCGCGGCTCCAGAACAGCCGGTTACAATTCTAGTATACAGCATCATTGTTGTCGGTGAATCTGACAGGGGCAGGTTGTTCCGTTATTTCTAGTAAAAAATGTTCTGATTTTCGGCCGTCGGATGTAATGCAAGTCATTCATATTAATTCTTACCTCACCTAAATGTTGAGTAATTCTTTTTTATATTAATGTTTTAAACGTCTTTTGGCTTACATATGCAGTTCCTTGTTGTTGCTTTGTGTTTGATGCGACGCGGAGTGGCCACGCGGTTTGAAGCGTCATGTCACGGATTGCGCGGACCCTCGGGGATGGGTGTGTGTGATGTTCTTGGCATAAGTTAGTTCAAGCAGCGTGTAGGTCTAGGGACCAATGACCACAGCAGATTGGTCCCTTAGGAATTCACATACATTTGAACATTTTTTCTGTTTGATAATTCCATCTGTGAACAACCACAACTGGAGTCCAACCACGAAAAGAGGCCACACTTCTCGCTGGAAAACGTGCCGAAGGTGTCCACTTTCCCAAAAATTCGTTTCTGATCTGTTTACCCAAATAAGTGTTAGTTATTTGTACAAATCACACGTAATACTACGAACTGACTTATAAATCCTTTTATAAACGAAATTATTATGTTTTATTCTAGCCCATTGGTTTTAAATTAATCCATTAATTAATTGAAATTTAAAACCATATAATTTCTGTTGCATTTGGCCTAGTACAAAAATCCGATTAAAAACCGCCTTCTGCAGGCAGTTGGTATTATTTGAGATACTACGGCATCAAGTTTCCTAGAAAACACGACCCAGAAATCGCAGCAAGAAACATGGGTACCAGCTGTAATGCAAAATGCAATTGAGGCTCCAAAGAATGATACGTTCCACGTTCCATGCAACACATTAAAAAGAATTTTAGAAAAATAGAAATGTGGTAGATGGTAAAAAGATTAGGGTAGGCTTATAGAGTGTGTACGATAAACAACAAAAACAAGAAAGCCAGGAACAGCAAAGGGTTTGCAGTTAAAGAAAGACGCCAAGGCGGCGGAATTACTTCAGGTGAAAGAGGTTTGCTGTTACTTAAGGACTATTTATGTCCACAATGTCCTCTTTACACCGCTAGATTTGGAAAAATGGATATAGGTCCTATTCATCACATATATTGTACTTGCAAATACCTAATGCAATACGTTATACACTGAGATGGCAAAAGTGACGGCGTACTTCCTAATATCGTGTCGGACCTCCTTTTGTCCGGCGTAGTGTAGCAGCTCAATATGGCATGAACTCGACAAGTTGTTAGAAGTCCGCTGAAGAAATATTGAGTCACGCTTTCTCTATACCCGTGTATAACGCAAAAGTGTTGCCGGTGCAGAATTTTGTGTACGAACTAACCTCTCTATTCTGTCCCATAAGTGTTCGATGGGACTCAGTCTGGCGATATGAGTGGCCACATCATCAGCTCCAACTGTCCAGAATGCTCTTCAAACTATCCACTGACCGTTGCGAAACGGCGGATTATCATCCATCGATGTTTGGGAACATGAGCTCCATGAATGGTTGCAAATTGTCTCCAAGTAGTAGAAAGTAACCATTTCCAATCACTTATTGGTTCAGCTGGATCAGAGGATCAAGCCCATTTCTTGTACACACAGCCCACACCATTGTGGACCACCATCAGCTTGCACAGTGCGTTGTTGACAACTTGGGTCGATGGCTTCGTACGGTCTGGGCCACATTCGAACCCTATCACCAGGTCCTATCAACTTAAATCGGGACTCAGCTGACCAGGCCACAGTTTCCCAGTCGTGCAGGCACAAACACGTAGGAAACCTTCCCATATGAATCACCTGAGTGCGAATGACAGCTCCAGTAATGCACCGCCATGTTATACACTGTGTACGTGATACTACAGCCATTTATATATGTGCACATCGCTATCCCATAATTTGTTACCTCAGCGTAATGCACAAATGGCAAGCGCTTACCGATAACCATGGCAAGATAAAAATTCAGTTTGCCTTAGAGTTGCCACTTCACCCCAACTACCCCTATCCTTCATTAGTCTGGGGCCCTCACATTGTCGGATAAATACAAGAAGTAGAAAAGATCAAACGAAATGCGGCACATTTCACCAGAGGATTATTTAGTAAGCGCCACAGCTTTACAGAGATTCTCATCGAGATGAAGTGGTAGACAATGAAATAAAGGCGTTTGCAAAGGAGACGGTCATTATTAGAATTTCAAGAACATACATTCGAAGAATAGTCGGGGACATTATTTCCCGCCACGTATGTCTTGTGAAATGACCACGACGAAAAAATCAGATACATTAGAACACTTTCGGGGATTTACCGACAGTCGTTCTTCCCATGCACTTTCACGAATGGAACAGGAAAACGGAGAAAACCGTGGTAGTACCAGAAGTACCTTTCGGTTCACGGAGCACAGATGAAGATTCGGACTAAAATACATGACAAGGTTTCTTTTCCCATCTTACGTAATTCACTCTTCCCATTTCAGCGAAGATATAATCTGCATAAGGGTGCAGTCAATAGAACAAACAAAGTTTCTACTAATAAGTGAACAAGAAAAATTGAATCAGAAATAAAACAATTCATTTGAACGTCTTATCGAAGGTCCCGATTTGTGATCACTTCAGTTTCTCATACATCTGTGTACACGTAACGACCCATCGCTAAGCTTGATATGTATGCAGTGTCCTTCACGTCTATTACGTGCTTAGATAAGCATGCTACTGAAAGCGGTCGTATGTACGACAAGCTTGCTCTACAACTATTAATGGCGTGCGGTGTGTATTCAGGTTACGGTGCCGTGAAAGGCCTAGCGGCATTGCAGCGGTGGCGGCTGGGTAATAGCCCGCGGCGTTCAGATGTATTCTGACCGGACGTATTAATGTCGGCGCAGCAGCCGTCTCCATGGTGACGTTAATGCAGTCAGCCGTTGCGCATGCGCTGTGCGGCAGCCCATTGTGCTGCTTGCCCCAGACGTGTTGGCCGTGGCCGCAGGTGGGCTGCCACACACGACGTGCTTTGCTTGGGATTAATGCCAACAGGTCTCCCTGAAGGCAGGGGCCCGCTGTGTCGACGAAGTGCTGGAAAGGAGACTTCGCAACGCCGCAAAGTACACAGGAAGTTTCTAACGTTTTATGAAATAGTGACCGTTGTTGTTGTCTCCTTCCATTCGAAGACTGGTTGAATGCAGTTCTTCACGATAGTCTATCCTGTACAAGTCATTTCATCTATGAATAATTATTGCAACTCACATCCATTTGAACCTGTTTACTACATTCATGCCGAGGTCTCCCTCTTCAATTTTTACCCCCAACTTTTCCCTCCATCACTAAACTGATAATTCATCGACGCCGCAGAAAGAGTCCTGTCAACCGAGCCCTTCTTAAGGTTTACCATGAATTTGTTTTCTCCCACATCAGATTTGGCAGCTCCTCATGTTACTCAATCTACCCATCTAATATTCAGCACTCTTTTTTAACTCCTCATTTCAAATTTTTCTATTCACTTCTTGTGTGACTTACTTATCGACCATATTTGTCTTCTGTAAACACAACGCCTTCAGAAAACACTTCCGAACAGTTCAGATTTTATCAACTGTTAAACAGTTCTTCTATTTCAGAAATGCTGTTCTTGCTATTCCCGGTCTGTAGTTTGCACAGGTTGGATAAAATGTATTGGCAACAGTGTTACAATTCACACCTCTCCTTATTACGCACGTTCACCATATTACATGCCCTGAATATAATCGCCCTGTTGCTCGATCACCTTCCTCCACACAGGTGGAGGGCATCGTATCCCGTCAGCGCATCTATCTCTATCGATGTCTCACAAGGACGGCCTAATGGCTTGCATGGTGTCTTCTTTCGGAGTGTGGCGAGTGCCACGAGAGGGTTCCTTCATTTTGGAGAAGAGATTCTCAGAAATATCAGTAGTAGGATTCCTAAACACACTGTTAGGGCGCTTGAACTAGCCTCCCGCACTTTCAGACAGTACGTACTGCCAATGATTCAAACACAGCCGTCGCCCTTCACTGCCCTCTTCAATTGACCTTCTGTTATCAGAGAGCATACATTGTATTTGACGCACACCCTTCATGTTACATAGTGTACTTTATCGAACTCTCGTATATCCTTTCCACCCTGGCTGTAATCCGTTATTTTGCTGCTCAAATAGCGAAATTTATCTACTAATTTCAGTGACTCATTTACTACTTTAATTCCCGTACCATCAACTGAGATAATTAAACAAAATTCCATTATCCTTGTGTTGTTGATGTTTATGTTATAATCTCCTGACAGAATTACGATGTCATCGGCAAACCGTAGATTTTTTATTTCTTCTTTCTGAAATTTAATTCACTTTCCAAATTTCTCCCTTGTTTCTTTTACTGATTACTTAACATACAGGTTAAATAGCATCAGTAGTGGGTACAGCCCACATTATTCCCTCCTCAACAAAGGATTTCCTGTCATGTCTTACGACTTTTTTAACTGCAATATTCTTTATGTAAAAAGTAGACAGGATTTCCATTGTACTGCGTAGTATATAATAAGTTACCAACTGGTCTGTACTCCATTTCTGGACTCTGTCTATGAACTGAACCCACGCACAGTTGCTGGCCAGTTGCAGGTGTCAAACACACACTCAACACCTGTCTTGGATTTTGTACTTATTTATTTATTTATTTTGAGTCATCAGACTTCCGACAGATATAATCGACAAAGCGCTGTTCATTAGACTGCTGGAGGTAATAAGCAGCAATATCAGCGAACCGCGGTCCTGTTCCACTCGCATATTGAGAGAGGGGGGAAAAAACCTGTCTCGTACTCATATGTGGGTGCCCTAATGTCTCTCTTCTTCTTTCTGAGCCCATTGCCAGGTAAACAACTGTGCCAGCAAACTAGTAGCGCAGTCTTCTTAGAACACAGATTGTTTAAACTTAGCCTACAGATTTTTGAGAGAACAACGTCACCTTCCTTCCAAAGATAGTGACAACATCCATATTTTCGGTCATTGTTCGAGCTCCAGTACGTCCGCGGTGCCTTCCTGTGTATCTGGCGGCCTTTCCAGAGTGTCTTTGAGGGATGCATGGGATTCTTCGCGTCTCTGAAAGTACTCTCACTTCAATCGACGACGTGATTACAGTGTGCAAAGGCGCACGAAGTTTTTGATGGGTTACCTTGATATAATGGCTTGGTAGGTTGTGCTGAGAAATAATTGTTAAGGAAACAATTCGATACTTTGCACTGTCTCCGAGTTAAATATCACTGAAGTTATCCAATCAGGATGTTGCAAACGCAATGTCAAGCGCCTCGCCATAGTCGGTGTCTCCAAAGGTGTTATTCGTTTGGTTTCCTTTCTTAAAAATTATTTTTGGGCACAATCTACACTGAAACACCCTTATAAGTCATTTAGACTGTTTCTGACCATCCTGTATTTTATGTATCATGAGATAATAGTGAGTAAAGCAGTAATTTCGGCTCCGTCTTTTAAGACGATTCAGTCGCAATCCCTGGCACTAATACTTTCTTTAAACATGTTTCCCAGTACCTTGATGGCCAGTCACCTGCATATTATGTATAGCGGAGTCGATTTAATGCTTCATGTGCATTATAACATTAGCATATTAATAGTTGGATATCGACATCACAGTAACTGAAAGGCTTAAGAGAAAGACAAAGGCTACTCTAAGATCCAACATAGTTCCGAAGATATAAAAACAGTTAGTCACCATAATTGTGTCTTATACACTGAAGCGCAAGATAAGCTGGTATAGGCATACGTATTCAAATACAGAGATATGTATGGCGCTGCGGTCGGCAACGATTATACAAAACAAACAAGTGTCTGGCGCAGTTCTTAGATCTGTTACTGCTGCTGCAATGGCAGGTTGTCAAGATTTAAGTGTTTGAACGTGGTATTACAATCGGCACACGAGCGATGGGACACAGCATCTTCGAGGTAGCGATGAAGTGGGGATTTTTCGTACTACCATTTCACTAGTGTACCTTGAATATCAGGAATCCGAGACAACATCAAATCTCCCACATCGTTGCAGCCGGAAAAAGACCCTGCAAGAATGGGACCAACGACGACTGAAGAGAATCGTTCAACGCGTCAAAAGTCTAACCCTTCCCCAAATTGCTGCAGATGACAATGCTGCGCCATCATCAAGTGTCAGCTTGCGAACCATTCAACGAGAGATCATCGATATGGGCTTTCGGAGCCGAAGGCCCACTCATGCACCCTTGATGACTGCATGACACAAAGCTTTACGCCTCGCCTTGGGCCATCAACATCGACATTGGACTGCTGATGACTGGAAAAATGTTGCCCGGTCGGACGAGTCACATTTCAAATTGTAAAACTGTATCAAGCGGATGGACCTGTACGGGTATGGAGACAACCTCATGAATCCATGGACCCTGCATGTCAGCAGGGGGACTATTCAAGCTGGTGGAGGCTCTGTAATGGTGTGGGGCATGTGCAGCTGAAGTGATACGGGACCCCTGATACGTCTAGATACGACACAGACATGTGGCACGTACGTAAGCATCCTGTCTGATCACCTGCATCCATGCATCTCCACTGCGCATTCCGACAAACTTGGTCAATTCTAGCTGAACAATGCGACATCCCACACGTCCAGAATTGCTACAGAGTGGCTCCAGGAACACTCTTCTGAGTTTAAACACTTCCGCTGGCCACCAAACTCCCCAGACATTAAGATTATTCAGCATATCTGGGATGTCTTGCAACGCGCTGTTCAGGAGAGGTTTCCACCCCTCGTATTCTTACGGATTTATGGACAGTCCTGCAGAATTCATGGCGTCAGTTCCCTCCAGCACTAATTCAGACATTAGTCGGGTCCCTGCCACGTCGTGTTGCGGCACTTCTGCTTGCTCATGGTAGCCCAACACAGTGTTAGGCATGTGTACCAGTTTCTTCAGCGTAGTTGCGATTTCTCGCCGATAAAAAAGAGAAAAGTCGTGCTACAATTGTAGTTATCTCTCGTGTCTGTTTTCGCCATTAATTTTGTGTGAGAACGAGTTGGAAAAAGCTGCGATCTGTAACGTAGGTTGCCATTTTCACCCATTTTAAAAAACTGATTAGACTAAACTAGATCAAATAATGTTTGTCAATGATCTGAAGCTATTATTTCCATAGCGCAACATATTTCAGAGACACTGAGAAAACTGTCCTAGCAAGAGTCAAACGAATTGCCTTTCGTGCCACTTGGTAACTGATTAGATATAATCTGCCACCTTTTTCATGCCACGATGTCCTATTTTCCGCCGATAACAACCGAACGGCAACCAACAGCGCGATTACAGACACTTAGTAAACTTCACAGCTGGCAGCCGATGTTACATAAGACGACAAAGCTGCAGGCGTAACCTTAAGTGCAAGGCAGACATAACAGTAAATGTCATAGCGGAAGAGATAACCTCATTCCACTTGTGTATTACCCTGGATCAAACCCCTATGAGTGTGCTACAACTCAATACTAGCCACTCTTGGTTTGTTCGTCCTTAAAGGGTACAACTATATTTTACTCCCTGGTCCAACGTTCCACGTTTCTTGTTTCTCCTTGTAGCTTAGCAATTTTTTTTAGAACTCGGCATCCATCCAAACTTGTTGCATGTTCTTTCTAACATTCTGCGTGGTGTCTGTTTGTTCTATGTCGTATCTCCCTACCACTTTCGCGCAACGACGCTCTGAGCGTGTTTTTTAGGGAATTGACTAGTTTGAACCTGGGACCTGTTGCTGGTAAGGAGACGCCAGACCAGACATGACATGTAGAGTTCAGAAGAGTTCAGTGAGACTAGCGATGATATAACCAGATACTTAATGATTTCAGCTTCAGCTCCACTGCGCTCCCTGTAAAAGAATCTTAATACTAACTAAATTTAGTGGAAGGGGTTCAAAGCTTTCCTATTTTTAGTTAGCTGGCAAAATAACGTCGGAAAAGCAGTTAAGTTTACCATTGGAAATTTTATTCTACTCATAAAACATTGTTCATACATTGCACTATTGATAAAAGGGAATGTTTTAATACAGGATGATAAAAACCAACTACGTTCAACAAAAATGTGAACGAATATTCCCTGAATGGGTTTCCAAGTTCTACAATGGATCGAAGGATGACCTATGCCATATCACATCTATAATCTAGGTTTAAATTAAGTTTCACAAAAGAGAAAACTATCAAAATGGTCTACAGTGACCTTCAATTATCTTTAATTACTTCTCTAACTTGTCGTAAATTACAGTGGCTGATGTGGCTTCTCAATAACTATATAACAGAAAAATCATCACGTTTCAGATTTTAACTTACGTAGCAAATTTGAATACTATGAGCTTCAATTGACAATCGACACTAGTATTACGTAAAAAGGGGATGTAACAGATGAGACTTCTGCAGTTCTGAGTGAAGCCTTATGCGCTAAAAAATGCGGCATCGCGTGCGTTCATTACCTTGTCGGTGTTCGTCAGGGTGCGACGGCCAGCGCAGCTCCATGCATCTCGTCATCTCGCAAGCAACTCTCTCCTAACTTCTCCTTACTACAATTTACCGAAGTTGGTTTAAAAAAAATTATCTGGCTGTGTTTTCATCTGACCAATCAGGGTCTCAATGTTAACCTTAGGCTCCGCCTACAAAAATTCTGTCTATCCAATGAGAAACGTTATACTTTTCGTGGTTGGGCAATGTTTTAAAGTTTGCAACGTAACAAAGACGCGAAAAAATCTCACGCTAAAACTTGCAGCTTGTGTGGCCCTTTTAGTGTTATCGTAAGATCTATACTGTTCTTCTGGAGGGCTCTAGCTTTTAACATGGGCTGGGGGGTGGTCCTGGTGGTTACTTTTCGTGGTGGGGCAAATCTGTAAAGTTTGGAAGGTAGGAGACGAGATACTGGCAGAAGTAAAGCTGTGAGCACCGGGCGTGAGTCGTGCTTCGGTAGCTCAGATGGTAGAGCACTTGCCTGCGAAGGGCAAAGGTCCCGAGTTCGAGTCTCGGTCGGGCACACAGTTTTAATCTGCCAGGAAGTTTCATATCAGTGCACACTCCGCTGCAGAGTGAAAATCTCATTCTGCAAATGTTTTTAACGTTTGCAACGTAACAGAGACGCGAAAAAGTCTCATGCTGAAACTTGCAGCTTGTGTGGCCCTTTTAGTGTTATCGTAAGATCTATACTGTTCTTCTGGAGGGCTCTAGCTTTTAACATGGGCTGGGGGGTGGTCCTGGTGATTACTTTTCGTAGTGGGGCAATGCTTTTAACGTTTGCAACGTAACAGAGACGCGAAAAAGTCTCACGCTAAAACTTGCAGCTTGTGTGGCCCTTTTAGTGTTATCGTAAGATCTATACTGTTCTTCTGGAGGGCTCTAGCTTTTAACATGGGCAGGGGGGTGGTCCTGGTGGTTAGCTAGCGACGTGGGTGTCCGTCCCTTATCGTAGGGCCTTCTAGCTTAACACGATTCTGCTCTCGGCTTCTGTTCTCGTTTCTCCCCTCGGAACTGCGTCTGTCTCACGGTGGGAAGGTATGACATGCATTTAGGCATTTTTGTGTTAGTCTGTGGTATTCCATTTGCTCACTCGTTACTCGTATTACTTTGGTTAATTTAATGTCACGATTTATTCGGAGCTGTGTGACATACTACTGGATTTGCCTATCATGTCAGGGTTTTCATGGAAGGTGTTTGATCTGCCTGACACCTTACATTCACCACCCTTCGAACTTAATTTTTGCACTGAAGTTAGGCAATGATTGAATTGTTGTCTAAGTCAGTCAAAAATTATTCCTTTATCTAAATTTTGATGCCTACTGTTCAGCCACGTTATCCTGGTTCTATGCTAGTTTGTATTACTAATTTATATTTTTATATTCTTCCACATTATTCTCAAAAGTATGTTATATTGATAAGAGAAGAACATTTTTATTCTATTATAATTATTATTTATTAATTATTTTCTTTCTTTATTTAAGTGTGAAGTTTGTTTTTTAAGAAGTTTGTTATCGAAAGTGAGGAGTCTTTCACACTGATTTTCTCAGAAATATTTTTTTTTATAGATGAAGTAATTAAGTAAAATCTATTCCTAACACATTTTCTAAATATCATGTACAAGTAAAAGGTTTTAGTTTCTAGACACTCATTTCAACATTGTTACACTTGCTTTGACAAAGAAATATACATACACAAGTATTGAGATATTATCCTAACAAATGGTACAAATGTTAACAAAAGGGAAAACATCCAACAAGATAATTTTTTATTCTTTGTTTTTATAAGGAGAAAATAAGTAAAATATAGTTATTCTTTTATTTTTATGAGGAGAAAATAAGTGGCATATAGTTTTAGTGTTTATTATGCCTTACTTTTGTTCTTTACATACTGTCCATTTCAGAACTAATGACTTATTTTTATCGATAGTCTATTTTTTACTTAAGTCCATAGTCAATGACTGTTATTTTGTTGTTTATTAGCTGTCTGGTGTGCTTAACTTATTTAGTTTTTCACACATTTGTTTTGCACAATTACTACATCACATAATTTGATTTCACACATTCACACAATCCTATGAATGTTTAAGCATGAGGTTGGTGAATGTTTTTGCACGAAGGTGATGGACTTGAGCGAGATGGATATGGGCAAGTATTTGATGTACAGCTTCATTCGTCATTCCTTGTTGGCTTTGCAAGTGTGTGTTGCTGTTGTGGAGGTCCCATAATGGAACGGAGCTGTGAGTGCAGAATCTCATGGTTTACTGGCTTTGTATGCATGAAAGTCATTGTTATGTGTCGCTGAAAGTGGTCGTTTTTCGTTGTAATACTTCGCAGATGACTAGTTTACAATAGGATAGGGATTTGGGAAGGTATGTCGTCCATTATTCATCCATCTTCTATCTTGGTCTCAATCTTGCGAATCTTCAACTTCTGTTCTTCCTGCTTTTTCTCTGTTTCTTACTTGTTTCTTGGTTCTTCTCTGGGTTGGATATGGAAATATTTATTTATAACTAGTCGCTTTGATGTTCTCCTCTTAGTAACAGTGTGATAAATAGTTTGGGTGGGTCATTTTTACTTTGTGGAAGTTTTCTTCAGTTTCGTGCATCAGCGTGCTGTTTAATAGCAGTATTGTGACTTTTACACATTTTTTTTTTCCCAGTGGTAGCTTGCCCAAGTGGTCTTCTCGTCGGGCCGTTTTTTGCTCGCTCCGCTGAGTCGCGGTGTTCCAAGACCCTCTTGGCCTTCCGTGTTCCGCCACTCTGTGGTTCCGTGTTCTGTCCCAGCAGGGTTCCGCCACTCTGTGGTTCCGTGTTCTGTCCTGGCAGGGTTCCACTTAGGAGGCAGATTTACTGCCCACTTCAGCTACAAGAGCCATCTGTTGGTCTCGCTGTCCTTTCCCTTCTCTCGATGCTTCTGCCCTGTAGGAATTGTGTCTTGCTAATTACGTCCTTTTCTTTCTTGATACTTCTCGCGTTGCAACTTGTGGGTCGTTGCATCTGGTCTTTGGTGGAGTTTTTACAATGGTTCTTACAAAAAGTTTTACTTATGATCATCTAACATATGTCTAGTACCTACACTGTTTTACGCCTTCTTAAAAAGCTTTACAAATTTCGACGCCCTTTCCATGTTACAATTCTAAGATATTTTGAGTCTTAACTTCTACAAGAATCCTCAAATTCGTTTTTTATTTTTGTGTAGTGTTGTGGTGCATGTATTTCATGCTGTTAAACTATCTATGCTTTATCCTTTCACCTTAATCTATGCTACTATTGGTGTTACTTTTTATTTTGTTTTTACTGAAACTACTTTCTATTTCCCACCTTCCGCTCTCTTCATTCTTCTTTCTCCTGACTATCTTATCTGCAACATAATGTTGAAATATTGTGCTGATTATTTAACAGTAATAAAATTAATCTTCAAACTTTTTGATATGGCTCACATGGTGAAGTCCTAAGATTTTTTCTGTTTTTGGGTTCATTAGTTCCACAGCATTATGAAGAGAAATTCGGCTAATTATGATAGGTCCTTTGTATGCAGCGTAAAACTTATGTATTTTGTGTTTCTGTTTCCTGGAGAGATGATGTGTTTTTACAAATACTTTCTGGCCTTCTGAGAATGTTCTTTTAATTGCTGTTCTATCTCCTCTTTCTTTTCTTTTAATGGCTGCCTTGCTGATGTTGGAGAGTGCTGTTGCTATGACTTGTTTGTGCTGTCTACATGGTACAATAGGAAATCTAACATTTTCTCTGGTTATGTTCACTCTAAATGGTTTGTGCTGTTTTACTTCAAACTTGTACTGATAGTGTTTAATACTGCCAGTCTTAGGTAAAAATACCTCTGCTTTATCTCGTAAAATACCCTCTAATTCTCTTTTACTGTGTTCCGAAATACCTTGAACTTCTTGCAATTTTTTCGTCGATTTCTTTATGGACTTCTAACATGAGTTGAGGCGATTCCCCCTTTTGTGCATACCATTCTAATTCTTCATCCTCTTTATCTCACGTCATTCTTAATTGTTTGTTATTAACTGGTATTTCTTCTAATTTTAGCTTTTGCTCAAAGAAAAGTGTGACATTCCCGAATGCTACGCTACCTTTCCCCATATCTATTATCACTCGTCTCTCATTTAAAGAATCTGCACTTATAATCAAATCTACAGTTAGTTTAGGTATAATCACGAAGTTGGCTTCGATCTTTTGACCTTGACACGAAAGAGTTAACCTTGTTTGTCTCGTAACTTCCGCAGCATTGTTTCTAATAGGACCTCTTACTTTAATCTTACGTGTTTTCAGAACTGGCAAATCCTCATTGGCATTACACTGCATGAATAAATTTTCTGAGATCGCAGTCAGTTCACTTCCGCTATCAATTACAATACTGACTGGGATATCCTTTACCATGACCTTCACAAATGGTTCAATTTGAAAGGGTTTGTTCTGTTCTTCTTCTTCTTGCATCAACGAATCCTCCACTGAATCATACATGAGTCTTTTCAGGAATTTCCCTTGTGAATTCGAACTTTCTGTAGGATAAGCTTCGACTGCTACTTCTCTCTCTTTTATTTCCTCTTCTCTATTTCTTCCTTCATTTACGCTTTCTTCAACATCCTCTACTTTTTCCTCATCCTCGTCTATCTTCTCCTTCTTTGTCGCTACTTCCACATAATCGCATCTAAATGCCCTAATTATCGCTTCATAACTTCCTTCATTATAAACGTTGGGTTGTGTGCCAACTAGTAACTTATTTTCAACTTCTGTCGACTGCGCATTATCCTCATTGAATTCGCTTTCCCTGGTTTCCATCTCAAATAGCTCTGCAATACTCATTATTTCGTCCTTTCCTCCTACATTCGTTGTGCATGCCTCTGGTAGTTCATCTTCCTCGTCAGTATTCTCCCAATTAATTTTGTCCCAACACGATATAGTTATTTTCCTGTCTTCGTTTTCATCTGGTCCCTGCGGATTTGTTTGTTCCTTCTTCTCTTCTCGTGATAAGGTATTAACTTCTCTGTTCAAGATGCTGCAATTGTCCTGGGTCGGTGCGTCATTCTCTTTGGCATGGGCGCTTAGCTGTCAATTCGAACGTTTCTCGGTGTTTGGTGGTCTTACCTCCACCTCTTCTATCTGTATTCTCTTTTCTTGCTCCGCTTGTTGATATTGGTATCTTTGTTGATAATTTGTCGGTCTATTGGCGCTCCAATACCCGTTCCGGTTGTCGTTATTCCCTCTGTAATAGTTGTTGCCGTTCCTGGGTGAATTATAGTTATTGTCATATTCTCTTCTAAATCCATAACCGTTTCTGTGTTGAAATCTGTTGTCGTTTCTTGGTGCGAAGTTATCACGTGGTTCGTAATTATTGTTTCTTCGTACTGTGTCTTGTGGATTCCACTGCTTTTTGCTTCCGTTTTCACGTGCGCTTCGTCTTTTTCTTGCGTCATCTTCCGAAAATATGAACTCTAGTTCCCTTAGGATACCTTTAAATGCTTCGACGTCATTGCCTGCGCGCCCAACTAATGATTTCAATGGTAACTTCATCGCGCATAATTTAATCAACCCTCCGTCACTGTATGTGTAGTGTCGGCAGACTTGCCAACACTACGTACACTAATTGAAAGAGGCGGCCAAGATGCACGCGCTAACTCACGAAGGATGGAGTGAGGTCTGAAACAGGATACGTAATGAATGTTATAAAGAAAAGTACGTAGCTCCTTGAATACTTAACTTGTAATACATCCTTGTATACATCGTTCTCGATGAAACATCTGGAGATTGTGGCGATACAAGTGAGACTCTTTAGATACAAGCTATCTAAGGCTAATGGCGCCTTGCTAGGTCGTAGACATTAACTTGGCTGAAGGCTATTCTAACTGTCTCTCGGCAAATGAGAGAAAGGCTTCGTCAGTGTAGTCGCTAGCAAAGTCGTCGTACAACTGGGGCGAGTGCTAGTCAGTCTCTCGAGACCTGCCGTGTGGTGGCGCTCGATCTACGATCCTGACAGTGGCGACACGCGGGTCCGACATGTACTAATGGACCGCGGCCGATTTAAGCTACCACCTAGCAAGTGTGGTGTCTGGCGGTGACACCACAGTATGGTACATCTAAGCATTGATTTTTCTTTGCCATTAATTAGAAAAATTTCACGGGTCTCTTCTCTCCAGAATTTTCAAAATATGGGTTCTGTAATAATTCGTACTTCACTCTGTTCTGTGCTTCGCTGGACCAATATCGTGAGAGAAACTTCTCTCTGAAATCTTCGTACGATCGGCATGTCGCTGCAACATTCTGCATGGTTTCTGCGACTGTTCCTGACATGTGCGCACATATAAAGTTCTGGTAATCCTACCCGGAATTGATCAATAAAAGTTCGTGGATGTAATGAGTTTCCTTCTCGAAAGTGTTGAAATTTTCTGACTGTGAGGAAATGATCGTTGTCGTACTTCGTCATAGTACCATATGAAATTCGCGATTCTTCACCAGTTTTGTTTCTGATCATTTCTGCCGTCGTTCTTTCCGGTTGTGGTAGATCCATTGGATATTGTCCACTGTAACTTTCGCCTACCCTTGCGTAGTATCGTTGGAGTGGTACGCAATAATTTTCTTCCATCGGTTGTGAAAGTGTAGCTGAATGCATTGCACTGTACTCTTCGCGACCTGGCCTTCCATTGTCACGTATTGGTTCGGAATCTTGTCTGGCTAACCTTGCCGCTTCATTGCACGATCCAGACTGTCTTGAAACATACATTTGTTGTTCTGCATGTGTTTATGGTGCCGTTTGTTCATGAAGAATTTCGAAACGTGTTTGTTGCGGTGCAGGCTGTCTGATTTCACGTATGTTATTTTCCGCCTGTGATTGGAATCTAAAATGCTTGATATCTTCGTTAATTGCTTGTTTTTCCGGTGCAGTTACAGATAAGGAAGTTGTTGCAGACTCAGTGCGTGTTCGATCTTGTTCACTACGCTCTTCAATAGTTTGCAACAACTCTGTTCGCAATTTCTGAAATTGTTGCTTCGTTTGCGCTTCTATTTTGATAATGCGGTTATCATATCTTTTCAGCGCTGCTTTTGTGATACGTTTGTGTAACACACTGTTTTCAACAATTTCACGCGTTGTACCTGCTGCTTGTCTAGTAATTACGTTTATCTGTTTCTCTAGTTTCTTGACATCTCCCTGGGTGTTGTTACGTAATGTTTTGATCTCGTCCTGAGTGTCATTACGCAATGTTTGTACGTCCGCTTGTACCTTGTCAATGTCTGTTCTCAATAGATTGTGACCTGTTACTAAGTTTCCTATCACTTCTCGAGATTCTTTTGCCTCGTCTTCAATATGACTTAGGTGTAACTGATTTTTTTTGTTTTGTTCTTTAATCCCAGGCATTTGTCTCGTGGTTTCTGCAATTTGTTTCGTCGTTTTAATTTGGTTCGCAATTTCTTTATTTTGTCTTGTCATGGTTTCCGTCATTAATTGTAATAATTCTGCCAGATTGGTGGGTCCTATTGCGTTTTCTTCCGACGTCCTACGCTCTAGCTGGCGACGTGGGTGTCCGTCCCTTATCGTAGGGCCTTCTAGCTTAACACGGTTCTGCTCTCGGCTTCTGTTCTCATTTCTCCTCTCGGAACTGCGTCTGTCTCACGGTGGGAGGGTATGACATGCATTTAGGCATTTTTGTGTTAGTCTGTGGTATTCCATTTGCTCACTCGTTACTCGTATTACTTTGGTTAATTTAATGTCACGATTTATTCGGAGCTATGTGACATACTACCGGATTTGCTTATCATATCAGGGTTTTCATGGAAGATGTTGGATTTGCCTGACACCTTACATCTTGCATGGGGGCTTAATTAAAAATAAAATGCAAATAATTTTAATTTTTTGTTTTAGTAGCTGTCTGTTCGGTTACGAAGTCTCGTAACGGTTGGCCCTGACTAGTATTATTACGCTATCTGACTGCATAGAACAACAACAAAGAATGAAATGGAAATTTTCATTAACACAATTAATTAATTAAGTCCCCAGCAACTATAAAACCTACGAAACCAAAGCACAAGTGTAACTGTTCTGTGTGTGGAAGTATGACTCAACGTACGCATCTGGCACGGTTCTTCTTCAACAACACAAGAAATTTTAAATATCATTTATACTGAATTAATTAAAGAAAATAGAAATACCATAATTACTCAAGAAAACCAGAATTACACTCTAATACAAGAACACAAGCCAGATGCTTTGTTGACTGAACCTGTAATGACGCATTATTCAGGACATTGAAATAATGAGAAAGAAAAGAAAAGTAGTTTGTTACCTTAATTTATATTGATGAAAAGCACTCTAGACATTACAATCTCTCCACACCGACTCGCTACTATCACATCTCAACAAGAACTTTTCAGTATCACATCTCAGCAAGCACTGCCTACTAGCTCATCTCAACAAACACTCCTCACTACGACATCTCAGCACTGACTACTATGAGTTCTCCCCAAGCACTGCCCACTACGGCATCTCAATAGTCACAGCCAGTGGAGGCGGCGGAACAATACTCTCTAGCGCGATCTCTGGCGCTGTGGCTCAGTGTAGCCACCTTTCATATGCCCTTCCTCCACAGGCTAGAATTTGATGGTATTTTTGCCAGCATTGGTGGTGAAAATACCACCAAATTCGTCAAAAAAATACAGACAAAAATAAAAGATAATATTAATACGTAAATATCACATACTAGATAAAATTTTGGCTTTGCACTGACCTTTCAATAACCTAATATATAGAATACAGTAAGCAATACAAATTCTTTCATACATGTGACTTTACATAACAGTTTACACAAGTATTATGTGGTTAAACAGTTCAATCAATAGCGTCAGCAATGACGAATATGTGCAGGTAAGAGTCTCATAACATTTCACAAACAGTAATACACAAAAAATCAGTTTATACAAATATTCACATAAACGCTTTCCATAGCCCAAGAAACAAGTAGTTGACAGTTCCAGCGGTAGCACCCAGCAATGGTCAACAGGTGCAAAAACCAACAAGTGACATTTTTTCAGTAGAAACAGTCCATCAGTGGCACCCAGTAATGTTGAATAGGTGCAGACACCAACAAGTAACACCATTTCAGTATAAGCAGTTCCATTAGTTGCACCAGCAATGTTGAGCAGGTGCACACAGCAACAGGTGACATCTTTTCAGTAGAAGCAGTCCACCAGTGGCACCCAGCAATGTTGAGCAGTTGCCGATATCAACAAGTAACACCGTTTCAGTATAAGCAGTCCCATCAGTGGCACCAGCAATGTTGAACAGGTGCAGATATCAACAGGTGACACCTTTTCAGTAGAAGCAGTCCATCAGTGGCACCCAGCAATGTTAAATAGGTGCAGACACCAACAAGTAACACCATTTCAGTATAAGCAGTTCCATTAGTGGCACCAGCAATGTTGAGCAGGTGCAGACACCAACAAGTGACATCATTTCAGTAGAAGCAGTCCATCAGTGGCACCCAGCAATGTTGAGCAGGTGCAGACAGCAACAAGTAACACCATTTCACTAGAAGCAGTCCATCAGTGGCACCCAGCAATGTTGAGCAGGTGCAGACATCAACAGGTGACATCTTTTCAGTAGAAGCAGTCCATCAGTGGCACCCAGCAATGTTGAGCAGGTGCAGACATCAACAAGTAACACCATTTCGGTAGAAGCAGTCCATCAGTGGCACCCAGTAATGTTGACCAGGTGCTGACCGCAGTCCATAAAATTCACTATCACTAATCACACTGTTCATCAGCAGAAATTAAACATGTCCTAGTGGCACCAATCATGTAGAAAAAGTGCAAATAACAGTTCTTAATATTCCCTATCACTAATCACACAGTTCATCAACAGAAATTAAACATGTCCAGGTGGCATCCACCATGTTGAAAAGTGCAGCACCATCACTAATCAGACAGTTCAGGCATGAACAATAGTTTGAATACACATACAATGCTTTTACACTAAACATACAAATCATAACAAACACACAAATGATATCAGATAATTGTCCTATTAACTATTACAATACACAAATACCAGTAAACCTATAATATTTATGGGTGTCAGTGCAAGCCACAACAAACAAGTAAAATAATATTTAGGAGATAGATTGGTACCAATTTGGGATAGGAAAAGGAAAACACACAAAACACACTCACTCATCTTTCATCCACATTAGTGCTACTGTGTAATTGAATAGTGTTAACTGTGTAAATGCAATTCTGTCAAAATTTTATGTTCATCATGTGTATCAAGTAGTAGTGGCAGCAATGTATAACCGTCAATAATAGTTAGTCAACGTCATAGTCATCATGTCAAGACCAATGTTTGCCAAGCCAGATCAAAATGTACGGTTGCTGAACAACTGTCAGTGAGCCAAGATATGCAAATGCTTCCTCTCTCCAAAAAAAAAAAAAAAGTATATACTGCTTATTGATTTAACAAAGTGTGTGTGTAGACAATCTTCTTTGTACTTGAGTGTTCTAGTCTGCCATCTTCATCCTCCTTGTTCCATATAGACCAACAAAAAAAATATGCTCCTCACTTACTTCACCTCTTATCCACCAAACTCCAATAATCATCAGCAATACATAATCTCAATACTTCAATAATACCTCATTTACCTTACCTCTTGTCCACGAAACTCCAATAATCATCAACTTCACATAATCTCAATACCTCAATAATACGTCGATACATATAAACCTCAGCACCAATATCATTTCACTTCCATAACAACTCTTTCCTCTAGTCAGTCTCCTCGAACAAGTACAGACAAAATCCTAGTGCAACTTCAATTCAGCATCCCATACAATCCGAAGACACAGTGTCCACACACAACCTCTGTGTAATCCATCTGACACAAATTTTCTACTCATTATAAATTATAAGATACATTTTGGTTCCTTGTCCATCATTAAATAAAAGAAATGCATACATGACCTCTAACAGCCTTTAGTTTGAATAACTTTCAGTAAGTAAGTACGATTACGAAGTGTTAATGATCATAATATTTCACAGTGTGTACACCACTTCAAGAATTATGGCAAACAGAAGCAAACATGTGGATTATTTCTTGTGTCAAGTGTCACTTCCTATTTCAATTACTCACGAAAAATGCAGTGTAATAACTGTCAATGGTCTAACCTAGTGTTGGTATGTCATGTCGTTAGCTTCCTTCCTATTAGCATAAATTTATACAGCTTCCATAAAACCTCCAGCTTATGTGACTTCTATGAAGTTTCTTGTACTAATGTCGTACGTAGAATTATAGCAGTTCATTTTCTTATCTTAAAAATATAAGGCACTGAGCGTAAGCAAAACATGCAATAGCGAGTAAATATACCAGTAGAGAACAGAATGTCAACAAATGGATACAGCACAATTCCTACACGAGGCTCTGCCAAGCGAACAATCTATAATTAATACCACAGTGTAACCTAAACTCTATGTACGTACACAGTATATCAGCATTGCTATATTCTAAATTGAAGAGTAGTTGTGACAACAAACAGAAATGTGTAAATGCAATCCATGCGCACAGCAGCAAACATATATCTTACGTAATAAACAAGTCATTAGCATCATATCAGCATAAGCAAATAAATGTTCATATGTAATCTTAATAAGTAAACATGAAGGCGCAAGCAGATAAATCACAAAGTATAACTTACATACGTAACCATATCAGCACAATTAATCAGGTGACAATTAAAATGTAAATAAATAAGCACAGCAGGCACATAATAAAAAAATATGACATCAGTGAAAAAGCAGTGCAGCCAAGCGATGCATAATATATACAAATAACAAGCCTGTTCATTAATCAATCATCGTCAAAATCAGTTAATGTGCGTAAGCACGTCACTTCACAAGTAAATTCATAGAACATGAAATTTAGCACAAAGTATGAGTCACGTAATCGCAAGCAGCAAATTACGTCTAAAGTACGTATCTAAGTGGAAATATGTTACCTGAAAAATAAACTCAATTAATCGTTACCTTTTTTGTTTATTACTTTTTTTTTAATTACATTCTTCCTGAAATTTTCTCCATAGCAAGTCCTCTTAACGTCGAACACACACAGAATTTACCTGAAGGTCTTAAATACTTTATACAACCGTATCCTGAAAAATACTGAACGTTAATAACATAATTTATAAAGTCACCATAGCTTTATACAGAATTTATTCGGAGAATTTAGACTGTGTATTTGTTTACGGCTGTCAGTGCATTCGCACTGAGCGCTCGATCAGCTGTAGGCGCGTGACGTAGAAGGTGATTGTTTGCGGTCAACGACAGCCTGGTGCGGCGCGCAGACTGACTGTTGCTTTGAGTATGTGCCGCCGCCAAAACACAGCGCGGTATCCTTGTATTCTCTGCATGTTTACATATAGCTGTTAGTTTCTCTAAAGTATATCATTCCACAAAAATTTTAACGTTTGATATATGATGTATTCCTTTAGAGCGCCGAGATTTAAGAGTTTCTACTACGACAGTGTTATCATGAATGATTTTGCGAACCCTATATGGACCATTATAAAGCAGAAAAAATTTGCGACACAAGCCTTTTCCTTTATGAGACAAACGGTGAGACTTAATTAACACCTTTTGACCAACTGACAAAATTTTTAAACGACCAGGACGTTTCGCTGATTTCTCTCTTCTAGCAGCCGCAGATGCAATATTTTGTAGAGCCAGGTTGACAACTTCAGAATGCCGCAGTTTCCGTGAAGGCGGAAAAGGAACGATTTCAGAAATGCGATTTGTTGGTACTTTATTTTTTAATATCAATAGAGGCGGTAAAGAAGTTGAATCATTAGGAAGTTCATTCAGAATGTTTTGAAAAATATGAAGATACTGATCCCAAGTTCTGTGATTCTGATGACAATAAAGACGGCACAATTTATTGATTTCCTTCATCCATCTCTCTGAAGCATTAGATTGAGGGTGAAAAAGTGAAATAAAAATTGGTTTAATCTTACGACGCCTTAGAGTACGAAGCCAAATTTTAGAGCGAAACTGTGATCCATTATCTGATATAACCTTATCAACATGACCAACTTCTTTAAGAAAATGTTTGATGAAAGCATTAGATACTGAACGAGCTGTTGCTTTGCGTAAAGGTGTAAAACACACATATTTTGATGTCAATTCCACTGCTACGAAAATGTACGCAAAACCATTAGTAGAACGAACCACTGGACCGAACAAATGAACTGCAGCCATCTCCTTTAATTTCGCTGGAATGATAGGAAACAATGGTGCTCTGTGAGAAACAGTTGGCGGCTTAGCCTTTTGACATAATTTGCATTTGGCAAGAACAGATCGAATACGTTTTTCCATATTACTGAAGTAGCAATTTTCTCGTAATTTATGAAAGCATTTTCTGGGACCAAAGTGCGCATAACTAAAATGTGTGTACCAAATCAATTTATTGACCCACTCATCAGGAATACAAACTAACCAAACAGAGTTGTCGACCGATTTTCGTTTGAAAAGAATGTCATTGCGAACTAAACAATGCTGTCTAATCGCTACGCTTTCCTTTCTCCTCCACTTCTCCTTAATGTCCTTCCAGATTGGATCCTTATTTTGCTCCTTAGCGATGTCCTGGAGCGAAGACGAGATAAAGTTCTCAAACGCAACACCTTGAATGTACATCAAACAATAATGGTTTTCTTTGCAGTCCTCTTCAGCACTTTGTTTCAAACCCATAGGTGCACGTGATAAAGCATCAGCAACAATATTTGAAGATCCCTGTATGTAAACAATACTAAAATCAAATTCCTGTAGGTACAACGCCCATCATGACAATCTGCCATGAGTTAATTTTGTCGACATAAGAAATTCCAAAGCTCGATGATCAGTGTAAACCTTAGTATGTCTACCGAACAAAAATGTGCGAAATTTTGTGAAAGACCAAACAACAGCCAAAGCTTCAAGTTCCGTAATCGAATAATTCTTTTCGGATTCAGAGAGAACACGTCTTCCAAATGCAAGTCTTCTGTACTACAACGCCGTTTTCTTCTATCTCTTGAAATAAATGTGCACCTAGGCCTTTGTATGATGAGTCCGTCGCCAAACAAAAATCTTTAGATAAATCCGGATGCGAAAGAAGTGGAGCAGCAACTAAAGCATCACGGAGTTGTTCAAATTCTGACTGAGCTTCCTCATCCCAACACCAATTAGATTTCTTTCCAGATAGTTCACATAAACGAGGTGTGGCCAAATCGTCCAATCTAACAAAGCGTCGAAGAAAATTACAGACACCAAGGAAACTACGAACTTCACGTTTTGTGGTAGGAACAGCATAATTACGAATAGCGTCTAATTTTTCTGGATCAGGAAGAATACCTTCTGTAGAAATAATGTGACCGAGAAATTTCACCTGAGAACGACCAAATTCAGATTTCTCCAAGTTCACAGTAATGCCAACTCTTGCAAAAATACTTAATAATGAATCCAAAATTTTGTTGTGCTCACTCCAAGAATGTTCAGCAATAAGAATATCATCAACATATGAAGTAATATTGTCACGAAGATAAACAGGTAAAATTTCATTTAAGCTACGAATGAATGCTGCAGAAGATACAGTAAGTCCAAACGGTAATTTCCGAAACTGGTAACAGTTACCAAAGGCTAAAAAGGCAGTGTATTTTCTACAATCAGGGTGGAGTTCTATTTGCCAAAAACTTGCGCGCATATCAATCGTGGATAAAACTTTAATTCCATGGAAATGTTGAAGAAGTTCATCTAAATTTTGTGGACGGTCAGTCTCAGGAATGATGATATTATTTATCTGTCTGGAATCCAGAACCAAACGAATTGACCCATCCTTTTTAAGAACAACGTGTAATGGGCTGGTATAAGGACTGACTGCTGGCTCAATAATGCCCTGATCTAACATGTATTGAAGTTCATTCTTAACCTTGTCTCTGTAAGCCAAAGGAATAGCGTACGTTTTCCCGCGAAATGGTGTGTGTTCTTTTACTTTAAATAAATATTGTAAGCCTTGTATAGTTCCTGTGTGATGACTAAACACTGTAGCATGTGAAGTCAAAATATGGTGCAGCTCTTCTCTTGCAACGTCATCTGGCACTTCAGCTTTTTTAACCTTTTCATTAATTAATTCTTCGCTACTAATTACATCCTCCATCGCGTCTCTGTATCTATTGTCATTGTCATGAATAAACACACTGTCGTCATAATGCTCAACGAAAACATCAGAAGTAAGAAACCTTAAACATTTTGTATCTGACTCAGATCTTGTTAAACACTCAAAAAATTTCAAACATTTCGGCATTCCGGCAACAGTCAAATTCACACTTCCTTCTTTAAAGTTCAAAATTGCCTTATGTGTGTTAAGAAACTCCATACCTAATATAATCTGTGTGCTGAGTAATGGAACAATAATAAAATTAGCAGACAATTCGTATCCTTGACAAATGAAATTTAGGTTGGTCTGTTGTTTAACTTCCACACCTTTTCCAGAAATCGCTCCTCGAATTGTAGTTTTAGAAATAGGTAACACAGGACAGGCAATAGTTCTTTCACATATACGAAAAACTGATTCACTAATGACGTTCAATGGGCTCCCAGAATCTAAAACTGCAGTGAACTTATTCTTACCCACACATACTTCAATAACAGGATGTAAAAATGCGTCTACATTATTTTCCTTTTCGCCTAGCAAAATGTCTCTCATATCTTCCAGGCGTACGTAGTGTAAAGTTGTAGTGTCATTACTTTCTGAACCTTCTATATTGCTGCCAGAAGCCGAAGCTGCTAGTCATTGTCGATTGTTTGCGTTACGTCTTTGATTATTCCCGACATTTCGCGGATCAATTTCTACTATTTCCACTTGTCTCTCTGAATTTCTGTCACGCGGAGGATGCCAATTAGGTCCTTCCTGTCTGTTAGATGCAAATTCTTGGTTGTGTCTGTTATTAAAATTTCTGTTTTCCTGTCTGTCTGCATAACTACTTCTTGTATAATTTCGACTGTCACTTCTGAAATTATTGTTGTACCTACTCCCTGGTTATTTCTGTAGTAAGAATTTCTATTATTGTATGAATAATTTCTGTCTTGATGATACCGATTACTGTTTCCGTATGATTGATCATTCCGGTAGGAATTACCGTTATTATAATTGTCTGTGTAATTTCTGTTAGAACGTCTGTTATTGTCATAAGGCTGGTATCTATTGTCCTGTCTGTTTCGTCTGTCATTCTCAAAGTTACCCATGTAACGCCCGTTCCGATCACTATCCCTTTTCTCTGATAATATATCGTAATTACTGTTACTGAAAAAGTTACAAGAAGTTCCGTCGTCGTTGTCATACTCAAGTTCTTGTAACAAAGTCTTAAAAGTCTCAATGTCGTCTTTACATCTTCCGGCTAAAGCAATTTGTCTTATAGATTGTGGCAGCTTAGTTAAACAAATGCGAATTAATTCAGTCGGGCTATAAGGGTTGGACAGGAACTGATTCTTTCGAATCATGTCTTCAAAATATTCTGCTGGCGTGCGGAACTCAGACTGTTTGAAATTACGCTGCATAATAAGACTGTGTTTGACTCTGTCTTGCGTGTTTTCGGACCAATATGCCGATAGAAATGCATGATAAAAATCATTCAGATTATTACAATCTCTAATGAGTGCACGCATCCGCGTCGCCGGTTCGTTTTCTAAATATCCACACATAAATTCCAGTTTGTGACTTAGTGGCCAATTTGGTGGGAGTGCATACATAAATTGATCTAACCATGCACATGGATGTATGTCATTCTTAGAATTACGAAAGATCTTAAATTTCCGAACAGTCAAAAAGTGTTTATAGTCAAAGTTTTCGCCTCGTGGCGACAAAGACCTACCGCGTCTGTCCCAGTTTGAATGTCGATTATTGTCAAGTTCGCGCGCCTGGCGCTCTCCTGTTGCGTCCCGTAAATGAAACAAATTATTTTCTTCAAAGCCCTCTGCTATCTGTGATTCTAAATTTCTTCTGCTGTCTTTTCCTATAATTTCGCCTTCGATTTGTTTGACTTGCTTTCGTAATGCCTCAACTTCCCTTTTAACGCGTTCATTAATTTTTTCCTGATTTTCAACATGCTTATTTATGTTCTGGTACTCTTCGGTTTCTGCAAATGGTAATGGAGCTGTATCATCTGAATCTCTATCCCCATTTAAACTAAGACTTGTCAATTTATCTGAAATCTCCTCAACTCTTTCCGATAAGTCACCTATTTTTTCTTTCTGTTTACCTACATCTTCCGTAAGTGTCGCGACTCGGGTTTCAGTGTTGACACATTTGGTAGTTAACTATTCATATTGTTGTGTCAGGTTATTTAATCTGTCATTTGGTACGGATTCCTCGATTCTCTCAAATATTTCTTCCTTATCGTGTGCACGTTGTAAATTTAACTCTGAAAATTTTTGTTCTATCACGCGATCTCTTTCTTCCTGTTCTCTATCTTGTTCCCTTTGTCTAATCTCTACTGCAATTAATCTATTATTGTGAGAATTCAAAATCGGTTGTACTTCTTCTCTAATTTCTTTCTTTAATTCATCTTTCATGTTTTTGAAACATGTCCCTATTCGTGAATCTAACCGTGTTTCCATTGTTTCCATCTCTGTCTCTAAACGCGTTGCCACTGTTTTTAATTCAGATCCTAACCGTGTTTCCATTGTTCCCATATCAGTTTTTAATTCAGATCGAAACTGCTCCATTGTTCCCCTATCTGTTTTTAATTCAGATCTCAAAGTTCCCATCTCAGTTTGAATTGTTCCCATTTGTGTTTTTAATTCAGATGCCAAATTTAATATTACACCCATCAACTGCTTCGTATTAACTTGTTCGAAATTCCTTTCGTCCCTAACATTTCCCGCAAGACCAGTTTCATTCGTCATAGCTGTAAGGCTATCTGTGTTCAATACTATTCCAGAATCTTCTGTCATTAATCTCGTATTCTGTGAATTTTCTGATTGAGAAAAATTTTGAAATGGTTCCGGACTATCTACCCGACTTATTAAATTGTTTTCCACTTCATTATTCATCACACCGTTCTCCTGTGTTGGCGAGTTCGCCATGTCAACAATTTCGTCATTCTGACTATCCATCATTTTTGCCTTTTTCATCGATCGCGTAATCATTTACAAAACAAACAAAACTCGTCACTGTACGAAAATTACACACAATGACTCTTTATCATCAACAATACCATTCACTCGAAATGTTTCCCTCAAACACGATTAACGAACAATTGAAATAATTGCACTAAATCGTCAAACGCGTATACAAGACAACAAATCAAATTCAGAGAAAAAATACCATTATAAGAATGACAATTACCAAATCTACACATGCAAAACAGACTATAATTACTAAACTACAAATTACTACAGCAATCCTACTGTCTACTATTTTTACAATCAGAAGAATTCCAAGGGACGATCCGAAGCAGCGGTCGCCACGTGCATGGGGGCTTAATTAAAAATAAAATGCAAATAATTTTAATTTTTTGATTTAGTAGCTGTCTGTTCGGTTACGAAGTCTCGTAACGGTTGGCCCTGACTAGTATTATTACGCTATCTGACTGCATAGAACAACAACAAAGAATGAAATGGAAATTTTCATTAACACAATTAATTAATTAAGTCCCCAGCAACTATAAAACCTACGAAACCAAAGCACAAGTGTAACTGTTCTGTGTGTGGAAGTATGACTCAACGTACGCATCTGGCACGGTTCTTCTTCAACAACACAAGAAATTTTAAATATCATTTATACTGAATTAATTAAAGAAAATAGAAATACCATAATTACTCAAGAAAACCAGAATTACACTCTAATACAAGAACACAAGCCAGATGCTTTGTTGACTGAACCTGTAATGACGCATTATTCAGGACATTGAAATAATGAGAAAGAAAAGAAAAGTAGTTTGTTACCTTAATTTATATTGATGAAAAGCACTCTAGACATTACAATCTCTCCACACCGACTCGCTACTATCACATCTCAACAAGAACTTTTCAGTATCACATCTCAGCAAGCACTGCCTACTAGCTCATCTCAACAAACACTCCTCACTACGACATCTCAGCACTGACTACTATGAGTTCTCCCCAAGCACTGCCCACTACGACATCTCAATAATCACTGCCAGTGGAGGCGGCGGAACAATACTCTCTAGCGCGATCTCTGGCGCTGTGGCTCAGTGTAGCCACCTTTCAATCTTCCCCGTTTTGTTTATTTTTTCTTCGTTAAAATTAAATACATTTTTCTTCTTTTGTCTTCACTTCTCCTGCCGGCCATTGTGGCCGAGCGGTTCTAGGCGCTTCAGTCTGGAACCACTCGACCGCTACAGTCGCACGTTTGTATCCTGCCTCGGGCATGGATGTGTGTGATGTCCTTAGGTTAGTTAGCCTTAAGTAGTTCTAAGTTCTAGGGAACTGATGACCTCAGATGTTAAGTCCCGTAGTGCTCAGGGCCATTTGAACCATTCTCTTCTCCTCTTATCCAGTAAGGTATGTTCCCCTATGCTAATAAGAAATCTCGTTTCTCCTGTTCCCACTCATCATGTCTCTTGTTTCTTTTGCGTTTAACAGTCAGTTCCATGAAGCAACATAAGCGCTGTCATTACGTTATAGAATTTTAGATGTGGCTCCTGTCTGCTTTTCCGATAGGTCCTTTAGATTGTGGCACATAACCTAAAAGTGTAGCTTCGAAGCTATTTCATATTTTCGCAGCCAAGGTTCGCAGCCAAGGTGTAAGAACTTATTTACTTGTTCCACTGATACGTTGTTAACAGCTTTATGGGCCAGACTGGTTCACAGTCTCTGAATAAAATCACCGCTGTTTCTTGTTGCAGAGTTATTCAGATTGTATTCCTCTGCAACATCCACTATGCGCAGTCTTCGTAGTAGGTCATCGTGAGTCCGCTGACATCAGTTGGTCATTTCTGAAGAGCAAGAAATACAGAGTAACACCACTGATCTTACAAGCCTAGATATTTTCTTCTGCGATTAATTTATTCTGATACTCATTTTTTCGTACGTACTTTCAGTTATACTTACTAAATATTGCTGAGCCGTGGCGAGCTGCAGCCAGTGTTATTTTGTTCATGTATCGTTGAGATCGATTGTGGTTGAGCTATCTTTGCTTTTCGCGTGTCTTATCTTCCGGGTTGGCGGGCGAAGCGAGTCGGTTGTTAGCCTTCGACGGGTGACCCTCGAGATCTCGTGACATTTGCTGGGACACGAGTGTCAACGGCTGCCGAATGAGCGTGATGACCGTTACACGTTGTGGTGTAAAATTGGTTGAGCGTTTTGCCGACATGTGCAGCTTGGAGATACTTCGCTGGGAATAAAATTTGAAGTGAGGAAGCTGTGGAACCCGCTCCTTCCTATTGTGTACGTGATATGTGTAAGTGGTCGCAATTGTGTTTTGTTGATCGACGCACTCAGAGACATTTAAATTTTGTCATTATGGTGAGACTTCCATAGTCGAACATTAAGATGATGTGGATCACTTCAGTTGGCATAGTTAAATGGTGACCGTTATTTGAAAGCTTTCTCAGAAGTTTTACTAGTGCTCTGTGTTTCTTATAATTAAATGATTTTATGTTGTCGCTTTCAAAGCCTGCACTCTGTTAATACAGTTGTCCATGTGGAAAATGCTTAAGGTCAAAGTTGCGAATTCGTCAGTAGTGTAACGTTTTCCTTTGCATGTTTACGCATATATCGAGTGAAAGGTTGTGCCGAGCGTTTCTATGTTTCAGAGTTATTGGAATGTCTTTGTGATTCGAGCGAAAACCTTTGATTGTGCCAGCGCCTTGGTGGGGAGTGAAATGTTATCCGAGGTTCCAGGCCTAGCAGTGTTTAAGAACCTGGCCACTGCCGCGCGCTGTTCACATACCGCCTCCCAAAGTTTAGTATTTATCTTCATTCCGCCAAGGCGGGTTAACCTGGTAGATACATAAACATATATTGTATGTAACCTGTTCTAATACGAACCTTTTGCCTTAAATGTTAGCGACTGGCAACTGGCTAAACATTAAACTTAGTTCCTTGCGCAGCTCTTTCTTGTACTCTTTTATTAACACGTATGAGCGCGTGAACATTCATTTTTAATGATTACTGTTTCTGTTTTAGTTTTTTATGTAAGTGGTTCTATCGTGTTATGAACTGGACCTTAGCTTGCCACTAGTGTGGAAGTGTCATTAACTAATTCTCTATTGGTAACTGTTATCATTATATGTATTTTGAGGGAAATCCTATATAGGAGTTTGAATTTCTGAAGTTTGTCAGTAATTCTGTTTTCTCAATAAGAGAAAATAAAGCGAGGGGTATTAGTGCCCGACAACGTTAAGTTTGTAATTGACCTTTTAACAAATGCTTCTCTTTAAGGGGAGTAGGACGTCAAACGGGCCGACTTGGAGCAGGAGAGGCACCACAGGACATTTTAATTTCTACTGCCTATACTTTTACAAGTAAATTCATAAAACTTTGTCAGCATGACCAGGAAGGAATCAGGATTCACACTCATTGCAGTGGAAGTTCGAAAACATAATAAAATAAATTTTTTACGTGTGAAATTTCATCAGTTTTTCACTTACTAATGGCTGCATTTGTTGCTATAGGTAGACTTTTCTTCATAAGTTAAAGAGATTCTTCGATGAATTTTACACAGCATACATACCATACTTACAGGTATATGAAACTCTACAATTTATTTAAATTGTGAAAAAACGAATAAACTGTTATATTTTAAACTTCATGTTTAGAAAAAAACACAAATTTTATAGTTCATTACCTCAATTTTTACCACGGTTTTTAATGTATTTGGGAAATTCTAGAGTTTCATACACCTTCAAGTATGGTTTCTATGCTGTGCAAAATTCATCGAAGAATCTCTCTTACTTATGAAGAAAAGTGTACCTATAGCAACAAATGCTGTCATTAGTAAGTGAAAAAAATTATGAAATTTCACATGTAAAAAAAAAAAATACTTCGTTATGTTTTCGAACTGGTATGAGTGTGAATTATGAATCCTTCCTGGTCATGCTGACAAAGTTTTATGAATTTATTTGTAAAAGTATAGGCAGGGGAAATTAAAATGTCCTGTGGTGCCTCTCCTGCTCCAGGTCGGCCTGTTTGACGTCCTATCCCCCTTAACGGATTGAAACAGTAAGTAATAACGGTATTTTAGTGAAGAATTGTTTTAATTGTGGCCATCTTAATGTAATAACTGGTTTTAAGGATTTTAATGAAGTGACTATATGATGTAATTGATAATTGCTATGCTTAAGGTTTCTATAAATGCCTGGCACATTAAGTTTTTTTTTATAACTTTCTCTGAAGGGACTGTTTATTTGAGTACTGAGTACGTTAGCTTCCTAATTGTATTGACAAAGCTTTATCTAGTGGTAGCGTTCTCGCTTCCCACGCCCGGGTTCGATTCCCGGCGGGGTCAGGGATTTTCTCTGCCTCGTGATGACTGGGTGTTGTGTGATGTCCTTAGGTTAGTTAGGTTTAAGTAGTTCTAAGTTCTAGGGGACTGATGACCATAGATGTTAAGTCCCATAGTGCTCAGAGCCATTTGAACCATGTTTTTATCTAGTGGCTCGTTTACAATTTGTAATTGTCAAATTTCTTAAAAGGCGTAATGTCAATCAACGTCAGTCGCGGTGGCCGAGCGGTTCTAGGCGCTGCAGTCCGGAACCGCGCGCCTGCTACGGTCGCAGGTTCGCATCCTGCCACGGGCATGGGTGTGTGTGATGTCCTTAGGTTCGTTAGGTATAAGTAGTTCTAAGTTATTGGGGACTGATGACCTCAGATGTTAAGTCCCATACCGCTCAGAGCCATTTTTTTGTCAATAAACTGTCTTAATTATAACTTGTGACTATCAACCATGATTCCATCCAGCTTCCTCTTTTATGGTATCTAAGATACGGTGGGTACGTGTGGTACGAATAAGGGAAGCTATGTACCAATTGCATTGGGCATTGAGATAATCGTCCCAACGACGGATCAGTTCAAATGTAGCCTTCTGATGAAACAACGTGTCCTGCTATATGAAGAAGTCCGTAACTGCCTGTGGCACATCCTTGCCCGACAGGAATCATCGACTACTCAAGTTCTTGTTTATGAGTCCGAAGGCGTGATAATCGTATGGGAAGATATCAAGCCTACGTGGTGTTTGGTCGAGCGTCTCCCATCCGAGTTGTCGTAACTTCTGTGTTACAGCATTTGCGATGTGGAGACGTCAAGGTATCATGTAGCAGCAGTACCACTTGCTGCATCATTCGACAATGGCGGGTTTCGGCAGGCATGCTGCTGTATATACATTCTTCGTTCTCCGATGGATGTCTACTGGTGTTCGTCCTTCGGCAGCCAAGAAAAGAATAACAGCACGTCGGTCCTGTTTGAACACATTCGGTAATAACGTCGCCATTGTTCACATTTCCGCATTTACTACACGCAGGCCATAACGAAACGAACGCCACACTGATCCCTTGCCTAGATGTCGACACTTATATACCCGCGTCGGAGTCGCATATAAGCTGCAGTAACGCCATCAAACGTAAACTTTTGACCACCTCTTATAATTGTTGTCCGCAGGTAACAGCATTTTCATTTAATGGCTACTTTAATTGTTTTAGGTTTGGTTCTTATTTTTTTTTCTTTTGTTAATTTCGGTAGCTTTTTCTTCTTGTAATAGAGTTTTAAGAATGAAAAACTATGAAAACTACAACTACAAAGAAAATTCTCTCTACAATTACGCGCTAGCAATAAACAATAACTACACTAATCACTCAAACTACAAGAAAAAATCAAAAGATTCCAGTGAGGTGTCCTCGGCTAAGGTTCTGGTAAACTTCTACGGTATTTGATTTTCAAACGGCTGAACAAAACTGAACGTACTCAGACAGTTCTGTCTTTACTTATTCTGATCATCACTAAATTGACATACAATATTTTTTAGCGCATCGCAATCTGACTTTCAATAATTTCTACAAAGGAATGGCCCTGACTAACAATAACCTATACCTTTCTTGAATCACTTACCTCCCAAAAATCTTCGTTACTCGAACTGCTGCAATACAGCGAGCGCCAATACTGCCAGCTGAATAAAAGATTCAAACTACTGAAGGCAGTTACTATTGATACGTTGTAAGTAGGCTGTTCAGGTTTTCATGTTGGTAACGCCACGTAGCGCTCTATATGAAAATCACTGACTCTGCTGTGTGAAGGCTGTGGTTGGTTTGCATTGTTGGAGTATATGCTATTGTAGTGTTGGGCAGTTGGCTGTTAACAGCGCGTAGCGTTGCGCAGTTGGAGGTGAGCCGCCAGCAGTGGTGGATGTGGGGAGAGAAATGGCGGAGTTTTGAGAGCGGATGATATGGACGTGTGTCCATCAGAGACAGTAAATTTGTAAGACTGGATGTCATGAACTGCCATATATATTATGTCTTTTGAACACTATTAAGGGAGCCGAGCGACCGCTCCGGTCGCAGGTTCGAATCCTGCCTCAGGCATGGGTGTGTGTGATGTCCTTAGGTTAGTTAGGTTTAATTAGTTCTAAGTTCTAGGCGACTGATGACCTCAGAAGTTAAGTCGCTTAGTGCTCAGAGCCATTTGAACCACTATTAAGGTAAATACATAGTTTGTTCTCTATAAAAAATCTTTCATTTGCTAACTATGCCTATCACTAATTAGCGCCTTCAGTAGTTCGCATCTTTTATTTAGCTGGCAGTAGAGCGCTACGTGGCGTTGCCAACATAAAAACCTAAACGGCCTACTTAAAATTGTTCATAACTCTTTTCCATTCCCTCGTTAAAGTTGAAATGTGGTGATATATTTTTTTAGTTATGTGCACTAGGTGGTACACATATCTGATACATTTTAGCAATCTTACTTTTAACGTGTATTTTCCTGCTTCGTTGCTTTCGTTAATCTTGGGTGCAAGTATATACGTAATTAATAAAAAGTCGCCTTGTGAGCATCGTTTCCTATTTATAGAGTTGTATGATCTATTACTTAGCTTAATTTTGTAATTGCTACATTGAAACTAATTACGGATCAACAATCACGCAAATATGTTTATGTACATCTATACGTCTAACGTAATCACTGGTAATTTTTATTTGACTGAACTTGCTAAACTGTAAAAATCAGTGACATCCGTTTGAATTCGGAACGTTCTCCTAATTAGGTGCCATTACAACGTGCAGAGATCTACTTCCTGTTTGGGAATATACAGCACCACTTACAAAAAGAAATATTTCTTTAAATGTCATACAGCTAATAATAAAGTTCTTGTGTACTTACACTCGCATCATTGTTTTGGGTTGTACATACTTATACCTTCCAATTTTTGTATATATATATATATATATATATATATATATATATATATATATATATATATATATATATATATATATATGTGTGTGTGTGTGTGTGTGTGTTGACCGATTCATAGATATTTATCTAAAGTCATTTTTCCTCACCACTACACCTGATACAGCTGTTTATTTTATTCTATAGAACGACGGACGCGTGAACACAAATGTATTGTAGGTAAATTGTCGTCTACTCTCCCGTTTGCAAAGAGATGATATATAATGAGGCAGTCAGCAAAGAGAAGTGTATTAAAATTGTGGGCTATGTCTTGAGGGGTACGTATCTTGATCGATGCTGAATTTTCTTACCCAGAAATGAATAATTGTGTTAGCTTGGTTCAGTGTCCTCATACTCGACACTGTTCTTGCAGTTCTTTAATCGGCAGAAAGTCCGAATAAAATCGGCATTTCCAAAGGATAAAAACCAAAAATCGATATTCTGGAGTAACGGTTTCTAAAATATTAGTTCCCCACGGCCATGCTGCACCTTAATCATTCCGTGTCGCCCTAAGTCAAATCAATGGTCACATAAACACAATTGAAATGCACTATTGAGGCGGTTACCTTACTTTTAAAACAGAATAATAAACTGAAGGACGTATTTTAAATTCACAATGAATTTATTGAACATATTTATCATTAATATAATTAACTGGATGTCTAAGCTTGTTTTTCACTACATTACTTCGCAAATCTCACACTCAAACTGAACATAGACACAATGTTAATTTTCTCATAAAATTTGTTCATTATTACAGAATTCGCTTAAAAACCAGCTTTGCACAAACAGAAATTTGCAAATGTAATTAATGTTCGTTGAAATTTATCACTGAGCAACGAATATTCATATTTCACTAAGATCTAAAAAATGTAGTTCAAAGAAATGAATGTTGATGGAATTTCCGCTTTAAATGTGGTAATTTGTTGTGTGCATTTCATGAAGAACAATGCTATGTCTTCACGTCAAATTAGTGAACGTGTACTGCAACAACGCGCCATCATGTGGCACAGTGTTTGGATGGCGCAGCCGTTTGCACTGAGCGCAAAAGAGTCTGAATGACGAAGAACGAAATAGGGACCGTCTCTTCGTGAGAAACGGTAATCGTAAGGCGGATCTTCACAACACTGCACTGCACTGTAACCAACAAAACAAGCGTTCATTTACTTGGAAGTGCTACGCGATTTAATTACATTTGCTGGTTCCAGTACAACTTTGAAGATGCAAACTGTTTGTTTCTGCAATCGTTTCGGCTCGTATGAATGAATCCGAGTTTCATTTCCTGTTATGAGGTTGTATACATATTCTGCATTTTCCCGGTTGAATTTTTGTCTGTTTTTCTTACACCAGCTGACATGAGCCTATTTTTGAGTCCTGCCATGCTGTGCGGAATGATTCGAAGACATATCATTTTCGTAACTTAATGTTCATACAGAATCGAATGTCTTGGAATCTTCTAAATACTTGAGGATTATTCTTTCTCACTGATCCGGGGCATCATTCTCCCTAGGTTATAGCCGAGCTGCCATTGTTTCAGCAATAACAAACGACAAATTACGAAACAAATAGCAAAGGCACATCTCAGTTTGCAAAACTGTGAAAGGGCGAGCCTCGTATCAGGATTGTGATGAAGTACGCAAAATTACTCGTTTCACACGACGCTTCGAGGCTCAGAGAAGCATTTTCATCTTTCCAATTTTTTAGCACGAGACATGTAATTCGCTATCTAACCGTGCTGATCCCACGGAGAGGACAGAAATTTCTGTTGGGATCAAAAGAGAATGACATATGTCAAGGATAGCATTCTTGAAATATTTAAGCTACTCCTCATGCAGAGCTGCTACTGGTCCATTCGAGTAGAGTAAATTTTTAACACGCGTATTTCCGTCTAGAAGCCTGGTGCAAATTCTGGCTGTGCGCCAGCACCAGAAAAATCCCGTGGAAAACATAACATCTCGAGGTTCCGACTTCCACATAAGTTGTCATTTTTTCTAGCAATACACCACCTATAGTCACAATATTTTGTTTAGATCCAACAAGTTTCGTAGCTAAAACTATACATTGAAAGAGTACACCAGCGTTCTCGGGTATTACATATTTTTATAAAATAAGAGTAAACAGAAGATGCAGCTGTTAATTTTACGGGAAAAGCGTCTCAGAAGAATATAACTATTGGTTATACAAAAATGGGCCAAAAGGCTCTGAGCACTATGGGGCTTAACTTCTGAGGTCAACAGTCCCCTAGTACTTAGACCTACTTAAACCTAACTAACCTAAGGACAACACACACATCCATGCCCGAGGCAGGATTCAAACCTGCGACCGAACCAGTCGCGCGGTTCCAGACTGTAGCTCCTAGAACCGCTCGGCCACTCCGGCCGGCTATTGGTTATACAGAACGATTCAAGAAAAACAGAACAGATTTCAGTTGTTTGTTACACAAGAACTATGAAAGACAAAAAAACATTCCAGATGTCACTGGATAGAGGAAGGTTCAATGTGTAATGTTCGCACAGCTACTACACCATGCGTTTCTCGACAAACGCCGAAACGGTAGTGCAGTCCACACACGAATAAACAGTTCCCCGTTTATTGAATCGACAGTTTCAACAACTCGATTTCTCAGCTCTTGAAGAGTAGCTGCCACAGGTGGGACAAAGATTTTGTCTTTTATGTATCTCCTCCCCACAGAAAAAATAGTAAGGTGTGAAGTCTGGTGACCTGGGAGGCCAATAGCAACGAAGAAATCTTGTTGTCCTCCTCTTCCAACACAACTTTGTTGAATGGTGTTTGTTAAGATAATGCCGCAACTCAAGGTGAAAGGGAGCTGGGGTGCCACCATGGATAAAAATGATCTCACTGAAATCTTCGTGAAGAGGACACAACCAATTTTGCAGCATGTCAGAAACAACGAAAAGTCCGTAAACTTTGTGAACAGAAACATCACAAACCACATTTATTTTCGGTGAGTCTTTTTCTGTCCGACGACGACCACAGGATTTTGTGAGCTCCAAACTCTTACACTATGGCGGTTTACTTTAGCCGATAGACGTCCGAAAAGATGAGTCGTTCGAAGAAAGTGTCCTCCGCAATACCCAGGAGAACTAAAATGGAAAATTCGCTCCTTCTCTTATGGTCGCCGGGCCGCCGTTGCTGCAGTAACTGCAGCCTGTTAGGCTTCACACGCAGGCGTCGTTTCAAAACACGACACACAGTTATTTGACAAGTTGAACTTCCTGGCCAGCCCGTTTTGTGGACTTTCGAGGGCTTCCCGTGAACGGATCTCGGATACATTCGACATTTTCATCTGACGTGTGCGTGGCCGACCATCCCTTTTGCAGATGCAACCAGCTTCTAATAATTTTGTAGGCCAGTCATAAATCAGCTTGTTCAGAGGCGGCTTTTTTCTGAATGGACGGCGCAATGCCCGTTGCACTTGAACAATGGATTGGCTTCGTGCAAATACCAACTCGCAAAACGATATCTCTTGTGGAGTAGTCGCCATTTTGCTACAAACAAACGACAGCGCAGCTGTGTTAAGACTTTGAACTTTCCTCTATCCACTGACATGCACAAAGCGCTTCCATCTTTTATAGTTTGTAATAAACAACGGCAATCTGTTATTTCTTTTTGAATCACGCGGTTATGTGGAAGGAGTTCCAGACGACAATGACAAAAGAATTCCGTACGACAATGACGAACATGTAAACACGGTTAGGAGTTGCCTTAATTTGATCATTTTATTTTCATCCTCTGCATCAGATCTGCATTTTCACTTGAAGTAATTTAATGTATTTTTTGTGTACAACATTATTCACATGACTGATATTAACTGAAGGTTTTATGAAGTGCTATCAGAGCGCTTTTTAAAGCAGTACAACTCGTGTGCATAATTCTCTTCAAATATTTAATACTGGTGTATACACGGAATTTACCTTCGGGTAATATTTTAGGATGAGTATAGAAGAATAATCATTCTTGCGCTGCTGTATTACATACAGTATTTCCGTAAAATGTTGTCTCTTATTCATGGTAAATCTTCTTGACAGTGGCGTTGCTAATCTGAGGCACCTTTTCGCTTCCTACAATTGGTGGACGTGAAGTTGGAGACGTGTCAACATGCTAGGCGGTGATCTGGTGTCGTAAAATCTAGAATGCTTTCATCAAAGTAACGCGACAGAATTCGGAGACTCATGTAGTGCATTGCCTTGTTAAGCACACAGGTCTGCAGCATTATGACACAGATGATCAAACAGATGTAGGTTTTCTGTATGATCCACTCTGGAATGACGGTGGCAAGTATAGAGGCGATTCAAACTGAAAATGTCCCATATTGAGATCTTGTCAACATGTCCCACACGAACATTCAGTGGGTGGCAAGTGGTACCGTCTCCTGAAATACAGCCTAATTAAGTCACATATTTCCCAAATTGCTGTTCCTTGCTATTAGCCTGTTTGATTATAAACGGTGACACTGCAGTAATATGGGTTACGCTTCATGTTTCGAGAGTGAAGTCATATATCACTAACAGGCCTACACAAGTCGGAAGATAATTTGTAGCGGAGGAAATGGATGGTAATCGACAGTACTCCTGAGCACAGTTTAACAGTCATGTTAAAATAGATATCGAATATGTGTAATAGGGTGCAGTGTCACATGACCTGTAGTCTGGACAGAAGGACACGTTTTACTGTGAATTTTGCTGACGTGGCATGGGGTCACCAACCTGGGAACAACGTTCTCATTCGCGATTGGCTAATAGAATCTCCATTGTTTCATGTACAGGGTGCAGTGAAATTCGCGCACTCGGGCTACGCAGCGTGACTCCTCACATGCCAGCGATTTAAAAAAAAAAAAAGTCTCTCACAAAATTTCGTCCTTCGAGTACATCCGGCAGAAAAAGGACGTTAAAAAGTGGCAATCTAACAACACTTTAATCACATGTCAGCAGCCGTCATGTTGTGCAGCTGGTGCAGCGGATAGAGTTTTGGGTTAGTATGCAGGAGGTCGAGGGTTCGATCCTCGGTTCAAGAATTTGTTTTTTATTTGGTAAATGTAGTCCAGGTAGTACGGTATCTGTCATCGTAATCGTCAACAGCGATTGCAGCTGGTCCTCTGTAAAACATTTGCACTTACATACGACAATCGTAGAAATGGAACATTGGTCAGCTTTGAAAGATGCCCTTTCCACGTCGTGGGCTCGAATTTATTCGCAGCACTTGCTCTATTAGAAGCGAAACCTGTTTTCTTTGTACGCTCCTCTAATGGTCACATAGGTTAGTGCCAACTATTAGTGTTACCTCGTTCAGGTACATTACATTTCGTTAGGACCTTATCTTACCAGCAGGACTAGCAACGTGCTTCGCGAATAATGTTACTATTTGTATGTGTTATCACCATGGTCCCATTAATTATTTCAACTGTTTATTTCTTATTTGTCTAACCACGTATTTGTTGTATTCAGCGTTACAAAATGTTGTAAATGTAGGGTACATGTGATACATGAAACGGTGTATATTACAGTATGAAATGTCAGAATGAAATTAGCAAATAAAAATAATGCACCCCAACCCTGCATTGAACCCTATACCTCCTGCATTCGAATCCAAAACTCTATCCACTGCGCCAACTGAGCAGGACGGTTCAAATGTGCTGTTAGAGGTAGTTACAGTGTGTGTTGTTACAGTTTTGCCAGATTGCCACTCTTTAACGTCCTTTTTCTGCCGGATATGCTCGCCAGACGAAATTTTGTGAAGGACATTTTTTTGATCGCTGGCATGTGAGGAGTCGCGCTGCGAGCCCGATTGCGCGAATTTCGCTTCACCCTGTATAGCTGCAAAAAATTTCCTTTGCTATGACTGGCCAAACCTCTCCAGCCAGAAGCTCTCTCCTGTCAACAGAAAGTTTGTTTTCTTTGCTGGTAGCGCCACTCTGCTAGCGGGGGTCAAAGTGGTATTGGTGGTTTTCCATGTCAATTGTTGTGAAATAATGTTAATTGTGTAATAAAGAATATATCGGGGCGACTGCCAAAATAAACAGATGGGATCTACAGCGACATACATACTCAGTAAACTACCGTACGATGCATAGCGGAGAGTACCTTGTACCACTACTGGTCATTTCCTTTCCCGTTCCCATCAAAAATTTCTCCCCTCAAAAATTTCTCGCATCTTGTCTTCCTGGCCCTTACGCGAAAAGTACGTTGGCGGCAGTAGAATCTTTCTGCGGTCGGCCTCGAATGCCGGCTCTCTATATTGCCTCAGCTGTGCCTAGCGAAACGAGTATCGTCTTTCCTCCAGGGATTCCAATTTGAGTTCACTAAGCATCTATGTAATACATGCGTGCTTATCGAAACTAACGGTAACAAATCTAGCAACACGCTTCTGAATTGCTTCCATGGTGACCTGATGGGGATCCCAAACACTCGACTAGTACTCAAGAATTAGTCGCACTATCGTTCTATTCGGTGTCTCCCTTATGGACGAGCTACATTTCCCCAAAATTCGCCCAATAAACCGAAGTCGAACATTCGTCTTACCTACTACCAACCTCACTTACTGTGTTGGTAACGACCAATTGTTATTGAAAGTCATATTATTAAACGTGTCAAAAATCTGACGCAAATACGACCGCCGAAATCGCCGCCACGCGTAATAAGTTTTGACAAAGTATCGCCAAGGACGATTACGAAGGGCGATCGAAAAGTTTCTGTTCCAAGGCCACATAGTCTGGGATCGGTATTGCAAGCAGGCAAAATCGCCTTGAGCGTTGAGGCGATCACCGCACAGACGCACGAGGTTGACGTTACCCATTTGGTAAAAGACCGTGTACCACCGCGAGAAGTCCGCAACTTACTGCTGTACATTCTTTTCCGACAGAAATCGTCAACCCTTCAAGGCCTTTTCTATGGGACCGAAGGCGTGATAATCGCGTGGGAAGAGATGAAGACTATAAGGCGGGCGCTCGAGTGCCTCCCACATGAGTTGACAGAAACTTGTGCGTTACGACATTTGTGATATAGGGATGTGTGTTATCATGAATTAGACGCAGCATTCCACAACAATGGTTTTTGCCAGACATACTGCCCTATCCCCGATGGATGCATACTGGTGTTTGCCCTTTGGCAACCATGAAAAACCTGTTTCGTCGTATTTAGTAATAACGTCTCCATAGTTCACGTTTACACATTTATCAAACGCACATCGGAAAGAAACGAATACCACAGTAATCACTTGCTGACTTGTCAGTGGTTGTATACCCGCATCGGAGTCGCGCTACGCTGGGTGTACGCTAAAGCGACGCCTTAAACAGAAGCTTTTTAACCATACCTTATGCTGTATAGTGTGGTTAGGCATAATTATAGTAATTTACCAGAAAGTCATACGTGTGATTGTAGGCAAAGAGTGCAGATATAAGTTTGTCTGAAATGGCATTGTGGCAACCGTAACAAAACGTGGCACCCCTTAGAACACATGATGTGCTCTTTACTGCAGATTACCTCCTCACTTACCTACGATTTTAACGACCCTACAACATCTCAACAACGCCCACGTACCAAAGTTATCATTTACTGCGAAAGGGACCCCATTAGCAGATACCAGGTAGGAGTCCGCAGAGAACTTTAGCGATGTATGACAGACTTACACGACTCCAATGACATCCCTCGCGTATACTATTTGCCTATTACAACCACACACGGGGCACATACTTGTTAAAACAAAGGGTGTGTTGTAAAACACTGAACAGGGTGTGGTCACCTCAACCTCGAGCAGACATTTGACACGAGAGTCTGTGAAAGTTTGTCACATACAAAACCACCGGAGACTAAAGTGCATCACATCTGGCCTCGATTATCTTTTTGCCATTAAATTAACTGTAACGTTTCATCAGTATTTATAGGTTCCACTTACTCATCGACGAAAGAATATGCAACTCAGCAGCAACCAGTTCTCTAAGATTATTATTTATGAATAAAACACTTCAAGCAATAATGATCGAAGCAGACGAAATAAATTAAAATATGTGCTGCGGCCAGGACTCGAACCGGGGTCTGACGGCCGTTGAAGTTCATTATTGATCCAGTAACTCATTTTTTTTATTACAGAGGGCAGCTAACCCTGTGACCGAAGACGCTGAGCTACCGTGCCGGCGTTTGTTAGGCAGATATGCTAACCATTACACCACCGCAATACGATGGTCGACATTGCTGACCGAAGTACCTAAGCTGAGTGCCCTCCCCAACACAAACTTTAAATCATTTTTCCCTTATATATTGTCACTACTGCCAGAACTCTCCGATATTGGCAAGCACCCCAGCATTGGACGTAATGGGACGTCCTTGTACCATTGGTGATTTTATAAATCTTATAATTAAATGTTTCCCTCAACTTAAATGTCTCAGTGAAACATTTAACTTGAAGCAATGATCATAATTAATTAACACATCTCGAAATCTTGAGGCTTTTACGAAAACTATTGGAGTAAACGGGACACAGAGGTCATCCATGCATTTAACAAAGTCACTGCCTCCTCTATTAATGCGCTTAAGACACACAAATGAGCAAATCCCAGATATGTCACTGTATGAAGGGTTGAAACAACGACGGCATATTTAGATATATATCAATACGGTATCTAATAAAATAGGTCACGTTTTAGCGAAACACAACACAGTTCATGTCTTTCAAATGATTATCAGGAAATTTGAGGCTCCTGCGGGCAGTTCAAAGATTTGACAACCAATAGCTCCTTTCGCGTGTACACTGGACACACCGAACGAATGATGGAAGAGAAGGTGGAAGAACATAAGCAACATATTTGCTTTTACAGATGATTTGTTCAGCATGTAAATACACTGTAAATCAGGAAGAAATAAGAATTGTGACGCAGTCACATATCTGAGACGGCATTGGTAGAAGAGCAGGACATAAGAATTCACCATAACCTTAACTTGTTCAATGGATGCACAAACGTAAAAATTGTTACAAATTTTACGTCATGCGAGAACGGAAATGTGGCACTCTTTAGAAGGTAACCGATGCTACGCGACTTTACTGTGTCCGACAATTACTAGACATTGTGGTGTCACTGCCAGACACCACACTTGCTAGGTGGTAGCTTAAATCGGCCGCGGTCCATTAGTACATGTCGGACCCGCGTGTCGCCACTGTGTGATCGCAGACCGAGCGCCACCACACGGCAGGTCTCGAGAGACGTACGAGAACTCGCCCCAGTTGTACGACGACGTTGCTAGCGACTATACTGACGAAGTCTTTGCTCTCATTTGCCGAGAGACAGTTAGAATAGCCTTCAGCTAAGTTAATGGCTACGACTTAGCAAGGCGCCAATTGTATCAGTGCATGTATCTTACGAGTCTCATTTGTATAGTCAAGAGAGATGTACCAAAGGAAGCATTAAAAGATAAGTATATTCCAAAGCTACGTATTTTCTTTGTAGTATTCAATACGTATCCTGTTCCAGACTTGACGCCAGTCGGCGTGTGTGTACGCGTGCCTTTCGGCTTCCTTCTCAGTGTGGCGTGGCTAGCTTGTTACGCCACAACAGACATCGCTGGGACACGGACCTTCTGCGAAGAAAGAATTTTGTTTGTGTTGACGTGAAGCAAGAACAAAGATAGAAAAAAGGGAAGTGAAGTAATACATTCATCAGTCCCTGGAGACATATCGTCAATACCATGTAACACAGCCGTCAGCCTTCATAATGGCTACATTTCGGCGTGGAAGTTAGTCCACACGTTTCTTCAGCTAAGGCATATCCAAATCAAGACGCTCTTTTATGATCAGATTCCATCATCCTACCAAATTGCGGGGATATTATCTGCTACGTGTCATCTGCTGTTCCAGTGGTCAGGAAACCTCGATTCACGAGCCGCTTACGGCATTTTACTTCCTTGCGTGAGGGTCTTCCACAAAATTCCTCGTGCAGGTGCGCACGGAGGTGCAGTTGAAACTTCGCGACCAGTGCGTGAAATTTCCAATTTGTAGTTAAAATCCACACGCAGATATTCTGCTGCATAATAGGGAACATTTGTTATCAAGAGGACACGTTTTGAGATTTTTCCCTTTCTCGCTGAGAGAAATTAAAACGTCACTCCATCAGAAGGATGTTCACTATATAATGAACTTCTGCTCAGGTAATGAAATGTCCGATACCATCTGATATTTCCCCAGATTTGAGTTGATTTTCTTAAGTAAATTATTTCTTACTTATCTATGAAAGCTTATAAAGTTTTCTATCAAATACAGTGCATGGGGGCTTAATTAAAATATAATGCAATTAATTTTAATTTTTTTTGCTTTAGTAGCTGTCTGTTCGGTTACGAAGTCTCGTAACGGTTGGCCCTGACTAGTATTATTACGCTATCTGACTGCAAAGAACAACAACAAAGAATGAAATGGAAATTTTCATTAACACAATTAATTAATTAAGTCCCCAGCAACTATAAAACCTACGAAACCAAAGCACAAGTGTAACTGTTCTGTGTGTGGAAGTATGACTCAACGTACGCATCTGGCACGGTTCTTCTTCAATAACACAAGAAATTTTAAATATCATTTATACTGAATTAATTAAAGAAAATAGAAATACCATAATTACTCAAGAAAACCAGAATTACACTCTAATACAAGAACACAAGCCAGATGCTTTGTTGACTGAACCTGTAATGACGCATTATTCAGGACATTGAAATAATGAGAAAGAAAAGAAAAGTAGTTTGTTACCTTAATTTATATTGATGAAAAGCACTCTAGACATTACAATCTCTCCACACTGACTCGCTACTATCACATCTCAACAAGAACTTTTCAGTATCACATCTCAGCAAGCACTGCCTACTAGCTCATCTCAACAAACACTCCTCACTACGACATCTCAGCACTGACTACCACGAGCTCTCCCCAAGCACTGCCCACTACGAGTTCTCAATAATCACTGCCAGTGGAGGCGGCGGAACAATACTCTCTAGCGCGATCTCTGGCGCTGTGGCTCAGTGTAGCCACCTTTCATATGCCCTTCCTCCACAGGCTAGAATTTGATGGTATTTTTGCCAGCATTGGTGGTGAAAATACCACCAAATTCGTCAAAAAAATACAGACAAAAATAAAAGATAATATTCATGCGTAAATATCATATAACTAGATAAAATTTTGGCTTTGCACTGACCTTTCAATAACCTAATATATAAAATACAGTAAGCAATACAAATTCTTTCATACATGTGACTTTACATAACAGTTTACACAAGTATTATGTGGTTAAACAGTTCAATCAATAGCGTCAGCAATGACGAATATGTGCAGGTAAGAGTCTCATAACTTTTCACAAACAGTAATACACAAAAAAAATCAGTTTATACAAATATTCACATAAACGCTTTCCATAGCTCAAGAATAAGCAGTTGACAGTTCCAGCAGTAGCACCCAGCAATGGTCAACAGGTGCAAATACCAACAAGTGACATTTTTTCAGTAGAAACAGTCCATCAGTGGCACACAGTAATGTTGAATAGGTGCAGACACCAACAAGTAACACCATTTCAGTATAAGCAGTTCCATTAGTGGCACCAGCAATGTTGAGCAGGTGCACACAGCAACAGGTGACATCTTTTCAGTAGAAGCAGTCCATCAGTGGCACCCAGCAATGTTGAATAGGTGCAGACACCAACAAGTAACACCATTTCGGTAGAAGCAGTCCATCAGTGGTACCCAGCAATGTTGAGCAGGTGCAGACACCAACAGGTGACATCTTTTCAGTAGAAGCAGTCCATCAGTGGCACCCAGCAATGTTGAGCAGGTGCAGACACCAACAGGTGACATCTTTTCAGTAGAAGCAGTCCATCAGTGGCACCCAGCAATGTTGAGCAGGTGCAGACATCAAAAGGTGACATCTTTTCAGTAGAAGCAGTCCATCAGTGGCACCCAGCAATGTTGAGCAGGTGCAGACATCAACAAGTAACACCATTTCAGTATAAGCAGTTCCACAAAATTGTTAAGGCTTTCGTGGCCACTTGTTGACAAACTGCCTATTGGCTTCTGTCTCGGGTTCTTCGGCCGACGTTCATCTAATGATTTTTCTGACGTTTCGCCAGCACGAGTGGCTGGCATTGTCAAAGCTTCACCCTCCATTGCCGGTGGTGAACTGGAGGCGAGCTCGCGGCCGCAGACTATATGTACCTGGCGCGCCAACGTCCGAGGGCTTCTCCGCGGTCATTTCCGGTGCGGTTCTCCTCTTGCTACCTGCGACGGTCGTTCGCTGCAGTACGGGAAGCCAGGATCCGTTTACCTTAAGGCTTTCAACAAGAAAGAGGAAAGCCTTAAGGTAAACGGATCCTGGCTTCCCGTACTGCAGCGAACGACCGTCGCAGGTAGCAAGAGGAGAACCGCACCGGAAATGACCGCGGAGAAGCCCTCGGACGTTGGCGCGCCAGGTACATATAGTCTGCGGCCGCGAGCTCGCCTCCAGTTCACCACCGGCAATGGAGGGTGAAGCTTTGACAATGCCAGCCACTCGTGCTGGCGAAACGTCAGAAAAATCATTAGATGAACGTCGGCCGAAGAACCCGAGACAGAAGCCAATAGGCAGTTTGTTGATAAGCAGTTCCATTAGTGGCACCAGCAATGTTGAGCGGGTGCAGACACCAACAAGTAACACCATTTCAGTAGAAGCAGTCCATCAGTGGCACCCAGCAATGTTGAGCAGGTGCAGACAGCAACAAGTAACACCATTTCAGTAGAAGCAGTCCATCAGTGGCACCCAGCAATGTTGAGCAGGTGCAGACAGCAACAAGTAACACCATTTCGGTAGAAGCAGTCCATCAGTGGCACCCAGTAATGTTGACCAGGTGCTGACCGCAGTCCATAAAATTCACTATCACTAATCACACTGTTCATCAGCAGAAATTAAACATGTCCTAGTGGCACCAATCATGTAGAAAATGTGCAAATAACAGTTCATAATATTCCCTATCACTAATCACACAGTTCATCAGCAGAAATTAAACATGTCCAGGTGGTATTCACCATGTTGAAAAGTGCAGCACCATCACTAATCAGACAGTTCAGGCATGAACAATAGTTTGAATACACATACAATGCTTTTACACTAAACATACAAATCATAACAAACACACAAACGATATCAGATAATTGTCCTATTAACTATTACAATACACAAATACCAGTAAACCTATAATATTTATGGGTGTCAGTGCAAGCCACAACAAACAAGTAAAATAATATTTAGGAGATAGGTTGGGATCACTTCTCTGGGATTATAAAAGGAAAACACACAAAACACACTCACTCATCTTTCATCCACATTTAGTGCTACTGTGTAGTTGAATAGTGTTAACTGTGTAAATGCAATTCTGTCAAAATTTTATGTTCATCATGTGTATCAAGTGGTAGTGGCAGCAATGTATAACAGTCAATAATAGTTAGTCAACGTCATAGTCATCATGTCAAGACCAATGTTTGCCAAGCCAGATCAAAATGTACAGTTGCTGAACAACTGTCAGTGAGCCAAGATATGCAATTACTTCCTCTCTCCCAAAAAAAAAGTATATACTGCTTAGTGATTTAACAAAGTGTGTGTGTAGACAATCTTCCTTCTACTTGAGTGTTCTAGTCTGCCATCTTCATCCTCCTTGTTCCATATAGACCAACAAAAAAAATATGCTCCTCACTTACTTCACCTCTTATCCACCAAAACTCCAATAATCATCAGCATCACATAATCTCAATACTTCAATAATACCTCATTTACCTTACCTCTTGTCCACGAAACTCCAATAATCATCAACTTCACATAATCTCAATACCTCAATAATACGTCGATACATATAAACCTCAGCACCAATATCATTTCACTTCCATAACAACTCTTTCCTCTAGTCAGTCTCCTCGAACAAGTACAGACAAAATCCTAGTGCAACTTCAATTCAGCATCCCATACAATCCGAAGACACAGTGTCCACACACAACCTCTGTATAAGCCATCTGACCCAAATCTTCTACTCATTATAAATTATAAGATACATTTTGGTTCCTTGTCCATCGTTAAATAAAAGAAATGCATACATGACCTCTAACAGACTTTAGTTTGAATAACTTTCAGTAAGTAAGTACGATTACGAAGTGTTACTGATGGTGATATTTCAGTGTGTACACCACTTCAAAAATTATGGCAAACAGAAGCAAACATGTGGAGTATTTCTCGTGTCAAGTGTCACTTCCTATTTCAATTGCTCACGAAGAATGCAGTGTAATAACTGTCAATGGTCTAAACCTAGTGTTGGTATGTCATGTCGTTAGCTCCCTTCCTATTAGCATAAATTTATACAGCTTCCATAAAACCTCCAGCTCATGTGACTTCTATGCAGTTTTTTGTACCAATGTCGTTCGTAGAATTATAGCAGTTCATTTTCTTATCTTAAAAATATAAGGCACTGAGCGTAAGCAAAACATGCAATAGCGAGTAAATATACCAGTAGAGAACAGAATGTCAACAAGTGGATGCAGCACAATCCCTACAACGAGGCTCTGCCAAGCGAACAATCTATAATTACTACCATAGTGTGACCTAAACTCTATGTTTGTACACAGTATATCAGCATTTCTATATACCAACTTATAGTTATGACAACAAAACAGAAGTGTGTAAATATGCAATCCATACGCACAGCAGCAAACATATATCTTACGTAATAAACAAGTCATTAGCATCATTCAGCATAAGCAAATAAATGTTCATATGTAATCTTAATAAGTAAACATGAAGGCGCAAGCAGATAAATCACAAAGTGTAACCTACATACCTAACTACAGTCAGCACAATTAATCAAGGTGACAATTATAATTTAAATAAATAAGCACAGCAGGCACATAATAGAAAAATATGACATCAGTGAAAAAGCAGTGCAGCCAAGCGATGCATAATATATACAAATAACAAGCCTGTTCATTAATCAATCATCGTCAAAATCAGTTAATGTGCGTAAGCACGTCGCTTCACAAGTAAATTCATAGAACATGAAATTTAGCACAAAGTATGAGTCACGTAATCGCAAGCAGCAAATTACGTCTAAAGTACGTACCTAAGTGGAAATATGTTACCTGAAAAATAAACTCAATTAATCGTTACCTTTTTTGTTTATTACTTTCTTCTTCGAAATGACATTCTTCCTGAAATTTTCTCAATAGCAAGTCGTCTTAACGTCGGACACGCACAGAATTTACCTGAAGGTCTTAAATATTTTACACAACCGTATCCTGAAAAATACTGAACGTTAATAACATGATTTATAAAGTCACCATAGCTTTATACAGAATTTATTCGGAGAATTTAGACTGTGTATTTGTTTACGGCTGTGCATTCGCACTGAGCGCTCGATCAGCTGTAGGCGCGTGACGTAGGAAGTGATTGTTTGCGGTCAACGACTGCCTTGTGCGGCGCGCAGACTGACTGTTGCTTTGAGTATGTGCCGCCGCCAAAACACAGCGAGGTATCCTTGTACTCTCCGTGTATTTACGTAGCTGTTAGTTTCTCACAAGTATGTCATTCCACAAAAATTTTAACGTTAGATGTATTCCCTTAGAGCGCCGAGATTTAAGAGTTTCTACTTCAACAGTGTTATCATGAATGATTTTGCGAACCCTATATGGACCATTATAAAGCAGAAAAAATTTGCGACACAAGCCTTTTCCTTTATGAGACAAACGGTGAGACTTAATTAACACCTTTTGACCAACTGACAAAATTTTTAAACGACCAGGACGTTTCGCTGATTTCTCTCTTCTAGCAGCCGCAGATGCAATATTTTGTAGAGCCAGGTTGACAACTTCAGAATGCCGCAGTTTCCGAGAAGGCGGAAAAGGAACTATTTCAGAAATGCGATTTGTTGGTACTTTATTTTTTAATATCAATAGAGGCGGTAAAGAAGTTGAGTCATTAGGAAGTTCATTCAGAATGTTTTGAAAAATATGAAGATACTGATCCCAAGTTCTGTGATTCTGATGACAATAAAGACGGCACAATTTATTGATTTCCTTCATCCATCTCTCTGAAGCATTAGATTGAGGGTGAAAAAGTGAAATAAAAATTGGTTTAATCTTACGACGCCGTAGAGTACGAAGCCAAATTTTAGAGCGAAACTGTGATCCATTATCTGATATGACCTTATCAACATGACCAACTTCTTTAAGAAAATGTTTGATGAAAGCATTAGATACTGAACGAGCTGTTGCTTTGCGTAAAGGTGTAAAACACACATATTTTGATGTCAATTCCACTGCTACGAAAATGTACGCAAAACCATTAGTAGAACGAACCACTGGACCGAACAAATCGACTGCAGCCATGTCCTTTAATTTCGCTGGAATGATAGGAAACAACGGTGCTCTGTGAGAAATTGTTGGCGGCTTAGCCTTTTGACATAATTTGCATTTGGCTAGAACAGATCGAATACGTTTTTCCATATTATTGAAGTAGCAATTTTCTCGTAATTTATGAAAGCATTTTCTGGGACCAAAATGTGCATAACTGAAATGTGTAAACGAGGTGTGGCCAAATCATCCAATCTAACAAAGCGTCTAAGAAAATTACAGATACCAAGGAAACTACGAACAGCACGTTTTGTGGAAGGAACAGCATAATTACGAATAGCGTCTAGTTTTTCTGGATCAGGAAGAATACCTTCTGTAGAAATAATGTGACCGAGAAATTTCACCTGAGAACCACCAAATTCAGATTTTTCCAAGTTCACTGTAATGCCAACTCTTGCAAAAATACGTAATAATGAATCCAAAATTTTGTTGTGCTCACTCCAAGAACGTTTAGCAATAAGAATATCGTCAACATATGAAGTAATATTGTCACGAAGATAAACAGGTAAAATTTCGTTTAAACTACGAATGAATGCTGCAGAAAATATAGTAAGTCCAAACGGTAATTTCCAAAGTCACTTTTGGGTAAAACAGTCAAATCCGGTTATTTTTTACCTACTGTCTAGATAGATGGATAGTAGAAGAGTTGTTTTTATAGATACAAAGAATAGTGAAAGAGTAGGCAGCGGTGCAGAAAACTAAAAGGGAAATAACACCACTACTGCTCGGGGCCCTGTGAACGCTACGACACATATTCACTTAGTATAGTGAATCCCCTGAGGACTTTAATAGCTGCACATAATTTTCAGTTTGTGACTTAGTGGCAAATTTGGCGGAAGTGCGTACGTAAATTGATCTAACCATGCACATGGATGTATGTCATTCTTAGAATTGCGAAATATCTTAATCTTCCGAACAGTCAAGAAGTGTTTATAGTCAACGTTTTCGCCTCGTGGCGACAAAGACCTACCGCGTCTGTCCCAGTCCCAATGTCGATTATTGTCAAGTTCCCGCGCCTGGCGCTCTCTTGTTACATCCCGTAAATGAAACAAATTACTTTCTTCAAAGCCCTCTGCTATCTGTGATACTAAAATTCGTCTGCTGTCTTTTCCTACGATTTCGCTTTCAATATAATTGTCTTGCTTTTGTAATGCCTCAAATTCCCTTTTAACGCGTTCATTAAATTTTCCCTGTTTTTCAACATGCTTATTTATGTTCTGGTACTCTTCGGTTTCTGCGCATGGCAATGGAGCTGTATCATTCGAATCTGTGTCCCCATTTAAACTAAGACTTGTCAGTTTATCTGAAAGCTCCTCAACTCTTTCCGATAAGTCACCTATCTTTTCTTTCTGTTTACTTACGTCTTCCGTAAGTGTCGCGACGCGGGTTTCAGTATTGACACATTTGGTAGTTAACTGTTCATATTGTTGTGTTAGATTATTTATTCTGTCATTTGGTACGGATTCCTCGATTCTCTCAAATATTTCTTCCTTATCGTGTGCACGTTGTAAATTTAACTCTGAAAATTTTTGTACTATCACGCGATCTCTTTCTTCCTGTTCTCTATCTTGTTCCCTTTGTCTAATCTCTACTGCAATTAATCTATTATTGTGAGCATTCAAAATCGGTTGTACTTCTTCTCTGATTTCTTTCTTTAATTCATCTTTCATGTTTTTGAAACATGTCCCTATTCGTGAGTCTAACCGTGTTTCCATTGTTCCCATCTGTGTTTTTAATTCAGATCCAAACCGTGTTTCCAAAATTCCCATATCAGTTTTTAATTCAGATCGTAAAGTTCCCATCTCTGTTTTAATTGTTCCTATTTGTGATCCCAGTGATTCCATTGTTCCCCTCTGTGTTTTTAATTCAGATCCAAACCGTGTTTCCATTTTTAATATAGCACTCATCAACTGCTCCATAGTAACTGATTCGAAACTCCTTTCGCCCCTAACATTTCCCGCAAAACCAGTTTCCTTCGTCATAGCTGTAAAGCTATCTGTGTTCGATACTATTTCAGACTCTTCTATCGTTAATCTCGTATTCTGTGAATTTCCTGATTGAGAAAAATTTTGAAATGGTTCCGGACTATTTTCCCGACTTATTAAATTGTTTTCCACTCCATTATTCATCATACTGTTGTCCTGTGTTGGCGAGTTCGCCATGTAAACAATTTCGTCATTCTCACTGTCCATCATTTTTGCCTTTTTCATCGACCGCGTAATCATTTACAAAACATACAAAACTCGTCACTATATGAAATTACACACAATGACACTTTATCTCCAACAATACCATTCACACGAAATGTTTCCCTCAAACACGATTAATCGAACAATTGAAATAATTGCACTAATTGTCAAACCCGTAGACAAGACAACAGAAATCAAATTTTGCAAAAAAAAAAAAAATACCATTAGAAGAATGACAATTACCAAATCTACACATGCAAAATAGACTACAATTGCTAAACTACAAATTACTACAACAATACTACTGTCTACTATTTTTACAATCAGAAGATTCCAAGGGACGATCCGAAGCAGCGGTCGCCACGTGCATGGGGGCTTAATTATAATAGAATGCAAATAATTTTGATTTTTTGTAGCTGTTAGTCCGATTACGCTATGTCTCGTAAACGGTTGGCCCTGACTAGTATTATTACGCTATCTGACTGCAAAGAACAATAACAAAGAATGAAATGGAAATTTTCATTAACACAATTAATTAATTAAGTCCCCAGCAACTATAAAACCTACGAAACCAAAGCACAAGTGTAACTGTTCTGTGTGTGGAAGTATGACTCAACGTACGCATCTGGCACGGTTCTTCTTCAATAACACAAGAAATTTTAAATATCATTTATACTGAATTAATTAAAGAAAATAGAAATACCATAATTACTCAAGAAAACCAGAATTACACTCTAATACAAGAACACAAGCCAGATGCTTTGTTGACTGAACCTGTAATGACGCATTATTCAGGACATTGAAATAATGAGAAAGAAAAGAAAAGTAGTTTGTTACCTTAATTTATATTGATGAAAAGCACTCTAGACATTACAGTCTCTCCACACTGACTCGCTACTATCACATCTCAACAAGAACTTTTCAGTATCACATCTCAGCAAGTACTGCCTACTAGCTCATCTCAACAAACACTCCTCACTACGACGTCTAAGCACTGACTACCACGAGCTCTCCCCAAGCACTGCCCACTACGAGTTCTCAATAATCACTGCCAGTGGAGGCGGCGGAACAATACTCTCTAGCGCGATCTCTGGCGCTGTGGCTCAGTGTAGCCACCTTTCAACAGTCTTTCCGTGTTATATATGTTTGAAATTGTGCCAACTGTTGGGACGAATTGTTATATTATTTTCAAAAATTAGGTTAGCCACATTCGTTTTGTAAATCTTTTTATTGATTACCAGTTTCGACAGATCATCATCGGATCAGAAAGATTAATAAAGCAACAGTCCAAGTCAAGGTGGATAATATGTATATGACTTCAAGTAAACACTGCATATGTCGTTGAAGGTCGAAACATACCAGTTAACATATTAACAGAAGTTCATGATCTTTACAAACTTGCAAGCTACATAGTGATGTGTTATTTTACAATAAAAGGTAGCAACGAACATCAGCATGTCAGACATAAAATACCACAAATGTAAAACACAAATCATGTTGTGCTAATGTCCTAGCCAACTCCTTCATTAATATCATAAAAGCGACTGAGATAATAGTATAAATGAGCTAGTACCAATGTAATCAACTGTACACAGACTCATGTGGGCCAATCTATTGTTCCAGTAACGTCTAGGGTGTTCGCATGAAATAATATATGTTTTAGCTACCTTGACTTGGAATGTTTGTTTATTAAACATTCAGATTCGATGAGACAGCTCAGATCTATCGAAACCGATAATCAATAAAAAAAATTTAGATGCAGTCTTGGCGAACCTGGTTTGTAACAATGATATAATTTTTCTGTGAATGTACTTTCCTATTCGTATTTCAATGTATTATCAGGTATCGATATTGCAACATAAAAATTAGCTGTAATTTCACTAATTCTACTATCGATATTGAAATGGACATTATAAAGTAACAAGAAGCTTCTGTTTTTAATATTTCCAAAATTTGCAATCTTTGTTGTTACCCGTTATGGCTAAAAATCACCACGCGAATAATTATTTTCAGAAAAAAATTCGTAAATCCAGACTGACAAACATTTGCACTAACGAAACCTATCTTGACGTGAAACTGAGTGATTTCCGGTTGTAGGAGGTTTTGGAACCTGAGTCTATAATATATATAAAAAAATTCGGCGCGTCGGAGTGGGGCTTGTGTTTTTAGAGTTGATCAAGTTGCTCTGAGCTTATGACTGGACAGTTTTCCTATGAAAATCTTTCGATTGTATGAGCAAGGAAAACTTTTCTAGCTGTTGTTTTTGAAGAAGTTGAAGCAGTATTTCTGAAAATATGGCTGCGCAAACAATAAGACGAAAATACATAGCTGCGGTAAACTGCAATGGTTAATTCTTCAGATACAGTTAATACACAACGCCTAGGACCTCATTTTATGGAATATTACGCTGCAGGAGATGTCATCATAAAAAGTTAGGTAACAATTACTATAACAGTGTACTGAAACCTATCCATAACCTACGAAATAATTGCTACAACATGAAATAACATAAGGTAACAATATTATTATGAAGAAAAATTGTGGAAAATTTAAGGGTGGGTTAATTACAACCATCCAGAACTAACGAAAGATCAGTGGATCCGAAAACTGTAGACATTATGTCTCATCTAAATGAGCTAAGAAACTTCGATTCGCTTTTCAAGGAAGAAGGAAGATTAGAGTTTATGGTCCCGTCGGCAGCGCAGTCATTAGAGAGACTGTGTAAAAACAACTCTGCGTTCTACCAAATATTTTCCTTGCAGTTTTACTTTTCGATGTATTTTTCTGTGAATCAAAATTTGTAAATAAGTGCACTAACGTTTGTATGATGACATAAAATGTTTCCTCATTGTAAAATTAAATAAATGTTAATTGTAAGCTAGGGTAATTAGGCACGCTTGCTTAGTCAGGACAACACAATTTTGTCAGAGAGTATAGCTAACTTGCAGCTGCATTATCTCTGGGCGCGCCAGCAGTTCAGTTCAGTGCAGAGGAGAAACTACGATAGTATTGAGAGAGACAGCTGAGGCGAGTAGCACTGCGACTTCTTTGTTGATAAATGGTCGTAAAGCGGTGGTGCTAAAGTGTGTAGTGGCTCGGCGTATATTAGGTGTGGACGGGCGGAATATATGGCATTAAATGGGCCCAGTATAACTACCGCTCGGTGATGGAAATTAATATGAAGGTACTGTAGGCGCAGTTTCATTTGTTACGGGGCTACAAGAAGAGGAGCCTGTGCCACACATTGTCAACGAACAATGCTTTACACTGCACCGACGACATCTCAACCTGATGTAAGATCCAGATAAGTATTTGGTCATATTTGTATGCGGTAGTCAGTGTCGTAATTCATTTTGTGTTTGAATAATACCGAGTTATATCAAATTGTTGACCTTCACTTTTCCGTAAGAGAGACTACCTAAGTACGATCCATCCTATCCATTAGTGATGAACGGGAAACTATTAAAAATTTTTATTAAAGAAATAATAGTATTTAATATGTCAATAATTTGCAAAACAATTTGCTTCAGCCTAGTAAACAGAAATTTGAAAGACAGTACTTAACAAAGCAAAACTCAGTAAAAAATATTTTTGTTGTACTTTTCATGATAAAAATCAAGTTTCTGTATATACAGGAACGCAGTCACTCAGAAATGATGTGTGTTAACATCTCGACCAAATGATAGTATCATTTGCACAAAGTGATTACCAGTAATTGCTAATGAATAGTAACAGAAGTAACCAATGAGTCCTTAAAGTCATATCACGAACTTTTACATTCTTTTACAGCCGTAATTTTGTCTTTGCAAATTACGTAACTATAACTCGCAGGACAGTGGTTATTATTGTTGATATATCATTAAGATAAATTTTAAGTAAGATAAATTTTTAACTAAATAACAACTTTGAGCAATGAATAAACATAAATAACTTCCAGAATAAAATTAAGACAGAAAGCATTACACTGTGACGTCACAAATTTTTGTGTTTTCGTAGCCATTTATTACTGATGAGATTTTTTGTTCTTTGATTATTATTAATAGATTCCCATGAGCTGATATTTAATTTAAAAGTATTTGGTCACCGTGACGTATCCATGGGAACTGACACCAGAGCAGTATTTACCAATTTTCTGCTGTTCCCGCCTTGCGACAAAACGAAGCATTTTACGTAAGTTTTTCACAATTAATAGGCAGTGATTACAATGACAGTAATTTTGCTTACATAATGAGCTGGAGGCCGTAATTATCTTCAATTCATTAATTAAACTCATAACAATTACAAAATGTAACTAACTACTGTAATTCCTTCCAGCCAACCTTAACCGATTTTTTACTTCTTGTCATCATTGCTGCATGTCAAAGCACTGGCGATTCGGTTATAACTTTTCCTACAGTTCACGGATTTCCTTTATTCTTCGGGAACTTTAGGTACACGATCCATTTAAATCGTAACTAGCCCAAAATGTAGCGGGTGGTTATAAGAAAGGAGGTCGGATTAAGAAGGGATAGGAAAGGAAATCGGCCGCCCGCTTTTCTAAGGAGACATCCTGGCTTCTGCCTGGGGTGATTTAAGCAAATCACGCAAAACGTAGATCTAGATGGCCGGACGCGGAATTGAACCGTCGTCTTCCCGAATGCGAGGCTACTGCGCTGAGCACCGCGCCACCTGGCTGGGTTTGTTTTACAGGCCTGTTGAAACGTCACCAGAAGAAATAATGTTGATATTCATATCCGATATTTCAGAACAACAGTTTTAAATGTGAGGGAAGCTTTCCCCAACACGTTTCATAAATTAAGAACGAGCAAAGCAATAGATTTAGTTAACAAAATTTTTAATGCTGCCATAAGAGAACTAAATTTTTTCTCGCTTTAATATTATTGCCAACTTTTGAACACAATTGCTGTGTGATATGAAAAGCAAAGAATCGTGAAGCTCGAAATTTTTGATGTCTGTTCTGAAGTAGAAAGTTTGGAGAAAAACCAGTCTGAACTTAGTTCATAGCACACGTAGTTTGCTTTGAAGGACCAGGAGGAGGTGGTACGTTGATTTTTAACACCTGAAATGACTCATGACTAATATAATCAGAAGAAGAAACTAGCGTTTGCTGTTCTTTCCTTATTCCAGTCTACATGCTCATGCAAAAAATCATTTTCAACCATGACCGCTATGACTAAATTGAGAAGTGGTGTTATTGACGAGAATCTGTAATCAAGAGAAAATAAAAAAAAATCATATAAACTTGACTTACACAATGTTTCCAAGGGGATACATGGCCATTGTTCACATTAGTCTGTCAGTCATTGTCACGATTTAATGTCATGGATACTATACAATTTAAATTTTATCAGTTTTCCACTTTGAGCCGTTATTAAGTGCGATACGTTTTAGTCAACATACCTAGAGATTAAGTCTTAAAATTTTACTTAAAGTGTGTTAAGTTCATTTTACAGAGGGTTGTAGAGTACAGAAAAAGTTATTTTGAGATGGTTTCGATACATAGATAAAATGAACCAAAGGAGATAGACGAAACAGATGTGCAAGACGAGAGTGGTTGTGAGAGTTGGGAGCGGTCGACCTTAGGGAACGTTCGTCAGTCAGATGCAGAACGTTTCTAGCAAAGAGCAGTTTAGGAGTTCCCTAATTAGGCTAATAACCATGTTTACCTATATAGTATAGGCTGGAAAAATGGTCTCTCCTAAGACATTTTAGTGGAGCAGCCGAGGTTTAACAGGGTGCCTGAGTTTTCGTTACAAAAGGGGTGTATGCAGACAGCGCCGAAAACACGGCCATCGTGTACTCGTGGTCTAGATGTAGCGCTTGGCCACCGAGAATGGTGAAGTAAACATCCTGAACAACGATCACGGTAAACTGAATGAGTGGGCCCAAGCCATGACACAAGCATGCCCAAGACATCACAGTGTGTTGAAGGTGTAATTCTGGCTACAATTTCAACACACTTTAGCTTAAATGCCTCATTGGATTGCTGGTGTACCCAACGCCGATCACCGTTAGAGAGAAAACTGCTATTCGCGGTAGTACACTTCACGCTTCCAGCCAGCAACTGGATACTCCCTGAAAGAAAGCTGTATATCACACTTTCATAACTGTTTAGGAAATAAAAGTAATTGTTGTTTTCCTTGCTACTATCTAGCTATACGTCTTATTGTATACGATCAAGTTATACAGAATGTATTATTGGACAGCAACATGTATTTAGTATATCTTACAATGTTTAGTAGTTTATCTTAATTTTTATGTGGATTTCCGTGCAGGAGCGTTGCATATTCTACAGAAGTACTTGCGGAGTTAGGTTGTATACAAAAAAAAAAAAAAAAAAAAAACGATTTTCTCTTACAGTGGCATAAATAATGGAAAATATCAACAGAATATATTAACTGACATCCTGACAAATACAACGTATTTATCGAACCTAAAAAAACTACTTCTGTACAGGACAAGAAATGGTAACAAAGAAGTTAAAGAGAAGAAAAATAAATTGGAATGTTTACTCGGAAGGTACGTTTACATAAAATTCGCCGCCTTGTAGTTCCAGGTATTTGCGCATTTCCAGTAAGTCCCTAATTTCCTCTGCTGATAGAGGTAGCAGCTCTTTATACAACAAAGGACTTTGTGATTGACGGAGGACATCGAAAAAGTTCTTAGAAGGGCAGCTCGTTTTGCATTATCGCGAAGTAGGGGAGAGAGTCACGGTTATCATACGCGGTTTAGGGTTTCAATCATTACGGCAAAGGCTTTTTCATTTCAGTGGGATATTTTCACGAAATTTCGATCTCCAATGGTCTCCTCTGATTGCGAAAATATTTTGTTGTCACTCATCTTCGAGGAATGTTCATTATAACAAAATAAGAGAAATCAGAGCTGACACAAATGGATTTAATTGTTAATTTTCCCTGTGCGCTGTTACGAAGCAGAACGTTGGAAAAAATAGTGTGAAGGTGGTATGCTGAATCCTATGCAGGCACTTAAATCTTAAATGTGAATTCCAGAGAAGTCATGTAGATGTAGACTCAGGAAACCACGTAACTTATAAGCATGTTAGATTGAGGTGACATTCTCTTTTTTTTTAGCAGAAAATATACCCAGGGGTGAATGACATTATGACAAAGACACAACAACACTGAATTTCGCTCATGTGCACTGATATTCGACCACGTAACTAGCAGTTATCTAATTTGGGTCACGCTTCCTAATTCATTCAAGAACTCTGACACCACTCGAGTAATTCTGGCTCATTTCCTTAATAACGAAAGATTTACTTAAACGAGCTTAATATATTGCACACTTTCATTCATGGGCAATCACGCCAGCTACTATTCTCCTTTTTCCGAGTAATGCAAAAGTACGGTAGTAGAGTGGAAAGGCATCTCACGAAACATGTCTCTGCTATACTGTTGTAAAACATCCCGTCAAAACAAGGTAGTAATAAATGGTTCAAATGGCTCTGAGCACTATGGGACTTAACATCTGAGGTCATCAGTCCTCTAGACTTACAACTACTTAAACCTAAGGACATCACACACATCCGTGCCCGAGGCAGGATTCGAACCTGCGACAGTAGCAGCAGCGCGGTTCCAGACTGAAGCGCCTAGAACCGCTCGGTTACAGCGGCCGGCAAGGTAGTTATACATAACTGTGATTATTCTATGATGATGCAGAAGGTTCTTGGCTCGGAATGGCAGTATTTCTCTTAATTACATGTTAATCCTGATCTCTTCTGTAGTAGCTGATGATACCAATTTCCATCAGAAGCATGCAATGGATGAACACTTGCAAGGCACGGTTTCTAATCTGTACGAGTGACAGTATAATTCCACTACAGCCCCTCATTAATGTAAAAGGTATGCGCATACTCCAGGACGCAGGTGTCATTTCTAAAATTAGTACTTCTTTGGCATCATATGTATTATGGTAACAACTTGTACTACCAGATTAACGTTGTCGAGCTTAGAGCTGCTCACAAGCAAAGCCGATTGTAAGTATGCCGCTAGTCCAGAGCATTGAGAGATAATATTTCAGACGTGAAGCACTGCAACACATCAGTGAGATAGGAACTTTAACGATTAACTTTCAAAGAATAATTAGAAGCACTATTTAACGGCTCAGTTCCAGAATACGCACTATCACCAATGGCTCGCAATCGAATAAGACATGTAATGCCTCTGCTAGTGCCGACCGGTGTGGCCGTGCGGTTCTAGGCGCTTCAGTCTGGAACCGCGTGACCGCTACGGTCGCAGGTTCGAATCCTGCCTCGGGCATGGCTGTGTGTGATGTCCTTAGGTTAGTTGGGTTTACGTAGTTCTAAGTTCTAGGGGACTGATGACCACAGATGTTAAGTCCCATAGTGCTCAGAGCCATTTGAACCTCTGCTAGTGGGACAGGAGGTACTCATAGTTGATAATACATAAATAAACATTCATAGCATTCTGGACAGACAACAGAAAGATACAAAACAAATCACATTATTAACACAAACACCCTGAACGAAAATAAATAAAAATGTTACACTTTTTTTCAGCACGTTGTCTGGTTGAGAGGTTACAGTTTCGCCCGTCACATACATATTTGTATCGTTGTCCTTGTCGGAATATGATTTTGGCATATTTATTTAACACTTGGTTACTGATACTGGATGTAGAAAAGGGCGATTGGGATGTGCACAGCCTATCCCAACTGATCCTTATCTCCTCATTTGTACTGGTTTACAATTTCTTTAGGATGAGATGGTGTGTGTGTATGTATGATTGTGTGTGTGTGTGTGTGTGTGTGTGTGTCTGTCTATCATCTGCATCGAGACGGGTGCAGGTAACCACAGACAGCGCATCTGTAATTACTGGTAATCTTTGACCACTCGCTTGCTCGTCTAAAGTAAATCAGAGAAGGCAGCTATTCCAAAGTAGTGGAGAATCTGGCGTGTTGTTGGTCAATGTAGGTAGGGATGGAGGTGTCTTTTCGGGTAGCCATATTCTGGCACTCTGGCGCTGGTTCCTGACCTGAACGGTAAACTTTGTAGTGTGCTTCGAATATTCTTCTGCAGACTGGTATGCATGCGTAACACTTAAGCCTGTATTTATCAGTAATGTTTCTTATTTTCAGAACGACAACGATGACAAACTGATGGAGGAGATTTTTCGAAATGTTGATGCAGTTTTAGGCAGGTAAGTCTGGAAGCGTAAGGATTCTTCGTTACAGACCAACGGTCTGTCTTTGTTGGATGTGATTAGAAAATAATGTAACTTCGTGTGTTAGATGTAAATTAAATATTATACTTTGTTAGTTTCTTAGCTGAGATTATTTAAGAAAGCTGTGTGAAGACTTTTCATTAGGTCAAGCACTTTCTAATGAGTGAGTAAATTTTCATACAGCCTTCGTTGCAGCGAGCTGTACAGATAAAATAGACCAGACGTGCTTTAATTCCAAGATTGCGTGTGTCCTATATGTATATTTGCGTGTGATACTCATTTGAGATTAAAGGTAGGCTTTTTCTTCAGCATATACGTGGTGGATTCAACATGTACAGTCACCACTCCTACTTGTTTGAGGAGGAAATCCATATGATAAAGCTAATTTAGATGAGTGATATCGTGTGAAGCTTTTACTTCTATGCTCTGTGGGAAAGATAAGAGTCAGTGCATTAGCCATTTGTCCAGCGGTTCCACGAAGACTGCTTTGCACTAGATTATGCGCATGATCACTCCGGAGATTAAATCTTTGTCAGGAAAAATATCGTGTGTGGAATGCTGAGCGTGTGGAGTAAGTCTGATCATGGGACATTATGGTTAGCACAAAGAAATGCAGAGCACCAGTGGATACTGTACATAAATAGTTGGCATGATCGATACAAATTTAGGCACGTAACTTGTGTACTGGGATTACAGTTAATTGTGGGGAAACAGTACAGGTAGATAATTCAATATTTTTGGAGATTGGTTGCAGTAAAATAAATAATTTCAGATTGATTTCTATTGATTTAATATGACTTCAGACGAGCTTTTCATCGAAGGTACTGAGGTACAGACTTCGTGGTAGGCAGTCGATTAGAATGTGATTATTTCGCTGCATGAGTATTAACACTGAGGCAGTGTGTGTTTCAATAACTAGATTAACAAAACACGTACAGTATGGACATCCTAAATGAATTCGGATATGTGCACTGCATGCTATGATATTATGAGAGCATAGTATATTAGGATATTTAAATTGGAACTGTAACGTTAACGGACAGTTATGCCAGCTCGGTACTAGTAAATAATGTATGAAATAGATTGTTTTAGGGATATGCGAATGTGGGAATAATAAATGAATATCAGTGATCTAAGAAGATGGTCCTTGTGAATTCTAGTCAGTAACCATTTTCTTCCCGCCAAGCCATTACGAGTTCCTTGTGAATCCATAAGCTAATGATATGCAACAATGACAAAATTTTAGCACTGCATCTAAAACTGGCCCTTAACATAACTGACACACCTCTTCCGTCAATTTTGAATAAAGCTCCTCCAGGATTCCCAAATATACGTGACTGTCGTCTATCGCGTGTGGATTTTCCGTCGACCAGTACCGGTTGTTTTGGGAATTTATGTGCCCAGAGAGGTGGAACCACACCTCGTCACACATTATGAGTCTTCGTGGGTCCAAGACACCACTGGCAACATTTCTCAACAGCCATGAACAGAAATGCACTCCCTTCTGCAGATCAGGCTTCTTCAGTTCTTGCACAAAATTTATCCGGTACGGTTTTAACTTCAGTCCCCTTGAAGCACATCTTCTCTCACTCGCATGAACCTGTTGACCCAATCTCCTGGTTGGCTCACGAGGACTTCTTGTCATTCTCTCCTGCACCTGCCTCTTTAATTCTGTTGAGCACACAGGTGGTGGCCATTTTGAGGCGGTCCTGTACGCCATTATTTTTCAATCAATTTCTGTAGGGTGTCTTTTGTTGGCACATAACCTCCTGGAAATTTCACCTGAAACAAGTTCTTTGTTTTCACTTTAGGTCCACTCCGCCCCCGGTAGATGAGTGGTCAGTGCGACAGAATGTCAATACCGAGTGGGACGGAGATTTTCTCCGCTCAGGGACTGGGTGTTGTGTTGTCCTAATCATCATTATTTCATCCCCATCGTCGTGCAAGTCGCCGAAGTGGCGTCAAATCGAAAGACTTGCACCCGGCGAACGGTCTACCCGACGGGAGGCCCTAGTCACACGACATTTACACATTTACTTAAGATCCAGTGCGAATGTACGCTTCAACAACTGTAACATGCTTGGATAGCGAATACTGCATTATCAAACACTCACACTAACCCGGCTTCACACAACGAAGCCTTTTTGTCTCTTGGTTTCGACAAGTTTCACTGGCTGTGACTGCAGCTGCCTTATACAACAACAACAACAAAGTTCCCCGCAGTGTCGGTACATCAGAGAAACTAGATCGTGCGCGACTGTTTGGACAGCGTTTCTCGCTTTTCATTATTAATGACGCGCCCGCACGCACTGTAACATTATCGTTGCGTACGACGGGCCGGGTCTACGTGCCGCACCTTGAACAACGAAACACAGGAGTCAATATTTGCTCTGTGATTTGAAAACGGCTGTGATATTATGAAGGACTGCGTCTCGCGTACAGCTCGTCACAGTATTGATTCCATTGCACAGATTAAAGGTACACACATAGATCATTCATTCGATGCATTATTAACAGAAAATCTGTTGCTCTAAATGACGCTATGTCCAAGACATCGGTATGATGGGTGACCACTGCCACTACTAGCTTAAACATTAGTCGCTCGTGAAGTGACATATCTAGTGGTTGTCCTCTAAATACACAAGAGAGTCAAGAGGGTAAACTCTCAATGAATGCTCACTGTTTTATTTGTCTCTAATAATTGTATAATATAGGTGACAAAGACCATTGGAAACTTAGCATTCCAGTGGTATGGCAATCTTTTACAGTGGTGGGGACAGTTCCAGTTACCAGGGTCTTATGAATGTCGATTGCAGTCTTTTAAACTAGGTTGTTCAAATAAGTACTTCTGTGCAGCATCGAGATATGTCGAATACTGGTATTACAGGAAGTTTGTTTTCTGCTTGGTGTTAGTCCTACTGATCATGAAATTTGATTCGTGAGTACTGATCATCTTGTAAGGTTATGGGGGTTTGTTATTGCTTATTCATGAATTGAGAACAACTGTGTGAGGTGAAATGACAAATTTAATGACGCAATATTTCTCACCAAATTATAGCTTTTCACACAGTTTTCAACTCGCCATCATAAAAACAGCGCAATGGATAACCCATCTCGCCAACATAAAAAAGTGAAATAAGTTTATACACAACAATGTTAAACATTAACTCTCTGAAAGAACATTAATCTTAAGCACAATTTTTTTTTTTTTTTTGTCATCAGTCTACTGACTGGTTTGATGTGGCCCGCCACGAATTCCTTTCCTGTGCTAACCTCTTCATCTCAGAGTAGCACTTGCAACCTACGTCCTCAATTATTTGCTTGACGTATTCCAATCTCTGTGTTCCTCTACAGTTTTTGCCCTCTACAGCTCCCTCTAGTACCATGGAAGTCATTCCCTCATGTCTTAGCAGATGTCCTATCATCCTGTCCCTTCTCCTTATCAGCGTTTTCCACATATTCCTTTCCTCTCCGATTCTGCGTAGAACCTCCTCATTCCTTACCTTATCAGTCCACCTAATTTTCAACATTCGTCTATAGCACCACATCTCAAATGCTTCGATTCTCTTCTGTTCCGGTTTTCCCACTGTCCATTTTCACTACCATACAATGCTGTACTCCAGACGTACATCGTCAGAAATTTATTCCTCAAATTAAGGCCGGTATTTGATATTAGTAGACTTCTCTTGGCCAGAAATGCCTTTTTTGCCATAGCGAGTCTACTTTTGATGTCCTCCTTGCTCCGTCCATCATTGGTTATTTTACTGCCTAGGTAGTAGAATTCCTTAACTTCATTGACTTCGTGACCATCAATCCTGATGTTAAGTTTCTCGCTGTTCTCATTTCTACTACTTCTGATTACCTTCGTCTTTCTCCGATTTACTCGTACTCATTAGACTGTTCATTCCATTCAGCAGATCATTTAATTCTTCTTCACTTTCACTCAGGATAGCAATGTCATCAGCGAATCGTATCATTGATATCCTTTCACCTTGTATTTTAATCACACTCCTGAACCTTTCTTTTATTTCCATCATTGCTTCCTCGATGTACAGATTGAAGAGTAGAGGTGAAAGGCTACAGCCTTGTCTTACAGCCTTCTTAATACGAGCACTTCGTTCTTGATCGTGCACTCTTATTATTCCCTCTTGGTTGTTGTACATATTGTATATGACCCATCTCTCCCTATAGCTTACCCCTACTTTTTTCAGAATCTCGAACAGCTTACACCATTTTATATTGTCGAACGCTTTTTCCAGGTCGACAAATCCTATGAAAGTGTCTTGACCTTTCTTTGGCCTTGCTTCCACTATTCGGCGTAACGTCAGAATTGCCTCTCTCGTCCCTTTACTTTTCCTAAAGCCAAACTGATCGTCACCTAGCGCATTCTCAATTTTTTTTTCCATTCTTCTGTATATTATTCTTGTAAGCAGCTTCGATGCATGAGCTGTTAAACTGATTGTGCGATAATTCTCGCACTTGTCAGCTCTTGCCGTCTTCCGCATTGTGTGGATGATGCTTTTCCGAAAGTCAGATGGTATGTCGCCAGACTCATTTATTCTACACACCAACGTGAATAGTCGTTTTGTTGCCACTTCCCCCAAAGATTTTAGAAATTCTGATGGAACGTTATCTATCCTTTCTGTCTTATTTGACCGTAAGTCCTCCAAAGCTCTTTTAAATTCCGACTCTAATACTGGATCCCCTATCCATTCTAAATCGACTCCTGTTTCTTCTTCTATCACATCAGACAAATCTTCACCCTCATAGAGGCTTTCAGTGTATTCTTTCCACCGATCTGCTCTCTCCTCTGCATTTAACAGTGGAATTCCCGTTGCACTCTTAATGTTAACACCGTTGCTTTTAATGTCACCAGAGGTTGTTTTGACTTTCCTGTATGCTGAGTCTGTCCTTCCGACAATCATATCTTTTTCGATGTCTTCACATTTTTCCTGCAGCCATTTCGTCTTAGCTTCCCTGCACTTCCTATTTATTTCATTCCTCACCCGGAACATGTTTGTACTTCCTCCTTTCCTCAATCAACTGAAGTATTTCTTCTGTTACCCATGGTTTCTTCGCAGCTACCTTCTTTGTACCTATGTTTTCCTTCCCAACTTCTGTGATGGCCCTTTTTAGAGATGTCCATTCCTCTTCAACTGTACTGCTTACTGCGCTGTTCCTTATTGCCGTATCTATAGCGTTAGAGAACTTCAAACGTATCTCGTCATTCCTTAGTACTTCCGTATCCCATTTCTTTACATATTGATTCTTCCTGACTAATGTCTTGAACTTCAGCCTACTCTTCATCACTACTATATTGTGATCTGAGTCTATATCTGCTCCTGGGTACGCCTTACAATCCAGTATCTGATTTGGGAATCTCTATCTGACCATGATGTAATCTAATTGAAATCTTCCCGTATCTCCTGGCCTTTTCCAAATATACCTCCTCCTCTTGTGATTCCTGAACAGGGTATTCGTTATTACTAGCTGAAACTTGTTACAGAACTCAATTAGTCTTTCTCCTCTGTCATTCCTAGTCCCAAGCCCATATTCTCCTGTAACCTTTTCTTCTACTCCTTCCCCTACAACTGCATTCCAGTCGCCCATGACTATTAGATTTTCGTCCCCCTTTACATACTGCATTACCCTTTCAATATCCTCATACACCTTCTCTATCCGTTCATCTTCAGCTTGCGACGTCGGCATGTATACCTGAACTATCGTTGTCGGTATTGGTCTGCTGTCGATTCTGATTAGAACAACACGGTCACTGAACTGTTCACAGTAACACCCCCTCTGCCCTACCTTCCTATTCATAACGAATCCTACACCTGTTATACCATTTTCTGCTGCTGTTGATATTACCCGATACTCATCTGACCAGAAATCCTTGTCAATCTTTTGCCAATGGAGAGATCATCATGACACTTCTTCAATTACAGGCCACATGTCCTGTGGATACACGTTACGTGTCTTTAGTGCAGTGGTTTCCATTGCCTTCTACATCCTCATGTCGTTGATCATTGTTGATTCTTCCGCCTTTAGGGGCAATCTCCCACCCCTAGGACAAGAGAGTGCCCTGAACCTCTATCCGATCCTCCGCCATCTTTGACAAGGTCGTTGGCAGAATGAGGCTGACTTCTTATGCCGGAAGTCTTCGGCCGCCAATGCTGATTATTTATCAAAAATTAGGCAATGGTGGGGATCGAACCCGGGAACGAAGACGTTTCAATTATGAACCATAGTCGCTACCCCTTTTTTTTTTTTTTTTTTTTGCGTTTTGTTCATTGTTGATCGTTGTGTTCGGTCGTTGCGGACGTCGCAAGACATCCTGTTCAAGTTCGGTGGTTGATCCTTTCACTCAGTTTTTTATTACAGAGGCCAAGCGGCTCTCTGGCCGAACACGCTGAGCTACCGTGCCGGCTAATCTAGACCACGGGTAACAGCACAATATTATGAAAGTTTAATTGGATGTTTCTTTACAAAATTGCTCCTACACATATGTTATGTTGGTCAGTACTACGAAAATCGTCTGATTCCGGTTCAAAGTTCGGCACTATTTAGGATGACAATCAAGTCTACTATGGATGGTTAGTCAAGTGACAAATTTGAGCGCAAGATTACCCAAGGCCACTCGAGTTTACAGTGGACACAAGCTGGTAAACCAACAAAGTTTACGCCTCTGCACGCGGTATTTACCTTAAGCTGCGACGAGCTGCTGCTTCAAGTCCGCTCTCTCCCACTGAAATTCCTACAAAAGTAATCTGGCCTTTGCTGAACTTTCCAGCAGAAACTTTCCCTGTGTTTCTCATTATGCGAGAAAACATGTACTCATCCCTAGTCTTATTATGTGGCGATATACATGTGCATGATTGGAGCAGCATGCATATTATAGTACCCTCTCAGTTCTTGCATGAACAATAAACTAATTTGGCTGGTTCGTTTCTCCACAGTTGGAGCTAAACGTTGCTACAGTTAATTGTAGCTGTAGTGCAGCCGCTGTGAACGCAGTGTCGACACCAATTTCTTCTCTGCGGCATACCGATGCCCTAGCTACAGGTGGACCTCCAGCTTGAATCACTTGGCCCAGTGTCACTGTCCTCCTTTCTGCCACCCCTTTAAGTGGTTGCTGGCATAACTCCTACAGTGCGGCTTCGCTACGCTGTTGTGGAGCTGGCTTTTTAAAACTAAAAGCGACTCGACGTGTGTTCCCTGTTTTACCTTCGGCTCAAACACATGCATTGTATAGGAATGGTGTGTTAATTACTGTCGATTCACTGTCATCCCTTTTTGCATTACATATTGATATGCATATGTTCTCATAACTGTCGATTTACGTTAGGTGTCATCTTCACCTTCTCATTGCGATTTATAAAGGTCTCATGTAAGGTGCGAATCTGACCATTTATTCTGCCACCTTACTAGTTGAACAAGTGCTAATTGCCCTTAAGGCCCGCATCTCGTGGTCGTGCGGTAGCGTTCTCGCTTCCCACGCCCGGGTTCCCGGGTTCGATTCCCGGCGGGGTCAGGGATTTTCTCTGCCTCGTGATGGCTGGGTGTTGTGTGCTGTCCTTAGGATAGTTAGGTTTAAGTAGTTCTAAGTTCTAGGGGACTGATGACCATAGATGTTAAGTCCCATAGTGCTCAGAGCCATTTGAACCAGCCCTTAAGGTATGCACATTTGAGCCTATGTTTAAGGACATTTTTTCTTGTTTTAGTCCATAAAACCGCCTCTCCAAATACGGACAACAAAGAGCTTGCAGTAGAAGAGATTTGTTTCACAGTATCGAAGATGAAGTGCTCATAGCTGTTACGATATGAATTTTCGCACCCTTGTTAACTAGACTGTTTTTTGTTACTAATGATAGTTATGTCACATCCCTGAATATTGACCATTCATCCTGCAACAACCTGTATTTTACAGTCAAATTTGTCCGTATATCGTCAACCATAAGTCTACGATTTTCATTGTCGTCATTCCATTCTACAGCTGATGGTAGTCATCATTCGCAATTGCGAATTCATCTGCTGTGTTTCGTAACAGCTGTGGTCGTCGCACTGCATCGTCATCAGAATAACACAGGCACTGCAATATCATATTTATCCCGTTGGAGGTTCGAGTACTCCCTCGGGCATGGGTATATGTGTTGTTCTTAGCATAAGTTAGTTTAAGTTAGATTAAGTAGTTCATAAGACTAGGGACCGATGACCTCAGCAGTTTGGTCCCATAGTCCTTACCAGAAATTTACAATTACCATATTTATCTGTCGATACCAGGCATGCGACTTTCAAGCATAATGTCTGATCTGTACAGGAATACACGTAATGGATGTGCGAGTACAGATCGTAGACGTATGGTTAACGACATATCGAAGTTTGGGTTCGGCCATGAATCGTACACGGATAGCCAAACGGTAAGGCGATCACTCGCGATAAGTGGGAAATAGGGGTTCTTCTATTATCTGCTCATAGATTTCCCACAAGGTCTTCGATTCGGTGCACAAAGGAACGATATAGGAAATCATGACACAAGGCAAACAAACTCATCAGCTTGGTCAAAATATATGTGGAGAAGGCAGTAAGTGGGGTGAAATACTGTGGCTCGGTATCACACTGTTTTTTGAACGAAACAGGACTGAAGCCAGGTGATGCTCTATCCCCAATTATCTTCAGCCTTGTCGTGAAAAAAGTATTCTACATCTACATCTACATTCATACTCCGCAAGCCACCCAACGGTGTGTGGCGGAGGGCACTTTACGTGCCACTGTCATTACCTCCCTTTCCTGTTCCAGTCGCGTATGGTTCGCGGGAAGAACGACTGTCTGAAAGCCTCCGTGCGCGCTCTAATCTCTCTAATTTTACATTCGTGATCTCCTCGGGAGGTATAAGTAGGGGGAAGCAATATACTCGATACCTCATCCAGAAACGCACCCTCTCGAAACCTGGCGAGCAAGCTACACCGCGATGCAGAGCGCCTCTCTTGCAGAGTCTGCCACTTGAGTTTATTAAACATCTCCGTAACGCTATCACGGTTACCAAATAACCCTGTGACGAAACGCGCCGCTCTTCTTTGGATCTTCTCTATCTCCTCCGTCAACCCGATCTGGTACGGATCCCACACTGATGAGCAATACTCAAGTATAGGTCGAACGAGTGTTTTGTAAGCCACCTCCTTTGTTGCTGGACTACATTTTCTAAGCACTCTCCCAATGAATCTCAACCTGGTACCCGCCTTACCAACAATTAATTTTATATGATCATTCCACTTCAAATCGTTCCGCACGCATACTCCCAGATATTTTACAGAAGTAACTGCTACCAGTGTTTGTTCCGCTATCATATAATCATACAATAAAGGATCCTTCTTTCTATATATTCGCAATACATTACATTTGTCTATGTTATGGGACAGTTGCCACTCCCTGCACCAAGTGCCTATCCGCTGCAGATCTTCCTGCATTTCGCTACAATTTTCTAATGCTGCAACTTCTCTGTATACTACAGCATCATCCGCTGTAGATTGTCTGTCTTGCACGTCGCCGTTGTCGTCGGTAGCGCATCTTGGCAGCGTTCAATGCAGTGGCCTGTGCGACAGCAGCGGCGCGAATGAGCCGCTGCGCGGCGATCGCTCGCTTAACACGCGGCAGAGCGCGTGACCTTCATTCGGACTTAGAAAATTTCACAGTGCCAGCCGCGCGTTATCCCGGACGCGAGCACTAGCCATACTAGAGTGCTCGCGTCGGCTTAGAGCGCCGAGTCCGCGGGCGGCTGGCGCGCTGCCAAGATGGCGTGGCCATACTAGGCGCTCGCGTCCGCTGTTTGTCAGCCAAGTCAGAGTGTGACGTCAGCAACATAGCGATGAGTGTGGGGGGAGTATGTTGTGCCCCCCCCTTTACCCCCCACATGGTTTATCAATGTCTTGAATGGACAGTTTATCAATTATTCATCCTGTTCTCGCTCTATGACCGACAGGTTCTAGATGTACCCTTGTCCGGTTCTAAGCAGGAAAAAGTGTATTTCAGCATCGATATTAACGATACATTCACCCATGGCAACGGGTGGTTGACAGTGGCCATTGTTCGAGGAGGAACAGGTGTTTCAAATGTTTCAGGACTGGAGAGCTTCGTGGACAGAGACATCATCGCCTACAAGACCTATCATGTTACTGAAAACGCAAATAAAGACTTTGGCAAATCAAATTATATGTCACCTTCACCCTTTTTCCTCTCTACACGTAGTAGACGTAAGATTTCTGTAAATGAAAGTGTATTTGTATGGTGTAAAGGTAAAGGTACCTGTGAGTATGTGCAAGACAGACAATCTACAAAACTATAGAAGACGTTGAAATGACAACCTCTGCTGCCGACAAGAAGAAGAACACAATGAAATCTGTCGCTGCACACGCCCTTCTAGATGGACCAGCAGTATTCTGCGGATGCAGACTCAATTTCAGCATCGATATTAACGATACATTCACCCATGGCAACGGGTGGTTGACAGTGGCCATTGTTCGAGGAGGAACAGGTGTTTCAAATGTTTCAGGACTGGAGAGCTTCGTGGAAAAAGGATGAAGGTGACATATAATTTGATTTGCCAAAGTCTTACAAGACACCAAACGAGCAACAGATGAAAATATCACAGATAAACAAACAAGTATACCGGCCTATACAGATGACATAGCTTAATAGGAAGTAACAGTGGTGAAATTTTAATGCTGTTCAATAAGCTAAATGAAACCGCCATGAAAATATGTTTAAAAATGAAGGAAGAAAAAACAGAATACATGATCACCGCAGGGAAAATATGACTACTGGATGACCTGAGCCGGCCGCGGTGGTCTAGCGGTTCTAGGCGCGCAGTCCGGAACCGCGCGACTGCTACGGTCGCAGGTTCGAATCCTGCCTCGGGCATGGATTTGTGTGATGTCCTTAGGTTAGTTAGGTTTAAGTAGTTCTAAATTCTAGGGGACTGATGACCACAGATGTTAAGTCCCATAGTGCTCAGAACCATTTTGATGACCTGATAATCTTCACACAGAAAAGAACACTTTCAAGAGCATTCCCAACTTCAAATAACTTGGTGTAAATACAAACGATTGCAACAGAATACAAGTGGAATACGGAACTAGACTACAGAACACAAACAAAGTTTACTTTTTCCTCCAAAAACTCCTATCCCTCCAAACACCTGATCAGAGAAACCAAATTGAAACTCTACAACACATTTACCAGGCCAGTACTGCTATACGGAGCCGGAGGATGGAGCATGACCAAAGAAGAAGAGAACCAACTCTCTGTCTTCTAAAATAAAGTGTAAAGAGAAATCGTTGGACCGAAATCTGACCAAGCAACCCAAAGATGGGTATGGAGATCCAGCACAGAACTGGTTAAGGTAGCCGACCAACCCTCGGTAGGGGACATCGCCAAAGCGAGACGTTTGCAATGGCCGGGCAACGTCATCAGAAATGACCATGGCAGAATAGTCCGTCAGATATATGACAAGAAGATGGAAGACTCAAGAACCTCTGGAAGATCACGAAGCAGATGGCAAGACGAGGTGACCTCCGACTGCAAAGTGCTGGGTGTTACTGAATGTGAGGAAGCGACACAAGACAGAAGGAACTGGAAGCAGACAGAGACGCGGAGTCATCACGTCCCAAACAGGCCACGGGGTGAGTGAGTGAGTGAGTGAGAAAGTAGAGAATATTCCTAAAAAAACTGCAGAAAAACAGATTATAAAATATTCTAAACAAAAAAGAACCTATAACACATTTAAGAAATGTTCCAAATTTCACAAAACTCTGGTAACTGGAAAAAGAGAGACAGTTAATAAATTTAAATATCTTGGAGACACAAAAGAGAAGAATGACTGTGACGGTGAGGCTAATAAATTCAAGGCAAGAAAGATGGAACTGCCCTTCAGTTGACTGAAGATTTGTGCAATAAGAGACCTAGCACCTCAAGCAAAGTCACAGCGCTATTTTACGGTAATAAAACCAGAATGGTTATACGCAGTATACCTGTAGTTGAATAAGACAGAAGAATTAGAAAATATCGCAAAGAAGGAGAGCAGAATTCAGTTAAAGATATTTGAGGAGGAGGAGATTAGTATTTAACGTCCCGTCGACAACGAGGTCATTAGAGACGGAGCGCAAGCTCTGGTGAGGGAAGGAAATCGGCCATCCCCTTTCAAAGGAACCGTCCCGGCATTTGCCTGAAGCGATTTAGGGAAATCACGGAAAACCTAAATCAGGATGGCCGGAGACGGGATTGAACCGTCGTCCTCCCGAATGCGAGTCCAGTGTGCTAACCACTGCGCCATCTCGCTCGATGAGTTAAAAATATTGACGCCAATGAGATGCAGTGGTGAATGCACGAACAGGACTAATGAAGATCTGTACAAGAACATCGAACAACTGACTGGAACTGATCGGCTCTCAGACCCCCTTTGTCTAATAGGCGCTACTCATGTATGGTTACATCTGTGGGCGGGTTTAGTGACATCTCTGAACAGTCAAAGTGACTTTGTCTGTGATACAATATCCACAGTCAACGTCTACCTTCAGGAGTTCTGGGAACCGGGGTGATGCAAAACTATTTTGATGTGTATCTATTCGAGCATACGTCATTGACAAATTCAGCGTTTTAGCTGGTCACTAGTTGCCCCCAGTAATTTCCAAGTTACCATGGTAATGCACCGTCAACAAAAGGCATGGATCTCGATCCCAATCCCGTTCTGATACATAGTTACAGCTTGTGACAAATGTTCATTAAGTGCACATGATTTGCAAATATAAGAATTAATAGTACGTGATTCGTTTAGCATTAGCCGCACGTGTTAACACAAAATAACAGCATAAAGGAGAACGACTCCATTGTCTGTTGCACGCCTAAGGCTTCTTATTCTTTCATTACGGCTTTGATAAAAAAAGTAATTAATTTTATATGTTAGGTAAACAACCAAGAATTTTGTGAAAGACGCGAAAGGTTTATCTTGGCAAATTTTGTTTTTATTTATTGGCTAACCGATTACAGTATAAGCCAGTTGTTAATGTAGATACTATCATATACGTGGTACAAGATAGTTTGTCACATAAATGACACGAAGTACGTAGTAGACAAGCATACGTTTACCAGAAAATGATTTAAAGCCGAAATCAGTTAACAGGCGTTAACTAAATACACGTTTTCCTGAAGGATAAGTTGTAGCTTTCAGATTGTATATCAGAATATTATTGTAAGAGAATTTGAAGCTTATAAAAAGGAATTTCTTTTAGAACATTCTCAAAAATTAATCTATCCATTCCTCCTTTTTCGTCATCCGTGTGTGAAAAAGCGAGGAAATTTATGAAGAAATCAATATAAACGCTTATCTGCGACGAAATGCATTTGTCTCAATAGATAATAACCGCATTCTTTTAAGGTTCAAGTATCTTTTTCTCTATAACTTTTGTCAAAGGGCTTACTCTTGGAACCAAGCAGCGGTCAGCTAGACGCGTGTTATTATGTCGTCATAGGAGCACAGTACGAGGGGCATTCAATAAAATCAGATGTTCAAATGGGTGTGAATTCCTAAGGGACCAAACTGCTGAAGTCATTGGTCCCTACACTTACACACCATTTAATCTAACTAATTTAAGCTGAGAACAATACATACACACCCATGCCCGAGGGAGGACTCGAACCTCCGGCGGGAGGGCCCGAGCAATCCGTGACATGCTATCTCAAACCACGCGCCCACTTCGCCCGGCGTTCAATAAGTAATGAATCATTTTTTTTCTCGGTCATTTTAGGTTGAAAAAATGCGGTATTTATAGTGGGACGTTGTGGAATATTCCTACTTCAGCCCCTATTGTTTCAAGAAGTTCCGAGATGCGGCAGCGTTCTAATGGCAGTGCGTTCCAAGCAGAGAGCTGTGTTTTCTTTTGCCGAAAGACCGGAGCTTCACAGATATTCATAGATGCCAGTAGAATGTCTACAAAGATCTGGCAGTGAACAGTGAGTAGTTGGGCGAGGCACCACCGGAACAAGGTCGCGCAAATCTGTCCCATCTCCCCGGTGACGGCACGCTGACTCCTGTAATATTGGAATGTGCGGACGCCCTCATTCGAAGTGTTCGACAGATTACAAGCAAACACCTCGCTGATCGAACAGTCCACTGCTGTACTACCGGTTCATAGTGCCCGTTGGAGGCTATGAGCCGGCAGTTCACCCGTGGACTGTTCGACCAACAAATACGCCGGAGAAACCGAACAATCACAAACACCACGATGCTCAACTGGACGTCTATGTTGGTAGCGCTGACACACTCGGCCATTGAAAAGTTGGGTGTCCACTGGGTTTATCGCCGACTATTCTATTTGATGACCTCCCTCATGGTACAATGATCAATTCGGAAGTGTATTGTGCTATCCTCAGGAAATTGAAGAAACGACTCCAGCGTGTAGGTCGCCACAAAAACGCAAACGAAGTTGTCCACAACGCGAGGCCTCAACAAGTCTGCACACCCAAGTGGAGCTCTCAGAGTTTTCTGATCCACCCTACAGCACTACACGGCAAGTAGTATGTGGACGATGGGAGGTTGTTGATGCCGACGTCGACTACTACAAGTCGTCCCAGGAAAGGTGCCGTAAAGCCGTCGCACTGAACGGCGATTATGTTGTAAAATAGCGTTTTGTAGCCAAAAGAGCAGAGCATAATATAGCGATAGGAATCCTGAAAAAAATTCAACCTGCTTGTACAAAAAAGTCTGTTACATTATTCATTGAACGTTCCTTGTAATACAAGGTGCCCATTAAGTAACGTCAATACAGGGTGCCCGTCAAATAATGTCCCATTTATTAATTTTAATAGTAATAACTGTAGGCGTTGTACCTTGTTGGTTCAAGATTATAATTAAAGAGTAAGTCAAAAAGTTTTAGATATGTACATGCGCGATTACTGCTTTGTTGTTTTCCCACATGCAATGCTCACACCAAATATACGGAAAACGACGACTCCTGAGCGTAAAGCGTTTCGTACTCTGCAGTTTTCAAAGAGTGAATCTGTAATTTCAGTTCAACGTGCGTTTCGTTCAAATTTTGTTATCCCCCATGCGGCAAAAACATCTGCGGATGGTATTGTCAATTCGAAGTGAACGTGTGTGTGTGTAATAGAGAGAGAGAAGGAAAAGAAGACACTGCGCCAGAGCATCCTACCTTCGTAGCCTTGAGAAGTCTGTTTGGAAAGTAGGTTTTTTTAAACTTTAGTTACCAAAGACGACAGTCTGGTAAGTGTTAAGAGAACGTTACACATGCATTCATAAATGTTACAGTCCGCACATGCCTTGAAGCTACATATCTGTGGTTACGGTCGCACGTGAAGTATTTCACGACAGGATGAGTTTCATTATCGTGTGCCGGCCGCTGTGGCCGAGCGGTTCTAGGCGGTTCACTCAGGAACCGCGCTGCTGCTACGGTCGCAGGTTCGAATTGTGCCTCGGGCATGGATGTGTGTGGTGTCCTTAGGTTAGTTAGGTTTAAGCAGTTCTAAGTTCTAGGGGACTGATGACCTCAGATGTTAAGTCCCATAGTGAGCACAGCCAATTGAACCATTTGAGCATGCGCTATCTCCCGGCGTCGTGTGTACAGCCACTCTTTTTTTCGCTGAAGCTACAGTTAACAGAGGTGGCTTATTTGGATAAGTTGCAAGAATGGTTCTTTCCACACTTAGAGCATGAAACTGAAAACTTTATTTGGCAACAAGATGGAGCACCTTCACATTGGCATCTATCTGTGCCGGCCGGAGTGGTCAAGCGGTTCTAGGCGCTACAAAAAAAATGGTTCAAATGGCTCTGAGCACTATGGGACTCAACTGCTGTGGTCATTAGTCCCCTAGAACTTAGAACTACTTAAACCTAACTAACCTAAGGACAACACAAACATCCATGCCCGAGGCAGGATTCGAACCTGCGACCGTAGCGGTCGCGCGGTTCCAGACTGTAGCGCCAGAACCGCTCGGCCACCAGCGGCCGGCTATAACATATCGAAAATACACAAGAGAAACTACATTACCTTAACTTCCATTTTATGTATGGGTGGTTGTAAACAGCTTAACGAAACTGTTATAACATACCAGTGAAACTGGGACACTCTATTAAGGTCACCTGTATTATTTAATTATAAGATCACCAATGGTACAAGGACGAGGTCAAACGCATATCAACTGCGTTTTTTAGATAGGAACCCCCATTTTTCATTACATATTCGTGTAGTACGTAAAGAAATATGAATGTTTTAGTTGGACCACTTTTTTCGCATTGTGATAGATGGCGCTATAATAGTCACAAACATACAAGAATGTGGTATTACGTAACATTCCGCCAGAGCGGACGGTATTTGCTTCGTGGTGCATTACCCGTGTTAAAATGTACCGTTTACCAATTGCGTAAAAGGACGATATCGTGTTGATGTATGGCTATTGTGATCAAGATACCCAACGGGCGTGTGCAATGTACGCTGCTCGGTATCCTGGACGACATCATCCAAGTGTCCGGACCGTTCGCCGGATAGTTACGTGATTTAAGGAAACAGAAAGTGTTCAGCCACGAGTGAAACGTCAACCACGACCTGCAACAAATGTATGCTGCTCGGTATCCTGGACGACATCATCCAAGTGTCCGGACCGTTCGCCGGATAGTTACGTGATTTAAGGAAACAGAAAGTGTTCAGCCACGAGTGAAACGTCAACCACGACCTGCAACAAATGATGATGCCCAAGTATGTGTTTCAGCTACTGTCGCGGCTAATTAGCACATCAGTGGCAGACAAACTGCGCGAGAATCGGGAATCTCAAAAACGTCGGTGTTGAGAATGCTATATCGACATCGATTGCACCCGTGCCATATTTCTATGCACCAGGAATTCCATGGCGACGACTTTGAACGTCGTATACAGTTCTGCCAATGGGCACAAGAGAAATTACGGGACGATGACAGATTTTTTGCACTCGTTCTATTTAGGGACGAAGCGTCATTCACCAACAGCTTTAACGTAAATCGGCATAATATGCACTACTGGGCAACGGAAAATCCACGATGGCTGTGATAAGTGGAACATCAGCGACCTTGGCGGGTTAATGTATGGTGCGGCATTATAGGAGGAAGAATAATTGGCCCCCATTTTATCGATGGCAATCTAAATGGTGCAATGTATGCTGATTTCCTACGTAATGTTCAACCGATGTTACTACAAGATGTTTCACTGCATGACAGAAGGGCGATATACTTCCAACATGATGGATGTCCGGCACATAGCTCGCGTGCGGTTGAAGCGGTATTGATAGCATATTTCATGACAGGTGGATTGGTCGTCGAAGCACAATACCATGGCCTGCGCGTTCACCGGATCTGACGCCCCCGGATTTCTTTCTGTAGAGAAAGTTGAAGGATATTTGCTATCGTGATCCACCGTCAACGCCTGACAACATGCGTAAGCGCATTGTCAATGCATGTGCGAACATTACGGAAGGCGAACTACCGGATGTTGAGAGTAATGTCGTTACACGTATTGCCAAAAGCGTCGAGGTTGACGGACATCATTTTGAGCATTTATTGTATTAATGTGGTATTTACAGGTAGTCACGCTGTAACAGCATGCGTTCTCAGAAATAATAAGTTCACAAAGGTACATGTATCACATTGGAACAGCCGAAATAAAATGTTCAAACGTACCTACGTCCCGTATTTTAATTTAAAAAAACCTACCTGTTACCAACTGTTCGTCTAAAATTGTGAGCCATATGTTTGTGACTATTACAGCGCCATCTATCACAAAGCGAAAAAAGTGGTCCAACTAAAACATTCATATTTCTTTACGCACCACACGAATATGTAATAAAAAATGGGGGTTCCTATTTTAAAAAACGCAGTTGATATCCGTTTGATCTATGGTAGCGCCATTTAGCGGGCCAACCGTAGCGCTACCTGGTTTCCCACTTCAAGCTAGACGAGTTTCGTTCTTTGCAGTTTTTTCTTTTGACGTGTATTTCGTGAGATATATGACCCGGTCACGATTAATGGACCACCCCGTATAACGTAAAAATGAATTGAAGGTTTTGTTGGGTAGGGTACTCGTGTAGCAATGTTGACCATCGTACTGTGATAGTGAAATGGTTAGCATTTCTGACTAGCAAGCGAGGAGACCCGGGTTCGAGCCCTGGCCGCAGCACAAACTTAAATTCATTTCGTCTGCTTCGATCATTATGGTAGATAATAAAAACACACTTAAATGTCTGAGAGAAACATTTAAATATAAGGTCTATAAGATCACAAATGGTACAAAGACCTGTATTATTGTTCAGCATGACTTTTGCTGTTCTTTCAAAATTTCTATACGTTATGCTTCCCGTCAATTAACCAACTTAATACACAAAAATATTGCGCACGATCACATGAAACCGTCGTTTTAGATATAATGTAAGTTTCTGTTTTCTTTCCAAAGGATTTAATATTTCATTGGGGTTCATATATAAAAGCTGAACATTAACAAAACCGACAAACTGCAGGGACAGATTCCAGACTGGAAACAGAGAAAGAAAGGGCCTATCAACAAGTACCTGGAACTGTATCTTTGCCCAGTAGATGGCGCTGACGACAAAATTTCCTCTGTCCACGTGCCGGGTGTTGCTTGTGTGTCGCAGGCTGTGTGATTGTCGCAGTGTACTGTAAGCCGCAGAATCGTCCGGTCTTCATGTTAGAGGCAAGCCGAGATGCTGTTTGTGTACGGCCAAGCAGATGGAAACGGTCGAGAGGCAGCACGGCTACACCGAAACAGGCACCCTCACAAGTACCAACCACACCACACAACTTTTCTATGGCCTTAATTAGTTTTAAAAGATTAGAAGGTGTTGCAGTTTGTGAACGACATAAAAATTTGAGTAAAAAAGAAGTATGTGTAGAACATACAGACTACGTGAGCGCAGAAGCTGGCGCTAGTACTCTAATAAATCTCGTTGGGATGGACATCGGCTACACATTCTTTTCTAATCTGCGTGGTACATAAATATGTTGTGTATATGTATTCTATGCCACTAAATGAGTAATTCGTTGTTTAATGTTGTCACCAAAAGCTTCCAAAACGTTTTACCCTGTTGGCTTCATAACATTGAACAATTCTACAGGTTGAGTCACTAACTATTGCCACCGACAGAAACTCCGAAAGTATGATAGGAGCTAAAAGTTCATGGGACAAAAGTTGTAGAGGACGACGAGGGCCATAATATGAATTGTATTTTTTTTTTTTTTTGTTGATAGGTGGGGTCGCTTCAGATATATGAAGGTCAACTTAATTTTTTTTAATGGGATACTATAGTTTGGTACTTATTCTCTGATAGCGGCTATCGAGACGAATCCAATGAAGTGTAACAGTAAGGTCTTTAAAGGTCAATGAAGGTCACAAATGTCGCATGAACGTCCATTTACAGAAGGTGTTCGAAGAGATGACCATTGGTATCAATGCAGTGCTACAATTTTTTTTATCATGGATTGAGTGGTATTCCTTATCAATTCGGCACTTATCGAAGCACATGCACTGACAATTTTCTCTCGCATATCTTCAGATTTAGTTGGAACGTCTTTATAAACAATGTCTTTTAAGAATCCCCACAAGAAAAAATCCAGAGGCGTCAAGTCTTGCGAACGAGTCGGCCACGGCGCATCTCCTCCACCACCAATCCAACGATTTGGGAATTGTCTCTGCAGCTTACTTCTAGCCATCAGCGAAAAATGTGCCGGACACCCATTGTGTCGCTACGACATTCTGTTCCTTGTTCCTAAAGGTATTTCTTCGAATAAAAGACCTAATGTTTCTTGCAGGAATGGGATGTACTTCCTACCATTAAGATTTCCTTCGATGAAATAGGGGCCTATAATTTTCTCCTCCAGAATCCCACACCATACATTTATCGACCACAATGTTTGGTGTGCAACTTGCCGCAGCCAACATGATTTTTCAGTTGCCCAATAATGCATGTTATTCAAATTAACATTTCCAAATTAATAAATGTGTCATCGCTCTGAATCTGAAGTTGAGCCCATCGGCAGAATTCAATGCGACGCATAAAATCCGTACCACTTAACTCTTGGTGGAGACTGATATGGTAGGGATGATATTTATGGCGATGCAGGACACGAACAACACTACTCTAGCTCATGCCTGATTACCTTGCGATTTGACGCGAACTAACACAAGGATCTCGAACCACAGAGACAATAGTAACAATTTCCGTTTCCTCGTTAGTAACATTCCTTTACCGGATATGTTTCCGATGCGTTAAAGATCCAGTTGTTCTCAATTTATCATACACATATTTGAATGTACTAAGTGTAGGATGAGTACGTTGAGGATACCTTTCAGCGTGTAAGTCTCTAGCTCTCATGGAATTTCGTTCCCATTCTCCGAAAATGGGAAGAATATCGACTTGTTCTTCGAAGGAATACGTCATTCACATTCGCTTGATTCGACGATACTAGTCTTACTGTTCCTATTAGTGTTGTATTGCGAAAATGTCGAATGGTTCTGGAGGGGGTTCTTTGGGGAAGGAGACCAGACAGCGAGGTCATCGGTCTCATCGGATTAGGGAAGGACGGGGAAGGAAGTCGGCCGTGCCCTTTCAAAGGAACCATCCCGGCATTTGCCTGGAGCGATTTAGGGAAATCACGGAAAACTTAAATCGGGATGGCCGGACGCGGGATTGAACCGTCGTCCACCCGAATGCGAGTCCAATGTCTAACCACTGCGCCATGTCGAATGGTGTTTACGTGTCAGTGGCACGTTAGATGGATACGCCGTATTCGGCGAGTATTTACTATTTGCTCGATATACGACAGAGAATTGTCAGAGCTTATGCTTCGATAAGTGCAGAAGTGACAAGTAATACCACACAGTTCACGATAAGAAGATTGCAGCACTACAATGATACTAATGGTCATCACTTCAAACACCTTCTGTAAATGGACGTTCACGCAACCTTTTTGTCCTTCGTTGACCTTCAAAGACCTTACTGTTAAACATCATTGGATTCATCTCGATAGCCGCTTTGAGAAATTTAGTACCAAACTATAGCATTCCATTTAAAAAAATGAAGTTGAACTTCATATCTCTGACGTGACCCCACCTAGCAACAAAAACCAACGTCATGCTACGGCCCCCGTTGTCCTATCCAACGTTTGTCCCACCAACTTTTCAGCTACTGTCAAACTTTCGGAGTTATTCTAGGTGGAAATAGTTAGTGACTCACCGTGTATAATAATCACTAGGAGTTTTTAAACAATAATATAAAGGTTTTCTTCTCTGCGAGAAAGAGTTATGCTTTGTTGTGAAAATGTGGAGTATCATTTTCTTTCTCGTAGTTGGCTTTAACAACGATACCAAAACATTTAAATAATGAGATATTCTTTTTCCTTATCTATAGTTTCACACAAAAATTATATCACAACACAGAGTTGTTTTGTTTTTTCCTTGAATCCTGTTTTATCAGAAAACAGGAAAGTTGCAATTATGGCTGTCTCTTTAATCCTACGAATTCATAGGATAGAACTGTAGGAAATATAGTCATTGATGTTACTATCCTTACAGATCCAATAGCTTCAGATACCTTCCTCGTATCTCGTATACCAATGATTCCGGCCGATTTACCCACACATTTTAAGCGAATTGAGTTCCCAATAAAAATAAGTTAGGCTCAAGGAGAGTAGGGGACAGATGATGGAAATTCAACTAAGAGAGGGGTTAGGAGAAGATGGGCGGACAGAGGGACGAGAAGGCGATTAGAACGCACATCCACTTCCTGTACTAATTGCCGAGTTCGCTAGTACAGTAATAAAGTGAAATAAATGTGTTTTTGGTGATTATTAATAAGCACTCCACTCCTGTAGGCGACTGTTATGACGCTCAGTTTGGCCGGTGGCTGTTTGTGCTTCGAAACGCGCCCCCCTCTGAAACTACATAAGCGATCGGCCTTAGCTGGCTGCGACCGTGGGTAGCCGCCTCCATAAAACATGGACCTGTTGCTCTGCTGCGTCTGGCACGCAAGGCGGAATAACCTGTTTCACGGCTTCTGCCACACAACGCCGATAGGCTTCGGACTATTTCAGTATGAATGGTGTGCTGCCGTCCTGCAGATAGCAATGGTGTTTTCTACACAAGTACGTACTAGGTGAGTGATTCAGACCTACGGATTTATGAAATGAAATCCTCAAAGAAACATTACAAGCAGCTTTTACATTAATCACATAGCACTCTTAAAATCGCTTTACGATAGTTATACACAATTTTTTAGTTCGTCATCGAAAAATCCAACTAATCGATAAGAACAAAGATACTAGGAGCGTTCAGTAAGTAATCCAAAACATTTTTTCTCCACCAATTTCGACTGAAAAAAAAGCGGAATTTTTTGTGGGACGTCGTGGAATATTCCCGCTTCAACCCATATAGTGTCTATTGTGCCCAGTCTCCTATACAGAAGATGATCTTTAGCAAGCAACGGTAAATGCATTGGAAGTGGCAAAGTTTTGGTAAAAGTAATTTTATCATAACTATGTAAAAGTACACCACTGGCCATTAAAATTTCTACACCGAGAAGAAATGCAGATGATAAACGGGTATTCATTGGACAAATATATTATACTAGAATTACAGTAGTGATTACATTTTCACGCAGTTTGGGTGCATAGATCCTGAGAAATCAGTACCCAGAACAACCACCTCTGACCCTAATAACGGCCTCGATACGCCTGGGCATTGAGTCAGAGCTTGGATGGCGTGTACATGTACAGCTGGACATGCAGCTTCAACACAATACCACAGTTCATCAAGAGTAGTGACTAACGTATTGTGACGAGCCAGTTGCTCGGCCACCATGAACCAGACGTTTTCAATTGGTGAGAGATCTGGAGAATATGCAGGCGAGGGCAGCAGTCGAACATTTTCTGTATCCAGAAAGGCCGGTACAGGACCTGCAACATGCGGCCGTGCATTGTCCTGCTGAAATGTAGGGTTTTGCAGGGATCGAATGAAGGGTAGAGCCAAGGGTCGTAACACATCTGAAATGTAACGTCCACTGTTCAAAGTGCCGTCAGTGTGAACAAGAGGTGACCGAGACGTGTAACCAATGGCACCCCATACCATCACGCCGGGTGATACGCCAGTATCGCGATGACGGATACACGCTTCCAGTGTGCGTTCACCGCGATGTCGCCAAACACGGATGCGACCATCATGATGCTGTAAAAAGAACCTGGATTCATCCGAAAAAATGACGTTTTGCCATTCGTGCACCCAGGTTCGTCGTTGGCTACACCATCGCAGGCGCTCCTGTCTGTGATGCAGCGTCAAGGGTAACCGCAGCCATGGTCTCCGAGCTCATAGTCCAGATTGTATATCAGAGCACCACTTAAATAATTTGATAATTCAAAGTCTTCCCTTACCAGGCTAAGATTAGCTGGCTGTTTCTCAAGGAGTTCCTTGCGGGGTGAGGGAGTGGCTCTGTACGTAAAAAACAGTATTTCATTTGAGTACATAGACGTATGACGACACTGCACTGAACAGATATTTGAAAGTTGTGCAGCATTAGTTGAATTTAGTGAAACTAAACGTCTAATTGCTGTTGTTTATAGGTCCCCTAACTCCGACTTCAGAGCATTTTTGCTTAAGCTAGAGAGGGTTCTTGATTCACTTTGTAGGAAGTACCAAAGTAGGTATATGTGGTGACTTCAATATTAATTTTGTACATGATTGTGCAAGGAAAAGGATTTTGGTAGATCTCCTAAATTCATATGATCTGATGCAAACTGTGTTTTTTTAACTAGGGTGCAGGGGAACAGTAGCACAGTCATAGACAATATTTTTATTCATTCTTCATTACTAGATGGGCATTCTGTTAGTAAAAGGGTCAATGGCCTTTCAGACCATGATGCACAAATTTTAACATTAAAAGGTTTTTGTACTCAAACCAACGTCTTATTTAATTACAAACTACGTAGGAATGTTAATCCAACAGCAATAGATAGTTTTTCAAAACTTGTCAAGGAACAAGAGTGGCAAGATGTTTATAGTGCCGATAATATAGATGATAAATACAATGCTTTCCGTAACACATTTCTCATGCTCTTTGAGAGTTGCTTTCCATTAGAACATTCTAAACGGGATACTAGCAGTAATGGACAGCCCGGTTGGCTGACTAGTGGGACAAGGATATCATGTAGAACAAAGCGGGAATTATATCAAAATGTTAGAAGTAGTCACAATCAAGCTACGGTAGCCCATTACAAACAGTATTGTAAGGTGCTTAAAAATGTTATTAGCAAGGCAAAAAGTATGTGGTATGCAAATAGAATAGCTAATTCACAGGATAAAATTAAAGCCATATGGTCAGTTAATGTTGAAGATTAGGTGGGTAGATCACGTAACTAATGAGGAGGTATTGAATAGGATTGGGGAGAAGAGAAGTTTGTGGCACAGCTTGACTAGAAGAAGGGATCGGTTGGTAGGACATGTCCTGAGGCATCAAGGGATCACAAATTTAGCATTGGAGGGCAGTGTGGAGGGTAAAAATCGTAGAGGGAGACCAAGAGATGAATACACTAAGCAGATTCAGAAGGATGTAGGTTGCAGTAGGTACTGGGAGATGAAGGAGCTTGCACAGGATTGATTAGCATGGAGAGCTGCATCAAACCAGTCTCAGGACTGAAGACCACAATAACAACAATGGTCAGTTGTGAAGGAAGTGTCTGGTCAGCAGCACAAGGTTGATGATATAAAGTCAGTTCGCAGTAATAATATTTCTGTTACTGATAAATCAGATATATATACAGTATTTAACAACCATTTTCTGAGCATTGCTGGTGAATTAAATAAAAATTTAGTTTCTACAGGAAATCATATAAATTTCTTAGCAAATGCCTTTCCGAGACTGACGTCTGAAATACTCCTCTGTGATACAGACAAGAGGGAGATTGAGTCAATAATTAAATCACTGAAGACTAAGGACTCTCATGGCTATGATGGAGTGTCTAGTAGAATATTAAAGTACTGTGCTGCACATGTTAGCCCTGTATTTAGCCATATTTGTAATTTTTCCTTTAGGAATGGTCAGTTTCCTGAGCGATTAAAGTACTCAGCAGTAAAGCCGCTTTATAAAAATGGAGAAAGGGATAATGTAGATAATTTTAGACCTATTTCTATGCCATCAGTGTTTGCAAAAGTTATCTAAAAGGCTGTGTATGTAAGATTAATTGATCATTTTATATCACACGATTTGCTATCAAATGTACAGTTCGGCTTTAGAAGTCGTTTGACAACTGAAAATGCTATATTCTCTTTTCTCTGTGAGTTACTCAATGGGCTAAACAAAAAGTTTCGAACGCTTGGCGTATTCTTTGATTTAACAACGGCGTTTGACTGTGTTGATCTCACAATATTGCTCCAGAAGTTGAACCATTACGGAATAAGGGGAGTAGCTCACAATTGGTTTGCCTCTTACTTTAGCAACAGGCAGCAAAAGGTCATTATTCACAACGTTAATAACGGCTGTGATGTGGGATCTGAGTGGGGTACTGTCAAGTAGGGGGTGCCCCAGGGATCAGTGTTGGGGCCGCTCCTGTTCCTTATTTATATAAATGATATGCCCTCTAGTATTATGGGTAACTCTAAAATATTTCTGTTTGCTGATGACATTAGCCTGGTAGTAAAGGATGTTGTGTGCAACATTGACTCGGTTTCAAGTAGTGCAGTACATGACCTCAGTTCATGGCTAGTGGAAAATAAACTAACGTTAAATCACAGTAAGACTCAGTTTTTACAGTTTCTAACACACAATTCAACAAAACCTGACGTTTTAATCTCACAGAACGGGCATATGATTAGTGAATCTGAACAGTTCAAATTCCTAGGAGTTCAGATAGATAGTAAGCTGTCATGGAAAGCCCACGTTCAGGATCTTGTTCAAAGACTTAATACTGCCATTTTCACTATTCGAACGGTATCGAAAGTGAGTGATACTTCGACACGTAAATTAATCTACTTTGCTTATTTTCATTCACTTATGTCGTATGGTATTATGTTTTGGGGTAACTCTTCCCATTCTAGAAGGATATTTTTGGCTCAGAAACGGGCGGTTCGGGCAATAAGTGGTGTGAGTTCACGAACCTCTTGCCGACCTCTCTTCACGAGACCGGGTATTTTGACATTGGCCTCTCAATATGTATATTCCTTATTGTCGTTTCTTGTTACCAATATTACTTTATTTCCAACAATAAGCAGCTTTCACTCGGTTAATACTCGGCAGAAATCAAACCTCCATTTGGATCGGACTTCCTTAACTCGTGTGCAAAAAGGTGGGCAGTATACTGCTGCATCCATTTTCAATAAGCTGCCACTCGAATTCAAAAATCTTAGCAGTAATCCACGCGCTTTCAAATCGAAACTGAAGAGTTTCCTCATGGGTCACTCCTTCTATTCAGTCGAGGAGTTCCATGAAAAATTAAACTGATTCTCATTGTATTGCTGATAGCGTTTGTTTAAACTTATGGACTGATTTTCTTTCTGGTTCATGAACATTTATTTTTATCTGTTATTACATTTATGTTGTAAGTTCATGTCCTGACACGTTCCATGACCTTGGAGATTTGCTCCTCAATTTGGTCCTACGGAACTTGACATGTAAATAAATAAATAAATGCTGCTGCAAACGTCCTCGAACTGTTCGTGCAGATGGTTGTTGTCTTGCAAACGTCCCCATCTGTTGACCCAGGGATCGAGACGTGGCTGCACGATCCGTTGCAGCCATGCGGATAAGATGCCTGTCATCTCGACTGCTAGTGATACGAGGCCGTTGGGATCCAGCACGGCGTTCCGTATTACCCTCTTGACCCCACTGATTCCATATTCTGCAAACAGTTATTGGATCTCGACCAACGCGAGCAGCAATGTCGCGACCAGATAAACCGCAATCGCGATAGGTTACAATCCGACCTTTATCAAAGTCGGAAACGTGATGGTACGCATTTCTCCTCCTCACACGAGGCATCACAACAACGTTTCACCAGGCCACGCCGGTCAACTGCTGTTTGTGTATGGGCAATCGGTTGGAAACTTCCCTCATGTCAGCACGTTCTAGGTGTCGCCACCGGCGCCAACCTTGTGTGAATGCTCTGAAAAGCTAATTATTTGCATATCACAGCATCTTCTTCTCGTCGGTTAAATTTCGCGTCTGTAGAACGTCATCTTCGTGGTGTAGCAATTTTAATGGCCAGTAGTGTAGAAAGCTCATGTAGTAACAGGTAGTTCCGATAGGCGGCGGCGCTATACGTAGCCTTCAAGATTTCTGCTGTAAGGAAGGTGCGTTCGAAGCAGAGAGCTGTCGTTGAGTTTCTTTTGGTTGAAAACCAGAGCATCGCAGGTATTCACAGGCGCTTGCAGAATGTCTACGGAGACCTACAATTGAACAAAAGCATGGTGAGTCGTTCAGCGAGGCGTCTGTCATCATCGCAACAAAGTCGCGCAAGCCTGTCCGATCTCCCGCGTTGTGGGCGGCCGTACAGAGCTGTGACTTCCGCAATGTTGGGACTAGTGGACGCTCTCATTCGAGGTGATCAAAGGATCACAACCAAACACCTCGCTGCACAACTGGACGTCTTTGTTGGTAGAGTTTGCGTTCTCGTCCACCAGTTGGGATACTCAAAGGTGCGTGTGCCTGCTGGATTCCTCGCTACCTGACAGAAGACTGAAATAAAACCAATAAAAATTACACATTAAATGAACTACTAAATTTTGTCTGAATAATTTACCAGATTACTTTAATAAAAGTCCACAGCTAATTGAAGTAGTTAACTTGCAAAGCAAAACTTAGAATACGAAAAATGTATCATATACGGTTATATCTCACTGTTCACATAAATGTACTTTGTATAACAGGAAAATAACTTTCTAACCAAATACAAGGTCTACGACCTAATAGCTGATTAACTTCCTAATGACACTGTTCTGTGTGTATGATTATGGCTCTCAATATTCTAGTACTTACCTCGGTACAGTAAAAGTTCTCTCGAAAATAGAGCACATCAAAGCTAAATTAAATTGGTAAACTAAAAATGATATTCAAAAACCTTTGTACTACCACGTGGAACGCGGACACAAGTAACACAGAATTGTTAGGATGGGAATAATTTTGGGTGCTAATGTTCTACAAATAATTTTTCTAAAACATCTTTATAGTTATGAACTACTTCATAACTTCACTTTAAAGATCGTGAACAATAGCGACTTTCCGCAAAAATGACTGGTTTTAGAAACAATTGTAACTGATTGATTAATCAAAAGTTTACTTTACACAAAAGAATCACCTACCGAAAATGATCTCTAGTTTTTCAAATAAATGAATATAGGGTTCAGGAGAACTGACTTCTCTATCTGTAAGCCATCCATGAGATAAAGTCTTCAACCAAATCTCGGTACGACACTTAATTTTACAACAGAATGCTAACTATGTGCAAGTATGCAAAGCTGCGGATTTACCTTTAATCAAAATTCATTACAAAACTCTTTCCAAAATCCATAAATACTATCACCATCATTTGTGTAATAATTTCCAGCAATCTATATTCAATATTTGGCTGCTTAATTCCCAATAAAAACTTCATGACCATTCAGTTCCACGTCTGCTTCCCAACACACCTCGAGTAATAACAATGCTGCCTCTGTGCGCACTTTCAGGCAGTGGCGGTGTAACAACACAACCAAATATCGCGGATCGACATGGCTTGTTCTCAAGTATGTGCGTATCGATATATGAAAGTAAGATATTAACAATTCTGTAATAGCGAAGATGACATTCACTACTCACAAGGTATCTTGCCTTTCACCTCCCTGTTCAATTAATACATCAAGGAAACGGTGATCGAAATAAATGAAAGATTAGGGAATGGGATTAAAATTCACAGTGAAAGAATATCAATGACAGAATTCGCTTATGACGTTGCTGTCCTCAGTGAACGTAAGAAAGTTGTGAAGGAAGTGGTTAATGGAACGAAAAGTTCAAGGAACGTACACCATGGACAGAGGGTAAACCGAAGAATGACGAAAGCAATGAGGAGTAACAGACATGGGAATAGGGAAAAATTTAATATCAAAAATGGATACCATAAAGCAGACGAAGAGAAGGAATTCTGCTACCGTGGAAGCAAAATAAAAACTGACAGACAAAGGAAGGGAGGCACAAAACGTTGACCAGTCTAGCCAAGGATTGCATTCCTGTCATACACAAGCATAAGTCTTTCACAATTCTACGACTAAATGACGCCAAGGACATAGACCTATAGTTGTACGCATGCCTCTGACCACCTTTCTTGTAAGCGAGAGTGTCCTTCGGATATTTAGAAGCACTTGCAACACTCCGTTCCTATAGCGATCTACGATGCACTGCTGCAGAAAGAGGGTAAAGGTCTTTTGCAGGTACACGTTTCGGTTCTGTCTTTTCTTCAATAATGAACTGAATGAAGCTTTATTCGCTGTTTCGGGAAGTGAGCCCAAAATACGGTGCTTTCCTGCATTTGTTGTGATTTGTGTCAGGAGTTCAGTGTCAATTCTAGTTCATATCGCTTGATCATGACTGCAGTTCTTTGTTAATACTGTCCTGTGTTTTTGGCTCTGATCACTATGGGACTCAACATCTGTGGTCATCAGTCCCCTAGAACTTAGAACTACTTAAACCTAACTAACCTAAGGGCATCACACACATCCATGCCCGAGGCAGGATTCGAACCTGCGACCTTAGCGGTCACGCGGTTCCAGACTGACGCGCCTAGAGCCGCACAGCCACACCGGCCGGCTCCCTGTGTTTTTGATTTTGCTTTCTCTTTCAAGTACATGGGTTGGGCAAAATTATGGGAACACCGAAAGACACGAACGCTTGTATGTGAAGCAGATGCTAGCCAAGCCTGCAGGATGACATGTTGTATTAGTCCACAAACGGGACTTGCGCAATGTCCTCAATACACGGCAAGTGTAAGTCGTGGTGATCTGTTAGCTGTGGGCGCATTAGCTCGGAGTTAAGTGAATTCGAAAGTGGGCAAATTGCTTGTGCTCCTATGGTGGTTGTTGCTTCCATATCCAAGGGAGTCTAACTGCTCGCTGTTTCAAGAGGTGCCTTATCGCCATATTTATATGGCGTACGGAGAAAACGGGAAAACATCATTCACTTACAGCGTCGTCAGAAATGTGTGTTGGTTGATCGTAACAGACAATCATTGAAGAGGATTGTTGACAGAGGACAAGTTACTCTCTCACCTATTTTTCGTATACAGAAAATTATTAAACATTTTATTACAACCTGACGCACCTTGAGTGATACTCGAGAAAGTTAACGGTCTGAGCAGAAGTTGATGGAGCCTGATAGGGCGCTAAAAGAATGAGGCATTTTTATGGTTCTTAGTTCATAGAAACGGCTTTTTGGGAGTTGAAAGCAATTGGCGGCGAGCCCATCCCTTAGTAAATCTTGCCAGACGGGCCCACAGCTTTACAGGGCAGACAGAGCAGCCCCTCGTCAAGACAAGACTCTATCAGAACAATGCCGCGCTACCTGCCGTGGTGTCAGCGGAAGCCTGGGCTGGGGCAACGGTCTGAAGGAACACGTCTACACAGTGGAGTCATAAACCGGGCGTTGTGTGCAGAGCCACGCATAATAAGAATTCACCTGTTTTTGTGTTCGCCAGTAGTGCAAGTAGGCCACTGAACCACTTCCCCGGCCACCTCTGTTGTATAAGAACACTCCGGCATCTGAGAAACGTTCGGAGATGGAATATTTATTACACCACATAGCTAGGACTAACAAGCTCCAAGGCACAGGCGATTTAGATAAAGATTTGAGATTGTATCTGTTCGCTTGTTGCCGTAGGAAGAGACACGACTTCGGAGAAAATCATCTATCCCCCTGCGAAAACTTACAAAAGCCAGTAATTGGCGGTTTCTTTTTTTCCAGCGACGCAGCTTTCTTAACTCTTGCCCTGGTTCGACATGAGTTTGTGCTGTCGTGTGGGAGGGGAGATTTAGCTCCTCTACAACCCTGTGGTTGGCTCAAGATGGGGTGCAGGCAGTGTCCTTCGTGCACTTTGTGGGAAAACGGATTTTTTTCTGGAGAGGTGTGAGGCACTCGGGTGTGGGACTTTGATATGATAAAAACTTCTGGTCGAAGTTCTGGCATGTGTGTTTGGTACTTGCGACCTGTCCTGAGACTGACTTCACTTGTGAGTGGTTTGGAATAGGGAGTCTGTGGTGAAGTTCTTACTGTACTGGCAGCACTGACAGCCCTTGGCAAACGAGTAGTCCAAGACGTTTGAAGTCACATTTGGGAGGACGACGTTTCAAACCCACTTCCGGCCATCCTGATTCAGGTTTTCCGTGATTTCCCTAAATCGCCCCAAGCAAATGCCGGGATGGTTGCTTGAAATGGTACGGCCGACTTCCTTCCCCGTACTTCCCTAATCCGATGAGACCGATGACACGCTACCCAACCTAAACTCGATCATTAATTTGAATTTAAACATTCTCTAAGCCGTAATTAATCACTGAGCGAAATAAGTGGTACTCGTGCTAACTTGTTCTTGAAATGAAGTCAGATCATAGTAGACAGTACTTTAATGGTCAGTACGCACGGAAGCGGAAGGGGAATTTTAATCAGAGAAATTTTCCGTAGTCGTTCTGTATCTACTCAGAGTTTCAACGAAGCACAGGCCGCGTACAATTCTTATCTGCGAAACGGAACCTGTTTGAACTTGTGCCATTGATTGTGGTTCCTTTGACAGTGTCATGCTATGCTGTTAAGCTTCATATACGCTGCTATATCAGCAAATAATATACTTCTTTGCATGACACCTTTTATTGGATGTCAACGAAAACGATATCTCCAACCTTGATGTGAGCCTTTCAATCCAGTGAATTTTTTCCGTATGTTGATGCTTTTACCGTTTAGCTCTATGAGTGTATATTCATTAATAATGATGAAATTTTTAACATTATCAAATGAAACTTCCTGGCAGATGAAAACTGTGTGCCCGACCAAGACTCGAACTCAAGTTCGAGTCTTGGTCGGGCACACAGTTTTAATCTGCCAGAAAGTTTCATATCAGCGCACACTCCGCTGCAGAGTGAAAATCTCATTCTGGAAACATCCCCCAGGCTGTGGCTAAGCCATGTCTCCGCAATATCCTTTCTTTCAGGAGTGCTAGTTCTGCAAGGTTCGCAGAAGAGCTTCTGTAAAGTTTGGAAGGTAGGAGACGAGATACTGGCAGAAGTAAAGCTGTGAGTACCGGGCGTGAGTCGTGCTTCGGTAGCTCAGATGGTAGAGCACTTGCCCGCGAAAGGCAAAGGTCCCGAGTTCGAGTCTTGGTCGGGCACACAGTTTTAATCTGCCAGGAAGTTTCATATCAGCGCACACTCCGCTGCAGAGTGAAAATCTCATTCTGGAATTATCAAATGATTTTACATAATTTGTGGAGTAGAGTAACCTAAATAGAAACAAGGCTATCTTTCTCCGGAAACATCACATAAAATCAAATTATGTTTCGGTGGTGTTTGCACCCATTTTCCTCCATAGCCAAGTATGCACTATTCTCAATAACATTGTCAGACTATACACGTTAGAGTGACTAACCTGTAGTCACTGTAGTCTTCAACATTTGACTTCTTGCACAAGTTTACAGAAGTAGATATCAGCATTTCTTTACGTGTGTTCTTAGTGTTGTAAATACGATTAAACAACTTCAGGACTGTGGAAGTGGTGTCTAAGGCGATAAGTTTGAGAATGTCTGTGTCCACTACTTCTGATCCAAATTCTATTACAGATCTTGTCTGATTTAAGGCTTTCAGTACTTCTTCCTTCAGAACTGAAGGTCGCTTTAGAGCATCTGCAGCATCACTGCCTGTTGATTATTAGCAAGGAGGACAGTAATGCATTTACTAAATGACTTTTTTTCCTTCAGGCTCTTCAGTTGGTTAATTTGATGCAGCACGCCTCGATTTTCTTCCCTGTTCCAATCTGCCTGTTTCAGAATATATTTCCAGCTTAACTCCACAATTATGTGTTGGATATATTCTAATCTCTGTTTCTTTGCTGTCCCTCTAATATCACGGAAGTCATCCTTGACATTCTGACACATGTCCTGTCATAAAGTCCTTTCTTTTATTCGATGTTTCTTTCCTTAACTACTCTGTGGAAAGCTCCTCATTTCTTACTTCACAGTCGACTTAACTCTTCACATCTGAAACACTTCGATTCTTTTCTTTTACGGTTTTCCTTCGGTACATTATTCATTTCCACAAAGCGCTACGCTCTTGTTAGTTAGACTGGAACTGTCAAGCTAAATTCAAGTTCCCTCTTTTTTATGCTTTTCATCTGCGTCGCTGTCATAAACTCCTTTATTAATTTTATGTCTTCGTTCTTCTGTCAAATCTAGTACGTAACTACAAACCTGTCCCTTTCTCTTATCATCAATTTGGAAACCTAGCAGCAAAATTAGTGTTACTACGCTCGTGCTGCAAAATTGTTAAACTACAGGCCATAATTTCAAATTAGATGGCTTTTAGTAAAGGTATTCCCTACTTTTCGTGGTTCCAGTAATTCCACAATTTTGTATCATTTTATGTCTTACGTATCGTGTAAGGATATCCGTAAGGACGTGACAGCAAACATTGCTTTCTCATTCGAGGCGTATTGACTCAGGATGGCGGGTCGATAATTGATAATCTTCAAGAAGATTTGACATATTTCAGAGTGAAAGGCAAATGGTGTTATATTATTAGCCTGCGTATGCTGCGAGTGCGCGTACTCGCTTGCTACGTTAATTCAAATGTGTAGGACAACTTAATCTGCACTCCTCGTGATGACACATGTTGTTTGTAACAGCTCCTTGTCGAATATAAGCCCTATGAAATGACGTACTAATGTCAATTTTATCTAATACTTTTACCTAAGACTTCACACATGTAACATCAACGAACAAGTAAGGGTTTGGCTTTGACTGCGGTTTTCGCTCCATGGATAATTATTGTGTCGGATCATTCTTAGTTTGGTGCTGGGTATTGCTTATTACTTTCATCACTGGATTTTTGTCATCTGAGGTTACATAAATAATGTAAATAAAAAGAAGATGCAACTGTTTTATGTCTTCCACCTTATTCTGGCTTATTTCTACGGACAGTGTGTGAGTAACATATAATAAAAAAGGAAACTTTAGATTTTAGCATCGATTTCGTATATGGAATGCAACAGCTTTGGTATTATATTTTTGTTTAAAGAGACATGTCGATAAAATTTACCTTGTAGTGACAATACAGGGTTGTATGTGGGGAAGGGTTGCCCTACTCGTCGCCTACTGGCTTTGAATAATTTAGATGCTAGGTTATTTTTAAAGGGATTGTTAACATCTGATGTAGTGTAAATCTGGTAATTCCTGCGTTATAAAAATGGTATTAATAAATGACAATGTGTGTGGTACCACCACAGTAAACTAACAGGCAGCCGTAAGCTTATGCGCATATGTATGAGAGCGTCACCGGAAAAGATGTTCTGTTGATTACTAAATTTTATATTTCTTAGTTTGATTGTATAGTTCAGGTGGAACATATTCTGTCGTATCAATGAGCGTATTTGTTGCTCGCAGTTTGACTTTCTTGCATGAGGAAATTCGTGCCTCTGGCACCATGTTGTGTAACTAGATACGGTTAATAACAAGGTATGTCTATAATCATACAAGCGCTCGTAATACTGACATGCATACTCTATGTAAATATTTTCTGTACGATGTACACTTCGAAGTTTTACGTGTGTGGTTTGAGAATGAACGAGTCAGCCCGAAACCAGTAACCACTGCAACAATAAGTTAAGTGATTCAAAAAGAATACCACAACTTTAATAATGTGTATTTAATGAAAGAAACATAATATAACCTTCTGTTATACATAATTACAAAGAGTATTTAAAAAGGTTTTTTTTCACCCAAAAACAAGTTCAGAGATGTTCAATATGGCCGCCTCCAGACACACGAGCAATATCAACCCGATACTCCAACTCGTTCCACACTCTCTGTAGCATATCAGGCGTAACAGTTTGGATAGCTGCTGTTATTTCTCGTTTCAAATCATCAATGGTGTCTGGGAGTGGTGGCCGAAACACCATATCCTTAACATACCCCCATAAGAAAAAATCGCAGGGGGTAAGATCAGGGCTTCTTGGAGGCCAGTGATGAAGTGCTCTGTCACGGGCTGCCTGGCGGCCGATCCATCGCCTCGGGTAGTTGACGTTCAGGTTTCATAACTAACCTTTTTCGTAGGACTCTCCATACAGTTGATTGTGGAATTTGCAGCTCTCTGCTAGCTCTGCGAGTCGATTTTCCTGGGTTTGCGAACAAATGCTTGCTGGACGCGTGCTACATTTTCATCACTCGTTCTCGGCCCTCCAGAACTTTTCCCTTTGCACAAACACCCATTCTCTGTAAACTGTTAATACCAACGTTTAATACACCACCTATCAGGAGGTTTAACACCATACTTCGTTCGAAATGCACGCTGAACAACTGTCGTCGATTCACTTCTGCCGTACTCAATAACACAAAAAGCTTTCTGTTGAGCGGTCGCCATCTTAGCATCAACTGACGCTGACGCCTAGTCAACAGCGCCTCAAGCGAACAAATGTACAACTAAATGAAACTTTATAGCTCCCTTAATTCGCCGACAGATAGTGCTTAGCTCTGCCTTTTGTCGTTGCAGAGTTTTAAATTCCTAAAGTTGAGGTATTCTTTTTGAATCACCCTGTATATTCGTGCAGCTGAGACGGGCAAAATAAAAATCTATCAAAATTTCCGGAGCCAATGTGTAGGAGCCCCAGTTAGTCACGTGATGTGTGTCTCTGTTTAGCGGGCAGCTCGCAGAGCCACGTAATGCCGCGATGCGTCCGGTTGTGCGCGGAGTTGGCGGAGTAACAAAGGTCTGACATCACGGTTAGCGGCCTGTGTTTGCCACACACGCATTAACGACGGACAGCTACGAGTAAACTGCCGGTACTCCTCAAACCCGCCGGCGCTCCCTTCCAATAACACGAGACAGGCCACGGTGCTAAACGGCGCTGCAGACTCCACTGAGTCACCCGTCGACTTTAGTCTCACTTCGCACTCCTGCACACTTGACGTCACAGGCTGCTTCTGATTGTAAGGGAAGCTACGAACTGGCATTAGACTCAAATACATCCCAGTGAACTTAAATTGTTATTCCTAAGGACAAAGTTTGAATTCTACCAAACTGTGGATTATGACCGTTAACGTCCCATCACAGTTTAGATATTAACATAGTGAGGCTCGTTTTTCAGTGTGACTTTTGTTTATTTTTGTGATTAGTCTGAGTCGAAAAATCTCTGAGGATGCGTCAACGGCTTTCGATATAGCCATGCAGTGATCATTCAGTCAGGCTGATGCGACTAATACGTATGTGGTGTGTCCCTAAGAACAGACACCATTCTTGATCCTGCAGCTATATACCGTTATGATCTGAAGTAGAGATGGGCAAAGTCGTTCATCTTTGGGTACTAGTTCACTAGTGATCGCTCTTCTTTCGGAACCGTTCATTTCTACTCGTTCACCGTTCATTTGTGCTTGGTATATGGTTCTTATGAAAAATTTAAAATTAGTAGCATAGGCAACTAAAGATGGAAGGCGCTAAGAGGGTCATTTGCCTCTCCCCTGAAGTACGGAGTTTTCATTCATAACAGAATTCTCACACACTTCTAATTTTCCTGATTCTTCAAAACCTCTAGTTTAGCCAACTGTAGCTTTATGTTCAAATGGCTCTGAGCACTATGGGACTAAACTTCTAAGGTCATCAGTCCCCTAGAACTTAGAACTACTTAAACCTAACTAACGTCCGCTGCTCGTGGTCGTGCGGTAGCGTTCTCGCTTCCCACGCCCGGGTTCCCGGGTTCGATTCCCGGCGGGGTCAGGGATTTTCTCTGCCTCGTGATGACTGGGTGTTGTGTGCTGTCCTTAGGTTAGTTAGGTTTAAGTAGTTCTAAGTTCAAGGGGACTGATGACCATAGATGTTAAGTCCCATAGTGCTCAGAGCCATAAACCTAACTAACCTAAGGACATCACATACATCCATGCCCGAGGCAGGATTCGAACCTGCGATCGTAGCGGTCGCGCGGTTCCAGACTGTAGCGCCTAGAACCGCTCGGCCACTTGGCCGGCAAGCTTTATGTTGATGATCGTAGTGAAGTAATATAAGGTGGCGCACGAAAAACCGGCCCCGAGTACAGACTGCCCGCCAGTTACGCACGAATTGTTGACCGCTACGATCAGAATAGATAAACATGTGACAATTAGGCAGTGAAGAAATACCAAATAAGCTAATGCAAACAACAACTTGAAACAATAGATGACGATTTTTGGGCGACAATGAGGAGTCAAGTACTCGGGGACGATTTTTCGTGAGCCACCCTGTACCACTGAAATAATATTGTAGAAGTTATCATATTCTCTTTACAAAATCTGACACCAGACACTCGATAGTGGAGTGCGAGCTTCATTCGGTTGTAAGTCGGTCTGCCTTCCATAACGATGAACATGCTTTTTTTACCTTGGATCAAAAGACGACGGAAAACGGCCACTCGTGGGTGCCGTGCCGACTTCCTTTGCATATGTAACAACAACAAAATCTTGCCTTTTTTCAAGTATTTCTTCTGCTGTTTATTGAAATAGTTAAGTAAGCTCATATGCTGTTTTGTTGCCTGAAAAGATGTACGTATTACATACCACGTAATTTTTATGTAATTTAGGTAATTATAAAATACGTTTTAATTATCGGTGGTGGACGCTGAATAGATTACGAAAAGAACCAGGAGTTCAAAGATCAAAAAAGGTTTGAAATAGATCTAGAATGGGCGTGCGCATCGAACGAAACGAACAACAACTCGATACTGAACTAACTACGAGCAGTCAGCCAAGACAGACGGGAACGGGACCGAGGCTGGAACGAGACCGGCCGAATTGCGGTTGCGGGAACGAGACTAACCGTTTCCCGTTCCCGGGAACTATAAGCAGGTGACAGACAAGAACAGGGCCGAGGCAATTTAACTGTTGGAACGGTTGCCTTTACCACCTCGGTCAAGGTCCATGACTGACTCAAATTTGCAACATATCCACACACTCCTAATATAGTGATCCATACGCTCCACATCTACATATACATCTACATGACTACTCTGCAATTCACATTCAAGTATTTGGCAGAGGGTTCGTCGAACCACAATCATACTATCTCTCTACCATTCAACTCCCGAACAGCGCGCGGGAAAAACGAACACCTAAACCTTTCTGTTCGAGCTCTGATTTCTCTTATTTTATTTTGATGATCATTCCTACCTATGTAGGTTGGGCTCAACAAAATGTTTTCGCATTCGGAAGAGAAAGTTGGTGACTGAAATTTCGTAAGTAGATCTCGCCGCGACGAAAAACGTCTTTGCTTTAATGACTTCCATCCCGTCTCGCGTATCATATCTGCCACACTCTCTCCGATACTACGTGATAATACAAAACGAGCTACCCTTTTTTGCACCCTTTCGATGTCCTCCGTCAATCCCACCTGGTAAGGATCCCACACCGTGCAGCAATATTCTAACAGAGGACGAACGAGTGTAGTGTAAGCTGTCTCTTTAGTGGACTTGTTGCATGTTCTAAGTGTCCTGCCAATGAAACGCAACCTTTGGCTCGCCATCCCCACAATATTATCTATGTGGTCTTTCCAACTGAAGTTGTTCGTAATTTTAACACTCAGGTACTTAGTTGAATTGACAGCCTTGAGAATTTTACTATTTATCGAGTAATCGAATTCCAACGGATTTCTTTTGGAACTCATGTGGATCACCTCACACTTTTCGTTATTTAGCGTCAACTGCCACCTGCCACACCATACAGCAATCTTTTCTTAATCGCTTTGCAACTGATACTGGTCTTCGGATGACCTTACTAGACGGTAAATTACAGCATCATCTGCGAACAACCTAAGAGAACTGCTCAGATTGTCACCCAGGTCATTTATATAGATCAGGAACAGCAGAGGTCCCAGGACGCTTCTCTGGGGAACACCTGATATCACTTCAGTTTTACGCGATGATCTGCCGTCTATTACTACGAACTGCGACCTTCCTGACAGGAAATCACGAATCCAGTCGCACAACTGAGACGATACCCCATAGGCCCGCAGCTTGATTAGAAGTCGCTTGTGAGGAACGGTGTCAAAAGCTTTCCGGAAATCTATAAATACGGAATCAACTTGAGATCCCCTGTCGATAGCGGCCATTACTTCGTGCGAATAAAGAGCTAGCTGCGTTGCACAAGAACGATGTTTTCTGAAACCATGCTGATTACGTATCAATAGATCGTTCCCTTCGAGGTGATTCATAATGTTTGAATACAGTATATGCTCCTCATGTAGTAACCCTGCCCATTACGCTCACTACTCGCAGCGATTTGTGTACCTGCACTGAAGAGGTCACTGGGCCATCTCGTCCTAGTTATATAGCGACGGAAAAAAGTCGTTACACCAAAAAGTAATTAATGTAGAGTAATGAAATTTATAGAATACATTTGGCTAGGTAACGTATTTAAGTGATTCACATTGCAAAGTCACAGGTTATCGTAAGCTTGAGGTAAGCCATTGTAAATGAGAACGCTGGTATATTAATGACCGATATAATCGCCGGAATATTCAATGTAATTGTGTTGTACGGGTCCCGGGTGTTAGTTTGTGGGATGGAGTTTCATGTCTGTTGCTCTCAGTCGAGCAATACAGGGACGGTTAATGCTGTTCGTGAATGACGCTGGAGCTATCGTCCGATTATGTCCCACATGTGCTCGATTGAAGACAGATCTGATGATCGAGCAGGCCAAGGCAACATTTCGACAATCTAATGTTGTGTTACAACAGCGGTATGTGTACGAACGTTATCCGGTGGGAAAACACTCCACGCAATGATGTTTATGAATGGCAGCACAGGTCGAATTACCAGATGTCTGTTAAAAATGGTTCAAATGGCTCTGAGCACTATGGGACTCAACTGCTGAGGTCATTAGTCCCCTAGAACTTAGAACTACTTAAACCTAACTAGCCTAGGGACATCACACACATCCATGCCCGAGGCAGGATTCGAACCTGCGACCGTAGCGGTCTCGCGGTTCCAGACCGCAGCGCCAGAACCGCGCGGCCACTTCGGCCGGCCCAGATGTCTGTAATACGACATCGCACCCTAGACCGTAACTCCCAAGTGTGGGTCCAGTGTATCTAGCAGGCGGACAGGCTGGTTGCACGCCCTGAACTGGCCTCCTAACCAACACACAGAGGCACCGAGGCAGGACCAGCATTCGTGAGAAAACACAAGAGACCTCTACCCCGCCCTTCAATTAGCTCTCGCTTGACACAACGGAAGTCACAAATGGTGGGGGCTGGAGTCAATGGAATACACGCTACAGGGCGTCTGGCTCAGAAGTGTGCAGATAAGTTGGAAACACGAGTCGGTCACGGGGCGTGATCGGATGGCCGAGGCGGTCAAGGCGACTAATCGCGTGAAACAGAAAACCTAAATCCGAGCCCCGATCTGGCACAAATTTTCAACTTTCGCCAGTGATATATCTTAATGTCTAACAGGAGCTAATGATTTCATTTTCTTTGAATCATCATGTAGCTAATGCTGGCCACCTAAGATACACCCAGAGTAATTAAATATACCGAGAGTTAATTTTAGCTTTTTGTGGTGTCACCGCCAGACACCACACTTGCTAGGTGGTAGCCTTTAAATCGGCCGCGGTCCGGTAGTATACGTCGGACCCGCGTGTCGCCACTATCAGTGATTGCAGATCGAGCGCCGCCACACGGCAGGTCTAGAGAGACTTCCTAGCACTCGCCCCAGTTGTACAGCCGACTTTGCTAGCGATGGTTCACTGACAAATTACGCTCTCATTTGCCGAGACGATAGTTAGCACAGCCTTCAGCTACGTCATTAGCTACGACCTAGCAAGGCGCCATTATCATTTTCTATTTATCTTGTGATGCACGTACCGTCAAGAGCTATGTTCACCACTTATGGATTAAAGTTAAGTATTCCAGCAGCTTCGTACTTTATTTGCTAGTCTCAATTACTTTACCTGTTCCAGACCTCACGCCAGCCTGCGTGAGCTTAAAAGCGTGCCCTTCGGCCTCCCGTCCTTGTGGATTGGCTGTCTTGCCAGTTCACAAAACTTTTTTATAGCACACATTGTGCCAAGTTTCCTAATGCATACCATTAATTTTAACTTTTATAACTCCGGAATTATGACACCAACTTTTTAATAATGGAACTGTATAGATTTTACTTTCTTCGGGAAGACCTTTCCAATATGAGTTCTACGGCGAAACGCTTACAAGATCCCAGCACCGTAAATGTCCTCCCTAATCTTACAAATGTGACACCGATATGGTTCTAGTGCTCACCCGTATGCTTGTGGCCCACCGGTATGTGCTCACACAAAATGCTTGTGAAAGTATTCAGGCTTCCACAATGAATACTAGTAGAAAAAGTGAATATGGTTCCCTTTTATGAAGAAAGCCCGAACGGTTGGACCTGTGGTGCGCTCGTATATTGAAAAGTGCCTATCTTTGCCAACATTATAAAAATATTCAGTGAAGCAGAGGTGGGAAGACTAAAATACACCAATGATAAAGAAAAGCAACGGATGAGAGTAATGCAAATAACGTTCTTACATTGGTAGCACACAATCAACGTGTCATGACGATGCACTTTGAATGTGTGCGGTATCAGCTAAAGGAGTGTTCTGCGAGCGCTGTACTCCAACGTGTTATATCCCTTCCACATTTCGCACCATTAACAGCGTCATAGCAGTGACTTTCTAAAGTTACTACACTTCTACTCATGATGTCTACGAGAAATAAATAGCGATGCAGTGTTCCTATCCAACATTTTGTTTACGAGTGAGCCTTCGCTTACAAACCATGGACAAATCAGAATTCGCCACATGCACTACCACCCACTTCAAACACGAGGGTGCCTGGATCAAGTCTGTGAACAACTACCTAGATACGGCCACATTGGTGTGGGATTTTCGAGAATCGCACGGTTCGTTCTAGTTTTACTGATGGGAATCAAAATAGTCACGCCGGCCGGAGTGGCCGAGCGGTTCTAGGCGTTACAGTCTGGAACCGCGCGACCGCTACGGTCGCAGGTTCGAATCCTGCCTCGCGCATGGATGTGTGTGATGTCCTTAGGTTAGTTAGGTTTAGGTAGTTCTAAGTTCTAGGGGGCTGATAACCTCAGAAGTTAAGTCCCATAGTGATCAGAGCAATTTGAAGCAGAACAGCCACAATAATGTACAGTTCGAAACGGATATGCTGACACAGTTATTAGAAGATGTCCCATTGAACATGTGTATAGCACCAACACGACAGATACCTCTACCATTCTGCACAGACATTACAGCCCTCAGTAAATGAAAACACGTGGAGACTGTTTGATCGGTCGTTCGGGAAATACGTAATATCATGCATGTTGAATGGGATTAGCGATAATTGAAACAAGAGGTCTACAAAGGAACACAGAAAACTCATATAACAGGCCTGTGCTGCGATACGTCCTGATGAAAATTTACATTTTACTAACTTTCTGCCACCTGCTTCACCTGCGTACGCATGTGTTACATAATTCACTCGCATATACGTTTCACGTGCGTTTAACACATTTCACACATATTTATACCACATTTCATCCGCATCTGCAGCTAATTTCATCCTGAAGTTTCATCTAAATTCTGACGAAACAGTTTCAAATAATATTCAGCCACTAAATGATTTTCGTTCCGCAGAAGAGGACTAAAGCTGGCAGCTCTCAGATTCTCCGCTGCTTTGCACCGTGCCACTCTACAGAGGGCGTTAAGTGTTTCTGAGGTGTTGAGTAGCGTGGCATGATCTTCGGTCCCGAAACATGCTGCCAAAATTATTGAATCGCTATAGTGCTTATTCTGACAAAGTGGCTGATGGGCCGAAGAAATCAAATAAGAGACAGATGGCGTTTCATACTTTTAAAATATTCAGAGTCAACCAAATACAGGAAACAAATACCAAAAGGTAGTTTTCGGACGTTTCTACATGCCACTCTTCTCATCCTCAAACACGCCCGTGGCACAGCAGAGGTATCTTACTTCCACGATGTTTTTATACAAACAATGAGTCATATGCACACCAAATTTGGTTGAAATTTTTCAAGCATTCCTGAGAAATGCTTTTATGTCACACTTTTTCACCACAAACCCTCATCCTTATGGTGCTAGAGGTGTCTTAGTGTCATAAATATTTTTTCAGATAGCAGATGACATGTCTGCCAATTTCCGCAGAAATTCATTCAGGTGCTGGACAGATATGATGATAATCTCACTACATTTCCACCCCACACCCTACCCCCAAATGTAGGGGTAAAACGTAACCCAGACCCCGAAAACTGCGGAGTTGCTACTAATATCGGTCGTCATCGAATTTTTTACATCTCACATATTGTCACCCTTAAAGGTGGTTGAGATATTTTATCTTGCAGCATTTATGTAAAAATTATTATTTATGTATATACAAAATATGGCTGAAACTGCCACAGGCATTCCAGAGTTAATTCTGCATTCCTATCCCTGCGGGCGCTAAGTGCTTCTTGCCCCCACAGAAATTTTCCCGGGCACGCATCCTACAGCTCACTAAAATTTCATCACCATCAGATGTGTGACATAGGCAAGCAGAGAAGACAAATTAACAAACAAACAAATATTTAGTTTTATATATTAGATGCAGCATATCAACTCAGTATTATGTACAAGTTTTCTATATCACATGCCTATTGATCTCAATAATCTGCTTCATACACGATGAAGCCTATCTCCACCGACAAACTTTCAGATGTGGTAGTATGGGCCAAAACAAGAATAAATGACTAATAAATATGGGCCTTAAAAGGCATACCTTAAGGTCCATAAGCACTTCTTCAGTAAAAGAGATGTGTTTCAGAGTGCCGAAGATGAACAAGTACTCATAGCTCTAAAGGTATGCAGTTCAGAGCCCATATTTACTCTAAATGTTTTTCTTGTTTTGGTTCTTCCTGTTACCTCTCAAAGAATCGAAAGCAAGGAACTTTCATTAGAAGAGATGATATGCTGACACAGTAGCGAAGATGAACAAGTCCTCATAGGTTTTAAGGCATGCATTTTAGAACCGATGTTTTCTAGAATTTTTTCTTGTTTTCGTCCACACTACCATCTCTGAAAGTTTTTCCGTGGAGTTCTGATTCACGCTGTGTATTCTATTACTTGCCCGTATTCTATTAGTTACTACTACTGCTGCTGCCAACGCCAGCCCTACCTTACTACCTGCCACTACATCCCGTCATGGAGAAACAGCGTACCATACAGTTCGCTTTTCGTCTACCTAGTCTATCACTAGTTTTTTTGATATCAGTAATTTTCTGATTGTTAGCGACAGCTTTATCCAACAGCATTAACCTCCTTCTGAAGTTAGACTTTGTACGACTATTTTCAGTAACTCTGTCACATGGCTTAATTGTTTCACTTATATTGTTTATTTCGCAATTTTGGTTTGACCCACGATGCTACTTATTTTGTAATATCTCAGCCATTCGTGTTTATCTCGTTTAATCCTAACCCACGTTCTGTGGAAAATGAGCTGTTCGTTAGCTCCCTCTGGTGTGCCTAACTTCCAGTGTGAAGTACTATGTTGTCAGCAATACTGAACATCGATATCGGTTCCATTTGCTCTACGACTTTGTGAAATTTTTGTGTCACAGAACACCAGAAATTCACCAACAGGAAATAAAAAACTATTTACGTAACTTTAGCTTTTCGAGACGATAAGAACGACTATTGACAATCCAGAATGAATGTAACAGCAGATAATGAACTACATACGTAGCGTTATATTTTGAAGAAGCGTGTTTTTCAAGTTTCCCTTGAGAAGGGAGAACTAAAAGATCTCTGCAAGTCCCAGATGTGAGGAGTACGCTCTGAGCACGCAAACAACTGCGTGTTTTGAGCTCACGGTCGGCAGAAGGCATTGTCTTGCCACAGACGCCCCCCCCCCCCTCCCTGTTCTGCTTAGCTTTGGTGATCCCACCGAATGGGTGGCAGTAAACATTTAAAATCTGCCTCCTAGTAATCAGCGTTGGTAGTTTAAACACCATATACGAATTTGCGGTGAATCAGTGCATTGTAGGTAAACAGGCGTTTCACACGGTCTTGCTTTAGTACATTCCACTGATTGTCATGCCAACTTTTGATCGAAATTATTTAAAAGATCTCGTCTATTGAAATGATGGTTTTCCGGCAAAACATCCGTCAAAGAAATATCCTGCAACTTCCACGCCTTTTGCTTTCTCCTCGTCACTCACGTTTTGCGACACAAAATGGGAGAAAACCTTCGGCTTAGCCAAAATTTTGTGAATGATGGCGTTGACGCTCTCACAAATCAGTCTTTACTGTTCTGATACTAGTGTCAGGAGGTAAACGAAGGCAGCCGGCCGCGGTGGTCTCGCGGTTCTAGGCGCGCAGTCCGGAACCGTGGGACTGCTACGGTCGCAGGTTCGAATCCTGCCTCGGGCATGGATGTGTGTGATGTCCTTAGGTTAGTTAGGTTTAAGTAGTTCTAAGTTCTAGGGGACTGATAACCACAGCAGTTGAGTCCCATAGTGCTCAGAGCCATTTGAACCATTTTTAAACGAAGGCACCCGCAAAATTACAGGCCGATACTGTAAATAACGATGTACTGCAGAATTCTTGACCATATTCTGAGTTCGAATGTAATAAATTCCCTTGAGACAGCAAATTTTTTGTCCATGACTCAGCACAGATTTAGGAAACATCGCTCGTGCGTAACTCAGCTTGCCCTTTCCTTCTACGATGTGGTGTTGCCGCCAGACACCACACTTGCTAGGTGGTAGCCTTTAAATCGGCCGCGGTCCGGTAGTATACGTCAGACCCGCGTGTCGCCACTGTCAGTGATTGCAGACCGAGCGCCGCCACACGGCAGGTCTAGAGAGACGTCCTAGCACTCGCCCCAGTTGTACAGCCGACTTTGCTAGCGATGGTTCACTGACAAATTACGCTCTCATTTGCCGAGACGATAGTTAGCATAGCCTTCAGCTACGTCATTTGCTACGACCTAGCAAGGCGCCATTATCATTTGTTATTTATCTTGGGATGCATGTACAGTCAGACACATGTTCACCAATTATGGATTAAAGTTAAGTATTTCACCATTTGCGTCCGTTTTTCTAAGTTCTAATTTCATTGTCGTTTTCCAGACCTCACGCCAGCCTGTGTCAGCTTAAACGCGTGCCTTTCGGCTTCCTCCAAACCCCGTGAATTGGCTCTTGCCAATTCACAACATACGAAATCCAGCGAACCATGGGTGAATAGCAACAGGCAGATTCCATATTCACAGATTTCCAGAAAATGCAGATAACTGGCGAATATCCGATCATAACGAATAGGTTCTCAGAGACTTCTTAAGTAACAGACCCTAGTACTTTGCCCCGAACCAAAAGTGTTCATTATGTGTTTCTTATGGCTATGCATGCTTGTACAGCCTTTCATTTGACCTCCAGCATTTCTGCTTAGACATTTTGCACTTTCTGTCAGTCTCATTTTTAGAGGTTTTTGTTGTCTTTTGTTAGCTTCAAGCCCTGCATTTTTATATTTTTTCCTCTCTTCATTTAAATTCAGTATCTCAGGTGATATCTAGAATTTCTACTAGCACATGTCTTTTTATCTACGGAATCGTCTGCTGCCTTCCCTATTTCATCTCACAAAACTTCAAATTCGTCTGCTATGGAATTCCTTTATGCTGGTTCAGTCAATCTTTACATAATGCTCCCTCTGAAACTCTCAGCCACATACGGTTCCTTCAACTTACTCCAGCCAGTTTATTAAAGTCCCGTCTGGTTTATTTCCTGTGCTTTTGCAATTCCTTCAGTTTTAATCTACAGTTATTATTTAATAAATTGTAGTTGATGTCCACATCTGCCCCTGGAAATGTCTTACAGTTAGAAGTCTCATTTCGAAATCTCTGTCTTGCTATTGTAGAATCAATCTAAACCTTTCAGTGTCCCCAGGTCTCTTCCACGTATCCAACCTTCTTTCATGATTTTTAAAGCAAATGTGAGCAATGGCTGAATTATGGTCAGCGAAAAATTCTACCAGGTGGTTTCCTCATACATTCGTTTACCCCAGTCCTTAATATCCTGGTATTTTTCCTTCTATTACTTCTTCTGCTACGTAAATCCAGTCATCTAAAAAAGTTAAATTTTTGTTTCCCTTCACTATCTGAACCATCCATCATACATTCCTTCATCTCTTCATCATTTACAGAGCTAATTAGCATATAAAACTGTACTACAATGGTCGTTGTTAGCTTCATATTTATCTAGGTCTCAATAATACTTTAACAATGTTGTTTATAGTCGATTACACGCCTTCCTACCGTCTTTTTGTATCCGTTGTATTATCTATTTCTGCACTGCCCTCATTTTAACCCAGTTAACCCTGTAATGACCTGACCTGAAGTTCTGTTCTTCCTACCACCGCACTTCACTAATTCTCACAGTATCTAACTTCATCCTATCCACTTTCCTTTTAAAATCGCTAATCTGCCTACCAGGTTGAAAGACCCAACATTTCACGATCCGAGCCGTAGGTTCACAGTTTTGTTTTTGCAGATGACCGCAGCCGAAGTTCCGAATGGGGGACGATTTTACTTCCGGAATATTTTACCCCGGACGACGCCATCACCATTACGTCATACAGTAGAGCGCATGTATTCGAGAAATATAACGACTGTAGTTTCCGCTTGCTTCTGGCCGTTCTCAGTACCTACGTAGCAAGGGCATGTTGGCTGATGCTATCAGAGTAGATCAACTAATCAACTACACTAGTGCTCCTGAATCTACTGGAAAGTCTATTGCCGTATTTTGAAGATCTAGGTGTTTGCCTATCCTGTCCATAGATGCTTCTCAAAAATGGTTCAAATGACTCTAGAAACTATGGGACTTAACATCTAAGGTCATCAGTCCCCTAGACGTAAGAACTACTTAAACCTAACTAACCTAAGAACATCACACACATCCATGCCCGAGGCAGGAATCGAACCTGCGACAGCCGGCCGCTGGTGGCCGAGCGGTTCTGGCGCTACAGTCTGGAACCGCGCGACCGCTACGGTCGCAGGTTCGAATCCTGCCTTGGGCATGGATGTGTGTGTTGTCCTTAGTTTAGTTAGGTTTAAGTAGTTCTAAGTTCTAGGGGACTTATGACCTCAGCAGTTGAGTCCCATAGTGCTCAGAGCCATTTGAACCATTTCTTTTTTGAACCTGCGACCGTAGCAGCTGCGCGGCGCCGGACTGAAGCGTCTAGATACTTCTCCGATGTGATTTCCTCTAAGATACGGTTATCTGTAATGGAAGGGCACTAAAACCGCCCTCCTCGGTAACGTGCATTGTCCGTGTGGGGGTGGAAAAATAATGTACAGCATGTTAAAAGATCTATGTATATAAAATTTTATTCTTTGTGGACGAGATGAAAAGAAATATTTATTATGAAACAGAAACGTCACAGGCGTACCGTTTGCTCCAGTGGGTTCAAGAAGGTTTTTGACGCTAGTGATGTTCAGGGAAGGCGTTCAACCTGCCGTTTGATGATTATAGTTTCCGAGATGCTGTTGAAAATGTCGTACATTTTGATTAATGCGCAACTGGTATCTGCATGCTAACGGTTGCCTAACACGCTGAAAAGAACCAGGTGCTTCAGGAATAATGGCTGGAGATTGAGCCAAAAGGGCAACTAGCTCTTCTGGAATCTCTGTCTCTCTTTTTACGCTTTATACCCCTCCTCTAAAAGACATCCGCAAGAGTGAGGTCGGGAGAACGTGGTGGACAGGATACTGGCTAACCCCTCCCAATACCACGACTGGGAAAGCTATTGTCTTCATATTGTCTGACATCAACGGCAAAGAGGGATGGGGTCCCGTCATACTAGAGCCATAATAATCGTTGCTTGACTGCTACCGGGACATGGTGCAACATTTTCGGAGGTACTTCACGCGAAAAGATATAATGATTTTCTCCAGCGACCGTATTAAGCAGAAGATACGGTTCAGTCAGATGAGCCTGAACAACACCAGGTCACATATTTATGATAAACCTCTGTTGATGGTGGAACACAAGAGTTGCCTTACGATTTTCCAGCTCCCAGACATAGCTGTTGTGGCTGTCGAATATTCCTTCCCCTGCGAGGGTAGCCGCGTCAGTAAGCAAAACAGACGTTTGGAAATCAGGAATGTTTACTATTTGGTTCAAATGGTTCAAATGGCTCTGAGCACTATGGTACACAACATCTGAGGTCATCAGTCCCCTAGACTTAGACTACTTAAACCTAATCTCAGGACATCACACACATCCATGGCCGAGGCAGGATTCGAACCTGCGACCGCAGCAGGCGAGCAGTTCCGGACTGAAGCGCCTAGAACCGCTCAACCACCGCGGCCGGCCTACTATTTGGTGTAGATAGTATTGGTAAAATACCACGCCCTGGGGAGAGTCATTAGGTGATAGGTCTTGCACCTTGTGATACTTGAATGGATACATTGACGACTCGTACAGGATGTTGCACACATTGGCGTTGTAGGTATTTAATTCATTTGGTGTGGACAGCGTGCTGGAGCTGGCGTTGTCCTCAGTTTGCTGTAAGAAAGTTTCCTCAACGTGAACGATTGGTACACAGCAAAACCTATAAGTCTACCGTCGGTCTAGTCTCAAGGAGTCATGAAGACGGTCATCAGTTCTTTAAAAAATATAATTCGATAATATTCTTGGAAATCGTTTATAGTCGTCTTGCTGGCTGACTGCTGAATCGTGCTTCCCCATAAACGTGATGCATTTCAGCTAACTCGGTTGTAGTGGACTTAGCCATCCAGAATCTGTAAACATCAAGAGAATCTTTCACGTGATAGTGTAAGCCCGACATAAGTAGACCTTCTCTACCAAGTTTCCTAATAAAATGTATATTTTACACATTAAAATGTAGAAGTAAACAAAATGGTCTAGGGTTGCCCCCCACCCCCTTATTCCTGCATACATTTCCGTGGCGTAGTCCTGTGAGTCAAAGAAACCTGTGACCATTCGTGCTGCCCTACTTTGGATACGCTCAGTGTCCCCTGTTAATTCTATTTGGTGCGGTTCCCACAAACTTGAACAGTTTTCTAAATCTTCTTCAAATTGTTTCATCCAGGTTTTTGTATGACTGATTCCAGCTGTTATACACTGATATTGTACTCATAAGATTTTTTTTTTCATTTTGTAAAGTGCATAGTATCACATTTCAGTACATTTACACCTAGTTGCCAATTTTTAAATGATTTTCAAATCTTACCGAGATCTGAATGAATATTTTAGCAGATTGTTTCGGACAGTACTTCAACACAGATAACTGCGTCATATTGAAAAATCTACGATTTCTGTTAATATTGACTGGCAAGTCATTAAAACACAACATGAGCAGCAAGGGCCCCAATACTCTTCTTGGGACATGCCTGAAGCTACTTATGCTTCTATCGATGACTCTTCATCCCAGATAACATACTGCGTCCTCCCTATCTAGAAATCCTAAGCCAAGCACAAATTTCGTGCGATTCCCTATATGTTATTACTTTTGTTAATAAGCGTTGGCGTGGTATTGAGTCCAGCTCTTTTCTAAAGACGAAAAATATTGCGTCCAGCTGAGTGCTTAGGATCCACGTCTTTCGGGATGCCATGATAGGAAAGTGCAAATTGGGATCCTAATGATCGATGTTGTCGGAATCCGTACTACTTGGTATGGAGGAGCTCGTTCTGTTCGAGATACTTCATTATGTTTGAGCTGAGCATCTGTACTAGTATTCTACAAGATGTGGAAATCTTTGAGACTGGTCGGTAGTTTTGTGGAATATTTTCTATAACCTTCTTTTTGACTGGTGTGACCTGGGCATCACAGGGTACAGTTTTTTGCTCAAGGGAACTACGCTATGTTTTGGCTAAGGTGAGAGGCACCTCAGCTCAGTATTCTATATGGAATCGAAAAGGGATTTCATCGGTTCTGAATCCGTATTTAATTTTATTGATTTTGGCTATTTCTCAACGCCACTGCCCCTAACATACTACAGGGGGTGGACAAAAATATGGAAATACAGAGGTTAATGCATGCTTGACAATATATACAGATGCTAGCCAAGGCTCCAGATAGAGGTGTTGTGTTGGACCAAGAACGGCACGTCTGAATGCCCTCAGTAAGTTGTAAGTGTCCGTCGTGGTCAGAACAGTGTCCTGCGTAATTGTGAGTGGGTGTTTCCCAAGGTATCGGAAGTGTTTGGTGTTTCAAGATACATCGTATAGAAGATTTCCACTGCATACGGGGAAAGCGAAAAACATCACCCGCCAAGTCACACCGCGTTCGGAAATGAGTGATCGTTACAGACAGTCACTGAAGGGGACAGTAACGAAACATAAGAGGACGACAGCGGCAGAAGTCACTGCAAAACTGAATGTCGCTCCCGCGAAACCTGTCAGCACGAAAACAACACCAACAAAGCTTCGTAACCAGAAGTTGCAGATTGAGATGGAAATAAAAAACGAATCATTAGTGATGCAAATGCCCGTAACAGGGTAACGTGGTGCCGGAGCCATTCAACCCTGGGCTGTGGAGCAATGGAAGACATCATTTGGCCGGATGCGTCTTGTTTCGCACTGTTTACCCCCTGGCCGAGTTTACGTCTCAAGACTGATACATAGTGGGGGTTCGGTGATGGTTTGGAAAACCATATCGTGGTATTATAGGGGCCCCATGGTTACTCTGCAACGAGGCATTACTGCCAAGGGTTATGCGGCCGTTTCGGCTCACCAGGTCTATACCACGATACAATGTATGCTCCTGAATGGTGAAGCGCTGCTCGAAGACGACAACTCGCCTTGTCCAGGATTGGTTTTGGGAGCACCTGGATGAATTGCAGGATCTCCTATGACCACTGCAGTCACCAGATCTCAGTATTACTGAGCCTGAGAGAAGGGTGCATGGTCCTATCTACTTCCACCATCGTTGCCTGAACTTTCCTCTATTTTACAGGATAAACAGTATAAGATTCCCTTGAAAACCAATTAGTACCTGTATTTATTCATTGCTGGACGACTGGAAGCTGTTTTTAATGCCAACGGTCTTCCTATGTTTTCTTCCGTATATTTATCCATCCCTTTTATATCACTCATATTTGCAATGGTGCCAAGTTAAAGTGGGGCTGTAATTCTGTATCTTCCTTGGTGAAGGAACATTTGTAAACAAAGTAGAACATTTCTGGTTTTGCTTTGCTTTCTCAGCTTCACTTTCTGTGTCATCCTTGAGTGCCCGGGCACTAAATTTGGTGCATTAAATCATTAAATATCACCAGAATTCACTTTTAAGAATTTTTCCACAATATTTTGCTACGGTGGTCGTTGAAGATGGTGTAGGACTGGTAACTGGTGTCCATGTGCCTCTCCACGGCTGTTGTAAGTCAAGACATGTGATTGCATGTGCAAGCTGTTGTGCGGAATCAACGCAGAAAGATGGGTTGAATTGGAGACGTTTCTGAACGGCAGAAACGAGCTCTAGTGTTTGAACGTGCCCGTGATCACACCGAAAATAAACTGACATGAACTGTTGGTGCATCAAGGCGACTGTCCAACCTGTCTGTTGGGTTCAAATGGTTCAAATGGCTCTGAGCACTATGCGACTTAACTTCTGAGGTCATCAGTCGCCTAGAACTTAGAACTAATTAAACCTAACTAACCTAAGGACATCACACACATCCATGCCCGAGGCAGGATTCGAACCTGTGACCGGAGTGGTCGCTCGGTACCAGACTGTAGCGCCTAGAACCGCACGGCAACTATGGCCGGCTGTCTGTTGGGGATGTTGTACCTCTGGCAACCTTGTAACTCAGTGCAAAAGCAGGGGTCGTTTAAAGATACTAAAGGAGGGAGACTATAACGTCTTGTATTGGAAATGACAGTCGGTTTCGAACGCAACAGGAACTGCTGCTGTCGGTAAATGCAGATACTTCTTAGATTACGAAGGGAACTGCCATGAAACGGACATTTGTAGTCGTATACCTCTCAAAAAGCCATTGCTCAGAGCAGCAAAGAAAGCTGTACGCCTTGAGTGGGTCAAACAGCAAAGAAACTGGGCAGTAAATGATTGGTTTGTTATTGTTGCTATTTTTGAGGTGTACTGGCGTTCAACGGTGAGTTTATTAACACTGCACTGATTTGAGCTGGGCCATGTGCCCCAAAGAGTCTGAGATTGCTCATTTCCAGAAGATGCAAAACTCTGAGATGTTTAACCCATAGTGTGCGAGGGCAGTGTAGTTCAGCCAGGAGATGTTTTTGTCATTTGTTGGATGTATTTACCAACAGTGACTTGGGTCCACTCGCACAGGTGACTGTGAACATGAATGTTTATTTCAACGTTCTCGGTGACAGTGTATCCCTTTATTCTACATATTCACTATCAGTGGGCTTTGGTCACGTCTATCTTCCAAGATGACGACAGCTGTATTCATAGGGCTGCTTGCATACTTTCATGGTTTGAGAAACACTCTGCGCCTCAACTGGTTCACTAAACCACATGACCTTCTTCACTTTGTTAGGTAACAGGCGAATTGTGGCGCCCTGAAAATATCCTAAGTTCGCAGTTGGCATTGCCGCACGGGCCGCTCGGTGGGCTCGAGCTGCGTGGCAGGGGCCCTACTCTGTATCGTTCATATCGATCGGTGTAGTTGGTTCGTTTCGGTAGTGACGTTCTTTATCGAAATATCCTATTCAGTAAGCTTCTGAGACCAGTTACCGAACGGTCCTCCCACCAATTTTACGACAATTGTACCGAGAGGTTTTGAATTTCGGTGAGGCCCTGTCGATCGGTGAGCTGTGGTTTATGTACACCTATAATTTGTTATTTTAAACATATTTAGCGGTTTTAGCTTTGGATTTACTGATTGTGTTACTAAAGAATCACCAGAGAACGCATCCGGTTGGAAAGTGAGTTCATAATAGACTATTTTCTTTTGTTAGAAATATGGTTAGGTTAGGTTGTTACTGTGAATGATTACATCCAAACAGAAAACGTTTTCGGTCAATATTCTCTCAAAATACGTGTTATTTTAATTCAAATAAGAGTTTAAAGATCATTAAATAGCAAGACATTGGCTCAGCTTACGTATATTACATGAGTGTGAACTGACTTTACTAGTGACTTTGTGTACTCTTTCCCACAAATGGTTTAGTTAGTAATTATCGAAACGTTTTTACGACTTTCAAGTAACAATGGAAAGTAATTACGTGAAGTCTGATACTAGAAACCTTCCAAACTGGCCGGCCGCGGTGGTCTCGCGGTTCTAGGGGCGCAGTCCGGAACCGTGCGACTGCTACGGTCGCAGGTTCGAATCCTGCCTCGGGCATGGCTGTGTGTGATGTCCTTAGGTTAGTTAGGTTTAAGTAGTTCTAAGTTCTAGGGGACTGATGACCACAGCAGTTGAGTCCCATAGTGCTCAGAGCCATTTGAACCATTTTGAACCTTCCAAACTATTACGCATTTCTGACTTACGTAGCATCGTTTCGCAACGAAATCAGCCTACGTTCCTCCGCAATAGTACAAGAATTCAGGGACGTACAGTTGTTGTTTAGCGTAGCCAAGTGGTTAGCGCGCGGGAATACTGCATGTAAAGCCACGGGTTCGCACATGGATGGGCGCAGAAATATTTTTTCCACTTCATATATGCAACACGTTCTGAGACATTGTTATTCGTGTGAGTTAAGATTTTTCTGCAATGTTACTTACATGTAAGAGCGCACATTCTCAGTAATGATTTCGTGATTTCTGTGTGTTTAAAATACGAAATATGAAATTGTTGGAGATGAAATTGCTGTGAGTGAAACAACCGACAGTGACCTTTATATTTTTTCTTGTCAGAAATAATTCACTATTTTTTCCGAATATGTAGTGATTTCCGAGTATGCGGTTAGACAGGAATCTAAGAGCACAACTTAAATTACTGGGAATGTAACTAGCAGCAGTCGTCTTCATAATCATGCTTGTCACAAGTCTTTATCTGCGATCAAATCGTCAACAACAGTAGACAGAGATGAAAGATCTCCACCGCGATATTTTTAGACTGTAGCACCTATACGAAACTTTTTCATTCATGAGATGCATGTTATCAACTTCGACGAACTGCAGGAGCTCTCGAAACGCGTTTTTTCAATTTTATTTTTAAGACGGAAATCGTTGACGGATCATATAGGGAAATGGGCTACTTAATCATTTGGATCTCTAAGAGCGAGTTATAACCACATTCTGTTTATCTTCTTATTCTTTTAGCACAGGTTATAAATACTGGCCAAAGCTGTTCAATAGTAAGTGTCTCTCCATACCCAGGGTTGCTGTTTTTGTTTTAAAAAAAATACCCATAAACGACAATCACGATAGCAATCCTAAACACTCTTTCAGTGTCAATGAACTGTGAACCTACTGACCTCATTTTCGTCCGACATTTCCGCTGGTATTTTAGCAACACTTCGTACTGCGAAAACGCAAGTTAGGCACTGCGAAGAATAGCGCGCCTGTGTCGTCTGCTAGCCGCTTTGTGTTCGTGGCGCTGTGCGCGCTGAAATGCGCATGCGCGGCCGCTTGCTTTTGATTGGCTTGCGCTACGCGAACCGACAATAGCGCTTCTGTTCTCTAGACCCGAACGGTATCGCTACCGAAATGCATACTGAATAATGATGGGACTCTAATTCGAGTACTAGACCGTTCGGTGCTCTTGAGTACCGAAACGATCGGCACAATGGCGGAAAGATACAGAATAGGGCCCCAAGCCGAGCACATGGTGCCGGACATAGGCCGAAGTAAGAGGGGTCCAGCCTGATCTCGTGGCTGGGAATTCCATGTTGACGCTGTAACGAGGACGGTGCTTTGTGTCGATGAAGGAGATGTGTATGCTGGGAGTGCCAATGATGGCGGACTTTAAGAAACCATAATAGAAGACATTTCACAGTTTGTATAGAAATTAATAGTAGCAAGATGAATCATGATACCTCAAAAAGAAACATGTACCGGGCCGGCCGGTGTGGCTGTGTGGTTCTAGGCGCTTCAGCTTGGAACCGCTTGACCGCTAAGGCCGCAGGTTCGAATCCTGCCTCGGGTATGGATGTGTGTGATGTCGTTAGTTAGTTAGGTTTAAGTAGTTCTAAGTTCTAGGGGACTGATAACCTCAGATGTTGAGTCCCATAGTGCTCAGAGCCATTTGAAACATGTACATTACCATTATTTGTACGACGATTCTGATGGTGGAAACAGATTTTGAATATATTTATTAGTTTAATGTTTGATATCTGATGATAAATTATACAAGTAACACCCAGCAATGAATTTCCAAACTCTAAACGGCTCACCCGATTTCGACGATCTAAATGTTAGTGTAAACCTAAATTGGTATGAATTACAGTCATGTAACTTAAATAGTACATGAGTTATTGGAGGTCAAAGTGGGCGATTACTATCGATGGCGTCAGGCCATAAGTACTCCACAGTTACACAAAAAAACGGTAGCAGCATGCTTATAAATATATTTATTCATCTATGTCTTTGTTTCTATCCGAAACATACTATTCATGAAGAAATTGGTTAAATTTTTACTGGGTTTTAGAAAACACAGGGACATTACGCTACTGGCCTAACTTTTGTTGCTATTCCTTTGATATATATTTATTTAATTTTTTGATGTATTTAATAATGTGTGTTAGAGCGTGTTTATGGTCCAGCCGTAGGAATATTTATTTAATTTCAAGTTATTTAAATTTAAATCTAGTGTTTCATATGTTTTTCAATATGTTTGTGATTGTACGTTGGCTTGGAGACATGGAGGGAGCGCTCGAGCCAATCACAGCGCTCGTTACTAAGAGAGACGTAGGGAGTTTGAGGAGGAGCATAGTTTCCGGAGAGGACACTGGGAGTTCTGAACACTGCGGCGTGAGGGACAGTCGCACAAGACAGGACGGTCTGAGGAACGGTTTGGACAGTGGAGCAGTTTGCGAGTTGTCGCGGAGGATAGAAATATCTCGGAGTGCTGACCTGTGCTCTTGTGTGATTTCCGTGGCTACTGCAGTGAAGACGTAGTATGCGTTCAGAAGTGAATACCTCGCGAACCAAGTTTTTGTTCATAACTAATTACGTGAAGTAGTAATCTATTGTTTCCCTCTTATTCAACTTATATTTTATTTAACTGCTGGACCATCCACACCAATAAGTGTTTTGCAGAAATATACCGCATTCTCAAAAGTACTTCTATTATCGTACTCATCATTGAATGTCGTGAAGATAGTACCTGTAGATTTTATTTAATTGCAATCTTTCATTTATAAATTTATATGTTACATTCATAATTCCCAATTTCCGAGTGATAGAAACCTTCGACCATTCGATTCATGTGGGGATTCTTATCGTATACTGTAGACTCAGCAGTACTTCGCATGTAATGCAGCAACTACATATCCCATCCCCTAGACAACGAAACCAGTCAAAACTTTTAATATTGCAATACTGAGTCAAAGGGTGCGTAGTTGAGGGCCACCCACGCCATTTCCTTTTATGAAAGCCCGCAGCTTAGAAAATGTCTGGTACTATTTAGAATGTTGGGTGAAACGTAGCAATCATCACTCCCACAAATGATAACTTTTGTGGACCTCACAACTTTAAATACGGCTGACAGCAGCTACCGTAAGGAAATTTTCAATAAATATACAGCCAACCAGATGCATAACTTTACTCTAAAATTTGGGCCGGCCGCTATGACCGAGCGGTTATAGGCGCTTCCGTCCGGAACTGCGCTGCTGCTACGGTCGCAGGTTCGAATCCTGCCTCGGGCATGGATGTGTGTGATGCCCTTAGGTTAGTTAGGTTTAATTAGTTCTAAGTCTAGGGGAGTGATGACCTCAGATGTTAAGTCCCATAGTTCTCAGAGCCATTTTGCTAAGTCCCATAGTGCTTAGAGCCATTGGAACCATCTAAAATTTGACAAAGTTTCGATACCTCTAAGTTATCTTCTTCAGAATGAAGTCACATAAATTGTATGACATTTACAATTTTGACGTCATGCAATTTGAGTGACTTCCTTCAGAATTAGACACACTTAGTGGTATCTAAACCTAGTCAAGATTTTCACATTAAACTCACGCAGCCGGTTGGCTGTATATCTCTTATATCGAAAATTTTCGGGATTGCTGGCTGGCTGGATATAGTATAGAAATCTGTGGTCTCTCTTCATCACCAATGAGCGACCTTTATCAAGGCTGCAGAAGGTGTTATACAATAAGAGCGTGATGTCTCCTGGATGTAATTAATTTTTTGTCCAGTGTACTTGATATTCAGTAGGGGAACGTAGTCTTCAGCAGAAAAGGAATCCATAGTAGGGGCAGACATTAACAGATTATGCACAGCGGTCATAATAAAAATTGCATGAAAATTATTTCATCCACTTTAAGACATGCAAACCCCTTACACCATCCTCGTTCGTACCAGACGATGTTGAGTAGGGTTACGTATCTTAATGTGCATGAAATATTTTATGAGCACCTCCTATTTTGGCCACCCAGTGTGGTAATTAAGTTGAAATAAAAAGATTATCTCATGATGAGAACAGGTGAAGAGCGCATGAAAGGTCACAGGAGATCTGAATTAAAAAAAGGGAGATAGGGTGATGCTAAGCCTATGGCTGTCAACTTAATCATCGACTTCTGGTAAATTGTTGTCCTAAGGATTATTTATTTCTGGCTGATCAGTTTTCACAAACTTAAGTTTCAAATTTTGCTGTCTTCTAGTGATGAACTCTGTGGCATTTAATCATCATCCGTTTATGATAAGTCTACTCAGATTAACAGCGAAATTGCGATATTTTGTCTCAACGTTCCGACAAGATTCCCACTCATGATCTTCAGGCGAAGCGTCGAGTTCATCTCCAGAGTCTTCCATTACAACTTCTCGACTGCAGACTTCTCTGCCGGGAGCCCAGTGAATGGGTCAGTCGCATAGCCCCGTAAGATGTCCGAACCGTTTTGCTCTCGCCTGTGGTGTGTGTGGTCCAGCGGCTATAAAGGAAGGAACATTTCGCCTGAAGATGACGAATAAAGAACCTTGTCGAAACATAGCGAAAACATGACGGCACGAGTCGGCTGAAACCCGAGAAGATTTCAACAGTGAAAATCGCCAGAAAGTATGCATTCGCGTATCACTGTAATTGTTGTGAATTAACCTAATATAAGACACTAATACAAATGTAGCAGAGAGGCCGACCCAAGCGGCCGCGCGTAAGTCCTCCAGCATCTGACCAGACTGTCCCACATTCAGGCCATCCACGCGCCGGTAGGTTCCCGCGATAAAAGACGGCGCCAGCAAAAACAAAAGCGGAGAGCGAAAGAAACGGGCCGTGGTGCGCGAGGCGCTCGACGCCTCTTGGGCAGAGCCCTCCCTAGCCAGCCCGCCCTCGTCAAATGAAGCCTATCGACCTGGAGGCGGCGTGCGCAGGCGCGCGCTCCGTGCTGTGCCGTGGCCGTGGCGGCAGCCTCGCCGCGCCTCACGTGCTCGCAGTCGGCCGTGCGTCGCGACTCGCAGTCCGCGGCCCTCGACAGCGCCTGCCACAGGCAACCCGCCACGCACCACCCGCCACTCGCCACCTGCCGCCGTCGAATAGGCCGCCCCCAGCACTCGCAGACCACTCACGCAAACCGGCAGGTAGGTTGCACACACACGTCATTGTCTTCCCTTCCATTCACCCGAGTACTCCGTCTTCTGCAAACCACTGTTCGGTGAGTGGCAGAGAATAGTTCCTACGTTTTTTCGTGTCAGAGCAACAAAATTTACCAAAACACAGTATTCCACTATCGATAAAACTTACGTAGCGGACCATTTTTTCCCTAGTTTACGCACGATGTATGTTAATAATATGCATCAAATGCTCGCTGGAGACTTGTCCATAATCTAACATACTTTTTCTGAATCTACTTAGCAGTTTTAGTTTTGACAGGGAAAGGTGGGGTACGTATGGCAAAGTGCAGTAAATATGGCACGAACGTAAACATTAGGCTACGGCACAGGTCAATCTGTTACCACAACCATTATGTAGCATTCACATTCGTCGGATTCACCAAATCATCAACAAATTATCATTTTCCAGACTAACCTAGACCTTGGGCTACACTTCAGATCAACCTGTCAACACAACCAAGATTTCAGTGGTGGTCCAATACTACACTGTAACCCAATTATCCCCCTTGGTCCAGTTATGTACACAGTCATTACTTATCATCAGCTGATTTCAGCGATGTTTCATAGTACCTGCTCTTCTGATACACTTAAATGGTATAAAGTCACTTTTTTAGCGAATACATCGTGCGTCACATTCATACATAATAACTGACGAAGTAAACTCGAACGACATTAAGATTTGACTCTCGTTGACCTGCTGAGTAGCACTACTACCACACTGTCATACGTAGCTAAACGTAAAACTTACGATATATTGCTCACGTATGTTTTGTGTATTTACTAACGCATGCGTTATCGTACTAGAGTTACTCTATTAGTATAAGAATGCGAACGTTGTTCTCGTTCTTGTTTACTACACGAGCAATTGCAGATGAACGCGACAGGCATAATAGTGTGTACACCGCCACAGGGCCAACATTGTAAAATACGGGGATTAGGTAACACACAATGCAAATCACATGAGGAGTCACATAGAAGTGGTACATCGCTGCTGCCAGTTGACAGTGTAAAAACAAATGACTCTGATCATAACCTATACCTTTTGCCATCATCAACCACAACTCCTGTTGTTTGTCTTCTTTGTATCTTTACTGATCGAACTAAAGAAAACTGTTTCGGTATTACCCAGGAAAAAACTGAAGACCCAGTCAATGTCTAGGGAAAAACTGAAGACCTAGTCAATGTGACCACACTGTCGTGTTTACAAATTAGCAAAGATATGGAGGAATTACCATCAGCGTACCCACTAGTGGACCACAATATTATTGCACCTGGCGGTGAAGGCACCTCGGTCGGCTTTCAGTGAGTTTTGTCGTGATGTTTCATGAGAACACGGTGAACCATTTGACAGTATATGAACAGTCCTCGTCAAATCATTTACAACGCGATGCGTTTTCCTGTGCCAGCACTGGGCTTGTTTACTGTGACGTCACTGAATCTTTCCGATAACAGACACGGGAGACCAAATGCAGTAATGTTGTGGTCTGCTGCAACTCTTATAGTTGCACAGCTGTCACCCGATACACGTCTATACGTCTGTGCCCTGCATACCAGCACAAATAAACGTTGACTTGCGCTCTCTTTTGACAATAGTCCTTAAGTACTACCACTTCGAAAGTATTTATTCACAGCATTGTTGTTCTTGCTGTTGTGGTCTTCAGCTCTCAACCCTAGCCTATTCCGTGAAAGCCTCTTCATCTTTCCCTACTTACTGCAACCTACCTCCATTTGAACCTATGGACGATGTTCAAGCTCTGGTCTCCCTATACAGTTTTTATCCTCCAATTTTCCCTCTATCACCGCACTGACAGTCCCTAGTAGCCTCAGGATGTGCCTTAACCCTAGATCACTATCCCTCGCAAAATTTAGGATTGGAGCAGACCGTCAAATAGGACATTTGCTACTTAATTTGGTATGTAATATGCCATTGGAGATCTAATAATTGTAATCTAGAAATTACGACTTCCTTTGAATAACTATCGAGTAGTGCCATTACTGTGGTTTTGTAGGAATGAAACATTTTCATTGCTTTAGTGTTTTATGGTTAATCACCTAGTGTCTAGCAGCTTTTCTCCAGGAAATCGACTAACTACCTCTTCCTTACTTATTCAACCTACCCTTCTAATATTCAGCATTCTTATGTAGAATCACATTTTAAATCTTAGAGTCTCTTTATGTACGAGCATTTTATTGGCCACATTTCACATCCGTATCAGGCTATATTTCACCCAATACCTTCACAAAAGACTTCCCAACACATAAATTTATGTTCGATATTAACAAATTCCAGTTTTTTCAGAAACGTTTCTAATGCTGTTGCCAGTGTGCATTTTATACTCTCTCAAGTTAGCACATCATCACTTATTTTGCTGCCCAAATAGAAAAACTTATCTACTGCTCTTAGTGTCTCATTATCTAATCTAATGCCCTCAACATCGCCCGATTTAATTCGTATTAAGCGTATCATTTCACGTTCCGTTGAAGGAAACAGTGGCCACTTTCATCTTGCCTTCTTTTTCCGTACGACTCCAGTGTAGTATACCTTTCCTAAAACTATGACGTCTCGTTCGCAGATGAGGACCTATTTACTCTGGCATGTTCTAGAACCGAATCCCATGGACAAAACAGTTTTCCTCAGATTTTCCTTGCTAGCCTTATATAATTTGTCTGTGCAACAAAACCTGTGAAATCTTCACAAAATTTTCATTTCCTTGTACTGTTCGTCCGCAGCTCGTGGTCGTGCGGTAGCGTTCTCGCTTCCCGCGCCCGGGTTCCCGGGTTCGATTCCCGGCGGGGTCAGGGATTTTCTCTGCCTCGTGATGACTGGGTGTTGTGTGCTGTCCTTAGGTTAGTTAGGTTTAAGTAGTTCTAAGTTCTAGGGGACTGATGACCATAGATGTTAAGTCCCATAGTGCTCAGAGCCTTGTACTGTTCATAATATCGCAGAAATTGTTGCACAACAGCACATGTACTGGTATAGTCTTTTTGGATATTTACAGTGTGATTGTTCGCTCAGCATTGTGTTCCTACTTCTATAACTTGCAGCATATAGACTTACTCAAGTGTAACATTTTGTTTGCACATTCCGTCACTTTCTCCATCGCACGCAGTGTCATTCCTTTCTCTTTCTTATAGTCAACAAATCGAATAACGTTAACAGCAAGCCATCGTGACTGCAGGTGACGCCATTTTCCGTGATCGTTTTCCACTCTCCCATTGCGATGCAACAATGCGCAATACTTTGAACTCGATTATCGTTGTACGTAATTACGTGACCAAGTTACCTTCCTCTACGGCCGTATCCACGGTCCGCTTTATCGTGTAATAATAATAATATACGATGGTTTTGTTGACATTTTCCACCATACCACCGCAAAAAGAAAAAAACATCTCCACTTGCACAAGTGGTTTATTATCACTACCTACTGGTTTCTATTAATTTGTAATCAATTCAGATACTCACTATGGGATATTTTCCCAAGCCAGGATTCGCATCCGATACATAAGGTTCAAATGGTTCAAAAATGGTTCAAATGGCTCTGAGCACTATGGGACTTAACATCCGTGGTCATCAGTCCCCTAGAACTTAGAACTACTTAAACATAACTAACCTAAGGACATCACACACATCCATGCCCGAGGCAAGATTCGAACCTGCGACCGTAGCAGTCGCGCGGTTCCGGACTGAGCGCCTAGAACCGCGAGACCACCGCGGCCGGCCGATACATAAGGAAGACGACTACAGTTTTAAGGATGCACAATGATATTTTCTGAGAATTTTGACGTAATGTGAACCGTGATCTCCCGTAGGTCGTTACAGGATAGCATTTCGTTTGATTTGGTAACCTCATTTATATCCGTATCTGTAACTGTGCTGAAAATCTCTGCACAGCACTGCAAATGTAGGTTGTAGCGCTATATGTCTTGTTTGGAAACAAAATTGTACAATCACTCATGGTACTTACTGTCGACAACAATAATGCGCTGTTTCCTATACCCCTGAACTTCATATTCAGTATCGCTCGCTTCTGTCTCGTGTTTTCTTTTTTTGTTCTGGATGTGTTAACGGTGATACACGGCGGTGTGGACAGGTTTACTAACGAAGAGTCGGTCAATATGCGCCTCGTGTACGGACGCACTAAATGTTAAGCTCCTCCCGCAGTGACGGTAACCATATCACAATTCTTTCGCCTCTGGGGATTGCTTCATTACTCTTTGTTTTGTGTTGTACGTTTTGGCGATTGCATGTTACAAAATTCCCCTTTGCGTATGTATTTTCACAAAAACAATGATAATTGGGATAATAAACTGAATATCTGATTACACATCCACATTTTTCAGTTTTTTCACTGAATAGAGTCTCTTGGAATCTCAACGCTAGCTTTTTCTTTCATACATTCAATGCTCTGGCGTCTTACGTTAGGTTTTTCTACAGTGTGAAAATTATTTGAACTCACAAACTCTGGGAGGTTGCACGGGACATCAAAACAAATGTATATATGGTTCTCGGGCGAGACGTAGGGTGTCATAGTGAAAACTCCACAATATTTCGTCAGCGCAACTGGCCGACATCTTCAGGTGCGACGAACACACTGCTAAGGCAGGACCAGGGCTCCCCATTTATGCCAGTTTTAGGCAGGAAGTGCGCATGCGTGGAGGCGCCAAATTCGGTGGCCAATAGCGACGATATCAACTGATAGCTGGAAGGACAGTAACGCCACCTACAGGATGAAGAACCAAATACTTCGGCGCACGCGCGGAGGCTGCCGCCGCTGCTCTGCGCTGCCATCGGCAGCCCCAGCGACCTCTGTCGGAAGCCGCAAGCAGTACTGCGCGTCCACGTAGGCGCCTTGATTATCCTCCCGTTGTCAACAGGATATTTATGTTGCTGGCGAATCGTCGTCCGTCTTATGACCAAAAGTATTCCTCTCTGCTCGAAGCGACTTCAATATGGCCAGTGCTGGATCCCATGCTGAACTAAGCTGAAAGCCCGTGTCTCTATTTGCAAGATTCGTCGAGCTACGTATTTCCACTGCTTCCTTAATAACACTGTTCCAGTACGAACTCGTCGATGCGAGAATTTTTGTATGTAGGTAATTCATAGAATGGCCTGTACTGAGACAATGCTCGGCCACTGCAGACTTTTCTGGTTGCTCCAGACGAGTGTAGCGTCGGTGTTCAGTGCATCTCTCTTCTACAGTGGGACAAGATGTACGACATGCCGCAGCTACAATGAATCTCGTAAACATCGGGTCTTCTTAGGCCAAGGCTGTCCTTAGATGAGCCCAAGAGAGCTCTGAGTTTTGCCGGCGGACGAAAAACACATTTAACTTTATGCCTCTTCAATAGTCTTCCTATTTTTGAAGAGACACCGCCGATGTATGGCAAGATGACCATTCCCCTTTGTTCTTCGCCTTCTTCCACTGCCTCACGTTGGGTAACCCGCTTTGGTTGTAAGGCACGGCGAATCTCCCGTTCGGAGTATCCATTTTGTTGGAAAATGGTACGCAGATGGAGTAGCTCATTGGATAAATTGTCTGAGTCTGATATGGCTCGTGCTCTGTGGACCAACGTCCTCAGTACGCCACTTCGTTGCGAAGGATGGTGACGGCTGGTGGCCTGTAAATATAAGTCCGTATGTGTTGGTTTACGGTACACTGAGTGACCTAACGTGCCATCTTGTTTTCTCCGTACCAACACGTCCAGGAATGGAAGTTCGCCGTTTTTCTCCATCTCCATCGTGAACTTGATGTTGGGATGAAGCGAGTTAAGATGCCCAAGAAAAACATTCAGCGATGCAATGCCGTGAGGCCAGATAACAAAGGTGTCGTCCACATATCGCCAAAAACACGTAGGTTACAAATCCGACGTCTGGAGCGCTCTCTCCTCGAAGTCTTCCATGAAAAGATTAGCCACAGTGGGAGACAGGGGACTACCCATTGCGACGCCGTCAGTCTGTTCAAAGTATTGTCCATTAAATAAAACGTATGTCGAGGTGAGCACATGTTGGAATAACTCTAAAAGTTCCCCATCCAGCTTCTCGCTAATGAGCAACAACGATTCCTGCAATGGTACACGAGTAAAAAGTGAGACTACGTCAAAACTCACGAGTATATCTGATGGTGCGAGTCGTAAGTTCTTGAGCCGACGAATAAAGTCTTGTGAGTTACGGATCAACACATCAAAACAAATGTTTTTTCCTAGCGTCATATTTTCGTTTAAGCATTTTTAAACCGGTGGAGTAAGTTTTCTCTGGATAAAAATTAATTACCTTGCATGGGATACTGGATAGATTTTTTCTAAGATGTTTTTCTGTGAGGCACCTTTCCAAGAGGATGTCAAATCTTACTCACAACAGACAAAAAGTAACAACACAGTTGTTATCTCTTAATTACCAAGAGACAAGAACATTAAAAACTACACAATTACTTCAATTTCAGTAGCGCTTCAAAAATTCGACCACTGACTTGTGAACAAATTTTACACTGGCGGGTCATATTCTGTGTAACACGGTCAAAGTCCTTAATTTCTGCTGCTGCTGCTAATATCCCGGCAACCAGATCCTCTTCTGACTCAACATGGGTTTTGTAAAGGAGTTTGGGCATCACTTCCCATACACAAAAGTCCTCATGGGCCCAGAGGTGTCAAATCAGGGGATCGAATAGGCCAAGGTACAAGACCACCTCTGCCAATCGAGTTTGATTGAAACTGTCGTTCAAGAATCGATGCATAGGGGAGCCTCTGAGATGTACCGGCGCCTCGTCTTGCTAGAACCTCAAGCGCTGTCTTGTAGCGAGTGGCATGTCATCAAAGAATTCTCGCAAAGCTCTAGCGTGGATACTGTAATAATGCCTGCCACTTAATGGCCTAGGTAGGAGATATAGTCAAGTTAAACAGTCCCCAACAACAACTGATCGGACGTTCTCATGTAATATCGCACTTAATGAGAGCGAGTAAATGTGACATTTGGATCAAACTCACACCAAGCATGCGAATTATGGATGTTGAAGATCCCATGATGTCCGAACTTTGCTTCGTTTGTCAACAGCATAGAGGATGGAAATGTAGGATGCATCTGACACTGTTCAGGGAACCGCTACGAAAACTGCGCTCCGATTGGTTAATCATTTGGTTCCAGATCATGCACCCACTGTACGTGAAATAAAAGTAAGAACTGCTCGTGAAGGACATTTCTTATACTCTGATTCGTCCCCATGTTACACGCAGTTGGTGCGAGTGTCGACAGAAGGATCTTGCTCCGTATGCTGCAGTCAGCTTCCTCAAATTGCAGAGTTCTTACTGTAAGCGTTCGTCCCTGTCCATGTAATCTACTATAATCTACTAAATAGCCCGGTCTCTCGCAAACACTGACAAGTAGCAGTAAACGTGGAATGATGGTACGACGAATGGGATATTGTTGTTGATAAACCCCGAGGCGCTGCTTGTCTTCTCTTTCGCTGTGTAAGAAGCACCAACCTTCACTATACTCACGCCGTGTTTATCTCTCCATTAGTAAACAAGTACTATGCTGGGTCAAGACGTACAACTAAATGTGAATGTGAAATTGCTATTACAACTGAAGAGCGAAGCCGGCCGGTGTGGTCGAGCGGTTCTAGGCGCTTCAGTCTGGAACCGCGCGACCGCTACGGTCGCAGGTTCGAATCCTGCCTCGGGCATGGATGTGTGTGATGTCCTTAGGTTAGTTAGGTTTAAGTAGTTCTAAGTTCTAGGGGACTGATGACCTCAGATGTTAAGTCCCATAGTGCTCAGAGCCATTTGAACCATTTTTCAAGAGCGAAGTCTGCCCTCTACAGGTACAGCGGAACAGTTACGGCGACAAACGAGTCAGTACATCCCTCCACTCACAGGAAATAATAACATGAGAGAAAAATATTTGTTTTGATCTTCCGTGCAACCTCCTAGAGCATGTCGGTGTAAATTAGTTTCATCCAGTATAATGTCTTTCTCATAAAAGAGACTACCCACAATATTTGTGTTCTTGTTTCTTGTAACAAATAATGCCACTGTTGTTAAGTGATATTTATACGTAAACATGATCTTTATTCATTAAGTACGGAAATCAAATAGCCGTTGATAAATGTAATTAATTATATTTCTTCTCAATTTGGGCTGAAATTTACTAAAGGGTCCCCAGCGCAGTGAATGTTAAGCAACAAAATTTTTCAATTGTTATGTTAATTTCAACTGTACATTGCACATATTTGTAACAGATAATATTTCTATCTCCTACTTTTCCAGTTCTATTGTCTAGTTTTATGTAGTGCGCTCTAGAAATAATTTTCTTGGCGAAACATATTATCTTCTTACTCCTTTCTCCTACGACTGCTTCCGTTTTATTATTTTATGTGTGAATGTGTTTCATAAAGTGCATATCCTACAGATCTTAAATACTTGAGCTCTCAAAATTTGTCTCATCGCAAAAATCTACTTACTTGCCGCTTATGTCACAAATACGAATACTGTTCGTCACTGGATAACTAAGCGTCATTTAGGTTGTTAATCTGGATCTTTAACAGTCGCAAGCAGTCCGATTTTACCATGTCTGTCTCTTATACCTCACGATACGCGGCTAATTTTTTGCAGTACCTTTATCAACTCGCCGGCCGGAGTGGCCTTGCGGTTCTAGGCGCTACAGTCTGGAACCGCGAGACCGCTACGGTCGCAGGTTCGAATCCTGCCTCGGGCATGGATGTGTGTGATGTCCTTAGGTTAGTTAGGTTTAAGTAGTTCTAAGTTCTAGGGGACTGATGACCTAAGAAGTTGAGTCCCATAGTGCTCAGAGCCATTTGAACAATTTTTTATCAACTCAATTTAAACAAGTAATGAACTTTAGCAAGTATTGGCATTTATACTGTACACTACACTTGCTGCAATGCTTAATATTTTTTCTGCAGTTTTTCGGTTTTGTTCCACATTTTATCATAACCTACTTGCTATACCTCTATTTTGAACCAGGCAGTTTACCTTTCACTACACACTCTAGCACTAGTTTTTATAAATAAAAAATCGAGTCTTTTTTGCTCTCTACTGTACTGATCCTTTGAGTAGCTGTATAGTCTCTCGTATTATAAACGTGAGATAAGTAATTAATGCATCCTCTGTTATGTTACAACAGGTATGAAGAATTACTGTGTATATGTTGTTTATTGTTAGTGATAGAGTATGAGCATCAAATAGCAGAGAAGTATCCACCTTTTATCAAATTTCTCTGCTGTTGTATGTAAGATAAATGTTACATTGACTACGCGCATCAAGTTTTAAATGAAGAACACGAAATATTGTGTTTTAGAAGTAGCTGGCTTGCTTAATTATTTTGAGACCGCGAATTTTGAATATTTTATGTGCGCCAGTCTTGTTAACATTGTCGCATCAGACTTGGTGATTAAAAAGAAAAGAACAAGCGGGTTCTGTATAATTACTGCAGCTGTTACTCATCTCAGTGAAAGAGCCATTATGGCGGCTAAACAGATTAAGTCCAGGCCAGCTAATTCTTGTCATGAAAAAAATTCACCGACTTCTAAAGTATGAACTGTTAGAATACCCAACACTAAGAAGTAGATAACCACAATACAATATGCCTAATTGATCGTTTTCATAATTATTCTCCAAAACAATAAATATAATTACTACATCCATACAGCCGTACATATGAAGGGTAGGAGGGGAGCAAATAACGCATGCAGTGACAAGAGAATGTAGTAAGACAAAAAAATGAAGGTATTTCCAGAGTTATCAACATTCTGAACTTACATATTTGCAAGCCTCCTTTTATCATAAAATAAAATAGTAATTTTCTTCCTAAAATTAAGTCACGAAAGAAAATTGTGTCTCTAGATGCACCAGTTCCAGTTCATCAGAATCTTCAAATAACTAATGAACTTAAATAACTGTTGGCTTTAACTTAGATTGTACAAATACCTTAACAGTAACGATTATTATGTATTCTGCCGCTTTCCCAGGTTTTTTCTTACTTTTGTTGAAATATTTTCAGAAATCATTTAATGCAGGTTAGGCGTTACCTCATGTACTCCTGTTTTTAACCTCAGATTTTTGTACGAAGCTCCATGCACTTCCGTACAAAATCTCAGACAGGCCCTATCAGTATTTGTACTGTCTCGCTGTGAAAAAACACTGTTCGCAGCTTTATATTTCTTCTAGTGTGAGCAAGAACCGACATGTGCCCTATCTGAATCGGTATTTAACCTCTACCCAATTAGTTAGCGTCATTTATATTACTGGACAAATGTATCTGTTAATGATTCAACGCTGGTGTCATATCGTAGTTATTGACATAAATTTTATTAGTCTGTACATGTTTCGGCTTTAATCATTGAAAGAGTATTCAGTAGATTCATTTATTAGCCAACCCACAATAACATGTCACATCTAAGCCTATCGACAACTTCATTGTCATACGTGTTGCTGCGTAGGAAGTCGTGGCTGTTACCAGTTTTGAAAGTTGTGTCAGTCAGCTTCAAGCACAATGTTAACTAATGCTGTCCTCATCAAGATATGTTTGAATTTGGGAAGATCATGCTCCAGTCATCGGGTAAAATCACACAAGTACCCGCGTACACTGCAAGAGATCACTTAAAACCAGTCCATTAGTTCCGTAAAAATCTCAATAATCAACAATAAGTAAGACGAAGACAGTCTAATATTTTGTAGAATATGTGGGCTGGCTTTTATTCACACAGTTTAATTTTCTAGAATTGGTGTTAGCGCTTTGCATGAGAGTGGTGTACGATCTCCCGAAATCAGTCGCTCTTTCTGTTGCGTGAATATATATAGCCATCTAAAGCACTAAACATTAAATTAACTATTGTTTAAATAGCATAAACGTAAATTGTGAATGAAGCTATTTGAAACCACTTTCAGGATCTCGATGATTATAGCTCTTAAATAGGAAGCATATTTTTTTCCTCCCATTTTTTAATTTAAATGGAATAGAAGCGTGTTAGGGTTTTTTATTTTATTTATTGCCAAATTATAGACCTGTTACCTGATGTTTAAAACAGGTCGTACATCTTACAATTTTCGTTTTTCATCTTTTTACAGTTTTCTTTCCTTTTTTTATCCACAACATTTACAAAGAATGGTTCAAAATAACAATAATTTGAGGTTGAAATATAAATAAAATTTTGTTGTTTTTAAGAAGAATATAAAAAGAAGATAGGATAGATGAGAGATATGTTAGTACCATCACCGAGTGTGACTGACGGTGAATACCTCGGAATGGTTTCATCGAGCCGTTGACCGCCAGTCACACACACACACACACACGCAAATGGTTATTAGTAGAGAAATAATGTTTCTTATCCTATTTGTTACTAATCCTATGCATTAACTACATTAGGTGTGCATCCATGTACAGCATTTGGTGTTTTCTTGGCTAGATTGCCATCAATTTGCTTATTTACTATCACATCTCAGCTTCCTCCTCTTGTTCCTCCCCGTTGTCACTATTTTCGCTGTCACTGTAGGTATCGCTGTCCACCCTCTGGAGATTGTTGTTACGCTGCACATAGGCATGTCTGTGATGTCGTGTCCGCATATACTCTTCATGTGTTGTTTTTGAAATACTGTTTGTCAGTGCGTTTAATTGTGCCCATTGTTCTTCGTCTCTTATTGCGGTGTATATATCTGTGTCTGTATCTGTGTAATCTAAGTGTAGTGTATGTCTATTGTTCGCGTATTGCCCGCAGAAAAAGACAGTGTGTTCTGGGGAACCTTCTTCCCCGCATGTGCATGTAGGTGTCTGCCTCAGACTCACGCGGTTTAAGTGCGTGGAATAAAGTCCGTGCCCGGTTAAGAAATGTACCATACCGCGGCTGGGATCGATATGTGTCATTCTCAACCGCTCCCTTATGTCAGGGAGGAAGTCGTGCAGTCTACGTCCCTTATCACTTACATCCCACTCACCTTGCCATGTATCCAAACGCCAACTTTTAAGGTGACGTATCGTCTCTATGGGCACACCGGCTATTGTGTGTACCTTATCTAGTCTCCCCACCTTTAACCAGTACCTTGCAGCTCTGTATTTGATCGTGATATCTATGGGGCATATTCCGAGCACCACACACAGTGCATCCGCTGAGGTGGTACCGAAGGCTCCAGATAGCCTAAGTAGGACACTTCTCTGCCCTCGTCTGACGGATGCTTTGTTGGTGACCACGTTCAGTCTATGTGCCCACGTGCTAGCTGCAAAGCTGAGTACTGATTCGAAGAGCGCACAGTGGTATGTACGTATGACTGGTAGAGGTAGTCTGTACTGTTTTGAATTTAGCCTCACCAGTTTGTGGAGTATTTTTTCTGCTTTGTCTGTTGTTAGCCTTATGTGTTCGTGGAAATTCAATTTTTCATCTATGTGTACCCCAAGATAGCGCGTAATGCGTGCTCGTTTGATGTTTGTGTGTTAGGGTTATCTCGCATTTTTAGGTAGTATTGTCTTCAATATAGTATTGTGTTTTATTGTTAGAGTCGTAAGACTATTCTAGATGATTCAAAGGTCATTAAACAGTGCCCTTCTCTTACATAAAACAAATGGAGATGGCGCCTATTGCGGTGCCTTTTTTAATCGTAATGTTCCGTTTTCCTTGTTGGTCAAGCCAAACTGGCAGTGTTTTTCAGGAGAAGATAGGCCACGTATTGTACCTTAAATTAGTTCTTTATGACATTTCAATTTGGTGGGCCTCTTAACCTGCACGAGAAATAAATTGCCCTTAGTTTGCCTTTGGTGCGCTTGAGAGACATTAAATTGTCTTTCGTATGTGTGCTTGACGTCAGTATCCTGTGCTGTGAAAACCGTCTGTACCTGCTTTCACAAAGGCTTTTATTTGTTGCTAACAATTTTTCAACCTGAAATATTGTATCACTCTGAATCAAAAACGGTAAAGAGCAATACTGCTTTGATAAGAAGGTGCTCCAATGTGATTATCTGGATTTGTTTAACTCGGTGTAACCGATATGTTATTTTAAGTTAATGAACATATTGAATACATTGAATTGCAGAATTTTTTGGTAATAAACCTAAGTGTGAATCAAAAGCAATCAAGTTTTCGGAAGGTGATTTTTTCAGGTGGTGATACTTAAATATCTCAGTCTGATTGTTCAGTTACAGAATTCTGTTCTTTTTTTTTTCTTTTTTTTCTGACGCAAATTTAACTGCTAATACCAGCATGCCATGTTGTGTAACTATTACAATCGATGCTCATCAGATTGATGGCTTCCAGCGTCAGCTATACCGCAGCCACCCCCTACGTGCGTTTGGCGACTGTTCTCTGACTATGCTTATATTTAAAATGTGCGTCATCATCAACTTAGGAGTATGTATGTATTTCGTACTTTATGAGGACCTGGCTCAGTACATTGAGCAATCTGTGTGCCGCACAGGGTTTAGTACAGTTGATCCTCATTCTACTTGAAATAATTAGAAGAACATACGAGTACCTACTATCTCTTTGCCCTGCCTTAGTAGATTTTGGAAAAGGCATTCTATTGGATCAGTCACCGAGCTGTTTTTGAGGCTCTCACAGAGCAAGTAAAAGAACAGTCCTACAGTGAAGTCTTCTACAACAATACAAAATCTCCAAAGCGTTAGTGAATGTAGTTGAAGGAACCAATGAATTTACCCTCGGATACGGTATGAAACAAGGTGGCTGTATATCTGTGAAACTATTTTCAACAGTCCTCGGCAAAGGAATGTCTAAATTGGATTGGAAAACAAAGTGAATCCAAATTCTAGGAAAGAGATTAAGAGGGGATATAACGGAAAATGTAAACATTTGTTTACAGACATATTTATTAATGCACAAATCTAAAATTTTGCATGTGTAAAGCAAAAGAGCTGTGTTTTAATGGAAAAATATAATAAAATATACAGGATTAATATTTTACCAGAAATCTGAATTCTCAGTTTTTTTATTGTCTTTTTTGTAAAAAGCCATAACTCAAATTCTAATCATGCAATTAATCTGAAAATTTTGTTGTAGTGTCCTGAGAAGGTTTTAAGACCACTGAACTACAGTCATTAATTGATGACACAAATTGTATCATTAATAGAGTTTTTAATTCTGCACATCCAAAATTAACGTTTTTTCTACATACAGTCGTCTAAAAATCAGAACGTGATTTCAGGATCTCGTATTTTTTAGTTCCAGGGAGACAGCAACACGTTGTGAACAGTTCCTGAAAATTTCATAGCATTAGCGCATATAATGTTTGATAAAAGGCTTCTAATAAAGTAAAAAATGTAAAACAGAGAAAATGAGATTCAAAGATTTTGTTCTCGTACTTCTACATATAATAAGCTTAGCTCAATTTTAAAGTCCTCCATACTGATACTCCTCGTCCTCCAGGTTTCTCTTCTCTCCTCTTCGAATCTGTCTGGCCTGTATTTGCAGGTAAGACACTGATCTGTTAGCTTTCTTGACCCTGCTCTCGTCGATGGTGTAAAATGCTTTTGTTGTAAACACCCTAGGATCTCAACCGCCGCGCAGTCTCGGGCGCGTTGTCACGGTTCGCGCGGCTCCCACCGTCCGAGGTTCGAGCCCTCCCTCGGGCGTAGGTGTATGTTTGCTGTACTTCGCGTATGTTAGTTTAAGTTATATTAATTACTGCATAAGCTTAGTGACCGATGACCTCTCAGCAGTTTGGTCCCATAAGATCTTACCATAAATTTTCGATTTCCCATCTATACCAACTCTCTACAGCACTTCAAATCTGCCATTACTTCCGTTATTGTAACATAAAATTGCATCATAGACACCTATTTTGAGTACTTCAAGTCCACAGAATATCCTTTTTGAGTATCTAATCAAAATTAAATTATTGAGACTTTCATTTGCATTTTGTGTCTTTGCGTCAAGACACTTCCTCAATAAATGAGGGTTTGTAAAAAAGCTGAATGTGGGTTTAATTGCATTCATAACAGATTATGGTAATGAAAGTTTATGTGAATACGCTTCATTTTTGTTGCTGAACTTACACCAATCGTCTTTCGGACACAGACTGTGCACTGGTGTTTGGTCAATGGATAGTTTGTGGAAAAAATTGCCCACACAGCACGCCTCATTGCCTCTAAATTAAGTGTGGTTTTCCTTGTAGCTCTCCCATAAAATCACTGAAAGAAATCAATTTCTTTCGGAGTAATCCTGCCTTTTCGACCTTCCACCTGATAATATGTGTTAGTATTGTCAGAAAGTAAATAACCCATATGCAAGAAAGTTCTCAGACAAAAATATACATGTCAACCAGAGATATAGATGTCAGCCAAAGATGTCGAAAGAAAATAGCCTTGACACTGAGAAAAATTCCGCTGAAGCAAGCAGTTTCCGAAATGTAAGGAAAGGTGGGAGTGGCCGCCAGTGCAGAGTTCATCTGTTTAACAATTTAAAGGCATTTCTAAAGCTGCTATTACGATAAAATTCACGCAAAACATAGATTAAACTGTGTAGATCAAGAAAATAATATTTTTGAAAAATCGATTTTTTACACCAAAATCCATTACATTCCCCCTTAAATATCCTGAGCTTCGCTGATGATACTGTTCTACTTGCAAATAATGTAGAAGAACTTCAAATACTGGTTAGTGATCTTGCGTTAATCTTTTCTGAAGCTGTTATAAAGCTGAAATGTGACAAAACCAATCCCATGGTGTGAAATATACCTGCTAGAAGTACGCTACTGCAAACGGTCAGAGAACAGTCAACGTGTATCTGGGTCAACTGCTAAATATGAAAGGAGATCTGTAACCAAAAATATTTCGACGTATTAAACTATCCTGACAAGCGTATGGAAGCTACTCCTCAGCTTTGAAGTGTAAGATGTCAAAGGAGCTATAGAAAATAGTTTTTGACCACTGTATGCTGCCAGTAATGACTTATGGCTGAGAGACATGGACATTTATCTACTCACTGTCAGAAAACTAATAGTAGCCCAAAGAGGAATGGAAAGGCCGATGCTGCGCTACAAAAAGAAAGACAGAAAGAAAGCACTTTCCATCAGACAAATAACAAATGTCAGTGACGTAATGGAAAGAATGGATACGTTGAAACGGCAGTAGGCTGGTCATGTCGCTCGAATAAAAGATTAGCAAATGGTCAAAACAAATGCTAGACTGGAGCCCAGATTACCAAATAACACCAAGGGACAGACCGCCGGACAGATGGCACAGATACGAAAGACAGCCGGCTTGAATTAGCAACGGCAGGCTCGAGACCGGCGGAAATGGAAGAAACATTTCCTCATAATGAGAAAATTCAATAGCAATGGAAGAAGACGCAGGAATGCTATGTTGCACTCTGACTCAAAGAGACCACATCGCAAGTGACCCAACTGGCTGATGATGATGATGTATGTAACGAGGGTAACTGAGTGTGGTCGAATTAAATTAGATTATGCAGGGTAATTAAAGTACAGAACGAGGCGCTGAAAGTAGTATAAGTATTTTGCTGTATGACAGCTAAATACTTGATGGTAGCAGAAGGGAAAGAAAGGCAGGAGGAAAAGATTTTAGCATAGTGGTAACGGGCAGATATTCGATAAGGAAAAGGATACAGCATCCAGTTCAGTTGCGCTCTATCAAAGCAGTCATCCCGGTAATTGTTTTAAGTGATTTAGGGAAATTACAGAAAATCTATATCTGGATGGATGGACGGGGATTTAAACTGTCGCCTTACCGAATACAAGTCAAGTGCTTTATCATAGCTGCTGTGTCGTCCGAACAAGACGCAATCAGAGAAAAAGAACCACAGGCGCAAATATGCGAGGTGGTGCCAGGGTCATAGCCGAGTACAATCTCTCAATGACCGGGAGACAACAGACAGAAGCCTCCTCGGAATATAGAAGAGCAGCTCTCGCCCACTTGGATATAGATCATAATCCACGACTGACTTAGACAGGGAACACCGTTTAGTGAACTCTTAGAAGTGAACAGATATTGTTGTAAATTGCATTTGCTATTTATTGTGAAGTTTATGTACGATTATTTGCAATTAGCCATTGAGGGGTTTTTTGTGTCATATTACAAGCAGTGTTGCAGAATTCATTATTCAACTATTCACAAAGATAAGTAAACCTTTTAACTCATTTGTGTGACTTCGTTACTAATTTGTTGGAGTGTTATAGATTGTAGAGCCTAAGTTCTCCTATCCTGTTACCTGACCCTGCGGCATAGCAGAGTAATAGTGGCACGGAGAAATTGTCTTAATGGTGCGCCATAAGCCGTTTCACGAACTCACAAACTCGGCCTACCGTAACAACAGCGCCAACTCGGCCTCCACAGAGATAGCGACGAGGTCTTTACAAAACTGGCGACGAGGGTTTACAAAAATAGCAACACTTAGCTTAATAGAAAGAAAGAGCATATACACTACTGGCCATTAAAATTGCTGCACCAAGAAGAAATGCAGATGATAAACGGGTATTAACTGGACAAATATAATATACTAGAACTGATATGTGATTACATTTTCACGCAATTTGGGTGCATAGATCCTGAGAAATCAGTACCCAGAACAACCACCTCTGACCGCAAAACGGCCTTGATACGCCTGGGCATTGAGTCAAAGAGAGCTTGGATGGCGTGTACAGGTACAGCTGACCATGCAGCTTCAACACGATACCACAGTTCACTGGCGTTTTGTGACGAGCTAGTTGCTCGGCCACCGTTGACCAGACGTTTTCAATTGGTGAGAGATCTGGAGAATGTGCTAGCCAGGGCAGCAGTCGAACATTTTCTGTATCCAGAAAGGCCCGTACAGGACCTGCAACATGCGGTCGTGCATTATCCTCCTCCACACACCGTCAGGTGGCTTGCGGAGTATGGATATAGATGTAGACGTAGATCCTGCTGAAATGTAGGGTTTCGCAGGGATCGAATGAAGGGTAGAGCCACGGGTCGTAACACATCTGAAATGTAACGTCCACTGTTCAAAGTGCCGTCAATATGAACAAGAGGTGACCGAGACGTGTAACCAATAGCACCCCATACCATCACGCCGGGTGATACGCCAGTATGGCGATGACGAATACACGCTTCAAATGTGCGTTCATCGGGATGTCGCCAAACACGGATGTGACCATCATGATGCTGTAAACAGAACCTGGATTTATCCGAAAAAATGACGTTTTTGCCATTCGTGCACCCAGGGTCGTCATTGAGTACACCATAGTAGGCGCTCCTGTCTGTGATGCAGCGTCAAGAGTAACCGCAGTCATGGTCTCCCAGCTGACAGTCCATGCTGCTGCAAACGTCGTCGAACTGTTGCCTTGCAAACGTCCCCATCTGTTGACTCAGGGATCGTGACGTGGCTGCACGATCCGTTACAGCCATGCGGATAAGATGCCTCTCATCTCGACTGCTAGTAATACGAGGCCGTTGGGATCCAGCACAGCGTTCCGTTTTACCCTCCTGAACCCACCGATTCAATATTCTGCTAATAGTCATTAGATCTCGACCTACGGGAGCAGCAATGTCGCGATACGATAAACCGCAGTCGCGATAGGCTACAATCCAACCTTTATCAAAGTCGGAAACGTGATGGTACGCATTTCTCCTCCTTACACGAGGCATCACAACAACGTTTCACAAGGCAACGCCGGTCAACTGCTGTTTGTGTATGAGAAATCGGTTGGAAACTTTCCTCATGTCAACACGTTGTAGGTGTCGCCACCAGCACCAACCTTGTGTGAATGCTCTGAAAAGGTAATCATTTGCATATCACAGCATCTTCTTCCTGTCGGTTAAATTTCGCGTCTGTAGCACATCATCTTCGTGGTGTAGCAATTTTAATGACCAGTAGTGTAGAATGCAGACTATATCGTAACATTTAATAAAAATGATCACTACAAAAGTTATGACCATTCCCTAACGCAATGCTTCATTGCGGCGTACTGGCGTCTTAGTGCGACAGAGTAGTATATAACCGGAGAATGCAGGGTCGAAAATGGAATCACTGTGGCCCGAAATGGAGAAACACAGTTGCATAAGCGACTTTCGCAAACGGCTGATTGTTATGGCCCGACAGCTGGGAACGAGCGACGGTTTCCATGCAAAGTTATGACTATCGATGGAAGATGCTTGAAGGACAATGGAACAACACGTAGGTGACAACGTGTTGCCGCATATCACAGAACGTGGTGGTCGTACACTTCCCCACTGTGTAAAGTAGGATAGGCGATGATCAGCTGGAAGTCCTGACGGCGATGTGCGACAGGCGTTCAGTTTTCTTCTGAAAGCAAGTTGGTTTCATTCAGGATACCGACACACCATATTATTCACCACTCTGTTGGCCACAAAACACTATTTTTGAATATAATCTCTTTAAATTTGCCGGCCTTGCACCACACAACTGTGAGGGCCAGTATACCTGCATGGTATCACTCGATTGTTCGACGTCAGAGCCCACGTCTTGCTTCATCAGTAACCTCCCCGTCAGACGTATTGCTTCCCATAGAATACACCCTTCATTGGTCCGAACAGATGAAAGTCCGAAGGTGCGAGATTAGAGCTGTAGCGTGGATGAAGAAGAACAGTCCAATGAAGTTTCGAGAACTCCTCTCAGGTGTGCAGGCTTTTATGAGACCTTGTGCTGTCATGAAGAAGGATAAATACCTTTGCATTTTTGTGACGACGAACACGGTGAAGCCATTTCTTCAGTTTCCTGAAAGTAGCACAATACAATTCAGAGTTGATCGTTGCGCTAGGAGGGAGGGCGTCAAATATAATAACTCCTTCAGAGTCCCGAAAGACCGAAGCCATGACTTTACCGGCTGAGGGTGCAGCTCTGCTTCTTCGGAGGAAGGGTATGTGGCGCCACTCAACGGACTGCCGCTTTGTTTCCGGTTCGAAGTGATGAACCCATATTTCATCAACTGTGGCGATGTTCGACAAAAAATTGTCACTATCAAACTTCCAACGTGCAAGCAATTCCACATAGATCGTCCTTGGTTGCTCTGTGTGGTCTTTTGCTAGGTGGCGACGAACCCAGCTGCAACACCCCCTTGAGTGCCCCAACTGGTGGACGAGTGTGTCAGTACCGTCTACTGCTGCGTGGTGTGACTCGCCCCTCAGCGAGGTGTTTGATTGTGATCCGTGTCTGCATCTTCCATCACTGCTGTCGTGACAAGTGTGTGTGGCAGGCCGGCACGCAGGAGATCGGGCAGGTTTGCTGGACTTTGTTGAACTGATGACAGACACCTCGCTCAACGACTCACTGTGCTTTTGTTCAGAGCCAGGTATGCGCAGCCATTCTGCAAGCAACTATGAACGTATGTGATGCTCTGTTCTTCGATCAAAAGAAACTCAATGACAGCTTTCAAAATCTTAAACATGGCTGGAATCAGCAACTGCATAAACTTGCAGATGTTGAAAAAATCGGCCAACCAGTTCCAAATAAAGATTTATTAGCCCCTGACCTCGGTTTCGATATTACTAAACATAACTTCTTCAGAAGGAGTGGTCCATGTGATGTAACAAGGCTCTAATATTCTCAGGTGATTTTTTAATGGTTTTAGATGCAAGATTTTTACACATAGAAGTACCCATTTTCGAAACAAATTTTGTACAGTTCTTCTTGCTGTGAGCTAAAATAATTAATTTTTAAACATTCACTGTTGTAATAAATAAGCTAATCATTCAATAATTATCATGAAAATAATAATAATAATAGCCAGTTATACAATGGAATATAATTAACCAACCACTCGTGTTTATTCTGGCGGCCGAAAACTGCTGCGTACTGCTACATTCTGTTGTTGATATTTTTATAGTTATGCTCAACAGATAGCAACACATGTAAATGCTGAAATGATCGAATATTCACAAATGCTTACATGAAATTTCCCTTTAGGAAGAATATTGCTGTTGCAGCTAATACACAGCAAACATTAGGGTACACAATTGTAGCCAGAGGGTCTGAAAGGGTTAACATGAGTTACCATTGGCTTACGGTTGTTCACTTCCTGAACGTGTTAACGATCATTACTATGAAACCTCTCACAAATGCTGTGTCAGTTTATGATAATAAGATCTGAATCAACAAGTTCTGAAGTAAAGTACACTGAAGTGCCAAGGAAACAACAGAGGTTTGTAAACAGGCAGGATACGGCGCTGGGGTCGGCAACGCGTATAGGAGACAAGTCTCTGACGTAGTTGTTAGATCGGTTACTGATGCTACAACGGCAGGTTACCAAGATTTAAGAGAGTTCGAACGTGGTGCTACAGTCGGCGCACGAGCGATGGGACAGAGCATCTTCGAGGTAGCAATGTAGTAGGGATTTTCCCGTACGACCGTTTCACTAGTGTACCGTGAATATCAGGAGTCCGGTAAAACATAAAATCCGCGACATCGCTGCGACCGGGAAACAATCCTGCAAAAACGGAAGCAATGACGACTAAAGAGAATCGTTCGACGTGACAGAAGTGCAACCCTTCCGCATATTGCTGCAGATTTCAGTGCTGCGCCATCAACAAGTATCAGCATGCGAAACATTCAACGAAACATCATCGATATGGGCTTTCGGAGGCGAAGGCGCACTCGTGTGCTCTTGATGACTGCACGACACAAAGCTTTACGCTTGCCTGGACCCGTCAACACCGACATTGGGCTGTTGATGATTGGAAAGATGTTGCCTGGTCGGAGGATTCGCGTTTCAAATTATATCTAGCGGATGGACGTGTACGGTTATGGAGACAACCATATGAATCCATGGACCCTACATGTAGGCAGGAGACTGTTCAGCCTGGTGGAGGCTCTGTACTGCTGTGGAGCGGTGCAGTTGGACAGATATGGGACCCCTGACACGTCTAGATGCTTATCTGACAGGTGACACGCACGGAAGCGTCCTGTCTGATCACCTGCATCCATTCATGTTCACTGCGCGTTCCAACGGAATCCCAAACGTCCAGAATTGTTAGAGTGTCTCCAGGAACGCTCTTCCGCGTTTAAACACTTCCTCTGGCCACCAAATTCCGCAGAATTGAACATTATTCAGCATATCTGGGCTACCTTGCAACATCATATTCAGAAGAGGTCTCCACCCCCTCGTACTCTTACGGATTTACGGACAGCCCTGCAGGATTAATGGTGTCAATTCCCTCCAGTACTACTTTAGACATTAGTCAAGTCTATTCCACGTGGTTTTGCGGCCCTTCTGTGTGCTCGCAGGGGTACAACACAATATTAGACAGGTGTATCCAATTTTTTGGCTCTTCAGTGTCGTATAAAAAACCTTAAAACGGCCCATGATATTAAGGACGGCATATAACATTTCTGCCATCGCACTGTCACTTAAATTCACGTAAACAGTAGTAAGGGACACCGCTTAAGATTGAAATTCTTCAGTTTCTCCTGGCGTATTTATTGACTGAACATTCCACATGTGTACTGCCAGACTGTGTTTAACAGGAAAACATTTCTGCGACGAAACATGTCGCCATCGTCAAGTGCGTCGGCGAGCAGAGCTCCTAAAGGCGCGTGGCCGACTTGTAGTCCCTCCCACCGCAAGCAGTTCTACCCACGGTCCGCCCCCCCCCCTTCCACCCCCCCCCCCTCCCAGGGTGCGCGTCGGCAGTAACGCAGACGCTTGTGTCGGCGCCTGTGGTGGCATCGGTGTAGTTTCTCTGCCCGCCTGGTCTCCAGATCGCTATGTCGCTATCCTTGCTGAACATTTTCTTAATAAGATTCAATGCTGATTCCCGAGCCTTGCTGAGATTATACCCGCATGCCTGATTGAAAGGATTATCCCTAGTGCGAAATTCGATGGCTTCTCTAACAAAACTGTTACAGAACTGGGAAGTTTGAGTTAAGATCCTGGTATGGTCGGGGTTCCATTGCGTGATTTTTGACAGTAATTTCTCTGCGACCACCGATTTGTTGGGGTGCGTCAGTCGAGTGTGCCGTTGGAGTTCTCGCCATCGATCTTCGATGGTACGCACTCTTTGTCCAATATATGTCTTACCACGCAGGCACGGAATTTAATATGCCCTGGCCTTCTGCAAATCAAGGTCTGATATGTCAGATTCGGTGTCAGATTGGCAAGAAGGGCTGCGAAGGGAACGGCTTGCGGTGGGAGCGGATACAATTCGGCTGCGTGCCCTTATGAATTCTGTTCTCCAATACACATGACGATGGTGACCTCTTTGGTGGTTGAAATACAGGGTGATTCAAAAAGAATACCACAACTTTAGGAATTTAAAACTCTGCAACGACAAAAGGCAGAGCTAAGAACTATCTGTCAGCGAATTAAGGGAGCTATAAAGTTTCATTTAGTTGTACATTTGTTCGCTTGAGGCGCTGTTGACTAGGCGTCAGCGTCAGTTGATGCTAAGATGGCGACCGCTCAACAGAAAGCTTTTTGTGTTATTGAGTATGGCAGAAGTGAATCGACGACAGTTGTTCAGCGTGCATTTCGAACGAAGTATGGTGTTAAACCTCCTGATAGGTGGTGTATTAAACGTTGGTATTAACAGTTTACAGAGAATGGGTGTTTGTGCAAAGGGAAAAGTTCTGGACGGCCGAGAACGAGTGATGAAAATGTAGCACGCATCCAGCAAGCATTTGTTCGCAACCAGAAAAATCGACTCGCAGAGCTAGCAGAGAGCTGCAAATTCCACAATAAACTGTATGGAGAGTCCTACGAAAAAGGTTAGTTATGAAACCTGAACGTCAACTACCCGAGGCGATGGATCGGCCGCCAGGCAGCCCGTGACAGAGCACTTCATCACTGGCCTCCAAGAAGCCCTGATCTTACCCCCTGCGATTTTTTCTTATGGGGGTATGTTAAGGATATGGTGTTTCGGCCACCTCTCCCAGCCACCATTGATGATTTGAAACGAGAAATAACAGCAGCTATCCAAACTGTTACTCCTGATATGCTACAGAGAGTGTGGAACGAGTTGGAGTATCGGGTTGATATTGCTCGTGTGTCTGGAGGGGACCATATTGAACATCTCTGAACTTGTTTTTGAGTGAAAAAAAACCTTTTTAAATACTCTTTGTAATGATGTATAACAGAAGGTTATATTATGTTTCTTTCATTAAATACACATTTGTAAAGTTGTGGTATTCTTTTTGAATCACCCTGTATTTTGCCCGTTGGACAATATGGACCCACAATATACCCATAGACTGTTTGATCGACACAATTGTTCACATTTGCCCTATTAGCAAAAACTTTAGAAGAGTGTACCCATTCGGGAACATGTTCAAGATCTTTTTCTGAGTTGTAGTTATCCTCGGATTTGTACAAATCGTCCCTGAAAAGCATTTTCCTAGCACGAACACCATACGCATTACTGCTACTAGGAGCCATGTTTAAGGCACTTACGACTGTTTGCATGCACACGTCTTGACCAACCTGCCATTGCTGAGAATCTGAATTACGGATTGAGCCGCCATTTATGGGTGTATCGTGAAACTAAGAACTAATATGAATAAATCACATCACTTACCGTCGGTTACATGCAATAATCCTGTTTATCATCGATTGTCTCTTGCCACTGTCTACAGCCAAGGTCTTCGTATAATATTTCCAAGTTAAACACATAAAAGTTAGTTAGAGAACCATAAATGAAGAAGTAAAATCATTATCACCTACCCAATAGCTGGTATCTCCAACTTTGGCACGAATAACAGCGGCGACGCGTCGTGGCATGGAAGCAATGAGGCATTGGTACGTGGCTGGAGGAGTTGGCGCCACATCTGCACACACAGGTCACCTCATTCCCGTTAAGTCCGGGAAGAGGGACGATGAGCTGTGACGGCACTTTCAAACACATCTCAGATGTGTTCGATCGGGCTCAGATCTGGGGAGTTGTGGGTCCAGCACATCAGATGAAACTCGCCACTGTCTTCCTCGAATCTCTCCATCACACACCTGGCCTTGTGACATGGGGCGTTATCTTGCTGAGAAGTGCCACTGCCGTCGGGGAACATGATCGATATGAAGGGGTGCATGTGGTCTGCAACCAGTGTACGTTACTCGTTGGTCGTCACGGTGCCTTGCACGAGCTTCATTGGACCCATGAATCACCACGTGAATGTTCCCCAGAACATAATGGAGCCACCGCCACCACCTTGTCTCCATCCCGCAGTACAGGTGTCAAGCAGCTGCTTCCCCTGGAATATGACGGATTCACGCCCTCCCACTGGCATGATGAAGGATGTATTGGGATTCATCAGACCATGCAACGCTCTGCCACTGCGCCAACGTCCAGTGCCGATGGTCACGTGCCAATTTCAGCTGTACTCGCTTCTGTCGATGTCGTGGTGTTAACATTGGCACATGGATTGGTTGTCAGCTGCCGAGGTCCATCATCAGGAGTCTTCGGTGTACTGTGTGTTCAGACATACTTGTGCTCTGCCCATAATTAAAGTCGACTTTAGTTCCCCCACAGTTCACCGCCTGTTCTGTTATGAGTATGCCCATCATATGACGTCGATATCTGTAATGAGGCATGGCCGCCCAACCAAAGCCGGCACGGTAGCTCAGCGTGTTCGGTCAGAGTGTCAGCTTCCATCTGTAATAAAAAAAACTGAGTGAATGGATCAATAAAGAACTTCAGGGGGCATCAGGGAACGTCCGCCATGAACAATTGCAACGAACTATAACGAACAAAATGAGAGTACAAAAAAAAAAAAAAAAAAAAAAAAAAAAAAACACGACCGTCTGGACGTGGTTTCACCTTGGTTTCGCCACGTGTTGAAGAGACTATTCTCAGCACTCCTCTAACACTCGATAAGTCGTGCAGTTTTCGAAATGCTCGTGCCGAACGTTCGGGCCATGACAATCTACCCTCGGTCAGACTTAGATAGATAGCGCGCCTTCCCCATTCTACACACGGACAGCACCCTAACTGATATGCACCGTGGGGTGTGTCTGACTAGCAGTCATTCCTCGCCAGGTGACGCTGGTATCGTCTGGACGGGCTTATATCGATAGTAGGTCGAAGGTCCTATTATTCCGGCTGATCAGTGTACATATTCGTACGTCATAACCTCAGAATTTCGAATATTCCGATGCATACACACTTTGCGTTGCACTACTGAATCTTAATCACTCGCTACACTCTTGAGTATTCCGCTTTGTAAAAGACTTGCAGTTACGTCGTCACATATAGGCGAACACTCGCACCACATCACGTGATCGTGTTAACAAAACAATCACTTCCACATTACTTGCAGTAGGCAAACAACCACACAGCCTATTCCATGCGTAGACTGGCAGCGACGCTCGTTGAAGGGTGCGCCATTTGCTGGTATCACATGCAGTGGTGTAGTACTTCTCTTGTGAGCCACCACGCTGTCAGACTCTGACGTGATAATGGTATAGTATCGCTTGCTGGTTCTTCGGAAAGCAGAGAATGAACATATGCCAGCACCATTCAGAAACGGAAGTCGCGGCGCTACATCATAAGACACGTGAGTAAAAATCACAAGAAAATTCGGTATCGGTTGCTGGTGCTTCGGTAAGCAGAGATGGGCATATGGCAGCATCTTAAGAAACGGAACTCGCGGCGCTACACCATACAACACGTGAATAAGAATCACAAGTAAATTCGTTTGAGACACTACAGAGATGTGATTTTATATACAGCATCACTCAATCTACTGCATACACTACTGGTCATTAAAATTGCTACACCACGAAGATGATGTGCTACAGACTCGAAATTTAACCGACAGGAAGAAAATGCTGTCATATGCAAATAATCAACTTTTCAGAGTATTGACACAAAATTGGCGCCGGTGGCGACACCTACAACGTACTGATATGAGGAAAGTTTTCAACCGATTTCTCGCACACAAACAGCAGTTGACCGGCGTTGCCTTGTGAAACGTTGTTGTGATGCGTCGTGTAAGGAGGAGAAATGCGTACCATCACGCTTCCGACTTTGATAAAGGTCGGATTGTAGCCTATCGCGATTGCGGTTTATCGTATCGCGACATTAGTGCTCTCGTTGGTTGAGATCCAATGACTGTTAGCATAATATGGAATCGGTGGGTTCAGGAGGGTAATACGGAACGCCATGCTGGATCCCAACGGCCTCGTATTGCTAGCAGTCGAGATCACAGGCATCTTATCCGCTTGGATGTAACGGATCGTACAGCCACGTCTCGATCCCTGAGTCAACAGATGGGGACGTATACAAGACAACAACCATCTGCACGAAGACTTCGACGACGTTTCCAGCAGCATGGACTGTCAGCTCGGAGACCATGTCTGCGGCTACTCTTGACGCTGCATCGCAGAGAGAAGCGCCTGCGCCGGCCGCGGTGGTCTAGCGGTTCTAGGCGCTCAGTCCGGAACCGCGCGACTGCTACGGTCGCAGGTTCGAATCCTGCCTCGGGCATGGATGTGTGTGATGTCCTTAGGTTAGTTAGGTTTAAGTAGTTCTAAGTTCTAGGGGACTGATGACCATAGATGTTAAGTCCCATAGTGCTCAGAGCCATAGAAGCGCCTGCGAACGTGTACTCAACGACGAACCTGGGTGCACGAATGGTAAAACGTACTTTTTTCGGATGAATCCAGGTTTTGTTCCCAGCATCATGATGATCGCATCCGTGTTTGCCGATAACGCGGTGAACGCACATTGGAAGCGAGTATTCGTCATCGCCATACTGGCGTATGATCCGGCGTGATGGTATGGGGTGCCATTGGTTACACGTCTCGGTCACCTCTTGTTCGCATTGACGGCACTTTGAACAGTGGACGTTACATTTCAAATGTGCTACGACCCGTGGCTCCACCCTTCATTCGATCCCTGTGAAACCCTACATTTCAGCAGGATAATGCACGACCGCATGTTGCAGGTTCTGTACGGGACTTTCTGGATACAGAAAATGTTCGACTGCCGCCCTGGCCAGCACATTCTCCAGATCTCTCACCAACTGAAAACGTCTGGTCAATAGTGGCCGAGCAACTGGCTCGTCAGAATACGCCCGTCACTACTTTTGATGAACTGTGGTATCGTGTTGAAGCTTCATGGGCAGCTGTACCTGTACACGCCATCCAAGCTCTGTTTCACTCAATACCCAGGCGTATCAAGGCCGTTATTACGGCCAGAAGTGGTTTTTATGGGAACTGATTTCTCAGGATCTGTGCATTCAAATTGTGTGAAAATGTAATCACATGTCAGTTCTAGTAGAATATATTTGTCCAATGAATAACCGTTTATCATCTGCATTTCCTCTTGGTGTAGCAATTTTAATAGCTACTAGTGTATTTGTCATTCCTAAGAGAATCTCTGCGTGCGCAAAAAAATTTTATACACTACTTCACTGACACTGATGTACAGTTCATTAACCTAATCTCAAGTAGCATATTCAACCAGTTTCTTATACTGCATTACCAGGAGAGACACTCAACCATCCATCATATCCTAATCAATGTCGGGAGGACGACGGTTCAATCCCGTCTCCAGCCATCCTGATTAAGGTTTTCCGTGATCTCCCTAAATCGTTTCAGTCAAATGCCGGGATGGTTCCTTTGAAAGGGCACGGCCGATTTCCTTCCCAATCCTTCCCTAACCCGAGCTTGCGCTCCGTCTCTAATGACCTCGTTGTCGACGGGACGTTAAACACTAACCACCACCACCACTAATGCACAATATGAAAATTTAATTTCTACAACACTACCCATTCAGCTTTCATTCTCTTTAATTCAGTGGTACATTTTAGTGATCTCCACATGATGAAATACAAAATACTTTTTTTACTACTAAGCCTCTCCAACTGGCAAGAATTTGTATTTGCTATCTTTCGAGCAGCGCGGAGTAGCTGCGCCGTCAAGGGGCGCCTTGCCACGGTTCGGACGGCTTCCCCGGTCGGAGGTTCGAGTCCTCCTTAATGCATGAGTGGGTGTGTTTTCTTTAGCGTAAGTTGGTTTAAGTTAGTTTAAGTAGTGTGTAAGTATAGGGACCGATGACCTGAGCAGTTTGGTCGCATAGGAACACCACCTATCTTTGGAATCCTAAATGGGCCCAAATAACAATGCAGGAATTTCTTGTTGCTCCGAGGAAATATATTGGAATTTGCACAACGTAATCTGGCGGCAAACCCGTGAAGACTATTTACAACATATCCACGCGCGTAATGGCCCCGAGGTTTGCTGCGCTATGTCACGGATTGCGCGGTCCCTCTCGCCGGAGGTACGAGTCCTGCTTCTGGCATGGGCGTGTCTGTCGTCCTTACCATAACTTAGTTTAAGTAGTATGTAAGTTCGGGACCGTTAACCTCAGCAGTTTGCTCCCATTGGAATTCACACACATTTGAACATTTTTGAAACTTTGAAGAGTCACAACTGTAATTTCTTGTTTTCATCCCTTACCTTTGTAGGTTTCAAATATGATCGTATTAGTATATAATCTCTTACTTTACACCTAATGGGTTTAATTAAGCTGTCGCCTTTTAATTTCCAAACCAGTGTCATCTTGAAACTTCCTGGCAGATTAAAACTGTGTGGCGGAACAAGACTCGAACTGGCAGAATTGAAGCTGTGGGGACGTGTCGTGAGCCGTGCTTGGGTAGCTCAGTTGGTAGAGCACTTGCCCGCGAAAGGCAAAGGTCCCGAGTTCGAGTCTCGGTCCGGCACACAGTTTTAATCTGCCAGGAAGTTTCATATCAGCGCACACTTCGCTGCAGAGTGAGAATTTCATTCTGCAGTGTCATCTTACCCATCTGCTGTGCTGCTGATTGCTGTCTTTCTCCAGTGGTCAACACCAGTCGTGACGGAAAATCAATAGTCTAATGGTTCAAATGGCACTGAGCACTATGGGACTTAACATCTGAGGTCATCAGTCCCCTAGAACTTAGAACCACTTAAACCTAACTAACCTAAGGACATCACACACATCCATGCCCGAGGCAGGATTCGAACCCGCGACCGTAGCGGTCACGCGGTTCCAGACTGAAGCGCCAAGAACCGCACGGCCACACCGGCCGGCTATCAATAGTCTAATCGCATATGTTGTCAGACTTTTAGCCTGGCAAACCAGTACGATCATGAGCTAAACTGTTCATCACGTCTTCAGATTCAGTCAACTTATTAATCGAAATCTTATGTCTCTTTCCACAGTATGCTTCGAACAGTCTCCCTAGTTCTTGCATTATACACTCGGCTGGATTAGGTGTTTGGAAATAATAGACATAGCAATGCGACGTATTTTCCCCTCTTCAACGGTTTAGTTCTACGTTCTAGAACAAAATTGCGGTCCATTATCCAACACGATGCCTAGGGCCTAACGGAAATCAGAAAATAATCTGCCTTTAATTTTAATTATAATTTTGCTGCTAGCTTTCCTCAGCAGAAAGAAGTCAAGTTCTGAGAATAGTTCCACACCTACTAAGATCTGCGAGAAACTTCCACGATATTTCGGAAGTCGTCCCAGAGGTCAAAACGATGACTTTGCGTGCTGTGTTTGGGATAATATTGTGCATTATTTCTTTATTTTGCATTGCACAGACATTGGTATGCTGACGTAAGTCGCTTCCTTTTATATTCTTCGTACTCACTGAGATATTTTATGAAAGAACACCTGGTTCTAAAATTTTTGTAAGCATTTCTTTCGATCAAAATTTGTGAAACTGGCAACGATATATTCAAGCAGGTCATCAATACTATGTTTCGATAGACAAAGTCTCCATGTTACTGAGTTCAAATCCGTACTGCTGTATAAGACGTCATTTTGAATTAAATAATACTGCCGAAATTTAGTCTTCTTCATCTTGATACATTGTTGTCATTATTTTTAATATATCATCCACATTGTGCTCTGCTTGGATATTACGTAGAAATATGTGAATTTATTATTCTCTATCCGCGTCCCTTATCAAATTCATCTTGACCTGTCTTCCATGTGGGGTCTTGGTGCAGACATCTTTTAAGTGTTGCGGAAACTGTGATAAAGTATGAGGTACCACATTTGTTTCTCCAGGAATATATTGGATCTCGAAATTTAAATCCTGGAAGGTGACAGCTCAATTAGCAAGTCGATTATGTTTTAATTAAAAAGGATAGTGCCCTATGTTGTGTTCGCACTGTGGTGTGCCTTTTGGGCAGAAAACTGCTGAACCAGTCAGAGCCCCAAATAATTGCACGTGCTTTGCACTCAGATACACAGTATGTCCAATCCCACACTCTTTAAATCTACTTGCGAACATGATTATGCAATGTTCTTTCTAACCAATTTCGCTGAGAATTTGATATAAACGGCTCGAAGCCCAATTTCATTCGCGTCAGTCCCAAGATAATTAATACGGTCTAGCAGCTGCAGTGGTACAGCTTCTAAGAGCTCTTTCTTGAACGCATCAAACGCTTTCTGTTAATCAGTTCACCATATCCAAACTTAATACTTCTTGATTAATAGCCGTAAGGCAAGGTCTTTAAAAAAACATTGGTAGTATCGAGAGAAGCCAAGATGTGATTGAAGTTGTTTTTTACAGACTGGTACTAAAAAATTTTGACTTGCTTATCGAGAGAAGCCAAGATGTGATTGAAGTTGTTTTTTACAGAGTGGTACTAAAAAATTTTGACTTGCTTCTACTTTCTTTGGATCTGACTGAATTCCTGCTGATGAGATCAAATACCCTAAAAATTGTATCTTCTTCCTCACGAATTCCGATTTCTGCAGGCTGACAGTGGTCCCAATACATTTAAAACTAGTCATAACTGTATCCAGCATCTCTGTGCACTCTTACTACGACAAAGACACAATAACAATATCATGTACGGATACCACTGCGTTATGCAGAAGTTTCTCCTATTGAATCTCATCCAAAGCTCGAAAATAAATGCTGCTGAGAACATGTTTTCACCGGACGGAATCCGTTTAAAGTGGTAAGAACATCGATTGTACAACAATGTGGTGAACTTTCGTCTTCTTTCTTCCAGCTTCAATTGCCAATAACCACTTCTCATTCTAGCGTTAAAAGGTTTTTCTGGCTTTTCTAATTTAACCAAATATAACATTGATGATGATAATTCATGGCAATGTTTGCCGACAAGATAAAGAATGCAACCTTTTAACACTAGATTGCGTACTCACGGCAGTTCCCCTTGGCCGTTTTTTGGTACGACTTGGAAAGAGAGAAAAATTAATGAATGATCGACGATGCGTCGGTTCTCGATTGTGTTTAGGAGACGTACGGATTGATTGCGTGAAAATAGTTTCTCAAATGACCTCTTAACCCGGATTGCTTTCACGCAATCAGACTCTTGAATGAAATTACCTAAGGGACCTATTTGAATAATAAAAAAAAATGCAAAACAGTGAAATTTTGTAAAAAAAGTTGTCAGATCGGAAATTGAACACATTAATGGTCTCCCAAATACAATCGAGACACCGCGATAAAGAGCGAACCTGTAACAAAGTTCATTTAAACATAAACGTTATTTGTGGTCAATTTAAAGAAAAGAATAAGCATAGATTTTCTGTACAGTGAAACATCAATATATTCTCAAAGAACAAAGGCGTTAAACTATAAACATTAACAAATTTACAATGAATACAAAACTTACATTTTTATGTTTTTCTCATACATGGAGCAGTCCAACAATCGCTGCTTTTGTATGTGTGATATTTTGTAAAAATTAAATGTCCTGGCGTGCGCGTAAGTATTTTTTATCGTCACAAGGTTTACAAAAGCGTTTTCTTTCTTGATGATAACGTGGTTTTTCACACTAAATGAAATATAACTTGTAGCGGTGCTACACAACACGTCTTAACAAGTCGGCAACCAAACATCAAAGGTAATGAACTGCATGTTAACATATCGGCGACCAGAAGTACAACTAACTATAAAGACTCTAGAATTTTCTAACAAATGATAAATTGTTGTTTCTTCTGTTTCGCAGCTTCTTGCTATCAAGCGCTGCGGCAATGATTTTAAATATCTGCGCCCAGCGAGTCATAGTGTTTAAAAGTACCTTTTAAACGCTGGCCGCGCGTCTTGGTATAGGCGCACGTTATAAACAGATTTCGTTTCTTTACTCTCGCGTTGTCATGCTTAGTATCATTACAAACTCGATGGCAGTCCTTTTCTCATATGCAAAATGTCTGAAATCCAATAATATCACATTGCTTCCCGCGTGAGGAGCGATGACTCCGTCTGGATCATCGCGACTCACGCGTAGTCGTGATATTATTGCTTTCGTGAAACAAGTTAGTATTACTTGCAAAAATTGTTTACAATAGACCTTACACACTACATCAGGCAAAGTGGATAACATACAGAGTATCAGGTAAGTATATTCGTACGACTGAAATTGATAGTAACTTGTCCATAGGGTAACTACATGACAATTGAACTGTGCTCTTTCTAATGTATTGTACAAGGATAACAAATCTTCCCCCCCCATGAACCATGGACCTTGCCGTTGGTGGGGAGGCTTGCGTGCCTCAGCGATACAGATAGCCGTACCGTAGGTACAACCACAACGGAGGGGTATCTGTTGAGAGGCCAGACAAACGTGTGGTTCCTGAAGAGGGGCAGCAGCCTTTTCAGTAGTTGCAAGGGCAACAGTCTGGATGAGTGACTGATCTGGCCTTGTAACAATAACCAAAACGGCCTTGCTGTGCTGGTACTGCGAACGGCTGAAAGCAAGGGGAAACTACGGCCGTAATTTTTCCCGAGGGCATGCAGCTTTACTGAATGATTAAATGATGATGGCATCCTCTTGGGTAAAATATTCCGGAGGTAAAATAGTCCCCCATTCGGATCTCCGGGCGGGGACTACTCAAGAGGATGTCGTTATCAGGAGAAAGAAAACTGGCGTTCTACGGATCGGAGCGTGGAATGTCAGGTCCCTTAATCGGGCAGGTAGGTTAGAAAATTTGAAAAGGGAAATGGGTAGGTTAAAGTTAGATATAGTGGGAATTAGTGAAGTTCGGTGGCAGGAGGAACAAGACTTCTGGTCAGGTGATTACAGGGTTATAAACACAAAGTCAAATAGGGGTAATGCAGGAGTAGGTTTAATAATGAATAGGAAAATAGGAACGCGGGTAAGCTACTACAAACAGCTTAGTGAACGCATTATTGTGGCCAAGATAGATACGAAGCCCACACCTACTACAGTAGTGCAAGTTTATATGCCAACTAGCTCTGCAGATGACGAAGAAATTGAAGAAATGTATGATGAAATAAAAGAAATTATTCAGATAGTGAAGGGAGACGAAAATTTAATAGTCATGGGTGACTGGAATTCGAGTGTAGGGAAAGGGAGAGAAGGAAACGTAGTAGGTGAATATGGATTGGGGCTAAGAAATGAAAGAGGAAGCCGCCTGGTAGAATTTTGCACAGAGCACAACTTAATCATAGCTAATACTTGGTTTAAGAATCATGATAGAAGGTTGTATACATGGAAGAACCCTGGAGATACTAAAAGGTATCAGATAGATTATATAATGGTAAGACAGAGATTTAGGAACCAGGTTTTAAATTGTAAGACATTTCCAGGGGCAGATGTGGACTCTGACCATAATCTATTGGTTATGACCTGTAGATTAAAACTGAAGAAACTGCAAAAAGGTGGGAATTTAAGGAGATGGGACCTGGATAAACTGAAAGAACCAGAGGTTGTACAGAGTTTCAGGGAGAGCATAAGGGAACAATTGACGGGAATGGGGGAAAGAAATACAGTAGAAGAAGAATGGGTAGCTTTGAGGGATGAAGTAGTGAAGGCAGCAGAGGATCAAGTAGGTAAAAAGACGAGGGCTAGTAGAAATCCTTGGGTAACAGAAGAAATATTGAATTTAATTGATGAAAGGAGAAAATATAAAAATGCAGTAAATGAAGCAGGCAAAAAGGAATACAAACGTCTCAAAAATGAGATCGACAGGAAGTGCAAAATGGCTAAGCAGGGATGGCTAGAGGACAAATGTAAGGATGTAGAGGCTTATCTCACTAGGGGTAAGATAGATACTGCCTACAGGAAAATTAAAGAGACCTTTGGAGATAAGAGAACCACTTGTATGAACATCAAGAGCTCAGATGGAAACCCAGTTCTAAGCAAAGAAGGGAAAGCAGAAAGGTGGAAGGAGTATATAGAGGGTCTATACAAGGGCCATGTACTTGAGGACAATATTATGGAAATGGAAGAGGATGTAGATGAAGATGAAATGGGAGATACGATACTGCGTGAAGAATTTGACAGAGCACTGAAAGACCTGTGTCGAAACAAGGCCCCCGGAGTAGACAACATTCCATTGGAACTACTGACGGCTTTGGGAGAGCCAGCCCTGACGAAACTCTACCATCTGGTAAGCAAGATGTATGAAACAGGCGAAATACCCTCAGACTTCAAGAAGAATATAATAATTCCAATTCCAAAGAAAGCAGGTGTTGACAGATGTGAGAATTACCGGACAATCAGTTTAATAAGCCACAGCTGCAAAATACTAACACGAATTCTTTACAGACGAATGGAAAAACTAGTAGAAGCCGACCTCGGGGAAGATCAGTTTGGATTCCGTAGAAATACTGGAACACGTGAGGCAATACTGACCTTACGACTGATCTTAGAAGAAAGATTAAGGAAAGGCAAACCTACGTTTCTAGCATTTGTAGACTTAGAGAAAGCTTTTGACAATGTTGACTGGAATACTCTCTTTCAAATTCTAAAGGTGGCAGGGGTAAAATACAGGGAGCGAAAGGCTATTTACAATTTGTACAGAAACCAGATGGCGGTTATAAGAGTCGAGGGGCATGAAAGGGAAGCAGTGGTTGGGAAGGGAGTAAGACAGGGTTGTAGCCTCTCCCCGATGTTATTCAATCTGTATATTGAGCAAGCAGTAAAGGAAACAAAAGAAAAATTCGGAGTAGGTATTAAAATCCATGGAGAAGAAATAAAAACTTTGAGGTTCGCCGATGACATTGTAATTCTGTCAGAGACAGCAAAGGACTTGGAAGAGCAGTTGAACGGAATGGACAGTGTCTTGAAAGGAGGGTATAAGATGAACATCAACAAAAGCAAAACGAGGATAATGGAATGTAGTCGAATTAAGTCGGGTGATGTTGAAGGTATTAGATTAGGAAATGAGACACTTAAAGTAGTAAAGGAGTTTTGCTATTTGGGGAGCAAAATAACTGATGATGGACGAAGTAGAGAGGATATAAAATGTAGACTGGCAATGGCAAGGAAAGCGTTTCTGAAGAAGAGAAATTTGTTAACATCGAGTATAGATTTAAATGTCAGGAAGTCATTTCTGAAAGTATTTGTATGGAGTGTAGCCATGTATGGAAGTGAAACATGGACGATAAATAGTTTGGACAAGAAGAGAATAGAAGCTTTCGAAATGTGGTGCTACAGAAGAATGCTGAAGATTAGATGGGTAGATCACATAACTAATGAGGAGGTACTGAATAGGATTGGGGAGAAGAGGAGTTTGTGGCACAACTTGACCAGAAGAAGGGATCGGTTGGTAGGACATGTTCTGAGGCATCAAGGGATCACCAATTTAGTATTGGAGGGCAGCGTGGAGGGTAAAAATCGTAGGGGGAGACCAAGAGATGCATACACTAAGCAGATTCAGAAGGATGTAGGTTGCAGTAGGTACTGGGAGATGAAGAAGCTTGCACAGGATAGAGTAGCATGGAGAGCTGCATCAAACCAGTCTCAGGACTGAAGACCACAACAACAACAACAAATCTTCATTTCTCGGTAAAAGAAATTAAGATAAAGATACACATACATAGATACATTATACATGGCATAATAAATATTAAAAAATAACAGAGAAATAAATTACTTGACTTCGCAGGAAGTCTGGGTGCTGTGTGCACTCGTGGAAAAAATATGTTACAAAAAATTGACATTCTTGTTTTACAATGACATATTACAGGAATATTTTTGTCGTTGTTTCGTCGAAGAGTTTTTTGCAGTAAATACGTAACACTTTACTTATTTGTGGCTTTCATGACCTGCAAAAAAAATGTTTCACTACACTTGGGTAGGTATGAGTTGCACTGGGAGTGGTAGAACTTCGGGTATAAATGATAGCACTGCACTTGAGTGGGGAAATTGATTACACTTTCACAGTGGAGGAAAAGTAGGGCATCACTTTCACTGTGGAAGTTGGAGTGGTTGTCGGGGTGTGATGTTGCGTTGGAAATACGTCGTGGGTCAGGAACTGGAAGATTGGTTCTGCAACATGTTGAGCCGTATGGTGGCGGTCTCTATTTCTCTTGGCACATGTCCGTGCTTCCATTTATGTTTTCGTACATGAAAAATACAGAAAAAAAATCTGTATTAGAATGTGATTACTTACTAATAACTTAGTATAAAAGAAAATTGGATTAGGTAAGGATAACAATTGTTTATGTACATAAGGTCTCATTCTCTTAGGAATGCTTAGTTCTCATATTTATGTATTTTTCTGGTTTTATTTGGTTCGACACGTTTTCGTCATAACTCGGCCTGGTCAGTAAATTCGGTAGCAATTGTCAAAATCGCGCTTAAGACTCTTCCGATTAGTGTCTTTATAATTTCACAAGGTACATGAGTGCTTCATTAATTGCTTTATCATATTTTATTTTGAATCCATTTCAAACACATTTGGCATCCGCGCTCGTTGTGCAAAGAAAAACTGATTGTTGAGCGCTCAGCGTACACAGTGTTACGTCTGTTCCTCACAATCACGTGACAATAACTTGACAGTTCCACAACGCTAGCAGCAGTATTCTGCGAGAAGCAGAGCGTTTGGTGTCTACTAGCCGTGGTGTGAGTTTTTACAGTTTTTCATCGACTCTGGATGACGGAAGCAGCCAGATGCGGCGACTCCCGCGCCTGTTTCGAAGAATGTGTCCGTGGAAAGGCGTACAGTACCGTTTGTAGTAAGTACAACACTTATTCACTTTCACTCTTCGGCTTTCTACATCGTGGTTTCGTGGTACAAGTACTTATAACATTTCTTCACACGCGGTATTTCACACGTGTCCTTGGAGTTATCTCCTTTTCAGTTCACACGTTATTATTAATTCGTGTTCACATTTATTTGGTCGTCATGTTAAGGTTCACACGCACCACTTTTATACGTGTCCATTTATTACTTGTCTATAGTCGGTTCACACGCAGCAGCATATACGTGTCCATTTATTACTGACTGCATTATTACTACAAAGTACAGTTAACATTTAGTATATATATCATGTCTAAAAATTATTTACAAAGAAATATTTAGTCTCTGTCACTACAAGGCCTGACGAAAAGCGTGTCTCTTGTTCGTAGTTTGTGCTTCCAAGGCACTTTAAGTTTACACTTTGTTCGAAATCTTGTTATTCTTTTCTTTTCACATTAGTTACTCTTTTCTGAAGTTCAGCTCTTTTATTTTCTCTCTATTACGTCGTTAGTTTGAAGACATAGTCAATGTGGCTTCGTTTACGTGATGAACAGTTCGTGTTCAAACTAACATTAGGGAAATTAGGAAGCTTGGTGTTCCCTGTCGTGCAATTGCACATAACAAATCTTAACTGAACTCGCAATTTGCGGAGAATAAGCATAGCCCGTCGACAACCAATGTGTCACGACTATCCATTCGTATAGCCTGTATGTATCAATCATGCAACCAGCTCGTAAAATTCACTTCTCCACTGGATAAGGTAGGATGGTAAGGATACTGGTTAGAGGAAAACACAAAAGACTTATGGAGTGAAGAGATTTGAAGACACAGTGTTAATGACGTATGATATGATGAGCTTAACATAGATTATTATCACCTTAGTTTTTCATGACAAATAGTATAATTAAATCGATACAGTAGTTTCAGTGTCGTCTGATCCAGCTCTAAACAATTTTCTATGCATATCTAAAATTACTTAAACCATGCATTAGCAGTGAACTGTGTCTGTTAACTATCTTCCGTTCCATGTATCGTAAAATTGGTTTTCTAAAAAAAAAATCGTCATACCTCGAGGACCTGAAATAGATATTTCTAGTACTAAATTAGTTTATTTATAAATGATCTTTGTAAGTATTTCAGCTGCACTGTGCCGTAAGATTGTTATGAGCGTATACGGTTTTCTCCGTATAAAATAATTGAGTTGCGCACTTCTTTCCTGCTACCTGGATCGTTATTGACTTACTTAATTCTTATATGCTAAGCTGCTGCTTTTTGCCTGCTGCGTTTCATAGGTGGTCTCATAAAATTTGTTGTCACACACTCCTTATGCATAACATAACATTTACCTCATTAGAGTAATCGACCTTAATCAATTTTTTTTTCTACGAGCAATCATTCTGGTCTGAATGATCATTTTAATTTATTTCATTCAAGAGGAGAGAGCTTTGCTATACTTAAAACTAGTGGTAGCAGGTGGCACTTAGCACGTCCCTACTATAATATTTATTTGTCAGCTCTTTCGGCTGTGGCCGTTCATGGCTCAATTAACTTAAAACTAACTTACATCTAAGGCAAATCTTGCTCTCCTACAATAAATGTGTTTTACTTAAGGTGCTCATATAAATTACTTATCTTGCTGTGGCAGGTCAACAGGGTGTTAGTCCTGTGCATTACTCTTACATACGTTGGTACTTCACACATAGTATGACAACTTCTAGTGTGTGTATATTTTATTTTAGCAGCTTAGCTTAACAGCTCTCCCTTCAGCTCTCTTCTCTCTCCACATCACCCTCTCAACCACCCCCCCCCCCCCTTCTCCTTTTTTCCTATACTACCACCTCCCCCCCCCCCCCCCACCGCCAACTCCTTTTCCACACCCTTACAAGTTCCAGCATTACTTATTATTTCAAGTTAACCATCAACCTCTCATCCCAGACATCATATGCCAAGATTAGCCAATGGAAGGAGCAAGACATTAGCTGTCATAATACTCTCAATACCAATAATCTTAAATGTAACTGAAATATAATGTATAAAATCTAGTTTTATATACCTGTTAAATTGCACAGCTAATTTATAAATAAACATTTTACTAGTTTAAGCTAATTTACATTTATTTTCTATGTAATAAAGACAAATCTCTTGTCAGTGTGTGTGATGACTAATAATGCCTCTGGTCAACTTGAAATCTTTGATACTGTAGTCATATTGCAATCTTTGGCTTGTTTATAATGTGTAAATCCTGTATTCGTATCTGTGGCTAAGTGTGTTCAGCGATGTTTACGAAAAACGAGATATATGTTTCCAACAGTGCCTCATAAAAGTAATATACATCTAGTGAAAGTTTTAACTTGTGAAATTGTGAAAAACAAGACACAATGGTTTCAAAAATACGTCCTAAAAGAGATATATATACCTGCAAAAAGATTTATTTGTAAGTAACACCTCAAAACGTAAATTAAACTGTAAATATTTCATGTAACAGTACCACATGTAGTGATTATTTGCTCTTATACGTTAACATAAATTATGCTGTAAATATTTCGTGTTACTGTACCACATGTAGCGATTATTTGTTCTCGTTTCTGTCTAGCCACAGATACTCAACCACCCACACAAGGGGTACAAAAAAAAGCACTAAATGTATACACCATCTGATGATGAGTTGCTAGGCAGCTCGAAACCGGTCATGGTTAAATAAAATACATCTACAAAAGGCGACTGGTTGCAGTAATTTCTGAAAACCTGTTCACACCACAGTCGCAGTGCTCCACATCCACAATGGATAAAAGTCTAACTTAACAGATATTTTCAATGGTTGACTCTGTATTTCTTCAAGTCTGCGTGATGAAACAATCCTTTTATTCGTCCAGATACAGGGTCAGCTAACAGATAGCAACCAATGTGCGGCTTTCTTAATATAATATATGGTCCTTCATACAAGTGCTGCCACTTGCGATTCTTATGATGAATCAAAGATGGTTTGAACTGGGTCTTTAATAGCACTCGTTCATTTATACGATACGATAAGACTTTGCTAATGTGTTTGTCATGCGCCTTTTTTCTAAGGTTGGCATGAGTGGTTAAAGATATGAGAGCTTGTCTTAACTTGTCGTCTAATGTTACTTCAGGGTGTTGTAATTTTGGGATGGGATCTACCCATTCATTTCTTTCTAGTCGTTTAGAGACTAGTTCTGATGGTGTGAAACCAGTTGATGTGTGAGGTAAATTATTAACAATCTCTTCAAAGGGTGTGACGAAATCAATCCACCGTGTCTGCTGGTTTGGAATATACGTTCGTATGAAACGATTGAACTCTTTGAATACTCTTTCTGTGGGATTACTTTGCGGTCGATACCGGGATATCAAAATTTGTCTGATGTCGTTGGTTGCAAGGAAATTTCTCCATCGTTTCCCCACGAAAGTTGATGCGTTATCAGATAACATGGCTTCAGGCTTACCAAAGCGAGGAAAATAGTCTTTCTCAATACGTCTAATTAGTGGAAGTATATTAGATGACTTCATTGCATAGAGTCTCACGTGTTTGGTAAAAAGATCTAACAATACGACCAGATACTTCACACCTCCTCTTCCCTGAGGAAGTGGACCTGCATAATCCAAACTGACGATTTGGTTTGGTCTTTCTGTACGTACCGGGTTTAAAGGTAAGGCATTTGACAAGTTGAAAGGTTTCGCCTTTTGGCAAATGGAACAATTTCTTAATAATTGGTGCACCTTCTTGTGAAGATTAGGTACATAGCAGTATGTTGAAATCTTGCGTTTGCATTTTTCTGGGCCATAGTGACCCCAGGAGAGGTGAGTGTACCAAATGAGATGTTCAACATAATCTTTAGGAATACAGACACACCACTTTCCTGTCAACAGAGAAGTTCGGTGAAACAAAACTCCATTGTGTACTTTATAAAATTTTGACAACGAGTGATCAGGGTTGTTTTGAAGAAGCTGTTTAATTTCTAGCCAATTGCGATATGTGTCTTGAAGAGTATTCATTTGACGGCAAAGACGCAGAAAGTAACTCCGGTGTAGAGGATCTTTCATAAGAAGAATTTTGTGATTAGAAATCTGTTCTATTAATTCAGTAGGCTCCGGCAATCCTTCCGGCATACGTGACAATGCATCAGCAATGATGTTATTCTTGCCCTTTACGTAAATAATTTCAAAATCATACTCTTGTAGAAATAAACACCATCGAGTAAGCCGAGGATGATACAGTTTGCAAGAGAGCAAGAAGCTCAGTGCTTGATGATCTGAGTATACTCTGATTTTATGACCATAAATATAGTAATTAAAGCGGCGAAAAGCCCACACAACGGCTAATCCCTCTAATTCGGTTACCGAATATGATCTCTCACATTCGGTTAAGACCCGACTGGCAAAACTGATTATTTTGACTTCCTCCTGCCCATCAGTTTTGTCTATTTGAAATAAACATGCACCTAATCCTTGAAACGATGCATCGCAAGAAATGCAGAAATCTAAACTCATGTTTGGATGACTTAAAATGTTACTCTTTAGGAGAGCTTCTTTGATCTTGTCAAAGGCTTTTTGGCATTCAGAAGTCCACATCCAGTGGACGTTTTTCTTGAGCAAATTTAACAATGCGGGATTGTTCATTGATTGATTCGGAATGAAGCGACGGAAGAATGAAGCTAATCCAATGAAACCTTTTAGTTGCCTTTTAGTGCAAGGCACAGGGAAATTTTCTATTGCTGTTAACTTGCTGGGATCAGGTGAGATTCCTTCCGAAGAAATTATATGCCCTAGAAACTTGACTTCTTTCTTGGCAAATTTGGATTTTTGTAAATTTGCAGTAACACCAAAATCAGAGAATCTTTGAAAGATCTTTTGTAGGAGAGTTAAATGTTCTTCCCAGGAAGTCGTTGCTATCAGTAAATCATCAACATAGACGGTGACTTGGTCAAGTAACTCTGGTCCTAGCACATGATCAAGTGCTGCAATGAAAACACCAGAACTAATGTTGAGACCGAAAGGTACCACACGAAAATGATAGGATCTGCCGGCAAAGATAAAGGCTGTGTACTTCCTCGATGATGATGATAGTTTCACCTGCCAATAGCTACTTCGGAGGTCTATTGAGGATAAGAACCTCACACTATGGAATTTTTGTAGTTGTTCCTCCAGTGGTTCTGGTCTTGTGCATACTGGAATGATGATTTTATTAATATTCCTTGCGTCCAAGACAAGTCTGACGCTTCCATCGTTTTTGAAAACAGGTAACAACGGGCTACTGTAGGGAGAGTCGGACGGTTCTATGATTTTCCACTTAAGCATTTTACGTATTTCTTGTTTGACGGCTTCTTTACGGGACTGCGGAACTGAATAGGTTGTTTTGCAAAAAGTATCATGGGGTTTCACTCTCATGTTAAATTCATAGTCTGCTATGATACCTGGTTTTCTGGAAAAAATGTTCACAAATGTTGCTAATAGGTCGTGTAGTTCATACTTCTGTTTGTCGTCGAGTCCGTCTGTTTCCACAATTTTTATGCGTAACTCGTCGGCAGTTGGTAATAAGTCAGGGTCATTGTTGACGTCACTGAACTCGTCAACCGCACGGTGGTAATGTTGCCTGTCAGAAAGTCTACGTATTTTCACTTTACGTTCCAGGTTGGTTATCCTGACTTTGGTTCTCATTAGATGAATGACCAGTGTCCTATCATCTAGTCTTAACGTGCACTTACCTTCAGCTAAATCAATGATGGCACGATTTCTTCGTAGAAAGTCCATTCCTAACAAGCATGGCACTGACAGGTTCTTTACTACTAAAAATGTGCACTGTATACAGTCGGATTTAAATTGTATTGTTGCTTGTACTTGCAAGCTAACCTTCTGTACTAGGGAACCTACTGCTCCGGATACAGTACATCCTTGTACAGGAAGTGAAGGAATTTTTGTTACAGAGCATACCTTTTTATATACACACATAGACATAGCATTAATATTTGCACCTGTGTCGATGATGGCAATGATTGGTATATCATAAATGTGAATCAGAGTTGACGCTTGTACTTGGTTTTCCCAAAGGTCGTTGTTTTCGTAGGTGTTCTTTTCGTCTAATAGTTCGTCCCGTAAGTCTCTGTCGTCTTCGTATCTAATTACGTTGATATGTCCTTTAATGAAGTTGCCCCCCATTGGTTCCGCAGCTCCCCCGTGGAGGCCTAAAGAAGCTGCTAATGGTTTTCCGACTGGGGTGGAGCTGAAATGTCAGTTATTTTTACTTGACTAGTATTTTGCGACCTACCAGGTCGAAAATTCGCGTTTGTATCCCATACGACTTGTGCATCACTTGATTGCGTGTTATTTGACATCGCGTTTGGTGCTTGGTTCGCCTGTGTGTAGAAAATGGTCGGATTTCCTTGGCTATTATGACCGGCGGAGTTAGGAAAAGCATGCGACGAATTGTCTTGACTATTGTTCCTGAACTGTTGGTTGGGTTGGTGTGAAAATGTCGCATTTTTCGGCTGTGAAAAATTCATTTGGTGAGAGGGAGTGAAGTGACTCGGCTGACTGTACTGTTGTGGTCCGTTATAATTGTTCCATTTCTTTCCCTTGTGACGATTTCCATTATTCGTCTTGTTGTTCTGGTACTGGTAATTACCGTTGTGATTTATCGGTGAATTACCGTATTGTTGCTGTGTGTTTTGATAAATCGGATTGTATCTATTCTGGTGTGGATATTTGTTATATTGTTTTCCATTACGGCGGTTGATACTGTTATGATTGCCGTAAGGCTGAGCGTTTGGTTGTCCCGTGTTATGTTGGTACGACATTCCATTGATGCAATTTGTTATGTGCTGCTGCGGAGCGGGCGGCCCATTATTATAATTATTCCGCGCACTCGCACGCACATCCTCATAGATCATATCCAAATTGTCAAGAACAGAAAGAAAGGCTTCTAGGTCTTCTTCACTCACATTAACTAGTTTTTCTCTTATTGACACAGGAAGTTTTGACTTTAAGATCATGATTACATCTTTGGTTGAAATGGGCGTGTCCCAATACTGAATTTTACGTAGATATTTTTCAAAATAACGTCTCAAACCTCCTCCTTTGGTGTTGAAAGGTTCGGCGTTGTAAACATCCTTTCGGAGTCTTTGTTGTATACCTGAACTCCAGAATTTATTCAAAAAATGCTTTTCAAAATCTGCATAGGTGTGACATTTATCTATTATTTCTGTACCCCAAATTGATCCTTCACCGTGTACATAGCCTAAAGTGAACTGTATCCGCTGCCTGTCGTTCCATGATTCCGGAAAAGCACCTGTGAATGATTTTAGAAATACCATTTCGTTTTTCAGGTATAAAAGGCTGAAAAACTGTGTTTTAGCACACTCTCGTCTCGCATTAGTTCAACGAGTGTTAGTTGATCGGCATGACTACGTGACGTAGAAGTTTCGTCACGCATATTATTTACTGTTGGTGAGAATTGTACCTGACACGCGGGATATTGACGATTATCGTGTTTTGGCGATAGCGAATACTCACTTTGATTGTCACCTTGCAATTCCGTAAATTGTCGTTTCAGTTGATCTATATCATTGCTTAGCTGACGTTTCCATTCCGGAAGATCGTGACTAAATGCTCGTCTGATTTCACCTAATTCACTGGTTGAAGTGTCACTAGAAGTACCGGGAGCGGTTAAGATTTCTGCTGCAGCAGATTTAACCGTACCCTTTAGTTCAGCGTGTACCTTGCTGACAATGTACTGTTCTTTGGATTGCATCCACTCTTCAAATTCCCTATTAAGTGTATTGCTTATACCGGTGTTGACATCTGCGATCTTTTTGTCAATATTGACATCAGATATTTGCTGAGCAAGGTCTTCGACTCGCTCGCCAACGTGGTTGACACTTTCTGTCAATTGGCTTACTCTCTTTGAAACATCACTGTAATGTTTCAACGAGTCACTCGCAGTTGATTTACACACATCTATTTGGGCCTGCATATCTATGAACTTGCTACCAATATTGGTCTCGGCGGATTCCACCATCGAAAGAACACTATCAATTTTTGCGTGTACGCTTGCGTTTAGCTCGCTTGCGTAAGCAGTGGTAATAGCTTTAATTTTTTCCTCCATGGTGTCATTCGAATTTTTGATTTGTGCTTGGATGTCGCTAATAACAGAATTTATATTGTTCATTCGCACTTGAGTGTCCTCTATCCTTGATTCTAAACTGTTGAACCTGCTGTCACTTTGATTTGCTAACTGACTGATTTGCGTTCCAAGATTGTCACTTTGGTTTGTTAACTGACTGATTTGCGTTCCAAGATTACCCATGTGAGCTTCAATGTTATCACTCTTGTTTGTAAGCTGTGCCATGTTTGCTTCAAAACTGGTTTTCATATCAGCAAACAATTTTAGTATATCTGACAGCGAGCATTCACGTGACTGCGACGCAGGCTGTGGCGCCGACAGCTCACGTGTCGCGTCGTCCTCTGTTGTTCCCCCACTACGAGATTCAGGTTTGTTTACACCCGCGCGCGATCTAAGTTGCCTTGGTTGCTCATCAGCCATTGTAAATTTAAAGTAGTTACACTGCACGAGCTAAAAAAGATAATTTTTTTTAATTATGATTTTCACTTGTCAGGTGCGCCAAGGATTTCGCGTCCTGATTTCTCAGATATTGCTTGCGCGTTATAAACAATTGAAACTCTGACAAACGAAAATGCCAATATGGCAACGGGAGTGATAAAATAAATGAAAAACACTTATAGAGCACTGTAACTGACACAGATAGCGGCCATTGTGATTCACTAAAATGCACAACAATGGAAATTCTTGCTAACTATTTCTAACTATTGAAAGCGAAATGATGAGATAGAGGCGGATCTAATAGCAAAAGAAAACATAAATTTGGAAATTAAATTGCTTGAGGAAAAGGAAAAAAGCGTAGAGAGTGAATGTCACGAGCCGACCAAATGCTCGGTACGCAAAGCTTCAAACGTAATGAAAAATCGTACTCACATTAGTTGTCTTGCGCACTGCTATTTATTGCTGTTGTGGATTCTTACTGCGATTTTCTGTATATGCGTCCTTTTTTTATATCACTGGTTTTGGCTTCCAATTTTCTCCAGATGGTAGCATGAAAATAAAATGAACAAATTAGTTTTTTAGTCAAGTCCCTGTTCGGGCGCCACATCTAGCGTTAAAAGGTTTTTCTGGCTTTTCTAATTTAACCAAATATAACATTGATGATGATAATTCATGGCAATGTTTGCCGACAAGATAAAGAATGCAACCTTTTAACACTAGATTGCGTACTCACGGCAGTTCCCCTTGGCCGTTTTTTGGTACGACTTGGAAAGAGAGAAAAATTAATGAATGATCGACGATGCGTCGGTTCTCGATTGTGTTTAGGAGACGTACGGATTGATTGCGTGAAAATAGTTTCTCAAATGACCTCTTAACCCGGATTGCTTTCACGCAATCAGACTCTTGAATGAAATTACCTAAGGGACCTATTTGAATAATAAAAAAAATGCAAAACAGTGAAATTTTGTAAAAAAAGTTGTCAGATCGGAAATTGAACACATTAATGGTCTCCCAAATACAATCGAGACACCGCGATAAAGAGCGAACCTGTAACAAAGTTCATTTAAACATAAACGTTATTTGTGGTCAATTTAAAGAAAAGAATAAGCATAGATTTTCTGTACAGTGAAACATCAATATATTCTCAAAGAACAAAGGCGTTAAACTATAAACATTAACAAATTTACAATGAATACAAAACTTACATTTTTATGTTTTTCTCATACATGGAGCAGTCCAACAATCGCTGCTTTTGTATGTGTGATATTTTGTAAAAATTAAATGTCCTGGCGTGCGCGTAAGTATTTTTTATCGTCACAAGGTTTACAAAAGCGTTTTCTTTCTTGATGATAACGTGGTTTTTCACACTAAATGAAATATAACTTGTAGCGGTGCTACACAACACGTCTTAACAAGTCGGCAACCAAACATCAAAGGTAATGAACTGCATGTTAACATATCGGCGACCAGAAGTACAACTAACTATAAAGACTCTAGAATTTTCTAACAAATGATAAATTGTTGTTTCTTCTGTTTCGCAGCTTCTTGCTATCAAGCGCTGCGGCAATGATTTTAAATATCTGCGCCCAGCGAGTCATAGTGTTTAAAAGTACCTTTTAAACGCTGGCCGCGCGTCTTGGTATAGGCGCACGTTATAAACAGATTTCGTTTCTTTACTCTCGCGTTGTCATGCTTAGTATCATTACAAACTCGATGGCAGTCCTTTTCTCATATGCAAAATGTCTGAAATCCAATAATATCACACCATAACCGCACTATTAAGATAACAGGCACTATGGAATTTCTACAAACTCTCTTCTGTATATTTGGGCTGATCTCTCTGAAGCATATTGTTGTAATTGACAACTCTAGTGTACAAAACGGGTCTGACTGAGCCATCCTTTATACTACTGTGTGTATCAGATTGCAACATTCGCTGTCCGATCTCTCAATTACGCTACTGTCTATCATCTATTCCATCTCCTTTTTTACAGTTTCTCTTCAAGCTAGTGGCACATTATATTACATCATTTTGAATGTTCTGAGTTGTCGCGCCTTAATTTGACATTGATATCCTTTCATCAATCCAGATTTTCCAGATTTAATTAAAATACCTCTGCGTACATACATAAAATTTCTCAGAATTCTGCCCAAAATGTTGCAAGAATTCTCGAATTTCTTCCATTCTTGCTCTGGGGTATTTATCTTTTATGTAAACTGTCAATTTAGTCCCAACATCTACGTCCTTCTTAATAACACTGGCCAACAATGAAAATGTTTCGGGCTCAAAAATAGTTGATTCTAATGTATTTCCATAAACTGAATTAAAAACTCAACATACAAATGACAGATTAGCTCTTGCTTTGGAGATTTTGGAGATAAATTGGTATTTCGTTTTTATAGTCAACATTTTCAGTTTGGGGTAAATTTTGTTTTCGGGGTAGGCACATGTGTCCAATAACAAAACACAAATGCTCTTAAGCTGTTTGTAAGTGGTAAGCATAGATCGTTAATAATTTCTGTGACAACACTATCCCGATTAACACCATACTCTCCACTAATCTCGTCACCTTTCTTCTGTTCGACGCAAGCGATGCCTCCTTACATCTCTGTACTCCAACGAGCCAATATTTATTTCCTTTTTCTGGTAACTTTAGGAATTTGGCAATGAGGAGTTCAATTGAAATCATGACTTACTTCAAACAAATCAGTTGCACCCATCAACGTCCTCTATGACACAGTACAACGTTAATTACTTCATCCTGAAACTTTAGACCGTCAGAGCGCGGAGCGGCTAATTAGCCCGAAAATGCATTAGCGAGCGCGGACGATCAACGAGAGACTCTAGCCAACTACATACTGCCCCTACTGTGTGCAATACAAAGTACGTGTACGAAGCGAAAACAAAGCAACAGCAAAGATAAATCTAAAATGCTGGACTTCACTAAACCAACGATAGCGACAGTAGCGTAATACGTAATCTGTTATGATGTTCATCAATAAACGTACAATAAATGTCACAAATACAAGGACACACATTCTCACAATACGTCTTGAAAGCTACCACGGACTTGATGAATCCATGCGATGCACAGACGCTGTTTTATTGAGTTCGAAATGTGGACCAACACGCTATTAATCATGTTTCTGTTCAACAATGTACGTGTAACTGGGCTAATATCTAATCGTTTCTGATAATACAGCCGACTTGTAATATAGACACGAAAAGAATCAATGGGTTTTGAAAAGTGGCGTTACAGAAGAATATTGTGATAAAGTGAAACTACACATACTGAAACATCAAGGAATATAATTGATAAGTGCAGTTACCGAGAGGACGGGGAGGGGTAAAAGCAGTAGTGGGAGGCAAAGCCTAAAATGCAGTAAGCAGGTCTAGGTTGCGACAACACCGCGGAGATGAGAACTTGCATTGTATAGGCTAGTGTGAAGTACTGCATGTAGTCAGGCTTGAGCTGAAGTCTGCCATAACAACATAAGGGCCTGAAGGATTCTTATCTAAAAGTACATAGTCAACAGCAGTCTCATTGTCATTACATTATCATGAAAACGAGGAACTTGTAATAAAAGTTGTGATAAGTGGGTTACCGTGCCGTAAATTTGACGATGCTCTACACGTTGAACTGCTAACTGTTGAAACAGAAAGACAAGATTGTTTACTAGAATATAATACAGCTTTTCCCAACCCGTAAAATTGCATGATCTTCAAGCAATGAATTGCACGTTTGCTGTGGGACTTCCCATTTCGTAATAAAATACTTAAGTGCACTTTCTTAAATCTCAATGCTATTACCAGAATGCGAAAATGAAAAATTGTGTAATTATCGAGGACATCCACTGAGGACGCCTTGTCAGGCCTTCAGATGAAACGCGTCTGGATGTATAAATAAAAATTCGTGTGCAGCATGCAAAAACGTGATTTGTTACTAACTACTACAGTTTATATATAACTGTGCAGCCGCGCGGAGTGGCCGCGCGGTTTGAGGCGTCATGTCACGGATTGTGCGGACCCTCCTGATGAACGTTCGAGTCGGGCATGGGTGTGTGTCTTGTTCTTAGTATAAGTTGGTTTAAGTAGTGTGTAAGTCTAGGGACCGATGACCTCAGAGGTTTGGTCCCTTAGGAATTAACACACATTTTAACATTAGTTACTGAAAAACAAATGTCACTGCAAAGAATTTGTTAGGAAACTCAAAAGTTTCATTTAAAGTCACGTTCGTACACTGTGGTGACGAAATTCATGGGATGTCGGGCGATCTGGGTGGCCAGATCATTCGCTCGAATTGTCCAGAATGTTCTTGAAACCAATCACGAATAACTGTGTTCCGGTGACATGGCGCACTGACATCCATAAAAATTCCATCGCCGTTTGTGAATGACGAAAATGAATGACTGAATGACTAAATGACTGAAAATGGTCAATGATCGGTCAAGTTCCACGTGAACACAGCCCACACCACCATGGAGCCACCAGCGGTGCCTTGTTGACAACTTGGGTCCATGTCTTCCTGTGCTGTTGGCCACACTCGAACCTTACCATCAGCCCTTACCAGCTGAAAGCGGTACCCACAGGACCAGGCCACGCTTTTTCAGGTTCCAACCCATACGGTCAAGAACCCAGGAGAGGCGCTGGAGGCTATATCGTGTTGTTAACTAAGGCATTCGCGTCGATCGTCTGCTGCTAAAGCCCATTAACGCCAAACTTCGCCGCACAGTCGTAATGGATACGTTCTTCACACGTAGCACATCCATTTCTGACGTTATTTCACGAATGTCACTTGTCTGTCAGCGTTGACAACTGTACGCAAACGCTGGTGCTCTCGATCGTTAAGTGCGTTGTCCGTGGTCAGAGGAAATGCCTGAAATTTGGTATTCTCGGCACACGCTTGACATCGTGGAACTCGGAATATTGAATTCCCTTCCGATTTCCGAAATGGAATGTCCTCTACGTCTAGCTCCAACTACCATTCCACGTTGAAAGTCTGTCAGCTCCCGTCGTGCGTTAAGACGCCAGAAAACTTTTCACATGAATCACATGATTCCGAACGACAGCCCCACAAATGCACTGTCGTTTTACACCTTGTGCACGTGATACTACCACCGTCTGTATATGTGCATATCGCTATCCCACGGCTTTTGTCACCTCAATGTAGAATAGACACCACCAACAAAAACAATGGTTAATGACACAAAAATACACTGAGAACTAGGTCAAGTGATAAACCTACACATTTCCGTTTCATAGATATTTTAAAATCTTAGGAAACTTCTCAGACGTCTGAACCAGGCGTCGCTCATCCAGTTGTGACGAGATCAAGATGTCAAAAACACTATGCAGTAACGAATGTCGCAGCTATATTTAAGTCTGTGAACGTTATCTACGAATATCTTATTTTAGACCGCTGTCTACATTTTTTCATAAAACTATATAGCGTTTGATTGAAACCAGTATCCTTGGCCGAGGAAACACACATCTGTGCGTCGCGGCTTCACTCGAATGTACACTCATGCTCATAAATTAAGGATAAATGCAGAATGTGGTGCCACACAACGCAGCACTACACAAAACTGGCGCTAACAGCATAGGCACATAGGGAGCACACACGACACAAATATGTAAGTCCACGGTATTGGTGATAAGTTGAGAAGACCGTCCCGAAACACATGTGCTACAAAACGCCACTGTTTCCTGCGCATGTACCCCGACATCAATATGGGATATGATCACCATGCACACGTACACAGGGCGCACTAGGGATCTGACATACTCTGGATCAGGTGGTAGAGCAGCTGCTGGGGTATAGCCTCCCATTATTGCACCAGTGCCTGTCGGAGCTCCTGAAGTGTCCTAGGGGTTTGAAGACGTGCAGTGATACGTCGACCGAGAGCATCCCAGACGTTCTCGATGGGGTTTAGGTCTGTAGAATAGGCAGGTCACTCCATTCGCCTGATATCTTCTGCTTCAAGGTACACCTCCACGATGGCAGCTCGGTGAGGCCGTGCGTTACCATCCATCAGGAGGAAAGTGGGACCCACTGCACCCCTGAAAAGGCGGACATACTGGTGCAAAGTGACGTCCCGATACACCTGACCTGTTACAGTTTCTCTGTCAAAGACATGCAGGGGTGTACGTGCACCAATCATAATCCCACGCCACACCATTAAAGCACGACCTCCATACAGGTACCTTTCAAGGACATTAAGGGGTTTGTATTTGGTTCCTGGTTCACGCCAGATGAAAACCTGGCGAGAATCACTGTTAAGACTACACCTGGACTCGTCCGTGAACATAACCTGGGACTGTTCAAACAAATTTCGGGCTTGCAGCCGGTCGTCGTTCAATACTTCGCACGATATTTCAACTGGGCACCTGCCAGTCATCTTCAGGTGAGCCGTCGCAGACTGGCGATAAAGTTCTCCGCTCCGCAATATATAGCGTACTGTAACTATTCTGCGCATGCGTCGAAAACTTGATAGTTGAACCAACACTGCCCGCCGGCAGCGCCCTCGCTGGTGGAATAGCGGAACTCAGTCGCCCTCTGCGTTGCTGTTTGCCACGGCCGTCGACGCACTCTGTCGTCTTCGATTTGAGCAAATCGTGGAGATGATGGGATTCCGTGCACTGTCCAGCTGGTAGCCGCTGTCACGGTTTAACAGATTTTCCGCCAGTCGTATTTCTACGGATTCTTTAATAATGGAGTCCCAGCTGGACAGTGCATGGAATCCCATCATCTCCACGATTTGCTCAAATCGAAGACGACAGAGTGCGTCGACGGCCGTGACAAACAGCAACGCAGAGGGCGACTGAGTTCCGCTATTCCACCAGCGAGGGCGCTGTCGGCGGGCAGTGTTGGTTCAACTATCAAGTTTTCGACGCATGCGCAGAATAGTTACAGTACGCTATATATTGCGGAGCGGAGAACTTTATCGCCAGTCTGCGACGGCTCACCTGAAGATGACTGGCAGGTGCCCAGTTGAAATATCGTGCGAAGTATTGAACGACGGCCGGCTGCAAGCCCGAAATTTGTTTGAACAGTCAATTCGCCGGGAAAATTTTAAAATTCACATAACCTGGGACGACTGTTCCAATGACCATGTACTGTATTCTTGACACCAGGCCTTACGAGCTCTCCTATGACCAGGGGTCAGTGGAATGCACCATCCAGGTCTCCGAGCGAATAATCCATGTCTGTTCAGTCGTCTGTAGACTGTGTGTCAGGAGACAACTGTTACATTGGCTGCGGTAAGGTCCCGAGCAAGGCTACCTGTCGCCGTCTGTGGGCACTGATGGTGAGATATCGGTCTTCTTATGGCATTGTACACTGTGGGCGTCCCGTACTGTGGCGCCTGGCCACGTTTCCTGTCTGCTGGAATAGTTGCCATAATCTTGAGATCACACTATGTGGCACACGGAGGGCCCGTGCTACGACCTGCTGTGTTTGACCAGCCTCCAGTCGCCCTAGTATTCTACTCCTCATAACGTCATCAATATGTATTCTTTGAACCATTTTCAACACACAGTCACCATTAGCACGTCTGAAAACGTCTCCACCGTACTCTGACATGCACCAGCACACCTCTGCGTATGTGGACTGCTGCCACCGCCACCGTGCGACGACCGCAGGTCAAATGCACCTCATGGTCATACCCAGAGGTGATTTAAACCCTCAAACCGCCCACCAGAGCGTTGTTTCACCATGTATCAGCATTATCCTTAAGTTATGAGCATGAGTGTAGTTCGGTCGAGCCCAGGTACAAAAATTTTTACGTCACCATAATTTGAATATAGTGGAGGAGAGAGGATGGAGTACAGCTCGTTTAATACCAGACTCCACGTCGAAGTCCTGGGTTAAAATCCAAACGTCTACAGGGGGTTTCCAACTTTCAGTTGCGAACATTCAGATCAGCGGCTTTGTGCTATTGTAGAAGAGAAGACTACTTGCCGGTAAAGGACTTCCCTCTTTTCTCTCTTGCATCGTGGTCGTAGATAGAAGCATAACACTAAACGTTAGAAGACTCGTCGTCATAGCCGTACTGGACAAATTCAGATAATCCTCACTCGTCGGGTTGGAAAGGTGCGATTGTCCACAAAGAAAGTATATTTTACTAATAACTCAGCTGCGTATACCCAATGGGGTTTCGCAATAATGAAATTCAACGCTACTGAAGTAAGGAGCTGTATTCCAAATATGCGATATATCTGTGATAACAATATGTTTTCAGAAAAAGTACACAGAAATGAAACTGTCCCAAATTAGCACCCTGTCCCAAATTAGTACGCCTGTGCCTTCCCAAAATAACGCTATTGCTCGTATATACAGCGGAACTGTCAGCGGATTAGTTTCGCGATCTACCCATCAAAACTTCAGCACTCTTCTGTAGCCTCACATTTGAGAAGCTCCTGTTCTCTTCTCTTCTCTTCTTGTTTCAGTTGGTTATCGTACACGTCTTATATCCTTACGAGTCTAAATTCCAGACAAATGCCTTCTGTAAACTGTTCCTAATACTTTAAATTTTATTACATGTTAAAAAACATCTCTTTTTGAGAAATGCTTTCCTTCCCATTGCTAGTTTTCATTTTATATCCTATCCACTTCGATCATCGTCAGTTATTTAGTTGCCCAAATAGCAAAACTCGTCTACCGTTTATACTGTCTCATTTCCAATCTAATTCACGCAGCATCGCCTGATTTAATCAGTCTGCACTCCAATGTCCTTGTTTCACTTTTGTTGATATTCATCATATGATCTCCTTCTAAGACACTATCTGTTCATTTCAACTGCTCCCCTAAATCCTTTGCCATCTCCTACAGAAAAAATGTCATCGGCTATATCAAAGGTTTTATGTCTTGTTTGTCAAATTTAACTCCCTTTCCACATTTCTACTTGGTTGATTTTACTACCGTATTCAGTGTACTGATTGAATAAGTCTGGAGGTAAGTTACAATCATATCTAATTCACTGTATGACTACTACTTCTTTTCCATGTGCTTCGATTCAAACAAGTTATAAATAACCTTCTGTTACCTGTACTTTATCCCTGCTACATTCAAAATTATGAAGAGTAAAGTACAGTAAATACGGTACTGTCAAAATCTTAATTTTATACACGTAGGCTGCCCTTTCTTCAAACTATATTTTAGGGTACAACGGAGAAACAGCCCAAGTTACAGATTTCACTTTTATTTACTTGATGAGCACATCTGAGCCGGGGCCTGTTTTCCAATCATCCAAATAGTCGAAAGGGTTATTCTGAGTGTATAAGCACCATGTCAAAATAACAAACATATACGTATCTATAACAAAGGCAAATGATCGTACAAATAACTCCAGCACTCTACAAGTTCATGTATTCTAGGAGACATAGAATCAGTATTGCATCGTGTATACCTATATTTCTACTGTACCGAAACTGATCTTCCACAAGATTATCTTCTACCAGTTTTTCTGTAAATAATTTGTGTCATTATTATGCTACGATCACTTTTTTAACTGGTGTTTCAGTAGATACATATTTGTCTTCATTTCCCTTTTTCGGAATCTGGATCATTACATCTTCTTTTAGTCTGAGGGTACTTCGCCTGCCTCATGTATCTTGCGCGTCAGCTTGAATAATTATGTCCCATTATTTTCGAGAATAATGATAAATACGCTACGGGGAAAAATAGTCACTTAAAAAGAGCTCTATTAATAAGTTATTCTTTAAATCTGCACATGTTGTCTAATTTCGATAAAAAACTATAGCGTTGACTGTGTTGTCGACTTGCGCTAAAGATAGAAAATATGGAGGAATATTTGGACAGAAATGTTATATTGCGCTTGTCTATTGTCATTCGATACGGTAGCGCAACACGGAACGCAATTATGTTGAAACGTGTGTCCTGCAAGAATATTCCAAAGAGATGCTGAAAAAGTTTATTGTGTCTTACAGGACACCTGGAGGGACAAATTATACATACGAAGACTGGGGACACTATGCAGTGACGCCTCAGAGTATGGGAATACGGGCATCACTACATGCGGGGATAGATCGACAAGGGAGCGAGTTGATGCTAGCTTCTCGTTAGGTGGAGCACTGTTGGCATTCGTCACAGTAATTTTTCTGCTGTTTCAGTGGGGATTTCACGATAATTTTCCTCTTTTCGCTTCGTTCGTTCAACCTTGCCGACACTCTCTCGCAACATACCTTATAATACTTACTTTCCAAAAGTCTGCTAATCTTACTAGTTTTGTTAACGTGAGTTTCATTCGTCTTCATTGCATTGTTATTGCAGCTGAAACTGAGTCAACATTCTTTAGATTTAAAACTATACGGCAAACAATCAAGAAAAAAGTACTTGTCTTTGACTATTCCAATCAATGTAATGTTTGGAGCTACACCTCTATTTACTGCTGCGTATCTGAGAAATGATGTGAGCCAGAAATTCCAAGTAACTAGTCAAATAAAATCACAGATAGTAGTTTGAGAGTTACCACTGTACTTGCAAGAACTTTAGGAAGACAATAAATATTCTGTAATATTTACCTTATTCTAGAATGTTCGACTGCTGCCCTGGCCAGCACATTCTCCAGATCTCTCACCAATTGAAAACGTCTGGTAAATGGTGGCCGAGCAACTGGCTCGTCACAATATGCCATTCACTACTTTTGATGAACTGTGGTATCGTGTTGCAGCTGCATGGGCAGCTGTACCTGTACACTCCAATCCAAGCTCTGTTTGACTCAATGCCCAGGCGTATCAAGGCCATTATTACGGCCAGAGGTGGTTGTTCTGGGTACTGATTTCTCAGGATCTATGCACCCAGATTACGTGAAAATGTAATCACGTGCCAGTTGTAGTATAATATATTTGTCCAATGAATACCCGTTTATCATCTGCATTCCTTCTTCGTGTAGCAATTTTAATGGCCAGTAGTGTATTACTTGGAACACAGTTGGGCTCGTTTACTACTTTTAAACGGCTGTGACCGATATTTCGTAAAAGCTAGGACCATGGTCTAACTTTTATAAAAGATATGATGGACGTCTCCCAGTAAACAGAAAAATATTCTACAAGAGTAAAACGTCTCTCATAAAGGATATTTGACAAATACCTTTTAAAGTGTAACACAGGCCTTAGCGTAGTTGTTACATACTGCAAGAGTGTTAGTCAGCGGGTGTTAAAATATTTCTGTGGTCTTGGCTGACTGATAGGACCTGCTGACTTTTGCAACAGCGTCTGATGTATGTAGGTTATTGCGCCGATCCTGGAGCTAGATTTATCTGGCAGCACTGCCTTGAACGGTATGTCAACGCAACTACGTCCGATCACTTGCCCAAACTGCCTCGGGCGACTTTACCGCTCCACAGGAGGTATCAATTCCCCTGCGACTAGAAACATGCGGTACAAGTTTCTTCGGCTACCACCTTAAACTAACATATACGTGTAAGTGGCAGTCAGTCTGTGAGACAAGCTTAGACAAAATAAGCACCGAATGAAATACTTCGGAAACACATCTCTATGTACCAGTAGCTATCTACTATTCCAACTGGTCATAGCGTTCCCAAGAAACATCATTTTTTAACAGTGATGTAGCTTGCATTATTAACTGGTTTCACCAACACAAATGTATGAGACGAATATTAATGTTTTCTATTGATTGTTTTAGGTCACTGATTTTTAGTCAAGATATGTGTGGAAGTACGGCAGTAAATGTGGAACAATTCAGTCTGACGTTCAAACAGCTGGCAGCGACATTGTTCGTAGATTCTTAATGAATTACCGAAATTACATCGTTCATGTGCTGGACAAGGCACTAATGAAGTACTTTAGAAGGACGCGTAGTAGTTCAAAATGTTCAAATGTGTGTGAAATCTTATGGGACTTAACTGCTAAGGTCATCAGTCCCTAAGCTTACACACTACTTACCCTACATTACCCTAAGGACAAACACACACACCCATGCCCGAGGGAGGACGCGAACCTCCGCCGGGATCAGCCGCACGCGTAGTGGTCCAGGTACAACTTTGCAAAGTGCACATAGCAGTATATTGTTTGTGGAATCTAACTGCAGTAATAAATTTCAAAAATCAAGCTTGTAAGGCATTACAAAAATGGCGAAATGAAATTGAAAGCGTATTATATTGTCTCGTTGCCAAAAAGAAACGTTGTAATGTCATTGTAAAGCCAAGTTACTGGTTTAAATCATTTCCCTGATCTTCTTAGTTATTAAAAGGGTAAGAGAGAAAAGGGAGGGATGCGGCCTTTCTCCGCTTCTGTTCAGTATTTAGATCGAAGAACCAATGAATGAAATAAAAGAAAGATACAAGAGTGGGATTAAGTTCAGGGTGGATTTATAGATTACATTGTTATCGTCGATGAAATTAAGAATCACAAAATGTGTTAAATGTAATGGACGAACTAGTGCCCACAAAATATGGATTGAGAGTAAATCAAAGAAAGACCAAAGTAACGAGGAGTAGCAGAAATGAGATTAGTGACAAACTTGACATCAAAATTGAGGAGCCATAATAGACGACGTGAAGGAATTCTGCTACCTTGGAAGGAAAGTAAGTCATGACGGGAGAAGTAAAATAGATACATGAAGCAGACTCGTGCAGGCAAAGACAGCATTCCTCGCTACAAGAAGTTCACCAGTACAAGGCACTCGTCTTAACTTCTAAGGCTGAACGTATAGAACACAGCACTGTACGGCTGTGAATTAAGGGCTGTGAGAAAACTAGGGACGAAGTGAAATGAAGAGTTTGAGGTGTGGTGTTGCTGGAGGATGCCGGAAATACAGTAGACTGATAAGATGAGAAATGATGAGGAGTTTCTCCGTAGAATCTTCAAACAAAGAAATGTACAGAAAACATTCATTAGAAGAAGGGAATTTGTACTGAACTCCGTCCGAACAAGTCACGGAAGGTCCAATGGTGTAGACCGACTGCTGTGTGATCAGCCGAAAGGCGGATGTGGATGTAGAGGGTCATGTGGTCAGCACTCCGCTTCCCCGGCCGTTGTCAGTTTTCGTGACCGAATGGGCTTCGGACGTGTGTTAAAGCATCATGGAGTAACTTCCGTGGTGCTAAAGGAAGTCGTCCAGGGCAAAAAGTGTCGTGGAAGCCAGAGTCTGGAATATTTACAGCAAATAACTGAGAGCGATAGGTGTAAGAGGCATAGGAGCGAGGCGTACGAAGCCACTCAGAAGGTCGATGAAACCAAAAGAGGAAATAACACCGGAATCACTGTGTCTGCAGCATACCCCTTTCCGTGTTGAGTGACGGTTTGTTGGAATGTTGCGATACATCTAAACAAAAACTATCCACTTCATATGGATATCAATTTCAGGTAATTTCACAAGGTAGCTCTCCAAAAAGAAGCAATGTAATGTATTTTCAGTTAAATAATGTTTCTAGAATCGCGTTTAGAAAAACCTGTTTCTCGATGGAAAAGTACAAAACTCAAAAGAATTAGGGAAACATGACTTTGGCGTCTGGCGTTCTCCATCGAGCAATAATAGAACGGGAGTACTGAGAAACCCCACATTTCCACAAAACTAAACTTTTCAGGAAATACAAAAAACTTTCCAGATCTTAAAATTATTCTGAAATTTCGTTAAAATTAAGGTAGAATTCCAATGCACTGTAAACAATCTTGATACGTTTTCTTGACGTTAAGTCAAAATGTATGCAGTAAACATGAAAACTTTCTCAATGTTTTGTAACAAATAGGCATAATTCGTTACGTATCTCACACTTTATTGCTAATATGGATAAAAATAAAACAGATAATGCCTATTTTCCGTTCTCTTTGGCATTATACTCCACGCATGGTTCATTCTTTGACACACGTTGGCCAATTGCATATGTCAGAATAGAAGTCCTGTATGATGTCTTCTTTTTGTGGGAATGGTAGATGATCTTGATAAGCCTAACTTACAGGGCTTTCTGGAATTACAAACGGAACAGCTACCTGGAATGTGTGCTCTTACGTTCCGTCAGTGAATGGCCTAACTTTAATTATACCAAGGCTTCCACGTGAACAGCAAAACTGCATGAATTGTTTTACATGACAGTCCTGTTCCGTACTTCTTTGTGTTGTCTTTCCATGAGCTTCAACAGAAATAGCGTTCTTCCGGTAGAACTTTGGCCACCATTCATTAAAATTTGGGACCCCTTCCGCTTTTGGTATTTTCACTTCAAGTTTCATATTTGCATGGATTCTTATTATTAATATTCTTTCACGAGATATATCCCATCCATGTTCCTAATGTTCTTTTTGCGATGTTGAAATCTCTATCATACAGAAGGTAAGACTGACTACTTACTGGAAAATAATGGGTGACGAGCTGAAATCTTTCCTGTGACTCAAGCATTAAACAAAATCTCACCGTTGAATGGTTTTTATTTTGGCCACCACAAGAGACAAAGAACAAGCGAAAGTGTTTATCATGTTATCCAACATGTATCATTTGTATAACTAAAAGGAAATGAACAGGCTTCATTGGGCTCCTTCGTGCTGTTCCCTCGTGATATAGGTAAAACCTGTCGTATCTGCTCAGTAAGTAATGCACGTTGAAGACATTTACTGAAAGCAGACGCAGCTAAAACGTGTCTTGCATTGGTATCTGATGCAACTGCACATTCTGCGTAAAATCAAACGAGAGATCTGCAATGGTAGAATCAATTTCAGGTTTCGATTTAACTGCATGTAATTTCTTGAAGGATTTATCAGCACCCTTCTTGTGCACTATTATCTCAGCTGTAGCTGCCCTTGTAGCAGTGATTACTGAACATTAATTTTGAAGCAATACTAAATCCCAGTCATAACCTTGTTCTTTTAGTTGCGCTATATCTCTTTTCCGAATTATATGTGCTTCATTTTTTATTCTCGCTCGTTTAATGGCTATATATTTCGGGAACTCCACTTCATTCTTCCTTTTTTAAATTATTTGCTGACATTTGTCACTAGCTCACCAACATCTGACATTTTACCAACAAAACCGACGGAAGTCGATTAAAACAAAGAGTAGAACCCAGCATAGATTACTCCCTCTGTTTGAAACAGTGCTGACAAATCAAAATTTCGAGAAAGGCCAAATCTTTTGTAGATGTGGGCTTTCTCTTCAATTTAGGTGTTACAAAGGCTACATAGCAACACAGAAAATGCCGGAACATATGGGGTATAGATGTTATGATCGGCTTATATGTTTAATGTATGAAATCATGGGTAGCTCAATTTCAGAGAAAATGAACATGAGGGGTTACTCAATATTTCCGTTCAATTCGGGACTGGGTATATTACTAAATTATACCTTTACCTCTCAAAAACTTAGTACACAATAAAACATCATTATATCCTCGGTCATTTACATAACACCAACTGAAATGTCCAACAGGTGTCGAAAATAAAGTGGAAACAATCATTCATTCGTCGTCCTGGGTGCTTTTCATTGGTCTTTAAGAGGTTCAGTAAGGTATATGTCCTCCGTGACCTTTTATTACTGCCTGAGACCTACGTGTCAAACTCCGTGTACGTGTACGGAAGACACCCTGTCGTATCTGTTCCCATTCTTCAGTGAGACCCCCTAAAAGATCTTACAGAGCCTGTGGTGAAGCGGGACAACCACGAAAACAACTGCCAAACACGTCCCACATATGTACTGTGGAGTTTACGCAGGGTCTCACCGGTGGCCATTTCATTACTTCATCGTCCAGGCTTCGCAAGATAGCCCTGGTGACGTCCGCCACATAGGCTCTGGTATTATAAGAAATTCAGGGGCAGCACCGTATGCTGCAGCTACCACACGCTCCAATAAGATGTATTCATTGCTCTGCCTGGCTGCGGGTGACCATGGGCAACAGCTAGATCCGTATGGCTGTGAGCACCGAAGCATCTCACGACATCAAAGATACTTGGAAACCAGTCGATTTTCTGGACATCATATTGCAGGTACCGCTCATCGCGGGTCTCTGCGCACAAACATGGCATCACCTTGAGTCAGAGGATATCAGGACTCGTCTGTTAATAACGCGTCTCACTTTTGACGAAGTTACCAGTTGACAGGAGAACGGCGACCTGCAGGGTGCTGTCGTGTCAAACGGGGTGCTCGAAAAGTACGACTGGGTCCTAAGGTCGTTTCTTGTAACCCGTTCATTGCAGCCTGATCAGACACAGCGGTTCCAGTGGTACTTCTGACATCATCTTGCAGTGTTCTGGCGGTATCCGTACAACGCAGCAATGCAGAGATGGTCAGGTATCGGTCTTCACGTGGGGCTGTAACGCGTCGGCGAGCTTGTCCAACTCGTCTTGTCTAGCGACCAGTCTCCCTGAAGTGTCTTCTCAGTATATGGATGAAACACGGAGAGAAAGTGGCACGTGCAGCAATACGATCGAAAGTCAATCGTTCTTAGATGAAACAGCTCGCCATTCCAACTTCTACCGTATTAAGACGTCGTACTGCATGTGCTTAGCTGAATACAACGTCCACATATAGCAACTGACACATGTATACCTCACTAGAGAACACTGTGGCACCGGTACTCACTTTCTACTGAGAAACCACCTGACACGGTAATGCATAACACAGCCAATATGTGGCGACTGATTTTAATTATCACCTTCATTGAAAGCGAAGATTTGAAGCCATGCAATAAGACTACTACCAGACATCATGATATCACATGAGGGACCGTAGCTTCTAAGGAGACTTTACTAAGATTAAGCGTCCCATTGCTGCTGACTGCAAAGCGTCTTTCGGAGAGACCAGAACGAATCGGCCGTACCCTGCATGTGTTCAGTGGGTGACATTTTTGTGGGCCGTGTTCTCAACAGGGAGCCTTCTGCACTTACATAATATGGGTGCTCTACACTGTTTTCCGTTGCAGCAGGAGTCTGGCTTTATGGTTTGATGAGATCGCAATTACTGCTGAATGGAGGCGTAATTCGCAGCAAACACAGTTAATTAGCGACGACGCGCCCTGGTGGACCGGCCGCCTGTTTAGCGTTACGCGCCAAAATGTCTGCTCGGCTGGTCCCTATTTAGTCTGTGTGCGTGCTTCTGCGTCTATATAGAGACCTTCCAAAGCCACGTGCGATATGTGGCGGAGCGTGCACAGTCCTCCCCCTATGCCACCTCACCGCCTTAACTATCCCATTCGAAGATGATACGTCGTGAAAAGGATTATCGGTACATTAGGTATTAGAATGAACATATGTCATTTTAGCGTCAAGAAGTATCGACCTGAAACTTCCTGGCAGATTAAAACTACGTGCCGGACAGAGACTCGAACTCATTCTTAAAAGTATCGACCTACTCCACACACAGGCTGCGTAGATTGGTTTTCAGCTTTCAGCAAAAGATCGAATGTTTTCCTCAACATCCTGTCTCATTGCTGTGTGATTCACATTCCAGACCATTGTTATCGTTTAAAATGAACTGTCTGATACTACATCCCACCGAATGAGAAGTAAGCGGTGACATATGATTGTCGAAGGCATGGAAGTTGAAATTTAAAGAATTTCACTATCAGGTATAGGAACTGTCTGAAGATACAGTAATAAAGGTAAATGTTTGATAAGATAGTGTGTAATGAACAACTGATGAACTGTCGTTGTTGTTGTTGTGGTTTGATGCAGATGGTTGGTTGGTTGGTCGTTTCGGGGAAGGAGACCAGACAGCGAGGTCATTGGTCTCATCGGATTAGGGAAGGACGGGGAAGGAAGTCGGCCGTGCCCTTTGAAAGGAACCATCCCGGCATTTCCCTGGAGCGATTTAGGAAAATCACGGAAAACCTAAATCAGGATGGCCGGACGCGGGATTGAACCGTCGTCCTCCCGAATGCGAGTCCCGCGTCTAACCACTGCGCCACCTCGCTCGGTTTGATGCAGCTCTCCATGCTACTCTATCCTGTGCAAGCTTCTTCATCTCCCAGTACCTACTGCAACCTACATCCTTCTGAATCCGCTTAGTGTATTCATCTCTTGGTGTCCCTCTACGATTTTTACCCTCCGCGCTGCCCTCCAGTACTAAATTGGTGATCTCTCGATGTCTCAGAACATGTCCTACCAACCGATCCCTTCTTCTAGTCACGTTGTGCCACAAGCTCCTCTTCTCCCCAGTTCTATTCAATACCTTCTCATTAGTTATGTGATATACCCATCTAATCTTCAGCATTCTTCTGTAGCACCACATTTCGAAAGCTTCTATTCTCTTCTTCTCTAAACTATTTATCGTCCATATTTCACTTCCATACATGGCTACACTCCATACAAATACTTTCAGAAACAACTTCCTTACATTTAAATCTATACTCGATGTTAACAAATTTCTCTTCTTCAGAAACGCTTTCCTTGCCATTGCCATTCTACATTTTATATCCTCTCTACTTCGACCATCATCAGTTATTTTTCTCCCCAAATAGCAAAACTCGTTTACTACTTTAAGTGTCTCATTTCCTAATCTAATCCCCTCAGCATCACCCGATTTCATTCGACTACATTCCATTAACCTCGTTTTGCTTTTGTTGATGTTCATCTCATACCCTCCTTTCAAGACACTGTCCATTCCGTTCAGCTGCTCTTCCAAGTCCTTTGCCGTGTCTGACTGAATTACAATGTCATCGGCGAACCTCAAAGTTTTTATTTCTTTCCATGGATTTTAATACCTACTCCGAACTTTTCTTTTGTTTCCTTTATTGCTTGCTCAATATACAGATTGAATAACATCGGGGATAGGCTACAACACTGTCTCACTCCCTTCCCAACCACTGCTTCCCTTTCATACACCTCGACTCTTATAACTGCCATCTGCTTTCTGTACAAACTGTAAATAGCCTTTCGCTCCCTATATTTTACCCCTGCCATCTTCAGCATTTGAAAGACAGTATTCCAATCAACATTGTCAAAAGCTTTCCCTAAGTCTACATACATACATGGCGAAAAACTCCCCAAAACATCTGTTAAATACATTATGAAATGCATGAGACGTAGGTGTCTATACTTCCTCACCGTTAACTGCGAAATCTTGCCAAAAATTAGTTAATATAGAGTAACGAAATTTCTGGAATCTAGGTATCATCTTTAAGTGATTAAGATTGCAAGATCACAGGTTAATGTAAGCGCCAAGTAAGCTATTGTAAATGTGAAGTACTGGTACATCAATAGCCAGTGTAGCCGCCAGAAAATTGAATGCAGGCCCGCAAACGTGCATGCATTATGTTGCACAGGTGCCGTATATCAGTTTGTGGGATGAAGTTCCGTGCCTGTTGCAATTGGTCAGTCAGTACAGGAAATGACACTGGAGTTATCGTCCAATTATGTCCCATATGTGCTCGCCTGGTGACAGATCTAGTGATGGAGCAGGCCAAGGCAACATGTCGACACTCTGTAGAGCATATTGGGTTACAACAGCGGTATGTGGACGAGCGTTATCCAGTTGGAAAACGACCATGGAATGCGTTTTTGCCGGCTGTTGTGGCCGAGCGGTTCTAGGCGCGTCAGTCCGGAACCGCGGTGCTGCTACGACCGCAGGTTCGAAACCTGCCTCGGGCATGGATGTGTGTGAAGTCCTTAGGTTAGTTAGGTTTAAGTAGTTATAGGTCTAGGGGACTGATGACCTCAGATGTTAAGTCCCATAGTGCTTAGAGCCATTTGAACCAAATACTGTTCATGAATGGTAGCACAACAGGTCGAATCACTAGACTGACGTACAAATTTGCAGTCAGTGTGCGTGAGATAACCATGAGAGTGGTCCTGCTGTCATATGACATCGCACACCAGACCATGACTCCATGTGTAGGTCCAGTGCGTCTAGGCCGCAGACAGGATGGTTGCAGGCCCTCAGCTTACCTCCTTCTGACCAAAGCACGGCCATCACTGGCACCGAGGCAGAACCAGATTTCATCAGGAAACATAGCAGACCTCCACCCTGCCCTCAAATGAGCTCTCCCTTGACACCATCGGAGTCGCAAATATCGGTGGTTTGGGGTTAATGGAATGCACGCTACACGGGGACTGGCTCGGACCCATCCCTGAAGTAACCGATCTGTGACAGTTCGTTGTGTCACTGTGGTGTCAACTGCTGCTCAAATTGATGCTGCAGATGCAGTATGATGCGCCAGAGCCATGCGAGGGTCTTTCCCCTTGGTAGTGTCACATGGCCGTCAGGAGCCCAGACTTCTTGCGACTGAAGAAAAATTTGTTAACATGGAGTATAGATTTAAACGTCAGGAAGTCGTTTCCGAAAGTATTTGTATGGAGCGTAGCCATGTATGGAAGTGAAACGTCGACGATAGATAGCTTAGACAGAATAGAAGCTTTCGAAATGTGGTGCTACAGAAGAATGCTGAAGATTAGATGGGTAGATCACATAACTAATGAGGAGGTATTGAATAGAATTGGGGAGAAGAGGAGCTTGTGGCACAACTTGACTAGAATAAGGGATCGTTTGGTAGGACATGTTCTGAGACATCGAGGGATCACCAATTTAGTATTGGAGGGCAGCGTGGAGAGTAAAAATAGTAGAGGGAGACCAAGAGATGAATAGACTAAGCAGATTCAGAAGGATGTTGGCTGCAGTAGGTACTGGGAGATGAAGAAGCTTGCACAAGATAGAGTAGCATGGAGAGCTGCATCAAACCAGTCTCAGGACTGAAGACCACAACAACAACAACACCAACATTGTCGTGACCACCACCGTCACGAATCATATACAATAGCTACATACCTTCCAAGTCTTCTTGCAGTAGCGCAGATGGAACATCCAACTACTCGTAGGCTTATTACACGACCTCGTTAAAACTGAGTGAGGTGTTGGTAATGGCGTTTCTGTCGCATGAGAGGGATTTTTAAGTAACATCAGCTCATCACGTCCACTCTCAAAGGTAATTGACACTCAAGACCGTTACGGTGTGTATTTAAATCAAACCTGATTTGTTTACTGGCGCTACCAGCGTCACTGTTGTGCGACTGGCGCGAGATCTGGGTAGACATTACGCTTCAGATGTACAGACACTGCTACCAATGTTCGTTTACGTTGCACAACTCCTTCTTGATGCGGCGATTTTTCTTTGTCGGTGTATACACGCAGACTCTGAACATGACCCACTAATACATCAGTCTGACTGCAAAGCGGATGCTTCGTGAGTGGCATAGATTTCGTAACGCGCAGCGAAATGAGGAAGTTGCTAAGAAGTAATAGAGATTAAATTCAAGTCATAACATTGACCGTAAACATCGTACTACGCTGTTCGGAGTGTAATAGATTGTGGCTTACAGCCCGAACTTGTATAGTTCATATATGTTTATCATCTGTGACCTTTTGCTGCTCAATAACTTGTATATCTATGAGATGACGCCGTTCTGCCGTCGCGTCTGTCGAAGCAACTGCATTGTATAACGTTACCTGAAGTGCTGTAATGTTCTTACGTAAGATAACTGCAAGCGCTGCGTATTTATTACCGTTACGCATGAACTAGATGCAAAGGAAATGAATGGAACACTTTTTTGTTAAACAATAGTATCCTCATGTAGAGATGCGCGTAACTTGGTGAAACTCGTTACAAAAGAACTTGTGTCAGATAATGAACTGGCGATAGCCGAACATATGAAAAATCTATTATAACTTTTAAAACAAGAAATACACACAAAGTTATCCTTCATAGACAAATACAACGTATCATGTTAAACCGTTTAACACCGACATTGCACCACGCAATAGAAGGAAATTCAGAATAATAATGCAACCTCCTGAAACATAATCTTACGAGTGAGAGAAACAGTAAGTCACTTGAATCCATGTACGATTAAATTCGAAACGGATGCTGATCACCATATGTACTGATTGTAATCGAAAGAGAGAACAAAAGCAGAACGCCTTCCATTGCAAACTCCAACACAAAACGCCACGCGTAAAGGATACAATTCCGCATAACCTAAAAAGCACGTGTAAATTGCAACAGAATAAATACACTCCTGGAAATGGAAAAAAGAACACATTGACACCGGTGTGTCAGACCCACCATACTTGCTCCGGACACTGCGAGAGGGCTGTACAAGCAATGATCACACGCACGGCACAGCGGACACACCAGGAACCGCGGTGTTGGCCGTCGAATGGCGCTAGCTGAGCAGCATTTGTGCACCGCCGCCGTCAGTGTCAGCCAGTTTGCCGTGGCATACGGAGCTCCATCGCAGTCTTTAACACTGGTAGCATGCCGCGACAGCGTGGACGTGAACCGTATGTGCAGTTGACGGACTTTGAGCGAGGGCGTATAGTGGGCATGCGGGAGGCCGGGTGGACGTACCGCCGAATTGCTCAACACGTGGGGCGTGAGGTCTCCACAGTACATCGATGTTGTCGCCAGTGGTCGGCGGAAGGTGCACGTGCCCGTCGACCTGGGACCGGCCCGCAGCGACGCACGGATGCACGCCAAGACCGTAGGATCCTACGCAATGCCGTAGGGGACCGCACCGCCACTTCCCAGCAAATTAGGGACACTGTTGCTCCTGGGGTATCGGCGAGGACCATTCGCAACCGTCTCCATGAAGCTGGGCTACGGTCCCGCACACCGTTAGGCCGTCTTCCGCTCACGCCCCAACATCGTGCAGCCCGCCTCCAGTGGTGTCGCGACAGGCGTGAATGGAGGGACGAATGGAGACGTGTCGTCTTCAGCGATGAGAGTCGCTTCTGCCTTGGTGCCAATGATGGTCGTATGCGTGTTTGGCGCCGTGCAGGTGAGCGCCACAATCAGGACTGCATACGACCGAGGCACACAGGGCCAACACCCGGCATCATGGTGTGGGGAGCGATCTCCTACACTGGCCGTACACCACTGGTGATCGTCGAGGGGACACTGAATAGTGCACGGTACATCCAAACCGTCATCGAACCCATCGTTCTACCATTCCTAGACCGGCAAGGGAACTTGCTGTTCCAACAGGACAATGCACGTCCGCATGTATCCCGTGCCACCCAACGTGCTCTAGAAGGTGTAAGTCAACTACCCTGGCCAGCAAGATCTCCGGATCTGTCCCCCATTGAGCATGTTTGGGACTGGATGAAGCGTCGTCTCATGCGGAATGCACGTCCAGCACGAACGCTGGTCCAACTGAGGCGCCAGGTGGAAATGGCATGGCAAGCCGTTCCACAGGACTACATCCAGCATCTCTACGATCGTCTCCATGGGAGAATAGCAGCCTGCATTGCTGCGAAAGGTGGATATACACTGTACTAGTGCCGACATTGTGCATGCTCTGTTGCCTGTGTCTATGTGCCTGTGGTTCTGTCAGTGTGATCATGTGATGTATCTGACCCCAGGAATGTGTCAATAAAGTTTCCCCTTCCTGGGACAATGAATTCACGGTGTTCTTATTTCAATTTCCAGGAGTGTAGATTGTGCGTAAGGCCCACGAAGATAAGATACGAGACATTACGGCTCATCCGGAGGCATATAGATAGTCTTTTTTCCCTCGCTGTTTTTTGTGAGTAGAACAGGAAAGGGAATGACTAGTAGTGGTACAGGGTACCCTCAGCCTTGCATCGTCCTGTGGCTCCCGGAGTATCTATGTAACTTTAGATGTAGATGTAGATGGTTGACTTACACAGGGGACACGCGTACGCGTGACGAAAGACGCTGGCGTGGAAGTGTAAGTGTTTCAACAGTTTTGAGTAATAATTTACAAACAGCAAAAGAGGCGTGAAACAAGCGGAAATGTGTAGAGTACAATTAGTCATATAGAAGGTGGTATAATCAAATACAAAAGCTCCTATAGTATGTATTATTATGTCATGTCACGTCAATATGGAAATGTTGTTAATACAGTCCCTTCAGACAAGTTGAACATCATAAAAAAAGTAATCTATACTCAAAAGGTAATGTGTCAGATAAAATACCACGTTTATAACTGATCATCGGCTACTAGTAAAAAATATCTAAAAATAACGGAACCAAAGATAAAGCTAATGCCATACACACATCAAAAAAGTCATGCATCACCCCAGTTCCCAGAACTCCTGAGGATATACCTTGACTGTTGATATTGTAGCACAGACACAGCCCGTTTGACTGTTCAGAGATGTCACAAACCAACCTGGAGATGTAAACAACTATGCATGAGCAGCGCATATTAGACGGAGGGGTCCAACAGCCGATCAGTTCCAGTCATTCAACCAAGAAGGAGGTACACGGCTCTTCTCGTCTGTAGTTCAACCATGCCAAGACGGTGCGTCCGCATTGTTACGTTGTGCCAGGAAGGGCTCTCAACAAGGGAAGTGTCCAGGCATCTCGGAGTGAATCAAAGCGATGTTATTCGGACATGGAGGAGATACAGAGAGACAGGAACTGTCGATGACATGCCGCGCTCAGGCCGCCCAAGGGCTGCTACTGCAGTGGATGACCGCTGCCTACGGATTGTGGCTCGGAGGAATCCTGACAGCAATGCCACCATGTCGAACAATGCTTTTCGTGCAGCCACAGGACGTCGTGTTAAGACTCAAACTGTGCGAAATAGGCTGCATGATGCGCAGCTTCACTCCCGACGTCCATGGTGAGGTCCATCTTTGCAACCACTACACCGTGCAGCGCGGTGCAATGGGCCTAACAGCATGCCGAATGGATCGCTCGGGATTGGCATCACGTTCTCTTCACTGATGAGTGTTGCATATGCCTTCAACCAGACAATCGCCGGAGACATGTTTGGAGGCAACCCGGTCAGGCTGAACGTCTTAGACACATTGTCCAGCGGGTGCAGCAAGGTGGAGGTTCCCTGATGTTTTGAGGTGGCATCATGTGGGCCCAACGTACGCCGCTGGTGGTCATGGAAGGCGTCGTAACGGCTGTACGATACGTGAATGCCGTCCTCCGACCGACAGTGCAACCATATTAGCGGCACATTGGCGAGCCATTCGTCTTCATGGATGACAATTCGCTCTCCCATCGACCACTTCTTGTGAATGATTTCCTTCAGGATAACGACATCGCTCAACTAGAGCGACCAGTATGTTCTCCAGGCATGAACCCCATTGAACGTGCCTGGTTTATATTGAAAAGGGCTGGTTATGGACGATATGACCCACCAACGACTCTGACTGATCTACGCCGAATCGTCGTTGAGTAGTGGGACAATCTGTACCAACAGTGCTTTGATGAACTTGTGGATAGTATTCCACGACGAATATTGGCATTCATCAATGCAAGAGGACGTGCTACTGGTTATTAGAGGTACCGGTGTGTACAGCAATCTGGACCACCACCTCTGAAGGTCTAGCTGTATGGTGGTGCAACATGCAATGTGTGGTTTTCGTGAGCAATAAAAAGGTCGGAAATGACGTTGATGTTGATCTGTATTCCAATGTTCTGTACAGGTTCCGGAACCCTCGGAACTGAGGTGATGTAAAACTTTTTTTAATGTGTGTATGATACGTAAATAATACAGGAACTTTAGTAAGTACTACATTATATTACCTTACGTAGATGGTGGTTGGAAAAATGGCACATGGGCTTATATGCCTTTCGCCCACCCATTGGTTTAAGTAAGCCCCATAGTTTTATCCATAATCTGTGTAGTTTCTGTTTCAAAGAATTAACTCTAGAGCAGTTTGATGGAATCATTGCACAGCCGACTGCTGTTGCTTAACTGCATTTACTGTACAAGAAAAATGTTGACAGTTACTTTGAAGTGAAGAGAAGTGTTTTAGAGGAATTTACAGACAGTGAGAGGTGTATTGTCAAAGAATTCGATTAGGCACGAAACTTCCTGGAATCAATACGAAATGTTACCAGTCATTTTCGCAAAAGATTTCTGTGGATGCACATGTTCAATGTTCAAAATGACAACACATCCTGCATGTATTTTCTCTTAGAAACACAAGCATGGAAAAATGTTAACTCTGTTTTATCATTTCTTAATGACTCTCTCACAAAGGAAATGACGAAGTATAGGGATTTGAGAAATCTAACGTTTCTGTATGATGCTGCAGGGGGCAAAATGAGAACAGGACGACTGTTGCGTTTTGCTCATGCCCCTCACGTATATAGACTGTCACTGCACATTTACTCTTCCTAGTAGGTGGAAACTAATTCTCTCAATGTGAACGAAATTTCGGCGTAGTGAAATCGGCTGTAAAGAAGAAAACCATTATAGCTAGAGCTAAGCCACACCTTGAAACCATGTTTTATGCTGATGTCCATGATTCATTGTAGGAGGGGCGTTGAAAAAGTAATGCAACACTTTTTTCTGAAAGCAGGTTGGTTTTATTCAGGGTTCCAGTACACCAAATTGTTCCCCACTATTTTGGCTACAGTACCCTATTTCTCAACATACTCTTCGTTCATTGCGACGGCCTTAAGCCATCATACTGGGAGGGCCTGTATGCCCACGTGGTACCACACTACTTGTCGACATCGGAGCCAACGTCTTGCTACATCAATAACCTCCCAATCATTCATGTACTGCTATACATGGAGTGCATCCTTCATTGGGCCGGACATATGAAGTCAGAAGGCACGAGATACGGGCTGTAGGATGGATGAGGAAGGTCAGTCCAATGAAGTTTCGTCTGCTTCTCTCGGGTGCCCAGACTTGTGTGAGGCCATGCTCTGTCATGGAGAGGGACAAGTTCCTTTGCATTTTTCTACGGACGAACACATTGAAGTCGTTTTTTAGTTTCCTGAGAGTTGCACAACACATATCAGAGTTGATCATTGCAATATGCGTGAGGACATCAAACAGAATAGCCCCTTCAGAGTCCCAGAAAACCGTCGACATGACTTTACCTGCTGAGGGTAAGGCTTTGGATTTCTTCTTCATAGAAGAAGTGGTGTGGTGCCATTCCATGGATTGCCGCTTTGCTTCTGGTTCGAAGTGATGAACCAATGTTTCATCACCTGTGGCAATGTTCGACAAAAAATACTCATGATCAGCGTCGTAACCCGCAAGTAGTTCTACACACATGGTTCTTCGTTGCTCTTTACGGTGTTGTGTTAGGCGGCGAGGAACCCAGCGGGCAAACACCTTTGAGTACCCCAGCTGGTGGACAAGTGTGTCAGCACTACCAACAGAGACGTCCAGTTGTGCAGTGAACTGATTGATTGTGATCCGTCGATCACCTCGGATGAGAGTGTCCGCACGTTCCAACATTGCAGGAGTCACAGCTGTGTGCGGCCGACCGGCACGAGGGATATCGGACACGTTTGTGCGACCTAGTTGCGATGATGGCGGACGCCTCACCCATCTAGTCACCGTGCTTTAGTTCACTGCCACGTATCCGTAGACACTCTGAAAGCTTCTGTGAATGTCTGCGATGCGCTGTTTTCCCGCCAAAAGAAACTCAGTAACAGCCCTCTGTTTGGAACGCAGTTCTGTCACAGACGCCATTTTGAGGGCTACGTAAAGCGCCGCCACCTGACGGAAGTTCATGAAACTCTAATAAGTGAAACGGGAATATTCCACTATGCACTGTAACAAATACCGTATTATTTCAACCGAAATTGAGCGAGAAAACATGCAGTGCATTACGTATTGAACGCCCTTCGTATTAGTGACGTCTAGTAGGCTACCTGCTACAACTGTGTAACCTCACATCAAGCCTTGATAACAGCCTCAGTTCGGCGAGGAAGAGCGTCCTCAAGTTTCTTCAGTTATTCCGTAACAATCTGAAGTCGCGTAGTGATCATTACATCCCGTGTGGCTAGCAGCTAGGGCGGATTTTGGTTGCCACGTCAATTCGCTGCTTCAAGAAAGTCTCAGACATTTTCTACACTCCTGGAAATTGAAATAAGAACACCGTGAATTCATTGTCCCAGGAAGGGGAAACTTTATTGACACATTCCTGGGGTCAGATACATCACATGATCACACTGACAGAACCACAGGCACATAGACACAGGCAACAGAGCATGCACAATGTCGGCACTAGTACAGTGTATATCCACCTTTCGCAGCAATACAGGCTGCTATTCTCCCATGGAGACGATCGTAGAGATGCTGGATGTAGTCCTGCGGAACGGCTTGCCATGCCATTTCCACCTGGCGCCTCAGTTGGACCAGCGTTCGTGCTGGACGTGCAGACCGCGTGAGACGACGCTTCATCCAGTCCCAAACATGCTCAATGGGGGACAGATCCGGAGATCTTGCTGGCCAGGGTAGTTGACTTACACCTTCTAGAGCACGTTGGGTGGCACGGGATACATGCGGACGTGCATTGTCCTGTTGGAACAGCAAGTTCCCTTGCCGGTCTAGGAATGGTAGAACGATGGGTTCGATGACTGTTTGGATGTACCGTGCACTATTCAGTGTCCCCTCGACGATCACCAGTGGTGTACGGCCAGTGTAGGAGATCGCTCCCCACACCATGATGCCGGGTGTTGGCCCTGTGTGCCTCGGTCGTATGCAGTCCTGATTGTGGCGCTCACCTGCACGGCGCCAAACACGCATACGACCATCATTGGCACCAAGGCAGAAGCGACTCTCATCGCTGAAGACGACACGTCTCCATTCGTCCCTCCATTCACGCCTGTCGCGACACCACTGGAGGCGAGCTGCACGATGTTGGGGCGTGAGCGGAAGACGGCCTAACGGTGTGCGGGACCGTAGCCCAGCTTCATGGAGACGGTTGCGAATGGTCCTCGCCGATACCCCAGGAGCAACAGTGTCCCTAATTTGCTGGGAAGTGGCGGTGCGGTCCCCTACGGCACTGCGTAGGATCCTACGGTCTTGGCGTGCATCCGTGCGTCGCTGCGGTCCGGTCCCAGGTCGACGGGCACGTGCACCTTCCGCCGACCACAGGCGACAACATCGATGTACTGTGGAGACCTCACGCCCCACGTGTTGAGCAATGCGGCGGTACGTCCACCCGGCCTCCCGCATGCCCACTATACGCCCTCGCTCAAAGTCCGTCAACTGCACATACGGTTCACGTCCACGCTGTCGCGGCATGCTACCAGTGTTAAAGACTGCGATGGAGCTCCGTATGCCACGGCAAACTGGCTGACACTGACGGCGGCGGTGCACAAATGCTGCTCAGCTAGCGCCATTCGACGGCCAACACCGCGGTTCCTGGTGTGTCCGCTGTGCCGTGCGTGTGATCATTGCTTGTACAGCCCTCTCGCAGTGTCCGGAGCAAGTATGGTGGGTCTGACACACCGGTGTCAATGTGTTCTTTTTTTCCATTTCCAGGAGTGTATATGGTTAAGACTGGGTGATTCAAGGGGCCAGTCAAGGTGCGGCAGGGCACCTGAGTGTTCATCAAACATGAGGCGGATATGTGCAGCCCTGTCAACAGGACTCAGGTCATCTTGGAAATGTGAGCATCCACAGGATATTCGTCATGAAGATATAGAAGAAAGTGAAATGCTCCTATTCCTGTGATGTGAGCTGGGCTGTCCGGTGTAAATTGATCTTATTGCTCCTTGATCGTCATTCAAACCGTCGATGCTCTGTTTCAGTAGCTAGTTCTCGCTTACGCATCACCTTAGTATGAAAATCAATGGAATTTACGTGCCGTCAACCGGGACTACTTTGGCCCTGTTTCCCTGTCTTTTTATAGGCAAGAAAACAAAGGTTAGTGACAGAGCGAAAATTTCAAATACTTTTTCTAGCATTATCAAAGACTTGTAACATCAGTTAAAAAAGATTTTAAACAAGACACGTCATGTCTGTTGCTGTGGTAAAATTACAAAATAGTGGGCCAATGTTACTCACGGTTACTTTAACCCAGTCATTTGTTCATGAAAAAGCAGTAACATAAGTTTGGGTCACAGTAAACTCAAAGATTACCTCTACAGCAGGCATTCAGGACCATGAGTAACAAAACACTAAATTCTGAACGCAAAAATACGGTGTTAATTCAGAAGGTTATTCAGTAAATATACAAATGTAGCATATTTCACCAACTGACTAATTCACTATGGTAAATATTTGCAAAGAGAATATATTATGTGTTCAGGATGCTGTACAGTATGGATACGAGCCTTGTTACACAAATTACTAAAACTCTGGTAGTCGATAAATGTCACGTTTTGTTAGTCGTGTTGAAGTGGTAATTGTTATCAGATTCTCTCTAGGATAAAATAATTGATCTTTTTTTCTTGCTCACACATTTGCCTGTAACACCATCATCAAAACAATTCCACAAAATGCTTCTCTGTCGTGTAAAATTGTAGCATATTGTCCGACTGCTAATTTATCTTTCAACTTTTCTTGTTGCTGAACATCATCTTTCACATCATAGAAACTTTCAGAATCACCAACATATTCTAGCACCACTTTCTCTTCATTTTGGGATTATTCGGACCGGAATAAAGTAGCCCCATATTTTTCAAAAATATGAGCCATTTCACAGAAGTGGTTAATATGACTATTTACATTGTATTTCACACAGACATTTCTCACCTTTTTACATAATAAAGACAGAAAGCAAAATTACGCTCACTATACTTACAGTCTAAAAGATGTGAACTCTCCAGGCAGGAGTTATTAGGGTGTAATAGCTGTTAAAACGTTTATGGTCAATACTGAGTCCAGTGCTCCCAGCACAAATGTCTTCATGGAACTCCCACCCTTACAGCTCGTTCTTCGCACATTGTGAATCCATGCTGCCTTGTTTACGCTACGCTAATGATGTAGTTTTAGCGGGAAAAAAATTTATGACTTTTTCCGACCAGTGGGCCAATGTTACCAGCAAAGGTCCAAAGTAACCACAGCTTACGGTAATGAAAATACTGCAAATGGAGCAAATGAATTAAGAAATAAAATGGATTTAATTCTGCAGTGCAACGTATAACTACATTAGGAGTCAATTAAACATATGATGGGCATAGAGGCATACGAGGAAGGTAACGCAATGAGCAGAGTAAATGGTGCATTAGAATATGAGAAGGCTAACCTTTCTTTACTTTTTACAACGCTCATGTTCACGTTGTTCTCTTTTCGGGGTCCCGAAAAAATGACTGGAAGAGTGGGGTGGTAGTGAGAAGCTGGGTGTGATTATCAATCCAAAGTTAATAGAGTACAAGTTTCATTTATTGCATAATATTGCAAATAAAACCGAGTTTGATATACCACCATCATACGCCACATAGTTCAATAAATATCTAACATTTCACAGTCGTAAAGTGATCCATCAACTGTAACAGTCTAAGGCAAAACAATGAAACAGGGAGGAATGAGACATAATTAGGTGCAGCCCGTTGTAGAAGAATGTGTGAATAAAAAATAGGCATCAGAGTCAGTCAAACGCACGAAACATACATATAGGAAACATGCGTCTATTCGTCTAATTTGATCTTATTGCCTAGGCTCTCGGCAGGACCTAGAGAACAGTCTGGTTTTTGTGGGACGTGCGCTTAGGTGGGACACGCGAATTAATCACCACCATGTACAAAGGCACGAAAATGTAAAATACATTGAATGCCAGAAACTTTCCACTAAAATATGTGATCATCTTAATCCCCTGAACGAGCTCGATACGTTCACCATACTTACAGCTTGACTGATGTGAACTCCCCAGGCCGGAGTTATTACGATGTAATAGTTGTTAAGATGTTTATGGTCAACACTGAGTCAAGTGCTCCCAACACCACACCACAGAGAGCCCATGGCTTATGTATGATACAATAACAGCGAAGTAACTCACACAGAGTTGATGTGCAGTTATTCACTTAACTCAGGGGAAAAAGCTCTGTCAATTGAGAGTAGTTACAGGGAGGTAAATCATAATTGGAGGACACGTGCTGGTTGACGGCCGCAAAACCAGTCAGATAATACAAAGGAAACACCTCTACAAGTTGGAGAAAACAAATACAGGGTGTTACAAAAATGACCGGTATATTTGAAACGGCAATACAAACTAAACGAGCAGCGATAGAAATACACCGTTTGTTGCAATATGCTTGGGACAACAGTACATTTTCAGGCAGACAAACTTTCGAAATTACAGTAGTTACAATTGTCAACAACAGATGGCGCTGCGGTCTGGGAAACTCTATAGCACGATATTTTCCACATATCCACCATGCGTAGCAATAATATGGCGTAGTCTCTGAATGAAATTACCCGAAACCTTTGACAACGTGTCTGGCGGAATGGCTTCACATGCAGATGAGATGTACTGCTTCAGCTGTTCAATTGTTTCTGGATTCTGGCGGTACACCTGGTCTTTCAAGTGTCCCCACAGAAAGAAGTCACAGGGGTTCATGTCTGGCGAATAGGGAGGCCAATCCACGCCGCCTCCTGTATGTTTCGGATAGCCCAAAGCAATTACACGATCATCGAAATATTCATTCAGGAAATTAAAGACGTCGGCCGTGCGATGTGGCCGGGCACCATCTTGCATTAACCACGAGGTGTTCGCAGTGTCGTCTAAGGCAGTTTGTACCGCCACAAATTCACGAAGAATGTCCAGATAGCGTGATGCAGTAATCGTTTCGGATCTGAAAAATGGGCCAATGATTCCTTTGGAAGAAATGGCGGCCCAGACCAGTACTTTTTGAGGATTCAGGGACGATGGGACCGCAACATGGGGCTTTTCGGTTCCCCATATGCGCCAGTTCTGTTTATTGACGAAGCCGTCCAGGTAAAAATAAGCTTCGTCAGTAAACCAAATGCTGCCCACATGCATATCGCCGTCATCAATCCTGTGCACTATGTCGTTAGCGAATGTCTCTCGTGCAGCAATGGTAGCGGCGCTGAGGGGTTGCCGCGTTTGAATTTTGTATGGATAGAGGTGTAAACTCTGGCGCATGAGACGATACGTTGACATTGGCGTCATTTGGACCGCAGCTGCAACACGACGAACGGAAACCCGAGGCCGCTGTTGGATCACCTGCTGCACTAGCTGCGCGTTGCCCTCTGTGGTTGCCGTACGCGGTCGCCCTACCTTTCCAGCACGTTCATCCGTCACGTTCCCAGTCCGTTGAAATTTTTCAAACAGATTATTGTATCGCTTTTCGGTCCTTTGGTTACATTAAACCTCCGTTGAAAACTTCGTCTTGTTGCAACAACACTGTGTTCTAGGCGGTGGAATTCCAACACCAGAAAAATCCTCTGTTCTAAGGAATAAACCATGTTGTCTACAGCACACTTGCACGTTGTGAACAGCACACGCTTACAGCAGAAAGACGATGTACAGAATGGCGCACCCACAGACTGCGTTGTCTTCTATATCTTTCACATCACTTGCAGCGCCATCTGTTGTTGACAATTGTAACTACCGTAATTTCGAAAGTTTGTCCGCCTGAAAATGTACTGTTGTCCCAAGCATATTGCAACAAACGGTGTATTTCTATCGCTGCTCGTTTAGTTTTTATTGCCGTTTCAAATATACCGGTCATTTTTGAAACACCCTGTATATACAATGTAGTTCGCCGATAGAAACGACGTGGACACTCTATGCAAGTAAATCGCCTATTTTTTTCCTGCAAATACTGTTACACGACCATAAGTTTAACGGTTGTTTCTAGGAACAAAGCAAGTCCTATGAAATTCCGCAAAACACATGAATTTACCCGAGACAATATCGGATAATCAAAACACGCGAAGACTGACTCAGATCGTAACGAAAAATTTTTCCAAGCTCATTACAAACCCAAACCGACACAATTTACCAGAATGCTTGGGCAGAGCGTGCCAAAAGCGAGCGCCACTCAACAGACCCCAGCGTACAGTGTGGAAGGCTTTGCTCCCGGGGCGCAACACCGACCACTACAAGTGGTGCGGGAGGAACAGGACCTGTTGCCAATCCCTGGAGCTGGGTTCCCGAAGCGGAGTGACCGCTTCCTGTAACTGAGCCATGTCTCTGATCCTAACCCAACTGGTTGAAATGTTAAGTTGGCACTACAAGCCTACAACTACACGATACCCGCTCAATACGTGGGAGTGTGCTTCGAACCACTCGCATTCACCAATTTATGCAAATTCTCTCTGTCACACACACACAACGGAAAAAATGGGAAGAAAAGTGGGCTACATAAAAGAAAAGAATCCACACATATTACAAAAATGTATGTGTGTGTGTTTGAATATATGTTCCACATCTCCTTCTTAATCACAGAAGCGATTTCTACCAACGTTGCTACATCTAATTCTTACCCTCAGGCAACAATCGCTCTGGTGTAAGAACCACCTACTTATCAGAGCTGAGGAGATATGACGTCATAAACAATGAGATGCGGCAAAAACTGCCGCATCACGCAAGACGTTTACATTTATTATTTCCTTGCTACTAACTCTATTCACATTACATTTTGCAGACAGTATTTAAAAAATGGTTCAAATGGCACTGAGCACTATGGGACTTAACATCTCAGGTCATCGGTCCCCTAGAACTTAGAACTACTTAAACCTAACTAACCTAAGGACATCACACACACCAGTGCCCGAGGCAGGATTCGAACCTGCGACCGTAGCGGTCGCGCGGTTCCAGACTGTAGCGCCTAGAACCGCTCGGACACCCTGGCCGGCACTCTGGTTTATGTTAACGGTAGCAAAAATGATTGGGCCCACATCATGGTACGAAGAACACGCCAAAAACATCACATAACCATTGTTGGCTGAACTGCACATCACGGCTTAAAGGCCTGAGAGGGCCACTCACCGCTCTCGCTGCATCACTTCAAAAGTGGCATAATCATGTCTGTTAGGACCACACTACACTCCTCCAGTCAGCTAAAGTTCAGTATCTGTGTTTCTTGGACCTTTGGAGGCGTACACTCTAAAACCCGCTGTGATAAGTAACCATCTGCGTGGTACCCAACTCCAAATATCAACTGCATGTAGTTCACATCGCTATTTTCGTTTGGAAACTGGTTGAAATGGACTGACATTAACTGAGACAGCAATTTTTTATTGCCTTTGAAACCGATTGTTACTGATAAGGCGAGACATTCGTCTCTAGTTCTTGTCGATTAGGGTTGTTTACAGCACTCTTGACGACTTTTCCTTGTATACACGATGGATAGGCCGCGTGGACTGTAATATACAATTCACCTAAGGATAAGACTCTTTATTGGTTTGTAGAAAACGAACCTAAATAACCGCTATCACATACTCCGGATGGTTATAATTAATGTGCAGTTACTCACGAAGGACCAGTGTGAGCTGAAACCATCGTATAGCAGCGAATCTTGGTAGGTATTCTAACACGTTAGTGTGAAATTATTTACTCTTGAAAAACAGTTAGTCCCAATTTTGGCCATCAGTTGCAAATCTAGCGCAGTGAATGCAAGGAAGACGTATAGAAATGTTTCCAAATGTAACGGATTAGGAACAGAATGTGTACAGAAGAGATCAAGCAAGTGAGAAAGGCAAAATGTTGATTTTATTATTAACCGCCGTTTACACAGTTTGTCCAATATGAGCACTGGAGACGCCGACGAGATGCTGCATCCGCGAAACGACATGATCAACAATTGCTCGTGGCAGTTCCAGTGGAATCTGGGCAATGTATTCCTGTATACAGGCCTTCATATGAGGTACGACACCGAATGAGTCCCTGGTTGGCGCGTTCTTTTAGATATCCCCAAGAGCAAAAATTCAAATGGAATCAGATCAGGTGATGTTGCAGGCCATGCATATGGAAAACCTCTAGAATGACATGTTCTGGGAAGGTAGCGTTAGCCGGCCGGGGTGGCCGAGCGGTTCTAGGCGCTGCAGTCTGGAACCGCGTGACCGCTACGGTCGCAGGTTCGAATCCTGCCTCGGGCATGGCTGTGTGTGATGTCCTTAGGTTAGTTAGGTTTAAGTAGTTCTAAGTTCTAGGGGACTGATTACCTCAGAAGTTAAGTCCCATAGTGCTCGGAGCCATTTGAAGGTAGCGTTAAGTAGGTCTTTCACTGGGCGAGCGACATGAGTTGTTGCCGAATATTGAAAGAAAACCGTGGTTTCCACACAGCTGCGCTCTTCCAAAGCATGAATCACATGCTGTACTAGGAGGTCTCGATAACGTACAGACGTCACGGTATTCTTGACAGGCCCTCTGGGTGTATTCTCTTCAATCGACATCACCCTTACAGCCTCCATACAGTCACATGCGGCGAGTGCAATGACCCTTCGTGCACAACACGCGGTTTTTAACAGTACCCCAAATTCTGCACTAATGTGCATTCACTGTACCCTGTAGTGTAAAATGTGCATCGTCACTGCACAGAATATACCCCGCTGACGTGTCATCAGCTTCGACCCCTGCCAGAAAGCGAAGAGCAAATTCAGTACGTTGCTATGGATCATGAGATTTCGGTTGCTGCACCGACTGTTCTTGAACGTGTATATGTGTAAAATACACTCCTGGAAATGGAAAAAAGAACACATTGACACCGGTGTGTCAGACCCACCATACTTGCTCCGGACACTGCGAGAGGGCTGTACAAGCTATGATCACACGCACGGCACAGCGGACACACCAGGAACCGCGGTGTTGGCCGTCGAATGGCGCTAGCTGCGCAGCATTTGTGCACCGCCGCCGTCAGTGTCAGCCAGTTTGCCGAGGCATACGGAGCTCCATCGCAGTCTTTAACACTGGTAGCATGCCGCGACAGCGTGGACGTGAACCGTATGTGCAGTTGACGGACTTTGAGCGAGGGCGTATAGTGGGCATGCGGGAGGCCGGGTGGACGTACCGCCGAATTGCTCAACACGTGGGGCGTGAGGTCTCCACAGTACATCGATGTTGTCGCCAGTGGTCGGCGGAAGGTGCACGTGCCCGTCGACCTGGGACCGGACCGCAGCGACGCACGGATGCACGCCAAGACCGTAGGATCCTACGCAGTGCCGTAGGGGACCGCACCGCCACTTCCCAGCAAATTAGGGACACTGTTGCTCCTGGGGTATCGGCGAGGACCACTCGCAACCGTCTCCATGAAGCTGGGCTACGGTCCCGCACACCGTTAGGCCGTCTTCCGCTCACGCCCCAACATCGTGCAGCCCGCCTCCAGTGGCGTCGCGACAGGCGTAAATGGAGGGACGAATGGAGACGTGTCGTCTTCAGCGATGAGAGTCGCTTCTGCCTTGGTGCCAATGATGGTCGTATGCGTGTTTGGCGCCGTGCAGGTGAGCGCCACAATCAGGACTGCATACGACCGAGGCACACAGGGCCAACACCCGGCATCATGGTGTGGGGAGCGATCTCCTACACTGGCCGTACACCACTGGTGATCGTCGAGGGGACACTGAATAGTGCACGGTACATCCAAACCGTCATCGAACCCATCGTTCTATCATTCCTAGACCGGCAAGGGAACTTGCTGTTCCAACAGGACAACGCACGTCCGCATGTATCCCGTGCCACCCAACGTGCTCTAGAAGGTGTAAGTCAACTACCCTGGCCAGCAAGATCTCCGGATCTGTCCCCCATTGAGCATGTTTGGGACTGGATGAAGCGTCGTCTCACGCGGTCTGCACGTCCAGCACGAACGCTGGTCCAACTGAGGCGCCAGGTGGAAATGGCATGGCAAGCCGTTCCACAGGACTACATCCAGCATCTCTACGATCGTCTGCATGGGAGAATAGCAGCCTGCATTGCTGCGAAAGGTGGATATACACTGTACTAGTGCCGACATTGTGCATACTCTGTTGCCTGTGTCTATGTGCCTGTGGTTCTGTCAGTGTGATCATGTGATGTATCTAACCCCAGGAATGTGTCAATAAAGTTTCCCCTTCCTGGGACAATGAATTCACGGTGTTCTTATTTCAATTTCCAGGAGTGTAGACCGTATGACTTTTCGTACTGTTAACCATGGGATCGACAAATCTCATCATACTGTACGAGCACGAGCACTACCTTCTGTACGTGCTGCGTAGTCAGTTACAGCAACAGCAAAATCGTCAATATCTTCTACTGGGATAGGACGCCTTCCTGTTCCACGTGACATACCAAGCTCATCCGTGTTAGAATTTTATTATCATCTTCTTTAATCCGTATAATGATATCGTATCTCTCCTCAGACCTGTCTCTGTCGGCGATACTCTCTCAAGGCAGCACTGTAACTGCTGGCGTTCACAAAAATAGTTTCACTAATAGAGCACAGTCTCACTTCTCGATACGCATTCTGTTCACTCACGTTATGGCTTGTGAAATGACAGCGTGGGTTTCACACAGTCATACAAACTGTGTACAGAGCCAGATTTGCACCTTGTGACCAAAACTGGAGCTAATTGTTCTTCCAGCGTAAATCGGTTCCGCACTGCCGGCTGGGGTGGCCGAGCGGTTCTAGCCGCTACATCTGGATCCGCGCGACCGCTACGGTCGTAGGTACGAATTCTGCCTCGGGCATGGATGTGTGTGCTGTCCTTAGGTTTGTTAGGTTTAAGTAGTTCAAAGTTCTAGGGGACTGATGACCCCCAGACGTTAAGTCCCATTGTGCTAGAGCCATTTGAACCATTTCGGTTCCGCACTAACACGTTAGCAACCTACCAAGTTTCGCTGCCGTATGATAACTGAAGCCCAGACTGAACCTCCATGGGTAGCAGCTGCACGTAATTTATAACCATAGTATATGTGATACCACACTCTGATTTTCGCGCCGCGGCAGGCAGCTGTCTATTGACTGAGGCTTTGGTCTTTCGCTACATTGCCGCCGGATAGGTGCGAAACGACGTGCGAGGTGCAGTCGCAACGTACGTCAACACATTGCACAAATTCAGCCACGGTGCGATTATGGGCATTTCAAACACGATATCTGTAAAGCCAAACCATTTCATTGCACTGATTACATACAGTCACATACACCACTTTACTGCCATGACATAAACCGGAGGTGGAAGTTCAGTAGATCACTTGGTGGCATTTCTACACATCTTCGGGTATCCAAAGCGACCAGAGTGTCCTTTTAAGAGTGGCAACGATTTTTTGCGGTGAGTTTAGGTTTTTTATTTTGACCGCCGTAGTTTCTCTTACTGATGTGATAATTGTGGGCGAGCTGTTGATGACAGCTTTGACTCTTAAAACAAGTTGATGTGTAAGATGAAGGAAGTATGACAGTGCGATTGAAGGATAGGACGTATTTGTTGTTTCAAAAGTGCCTACGAGCAGTGTCATATTCCAAAATGGATAATTATTAAACTGGTGTAGAGCCTAAACTGATGAGGAATACTTAATAATTAATACCGTCTAAACTGCTAAACCCAGAAGAACGTTGTTAAAACATATGAAACTTTTAAACAAATACTTCATTCATTAGAGTCACTGCCATTCTCTCCCATTTACGCGCATATTCGACTGCACAATAGAAGTGTAGAATCTGTTACCCTATTCACTCTTCTAAAGCTACCTTACAATGAGTAAGCAATAGCAAAGGAAGTCTAAAGTAACAACGGCATAGCCCAGTCATACGGATAACACAATCTGAAATTATTTAGGAAACGGAGTTAGAGAGTTAAAAAAGTAAGTTGTACCACGTTCGTGTCGTCTTCTGATAAAGTAGAGGGAGAGTCCACTGGAAACCTAGTCTCTGACGCCTCATCTGATCATAAAATGCCATAAGCTAATATGTGACATACTCATATGTGTGCACCACGTCCGTTGTGCATTTAGTAGCAGGTACGCTCGGTATGAAAGGAATCTATAAGTCTTAGGGTGGTGTCTTTTCCGAAAAGAAGGGCCATTCATCTGTGAAGCGTTGTAAGAAGGCGAGCCACAGTCACGTACTTTGGGAGCAACTCACTGTCTGTACAGTTGACCCAGGCTAGTTCCTACCATCGTATGGCTCAACATAGACGATATAGCATGTAGGGTTCTACTTGCTTGAATGCCGGGTGTAAGGGTCATATTGATTGAAGGGCACTCAAGGCGTCTAAGGTACTGAATTTCACTGCAAGAATTTGAGGGCGAAAGTTTATAGAAAAGCTGTAGTGAAAACCATTCATCGAAATATATATAACTTACGGGATAGACTCTGAGACCACGAACCACATTATATCAGGCTATCTTTGTTGTTGTTGTTGTGGTGTTCAGTCCTGAGACTGGTTTGATCCAGCTGTCCATGCTACTCTATCCTGTGCAAGCTTCTTCATCTCCCAGTACTTACTGCAACTTATATCCTTCTGAATCTGCTTAGTGTATTCGTCTCTTGGTGTCCCTCTACGATTTTTACACTCCACGATGATCTCCAATGCTAAATTTGTGATCGCTTCATGCCTCAGACCATGCCCTACCAACCGGTCCCTTCTTCTTGTCAAGTTGTGCCACAAACTCCTCTTCTCCCCTATTCTATTCAATATCTCATCATTACTTTCGTGATCTACCCGTCTAATCTTCAGCATTCTTCTGTAGCACCACATTTCGAAAGCTTCTATTCTCTTCTTGTCTAAACTATTTATCGTCCATGTTTCACTTCCATACATGGCTACACTCCATACAAATACTTTCAGGAACGACTTCCTGACACTTAAATCTATACTCGATATTAAGAAATTCCTCTTCTTCAGAATCGCTTTCGTTGACATTTCCAGTCTACATTTTATATCCTCTCTACTTCGACCATCATCAGTTATTTTGCTCCCCAAATAGCAAAACTCCTTTACTACTTTAAGTGTCTCATTTCCTAATCTAATTCCCTCAGCATCACCCGACTTAATTCGACTACATTCCATTATCCTCGTTTTGCTTTTATTGATGTTCATTTTATATCCTCCTTTCAATACACTGTTCATTCCGTTCAACTGCTCTTCCAAGTCCTTTGCTGTCTCTGACAGAATTACAATGTCATCGGCGAACCTCAAAGTTTTTATTTCTTCTCCATGGATTTTAATACTTACTCCGAATTTTTCTTATGCTTCCTTCACTGCTTGCTCAATACACAGATTGAATGACATCGGGGAGAGGCTAAAGCCCTGTCTCACTCCCTTCCCAACCACTGATTCCCTTTCATGCCCCTCGACTCTTATAACTGCCATCTGGTTTCTGTACAAATTGTAAATAGCATTTCGCTCCTTGTATTTTATCCCTGCCACCTTTAGAATTTGAAAGAGAGTATTCCAGTCAACATTGTCAAAAGCTTTCTCTAAGTCTACAAATGCTAGAAACGTAGGTTTGCCTTTCCTTAATCTTTCTTCTAAGATAAGGCGTAGGTCAGTATTGCCTCACGTGTTCCAATATTTCTACGGAATCCAAACTGATCTTCCCCGAGGTCGGCTTCTACCAGTTTTTCCATTCGTCTGTAAAGAATTCGCGTTAGTATTTTGCAGCTGTGACTTATTAAACTGATTGTTCGGTAGTTTTCACATCTGTCAACACCTGCCTTCTTTGGGATTGGAATTATTATATTCTTTTTGAAGTCTGAGGGTATTTCGCCTGTCTCATACACCTTGCTCACCAGATGATAGACTTTTGTCATGACTGGCTCTCCCAAGGCCGTCAGTAGTTCTAATGGAATGTTGTCTATTCCCAGGGCCTTGTTTCGACTCATGTCTTTCAGTGCTCTGTCAAACTCTTCACGCAGTATTGTATCTCCCATTTCATCTTCATCTACATCCTCTTCAATTTCCATAATATTGTCCTCAAGTACATTGCCCTTGTATAGACCCTCTATGTAGTCCTTCCACCTTTCTCCTTTCCCTTCTTTGATTAGAACTTGGTTTCCATCTCAGCTCCTGATATTCATACAAATTGTTCTCTTTTCTCCAAAGGTCTCTTTATTTTTCCTGTAGGCAGTATCTATCTTACCCCTAGTGAGATAAACCTCTACATCTTTACATTTGTCCTCCAGCCATCCCTGCTTAGCCATTTTGCACTTCCTGTCGATCTCATTTTTGAGACGTTTGTATTCCTTTTTGCCTGCTTCTTTTACTGCATTTTTATATTTTCTCCTTTCATCAATTAAATTCAATATTTCTTCTGTTACCCAAGGATTTCTGCTAGCCCTCGTCGTTTTACCTACTTGACCGTCTGCAGCCTTCACTACTTCATCCCTCAGAGCTACCCATTCTTCTTCTACTGTATTTCTTTCCCCCATTCCTGTCAATTGTTCCTTTATGCTCTCCATCAAACTCTCTACAACCTCTGGTTTAGTCAGTTTATCAAGGTCCCATCTTCTTAATTTCCCACTTTTTTTGCAGTTTCATCAGTTTTAAACTACAGTTCATAACCAATAGATTGTGGTCAGAGTCCACATCTGCCCCTGGAAATGTCTTACAATTTAAAACCTGGTTCCTAAATCTCTGTCTTACCATTATATAATCTATCTGATACCTTTTAGTATCTCCAGGATTCTTCCAGGTATACAACCTTCTTTTATGATTCTTGAACCAAGTGTTAGCCATGATTAATTTATGCTCTATGCAAAATTCTACCAGACGGCTTCCTCTTCCATTTCTTACCTCCAGTCCATATTCACCTACTATGTTTCCTTCTCTGCCTTTTCCTACTCTCAAATTCGAGTCACCCATGATTATTAAATTTTCGTTTCCCTTCACTACCTGAATAATTTCTTTTATCTCATCACACATTTCATCGATTTCTTCATTATCTGCAGAGATAGTTGGCATATAAACTTGTACTACTGTAGTAGGCGTGGGCTTCGTATCTACCTTGGCCACAATAATGTGTTCCCTCTGCTGTTTGTAGTAGCTTACCCGCACTCCTATTTTTTATTCATTATTAAACCTACTCCTGCATTACCCCTATTTGATTTTGTATTTATAAACCTGTATTTACCTGACAAAAAGTCTTGTTCCTCCTGCCACCGAACTTCACTAATTCCCACTATACCTAACTGTAACCTATCCATTTCCCTTTTTAAGTTTTATAGCCTACCTGCCCGATTAAGGTATCTGACATTCCACGCTCCGATCCGTAGAACGCCAGTTTTCTTTCTCCTGATAACGACGTCCTCCTGAGTAGTCCCCGCCCGGAGATCCGAATGGGAGACTATTTTACCTCCGGAATATTTTACCCAAGAGGATGCATCATTTAACCATACAGTAAAGCTGCGTGCCCTGTGGAAAAAATACGGCTGTTGTTTCCCATTGCTTTCAGCCGTTCGCAGTACCAGCACAGCAAGGCCGTTTTGGTTAGTGTTACAAGGCCAGATCAGTCCATCATCCAGACTGTTGCTCCTGCAACTACTGAAAAGTCCATGGTTCATGGGGGGGGGATCTTTGTTAAGAAAGAATAACTAAAGAGAGACAGTAAGGTGTTACCACACCTTATCTGGCGAATATGCAGAGCCCTGGAAGTAATAGATCGCTTCAACAAATGTCATGACCACATATCGGAAGCGTCCACAACAGCTGGATGTAGGACTATCCTGTACGATCAGTTAGTACATACCGATCGAACGACTGCCGCTGAAAATCCTGTTAGAGTTGTATGTGAGTCACATATAAGATCAGACCTCTTCAATGATGTTTCAGTCACACGTGATGCAATCATTAATTATGGCTCATAAGAAATTGAATTGTAAGGATCTGAGTATCGAGGTCAGTCGAATGTTGAACGTTAAAGCTCATTTTACCCTTTCATCATTAGCACCCTGGTATCAGTACTACATGACCTGAAGGACATTCTGTGTAGGATCCCAGGATGCAGGAAAGACAGCGAAATACAATATATAGTTCTGTTTAGAAGCGCCCGTATTTTGTGAAATCACTTAAGTCACCAGGCCAATTCCTGAGGAAACGATTAGTGACCTAGAGTAAAGTTGACTAGAATCTTATCTCCGTTGCAAGAAATAAAGGTGGTAATAATAATAATAATAATTACAATTGATAAGGTAATGAATATTTGGTATTTCAGAAATGTCATTCTAATTAATACTATGTTAAGTAATTTCCTCGAAAAGTTTCTGTAGAATGTGAGTAATAACGCTTAATAGAAATGTATGGCAGGAATAGACAAGGAAACAAATCTAGAGACTGTTCCGGAGAAGAGAGAGAAAAACTGGGGAATGACCAGGAGGAAAGAAACCAAAAGTGGGTAAAGATGGGGAGAACAAGGATAGTTCTGACACTGAGACAGAAATTCTGAAATAATACGCCGTTAGACGGAAGGAAGAGAGTCGGGATATCTCGAGTGGGAGTCTGCCGATGACTGTAGGTAAAGCCTGAGTATACTCTTAATGGAGGTCTTGTGAAAATTGACCAAGCATCCTTCATTTCATCCAGAACCAGAGTCAAAAACCTGAAATAGAGAAAACCACACAGAAAAATTTAGGCACCCTACCGTGACGATCGCTGTTGAATTAATGATCGCCCTAATTGACGTCAGCAAGCTTGCGCACCACTTGGCGCAGGGACCAGAAGTTTCTCCTCCCTTCACGGCAGGAGAACAAGTGTCCAAAATTATTCTCCTCTAACTCAAAGTCCACACTTTACAGAAAACTCCACGTGGAAGAGATAACTCAGTCCCATAGCCAACGTGACGACAGAGATGTTGCTTTATTTACGTGGATATAGGAGGCTCCGCACCAATTTCCCATTTTTTGCTACGATTTTCTCGCGGTGGCGGAGGAGAGCCGTGGCGAACCGTTCTCAGATCTGCATACAGGGTGGTCAACTCGTAAAGCTCAAAGATACAATGGGGACCTGCAGTGGCTTTGCGGCAGATGGCCCTCAAAGCAGAAAACCGTATTAGCCTACAAAGCGCGGAGCAGGGGGATACTGGAACCGATTTCCGCAAATTACAATGCCCTGGGGATCCACTCCCTTGTCTAGCGTCTCTGTGACTAACCTCCTGCGATCAAGCCGAATCATGGGTTTAGCACCTGGACCCGCTCGTTTCTAACAGGACGATGTGAAACCTTCTTCCTGAGTTAGCATGCCGTGTACTCTCTTGAAAATTAGCCGAGAAATAGGCAGAAAACAATGAAATACCGGACAGCGATATGTGACACAAAAAGTTCTAACATTCAAGAGGATGAAACAGGTTGGTGTGGTATCTAGCAGAAGGAGGGCCACAATATGACAATAACGTAGGAAAAGGAGTGAAACAGTTTTACTACAATGCCTCCAAATGTTGATGTAAGAACTAATATAAGGAACATTTTCTTAGACTAGTACACATTTTTTAGCACAGGCATATGGTTTATACGAATAATACAAATCCAGATTCCTCATTTGTGTCACTTGCATAGGCTTAGAAAATTAAGTGTAGTGTGTTTATTGTCCTCAGAATTTTCATTGTTTCAATTATTTTGTAGCTTTCTGTTTCGGAATGATAAATAAAACATCAAAAGTGCTACAACTTAGACACCTCTCCCCTACTATCCACTACGTCACCTTAACAGACCAATTTCTTACCTAAAAGAAACAGTAGACAGAACCTCCATTACAGTCAATGATAAAAACGTACAATATCAGTATCACGCCGCGTATACCATCACTGCTTTATTGACTTGAAATATTATGTTGCTTCTTATTTGCAAATCAAAGGCTGAAGAACAGTCTGCAGTCCAACCAATGGGCGAACTTAAATAACAAATGAATAAAAGTTAAATGGGAAACGACCCATTATCTATGTAAATAAAAAAAAAATATTCGTTTGTTAAAAATCATACATTTCCGAAAGATAGTTAATGATTGCTTTGAAACATTGACACGGCGTTGCGTTCGAATAGGTACGTATTTTTATATACCTACTAGAGCGCCACATACAGTATAGAAGCATACATTGAAGCCCCAAAGAAACTGGTACAGGCATGCGAATTCAAATACATCCTGTGTGAACGCCTGCATCCATTCGTGTCTATTGTGCTTTCCGACGGACTTGACAATTCCAGCAGGATAATGCGACACCCCACACTTCCAGACTTGCTACAGAGTGGCTCCAGGAACACTCTTTTGAGTGTAAACACTTCCGCTGGTCACCAAACTCCCCAAACATGAACATAATTGAGCAGATATGGGATGCCTTGCAACGTGCTTTTCAAAAGAGGTCTTCACCCCCTCGAATTTATAGACAGCCCGGCTGGATTCATGGTGTCAATTCCCTCCAGCACTACTTTAGACATTAGTTGACTACATGCCACGTCCTGTTGCGGCACTTTGCGTGATTGCGGGGCCCTACACGATATTAGGCACGGGTACCATTTTCGTTGGCACTTCAGTGTAAATGTAATAATTATAAGGGAAATGAATAATAATGTAAATGTTCACTTGTACAAAATTTTAAATCTCCGAAAGTTAGTCAACATTTGCTTTGAAATTTTGACTCAACTTTACATTCGGATATGGCCTTCTTTTCGTATACGTATTTTAATACACGTATGTAATGTTTGAAGGAGAAACGTTATTACGAAAAATGTGGGAAGTTCTTGAGCGATTTACTTTATATTTTTACGCAATACACAAATGAACATTTGGACATATATATATATATATATATATATATATATATATATATATAGGGTGAGTCACTTAACGTTACCGCTGGATATATTTCGTAAACCACATCAAATACTGACGAACCGATTCCACAGACCGAACGTGAGGAGAGGGGCTAGTGTAATTGTTTAATACAAACCATAAAAAAATGCACGGAAGTATGTTTTTTACAGAAACCTATGTTTTTTTAAATGGGACCCCGTTAGTTTTGTTAGCACATCTGAACATATAAACAAACACGTAATCAGTGCCGTTTGTTGCATTGTAAAATGTTAATTACATCCGGAGATATTGTAACCTAAAGTTGACGCTTGAAACCTCCGACGTTCAGTTGCGTGTTGTAACAAACACGGGCCACGGTCGGCGAGCAGCATCTGCAGGGACATGTTTACGATGACGACCGTGTTTACGAGTGTGGCTGTAGTGCACTGTTGTGGTTTGGTCTAGCTGTCGCAGTGTCCGCATGTAGCGCTTGCTGCTATTGTTATTCTGCATTCGTCTCCGCACGCAGACCAACTGTAGTACACCATGTTACCAGACGTCTGTGATAGTGTAGTGTTGTAGGAACTGTGACCATGGTGTATTCGAACTCTGAAAAGGCGGAGATGATACTCATCTATGGCCAGTGTCGACGAAATGCAGCTGAAGCCTGCAGGGTGTATGCAGAACGGTACCCGGACAGAGAGCATCCAACGTGCTGCACATTGCAAAACATCTACCGCCAACTGTATGCAACAGGTATGGTCGTAGCGCGCAAACGGGTCCGTAACAGGCCCGTCACAGGAGAAGCGGGTGCAGTTGGTGTGTTAGCTGCTGTTGCCATGAACCCACACATAAGTACACGGGACATTGCGAGAGCCGGTGGACTGAGTCAAAGTAGTGTCATGCGCATACTGCATCGTCACCGCTTTCACCCGTTTCATGTGTCGCTACATCAGCAATTACATGGTGATGACTTTAATCATCGAGTGCAATTCTGTCAATGGGCATTAACAGAGAATGCGTTGCAGTTCTACCTGTTTACCGATGAAGCGGGTTTCACAAACCACGGGGCAATGAATCTACGGAACATGCATTACTGGTCCGTAGACAATCCTCGCTGGCTCAGACAGGTAGAGCGATAGCGACCGTGGACTGTAAATGTATTGTGCGGAATTATTGGCGACCACCTCATTGGTCCTCACTTCATTGCAGGGGCCCAAACAGCTGCAACATACATCGCGTTTCTACAGAATGATCTGCCAACGTTGCTCGAAAATGTCCCACTGGAAACGCGTCGACGTATGTGGTATCAGCATGATGGTGCACCTGCACATTCCGCAATTAACACTAGGCTGACCCTTGACAGGATGTTCGACGGGCGTTTCATAGGACGTGGAGGACGCATAAATTGGCCAACCCGTTCTCCTGATCTTACACCTCTGAACTTCTTTCTGTGGGGTACGTTAAAGGAGAATGTGTACCGTGATGTGCCTACAACCCCAGAGGATATGAAACAACGTATTGTGGCAGCCTGCGGCGACATTACACCAAATGTACTGTGGCGTGTACGCCATTCATTACGCCTGAGATTGCAATTGTGTGCAGCAAATGATGGCCACCACATTGAACATCTATTGGCCTGACATGTCGGGACACACTCTATTCCACTCCGTAATTGAAAACGGAAACCACGTGTGTACGTGTAACTCACCCCTCATGGTAATGTACATGTGCGTCAGTGAAAAAGACCAGTAAAAAGGTGTTAGCATGTGGACGTAATGTGCTGTTCCAGTCTCTTCTGTACCTAAGGTCCATCACCGTTCTCTTTGGATCCCTACGTAATTCGGTGCTCTCCGATACACACGATCGAACAGCGGAGGAGTGGTACTCAAGCGTCAACTTTAGGTTACAATATCTCCGGATGTAATTAACATTTTACATTGCAACAAACGGCACTGATTGCGTATATGTTTATATGTTCAGATGTGCTAACAAAACTAACGGGGTTCCAATTAAAAAAAAAACGTAGGTTTGTGTTAAAAAACATACTTCCGTGCATTTTTTATGGTTTATATTAACCAATTACACTAGTCCCTCTCCTCACGTTCGGTCTGTGGAATCGATTCGTCAGTATTTGATGTGGTTTACGAAATATATCCAGCGGTAATCTTAGGAGACTCACCCTGTATATATACTACTGGCCATTAAAATTGCTACACCAAGAAGAAATGCAGATGATAAACGGGTATTCATTGGACAAATATATTATACTAGAACTGACATTGGCGTGTCCAGGTACAGTTGCCCAAGCAGCTTCAACACGATACCACAGTTCATCAGAAGTAGTGACTGGTGTATTGTGACGAGCCAGTTGCTCGGCCACCATTGACCAGACGTTTTCAATTGGTGAGAGATCTGAAGAATGTGCTGGCCAGGGCAGCAGACGAAGATTTTCTGTGTCCAGAAAGGCCCATACAGGACCTGCCACATGCGGTCGCGTATTATCCTGCTGAAATGTAGGGTTTCGCAGGGATCGAATGAAGGGTAGAGCCACTGGTCGTAACACATCTGAAATGTAACGTCCATTGTTCAAAGTGCCGTCAATGCGGACAAGAGGTGACCGAGTCGGGTAACCAATGGCACCCCATACCATCACGCCGGGTGATACGCCAGTATGGCGATGACGAATACACACTTCTAATGTGCGTTCACCGCGATATCGCCAAACACGGATGCGACCATCATGATGCTATAAACAGAACCTGGATTCATCCAAAAAATGACGTTTTGCCGTTCGTGTACCCAGGTGCGTCGTCGAGTACACCATCGCAAGCGTTCATGTCTGTGATGCAGCGTCAGGGTAACCGCAGCCATGGTCTCCGAGCTGATAGTGCATCCTGCTGCAAACATCTTCGAACTATTCGTGCAGATGATTGTTGTCTTGCAAACGTCCCCATCTGTTGACTCTGAGACGTGGCTGCACGATCCGTTACAGCCATGCGGATAAGATGCCTGTCATCTCGACTGCTAGTGATACGAGACCGTTGGGATCGAGCACGGTGTACCGTATTCCCCTCCTGGACCTAACGATTCCATATTCTGGTAACAGTCATTGGATCTCGACCAACGCGAGCAGCAATGTCGCTATACGATAAACCGCAATCGTGATAGGCTACAATCCGACCTTTTTCAAAGTCGGAAACGTGCTGGTACGCATTTCTCCTCCTTACACGTGGCATCACAACAACGTTTCCCCATGCAATGCCGGTCAACTGGTGTTTGTGTATGAGAAATCGGTTGGAAACTTTCCTGATGTCAGCACGTTGTAGGTGTCGCCACCGACGCCAATCTTGTGTGAATGCTCTGAAAAGGTAATCACTTGCATATCACAACATATTCTTCCTGTCGGTTAAATTTCGCGTCTGTAGCACGTCATGGCCAGTAGTATATCGAGAGAGGGAGAGAGAGAGAGACAGAAAAATGTTATCAGCAAACAGATAAGTTGTATTTATGATTCATTGGCTTATGAATACCGCATTGCAATAGCAATAAACAACACTCAAAGTCAGAGGAGGAGTGACGGGAAAGAGACAGAAGGATGGATGGAAATGGAGAGAGAAGGGAGAGGAGGAAGGGGGTAAGAGAAGACGGACAGAAACAGGGAGGCAAGAGGTGATGAACATAGAGAAAAGGAGGAGGAGGTGATGGACAAAGAGAGGGGGAGGAAGAGATGGACAGAGACAGAGGAATGAAGGAGTTTAGGACTTATATCCAGTTCTCATACATAATAGAGTCGTGTGCTTTCTCTTTTCTTTATTTTACATTTAACCAGACTGAGCCATAGCAACGCCTGGACAGGAACAACTAGTAGCGTCAAAAAATTGCTCAGTGAGTTGTACTGCTCCTGGTTTTCTAAAACAAAGTTAATATAACAGTATGATATGAAGCAGCTGTTCCGACTGACCAGACATGAACTCCAGTCGGCCCACAACGTAGGTCCGGACACGGGAACAAATGTAACAGCCTTTATATTTGTCTCACGCGTCAGCCTCCTGCTGGCATTACGGTGTCGCTGTATGAGCTGTCCGAGCAGCAATATAGGCTTGGTGGAAGGCGGTCCAGCGGAGAAAAGTTAAGCCACCGGCGAAGCGACTACAAAGCTACACGGATTCATTTACCTCCCAGGCCACAGCGGCGCGTGACATCAGAAGAGAATAAGCTGCGACAGGGTGTCATCAAAGGAAACTAGACGCCTCGTCTCAAATTAAATTTTCGTCATTTCTCTTTTCTTTCGTTGTTTATTAGCCAGGAGCTTGTATCAGACAATCGGCTACGGGATATTGGCATTTAATTCCTCTACAAAGAGGCATAAACTGTTCCATTAATGTTCATACGCTACCACTTAGATGCTGTTGCTAATCTTGTTTGTTTTAGTCAATCCTAATGTCAAGGGAATATAAATTGGTTTCATAGTCATGCAAAATTTTGTAAAAGAGGTCATGGTCGCATCTGACAGTAAAATTCTATTTGAAAAACACACTGTTGCAATTACGGTCATATGGCCACTATCAAGTGGAAATAATGATTATTTGGCACATCTCAAAACATAAAAATCTTGAAAGTGGCGCAAATCGTACACAGAGTTCACTAATGGTTCCATTGGTTTGCTCACTGTAACCTGTCAGTAAGATCGGTGTACAGTTTACAAACATAAAAGTGCTGCTCGTAAGCTGTTATGCATACAGTGGGCACTAGTTGTGACTTGATGTTATTCATGCGAAAGATGGTAACAACAATAACTATATGGTTTTTAAATGTGCTAACACACAATTGTTTCCAATTGATACAGGCCATATGGCCGAAATTGTATTTGCGGGTAACTCAGATAAATAATTTTGCAATCAAAGGCTACCAAGATGTCTTTTACAGAATTTAACTGTGAAATGTTAGCAAGTACGACAGTGTACCCTAAGCGTGTGCGTTAGAACATAGAATGCTGGCATTCAACTCAAAGGATAATAACAGAAATTAAATTATTTGTAAAGGATGAGCAAAACTTCCCGTATGAAATTATTAATACAATAGAAGATCTTGAACTGTGTATTTTGGGATAAAGAACTGTTGATGGAAAGCTAACATTACAGGTATTATGAGGCGTGGAATGAACAATGGAGTTATGCACGAGTTTATGGACTGCTTTTGTTTAATAACAAACAGCGATCTGCTACATTGACACTGATGGTTCTTCCTTGAAAAGTAATGAACAATTGCATGTTGTGTGTCTACTTTTGTATTCCAGACTGGTTATTTAAGATGGAGCGTTATTCGTTAAACGAACTAGCAGACCTGTATTAACATGTGGAGCAACATTTGTAGTTCCCGGAAACCGAACGACTGTAGGCAGACAGATTTCGCAATGAGCATCACCGTGAGTAGTAGATATTTATTACCAGGAACAGAAGATTGCGAGAAACTGGGTCTTCGAAGACACAGGGAGCTGCCCGTCCAAGCTTCTCGACAGAGAGCAGCTCGCATAGTAGAATCTGAGAAGGTTATGGGTCGTATGGGACACGTTACGTCAATAAGCACCCTTTAGCTTCACCCGACTGGAGGACGTGACTTTGAAGAGTTGCTATATAGAGTTTCAAGTTGTAAAATGTTCTCAACAGCAAAAACTAAATATTCGCTTCTAACAACTAGTTCCTTATATCAAACATCCTCCGTCTTCCATAAAATATTAACTCTGTTTTGTAAGAAGTTGTTCTAGAGAAGAGTCAACTTGGCACATATCACTTTGTATATGTTTTACTGTAGTTTGTCATTTGTCCTTCTCGCACTTTAGAGTTCAGTAGCAGGTGGAGCTCTCCCATTTCTACGATGGCACAACACAGTGGTTCCATTGACTTACTCACGAAACTCTTTCAGGACGGATAAGTGCTATAACTATCGTGCAATCAGCTTAACAGCTCATACATTCAAGCTGCTGAAAAGAACAACATAAGGAAGAATAGAAAAGAAAACTGAGGATCTGTGACGATCAGTTTGGATTTAGCAATGGTAAAGACACCGGAGAGGCAGTTCTGACGCTGCGCTTGAAAATCGAAGCAAGAGTGAAGAATCAAGGCGCCTTCCTAGGATCTGTCGAGCTATATAAAGCGTTCGACAATGTGGAATGAGGCAAGATGTTCGAAATTCTGAGAAAAATAGTAGTGAGCTATCGTGAAAGACGGGTAATATGGAATATTAGGGATCAATAAGAATGGAAGACCAAGAACGAAGTGTAGTATTTCGCCGCAATTGTTTAATCTATACATCGTAGAATCAGTGACCACGATAATAGAAAGGTTCGAGCGTGGAATTTAAACTCCAGGTGAAAGAATATTAATGACAAGATTCGCTGATGAAATTACTATCCTCAGTGAAAGTAAGGAAGAATTAGAAGATGTATTGAATGGAACGATCATTCTAATGATTACAGAATATGGATTGAGAGAAAGTCGAAGAAAGACGAAAGTAATGAGAAGTATCGCAAATGAGAATACAGAGAAACCTAATGTTGGAATTTGTGATCACGAAGTAGATGAAGTTAAGGAATGCTGCTATCTAAGGAAAAAAAACATGACGAACGGAGCAATGAGAACATAAAAAGCAGACTATCATAGGTAAAAATGGGGTTCCTGGGCAACAGAAGTCTGTTAGAATCAAACATAGCACTTAATTTGAGGAAAAAATTTCTGAGAATGTACGTTTGAGCTCAGCATTGTGTGGCATTGAACCATGGACATTGGGACAACCGGAACATAAGAGAATCGAAGCGTCTGAGATATGGTGCTAGAGAAGAATGTGAAAAATTACGTTCATTGATAAGAGAAGGAATGAAGAAGTTCTCCACAGAATCGGCGAGAAAGGACACATGGAAAACACTGGCAAGCAGAAGGGACAGGATGACAGGAAATCTATTGAGACATCAAGCAATAACTTCCATGGTACTAGAGGAAGCTCCATATGGTAAAAACTGCAGAGGAAAAGAAGAGCTGGATTACATCCAGCAAATAACTAAAGTCGAAAGGTGTTTGTGCTACTCTGGGACGAGAGAGGAAGTATTGGCGGGCCGCATTATCTGTCTGCTACACCAGTGCTAATGACGCGATTCAGGTAAAGATGAATGCGATGAATTCTCGCTAGTTCGAAACGTCGACGTCATGACCTCACGTATCCTGAAGACGTAATCATTCAGGACATCACTTGCGAACAGCAGCGTGTGTGGTAGTGACTGACCAGTCGTTAAACAACTTGCAGAAAGAACATTGCACGCCATCCATAATACACATTAGGTTAAATTCAGAAAACGGCAATTATTAATACTTTATGAGCTTGGTAAATCATGCGTCGAATTTTGGCCAATGTGCCATTTGAGCACATTGTCGAGAGTTTGCCAAGATACTTTCCCATAAAGTACAAATATTTTATTACCTCGAAGGATTTTGTCTTAGAGAACGCGGCACTTTATATTGAATAGCGAATGATCAAACAGAAACGTGAATGATATTGTTTCCAATGGATACATAGTAAGAGTGATTGCGTTGTTAAAGTTGATTACAGATTTTTAATCAGAATCAACAGCACCTGCTTATGGTAATCCGATACTGTTTTTTTTTTCTACGTAAATGAGAAAATGTTGAATAATATGGATGGTGGCTGAATGGTATTTGTATTTGCACCATTAATCCAGTCCAACACTCACCTTAATTAGTTAACTTAAGAGGACTCACATGTTTATAACAGTTTCAAATTATGTCTGAAGTTTGTTGAAACTCGTTCAATGCTTTCACTATCAAATTGGAAATTTGTTGCAAGGACTTACGGGTCCAAATTGGTGAGGTCATCGGTCCCTAAGCTTACACACTACTTAATCTAACTTAAACTGACTAACGCTAAGGACGACACACACACCCATGCCCGAGAGAGGACTCGAACCTTCGACGGGGGCAGCCGCCCGGACCGTGAAAAGACGCCTTAGACCGTGCGGCTACACCGTGCGGCCTTTCATTATCAAACATTCGATGAATATAATATGGGTAATTTACGTTCAGTTTTACGAAAAGCTACCTTCACACGCATATCAAAGTTTGTGACGTATCGCCTGAGCTATACGTTGTAAAATGTGTAATTTTGTTAGCCAATTGAGTGGTATATATGGATACTGACTGTAAACTGAATTAGTGGTAGAGAAGTAATATATTAAAATGTAATGACTGATGCTAAAATTCCTAACCAGTTAAAATGTGGTAAGTGACAAAATTCCTCCTTTTCATTATTTTGTCGGGGGAAGGGAAGTTGTCGGAGAGAAAAAGGTTCGAAGCGCTTTGAAATGAAATGTAAAGTTTGTTGGAAATCGCTAAGTCTTCTCATTCTAAAATATTGGATGAATACAGTGTTAGAAATTTGATCGCTGATACTTCTGCTGCTTCTAGACATGAGTATGTTATGACAGAATTTTAACATTTTAAATTGGTCCAAAAGTTATAAGAAAAATACTGAAAATCAAATCTTTTTGCATCTGGAAGCAATCAGATATGCGACCTAGACTGGGACCAGGTCACCGTTTAGTACTATAGCCCTCACTCCAAAAAATTTCGTGACTGGATTAATACGCAGCAGAGAAGGGCTTATATTGTAGTTTCATTGTTCCAGGTGTTCTACGTGGTCTTCCTCTACATGAGTACAATGCACAGAACACCCATATGACCATACGAACTATCAGATAAGACCTTCTTCGGGATGTTGTTCAACTCGCACGTCTTATTGATTTGAATGTCGGTTATGTCATCAACGCGTTGGTCCTTCATGTGTATTTGTGCATTTTATCTTTTGTGGCAGGTTGGTATTTGTAACACGAGGTCTCGTCAGCCGTGACGATTTTTCCAGACAGGAAATGTCCGCATTTTGCATCTCAATGAAGCTGCCGCGCGGATGCATGCGTCGTTGTTTTTGTTCGGGAATCAGGCTGCACGAGTCAACCTTTGCATACACTTTTCTCTTCTTCAAAATATTCTGGAGAATATCTTGAACACCTGATTTGCAGTTGTTACTCCATTGCGATATGTGACACAACAACGTTGCGACGCTACAGTCACACGTCCACTGCTTAACACTGTCTGCTCACGACTGGCTGCTCGAACAGACATCTGTTGTTTGCAGTTGTCAGTCCAACTACCACCGTGGTTGTAGCAGTGATATCACTTGTACCGCAGAAATAAAATCAGTCTTGGAACTTTTTGGGCGGACGGTGTAGACGTGAAGAAATCCAAATAACGTAGAGAAAGGATGTGACGATAAGCGATTAAAAAATTTTTAAAACGTTTCTAGAGACTCTGTTTTTCTATAAATGTGAGGGAGCAATACCGTGAAGCGATATGAAATGGGAGAACGTATGAATCAGTAGTAAGGAAAGTGAACGGTAGAGTTATTGTTGGGAGGATTCTCAAAAAAAGATCAGTGCATCTGTAACTGAAAGCAATGATGTGGTTTCTTCTACACTGTTGCCCTAGCACGTAGAGCCCTTCTTAACGTCGAAGAATTACAGAGACGCATTTCTAGGCTCTGAAACTTCGGTATAACCCACACGGAGGTGTAACAGAGCTGCAGGGAATGCACGGTGCAAAGGCTACATTGGTCTCCAGAAAACGTGTCAGGTTATAACGTAACAGCCCCCCCCCCCTCAAATTTACTATAATAGTCGATACCCGGAATGTGTAGCCTGGTATCGATCATTTCAGTTATTGAATATATTAAATTTAAGGCACTGTGGAAGAGTGATTTATGATCTAATGATATTATTTTGAGCAAATACTGATATTTAAATAACCACTAACAATTATATTATATGTAAATGTGTAACATAATAATAACTATGAACCATCAATTTTTAATCAATAATATAATAATCAGTACGTAATTCATTGAACAATAAGCAAACATAAATATTAGTATTGTCATTCCTTTCGTTAATGAACTGTAAATTGATCTCGAAATTTCTATTTGGAAAAGTTATTGTAACTTAATCAAAAAAGCTAAAATTACGTACTTTCTAGCAATATGTAACTTCAAACCCAAATTTGTAAACCAGAGCTAATATCATTAACAAAATAATTAACTGATCATTGTCAGCACTCGGAATCAACTACATGACTTACTTTTGGACGCATATTTCGAAATTTTACTGTTGTAGAAAAATCAAACAGCTTGTGCATATCTAATGCAAATGTTAGGAACATTTTCCGTGCGGTAATTAATTTGTATTTTTTAAATTAACAAAACGCATTATTGTAAGTAACTCATATTTACTTTTAATGATTAAATTGTACGATTTATAACCTGAAATTTTACTTAACAAAATGATATTTTATTTTGTACATACTCTCATTGTTAATCTTTTGTATATTTGTAAATTTTAACTGTAACTATTAATTTGACGATACTATAAGAATGAATATCAGAAACACTCATTGTTTGTGAAGTATAAGTAGGGAACGCTGCCATGCAGCGCCAGTTCAGTTCAGTTCTAGTTCAGTACAGTGCTGTGAGTCTGTCTGTTTTAGTCTGTCAGTTGGTATTTGTGTGATCGCTTTTGTTCGGGAAAGCTCTCTCTGTCAGCTGCTGCTGTATTATCAAAGAGAATATGTATCAAATTGGATGTATCAAGGACTTTGGAATGACAAATAAACGTGAATATAATTGACGAGGCCTGGAATGTTATTAGAAGAAAACCCCAGACACCAGAACCAGGCAAGATACGTAAAATTACAAAATAGTATTAACAGCCACTACTTATCTCTACCCCAGGTGTAATAGATGTTGTTTTTTTAAAAAAAACATATATAGACCGTCATATAATTAATAAAGTAGTGGATATGCGATACGGTGAATGTAAAAGTGTTAAACAAAGGAATCAATATCTGCGTTTAGCGCCCCACTGCGACAAACGCATTAGAGAAGTGGAAATTCGTCCGAAGTAACAAAAGGGGGAACGAAACCATGCCTTCGTTTTCGAAGGAACCGCCTTGAGCTGTACTTTAAGTAGTTCATGAACAGCTTGAGATATTAAAAGGTCGTGTATCTTAACAAATGCGCCACCTCTCTCTCTGGGGAGAAAGTACTCTACTCAAAAGTAAAACGAAGCTTCGTTCAGCTACAGATTGGGCAAAATTAAACTTGCCTAGAGAAATAGTGCTTGCGCCTTAAGACTGGCATTCCAATCTACATCATCGGCACCTCGGACGTATGATGGAAGTTGGGTTGCCTGATTTAAGGGGCGTTAAATACACTCCACAACAGAATTAAAGGATCACTTTTTCGTAATCCTGCGATTATCTCCTTTTCCGAAACCTAAGTTTGAAATTTGCCTCCAAAGCGACTACACCCTTCCTCTCTAATGGTACAAAAGCGTGGTGCCCTGGGATGCCACCCCCGACTCGACAGCGATTCAAACGGCAAGATGTCGATACATACGAAGAAAAGGACAGAGCTCGAAAGTTCATGTGACCCGTAAAGTGGGTTAATGATGCCACACTGGCACCAAATTTCACCAAAATTCTGCGAAACGCCACCGTGGACTTTTCACACAATGCGAAGGTCGTCACAGCCCCTCTTACTCAGATTTCACCCTTTCTTTCTACGTCTCTGCGATGAACGGCAGAACTGCGACGCCCAGCGTTAAAATCACGTAATTTTCTTTTGAGTGGTCGCGGAAACCATTTTATACATACTGCGCTCAGAATCGACACGAAAGGGCCTCAGGGTGTGGCGCACAGGCCGTAAATAAAACCACGCCTTTTCTTGAGATGTGGATTTTCACACATTTCGCTGTCGAAAAAGACAGCTCGCAGCGTGACAGGCAACAGGAAGACGTTATTGATAATCTTTGATACTGCTGACATCTCCCTGATGCTTCAAACGTCTCTAAGAACATAGTGTTGTAGCAAACGTACTGACGAACTGAACGTGATCTCACATCTCTGGAGAGCAGTACGATAGTAATTTTTACTTTGGTGTACAGGTAGAACTACTAGCGACCTTTCAAAAGCATTCGATGAAATCTGAACGTGGTTCCAAGCAGCAAAGTGTTCTTATGCTTTTTCAATGCCCCTGTTTCATGCCCTCCTGTGGCGTGATCACAAGGCTGTGACAGTGATACATGCGTAAAAAAACGGCAAAAGTTCTCTGTGAGATTCCTCTATACGGCAGTAACCTCAGTGGCACTCCAGCATCCCTCATTTACAGAGAAAATCTTCGAAGCAGTGCTAGGCGTTTGCAGGAGGGCAGCTGCACTGGCGGTGTATCAAGTGGTTGCCTACCTGCAGGTATGTAGCAAAACTTCGAAGAATTTCTCTGCAAAGTCATATTTTTAAAATTCTTAATAAGTGGGGGTGGGTGCCACCTAAGTTATCGTCGAATTGGCGGGTCTTAGAGGAATTCTCTGCCGTTTTATTCATGCATATGTCAATGTCCCAGCCCTCTGTGATCACGGCTCCTGTAGGCGTGAAACAAGAGGACTGAAAAGCATAAGACCTCTTCGCGGCTTCAGGTAAAGTTCAAATTTCAAAAAAAAATGGTTCAAATGGCTCTGAGCACTATGGGACTCAACATCTTAGGTCATAAGTCCCCTTGAACTTAGAACTAGTTAAACCTAACTAACCTAAGGACATCACACACACCCATGCCCGAGGCAGGATTCGAACCTGCGACCGTAGCAGTCCCGCGGTTCCGGACTGCAGCGCCAGAACCGCTAGACCACCGCGGCCGGCTTCAAATTTCGTCCAGTGGTTTTGAACGTTCTCTAGTAGCTCCAGCCTGTACACCAGAGCAAAAACTGCATCCGTACTTCACTCGAAAAGAATGAGATCATGCTCAATAAGGTCGCGAGACGGAGATGTCCATAGAAAAGTGATGAAGCGTCAGGGAGATATCAACAATATGGTCAAAACGTCATCCCGTTGTTATCGCACTGCATGCTTTCGTATTCGACCGCGATCTGTGTGGGAATCAACACCCAAAACCAAGGGGTAGTTTCACTGGAGTCTTTTATGCCACCCTCTATTGTCTTTTCTTGTCGATTCTGAGCGGCGGTGAGTCTGAAATATTTTTCACGGTCATTCATCAGAAAACTGTGTGATTTTAACGTGTATCTCAGAGCCATCAAACGAAGGGGTGGAATGTGATTAAAAAGGGCTGTGAAGACCTTACCATCGTGTGACATGTCTATGGCGGCAATGGGCAGAATTGCGACGAAATTCAGTGTCGGTGACACATTATTAACCCACTTTACACGTCACATGAACTTTTTAGCTGTGGCTTTTTCCCACATGAGCAGACACCTCACTGTTTGTGGTTGGGCCGCAGAGTAATGACGATGTTTGGTTTATTGGGCGCTCAACTGCGTGGTCGTCAGCGCCCGTACAAAGTCCCAATTTTTTCAGAGTCCAATTTTTTACGCAGTCCAGTCTAGTCACTGTCACGAATGATGATGATGATGATGAAATGATGAGAACAACACAAACATCCAGTGTACTGGCAAAGAAAATCCCCAACCCGGCCGGGAATGGAACCCGGGACCCCGTGATCCAGAGGTAGCAACGCTAGCCACTAGCCCAAAAGCTGCGGAGGAGTGGGAAAGTGACGTCACAGGTCACCACGATTTTGCACCATTACAGAGTAAGGTTGTACGCACCTTTCAGCCAAATTTCAGGCTTATGTGTCGCAGTGGTAGACAATTACGGGCTTTCGAAAAAGTGATGCTTTAATTTTGGTGTCCAGTGCAGTTCTGTATACACTTTAGTTTTGTAAAGTGCACAATTTTACATTTTTGTAAGGTTGTCAGTCTTACCAGCACTTTGAAAATAGTGTCAAGGTAACACTGCACATTTGTTCAGCTTTTTTCAGACAGTACTTGCTATAAATAAATGCATCATGTGCAAAAACTCTGTGAGTATTATTTAAATTGCTTGCAAGGTAACATGAACATCGAGGGTTCCAACACGCTTATCTGGTGCGCACCCGAAGGTCCTCCTACATCTGTGGATGATTCTGGATCCAAGCTAACATACTGCGTCCTTCTTACCAAAAAAGTCCACCAATTACCGTTGATATCTCATACATCATACTTCTGATAATAAGCGTAGATGTGATACTCGTTTTCAGAAATCGTGTAATACTACATCCACCTGGCTGCCTTGGTTTCAGGATATTATTTGAGAAAAGTGCGAGTTGGGTTTCACATGATCGGTGTTCCCGGAATCCTTATTGGTTGGTATGGTGGAGGTTGTTCTATTCAATGTACCTCTTTACGTTTGTTCTCAAAATATGTTCTAAGATTATAAACCAAATGAATGTCAAAGATAATGGACGGTGGTTCTGTGAAAAACCCCAGCAGCGCTGCTTTTAGACGGGTGTTACCTGTGTTTTCTTCCAGCTATCGGCCAAGGGCTTTCGTTAGAGGGCATTTACGGCAGACTACAGATAAAAGAGAGGCAAACTCAACCGGAAGTTTTGTGTAGTACCTGATATCGATTCCACGAGACCCTGGAGCTTTTTCTAAGTGCACTTGGTGGATGTGTAGTTTAATGTAACAGAGATACAAAGTAGTCCAAAATATTGTGTCCGCTATTGTCACATGACACCACAACCGAGTTGATTGGCGGGTAGACATTCGACTCGCGACCCCATCGCGAGCGCTACGAGCTAGCCTTGGGTCCCGAACGTCGTCTAAAGTGCCGGCACGCAGCCCCTGTGCAAAGGCTCGACGGCGGAGAAGACAACGTCCCATCTCGTCCCAAATACGATCGATAGCTGTCAAACAGAGTGAACGCTCACGTCTCCGAATGGCACCGGCGGCATCTTGTCAAGGCTGCCGGATTGTGCAGCATAGCCACTATCTCCGGAGAGCGTGGCGTTTGTACTGGGAGGGAAAGCAGCAGAAAGGGAGACGATCAAGCTGTTAAGTCCAAACACGGGTATCGAAGAAAGTTGTCACCTAGATCTTGAAAATTGTTAGACTACACTTACCGGATTCTTGTTATAGAAACTTTAAGCGTTATTTTTTAAACGTTTATTTCCGGAACGGACCTTATACCTGTTCAGATGGTGTAATCTGACTGCAATGAAATGTTAGTGAGAGAGTCTTCGACAATGCAGAATTTAATCTTGATCATTGAAGTTCCCGAATCTTTATCCTGAAACAATGTACTAATGTACCTCCTGCTTTGAACAAGTATTCTGCTACACGTGCGTATAACACACTCTGCATTACCTCCACTTGAGTGAGCCGATATTTTCGGGACAATAAGTTACAGATATATGATTAAAAGAAATGATAAGACTTACAGATACTCCTTTTGAGTTTTTCCTTATTATTTCCACTGTGTTTTACGGCACCAGCTGTTGCCACACAATATTACCATTGATCCCACCACATTTCTATGCTCAATACTTTGTTAAATATCAAAATTGTTTGTCAGTTTTCGAGTTCAGTCATCACACCTAGCTTTTGCCTCAGCATTACTTCCAAAAGTTTTAGTTACCCCAATACTTCTGCAAAAATTCCAAATCATTCGTTATCATTCAGTCCTATGTCCACCAATTACGACATACGATGCAGCTCTGTTGCGTTGTGGTGCTATCTGGGCGTCCCCTCTTGCATCGCACGATATAATTCTCACCGACTACATCAAATGTCTTCAATGAATACAGCATTCTTTCAAAGACTTACTTGTCTTGCTGTTGGCTTTTCTCATCAAACTGCCACACAGTATTAAGGCTGCGTGAAGGCTGAATTCGTTTATCTCTACAACAGTTTTAATTATTTGCCAGATAACGAGAATTCGAGGTGACATCCTAGATTAATGAAGATATCATTTTAGGTAAGAACTAGAATCACGTGATATATCCATGTATTTAAAACGTAACTTTGGCCGGATTGCAGCTAGACAACAAAATCAGTTATTTTAGGCACGTGTATTACTTCTTAATAGTTTCAGTTTATCCTGACTAAAGAAATACACCGTACCTGCTGCTGTTGAGAAGAGCTTACTAACCGAGTTTTCTTCCACGAATATAAAGTTACTCTGGTGCAGGTGAAGAGGACGTTTTTTCAGGGAGGGAGTGAAAATACTGTTCCTCAGATACAAACAATACTTCCTTGTCGATGTAATCGTCATTTAGGTAAACACTCATGGTTCAAATTACTCTGAGCGCTACGGGACTTCGAAGGTCATCAGTCCCCTACAACTTACAATGTCTGCTCAGTCAGTGGAAAAACTAAGGTTCTGATGGAGAGGTTCGTAGAAGTCGGAAAAGAGTACAGAAAGAGGATGGAAGGAAAGGTGGAAGTGACGAGGATTAATGAATACGAATGTTCCTTCAAAATATTATTGGAAGGGAAGACCTTGAAATACGTAAAATATGGGGGCCGTTCAGTAAGTGACATAACACATTTTTCTGGTTTTATTCAGGATTCCAATACACCATATTATTCCCAAAAGTTTTGGCTACGGTCGACCGTGTGGCCGAGCTGTTCTAGGCGCTCCAGTCTGGAACCTCGCGACCGCTACGGTCACAGGTTCAAATCCTGCCTGGGGCATGGGGTGTGTGATGTCCTTAGGTTAGTTAGGTTCAAGTAGTTCTAAGTTCTAGGGGACTGATGACCTCAGATGTTAAGTCCCATAGTGCTCAGAACCATTTGAACCATTTTTTGGGTACGAAACACTGTTTTCCAACATAATCTCCATTCAGTGCGATGGCTTTACGTCTCGTCACTGGGAGGGCTCGTATGCAAGCATAGTACCACTCTACTGGTCGACGTCGGAACCAACATTTGCTCCATCAACAGCCTCCCCATCATCCATGTTCTGCTTCCGTAGAGCGAATCCTTAATTGGACCAAACTAATGGAAATCGGAAAAGTGCAAGATCCAGGCTGTGGGACGGATGAGGAAGAAGAATCCAATGATGTTTTGTGAGCTCCCTTCGGGTGCGCAAAATTGTGTGAGACCTTGCGTTATAATGGAGAAGGAGAAGTTCGATTGCATTTTTGTGGCGACGAATACGCTGATGTCCTGTGGGTAGCACAGCTGTCTGTAGCCGGCTGGCACGCGGGAGACCGTACAAGATCGCACGAACTTACTGCGATGATGACAGACTCCTCGCCCAACGACTTACCGTGCTTTTGTTCACTGCCAGGACTCTCTCTCTAGGCATTCTGCAAGCGCCTATGAATAGCTGCGACACTCTGTTGTTTCGCCAAAAGAAACTGAGTGATATTTCCCTGCTGGGAACGCACCTCCGCTACAGACACCATTTTGACGGCTACGTACAATACTTTCCATTAAAATTGCTACACCAAGAAGAAATGCAGATGATAAACGGGTATTCATTGGACAAATATACCAGAAATGACATGTGACTACATTTTCACACAATTTGGGTGCATAGATCCTGCGAAATCAGTACCCAGAACAACCACCTCTGGCCGTAATAACGGCCTTGATACGCTTGGGCATTGAGTCAAACAGAGCTTGGATGGCGTGTACAGGTACAGCTGCCCATGCAGCTTCAACACGATACCACAGTTCATCAAGAGTAGTGACTGGCGTATTGTGACGAGCCAGTTGCTCGGCCACCATTCACCAGACGTTTTCAATTGGTGAGAGATCTGGAGAATGTGCTGGCCAGGGCAGCAGTCGAACATTTTCTGTATCCAGAAAGGCCCGTACAGGACCTGCAACATGCGGTCGTGCATTATCCTGCTGAAATGTAGGGTTTCGCAGGGATCGAACGAAGGGTAGAGCGACGGGTCGTAACACATCTGAAATGTAACGTCCACTGTTCAAAGTGCCGTCAATCCCATACCATCACGCCGGGTAATACGCCGGTATGGCGATGACGAATACACGCTTCAAAAAATGGTTCAAATGGCTCTGAGCAATATCGGACTTAACATTTATGGTCATCAGTCCCCTACAACTTAGAACTACTTCAACCTAACTAACCTAAGGACATCACACAACACCCAGTCATCACGAGGCAGAGAAAATACACGCTTCCAATGTGCGTTCACCGGGATGTCGCCAAACACGGATGCGCCCATCATGATGCTGTAAACAGAACCTGGAATCATCCGAAAAAATGACGTTTTGCCATTCGTGCACCCAGGTTCGTCGTTGAGTACACCATCGCCGCCGCACCTGTCTGTGATACAGCGTCAAGGGTAACCGCAGCCATGGTCTCCGAGCTGATAGTCCATCCTGCTGCAAACGTCGTCGAACTGTTCGTACAGATGGTTGTTGTCTTGCAAACGTCCCCCTCTGTTGACCCAGGGATCGAGACGTGGCTGCACGATCCCTTACAGCCATGAGGATACGATGCCTGTCATCTCGACTGCTACTGATATGAGGCCGTTTGGATCCAGCACGGCGTTCCGTATTACCCTCCTGAACCCACCGATTCCATATTGTGCTAACAGTCATTGTATCGGCGTTCCGTATTACCCTCTTGAACCCACCGATTCCATATTGTGCTAACAGTCATTGGATCTCGACCAACGCGAGCAGCAATGTCGCGATACGATAAACCGCAATCGCGATAGGCTACAATCCGACCTTTATCAAAGTCGGAAACGTGATGTCATGCATTTCTCCTCCTTACACAAGGCATCACAACAACGTTTCACCAGGCAACTGCTGTTTGTGTATGAGAAATCGGTTGGAAACTTTCCTCATGTCAGCACGTTGTAGGTGTCGCCACCGGTGCCAACCTTTTTTGAATGCTCTGAAAAACTAATCATTTGCATATCACAGCACCATCTTCCTGTCGGTTAAATTTCGCGTCTGTAGCTCGTCATCTTCGTGGTGTAGCAATTTTAATGGCCAATAGTGTACGTATACCGTCTTCACCTAACGGAACTTCATGAAACTATAGGAGCTGATGCTGGAATATTCCACAGTGTCCCAAAACAAATTCCGCATGTTGTCACCCGAAAGTGGCCGAGAAAGAAAAATGTATTGCATTACTTAACGAACGGACCTCGTACTTTACGCACGGAAGAAATTTTGCGATCGTAAGTGCAAGACTTTTGGAGAAAAGGAATAACTGCGTACTTTAGGTTGTTCAGTCAGTTAGTGTTTCCATTTCCATGCATGATATTCCGACGGCTGATCCTGTCGTCCTCTTCAGGTGCTTCGTACTATACTGTTACTTTTACTCGCTATACGCGCGCCAACCAGATAGTAGAAGACTATGTATACTACAATAGGTTTTAAAAGAGTGAAAACTTTGTTAATAGCAAAGAAAACGAATTCCATTAGAACGTAGGAAGTGTTCGCCCGAGGTTTGTCTGGAGGGTACCACCAAGTGACAGCGAATCGAACCGGCCTCCGTGGCCGAGCGGTTCTAGGCGCTTCAGTATGGAACCGCGTGACCGCTACGGTCACAGGTTCGAATCCTGCCTCGGGCATGGATGTGTGTAATGTCCTTAGTTAGGTTTAAGTAGTTCTAAGTTCTAGGGGACTGATGGCCTCAGACGTTAAGTCCCATAGTGCTCGGAGACATTTGAACTATTTTTTGACAGCGAATTGAGTACACACAAATAGTAAGGAGTATAAATACTGAGATAAGTTTGAAACGTGGTACCGTGAAGAAATGTTTGTCGAGTGAAAAGTACTCACTGACATATTGAGGAAGGAGGAAGAACTTCTATTAACAGGAGGCAAGACAGGAATGAAATGATTGTATGACATTATTGACCGAGAGATCCTGTCCGGCATTGTTCGGCCACCTGATGTAACTCTTTCTATTTGACGCCATTTTGCCACATTGCGTCGATGAAATGATTGCATAACACAAGCACCCAGTCCCCCGAGCGAAGAAAATCTCTGAGCCGGACGGGGATCGAAACTGGTACCCTGCGATATACACTCCTGGAAATTGAAATAAGAACACCGTGAATTCATTGTCTCAGGAAGGGGAAACTTTATTGACACATTCCTGGGGTCAGATACATCACATGATCACACTGACAGAACCACAGGCACATAGACACAGGCAACAGAGCATGCATAATGTCGGCACTAGTACAGTGTATATCCACCTTTCGCAGCAATGCAGGCTGCTATTCTCCCATGGAGACGATCGTAGAGATGCTGGATGTAGTCCTGTGGAACGGCTTGCCATGCCATTTCCACCTGGCGCCTCAGTTGGACCAGCGTTCGTGCTGGACGTGCAGGCCGCGTGAGACGACGCTTCATCCAGTCCCAAACATGCTCAATGGGGGACAGATCCGGAGATCTTGCTGGCCAGGGTAGTTGACTTACACCTTCTAGAGCACGTTGGGTGGCACGGGATACATGCGGACGTGCATTGTCCTGTTGGAACAGCAAGTTCCCTTGCCGGTCTAGGAATGGTAGAACGATGGGTTCGATGACGGTTTGGATGTACCGTGCACTATTCAGTGTCCCCTCGACGATCACCAGTGGAGTACAGCCAGTGTAGGAGATCACTCCCCACACCATGATGCCGGGTGTTGGCCCTGTGTGCCTCAGTCGTATGCAGTCCTGATTGTGGCGCTCACCTGCACGGCGCCAAACACGCATACGACCATCATTGGCACCAAGGCAGAAGCGACTCTCATCGCTGAAGACGACACGTCTCCATTCGTCCCTCCATTCACGCCTGTCGCGACACCACTGGAGGCGGGCTGCACGATGTTGAGGCGTGAGCGGAAGACGGCCTAACGGTGTGCGGGACCGTAGCCCAGCTTCATGGAGACGGTTGCGAATGGTCCTCGCCGATACCCCAGGAGCAACAGTGTCCCTAATTTTCTGGGAAGTGGCGGTGCGGTCCCCTACGGCACTGCGTAGGATCCTACGGTCTTGGCGTGCATCCGTGCGTCGCTGCGGTCCGGTCCCAGGTCGACGGGCACGTGCACCTTCCGCCGACCACTGGCGACAACATCGATGTACTGTGGAGACCTCACGCCCCACGTGTTGAGCAATTCGGCGGTACGTCCACCGGGCCTCCCGCATGCCCACTATACGCCCTCGCTCAAAGTCCGTCAACTGCACATACGGTTCACGTCCACGCTGTCGCGGCATGCTACCAGTGTTAAAGACTGCGATGGAGCTCCGTATGCCACGGCAAACTGGCTGACACTGACGGCGGCGGTGCACAAATGATGCGCAGCTAGCGCCATTCGACGGCCAACACCGCGGTTCCTGGTGTGTCCGCTGTGCCGTGCGTGTGATCATTGCTTGTACAGCCCTCTCGCAGTGTCCGGAGCAAGTATGGTGGGTCTGACACACCGGTGTCAATGTGTTCTTTTTTCCATTTCCAGGAGTGTAGAAGCTTGCAGACTAACCACTAAACCACGATCTGAAGTCTATAGGATAGAAAATTACTGTAAACGACAGGAATCTGGAAAAACTTGTTCGCTGGGTACCAAGAAACCTCGTGCAAGAATGGGTGTTCTAAAGAAAAATTTCTGAAAGAGGGAGAGGGAAGGATGTTTGAAACACTAGATGACACTGAAATTACAGTATATACGTGTCGTAAACAGACGTGCTGAAGAAGAAGAGATTCCATTAATGTTATTCGATTCGGGAAGGTCTTCAAAATAGCCATCGACTTATACCACTTTCTCTTCATTTCGTTAACTGTCAGGACCGGTGGATGTCAGAAAGGGGCCAATTTGTGAACTACAGAGGATTATGCAGCGGTTTGTACTGTAGACTGTAACGTCACATATTAGAGGGAAAGAGCAATACGACGTAGCAACTTTCACAAGCCAGTCACATGCGACTTCAGAGAACACGAAAAGCCTTCAGCAGTCGACAGCGCAACATTACTGTCGCACAGCGCCTTACACTGGGTAGTGGCGCAAGAGAGATTTTCTGTGTGTCTACGAGGGCTGTTCGTAAAGTAAGATCCGATTCATCGCGAAATGGAAACCACTGTGAAAATCAATACGTTTTATTTGGAACAGGTAGCTAAACCTTCTACCTATTTCTCTAGCCAGTTACCGCTTCGACTTAAGACATTTGTCGTAGCGATGTATCAACTTTGGCGTACCTTCGTCACAGAAGGCAGTCGCCTGTAATTTCAGCGACTTCTCTGAGCTGGTCTGCAGCTCGTTTCCCGTAGCAAAATGTTGTCTTCATAGCCGAGAAATCATTTGAGCAGATATGAAACTCAAGATGACCCAATTAAGGGCTGAATAGTGGGTGATCAAACACTACCCATCGAAAACACTGCAGGAGCATCTTCATTGCCCTGCAAAGTACAGCCGAAAATTCTAATGAACAAGGAAACGCATTATATGGGCATCATGACACCTGGCGAAATATACCAGGTGAAAGGCACCATTTCCTAGGCATATCTACGTGCTTACTGTGCGCTCAGAAAAGAGCGACGTGACGTGATCGATAGGTTCAAAAATGGCTCTCAGCACTATGGGACTTAACATCTACATCTACATCTATACTCCACGAGCCACCTTACGGTGTGTGGCGGAGGGTACTTATTGTACCACTATCTGATCCCCCCTTCCCTGTTCCATTCACGAATTGTGCGTGGGAAGAACGACTGCTTGTAAGTCTCCGTATTTGCTCTAATTTCTCGGATCTTTTCGTTGTGATCATTACGCGAGATATATGTGGGCGGTAGTAATATGTTGCCCATCTCTTCCCGGAATGTGCTCTCTCGTAATTTCGATAATAAACCTCTCCGTATTGCGTAACGCCTTTCTTGAAGTGTCCGCCACTGGAGCTTGTTCAGCATCTCCGTAACGCTCTCGCGCTGACTAAATGTCCCCATGACGAATCGCGCTGCTTTTCGCTGGATCATGTCTATCTCTTCTATTAATCCAACCTGGTAAGGGTCCAATACTGATGAGCAATACTCAAGAATCGGACGAACAAGCGTTTTGTAAGCTACTTCTTTCGTCGATGAGTCACATTTTCTTAGAATTCTTCCTATGAATCTCAACCTGGCGCCTGATTTTCCCACTATTTGTTTTATGTGATCATTCCACTTCAGATCGCTCCGGATAGTAACTCCTAAGTATTTTACGGTCGTTACCGCTTCCAATGATTTACCACCTATGGCATAATCGTACTGGAATGGATTTCTGCCCCTATGTATGCGCATTATATTACATTTATCTACGTTTAGGGAAAGTTGCCAGCTGTCGCACCATTCATTAATCCTCTGCAGGTCTTCCTGGAGTACGTACGAGTCTTCTGATGTTGCTACTTTCTTGTAGACAACCGTGTCATCTGCAAATAGCCTCACGGAGCTACCGATGTTGTCAACTAAGTCATTTATGTATATTGTAAACAATAAAGGTCCTATCACGCTTCCTTGCGGTACTCCCGAAATTACCTCTACATCTGCATATTTTGAACCGTTAAGAATGACATGTTGTGTTCTTTCTTCTAGGAAATCCTGAATCCAATCACAAACCTGGTCCGATATTCCGTAAGCTCGTATTTTTTTTCACTAAACGTAAGTGCGGAACCGTATCAAATGCCTTCCTGAAGTCCAGGAATACGGCATCAATCTGCTCGCCAGTGTCTACGGCACTGTGAATTTCTTGGACAAATAGGGCGAGCTGAGTTTCACATGATCTCTGTTTGCGGAATCCATGTTGGTTATGATGAAGGAGATTTGTATTATCTAAGAACGTCATAATACGAGAACATAAAACATGTTCCATTATTCTACAACAGATTGACGTAAGCGAAATAGGCCTATAATTATTCGCATCTGATTTATGACCCTTCTTGAAAATGGGAACGACCTGCGCTTTCTTCCAGTCGCTAGGTACTTTACGTTCTTCCAGAGATCTACGATAAATTGCTGATAGAAAGGGGGCAAGTTCTTTAGCATAATCACTGTAGAATCTTACGGGTATCTCGTCTGGTCCGGATGCTTTTCCGCTACTAAGTGATAGCAGTTGTTTTTCAATTCCGATATCGTTTATTTCAATATTTTCCATTTTGGCGTCCGTGCGACGGCTGAAGTCAGGGACCGTGTTACGATTTTCCGCAGTGAAACAGTTTCGGAACACTGAATTCAGTATTTCTGCCTTTCTTCGGTCGTCCTCTGTTTCGGTGCCATCGTGGTCAACGAGTGACTGAATAGGGGATTTAGATCCGCTTACCGATTTTACATATGACCAAAACTTTTTAGGGTTCTTGTTTAGATTGTTTGCCAATGTTTTATGTTCGAATTCGTTGAATGCTTCTCTCATTGCTCTCTTTACGCTCTTTTTCGCTTCGTTCAGCTTTTCCTTATCAGCTATGATTCGACTACTCTTAAACCTATGATGAAGCTTTCTTTGTTTCCGTAGTACCTTTCGTACATGATTGTTATACCACGGTGGATCTTTCCCCTCGCTTTGGACCTTAGTCGGTACGAACTTATCTAAGGCGTACTGGACGATGTTTCTGAATTTTTTCCATTTTTGTTCCACATCCTCTTCCTCAGAAATGAACGTTTGATGGTGGTCACTCAGATATTCTGCGATTTGTGCCCTATCACTCTTGTTAAGCAAATATATTTTCCTTCCTTTCTTGGCATTTCTTATTACACTTGTAGTCATTGATGCAACCACTGACTTATGATCACTGATACCCTCTTCTACATTCACGGAGTCGAAAATTTCCGGTCTATTTGTTGCTATGAGGTCTAAAACGTTAGCTTCACGAGTTGGTTCTCTAACTATCTGCTCGAAGTAATTCTCGGACAAGGCAGTCAGGATAATGTCACAAGAGTCTCTGTCCCTGGCTCCAGTTCTGATTGTGTGACTATCCCATTCTATACCTGGTAGATTGAAGTCTCCCCCTATTACAATAGTATGATCACGAAACTTCTTCACGACGTTCTGCAGGTTCTCTCTGAGGCGCTCAGCTACTACGGTTGCTGATGCAGGTGGTCTATAGAAGCATCCGACTATCATATCTGACCCACCTTTGATACTTAACTTAACCCAGATTATTTCACATTCGCATTCGCTAATAACTTCACTGGATATTATTGAATTCTTTACTGCTATAAATACTCCTCCACCATTGGCGTTTATCCTATCCTTGCGGTATATATTCCATTCTGTGTCTAGGATTTCGTTACTGTTCACTTCCGGTTTTAACCAACTTTCCGTTCCTAATACTATATGCGCACTATTTCCTTCAATAAGCGATACTAATTCAGGAACCTTGCCCTGGATACTCCTGCAGTTTACCAATATTATGTTAACTTTTCCTGTTTTTGGTCTCTGAGGACGGACGTTCTTTATCAACGATGCTGATGTTCTCTCTGGTAAGCCGTCAGGTATTTTATCGTTTCGCCCAAGGGGGGGTCCCTCTAACCTAAAAAACCCCCGTGTGCACGCCACACGTACTCTGCTACCCTAGTAGCTGCTTCCGGTGTGTAGTGCACGCCTGACCTGTCTAGGGGGGCCCTACAGTTCTCTGAGGTCATCAGTCCCCTAGAACTTAGAACTATTTAAACCTAACTAACCTAAGGACATCACACACATCTATGCCCGAGGCAGGATTCGAACCTGCGACCGTAGTGGTCGCGCGGTTCGAGACTGAAGCGCCTAGAACCGCTCGTGATCGACAAGCATACTAGAGACACTGCCCAACAAATCTGTGCCAGTGGTTTCTATTTTGTGTCTAATCGGACCTTTCTTTTCGAACAGCTCCCGTACATTACTAAACGACTGACCTGGTTCACGGTCAGCCAGTCACAGCTGCAAGTTGCTTATCTAACGGCTTCCAGGGGCAAAAATAATTTAATTTTCAGTATTACATACAATTATTGACCAAACTGAAAAATTTGTAAGGCTGTCATAATCTACTCATTAAGCGGTAGAGTCTTATGTTACAGGTTTAAGACACAAGAAAGTAGGAAATTGTGTCTGTCTTGAGCAACCGCTACTCAAGGCACACGAATATCCAGACCATATTTGTAAAATGTTTGACAATGAGAGCATTAAGTGACTTAAGTGCTCGTAGTTTCAAAACATCTACGTAACATTTTCTCACTGATTGCAACTCTCTCCCCCCACCCCCCAAAGGAAAAAAAAGTTTGAAGGTTACTGGATTTTTGCTGTTCATGAAGTAAAACTCCAGCATTAGACATGACCAGTTAGCTTTCACTACTAACTCTATTCACAACCCCTCTTGCAGACAGTATCCATATATATATATATATATATATATATATATATATATATATATATATATATATATATATCTGAATGCACCAGGGAACTATCACTGTGCGACAAATATCTGAGGAAATTTGACGTCATAAACACTGAGATGCGTGACATACGTATAATCTTTTGCTTAAAGAGGAGCGCATATTACGCGAACTATACTTACTCGATGTTTGATAACTTTCCAACAAACTTTAAAAATAATTCCAAACCTTTTCACATATTTTTCTCGCTTAGATGCTCAACGTCAAATATTTAACACATCATATCATTTACAAAATAATCAGAAGTTTTGAAACAGATTTATACATAGGAGTTCGATTCTTTGCAGAATCGGCAATTTACTGTTGTAAATATAATTAATTCTGCCCTCGAACTGTCGATATCGTACAGAATGTTTTTTGCTATATGGGTACGATTCGGCTCAATTTTTTGCGTCTTTACAACATTGCCACACTAGTAACTATTCGTTCTGATAATAAATAACATTTAAAATTGAGAAACTTCGACCATACTAGATATGAATGGTAAATTAACGCAGCACATACAGGGTGTCTCAGGAGGAATGTTTAATATTTAGGAATATTAATCAGTCGAAGCAAAAGACATCGTATGGCTCTATGCCCTATTCCGAATGATTTCCGAGCTGGAACACGTTTAATATAAATTGTTGTTGACTTTCTGTATTATTCATTACATGCCACGTTTAAACATGTACTCAAGTCCATGTGTTATTATCAATTAAAATGCACTGAAACCTTTGGTAAACGCCCTACGATTAGAAATTCAACATGTCGGTAAGCGCAGACTCTATCTGTTGACAGCAGCAGGAGCACCACCCACGCAGAAGTCGTAAACATAGACCATATCTGCATTAATGTAGGTGAGTGTCATTTTAGCCAGCGCGTGTACAAACACAATTAACCGATGATTATCTCTAATGCACCGCCAGTGTCTGCTCTACTTCATTCACAACACACCATGGACAACAAGGCGTTCAACAGGACGGTTTGTTTGCAGAAAGACATCCCGAGCAAACTGGTTGAAGGCAACGAGGCAATTTGGGCTAGAATAAAACGTCAAAGAGGTTGGGCGGGTAAGACAGATACTTGTGCGCAACTAGCCCAGAAACAAATGAATTGATGAGTCAAGAAACCACTTCAGTCACAAAATTGCGAAAAATCGTTTTCGATGAAAAGATGCTTAGAAAGGCAAGATGCGTGTTGAGTGGAAGAACCCCGTTATTCTGTTGAGTAAACCTGTAGATACACGGTGTCTTTTTCGAACGCTGAGCGCAGAAATAACACGAGTCAGTGACTGACGTGGTTTCTTCTCCCACCGCTAGATCGCATGACTAGTCTTTCCCCTTTCACAGAGTATGCGCCATTTATTTATCAGCTTAAACAGCTGCTCTTGTCGAAGACTTTGTTTTGTTGATTGTTTTCAACGTGTTCCAAGTTCGTGCTTAACGTTTCCTGTTGTCTGTTCAATATGTCTGTGAGTACCTCAAGCAGTGAAAGTGATCATGAAACAGTTCCTAAGAAGAGGAGGAGAAATGAAGAAAAACATCGAAGAAACGCCATTAGAACCTCTAAAGTCGTGGGGTTGAACACATCAACTGGAAAGGGCGTCTCATCCCATCTAGAACAACAGGTAATCCTTGTAACTGTAAATTACAATGCTTCACTAAGTTTAGTGATGACGAAAAATCTGCATTTATTGCTAATTTGAATCAGTGGAAGTCAAAAGATGAGGAAGATATTTTCTTACAATACGCGATTGAAAAACACGCTAGTAAGCACCGTAGGCCTCGTTCTGAACAGCCTAGAGAAAGAGCAGCCCGTTTCGAATATTTCTTACTATGCAGAGGAGAAAGTAAACGGGTATGTAAGAAAGCGTTTATTTCATTCTGCGGCATTATTGAGGGCAGGGCTCGAAGGCTTACTGATCCCCTAATAGAGGGTAAATCACCTCAAGATAAACGAGTTAAAAATCTCAAGAAGAACCTGATTTCTGCTGAAGTTTGTTCTAAAACACATGAGCATATTTCATCTTTCCCCACCAAGATTACCCACTATGGCACCAAAGATATCAGTTAACCTGACACCTGTTTTGATGTTAAAAAAATGCATTCCTTCTTTAAAGAAAAATTCCATCATTTGGATGTAAAATATGAGTTTTATATTACATATTTTCATGACAACTTTTCAATACAGTTCGGACGTCCGCAGGTAGATACCTGTATAAAATGTGAAGAACTTGATGTAAAAATCAATAGCTCCTCTATTGTTGATGCAGCTAAAATGGCTGTTCTTGCTGAACTTACTATCCCCAAAAGATGTGACAAGAAATTTTACAATAAACTAAAAGCCGCGACCAAGTTATGTGCGGAATGTGAAGACACAGTCGAACTTCCAACGATCCCAGCTCAGGATATATTTTACTTGAGGCAACTTTGGTTGAACTGTTTTGGGATAAAAAACCTAAAAACTATGAAATATGAAATATTCCTGTACCACGAAATAGTAGCCCACAAAGGAACCAATGAGATATGCAGCATGCTATTGAAATATATTCACACTAATATTCCATCAAATGTTAAAAATCTGTATTTCTTTTCCGGTGGCAGCTGCGGACAGAATCGGAATCATACCATGATAAGATTCTGCCTTGCTCTTGCAGATACAGAACGTTTTGAACAACTTTTTCATTACTTTCCGGTTCGAGGACATTCATATCTTCCAAAAGATCGAGATTTTGGTACTATCAAGAGGACAACACGTAAAAATGATCGGATATATACTCCTGATTAATATGAAGAGTTGTGGGCTCAGTCTAGTAACAACTTTCACATCGCCAAGCTACTCACCACTGATGTAAAAGATTTTGATGGTTGGTGGACGGAATATTACACAAAAAACCTATTAGCCAGAGAATGCCGAGTGAGGAGTGTGCCAAAAGAAGCAAAATTCATTTTCGCTCCAACTCGATATACAGAGTTGCGCTATAATTCTAAAGAAAAAGGGGTAACCGCAGCATACACTTCCATTGATGGATTACAAAAGCACAGCTATCAGCTGCTGAAACCTGCTTCCCAGAACGTAGATATTCATTTTCCTCCAAGTATTGCAGCATACCAATCAGGGAAAGTTATAATCAACATCAATAAAATGGTGGACATCAAGAAGATAATAATTCATGTTCCTGAAAAAATCAAAGTTTTTTATGATGAACTATTTATCTGCCCAACCACTGCACATGACAATGATACGATGGTCGAGAATGATCTATTTTAAGAGCGTTTTACTTTGTTACATTCCTGTTTTCTGATAACTCTGCAATACTGAAACTTCATTTTTGAAATAATATTAAAAAATATAAACTTTAAATGAACGATTACCTTTTTCCAAGTTTTCAGCTGTCAGTTGAGTGCAGAAACAGGATAAGTCCGGGTCAAATTTTAAATTTTCCTGAGCCTAATTTATGTCGACATCAGGAAATTTTTGCGTGACAGCAACTCAAAGGCATGTTATGACTGAGGAAAAAAAAGTTAAAATATTTGATAATTTTGAGGAATTATGACGTTTTTTCCTCTCTCCTGAAAAATTTGCGCTACAGTCTGGAACCGCGCGACCGCTACGGTCGCAGTTTCGAATCCTGCCTCGGGCATGGATGTGTGTGATGTCCTTAGGTTAGTTACGTTTAAGTAGTTATAAGTTCTAGGGGACTGATGACCTCAGCAGTTAAGTCCCATAGCGCTCAGAGCCATTTGAAAAATTTGCAATTTGTGACTGAAGTGGTTTCTGCACTGACTGATTCAAATGTATACTAAATGTGTTTGACCTTTGAAATTATTCGGAATAGGGCATATATCCGCAAGAACGTTTCTTCTTCAAATGAGTTTTCTTATTACACTGTGCGCTTTTTAACATATATTTAGACGTTGCAATACGAGAATAGAAGTATTTCGACAGATAGGGAATTCACCATCAGTCCAAGACTTTTTAGGACTGGTTTAATAAAAAGTCTTCATACTCTTCCCCCACTTGTGCTCAGTACACAGAACGCTCATACAACCATATGAAATTGTCCGAAAAGTCCTTCTTTAGGTTGTTGTTCAACTCGCACGTCACAATCGCAGATTTTTCAGTCATAGCGAGCCATCAAAGAGTCTATCTTCACTTTGTCGTTTTGTGGTAGTTTCGTATTGACATCACGAAGTCTCGTCACCCGTCATAATATTTCCCGGAAATGAATTGTCAGCGTTTTTATTTCAAACAAGTCACGTCAGGTGTCCATGCACCGTTGTTTTTCGTTCGAGAGCCGAATTAAATCAGCCTTGGAAGTATCTGGTCGGACGACGTATTTTATTCTGTCTATAATATGTAGGCAATGCTATACTTTTGTCCAAGAACGAAGGGACGTAAGATTTGAATATTTTTTGGCTAGAATACGTAAGGAATCCATACATGTTATAAAAATGGATGTACGAAAGTTTGTGTTAGTTTGGGTGTATGTTCCACCTCTCCTCGTAAACCATTGTACCGATTTCAACCAAACTTCTACACATATACCTTAATGTCAGGCAGCAATCGCTGTGGGATAAAGAACCATCTACCTATAAAAGAGAAGCCCGCGACTCGTGAATTCCGAAATTGTTTAAATCCATTACTTGAGAATGAAAGCACGTAGCGGGTTGCAACAAACTTTACACATAATTTCAAACCTTTACGAAATTTTTTCTCTCTGATAACCTTAAGAAAATGATGAAAGAAAGAACGTTTATCGCTTACACATTTCCGCTGTTCATACAGTAAAACTACCGCATGAGGCATGACATTATAATTTAATACATTTATAACATGACCAATTATGGTCAAATATTTTACATTCGTTTGCATATAATGCAGAGTTCAGACGTTTGACACTGACTTAAAGCTTTCTATGTTGTTCATTTACAATACATTGTAAAGGTTCCAGTGTTGTAGTACATTTGAAAATAAAGTGAATTATGCATTTGTTTACATGTTTCACATAGAACTACTGGATGTTTATGCTAGTAACTCTAGGTCTACCACAAAATGTACAGCTTGTCATCAGCAAACAGCAAAACGTTATTACATATCAGAATTAGTATGTATCGAGTTTTTTGCTTGTTACTTACACTTATTGACGTTGTGGTGTTTCTCCTTTCTTTCTGCCGAGGTAACACGATTATTTATTGTGCATATGTCGATACGCATGTACTTTCTACGATTTATTCGCTAAGCACAGCGTTGTCGCCTTCATTACGTGTTATGTTGGCTGTGTAGTGTTCATTTGTTTCGTGGCATGTTTGTTTGGTATGTGGAAAGCAGATCTGAATTTAATTTGTGTGTGTGTGTGTGTGTGTGTGTTTGTGTGTGTGTGTGTGTGTGTGTGTGTGTGTGTTTGTGTGTGTATTCAAGACAGGGAGGCAGGGAGACAGGAAAAGAGGGAGCGAGATAGGGCGTCGAGAATGAGAAAGTTGTGAATAGGCGTCTAGAGTGAATTGTGCGCAGTATGGGGAGAAGGGAATTTAATTTTAGAGTATCATCATATGCTGTTCTGGGGTAGGTGTTATTTATATTGTTCTTCTATTGTGGAAAACAGGTTTTTATTGCACAGTGCTACGTATTAGTTTGATATTTTCTTCCCTTGTTCTACTGTTTTTCGGATGTGATACGTTTGTTCTATTGTTAATTTCTTTCACTAAAGGACTTTTAAGTCGGTCTCTACAAATTTTGAGTGTGCGCTACTTCCTTCCAGTGCTCTCAGATGGTCTGTATACCTAGTTCTAAAATACCTGCATTTTTGAACCACATACAAAGATAGAAAGCAGTTGCAAGTTAGTTGATATATACCAGACTGGCTGTAATTGTTAGTGTTGGTTGTATTTATTCCAAGTCTGTTCTGTGTTGTGTTGCTCGGTCTGTATGCTATGTTGAGTCCTTCTCTCCATAGTGTATTGCCCACCCTGTCTGTGACTTTGTTGATGCAAGTCATCAAGTGTCATGTGATCCTTACTGTCTGCTCATTTGTTGAGAGTTGTGTCTGTGTGTGTGAATGTTTTGTGGTTATGTGTGCCCGTTTTTGTAGTTTGTTGTTTATTTAATCTACATTCTTTGCATCACACCCATTATGCTGTGCAGTTAGTTTTATTTTGTTCAGTCCTTCTTTGTTATCATGTTTGTTCATGGGTGTTTCATTCAGTTTGTAGCAAATATCTGGAGCTGGCTTCTTTATAAGTTATAGGGTGATTGGATTGGTTATGGTGATTGTATGTTTCCTATAAATTGTGAACTCATGTCTGTTGTTTCTCTTGTATCTGTCAGATTTAAGCATCTGTATATGGTGTTTATGTCCTCATGAATTTCTTTAGTAGGAGATTGTGATTCATCTATTAGGCAAATTACATCATCTACACAACTCTTTCATTTTTTTGGTACTACTGTGATTTTAGAGTTTTGTCAAAGATTTGATTTGCTATCAGACTGATGAAAACGTCAGCTAGGAGGCCACTGATTGCGGATCCCATAGGTAGTCATTCCTGTTGAGAGTAAAATTTGCTGTTGAATGTGAAGTAGTTTTGCGCTATGATGAGCTTCAGTACAGCTGATATTTCTTGTATGTTTGTTGTGGGTATATTTTCTTGTAGCTGGAGGTTCCTTCTATGATCTTGATGGTTTCTCCTGTTTAAATGTGTATGTACACGGAAATTATATCAAATGAAATTAGTATTGCTGTGTTTGGTATGTTTGCATTTATTATTTTTTCTATTAAGTCATTTGAGTTATTTAGACTTCTATTTTCAGAGTGTTTTTATATTGTCTGTAGTAGTGTGACTGACTGTTTGGCAAGGTAGTTTGTTGGTGCTTTGCTAAAGTTAATGAGATGGCTTAAAGGAATACTAGGTTTGTGAGTTTTAGTCAATGATTTTAGAGTGGAGGCCTTCGCATTTTATCATTGTTTTACTCTATGTGTCTGTGAAAATTGTTTCTGTGTTTTTGAGAGTTTTAGAAGTTTTCTTTTGTACCAACTTGTAGGAATATTTGTTAATTCTGTGACATTCATAGCCGGCCGCGGTGGTCTAGTGGTTCTAGGCGCGCAGTCCGGAACCGCGGGACTGCTACGGTCGCAGGTTCGAATCCTGCCTCGGGCATGGATGTGTGTGATGTCCTTAGGTTAGTTAGGTTTAAATAGTTCTAAGTTCTAGGGGACTGATGACCACAGAAGTTAAGTCCCATAGTGCTCAGAGCCATTTGAACCATTTTTTTGTAACATTAATGCTATGGATGGATTATAGTGTTTTTTCAATGTATTATTTTTCTTTTATAAGTAAAGTTCAATTTCCCTTGACAGGTTTTGTACTAATGGCATTTTTTTGTGTTAATTTTCTCTGTAGCTTTTTGTAGATTTTGTTTTCTTTGACTCTCTGTTTTATTTACTCAGCGACTAGTTCTCTTGATAGGTCTTCATTGAATTCAGGTATGTCCAGTCTCTCTTGTTGCTTTTTGATGTTTTCAGTTTCTGTTGTGATATGCTCTATTGTCGTGTGTGACACCATTATCGTTATGTTTGGGACTCTTTCCAGGTAAGCTGATTTGTAGTTCAGTAAGTAACAAACTAAATGACACGATATAAAGTGGCCCCTGGTCGTAAATACATAATAAAGAGTTAAATATAATGATGTTTTACTTTTTGCATATGTCAAGCTGTAGACTGAGTAGTAGACCTAGTGCTATTAGCATAGCATCAAGTAGCTTCAAATGAGGTGTATAAACAAACACATACATTCGCTTTATTTGCAAATTTACAATAGAACTAGAACCTTGAGAAATGTCGCAAATAAACAACATAGAATGCTTCGACTCAATGATAAAAGTCTCACCTGTGTACTGTATGCAAACCAATATAAAATATTTGACAATAATCGAAAATTTTACAAGTTTAAATATTTTTAACCAAAATTTCTTAAGGGGTTAACATGTAACAGCAGTTTATTAGGAAAAATAAACAAATAAAACCACTAAAGACTGCTGAAATATGTCTGGGTGAAAAGAAAACTACAAAGGTGTCTTGCATAATGTGGAATTCCTCAACAGGTTTCTCAGCAAGCACAGAAAAAGAAGAACTACAACATTCATAAGATGAATATAGTATTAATTATTTCAGAACACGTAGCAACAGAAAACTAAAAAACGGCAAAGTATGTTTGTCGTCAGCAGATTTGTACGAATCTGTGATTTCATCTATTGGCTCTTGGGTTCTGTCGAAAAAGTGGTAAAGAGCCAGAAAAACTAAATAGTTGGCTACTAGAACAGACATACAGAAATGTTAATTTAATTGTACAAAAATGAATCGATTTTTCCTTATTAATGCTAAATTGTCATGGTAACAAACGTAAGAACTATTAAAATGTAATATCTTTTTTCCTACTGACGTATCTCTGTTAGGACTGCAAATGTAAGAACCCATCTAACAGTACTATAATTTTTCCTATTGGTGTATCTCTGGACGTAAACAATTTCACACACACACACAAGCGCGCGTGCGAGGCCCCACATTCACACGGAACCACGTACACGCAAACCCTCGTACGCACGTACATACACGCACAAACTTGCGCGCGCGCGTGAACAAAGGGTATTTACCTACACAAAAATAAAAAGGAAAAATAAACAGTGGAAGAGGGATGGAACAAGAACTACATTCTTTTAGTGACGTCTTGTGATACTAATTCGAAGTTACCCTTCCATGCGAACGTCAGGCCAGTTGTAACTTTTAGTATTATTTACGTCTTCAGCGATGATTTCTGTACAGGAGATTTTTAAGTTGTATCAAAGTTCGGACTGCAGGTTTCCCTTTAACAACTTTCGCCACTACGAGGACGATGTTCAAAGAACATACTTTTGATGACACTTTTGATCCTGAACAAACTATCAACTGAATGCAGAAAACGTACGAAAAATAAACAGATCATCAAAAAAAGTATTCTTTGTGTGTAACATATATTTACCGTCACGACGATTAGCTAGGAAAAAACTTTATTATGAGGGAATTTTTTACAGCTAAGAAATGCAATAAGTACTTCATTTATACTCTTTTTTTTATCCTCTTGTTTTAAGAACTGGCAAACATTTATATGCATAAAACATAGCTTTCTTTTCGTTAGCGCAAAAATCGGCTTCTGTTCGGCGTCGAAAAATTCATGGGTAAGCGGATTTGCCTCGCTTTTGCGCTGAGTGCTCGGCAAAAAATTGTGCGAGAGTTTTCGGTTTGAGGTCTGCTGAGAGCACAGAGTTCACAGAGGAGCTTATTTTGCTGTCATAAACCCTTGCAGAAAGTGCTCTCGGCCTTTACTGCACGCTGCACAAATTAACTGTGGGAGTGTTAGTGAATACAGGAGGACTTAATGTTATGTCGACAAGCGAAAGTCACATTAAATGGCACAATTGGTCCTGACGTTTGCATGAATACGAATTTTAGGTGTTCAAATTAATATGATAGAGTATCACTATGGTGATACTGGGTCGTTCCATCCGTCTTTCACTGCTTAATTTTTCACTTTACTTTTGTCTATGTAAATTCCTCTTCTCTCTGTGTGTGTGTTTGTGTGTGTGCAGACATACGCATAATATTTTATTCCAGTAGGCTCTTAAATTTGTCATCACGACAATTCAGCTACGACAAGCTAAAATCTGTCAATTTCTGTTCATTGAAATTATCATGTCTGTATGCTCTTTCTAGTAGCCTACTGTTTAGTTTTCTCTTGCTGGAAAATTGACCCCTTAGCATTGTTTCCAACAATATATTATCCTCAAGAATATCATGTCTGCTGTCATGTTTCTCTTTATTCATACAACTCTCACTTCCATACGATAGAAATGATTTTGCTATTGTTTTATAAAATTTAATTTTCTGGTCTTTTAATTTTTTTCAGTTAAATGTTCCGTTTATTGTTCCAGATATTGATGAAGATTATCATATACGTCAGTTTCATAATTAACTTTTGTCGCAGCTCAGGTACTAAAAATGTGATAGCTCTTGAGTTATTTCCCTGTTAAGTAGTTTTTACCACCGTGTTAGGTATTTACCTTTAGAGGCCATAACTCTCATTTTATGTAATGGTATTTTAAAATTGCATTCTGTACGTATTCGGTATAAGTGATATACTAAACTAGAGTTCAGCATCAGTTTCTTATATTATTACTTGATCGTATGTAAATGGCAGCTGCCGTAGATTAGTGATTCCTTGATAATCATACAATTTCTAATTTCTTGAAGATTAATGATGAGTTACAATTGTAATGCGACGAGTGCTTACCCAGTTAGCCAGTTGCGCTCGACATTGAAACTTCCGTGACAAGAGTGCATGTAGATTAACGAGTGTGTATGCTTTTAATTCCTTGATAATTTTATAATTTAGAATTTCATTAAGATTAGTGACGAGTTACAACTGAGGAACGCACAGTCATTAACCAATAACGCTCGATACTGGAAGACGTCAGGCTCCCATTGTGGCGATCTGTGGAGTTTTGAAATTCAGCTGCGGGAGGCAGAGATCTGGTTTCGATTCGGATCCTGCACAAGGCTTTAAATTTCTGCAAATATTCCCTGTACTTGGTTCTGTGAGTCATAAATGATCCCGTTGAACCGTTTGTATGCTAAGATGTTACGCATGAAAATGACTACTTACTCAAATTCAATGTTTATCAATACATCATACTACTCACAACTTTCCTTCAGTTAATTTATACATGACCTGGATATCCAAAGATGTTATGACATCTTGATCGGAAAAATGCAGCAACAAAAATTCATAGACTGTGCTGGGCAGTGTTTTCAAAACTGCTTGAGAAACGGGTAGCAGCGTCTTGTCTGCTGAAATCGAAACTTTTCTTTCAAGCATGTCCTTCGGGAGTGCCGCCGGCCGTTGTGGCCGAGCGGTTGTAGGCGCTACAGTCTGGAATCGCGCGACCGCTACGGTCGCAGGCTCGAATCCTCCTCGGGCATCGATGTGTGTGATGTCCTTAGATTAGTTAGGTTTAAGTAGTTCTAAGTTCTCGGGGACTGATGACCTCAGAAGTTAAGTTCCATAGTGCTCTGAGCCATTTGAACCATTTTTGAGAGTGCCACAGGGGTCAGTTCTTTGCCTGCTGTAGTTGTTCTCGTATGTCAATGAGATATCGTCGGCTTGATTCTTCTGTAACTATCTTTTCGATGCCCATGACCTCCAGATATACTTACAAGGTCTTACTCTGACTATGCTGTAGCGGTATCCTGTTGCTCCCTTGTCGCTTGCCTCATTATAAGAAATCGTTTAATAAATTTCCTAATTTATAATTGATTCGGATTGTAGCTGTGGCTTTGTGCTACCTACAGATACCAGCCAGTGTTGTCTTTATCATATTTCTCAGATTTATTTCTTGTCGCCGGGATATTGAAACAGGTAATGATTCATAAAAGGCACTAATTCATAATTTAGAAAGGCAAGTGACGTAGAAAGAGTGATGATTTATAGTTTCATAGTAGATTATGCTCAACTCATCACACACAACAGTCTGTTATAAGTCACGATTATGCCTCGAACTATCAGACTGAAACTTTATTTTTGACTGCGGTAAGCCCGCATCTCGTGGTCGTGCGGTAGCGTTCTCGCTTCCCACGCCCGGGTTCCCGGGTTCGATTCCCGGCGGGGTCAGGGATTTTCTCTGCCTCGTGATGGCTGGGTGTTGTGTGCTGTCCTTAGGTTAGTTAGGTTTAAGTAGTTCTAAGTTCTAGGGGACTTATGACCACAGCAGTTGAGTCCCATAGTGCTCAGAGCCATTTGAACCATTTTTTGACTGCGGTAAACTAAAACATTTCCTTAGTTCTGTCCACGTCGTTTAACTTCCACCCATATCTGTCTACAAGAGGAGCCTCAGGAAAGCATTAACTAACACTATCGACTACTACTGTAAATCAAACGTCCACACTCAACGAAGAGTTGCCCTCGCTCCCTCAACGACGACCTTCGCGAACACGCTCAAAAGTATTCGACACTTAAATGGTGCAACAACGTATCTATTGTCGTGTGCAAGCGAGGTTTGCGTATATGCTACCGTGTTGGGGCTAGTGTCACAAAAACATTGGTCAAATGATGCGCGTTCCAATTACAACGTACCAAACGCCTGTTCTTTCATCAGAGAGACAACGTTAGGGTTCTCCGTCGCCCAGTACCCCGTGTTTTATCAATACACGTGGCCGGAAAGACGAAATTATCCTTCACCATTCATGATGTTATGGAAGGGGTCTAAAAAATCATCGTTGATATTATTCAAAAGCCTCATTCAGTAATCTACACGTTTCTGACTGTCATCCTCCCTCAACCGCTGAACAACCGTCACACGATGTGGCTTCAAATTAAGACCTTCCAATATCCGCTGCAGCTCTTCCTATTTACTTGCTCCTGTCGGGCCAATTTACGCGTAGACGTGTTGGGCTCTGAATAATTCTTCGGCGAATGTCTGCGATAACTTCTGATGTGCGAACTGAAGGAATGCTCCGTCGTTTTACATTTTGCACAGGTCCGGAGGTGCGCCAATTTTTATACAAACTCTGTATTGCTCTCTTTGTGGTGGTCCTCTATCCGGATACTTCACCTCGAAAACTTCGCGAATTTCCTTAAACTAACCTTTTTTCACATACGTGTCCTAATTTGCAAATATTTCTGCTGCATAGAGTCATTTTGCAGACCGCAAACGGAAACGTCTAACTTCACTTATGAAATAAACCAAAATGCTGACAGAAGAATGCTTACAATCCATTATTGCATTAAACTGTCCATTATTATAGCTGTTGTCCACCCCGATAGCTTAGTGGTCAGCGTGACGGATTGCCGTCCTACGGGTCCGGGTTAGATTCGTGGCTGGGTCGGGGATTTTCTCCGCTGAGGGACTGGGTGTTGTGTTGTCTTCACCGTCATTTCACCCCCATCAGGAGCGCAGGTCACCCAATGTGGCCTGCACCAAGGCGGCCGGACCTGCCCTGTAAAGAGCTTCCCGTCCAATGACGCCAAACTCTCATTTTCATTTCCAATGTAGCTGTTTATTTCAGAAGTAGGAATATTACACTCCTGGAAATTGAAATAAGAACACCGTGAATTCATTGTCCCAGGAAGGGGAAACTTTATTGACACATTCCTGGGGTCAGATACATCACATGATCACACTGACAGAACCGCAGGCACATAGACACAGGCAACAGAGCATGCACAATGTCGGCACTAGTACATTGTATATCCACCTTTCGCAGCAATGCAGGCTGCTATTCTCCCATGGAGACGATCGTAGAGATGCTGGATGTAGTCCTGTGGAACGGCTTGCCATGCCATTTCCACCTGGCGCCTCAGTTGGACCAGCGTTCGTGCTGGACGTGCAGACCGCGTGAGACGACGCTTCATCCAGTCCCAAACATGCTCAATAGGGGACAGATCCGGAGATCTTGCTGGCCAGGGTAGTTGACTTACACCTTCTAGAGCACGTTGGGTGGCACGGGATACATGCGGACGTGCATTGTTCTGTTGGAACAAAAGTTCTCTTGCCGGTCTAGGAATGGTAGAACGATGGGTTCGATGACGGTTTGGATTTACCGTGCACTATTCAGTGTCCCCTCGACGATCACCAGTGGTGTACGGCCAGTGTAGGAGATCGCTCCCCACACCATGATGCCGGGTGTTGGCCCTGTGTGCCTCGGTCGTATGCAGTCCTGATTGTGGCGCTCACCTGCACGGCGCCAAACACGCATACGACCATGATTGGCACCAAGGCAGAAGCGACTCTCATCGCTGAAGACGACACGTCTCCATTCGTCCCTCCATTCACGCCTGTCGCGACGCCACTGGAGGCGGGCTGCACGATGTTGGGGCGTGAGCGGAAGACGGCCTAACGGTGTGCGGGACCGTAGCCCAGCTTCATGGAGACGGTTGCGAATGGTCCTCGCCCATACCCCAGGAGCAACAGTGTCCCTAATCTGCTGGGAAGTGGCGGTGCGGTCCCCTACGGCACTGCGTAGGATCCTACGGTCTTGGCGTGCATCCGTGCGTCGCTGCGGTCCGGTCCCAGGTCGACGGGCACGTGCACCTTCCGCCGACCACTGGCGACAACATCGATGTACTGTGGAGACCTCACGCCCCACGTGTTGAGCAATTCGGCGGTACGTCCACCCGGCCTCCCGCATGCCCACTATACGCCCTCGCTCAAAGTCCGTCAACTGCATATACGGTTCACGTCCACGCTGTCGCGGCATGCTACCAGTGTTAAAGACTGCGATGGAGCTCCGTATGCCACGGCAAACTGGCTGACACTGACGGCGGCGGTGCACAAATGCTGCGCAGCTAGCGCCATTCGACGGCCAACACCGCGGTTCCTGGTGTGTCCGCTGTGCCGTGCGTGTGATCATTGCTTGTACAGCCCTCTCGCAGTGTCCGGAGCAAGTATGGTGGGTCTGACACACCGGTGTCAATGTGTTCTTTTTTCCATTTCCAGGAGTGTACATTGGCGTTCAAACAGGAGGCGGACTGCTTTTAACAGCGGCACCATGCACGTTAGCGATGTTAGATTAGACTGATTAGATGTAAATGAGATCTGCCCTGTAAAGAGCTTCCTGTCCAATGACGCCAAACTCTCATTTTCATTTCCAATGTAGCTGTTTATTTCAGAAGTAGGAATATTGCATTGGCGTTCAAACAGGAGGCGGACTGCTTTTAACAGCGGCACCATGCACGTTAGCGATGTTAGATTAGACTGATTAGATGTAAATGAGATCTGCCCTGTAAAGAGCTTCCCGTCCAATGACGCCAAACTCTCATTTTCATTTCCAATGTGGGGCAGCTCAGCCTCCTGCCGATCAGACTGAGGAACCCGTTATAGTTTCGCATTTCTTCGAATGTGGGTGAATGGTGTCCCTAAGGATCGGGGTGCTGCAGCTTGAATCTGAATCTAATGACCGCTAACGTCTACATATTTTAGCCAGTTATGAGTTTTTTGAATTAATTGCTTGATGATCATGAAAACTGATTCCCCCACCCCATTCCTCTGCTGGGGTGAACCGTTGGTGGGTTCAGTTGGCCAGAAAAATTTGCTTTTAATGCATAAATTAACTCATCAATTTCAGGAACATTTCAATTATTTGACTCATAGGCCTGTGCCTACTTTCGTTAAACTCTTGATTTCTTAAACACTCCAATCCCAGGATTGTATAAGTGATTTTAATTTGACTAAACGCTTTTTCTGTGTAAAGGGACCGGATTAAAGAGCCTCTGAGACATCTCCACGTCTTTTAGATATCTCAGAAAAGTTTACGGGTTACAGCATAATTAACTGCCTGAAGCCTGAAGATATAAATTCTGCCATCGTCCACATGAATGATGATTTATCTTGAGTATTCAGACGGACCCAAAAGATGAGGCTCAAGCTAATGCTAAGATATCTCGGGTAATTTTAGAAACGCATCAGAGATTAAATAGTTCGGAAGCTCGTCAACGATTTTCTTCCGTTTGCACTACATTGCACACGGCAAGTGGTTACGCGCTTGTGTCATGACTTCTATTACAGACAATTAGCGCTACATCTCGAAAGAACAATGAGAAGAGACGACAGAGGTTCGTTGTCGCATCAACCAGACCGACACCCGCAAAGAGTGGCAGAGTGTTCTACCCTGGAACTCATTATAGACTTTGTCTCTACCTAGCCCTGTACCAGAAGTCAATATTTTTTCTTATTCTGTTTTGAAATGATAGCGTGCACTTTATAAGTGCTGCGGCCTTTTTCTAAAATTACAAAAATTACTCCGAAAAACTAAGGTTTTTCCAAATGTAAAAATCTGTTCCAAGGTACAACATGATCAAGTACCTAAGAACAAACTTGGTAATCAAATTTAAATGTTAGCAGTCTTGTATTTAATACTCTCTGTGTTACATCAAATTAATCTACTACACACCAATAATCAGTAACTGAAATCAAATTAAGAAGAAGTATAGTCAAAAAACTTGTTACAAATTAAAAATATCTTGGAATAGGAGGTACTGGATACTAACACAAGACAGGAATGTTGTTGAAACATTACAGAAACTCTGTTCGTTCGCAAATATCACGTGCTCTGTGGAAGAATACCTTCTTCCGTTCCAAGGTACAAGATGAAGCACGAGAGAGGAAGTTTATCTTAATCATCCACATGTTACGTAACTAGTTTTAAAACTATACGGAATTTTGCTCACCACAAAACTCTGTATCTGAAGAACTGATAATAAATACGCTTTACATCACTTAAATATGTACAACTCTTAAAATTTACTAACGCTTAATCGAATACACCCTCATGTCTCACTTCAAAGAAAACAATATAAAATGCCGGAAATTGCTTATTGGAATTTCTAGTGCACATTCCATCACGTGATTCTAAAATCACGTCAGTAAATTCCAACACCGACCATGGAGCATCAGTTACTCTTAGGTTCGGTATCCCGTATAGTAAAACTGAGTCTGTTATTCACACCTGTGCGATTTCTGCTGTAGTAAGTCCGTTGTGATATCAGCGCAGTCCAGGGGGAAAGTGGTGGCCAAATTTACTGCCGACTGTGAAGTAGCCTACAAGTTGCATAATGAATTAATACGACACATCAACTCAAATACAGCACTCAGTCCAGTGAAGGCGAGGTTTTGATTCCAACAAAGTTCCAGCCGAATGTAGCCTTTCTATCTTCGACAGTGTTCCCGTATTCCACAGCACCTCTGCTGCTTCGTTCTTCCTGAGTCACCATTGACGATTTCGTAGAAAAACGTGCACTTGAAATCGGAGTGTGTCTTTTTCAATTCAGTAGGTGTGGCTTGAGACAAATGTAGTTATGTCTCCTCGGTTTCGGAGCGAACCGCCCTTTTCTCTTCCTCTTCAGTGACAAGACAGGTGCGAAACGCGGGTCGCCGTTCCGTAAGCCAGCAGTCTCGTGTTGACAGCAGACGGCGGCTCAAGTGGAGGCATCGATTGCTCTCCCTTTCCGCCCCAGCGCTTCCATAGGAACTGCCAGCAGAAAAATCCCCGCTATCTCCGGCAGCGTGTCACACAGTGAGGTGACCGAATGAAATACGATCTAACACTCTACCGGGACCAACCGTCACTGCATGTGTGTATTTGTCTCTGCTTTTGTGTGTGTATGCGGGATAAGAGGTGGGGGGGGGGGGGGAGGCTGGAAGGACAGACTGAGAGAACTGTATAACATACAATAAAAACATATTTATTTGATAGAAAAACTGTATTTTCCCTCAGATAACAGTTAAATGGTCTCCATTTTGCAATACCATGATCAGTTTCGAAGCTTCTTCCTTTATCAGCAGATGCGGTTGTTCGCAGTAAGACCTTCAAGAAAACAAATCTATACGTAGCCCGCTGCATTATAAATTAACCAATTTGTAGACCTCTTCCACTCTTGAGAATGACTAACGGATGTCACGTTAAGACCAAGAGCGCATATAAAATACAAATATCTATAATAACTGACAACTGAATTCCAAAGGTGGACCAATGCGCCATTAAGCAGGTAGATTAATGTTCGTGCTTATCAGTGTATATACGTGTGTGTAATGTTGTTTCGTTAGAGTCATGGGTCAATTTTTCTCTTTTCTTTATTTATCTTGATGTGCATTGCATGTCACATATTACATTATATTAATCGTACTCCGTGGATTCTCTGGAGAAGGATCTCTGGTGGTGCAAAGACGCCAAGGATGGACATTTTATTCAAATACAACACAATGAAACGACTGAATACTTTGAAACATTACTGTATTAAGGCGCTGATATTAATATTAAAGGCAACTAAAATATTAATTTTAATAGTTTCTGTCTAAATGTTCATTAGTGACGCGATAGGACGCGTCCAAAAGAGAGTTCTTTAAATCAGTCTTAAGCTCCACCTGTTATTAATGAAACATATCTTACGACATATTATTCAATATACACTCCTGGAAATGGAAAAAAGAACACATTGACACCGGTGTGTCAGACCCACCGTACTTGCTCCGGACACTGCGAGAGGGCTGTACAAGCAATGATCACACGCACGGCACAGCGGACACACCAGGAACCGCGGTGTTGGCCGTCGAATGGCGCTAGCTGCGCAGCATTTGTGCACCGCCGCCGTCAGTGTCAGCCAGTTTGCCGTGGCATACGGAGCTCCATCGCAGTCTTTAACACTGGTAGCATGCCGCGACAGCGTGGACGTGAACCGTATGTGCAGTTGACGGACTTTGAGCGAGGGCGTATAGTGGGCATGCTGGAGGCCGGGTGGACGTACCGCCGAATTGCTCAACACGTGGGGCGTGAGGTCTCCACAGTACATCGATGTTGTCGCCAGTGGTCGGCGGAAGGTGCACGTGCCCGTCGACCTGGGACCCGACCGCAGCGACGCACGGATGCACGCCAAGACCGTAGGATCCTACGCAGTGCCGTAGAGGACCGCACCGCCACTTCCCAGCAAATTAGGGACACTGTTGCTCCTGGGGTATCGGCGAGGACCATTCGCAACCGTCTCCATGAAGCTGGGCTACGGTCCCGCACACCGTTAGGCCGTCTTCCGCTCACGCCCCAACATCGTGCAGCCCGCCTCCAGTGGTGTCGCGACAGGCGTGAATGGAGGGACGAATGGAGACGTGTCGTCTTCAGCGATGTGAGTCGCTTCTGCCTTGGTGCCAATGATGGTCGTATGCGTGTTTGGCGCCGTGCAGGTGAGCGCCACAATCAGGACTGCATACGACCGAGGCACACAGGGCCAACACCCGGCAAAATGGTGTGGGGAGCGATCTCCTACACTGGCCGTACACCACTGGTGATCGTCGAGGGGACACTGAATAGTGCACGGTACATCCAAACCGTCATCGAACCCATCGTTCTACCATTCCTAGACCGGCAAGGGAACTTGCTGTTCCAACAGGACAATGCACGTCCGCATGTATCCCGTGCCACCCAACGTGCTCTAGAAGGTGTAAGTCAACTACCCTGGCCAGCAAGATCTCCGGATCTGTCCCCCATTGAGCAAGTTTGGAACTGGATGAAGCGTCGTCTCACGCGGTCTGCACGTCCAGCACGAACGCTGGTCCAACTGAGGCGCCAGGTGGAAATGGCATGGCAAGCCGTTCCACAGGACTACATCCAGCATCTCTACGATCGTCTCCATGGGAGAATAGCAGCCTGCATTGCTGCGAAAGGTGGATATACACTGTACTAGTGCCGACATTGTGCATGCTCTGTTGCCTGTGTCTATGTGCCTGCGGTTCTGTCAGTGTGATCATGTGATGTACCTGACCCCAGGAATGTGTCAATAAAGTTTCCCCTTCCTGGGACAATGAATTCACGGTGTTCTTATTTCAATTTCCAGGAGTGTACATAGAACTGCCGAATCTGGAGTAGAGTTCAGCCGCGTGTTGTGCACTAAGAGCCATATCACTCATCTTATGTGTCTATTTGTGGGTTCACAACCACCTTCACACTCGGTCGGTTTTTCTTTGAAGAGAATGCACTTAGAGGGCCTGACTGGTCTAACGTGAGATATGTACGTTATCGAGACCACCTTGTGCAGCATATGATTGCTGCTTTGGAAGAGCGCAGCTGTAAGGTGGGACAACAAAATGGTTCAAATGACTCTGAGCACTATGGGACCTAACATCTGAGGTCATCAGTCCCCTAGAACTTAGAACTACTTAAACCTAACTAACCTAAGCACATCACACACGTCCATGCCCGAGGCAGGATTCGAACCTGCGACCGTAGCAGTCACGCGGTTCCGGACTGAAGCGCCTAGAACCGCACGGCCACCGCGGCCGGAGGTGGGACAACACCTCATGTCTTTCGCTCAGTGAAAGGTCTGCTTAATTCGGACTTGCACGAACGTGTTATCTCAAGAAGTTTTCCATAAACTTGGTCTGCAAGATAATCTGACCTGAATCCACGTGATTTTGACTCTGGCGACATCTAAAAGAACGCGTATTCTAGGGACACGTTCGGTCTCTTACCAGCTCAGATTACACCGTAACTGCTGCGAGCAGCTGTTATCACGTCGTTTTACGGATGCAGCATCTCGTCGACGACCCCAGTGGTCATACTGAACAAATTGTGTAAGTGATGGTTAACAATAAAGTCAACACACTTCTTTCCTCACTTGTTTGACCGTTTCCGTCCAAGTCCCGTTCCTAACCCATTCTACATGGAAACCTGTCTGTACCTCTTTCTTGGAATTATAGCGCCAGATTGCACTTGGTTGCCAAAATTGGAACTAATTTTTTTCGGTTGTAAATCGATTCCACATTATAGTATCTGCAAAACTTCGCTGCCATACGATAAGCACAGCCCACACTGGATCTTCGTGAGTAGCTACACTTAAATTATAGCCGTCTGTCCGAACTGGCATGGGACGGCCAACGGTACCGACCGACTGCCGACCCATCCACAGTTGTAAAGTATCACGATCGAAAGTCGCTATTGATCGTCTAGACATGGTTGAACTACAGACAACACGAGCCATGTACCTCATTCCTGGTGGAATGACTGGAACTGGTCGGCTGTCGGACCCCCCTCAGTCTAATATGCGCTGCTCATGCATGGTTGTTTACATCTGTGGGTAGGTTTCGTGATGTCTGTGAACACTCAAAGGGACTGTGTCTGTGACACAGTATCCACATTCAACGTCTATTTTCAGGATTTCTGGGAACCGGCGTGATGGAAAACTTTTTTTGATATTTATATCAATAGGTATATCACCCCTTTCAGTGTTCTTCTTATAATTCCCCGGCATTTCTGAAATAAAAAATACCACGTAAGAAAATACCTGTGGGTTAAGTTGATACACCATATCAACTCGACCCAAAAGGAGCGTATCAGCTTGACCCAAACGATGCCATTATACTAAACTAAAATCTACGACGAACAGGTAGCAGTTACTATTACTCTTTAAAGTTAATATTCTTCCTTCAAATCATGAAACAATGTGATATGTTTGATTGTTCAACTAGCTCATGAATAACGCTAAAATAAGAGATGAAAGTGTCTAATAAAACTTTACTTTCAGATGAAAAAAAACTGCTTTTATTCATAAAACACAGCGACAAGCAACCTTCTCTTCCGACACATGCGTGGTTACTGAATGTCGATCAGTTCCCCCTCCACTCCCGTTCCCGCTTGCAAGCGTCTTCACTTTTGGAAGTTATTGGGCCTGTATCCACTTGGCCCTATATCAACTAGACCTGGTCTCCCCTACTGTTGGCCGGCCGGAGTGGCCGAGCGGTTAAAGGCGCTACAGTCTGGAACCGCACGACCGCTACGGTCGCAGGTTCGAATCCTGCCTCGGGCATGGATGTGTGTGATGTCCTTAGGTTAGTTAGGTTTAAGTAGTTCTACGTTCTAGGGGACTTATGACCACAGCAGTTGAGTCCCATAGTGCTCAGAGTCATTTGAACCATTTTTTTCCCCTACTGTTGGGAATGATCGAGTCACGCCGAGATAGTAAGAGCGTTGGCTCACACGCGCCCCGAACACGCGGCCCGTATAATGTTTGGCAAGCCGTGACCAGTCCTGTTTTAAACAGTATATCGTGTCAGTAAAGGCAGTCCTTGATTAAAAACTGCATCATCGTTACTGTCAACTGAAAGTGGTTGACTGCCGGCCGCGGTGGCCGTGCGGTCCTGGCGCTGCAGTCCGGAACCGCGGGACTGCTACGGTCGCAGGTTCGAATCCTGCCTCGGGCATGGCTGTGTGTGATGTCCTTAGGTTAGTTAGGTTTAAGTAGTTCTAAGTTCTAGGGGACTTATGACCTAAGATGTTGAGTCCCATAGTGCTCAGAGCCATTTGAACTACACTCCTGGAAATGGAAAAAAGAGCACATTGACACCGGTGTGTCAGACCCACCATACTTGCTCCGGACACTGCGAGAGGGCTGTACAAGCAATGATCACACGCACGGCACAGCGGACACACCAGGAACCGCGGTGTTGGCCGTCGAATGGCGCTAGCTGCGCAGCATTTGTGCACCGCCGCCGTCAGTGTCAGCCAGTTTGCCGTGGCATACGGAGCTCCATCGCAGTCTTTAACACTGGTAGCATGCCGCGACAGCGTGGACGTGAACCGTATGTGCAGTTGACGGACTTTGAGCGAGGGCGTATAGTGGGCATGCGGGAGGCCGGGTGGACGTACCGCCGAATTGCTCAACACGTGGGGCGTGAGGTCTCCACAGTACATCGATGTTGTCCTCAGTGGTCGGCGGAAGGTGCACGTGCCCGTCGACCTGGGACCGGACCGCAGCGACGCACGGATGCACGCCAAGACCGTAGGATCCTACGCAGTGCCGTAGGGGACCGCACTGCCACTTCCCAGCAAATTAGGGACACTGTTGCTCCTGGGGTATCGGCGAGGACCATTCGCAACCGTCTCCATGAAGCTGCGCTACGGTCCCGCTCACCGTTAGGCCGTCTTCCGCTCACGCCCCAACATCGTGCAGCCCGCCTCCAGTGGTGTCGCGACAGGCGTGAATGGAGGGACGAATGGAGACGTGTCGTCTTCAGCGATGAGAGTCGCTTCTGCCTTGGTGCCAATGATGGTCGTATGCGTGTTTGGCGCCGTGCAGGTGAGCGCCACAATCAGGACTGCATACGACTGAGGCACACAGGGCCAACACCCGGCATCATGGTGTGGGGAGCGATCTCCTACACTGGCCGTACACTACTGGTGATCGTCGAGGGGACACTGAATAGTGCACGGTACATCCAAACCGTCATCGAACCCATCGTTCTACCATTCCTAGACCGGCAAGGGAACTTGCTGTTCCAACAGGACAATGCACGTCCGCATGTATCCCGTGCCACCCAACGTGCTCTAGAAGGTGTAAGTCCACTACCCTGGCCAGCAAGATCTCCGGATCTGTCCCCCATTGAGCATGTTTGGGACTGGATGAAGCGTCGTCTCACGCGGTCTGCACGTCCAGCACGAACGCTGGTCCAACTGAGGCGCCAGGTGGAAATGGCATGGCAAGCCGTTCCACAGGACTACATCCAGCATCTCTACGATCGTCTCCATGGGAGAATAGCAGCCTGCATTGCTGCGAAAGGTGGATATACACTGTACTAGTGCCGACATTGTGCATGCTCTGTTGCCTGTGTCTATGTGCCTGTGGTTCTGTCAGTGTGATCATGTGATGTATCTGACCCCAGGAATGTGTCAATAAAGTTTCCCCTTCCTGGGACAATGAATTCACGGTGTTCTTATTTCAATTTCCAGGAGTGTATTTGAAAGTGGTTAACTGAACAACGAAAGTGCATTTTCCTTTTTTTTTCATTTGGTTACTGTCAACTCTGGCAAGCAGACGAGTTATGTTGCTCCGGGTACTTAAACTGTGTATTAGGTCTACAACTTTGCTTCCGCCGTTTTGCTGTAGAAGGCATTAGTGGAAAGTAGTGGCGCAGGTCGTAGGTCGTAAGTTTCATACAGTAAGCTTTGGCATTTTAGAACATAAGGCCATCAACATAGTCGATTTTTGATTACATCTTAAAGTTATGGTTCAAATGGCTCTGAGCACTATGGGACTCAACTGCTGAGGTCATTAGTCCCCTAGAACTTAGAACTAGTTAAACCTAACTAACCTAAGGACATCACAAACATCCATGCCCGAGGCAGGATTCGAACCCGCGACCGTAGCGGTCTTGCGGCTCCAGACTGCAGCGCCTTTAACCGCACGGCCACTTCGGCCGGCTCCTTAAAGTTATTCTCGGCTGAAAATGTCAGCTTACGAGCCAACTCTCGTCGTCTGCGGGAGGCTTTAATTTTCTGCTTTCATAAGAGGAAATCTGTGGCTGAGGCTCATAAAAAGCTGGGTAAGACCTATGATGAGTCGCCTGCTAGTGACAGAACTTTGGGGAAAATGGTTTCCATGCTTCAAGAACGGTGATTTTCACTTTGAAGACCGCCATGGTTGTGAAAGAGGGAAAGCTTTCGATGCTACTGCAACCGACGGGAACAATCAGAGGAGATCGTTGCCGGAAGTAACTGATGTGTTTGAGCCGAGCACTGAAAGACAAACGGACACAGCACAACGATAGACATGAAAAGGTGATTTTGCAGCATGACCGTGTCGGAAGTGGAGGTGATGTGGCCAGCACACCGCCATCCTGGACGTTGCCAGTTTTCGTGACCGAAGCCGTTACTTCTCAGTCAAGTAGCTCCTCAACTGGCCTTGCAAGGTCTGAGGGCCTCCCACTTGCCAAGAGTGCTCAGCAGACCTGGACGGTCACCAATCCAAGTGCTAGCCCAGCCAGACAATGCTGAACTTCAGTGATCTGACGTGAACCAGTGTTACCACTGCGGCAAGGCCTTTGCCTTTAATGATAACCAACCAGCGTTAAATGGTTATAGCCCTTTTGTAATCATATACTGATTCTGAATGTATAGTCGATTATTTCTTTTTCTAAATCGCTAGAAACTGATGTGCGTTCTCAAATAAATAATAATGTGCCGCACATGCGTAAGTGTAGAAGAAACAAAGTCAGTTAAAATAAGAGAGTACAATATTAAACGGTAAAAAGTTCTGTGCTCTAAAAATGCCGTATCGATTCGAAGGGGCTTTTTAATTTAGGTGGAACATAATTTAAAAAGAAATAAATCCGTGAAATGGATGCCTTTCCTCTAGATTCCTGAACTTCCGTTGTGAGAGCGCAACCCAATATCTGGCTGATAATATGAGACAGGAGGGATGGGACGGGCGGGGGGGGGGGGGGAGAGGGGGGGACTTCACGAGAGAAGCGGAGGCACCTGAGGCCTGCTCTGCAGAACACGAGAGGCAGGAATATGCAGGCGCCAGCCACGCCGTGTTTTCCAATAACCGGCGTTTCCCATTCAGTGGGCGCCGCTTACGCACAGACGCCAAGTATTCCCCATCGTGATTCATACCAGGGATATTACTGAGATCGGCTACTTCTTCCCTCGATTTTCGTAGGACGTCAAACGACACAAGTTTTTAAAAATATTTTCGCGACTTGTTGAAGAATGAAAGGCAGTGCAGTTACAGCTTTCAGGTGGGAAAAGGAAAAATTAAATTATTTCAAAACCGAAATAAATTCTTTTCCGAAGCAGTGAGCTTTCTCACTGTAGGTCGGAAACGCTAATAGTACTCTAGGTTACGGCCGAGATGAGTATGGTGAAATTACGTTTGCTGATAGTCTATGAGGTCATCAAACGATACTGAAGTTTTGAAATGTGACATGAAATGAAACATTCCGTGTAGCAACTGTAGTAGAATGCAGAAACTGACAGAGAAGACAAATCAATATAAGATGGCATCAAATCAACTCAAAAACTCTTACCTGAACGATACGAATAGAAAAGAAGATTTATTAGAAAATGTCACATTTTGTTAATATAAACCTAGCTGACGAACAAACCCTGAACGAAGGGAAAATGAGCGTAAGAACAGCAATTACATAAGCGTTCAATCATTTTGAAAGTAAAATTTTGTCACCTGACCTGAGTGAAGACGCTAAGATGTTTTTATCTTATGTAAAATCAGTAAGCATTTGGAAATCATCTATTCATTCACTCAGAAACCGTACTGGCATTGAAACGGAAGACAACAGAGAGCAGGCCGAAATACTTAATTCCGTCATCTGAAATTATTTCACCGCGGAAGATCGTGGCAAAGTCCCTCCTTTCAATACTAGTACGAACGTCGAATTGGCAGGTATTGAGATAACCGATCGCGGAATACAAAAGCAAATACACCGAGCGAGGTGGCGCAGTGGTAAGACACTGGACTCGCATTCGGGAGGACGACGGTTCAATCCCGCGTCCGGCCATCCTGATTTAGGTTTTCCGTGATTTCCCTAAATCACTCCAGGCAAATGCCGGGATGGTTCCTGTGAAAGGGCACGGCCGACTTTCTTCCCCATCCTTCCGTAATCCGATGAGACCGATGACCACGCTGTCTGGTCTCCTTCCCCAAAACCAACCAACCAAATACAATCGCTTAGTAATGGAAAAGCATCACGACTAGATGACATTCCTATAAGTTTCTACAAAGATTACTCGACAGAACTTTCTCGCCTTCTACCAGCAGCCGGCCGAAGTGGCCGTGCGGTTAAAGGCGCTGCAGTCTGGAACCGCAAGACCGCTACGGTCGCAGGTTCGAATCCTGCCTCGGGCATGGATGTTTGTGATGTCCTTAGGTTAGTTAGGTTTAACTAGTTCTAAGTTCTAGGGGACTAATGACCTCAGCAGTTGAGTCCCATAGTGCTCAGAGCCATTTGAACCATTTAGCCATTTCTACCAGCAGTTTATCGTAGAGCAGTGACGCAAACAAGGGTACATAACGATTGGAAAAAGCATAAGTCATTCTAGTTTTCAAAAAGGGTAGTAGGACAGAGGCACACAATTGTAGACCTATATCGTTGACCTCTATTTGTAGCAGAATTTTGGAACGTGTTTTATGCTCAAGAATTATGACTTTTTGGAGAACGAAAATCTCTTCCATAAAAATCAACATGCATTTCGCAAACACATCTTGCGAAACTCAGCTCTCAGTCTTCCTCCATGAGATCCACAGCGCATTAGACGATGACTCTCAGATTTATGCCGTGTTCCTTGACTTCAGGAAGGCATTTGACACGGCCCCGCAATGCCGTTTAGTGAAAAAAAGAGCTTATCAGGTACCGGATTCAAAACTTACTTGCGCATAGAACTCAACACGTCGCTCTTAACGGAACAAAATCGACGGAGTACCCCAAGGAACTGTCATACGACCTTTCTACTGTTTACGATGTATAGTATAAATTATCTAACAGAAATCGTCGGAAGCTGTTTAAGACTGCTCCCTGGTGATCCTCTACAAGTAAATATCAATGCCAGAATACACTATCGATTCACATAACTACCTGCAAAGGATTGATTGGTTCAGGCTCTGGCATTTGACCCTGGACGTAAATGAATGTAACATATTGCTCATACACAGGAAAAGAAAGCCACTACTGAACAACTACACCATTGACGAGAAACTGCTGGAAACACTATCTACGGTACAACATCTAGGAGAACTGTAGAGAGCGGCCTTAAGTAGAATGACCACGTAAAACAAATGTCAGGAACAGCAGATGCCATATTGAGATTCGTAGGAAGAATCTTAAGGCAATGTAACTCATCCACGAATGAAGTGCCGTATAAGGCTCTTGTTCGTAGTGATTCTTGAGTATTGGTGATCAGCATGAGACCTTACCAGGTAGGACTGCCAGACGAGGTAGAGAAGATCGAACGAAGAGCCACGCATTTCGTCACGACGTCGTTTAGTAGGTGCGAGAGCGTTACAGAGATTCTCAACAATCTCCACTGGCAGACGTTACAAGAGAGGCGTCGTGTATCACGGAATGGTTTCCTACTGAAATTTCGAGAGAGCTCGTTCCAGGAAAAGTCGGACAACACCTTACTTTCTTCCACACACATCGCAAGTAGTGACCACAACGAGAAAATTCGGGAAATTAAAGCCAATAAAAAGGGTTACCGTCAGTCATTCTTCCGACGTGCCATTCGCGACTGGAACAGCGTAACGGTGATCAGTTACTGGGACCGTGAGTACTCTCTGCCACATACCGTCAGGTGGCTTGCGGTATATGACGTATACGTACACTATGCGATCAACAGTATCCGGACACCTGGCTGAAAATGACTTACAAGTTCGTGGCGCCCTCCATCGGTAATGCTGGAATTCAATATGGTGTTCGCCCATCCTTAGCCTTGATGACAGCTTCCATTCTCGCAAGCATACGTTAAATCAGGTTCTGGAAGGTTTCTTGGGAAATGGCAGGCCATTCTTCACGGAGTGCTGCACTGAGGAGAGGTATTGGTAATGCTGGAATTCAATATGGTGTTCGCCCATCCTTAGCTTTGATGACCGCTTCCATTCTCGCAAGCATACGTTAAATCAGGTTCTGGGAGGTTTCTTGGGAAATGGCAGGCCATTCTTCACGGAGTGCTGCACTGAGGAGAGGTATCGATGTCGGTCGGTGAGGCTTGGCACGAAGTCGGCGTTCCAAAACATCCCAAAGGTGTTCTATAGGATTCTGGTCAGGACTCTGTGCAGGCCTGTCCATTACAGGGATGTTATTGTCGTGTAACCATTCCACTACAGGCCGTGCATTATGGACAGGTGCTAGATCGTGTTGAAAGGTGCAATCGCCATCCCCTGATTGCTCTTCAACAGTGGGAAGCAAGAACGTGCTTAAAACATCAATGTAGGCCTGTGCTGTGTCCGGATACTTTTTATCCCATAGTGTAGATGCTCCTAGCAATGAAAATTAGTAATTGAAGAAGGAGTGCGCTAGCGCTAGTGCAGAAGTTTTTGTTCTCGAAGTTCACAATGAGATGGATCAGCTGTGATTTTCTTTCGACAATACCAGTAGGCTTTCTTCTTATCATATTTCTTGAAGTTCTTGAAGCTCCAACTGTGATGTAGTTAATTATCGAAGCAGAGACCTAAATACCTTTGTGGGCAGCGATAAACTTCCTACATGGTGACGTCGAATGTCACTATTTTACACGACATTTTTTTCACTGAATCGCATATGAGAGACGTAGCCTGTGTCTGGTGTTCGGAATGCAATATACAGAGAAGTGCACCATAGTTATCCTTGAACAGACAGTTCTGTGCACTGTGCAGTCTGTGCGAATACCGGAGAGAGACAACTCGCCCTGATTGGCAATTATTGTCCGTGTTTGTTCATCTCGCCGTCTCTGAATTTGCACGCTGATAGGATAGCCTTCAAGCTTCGCGCTACATTTGCTTCTGAATCAATACCAGCTAATGAAGTGCGAACTTCCGAACAACCTGTGGCGTTGAGTTAATATACCAAAATTTATTTCTCTTTGTCAGGGCTATGAATCTAATAAAGATATAACTAATTAACCTTGTTGCTGAATGTTAGGGGGAGTTCATCAAGTGTTTGATTTCCGTGGTTGACACCGATACAAGTTTCCGAATTTAAGCAACTACACTAGAAGGGAAAAGCTGTTTCAAATATTCGCTTATAACTGAAAGCAAGCAAGGCTCTCTAGGCTCTCTAAGTACATCAATATGCTTCAATAAAGATGCTAAAATACAGATAGGTTAATGCAAATTTTTGTGTGAAAAGCTTTTATCGTAATTCATTACAAAAAACTGAAATTTGCTGTGGTTTGTGAACTGGTGTCCAAGTGCGTATTTTCAGAATTTAAATTCTAACATAATCTTGTTACCATCAACTGCTGAAGATTGACTGTTGCTTATTTGTTGATCTAACGCACGGCACAATCTACCTGAGGATATTACCGGTAAGGTGACACAATTTTCGAGCAGACGTCATAGTCGAAATTTTCATACGTGTGTTAATAACCCCTTTGTAATTAGATTGTCATTACACATCATCTGACGATTAATTTACCTCGATTTCCATGTAAAACAAAGAAGCACCAGAAGTAGAGAGATAAATGTTCTTACATCTTCCTTCGCTGGAGATGATGGTGATCAAAAGTGGCACATACTCCATGAAGCATCGGAGCGTTGCTCTCCAGAAAGATCGACGCCTTCCGACAAACCACTAGCAGAGTGTTTAGAGCATGAAGACACCTTCGAATAAGCATAGAAGTCTTGCTTCTTACGTCTGTCATTAGCTCATTTTCTGTGCCACTCAAGAACCTTAATGTCCGCATTTTCACAAAAAATAAAAAAAATCATTTCGATGTAGTTCTCAGCCACCAAGCGGTGTGTGGCGGAGGGCACAATTCGCGCCAGAGACATATTACCCACCCCTCACCCCCCCTCCCCCTGTTCCACTCGCGGATCGCGAGACGGAGAAACGACTCTCTGAACGCCCCAGTACGAGCTCAATTTCCCTTATCATTGAATGGTGATCTTAGCGCGATTTGAAAGTTGGTGGTAATAATACACGCTCCACATCCTCGGTGAAGATCGGATTTCGGAATTTAGTGAGCAGCCCCCTTCCGTTAGCGTGCCGTCTATCTACAAGTGTGTCTCGCTTCAAACTTTCTATGAGATTTGTAACGCTCTCGCGATGGCTAAGTGTACCAGTCACGAATCCTGCCGCTCTTCTTTGGACCTTCTCAATCTCTTGAATCAGACCGAACTGGCAAGGGTCCCATACAGACGAACAATACTCTAAGACTGGAAGAACTAACGTATTCTAAGCTATTTACTTTGTTGAAGGACCAATAAACCGCAATCTAGAGTTCGCGTTACCCGTTACTTGTATAATCTAATCATTCCATCTGAGATCATTTCGAATAGTCACACCCAGATACTTGACGGATGTTACCGCTTCCAATGACTGGGAATTTATTTTGTACTCGAACATTAATTGGGATTTTCGCCTTGTTATACGCAGTATTTTACACTTACTAATATTGAGAGATAACTGCCAGTCATTACACCACGCATTTATTTTCTGCAAATCCTCATTGATTTGTTCACAACTTTCGTGTGATACTACTTTCCTGCGGACTACAGCATCATCGGCAAACAATCTAATGCCGCTGTCAGTACCATCAACCAGATTGTTTATGGAAATCGTAAAAAGCAGCGGACCTATTACGCCGCCCTGTGGCACACCTGGAGTTACGCTTGTTTCTGTTGAAGTCACCCGTTCAGGACGACATACTGCTGCCTCTCTGCTAGAAAACTTTCTATCCAACCGCATATGGCATCGGATAGACCGTAAGCGCGCACTTTGTGGAATAAGCGACAGTGCGGAACTGAGTCGAACGCCTTTCGATAGTCGAGAAATATGGCATCAACATGGGAGCTGATATCTAGAGCCTGTTGTATATCATGCACAAAGAGGGCAAGCTGTATCTGGCATGACAGCTGTTTCCTAAAACCGTGCTGGTTTCTGCAGATGAGCTTCTCAGAGTCTAGAAAGGTCATTATGTCTGAACACAAAATATAAACGTCAGAGGTTTGCCCTAGGTGACATAATGAGCTGCACACAATCTACAAATCTGACCATGAATGTTTCACGTGGAGTCAGACGAAAGCAAACATATCACTGAGCCCATACCCTTTACTGTAGGGATCAGAAGCCTAAATTTTGGACAGCTTCATTAAGCACTAATTGAAGTTTAGAAACATACAGAGTCATTCATCTGTTCGAGTAACGTTTCCCCACGCTGCGACTATGAAATGATGGCAATAGTCAAGCGCCTTTGCTCAGTGAAAAAGTGATACGTCATTCACCCTGATAATGAGAAAACTCACACTTCATTAGAGAGTCTTGAGAGTAACTTACAAGTATTTATTCAACGTATACCGACAAATTAAATATTTTACTGAAGGCTTGCTTGTTTCGCAACAGTGAATATTAATGACGCAATATGCTACACCCATGGTCGACTAACGGCTTCTCTTATTCACAGCTGCAGTAATTTCCTCTTATATCTGAGTTGTCAACATAGGAGAAGTTCCTATTAAAAGATGATACTTCTTTCCTTATTGATTTTTATTTACATTATACATTCTCTAAGGTTTACGTCAGTGACTCAAACTCAAAATCCGCTGAAAGCAAACAAAACAGAATAATACAACATAGAATTATGAGCTGACGGAACAAATATACCAATACTAGTAATAAGAATACAGTACAGTACAACCATTGTTGTGGCTGGCACAATTTTGGCGCCGGTTATTATAGGTGGTAGCCATTAATGCCATAAAACGTCGGGAGGACTGCTCAGGAAAGTGAGCAGGGCAAGAATCACCAGCTCGCTGGTGGCCATGGAATCATAAATGCAGATATATAAACATATTTTACTTAGCAACAAACCCGCCAGGGTAGCCAAGAGCGCTAACGCGCCGCTTCCTGGACTCGGGTAGGCACGCCGGCGCCGGATCGAATCCGCCCGGCGGATTAACGACGACGGCTGGTGTGCGGCCACCCTGGATGTCGTATTTAGGCGGTTTTCCACATCCTACAAGGTGAATACCGGGCTGGTCCCCACGTCCCGCCTCAGTTACACGACTCGCAGACATTTGAAACGCATTCACACTATTTCACGATTTACACTAGACGCAGACAGCTGGGGTACACTACTTCCGTCCCGTGGGGTATGGGATGGCGGCAGGAAGGGCATCCGGCCACCTCTCAAAATTAACCATGCCAATTCCGTACTTAACCCTGCCGACCCTGCGCACAATGCGGGATAAAGGCAGTAGCAAGAGAAGAAGAATTTTACTTAGCAAGAACTCGTAAAGTAGCAGCGCGCTGTGTCACTATTGTGTGCACCGACTCCGGTAGGCAGAACACCTGTCAGCGTAACACAAGGTAGGAGCTGGCACGTCGCGTATGCCAGAAGGCAGCAAGGCGACCTCGTTAGAGTCGCTGCGTCAGAAGCCTTGCTAGCGCGTCACTATGTCAGGCATTCTGCTGACAGCAAGAAAACGAAGCGCCTGATAGGTAGAGGCCCTGTTAGCATAACACAAGTCGGTGCGCTGGCAGGCTAAGGACTACAGCAGGCAGCAAGGCGGCCTTGCTAGAATCGCTTTATCAGCAGCCTTGCGAGACCGTCACAATCTGTGGCATTCTGCTGACAGCAAGGTAACTAATTGCCTAACAGGCAGCAGTCGGCAGTAGGTCAGGTGTGTGATGCACCAAATGCAGTCAGCAAACCGGGGATCCGTTCTGAGACGTTCACATGTCATTGATGACATCTGCAAGGAGTCTCCAACCAGTTGACGTCCTTTAAAGCACCGAAGCATCATATATAGGCGTGGTCACGGACCAACAGCAGACGGAGGTGGCGGCTCGTTGTAGTCGAGGTTAGGTGATCGACATTACGAAGATGGCTGAAGTGGAGCAATACTCGGCAATGGCAGCAGTCGATGACAGTTACTGCTAGGCCAGCGCAGCTCGTATTTATGCTCGGTCGCCCTTGTTTCATTACGACAAGGCGCTGCTTCTGGGCATGTAGAGGAGCCGAGACAGTGCACATATTATCGGCTTAGTTCTTTAAAAAAGACTAAGGAAAAAGTGTTTCTTAAGACAAATTAGCCTTCATTGGTTCTTATTATTTATAGCCGAAGTCCTATGTATAATCCACTTAACGCTTGTTCTACAAATTAAAGCACAGTACATGAAAGAATTATGCTATTACACACATGCAAACATTTCAATGAAGCTGTTTCACACAGTTTAAATAAGCACAAAGAAAAAAAATTAATTGTTCCAAGGAGATGTCATGTCACCATCACGTAACACCATGTCTGCTCTCGATAATGGCCTCAATTCGACGACGAGAGCCCACAAGTTTCTTGATGAATGCAATATCCAAGTCACTCAGATCTGTCAAATTTCTCAGATTCTATTCATAATAGCACCTATCGTTTTCTGTGCCATCTTGGGAGACGTGAGTGTCCATGGTATACTCATTATGAAGATATAGCAGAAAAGGCTGACACTTCTTCACCTCGGATGTTGCAATAAATATTGTGTTTCACGTCCGCTGTAACCCGAATGAGTTGGCCCAAATCAGAGTACGTAAACGCCCCCAGACCTCAGTGGATCACCTCCGGCCTGAACTGCACCCTCGAAACACTGCGGGACAAACGCCACATGGGGCCATCAGTGCACTCAACTTTTCGCAACATTTGGAAACATGAAAAATCGGAGATCGTCGGTCAACACTTAACGTCTCCAATCAGTTGCTGTCCAGTTTACGGGTTATTTGATCCACTGAGGTAATGCAGCTAAAGTGGCAGCTGTGAGTACGGGCCTATCTCGGTCTACCCGGTTCCAAATGGCTGTTCTATGCATCTCCTTCCGGAATATTTCCTTGTCAGCTGGTTGAGGTGTGCCTCCTTTCACTGACGGCTGCAATTCCAATCGGGCGTGAACCCAGCTGACACTGGCACTGCATGTCACCCGTCTCTGGCGCCTGTCCGCTAAGACCCTGTTACGACCAGTGTTTCCTACTCTGTGTTCCTTGTAGGTAAATTAGACAGCTGCTTTGATAACACCAACGATTCAGACAACTTAATTCACGGTGTTGTTAAGAGTACGTCCGAACACGGTAGTTCAATTCTGTCATCCTGACCGTTCTCCATGTACTTTGCTTATTCCATGCAACCGCACATACACCATTTCACTGCCATGACTAAGGCCAGTAGCGGAGGCTCACATAACTTACAAATACCAGTTATGTTTTGCATGGCGAACATAGAAGCAAACAGTTCAATTAAGCTGCCGATTTTTGCATGCACACAAGGTAGTTATGGACGACGCTGGTGGCTGTGTGGCGTGGCGCGTTGTATCGCGTCTCTGCCAAGTCAAACGGTAGAAAGCAGACAGAGAGAGATAATTAGTCATGGGTCTCCCATAACAGATGTGCTCTGGTGCTCGAGGTAGCTGCAAGTACTTACGGTTGTGGTCAAAAGGTGTCAGCATCTTACGGACTGTAAAATCGTATGTAAATGAAACTGCATATTTTGGAAACAGAACTGTATATCCTGTGAATATTACGTCTTCTATTAATTACTGTTGATTTAAAAAGTTTAATTATTGGTGTGAATGGTGGAGTGAAGAAAGTGATATAACAAATAAATATTGTTATGTCTAGTAACTGACTAGACGCTAGCGTGAGATCTGTGTCCGTACAGAGAGTGAATTACACTCAGGGGAAATTGATAAAGTGCAACTACCCAGTTAATGGTGGTGGGCAACAAGAAACACTTTATTATAATTCTGTTATTTAAAGAGAGTGTTATTTTGGTAACTGTGGATTTTCTAAATTTGTTCTTTTAATAAACTGTTCAGAAAAGTTATTAGGTCGTGATTGGTCAAATGAAAAAGATGCGGGATTGCACGGTTTAATTCTGATATCAGCCAGTCACAGGACAGTACGTTCGCATGTATTTTGTGCACAAAGGGTTGCTAAATAAAGGAATTATGAGTAGATGTAATAATTTCACGGAATAACGAGAAACTCTTGACCGTGGAGTGCCGCAAAGTGAAAGCGAACGCGTGAGAAAAACGAACAGGCGAACTGTGACTTTTGAATAACCAAAATCCACGTGGTATATTGTTCAAGTCGGGACCAAGAAGTAAATGTTCAAAGAGATGGATTTGGATAACATTAGAGCCAGTATCCTGTCACAGGCAATCCGTTTTGGTAATATTTCCGGTAAAAGGTTTGGCTAAACACCATATGCTGGCTACCATGAGTGACTGCGATTGCGTGTGGGTGTTGAAATTTTAACTCTACAGTAGCAGGGAATTGACGATATCTTTGTATCGAACAAATAACAAGAATATATTGAAGTTTACATTTAAAAATTGTGTGTGTGTGTGTGTGTGTGTGTGTGTGTGTGTGTGAATTCCTAAGGGACCAAACTGCTGAGATCATAGGTCCCTAGACTTACACACTACTTAAGCTAACTTATGCTAAGAACAACACACAAACCCATGCCCGAGAGAGGACTCGAACCTCCGGCAGGAAGGTCCGCGCAACCGTAACGTGGCGTCTCAAAAATTGTCTATCCATTTGCAGTTCTGAGTAATCCTGAAAGCAGAAAACATATGTTGCACCCTGTGGACACGGATAGTGTGACTGGTTCCACTACAGCTTTCCGGTCGACATAACTTACACTGAAGCGCCAAGGAAACTGGTACAGGCATGCGTAATCAGATACAGGAATATGTAAAACAGGCAGAAAACGGCGCTGCAGTCGGCAACGCCTATATAAGACAACAAGTGTCTGGAATAGTTGTTAGGTCGGTTACTGATGCTACAGTGGCGAGTTATCAAGGTTTAAGTGAGTTCGAACGTGGTGTTACAGTCGGAGCTCGAGCAATGGGACACAGCATAACCGAGGTAGTGGAGATTTTCCCGTGCGACCATTTCATGAGTGTACCGTGAATATCTGAAATCCGGTAAAACATCAAATCTCCCACATTGCTGCGCCCGGAAAGAGATCCTAATAACGACTGAAGAGAATCGTTCAACGTGACAATGGCAACCCTTCCGCAAATTCTTAGAGATTTCAATGCTGGACAATCAACAAGTATCACCGTGCGAACTATTCAACGAAACATCATCAAGTGGGCCTTCGCAGCCGAAGGCCCACTCGTGTACCCTTGATGACTGCATGACAAAACTTTACGCCTCGCCTGGGCTCGTCAACACCGCCATTGGACCTGGTAGGACACGTCTCGTCTCAAATTGTATAGAGCGGATGGACGTGTATGGATATGCAAACAACCACCTGAATCCATGGCCCCTGCTTGTCAGCAGAGGAGTGTCAGAGCTGGTGGAGCCAATGTAATGGTGTGGGGCGTGTGCAGTTGGAGTGATATGGGACCCCCTGATGCGTCTAGATATTACTCTCACAAGTGACACTTAATTACGCATCCTGCGGAACACCTGCATCCGTTCATGTCCATTGTGCATTCCGACGAACTTGGGCATTTCCAGCAGGACAATACGACACTCCACAGGTCAAGAATTGCTACAGAGTGTCTCCAGGAACGCTCTTCTGAGTTTAAACACTTCCGCTGGCCACCAAACTCCCCAGGCATGAAGATTATTGAGCATGTCTGAGTGCCTTGCAACGTGCTGTTCACAAGAGATCGCCACCCCCTCGTATTCTTATAGATTTATGGACAGCCTTGCATGATTCATGGTGTCACTTCTCTCCAGCACTACTTCAGACATTAGTGGAGTCCATTCCATATCGTACTGAGGCATTCGTTTGCACTCGCGCGGGCCCTACACGATATTAGGCAGGTGTATTAGTTTCTTTGGCTCTTCAGTGAATATTGTGCGTTTTCTTACAGGGAAGGCGTGCGTTCCTGCTGCAGAAAAAGATCACCGCAACGTGAGTGTACAAAATTTCCAGTGGTGTGATGAATGGGAGATAGCTCTAAATGTTGAAAAATTTAAGTAAATGCGGATGAGTAGAAAGATCAAACCTGTAATGTTCTGATACAGCATTACTAGTGTCCCGCTTGACACAGTCAATTCGTTTAAATATCTGGGCGTAACGCTGTAACACGATATGAGATGAAACGAGCACGTGAGAACTGTGGCAGAGAAGACGGATAGTCGACTTCGGTTAATAGTGTAAATTTTAGGAAAGAACTGTTCAGCTGTAAAGGACGCCGCATATAGCACGGTGTTGCGACCTGTTCTTTAGTACTGCTCCAGTGTTGGAGTTCCGTACCAGGTCGGATTGAAGGAAGACATCGAAGCTATTCAGAGGAGGGGTGCTGGATTTATTACTGGTAGGTTCGAGCAACACTTTAAGTGTTACGGAGATGCTTCGGGATCTCAAATGGGAATCCCTGGAGGGAAGACGACTTTCTTTTCGAGACATACTATTGAGAAAATTGAGAGAACTCTCATTTCACGGTGACTGCCAAACGATTCCTCTGTGCCGCCAACATGCACTGCACGTAAGGGCCACGAAGATAAGATACGAGAAATTAGGGCTCATACGGAGGCATATAGACAGAGTTTTTCCCTCGCTCTGTCTGCAAGTGGAACAAGAAAGGAAATGACTAGTAGCGATACAGGGTACCCTCCGCCATGCACCGTAGGGTTGCTCGCGAAATATTTATGTAGGTGTATATTTTCTTTAAGTGGAACAGCCTTAACCTCGCCGTTGCAAGTGGAACAAAATCGACGACCTAACTTATCTCGAGCGTGTTCCACAAGGTCCACGTTGGGACTCTGTGCTGGACTGTCGATTTCGGGAATGTTGAGGCCCACGAACGATTGCCTCATAGCTGCTGCTTTATGGCAGGGTGCATTGTCTTACTGATGCAATCAGTCATCGTCTAGGAAACGTTACTCTATTGTACGCACTCAGCGTTTTCTTAAGCGCTATGAGAGGAGCACATATTAACCCTGAAAAGCACACTCATACTGTAATTCCACCTCCTCCGTCCTTCCAAGCAAACACTACATGCTATGGCAGATAACGTCTTCCAGGCATTCACGAAAGCCAAACCCATCAATTGAATTGTCACAGGATACAGCGTGATTCAGACGCCACATCATTCGTTTCCAGTTATCGGGAATCCCATACATCGATATTTAAAAAAGTCATTGTGGAGAAACAGTATCGATGTATCGTCGGGAAAAATATTGATTTATCGGTCAATGAAATATGGATTGCACATTGTAAATATACTGCCAGTTTTAGAGCTGTATAATTAAGTACTGATTTATTGCTACATATAGCGAGCAGCCTGCCTGTCACCCATAGAGTAAGAGTTGAAAGGAAAATTATGCACGTTGACTCTTGACGATAATCACTTTGCTAATAATGGTAAGTGCGTTTAAGTGGCACGATAAAAGGTGTCCGATGGTTCCACCGTTCGGTTTCGTCACATATCGGATTTGTCCAGAATACATCACGTCGACTTCGTGTCCTTCCATTTCTTCCGACGCCAGCGACCTAGCAGCTGCAGTGTCAAAACTGGGTGGTAAAGTTGAACGTTGCAGTTTCTGTTGGCAGCACCTATCGCCAATTACGTCAGCATTTCCCCTCACACTTCTCCGCCCACCGCAAAGATCAATCTTGTCATTTAGATTTTTGTACATCATTTTCAGCAACTGTCATTTAGATTTTTGTACATCATTTTCAGCAACTGTTTTTGAAGAGTGCTAATGTGAGGAAATAGCACATTCGTTGCGTTAAAACAATTTTTAACTCAACTGTTATGCTATTTCTTCACATCGGAAATCTTGTTATTCTTGTTATTCCATTCACGGAGCCACGCCTCCACCCCCTGCCTCCCCCCCCCCCCTCCCGGTGCAATCGTATAATCGTATTTCTTCTTTGTGCAATCTGCAGTTGCTTCACACAGTCAAAGAGAAAGACTGGACGTGATGAAAGCTCAAAAAGTACTAAGATTCCCTCACACACTGAAAGAAAAATAATCATCTATTACGATTTACGATTTCAAATGAATAATTTCAAATATTTATCGGAAATTGCGAAAAAAATAACATAAAATAAAAGTGTTGTTGTTTCCATTCCGATATCGATATAACATGGAAAAAATATCGCCTATCTATCTATCTATCTATCTATATATATATCTGGAAAAAATCGATGTATCGTCATATCGACATTTAATATACAGCTCTAATTCCTTCCCCTGATTTCATGTGATTCTTTTGCAGTTACCCTCCTCACTGCTTGACCATCAGTACATGAGGTCTGTGTGGTGTTAGTGTAGTTGTGGTTGTTCCTTCGTGCTTCCGCTTAACAGTCACATCACAAACAGTCAACCTCAGACACTCCTAAAGTGTTGAAATTTGGCTGACGGATTTGTTACTTAGGTGACATCGAATGGTTGGTTCAGGTTCGAAGTCAGGGAGCTCTCCTGACCAAGCCATTCTGCTGTTACTGCTTCTTTACTGATAACACAATACATCCCGCCTCCTTTTATGCAGACTGGTCCGCCTATCGTGACATCAAGTGGTCGTTTCCGCATTAGATAGGACTGTCGGAATTCTTTTCCTCAGATAGTGTACATAGACAAATTTCAGCAAAGGTGATCAAATTAATTTCTTCCTGTATCCTCCGTGCGTGGCGCAAATTTTTCAAACCAGTAAAGCGTAATTGATTAATGATCTTTGGTGGCTGGATTACGTCCAGAGTGCGTCGTCACACGTCCTCCTCGGTGAGGGCCAGGTAGTCGCTTGCCAGGGTGGCCTGGATTTGGCAGCGTCCGTCCTCTGGGGCCTCCGCGACTCCTCCGCCGCGAGAGTGAATAATGAAAAGCCTCGCGGCTGCCGTTCGCCTGAATTATTGCCGAGGCCGCAGATAACGATCACACCACGCCTGCAGATCTACCACGGCCGCAGCTTCCTCCCGGGAGGGAGGGAGGGAGGTGGAGGCCAGGAAATGAGACCCACAGTGCTACACATGCACACCATTGTAATACTTCCGCTGTTCCACACGAGTAGCGTTGCGAGTTGACTACAGGGCCACGTTGAGGCATGACAGGGCCAAAGAACGAGTCCGCCTCTAAATAGAAAGTTCTAGGCGACGTCTATTGTACGTGCAAAACGTTTCTCTCCCAGATGTTCTGCTACTCGAACGACTGAAGAACGAAAAATTTTCGCACGACTTCTTCGCATCCTCATTTTCTTTCTCTCTGGACACGTTCACGCAATGAAATACCACTTTTTATATTCAGGTCCTCTCTGAGGTGAAGTGCCTTAGGAAGCCCCCTAATATCGCGTCGGACCTCACTTTGTCGATATGGTGCAGTAACTCTCAGTGTCATAGACTCAACAAGTCGTAGGAAGTCCCTTGCAGCAATTTTGAGCCCTACTGCCCCTATAGCCATCCGTAATTCCGAAGGTGTTACCGGTGCATGACTTCGTGCACTATCTGACCTCTCCAAAATGTCCCATAAATGTTCCATGGGACTCATGTCGGACGACCTAGGTGGTCAAATCTGTCGCTAGAACTGCCCAGAGTATTCTTCAAACCAACTGCGAACTGCTGTGATCCGGTGATGTGCCTCGCAATCATCCATAAAAATTTCATCGTTCTTCCGGAACATGAAGTCCAAGAATGGCAGCAGATGGTCTGCAAGTAGCCGGACATAACCGTTTTCAGTCATTGATCGGTTCAGTTGGACCAGAGGGTCCAGTCAATTCCATGTAAAAGCAGTCCACGCGATTATGGAGCAGCCACCATATTGCACCGTGCTTTGTTGACAACTTGGTTCCTTGGCTTCGTGGCATCTGCGCCACACTTGAACTCTACCATCGACTCTTACCAACTCATACCAGGTCTCATTTGACAAGTACATGGTTTTCTAGTCTTCTAGCAACCAACCAACACAGTCAGTACAAAGGAGACGTCGTGCTTTAGCAAAGGCACTTGCGTCGGTCATTTGCTACCATAACCCATTAAGACCACATTTCGCAGCACAATCCTAACGGATACGTTCGTCGTACATTCCCCGTTGATTTCTAGAGTTACGTCACGCAGTGTTGTTTCTTAGCACCGACAACTCTACGCAAATTCCACTGCTCTCGGTCCTGAAATGAAGGCCTTCGGTCACTGCGAGAGGCAATGCCTGAAATCTGGTATTCTCAGCACACTCTTGACACTGTGGATATCGGTATATTGAATTCCCTAACGATTTCCGAAATAGAACGTCCCATGCGTCTGACTCCAGCCATCATTCCGCGTTCAAAGTCTGTTACTGCCCGTCGTGCGGCCGTAATCGCGTTGGAAACCATTTCACATGAATCACTTGAGTACAAATGATAGCTTCGCGAATGCAATGCCCTTTAATACCTTATGTACGCTATACTACCGCCAGCTGTATATGTGCATATCGCTATCCCTAGACTTCTGTTACCTTACTGTAGGATGTATTCTCTTTACGCAGGTGTCTGGCCGATGTAGATCTTCATGCGGGTCTATCCTATGCAAGCTGCTTCATCTCTGCATAACTTCTGCGTCCCAATTTCCTACTGAACTTCCCCTCACGCTCCCCTCTACTTTCAAACTGACCATTCCTGTATGCCTCTAGATGACTTCTATGCAATCGATCCCTTCTTTCACAAGAACTGTGCCACAAATTTATTTTTCCCTAATTCGACTGAATATTTCTACTTACGAGATTTATCCACCTAATCTTTAGTATTCCTTTGTAGCAACACGTTTCACAAGTTTCAATTATTTTCTTGTATGAACTGATTACCATCCACGTTTCACTTCTGTACAAGACTAAAATCCAAATCAATGCCTTCAGGAAAATATACCCTTACATTTAAATATGTGTTCGACGTTGTCGAATTTCTTGTTTTCAGTGAAGCTCTTCGTGTTACTGCATCTCCGTTTTACATCATCTTTATTTCTGCCAGTGTCACTTACTTTGCTGAACAAATAGCAAAATCCATATATGTTCTAGTTTTAGTACCTCGCTTCCTAATCTAACTGCCACAACTTTCTCTGATGTAATTCGACTACTTCCTATTCCTCTTTCTCTACTTTTGTCGTGAATTGTCTTTTAATTACTTACCAAGCAACTGTCGATTCTGTTCAACAGACCTTTGAATTCTTGTGCTGTCCCTGAAAACAGCGTCATGGTCAAACATCTAAGCTTTTATATTTTCTCCCTGCACTTTAATCTTCTTTCCATATTTATCAATGGTTTTCTTTACTGTTTGCTTAATGCACAGGTTGAACCAAATCGCGGATGGGCTACAACCTTGTCCCACGCCCTTCTCAACGACTACTCCCTTTCATATTTTTGGACTCTTCGTTTTTGCAACCTCCTTTCTCTACAGATTGCAGATAATCCTTTTATCGCTGCGTTTTTTCCAGGCTTCATCAGAATTGTAGTAAGTGTATTATTTCGTATTCTGTTCCAGATCTTCAATTTTGTGTTTAATTTTCTTTTTATTTTCTTTGCGGTCAGCCTTCGTCTTCTCTCACTCTGTTTTAATACTAGAAATAAAATACAACACGCCGATCGAATGTCTGTTGAGAAAACGGTGATTGGACGAAGGTAAGAGTTTAATACAGATAATATTCAACACTAATTAAATTTGTGTGTGTGATAGGGTAGTTTTTCCTACCGAATACGAACGTTTGTTTCGTTGCGGTTATAAACCCACATGCACAGTATGTTTTAGGAGCGAATCCTTATACCATCCTAGCTGTATCCTCTACTTGTCAACAGAAAGACTAGTTTCCGCTGAATCATTTTCTGCACTGAATAGTAGCTACCCACATTATTTTCATTCGAGCTCCTTGAAATCTAAGCTTTTTCATCTATATCACAATTCATGTTTCAAGACGATTCTGGCGAACAAGGTGTGAACCTTGTTTTATTGTGTTTTTTATTTATTTGACATCACCAAGTTAAAACCTTGAAGCCCTTCACTCAAAAACTGGAAGGATTATAGCGTAAACCTAAAGTATATTATTCGAGACAATTTATCAGAGGAAGTATCAAAGTTTAATCTGATAGTAACCATCTTACTTACATAATTATAACTGTCACACAGTATGAAATACAGTACAGAAGAAAAGGAGATGAGAGCAGAGAAAGATGATTGTGCCATTCTGAAATGCGAAATGATGTAGGTGAACATAAGCGATTTCATCAATGCAAAGCCTTCTTCATACCTCGAATGATAGGTTGCAGTTATTTTATGTGGATACAGCCGTTCACTGCCCAAAACTACACGTACCGTGTTACACCGTAAAAAATTAATGTAGATGCTCTCTAACGGCGGAAATTGGTTATGGCCACATACATCTTCTCACAGCTTGGAATGAAGCAAATAAAGCTTTAACTCATATACAGCTGCTGTATTTCTCGAACATAAACCTACTCCTTTAACAAGAGAAACTGAAAGAATGAAACGAAGCAAGGAATTAAAACGTGCATTCGGTCTTAAATGTCAGTGTTAAGATTGGTTATTGTGGTGTATAGATAATCAGTGAGAAATAAATGGAGAACAACCATTGTTCGAAGGCATTTGTTTCCCAATTCAATTGAAGATGGGGGCAGAATTTGTGAATATTATCAAATCATCAGTGTAATAAAATATGGGTGCAAAACAAACACGAAATGTTTACATAAAAATAGAAAGACTGGCAGAAGCCAACGTTGGGGAAAATTAGTTTGTTTTCCGGAGAAATTGGAACGGGCGAAGCAATACTGCTGCCGTCGCTTATCTTATAAACCAGATATAAGGGAGATAAACCCGTATTCACACCTTCTACAGATGTAGAGAAAGATTTTAACAATGTTCACTGACATACATTCATTGATATTTTAAGGTAACAGGGACCAAATACGAAGAGAGCGAGGTTATCTACAATGTGTACAGAAACCAGATTATAGTTGTAAGGGCCGAAGGACACGAAAAGTAAGAGTTAATTGAGAAGGAAGTAAGAAAGAGTTCTACATTGTTCCCCATGTTATTCACTCTGTACAGTGAGCAAACAATAAAGGAAAATTTAGGAAGGAAATTAAAGTTCATGCAGCAAAAATAAAAACATTTTGTGTTTCGATTACATTTTAAGTGTGTTACATTCGGCAAATGACTTGGAAGATCAGGTGGAAGAAATGCATTATATCTGGAAAAGATGTTGTAAAATAAACATAAATACGTAAAAGGAAAGCATAGGTAATGGAATGTAATCGAGTTACAAAGGATGCAGGGTGAATCTGATTAAAAAATTTTGCCACTTTGGCAGGGAAGGAACTGACAGGGAAGAATAAGAGGATGTCAAATATAGTTTGCCAATGGCAAAGAAAAGTTTTTTCTGAAAACAAAAAAATCTTAACATAGAATATAAATTTCGGTGTCAGTAAATATTTTCTGAAGTAATTAGCCTAGAGTATAGTGTTATATGAAAGTGAAACTGGGACTATTAACAAAGCAGACAAAAAGAGACTTCTCAAATGAGGAGTTACAGAAGATTGTTAAATATTGACTGAGTAGATCGGGCATCCAATGAAGAGGTACTGAATCAAATCGGAGAGACATTAGCTTTATGACACACCATGGCAAACAGAAGTGATAGGTGCACACGACAAACAGATGTGGGTTCGAGAAGCTATATGGAGACTAAGAGATTTGCATCCTGTAGCCTACTGTTGATAGCTGTATGAAATAAATCTTCTAACTGAAAAATAAAACAATAGCATAAAAAATTAATATTAGTCATTTGCAAAAAGGCATAATCTTGAATAGTCAAGAACTAATGATCAAAAAAAAAATTTATTAACTACCGGTTTTTCGTAGCTACGGTAATAACGTGGTCGTACCACCTGCTGCACATAAAGCGATGATACCTGTGGGTAACGAGTACTTAATAAAGATTAGAAATTCAATTATCCACGAGCTATGAGGCATCACCTGCACAAAAGAATGTTGTCACCAGCTTGTATTCTTCTTTGTATAGCTGTATCAGTTGCGAATCCGGGGCTAAGTTCTGCGAATGGGGGAGGGGGAGGTTCAGAGTATGTTAGTGACTCCCCAAGGCACCTCTCCACGCCAACTCACAAATGTATGCTGCCGTAATTCCCACTTTTAACCTGACAAGTGATGTCAAGAAACTACAATTAAAAATTTAGTGTTTAGAGGAGATGAGAATAAATACTTTTTTTCAGGTGACAATAATGTCGCTGGTAGTTCCCCACTAGGTATCCATGAAGATTCTGACGCTAGTAAAAAAAGGGTAAATTTCTTATGGCATTATTAGCTGGGACATCCTTCGGGGTGGGTTCAGCCGCCTAGCGGAAAGGATGTTCTTCCTTAGTGCAGATTGGTTCATGTTCTTCGACGTATGTGAGAGTTGTGTCGTATGTCTTCACTGAGGAGAGGTACGGAATTTCATCCATGACGTTTGCGCAAAGACTGATGAGCAGCAACATTACGCTACCACCTCTCCTCGCCTTGCCGGCTCAATAATGGCAGTAAAAATTTCACCCATCACCACCACCTTGATTGAGACCAACTTACTTCCGAGTCGAGCGCGACCACCAAGTCGTGCGTCAGTGAGCTTGGCTACGAAGGCAAGTTTTGACACCAATGATGTACAAAGATGGTGTTCAAAAGCCGTGTGACGAATATTGTTTTAGAGGTACTGTTCAGAGTTTTGTCCTTTTACATTAATTATAATTGATATCTGCGTCCTAATGCTTGTCTACGAGTAACGAGCTCAAACAAGTTGCTCCGTCAGTGACGCATACACCAAACACTTCATGTCCCCGCCCCCGCTCCCCTCCACCCTACAAAAAAAAAATAAAAAATAAAAAAGAGTAGAGGTCAGCAACATCCATAAAAATATATTTATGACACAGGAGTTTGAACAACTCTCTGGGGAAAGGGTTTCACCTACATTTTAGTCAGATGAGAAAAGTGTTTCTTTTTACCTCCTCTAGAAACTCTAAAATTTTGTACACGTAGTTTGTTACACAGTATATATTAAATGTGCTAATACAATAACAATAATTTGTTTACATCAGTACACGGTACATCACTGTAACGTAACATACAAGAAATTTCGTTTCAAAGAGCTACATAATTTGAAAACCATTTGTCCGCAAATTTAAGAAGTACATGTGTCATGAAGTTGATTTATGAACTGTTATAGCTAAAAACTCTCAGAACATACACGACGTTATAATTTACACGATTTAGAATCGAACTGATGGACGAAATGTTTATTGCTAATGGCAGTGTTGCACTTGCCACTATTTTTGTGAAGTCAGGCCTGAGGACTGTGATTATAGACTAGGTTCGTGTGAATGGAGGAAATGCTGTTTGCTTCAGTCATTTCAGCCTGAGATGAGGAAAATGAATCTTCCTTTTATTTGTAATTTTTTTCCTACTGTACGGAAAGCCTTGGCCCTTCTCTCTTACCTCAATCAACTTACTGTGGTTCGTCGGTTGTACCTGCAGACACGCGAAGCGTCTTGCATTACCTCGTGGCTCCAAGAATGGTCACCCGGTGGATGGGATCTTTTATCAGGCTGATGCATTGTCCGCAGTTGGTCGGATCGGAAGCCCGTCTACTAGAGGTATTTACTGGAATGTCTCTTGTGTTCATAGTTTGCTACTGTAGAAACTCGAAGCGTTCTTACTGTAAGGGGCAGTCAACAGCCCGAGGACAAACGGCAGAGCCAGCAGTGGAAACGTCTACGTCTTCCCCGCCAAAGAAACCCAAAGCTGTTCCCAGAAGTTCAGATAAGGTCACGATGACCTTCTTTTTCGACAGCAGGGGCCCTCTGCTCGTCGTGTTCGTCGAGCGTGAAACCTCAATCAATGCGCAGCGCTATAAAGACACTTTGCGTCATAAAGTCAAAACGCCGAGGAGTGCTGTCGGGCGGAATCATCATGGTGTACGAAAACGCCCGCCCCGACACTGCAAATCGACAAAGGCTACGCTTCAGTGATTTAGTGGGGAAACACTGCAGCTACCTCTGTACAGCTAGGATCCTTGACCGTGTGATTTTCACGTGTTTGGTGAGCTGAAGAAAGGCATGCGCGGACGTCGGCAGCTGACCGCATTCTATGAAACAGGAACTTATCGTCTCGTCTCCGTGTGGGATAAATGTCTTAACGCGAGTGGTGGTTACTTCTGAATGGAACTATTCCAAGACCCTGTCGTGGTGGGTATTTGGTTTTCATTTGATTGCCCCTCATACTTTACTCCGCGTGTACAGCTACATGATTAATCTGCAGTACTCACATGACCGTTTAGAGCGTGGTTCATGCAATCACTTCCAGATTATTTTCCTACCGTTCCCCTCTCGAACAGCACGTGGGAAGAATATATGCCTACACCTTTCATTACGAGATCTGATTTTTTTTTTACTTTACCGTGAATATCATTCTTCCCTAAGTAGGTAAGAGTTAAAAAACAAATTCACATTTTGAGGCGAAGATGGTGACTGTAATTTCGTGAAGAGATATCACCTCTAAGAAAAACGCCTTTGTTTTAATGTTTGACACCCTATATCCGTCACACCCTCTCCTCTCTTTCCCGACACTAAACACAAGTGTCCTTCTTTGATCTCTTTCCTTGTCCTTCATCAATCCAGTCGTGTATGGAACCCATACAGCGCAGCAATATTGTCCCTTTAGTACATTTGTTGGGCATTCTATTTGTTCGGCAAATAAAACACAAATAGCTGAGAAATATGGAAATGGGTGTATGGAAGAAAGTAACCTATTTAGTCAAATGTAGTTGGGTGGAAAAGGGGGAGGGACGCTCATGGCCCATAGTCGCCTCCTCCCTCCCCCATCTTCTCAATCTCCACCTGTAAGATGTTTCTTCTAAAGTCTGTGTAAAGGTATATGCGTTATGAGATTAAAGTATCTGGACACCTATTAGCGCACATTTATATGGGGTGTGTCTGTCTTATGGTGGCTGGAACTCTTCTGGGAACACATATCAATGAGGTGTCTGAATTTCTGTGATGGGCACTCACCCGATTCTTCCTCGGAAGTCGAAAATGCACGTGACTGCCAGTAAGGTTCTCCAGGAATTCTCCAGACCCAATCCCATCCATCGGATTGCCCCAGAGCATAGCACGATTAATCACTCCAAATCATCCATTTATAGTCATCCACTGCTCAGTGGAGCCGTTCTTTGCATCACCTAAAGCGGCGCTTAGCACTCATTATGGAAATGAGTGGCTTATGACGACGCTAGGTTCTGAAGCGAAGTCGACGTTGTAACTCATGCCAAAGGCGCTCCATTGGGTTCAAGTCGGGACTCTGAGCAGACCGCTCCATTTCAGAAATGTTATTGGTTGGTTGGGGGGATGACACCAAACAGCGAGGTCATCGGTCCTTTCGGATTAGGGATGGATGGGAAAGGAAGGCGGCCATGCCCTTTCGAAGGAACCATCCCAGAATTTGCCTGAAGCGCTTTAGGGAAATCACCGAAAACCTGAATCAGGATGGCCGGACGCGGGTTTGAACCGTCGTCCTCCCGAATGCGAGTCCAGTGTGCTAACCACTGTGCCACCTCGCTCGGTGCATATTGTTGCCCACAAATCATTGCCTCATAGATGCTATTTTATGATAGGGTGCACTGTCATGCTAATCTCCAAATTATTCTTGTACAATATGCAATATTCAATGCTGCATGTTTTGTACATATCCTTCCCCATTCAGCATGTTCCAAATCACAATAAGGGGACCAAACCCTAAACAGGAAAAATACCCCCATACCGAAACACCATCTACTCCGTACTTGTTTTATCACTGCACATCATGGCAGGTAATGTCCTCCAGGCATCCGCCGAACGCAAACCCTTCAGTCGAATTGCCACAGCGCATAGCGCGATTAATCACTCCCAAATCAGCAGTTCCTAGTCATCAGTTGACAGTGTTATCACTCTTTACATCACCCAAAGCGTCGCTTATTACTGACTACAGAAACGTGTGGTTTATGTGGAAATGCTCGACCACTGTACTCCATTCTCTGTAATGCCCTCCGCTCAGTAACTGTGTTAGCTGCGCTACAGGTAGGCTTTTGGAACTCACGAGTCATCTCTTCCATGGATTTCATGCAACCAACAAGCAATGGTCGACGCTTCTTCTGCCGTCAGTACGTGATGTCTGCCCGGTCTTGGTTCATCTGTGGTTACTCCTTCGCGTTTCCACTTCACAACCACATCATCAACAGCCGACGTGTGCAGGTTTAGAATTGCTGAAATGTCCCAGATGGATCTATTACTTAGGTGACATCGAATCACTAGTCCACGTTCGAAGTCAGTGAACTCTTATGACCGGCCCATTCTGCTCTTAAGCCGGCCGCTGTGGCAAAGCGATTCTGGGCGCTTCAGTCAGGAACCGCGCTGCTGCTACGGTCGCAGATTCGAATCCTGCCTCGGGCATGGAGGGTAGGACGTCAAACGGGCCGTCTTGAAGCAGAAGACACACCACAGGGCATTTTATTTTCCACTGTCTATACTTTTACGAATAAATTCATAAAACTTTGTCAGCATGACCAGGAAGGATTAAGGATTCACCATCATAGCAGTGGAAGTTCAAACAAATAACAAAATAATTTTTTTTACATGTGGAAGTTCATCATTTTTTTCACTTCTATTGGCTGCGTTTGTTGCTATAGGTACACGTTTCTTCATAAGTAAGAGAGATTCTTCGATGAATTGTGCACATCATACAAACCATACTTACAGGTGTATGAAACTCTAGAAATTATTTTAGTTATGAAAAAATGATTGTGCTGTTACATTTTAAACCTCATGTTTAGGAAAAACGCAAATTTTATAGTTAATTATCTCAATTTTTACCACAGTTTTTAATAGATTTGGAAAATTATAAAGTTTCGTACACCTGTGAGTATGGTTTGTATGCTGTGTAAAATTCATCGAGAAATCTCCCTTACTTGTGAAGAAAAGTGTACCTATAGCAACAAATGCAGCCAATGGTAAGTGAACAAAAGGTGAAATACAAATGTAAAAAAATAAATTATTTTCTTATATTTTTGAACTTCCACCACTATAAGTGTAAATCCTGAATCCTTTCTGGTCATTCTGACAAAGTTTTACGAATTTATTTTTAAAAGTATAGACAGTGGAATTTAAAAATTCCTGCGGTGTATCTCCTGCTCCAAGTCGTCCCGTTTGACGTCCTGCCCACCTTAAGTTAGTTAGGTTTAAGTAGTTCTTCGTCTAGGGGACTGATGACCACAGATGTTAAGTCCCATAGTGCTTAGAGCCATTTTTTGATTCTGCTCTTAGTGCTTGTCTACTGACAACACAAAACTTCCCACTTCCCTCTACACTTTGTCGTCCGCCTATTATCTAGTCATCCATTTCGTATTACGTAGGGCTGTCCCGGTACTTTTGAGTCCATGGCGAAAATCTCGCAGTCTCTCAACGAACTGCGGTGTGCTTTCAACGGTGTAGTTGTTGGAAGGGAAGAGGCCGTGAGTTTTTCACCGCACCGCAGTAAGGCGACACGCCACTGGCGTGCGCGACCCGCTGGCCACCGCCGTATGCAACGCGCAGCCCACCGCCGGCTACGTTCGACCGCCGACGCCCCTACACTCCCTCGGGACTCAACACGCAGCGCCGGAACCGTGCCACCGCCTGCGCCGTGTCAATATTAACGTCGCTACGGAAACACGCACGCCAGCCCGTTATGCAAAGCGCGTGACGTGACGCGCGCAACCCCCAAGTGTTAACTACGTCTACAGCAGACCCGCAAACAAGGGACTCTGTGCAGGAGTAGCGGTGGTGGTCCCGCGCGTGCCATGCCCCATTTTGCAGTAAAATACCAACGAGCTGCCCACCGCCTTTAGAGTGACAGTCCATGATGTGGTGTACCCGATGAACAAAACACATCTCGTTTCTCCTAGGAAGCAATACATGTACACTACTGGCCATTAAAATTGCTACACCACGAAGATCACGTGCAACAGACGCGAAATTTAACCGACAGGAAGAAGATGCTGTGGTGTGCTAATGATTAGATTTTCAGAGCATTCACACAAGGTTGGCGCCGGTGGCGACACCTACAACGTGCTGACATGAGGAAAGTTTCCAACCGGTTTCTCATACACAAACAACAGTTGACCGGCGTTGCCTGGTGAAACGTCTTTGTGATGCCTCGTGTAAGGACGAGAAATGCGTGCCATCACGTTTCCGACTTTGATAAAGGTCGGATTGTAGCCTATCGCGATTGCGGTTTATCGTATCGCGACATTGCTGCTCGCGTTGGTTGAGATCCAATGACTGTTAGCAGAATATGGAATCGGTGCGTTCAGGAGGGTAATACGGAACCGCCGTGCTGGATCCCAACGGCCTCGTATCACTAGCAGTCGAGATGACAGGCATCTCATCCGCATGGCTATAACGGATCGTGCAGCCACGTCTCGATCCCTGAATCAACAGATAGGGACGTTTGCAAGACAACAACCATCTGCATGAACAGTTCGACGACGTTTGCAGCAGCATGGACTATCGGCTCGGAGACAATGGCTGCGGTTATCCTTGACGCTGCATCACAGACAGGAGCGCCTGCGCTGGTGAACTCAACGACGAACCTGGGTCCACGAATGGCAAAACGTCATTTTTTTGGATGAATCCAGGTTCTGTTTACAGCATCGTGATGGCCGCATCCGTGTTTGGCGACATCGCGGTGAACACACATTGGAAGTGTGTATTCGTCATCGCCATACTGGAATATCACCCGGTGTGATGCTATGGGGTGCCATTCGTTACACGTCTCGGTCACCTCTTGTTCGCATTGACGGCACTTTGAACAGTGGACGTTACTGGCTCTTCCCTTCATTCGATTCCCGCGAAACCCTACATTTACGCAGGATAATGCACGACCGCATGTTGCAGGTCCTGTACGGGCATTTCTGGATACAGAAAATGTTTTACTGCTGCCGTGGCCAGCACATTCTCCAGATCTCTCACCAACTGAAAACGTCTGGTCAATGGTGGCCGAGCAACTGGCTCGTCACAATACGCCAGTCTCTACTCTTGATGAACTGTGGTATCACGTTGAAGCTGCATTGGCAGCTGTACCTGTACACGTCATCCAAGCTCTGTTTGACTCAATGCCAAGGGGTATCAAGGCCGTTATTACGGCCGGAGGTGGTTGTTCTGGGTACTGATTTCTCAGGATCTATGCACCCAATTTGCGTGAAAATGTAATCACATGTCAGTTCTTGTATATTTGTCCAATGAATACCCGTTTATCATCTGCATTTCTTCTTGGTGTAGCAATTTTAATGGCCAGTAGTGTATTTAAACACTGCAAGATGAATGTTTTATGTACACGCGAGATACGCTATTACAAATGTGAAATACTAATACATAAGTAACCGGTGTAATCGGCAGAATATTGAATGCGAGCGCGCAAACGTGCATGGCTTGTGTTGTGCAGGTTCCGTGTGTAAGTTTGTGGGATGTAGTTCCTAGAGATGAGTCGTTCGCGAACTAACGGGTCCAAAGGAACGGTTCACCAACGGAACGAGCGAGGAACGAATTCTAAGGAACGCTCTTTCATAGATCACTTCGGTGGCGGCTTTCTACTTATAGTTCCTGCGAACGGAAAACGGTCGGTCTCGTTCCCGAACGGCACGTCGGCCCGTCTCTTTCCAGCCTCGGTCCCGTTCCCGTCGTTGTTATTCGTTTCGTTTCGTTCGCTTCGCACGCCCATTCAACCTTTCTTGAATGCTGAACTTTTGGTTCTTTTCGTATTCTATTCAGCGTCCACGACCGGTAATTAAAATTTGTTTTATAATTACGTAAATTACATATAAATTACGTGATTAGTAATACATACATATTTTCAGGTAACAAATCGACGTATCAGCTAGCTTCACTATTTCGATAAACAGCAGAAGAAATATTTGTAAAAATGCAATATTTTTTAATATTACACATGCAAATGACGTCGGCATGGCACACACGAGTAGCCATTTTCCGTCTTTTTCTTTTTTTTTGCCGGCCGTGGTGGCCGAGCGGTTCTAGGCGCTCCAGTCCGGAACCGCGCTGCTGCTACGGTCGGAGGTTCGAATCCTGCCTCGGGCATGGTTGTTTGTGATGTCCTTAGGTTTAAGTAGTTCTAAGTCTAGGGGACTGATGACCTCAGAAGTTGAGTCCCATAGTGCTCAGAGCCATTTGAACCATTTGAGCCGTCTTTTTTGATCCAAGGTAAAAGAGCATGTTCATTGCTATGGAAGACAGATCGAATTACAACCGAATGAAGAAGCCCTCGCTTCGTAATCGAGTGTCTGGTGTCACGTTTTGTAAGGAGAATATGGTAACTCCTACAACATTATTTCAGTGGTACAGGGTAGCGCACGAAAAATTGGCCCCGAGTACTAGACTGCTAATTGTCGCCCATCAATCGTCATCTCTTGTTTCGAAGTTGTTTGCATTAGCTTATTTGTTATTTTATTTCACTGTCTAATTATTACGTTTTCATCTATTCTGCTCATTGCAGTCAGCAAATCGTGCGTAATTGCCGATCAGTCTGTACTCGGTGCCGGTTTTTCGTGCGCCACCTTATATTAATTCACTGCGATCAGTCGCATAACGCTACAGTTGGTCAAACGAGATGTTTTGCAGAATCACGAAAATTACAACGGTGTGAAAATTTTGTTATGAATAAAAACACTGTACTCCAGGGGCAAGTGTCCCCCTCTTGGCGCCTTCCATCTACAGTCACCTATGATACTAATTTTCAATTTTTCATAAGAAACATATACCAAGCACAATGAACGGTGAACGAGTAAAAATGAACGGTTCCCAGAAAAGAGCGATCACCATTGAAATGGTTCAAATGGCTCTGAGCACTATGGGACTCAACTGCTGTGGTTATCAGTCCCCTAGAACTTAGAACTACTTAAACCCAACTAACCTAAGGACATCACACACATCCATACCCGAGGCAGGATTCGAACCTGCGACCGTATCAGTCCCACGGTTCCGGACTGCGCGCCTAGAACCGCGAGACCACCGCGGCCGGCACCATTGAACTAGTTCCCAAGGATGAACGACTTTGCCCATCTCTAGTAGTTCCATGCCTAGAGCACTTGGTCAGTCAAACAGGGTCGGTTAATGCTGTTTGTGGATGAAACTGGAATTCTCGTCCGATTATGTCCTATACGCGCTCGATTGGAGACACATTTGGTGATCGAACAGTCCAAGAAACCATGTCGAAACTCTGTTGAGCATGTTAGGTTTCAACAGCGGTATGTGGGCGTGCGTTATCCCGTTGTAAAATACCCCCTGGCATGCTCTTCATGAATAGCATCTCAACAGTTCTAATCACTAGGCTCACGTACAAATTTGCAACCAGGGTGCGTGGGATAAGCACGAAAGTGCTCCTGCTGTCAAACGAAACCGCATCCCAGACCACACCTTAATGTGTGGGTAAAGGCACAAAGTTAGGTTGGTTGCCTGTCCTGAATTGGTCTCCTTCTACCAACACACGGCCATCATTGGCACCGATGCGTAACTAGCTCTCATGACAAAACATGACAGACCTCCACCCTGCCCTCCAGTGAGCTCTCGCTTGACAGCACTGAAGTTCCAAATGGCGGTGGTTTGGGGTCAGCGGAATGCACGCCCAGGGCGTCTGGCTCGGAGCTGTCCTTGAAGTAACCGACTTGTAACAGTTGTGTCACTGCGGTGCCAACTGCAGGTCAAACTGTTGCTGCAGATCCTGTACGACACGCCAGAATCATGTGGTGAACACGATGATCTTCCCTCTCGGTAGCTCCACCTGGCCGTCTGGAACCCGCTCTTCCTTCGACCTTATATTCTCGTGACCACCGCTGCCAACAATGATGCACAGTGGCTCCATTCCTGTCAAGTCTTTTTACAATATCGCAGAAGGAACATCCGGATTCTCGTATCCCATTTACACAACCACATTCAAACTGCACTTTTGTCGCCTTGAAGCCAACAGCGACTCACCAAGTCCAGTATCGAAGGTAACTAAAGCTGACCACCGTTACAGCGTGTATTTAAGTCGAACTTGATTTTCACCCTCACAGTGGGGCTACTATGCTACTGACGCGAAATCTGAATAGACGTCATCTTTCAGTTGTAGAAACACGCCTACCAACTTTCGTTTATGTTGCAGTACTTCTTCTTGGTGTGACAAATTTTTTTTCCGTGGGTGTGCTATAAATGCCAAACTCTGTGTGTGAGTAATTTTGTTACTCCTTCGTTCGAGACACGCAGCCGCCTTGCTACACTACGTGTACTTCGCTGAGGTTCTTGGTGTATTACCTCTAGAATAGCTTCCTCAGTAGCTGGAGTACGGCGAGTCCGTGGACGACCTCTGTCACGCGATGGTGGAAGGAGAAAACCTGACTTCTGAAGACGCAGCTTCAGATGACGATACGCATTTTTATCTGTATGGTGTCGACGAGGATACCAAGCAGCATATTCGTGAATGGCGACACCAGCCTGATTATCAGATGCACCGAAGACGAGGAGTATATCCACATGTGGATTGTTTGTGTATGCTGTACGTCTGCCACACTGGTTTAGAGGTTTAGAATGAGAAAATTCTTTATGTGTAGGCACTGGAGTCTGTCACGGGCGCATTACTCCGCTCGCAAGTAGTCCCTGTCTGGTGGACAGCGCATACAGTATAAAGACGCCATCAGTCCTGCACACTATTCCACCTAACGTCACGACAGAGGAAGAAGGTACCGTACATGTTATTGCAAGTGTTGCAGGTGGGTGAGGTCTGGAGATTGGAACAGTGTTGGTACATGTGGTTGGCTTTGCAATAGGGGCAAGTAGGGGCATTTTTCAGTCAGCAGTTAAATGATCATTGTAGTTGAGGCATTTGTGGCAATAGTAGGTTAGGGTCAGGGATCTGGAAGGCTCAACGTAGTGTTTTCACTGATATATGAAGGCTCCATTCTGACAGAGGTGGTCTATGGTTGAGGGGTCTTCATAAAAGACGTGAATGAAGAATGTAGGACCAGAATGGTGATGATCAGAAGGGTTTTTTGGATTTCGGAGTAAGGACTGGCATTCAGCTCCTGCTCAACTACCCTCACTGTGATCTGAGGGTCTACTCCCTTGATCAGAGCAGTAGAAGTCGGTGGGCAGTGTCGGAGTTAGGGTTGTTTGGGTCGTGATGGGCTGAGTGGAAGCAGAGAGGCATGTGGACCAGAGGTGATGGAAGGGACTCGTTCAGGATAAGAGTATTTGATGATTATGGAGTCTTTTTCGGGATGTGAGTTGTGAAGTGTTGCGGTATGGAAGGTATTCTTTTATTTCAAGGGAAAATGTTTTAGGACTGAGGGATATGACATCAGGACATGATAGGATGAAGGAATGTGCCAGAGGAGATGTGTGGGTGAGTTAGAATTATAGGTTCTTGTGAGTGGGGCAGGTTGGGCAGCATCTGGGTATCACAGAGAGGTTGGGTATCTGTACTTGGTGGGTTGTAGGGATCGTTGGAGGAAGGAGTGTTGGAGGATATTGTGCAACAGGGTTTACTAAATTTTTATAGTTTTCTTACATGGAGATGTTGGGCTTGAAGCTGATGCAGATGTGACTGATGTGGCCACAGCTGCGACCTATGCTGTTGGTGCCGGTCTGGTTGCAGCTGGAGTAGGTGTGGCTACTGTCTCTGCTTCTGGATCCAAATCTAATGACGATAGCAGTGGAGAGCAGTAGGCATTGATGGCGCTGCAGCTGGCGCAATTCTGAGGTTGGTGACGAGTGTGGCGAGAGTGGCTCTGGTGGTGGCAGCAGTGACGGCAGTGGAACTGCAGTACATGCTGCAGTGATGACATCTACAAATTAGCGGTTAATTAAGTCTGAGGATGCAGTGTGTAAGAGCGGGAAGGTAGATGGGTTCGTCCGAGTACTGGGGAAGAAGAGTAAGAGCGGGAGGAGACAGTGAGTAGAGGTCGTGGTGGTAAGTTCCTGTGGGGCCAAACTGCTAAGGTCATCGGTCCCTAGGCTTACAACTACTTAATGTAACTTAAACCAACTTACGCTAAGAACAACACACACACCCATGCCCGCTGGCGGACTCGAATCTCCGACGGGGGGAGCCGCGAGAACCGTGGCAAGGTGCCCAAGACCGGGTGGCTACCCCACGCGGCAGTGAGTAGGAGGTAAGGCAGTAAGGGAGCAGGTGGAGGTGGAGGTGGGAGTGGGAGTGGCGTACGATGTGAGTCGATGATTGTGGGCGTCGTAGATGTAGCCTGAGACAGCACTGAATGAACTTAGCGACGGTGGTGAGTAGCATCTTCAGTTAAAACGAACACCTATATATACACAGGTACAATCATATCTCACTGCGAATACAAATAAATATTCATACTTGCTGGATTGCATGTTGTGGCAGACGCGCGTTAAAATATAACCGAAAGACGTCGCCAGAAATGAAATTTCACCTCCATCTTAAATAATGCATAACGTGGTTGTTGTTATATGGTACTTTCTCATCACAGTACAGCTAGTGCACTAGCGTCGTGTGCACAGCGCTTGCGCTAAGGAAAATTTGTGGCAAGAGAGGACAATAGTAGTACGCTCAAGGGGAGTGGGCTATAGCGACAAAAACTCCCCCACCACCATCTCTCTTATACCCCCTATTCTTCTTTCCCCCATCCCCATACCTCTATCCTTTCAATCTTTTCCCCCGCCCTTCCCCATCCTAGTTCCTTTTGCTACTGTTTATATTTACGCTACTCAGTTTTACGTAATTTATTTATACCACAATGAGTATATTTAGATGGTAACTTATTATTTGTTGCGACGTTATTAAATATGAACATGTACACAGCTAAATATGATCTGGTTTTTAATGTCATAATTTTAATTTTAACTTTTGAAGCAAGTTTAGCACGAAAAATTTCAGTCACTATCACCTACTCTCCTTGGGCATATTACTAGTGCCCTCTCGTGCCCTGTAAAGTAGCAAGTCTAAATATATATATTTGTTTTCGTAATGAGGTATGATTGTACCTGTGCAATATTTATACACTGAAGAACCAAAGAAACTGGTATACCCGCCTAATATCTTGCAGGGCCCCCGCGAGCACGCAGAAGTGCCGCAACGCGACGTGGCATGGACTCGACTAATGCTTGAAGTACTGCTAGAGGGAACTGACGCCATGAATCCTGCAGGGCTGTCACTAAATCCGTAAGAGTAGGAGCGGATGGAGATCTCTTCCGAACAGCACGTTGCAAGGCATCGCAGATATGCTCAATAATATTCATGTCTGGGGAGTTTGGTAGCCAGCGAAAGTGTCCAAACACAGAATAGTGTCCCTGGAGCCACTCTGTAGCAATTCTGGACGTGTGGGATGTCGCATTGTCCTGTTGGTATTGCCCAAGTTCGTCGGAATGCACAGTGTACAAGAATGAATGCTTACGTATACGTATCACCTGTGAGAGTCGTACTAGACGTATCAGGGGTCCCATATCACTACAACTGCACACGCCCCACACCATTACAGAGACTCCACCAGCTTGAACCGTACACGTCCCCTTGCTCAATACATTTTGAAACGAGAATCGTCCGACCAGGCAAAATGTTTCCACTTATCAACAGTCCAATGTACGTGTTCACGGGCCCAGGCGAGGCGTAAAGCTTTGTGTCATGCAGGACACACGAGTGGGCCTACGCCTCCTAAAGCCGATATCGATGATGTATCGTTGAATGGTTTGCAAGTCGACACTTGTTGATGGCCCAATGCAGCAACTTGCGGATGGGCTACATTTCTGATACATTGAACGATTCTCTTCAATCGTCGTTGGTCCCATGTTTGTCCGGTCGCAGCTATATCGGAGATTTGATGTTTTACCGGCTTCCTGATACTCACAGTACACTCCTGGAATGGTCGTACTGGAAAATCAGCAGTTCATCGCTACCTCGGAGATGCTGTGTCCCATCACTCGTACGCCGACCATAACACTACGTTTAAACTTACTTAAATCTCGGTAACCTGCCATTGTAGCAGCAGTAACCGATCTAACAATTACGACAGACACTTGTTGTCTTATATAGGCGTTGCCGCCTGCAGCGCCATATTATAGCTGTTTACATAGCTCTGTATTTGAATAGACGGCCGGAGTGGCTGTGCGGTTCTGGGCGCTACAGTCTGGAGCCGAGCGACCGCTACGGTCGCAGGTTCGAATCCTGCCTCGGGCATGGATGTGTGTGATGTCCTTAGGTTAGTTAGGTTTAAGTAGTTCTAAGTTCTAGGGGACTGATGACCACAGCAGTTGAGTCCCATAGTGCTCAGAGCCATTTGAACCATATTTCTACAAGACGATTTCATTCTACAGTTGTTGCTCCAGCCAACCTTCCAATTTGTAAGACTGAATGTTTTCCATTCCTACAAGAAGATTTCATTCTACAGTTGCTTTTCCAGCCAACCATCCAACTTGCAAGACTGGATCTTTTCTTTACCCACAAGAAGATTTCATTCGACACTTGTTGCACCAGAAATGTACAAAATTTTCTATACATACTTCTCCTGCGTGGGCGAGGTCAGCTTTGTATTTTCAAATGGGAACCGCAGCTTTTTAGTGGATTTTCGGATTCAGCACCAAAAATATGAACGGTTTACTCAAAACATTGTTTCTAATCCGTGGTAGGTGGCTCTGTAATCGACAAACATCAGTGTGCCTGAATGAGATTTTCACTCCGCAGCGGAGTGTGCGCTGATATGAAACTTCTGGCAGATTAAAACTGTGTGCCGGACCGAGACTCGAACTCGGGACCTTTGCCTTTCGCGGGCAAGTGCTCTACCAACGGAGCTACCCAAGCACGACTCACGACCCGTCCTCACAGCTTTACTTCTGCCAGTACCTCGCACTGGTAGAGCACTTGCCCGCGAAAAGGAAAGGTCCCGAGTTCGAGTCTCGGTCCGGCACACAGGTACTGGCAGAAGTAAAGCTGTGAGGACGGGGCGTGAGTCGTGCTTGGGTAGCTCCGTTGGTAGAGCACTTGCCCGCGAAAGGCAAAGGTCCCGAGTTCGAGTCTCGGTCCGGCACACAGTTTTAATCTGCGAGGAAGTTTCATCAGTGTGCCTGTTTTTGCGGTTAAGAACCCACACATTTGAATCTAAATTTCAAATACAATATAAATATAAAATTTTGTGTTCTAACGCTTGATACTGACGTTCAAACTTTTCTGAAACTGTATGCAGGTAACGTTGGTAAACAAGAGGATGTGTAGGATTCAAAGCATTTCTAGATGTGTCAGTCGTCAAATCATAACCAAGAAAGAAAAGTTTCAAGACAAAAGCCTACCACCACGATGGAATTCAGATGAAAGATAAGTCAGAAGCAATGTGTGAAGTCACAGAAAAAGTTACATATGTAATCAGAATATGGTGATTACAAGAGACGAACAATCGACTTCAGTAGCCGACAAAATAAATGAAGTATCGAAGCACCTACTGAAATCTCTTGAAGATTGCGACGAAGGTAGTCGTCGAGAGCCGGAGATTCAATACAAACGTGATGCAACAAGGAATCTGGGAAGCATTTCTTCGTCCAAATTAAAACCTGTTCGCTTCAAACGTCATTCATTACTGCACAAAAGAGAATTAGTTTGTAGTGCGGTAGTTGCGTTGTTCAGTATTGCCCTGAGGTAGGAGGGAAACCTCCCTCATCAACGAAAAGGTCACAGTACGTCTCTAGTAGGGTAGTTGTTAAGGACCTTAGTAACAAACAGGAAGAACGGTGGCCGAACTTCGCTCCGTCTTACTGCATTGATTTTACCATGTTTGTTCGTCTGGAAGCTGCGAGGGGTTTTTTTTTTTTTTACGTGGGTGCGTGCGTTGCATCAAATGAGACGGATTATACGTTGCTGCTGCAATGCAATTTCTTTTATAATTTTTTGTTCACCTACCTCTTTACAGCGGTACATCTTCGCACGTTAACTCCTGACTGCAGATATTTGCTGAAAATTGTCTATGGACTTTAAAGAAATGGTTGGGAAAGGGGATGTCACTCGTACTTGAAATATGAAGTTCAAATTTAAACCTTCAGTAGATCTTTATTGTCGTTAACCAAGATCATCAGCCCACATTCACGAAAATTACCAAAGTTTCTGCTCACAGTTATCACCATACCTAAACCAGCCAGAACTTTTACCTTCCCAAATTCCGAAACCAATTACTTGTAACACAGTCAATGATCGGCCAATTACTTCTGCACACGATATTCAGTGGTTGTCTTTACTAAAAGTTTATGCTCGCCATAAAATACTCAGTAAGAATATAATCAGTACCGCCACGCTATATAATTCAAAGTTCACTCGCGATTTTCGTCGGAACGAATTATCACAACACTCTCAAGTTTTCATAAACAGTTTCTGGTCACTACCAGATACCATTAACACTCGACCATAATGCGGAAGTCGTCCCAAGACTTCATCTTACACATAATGCGACATGTCACATCCAGCATAACCGCCTCCAATCAAAGCTAGCTCGCGAATCCCTCTCACTCTCCCATTCTCAAAACTATATCTCCTCGCTAGGCGACCAACCGTCTCGCTTCTCATTGGCTGTCAGCACTTACGACCAATGAGAACTCACTTCTAGGGCGCGGCCCGCGTCAAAATCTAGCAGGCACCCACCACTTCTCTAGGCTCATTGACGTCATCAAATTAAGTAACACAAAACTCTCTAATTAAAGAAACAAAACAAAATGAACTATAAGCTTTACTCTACATCTGGAAATTTATTATGTAGTCGCGAATGTTCTGGCTGTCTTATACATAAGGATACATACTTGGACATCCGACATTCACTAGTAGGGTAACCACTAGTGGATTCGTTCCCACGTTACAAAGTTGGAACACTTGCCAGTTCCTGTAGTGAATTACATGAATGATTTTTAATAACGCCGAACGTCCCACATACTCTCACTCACGCATTCTCATTCACACGCACCCTAACACACAATACACATATTTGCTTAGAATCATGCTTAATATTATCCCTATTATTAGTGGCAGCTCCTAACAGTTTGTCCATTAGTGCTAAATCGAAAAATCTCTCTAGTGTTTCTCTTCCTTTAATCACCTCTGTTTTTTTTTACCCTAACCCAGGTGTCGTCAGCATTATATATATATATATATATATATATATATATATATATATATATACAAACATGTGGTTCCTGAAGAGGGGCAGCAGCCTTTTCAGTAGTTGCAGGGGCAACAGTCTGGATGATTGACTGATCTGGCCTTGTAACATTAACCAAAACGGCCTTGCTGTGCTGGTACTGCGAACGGCTGAAAGCAAGGGGAAACTACAGCCGTAATTTTTCCCGAGGACATGCAGCTCTACTGTATGATTAAATGATGATGGCGTCCTCTTGGGTAAAATATTCCGGAGGTAAAATAGTCCCCCATTCGGATCTCCGGGCGGGGACTACTCAAGAGGACATCGTTATCAGGAGAAAGAAAGCTGGCGTTCTACGGATCGGAGCGTGGAATGTCAGATCACTTAATCGGGCAGGGAGGTTAGAAAATTTAAAAAGGGAAATGGATAGGTTAAAGTTAGATATAGTGGGAATTAGTGAAGTTCGGTGGCAGGAGGAACAAGACTTTTGGTCAGGTGATTACAGGGTTATAAATACAAAATCAAATAGGGGTAATGCAGGAGTAGGTTTAATAATGAATAAAAAAATGGGAGTGCGGGTTAGCTACTACAAACAGCATAGTGAACGCATTATTGTGGCCAAGATAGACACAAAGCCCATGCCTACTACAGTAGTACAAGTTTATATGCCAACTAGCTCTGCAAATGATGAAGAAATAGATGAAATGTATGACGAGATAAAAGAAATTATTCAGGTAGTGAAGGGAGACGAAAATTTAATAGTCATGGGTGACTGGAATTCGTCAGTAGGAAAAGGGAGAGAAGGAAACATAGTAGGTGAATATGGATTGGGGGGAAGGAATGAAAGAGGAAGCCGCCTTGTAGAATTTTGCACAGAGCATAACTTAATCATAGCTAACACTTGGTTCAAGAATCATGAAAGGAGGCTGTATACATGGAAGAAGCCAGGAGATACTGACAGGTTTCAGATAGATTATATAATGGTAAGACATAGATTTAGGAACCAGGTTTTAAATTGTAAGACATTTCCTGGGGCAGATGTGGATTCTGACCACAATCTATTGGTTATGAACTGCAGATTGAAACTGAAGAAACTGCAAAAAGGTGGGAATTTAAGGAGATGGGACCTGGATAAACTGAAAGAACCAGAGGTTGTAGAGAGTTTCAGGGAGAGCATAAGGGAACAATTGACAGGAATGGGGGAAAGAAATACAGTAGAAGAAGAATGGGTAGCTCTGAGGGATGAAGTGGTGAAGGCAGCAGACGATCAAGTAGGTAAAAAGACGAGGGCTAATAGAAATCCTTGGGTAACAGAAGAAATATTGAATTTAATTGATGAAAGGAGAAAATATAAAAATGCAGTAAATGAAGCAGGCAAAAAGGAATACAAACGTCTCAAAAATGAGATCGACAGGAAGTGCAAAATGGCTAAGCAGGGATGGCTAGAGGACAAATGTAAGGATGTAGAGGCTTGTCTCACTAGGGGTAAGATAGATACTGCCTACAGGAAAATTAAAGAGACCTTTGGAGAGAAGAGAACCACTTGTATGAATATCAAGAGCTCAGTTCTAAGCAAAGAAGGGAAGGTAGAAAGGTGGAAGGAGTATATAGAGGGTTTATACAAGGGAGATGTACTTGAGGACAATATTATGGAAATGGAAGAGGATGTAGATGAAGACGAAATGGGAGATAAGATACTGCGTGAAGAGTTTGACAGAGCACTGAAAGACCTGAGTCGAAACAAGGCCCCAGGAGTAGACAACATTCCACTAGAACTACTGATGGCCTCGGGAGAGCCAGTCATGACAAAACTCTACCATCTGGTGAGCACGATGTATGAGACAGGCGAAATACCCTCAGACTTCAAGAAGAATATAATAATTCCAATCCCAAAGAAAGCAGGTGTTGACAGATGTGAAAATTACCGAACTATCAGTTTAATAAGTCACAGCTGCAAAATACTAACGCGAATTCTTTACAGACGAATGGAAAAACTGGTAGAAGCTGTCCTCGGGGAAGATCAGTTTGGATTCCGTAGGAATGTTGGAACACGTGAGGCAATACTGACCTTACGACTTATCTTGGAAGAAAGATTAAGAAAAGGCAAACCTACGTTTCTAGCATTTGTAGACTTAGAGAAAGCTTTTGACAATGTTGACTGGAATACTCTCTTTCAAATTCTGAAGGTGGCAGGGGTAAAATACAGGGAGCGAAAGGCTATTTACAATTTGTACAGAAACCAGATGGCAGTTATAAGAGTCGAGGGGCATGAAAGGGAAGCAGTGGTTGGGAAAGGAGTGAGACAGGGTTGTAGCCTCTCCCCGATGTTATTCAATCTGTGTATTGAGCAAGCAGTAAAGGAAACAAAAGAAAAATTCGGAGTAGGTATTAAAATTCATGGAGAAGAAGTAAAAACTTTGAGGTTCGCCGATGACATTGTAATTCTGTCAGAGACAGCAAAGGACTTGGAAGAGCAGTTGAACGGAATGGACAGTGTCTTGAAAGGAGGATATAAGATGAACATCAACAAAAGCAAAACGAGGATAATGGAATGTAGTCAAATTAAGTCGGGTGATGCTGAGGGAATTAGATTAGGAAATGAGACACTTAAAGTAGTAAAGGAGTTTTGCTATTTAGGGAGTAAAATAACCGATGATGGTCGAAGTAAAGAGGATATAAAATATAGACTGGCAATGGCAAGGAAAGCGTTTCTCAAGAAGAGAAATTTGTTAACATCGAGTATAGATTTAGGTGTCAGGAAGTCGTTTCTGAAAGTATTTGTATGGAGTGTAGCCATGTATGGAAGTTGGTTGGTTGGTTGTTTGGGGGAAGAGACCAAACAGCGAGGTAATCGGTCTCATAGGGTTAGGGAAGGATGGGGAAGGAAGTCGGCCGTGCCCTTTCAAAGGAACCATCCCGGCATTTGCCTGGAGCGATTTAGGGAAATCACGGAAAACCTAAATCAGGATGGCCGGACGCGGGATTGAACCGTCGTCCTTCCGAATGCGAGTCCAGTGTGCTAACCACTGCGCCACCTCGCTCGGTTGTATGGAAGTGAGACATGGACGATAACTAGTTTGGACAAGAAGAGAATAGAAGCTTTCGAAATGTGGTGCTACAGAAGAATGCTGAAGATAAGGTGGGTAGATCACGTAACTAATGAGGAGGTATTGAATAGGATTGGAGAGAAGAGAAGTTTGTGGCACAACTTGACTAGAAGAAGGGATCGGTTGGTAGGACATGTTTTGAGGCATCAAGGGATCACAAATTTAGCATTGGAGGGCAGCGTGGAGGGTAAAAATCGTAGAGGGAGACCAAGAGATCAATACACTAAGCAGATTCAGAAGGATGTAGGTTGCAGTAGGTACTGGGAGATGAAGAAGCTTGCACAGGATAGAGTAGCATGGAGAGCTGCATCAAACCAGTCTCAGGACTGAAGACCACAACAACAACAACATATATATATATATATATATATATATATATATATATATATATATATATATATCCTCCACTTCTTCCATCTTCTCTTCTTCTTCACGACCCTCAACTACTTCAAATAACCTTTTAAGCACATCTTTGACCTCTGCTTCACTTCTGTTTCCACCACTGTCAGACAGATCCTCATCTGTTACGCTGTGCAGATTTACCTTCACCTCCTGATTCAAAACCTTATTACCAGTACTTACTTCTTCGACAAGCGTGTTCTTTTTCTTATTGTTAATATTACTGTGCCCCATTAACTCTACTTTAATTAATTCTGCTGTCTCTTGTTGGCTCCCCGTTATTCTTCCCTTCTTTCGTAGCAACTATATTAATGCTAAGTGGTTTCACTGGTGCCTTTCTTATGCATGCTTTGCCAGCGGGTTTAACTGGGAATGCCGTTGTCTACGAACGCTAGCATAATCGTAGACAGCTACAAGTTTTCCGATTGCGGTGCGTCACCGCTAACTGACGTCCTTCGCCAGCTGGTTGCGTCACCTCCTGACATCTGTCGGCCGTCTCCGTACTGCCCCCGGTCACCGACCCGATTATCATATGTTCTGCCTCTCCCTCGTGACCTACCTCAATATCCGCCTCCTCTCTGCACACTCATTCTGCTTATGTTTACATCAGTGCGGTATTCATTCTGCCTAACAGGAGGGCGATACTCTCTTCTCACGCTTTCCTCCTCTTCGAGTACTGCTTCAACGCGTTCTAGATATTGTACAAATCTATCTACATTGTCTCTAGGTGCAGATATTATTTTATTCTTCCAATTCCAAGGTAACTTATTTTCTACCCCAAAAATGATTTGCTCCATTTCTACTTTATTACTAAGATAGGATAGAGTAGTTACCCACCTTTGTACAAATCTTTTTATTCCTTCTTTCTTGGGGTCGTATTTTTCCCCAGACCAGAAACGGTTAAGTACATCCATTTGCTTTCGCTTACCCCAGTACTCCTAAAAGAAATCATGTTTAAATTCCTGTAATTTAGCATATTTTTCTGAGGCCAAGTTCCCCCAGATTCTTGCCTCCACCATTAAGTTTGAAGTAATAAATCCGATCTTCTGCTTATCACCCCACACTTTAGGCAAGATATCCTCAAAGTCATTCCAAAACTCACGTGGATGTACACTTTTATTGGGATCAAACTTGAGAAATTGTCGATCGGTGACAAAAGCAATCGCAGTGGATTCTACTATTCCACTAGACATAATGCTACCACTATTGTTAGTAACACACTGTTTTACTTATGTTAGCCGACAGTCCTGCTCACACAATTGCTCATTCATACTTTCACGGAATTGATCAATATGAGTTTCCAAGCCTGTGACTTTATTTATTATCTGAGCCCCAAGTTGTCACACTTAACTTTATTTTCCTTCAATTTACGTTCTAAGGCAGCGTGATTTATTTCACTATAATTTTCTACCCCTTTGATATATTCACGAGCCGTGACTATTTCTGTATTTACATGCACTTTAAATTGCTGGTGGTCATCAGTAACTTGTTCGATTTGTGTAGTTAATTCACTTTTTACTTGAACACTTGTTTGCGTACATTCCTGATTATCCTGATTTATTTCAATTTTTACATTATTACTAAGCACTGCCATGTCGTGCTTCCAACAACCTCTTAGATCTGAAATTTTTGAATCCACCTTAGATTCTATTTCCTCACCCATATTACTCACTTTTGACTCTAACCCACTCATTTTTGAATCTATCTCAGAGCCCATTTTTGTCATATCAGAACCTAATTTGGTCATATAAGCTTCCATCTCCTCACTTAATGAGGTACCCATTTTCGTCATTTTAGCTTCCATCTCATCACTTAAGGAGGTACCCATTTTCGTCATATTACAATCCATTTTCGTCATATTAGCATCTAAACCATTCAATTTTGCCAATAGACTCATTAACATACCTGCCACACTATCTTTCGCCCCATCATTTACTGATACAATGTCTCGATTAAAATTAGCTACTGCCACAGGTAGATCTGAAACACTGCGATCTGATACATTCTGTTCCACCTCCGATCCATAATTAACACTTAATGACTCTGTGAAACTACTACTGAAATTGGGTTGGGGCACATCCAAGCTAAAGTTCATGGGATCAAAAATCTCTTCCCCTTGTTCTTTCCCCCTATGTACCCTCAGTTCGTCCGCTACAATTGTTTGCTTACACTCAGCCATTTTATTCAGTTATTTTTCACACACACACACACACACACACAAAGTTTTAAAAAGCACGCTTCTTAACTTTGCGCTTCTGATGTCTCCAACACGGCTAGCTGAGGCGGCGGGTCCGATCACCATGCACTGGGCCGCCCTACCAGTTCACGGGCCACCATTCCGGTCAGCGCTGCCAACTGCTTCCGCTGCCGCCGTCGCGTCGTCTCGTAGATCGTAGTCTGCCAGATATCGCCATTATCAGCTACTTCAGTCGGCGCGATATAACCGTAAAATCATCCGCGAAGCACATCAAACACACTCACAGTTCATGGGCTATCACTGTCTTTCTGTCCACGAGGCGATAGTTACTCTTAATATTTGTCCATTCCCCAGTTCCTATTTATTCGAGAGCACTTTTTTATCGTCCGGTTACACACACACTTCTGCTTTTAATGAAATGTTTCATTATCGTTCCCGGCCGATGCACCATTTGCGACGGACTTTTTTTTTTGCGTGCGTGCGTGCGTTGCACCAATTGTGACGGATTATACGTTGCTGCTGCAATGCAATTTCTTTTATAGTTTTTTGTTCACCTACCTCTTTACAGCGGTAGATCTTCGCACGTTAACTCCTGACTGCAGATACTTACGAGATCACAGAAAAGCAGTGTTGAGGAAACTGTAACCTCATAGCTGAACGCCGGAGGCTGCTATTAGTAAAATTTGCTGAAAATTGTCTATGGACTTTAAAGAAATGGTTGGGAAAGGGGATGTCACTCGTACTTCAAATATGAAGTTCAAATTTAAACCTTCAGTAGATCTTTATTGTCGTTAACCAAGATCATCAGCCCACATTCACGAAAATTACTAAAGTTTCTGCTCACAGTTATCACCATACCTAAAACAGCCACAACTTTTACCTTCCCAAATTCCGAAACCAATTACTTGTAACACAGTCAATGATCGGCCAATTACTTCTGCACACGATATTCAGTGGTTGTCTTTACTAAAAGTTTATGCTCGCCATAAAATACTCAGTAAGAATATAATCAGTACCGCCACGCTATATAATTCAAAGTTCACTCGCGATTTTCGTCGGAACGAATTATCACAACACTCTAAAGTTTTCATAAACAGTTTGTGGTCACTACCAGATACCATTAACACTCGACCATAATGCGGAAGTCGTCCCAAGACTTCATCTTACACATAATGCGACATGTCACATCCAGCATAACCGCCTCCAATCAAAGCTAGCTCGCGACTCTCCTCTCACTCTCCCATTCTCAAAACTATATCTCCTCGCTAGGCGACCAACCGTCTCGCTTCTCATTGGCTGTCAGCACTTACGACCAATGAGAAAAAATGGTTCAAATGGCTCTGAGCACTATGGGACTTAACATCTATGGTCATCAGTCCCCTAGAACTTAGAACTACTTAAACCTAACTAACCTAAGGACATCACACAACACCCAGCCATCACGAGGCAGAGAAAATCCCTGACCCCGCCGGGAATCGAACCCGGGAACCCGGGCGTGGGAAGCGAGAACGCTACCGCACGACCACGAGATGCTCACTTCTAGGGCGCGGCCCGCGCCAAAATCTAGCAGGCACCCACCACTTCTCTAGGCTCATTGACGTCATCAAATTGAGTAACACAAAACTCTCTATTTAAAGAAACAAAACAAAATGAACTATAAGCTTTACATCTGGAAATTTATTATGTAGTCGCAAATGTTCTGGCTGTCTTATACATAAGGATACATACTTGGACATCCGACATTCACTAGTAGGGGAACCACTAGTGGATTCGTTCCCACGTTACAGAGTTGGAACACTTGCCAGTTCCTGTAGTGAATTACATGATTGATTTTTAATAACGCCGAACGTCCCACATACTCTCACTCACGCATTCTCATTCACACGCACCCTAACACACAATACACATATTTACTTAGAATTCTTGAAATTATTATTATAGAAAAGTTACAGAGGTTTTCTGAAATTAAAAACTTTCCAAATTTATATATGAACACTGAAAGTGCTGTCAGATCATCGTACATAGTCACTGAAGGTGAACTATTACATCACTGTATTTATTTAAAGTCTTGACTGTCGGAAAATTATGTTTTTTTATGGAATTTTAAATTACGTTTTTTATGGAATTTTTACTAACTTCCAAAATACAACTATTTTTTGTTCTCCGACTTTGACATATTGTTTGTTTTCACAACAGAAGGATGTACATCAAATGTGACGTTCCTCAGGTTGTTCCTTTATTAGTTATTAATGTGGCCTGGCAGCGCTACTCCACTGCTTTCACACGCGCAGCTGCAACAGATGGTCGTGACGTCAGTCTGCAGGACACAACTCGTCCGTTACTGACTGTATAATACTCTACCGGCTTACATTGCAGCCCACATACATTCTGAAGTAATGCTTTTAATAGACAAATGAGCGATCGCGCACTAGTTGCGACGCCACAAAACGACACGGCTGATTTCATTTTCCCCCGTTGTCCAACTCAAATTTGTGTTGCGCCGCTAGTGACACGGTCATCGACTGGACTTTCAGCTCTGAGGTTCCTGCTACCCTTCTTTTTCCTTGATCGAAAACACGCGCCAATGTGATACAACTATCAACAGAACTGGTTCAAAATAGTTAAATTGGCTCTGTGCACTATGGGACATAACTTCTGAGCTTATCAGTCCCCTAGAACTTAGAACTACTTAAACCTAACTAACCTAAGGACATCACACACATCCATGCCCGAGGCAGGATTCGAACCTGCGACTGTAGCGGTCGCGCGGTTCCAGACTGTAGCGCTTAGAACCGCTCGGCCACCTCGGCCGGCTCAGAACTGGTGTACTGCAAAAAAAAAAAAAAAAAAAAAAAAAAAAAAAAAAAAAAAAATCTTAAAAGGCTGAAAAAGAAGAGCCAACTTAACATCCAAATGACGGTTAGTTTATTAGAGACGGAAAACAAGCTCTGTTAAGGAAAGGGGAGTGGGACAAGAAATCAGCGTTATTTTTTTCAAAGAAATCATCACGCATATGCATTAATAGCTGAAGAGAAAATATGGGAACCCTAAACTAGGGGATTTTCAACTCCGCTCTTACCGATTTCGTTTGTTACCGGTTGTGCCATCTCAGGTGAAAACACACATGAAATGACCTCAGTACCAGACGTAATGTGGACAAAAACCAATTCTGCGTGGCTGAGAATGTCGAACATTGAAGAGATTACAAGGAACGTCATAACCCTATTTGAATCACTGACATCCATTTTTATTCCGAACAGAACTGTATATTTACCGTCTCTATGCTTACAAGTACCTGTAAACTTGTGCTCACCATCCAATCATATGCTGTCAAGAGCATACTGCGTGGGCCAGTGGTGACTGTACAAAAAAGATACAAGGCTTTGGTTGGATTGCAAACGTTAGCCGCTCGTTAACTCCCCTTTACAATGGAGTGAATGAAAGCGAACACAAGCGAATACGCTTTCGCAGACAATTCGCCGGTGTTTACAAACATTCGCTTATATCTGTGAAAAAGCATTTACTCCGCAGGCATGGAAGAGAACACGAGATAACGGGCCTAGCCTATAAACTCTGCAATACTGTTTTTTGGTACTAATAATAGGTACGATACATATACACTCCTGGAAATTGAAATAAGAACACCGTGAATTCATTGTCCCAGGAAGGGGAAACTTTATTGACACATTCCTGGGGTCAGATACATCACATGATCACACTGACAGAACCACAGGCACATAGATACAGGCAACAGAGCATGCACAATGTCGGCACTAGTACAGTGTATATCCACCTTTCGCAGCAATGCAGGCTGCTATTCTCCCATGGAGACGATCGTAGAGATGCTGGATGTAGTCCTGTGGAACGGCTTGTCATGCCATTTCCACCTGGCGCCTCAGTTGGACCAGCGTTCGTGCTGGACGTGCAGACCGCGTGAGACGACGCTTCATCCAGTCCCAAACATGCTCAATGGGGGACAGATCCGGAGATCTTGCTGGCCAGGGTAGTTGACTTACACCTTCTAGAGCACGTTGGGTGGCACGGGATACATGCGGACGTGCATTGTCCTGTTGGAACAGCAAGTTCCCTTGCCGGTCTAGGAATGGTAGAACGATGGGTTCGATGACGGTTTGGATTTACCGTGCACTATTCAGTGTCCCCTCGACGATCACCAGTGGTGTACGGCCAGTGTAGGAGATCGCTCCCCACACCATGATGCCGGGTGTTGGCCCTGTGTGCCTCGGTCGTATGCAGTCCTGATTATGGCGCTCACCTGCACGGCGCCAAACACGCATACGACCATCATTGGCACCAAGGCAGAAGCGACTCTAATCGCTGAAGACGACACGTCTCCATTCGTCCCTCCATTCACGCCTGTCGCGACACCACTGGAGGCGGGCTGCACGATGTTGGGGCGTGAGCGGAAGACGGCCTAACGGTGTGCGGGACCGTAGCCCAGCTTCATGGAGACGGTTGCGAATGGTCCTCGCCGATACCCCAGGAGCAACAGTGTCCCTAATTTGCTGGGAAGTGGCGGTGCGGTCCCCTACGGCACTGCGTAGGATCCTACGGTCTTGGCGTGCATCCGTGCGTCGCTGCGGTCCGGTCCCAGGTCGACGGGCACGTGCACCTTCCGCCGACCACTGGCGACAACATCGATGTACTGTGGAGACCTCACGCCCCACGTGTTGAGCAATTCGGCGGTACGTCCACCCGGCCTCCCGCATGCCCACTATACGCCCTCGCTCAAAGTCCGTCAACTGCACATACGGTTCCCGTCCACGCTGTCGCGGCATGCTACCAGTGTTAAAGACTGCGATGGAGCTCCGTATGCCACGGCAAACTGGCTGACACTGACGGCGGCGGTGCACAAATGCTGCGCAGCTAGCGCCATTCGACGGCCAACACTGCGGGTCCTGGTGTGTCCGCTGTGCCGTGCGTGTGATCATTGCTTGTACAGCCCTCTCGCAGTGTCCGGAGCAAGTATGGTGGGTCTGACACACCGGTGTCAATGTGTTCTTTTTTCCATTTCCAGGAGTGTATAATCGCCGTGAAAAACTCTGTTATTCTTATAGGATTATTTTGCAAGTTGAACTTACTGTTTTCGATGAAGTGAGCTAAATGGCGTAGAAAAGGAAGAATCTGGTGCCTTACTTTGTACCTAAACTTGAAGTGTGTGGAGGCAAAATCGCTCAGCTGGTCTAAGTCTTCCATTCAGTCCCCAGCTGGCAGCTGACGATAGCAAAATGAAAGCCGAAGTTTTAAATTTTACGTTCAAGAAATCTTTCACACAGGAGAATCGTGTAAACATACTGTCATTTGACCATCGGACAGATTTCCGTATGGACGACACAGTAATAGCCATCCCCGGCGTAGAGAAACAACTGAAAGATTTGAAAACAAATAAATCACCAGGTCGGGATGGAATCCCACTTCGGTTTTACAAAGGCTACTCTACGGCATTAGTTCCTCACCTAGGCTGCATTTATCATGAATCTGTTGCCCAGCACAAGGACCCAAGCAACTGAAAAAAAAGGTGAGTCCGGTATATAAGAAGGGTAAAAGAATTGACCCTCAGAATTGCAGGCCAATGTCCCTAACTTCTGTTTGCTGCAGAACTCTTGAACATATTCTCAGTCCGAATATAACGAGCTTTCTTGAGCTTATGTTCAAGCATCACTCGGGGTGAACTACGGATGAAGGGCAACAGGCAGATACTATGTTTCTATATTTCCGCAAGACGTTTGACACTGTACCCCATTGCAGGCTGTTAACATAGGTACGAGCATCTGGAATAAGTTCACTGACATGTGAGTGGCTCGAAGATTTCTTAAGTAGTAGAACCCAGTTTGTATGTTGTCCTCGACGGCGACTATTCACCAGAGACAAGGATATCCTCAGGAGTGATCCAGGGAAGTGTGATAGGACCGCTGTTGTTCTCTATACATATAAGTGATTTGGTGGTCAGGGTGGACAGCAATCTGCAGTCATTTGCTGATGATGCCGTGGTATACGTTAAGGTGTCGAAGTTGTGTGGCTGTAGGAAGATACAACCCGATTTAGACAAAATTTCCAGTTGGTGTGATGAATTGTAGCTAGCCTTAAATGTGGAAAAATGTAAGTTGATGAGGATGTGTAGGAAGAACAAATCGGTAATGTTCGGATATATTATTACTTGTATCCTGCTTTACTCAGTCAATTCGTTTAAATATCTGGGCCTAACGTTGCTAAGGCAGAAATTTTGGAAAGAGTAGTTTACCTGTAAAGTAAACCGCATGTAGGATACTATCTTGAGTACTGTTTGAGTGTTTGGGATCTGTACCAGGTTGGATTGAAGGAAGACGTCGAAGCAATTCAGAGGCGGGCTGCTGGTTTTGTTATCGGTAGGTGCGAATAGCACGTAAGTGTGACGCAGATGCTTCGCGAACTGAAATGGAAATCCCTGAAGGGAAGGCGAGTTTCTTTCCGTGAAACATTATTGAAGCTGACTGCCGAATGATTCTACTGGTACCAACATACAGTGCACATAAGGATCGCGGAGACAAGATAGGAAACATTGGGGCTGATACGTAAGCATACAGACAGTCGTTTTTCCCTCGCTGTATTTGCGAGTGGAACAGAAAAGAAAATGACTAGTAGTGGTTCAGGGTCCCTCCGCCACGCACCGTACGGTCGCTCACGCAGTATATACGTAGATGTAAAGCTAGATGTTGATGTAATGCACGTAACACTGAAGATCCACCTTTCCTTAGTACTCTTTGCCCGTAAGTCGGTTGGCACTTTTCGCTGGTTTCTCATTACAATTCAGGAGTGCATTTATAGCAAAAATACTAATTATAGACGACCAACATAACCTGAAGAAAGGCTAGCATTAACAATCTGGCTTTTATTAACGGGAAATATTTACATATGTCTCGAATCCCGGCATTTGTTATACAGGGTAATTCCATGATGATATTTCAAAAATTTCGTGGATGATGGAGAAGGGTAAATATATCGATCTGAGATAAAGGAGCCTTGTCGGGAAACGCCTAATTCAAAACTCTGATACCTCTGACAGTGGAATACATGTACCGGTACTGTTGTTGTTAAGATGTAGGGCAGGCAACTTTCAAAGGTGGTAGTACGTAACAAAACAAGAGTAAAACTGTCTACTAAAAGTGAGGTTTAAGATGCATAGCTTAAGACGTATGAGCACTTGTTTATATTCGATATTATGAAACACATCTCTTCTATTGCAAGCTCTCTGATTCCTATGTTTTTGGAGAAGGTAGTACGGATCAAAACAAGAAAAAAGTGTCTAGTAAATATGGAGTGTAAAATCATACCTCAAGACGTATGGACACTTGTTCAGTACGAAGTAGAGTTCCACAGTAGCGAAGACGAACACGTACTCAGAACTCTGAAGATCTCAAGATAGGCATTTTAGAGCCAATATTTACAAGACATATTTAACTTGTTTCGTTCCATACTATCACTTCTGAAAGTTGCCTATCCTGCAATGTTAGCAACAACAGTATCGTAACATAATAATCCGCTCGCAGAGATGTCAACAATTTTTTGCTTGTAACTTTCCACTCTGTCGTTTCCGGACTAATGTCCCTTACCTCAGTTTCATGCATTTACGCGTCTGTATCATCCCTGAAAGTCTGTAACATCATTAAAGAAACTTTATGTGCATCAGATAGTGCCTGATGTCTACAGTGACATATCGGAAGCACTTCAAAGATTTCATTGAAGTACGTATAAGTGAGATATTGCCAATAAATTCTGAATAATTGAATGTGAAGTATACAAACGACTTGTCACGTAGGCTACTTGATAAAATTTGCAATATACCAGTAGCTGGTTAGAGAGCAGATAGCCTAATCCTGGGCAAACCATTTTTATTTATCCTAAAAAATCTCTAATATAACAGTGACACATCAGCCATGTAATTACAGATACCATGCAGTTAAGCAACAAAAATAATGAAAACTTTCGTGTATTTTTACTTTTAATCAGCATAACAGATTTACATGCACCCATGTTTACTTCAAAGCAAATTTATTGTGCTTTTCTTTCTTGATAAAGAGAGAGCTATAGAGCTTGTTCTGATTCATGCCGTTCCTGCCTGATACAAACATCAAATGAATTTATCGTCTTTCTCATGTCCCAAAAGGGCCTTTTCAGTGCTTCAGCAATCTTCTGCCAGTCTTTTTTCCTCTGGCATTTCTGCTGTGGATCTCTGAGCTCCCAGAAGCACGTATGGTACCCATATTCTTCTGTGAGCTGCATTACATTCTCTTCGAACCACTCCATCGCTCACAACTAACGTCAGCAACAACAAAAATGGAAACAATAGCAGAAGAAACATTGCTGTGCTGCAAGCGGAGAGGAGTCGAACTTCTTTTGATGGTTCGATAAAAGATAGACAACCAGTGAAACACGAGCGAAGACAACCTAAATCGAACCGTATGCGACCAAATGCCGTTTGCTCACGCGCGCGTATCGTTTACGCCAGAGAAAATCCTTGTTCGCTGTAGCACGTTCGCTTGCTTTCGCTCCTGTGTCGAGTGGGCTTTAGTGGAGAGGTACCGTGTTAGCGCTCCGCTTCGCTGAGCTCGACAACGAAAGGATATTCACGGTCGGCTGCCGCAGCTCTGGATACCGGCTACCTTCTGCGATATCCCACGTCTGTGGTCTTCTTCTCTGTTGTCAGTAGCAGACCAACCTAATACAACAGAAGTAAAATGCGTGGGTATCTGGAGATTTGTAGTTACAACATAAAAAAGAGAACATTGTAGAAACTTTCAGTGTCCTCATGTACTCTTGGCAAAAAGACTGATGAACGTAAGTAATTTTCTACACTGGCGCATGAGAAGACTCTAAGGAAATGACTAACTGAGGTCGCTCACTATATAGGAAAATGGATTCCTATTCTTGAGGATAGCAGTTCAAGTCCCAGTCTGGACATTTAGATTTAGGTTTTCAGTGATTCCCCTAAATCAGATATTGATGTCAATACCAGAACTTTTTTTTTTTTTTTTTTTTTTTTTATATAAATGGTATGACGATTGCCTTCGCCCGTCTGAAACAGATGGGGCAGTAACCCTTAATATTCTCTCCCTCTCCCATTTAATCGCCTGAACTTGTTCCCTCAAAGCTTACTAAGAGAAGTGTGACAGACACACTGAAAATCCAAAGAAACTCGTACACCTGCCTAATATTGTGTACGCACACCGCGAGCACGCAGAAGTGCCGCAACACGACGTGGTATGGACTCGCCAATTGTCTGAAATAGTACTGGAGGGAATTGACACCTTCAATCCTGCAGGACCTTTCATAAATCCATAAGAGTACGAGGGGGTAGAGACCTCATGTGAACAGCACGCTGCAAGGCATCCCATATATGCTCAGTAATGTTCAAGCCTGGAGAGTTTGATGGCCAGCGGAAGTGTTTAAACTCAGAAGAGTTTTCCTCGAGACACTCCGTAGCAACTCAACGTGTGGGGCGTCTCAAAAAAATGGTTCAAATGGCTCTGAGCACTATGGGACTCAACTGCTGTGGTCATCAGTGCCCTAGAACTTAGAACTACTTAAACCTAACTAACCTAAGGACATCACACACATCCATGCACGAGGCAGGATTCGAACCTGCGACCGTAGCAGTCGCACGGTTCCGGACTGCGCGCCTAGAACCGCGAGACCACCGCGGCCGGCGGGGGCGTCTCATTGTCCTGCTGGAATTGCCGAAGTCCATCGGAATGCACAATGGACATGAATCGATGCAGGTGATCTGACAGGATGCTTACGTACGTGTCACCTATCAGAGTCGTATCCAGATGTTTCATATTAGTGAAACTGCACACGCCCCACACCTTTACAGAGCCTCCACCAGCTTGAATAGCGTGACATGCAGAGTCCATGGATTCATGAGGTTGTCTCCACACCCGTACACATCCATCTGCTCGATACAATTTGAAACGAGACTCTTCCGGCCAGGCAATATGTTTCCAGTTATCTACAGTCTGATGTCGGTGTTGGCGGGCCCAGGCTAGGCGTAAGGCTTTGCTTCGTGCAGTCATCAAGGGTACACTAGTGGGCCTTCGGCTCCGAAAGCCCATATAGATGATAATTCGTTGAATGGTTCGCAAGCCGACACTTGTCGATGGCCCAGTACTGAAATCCGCAGCAACTTGCTGATGGGTTGCACTTCTGTCACGTTGAGCGACTCCCTTCAGTCGTCATTGGCCCCGTTCTTGCAGAATCTTTCTCCGGCAGCAGCGATGTCGGAGATTTGATGTTTTACCGGATTCCTGATTTTCACGGTACACTCGTGAAACGATCGCATGGTAAAATCCCCATTTCATCGCTAGCTCGGAGACACTGTGTCCCATCGCTCGTGCGCTGATTATAGCACTACGTTCAAACTTACGTAAACCTTGGTAACCTGCCGTTGTAGTAGTGATGTAACACAAGCGCGAGACACTTCTTGTCTTATGTAAGCGTTGCCGACTCAGCGCCGAATTCTGCCTGCCTCTCCGTATGTAATGTTTCCCACGTATTTCTGCACTCGTTGCATTTGTGGAGGAGCTATTTGTTTCTTATATTATCTGTGTCCTATACTATTACCCTTAATTTTGAGGTTCCTAATGTAACACCACATCTCATATACACTACTGGCCATTAAAATTGCTACACCAAGAAGAAATGCTGATGATAAACGGGTATTCATTGGACAAACCTATCATACTAGAACTGACATGTGATTACATTTTCACGCAATTTGGGTGCATAGATCCTGAGAAATCAGTACCCAGAACATCCACCTCTGGCCGTAATAACGGGCTTGATACGCCTGGGAATTGAGTCAAACAGAGCTTCGATGGCGTGTACAGGTACAGCTGCCCATGCAGCTTCAACACGATACCACAGTTCATCAAGAGTAGTGACTGGCGTTTTGTGACGAGCCAGTTGCTCGGCCACCATTGACCAGACGTTTTCAGTCGGTGAGAGATCTGGAGAATGTGCTGGCCACGGCAGCAGTCGAACATTTTCTGTATCCAGAAAGGCCCGTACAGGATCTGCAACATGCGGTCGTGCATTATCCTGCTGAAATATAGGGTTTCGCAGGGATCGAATGAAGGGTAAAGCCACGGGTCGTAACACATCTGAAATGTAAAGTCCATTGTTCAAAGTGCTGTCAATACGAACAAGAGGTGACCGAGACGTGTAACCAATGGCACCCCATACCATCACGCCGTGTGATACGCCAGTACGGCGATGACGAATACACGCTTCCAATGTGCGTTCACATCGATATCGCCAAACGCAGATGCGACCATCATGATGCAGTAAACAGAACCTGTCTTCGTCCGAAAAAATGACGTTTTGCCATTCGTGTACCCGGGTTCGTCGTTAAGTACACCATCGCAGGCGCTCCTGTCTGTGATGCAGCGTCAAGGGAAAACCCCAGCCATGGTCTCCGAGCTGATAGTTCATGCTGCTGCAAACGTCGTCGAACTGTTCGTGCAGATGCTTGTTGTCTTGCAGACGTCCCCATCTGTTGACACAGGGATCGAGACGTGGCTGCACGATCCGTTACAGCCATGCGGATGAGATGCCTGTTATCTCGACTGCTAGTGATACGAGGCCGTTGGGATCCAGCACGGCGGTTCCGTATTACCCTCCTGAACCCATCGATTCCATATTCTGCTAACAGTCACTGGATCTCGACCAACGCGAGCAGCAATATCGCGATACGATAAACCGCAGTCGCGATAGGCTACAAGCCGACCTTTATCAAAGCCGGAAACGTTTCACCAGACAACGCCGGTCAACTACTGTTTTTGTATGAGAAATCGGTTGGAAACTTTCCTCATCTAAGGACGTTGTAGGTGTCGCCACCGGCGCCAACCTTGTGTGACTGCTCTGAAAAGCTAATCATTTGCATATCACAGCATCTCCTTCCTGTCGGTTAAATTTCGCGCTTGTAATACGTCATCTTCGTGGTGTAGCAATTTTAATGGCCAGTAGTGTACTTCGACTCTTTTTTCTGGATTTCTTCGCATCCATTATTCACTTCCAAAAAAATGGTTCAAATGGCTCTGAGCACAATGGGACTTTACTTCTGAGGTCATCAGTCCCATAGAACTTAGAACTACTTAAACCTTACTAACCGAAGGACATCACACATATCCATGCCCGAGGCAGGATTCTAACCTGCGACCGTAGCGGTCGCGCGGTTCCAGACTGAAGCGCCTAGAACCGCTCGGCCACACCTGCCGGGTTTGAAGTAGGAATTAAAGTCAAGGTTCGCTGATAAGATTGTAATTCTGTCACAGACAGCAACGGACAAAGAGCAGTTGAATGAAATGGACAATTTGTTGAAAGGAAAATATAACATGAATATCAGCAAAAGCAGAAGAAGGGTAATGGAATGTGTTCGAACTAAATCAGGTAATTTTGAGGGAAGTAGATTAGCAACCGAGACACTTAAAGTAGTGGATGTGTTTTGCTACTTGGGCAGCAAAATAACTGATGATGAAGGATGTAGAGAGGATATAAAATGTAGGTTAGCAATAACAAGAAAAGAATTTCTAAAGAAGAGAACATTTTTAACATAGAATATAGATTTAAGTGTTAAGAAGTCTTTTCTGAAGGTATTTGTATGAAATGTTGCCATGTATGGAAGTGAAACATGGACGATAAACAGTTAAGACAAAAAAATAATGGAAGCTTTCGAAATGTGGTGTTACAGAAGTATATTGAAGTTTACGTGGATACCTCCCCGTAACTATTGTGGAGGTACTGAATAGAACATATGTCATATGTTTGATGCTACAAGTCTTCCATGGATGAAAGATGCCCTCTTTGTCTGGACTAGTAGTTTTATTATGCCATATTTGCTCTGTACGTCATACTTCCAGATTAGCAGTGTTCTTTCATGTTGTAAAAAATGTAAATCTCGTGTTACTAGGGCCTCCCGTCAGGTGGTCCGTTGGATTTGACGTCACTTCGGCGACTTGCGCATCGATGGGGATGAAATGATGATGATTAGGATAACACAACGCCTAGTCCCTAAGCGGAGAAAATCTCCGGGAATCGAACCCGGGCCCTTAGGACTGACATTTTGTATCGCTGACCACGCTGCTACCGGTGGTGGATATTCATGTTGTGTACCAGGCTTAAGGGCACACAAGAAATACCACTAGAGGCCGCCACCACACGTGAGCAGCTGCATCTACTTCTGAGCTGCAGCCTCCAGATGGCTCTCACAAATTCGGCCCACTTCCTGCTTCCGCGCCACGCCCATCTTCACGTAGTACTCGCCTGCGATAGTGTTGCCAGCTGCCAAAGAGAGTGCTTTCAACTGTGGACTGCTCTGTATGTGCCTTGTACGAGTACTGGCGGACATGGAACTCCTTCTGCTAACAGTCCCGTTCCAGCAGTTCAACGATTTCATTCAGTGCCTGCAACCAGCGCAGTATATTTCCTGCAATTATTCTACAGAGCACAGTTCTACAAGTTGCGATGAGAAGACAATACTCTGTCTTAGCGATCGCTGTTTATGGAGTAATAAGAAAAGCATGAGGGTCTGCAAAAATTACATTCAGTTAACAGTAATAATATCATATACTGCCAGTAGACAACAAAGTTATTTAGATTGCATTGGATTTGGTCTAGAATATGAAGTGCAACGCATCAAACTGTACCAAAGTTAAGTGTATTTTGTAACGCAATCTTAATGAAAATTATGGATTGTATTTTATTGCATCGAAACTACACGTATTCGTCTTGATGGAATTAATCGAAGAGGAACTGAGGGTTCGCTTCCATAACCTGTAATGTCAGTGAAATTTTTGTAGCATTCAGTAACAACATTCCACAATACTTTACCAGATTTACTACAGTATCAGAAATTTTTATATTAATAAATAATAAGTCCTGATAATTTCCTTTCTCTTTTAAATGCAAGGGTGAGTCAAATTGAAACCTTAAATTTGTAATAATAAATCGAAATTTCGCGCCGTTATCCTGTAAGTTGGTAACCGTGCTACAAACAGCATGCAGAATGGTCTGTACGTGGCAGCATAGTACAGATGCACACATACCGTCGCAGAATCAGTATAAAGATGGCCGCCGCACTTGCGACTTGCACCAAGGAAGAACAGCGTTCTGTTATTCGGTTTTTTGCGTACTGAAGGTGTGAAACCAATTGAAATTCATCGACGAATGATGGTTCATTAGGGTGATGCATGTTTGTAACAGCAGCAAGTCTACGAATGGAATAGGAAGTTCGCAAATGGTGTGACTTCAGTGGAAGATACTCCTCGTCCAGGTCAGGCACAACGAGTTGTGACTCCACAGAACATTGCAGCAGAAGTCATAGTGAAGGAAAACCGCCGAGTGACACTGAATGACATTGCAGCATGTTTACTGATTAGTCATGGGTCAGCACACCACATTGTGAATGATATGCAACAATCACAGACCTGCATTTTGAGTGTCTTCCTCATCCACCATGCACACCAGACCTTGCCCCAAGTGATTTCCATGTGTTTGAACCACTCAAAGACGCAATGGGAGGAAAGAAGTTCCGTTCTGATGAAGAGGTACGCCACTCGGTGCATGAGTGGTTGCGCGGACTACCAAAAGAATTTTTTTCTAAAGGAATTTATGCACTTGGTAAGCGCTGGAGGACTTGCATTGAGTGTGGGGGAGATTATGTTGAAACGTGATACAGCTTTGTACCACTTCTGCACAATAAATAATATTTTAAAAAAATATTTAAGGTTATCGTTTGACTCACCCTCCTACTTCCGTATTTCTTTACTTTACTCTCACTCCATATTCTGTACTCAGCAGCCTGTTCATCAATTCAGTAATTCCTATAAATCTTCCTCAGTTTAACAGAAGATACCAATGTCATGAGGGAACCTTATCATCCTTTGTTGACTCTCAGACAGAGTTGAACAATAGAGGAAGAAGACTGCATGCGTGGCAAACGAGCCTTTAATCTGTCCACTTCTCTTGATTTACTGCTCTTACTGTTCCATCCCGATTCTCACACATATTACATACAACCCCCTCTTTTTCTATAGTGTACACGTATCTTTTTGCGTATTTCGACCATCTTAAATATAAAGAAGTAATATGACATTGATATTAAAGAGGAAACGCTTTCTTGATGTTCTGCCAATAGATGATACTAATCGGTGAGAACAACCAGTACCAATGTTGTACGAGGTACTTTCATTCTGAGCTGTTACAGGTCGTGTATTGTGCACTCATTCTGGCGTGCTCCCAGCTTGATTTACCGCCTCCAAAAGAGTGAGGTTAGTGAACTCAGTCTATCGCCTAGAGCCGAGCTTATAGTCCATACTCTGTTCATCATAAGAATAAACCTGATGAAAACAAACACAAACGCTATGATTGATCGGAAGCCGTAGCACACGTACACTGGTGTTGTTACGATCTTGGACGTGGGTCCAACTTATATTAGATATCTTATTAGATGTCGTATTACTACGTTACGTTAAATTACACTTCAAATATTTTAATGTATTAACAGCTACCAAAGATATTCTTAATCACGCTTTAGCTACGTAGCTTTTATTTCAAAAATTGTGAACACTCACAGTCTCTGTATTGATGTGCTCTGATTGTCGCGCTGTTAATACGCAGTGTGAAAATCGATGAGGGTGATTCCTGCTCCATACTGGAACAAGCGTATGGAACACGTAAAAAATTGCCGAAAAATATATTGTTCTTAAAGTTTTTCATAAATTTACAGAAAAAAATCGGCTTTGAAGTTTCTCGAGGGATTGTATTTGATACAGTTGAGATACGCATACATACCGTGTGTAAAGCCGATCCTCTTTTTTTCGTTCAATTTGAAATACCTACATCTCGCAATTGTAAAATTTATCATCATTTTTTATGAATAATGCACGTCTTCTTGTTTCTAATTACATATTGCACGCGAAATTCCTGTTTTCATTTCAAATATAACTTCTTAATTGTCGATATTTTATGAAAAATTGTTGATAAAGGTTGCTTAAATTACACAACAATTTAATTTTACGTCAAAAACGAAAAAAACAAATACTCTTTATTTGGACTATATCCATTGTTTTATATGACAGATGTAGTGTAACACGAAGCGAGAGTGATTTAAGTGTTGTAGAAACATGAAAAACAATCTTCTTCACAGCATCGAGCACACCATACAATTGCTGCGCTTTTGCCTTTTCCAATGTATCACGTCAATATGAGGCCAACAGAAATGATCTGGAGCCAAGTCAAGGGATTTGTCGCGAAAAATTACGAGGCTGTTAAGCTGCCGGACGTACTGGAACTAACGCACGCAGTTTTTTCACATGTCACTGCCGAACGCTGGCGTGGTATAGAACGACACGTTATAAGAGGAGAAAATCTGTCACTTCAGGACTTTGTTGTTGATCGACTCGTTACCAGCGTGGCAGAAGATAGCTACAGAACTGAAATATATTTCTCGGATTCGGATAGGGAAGCAACTAGGAGATTACCGGACGACTGACTACAATTAATTTCAGTGGCTTCAGTATTCAACAATACTGTGAAATCCCTGCAGTATGCTTTTGCATCACACATAGCTCGCTCAGAAAAATTACCCTATGTTTAAGTTAGGAATTTTCATCATTTTTGTTTGCAGTTAGAATACTATGATAGGTGAGAACGAGAGCATTTTATGCTTTCGGTCTGGTCACAGAAGAAGAGTGCCGTAGTGCTGGAGTTTTGCCGAATATTATTTCACACTCTTGAAAAATTTAATGATATTCGAACTGTATTTTTCTGTGCTCGTCCCCCTTTACGTCTTAAATGCAACTGCTCACATCATTGCAGGTTAACTGGAGCAGCTGCTGCCCAGTGCTGCGCCAGTTAAATGCGCCGATAAAGCTGTTTCCCGCATTTTCGCTCAGTCTGTGTGCGCGTAACACAGCGTAAGACGTATCCTTATGATCGTACTTGACTGTGCTGGACACAGCTTGCCTTCCGCTCCAAGTGAAAAGAAATCCAATGAGATTCAAGTAAACTCGAAAGAATACATGGTGTGATGTTTACCTCAGGTTCATTCTTGTAATGACCACGGTATAGCATTTGAGACGCCAGATGGTCTCTTTTAGTGACAAAGTGACGTCACCCTTGCTCGCGTTGCTCTGCTTTGTGCAGTCTCAGCTATGAATATTACGACCCGCATGGCGGCTACAGCTATTTTCGAATCCTAGGAAAGACTTCAAGAAAGATTTTAAAAAATCCAGTCATTATAACCAGGGGATATGTCAGGCTTACATACGGCAGACCCCCGGAAGGAGCTTTCACGATGAACTAACGTACTTACTGCAGATGAACTAGGAGCAGGCCCTAGGTTTGTGAGGGTAGCTGCTTCACTATCTTCTTCTTCTTGTCCTACTGATGTAATTGTGGATAAAGACTGTTCGGCATTTCACGTGACCAATTATACTGTATGGTGATCGCTTACTAGCCTGCAGTTTTCCACGGCTATAATATGCACTCTTGCACAGCTAAGTCTATTTATAAATTGTTACACAAATAAGCAGATGAACTGCAGCACCTTGTCTAACACACTCAGTAACCCATCAGACTAAAATGTTATAGAAAGCAAGTATCTTATTTTCAAGAGGAGATACTGATGTACACTCCTGGAAATTGAAATAAGAACACCGTGAATTCATTGTCCCAGGAAGGGGAAACTTTATTGACACATTCCTGGGGTCAGATACATCACATGATCACACTGACAGAACCACAGGCACATAGACACAGGCAACAGAGCATGCACAATGTCGGCACTAGTACAGTGTATATCCACCTTTCGCAGCAATGCAGGCTGCTATTCTCCCATGGAGACGATCGTAGAGATGCTGGATGTAGTCCTGTGGAACGGCTTGCCATGCCATTTCCACCTGGCGCCTCAGTTGGACCAGCGTTCGTGCTGGACGTGCAGACCGCGTGAGACGACGCTTCATCCAGTCCCAAACATGCTCGATGGGGGACAGATCCGGAGATCTTGCTGGCCAGGGTAGTTGACTTACACCTTCTAGAGCACGTTGGGTGGCACGGGATACATGCGGACGTGCATTGTCCTGTTGGAACAGCAAGTTCCCTTGCCGGTCTAGGAATGGTAGAACGATGGGTTCGATGACGGTTTGGATGTACCGTGCACTATTCAGTGTCCCCTCGACGATCACCAGTGGTGTACGGCCAGTGTAGGAGATCGCTCCCCACACCATGATGCCGGGTGTTGGCCCTGTGTGCCTCGGTCGTATGCAGTCCTGATTGTGGCGCTCACCTGCACGGCGCCAAACACGCATACGACCATCATTGGCACCAAGGCAGAAGCGACTCTCATCGCTGAAGACGACACGTCTCCATTCGTCCCTCCATTCACGCCTGTCGCGACACCACTGGAGGCGGGCTGCACGATGTTGGGGCGTGAGCGGAAGACGGCCTAACGGTGTGCGGGACCGTAGCCCAGCTTCATGGAGACGGTTTCGAATGGTCCTCGCCGATACCCCAGGAGCAACAGTGTCCCTAATTTGCTGGGAAGTGGCGGTGCGGTCCCCTACGCCACTGCGTAGGATCCTACGGTCTTGGCGTGCATCCGTGCGTCGCTGCGGTCCGGTCCCAGGTCGACGGGCACGTGCACCTTCCGCCGACCACTGGCGACAACATCGATGTACTGTGGAGACCTCACGCCCCACGTGTTGAGCAATTCGGCGGTACGTCCACCCGGCCTCCCGCATGCCCACTATATGCCCTCGCTCAAAGTCCGTCAACTGCACATACGGTTCACGTCCACGCTGTCGCGGCATGCTACCAGTGTTAAAGACTGCGATGGAGCTCCGTATGCCACGGCAAACTGGCTGACACTGACGGCGGCGGTGCACAAATGCTGCGCAGCCAGCGCCATTCGACGGCCAACACCGCGGTTCCTGGTGTGTCCGCTGTGCCGTGCGTGTGATCATTGCTTGTACAGCCCTCTCGCAGTGTCCGGAGCAAGTATGGTGGGTCTGACACACCGGTGTCAATGTGTTCTTTTTTCCATTTCCAGGAGTGTATATTTCTTACACTGTTGTCGGAGAACTATCCACAGAAGTGCACAATTTTATTACTAATGACACGATTGTGTTTTTTTTCTGCGAACGATATGCTAGTTGGATGCCTCAGTTGTGCCTCCATTATGAGCTTAGCTTGAAAATAGTTCAATGCCATATTTCATTACCTTGGTAGTAACACGTATGTGCACTCAATCACTTTATGACATACGTACTTGTTTCCTTTGCTTGCAAACTTACTTACTGAGATTGTGTCTTTCATTAGTTCTCTGTACAATATTTTTTAATGTACAGGTTTTGCGCGATGAGCGTATGTAAAAATGTCTTATTACATCAGTGACTAAAACCGACATTACCACTTACGGAAGGAGTGAGGAAATTTCACCGTTAGCGGTAACTTCTAGAACGTCTGCATCGTACTTCAGTTGAATACTTGAGACTAGCAAGACAAATTATTTACCATGTATATCTAAATATTTCAGCTAACGAGTCGCATCTGAGCGTGGTCACCAATACCTATTTATGGACAAGCAGAAGAAGAAGTAGAAGAATTTGAATATAAGTGCATGCCAATATGCGTGAAACCAAACATACTAAACTTAAACAGATTTGTTCGGTGGAGCCAGTCGTACGTAGTGAATGGGTAACAATTGTCTTGCTGCGATACCGAAACATCAGTTTGGCTTATCAGTTGCGAGAATCAGTCAATCTGGTTTTTGTGCAAATGTATTGAACAGAAGTTGTGAGGATAAAACATCTTCACAAAACGATTTCTGGACGTAGAGGCAATTGTTGATGATGCTCCACGTCCGATGCGATTCTAAAAAAAACATAAATAAATGGCAACTATCTCCGAGTCTGCTACCGATAGATTTGTTGGTTATTAACGTTATTCCAATTACGTCGGGTGATGTTGAAAGAAATGAGACACTGACAACAGTAGAAGAGTTTTGACGGAAGTAAACTGGATGTAAGATGTAGACCGGCAATATCAATAAAAGCTTTCTTGAAAGGAAATAGTTGTTTATATGGAATATAAAATTATTAGGAAGTCTTGTCTGAAACTACAAAGAAAATCTACATCAACAGACATTCTCCACAAGCCACAATACAATGCACGGCAAAGGTAACTTTGCACCAACGCTAGTCATTCGTTTTCGTGTTCCACTAGCAATTGGAGCGAAGGAGAAACGACTGTCATTATGCTGCCGTACGAGACCTGTTTCACCTCCCTCGTCTTCGCGGATTTTATGTGAGGTATTCGTGGTAGTAGTATTGCTCAGCAGTCTGTCGTAGATGCCAGTTTTCTAAACTTTCTCAACACTTTTTCACGAAAAAAAAAACGGCTACTTCAGTGCAGGGACTCCCATCTGAGTTCGCAGAGCATTTCCGTGATACTTGCGTTATGGTCGGACCCACGGGTAACAAATCTAGCAGCACGCCACTAAACTACTTCGATGTCTTCCTTTAAGCCGAAATGTTGGCGATCCCAAACATTCGAAACAGTACTCAAAAACGAGTCCCACATGTTTACTGTACGGGGTCTCCTTTGCAGATGAAGTAAACTTCCCAAGAAACCTCCCAGTAAATTGAATTCAACCACTGGCCATTATACAACCACCCTTAGTGCTAGTTGCATTTCACGCCGCTTAGAAACAATACAGCAGGTATTTAATAGACGTGATTTGTTTTAATATTCATCTGCATTAACTCGTATACAGTGAGGTGACGTAACTGGACACCGATTTCAACGTATATACACGGTGTAAATTTTAAGTTGACAAACGAGAATAACTCGAAAAATAAGGTTCACACGAAAAAATGTGTAGAATCTAAAGTTGATTATTTTCAAGGGGGACATCTGCTGGTGCTAAAATTAGCCCGCCACCCGAGCCTCCTGGTGGTGGGCCGGGAGGCAACTTTAAAATTTCAAATGGGGAACCTCACTTTTTATTGCAGTATCAGATTCTACATTAAAAAACGCGTATATTTTGTCTTAAACATATGTTTTGATTCTAGGTAGTTGCCGCTGTAATTCAAGAAAATCCATGTTCTCATTTTTGCGCGAAAATGGTTACGGACAAATAAAAAATACGTATTTAATTCGTTAATTTTGATTCGCTAAATATAAAACTCTCCCTCTCTCCCTATAGGGTGGGGTGAGAGAGAGGAATTAGAGTTTTGTAAATGTCCCCCTCGAAAATAATCAGCATTGGATTCTATTCATTTTTTCGTGTGAAGCTCATTTTTCGAGTTATTTTGGTTTGTCAACTTAAAATTTACACCCTGTGTAGGCCGGTCGGTGTGGCCGAGCGGTTCTAGGCGCTACAGTCTGGAACCGCGCGACCGCTACGGTCGCAGGTTCGAATCCTGCCTCGGGGATGGATGTGTGTGATCTCCTTAGGTGAGTTAGGTTTAAGTAGTTCTAAGTTCTAGGGGCTGATGACCTCAGCAGTTAAGTCCCATAGTGCTCAGAGCCATTTGAACCAACCATTTTGAACCAGCCACACCCTGTGTATGGCGTTTTTATTGCGTATACAAGACATAAAAGGGTAGTTCATTGGTAGAGCTGTCAATTGTACTCAGGTGATTCACATGAAAAGATTTCCGACGAGGATATGGCCGTACGACGGGAATTAACAGACTTTGAACGCCAAATCGTAGTTCGAGCTACACGCATGGAACAGTCCCACTCTTTGAAACTGTTTGGGAATTCAAAGGTCCGAGATGCACAGCGTCAAGTGTGTGCCGAGAATACCACTTCTCACCGTGTACAACGGAGTGACCGACGGCTTTCACTTAACGACCGAGAGCAGCGGTATCTGAGTGGAGTGTACAGCGCTAGCAGAAAAGCAACACTGCGCAAAATAGCCACAGAAATCTATGTGGGACGTGCGACAGACGAAACAGTTCGGGCAGTGCGGCGAAATTCGGCGTTAACGGGACATGACAGCAGACTACCAACGCAGTGCCTTTGTTAACAGCACGACATCGCCTTCGGTACGTCTCCTGATGTCAGATGAGTCCAGATTTCAGTCAGTGAGACCTTATGGTAGAGTTCGAGTCATCATCATCATCATCATCATCATCATTTAAGACTGATTATGCCTTTCAGCGTTCAGTCTGGAGCATAGTCCCCCTTATAAAATTCCTTCATGATCCCCTATTCAGTGCTAACATTGGTGCCTCTTCTCATGTTAAGCCTATTACTTCAAAATCATTCTTAACCGAATCCAGGTAGCTTATCCTTGGTCTACCCCGACTCCTACCGTCTACTGCTGAACCCATGAGTCTCTTGGGTAACCCTGGTCCTCCCATGCGTGTAACATGACCGCACCATCTAAGCCTGTTCGCCCTGACTGCTACATCTATAGAATTCATTCCCAGTTTTTCTTTGATTTCCTAGTTGTGAACACCCTCCTGCCATTGTTCCCATCTACTAGTACCTGCAATCATCCTAGCTACTTTCATATCCGTAACCTCAACCTTATTGATAAGGTAACCTGAATCCACCCAGCTTTCGCTCCCATACAACAAAGTTGGTCGAAAGATTGAACGGTGCACAGATAACTTAGTCTTGGTACTGACTTCCTTCTTGCAGAAGAGAGTAGGTCGTAGCTGAGCGCTCACTGCATTAGCTTTGCTACACCTCGCTTCCAGTTCTTTCACTATGTTCCCATCCTGTAAGAATATGCATCCTAAGTACTTGAAACCGTCCACCTGTTCTAACTTTGTTCCTCCTATTTGGCACTCACTCCGTTTATATCTCTTTCCCACTGACATTACTTTCGTTTTGGAGATGCTAATCTTCATACCATAGTCCTTACATTTCTGATCTAGCTCTGAAATACACTCCTGGAAATTGAAATAAGAACACCGTGAATTCATTGTCCCAGGAAGGGGAAACTTTATTGACACATTCCTGGGGTCAGATACATCACATGATCACACTGACAGAACCACAGGCACATAGACACAGGTAACAGAGCATGCACAATGTCGGCACTAGTACAGTGTATATCCACCTTTCGCAGCAATGCAGGCTGCTATTCTCCCATGGAGACGATCGTAGAGATGCTGGATGTAGTCCTGTGGAACGGCTTGCCATGCCATTTCCACCTGGCGCCTCAGTTGGACCAGCGTTCGTGCTGGACGTGCAGACCGCGTGAGACGACGCTTCATCCAGTCCCAAACATGCTCAATGGGGGACAGATCCGGAGATCTTGCTGGCCAGGGTAGTTGACTTACACCTTCTAGAGCACGTTGGGTGGCACGGGATACATGCGGACGTGCATTGTCCTGTTGGAACAGCAAGTTCCCTTGCCGGTCTAGGAATGGTAGAACGATGGGTTCGATGACGGTTTGGATGTACCGTGCACTATTCAGTGTCCCCTCGACGATCACCAGTGGTGTACGGCCAGTGTAGGAGATCGCTCCCCACACCATGATGCCGGGTGTTGGCCCTGTGTGCCTCGGTCGTATGCAGTCCTGATTGTGGCGCTCACCTGCACGGCGCCAAACACGCATACGACCATCATTGGCACCAAGGCAGAAGCGACTCTCATCGCTGAAGACGACACGTCTCCATTCGTCCCTCCATTCACGCCTGTCGCGACACCACTGGAGGCGGGCTGCACGATGTTGGGGCGTGAGCGGAAGACGGCCTAACGGTGTGCGGGACCGTAGCCCAGCTTCATGGAGACGGTTGTGAATGGTCCTCGCCGATACCCCAGGAGCAACAGTGTCCCTAATTTGCTGGGAAGTGGCGGTGCGGTCCCCTACGGCACTGCGTAGGATCATACGGTCTTGGCGTGCATCCGTGCGTCGCTGCGGTCCGGTCCCAGGTCGACGGGCACGTGCACCTTCCGCCGACCACTGGCGACAACATTGATGTACTGTGGAGACCTCACGCCCCACGTGTTGAGCAATTCGGCGGTACGTCCACCCGGCCTCCCGCATGCCCACTATACGCCCTCGCTCAAAGTCCGTCAACTGCACATACGGTTCACGTCCACGCTGTCGCGGCATGCTACCAGTGTTAAAGACTGCGATGGAGCTCCGTATGCCACGGCAAACTGGCTGACACTGACGGCGGCGGTGCACAAATGCTGCGCAGCTAGCGCCATTCGACGGCCAACACCGCGGTTCCTGGTGTGTCCGCTGTGCCGTGCGTGTGATCATTGCTTGTACAGCCCTCTCGCAGTGTCCGGAGCAAGTATGGTGGGTCTGACACACCGGTGTCAATGTGTTCTTTTTTCCATTTCCAGGAGTGTATTACTTTGCAAACTTTCAGTCAAATCTGCCATCACAACTATGTCATCCGCATATGCGAGACTGTTTATTTTGTGTTGACATATCTTAATCTCACCCAGCCAGTCTATTGTTTTCAACATATGATCCATAAATAATATGAATAACAGCGGAGAGAAAAAAATGGCTCTGAGCACTATGGGACTTAACAGCTGAGGTCATCAGTCTCCTGGAACTTAGAACTACTTAAACCTAACTAACCTAAGGACATCACACACATCCATGCCCGAGGCAGGATTCGAACCTGCGACCGTAGCGGTAGCGCGGTTCCAGACGGAAGCGCCTAGAACCGCTCGGCCACTCCGGCCGGCTAACAGCGGAGACAGGTTGCAGCCTTGTTTACCCCTGAAACTACTCTGAACCATGAACTCAATTTGCCGTCAACTCTAACTGCTGCCTGACTATCTATGTAAAGACCTTTAATTGCTTGCAAAAGTTCGAGTGTAGCGCAAAAATGTGTTTGAATATCTAAGGGACCAAACTGCTGAGGTCATCGGTCCCTAGTCTTACACACTACTTAAACTAACATAAACTAACTTACGCTAAGAACAACACACCCACCCATGCCCGCAGGGGGACTCGAACCTCCGGCGGGAGGGGGCGCGCAGTCGGTGACATGGGGCCTCAAACCGCACGGCCACTCCTCGCTGGTGAGCGTGGAGCAGATCCCATCAAAGTATGGACCTAAGTTGTCAACAAGCCACTGTGCAAGCTGCTGGTGGCTCCATGGTGGTGTGGGATGTGTTTACACTACTGGCCATTACAATTTCTACACCAAGAAGAAATGCAGATGATAAACAGGTATTCATTGTACAAATATATTATACTAGAACTGATATGTGATTACATTTTCACGCAATTTGGGTGCATAGATCCTGAGAAATCAGTACCCAGAACAACCAATTCTGGCCGTAATAACGGCCTTGATGCGCCTGGGCATTGAGTCAAACAGAGCTTGGATTGGCGTGTAAACGTACAGCTGCCCATGCAGCTGCAACACGATACCACAATTCATCAGAATAGTGACTGGCGTATTGTGACGAGCCAGTTGCTCGGCCACCAGTGACCAGATGTTTTTAGAGCCACGGGTCGTAACACATCTGAAATGAAACGTCCACTGTTCAAAGTGCCGTCAATGCGAAAAAGAGGTGACCGAGACGTGTAACCAGTGGCACCCCATACCATCACGCCGGGTGATACGCCAGCATGGCGATGACGAATACACGCTTCCAATGTGCGTTCACCACGATGTCGCCAAACATAGATGTGACCATCATGATGCTGTAAACGAACCTGGATTCATCCAAAAAAATGACGTTTCGCCATTCGTGGACCCAGGTTCGTCGTTGAGTACACCATCGCAGGCGCTCCTGTCTGTGATGCAGCGTCAAGGGTAACCGCAGCCATGGTCTCCGAGCTGATAGTCCGTGCTGCTGCAAACGTCGTCGAACTGTTCGTGCGAATGGTTGTTGTCTTACAGACGTCCCCATCTGTTGACTCAGGGGTCGAGACGTGGCTGCACGATCCGTTACAGCCATGCGGATAAGATGCCTGTCATCTCGACTGCTAGTGATACGAGGCCGTTGGGATCCAGCACGGCGGTTCCGTATTACCCTCCTGAACGCACCGATTCCGTATTCTGCTAACAGTCATTGGATCTCAACCAACGCGAGCAGCAATGTCGCGATACGATAAACCGCAATCGCGATAGGCTACAATCCGACCTTTATCAAAGTCGGAAACGTGATGGCACGCATTTCTCGTCCTTACACGAGGCATCACAACAACGTTTCACCGGGCAACGCCGGTCAACTGCTGTTTTTGTATGAGAAATCGGTTGGAAACTTTGCTCAAGTCAGCACATTGTAGGTGTCTCCACCGGCGCCAACCTTGTGTGAATGCTCTGAAAAGCTGATCATTTCCATATCACAGCATCTTCTTCCTGTCGGTTAAATTTCGCGTCTGTAGCACGTCATATTCGTGGTGTAGCAATTTTAATGGCCAGTTGTGTATGTGGAATGGATTGGGTCCTCTGGTCCAGTTGAATCGATCGTTGACTTTGGCTACGTTCGGCCTCTTGGAGACCATGTGGAACCTTTCATGGACTTCATATAGCCAAACAACAACGGAATTTTTATGGATGACAATGCGAAATGTTACGGGGCCACTACTATTCGCGACTGGTTTGAAGAACGTTGTGAACAGTTCAGGCGAATGATTTGTCGACCAGATAACCCAACATGAATCCCATCAAACATATATGGGACATAGTCGGACGTCAGTTCGCACACAAAATCCTGCAATGGCAGCGCCTTCAAATTATGGTCCGCTATAGAGGCAGCGTGGCTCAATATTTCGTCAAGGGACTTTCAGCGACTTACTGAGTCCATGCAAAGTCGAGCTGCTGTTGTAGGCCGGGTGAAAGGAGGTCCGACATGGTATTAGGAGGTATCCCATGGCTTTTGCCACATCAATGAATCTCCACATATGGAGCGAGCTGCCATTCGTTAGAGGAAATAGAAATTCCACATAAGTCGTCGTGTATCCTCCTACGATCACCTAACGACGACGCTTTCCGTTCTTTATAGCGTCATCAACAAACTGTTGTATATATATATTCTTGCCTATGCGTCAAATCACTTTCTATAAGGTTATTCATAACTACGCACTTGCTTTCAGAAGACGACTGCATTAAAAATAGCTATCTCCTCACATGTTTTGCAATCATAGTTATAGATTCACCAGTCTTTTACCATTTCAGTAACCAATTACGAGGAAGAATGCTATTTTTTATAAGAAATTAGGTTTGTAAAGATTATTGTTATTGTTAAGGAATCACAGTTTCACAATACAGTTTTGAACGCTAGTTTTTTCTACATTACTCAGTAGGCTGAATTACTTCCACCGTCTCCTCACGAAAATTTATTTTGTAATCGTGTTTCGCCAACTTACACTTAGCGGAACACATTCGTCGAAAGTAAAAAATGATGTCCTTAAAATAGATGCACTTCCTTACATTGCTCTTGGGCAATGTTTATTTTCTTTCGCTGTGCTGCTTGTTAACATTCACCACTTTCAAGCGATACCAAGTTTCCATTGTCGCAAGTTAAGTTTAGATGGTTCAAATGGCTCTGAACCCTATGGGACTTAACATCTGATGTCATCAGTCCCCTAGAACTTAGAACTACTTAAACCTAACTAACCTAAGGACATCACACACCTCCATACCCGAGGCAGGATTCGAACCTGCGACCGTAGTGGTCGCGCGGTTCCCGACTGAAGCACCTAGAACCGCTCGGTCACAGCAGCCGGCTGCAACCTAAGTCATGAAAATATAGTTAGGGCCTGTTAACATCAGTCAGGGAACCGGAAAATCATTCATAGTTATGCACTGCATTGCAAAATTATTATCAGGTTCCCTTCGGGTAATTTTCAGTTCAGATGCATTTCTTTGTCACACATTCTTGTTGTTATGGTTCAGCGCTACGTATTTACGTGTGTACCAAATACGAGGTGCAGTCAAGTTCTAAGGCCTCCGATTTTTTTTCTCTGGACTGGAAAGAGATAGAAACATGCGCATTGTTTTAAAATGAGGCCGCGTTCATTGTCAATACGGCCTAGAGATGGCAGCACCATACGGAAGATGGAATTTTACCGCCAGCGGCGAGAATGAGAACTGTTTTAAATACTTAAAATGGCGACGTTTTCCTTACTCGAACAGCGTGCAGTCATTCGTTTTCTGAATTTGCGTGGTGTGAAACCAATTGAAATTCATCGACAGTTGAAGGAGACATGTGGTAATGGAGTTACGGATGTGTCGAAAGTGCGTTCGTCGGTGCGACAGTTTAATGAAGGCCGAACATCGTGTGACAACAAACCGAAACAACCTCGGGCTCGCACAAGCCGGTCTGACGACATGATCGAGAAAGTGGAGAGAATTGTTTTGGGGGATCGCCGAATGACTGTTGAACAGATCGCCTCCAGAGTTGGCGTTTCTGTGGGTTCTGTGCCCACAATCCTCCATGACGACCTGAAAATGCGAAAAGTGTCATCCAGGTGGGTGCTACGAATGCTGACGGACGACCACACGGCTGCCCGTGTGGCATGTTGCCAAGCAATGTTGACGCGCAACGACAGCATGAATGGGACTTTCTTTTCGTCGGTTGTGACAATGGATGAGACGTGGATGCTATTTTTCAATCCAGAAACAAAGCGCCAGTCAGCTCAATGGAAGCACACAGATTCACCGCCACCAAAAAAGTTTCGGGTAACTGCCAGTGCTGAAAAAATGATGGTGTCCATGTTCTGGGACAGCGAGGGCGTAATCCTTGCCCATTGCGTTCCAAAGGGCACTACAGTAACAGGTGCATCCTACGAAAATGATTTGAAGAACAAATTCCTTCCTGCACTGCAACAAAAACGTGCGGGAAGGGCTGCGTGTGTGCTGTTTCACCAAGACAACGCACCCGCACATCGAGCTAACGTTACGCAACAGTTTCTTCGTGATAACAACTTTGAAGTGATTCCTCATGCTCCCTACTCACCTGACCTGGCTCCTAGTGACTTTTGGCTTTTTCCAACAATGAAAGACACTCTCCGTGGCCGCACATTCACCAGCCGTGCTGCTATTGCCTCAGCGATTTTCCAGTGGTCAAAACAGACTCCTAAAGAAGCCTTCGCCGCTGCCATGGAATCATGGCGTCAGCGTTGTGAAAAATGTGTACGTCTGCAGGGCGATTACGTCGAGAAGTAATGCCAGTTTCATCGATTTCGGGTGAGTAGTTAATTAGAAAAAAAATCGGAGGCCTTAGAACTTGAATGCACCTCGTAGAGATCGGAGTTTTGTTCAGTCAATTTTGCTACGTAAATTCGATGGTATTTTATTAAATTAATTTTGGATTTTATTCTTTCAAAATTCGATTTGTAATTTTACGTATAATTTATATTCTATTGGTTTGGGTGTTGGAGATCACACATTGCAGCACAGAGTTTCACAGGATAGCTTATTTAGTATACACTTTTACGTTTTCTAACTATATTGTGGTAAAAATTAATTACAATAAAATTACATGGCTTCAGTGGATATGGCGACTTATTTCATCATTAACGTATATCTAAGCACACCACTGGCAATGTTCAGCTTCAGGAAAGTGAAAGAATAGGAAACTAGTTTACATATACAACAAACAATAATAAAACAACACGGTTAAAATTGCTTGAATATTTTGGTGTAAGGGGTACGAGGTCGTTGCAGAGTAATGATGTAATTGAGATTTATTCAGTTTGTCACCCCAGTTACCGTTATTTATGGAAAAAAACACTTTCACAACACTGAACAACTCTGTAATGCAACACAAAACACGGAGTAATACATCAAATCTCAGGCAGATGCATGGGTAGTGTAATGTGGTTGCCGCTCTTCCCTTGCAGTCAGTGAATGCACACAGAGGTTGCATTCCGGTAAACTCTCCATGAGTAAACCTGTCAGGTCTGCTGTATATCACTGTTAACAAACAACTAACTCATCCTGACGAAAAAAAAAAGAAAGAACGAGACAGAATCGAGCAGTACTGCATGGAATTTCGAGTTCGAAGAATAAACTGGATTTTACTGTTGTCAACAACAAGTACCATGGGTGAATGGAACAAATGTTCCCATACAAGAGACACAGTGCATACCATCAACGTTTTCAGTGTTACGTAGACATTTTCAGTGCAGTACAGACATAAAGATAAATGAGGGCAAGAAATCAAGTGAAGTGCAATTATTCTGTATCGAGCCACCAGATACAAAGGGTCCCCTATACCGAAATACTCAGCACATACCCATGAACAACGTTCGAAATATTGTCGGTGGAGCTCTGGTTCACTCTTTACAAAGAGCAAGAATGATCGCATCTCACTTTAATGGGGAACTCATGACGATATTGTAGAATGGTAGAGATTCTACGGGTAGATCGAGCAATTAATGAAGAGACACTCTATCTAACTGAGGAGAAAAGAGCTTCATCTCAAAATTTGACTAAAAGAAGAGATAGATTACACTGTGGTAGCCTGATGCACCAATCAAGTTTGTTTGATAATAGAGCTGTAGGGAGGTGGTGGGGGGATATTTTAGAGGGAGACTAATTCTTGAAAGTAGCAAGCGTGTTCCAGTGCATGTGTAGGTTTCAGTAATTACGCAGAGATAGAGTGGTTTGTGCAGGATAGACCAGACTGAAGAGATGCATCGAATTACTCTTTGATGATAACGACGAAAACAACAACCACAACATCAACAGCGTTACCAGATGCTTTCGTGCCCGAATGTGTGCTGCTCAAATACGCTGATGCGCGGAAGGTCATGGAGTTGGCAACATTCTAAATTTCATTGACATGAGTTACCTTACTCCGAGTGCTAACAAAAAAAATGGTTCAAATGGCTCTGAGCTCTATGCGACTTAACTTCGGAGGTCATCAGTCGCCTAAAACTTAGAACTAATTAAACCTAACTAACCTAAGGACATCACACACATCCATGCCCGAGGCAGGATTCGAACCTGCGACCGTAGCGGTCGCTCGGCTCCAGACTGTAGCGCCTAGAACCGCACGGCCACTCCAGCCGGCGAGTGCTAACAGCTCCCAAGTGGAGTAAGGTAAACAACCGTTACCATTGGAGTTCAAAACTGTTCGCGTCACATTTCCTCCGATATACAAAGACGTGTGACAGCAGTACTCCAATAGATTCCCACGTCAGTTTCGATAACAGCTTCGAAAGCAGTCTTACGCCGGATGAAGGTAAATACGGTTACGTACTTTGTTTTCTTTCGTTTCTGTTATGATGCCATTTACAAAATATTTTCCAGACACCACCTAACATTATTGGAAAGAAATTTTAAGGGGCAAGGTGAACCATAAAGTAGCTGGTAAGCACAAATTTATTGTAATTACATATTCGATTATTTTACAGCCTGACGAGATAAAAAACAAAAAATACCTGAGTTGCCAAGGTTTTTGAAGCATTTTACACGCTGCACACTGTCAATTAGCACCTGTTATTCCTTAATATCGGAGAACGAGCTGATGAGAAAGTAGGAGGGGAGAAAAGCAGGCTGAAAACCGAGAGGAATCGATGGAAACTCTCCCGGGAAGCATAAACATCCGGCCGGAGCTGTTGTTTGGACAACCAAGTTCATTTACTCGCTTCTTTAATGGGCATACTGACGTAAGTGTTACCTTGGAAACCAGCAAGCACAAAAATGGGCCTACAAATAGTGACGGAGTGACATGGTGAAAGATTCATGAGGTAGGTATGCAACACGGTAAAAGCTTTTTCTGCGGCCGGCGAATAAAGAACAAATTGAACGCCTACAAAATGAAATGTAAACACAATTTAGGCAATGAGTAAGCAAACTATACTATTTCGCAGATGAAAATACTCCTTTCTCGAAATAATCAAGGCGTAGGACTTCGTATTTTTGATAACATTTTTAAATATGTATATGACTTGCACTACAACTATACCAGATTCCTACTGAAACTATAAAGTACCAAAAATTAAATATCTAATAGATACAAAATACTCATGGTATTAGCTTCTAATGTTTTGTATCACCACTCAGAACTTCCAGGAGTCTAAACGTTTACTTTTTATGTGTGTATCGTAAGTACACTGAATGGTACAGGTTTTCAGACGATGAAAAGAAATCTTGTATGAGATAAAAACTACGATTCTGTGAATCAAAGGATAAAAAAACGAATTGTTGTGGGAGAATGGAATTCGATAATGGGTAAAGGAAGAGAAGGGGCTATAGTTGGAGAACATGGACAGGACTGACGGAAACGCTTCAGGTGGAATTTTGCCCAAAACACAATTTAATTCATTCAAACACTTGGCTTAAGGATGCTGGAATAACGTCGCGTAATTAGAAGTAACCAGGAGACACTGGAAGGTCTTGTAGGGGCTACATAATAAACTAGATATTAGGAAAGCAGGTTTTAAACACAAATGTTCCCAGGAAGAAATATGGACTATAACCACACTTCGTTAATTATGATATGGAGACGATAGGTGGGACTTCCCTAAGAAGCAAGAAAACCGTTCTTTATAACATTCGTAAATATAGAAAAAGCTGTTCCCAACATTGATAGGAATACAATCACTGGAAGTTTGAAGTTATCATGGTTAATATACCGGGAGCTTCTGATTTTCCACAGTTTATATAGAAAACATACTTGAACAAAGGACATGGAAGAGAGGCATTAACTGAGAACAGAACGAGGTATAGCTACACATTCTGTTCCACAATATTCAATCTTACATGAAGTAAGCAACAAACGAAACACAGTAGAAATTAGGAAAATTAATTACATTTCGGGGAGAGAAAAGAAACATTTTACATTTTGATGACCAGTTGATTCTGTAAGGGACACCAAAGGGCTGGTAAAGTCAGTTAGTGAAACAAATACTGTCTTTCAAAAGAGGTTATAAGGTAATAATTAATAAGAGTAAAATGGGGGCAACGAAGTATAATCGAATTGAGAACAATTATAGATAGTTGTTTAGACTATGAAATTATACGCTAAAAGTAGTTGGCGAGTTTTACTGTTTGGGCGGCAAAAAACTGAGGAAATCGTATGAAAAGCAACAACGTGTTAACACATGTTTTATGAAAGTATGTGTTTGTAGCGTTATGTGGAAGTGAAGCTGATGGTAAGTAGTAAAGGCTAGAGAGAGTCTGAGAGATTAGGTAGGTATATTCAATGACTATAAAAGAAGTACTAAATCGAATCGGGTATAAGAGACCTTAACAGTACAACTTTACTTCACACATCCTGAGACATAACTTTATTAATTTAGTAGTAGCAGAAAGCGTAGGGGGTAACATTTTTAGAGGGATTCTAAAGTAGTAATAGAACAAACAGATTCAAATGGATGTACGTTGCGGCAGGTTTGTAAATGTGAAGAGACTTTCTGAAGACACAGCAGCTTGATCAATTTCTGGTGTGAAGACAGAAAATTGAAAGTTAAAGTCACACATTGTTCAGTAGTAACAGTGTGCTGAAATTCAATCTAACACAAATGCAACCTTCTTAGTTGACTAAACAGTTCTCATGGTGTTATTGTAGTTTTGAATTCACTCTGTGGCAGTTGCTCCTAGCAAGCTCAGGAACAAAATTTCCACTGTTTCTGAGAAACAACAGCAGAGGTATTCATGGACGTTTATTATCTGATTATTCACATACGTGATTATGCTGCCATTTACACAATTCAGAAATGTGACAAGGGTCCGTAGTACCCAGGTCAAAATCGATGTCGCACATGGGATTTTGCATTTAACAAACATACAATGTCTTTCACGAGACTAAGTTCCCAATGGTATGCGTGCAACCATCTCCCCGATAAAGTTATCAGAGTGATTACTAAAGCAGGTTTATCATCACCTGCTTGAGTAATACATCTTAACATAGTTGATTACTCTGATCTGAACGAAACTGCATCGGAAATCGAGAAATACCACGAAAACTGTATATTTTGATGGAAATGATGCTCTACGACCTGTTGAAAGCTAAATTAGTTTGTTATTTTCATGTTCCATGGATAATTTTGCTGGAAAATTCGCAATGAAGCGGAAAGAGTCATTTTACATTCACATCGCAAATAAATTTGTAAATATGGCTACTTGTTCATGTTTAATATACATAAGTGAGTGAGTAACTCCTACTAGTTTCATTATGGAACAGAAGAAGTTGTGGAAGAGAAACTTTTTCAATATGTTTTCAAATTTTACTTTGCTGTTTGTCAGATATTTTATATCAGTGGGTAAGTGATCTAAACTTTTTGTTGCAGCATTGTGCACACCTTTTTGTGCTAAAGACAACCTTAATGGGGAGTCATGGACGTAAATTTTCCTTCTGGTATTATGTATGTACATCATTGTTCCTTTTGAACTGTAGTGGTCTATTTACAAACATAAAAAGGTTCATGTTGGAATAGATATACTGTGAACAGTAGTCAAAGTACCCAACATCCTTAAAAAGATGTCTGCAAGGTGATTGTGTGTGAGTGCAACGTATTATTCTTAAACTACATTTCAGAGCAATGAAGAATTTATTTCTTATGGACACGTTACCCAAGCTCATTATTCCACGTAGATGACTTACCCCAGAACATTATTCCATCATGTGCGCAGTATGTAACAACGAAGGGATACAGTTCACGCCACTGTAATATAACGTGCACTTGATAAGACTTAATGTGCTAATAAATACAGAAGAGGTAATGGTAGACGCGATAAAAACCAGTAAGCAATGAAACGCACACTTTTCTATCATTTATAATAGATATCTCTTTAGAAAGTGGAAATCTGAGGATTATACACGAATAAAGTCAGATAAACCCTCATATCTGAATGCAGAACTGCTTACAGATGACAAAGTAACAACACAAAAAAGTGAAGATGGGCAGGAGATGGTGAAACATCGGCTAAACTAAATTTGGGCAGTATGTACTCTCACTGTTTGGTTCAAATGGGTCTGAGCACTATGGGACTTAACTTCTGAAGTCATCAGTCCCCTAGAACTTAGAACTACTTAAACCTAACTAACCTAAGGACTTTACACACATCCATGCCCGAGGCGGGATTCGAACCTGAGACCGTAGCGGTCGCGCGATTCCAGACTGTAGCACCTAGAACCGCTCGGCCACACCGGCCTGCTCTCACTATTTCCGTACGTAAGCCAATAGTTACTCCTTTTAGCGGAAATGAACTAAGTATAGTTAAAGACCGCAATCAATGAGAAGAGAATACAAACAAGTGTCACGTTTTTAACACCGAGCGAGGTGGTACGTGGTTGGCACACTAGACTGGCATTCGGGAGGACGACGGTTAAATCCCTATTCAGATTTAGGTTTCCCGTGATATCCGTAAATCACTTAGGGTAAATGCTGGGGTGGTTCATCTGAAAACGGAACGCCCGATATCCTTCCTCATCCTTCCTTAATCCGAGCTTGTGCTCCGTCTCTAATGACCTCGCTGTTGACGGAACGTTAACCTCTAATCCCCTTTTTTACGGTTTAAGTATCAGGACTGCGACACGAGTTATGGCTATGTTAATGACGTAGACGGAAAGCTGCAAATATTTTGATGAACATTTCGCACAATGGACAGATAAATACAACAAGACTGCAAACCATACGAAAAATCAAATTTTATTAGAATAACTCGTCTTCGTTGCTGTCGTATGAGAGCGACAGTTCGTTAAGAAAGGAAAGAAGGCAGCAGAATACCATCAGCAGAAATGAGATTAATTAGAGATTGCTCTGGAAGGAATCTAATTACAAGCTAGTGAATGTGTATTGTTAAAGAGAATAAAACCGAAAAGAGAGATGGCAGGTGGGGGGAGGGGGGCACTGTATGAACAGAATGAGAGCTGAAAGTTTACTCAGGAAAATCCTCGGTTATAACACTGAAGGAAAGAGAGATTTGCGTTGAAGGAAAGAGAGATTTGCGTAGACTACGAAACAGATGGTCATAAACTCCGTGACGACGCAATAGGTGGACTTCGAAATGGAAGAGGACGAAACAGAAGAAATCTATGAGAGTAACACAATATCAATTAGCAGAGAAATTGTGTGGGTGTCATTACTCATGGGAATAAGCGTGCATTTTTAAAATGTACTTCCTCATTTATAAGCTTCAAAAGAGACTTAGCATTACGCGAAGGGATATTGCGCAATGTTTATTTGACACTCACATGTGATGTGTCGGACTGTTCCAGCGAATTCCAGTGAACCAGTAAAAGTATCGAAGTACCTTTTTTTCGCTAAGCTGTGGCCGAGAATGTGGCTATATTTCTGACAAATGGAAGTAATGCTTTAATGTTTATAGCTGCGCAATTATGAGAGCGACTAATTTTAATGCAAGTACACAATTAGAGCACTTGCCTGCGAAAATCAAAGGTCCCGAGTTCGAGTCTGGGTCCGGCACACAGTTTTAATCTTCCAGAAAATTTCAAATATATATTTTTTGTGACACTGGGTAGGGCCTTCAAAGAGGACTCTAACGACACAGCAATTTACATTTACATGTACCGCACATGTGCGGGACTTGATCAGGTAAAGAGATGACTGAGCCATAAAATACTGTCACGCAGTCAGGAGCGGACGTCTGACAAATATATGCCCTACTGTACCAAATTCGAATAAACACATAATTTGGGTACGATATGTGCCTTTATTGTTATGACTGTCGCATCAAATGTTCAAAGTGTTGACTTTCGGCACTGATACATGGTATAAAGTGATTTAGGACAGATCAGTCTGTACGCTGAATTTCATCTGGACTTATCACGTCACAGAACATGGCATTTCATAGCTTCGGTAGTCGTCGATATCTCATTGCACATCTTTCATTTGTTTTAATTTTCCCAAAGATAAAAATCGAGAGGTGTTAAGTCTGTTGAGCGTTCATGTCATTTTGTGTTTCCCGAACAACCGATCCAACCACCAGCAAATGCTCAGAACAGAAGGTCTGCAACTGTCGGTCCGGAGTGTGTGGAACATCCAGCAGATTGGTACCAGATGGATTGTCTCATGTCCAGTGGGATGTCTTCCTATAGTTGCAACAGCATGCCTGTTCAGAACTGTAGAGACGTGTAGCCATTTCAGTCTAGTCAGTAAAACACGGCCCGAGGATGAGATCCGTAAAAAGCCCGCAGCACACCTTGAAAGACCAGGAATATTGTTTCCCACTTCCTTCAGCCTATCAGAATTTTTAACTGACCAGTAGCGCATATTCTGAGGATTGATTTTTCCCATGGGTTCTGAACAATGCTTCATTTGTAAACAAAATCTTTTACTAGATTGAGGCATAAGTTCGTAGCGTTTTTACTGGATGTTCGTACTACTGCTGCTATCGCTTTATTTATCGATTGTTATTTTTTATTTGTAGTTCACTGTTGCTATATGAGTCTACATGTTGCCATTCTCTCATTTGGAGATAGTGAGTGGAGCTGTGGACGCTAGAAAATGGAGTGACAAGAGGAGAAATCGTAACATTTCAGACATATTCTTCTGTCTGGATTGCCGGCCGAAGTGGCCGTGCGGTTAAAGGCGCTGCAGTCTGGAACCGCAAGACCGCTACGGTCGCAGGTTCGAATCCTGCCTCGGGCATGGATGTTTGTGATGTCCTTAGGTTAGTTAGGTTTAACTAGTTCTAAGTTCTAGGGGACTAATGACCTCAGCAGTTGAGTCCCATAGTGCTCAGAGCCATTTGAACCATTTCTGTCTGGATTCATTTCTTATTTTAAATAGGATCGTTTTGGTATTAGTCACGCTTCACGTTCAGGAAGTGTGTAGGAAAGCTATGAAGATCGTTTAGACGTATTAATCCACAATGATCCAAGTTATTCTACTCGAGAACTGGCAAATGTGATGAAATATGATCACAAAAATCAGCTGGTGACCACCTGTGCATCCCTCATTGCTATTCGTCAGTTGGATCTTGAACAACACCGACCATTCATATCGTGCATCGTTGCTGGTGACGAGAAATTGTGTTTTTTGCTTGTCAGTCCGAGAACAATGACTGCGTGAAGTGATGTTGCTCCACGATAATGCCCGCCTGCATCCTGTCAGACTGACAAAAACAGTATTCAAGAGTTGGGTTGGGAAATCATTCCGCACCCACCTTATTCACCTGATCTTACAACCTCAGACTTTCACCTATTCTGCTCTCTATCGAACAACCTTCAAGGAACTTCCTTTCCGGATGACAGAACAGGGCTCGTCGAATTTCTCGCTTCAAGATCACGTCATTTCTACATTCGTTACCCCAGCGTTAATAGACTGTTGTAAATAGTGAAGGATAATATATTACTGATAAGTTAAGCCTTCGTTATGTCTATCTATTGTGTTTATTAAACTTATGGAAAAACACTTCGAACTCATACACCAATCCAGCCGGCCGTTGTGACCGAGCGGTTCTAGGCGCTTCAGTCTGGAACCGCACGACCGCTACGGTCGCAGGTTCGAATCCTGCCTCGGGCACGGATATGTGTGATGTCCTTGAGTTAGTTACGTTTAAGTAGTTCTAAATCTAGGGGACTGATGACCTCAGATATCCCGTAGTGCGGCTGGTCCCGGCGGAGGTTCGAGTCCTCCCTCGGGCATGGGTGTGTGTGTTTGTTCTTAGGATAATTTAGGTTAAGTATTGTGTAAGCTTAGGGACTGATGATCTTAGCAGTTAAGTCCCATAAGATTTCACACACATTTGAACATTTATTTTCTCCCATAGTGCTCAGAGCCATTTAAACCATACACCAACCATACACCAGTTTACGTTGACACCATTCAGAAACCATTGCCATGAAGCATTTAATGAGGAGAAATGTGGAAAGGACGAAATGCGATGGAGTGTAGTAATCCCAGAATTATTCTTTGGGTGGTCGCACTGGTACATTCGAACTGCCTCATAGTGACGTATCGATTGTTTGATGTTGCTGCTTAACTATTAGATATATTTCTCTCATCAGCTACTGTTCTCTTTAGTGCGCGTATTTTATTTACCACAATACTAGAAGTTGACAGAGTTTATAAAAATTTTTGCAAACACAGATAGCGCGGGTGACCGTGATCAGAATACGTTTCAACACACCGCGTCAGTCCAAAAAGTATCGGGAGTGGATTAATAAGAAATACACTCATACTCATAAATTAAGGATAACTGCAGAATGTGGTGCCACCCAACGTGGCATTACACAACACTGGCGCACATAGTATAGGCACATAGGGAACACACACCACACAGATCAGTAAGTCCATGGTATTGGTGACAAGTTGAGAAAACTGTTCCGAAACATATGTGCTACAAAACGCCATTATTTCCTGTGCATATACCCCGACATCAGTATGGGATATGATCACCACGCACACGAATACCGGCCGCAGAACGGGTTGGCATACTCTGGATTAGGTGGTCGAGCAGCTGCTGGCGTATAGCCTCCCATTCTTGCGCCAGTGCCTGTCGAGCTCCTGAAGTGTCGTAGGGGTTTGATGACGCGCAGCGATAAGTCGACCGAGAGCATCCTAGACGTGCTCGGTGGGGTTCAGATCTGGAGAACAGGCAGGCCACTCCATTCGCCTGATCTGTTTCAAGGTACTCCACGATGGCAGCTCGAAGGGGCCGTGAGTTATCATCCATCAGGAGGAAGGTGGGATCCACTGCACCCCTGAAAAGGCGGACATACTGGTGCAAAATGACGTCCCGATACACCTGACCTGTTACAGTTCCTCTGTCAAAAACATGCAGGGGTGTACGTGCACCAGTCATAATCCCACCTCACACCATCAAATCACGAGCTCCATACAGGTCCCTTTCAAGAACATTAAGGGGTTCGTATCTGGTTCTTGGTTCGCGCCAGATGAAAACCCGGCGAGAATAACTGTTCAGACTATATCTGGACTCGTCCGTGAACATAAACTGCGACCACTGTTCCAATGACCATGTATTGTGTTCTTGACACCAGGCTTTACGGGCTCTCCTGTGACCAGGGGTCAGTCGAATGCACCTTGCAGATCTCCAGGCGAATAAACCATGTCTGTTCAGTTGTCTGTAGACTGTGTGTCTGGAGACAACTGTTCCAGCGGCTGCAGTAAGGTCCCGACCAAGGCTACCTGCAGTACTCCGTGGCCGTCTTCAGTCACTGATGGTGAGATATCGGTCTTCTTGTGGTGTTGTACACTGTGGACATCCCGTACTGTAGCGCCTGGACACGTTTCCTGTCTGCTGGAATCGTTACCATAATCTTGAGATCACACTTCGTGGTACACGGACGGCCCGTGGTACGACCTGTTGTGTTTGACCAGCCTCCAGTCGCCCTAGTATTCTACCCCCTCATAACGTCATCAATATGTGTTCTTTGAGCCATTTTCAACACACAGCCACCATTAGCACGTCTGGAAACGTCTGCATACTTACTAGATGCACCGTGCTCTGACATGCACCAGCCGGCCGGTGTGGCCGAGCCGTTCTAGGGGCTTCAGTCTGGAACCGAGCGACCGCTATGGTCGCAGGTTCGAATTCTGCCTCGGTCATGGGTGTGTGTGATGTTCTTAGGTTAGTTAGGTTTAAGTAGTTCTAAGTTCTAGGGGACTGATGACCTCAGATGTTGAGTCCCATAGTGCTCAGAGCCATTTGAACCATTTTTTGACATGCACCAACACACCTCTGCAATGCGGACTGCTGCCAGCACCACCGTGCGACGACCGCAGGTCAACTGCACCGCATGGTCATACCCTGAGGTGATTAAAACCCGCAAACCGCCCACCAGAGCGTTGTTTCACCATGTATCAACATTGTCCTTAATTTATGAGCATGAGTGTAGATAAAAGTTAAGATGGTGGTTTTAATGTTTCGGGTGTTCTACATAGCCTCTCCCCAGTTGAAAACAACGCACAAAACAATAATACAGCCATGTGAAACTGTTAGAAAAGTGCCGGCCGGTGTGGCCGAGCGGTTCTATGTGCTTCAGTCTGGATCCGCGCGACCGCTACGGTCGCATGTTCGAATCCTGCCTCGGGCATGGATGTTTGTGATGTCCTTAGGTAGCAGTTCTGAGTTCTAGGGGACTGATGACCTCAACTGTTAAGTCCCATAGTGCTCAGAGCCATTTTTTTTGTTAGAAAAGTCCTTCTGTGGTGTGTTGTTCAACTCGCGCTTTGCATTGGTTTGAATGTAGGTTCCGTTGTCAAAGCGCTGACACGTCATGCGAATTTCTGCACTTTGTCGCTTGGTGGCATGTTTGTATTGATAGCACCAAGTCTCGTCGCCCGTGGCGATATTTTCCAGAAAAGAATTGTTCGCGTATTCATTTCATTAAAGTTGCAGCTAACATCCACTCACTGCTGTTTGTGGTTTGGAAGTCAAGCTGTTCGGGACAAACTTAATACAGAACTTTTTTTCATCAGAACATTCCGAAAAATATCTTGAACACTAAATTTAGAGAGACTGCTCCACAATGCTCAACATCGTTGACACATTACTTAACTTTGCGTTCACACAACTCACTGTGTAACACTATCCTGAGGGCTTAATGCTTCCCATTTAAATTAACCGCTTTTTAAAGATACTTTTCCCCACACAAGGGATGCCAGGAGTAACACTATAACAACAGACAGGAGAATGAATGTTCAAAATATCGTCTGCCACAATACGTATACGGGCACGCACGATGATACTACGTGCGGTTTACATATAGATACTAGTAGATAGTGTCGGAAGTTCCATGCGGCTTTTCGCGGATGATGCTGTAGTATACAGAGAAGTTGCAGCGTTAGAAAATTGTAGCGAAATGCAGGAAGATCTGCAGCGGATAGGCACTTGGTGCAGGGAGTGGCAACTGACTCTTAACATAGACAAGCGTAATGTATTGCGAATACATAGAAAGAAGGATCCTTTATTGTGTGATTATATGATAGCGGAACAAACACTGGTAGCAGTTACTTCTGTAAAATATCTTGGAGTATGCGTGCGGAACGATTTGAAGTGGAATGATCATATAAAATTAACTGTTGGTAAGGCGGGTGCCAGGTTGAGACTCATTGGGAGAGTCCTTAGAAAATGTAGTCCATCAACAAAGAAGGTGGCTTACAAAACACTCGTTCGACCTATACTTGAGTATTGCTCATCAGTGTGGGATCCGTACCAGGTGGAGTTGTCAGAGGAGATAGAGAAGATCCAAAGAAGAGCGGCGTGTTTCGTCACAGGGTTATTTGGTAAGCGTGATAGCGTAACGGAGATGTTTAATACACTCAAGTGGCAGACTCTGCAAGAGAGACGCTCTGCATCGCGGTGTAGCTTGCTCGCCAGGTTTCGAGAGGGTGCGTTTCTGGATGAGGTATCGAATATATTGCTTCCCCCTACTTATACCTCCTGAGGAGATCACTAATGTAAAATTAGAGAGATTAGAGCGCGCACGGAGGCTTTCAGACAGTCGTTCTTCCCGCGAACCATACGCGACTGGAACAGGAAGGGGAGGTAATGACAGTGGCTCGTAAAGTGCCCTCCGCCACACACCGTTGGGTGGCTTGCGGAGTATAAATGTAGATGTAGATGTAGATGTAAGTCCAATGCGTCAGCAGCCCACTTCTCATAACTGAGTTGTAGCCAGTTTGCTTACCTCACATTTTGTAGACGCTGCTCCGATTCGTTTCTTCTCATCGGTCGCGAACTCTAATGCGTGTGCAACAAACAGAACATAATAATGTCGCAAATGGGTAGGTTTAAATGGTTAAACATAATGAGAATTGTAAAATGTTAGGATCCCAACTAATTTTGTTTTATTTATCCAACTGCAAAATTAGTAAAACAGATTCTAGAGCCACTGTATCGTTCATATTCATAAGAAGATTCCCTGTCATTAGTCATTAGTTCCCGAGCACCGCCAAAGTCACAAAATGCTTCACACGGTCGTAGAATCCACACGATATCGCACAAATACCTTTTCCGAGGCAACTTTAACAATTAATTCTGCCTTGTCGTGGAGTCGCACTTCATACACTAGTTCGGGTGTTGCCACCTCAAAAACCGATTGGAGGCTAATCTGGGAATAACACAACATCGCACAAGTAGGTCAGCCGAGGCAATTTTTCTTCAGCAAACTGTTACGTCCTCACATGAGATACGATTTTGTACACAGGCATATGTATTACCTTCTCGGAAACGGATCGTTGACTAGTATCGAGCTATCTAGCAAGCTGAAGCCACGACGTTGGGATCAAGGATTTAATTCAAACTATGTAGACCTTTAGTAAACCATTAAAATGACGTAATGTGCACGTAGTAAGATGCACTACTCTGGCAGTTGCGAGGAAATTGCAAGAGTAGTTTCACACGTATATTACGTAACTGAAGTATCTATACGACGGTATAAGCCGTAAGAAGTCAGTGGGGTCAAGCGGCTTCTTTTTGCAGCCTATATTAAATGATGATTTGACTATGGTTGTTTGATTTTCATGAAAATACCAAGGCAATCTGATAAAAAAAGCGGTTAGCGTTCGCACTTTGCAGAAGGGTCGTGGACGAGGCGACGGCTCGAATCGTCATGACATTCATTATCTGTAGTAGTCGAAGAACAGGGAGTCACTGTCATTTTGTGGTATAGGTGTAAATTCTGTGATATTAAAAGAATGTGCACCACATTCCTCGTTCTTGCTACATTAGCAACTTCTCACCGCTACGCACGTTAACAGCCAAATGGGGCCTGCCTCTCTGTCTCCAGCTCGAATCGTAGAGGTGCAAAGTAGTTACGGGTACCTTCGCATATATAAGGGATTTCGCAAATCACGAGAGGCACACATTGTCAGGAAAACTCTATGCGTTTCTTCGTTCACTTGAGGATAGTTATAAATATGTTTGTTTTAGTAATTAAATTTAATCAAAAATAGTAAGTAATCAAATAAATTGAAATTCACTAAAATTTCATGCAAATACACGAGGTTTTTTAATTATGTTACCTCTAAAAGACACATAAATTAAATAACATGACCAGTGATGAAAAAATATAGATTAAAAATTATGTTTGAGCAGGAGTCGAACCGTTGCCTCATAAACGTTCGTCTTACGAGGCTCAAACGCTAACTTCTTGACACCATGACCTCTGACGTTGAGCTCCTACGCACAGGTACATAGGGCACGTAGTAATTTTAGTAGTTTTAGTGTGTTTCAGGCTTTGTGTTGGATCGTAAGGAGATGCTCGTTCCATGTTGGTTTTCTTTTGAGAGTTAGTCGTAAGAACTTTACTTTGTTAGAGGGATGGGCTGGTTGTAGGTTGAGAGATGTAAGTCTGGACGACGGAAACAGCACCCTTTTAAACTCGCACACCGCGCCACTGTCCATGCGATGAAAGATACATAGGCGCTAGAGATGCTAACCGGCGGCAAAAAAGTGCAATGTGCATGAACTATATCTGTGGCTGCGCAGTCGATCCACGCGGGGACTTCGAAGTATCAGTCTGAGCTTCAGTGTCGCGATGTCATTTTAAGTTTATTACAGAAAGCGCCGGATTCCTTCACTTATTCAGACTGAAGACGCTGTCTCTATTAATCAAATCTGTGGCCAAGCGAATTACAGTTGCCTAATTCACCACCGCATCCCAGAAAGATGATTTAGACGCTAAAATTTCGACGTTTTTGTGCAACATAGAGTGACTTGTATCAATATAGTGTTCTGGCACAGTCGATTTCTTTGGTTGTAAGAAGCGGGTGTACTTGCGGGAAATTCACAAAGACTCCGCTTTCAGAATCCTTATCATTTATTAAAAGTGCGCGTCATATATCTTGGCGGCCGAGTTTAGGTTCGTTCTGCGCATCTGACGTCACAAAACACAGTCAGCCAATGAACAGAGAACGACGTTGCCAGATCTCGACTGCAGTGCAGAGCACGGACGAGTGTTTTCAGTTTTAGAAACGTTCAGTCATAAATAAAGTAATAGAACAAAAGCAATGTCTTGATAGCAGACTTTCTTTTATAGAAAGTTTGGAAAAAGCATTTTTTATACCAATTGCTTCATATTCTATTAATTAATTAAACCAAACAAGCAATAAGACTCCTAATTCAGGCGATAGCAAGGAAAGGTGTTTGTTTCAATCTCACGAACTGCTTTTTCGCAATAAAGAACAGCGGTAATTGTTTATTTCCTATTGTACTTCGACGCAGCATGAGTAATTCACAATCATACCAACAGTGTTTATAAGTAGTTGCGTGAGGTGTTAGACTCCTTATGGAGCTACATTGTTCGATGAGCTGAGGTAGCGGAACGGTTAAGGTGTTCGGCTGCCAAGTGGAAGGTTATGAGTTCAAACCTTGAGCGGTGCTAAATATTTTCTTTATTTAAAAACAATATTGGAGTGCCTTCACGAATTTTATTCGTTTGAATGAAATTTCTTGTGCTTTGCCTCTTCATTAACTTTTTCGCTGCTGCAGACACGTGCTCCCCGCATTCCGCGCTGTGCGCGATTTTGTCATCACTGCACTTCTTGCCTGTGCAGACACATGGTGTTCCCACTGCTTTGACACACTTATCATTCGATTTCACAAAAACTATTTGGCCAAAAACTTTGATTTTTACACGTCTTCTTGACTGATACCTTCCCACCATAAATTACTTAATTTTGTTTTGATGTGCAGCATTAAATGTAGTAAACCATTGCACGAAATTTTGAAGAGTTTGCAGAGGTAAAAGTCCATAGCGTATACTTTCCGTATGGTCGATTTTGGTTGCCACAATGTTGAGAATGAAATGTGGACAAGATACCTAAATTTCATATAATATTTACTGTATAACAATATCTCATTTAATTTAAGTACCACATAGGTGTCATATGTAATATTGAGAAATATTCCGTCTTTCGCGACTGTAATAAAAGTTATATTTACACAGGGCGCGTTTGGCTTTATTTTAAAGCACTTCCATCGGTGAAAGGTATGGCACATACACAATGGTATTCATGTTCTATTTCTTGATTTTGTTCCACAGTCGCAGTTTTACCAATGGTATTGAAATATATCCCTCTTCTGCAACTGTAATAAGCGGCTATTTAGACCAGACGCGTTTCTCTCTTTTGAAGCATCATAAGAGGACTGTATTTTGTGTCCTCCATTGCCAAGTCACCTTTCGTAGTTTTGTGCTGCGGTAGGACAATATTCAACGTTTGTGTTGGCTCATCAGTGTTTTAGCAAATAAATGCTGTTTGTGTGTGCCACACACTTCACTGACAGACGGTATATTCAAGTCCTAATGCTTTTGTATGTTCACAGTTTTGTTTAATGTATTTTGTCTACTTTCTTTTGATTGATTGAAGTGCTTTAAAATAAAGCCAAACGTGCCCAGTGTAAGTAAAACTTTTGTTACAGTCGCGAAAGGTGGAATATTTCTCAATATTACATACGACACTTATGTGGTACTTAAATGAAATGAAATATATAGGTATCTTGTCCACATTTCATTCTCAACATTGTGGCAACTAAAATCGACCATCTGGAAAGTATACTCTATGGACTTTACCTCTGAAAACTCTTCAAAATTTCGTGCAATGGTTTACTATATTTAATGCTGCATAACTGCGTTGAACATCGAAACAAAATTAAGTCATTTATGGGGGGAAGGTATCAGTCAAGAAGATAGGTAAAAATCTAATTTTTTAGCCAAATAGTTTTTGTGGAATCGAATGATAAAGAGTGTCAAAGCAGTCGGAACACAATGTGTCTGCACAGGCGAGCAGTGCAGTGACAAAATCGCCCACAGCGCGGAATGCAGGGAGCACGTCTTTGTAGCAGCGAAAGGGTTAATGCGGCCGTGGTGGCTTTACTTCATGAACTGCGCGCTCCCCCCTAAACGTAAGCTTGCGAACTATGCTATACTATGGCGCTGCTTCTCTTGGCGCGTGCGTCGTGTGCAACTGGCAACGCAGCAATCTCCCGCGTCTAGGCGGGCATGCGCGAGCCGCCAAGATAAAAGAATTGAACTATAGTAGAAGTTTTCTTTAAGAGATTTCAGCTTTGTTCAAATATGTAATGACCTCGACGTACTATTTACTTAATAATGAATGTTTCGAACAGGCTGACAGTGTTGCCATGGCTAGTCCCTTGTTGTCCTTGGTAGCCAATTTATTTATGGAGGACTTTGAGGAAAATGCACTTTGATATGGTGTCTTAAATCGCACGTTATTTTGGAGGTCTGTTGACGACATACTTGTAATGTGGCTCCATGGTGAAGATAAATTACAAGAACTTGTAAACAATTTGAATTCCATCCATCACAAATCCATTTTACAATGGAATTTGAAAAGAAGACATGATTTCCACTTTTAGATGGCTTGGTTGGACCCAAAGATTATGGCACCGTGGGACATACAGTATATTGGAAACCGAGGCATACAGGTTTATATTTACGTGCAAATAGCTGCCACCGTTCTTCACAAACGATGGGAGTGTTTTCAGAACTTCAGTTCACAGAGCACACATTATTGCTGACAAGAGCGGTCCGCAGGACGACCTCCTTCACTTAAACAGAGTTTTTGAAGCCAACAGGTATTCTCTGCAGCACATACCACAAGCCGCTACGAATGAAACCAAGGATAGTCATAAGTAGTGCAGAAGAAGACATAAAGAGTTTTAAATCTTTGGATTTCCTGGCATACATGGGAAGCCTATCGTCAAAAATAGGACGGATCCTCAGCAAGCAAAAAGTAAAAGTGTTTATCATCCTCCACCGAAGAGAGCTGCACTGTTGGGTTTCGTTGACGCTCCGGAAGGCAGGTGTTTACAAGATCCCTTGCGAGTGTGCCCTCTCATACACCGGACAGATGACTTGTACATTTCACGTGAAAGGTGGACATGGCGGATATATACAGGTGGCCTGGACATTTATTTGCGGATAGTTTCAGAATGAGTGGAAATGGCAAATTACGAGAATGACAGTTGTGTGTGACTAGTGGAATAGTCGATTTCTGACAGTGACATTAGTATGTCAGAACGTCTGTACCATTGGCTCAGTTCTAGGATGGAGAAGAGTCAAATATTGGAGATGAAGTAAGCTGGCATAACTTTTAGCGTAGTGCATACTGGAGGAGGATTTTGGTGAAGAGAATTTTTAGGAGTTAGTAATCTGATGCAAGGATAGACAGACTCAGCGTTTATGGAACAGAGAGAATGGATTTGCACTACAGATATGTTTTTAAGATAATAATTTTTGCTGGCGCGTACTGATAATGACAGTGATTCTTGTAACAGAACAGTCTGCCTCTCTACCTCAGTTAGGTCATTACAGGTTAATTCATTTGAGTTTGCAGTCCTAAAAGCATTACTTTGTATTTTGTGAAGAAAGTAATGTTCTTGGTTTTCAGTGAGTTTTATGTTCTTGTAAAATAACAGTTTAAAACCCAGCATTGTCATTGTAATGAACGGATTAGTATTTTCAATTCAAGTGACAAGTTTTTTTAGTACGAGAAAATCACCCCATTCTTTCTCCCAGTAGTTTAGTTCTACTTTAGCATATTTTAGCTGGCGCAATTTCTTCATGTTGTGCTGTTCCTGCTGATTATGCTGTAATTTTTCAGGCTAGATCCTTCTACTATTTTAATGTTTCATTCATTTCTCATCTGACGTTTCCAGTGCGCAAATTCTAAGCATCTTATTTGTAATTTATATTTTTCATTGGCTAGTGAACATTGTGTGCTGCATAGTGTTGCTACGTAATTTCAGTGCTCACTTTTCTTTTTTTTGCGGGGTGGGGAGGAAGGGGGGGGGCAATGTACAGTTTGATTTTGGTAGTGGTTTTTGAGCAACAGTTTTGATTTAATTTCCTCACAGTGAACGCCAATTACTTTTGCCTTTGTGTGAATGTGTGCACTATTGCGAACAATAGGAATTTCAGTTCAACCATATTATAGCAGAGTACAGTACATTCAGTTTTGAGTAAAAAGCAGGCAAACATTTTAACGTCCGTGAAGGAACGAACGACAGAGTCAGAGAAATAACATTCACATGACAGATGTGTGGAACGTAGCAGGTACACTGCCTCTTACAGCCAAATAAATCGGCGGTGCCAGAACACAGTATTGATACTGGTTACTCTATGTGGTCCGAAAGCATTGAATTTTAGCGTCTGCATCATATTTATGGACCTGGGTGGTGAAAGAGCCAATTGAAATTCGCATGGCGACGTATGATGTCGTGACAGTGCAAATCAGAATGATACATCGACATCCCAGCGTCTATCGACTGCGCAGTCACGGATATAATTCATTCACATTGTACTACTTTGCCGCCGATCAACGTCTCTAGGACCTGTGTGTCTGTGGCTGCATGCATGCATGGGTCGCGAGTTTAAAATGACGAAGCGAGTGCTGGAGCGTCATTCTTTTAGGCTCTCTATGAAGATGGCTGAACGATACGCAACCGAAGAAATAAAAGGAAGGAAGTTTGGATTTAACATCACGTCTATATCAAGGTCGATGGAGCAGAAGCTCAGACTGTATCGTGCCCTTTTAAAGAAACGTCCCGGCATTTGCCTGGAGCAGTTTAAGCAAATCTGGATGACAGGACGCGGGTGTGAACCGTCGTCCTCCTGAATGTGAGTTCAAATGGTTCAAACGGCTCCGAGCACTTTGGGACTTAACATCTGAGGTCATCAGTCCCCTAGACTTAGAACTACTTACACCTAACTAACCTAATGACATCACACACATCCATGCCCGAGGCAGGATTCGAACCTGCGACCGCAGCAGCAGCGTGGTTCCAAACTGAAGCCTCTAGAACCGCTCGGCCACAGCTGCCGGCTCGAATGTGAGTCACCTCGCCTGGTACAGCCAAAACATTAGAGGAAGAAGCGGAATATATGCGGCTGCACACGTCAAATTTAATGGATAAGGATTATGTTTCATTAAAAAAAAGGGTCGATGTCATAACTCGTGGGCTATAAACAAAAAAATTATTATCCGCTTACGTCAAAACATTGTCGATTACGTGCTAGGAAAACCCCAGATTGACGTATTCATACTATCTGGTCATATTTTAGATGGTCTGTATTAGCTGCCTTGCCGTGAAAGGCAGTGCCTATAAAGCTGGAATTGAGGCCCACACGTTGATAAACCGTAATGTCTCTACAACGTGCGCACTACCTTTTTTGATCCTTTGCCGGTGTTGGCCAAATTCCAATAGTAAGAAAAATCTTTCCTACAAAGGGTTGCGAATCGGCGAGCCACAGAAAATTTGTTTATCGGCAGGTAATAGCTGATTTCCGCAGGCGACGATACTGTATGGGTTGTTTGAGAAATACCGTCTTCGTGAATTATTTATTAGGAAAACATCGTCCATCCGGCGGGAATCTAGATTCGGAACACCGGCAGTTACTGTGCAAATAAGCCGTGCAAAGAACCTCAAGATGTTATGAACGGTAACGGCATTTACAGAACTGACGTGATAAACTCAACATAAAAACGTTCAAGACGATTTATTTTTATTTATTTATTTATTTATTTATTTTTTTGCGTCGAACGAAGACGTTAACATGTTGGTACAACTGTGCCGCAGTTTAGGCACAATTTAGCAGGAGAATGCCTGAGTCCTATGGGCGAAATTTTTGCACCCTTTTCCGCCGCATCAAACGGTGCGAGCGTTTTCTGGCTTAGTTTCGAACGAAAAGCGATCTCTTCAGAAGGAAAGCTTATCATTGGAGAGTTTCATTTTCTGCGTGTCTATTCGATGGAACAAAGCACTTAACCCACGACGCAAGGTGCTGTATCGACCGTTTTAACAGCTAGCTCTCGTTATCCACCCTCAGATTTTTTCCTCCGTGTCCATCAATCACAATTCCTCTGCTACGGATGAAGTTGTGCGAGCGTCTTAACTGGTTTCTTTGTCAGGCCTAGAACAGTACGTTTCTCGCAGTTGCAATTCTTGAACGATTTGTTATACAAATTTACTTGTGTCTAGGGAAAAATTTATTTCCGATGGGCATCTAGCATAATTGTTTGCAGACACGCAGTCTCTGATGTTCAGGCGAATATTGTAAATCCCTAAAGAGTACCCAATACTAGTAACTGTAATACGAGTATGTCCACCTGTTTTATGCTGTACTAGATATTACGATGTATAACTTAACAATAAAATATCTAATAGCATTCAGTTACAAACTATGATACCTTTAAGATGCCTAAATTGCTTTCATTAAAATTCATACATTGTATTCCCCAAAATTACGTTACTAGCACTCTGGAAATTACCATGAGGATTATTTCATATGTTTCAGAACATAAATGCAAACATCAGTGACATCATCTAAATCCAATTTGATGTCAACGATAACACGGTGGCGTGGATGTCTTAAATGTAGACGAAAATTTCTTTAAAACAGCGTTGTTAACTTTATATTTTGACTGATTTTGCATTAACACGTATTCAGAAATTCTCAACATAGTGTGTTTCTATTAAATATTGTTTCTCCTGGATCCGAGGACTCGTTTGGACTTCACAAATCCTTTCTGAGACCACTTTTCTTCTCTTTGTTCCGCATTGTTTCCATTTGGTGATTAGCATCACCTCCGCTGGTATTCCACCTCTCATTCGTTTTCTGACTGTCCCACCTCGTATGTAATCTTGCTTGATTTTCTTCTTGTTAGTGTTTGATAATGCGTTTTCATTGCTTCTTCCTTTTATTTTATGCGCCACCCGTTGTCAGCACGTCAAGCAGTTTCGATTTCTTAAATACTCTCTCAACACTCTTCCTGTAACTCCGTTTCTACATCCGTACCTTCATCTACCTCTGAACAGGGTGACCCAGAAGGAATGGTCCATATTCAGTGATATGACAGCAACCATTATTCGAAGTGAAAAGGTCTAGTAACCACGGGCTGTAAAGTGCATACCTTAATAGCTATGAGCATTTCTTCATCTTCGATACTATGAAACCAAGTTATAATCGAAAAATGTTCTGATGCCTCCGACAATGGGCCTCTGCTACTGCAAGCATTTTGTTTTCCATATTTTGAGAAGTTATAGCGTGGAAAACATCAAGAAAAAAATTACCAATTAACATGGGATATGAGCTGTTGTTCATCTTCGCTATCGTGAAGCAGTTCTCTTCTATTGAACAGGTGTTCACTCTTCTTAAGGTACGCATTTTGGAGTCCATTTTCATAGACTCAGCCGGCCGCGGTGGTCTCGCGGTTCTAGGCGCGCAGTCCGGAACCGTGCGACTACTACGGTGGCAGGTTCGAATCCTGCCTCGGGCATGGATGTGTGTGATGTCCTTAGGTTAGTTAGGTTTAAGTAGTTCTAAGTTCTAGGGGACTGATGACCACAGCAGTTGAGTCCCATAGTGCTCAGAGCCATTTAAACCATTCATAGACTCTTTCTGTTTTGGTCCACACTAAATTCTCGAAAAACATGGAACAGAAAGAACTCTCAGCACAACAGATTTGTTTCACTCAATCGAAAATGAAGAAGTGCCCATAGTTCTCAAGGTATGCACTTTGGAGCCCATATTTACTAGTCATTTTTGCTTCGGATGATCGTTACTGTCATATCCCTGATAATTAAACAATCATTCTGGGACATCTGGTAGACGAGCGTTTTCAGAAATATTACATTTCGACGTATCAGTAACTATTCGAACCATGACTATCTGCGTTCTTCTCCCCGTTGCTGTTGAGCTCATTGCCTGTTGTATCGTCCTCCTGTTCCACACATATGTCTGCAAGATTGTGTAACAGGCTCTGTGACGTCGGTTGTGGTACTGGCTTGATTCGGCCATGACAAGCAGGCTAGTTTGCCGTCAGTTAGGATTTTCCAGTGGCAGGCACTGCAATACTGCTACCTCAGCACACTGCACTCTGAAAGCTGCCCTACAACGGGCTATGTTGCTTCACGCCAAAGCCTGGGGCAGAGTTTCGCGGGTATACGTGACAATAAGGAGGGCTTTTAGTTACCACAACGTCACCTGGACGAACATATCTGGGCCCTCTGCCCCGCCAAAGATCACTGGGGGCTTGTCTCTCGCCACGCGATATTAGGTTTGCCCTGTGCTAAGGGCAGACTGGGGTTCTGACGTGGCTACTGCAGGAACGGTACTGCGTTTTAACTTCGGACCTGACTTCAACTTTAGCCTCAGCACTGGTGCAGTTTCAGCGCCAGCCATTTGCCTCCTGAGTCCACAATGGCTTCTATACTCTGTTCACCATAAGAATAATCCTGATGTAAACACCTAATGTAAACAAACACAAACGCGATGATTGGTCAGAAGCAGTAACATACGGTGGTGGTAGTTAGTGTTTAACGTCCCGTCGACAACGAGGTCATTAGAGACGGAGCGCAAGCTCGGGTTAGGGAAGGATGGGGAAGGAAATCAGCCGTGCCCTTTCAAAGGAACCATCCCGGCATTTGCCTGAAACGATTTAGGGAAATCACGGAAAACCTAAATCAGGATGGCCGGAGACGGGATTGAACCGTCGTCCTCCCGAATGCGAGTCCAGTGTGCTAACCACTGCGCCACCCCGCTCGGTCAGTAACATACGTACACTGGTATTGTTACGCTCTTGAAAGTAGGTGCTACTTATGTATTAGATATCTTATTACCAAGTTACATTACACGAAACTTTAAGACGTTCTAAGATATTAACAGCCATTGACGTTTTTCTTATTCATGCTTTAGCTATAGAGTTTTTATTTCCAAAATCGCATACAGTCAGAGTATATGCACTGTAGTGCTCTGATTGGCAGTTAATACGCAGTATGAAAGTGGCAGAGGCTGGTTTCTGCTCCGTACAGAAACATGCCTGTGGACCGCGGTTAAAAAGTGCCGAGAAATAGGATGTTCTTACTGTTTTTCATAAATTTAAATAAAAAATCGGTTTTGAAGTTTTCTGAGTGATGGTATCTGATACAAGTGAGACAGAAATACACAGAGGATTTATAGCGGAATTGCTAGCGTAATATATCAATAATTTCGTGCTGTTCATGAATCGCTGGTTCGAATCTCTACTTGTTCATTCTTTTTTTCGTTTAGCTTTAAAATGCCTACATCTCATAATTGTAAAACTGATCGGCATTTTTTTATGAATAATGCACATCTTCTTGTTTCTAATTACGTATTGCACGTGAAATTACTGTTTCCATTTCAAATATAAACTCTCAGTTATCGATATTTTATGAAAGTTCGTTAATAAAGATTGCTTAAGTTAAGGAAATATAACAATTTAATTTTTTACGGCAAAGATGAGAAACCAGATTCTCTTTATTTGGACTTTGTCCATTATTTTATGCGACAGTTGTAGTCCCACACGAACAGGAGTGATAAATGTAGTAGAAACATGAAAAATAATTATTTTCACAGCATTGAGGACACTATACAAATGCTGCATTTTTACGTTTGTAATTGTGCCATTACAATATAAACCCAACAGAACTGATTTGAAGCCAAGTCAACGGAACTGTTAAGCCACTAGACTAGACGTACTAGAACTAACACTTACAGCTATTTCAAATGTCACTGCCGAACGCCGGCCGGATATAGAATGTTACGTCATAAAAGAAGAGCAGAAAATGCAGCGCCTGCGTGGCTTCGTGAATTCTGTCATTGATCGACTCGTTATCAACGTGGCAGACGACAGTTCCAGAACTGAAATGTATTTCTCGGATTCGGATAAGGTTCAATTGGCTCTGAGCACTACGGGGCTTAACATCTATGGTCATCAGTCCCCTAGAACTTAGAACTACTTAAACCTAACTAACCTAAGGACATCACACAACACCCAGTCATCACGAGGAAGAGAAAAACCCTGACCCCGCCGGGAATCGAACCCGGGAACCCGGGCGCGGGAAGCGAGAACGCTACCGCACGACCACGAGCTGCGGACAAGGATAACGAAGGAGCTTAGAGATTACCAGACGACTGACTGTAATTAATGCTTACAGTGGCTTCAGCATTCAACAATAAGGTGAAATACCTGTGTATGCTTTTGCATCACACATAGCTCGCTCAGAAAACTTACCCTCTGTTTAAGCTAGAAATTTTATCACTCTTGTTTGTAATTAGAATACATTGTTAGCAGAGAACGAGAGCATTTTATGCTTTCCGTCTGGCCACCTAAGAAGCGTGCGGTAGTGCTGAAGTTTCGTCGAATATTATTTCATTCTCTTTAAGAATTAAATGACATGCGAAGCTGTATTGTTTTGCTGCTCGTCTCTTTTTACGTCTGAACAGCAACTGCTCTCATACCATTGCAGGTTAGTTGGACTAGCTGGTTACCCACATCTGTCCAAATCAAATGCGCCGGTAATGGTATTGTCCCTCATTGTCGCTCAGTCTATGTGGGTATAACACAGTATAAAGTTGTTTCAAATGGCTCTAAGCACTATGGGACTTAACATCTGAGGTCATCAGTCTCCTAGACTTAGACTAAGTAAGCCTAACTAACCTACGGTTCAAAATGGTTCAAATGGCTCTGAGCACTATGCGACTGAACTTCTGAGGTCATCAGTCGCCTAGAACTTAGAACTAATTAAACCTAACTAACCTAAGGACATCACACACATCCATGCCCGAGGCAGGATTCGAACCTGCGACAGTAGCGGTCGCTCGGTTCCAGACTGTAGCGGCCAGAACCGCACGGCCATTCCGGCCTAACTAACCTAAGGACATCACACACATCCATGCCCTGAGGCAGGATTCGAACATGCGACCGTAGCAGCAGCGCGGTTCCGGATTAAAGAGCCTAGAACCACTCGGCCACAGCGTCCGGCAAACACAGCATAAAACGTATCTTTATGACTATACTTGACTGTACCGAACACACTTTGGCCTCCGCTCCATGTGAAATGAAATCCAATGTGACTCAAGTAAACGTGGAAGAATACGTGGTGTAATGTTTACATCCGGTTTATTCCTATTATGAACACAGAAAAGACGCATTCATGCATCTGCTACGCCTGAAGTTCGCGGGCGTCAAAGAGGGTCATCGCTGGTGGTGCCATTCAGCACATGCCAGCGCTTAGCACTGCTCCGGAGACCATGGGTTTGATCCGTGCTACACAGAGTCCGACTAGTTGATGGCGGGAATGGCGGCAGCATTCGCAGCTGGGCGCTTCAGCCGCGTCGCGACTGAGCTGATACCGCTTACTTCGTCAAGGCTGCTCCAGACGGCTGCTACTAGCATTGCTGTCGTCGCATTCCGCCACCCCAGTGATTCCCAGCTACGTGTGTTTGCAGATTTTGCTGCATAGAATGTGCTGTCAATAAAAGCAGTTTATCTTCTGAGAGCACTCTGGTTTCACCGTCGCCACGGACGTGAAATTACCCACTCCCTATCGTCACTCATACCATACGTCCTGACAGCCAGGTAGCCACCCTGCTACCCTTGTGTTCCTACGTAACGGTCAGCAACCCGGACCACTATACGACCATCGCCGCTATTATCAGAATAATTTCACCTGATTCTTCCACAACATTACTTTCATTAGAAAATAGTTGTTGTTGTTGTGGTCTTCAGTGCAGAGACTGGTCTGATGCAGTTCTCCATGCTACTCTATCCTATGCAAGCTTCTTCATCTCCCAGTACCTACTGCAACCTACATCCTTCTAAATCTGCTTAGTGTATTCATCTCTTGGTCTCCCTCTATGATTTTTACCCTGCACGCTGCCCTCCAATACTAAATTGGTGATTTCTTGATGCCTCAGAACATGTCATACCAACAGATCCCTTCTTTTAGTCAAGTTGTGCCACAAACTCCTCTTCTCCCTAATTCTATTCAATACCTCCTCATTAGTTATGTGATCTACCTATGTAATCTCAGCATTCTTCTGTAGCACTACATTTCGAAAGATTCTATTTTCTTCTTGTCAAAATTATTTGTCGTCCTCGTTTCACTTCCGTACGTGGCCACACTCCATACAAATACTTTCAGAAACAACTTCCTGACATTTAAATCTATACTCGATGTTAACAAATTTCCCTTCTTCAGATTCGCTTTTCTTGCCATTGCCAGTCTACATTTTATATCTTCTCTACTTCGACCATCATCAGTTATTTTGCTCCCCAAATAAAAAAACTCCTTTACTACTTTAAGCGTCTCATTTCCTAGTCTAATTCCCTCAGCATCACCCGATTTAATTCGACTGCATTCCATTATTCTCGTTTTGCTTTTGTTGATGTTCATCTTATATCCTCCTTTCAAGACACTGTCCATTCCGTTCAGCTGCTCTTCCAGGTCCTTTGCTGTCTCTAACACAAATACAATGTCATCGGCGAACTCAAAGTTTTTATTTCTTCTAGATGGATTTTAATTCCTACTCAGAATTGTTCTTTTGTTTCCTTTACTGCTACCTCAATATACAGATTGAATAACATCAGCGATGGGCTACAACCCTATCTCACTCCCTACCCAACCACTGCTTCCCTTTCATCCCCAAAATGGTTCAAATGACTCTGAGCACTATGGGACTCAACTGCTGAGGTCATTAGTCCCCTAGAACTTAGAACTACTTAAACCTAACTAACCTAAGGACATCACAAACATCCATGCCCGAGGCAGGATTCGAACCTGCGACGTAGCGGTCTTGCGGTTCCAGACTGCAGCGCCTTTAACCGCACGGCCACTTCGGCCGGCCTTTCATCCCCCTCGACTCTTATAACTGCCATCTGGTTTCTGTATTTTACCCCTTCCACCTTCAAAAGTTGAAAGAGAATATTCCAGTCAACATTGTCAAAAGCTTTCTCTCAGTCTACAAATGCTAGAAACGTAGATCTGCCTTTCCTTAATCTATTTTCTAAGGTAAGTCGTAAGGTCAGTATTGCCTCACGTGTTCCAACATTTCTACGGAATCCAAACCGATCTTCGCCGAGGTCAGCTTCTACCAGTTTTTCCATTCGTCTGTACAGAATCCGTGTTAGCATTTTGCAGCTGTGGCTTATTAAACCAATGGTTCCGTAATTTTCACGTCAACACCTGCTTTCTTTGAGATTGGAATTATTATATTCTTCTTGAAGTCTGAAGGTATTTCGCCTGTCTCATACATGTTGCTAACCAGATGGTAGAGTTTTGCCAGGGCTGGCTCTCCCAAGGCTATCAGTAGTTCTAATGGAATGTTGTCTACTCACGGGGCCTTGTTTCGGCTTAGCTCTTTCAGTGCTCTGTCAAACTCTTCACGCTGTATCATATCTCCCATTTCATCTTCATCTACATTCTGCTCCATTTCCTCAAGTACATAACCCTTGTACAGACCATCCATATACTCCTTCCACCTTTCTGCCTCCCCTTCTTTGCTTAGAACTGGGTTTCCACATGAGCTCTTCATATTCATACAAGTGGTTCTGTTTTCTCTAAAAGTATCTTTAATTTTCCTGTAGGCAGTATCTGTCTTACCCCCAGTGAGATATGCCTCTACATCCTTACGTTTCTCCTCTAGCGATCCCTGCTTAGCCATTTTACACTTCCTGTCGATCTCATTTTTGAGACGTTTGTATTCCTTTTTGCCTGCTTCTTTTGCTGCCTGTTTATATTTTCTCCTTTCATCAACTAAATTCAATATTTCTTCTGTTACCCAAGGATTTCTACCAGCCCTTGTCTTTTTACCTACTTGATCCTGTGCTGCCTTCACTATTTCATCCTTCAAAGCTACCCATTCTTCTTCTACTGTATTTCTTTCCCCCATTCCCGTCAATCGTTCCCTAATGTTCTCCCTGAAACTCTCTGCAACCCCTGGTTCTGTCAGTTTTTCCAGATCCAATCTCCGTAAATTCCCAACTTTTTTGCAGTTTCTTCAGTTTTAATCTGTAGTTCATAACGAATAGATTGTGGCCAGTGTCCACATCTGCCCCTGGAAATGTCTTACAATTTAAAACCTGGTTCCTAAATCTCTGTCTTACCATTATATAATCTATCTGAAACCTTCGAGTATTTCCAGGCCTCTTTCATGTATACAACCTTCTTTTATGATTCTTGAACTAAGTGTTAGCTATATTTAAGTTATGCTCTGTGCAAAATTCTACCAGGCAGTTTCCTCTTTCATTTCTTACCCCCATTCCATATTAACCTACAACGTTTCCTTCTCTTCCTTTTCCTACTATCGAATTCCAGTCACCCATGACAATTAAATTTTCTTCTCCCTTCACTATCTGAATAATTTCTTTTATCTCATCATACATTTTATCAATCTCTTCATCATCTGCGGAGCCAGTTGACACATAAACTTGTACTACTGTGGTAGGCGTAGGCTTCGTGTCTATCTTGGCCACAATAATGCGTTCACTATGTTGTTTGTAGTAGCTTACCCGCACTCCTATTGTTCTATTCTTTATTCATTATTTCCCCTATTTAATTTTGTATTTATAGCCCTGTGTTCACCTGACCAGAGGTCTTGTTCCTCCTGCCACCGAACTTCACTAATTCCCACTATATCTAATTTTAACCGATCCATTTCCCTTTATAAATTTTCTAACCTACCTGCCTCATTAATGGATCTGACATTCCATGCTCCGATCCGTAGAACGCCAGTTTTCTTTCTTCTGATAACGATGTGCTCCTGAGTAGTCCCCGCTCGGGGATCCGAATGGGGGACTATTTTACCTCCGGAATATTTTACCCAAGAGGACGCCATCATCATTTAACCATACTGTAAAGCTGCATGCCCTCGGGAAAAATTACGGCTGTAGTTTCCCCTTGCTTTCAGCCGCTCGCAGTACCAGCACAGAAAGGCCGTTTTGGTTAGTGTTACGAGGCCAGATGAGTCAATTATCCAGACTGTTGCCCCTGCAACTATTGAAAAGGCTGCTGCCCCTCTTCAGGAACCACACGTTTGTCTGGCCTCTCAACATATACCCCTCCGTTGTGGTTGCACCTACGGTACGGATATCTGTATCGCTGAGGCACGCAAGCCTCCCCACCAATGGCAGGGTCCATGGTTCATGGGGGAGAGGGAGGGGGAGAAAAGAATTATTGCTTTTGAAATTATTATTTCCTTCCTACATGGACTTCTTCTCATATTTGTTTCCCTGTGCCACAGCTGATAATTATTTAAAACCGCCTCCATAGTAGTAATTATACTTAGATGCTGTCTGTCGTCCTTAACTTTTCTATTACACATTTGTTTCTAAATAAACCCTTTAGTGTCAAGAGAAACGCAAACACATACTATCGCGTGTAACATTCTGTGGAGAATTGTTCTAACACAGCACATGCTTAGTGTATCCACCACACGAACACTGATGCATGTCTTCCGTGATTTCAGTGCAAGCTTTGAAGAATAAGGCGTCTGAGCTCCATTAAACCGTGTGGACATTTTGGGAATAATGTTTCCTTTACGTACCCCTAAAGAAAGAAATCACATGGGTGAGGTCTGGACCATAGGGGCGCCAAATTGTCCGGCATTGGAACTACTTGGAAATCTCAGCATGACCCGCATATCGAAACGCTCGTGTAAGAACACCATCAGAGTGTTTGCAGTATGTGGTCTTGCTCCCTCTTTCATGAACCACTGCGTGCTGTGGGGCAGCGCACAGCAAAAAGCTGTGGAACGAAGCATGCTCAAATAGCGCGCACTGTTAATTGTTTCTTCAAAGAGAAATGTCCAATTTGTCAGTGAGTGAAAATTTTCACCCACACAGTAATCCTTGGAGCATGATGATGTCGTTCATGAATCATCCGTGAGTTTTGTTTGTTAACCACACCGACTAAATGAAAATGCGCCCCGTCTGAAAGTCAAACGTTGCTGAGAGCTTGTTCCCCATCCGCCACCCAGCGAGAAAACAGTAGGCTCTGACGCTTGTGTTCTTCAGTGAGCCGCTGAGCAGAGGTCATTTTTGTACGCGTACATCTGTTGCTCGCTTCTAAGAATCTATTGAACTGAACGTCTGGATATGCCCAGTTCCACTGCAACCTTTCTGCTAGACTTACTGGAGTTTCTCTGTTGGGTAACAGGTACCGCTCCAATATCCTCAGGCGAACAAACAGACACCGACCGACGTCGCTTCGCTTCCAGTATTGGTCCTTCCCATACAAATTGATCCTACAGCCTCTGAATGCTTTATTTTCAAGAGGCCAACTGTGTGTTAAATTGTCAAAACCACCTCTGACTCGCAACAGGATTTTTAGTTTCGTGACAAAAATAACGCAACTTCCGATCGCTTCTGCGTTGTTAGTCGTCCACTGTCGACCATGCTGTAAACTCTTAGTCTCCTAGTGACGGTATCATGAACTGCGAGTAATTTCGTAACTTACTCGTTTCTCTCAGCTCTGCTGCTACTGCATTTGAGATGCCCAACGAGACATCACGGGCGACTCATAAATGATGTACAAAACAAATGGTGACATATTTCGTGCGCCACACTGTAATTAATTTACGTGCAGCTTCTACTCCTTTACTAAGATAAATTCCGAACTTCTAAACCAACTCAATTCGATGTTCGACTAGTTTCTCCAGTGCATAGACTCTGGGACCTGTCAGAATGTCACTGCTTCCGATAGTCTTCCACCGTCATTCAAAATCTTCCCTACTGCTGTTATTTATGAAGTGTTGGCAGAAGAGCCAACACCGTGTTTCTAGAGGAGGCCGAAATGCACGCGTTTAATTACACGCAGACTGGCGTGAGGTCTGGAACAGGACAATGTCTTGAGAATTGCAAATAAATTACGTAGATGATGTAATACTTAAATCCATAATTGGAGTACATCGCTCTTGATGATACAAAAGTATAATAAGTTCAATATAACGTAATGGCGCCTTGCTAGGTCGTAGCAAATGACGTAGCTGAAGGCTATGCTTATCGTCTCGGCAAATGAGAGCGTGATTTGTCAGTGAACCACTGCTATGAACGTCGGCTGTACAACTGGGGCGAGTGCTAGTAAGTCTCTCTAGACCTGCCGTGTGGTGGCGCTCGGTCTGCAATCACTGACAGTGGCGACACGCGGGTCCGACGTATACTAATGGACCGCGGCCGATTTAAAGGCTACCACCTAGCAAGTGTGGTGTCTGGCGGTGACACCACATTTATATTATTTAATTTTCCTCCCCGAAGTGCATTTTCCCTCAAACTGCAACCATTAACGCGGAAACTATGTTATCTTCATTTCTGTTTTAATTATATAATTATTATCTCTCGGTTGCACCAAAGAGTCAGGTCCATTTTGTCGACGAAATCTTTGTTTCTGGTGAAACATTTTGACTGTGTAACAATTCACACTATATATTATCGGATAGGTACTTCTTTAAAGTTGAGATCGTGATAAGCACACGAAACCGTCTGTCTAAGTAAGTCATGCAGTTCGTTTTGATAAATATTGTGGATTTTGCCCTCCTCCGTTATGACGCAAGTCCATTCAAAAATTTGTTCTGTGTTGTATTTTAGTTGCTTCCAGTATTTTACCATTAAAGTTGATATAAAAACGGCAAAGCCTTTAAGAGAAATTGAATTTTTGTAGACCTAAGATTGAGCAGAGCCAGCCAAATTACGTTTTACAGAAATGGTTTTAGTAGTAACACTCACACCTGCAATAAAAATATGTTTCGACGTAGCCAAAAAGTCGTCTACATGCTACTTGTTGTCCCGTAAAAACGGTCTTGTATTCAGTACTTAGTCATATAATAACTTAACATTACACCTGCCCAACTGCCATCTTATCATGTCTTTACGCTCTGTGATTTGATTTTGTCACCATTTCTTCTCTCCTTCTATATGCCTTTCAATTTAAATTATCAGTGCAACCCGTCATTTCTTCAACTGTCACACTGAGAACCGATATAAAATTCCTTCTCATTCCAAGCATGTCATCCTTCGTCCATCTATTAGTTCCCTCAAGCCCTTTTTCCCCAGCTTAATCTTCATTGCTAATTTAGCATATACTTCAAAAAACAGAATTTAATTCCCTTTAACATATTTATACGTTCTGTGAATTTCACATGCAGATCAACTACTTAATTTTCAAGCTCCTTTAACTCACTCTTAAGTCCACCAAATTAATTATTCATGAGTGCTCTTATTCCCCCAAGCTCATGAAAGTGTTAATTATCACAAACGTTTTATTCATGACAGCTTTAACTGCAACAAGTTATCCACAAAAAGTAGCAGGAAAGGTAATAACTGCATAAGGATTACCACGCTGCATTTTCTCTACTGAATTTCGACTACCTTTCACATTTATCAACCTCAATGAACCACTCCCACACTGCTTATAGCATTCAAACCAGGCATACAACATATCAATTGCGTCTCAATGTTGATTGTACTTATCTTTTAACGTTGCGATCTGCACGTCCACAGCTGCGGTCTGAACTTGGCACGGTGAAAGACACCCCTGACCGTTAACGTGGGATGGTCAGGGCTGCTTCGCACGTGCTCCACAGCCGATCACATAACGCGATTTTGTACACGTCGCTACGGTAACGTCTCAGTGTTGCGTCAGCTCAACAGACTTCAATTGTTTTCGGTCACGTAGCCTCCTTACCGCCAACAGCCTCTTGCGCTATACAGCGCTTTCAACTGTAAACGCTGTTCTTTCGCCATAATCCTGGTTCACGTGAGAGCGAAACGAAGCAAACACAAAAGAACCAGCAATCGCAGAGGATTCGCCGGTGTTCACTACCGCTCGCGTGTAGTTGTGAGCAAGCGCTTGCACTGGACGGAATGGAATAGTACACCATCTACATCTACATCTACATGGATACTCTGCAAATCACATTTAAGTGCCTGGCAGAGGGTTCATCGAACCACCTTCACCCAATTCTCTATTATTCCAATTCCGTTTAGCCCGCGGAAAGAGCGAACACTTTTATCTTTCCGTATGAGCTCAGATTTCCATTATTTTATCGTGGTGATCGTTTTTCCGTATGTAGGTCGGTGTCAACAAAATATTTTCGCATTTGGATGAGAAAGTTGGCGATTGGAACTTCGTGAGAAGACTCCGTCGCAACGAAAAACGCCTTTCTTTTATTGATATCCAGCCCAAATTCTGTATCATTTCTGTGACACTCTCTCCCATATTTCGCGATAATACAAAACGTGCTGCCCTTCTTTGACCTTTTTCGATGTACTCCGTCAGTCCTATCTGGTGAGGGTCCCACACCGCCGAGCAGTATTCTAAAAGAGGACGGACAAGCGTGGTGTAGGCAGTCTCCTTAGTGGATCTGTTACATTTTCTAAGTGTCTTGCTAATAAAACACAGTCTTTCGTTATCCTTCCCCCACAACATATTCTGTATGTTCCTTCCAATTCAAGTATTTCGTAATTGTAATACCTAGGTATTTAGTTGAATTTACGGCTTTTAGATTGGACTGATTCACCGTGTAACCGAAGTTTAACGAATTACTTCTAGCACTCATGTGAATGACCTCACACTTTTTGTTATTTAGAGTTAACTGCCACTTTTCGCACCATTCAGATATTTTTTCTAAATCGTTTTGCAATTTGTTTTGATATTCTGATGACTTTATTAGCCGATAAACGACAGCGTCATCTGCAAACAACGTAAGACGGCTGCTCAGACTGTCTCCCAAATCGTTTACATAGATAAGGGACAGCAAAGGGCCTATAGCACTACCTTGGGAAACGCCAGAAAAAATCACTTCTGATCTACTCGATGACTTTGCATCAGTTACTACGAGCTGTGACCTCTGTGACAGGAAATCACAAATCCAGCCTCATAACTGAGACGATATTCCGTAAGCACGCAATTTCACTACAAGCCGCTAGTGTGGTACAGTGCCAAAAGCCTTCTGGAAATCCAGAAATAGGGAATCGATCTGAAATTCCTTGTCAATAGCACTCAACACTTCATGTGAATAAATAACTAGTTGCGTTTCACAGGAACGATGTTTTCTAAACCCATGTTGACTGTGTGTCAATAGACCGTTTTCTTTGAGGTAATTCATGATGTTCGAACACAATATATGTACTAAAATCCTGTTGCATATCGATGTTAATGATATGTGCCTGTAATTTAGTGGATTACTCCTTGGTGTGACCTGTGACCTGTGAATATTGGTGTGAACTGTGCCACTTTCCATTCTCTGGGTACAGATCTTTCGTCGAGTGAACGGTTGTATGTGATTTTTAAGTATGGGGCTAATCCATCAGCATACTCCGAAAGGAACCTAATTGGTATACAGTCTGGACCAGAAGACTTGCTTTTATTAAGTGATTTAAGTTGTTTAACTACTACGAGGATATTTACTTCTGCGTTATGTTGGTAGCTGTTCTCGATTCGAGTTCTGGAATATTTACTTCGTCTTCCTTTGTGAAGGCATTTCGGAAGGCTGTGTTCAGTAACTCTGCTTTGGGAGCATTGTCTTCGATAGTATCTCCATTGCTGTCGCGCAGAGAAGGCATTGATTGTTTCTTGGCGCTAACATACTTCACATACGACCAGAATTTCTTTGGATTTTCTGCCAGGTTTCGAGAGAAAGTTTCGTTGTGGAAACTTTTGGAAGCATCTCGCATTGAAGTCCGCGCTAAATTTCGAGCTTTTGTAAAAGATCTCAAATCTTGGGGATTTTGCGTCTGTTTAAATTTGGCATTTTTTTCTCGTTGTTTCCAGAGAAGGAGGATAGCGCGAAAACCCTTCGAATGCTGCGTTATTGTCTTTTTGGCGCTAGTAATAGACATACAGGTTTCACTCGACAGATTATTAGTTCTAGCCGCGATGCGTAGCTCCTATATTTTGCATGGGGAGCGCGCGTTTTTTGACAAAGTAAGCAAAATGGAGGAAAAAAGGAATGCTGTAGCTGACTTAATTTGTACACAAGGATGAAACGCGTGGAGGTAGCGCACTTAAAACTGAGATGTGGCTACAGCGCTCCTTAGCATTATTACGAAACTTCAGACGTATTTATTTCTGACGCCTTCCGCAGGATTCTCACTACAGCTGCGGAGGAAATTCAAAAGCAGAACACAAATTACTGATCAGCAACCTAACCCGAAGGAACCGTAACATGTACACACTGGTTATTAACATCTGGAGACATATTTTAGTTAGAGTCCTATAGCAGAAACTAACAGGCTATCCTCTAAACATTTCCTGTATTACACCTTATATGTAAAGGAAATGAAAGGAGCATGCTCGGCTCTTCTAATAATTCTGAACACTTTTCCACAGGGAAGCCGAGAACGCTAGGTATTTCCAAAACATTGCATCGAACGCGGCACTACTACTGCTATTCGGAATTTTTCGACCTAAATTGACCTTCTATAACCTGAAATAAGTCTACTAGGATACTGCAAGAAATCTTTAACTCATTATAAGCTTTTATGTTGGGAAATTAATTATTACGAAAATTACATTACGTTTACTAAGCTACTTACGTGCAGCTAGCGTCTTGTACTTCAAAGACAAACTTTAAGAAAAATTTGTGTTTTTGTAGTTAATTTGGTGAGGGAACGACGTAAATGAATACAAGAAGTTTCGCGATATCTGATGGTTTTAAACCCATAAGATACAGAAACCTTTACGAGAAGCAACATAGTTAATATCACAAAAATCACAGGGCATCCACAATATAAAGCCTTCGTCTACAGAGGGTTCGTGAAACTAGCAAAATGGACGAAACCTTTGGCGATTGAAAAATATATTTACTCAGACCGATTACTATTCAAGTACTCCATATAAAGAGAGCAGTAAACTGCCCCATATTAATCGTAACCGCTAGTCCCCATTCGCTATTCATGCTACTCCCGTAGAAAAGGAATCTTCTCGTCCAGAATTACTCGCCAGTCACGCATTTAAAGAAAAATGTTACCTCAGCTTTCAGAGCAGACGCATAGAGAATTTTATATGCAATTCTCAGGAGAATCTTACATATAAGACCCAAGGCCGGTTTCATACATCACTCGCCTTCCTTCTCATAAGGGAACACAACGAAAGAAATATGCTATCAAAATTTTAGCTGCTAAGGGTCACTGTAAGTATTTTTTTAACTATTAGGTTACTCGTTTTTGTTGCACGAAGAATCATTTATGACATCGCCTAGCGCGCGATCGGCCGTAACAAGAGAGCACAGGGACAATTAGAGATAATATCCGGAGTGACACAGGTGAATTTGAACCATTTAAACCATGCAAAAACTTCATGTATCATTAATGTTCTGAATAAGGGGCGGTTCTTATCGACAGCTCAACTGTTGCGTACGTAATTGTTACAAGGGTGACAAAAATAAATCAAGGTAGTGTATGATGTAACACTACAGACGATTTCCATCAATCGTGACTTTAATTTACTGAAATGAAACATTTCTTACACATACATCACTTTATAACAAATCCTGTAGCGCAGTTTTTAAGACAATTTTTGAATAACGTATATTTTGGTAACAATGAAGCTTCGTTCCCCAATTGGGAAAGGCCATTTGAATAACGAAAACAAACGTTTTTCTTACCACAGATACACCTGACGAAAGAAGAATTAATATTTTTAGGCATGTCACAGTGATTATTAGTTTTATTTCGAAAGAATTGCGGTGGAGTAAGAAATTGTCCAGATCATTATTCTGTTTATTGCACTGCATACCGAGCACACTTAAAGCAATTCGTAAAATGTGCAAACGCTGACTGATAATTCACAAATGACTGAAACTTAAGAATACTATTCTCCTGCTAAATCTCAAACGACGTGGAGCTGTCAGAAATTATATTGTTCGACGTTTCCTTACAAGTACTTTCCGCAGATGAAAAAATTCTTTATCGAGAGTTACATTGGTTGTCCCAGGTGGAATCTGAATTATATTAACGGTCTTCTTGCTGCCCTCCAAAGACACAGTTATCGTTATATCGAGGCCAAGAGTCCAACAAACACAGTGAATTAATTTCTGAAACTGGTTAGAAACAGTTTCAAACGTCGTGTGACTAGGACCTCCCGTCGGGTAGACCGTTCGCCTGGTGCAAGTCTTTCGATTTGACGCCACTTCGGTGACTTGCGTGACGGTGGGGATGAAATGATCATGATTAGGTCAACACAACACTCAGTCCCTGAGTGTAGAAAATCTCCGACCCAGCCGGGAATCGAACCCGGGCCCTTGGGATTGACATTCTGTCACCCTGACACTCAGCTACCGGGGGCGGGCAGTTTCAAATGAAATGTTAAAATTATTCTTTCCTATTTTACCAGAATTCGGTAGGTCGGTTATGAGATTTTTGCCACTAAACAGGCCGTTCTTGTTTTTGATCCTAATATGCCTTGAGGTCGCTGAAGACAGATATAAAGCTGCGGAAACAGCAGTTCACTCATACTTACCACTGTCATTGTTCTATATGAATGTGTCATAGCATTAATCGTTTGCACAACAGACTCTCTCGCTTTTGGCCTCAAAATGGTAAAGTGTGGTTTGTTCGCAGTTTTTTCACGAAACTTGAGTAGTGAGCGTTAGGCATAGCAGATGTGTGGGTAAGATCGTGTTTCATTTTCACGTCAGCTACGAATTAACGGCATCTCTTCTACACTGATTTCTTGAATCTGCTTAACCAGGTCGAAGAGAACTTGAACTTAGCAATGTTCATCTGAGCTGCGATTCATAGGGCCGTGTCTCATTGATCTCCATCGGTAACAGTGCACTGCCAGTTGCAAGAAGCTCTACATGGTTCACATCGCAATAAAACTTTCTAAAGAACTACTGTTCATTTATTTATTCAAATTTAGGGTTTATGTTGGTTATTAATTGGGGGGAGGGGGGGGGGTGCAGGACTTTGTGCCCACCATGTACAGCAAACCTTTGAGATGGCTCTTCTTCCACAGTTTTGCGCGTGTGTATTACTTTGTGCAAGTTTTTCTTATATTTACACTGTTCACAATCAGATTTTACGAAGCAGAACTGGATTTTCACACTGCTTAACGTTAAGCATTAAACACAATGAATATTAATTATATTTTGTCTCCACTCTTAACACTTACACTATCGCAAAAGCAACTGGTAATTATTTTGGATATAAAATGAGATGCAAATTTGAATGAGCTGTAGACAATTCTTTCAGAGAAATTATCAACAAAAACTAAAATTCGCTCTGCAATTTACGATCCCGCTGAATCGTGTTATTTGTTTAATAGATGCGCCGTCAACCAACCTGCCACGTTGCGCACGCCGAGTCTGCTACAGCTCCAGTACTGGTGTACATGCCTCAAGGCGCTAGGCGTGCTACGGATTTGGCAGTTTTAAATATTTTTTTATATACCTGCATTGCCTCTTAGCAGCTAAAATTATTAAAAGGTTCTTTCTTTCGATGTATACTGTTAGGGCATGTTTCGACAAGTCGCAGTGGAGTATTCATTTGTCAGTATAATTCATAGGAGCCTTGCTTATAACCACATCGCATCACACCCATGCAAATACACACTACCAACGCCAAAACAGAATAGAATAGAATAGGACGAAAAAACCATTTGTTTCACTTACATGCTCGTGTGAAATAATAGGCACTGTTGATGAACCCCAGCTGTACGAAGTAATTCGAAATTAATTTGCTGGATGTGAATTCATTGACATCACGTGTGTTAGGTATATTAAACGCGCAAACAAAGTTAACACTCGACGCGTTGAAATACCTCCACTATCCTGCAGTGACAAATAAAAATTTGTTCCAAGCTTGAGTTTCGGTTCAGCACAGATTTTCGTATGTCACTGTTGGAAAGTAGATGTATAACTAGGACAACGTATGTCAATGATTTTGCATTCAGCAAATTAATTCCGAAAGAAAGCATTGTTTCCTTCGACCAAAGATATTAGGTAAGATAAACCAGTGCAGTAGTAGCAGAAACGACTACACGGATAATCAACGAGTAGCCGCAGATATACAGCAAAGTTTGCTTGCGAGTGACAGATGCGTAAAATATGATTCTTGGAAGTTGGGGCAAATGAGAACAACACTTCCAAGCAGAAGGTGACATCCCTGTCACATAAAGTGCTACAATCCTGGTAATGTGTAGAGAAGGAAGATCACCATGCCCAAGTTTCTTGCAAGAGAAACACCCCACTGATAGCCCCTCACATGTAATGGTAAAATAGCCATAAGGGTAGCCATTCAAGAACTGAACACACATGAAGTATGAAAACAGCAAGGAGGTATACTAAACTGTAAAGGAGAAGCAAAATCGAAACAGCGAACGGTCCAAACTCAAAATGTGCCAGATGAAACGGATTGCCAACACAACGGCGGCGAGGTTGTGGGGTGACGATGTTGCGCTGCAAAGCGGGGGATCTTTGTTGAAATCTCCCTCGTGCACCATTTCCTTTTCTTTCCAAAAAATTGTGGGCTTTCCGTACGGTATTTGACGTGTCTGTACTCTTTCTGTAGTTTTGTCGGCTGTCGTACTATACAATGTTTATAGAATATGAGTCACGTGGTACAGTCCCAAGTAATTGTGATGAATTGTGAGAGGAGGGGAGATGCCGCATAGGCCTCTCAGAGGAATAGAGACAACAGATAAATAGGTTTGAACTATGTTACAACAAAGGAATTCAAAAGTCAAAGCTTCTAAAACGGAACCCAGGAGTCATAACATGTGGTACTTGATTAGAACAAACACGAGGTACGTATGAATCTTCCTGGCAGACTAAAACTGTGTGCCGGACCGAGACTCGAATCGGGACCTTTGCCTTTCCCGGGCATGTGCTCTACCAACTTAGCTACCCAAGCACGACCCACGCCCCGTCCTCTGCCAGTATCTCGTCTCCTATCTTCCAAACTTTACAGAAGCTCTCCTGCTGTAATCCATTCTGGAAACATTCCCCAGGTTGTGGTTAAGCCATGTCTCCGCAATATCCTTTCTTTAAGGAGTGCTAGCTCCGCAAGGTAGCTTCTGTGAAGTTTGGAAGGTAGGAAACGAGATACTGGCAGAAATGAAGCTTTGAGGACGGGGCGTGAGTCGTGCTTGGGTAGCTCAGATGGTAGAGCAGTTGCCCGCGGAAGGTAAAGGTCCCGAGTTCGAGTCTCGGTCCGGCACACAGTTTTAATCTGCCAGGAAGTTTCATATCAGCGCACACTCCGCTGCAGAGTGAAAATCTCATTCAGGAGGTACGTATGTCTGGAGGTCCTTCCTTACACCTCGCAGTTACAAATGGACATTACAAGCCAACACAGACGCAAATCTGGACACCGTGAACAGACACTTCAATGACCGGACGGACATTTCATAATTTTGTGTGCCCCGTCGGAGGTCCTTGTGTGCCCCCGTCGGAGATCCTAGAGACTGATGACCTCAGCAGTTTGCTCCCATAGGAACGTACCACTAATTTCCATGATTTTTTGGCACGAAACGGATTTGAACACGAATCTCTCCCTTCGCAGTCCAACACCGTGACCACAGAACGACGACGTTGTGCTGTTTGCAATTCATTCGATGTTGCACGTCTTGAGCTTGGGTCGTTCACTGTTTCGACTTTGCTTCGTTTTTCACAGTCCAGTACACCTTCTTCCTGTTTTCACATGTGATGTGTTTTAAGTTTTTTAGGGGCTATCCACTGTGCCATTTTGCCACTAAATATGAGGGGGTGTGCAATGGGGAGTTTCCCTTCTTAGTCGCAGCTTGATTTTTTAAGAGGTGACAAGTAAGGCTTCATAAAACTGTCGTGATTGACACCTGCAGAATTTTATTCCTGTTTCGTTACAGTTGCCGTTTGTGAGCACCAAATGGCAGGCTCGTGAACATATTTCGGCCACCGAGTGCACGTAGCTGGATTCACGTGTTCAGCGGGGCGAGACAAATGCCGTAATTAGCGACCTTCTCTGTACAGTCGACAGCTGAGTAGTTGCCTCGGCACTCTGTGTGCCGGAACAAATCGACAGTGCCTCCCGCTGCGAAGTGTTTACCCTCCAGTGTGTGGGCGCGTCTGCGGTGAGAGAGTGCGTGTTTGCCTGAGACCCCCACTGCCGCTGCTACCGCTGCTTTGCCGCGTTTGTTACAGGCTTGTGTCAACCTCATACCCCTCTGGTGTAGAGGGAACAGTTTAGCGCGCTGAATAACGCAATAGTAAAGCTTCTGCTCACTCAACCCAGTGCTCGGTTCCACGACCGGAGTACCGACCCACAGCCAACGAGACAAGCAAGAATTTTCGTTCCGTTATGTGTCATGAGCATAGAAAGCGGTCCCAACACTTTTTTTCATGGTTGATGTAAACACAGTATGAAACATTCCGCCTCAGCTATTAGTCTCATATTGCAGCATTAATTGTTTCAGGTTGGTTTCTGGTGTTGTGTAACGTATAACCAGTCAACTACGGTAGATTCATTGACATTGCTTCGAAAACCAAAATTATTGCGAACAGTACTATTTCCAAGTCAGAGAACATCGTGCCATATGTCCTGATGATATGCCGTAGGTACGACATTATAACGTACGCTAAGAATATTACTGTGATGTAGCTCCGTACCGTACGTTATCGGGACATTACGACCTTTCATAACGGTCGTAAACGAAAGACTTCAACAACACGCAGTCGAGTATCACACGGTTTGCTGCATCGTAAAAATCTCTGTGCCGCAACTGCAGCGTAGCTGAACAGACAGAATTAATATGGATGTTTCAAAATTTTAAACATGGCTGAAGCACCAACTTTTGAAGATCATCACGGTAAATGATAACAGCCACTTGCAGGATAAAAATTTACTGAAATCCTTGACCACGGTTTCGGTATACCTAACTATACCTTCATCAGAAACAAAAATACACTAAAAACGCATCCTGCAATGGAGATGCATAAAACAATCGTGGCCTGCCGGGGTGGCCGACCGGTTCTAGGCGCTTCAGTCTAGAACCGCGCGACAGCTACGGTCGCAGGTTCGAATCCTGCCTCGGGCATGATAGTGTGTGATGTCCTTAGTTTCGTTAGGTTTAAGTAGTTCTAAGTTCTAGGGGACTCATGACCTTAGAAGTTAAGTCCCCTAGTGCTCAAAGCCATTTGAACCAAAACAATCGTGCCAAAGCTATCGTCAGTAGTTAAAATTAAAATATCACCACCATCTGTACATCATTATTATGAAGAGATGGTCGATGAGGACACGGCATACTATCAGTACTTACTCTGTGAACTAGCGTGAAAAGGGTGTGATTTTAGTGTATTTTTGCTTCTGGTGAAGGTATATTTAGATACACCGAAAACGTAGTCAAGGATTTCAATAAATCTTCATCCTGGAACTGTTTGGCTGTTATCATTTACCGTGAATAATATGGATGTGCCACTGTAATGAAGACTGCGAGCCGGCCTTTGTGGCCGAGCGGTTCTAGGCGCTTCAGTCCGGAACCGCGCGACTGCTACGGTTGCAGGTTCGAATCCTGCCTCCGGCGTGGATGTGTGTGATGTCCTTAGGTTAGTTAGGTTTAAGTACTTCTAAGTTCTGGGGGACTGATGACCTCAGATGTTAAGTCACATAGTGCTCAGAGCCATTTGAACCATTTGAGCCATTTGAACCATTTGAAGACTGCGATGCTGTAGTCCGCAACATAAAAAACAAACAAGGAAGAACCAAGCGAACAGGTATGTTCGGGACCAACAGACCATTTTGCCTTGAACCTGTTCTGTTCAAATGTGTGTGAAATCTTATGGGACTTAACTACTAAGGTCATCAGTCCCTAAGCTTACACACTACTTAACCTAAATTATCCTAAGGACAAACACACAGACACCCATGCCCAAGGGAGGACTCGAACCTCCGCCCCGATCAGCCGCACCGTCCATGACTGCAGTGCCTCAGGCCGCTCGGCTAATCCCGCGCGGCTGAACCTGTTCTACTTACTTATGTATTATGGAACATAAGTGGATAGCCAGGGTCTGATTTGAAGATTTACCAAAAGGAGTAGAAGTCGGAAACGTCTATGAAAAACTCTTAACGCAAAAGAGGGCGAATTAGTCTATGTTTTGGTTTGCAAATATGATTAACTTGGCGGTGGAAGGAACCGAAAGGGTACGGAAGGGATCGGGTATTCCAGATAGATACTAGAATACACAGGGTGACAACTATTGAACTGTATGAAGAAAAACGTAAATTAGTTACAAACTACAGCGTGCACACACTTTATTCAACATGTACACTACAGATATTCGGATTCAGGTTATGACATGTTCGCCATTATTGGCGATGATATGGCGCAAACGTATAGCGAAATTCTGTATGACCCGCTTAATTGTCGGAACATCGATGTGTCGATGACCTCCTGAATGGATATTTCCAGCACGGCAATGATTTTGGGGCTATTGCTGTTAACCTTGTCTTTAACGCAGCCCCAAAAATAGGAGTCGCATGTGTTCAAATCTGGAGAATATAGCACGCAATCGAGGCTCATGCCAGTGGCCTCTGGGTACCCCGGAGCCAGAATCTGGTCCCCAGAGTGCTCCTCCAGGACATCAAACACTCTCCTACATCGACGGGGTCAGTTCCTTCTTGTATGAACCACATCTCGTCGAAATTAGGGCCACTTTGAATAATGGGGATGAAATCATCTACCAAAACTTTCACGTGCCGTTCGGTAGTCTCCGTGTCTTCAAGGAATGTCGTACCGAACATTCCGTGACTGGACACTGCACATCACAGTCACCCGTAGATGGTGAAGAGACTTCTCGATCGTGAAATGTGGGTTCCCAGTCCCCCAAATGCTCCAGTTTTGCTCATTGTCGAATCCATCCAAATGAAAATGGCCTTAGTCGCTAAATCAAACCATACAGCGCATACTAATTCCCATTGTGCCCCCCGGCCAACCGTTCAGTTTGAACGTCCTGACGCAGACCGTTCAGTAGTTATGACGATTTTATTTCGTACAGTTCAGTAATTGTAACCCTGTACGAAGGAGATTATCACTGAATGTTATCCAGTTACAATACAGTTAAACATAAAAGTGACAAATATAGGGACGCATTCCTGATTGGAAATGAACTAAAAAAAGGTCGTATGACATGTGTCCGGAAACGCATCGTTGCCGCGGTAGACGCCGTGGACGAATGACAGTACCTTTGACCACGTGCCTTGTGCTACTTCTGCGTTGCAAGCTGTGTGATCGACGCAGCGTATTGTAAGCAGCGGAATGGTCTAATATTCATGTACGACCAAGCATATGGAAGCGGTCGAGAGGCAGCACGGATAAACCAAAATAAGTACCCTCACAGACACCAACCACATGGCACAAGATTTCTAGGCCGTTACGGGTTTTTATGTGATCATGGGTCCTTTGAGACAGACGAACGTGCAGTGTAGCGACGCACTGTGCTTACACCCTATTTCGATGATCGGATTCTGTTGAGACGAACCCTACAACAAGCTGCAGGCAAGTGGTCCGCCAACATGCTGTAAAGCAAAGTACGATTATTCGCATCCTGCATGACAACCGCTACTGTCCCTGTCACCTGCAATCTCGTGGATGCCACTGTGAATGTATGTTGTGACGTGGATGCGATGCAGCTCTGTACTGTGTTCCTGGACGATTTTTTGTTACACGCACACCGTCACATATTCATAGGACCTTTTTTCCACCGTTTCCAGTCCGGTACCCGTCCCTACAGTTTGTCTGTTTTATTAATGTTCTCCTTGTATTTTTAATTTAAAAACACGGCTGATTTTTGCCTCGTGAAAGGCTATTTTCAGTTTTCAACAAGAACATGACGACGCTGAATACGTTACGTACTTGATTTTACTTTAAAATGGAGTTATCTTCAATTCATTGTAGTTGTAACAGGAGTTGCTATTATTACCTCCTAATATCTGCAGTTGTAGAGCTCGCTGCAACGTGCATGGTGAATTTCAAAACTACGTTTTTCTTAGACGTTCTGCCGTGGGAGAGGTTATTGACAAAAGTTAAAATTCATTTTTACGTTACGACTGACTACTTTCGATGTTGGAGACCATCATTTGTCTATGACGTTAATTTAGTGAACTTATAAATGATCCAGAGTAGGGTCTTATTTTACACAGTGCTCGTTCAGCTGGGAATCCGCCATACAGAATACTTTCTAGCGACGTCACTTTTGTGTTGACAATGTGCAGCTCGGTATCTCAGTTGGCCGAATATGAATACAAAGTGGACGATTTGTTAATGTACATAACGCCAAACTGCAGCGTCACTGAAAGCAGACTTTAACCGTCGATCGCCCTAAGTGCCAGAGTCAGGGAAGTCAAAGGCCAGAGATAGACAAGAGCGCACTATCTCCTACATCGCGATGAGCTGTAAGACTCTGCGGCATTCAATATTCACATTGATCACATGTGATGTATTGCTCTAGACAACCTGTATAAATATATTTTTATTAATTTGTTTTACTCATAACGTTTAGTAACAAATATCACACATTTAAGTGTTAAAAGAACATAAAAGTTTCTATTTAAAATTTCTTCCAATCCATAGTTGCGGCTTATACAAGAACCAGTGTAAGATCTAAGATAAAAATATAATCCTGGTTGCGAAGATTTTTATTATTAAATTTCAATAACGCGTTTCGCCTGTGATAGGCTTCATCAGATTATGTAACATGCGAGAAATTACAAACGTACTGTAACCTCCCCCTCACTTATCGACCTCAATGACAGTGAAAAATTAAACCGCGTGTACCTAATGGAAATTTGGGAAAAGCAATCGTCACCGAAGTTAATCTGTCGGTAAAGAGGGAGGAAAGGGTTACATCTAAATGAAAGGAAAAATGCAAATGAAACTGGTGGAAATTAATTTTGAAAAGGGCTAAAGATAATAAAGAAAGTAAATGTGCGGCCGTTACATTAACAATTAACTAGCGGTAATTAGATATTTGAGATTTGGGGGAAATTACGGTCGCCAGTCCTAAGGACAATTACTATAGTAACTGAAAAAGAAAGGTTATTACACATATAATTAGCACCAGAAGCGTGCCAACTGAAGGTTGACACGTGTAGTGTGAAAACTGAAAGTTTGTCAGAAGTAATAAATTTCGCTACAATCTGACTTAATTTAGCAAAAGAATTAATAAAACCGGAAAATCGAAAGTTAATTTAGTGACTGAAGTTAATAGTGAGCTTTCTTTCTGAAGCACATCGAAATTCAGTAAAATACGGTTAGTCTTGGACTACCTCAACAATCATTTCAAAAGCTACTTGAATCTACGCAATTTAGAAATAAGAGATTTAACTTTGAACTTGAATTAAATGATTCTGAACAATTAACAATAGTAAAATTTAGTACGTACCAAGCTGAGCTGCAGTCACAGGTAACTAAAATACGGTAACAAAACTCGCACTCTTAATTTGTGCTTGTGAAATCTAAATATTGTAGCCAGCTATGAATACCTTAACTGAACTTTGTAATTAAAGCAGTGAAATCGAATGATGCTGGCGTTTGAATTTCAACGACACTCGGGTTCATTTCGGAAAAAGAAGGGACCCTGCTTGGCAATGCAATTGGGACAATGAGCAACAAAGGTTCGCGCTCAGTTGCTGTAATTTTGTGATGCAACAATTTTAAAAGCTGAGGTCTGCCATATAGTTCTCAAACTTTACGTGCTTTTACTCTTCCGTGTTGGTTGATTGAAGGTTTGAAGTCGTCGATCGAGGAGGTGGCGACAGTCACTCATTGTCGGCCGTCGCTGTTGCAGAAGCTGGATGCTGGCGCGCCTTCTTCTCGACACGGTCACCAGGCGAAACGGGCTCTTGATGTGTGCCAGCTAATGCTTCCCATCCGCAACACCGTGCTAGAAACTATTATAGCCAGTCGAGCGCAATTACATGCTGCCAAACCCCTAAAGCGCGGCAACTCGCGAGAGCGTCTCCCAGCACACCTGCTCAACCGCATTACTCCAGCCAGACTCTCTCTCTGCTCAGCCCGCGCTCCACGCGGCAGAGTTAACACTACCAAAGATCCTAAACACTTTCGTTCTCCACACGACCTATCGATGTATTCGTTCGATAGCATAGTTTTCCCTAGGCCAGACCCAGCGTATAAATACAAATAATATTCGCAAAACAAACCAATTATAAATCGACATAAATGCATATATATACAAATAGTAAAACAATTACAACATACAAAGACACAGAAATGTTATATCTTCAGGTAACAAAATAAGGAAAAAAATGTGCAGTGCAACAGATGGAAATAGGAGGATATGCATTTCCGGCGTTACAGTACTCTACGGGAAAAGTTTTTATGGAAACTTACAGAAACTGGTGAAGGCTTGCACCGTCCATAATATTGATTACACGATGCGAATACACCGGGATTTTATGGCTCGGGTATCAAAAAGTTGAAAGTGCCAGCTTTTTGACTTACTAATTGTAATTTTATCTTAAATTTTTCTGTTTATCTTATAGCGAAGATGTATATACACTCCTGGAAATTGAAATAAGAACACCGTGAATTCATTGTCCCAGGAAGGGGAAACTTTATTGACACATTCCTGGGGTCAGATACATCACATGATCACACTGACAGAACCACAGGCACATAGACACAGGCAACAGAGCATGCACAATGTCGGCACTAGTACAGTGTATATCCACCTTTCGCAGCAATGCAGGCTGCTATTCTCCCATGGAGACGATCGTAGAGATGCTGGATGTAGTCCTGTGGAACGGCTTGCCATGCCATTTCCACCTGGCGCCTCAGTTGGACCAGCGTTCGTGCTGGACGTGCAGACCGCGTGAGACGACGCTTCATCCAGTCCCAAACATGCTCAATGGGGGACAGATCCGGAGATCTTGCTGGCCAGGGTAGTTGACTTACACCTTCTAGAGCACGTTGGGTGGCACGGGATACATGCGGACGTGCATTGTCCTGTTGGAACAGCAAGTTCCCTTGCCGGTCTAGGAATGGTAGAACGATGGGTTCGATGACGGTTTGGATGTACCGTGCACTATTCAGTGTCCCCTCGACGATCACCAGTGGTGTACGGCCAGTGTAGGAGATCGCTCCCCACACCATGATGCCGGGTGTTGGCCCTGTGTGCCTCGGTCGTATGCAGTCCTGATTGTGGCGCTCACCTGCACGGCGCCAAACACGCATACGACCATCATTGGCACCAAGGCAGAAGCGACTCTCATCGCTGAAGACGACACGTCTCCATTCGTCCCTCCATTCACGCCTGTCGCGACACCACTGGAGGCGGGCTGCACGATGTTGGGGCGTGAGCGGAAGACGGCCTAACGGTGTGCGGGACCGTAGCCCAGCTTCATGGAGACGGTTGCGAATGGTCCTCGCCGATACCCCAGGAGCAACAGTGTCCCTAATTTGCTGGGAAGTGGCGGTGCGGTCCCCTACGGCACTGCGTAGGATCCTACGGTCTTGGCGTGCATCTGTGCGTCGCTGCGGTCCGGTCCCAGGTCGACGGGCACGTGCACCTTCCGCCGACCACTGGCGACAACATCGATGTACTGTGGAGACCTCACGCCCCACGTGTTGAGCAATTCGGCGGTACGTCCACCCGGCCTCCCGCATGCCCACTATACGCTCTCGCTCATAGTCCGTCAACTGCACATACGGTTCACGTCCACGCTGTTGCGGCATGCTACCAGTGTTAAAGACTGCGATGGAGCTCCGTATGCCACGGCAAACTGGCTGCCACTGACGGCGGCGGTGCACAAATGCTGCGCAGCTAGCGCCATTCGACGGCCAACACCGCGGTTCCTGGTGTGTCCGCTGTGCCGTGCGTGTGATCATTGCTTGTACAGCCCTCTCGCAGTGTCCGGAGCAAGTATGGTGGGTCTGACACACCGGTGTCAATGTGTTCTTTTTTCCATTTCCAGGAGTGTAGATACATCGGAACATTTATGTTATTCTAATATTTCAATCTATTGACACTCAATGTCGAGACTGAACAATCGAGACGTTGGACGGTGACAAGGAAAACGCAGACTGCTGTGGCGCCGCTGGCAGGCCACTTTTCTCGCATACAGACGCGGACAGAACATTCAAATGACCAAGTACACCGTGTCGCGTCAACTGCAAGAAGCCGGACACCGGCACTGAGCAAACTGTGAACTGTGCACTCTGCTTCATGCGTGGGTGAACTAAGACAGTTTTGACGTGTGCAATGCACGCAAATCGGCTGGCCACTGGTAGGCCTATGCTTGTGCACATTACCAAGACTGCACATTACGAGGCCTGTGCTTCGATGTGAGTAATTCTTGAACTGTGTCGTATCACTCGAAATGGAACTGTTTCGCCGTTGTCACAGAGGCTGTTTTTTTTTCCAGTCTTCTGGCTGTTTTGATTCGGGTACCCGCGAATTCCTCTCCTACGCCAACGTCTCCATCTCACAGTACCACTTGCACCTGAAGACCTAAATTATTTGTTGGACCTATCCCAATATGTTTTCCCCTATAGTTTTTACCCTCTGTGGTTCCCTCTAGTGCTATGGGAGTTACGCCATGATGCGTTAACATGTGTCCTGTTATCTTGTCCCGTCTTCTTGCCGGTGTTTTCCATACGTTTCTTTCTTCGCCCATTCTGCGGAGAACATCCTCAGTCTTCCTCTTATCAGGCTACCTAACCTTCGACATCCTTCTGTAGCACCACACGTCAATCGCTTCGATTCTCTTCTGGTCCGGGTTTCCCCCAGTCAGTGGTTCAGTACCATACACTACTGTACTCCAAATGAACGTTCTCAGATATTTCAGATATTGATACCAGTAGACTTGTCTTGGCCAGAAATGCCGTCTTTGCCTCTGCTTGTTTTTTTTATGTTCTCCTTGCTTCGTTCGTCAACGATTATTTTTCTTCCAAGATAGCAGAACTCCTTAACTTCGTCTGCATCATGACCACCTATACTCCAGGAAATGGAAAAAAGAACACATTGACACCGGTGTGTCAGACCCACCATACTTGCTCCGGACACTGCGAGAGGGCTGTACAAGCAATGATCACACGCACGGCACAGCGGACACACCAGGAACCGCGGTGTTGGCCGTCGAATGGCGCTAGCTGCGCAGCATTTGTGCACCGCCGCCGTCAGTGTCAGCCAGTTTGCCGTGGCATACGGAGCTCTATCGCAGTCTTTAACACTGGTAGCATGCTGCGACAGCGTGGACGTGAACCGTATGTGCAGTTGACGGACTTTGGGCGAGGGCGTATAGTGGGCATGCGGGAGGCCGGGTGGACGTACCGCCGAATTGCTCAACACGTGGGGCGTGAGGTCTCCACAGTACATCGATGTTGTCGCCAGTGGTCGGTGGAAGGTGCACGTGCCCGTCGACCTGGGACCGGACCGCAGCGACGCACGGATGCACGCCAAGACCGTAGGATCCTACGCAGTGCCGTAGGGGACCGCACCGCCACTTCCCAGCAAATTAGGGACACTGTTGCTCCTGGGGTATCGGCGAGGACCATTCGCAACCGTCTCCATGAAGCTGGGCTACGGTCCCGCACACCGTTAGGCCGTCTTCCGCTCATGCCCCAACATCGTGCAGCCCGCCTCCAGTGGTGTCGCGACAGGCGTGAATGGAGGGACGAATGGAGACGTGTCGTCTTCAGCGATGAGAGTCGCTTCTGCCTTGGTGCCAATGATGGTCGTATGCGTGTTTGGCGCCGTGCAGGTGAGCGCCACAATCAGGACTGCATACGACCGAGGCACACAGGGCCAACACCCGGCATCATGGTGTGGGGAGCGATCTCCTACACTGGCCGTACACCACTGGTGATCGTCGAGGGGACACTGAATAGTGCACGGTACATCCAAACAGTCATCGAACCCATCGTTCTACCATTCCTAGACCGGCAACGGAACTTGTTGTTCCAACAGGACAATGCACGTCCGCATGTATCCCGTGCCACCCAACGTGCTCCAGAAGGTGTAAGTCAACTACCCTGGCCAGCAAGATCTCCGGATCTGTCCCCCATTGAGCATGTTTGGGACTGGATGAAGCGTCGTCTCACGCGGTCTGCACGTCCAGCACGAACGCTGGTCCAACTGAGGCGCCAGGTGGAAATGGCATGGCAAGCCGTTCCACAGGACTACATCCAGCATCTCTACGATCGTCTCCATGGGAGAATAGCAGCCTGCATTGCTGCGAAAGGTGGATATACACTGTACTAGTGCCGACATTGTGCATGTTCTGTTGCCTGTGTCTACGTGCCTGTGGTTCTGTCAGTGTGATCATGTGATGTATCTGACCCCAGGAATGTGTCAATAAAGTTTCCCCTTCCTGGGACAATGAATTCACGGTGTTCTTATTTCAATTTCCAGGAGTGTATTTTGATGTTATGTTTCTGGCTATTCTCATTATTGCTACTTCTCATTATCTTTGTCTTTCCCCGTGTGACTCTCAATTCATGTCCTATACTCATTACGCGGTTCATTCCATTCAACAGATCCTGTAATTCTTTTTCACTTCACGGAGTAGGACACTGTCTAGACGAATACAGTAATGTAGTAAATACGTCAGTCCATACTCTTAATCTGCAGTCCCACAAGGTTAAGATCACAAAGACGACTGCGAGAGTACAGGATGCTTGTCAATACCCTCAATGGATGGCAATCGGATCTGGAGGCATTTCCAGCGCAGAAGCGTCAGATGCCAGAAATGCGCTCATCACCACCACACTATCTTGGAAAATTGCAGCGTGATTAGGTGCCGATAAAGCGGATATTTTTGAAACAGATTTTAATGCGATCACGTTCTCAGTTGCAAAAATAATGTAGTACCTGTTTTCTTTTTAAAATAAAATGTTGTTCCTGTAGTAAGACTGTAATTAGACAGTTTACAACAACACTGTCATTGTAACAGTAGTACCGATACATAATTGTAATTTTTGTACCACCTTCCTTCCACAATTTTTCTTCTATTTAGAAATCGTACTCACACCTGCTCCCATTTTTTCACTGTATATGCTAAGATTCGCAGATTCTGATCACTCATGTAATAAATAAATAAGTATGCCAAAAAAAAAAAGAAAAACAGATTAAGTACCGGCCATTATATGTCGTCCCCAAGAATCCATCATAGGTGTGCTTTTTTCTGATTGGTCTAGAACCAGAGACCGCTTGATATTCGTGTGTGACAGGTGCTGCACGCGTTTATAGGGATGGTTTGTTTATAGTATTATAAAAGTTGCGTGGGTTTAGTATCTCAGTGTATTTCGAATAACTAAGTGCACTTCTGGATGCATGTACACTTCTTACCAGAATGAAAAAGGCTCGTCATCGAAGCACAGAAAAGACGAGGGATATAAAAGAAGAGATCTAGATTTACGACTTGTCTGGAAGTTTTAATTTAAATGTCTTTCAAGCTGCCATATTAATCGAAAAGCTAGGCGCCATGTCACGGATTGTGCGGCCCCTCCCACCGGAGGTTCGGGTCCTCACTCGGGTGCGTGTGTTGTTCTTAACATAAGTTAGTGTAAGTTGGTTTACGTAGCGTGTAAGTTAGGGACCGATGGCCTCAGCAGTTTGGTCCCTTAGGAATTCACACACATGTTAAACATGTTAAGTCGAAAAGATAGTTCCCTTCTTTTACATCCCTAACTTAACTCTCTCCAGGACACATTCCCCAATTTTTGGACTACGACAGGAACATTTTTCATTTTGGTTCCCAACTTCCATTCTATCGTAATATTTACAGTAGTTCACCATAGCTTAAAAAATCGAAAATTTGTTGTTGAATATGCCAAAGATTGATCCCGTAAGGTTTTTTATTGTCTTCGGAACTACACTCCTGGAAATGGAAAAAAGAACACATTGACACCGGTGTGTCAGACCCACCATACTTGCTCCGGACACTGCGAGAGGGCTGTACAAGCAATGATCACACGCACGGCACAGCGGACACACCAGGAACCGCGGTGTTGGCCGTCGAATGGCGCTAGCTGCGCAGCATTTGTGCACCGCCGCCGTCAGTGTCAGCCAGTTTGCCGTGGCATACGGAGCTCTATCGCAGTCTTTAACACTGGTAGCATGCCGCGACAGCGTGGACGTGAACCGTATGTGCAGTTGACGGACTTTGAGCGAGGGCGTATAGTGGGCATGCGGGAGGCCGGGTGGACGTACCGCCGAATTGCTCAACACGTGGGGCGTGAGGTCTCCACAGTACATCGATGTTGTCGCCAGTGGTCGGCGGAAGGTGCACGTGCCCGTCGACCTGGGACCGCACCGCAGCGACGCACGGATGCACGCCAAGACCGTAGGATCCTACGCAGTGCCGTAGGGGACCGCACCGCCACTTCCCAGCAAATTAGGGACACTGTTGCTCCTGGGGTATCGGCGAGGACCATTCGCAACCGTCTCCATGAAGCTGGGCTACGGTCCCGCACACCGTTAGGCCGTCTTCCGCTCACGCCCCAACATCGTGCAGCCCGCCTCCAGTGGTGTCGCGACAGGCGTGAATGGAGGGACGAATGGAGACGTGTCGTCTTCAGCGATGAGAGTCGCTTCTGCCTTGGTGCCAATGATGGTCGTATGCGTGTTTGGCGCCGTGCAGGTGAGCGCCACAATCAGGACTGCATACGACCGAGGCACACAGGGCCAACACCCGGCATCATGGTGTGGGGAGCGATCTCCTACACTGGCCGTACACCACTGGTGATCGTCGAGGGGACACTGAATAGTGCACGGTACATCCAAACCGTCATCGAACCCATCGTTCTACCATTCCTAGACCGGCAAGGGAACTTGCTGTTCCAACAGGACAATGCACGTCCGCATGTATCCCGTGCCACCCAACGTGCTCTAGAAGGTGTAAGTCAACTACCCTGGCCAGCAAGATCTCCGGATCTGTCCCCCATTGAGCATGTTTGGGACTGGATGAAGCGTCGTCTCACGCGGTCTGCACGTCCAGCACGAACGCTGGTCCAACTGAGGCGCCAGGTGGAAATGGCATGGCAAGCCGTTCCACAGGACTACATCCAGCATCTCTACGATCGTCTCCATGGGAGAATAGCAGCCTGCATTGCTGCGAAAGGTGGATATACACTGTACTAGTGCCGACATTGTGCATGCTCTGTTGCCTGTGTCTATGTGCCTGTGGTTCTGTCAGTGTGATCATGTGATGTATCTGACCCCAGGAATGTGTCAATAAAGTTTCCCCTTCCTGGGACAATGAATTCACGGTGTTCTTATTTCAATTTCCAGGAGTGTATGTTGCATCTATCGTAGCGACGGATAAAGCTCGAACAAAACAACAGGACGACCATTAATTATATGTAATTGTCTACTCCGTACCAAAATTTTAATCACTTCGCACAAGTCTAAACAAAAAGTGACGCGTATTCGAAAAACTCACAGAAGCTTGTTTCTTGCGCGTAAAATCCTAATGAAGCTAGATTTTTGAAAGCTCGTTTTCCATTTCATCGTAAGAATTCATTTTTTCATTTATATGATTCAGTGTAAGTCATTTCTGAACATTCAGTTCACGTAAGAAATAATATTATATGTTACATTCAGCCTGATTTAACACCATTATATTTCGACAACAGATAAAGATTATCGGACAAAAATATTTGTTTTGATTTCATCCATTTATCTACGTTTGTGCAAGTTTAAGGTACAGAAGTGGCGCACTTCAAAAAGTTCCCAGACAAACTTGTTTCTTTACTTAAAACCCAAACGGAGCAAGATTGAAATTTATCTTAGACTAAGATCCGATACACTGGTGGACCAAACTTGAACCACCAGTCTCGCCACAGTATTGAGTTATTTAATGGTGACTGTTTTTGCACGTAACATCCGGACAGTGTAGGCACAAAAGGTGCCATTATCTGATCTTTAATTTCATCCCAATTAAAATCTTTCGCAAAAAGAATTAATCGATTCGCACAATTTGCCTGGGCGTCAGCTCCGGTTGGTCATTCAAAACTAACCTAATGTCCTGTAACGTAGCTACAGTAAGACACATATTCGAATTGCTATACAATTGGCCGCTGGTCCGAGCTAAATCAGAAACCGGTTACCGCATATTCCTAGTTAAATAGGAACCGAGCACCAAGACTCGCCCAGACCGCGGTCCTGCTCGCAATCTTTTCGGACGTATTTGTTACATCGCATCGGAGGTGTAAAGGTTCAACAACATTGTTGCTCTGCATTTGTGGCAAACATATTTAATGCCAGAAAATTATGTTCATTCAATTTTTTGATCCTGGTTTTTGCATGCTTGACTGAAGGTACAGGACAAATATATGATTTCAGGTTTATTGCCTTTGAGTTGAACAATAAATTTAATTTCAAACTTTTGACTCATAATTCGGTACGTGGAATTAATCAGTGTTAACCAACACACTTAAGTTCATAACGAGATTAGGTCACCACTTAACTGCACGGTCATTTACCCTACTGAAATTTAGGTCAGCCGTCCCCATTGTGTTACAGACTGCTCTACTTAAGGCTACACCAGCTTCCATGTGAATCTTCAAGACCTGGACATTGAAATAATCCTATACTACACCGTTCTCCATATGAACGCTTGTGCACACTACAACATACTCGTTATTCAAGCTGATAGCCTGATACGGAAGTAAATATAAATGCACAACCGTATGTCGGAAGGATGGGACGTGTTCTGGCCTAATGCTTTGAGCCTAACCTCAGGTAGACGTCTGACATTAATATTCCGCCCACCGCGGAACTCCATTAGCCTTGCGCTTCCGTCACCGGCGTAATGCGGTCCCGTGAGGTCGTCTGAAGCTCGCCGTCAGGCTAGAGCTGAAAATGAACGCGATACGCGACCGCCGCTAGACAGGTTATGGTTCGATGCTGGGACGCACATGCAACCAGTCAAACACAACGCCGCAAAAAGGAGGAAAAAAAATTGAAAAAATCGCTGCACGTCGTCGTCCCCATGATTAACGGTGCTCCTCTCAATTATGCGGGAATTTCCTGCCTACAGCGGGCCTCGAATTTACGAAGCGGCCTGGCCGTTTCCCTGATGGCACCAAGCCAATAATTTTTAATTTGATTTATAGCCTTCACGTAATCTCATAACTGTTATTCAAAGCGGACGTTTTATGCAACTAACAGGGGAAACGATGGTGAAATATTTGCTTCAAGATGTGACGGGCGCCTCTGGTACAGTTACGTCACTGAACTACCCGGAAAACTTTCGCAGATTTCAGTCTGTATGTTTGTTAGCGAAGCAAGCTGTTTCACTTGGCAAATGCTAATCGTACTTTTCTACGCAGTAACAAAACTAGACAGACATTTGGGAATGTGCAATACGAAACTTCCTTTCATAAATATAAAATTTTTCAAGAGGGTTTCTTTTTGTTTTCAGTCCGAAGTTTGGTGTGATGCAGCTCTCCACGCTAATCTGTCATGTGCAAGTTTCGTCCTGTCAGACTGGCCGTTGTGGCCGAGCGGTTCTAGGCGCTTCAGTCCGGAAACGGGCTGATGCTACGGTCGCAGGTTCTGAATCCTGCCTCGGGCATGGATGTGTGTGATCTCCTTAGCTTGCTTAGGCTTAAATAGTTCTAAGTCTAGGGTACTGATGACCTCAAATGTTAAGTCTCATAGTGCTCAGAGCCATTTGAATCATTTTCTTCCTGCCAGCATAACCACTGCAATCCGCAACCACGCCAACTTGTCAACGGTGTTCAAGCACTGGTCTGTCTCTACAATTTCGTCCCCCACACTTCTCCTTGTCTGTGCTTTTTATCGTTCACTTTTCACTTTTCTATGCGTCTCCCCTCCTCACAAATATTTCCAGAAAAGGCTTACACTTAAATACAGGGTGTAACGATACATTATGGCCATACTTTCGGGAAGCATTCCTCAACCGTAGAGAAAGAACATATTTTATATGGTCATGGATCCGTGAACGCTTTATTTCCGAGTTAGAGCTCATTTTCTACTTCTGTTCATAATCACATTAATCATCGGAGACACTAAAACAGAACGAGCCAGCATTACGTGTAACGTTTCCCCGCATGAAACGTCCAAAATAACCACTTGGTTAGGTGGTACATGGTACGGCTGTAGCAGGTTCTCATGTAGCACTCTCCAGACAGTCAAAATTACTTGTTGCAGTTAATTGTCTTGCGCTGACATTAGGGTTGGCGTTAACTGCACGAAGAATTTCCTACTCCAGTTGTGATGTCCTCGTCTTTCTAGGTCTCCCACTGTCTGGAGTACTAGGCTTAAACGTCCCATTTTCCCTAGGACGACAATCATTCACTTCAATCAATTGAGCGCCAGGGTCAGTACCATCTGATAATCCGTACAGAACACGGCCATTTACAGCTCCACATTCGGGTACACTTCCATTGCACTGCACTGATTACCAAGCCCGTGGTGAACTCCAAACATCTGATGCTACGTACTTGCTCAGTCCGTGATGAACACTAAATAGCTCACGCTACGTGTTGATGCTAGTAGGGCAATAAAGTTAGAGTCCTGTCAACACAAACAGCGTTACCTTCATTCAACTGGAACAACAAACACTGGCGGTGAACTTAAGAATTACATCTTGCTGTACACTCTAACCAAACGTAAAGAAGAAGGTATTTTGGACAATTCATGTAAGAAAACATATCATGTAATACTGGTACGTCCTATTTCTGAGTCGGCAGCTCGTGGTCGTGCGGTAGCGTTCTCGCTTCCCGCGCCCGGGTTCGATTCCCGGCGGGGTTAGGGATTTTCTCTACCTCGTGATGACTGGGTGTTGTGTGATGTCCTTAGCTTAGTTAGGTTTAAGTAGTTCTGAGTTATAGGGGACTGATGACCATAGATGTTGAGTTCCATAGTGCTCAGAGCCATTTGAACTAATCCTATTTCTGTTTCTTATCATTAATGCGATTATGAAGAGCTCAGGCACACAAATGAAACATTTCAGGATGCACTTCCATATAACACATTTTATTCAGCTATTTGTGAGGAACATTTCCTGAAAGTATGTACATCCTTTTTTTATTACACCCAGTTATCCAATCTCCTGTTTTCAGAATGGCTTTCCTCGCTATTACCAGTCTGTATTTTATCTCCTCTTCACTTCGGTCGACGTCCTTACATTTCTGCGCAAAAAGCGACACTCATCTGCTAATTTTAGTGTGTCATCTCCTAATCTAATAGCTTCAGCATTACTTGATTTAATTTGACTGCACTCCACTACCCCAGTTTTACTACTGCCTTTGTTAATATTCACCGCAAAATCTCTTTTCAAGACACTATCTTCTTACGTTCAGTTAATCATCCTATGCCGTCTGTGACAGTATTACAATGTCTTTTCCCTGAAATTTAATTATGTTTCCGGAATTTTCATACGTTTCGTTTACTGCTGGCTCTATGTACTCATTTATTAACATGAGTCATAGGCTGCACCCCTGTCTCAATCCTTTCGCGCAGTTTCTCTTTCATTTCGTTTGATTCTTATGACTGCCATCGAGCATTTATGCAAATTGTGGATAACCTCCGCTCTCTGTATTTAATCCATGATAAAATTCAGAATTTCAGGGAATTTCACTCAATGTTGTCAAAAGATTTTTTTGAACGTACAGGTTCTATGAATGTTGTGTTTTCTTTATTCTAACGGTCTTCCAGATGACGTTGTAGGGTCAGAATTACCTAGTGACTTTCTACATTATTCCGAAACCCGAACGGACGGTCCACAACGTACTGAGGTGTCTCATGCGTGACCCTGTGGAAGAAAACTGACAGGAGACAGACGATATTTCGTTACATTTTCGTTAAGCCTGGATACAGTACTAATGAACACACTGAGGTGAGAAAAGTCAAATGGCTCTGAGCACTATGGGACTCAACTTCTTAGGTCATCAGTCCCCTAGAACTTAGAACTACTTAAACCTAACTAACCTAAGGACATCACACACATCCATGCCCGAGGCAGGATTCGAACCTGCGACCGTAGCGGCCGCGCGGTTCCAGACTGTAGCGCCTAGAACCGCATGGCCACACCGGCCGGCTGAGAAAAGTCATGGAATACCTCCCAATATAGCGTCGACCTAGTCGTAGTACAGCAGTTCGACATGGCGTGCACTCAACATATCATTGGAAGTCCCCTGCAGAAATACTGAGCCATGTTGTCTGTATAGCCATCCAGAATCGCGAAAGTGTTGCCGGTGTGGGATTTTGTGCAAGAACTGATTTTTCAATTCTGAACCATAAATGTTCCATGTGATTTATTTAAGGTGAAGTGAGTGACCAGATCATTCGCTCGAACTGTTCACAATGTTCTTCAAACCAGATCCGAACAATTGTGGCCCGGTGGCATGGCGGATTTTCATACATCGTTGTTTGGGAACATGAAATCCGTGAATGACTACAATGGTCTCTAAGTAGCCGAATATAACCGTTTCCAATAAATGATAGGTTCAGTTGGACCAGAGGACCCAGTCCACTCCATGTAAACACAGCCCACGCCATTATGGAACCACTACCAGCTTGTACAATGCCTTCATGATAACCTGGGTCCGTGGCTTCAGGGGATCTGCGTTAGGCTCGAAACCTAGCATTATCTCTTACCAACTGACATCGGGACTCATCTGACCAGCCCACGGTTTTCCAGTCGTCTGGGGTCTAGCAGACGTGTTCACGAGCCCAGAAGGGGCACTGCGGGCAATGTCGTGCTGTCAGCGAAGGCGCTGGCGTCGGTCGTCCGCTGCCATAGCCGAATAACTCCAAATTTCGCCGCTCTGTCGTAACGGATACGTTCTTTGAACGTCCCACGTCCATTTCTGCGGTTTTTTTCACGTAGTGTTGCTTGTCTGTTAGCACTTACACTCAACGCCAACGCCGCTGCTCTCGGTCATTAAGGAAAGGCCGTCGACCATAGTATTTCCGTTGTGAGAGGTAATGCCTAAAATTTGGTATTCTCGGCACGCCCTTGACATTGTGGGTTTCAGAATATTGAATTCCCTAACGATTTCCCAAAATTTCGCACCGTATAGTGTAGGCAGACTCTTTAGTATGACCAAGAGACAAATGATCAAATCCAGGAGTGGAAAATTCCGAGAGCTGACCATTATTGATCTTTGTCAAATACCTTTTGTATATAGTGCACGTGATTTAAAAGGTGGAATCTCTATTTCTAGATATCTAAATAACATTCCACACTATCAACCCATATCAAAAATGCGGTATATTTCTAAATATTTTGGGCTGACAGAAGCTACATCCGACATATCCCGAAAAGTCATAGAAACGCTGCGCATTTATTTATTTTTCGGAACAGAAACAAATAATGACAGAATGAGATTTTCACTCTGCAGCGGAGTGTGTGCTGATATGAAACTTCCTGGCAGATTAAAACTGTGTGCCGGACTCTTAGCAGAAGAGCTTCTGTGAAGTTGGAAAGGTAGGAGGCGAGGCACTAGCAGAATTGAAGCTGTGAGGACGGATCGTGAACAATGCTTGGGTAGGTCAGATGGTAGAGCACTTGCCCGCGAAGGACAAAGGTCCCTTGTTCCAGTGTCGGTCCCGCATACAGTTTTAATCTACCAGGAAGTCTCGAAAAAACCACGTACAACCCATGGATACACAACTTTATTAAGAACATAATATGAACAACTGCAGGTCAGAACTTATCAAAAGTACAGCCAGCGCACTTGAGATTGCCAAGCTCTCCGTGATGTTCGAGAATGAACATGGGTGATACTGCAATAAATTAAATAACTTGTTTTTCTGTACTGTATCGGTCTATATTACGTCTATAGAGATTATTGCAACGTTTCTACCATAAGATTGACGTCGTTCTATTAGCTCCCACATTCAACACAATGCTTTGTGTTTATACAGAGTTCAATGGAAAAATGCTAACAACCTTTGATATGCTACCTAGATGTTTACGGATAGTAAAATTATTGTTAACCCGTCTGGAAACCTGTAATTTACACCGTGTATCAGAGTCGAAATTTCAGAACGTGAGTGGCAATGTTCCTGTTGATGGTGTTTGATGGCCGGTCGGGGTGCCCGAGTGGTTATAGGCGCTACAGTCTGGAACCGCGCGACCGCTACGGTCGCAGGTTCGAATCCTGCCTCGGGCATGGATGTGTGTGACGTCCTTAGGTTACTTATGTTTAAGTAGCTCTAAGTTCTAGTGGACTGATGACCTCAGAAGTCAAGTCCCATAGTGCTCAGAGCCATTTGAACCATTTTTGGTGATGCAGCAAATAATTACGAAGGTTGGACAAAAATATGGAAATGCAGAGGCTAGCCAATGCTGCAGGTTGCGCTGTTGCATTCGCCCACAAACGACATCTGTTCAAATGGTTCAAATGGCTCTGAGCACTATGGGACTCAACAGCTGTGGTCATCAGTCCCCTAGAACTTAGAACTACTTAAACCTAACTAACCTAAGGACATCACACACATCCATGCCCGAGGCAGGATTCGAACCTGCGACCGTAGCAGTCGCGCGGTTCCGGACTGCGCGCCTAGAACCGCGAGACCACCGCGGCCGGCAAACGACATCTGTGAAATATCCTCAGTTCGTTGCAAGTGTCAATAGTGGTCAGAAAAGTGTAGTTTTGAGTGCATTATCTCAGAGCTAAGCGACTTCGAACATGGACAAACTGTCGGTGCTCATCCGGTGGGTACTTCCATAGGCAGCCGAAGTGTTTGTGTTTCAGGGGACCGTATAGACTATAGAGCGAAAACGGAAAAGTCACAACTCCGACGGAAATATGTGTTGAGTGATGGTGACAGACGGTCATTAAAGAGGATTATGAGGAATACCAAGGATAGGACAGCTGCAAAAGTCTCAGCAGAAGTGAAAGTCGCACTCGCAAACTCTGTCAGCACCAAAATCGCAGGAGGAGAGCTCCATAATCATGGAACTGGAGGGCGAGCTGGAATTCCGAACCCACAAATCAGCGATGCGAATGTCCATAAAAAGAAAACGTAATGCCGGTGCCATAAAACCCGGGACTAAGGAGAACTGGAAGAAAGTCATTTGGTTAGATGAGTCTTGCTTCATACCATCAACAAAGACTGCCCAAACTTACGCCACACGAGTGAAGCGTAGAGGGGATTGTGGGATGATTTGGTCAGCCATATAGTGCTAGTGTTTGGGCCCCATGATTATTCTTCAACGTGGCATTACTGCCAAGGGTTATGTGACCATATTGGATGTTCAGGTCCATCCCATGGTGCAATGTTTATTTCTCAATGGTGGATGCTGGGCGCCAAGAAGACAGAGCCCCAGTACACATAGCTCGTATGATCTAGGACTTGTTATGTGAGCAGGAAGATGAGTTGTCGCATCTTCTCTGGCCAGCACATGTTATTGAGCCTTTGTGCTGAATGGTCGCCATCCATCTCCAACATCGTTACCTGAGCAGGAAGAATGGTATAAGATTCCCCTGAAAACCGTACAGGACCTGTATTTCTCCATTACATGACGACTGGAAGCAGTTTTGATGCCAGAGGATATCCTATACCGTATCAGACACTATCTTTATACACCCCCAGTATGTTGATCAATAAATATCTGCCCAATGTAGTTTTACGGAAGGTATCTAATACCTTTCATGTGCATAGACAACATTCGTCTACAGATCATAGCTACCATTCTAATCGGGTACTTTGTATTGAGTACAGGTCATCAATATTATTTTACACAAACGCAAAACTAACACGTTGTCGCTTCTCTATTTGGGTTCTATTTGTGGCAATCCTAGTAACGCCGCATGTTATTTTGTTCATTTCCATAATGGTATTATGTAAAGCGGATGAGCCTTTTGGCGGGCTATCAGGCAGAGCACGGAGGACCTTGACTCCCCCCCGGGGCAAGCCATTTGTCACCTGAGACGTGAGAGTGACTCACTCAGGGAGTGAAACGAACCGCTTTTTCCAAGCTTGCTCCTCACCTTAAGAATATACGTTCTCTGCAAACCGAAATTCCATCCTAGTCAAATGCACAGACTAACTTTTCAATTCATTATCAGTCAGAAAAGTGGCAGAACATGTATTCACAGTTATTTGTCACAAAAACTCTAAAATATTTCGCCATTAGTCTCCATGTAACTGAAAATGCAAGACGGTTAGAAATTTAAAAACTTCAAGCAACGTTTTACCCTCAATTCGCTGTGTTTTGCCTCGTTGTATACGTGTTACACGCCAATCTTGAAAACCTGAAATGTGAATACAGAAAGTGTTCGGTTAAGTATGTCCGTGGCCTTTACCACACAAAAATACGTATCTGTAAATATCTACAAATATCACAAAAACCATACTTTTCCAGTTAAATAATATGTAGGTAGTAAGCGCCTATTAGGAGGGGCGTGCAGTAAGTAACGTAACACTCTTCTTTTCTCCGCCAGTTTTGGTTGAAAAATGCGGAATGTACTGTGGGACATCGTGGAATATTTCTGTTTCAGCCCCCAAAGTTTCATGAAGTGCCGATAGGTGGCGGAGCTATAAGAAGTACATAGCCTTCAAAATAGCGTCTGTAACGGAGGTCCGTTCAGAGCAGAAAGCAGTCATTGTCTTTTTTTTTCAGTAAACCAGAACATCGTAGATATTCATACGCGCCTACAGAATCTCTACGGAGACTTGTCAGTGAACATAAACACGGTGAGCCGTCGGACCATTGGACCGTGCGTCCTGATCTATATTAACGACGTAGGAAACAATCTCAGTAGCCGTCTTAGATTGTTTGCAGATGATACTGTCATTCACCGTCTTGTAAAGTCATCATATGATCATAACGACTTGCAAAATGATTTAGATAAGATATCTGTATGGTGCGAAAAGTGGCAATTGACCCTGAATAAAAAAAAGTGCGAAGTTATTCACATGAATACTAATAGAAATCAGATAAATTTCGATTACGCGATAAGTCACACAGATCTGAGTGCTGTAAATTCAACTAATTACTTAGGGATTGCAATTACAAATAACCTATATTGGAACGATCACATAGATAATATTGTGGGTAGAGCAAACCAAAGACTGCGATTGATTCGCAGAACACTTAGAAGGTGCAACAGATCTACCAAAGAGACTGCTTACACTACGCTTGTCCGCCCTATTCTAGAGTACTGCTGTGCGGTGTGGGATCCGCATCAGGTGGGACTGACAGATGACATCGAAAAAGTAAAAAGAAGGGCAGCTCGTTTCGTATTATCGCAAAATAGGGGAGATAGTGTCACAGACATGATACGTGAATTGGAGTGGCAATCATTAAAACAAAGGCGTTTTTCGTTGCGATGGGATCTTCTCATGAAATTTCAATCACAGTTTTCTTCTTCGATTGCGAAAACATTCTGTTGGCACCCATCTACATAGGGAGAAATGATCATCATGACAATATAAGAGAAATCAGGGCTCGCACGGAAAAATGTAAGCGCTCGTTTTTCCCGCGTGCCGTTCGAGAGCGGAACGGTAGAGAGACAGCATGAAGGTGGTTCATTGAACCCTCTTCCAGGAACTTTATTGTCAATAGCAGAGTAATCACGTAGATGTCATCATCGTAACGAGTTCGTGCAGACTCGTCCGATCTCAAGCGTGCAAGCTGGCCGCACACGCTGTGTGACTCCTGCAATGTCGGAACATGCGGACATTCTCATTCGATTGAGCGATGAGTCACAATCAGACACCCCGGTGCTCAGCCCGACGTCTCCGTTGGTAGTGCTGACACACTCGTCCACCAGGTGGGGTAGTCAGAGGTGTGGGCCCGTTGCGCACCTCACCGCCCAACAGTAGACGATAAGAAGCAACGAAGGACCTGCTGTGCAGAATTATTTGCGCGTTACGAGGCTGATCGTCACAATTTTTTTGTCTAACACCGTCACAGACGATAAAACATGGGTTCATCACCTCGAATCATAAACAAAGCGGTAATCCGTAGAGTGGCACCCCTCTCCTCCGAAGTAAAAGTTCAAAGCCGAACACTCAGCCGCTAAAAGCATGGCGACGGACTTCTACAACGCTTGAAGCGTTATTCTGTTTGATGTCCAATTTCATGCTGCAACAATCAACTCTGCAGCGTACTGTGCTACCTTCAGGAAAGTGAAGCAGCGACTTCAGCTTGTTCAATCCCGCAAAAATCCAAACGAGCTTCGTCTTCTCCACGACAACGCGAGGCCTCACCTTCAGGAAAGTGAAGCAGCGACTTCAGCTTGTTCATCGCCGCAAAAATCCAGACGAGCTTCGTCTTCTCCATGACAACGCGAGGCCTCACAGAAGTCTGCATCCCAGAAACGAGCTCACAAAACTGCATTGGCCTGATCTTTCTGATTCATACAGCAGCCCGGATCTCACACCTTCCGACTTCCATCTGTTTGGCCCAGTGGAGGATGCAATCTGCGGAAAGCAGTAGGTGGATGATGGGGAAGTTACTGATGCAGCAGGACGTTGGATCTGACCCAATGACGGATGCAGTTCACGAGAAGCAGTTCAGGCATAATGGGGATGTTATTGATGCAGCAACATGTTGGTTCCGGTACCAATCAGCAGAGTAGTACCATGCGGGCGTACAGACCATCCTAGTAAGGTGGCGTAATGGTGTTGCATTAAACGGAGATTATGTTGAAAAATAGGGTTCCACAGCCAAAATAGTGGGCAATAATATGCTGTATATGAATCCTGAATAAAACCAACGTACTTTCAGAAAAGAAAGTGTTGAAATACTTATTGAGCAGCTCTTGTTTAAAGTAACTACGTTTGGCTATTAAACAGTTTTCCACTACTTTAAAGTATTAAAACGTCACATGCATTTTTTAAGGATTGAGGTTCAAGTCCAAAAAATGGCTCTGAGCACTATAGCACTATGGGACTTAACTGCAGAGGTCATCAGTCCCCTAGAACTTAGAGCTACTTAAACCTAACTAACCTAGGGACATCACACACATCCATGCCCGAGGCAGGATTCGAACCTGCGACCGTAGCGGTCGCGCAGTTCCAGACTGAAGCGCCTAGAACCGCTCGGCCAACACGGCCGGCGAGGTTCAAGTCCCTGTCCGGTCATCTGGATTCAGCTTTTTCGCAGTTTTTCTGAACTGCTTGAGAGAAATGCCGGAATAGTTCCTCTTAAAGGTCATCATACCCCAATCCGGGCTTGTGATACGTATCTAATGACCTCTTCATCGATGGAACATTATACCCTCGTCATCCTTCTTTGTTTTTCTAGTATGCCAGTTGACTCAGCGTAAAAGTCCAGTCATTTCAACATTGTTAACTATAAATTTGGCTTACCCTGTAATCATGGAACGTAGTTTACAACACTCTGAGCTGTAACGCCTGCCAGATAACTAAGAAAACTCAAATCTATTTGGAGAAAAGTGAAGTATTACTTAATAGCAGTAGTACAAAACCAGACAGAAGTTATAAAGAGTCGAAGAGCATGAAAGGGAAGATGAAGTTGTGAAGGAGTGATACAGGATAGTAACCTCTCCATGATATTATCCGGAATTACGAGGGTTATTTGGAAAGTAGGGAACGATCGGTCGCGAAATGGAAACCACTGTGATAATCCGATGAAGTTTTACACAGGTGTGTGTCATTTTTAGTTCTGAGCACACAATGAGCAAATAAAGATACCTAGAACAATAGCGTCTCCCTCCAAGTACGAGGGCCTGGTGAGAAATTTCGCCTGAAGCTATGCAGTCAACATTACATAACTGTCGTGTGTTTTCTTCTTCATGACAATTCTCAGCCGCATTCTGCAGGGGCAATGAAGATGCCCCTGCATAGTTTTCAATTGGAAATGTTTGATTACCCACAATACAGCCTGTAATTGTCTCCGTCGGAGTTTCATCTCTGCTCACATGAACATCTGGCTATGAAGACAAAATTTTGGCACAGACAACGAGCTGTAGGCCAGTGTAGAGAGGTGGCGGAAAGCACTGGCGGTTCTCTTCTATAGCGAGGGTATTGGAAAGTTGGTACAGCGCAACGACAAACGTGTAAGTCGGATCGGCGGCTATGGAGATAAGTAGCTGGAAGTTGTAGCTACCTGTTGCAAATAAAACAGTTTTGACTTTCACTGTGGTTTCCATTTCGCGACCTATCCTTCCTTACTTTCCGAATAGCCCTCGTATATTGTGCAAGCAGTAAAGGAAACCAAGTAGAAAGAAAGGTAATTAAAGTTCATAGAAAAAAAAATTTCAGGTTGGTTGCTAAAGCTGTGAATCTGTCGAGTCGGTAAAGCACCTGGACGATCAGTAGAACGGAATGGACAGTTTCTTGAAAAGAGGTTGCAAGATGAATCTAGGTTGGTAGTTAAAGCTGTGCATCTGTCGAGTCGGTAAGGGACCTGGACGATCAGTAGAACAGAGCGGACAGTTTCTTAAAAAGAGATTACAAGATGAATCACCTTCTTCGCTTTCTTCACTTCATATATTAGGCAAATTTCCTGTTAAGGTACTCCATTTCTTGTAAGGCCTTAGCATATTTCTTCTCCCATTGCATTTATAACTGAGAATCTTTACTGGAGGTCCTTGTCCACCTATGAGGTCTACATATTTCTTCCATTTTCTTTTATTATTTTTTTTCTTTAGGTCGGATATTCTTACTTTTTCACTTATTTTATGATCTTCTGTTATACATCATTCCTCTCTTCTTGCAAATCTCATGCTGCTGCTCTACTTCTTGGTGCCTTGTTGTCATCCACAGTTACTTTCTATAAATAAGGCGTGGTACTGCTATCGTTTTATAAAACATCAGCTGGTTTTCTTTACTGACAAAGTTATTATAGTCCTTCTACATGTGGAAGTAAATTTAATTTTTGGTCCACTTCATGGTTGTATTCATATATGAAGTCGCATCCTAGATACTTAAAATATTCAACCTGCTCCAAGATTTTATTAGTCAAGTCTGTTTTTGATGTTATTGTTTGATGCCTACACTTTCATTTTATCTACAGAGAATTTTAGATTAATTTCTGTGGTTTGCTGCTGCACCTCAGAGACTCCCATCTGAAGGTCATCTCCATTCTCTGCAAAATGGATTTCAGAAAACGTAAAATAGGAATGATGGAATGTAATCGAATTTTTTCAATTAGGCAACTAGACGAAGAAACGGGACACTAATGATAGCGTAATATTATGGCTATTTCAGCAGGAAAATAAAAGTCGGCGGCGGAAGTAAAGTGTATGCTACTGCTGGGGGGCACTGGCGAGAAAAACGTTCTGAGGAAGAGAAAGTTGTTAACATCGAATACAAATTTAAGTGTTAGTAAGTCAATACTAACGCGAATTCTTTACAGACGAATGGAAAAACTGATAGAAGCCGACCTCGGGCAAGATACGTTTGAATTCCGTAGAAATGTTGGAACACGTGAGGCAATACTGACCCTACGACTTATCTTAGAAGAAAGATTAAGGAAAGGCAAACCTACGTTTCTAGCATTTGTAGACTTAGAGAAGGCTTTTCACAATGTTGACTGGAATACTCTCTTTCAAATTCTGAAGGTGGCAGGGGTAAAATACAGGGAGCGAAAGGCTATTTACAATTTGTACAGAAAACAGATGTCAGTTATAAGAGTCGAGGGGTATGAAAGGGAAGCAGTGGTTGGGAAGGGAGTGAGACAGGGTTGTAGCCTCTCCCCGATGTTATTCAATCTGTATATTGGTTCAAAATGGTTCAAATGGTTCCGAGCACTATGGAACATCTGTGGTCATCAGTCCCCTAGAACTTAGAACTACTTAAACCTAACTAACCTAAGGACATCACACACATCCATGCCCGAGGCAGGATTCGAACCTGCGATCTGTATATTGAGCAAGCAATAAAGGAAACAAAAGAAAAGTTCGGAGTAGGTATTAAAATCCATGGAGAAGAAATAAAAACTTTGAGGTTCGCCGATGACATTGTAATTCTGTCAGAGACAGCAAAGGACTTGGAAGAGCAGTTGAACGGAATGGACAGAGTCTTGAAAGGAGGGTATAAGATGAACATCAACAAAAGCAAAACGAGGGTAACGGAATGTAGTCGAATTAAGTCGGGTGATGCTGAGGGAATTAGATTAGGAAATGAGACACTTAAAATAGTAAAGGAGTTTTGCTATTTGGGGAGCAAAATAACTGATGTTGGTCGAAGTAGAGAGGATATAAAATGTAGACTGGCAATGGCAAGGAAAGCGTTTCTAAAGAAGAGAAATTTGTTAACATCGAGTACAGATTTAAATGTCAGGAAGTCGTTTCTGAAAGCATTTATATGGAGTGTAGAATAGAAGCTTTCGAAATGTGGTGCAACAGAAGAATGCTGAAGATTAGATGGGTAGATCACATAACTAATGAGGAGGTATTGAATAGAATCGGGGAGAAGAGGAGCTTGTGGCACAACTTGACTAGAATAATGGATCGGTTGGTAGGACATGTTCTGAGACATCGAGGGATCACCAATTTAGTATTGGAGGGCAGCGTGGAGGGTAAAAATCGTAGAGGGAGACCAAGAGATGAATACACTAAGCACATTCAGAAGGATGTAGGCTGCAGTAGGTACTGGGAGATGAAGAAGCTTGCACAGGATAGAGTAGCATGGAGAGCTGCATCAAACCAGTCTCAGGACTGAAGACCACAACAACAACAACAAATCATGTCGGAAGATATTGGTCTGAAATGTAGCCTTTTATGAAAGAGAATACGGGGCTGTTTGTAAAAGAAGAGAAAAGAAGCTCTAGAAATGTGGTAACGTGGTGGAATACTGAGATCAGATGAATAGGTTGGATAACTAATCAGGAAGCACTAAAGGGAAAGGTCATTTAGGCCAGCACTTGACCAGCAGGAGGGTTCGATTGACAGGACGCAAGGCATCAAAGAATTGTCAGTTTGGTAATGGAAGGATGTGAAGAAGTAAAAATTTTAAAGCCTGTCTCCAGCAGATATGTTCGAGTGAATGCAGATTAAAATAATTATGTTGAGATAAAGGGGATTTCATGGGATGGACAGGCGTGGAGAGCTGCGTGAAACCAGTCTTCTAAAGACCACAACCGCTAAACTTGAGGTATAAAGTGGCGTCTTCCATACAAGGAATATTAAAACCTACCATTGTATCCAGTTCGTTTAACCGCCACACATTAGCTTTAAACTCACTATCGTAATAATAAGAACAAACCATGAGGCAGGTTTCGAATCACAGAGTAGGTTACTCGCAATATTGTGGAGCGAGGGTGCGTTATTTTGGTTGCCACGGCGTCCTCCTTTCTGACCACTGGGAATCGTGTGACGGCAGCTCCCCCGCCCCCTTCCCCCTCCTCGTGTCCTCTCGCTCTGCGGCACGTCCCACGCAACCGTGGCCAACGCACTTCAATCTCGGGTCGCAGCGGCGGCCACAGCGGTATTGTTCCCGCCGCTGCCTCTCCCGTTATCACCGGAAACATTTTTTACGCTGTGTCATGGCGATTCCCACGAGCGTGGCGCTCTGAACCACGTGTTTTCTTTCGTCTTTTCATATTTTACTGTTACTGCTCGAGATATAATTAAGAGCGACAAATTAGTTCCGTCCATCATCTCTTAACTCTTTCTACGTTTACGATTCTCAGCGCTACCTCGCACGCAGAATTTCGGATACAGATTTATCTGCAGACTATATAATGCAGGTCATTTGACCTCTGACGGAACACAGTCTGTTAGTAGATACTCCAGGAATCGCCATGAACACAAACCGTAACTTAACACCCACCTCTTTTCACTTTTCTAAAATGCTTCAGCTTCTTGCAAGTCATCATTCAATACATTACTCAAATGGAAATCCATTCACAAACGTGTCTTTTGTGCTCTGTACTAAGTCGAAAGATATTTGTTACAGGGTGAAAATTCCTGAACATATGAGAAAAATCGTAAATTAGTTACAAACTACGGCGAGCACACACTTTATTCTGCATGTAAACGTTACTACGGATATTCGGATTTAGCTTATGACATGTTCGATATGCCTACCATCACTGGCGATGATTTGGCGCAGACAAATAACGAAATTCTGGATGACCCGCTGAAGTTTTGGAACATCGATGCTGTCGATGACCTCTACATCTACATTTATACTCCGCTAGCCACTTTACATGCCACTGTCATTACCTCCCTTTCCTGTTCCAGTAGCGTATGGTTCGCGGCAAGAACGACTGAAGGAAAGCCTCCGTGCGCGCTCGAATCTCTCTAATTTTAGATTCGTGATCTCCTCGGGAGGTATAAGTAGGGGGAAGCAATATATTCGAAATCTCATCCAGAAACGCACCCTCTCGAAACCTGGGCAGTAAACTACACAGCGATGCAGAGCGCCTCTCTTGCAGTCTGCCACTTGAGTTTGCTAAACATCTCCGTAACGCCATCACGCTTACCAAATAACCCTGTGACGAAACGCGCCGCTCTTCTTTGGATCTTCTCTATCTCCTCTGACAACCCCACCTGGTACGGATCCCACACTGATGAGCAATACTCAAGTACAGGTCGAACGAGTGTTTTGTAAGCCACCTCCTTGTTCTAAGGACTCTCCCACTGAATCTCAACCTGGCACATGCCTTACCTTAGCCGGCCAAAGTGGCCGCGCGGTTCTAGCGCTGCAGTCTGGAACCGCGAGTCCGCTACGGTCGCAGGTTCGAATCCTGCCTCGGGCATGGATGTGTGTGATGTCCTTAGGTTAGTTAGGTTTAACTAGTTCTAAGTTCTAGGGGACTAATGACCTCAGCAGTTGAGTCCCATAGTGCTCAGAGCCATTTGAGCCACATGCCTTACCAACAAGTAATTTTATATGATCATTCCACTTCAAATCGTTCCGTACGCATACTCCCAGATATTTTACAGAAGTAACTGCTACCAGTGTTTGTTCCGCTATCATATAATCATACAATAGAGGATCCTTCTTTCTATATATTCGCAATACATTACGCTTGTCTATGTTAAGGGTCAGTTGCCACTCCCTGCACCAAGTGCCTATCCGCTGCAGATCTTCCTGTATTTCACTGTAATTTTCTAATGTTGCAACTTCTCTGTATACTACAGCATCATCCGCGAAAAGCCGCATGGAACTTCCGACACTATCTACTAGGTCATTTATATATACTGTGAAAAGCAATGGTCCTATAACACTCCCATGTGACACGCCAGAGGTCACTCTAACGTCTGTAGACGTCTCTCCATTGAGAACAACATGCTGTGTTCTGTTTGCTAAAAACTCTTCAATCCAGCCACACAGCTGGTCTGATAATCCGTAGGCTCTTACTTTGTTAATCAGGCGACAGTGCGGTACTGTATCGAACGCCTCCCGGAAGTCAAGGAAAATGGCATCTACCTGGGAGCTTGTATCTAATATTTTCTCGGTCTCATGAAAAAATAAAGCGAGTTGGGTCTCACACGATCGCTGTTTCCGGAATCCATGTTGATTCCTACAGAGTAGATTCTGGGTTTCCGGAAATGACATGACACGCGAGCAAAGCGAGTGGCTGTTTCAGCATAGCAATGGTTTTAAGGTTATTGCTGTACACTTTGTCTTTAATACAGCCGCACAAAAAGGAGTCGAATTTGTTCAGATCTGGAGAAAATGGCGGCCAATCGAGACCCATGCCCAGTGGCCTCTTGGTACCCTGGTGCCAGAATGCGGTCCCCAAAGTACTCCTCCAGGACGTCACTCTCCTGCTTCTATGCGGTCGAGCTCCGTCTTGCATGAACCACGTATTGTCGAAACCAGGGTCATATTGGGTAATGGGGATGAAATCGTCTTCCAAAACCTTCACATACTGTTCGGCAGTCACTGTGCCTTCGAGGAATATCGCACCGATTATTCCGTGACTGGGCATTGCACACCACACCCGTTGAGGGAGAAGAGACTTCTCTGTCGTGAAATGCGGATTCTCAGCCCCCAAATGCTCCAATTTCGCTTATGAAAGTGGGCTTCGTCGCTAAACCAAACCATAGTAATTCCCGTCATGCTCCGCGCCCAACAGTGCAGTTTGAATGTCCTAAGGCAGACCGTTCAGATGTTATGACGATTTTATTTCATAAAGTTCAGTAATTGTCTCTCTGAATTTGCCAGTGTTGTGGAATTACACTCCTGGAAATGGAAAAAAGAACACATTGACACCGGTGTGTCAGACCCACCATACTTGCTCCGGACACTGCGAGAGGGCTGTACAAGCAATGATCACACGCACGGCACAGCGGACACACCAGGAACCGCGGTGTTGGCCGTCGAATGGCGCTAGCTGCGCAGCATTTGTGCACCGCCGCCGTCAGTGTCAGCCAGTTTGCCGTGGCATACGGAGCTCCATCGCAGTCTTTAACACTGGTAGCATGCCGCGACAGCGTGGACGTGAACCGTATGTGCAGTTGACGGACTTTGAGCGAGGGCGTATAGTGGGCATGCGGGAGGCCGGGTGGACGTACCGCCGAATTGCTCAACACGTGGGGCGTGAGGTCTCCACAGTACATCGATGTTGTCGCCAGTGGTCGGCGGAAGGTGCACGTGCCCGTCGACCTGGGACCGGACCGCAGCGACGCACGGATGCACGCCAAGACCGTAGGATCCTACGCAGTGCCGTAGGGGACCGCACCGCCACTTCCCAGCAAATTAGGGACACTGTTGCTCCTGGGGTATCGGCGAGGACCATTCGCAACCGTCTCCATGAAGCTGGGCTACGGTCCCGCACACCGTTAGGCCGTCTTCCGCTCACGCCCCAACATCGTGCAGCCCGCCTCCAGTGGTGTCGCGACAGGCGTGAATGGAGGGACGAATGGAGACGTGTCGTCTTCAGCGATGAGAGTTGCTTCTGCCTTGGTGCCAATGATGGTCGTATGCGTGTTTGGCGCCGTGCAGGTGAGCGCCACAATCAGGACTGCATACGACCGAGGCACACAGGGCCAACACCCGGCATCATGGTGTGGGGAGCGATCTCCTACACTGGCCGTACACCACTGGTGATCGTCGAGGGGACACTGAATAGTGCACGGTACATCCAAACCGTCATCGAACCCATCGTTCTACCATTCCTAGACCGGCAAGGGAACTTGCTGTTCCAACAGGACAATGCACGTCCGCATGTATCCCGTGCCACCCAACGTGCTCTAGAAGGTGTAAGTCAACTACCCTGGCCAGCAAGATCTCCGGATCTGTCCCCCATTGAGCATGTTTGGGACTGGATGAAGCGTCGTCTCACGCGGTCTGCACGTCCAGCACGAACGCTGGTCCAACTGAGGCGCCAGGTGGAAATGGCATGGCAAGCCGTTCCACAGGACTACATCCAGCATCTCTACGATCGTCTCCATGGGAGAATAGCAGCCTGCATTGCTGCGAAAGGTGGATATACACTGTACTAGTGCCGACATTGTGCATGCTCTGTTGCCTGTGTCTATGTGCCTGTGGTTCTGTCAGTGTGATCATGTGATGTATCTGACCCCAGGAATGTGTCAATAAAGTTTCCCCTTCCTGGGACAATGAATTCACGGTGTTCTTATTTCAATTTCCAGGAGTGTACATGCTACAAAAACAGCGTTCAACGCACAGGTAGCTAGCCCGAATACGGGTGATGGAAGACATTCCAATCGCTAGGACCTGGCTGGTAAGGGGAAGAAAAGTGATGGCGTACAAATCTGTCAGTTTGACTTTGCTCTAATGTCCTGCGTTAAAATCCAAACCACGTCCAAGTTTCTCACGACGTGAGAGCATATGTTACTCTGATGATGGTGATCTGTCCGACGGATGTGGATGTTTAAGCTCAGCGACCCCACTGGTGCTACCTGATACAAGTAGCGAAGTGGGCTGAGGCGTGAGTGGCAATTTGTACTGAAAGAGAGGCGTTATAGGGTAGACCATGCTGTTGTGCAAAGGCACTCTGCCAGGGTAGCATAATGCTTAGCGCAGCCCTAGTAAGCACAAGATGCGGGTGCGAACCCCGGGCCTTGGTACAAATTTTCATTCGTCGCTTCAGTCTGCATATACACTTTACTAGTAGGCTATGTGCCGGCACCGACTTTCACCGTCTTTTATTGTCTCCCTTCCATTCGTCCTCTGCAACACGAACAGAACACCAACAGTGCAAACACTTATCACAGTCATCCAAACAGCAGACATCGAAGAACGACCTTGCCTTCGACTCTATATTTCACAATCAGACAAAAAAACTCTTTCACCAGTTTAACCTCGTCATTGCAGTTTTCAGTGCATTGCCGAAACTAATGAGAATCAGTATCTGTGAGTCCGGAAGATTTAGCAGCAGACGAACAACGTTAATTCAAAGAAAGTGTGAAGTGTATACTCTCCTTTTAACATTCTGAGTCGAGTTTCCATGCTGTATCTGAATTTATATTAGGGAATTTTAATTACCTTATTTTCCAGTTGTTTGCTTAATTACCCCTGAATCGGACAGAGCCTTGACAGTTTTCTTACTGTGTATAATTTGTTTGCCTGTTTAAGAATTAAAACTTATAGATTTCCAGTAGGAACTGTAATCAGGTAATGGAGTGAATATTTTTGTATTTACACAACAAGCATTTCTAAGACGTTTCGTTACTTGCCATTACTATTTATTTATTCTTTAGAGCACCTGCGTTTTTAAGTTCCTCTTATGTTGGCTTTAATCAACGTCAGGATTCTAGAATGAAATTTTCACCCTACAGTGGAGTGTGCGCTTATATGAAACTTACTGGCAGATTGAAACTTTATGCCGGACCGAAATTCGAACTCAGGACACTTGTCTTTCGCGGGCAAGTGGTCTACCAACTGAGCTCCCCAAACACGACTCAGGCACCATCCTCACAGCTTTCGAGTTCGAGTCTCGGTCCGGCACACAGTTTTAATCTGCCAGGAAGTTTCAACGTCAGGATTATCTTCACCAAGGTTTGTTTTGAACACTTAATCACAGAATTTTGCAGGAATTCAATGCTATGTGCCCATGAAAATATGATTTTTTTCTTTTATATCTAAAGACCTCAAAGGAGATTAAACTTATTAAACGTGGGGTTTTGGACTTTCCGGAAGGCTTAGACCCAAATGTGTTGCCTACGACATTAGTGGAATTTTCGTTACGGTTACGAACTGTTGTAGTATTTTCTTTGAAAGTTAATTATGTGTATTTATTTGCAGAATATGATTTGAACTATGAAACAGGTGCTTAGGATGATTGTTAAAACTGAGATTATACTTCGTACTGGATTATACAAGTGCTGTTCCAGGAGACCCACTTACAATTATTCCGTTTTCTTTTCGTAAGTGAACGATGTTTCTCTTCCTATATTAGATTAATCTTGTCAGTTTTATGTGTCTGCTACGATCAGTATCCTCCATAACATGTTTCACGTATTATAATTATTGTTTACCACTAAAAATTAGCAATCCGCCTCTCCCATCGATTGCCATGGCAACAACAGATGTCATATCAAACCGACCCTTCTTCTGAAAAATTTTTCAGTGGTCTTCTCACTCCCCCCGCCCCCTCCCATCTGTTATTTCAGACACCTTCATATTCTATATATTCTACATCTACATCTACTTAGATCCTCGGCAAGCCACCATACGGCATGATGGCGAAGGGTACCCCGTACCACTGATAATCATTTCCTTTCTTGTACCACCCGCAAATAGAGCGAGGGAAAAACGACTGTCTATAAGCCTCCGCATGAATCCTAATCTCTCGTATGTTATCTTCGTGATACTCACGAGCAATGCATGTTGGCGGCAGTAGAATCGTTCTGCGGCCAGCTTCAAATGTCGATTGTCCAAATTTTCTCCATTGTATTCCTAGAGAATAACGTCACCTTTCCACCAGGGATTCTCGTTTGAGTTGCCGAACCATCTCGGTGACACTCACGTGTTGCTGGAACTAACTGGTAATAAATTTAGCAGCCCGCCCTTGAGTTGTTTCGACGTTTTCCTTTAATCCGAACCGGCACGGATCCCAAACACTCGAGCATTACTCAAGAATAGGTTCCACCAGCGTCCTGTGTGCTGTCTCCTTTACAAATGAACCAGACTTCCCTAAAATTCTGCCAATAACAACGAAGCCGACTATTCGCCTTCCTTACCACAGTTCACACATGCTCATTCCATTTCACATCGCTCTGCGACGCTAAGCCCAGATATTTAAACGACGAAGATATTTCAGAAGAAGGCTCGGTGTAATATGACATCTGTTGTTAGCATGGCAGGCGGCGAGGGATACTGATTGCTAACGCCAGTTGATTTTTGACAGTAATTTGTAACACCAAATTCTTCCAGTTCCTTCTTTGTCGGTGTCAGCACACACCACGTTTCGCTGTCCTTATGCTGTGTTCCAGACGGCTTGAATCAAAATTCCCTGTTACAAAAATTCGTCGGTGGGTTTTAAAGAAGTTCGACTACGTTTGATTTATACTTTTATTCCTTTCTCATATTCGGGGATATACTTATATACGAGGTGTGACTAGAAAAAAACCGGACTAGTACTGGTGAAACAATAAAACGAATGCAATAAGGCTGAAAGTCGCTGGCCTGTCACGTGACTCTCGCTCCGCCTACTGCTCGAGTTTCATCTGCCTCCTGCACTCAGTCTGCCCGTGGCGTCTGTTTTAAGTAGTTGACGTTTTGTCTGTGCGTCGGAAAATGTTGAGTGTACAGAAAGAACAGCGTGTTAACATCAAATTTTGTTTCAAACTAGGAAAATCTGCAAGTGAAACGTTTGTAATGTTACAACAAGTGTACGGCGATGATTGTTTATCGCGAACACAAGTGTTTGAGTTGTTTAAACGATTTAAAGATGGCCGCGAAGACACCAGCGATGACACTCGCACTGGCAGCCCATTGTCAGCAAAAACTGATGCAAACATTGAAAAAATCGGTAAACTTGTTCGACAAGATCGCCGTTTAACAATCAGAGCAGTGTCTGAGTTAACAGGAGTTGACCAGGAAAGGGTTAGTCAGATTCTTCATGAAAGTTTCAACATGAACAAAGTGTGTTCAAAAATGGTTCCAGTCTCACAATTGAACAGAAGGAACGCCGAAGAATGATTTGTTCTGACATCCTGGAAAACATTGAAAGTGATCCCACCTTCTTACAAAATGTTATTACTTGCGATGAATCGTGGTTTTTTACTTACGATCCCGAAACTAAACGCCAATTGATGCATTGGAAAACTCCTGGTTCTCCACGACAAAAAAAAGCACGCATGTCAAAATCGAAATTCAAGGCAATGATGATTGTTTTTTTTGACATCAAAGGGATTGTGCACATTGATTGGGTACCAGAGGGACAAACAGTGAATCAGCATTACTACATTAGCTTCCTGGCTACCCTACGTGAGCGAGTACGGAGAAAACGGAACGATTTGTGGAGAAAAAAGTAATGGATCCTTCACGAAGACAATGCCCCAGCTCACAGTGCGTTGTCAGTGAAGACGTTTTTGGCAAAACACAACATTCCCATCTTAGATCATCCACCCTACTCACCTGATTTGGCCCCCTGTGACTTTTTTCTTTTCCCTAAAGTCAAGTCAGCTTTGAAAGGGACTAGATTTGAGACTGTTGAAACAGTAAAAGAAAAAGCGACGGAAGTAATGTATGGACTTACCGAAAATGATCTGCAGCATTGCTATGAACAGTGGAAAATTCGTATGGAGCGGTGTAGAGACCGAGGAGGAGAGTACATTGAAGGAGATAACATGAAATTGTAAATAATTGTAAATAAATGTTTTTTTCCAGCATCAGTCCGGTTTTTTTCTAGCCGCACCTCGTAGTCTGAAACAGCCACGTGGAGTTTAACGTAAGTGATCGGCCCCAAACAAACGCCTACCTGTAATATAACAAGTGTTCACGAACTACAGTGGTGGAACAAAACATCACGGTTAAGAGAAGAAAGCAGGAACGTTTCATAGCAAGGAACAATGAGCTCTTCCTGAATATCATGACGAATGCACGCGCTGTTTAAAACTTGCTGTCCTACGGGAGATAGAGCAAGGGAAATACGCTACCACGGGTCGTCTGTCACAACTATCCGCGAGCGACAGCACTGGCAGAAGCGGTGGCTAGAAAGCGAAAAGCCCTCTGCAAAAACCGGGGACAGGCGTAATAGCCCACCAGTCGCAGATAGGCGGGAGGGACGGTTGCTGGCCCCACGCCAAGGAAAAGCGGACGACGGTTCGAGCCGCTCCTCCCACTTCACAGTATTCTCCTCGCGCACGTATGTGAGACAAAATAGCTCACAAAAGCCTGTATGCAAAGAAATGATACCTTCAGCTGTATGTGTTATCTATACTACTGGCCATTAAAATTGTGCACCACGAACATGATGTGCTACAGACGCGAAATTTAACCGACAGGATGAAGATGCTGTGATATGCAAATGATTAGCTTTTCAGAGCATTCACACAAGGTTGGCGCCGGTGGCGACACCTACAACGTGCTGTCATGAGGAAAGTTTCCAACCGATTTCTCATACACAAACAGCAGTTTACCGGCATTGCCTGGTGAAACGTTGTTGTGGTGCCTCGTGTAAGGAGGAGAAATGCGTACCATCACGTTTCCGACTTTGATAAAGGTCGGATTGTAACCAACGCGATTGTGGTTTGTCGTATCGCGACATTGCTGCTCGCGTTGGTCGAGATCCAATGACTGTTGGCAGAATATGGAATCGGTGGGTTCAGGAGGGTAGTACGGAACGCCGTGCTGGATCCCAACGGCCTCGTATCACTAGCAGTCGAGATGACAGGCATCTTATCCACATGGTTGTAACGGATCGTGCAGCCACGTCTAGACCCTGAGTCAACAGATGGGGACGTTTGCAAGACAACAACCATCTGCATGAACAGTTCGACGACGTTTGCAGCAGTATGGACTATCAGCTCGGAGACCATGGCTGCGGTTACCCGTGACGCAGTATCTCAGACAGGAGCGCCTGCGATGGTGTACTCAACGACGAAGCTGGGTGCACAAATGGCAAAACGTCATTTTTGCGGATGAATCCAGGTTCTGTTTACAGGATCATGATAGTCGCATCGTGTTTGGCGACATCGCAGTGAACGCACATTGGAAGCGTGTATTCATCGCCATACGGGCGTATCACCTGGCGTGAGGGTATGGAGTGCCATTGGTTACACGTCTCGGTCACATCTTGTTCGCATTGACGGCACTTTGAACAGTGGACGTTACATTTGAGATGTGTTACGACCCGTGGCTCTACCCTTCATTCGATCCCTGCGACACCCTACATTTGAGCAGGATAATGCACGACCGCATGTTGCAGGTCCTGTACTGGCCTTTCTGGATACAGAAAATGTCCGACTGCTGCCCTGACCAGCACATTCTCCAGATCTCTCACCAATTGAAAACGTCTGGTCAATGGTGGCCGAGCAACTGGCTCGTCACAATACGCCAGTCACTACTCTTGATGAGCTGTGATATCGTGTTGAAGCTGCATGGGCAGCTGTACCTGTACACGCCATCCAAGATCTGTCTGATTCAATGCCCAGGCGTATCAAGGCCGTTATTACTGCCAGAGGTGGTAGTTCTGGGTACTGATTTCTCAGGATCTATGCACCGAAACTGCGTGAAAATGTAATCACATGTCAGTTCTAGTATAATATACTTGTCCAATGAATACCCGTTTATCATCTGCATTTCTTCTTGGTGTAGCAATTTTAATGGCCAGTGGTGTACCTTGGTGTTCCATTACACCACCTTCAGCCGCCTCTATGATACCATATGGTCATCCGGTTACGTGATAATCTTCATTATGCATCTCGTAGAGGATATAAGGAATCGATGACTGCTATTCTCAACCTATTTTCCTGTTGTTACAGTCAACGAAATTAACAAACAGCCGTGTAAGTTAAGATGTTATTTTATCTTATTTTGGAGGCTGCCAGTTCCAGCATTTCATTACGCCAGCTTCAGGCCCCATATGCATCTCTCCATCCCTGAAGAGGGCATAATGAAATGCTGAAACTAACGAAATATCATCTTAAGATACAAGGCTGTTGCTGAATTTCACTGACAATTACTTAACCAGCCGATGTCCCCTTTCCATGATGGACCAACAGAGATTGCTTTCCTGTTTGTGGTGTGAACGGTGGCAGTACATCAATGTTGCCATAAAAATAGTCCGCCTGAACAAAGAGGGAAAGAAGAAACTAAATGAAATTCCCTGGGTTGAGAGGGTATACAATGTTCTTTCAGTGATCAGAAAATTTCCAATGAAGTTGGCACTAGGAGCCCTCTCCCTCTGACCTGGATACATGTAGTGAGTCAGTTTAGAACAGCGCCACGTAAACACTAGTTCCTTTCCTGAGGCAAGGTGGCGCACGGCTAACGTAACTGGTCGTTGATAGCTTGGATACTGGCACTGGAATAGATTTCATATCCGAGCTGCTCCCACACATGGTCTATCAGAAACCTATCTGTAGATCTACCTGGCCGCAGGAGCGCCTCAGCACCGTGCAAACACTTCATAGAGGCGCGTGTCACGTGTAGACGGGCTTTATTCTGTCGGAAAATGGTATCACCGTACCGTTGCTTAAGAGGTAACACATGACGATGCAGGAAGTCCGTGCCGTACCATTGTGCTGTCAGTGTTGCGCCAGTCACTACCATCCGTGACTTAAAGGCATACCTGATGGTTGTCTACGCCACGACGCGAGAAGCAAACGGCTGTGCCTCCCAAAACATTCAAAGGACGGGACCTCCGCCATACTCGCCGACGATGGCAATCCGGGTTAGTGCACAAGCGCGATGCATCGCTGAACGTGGAACGTCCCCTCACAAAAATTAATCAATTACTGTGCTGATAAACCTCTTACGTTATTTGATTTTCAAACAGCTGAGCAAAACTGAACGTACTCAGACACTTCTCTCTTTCCTTATTCAGTTCATCACTAAATTGACACACAATATTTTTTTTAGCGCAACGCTATCTGACTTTCAATACTCCCTACAAAAGAATGGCCCTGACTGACAATAACCTTTCATGAATCACTTCCCTCACAAAAATCTTCGTTACTCAAACTACTGCAATACAGTGAGCGCCAATACTTCCAGCTGAATAAAAGATTCTAACTTCTGAAGGTACCAACTACTGATAGGTATAGTTAGCAAATGAAAGATTTTGATAGAGAACAAACAATTTTACCTTAATAATGTTCAAAAGTCAAATGTTTCAAATGGCTCTGAGCACTATGGGACTTAACTGCTGAGGTCATCAGTCCCCTAGAACTTAGAACTATTTAAACCTAACTAACCCTAAGGACATCACACGCATCCATTTCCGAGGCAGGATTCGAACCTGCGACCGTAGCGGTCACGCTATTCCAGACTGTAGCGCCCAGAACCACTCGGCCACACCGGCCGGCTTCAAAAGTCATCATCATATATACATATATCAGTTCCTGATATCCAGTATTACAAATTTACTCTTTGTGACGGACACCCGTCCAGATCGTCCGGTCTCAAAACCCCGCCATCTCTCTCCCCACATCCACCACTGCTGGCGGCTCACCTCCAACTGCGCAGTGCTACGCGCTGTTCACATCCAACTGCCCAACACTACAATAGCAAATATTCCAACAACGCAAACCAGCCACAGACTTCACACAGCACAGCCAGTGATTTTCATATAGAGCGTTACGTGGTGTTACCAACATAAAAACCTAAACAGCCTACTTACAAACGCGATGCGACACCATTCATCGACTGGCCAGACTTCCCCGTCACTTTACCACTCCAAACGCCGACGTTGGTGTTGTGGTGTTAATGACAGCCTATGCAGTGGAACAGTGCAGTAATTCCATAGTCCAGCTGCTGTTAGTCTCCAACCAATGATACAGGATGACTGGCTCTTGGATGGTAGGTGCAGATGTGAAGTGGTTACCTTGTGCTTAGCGCACAATGCTGCGATCATCCCTCGTGATTGTGAGGTATGTTCGACCGCAACCTTGATGCCTAAACATGCCTATCTTCACGTTCTCATACAGTCCATCATCTGGCCACTGCCACAGCAGAATGTGCGAAAAACCTGGATTCTGTACGATTCAATCAACCAGAGATATGGAGTCCCACGATGAGGCCACTTTCAAACACTAGCAGATGCTGGTAACGGTGTCTCAAGGAGTACGCTGCATCTCCGAGTCAGTACTTCTGGCGCTGTTCACTCCCCTTATATATTTTACCAGGTCTGATAACAACACTAAACACCAACAACAGTAAATGCCATCTGGTGGCCATTCTAGCTGTCGCAGAGAACTGCTGCTCTCATATACATACCCACTGGTGGGATGTGTATGTGTAAAAAGCTACACTGACGTCCTATCACGATTTCTGGATGCTTCACTTCTTTTAATCAGGCAGTGTCAATACAGCTGAAGCTGTTATCTCTACTACATGAAGATATAGTAACAGCTATCGTCCCATATCCGAACAGGATATGTATATATGGGAATCTCCCAAGGTGTGGTAAATTTTGTGCATTAACAAAAATAAAAATAATGATAAATAACTGAAAATGGTTGAAGACTACACAGACACCATCATTACGAACATAGCCTCACAAGTACAGGTCGCCGTTTCATTTGGATGGTTGGTTGATTGGTTGGTTGGGGAAGGAGACCAGACAGCGTGGTCATCGGTCTCATCGGATTAGGGAAGTATGGGGAAGGAAGTCGGCTGTGCCCTTTCAGAGGAACCATCCTGGCATTTGCGTGGAATGATTTAGGGAAATCACGGAAAAACTAAATCAGGATGGCCGGACGCGGGATTGAACCGTTGTCCTCCGGAATGCGAGTCCAGTTCGTTTGGATGCTCAACTTTCTGTGCCCATAGATGTTAAGTCCCATAGTGCTCAGAGCCCTTTCTGTGCCTAACCCATTCACATCAGAAGTCAACGCAGTTGTTAAAGACGTCTTGTGGGCCAAGCTTCCTTCATACCTTTTACGCAAGATTACAATTTCTTGAATTAAGATAAAATCTTGGGAGTGAGTTTTAACTTACGCAATGCAGCTAAATGATTATCTTGGCGCCAGTTGTGATCTGCTGGTTTATGTGGATTTTTAGACCTTTCTGACACTATACATAATATTTCATCTTTTATTAGAACAGATCTCTACCGCATTGCCGCCTGACATATTAGAGCATTTATCTACACCTGCATCTATGTGTAATTCTGCAGTTCACAATTAAATACTTGGTAGAGGAGTCACTGAACCACGTTATTGTGATTTCTCCCCCTATCTTTGATGACTGGGCACAAGGGGCGCACAGATCTCAGATAGCACCATTGGCCTCCATGTTACCATGATCTTTTCAGGGGTAGGTGAAATTTTGTAAAATACGTTATCGTGATAGCAGGTAGCAATAGGCAGTAGTAATAACAGTGGTGGTAGCAGTAATAGTAGCAGATTAATTCATGTGGCCGGCCAGGGTGGCCACGCGGTTCTAGGCGCTACAGTCTGGAACCGCGCGACCGCTACGGTCTCAGGTTCGAATCCTGCCTCGGGCATGGATGTGTGTGATGTCCTTAGGATAGTTACGTTTAAGTAGTTCTAAGTTCTAGGGGACTGATGACCACAGAAGTTAAGTCCCATAGCGCTCAGAGCCATTTGAACCATTTGAATAATTCATGTGTAGATCACCTTTACAAGGATATTGGACATGTTATGCTACGGACGATTAACAATAAGAATATAGTTAATATGTAGACACAGTTACCTGTTCACAGATTGACAAGGACGGTTGTTGTTGTTGTGGTCTTCAGTCCTGAGACTGGTTTGATGCAGCTCTCCATGCTACTCTATCCTGTGCAAGCTTCTTCATCTCCCAGTACCTACTGCAACCTACATCCTTCTGAATCTGCTTAGTGTATTGATCTCTTGGTCTCCCTCTACGATTTTTACCCTCCACGCTGCCCTCCAGTGCTAAATTTGTGATCCCTTGATGCCTCAAAACATGTCCTACCAACCGATCCCTTCTTCTAGTCAAGTTGTGCCACAAACTTCTCTTCTCCCCAATCCTATTCAATACCTCCTCATTAGTTACGTGATCTACCCACCTTATCTTCAGCATTCTTCTGTAGCACCACATTTCGAAAGCTTCTATTCTCTTCTTGTCCAAACTAGCTATCGTCCATGTCTCACTTCCATACATGGCTACACTCCATACAAATACTTTCAGAAACGACTTCCTGACACCTAAATCTATACTCGATGTTAACAAATTTCTCTTCTTGAGAAACGCTTTCCTTGCCATTGCCAGTCTACATTTTATATCCTCTCTACTTCGACCATCATCGGTTATTTTACTCCCTAAATAGCAAAACTCCTTTACTACTTTAAGTGTCTCATTTCCTAATCTAATTCCCTCAGCATCACTCGACTTAATTTGACTACATTCCATTATCCTCGTTTTGCTTTTGTTGATGTTCATCTTATATCCTCCTTTCAAGACACTGTCCATTCCGTTCAACTGCTCTTCCAAGTCCTTTGCTGTCTCTGACAGAATTACAATGTCATCGGCGAACCTCAAAGTTTTTACTTCTTCTCCATGGATTTTAATACCTACTCCGAATTTTTCTTTTGTTTCCTTTACTGCTTGCTCAATATACAGATTGAATAACATCGGGGAGAGGCTACAACCCTGTCTCACTCCTTTCCCAACCACTGCTTCCCTTTCATGCCCCTCGACTCTTATAACTGCCATCTGGTTTCTGTACAAATTGTAAATAGCCTTTCGCTCCCTGTATTTTACCCCTGCCACCTTCAGAATTTGAAAGAGAGTATTCCAGTCAACATTGTCAAAAGCTTTCTCTAAGTCTACAAATGCCAGAAACGTAGGTTTGCCTTTTCTTAATCTTTCTTCCAAGATAAGTCGTAAGGTCAGTATTGCCTCACGTGTTCCAACATTTCTACGGAATCCAAACTGATCATCTCCGAGGTCGGCTTCTACCAGTTTTTCCATTCGTCTGTAAAGAATTCGCGTTAGTATTTTGCAGCTGTGACTTATTAAACTGATAGTTCGGTAATTTTCACATTTGTCAACACCTGCTTTCTTTGGGATTGGAATTATTATATTCTTCTTGAAGTCTGAGGGTATTTCGCCTGTCTCATACATCGTGCTCACCAGATGGTAGAGTTTTGTCATGACTGGCTCTCCCGAGGCCATCAGTAGTTCTAGTGGAATGTTGTCTACTCCCGGGGCCTTGTTTCGACTCAGGTCTTTCAGTGCTCTGTCAAACTCTTCACGCAGTATCTTATCTCCCATTTCGTCTTCATCTACATCCTCTTCCATTTCCATAATATTGTCCTCAAGTACATCTCCCTTGTATAAACCCTCTATATACTCCTTCCACCTTTCTGCCTTCCCTTCTTTGCTTAGAACTGGGTTTCCATCTGAGCTCTTGATATTCATACATGTGGTTCTCTTCTCTCCAAAGGTCTCTTTAATTTTCCTGTAGGCAGTATCTATCTTACCCCTAGTGAGACAAGCCTCTACATCCTTACATTTGTCCTCTAGCCATCCCTGCTTAGCCATTTTGCACTTCCTGTCGATCTCATTTTTGAGACGTTTGTATTCCTTTTTGCCTGCTTCATTTACTGCATTTTTATATTTTCTCCTTTCATCAATTAAAATCAATATTTCTTCTGTTACCCAAGGATTTCTATTAGCCCTCGTCTTTTTACCTACTTGATCGTCTGCTGCCTTCACCACTTCATCCCTCAGAGCTACCCATTCTTCTTCTACTGTATTTCTTTCCCCCATTCCTGTAAATTGTTCCCTTATGCTCTCCCTGAAACTCTCTACAACCTCTGGTTCTTTCAGTTTATCCAGGTCCCATCTCCTTAAATTCCCACGTATTTGCAGTTTCTTCAGTTTCAATCTGCAGTTCATAACCAATAGATTGTGGTCAGAATCCACATCTGCCCCAGGAAATGTCTTACAATTTAAAACCTGGTTCCTAAATCTCTGTCTTACCATTATATAATCTATCTGAAACCTGTCAGTATCTCCAGGCTTCTTCCATGTATACAGCCTCCTTTCATGATTCTTGAAGGACGGTATAGTTATGAAAAGGTTAACGCTAGATATAAAGATACGGAGTATGCAAACAAATCAGCCCTGGAGAAATATCCACTGCCTTCCGTATTTCAGTATTCGCCACGTTGTGGTAGTCACAAGAAAGATTCAGTTTCTTTTGTTACGTGCTCGTGGTTGGGTTCACAGTCATGTAATACATTGTAAATGGCATTGCTATCGCCATTCACTGTAAGTTATTAATGTGAGCTATTGAAATTTAGACGCAATGCCATTATCAAGCGTTATAACTCTGCTTTAGCACGTGTCAAAATCAAAAATCTTCCGTGTTGTCTACATATCATAGACGTACCTGCATGTTGGGTTTTTGACTGTAAGAATGCATATACTGTCTTTAATAGAGGTAAAGTCACTACTAAGCGCAAGCATTGCACGGTTCAGAACAACGATGTAGTGACTTGAAAACTAATAGTTTTTGAACACAGTCTCCAAAATGATCATAAATCGGAGTGTATAAGTTTTAAAATGCCATGCATTCTTCCTAGATTTATGTGACATCGTAGTGTATCCAAATTAAACGGATTGTCAACAATATCAGCTGCAGCACGTGTGATGTTGTCGCTTGTTACGGATCTCCTTCGAAAACCACTAGGCCCATTTCCGTAATCAACAAGGATTGCTCAAATCATGAGGAACAGTACGCTGCAGACACTAAAGCTCAGATTTGTATGTTTCCTAACTTTCGAATAACTGAACTCCATCGACAAAATTTCGGATCTTTTTCAGGGATATTTTCCGAGTACCCACACATATTACAAAAATGAATGAACTTATACACATACATATGTACATCTGTATGTGTGTTCCACATATCTTCCTAAACCACTGGACCGATTTCGACCATATTTGGAGCACGTATCACTTACTGTCTGGAAATAATCGCTAAGAGGGTAAGAACCACCTTACTATCAAAGGGGAGGGGATGTAAAACCAGTGGAGACCACGGCACTCGAATGCCCACACTTTAGTCCCCCAGTATTTGGGAATGAGAGCGCTCAGTGACTGAACACAAAATTTCAAACCTTAACGAAATTATTTCTCTCTGACAACCCGTACAAAATTATGAAAGGAAAACAAAAAGGTTATCGCTTACTACTTTTACGCCGTTCATGCAGTAACAATGCCGCATGAAGTATGATGTTTTAATTTATTACTTCTTTACTACCAGTGGTACTCGCTACACATTTTCCAGACAGTTTTCACATATAACACTGAATGTACCAGTAAAATTATACCAGTTTATGACGCGTTGCTCACGAGATATAAGCTCATAAACACTAAAATGCGTAAAAAACAGTCGCATCGTGCATGGCTTTTAAATTTATTACTTCGTTGCTACTATCTCTATTGGCAACACGTGTAGCAGACAGTATCCACATATTCCACTGAATGTACCTACGGAAACAGATCATTGTACGACTCACTGTGCAGAGGGTACGACGCCAAACACTAAGATGCGGGGAAAAAAGTACCACATAATGCATTAAGTTTTACTTTATTATTTCTTTACTACTAACTGTATTCGCAACATGTTTCTCACACAGTAGCTGCATATACGACTGGATGTACTTGCAAAATTATATCATTGTGCAGCTCATAGGTCCGGAGATACGACGTCTTACCATTGAGCTGCGTGAAAATGAAACTGCAGGACGAAATTCGCTGGAAATATGTGTGAAATGGATGTGAAATATATTTCACACGTGGTTACGCCGTAATTGCATGCGTATAAAGCTGATTTTAAACCCTTGGAATGAATTCAACCAAATTTGATTCGCGTATTAGTTACGAGAAAAGAAATACTGGGAGGGTAAGAATCAGCGCCCTCCTCTTAGGATTAGTGTGATAACGTGAAGAGAGAAGGGGGGAAGGAGAGAGACAGAGGGGGAATGAGCAGATGGTTGTGGTGGGGGGGGGGGGGAGGGACAAATAGACAGAGAGAGTGGGGAGGAGGAATGGACACAAAGACGTTCAGGAGGAGATAGAGAGACAATTGGGGAGGTGGGGTCGAGATGGAGGATAAAGAGAAGGGGTGTAGGAGATAGGGTAGGTGAAGGAGGAAATGGACAGAGCGGGGGGAAAGGAGGAGACGGACTATACGAGATTAGAATAAACACATAACCGGGCAACGCCAGGTATTCAGGTTGTACTGACGTAAAAGATACATGGTCCCTGGTATCGATTTACAGATTAGTAATGTAATTACCTTAATTTATGTGAAAAAACCTTCTCAACAGTAAAAAAGCCTGTAATATCCAGTTACCAGAACGTATAAAACCAAACACATAGTAACGGAAGGACCCACAGACAGACGGGAATGTGCTGTGATGTTAATAAAATATTTTAGGGTTTCAGACCGTGTGAACTGGTTAATTTGCCCACGAGCTTTCCGCAGAGATTTCCTCTGCCATTGTCAAGTGGTTGCCGCTGCCGTGCTTATACAGCCGCGCCGCCGTCGGTGACGTCACTGGTGCCTAGTCCCGCACCATAATATGGCAATCGTTTGGTTGCGCGACTGCCGCGCCTGGTTCAGCTCTCCGATCACGGGATCCCAGGCCGTACTCAACTGCAGTCCATCCTCTTTAGTGAGGGTGTCGTTCGATATTTTGTTCTCTGTTGCTTCATGTAAGTGTCGTCGAATACAGTTCGGTGTCCGTTTTCCAGTGGATGCTCCGCTACAGCTTATTTTTCGGGATAGCGTAGGCGGAAACACCTTTCATGTTCTACGCGACGTTTTTCAATAGTACGGACAGTCTGACGGACGTAAAGCTGCCCACATCCACACGGTATTTTGTATATTAGTTGCCGGCTTCATTAGTTGCCGGATCTTTGCTGGAGGCCCTGAAGACTGTATCGATTTTCTGTTTCTTCAGGAGCCGGCTAATCTTCCCTGTCATTGAGCCACAAAACGGTAAAAAACCCTTCTTCTTCGTGTCTTCATAGGATTTCTTCTGCTTTCGTGGCTTAGCAAAAACTGCTTGCAAAATTTGTCTGTTGCTGTAACCGTTTTCACTGAAAATTTTACGTAAGTGCTTTAGATCCCTCAACAGGTTTCCGGCGTCTGAGGTGGTTTCAGCTCGATGCACGAAGGTCCTCGGAACAGAGCGTTTCTGTGCTGGGTGATGGCAGCCGGTGGCGTATAGATATCGATCCGTGTGTGTGGGCTTGTGGTAAACGCTGTGACCGAGACACCCATTGGGCTTACGGCGGACAAGGACGTCCAGGAACGACAAGAAGCCCTACTTCTCTACCTCCATCGTGAACTTAAAGTCGTCATGGATGTTGCTGATGTGTTCCAGGAACTCTTTGAGCTTTTCTTGTCCATGAGGCCATATGACGAAGGTATTGTCGACGTAGTGATAAAAACAACTTGGCTTTGCAGGAGCTGTGTCCAATGCGATGTCCTCAGTATGTTCCATAAAAAGGTTCGCTTCAACTGGAGCTAATGGACTAACCATCGTGACGCCGTCTGTCTGGCTGAAATATTCTCCACCATCGGATCGCCGACCTACAGGCTTGCATAGCATTTGGTCAGCCACCTCTCGACGCACGTTGGACACTGTGCGCACGACATAAATAATACGGCGGACTTCATCAATCGAATTAAACGTCTACGCCTTTGTGAAGGGTATATTATCATTAGTTTTGATGTAGTTTTCATATTGACGTCTGTGCCCATCACATACTCTATAGACTTCCTGTCCTAGCTCTTTGATGACACCATCGTGGATTTATTTGAACATATCCTGACGTCATCGTATTTTTTACATGATGGAGAGAATGGAATAAGGGATCTCTGCCGAAAGCTCGTGGGCATCTAACCACCTGACGCGGCTTCATACACGAAAATATTTTATTAATGGATGTAGCCGCGAAAGCATGCATTCGTGTGGTAATGTGTTTGTCGTCGCTGCGGGAACAGCTCAACACAGCGTCGTTGTGCTGCTCTGCGTTGCATTCAGTGAAGTCACACGCGTGATTCAAATCTGTCAACTCAAAGTGTGTAAATCTATCCACAGTGCTCTGTATCATCGTTAACGTGCAACTAACACTGCCAGAAAAAAAAATCCGAAACAGAACTGGGCGCTGATGAATGCAGTCTTTGAGAGCGACGAGTGAAGTAACCATTACTGTCGTCAATAGTAAGTACCGCGAGTGATTGAAAATAGTTTATTTTCAAACATGACACACAGCGTACGCCGTTGACATTTGCACTTTTGCCCATAAATTTTCAGTGTAACACAAATGCGAAGATAGATGGGGTGATAAATCTAACGAAATGCAGTTACGCTGTAACGAGTTAGCGAGACCGTGGGCCCTTACGCAGAAATATACCTAAACAATCTCCGAAATTTTGACGGTTGAATTCTGAGTCACGCTGTATGATATTCCACAAGCCGCATAAAATGCAGAACATGCTTACCGTGACCAAATTTTTATTTGCTCCTAACATCCGTCACAGTTGCGATAATAGTCATCGGCCAGAAAGAAATGACTATTATCGCAACTGCGACGAACATCGGAAGAAAATAAAAAAAAAAGATATGCATCTATATGATCTAGTTACACGCAGCGATCGTCGAATATCTATAACGGAGAAACGTTATGAAAGCTCCCCTTCTTATACCTGCAAGACCTATACCATGGAGGTATTACAAGGTGAAAGAAATTATTCTCTGCTCATTCGAAAGTGCTGCTTTACGTAACATTTGGATAAATCCTTTAGAACATAGCGCAAATAATTCGCAGCGATCGGATGCTTTTGATCGTCACGTCATGTACATTAAAATACTGCCATATATACCCTTTATGTAAATTTTTTGTTGACTGAGGTGTAAAACAAAACTCGCGAGCTTAGAGATCTTCTGAGCACCCTGTAAAGTACTCTGAAATATTGCAATTTACATCTTTTACGTAATTTTCCGGATAATTTTTTTCATATGGCGCAAAAAAATAATTCAGAGCCTTGGGATACTTTTGAGCACCCTGTGAGGTACATCAAAATGCTGCAAGTAACGATATTTAAATAATTTTTGTATAAATGTGAATGTGGCATCAGTTGACCTGAAGCAGCTTTTATGACAGAGAGAGAGAGAGAGAGAGAGCTTACGTAAATTTTAGTAAATGACACGAATAATTTTGAACATTACACTCAATTTAGGTAAAGATACTTGTGGAAAAACAGTAGTTAATTGAACATATTTGGACATGACGCAAGAAAATAGAAGTAGTACTGTGGAAAATTGCGCTGGATACATTCAATCAAAGCGAGCATTGGCAAAAACTGCTGTACTTATTTCACTGTGGTTTTTCCCGCCAGTGGTACCGTGCACGTCCATAATAATTTTCAAATATTCCCGTCATCCGCCGTCTTTAATTTTTAAGACAAACACGATAACTCCAGGACCTGTAGGAAATTTATGATCGCGCAACTCATTACCAGATTTGAATGGACCGACCTAATTCATCCACTGTGCAGTCTTGTTTTATGGTCTTGAGACTTTATCTTAGAGACTTTCATCTCACCGGGCGTCTGGAAACATGATCAACATTCTGGGAATTCAGATGTTGTCATCAAACGTGTAGGACAATAGTTACAGTTCCATTTTTCAGGAACACTGCATGCAGGCTCTTTTTCATTTTTCGAAAAAGTTCATAACGACTAGTGGTCACTGATTGGGAAACTGGTAGTACGTAAATGAAATCTTGGTCTGTTTTACTGGGTTAATGTGCTTACTACATCTGTTGTAAGCACACCGGACAAAGCAATTAGTCACCCCAAGAGGCAAGACACTAATTATGTCAGAGATATCAGTACCGTTGAAAATGGCCTCAGTTCGACGAGGAGGACAGTGAGCAAACACAAATATACACCGAGGTGGCAAAAGTCATGGGATACCTCCTAATACCGCGTCGGACCTCCTTTTCCCGAGAGTAGTGCAGCAAGTCGACCTGGCACGGACTCAGGAACCGAGGAATGTCCCTGCATAAATATTGAGCTATGTTGCCTCTACAACGGTCCATAATTGCGAAAGTGTTGCCGGTGAAGGATTTTGTGCACGAATCGACCTCTCGATTATAACCCATAAATGTTTTATGGAATTCATAATGGACGATCTGGGTGGCCAAATTATTCGCTCGAGGTGTGCAGATTGTTCTTCAAACCAGCCGCGCACAACTGTGGCCGGATGACATGGCGCATTGACATCCATAAAAATACCATCGTTGTTGAAACATGAAGTCCATGAATGGCTCCACATGCTCTCCAGGTAACCGAACATAATCACTTTTAGTGGTTGATCGATTCAGTTGTTACAGAAGACACAGCACAAACCATTATGGAACCATTACCAGTTTACAGAGTGCTAAGCCGGTCGGGGTGGCCGTGCGGTTCTAGGCGCTACAGTCTGGAACCGCAGGACCGCTACGGTCGCAGGTTCGAATCCTGCCTCGGGCATGGATGTGTGTGATGTCCTTAGGTTAGTTAGGTTTAAGTAGTTCTAAGTTATAGGGGACTGATGACCTTAGAAGTTAAGTCCCATAGTGCTCAGAGCCATTTGAACCATTTTTTTACGCAGTGCCTTGTTTACAACTTGGGTGAGTAACTTCATGGGATCTGCGTCTCATTCGAACCCTACAATCACAACTGAAATCGGGACTCATCTGACCAGGCCACGATTTTCCGGTCATGTAGGGTCCAACTGATATGGTTATGAGCCCAGGAGAGCCACTGCAGGCGATGTCGTGCTGTTAGCAAAGCTACTCATTTCGGTCGTCTGCTGCCACAGCCCAATTACGCCAAATTTCGCCACTCTGTCCTAACGGGTACGTTCGTCGTAGGACCCTTTTGATTTCTGCAGCTATTTCCCGCAGTGTTGCTTGTCTGTTAGCACTGACAGCTCTAGGTCCGCGCCGGTGCTTTCGGTCGCTCAGTGAAGGCCGTCGGATTCATCGCTACTATTGCCGTTGTGGGTCTCGGGATACTGAAAAATGGTTCAAATGGCTCTGAGCACTATGGGACTAAACATCTATGGTCATCAGTCCCCTAGAACTACTTAAACCTAACTAACCTAAGGACATCACACAACACCCAGTCATCACGAGGCAGAGAAAATCCCTGACCCCGCCGGGAATCGAACCCGGGAACCCGGGCGTGGGAAGCGAGAACGCTACCGCACGACCACGAGCTGCGGACCGGGATACTGAATTTCCCAACGACTTCCAAACGGAATGTCCCATGCCTCTAGCTCCAACTACCATTCCACGTCCAAAGTCTGTTAGTTCCCGCCGTGCAGCTATAATCACGTCGGATACCTTTTGACATGAATCACCTGAGCACAAATGGTACCTACTCCAATGCACTGACCTTTTATACATTGCGTACGCGATATTACCACTATCTGTATATGTGCATACCGCTACCTCATGACTTTTGTCACCTCAGAGTATCCAGGGGTGCCATTGCAGAAGACAGTGGTGATTAGATGCCGTAACGCTATAAGTTTGAGGCAGATAACTGCTGACTATTTTACGGATTAAGAAAATGGTTCAAATGACTCTGAGCACTATGGGACTTAACATCTATGGTCATCAGTCCCCTAGAACTTAGAACTACTTAAACCTAACTAACCTAAGTACATCACACAACACCCAGTCATCACGAGGCAGAGAAAATCCCTGACCCCGCCGGGAATCGAACCCGGGAACCCGGGCGCGGGAAGCGAGAACGCTACCACACGACCACGAGCTGCGGACTTACGGATTAAGATCTGGTGATTTGGCGGGCCGGTACAATTGCCGTAGGGAGCCTGGGTGTTTGTCAAAACAGAAACGTATGAGTGCAGCACTTCGAACACATTTGTCATCTTGGGACATATAGAAGAAAGAAGAAAAATATGTCAAGGAGAAAGCTGAAATAAATTTCCTAGTTCATGTTCGCCGTAATCTGAATGACTGAGCCCAAGTCTTGATGCGGAAAGACATCCTTTTTTAAGGCTGTTCTCTTTTAAGTGAATGACTAACCTTCGTCCTGAACTTCGCCTTCCACTAATTGTATGTTAAAGGCCTCATTAGGCCATGCCCTTGACGTTTTTCATAACTGGGACTGGTTTGGCCACATTACACGCCTCGAGAGAGGTAATGCACAGTTTCTGAGTTGTTTGCCATACTGCGGTGGATTTCGTGTGCTGTTAGGGGCAATGTCCTTGTGGGAGGTACTTGCCTCCAAATACCACTACGGGCATACGGAGCGTTTCCAGTGAAACTTGGAAATTCCCGAGGACAAGTATACCGTGACTTAGTGACCAGGTAGTTTCCAGGAATACTTGTCAACTTTGACACATTTCAGTGTGGGTGTAAAATTTCACCTGTATCACTGTGTTGATCCCAAACAGCCGACTGTCGCATTTAAACGACTGCAGTACCATGACTTACGGCAGATATGGAGACTGATATGATGCCTAGTACAAGCTCCACATCATCTACAGCGCTCCAAAGCGACCACCGTTCTCTTTTAAGTAAATGACTATTTTGACCTATGAGCTCAAATGACTTGAAAATAATTGTCAGGAATTAGTTTTGGAATGACCCTAGTAGTAAAGAGTGCTCGATATATTGCCAGAAAATTTTAGGCAACTTTCACACGATGATGAGAAACGCCTGACATCATGTATGTACCCTTTTTAAGGTTCACTACCTCAAAAGATAAAAACGGAACCCTTAATCCAGAATGAGATTTTCACTCTGCAGCGGAGTGTGCGCTGATATGAAACTTCCTGGCAGATTAAAACTGTGTGCCCGACCGAGACTCGAACTCGGGACCTTTGCCTTTCGCGGGCAAGTGCTCTACCAACTGAGCTACCGAAGCACGACTCACGCCCGGTCTCACAGCTTTACTTCTGCCCTTAATTATAGAACTACCATCTTGTTCGTCTGTCTGTCCATCCAAATGTTAATATCACATTTTCTCACGAACATATAGAGATATCAAGTTGAAATTCATGTTACAAGCTAATATCTACTGTCCCTTCACGGTGTGAAAAAGGGTCTAAGTCAATGCAGCCAAAACATAGTTAATAAATTTGTTGTAGCTGGGAGTCACAGTCATAAAATTTTTTTTTTAAGGATATCTGGTGTAAAGATTATGTGCTTCAAAAGATAATTACTTTTACGTCACATATTTTGACCCTTGCACCAAGACCGGTATATCAACTACGCTCTAAGCCAAAAAAATAAGGTACCACGAAGTGATTATCCCACTGGGACGAAAATTGGTAGATGTAATGTGCATGCACAGACAAAAAATTATTACAATTTCAGAATAACTGAATAATTTATTCAAGAGAACGAGGTTCAGAAATGGAGCAAGTCAATGACGCGTTAGTCTCCAAAAATGTTCAAATGTGTGTGAAATCTTATGGGACTTAACTAATAAGGTGATTAGTCCCTCAGCTTACACACTACTTAACCTAAATTATCCTAATGACAAACACACACACCCATGCCCGAGGGAGGACTCTAACCTCCGCCGGGACCAGCCACACAGTCCATGACTACAGCGCCCTAGACCGCTCGGCTAATCCCGCGCGGCGCGTTAGTCTTCCTCTGGCTCTTACGCAAACAGTTATTCGGCTTAGCGTTGATTGGTAGAGCTCATGAATGTCCTCCCGCGGGATAATGTTCCAAATTCGATCCAGCTGGAGTGTTAGATCGTGGAACTCAAGATCTGGTGGGAGGGTCCCGCAATCAATACTGCACCCTTTATCAACTGGGGAACATCCGTCGAACTTGCTGGCCAAAGTGGGGTTTGGCAAAAACGAAGACAAGCAGTTTAAACTCTTTCTATGTGGAAGTGAGCATTACATTGCTGAAATGGATTGTCATTAAGGACAACAAAACGGGGCGTAGAATAACGTCGACGTGCCTCTAAGCTCTAAGGGCGCCACAGATGACAACCAAAGGGATCGAGCTATGAAGAAAAGAAATGGGTCCCCTAGACAATCACTCCTGGCTATCGGGCCATATGGCGGGCGACACTCTCCCTACATGTCTTTGGCCTGGAATCTGATTGACAGGAGGAGAATTGTCTTCCGTGACGAGTGCCACTTCGAATTGAGACCTGCTGACCACCAAAGACGTGTACGGTGTCGTCCTGGACAGCAATGGGATACCAACGTGGCTGTCGCCCGCCATACGGCTCAGCAACCAGGAGTGATTGTCCAGGGGTGCCATTTCTTTTCATAGCATCTGCATCCGCGGCAACCTCACAGCCCAGCGATAGTCGACGATATTCTACTCCCCGTTTTGTTGCCTTCCATGGCAAGTCATACTGGTCTTATTTCTGAGCAAGGTGATGATCACCGCCTTAGCTAGCAAGGTCGACGGATCTCTCCCCATTTGGGAAAGTTTGCTGCATTTATTACAGAGAAGTGCGACGAGATCTGGATTTTGACGATCCAACACGCCAACTGGACACCATTTCGCAAGATATCCCGCAGGAGGACCTTAAGAGCCCCATCAGCCGTTATCTGCTTGCATAAGGGCCATAGGTTGACTTTCTCGATACTGAATTGCTCAGTTTGTCGAACTCATTCTCTTAGTAAATTATTTAATTTCCCTGAAATTTTAATCGTTTATTCGACTAATTCCTTCGCGGTGAGCCGTTTTCAGTCCTCGTATTAAGCTAGCCTTCAAATGCCGACGATATGAGCAGTCTCCAGAAGCAACGCGTCGTTTGGATTTCACGTCGAATTGTTGATTCCTGTTTGCGGCTCGATAACTGGGGTAGGTTATCCTCATAATGAAGTTTTGCGGAACCTTCAGAGCGTGAGCTCTGCTCGTGCTTGTACGTTTTCTTCTTCCATGATAGAACAGAGAGAGAAGACGTTGTTTGTAGGTGTTCGGACACGCGAGGACACAGGAGACGGCTTGGCTTTGCGCCGTCAGCAGCCACTTAGAAGGCTGGCCAGGCCGCTGCGACGTCGCGTGGCCGACGTCTAATTTTAGGGCAGCGGACGGACTGTGCTGTCGCAGGCAGCGCGATTAGCAGGCTATCAGCCGCCTCCAGCCTCCAGCCTCAGCCCCCAGATCCCACCCCCCCCCCCATCCTCCCCCCACCACAGCACCCACGCACGCACACCAGTCACGCCGCGGCGGTCGTGGCGGTCGTGTCGCGACACGGCTGCGCCGCCATCATTGTCTCGTTAACTGGCGGGTCCGTTCGCGCGTTGATAGCCCCGCGGGGCCACACTGTTCTGGCGACGACCCGTAGCGCTCTTCGGCAGCAGGGCGTGAAATGCTTTCACGCTAGTGGCTCGCTGAACATGTTGTTACCCACTGGACGTCTAAGCGGACAGTCTCTTCATAGGGTCAGTGCTAAATTTTTTGTTATCTATGTTACTATATAAAGACAAGTCGCTGTTTAACATTGGTACCAACAATCTTGAAAAGTTCCTGACCGTTTTACTTCAGATTTTTACATGTAACTAATACAATTTGGAATAGACGTAGGTTACATATTTTTAATGAATATGGCATAGAAACACATATTTAAAATCTATAATGATATGTAAAACCAGGTCGATATTTGTTCTCAGTAACCTCTGAAAGCTATTCACCGTTATATAATACGGAATTGTTGTTACCAAAAACCTCGGAAAGTTTTCAACCGATTTACTTCAGATTTGTATACAGTATTCTAATAAACTTTCAGACGGGCATATTATATGCTATTTCTTGATAGAATAGTGTAAAATTTTTCTTCTAAAACCAACTGCGAGCAAGAATATGTTGTGTTATGTGAAAATGTGCCGTTTCGTTTTCTTTCTCGTAGACAGTTTTAACTATGAAAGCAAGGCAGTTATACTGTTAGACAAATTGTTTCTCCTTATACATAATTTTAAACAGAAATTGTACACACAACTATCTGCAGTTTTATTTTCTTTCTCGCACTCAGTTTTAATAGAAAACAGGAAAGCTGTATTCGTGGCTTATGGACTTACGATTAGAGTAGTACTACGCAATCTGAATCGTCCAAAACTTTGTAATCCTACCGTTCACGGATTGAAACTATGTGAAAACTGTTATTGAAGCTAATAACCTGACAGATCCAGCAGCAGGAAGGCAGTCTCTGACACCATATACCAACGATCCCAACAGATTTACTCATTTTAATCTTCGTACATCCATATTTAAATTGGATGATGGTAGGACACCAGCTGGTACAATTTTTATTAAAAATGAAACTCCTCCAGCTGTACTTAAGATTTCACATTTATTTGGCTACTAGTTTGGACGTTGCGTCAACGCCATCTTCAGGCCCGTACACTTTGATGATATCAGTTGTGTGTGGCTGAGTACTAGAAGTCCGTGGTGAGACCAATACGTGCTCCACATGGATGGCGGGCAGTACCTGGTTACCCATTTTAAACGGCTTCAACTCCCAATCAAGAATTCGTTAGCAATAACGAAAACAAGATTCAAAGTCAGCAAGAGGGGGCGGGGGGAGAGGAAATGGGTATATATAGAGAGAGGGGGAAATCTACATGGCGAGGAGGAAGGAAGATGTGCAGAGAAATAGAATGTAGTGCGAAACGGACAAAGACAGGGGGAGGAGGTGATGGAGAAAGAGGAGGACAAAGGATATAAACAGACAGAGGGGATGTAAGGAGATGGACTGAGAGGGCGGCGGGGGGAAGGAGATCAGAACTTATATCCAATTTCTATACATGTTTAGCAGTCGTGAAGCATTGCTGGGTTCGCCAGTATATGTATAAATTGGCGTGAAATATGTTAAATATTTGTGAAGTACATCATGTATGTATATAGGCAAAGCCAAGGGTAAAAATTCATCTTAAGCCCCTGGAACGATTTCAATCAAATTTGGTAGACTTATTAGTGAGAGTATGGAAAAAAATACTGTAGGGGTAAAAACCACCAGTCTCTGACTGAGGTGTGGGTGATGACGTCGAGAGAGAAGGAAGGACGAGGAGATGGGCAGTCAGGGAGAGGGAAGGAAGAGACAGGAAAAGATAGGAAGAGGAGGAGAAGGAGGAGATGAATAGAGATAGGGAAGGGGGAAATCGACTGACAGAGGGGGACAATGGACAGAGAGAGGGGAGAGGAGGAAATGGTCAGGGAAAGAAGAGAGTGACAGAAGCAGCAGCAGAAAGAGAGGGGTGGAAAGAAGGTGATGTGGAAATGAGAAGTCAGAGGGGAGGAGGAAATGGACAAAAAAGGAAAGAGGAGGAGATGGACAAAGAGAGGGGAGAGGAAGAGGCGGGCACGGAAATGAAGGCGGTGGAGATGAACAGGGAGAAGGGGAGGAGTAAACGGACAGGGAAGAGGCGAAGGAGGAGATGGACAGAGACAGTGGGAGGACGAGAGGGACAGAGAGACAGTGGAAGGAGGAGATGGACTAATTGAAGATTAGGATAAATACCTACTTATGTAACACCGGATACTCACTAGTCCGTTTAATATTTTCGATTTTAGTACTGTTGAAAATTTCGCGTGAGTTCTTTCGAATGTTCCTGACATCGCAGAGAACGGCACTCAACAATCCTTAATAATGATTCACGCTGATACAGTGATTAAATGCTATACCATGGACCTAAATATGCAGGTTTCGATCTCTGGTCTGTTGTAGGAATTTTATCTGTCCATTTTCAGTTCTTTCGCTTCTGACAATGTTTGTAAATGTGAAAGATGCCAAATTGTAGAATGGTTCGTTATCGATGTTAAACTGTAAGTCCCCTATAATTGGCTGGATAAGTCAGTTTAAAGGTCAGAGAAAGGCAAAGGATTTCAGCTGGAATGGGATTATCCCTAGCAGAGCACCGTGGCATTCAAAGCAACTTTCAAGTTGATGACAGCTTTACCTGCAGTGCACAAGCAAAGCCCGTGAAATGTCGTTTCGTGTACCTTAGAATTACTATATTCGTCATCATAGGTCAGTCTTGGAGGGTCTGTTCAGACCCTTCAGTTCACCTTTTTATTGGTCTTCCCAAACATATTTTCCTATTGGTAGCTATTCAGTGCCTTCCTTTGGTATTCCCTCGCTTCCCTTTCAAAGGATGTGTTTGTTGTATTTTCGCCTATATTTTTTGACTTTTTCTAATAGTAAGAACATCTTCAATTCTCTTGTGATGTCTTCATTCCGAATGTGATACAATCTGCTACTGATCTTGATTCTTCTCAGACACTTCAATTACTACGGCTAGAATTCGGTTACTATCGTTGGCCGTTAGTTCGTTCACGAATTTTTATTAACCCCAGACAACTTCAGGGAGGGAGTTTTCATACGACGCAAATTAACCCAGACATCCACGGCAGCTGCAGAATATTGCAAATGTATTCTTTAATCGCTCTGTGCATCGAAATTTGTACTAACTAATTCTTTTCAGACATTAAAACCCACCAGATAAGTAAGCTGCTGTGAAAATTTTTTTCTCGTTAATTTTGTAACAAATTATTCGTGTAAATAGGAGTCAATCCCCATTGACTGTTGGATTACTTCATAAGAAGTTAGGTAGCTTGGAATTTAAAAATTTCGCTAAAAATTATATTGTAAATGTTGTGTAAATTATTTCCGACCCTGTGTCAACTTCTGTAACGCTTTTCGTGCCTTGTGGAGCACATACGCACCATTTTTTATTTGTTTATCTGAGTCGTAGTCTCATGGAAGCTTCTGTAATAGATGCTATTTCAGCGTGACCGTGTAGTGATTGTGACTGTCATGTGTTCTTGTTATGTCGTTTGAATGTTGACGGTGACTTTCTTGATGACAATGATGGTGAAGATGATGACGATGAGACGAAAGGCCCAGGGTGAAACCTCGCGCTGGCATACACTCCACAGTTTCCAGGTGATCACAGAACTTATCGTACCTATCCTCTGGCAGAATCGCTTTCAGTAGTGTCAAATGAAGAGTGGATATGGAAAATATTCTTCGGGCCATTTTTTCCATAAACGCGTTTTCAGTTCTTTTGTGTTCTCGCTACTCTATTGCATGCGCCTAGTGTCAAATGATCGAGATAATATTTCAAATACCTATTACCAGAAGGTCCATGTTATCTACATCTACATCTACATCCATACTCCGCAAGCCACCTGACGGTGTGTGGCGGAGGGCAAAGTGTTGCTTCCCTCATGAGACCCAAGTGCCACCTGACAGAGTCTTTGTTTCGCAAGATTTACACACTATTGCTGAGTCAGCTAAGGCTACACTAAGTGATCAAAAGTATCTGGACACCCCCAAAAACATACATTTTTCTTATTAGGGGCATTGTGCTGCCACCTACTGCCAGGTACTCCATGTCAGCGACCTCAGTAGTCATTAAACATCGTGAGAGAGCAGAATGGGGCGCTCCGCGGAACTCACGAACGTGGTCAGGTGATAGGGTGTCACTTACGTCATACTTCTGTACGCGAGATTTCCACACTCCTAAACATCCCTAGGTCCACTGTTCGCGATGTGATAGTGAAGTGGAAACGTGAAGGGACACGCACAGCACAAAAGCGTACAGGACGACCTCGCCTGCTGACTGACAGAGACCGTCGACAGTTGAGGGTGGTAATGTGTAATAGGCAGACATGTATCCAAACCATCACACAGGGATTCCAAACTGCATCAAGATCCACTGCAAGTACTATAACAGTTAGGCAGGAAGTGAGGTAACTTGGATTGCATGGTCGAGCTGCTGCTCATAAGCCACACATCTCACCGGTAAATGCCAAACGACGCCTCGCTTGGTGTAAGGAGCGTAAACATTGGAGGATTGAACAGTGGAAAAACGTTGTGAGGAGTGACGAATCACGGTACACAATGTGGTGGTTCGATGGCATCCCTATAATGGGCTGAGCTGCACAGAGTCCTGACCTGAATCCCACAGAACACCTTTGGGATGTTTTGGATTGCCGACTTCGTGCCTGGCCTCACCGACCGACATCGATACCTCTCCTAAGTGCAGCACTCCGTGAAGAATGGGCTGCCATTTCCCAAGAATCCTTCCAGCACCTGACTGAACGTATGCTTGCGAGAGTGGAAGCTGTCATCAAGGCTAAGGATGGGCCAACATCATGTAGAAGTCCAGCATTACCGATGGAGGGCGCCACAAACATGTATGTCATTTTGAGACAGGTGTCCGGATACTTTTGATCACATAGTGTACGAAGGGTGTAGAAAAATTTCCGCTTGCAGTCACAATAAAATATTATTTATTCCTTACACGACCCGTTCCGGGCTTGTGGCCATCCTCAGGTACTTATACATTCATGTACATGTTTATATTGCTGGAGATCAATAAAGTCGATCTCCAGCAATGTAAACATGTACATGAATATATAAACATCTGAGTATGGGCACAAGCCCGAAACTGGCCGTGTGACGAATAAATAATCTTTTATTGTGATTGTTAGCGGAAATTTTTCTACACCCTTTTTTTAAGGAGCAGTCACGGAGTTTAACAGCATCCACTATGGATAACACTCACTTAAAGCTATCAACCCGTTCCACGTAGCTCCAGTGCATACAACTGATTTCATAGATTTTAGAGACGCGTCTGAAATATCGTTGTCATTGTAGGCTTGTTAATCTCCAAATTCAGTATGATGAAAGTGTCTCATACTCATCTCAAACAGCTTTTAAACGTTATTTCTCTGAAACAGAAAAATGGAAACATGTCAATGTATTCAAAAGAGAAAATACAAGGCAGTTGTAACCCTTGCTACACTTCGTCTTAAAGTGAGCATGTTTATAGGATGCAAAACAAATACCTGTTGATGGTGTTGCCACTTATTCCTCAACAGCACAGCGACTTTTACAATAAACTTTCCAAAATATGATACCAATAATGGAGTTGTGTACGAAAGAAAAATCAATGCTGAAGAATATTTTTTTCATGAATTGAATTTTGTTATGTAAGAAAAACGACACATAGCTTCTGTTGAGTAGAGTTCTACTAGTTACAACACTAGTGCTCTGTTTCGATACTTGTATTATCACAAACAGAACGGATTCCTCTGTTTTAATGACACTAGGAACTAAAACTTTCTAATTGGCACCTATAACGAGTCACTTTCCTGTGTAACACTTAGAACGTTCCTTAATAAATTATTTACTTTCTACTCCATTATTTTTCGTAGTGATGAAGTGAGCTGCAAAATTCTGTGGTATCAGAATGCCTTCTTGATTTTTTTGGATACAAACAAGTTTTGTACTAATAGAGATGCATTTTTTTTTTATTCTTCTGACAAATGTGGGATTCCTCACGCAGAACACTTTGCACTTCAAATGCTCTTACTCCATGAACTCTATGAAGAGGTTTGGAATATTTCTCGAACGTTGAGACAGAGGCTGGCGATAAAAATCTTTAGCCGACCAGGTTTCTACTTGACGGCAAAACAGCGACAAATATTCTGACCAGTCACATTATATCTCAGTACTCCCGTATAAGTAGGCGTTAACAACCTCGAACACAGAGACTGAAAACAAGATGGGAGCTTCAGGCTATCTATAAAGGATGTCTTTCAAGGACATAATATATTTATATGACCAGTTACGCTGCTGTGAATATTATTTTTATTTTAACTATAGGTTTATTTTAGCAATATAGCCATTATCAGTTTATCAGTAACCGAATATCTTTTGATACAATTGTTGTACTATATGTGCGTAACTTATGAACAGCATGGTTTTACATACTTCCATGTAACATCATTGTTTCCGTTGCTCTTTGTTTGACACTGATTATATTTTACATTAATGTAGCAATAATAATCAGTTCTGTACTATTTCCTTTTATTAGTGGTCAGAAATAAATCTTAGTCTGAAATTGACATTTAGTGATAGCAGTTGTGACAGATGATAAGCGATTTTGTTAGTTTCTGTTGCTGTTTATTTGTTTAGTTACCGTATTCTTTCGTTGGTATTGTAATAGTTATCAATTGTGTGTTACTTTCGGACACTTCATTAGGTATGGTCTGAAATAAACTTAATTTCCAGATGAAATTCATGACGTCAGCTATGTCAGACGATCAGCAATATAGTACAGTTACATCTGCTTGTTGACAATTCAACCAGCGATGTTGTTGGTTTATAGTAAATGGATATCCCTGGTGTTGTTTTATTCAAGCCAAATTATGCCTCTGGTTGTATTATGTTTCATCTGGGGTCTTGATGGATAATGTCAATAAAGTTTCCGATGAATTATTAGTATTTTAGGTCAGTTTGTTCGTTGAGGATTAAATGTCGATAATTTCTTGCGCGTAAATATGTCCCTGTTTCCTCCAACACACTAATTACTGATCTTTTTGATGTTAGTGTGTGTAAAATATCGATAGCATTTTTCAATGGGTATGTTGTGGGGCTTAAATTTTTAATGTGATAGAAAAAGATGGATGGGTTGTTGTTACTTAATGCAACGTGTTCTCGATATCTAGTGGCGAAGTTTCTGCTTCTCTGTTCAATTTTTCACAGTCTTTGCAGTGAATTTTATATATACCCAGGTTTGAGTGTATTGGCGGTTTCCACCTCCATGACTGTATTTTTATTTTTATGTTATGTTCTGATTTGTAGGCGAAACTTGTGTTGGTATTTTTCAGTAGTGCGTTAATTTTGTTTGATATGTTCCCAGGTATGTGACGGTTACATATGTAATGTTCTGTTTTGTCCGTGTTTATTCTGATAAATGTTATTCTGTTAGGTGTAGTAAGTCGTGAGGGTTTTGTGTATTTGTTATGCAACTCGGTAGTTATTTGTGTATTCTATTCATTCTCTTATGCCTTGTATTGCTGGATTCTAATTTCTTTTTGTGCAGCGTCCTGTTCTAGAGGCAGGTTCTATCGGTCATGGTGTGAAAGTATGCATATTTGTGTGATTTTGGTTGGCAGGAATTTGCATCAATAATGTTATCAGTTCTTGCTGGCTTTCGGTATATTTCGAATTTATGAGTACTGCTAATATCACCTAAGATCAAGTCCAGATGTAGAATTTCTTTTGTATATGTTCGATGTCCTCACTGTTTCCATCTATAAGCATTATTGTGTCGTCGACATATCTGTGGTAATATATTATTTCATTAATGAAAGTGTTTGGGACTCTAAAGGGTATATTATTGTTCATATGTAACTTATATGTAATACAATAAATTTATGAGACGTTCTATTAGAGATAAACTGAAGATGACTGTGTAGCTAAAATAGGCCTGTAGTTAAATTAAAAGTAATATTCATAGCAATGTAACACGTTATATATATATATATATATATATATATATATATATATATATATATATATATATATATATATATATACATACACTCTATGTCTTTGAAAGATATTTGTGACGTAGCAAGCCCAAAAGGTTTCAAACTGTAAAGGACGTATTTCGATTTCGTGTGGGACAGGTGAATACTTCGTAATGAATATTTGACGGTTTACCATGCAAATGCGTTACAAGAATGCGCAGAAAGTAATATTATGGAGAAAAACATAATTACTACTCCAGGATGGCCCAAAAATAACCACTAAAGAAAGACATTAAAAACACTTACCTTCATACAGTTCCTGTCTCCATAAAATGATTCTTTACACAATAATAAAAGGAACTTTGATTGTTCAGATCGTTAAGTAATCATTTGCGGGCGCTGACAATGAGCAGTAACACACTGATGTTCTGCATCTTTCCTATGCGTTGCATATGCGAATCCTGTTACTTGAAATCAAGCTTAATATACAGTTTCTCATTTTGCGCTCTTTACGTTTATTATGCACTCGTAACAATGCTATAAGGTGATTTTTATGCCAAGTGTTCTTAGTATAGTTTGCCAGGATGTTTGCAGTTAGGTTCGCTAGTAGTGTACTGTCATTATTTTATTATTTTCCTAGATATTACAGTGAAATAATTGCGAATGATTTATAGCAGCTGTACAAGGGTGTTATTGAATTCGCAAATGTCTACTGAAAAGCGACGTGGTATTCAGCTCAGAATATGAATTATTTACTAACACGGCTGGTGCAATTCGAAGTAAAGCTTTAGCTGTGTTCCGTTCCCTAATAAAGTCCTCTGTTGTATGGACACAATCAACATATTACACTGACTGGGAAACAATTTCAAAAATCGTAGTAACGTGAACCATACTGCTTAATGAGCAGAGGTGCAGTACACTTGGATGTTCGTATGCGACTCCTGCATTATTGATCATACCACAGCGCGATTATCATTCGTTAGCGGAGCGTGTGATGCTGATTGCAGGATTATGCGCCCGTGCTGATACACGCTCCTGTAATGAGCTACCTCGGTCCGCGGTATAATCACCCGCGCGGCACCTACTGTAATGAGTTCCACGGTTGTACGTGGACCGACTGCCACCAATAAGGCGAGAACACATGGTCTGCATTTGCCTGAATTATTGCGTTCCCGGAAGATGGACGATTGGAAATTAAGGTTTCGTCTACGAACGACCAGCCTGTGCTGCATAAGATATGGCGAGGAATCGTCCGAGCCCTTTTTAAAGATTGCTACGGCATTCTTTGGTCCTCTTGTATAATTCCATCTCTGATCAGAAATCTTTTACTTTTCCGATTTTATATTCCCATGGATTTAATTTAAGTTAGTCGCTAACCTCCTCATACTCTCCTTTTTTTTTTTTTTTAGATTTTATATTCCTAATCCAAATTCTGTACAACAGGTTGTTTATTCAACACAACATGACTTTTTACTTTAACGTTACTTCCTCCACGCGACAAAATAGAGAGTATACAGAATGGAAGGTTGGCTGCAGTCCGTGAGCCATAATTTAGAGCACATGAGCAAAGTCTGTCATATTGAAACCAAGTAAACATCTGTGGTTGAAGCTGAAGGTGAATGGATACGTTTCGTTTATGTTATTAACTGTGCACTTCAGCCGCTGGGCTTAACAGTAAAAAATATTGTATATCAGTGAAGTAAAGCTACATTAACTTTTTTAGTTAGTTTTATGGTAGAGGTTCTCCTTTTCCATAAAAAAATTAAAAACCGCTTGTTCAGCATTTGTGCGTATTATTCATTGCTGTATACGAGAATAATACCTCTCATTCGATTCTCGGGGAAGTAATCGGTACAGAAAACTGATTTCTTTCATATCTTATAGCTTCATGTCGCAGGTTGATGATGAAGTGTGTGTTTTTATTTTTTCGATATTGGTCTTTGTTTCTATGATATTTAATTTCCAAGTACTCTGCAGCACAAAACTGGAAAGATTTGTAGTAGAAAATGTTGTCGATGGTCACTTTAGGTCTGGTTCATTATAGGTGATACATTGCTACGTTCTGATTGTAGCTAACAAATCTAGAATGTTTTTAAAGTTGGAAGAAAAGCCACACCTCACCACAGTATGGAGAAAATAGAAGTTAAAGTAGTTTATTTGAGCGTGGTGGCACCGAGCGCACAACCCGACGACGCCCCGTGCAACTATCCTGCAGCTCACAAGGGAACATTCTCAATAGTAAATAAATGACCTTGATTAAACTTAGAAGGTTTAGAGAGGGGAAAATAAAGTTATATTTATTTATTTATTTTTTGTTAGTGCTTGATTTCACTTTCAAGGGATAAAACACAACCCAAAAGGTAAATATATGTCATTAATGTTCTTGACAACTGTGTAATCAACTTTTGTAATAATCTGAAATTTTGAAAAATACCCCTCCACCATTAATTTATTCTGAAAAATTAAAACATTTGTTAGAACATAAATTAAAGAAGCCTTCAAGCCACATACATCCCTGTGTAACAAAGCTGGTTTTTGAAGTACTATTTTGTGGAAAATAAGCTGTACGCATTGTGATGTTGCAATATTTTCAACATAATAATTAAAATATTAAGTATTCATTACTATTCTAATTATTTATTCGACTTATATTTGTTTTCTGTTTTAAATAGTTACTTTACACTTTCCATTTTTGTTTTGTTTTTTAGTTTACCATTTCACCTAGATATATTTTGATAACTGAAAACAATAAGTAACTCATTATTGTGATAAAAAATCATTCAATAATGACCATCTGTAAATAAATGCTAAAAGCAGCGTTTTTACACCATACACACAAATGAAGGAAATGTCTTCAAATAATATGCGCGATGGAGAACAAAATATAAAACAAAATTCAGCAGGATTTCAAATTGTCACGGGTGATTCTGTAAATATCCTGATTTGTATTCCAGTATATTGGTAAGCCTTGGTGAAGGCTTTTGATTATGTGTTTGTGACAACAGTGTAATCATTCAACAGGACTTGAACAAAAATTGTTCTCACAAAGTTCTTCCAACATTGAAAGACATATATATCGTCGAAGAATTTAATCACCTTGCTACACAGGCGCCGTAAAGCTTCCCGTAGTTGCAGAAGAAACATCAGGATATCAAGTATAAAAATAAGGTTTCACACCACGGTCTAAATCCTAAAAGTCATAACGTGACGAAGAAGTATTTCTTCGACGCACATACGTATTAAGTAAGCGTAACCTCTACGCTGTAAGTTTGGCTTATTCCCTTATCGTGACGACTATGTGTTTCGAAAAATAATGATGTGGCAAAACAGTTGCTTGTGCCTTCTTTATTAAAACTAGCAGTTTCGATCAAACAACAGCCCTTACTCAGACATGACGAATGACCTTAACTACAGTTTATGGGTCCAAAACACCGTCTTTAACAGGGGAAGCCCGGGCACTACGGCCTTATTAAGGTTTGGCAATATTTGCCTGTAAGTTTTAGTCGATCTAGAAACTGCAAACTCTGGAAAATCCAATCAGACTATCTTTCTACCTGCTTGATTTATTTTTCAATTCTCGTTGGACCGAAGTAACGTATATAAGTAAAGGACAATCCGAAAAATACCCAAGTACCTTTCGTTGCCGACTGTGTAGCATATAATGGACAGAAAACTGAGAACAGCTAAGTAAACTGCTAAAAGCAGTTTTAATGTCACCTAATTGTACTGAGAGAAAATATATCTTAGTAGCGAAACAATCAATGCTTCGCACTTGCTAGATATGTATTGGAATTGTATATACATCCTAATCTCCACCTCTCCTTCTCTCTGTCCATCTTCTCCACCTCCTCTATTCGTCCATCTCCTCCTCTTCCCTCCTTCCCACATCCCTATACGTCTCTTCCTTATCCCAATCTCTGTCCATCTACTCCTTCCCCCTCTCTCTATCCATTTTACCCACATCTTGCTTGAGCATTGTGCATTGTTGTTGCAAACGAAACCTCGATTCGAAAATGAAATCACTAAAAATGAATGGGTAAATCGGTTGTGATCATTAATATAAGGCATACATGAGAGATTTGTAGTTTTAATTTGTGAATCGGTACAATTGCAGAGTTGCAGACGAATCCGACTCAATACTAGTATTCTAATCATGTGTAGACAATCCATAAATGCAACATACCACTTTCCTGTTAAACCTGTCTGCAACGAAGAAAACAAAACAGCACAAATTTGTAAACAATTATTGTTTAAAATTATATACAAGGAGAAAGAATATATGTGGAAAACACAATTTGTGTAATGGTTTAATTGCCCTAATATCTAAGTTTAAACTAATTGCGAGAAAGACAATGGAGCAGCACATTTTCACATCACAGTATTTACTTCTCGCAATCGGTTTTAACAGAAAATCTGTGCGATATAGTTTTTAAAAAATATATAGCTTTTATTCGTCTGAATGTCAGTAGGGTATTGTGATACAATTTGAAATTTTACTTCAAATCTTTTCACGATACTCTTCTAACATTCCAATATACAGCCTATGTCTGTCCGAAAGTTTATTAGAGTAGCGTATAAAAATCTGCAGTAGGTCGGTCGCGAAATTTTCGGCATTTTTGATAACCAACGTTTCCTCTTTATATATGTAGGCTACGTCCGTCGCAGCGCTTATAGCATTGTGTAAAAATTTGAAGTAAATCGGTTACTAGCTTTACGAGACTTTTGGTGCCAACATTAAATTTATGCCGTAAATATTTAAAACAAATATGGAGTTCAAAATATGTCTCTCCGAACATTCATTAGAGTATCATATAAAAATTTGAACAATATCGTCAAGAACTTCCCGAGATTTTATAAAATGTAATGCCTGTGGCCGTTCGAACATTTATTAAAGCATCATTTAAAAATCTGAAGAACTTTCCAAGATTTTTGGTAACTATGTTAATCTACAACTTGTCTTTACTCAGTATTATGGATTTACAGTGGAAATTGCATGTTGAGAGCAAAAACTTATTTAAATGAAATCAAGACAAAATCACTTTTAATACTGAGAAAAAGTAAGGTAAAGTAAGTTAAAAATTTAGGCACAGTTTGGCACAAACTGTCACTTTTGTCCTAACCAATAACCGCCCTGTGTTCGTGGGCCCAAAAGGGTCATATTGGGCTCTTGAACACAACCTTAAGGTTGGAAATCTTTTCTTGAAACTAGTAATTCACACCTGTACGGCCGTTCTCGTTTCCTTATTAAAATTATTGTGATGATTAGTTCCTCTCGGCCAGTTCAAAGGTTGCGCAACGCAAATCTTTTAACTCTGATGCCGAAAAATCTTGTCTCCAACAACACGAGATAGTCATTAATAATGTGTGAAAGTTGTAAATAGCCTTTCGTTCCCTTATTTCACCCCTGTTATATTCACAATTTCAAAGAGAGTACTCCAGTTAATATTGTCAAAGGCTTTCTCTAACTCTGCAAATGGTATAAACGTATGCCTGCCTTTAATTAACCTATCTGCCAAGGGACGTCGTAGGGTCAGTATTGCCTCGTGAGTTCCTACCTTTCTCCGGAATCCAAATCGAGCTTCCCCGAGGTCGTCTACTACGTTTTTCATTTCTTCTTTAAAGGATCGTGATAATATTTTCCATCTATGACTTATTAGACAGATATTTCGTTAATATTCACACTTTTCAACGCCTGATTCCTTTAGAATTGCGATTATTATATTTTTCTTTAAACCTGTGGGTATTCCGCTAGGCGGGTATGTTGGCCACTGACAAGCCGTTGTGCTCGCCTAGATGCCATTCCACAAAAGTTGATGATAGTTAGCGACGGCCCCCGATGAAGCTTTCACCGACGTGGGAATCTGTCGCATACTAATAACTCTTTCAACACAATTAAGCTAGAAAAACTTAGCTTAATATAAACATTGGTAATAAGTACATGTGATGGGAACTTTCCTTACATCTGAGGGTATCAAGACCCTACGAAATCTGACTGGGAGGCGGCGCAATGTACCGACTCCTCCAACAGACGATTCTGAAGAGTTTTTGAGTGACACCTTTATGCATTTTCTCGTACGACTGCAGCACTGTACAGGCTCACAAATTCAAATGGCCGGTAAACCCGCACGTTCCATTATGCCTGCCCTTCCTCTATATCGATCAACTTCATTTACACTGTAGATGTGCATGCAACCACCCTAGTCATATATTAGGCGATACGTTTCAGGCCTTGTGCGATTCAACATTTCCGTTACGCTTTCCTTTGAATCTAACAAGTTCGTGCCGCTCTTCTTTATGTTGGTTCAAGATCCCCTGTTAGTTCTGTTTGGTATGGGTTCCACGCACTGGAGCAATATTTTAAGATGGATCGCACAACTGACTTGTAAGCAGACTCCTTTGTAGACTGCGCTCAGCTGATTTTAATAGGCGTAAGCATAGCGTCCTCCTTGGAGGCGTTATGCGAGAGCTGTACAATTCTTACTATACAGCAGCCAAACTGCTCTGGATAACAAAAAGTGTCTTTCATATGTGCTCTTAAAGCGATGCCCTACTGCACGCTACTGAAGCTTTCTGAGTTGTGATAGATCCCGTTTGCGAAACTGGTAGTATAATGGTCCACAACAGAAACACTGTTTCATTATTTAACCTCTCCCACGTGGCTTTACATAAGAAGTAGTACAGTAATTTTAATTTTCATTTAATCGTATGGCTAGGGTCCCCCGTCGGGCAGACCGTTCTCCGGGTGCTGGTCTTTCAATTTGACGCCACTTCGGCGATCTGCAGTCGATGAGGATGAAAGGAGGATGATGAGAAGGACAACACAATACCCAGTCCCTGGGCGGAGAAATTTCCCCGACCCAGCCGGTTATCAAACCCAGGCCCAGACCATTCAGCTACCGGGGGCGGACAAGTAATTTTAGTATGACAAACAGTAATAAAACGGTAGTGAACGAATTAAAAATTATTTGAGTGCACTTAATGCGACTGTGACTAACAATACTGACAGTATAATTACTACTAACACGACTACTGTTATTACTACTTATACAACAATATGTATGCTTCTGCTAATAATGATAATAATAATGATGGTGGCAGACACAAAATGTATTTATGGTTGTACATAAGTTATATTCTCTGACAGAGAATTCTGAGGAAGAGCTCTTTAGATAGAATGTTTCAGCTAAGGGCTTTGAGAAATGAGGAACATCTCGTGGAAAAGAATGATATTTATTTGTAACGGGATAACTGGTGCGTACAGGACGAATACAGACATTATTGCTGTTCTAATAAACATGTAATTTGCTATTGTTTTAAGTTACAGTGATTGTGGTTGTTCCTGCGTCACGTCCTTGCTACTGGAAAGGATTCAGAGAAGACGACTGAGCGGTGAAATGGGACGGAAAGGATTTTGCTTAGGACACAAAGAATTCTTCTCCGGTGGGATGAGCGTTATTCGCACAATATTGTTAAGATAGAGTGGAGACACGAGGGATTCTGTTTGTTGACGAAACGGTAGAGGGGTAGAGTGTGCGGAAATCTCTACGGTTGTTTCCACGTAGCCAAGATAGCTGTACATGGTGCAGTGGTAGAATATGACCAAAAAGGCGATCGTCTCAGATGTGACCTACGTAGATGTTCATCACTAGTTCTAAACGCCAGGAGTATTTCTGAGAAACAACTTGCAGAAAAACACCACTGTACTCAACAATTGAAAGTACAAATTCAAATGTGTCTGAAATCTTATGGGACTTAACTGCTAAGGTCATCAGTCCCTAAGCTTACACATTACTTAACGTGAATTATCCTAAGGACAAACAAACACACACACACACACACACACACACACACACACACCCATGCCCGAGGGAGGACTCGTACTTCCGTCGGGACCAGTCGTGAAAGTACAAGCGTTTGTTCTGATTTCTGTTTCAGGTCAAAGGAAAGAGCTTTTTAAACCAGGCTGCCATTCGTAGTACCGCAAATAAATTCTGTTCTGCTCATCCTGAATTCCTATACAGTCACTCAACGAGGACACTTTCCCGTAAACAACCACATCAGCAAAAAATAGTGTAAGTCGCTGTCCACCCTACATGATACGTCGTTTGAGTCAAGAAGTGGAGAAGTTGGGATCTCGTGTAAAAGTTTGTTCACCCAGATACATAAAGCGGCGAGAGGTATTTCTAATTCGCTGCGAAGACCACTTTTATCCATCCATGTTATAAAAAGTATGTATTTACTCGTATGTAAGTATCTGAATGTGTGTGTGTTCCACATCTCCTCCTAAATCACTGGACCGATTTCAACCAAATTTGTGTATATATATTTTACTATCAGGCAACAATCACTGTGCGGGTCAGAGCCACCTACTCATTAAAGGGAGTGGGGGTGGGGATAAAAAAGAAGCGTAATCTGTGAGGCATGTATTCCCAGACTTTCACAATGAGAGTTCTTAGCGACATGCAACAAACTTTACATATATTTTCAAGCTTTCACGAAATTTTTCTCGCTGACAACCCTTACAGACTAATGAAAGGAAAAATATTTATCGCTCAGTGCTTTTCCGCTGTTCTTGTAGCAAAAGTACCGCAAGAGGCATGACGTTACCATCTACTATTTATTTACTACTAAATATATTCGCAACACATTCTACATATTGTATGCAGGTACACCACTGACTGTATGTACAAAATTATGTCATTGTACGACAGATAGTTCAGGAGATATGACGTCATGAATATTAAGCGCAAGGTCAGACGCTGCGTGGTACCGGCTCAACTGTAAGTAAATACCTGGTTAACCCCCCGCTAGTTGATAATAAAATTCGCAGCCTAAAATTGGAACTCATGGGAATGTCGGTATATATCTCCACTGTGAAAGACTCCTTAGATATTGAAATCGGATTTGTAAAATAACTGAAGAACGAGGATGCCTCTGAGAACGGCCTAGTCTGGCCGAAGACGTACAGTAAACTGGTCGTTCATTTTGCTTGATGAAATTAGTCAGAGGTACGATAATCAAACGCCCGCTAAACCCGCTGGGCAGAAAAGGTAATTAGGATTGTGGAAAGGGCCAAACAAGATTGGGGTCAGTTTCACCTTCTAATTGTAATTTATTGTAATTTAATAACACATTTACAACCAAAGCAGCACATAGCCGAACCTTTACCAAATGAAACTCTTTCACAGCTCCAAACACGAAATCTTAACAAATCAGCAAGACAAAAATCCAATTAAAATAGCAATAAAATACTTAAAAATCTATCACAGCTAAGTGGAAAGCCTCAAAGCAAAGTAGAGAGAACAAACACATGCAAGGTGCAATACAAATGGCTGAAGGCCTCAATTAAGTTTCAAAATTTTAGAATATATTACCATCGATGTGTAAAGGCAGAAGGCCCAATGTTTAAAAACAAGAAATCTTAAAAATCAACAATATAAAAATGCAATAAAAAAAGCAAATAAAATAAATTTAAAAAAATATATTACGGCTAAGGGGAAAGCCTCAAGGCAAAGCAGATAGAACAAACATATGCAAGGTCCAATACCAATGCCCGAAGGCCACAATAAAATATCAAAATTTTAAAATATATTACCATAATCTTTTAAAGGCAGAAAGCAGCAATGTTTAAGTTTGAAAGATAATTTTAAGAATAAGGTTACAAGACTGAAAGCGCACAATTAATTTTGCAAAATTTTTAAGAAAAAATAACCATAAGCCTTAAATTTTAAGTAGCTGAAAACATAATTAAACACTGGTGGGAAAGACATTAAAGACAACGGCACTCAGAAGCCTCCAGGGAGGCCGGTCTGCCCTCGTTCACTTAGGTGAGACAGGTTGGTGAGCCCAACCAGGAGACAGCCACGGACAGACTGACACAACAATTTGCTTGCCATCAATCAGTACATGAGAAACCAAATATAAAAGCTTACGAACATGATAATCCACAATGTAGTATGTATTAGCTGTCAAAATTACACACCATGTTGGACAGGGACAACAACTGAGGAAAGGACGCTGCCTGAAATTACGTTAGTGGCCAGGGCACATAACCGGCACCCTAACGGCCACAAGGCAGAAAATTCTGCTGGTATACTCGAATTGTAGTTAACCAATATAGTTAATTGCACCGCATGACGGCTAAATTTCAGCAATAGAAACTCTCGGTGTTGCTCACAGGAAAATCTCCCCCACAGTGAACCACCGAAACGAGCCACCACAACATGAATGGACGTGGTTTGGGTAGTTGAAACCACTACTCAACTTTGACGTCCTGGGTTGGTGAAGCACGAAGCTCGTAGCGATCGGACAGCTCCACACATGCTCCAACACTATGCAGAGACCGCCAGCGGACCCAGCCGACTGCACCGCGCGGAGATAACTTCCGTCGTCCGCAACAACCGACCGACTCCTCTCAGAATGCCGACATCATCTAAATAAGTCGTCAGCGGAAATAACGGCAACTACACCCACAACCTGACAAACACTGCATGAAGACCTGAACGATACCCAACAGTAACTAAACAGGCACGAAGACAAATCGGTATTCGATGCACACCACACAGCCAACTCATGAACGATCGGCGAGCCAAAACGTGTCGTCGAGTAGGACGACCAACCGACGAGCCACCAAGACCGTGGCCCGGCTCAAGTGATGCGTGACGGCAATGATCGGGGGAGCCAATGCAACGGAGGCTTCACTGCTGCTCCTACCCGACTGCACTAGTGCTGCATTGCAACTCCCGGCTGCCAGGTAACGACTGCGCTCCAGACACGTTCCAACTGACTGGCAGCCCGAACTCGCGAGCCGAACTCCCTTACATCAGACAACGACCGGGAAGTAATAGCAGTCGAGCAAAGATACTACGAGAGGGGATATATCGATACGCGCTGCTAACGCCGCTCACGGTCAGGCAAAACAGCAACTCAGTGACAATAGTAATTTAAATTAACGTAGTGAGGTGGATGTACGATAAAAACGGGTGTAAAATACATCATGGCGGGAATAAGAGCCACGCACGGCTCAGATATATATGACGGTCCTTATTCATGAAAGTCTGGCCACTGTAATCTGCTTGAGTTTCTTTTTCTTCCGTTTTCTTTTCTTTTATATTCATTTGTAGGCGGAGCGGGATGTCCAAGTACCGACCGACTGAAGTGACAGAGTCTGTTCATTCAAATACCAAGCGAGCTGGCAGTGGGAAAGTGAGAGACCTGTTTGGGATGATTTTGAATCCATTTTTAATTTAATTCTTGGACAAATATTTATGAAAGCCTAGTGTGCACCTAAGTGTATTTGTTGATGGTTATACAGAGTGAATACAGTGAGTTTCTGTACATGTGATGTGTAGCTACTGCCGCTACCGATCTTAGGCTATCCGAAAGATGACGAAGTGTGCCTCAGCTTCTTTCTGTGGCCACGTAACTCGTCGTCCCGTGGTTTGCTCCATAGGCGGTTGGTGTGGCTGGCGGGAACGATGCAAACATATTGCTACCCGGGGCGGCGTTGTGAGAGTCACATTATTGTTATCGATATCCGTAGCTGGCAGGGATATAAAACATACATAGTGTCTTTCATTCATGAAATTCGCCTGGTACGCTTTTCTGAAACATTAAATTCACCCAAATGCACCATTTCTCATTAACCACCCACCTTATATAACAATCAACAACTGTTAATCCCGTATTTTCCAGCCAACTGTTAGCGTAGCATAAGGATACATCTGATAAATACACAGCCGACATCCCAACCAGTCCCGCCTGGGTAGCTAAAGCAATACTCTGACGACTTTGCCTTCCTTGCGGCCCATCTACCTTCGATTTATCTCAATTACCTGTCTAGCTGCAATTACTGGTTCAACAAGTGATAACTTCTCATCGATCCTGCCAAAACCCAGGCAATAATTACAGTAAAAACCATCCAAATATTCCATCCCAGAACTTTCCCCAAAATCCGCGACTGTTCCAAACGCTTAGCTAAAACGCTACAATAAAATGGATTATCTTTGGAAGAAAATTAACCTAAAACTGTTACATGCTAACCTTCCGAAAGAAATCCCACAATAGTCCAGATCATTTAACTGGTCAAACATGAGGATTAAATCCCCTAATCGCCTTTCACACACACACACACACACACACACATATATATATATATATATATATACTCCTGGAAATTGAAATAAGAACACCGTGAATTCATTGTCCCAGGAAGGGGAAACTTTATTGACACATTCCTGGGGTCAGATACATCACATGATCACACCGACAGAACCACAGGCACATAGACACAGGCAACAGAGCATGCACAATGTCGGCACTAGTACAGTGTATATCCACCTTTCGCAGCAATGCAGGCTGCTATTCTCCCATGGAGACGATCGTAGAGATGCTGGATGTAGTCCTGTGGAACGGCTTGCCCTGCCATTTCCACCTGGTGCCTCAGTTGGACCAGCGTTCGTGCTGGACGTGCAGACCGCGTGAGACGACGCTTCATCCAGTCCCAAACATGCTCAATGGGGGACAGATCCGGAGATCTTGCTGGCCAGGGTAGTTGACTTACACCTTCTAGAGCACGTTGGGTGGCACGGGATACATGCGGACGTGCATTGTCCTGTTGGAACAGCAAGTTCCCTTGCCGGTCTAGGAATGGTAGAACGATGGGTTCGATGACGGTTTGGATGTACCGTGCACTATTCAGTGTCCCCTCGACGATCACCAGTGGTGTACGGCCAGTGTAGGAGATCGCTCCCCACACCATGGTGCCGGGTGTTGGCCCTGTGTGCCTCGGTCGTATGCAGTCCTGATTGTGGCGCTCACCTGCACGGCGCCAAACACGCATACGACCATCATTGGCACCAAGGCAGAAGCGACTCTCATCGCTGAAGACGACACGTCTCCATTCGTCCCTCCATTCGCGCCTGTCGCGACACCACTGGAGGCGGGCTGCACGATGTTGGGGCGTGAGCGGAAGACGGCCTAACGGTGTGCGGGACCGTAGCCCAGCTTCATGGAGACGGTTGCGAATGGTCCTCGCCGATACCCCAGGAGCAACAGTGTCCCTAATTTGCTGGGAAGTGGCAGTGCGGTCCCCTACGGCACTGCGTAGGATCCTACGGTCTTGGCGTGCATCCGTGCGTCGCTGCGGTCCGGTCCCAGGTCGACGGGCACGTGCACCTTCCGCCGACCACTGGCGACAACATCGATGTACTGTGTGCCTCGGTCGTATGCAGTCCTGATTGTGGCGCTCACCTGCACGGCGCCAAACACGCATACGACCATCATTGGCACCAAGGCAGAAGCGACTCTCATCGCTGAAGACGACACGTCTCCATTCGTCCCTCCATTCACGCCTGTCGCGACACCACTGGAGGCGGGCTGCACGATGTTGGGGCGTGAGCGGAAGACGGCCTAACGGTGTGCGGGACCGTAGCCCAGCTTCATGGAGACGGTTGCGAATGGTCCTCGCCGATACCCCAGGAGCAACAGTGTCCCTAATTTGCTGGGAAGTGGCGGTGCGGTCCCCTACGGCACTGCGTAGGATCCTACGGTCTTGGCGTGCATCCGTGCGTCGCTGCGGTCCGGTCCCAGGTCGACGGGCACGTGCACCTTCCGCCGACCACTGGCGACAACATCGATGTACTGTGGAGACCTCACGCCCCACGTGTTGAGCAATTCGGCGGTACGTCCACCCGGCCTCCCGCATGCCCACTATACGCCCTCGCTCAAAGTCCGTCAACTGCACATACGGTTCACGTCCACGCTGTCGCGGCATGCTACCAGTGTTAAAGACTGCGATGGAGCTCCGTATGCCACGGCAAACTGGCTGACACTGACGGCGGCGGTGCACAAATGCTGCGCAGCTAGCGCCATTCGACGGCCAACACCGCGGTTCCTGGTGTGTCCGCTGTGCCGTGCGTGTGATCATTGCTTGTACAGCCCTCTCGCAGTGTCCGGAGCAAGTATGGTGGGTCTGACACACCGGTGTCAATGTGTTCTTTTTTCCATTTCCAGGAGTATATATATATATATATATATATATATATATATATATATATATCATCCTTACACATGCCCAACTTGCGTGAAATCATGCTCCTCCCAATTTTTATCACTCTCACCAAATCCTAAAACGACATGAAGTCCGAATCATTTTTAGACTGGTTGTGACCATGACTGACAAGAACTCTAGTCGTGGTCGCCTCAGACTTCACTGCTATGTTAATTGGATCCTCCAGTACCGCAGCAAACGCTGTGTTAGGAATGTAGGAGCACTTTGTATTCAATTTATTGACTGATGACTGCATACATCGATATAGTGACGGCTGAGTGAACGCGCTCGGGCTCTGTAAATTAAATTCAGGATGCTCGGAGCGCTGCAGGGGTGTCAGGCGATAGTGGTCACTGAGTGTTTAGTATTGAGTGGCCTTGGCAGAGCCTGTTCAAAATCTGGAACAATGAGCACTGGCTGTCACTGTAAAGACCACTGGTTGTTGAGGGCTGATGCGGACTCGCCGTGGATTCGACTGGTGACTGACCAGAAGACAATGCCGGTGAACAGAAGGATGCCGAATAATTTTGTCAACTTATAACTGAACTCTCTACTACATGTAACGATTAATTTGTCATTTACTCTAGCAACAAATCACGAGTACCCGAACCTGTTGTAACCGTAACTTAATATTGCTATGCTATGACAAGTGTGAACTTGTCTACATTTTGTTTAGTCTGTTAAACTCTTACTCTCGAAAACGTGTCTTTCTGCGTCTGAACTCGTCACGTGACGTTAAATGCGAAACGTGTCGTAAGCTTCTGCTCTCGTAACATACCGTTAGTTGCAACGGGATTCGAGCAATCATTTAAACATATGGACTGTTATTACACTGGGCAAAAGCGTACTAATACTAGTTAACATTCAATTTTGGCTGATATAGCCTGTGAGCACTTTGTTATTTGTACGATTGTGAGACATCGTATTATATAAGTGCACTTTATTAAATCGTAGTTTTAACAAAAATCATTATCTAAAATCTGACAAAGGAAATAGGATTACTAAATATATTTCGGCAGAAATTAAATTTTATACTACTGAGAATATAAAAAATTGTATTGTTCAGAGAAAGCAGTGTGAAACACATCCACTGAGGTGGCTGTAACTCTGTGTGCATGGCTAATTACAACATACAATAAACTTCTTGCTTTGTAGTTGATGTTCTGTCGAAATTTATGGTGGCAAACAATCCTGCGCAGCTGCTCCAAGTGTCTGACATGGTTAATTAATATGGCTTCCCACGATGTATTCCAGAGCCATCGTTCCAAATGGAGCAGTAGTCCAACTACTTTGGTTCTTTGTTTGTCTGGAAATTCTTGCATCCGCGTCAAATGAATTTCAGAGATGCCTCATAAATGTGAAAGTTATAGCATACCTTTTTATAAACGTTTCGATCTACCATTAAGCACATTTTTAAATTCGCATCTCCAGACATTAACAACACTTCCACACGCTCTCCGGTCTCCCTGCCTAAAGCCTACTGGACACGCCGCTAGGCACGTCAAGATCATCCAAAAGGGCGCCGAAGGGAAACATAATTTATGTCTCTGGCTTATGTGGATGAACGTTTGAAAGTACTACTAAAATATTCGCTGCAGGTGATCAAGGAAAGAATGGCCAGCTACGTAAAGAACCTCAAGTTTATATAGACACAGTTAACACAGTTATCTCATGTTGTGGTCAGTTCGTAACCAGTAATCAAATAAAACAAAAGCTTCTGAAGTTAACGTTAAACAGTTACTGTGACGAAGGATGGTGATTTCTCAAGTAAGTAAACAAAGCTCTTAACTATAGCCTTCGCACACAAGGTCCCAGAATTGGAGACCAAAAGGGGCTAGCAAAGTCTCAGTGCAGCCAGAGACAAGAAAGAATAAACATACAGTCCTTAGGCAGAAGAAAACCACGTTGTTAAAATGTTACTAACTAGTAAGTTCACAAAGCACTATGCTAGAAGAGGCTGAAGGCCCAAAAGGACAGTCACAAGTATAATTGTTGAGAACTCTGACCCAATTCAAGCTGAAGTTCCTGAAGGACAACCCAGTGCTGAAGTTTTAGTACGAAGAGATATTCAAGTTCTGTGTATCGCTAATGAAAACAAATTTCTTACAAGTCCACTCGCAGAAGCACTTGCCTGAAACTCGGCGTCATCGTTTTCACAGCTACAAAGTGATACTCTGATTGATGGAATGTGACTGCATTCGGGTGCCTGCCCAGAAGGCCCGCTCAGAGTGGACCATTGCTCACGGACCATTCGCAGTCCTACATACAGCCCCAAAGCCAGGATACAGCTGCCCTTGTTTCGAGTCATTTGGACCACGCAAGGAAAAGGTCCATGGCACCAGCGACCTCTGACGGCCGTCTGGTGACCGACAAAACGTGGTAGTCTTAGTGTCTCTGGTTGCCTGCATGTCTCCTCTGTAATGTGGGTTGGTGGCAATGTAGGGGACGTCCCATGATACAGCAGTTCAAACTTCCAAACGTGTGTGAATTCCTAAGGGACCAAACTGCTGAGGTCATCGGTCCCTAGATTTACACACTACTTAAGCTAACTTAAGCTAAGAACAACACACACACCCATGACTGAGGGAGGACTCGAACCTCCGGCGGGAGGGGCCTTGCAATTCGTGACATGATGCCTCTAACCACATGGCCACTCCGCGTGGCGATACAGCAGTTACTGTCATTCTTATTTTTGTAAACATTATTTGTATCATATTCCAATTACCATTTGACACATATTAATTAACTCTCAGTTTTGTAGTTTCAAATACAGTAACATTTTCCATCATGGCAATATCGATATTTTATGATATACGGTTTGGTCAAAATTTTTTAAAAATTTTGTAATTCCGTATAGTCTATAGGTTATAGCCTATGGAGTATTTGTACTGACTACCACTGGGCGTGTCAAAGGAGACAGGCTCCTGTCATGTACCCAGCTGTGGAAACAAGCCGTATTGTTCTACACAACGTAGCAGTACAGTACACCACCAATGGAGGAATGCGTTATTGCTGGTTTTCTGTCAGCCTCACAACCGCTCGTGGCAGCATTATTAGAGCATCCAGTTGCAGAATTGTGACTGCAGCTCACCTTCGTATAACTTGGCTACTTGCAAAGTCCCACTTGGAGACTGGGCTGAAACACCTGGGAGTGAGGATGTAAAGCCAAAACTAGTCGCAATGAGCAAGAGATAAACAAATACAAAAAAACACACTTCAGCTGTGGAATGATTATTTCTAACACAAATACTTTATAAGCCACAACCTGACAGTAAAATTCTCCTTGAAAAGTAATGGAAGTGATCGTAAAAAATATTGCAAATTTATTCCATCTGTTCCCTGTGTAAGGACGACTATGAACTTACAATTAAAACTACCCATCTTTCGACCCATAACCTATTTTACCTATATCTTGCCCAAATTAAGGTTCCAACCTACCATTTCCTTGCTCTGCTGCCATCACGCTCGTGTGCTAAAACATCCTGCCTATCTGTTCATGTGTTCATTCACACACACACACACATTTTGGCAAAATAGCTGATATGTATTTTTTGCACTACACTTTTCCTTTTTTTATCACAAAGGCAGGTCAGTGTGGGCCAGCCATCCCAACACTTTGATGGTGAGGCTGTGGATGTCTTGTAACACACACCTGACAGAGGTATCCAGACAAACCAGGGCCGAAGCCCGGGATTAGCCGAGCGGTCTAGGGCACTGCCGTCATGGACTGTGCGGCTGGTCCCGGTGGAGGTTCGAGTTCTCCCTCGAGCATGGGTGTGTGTGTTTGTCCTTAGGATAATTTAGGTTAAGTGGTTTGTAAGCTTAGGGACTGATGACCTTAGCAGTTAAGTCCCATAAGATTTCACACAAATTTAAACATTTTTGAAACCAGGGCCAAATGACCAATCGCTTACTCTCCGGCTCCACATCACTTGCATCAGGGGCATTCTGAAGGTCCCCGCTGAGTCTGGCTCTTGTTTCAGATACCACTGTTTGTACAAGTCGTGCTGGTGTTGCACTACTGTCTTCTGGGGAGAGAAAATCTAGGTACGTTGTAAGTTGGGTCTGTCACGAAATGGGATTTCATGACATCCTAGCGAAGTGATGTCCAATGATCACTGATGATGAAGTCGCTGAGTTTGTTGGCGACTGCTGCAGATGGATATCTTGACCTCAGTCTCAGTTGCTGCCACTAAAGAAAATGTGCATCAATATGATTGGCAAGGAATGCGTTGACATTTACATATAGACATCCTACCTCTTTTACCATATCCTCTCCACTACTTCCTAATCTCAGTCCCTATCCACAGCTATTATGCAGCCCTATTGCATCAATCCTTTAGTAACAACTGGTGTAGGCATGTGTATTTGAATACAGAGATATGTAAACAGGCAGAATACAGCTCCGCAGTCACCAACGCCTATATAAGACAACAATGTCTGGCGCAGTTGTCAGGTCGGTTACTGCTGCTACAATGGCAGGTTGTCAAAATTTAAGTGAGTCTGAACGTGGTGTTATAGTCGACGCACGAACGATGGGACACAGCATCTTCGAGGTAGCGATGAAGTGGGGATTTTCCTGTACGACCATTTCACGAGTGTGCCGTGAGGATCAGGAATCCAGTAAAACATCAAATCTCCGACATCGCTGCGGCCGGAAAAAGATCCTGCAAGAATGGGTTTAAATAGTTCAAATGGCTCTGAGCACTATGGGACTTAACTGCTGCAGTCATCAGTCCCCTAGAACTTAGAACTACTTAAACCTAACCTAACCTAAGGACATCACACACATCCATGCCTGAGGCAGGAATCGAACCTGGGACCGTAGCGGTCGCGCGGTTCCAGACTGTAGCGCCTAGAACCGCTCGGCCACTCCTGCCGGCGCGGCGCAAGAATGAGACCAACGATGACTGAAGAGAACCATTCAGTGTGATAAAAGTACAACCCTTCCGCAAATTGCTGCAGATTTCAATGTTAGGCCATCAGCAAGTGTCAGCGTGAGAACCATTCAAAGAAACATCATCGATACAGGCTTCGGAAGCCGAAGGCCCACTCGTGTACCCTCGATGACTGCGCGACACAAAGCTTTACACCTCGCCTGGGCCCGTCATTACCGACAGTGGACTGTTGATTACTGGAAACATGTTGCCTCGTCGGACGAGCCTCGTCTCAAATTGTATCGAGCGGATGGACATGTACAGGTATGGAGATCACCTTATGAACCGCCAGCCGGGGTGGCCGAGCGGTTCTAGGTGCTACAGTCTGGAACCGCGAGACCGCTACGGTCGCAGGTTCGAATCCTGCCTCGGGCATGGATGTGTGTGATGTCCTTGGGTTAGTTAGGTTTAAGTAGTTCTAAGTTCTAGGGGACTGATGACCTTAGAAGTTAAGTCCCATAGTGCTCAGAGCCATTTGAACCATATTAACCTTATGAACCCGTGGACCTTGCGTGTCAGCATGGGACTTCTAAAGATGGTGGAAGCGTGTGCAATTGGAGTGATATTGGATCCCTAATATGTCTATCTACAACTCTGACAGGTGACACGTACGTAAGCATCCTGTGAGATCACCTGCATCCATTCATCTCCATTGTGCATTCCGACCGACTTGGGCCATTCCAATAGGACGATGCGACACCTCATACGTCCAGAATTGATACACAGTGGTCCCAGGAAGATTTTTCTAAGTTTAAACACTTCTCCTGGCCACCAGACTTCCCAGACACGAACGTTATTGAGCACATCTGGGATGCCTTGCAACGTGCTGTCCAGAAGAGATCTCCACCCCCTCGTATTCTTACGGATTTATAGACAACCCTACAGGATTCATAGTGTCACTTCCCTCCAGCACTACTTCAGACATTAGTCGAGCCCATGGCACGTCGTTTTGCGACACTTCTACGTGCTCGCGAGGGCCCTACGCGATATTAGGCAGTTGTGGCAATTTCTTTTGCTCTTCATCGTAACCTCTTAAACTACACTCCTGGAAATGGAAAAAAGAACACATTGACACCGGTGTGTCAGACCCACCATACTTGCTCCGGACACTGCGAGAGGGCTGTACAAGCAATGATCACACGCACGGCACAGCGGACACACCAGGAACCGCGGTGTTGGCCGTCGAATGGCGCTAGCTGCGCAGCATTTGTGCACCGCCGCCGTCAGTGTCAGCCAGTTTGCCGTGGCATACGGAGCTCCATCGCAGTCTTTAACACTGGTAGCATGCCGCGACTGCGTGGACGTGAACCGTATGTGCAGTTGACGGACTTTGAGCGAGGGCGTATAGTGAGTATGCGGGAGGCCGGGTGGACGTACCGCTGAATTGCTCAACACGTGGGGCGTGAGGTCTCCACAGTACATCGATGTTGTCGCCAGTGGTCGGCGGAAGGTGCACGTGCCCGTCGACCTGGGACCGGACCGCAGCGACGCACGGATGCACGCCAAGACCGTAGGATCCTACGCAGTGCCCCGTAGGGGACCGCACCGCCACTTCCCAGCAAATTAGGGACACTGTTGCTCCTGGGGTATCGGCGAGGACCATTCGCAACCGTCTCCATGAAGCTGGGCTACGGTCCCGCACACCGTTAGGCCGTCTTCCGCTCACGCCCCAACATCGTGCAGCCCGCCTCCAGTGGTGTCGCGACAGGCGTGAATGGAGGGACGAATGGAGACGTGTCGTCTTCAGCGATGAGAGTCGCTTCTGCCTTGGTGCCAATGATGGTCGTATGCGTGTTTGGCGCCGTGCAGGTGAGCGCCACAATCAGGACTGCATACGACCGAGGCACACAGGGCCAACACCCGGCATCATGGTGTGGGGAGCGATCTCCTACACTGGCCGTACACCACTGGTGATCATCGAGGGGACACTGAATAGTGCACGGTACATCCAAACCGTCATCGAACCCATCGTTCTACCATTCCTAGACCGGCAAGGGAACTTGCTGTTCCAACAGGACAATGCACGTCCGCATGTATCCCGTGCCACCCAACGTGCTCTAGAAGGTGTAAGTCAACTACCCTGCCCAGCAAGATCTCCGATCTGTCCCCCATTGAGCATGTTTGGGACTGGATGAAGCGTCGTCTCACGCGGTCTGCACGTCCAGCACGAACGCTGGTCCAACTGAGGCACCAGGTGGAAATGGCATGGCAAGCCGTTCCACAGGACTACATCCAGCATCTCTACGATCGTCTCCATGGGAGAATAGCAGCCTGCATTGCTGCGAAATGTGGATATACACTGTACTAGTGCCGACATTGTGCATGCTCTGTTGCCTGTGTCTATATGCCTGTGGTTCTGTCAGTGTGATCATGTGATGTATCTGACCCCAGGAATGTGTCAATAAAGTTTCCCCTTCCTGGGACAATGAATTCACGGTGTTCTTATTTCAATTTCCAGGAGTGTATTTTGTATTAATTCAAAAATTATATACAATTGCGGAAAAACAGCATGTTTGCACAGATTTAGAGGGTGCCAGCTGAAGTGCTTTTGTTGTTGCAGTGACTGCTGTGGGGACAGCCTGAGAGCATGGCCTCGGCGCCGCCCGCCGCCTGCAGCCGCGCGCTGCGGTGCCCTCTGCCACTGACGTCACGCAACCCCGCCCCCGCCGCCGCCAGCCACTGGTCACCGCGGCCAGCCCCGGCGCTCCCCTGAGATGGCCGGCGCACCCCTGACCGCCGTCACAGTAGCCGCCGCCGTCTGTTACCCGCGACCACGCCACCATGGCGGACGCAGAGGAGGCGCTGTCGCACGTCAGCGCCAGAGGTCAGTACACACGCGTCTACATCTAAACGTGCATCGGAACGCATGCACCAGCATATTCTACCAATATTAATTGCTTGCAAAAGTTTTTAAAGGTCTTTACATAGATACTCAGGTAGCAGTTAGAGTTGACGGTAAATTGAGTTCACGGTTCAGAGTAGTTTCAGGGGTAAGAAAAGGCTGCAACCTGTCTCCACTGTTGTTCATATTATTTATGGATCATATGTTGAAAACAATAGACTGACTGGATGAGATTATACGTGAACACAAAATAAGCAGTCTCGCATATGCGGATGACTTAGTTGTGATGGCAGATTCGATTGAAAGTTTGCGAAGTAATATTTCAGAGCTAGATCAGAAATGTAAGGACTATGGTATGAAGATTAGCATCTCCAAAACGAAAGTAATGTCAGTGGGAATGAGATATAAACGGATTGAGTGCCAAATAGGAGGAACAAAGTTAGAAGAGGTGGGCGGTTTCAAGTACTTAGGATGCATATTCTCGCAGGATGGCAACATAAAGAACTGGAAGCGAGGTCCAGCAAAGCTAATGCAGTGAGCGCTCAGCTACGATCTACTCTCTCCTGCATGAAGGAACTCAGTACCAAAACTAAGTTATCTGTGCACCTTTCAATATTTCGACTAACATTGTTGTATCGGAGAGAAAGCTGGGTGTATTCACGTTTCCTTATCAATAAGGTTGAGGTTACGGATATGAAAGTAGCTAGGATGATTGCAGGTACTAGTAGATGGGAACAATGAGGAAATCAAAGAAAAACTGGGAATGAACTCTATAGATGTAGCAGTCAGGGCGAGCAGGCCTAGAGGGTGGGGTCATGTTACACGCATGGGAGAAGCAAGGTTACCCAAGAGACTCATGGGTTCACCAGTAGATGGTAGGAGGAGTCGGGGTAGGCCAAGGAGAAGGTACCCGGATTCGGTTAAGAATGATTTTGAAGTAATAGACTTAACATCAGAAGAGGCACCAATGTTAGCACTGAACAGGGGATCATGGAGGAATTTTATAAGGGGGACCATGCTCCAGACTGAACGCTGAAAGGCATAATCAGTCTTAATTGATGATGATGGTGATGATGATGACGAAGCGCATAAAAACGAGAATTTTTCTGTCTGTTGGAGACAGAAAATGCTTTGGATAGCCCTTGGGCTGGGGACCATTTGTATACGCAAAGAAGAATCGTATTAGTGTAACTATCCAATAGCACAGGGTCAAAATGTGAACGTTACACCCTTTCTCCAGCTTAGGGAAACGGAGTAAACTGAGGCATTCTTTTTCCATTAGACATGGTCAACTGTTGCCCTTTTGGAACTATTAGACTTAGTTCACGTGCTGTTGCCGAGAAAACAAGAAAAAAGAATTTTTCAGCATTTTGTCTTCGTCAACAATGAACATCTAAAAAATTAAACGCACCAAGCTGCTCAAATTTTATCGGTTAATCTCGAATTATCTATCTATAACTGCCATCCTCTCGGTTTTAAATATATACGAGGGTGACTTAAAAAGTCCCCGGAACGGAATAGAAAATGACTACTTACATCACTGAAACTTTTTTTGTTTTTCAATGTAGTCACCTTGTAGAATAATTCACTTGGCCCAACGATGTTCCAGTGCCTTGATCCCATCTCGAAAATGATTTTCCTCCAGGCCTGCAACATTGTTGTCAACTCTGGCTATCAATTCTTCGTCTGAAGTACATCAACGTCCACCAAGAAAAATTTTCAGTTTTAGACAGAAGTCTGACAGAGTCATATCATGTGAAATAGGCGGGCGTGTCCACAATTCATACCTCAGTTCGTGTAATATTGCCATGGCGACGACACATGTGTGTGGGCGCGTGGCAAGAGTCGTGGTAATCGCTACTCAAATCTCGATTTCTTTTTTCTATTTTTGCAAATCACTACGCGGGAACAACAACAGAGCCAGGTCACCGACACAGCTCTCTTCCAAGAGTACTGACATGGCACGTGTTTACAGGCAACAGTCCAGTGAATATCACTTGAACAACTCGTTGCGCCAGCGCTGACCTCTCGTGGTGATTCCAAAACTTTTCAAACCGCCCTCGTATATCCGTTATCGAAAAAAACCATAGAGATGTTACTTGGGTACCAAAACCTAGCCGTTGATTTCAAAACGGCTATGCACAGCAAATGGCTTTAGTTTTTACGATATATTCCTAATATCCTAATGTCTAAGGACCATGAAAATTTTCTTCATATATTTGTCTTTTTCCAAGATACTTAGTTTCAAATTTACCCTCGTTGTACACGTAGAATGTGGTGTGAGGCGAAAACGTAGTTTATAAAGTGATGCAACAAGAAGAAATAGACCGTCACCTCACCTGGATCCCTCATTTCCGCTTCATCCAAGCCAAAGTCCACAACCGCCTCCAACTCCTTAAACTCCTCTCTGGCCAGACATAGGGGTTGCACCCTCTACCATCCTCCACACCTACAAATCCTTAATCCGTCCCGTCCTCTGTTATGCCAGTCCCACCTGGGTATCTGCCCCCCCCCCCCCCCCACACACACACACATTCTATAAGTCCCTCCAGATCCTTGAGCGTCACGCACTCCACCTCGCCTTCCGTATCTCCTCTGTGACCTCATTCCTTTCCCCCATCTGCTCCTGTTCCTCGAACATACCCACATACTCTACACCTCCCCCCGCCTTGATCCCCCTCACCCCCTGGTTGCTTCTCTCCTCTCCCATCCCCGCCCCGTGCCACGCCTTCACTGTTGTGTCCCCCTTACCCTCCATCTCTACACCCTTCATCTCCTTTCCCAAGGTGGCTTCCATCAACTCCCCCTCCTGGATGATGCCCTCTCCCCCTCCATTTATCTCTCCCATCAACTCTGATCCTCAGCCCCTCTCCTTTCCTCCGTCCTTTTCCTGGGCTCCCTCTCCCCCCCCTTCCATTCTCCTTTTTTCCCCACCTACCATCTCTCTGCCCACCTTCTCTCCCCCGTCCTTTTGCATTTCCCTCCTCTGCCTTTTCCCACTGCCTCTCGCGTCTGCACTGCCCCTCCCCTCCTTATGAGTCCTCTCCCTCCTTTGGTCCCCCCTTTCGTTTTTCCTCTCCTCCCTCCTTGTTCCCCCCCCCCCATCTGCCCAGGACCCCCCCCCCCCCGCTCATCTGCCCTCGGCTGTGGTGTGTTATCTTTGTGCCGACATTTTAGTACAGTGTTTACAGTGAGTGTTCAGTGTTGTGTGTCTTCTCCGAAGTGTTGCGAACGGACATCATACTGTCGCTGGGTGTGATTTTTATATCTCTTGCGAACAGAAACCAGATTGTCACCCTGTTTCTTAGTTGTCTGTCTACTATGGTTCAAATGGCTCTGAGCACTATGGGACTTAACTTCTGAGGTTATCAGTCTCCTAGAACTTAGAACTACTTAAACCTAACTAACCTAAGGACATCACACACATCCATGCCCGAGGCAGGATTCGAACTTGCAACCGTAGCAGTCGCGCGGTTCCGGACTGCGCGCCTAGAACCGCTAGACCTGTCTACTATGTTCCCTTTCTGCTTCCTGTGTATTTTATTAGCTTTGCCAAACTTTTGCTTTATGTTTTAACTTTCTACAATTTTCCGCCGTTTTACAATTTCCGTCACCGTTTTATCGCCTGCTGTTATTGTTTCGTATCTTCTTTCTTATGTTTTAAAAAGTCCGTAGGCTGCAGAGCAGCGTAATAAGCTGCTGCCAGCCCGCCCCCTTTAGGGAAAAAAAAGGAGAAATTAGCCGTTAAGTCTGTGTGATTTGTTCAAAAAAAATGGTTCAAATGGCTCTGAGCACTATGGGACTCAACTGCTGAGGTCATTAGTCCCCTAGAACTTAGAACTACTTAAACCTAACTAACCTAAGGACAACACACACATCCATGCCCGAGGCAGGATTCGAACCTGCGACCGTAGCGGTCGCGCGGTTCCAGACTGTAGCGCCAGAACCGCTCGGCCACCAGCGGCCGGCTCTGTGTGATTTGTCTCCCTCATCACCAGAAGGGGCCTGGGAACATAAGGAAAATTTTTGTACACATAAAATCAGGTGAGAGATGTGAAATTAATTTTGCGTTATTTTAATTTCACATAAGTAAACTATCTAAATTTTACTGGCTTATAAAGTTCTTTTTTTAGCAGGGGAAGGAAAGGAACCAATGGTAAAATGCTCCTACTGGAGCACAAAATACACGAATATTCTCCTTTTTAAAGGAATTACTAAAATGTGGAGCACCAGCTGCCTCATTCTATCTTCCTTAGCACCTTTAAATATTTTCCCAATAATTTTGGCATATTCCAGTTTTCATTTTGAGTGGGAAAAAATTGAATAGTAATAAAATACTGAGTAATAACAGACAGTGGTTGTAGTGTAGAAAGAGTGAAGTAGGCAATGGCAGTGTGACAGAAAGAGAGGGACACAGTGACAGTGGAACATAGTTGACAGTGAGAGGACAGTGCCAGAAAAATAGTGAAGGTGACAGTGCCACTGAGAGAGGAATAAAGAGAAGGAGAAAGCGGAATTCGGTGACAGCCAGCGATAATGTGAGACAGAGTCTAAGACAATGACAACAATGAAAAAGACATTGGCAGTGGAAAGAAATGAATGATATAGTAGTAGTGTGACAGAGCAAGAGGCAGGCAGTGACACTGAGAGGAGACAGTAGTAATAGGAGAGAACGAAGGTAATTGTGGCTGTGACATAGGAGGCAGTGACAGAGAGGTACAAAGAGATAATGACAATGAGTTGGGCTGAGTGATCGAGTGAGAATGGACAAGTGGGAGCGGATGGGTATGGTCGACTTACAGCGATGGACTAGTGGGTGTGAGCGGGTGGGAGTGAGAGGTGAGTTGCATGTTAAAAAAAGCGCCAATATGGTCGCATGTCAAGATTTGTGGCAAAATTTTTCAAGGTCTGAGAAAGATAGCATGGGCGGCTGGTACACCGCTTTCCAGTCAGAGTCTTCCACTTTAAAGAGGAGCATAATCGCCTTTTTGTGCTCTGATAAGAGTATTTTTCCTCTGACAGACGTATTACTCGGCAAAGCGAACCATATAACTGGCAGTAGCGGGAACTAAGTCGGCCACTTGATTAGGTACACCAACGCTCCAGTAATCCGGATAGTAAGAACTTGCACTTAACAGAATTAATTTATGAGAAGGAGCAAACAGTGAAATGTCAGGCGGAAAACGTGACGAAACGTGCAAACAAAATGTTAAAGCTTCTGGCCCGTCCCCGTTCCAGAAAATAAACAGAGGGTCGAATTTAATTAAAAGTATCTTACGTTTTACCTCAAAATCTGAGCGCTAAAGTTCATGTAATTTTGCAAGTGTGAACTACCGCTATAAGAGGTCTAAAATAAAAATGCAATGGAAAATATAAGTTACCGCATAAACACCATGTTGGGCCCTAAATGTCGCTTACGAGTGTCTAAAACAATCTTCCACCGTTACGGGCGTCAGTAACAAAACCAAAGAATCGTGAATGATATATCGAAGCGCAAATAACTGTCTTAGCTCGATGCAGCAATTTTTTTAAATAGGTCATTAAACTGGATTGGTTGAAAATAAATTACATCACTTGAACGTCAAAAAGGAAACGACTGACAGCTTGAAGCAAAACTGAATACATTTTCCTTTAGTAGTATGATAGGCAAAGCACCTTGTAGTAGTAACTTCCTTATAGTCTTTAAAAAAACCTTAACGGCTAACGTAGCGCCTGCTTCTTCCTTCGCTCCCGTTTGCGTAATAATTAGAACAAAAATAATTTTTCAAACTTAGGAACGTCTTTGTTAGATTAGATTCATATTATTTAACTTGTATTTCGTGCTGTCACGCTCAATCATTTGTAATTTAATTTTTTACTTCGTGTGTGGTACAGAATTACGTTTAAGTATCAATTTTCCAGTAACCACCTAATCCTGTGCATATTACATACATTTTGAGCCTCCAAATTTCCCTTCCTCTCCTCATCCTTTGTGTGAGTGAGTGAGTTGAATTTGTCTTATACATGGTAGCAGCACACCATATGACTATCCGCTGTGGTAACAACAGTGTAGCCAACGTAGATGTCTCAGACAAGGCAAAGAGATTTGTATCTTTTCGAAAGAAGTCAGACTGGTGACGGATAGGACCCATCTGGTCCCTTCCGGCTGCCTGGGGAAGTTCGTTACAGGGAGAGCGTGCTCTCGGCACTTGGGACTGAATCATTGGTGAATGAAGAGCGGCTTTGCGCTGGTGAGTTAGTTAATGTGTGGTGGTGCGTAGTTATTCTAACTGACGTACACCTCTGATCTGCTAGTTCATTTTCGAGTTCGGTAGAGTAGTCACAAGTACATTTTCTGTCTTTAGTAAGTTTTCCCGGTCCTTGTTTTCTGTAAGCAGAACACGTGGCTGTACGAAGTTCTTTACTGCAGCACAGGTTTAAAATTCAGTTGTCCGATTCTATTTTGATTGGATGTATGTCAGACCTTTTCTCGTGTGTGTGTGTGTGTGTTTTATTTCTTCTACTTTTCATTTCGTTTCAATTTTAAGATTTTGTAACTTTATTCATACGATGTAGTGGTAATTTCACCGTGTGCAGTTTCAGTACCAAAGTTTTGTTCTTAAGTCCGCGTGATATTTTATTGATATATGTGGCTATATGGTTTACATTTGTGTTCTTGAAGTTTTCACGAGTAATTTTGCTTTTTTCATAAACATTCGCGGCATTTGCAGGTGTTTCACGCCATCATACCTTAGTTTCATGTGCAAGCTGATTCAGATAAATTTCTTTGTTGGAAAGTGTTCCATAGTTTTCGTACTCACAATAACTCAATGAACCTCTGGCCCTTTGAATTATTGTGATGGACAAAATTCTTTTTATCTCTCTTCTTGTGTGTGTAAAACATGTATGTTTGAACTCTTCCCATGCACGCCTAAGAATTTATTTTCATTTATCACCTCAATGTACCTCAGCACTCAATGTAATTACATGTGAGCTAATTAATTAAATAAGAGGCAATAACTGATCGTATTTTAGAATTACTTTGTGAATTTTAATATGATGTTTTATTTTAATGAACTAGGGTACACTGTGACGACTGTTTGTCAAACAAACCCTTCCCTTTTTGTACGATTATTTTAATACATCCAATCCGGCATTTTCTGAAGCGTAAAAGGCAGCCCTTATTTATGTAGACTTTTGTCTGATTGTCTTATTCTTTTTGTTGAGGCTTAAGCTCCTGCTATCTCTGAATTACTTGATTTAATGTTTGTACTCAAATTGTTCTCATATGCCCATTCCATATATTCAAAATGGTTCAAATGGCTCTGAGCACTATGGGACTCAACTGCTGTGGTCATAAGTCCCCTAGAACTTAGAACTACTTAAACCTAACTAACCTAAGGACAGCACACAACACCCAGCCATCACGAGGCAGAGAAAATCCCTGACCCCGCCGGGAATCGAACCCGGGAACCCGGGCGTGGGAAGCGAGAACGCTACCGCACGACCACGAGATGCGGGCTCCATATATTCACTTGGCTCTTTTTATTAATATTAACACGCTAGTTATGCTTACCAATTTAGTGATTAATTCATTTCTTATATTAAATTTTGCCAACTTTAATCCAACTAGGTTGTGACACAGCAAAATTTTGTGGCACACGAAAGTTAAAATAGACTGCGGAGTTCCACATTGAGTAGCTTCCCCAGTTTCTGTTTGCAAAATCACTTTCTAGATACCATTCACCAATTAATAATCATTTAATGTGTATTAGGTCTACTGAAAATTAAGATATTAAAGAGCTGCTTCTTTTTCTATGCAATTCTGAGAAATAGCTTTGTTTGATTTACTTCACAAATTGCAACACCCCCTAAAATTTTCACTCTAATTAAGGCCTTAGAAGAATGGTCTTTACCGAAAGTACAGAGGATAAGCAAAATAATGTGAACACATGTTCTTACTTGGAAATGGTTTATTAATAAGGGGTTGGCCCCCCATTTTCCCGTAATACAGCTGCTATTGTTGTTGGAATACTGGCGTATAATGACTGTATAATCTCCAGTGGAATTTTATGCTACTCCTCGATCAGAACCTCTTCTAACTCCTGTAGTGACGAGGGAGGCGGAAATTGATTAGTACCGCCCACAAGGGTTCGATAATGTTCAAGTCTGGCGACTGTGCTGGCCAGGGAAGGCAGTGCAGTTCAGCTGCATGTCCCTCATACCACGATTGTACTGTCCTGGCTGTGTGAATGTTTTCATTATCGTCCTTAAATATGGCATCATTATTGGGGAACAACATTTGAATCACGGGGTGCACCTGATCACCTGAAATGTTCACTCATTCGTTGGCTGTAAAACGGCCTTTGGGAATAATGATGGAACCAGCAGGAGACCACGATATAGCTGCCCACACTATCGCTCTTTCACCTCCATGCTCAACCGTTGGAATCAAGCAATCAGAATTGTAGGCTTCTTTTGGCATTCTCCAGACATAAACCCGGCCCGAAATACGAAAACGTGTTTCCACTAATCAGCCGTCCAGGATTTATGCTCCTGAAACCATGTTTTGCGCTTCTTTGCGTTGGTTGTCGTCGCTAATGGTTTCGGTATAGCAGCTCGACTATGAGTATTTGCTTTATGGAGTTCTCGGTGGACAGTGTCGATAGATAAGAGGCCTCGAAGATGGCTAATTGAGCTCTGCAGTCACTTTAGCCGCCGTAGTTTTGTGTTGTTTCGACACTATTCGTGTTAGTGTACGACGATCTCTGTCATTTAGTTTTGATTTGCGCCCGCTATTAGGTTTACACGATGATGTCTTTCCATGTCTTTTGTAGGCTGTCATGATTGTTGAAACAGTTGTTCTTGAAACATTCAATAAGTTGGCTTTCTTGGCTACTGATGCTCCAGCTAATCCGGTCCCCACAAACTGCCCTCTTTGGAACTCTGTTAGGTCTTTCATTGCTCATCGACTTCGATCTCTGAATGCAAATACCAAGTGTGCACTGCTCGTAAACAACCAGCACTGATGCCTAGTCCGTACTGAACACGCGCAGTCCAACGCGACACGTGCCTTACCTGCGTTGGTGACCGTCAGACACAGCCATCCCATTACTACCACTGTTCACATTATTTTGACTATCCCCTGCACTTATGACGAAAAAGCGATTCTGGCAGGTAGAGTCGGAGATTTTTCTTAATTCTGTTTTTGAGTTCTTGTTGTGATATTCCAATTGAAACGTTCATCCCGTAACGGATACTTCTTTATTTATAAGCGGGAAGTTACATATCAGTTTTCATAGACTTAGCTTTAAAAATGTTTTAATATGATGAAATATTTTGATAAAAATTTTCATCCCTTATTTACCTCCTTAGGGACTGAATTCCCAAAAAAAAAAAAAAAAAAAAATCGTCAGAGAAACCAAATAAAAATTTTCATAGATTAAGCCTAAAAAATGCCTTCGTAATGAAAATTTCCATAAAGCTTGCATCTTCTGTATCACCCCCCCCCCCCCCCTGGGGATGAATTTTTTGATTTGAGACCGAGAAACGAAACACAAATGTTCATAGATTTAGCTTTAAAATGGTTTCAGAATGAACTATTTTCATATATATTTTCAATTCCTATTTTGCCCTCTTAATGGACAGAATGTTCTAAAATATAGAAAAACGTTTTTTTAATTTCTGAACAAGAAACCAAATGCCAGTTTCATAGGTCTAGTCTCAAAATTGCCTTAACAACGATATTTTTCAAAAAACCTTTCGTCTCTTATTTCACTCCCTTAGGATGCGAATTTTGAAAAATCACTCTTAAACGATGCCTAAAATATAAAATCAACACCCTCTCCAAATTTCAAGTTTCTATCCTTAGTGTTTTGGTGAGTCATTTGGTCAGACTGGACATTTCCTTTTGTATGTAGATAACCATACGTTGGCGCAAATATAAACACGCTAGTTTAGAACGAACACAGTGCAAAGACAAACTGATACAATTTTAAAATTGTCTCCCTTTCTTTCGGGACAAAGGCGCTTTCAGGATGCCGCGCCTTTTAGACCACTGTTTCGCGTCTCCACCACGTTCTAATTAGTCTCCCGGGTACTGCATTCTCCGGAACGTTAAGCTGGGGGTGGTTCGGGCGTCCATCGCCGATTACTTTAGATTGTTTTCTGAAGTTATTAATAAAATGATTTTTCTCACTTGTTGGCGTTCTCCCATTCCACGATAACAGCTTGAAAATAATATTTCCATAGCTTTGAACTTGAAATTAATTTTTAGCGAAGGGATGAAAAAAATAATGTAATTGCAACGTTGGAAGCTGAGAAAACTCAAACTATGCAAACTGCTGTAGGAGAGACACGATGTTGAAGTGGTTGAAAACAGAATACTTATCCCAAAGAAAAGGAAAAGCAGCAAAGTGAAGGCAACAAATATGACATTGACAGTATGGATAAATGCATTATATTAGGCAGAAATTCATGCAATGATATGAACAACACAAAGAATTGTCAACAAAGGCTAGCACAAAAACTTTGTTCAGGGGAGGGTGTGTGGTCGGGGATTGTGATCGGAGAACGAAGCGATTGGTGATGTGATTTACGGTGCCAGTTTTTTAACTTAAAATCGGTCATCTGGTAAATATTCATTCAAGAAATACCGGAAGATATGATACTAGTTCCTATCTCCTAAAATTATCGCAGTTTGCGAAACTGCGCCATAGCGTAATGTGTAACGTGACAAGATCGTGTGATATTTTTTTCTGAGTTATCAGCTTTCTAACTGGTTTGATGCGGCCCGCTACGGATTCCCATCATGCCAACATCTTGTATCTTAGTTCTCAACTATTTTTTGTATGTACTCCAATCGTTGCCTTCTCCTACAGTATTTAGTCTTTATATCTCCCTCTAATACAATGGAAGCAATTCCCTGTTGTCTTAACACACGTTCCATCATATTGTCTCTACTTCATGGCAGCATTTTTCACGTGTTCCTTTCTTCTCCGTTTCTGCGGATAACTTGGAGAACTTCCTCATTCCTTACCTTATGATTTCACCTAATTTACAACGTCCTTCTGTAGCACCACATCCAAAATGCTTCGATGTTCTTCTGTGTCGGTTTCCCAGAGTCCACATTTCGCCGTCATACAACGCTCTGGTCCGAACGTACTTTCTCACAAAATTTCTTCCTCATATGAAGGCCTATGTTTGATTCTAGTAGACTTGTCTTGGCCAGGAGCACCGTCTTTGCAAGTTCTAGTCTGCTCACTGCGTCCTTGTTCGTCCAACATGACTTGTTTTGCTCCCAAGGTAGCACAATTGCTTAACTTCGTCTACTTTGATTGCGATGTTAAGTTTCTTGGTATCCTCATTTCTGCCACTCCTCATTACTTTCGTCTCTTGCCAGTTTACTTTCAATCCAAATTCTGTGTCCATTAAATAGTTCATTCCATTGAACAGCTCCTGCAATTCTTCTTCAGTTTCACTCAGTATAGCAGCAACATCAGCGATGTTTATCATTGCCATTCTTGCATCCTTAATTTAATCGAACTCGTGAACGTGTCTTCTATATTCGTCATTTCTTCTTCAATGTGTAGTTTCAACAGTAGTGGCGAAATACTGCACCCCTTTCTTACAGCCGTTTTAATAGGACTACATTGTTCTAGGTCTTCCAGTCTAATTCTTTCCTCTTGGTTGTAGTACATTTTGTATATTAACCGTCTTTCCCTATAGGTTATTCGTACTTTTCTCAGAATTTCGAACATTTTGCAACATCGCGTACTGACGTATGCTTTTTCTAGGTCTACATATCCTATGAGCGTGCCTTGATTTTTATCGACTCCTGCTTTCATTAACAAGCACAGAGTAAGAACTGCCTCTTTGGTGGCTTTATTTTACCGAAAATCAATGTCTAACAAATCTTCGGTTTTCTTTCCAATACAAGGCTTTCGTGGCCACTTGTTGACAAACTGCCTATTGGCTTCTGTCTCGGGTTCTTCGGCCGACGTTCATCTAATGATTTTTCTGACGTTTCGCCAGCACGAGTGGCTGGCATTGTCAAAGCTTCACCCTCCATTGCCGGTGGTGAACTGGAGGCGAGCTCGCGGCTGCAGACTATATGTACCTGGCGCGCCAACGTCCGAGGGCTTCTCCGCGGTCATTTCCGGTGCGGTTCTCCTCTTGCTACCTGCGACGGTCGTTCGCTGCAGTACGGGAAGCCAAGATCCGTTTACCTTAAGGCTTTCCTCTTTCTTGTTGAAACTGTTCGCGTGTTTTTGGATTTCTACAGCTTCTCTGAACAAACGCGTGTGATAGTGATTCTCTACAGCTAGAACTTCCGTGTCAGCGAATTTTATTACGTGGTCGGTCCCATTCAGTGCGTGCTCTGCCACGGCCGATTTCTCCACCTGCCCCAACCTGCAATGTCGCTTGTGCTCTTTGATCCTGGTGTTAACTGATCGTCCAGTCATTCCGACATAAACTTTTCCGCATGTGCATGGTATACGGTATATTCCCGACCTTGCAAGTGGGTCTCTTTTCTCCTTCGCCGATCTAAGACACTCTTTGATCTTCCTTGTCGGTTTGAAAATCGTCTTTACGCCATGTTTGCGCAATGTACGGCCGTTTCTGTCCGTCACTCTGGGAATGTATGGCAGAAAGGCCGTACCCGACATTTCTTTTTCTGGTTTCTTACTTCACCGAGTGTTGGGCTCTGTTACACTTCTAATGTAATTTGTGGAGTACCCATTGCTCCTCAAAACAGTTTCCAGGTGTTGCATTTCTCGTTTGAGGTGTTGCGACTCACATATTAGTCCTGCTCTAGTTACGAGCGTACTAATCATGCCTCTTTTCTGGCTCGGGTGGTGGTTTGACAGTTTGTGCAGGTATCGGTCCGTGTGTGTGTCGGTTTTCGATACACGCTGTGTCCCAGGTTTTCGCCTTCCCTTGTGACCAGCACATCTAGAAATGGCAGTTTCTTGTCCTTTTCTACTTCCATGGTAAATGTTATGTTGGCATGGAGGCTGTTCAAGTGTCTTAGGAATTCACCGAGCTGTTCTTCACCATGGCTCCACACCACGAAAGTATCATCGACGTACCTGTACCACACCTTAGGTTGGCAAGTCGCCGAGCCCAGTGCCTGTGCTTCGAATTGCTCCATGAAGAAGTTGGCCACCACTGGACTGAGAGGACTACCCATGGCGACGCCTTCCAGCTGTTCGTAGAAATCGCCATTCCACGTGAAATAGCTCGTGGTGAGACATGCATGGAAGAGCTTTTTGATGTCTTGCGGGAACATGGAACCGATGTGCTCCAGAGCGTCACTGAGTGGCACTCTCGTGCTGTAGAAATACAAAAACACGCGAACAGTTTCAACAAGAAAGAGGAAAGCCTTAAGGTAAACGGATCCTGGCTTCCCGTACTTTCTTTCCAATGTTTCTGTATGTTATTACTGTCAGCAGCTTTGATGCATGAGCTGTTAAACCTATTGTGCGGTAGCTCTCGGACTTATCTGCCCTTTCTGTCTTCGGAATTTTGGGGATGATATTTTTCCGAAAATATAATGGTACATCGCCGATCTCATAGGGTCCACACACCAGCCTGTATAATCCAACAGAGTAAAATCCAGGATGGAATGAGTGTGGCATCAGCTGCCAGAGACTGCAATGTTGTGTGTGTGTGTGTGTGTGTGTGTGTGTGTGTGTGTGTTCTATCTCCGACTACGGCCTTGTTGGCCGAAAGCTCATTTTCTGACAGTCTTTTTGTTGTGCCTACCTGCGACTCACCATCTGCGCTATATGGTGAGCAGCGACAACTTCCTCTAATGATTCTAGGAATTCCGACGTATTTTATCTTTCCCTTCTGTCTTACGTGATCTAAAGTCTTCCAGGGCTCTTTGAAAATTTAATTCGAGATCCCATATGTCTTGTGTATCGACTCCAGTTTCTTCTTCTATAACATCATCGGACAACTCCTGAGCCTTATAGAGGCCTTCAATTTACTCTTTCTACTTATTCGCTCACTCTTCTGGGTTCAACAAAAATTGTTCAAATATACTGGACTTAACTGCTAAGGTCATCAGTCCCTAAGCTTGCACACTACTTAACCTAAATTATCCTAAGGACAAACACACACACCCATGCCCGAGGGAGGACTCGAACCTCCGCCGGGACCAGCCGCACAGTCCATGACTGCAGCGCCCTTGACCGCTCGGCTAATCCGGCGCGGCCTGTGTTCAACACTGGAATTCTCAGTGCACTCTTAATGTTACCATCATTAAACAGCACAGCTGATAACCGCCTTCATGACGCTGACTACGAATTGGATGACATGGAAGTGAGATACATTTGGTTTAATCTTAATAGGCAGCAGGCGCGTACAAATTTGTCGATTATGTTACTCATAATAATTTTTGGGGTGATGGTCAATCCGGAAACATCGGGAACAAATTGTTCTCTCACCATGAACATTCATATAAAAAACTCCTTGTCACAGATGCATATAACGTCCAAAAAATTCGTGGGGAAACTAATGTCACTAACATTCTGCAATGTAGGCTTTTCATAGATTAATTTTGTAGCCATCAACCAGCGTCTTACTGTTATTGCTTCAGCGGCCTTCTCCCTTATTTTGTCATATATACCAACGGAGTACTATACTACTAATATTGTACCCCATATCAGTCTAGCACTATACACGCCCGCTAGTATCATCATTCTCTTTTTTTCTGGTACTAGCTAAATTGTACTCGTTCGGTTATCATATACCCTGTATGAAAGCCCACTAGTGTGAACGGCTTTAGTCCGAGATACCTGGCACCTTAAGCTACATATAATAAAATACATTCAATACAGAAATTTTTCATTCTATGAAACACGTTTTTAAAATGTGCCACAATAAGTGAGTTACCATTTACGAAGGAGACGTCATAGTATCAAAAACAACAAACTGCGTTGGATTGGTACAAAAATGGGAGGCATAGGAATTAAAATGGCCAGTGGTTGTCTTAGACGATTCATACATGTTCTTTGGATAAATACAGGCCAAGTGATGGTGCCCAAGGTGTATTGTCAAACAAAAGTAAGATCTTTTTATTTCAAGTTTCTGCTACCAGTCACTTTTTATTTTATGCTTAATCTAACATAATACAACGCGTTTCGAACATGTTCTGTTCATCTTCAGGCGTTTATACATACACACATAGAGAAACGTTACTTAAAAATAAACAGCCTTAAACTAGATTAATCTAGAACACTTTGTCCATTGTTTTTTACTGTAGCTGCTGGTGTGGCATTTGGGGGGGAGGAGGGGGCAGTGTATGGCTAGAAATCGGAATCAGTGATGTCTTCTGCTGGTTTTCTTCTTTGTGGTTGACTATGTATATTACAGCCTGTATAGGATGCAGATAGATTTGCATCAATTATGCGTTACGAAAATAGTGTGAAAGGCTTTTATATAACAGTTGATCACTTACAATTTCATGATCTTGCTGCTTCACTTGCATCACTGGTGTAATGGCGAAGCTGTTGATTGACATTACACTATGACATTATATTTTGTCACTTATTAATATAATGTGCAACAGTCCACAGCATAACAACAACGTAGCTCGTAATAATTGTTCAAAGCGGCGACCGCCAGTCTCAATGCAGGTATTTCCATGTCTGGAGTGAGGACAGTCACCACACCACCCGCATTGGTGACCACCAGCAACGATTCTCTGTCAACGTATTGGGTTTGCCCAAGATCACGTAATAGGATCTGGTTTGCTCCCTCCCGTGACCTGGTGTTCCTACGGGATGTGCTCCACAGTTCTTTGGGACTCTACTCTTTCTTGTTCGCGAAAGGATGTGGTTTCCACACGACGGTGCACCAGCCAACCTCGGTTTTAATGTCCGTACCTGTACAACGTGTACTCTCATCACTGGATTCGAAGGGGAGGTGCTTTCCAATGACCAGCGCGATCGCCAGATCTCACACGTTTGAACTTCCTTCTCTCGGGTTATATCAAGTCGTTGGTGTAAGAAATCTCCAGTAGAGAGGGATGAAGACCTGCTTGCTGAGGTCCAAGCTACCTGTTTCGTGGTGCAAGAGACACCAGGGATCTTTGAGAGAGTGCGTCAGAACTTCATACACCTTTGTCATGCAAGAATCTGGAGGGGCGATCGTTACTTTGCAAAATTACTGTGCGGCACATTGTTGTTATGCAGTGTACGCTGTGTATATGCATGACACAATAAATATGCATTTCCGACAGTTGGCTCCCTATCTCAACATAATCGGTTTTGGACCCACTATCACCTGCTTCAATTTGACCCAAAAGGTTTGAGACACCCTGTATATATGGTATTAACGCTATCGAATGTTTTGAGTGGTGGTGGTACTCGTTGAAGCAATAAGTCCAATAAACAATAGTTTTGACACGCATACTTTCTAATATCTGAACTCTTGCTCGTAAGAGGGGCTGAAAGACGTTTGGTTGTCCGCATGAGCACTGCCGTTGCAATAGTGCCACGTCAGCAGTGTCAGTATTGTCTTTCCTGATCACAGTACTGAGCTACACGATAGTCTGAGCATTAAGTAGACCGCTGCAGTTGTGCGGTTCGAACAGTCTTGTACTGTTGCTTCTCGTCATCTGAATGTTGTACAGGCTCAGCCATCTAAAGTGTGCAGGCTGGTGAAGCCTTGCAAAGAATACTTTCAAGAGGTTAGAGAATATAATAAAATCTTTAAATGGTAAAATGTCTCTGGCTGGAATTTTCCGTGACTTATCAATGGCGTTTTATTGTGTCAGTCATGATATTCTATTAGACAAGTGTAATTTCTCTGAAATACGTAGTCCATGACATGCCTAGTTTAGTTCTTTTTTAAGAAGCAGAACGCAGATAGCTACCCCGGGCTGTTGGAGTAATACCGAAAGCGTTGTCACAGTATCTGCGTGGTGAGAGAGTACTCCCACAAGTCTGTCTTTGGACCAGACCAGTTCTTGCTCGATGGCAGAATTAGTCCTGGTTGCGGGTGATACAAGCATTGTCAATCACAGCAAAGAATCATCAACAAAGAAAATAGTAAATGATATTTTTGTGAATGTTACTGTTGGTTATTCTTAAATGGCATAGCTTTAAATTTAGAAAGAACAGATCTCATCGTGTTTTTAAAGTCAAAAATATACGGCATCCTATTAACCTAGTATACCAACAAGATACAACACACAGGGTAGAAAATTGTAGCGTCTGAAGTGTGCATATTAACGAAAACTCAAACTCGAAAAACGGTGAAGTATACCAGTTAAAACGTTTAGGTTCGCCTGTTTTTGCCGTAAGAATAATTATGAGCTTTAGACATATAGGAAACCTGTTTTACATGCTTTCATTCACTGATATTTTATGGGTTAGTATTCTCGGGCAGGTCCTCACTTAGGCACACCCTGCAGATATCTCTTAAGCAGATGGGAGTATTAACTACAGCCCGGAGTACATTTAATAACTTACGAAATTTGTCATCAACAATCTATGTGAATTTGAGAGTAACGGAAGTATTCACAAGCACAATACCAGAAGGAAAAATGATGTATATTAACCTGTTAATGAATCAATCATTAGCACAGAAAGTGGTGAAAAATGCTGTTATAAAACTGCTTGGCAATCTCCCCATGAAAAACAATATTTGTGACAGATGGTAAATGTGCTTTCAAATGTAGTTTAAAGGTGTTTCTCTATAACAACTCCTTGTACACCACAGAAGAATTCTTGTATGGTCATTCATACAGGAAATACCAGTAAATTCTTCTTCGTCCATTTTTTGACAATCAATCGACTTCCTTGATTCACACGAATGTCAAACACAAAGAAATAAGCCAATATGGCTGAAACTTGGTGTGCGTTCTTTCCAAAGATGCTACTATCTAAACATGACCTCGATACACGCTGGTGGTGCCATCTCTCGGACTTTGCACGTACTTTTCAAACACCCTTCGTATAATCTGTGGCAATCCGATGGAAGGGTATGGGTTTGGCGAATGCCTGGAAAATGTTACTTGCTATCGTATGTACTACCAACAAAAAGGTTCGGAGGAAATTGTGTTGTGGTGTAGGTGGGCATGGTGTGCTCACCTTATATTGCGATTAAGAAAACGATAAATGCGAAGGGGTATGAACAAATTTTACAGCACCGTGTACTGCCTACAGAGGAGAAGCAGTTGGGAGATGATGATTGTTTGTTTCAGCATGACAACATATGTAGTCAGAAAGCAGCACTGTGAGGCAATGGTGTGTGGGCAACAGCATTCCTGAAATGGGGTGACGTGTCCAGAGTGCCGATCTGAACTCAAAAGAACATCACTACCTTCTAAGGTTCTTCAAGAAGAGTGGGCAGCCAATCCCCTACAGACACTGAGACACCTGAATGGAAATTTCTCCAGCAGAGTTTAAGCCACCATAAAGGTGGCCCATCTTAATATCCACTAATAGATGGTTCAAATGGCTCTGAGCACTATGGGACTCAACTGCTGAGGTCATTAGTCCCCTAGAACTTAGAACTAGTTAAACCTAACTAACCTAAGGACATCACAAACATCCATGCCCGAGGCAGGATTCGAACCTGCGACCGTAGCGGTTTTGCGGTTCCAGACTGCAGCGCCTTTAACCGCACGGCCCACTAATAGATGTCTGGATGCTTTTGATCATATAGTGTATGTATGTCTTGTAACCTCCCAACAGTTAAATTTCCGTAACTTCGGAATAAAAACGGGTGACTAACCTCCCAATGAAATTGTGACTCATATATAACCTTTCAATAATTAACTGACTGTGAATTTAAACTGGTAAATTTTGGATGTCAGCAGTGCTGCGTCACGGCCCTGAAAGATCGTTCTGAACAAACTGAAAATTCTTACCTTAATGAAGTCGCCGGATAACGCGTATGTATCTGCTCCTATAAGAATTTTTTTTTGGCACAGCCCAGCGCAATGCTGGCCGCTAGATTTGTCATGTATAAAAATGAACAACTGATTTTTCTTTAGGATAATCGGGATGGCCATGGATAGGTGAAATTAGTAAAATATTTAAATACAGATGAATGATCGTCAAAAAGTGAATTTTATATTAAAGATTTTTATTAAAAGATTTTGTAAAAAAACATTTACATGGGACTTGATATAACAATAGTTCAAAATCATTTGTTACAGATTATATACGCGCCCGGCTATGATAGTAATTCTTGATTTAGCTTATACTACATCGCTCAGGCACCGCCATCGCTCTCCATGATCGGCCCAACCGCCCAACTGCAAGCTACTACTACTACAGCTGCCTACACTGCTCTCTGGTCTGCGATTCTATTGTAGCTTACATATCGCAGGCAGCGCTTGAACATTCCATCGAAGTTACATCTGCTCAACTGCGCTAACAATAAATTCCTTATTCATGGACCTTTTACACTCTTCAATGCATTCTGTTAACGCATCCCACTTCAGTAACGTTCATCATGAATATGGTCAATAGAACAAGAAACTAACTAAGTCCCTAAGGCGGTGGAAAAACTGGCAAAGCAGCTTTTGACGGTACTTCGCGACCTGATTTTTCTGTGGCGAAGGCATGGGCTCACAAGCTTCTTCCATTTGTTACACCAGGGCCAGAGATCATTTCAGCAACATCACTTTCAAGTTACTGGCTTCCGTTACTAACAATTGGAGGGAAAATAAAACAATGTATACTTCATCATTTATACGTAGAAAAAGCCCAGTACGCGGCTCCCCCCGACGGAGGTTCGAGTCCTTCCTCGGGCATGGGTGTCTGAGTTGTCCTTAGTGTAAGTCAGTTTAAGTTAGATTAAGCAGTGTGTAATCCTAGGGACCGATGACATCAGCAGTTTGGTCCCATAGGACCTTACCACAAATTTCCACATTTAACATTAAATATAAAAATGAAGTCATTTTAATTAATATGTAGCACACCACGACACATACAAAAAGTAGTGAGTGATAACTCACGTTAACATGACTGACATGACTCGAACAGAATGCAAACTACCTCATGACCAGAATAAAGTGTACTTAATGCAATATGGCATGGAAAGACATCAAAACATTCTGTTAACCTTGCTGACCGCGTGTGAATGCAACGACTGTGTTCGTGATCTCAACTGTACGTCTTTCAGCCTCTCCCATGCACAAATGTTCTTATCTAAGACAGAACGCTTTTCCTAAACCAAGCTGTTCTTTTTCCGATGAGTACTACAAGCCGGCACGGTAGCTCAGCGTGTTCGGTCAGAGAGCTGGTTGGCCTCTGTAATAAAAAACTGAGTGGAAGGATCAACAAAACGAACTATAATGGATGTCATGTAACGTCCGCAACGAGCAAATCCAACGATCAACAACGAACAAAATGAAAAAGAAAAAGAAAAAGAAAAAGAAAAAAAAGAAAAAAAAAAGGGGTAGTGTCTTTGATTCATAATCAAAACGTCTTCGGACCTGGGTTCGATCCCCGCCATTGCCTAAATTTTGATAAATAATCAGCATTGGCGGCCGAAGACTTCCGGCATAAGAAGTCAGCCTCATTCTGCCAACGGCCTTGTCAAAGAGGGCGGAGGAGCGGATAGACTTTCAGGGGTCCTAGGGGTGGGAAATTCTCATTCCGGCCTTCGCTGTCGCCGCGGTCGGACGTGCTAGCTGGTTGCTCCGCGTCGTCGGTGACGTTGCCAGTGTTTACTGTTTGCCGTTGTGTGTTTCTGTGTTCCGAGTGATTCACGTGCATTGTACTTTTTTTTTTTTTTTTGTGGTCGTTCTTTTCGTCAGCAACTTGCTGATCTTGTACGGGATTCGGGCTTGACCGGATTCCATACAGCCGCAGCGCCATGTCTACCACCATCCGGAAAAACACCCTGGTTTTTGGCTTTGACAAGGATACCCGCCGCGTTCAACCGACCGCCCTCGAGATTCATGACTGGCTAACCGAGGTAATAGGCATCACTTCTGATTCTGTGCACGCCACCCAGCTAGATTCTGATCGTTATTGCGTGTTTGTCAAGTTTCTCAGTCCAGTAGCAGTTGATCGACTTCTTGAAAAAATCGGAAAACAAGTCCCTTTTGTTCATCGCGACGGCACCACTAGTATGGTTAATGTAACACGTGCCGATACCTCGATTCAGACAGTTCGAGTACTTAACTTGCCCATAGAGATTGACAATGCTAAAATTAAAGATGCACTTTCTAAGTTTGGTGAGGTTAAAGAAATTGTCAACGAAAAGTGGTCGTCTCGCTACAAATTACAATGTTTCAATGGGATTAGATCTGTGGACATGGAAGTAAAAATGAACATTCCTTCTCACATCACGGTTGATGGTTATAAGGCTCACATTATATATTCTGGTCAAGCCCCCACCTGCCATATCTGCAATGAACTAGGCCATCTTCGCCAGGACTGCCCCCGCCGAGTTTTTGTCTTAAAAAATAATCTCCAGCCGCGGCGTAGATTAACACTTGACGAGGTAATGGCAGTAGATACTTCTGGTTGTTCTGCACACCCTGATGTTGATGCTCCCCAAGCAATTACCTCCGAGACCCCGCCCATAACCGCTGATGCGTTTCCACCACTCGTAGGACGGCAAACTGCTGCGCCAGTTTGTCTTGACAGTGAATCTCAGCAAAAGAAAAGGCCGCTGGAACGTAGTGATGAGCATTCAGATGAGGAAGTATCTCACACGACTCCTGCAGCCCGGAAACCAAAACCATCAATCGCGGAGGATTTAGTACCACATGATGTTATGCGGGTCGATTTTGAAGCCAGTGCGGATGGACTTGAGGGGATGTCGAATTCTGAGACGCCGGGTCATGAACAGGAACCTCCTATTTTGAGTGCCGCGCCCGAAGGACAACAGCCGCTACAACGCGCACACAGTGAGGAAGTGTTGTGTCAACAACGCGCTACAGCTGACGCCCTACAACAAGTTCCGGGCGGAAGTAAACAAGTGCAAGTGTTGACCAACCTGCCAGCTGCCGGCGGCAGTGCTGCGACAACGACACGACCGCGTCTCAAAGAATCCACAAAAACTTCGGGACCTCAAAACGCCACACGACGAAGGCTCAATCCACAGCCAAATCTCTCAGCTTCTCGCAACAAGGGAAATTCCACTTCCTCGCAAGCGGATGTAGTACCCAGAAATATTAGTTATGAAATTGTGAGGGAACGATCCGGTGATGACAACAGCAAAGAACTCGGCGAAGCCCACCCTCCACAGTAGTAATTCCGTTGGTACAAGGTTTGTTCCATGCTGTCACCTAAGGTTGCAAAGCTTCTTCATGTTTTTTCTGTCCTTTTATCCGGTTATGGTTCGCAGCATTCACTGTGTCGTTTTTGCTACAACCGGCCTATGATTCGTAGTGTATCACTTGTTATGGTTTTTATTTCGCTTCCTGATCCAATAATCCTCTTATGGCTGCTCACATTATACCTTTTTTAATTCTGCAGCCGGCACTCTTGGGCTCGATGCAATCGTTTTGTTATACTTTTACATCTCATTACCTATATGCTACAGGCCTATACTATCACCTCCCTTAATATCAATAGGATTACGTCAGAGTTAAAATTTGCTTTATTAAAAGAATTTTTGTTTGACTCTGGTACAGATATTGCCCTTTACAAGAGGTTGCTACACGGCAAATTAACATTCCCGGCTATGTTGCAATAATCAATTTCGCTCCCGAATTCAGTGCTGGCACAGCGATTTTAGTCAGGGAAGGAATACCTCTAACCGATGTCGAAAAGTTAGACTCTGGACGGGGCATAGGCGTGAATATCATGGGCGTCAGTGTAATCAATCTGTATGCACCATCTGGAAGTACACGGCGAGCTGACAGATCGAAGTTTTTTTAAGGAGGATATCATTTACTTATTGCGGAGAGACTCTCCAAACTTGATCATTGCAGGCGATTTTAATTGTGTATTGCACCGTAAAGATCAATCCCCCAATTTTAATTATTCCCCTGAATTAAACTTTCTTGTCTCCCAAATGAAACTGAGGGACGCATGGGAAGTTAAGTATCCCACGCTTGTGAAATACACGCACATTTCACATAATTCCAGTAGCAGGATTGATAGAATCTATATGTCAAGTCACATAGTGAGGAATTTGCTACAAGTGGAAATCACTCCAGTCAGCCTTTCTGATCACTGTAGTGTGAGTGCCTGCATAAACTTAGACCGGCAACCAACTCACTGGTTTAGGAATCAGTGGAGCATGAATGTCGGCCTCTTAACAGACGACGAGCTCGAGGTCGACTTAAAGACAGCTTGGGAATTTTGCTTGCGCTCTGTACACAACTTTCCGAGTGTTTTGGAGTGGTGGACCCGCAAGGCGAAGCCCAAATTACGAAAAGTAATTATATTTTATAGTATAGAGAGATCTCGGGCAGTTCACCGTACAATGGAATTTTACTACATGGTCTTAAGGGATTTGTATGATCAGGCTGATGGCTCAGACAGGCGCTTGTCCGACATCAAGAAAATTAAAGCGACATTATTAAGCTTAAAGAGAAAACAACTGGAGGGTCTTAAACTTAAGTCAAAAGCCAGATCTGTTAGCGAGGACGAAACGACTGCGTTATATCATCTGATTAAACATCGCAAGAACCGACGACGGATATTCATGGACGAACTTAGATTAGAAAACGGTACTGTCCTCACTGTGCAAAACGAGATAATCAGAGAACTCCACAGATATTACAGTGCCCTGTATGGGGCAGAAGCAACGCAAGAGCACGATTCGGATGAGTTATTTGCGTTTACAACTTCCACAATTACGGCCGACGACAACGCCAGCTTATTTTCGGCTTTTAGTCCAGATGAAGTCCTTGAAATAATTCGCTGCTCCCCTAAAAGTAAATCGCCGGGCCCTGATGGCCTTCTGGTCGAATTCTATCAACGATATTGGAGTATCATAGGTGATAAGTTGACACAAGCCGTTAACGACGTCCTGCGGGGAAAGTTTGTACCATCAGAACTTAAAGAATGTAAAATCGTGTTGATTCCTAAAAATAAGGGATGTAAAAAGATTAACAACTTCCGGCCGATTTCTCTTCTTAATTCAGATTATAAGATTATTGCGAGAGCTTTAAAAAACCGAATGATGCCGTTGACCACAAACATAATTGGGCAACAGCAAACTTGTGCCTATAGGCGATCAATATTTCAGACTATAGCACAATATAGAGATATCGTCGCTCTGTCGTCTGCCAGCACCATTAATTGCGGCCTCCTTTTTGTCGACTTTTATAAAGCATTTGATAGTGTCAGCCATAAATACCTCTTCGAAACGATGCGGAGGATGGGCTTCGGGCATGACTCCATCGCTGTCGTGCGCAATATGATCACTGGTCTGGTCGCCACGATCTCCGTCAACTGCCAGCTCACAAGACCAATTACCATCGCAAGGGGGGTCCCCCAAGGAAGCCCCCTTTCCATGTTGCTCTTTGTCATCTCCCTAGAACCATTGCTGCGGCTAGTACAAGAGCACATGACGGGCATAACGATCGCCGGGAAGAAAACTGCAGTTGGGGCATATGCTGATGATGTCGGCATCGTCGTGAGGAACAGGGATGATGTGATTCAACTGGAGGCAGACCTCAGAAGCTATTGTTCCGCTTCTGGCGCAAAAATGAATGAAACTAAAAGCAAATTTCTACGTATAAGGGGACTTGACGATGTCGGCCTAGAATGGGCTACCCATGTTACGGAACACAAATCTCTTGGGACGATACTGACGGTCCCTCCACAAAGGATGATAACGGCAAATTGGCGGGATGTCTCGTTCAAAGTCAAGGGTGCTTTAATAGATAACGTTTATCGCAGTATGGACCAAATTCAGAGGGTTAAATTTATAAATACATGTATCCTGTCGCGAGCATATTATGTGGCACAGGTCTTTCCAATCCCCACTGTCATAGCCAAACAGATAATGAGCAAGTTGACCAATTTTCTGTGGCGGGGGGAAATATTTCGAGTTGACGTGAAGACTGTGACCCTCGACCCTCTGCATGGCGGTATGGGTCTGACCGATCTGAACGCCAAAGCAATGGCTTTGTACATTAAACGGATGACATCCTTAATCCAACACTACTCTGACACCCTTACGGCAAAGTTGTTTGAGGCAGTCGCGCCGAAAAGCGTAGAACCGCCGATCAATGTGCAGACGATCGATTACCAGCTCTCCCACATCCGCACATATTATCTGGAAAAGAGCTACTTGAGCGAGGTCCTTCTCCAACATCGACCCTTAACTGCCAAGGACATTCTGGAGCACAGGAAACGATATGAGGGCAGGAACAAAATCGAACAAAAGCACACTGGAGTCAATTGGGATGTCCTGTGGGCGAACATCAGCAGCAGTGTACTTCCGTCCCTGGTCAGGTCGACATGGTACAAAACGGTTAACAACATTATCAGCACAAATGAGCGCCTGCATGCGATTGGGCTAAGCGACACAGCCCATTGTCCAGATTGTCACCAAGTGGATACTGTTCCCCACAGATATACTTGCAGTCACCGCATGCGCAATTGGCAATGGGTTCGTCAAAAAGTCGCCCTTATAACTAGGACTTCTGAAAATAACATTGACACGAACTTACTGCACAGACCAGACGTCAAATATTTTCCGCCAACTAAAAATAATGCCGTCATGTGGCTGTTGGGCCAATATACAAGTCATGTCTTCAATCGGCTGACGGGCGAAGATTACAGCGAGTTTCAGTTACACATGGAAACGGAATATATTAAAATTAGAAACTACGCGGATCACCGTCGCAAGTACGGTAATATGCTTCATATTGCATTCAATAGAACAGGTATTGGATAGCTGTTCGAGCTCTAAAACCTTCACCCGTTTATGTATCAACCGAATGATCTGGCTCCAATCCCATATTGATGCGTTCTATACAAAAAAAAAAAAAAAAAATACAAAAAAATTAAAAATAAATAAATAAATAAAAATAAAAAAAACTCAATGTTCCTTTCCCATCAATGTGAGTGATGACGGGTATGAGGGCGGCACCGTGGCCAGGCCTCGGACTAATTGACCCCTGCCCTCCTTGCCGCCATCTGCCTGCCCCGCTCGCTATACTATTAATAAAAAAAGAAAAAAAGAAAAAATGAAAAAAAAAATGGATAAGGCGTCGGACTTCGGATCCGAAGATTGAAAAAAAAAAAATAGCTCAGTTGGGAGAGCGAAAAAAAAAAAAAGAAAAAAAAAGTTGGTCTAGGGGTATGATTCCTGCTTCGGGTGCAGGAGTCCCCGGGGTCAAATCCCGGACGAGCCCTTGCGTTTTGTGCAAACGTGTGGCAACTACCGGCATGCCGGCGGCTGTTCCGCGCATTCCCAGCCCTCCAGGTGAGCACAAAAACCTAGTGGCCGATTCTGAAAGAGTTTCATGTATCATTTGAGCCATCTGCACCCTGGTGGTGGGACGTTTGAAATTGATTTAAATGGTCACAGTAGAGATTGTAGCAAGTGTCTTGTTGAGTGCGACGAAAAAGTGTTTCCGCCCGGAATCGAACTGGGGACCTTCTACGTGTTAGGCAGACGTGGAAAAAAAAAAAAAAAAAAAAAAAAAAAAGGGTAGTGTCTTTGATTCATAATCAAAACGTCTTCGGACCTGGGTTCGATCCCCGCCATTGCCTAAATTTTGATAAATAATCAGCATTGGCGGCCGAAGACTTCCGGCATAAGAAGTCAGCCTCATTCTGCCAACGGCCTTGTCAAAGAGGGCGGAGGAGCGGATAGACTTTCAGGGGTCCTAGGGGTGGGAAATTGCCCCTAAAGGCGGAAGAATCAGCAATGATCAACGACATGAGGATGCAGAAGGCAATGGAAACCACTGCATTAAAGACACGTAACGTGTATCCACAGGACATGTGGCCTGTAATTTAAGAAGTGTCATGATGATCTCTCCATTGGCAAAAGATTCCGGAATAGTCCCCCATTCGGATCTCCGGGAGGGGACTGACAAGGGGGAGGTTACCATGAGAAAAAGATTGAATAATCAACGAAAGGATAACGTTCTACGAGTCGGGGCGTGGAATGTCAGAAGCTTGAACGTGGTAGGGAAACTAGAAAATCTGGAAAGGGAAATGCAAAGGCTCAATCTAGATGTAGTAGGGGTCAGTGAAGTGAAGTGGAAGGAAGACAAGGATCTCTGGTCAGATGAGTATCGGGTAATATCAACAGCAGCAGAAAATGGTATAACAGGTGTAGGATTCGTTATGAATAGGAACGTAGGGCAGAGGGTGTGTTACTGTGAACAGTTCAGTGACAGGGTTGTTCTAATCAGAATCGACAGCAGACCAACACCGACAACGATAGTTCAGATATACATGCCGACGTCGCAAGCTGAAGATGAACAGAAAGAGAAAGTGTATGAGGATATTGAAAGGGTAATGCAGTATGTAAAGGGGGACGAAAATCTAATAGTCTTGGGCGACTGGAATGCAGTTGTAAGGGAAGGAGTAGAAGAAAAGGTTACAGGAGAATATGGGCTTGGGACAGGGAATGAAAGAGGAGAAAGACTAATTGAGTTCTGCAACAAGTTTCAGCTAGTAATAGCGAATACCCTGTTCCAGAATCACAAGAGGAGGAGGTATACTTGGAAAAGGCCGGGAGGTACGGGAAGATTTCAATTAGATTACATCATGGTCAGACAGAGATTCCGAAAACAGATACTGGACTGTAAGGCGTACCCAGGAGCAGATATAGACTCAGATCACAATATAGTAGTGATGAAGAGTAGGCTGAAGTTCAAGACATTAGTCAGGAAGAATCAATACTCAAAGAAGTGGGATACGGAAGTACTAAGGAATGACGAGATACGTTTGAAGTTCTCTAACGCTATAGATACAGCAATAAGGTTGGTTGGTTGGTTTGGGGATGGAGACCAGACAGCGAGGTCATCGGTCTCATCGGATTAGGGAAGGATGGGGAAGGAAGTCGGCCGTGCCCTTTGAAAGGAACCATCCCGGGCAGCAATAAGGAATAGCGCAGTAGCCAGTACAGTTGAAGAGGAATGGACATCTCTAAAAAGGGCCATCACAGAAGTTGGGAAGGAAAACATAGGTACAAAGAAGGTAGCTGCGAAGAAACCATGGGTAACAGAGGAAATACTTCAGTTGATTTATGAAAGGAGGAAGTACAAACATGTACCGGGAAATTCAGGAATACAGAAATACAAGTCGCTGAGGAATGAAATAAATAGGAAGTGCAGGGAAGCTAAGACGAAATGGCTGCAGGAAAAATGTGAAGACATCGAAAAAGATATGATTGTCGAAAGGACAGACTCAGCATACAGGAAAGTCAAAACATCCTTTGGTGACATTAAAAGCAGCGGTGGTAACATTAAGAGTGCAACGGGAATTCCACTGTTAAATGCAGAGGAGAGAGCAGATAGGTGGAAAGAATACATTGAAAGCCTCTATGAGGGTGAAGAGTTGTCTGATGTGATACAAGAAGAAACAGGAGTTGATTTAGAAGAGATAGGGGATCCAGTATTAGAATCGGAATTTAAAAGAGCTTTGGAGGACTTACGGTCTAATAAGGCAGAAGGGATAGATAACATTCCATCAGAGTTTCTAAAATCATTGGGGGAAGTGGCAACAAAGCGACTATTCACGTTGGTGTGTAGAATATATGAGTCTGGCGATATACCATCTGACTTTCGGAAAAGCATCATCCACACAATTCCGAAGGCGGCAAGAGCTGACAAGTGCGAGAATTATCGCACAATCAGCTTAACAGCTCATGCATCGAAGCTGCTTACAAGAATAATATACAGAAGAATGGAAAAGAAAATTGAGAATGCACTAGGTAACGATCAGTTTGGCTTTAGGAAAATTAAAGGGACGAGAGAGGCAATTCTGACGTTACGGCTAATAATGGAAGCAAGGCTAAAGAAAAATCTAGACACTTTCATAGGATTTGTCGACCTGGAAAAAGCGTTCGACAATATAAAATGGTGCAAGCTGTTCGAGATTCTGAAAAAAGTAGCGGTAAGCTATAGGGAGAGACGGGTCATATACAATATGTACAACAACCAAGAGGGAATAATAAGAGTGGATGATCAAGAACGAAGTGCTCGTATTAAGAAGGGTGTAAGACAAGGCTGTAGGCTTTCGCCCCTACTCTTCAATCTGTACATCGAGGAAGCAATGATGGAAATAAAAGAAAGGTTCAGGAGTGGAATTAAAATACAAGGTGAAAGGATATCAATGATACGATTCGCTGATGACATTGCTATCCTGAGTGAAAGTGAAGAAGAATTAAATGATCTGCTGAACGGAATGAACAGTCTAATGAGTACACAGTATGGTTTGAGAGTAAATCGGAGAAAGACGAAGGTAATGAGAAGCAGTAGAAATGAGAACAGCGAGAAACTTAACATCATGATTGATGGTCACGAAGTCAATGAAGTTAAGGAATTCTGCTACCTAGGCAGTAAAATAACCAATGACGGACGGAGCAAGGAGGACATCAAAGGCAGACTCGCTATGGCAAAAAAGGCGTTTCTGGCCAAGAGAAGTCTACTAATATCAAATACCGGCCTTAATTTGAGGAAGAAATTTCTGAGGATGTACGTCTGGAGTACAGCATTGTATGGTAGTGAAACATGGAAGCCGGCCGAAGTGGCCGTGCGGTTAAAGGCGCTGCAGTCTGGAACCGCAAGACCGCTACGGTTGCAGGTTCGAATCCTGCCTCGGGCATGGATGTTTGTGATGTCCTTAGGTTAGTTAGGTTTAACTAGTTCTAAGTTCTAGGGGACTAATGACCTCAGCAGTTGAGTCCCATAGTGCTCAGAGCCATTTGAACCATTTTTGAAACATGGACTGTGGGAAAACCGGAACAGAAGAGAATCGAAGCATTTGAGATGTGGTGCTATAGACGAATGTTGAAAATTAGGTGGACTGATAAGGTAAGGAATGAGGATGTTCTGTGCAAAATCGGAGAGGAAATGAATATGTGGAAAACACTGATAAGGAGAAGGGACAGGATGATAGGACATCTGCTAAGACATGAGGGAATGACTTCCATGGTATCAGAGGGAGCTGTAGAGGACAAAAACTGTAGAGGAAGACAGAGATTGGAATACGTCAAGCAAATAACTGAGGACGTAGGTTGCAAGTACTACTCTGAGATGAAGAGGTTAGCACAGGAAAGGAATTCGTGGCGGGCCGCATCAAACCAGTCTGTAGACTGATGACCAAACAATAGCCTCTATTAACAACCTGTAATACTGTGCTTCCATTTCCATTCACGTACTTAGTGAGGGAAAGATGGACTGCCTAATGTGTCTGTACTCGCCTCAGTTCATCTTCTTGAATTCACTTTTTTCACTCTCAAGGATGCAACAATACCGCCAAAAAATTGGTGTATACAGGGTATTTGTTTTAATTTAAAACAACTAAGTATCTCGCAAAATACGCGTCGTTCGTAAGCTGTGATAAGGTAAATTTATTAGACGGTAAACAGTCGACAATAACACTTTAGTCATCAACGTACACGTCGCTATACACTATACACATTATAAACCAGCAGTAAAAGCTTCAAACATCACTAACATGCACTCGTTGTTCGTTTTACGTTTAGAAAGCCTCGTTTATGAGATTGCAATTCAAATAGGAACTGCCTGATTCTTCTGCGTGGCGCTGCTTAAATAGTTCCACCTCCATACAGCCGGAGAAGCCTGTTAATTTCTCGAATGATGGCTGTAAATCTATAAAGTTCTTGCATCGTCGCTGCACGGGGTAGGCGCGTGGTTCAGGGCGCCTTGCCACGGTTCACGCGGCTACCCCGGTCGGAGGTCAGAGTCTTCCCTTGGGCATCGGTGTGTGTGTTGTCCTTGGCGTAAGTTGGTTTAAGTTATATAAAGTAGTGTGTAAGCCTTGGGACCGATGACCTCAGCAGTTTGGTCCCATAGGAACTTACCACAAATTTCCAAATTTCTTGCATCGTCGATACATGATACACAACATGCAACGCCATCTGTTAGACGACCCTCTTCACATAAACTTGTTGACATAAAAAAAAATTAACTGGGGCTGCATTTATAAGTTGTGCTAACATATGGCGTTACTTCAGTACTTGAGTCAAGTTCGTAACATTATTTTGCAAAATCTGAACAAAATTGCGTCTTGTAGGGACGTCGCGAGAAGAAGGTCTGTAATGGTCACGGTCCCGATGAATCGAGACGGATGGCAACCATATTATAAACAGCTCTATGACTTTCACAGTACAAATGAGTATGGAAACATGCTCATACATGCAACTCGAATCTTACTTTACAGCTATTCAAGAAACACTTGACGCTGTGATGTGCGTTTTAAAGGCTGGCCACACACTGAATTTTAACCATGTACGACCAATATAAGTTTTGACTGCAGCCGCTGGCGTTCGTCCAAGCTTGAAGAGAATACTGTGGCTTTCGTAATCACTGTATAGCTTGCGTCTGTTGGCATGTCACGGTATTCACTAGAAATTTGCCGTTTCCTTGACGCGGCAGTAGACCGGTGTTGCCCAACAGTGAAAAGTGTTGCAAACCGTTACAGAACTTAATGAAAATACTGCTCAGTGTCTCGTCTCTCGCTAATGCAAGCCCTTATGAAAAGGACCAGTCTCACACCCAAAGCAGCGTCTTTTACCTATTGCCAAGACATCGCCTTCCTCCCTCACCGGCAATACGAGGGTACAGCTGCAGACATCCATTCGCATATCCCACAAGGACACCAGCTCCCCATAGTGCAAGACATAAATAAAAGAGTAGATACCTTCTGTCCGTTGGGAAACAACATGTGAGATGGTTGGATGAGACTACATTTAATTTTTTATGGCTGAGGAACTTCACCATTCCCTGCAAGAATTTATTGCTATACTGTAGGTGCGCTAGTCTGTGCTTCACCAGTGGAACCAAATGCTACAAGTAGAAAGAGAGAATTTGTACGAGAGAAGGGTAGAAAAAAAGCGTGGGTTTCTAAGGTCAAGGTACCTTCTCGATTTCTAACGCAACATGTGGGCCTAATCAGAAAGTTAGGAACTCCGCAGTCCAAATGGCAGGGCTGCGTAATAAGCTGAGAAGGTGAAATCGTCTTGTTCGGGTCGTGGCTATTATGTTATGTGCTCGTCCGTTCTGCAAGCTAATTTGAAAGTAATTTTGGAGGATTTACAGTCTTCCAGTTGAATGATGAGCGTGGGATATGTTGTGTACAACTTCGTAACACAACAGTATGGAGATGTGGGCTACAGAGTTACGCAGCAACTGTCGTCATAGGAGAGCTGGACGGGATCATAAATGATTACCGGAAAATTTAACAGGAGATTTACTTGTATTTCTCCAAGCATACGACGACTCATTACACATAACGCAGCAAGAAGTCCAAGCTATCGATGTCAACAAGGATGAGATCTCTGAACTAAGCACAATCGATGGTGCCGTGGCAAAGCGGCTCCGAGCGCAAGTGGTCTGTCTGCCTGCTGCCAGCCATGCTGTATTGCAGCAGCAGAGGGCGCTCATACTCCAGAGCCGCTGGAGCCATGGCGCAGCTGGCGTGGACCATTGGGTCCGCAGGATCCCGCGCGACTGCTGTCGGTGTCTCACTGAAACTTACAATTCCTCTGCCAACTTTGACGCCCGTTGGGCAGTATTGATATGTGATACCTCATGATGCAGTTTACACAAGCAAATAAATAAATATGACTTACAGAGACATGTCAGATTAAGCTTTAATTGTCTCAGTCGTCATTGGAAAGTACAAAACATGGAAATAATTCAAGAAATCCATTACAATCTTAAGATGTGAAGCCTGGTAAGCAAACAGTGTTCTGAACGGCATCAAAGTCAATTATTTTCTTAAGTTTATCGCTTTTATCTCTACTTTGTGAAATATGGCTCAGTAATATGTTTTGTAGTTATATTTGTTGAAATTCTACATGATGTTTCTTCCAAAATGTAAATCTAACATTATTATTATTAGCGAATGTCCCCATTAGAGAATGATAAGCAGATGATTTTCAGTATCCCCGTCCACCTGCTTAGCAGGGTGGTAACGTGCTTGCCTCCTATGCACTGGGTCGGGGTTCGATTCCCAGCCGGGTCGGAGATTTTTTCCGCTCGTGGACTGGATGTTGTGTTGTCCTCATCACAGGCTGCAAGTGGCCCAATGTAGCGCCGACTTGAATAAGACTTGCACCTGGCAGCCGAACCCGAATTCGACCTTCCGGCCAACAGTGCCATACGATCACTTCATTTTTTTCTGTGTTTCTTGGGGTTTTTCTTATGTTCCCAATATTGCTTCATTTTTCCCACCGAAGAATTTCTTTCAATCTTCACTCCTCTTTGGTCGGAATGGTTTTGGTTCCAACTCTTTAATAAACTTCCACTTACTGATTTTGCTTCTGAATGTATCCCTTTCTGATGTGTTGGTTACGTCAGTTTTTGCTTTTGTCAAATCCTTCTTAATTTCCGTTACCTAAGGTATTGATGATTTAAGGGATGTCACATAGTCCAATAGACGTTTCATTCCTCTCTTTCTGATGTCAAATTCGATGTTTGATACTTTTTCTGTAGTTTCGATGGTTTGCAGTATGTGCCCATCTTGTTTGCATCGTGGTCTCAGAATTTTTCTAATAAATTTCTCTCTACTTTCTTAATTACTTGTAAATCTAGTTTTCGATTCAGTGAGAGTGTCTCACTTGAATATGTGACTGTCAGTTTGATTACTGTGTTGAAGTATCTGATTTTAGTGCATTTTGACAGGCATTTTTTGTTACACAAATTTGAAACAAGTCCAGACACTTTCTTCATTTTCTGCAAACTGTTCAAACTGTTTTTTGTGCTATTTTTTTCAAGTCCTGTTGATTCAATAATTTCACTGCGGTACTTAAAGTATGACTTCACCATAATTTGTTTTAAGTTTCGGAATATATAACTTGGAACACATGAATTCAGTCTTCTCAAAGGAGATTTGCAGGCCAACCTACTAAGCACATTCTTTGAGGGTCTCAGTTTGTTTCACTGTTGGTCAGTATCGCCAAGTCATCTGCAGATGCTACGTATTTTTCTTCACCTCTTCCTAGTTCGTTTGGCTCCAAAAGTTTTGTTTTGTTAATTCCATTTCCCATTGTTTCATTACTTTGTCTAAAACTAGATTGAATAATAGTGGCGAGATCCCATGTCCTTGTCTGTTGTCTGACTCTTGTTTTAACTAAGAATGGTTCCGAAATTTCATCTATGAATTTAATTTTTGATTTGCTTTCAGACAGTGTTTGTTCGATCACTTTTAGAGTTTTGATGTCTACTCCACGTTCTTCTAGGATACTGCATAGGGATTGTCTATCTATAGAATCGTATGCTATTTTAAAATCAACAAATGTCCAGACTATTGGTTTAGACCTGATTGCTTTAATTTTTATAATAGTTTAAAGTTTAAAGATCTGTTCCTGGCATGATCTATTAGGTCGAAAGCCTGCTTGGTAATCTGAAATTGTATGTTGCCGCTGTTCTTGTGCTCTCTTTAGAAGACACACGGATAAAATTTTGTAACTGACTGGCAAAAGTCAAATGCCTCTGTAGTTGTTTACGTATGATCTATCTCCACTTTTGTGCAATTGATGAATGAGCGGACATTTCCAATCCTCTGGAATTTTTTCTCTCCGCCAAATTTCTTGGATGATTTGACTGATCTCCTTCAAGGAATTTGCTCTAGGGCCAATCTAACATTATTGTTATGAATAAAATACTTTTTGTAATTCCCAATCTTATTTTTTTAATCATTGGATGCAGCTAATTTTTGGATCATTATATCAAACAGAAAGGTGGCGTCCGCAGTCATACTAATAACATAAAAAGATGCATTTCGTGTACCCTCATGAATTTTGATAGTGAAATGAAGTAATCTACATTCAAAAAATATTGATAGGATATCTATAATCAATTTTAACTACAATACGTTTTCTGTACCTCCCATAATATTTAGTTATTGCAGCACTTCATTTTCAAACTCATTCGATCAGACATAACAGTAATGACAATTTTGGAACCTTGACCCTTCTTGCATATATGTCTGCAAACATCCTTGACTGTAACTCAAACACGTCCATTTGCCAATTTGCCACCTGTAATGTGTAATAAAATATTGTACGTTATTTCATACTTTTATACTTTCATACTTTATGAAAATGTTAAAACACCGGTATGTAAAAAAACTTTATTTCACACAGTCTGATTTTTTCTAGGATTCATTTTACGTACATCATAAAAAGACAACAAAAGTTGATCGTATTTTGTATATAACGGTTCGTCTGGGTAACTAAACTACAAAGTGAGCACTAGTTTTTGATAGTAATCCATCTTTAAATGCCAACATTGTCAATGAATTAAAAAAGCAGTGTGATTTTGAACATTTTGTTAACGTAGCTGAAATTTATAGTTCCAAAAACTCAATTCAGATACTGATAATTAGAGGCCAGATTATATCTGTTGTGGATTGGCAAGAGAGCCAACCCACTATGAGAGGAAGCCGAAAGGCACCCGTTTTAGCTCACGTAGGCTGGCGTGAGGTCTGGAACAGAACAAGGAAGTTAGACTTTAGCAAAAAAGGACGTAGCTGTTGGAATACTTAACTTTAATCCGTAGATGGTGAACATCGCTCTTGACGGTACATGTTTTACAGCATCAATAGTAACTGGTAATGGCGCTTTGCTAGGTCGTAGCAAATGACGTAGCTGAAGGCTATGCTAACTATCGTCTCGGCAAATGAGAGCGTAATTTGTCAGTGAACCATCGCTAGCAAAGTCGGCTGTACAACTGGGGCGAGTGCTAGGAAGTCTCTCTAGACCTGCCGTGTGGCGGCGCTCGGTCTGGAATCACTGATAGTGGCGACACGCGGGTCCGACATATACTAACGGACCGCGGCCGATTTAAAGGCTACCACCTAGCAAGTGTGGTGTCTGGCGGTGACACCACAATATCCATAATAAAACCTTAAAATATGCATGCAAATATGCATGAAAAATGTTTGAAAATGCATGAAAAGCGTCGAAATACGCAAGATAAAATAATAAAGGAACATCATAGTTACTGCATGTAATCTATCTCAAAGTCGAACCAGTGCATATCAGTTACGAACAAGAGCGCCGGCCACGCGAAAAATCGATACATTTCTAACGCTGATATCGTTTTCTAAATACTTTCTGGTAGAGATTAGGAAGGGGGCCTTTTTGGCATTATTTTCTAAAAATTTGCTGAATGGTGACGCAGACCGTGTTGTACCTTCTTTGCTATTGTTCTCGGTAACAAGAGGAAGCGATGCGAGTGAGTCATAGAGAAACAATCGATATGTCGGAGACAAGCTTCGAGATATATCGCATACAGAGGGGCACGATCAAAAACTCTATAATATTTTACTTAAAAAAAAAAACATACAATCGTGAATGTTTTTGAATAGTATTAACTTTTAATATATACTATAGGACCAAAGCATCATTTACAAATTATTTTAAACTTTTCTACTATTGAAAACATTAATGAACAAGTACTGTTCCTAATTTTCGGTAGCAAAACTGTGTCTTCAGTAACTCAAAACATTTTTATAAGCAGGAAAGGAGCATTTTATGTCGACTGAGGTAACTGGGCAGTATTTGAATTAGGGTGATACGTTGACACGTATTGCTTCTGGTAAATGTTCACTTGTCTCATTAATAAAACTATCAATTTGACACAAGGGTTCAAAGCCTGCATTATTGTTTAAAATGTTTTCAAACTTTTATTTAAATTTTCTTGGGAATACCTCTGGCAATGAGGAGTTCACTAGAATAATTTTATTCATTAACCGAATAGATTCATTCAACGCCAAACGTAGATTTTCAAGCTTTTAAAGGGTGCAGGGTACTTTTATGGCTCAATATTATGTAAAAATCAACACCTATCTTTCAGGCACTGTTTGAAATGTATATATTTCACAGATTTTTTTGATGAAATCAGATAATGCAACGCATTTTCTAAACAAATTAGAAGTATTTTGGAAATTTTTGTAGCCTGCTTAGGGTTATTAAAAAAATTATAAATAAATTAATGCATTTTTTTTCAAAAGCACTTCCTCAAATTGGGTACCATTTAATCCAATGCTATACACTACTGGCCATTAAAATTGCTACACCAAGAAGAAATGCAGATGACAAACGGGTATTCATAGGACAAATACACTCCTGGAAATGGAAAAAAGAACACATTGACACCGGTGTGTCAGACCCACCATACTTGCTCCGGACACTGCGAGAGGGCTGTACAAGCAATGATCACACGCACGGCACAGCGGACACACCAGGAACCGTGGTGTTGGCCGTCGAATGGCGCTAGCTGCGCAGCATTTGTGCACCGCCGCCGTCAGTGTCAGCCAGTTTGCCGTGGCATACGGAGCTCCATCACAGTCTTTAACACTGGTAGCATGCCGCGACAGCGTGGACGTGAACCGTATGTGCAGTTGACGGACTTTGAGCGAGGGCGTATAGTGGGCATGCGGGAGGCCGGGTGGACGTACCGCCGAATTGCTCAACACGTGGGGCGTGAGGTCTCCACAGTACATCGATGTTGTCGCCAGTGGTCGGCGGAAGGTGCACGTGCCCGTCGACCTGGGACCGGACCGCAGCGACGCACGGATGCACGCCAAGACCGTAGGATCCTATGCAGTGCCGTAGGGGACCGCACCGCCACTTCCCAGCAAATTATGGACACTGTTGCTCCTGGGGTATCGGCGAGGACCATTCGCAACCGTCTCCATGAAGCTGGGCTACGGTCCCGCACACCGTTAGGCCGTCTTCCGCTCACGCCCCAACATCGTGCAGCCCGCCTCCAGTGGTGTCGCGACAGGAGTGAATGGAGGGACGAATGGAGACGTGTCGTCTTCAGTGATGAGAGTCGCTTCTGCCTTGGTGCCAATGATGGTCGTATGCGTGTTTGGCGCCGTGCAGGTGAGCGCCACAATCATGACTGCATACGACCGAGGCACACAGGGCCAACACCCGGCATCATGGTGTGGGGAGCGATCTCCTACACTGGCCGTACACCATTGGTGATCGTCGAGGGGACACTGAATAGTGCACGGTACATCCAAACCGTCATCGAACCCATCGTTCTACCATTCCTAGACCGGCAAGGGCACTTGCTGTTCCAACAGGACAATGCACGTCCGCATGTATCCCGTGCCACCCAACGTGCTCTAGAAGGTGTAACTCAACTACCCTGGCCAGCAAGATCTCCGGATCTGTCCCCCATTGAGCATGTTTGGGACTGGATGAAGCGTCGTCTCACGCGGTCTGCACGTCCAGCACGAACGCTGGTCCAACTGAGGCGCCAGGTGGAAATGGCATGGCAAGCCGTTCCACAGGACTACATCCAGCATCTCTACGATCGTCTCCATGGGAGAATAGCAGCCTGCATTGCTGCGAAAGGTGGATATACACTGTACTAGTGCCGACATTGTGCATGCTCTGTTGCCTGTGTCTATGTGCCTGTGGTTCTGTCAGTGTGATCATGTGATGTATCTGACCCCAGGAATGTGTCAATAAAGTTTCCCCTTCCTGGGACAATGAATTCACGGTGTTCTTATTTCAATTTCCAGGAGTGTATATTATACTAGAACTGACATGTGATTACATTTTCACGCAATTTGGGTGCATAGATCCTGAGAAATCAGTATCCAGAACAACCACCTCTAGCTGTAATAACGGCCTTGATACGCTTGGGCATTGAGTAAAACAGAGCTGGATGGCGTGTACAGGTACAGCTGCCCATGCAGCTTCAACACCATACCACAGTTCATCAAGACTGGTGACGCGTGTTGAGCCAGTTGCTCGGCCACCATTAACCAGACGTTTTCAATTGGTGAGGGATGTGGAGAATATGCTGGCCAGGGCAGCAGTCGAACATTTTCTGTGTCCAGAAAAGCCCGTACAGGACCTGAAACATGCGGTCGTGCATTATCCTGCTGAAATGTAGGGTTTCGCAGGGATCGAATGAAGGGTAGAGCCACGGGTCGTAACACATCTGAAATGTAACGTCCACTGTTGAAAGTGCCGTCAATGCGAACAAGAGGTGACCGAGACGTGTAACCAATGGCACCCCATACCATCACACCGGGTGATACGCCAGTAGGGCGATGACGAATACATGCTTCCACTGTGCGTTCACCGCGATGTCGCCAAACACGGATACGACCATCATGATGCTGCAAACAGAACCTGGATTCATCCGAAAAAATGACTTTTTGCCATTCGAGCACACAAGTTCGTCGTTGAGCACACCATCGCAGGTGCTCCTGTCTGTGATGCAGCCTCAAGGGTAACCGCAGCCATAGTCTACTAACTGACAGTCCATTCTGCTGAAAACGTCGTCGAACTGTTCGTGCAGATGTTTGTTGTCCTGCAAACGTCCCCAGGGATCGAGACGCGGCTGCACGATTCGTTACAGCCATGCGAAAAGATGCCTGCTAGTGATACGAGGCCGTTGTGATCCAGCACGGTGTTGCGTATTATCCTCCTGAACCCACCGATTTCGTATTTTGCTGACAGTCATTGGATCTCGACCACCGCGAGCAGCAATGTCGCAATACGATAAACCTCAACCGTAATAGGCTACAATCCGACCTTTATTAAAGTCGGAAACGTGATGGTACGCATTTCTCCTTCTTACATGAGGCATCACAACAACGTTTCACAAGGAAACGGTCAACTGCTGTTTGTGTATGAGAAATCGGTTGGAAACTTTCGTCATGTCAGCACGTTGTAGGTGTCACCGGCGCACGCCTTGTCTGAATGCTCTGAAAGCTAATCATTTGCATATCACAGCATCTTCTTCCTGTCGGTTAAATTTCGCGTCTGTAGCACGTCATCTTCGTGGTGTAGCAATTTTAATGGCCAGTAGTGTACATTTGAAGGAGACCAAATTTTTACCAGATATGCATGACATGATGACTGAGGTACTAGACCAATTTAATTCCACCTATTATGTATATTTCAGGTAAAAAAAAATATAACACCTTACATTTTAATATATATAAGATTTTTGACTCCGTCTGCCTCTTGCTATTCCTCTCTTGTAATGATTTCGCTGGGCAGCGGCCTCTCGGTTACCGATTGCACGCAGTTCATGGTCGTGGCCAGTCTGTGAGAGAGCAAAACTAGATCGAGCTATACACCGCCAGTCTAAATTTTTAAACATTGTATACAAACTACGAAAATATGCATTGTCACTAGCTTTTAGTTAAAATACGCAATAATCGGTGAAAAAGAGCCAAATGGTTCAAATGGCTCTGAGCACTATGGGACTCAACTGCTGTGGTCATAAGTCCCCTAGAACTTAGAACTACTTAAACCTAACTAACCTAAGGACTGCACACAACACCCAGCCATCACGATGCAGAGAAAATCCCTGACCCCGCCGGGAATCGAACCCGGGAACCCGGGCGTGGGAAGCGAGAACGTTACCGCACGACCACGAGATGCGGGCAAGAGCCAAATATGCAAAAGCACAGGTAACATGGAAATGCATATAATCCGGTGTCTACTGATGATCCTTAGGGGGGGGGGGGAGGGGGACTGCATTTTTGAACTTATATAAGATTTTACAGAATTATCCACTACACAGAAATGGCAACAAATATTTAATAAGACAAATGATGATTCTACAAATTCGTACAAATTAATTTAATTTCTATTACTGATTTCGCCATAGCTTTCACAGAGAGTGTTTTCATGATAAAAACAGAATGTATCAAAACGTGTGTTACATGGCGTGGTGGTTGGTAAATGGGTACCATGAGAGCACATTTTGCTAATAAACTTATGTTCAAAAACGCTTCGTTTGCGTGCCTGTGTCTTACATGGACGGGGACTAGACTATATGGGCCATACAAGCTAGGCAAGGAGGAAAGGTGTCAATGTACTTTACTGCCAGGTATAATTCACTTACAGAAAGTGCTGAGTATAGCCGTCACCAACTTCTGTATTAAGTTGCAGGACTCAAAGAAAGTGTCTCTGAATTTGATAAAAGATAAAATATCTAGAATGATATTTTCACTCTGGATCGGAGTATGCGCTAATACGAAACTTCCTGGCAGATTAAAACTGTGTGCTGGACCGAGACTCAAACTCGTGACCTTTGCCTTTCGCGGGCAAGGGCTCTACCAACTGAGCTACCCAAGCACGACTCAAGACCTATCCTCACAGCTGTACTTCTGCCAGTACTTCGTCTCCTACCTTCCAAACCTTACAGAAGCTCTCCTGCGAATTCTACAAGGTTCGAAGGAGAGCTTCTGTAAGGTTTGGAAGGTAGGAGACGAAGTACTGGCAGAAGTACAGCTGTGAGGATAGGGCTTGAGTCGTGCTTGGGTAGCTCAGTTGGTAGAGCACTTGCCCGCGAAAGGCAAAGGTCACGAGTTCGATTCTCGGTCCAGCACACAGTTTTAATCTGCCAGGAAGTTACAATGAATTATCTATTGATCTCAAAATACAGACAAATAGGCGTTGTGGAGCTGTTTGGAAGTGACTATTATTTGTTGCATACTGCTAAAAGCAACAATCAAAATCTGTTTAAATAAAATAATATTTTAGTTTGATATATGTAATTTTTTCCTACTTTTAATAACCAATATACTTTATTTGCTCAAAGAAATGTCGGAACCCTAGTTATACCAGACACTTGAAAATGACTTCACAGCTGAAACTGCACGGAGAAGAGAGGACAAGACACAGGGGTGTTCTAATCCGAATAACGACAGGGAGTGCAGCAGGACGTCATTCAGAAAATAAGACAAACATAGATAATGATGCTTACGGGGAGTTAAACTACAGTATTCCTTCTTTCTTCCGTTACGGAATTGCTTTTCAAAGATTATTCCGCAAGCAGCAACCTATGTTGTTCATACGGGCTTTAGTCTCTGCCTCAGCAACTCAGCAATACCGCACAAGTCGTTTACGTCGCTCTCGACAGCGGAACTCTGACGACCTTTCACGATTTACTTCTCTTGAGGACTTACACGCGGATGTCCACAACTTGCCTGATGGAATTTTAAAGTGCCCGTAAAGTGAGGAATTATAAGTTTTCTAGTTGGGCCGTAAACCTCGCGAAACTCGGCGGCGCTACATAATTCAATCCGGTGTTTGCCGTGTAACAAATTAAATGAGTGTTAACAGCGACAGCGGGTCGGAACAATGCAGCTACGGCGCAGCAGCTATTCAGGCGTCCCTGCCTCTTGGCTGCCAAAGTCCATAGCCCTGTTGCTGCACTCCGCTGCACCGCTGCCGGTGTACAAACAAGTCTGGAACGCGGCCGACAATGAGAGCGGCCGAAACAATGGCCCCTCGGCGCTGGCGGGCCTCTTGTGGCGCTCGCCCGAGGCCTCGCCGCCTTTTACTGCGCTCAGGTGGGCAGAATCAAACTCTGGCGCTCTCGCTTTCATCCTGAGGGCGCAAAAAGGGAAGTTAATAACAGCCCGGCGAGGGAGTGCTGATAAAGTGCCAAAATTATTCCTCCTCTGCTGTGCATTTAACCGGGAATAATGAAAACACAAGGGATATTACATTCGACAGCGAATATAAGATACATACGAAAGACGATACAACAACACATCACAAATAAATGATCCAAACAGATGTGATGTACGTGTTGTAATCTCCCCCTTCCTTCCTTTTTCCACCTATTGTCCACATTAAACAATTCCGAGTCCAAGCAATTAATAAGCAAAGTCTTCATGGAAATTTCGTGAGGAGCGAAAATAAAATAAACTTTCAAATTTACGTAGCTTGTCATATTGAGATGGCTCCAGTCCTTCTTGTCTAGCGGTCTGATTCTTGAAGCTGAAAATCTTACATCAGGTCCTCACGGTTGGTTTAAACTAAATAAATTTGATGATTGTTGTTGCACAATTTTTTTACGTAAACATATTTTCTCACACTTTGGTATATCATACAGTCTTTTGACTTTTCACATTAACAAAGCCGAAATTGCATTGTTCGCACCAATTTTACAAAAATACGTCCGATCACATCAGAAGCAAGCTTGCGACTCTCTCACTATGCTGAAAAAACAATATTCTAAAGAGTTTACAATTTTTCTTAACAAATGAATTCCTACTAGCTTTCGTTACATTGTTAATTTCGATTATTATTTCATAAAAGAATACAGAAATAAACATAGTAAGCAACACAGGATTCCGCAATAAATGATAGAAATTTTAAGTGCGCAAATATTTCGTAATTTCAAATGTTTCCAAGAAAAATAGTTTTAACTGTACATTCAGCACTAGTACTTACCGATTATGACATTGGAACTAAAATATTTTATAATGTAGTTCCTTTTTATAAATTTTAGCTTGAAATATAGCATACTGTATATAAAATTATATGAAAGTTTTCAGAAAAGCAACTGAGATAATATGGACCTGTCCAAAATTCGACAAATAATACCGGTATCGACAATTACCGTTGAAGAAAAGTAATGCTAGAGGAGGATGTCCCGTTACAACGAACAGATAACAAATGATTACAGTTTTGGAAAACTTGGATTATTTGTTCAAGAGAAAGTGCTCCACAAATTGAACAAGTCCTTATGCAAGCAGTATCAGCTTGGCATTTATTGATAAGGTTTTTGGATGTCCTCTGTTACGCCAGAGCCTACAAGGTGGCCCCTGCGGGCCGGCAACCCATATTGCGCCACAGAGGACGGGGTTGTTTATGTTCAAGGCGTACCTAAAGCACCATGGTAAACACCGGCTGTTTACATACTGGATAATGGAAACAGACATTCCGAGCACTACTTCCTGCAGGGGAGTTCGAGCCGCGGTCTGCAGGAAGTATCACTACGCCAAAACCTGATTGGCTGGAGACGGCTATTTAGGGCCTAGAATCATCCCTGAAGTTCAGTTCACTCTGGATGGCGACCTCGTGGACATCGACAGCTGAAGATAACGTTTTCGTCTCTGAATTGGATTTTTACTACTTTGTGTGTGTTACCACGAACGTTCGTGGAAAATGAGAAGTGAACTTTTGTTTGCCTCAATTAGGAGAATTTTACTGCCATCGTTAATTGTTACCTTTCTTTTGTTGTTCAGTCATCCACCTTGTAACCTTGCATAAATAAAAGTTGTATTTGTGAAAAATTGCGAATTGTCAGTCACAACATCCTCCTGAGGGACATCGCGCCACATTCTATGCAGTTGGCGGGTTACATTGTCAAAATCCGAGTTAGTTGGAGGGCCCTGACCATAATGCTCCAGACGTTCTCATTTGGGGATCCGAGACCTTGCTGACCAAGGTAGGGTTGGGCAAGCACGAAGAAAGTACTAGAAACTCCTGCTGTGTAAGTGCGGACATTGTGTTGCTGAAATATAAGCCCATGGTACCTTGCTATGAATGACAAAAATAAATAAATAAATAAATAAAAGGCTAGGCGTAGACTAATGTTGACGTACCGCTGTGCTCTAAAGAGTGCCACAGGCGACAACCAAAAGCGTTATACTATCAAAAAAATGGCACTGCAGAACATCACTCCTAGCTGTTGTGCCGTATAAGTGGCGAAAGTCAGGGTGGTATCACACCGCTGTCTGGTGCGTCCACAGTGACGTCTCTGTCTTGGGCTCTCATTCACTGGAGTAGAATTGTCTTCACTGAGAATCCCGCTTCCAAGTGAACCCGGATCACTAGCGAAGATGTGTCTGGAGACGCCTCGGACAGATGTGGAATGCCGTCCTGACAGTTGTCTGCTGTACGGCCTGACAACCACCATTGATTGTCTGGGGTGCCATTTCTTTTCATAGCCGGGCCACTTTGGTTGTCACCCCCAACACCCTTGCAGTAAAACGGTCTGTAGACAGCATTCTACGCCCTGTTTTGTTATCTTTCATAGCCAGCCATCCTTGGCCTACATTTCATCAAGATAAACTCCGTCTCCACGCGGCGCTATTTTCTAATTCTTGTCTTCCTGCCTTCTAAACTCTCTTGGCCAGAAGGGTTGCAGGATCTCTCGCCAATTGAGAACGTTTACAGCATAATGGGCCGGGCCTTCCTGCCAACTCGGGAGTCTGACGATATAACTCGCCAACTGGACACGATTCGGCACCATATCCCTCAGGAGGTACATCTATATCTACATCGTTACCCTGCAATTCACACTTAAGTGCCTGGCAGAGTGCTCGTGGAACCATTTTCATACTAGTTCTCCTCCATTCCACTCTCGAATGGCGCGTAGGAAAAAGGAACACATAAATCTTTCCGTTCGAGCTCTGATTTCTCTTATTTTATTAAGATGATTATTTCTCCCTACGTAGGTGGGTGTCAACAAAATATTTTCGCATTCGGAAGAGAAAGTTGGTGATTGAAATTTCGTAAATACACTCCTGGAAATTGAAATAAGAACACCGTGAATTCATTGTCCCAGGAAGGGGAAACTTTATTGACACATTCCTGGGGTCAGATACATCACATGATCACACTGACAGAACCACAGGCACATAGACACAGGCAACAGAGCATGCACAATGTCGGCACTAGTACAGTGTATATCCACCTTTCGCAGCAATGCAGGCTGCTATTCTCCCATGGAGACGATCGTAGAGATGCTGGATGAAGTCCTGTGGAACGGCTTGCCATGCCATTTCCACCTGGCGCCTCAGTTGGACCAGCGTTCGTGCTGGACGTGCAGACCGCGTGAGACGACGCTTCATCCAGTCCCAAACATGCTCAATGGGGGACAGATCCGGAGATCTTGCTGGCCAGGGTAGTTGACTTACACCTTCTAGAGCACGTTGGGTGGCACGGGATACATGCGGACGTGCATTGTCCTGTTGGAACAGCAAGTTCCCTTGCCGGTCTAGGAATGGTAGAACGATGGGTTCGATGACGGTTTGGATGTACCGTGCACTATCCAGTGTCCCCTCGACGATCACCAGTGGTGTACGGCCAGTGTAGGAGATCGCTCCCCACACCATGATGCCGGGTGTTGGCCCTGTGTGCCTCGGTCGTATGCAGTCATGATTGTGGCGCTCACCTGCACGGCGCCAAACACGCATACGACCATCATTGGCACCAAGGCAGAAGCGACTCTCATCACTGAAGACGACACGTCTCCATTCGTCCCTCCATTCACGCCTGTCGCGACACCACTGGAGGCGGGCTGCACGATGTTGGGGCGTGAGCGGAAGACGGCCTAACGGTGTGCGGGACCGTAGCCCAGCTTCATGGAGACGGTTGCGAATGGTCCTCGCCGATACCCCAGGAGCAACAGTGTCCCTAATTTGCAGGGAAGTGGCGGTGCGGTCCCCTACGGCACTGCGTAGGATCCTACGGTCTTGGCGTGCATCCGTACGTCGCTGCGGTCCGGTTCCAGGTCGACGGTCACGTGCACCTTCCGCCGACCACTGGCGACAACATCGATGTACTGTGGAGACCTCACGCCCCACGTGTTGAGCAATTCGGCGGTACGTCCACCCGGCCTCCCGCATGCCCACTATACGCCCTCGCTCAAAGTCCGTCAACTGCACATACGTTTCACGTCCACGCTGTCGCGGCATGCTACCAGTGTTAAAGACTGCGATGGAGCTCCGTATGACACGGCAAACTGGCTGACACTGACGGCGGCGGTGCACAAATGCTGCGCAGCTAGCGCCATTCGACGGCCAACACCGCGGGTCCTGGTGTGTCCGCTGTGCCGTGCGTGTGATCATTGCTTGTACAGCCCTCTCGCAGTGTCCGGAGCAAGTATGGTGGGTCTGACACACCGGTGTCAATATGTTCTTTTTTCCATTTCCAGGAGTGTAGATCTCGCCACAAAGAAAACTGCCTTTGTTTCAGTGACTGCCTCCCCAACTCGCGTATCATATCAGTGACACTCTCACCCCTATTGCGCGATAACACGAAACAAGCTGCCCTTCATTGCACGTTTTCGATGTCCTCCGTCAATCCTACTTGGTAAGGATCCCACACCGCGCAGCAATATTCCAGCAGAGGACGGTCAAGTGTAATTTAGGCTGTCACTTTAGTGAATTTTTCGCATCTTCTAAGTGTTCTGCCAACAAAGCGCAGTCTTTGTTTCGCCTTCTCCACAATATTATCTATGTGGTCTTACCAATTTAAGTTGCTCGCAATTGTAATTCCTAGGTATTTAGTCGAATTGACAGCCCTTAGGTTTTTGAGATTTATCGTATAACCAAAATTTATCGGATTTCTTTTAGTACCCATGTGGATGACCTCGCACTTTTCTTTGTTTAGTGCCAGTTGCCACTTTCCGCACCGTACAAAAATTCTGTCTGGATCATTTTGTAATTAGAACTGATAGTCTGATGATTTTACTAGATATTAAATTACAGTCATTTGCAAACAATCTAAGGGGGCTGCTCAGATTATCACCTAGATCATTTACGTAAATCAGAAACAGCAGAGGGCCTGTGACAGTACCTTACGGAACGCCAGATATCACTTCTGTTCTACTCGATGATTTACCGTCTATCATTACAAACTGTGACCTCTCTGAGAGTAAATTACGAATCTAGTCACAAAAATGAGACGATAGTCCACATGCACGCAATTTGGTTAATAGTCGATTGTGAGGAACGGTATCAAAAGCGTTCTGGAAATCTAGGAATTTGGAATAGATCTAAGACAGCACTCATTACGTAATGGAAATAAAGAGCTAGCTGTGTTGCACAAGAACGATATTTTCTGAATCCGTGTTGGTTATGTATCAATAAACTCATTTTCTTCAAGGTGATTCATAATGTTCGAGTACAGTATATGCTCCATAATCCTACTGGAAATTGGGGTCAGTGAAATGGGTCTGTAATTCAATGGCTTACTCCTATTTCTTCTCTTGAGTATTGGTGTGACCTGTCTTTAGAAACAGACCATTGGCCAAGTGAGCGGTTGTGTATGATTGCTAAGAAAGGCGCTATTGTGTCTGCATACTCTGAAAGGAACCTGACTGGTATACCATCTGGACCGGAAGACTTGCCTTTCTTAAGTGATTTGAGTTGTGTCGCAACACCTAAGATATCTACTTTTATGTCACTCATACTAACAGCTGTTCTGCTTTCGTATTCTGGAATGTTTACTTCGTCTTCTTTTGTGAAGCAGTTACGGAAAACTGTATTTAGTAAATCCGCTTTAGTGTCACCATCATCGGTAACATTTCCATCGCTATCGCACAGCGACGGTAGTGACTGTTTTTTGCCACTGGTGTACTTTACGTACGACCAGAATCTCTTTGGGCTTTCTACCATATTTTGAAACAATGTTTCGTTGTGTAAACAATTAAAAGCATCTGGCATTGACGTCCGCACCGTGAAATTTAGCCAGTCTAAATCTCTTACCCAGGTACAACAGACTTCCTGCCCAGAATCTCTATGCATCCTACGTTGATTTTAAAACAGCCTATAGAGATACTATTCAGTGTCCTAGAAGAATTAAGAGCTGAATATAAAACAACGGCAATCGCTAACCTTTGATTAATACAGCTTCCTCAGTTAAATTTTTAGGTGAAGTATCAGACACTTGCAAAATTAAAACAGGTGTGAGTTAGGGGGATAGACCGTCGCAGTTATTACTCAATTGCGTCTTGGAGAAAGTGTACGAGAATGGAGAAAAAGAACAGCAGAAGAGGGAAAAAGTAACGTGAAATTTGGAAGAAAACCAGAGAACCTTGAGACTGACTGTTTAGCCTTTGTTGTTTACTTAACAATCGTAGCAGAGAACCTACTAGATACGACGAATCATATAAACAATGTCCAAGGGGTAACAGAAAAAAACTGGATTAAAAATTTTGTTCCAAAATATTGTGTACATGATCAACGTTAAGAGCGTGCGAAAATATATTGAATCAAAATATGGAAAGAGGCGGAGTTGGTGGACGTCGGAAGGAAGGTGGTGAAATAAAGTGATCGAATAAAGTCAACTGTGACTACATTCTTGGTACTCGAAATGCAGATGGACTCACCCGCAGTGGGAGTAAAGAATGACTATCGGGAGAGGTGGTCGTGAAATAAAGGAAGGATGGTGGAGAGAAGGCGGCTCACGTCAAGTTCTGCTGGTCGCCGGTCACCGGCGCTGACGGCAGGGGCAGGTTGAAACTTTTCAGGTTTAATGTGCTGAACTGTTACTGGCGTAAAACTCGTGTGTCTGTGTTGTTGCCTTGAACAATGCAAGTGGCGTTATTACAGAAACGCTATTTAATAAAATGAGTCGCCAAAATTTAACCTGTGTTTTTGACTAACCTTGTCAAAGTGATTAAATAAGCCATTCTGTGAAAATTTGTTGTGCAGCACAGCGAAGTGATACAACGCGTAACGTCACAATGCGTGGCTTGTCATTCCAACACACAAAGCTAAGAGGATGAGAAATGCTCTGTAAAATTACTGATCAGATTTTCAAGGAGTAAATCACCATAGGCTTGTACGAAAATTCCCTGTAAATTTACGTACGCTATCTGACTAAACAAATTCCGAACACTGAATACTGCAAAAGCGAAAGTAACACTGGACTGTGAAATAAAACAGTCTGCATGTGAAATGAAATCTGAACTGTACTTTCCCTAAACTGACCTGATACTGAATTTTGAAAAGCAAAGCTAACTGAATGATGTAACTGTAACCTATAACGCAAAACTGGTGGTAACAAATTTCACATAGCTCACCTGTGGCAACGGAAACTTGGTACTGCTCGGAGTGAAGACCATAAAATACACAGCGCAGGAGGAAGAGGGCTAAATAGGAGAGAGAAAGCCACGTGCAATGCAACGCAAGGACATGCAGTTATTCTAAGCAGCTCATGCTTCACCCACTTTGTTCCGCAAAGTGCAATGTGGCGAATTTGAATTTGCTAAATGAGGGTGAAAGTAATTCGACTTTAAAAAACCGTATTGCGGAGACTGAAACGCATTGTTTATTACTATTAAAATTACAAAAAATTCTCTTCTATAAAAAATCTACTCTGTCAAATAATAATTTCTGAAAATGGTAAAGAAGTGATAAAATCTATAATCTCTGAGTATAAGTCATGTGAAATGAAAACTTACTTCGTCGAAGCAACCGACTACCTGAACACAACCAACAAAGAGAAATTCCATTAAAATCGTCACTTGTTCAAGCACGTCATAATTGCATGCAAACAAGCATTGCAGCAACAGCTGTACCTGAACATCTTCACTTCCGAAATTACCCTTTACCAAATCATATTTCACAGTTTATCATCCTCTGCAATTTTTTCTTTGTGCTCTGCAAGCTATTTTCAAGACCGCTCAATACCGCACCCAACACACCTCTCTCTCTCACTATCTGCTCTTACGCTCATGTTCAGAAAAAAACAGAACACAGTCAACGGCTAGAGACGGGACATTCACATTCACAGAACATGTACATTAGTATGTTCTGCAGATGTGATTAGCGTATCAGTCACTTCGGTTCAGCATGCGTCGTGTTGCCTAGTGGGCAAAGGGTCCGCAGGATGTCATTCACCTAGGTCTCAATGGTCACAGTGCCCTGGACACGCACCAGCTGTGACTTGTAGTTGTACCCAATACCACCCCATACCGTAAGGCACGGAGTTGGCCCCGGCCGGTTCTAGGCGCTGCAATTAGGAACGCGCGACCGCTACGGTCTTGGCTAGCTTCGAATCCTGCCTCGGGTATGGATGTGTGTGATGTCTTTAGGTTGGTTAGATTTAAGTAGTTCTAAGTCTAGGGGACTGATGACCTCTGATGTTAAGTCCCATTGTGCTCAGAGCCATTTGAACCATTTGAAATGAGTTGGCGCTGTATGTCTTGTGCGAATGCAATCACTGCGATGCCGCTCCTCCTGTCTGTGACGAACCAAAATGCGGACATCATTTTCAAACAAAAAGAGCCTGGATTCGTCCGAAAACGCAATCTGATACCATTCCTGTCCAAAGTGACGTCGATCTACACACCATTGCCTTCCAGCATTTTTCTGCACATTCGTTAAAGGTAGGTGGACCCGCACGTAACCCATGTCATAATAAACTGCGGCGGCGTGTTACGTTGTTCCACTGTTGCGCCAGAGCCGAGGAGGACGCAGATCTGTCCTGCAATGCCATTCGGGTGAGTTGCCGATCTTCTCGGGGGGTTGTCTGGGTGGTGCAATCTGACCCATCTTGTCGTGTTCTACGACCTTCCGTGAACCAATATTCACACAGCCGCTGCACTGTCGAAACACTTCACCCTACACGAGCAGCAGTTTCCGGGATGGATGCATCACATTCTCTCACGCCAATAGTGCGCCCTCTTTCACACTCTCTAATTTGACGGTACGGTTCGCGCATACGTCTGCAAGGCATCCTGCTCGCCTGCTTGTCACACTTATCCATTACCTTCGTTTTATAGCGGCGAGAGCCGCAGGCACATTTCACCGGTAGGTGGTGTTGCGCCATGATATCGATGTTGGCCTTGAACCCGCTGGCCGACATGGTTCAAATGCTTATCATTTCTGCAGAACATACCAATGTACATGTCCAGTGACTATCAACGTCGTTCAAGGGGTTACGTTTCTTCTGAACATGAGTCTCGTAGAACAGCTACTACAACGACACTGCTACTGACGACCAAATATCACAGTGCTTGTACTCGGAACCTCTGTGGCCTAACATATCATTCAAAACTACTGTTTGTAGGGTTGGGTTGGGTTGTTTTTGGGGGAAGACACCAAAGAGCGAGGTCATCGGTCTCATCGGATTAGGGAAGGATGGGGAAGGAATTCGGCCGTGCCCTTTCAAAGAAACCGTCCTGGCACTTGCCTGGAGCGATTTACGGAAATCACGGAAAACCTAAATCAGGATGGTCGGACACGGGATTGAACCGTCGTCCTCCCGAATGCGAGTCCAGTGGGCTAACCACTGCGCCACCTCGCTCGGTGTACTGTTTGTAAAATGTCCAGTATACACATGTGGAATATGACACATCAAATGAAAATTGTGCTTACATCACTTTTCTTGAATAACAAAAATAAGCTGGACACCTTAGAACGTCCGCCCTGTTGGAAAATTAGATGAGCAGAGAGAGCGAACACGTGACCCCTTTCTCACGCCTTGTGTTAGTTAAATGTGGTAGCATGCGAAGCGTACCCTGTCAGTATTCATTACGGCTTGTGTCTTGAAAAGCAGGCTGGTATGCCACGTAGACCGCAGTGATGTTACAATGGGTGAGTGCTGAAAAGACTCACTGGGAAAAAATTGAAATACAGTACTGTTTAAAAATCGTAACTATTCCCAGACTGGCTGGCCGTCCTGTACCAGAGTTTCAGAATTCAAATACTTGGGGAAAATAATGTAGCCAAACGCTCTGGGTAAAGCAGCTAACATGAAGAGAGCCTGAAAATGCGAAGGGCATTCCACTTAACAAAGAACATGTGCAGTAAAAAATCCGCATAGCCAAACACATATATATGTAGGGGCCTACGTATGCATGTATGTGCGTGTGTATGTTCCACGTCTCCTCCTAAACCACTTCACCAACTTCAACCAAACTAGGTATAGAAATCCCTTACCGTCAGGCAACAATCGCATGGTGGGGGAATAACCACCTACCTATCCTAGTTCACGAGATATGATGTCATAAACAGTGAGACGCGTGAAAAACCACGATGTTGTGCCTGACGTTTAAAAGTATTACTTCCGTGCTACTAAATGTATTCACAATAAATTTCACAGTCAGTGTTCAAATATGCTGCTAGATACAAAAAGTATATCATGGTATAGCATACAGTTCAGGAGACATGACATCATAAACACTGAGACGCTTGAAAAACTGCTGAATTTCTCATGGCGTTTAAATTTACGCCTTTCTTGTTACTAACTCTATTCGCAACTACTTCGCTGACAGTATCAACAAATTCCACCTGAACTACCTCCATAAATATATCGTTGTAGTACAAATATTTCAACAGATATGACGTCATGAACACTGAGATTCGTGAAAAAATGCCGTTGTGATATTTTAATAAGTTTATTATCTACTATTAAGACACTCCTACAGTCAAATCAAATTAAGGAAATCCCTGACACCTGGCAGCGCTCTTGACGACTTTTAACTCGAAGCTCAAACAGCCGTAGGCGAAAACAATAACGGACTATAGAGCTATGACGAGCCGTTGCCACAAAGACGTGCACAAAATCGCGTTGTAGATACAGCTACATCATGTGTGTGCCAACTGTCCGGAATGATCTCTCTTGATTTGTGTGCTGTACTTATTCATTGACACTACAGTGGTTGGAACTTAAATAGTGGCAACTATTTATTCACAAACAACATAAAAGAGTTTGAAGTTTGTACCTGTTACTGTCCTTCAAAGTAGTCAGCAGCGTTGTGTAGAACCCGATGCCAGCGGCGTGTAAGGCGTAGTATACCGTTAGCAGAGCTTGTTCTGTTGATGGTGCGAATGGAGCGCTCTACTGAAAATGCTTCAAATGGCTCTGAGCACTATGGGGCTCAACATTTGAGGTCATCAGTCCCCTAGAACTTAGAACTACTTAAACCTAACTAACCTAAGGACTTCACAAACATCAATGCCCGAGGCAGGATTCGAACCTTCGACCGTAACAGTTGCGCCGTTCCGGACTGAAGCGCCTAGAACCTTTCGGCCACCGCAACCGGCGCGTGTAACAACAGCCAAACGGTTATATAAGTTGGGAAGAAAGAAAGAAGAATAAAAGAAAAATATTTGCGATATGGAAATCGAGAAGCAACGAGGATGTATGTGAAAAAACTGAGAAGATAATTTATACAACGAGAAAGCAGAGGATTGCATTTTTGAACGCTTAATAAGAATAGATAGAAAGATGCTAAAAACAAAAGTATTCAGCTTTCCGGGACTCCTGCTTACCAGGTAGATGCGTTAGCCACCAAACCACCTTGGCACAGCTGTTCCCACACTTGCACGGACTACCATTCTCAATCCAAATTGTCACTGCTGCCCCAATCTACTTTAAATTCTCCCTTACACACGAACAGAATTTCCGAGGCTCTCCATGTTTTGGAATAGCACCTCAGAACCTAACTGAGGTATAGAAAATGAAATGACACAATTTCAGCTACTTTACTTGTCTCATACAGGTATGATTTTGTTCGTACAGACTGTTCGTGTGTACTGAGGAATTTAATGTAGTCTGGGGCAGCAGTGCCAGGGTGCCAGCATAATCCGTGCAGTTGTTTCAACCGCTCTGATAAGGTGGCTTGGTGACTAATTCAGCTGCCTCGTTAGCCAGTCAGTCGGCTCTAAGCCGTGCTAGCGTGCGGAACTGCAAGGCGCGCCGGCCAGCGGTCAGCTCTCGGAGTCCTATTCTTCCACGTCACAGTATTTGTGTATATAGGGTCCACTAATAACGTACCTCATGGCGCACTCTTACCGCCGTGTGACACCAAAGTATCGTTTCAGGCCGAACATTTACGACCAAGAGCTTTTGATGTTGAACAGCTCCTACGAAGGGATCTGCATCTGAACCACCTGGAGGTATACGTTACGATGTCGACGGAGGCGCTATGACGCTGAACTTGTCGAATGAGACGCTACCATACTAAGATTTAGACACTCTGATGGACATGTAGGTGCGGTGACGGTGGACTATGCGGGATTCTGTCTCCGGACCTTGTGGGTGTTTGAGCTCCCGTTCGAAGTACCTAAGGACCGTGACGGACGATCCTGTTCGAACCATGGACGCCGAACTAGATGTCGTGGCGACTTCTGCCTTTATCCAGACGGTTATGGCATCAAGTGGTCGGCGACCACATTCTGATTTCTAACAACACATCAGGAAACACTCCTGGCGCCCCTTCTATGACGGATCCTCTCTCGATCCAGAGCACATACTCAGTGTTGCTGATACATGTGGACGACGGACCCTCACAGCTTTTGTCCCAGCCCCGCTTCCCTCATTCCGACAATACACGACTAACACATGTTTTTGACGTCAGCATCCTGGTTCGCTGATGTTGAAGAAGGAGCAGATCAGACCACCTGCACGTGCAAGCGGGAGCACCGCAGAGATGCGCCCGAGCCGGCGCCCTACCAGTAATGATGTCCACTGTGGCAGACCCGGTGGGTCTACACCTGCCTGATTCCTCCATCACGCATTCAGCATCGACAATAAAGGACTACACACAGCAATATCATGTCGCCACAATTAATCTTGCTGCTGTCTGAGCCGCTCTCAAACTGGCAGTGTTCCGAAATATCATCGGTTCTGTGACTACTGATATTGCACTCCTATAAGAGGTGTTTGTTTTCGTGTTCCTCATGCCTCCGACACTGATAGCAGCGTCGCCATCCTCCCACGTGACGGGCTTGCTGCAGAGGATGTTGTATACCTCTCCACTGCATGGGGTGTGGTCCTCAGCCTGTTTGTTGTGCATATCATTAATATCTACGCACCGTCTGGCTCTAGCAGCCGTCATGACCAACATACATTCTTCACTGAGGATGTCACACCGGTCATCACAGGCCCACAAGACTCTTTGTGCTCAGTGGGAACTTCAACGTGACACAAGGACCCACTCACCAACTACTGTGGCATTCACCTCGTGTGGCCCTCTCGATCGTCATCGATCCCTGCGACTTGTTGACACTTGGAGCCAGTGGCCTTTTCAGATCATAAAGCATACATCTACGACATCACTCTCGCCCGACAGCATGTGTGGTCTGCGGAAATTCAATGTCGCCTACCTGACCTCCCAGACTGTCGCTGTATGGTCCAAAATGTGCGGGCACGATGCTGGCATCTTCGCGACGCCATGACTCCACCTTATCTTGGTTGCCCTCCTGTGCAAAGCCGATCCTCCATAAAATATTGATGAGTTATAGTAAGGAAGTCAAAGCATGGTGAACTACTACAGTGCACTTTTATTACTCTATTTTTCGTGACTGTGCAACGATGCATTTCTCACCAGCCCGGCAGAAAGTGCTGCACCGAACGAAGGGGCAGATCTCCTTCATCATTTACTGTAACCTAGAAGGAACTGTGGCCCAATCTCGAACCTCTAATTGTATACCTCAAGAGCATCCATCAATGTGCCACCTCCTCCAGGATAGATAACAAGGACCCAGGGCTCTGATCCACATATGTGGAAGGCTGCCGGTATAAGACCCAACAAATCATCTGTTTGGATTTCCTCAATGATTTCGCCGAATTATATACAGCAGTACCGCATTCCGCGGCACTGATCATAGAGGTCGCTTGACTCACTACGAGTGCTCTCCCGGTGGAGGCAGTGCTTGAACTCCAGGAAGATGTGACCACAGATGAAGTACTCGATGGTGTCAAGACATAGTCTGGGCCCGATGGTATCCCCATCCACAAGAGTGATGTCCCCAATGACAGTGGTCTTTAACGCCCTTCTCGATGGCATCGGTATTCCCGTTCACAAACTACATGGGTGATCGGGGGACCATTTTATCGACCAATCACGTTGCTCAACAGCGGTATGAAAATATTTCACGCCTACTGGCATCTCGACTCTAGATGGTCTCATGCTTAGTCGCATCCTGTGACCAGACTTTTCTAGGTGACGACAATATCCATACGCCCTTTGCTGTTACCGAGGCATGATAGCATCTGCTCGTCACAAACGTCTGCCTGGTGCCTTTGCATCGCTGGACTTTAGTCGGGCCTTCGACCATGTTGACCATTCCTATCTGCGGACAGTGCTTCAGCATATGGGTTTCTCCAGCGATATTGGCGTGATAGTTTTGGACCTTTTGACCGGCGCAACATTCAAAATCACGTACAACGGCCGCCTCACAGCGCCGCTGGGCGTAGCACGATCTGTCCGGCAAGGCTGCCCCCTTTCCACGATTTTGTATGATTTCCCTTTGGAACCCCTGCTCCAAGACTGCACCAACGTTTGGAAGATTTGGCGTTGCATGGGCACCGTTTCTGTTGCATAGCCTTTGCAGACGACCTAGTCCTTCATTTGCACAGTAAGGATGAAGTTCGAATAGCCTCGACATGGGTGGCGACTTATGGCGAAGCGTCGGCAGCTCCCTCAACGTGGCCAAATCCAAGGTCTTGCTCATTGGTGAGGGCGTCGCCGCCACCGTTCGATCCCTCGGCAGTGAATTTACAGCCATCTCCGTCGCTCAGTGGTTTTAAACGGTAGGTGTTTGCTACAGACCGTCACAGCAAGCCTTACAGATCACTGGCTACGAACAACACTATCTGACGCGCGCAACAAGTGGACATCTATCATGCATCCCGCGTACCACACATGGCTCAGGTGCTACCGGTCCCAACTCTCTTGGAATGTTATTCAAAGTACAATATGACTACCCTGCACTCCCACGGCACCTCCCAACTCAAACTCTGGCATCGTTGCCCACAGAGCCCCACTGGACACCTATTCCAAGACTTTGCACCGTTCTCTTTTTCCGCCCCAGTTTTGGTATCAACAATTCTACCGCCTTTTTATCATATCCGACTACTTTTCCCGGACTTCAGTTATGTCTACCGGTATTTACAACTTACAAGTTTGTATCAGATGAAAACGGTTTACAAACGGTTACGACAGCACAGCCCGCCCCATCGAAATTAAGCATCTACAATATATGCGGCGGCACATATAGAAGGCTTTTTCGAATCCGACGCCCAATCAGCGTAATATATCATAGCGAATGGCAAACAAATTAACCGAAATCGACTGCATCGCATTCATTTCGCTGACTCGGCCCTCTGCACCCACTGTGGAGTGGGTGACACCGACGACCACAGGTTTCCAATGTCTGGACGCTCGTGCGGCGTATTTTGGCGTTTCTTACACGCCAAACACCCACTCAGATCGACATCCACACACTTTTATTCCCGAAGGGGATTTTTTTTCCCACCACTTAAACTCACTCTGTGAACTAGATCTGTGGCCACTCGATACGTTATCTTTTTAATTCTGGCCGAAAGTCAGTGCTTGGATATTTGAATTGTGTCAACGAACGACACAGAGTCGTAACACGCAGCCCACGCTATCAGCAAATCTTTTAAAACCTTTAATGATCCGCCTCGTAGCTGGAACGTCCAAGACGTGAGAAGCTGAAACCTGATCTGAACCTATACGGGTTTAATTTTATGGCTCCCCAGCGGTTTCCTCCCCTTTACCCTTTCTCGTCCCCTCATAGCTCTAGGTTACTCGTACTGGGAGTAGAATCAGATATGGGCCACGACCTGAAGTGATTGTTTTTCTTTTACGGAGGCCAAAAGCGGCGGTGGCAATTTTTCTTCCCTTATTTGAATCCCTTTTCTACTCACCAGGGAAAAGATAAAAAATTGTGCTACCATGCACGGTTATTCCAAGATGCAACGAATACATTTTCCCAAAAAAGAGCCGGCCGGGGTGGCCGAGTGGTTCTAGGTGCTACAGCCTGGAACCGCGAGACCGCTATGGTCGCAGGTTCGAATCCTGCCTCGGGAATGGATGTTTGTGATGTCCTTAGGTTAGTTAGGTTTAAGTAGTTCTAAGTTCTAGGGGACTGATGACCTCAGAAGTTAAGTCCCATAGTGCTCAGAGCCATTTGAACCATTTGAACGCGAAAAAGAATAATAGTAAAAACAATAAAAAAGAAAAAAACTAAGCAGCAGATTCGGTTACGATTCCTGGCTTTGTTGAAATTCCCCTCTACATTTCAGTCTATATAAATAAAACCAGTTCTTTATGAGACCAGTAAAATTTCCGAAATTGTGTAATTTCATTTGAATGTTCATATGCAAATTCGTTTCATACCGTTCCTCTCTCAGGGGTTTAGCGCCGCTAACAGGGATAAGAGTGCCCAACCGAGGCGCTATGGAAGTAGTTAAATCAATATCGACGTATTAATAATAATGTTATATACAGGGAAAATAATTGTGTAGTTGATATTACAAAGAGAAGTGCCGAAGTAATAGGGTGATAGATTTCATGCACTCATAATTCTTTTGTTGGAAGCTAATACAGTGGTTCTGATGAAACTGTTCATTGTAGACTAATATCAGTTGCTTGTCAAGTTACGATTGAAGAAGCTTATACAGAGTATATAGTTAACACGGAGATTCATACAAGCGTTTAAAACACCCCAAAGCGATGTAGATAACGTTGAGACAAGCAATTTAATATAAGACACATGGGGCCGCAAATGTCAGGCTAATACCCTGAGAATAGCTGACACGTGTGGAACATGACGTCACCAGGTGATGTACTTCGCTGTTCGTGCAGCAGCTGGGCTTGTCGATCCTATCCTCGCCAGCAGGCAGCAGTGCTAAACGTCGCTCCGCTAGGGTAGTCGTTTTCGTTCCTGCATTATGCGATGTGACATGGTAGCGCTTGCGGTAGTGGTAATACAAGATTACGATAAATCGGTTTACATTTACGAAAACAGAATAACCTACGGGACGGATGTCTAGCACTGCCCCTACTAGCGAGAGCAGTATGGACAACCCCAGTCGCTACACGTGCAGTAAGGTACGTCGCCCGTTGACGTGAAATGCTGAGCAATTGTCATGTACGTTTGGGATATTTCCGGACGTTTGCGACCCCATGTGTCTTCACTAAATTACTTGCCTCAGCGTCATTTACGCTGCTTTAAGGTTTTTTTAAACTTTAATAAAAATCACACTGTATGTAATGACACATGCATTGTATCTAGCAAAATACTGTTTGCTTACAGTGAAAAGTGAATGCAAGTAAAATTTTCCTCCAGAGACTCCTTACTGATGAAGTAACTTATGTTTTCCCATTTGTCTTACATCACTGGAAATCACGAAGGACAAAAATGATACTACGGCTTTTTTTTTCTTTTTTATTTTCCTTTCGTTTATAGGTTGACAAATTTACATAAACGATGTTCTGTCTTGTCAACGAGATCGATTTGTTGCACCCTATTTTACTTATCGTTTTTCTTCTTCCGGCTCCTTATATGTTTTCCATGACTATTTATTTTGTGCTATTTATTTCACGTCTACATCCCAAATAACACGCGAATCTCCCTACCTTCCTATTTCTCATTTGTTCCTACGATTTTTCGTGATACTGCTAGCTTCTAATGCCAAAATAACTAGCTGTTCCGCTAGCCTTTCCCTGATTCTGGCAGTTGTTTTCCATAGTTTCTTGTTTACCTGTTACATCGGGACCAGTCGTCTTTCCTTGATAACTACGAGATACTGAACAAATCGTATGCTAATACAAATCAGTGCTGGTCCTTTTACTGCATCCAGATACGGATACGCTGAACAGACATATATTTTTATTGTAATATTTTCCTCTTTTTTGTTAGAATCGGAAGAATTGTAATTTTAAGCGCTCTGTTGCCAATATTTGCAACATAGGCTATACATTTTCAATAGCATTCATCGTAGTCTTAAGTTATGAATATATATCATTCATTTTCTACAGTGAATTTTAGAAATCATGAATTGTTCGCCTTATGTTTCTGTTTTAGTGCGACTCATCTCCGAAAAGACACATTTCGTTAGCTGACTGACTACAGCGTCATTTCGATTAAAAGATCTGAGATAGGAATACAACTAGTGTCACCAACTCTGCCTTACTAAAGACGTTTGCTGTCTGCGCGCACTGGTATATTTTAACGTTCATTATTCTTATACTCAGCCAGAGTGAATAAAACATGTTTGCTCCTAGAGTACTTCCCTGGTGAAGAGTTGTCCGTATTATCACAACAATGGGCAACACTCCTTATAACAGTGTATACTGAACATTGTCATTTGATCATGTACATCTACATCTACATCTACATGATTACTCTGCGATTCACATTTAAGTGCTTGGCAGAGGGTTCATCGAACCACAATCATACTATCTCTCTACCATTCCACACCCTAACAGTACGCGGGAAAAACGAACACCTAAACCTTTCTGTTCGAGCTCTGATTTCTCTTATTTTATTTTGATGATCATTCCTACCTATGTAGGTTGGGCTCAACAAAATATTTTCGCATTCGGAAGAGAAAGTTGGTGACTGAAATTTCGTAAATAGATCTCGCCGCGACGAAAAACGTCTTTGCTTCAATGACTTCCACCCCAACTCGCGTATTACATCTGCCACACTCTCTCCCCTATTACGTGATAATACAAAACGAGCTGCCCTTTTCTTGCACCCGTTCGATGTCCTCCGTCAATCCCACCTGGTAAGGATCCCACACCGCGCAGGAATATTCTAACAGAGGAGGAACGAGTGTAGTGTAAGCTGTCTCTTTAGTGGACGTGTTGCATCTTCTGTCCTGCCAATGAAACGCAACCTTTGGCTCGCCTTCCCCACAATATTATCTATGTGGTCTTACCAACTGAAGTTGTTCGTAATTTTAACACCCAGGTACTTAGTTGAATTGACAGCCTTGAGAATTGTACTATTTATCGAGTAATCGAATTCCAACGGATTTCTTTTGGAACTCATGTGGATCACCTCACACTTTTCGTTATTTAGCGTCAACTGCCACCTCCCACACCATAAAGCCATCTTTTCTAAATCGCTTTGCAACTGATACTGGTCTTAGGATGACCTTACTAGGTGGTAAATTACAGCACCATCTGGGAAAAAACTAAAAGAACTGCTTAGATTGTCACCCAAGTCATTTATATAGATCGGGAACAGCAGAGGTCCCAGCACGCTTCCGTGGGGATCACCTGGTATCACTTCAGTTTTACTCGATGATTTACCGTCTATTACTACGAACTGCGACCTTCCTGACAGGAAATCACGAATCCAGTCGCACAACTGAGACGATACCCCATAGGCCCGCAGCTTGATTAGAAGTCGATTGTGAGGAACGGTGTCAAAAGCTTTCCGGAAATCTAGAAATACGGAATCAACTTGAGATCCCCTGTCGATAGTGGCCATTACTTCGTGCGAATAAAGAGCTAGCTGCGTTGCACAAGAACGATGTTTTCTGAAACCATGCTGATTACGTATCAATAGATCGTTCCCTTCGAGGTGATTCATAATGTTTGAATACAGTATATGCTCCAAAACCCTACTGCAAACCGACGTCAATGACATAGGTCTGTAGTTCGATGGATTACTCCTACTACCCTTCTTAAACACTGGTGCGACCTGCGCAATTTTCCAATCTGTAGGTACAGATCTATCGGTGAGCGAGCGGTTGTATATGATTGCTAAGTAGGGAGCTATTGTATCAGCGTAATCTGAAAGGAATCTAATCGGTATACAATCTGGACCTGAAGCCTTGCCCGTATCAAGCGATTTGAGTTGCTTCGCAACCCCTAAGGTACCTACTTCTAAGAAACTCATGCTAGCAGCTGTTCGAGTTTCAAATTCTGGAATATTCCATTCGTCTTCCCTGGTGAAGGAATTTCGGAAAACTGCGTTCAATAACTCCGCTTTAGCGGCACAGTCGTCGGTAACAGTACCATCGGCACTGCGCAGTGGAGGTATTGACTGCGTCTTGCCGCTTGTGTACTTTACATACGACCAGAATTTCTTCTGATTTTCTACCAAATTTCGAGACAATGTTTCGTTGTGGAACCTATTAAAGGCATCTCGCATTGAAGTCCGTGCCGAATTTCGCGCGTCTGTAAATTTTAGCCAATCTTCGGGATTTCGCGTTCTTCTGAAATTCGCATGCTTTTTCCGTTGCCTCTGCAACAGCATTCGGACCTGTTCTGTGTACCATGGGGGATCAGTTCCATCTCTTACCAATTTATGAGGTATGAATCTCTCAATTGCTGTTGCTACTATATCTTTGAATTTGAGCCACAACTCGTCTACATTTGCATAGTCAGTTCGGAAGGAATGGAGATTGCCTCTTAGGAAGGCTTCTAGTGACACTTTATCCGCTTTTTTAAATAAAATTATTTTGCGTTTGTTTCTGGTGGATTTGGAAGAAACGGTATTGAGCCTAGCTACAACGACCTTGTGATCACTAATCCCTGTATCAGTCATGATGCTCTCTATTAGCTCTGGATTGTTTGTGGCTAAGAGGTCAAGTGTGTTTTCGCAACCATTTACAATTCGCGTGGGTTCGTGGACTAACTGCTCGAAATAATTTTGGGAGAAAGCGTTTAGGACAGTCTCGGAAGATGTTTTCTGCCTACCACCGGTTTTGAACAAGTATTTTTGCCAACATATCGAGGGAAGGTTGAAGTCCCCACCAACTATAACCGTATGAGTGGGGTATTTATTTGTTACGGGACTCAAATTTTCTCTGAACTGTTCAGCAACTATATCATCGGAGTCTGGGGTTCCGTAGAAGGAGCCAATTGTTAAGTTCGGCTGTTAAGTATAACCTCCACCCATACCAATTCGCACGGAGTATCTACTTCGACTTCACTACAAGATAAACCGCTACTGACAGACACGAACACTCCACCACCAATTCTGCCTAATCTATCTTTCCTGAACACCGTCTGAGACTTCGTAAAAATTTCTGCAGAACTTATTTCAGGCTTTAGCCAGCTTTCTGTACCTATAACGATTTCAGCTTCTGTGCTTTCTATTAGCGCTTGAAGCTCAGGGAGATTCCCAGCACAACAATTTACAACTACAATTCCGACTGTTCCTTGATCCAAGCACGTCCTGTATTTGCCATGCACCCTTTGAGATTGCAGCCCGCCCCGTACTTTCCCGAGACCTTCTAACCTAAAAAAACCGCCCATTCCACGCCACACAGCCTTCGCTACCCGTGTAGCCGCCAGCTGAGTGTAGTGAACTCCTGACCTATTCAGCGGAACCCGAAACCCCACCACCCTATGGCGCAAGTCAAGATATCTGCAGCCAATATGGTCGCAAAGCCGTCTGAGCCTCTGATTCAGACCCTCCACCCGGCTCTGCACTAAAGGTCCGCAGTCGGTTCTGTCAACGATGCTGCAGATGGTGAGCTCTGCCTTCATCTCGTAAGCAAGACCGGCAGCCTTCACCAAATCAGATAGCCGCTGGAATCCAGAGAGTATTTCCTCAGATCCAAAGCGACACACGTCATTAGTGCCTACATGCGCCACCACCTGCAGCTGGCTGCACCCTGTGCTCTTCATGGCATCCGGAAGGACCCTTTCCACATCAGGAATGACTCCACCCGGAACGGACACGGAGTGCACACTGGATTTCTTCCCCTCCTTAGCCGCCACATTCCTAAGGGGCCCCATTACGCGCCTAACATTGGAGCTCCCAACTACCAATAAGCCCATCCTCTGCGATTGCCCAGACCTTGAAGGCTGAGACTCATCCTCTGAAACAGGACAGGCAGCTGCATCTGGCTCAGCCAGAGACAGTACCTGAAACCTGTTTGTCAGACGCACTGGGGAGGCTTTCTGATCAGCCTCCAGGGACGTCTTTCACTGCCTGCCACGCCTTGGAGCTACCTCCCAATCAGCCACAGGCGAGGGCTCAGCCCCACTGTGGGCAGCAACTGGGGCAACCACAGTGGCAGACCGATCTGGGGACGGACGGGGTTGATATCCCCGTGATACCCAAGTCCGGCTCCCCACAGTGGTGCCCATTGGCAACAGCCTCAAGCTGTGCGACCGAAGTCAGCGCCGCCTGCAGCTATGAGCGAAGGGATGCCAACTCAGCCCTCATCTGAACACAGCAATCACAGTCCCTGTCCATTCTAATCGATGTTGAACAACAGTTACTGAAACACGAGTCTGTGCCTAGGTAACGCAAGGGAAACACGCAAAGAATGTATGAACTAACCTGTACAAATCGAATTAAGAATACTGGAGGTCACCTCCGGTTCTGTTATAGATCCACTGCTGCAAAATTAAAAATGGCTTATTGGAAATCGCTTTGTATTTAGCATGACGTTCAGTAGTAAAGTTAGGATGATAACACATTTAACATGTAAATAAGTATGGCAATTAAATCAGTAAGGTAGATCAAACTTTTTTTTGTCGTGGTCTGCAGTCTGAAGAGTGGTTTGATGCAGATCTCCATGAGGTGCAAGCCCCTTCGTCTCCAAATAACGACTTCAACCTACATCTTTCTGAATCTTCTAGCTGTTTTCGCCTCTTCGTCTCCCTATACGATTTTTACCACCCACACTTCTTTCCAATATTAAATTGGTGACCCCTTGATGACTCAGAATGTGTCCTGTCTACCGATCCCTTCTTTTGGTAAAGTTGTGCCACATTTTTTCTGTCTCCCCACTTCTCTTTAGTACTTTCTCATTAATTACGTGATCGACCCATCTAACCTTCATAATTCTTCTGTAGCATCACATTTAGAAAGCGTCTATTCTTTTTTTTTAATCTAAACTGTGTATGGTCCATGTTTCACTTGCATACATGGCTATTCTCCATGCAAATACATTCAGAGAACACTTCCTAACACTCAGTCTATATTCGATGTTAACAAATTTCTCTTCTTCATAAACGCTTTTTGCTATTGTCAATCTACATTTTATATCCTCTCTAGTTTAGCCATCAGTTATTTTGATGCCGAAATAGCAAAGCTCATCTATTACTTTAAGTGTCTCATTTCCTAATCAAATTCCCTCAGCATCACCTGATTTAATTCGGCTACATTCCATTATCCTCGTTTTGTTTTTCTTGATGTTCATCTTATATCCTCCTTTCAAGATACTGTCTATTCCGTTCAACTGCTCTTCCAAGTTCTTTATTGTCTCTGACAGAATTACAATGTCATCGGCAAATCTCAAGGTTTCGCTCCCCATATTTTACTCCTGCCATCTTCAGAATTTCAAAGAGAGTATTCCTGTCAACACTGTCAAAAGCTTTCTCTTAGACTACAAGTGGTATAAATATAAGTTTGCCTTTCCTTAACGTCTCTTCTATGACAAGTCGTATGGTATTTCCCGAGTGTTTCTATATTTAACTGGAATCCAAACTGATTTTCCTCAGTTCTACCAGTTATTCCATTCTTCTGTAGAGAATTCGTGTTAGTATTTTGCAACCATGACTAATTAAGCTGATAGCTCGGTAATTTTGACACCTGTCACCAACTGCTTTCTTTGTAACTGGAATTAGTACATTCGTCTTGAGGTCGGAGGATATTTTAACTGTCTCATACATCTTGCACAACAGGTGGAAGAGTTTTGTCATGTCTGGCTCTCCTGAGGCTGTCAGTAATTCTGACGGAATATCGTCTAGCACCAGGGCCTTGTTTCGACTTAGATCTTTCAGTGCTTTGTCAAGTTCTTCTCGCAGTGTCATATCTCCTATCTCCTCTTCATTTACGTCCACTTTTTTCCATAATATTGATTTCAAGCTCGTCTTCGTTAAACAGACTCGCTATACACTCCTTCCTCTTCCCTTCTTTGCCAAGGACTGGTTGACCGTCTGATCTCTTGATATTCATATAGTTGCCTCTGTTTTCTACAAGGTAATGTTCAATTTTTCTATAAGAATTATGTATCTTTCTCCTAGTGAAATATGTTTCCAAATCCTTACATTTGTCCTCTAGCCATTCCTGCTTAGCCATTTTGCACTTCCTGTCAATCTCATATTTTAAGACTTTGTATTCCCTTTCGCCTGCTTCATTTACTTCATTTTTATATCTTCTCCTTTCGTCTGTTATATTCTATGTCTCTTGTGCTATCCAACGATTTCTATTAGGCATTGTCTTTTTAGCTCATTGATCCTCTGCTGTCTTCACTATTTCATCTCTTAAAGCTACCCATTCGTCTTCTACTTTATTCCTTTACCCTGCTCTAGTCAACTGTTGCAAAATGCTCCCTCTGAATCTCTCAACAACCTCTGATTCTTTCAGCTTATCCAGGTCCTATCTCCTTAATTTCCTACCTTTTTTCATTTTCTTCAGTTTTAATATTTGCAGTTCATAACCTATAAATTGTGGTCAAAGTCCACAGCTGCATCCGGAAATGTCTTACAATTTAAGATTTGGTTCCTAAATCTCTGTCTAACCATTATATAATCAATCTGAAACATTTCGGTGCTTCTAGGTCTATTCCATATGTACGACCTTTTTTACTATTTCTAAACCAAGTGTTAGCGATGATTAATTTATGCTCTGTGCAAAATATCTACCAGGCGGCTCCCTCTTTCATTCCTTTCCCCCAGTCCATATTCACCTACTATTTTTCCTTCTCTTCATTTTCTTACTATCGGATTCCTGTGCCCCATCACAATTAAATTTTCGTCTCCTTTAATTATCTGAATTATTTCATTTACCTCATCATACAGTTATTCAATCCCTTCATCATCTGAGGAGTTATTTGACATTTAAACTTGTACTACTGTTGTAAGCTTTGGCTTCCTGTCTATCCTCAGTAGGATAATGCATTCACTATGCTGTTCATAATAGCTTACCCACATTCCTATTTTTATATTCGTTACTAAACACGCTCCTGCAATTTCTATGTATGACAAGTTTACAGTTGCGTTTACAACATTTATCTTCATTTTATTTCTTAGTATATACTAGTATCAGACCAAAGAAGACAAGGTAAGACCCCCCTCCACACCCCTGGGCTTGGGTCAGGTCTCCAAACAACAATGAGATTTCTAGGACAAAGGGTCCGTTGTTCTAGTATACCATTAAGACTCAGGCACGTAGCGATCCACTTGGCAAATAGGAAGGAAATTCCCCCTCCCCTCATCCATCTTAATATAAATACAGTTGTCATTTGTGTATGCCGTACCGAAAGGAGTATGTTTCTTTGGGGTCATAGTGTAGGTAATCCTCATAAATACTGTAATATGAAGATGGTATCTGTTCTTTCGGACATGTCCGAAAAATCACATACCATCTTCATATAATTAAGGCTAACCGGCCAGTGACCTTCTTCATCTGTGCTGGATGCACACGCATTGCCCGAACTCTTACGGGACTCGGTAAGATTGTCTGCCGCGAGTAAAGATTGTAACGCGCAGGGGCACTACAAATGTAGTGTGTGGACATGAAATTGAGAATATTGGTCTCACGGGGAGCGTGCACGGGACAAATCCTTGCAGTCGCACTGTCCTCTGTGTCCTCTATGGCTCAGATGGATAGAGCGTCTGCCATGTAAGGAGAAGATCCCGGGTTCGAGTCCCGGGCAGGACACACATTTTCAACTGTCCCCGTTGATGTCTTGATTTAATTACCATTTCATTATAAATAATGGTACCAATTTAGTTTAAGATATATTAACAATAACTTTTCTGATTCCTCCCCCACTCATTATGCTTTTATCCCTAGAGCCTCGCCATTCGCTATAGTGTGATGAAATTGCAGCAGAAGAGCAATCCTAAATATTAGCTCAACTACAAAGGTAAGATAGTTTGATGCGATTCAGTGCTGTGCTGTTCTCTGTGGATCAACATCTCTTGACTGGCGGATGTCTGCAGGCTGATATAAGAGTAATATACGTTTGGCAATGGTATCTTCTTCATCCTCGAAAACTCGGTATGTATTCCAGAAAATGGAATGTTGTGAACAAACTGTGACTGCCTGTAAGTCCTCTCACATAGGAAAGTACTTGAAAATCGAAATCATTTTCCAAAACGTAAATAAACATGAGACGCACAAGATGGTGCGTTAACAAAACCGAGCTTAACAGCTTCCTCAATGTACCAAATATGGAGTTGCCACGTTCTCCCTCCGTTATTAGTCACAGAAACGTAATCCATCGCAAGAGCAAAACTTATTCACTGAACAACGAGCGATGCTGCCACACCGCGAAGGGAACAATTACGATGTAATTAGTATAAAAACATTCACAGCGGCCACCACACAACGCACCATATCGCGCAGGGCGAGGTTACCTCTCTCCGGCCATTAGCAGCGAGTGGGGGCAATGTCGCTACAGGCCGCCTCTGGTACCATCATCTCTTTGAGACGGCCGCGGACATTCACCAGGCTGTCCAGCACTGCCGCAGCCCACCACAAGGGAGAAAAAGTTGCTGTCAGCCGCCTCGTGGGACCACAGCAAAGCATCAAGCACTGGGCGTGTCTTATGTCGGCCGATAGCCAACTGGTATCACAACCAGCATACAGAAATAGCAACTCCCGCCCATTCACACAGCCACCCTCCAGGTTCCGATCGTGATATGAGGCGACACGTGGCGGGGTCACATATCTCCGGGAATGAGCTAATAATGGGGGAAACCCCACACTGACGCCCTGGGTCACTAAGAATCAGCCTCTCTACTTCGCCCCCCCCCCCCCCCCCGCCCCTTTAGCCACGCAAACATCCTTTTGTTCCAGGGAATAAGAGGAAGCAGCAGAGGTATCCAACTTATAAAAGATAACAAACATCCAGTGATTATGTTCAACACTCTAGCCGGATCAACAACTGTAAGATACTTGTGAATAAGCATCTGGAGCGAGCTAATGTATTTTTCGCATTGGGATTCATTTGCAGTAACATGTTTCGTTTTCCACGCAAGAACTGAGCTACGAAGCACCTATTAAACTGATGTTTTTTTTTTTTTTAAATTAAAGGACATCTTAAGTACACCCTGAGCTGCAATAGAAATGTTTATATGCCAATATCGGTGTTTGGGTTTATAACCCACCATTATGGCATCTGATACAGAGGAATAAACAATTGGATGTATATCGATTTCCACAGAACGACAACTGCGTATGTAGTAGCAGCAATATAAGTCTACTTACATTATTTACCTATGTAGCAGTGACATATACAACATTTAATATGGAAAGATCTGAAATCTTTCCTATCACATAGTATACAGATTGTCATGTATGGAGCTGCTGTCAAATCTTAGGCAATAACAATTCTTGATAAATTTTGACATAACCGTAGTATAGTGAATATAGTGTAAACATGGAACTGAGAGGTCAAAGAGTCTACATTACCAGTCATTTGTTATTTCTAAGATCATGTTTAATTATATCTGTGAAATGCATTCATATACGTAAATTACAATTTTCGACAATTGGCGTGTGTAAACTAAACATAAAAAACGTTGAAAATTGCAAAATAATCGAACAAACCACATCAAATTATACCCGCATATCACTGCTGTATTCATAATGTAAGTAGACTTATATTACTGCTATTATATATGCAGCTTTCATTTTCTAGAAACTGATGTACATATAGTTCTTTGTTGCTCTGTATCACACGTCTCTGATGATGGGTTATCAACTAGAAAAACTATTTTGGCAAGTAAACATTTCTAGTGGAGCTCATAGCGTATAGAAGATGGCCTTTAATAAATATCTGAAAGCTGTTGGTGTATGTTAACAGGTACATTAAAATACACGAAGGATGTTCAGTAGCGCCAGTATATCAAAAACATAACATATACATTGAGGTGACAAAAAGCCATGGGACACCTCCTAATATTGTATCGTACCTCCTTTTACCCCGAATAGTGCAGCACCTGGAGTTCGCATGGACTCAACAATAGCCACCTGCAGTAATACTGAGTCATGCTGCCTCTAAAGCCGTCATAAACTGCGAAAGTGTTGTCGGTGCAGGACTTTATGCATGAGCTGACCTCTCGGTAATTCCCCATAAGTGTTCAACGGGATTCATGCCGGTCGAACTGGTTGGCCAAACCATCATTGTTCAGAATCTTCTTCAAACAACTGTGACCCATCGACATGGCGCATGTCATTCATAGAAATTTCGTCGTTTTTTGGGTATATGAAGTCAATGAAAGGCTGCAAACAGTCTCCGTAGCCAAACATAACCATCTGGTATCAATGATCGGTTCATCTGGACCAGACAGCCCACTCCATTCCCTGTAAAAACAATCCACACCATTATGGAGCCACCACCAGATTGCACAGTGCCTTGCTGACACCTTGGGTCTATGACTTCATGGGGTTTGTACCACACTAGAACTCTACCATCAGCTTTTACCAGTTCAAATCGGGACTTATCTGAGCAAGCCACAGTTTTCCAGTCCTGTAGGATCCAATCGATATTGTGACCAGTCCAGGAGAAGCGCTCCAGGTGATCTCGTGCAGTTAGCAAAGACACTCGCGTCAGTCGTCTGCTGCCATAGCCCATTAACGCCAAATTTCGCAGAACTGTCGTAACGGAGACATTCGTCGCATGTCCCACACTGATTTATGCGATTATGTCGTGCAGTGTTCCTTGTCTGTTAGTACTGACAACTCTACGCAAACGCCACTGTTCTCGTTCGTTAAGTGAAGGCTGTCGGTAGCTGCGTTATCCGTGGCGAGAGGAAATGCTTGAAATGTGGCATTCTTTGTACATCTTGACACCGTGGATCTCCGAATATTCAGTTCTCTAAAGATTTCCGAAATGGAATGATGCATCTAGCTCCAACCACCATTCCGCATTGAAAGTCTGTCAATTCCCATAGTGCGACCATAGGATTCGTTTATGATAGGCCTAACCACAACATTCAAGTCGTAAAGTTTCGAAGTAAAAAACTTTTCCACATTAATATATGATTTCAGATGCCAAACTGAAACCCAGAAAACGATGGCTTGTGGTAACAAGGTATATAGAAAACACTTTTTCTGTTTTTCAAGTCCGCTAATACTGCCTTCATATTTATTTGTGCACAAGTAATAAAGAGAACTTTTCCTGTTTAATAGAAGGAAAATAAAAGCCCACTAATGATACTGAAACTTCACCGAAACATGTCTGGTACATAGGAGAAAAGGTAAAATTGTATTTTGTTCAAGGCGGACCCACTAACAAAAAGTCCAAGGGTATCTAGTATAGGCTATGTATTGCCTTTTGCCGGCCGTGGTGGTCTAGCGGTTCTAGGCGCTCAGTCCGGAACCGCGCGACTGCTACGGTCGCAGGTTCGAATCCTGCCTCGGGCATGGATGTGTGTGATGTCCTTAGGTTAGTTAGGTTTAAGTAGTTCTGAGTTCTAGGGGACTGATGACCACAGATGTTTAGTCCCATAGTGCTCAGAGCCATTTGAACCAGCCATATTGCCTTTTGCGGATGCTGTTCGGTATCCTTGTATACGCCTAAGCACGGAGCTGTATGGCAGGTCGGAGCTGCTGACACGCCAGGCGGGGGAAAGTTCGTCTGAAGTCCGAAAGCTGCTCGGAGGTAGCACTTGCTTTGTGGTAGGTCGCGTCTGGTGGAGTGCTGGGCTGCAGGGCTAGACAGACGGGCATCTATAACGTTGTGTTGCGCGCATTCGATCATTAAAGCGGTAGGATTAGAAAACAAACCCCTGCACACATCCATAGGCGGTACTATACCAAACAACATCATTCTAGACGTAATTTGTCACCTAGGCTTCTTTCTATGACAGTGGCATGCTATTGAACATCGATTTCGAGTAAGTACCTAAGGATTGCTAAGCAATATCCCTTATCACGCTTAGACATCCAAAGAATTTATATGAGGAATTGCCAAGTAAATAAAAAATAATGTTATACAATTTATGGGTACTGTTATTCTGTTTTATGCGTATTTCGACAGGAATGCGAATGGAATAGCCTTAAGTGGTTTATTTTGTTATTTCTCAGGCGGTAGTTCTAATCATAGCTAATACACATGACATTTATATCGATATACACATTAGCCCTCGTAATTGTGAATAGGAAAGTACTCACATTAATGACGGCGTCAGAATCAATGTGACGAATAAAGACTGTTAAATCCTAATTTTCATGTAACTACTTCCATATACACTCATGGAAATTGAAATAAGAACACCGTGAATTCATTGTCCCAGGAAGGGGAAACTTTATTGACACATTCCTGGGGTCGGATACATCACACGATCACACTGACAGAACCACAGGCACATAGACACAGGCAACAGAGCATGCACAATGTCGGCACTAGTACAGTGTATATCCACCTTTCGCAGCAATGCAGGCTGCTATTCTCCCATGGAGACGATCGTAGAGATGCTGGATGTAGTTCTGTGGAACGTCTTGCCATGCCATTTCCACCTGGCGCCTCAGTTGGACCAGCGTTCGTGCTGGACGTGCAGACCGCGTGAGACGACGCTTCATCCAGTCCCAAACATGCTCAATGGGGGACAGATCCGGAGATCTTGCTGGCCAGGGTAGTTGACTTACACCTTCTAGAGCACGTTGGGTGGCACGGGATACATGCGGACGTGCATTGTCCTGTTGGAACAGCAAGTTCCCTTGCCGGTCTAGGAATGGTAGAACGATGGGTTCGATGACGGTTTGGATGTACCGTGCACTATTCAGTGTCCCCTCGACGATCACCAGTGGTGTACGGCCAGTGTAGGAGATCGCTCCCTACACCATTATGCCGGGTGTTGGCCCTGTGTGCCTCGGTCGTATGCAGTCCTGATTGTGGCGCTCACCTGCACGGCGCCAAACACGCATACGACCATCATTGGCACCAAGGCAGAAGCGACTCTCATCGCTGAAGACGACACGTCTCCATTCGTCCCTCCATTCACGCCTGTCGCGACACCACTGGAGGCGGGCTGCACGATGTTGGGGCGTGAGCGGAAGACGGCCTAACGGTGTGCGGGACCGTAGCCCAGCTTCATGGAGACGGTTGCGAATGGTCCTCGCCGATACCCCAGTAGCAACAGTGTCCCTAATTTGCTGGGAAGTGGCGGTGCGGTCCCCTACGGCACTGCGTAGGATCCTACGGTCTTGGCGTGCATCCGTGCGTCGCTGCGGTCCGGTCCCAGGTCGACGGGCACGTGCACCTTCCGCCGACCACTGGCGACAACATCGATGTACTGTGGAGACCTCACGCCCCACGTGTTGAGCAATTCGGCGGTACGTCCACCCGGCCTCCCGCATGCCCACTATACGCCCTCGCTCAAAGTCCGTCAACTGCACATACGGTTCACGTCCACGCTGTCGCGGCATGCTACCAGTGTTAAAGACTGCGATGGAGCTCCGTATGCCACGGCAAACTGGCTGACACTGACGGCGGTGGTGCACAAATGCTGCGCAGCTAGCGCCATTCGACGGCCAACACCGCGGTTCCTGGTGTGTCCGCTGTGCCGTGCGTGTGATCATTGCTTGTACAGCCCTCTCGCAGTGTCCGGAGCAAGTATGGTGGGTCTGACACACCGGTGTCAATGTGTTCTTTTTTCCATTTCCAGGAGTGTAGTTATGGACAAGTGAAATTCACGTCGTAGTAAGTACCGCAGTAGATATCAATCATAGGCAATATTGCGATGTTCCTCAATAGTGACACAGTTTTTCAGTAAATGTTGTAGGTGCCTAATGGTCTGTTCTCACATTTAAAAAGAACTTTAAACTGCCCCGATTGACTGACACAATATCGTAGTAACAGGATTACCAATCAATCAAAGAAAATGTAGATATATTTCTAAGATAAGTGAATACCCGAAAGCAAATGGTGTATTAACTAAAACAAGTAACTGAAGAAAATTTTTTTATTAGACTTTAATTCGTTTGCCATTAAACCAAACCGTCTCTTTAAACTATTATAAGGAAGGACAGGAACGAAAAAAATCTTTGCTACAGAACAATTATACGGAGTAACAGAAACGAAAAATTAATACGAAATTTGGACTATCGAACCATGGATCTGATTACGCAACTATCAAATCTCCCAATAACATCCGCAGGCTTGGGTAACTACTCTGAATTGATATTAGCTTCTGTAAAGGTAATCACCCATGTATCCATAAACACTCTATGGATCTATGAATCTGGAAATGTCAGCTTGTGATGTAGCTGATGGCATTTACAAAGATCATTCAAAACTTTCTCCTTTAGGTATTACATTCCTTCAGAACTAGATTACGGAAAAGAGCAACTAAGTCAATAACAACGTCACATACTAGGATGACAGATGCTCAGAACAGCGAGAACTCCGTTCCTGTAAACCATAAATGCCATATTTACTTTTTTATATCTAATATTTTAACTTTACATAATCTTGGAGATTGGCTGCGAGCAACGCTTAAAATGGACGTTACAATGTACACTCGACAGCAAAAAAAGTGGGTCATGACTGAATTCCAAAGTGCAGGCTGTACCTTAAAGTATGCATCCAACATAGCATGTATGTGTTGCACATCGTCGCAACCCTCCACAGTATAGTCGTTGTAAGATACACAATGGGTACCGCTAGAGACTACTAGAGAACACCGGTCTTTATGACAGTCTGTCCAGATGTAAAGTAACACCACGATAGTACAGAAGAGATCAGACAGTTCTTAACGTTTGTAAACTAAACTTTATTACAATAAATGACATTTCAAACGCTATGGGACAACTAATTTTGTCACATAAATCGTTCAGTAATCCTTAGGCACAATTAAATATTTGAGACAGTATATGGATTTATAAAGTTGTATGGCAATTGGAAACAAGTTCTTTGCTGTCTTAAAGGTTTACCCAACACATGCTGAACGTCGTTCAACGTTCAACGGGGAGTGGTTTCGCACCAACATTATGTAATACTAAGCAGTTAAAAGAAAACGTGATTAACGGCGGCAACCACTCTACGGAAATCCCAACATTAACAGCGAATCACAAGTAATATCATTGTTCAGCCACGGGTCGTAACACATCTGAAATGTAACGTCCACTGTTCAAAGCGCCGTCAATGCGAACAATGGGTGACCAATGGCACCCCATACCATCACGCCGGATGATACGCCAGTATGGCGATGACGAATACACCCTTCCAATGTGCGTTCACCGCGATGTCGCCAAACACGGATGCGACCATCATGATGCTGTAAACATAACCTCGATTCATCCGAAAAAATGACGTTTTGCCATTCGTGCACAAAGGTTCGTCGTTGAGTACCATCGCAGGCGCTCTTGTCTGTGATGCAGCGTCAAGGGTAACCACAGCCATGGTCTCCGAACTGATAGTCCATGATGCTGCAAACGTCGTCGAACTGTTCGTGTAGATGGTTTTTTGTCTTGCAAACGTCCCCATCTGTTGACTCAGGGATCGAGACGTGGCTGCACGATCCATTACAGCCATGCGGATAAGATGCCTGTCATCTCGACTGCTAGTGATACGAGGCCGTTGGGATCCAGCACGGCGTTCCGTATTACCCTCCTGAACCCACCGGTTCCATATTCTGCTAACAGTCATTGGATCTCGACCAACGAGAGCAGCAATGTCGCGATACGATAAACCGCAATCGCGATTGGCTACGATTCGGCCTTTATCAGAGTCTGAAACGTGATGGTACGCATTTCTCCTCCTTACACGAGGTATCACAACAACGTTTCACTAGGCAACGCCGGTCAACTGCTGTTTGTGTATGAGAAATCGGTTGGAAATTTTCCTCATGTCAGCAAGTTGTAGGTGTCGCCACCGGCACCAGCCTTGTGTGAATGCTCTGAAAAGCTAATTATTTGCATATCACAGCATCTTCTTCGTGTAGGTTAAATTTCGCGACCGTAGCACGTCATCTTCGTGGTGTAACAATTTTAATGGCCAGTCGTGTACTATTGAGATACGCTTATCGGTTAGATACCTTTCAGAGTAGATAACTTGAAAATAAAGAGTGGAACTATTAATATTTGGGATGCAGTGCGTGTTCTGTATTTCTTGTCAGATTTGGTTCTTGGGACAAGACACGTTTTCAAATTCACCTAATTAGTTAAAACATAAAACGTAGGTTTTGAATCTCTCTGAAAAATTTATGCGGGCGCCCAAGGTCTATTGTATTATTTAGCAGGTAACGCTGGCAATGGGCGAGAAATTTCAATACTGGCCCGAAGTCATCTGATTTCCACCGATTCCTTCACTACGAGAAAAGGGCCAAGTTATGTTGGGCATATAGTACTTTTGCTACATATATGATAAATCTGCTGTGTACTGTTTGAAGATATTAAACCGCTCATCTACCTCCAGTAACTTATATTCGGTGCCTACAGTTATGCAAATTAATATTCGTAAATAAATAAAAATTACAAGCATTTGGATTTCTGTGGTCCAGCTAACTGTCTACTGTACAAAGATGAAGTTAGAGAAGCAAGGTGCAGGCACAAAACTTTGGGTGTCCAATGACCAAAAACCATTGCTTGAGTGCCTCCAGTACAATAATCTAAACATTCTTTCACTCGGTAGTCAATACCGAATTTTCAGGAACTCCATATTGTCAAAAGGGAATTCAATAACACCATGCGTGGTAAGCTATAGTAACCTGTCAGGACCCTGTTTATTTGTCGAGACACATGAACACAGCTAATCATGGCTGAGCAGTGCTCGCATCAGTCTTCGCCCATGTTTGAGTAATTCCAGTTCCCAACGATACCAGGTCCTATCACAGCTACTGGAACATATCCTAGTCAGTTAGTCTGTTTTCTTGTATCGAAAACGTGATCAAGGTGTTCCCCTCTTTCTCCAGTATTACTTTGTTACTTAGGATTCGCCTAATAACATAGTGGTCTTCCCGTTTCCAACTTTCTGCAATTTCTGAGGCCATAGAGCTGTTTAGGGAAGGACAGATACTCTTCACATATCTTCGATTCTCTAAATCAGCACTGGTCTCTAAAACCGCACAATTCATTTGTTAAGGATACACATGTTTACAGGTATAAATTCATAAATATTCTGCCGCATGCCTTGCTGGATTAGCTCCCGTGGAAGAAAGCATTCATCGTATGATTAGATGATTTAGGAATGTCTATCAGTTAATGAAACACAAAAACTTTTTGACGAACTCTAGACTTTCGTGCATCATTTCCCTAAAACACGATAGTTGACAATCCCTCTTTTACTAGTGCCACTTGACAATTTTTGAAACTAGGTTTCACCTATACTTCCACTTACGTGAACCATATGACTGAAACGAGATAAGAATCAAAAACTGCATTTTCCCAGTGTCCTACCAATGTGACACGCTTTATCTGCGATTGAGTGTATCATTCCATTGAACATTCCCACAGTTGTCTGTGCTAACTGAGTCCTGTTGTGAATCACTGAAATGTTGCTATAAGATACTACGTTTTAGTTGTTTCTGAAATTCAATGTCCCAGTGAGTAAGTCTGGTCCAGAAGGCTTTTATCAGTTGCATCTATTGTCTGTACCTAGTGAGATGGTACCTTTTATCTGAATGCAGTATTTTGACACGTACCACTGACTTAATGGACGGTACCTCGAGATAAGACATGCTCCAACACTGGTCGCCTTTTTGATTCCAGTGCTGAAGAACGAGCTGATGCTGCACGAGGCGGTGATCAAGAACGACGCTGAAGGAGTCCGCAAAGTACTCAAGGAGCCACTCGACGTCAACTCGAGGAACAACGTGAGTTTCCCACTCACATCTCATTACTTCCAAATCAACCTATATCGTACACCGCTTTTGCGCAAAATATCGTGCAACGATAGTTACAAGAAAGAGCAAGATGTAATTGAATTTTTTTGATTACCTCTGAATCTAAAACCGTTTGGTATTGTAGAGTAATTTTACTGCACATTTCATTATTTTTCCATGTAAATCTCCTGTAAAGGTCATTGAACAGCCAAATAAATTGATCAGAAAGTAAGGTAATAGTATGGATATTGAACCTCAGGTTTAATCTAGAATCGTAAATTCCTCTAATTTTTTGACGATCATTACACGCAATGCTGGTATTAAGAAGTAATATGTTCTTTCAGTTGTCGGAGGGTTAGCATTAAAATAAAACCAAATATGATGTACAGTGCTTTTTATTAGAGCGTCTTTCCTCTAGATATGTTTAATCTTTCTGAGACAGTCCTGCGTTACTTGAATAATATTATGAAGAACCAACTAGCTCTTGATATACAATATCTGCTTTTTATGTGGTAATGAGTAACCTTTTAAATATCCCGCCATCAGCCGCGCGAATGCCAATTTTTCCACAGGTGCTTCTGCCGCATATCTTTCGGCCACCCTTGTGCTCACTGCAAGGGTAGATTTACTACGAGGATGGGCGGATGATACACGACCCAGATATCAGTGAAAGAATTTTTACTCGCACGGCTGCATGCCCCAATTTAAGGAATTAACCATAGCTCACAATTAAACTTTCTGCAATAGCAGGTCAGCAACTGGAAGCAGTTAATACCATAAATTATCTGGGAGTACGCATTAGGAGTGATTTAAAATGGAATGATCATATAATGTTGATCGTCGGTAATGCAGATGCCAGACTGAGATTCATTGGAAGAATCCTAAGGAAATGCAATCCGAAAACAAAGGAAGTAGGGTACAGTACGCTTGTTCGCCCACTGCTTGAATACTGCTCAGCAGTGTGGGATCCGTACCAGATAGGGTTGATAGAAGAGATAGAGAAGATCCAACGGAGAGCAGCGCGCTTCGTTACAGGATCATTTAGTAATCGCGAAAGCGTTACGGAGATGATAGATAAACTCCAGTGGAAGACTCTGCAGGAGAGACGCTCAGTAGCTCGGTACGGGCTTTTGTCAAAGTTTCGAGAACATACCTTCATCGAAGAATCAAGCAGTATATTGCTCCCTCCTACGTATATCTCGCGAAGAGACCATGAGGATAAAATCAGAGAGATTAGAGCCCACACAGAGGCATACCGACAATCCTTCTTTCCACGAACAATACGAGACTGGAATAGAAGGGAAAACCGATAGAGGTACTGAAGGTACCCTCCGCCACACACCGTCAGGTGGCTTGCGGAGTATGGATGTAGATGTAGATGTAGATGGTCAGAAACAGTCTATATGGCTTCTCAGAGTGTTGCAAGGTAGGTTCTGCTGAGAAATAATTGTTAAGAAAAAAATTCGATACGTAGCTACGTTTCAGGGTTAATTAGCATTGATGGCAGCCAATCAGAGCGTTGCGAGCGTAGATTCAAGTGGCCCGCGAGACGCAATTTGTGCCAGTTGTCTCATAGTGTAGCTGTCAGCACTGGAGACTGCTCAACCTTTGGCTCTCGCTCTACCGTCCCTTGTCCACTTTTTTTTATCACTGTCTTGTTCGGTTTTAGGAAACCACACGAAGCACATGTCTGGCGACATCGTCTCTGGCGGGCCTCTTCAGTTAGCGCGAGCAACGGCCTGACTGCCCAATTTCAATGCTGATGAACTCGGAAACGGCTCAACGCATCCAATTTTTTCTTGACATCTGTTTCCCAGCACAACCTACCCTGCAACAGCCTTACAAGCTTTTCAGTTTCTGACAATACTGTACATCTCTTCAATACTCTTAATGTTTAAGCCATGATGATAAAGAAATTATTGTAATAAGAATTCCAAAACTGAGCTGCTTTGAGGATAGATTGTTAATTCATATAGTTTCTTCTAATTAATCTAGGACTCGTATCTGTCTCCATCACAGCTGGATTCAAAAGCCGTTTTACGTCAAACCACTACGGTCGGATGTATCACGGGTGTGACATACCAATAACGTAAAGAGATAGGCGATAGTGTATTCAATCGTCAGGTCATTTCGTGTACTGAAGTCCGCTAAAAACATTAATTTTGCTTGTGCTGTTTGTTACATACCATGGGAATTAGAGAAGTGTGATAGGAGGAAGAATATTTCTGGTCAGGTGGGTTCAGTTTCCCCACTGGTAAAGCAAATAGGGCTGACGTCTCCTCCTCCTCCTCCTCCTCCTTCTTCTTCTTCTCCTTGTATGCACATATTAATTCTGTTTGCTGCTTTATGTTATCTAACCAAGATATCCTTCTTCGCCCTTTTACCATCGATCTTCCCTTCTAGTATCAGTTGTGGAAGGACAAATTTGATGTTCCCCAGGATACGCCACGGGTCTGCAGTTTTCTTTTTTCTTGAACCTTCTCGCTCTTAGTGTATTCGTAACAATAGATCAGTGTTAATTATTTTTGCATCCTGCGATAAATCCACGTTTTAAAGGCTACTATTTTCTTTGCTATTGACATATTTACTGTCCATTCTTCAGAATCCATAGAAGTACGTCACCACATGTAGCATCTTACAAATCGAACTTTAAGGTTTAGGTCCAGATTTGTACTTGTGAGAATTTTCTTGAAATTTACGAAATCTGGGCGTTGTTTGCGCATTTCTTGTCCAGTATTTACATAGCCCTATACCTGAGAGGTATCAAGTGTCTTCCGAAAAATGTTCTAATAATGAATATCAAAATAGGGATGTCGGCCAACAGCTATGAACAGCATAGTGAAGTATTATTGTAGCGACGATAGTCACAAAACCAACTTCCACAAGGGTAGTACTAGCGTATATGTCTACTAGCATCATAACTGATGAAGAGGGGAAAGAATATTAGATGAAATGAAAGAAATTAATGTGAGCGTTAAGAGAAATGAAAATTTAATTGTTTTGGGAGACTAGAATTAGGTAGTAGGAAAGAGAGTAGAAGGAAGAGGATGCCGACTAGTGGAATTTTGCGCAGAGTGCAACCTAATCGTAGATAACACTTGGTTTTATAATCGTGAAAAAAGGCTGTATACGCCTTAGAGAGATGGAGATAGCAGAACGTGGTAAGAATGAGATTAAGAAACTAGGTTTTACACCGCAAAATACATCTAGGAGTAAATGTGGATTCTGACCATAACTTGTTGGTTGTGAACTACGGATTAAAACAAGAAATTGCATAAAAGCAGGAAAATGAGTATATATACTCACTGATAAAAATCGCGCAATTCCGAAGAAATAATGAATGTAGAGTAATGAAATTTCGGGAATACACTTGTCTGGGTAACACGTTTAAATACACTCCTGGAAATGGAAAAAAGAACACATTGACACCGGTGTGTCAGACCCACCATACTTGCTCCGGACACTGCGAGAGGGCTGTACAAGCAATGATCACACGCACGGCACAGCGGACACACCAGGAACCGCGGTGTTGGCCGTCGAATGGCGCTAGCTGCGCAGCATTTGTGCACCGCCGCCGTCAGTGTCAGCCAGTTTGCCGTGGCATACGGAGCTCCATCGCAGTCTTTAACACTGGTGGCACGCCGCGACAGCGTGGACGTGAACCGTATGTGCAGTTGACGGACTTTGAGCGAGGGCGTATAGTGGGCATGCGGGAGGCCGGGTGGACGTACCGCCGAATTGCTCAACACGTGGGGCGTGAGGTCTCCACAGTACATCGATGTTGTCGCCAGTGGTCGGCGGAAGGTGCACGTGCCCGTCGACCTGGGACCGGACCGCAGCGACGCACGGATGCACGCCAAGACCGTAGGATCCTACGCAGTGCCGTAGGGGACCGCACCGCCACTTCCCAGCAAATTAGGGACACTGTTGCTCCTGGGGTATCGGCGAGGACCATTCGCAACCGTCTCCATGAAGCTGGGCTACGGTCCCGCACACCGTTAGGCCGTCTTCCGCTCACGCCCCAACATCGTGCAGCCCGCCTCCAGTGGTGTCGCGACAGGCGTGAATGGAGGGACGAATGGAGACGTGTCGTCTTCAGCGATGAGAGTCGCTTCTGCCTTGGTGCCAATGATGGTCGTATGCGTGTTTGGCGCCGTGCAGGTGAGCGCCACAATCAGGACTGCATACGACCGAGGCACACAGGGCCAACACCCGGCATCATGGTGTGGGGAGCGATCTCCTACACTGGCCGTACACCACTGGTGATCGTCGAGGGGACACTGAATAGTGCACGGTACATCCAAACCGTCATCGAACCCATCGTTCTACCATTCCTAGACCGGCAAGGGAACTTGCTGTTCCAACAGGACAATGCACGTCCGCATGTATCCCGTGCCACCCAACGTGCTCTAGAAGGTGTAAGTCAACTACCCTGGCCAGCAAGATCTCCGGATCTGTCCCCCATTGAGCATGTTTGGGACTGGATGAAGCGTCGTCTCACGCGGTCTGCACGTCCAGCACGAACGCTGGTCCAACTGAGGCGCCAGGTGGAAATCATGGCAAGCCGTTCCACAGGACTACATCCAGCATCTCTACGATCGTATCCATGGGAGAATAGCAGCCTGCATTGCTGCGAAAGGTGGATATACACTGTACTAGTGCCGACATTGTGCATGCTCTGTTGCCTGTGTCTATGTGCCTGTGGTTCTGTCAGTGTGATCATGTGATGTATCTGACCCCAGGAATGTGTCAATAAAGTTTCCCCTTCCTGGGACAATGAATTCACGGTGTTCTTATTTCAATTTCCAGGAGTGTAGTTAATATTGCAAGATTGCAGGTTAATGTAAGCTCGAGATAAGCCATTGCAAATGTGAAATCCTGATAAACTAATAACAGGTGTAGCCGCCAGAGTGTTGAATGTAAGCATGCAAAAATGCATCCATTGTGATGTACATGTGCTAGGTGTCAGTATGTGGGATGGACTTCCATGCCTGTTCCACTTGGTCGATCAATATAGGGCTGCATTCCTCCCAAGTCTTTCAGAAATATTGCACAAGGAACCCCCAGCTTCTCGTAGCCCTATTGAGCAACCTCTACCAAACTCAGTGAGGTGCTGACAACGGAATCTTTTTCGGCTTAAAGGCACTCTTGATTAACATCAGATCACTACATCCAATCTCAAAGGCAACGAACGCTCACGACCATTACAGCATAGGCCACTACCGCCACTCTTAGGCTTCTGGTACGAAATTTTAATGGATATCACCTGTCAGATGTATCAACACGCCCAGTAACTTCGTTTATGGCGTACAACTCTTCTTAGTGTGGTGATTTTTTTCTCTTCAGTGTATGACCCCTCTAACTTGAAATAATCGACCGTTGGTGAGAGTTTCAAAGAGATCATTACATAACTATTGAGTGAAATAGGGGAAACGAATACAATGGGAGATGTGTGGATAACTTTGAGAGGCGAAATTGTGGAGGAAGAAAAGGCAAAAAGAGAAATGCAAACAGAAATCCTGCGTTAATGTACGAGATGCTGCACACAACTGAAGAAATTAGAAAATGATCAGTAGAGACGGTGAGAGAAAATGGCCGCTACTAAACAAAGAAGGGGAGGCCGAAAGATGTGAATATTACTGAACCATCAGCTTGATAAGTCAAGGTTGCAAAATAATAGTACGCATTTTTAGAGGAGAATACAAATACAGGTGAGAAACGCTTTTGGATTCCAAAGAAATGTACGAAACCGCAAGGCAATACTGACCCTGTGATCTATCTAATATGATATAGAAATGCAAATGCACATGTACAATATTGGTATAATTAAGGACAGGTTTTGACTATTTTGTCCGCAGCTCGTGGTCTTGCGGTAGCGTTCTCGCTTCCCGCGCACGGGGTCCCGGGTTCGATTCCTGGTGGGGTCAGGAATTTTTCCTGCCCGAGATGACTGGGTGTTGTTGTTTCGTCCTCATCATCCTCATTCATCCCCATTACGGTTGAAGGAAGGAAACGGCAAACCACCTCCACTAAGACCTCGCCTAGTACAGCGATGCGGGTCTCCCGCATCGTCCCCTATGCTCCTCGGAGTATAGGATCTCATCTCTCGACACTGTTCACAGCACGCCTTGAAATTCTGAATCTAGGAGGGCCTGAACACAGGCAGTGGAATGTAATCTGCAATCTGTGTAGAAACTAGATTGCTGTACAAAGCGTCGAGGGCATGAAAGTGAGACAGTAATTGAGATGGGATGGAGCTAAGCTTGTAGCATATTCCCCATGTTATTAAGCCTGTACAATGAGCAGGAAAGGAAGGAAATCTACGAGGAACTTGGAAAGGGAAATGAAGATCAGGGGAAAGAATTAAGAGCTTTGAGGTTTACTGATGACATTGTAATTCTGTCAAAGACGATAAAGGACTTAGAACAGAAGCTGAATTGAGTCACTGAATAGGAGTTTAAGGTAAACATTAAGAAAAATAGAATGTGCATTAGAGAATGTGTTACGTCGTAAAGTCAAGCTCCCACACGCCAGTCGGGAACGACGGTGCAGAGAGGTCTGTGAAGAAGACGTCAGCCAATCGCACGCTGACACACCCCTCTCCAGGACGACAATGCTACAACAGCGGCCTCTGTAAGAAGAGGACATAAGCCTCGACCAGTCGCGGCGCAATTCTCCAGTGGCATTGAGATCAGGCACTTCAAGACCAGCGACTTAGGAATTGTATATAACGAATAACGTTATTTTGTCTGTCGCCCTTTGCTTGTGACACATCTGTTTAACACAAAGTATTGTAATCATTTCCTTTTGTAATAAAATTCATTAATACGATTTGCTTGAATTGCTGTCTAGCGGTCAGAGAAAGCAAGTTTCCTAGGTACCCCACATTTGGCGAGAAGACAGGATTCAACAGAATGTGAGTGTATTAAACCAACGCTGTGGGAACTATATCTGAAAAAGACATCCTAATATTGGTAGGTGAGATCAGCTATTTGGGCAGCAAAATAACTTTCGCCAAAGCTGAGATAATATAAAATGCAGACAAGAAGTAGTTTAAACAGTAATAGAAATCTAAGCGTTAGAATTTGTATTCTAAAAGATTTTCCCCGAAATGAAACGTGAAGAATAAACGATGCAGAGAAGAAGATAATAGAAACTTTTCGAACATGGTGTTAGAGAAAAATGTCGAAGATTAAATGGGTATTTTGTATAACTAATGAAGAGACACTGATTCAGGGAGAAAAGTACATGTGGCCAAACTTGACTAAAACTGGGGTTCGTCTGACAGGATACATTCTGATGCGTCAAGGAATAACCAGTGAAGATGGAGGAAAGTGTGAGGTGTAAAATTACTACACGCGAAGTCCTAAACTACAGTAAGAAGATTCGGGTGGATGTAGACTGCTGCAGATATGCAGAGACTAACATACTTGCATGCGATATGCTTGTGTGGAGAGGAGCATCAAGTCAGTATTCGGACTAAAGACAACAACAACAGTGAATGAACTAACGAATAGCCGATTGGGTGGAAGTCCCGCGGCTATAATGCAGTGTGTGTTGCGCTAACTTATGGCTCCACGAAAGATTTCTCGGAAACATTTATTGGCGAGCCTGAATTAATGCTCCGCACTGCTGCGCTGCTGAATCAGTCTAAATAAGGTTCGTCAATCTCTCAATGACTCCTGAAATAGGATTAATATTGCCACTTCTTGAGGAAATATTATGTAGGTGTTGCCGGTCTGCATTTTATTTCTTTTTTACGAGGGCCATCATCCATTATTGTACAAGGCTGATGGTATCTCTTCTCTCGCTACGCGACGGCAGCTCCTGTAGTGGTAAGACAGTGAGATTCGACAACATAAATTTTGTCTAGGACATATTGTTCGTCTCTCTTTTCTGACCAAGGTTTTCGGGTGGTTTCCCTTGGTTACAAGACAAATGATGGGCCTGGGAATTCCCTATTATTTGCCGCGCGGGGTAGCCGAGCGGTCTGAGGTATCTTGTCACAGTTAGCGCGGCTCCCTCGGTTAGTGGTTCGAGTACTCCTCGGGCATGAGTGTATGTATTGTCCTTAGCGTAAGTTAGGTTAAGTTAGTTTAATTAATGTGTAAGCCTAGGAACCGATGATCTCAGCAATTTGGTCCCATAGTCCATACCTCAAATTTCCAAAGTTTCCCTGATATATGTTCCCAATTTGATTTCTGTTTGCCCCCTTCCCAGTCTACTGGGATATTTGCCTGAAACGAACAAAGTTTGTTCCACAAGTGTCAAAAGTAGGGAATGAGGGTTGTGGAAAAAAGGACATTTGTTACTTAATAAAATACAGTGTAGACATTTATATTTTCTTTGTCTCTCAAATACAAAAACCAACACACAGACACACACTTTTTGACTTTTTTAATTTTTTTGAGTCCTCCGTCTTCCGACTGGTTTGATATGGCTCGCCACGAATTCGTCTCCTGTGCCAAACTTTTCATCTCAGAGTAGCAATTGCATCCTACGTCTTCAATTATTTTCTGGATATATTCCAGTCTGTACCTTCCCCTACAATTTTTACCCTCTACAGCTCGCTTTAGTGCCATGGAAGTATTCCCTGATGCCGTAACAGATGTCCTATCATCACGTCCCTTCTTCTTGTAAGTGTTTCCCATACATTCCTTTCTTCGCCGATTCTGCGGAGAACCTCCTCATTCCTTACCTTATCAGTGCACCTAATTTTCAACATTCTTCTGTGGCACCACATCCCAAAGGCTTCGAATCTCTTCTGTTCTGATTTTCTCGCAGGCCATCTCAGATTACCATACAATGCTGTGCTTCAAACGTACATTCTCAAAAATTAATTCCTCACGTTAACACCTGTGATAGTAGCAGACTCTCTTGGCCAGGAATGCCTTTATCGACAGTGCTAGTCGACTTTTCATGTCCTCCTTGCTCCGTCCGTCATAGGTTATTTTGCTTTCTACGTAGCTGAATTCCTTAACTTCGTCTGATTCGTGATCCCCAATTGTAATGTTAAGCTACTCGCTGTTCTTATTTCTGCTCCTTCTCATTACTTTCGTCTTTCTTCGATTTACTTTCAATCCATATTCTGCATTCAATACACGGTTCATTCCATTAAACACATCCTAGAGTTTTTCTTCACTTTCACTGAGGATTGCAATGTCGTCAGCGAATCTTATCATCGATGTTCTTTCACCCTGAATTTAGTCTGACTCTAGAACCGTTATTTTATTTCCCTCATTGCTTCTTCGAGGTATAGACTGAAAAGTAGGGACCAAAGAGTGCATCCTCATCTTGCACCATTTTTAATCCGAGCACTTCGTACTTGGTCTAACAGTCTTATTGTTCCCTCTTGGTTCGTGTACATACTGTATATTACCCGCCTTTCGCAATAGCTTACCTCTCTTTTTCTCATAATTTTTAATATATTGCACTACCTTACATTGTCGAACAATTTTTCCAGGTCGACAAATCCTGGGATGTGTCTTGATCTTCCCTCAGCCTTGCTTCCATTATCAACCACAACGTCAGAACTGCTTCTCTAGTGTATTTACCTTCCCTAAACCCAACCTGATCGTCATTTTTTAACAAATCCTCAATTTTCTTTTCTGTTCTTCTGTACATTACTGCGGTGAGCAACTTCGATACATGAGCTGTTAAGCTGATTATGCGGTAATTCTTGCACTTGTCGGATTTTGCTATTTTAGGAATTGTGTGGATGTTTTTCCGAAAGTCAGATGGTGCAGCGCCAGACTCTTTTATTCTCGTACCAACGTGTATAGTCGTTTTATTGTCATCTCCCCCAATGATTTTAGAAATTCAGATGGACTGTTGTCTATTCCTTTTCCTTATGTGATCTCAAGCTTTCCAAAGCTGTTTTAAATTCTAATTTTAACACGTGATCCTCTATCTCTTCCTTGCTGACTTATGTTTCTGTGTCGACCTCGTCATCAGACAAGTCTTCCCTCTCGCAGAGGACTTCGATGTTCTCTTTCCACCTACCCGCTCTCTCCTCTGTATTTAACAGTGGAATTCACATTACACTCTTAATGTTCCCGCTCTTGATGTAAATTTCACCGAAGGTTGTCTTGACTTTTCTGTACGTCCTGTCGGCAAGCATTTCTTTTTCGATTTTGTCATATTTATCATACAGCCATTTTGTCTTCATTCACTACACATTCTACGAGGGCAGTTCAATAAGTAATGCACACATTTTTTTTCTGAAACAGGGGTTGTTTTATTCAGCATTGAAATACACCAGGTTATTCCCCAATCTTTTAGCTACACAATACTATTTTTCAACGTAATCTCCATTCAATGCTACGGCCTTACGCCATCTTGAAATGAGGGCCTGTATGCCTGCACGGTACCATTCCACTGGTCGATGTTGGAGCCAACGTCGCACTGCATCAATAACTTCTTCATCATCCGCGTAGTGCCTCCCACGGATTGCGTCCTTCATTGGGCCAAACATATGGAAATCCGACGGTGCGAGATCGGGGCTGTAGGGTGCATGAGGAAGAACAGTCCACCGAAGTTTTGTGAGCTCCTCTCGGGTGCGAAGACTTGTGTGAGGTCTTGCGTTGTCATGAAGAAGGAGAAGTTCGTTCAGATTTTTGTGCCTACGAACACGCTGAAGTCGTTTCTTCAATTTCTGAAGAGTAGCACAATACACTTCAGAGTTGATCGTTTGACCATGGGGAAGGACATCGAACAGAATAACCCCTTCAGCGTCCCAGAAGACTGTAACCATGACTTTACCGGCTGAGGGTATGGCTTTACACTTTTTCTTGGTAGGGGAGTGGGTGTGGCGCCACTCCATTGATTGCCGTTTTGTTTCAGTTTCGAAGTGATGAACCCATGTTTCATCGCCTGTAACAATCTTTGACAAGAAATTGTCACCCTCAGCCACATGACGAGCAAGCAATTCCGCACAGATGGTTCTCCTTTGCTCTTTATGGTGTTCGGTTAGACAACGAGGGACCCAGTGGGAACAAACCTTTGAATATCCCAACTGGTGAACAATTGTGACAGCACTACCAACAGAGATGTCAAGTTGAGCACCGAGTTGTTTGATGGTGATCCGTCGATCATCTCGAACGAGTGTGTTCGCACGCTCCGCCATTGCAGGAGTCACAGCTGTGCACGGCCGGCCCGCACGCGGGAGATCAGACAGTCTTGCTTGACCTTGCGGCGATGATGACACACGCTTTGCCCAACGACTCACCGTGCTTTTGTCCACTGCCAGATCACCGTAGACATTCTGCAAGCACCTATGAATATCTGAGATGCCCTGGTTTTCCGCCAAAAGAAACTCGATCACTGCCCGTTGTTTGCAACGCACATCCGTTACAGACGCCATTTTAACAGCTCCGTACAGCGCTGCCACCTGTCGGAAGTCAATGAAACTATACTAGACGAAGCGGGAATGTTTGAAAATATTCCACAAGAAATTTCCGGTTTTTTCAACCAAAATTGGCCGAGAAAAAAATGCGTTGCATTACTTATTGAACTGCCCTCGTATTTATTACGGTCCTAAGTGACTTGTATTTCTGTATACCTGAATTTCCTTGAAATTTTTATGTACCTCCTTCTATCGTCAATCAGCTGAAGTATTTCATCTCTTATCCATAGTTTCGTCGTAGCTGCCTTCCTTGAATCTACAGTTTTCTTCTTCTGTGATTGCCGTTTTTAGAGCTGTCCAGTCCTCTTCAACTGAAATGCCTACAGAGCTGTTCATTAACGCAGTATCTCTAGCTTTGGAGAACTTCAAACGTGTCTCTTCACTCCTTAGTACTTCTGTATCCCACTTCTTTGCACATTTGTTTTTCCTGACTAGTCTCTTAAACTTAAACCAACTTATCGTCGCTACTAAACTGTGATCTGAGTCTATATCTGACCTATGGTACGCCTTGAAATCCAGTAATTCGGAATCTCTGCCTGAACATGGTGTAATCTAACTGAAGTCTTCCCGTATCTTCAGGCTTTTCCCAAGTATACCTCCTGCTCCTCCATTGATTCTTCGACAGAGTATTCGAAATTACTGATATTTATTGCAGAAATCAATTAATCTTTCTCTTCTTTCGTTTCTACTACCAAAGCCCATATTGTCCCGTAACCCATTCTTATACTCCCTCCCCTACAACCATATTCCGATCTCTTATGACTATTAGATATTCAACTCCCCCTACGTACTGAATAACCCGTTCAATATCTTCATATACTTTCTGCATCTCTTGATCTTCGGCTTGCGACGTCGGCATGTACCTGAGCTATCGTTGTCGGTGTTGGTTTGCTGTCGATTCTGATGAGAACAATCCTATCACTGTACTGCTCACAGTGGCTCACGCTCTGTCCTACCTTCCTATTCACAACGAATCATACTCCCGTTATACGATGTTCTGCAGCTACTGGTGTTACCCTAAACTCGCCTGACCGGAAGTCCTTGTGTTCTATTTCACTTCACTGACCTCCACTAGATTTAGAATGAGCCTTAGCATTTCCTTTTCATTCTAGATTACCTGCCACATTCAAACTTCTGACATTCTACGCCCCGACGCGTAGAGCGTTATCCTTTCGTTAGTTATTCAGTCTATTTTTCACGGTCACCTCCTCCTTGGTATTCCCGTCCGGTAGGTCCGAATGAGGGACTATACCGGTATCTTTTGCCAATGAACAGATCATCATGAAGCTTTTTCAATTACGGGCCACATGTCCTGTGGATACTCATTGTGCTTTTAATGCAGTTATTTCCATTGCCTTCTGAATCACATGCCATTGATCGTTGCTGATTCGTGAACCCTTAGGGGCAGTTTCGCATCCCAAGGGCAAGAGAGTGCCCAGAACGTCTATCCGCTCCTCCGCACTCTTTGGCAAGGCCGTTGTCTGATTGAAAATGACTTGTTAAGCGGGAAGTTTAGGGCCACCACATTTTAAGATTTTTATTCAAAATTTATTTAGTGGTGAGGTTCGAAACTGGAACCGAAGACTTTTTTATTACGGATAAAGACGTTACCTCAAAACCTCCTGTAGCGCATGCTTAATGCATTAACTGAATAACATAGGGGATATGCTACCACTCTCCCCATTTCTTTGTTTCTAAATTTCTGTTTTCCTTTCTCACCCGTCGACTGGTATACCTGTAATCTTGTTTCTGTGTGCATTGTACATAAACTTCCGCTCTCACTGTTTTATCTCAAAGGGTATGCTCCATTCAACTTCATAGAAGATTCTACCTTGATAATCTCTTCCATATTCATCGATCAAACAACCATTTACTACGTCTTCTAGTGCTCCTTCGGTTTACTTCCCACCTACAACAGGATGCATTAAGTATGGTCACCCACGGTTTGCATTTGCTTTTATGTTTACGTGATAGACGGATGCCGTCTCCTTTTCCACAGACGTAAAATATCGTACGTAAATCGGGTAATCTTTTATCTGTATATTATTATGGTAAATGTTTGCAGTATTTATTTGAAAGAGATGTGGAATCAGCTGTTCTTTATCTTTACGTGCGAGAAAGCCGTTAACCAAGTTCGTTTACCAGTCATTGTGGTGCGTTTATTCTGTTCTGTTCTCGCATATCTCCCTTTCCCTGGAGCCAGTACGTTGCGTATTCTGATAAAGATTCAGAGCAGATATCGGCGTCCACCGATAGCCATATGTCGACGAGGGTGGTGTTGCAGTTATGGTTGTGTCCCGCGTATGCTAGATACTGCGATCACAGACAGTTTCATTCACTCATAGCCGACTTCTCAAGTGTGAATGTTGCTTTGGCCGGGACGTTACAGTCTATTGCCTAACAACAGATTCTGTTCATGTTGGGAAGACCTGTGCGGTTTTCATTGCATGAAACTGCTGACGAAACAAAATATGAACATTACTGAGTGTGTTTTAAATACGTCTGTGGAACAACAATAAAAATGTGTTTTTTTGTCACCAAACGCGTTTCGAATAATTCATATAGAACATCTGTAACGAAAAATATTTACGTTTTGGCTTCCTTTCTAGATCTTATTTACTATTTTGATTGCTTTCTAGATCCAAGAATAGTTCGTTACCAAAGTCACTAAGGTGTGAGTTTAGTTACTGTATGTTTTGTTCGATTGTCGCACAAAGAAAGCGCCGACCGCTTACACATTTCTTAAATATTGGCTCATTTGACGCTACTGTGTTTTGCCTAATTACACACTGCTTTGTAGCACCACGCATTTCTTGATCAGGAACATGACATAATGTAGCACCTCTACCGCTGTCTGAATAATTCTGGCTAAACGTGTCTTTGCGTGAATTGTTTTGCCAGCTCAACCACTAGTTTTGGTTTTTATTTTATCTAAAATGCTCCCTTCATGTGTGGTATGTTATAAGCATATTACGTCGTTTCATTACCTTCTATGCGTTTATTTAATATGGAAGTGAAATGAAGGAGTTGCAGAAGATCTAGGGGAGGAAGGAAGAGTGAGCTGGTGTGAGATGGGGGGAAAAGGGTGGGGGGGGGGGCAGAGAGAGAGACAGAGAGAGAGAGAAGAGAGAGTGAGGAAGACAGAGAGAGAGGGAGAGAGAGAGAGACATACAGAGAGAGAAATTTGGAAAATGAAAAGTTTTTATTTCTTGTATGGTTTGTTGAATGATTTTGTCTAGCGACTGGTTTCTAATATCAATCGCTAGGCTTGCATTCGGGAGAACGACGGTTCATATAACCTTTTGACCCCCCAGGTTTAAGTTTTCCGCTAATTTCCTAAACGGCTCCACGCAAATTCCGGCATGGTTCCTTGGAAAGGGCATGCCAGATTTCCTCGTCTATCCTTTCGTAATCTGAGCTTGTGCTCCGTCTCTAATGACCCCGTTGCTGACGGCAGGTTAAACTCTGTTATTGCCGGCCGGAGTGGCCGAGCGGTTCTAGGCGCTACAGTCTGGAACCGCGCGACCGCTACAGTCGCAGGTTCGAATCCTGCCTCGGGCATGGATGTGTGTGATGTCCTTAGGTTAGTTAGGTTTAAGTAGTTCTAAGTTCTAGGGGACTGAGGACCTCAGAAGTGAGGTACCGTAGCTCTCAGAGCCAAACTCAGTTATTACTCCCTCCTTTTTCTTGCAATATTTACCTGGTCATTAAGAAGGTGTTTATTGTATGTCACTGTTTTTTGTATTCCATAATTTTATTGAAAAGTCGTCAGACGACTGATTTTATGGATTTTTATGATGCTCACAGCTTTTCTTATGGCGCTTGGCCTGTGATATTCCTGTTTAAGGCGGACTGTATTTATAAGATGTGACGTGCTTTTTAAATCTTTTATCAAATGACCTGCCAGTCACCCAGATGTAGATTTAGTCGCAGTCCCTGCAACTCAGCAACTCAGATGGTTGAAACCAGGTTGCTGGTATCCTTCGGATTTGGTTATTTGGACGTTATTCTGTATTGAGTTATTCGTTTTGGGGGCAATGTTTATGACATGCTTTTTAAATAGGTTGCCCGTTTCGTTTTATGGGTTTATTGTGGTAGGTCACTGTACGCCACAGACGGATTGAAACTACCTTCAATCATATACCTCGTCACGGTATTTATAAGTGGCATCACTGTTTGCTGAACTACCACACATAAACATAGATTACAAATTATTCAGCAGTTATCTATTCACATATTTACCAGCATTAGCAGCAATTGGTGTATGAGGGTAGGGAAGCAGAGAGCTTGTAACATATAATTCCCGGCGACGCTCACCTACGAGGTGGAATCCAAAATTTTCGGGACTGGTGCTGCTATCTCGAAAGTAGGAGTAATAGATCTTAGCATCGTTTGGTGGCGAGAGCTGCATATCTGATGAGTCAGTGTGCGGAGTGGCCTTCAGCTCAGAGATGTGGTATGTCAACAGTGATTTCTGTAATACTCTGTGTTTGGTGTGAGGCGATTTTACGATGGATCAGAACAGCACGTGTGTATCAAATTCTGTGCGAATCTCGGGAAAAGTGCTACGGGGATCCTTGCAATGATTCAACAATTATTTGGGGGACAGAGCATGAGCCGTACATGTGTGTTTGAGTGGCATGCTCGGTTCAGGGCCGGCCGTACAGAGGTCGAAGATGATGCTCACACTGGAAGGGCCTATAGCCGCACAACGCCAGACATTGTTGCCAAACTTCAACAATTGGTTCGTGCGGATCGACGTCGAATCATTCAAGACCTTGGGGATGAAGTGGGTATTGGTAATGGGACAGATCAACGAATGTCGACTGATGGTTTGGGCATGCATCGTGTCGCCGCAAAATTTGTGCCAAGGATCTTGACTGCCGATCAGACGGCATAGCGTGTTGTAGTGTGCACGGACGTTCGCCACACCGCATCTGATGATCCAACCTTCTTGGTATGGGTTATCAATGACGACGAGAGCTGGATTTACGGTTATGACCCAGAGACAAAGCAACAATCGTCCCAGTGGAAGAGCCTGGACTCTCCAAGACCAAAAAAGCGAGACAGGTGAAGAACAAAGTGAAGAGTATGATCATCGTTTTCTTTGATACCAAGGGAATTTTGCACAAAGAATTCGTCCCACCCAACCAAACAGTGAATTCCGCATACTACTGTGACGGCTCTGTGAAAACTTGCAGTGACGACAGCCCTAACTTTGTCGTCAAGGGAACTGGTTGCTGCATCACGATGACGCGCCATGTCAAACGTCCTTGCTCACCAGGACCTTTTTGGCAAAGAACAACATGGTGGTTGTACCCCCACCCACCTACTCGCCAGATTTGGCACATTGCGACTTCGCGCTATTGCCAAAACTGAAACTGAAGTTGAAACGCCATCGGTTCGACACTCTAGAGAGGATTCAAAAAGCATCGCTGACGGTGTTAAACACGCTCGAAGAAAGGACTTCCAGAAAACGTTTGACCAGTGGCAGAAGCGCTGGGACTGGTATGTATGTGCAGATGGGAAATAATTCAAGGGTGATGGTGACCATTAGTCCAAAGGTAAGGTTTTCAACAGATGGCAGCACCAATCCCGAAAATTTTGGGTACCACTTTGTATATTCTACTCGGACTGGCTGAAAGGCCTGCAGGTGGTGTAATGTAATGGAGCTGCTTGCAGCTTGAGGAGAAGGGTGGTGAACCTCGTGGACGTAAGTGGTGAGTTCTGAACCTGCTGGAGCGTAAGCCTATCTGCATGGCACTGAGTGATCATAAGTGAGAGATAAAAGCTTTTCTTCCTGCATACAAAGAATTGATAGAGTTCGCAAGTCTATTCTTTATGTCTGAATGTTTTTCAGACGAGTGTTGCAATTAAATGAGTGTGCAATAAAATATAAATTTAAGTATATTGCAGCTACACAGTACAGCCAAATAGAAGGAATACTGTTTCGAAAGCCCGTAACTATTTCCCCTTGCGCCACATAAGTTTGAAATTTGGCTGAAAGTTGCCTACAATCTTCCTCTGTAATTGGTGGAAAGGGTAGCGCCCTGTGACTTCACCCTTGGGCTCGCCGATGTTTCAGACAGCAAGGTGTCGCAACATGCGAAAACAAAGGCCGGGTCTCAGCAGTCCATGTGACGTGTAAAGTGAGTTAATGACGTCAAAGTGGCACCAAATTTCACCGCAGTTCCGTCCAACGCCACCGTCGTCGTGTCACACGATGGGAAGGTCGTCACAGCCCCTCTTACCCGTATATCACCCCTCCTTTTCACGCCTCTGCAATGGAAGAGAGAACAGTGACTCCCAGCGTCGAAATCACGTGGTTTTCTTATGAGTGGCCGAGGAAAAGAGACCCACGTGGTTGCACCTTGTACACCAGAGCAAATATTGAGGTCACACTGCACTCCAAAGAAGTGAGATCACTTTCAATTGTGTTACTAGCCCACGATGTCCTTCGAGAGGGATTTACAAATTTATCAGGAGTATCAATTGTCAAGAACGTCTTGCTCATCATGTTACAAACTGTCTTTTCGGCGGCGAAATGTGTAGAAATCATTCTATCACCAAGGGAAGGGATAGTTTCAGTCACTTCCTTTACGCCACCCCCTGAACCATTCTCGTGCCGATTCTGAGCGGCGGAGTATCTGAAATGTTTCCGTAGCCCACCCATAAGAAAAGCTCGTGATTTTAGGCTAGGCGTCGCAGTTCTGATCTCGATCGCAGATGAGGCAAAAGAAGGGCGAAATATGAGTAAGAGACGCTGTGACGACCTTGCCATCGTCTGACACGTCGACGGTGGCGGCGGGCAGAACTGTGGTGAAATTTGGTGCCAATGTGACGTTATTAACCCACTTTACACGTCACATGGACTGGTGACGTCTGGCCTTTTTTTGGGTGTGTCGACACCTTGTGGTTAGAAGCGTCGTCGAGTCCGAGGGTGACGTTATAGTACGATATGCTTTTGCACCATTACAGAGGAAGGTCGTAGGTACCTTTGCGCCAAATTTCACACATATGCGTCGCAGTAGGAGACAACAACAGGCTTTAGAAAAAGTGGGCCTTTAATTCTGTTGCAGAGTGTATTAGCAGCCATTCTTGCTCACTTCCAATTTCAGTTATGTTTACCATGCAGATTAAAGCAGATGTTACCTGCGTTTTAAAACTGAATGTCCAAAACAAGAATAACCATAGATCAATATTTTCACTAATTCACAACTCGACAAAAAATTGAAAATCTTCCTGATATTTATTTAAAAAATGGAAAAATATTGAGGGAAAAAAACACACGCACAAAGAGTGCTCCCATTTCCCAACCGAACGCCCCCACTCCACTCTCACCTTCTACTATTCACACGATCCTCTAGGCAATATCCTACAGTAACCAAACAAGTAAATGTGCACTACGCAGCAAGAAAGGTTACGTGTGGAGAAGTGCAAAACTGTGTAAGGTGGCTATAATTTCGTAACTTACAAGCACTCATTTACTTACTTTGCCTTCATTTACAAGCGGAATTAGGTAACATTTAGTAGGTTGTACATCCTATATATGAATATTTCAAGAAGATTGACATTGTCACGTACACCTTGTAAATAACTGTTAACGCTTATTGAATGAAAGGTGACGGAGTGTCTTTATTATCAAAATGGCGTAATGAATGATTGCCTATACTAGCAGAGGTTGGAACGCCAGTGGAAATGAAACGGCAGGCGTAACTCCAGCCCTTTGTGGGAAATGCCGCACAGGTGTGTTGGTGCTGCTTCATACAAGAAGTGCCAAGACGGACGGTCTGGGCCCCTGAGCACTGAAGCACAATACAGCGGCGGTCGGTAGGTTTTGTAGCGGGACCGGAAGGATAACCGGATAATACTTCAGAGACACTGCAAATCTGGGACGCAGGTGAGAGGAACGAGGAAGCGTTACCTCGGAAATTGCAGGCTGGGTTATTTCAGAGGATTTTTACTCCGAGAATCGTACCATTGTATGAGTTTAGGTATTTCCTCGTAGCCGGCCGGAATGGCCGTGCGGTTCTAGGCGCTACAGCCTGGAGCCGCGTGACCGCTACGGTCGCAGGTTCGAATCCTGCCTCGGGCATGGGTGTGTGTGATGTCCTTAGGTTAGTTAGGTTTAAGTAGTTCTAAGTTCTAGGGGACTGAAGACCTCAGATGTTAAGTCCCATAGTGCTCAGAGCCATTTTATTTCCTCGTAAACTTTCCGACCTGGACGACAAAAGACTAAAAGGTCGTTGGTCGGCGTTCCGTAGAATCTGTAGAGAGGGAGAATATTCCGTGGTTTCGAGAATATGATTCGCCTTCTGAGTTACCAGGGAGGGGAGCTGAGCTTTGCTGGGAAGCCAGCGGTGGAGAGAAGAGGTCCTTTCGTTTTGAGCGGCCAAGTTTGACGGTCACTCAGTATCAGCTTTTGTTGGTACAGACTGACTTGCTGTCTTTGCTCTCAGGAGATTTTATGGTTAGAACGGTTAGGTACTGTACTGTAGCGGACTTATACGATTCTGGACTTCGCATTCGGGTTGGGAGTCGTCGTTGAGTACGCATCATTCAGTGGTTGAGAGCACTATGCCTATACTCACGTTGAGACGTTACCTGACTCTGTCCTTGTGGCTGGGAGTTCGGGTTTCTTTGTCTGTAGAACACAGAGGAGAAGACAGTATTAGATTCTACTAGTCAGCGGACCGTCTTACGCCCTCTTAGTGTTTGAATGAGTTTTTTATATATATATTTTGTGGCTGGAGTTCTTCCGCCGTCGTAGGCGAGTGCGAGAACCATCATTCCGACGCACCGGACGCAATACATACGGTGATATTGCTAATTGCTTCGGCTTATTAGGGCTGTAAAGCTACACAGCTGTGATCCGATAAATTTTATTTCCATTGAGGTTGCACACCACTGTAGATCATCTTTGAAAGTAGTGTTTTCTAGTGTTTGGGAAATAGATGATGTCAGTTGTCTCGCGTTATTTATATTAGACAGCGTAGCCATAAAAAGGGGCATATTTGGGCCATTTATCTACCGTATTAGTTAGGAAATTCATTTGTATCTTTTTATGTCCATTGGATATTGATATATGAACATTTGTAATTTCAAGGGGTTTTAATCTACAATAAATGTATAACCAGAAACAGCATTTATCATTTGGTAGTAACTAGTTCCCTTAATCAGTTATTTATGTTTACGTTGTAATTTATACGTTAAAGACCAAGAAGGAGGTAATGAACATTAAGATATCCTAAGATATGCTTCAGGGGATAGTCAAACAGGGCCAAATCTTCATTTTGTAGTTCAGTATTTCCGTTGCGCACATTCATTTTACACCCTCTTGCAGTAGCGTGATGGAACTGTGACATGCTACGAACTGACAACAAGCACCGTGTGCATCAAATGTCAAAAATGGTTCAAATGGCTCTGAGCACTATGGGACTCAACTGCTGTGGTCATGAGTCCCCTAGAACTTAGAACTACTTAAACCTAACTAACCTAAGGACAGCACACAACACCCAGCCATCACGAGGCAGAGAAAATCCCCGACCCCGCCGGGAATCGAACCCGGGAGCATCAAATGTCAACAGAGGAACAAATACACCTACGAAAGGAATAGAAAAAATGAAAGTACGTGATAAATCACAAACTTATAATTGAAAACAGTTAATTTAAATGTGCTGCCAGGGAACACTTTATACTTCGTAACGAAATACGTATAATTAATAAATTTTCTTCATTTTATAGGACCCTGGTAATACCCACTATGAGTAAGCGCAACTTTTGCCATGAAAACAAAATAAACGCTCAGGTGCAAAAGATGAATAATGTACTGTTTTATTTAAGTGATATCACAAATAAAAGTGTGAGGAAGTCTTTTCTGAAAATATATATACCTACAGTGTAGGCTTATACACACTGGAAAGCCAAAGAAACTGGTACACCTGCCTAATATCGTGTGGGGTCCCGCGAGCACACAGAAGTGCCGCAATACGACGTAGCATGGACTCGACTAATGTCTGAAGTAGTGCTGGAGGCAACTGACACCATGAATCCTGCAGGACTCTCCATAAATCCGGAGTAGTAAGAGGGGGTGGAGATGTCTTCTGAACAGCGCGTTGTAAGTCATCGCAGAATTGCTCAATAATGTTTATGTCTGGAGAGTCTGGTGCCCACCGGAAGTGTTTAAACGCAAAAGAGTGTTCCTGGAGAAATTCTGTATGTGTGGGAAACCGCATTGTCCTGCTAGAACTGCCGAAGCCCGTCAGAATGCACAATGGACATGAATGGATGCAGATGATCAGACAGGATGCTTACGTACGTGTCACCTGTCAGAGTCGTATCTAGATGTATCATGGGTCCCATATCACTCCAACTGCACACGTCCCACATCATTACAGAGCCTCTACCAGCTTGAACAGCCCCTTGCTGACTTGCAGGGTCCATCGATTCATACGGTTGTCTCCATACCCACACACGTCCATCCGCTCTATGCAATTTGAAACGAGACTCGTCCGACCAGGCAACATGCTTCCAGTCATCAACAGTCCAATGTCGGTGTTGACGGGCCCAGACAGGCGTAAAGCTTTGTGTTGTGCAGTCATCAAAGGTAAACGAGTGGCCCTTCGGCTCCGCAAGCCCATATTAATGATGTTTCTTTGAATGGTACGCACGTTGACACTTGTCTGATGGCCTATCACTGAAATTTACAGCAATTTGCGGAAGCGTTGCACTTCTGCCACGTTGAACGATTCTCTTCAGTCGTCGTTGGACCCATTCCTGCAGGGTCTTTTTCCGACCGCAGGGATGCCGGAGATTTGATGTTTTACCGGATTCCTCATATTCACGGTACACTCGTTAAATAGTCGTACAAAAGATCCCCACTTTTTCGCTACCCCTGAGATACTGTGTCCCATCGCTAGTGCGCCGACAATAACACCACGTTCAGATTCACCTAAATCTTAATAACCTGCCATTGTAGCAGCAGTAACCGGTCTAACAACTGCGCCAGACACTTGTTGTCTTATGCAGTCGTTGCCGACCGCAGCGTCTTATTCTGCCTGTTTACATGTCTATGTATTTGAATACGCATTCCTATATCAGTTTCTTTGATGCTTCAGTGTAAGTGAATCGTGGTCGCCAACTGTAAAAACAAGCAGAGAATCGAATGTGATACCACAGAGGAATGCTAAAGATCGGAATGCTAGGGTGATTAAAATGAAGAGGTCTGAATCAAGTATCGGGCAAAATCTCATTATCGTTCAAGTTCAGTAAACCAAGGAATCTGTTGAGAGGTCATATACTAAGGAATCAAAGAAAAGCTAATTTTTTAAGCGGGTTAGTATATTGAGGATCCCCGGGGCTATATTTAAATGGATGTAGGTTACTGTAGCTAAGCAGAGATAAAGTGACTTGTGCAACCGCGGAGAGCCGTATCTAAGCAGTCTTCGGCTTGAAGACGGCAACAGCTACGACGGATGTGAGATCGCAGGCACAACCCAGAGCTGGTACAACTGTGTCACTGTAATGAGAGGTCACTGCATTCCGCCAGGGCGACACAAATTCGCCACCTAACGAACGCCAGGCGATGCAGCTGCACGAGAGCCTTCGCCCGGCCTCATTAAACACTTGCCCGCCCCCCTTACCTGCTGTTAACTGGGCCGCCGCACTCGGCTCCTCTTATGGAGTGCGGCAACCCACTTTAATATATGGCGACCCTTTCACGTGATTATCTCTGTAAGATATCTCACCAAATAATACATAAAATAGAAAGTATGTAATTGTACAGAGAAATGATGATTGCCGTGCTCTGTCGCTAGACAGTATTAATTTTAAAAAAGTCACGGTATACAGTGGAGAACGCAAGCTGTAATTGCTTTGCGCAACCTTAAAACGCTTGTATATCCTGCCCCATATCTGCGCTGCAGTAATTAGAACATCTCTACAACCTCTGCGGCTCAGTTCTACTAAAACCTCTAGGGCGGTTCGACAGGAAAAGAAAACAAATGCCAATTGCGTCACTGCTCAACTCGAGTGTACTGGAGAAATTACGAGAACCTAATGGTTCAGTTTTGAATTAATACGTTTTGAATTAATACGAGGGCTGTTCAGTAAGAAATGCAGCATATTTTTTTTTCTCTGAAAGCGGGTTGGTCTCATTCACGATTCCAATATATCATATTACTCGTCAGTGTTTTGGCTAAAAAGCCCTATTTCTCAACATAAGCTCCGTTCAATGCGACGGCCTTACGGCACCACTTACTGGGAGGGTCTGTACGCCCGCATGGTACTGGTCGAAGTCGGAGCCAGCGTCTTGTTGCATCAATAATGTTCCCATTATCCACGTCCTGCTTCAAGTTGTTAACACCCGTATTAGTACGTGGTGTAGTCTCCACGGACGGCAACGTAAGCGCTGACTGTAGCATCGAGTCGATCGTACAAATGGCGAATATTGCCCTGGAGTACGCGAAAGAACTTGCCCCCCTTCTAACAGCCGTGTACCGCAAGTCTCTAGAGGAACGGAGGGTTCCAAATGATTGGAAAAGAGCACAGGTAGTCCCAGTCTTCAAGAAGGGTCGTCGAGCAGATGCGCGAAACTATAGACCTATATCTCTGACATCGATCTGTTGTAGAATTTTAGAACATGTTTTTTGCTCGAGTATCATGTCGTTTTTGGAAACCCAGAATCTACTATGTAGGAATCAACATGGATTCCGGAAACAGCGATCGTGTGAGACCCAACTCGCGTTATTTGTTCATGAGACCCAGAAAATATTAGATACAGGCTCCCAGGTAGATGCTATTTTTCTTGACTTCCGGAAGGCGTTCGATACAATTCCGCACTGTCGCCTGATAAGAGCCTACGGAATATCAGACCAGCTGTGTGGCTGGATTGAAGATTTTTTAGCAAACAGAACACAGCATGTTGTTATCAATGGAGAGACGTCTACAGACGTTAAGGTAACCTCTGGCGTGCCACAGGGGAGTGTTATGGGACCATTGCTTTTCACAATATATATAAATGACCTAGTAGATAGTGTCGGAAGTTCCATGCGGCTTTTCGCGGATGATGCTGTAGTATACAGAGAAGTTGCAGCATTAGAAAATTGTAGCGAAATGCAGGAAGATCTGCAGCGGATAGGCACTTGGTGCAGGGAGTGGCAACTGTCCCTTAACATAGACAAATGTAATGTATTGCGAATACATAGAAAGAGGGATCCTTTATTGTATGATTATATGATAGCGGAACAAACACTGGTAGCAGTTACTCCTGTAAAATATCTGGGAGTATGCGTGCGGAACGATTTGAAGTGGAATGATCATATAAAATTAATTGTTGGTAAGGCGGGTACCAGGTTGAGATTCATTGGGAGAGTGCTTAGAAAATGTAGTCCAGCAACAAAGGAGGTGGCTTACAAAACACTCGTTCGACCTATACTTGAGTATTGCTCATCAGTGAGGGATCCGTACCAGATCGGGTTGACGGAGGAGATAGAGAAGATCCAAAGAAGAGCGGCGCGTTTCGTCACAGGGTTATTTGGTAACCGTGATAGCGTTACGGAGATGTTTAATAAACTCAAGTGGCAGACTCTGCAAGAGAGGCGCTCTGCATCGCGGTGTAGCTTGCTCGCCAGGTTTCGAGAGGGTGCGTTTCTGGATGAGGTATCGAGTATATTGCTTCCCCCTACTTATACCTCCCGAGGAGATCACGAATGTAAAATTAGAGAGATTAGAGCGCGCACGGAGGCTTTCAGACAGTCGTTCTTCCCGCGAACCATAAGCGACTGGAACAGGAAAGGGAGGTAATGACAGTGGCACGTAAAGTGCCCTCCGCCACACACCGTTGGGTGGCTTGCGGAGTATGAATGTAGATGTAGATGTAGATTCCACACCTTCCTGTCCACGTGGTTCCGTACGAGTTATTGGTTGCTGAGTCGCACGAATCGCTTGTAATCCCTTCATATCCCACACGTTCTCGATTGGAGAAAACTGCGGAGATCGTGGTGTCCAGGGAAGTTGCTATACAATTTGCAGAGCATGTTAAGTTTCACGGGCAGTGTGTGTAGGCGAGCATTATCCTGTTGGAGCAACACGTCAACTTCTCGTTGCAAAAATAGCAAAAGAAGGGGTCAACAACATTATGCACGTACCGAGTGGTGGTTAGCGTCCCCTCCAGAAACATCAAAGGTGAACGAGGTTTGCACCTTATCGCACCCTAGACCATAAAGCCTAAAATGGGGCCAGTGTGTCTTGGACGAATGCAGTCTACGAGAGAGTGCTCAGCAGGTCTACGTCGTATGCACAAACGAACGTCACTTGCGTACAAGCAGAACCTGCTTTCAACGCTGAAGAACACGGCACGTCGTTCCACCTTCCAAGTGATCATCTGACGGCACCAGTCGAACCGTGCACGTCGACGCTGTGGCGTGAGTGGAAGACGGTGTAGAGGCGTGCGTAACCGTAGTTCCGCTGCTAATAACAGGTTCGGAACAGTTCGTGCTGACGCGTCTCGGTTCACAAGCACTTTTATCTGTGCGGTGGTAGCTCTACGACCTGCCACTGCTGCCCTCACAACACTAGGATCCCGGCGGGCGTATGGGCTGTGTGACGTGCAAAATCTCGTCTACGGGAGAGACAATGTTCACGTGCCAGCTGATACCAGCACCATTGCGCAACTGACACAGTACTTCCAGCGTGTGTGGCGACTCTCCGAAAGGAACCATCCCGCCACTCGGAAGGCCACAATTTGACTCCTTTCAAAGCTATCAGTTGGCTGCAGGAAGCACGAGTGCATCACCGTGGCATGGTTGCCTGCTTCCATCACACCTTTGCACTACACTGAGCTTTCTCTTTTAAAGAATAGGAGACAGATGGCGTTCTGGCAGCTATGCCCCTACGCTATCTGTAGGTGGAAGACGTTGAAACCATCATCAATAGAATCTACTATCCCCAGGTGGCATATGCCGTCATCGGATCAAATTCGAAGTATTTCCAAGTGTACTCATTTCTTTCCGGCGGTGTATTTCTGATCGTCGCACATCACTGTATTACGGAACTGGTTTTCACAGGGACATCCTCACTCGCTTCGTGCTGAAATTGGCAGCAGTCCAGAGAAGGTGCTTATTACACTATTGGCTATTAAAATTGATACACCACAAAGATGACGTGCGACAGACGCGAAATTTAACCGACAGGAAGAAGTTGCTGAGATATGCAAATGATTAGGTTTTCAGAGCATGCACACAAGCCTATCGCGATTGCAGTTTATCGTATCGCGACATTGCTGCTCGCGTTGGTCGAGATCCAATGACTGTTAGCAGAATGTGGAATCTGTGGGTTCAGGAGGGTAATACGGAACGCCGTGCTGGATCCCAACGGCCTCGTATCACTCACAGTAGAGATGACAGACATCTTATCCGTATGGCTGTAACGGATCGTGCAGCCACGTCTCGATCCCTGAGTCAACAGATGGGGACGTTTGCAAGACAACAACCATCTGCACGAACAGTTCGACGACGTCTGCAGCAGCATGGACTATCAGGTAGGAGACTATGGCTCTGGTTACCCTTGACGCTGCATCATAGACAGGAGCGCCTGCGATGGTGTACTCAACGACGAACCTGGGTGCACGAATGGCAAAACGTCATTTTTTTGGGTGAATCCAGGTTCTGTTTACAGCATCATGATGGTCGCATCCGTGTTTGGCGACATCGCGGTGAACGCACATTGGAAGCGTGTATTCGTCATCGCCATACTGGCGTATAGCCCGGCGTGATGGTATGGGGTGTCATTGGTTACGCGTCTCGGTCACCTCTTGTTCGCATTGACGGTACTTTGAACAGTGGACGTTACATTTCAGATGTGTTACGACCCGTGGCTCTACCCTTCATTCGATCGCTGCGAAACCCTACATTCCAGCAGGATAATGCACGACCGCATGTGTCAGGTCCTGTACAGGCCTTTCTGGATACAGAAAATGTTCGACTGGTGCCCTGGCCAACACGTTCTCCAGATCTCTGACCAATTGAAAACGTCTGGTCAATGGTGGCCGAGCAACTGGCTCGTCACAATACGCCAGTCACTACTCTTGATGAACTGTGGTGTCGTGTTGAAGCTGCATGGGCAGCTGTACCTGTACACGTCATCCAAGCTGTTTGACTCAATGCCTAGGCGTATCAAGGCTGTTATTACGGCCAGAGGTGATTGTTGTGGTTACTGATTTCTCAGTATCTATGCACGTAAATTGCGTGAAAATGTAATCACATGTGAGTTCTAGTATAATATATTTCTCCAATGAATACCCGTTTATCATCTGCATTTCTTCTTGGTGTAGCAGTTTTAATGGCCAGTAGTGTAGAAACCCGTACAGTGAAAGGAAGCTAATTGTCGAGGTTACTTTCCCCAAGGCCGGAGTACAATAAAGTAATGATTATTTTGCAAGATAGATTTTTAAATTTGTAATTGATCTAAGAGTATCCTAGTAGCTTTTTAATTTGTGAGGTTACATTATTATGTCTCAGATGGTACACTGAAGAATATTATTTTTACCATCTTCTATAGAAAGTAAGAAGTAATGTGAGAACCTTTGGAGCGTATTACCACTTGAGAATATTTCTTGCAGTGTTAGGTAAACAAAATAATAAAATAGGAGATAACGCTTCAGTTCACCGCTTTAGCATCGGTAAAAACGGTATAGCGAATATCGACTTTAATAGGTCACTAAATGAGGCTGATAAGCTCTGGAGTGTCGTAATTAACTTGGAGTATGCCTTCTAGCCAACGCAATTAATGCAGCTGGAGATATAAACTGTCTTTCTCGCGGCACTAACTAGGCTTATGAGAACCGTAAATTACGAAAGAACGGAATTAGTATTTTTTCTCATTTCAGACAGAATCTCTTTTGTATCCACAATCTATCTTAGAACGTTGTAGGAGTGTCCGATTACGTCCGCGCTATGTGTCATCAAATACGTAATTGCAGTTCGTGCAAGTGCATATCATACATAAAGAATTTTTTCTTGTTGCAGAGAAACAAAAATTTCTGCATTGGATTCCTCACTTCAGTTTGCTATGCTGGACACAAAAAATTAGTGCGTTCACTGATATCCGCAATTCTGAACTCTTTACAGTTAAATTTTTATATTTTTGTGGTGAGGGATTATTGTTAAAAGGGCAGTGTTACAAACGTTACCAAGTGAACAAATATTTCATGAAAGTGTACGTGTTAAAGATAGGAGACAATTAACCAGCTTTACATCTACTGCAAGCTACACAATGAATATGTTTTTAATAACTGTATATAAGATCTAAACCATTTTATGATCATCATTTCTTCAGCTTTTACGTCGTTCCTTAGTTGCTTCCACTCGTACATTCTTGAGTTGTGATTGATCTAATGCAACTATACGAAAGGCTGTTTCAGTTGTGCCAAATGCGTTTCGCTTCCCTTTGTTTGTGAAGCTTCTGTATTACAGTTTGCTTTTGTATGCAATAATTGCGTTATAGTAGCTTGGTGCCTAAGTTCGTAGCAGTTTTGCTTTGCATGTTGACATTCCGGTTGTTATGGATTAAATTACCGATTGATGTTTTTTTATTTGTAGCTCACTATTGCTATTTAAAAAATGGTTCAAATGGTTCTGAGCACTATGCGACTTAACTTCTGAGGTCATCAGTCGCCTAGAACTTAGTACTAATTAAACCTAACTAACCTAAGGACATCACACACATCCATGCCCGAGGCAGGATACGAACCTGCGACCGTATCGGTCACGCGGTTCCAGACTGAAGCGTCTAAACCGCACGGCCACACCGGCCGGCTATTGCTATTTAAGTTTTATTCTTGTCATTTTGTCATTTGGAGGTAGTGAGTGCAGCTGTAGACGCCAGAAAATGGAGTGTTAAATGGAGAAATCGGAACATTTCCGACATATTCTGTATGAGTTTAATAGAGGGAAGACAGCAGCGGAGGTCGCCGGAAACATTTGCACCGTATGTGAGAATAATGTCTTTCGACAGAGTACGGCATGAAAATGGTTTTCTCGTTTTGAGGAGGTTTGTTTTAACACTGTTGACTCACCACGTTCAGGGAGACATTCGAGATTTGAAGCAGATCGTCTAAATGCATTAACCAACAACGGTCCACATCAGTGTACTCGAGAACTGGCAAATGTTATGGACTGTAATAACCTCACCATCGTGCGACATTTTCGTGCAGTGGGGAAGGTTCAAAAATCGGATGTATGGGTATCCTACACTGTAATCCAAAATCATAAAAATTAATTGATGGCCATGTGCGTATCTGCTTGCTCGTCATCAACTGGCTGCTGAACAACACCGACCATTCCTATCCTGTATCGTTACTGGTGACGACAAATGGTCTCTTTATGCTAACATAAGCAAAAGAAAAGAATGGTTGAGTCCAAATAGAGCAGTAACACTCCGAAGTAATGGTTCAAATGGCTCTAAGCACTATGGGACTCAACTGCTGAGGTCATAAGTCCCCTAGAGCTTAGAACTACTTAAACCTAACTAACCTAAGGTCAACATACACATCCATGCCTGAGGCAGGATTCGAACCTGCGACCGTAGCGGTCGCGCGGTTCCAGACTGTAGCGCCAGAACCGCTCGGCCACTCCGGCCGGCTACTCCGTAGTAATGCCTTCGCGTATTCACAAAAAGGTAATGTTATGCAGCTGGTGGAACAGCGACTATGTGGTGTACTGCGAATTGCTCCCCGACGTTAACCATAACTGCTGACATTTATTGTCAACAACTGAGAGGTCTTGCAGCCGCAGTCCAAGAACGACGACCAGGAAGACTGCGCGAACTGATGCTACTCCACGACAACACCCGCCACCATTCTGCCAGACCCACAGGAAACACTATACAGTTGTTGGATTGGGAAGTCATTCCGCACTCACCTTATTCACCGGATATCGCGCTTTCATATTTTCATCTTTTCTGCTCACTATCGAACAAACTTCAAGGCACTTCCTTTCCGGATGGAAATGCACTCCAAACATGGCTCTACCAGTTCTTCGTCCCAAAACCACATGATATCTACAGCTTCGGAATTGAAAACTTACTTCAGCGTCTGTTGTAAACAGTGAAGGAGACCATATTGTTGATGATATAAACCTCTGTTATGTGTATCTGTTGTGTTTATTAAAATTATGGAAAAACACTACGAACTTAAACAGCAATCCAATATAAATTACAGAGTTGTTGCTACATAAAATTTTTTATTATTATTTTGTTGTTAGGTTAGAAACAACTTTCGTAGCACAAGGTTCATGGTGGTAAATCACTATTAATTTCTACTCGTGATATGTGATCTTATTAGTGCATATTTGCCGTCCTGGAGTGTAATTAGATGATCTGCGTACCCATGTACGATTTTCAGCCTTTTATGAACGCTTCGACTTGACACCTCACTTACACTGATCACTGCTTTTAATTTACTTATTTATTTTTTTCTCTCCCTCTCTCTTTCTCCCTCTCTGTCTCTTCCTCTCTCTCTCTCTCTCTCTCTCTCTCTCTCTGTCTGTCTCTCTCCTCTCTCTCTCTGTCTCTCTCTCTCTGTCCCTCCGTGTGTGTGTAGTACTTTTTTAGTCAGTTTTTCGTTAGTGTTTGTTCTACATCTCAGTTTCTTATTGATTTTGTGGCTAACAGGATCAGTGAGTTCTTACTTACCCTGATTTCGTTATGCATTACTATCTTGTGATACACTCAGTCAAAAAAATCAACTACTGAATCATGCAATGCTACAGAGAAGACTTTGATGCATGGTTTAGCAGAGCTAGTTCCGAATGCTATTACGGCCACACCTCATGCCTAACTTCAGATTCACTTTCATCAGGAAATTTATTTAAAAAAAATCTAGGGTTAAGATTCACGATAGCACAATGGTTTTCAGGGTAGCTTTTCATTCGTGGAGAAAACTCCGCTATTCAAATGATCGTTGATATCTAAATGTTGCAGATTTTCATTGTGAATTCAACGTTCTAGTGTTCAGTGTTAAAATACAATCACATATTGTTATACTGAAAAGTAGATAGCTTTCATGAAAGGGTACCTTGATGGATATTTAAAATTTACGCTAACGTGACAAGAGTCGTGGGATAACTCCTAATATCGTGTGGGCCTCATTTTTCCCGTCGTATTGCAGCAACTCGAGATGGCATGGACTCAACAAGTCGTGGGAAGTCTACAGTAGAAATGTTGAGCCATGCTGTATCTAACCGTCCATAATTGCGGAAGTGTTACGGCACAGGATTTTGTGCAGGAACTGGCCTCACGGTTACGTCCACAAATGTTCAATGGAATTCTTATCGGCCGATCTAGGCGGCCAAATCATTCGCTGGAATTATCCAGAAGGTTCTTAAAAACCAATCGCTAACATGTGAGGCCTGATGACATGGCCATTGTCATTCACAAAAGTACCTTCGTCGTTTAGCAACATGAAGTTCTTGAATGGCTGATTGTGGTCTCCATGCAGCTGTTTCTTGTCACTGATAGTTTCACTTTGACCAGACGAATCAGTGCATTCCATGCATACGCAGCCGACACCATTATGGAGCCGCCACTAGCTTGCACAGTGCTTTGTTGAAAACTTGTGTCCATGGCTTCGTGGGGTCTGCGCTACACTCGAACCCCACCATCAGCTCTCACAAACTGAAGTCGGGACTCATCTGAACAGGCCATGGTTGTCCAGTCGTCTAGGGTCTAACCGATGTGGTCACCAGCCCAGGAGAGGCGCTGCAGGCGAAATCGTTCTACAAGACAAGGCACTCGCGTCGGTCGTCCGCTGCCATAGCCCGTTAACGCCTAATTCCGCGGCACTGTCCTAACGGTCTCACATTCATTTCACGCAGTGTTGCCTCTTAGCACAGACAAGTTCACACAGACGCCCCTGCTCTCGGTCCTTAAGTTCAAATGGTTCAAATGGCTCTGAGCACTATGGGACTTAACATCTGAGGTCGTCAGTCCCCTAGAACTTATAACTACTTAAACCTAACAAACCTAAGGACGTCACACACATCCATGCCCGAGGTCCTTAAGTGAAGGCGTCGTCCATAGCGAGAGATACTGCTTGGAATTTGGTGTTCTCTGTACACTCTTGACACTTTTGATCTCGCAATATAGAATTCCCTAACGATATTCGAATGAAATGTCTCACGTATCTCTCTCTAACTACCATTCCGCGTTCAAGGTCAGTTAATTTCCTTGGTGCAACCATAATCCTTTTTAGATGAATCGCCTGAGTGCAAATGACAGCGCCGCACTGACTTTTATATCTTGTGTATGCGGAACATCTAACGTCGCCATCCCACGTCTTTTGTTACCTCAGTGTACATTTCATTCACGAGGTCCGCTGAGTTTAGAGTATGTTGGTAGGCTTCGAATTTTGTCCTACACTGCGGGAGGTGCCTAAGCTCCAGTCAGTATTAGCGCACAGGAATGGCTTAGTGTTCCGAGTGTTTTCTCCTTTTTTTTTTTTTTAATTTTCCCCGGCCGGCAGATAAGCGCCGCAACGTATAGGCACGCCAGAGTTGTTTCACTGTGGAGGCAGGAAGCGCCTCTGTTTCCGTTCTGCCATTCATGGACGCATCCTTCCCGAGATGGCAGGAAATACCGGTGAAAGTCGTTCACAATGCAAGGGATTTGTAAAATTTAGATTTACACGAGCGAGTTGAATACATTTTTCAGCTGTGTATGACAGATGGAATCACAATGTCACTTCTTACTTCCGAATGCCACGAATTTTTTCTAATTAGCGACAGCTAATCCGGATTTGTTGCGAAGTACACTACACAATGCGGAAGTAAACTTCAGTTAACAGCCTCCATATTCATGCTACTTTGTTACAGTCTAACTTTACTTCCTAATTCTGTTTCAAAACCAAAGACTAACTTTCAGCGTTTGAGGCTTTCATGCGAGTCTCACAAATCTAACACCATTTTCTCTGCATATAGTCGAGCATCCAGTAATAAAGACCTAGAGACCGCAAGGTCACGGAATCTAATCCCGGTCAGAAACGATAATTTTGCAGTCCTTTCTCTAGCCTCCACATCTCAGTGATGTCGAGATGTCCCAGGAACGACACGGGATTCGCATTGCACTTTAAACTGTAGTTCCCGTTTCCCCAGGTGGATTACTGTGATAGGTTGAAGCATATATTCCCAGAACTTTTCTTTTGGCATGGCGTTTTATGATTTTCACATAGGTCACTTATTAATGCCCGCAGACAACAGCTGTAACAGTAGTTTATAAGTTGTCAGTTCTGAAGGTGGTTTTTGCAATGCGTCAACAGTGATCCCGGATGGGCACAAAAGATCGTACACTGCTGGGAACAGGAGGACTCAAAATAATTCATATTTTACGCTAATCAGTGTTCATTATTAGGACTCTGATAATCAGTGTGCATTATTACAAGCTATGAACTAAGTAATCATACGTGGATTACGTAGGTAAGGAACATAGAACACGAAACTCTTAGAAGCATTATGAAGATGGTATCGGACATGTCCGAAACAACACATACCATCTTCATATACTTAAGGCTAACCGGCCATTGAACTTCTTCTGTGCGGATGCACACTCATTGTCCGAACTCTTACGAGACTCGGTAAGATTGTCTGCCGCCAGTAATGAGTGTAATGGGCTGGGGCACTACGAATATAGTGTGTGGGCATTAAGTTGGGAATGTGGGTCTCACGGGGAGCGTGCAAGGGATAAATCCCTGGAGTCGCACTATCCTCTGTGTCATCGGTGGCTTAGATGGATAGAGCGTCTGCCATGTAAGCAGGAGATCCCGGGGTCGAGTCCCGGACGGGGCATATATTTTCAACTGTCCCCGTTGATGTATATCAACGCCTGTCGGCAGCTTTCATCTTAAAAGTATCTGTGATACAAATTTATCTACGATTTGCGAAACATATTGACAGTTTTATTTCTGCAAAGCGTACATCTTCTTCTGACCTGACCAGTGATAATTATATGTTGACTTTTTCAGGTCGCAGCAGGTCCGTCATCGACCGTGTGAGCATATATGGGTTAAGAGCAAGCAATCGCCGAAGTGGGGTCCTATGGAAAGAATTGGTAAACAAGTCCGTCTTGATTGCACAAAATTTTACACTTCACTATTACCGGTTTCGGCTACTGCCATCTTCAGATCATAGAATATTCTTATATAGTATCAACGTCAAACTAAACATGGAGGTACATAGTAAGTGCTGGTGATGATGAGAATGCGTCTGGTATTTATACTAGTACGCAGAAACTGAAGCCAGCAAAGGGCCCTACAGCTAGGGTACATCAGAATATTTTATGACCTGAAGATGGCAGTAGCCGAAACAGGTAATAGTGAAGTGTAAAAGTTTGTGTGATCAAGATGGACCTGTAAAATATAAGTGCCAAAATATGACCACGGACTCATTTTCAGACTTAATGTCTTCAGTTAATAAGGCGGCTAACGGGTAGGGTCTGTTAGGCACCAGAATTTTGATCACGCGCTGCAAGGCTCTATATTGAAAATAAAGTGATACGTGTTTCGATTGAAACACCCCCCAATTTTTAAAAAATCTGGGTCAAAGTTGATGGTGGCAAATCGTATTTTTAGTGCTGTACATCGAAAGATCGTCTAAATGTATCACAGCAGAGAAGAGAATTACGAAATCGAGCGGATGATATCAAAATTCAGGCATTGGTCAGTAACCATTTGTTCGCGCCTGTCTATCAAGGTATGCTTTTATACATGTAGTACGCATCCAATGTGGTATCTGACAGATCTGTTTTTAGCAACGTGAATCAGCTGTTTTCCACGAACAGTATACTGGAAAATATGTCAATGTTGCGAGATTTAGTTCGTGTATTGCGCATGATGTGTGGAATATTTATGTTTTGCCTGCTTCTATGATAAGTCTCACCACACTGATAGCGAGAGTACTCAAGAATAGACGATCATTTAGGTTTTCGCAACATGTTTCAGGTCTATTTTTGCACTATGTATCACAATGAAAATAACTGTTAGTATAGTATACCTACATATTTGATTATTATTAATCACACCTCCTCACATTTTAACGAAACAAAGAGGCAAAGAAACATATTTCGGTTATCAGATACACAGAAAAAATATCGAATTAAAAAAAAAGCGAACAATAATCGAACGCGGATCAAGAGCTCGGTAGTCAACTGGCCCTGGCCGCTTTTTATTTATTTATTTTTTATATTTTCCTACTTATCTAACTAAATTCAATCTTCAATTGAAATGCACTACTTGGCACAGCCTACCTTATAAAAATGAACTATCACTCTTCAGGCGTTCCCCTAACTATTCCAAAAAGTCCCTCATGGCGATAGGATTCATGGTGCTGTAATTTTTATTTTATTTATTTATTTATTTATTTATTACTTGTATATAATTTGTAACAGCTCGATCACCGACCTTGCTCTACCAGATGCGTAGAATGATGGGTACCCTGGCTACAGCATGAAAACACAAAAACGTTATTAATTACAGTACTATTAACTTTGAACCCCATATTACACCAATAACAAATGTTTGTCTTTAGAAGATCTTTCGAAGTAAAGCATTGTAAATATGATTTTTCGACTTCAATTTCGACCTCGATATTTTTTAAACTGTGTGGTGTCTAGAAAAAAGCCGAAATCGTGTCTCTTTATTTTCAGTGCAGTTCGTCCTTTCAAAGCATGATCAAAATCGGTGACCCCTATGCCATACCCTCCTCTTGTAAGCATTCCTCTTGAGGGACTCACAGACAGTCACGCTATATGAATTTGTTCATTTTTGCATTTGGTCTCTACCTCTAGTTCATTCCACAAAATGCGCGTCCCACAAATTGGAGAAAAACATCTAAATCATAGAAGCTTTTCGTATGAAACTTGTGTGCGGAACAATGTATTTTCTAATGTACTGTCATTCAACACAAGCCAGCTTTTGATGTACCTACAAATGAGCTTTTACGATCGCAGCACTTCAGATGTCAAGGATTTTCTGCCTCAAGTTGTTTATATGGAAGACTGTCTACAGTTATCATAGTTGTTTCATGCGACAAGTTGCAACTGTATCTTGCAGTACTGTATCATTTGTTCTGCTTGGGCACTCACTGAGGATCGACGAAAAGCCTCAACTTACCATAAACTTTTGTCTGAGTTCGCACTCACTTTCCACTTCTCATCAAAAGAGCACTTGTTCCGCATACTATAAGAATAGCTGAACCTCACTGAGCCGCTAGGAGAGTAATCATAAAGCACTGAGCCTCTGGGAGGTTTTAAATAATGACTAGAAAAAATAAAATAACGTAATTCATTGTTGCTAGTTTTCAGGTACATGTTTTGTCTCTTGGTATACAGTGAAATCCCCAAGCCACATTAACGTAGCACGCAGCTAGAATAACAAACCGTAGCTCATTGATAAAAAGAAGTTACTCGCTTTCTGTGTTTGTAGGGTAACAACGCTGTAACAATCCATACCGCGTACTGTGTTTTCCGGTGTCATTGTTGGCAGAGGTACGGAACTGCACGACGAGATCTCGCGGTCTTCCATTCGTCTCATTATAACTGTGTTGGTCGATGTCTTTCTACGAGGCGAGGAATTCCTCCTACAGAACTTGGCTGTGGCTCAACTGAAAGCGCCGTTGCAGCGAGGCAAGCATCATGCACAGCTGTTATGGACGGGGTACGGCTCTTCTTGAGCAGCAATACCTACAGTCCTGTGCCGCCAATCTGCCATGGGCCACGGAGGTATTACGGTGTAGCCGCATCCGCACGCCTCCATAATTTCGCACCCACGTTCAACTAGCCTCACAGAGAAATTAATTTGATTCACGTGTATTAAACGAGTAATCAACGATGTAGTTTGCATAAATTAACCTACATTTCCACGGTCACACTGAAGGTCATAATATCACAGGCAATTATTGTGTGATGGTATAAACGCCGGCCGGAGTGGCCGAGCGGTTCTAGGCGCTACAGTCTGGAACCGCGCGACCGCTACGGGCGCAGGTTCGAATCCTGCCTCGGGCATGGATGTGTGTGATGTCCTTAGGTTAGTTACGTTTAAGTAGTTCTAAGTTCTAGGGGACTGATGACCTCAGCAGTTAAGTCCCATAGTGCTCAGAGCCATTTGAACCATTTGATGGTATAAACTGAGATGACAAAGTTCTGGGGTCAGAACATCAAGCAACTCCTGGCATTGTAGCATGGCGGATTATCTTGCTGAAAAATGCCACTGCTGTCGGGAATCATGATCGTCATGAAGGGGTTTCCGTGGTGTACAACCAGCGTACAATTCTCCTTGGCCGTGGCGGTTCCTTGAATGAGCTCCATTGGACGTTATGCTGCCCACGTGAATGTTTCACATCTACATCTACATCTACATCTACATGATTCCTCTGCAATTCACATTTAAGTGCTTGGTAGAGGGTTCACCGAACCACAATCATACTATCTCTCTACCATTCCACTCCCGAACAGCGCGCGGGAAAAACGAACACTTAAACCTTTCTGTTCGAACTGTGGTTTATCTTATTTTATTTTGATGATCATTCCTACCTATGTAGGTTGGGCTCAACAAAATATTTTCGCATTCGGAAGAGAAAGTTGGTGACTGAAATTTCGTAAATAGATCTCGCCGCGACGAAAAACATCTTTGCTTTAATGACTTCCATCCCAACTCGCTTATCATATCTGCCACACTCTCCCCTATTACGTGATAATACAAAACGAGCTGCCCTTTTTTTGCACCCTTTCGATGTCCTCCGTCAATCCCACCTGGTAAGGATCCCACACCGCGCAGCAATATTCTAACGACGAGCGTAGTGTAAGCTGTCTCTTTAGTGGACGTGTTGCATCTTCTAAGTGTCCTGCCAATGAAACGCAACCTTTGGCTCGCTTTCCCCACAATATTATCTATGTGGTCTTTCCAATTGAAGTTGTTCGTAATTTTAACACCCAGATACTTAGTGGAATTGACAGCCTTGAGAATTGTACTATTTATCGAGTAATCGAATTCCAACGGATTTCTTTTGGAACTCATGTGGATCACCTCACACTTTTCGTTATTTAGCGTCAACTGCCACCTACCACACCATAAAGCCATCTTTTCTAAATCGCTTTGCAACTGATACTGGTCTTCGGATGACCTTACTAGACGGTAAATTACAGCATCATCTGCGAACAACCTAAGAGAACTGCTCAGATTGTCACCCAGGTCATTTATATAGATCAGGAACAGCAGAGGTCCCAGGACGCTTCCCTGGGGAACACCTGATATCACTTCCGTTTTACTCGATGATTTGCCGCCTATCACTACGAACCGCGACCTTCTTGACAGGAAATCACGAATCCAGTCGCACAACTGAGACGATACCCCGTACGCTCGCAGCTTGCTTAGAAGTCGCTTGTGAGGAACGGTGTCAAAAGCTTTCCGGAAATCTAGAAATACGGAATCAACTTGAGATCCCCTGTCGATAGCGGCATAATGGAGCGGCCACCAGCTTGTGTCCGTCCCGCAGGGCACGTATCAATGAGCTGTTCGCCTGGAAGACGACGGATTCGCGCCCTCCCATCGGCATGATGAAGAAGGTATCGGGATTCAACAGATGATGCAACGCTCTGCCACTGCGCCAACGTACAGTGCCGAGGGTCACGTGCCCGTTTCAGTCGTGGTGTTAATGTCTACAGGATAAGAAACATTTCTTGCCGCCCAATTTACGTGAAAGAAACGGGAAGAAACCTTGAGAAAAAGATTCTGACATGTGATACAAATTGATGTCCTATGCACTTCGCAATGGATGTAGTGAGCGAGAGTGAGTGGGGTAGAATGATCTTTCTGTGGGTACCGACTCGTCTTCCCGCAAAAAAAATAAAAATGGAATAGAATTTTAACGTCCCGTCGAGACGAGATCACTAAAGAGAGCCGCTGCTACAACATTACGCGTGTTTGGAGTAAATGAACAGAAAACGGTCACCTGAAGCGGCTAACGTGTACAAGATCGTGCGATTGACCGTCGTGTGGATCGCTGCTTTCTTGTCTGCACGGACCACTGTGGCCGTGCAACTTCGTCGTCTACCTCGGCTCCACACTGGAGCTGCTGCAGCTCGCGGGTACTTCTGCGATCTCTTTCCCTATAGCGTTGACTTTCAGCACCGCAGTTGGTCTTGCTGTCCACTTTGTTTCGACATGACAACTTTTCACTCCACGGCACGCTTGTCCGACAATTTCGCTGACATTCCAGGGTTCATTAGGTTAACAGTAATACTTACGATACCCACAATATTTCACAGCACTACACGCTTTGCAAAATACCGTTACCACTAGACGCGAATTTAATTTGTGCCATCTGAATATGATACATGGAAATTAAAAATTAATGTAGCGATTAAAAATTTAATTAATGAGAATTACAGAGAACATAAACGATGGTTCAAAAGTTTACTTAGTTTGTAGTTGTTTTATATGGCTCTCCTTGGTCACACTGACAACATCTAAGCGATAATTTATTTCACGATCTTTTTGGAACCACCGACGTGAGCGCGTGTTTTGACAAAGTCTGTGATATAACCCTACAAAAAGAAATCCTTGGACGTCAGGATCGGGTGTGAGGACCGTAGATCTAGGTGACCAGTAGCAGAACACTGTGTAGTCACAGCCAGTACAACCGATCCAATAGCTTAAGAGACGTTGATTTAAAACTGTGCGAACCTTGTTTCGCAGATATGGGGGGGGGGGGGGGGGGGGGTCGGGGGGGCGGGGGACACATTTTGTTAAAAAATATAATCTGCAGAATCCTGATGAAGCTGTTCCATGATTCGTTGGTTAAACATGTACAGGTAAGAGTTTGTTGATGACAGAAAGTCAGTGGTTAAATTCTAAGACAAAGAATGTCTACTGTACGGAATATGCCACTTGCATTTACGACACAGAACTATTCACTAATGTGTGCGCCGGCATCCTGTTCACTGCACTTTCGACATGATCAAAGTTCTGAACAGTATTTTACATTACTGCCAATTCTCGTCGATGTATCACAATCCAATTAATAGTTCAAGCCGTTTGTAATCGATATATTCATTTTGAAATGCCCTCATTATGTAGTAAATTATACGAGTATTTGTGAAAGTATTCCGGCAAATGTTACGCGCAGGCTCATGAATGTCACACTCAATAACATAACCATACGTATTCAGATTTTTTTTGATATGACTCTGACAGATGTCGCTATTACTAGAAATTAATTGAACTTTAAACTGATCATAACATCACCGTACAATCTCTGCAGGGAAAATGCCGAACGTTTTTTATAATGTTACTTTTTAAATTTACAGACGTTTAGTCTGTATCTCGTGAAGTCTTCCTCTCCTCTGAGCCAAGTGGTTCTAGGAGGTTTCTGTGAATATGTCCTTTAGCGTCCGTGGGAAATTCTTAAAATGATGAATGATGTCTAAACTGAGTGCTGTCAGCATATATTTTTATTTTGTATTAAAAAAGGGGAAGAGGCCCAGAGGAAGACCAAGAGATAGATGGGTGAAGGGAGTGAAGGAATGTGTGACGAGAAGAGGAGAGAACTGGACGAAGGTGGAAGAGGGGGAATGGTGGAAAGACAGAACACGATGGAGAGGCTTGTGTTCCCGACAAACCCAGCCAGTGGCTGGAAACTGTCCAAGATGACGACGATTAAAAAAATACACTGACAGAAAAAAGTCCGAGCGGTCTATGGCGCTGCAGTCATGGACTGTGCGGCTGGTCCCGGTGAAAGTTCGAATCCTCCCTCGGGCATGGCTGTGTGTGTGTGTGTGCGTGTGTGTTTATCCTTAGGATAATTTAGGTTAAGTAGTGTCTAAGCTTAGGGACTGATGACCTTAGCAGTTAAGTCCCATAAGATTCCACACACATTTGAACATTTTTTTGTTTTTTGTTTTTTTGTTTTTTAAGTCGCAGCACCAGGATGGAATTGTGCGACATAAACGAAAGTTGGTAGGCGTGTATCTATACCTGAAAGATGATGTCTAGTTCAGTTTCGCACCAGTCGCACAAGAGTGGCGCTACTAGCACCAATAGCAGGATGCAAATTCCATTTAATTTAAATTCAAGCTATAAATATTATGAGAGTTAGTTACCTTTGAGATTGGACTTGATGAACTGATGGTAGTCAATAATATCTTTAAGTCGACAAAGACGCCAATAAAAATCACCTCACTGAATTTGAAGAGGTCGTGTAACAGGGCTTCAAGAAACTGGATGTGCCTTCCATTATATTGCAGAAAGAGTTGGCAGGGATGTAGCCACCGTAGATGATTACTGGCGTTGGTGGTCTCGAGAAAGTACGATCGCAGGAAGACCGTGCTCCAGACAGCCACGTGGCACTACTGAAAGAGAAGACTATAGCGTTCGGCCGATGGCTCTGGCACATCGTACTGCACCTGCACCAGCAATCTGAGCAGCAGTTGCCATCACAGTGTCACGACTAATTGTTGAAAATCGGTTACTTCAAGGACGGATCTGAGCCCGCAGCCCTGTAGCGTGCATTCCACTGATCTCAAACCACCGCCATTTGCGACTTCAATGATATCAAGCGAGAGCTCATTGGAGGGCATGTTGGAGGTCTGTTCTATTTTCTGATGACACCTGGTTCCGTCTCGGTGCCAGTCACACCCTAACTTCAAATTTGTACGTCAGTCTGGTGATTCGACCTGTTGTGGTGCCATTCATGAATAACATTTCAGGGGGTGTTTACCAACTGGATAGCGCTCACTTACACACCGCTGTTGTAAAAAAAATGGTTCAAATGGCTCTGACTAGGGAACCTCCCCATCGCACCCCCCTCAGATTTAGTTATAAGTTGGCACAGTGGATAGGCCTTGAAAAACTGAACATAGATCAATTGAGAAAACAGAAAGAAGTTGTGTGGAACTGTGAAAAGATAAGCAAAATATACAAACTGAGTAGTCCATGGGCAAGATATGTAACATATAGAACAAAAGTTCAGGAGCGCCGTGGTCCCGTGGTAACGTGAGCAGCTGCGGAACGAGAGGTCCTTGGTTCAAATCTTCCATCGACGGAAAAGTTTAATTTCTTATTTTCAGTTTATGTGACAAACTCTTATGTTTTCATCACTTTTTTGGGAGTGATTATCACATCCACAAGAAAACATAAATCGGGCAAGGTAGAAGAATCTTTTTTCCCTTTCGCCAAGTGTACAAATTAGGTGGGTCGACAACATATTCCTGTCATGTGACGCACATGCCGTCACCAGTGTCGTATAGAATATATCAGATGTGTTTTCCTGTGGAGAAATCGGTTGACCTGTGACCTTGCGATAAAATGTTTTCGGTTCCCATCGGAGAGGCACGTCCTTTCGTCTACTAATCGCACGGTTTTGCGATGCGGTCGCAAAACACAGACACTAAACTTATTACAGTGAACAGAAACGTCAATGAACGAACGGACAGATCATAACCATACAAAAATAAAGAAAGTAAAATTTTCAGTCGAGGGAAGCTTTGAACCAAGGACCTCTCGTTCTGCAGCTGCTCACGCTAACACGGGACCACGGCGCTCCTGAGCTCACGCTATCCATGATGTTGCCTATCTTGCCCATGGACTACTCAGTTTGTATATTTTGCTTATTTTATCACAGTTCCACACAACTTCTTCCTGTTTTCTCAATTGATCTGTGTTCAGTTTTTCAAGGCCTATCCACTGTGCCAACTTATAACTAAATCTGAGGGGAGTGCGATGGGGAGGTTCCCTTGTGAGCACTATGGGACTTAACAGCTATGGTCATCAGTTCCCTAGAACTTAGAACTACTTATACCTAACTAACCTAAGGACATCACACAACACCCAGTCATCACGAGCAGAGAAAATCCCTGACCCCGCCGGGAATCGAACCCGGGAACCCGGGCGTGGTAAGCGAGAACGCTACCGCTGTTGTAACCCAACGTGCTCTACGGAGTGTCTACATGTCGCCTTAGCCTTTTCCATCACCAGATCTGTCTCCATTCGAGCACATATGGGACATCATCGGACGACGACTCTACCCTCATGCACAAACAGCATCAACCATTCGTGTACTGACCGACCAGGAGTGACAGGCACGGTACTCCATTCCACAAATTGACATCTGGCACCTGTATAACACGATGCATGTACATTTGCATGCTTGGATCGAACACTCTGGTTGTTAAACCGATTAGTAATGTATCCGGATTTCACATTTTCAGTAGCTTGTCCCGCGATGACATCAATCTGTGATCTTGCAATGTTAATCACTTCAGTATCTCACCTGGACAAAAGTATCTCCATTTATATTTTTTTAGGGTTGCGTTTTTTTCCCTCACTGTATTTCTTGATGACCCTTCTCAAAAATGTTTCGTCGTTGTCAAGTTTTTCTGTCAGTTCTTTACAAACGCTAAATCTATCTTCTTCCTACTTTTCGCTCGTAAAACGACGACGTCATCTGCAAGTTCTATCACAGACGACGATTAGTGTGTGCCATATGCTTGATTTTTTAAATGTGAACGCCACCAGTTGAAATCGAAGGACTTTCTGGTTCATCCTCAAGCGATCTATTTCCATTATTTATTCGGGAGAAATAATCATAGTACGACCTCGAACTTGATCTGCGTAAGCGTGCTTGGAAAGTTCAGACGGTACTATATACTTTTTCCCACTTATAAACTAAAATCGCACGTTCCACTGTTACTAGTGTAAAATATCTGCACAATTACAGATAGTAATTTTTTTTATATCTTACACTCAAATAACAATATATCGGAAACGAAACATTACCCATGTGAAACTAGTAGGACTTTGCTGTGCCACTTTATTAAAAAAAAGTACATAAACAGCACGTTCATTTACATTTTGAACAAATCGCGCATGTGCACCTTCGTCTACTACCATTAAAGAACAATATGCCGTTCCAACAACCACTGTTACCTCATATTCACAACAACGAAAGTAATCCATGGCTCATTACCGTAGGGACTCATATTCAGCTCTAATTTTAACTTAGCCAATATCAGTGGATTCTTAAAAGACCATCACTTGTTGACTGAATAGCTGACACGTGTGACTTTACAACACTCGTATCGACATCACATTTTCCTTGTTTATCACCTCAGTGACTCGTGGATGCATGTAATATTTATTATGTCGCCGTCCTAATTGAGTAATTACAATTAAACAAATTAATTAAGACTGAGTTTTAATTATACGATTAAACTATGAATTTAAGTTTTTCATCGAAAACTGTCGTAGTTACCCCACTCGTACCTTTTATATATATGTAATGACGATTTTTACATAAACCCCTTGCTCCCAGCACTTTACCTTTTGATGAAATAGGCACGTCTTATCCCTGTAGTATTTCTTCTGTTAGTATGTTCATACGTACAAGATCCATTTGAAACTAATATAGCTTTTACAGAGTTTTTTTCTGATATATCTTGCATCCGAAGTGACGGTAGGGATGTTTGAATATCTATTTGAACAAATCCACACAATCGTCCAGGTTTCCATACATACATAAGTACATACACACACACACTCTCTCTCTCTCTCACACACACACACACACACACACACACACACACTTCTTTACGCTTGGAGATACATTCGCCTCTCTCTCTCTCTCTCTCTGTGTGTGTGTGAGTGTATGTGTGTGTGTGTGTGTGTGTGCGTGTCGTTTGATATGAATGGCCACGTGACGAAGAGTTATAATAGCGCGCTTATCCGTCAGAGAACACGGACCCCGGATCAGCTTGCTATCCCTCGTCAAAGCGAGAGCCCCACTGTGCCCATACAGGTCGCCAAAGCAGAGCACCGAAAGCAACGCACACAAGCGACGAGATCCCTGAAAATCCTCGGATGCCCCACGGGTCCACCAGGATGGGAAGTTACGCCAGGACCGGGATTTCAGAGACTCTGAAAGAAATTCAATACCTACACAGAACGAGAAAATACGGTACCCGTTTTCAGCAAAGGGTTAGAAAGTACGCGTCCTTTTACAAATTACGAGCAGCAAATTCAGCAAGAAATTTTTTATTCGGAATTTGTCTGTCAGTAGGGATCATAGTTACATATCCATTACCACCCTCCTGCAAAACTGTGAACTGCTACGTTTCTTAAATAGCTGTTCATTTTAATTTCCTGTAGCGATGACAAAAGTTGCTTTTGTGTTGAAGACGATAAGTGTGAACATTAAAACGCAGCTCTGGGGAACAGTCGCGTGTCCACTAGCGTTTCTGGCGTCTCTGCCATTTGTTTAAGTTTATACTCGCTGGAGCCGACACACTCGCCCAGGAAGGAAATGCAAATTCTTACCGCCGCAGAGGGTTAGCTACGCTCAGGCTATTTTGAGGTCCGCCCGCCGTAATGAATATTTACGCACGTACGCCTGCGTTCTCCGGTAATGCCTGCGGCGCGGACCGTCTTCGCTGAACACAAATTTAATAACTCTTTCGTAAGGCAGATTTCCGGCTGCGCGCGCATTATTGCTTTAGGCAGTGCTGTCAGTGTGTATATTGCAAAACGGAAATTTTTGCTCGTACAGAGTAAAGACAGCTGCTCTTATCAGTATATAAAGTAACTCTGCAACACTGATCAACCAGACGCTATACTGTTTCTACAGTTTTTGGAACTGTGGAGTGAATTTTGTTTAAAATTTTCGCCCTCAGTCATGGAAACTGCTCCCGAACGAGGCATACTGCATGTAGAGCACTATTAAGCAAACATGAAGGAAGTTTATTAATTGATAAACAGTATTACTTATCTTAGAATTCAGAACACGCTACAGAGAAGATTAAAACTCTTCTCAGCGTTGTACTGTTTTTCAGTTGTCTTCTAGTAGTCGGTTATCGTAAATGGTGCCCTGTTTAGGTGTATTATCTCAAACATCTTTTCGTCCGTTGATCATATCACTGACGTTTTTAACGATATCGAGTATTGGCAGGGGGCACGTAAACAGTAATAAATATATTTCCGTAACCTTCGTTATTACGACGTTACCACTATTACTCAACGTGAAAACAAAATTATCATCAATGTGGCAATAGATATTTTAGGGAAAAAGAGATAACTTGGATATGGCGTACAATATGTCGCTGTGAACGAAAGTGTCATTATCAGTAATGGTAACTATAATTAAATTATTATCTAACGAAAATGTGGAGAATAATGAAGAAACAATGAGTACAAAAAAAGTCACGAGTATTAAATAATATAAATGTAAGAAAAGCGGCATTAGCACAGCAACACCACATCTACGGACATCTCTTATTTGAAAAGATAAGTGATTAGTGGTCATTCCACAGGAACGTGTCTGCCATACGGAACAGTTTAGTGTAAATGTGTTTCTGAGGAGAGACTAGAGATAAATAAATGCAGGATACAGGTACTTAAATAATACGTCTATGGGGTCTCTGGGACACAGTTCACGTTTCTGCCACATGTTGGTGCTGCAGTCGCATAATATCATCAAACGACGCCCCCTCCCACTACATCGTCCCCTCCCTACTCCTCCTCCTTATCTGCCTCCTACCCCACTCCTCCCCCTCATCCTGCTGCTGCCAATTATAGCGCAGTATTAAAATGAATCAAAATAGAAGATGATGACACTAACCCAGCAGTGCTAGAAATAACAACAAAAACACAAGCCACAACGCCCCTGACCCCACCCCCACCTTCTCTGAGCTAATCACAGCACAGCATTAAAATGATGTGTAAAAAAGACACATTCAAATATATTATTGAACCTTCACATGCACCAACATCAAAGATATTCATGTAAAATATTTGCCTCTGAATTCCGTGGACACACAGTCCGACCCCCGTAGCTGAGTGGTCAGCGTGACAGAATGTCAATCCTAAGGGCCCGGGTTCGATTCCCGGTTGGGTAGGAGATTTTCTCCGCTCAGGGACTGGGTGTTGTGTTGTCCTAATCATCATTATTTTATCCCCATCGACGCGCAAGTCGCCGAAATGGCGTCAAATCGAAAGACGCAGCCGGCGAACGGTCTACCCGAGGGGAGCCCCTAGTCACACGACATTTTGTGGACACACAAGCACACAAAAGAACACTGAAAATATTACCAAACATATTTTCATTAATGACTACAAAAACTCAATTAAGGACTAGCTCGCCAGATGCATCTGTGAATTTCATTCGATGGTCTATACCATTTGCTATGGAGTACTAGAATGAGTATAAGACATTCTCTCCATAAATAGTTAAAAACCAACATTGGCTTCTACAATGAAATTGACGAATTAGTAACATACATTTGTGAAACATGATCTGTCAAACCTGAAATAAAATCAACTGCTGATTTGTATTCGTCTTCGCCAATAGATGGCTGCACTAGTAATCATTCAGATTTCGATTGTTGTGCCATAGTGGAAGACACAACAGAGGCTACAGTTAATTATGTACCACACTGTGGTACCTGCTGGGAGTTACCATATACCTTACAAGTTTGAAGTGACCGCAAAAGTGCGTCAGTTAAGTCAGTAAAGTGTCTAAAACATAAATGTGAACTCTAAAATTTGTTGCATCCATGCTCAAACATATATGGCTTAAGAAAAATAACGCACATTTGAAGGGTATGGGTAAAGATAATGGAAACAGTCAAATCTAAAGTTTTCCAACCAAGTTCAGTAAGACAATAGTAACCTTGATCCAAGCTAGGTGGTGTAACGAGGTCATCTTATTGATGACAGATGGTAGCACGATGTTCATTTGTTTCTGTGGGAACTCACATACGCTGGTGAGAAACAATGGTAACCTACAAATTCAAAATGAAGGCAGCAGCAGATTGCAGTAAAGGAAGTTGTGATATTTTTGGAATTTCAAGTAAATTATGTGCTGATTCCAGCGATTCTGACTGGTTTGATGATGACGTTAATGCTCCTGATTTCAATTTAAACGAGGAGCTGGAAGATTCTACTTATATTAATTCTACTGCAAGTCAAAGAAGTTTTGTTTCACACATCATGTTGTTATTAGCTGGTAACCATTATCTTTGTGCTAGATAGTCAGGCTACGTGTTTTATTTCTATATTCAAATTTTTTTTTACAAGGTATTGATACGAGGGTAGTCAACAGGTCTTTTAATGCAACTACATTGTCCTCTGTAAATCATGGGATGTTTACAAAAAGAAATATTCTCGTATTTGTCGGTTACCCTCTATTCATCTTATCGTTGATGACGGTACTATTTTATTGGTTAACATCACTTTTTTAATATTACACTATCCATAAAAAATATTTTTTAATAGAATGAAGAGGAGTGCAACAGAACTGACCCTGGGAACGATGATGCCACAATGAAAACATCGAGAAAAAGAAAAAAAACTACTGAACAAACAACAAAAGAAGAAGCTTGCAAGGAATAGTGGACTTGAATATACTATAAAATAAGATACAGTGATCCAGCCGAGAAGTTTAGTTGGAGCTTCCTGTAAATGTTCTAAAAAGTGTTATGAACGGATTGGGGAGAAGCTTATACAGAGTCATTCTGGAACATTGTGCACTTCAGTAGACAAAATACTCGTTTGCTAGGTTCCAGGCGGCGAGAACCCATAAAAACAAGATATACAGGCAATCAAATTAGCAGCTGTAACAATACTATACGATACAGTGCTATAAAAGATGGCACAAGCACTGATGACTGAAAAGCTGCATTTTTAAGCATCGCCGCGCGGGATTAGCCGAGTGGTCAGTGGCGCTGCAGTCATGGACTGTGAGGCTGGTCCCAGAGGAGGTTCGAATCCTCCCTCGGGCATGGGCGTGTGTGTGTTTGTCCTTAGGATAGTTTAGGTTAAGCAGTGTGTAAGCTTAGGGACTGATGGCCGTAGCAGTTAAGTCCGATAAGATTTCACACACATTTTAACATTTATTTTTAAGCATCCATGGTTTGCAGCACAACAGAGGTAGAGAAGAAAACATAAAATCCAAAATGCGAACAGGGGCTACTACTCCACCAGAAGATAGAAGAGGCAAACAGAAATAGACTACATGCCTACTCAGAGGAAACATGCAATTAGTCAAAAAACATATAGAAGGTATTCCGAAACACAAAAGTCACTACAGTAGAAAAGAATGGTGAAAAATTTTGTGTGTCGATGGAATATTCCATACAAAGTTGCTACAGCCATTGTAAAGATGAGTACTGTCCTGATATCAAAGCAAAGCCTGTGTCGTCTGATAAGTATCATCGCATTTTCATTCAAGATTTCAATATTTCATTCAAACTGCCAGAATCAAATACTTGCACAACATACGATAGAAATGAAATTCAACTGACAAAAGCAAAAAAAGACCTGGAAAAATTAAGAGCAATAAATCTACAGAAGGAGTTACATCTCAGAAATGCCCAGGCAGGTCAAGATAATGTGAAAGTGCAAACACAGAAGGCACTTTTCTATAAAAATATTTATGTAATAACTTTCAATCTACAACAGGCATTGCCCACTCCTAAACAGGTCCAATGTTCTATATGAGGAAACTGTGGACATACAACTTCAGCATTCATCCCAGTAATTCGTCACCAGGTCATTTCTTTGTTTGGCATGAAACGGTAGCACAAGGGGCACAGAGGATATAGGCAGCTACTTACTGAAGTATTTTGAAGATCATAATATACGAGGGAATAAGCTGATTTCAATTTCAGACAACTGCTCTGGACCAAAAAAAAAAAGACTGGAACATTGTGTTTGTCTGGATGCTGCTTACAGCAAAAGGAAGATTTTCCACCACTGACCATCACTTCCCACTTCCTGGACATGCCATGTTACCAAGCGATCGATGTTATGCTGTTGTGGAGCAGTATGTTCGCCGACCTGTGCATTTTGTATATGCCCTCAAGACTGGGTGGACAAGAAGAATTGTGGCCAAAAGCGACCATTTTGCGTCCATGTTATGTCATCAGAAAATTTTGTATGCATGAGTGACATGAGATCTACATTTAGTCAAAGGAATATCTCAGTAGAAGGGCACAAGGTATTATTGCGAAACGCTGTGCGACTCCTTCTCGATGCAGATGACCCAGGAATCTTGTTCGTATCAAAGACTGGCATAAAGTCATTTTACACAAATGAGGTCGCCCTACAACCTTAGAAGTATTCCAGGTCAGTTCCAACTGACTCGAAGAAGAAGCAAAACCTCATATCTGCACTGAGCTGGATTCAACCTATTTATCACAAATTCTAAAAAGCAATAACAACCAAGAAAACATCTACAAATGAGGATGAGTATGTAGCTGCATCTGCAGACGAAATGTGAGAATTTTCAGTTGTCCTGTGTTTGTAGCAGGAAAACAATAGTATGCCACATAATACGTTCGCCACTGCCAGGAAACGATAGGGTTTTGGACATTATTCTCAAAGTTTGTATATTTTCCATTGATTTGTGTGCTGAAGATGTTGTACAGTGACTACCAGTTGCATAAATAATAAAATGAATGAAATGTTTTTCTAAACTTTTCCAATGGAATATCTCCATTCACAGATAAAATGGGTTACCGTTGTGTTTTCCCACACCCTTCATTTGACGCTTAAAGATAGGCCTAAAAGACCAATATAAACGTTTTAAAGGCAAACAGACTGGGCAAACACACAACATGCAGGCATTCTGAAGGTAATTAAGATATTTCCCCAACAATTTACAGGTGGATGAAGATAAACTATCACCAGAAAACTATATAATTAATGATCCAGATTGGCAGTTATTACAAATGATTGGACATAGTCGAATGTGAATGGAAACAAACTGCTGCAACCGGAACTATTGCTGTCTAAAATGTTTACCAGTCGTAATTAAGACTCTATAAACCGTATGCAGACTATATTTTCTGTAATCAGCCACTAAACAACAGAAGAATGTAATAATATTATGCGAGGTAAAATATCACACTCACACAAATAACATAGACAGACATGAATTTTAGAAGGAATGAAGATGTTTCTACCACTTTAACAGCAAAACTATTTTAGGCAGTAAGAAATCACTTGAAGTGTAGATTAACTGCTTTGCTTACACGTATACACACATAAAAATACGACGAAAGACGTTGACTGAGGTCAGACATGTAACATCTACAAAGATGAGGACAGGAAGGATATGTCGAGAATAGATTCTGTGTTAAAATTATTTATCGTTTATTAAGCACAAAAAGATGCACACACGTGCAGGTTTCTAAACATAAGGTGTAAGTAGATTACAGGCACCTACGAAAATCTGAGCAAAATAAAGTTGTATTCCTGTAATACGTAAGATTTCGCACACTTTGGAATGCAATAGTCCTTCTTCAGGATTTACACATCCAATTGTCTGTAAATCTGATTAAAATATATTTTGCTTACGTGCTTATTATGCTATGCAAGAGTTATTAAAGATTTCTACGAAAACATGAGAAAAGTAAATATTTTTAAAGTATGTACGAATTTGCTAACTGCACAATAAACCTTCCAGTTAAATATTTTCCAGTCTAAATTGTCTACATTACTTACTAACATTCACACAGATTGGTTGTTGGCACTACTGATAAAAACCTTTACGCTAAGGATCACTCATTAACAATGAAAGTTTGATTGATGTACTACATATTCTCTGTGAATCCTCAAATTAAATATTTTCACTTCTAAATTGTCAGTCTTATTAAAATACACGCATCTCACCTACTGGCATTAATGAAAGTAATTATACTTTAGTTGAGCTCCGTAGTTCAATCTTTGCACCACACTTTAAATTAATCTAAGTATATTAAAATAAGTAACAAAAACATGCTCATGAGCACAAATGCTGGCCTACGTTACAGGTTAAAGTGCACCAAAAATTACCAGTAATACTCTCACATCCAACACTAGACTCTACAACCAAAAGTTCAATAGTCCTGTGACATCTTACAAGTAACCTGGACCTTCAAATTAAACACTGCTGCCGGCCGGGGAGGCCGAGCGGTTCCAGGCCCTACAGTCTGGAACCCCCCGACCGCTACGGTCGCAGGTTCGAATCCTGCCTCGGGCATGGATGTGTGTGATGTCCTGAGGTTAGTTAGGTTTAAGTAGTTCTAAGTTCTAGGGGACTGATGATCTCAGAAGTTAAGTCCCATAGTGCTCAGAGCCATTCGAAGCATTTAAACACTGCTGCAGACAAATTGTGTGTACACCTTATTAAAATACACGCAGCTAACTTACTGACAACATTATATTCATCTACAGCAGCACTGCAGATCTGTCTCACAGCCTAAAGAATGCTAACAAATAGCAAGGTAAACAGTGACATCACAAAACCATTTAGAATTGCATTTATCATACAATATGACCAGAATGCCTACTACCAGCACAGTAAAAATATGTTGTCGTTTTTCTGGTGCTGCACAGTGGAAACTTGAGGGAAAATGAATTCCCTCGGCAATAAATATTATAATGTTGTTGACTCGTTATAATGACATTACAAGGAGAGAGATTTGATTTTCTGTCGTGTATAAATCAGAGAGAGTGTGATGAGGCAGATGTAGAAACAATGTGTGTATTTTTTTGGTGTTGTGTGCACTTGTAATCTGTGCCAACTTACTCCCCAAAAATCTGTCAACTTGACCTGAATATGTAGCAACTTGCCTCCCTAAAATATCGCAACTGCTTCAACAACAATTTATCAACTTACCTCTAAAATGTATCTATGTGACCCGCCAATAATTCCATACAAAGCTCTATTTACCTCGAAAGAGAGAAAAAAAGGTGAAATGAAATTTTACACTTTGAGAGATTCTTCCTTTTTTCTTTTTTGCCTTTGTCCCACATAAGCGCAGGGTCGCTATGGTTATTTACAGACTTCGCATGATTAGTAACCAGATGCCCTCCTGTAGCCAACCTCTTAGTCCACGGTACGAACCGTGTTCGTCTAGTTTTATTCATGTGAAAATGAGCGTCAGTTTTATAAATGTCTACAACTCGTGTAACTGAGGAAGGACTTGGCTATCATCCCGGTTTTCACCTAGTGTGATGTGGGAAACCGCCTAAAAATCACATCCAGGCTCTTCAGCGCAGCAACCCTCGTCGTCAATCCGCCGGGTAGATTCGATTCGGGGCTGGCGCTCCTTCCCATCCCGGAAGCGGCGCTATAACTCACTCGGCTGTCCGAACACGTTCAGAGGTTAAATGGTATAATTTCAACTATAACAAAACCGAATTTCATGAATAGCGAAATGGGCAGTAAGAGCACGCTCCTGGTCCATTATCTGTAAGATGTTGCACTCTGTGACACATGAATTCGTGTACTTCTTTTTGGATAAGAAAATATACTATCCTCCCTAGCGGTGCTTGGGCCACAATTGTTCTAACTGGCCCTCGATATCCCAGATAATGACAGACGGACGGAGCTGACGTCCGAGCTTGTCGAACACCGGGTCCATTGAGGACAGATCTGGGGATCTTGCTGCCAAGCAAGTACTTCCTCATGACGCAGGAATTTCATAGAGATGCATGCTATTCGAGGACGAGTGTTGCTTCTTAGAGAAACCATACCAGGGTAGTATCATGTGATAGTTAACATGTGACGACGCTGGATGGATGTACGCAAAGCTGTGCTGTCACAGTTTCCTGATGCAGTATCCATCATCAGTTTTACAATCGAACTTTCACAATCCACCATTTCTTTACAAGAATCTTATGTAATTTGAATATTGTGGCCACAATTACTGTTTCTGATCACAAAAATGATTCCGTAAGATAAGGCAGAGAATGCGTACCAACAGTAAGCTATGTAGCACTTGTGATTACGCACTGATGACAGGGCATAAACCAACTAGTGACTATAGGTGACTTGTAAAACGAGAACGTTTATCGTGCTTAGCGGACAAAAGATTGATACTAGAGTGCCAACGGAAACTGGAGGTTCACGGGTCAGTCCTGGAGAGCGTGACGTCAGCAAGAGCAGCCGCAGTCCAGATGGGAGCCGCCAGTGGTAAAGATGTGGCAGCCGCAGCCGAACGAACGCCCACTGGCTGCTGAGTCACGCAGTCCTCAACAGGCAAGGTGCTGCTCTATCTGCAATCTCTGCTTCAGCTGTCGAGTCGTCGAGGGCATGGGCGACTTCGCACAAGAATTCGAAACTCTTTCCACGAAGAATCTCTCCTAACTGAGAGCGGTGATCTGTAGAAGTCTCATATAACTGAGAAATACGTAAGAAATGCGTATGACTAAAGTCGAGTAACTGCTGTCCACACAATGAAAATTGTCGCCTCTCATCAAAATCACTTCGGCCGCTCAAGATTCTTTCCGTTTACGTTAAGTTTATTGCGATTGTTTTCCTCTTCAAAATGCGTTGGGAACAGCGTCTCTAGACTGTGTAGCCAAAAGTACCAACGCAATGTGTAAATAACATAAAAACACTTTGTGTCAGAATCAATCAGCTGGGAGAGCCTTATTAGCTCGAACGGGAGAAGTGCTCACTATTTCCGATTTAGATGCAATGTACAAACAGTAGGAATGTGCTCGTTAGGTTACTTATATCTTCATATTACGGGCCAACAAGATCCTAATGCGTAAAGTTTGTCAAGATAGATCCGATTTGTTAGTCTGTCGGTAAGAGTAGCTATAGTGAGAATTGTAGCCTTCTGTATTACCAGAAAAGCAAATGTTAAAAAGGATAATTTCTCGGAAAATAAATGCTATGTAAATAATTCTTCTAGGACTCCAAAAAATTAGACCATATAGTACAGCATCACTAAGTAATATGAGAACTTTTTTTTTTAACTTAATACATTATCTGTTGGTTCTTCAGTCCATATAAATACTGAGATAATAGCCTTTAAAGGGGATGATGGTGTTGTGGTCTTCAGTAAGCAGACGGGTATGATGCAGCTCTCCATACTGCTTTATGCTGTGCAAGTCTCTTCATCTTGGAATAACTACTGCAAACGACGTATTTGTACATTTGAACCTGCTTACTATGTTCAACTCTTGGTCTCGCTTTACGATTTTTATCCCCTACACTTTTCTCTTGTACTAAACTGATGATTCCTTGATGTCTCTGAATGCGTCATATCGAACGATATCGTTTTACCATAAATTTCTTTCGTCCGCAATTCAACCTCTTTAGGACCTATTCATTAGTAACGCATTTAACCTTCAGAATTCTGCCGTAGCACCACATTTCAAAAAGTTCTGTTCTCTGTATCTCTGCACTGCTTATCGTCTATGTTTCACTTGCGTACGCAGCTACACTCCAGACAAGTGTCTCCAGAAAATATTTCCTAACAAATTTACACTCATGTTCAGAAAAAAAACTGAACATCTTTAACGACTAAAGATGGGGCGTTAGTATCGTCTGCAAAAATGATTAGCATTTCAGTCATCTCAGTTTAGCATGCCTAGTAAGCACAGGGTCCGCCATGGACCCTGATCACTTGTTCCATGCTGATGGTATCGACGCGTCAAATCAGTCCTGTGATATAGCTATCCATGCTGTATTCACCTGGTTCCAAAGTTCTTCTATGGTGGTTGGCGTTGGGTCACAGCACTGCACCTGTTTTTCAACATACCCTACACATTTTCTATCGCTGAGAAGTCTGGTGATCTGGTGGGCCAGGGTAAAAGGCTGATATCCTGTCACCAAGAAGGCACGTGTTCCTGCAGCAGCCTTTGGTCGTGCATTGTGAAAAATGGCGTCCGAGGCGTCTTGCAAAAAGGTTATTGCTAGGGTCGCAGGACGTCATTCACGTAGGTCACACTGATCATAGTGCCCTGGACACACGCCAACTGTAATTTGTGGTTGTGCCCAGTAGGACCCCACACCGAAAGGCCGGTATGTCTCGTGTGAATGCAGCCACTGTGATGCCGCTCTCTCTGTCCGCGGCGAATCAAAATGCGGCCATCATTTTCAAACAAATAGGAAATGGATACGTCCGAAAACACTATCTGATGCCATTCCTATCCACAGTGACGTCGTTCCATACATCATTGCCTTGTAGCATGTTTCTGCACCCTTGTCAAAGGTAGGCGGAGAAGTGGTCAACTCGCACGGAACCCATCAATAAATGGCGACGGACTGTCAGCCCTCGTAGCGTACGATGTGTTACACTGTTCCACTGTTGCGCCAGAGTCGAAGAGAACTCAGTCCTGCAATGCCGTTCGGATGAAGTGTCGATCTTCTTAGTCTGGATGGTGTGACCCCGCCCATCTCGTCGTGTTCTACGGCCTTTCGTGAACCATTCTGTACACACCCGTTGCACTACCGAAACATTTCGTCCCACACGAGCAGCAGTTTCCCGTATGGATGCATCACATTCTCTCGTGCCAATAATGTGCCCTCTTTAAAACTGATTTGACGGTACGTTTCGCACACACATCTTCGAGGCATCCTGCACGTCTGCACAAGTCCGAATGATCCATTACCTTCGGTTTATAGCGGCATCGAGAGCCGCAGGCACACTTTACCGGTAGGTAGTGTTGCACCGCGATATCGATGTTGACCATGGAACCGCAGGTCGACATGGTTCAAATGCTAATCATTGCTGCAGAACATGTCCTGTGAATATGAACGTCCTATCTCAAGTAGTTCAAAGTGTTCTGTTTTTTTTTCTGAACATGGGTGTATATTAGATGTTAACGAACTCATCTTTTTGAGAAACTTGCTATAGCCAGTTAGCATTTTATATCCTCTCTACTTCGACCTCTGCCAGTTATTTTGTGCCCAAACAGCAAAACTCATCTAGTATCTTAAGCGTCTAATTTCCCAATCTGATTCCCTCAGCGTCACCTGATTTAATTCGACTACATTCCATTACATTTCTTTTGCTTTTGTTGGTGCTCATCTTATACCCTTATTTCAGGACAATGTCTATTCCGCTAAACTATTCTTCCAAGTGCATTGTTGTCTATAAGCACAGTGTCACCTTCAAACCTCAAAGTCTTATATCCTCTCCCTCAACTTACATTCCTTATCCAAATTTGTCTTTTTCTTTAGAACATGCTCAACTTACAGGCTGAATAACAACGGGGATAGGCTAAAAACCTGTCTCACTACCTTTTAAACCACTGCTTCGCTTTCATGCCGTTCGACTCTTAAAACAGCTGTCTGATTTCTGAAGAAGTTGTAAATAACCTTTTTTTCTCCATATTTTGTTTCTGCTGTCCTCAGGATTTTAAAGTGTGTATTCCAAAAAGCTGTGATTACTGATTTCTCTAAGCGTACAAATGGTATAGTGGTAATTTTGCGTTTATATAACGTATCTTCTAACATAAGTCGAACAGTTAGTATTGCCTCGTGTGTTCCTACATTTCTCCGACATCCAAACTTGACTTCCACGAGGTCGGCTGCTACCAGTTTCTCCAGTGTTCTGCAAATAATTCATGTCATTATCCTGTAGCCATAACGTATTAAACCGATAACTTGTCCGCACCTCCTTGCTTCGGAACTGGAATCAGTTGAAAGGTGGCTACACTGAGCCACAGCGCCAGAGATCGCGCTAGAGAGTATTATGCCGCCGCCTCCACTAGCAGTTCTTGTCGAGAAGTCGTAGTAGAGACTGCTTGTCGAGGTCGTAGTAGAGAGTTCTTGTCGAGAAGTCGTGGTGGAGAGTGCTTGTCGAGAAGTCGTAGTAGTCAGTGCTTGTTGAGAAGTGGTGGTAGCGAGTCGGTGTTGAGATGTTGTAGTTGGGAGTGCTTGTTCCATGTTTTATGCAGTTGTTTGATGGGCTAGACAGCAGATGTTGTTCGAATGGAGATATTGTAATGATCAGAGTGCTTTTCGTCAATATATATGAAGGTAAAAAAAAATTCCTTTGGTTTTTTATTATTTCAATGTCTTAAATAATGCGTCATCACAGGTTCAGTCAACAAAGCATCTGGCTCGTGTTGTTGTATTAGAGTGTAATTCTGGTTTCCTTGCGCAATTATAGTATTTCTATTTTTTTAATTACTTCAGTATAAATGGTGTTCAAAATGTCTTATTGAAGAAGAACCGTGCCAGATGTGTACGTTGAATCACACTTCCACACACAGAACAGCTACACTTGTGCTTTGTTGTTGCGTTGGTTTTATAGCTGCTGGGGACTTAATTAATTAATTGTGTTAACGGAAATTTCATTTCATTCTTTGTTGTTGTTCTGTGCAGTCAGATTGCGTACAAATACTAGTCAGGGCCAACCGTTTACGAGACTTCGTAATCGGACAGACAGCTACCAAAAAATAATTAAAATTATTTTCATTTATTCAATTAAGCCCCCATGCACAGTACAGTCCTCTTCAGGACTGACAGGATTTCGCCTGTGCCGTTTGTGCAGCAGGTTGTTAAATGGAATACAATGCTTAAATAGTCGGGATGCCTACTGGTTCGCCTTAAATTTCATTTAAAAGAATTAGCATTCTTATATGACATATGAGACAAACCAAAAGGGCAGCCTAATAACATAGGGATTTTGCATATCTCACACCATTTTCAAGCTCATTTGAATAAATAGAGGACCTAGAAGGTGCTCCTGTTAAGTTCAGCGAAAGGTCTTTGGAAAGAAAGGAAACAAGAGTTTCGAATGAAAGACCTTTACAGACATTCAAAGTAATCATCATTAGTTACAACACACTTCTAACAGCGATTGATGAGCTGTTGGAATTGGCAGCAAACGCTTCTTCTGTAATCGCTCATGAATTTCCGACCGAGAGAGGTGGGGAAGAAGATAGGCGTCGTTTGCTCTCCAGATCATCGACTGTAATAACGCGGATAACCAACAACGCGTGACCACAGCGCATAGAGAGACGGCACAAGAAGCGTTTACTGATAGTTTCCAACAGCTTTACAATCGGTGTCAGAAATGTGTTGTAGCTAATGGTGATTACTTTGCGGACCAGTAAGGGTATTTTGTTTGTAGCTCTCGTTTCCTTTATTTTCTAAAGCCATTCATTGCACTTTTCACATGCACCTTTCATTTAAGAGCTGCCAACTCGACTCGAAAGAGAAGAGGAAGCAAATTAAGATGAGATGGGAGATATATTGTTGGAAGATTATGACAGACCACTTAAAGACTCAAGTGGAAAATGGCCTCTGGAGCGTACAACGTTCTCTCATAGTTAATGAGACATATGGGAGGGCCAGCCAAGACAAAACTATTTCATGAACTATGCAAGATATCTGAGACAGGCGAAATACCCTCGGACTTTAAGAACAATTTTATAAGTTCAGTTCCAAAGAAGACATTAGCTGGCAATTGCGAACTTTACTGGACTATCATGATTGCCATATACCGACGAATTATGTACAGAAAAAAGAAGGAAAAGCTGAAAGCCAGCTCCGGTTAGGTTCTGTGTGGGTTCTGGAGAAATGTATAAACACGTGAGACGGTATTGACCTTATGACTCATATTTGACAAACGAAATAAGACTGACCTATGTATAGTATTGCTAGATTTACAATAAACTTGTGACAACGGTGACTAGAATATTCTCTTTAAAATTTTGAAGGTGCCAGGAATAAAATTAAGAGAGCCAAACTTTATCTACAGGGTCGAGTAACATGAAAAGAAAGCGACAGTTTAGAAGAGAGTGAGACAGGGTTGCAACCTATTCCTAACATTATGCAATGTATGTATCGAGGAAACATAAGAGGAAAACAAAGAATAAGGATATAAAGGAAAGGAAAGTACAGGAAGAATTATTTAAAATTATGTCAAAGACGCCAGTGAACGTGGGACAGTTGTTGAACGGAAAGGTTAGTGTCTTGAGAAAAGGTTATAAGCATGAACAAAGCAAGATACACTATGTGATCAAAAGTATCCGAACACCCCTACAAACATACGTTTTTCATAGGTGCACTGTGCTGTCACATACTGCCAGGTACTCCATATCAGCGACCTCAGTGGTCATTAGACGTCCTGAGAGAGCAGAATGGGACGCTCCACGGACTTCGAACGTGGAAACGTGATTGGGTGTCACTTGTGTCATACGTTTGTACGCGAAATTTCCACACTCCTCAACATCCCTAGGTCCACTGTCTCTGATATGGTAGTGAAGTGGAAAAGTGAAGGGACACGTACAGCACAAAAGCGCACAGGCCGACCTCGTCTGTTGACTAACAGAGACCGCCGGCAGTTGAAGAGGATCGTAGTGTGTAATAGGCAGATATCTATCCAGACCATCACACAGGAATTCTAAAATGCCTCAGAATCCACTGCAAGTACTATGAGAGTTAGGCAGGAGGTGAGAAAACTTGGATTTCGTGGTCTGGCGGCTGCTCATAAGCCACACATCACGGAGATAAATGCCAAACGACGCCTTGCTTGGTGTAAGGAGCTTAAACATTGGACGATTGAACAGTGGAGAAACGTTGTGTGGAGTGATGAATCACGGTTCACAATGTGGCGATATGATGGCAGGGTGTGGGTATGTCGAATGCCCTGTGAACGTCATCTGTCAGCGTGTGTAATGCTAACAGTAAAATATTGAGGCGGTGGTGTTATGGTGTGCTCGTGTTTATGACGTAGGGGACTTGCACCCCTTGTTGTTTTGCGTGGAACTATAACAGAACAGGCCTACATTGATGTTTTAAGCGATTTTTTGCTTCCCACTTTTGAAGAGCAATTCGGGGATGGCGATTGCATCTTTCAACACGATCGAGAACCTGTCCATAATGAACAGACTGTGACGGAGTGGTTACACGACAATAGCACCCCTGTAATGGAGTGGCCTGCACAGAATCCTGACCTGAATCCTATAGAACACCTTTGGGGTGTTTTGGAACTCCGACTTCGTGCCAGGCCTCACCGACAGACATCGAGATCTCTCCTCAGTGCAGCACTCCGTGGAGAATGGGCTGTTATTCCCCAAGAAACCTCCCAGCACATGATCGAACGTATGCCTGCGAGAATGGAAGCTACCATCAGGGCAAAGGGCGGGCCAACACCATATTGAATTCCAGCATTACCGATGTAGGGCTGGGGACGTCGAGGGAATTAGATTAGTAAATGCGACAATGAATTTAGTAGATGAGTTTCCTTCTTTTGGCAGCAAATAAACAGAAGATTGCCGAAGTACACGGTGTATAAAATGCAGACTGACAATGCAATGAAGAGAATTTCTTCTGGAGAGAAATTTATTAACATGGAAAACAAATTTAAATATTATTTCTTCCCTGAAGACGTTTGCTTGCAGTTTTGTTGTGCACGTTGGTTAAACGTGGATGATAAACAGTTCAAACAACAAGAGAATAGCTTTTGAAAGAGTTGCTGCTGGATATTGCTGAAGATTAGATGGGTATATTGAATGATTAATGAAGATATGCTTAATCGGATTGGCGAAAAAAGATATTAATGGCACAATTTGTCTAAAAATAGAGATCGGTTGATGGACACATTCTGAGTCATCAAGAAACAGTCAATCTGGGAATGAAGAGAAACATGTCTGTGTGTTTGGCAGGAGGGTAGGGGGGGGGGGGGTTAAAACTGTAGTAGGAGGCCAAGACATCTCTACAGTAAGCAGTATCAAAACAATGTTGGTTGCGATAGTCATGTAGAGATGAAGAGGGGTCCACAGTACAGATTGGCGTTGACAGCTGCGTCTAACCGGTCTTTGAACTCAAGATCGCAACACCAACATGTTAGTTCAGCTCAGTTTCGTATTTCGTTAGGGGTACATACACTCACAATTTCATAGGTCAAATTGTACAATAGTTTTGCTCTATAGTACAGGCATCAATAACGGTTTAGTTAAACACTTAATTTTGTTACGTTTCAACCATATTACTCTATGTACGTAAATTGCAACCTTCATAATGAGCTTAATCGTGTTATTTACATTAAAAACACTTAGAAGCTGAGAGTAGCCAAACATAAAACCTCCGTACAGCAGATTCGTCGCAGCGCAGAAGGGATTAGCTGCTCTTGAGGCTTGTTGCAAAATTCTTTGACATTTACTGTACGTAATAGTGTCACGATCACAGGCTGGAATGCCACGCACTGTACCAAATCTTCACTTTGCAGGTTCTGAGAATTAAACAGACTGGTACCTCTATAGTTTATTGTACAAATGAATAGTCACACAGTGTGCCCAACACAGCTTTCTTTGCTCTTTCAACATGGCTTTGAACAATCTTTTTCTTTTCCTCTTTCAAACACATCATAATATCCTACTCATTCAACCTATTTAATTTTCTCCAAAACCGGATTTAAAAGTTTTTTCAAATATTTCCTCTATTTCTTCCTATTTGTCCAAAGTTATGAGACACATTTAACCACACTGTAGATACAGTATTTGCCAACCAGCTACGTAGATTTTATGTCACCATTTTGGGCGCCCTACCTGGATAGCCTAGTCGGCAAGATCGTTGCCTGCGTGCCGCAAGCTTCCGTGACCGCTTCCCGGTACGGCACTCCGTGTCACGAAGTTACATCGCTGTTATCTACTACCCACCCTTTCCGCCCCACTACCTGGTCTCCACCCACGCCGTCCACTTTTGACCTGTTACTCGCACGAATGGTACCCTGCAATAACGACTAACGGCAGGTCTCCGTATATTGCTTTTTTCCCTTCACCTTTATTTCTGCACGTTTGCACACAGCAAAATAAACTGCCGCGTTGTGACATACCACGTTGGGGGGGGGGGGGAGGGGGGGGGAATTCTCGTTGGAGTACACACTTCTCAGCTGTATTTCAAGCTGCCGTAAAATTTGAAATGAGAGCTAAGGGGTATAAGAAAAAAAAATTAATTTTGGAGGCAAGTGTAGTTTTCCATAGTTAAAACAGACCCAAGTCTAGGTGGCCAATAGATACAAGTAAGAAGCATCCTGGCGCTGACGTCTAGTGGTTGAATAGAAAACTGCTAAGACAGTTCATATTTTCTTTTGAATTCAAAGTGTAGAAGTGCACTTTTATCTCTTGGCTACCAAGAGACTGCAACCAGTTTTTGGTTTTCCTGGCAGAATCTTTAAGAAAAGTCGTTTAATTTAAATATTTATATTGCTTTTTCGTGATTTATCGTTATTATTTTGTTTCCTACGCAATTCTTTACTGTTATAGATGGTTTTAAACTATAAAAACATGTTCTCATCTGTGGACTATGACTAAACTCTATAAAGAGTTTTGTGCAGATAATAATTTACCACCTGTTAAAAAGGGTTACTATACATTTGTGTTCAGTACGGGCTTCAATCTGGGTTTCTATACACATTGTGCTGATATTTGTGACGTGTGAAATGTTGCAGAATTTGATAGTTCATCGAGACCAAAAATGTTCAGACTCTGACCCTTGAAATAGAATTATATTTGCGTAAGGAACAGGTAGCTAGAGAGGAAAAAAATAATGCAAAAGAATGTTCAGAATATGACAGTTCGCAAATAGCAAAATGTACGTATGACATGAGAGTCAACTCGCTAGTGGATGGCAAGAAATTGCTTCATGTCTTTTACACTATGTGTGTATATTGCCCACATCAGTTAAACGCATCACAGCTTTTAGCGACGATGCTGGGTATTAATGTAAAAATAAATATATTGTAAAGTTCTGGCATTACGTTGCCAAGATCACACACAATGAAACTGTAGATCACAAATTCATAATTTCTAGACATTCCTATATGGAATGCGACCAAAGTTTTGAAAGTATTATGAAAGTTGCAAGGAAAAAATCATTGGATTTTCGTACCTGATTAGCGAGCATTGCTCATTTAAAAGGCCATCAGGAAATTTAAGGTAGTCCAGATGATTGACGATGATTTTATCACACCAAGTGGACTCAAGAATTATTTCAAACACGTAGTGAAACGTTTTAGAAAAATTTAGTAATTGCATTTTCAAAAGGAGTCACTCTTCATCGTGTTTTACAAAGTATCTCTCGACGAGAAATTTGCAGATTTTCAAAAGCTTAATCATAAGAAAGTACATCGTTGTGGCAGAAATATTAAGTGTTCCCTGCTCTAGAACTAGATAACGAAAAATGGGAGTTGACATATCTGAAGAACAGAGATATACATACTATTCTTCCCTTTGTGCCACCAGCACATGATTAATTTTACCAGAGGCTTCCATACCATGAAGCTACAAGAACGCTGCAGCCAGTTAATCAGAATCATGAAGAAGTTAATCGTTACTCAGAAAATGAACATGGCAGGATTTTAGAAACAGACACTGAGCACACTCAGTCGTGTTCACCTTAAGTAGCAAGTTACTGCCTGCCATTGAAGTGCTCCTATTAATACCGCTATGATCCATGATTTTTAATTATTAATAAAAGATTATTAACTGGAAAAATTCAGCACTGATTGTTCTACATAAGGTAGGCAATAAAGTCTCAAAAGTGTGCAAATAATTATTTTTTCCTCAAGTTGTTCATGGAATTTTCTGGTCTCAACGTTGAACATCATTTACTCAAAACTAACATTTTCTTGCTTATACCCCTTGGCTTCTAAGAGTCTCAGATGAAGGTCGCTAATCTGCGAGCGTCATTTGGTGGTCGTAAAGAGTGAACTTTCAACTCCCGGGTATAGTTATGAGAAGCAGAGAATTATGGTCTCAACGTTGAACATCATTTACTCAAAACTAACATTTTCTTGCTTATACCCCTTGGCTTCTAAGAGTCTCAGATGAAGGTCGCTAATCTGCGAGCGTCATTTGGTGGTCGTAAAGAGTGAACTTTCAACTCCCGGGAATAGTTATGAGAAGCAGAGAATTATATCAGCGCTCTGCGGTTGCGAAAATGGAGCACCTTATCCACAGAGTAATGAATTGGCGTGGAAAAAGATAACGAACCATAAATTTATTTTAACTGTGCGTTAATCTTACTGAAGTTCTTCCTAGCGAAATTCACTGTAATCATCTTCCACAACGGGTGTTATATGGTATCTGCGGCAGATTGGATAAGTTTTCAGCTTATGATTATACCTACGCTCTACTAACACCGTGATTCGGTAGTTCTGGTACACTACATAAGTAACATAGTAAATAGTAGGATTACCGGTAGTGTTAGTAGCATTGGTAGGGAAAGAAACACGAATGTGTCAGAGAGAAACTGAGAGCTGAAGACCTCTTTGCTTTTTTGTTTGTCTGCTTGTTTGTCTTGCACGTATCTTTCACGTTACTCCATTGTGTGTCTTATACCATTACAGAATACAAATTGCATTTTATGATCAACTTCTGCGTTTTTATGTAACCAAATCAACTACTTTTGATGCAAGTGTAGTTCACATGCTCAAACATCATATATATCGTTATTTTGTACTCAAAAGAACGTCCTTTATCGTGATCACAGGCAAGAGTTTCCTGTTATTATTGATAAATGCAAAATTTGTTTATGAATAACAGACAGATTTTTCATGTAAATTTGACGAAATATTAAAGCGATGTTTCATGAATTCCTGTTTTGCGATATCCTTTTTATTTTGCCATTTTATTGAGGAAAATCCGTTTTCTAGTGCTACATGAAAAATCTGTAATGTTTTCTTTATTTTTACTGTAACGTCCCTCTATTTCATATTATAAAGCAACAATTTTCGAACAAAATCGAATTAAACACTGACAATTTCAATTTTGCTATGAATACAGTTAATTTTTAAGTAATTAATTCTCATTCAGTTTCTAAACAGTTCACTGCTTCCGATTTCTAGAAGAATCTTGCAAGAGACAGATCGCATACGCAAACAATGCAATTGTTAAGAGGTAACGCCCAACTGGTATGCAACGCACCTAATATACAGGTAACACAGGTACGACCTTAACTTACCAAAGCTGTAGGAAAATTACCGTAGTCTAGGTTTACTTGCGTTATTCTACGATAGCCTTCCGTAGATTTCCAACTCTATTTATCACTGTAGTGAAGTAACCAACGCAGTAGCGTCTCCTGTAGATGAAGATTCATAATAATTACCGTCTTTTCACTTAACAATACAGTTGTAACTGTGAATATTAACATGAGTACCACTACCACACGACTAAAGTGAGGGCAAACATTCAGAAACGTTTGTACAGAGCTCGAGTGGCGCCTGGGGAAAAAGTTAGCCTGAGTTGTGAATTTCTAAACGACGTACAGTGTAGATTATGTGATTTACCGATATGACCGGTCCAGGCTGGAATAGAAAATCTTCAGAATCAAAAATGCAGAGTAGAATACATTGGTGAGACAAAACATTATGCCTACCTGCTTTGCAGCGTGTTTTTCCACCTCTAGAATGCAACACATTAGCTATTCTGTGTGGCATGGATTTGGCTAGTCTTCGACAGGTCTTCTGGAGGTACGCAGAATCATATATCTGCGTCAGAGTAACGCAGATCTCATAAATTAAGTGCCAGTGGTAAGTGGGGGCGCATATGAGGCACAATGGCGTACACGTATGTTCATTTGGTTTCAGATCATGTGAACTTAGTTACAAATCAAGTGAATTTAGTGGCTAATACGAGGGCTATTCCGAAAGTAAGGTCCGATCGGTCACGAAATGGAAACGACTATGAAAATCCGATAAAGCTTTGCACAGATGTGTTGGGTAGTGTCTCTAGTATAACCCCAGTTAGCATCACGTCGCTCTTCTCATTTCTGAGCTCGCAGTGAGTGCGTAAAGATGTCTAGAAAATAGTGTCTGCCGCCAAGTACGGGGGCCTGGTGAGAAATTTCCCCTGAAGCTATGCAGCTAACATGACATAACTGTCGTGCTGTTTCGTCTTCAAGACAATTCTCAGCCGCATTCTGCAGGGGCAATGAAGATGCTCCTGCATCGTTTTCAAATGGAAATGTGAGAGTACCCACAATACAGCCCGTAATTGTCTCCCTCTGAGTTTCAGCTCTGGTCACATGAACCGCTGGTTATGAAGACAACATTTCGGCACAAGACAACGAGCCGTAGGCCAGCGTAGAGAATTGGCGGAGAGCACTGGCGGCTGCCTTCTATAGCGAGGGTATGGGAAAGTTGGTACAACGCTACGATACACGTCTAAGTCGGGTCGGCGACTATGGAGATAAGTAGCTGCAAGGTGTATCTAACTGTTGCAAATAAAACATTTGTGATTTGTACCGTGGTGTCCATTTCGCGACCTATCGGACCTTACTTTCGGAATAGCCCTCGTATATCACCGTGAATTCAGTGTCATACTCCTGAAACCAGTGCAGCATGTGTGAATAGGACAGTTACCAGCTAGAAGATGCTAGCACCGATGGGGAAGACATCAGTTATGAAGCAGACAAGTGGCTCTCAGTGATTTTGATGTAGTACACACTCGTTCGATTACTACCACGGGTCCCATGGAAGCCCAGATGAATGACCCTGTTGTCCGTGGCGCGGCGCATGTTCAAGCAATCGTTCGCTTAGGTGACGGCCTATGTGGACGTGACCATCGACTTGAAGTTACAGGAAACGTGATTCATCCGATCAGGCGCAGCTTGTCCATTCATCCCCAGTCCAATCTCGGTTATCCAGTTTCCACTGCAACTGTGGACGACGATGTCTTTGTACCAAACTGGGAACACCCAGGTGTTGTCGGATATGAATGCACACGTTGAAAAGTGTGCGCTGATCAGTGCGCTGCGAAGCATTTGTGCCTGCACAAGCAAAGTACTTTGTCGTCAGATCTGCCGCAGATCAACGCCTATTCTGCTTTAGAGTCAGTCCCTGACCTCCACTTTCTGTGATCTGTCGTGAATATCCAAGTGCTTGTCGTGTTCACCCTTCTACGACTTTCCATCAATGTTCACGACCGTAGCATTCGAACAGTCGACAGGGTTCACCATTTCCGATATGCTTGTTCTCAAGTGCGGGACCATAAAAATATGCCGTTTGTCAGTCGCTTGTGTCAGTGCAATCCCCATTTGTGACCCGTATGAATGATCTCCCATGCGTTTCTACTCCTATTATTTATAATTCTTACCGCGCCACGTGCTGGAAACGCCAGCATTCATTCTCACTGTGGGAACTGGTCGTAGTGTTTTGGCCCACATTGTAACTGTCAGAGCATGACAGCTTAATGTTCTGTCAGCTGATGCCGGTGACATAAATCGTAATCGGAATATTTTTCATCTGAAGATGATTTGGATGGGCCGAAACCGATATTATCAATGAAATACAGTATGTTTCCAAAAGATTCATCCACTTTCCCGGGGCTGCATTTACTATGTGAAGACAGAATGTTGGGATGAATTTTAGTGAAGGCGTCGAAACAAAAATCCAACTTTTCCCACATTTGCCGTTTCATGCAGTTTTCATGCAATTTTCATCTCACCCACGCGATGCAAGGAGATGCTGGAACTGTCTGCCATTGTTTTCCACGCATTTCTGACATTTTCTCAAGAAATTGCGCATCACACCGTGTAATTCTCTTTGAGAACTTGAATAAATTGACTCGCAGGTATTGTCCTTGAGCTCGTGTGAAGTGCGCGGATTTGTTGCATACTCTTCATCTTTTAGTTTTCCCCACAAACATAAATCACATTGGGTTAAACTCGGATTCTAGCAAGTGAGATATTGTTGCTAATGAGTCTGTCATGGAATACATCGTGAATTATGAGCTATGAACCCTTGCCGAATGCTGTTGAAAAAAAAGACGTGAAGCTTCGTTCTCTTTCACTCAGATCGTTTAAAAACAAATGCAAAATATTTTGCACATATCTTTCACTGTTAGCTGTGTCATTAAAAAAAGTTGGACCTGTTGTTCTGTCACCGCTAACTACCCACCACACTCCTATTTTCTGATCTTGAATGGGTTCCCCATGAAGCAAAACAGATTTATAGGCACTCCATCGTCGACAGTTTTGGGAATTAACAACCCGTGTAAATGGAACCGAGCCACATCTGAAGACAGAATGAGGTAAGGATCTATTTCTCTATCTTCAAAACCCGTTCGGAAAATCTATTGCTGTGCGCAGGATCAATAGGTTTAAGATCTGACACTGCTGTTACTTTGAAGAGTCTTAGCCCACGTAACTTAACAGCTCTCCGTGTATAGGTGCAAGAAGTTCGTATCGTATACAAACACTCGTTCTGGAATGGAATGCTTCGGTATTGCGACTGTTGCGTTCAAAGACTTCACTCATACACACGTGATGTTTATTTCACAGTTCGAATGACGCTGGCCGAAAAGGTGGGTAGTTTGGCACTAACAGGGAGACGCGGGACGCGTTCAATCAGCCTGCGCGGTTCTGATGCCTGGCAAACACAACCCGATGGCGGGTGCGGTCATCAGATAAATGGAATACCCTATACATGAAAGATATACAAGATATACCATTGTAAAATCGGATTGTTCTCCTGAGGTTTTGTACTCCTATGCGTAAGATAAAATTTACCTCGAAGATCCATCCTCTTGTATGTAGAAGGTATGAATGCGGATGAATCTTTCTGAGAAACACTGTACTTGATATACGAGGGCAGTTCAATAAGTAATGCAACACATTTTTTTTTCTCGGCCAATTTTGGTTGAAAAATCCGGAAATTTCTTGTGGAATATTTTTAAACATTCCCGCTTCGTCTCGTATAGTTTCATTGACTTCCGACAGGTGGCAGCGCTGTACGGAGCTGTTAAAATGGCGTCTGTAACGGATGTGCGTTGCAAACAACGGGCAGTGATCGAGTTTCTTTTGGCGGAAAACCAGGGCATCTCAGATATTCATAGCCGCTTGCAGAATGTCTACGGTGATCTGGCAGTGGACAAAAGCGCGGTGAGTCGTTGGGCAAAGCATGTGTCATCATCGCCGCAAGGTCAAGCAAGACTGTCTGATCTCCCGCGTGCGGGCCGGCCGTGCACAGCTGTGACTCCTGCAATGGCGGAGCGTGTGAACACACTCGTTCGAGATGATCGACGGATCACCATCAAACAACTCAGTGCTCAACTTGACATCTCTGTTGGTAGTGCTGTCACAATTGTTCACCAGTTGGGATATTCAAAGGTTTGTTCCCGCTGGGTCCCTCGTTGTCTAACCGAACACCATAAAGAGCAGAGGAGAACCATCTGTGCGGAATTGCTTGCTCGTTATGTGGCTGAGGGTGACAATTTCTTGTCAAAGATTGTTACAGGCGATGAAACATGGGTTCATCACTTCGAACCTGAAACAAAACGGCAATCAATGGAGTGGCGCCACACCCACTCCCCTACCAAGAAAAAGTTTAAAGCCATACCTTCAGCCGGTAAAGTCATGGTTACAGTCTTCTGGGACGCTGAAGGGGTTATTCTGTTCGATGTCCTTCCCCATGGTCAAACGATCAACTCTGCAGTGTATTGTGCTACTCTTCAGAAATTGAAGAAACGACTTCAGCATGTTCGTAGGCACAAAAATCAGAGCGAACTTCTCCTTCTTCATGACAACGCAAGACCTCACACAAGTCTTCGCACCCGAGAGGAGCTCACAGAACTTCAGTGGACTGTTCTTCCTCATGCACCCTACAGCCCCGATCTCGCACGGTCGGATTTCCATATGTTTGGCCCAATGAAGGACGCAATCCGTGGGACGCACTACGCGGATGATGAAGTTATTGATGCAGTACGACGTTGGCTCCGACATCGACCAGTGGAATGGTACCGTGCAGGCATACAGGCCCTCATTTAAAGGAGGCGTAAGGCCGTAGCATTGAATGGAGATTACGTTGAAAAATAGTGTTGTGTAGCTAAAAGATTGGGGAATAACGTGGTGTATCTCAATGCTGAATAAAACAACCCCTGTTTCAGAAAAAAATGTGTTGCATTACTTATTGAACTGTCCTCGTAGAATGTATTTCATTTAAATAAAATGTAAAAAGAAAATTGCGTGATTTTGTGTCTGTCTTTTAAGGTGTCTGTGCCTTGTCTGTTGCAGTATGGTCGGGCTCCCATCCACTGGGCGGCCTCCCGAGGCAACACGGAGATCATGGAGATGCTCATCGCCGCCAAGTGTGACATAGAGGCCCGAGACAAGGTACGTCTCTATTGTACACATGTACATCATCTGCCAAGCCGTTTTAGATATTAAACTCAGTGAGGTCGAACAATCAGCGCGATGCTAGGCAGTGCCTTGTATATCTACCGTAAAGACCCCAGTGTATATTTGTCACCCACTTGTTTTACAAACACTTACTCGCAGGTGCCCGAAACCTGCAAGGTCAAATGTATACAGATCGTACATGGTCCTAGTTTTAAAATGAGGGGCGTTCAGTAAGTAATGTGACGCACTTTTTTTATGAAAGCAGGTTGGTTTTATTCATCATCCCAATACACCATATTATTCGCCACACTTCGGGCTACCCATCCCTATTTTTCAACATAATCTTCTTTGAAAGCGACAGCCTCACGGCACCACACTGGCAGGTCTCGAATGCTGGCATGATACCACTCTACTGATCGACGTCGGAGACAACGTCCTGCTGTATCAGTAAATTCGCTATCATCTACGTACTAGTCCGCCCCGATAGCTGAGTGATCAGTGTGACGGATTGCCGTCCTACAGGCCCGGGCTCGATTACCGGCTGGGTCGAAGATTTTCTCCGCTACTAGGCGTTGTCTTCGTCATCATTTCATACCCATCCGGCGTGCAAGTCGCCCAATGTGGCACCGAATGTAATGAGACCTGCACCAAGACGGATGGACCTGCCCCACAAGGGGCCTTCCGGCCAATGACGCCAAACGCACATTTCCATCTACGTACTGCTTCGTGCGGAGTGCGTTCTTCAATGGGCCATACAGACGGAAGTTGAGAGATCCGGAATATAGGATGGATGAGGAAGAACAGTCCAATGAAGTCTTGAGAGCTCCTCTCCGCTGCGCAGACTTGTGAGTGGCCTTGTGTTGTCACGGAGAAGTAGAAGATCGTTCGCATTTTTGTTGCGACCTACACGCTGAAATCGTTTATTCAATCTCCTGAGGGTGGCAGAACAGACTTCCCAGTTGACAGTTGCACCATGATGGAGCATAACAAACAGAATACTCTTTCAGAGTCCCAGAAGACCCTTCCATGACTTTACCGCCTGATGGAGCGGTTTCAAAATTTTTCATCAGAGGGGAGGTGGAGTGACGCAAATCCATGGAGTGTGGCTTTGTTTCCTGTTAGAAGTGATGAACCCATGTTTCATCACCTGTGACGTTGTTCGACGAAAAATTGTCATGGTCAGCCTCGTAACGCGCAAGCAACAGAAGGTCCTTCGTTTCTCCTTACGGTCTTCTTTTAAGCGGCGAGAAACCTGGCGGGCACACACACCTGAGTAGCACAACAGGTGGACAAGTGTGTCAGCACTACCAGCAGAGACATCCTGTTGCATAGTAAGGTGTCTGATTCTGATCCGTCAATGACCTCGAACGAGAGTGTCCGCACGTTCCAACTATTCAGGAGTCGCAGCCATTTGCGGCCGGCCGGCATGCGTGAGATTGGACAGCCTCGCCATCGACTTAACTGCCAGGTCTCCGTCGACATACTGCAAGCGCCTATGAATATCTGTGATGCTCTGATTTTCCACCAAAACAAAAACGATGATAGCTCTCTACTTGGAAGCCACCTCTGTTACGGATGCCAATTTGAGGCTACGTATAGCGCCTCCAACTATTGAAACTTGGTGAAGCGGGAATATTCCACGATGTCTAGAACCAGTTCCGCGCTTTTTCAACCGAAATTTGCAATGAAGAAATACGTTGCACTACTTATTGAAAGCCCCTCCTACTTTATAATAAGGAACCACTCGTGAGTAGTGAGTAATTAATATACAGTTAGTAGATAACCAGTTAGCTGTTGTATTGATTATACTTAATTCGAATGATTGATTCCGGAGTTCTGCGATTTCAGCTTCTGACGTACTTGTGGCAGCCCAATTCAACCGAAACACTGAGTTACATAAAGTAAACCAAAACATAACTAAATGGAAAATCAATGGTACTATTGTCGTGTCGTCACTTACTTTTTCTTTCAGCTATCATAAAACTTCACTAGCACTATTTTTCGTCTTTGCATTGCGTTGAAACAAGGACAGGCATATTTCACGCTGACTGTACCACTACTAATCTTCGATGTGGCTACATTTTGCATCACTAGACTCCTATGTACTTCAGTGTTCCGCTTGAGTTGGACTGTCACAAGTAAATCTCAAAATGGAGTTATACAGTTTCGACATCGATCACGTGAGCTAATAAAGGAGAAGTATGAAAATAACGCCTTCACTCAAAAATTAAATTTACAGTTGCATTCTTAGTCGGTAAAAACGGAACCATTATATTTGTCCGTCTCTCTGTTAAGAACCCTTTTTCTCAGAAACGGACAGTCGTAGCGTGTTAGGATTTACCTCACATGCTAAGATCTACTGTCCCTTGGAGGTGTAAAAAACGTTAGCTTCGAAGTTAATTCACTCAAAAGAGACGGCCATTTACGTTACACACTTTGACACTCATAAACTCACTCATCAAAACCTAAATGGCACTTCCCGTTGATCTAGAACCATGAAATTAGGCAAGAAGCCAGGTTTCACAGTACAAAAAAAGAAAAAAAACGTTAATTTGTAATTATAACATAAAATTTTCTTTTTTGTCATTTGTTATCAAATGGCTCTAAGCACTATGGGACTTAACATCTATGGTCATCAGTCCCCTAGAACTTAGAACTACTTAAACCTAACTAACCTAAGGACATCACACAACACCCAGTCATCACGAGGCAGAGAAAATCCCTGACCCCGCCGGGAATCAAACCCGGGAACCCGGGCGCGGGAAGCGAGAACGCTACCGCACGACCACGAGCTGCGGACATTTGTTATCACTCTGCCTCTCCGTCCGTCTGTTAGACCACTTTAAATTTTAAACTTAAAATTAAAATATTCTGGAAAGTCTTGCAATTCCTGGGACCAACATTTTGTCGGTATCGATACCGCAAAAATCGTCAAGATTCCTGATTCCCGGCATGCGTGAACTACCTACAGAGGGTGATCAGAAACAATCTGAAGAGCTTGTAAGGGTGTTGCAGCGTAGGTTGTGCTGAGGAATAACTGCTAAGAAAAAAATTCGATACGGTGGGCCGATTCCGAGTTAATTAAAATTGAATTCAGGCAATCAGGCCCTTGCGGGCGCAAATACCAGCGGCTCGCCAGATACGATTGGTGTCAGTTGTTCTCATAGCGTAGATAATAGCGCACGAGACTGCTCAACCTTTGGCTCGTGTTCGATCCACCGTACCATCACATAGCCAATTTTCTATTGCCCTCATGTTTCGTTTTAAAAAACAAAACAAAGCACACCTTTGGCGAAACTGACGCTGCTGTAATTTGAGTACACAACGACCAGATTGGCTAACGTCAGTGCTAATTAATTCAGAATCGGCGCAATATGTACAACTGTATATACGAAGACAGCAACTTGTTCGCGAAAGAACAGTTACTGTTGATGACCGTGCAGCTTTTCCGTGGAATAAATGATAACTAACTGACAACCTCTGCTCCCGACAGGTGTTGTTGATATACCTCGATGTGGACAGCTGAAAATGTGTGCCCCGACAGGATCCTGCTTGCATGGGAGACGCTCTAACCATCTGAGCCACCGAGGACACAGATGAATAGCGCGACTGCAGGGACTTATCCCTTGCACGCTTCCCGTGAGACCCGGGTTCGAGTCCCGGTCGGGACACATTTTCAGCTGTCCACATCGAGGTATATCAAAAACACCTGTCGGCAGCTGAGGTTGTCAGTTAGTTATCATTTATTCCAGGGAAAAGCTGCACGGTCATCAACAGTAACTGTTCTTTCGAGAACAAGTTACTGTCTTCGTATATATAGTTAAAGGCTACCCAGCCATTGACCTTCGTCTGTGCGAATGCGCACAGGTTGCCCAAACTCTTACGGGAATCGCCAAAGCGTGTGCGAGTAACGAGTGGATGGGCAAATGCCTGTAAGGTACAATACATGTGTAGAATTGTGGACGGTTGGGAATGCGAGTCTCACAGGAAGCGTGCAAGGGATATGTCCCTGCAGTTGCGCTATTCATCTGTGTCCTCGGTGGCTCAGATGGATAGAGCGTCTGCAATGTAAGCAGGAGATCCCGGGTTCGAGTCCCGGTCGGGGCACACGTTTTCAGCTGTCCACATCGAAGTATATCAGCAACACCTGTCGGCAACTGAGGTTGTCAGTTATCATATACAACTGTATTCTGAACGATTTTACCTCACCACAGTGTACCCTGCCACACCCTTTCTAATTTTCCAGACTGAATCTGACAACCATGCATATATAATTAGACTAGCTGTGGTACCTGGATTCTCTCGGGAGTTGATATATTGTATGGTAGTTGTAAGTTGAAGTAAAAAAAAATATTGAAAACATATTACAACTATTTACAATATCTTTTTTTAAACAACATATTTCATTTTGTTATCCAGGGTATACGTGTGCAAATTTTTCAAATCTCCTACTCGACAGCAAGCTACGTGTAGTTCACGGTGAAAAAAGCGAGAGTCTTTGAGGCTGATGCAGCAACATTTTAAAGTTCGTGCTTACACATTGTTAATTGTAAAACTATAGGCTAATTTGATTGGAAATTGCTGTCTTTTAAATTAGAATGGCATTTCAGCAGAGATGTGATATTCTGGGAATAAATAGCGTATGTCCTTTATACTTTCAAGTTACAATTTCGTCTTCGATGATGTTATTCGATAGTTATTTGAGGATCATCTTTGTTTTATTACATAGTTTTGGTGAGATGAGATTTTTGAGTAGTATGATCAGAGATTCAGTTTTAAGTCGAACGCAATGTAATGACATTCCTTGCTTTTGCAAAGAGTTTAGAAATTCTGTAGAAAAATTTCACACATTTTCAACGTTTACGTTCGTGTCGACGATCTGTATATTTTATTTTCATCGGGTATTTTCTTTTGAATATATAAGTCGATATCGTCTAAGATATTATTTTTGGTTGCCAAAATTGCCCTTTCACACAACCAGTCCTGATTGGTATGATTGTGAACAATGCTTCGATAAATTTGATCGGTGAGTTCGTTTTCAGCATGGCTATGTTTCAGACATCACCTTTGAGGCCGAGCGGTTCTAGGCGCTACAGTCTGGAACCGCGCGACCTCTACGGTCGAAGGTTCGAATCCTGCCTCGGGCATGGATGTGTGTGATGTCCTTAGGTTAGTTAGGTTTTTCACGGTAAATGATAACAGCCAAAACAGTTGCAGGATAAAGATTTATTAAAATTCTTGACCAAGGTTTCCGTATATAAAAATATAGCTTCATCAGAAGTAAAAAATCTAAAATTACATCCTGCAATGGAGATTAATAAAAGAATTTTGCCAAAAGGCGTCGTCAGTAGTTAAGACATCATCTCCATTTGTACAACATGATTGTGGACACAGGGTCGATGCGAACACAGTTTAGCATCAGTACTTCGCCTATTGACTATCGTGACGAGAGTGTGAAAGCACTAGGGCAGATGGTTTCGCCGAGAGAGGGCACTTGTGGTACGTTAAAATCTTGAAACTTAGTTAGGTTTAAGTAGTTCTAAGTTCTAGGGGACTGATGACCTCAGAAGTTAAGTCCCATAGTGCTCAGAGCCATCACCGTTGAGTTTAATGACGCCGGTCGTCCGGTCAGTTCAATATGCGCCTTCGGCTATTTGTCAAAGTTTTTGGGCAAAATGTGCTGTTGTTTCGTCTTTCGATAGTTCAACACTGATAGTTTTTGTTAGTCGCGGTATTTGTATATGTGGCCAGAGATGTGATCTCTTTTAAGTATGCATTGATCGTGCCTGATGGTGTTGGCTTGGGGATAACTGCAAATGTTTGTCGAAATTCTCCTGAGAGTATGAATAGAGCTCCTCTCATCACCTCAGAATTTCCTAGCAAGTCTCGTAGTGTTCTGTCCATGGCTTTGGGAGATTTTTTATGCACCATTATGCATTCGCCCCACAAGATTATTTTAGTCTGCTTTAAAAGTTCACCCCGTTCAGATGCCCCTGGGATTTTACATAACCGGGATTGTTCTTCGGCTGATCCCAGCGGAGGTTCGAGTCCTTCCTCGGGCATGGGTGTGTGTGTTTGTCCTTAGGATAATTTAGGTTAAGTAGTGTGTAAGCTTAGGGACTGATGACCTTAGTAGTTAAGTCCCATAAGATTTCACACACATTTGCACATTTTTTGTTTGATTGTTCAAAATGGTTCAAATGGCTCTAAGCACTTTGGGACTTAACATCTGAGGTCATTAGTCCCCTAGACTTAAACCTAAGTGACCTAAGGACATCACACACATCCATGCCCGAGGTAGGATTCGAACCTGCGACCGTAGCAGCAGCCCGGTTCCGGACCGAAGTGCCTTGAACCGCTCGGCCACAGCGGCCGGCTGTTTGATTGTTCCTCGGGTATATTCAACGGAAGTTGTTGGGTGGATTGGGCAGTTCGTCCTCCTTCCGTAAGTGTGGCTGCAATGCCGGATGATGCCAGGACAAGTGAGATGGGCTGTTTAGCACGTATTTCCGCCTGTAGTAGATTTACTAGAAATGTTTTCCCGGTACCTCCTGATGCGTCCAAGTAAATAATTCCGCCAGTGTTGTTGTGGATCCTGTCCCCATGATAACGCTCTAAATTTCCTTTTGGTTGTCATTGAGAAGTGGTTTGTTGTGAGCAATGTACTGAAGTAGTTGCCGGCCGCGGTGGTCGAGCGGTTCTAGGCGCTTCAGCTCGGAATCGCGCGACTGCTACGGCCGCAGGTTCGAATCCTGCCTCGGGCATGGATGTGTGTGATGTCCTTAGGTTAGTTAGGTTTAAGTAGTTCTAAGTCTAGGGGACTGATGACCTCAGATGTTGAGTCCCATGGCGCTCAGAGCCATTTTGTACTGAAGTAGTTCGTTGATGTAGCTTTTCATCTTTGTAATTTCGAAATTTAACACACTGGTAGCATGTTTTCGTGGTTCATGCATCCCAACTTGTACTAAGTTCTAGCTGATTATTGCTAAACATTTATCTTCTAGGCTAATGAGTGTTTTATTGAAGATGTCGTCATTGAATTCGGTGTTGTACAGTTATGTCACTGCTTGTGTTTTCACTGTCCACAATTACAACGGCGACTTCATCTGTCTGAGGGGCATTAAATCGACATTCGTGTTCTCCAGGTGGTCTTTGTTGGCTCGAATTATAGCGATTAGAAATCATTCGGTCTAGAGCAGTTTTTAATATGTCAATCAGTTGATTGTATCAATCGTGTAAGGTCCTCTGCATAGCTCAGGTTACTTCTCGACTTAGTCCATTGATATTTGCGCATCATTGGTCGATTCCTGTTCCTTTATTTCCGATGAAATATACTTGCAGAAACTTATGGTCTTCGTTAGGAAGTGGTAGTAATGATCCCATAATGTGATAGATTTGTCCTTGGATGGAAAAAAAAACATAATCGATTTCTTCTTTGTTAGTATAGGTCGAAGCGTTAGTCTAGGTAATAATTGGGAAGCAGGCGTTACACCTTTTTATATTTTAAAGAAACTGTTTTGATTCTGGAGTTTCACAGGTCATATAAATTAAAAATTTCTGCGCACGTTCTTCCGATGGTGGTAATGGAATTTTTCCATTTTTGCAACAGAATCCTAGTGTTTCTCGACTGAACTTTTTGGCTTTGCAGAACTGGCTGACGTTATCCAAACGACGTGTTTGTGTTTGTTACATTCTTTCGTCATTTGTTAGGGTGTACTGTTTACATGGTAATAGGGTGATATTTTCATGGTTGGCTTGAGTTCGCAGTTTTGTATTATCAGATTATGTCACAATTCTTGATTCTTCAGTCCGTTTACTTCGTCGTTCTTCGATTTCTGTGCTTGTCACTGTGCCCATTCTCGTTCGTCGGGAACTTGAACGTGCTTCACGCTCTTCGCCTGTTTGTTTTCCGTTGTTCTCTTTGCTTCCGCTGTTTTGCTTCCGAAGTAGCAAGATCTCCTCCTCTCTTATGGTTGGGCAATGTCTAAAACATAATCAAATCATCTTTCTACTATCAAATACACTAAGTAATCTGTACACCCATTGGTACTTTATTTTCGTTTTATATTCAGTCACTGAATCACTTTGACTACTCACACTTCACTGTTTGTTTTTATTCACTCACTGCACTACTTTTTTGGTTCCTCCATTCGTCACTTAAAAGAAATAGACGTTCGAAGCCACGACGGGTGTTGCTTTATATACGTCTACCAATGGGTAGCCCCACCAGTGGCCAATTCCAGAACATACCAAAAAGGCTACGAATGATGCACAATGTTCCAGAACATTCCACAACATTCTACAGCGTTCTGGAATGTTCCACAATGATCTGAGATGTTTTCAAATACTCTGGAATCTCCCTGAAACACCAGACTATTCCCGAATATTCCAGAACATCCCAAATCATTGTGAAACATTCCGGAACATTCTGAAAGGTTGTGGAATGCTCCACAATTCTCTCCAATGTTCTGGAATGTTCTCGAATACTGTCGAACGTTCTGGATTGTTCTACAAATTTCCAGAGGACGAAACTTCCCAGTCGTTATATCTTCATAAGCATGCCCTTCAGGTAAAAACGGGATCTTCTTCAAGGATAGGGATAGAGGTCTACCGCATCATGTAACTCCCTTGATCGTAGCGGGACTCGTTTTTGATTTTTAGCGGCACGCACATTGTACACTTACCTTAATAATACGTATTTATTTGTATGGAACCAGAGGTGCGCGAGTTCTACTCGACCAACCTCTGAGTACTTTCCTCAGAAAAAGGCCAATTCTAAGACATAATTTAGAGTTTAAGAGTTAAGCTGGTTTTTACCCTAAAGCTGAAACAAATTCGTACCCTTCTGATATATTTATTTCCTATCATTGGTTCTATATATCTAAATCTATACAGAGTGGTCCGTTGATAGTGACCGGACAAAATATCTCACGAAATAAGCATCAAACGAAAAAACAACAAAGAACGAAACTCGTCTACCTTGAAGGGGGAAACCAGATGGCGCTATGGTTGGCCTGCTAGATGGCGCTACCATAGGTCAAACGGATATCAACTGCATTTTTTAAATAGTATCCCCCATTTTTTATTAGATATCCGTGTAGTACGTAGAGACATATGAATGTTTTAGTTGGGCCACTTTCTTCGCTTTGTGATAGATGGCGCTGTAATTGTCACAAACGTATAAGTACGTGGTATCACGTATCATTCCGCCAGTGCGGACGGTATTTGCTTCGAGATACATTACCCGTGTTAAAATGGACCGTTTACCAATTGCGGAAAAGGTCGATATCGTGTTGACGTATGGCTATTGTGATCAAAATGCCCAACGGGCGTGTGCTACGTCTACTGCAGGGTATCCTGGACGACATCATCCAAGTGTCCGGACCGTTCGCCGGATAGTTACGTTATTTAAGGAAACAGCAAGTGTTCAGCCACATGTAAAACGTCAACCACGACCTGCAACAAATGATGATGCCCAAGTAGGTGTTTTAGCTGCTGTCGCGGCTAATCCACACATCAGTAGCAGACAAACTGCGCGAGAATCGGGAATCTTAAAAACGTCGATGTTGAGAATGCTATATCAACATCGATTGCACCCGTACCATATTTCGATGCACCAGGATTTGCATGGCGACGACTTTGAACGTCGTGTACAGTTCTGCCACTGGGAGCAAGAGAAATAACAGGACGATGACAGATTTTTTGCCCGCGTTCTATTTAGCGACGAAGCATCATTCACCAACATCGGTTGCCTAAACCGGCATAATATGCACTACTGGGCAGCGGAAAATCCACGATGGCTGCGACAAGTGGAACATCAGCGACCTTGACGGGTTACTGTATGGTGCGGCATTACGGGAGGAAGGATGGCTCAAATGGCTCTGAGCACTATGTGGACTTAACTGCTAAGGTCATGTCCCTAAGCTTACACACTACTTAACCTAAATTTTCCTAAGGACAAACACACACACACATGCCCGAGGGAGGACTCGAACCTCCGCCGGGACCAGCCGCAGAGTCCATGACTGCAGCGCCAAAGACCGCTCGGCTAACCCCGCGCGGCCGGCCGGTGAGGAAGGATGATTGGTCCCAATTTTATCGATGGCAATCTAAACGGTGCAATGTATACTGATTTCCTACGTAATGTTCTACCGATGTTACTACAAGATGTTTCACTGCATGACAGAATGGCGATGTACTTCCAACATGATGGATGTCCGGCACATAGATCGCGTGCGGTTGAAGCGGAATTGAATAGCATATTTCATGACAGGTGGATTGGTCGTCGAAGCACCATACCATGGCCCGCACGTCCAACGTATCTGATGTCCCCAGATTTCTTTCTGTGGGGAAAGTTGAAGGATATTTGCTATCGTGATCCACCGACAACGCCTGACAACATGCGTCAGCGTATTGTCAATGCATGTGCGAACATTACGGAAAGCGAAATACTCGCTGTTGAGAGGAATGTCGTTACACGTATTGCCAAATGCATTGAGGTTGACGGACATCATTTTGAGCATTTATTGCATTAATGTGGTATTTACAGGTAACCACGCTGTAACAGCATGTGTTCTCAGAAATGATAAGTTCACAAAAGTACATGTATCACATTGGAACAACCGAAATAAAATGTTCAAACGTACTACGTTCTGTATTTCAATTTGAAAAACCTATCTGTTACCAACTGTTCGTCTAAAATTGTAAGCTATATGTTTGTGACTATTACAGTGCCATCTGTCACAAAGCGAAAAAAGTGGTCCAACTAAAACATTCATATTTCTTTACGTACTACGCGAATATGTAACAAAAAATGGGGGTTCCCATTTTTAAAAAAAACGCAGTTGATATCCGTGTGACCTATGGCAGCGCCACCTGGTGGGCCAACCATAGCGCTATCTGGTTTCCCTCTTGAAGCTAGTCAAGTTTCGTTCTTTGTAGTTTTTTCGTTTGACGCTTATTTCATGAGGTATTTGGCCTCGTCACGATCAATGGACCACCCTGTATAATTTCACCCCAAAGCTGTCGGACGTTGTGCACATACATTATAAGACAAAAAAGACCTAAAGGAAACGATGCACCACGAAGGAATTATCTGAATGGGGCGGAAATCAGCAGATGTCAGGTACATACAAATCATTACAATCTCGGAAAAACTGGATAATCTATTCGAGGGCAAGAGCTTCACAATTTGAGGAAGTCAACAATGCGTTGTTCCACCTCTGGTCCTTATCAAGCAATTATTTATCTTAGCACTGATTAATAGAGTTGTTGGTTATTGTGCCCAACTGCGGCCAACTGGCACGTTTTGCCGGCCGGTGTGGCCGTGTGGTTCTAGGCGCTTCAGTTTGGAACCGCGTGACCGCTACGGTCGCAGGCTAGAATCCTGCCTCGGGTATGGATGTGTGTGATGTCCTTAAGTTAGTTAGATTTAAGTAGTTCTAAGTTGTAGGGGACTGATGACCTGAGAAGTTAGGTCCCATAGTGCTCAGAGCCACTGGCACGTTTTATCGTCAAAATTCCGAGACGGTTGTAGGACCCTGCCCACAGTGCTCCAGAGGTTCTCAACTGGGGAGGGATCCGGCCAGATGGTTTTGCAAGCACGAAGACAAGCAGAAGAAACTCTCGCCCTGCGCGGGCGGGAATTATCGTGCTTAAATGTTCGCCCACGATTGCTTGCCATGAAGCGCAACAAAATGGGGTGGAGAATAACGTCGACGTACCACTGTACTGTACGTTAGTCACGAATGACGACCAAAGGGGTCCTGCTACGAAAAGCAGTGCCAGCCCAGACCATCACTCCTGGATGTCGAGCCATATGCCTGGCACCAGTCACGTCGGTATCCCACCACTGTCAGGGGCAGCTTCAGAAACCTTTGGTGATCATGGGGGCTCGTTTCGAAGCGAGTCTCATCCCTGAGGACAGTTCTACTCGACTCAATGAGATTCCAGGCCAAAGTTTCTGGAGAGGCCCCAGGCAGCGGTGGAATACCAAGACTGTCGCCCGCCATACGACCCAACAACTAGGAGTGGTGGTCTCGGGTGCCGTTTCATTTCATAACAAGACACCTTTCGTTGTAATCCGTGGCACCCTTACAGCACATAGTACGTCAACGATATTCTACGCTCCGTTTGGTTGCCCTTCATGTAAAGTCACCCTGAAACTAAATTTCAGTAAGATAATGCCTGCCAGCACACGGCGAGATCTTACACTGCGTGTCTTCGTGCTGCAAAAATCCTGCCTTGGCCAGCAAGTTCGCCAGATCTCTCCCCAGTAGAGAACGTTTGGAGGTTATTGGTAGGGCGCTTGGATCAACACGTTATTGACTTGATCAACTTATGAAGCTCTTTATTTTGAATAAATCACTCAGTTTTTCTGAAAATGTAATCATTTATTTGTCTGTACATGTCCATCACATCTATCGATTTCCATACTTCGTGGGCAACGTTTTCTATTTTTTCTTTTTTTCTTTTTTTTTGTCTTAGAGTGCGTACATTTCCGATCATTGGCTCTTTACATCTAAATAATTTCATCCCCAAAACTGTAGGACGTGTTGCACGTATGGCAGCATTCGCGCATTCGCTTGGTTATATACTGTACTATGCTTTTAAATTTCCACGATAAACTTTAAGACGCGACAGATCTCTATTTGAACAATGATTAGCACGCAACTCCTGTCTTCAGTCGTATCGTGTTTGAAGTACAGGATCTAACGTGTTACCGCCTGCCGCGTCTACTAATTCACAGAGCGGTGTAATTTACTATGCAGTGGCAATTCTTCCGTCGTTTTCACGAGTACGGCGTTTATGAAACTGACCTTTACTGAGACATGATGTACATCGTTACACGCGGTTTTGCGTGTTTACGAGTACTGATACAGAACGAAAGCAGCAGGAAATTGTGTGATATATAATTCTGCGGTTGTCGACTCATCTGTGCCGGCCCCTTTCTGTTTTAGATCTGAATGGGATAAAACGTAATGTTAGGCAGCCTAGCTCGTTTAGAAATTTATGGCCATATGGAACACGCGATTGTAATCTATGTTTCAGAAAAAAATTATATTTTCTTTAGAGTTACTGCAGTTAGGTCTAGATGTGGTAACGGCGCCTAATTATGTTCTTTTCCGCTTTAATTGTTGGCTTACAGCGTTACACTTTTATGATGTTGTTTACTGGTGTATCAATTTCTAAGCTTTAGGACATTGGTTCACATCTAAGAACTACACATACTTGTTGATTTCCTACTCAGTAGGCTGTCAGACCACTGAATATGTAATACGTAAAAGTTATCTTTGCAGATCTCTGTTCTTTTTGTGTCATGAGTTTCGTACATTTCATCCCATCTAATAACATAAGGAACATAACATTTTCTTTTCGTCAGATCTCTGTTACGGAACGCGCGAAGCAGTACTTACCAGCTGATACAGTAGTATTTGAGACTATCAGATTTCAGACGTTTCTGACCCACATCTCGAGCTTTTAATCGCTTGGTACCTTTTATAAACATTACAGTGATCTAGATTTTAATATTAATAAAAGATTAGTCCACATCTTGAACAGCATGTGAATAAAATGCAGTGTTTTGTGTCTCTGATTAGCAAATTAGAAAGTTGTTCGAATTTCTGAGGGATTCCTCTCATCGCTCCATATCGTTACGTACATGTATGAGTCAGCGAAGACAAGGCATTCGCAATGTACACTGAGGCCCCAAAGAAACTGATATAGGCATGCGTATTCAAATACAGAGATATGTAAACAGGCGGAATACGGTCGGTAACCCCTATATAAGACAAGTGTCTGACGCAGTTGTTAAGTTACTGCTGATACAATGCCAGGTTATCGTCTGAACGTGGTGTTATGGTCGGCGCACGAGCTGTGGGACCCAGCGTCTTCGAGGTAGCGAACAAGTGGGGATTTTCCCGTACGACCATTTCGCGATTGTACCGTGAATATCAGGAATCAGGTAAAACATCAAATCTCCGACATCGCTGCGGCCGGAAAAAGATCCTGTAAGAACTCGACCAATGACAACTGAAAAGAATCGTTCAACGTGGCAGAAGTGCAACCCTTTGGCAAATAACGGCAGATCCTGTAAGAACTCGACCAATGACAACTGAAGAGAATCGTTCAACGTGGCAGAAGGGCAACCCTTTGGCAAATAACGGCAGATTTCAGTGCATGAAACATTCAACGAAACATCATCGATATGGGCTTTCGGACTCAAAGGCCCAATCGTGTATCCTTGATGACTGCACAACAAAAAAGCTTTAAGCCTCGCCTTGACCCGTCATCACCGACATTGGATTGTTGGTGACTGGAAACATGTTACCTTCTTTGGGCGAGTCTCGTTTCAAATTGTACCGAGCCAATGGACGTGTATGGGTATGGAAAGAACCTCATGAATCCAATGACCCTGCATGTCAGTGGGGTACTTTTCAAGCTGGTTCAGGCTCTGTAATAGTGTGGGGTGTGTGCAGTTGGAATGATATGGGAGTATTGGCGCAAGGCCAGTTATACCCGAAAGTACTGTTATCCAAGATGGCGGTGATGACGCCAATCCAAGATGCCGGCCGTGACATCATCTGATGACATCAACCACAATAGCAGATTTTGGCAGGAAGTTTGAATTTTTGCGGGAAGATAGGTCAATTGGGCTACCCCACTAACGTAACCCACCTCACCTCTCATTCCCCAGAAAATGGCGGGAAATACAAATTCCATTGGGATAATGCATCACACCATAGTAGTTTCTCCTTACCGAAGAAAATGGTGTGAAAGAAAGGGCGCTTGGACTACCTCCACTAACTTAAGTCACCTGACCACCATGTCATCCTAGGAAATGGTGAGGGGGGGACTCGACCTGTGCTGGACATAAGTCTTTATTATTTTGCATGCACCAGGCTCTATTTAAGCAATCAGAGGCAGTACCACCATCCAGGAAGTTTGCAACGATGTCCAGATTCCAACTGACCTAGTACTGCTACCAGAGGGTGCTCTCATCCATGATGTAATCCAAGATGACCACTATGACGTCGGCTGCTGATGAGAGTAGCATTATCCGAGATGGCAGGAAACAGTGTCTTCACCATGAGGTGTAGACCCAATGGCTACCTGACATCAGCTGATGACACAAGTACAGTTATCCAAGATGGCGGGAAACAGTGTGTTCGCCATGAAGCCCAGGTCCAGTACACAGCACCACCACCAGACACCACAGTCATCCATTCTGTGATGTAATCCAAGATGACGTTCTGGGTGGGGGAAATGGGGGGAAAAGGACTCTGCCTGTGCTGGACATAAGTGTTTATTTTGCAGGCAGTGTCTCCACCACAAGATCTAGAGTCCAAATGACCTAGTACACAGGACTACCACAAGATCATGCATTCTAGAGAGGGAAAAGTTGCTACAGGTCAATTTTTCCACTGTTGTTAGTTTGCATCAGTCACATGACATAACCAGCATTCGACTGGTATACAACCATGTCTTCTGTATGTGATTTAAATCACTTTCTACTTGCACTCGTTAATGGCAAACTTGTTGGTCATCAGAGGACTTCCATCTCATGTGTGATAAAATATGGCACTTTCCTTTAAACGAACTTTGATTTATGCATTGAACTCCATCCCCCTTTCGCATCTTGGGTGTAAAATCGAGTCTTCAGGTTCATAACTAAGTTAGCGATAGGTGCCTGTGAGTCACTATAATCCTCATGTATACATTTGCCTGACAGATGTGCTGTTTACAGAGATAGTGGCGGAATGACTTGTAATTATCACATGTCGGATGCTGCTGTTATGCTCTTATCTGTTTCTTTGTAAGAGGTATTCGCTGTTACTAACGATCATTTTATATAGGACTGATGCAGGCATAGTATAATTTCCGAGCTGTGATCGGATATGAACAGTGGGCACTATACATCTCCAGAAAGCTATATTGTACTCGTATGTTTTAGGGAAGTAGTTTTTTCGTTTCACCATTCAATAATATGTCGTAGAGAAACTGGGAAGAAGTATCTATGTCACCCGCTTGAAATATATTTCTTACTTTGGAATATTGACAGCGCATTTCGAGTAATCTTGTGCACTTGGATGGGTGAGGACTAGGAAAGCTCCATTCAGTCACGAGACGTGATGTGTAGCGGCCTACTTCTGGTTGGTTTCAGATTGAATCGGTAATGGTGTTGCGTTGTGGATTGGTCACTGACTGTTTGAGGAGGGTCTCTCACTCTCTAATTCTATCCCAAGACAGTGAGAATTCTGTGTGACTCCCATACACACAGAGACAGATCGTAAATTAAGCATTATGCTCGAGGTGTTAGAAATATGTGGAGCACTGTCTGATATACTTTGATGGTGTATGTGTTCGAGAATTAACAATGAATGGACATACTGCAGTGTCATCTTTACACATTCACAATGATACTAGCAAAGTGGAGAAGGGGTGGTTTAGCTATGATACTGAAGCTGGGTAACATGCTGTCACATCATTGGTCAGTGTTGAAATTACTCTAAAATTGCTAAAATTGTTCGCACTCTCAACTGTGATGCCTATTGTTAGAGTACATCGTTGGTGTCTTTTCCAACCAATCTGTCTACTGCATGCTGTTGGTTACCACATAATGATTGACTGACATCGCTTGTTTGAGCTGGAGAAAGAGTTTTGGTGGATGGACAACAGCTTCTGGGTTGAACAGCACCGGAACAGTGACCGCGTACCTGACTACAATATGTTGAATCAGTCGAAATGGAACGTGGAGTCATCAGCTATTCCATAACTATGACAGATAAATTTTAATGTAAAGCTCGTGAATCACTTTCGGACTGTAGTTTGGAAACCATCCACAACGCTGCGAAATTCCCCCAATTTGCTTATGTTGTAAGTTTTATTTAAAATCATCCAGTGTTTGTGGCGTGTTACGGTAGCCATAGTAACAATATGATTTACATTGTACAATGTCTAGTTTTCTGTGGCAGGCTGAGGTCTTAGCGTCTTATAGGTCAATTTAGGACCAGATGAAGACCTCAAAGTTGTGGCAAAAAAACAAAATGTGTGGCAATGTTCAAAGAGTGTTAGAAAACAATATTTCAAACAATGGCACAGTGTCACAGGGAGCGTCTCTTGTGACTCAAAGTATAGTCTGTAGGATACGGCCAGCCTCCTACAGCACGGCTGATGAAACCTTAAACTGACTTCTGCAACGGATCAAAAGCTGTATATTAAAAAGGATCGTCCCGCATCGGCAATATCAGCAGTTTGACAGGTAAATTCGATGATGGACAGGGTGTACCGTTAGGAATGCCATTCTGGGAAATATTGCAACAATTCTCTCTGTGCCGGATCCACATCGCAGCTATGCATCACCGCACCAGCAATGGCGCCTAGGTGAGTTCTGTATCGGAAGTTGTTAGTGGAGCTTTTATAGCTCGTAATTTTTTTCTGTTGTATGGTGCAGAATAACGATGATAGCATGTTGGGGAGATAGATGTGATGGATGCAGATCTGCTTCGGTTTGTAGTATCTGCATCTAGTTTGGAGACGCACCACATGAGCGCATCAGCAATCGTAAAATACACATCTACCCAGAGGTGTCTTCCATATGGGACTGGTGTGAGTGCACGTTGGAATTGTGTGACATCTGTATAACACTCAGAGAACTTTAACTGAATACCACGAAAATAGAAGCTACTTTCACTTTCCCACTGCAGGTAGCAGCAGCGTGAGAGTCGTGGCTCGCACTGACTTGTGTCTGGTGGTGGCTCATGGTGGGGTGGATGTGCGTGCACTCTTGGAGCGTCTATCCTCTGCAAATAGGTCTTCGCTCCCATCCAGTTACTTCAGCAACGGTGTCTAGCAGATCACATATTTTGAGAGGAATTTCTTAGGTGTCAAGTATGAAAGGGATGTCGCCACCTCATGCTTGCGGGCACCTGTGCAAGGTTTGAGAATGCCGGTGGATCTCGACTTCTGGGAATATGTGTAGTAGCCTTCTTTCTGGGCTGGCGGGTGGTGCCTGTATGTGTCTGTTGCATTATTTTGCGAGCAGGTCTTTAGACTGCACTATGTGTTATTTGGACAGTTTATGAGTACTGAGTGTGTCTACACATTAGTGTACTCCTTTATTTAGGAGGAGTTTTCATGTCTGTACTGAAATTACTTCGGTACTTTAGGAGTTGTTTGCGTGTCTGCAGAGCGTTATTTAGAAGTAGTTTACAGGTCTGTGGGCTGTGTGGCATAACACCAAATATGTCAGAGCATGTTTTTTGTAACAGTGTGATAAATATACTACAATAATTACGTAGGCTTCCGCTGCCAGAATCAGTCAACATAAAAGTTTTCTGGGTATGGTACCGCGTCATAATGTAAAAACTACTGCTGCTGGAGAAAAACCAACGTTTCGGCCACAATTGCAGTAGCCTTCTTCTGAGTCTAATGGTGCGTTATATCTGTGAAGTGTCCTTTATATTTTGTTGTTAGTGTTCCCTGTGCATGCCATTACATCATAATTTTAAAAAGGTATTTAGTTTCATTGGTCACTTAAGGAAGAAGGAGAGGGAAATTTATGTCAATAGGTTATTGCAGTGGATGGAAAACGTGACCTCTGTTATCTATTGGCTCTTGTGTTACGTAGCATGATTGGTGGCCACCGTCGAATCAGAAGCTTGCTGCTGTCTACCAACTGCTGGACGTCGGCCACGCGGCGGCAGTTACTCGCCGGTAGTGCTCGCGCCTCGTGTTGACAGTGCGGTCTGTTGAGCTCTGACTGATGGTAGCCAATGTGGGGCAACCCTGAGTCCATCCTCCCTGTACATGTTGTTAGGGTGTTGAAGTATTTCGATGGCCTCTCTGATTTTGCGTTTCGTCATAATTGGCTGCTTGGCCAACACACAGGCTTCGCTGAATTTTATGTCTTTTCCGCAGTCTCGCTGGTGTTCTCCCACTGCGGATTTGTTGTGTTGACCTAGACGAATATAACGCTCGTGTTCCCGAATGCGCGTTGCTATTGGCCTACCAGTTTCGCCGATGTATGCCTCTCCACATTCACATTCCACCTTGTAAACGCCAGCAGAGTGTAATGCATCCACCTTGTCCTTAGTGGAGCCGAGCGCATCCTGAATCTTACGACCACTATAGAAGACAGGCTGCACCCCAACGCGGCGAAGTTGTTTGCCTATTCGGTCAGTAACGTTCTTCACATAAGGTAATCGCACTGTTGGCTGCAGTTTGTCTATTTCTTGCTTATCTTTCTTGCTTGTGTTCGTCGACAAGGCTGTGTTTATCGACTTATAGCTGTAGCCATTGGCTAGAAACGTTGTGCGTAACCTTTCAAGCTCAGGTGCGATGTTTTGAGCATCACTTAGGCGCTGTGCATGGATTGCCAAAGAATGTATGACAGAGTTCTTCTTCGCTGGGTGGTGGTAGGATTGGGCGTGCTGATACCTGTATGTATGTGTAGGCTAGCGATATACTCTTCGACCCATTGTGCCCTCCGTTCTCCTGTACATTTCGACGTCTAGAAATGGGATAGCACCATTCTTTTCTAGTTCCAGCGTGAACTGTATCTTCCCGTGCTTATTGTTCAAATATTCGTGAAACTTGTGTAACTCCATTTCACCACGAGGCCATATAGCGAACGTGTCGTCCACGTATCTGAACCAGCAACGTGGGCGAAAGGGTGCTGAACCAAGAGCCATTGTTTCAAAGGCTTCTATGAATATGTCAGCTGCCTGCGGAGATAGGGGACACCCCATTGCTATGCCGTCTGTCTGCTCGTAGTATTTTTCTTGCCATTTGAAGTACGTTGAAGTCAGGCACAACTCAACCAGGTCGCATATGTCTGGCGGGACATGTTCCTGAAGGATGCAGATAGTTTCATCTACAGGCACGTTCGTAAATAGTGATTTCAAGTCAAAGCTGACCATGACGTGCAGTGAACACTAACAACAAAACATAAAGGACACTGCACAGCTGGAATGCACCATTAGACCCAGAAGAAGGCCACTGCAATTATGGCCGAAACGTTGGTTTTTCTCCAGCAGCAGTAGTTTTTACATTACGATGCGTTACCATACCCAGAAAAGTTTTATGTCGAAATATACTATCTTTCAAAATCCAAACCTAAATAAATTGATCCGAAATAAATAAAGCAAACTCCTTCCCTACTCTCTCCAGCAGCACAGCGTAGGCTGAGTCATTTTTGCACCATTTTCCCCCTCCGGACCACCATCATAGATTACATCACATGAGGAATGACAGCACCCTCTGGTGGTAGTACTGTGTACTAGGTCATTTGGACTCTCGATCTTGTGGTGGAGACACTGCCTGCAAAATAAACACTTATATCCAGCACAGGCTGAGTCCTTTTCCTCCCATACCCCTCACCCGGCCTGTCATCCATGATTACATCACATAATGGACGACGGCGCTCTGGTGGTGGTCCTGTGTACTGGACCTGGGCTTTGTGGCGAACACAGTTTCCTGCCATCTTGGATAATGGTACATGTGTCATCAGCTGACCTCATGATAGCCATCTTGGATTACGTCATGGATCACAGCGCCCTCTGGTGGTGGTACTGTGTATTAAGTCAGTTGGGCTGTTAGACCTCATGGTGAACAAAATGGGTGTCTGGGATGCATCAAATTGTTTAAATAAAGGGTGGTGCATGCAAAAAGACTAAAGACTTATGCTAGCAAATGTCGAGCTCTCCCAAGCCATTTCCTAGGAACAGGTGGTGCTCGGTGACTTACGTTAGTAGAGGTAGTCCAAGTGCCCTTTCTTTTCCGCCATTTTTCTTACATTAGTAGAGGCTGCCTTGTCCTGATGGAATTTGAACTTCCTGCCATTTTCTGGGGGAGGGGGTTCGGTCAGTGGGGGTAGCCCTGTCATTTTCCCCACCCCAGACCGTCATGTTGAATTACATCATGGAAAGGATGACAGAGGCCTCTGGTGGTGGTACTGTGTACTAGGCCACTTGGACCTCATGGTGAACACACTGCTTCCCACTATCTTGGGTTCAAACGGTTCAAATGGCTCTGAGCACTATGGGACTTTACTTCTGAGGTCATCAGTCCCCTTTAACTTAGAACTAACTGTAGCGGTCATGCGGTTCCAGACTGTAGAGCCTAGAACTGCTCGGCCACTCCATCCAGCCCATCTTGGGTAGTGGTATTTGTGTCATCAGCTTATGTCATGGTATCCATCTTGGTTTATGTCACGGATGAGTGGACCCTCTGGCAGTGGTACTGTGTACTAGGTCCACATCTTCTGGTGAAGACACTGGTTCCCACCATCTTGGATACTGGTACTCGTGTCATCAGCTGATGTCGCAGTGGCCAGTGGTCGTTTCGAGATATGTGAGTGCCAGAAAAACGATTTACTAGTGACTGCAATCATTAGAGGACTTCTCCATAGGATCCAACACACGTATGTCGCTGAATGGAGAGACTTTATTCCAAATCATAGACATCAATACTAGCAGATAGTGTAACATTAAAGACCTGAAAAGCTAGAGTACATTTCTTGCGACCTCAATCAGCACACCATCTACTATTATTTGTGATCCTTCTCAACCAGTCATCACATATAACTCAGTGGATATAGCGCAGAACCTCTGACATGGTATCGAGATGGAATACGTTACACATATATGAGAAATATCTAGCGGCATGAGGGAGTTGCAGCTAGCTGTTTCATACCACGTTCCTTAGCCGAAAAACCTTCACAAATAAGAATTTTTATGACGATGTTGCATCGTCGGTTACATGTAACCTGACTGCTGGTCTAATAATTTACATTCCTATGATCACCATATCAGTAGTTGTCTGGAAAAACCATGTGATTTGTAGGTAATGCCATACGTTGATTTATAAAGCCAGTATAGCTTCTAACATGGATTTTTGTGTGCACCTGTAGAACCAAGACCACTTGTGACAGGAACATACTGTAGTTGTTGCGATCGAGCTTTTTAAAATCTGGCCGATTACACCTCTTTTTCTAAGAGACACAGTGGTAACACTCGCAAGAAAAACTTATGAGACATGTCCACCAATGGCTGATTTTCTCTCATTATTATGTTGTATCATGTGGAATCATTGATTGGTCAAGTATTATACTTAATAGTAGTAGGGGATGTGTGATGGGTTCACCTCAAGCATCAGGCTTATAAAGTATGTGTTTGTGTTTTGACATTTGTAAAGGAGATGACTGTGGAATACTATGATAGCACTGTTATCACAGTATTCCACAGTCAAGTCATGAGAATGGTACAGATATTTCTATTTCCAGAGACACAGCCGTAAGCAAGTTTTATTTCTGATACTTCGCTCATTGTCGAATTTCATTCAGTTGTGACTGTGATCGTAACATTTAATTGTAAGTACAATGATAAAACATATATGTGACCGGTTTTCTAGGATGATTCTGCCTATGCGTGGTATGTCGTAGGCCTTACTCACATTTCTCATTATCAGTGGGATCTGTCTGAATGGAGAGGCCTTTCGGATCATAGGAATGTAGCTGAGTTAACTTTGTCGTCCTCTAGACGGCAGAATAGCGACCTTATACTTAGAACGTTTTGGATAGCCTTCGCGAATCCATGGAAATTTGAGAAGATTCAATATGGACGTGTGTTTGCGCTGGGTCGTTATTCCCACCCATGTGAATTGTTCTGTTCATTGCTTCTGCACATTTCGCGCCTTTATTTAGTTGAGGGAAAATGGATTGTGGTGTGTGCAGCTAGCAGGTAAAAGACACGTTTGCTGGTTCTCTAGACATGAGAAACACGTTTTCTGACTTTGTAAATTATAGGGATGATTTGGAATCTGTTACATCACCAACATCATTATTAGTGAGCGGAAATATCAGTTGCCTCTATTTTGTTGCCTCTATTTTTATTTTTTTGTCAATTTTTTTCGCATAAAGGTCCTCTCACATGGGATAAGTTTCTAGTTAATCAGTGGTACAGAGCACATTCTACCTCGCTGAAGTTTTGGGTTCATAGAGAAATAATTTCCAGTCTATATCTTGGGAATTATCGGTAGGATGCTGCCATGTGCTTAATATCGAGAAGTACCTCGAAAATGGTATATTATTATCGCAAACCATGCGAAAATACATCGGTTCTTGTAGTCCCAGAGTCCAGAGATGGGTGTAGAAATACAAGCTAGCAATCAGATCTGGACCAGAAACAGTAACACGTTACTGCTGAGGGGAAGCAAGCCTGAATTTGTAGAAGAGTGCTGAGAGTGACTTAGGTCCACTGAGGGTGTTCTGGTCACCCATCAGGCTTGGATGACCGCCAACCTGGCGGGGAAATATCTAGTGCTGTAAGGGGTATATACAGTATGTGTACTACATCAAAACACTAGGCAGTGATATACTGCAGGTTTGGAGATCGGTTTCATGCTCTAATATTCAAGCTCCTATCCTCAGTGGGAGAGCAGTGTAATTGAGTAAGAGTCTTTCCATATTTGAGGATATGTAGTGCACTTTGCAGGGTTTAATTGTTGATGCAATATGGCGATCTGTGTAAAATAGTTTTTTGCCTCGGAAAGATCCATCTGCAGAAAGAAAGAAGAGGCTGGTGCTGCTTCCACACTGGCTGCATCAGTAGGTTTCATAATAGCCAATCATAATGCTCGATTCATTCACAAGACAGCCTTTGTGCTGGGTTATAGGAGTCTCTACATAGCCATGAGAATGTTTACATATGTTGAGAGCAAGAAGGGTAACACATGATGGAGGGGGTGTCACGTTAGGGCCGCAAGTAAGATTGTATTCGACGTATTATGCGTTCTCTTTGTAAACAGGTTCTGTTAGGACAAGAACTTTCATGCAGACAAGTTGAGACATCAAGAAAGCGGACATTAATTATTTCTGGGGACTATACAATTTCCGAGAGTTCCACTTGGATCGTATTTTAGGTAGCCATGTGACATCAGTATAAGATTGAGAACCTTGTTATATGCACTTGCAATTGTATGTAGCTATGCACTTGCAACTTTTTGTAGCTATGCACTTGCACTCTGTGGCGTTGCATCAGTCAAACTGTGCAGTTAAGCATGGATAGACACGTCTCGCAAGTTGTGCTAGGAACAATGCACCCTGTGCTATTGAGTGATGTCAGTAACCCCAGGTATTGCATCAGCAATTGTAAAACACACGTGCTGACCCAGAGGTGTCTCCCATATGGGACTGGTGTGAGCGCACGTTGGAGTTGTGCCATCTCTATAACACTCAGATGATTTTAACTGTATACCTGAGAATAGAAGCAACTTTCACTTTCCCACTGCAGGTAGCAGCAGCGTGAGAGTCGTGGCTCGCACTGACTTGTGTCTGGTGGTGGCTCATGGTGGGGTGGATGTGCGTGCACTCTTGGAGCGTCTATCCTCTCCAAATAGGTCTTCGCTCCCATCCAGTCACTTCAGCAACAATGTCTGGCTGATCACATATTTCGAGAGGTATTTCTCAGGTGTCAAGTATTAAAGGAACGTCGCCGAATCATGCTTGCGGGCACCTGTGCATGGTTTGAGAATACCAGTGGATCTCGACTTCTGGAAATATGTGTGGTAGCCTTCTTTGCGACGCAGCAAACGGGGCTGGCGGGTGGTGCCTGTATGTGTCTGTTGCATTTTGTTGCGAGCAGGTCTGTAGGCTGCACTATGCGTTATTTGGACAGTTTAAGAGTACTGAGCGTGTCTACACATCAGTGTACCGCATTATTTAGGAGGAGTTTTCATGTCTGTACTGAAATTACTTCGGTATTTTAGAAGTTGTTTGCGTGTCTGCAGATCGTTATTTAGAAGTAGTTTACAGGTCTGTGGGCTGTGTGGCATGACACCAAACATGTCAGAGCGTGTGTTTTGTAACAGTGTGATAAATATACTACTGTAATTGTGTTACCAGAGTCAGTCGACATAAAAGTTTTCTGGGTATGGTACCGCGTCATAATGTAAAAACTACTGCTGCTGGAGAAAAACCAACGTTTCAGCCACGATTGCTGTAGCCTTCTTCTGGATCTAATGGTGCGTTATAGCTGTGAAGTATCCTTTATATTTTGTTGTTAGTGTTCCCTGTGCATGCCATTACATCATAATTTTAAAAAGGTATTTAGTTTCATTGGTCACTTAAGGAAGAAGGAGAGGGAAATTTATGTTAATAGGTTATTGCAGTGGATGGAAAACGTGACCTCTGTTATCTATTGGCTCTTGTGTTACGTAGCATGATTGGTGGCCACCGTCGAATCAGAAGCTTGCTGCTGTCTACCAACTGCTGGACGTCGGCCACGCGGCGGCAGTTACTCGCCGGTGGTGCTCGCGCATCGTGTTGACAGTGCGGTCTGTTGAGCTCTGATTGCTGGCAGCCAATGTGGGGCAACCCTGAGTCCATCCTCCCTGTTCATGTTGTTAGGGTGTTGAAGTATTTCGATGACCTCTGATTTTGCGTTTCGTCATAATTGGCTGCTTGGTCAACACACAGGCTTCGCTTAATTTTATTTCTTTTCCGCAGTCTCGCTGGTGTTCTGCCCCTTCGGATTTGTTGTGTTGTCCTAGACGAATATAACGCTCGTATTCCCGAATGCGCGTTGGTATTGGCCTACCAGTTTCGCCGATGTATGCCTCTCCACATTCGCATTCCACCTTGTAAACGCCTGCAGTGTGTAACTCAACCACCTTGTCCTTAGTCGAGCCTAGCACGTCCTGGATCCTACGACCACTATGGAAGACTGGCTGCTCCCCAACTATGCGAAGTTGTTTGCCTATTCGGTCAGTAACGTTCTTCATATAAGGTAAGCGCACTGTTGGCTACAGTTTGTCTATTTCTTGCCTATCTTTCCTATTTGTGTTCGTCGAAAAGGGTGTGTGTATCGCCGGCCAGAGTGGCCGTGCTGTTCTGGGTGCTACAGTCTGGAACCGAGCGACCGCTACGGTCGTAGGTTCGAATCCTGTCTCGGGCATGGATGTGTGTGATGTCCTTAGGTTAGTTAGGTTTAATTACGTCTAAGTTATAGGCGACTGATGAACTCAGAACTGAAGTCGCACAGTGCTGAGAGCCATTTGAGCTGTGTTGATCTACTTATGGCTGTAGCCATTGGCTAGAAACGTTGTGCATGACCTTTCAAGCTCAGGTGTGATGTTTTGAGCACCAGTTAGGCGCTGCGCATGGATTGCCAAAGAACGGATTACAGAGTTCTTCTTCGCTGGGTGGTGGTAGGATTGAGCGTGCAGATACCTGTCTGTATGTGTAGGCTTGCGATATACTCTGTGACCCAATGTGCCCTCCGTTCTCCTGTACACATCGACGTCTAGAAATGGGATAGCACCATTCTTTTCTACTTCCAGCGCGAACTGTATCTTCCCGTGCATATTGTTCAAATAGTCGTGAAAATTGTGTAGCTCCGTTACACCATGAGGCCATATAGCGAACGTGTCGTCCACGTATCTGAACCAGCAACGTGGGCGTCAGGGAGCTCAACCAAGGGCCGTTGTTTCAAAGGCTTCTATGAATATGTCGGCTGCCAGCGGAGATTGGGGACACCCCATTGCTATGCCGTCTGTCTGCTCGTAGTATTTTCATTGCCATTTGAAGTACGTTGAAGTCAGGCACAACTCAACCAGGTCGTATATGCCTGGCGGGACATGCTCCTGAAGGATGCAGATAGTTTCATCTACAGGCACGTTCGTAAATAGTGATTTCAAGTCAAAGCTGACCATGACGCGCAGTGAACACTAACAACAAAACATAAAGGACACTGCACAGCTGGAACGCACGCAGGGGAGGGGGGATAGGTTAGTGGAGGCAGCCCAATTGACCTATCTTCCCGCCAAAATCCAAACGTCCCGCCAAAATCCTCCATCGTGGATGACGTTATCAGATGATGTAACGGCCACCATTTAGGATCATTTAATCGCCGCCATCTTGGTACTTAGGGGTAGAACCCGCCTTGCCTCAATGCTTATGGGACCATGATACACCTAGAGACGACTCTGACAGGTGACACGTATGTAAGCATCCTGTCCGATCACCTGCATCCATTTTTGTCCATTGTGAATTCCGACAGACTTGGGCAATCCCAGCAGGACACCCCACACCTCCAGAAACGCTACAGAGTGGCTGCAGAAACACTCTTCTGAGTTTAAACGCTTCTACTGGTCTCCAAACTCCCCAGACCTGAACATTATTGAGCATATCTGGGATGCCTTGCTGCATGCTGTTCAGAAGAGATCTCCCCCCTCGTACTCCTACGGTTTTATGGACAGTCCTACAGGATTCATGGTGTCAATTCCCCCTAGTACTACTTCAGACATTAACTGATCCATGCCAAATCGTGATGCGTCACTTCTGCGTGCTCGCGGGGACCCTACATGTTATTAGACAGATGTAATAGTTTTTTAGGCTCTTCAGTGATAACAAGTAAATAAACTGAGTTGCAGTTTCTGCTGTGTGATAAGTGACAATGTGGCTAACTATCGAACACATGCAAGCAGTTTTTAATGTTTTCAAGTGGCGAATTATTACACTTCCCTTACAGGGCTTCGAAGACAACTTCACCGACATCATACGTGAAGAAATACACCAAATAGTAACTAGTTAACAGCGCTGCAGACCACTGCCACGACGTCGGAAGATGAGGTCCCACGGACTTTTGCACCAAATTTAAGCAAACACGTAACACTGGTTCGGTTCGTGAGTTTAGCTCTGTGCTTGAAGCCCTTCAGACCCTGCTCTGCTGTTGTAGCGATCAGACCATTTACTAATGAAGCTGTTCAGACTATCACAATGTACTAGGCAGGCGTAAAAGTGGATGTCGGTCTCGTTTATGAGAAATGTCGTCAGAATATTAGTAACTGAAAAATATCCTGACAGTGCCACGGCCTCGTGATCTGCCTCTACAGTCATGTTATAAAATATTTCAAGTAACTGTAAGTATGAAGAAAAAAATACCCTGATGAAAAATATCAGCAACTGATGAGAGTGATGAAATAAAGATTTTATCTGAGGTAACAAAGAACCCACGCGTTAGTGGGAGGCAGCTTGAATACCAGTCATCTGTAACACATTTCACCCATTCCACTTTACTCTATGCCAGCAGCTTCGTGACAATGAACTGCAAAATCGGTTACGCTTCCCCTAACAATCTGTATGAAAACTTCAAAGTGATGTGACTTTTCTAGGTAATGTTTTGCTTATGATTGGAGCATCGATTAGAAATCATGTGCAAATTTCGTGGTGGTTCCATCGTTCGTTCAGGAAACTCAAAGCAGCCTGTAAGGTCACAAAACTTAACATCCCTGGACTCCCATCTATTGGAAAAATAAGAGAAAAGGGAACTCCAACGATTCCAGACGACATGAGAAATACCAACCGGTGCAGATGAAATTCAACGTGTGGTTTTTTGCGTCGGGAATCGGTGCATAGCATGAGCTAGTACACAAAGACAACATTTTGAGCTCCTGAAATGACAGTCGTAATGATAAACCCTCGGATCGTACCAGAGTTTCGTGTCTGCTTACATTTGGTTCAGTACGGCAGACATTTGGTGAGTCCTCTTCTCCTCGCGAAAGGGCAGTGGCTTGCAGCACTTTTATATTGTTACTATTTCATCGGGTTGGACACTTGTTAAGTCACTGAAGTCTTTCTCGAAGGCCTCTATGGTACAGAAAAAAAACATATGGTTACTCCAGAGAAAAACTAGGTACGTGGCATAACGTTAAAAACTACTTGCGAATGCCAGAAGATTTACCACATTATCTTTTTGAAAATCGCACATCATATATTTACTGATTCTGTGGTGGCCTGGCTTAGATACCTTACCCTGTAAGTAATTGTTTTATGTTTGCCTCGTAAATACCATTTTTTCAACTGATATTTTCGGCCAAATATCGTCCAGCCATCGCCTTTCTTCCCCATAAGTTCTGCACAGAAATTACACATGCCAACGAGCACATCACAAATCATTTTATATCTTCTGTACGTAGGATACAACAGTGCGCTGACGCACCCGCGTACAGTTTAGTATCTGCGACCATAGCAGTACTCCAACTGCAGGAGAAATGGGACCAGTTGTGGACAAAAAACTTACTCACCCCCGAAATAGCCAAACGATCGAAGAGAGCCTTTAGGCGCAAATGTTCGAGTGTTTTAAGATTTCGTCGTGAAGACTATGAGAGTACAAAGGGATTCCCTCTGGTATGGAATGCTACTTCATAATTGCGACAGATCGTAGGTGGCCGGCAACTATGCGGCATACTCACCTGCCTGTTTTTCTGTCAGAGTTGTCTCCCTCCACCACAATGTTTCATTTTAAGGGACTGAGGCTCGTATTTTATCCTCTCACGTCTGATACATAAAATCTGAGTGGAATGGCTGGGACTACAACGTGGACATGGAATAGCATTTGCTGAAAGAACTAGTAAGTACTCGAAGCAAACAGTCAAATGGCTCTGAGCACTATGGGACTTAACATCTGAGGCCATCAGTCCCCTAGAACTTAGAACTACTTAAAACTAACTAACCTAAGGACATCACACATATCCATGCCCAAGGCAGGATTCGAACCTGCGACCGTAGCGGTCGCGCGGTTCCGGACTGAAGCGCCTAGAACTGCTCGGTCAACGCGGCCGGCTATCAAATAGTCAATCGGCTAAACGAAACGAACGGGTACAATCATAAAATATCCTTGCACAATACCAAACTTTCCATGGTAATGGAAGGAGTCGTATGGCATTGTTGGATGGGAGACGCCGAGTGGTTGGTTCAGCCACTTCATGGGAATGAGTTTTCTTCCTCCACGAGTAATAGCCCCACCCCGCGGGACCACACAGGTGTGTGTTGAATGTATCTGTGAAGTACAGGAAACTGCGTTACGAGTCATATACAATGACGGAAAAAGTTTCAACACTAAAAAATTATTAATATAGAGTAATGAAATTTCGACAATACATTTGTTTAGGTAACGTATTTTTAAATGCTTAATATTGGAAGATCATAGATTAATGTAAGTAGTCACATTGAAAATGTGAAATGCTGATACATTATTAACCGGTTAAACCGCCAAAATGTTGAATGCAAGCATGCAAAACTGCATGCACTGTGCTGCACAGGTACCGGATGTCAGCTTGTATGATGCAGTTCCATGCCAGTTAATTGTGGTCGGTCAGTACTAACGCTGTTTGTGAACGACACTGGAGTTGTCATCCAACGGTGTTCCATATGTGCTCGATGGGGGACAGATCTGGTGGTCGAGCCGGCCAAGGCAACATCTCGACACTCTGCAGAGCACGTTGAGTTAGAACAGCGATATTTTGGCGAGCGCTATCCTGTTGTGAAACATCCCCTGGCGTGCTGCCATCCATGAACTGTCGAATCACCAGACTGACGTACAGTTTTTTAGCCAGGGTGCGTGGGACAACCACGAGAGTGTTCCTGCAATCCTACGAAATCGCACCCGATGCTATAGCAGACCCTCAACTGGCTTCCATGTAACCAACACACGGCCATCATCGGCACAGTGTTAGACCCAGCTTTCATCAGAAAACAAAACAGACTTCAACTTTGCCCTCCAATGAACTTCCGCTTGTCACCACTGAAGTCGCAAATGGCGGTGATTTGTGATCAGTGGCACCAATGCTTCAGGGCATTTGGCTCGGAGCTGTCCTTGAAGTAATCGATTTGTAACAGTTATTTGTCTCGCTGTGTTGCCAACTGCTGCTCAGATTGTTCCTACACAAGCAGTGCGATGCGCCAGAGCCATACGCCGAAGACGATGGTCTTCCCTCTCGATAATGCCACGTGACCGTCTGGATCCCGCTCTTCTTGTGGCAGTACCTTCTCGAGAGCACCGCGGCAAGCAGTCATGAACAGTGGCTACGTTCCTGCCAAGTCTTTTTGCAATATCGCAAAAGGAACATCAAGATTCTCGTAGTTCTATTACCTCGTTGAAGCTCAATGAGGTGTTGCTAAAGGCATTTTTGGGGCCTTAAAGACATTCTTTATTGGCATCATCTCACCACGTCCAATCTGAAAGGTAACTACCGTGGACGGCCGTTACAACAGGTATCCAAAGCAAACCTGACTTCATACTGATTGTGGTGCTATTAGCGCCACATCTTATGCGACTGGTGCGAAATCTGAATAGATACCATCTTTTAGCAGTTGAAACATTGTAAGGTGGCGTGGTCTCCTGACCTTCATTTCTTACATATTCCATCCTCACAATCGTATTCTGCACATCAAGACGCTTAATTCGAACCCAAATTCGATAAGGTAGAGTCAATTTTGTCTGAATTCATGCAAGCGATATGCAAATATAATAAGTGAATCGCAAGTGCGTACTGAGGTTTAAAAAGTCGAGCCTGGCGTACACAACATGACGGCCACAGGAATTTTCGTCCTAAAGAGTAAACCAGCCCGCTGGGAAGACCATCCCTTCAGAGGGGTGGGTCAACAACATACCTAGTTTGGCTGAAGCGACCGCTCAGAGAAAAGTCAGCTTCTGCCGGAGCGAGGGGATGACGATCCCCATGTTCGAATTAACAGCAAATTCCACTACATTGTGTGGGAACGCCCAGAAGACGCATTTTTTCATGGACCAACTGCGTAGTTATGGAGCTCTCACATGAGGACAGTATACACCTAATGGAGATGCTACAGATTTCCGCATTGTTCGACTCAAACAAAACGTCAATCTCCCATGTCAAAGAGCAACGCTGATTGGCGCAATATTTCTGACATAACGAGTGAGAGGAGTGAGGGAAGGCAGAGAATGATATACCCATTCCGTTGTCGCTCTTGGAGCCGGAACACGTAACGAGAGCGAGTGCGCTCATACGACTACACAAAGAGCGAGGAACAAAGTCTCTCCTCAGTACTTCACTGGGGAAGCACCTCTGTTGTTGGCGAATCAGAGTGACACTCTATATTGAGTCTCTCGTGATTAAGCGTTGCTCACTGTGTTGGCCGCCACACTTATTGTGGTGTGAACATGGACAGGGTACTAGTTAAACGCCTGTGAGTGAGTATTGAGTGGCATCGTAGTGGACTGGTTATCTGACCGGTGTATCACGCCAATAGTTAGACTAGGGTCGGGTAGGAGTCCTTGACTTCATCAAGGCATAGGGAGAGTTTGATTGGCGAAGGTCAATCCAGACCGAAAGAGATAGTTGTGTTATCTGTCAGCAGCGAGCGTCGCAGGCAGCAGTCATCGCAGCTCAAGGTATTGTGCGCCACAGCGTATGCGAGCCCCATCAGTCCTCCCTAACAGTACACCCCACTACATATCTGATCCGACAGCCTTGACCGTACCTAGAAAAGTTATTCAAGTTTTGTAGGCGTGGCCCTCAGCCATTCTGCCGAGTAAATAACATTCTTAAAGAAAAGGGAGAAAAGAACATTTCCATACTGTGGTGTGCATACTGTAAGGCCTTCGGTACACACACCATCAGATTATTTGACTTGTTGCTTTACCAAAGTAGGCGAGTGTCAGCAATATGTCTCGTGGTCTTATCGTAATGTGTTTATCTTCTGCTGTTAGATCAGACGATAGAAATTCCACTTGCACGCTTAGAGTAGCAGAGTGATGGTAACCAACTTTAAACAGAACTTTATTAATTTTCGAACACATTTATTAAAATAGTAACAAGCATAAACCTTACGTAACTTGATTTTGGATGCCATTTACAATTGACAATCTGAAGTTCCTTTGGTCTTGGTACGTTAATCTTATTCTCACATATCTCTGATACTTGACAAAGTGTCTATACATTTCTCTTCATGGCTATGTACAGGAATATGATAATCTTATTAGGTGCAGACTGAAACTTGACTATAGACTGGTACAGACTAATGCAGACTAGTACAGACTGGTGCAGACAAATGCAGACTGGGTAATCGGAGGTCTGTACACTCGTTATAATACCTTGCACATTCAGGTATCACTGCGCAAGTGTGATCCGCGAGGAGAAAAGGTTCTACATTAGCAGCAATCTCATTGGCTGCGTTACATATTAAGACACGCATCGGCGGAAGCAGAATTTGGTCCGTCTCTAAGACAGCGCCATCTCGTAGTGCGGAGATAGACGAGCGCTGCGCCTGTGCTGTTGTGCTTAGCGGGGCGTGCTCTAGTGGGAAAGTTGTGTACACACTGACTATGCGGAACTATGTACACAACACATATTTGTAAAATAATAGCATTCCTATCTATAAGAGGCAATCTACTGTTCCGAAAAGAACCCAGAAATTTATTATTATTTTATAAGAAAAAGTTTCACTAGATTTCTCAGACTTTTTGTAATAAATAATATTTTTCGTTCGTTTAGTGGTTTTATTACACTAACTAGCATATACAACTATTCCACTATTTATGTAAGAATATATAGAATATTTTTGTGTCTTTTCCTTACAGGGGACGACTCCAGAAAATATTTGTTGCGGAATGTTTTCCAAGCAGTTCTTGTTGGTAGATTAGGAGCGTCTTTCTGACTTCTGTAGTAATGTGAGGTGGATATTGTTTCTTGCAGGAGCCAAAGGGTACTTGTTGTATCAATCCATTGCGCAACTTCACAAAATAAAACCCACACACTCACAACACGTCTACCAACTCTTGTTTACGTCGCACAAGTCCTTCTTGGCCCTGCGATTCTTTTCCGTCAGTGTACGTATATCCTTACATTGTAAATTTCAAGAAAATTCGTAAATCACTGAGCCAAAAACAAAATAAAATAAGAGCCGACCTGTAGGGCAGAGCGACAGGTGACGAGGTGCTTTTGTGTCCGCAGTACGGCATGCGGCCCATCCTGATGGCGGCGTGGCACGGCCACAGGGACGCCGTCCAGATGCTCATCAACTGCGGCGCCAGCCTCGTCGCCGTCAACAAGGTGAGTCACGGCACCAAAATAGCCAAACAGTCGCTGAAATGCTTTGTGCTTTACAGGGAGCACTAGATGCTTCAGGTGAGTCTGGTAGATTTCAGCGTAGTTATACCGTCTCCTCTACGTAAAAGCATTGTGTGGAATGACTAAAATGTTTGCTGATCATGTCCATTACACATGATATGTGAAATTTCCCGGCGTAAAGTGTACTCCATGAAGTTTCGGGGTTGTAGCTGGATGACGTAGACATATTGCCACGATATTTCGGCTGATAACCATTGAGCCATCTTCAAGTGAGTAACACTAGAGACTGCTAGTTCACCCCGCTAACTTTATACTGAAAAGAATAATCCTTGGACATACAATGCTCGGTTTATGGCTTATTTACATGGCTGTGAAAGGCAGATCTAGTGATCATGTTCAAAGCGCCTTTCTGACTAACGTAGGCTTTGCCACACTGGCAAAGTATTCTGTAGATTCTAGCTCTCGGAAATCCCGGGTCATCCTTTGCCGAACCGAGAAGCGCATAAGTCTTTGCAAGTGTGAGGAAGATTACTTTGGCATGATGCTCCCTTAAGATTCTATCTAATTTAGTAGAAATATTGCTGGTGTAACGGAGGAACACCCTGGACTTGAACCGCTCCTTCTCCTTTTAATTTTGTGGGTGATTTCTTCCTTCTCAAAACTGCGCTGATCTAATGTGGATATTATCCATGGAGACGGCCTTTGCGAAGCTGTCTACATCAGACAGAATGGACTCAACATGTACTCGGTGCACCAATGTGCGAAGAATGCCCATAGTTTGTGATTGGTGGTGGCTGCAAATACCGGGTCTGTATATGTGGGCTTACGATAAACGGAATGCCCGAGTGATCCATCGATATTATGACAGACCAACACATCCAAAAGCGGCAGGCAGCCATTCTTCTCCACTTCCATCGTAAATTTGATATTCTCGTGACTGAATTCAGCTGCTGCAGAAAGCGTGATTGTTCTTCTTCACCATGGGGTTACACTGAAAAAGTATTATTTACATACCGTTAAAAGAGATTGGTTTAAGTTCTGCCGAATCGGATGCTCTCTCCTCAAAGTCTTTCATGGTTATTCTGCCACGGAAATCTTGGCCTCGACGTGCTCCTCCTGGGATTCGGCAGTTACGGAGTCTGTAGATATACGTATGGCGGAAGATCTGATTAATCCTGTTGGCGGTTTTCAATTGTATAAGGTGTGGGATCCAGTTCAAACGTTCAAATGTGTGTGGAATCTGATGGGACTTAACTGCTAAGGTCATCCGTCCCTAAGCTTACACACTAGTTAACCTAAATTATCATAAGGACAAACACACACACACACACACCTATGACCGAGGAAGGACTCGAACCTCCGCCGGGACCAGCCGCACGGTCTAGGACTGCAGCGCCTTAAACCGCTCGGCTAATCCCGCACGGCTGGGATCCAGTGATTTGTGTAATATCTACAGGAAGGAAACGTTCCGTGACTAATGACAGTTAATTTTATTAATTTGACATCTGAATATTAGCTCCGTGAGCCCGCATTCAGACAGATATCGCGTGTGTAGTATCACCATTACGCACGCACTTTTGAGGCTTAGGTGGAGCAATACACGAAGAAGGCACATAACTCAACAAACTCAAGCAGCGGCTGCCTCTGCGCATCCGTCTACACGCAAATTTTCAGTATAGCGACGTGAACTATCAGTCTACACATCTAAACACTCGCCTGAAGATGGTTTCATGGTTGTCAGCCGAAATGTCGAGGGAGAAAGTCGACATCCGGCTGCAATCTCGAAACCTTGTCCATTACGTGTGGCGTGTTCAATTCTTTCCTTATACCTACACATACTGATTAAATCAGACGCCGCTTTGAGACGCATGTAAAACGTTTGAAAGGAAAGTTATTGTTTTTTGTGAGTTGTTGTGTACGTCGGTAGATGTGTGACGCAGGAGACAAACCTGCATCGGTAAGACTAAGGCCCATGTTGCGATCTCAGTCTTGTTTCGTAACACAACACAACAGTAAAGGGAATCGCAATAAAATATAGAACCGAACACGGTTGTTTGACTCGATGAATTGTTACTTGGAAAATTAAATGTGAAATAGAATGTAAAAGCGAGAAGTCGTGTCTCACACTCCTACTCGAGCGTAAGGGAGACTTGCTAAAGCCTCTCTCACACAAGCTATTTTATGTTTTGATCTATTCTTCCTACAATCGACGTCCGACGTTGCTGAGAGACTTCGCTTGGATAGTGTTCCCACATGGGAAGCCAGAGAAAGTGAACTAGAACTAGCACAAATTGTCGCAATCTATTTCACTGCTGTGGGATAGTAGCAAATTGTAACCTTGCCAGTTATCCTGTATCGAGGTGGCATTATCCGTGTCAAGGGACTTGTGCTTCCTTTGGTAAGCGCACCTTACCGTGGAAAAGAAAGAAGAATATTCTGTGAAGGTACAGACAAAATTTCACAATCAGTATTACTTAACGGTTACAGGAGCAACAAAAATGTGATATTCTGTACCTCATATGATAATAGAGCAAATTTAAAATTTAAAAATGCTGTCATAATTTTCTCATTAAGACGTACACCGTTATGTTAAAGTTGGAACACAAGAAGTCAGTCACTGAAGTTAAGAACTGTGTATATGTCTGGAGGCAGAGTAACTGACGGCGCGCAAATTACGTAGACTATATTTATTCAGTACTTAAGGATGAGAGCACTCAGCTGTTTCCAACAAATTTTACGCGCGTAGTCAGATGTTTTCGAAACTTCTCCTCACTGGCCCCAGCCACAAAATAACAAAAAAATGTGTATCAATTGCTACATTTTGGCTATTCACGCAGTAAAACTTCGGCATCAGGCAGTACATTTTAATTTATTATTTCTTTGCTATGAACTTTATTAGCAATTATGTTTGCAGACAAAACCCACGTATATCACTGAAGCAACTCGAAAAATTATACTCGTAATATTGAATGACACACACGGTGCTTCGGGAAATATGAGGGCATTGAGATTGAGATAAGTGAAAAACCAGCTTTTCTTGAAACAGAACGCAAACCATGCAGAATATACGCTTTCACTGTTTGATCCACATCTTTACTCCACACGCCACCTAATGGTATGTGGCGGAAGGAGTTTCTGGTATCAGTATCACCTCGCTCTAAATCCTGTTCCATTCAGGAATGGTGTGTGGGAAGAACGTATGAAATCTAATTTCACTGATTGTCTCGTTGCGATCATTTCAAGAGACGTACGCAGAAGGAAGTGGTATACAGCCCATCCTCTCTTGGAGACTTTCAGTAGTAAACTTCTCCATGATGCACTACTCTTCTTTTTCAGGGCCTGTTATTAGAGTCTGATGAGCATCTCTGTAACGGTCTTACTAAACGAAGTTGTGACGAGATATATAGATCTTTTTAGGATCTTCTCTGTCTCTGTCTTTGTAAAGATCTGAGGCTAAGAAGCATTTATCGATAAACCGCCAAAATAGCCACTTTTTTTCGTGGATGAATTACATTTTCCTTAGATTGTTCCAGCTGTCTTCTACATGTCCTACAAGCGTGAAAGTCATTTCAAAAGTTCTGCACACTGCAAGATGAATCTGAAGAAAATATTTTACAAAATATTCAATATAGTCTCCATTCTTACATTTGGCAGCTACCCATCGCTTTGGCAACTTCTGTATTCCGGGTAGGGCACCTTAATTGTCTGGTTATTCGGGACACCTCAATGGAAGCTTCATCAATTGTATAAAAACGTTTCCCACAGAGTTGCTCCTTCAATTTGGGAAACAAATCGAAGTCTGGTGGACTCATAGCAGCACTGTATGGTGGCTGGGGATGTATTTTCCCATCCGCATTTGTCGAGCGTTTCTCTCACTGGTAGGGCAATCTAGGGTTTGCATTATTGTGCAAAATGAGGACAGCAGCTGCAAGTATACCAGGCCTTCTTTGACGAATTTCCGGGAGCAGAACATTTTGCAGAAATAGCTTGTATTACGAACCTGTTACAGACGTCATTGGGCATTCTATTTGTAGCTATGACCCCATTCATACCATACGCTAAGATCGTCATCCTTTTACCTTTGATTGTTGGCGGTGAATTTTTCGGGCGTGAAGAGTCAGAACTTTTCCGTTATGATGACTGAGACTTCAGTTCTGGCTAAAAGTCTTGTATCCGGGCCCCATCAAGTGCAAATTTTTTTTCAGAAACTGTTCCCCATCTGCTCGATAAAGTCGAAGCAATTCTATTGCAACCTGCTTTCTGCTCTTCATTCATATTATATTTTCTGTTATGTTTCTGTAAACTGAAGTGACAGACATTCTGGCCTCATATGCAGTTTCTCACATGTTTTTTTGTCGATCCGTTCTCAAAATGGCATTACCAACAACCTGAGAGGTGTAGTCTGTTGCAGTTAATGGCCTTCCACTTCTTGGGTTATCCCCAGTGCTTATCGGACCTTCGCGGAAACGAGCAGACCACCGTGATATTGTGCTACGATCCGCAGTTCACAGCCATAATTTTGTTTATACACTCCTGGAAATTGAAATAAGAACACCGTGAATTCATTGTCCCAGGAAGGGGAAACTTTATTGACACATTCCTGGGGTCAGATACATTACATGATCACACTGACAGAACCACAGGCACATAGACACAGGCAACAGAGCATGCACAATGTCGGCACTAGTACAGTGTATATCCACCTTTCGCAGCAATGCAGGCTGCTATTCTCCCATGGAGACGATCGTAGAGATGCTGGATGTAGTCCTGTGGAACGGCTTGCCATGCCATTTCCACCTGGCGCCTCAGTTGGACCAGCGTTAGTGCTGGACGTGCAGACCGCGTGAGACGACGCTTCATCCAGTCCCAAACATGCTCAATGGGGGACAGATCCGGAGATCTTGCTGGCCAGGGTAGTTGACTTACACCTTCTAGAGCACGTTGGGTGGCGCGGGATACATGCGGACGTGCATTGTCCTGTTGGAACAGCAAGTTCCCTTGCCGGTCTAGGAATGGTAGAACGATGGGTTCGATGACGGTTTGGATGTACCGTGCACTATTCAGTGTCCCCTCGACGATCACCAGTGGTGTACGGCCAGTGTAGGAGATCGCTCCCCACACCATGATGCCGGGTGTTGGCCCTGTGTGCCTCGGTCGTATGCAGTCCTGATTGTGGCGCTCACCTGCACGGCGCCAAACACGCATACGACCATCATTGGCACCAAGGCAGAAGCGACTCTCATCGCTGAAGACGACACGTCTCCATTCGTCCCTCCATTCACGCCTGTCGCGACACCACTGGAGGCGGGCTGCACGATGTTGGGGCGTGAGCGGAAGACGGCCTAACGGTGTGCGGGACCGTAGCCCAGCTTCATGGAGACGGTTGCGAATGGTCCTCGCCGATACCCCAGGAGCAACAGTGTCCCTAATTTGCTGGGAAGTGGCGGTGCGGTCCCCTACGGCACTGCGTAGGATCCTACGGTCTTGGCGTGCATCCGTGCGTCGCTGCGGTCCGGTCCCAGGTCGACGGGCACGTGCACCTTCCGCCGACCACTGGCGACAACATCGATGTACTGTGGAGACCTCACGCCCCACGTGTTGAGCAATTCGGCGGTACGTCCACCCGGCCTCCCGCATGCCCACTATACGCCCTCGCTCAAAGTCCGTCAACTGCACATACGGTTCACGTCCACGCTGTCGCGGCATGCTACCAGTGTTAAAGACTGCGATGGAGCTCCGTATGCCACGGCAAACTGGCTGACACTGACGGCGGCGGTGCACAAATGCTGCGCAGCTAGCGCCATTCGACGGCCATCACCGCGGTTCCTGGTGTGTCCGCTGTGCCGTGCGTGTGATCATTGCTTGTACAGCCCTCTCGCAGTGTCCGGAGCAAGTATGGTGGGTCTGACACACCGGTGTCAATGTGTTCTTTTTTCCAATTCCAGGAGTGTAGATGAGGGAGGATCACGAGGGACGGCACAGTAAATAACGAAAATACTCATGTGCGGGAAGGTACGTATACGCGAGGAATCGTGATTGATGTGAGGCTTCTGAATCGATTCAGTACCAACGTATCAGCAGGAACTGTCAGTGACATTTCTTAGAGGCATACACTTTAGCAAACAGATAAACAGGTGTTTTGCAGTACCGATTTCTGTTCAATAAATTACCATTTGCACTGGAGAATGTTAGCCTCCCAGAGAGACAATAAGTGTGGTTCACACACGAAGGTGCACCTCCGCATTTTCTACGGAGCGTACGACAGTAACATTTCGTGGGCGAAGACGTACAGTAGCATGGCTTCTCCTTTTAGTGGACCTGAATCCGTTGTCTTACTGGATATGGGGACATTTAAACGCGTTGGTGTGTGAAACTAGCCCATCGACAATGTGCCGACTTTACAGCGGTGTGTGATGAATGCAAGTGACGCAGTCTTGATAGAGCCACGTGTGTTTGGAAGAGTGCGTGATCCCCTGTGAAGAAGGGATGAAGGAAGTTTCGGGGTGCGTGTTAACCACACGCAGCACAACCTATAGTGTCTACTTAGCGTAACAGGGAGAACAGATTGGCACATATTTCAAGTATTGGTTTCCAGACATATCATTATAATATATGAACTTCTAGTTTTAACCGCTACTACTCCCTACATGAATACGTGACACTCTTTCAACACAGTGAATACATCGTAAACATTATCATGTGGGATACTCCCTACCTTTCCTTTGCGTGTATTTAAATTTTTTTCCCGTTATCAACAATCTTATAGGAAATTCTGAATGTCATCCGATACACTGTAAACTCGTATTTTGTACACTAAACGACAGAATTACGATCACTCCCCAAAGTTTGTTATAAATGTTTAGAAACGTCCTGTAAGAGGGCTCCACAAAGGAAAGTTGTTGATTCTGCCAAACGCTATTACGTGACACTAAAAAGAAGTGCGAACAGCGCACGTCAGTGCTCGCATGCAATAAACTACGGTTTAAGATAAAGCATCTATGGCATAGTAATCTCACTGTTTTGCTTTAACATCAGTTGAGTTAATCATTTGCCAATTTACATTAAGATCTCTTTATAAATAGCAAATTCACGTTTAGACATGATTAATAACCTCATATCCTCCGATCGCACACACGCTTTGTTCTGCCATATACACAGTGCGTTTCAGCCTGCCATCCCTTTATCGGCCACTAAACGGCAGATAATGACAGCTGCGGGTATCTCGAGCAGACTGCGTGCTGCTTATGAATATTGAGGAACCATCTCTGGCGGGTATCTCGGACACCGTTAGCAGGCATAGCTTATTACCACGTAGAACGTGCATTAATATTCATATCCTGCATGCAGATATCAGCCAACAGCAGCATGCTTAACCGAGTACTAGTCCTCATATTTGACATGGACAATACGAAGTCCTGTGTGTGCAACACAAGTAAATAAAATTCTCTGATCGGAACAAGTGTATTTTTTCCGAACGATGGTCTTTACTTAAATGAGACCAAGTTTCTGCTGATTACTAGGAAATCAGTATGCTTCCTGTAGTTAAGGAATACGATTAAGTAGGAGCAGATTTTAAGAGTGAATGCTCGACGAGTGCCCTGGAACAAAAGGAAGTTGTTTACTTCGGACACAGTTTATGAAACATTAAGCGACTCCAAGTGCTTCAATAAAATACAGGGTGAGCACAAAGTCTTGTCCTGATTATAACAATTTATGACAGAATAGCCGTATGACATAATAATTTACATTTGATGCCGTTACATAGGATAGTGTTACTAGTTTTTTTAAGACCACTTACGTTAGTAAACCTCAACGTTTGCTCCCCTGGTAGCTCGGAGAATGTCGAGGCGGAACTCCAGTTCCTGACAGGTCTTTCGTAACACGTGTTCTGTCACAGTACCCACAGCAGCTTGTATCCTAGTCTTCAGTTCGTCGACGTCAGCAACTGGTGTGACGAAGACTCTGTCCTTGATATAGCCCCAGAAAAAAAAAGTCAAGGGGCGTAATGTCTTGAGAGCGGGGTGGCCAGGGTGTTGGACCATTCCATACAATCCACCGATCTAGAAATGTTTCATCCAGGAAATCACGCACTATCAAAGCGCAGTGGGGAGTGCTCCATCTTGCTGGAAAATTATCCATGGTTGATATTCTTCTAACTGTGGGGGAATAAACTGTTGCAAAATGTCTAAGTAAATGTTAGCGGTAATGGATTTTTCCGCGAAGAAAAACGGTTCAAAACCTTGTTATGCTTGACGCCGCACCCAACATTAACTTTTTCGCTGTCTCGCTGTGACTGGGTAGTATAAGGAGACTCTGAACCCCATATACAGACTTCATGCCTATTTACCATTCGACTGACATGAAAGGTGGATTCATCGGTAAAGCATATGCGACTTAAGTAATCGTTAGTGCCATCGATCCTGTTGAGAATCTCAGTTGCATACTCAGCATGTGTCAGAAAATCATTCGGTTGCAAGGCCTGCACGATTTGCACCTTGTAAGCATGCAACCTAAGCCTTTCATGAAGAATCTTCATCACACTTGCTTGCAGTATTTGAAGTTCACGTGATGCTTGACGAGTTGATTTACACGGACTCCGTTGAAACGATTGCCGAACACGATCAACAGTTGCATCACTCACACGAGGCCTGCCACTTCGAGGACGATCTTCAACGCTGCCTGTTTCGTTAAACTTTGCATACCATCGCTTTACTGATCTAATGTAAGGAGGGCTGTGCCCATAAGAAGCCCGAAATTTACGCTGAACACTGATGGGCGATTTCGTTTCGTAAAACCAAAGCACACATTGCGCTTTCTCCTGCTGCGACGCCATTTCTCCAGCAACTAACGTGACCTAACAGACGGCGTCTGTGTTGTGGAGCACTAGCGCCATCTATTGGTCACAACAGCTAGTAACACTAACCTATGTAACGGCATCAAACGTAACTTATTACGTCAAACGGTTATTCTGTTATAAATTTTTACCGTCAGGGCAAGACTTTGCGCTCACCCTGTATTACTACTTAGTTAAACTTGTATGGCATGTTTAGCTGACCGACACCGAGAGCTGGCATGCCTTCATTGGAATGGTTTAACTTCTTTGCGCTTGTTGCTATTTTTCTTTTGCTAAATGTGCCGCATCTTAATACACCGCGTAACATAACTAAAGGGCCACTAATTCGAAACCCAGTAATTGACCCCCATTGTGACGCAGAAGTTTGAAATTTGGCTCAGAGATGCCTACGATCTTCCTCTGTAATGGTGCGAAAGTGTGGTGTCCTGCGACGTCAGTCTCGGGCTCGGTGATGCTTCAGACTACAAAGTGTCGACACATGCGGAAAAAAGGCCAGACCTCAGAAGTTCATGTGACGTATAAGCTGGATCAGTTACGTCGCAGTCGCACCAGATTCTCACAAGTGTGCCCAGTGCCACAGCGTTTGATACAATGGGAAGGTCGCCGGTCCCTTTCTTACCCACATTTCACGCCTTCTTTTGACGCCTCTGCGATGGAGCTCAACAGCGACGCCCAGCGTTGAAATCACACTGCTTTCTTATGAGTGGCCCTGGAAAACATTTCACGCTCATAATCGACACGAAAAGGTCTCAGGGGGCGGCATAAAGTATGTGGTGTGCGTACTGTAAGACCTTCGGTACACACACCATCAGATTATTTGACTTGTCGCGCTAACGAAGTAGGCGAGTGTCAGCAATATGTCTCGTGGTCTTATCGTGGCGTGTTTATCTTCTGAAGTTAGGTCAGACGATAGAAATGCCACTTGCACGCTTAGGTAGCAAAGTGACGGTAACCAACTTTAAACAGAACTTTATTAATTTTCGAACACATTTATTAAAATAGTAACAAGCATAAACCTTACGTAACTTGATTTTGGATGCTATTTACAATTGACAATCTGAAGTTCCTTTGGTCTTCGTACGTTAATCTTACTCTCACATATATCCGATACTTGACAAAGGTCTATACATTTATCTTCATGGCTATGTACAGGAATATGGTAATCGTATTAGGTGCAGACTGAAACTTGACTATAGACTGGTACACGCTAATGCAGACTGGTACAGACAAATGCAGACTGACTAATCCGAGGTCTGTACACTCGTTTTAATACCTCGCACTTTCAGGTATCACTGCGCGAGTGTGATCCGCGAGGAGAAAAGGTTCTACGTTAGCAGCAATCTCATTGGCTGCGTTACATATTAATACGCGGATCGGCGGAAGCAGAATTTGGTCCGTCTCTAAGATAGCGCCATCTCGTAGTGCGGAGACGGAAGAGCGCTGCGACTGCGCTGTTGTGCTTAGCGGGGCGCGCTCTAGTGGGAAAGTTGTGTACGCGCTGACTACGCGGAACTATGAACACAACAAAGTGCTTCAGTGAAACCACGCCTTTCCTTGGGGCTTTGATTCCCCCACATTTCTGAGTCGAAAGCGACAGTTTGCAGCGCGATGAGCAGCAGGGCGAAGCTCTTAACCCATAGGCTCACAGCCGGCCGCCAGGTTTCATCTCCGTTATTACAATGCTGGCTACAAGTCGGGCCGAGCAGCCGTAGCTTCTGCTTAGTGTTTCTTCTTCCCTGTTAACATATGGCCTAACAAGTAATATATCACTGGAAAGCTCAGAAATCGGTCTACAACACACTCTATTTCGTTCGATAGTTTACGAGTTATAAGCAGTCGTTTTCAGGTACAGCCCTCTTCTCCCCCCCCCCCCCCCCCCCGCATATCACATCAAGGAAACATGATCCAGAAATTATGTAATGTGCAAACAAAGGAAGAAGAAAAATGATGCACAGCATGAGTGTCAGAAACGTGTTATCTTCACATCACTTCACTTAACAGTAAGGGCGGTTTTAAACAGAATTGCTATAAAACTATATAATTTTCAGAAAAGTGTGTAAGACGAAATACGCTGACATTCATAAATTTAAGTAGTAAATATAGGGTCGACTATGGGGAAAAATATTAATAAGTCAATGGGCTGATTTCGATCGACACTGCTGACACGCCCCAGACGATTCAACACTTCTCTAAGGACATCGCGGAGCTGCAGCCTCACTGAGTATTATCTGGCCCCTTTGGAAAGTAACGCGGTAGCAATTCTTGCTGCGCTATACAGGGTGGAGCCACTACGGAAGTTTCAGAACCATTTTACGAAAGTTGTACGACGCCTGAATCAGCACTCTTATGTGCCGTGATCGCGGGAGGGTGCCACATTGACAAGTGACTGAATAACACTACAATTGATCCTTCTGAGACACCGCCTCCCTCCCCCCCCCCCCACTACCTCCCCCTAACCAACTTGGCAGCACCCTCGTTGCCACCTGCGTGCGCTTCTTGGGCGCTTTAATAATGTCCCCGTACAGAGACAGCCATCCACTGAATTCTAGGCTCTGGCGTTACGGGCAAACATTTCGACACAGCTAAGCTGATTGGCGCTACGCCGTTGAACTAGCGCCTGCTGCCCGAATGCAGATCTAAGGGCTGTCGAAAGGAATGCCTGTCACACCGAAACACAGCAATCAGTGAATGAGTGTCTTTATACAGCGACATGTTTAAAATTCCCAACAAAATTGCACGGATGGCATCTTGCTGTTGCCAAACTGGGAGTCTTAGAAGGACCCTTTGTCGTTCTGTCTAGAGATGGGTCGAACTCGTTCATTCCCGTGAAGTACTTCATTCATTTCACTCTTTGCCGTGAAGCGTTCAAATGAAGTAGTTCATTCATGAAGTACGGAAGCCTGGCGAAGTTGCCCAGTTCGCCGTTCAGCCGCGGCTACGCTCGCTTCGCCTCGCTCGTACAATAAAGCTTCGTAATACTTCATATTTTTACCAACAGATGGCCGAACTATGCAGTAACGTGCACGCAACCTTTTTGCGTCTTACAGCGTCTGAGTTAACTTAAATACAGGATGGTCGAAGGGGACAAAGGAAAGATAAACAGAGAAGCCTGTCACATATAAAGAAGGTATTACGTTTAATCTTGCTCGACATTTTCTCATGAAGCGCCAAAAAGAGTCTTCATCTGCCAAGTGAAACCTTATTTGTTGTATTTATGGAGTGAAAACTAGGGCTACCAACGAAATGCAGTCCAAGTTTATGTTCCTTTTAAAATTTAATCCAAAATAGAATGAGTATGTTTACCACTGTCACAAAGTCTATATACCTACGTTAAGTAATTATTCAGAAGTTTTCCTGGAGATTTTATTTTTATTGAGAATAATAACCCTCTAAATTCAAAACGTAAACTGTCACCTGTAGTCATTGGTACGATTTCAGGTAAAATCCCTCTTTATTTTATTCGAAAGCAGTTTTTGTGTCTGTTCACGCTTATACAATGGCTAGCAACACGCGATCGCGTAAAAGTAATGAAATTTGGGGTTTCTTCGCCGATTTAGGTTATGTGAAAGCAAAGTGCAACTGTTGTTCTAAGTGTATTTCACCGCGCGATTCGTCGACAGGCAGTACAGGGAGGATTGAAGTGAAGGGAGAATGAGTGACGTAGCGCCAATGTAGTGGGAGAGGGAGAGGGGAAGAGAGTGAGTGAACGAACTAGAAAAAAAGTGTGGAGTGTACTATCTGTGGAGAGTTTGAAGTACCAGTTCACTGAAATTGAGTGGTTAGTTCACACTTCACTGGAGTGAATAGTTCATTTAAACGACTCATTCACGAGCTCCCCATCACTAGTTCTGTCGCACCCCGCCCCAGCCTCCCCCCTCCCCACCTGCGTCCACGCCACAGGATGACGCGAACCAGGAGGGTTGAAAAAGCGTAAACTTCTGCTTCAAATCGCGTTCAGATTTAGTCATATGGTTTTGAAGGTCCCTAATGCCCCCAGCCCCCCCCCCCCCCTCTATACCACAGCAATAATTGCAATCACGCTACACTCCAAAGTGGTCGGATCAAATTCAATTGGTTGCAGCTCGACGATGTCCTAGAGAAGGGCTGAATCGTCCGGGCGTTTTAGCTGTGTCTAATGTTGTTACGAACGTTGTCGGTTACTCATAACACTGCGAACTGCATTTTTACCAGCGAAATGTGTGAGAATCAACGCACCATGGGAAGGGTTGGTTTCATTTATGCTGTTTGTACCAACCCCTGAGTACTTTTCGTGTCGCTTTTGAGCAGCGCTATATCTGAAATGCTTTCCTTGGCCACCCGTAAAAAACAGCGAGATTTCATCTCTAGATGTCGAGGATGTCACCATCGCAGAGGCGTCAAGAGAAAGTAGAAATGCGGGTCAGTGGGAGTATAGCGACCTCCCCATTCTGTGGCACATCTACGATTGTGTTGCACTGATTGTAGTAAAATTTGGCTCAAATTTGACATTACTAACTAACCTTACACGTCACAGGAACGTCTGAACACTTGCCTTTGTTTCACATTTTTCGACACTTTGCTTTAGAAGCGTCGCCGGTCGTTAGGGCGACGGCTCAGAACGCCACGCTTTTGCGCCATAGCAATGCACCCCCCCCTAACCCCCCCCCCCCCAATGAACCATGAACCTTGCCGATGGTGGGGAGCCTTGCGTGCCTCAGCGATACACATAGTCGTACCGTAGATGCAACCACAAAGGAGGGGTATATGTTGATACGCCAGACAAACGTGTGGTTCCTAAAGAGGGGCAGCAGCCTTTTCAGTAGTTGCAGGAGCAACAGTCTAGATGATTGACTCATATGGCCTTGTAACATCAACCAAATCGGCTTTGCTGTGCTGGTACTGGGAACGGGTGAAAGCAAGAGGAAACAACAGGACATGCAGCTCTGCTGTGTGGTTAAATGATGATGGCATCCTCTCGGGTAAGATATTCCCGATCTCTGGGCGGGAATTACTCAGGAGGACGTTTTTATCAGGAGAAACAAAACTGGCGTTCTACGGATTGGAGCGTGGAATGTCAGATCCCTTAATCTGAAGGGTAGGTTGGAAAATTTAAGAAAGGAAATGGTTGAAGTTCGGTGACAGGAGGAAAAGGATTTCTCGTCAGGTAAATACAGGGTTATAAACATTATAAATACAAAATCAAACATCAGTAGTGCAGGAGTAGGTTTAACAATTGATAAAAAATTAGGAAGTGGATAAGCTGCTATGAACAGTATAGCGATCGCGTTATTGTAGCCAAGATAGACACGAAGCCCACACCGACCACAGCAGTACAAGTTTATATGCCAACTAGTTCCGCAGATGAGGAGGAGATTGAGGGAATGTATGATGAGATAAAAGAAATTATTCAGATAGTTAGGAGACACGAAAATTTAATAGTCATGGGGGACTGGAATTCGATAGTAGGAAAAATGAAGAGAAGGAAAAGTAGTAGATAAATATGGACTTGGGGGAAAGGAATGAAAGTGGAAGCCACCTGGTAGAATTCTGCACGGAGCATAATTTAATCATAGCTAACACTTGGTTTAAGAATTATGAAAGAAAATTGTGTATGTGGAGTAGGCCTAGAGACACTGGAAGGTTTCAGATTGGTTTTATAACGATAAGACATAGATTTTGGATGCAGGTTTTAAATTGCAAGACGTTTCCAGGGGCAGATGTAGACTGTGCCTACAATTTATTGGTTATGAAATACAGTTTAAAACAGAAGAAACTACAAAAAGGCAGGAATTTAAGGAGATGGAACCTGGATAAACTGAAAGAACATGAGCTTCCAGGGAGTTTCAGAGGGAGCATTAGGGAACGATTGAGAAGAACAGGGGGATGAATATACACTCCTGGAAATAGAAAAAAGAACACATTGACACCGGTGTGTCAGACCCACCATACTTGCTCCGGACACTGCGAGAGGGCTGTACAAGCAATGATCACACGCACGGCACAGCGGACACACCAGGAACCGCGGTGTTGGCCGTCGAATGGCGCTAGCTGCGCAGCATTTGTGCACCGCCGCCGTCAGTGTCAGCCAGTTTGCCGTGGCATACGGAGCTCCATCGCAGTCTTTAACACTGGTAGCATGCCGCGACAGCGTGGACGTGAACCGTATGTGCAGTTGACGGACTTTGAGCAAGGGCGTATAGTGGGCATGCGGGAGGCCGGGTGGACGTACCGCCGAATTGCTCAACACGTGGGGCGTGAGGTCTCCACAGTACATCGATGTTGTCGCCAGTGGTCGGCGGAAGGTGCACGTGCCCGTCGACCTGGGACCGGACCGCAGCGACGCACGGATGCACGCCAAGACCGTAGGATCCTACGCAGTGCCGTAGGGGACCGCACCGCCACTTCCCAGCAAATTAGGGACACTGTTGCTCCTGGGGTATCGGCGAGGACCATTCGCAACCGTCTCCATGAAGCTTGGCTACGGTCCCGCACACCGTTAGGCCGTCTTCCGCTCACGCCCCAACATCGTGCAGCCCGCCTCCAGTGGTGTCGCGACAGGCGTGAATGGAGGGACGAATGGAGACGTGTCGTCTTCAGCGATGAGAGTCGCTTCTGCCTTGGTGCCAATGATGGTCGTATGCGTGTTTGGCGCCGTGCAGGTGAGCGCCACAATCAGGACTGCATACGACCGAGGCACACAGGGCCAACACCCGGCATCATGGTGTGGGGAGCGATCTCCTACACTGGCCGTACACCACTGGTGATCGTCGAGGGGACACTGAATAGTGCACGGTACATCCAAACCGTCATCGAACCCATCGTTCTACCATTCCTAGACCGGCAAGGGAACTTGCTGTTCCAACAGGACAATGCACGTCCGCATGTATCCCGTGCCACCCAACGTGCTCTAGAAGGTGTAAGTCAACTACCCTGGCCAGCAAGATCTCCGGATCTGTCCCCCATTGAGCATGTTTGGGACTGGATGAAGCGTCGTCTCACGCGGTCTGCACGTCCAGCACGAACGCTGGTCCAACTGAGGCGCCAGGTGGAAATGGCATGGCAAGCCGTTCCACAGGACTACATCCAGCATCTCTACGATCGTCTCCATGGGAGAATAGCAGCCTGCATTGCTGCGAAAGGTGGATATACACTGTACTAGTGCCGACATTGTGCATGCTCTGTTGCCTGTGTCTATGTGCCTGTGGTTCTGTCAGTGTGATCATGTGATGTATCTGACCCCAGGAATGTGTCAATAAAGTTTCCCCTTCCTGGGACAATGAATTCACGGTGTTCTTATTTCAATTTCCAGGAGTGTAGTAGAAGAAGAATGGGTAGCTTTGAGAGATGTAATAGTGAAGGCAGCAGAGGATCAAGTAGGGGTAGTAGAAATCCTTGGATAATACAAGAAATGTTTAATGGGTGAAAGGAGAAAATATAAAAATTCAATAAGTGAAGGAGGAGAAAGGGAATAGAAATGTCTAAAAAAGGAGAAGGACAGGAAGTGCAAAATGGCTAAGCAGGTATGGTTAAATGTAAGGATGTAGATGCATATATCACTAGGGGTGAGATAGATGCTGCCTAGAGAAAAATTAAAGAGACCTTTGGAGAAAAGAGAACCACCTGTATGAATATCAAGAGCTCATATGGAAAACCAGTCCTAAGCAAAGAAGGGAAAGCAGAAAGATGGAAGAAGTGTATAGTGGGTCTACACAAGGAAGATGTACTTGAGGGAAACGGAAGAGGACGGAGATGAAAATGAGGATTTTAAGTCGAACAAGGCCCATGGAGTTAGAGCTGTTGATAGCCTTGGGAGAGCCGGCCATGACAAAACCCTTCCATCAGGTGAGCAATATGTATGAGACAGGAGAAATACCCTCAGACTTCAAGAAGATTCATTTCCAAAGGAAGCAGGTTCTGACAGGTGTGGAAATTATCGAACTATCAGTTTAATAAGTCACGGCTGCAAAATACTGACATTAATTCTTTACAGAAGAATGGAAAAGCTGGTAGAAGCCGACCTCGAGGAAAAGTCAATTTCGATTCTGAAGAGGTCTAGGAACACTCGAGGCAACGCTGAACCTTCGACGTCTCATAGAAGATATTTTAAGGAAAGGCAAACGTACGTTTATAGCATTTGTATACTTAAAGCTTTCGATAAAGTTGACTGGAATTCTCTCTTTGAAATTCCGAGTGTAGAAGGGGTAAAATACAGGGAGCGAAAAACTTTTTACAGTTGGTACAGAAACCAGACGGCAGTTATGAGTCGAGGGGCATGAAAGAGAAGCATTCGTTGGGAAGTGAGTGAGACAGTGTTGTAGCCTATCCCCGATGTTATTCAATCTGTATTTTGGGCAAGCAGTAAAGGAAACAAAAGCAAAATTTGGAGTAGGAATTAATGTCCAGGGAGAATAAATAAAAACTATAAGGTTTGCCGATGATATTGTAATTCAATCAGAGACAGCAAAGGACTTGGAATAGCAGTTGAACGGAATGGACAGTGTCCTGAAAGAAGGATATAAGATGAACATCAACAAAAGCAAAACGAGGGTAATGAAGTGTATTCGAATTAAATCGGGTGATGCTGAGGGAATTAAATTAGGAAATGAGACGCTTAAAGTAGTAAATGAGTTTTGCTATTTGGGGAGCAAAATAACTCATGATGGTCGAAATAGAGGGAATATAAAATGAGAAGAAGAGAAATTTGTCAACATCGAGTGTAGATTTAAGTGTCAGGGAGTCGTTTCTGAAAGTATTTGTATGGATTGTAGCCATGTATGGAAGTGAAACGTGGACGATAAATAGTTTAGATAAGAAGAGAAGCTTTCGAAATGTGGTGCTAGAGAAGAATACTGAAGATTAGATGGGTATAAAATGTAGACTGACAAATGCAAAAAAAGGGGTCTTTGAAGAACAAAAATTTGTTTACATCGAATATTGATTTAAATGTCAGGAAGCTTCTGCTGAAAGTATTGTATGGACGACTTACAGCTAAGACCAGAAGAGAATAGAAGTTTTTCAAATGCTGTGCTACAGAAGAATATTGATTACATGGGTAGATCACGTAACTAATGAGGTGGTACTGAACAGAATTGGGGAGAAGGAAAATTTGTGGCACAACCTGACTAGAAGAACGGATTGGTTGGTTGGACACGTTCTGAGGCATCAAGCGATGACCAGTTTAGTACTGGGGGAAGCAAGTGGGAGGGGTAAAAGTCATAGAGGAAGACCAAGAGATGAATCATTAAACAAATTCAGAAGGATGTAGGTTGCAGTAGTTACTCGGAGATGAAGAGGCTTGAACTGGAGAAAGTAACAAGGAGAGTTGCACCCAACCATCCTTCGAACTGAAAACCACAACTACAACAAATTTACAAAGGCAGGCAGTTACGGGGTTTTGAAGTAGGTGATCCTTAAATTGTGTTGCGCGGGTTGGTGTCGGATTTGTATAGGTTACTGTGCCGCTTTTGTGTCGAGCTTGATGTTGCGTTTGTGTTTTTGATGAATATGTGGAAGAGAGCGAAGAAAAACACAGTGTCAGCACGTAGATCTCTCGTCTTGAATAGTATCATGTGAGTTGCCGATCTTAACGATCTCATCCGACGGTCAGATCTTCGCCGTCAACAGGGTCACTTGCAGTCACTTCCTGAGACGCTGTGGGTGAGTTTGGGATTTAGTCAGCCGGGCCGGTGTAGCCGTGTGGTTCTAGGCGCTTCAGCCTGGAACCGCGTGACCGCTACGGTCGCAGGTTCGAATCCTGCCTGGGGCATGGATGTGTGTGATGTTCTTAGGTTAGTTAGGTTTAAGTAGTTCTAAGTTCTAGGGGACTGATGACCACAGATGTTAAGTCCCATAGTGCTCAGAGCCATTTGAACCATTTTTTTGGGATTTAGTCCAGAACACTTATAATTCTGGACACTTATACTGACACAGAGCACACAAACACACAAGCAAGTTCTCCCATAAATAAATTTAGACAGTCCCAATTCCCCGGTTCTGCCATACACTTTAGGGAATTTTTCTTTTGTTATGAGGCAAATGCTGTAATTAGTTGTACTCTCCCCATATTCGGAACTGGGACTTCCTCTGCCACTCTTCCAACATGCTGGGACTTTTGGCTGAAAAGAACTGCCGTACAGGATCTCAGACAGGCTTCTCCCTCGCTGGAGGTGAAGGTGGGAATAGGGGGAGGAAATTATCTCCAAGAATGATGTTGAAGAAAAATGCACAGTCATGTCTTCTCTCTTTGGCGGCCGCATTCTGTCAATGAAACCTTTCTCAATGTCTGTGTTCAAACCGACGCTCTCGGATTTAGTGGGATGCTTCAGCAACTTGGGTTTCGAAGGTGAGTTCAAGACGTAGAACTTTTATACACGTACGAGGGGCGTTCAGTAAGTAATTTAACACATTTTTTTGTCTGGAAAATTCCATTGACAAAATGCGGAATTTGTTGTGGGACATCGTGGAAGATTCCCGTTTCAGCGCATATTGTTTCATAAAGTTCCGATAGGCGGCGGTGTTATAGTTAACTTTCAAAGCAGTGTATGTAACAGAGAAGCGTTCAGAGCAAGTGCTGTCATTGGGTTTCTTTTGGCGGAAAACCAAAGCAGATATTCATAGGCACTTGGAGAATGTCTACAGGGACCTGGCAGTGAACAAAAGCACGATGAGCTGTTGGGCGGCCCGTCTGTCATCATTGCAACAAGGTCGCGCAAACCTGTCCATCTTCTGCGTTCCAGCCGGGCTCACACAGCTGACTCCTACAGTGTTGTAACGTGCGGACACTCCTGTTCCGGGTGATCGAAGAGTCACAATGAAACACTTCGCTGCTCAACAGGACGTCTCGGTTGGTAGTGCTGATACACTCAGCTACAACTTGGGGTAGTCAAAGGTGAGTGCCTGTTGTGTTTCTTACCTCCTAACAGAAGATCATAAACAGCAAGGGAGGACCGTAATTGCGAAATTGCTTGCGTGTTACGAGGCTAATCGTGGCAATGTTTTGTCGAAGATCGTCACAGGCAACGAAACATAGGTTCATCACTTTGAACCGTAAACAGCATTGTAATCCATGTAGTGGCGCCATGCCACCCCTCCCCCGAAGGAAAAGTTCAAAGCCGCACATTCAGCCGGTAAAGTCATGGCCAAGGTCTTCTGCGACTCTGAAGGAGTTTTTCTGTTTGATGTCCTTCCACATGGAGCTAAGGTCAGCACTGAAGTGAAATGTCCTGCCGTCAGAAAATGGAAGAAACGAGCTTGTTCATCGTAGCAATAATGCAAACGAACTTCTACTTCTCTATGACAACGCAAGACCTCACATAAGTCTGCGCATTTGAGAGGAGCTCATAAAACTTCAGTGGTCTGTTCTTCCTCATCGACTCTACAATCCGGATCTCGCATCTTCCAACTTCCATCTGTTTGGCCCAATGGATGATGCGCTCCGTGGAAAACAGCACGTGGATGATGGGGAGGTTATTGATGCACAAGACGTTGGTTCACACGTCGACCAGTAGGGCAGCACTATGCAGTCACGCAAGTCCTTCCAGTTAGGTGGCATAAGGCCGTCGCATTGAAAGGGGATTATGTTGAGAAATAGAAATTTTTAGCCAAAACAATGGAGAATGATATGGTGTATTGCAATCCTGAATAAAACCAACCAGCTTTCAGAAAAAAATGTGTTGCATTACTTATTGAATGCCGCTCCTAGTACCCTGAAAGGCCACGATAATTTCATATATAAATTGAAACTTTCGTGCCGGCGTAAAACGTCAAAAGAATAGCTGTTGAGTAGCAGCAGCTGTCTGGTTCCCAGAAAGATCTTCTGACGTTTTGGGAAAACAAAAGTGACTAAGTGTAGCTCTAATATGAAGTCTAACTTAACCCTTAACAAGGTTGTAGACATTCATAAAACAAATTCGTTATCAACAATTTTCTCCGCAGCTACTCTTTACCTCATGAATGGCCTCCATTATTGTCGAACATAGTGATATATTCAAAGGAAATGCTGCTAAATCAGATCCCTGTTTTATGTTCAGCAGCGAAGATAATCGTTATGTCTTTCTCCAGAAGATTGTTTCATCACCCATGTAACATTCCTTTTTCTGCTCTTAAACACTTCTTCGTCTCATTGTTTTGTACCTCCCACGCCTGTCTGGAGAGAAACAGAGGCGTCTCACAAAAAATCTTGACAGGGTTAAACATCAAAAGAACGTCTGTTGAGTGGCAGTTCTTTGGATCCCACCTTCTAAGGCTTCGGTAAAAATAGTGTTAAGTCTACAACAAAGTGTGCGTTCCATCCTGTTTCTATACTGCGCCCATCCATAAAACACAATCATTCTCGGCAGTGCCATTCTGGACGTACCCATTCAGCCATCTCGGCAGTACAATGTCGGATATGACGATACGTACATAAGGACAACGCCACACCTGTCCCCGAGCGGAGAAAATCTCCGACCCGCACGGGAATCGAATCCGGGCCCTGTCTCTTAGCAATCCGCCGCACTGACCGGGCAGCTACCGGAGCGGCCACTTGAGCTAATGTTATATTTATCCTCCAGCTTTCCCTCTGCTCGAGACTCGTTCATAGCTCTGAGTGGTGACTTATCTATCACCGGGCTGAATAATAAGGACTCCCAACTCTGACGTGAGACTGGAATAGATCGCATTATAATCTTATATATGTGATTTTCCTTAACAGATGAACTGCGCTCTACCAGAATCATTCCTACATATCTTACTTCTCCTCTAAACCTGTCTTCGTGTTTTCATCCCATTCCATAATGGTTCACATTTGTAACTCTAGGTAAATAAACAAAGTGTCATACTATAGCGCATTCGAATACGTCATTTCATACGTGCATCATCTATGCATTCTCTCTGCTTAAGAACAGCTATTTTTCGGTACACCAAAGGGTATAATGTAGGCGTATATGTTGGTCTGTCTAACCGTAAATTCGTAAACTGGTGACTCTTTTCTGTAGACAACAGCACCATCAGCTATTAACCTAAGAAATCACTGATCGTACTCTTACGCTTCCTTGAGGCCCAATCGATATTATTTTCTCTTCTTTGTCCTGTATTCAGTTAGTCCACTGTTGATAGACCCAATAACGTATTTGCGACACTGGGTGCATTTTACCTTAGTTAACAGGCGATATTGTGGTACACTGTCCAACGTCATTCATAAATCTAAAAAGACAGATCCTACGTATTCATCTGGGTCACCTGTTCGCGAAGTATCATGTGTGAAACCTATCTAAATTCTGTATGGGTGACTGAAGCTCGGCTGACTGAATCGTATCCAACGCTTAAAAAAGGGTCGACAAGCTACTGAAACAAAAGCACTACAGATACTATATTACTGTATTCTTGTGTTGACAACGCTGTTGTTACACGACACATAGCAGTAGAACACCTAGGAAATTGAACTTCAGTGGTGAGACATGAATTCTCTGTCACGAAAATAGCAGGGCAGAATGGACTAGAAATCTACCCAATCAAGGTAATTATACACTCATGTGGCAAATGTCATGGGATACCTCCTAACACCGTGTCGGACTCCTTTATCGCGGCGTAGTGCAGCAACTCGACGTGACATGGACAAAACAAGTCGTTGGAAGTCTCCTGTAGATATATTGACCATTCTGCCTCTACAGCAGTCGATAATTGCGAAGTATTTCCGATGCAATATTTTGAGCACGAACTGATCTCTAGATTATGTCCATAAATGTTCGCTGGGATGCATGTCGATCGATGTGGGTGGCCAAATCATTTGATCGAATTGTCCAGAATGTTCTTCAAACCAATCGTGAACAATTGGCGAAGATGTCCATGAGTGGCTACAAATGGTCCCCAAGTAGCCGCACATGATGGGTTCAGCTGGACCAGAGAACCCAGTCGATTCCATGTAAACACAGCCCACATCATTCAGGAGCCACCACCGGCTTGCACAGTGCTTTGTTGACAACTTGCTTCTATAATTTCGTGGACTCTGCGCCATACTCGATCGCTACATCAACTCTTACCAACTGAAATCGGAACTCGTTTTTCCAGGCCATTGTTTTCCAGTCGTCTAGAGTCGAACCGATATGGCCAGAAGCCAAGGAGAGGCGCTGCAGGCGATGTTCTGTTGACCAAAGCCCTCGCGTCGGCTGTTGCTGCCATAGCTCATTAACGGTAAATTTCGCCGCACTATCCCAACAGATATGTTCGTCGTACGTCCCAAACCTATTTCTCCGGTTATTTCACACAGTATTGCTTGCCTGCTAGCACTGACAACTCTACGCAAACGTCGATGCCCTCTGTAGTTATGTGAAGACCCGTCGGCCACTGCTATGACCGTGGTGAGAGGTAATGCTTGAAATTCGAAATTCTCGCACACTGTTGACACTATGGATGTTGGAACATTCAATTCCTTATCTACGACCGTGGTCAGCAGGGTGGAAGAACGGCTGTTTAAGCGGCTATCCAAAAATTCTGGAAGCGCTTTGTTCCATTCCTCGCTTCTCTTTCAAAGAAAGATGGCACATAGTCAGTACAATTCGTCCCACAAGAAAATTCAACGAACGTTGGAAAACAGGGCTAGCGAACGAGCAGGTACTCCATTTGCTCGATGTTCTCCGTTTTTAGTTTCTCCGCAAGGCGATAGGTCCTATTCAGAGTGCTATAGTCATTCCTAAGCATTAAGTCAGTACCTGCTGTAACGTGGAGATGCAGAACACTTTTACTGAATCCACACATTTTTGACTTGTCTGATGCCATCTCTTCCTAACATGTGCTAAAAATCTTTTCTCCATATTAGTACTTCGTCTAGCAGCCTACAAAATTGTATTAGTACAATATTTGCCCGACCAGTACAGTTTTTTCCCTTCAGCTGCTTTTCTCTGTACCAAAGAAAATGTTACTGCATTCTTCAGCATGTGCCCATTAACCAAGCTATTCTTTGAATAGCGATCGCCTGTTTGCTAGCCTCCTCCTATAATCTTCGGGGTGCTTCGTCGTTTCGTTCAGTTAACGCCAAATTAATTTTTAACCTTTATCTATATCACGACGCTAATAAAGTTTCAAGCCGTATCATTATGGAACTTTCCGTGTTCTCGGACAATTACGTGCGAATCTATGTTTCAAGCATTTAGTTTCAGGAAAATCCCCAACAATGATAAATTTTGATATGCGAACAACTGTTTTATTCAATCAGCTTTCTTACCTGCATCGCCTTGTATTCTGTCGCTTTTCTGTAGATTTTTTGTAGCAGAATTCCTACTCTGTTAGCAGTTTTCCTTCTTCACCTCTGTAATTTATCAAGGAGCATTTTGTGACATTTCTTTGCATCACCTGTGCCTGTGAGTAATTTATCCAAAAATAAGTACGCTACACGTTGTATCGAACACCGCACAATGTAGTAATCTGTCACATGCATCACTGTCCCCGTCACATTTTCATAATTTTCAGTTATATACAAGAGTAAATGATTGATGGTTAGCAACATCCAACCAGAAAAATGTGGAAAATCACAACTTTGCTTATAGTTGAGCTTCGAATTATGTTTCTCTGAAGACAAATGTTCGTTGGTTATCACACATATCGCACCCCGGAAAGGACTGTAGCACAACTAAAAAATGTGACATTTGAGAAAAATCGACTTAAAGAAATCTGTAAAACGTATATTGAAATAATACAGATAGCCCTTAAATTTGGAGTAAGTATTTTTGACAGTAAATTACACATTGTCTACACAATATTAATATATACATGTTCTCTTCTCGTCGATTGAGAGGTGTTATCAGGTAGTTATTAACTAGTTTTTTTGAACTGTGTCACTTTTCTCGCTTTTCTAAAAACTGTTTTCGTTTCGTTAATAAACTTCATGTTATACTTCTGCCACTTTTCCACCCCAAATAATATTTTCCTTTTACGTACTGTAATATAATACGTCATTCGAAATTCCATCATTCAAAATCTGTAGCAATTTTTTTAGAAAACAGAAAATGGAAAATTATAATTTATGTATATTAATACAATTTAATAAGGAACATCAATTAGGTACAATTTTAAGCGTGCAGTTTATGAAAATAAATAATTATAAATGTTTATATAATGCAGCAATAGTTTTCGCTGGGAAAAGAGAAAATACGAACCTCCTTTATAGCAGAAATTTCCACGCTGTTCTTGCCGTGGCGATTCATGAATCAGCCTACAATAAAACTGCCAACTGCCAACTGCCTTGAAGTGGATAAATTGCGAGATAGAGATGTAACGTTTTTCGCTACGTTGCGGCATTTGAAATGTGTTTTTCAGTGACATAAAATGAAAAAAAAATCGTTTTTTGACTGTTCTTGCTGGGGTGCGATATGTCATAAGCTAGTGGGATCCCGACGTCCAATATAATTACTTGGAAATATTTTTAAATGCTTACATGACATGCTCATTATACGAGACTCGTATTGCCATATTCTGATGCTAACGACAAATTACATCTAGGTGCATGTATGCTCATTGCGTTACATCTCATATGTTCACACACCGGACAGGAAGATGATATTATAACTTCAACACCTTGTGTGTTGCTAGAGAAGTATCCTCAGCGTTCATGATACACAAATATAGTCTAAAATTTGATATATACCCTAATTATTTGATAATTCATGGAAATATTCCAGAGTTCAATAAACAACGGTCACTAAAAACTCGATGAAAATGTAACTATATGTAACTATATGTAATCGCAAAAATTTTCGGTACAGACTACCCATCAAGTAATAAGATGCGCATCCAGAAACGGAAGGTGTATCAGATATCAGCTCTTTGTTCACTGAATGCTAATGGCTCCTAAATTCGCAGTGAGCACGTGTTGCAGGAGAACGCTAATATCTTCGTATTGAATTTCCATTAGGCTGCTACAACACAGGTTTTATTGATGGCGTTACCGGACAGAGGAGCATGGAACGCTGTAGCGATTGCGGAACAACTTCTGCTCCAGAACACTTTCATTCAGCCCTGATTCCACTAATATTCCAAGTGTAATGTTTGTAAGAAAACGAAGTACCTGTCCTTTCAAGATAGTGGATGCACTCATTCTGAGTTAATGCCATTTAGGAAAGACGTCTCACACATTAGAGCAAACATGGGATTCAGTGATAGACATATGGCTCTGTACTTACAATCGTGACGTCGCATATTTATGCGTCGCCATGTTCAACATGTCCCGATCAGGATAATGAACTTCTGAAGATGCTGCTGTGTGATGAATGATCCTCGCTATAATTCAAGTAATACACGACCTCTGCCGGTTTATCAGTACTGTCATTCCTGAAGGTCGCTTTATCCACTGCAGCCTTTGACTTTATAAAGTTTGTGCTTATGGTGCCGTACAAAAATATTTATGCTTCAAGCTGATGTTGATGAACTTCAGAATGAGGATTAAATGTAAACTCTACTGCCTGATACGTGGAAAAACAAAAGAAATAACCTGCTTCTACATCTATATCTACGTGATTACTCTGCTATTCACGTTAAAGTGCCTCGCAGAGGGTTCAATGAACCACCTTCAAGCTGTCTCTCTACCGTTCCACGCGAGAAAAACGAGCACTTAAATTTTTCTGTGCTAGCCCTGGTTTCTCTTATTTTATCTTGATGACCATTTCTCCCTATCTAGGCGGGTGCTAACAGAATGTTTTCGCAATCGGAGGAGAAAACTGGTGGTTGAAATTTCATGAGAAGATCCCGTCGCAACTAAAAATCCTACACTTCCAGTGCATCGCACGTGACTCGGAGTTGTGCTTTGGTCCTTACTCTCAGTCATGAGCTTGTAACAAACACAGTAGATCCACGTCACACCACTTTGTGCTGACAATAGCCCTGAACAGATCGTTAAACCTCTAACGTGTCTCCATTGCGAATCTCAATATGTTCGCCTCTTCTGAATGAAACGAGAAATAAATGAAACAAGACGCCACCTATGGAGGTGTACATGTACATTAATCCCTAATAGTAACTTTATTCCCTGCTGGCTTGACTGCGTTTTCTGGGTATACACAGTGCTCAGAAACAGTTTGAGAAGCTGATGACGGTATTGCGGAATATGTTGTGCTGAGAAGTAATTGTTAATTACAGTATTGAAGTAGCCAATCAGGCCGTTGCGCTCGCAAAATCAAGAGACCACCATGGATGGTGTCGCCAAAAGTTTTCTTCGTTTGGATCCTAAAACCGAAGAAAACAGGGATACAAAAATTTGACGTGGGGCGGTATTGAGGAACGAGCCCCAGCTAAAGGCTAAGCAGTGTCTTGTGCTATCATCTACGCTGTGAGAACAACAGACACTAAACGTGGCCGCTTGAATTTGCGATCACAACTGCCTGATTGTTTCACAGTAATGCTAAAATATTTATTTTACACCACAAACGGTCACTATAGCAAAGAAATTTTTAAAAGGTTACATAACTGGTTTCGAGGCACTGAGTCGCCTTTTTCAAGTTTAATCACAAACATGGAAAACTGCATTATTGGTGATTGCAATCACACTTCTTTCAAATATTGAGAAAAATACACTAAAACCAGTAGACTGAAGCAAAGGCAGTAGAAACGGGTCAGAATTCGTCATGAAAAGTTTTGACTAATCAGTCATTTCACACGATGCAGCGTAGATGAAAACTGCATCGGGACACAGTGCATTAAGATGTGAAATGACAGATCAACCAAAAATTATCATGACTTTTGTGACACGTACTTGCTGCCTTTGCTTCAGTTTACTGGTTTTAGTGTATATTTCGCCGTATTTGAAAGAAATGTGGTTGCAATTATTAACGCAGTTCTCCAGGTTTGTGATGACATTTAAAAATAACGACTCAGTGCGTCGAAACTAGTCACGTAAACTTTTGTGACTGTGACTTGACGACCGTTTATTGTGTCAAATTAACGTTTTAAATTTCATTCAGTCACACTCCAGGACGACAGTTACGGCGAAATACAAAATTACTTTAATGCTAATTAACTCGGAAACGGTGTAACGAATAGAATTTTTTCTTAACAATTGTTTCTCAAGTAACTTGCCTTTCAACACCCTTTCAAGTTTTAGAGGCTATTTCTTACCCCCCCCCCCCCCCCCCCCTGTATAGTACTGGTTGGAACTGTCATACGTTTAATTGGGTTGGATTAAAAAATTGATCCTAATATGTTTCGATATTGCTTGTGCGATTTTTTTATACCGTAAATAACATCAAAATAAAAATGGAATGCTATATTGCATTGTGCCTGAAAATACTAATTATTCTGAAGTGGCATAAATTTGTGAGGCTGCAGCGGGAGTGACAATGATGATGTTTCGTTTGCAGTTAAGATATGATTCGAGCAAAAGTCGCCGCTGAAATTGATTCTGTGGGTTGTTCCCATTACTTTACCCGTTATGACGAAACCAGGGGCAGGAATAGTTGTGGAAAGAGCAGCACAATGCGATGAAATATGTCGCAGTGCATAACAAGAATAATGGGACTATTTAGAGTGCAGTTTCTATGAGAAAGGATGCAGATGTGCATATAATAGCACGCTGATGGAGCATAGCCGTCGCATCGTCAAACTTTCGCTTTCCAGTGGAATTAAAATTCTGAAACATGTAAGATGGTTCAAATGGCTCTGAGGACTATGGGACTTATCATCTGAGGTCACCAGTCCCCTAGAACTTAGAACTACTTAAACCTAACTAACCTAAGGACATCACGCACATCCATGCCCGAGGCAGGATTCGAACCTGCAACCGGAGCAACAGCGCGGTTCCGGACTGAAGCGCCTAAAACCGCTCGGCCACAGCGGCCGGCAAACATGTAAGAAACTTGTACTGAAAATTAGTGGTATTTAAGGTACGTAATCAACAAAAAGCAAGTAACTTTTGCTCAAGAGCAAGATTATTATTCATAATTAACTTAAAGCTGCATACATGCCGATCTCAGATACATCCAGAGGGAAGAAAGCGAATGAAGTAAGAAAGACTAAGAACTTCCTGTGTTAATTTATTACAGTTGCAATTTGATGATATCCCCAGCAGCTACTCTCCGTATTACCTCCTGGCAATTTGTGCAGCACAACTGACCTTGTACTTGCCCAAACGTTTGTGAATGATGGTTTTAACTCTACCCCTGTTAATCTTCAGTGTGGCTGGTACCCATCTCAAGGACAGGTGCCAATAATGTGCAGTGTAATAGACATGTGGAAGCCATTGCTAGAATGCTAAGTGGCAACATGCTATGATTTTAGATGCGTTGAGCTTTGACATATCTAGTTGTGATGGTCTCATTTATGTTAAACATTGAGCGTTCGCTGGTACGCACCGCAGTCCTTCATGAGCTGCTCTGTGCATTGTCGTATTCTCTGCACTTTCTACAACAGGAACGCACATGTTCGATGTTGCTCGTTATTGCACATGGAGACGGCTGGCCAGTTTCATTTCTGTGCCAAGGTTTTTTTTTTTTACATTATTTCTCGCCCTTTCTGTTCCGTAAAAACACAGAAATCCCCCGTGACTCGGACGATGTCGTTTTCAGCTAAATCTTGAACGAGGTGACACAGTGGTTAACACACTGGACTCGCATTCGGGAGGGCGACGGTCCAAACCCGTGTCTGGTAGTCCTGATTTAGGTTTTCCATGACTTCCCTAAATCGTTTCAGGAAAATGCCGAGATAGTTCCTTTGAAAGAGCTCGCTCGATTTCCTTCCCCATTTTTCCTTACTCAGAGCTTATGCTCCGTCTCTAATGACCTCGATGTCGACGGGACGTTAAACAGTAAGCTCTTCCTCCTCTGTGATACAAATCTGATCAAAACAATCAGGACAGCACTATGTAATGCGGAATTCACCTCTAGATATCACAACATGTACACACGCCAGTGTAAAGGGATGTGCGGAATATTACGTTGTCAGTATAGAAGCATTACCAGCATAATGCTTCTCTCAGGAGAGCTCAGTGGCTTGGAACGTGGACCACTGACTGGATGTCAACTGAGCGACAAATCCATCAGGGACATTTCAGCCCATCCAAAGCTGCAACGTCGACTATTTGATGTGATTGCGATGTGGAAATCCGAAGACACAACCACAGTTAACCAAGACTAAGCAGACCCGACGTCCTGACTGGCAGGAACCACCGACCACTGCGGAAGTTGGTTGTAAAAAGGTGCATGAAACCAGCGGAGAAATCACTCGCGATTCTCTGAGTGCCACCAGCAGTACAGCTTCTCAATGACTGTGTAGAGGGAGCTAAAAATAATGTGGTGCGATAGTCGAGCAGCTCTTCACAAGCCACACGGTTCTGTAGTCAGCGCTAGGTGGCGCTTCAGGTGGCGTAAAGGGCGACGCTTCTGGGCGGTGGATTAATTATTTCGATGATGAATCACTCTGTAAAGTGTGGCAGTCCAATGGAAGGAAATTGTTGGAAATACGTGGCAAGTTGATATGGGACCAAACTGCTGAGATCATCGGTCCCTAGGCTTGCACACTACTTAATCTACCTTACGCTAAGGACAACTATAAATTGTATGTCCTTTGGAAGTCAGATCCGGAAGCTGGAGAGACCTGGAGAGACTGAATAAGAGTCTCCCACCGTTCCTTGCACCAACCGGTCGTGTCCCCAGTGCAGAAGACAGCTCGTCAGCCGTGGGATCTTCTTCGGCGGAGGCTTCTGTGCTGCCATCTCGAACCTGTGATTGTGCTTTCTATGGGATGCCACTTGCCCAAGTTAGTCTCTGTATCTACAGAGGCCAAGATCGGTAGTACTGGCAATGATGGTAGGCGACACTTTCCATTAATGTACCCTATTTGGTTATTATTTAAATATTCACACATTTTTCACTGTCTTTTACAGCACTCGACATAGCTCTCTTAATTGTAAGGTAACTTTTCCATCCAACTTCCGATACAGAGTACGACATGTTCTGCTCTGAAGAACGCCCGAAACAGTGTTACATGTTCGTCCCTCTAGAGCGCCCGAAACAGAGTGACTAGTGCAGCCGAAGTACTTCATCTCCTAGGCGCGCCAAAGCGACCAGAAGGTGCCCGAAGCCCTTCGGTTGCAGTATCGTTACTCTTATGTTTCTCAAAACTAGTGAAATTTAACAAAACAAAAACCGATAGACTCATAGGGTAACAATGAGAGATTATCATACTAAAAACTGGATTAAGTACAATGAAAAGTATATAAATAATTAATAAGAGAAGTTAGGCGTTTTGGCGCGTAGCACCCGAATGTTCCGACCAATCAGAAGCAAGTTCAGTACAATTGGCTGGTACATACTGTACCGTCTGTCGCTAGTACCTCACTCCAGGTTTGCACCAATTTCTACATCACGTGTATAAAGCTGCATCAAGGCGACATTCTAGCAAAATAAAATACTGGTGGTCACAACCAGGAATATCACACGACAGACGAACCAATGCCCGAGAGAAGACTCGAACCTCGGACGGGGGGGAGCCGCGGGAACCGTGGCAAGGCGCCCAAGACCGTGCGGCTACCCAGCGCGGCTCGATGGAAGGGTTTGGGTTTAAGGAATTCATTAGGATCTTTGTCTACTATCAAACGTAGTGCCAACAGTGAAGTACAGAGGAAGCGGTATTATGGTTTGGGTGTATTTTTCGTGGTTCGTTATGGTCCCCATATTGTTCTCAGAGGATATGAGAACATTTTACAGCATTGTATTCTGCGTACAGTAGAGGAAGAGTTCGGAGGCGATGATTGTTTCACCCTGACGATGTAACCTGTCATGAAGCAGTAGCTGTGAGATAATAGTTTGTAGACAATAACATTCCTGAAATAAACCAGTGTCACATCTTTGGACTGAATTAGAACGTTCACTTCGCTCCAGACTGCAACATCCTCACCACTACCTATTCTGGCTTCCTCTATTGGGGAAGAATGGGCTGGCAGTCCTCCACTGACAGTCAGAAACCTCATTTAAGTGCCCCCAGCAGAGATGAAGGCGTCATACAGCTGGAAGTTTGGAGGCACCCCATTTTAATCTTCACTAATAGGTGTCCGGATACTTTTGATCAGACAGTGTAAGTTCGATGCTATTTTGCGATTCCTGCATGCTTCGTATTTCCATGACATTTCTGTTGCGAAAACTTCTTTTTTCTAGGGGCTTCCTGGATGGTCTATTAAGGGAAGGAGAGGAATGCAAGAACTTATAGCCTCGAAGGCACATAGATCTGAGTACTCAGGCCTCAATAATTGGAATCTCCTTGAATTCACAGATGTATGAGCCCACACGTTCTTCAGCTTTCTCCTCGGAACGCGAAATACTTTTTGATTCCCACTTACATAGGGAAAAATAATAATCGTAATAAAATAAGAGCAATCAGAAATCGCATGGAAAGATATAATCGTTCGTTTTTTCCCGTGCGCTATTCGAGAATGGAATGTAGAGAAACTGCTTGAAGATGGTTCGATAAACCCTCTGCCAGACACTTAAAAGTGACTTGTGGAATGGACATGTAGATGTAGGTGTAGATATGTAATATTTTTCTGTTTGTCTAGTAGTTTTCGCGCAGTTATCTTATGAAACAACAGATGTACTTATGAATAACCCTGTAGAAAACGCATGCGGCGGGAAAAAACACGGTAATGAAGAACCATTCGCAGCTGCTGTTCTTCGAGAATATTAAGAAAGTAAAAATAATATGAGAGATAAAACAGCTAAAATTGGCAGATACCCAGCAGACTTCATCATATGGCGCAGTCGGCCAAAACCTTGTGATTGGGAGATCAGATTGGTACAAAAACAAAGGCGCTTGACGTGGTAACTGCAAGATATAAGAGAATTGGCATTTTCAGAAAACTCCTTCAATCCTCAAGAAAAAAAAAAGTTTCTGTAGCGGCACCTATATCGGAAGGTGCGACGTACTCATTTACGTTAAAAGAGTGATTGATTTAAAGAATAAGTGTACTCCAAAGTAAATAATATTCTTTCCTGTGGTCGAACAGCCTTTCCGAATAGTACTGTTGTCCCTAGTTCGATCACAAAAACGTCAAGGAGAGCCGTAAACGTGTCGTGAGTATAATACTAAATTACTAATTCAATGATGCGATACTGAATATTACGTTAACACGATACTAAAATAATTCTATATTATCTTACATCAGATCTGGAAATAGAGAATGAAACTCTCCGTTATCGAATCTATAGTTGCAGACATTGTGCTTACATCCTTCTTATTTTCCGCTTCATCAAGCAGCATGCAAGCAACAACAATTACATCACATCACACATTAGCGTAGCAGATGGACCTTCACATTCAGTTTCAAACCGTACACTGAGGGTGCTCATCCACTGCACTTCAGGCTCTCTCGATTCCTTTCTCTGAGCCGTGAACGCACCGCTTTCACATTATTGGTTTCGTGCGGGCTCCTCGGAACGGCCCAGTGAACGCTTACTTTCCGACGCTACCGTGGGAACGAAAGTCTGCCAGCCTGCGGTATTGAACTGCGCAGAGGACGCATAACGCACATGAGGCGTACAACTGAATGCAATATGTGATCTTGGCTCATACGTTATCCGAAAGGCACTGCTACAGTGCTGCAGTGCTGCTACAGAAATCTATCACTGCTCTTCTTCAGGAATCGCTGGCGTCCACATTTCATCCAGGACAAAACCACTGAGAATGGTAAATAGGGTTTCTTTGAAGTACACTGGGTATGCTTCATGAGCAGTTCTATCACGTCCATCCATCAACCATTATTGCTCCTTTGTGGACTGATTTATCAACCCCTTATAGAAGTATTCACTAGAAACATAAACAGTCCCTCTTTGTGTCCACGTCCAGACCTGTAGAAATTACCACACAGTACACTCATAGTCAGAATTCAGGTAAGGGGCTGTCTTCTTCCGCACCTCTATATTGATCATGTACGAAACTATAGGAAATGGCTCTGAGCACTATGGGACTTAACATATCTGGTCATCAGTCCCCTAGAACTTAGAACTACTTAAACCTAACTAACCTAAGGACATCACACAACACCCAAAACTATAGGACAAAGATCATTTATGGCTCATGTATCTTCTCCGGGTTGCAAGTTTTGCAAGTGTCAGAATATTTACGAGAAGTCCTAAATTTATTATTAGTTCATTTTTAATCAATTCGCCGAAAGCATCATAAGCAAGCAGTTGAAGAGAAGTAGTAGCCTAATACCACAGTAGACTTAGCAAATACGAACCACAAATACAGGTCGATGTTCACGTTGAAAAATGTGTGTGTGTGCGTATGTGCTACGAAACCCTATACTACTCCCAAACTAATGATAATTTACCATGGCACTTTCAAGACATGCAGAATGTATAATTCTAATGACCCATAAATAAATTAGAAACGCTATCTCACTCATGAACTGAATAGAAAGTAGCCAATCAAGAGACATACTTTCATAAGTCTAGCGGAACGAAAAGAAATGGACCTGAGTATCTAATATTTGCATATTACACAGTGAACATATTAGTTCGGAAAGGCAATGGCTTACACTCAACATGTGTTAGCCTTCTGCTTAGAGCGTCGAACTCTGCAATGGGGCTGTCTCCACGATTGTGTAAGCATAATTGCAGTACAGAAGGCCGTTAATCATGAGATTTTAAAGCCTGATGTCTTTTATACTTAACATCGTAACTGTATTTGAGTTCCGGTACTCCAATACTCAATAAACAGCAGCAATGCACCACACGTTCGCGTACCTTTCTCAGCACCTGAAACCTAATAGCATGAAGAGAACGATTGCTTGTTATCAATATTGCCTAGTGACAGCTCAACAGTTGAACCCTATTCATCAGAATGCTGGTAAGTCATGATGCTCGCTCACATAACGTAACAAGATGGCGGCCCAACAAGAGACCGAAACAGAAGGGTATGACAAGGTTCGTTTATAAATGAAACCGAGAGAAGTAAAAAAAGGCAGTATATGGTCAGTAAATACAAATAGGTAACTTTACAGCACTGTAGGGATATTTTAATTTACAGTTCCAAGATTTGACTGTACAAGCAGGAGTTCAAATTCTTCGTAACAAACAATTTTAATTTATTGAGAAAACTTATTTTTACACTTTACGAGAGAGTAATCGTTTTAAATTTATAATGCCACAAAGGAAAGTCATGTATGAGAGAGGCAATAACCAGCTTCCAAACAATTATGCAGTAGCAACATCAGAGCACCTACTTCACTTCGCAAAAGCACGTGAACCGACGCCAGCTCACGGAAAAATCTTCACTAAATACTGTCAAACTAACCTAACTGCAAAGGACTTGTAATAGTTTCACCCAATGCCTTGTAGTATCTGCTCAGCAGTATCAACATCCACCGAATAACGGCAGCTTTCGGCTCCACGTCAGAACACAGCACAACGCCTCTTCGACTTCTCCATCCAGGATGAGAACAAGTAACCAAATGGAACATACATACCAAATGGTTGAAGTGCTTCAAACAATGAAGCCCACATAACTAGCAGCCTTCGCACGACTTCTACTGGACGAGAGCAAACTGACTGGTCGAAGACTTAAAAATGTCACAGTGATCAAGCGAAGAGTTTGCTGCAGAGTTTACATCGCTTGAGCTGAACTTGTTATAGCTTATTCGGGTAGCGTATGGAAAATATAAGTATTGCGGCCTACAAGAAATAAATTATAATTTGAGGAAAATGAAAATGCTGAAAAAACAGACACAGAAACTGAGTTGTGCTTTGGTCCTTAATCTCAGACATGAGCTTGTAACAAACATAGTAGATCCACGTCACACCACTTTGTGCTGACAATAGCCCTGAACAGATCGCCTCTTCTGAATGAAACGAGAAAAAAATCAAACAAGACGCCATCTATGGAGGTGTACATGTACATTAATTCCTAATAGTAACTTTATTCCCTGCTGGCTTGACTGTGTTTTCTGAGTATACAGAGTGCTCAGAAACAGTTAGAGAAGCTGATGACGGTATTGTGGAATATGTTGTGCTGAGAAGTAATTGTTAATTACAGTATTGAAGTAGCCAATCAGGCCGTTGCGCTCGCAAATTCAAGAGTCCACCATGGATGGTGTCGCCAAAAGTTTTCTTCGTTTGGATCCTAAAACCGAAGAAAACAGGGATACAAAAATTTGACGTGGGGCGGTATTGAGGAACGAGCCCCAGCTAAAGGCTAAGCAGTGTCTTGTGCTATCATCTACGCTGTGAGAACAACACACACTAAACGTGGCCGCTTGAATTTGCGATCACAACTGCCTGATTGTTTCACAGTAATGCTAAAATATTTATTTTACACCACAAACGGTCACTATAGCAAAGAAATTTTTAAAAGGTTACATAACTGGTTTCGACGCACTGAGTCGCGTTTTTCAAGTGTAATCACAAACATGGAAGAGTGCATTATTAGTGATTGCAATCACACTTCTTTCAAATATTGAGAAAAATACACTGAAACCAGTAAACTGAAGCAAAGGCAGCAGACACGTGTCAGAATTCGTCATGAAAAGTTTTGATTAATCAGTCATTTCACACGATGCAGCGCAGATGAAAACTGCATCGGGTCACAGTGCATTAAGATGTGAAATGACTGATCAACAGAAAATTCTCACGACGTTTTGTGACACGTACTTGCTGCCTTTGCTTCAGTTTACTGGTTCTAGTGTATATTTCGCCATATTTGAAAGAAATGTGGTTGCAATTATTAACGCAGTTCTCCAGGTTTGTGATGACATTTAAAAATAACGACTCAGTGCGTCGAAACTAGTCACGTAACCTTTTGTGACTGTGACTTGACGACCGTTTATTGTGTCAAATTAACGTTTTAAATTTCATTCAGTCACACTCCTTGACGACAGTTACGGCGAAATACAAAATTACTGTAATGCTAATTAACTCGGAAACGCTGTAACGAATAGAATTTTTTCTTAACAATTGTTTCTCAAGTAACTTGCCTTTCAACACCCTTTCAAGTTTTAGAGGCTATTTCTTACCCCCCCCCCCTGTATAGTACTGGTTGGAACTGTCATACGTTTAATTGGGTTGGATTACAAAATTGATCCTAATATGTTTCGATATTGCTTGTGCGATTTTTTTATACCGTAAGTAACATCAAAATAAAAATGGAATGCTATATTGCATTGTGCCTGAAAATACTAATTATTCTGAAGTGGCATAAATCTGTGAGGCTGCAGCGGGAGTGAGAATGATGATGTTTCGTTTGCAGTTAAGATATGATTCGAGCAAAAGTCGCCGCTGAAATTGATTCTGTGGGTTGTTCCCATTACTTTACCCGTTATGACGAAACCAGGGGCAGGAATAGTTGTGGAAAGAGCAGCACAATGCGATGAAATATGTCGCAGTGCATAACAAGAATAATGGGACTATTTAGAGTGCAGTTTCTATGAGAAAGGATACAGATGTGCATATAATAGCACGCTGATGGCGCATAGCCGTCGCATCGTCAAACTTTCGCTTTCCAGTGGAATTAAAATTCTGAAACATGTAAGATGGTTCAAATGGCTCTGAGGACTATGGGACTTATCATCTGAGGTCATCAGTCCCCTAGAACTTAGAACTACTTAAACCTAACTAACGTAAGGACATCACGCACATCCATGCCCGAGGCAGGATTCGAACCTGCAACCGGAGCAACAGCGCGGTTCCGGACTGAAGCGCCTAAAACCGCTCGGCCACAGCGGCCGGCAAACATGTAAGAAACTTGTACTGAAAATTAGTGGTATTTAAGGTACGTAATCAACAAAAAGCAAGTAACTTTTGCTCAAGAGCAAGATTATTATTCATAATTAACTTAAAGCTGCATACATGCCGATCTCAGATACATCCAGAGGGAAGAAAGCGAATGAAGTAAGAAAGACTAAGAACTTCCTGTGTTAATTTATTACAGTTGCAATTTGATGATATCCCCAGCAGCTACTCTCCGTGTTACCTCCTGGCAATTTGTGCAGCACAACTGACCTTGTACTTGCCCAAACGTTTGTGAATGATGGTTTTAACTCTACCCCTGTTAATCTTCAGTGTGGCTGGTACCCATCTCAAGGACAGGTGCCAATAATGTGCAGTGTAATAGACATGTGGAAGCCATTGCTAGAATGCTAAGTGGCAACATGCTATGATTTTAGATGCGTTGAGCTTTGACATATCTAGTTGTGATGGTCTCATTTATGTTAAACATTGAGCGTTCGCTGGTACGCACCGCAGTCCTTCATGAGCTGCTCTGTGCATTGTCGTATTCTCTGCACTTTCTACAACAGGAACGCACATGTTCGATGTTGCTCGTTATTGCACATGGAGACGGCTGGCCAGTTTCATTTCTGTGCCAAGGTTTTTTTTTTTTTTTTTACATTATTTCTCGCCCTTTCTGTTCCGTAAACACACAGAAATCCCCCGTGACTCGGACGATGTCGTTTTCAGCTAAATCTTGAACGAGGTGACACAGTGGTTAACACACTGGACTCGCATTCGGGAGGGCGACGGTCCAAACCCGTGTCTGGTAGTCCTGATTTAGGTTTTCCATGACTTCCCTAAATCGTTTCAGGAAAATGCCGAGATAGTTCCTTTGAAAGAGCTCGCTCGATTTCCTTCCCCATTTTTCCTTACTCAGAGCTTATGCTCCGTCTCTAATGACCTCGATGTCGACGGGACGTTAAACAGTAAGCTCTTCCTCCTCCGTGATACAAATCTGATCAAAACAATCAGGACAGCACTATGTAATGCGGAATTCACCTCTAGATATCACAACATGTACACACGCCAGTGTAAAGGGATGTGCGGAATATTACGTTGTCAGTATAGAAGCATTAACAGCATAATGCTTCGCTCAGGAGAGCTCAGTGGCTTGGAACGTGGACCGCTGACTGGGTGTCAACTGAGCGACAAATCCATCAGGGACATTTCAGCCCATCCAAAGCTGCAACGTCGACTGTTTGATGTGATTGCGATGTGGAAATCCGAAGACACAACCACAGTTAACCAAGACTAAGCAGATCCGACGTCCTGACTGGCAGGAACCACCGACCACTGCGGAAGTTGGTTGTAAAAAGTTGCATGAAACCAGCGGAGAAATCACTCGCGATTCTCTGAGTGCCACCAGCAGTACAGCTTGCACAATGACTGTGTAGAGGGAGCTAAAAATAATGTGGTGCGATAGTCGAGCAGCTCCTCACAAGCCACACGGTTCTGTAGTCAGCGCTAGGTGGCACTTCAGGTGGCGTAAAGGGCGACGCTTCTGGGCGGTGGATTAATTATTTCGATGATGAATCACTCTGTAAAGTGTGGCAGTCCAATGGAAGGAAATTGTTGGAAATACGTGGCAAGTTGATATGGGACCAAACTGCTGAGATCATCGGTCCCTAGGCTTGCACACTACTTAATCTAACTTACGCTAAGGACAACTATAAATTGTATGTCCTTTGGAAGTCAGATCCGGAAGCTCGAGAGACCTGGAGAGACTGAATAAGAGTCTCCCACCGTTCCTTGCACCAACCGGTCGTCTTCTAAGGTTGTGTCCCCAGCGCAGAAGACAGCTCGTCAGCCGTGGGATCTTCTTCGGCGGAGGCTTCTATGCTGCCATCTCGAACCTGTGATTGTGCTTTCTATGGGATGCCACTTGCCCAAGTTAGTCTCTGTATCTACAGAGGCCAAGATCGGTAGTACTGGCAATGATGGTAGGCGACACTTTTCATTAATGTACCCTATTTGGTTATTATTTAAATATTCACACATTTTTCACTGTCTTTTACAGCACTCGACATAGCTCTCTTAATTGTAAGGTAAGTTTTCCATCCAACTTCCGATACAGAGTACGACATGTTCTGCTCTGAAGAACGCCCGAAACAGTGTTACATGTTCGTCCCTCCAGAGCGCCCGAAACAGAGTGACTAGTGCAGCCGAAGTACTTCATCTCCTAGGCGCGCCAAAGCGACCAGAAGGTGCCCGAAGCCCTTCGGTTGCAGTATCGTTACTCTTATGTTTCTCAAAACTAGTGAAATTTAACAAAACAAAAACCGATAGACTCATAGGGTAACAATGAGAGATTATCATACTAAAAACTGGATTAAGTACAATGAAAAGTATATAAATAATTAATAAGAGAAGTTAGGCGTTTTGGCGCGTAGCACCCGAATATTCCGACCAATCAGAAGCAAGTTCAGTACAATTGGCTGGTACATACTGTACCATCTGTCGCTAGTACCTCTCTCCAAGTTTGTACCAATTGCTACATCACGTGTATAAAGCTGCATCTAGGCGACATTCTAGCAAAATAAAATACTGGTGGTCACAACCAGGAATATCACACGACACACAAACCAATGCCCGAGAGAAGACTCGAAACTCGGACGGGGGGGAGCCGCGGGAACCGTGGCAAGGCGCCCAAGACCGTGCGGCTACCCAGCGCGGCTCGATGGAAGGGTTTGGGTTTAAGGAAATTCATTAGGATCTTTGTCTACTATCAAATGTAGTGCCAACAGTGAAGTACAGAGGAAGCGGTATTATGGTTTGGGTGTATTTTTCGTGGTTCGTTATGGTCCCCATATTGTTCTCAGAGGATATGAGAACATTTTACAGCATTGTATTCTGCGTACAGTAGAGGAAGAGTTCGGAGGCGATGATTGTTTCACCCTGACGATGTAACCTGTCATGAAGCAGTAGCTGTGAGATAATAGTTTGTAGACAACAACATTCCTGAAATAAACCAGTGTCACATCTTTGGACTGAATTAGAACGTTCACTTCGCTCCAGACTGCAACATCCTCACCACTACCTATTCTGGCTTCCTCTATTGGGGAAGAATGGGCTGGCAGTCCTCCACTGACAGTCAGAAACCTCATTTAAGTGCCCCCAGCAGAGATGAAGGCGTCATACAGCTGGAAGTTTGGAGGCACCCCATTTTAATCTTCACTAATAGGTGTCCGGATACTTTTGATCAAACAGTGTAAGTTCGATGCTACTTTGCGATTCCTGCATGCTTCGTATTTCCATGACATTTCTGTTGCGAAAACTTCTTTTTTCTAGGGGCTTCCTGGATGGTCTATTAAGGGAAGGAGAGGAATGCAAGAACTTATAGCCTCGAAGGCACATAGATCTGAGTACTCAGGCCTCAATAATTGGAATCTCCTTGAATTCGCAGATGTATGAGCCCACACGTTCTTCAGCTTTCTCCTCGGAACGCGAAATACTTTTTGATTCCCACTTACATAGGGAAAAATAATAATCGTAATAAAATAAGAGCAATCAGAAATCGCATGGAAAGATATAATCGTTCGTTTTTTCCCGTGCGCTATTCGAGAATGGAATGTAGAGAAACTGCTTGAAGATGGTTCGATAAACCCTCTGCCAGACACTTAAAAGTGACTTGTGGAATGGACATGTAGATGTAGGTGTAGATATGTAATATTTTTCTGTTTGTCTAGTAGTTTTCGCGCAGTTATCTTATGAAACAACAGATGTACTTATGAATAACCCTGTAGAAAACGCATGCGGCGGGAAAAAACACGGTAATGAAGAACCATTCGCAGCTGCTGTTCTTCGAGAATATTAAGAAAGTAAAAATAATATGAGAGATAAAACAGCTAAAATTGGCAGATACCCAGCAGACTTCATCATATGGCGCAGTCGGCCAAAACCTTGTGATTGGGAGATCAGATTGGTACAAAAACAAAGGCGCTTGACGTGGTAACTGCAAGATATAAGAGAATTGGCATTTTCAGAAAACTCCTTCAATCCTCAAGAAAAAAAAAAAGTTTCTGTAGCGGCACCTATATCGGAAGGTGCGACGTACTCATTTACGTTAAAAGAGTGATTGATTTAAAGAATAAGTGTACTCCAAAGTAAATAATATTCTTTCCTGTGGTCGAACAGCCTTTCCGAATAGTACTGTTTTCCCTAGTTCGATCACAAAAACGTCAAGGAGAGCCGTAAACGTGTCGTGAGTATAATACTAAATTACTAATTCAATGATGCGATACTGAATATTACGTTAACACGATACTAAAATAATTCTATATTATCTTACATCAGATCTGGAAATAGAGAATGAAACTCTCCGTTATCGAATCTATAGTTGCAGACATTGTGCTTACATCCTTCTTATTTTCCGCTTCATCAAGCAGCATGCAAGCAACAACAATTACATCACATCACACATTAGCGTAGCAGATGGACCTTCACATTCAGTTTCAAACCGTACACTGAGGGTGCTCATCCACTGCACTTCAGGCTCTCTCGATTCCTTTCTCTGAGCCGTGAACGCACCGCTTTCACATTATTGGTTTCGTGCGGGCTCCTCGGAACGGCCCAGTGAACGCTTACTTTCCGACGCTACCGTGGGAACGAAAGTCTGCCAGCCTGCGGTATTGAACTGCGCAGAGGACGCATAACGCACATGAGGCGTACAACTGAATGCAATATGTGATCTTGGCTCCTACGTTATCCGAAAGGCAATGCTACAGTGCTGCAGTGCTGCTACAGAAATCTATCACTGCTCTTCTTCAGGAATCGCTGGCGTCCACATTTCATCCAGGACAAAACCACAGAGAATGGTAAATAGGGTTTCTTTGAAGTACACTGGGTATGCTTCATGAGCAGTTCTTCTATCACGTCCATCCATCAACCATTATTGCTCCTTTGTGGACTGATTTATCAACCCCTTATATAAGTATTCACTAGAAACATAAACAGTCCCTCTTTGTGTCCACGTCCAGACCTGTAGAAATTACCACACAGTACACTCATAGTCAGAATTCAGGTAAGGGGCTGTCTTCTTCCGCACCTCTATATGATCATGTACGAAACTATAGGAAATGGCTCTGAGCACTATGGGACTTAACATCTCTGGTCATCAGTCCCCTAGAACTTAGAACTACTTAAACCTAACTAACCTAAGGACATCACACAACACCCAAAACTATAGGACAAAGATCATTTATGGCTCATGTATCTTCTCCGGGTTGCAAGTTTTGCAAGTGTCAGAATATTTACGAGAAGTCCTAAATTTATTATTAGTTCATTTTTAATCAATTCGCCGAAAGCATCATAAGCAAGCAGTTGAAGAGAAGTAGTAGCCTAATACCACAGTAAACTTAGCAAATACGAACCACAAATACAGGTCGATGTTCACGTTGAAAAATGTGTGTGTGTGTGTGTGCGTATGTGCTACGAAACCCTATACTACTCCCAAACTAATGATAATTTACCATGGCACTTTCAAGACATGCAGAATGTATAATTCTAATGACCCATAAATAAATTAGAAACGCTATCTCACTCATGAACTGAATAGAAAGTAGCCAATCAAGAGACATACTTTCATAAGTCTAGCGGAACGAAAAGAAATGGACCTGAGTATCTAATATCTGCATATTACACAGTGAACATATTAGTTCGGAAAGGCAATGGCTTACACTCAACATGTGTTAGCCTTCTGCTTAGAGCGTCGAACTCTGCAATGGGGCTGTCTCCACGATTGTGTAAGCGTAATTGCAGTACAGAAGGCCGTTAATCATGAGATTTTAAAGCCTGATGTCTTTTATACTTAACATCGTAACTGTATTTGAGTTCCGGTACTCCAATACTCAATAAACAGCAGCAATGCACCACACGTTCGCGTACCTTTCTCAGCACCTGAAACCTAATAGCATGAAGAGAACGATTGCTTGTTATTAAAATTGCCTAGTGAGAGCTCATCAGTTGAACCCTATTCATCAGAATGCTGGTAAGTCATGATGCTCGCTCACATAACGTAACAAGATGGCGGCCCAACAAGAGACCGAAACAGAAGGGTATGACAAGGTTCGTTTATAAATGAAACCGAGAGAAGTAAAAAAAAAAGGCAGTATATGGTCAGTAAATACAAATAGGTAACTTTACAGCACTGTAGGGATATTTTAATTTACAGTTCCAAGATTTGACTGTACAAGCAGGAGTTCAAATTCTTCGTAACAAACAATTTTAATTTATTGAGAAAACTTATTTTTACACTTTACGAGAGAGTAATCGTTTTAAATTTATAATGCCACAAAGGAAAGTCATGTATGAGAGAGGCAATAACCAGCTTACAAACAATTATGCAGTAGCAACATCAGAGCACCTACTTCACTTCGCAAAAGCACGTGAACCGACGCCAGCTCACGGAAAAATCTTCACTAAATACTGTCAAACTAACCTAACTGCAAAGGACTTGTAATAGTTTCACCCAATGCCTTGTAGTATCTGCTCAGCAGTATCAACATCCACCGAATAACGGCAGCTTTCGGCTCCACGTCAGAACACAGCACAACGCCTCTTCGACTTCTCCATCCAGGATGAGAACAAGTAACCAAATGGAACATACATACCAAATGGTTGAAGTGCTTCAAACAATGAAGCCCACATAACTAGCAGCCTTCGCACGACTTCTACTGGACGAGAGCAAACTGACTGGTCGAAGACTTAAAAATGTCACAGTGATCAAGCGAAGAGTTTGCTGCAGAGTTTACATCGCTTGAGCTGAACTTGTTATAGCTTATTCGGGTAGCGTATGGAAAATATAAGTATTGCGGCCTACAAGAAATAAATTATAATTTGAGGAAAATGAAAATGCTGAAAAAACAGACACGTCTCAGCGTCACAGAGGAAACTATGCGATTTTTGCATGACTCCTTTACGTCAGTCATGCGCATGCGTTAACATAGGGAGAAATATGCGCTTGTAAACAGTGATCAAAGCTTCTATCCCGTCACTAAGCACTGGAATGGCTACCAGAGCAACACTTCTTTAGTTATAAGATCGTTAAGAAGTGATAGTTCTAACATTAATGTGTACGTGCTCTCGGCCACTATTCACTATTGATATTATTTTATTCCACAAATCAAACATTTGATCTACAATGAATTCCCAGTCTTTCCTCAAATTACTCTTTAGATATCGACACTATCGTATGAACAAAATGTGGCCTATAGACATACAGAGGGGTCCAAAAAAATGTAGACACTCTTTCAAAGTTAATATCTTTGGAACAAAATGACGTATCATTGCTGTTTTGAGCGGGATCGTAGTGCATCTCTTTCTCAACAGATCTGGTTCGCGTTTTCCAGCAGATCACACTGCAGCAATGAACGAAGTAAGACTGTCGTTTGAGCAACACAAGGCCGTATTGAAGTGGTACTGGAAGAACGAAATCATGATGCAGGTACAACGGTAATGGCGTAATGTGTACGGGGCTCAGCCGCGAACGCGTACAACGGTTTATAGTTCGGGATAAATGTGAAGCCGACGGTACTGTTCAAGATTAGACTGTGCGTAAGGAGAAGTCTGGCCGACCGAAACACCAAGTCTACCTTCTAGCGCTGCTGTGTTGCAACATTTTGTTACTCACCTCAGAAATCTGAGCAGGGTGAGCGTGGAAGCGGAGTATGCCGATCAACCGTAAGACGAAATCTGAAGACTACAAAGCAGAAAGAAAGTGTACATTCCAAAATGGACACACGCTACGAGCGAGGACTACCCGGATCGAAGGATGGAGTACTACGAGTGGTTTGAAGGCAAGCTTAGCGAGGATGAACGGTTTGGAGGGATTGTTATCGGGTCTGACGAGGAACAATTCGAACTGAACGGTATTGTAAAGCGTCACAACTGCGTTTCCTGGGCTCCTGAATATCCTCACCGTAACTGGTGAGCTGTACCTTTATATGCTGCAAACATCGAATTTAGCTGCCATCCGGGACGTGTTTGGAAATGAAAGATTTTACCTACAACAAGATGGCGCTTCGCCTCGCTACCACAGAGATGCCAGTGCCTACTTGATGAAAATCTACGTAGACGATAGATAGGTCGAAGAGGAACTGCTGAGTCTCAAGACCTGACACCTCTTGACGTCTGCCTATGGGAGACATTGAATAATGAAGTCGATCAACAGAAGCCATCTACACTGAACGAGCTATGAGATATCATCGAGGCGTCCTATGCGGCTATCATACTGGCAACAATGACAGCCGCATTTCGGTCAACAGTCTACGGCATCGATGTTGTTTTGCTGCTAAGGGGGGTCACTTTGAGCACAGAAAATAATCTTCCCCCAGGTGCAAGAATTGTAACGGTATGTCAGTTTGTTCCATTAACATTGACTATTAAAGAATGTCTGCATATTTCTGGACCCCTCTGTATTCACTTGTCATTCACATTCTCTTTCTTTCTCAATTGAGCAAAAACAGGAGAAGATCAAGAATGATATAATACATCATAAAATGAAGTGTATTACACACTGCTTTGGTGCGAGGCAGAGTAATTATACTTCTACATGTAACTGAAGTAGCATTGAAAACGTTAAGAGAATTATACTGTCTTGCAAAATTCTACCATCTGTTACCGGGACCGATGATTATAAGGTGCCTGAAGAGAGTATTTAATTATTTAGTGTACATCTAGTTGGCCTGTTACATCGTACAAGTACTTTTTTCTTTAGCAATACATATATTTAACACGGAGAATAAATTCATAAATATAAGTTAAGTTTATTCGCGTCCATAGCATATAGTAGGCTGTATGAGTCCCATGGGTGTTTCTAAACGAGTAACAACAATACTTACCAAAGACAATCCTAGAGATCTCCTGGCATATATGACTTCAACACATACAAAGTTGAAGAGATTAAATATCTGCGAGTTATCAGATAATATATTTAAGTGAAGTCTCATCAGAAAAGTTTATCATAGGTATTTAAATAGTAATATAGTGTACGTAGGGACTCCAGAAAGTAAGCTACACATGTCGTCCCAGGTTTCAAGATGCCGCATTATCGGAAGAGAGTAAAAGTAGTGTGTTTCCAGCTGAAAAAGTTGTGCAGCGCTACGGATAACGTTTGCATCACAGGGTGCGAGTGAAATGGTATAGCAAACGGAAACTCACTCCTAAGTTGAAGCGAGGAAGTAGTTGAGGGCAAACCGTCTAAAATGCACACAGATTCTCTGCGAAATTGTGACGACGTATGGGCCAGATTCAATGTAGCGTCCAGCCGTAGTTAAACTGTGCCAACAACTTGACCAAGGCCGAACACACGTTTGTAATGCTGATCGGGAGTCCACATCTTACACTACGCAGTTCCAATTTTTCGGCACGCAGTGAGAACTTCTGGTGCTCCGTGACAAGGAGGAACTGAACGATTGTTAAAACCACTGTTTACAAAACAGTCGTAGGTTGCACAATATTCTTTATTATCTTAAGAACAACGCGTTTCGCCCGGGCGGGGCACCATCGGGTTATACTTTTAGTACGTTTTATACGGTACCTTGCGTTCTTGACGGATGCTTTTCGGCAGAAAATTTCTGATTTTTTAACGCGTTGTTCTTAGTATAATAAAGAATACTGTCCAGCCTACGACTGTTTTTTCAAGAGTAGCAATAGAAGGTTGCTGTTACACCACGCCAAGATGGGATGGAGTAATTTTTATGATCGTTAAAACATTCCGACAGTTGTTCATAGAGACATAGTGACTATGCTGAAAAATAGTGTCATACATGTGTGTTGCCTTTAACTGTAGTGCAGTGTTTAGTAAAAGTTACTTGGTCTGCCATAATAATGTGTAATTTAATTTTTGAAGTCTCATCGTGTATTCTTCTATTGCATGTTACGACGTGGTGATGTCGAAATAATTTGCTGTATTTAATTTAAAAGAAATCCCTTATGATACAACCTACGGTAATTTGCTCCTCGTACATGCAGTACCTTCGTTTCTTTCTTGGCTTCAAGTCCCTTTTATGATTTTAACACAGAATTAATATTGAGAGACCTTCGTATAATTCGTTATTTCTTGCGACGCAGTTGGTTTGTTCTCACTGCGCTTTCCAGAGACGTAGTAGAACTGCAAAGACGTACCTTCACTTTGCGTCTGCGTTGATAGTCAGCTTTCTAATGGTGCAATAACCTCTGAGTTTTGCGCTGGACCATGAAAGATGGCGGCCGACTACAATGTTGTATTTTCTTCTTGCTTTATTGTGATTAATAACATATTAAATACAGGCTCGACCTTCTACACTGTAGTTATGTTAATTTTGTTCTTCCTGCCACGCCTCAGATTTTTGTAGGGGCAAGTAGTAGAGAGATGGAAGTCTTAAGTTCAAAGTGTTAAGTGAAGTTACATATCTGTACATAAAGTATACATGCCTGCTTCCGGTTTATACAGGGTGATTCAAAAAGAATACCACAACTTTAAAAATGTGTATTTAATGAAAGAAACATAATATAACCTTCTGTTATACATCATTACAAATAGTATTTGAAAAGGTTTTTTTCACTCAAAAACAAGTTCAGAGATGTTCAATATGGCCCCCTCCAGACACACGAGCAATATCAACCCGATACTCCAACTCGTTCCACACTCTCTGTAGCATATCAGGCGTAACAGTTTGGATAGCTGCTGTTATTTCTCGTTTCAAATCATCAATGGTGGCTGGGAGAGGTGGCCGAAACACCATATCCTTAACATACCCCCATAAGAAAAAATCGCAGGGGGTAAGATCAGGGCTTCTTGGAGGCCAGTGATGAAGTGGTCTGTCACGGGCTGCCTGGCAGCTGATCCATCGCCTTGGGTAGTTGACGTTCAGGTTTCATAGCTAATCTTTTTCGTAGGACTCAGTTGATTGTGGAATTTGCAGCTCTCTGCTAGCTCTGCGAGTCGATTTTCCTGGGCTGCGAACAAATGCTTGCTGGATGCGTGCTACATTTTCATCACTCGTTCTCGGCCGTCCAGAACTTTTCCCTTTGCACAAACACCCATTCTCTGTAAACTGTTTATACCAACGTTTAATACACCACCTATCAGGAGGTTTAACACCATACTTCGTTCGAAATGCACGCTGAACAACTGTCGTCGATTCACTTCTGCCGTACTCAATAACACAAAAAGCTTTCTGTTGAGCGGTCGCCATCTTAGCATCAACTGACGCTGACGCCTAGTCAACAGCGCCTCAAGCGAACAAATGTACAACTAAATGAAACTTTATAGCTCCCATAATTCGCCGACAGATAGTGCTTAGCTCTGCCTTTTGTCGTTGCAGAGTTTTAAATTCCTAAAGTTGTGGTATTCTGTTTGAATCACCCTGTATTTTCGGGACATGAACGTTTCTTCAGTATTCTGCCGCAAGCAAAAATTGCGGATGCGCCTTTTGTTTGTAATGTTAGGCTGCTGCTACTGTGTTGTGATCGTTAATTTTTTGGGACTTCCATTGCCATATACACAGTTCTGGATGTCACGGTTTATAATGTCACGGTTGATGATCGAACACTGTCCCGAGGTTTTATATTAAGTCCACACTTTTCGCCATGTCCCTCGACGAAGTAGTTTTCTTCCCCCTTCACAGCCCTGATCCGCTTTCTAACTTAACAGTGTTGGTCTCCTTCTATAGTGGAACACACTGCCCTTTAGTTAAAGATATAACTGAATAAAGCGGCGTAAGTACTGTACACTTTATTACTACAACACAACCAAAAATCAAGGAATAAAAAACTTAGAAGAAAACCAGAGAGCTATCTCAGACGTAGTCGTTAAACATAACCAAAGATGCTGCTGGATCGTTCATCACAGAGGCACACACTTCTAATTACATGTTCCACTTGGGTCACCACAGATGCAACACATTGAATTGTCTTTCCACAGTCTACAAATAGAATGATTTCTGCGAAACACTTCCCAATTCTCCTCCTCTGTGTCTCTCAGATTATTGTTCCCGGCTCATATTAAGGCCTGATATCAAATTCCCGCTCACCCGAGTTTGAAGTTTCCGAAACTAACACGCACCGTTTCATTCTCGCCTCCACACGCCAGCACGGCTACCCAAAGTCTCTTCTTTTAATTAAATCATCTTATGGCTCAATTAAACTGTACAACAGCTTTAATGCGGCTAACTGAGTAACCGCATTTCATAAAACATAGATTCGATCTTTTTGCATCATACAGTCATGCCAGTCAATTACACGAACACATCCAATACAGAGAATAAATTTTACAGTTTTCTGCCAGTGTTATATCACTACGAAAATATTCCATACAATAAGGTGATGAGACCAAAGAACAAGGCACGTATGTAGACAACACGTTAATTGAACACGGATGTAAAAAAAATAAAAAAAATATAAACACTGAATCGAAACAGTAGGAAATAAGGAAAAAATTTTGTAATGTAACATTTCGTTAGAATCACAATCACCTGAGTATAAATGTCATAATTTGTTCCCGTTGCAGTTTTATTCGTCTTCCAAAATTTTTTTTCTCTTTCGTTTTTGCTTCTGCGACGCATTTGTTCAACCAGCGTTAGAAAGATGAATCAGATGCAACCAATAGAGAGGTTCACCCCAGTACCTACCATTATCCTGCTTCGCTTATTTTTAACTTAAGATCTCTACTACTATGGTTTTTTTATTTTTTGTTACATTTATACGCTTTTATTTTGCCGTTATACGTTTTACAAGGAACAAATTACTGCCTACAAAACAAACTCAACAAACGACAAAAATTACAAGTTTTACACTTTTTCCTTAGTTCATCCTTCACCAAGTCCTTAGATTCTTTTGACAGGTGCCTGCAGTCGCACAAAGGAACGTCCCATGTTCGGAGAGACCGGTGTACTGACCATAGGCTTTGTAATGGTATTTGGTCTTTCTGTCCTTCTTGCTGCCGCACGGGTAACGCTTTGGATCTTTCTTCCCCATTTTCGCTGGAGGAGGAGTCATGGCCTGGCTGCTGGAACAAGGAGCGGAGTTCTTGAGGCGCTGCTACAATGGCTTGAGAAGGAACCTGGAAGACTCCTCGTGCTTGCGAAGTTGAAGTAGGCGTAGGGTGATGGCGAGGGTTTTCAGAAATTATGTAAGTGTCAATATTGCACCAGGGGTGTTGGAGAAGTAGGTCTCTTGCTCGTTGATTCCAACCATGCTAAGTAGCGAGAATAAGATTCTTAGCGGCCGTCTTCTGCAGGTTCGGCTCACGTCGGAAATTCAGCACAATTGGTCGACAGTATCGGTACCGCCTTTGCTCTTGTCGGAGTACGTAATTACCTCAGACTACTTCTAGTCCCCAGTCGATTCGTCGATATGATCACAACCTGGTTTCTTCGAAAGTAGGACACCAAGGTGATACGGTCACAGAACCCAATTGTGCCGCTGCAGACTGGGTGGCCAATGGCCTCAGTGAATTCCTTTAGGGAGTTTCTTTCTGTTTTTCCGGATTGTTTCAACCAGAGCCGTCTTGTGGTTGGGCAGGAGCGCACTGGGCAATGGACGCTGGTGTACCAGTTGTCTGTCATTAGGTTTGTTTCCGACCCAGAAATGTTAATTATAACCTGTTAACTTACATCAGTCAGGGAATTGTTCTTATGGAAACCGCCACGAGGTCCCTTCCCGACGTACAACTCCGCGCTGGAGGCCACTTTACGCCATACTTAGCCGACTTTGACAGGATATATTGAATGAAAGAGCTCCTGCAACGGAACCTCTATAGTGTCTCGTCGTGGGTAAGTTTATCCACTGTACACCAATCTTGTCGAGTACTGAGAAGGAACCTGAATCGAGTGATGGCCATCGTCAGAGGGAAGATCTCAACACTAGTCCCGTCAGTGGCTCCGAATCTTTCCAGGTTTTTGTCGTTTTGAATCTTCCAAATAGATAGAGAAGCCTGAGAAGAGACATGACTTCTGGTTTGTCTGTCTTTCTGTATAGGTTTTCCGTATTGGTATTGCCATTTTCAGTACACTACTCGATCTTGTTGTAGGTACAGTCGACGACGATGTGGACAATCTCTGGGATAGTGAAAAGAGTAACCATTTCCTCGGGATCTTTGCATTCTTTGCGGTTCATGTTGATCCAGGAGCCTCTTTGGTGAATGTTCCACGACCTTCTGAGTGCCTGGAGATTTCTTCACCCACTTGGCGATCTCATCCTTTCCGAGACGGAAGTCTCCACATCCGATTTGGCCCTCGGTGGCATCCTCACTTGAGTTAGTGTCGCGTGCGCTCTCTGAAATTTGACCATCAGACTACTCCCACCCAATCATCATCAAGCAGCGGTTTTATCTCTGGGCCTTCTTACAAATTCTCGGCAACTTCCTCCTCTTCCTCCTCTCTTTGCAGTAGCTCTATCAGCGGTTTCCTGGTCATAAGTCAAATAATAAGGATGGAAAGGTGGAGTGCAGCAAACTTCATCGGAGAGGACGGAGATTTTTGTTCGTCAGGCTCTAGCGTGTGAATGAGGCAAACGTGTGGTTACTCGTAACCTCATAACAGTTATCTCTGTGATGCATAACCGTACGGTTAATTGGGGTACATGTGTGGTCGTAGATTATGTATATCTTTCTTGTGTCTCATCTTAGAAGCATAGGAACGTTCGATTAAGTTGTAGGTTTCATAGCTGGCTTCTGGTTTCACCAGACCGGAGGCAGTAGTTAGTTCCAATGTTTTTTTAAAGTTCGTCTTGCGATTGGTCAGTTAGACCAACGCGCAAAGTGTGGAATTTTCCACTGAACCTTTTGTTTCAATTTCTATTCGGTAAACTGGTAGGAGGCTGAGTAAGGGGCACTGGCATTTTTAGCATCGAGCCGATTGGGTGAAGTGTTTGTCGCTGCGGATCGGTGATGCTCTTGGGGGAGGCTAATATTGAAAATACTGCATGAAAAACACTGCTGCCATAATCCAAATTTTAAAATGACGTTAAACGTAAACAAAATGTAAATTAAATAAATATTATATATTTCAGGGGCTATTTTACGTCTCACTGTAACATTCATGTTGATCTCGTTAATCTACCACACAGTAAGTACAAATCCATTTTTCTACGTGATGCAGAAGTTGAGATATCAAAGATTATGGAAGCGCTGACATTTAACGATCAGTTTTCGGAGCGACCGACCGCCGGTTCCCCCACTCCTCCGATGGCTCGAGCTGACGCACTGCGCGTTTGCATGCTTCACTTCTCTACTCAGCTGCTATTACCAAAAACGAATAAAACATATCCATGTATTTCTTCCTGAAAAAATAAGTTAGTTAAAAACAACGAGCCCGACAAAGTTGCAAGTTTTCAAAGTCATTTCTTATTCCTGCAATTAATAAAATAGAAACTGTTTTAATAGCATAATAGGACAATTCTTTGGGATGAAAATAAGTCCAAAACCCTTATTGTAAGGCCATCCGCTGATAAGATCTAGCCAATTATCCAGTCTTTCTTTAAAAAATCGCTAACGGCCTTGCACCAGTGGTAACACCGGTTCCCGTCAGATATCCGAAGTTAAGCGCTGTCGGACTGGGCTAGCACTTGGATGGGTCTGCCGAGCACTATTGGCAAGCGGGGAGCACTCAGCCCTTGTGAGGCAAACTGAGGAGCTACTTGATTGAGAAGTAGCAGCTCCGGTCTCGGAAACTGGCATACGGCCGGGAGAGCGGCGTGCAGACCACAGCCCCTCCATATCCGCATTCAGTGACGCCTATGGTTCTGAGGATGACACGGCGGCCGGTCGGCACCGTTGGGCTTTCGTGGCTTGTTCAGGAGTAGTTTTTTTTTAAATAATCGATCTCTCGAAAACTAGTTAGTATTTTTGAATTTTTCAAACAAGTGGAAACGTGAATGTTAACGAGTTATAGAGAACCAGATTTTTAACGGTCGAAACTTTAGAAAGCAATCGATAGATTTTTTATCCCCTACAACTTCCTCATTTAACATTTTTCGATCCGATCTATAGATTGTTACTTTTTTTTTTGCCGTGGTCGCCATCATGGATCGATTTTCATGAAGAAGAAACCCTATCTAAAATTTAATTTCCTATGTATCCATATTACTCCTTCTCAGGTGACAATTTTTACAAATTTATCATTAGGACTAGTTTTGGATGCGCCAGACCAACTTGTGCACGATTCTCCACGACAACCGGCACTTCCCCTACCACTTACAACGCGTTCACGCCTTATTACTCCACGTCGACAGGTTTGTCGCTGGTTCGTGGCACAGGCCACCATGGATATGAAATTTCTGTCATCCTTTCTGTTTGCTGATGGGTCTACCTTTATGATGGACAGAATTGTGAACATTCATAGCATCCACCTGTTGCTTACGGAGAGCCCCATGCTGTGGTGGCAGCGAACCACCAGCACCCGTTCAGCCTCAGTGTGTGAGAGGGGGATTATTGGCACTGCCTCGTGAGACCAGTCATCGGTCCCCAATGTCTCATAGGAGGGGCACATCTGCACCTGTGCGAATGATCTGGCCTCCCCTGTTGGAAGAGGTGTCTCTGCTGGTACGATGGGTAGTGAAGCTTCTACCTGATGGTGCTCCATGTTACTTTCACATTTCCGTGCTGAGGCATCTCAACGACAGCTACCCCTATGGATCGAACGAGGTGGTCTAACGGCATGGTCCGCTCGCTCGCTGGACCTCAACCCTCTAGATTTCTACTTGTGACAGCACCTGATAGAAGTGTATGCAGAGACCATCCCCGACGTTCAGACTCTAGGGCAGCGCATTCATGCTGCCTGAGACGCCATTCATTTGCAGGATGGCACATTTGAACGAATGCGTCAGTCTTGGTATGCCGAGTTCACCCGTGGTTAGAGGCCCGTGGCAGTATATCCAAACATACTTTTGTTTCGGGCTCTTATCACAGAATGTCGTGAACTGGATTGTGCTGTGCAGGAGTCAAGAATTAATAAATACTCTGTAGCACGCAGTTTCACGCATATGAGCTTTTTTTGCTCGTTACCGATCCATATTCCCTCAGTAGTTTATCCCCATTTAGAAAAATCACCTTGTATATTTAGCCGTAGGTCAAGGAACTGCCACCCCATCCACCACACGTTTCACCCAGGAAACAAGCTGACATGTTGGGCGATATCAATTCAGTAAGAAATAAAATAAATTCGTGACTCATCTCCATAAAAAAGTAATAGAAGACCTCACAACTCTGCGTCATGAGGTAATAGCACCAGTTAGCACTGTGGGTGGGGGAGAGCGAGGAGGAAATAAGGAAGGTAAGGGTAGAGGACGCAGACTGGCACCGCATAATGGCCGGGTATCGATTTCGTATTAGGCAGCGACAGGAGAGCGGACTAATGATGTGTGCCACCAGAGGCTAAGAGGGCTGGCAGTTCATTGATCACCAGGCTCTGAGGGCTCTGTTTGCGTAGCGACGTGGTGCTCAGTCATTTCTCAACAACCGAGGGCGACAGAGGTAGAAAAAAATACACCGTGGCGTCTAAGAAAGATACGGCTGTGTAACTTGTTATCCTTTTCGCTGAACAAAATTTGTGTGCTATAGTAGTGGAGAGCACTCTATCTTTCAAGAATAACATGAAGATTTTCTAAACAAATGAACATATCCTTGTCATTTTCGTCCAGATAAGCTACAAAATAGTCCTTTCTGAGCAACAGGTACGAGCAATTCCTTGTCACAGCATTGTCAATAATAACGGACTTTTAGGGCCTCACTGACAAATTCAAGGACGATAAATCACACTATGAGGACTGTTTTGTAGTTGTGGAACATAAGCATTATGACCTGTTATTCACGGTTCATGCACATGACTGAGGCTCATTGGCTGTGGCACGATACAAAATATTGCCAACTCTTAGTTAGATGTTGTACTGCTTCTCCTCTTCCAGTATTTCTCAACATTTGCTGTCGTGTTCTTTGCGTCTGTGGTTCTACACCCAGTATGGACTACGAGTGTCTTATCGCTTATATGATTATATATTACAATGAGCTTAACGAAGGAATCAAATGGATGAAAATTATTTTGAAATGCAAAGGTTCACATATGATATGTATATGCTGATTAAGGCGACAAATAAAAATTTGTACTAACGCTGGGATTCGAATCCAGGTCTCCCACTCATTAGGCAGAAACGCTAACCATCACACCTTCCTGGCACAGTGGTTTGCATAACTACGTGGACAACTGTAGTACGCCTCCCTCCTCAATCCAAATTCCCATTCTCGTGTCAGCCCACTTGGCGTTCTCCTTAAACTCGAACAGCATTGCAGAGGTTCTCCAACTGTACTGAAACAGCACCTCAGCGTCGAACGGAACGGGAGATCCCAATGTGTTTCACCTCCAGTACGTGGAGCCTATATATAAGAGGGTTTTCCGGTTTAATGGTTTCAAAAAAATTGTTTTCTTTTTGCGTATTTTGTCTACTTGTAGTGTTAAGAATATTGGATCAAAATGATTTAGTCGGGAAATTATTCCCTATATCTTAAAATCAAGTCTCAAATGAAGTACATATATACCCATTATAGCTCCTCTCGACGCTTGGGCGTTTGCGACTCCGATCGATATTTCGCTGTCTGTGAGATTATTGTAACATTCTAGGTCGAAGATAATAGCCACATAGGCGTTGTATTATATACTATATAGTCTTGTATAGGTACTATACTATAGGTGTTGTATAGGTACTATACTATAGCTGTTGTATAGACACTAAAAATGTTCAAATGTGTGTGAATTCCTAAGGGACCAAACTGCTCAGGTCATCGGTCCTAGACTTACACACTACTTAAACTAACTTCTGCTAAGAACAACACACACACACCCATGCCCGAGGCAGGACTCGAACCTACAGCGGGAGGGGCCGCGCAATCCGTGACATGGCGCCTCAAACCGCAAGGCCAATCCGTGCGGCGTTGTATAAATACTACATGAGTGTTGTACTTGCCCAGTCAGTGTCTCAGGTATATGCTTTCGACAAAAGTGAGGTGAAAAAAAGCTGTTATGATGATTCTTCAACACAGCAGTTCAACGAATTACAAACCGCAGCACGATTACTCTTCTGAAAGTCGGTGTAAATGGAAGCAAGCCCAGAAGCTATTGCTGATCTGTACACACATCTGACCGACAACAGTCTGATGAAGAGATACCATGAAAATTACATGCACAACAACAATGAAGCACTGAATTCATTAATTTGGTTCAAGTGGTTCAAATGGCTCTGAGCACTATGGGACTTAACAGCTGAGGTCATCAGCCCCTGGAACTTAGAACTACTTAAACCGAACTAACCTAAGGACATCACACACACCCATGCCCGAGGCAGGATTCGAAACTGCGACGGTAGCGGTCGCGCGATTCCAGAATGAAGCGCCTAGAACCGCTCGGCCGCACCGGCCGGCCATTAATTTGGACTTACGCTCCAAAACACATGTCTTCGAGTGTAAGAGTCATCCAAATTGCTAACAACAGGGGGTGCCTCATTTGTAATGTCGGATTTATGGATGTCTGGCATAACATGAAAGTCATGGGAGTCGTAATCGGCACCCCGGCTTGCTCATTCACTACGAAAAGCGGCGCGAAATGCCTCAAGCGTTCGGACCAGCGATCGTTAAAGAGCAGCATCGAGTCTACAACTGCGGCTAGAGAGACGTTCGCTCTAGAAAATATCTTAGAAGAGGAAGATTGTTTGTCTACAGCTCGTGGCCGTGCGGTAGCGTTCTCGCTTCCCACGCCCGGGTTCCCGGGTTCCCGGGTTCGATTCCCGACGGGGTCAGTGATTTTCTCTGCCTCGTGATGACTGGGTGTTGTGTGCTGTCCTTAGGTTAGTTCGGTTTAAGTAGTTCTAAGTTCTAGGGGACTGATGACCAAAGATGTTAAGTCCCATAGTGCTCAGAGCCATTTTTGAAGAATGTTTACTCTGTGGAACAGGAATTGCAGATTCATCCAAGTTGAAAAATTGTAAATAAGGATACACAAAAATCTAACTCAGAATATTAAAAACGTATTTCTCGAGACAACGTTTATTGAACTTGTTCGCATGATTCAAAAATATTGCTCAGTAAAATAGGGTACCAGTTTGGATTTAATGCAGTAGCCATTTCTAATTTCGGTGCGAACGTCAAAAAACCAATACATTTTTCAGTATGTCTGTTAATAATTTACATTTAAAGTCAACAAAATAGTCAACCGCTCAACTGCGCGGTCATCAGCGCCCATACCAAGTCCCAATTTTTACCCAATCCAATTATTTTTTACACAGTCCAATCTAGTCACTGTCATGAATGATGATGATGATGATGATGATGATGATGATGATGATGATGATGATGATGAAATGATGAGCACAACACAACCACCCAGTCCCCGGGCAGAGAAAATCACAAAACAACCGGGAATCGAACCCAGGACTCTGTGATTCAGAGGCAGCACCGCTAGCCACTTTTTTTTAGGCTCATTTTGTTCGTTATTGATCGTTGTATTTGTTCGGGGCAGACATCCCATGACGCTTGTTCGAGTTCATCGTTGATCCACTCATTACAGAGGGTAGCTACCCCTCTGACCGAACACCGTGCCGGCTAGACCACGAGCTGCGGACCACTTACGATGTGAATAATACTATCTGACTACAACTCACTGGACTGACACATAGTCAACGGCGAACTACAACTAATGCGCTGTATATGTATAGAGTTGTGATGTGCTGTTTGCAGGGGTGAACACTGTATGTTGTGAGCAATTCGCATCCAGTGTTCCTGCCAAGCAGGAGGATCGCAATGCTTACTACACACCACGGGGAGTCTGCAAAGCGGTGAACTGCGCACCACAGTGGGGTCTCGGCTGAAGTACACCGGCCCCCACTGCTTGATGTAGGACCTGGAACTGCGGCTCTAAACTAGATGCAAAACTGCAATGCCACGCAAACCAAGGCACTCAGTCAGAAAATTAACTCAGATTTGCCTCGCAACAACAAATCGAAAATCGACCACAGCTGCTCGCTCCTAACACCAAATGTATGCGGATATCTCACAACACTTACATTTTTGTTTGATTAAGAGTCTCACTCCGGCAGCCTGACCACGTTTGTCCTCTGCCACCGCCTTCCCACTACTCACTGGCCTTCTCTCGAAAACCCCTGTGATCCATATGGAGCTCCTTCGAAAAGCTCAATCCACCAATGGCGGTGTGTTGAATGGTGTTTCTCGCCAATAACATATTTTTTAATGCCCGATGCTACCTGCCTCCAACAGATGGACAGATCCTTTTACACCAATCCTCTTTCTATTATGGCATCGAACATGCACCCTCCGGTACACGGCCTATCACAGCCAGCTCACCAATTCAAGACATACTGGCAGATTCACCATTCATGTGGGAACACTGGCATAGAAGTCTAGATGTCCCTCAAAAGATGCAGTACTTTTTGGAAAGCCTGTGCGGCCGACGTCAAGCTTCGCTGACCCATTATGGCGCCTGAAGCAAAATGTTTTCTTAGACTGACTGATAAGATTTTTCAGGAACGCCAAAGAAAGACACTCTTATGGCTACCAGCGAAAGCTGAGACGCACTCACTCCTCTGCAGCAGTCAGTTACTAGCATCCCCCGCCGACGCTATCCGGCGAAGGGGGCGTAACAACTCAGCCTCCAGCCTCTGCACACAAATGCCCCATGCCCCATGCCCCATGCCCCATGCCCCGCGAAGTACGGGTACCTGTGGAGCGCAGGCAAACTCCCTGCTACTATGGCCCATCCACCACCGTTCTTCCCAGAGGGAGAAGCAGTAACCAAGACTCTTCCTGGCAGCGCGGGGTTGCCGCGTGGTCTAGCCCCCTTGCCACGATTCGCGCGGCTGCCCCCGTTGGAATTTCGAGTCCTCCCTCGCGTATGGGCGTTTGTGTTCTTCTTAGCGTAAGTTAGTTTGATTAAGTAGTGTGTAAGCCTAGGGACCGATGACCTCAGCAGTTTGGTCTCATAGAAACTTACCACAAATTAAAAAAAAAAAAAACCTCTTCCCCCTTTGCCCCAGCACACCTTAGCTCAACACTTCGCTCTGTCTAAATTGTCAGTAATAAAGTGGGTGTCCTCCTACTATAGGCGACCGCTGCACCCAACAACAGCCGTAGCTCTCTATAAGGAAGACACGTTTCCAATAGGAGCAGAATTCCTTCATCTCAAAATACTGCATGCAAAACTTCGTGTCTGTCAGTCCTCTATACTGGTCGTTGATTTGATCACTGTGCCTCGTTCATGTGACACGAGTGCTCTAATCTGCGTGTGGTCCACAGCTGATCAATTTGATGACAAAGGCGAGCCCAAAGGACCAGCCACTTTTCCAGTTCATTGGGAAATGCCAAGTATCACTTCTGTTCTGCTCAATCACTTTCTGTCGATTACTACGAACTGTGACGTTTCTGGAAGGAAATGACGAATCCAGATGCACAGCTGAGGAGATATTCCATAGGCACCCAATCTGAACGGTAGGAATAATCTTCTGGAAATCTATAAATACGCAATCAGTTTGAGATTTTCTGTTGACAGAGCTTATCATTTCATAAGAATAAAGATTGAGTTGTGTTGTGCAGGAACGATATTTTCTGAGTCAGTGCTGATTGTGTATCGATATATCGTTTGATTCGAGGTAATTCATAATGTTCGGACTCAGCGTATGTTCATAACTCCTTCTGCAGACCGACATAAGTGATATGGGTCTGTAATTAAGCTGATAACTCCTATTTTCTTCGTTGAGGACCGATTTGATCTGCTCAACTTTCCAGTTTGTGGGTACAGATCTTTCACCGAGTGGGCTGTTGTATGTGCTAAGTTCAAATGGCTTTAGGCACTATGGGACTTAACATCGGAGGTCATCAGTCCCCTAGACTTAGAACTACTTAAAGGACATCACACACATCCATGCCCGAGGCAGGATTCGAACCTGCGACCGTAGCAGCAGCGCGGTTCCGGACTGAAGCGCCTAGAACCGCTCTGCCCCAGCGGCCAGCGTGTGCTAAGTATGGAGCTACTGTCCAGTGTAAAAGGAACTAGAATACTTGTTTATTAAGCGTGTCCGCAGCTCGTGGTCGTGCGGTAGCGTTCTCGCTTCCCGCGCCCGGGTTCGATTCCCGGCGGAGTCAGGGATTTTCTCTGCCTCGTGATGACTGGGTGTTGTGTGATGTCCTTAGGTTAGTTAGGGTAAAGTAGTTCTAAGTTATAGGGGACTGATGACCGTAGCTGTTAAGTCCCATAGTGCTCAGAGCCATTTGAACAATTTTTTTATTAAGTGATCTGAGTTGCTTCGCTACGCTGAGGATGTCTACTTCTAATTTACTCATGTCAGCGGTAGTTCTTGGTTCTAATCCTGGAATTTTTTTTGTCTTTTTGATAACGGCATTTCATAAATAATTTTCTCATATAGGAGTTGACTACACAGATGTAACACCGCAATACACACACTCATTAAGATTTTTGTACCGCGCCTGGTAGGCGGCGTGTGGGTCTGATCCTGAAAAATGAAGGGTAGGACGAATGTAGGCAGCTAGAAGGAGCATGTGAGGTAGAACACTTGGTACTGCAATTAAAAGTGGTTTTACTATATCACCACACACTAATTTGTACTTTACTTTGGCTGAGATGAGCACGTAGGTGCGAAGCTGTACATTAAGTTACATAGGCAAAATCTGTAGTGGCTCGCCCACTATTAAATAGAAACAATGTTGCTTGGTCGTCTTCTCGGAATCAAATGGGCTGAATCTGGAGCGGCTCTCGTAGAGCTGCACAGCGCCGGCTAGAGGGCGCTGTCGTCTGTGTCGGTGTCGTAGTCTTCGACCATAGATACTAGTAGACTGGCCTTGCTGTGGAGAAGCAATAGGGCTGGTGTGGCTCCAACATAAACCACGTGACTGTTGGCAAAACGTGGCGTGATTTCAAATGAGCGGTCTGCCATCCTAAGTTTGTATCGCATTTTACCCACACTTCTCAACTGACTGCCAAATGCTTCCAACAAAAATTACTTTTTTATTTGCGAAAAATTATGTCAGAACTACATTTGACCTGGACTTGTTCACAGTACCATTTATAAAATCTAACAAATACATCGAACGCAGCGGGACGAAATTACTATAAACTATCGATTAAAGTAAAATGTCGTTAAAATTCTTGTAAAGAGTGGGCTCGTGTCAAAACTTTAAACACTGGATTCGCCGCGTTTGGAGCTCTAAATGGTTCAAATGGCTCTGAGCACTATGGGACTCAACATCTTAGGTCATAAGTCCCCTAGAACTTAGAACTACTTAAACCTAACTAACCTAAGGACATCACACACACCCATGCCCGAGGCAGGATTCGAACCTGCGACCGTAGCAGTCCCGCGGTTCCGGACTGCAGCGCCAGAACCGCTAGACCACCGCCGCCGGCTTTTGGAGCTCTAGTCACTTATAAAAGAAAATGGGATATGGGAATTATGTCAACTATAGGTGCCAAAATTGTCGACTTTAGGAGCAGGTGTATTTTAGAGTATCAATTTTAGGTGCACTTCAAAGGTTCAGTTCCTACTATTTTTACAAAAGTTTTATCAGTTTGAAAAAAAAAAGATATTTATTTGAATGGTGAGACTTTGAAGTTTCAGAAAATAATTTTGGAGCCTACATTTATTTAATAGTATTAGAAGGTAGAAAAAAATTCTTTCATGTGTCGACTATAGGTGCTCTTACCTTATTATAATCTCACTTGTATATACAAAAAGGCGCGTATGTGCATATGGCTAAACATTTTTCCGTTTCAGGGCCTGTATCCAAAGCTGCCTTCGATTTTCATCCTTAGGAAACCTATGAGTAGGAACGAGAAACAGTTATACTTCCTTCTGTAACCGAATTATCACCGATACTTTCCAAAATGTAATATGAATCTGGCTTTACAGGCATCACTTTCAACACTTTAATTTACGTGATACTCTATTGCAAGTGCAAAAAACATACAAAAGTCACTTCAGCAGATTTCAATAAACGCAACACGAAACAACCATGTTTTGCCAACATTCACGTGACTTTAGACCAGAGATGTTGGAGCCACGAAAATGACGTCAGGGCCAGTCTATTATATTTGTGGTCGAAGGTCGTAGTGCCAACCTAAGAACTTGCACCTACGCCGTGGCTATCCATACCACAACGATCACCTGAACTAAGCAGATACACTTCCTACACGACACTCACACTTCTGGAAGGAAAGCTGTCACTGAGAGGGATGACTAATCAATTAGCTGAATCTACGCCATGGGGTCGCCCAGTCAATCATGTCATAAGACAATCATGTCATAAGATAATCAATGTATTGTGGATAGTAACAACCCACCACTCTCCTTAGAGGTACATCGGACTCTAACCTTGCTTCTGACATGTTGGAGATGCATTTCGTGTTCGTGATGTTAGTTTACCGTGACACATGCTTCAAATAGCGGTATCAGACTGCTGTCGAGAGCTTTATGTCGGTTGACATGGCGCCTTTCGAGCTGCCAGAAGCCAGCACAGCGTTCGTGATCGGCCGAGAGCCGGTGTAGAGTTTTATTGTGCCGACGGGGAAAATCCGGCGAGTGAAGGCACTCGACACGGGCGTGAATGCGAACGTCCCGGCCGCATCGGCTGAATGTGGGGCACCTGGGCGGGCTATTGCCTCTCCCATTGTGTGGCCGCCTGGCGCAGAATGGTGGACGCCTGGCGGATGGGAGCGCGCGCCGTATTGACATTCTTGTCCACTCCACTGAACTGCGCCACCTGCCGCGGACGCCACGCCACTGAATGGGACGCGGCAGCCGCCAGGTCGCGCCCGCTATCAGCGCAGGCGACGTGTCACGGCGGCAGTGAAGTCTCCTCACCCCGTCTCTCCCTACACCCTCCTCCCCCCCCCCCCCCTCGACCCTGCTTTCCCCCGCCCTTCGCTCTCAAGCTCTTCGCTATTATTGGACGATGTTTCACGATTCGCCTAGAAGAGAGCAGCGTATCAACTGCTAAATATCTGTGCTTCGTACTGTAATACAGAATGTGCACAACGTCTTTTTATGATTACAAAAATGTACGAGGGGCGTTCAGAAAGTAAGCTCCGATCGGTCGCGAAATGGAAACGACTATGAAAATCCGATAAAGCTTTGCACAGATGTGTTGGGTAGTGTCTCTAGTATAACCCCAGTTAGCATCACGTCGCTCTTCTCATTTCTGAGCTCGCAGTGAGTGCGTAAAGATGTCTAGAAAATAGTGTCTGCCGCCAAGTACGAGGGCCTGGTGAGAAATTTCGCCTGAAGCTATGCAGCTAACATTACATAACTGTCGTGCTGTTTCTTCTTCAAGACAATTCTCAGCCGCATTCTGCAGGGGCAATGAAGATGCTCCTGCATCGTTTTCAAATGGAAATGTGAGATTACCCACAATACAGTCCGCAATTGTCTCTCCCTGAGTTTCATCTCTGGTCACATGAACCGCTGTCTTTGAAGACAACATTTTGACACAGACAACGAGGTGTAGGCCAGCGTGGAGAATTGGCGGAAAGCACTGGCGGCTGCCTTCTATGATGAGGCTATTGAAAAGTTGGTACAACGCTATGACAAAAGTCTAAGTCAGAACGGCGACTACGTAGAGAACTAGCTGAAAGGTGTAGCTAATTGTTACAAGTAAAACATTTCTGATGTTCACTGTGGTTTCAATTTGGCAATCAATCGTAGCTTACTTTCTGAACAGGCCTCGTATGTCTAAGGAAATACGAGGGATGTTCAAGAAGAAAATGTACTGTGACCATAATGCGGTGTGTTTCTTTTGTATTTGATTTCTGCGGGTTGGTTGAATGAGTGTCTTTTTTTTTGTTTTTTTTTTTTTTGGGGGGGGGGGGGGCGGTGGAGGATGCCCTGACCAGGTAAGATCGGTAGTACGTAAACATACGATGTAGTGACCAGTAGCGCGTAAATATATCGGTAAAGGAGCCCGCAAATTGCGAGCCACGTGCTGTGACCCGCATCCTACTCGCGCAAAGAATAACACCTACCGACATTTTTTCGCGAATCAAAAGGGTTCATGGCTAAATTGTTATGAACAGAACGAATGTGTTTAAATGGTGTAGGGAGTTTAGTGGAGCTAAACAAAGGTTCATGACGAACAGAGGAGTGGAAGACATTCCATTTTGACTGCAGAAAATCGAGTTAACTTTTTGTGAAGAGCCGGCAGCGGTGGCCGAGCGGTTCTAGGTGCTTCAGTCCGGAACCGCGCTACTGCTACGGTCGTAGGTTCGAATCCTGCCTCGGGCATTGGTCTGTGTGATATCTTTAGATTAAGTGAGATTTAAGTAGTTCTAAGTTCTAGGGGACAGATGACCTCAGATGTTAAGTCCCATAGTGCTCAGAGCCATTTGAACCTTTTTTTTTTTTTTCGTGAAGACCACCGATTGACAGTGGATGGAAGTCCTGCGATGTTCCCACAACTCCCCATAACTCTCACAGAAACACAGCGGTACCGGAAACTGTGCGCGAGATAGGTCACCAAACAGCAGATAGAATAGTACAAGAAAAATCGTGTCAATAGCGCCCGGGAGTTTCTTAGCGACTTGAATTGGAAATAGAGCATTTTCTGAGCTCTATTACGGCTAAAGAAGAAAGGAGGATGGCTCGTTCCACGCCAGGGGGAAAAAGATAGTCGTCACAGTGGCCTTACACGATTTCTCCATCTGCCAAAAAATTCGAAGTCCAATTTCGGGCAAAAAATCGTGGCACAATGTTTTTGGCCTCAACAGGCATCTATTTGGTCCAATATCTGCCTCAGGGGAAGACCATCAATGCACAGCGATATTGAGAGACCCTAAGAAAACTCAAAATCAGCATTCAAAACAGAAACAGGGGAATGCTGACGAGGAGCATGCTTGTTGCACAACACCCGTCCACACGCAGCCTTAGCCATCAAAGTACCACTGGTGTCATTTGGTTCGCATGTTCGGAGTCACCCTCGTTTTCCCCTGACATGGTGCCCGTGGAATATCATCTTCTTATCTCCCTGGAGGTACATTGAGCGAAATGAAATTTTCAGCTGACGATCAGATGCAAGAAGATGTTCCGAAGTGGGGGAAGACGCCTAAGGGAGAGTTTTTCGAGGAGGGCGATGATGATTATGTGGAAAAATAGTACCCAAATTTTTTTAAATACACTTTTGCTAAAATGTATAAAAAGCTAGCACATTTACTTTCTAAACATGCCTCGTATACCTGGCACAGCTGTGCTGGTATTCCAAATGGTAGCTTAACTCACGTAGTTTTCTATGGATACAATTCCACGTGTACTCCTTTCATTGCCCTTAGAAAATCTGTGTGACACTCAATTTCTTTCCATGTATTTGTCAAAATCTCTTCCACCACGACCTCTACAGCAGAGTTAGCACATCATGAAATGGCAAAACAACACATTCTCCTTAACATTGCCTCACATAATAAAGTCAAGAGAGGTTAAGTCTGATGAATGTGGTGCCCATGATGCTGGACCGCCTCTACCGGTCCATCTACCTGTAAAGGTTTTATTCAAGAAATGGCGAACAAATAACCACCGTGGAGTGGCGCATCATCTTGTTGAAACACAGCCCTTCCTTGAAATTCCTCTGAGGTGCAGCACCAAGTACCTACATGACCAGGTGAACTGCTGCTGTAATGGTAGACTCAATGAAAAGGAACGGTTGAACAATTATGTTGTGCAATAAGTTGCGCTACACATTCTCATTTCACCAGCATATTCCTAGCAAACTCAGCACTTCTGAGTCTATCGAATGGTTGCATAGCCTTCTGGAGTTGCCTTTCGTCGGGTTGGAAATGCAGCCGTTTGTGTGAAATCTTCACAAGTAAAATCTTCACCACAGTTTTCTGATGTATGCCTGCTTTTCTGGGAACATGACGTATCAGTTTCCGCGGATTGCAATGAAATGCTGTAAGCACGGTATCAACAGCGTCTCCTCACACTCCAGGTCTACCATTTCTTGCAGTGTCACCAACACTGCGAGTCCCTTTAAACTTTCCACACCATCGTCTAATGATCAACTCTGGTGGATTTCGACCATGGGCTCTTCGGAACTGTCGCTGAACGGAAATTGGCGACCGTGTTTCATGAAATGACAAAACGCACGCATTGCGCTTTCTCCTTCATAGACGACATTGTGACAGCAGCACCCCCAAATTACGTTAGCTGTGACAAGAGAGAAAGAGAACAAATCAGTTGCTGTAAGAGAACATGTAGCAGGTTACGAAATTTATTCGCCAGTTGCGGATTCTTGTGACATTAGCTGTATTAGGTATGGAAATAATGCAAGTGGAAAATCCGATTTCGAGTCCCGTTCCGGAAAAAATTTTCATGTATCTACCAGTAGGTAATATTTCCGAACCTAATACGACTGATGTCAAAAGGATTGCCAAATGGTGAATAAATTTCCTGATTTTAATACAGTTCTTCACGAATGCCTGGACGAAAAGACATTGTAAAATATGTAAACATGTAACAATTCACGCTCAAAAGCGTCATGAGTTAAATTGCAGTTCAGAAAAACTGTCATAGACACGCCTCGCCTTGGCCGTCAACACTGATTTTGGATTGTTGATGACTGGAAACGTGTTTCCTGGTTGGACGAGTCTCGTTTCAAACTGTATAGAGTGGATGGATGTGTACGGGTACGGAAACAGCCTCATGAATCTATGCACCCTGTAGGTCAGCAGGGAACTCTTCAAGCTGGTGGAGTGTCTGTAATGGAGTGGAACGTGTGCAACTGGAGTGATACGGGGCCCCTGATACGTCTAGATACGACTCTGATAGGTGACACGTACATAAGCATCCTGTCTGATCACCTGCATCCATTCACGTCCATCATGGATTCCGGTGGACTAGGCAATTCTAGCACCACAATGCGACACTCCGACACACCCAGATTACAACAGAGTGACTCCAGGAACACTCTTCTGAGTTCACACATTTCCGATGGTCATTAAACTCTCCAAACATGAACATTATTTAGCTATCTCGGATGCCGTGCAACGTGCTGTCGTACGGCTTGATGGACAGCCCTGCAGGATTCATGGCGTCAATTCCTTCCAGCATTACTTCAGACATTAGTCGAGTCTATGCTACGTCGTGTTGCGACACTTCTGCGAGCTCGCGGGGGCCCTACATGGTATTGGCCAGGTGTACAGTTTCTCTGCCTTGCGAGCTAACATCCCAAAGGTGTTCGGGCTCAAACTCGTCTAGGGTTTGAACCGCACTTGTCGCATTACTCGCACTAAATTAGACACTGTTTACCCTTTGGTTAAATAGTCTGCCTGATGGCAAGTTTGCGAAATACGAAGTTAACATGGCATTTAATAACAGTAATAATAATATCGGGAACTAAATTAACAACCCATAAATGATGCAGGGCACACAGTTGCGATTTGCTTGGAATAATTCGTAAAGCAAACTAATAGCGAAAGTGGTCGTATTTAGAATTACTGTTACACTCGAGCGCATATCCATTTCACACATTTCGATCATATACAATGTCACTGCGAAACACAAGTCTAATATTCCACCTCGTTATCTTCGCGAAGCCGGTCGAAGTGGCCGTGCGGTTCTAGGCGCTACAGTCTGGAACCGACCGACCGCTACGGTCGCAGGTTCGAATCCTGCCTCGGGCATGGATGTGTGTGATGTCCTTAGGTTAGTTAGGTTTAAGTAGTTCTAATTTCTAAGGGACTGATGACCTCAGAAGTTTGGTCCCATAGTGCTCAGAGCCATCTTCGTGAAATGTTGGAGTTCACACCAGGCGCGCGGCTGCTCACCGCTCAGAGACTAAGTCCCACGATAACACACAACGCGAAAATTTCTAAGTCGTTTAACTTCCTAGCTACGTAAAGATCGACCGCCCGCATTCGCGTCTCCACCAGCACTGTTCCCTTTGTTGTGTACACTATAACTGCCCCTCCCTGCCCGTCACCGGCCGCGTTTTTCCGCCCGCCGAACATCGTTACTCAACTTACTAGGGCAGTTCCCTTTCCTGAAGCCGTCCATCTGTTTAGCTACTGCTTATTCCATAATATTTTACTTTTTAACATATTACATAATCAAAACTTTACCACTTTCACGTTCTAAATCAAGTAACTCTAATATCCATTACATAATAAGTGTTAAATTCCTTTACATAAAACCAATACAATTTCCTTCTTAACTTTCAATGTCACGGCCAGTAACCTTGCACCAATGTGCTTTCTGATAAATGGATAAAGAACGAAAGTAACTATTATGCACTAAACTTTACAACAAATATTCTATTAACTAATGATTCAATAAGGCGACATGTTGTCATCGTTCTATGTGTTTTATGTTGAGGAAATGATGAGCTGATGCTTATCTGAAAATACTGATAATTTAAATTTACTATATCTTTCAAACAAATAAAGTTACAGAGTTGATATTTACGAAGTCTGTCATTTTAATGATGCGCTTCTATATGAAATGTCGATCTTTAAGATGGACCAAATCGTTCAGATTTTAGCATTCAGGTCTTTGTTACAAAACTAGTTAATTTCACTTTAACAGTAAATCATGAACTATTATAGATATGATCCATATTCAAGTTTTATTGGGATCACCATGAAAATTTATGGAGGATGGTAGATTAAAATTACTGTGGCTTGATTCCCTGAATTACTACACAATTAAATAATTTTCATAAATGTTTCCCTTTATGACCGATCTCAGGTCCGCCATATTTAACAGTGCTACGGATCCCTGGCCACAAAAGCCTTCTCCTGGGTTTCCCTATGACGTAGGCTCTTGTACACAACAGCGCTTATGCCTCAATAAACAACAGACGCCTGTGAGTTTCCCCATTTCGTGGTGAATGTGCACTCTTTGTAGCAAGCGGCCCTGGACGACAGGGTTGGTTTCACAAGTCCTGTAGGCTGACTCTTTCAGCTATATGCTCGTTAACTCACAGTCTCGCCAGTGTAGTTACGCTGGTACGAAACAAAGTGATAAGGGAAAGAGGAAGAGTCAAGTGTTCACTGTACGATATGCCGAAAGTGACGATTACAATGGAATGTACACCCTCAGCTGCTTACAGGCGTTGACATACGTCAACGGGGACGGATGAAAATGTATGCCCCGACCGGGACTCGAACCGGGGATCTCCTGCTTACATGGCAGACGCTCTATCCATCTGAGCCACCGAGTACACAGAGGATAGCGCGACTACAGGGATTTATCTCTGGCACGCCTCCCGCGAAACCCACATTCTCAACGTATTGTCCGCACTACATTCGTAGTGCCCCCACCCATTATACTCATTACTCGCGGCGCGTTGTCGATTCCCGTAAGAGTTCGGGCACTGTTTGTGCATTCGCACAGAAGAAGAAGATGGTCAGGTGGCCGGTAAGCCTTAACTATATATTTATTAAGATGGTATCTGTTCTTTCGGATATTTTAGTCTTTGTCCAAATCAACATCCAGTCTCCACATTAATTCTTCCATCGCCTACAATCCTCCGTATTAACATGAATTACACGTAAATGTGTCCATTTGTACTGTAAAAGCAGGATACGAGAGGGGCCCAAATGTGTTTTGCATTTTCTAGGTGGAAGGCAGAAGTTCTGTTACAGTTCACTTACGTTACGCCTTGTAATAGATGACGTGTTCCGGCACAGAGATGTCTCAGATCGCGATGTCTTTCTTCTTGAAGAGAGGTTGTAAAATAAATTGTGAGGTGACTAAGGCTCTTTGCTCTACTAAATAATCTTATTAGTTAGAAATTAGGGAAGCCAGTAGCTTTCCTGCTTTATTTGTGATAACGAGAAGTTTTGCATACTTTCGATTTCAAAGTAACAGTTTCACACCTTCTTAGAATCTGTCACACTCCTGTTTCATGAAGTGACGTAAAAAACGTGTTAACAAAAATTATACACTGTTGATGCAGTCTTCTCTTGCTTGCACTCAGAGATGCGTTCTTTCAGTACCATATTATACGGAGTAGGTCGGAGGGCTTAAACGTGCGGCTAGTAGCGCAAACCTTAGCGTTCAACTCCTCGTTCCAGACTGAACTAGACAGCCCGAATTACTTCTCTTCGGAGCGCGCTTTTGATGGGAGCCGAATGTACATGAAGTGCTTCATCTGAATGTCGTTATTCTAATTTTAATCATAGCTGTAATCAAATAAGGTCTGAAATAAGTGGGTTAAAGCTTGCTATTGAAAGTTTATTCGGCATGACAGACTACAAAATCGGTGTTCACACTCCTGTTTCATGAAGTGACGTAAAAAACGTGTTAACAAAAATTATACACTGTTGATGCAGTCTTCTCTTGCTTGCACTCAGAGATGCGTTCTTTCAGTACCATATTATACGGAGTAGGTCGGAGGGCTTAAACGTGCGGCTAGTAGCGCAAACCTTAGCGTTCAACTCCTCGTTCCAGACTGAACTAGACAGCCCGAATTACTTCTCTTCGGAGCGCGCTTTTGATGGGAGCCGAATGTACATGAAGTGCTTCATCTGAATGTCGTTATTCTAATTTTAATCATAGCTGTAATCAAATAAGGTCTGAAATAAGTGGGTTAAAGCTTGCTATTGAAAGTTTATTCGGCATGACAGACTACAAAATCGGTGTTATATTTTATGAAATATTAATTAATAAATGTAACAAATTTGGGGCGCTGGCTTCTGTACAGTCAGTCAGATTATCCTCCTACTAAATTGGCGAAATTTCCCGCGGAATTGGTACGCACTGTACCGTCTGCTGCCTACCTCTCATCCCATCTCTTACGCCATGCCTCATCTACCGTAATCTCAGCCAAACTGTGGGGTGACTCTTTTGGAGGAATCTTATGGCTCCAAGTCCAGAAATATCCCAGGCGGTCATTAAAAGTTGCACTTCATAAAGTATCACTCACCATTTTTGCCATTCGTTGATTACGCAGCATATACACTCCTGGAAATGGAAAAAAGAACACATTGACACCGGTGTGTCAGACCCACCATACTTGCTCCGGACACTGCGGGAGGGCTGTACAAGCAATGATCACACGCACGGCACAGCGGACACACCAGGAACCGCGGTGTTGGCCGTCGAATGGCGCTAGCTGCGCAGCATTTGTGCACCGCCGCCGTCAGTGTCAGCCAGTTTGCCGTGGCATACGGAGCTCCATCGCAGTCTTTAACACTGGTAGCATGCCGCGACAGCGTGGACGTGAACCGTATGTGCAGTTGACGGACTTTGAGCGAGGGCGTATAGTGGGCATGCGGGAGGCCGGGTGGACGTACCGCCGAATTGCTCAACACGTGGGGCGTGAGGTCTCCACAGTACATCGATGTTGTCGCCAGTGGTCGGCGGAAGGTGCACGTGCCCGTCGACCTGGGACCGGAGCGCAGCGACGCACGGATGCACGCCAAGACCGTAGGATCCTACGCAGTGCCGTAGGGGACCGCACCGCCACTTCCCAGCAAATTAAGGACACTGTTGTTCCTGGGGTATCGGCGAGGACCATTCGCAACCGTCTCCATGAAGCTGGGCTACGGTCCCGCACACTGTTAGGCCGTCTTCCGCTCACGCCCCAACATCGTGCAGCCCGCCTCCAGTGGTGTCGCGACAGGCGTGAATGGAGGGACGAATGGAGACGTGTCGTCTTCAGCGATGAGAGTCGCTTCTGCCTTGGTGCCAATGATGGTCGTATGCGTGTTTGGCGCCGTGCAGGTGAGCGCCACAATCAGGACTGCATACGACTGAGGCACACAAGGCCAACACCCGGCATCATGGTGTGGGGAGCGATCTCCTACACTGGCCGTACACCACTGGTGATCGTCGAGGGGACACTGAATAGTGCACGGTGCATCCAAACCGTCATCGAACCCATCGTTCTACCATTCCTAGACCGGCAAGGGAACTTGCTGTTCCAACAGGACAATGCACGTCCGCATGTATCCCGTGCCACCCAACGTGCTCTAGAAGGTGTAAGTCAACTACCCTGGCCAGAAAGATCTCCGGATCTGTCCCCCATTGAGCATGTTTGGGACTGGATGAAGCGTCGTCTCACGCGGTCTGCACGTCCAGCACGAACGCTGGTCCAACTGAGGCGCCAGGTGGAAATGGCATGGCAAGCCGTTCCACAGGACTACATCCAGCATCTCTACGATCGTCTCCATGGGAGAATAGCAGCCTGCATTGCTGCGAAAGGTGGATATACACTGTACTAGTGCCGACATTGTGCATGCTCTGTTGCCTGTGTCTATGTGCCTGTGGTTCTGTCAGTGTGATCATGTGATGTATCTGACCCCAGGAATGTGTCAATAAAGTTTCCCCTTCCTGGGACAATGAATTCACGGTGTTCTTATTTCAATTTCCAGGAGTGTAGTTAAACCAAATTACTTCATGGTCTACTGCGTGTATGTACCCTTTCAGACCAAAAAGTTTCGAAACTGGATAATAAAAACTAGAGAAAAGTTAAAATACTGCTGTTAATGTTGCAGGTATTCTAACAGTCTCCACCCACTTGAGCACAATGCACAGAATTTTTGCCCAACGATGTGTAACTGTCAGAAAAGTACTTCCTTGCATCGTCGTGTTCAACCCTCGCGTCACGTTATCTTGAACGTCGGTTATATTGTGGAAGTGTTGACCCTTCACGCGAATTTCTGCACTTTGGTGTTTTATGGTAGGTTCACATCAACAGCATGAAGTCTCATCGCCGTTGATGATTTTTATCATAAAATAATTGTCCACGGTTTGAATTTCAATCAAGTCGCGGCAGGCGTACATGCGTCCTTGTTTTTGGCCGGGAGTCGAGGTGGATGGAACAAACTTTGCACACACATTTCTCTTCTTCAAAACATTCTGAAGAATGTTTAGAACATTTGATTGAAAGATATTCAGTTCGTTGCTATATTGCGATTCGGGACATAGCAACGATGACACCTACGGCGGCACGTCCATTAATTAACACTGCCTGCTCACGATTGATTGGTCGAATGCAGCTTAGTTGAAGCTGACGCCGTAATAACTGCAGTGACGACTCTTATATTACAGATATAAAATCAGTCTCGGAAGATTTTGGACAGTCTATGTGTTACCTATTTTCTCCTGCCTTTCATACTATTATTGCACATGTAATAGCTTGACATTTGAACGTTTCTTAACCTCTATATTGCGCGCAGCTATAACAGGCGTTGCACAATATGCCTCAGTAGTCTGTACCCATGGTTGATATATGGGGTGGCTGAAAAGTTTCTAAGGAAAGTTGATATGGGAAATAACTGTTAAGAACAAAATTCCGTGCGCTGCGCAGTTACCGAGTTAATTAGCATTGAAGCTACCCGATCACCCCGTTTTGTGCCATATTCATGCGGCCCGCCAGGTACAATTATTCTGTTGTTCTCATAAAGTAGATGATGGCCCACGAAACTGCCTAGCCTATGGATCGGTTTCGATTCTTACTACAGTCCTGTGTCCAATTTTTGTATCGCTCTCTCGTTCGGTATCAGGAAACCAAACTCAGTACACATCTGGCTACACCATCCCTTTTGTGCGCACAGCAGTCTCATTGGGTATCAACAATGCTAATTAACTCGGAAACGTTGCAACGTAAATAACTTTCTTAACAATTGTTTTCAGCACAACCTCCTCTGCAAAACCTTTAAAAGCTTTCCAGACTGTTTCCAACCACCCTGTATATATACTGGGTGTCCAACCGAACTTAACCACATCATATATTCCCAAAATGAAACAAAATGTGAAAAATGTAATTGGCCAGGGATGTACTTACGACAGGGGCTCACACAAAGAGCAGGAATGTACAGTCCCTACAAGAAAATGAGCATCACTTTCAACTCAAGATTACGTTTTTTGAATGATACGTGTATGTTTTTTTCTACCGAAATGAAAACTAGAGGTACAATTAGTGGTGGCAGACTTGATTTCAGTGCTCTATTCCTTGTATTTTCTGGAATACTTTAAATGATAGAAACGGAACCACAGCTTCTGCCATAATGCTCTAATACCATAATGCGACTTGCCTACACTGTCCGAAAGCCTGCTGTTTTGCTCTGCCCGTTACGGCAGAAACTGTGCCACCCATCCATAAATGTAAATAAACACCATCTTCAGCACAAAGTTACGTTTCTTTAAATGACACATTCTGCGGAAATGAAGAATAAAAGTACAGTTAATGACGGCTACCTTTTTCCACTGGTGTAGACCTCATAGCTTCAGAAATACCAAAGACTTTAAGGATTACAAGTGCGCCCACCCGCCCACCGCACAGACAGAAGCACCAAAGAAAGTGGTTTAGGCATGCGTATTCAAATACAGATATATGTAAACAGGCAGAATATGGCGTTGCTGTCGGCAACGCCTGTACAAGACAGCAAGTGTCTGGCGCAGTTGTTAGATCAGTTACTGCTGCTACAATGGTAGGTTATCAAGATTTAAGTTAGTCTGAACGTGGTGTTATAGTCAGCGCGCGAGGTAGCGATGAAGTGGGGATTTTCCCGTACGACCATTTCATAAATGTACCGTGATTACCAGAAGTCCGCCAAAACATCTAATCTCCGACATCGCTCCGGCTGGAAAAAGATCCTGCAAGAACGGAACCAACGACGGCTGAAGAGAATCGTTCAACGTGACAAACAATCCTTCCGAAAATTGCTGCAGATTTCAAATGCTGGGTCATCAGCATGTGTCAGCGTATGAACCTTTCAACGAAGCATCATCGATATGGGCTTTCGGAGTCGAAGACCCACTAGTGTAGCCTTCATGAGTGCACGACAAAAGCTTTACGCCTCGCCTGGGCCCGTCAACATCGACATTGGACTGTTGATGACTGGAAACATGTTGCCTAGTTGGACGAATTTCGTTTCAAATTGTATAGAGCGGACGGACGTGTACGGGTAGGGAGACGACCTGATGAAGTCCATGGACACTGCGTGTCAGAAGGCGGCTATTCAATCTGGTAGAGGCTCTGCTGTGGTGTGGTGCGTGTGCAGTTTGAGTGATATGGAACCCCTGATACGTCTAGATACAACTCTGACAGGTGACACGTACGTAGACATCCTGTCTAATCACATGCATCCATTCATGTCCATTGTGCATTCCGACGGACTTGAGCAATTCCAGCACGACAATGCGACACTCCAAACGTTCAGAGGGGCTCCAGAACACTCTTCTGATCTTAAAAATTTCCGCTGGGCTCCAGACTCCCCATACATGAACATTTTAAGCGTATCTGGGATGTCTTGCAATGTCCTGTTCAGAAGAGATGTTCACCCCCCCCCCTCCCCCCGTACTCTTACGGATTTATGGACAGCTCTGGAGGATTCATGGTGTCAGTTCACTCCAGCACTACTTCAGACATTAGTCGAGTCCATGCCACGTGGTGTTGCTGCACTCCTTTGTGCTCGCGAGGACTCTACACGATATTGCGCTGGTGTAGTGCGTGTGCGTGTGTGTGTGTGTGTGTGTGTGTGTGTGTGTGTGTGTCGGAAAAATCTCATCTCATTTTTCTGTAGAGTATCTGATGCTAAATGAATTTCTGGTTGTAAACGAGAAGATCTCATAGAGCTATCTGCTGCTGAGGCCAAACAGCGAAATACATTTGATGTTAGCTTAATGTAAGAAGAATAATCGGGCCTATCGAGGAGGTATATGTTGTCTGATTATTCGTCAAACCAGAAACACATGCAGCACGGTTATGCCTGTGTACATGGCTTTTGTCATCTTGAAAGTTGAGGGGTGTCCACAGCACGTTCATTATGAAGTAGAATGTACGGCAATACTTGGTCTCCAAAAATACTGAAATAAGGTTCATGGTTGATGTTCATGGCTACATGAATGAGTGATATGAGGACATTCACGTCTCTTTGCACCACACTACACCACACCACGCTGGGCTACTACGAAGTTTGCGTGTTGTTTGGTCTGATGAATATGTGCAGCCTTATGTCTCACTGCGTGCAAAGGCCTTTTAAGAGGTACCTAACACCAAATAACCATTGCATTCGGATCCCTTCGGAGTGTTCGCTCGGAAACAATTTTAGATGAACCTACGTCACAGACAGTGCCAATTGCTGTCGATTTTCTATCTGACTATCGTAGATATGGCGGATCTCAAGTCTGAGAACCCTATGTGCAAAAATATTTTAACTAATAATGTTCTTACACTGTGTTACCTAGCTCAGTAAGATACACCGTTCCTTGCAGACACGTTGAATAGCCAGCGTTGATCAAAAATATTGGGCAATTTCGTTCACGGTGTGCTTATGGAGTACTGCCAAACATGATCGTTCTTCCTTCCACGTCTCTGCATCTTAATGCGCGGACTGCTTACTACTACCTACTGCTGCAGACACACCACAGCACCGCCACCACTTATGTCAGCTGGTACCAGATGTACACGACCTACAGGGCTCCAAAGCAACCAGACCGCTCATTTAATGGTGTGACCAGTATTACCTCCAGTGATATTAAAATATACAAGCCCCACAGAATTGTGATGACTCAAAAGACGTACGACACCCATAACCGAAGGACGGAAGGTTGGATTTTAACATCCCGTCGACAGCAGGGTCGTTCGAGACGGAGCAGAAGCTCGGCTTGTGAAAGGATGAAAAGGAAATCGGCCCTACCTTTTTCAAATGAACCATCCCGGCATTTGCCTGGAGCGATTTAGCGGAATCACGAGAAACCTCAATCTGGATAGGCGGACGGGAGTTCAAACGGTCGTCCTACCGAATGTGACCCATAACGGAAAAACCATTATACGCTAGAATAATACAAGAATGCTAGTTAATGCTAATGTATGAAAAGAACGGATAACCAAAACAGCAGAAATTACAAACACATAAATAACAATTCTATAGAGACACAACCCGAGACACAACCCATAACGACATAATTACACTAGAGTAAAGAGCTAGCTGTCAAACTTGTCTTTTTGCAACTGTCAGATAGTAAAAAACGTATTCTAATATACGTGCGACAGCAGATTATCACACAACTTTAAAGCGTAGCTGAAGAAAATAGTACAACCAACGATTACAGGCAGTAATAATACTTTGAGTAAAGTTGACTTATGTCCAGCTACAACGTCAGGACGCGAGTACAACATCAAAAGTAAAAGAAACTTTATAAATCGTATATTATGTAAATTATAAAAAATACGGTTGTTTGCAGATGTACTGGTGAAGGAAATAAAGCTGAAATAACCATATATACTGAAATAAAATATCAAACTGCGTACTGTTTTCCAGTTCTGTGCACAATGTGCTACCGTGACCTGATATATGCTGCACGTCCCACAATGAAGAAAAGAAATAGATAATTTTCATAATACACTCCTGGAAATTGAAATAAGAACACCGTGAATTCATTGTCCCAGGAAGGGGAAACTTTATTGACACATTCCTGGGGTCAGATACATCACATGATCACACTGACAGAACCACAGGCACATAGACACAGGCAACAGAGCATGCACAATGTCGGCACTAGTACAGTGTATATCCACCTTTCGCAGCAATGCAGGCTGCTATTCTCCCATGGAGACGATCGTAGAGATGCTGGATGTAGTCCTGTGGAACGGCTTGCCATGCCATTTCCACCTGGCGTCTCAGTTGGACCAGCGTTCGTGCTGGACGTGCAGACCGCGTGAGACGACGCTTCATCCAGTCCCAAACATGCTCAATGGGGGACAGATCCGGAGATCTTGCTGGCCAGGGTAGTTGACTTACACCTTCTAGAGCACGTTGGGTGGCACGGGATACATGCGGACGTGCATTGTCCTGTTGGAACAGCAAGTTCCCTTGCCGGTCTAGGAATGGTAGAACGATGGGTTCGATGACGGTTTGGATGTACCGTGCACTATTCAGTGTCCCCTCGACGATCACCAGTGGTGTACGGCCAGTGTAGGAGATCGCTCCCCACACCATGATGCCGGGTATTGGCCCTGTGTGCCTCAGTCGTATGCAGTCCTGATTGTGGCGCTCACCTGCACGGCGCCAAACACGCATACGACCATCATTGGCACCAAGGCAGAAGCGATTCTCATCGCTGAAGACGACACGTCTCCATTCGTCCCTCCATTCACGCCTGTCGCGACACCACTGGAGGCGGGCTGCACGATGTTGGGGCGTGAGCGGAAGACGGCCTAACAGTGCGCGGGACCGTAGCCCAGCTTCATGGAGACGGTTGCGAATGGTCCTCGCCGATACCCCAGGAGCAACAGTGTCCCTAATTTGCTGGGAAGTGGCGGTGCGGTCCCCTACGGCACTGCGTAGGATCCTACGGTCTTGGCGTGCATCCGTGCGTCGCTGCGGTCCGGTCCCAGGTCGACGGGCGCGTGCACCTTCCGCCGACCACTGGCGACAACATCGATGTACTGTGGAGACCTCACGCCCCACGTGTTGAGCAATTCGGCGGTACGTCCACCCGGCCTCCCGCATGCCCACTATACGCCCTCGCTCAAAGTCCGTCAACTGCACATACGGTTCACGTCCACGCTGTCGCGGCATGCTACCAGTGTTAAAGACTGCGATGGAGCTCCGTATGCCACGGCAAACTGGCTGACACTGACGGCGGCGGTGCACAAATGCTGCGCAGCTAGCGCCATTCGACGGCCAACACCGCGGTTCCTGGTGTGTCCGCTGTGCCGTGCGTGTGATCATTGCTTGTACAGCCCTCTCGCAGTGTCCGGAGCAAGTATGGTGGGTCTATGTTTTGAAATGATGTGCAAAGTTGATGCTCTCACTCTAAAATACTTGAGTATAATGTGGGTGATTTGCAGGTCATGAGGTACGCTGCATCAAGACGATTGTACCGTTTTTAATTTTAATATTTATCTAATTGTGTTAAATCTTTAACGTAAGATTGTGCCGCTTAATGAGTAGATTATGATAGGAATTTAAATATTTAAACTCGGTAGATGACTATGTGAAATGCTGAATATCAGATTTTTGTTGCTGTTAAGTAGGCAACCCGCAACTGAGATTGCATAACCATTTAGGCCGTTTAATGATACGGATTTCTATTCTAAATTCTGAAATTGTAAGGTTTTGCGGCATGACTTACCAACATGTATACAAGAAAAGAAATCCTAGTTAATTACGAACAAGTTAAAATTAAAGTGATTTATTAGTAAAGAAAGAGAGAGATAGTTGGAAAGTAGTTTCCTCGATATGTCTATAGATATTCCTGAAAATACACTCCTGGAAATGGAAAAAAGAAAACAATGGCTCTGAGCACTATGGGACTTAACATCTGTCGTCATCAGTCCCCTAGAACTTAGAACTACTTAAACCTAACTAACCTAAGGACATCACACACATCCATGCCCGAGGCAGGATTCGAACCCGCGGCCGTAGCGGCCGCGCGGTTCCGGACTGAGCGCCTAGAACCGCATGACCACCGCATTCCTAGCAGAATTCGGGCAGGCGTTATGGAGGAGTAGCATTGCGTTACGCAGTCTTCCCGGCTGTTGTTCTTGGACTGCGTCTCCAAGGTGTCTAAGTTGTGATGGATACAGCTCGGGGAAGCAATTCGTAGTATACCACATAGTAGCTTTTCCAGCGGATACGTAACATCATGTTTTGTGGAAGTGTGCAGATCTTTATACGTGGAGTTGCTGCTTTGCTTGGGCTCAGTCGTTTCTTCCTCTGCCTTATTTTAGCATAAAGACACTATTTCTCGTCACCAGGAATGATGCGAGATAGGAATCGTCGGTCTCATTCCCAAGTTAATTCATGACGAGCAAGCAGTGATGCACATATAGCTCCCCCCCCCCTCCCCGTCCCCCTGATTTTTGAGATTTTGGCTTAGAGCGAGCGGTATAAATAAATCCGATTTTTTAACCTTCTCCATTGCATGGCCGCGCGGAAGTAGGCGAGCGGTCTATGGCGCTGCAGTCATGGACTGTGCGGCTGGTCCCGGCGCAGGTTCGAGTCCTCTCTCGGGCATAGGTGTGTGTGTTTGTCCTTAGGATAATTTAGGTTAAGTAGTGTGTAAGCTTAGGGACTGGTGACCTTAGCAGTTAAGTCCCATAAGATTTCACACACATTTGAACTTTTCCATTGCATGCAGATGTCGCATAATGGTGGAATGATCACAGTTCATCACGTTTGCCAGTTCGCGAGTACAGTGATGCAGATTATTAGATTGATGCGTTTATACGAACTTCAACAAAACTCTTCGAATGTCTTCGTGTACGTCGAGAGTCATTAATGTCAAAACGATACATCGTAAAATGTGAAAACCATTTTCTCCCCGTGCTATGTCCAATTTCATTATCCTCTTTCACGATACAAATGGTTCTTGCTGCCTTTGCTGCTGTCACCCCCTCTATTCAACTAAACAGAAGAGTATGCCAGAAACGTTCCGATTTCTCCACTTGGCGCTCCATCTTCTGTGGTCTACAGCTCCACTCACTATCGCCAATTGACAAAATAACAATTTATAAACAATCAGCAACAGTCAACTACAAATATGAAATGGCTGTCAATAAATAAGCCCACATCAGCCGGAATACCAACATGTGAAACAAAAACGCTACAAAACTATGTGCCAAACTAATATTTAACTGATATGCTAGGTGCATTTTGTCACTAAATGCGTTAATGTGCGTGTTTTTAGGAAGCACGTTAATGCGTACGTATTTCCGTATGGAACGTCTAGCGTGAGGTGTTATCAATATGCGGACCTAAAAGCCTTCTTGCTGCTAATAGAATGTCACAGCGCCTCGCAGTTCTCTCGCCGCCTAATTATTCTGTGCACGCAAGCAACTGCCAGCGGACCGTTCAATACCGGCCGTGTTCCGGACCATTTCTGTGCGGCATCGAGGGATGGCGGAAGCGCTCATTACGGCCGCCCAGGTCCGCACCAAACTCATCCGCGCGGCGCGGGCCCCGCACAGCATACGGATGAGGTATGAGGTATGAGGCGACGCGAAATGAGGAACGGCAGGGCGGGAGGCGCGTGTGCCCGCGCCCATGCCTCCAGCTCCCAACGCGCTCTAACTGCATTTGCGCTCGGCGTCACGCGAGTCGATACCGAGTGCCTCTCTCTGGTGGATACATACGCTATCTTCAACATTTACCTCTGAACAGTGTGATGGTACTGCTCAAATGCAGTGTCAAAAAATGATTAATGAAGGAATGTCTTAAATTTATCAGGGTGAGTCAAATGAAAGCCTTAAATATTTATTTAAATATTATTTATTGTGCAGAGGTGGTACAAAGCTGTATCACTTTTTTCAACATAATCTCCCCCACGCTCAATGCAAATCCTCCAGTGCTTACAAAGTGCATAAATTCGTTTAGAAAAGAATTCTTTTGGTAGTCAGCGCACCGCGTGGCGTACATCTTCATCCGAATGGAAAATCTTTCCTCGCATTGCGTCTATGAATGGTTCAAACATATGGAAATCACTTGGGGGCAAGGTCTGGTGAGTATGATGGATGAGGAAGACACTCAAAATGTAGGTCTGTGATTGTTGCAACTGTTGTAAGGGCAGTGTGGGGCCTTGTATTGTCATGTTGCAAAAGGACACCTGCTGACTGCAGTCTACATCGCTTTGATTTGATCGCAGGCCGCAGATGACCTTTTAGGAGATCTGTGTATCTGCTGACAGTGGTCCCTCTAGGCATGTAATGCTCCAAAAATACTCCTTTTTCGGCCCAAAAGAGAGTCAGTATAACCTTCCCTACTAATGGTTCTGTTCGAAAATTCTTTGGTTTTGGTGATGAGGAATGGCACCATTCCTTCCTCGCTCTCTTCGTTTCCGCTTGGTGAAAGTGAACCCAGGTGTCCTCCCCAGTAACAATTCTTGCAAGGAAACCATCACCTTCTCGTTCAAAGATCCGAAGAAGTTATTCACAAGCATCAACTCGTGGTTCTCTCATTTGAGGAGTTAGCTGCCATAGCACCCATCTTGCAGACATTTTGTGAAACTAGAGCACATCATACACGCTGTGGTGTGCTGACCCATGACTAATCTGTAAACATGTTGCAATGTCATCCAGTGTCACTCGGCGGTTTTCCTTCACTATGGATCAACTGCTGAAATGTTGTGTGGAGTCACTACTCGTTGTGCCTGACCTGAATGAGGAGCATCTTCCACTGAAGTCATACCATTTGCGAACTTCCTATTCCATTCGTAGGCTTGCTGCTGTGACAAATATGCATCGCCATACTGAACCTTTATTCGTCGTTCAATTTCAATAGGTTTCACACCTTCACTACGCAAAAACCGAATAACAGAACGCTGTTCTTCCCCGGTGGAAGCCGCAAGTGGGGCGGCCATCTTTACACTGATACTGCGACGGTATGTGTGCATCTACATGATGCTGTCACCTACTGGCTATTCTGCACGCTATTTGCAGCAGGCTTACCAACTTACAGGATAACGGCGCGAAATTTCGATTTTTTATTACAAATTTAAGGTTTTCATTTGACTCACCCTCGTGAAATAGATAGTATAGTTTTGATGAGTGAACTAAATAAAAACACTATGGAGGAGAGGTGATCTCATCCATCGCTGTCAGTTCACAGTAGCATGCAGTCTCAACATGAATAGCTATAAGAGCACAGTATAACTTTAGGCGGGTAACGGGCAAACTACTACAGATTGCTTTAGTGGAGACGAAATTGCTCGTGTTAACAGTAGTGAATCTGATTTAGAGAATCATCTTCATACATAATATATTCACGGAGCACACAGTGGCCACTATTACTAGGATCGTTCGACAAGTAATTCGAAACTTTTTTTTAAAAAACAGACTGGTTGTACGTAGGATTCCAATACACCATATTAACCCCCACTCTTTGGGCTACAAAACAGTATTTTTCAACGTAATCTTCGTTGCATGAGACGGCCTTACGCCATCTTACTGAGAGGGCATGTATTCCCGCGTAGTGCCAATTCACTGGTCGGCGTCGGAGCAACAATAACCTCCCCATCATCGATGTACTGCTCCCCGCGGAGTGCGTTCTTCACAGGCCGAAACAGATGGAGATTGGAAGGTGCGATATCGAGGCTGTAGGGTGGAAAGGAAACAATAGTCCCTTGAAGTTTTGCGATCTTCTCTCTGGTGACCAGATTTGTGTGACGCACTGCTGTGTCATAGAAAAGGAGATTGCCTTTTTATGGGAACAGGGTAATGTCGTTTCTTCAGTTTCCTAAGAATAGCACAGTAGACTTATCAGTTCACAGAGTAACCCCTTCGGAGTCCCAGAAGAACGTCGCCCTGACGTTACCGGTAGATAATGCTGCTTGGAACGTTTTCTTTGGAGGAGAGGTGGTGTGGCGCCATTCCATGGACTGCCGTTTTATTTCATCGTCTGTTGTGCTGTTCGCCAAAAATCGATACAACCAGCCTCATAACGCGCAAGTAGATGATCCTTCGTTCCTGTTTATTGTGTCCCAGCGGGCACCCACCTTTGAGTACCCCAAATTGTGGACGAGTGTGCCAGCGCTACCAACAGAGACGTCCAGTTGTGCAGTGATACGTTTGATTGTGATCTGTCGACCACCTCGCCGTCGATCTCCTCGCCTAACGACTCACCGTGCTTTTGTTCACTGCCAAGTCTCTGTAGGCATTCTGCAAGCGCCTATGAGTAACTGCGGTCCTCTGCTTTCCGCCCAAAGAAGCTCAATGACAGCTCTCTGCTTGGAACCCATCTCCGTTAAAGACGCCATTTTGAAGGCTACTTATAACGCTACACTTATCGGAACTTCATGGAACTACAGGAGCTAAAGCGGGTATATTTCACGATGTCCCACAACAAACGCAGCATTTTTGGAGGAGAAATTCGCTGAGGAAAGAAATGGTTGCTGTGCTAATTGAATGCCTCTCGTATTTAAGTTCAGCACCCAGTGTGCTTAGTGTAAGTTAAACTCCACACATTCGCTCAAAAAAAAGCTGACGAAGTTCGATAACCAACGAAATATTCTTCGAGTCTAAACTGCGAATCAACCGATAAGAATACAACTGCTGAGAGTGCACACACACATAAAAGTATGTTGAAGCAGGAATGTGCCGCCCAAATCGCCACACGAATCAACCTAGCTGCTGCCTCATTCCTGTTCTGAAACTTGTATGTCGCATTCTAACCTCTGGTTTGAGTTATAATTGTTACATCTGTGAACTGGACTTTCCTTTAAGACCTGTCGTTCGGTTCCAACTACACAACAGTAGAATTTTACAAGCGCTATATGACAGAACGAAAAATGTAAATATGGAGATGCGTGCTTTTCAGCTGATTAAAATGGATTGGTGCAGGAAGATCTACAATGAATATCTGAGTCACATTTAGCGAAAAGGTAATTAGTAATCTTTTGAGAGAGATTAATAGAAATGGATGTGGAAACTTTGTCTAAATTGGTCTATCGAACATTGTGTACAAGATTAATTCACAACTCTACGACGGCAGAAGAACGTTTCTAGTTGCATCGGTTCTCCAAAAACGTCAAAGAGGAGATAAAACGGTCGTTCGTGTAGTGACAGTCATTTTACAACGAAACCACTATTACAATGAAGAGGTTCACAGTAACACAGTAACAATTTCCATCTTTAAACACATATCGCTTTTGTAGGTTTTGAAAGAAGCTTTTCATCGAGCTGGTCGAAACAAACTTTGGGCGACAAGGGATGACCCTATATAACCTATTAGGACAATGAAAAGCTTATGTCACGTTATCACGTAACAAAAATGCTGATTGCGCATAATTAACTTGGCCCGTACCTGCAGAAATGGCGTAATAGGAGACCAGAGATAGGTTATCTAGAGGTTCCATTGTGATTGGCTGCTGTGTGACAGGCGTGGTGTACTTCAACATACGAGGCCTACGTACAAATGCATGTCTGACATAATTTATAAGCTACAGCTGCGAGTATGCAAAAAATGGTATTAACAGATTCTGTCAGTACGACCAATAATTCGACAAAAATACGCATTCAAAGTCAGTAATTTCTCACTAGACCACTGTAAAAGAAATTACAGTACAAACTAAGAATCATCCAAAACAAAAATTTCCAGTCAGCTGCTGCCAAAGAGCAAATTCATAAAACAAAAAAGGCGTAAAAAATACTACGGGACAAGATAGTGGAACATATGTTAAAATATTACGGACTAACGTAGATGTCATCAAAGAGAGATGTAAAATAAAAAAAAACTGTAGAGCAAGATAAAGATTGGAATACATGCGACAAATAATTGAGGGCGTTGGGTGTCAGTGCCACTCTACAATGAAGACGCAGGAGAGGAAGTCATGGCAGATCACTTCACATCATTCAGAATGATGACGACACCAAAAACGTCATATGAGTCGTGTATGTGTGTGTGTGTGTGTGTGTGTGTGTGTGTGTGTGTGTGTGTGTGTGTGGGTGGGTGGGTGGGTGGATGGGTGGGTGGGTGGGTGGGTGGGAAGGTGGGTAGATGTGTGTGTGTGTGTGTGTGTGTGTGTGTGTGTGTGTGTGTGTGTGTGTGTGTGTGTATGTGTGTGTGTGTGTATATGTGTGTGTGGGGGGGGTGTGTGTGGGTGTGTGGGTGTGTGTGTGCGCGCGCGCGCGCACGCACGCTATAGAGAGAGAGATATAGAGAGAGAGATAGTAAATTTGCACCATCCAATAGAATAGTATATTCCAACTTGTGTCAGAGTTTTTCTGAGTATTACATATCCGAATGTCGTAACAGCAGAAAATAAGTGACTGTTGGTGTGACGTTAACGCGATGTCACGTTACAGAAGCAGTACACGCTGCTGATGTGCGCGGCGCGCAACAACCGCGTTGACGTGCTGGAGCTGCTGCTGGAGACGCTTGAAGACGTGCGGCTGGACGCGACGGACGCCGAGCAGCAGACGGCGCTGTTCCACGCGGCGCAGGGCGGCCACGCCGCCGTCGTCCAGAGGCTGGCGGCCGCGGGTGCGCGCGCCGACGTCCGAGACAAGGTGGGCCTGCTCCCCTAGTCTGTCTACCGTAACCTCACTTCCGTTACCTAACTCCCCTAACACACTCCCCTAACCCGTCGCTCCTGATCTCACTCCCCTAACTTCACTCTGTAGCCTCATTCATCTAGATTAATTTCCTTACCCTCCCTCCCTTTTCTCATTCCTCTAGTCTTACTGCTCTAAACTCACTCCACTCCTTTAATCCTGTTGCTCTAACCTCACTGCCACTCTTACTCATAGCACCTGAAACTCTTCAAAGCCCACACCTCTAATCTCAGTCCTATCATGCCAGACCGCTAACCTAACTCCAATCAAGTATGCATCTGTATCTGACAACACGCGATGTTAGCATAAGACGTGGACAACGACTGCTTCACTACACTGTACAACAGATGTGAAGGATCACTTTTTAGAAAACCTTAATTTACCCCCATTGCGACGCATAAGCTTGATTTTTAGCTCCAAGGCACCTACGACCTTCCTCTGTAATGGTACAAAGGCGTGGCATCCTGCGACGTCACATTCGGGCTCCTCGGCGCTTCAAACAGCAAGTTGTGCGGAAAAAGGTCAAAGTTCATGTGACGTGTAAAGTGGGTTAATATTGTCACATTGGCACCAAATTTCACCACGATTATGCCCAACGCCGCCGCTGGAAGAGTCACACGATGAGAAGGTCGTCAAACCTGTCTTACTGCTATATCACCCCTTCTTTTGACGCCCCTGCGATGGAGGTAAGAAACGCTACGTCTAGCGTCGAAATCACGCGTTTTTCTTATGAGTTACCGAGGACAACATTTCGGACACACCGACGCTCAGAAAAGGCACGAAAAAGTCTCGGGGAGTGGCGTAAATAGCTCAAATGAAACCACTTCTTCCCTTTGGACGTTGATTCCCACACAGTTCGTGGTCGGAAACGACAGTTTGCAGTGCGAAGAACAACAGGAAGACGTTCTTGACGAAATTTGATATTGGTGACGTCTCCTTGATGCTTCAGCGCTTGTCTAAGGACATGGGGTTGTAAACACCACTGAACGTATTCTTATCCTTTTGGAGTGCAGTGCGACCGAAATTTTTGCTCAGGAATACAGGGTGGAAACATTACAGGCCGTTCAGAACTTCCAAAATGGTACTAGACGCCTGGGGGAAGGCAACAGGCGAAGGATATGAGATATGTAGTGGTTGCCTACCTGCAGGCGCCTAGCACTATTTGAACGGTTTTCTCTGTAAAGGCAGATTTTTTAATATTCTCAGTAAATGGGTGATGGGCGCCACTGAGATTATTGCAGAACAAGGTGGGAGGGGGGTCTTGAAGAAACTCTTTGCTGATTTATTCACACATGTGTTAATGTAGCACCCCACCGTTATCTTGCCACAGGAGGGAGTGAAACGGGATCACTGAAAGAAAGCATAAGAACCTTGTACTGCTTCATATCACATTCAGATTTCGTCGAATGGTTTTTCAATGGCCGCTCTTCTTTCCACCCTGCACACTAGAGCAAAAATAGTGGTTGCATTGCACTCCAAAGGACTGAGATCACAGCCAGTGGGGTTGCTAGCCCATATTCTCCTTAGAAAGGTGTTGAAGCGATTGGCAGATGTCAGCAGTATTGAAAATTATCAAGAACTTCTTCCTGTCGTTCATCACACTGCACACTGCCGTTTTTCAATACCAAATATGTGGTCATCAATGTCCCAAGTAAAAGGATGGTTTCATTGACACCCATTATGCAACCCCTATGAACCTTTCGTATCGATTGTGAACGGCGGTGTGTCTAAAATGTTTTCCCTGCAGTCCATAAGAAAGCAGCTTTTTTTTTTTTATCACTAGCCGCGGCGGCTCTGACCTCCGTCACAGAGCCGTCTAAAGAAGGGGTGATATGTTGGTAAGAGAGGCTGTGACATACTCATCGTGTGAAACCTCCATGATGGCATTGGGCAGAATTATGGTGAAATTTGATGCCAATGTGATATCGTTAGTGCAATTAACATACCACATGAACTTCTGAGCTGTGACCTTTTTTTACGCCTTGATATTTGACGTGTCGTCGAGCCCAAGGGTGACAGACAATTTGCAACCTTATGCGATGAAATGGGGGTCAGTTACGGGGTTTCGAAGAAAGTGAATCTTTAATTCCGTTGCACAGTGTATGTAAATGTGTTTTTGGGTAAACTTTCGTATACCAAAAGTTACTCAAGCTAAAAGTCTGAACTGCACACTGTTGTTAATTATCATTATTACAAAATGCTATGCAAAGTTTCACGTTAATTAGGTTATTAGAACCGTCTTTCGTGATTTGTAGATTTGTATGTAATATTCGATTACTGTTCAGGTCATGCATACGGCGTCAAAGATGTGAATGATGCACATGTGAATGTATGTTCCTCTGAGCACGTAAAAGCGTTCTCTTGGGTCATGATTGATTACATGTGCAAAGAAAGCTTGTGTGAGGTTCCCACAGGCGATGTATCTTGCTATACTACACCTGTGAATTGAACTCGTGAAGTGTATGGCCCATTGAGTCTCACATCCACAACTCTTGTCTACAGACATATTAAATGAAACCTGATGTCTTGCTCCCATTATACCTACAGCATCTGTATCTGTCCAAAAGTGATTATTTACGTAAATTGTTAACTCATTCTCTGTAAATCTCACATCACCTATAAATCGTAGGTAAATTGTGAACTGTAGATACTTGGTACCCCATCTTAAAGTCTATTGGCCACATTGTGTCCTGAAAGCTTGCTCAGGCTGCAAGTAATATGAATATAGTAAATACAAGTGCAGAACTGACTATTCAAGATTGTGCTTTATGCGTTCACCAGCTCCATTTATTCCCGTAGTTGTTTCTGGATCATGTTCTGCTCATCACAGCAATCGCTTCTCAATACCCTGCGAGCGAAAATGCCTGTTATGAATGACTCAGAATCTGCAGGTGGCTGAAACTGATGAAATTCAGTTTTTCAGATCTGAACCGTGACGAAATGACACGGTTGCTTCTCTGCGTTTCCTCCTTGTGTGTAGCGCGTTCCTTTTGAAATTCCCGCTTCGCGCTCTGCTGTTACCTTTCTCTAGCCAGAGGGCACTTTTATATTTGCATATTTGCACCTTGTGGCCAAAATGGGAACTAATTTTTTTCGAGCGTAAATTGGTTCCGCATTAGTGAGTCAGAACGTCTACCAAGTTCGGATGCCATTTTGTAATTACAGCCCAAACTGGTCTTCTGTGAGAAGCTGAACATTAATTGTAACCACTCGGTATTTTTAGCGGGGAATAATAAAAAACTATGGAACTGATCCGTGACAGTATCCTCTGTCAGGTAGTTTGAAAAGTACGGATGCAGGTGCAGATGTAGTTGTGGGTGTAGGTGTAGTGTGTTACCGACCCTTTGAGAGGTAGGGTGGTGTGATGTCGCGTGTGCCGGCAGCAAGGCAAGACGCCGCTGCACATGGCGTGCGAGCGCGGCCACCTGGACGTGGTGGAGCTGCTGGTGCGGCTGGGCGTCGACACGAACGCGCAGGACGAGGACGGCAACACGCCGCTGCACGTCGCCTGCGACGGCCAGCAGACGCGCGCCGCGCAGGCGCTGCTCGACGCCGGCTGCCTCACCGACCCCGAGAACAAGGTAGGCCCACGGGACGCCGCTACCCTCATTACTTCATTACGTTTGCTCTCTGCTCTACTCTCTTTGTAACATCAAAGGCCTGTTACCTATCCGTTACTTGAGTCATTACAACACTATTTTTTAAAATATTTCGGACTACACTACTGGCCATTCAAATTGCTACACCAAGAAGAAATGCAGATGATAAACGGGTATTCATTGGACAAATTTATACTAGAATTGACATGTGAATACTATTTCACGCAATTTGCGTGCATAGATCCTGAGAAATCAGTACCCAGAACAACCACCTCTGGCCGTAATAACGGCCTTGATACGCCTGGGCATTGAGCCAAACAGAGCTTGGATGGCGTGTACAGGTACAGCTGCCCATGCAGCTTCAACACGATACCACAGTTCATCATGAGTTGTGACAGGCGTATTGTGACGAGCCAGTTGCTCGGCCACCATTGACCAGACGTTTTCAGTTGGTGAGAGATCTGGAGAATGTGCTGGCCTGAGCAGCAGTCTAACATTTTCTGTATCCAGAAAGGCCCGTATAGGACCTGCAACATGCGGTCGTGCATTATCCTGCTGAAATGTAGGGTTTCGCAGGGATCGAATGAAGGGTACAGCCACGGGTTGTAACACATCTGAAATGTAACGTCCTCTGTTCAAAGTGCCGTCAATGCGAACAACAGGTGACCGAGACGTGTAACCAATGGCACCCAATACCATCACGTCAGGTGATACGCCAGTATGGCGATGACGAATACACGCTTCCAAATTGCGTTCACCGTGATGTCGCCTAACATGGATGCGACCATCATGATTCTGTAAACAAAACCTGGATTCATCCGAAAAAATGACGTTTTGCAATTCGTGCACCTAGGTTCGTCGTTGAGTACGCAATCGCTGGCGCTCCTCTCTGTGATGCAGCGTCAAGGGTAGCCGCAGCCATGGTCTCCGAGCTGATAGTCTATGCTGCTGCAAACGTTGTCGAACTGTTCGTGCAGATGGTTATTGTCTTGCAAACGTCCCCATCTGTTGACTCAGGGATCGAGACGTGGCTGCACGATCCGTTACAACCATGCGCATAAGATGCCTGTCATCTCGACTGCCAGTGATACGAGGCCTTTGGGATCCAGCGCGGCTCCTGAACCCAACGATTCCATATTCTGCTAACAGTCATTGGACCTCGACCAACGCGAGCAGCAATGTCGCGATACGATAAACCGCAATCGCGATAGGCTACGATCCCACCTTTATCAAAGTTGGACACGTGATGGTACGCATTTCTTCTCCTTACAGGAGGCATCACAACAACGTTTCACCAGCCAACGCCGATCAACTGCTGTTTCTGTATGAGAAATCGGATGGAAACTTTCCTCATGTCAGCATGTTGTAGGTGTCGCCACCGGCGCCAACATTGTGCGAATGCTCTGAAAAGCTAACCATTTGCGTATCACAGCATCTTCTCCCTGTCGGTTAAATTTCTCGTCTGTAGCACGTCATCTTCGTGGTGTAGCAATTTTAATGGCCAGTAGTGTGAGTTTAAGATACAAGTTCGTAGTCTTCCACGACGAGTGTCCATTTTGATTAAATCGTTTTAGTTTTTATGCCGCTAAATTACAAACTATAAAACTGGTATACAGTTGACGTTTCGACTGTCCTTCAGGGGATTAAATTCCTGCACTCTGGGGATGGCCATCGCTACATACACTATAAGAAGTTTTGACAAGTTGGTCCCAAAATGATTATCATACCGGTGTCAACAGAAAATTCAAAGCTGTGAACTTCGGCGGCCGATGGATGAATGTGTCACGCTGCAGCACAAATTTACTGCGCAGATGGCTAGAATAGTATGCAGGGCACAGGCCGATACTATGGCATTAAGTCTCTGTGAATTTCATTCCGTCTACTGAGAAGGAGATTAACCATGCCTCGCACACAGGCGAGTGAACAACCTACACTGAACAGCCAAAGAAACTGTTCTAGGCATGCGTATTCAAATACATAGATATGTAAACAAGCAGAATACGGCGCTGTGGTCGGCTCGCCTATGTAAGACCACACGTATCTGGCGTAGTTACTACATCGGTTACTGTTGCTACAGTGGCAGGTTATTAAGATTCAAGTGATTTTGAACGTGCAGTTTTAGTCACCGCACGACCGATGGATACAGCATCGAGGTAGCGATGAAGTGGGAATTTTCCCGTATGACCATTTCAAGAGTGTGCCGTGAATATCAGGAATCAGGTAAAACATCAAATGTCCGACATTGCTGTAGCCGGAAAAAGATCCTGCAAGAACGTGACCAACGACGACTGAAGAGAATCGTTCAACGTGAGAGAAATGCAACGCTTACGCAAACTGCTGCAGATTTCAAAACTGTGTCAGCGTGCGAACCTTTCAACGAAAGATCATCGATATGGGATTTCGGAGCCGAAGACCCACTCGTGAACCCTTGCTGACTGCACGACAAAATGGTTTACGCCTCGCCTGGGCCCGTCAACACGACATTGGGCTGTTGATGACTGGAAACATGTTGCCTGGTCGGACGAGTCTCGTTTGAAATTGTATCGAGCGAATGGTCGAGTACGGATATGGAGACAATCTGATGAGCCCATGGACCCGGCATATCAGAAGGGGACTGTTCAAGCTGGTAGAGGTTCTGTAATGGTGTTGGGCGTGTACATTTTTAGTGATATGGAACCCCTGATACTTCTAGATACGACTCTGACAAGTGACACGTACGTAAGCATCCTGTCTGATCACCAGCATCCATTCATGTCCGTTGTGCATTCCGACGGACTTGGGGAATTCCAGCAGGACAGTGCGACTCCCCAAACGTCCAGAACTGCTAAAGAGGGGCTCCAGGAACCCTCTTCTGAGTTTAAACATTTCCGCTGGTCACCAAACTCCCCAGACATGAACATTATAAGGCATATCTGGGATGCCTTCCAAGCTGTTCAGAAGAGATCGCCACCTCTTGTACTCTTACGGATTTATGGACAGCCAGCGGGATTCATGGTGTCAGTTCCCTCCAGCACTACTTCAGACATTAGTCGAGTACATGCCACATCGTGTTGCGGCACTCCTGCGTCCTCGATGGAGCCCGAAACGATATTAGGCTGATGTACCAGATTCTTTGGCTCTTCAGTGTAGATACATGTCAACATTTCAGAGAGGATGTGTTGTCGGGCTCAAAGTAGCCGAGTGAGTAATCTGCAATTCGTTCGACATCTGAATATGAGCTGTGTCACTATGCTACGATGCTCGCAGGAATGGGTGTGCCTTGGCAGAACACAACGTCAAGAAGCAAGCGGCCGATTAGACAGATAACGGAAGATGAGCACTGATCAATGGTCAGAGAGGGACTATGAGCTATAGATACAGCATCATCATCGATACGACGTGCAACTGGTGCTTTAGTGACCGCAAAGACCATAAATACTGTGGTCACAAAAAGGGGATTGTGCTCACGGCTCCCCTTTGCACCGAATACCATTGACCTCTGTACACCAAAAACCACGTTTGCGTTGTGTCAGGCACATACGCCCCTGCTGATGGACCCCACTTTGAAATGAGCTCCGATGACCAGCAAATACGTGTCTGGAAACACCCTGGACAGTGGTGGGATACCCACCTGACTGTCGCCTGCCACCCGGCCCAACAATCAGGACTGATAATGAAGGGTGCCATTTGATTACGTAGCAGGACCCCTTTAGTAGCCAACCGCGGCACCCTTGCAGCAAAGTGGTGCGTATACGATATTCTACGTCCCGTTTTGTTGTCCTCCGTGGCACGTCGTCCTCGGCTTGGATTTCAGCAAGATAATGCCAGACTGTGCACGGCAAGATATTGTACTGCTTTCATGGCGCTCGCAGAACCATACCTTGTCCAATAAGGTCACCGAATCTTTCCCCACTTGTGAATATTTGAGCATTATTGCAGCTGTTTTGTTGCCTTGAAGAAGACCAGTAAAAAGACGATCGAAACGTCGCGTCGGTTGTATAGCTCAGTCAGCTTATTGGAATGCTGTGTTAAAGCAGTCCAATCGCCGCTATTAGACAGTTGTACACCCTGTTGTTTTCAAGGTAGAAACCCAGTGAGACAGTGAACTGTGCAAGGAAATCTAAATCCTCAGAATGCGGAGAATGCCGAAAGGCAACGAACACACCGTGGCGCTAGTGTTAACATTGTTTATGTGTTGTCTTTTCGCATATGCCCTGCATACCGAGGCTCTAAATTCCCTTGGACAGCACTCTCACTGCATATGTGCCTTGAAAAAACGAGGTGTACTCCTATATTTTATGTCCTCTCTACTTCGACCATCATCAGTTATTTTTCTCCCCAAATAGGAAAACTCCTTTTCTACTTTGTCTCATTTCCTAATCTAATTCCCTCAGCATCACCCGACTTAATTCGACTACATTCCATTAACCGTGTTTTGCTTTTGTTGATGTTCATCTTATATCCTCGTTTCAAGACACACGCGATTATTTTAATTATGTTCCTACTAAATTCTTCACACTAATAATATACGCAATTATTAGTGTGAAGAATTTGGTAGGAACATATTTAAAATAGTTTTGTGGCGTCGTAGAAGAAAAATATTTCAGTTATTTCGCGAGAAGGCGAGCGGTATTAAGCATAGTTACAGCGCGGAAGCACACATAATCGCGGTTTCGGGGGCATTGATGCTCCGTTCCCATTTGAGTTAGGAATATGGGGTGAAAAGTTTTTGGTTTAACTCGGACCGGCGACCATTTGTATAGCCACTCGAACATGTGTTTTGCTGTAACAATGTTACAGAATATTAAGCAAAATTTGAACAAAGAACCAGAACTGGCGCCAAGGTAAGTTGTGCGATTCGATTAATTCTTTTGAAAAAGATTTTCATTTGGCAGAAATTAGTGCTCAGCTAATGGCATCTTTTGTATGAGCACCGTTATGATTTTGCGTACTAAAATAGTCAGTCTTAAATAACTCTTGACTGGGGTGAGGCAGATAGTTCAAAAAATGTTCAAATTTGTGTGAATTCCTAAGGGACCAAACTGCTGAGGTCATCGGTCCCTAGACTTATACACTACTTAAACTAAATTATGCTGAGAACAACACACACACCCATGCCCGAGGGAGGACTCGGGAGGGGCCTCTAACAGAGCGGCCACTCCGCACGGTACAGATAGTTCGAATTTGGCTCACCGCTGTATCGGAACTTCGTCTGAGATAGCGTTTAAACCGTTTGAAAAATCCTGCTTCATTTGGATCTTACGTGCAAAAAACGCGTTTTAGTGAGATTTATTACGCACACCACTTTTGTATTTCAGACTTGTGCGAATCGATTCACATTTTCTAAGAAGGTAGATAAATAAATGTAATTAATGGTCGTCCTGTTGTTTTGTGAAAGCTTCGTCCGCTGCTATGATGTAAGCAACATGGTTCGAAAGAAAATTAAAAAGAAAAAAATACACTCTAAGGATCAGTTGTCGCGCGAGTCAACAAAAAACAACATCGGTTACCAAGCTTTTTTTTTTTTTTTTTTTTTTTTGGTCATCAGTCTACTGACTGGTTTGATGATTTGATGAGGCCCTCCACGAATTCCTTTCCTGTGCTAACCTCTTCATCTCTTCATCTCAGAGTAACACTTGCAACCTACGTCCACAATTATTTGCTTGACGTATTCCAATCTCTGTCTTCCTCTACAGTTTTTGCCCTCTACAGCTCCCTCTAGTACCATGGAAGTCATTCCCTCATGTCTTAGCAGACGTCCTATCATCCTGCCCCTTCTCCTTATCAGTGTTTTCCACATATTCCTTTCCTCTCCGATTCTGCGTAGAACCTCCTCATTCCTTACCTTATCAGTCCACCTAATTTTCAACATTCGTCTATAGCACCACATCTCAAATACTTCGATTCTCTTCTGTTCCGGTTTTCCCACAGTCCATGTTTCACTACCATACAATGCTGTACTCGTACATCCTCAGAAATTTCTTCCTCAAATTAAGGCCGGTATTTGATATTAGTAGACTTCTCTTGGCCAGAAATGCCTTTCTTGCCATAGTGAGTCTGCTTTTGATGTCCTCCTTGCTCCGTCCGTCATTGGTTATTTTACTGCCTAGGTAGCAGAATTCCTTAACTTCATTGACTTCGTGACCATCAATCCTGATGTTAAGTTTCTCACTGTTCTCATTTCTACTACTTCTCATTACCTTCGTCTTTCTCCGATTTACTCTCAAACCATACTGTGTACTCATTAGACTGTTCATTCCGTTCAGCAGATCATTTAATTCTTCTTCACTTTCACTCAGGATAGCAATGTCATCAGCAAATCGTATCATTGATATCCTTTCACCTTGTATTTTAATTCCACTCCTGAACCTTTCTTTTATTTCCATCATTGCTTCCTCGATGTACAGATTGAAGAGTAGGGGCGAAAGGCTACAGCCTTGTCTTACACCCTTCTTAATACGAGCACTTCGTTCTTGATCGTCCACTCTTATCATTCCCTCTTGGTTGTTGTACATATTGTATATGACCCGTCTCTCCCTATAGCTTACCCCTACTTTTTTCAGAATCTCGAACAGCTTGCACCATTTTATATTGTCGAACGCTTTTTCCAGGTCGACAAATCCTATGAAAGTGTCTTGATTTTTCTTTAGCCTTGCTTCCATTATTAGCCGTAACGTCAGAATTGCTTCTCTCGTCCCTTTACTTTTCCTAAAGCCAAACTGATCGTCACCTAGCGCATTCTCAATTTTCTTTTCCATTCTTCTGTATATTATTCTTGTAAGCAGCTTCGATGCATGAGCTGTTAAGCTGATTGTGCGATAATTCTCGCACTTGTCAGCTCTTGCCGTCTTCGGAATTGTGTGGATGATGCTTTTCCGAAAGTCAGATGGTATGTCGCCAGACTCATAGATTCTACACACCAACGTGAATAGTCGTTTTGTTGCCACTTCTCCCAATGATTTTAGAAATTCTGATGGAATGTTATCTATCCCTTCTGCCTTATTTGACCGTACGTCCTACAAAGCTCTTTTAAATTCCGATTCTAATACTGGATCCCCTATCTCTTCTAAATCGACTCCTGTTTCTTCTTCTATCACATCAGACAAATCTTCACCCTCATAGACGCTTTCAATGTATTCTTTCCACCTATCTGTTCTCTCCTCTGCATTTAACAGTGGAATTCCAGTTGCACTCTTAATGTTACTACCGTTGCTTTTAATGTCACCAAAGGTTGTTTTGACTTTCCTGTATGCTGAGTATGTCCTTCCGACAATCATAGCCGGCCGCTGGTGGCCGAGCGGTTCTGGCGCTACAGTCTGGAACCGCGCGACCGCTACGGTCGCAGGTTCGAATCCTGCCTCGGGCATGGATGTGTGTGATGTCCATAGGTTAGTTAGGTTTAAGTAGTTCTAAGTTCTAGGGGACTTATGACCTCAGCAGTTGAGTCCCATAGTGCTCAGAGCCATTTGAACCATTTGAACCGACAATCATATCTTTTTCGGTGTCTTCACATTTTTCCTGCAGCCGTTTCGTCTTCGCTTCCCTGCACTTCCTATTTATTTCATTCCTCAGCGACTTGTATTTCTGTATTCCCGGAACATGTTTGTACTTCCTCCTTTCATCAATCAACTTAAGTATTTCTTCTGTTACTCATGGTTTCTTCGCAGCTACCTTCTTTGTACCTATGTTTTCCTTCCCAACTTCTGTGATGGCCCTTTTTAGAGATGTCCATTCCTCTTCAACTGTACTGCCTACTGCGCTATTCCTTATTGCTGTATCTATAGCGTTAGAGAACTTCAAACGTATCTCGTCATTCCTTAGTACTTCCGTATCCCACTTCTTTGCGCATTGGTTATTCCTGACTAATGTCTTTAACTTCGACCTACTCTTCATCACTACTATATTGTGATCTGAGTCTATATCTGCTCCTGGGTACGCCATACAAACCAGTATCTGATTTCGGAATCTCTGTCTGACCATGATGTAATCTAATTGAAATCTTCCCGTATCTCCCGGCCTTTTCCAAGTATACCTCCTCCTCTTGTGATTCTTGAACAGGGTATTCGCTGTTACTAGCTGAAACTTGTTACAGAACTCAATTAGTCTTTCTTCTCTTTCATTCCTTGTCCCAAGCCCATATTCTCCTGTAACCTTTTCTTCTACTCCTTCCCCTACAACTGCATTCCAGTCGCCCATGACTATTAGATTTTCGTCCCCATTTACATACTGCGTTACCCTTTCAATATCCTCATACACTTTCTCTATCTGTTCATCTTCAGCTTGCGACGTCGGCATGTATACCTGAACTATCGTTGTCAGTGTTGGTCTGCTGTCGATTCTGATACGAACAACCCGGTCACTGAACTGTCACCCTCTGCCCTACCTTCCTATTCATAACGAATCCTACACCTGTTATACCATTTTCTGCTGCTGTTGATATTACCCGATACTCATCTGACCAGAAATCCTTGTCTTCCTTCCATTTCACTTCACTGACCCCTACTATATCTAGATTGAGCCTTTGCATTTCCCTTTTCAGATTTTCTAGTTTCCCTACCACGTTCAAGCTTCTGACATTCCACGCCCCGTCTCGTAGAACGTTATCCTTTCGTTGATTATTCAGTCCTTTTCTCATGGTAACCTCCCCCTTGGCAGTCCCCTCCCGGAGATCCGAATGGGGGACTATTTCGGCATCTTTTGCCAATGGAGAGATCATCATGACACTTCTTCAATTACAGGCCACATGTCCTGTGGATACACGTTACGTGTCTTTAATGCAGTGGTTTCCATTGCCTTCTGCATCCTCATGTCGTTGATCGTTGCTGATTCTTCCGCCTTTAGGGGCAATTTCCCACCCCTAGGACAAGAGAGTGCCCTGAACCTCTATCCGCTCCTCCGCCCTCTTTGACAAGGCCGTTGGCAGAATGTGGCTGACTTCTTATGCCGGAAGTCTTCGGCCGTTACCAAGCTATGGCCGCCTAATGTCAAAAATAAGGAAGAGTAAAAACTGGGAACCAGAAGGACAAATGCTCCTATCCTAGCACAATAAGGCGAATATGTCCCGGGGAGCTTCAAAGACATTTGAATCCATAAATGTTGACATATTCACGCTTTTTTTTTCGAGCTAACCTTACTTCTCCAGCGCAGTGAGCTAACATACACTCACCCTCTTTTGTACGCAGGTGGGAACAAATAGAAACAAATTTACATGCTTCTAGAGAGTGGGACGTATGTGCGGTAGCAAATATCCTTGGGAGGGGTGCAGCTATAGTAGAAAGTGTAGTGACTTGGCAAGACAGCCAAGCCACTCGGAGGTAGCCGAAAGGCACGCGTTTAAGCTCACGCAGACTGGCGTGCGGTCTGGAACAGGACAATGTCTTGAGAACTGCAAATGAAGTACGAAGATCTTGGAATACTTAACTTTAATCCATAATTGGTGTACATCGCTCTTGTTTATACATAATGACCATCTCAATATAACTGGTAACGGCGCCTTGCTAGGTCGTAGCAAATGACGTAGCTGAAGGCTATGCTAACTATCGTCTCGGCAAATGAGAGCGTATTTGTCAGTGTAGCATCGCTAGCAAAGTTGGCTGTACAACTGGGGCGAGTGCTAGGAAGTCTCTCTAGATCTGCCGTGTGGCGGCGCTCGGTCTGCAATCACTGACAGTGGCGACACGCGGGTCCGACGTATACTAACGGACCGCGGCCGATTTAAAGGCTACCACCTAGCAAGTGTGGCGGTGACACCACAGAAAGTATCCCAGAGTGGAGATGCATACGCCCTAAACACTGATCACACATTGTGTCATACTGCACGATATGAAAAATGCCATGTGGTATTGCATATGTCACATTATACGACAGGACAACATGTGTAATGTTACTTTATTTGAAACGACGCATTACATTACATGACATGGGCACTAATGCTAAGTAGCAAAAAACGCGAATATTTCAAGATATTTTGATTTAAACATTTCTGAAGCTACCGGATAAGTCGAAAAGGTAGTTCCCTCTATTTACATCCCTGTGTCTGCCAGGACATAATCGCCTTTTTTGTGCTGCGATAGGAGCATTTTTCATTCTCTTGAGATTTATGGTTCAGACAGTGTCGTGTTTGTGAATAAATACGTGTCGTGGAGAAACATGTTGATAGCACAAAGTAAATGATTACGTGTTTAAATAATGTGAAAACGCAACGCAACAATGATTATTTCAATATGAATGCGAAACAAGCATAACTGTCAATATCACGAAAATGGATGAGTTTAAGCATTGTTAGAAAGGTGTGTTACGTGTTAAATGGACAATAAACCAGACTAATGTGACTTGTTAAAGTTATTATTTCCTATTTTCCTATTTTTAAATGAGTAACTGTAACATTTAAAAAGTGAAAAAAGTGTTAGGAAGGAAAATTAGGGTTTAATGTCCTGTCGGCATCGAGGTGATTAGGTGTGAAGCACTAGTTCAGAGTGTTCCGAGAGTGGGGATGGGAATCAGTCTTTTCCTGTAAAAGGGAATGTGCCAGAATTTTCCTGAAGCGATTTAGGAAAATCACGGAAAACCTAAATCAGGATGGGCAGGCGCGGATTTGAACCGTCGCCCTCCCGAATGTGACACGAATGTTGTAACCACTGCGCCACCTCGCTGGGCTGTTTGAAACGTGTAAGAGATGCGTATTCGTATTAGGCACAAGGTCAGGTTTATTTCGCAACAAAGCGTGTTCTCAATGTAAAGCACTCATACTTGATTCGGACAGTCAGATAGCCGCTAAAATAATCTAAAGTAAACTGAAAAGACACTGGTAATAAGCTTTGCAATTTTGAAAAAGAATTGTGAAAGTAGAGAAATATTATAGCACAACTGTCGCATAAAACAGTCAAGAACATTTCAGTAAACACGTGAAAAACACTCAAAGAGGTGATATTAACGAGCAGATAAGGGAGAAGGAATTTGAGACACAGAAACTGTTACTTCATCTGACTAAGGCAAATACAAAATTCTTCGCTTTAACTGTCTTAACGCTAAAAGAAACTTTTATTTACGACTTCTCGGCCAAGAGTTAAAATTACGCCGTAAGGTAATTTCTGGAACGGGCGGAAAATACACGCTGTTTGCTTCCGTGCCCAGTATAAACACAGCCTTGGGCGCCCATAGGAGCGTTCTTTGTTCTGTGTCCGCATCGCCCACCTATTTCACTGCAGACAGCTCATAACATTTTCTCTTTTCAAATGAAAGTTCATTTCGAAATTTCCACGTATATGATTCTTGTCGGAGACAATACAATTAGTTTGCGAAAGAAGACATATTTCAGAATCGCCAAGGGCTGTCGGCAAATAAATATGTGCTAACTCCGGTGTCGATCATCTGATCAGCTTCAGGTGTCACAGACATTTTTATAACAGCGTGTATGGCACCTTTATTACTGTAACGTCACATAAAATAAAAACTACCCCACGCCGATGTCGTCAACACAAAATACGTTATCTGCTCAACAGTAAACGGCATAGATATAGTTTATTAATCTTTCTGTGCGCAGTACCCACTGCTGACTAACTCCACAGCTCATTTTTGTCTCTGTTTCTGTAGTTAACAAAGATTTATTTTTTATCAGCCCTGGGTAATTCTGAAATATGACTTTCTGCAAATATTTGAGAACCATGAGGCACCACCCGCACAATATATCGTAATTATCAGCGTTACGAGGAAATGATATTCTGATAAATTTGGCTACTTTATAATTATGAGGTAATACATGCTATAGCAGATACATTAGGGAGTAACAGAGAGAGTCGGTGTGTGTGTGTGTGTGTGTGTGTGTGTGTGTGTGTGTTTGGATCCGGGAAGAGAGGGGATGAACCAAGCAACCTTGAACAACCAAATAATAATTGTCGATAGGAAACACCGATGCATTTCCAATGAAACACAAGTTGTTAAGTTCATAGCATAAAACTAAAAATGTAGCACTATCACATACGCCAAAGTATGCTTTAATATAGAAGGTCTTAAGAAGAGATACCATTGTCTGTGACTGGGATACAATTCTTTTCACTAAATCAAACAAATAACGTAATACAAGCATCAAATCTTGACATATAAGAACATAGTCCTGCTGATAATGTCAAACCTTAAAGGACTTCGAGGGAAAATAAGTGACCAGTGAATGTGATATGTTCGTATTCTGGTGTACTATAAGATCACGCTGGAACTAAATTAATCGTCTGTGCTTTCGGATTGATTTATTTGATTAATTGCTAATAATAGCCTATCCTCATTTGAACTTCGATATCTTTACGATGACACGAACGAAGAATACGGCTAACAGTGAATCGTGTTTGAGATTTTTTTATAGAACACAGTGGGATTCCATCTTACAAAGTTGTTTAGTGCAACAATATGAACATCGTAAGATTTTTGCTACTTGACTTCGCTTACGAAATTACTCATTTAGAAAAGTAGTAAGAAAATCTACGCCAGCTGAAGATGAGCCAACCTAATGCTGTTTGCGAGGCACCAACGTCAGTAAACTCGTGAGGCAGGTACCTGACACTGACCGTGTTTGAGTCAACGCGTTTTGGACTTAAGACAGGCTGCGTTTTTCTGGCTCAAGACGACCTGAGGAGGGAACAGTACGCCGTTATGTTCACGCGTAAAAAGTGTTTGTGGACAGCTGACGGTCGAAAGCGAAGGCAACATTCCGCAGAACGTCAGCACAATGGAGTAGTCTTGTCAGCTGCTCAGTGTTACATCCCTACTTGCCCAATCAGCTGTCCACTTGTTAGCCAGCCGTCCATTGCTGTAGCTACAGTTGTTTGACAACGAACGTCGACACAAACTGTGGCGCTCTAAACACAGTTCATTTCTTGTAGACTGGAAGAAGATCGTAATTTTTTGCGGCTAGTGTTGCACCACTGTCATTTATGACATTTTGGCACGTATTTTATTCGCAAGTGGCCTTGCAACTAATGTAGAATGCATAAACCTGGGTGACAAGCTCTTTCTAGTGCTGCTCGGCAAGTGGTTCTCGTACGTGATGATGAGGTTGAGCATAAAATTGCGGTCCTGGGATCGTAGGTAGTACCGCGTAGGTATGTCTCATATCAGGATCGATGCATTTCTTTACGTTTATGTTCAATTTTTCTGTGTTATTTGTCCGAAATATGTACGGCGGCTTTTTTAGGTTAGGCAGAAAAAAGTATAATAACGTAATCCTGTAGAAATTATGATTTAAAAAAAGGAAAGAAAAGAAAAAGGGATTATTATAAACCTGAAACAGATTTATTTTGCATTACGAAAGGTGAGTAATTCTGTAGAGTATAGCTCCGCATAAATGAGTAATAGGTATGTTATTATTGTCATATAAACAATCGTTTCAAAATGAGCATATTCTGGAATATTATTTTCGATGTATTAGCAGGTGCTGTATGCTTGGATTGAGTCTGCGCCTTTAAAGTGCAATTTGGAGGGGAAAAAATCCATGGAACAACTACAATTTGCTTTGAATTATTTGAGAGACAGGTTCCTGAACCTTTACAATGCTGTATGATGGATCTTAAATGTCGTATAAAGCCGTTCTGGTGCACCTTGCAGCATTCGATAACGGAAATCTATGCTTCCGGAAACTGTCTGACAATAAAAATAAAAAAAAAAATTGTAGCTGTTCGGTGGATTTTCATATCCTGCAAAATGTAAATGTTTTTCATTATTTTCTATAGCTATCATCACCATTATTGTGAGCACCAACGCTTGCGTCGTCATAATCTACCTGTTCAATTGATTTAACATATTATTTGTTGTTTTCTTCCACGGTAACTGTACACAGCGGATAGGTGTTACGAGTCTTAAAACGTCAGTCTTTCTTCTGAATGCCACTAGGATTCCAGTTGCTACATAAATGAGCATGTGTCATGTGCTTATGATCCTTGGCTTTTGTTTTCAAATTAAGTGAATGATGTATTTATATAAGAGTACACTTTTTGTAACACTATATATCGTTTAGCAGACTCCTGATGATGGCAACGATTTTGACAGAACTTTTGGACGATTATATTCTCTGCTGTTACCATCCGCCGAGACCTCCAACGGATCTACAGAATTTGTTTGCATTTCTTCTGTTCCTGTTTTTATTCTCCGCAGAATTATGTTAGTTATGATATTGTTCATTGCTCTAGAACAGAATTTGTAAATTTCAAAGTCAGGAGGTGCTTTTCTTGTTCTGTACATTTATAACTAGTTCTGTACTGTGTATTGTGCTTTTTTATAATTATAAACACGATCATAGTGAAATTTTAAGCACATCACCTGATCAGATTACGATTACTATTTAAATTTGAGTGCACCGATTTCATTACCGAACTGGAGAGACAACACGTGGGATTTATGGTATGGTCTATGGACTTTATTATGAATAGCATTATAGTTGTTGCATCAATCTACACTGGATCTCACACGCATTGTGAGATGTCGATATGTCAAGAGTGAACTAAAAGTCTGTCGTAAATTTATCTTGATGTGACCACCATTTCTATGGTCGCTTGTTCTCTAGCACCATCTGGCGTAGAAAATTATTTTATTGTTGGCTACAGCTTGCCCTATTGTTTCACTTTGCCCTTAAGCTTGGCACCAGCAACTGCAACGATACAGCATGCATCGATTCGGGTTAATGACATGTTTGAACATAGTACATTTACTATGGTTTAAGCCGTGACTGTTTTCTTATTCTTGGCCTTGTACTGACAGTCCTTTGAAGATGCCCAGTCACTGAACCAAGTAGGGGGAAGTGATTTCATAAAACATAGACTGCCTCACAAAATGTGGGAAGCGCTCAGAAGACATAGTCGGATGACACGTACGCAGCATCGGCGGACATGTAAACTATAAGAGCCGCAATTCTTTATGACCGTATGGCCACAAGATTGTGCTACCTTTGTTCCGGTATAGTCATGTTCTTGGTACAGTGTATGAGCAGCTTGAACAGCATCACAATGTGATTATATTATTATGTTGAATTATTATGTTGAGTTACCACTAAGAAGGCCACGGAAATGCCGCGTGTTCATTTGAGGCAGCGTTATCAGCACCAGAAAAGTTTGAAAGGGGCCACAGCTGGAATGGGGAATTTTCGTTCCATGTGTAGGTTGTAGTTAACACTACAGCGTTGACGCCAGCGTTTAGAGCGTGGGGTGGTGATGAATGGAATCGCAATGTGTTCAGCGATGAATCGCGTCTCTGCACTACCGAATGTAGTGGCGATCTGGGTAAGGGCGCAACGGTGTTACTCCAGGAGGCAAGGTGTGCGGACTCTTTGGGTATAAATTCAGATCACGGCTGGTAGTGATTGAGGAAATCCTGACGCCATAACGATAGGTCACTGACATCCAGCGTTGAAATACACTCCTGGAAATTGAAATAAGAACACCGTGAATTCATTGTCTCAGGAAGGGGAAACTTTATTGACACATTCCTGGGGTCAGATACATCACATGATCACACTGACAGAACCACAGGCACATAGACACAGGCAACAGAGCATGCACAATGTCGGCACTAGTACAGTGTATATCCACCTTTCGCAGCAATGCAGGCTGCTATTCTCCCATGGAGACGATCGTAGAGATGCTGGATGTAGTCCTGTGGAACGGCTTGCCATGCCATTTCCACCTGGCGCCTCAGTTGGACCAGCGTTCGTGCTGGACGTGCAGACCGCGTGAGACGACGCTTCATCCAGTCCCAAACATGCTCAATGGGGGACAGATCCGGAGATCTTGCTGGCCAGGGTAGTTGACTTACACCTTCTAGAGCACGTTGGATGGCACGGGATACATGCGGACGTGCATTGTCCTGTTGGAACAGCAAGTTCCCTTGCCGGTCTAGGAATGGTAGAACGATGGTTTCGATGACGGTTTGGATGTACCGTGCACTATTCAGTGTCCCCCCGACGATCACCAGTGGTGTACGGCCAGTGTAGGAGATCGCTCCCCACACCATGATGCCGGGTGTTAGCCCTGTGTGCCTCGGTCGTATGCAGTCCTGATTGTGGCGCTCACCTGCACGGCGCCAAACACGCATACGACCATCATTGGCACCAAGGCGGAAGCGACTCTCATCGCTGAAGACGACACGTCTCCATTCGTCCCTCCATTCACGCCTGTCGCGACACCACTGGAGGCGGGCTTCACGATGTTGGGGCGTGAGCGGAAGACGACCTAACGGTGTGCGGGACCGTAGCCCAGCTTCATGGAGACGGTTGCGAATGGTCCTCGCCGATACCCCAGGAGCAACAGTGTCCCTAATTTGCTGGGAAGTGGCTGTGCAGTCCCCTACGGCACTGCGTAGGATCCTACGGTCTTGGCGTGAACCCGTGCGTCGCTGCGGTCCGGTCCCAGGTCGACGGGCACGTGCACCTTCCGCCGACCACTGGCGACAACATCGATGTACTGTGGAGACCTCACGCCCCACGTGTTGAGCAATTCGGCGGTACGTCCACCCGGCCTCCCGCATGCCCACTATACGCCCTCGCTCAAAGTCCGTCAACTGCACATACGGTTCACGTCCACGCTGTCGCGGCATGCTACCAGTGTTAAAGACTGCGATGGAGCTCCGTATGCCACGGCAAACTGGCTGACACTGACGGCGGCGGTGCACAAATGCTGCGCAGCTAGCGCCATTCGACGGCCAACACCGCGGTTCCTGGTGTGTCCGCTGTGCCGTGCGTGTGATCATTGCTTGTACAGCCCTCTTGCAGTGTCCGGAGCAAGTATGGTGGGTCTGACACACCGGTGTCAATGTGTTCTTTTTTCCATTTCCAGGAGTGTATATTACCTCTGACGCGACAGTTTCTTCCTGCCAATTTTCAACAGGACAATGCTCGTCAGTATGGAGTACGTGTCTGCATGAACCGTATGAGTGATGCTGAGGTTCTCCTGTGACCAGGAAGCTGCTCAGATGTATTCCCGATAGAACATTTGTGAGGTCAGGTCGAACGTGAACTCTGTCCCAGCGCCATTATCCAGAATGTCAAGGACCAGTTACAACAGCTGTGGGCCATCTTGTCTCAGGAGAGGATACAACGGCTTTATAATGACACGTCCCCTTTGAAAAATTATACATGACTGTGCTTAGACTGACACACCATATTTTTAGCGCTGCGCAATCTGACTTTCAATAAGCCCTACAAAAGAATGGCCCTGACTAACATTAACCTATACCTTCCACAAATCACTTACCTCACAAAAATCTTCGAGTCGAACTACTGCAATACAGCGAGCGCCACTACCGCCAGCTAAATAAAAGATTCAAACTACAGAAGGCACTAACTACTGATAGGCATAGTTAGCAAATGAAAGATTTTGATAGAGAACAAGCAATGTATTTACCTTAACAGTGTTCAAAAGTCATTATATATATATATCAGTCCATGATATCCAATATTACAAATTTACTCTTTCTGATGGACGCACGTCCAGATCGTCCGCTCTCAGAATTCCGCCATCTCTCTCCCCACATCCACCACTGTTAGCGGCTCACCTCCAACTGCACAACGTTACGGGCTGTTAACAGCCAACTGCCCAACACTACAATAGCAGACAACAATGCAAACCAGCCACAGACTGTACACAACACATACAGAGCGCTACGTGGCGTTACCAATAAGAAAACCTTAACAGCCTACTTACATAGCCCCCATGCTCCCCACAAAAAATTTTGCAAATTGTTTTGGGCACTGGCCAATAAATAATTGAAAAAAATTTTTCATAATTACAATAACAAAGAAATCAAATGCACACATTTATTGATACAATATTGGTCAAAGCTAAAATTTTCTCACAGTCCATAAATACAGTCCTCATCATTCATCACAGTAAAATTGCAGTGTTTTTCTGAAAGTCCGAGTAGTAAAAGAAAATGCACACGAAAGTAATGGATTTCCATGCAGTCTTGAAGAAGTAGTGTTGTCCTTCCAACGGAAAGACAGAGCTGACTCTTGACATGCAGACAGGTAATGGGCCACAACAGAGCAAACCCACAGCAGAGTCAATCGAAGTTTTGAAGAATATTGGTAGGTAGGTCATCACAGAGCAGACCCACTGTAGTCCTGGTGGTTTTGGTGGGCCACCAGAGGTGCAGACCCAGTGCAGTCCTTGTAGAAATAATGGTATTGGTGGACCATCAAAGATGCAGACCCACTGTAGTCCTTGTAGAAACGGCCAGCAGCCATCTGTTGCGACTGTGCAGGTGCACAATCACCATCGAAGAGTCTTGCGGAGAATATAGCAAGTCCAGAAACCACCACTTGTGCACGAAAAAAGTGTTTGGAATTGTCCTTAGAAGTCTTGCAGACAATATATCAAGTCCATAAACCAGCACTTGTGCACTCACACTGTTTTTGGAATTATCTTTCGAACCAGCAATGCTGTTAACCAGTCCCTTACTGAATTATCAACACACGTGCAAATGCTACCAGTCCCCTTTTTTTCTCGCATATTCTGCATGTACTATGACCAACAAAAACGTGTGCAGTGAAATGAAACTTAATTTTAAGAACTGGTGTCTAATTATAAATTTACAACATAAGAATACAATTACAAAGGTACAAAATACATCATTAAAGAACATAACAATACAGATAACATTTGTAGTAATACGGGCCTTACAAAAGAAACGAAATAACATATACATCAGTGTTACAGGAATTATGAAATAAGTACATACATAAAAGATCAGAATAACTTTTGAAACATCAATTTCACACATGAGCAACAAAACAGAACAGATGAATATTGTCTAAACATCTTTTCAAAGTAAATAACATAGTATTAGAAAAATTCTACAACATAACTCTCATCAGCTAAACATATAAAGACAGGAAAAACACAAATACACAAGGGTACACAAACACATAGCAGAATAACATAAGAGGAAAGGGCAGGGTTTGTTTTCAGTGTAACATTTGGTACTGCAGTCCAACCCAAAACTTCATTCCATAGATCTTTCATCTTATTTCTACATTTGTTTCCACCAAAAAAATCCAATCCAAGCATGCTTTCTGTATTTTTTATGTTCACATATTTCTTACCTCATTATTTATTTTCCATTATCTTACCTCATCATTTATTTCCAAGAAAATCCTACCTAAACCTGTTGTCCCTAAACCCTACTTTTTTGTTCATATCCTCTTTCAAAATACTTTTTTAGCCAAACCATTTTCTTATAGCTTCTCAATGCATTTCTTCCAATTCATCACAACTCGTTGTCTTATATAGCCTACCCAATCTTAAGCTAACTTAAACCTACTGAGCTCAGAAGCTAAAATAAGGGATGAGGCAATGCAGCAGCACAAAACAATTAACACAAACAGCAATGACAAAAAATGCAAATTGGCAAAGCAAGCAGCATTATAGAAATTAGCAAAGCAAATGCAATATTACAACTAATGTGAGCCAATGTGCAGCAACAAGAAAAATTAATCGGTAGTAAAACTGGCTTAACAGAGTAATACAAAGTGACATTCAGCAGCACTATACCTGGAAAACAGCAGCAGCAAATGCAATAACTTATATCTAAACAGGACAAAGCTCAAGCAGAAAAAATATTACACTAAAAATGGCCATGTGTAATACCTATATCACATCTTAACACTAGAGTGATGCATCACTGTAACTTACTCTAGCAGACAAGTTACCAAGTCACTGACAAAAATTATGTATGCAATTCCTGTGAAGTGGAAATGTCTTTTTGTGATCCCTCGTTTTTTTGGAAGTAATCATAAAATAATTATTTACTAGATCTGTAGGCATAAAATATCTATATTAGTACATCTATTAAATTTTATTTTAACCAACGCTGCAGTGCAGCTAGAAACTAGATATTAAACGAAATGAGCAAATATATACAAAGCAATGTGTGAAACGTCATTCACTAGGCAAATGGCGTCTCCAAAGGCAGTAAAAATCTTTCAACTAGAAAGACAATAGATGTAAATATGTTTCTCATCATTTCATTAGGCAATTTAGTAAATATAAATTAAGAGCTCCGCAGTGTAGTCATATGTTTTCAAGTTTGGGCGTGTCGTATTTGCGATGCTTTCTACAAAGAAATGTCAATAGCGAGGATAATGGCCTCTTTTTTTTTCACCTAATGTCTTTCTTTTTTCAGACGACTATCTCTCAGCTGGGCGCCCAAAACGCATTACATCAAGGTCACTTACCTTTCTTAACAAAATATTTACGACAGCAGTTTCCGCTACAGTGACAGTCTCATATAAAAAAAATTTCACAGGTCGAGAATTTGCGTTACGAATATGTAGAAACAAAATCCTATAAATATAACAGTGTTAAAAAAATTTTCGTTGGCATTGTGATACATTCACGCATTTACAAACATTTCATAACTATTAAAGTACGATTCTTGGTTTCCAACATCCTTTTTACAAACCGGAGTCCCTAACTTCTATTCATTATTCATATAAATATAAACACGTAATCACATTCCTCATATGTCATAGCACCATCTTATTGATCATAAACATACCTCAACATCATAATACACATCGTCATCGTAATATTAACATCATAACAGATCATTCTCATCTCAAAATCGTCGCAGCTTCTTTCAATAATTTCAAGACCAAGTCATCTACCTCAAACGTACTTAAAAAATCATGCTCCTTTACCAAATACTACATTCAAAGCTCTCATAGTATCACAATGGTTCCGAAAAAGTATGAAAAGTTCACACAGTCAGACAAAATACAATTTCATAAGTGTGAAGTTATCCAACTGTGTAATTGCGTAAACATGTGTCACTGACGTAGTAACAAGAATGTTTGTTTCTCTGTCAAATAAATAGCTGTGTAATTCTGTGTTAGAGAAATACGGTACCAATGTGTAAAATTGTATAAGAAAATACCATATTAGCTAAGGCTCCTTGTGCTTCCCAAACACATGGCACACAAAGTAAGCGTGTACCTCCCTGAGGATTAATGTAATTATACCCTCAGGTGTTACAGATTACAGCAATGGAATGAAATGTATCACGGAAAACCTTCTTTGTAATTCAAAAATCTTTAAAAATAAATGTTTTAAGTCCCAGATTAATCACTCAAATGCGTGTCCTGTAGCGCTACATTGTGCGTCATATTGTAACATAATCTCTGTCATTACTTACGGGTAAAAAATGTGCCAAGTGTCGTAATTATCGTCGTCCGTAAACAAATTTCTGTGGGAGTCAATGTACTTACCTCGTAATAAACAAAAGTAAAATGCTATGCGTATAGATACCGTAGTTATTACGTACAGTACCGTGATCAAGAAAGTACTACACTGTAACGTATTGTTGTGCTACAAAAAAGGCTGTCTTATTGTAGCTATACCACAAAGTTACTACTAAAACATGTTTTACTTTCCAGAAGAATTCAGAAAAACTGTGCAGATATAAAGCAGATACGCACAAAAGCAACAATGTAAATTGTGTCACACATAAGTAGTGTCGTGATATAATCATGTAGCTCTCAAAGAAACCAAATGCTAAGTCATCTTTAATCCCACAGAAAGTACTTCGAATAAAGAATGTCTTTTCAAGTAAACCAAAATGTTGCATGAAACTCTCATTAGCAGTGCCGGTATATGTTCTAAGTATGTGAGCAACTAACAAGCAAGAATGTACAAATAACAACACTGTGTCGTCTGTTCACTATAACAATGCATTCGTAATTTCTGTTTAAATAAGTTCTCTTGGTTCTTGACTGTCTATTTAAATTCAAACATTGCAGATTATCTTTCAATAAACGGTTTTACATGTGAAATGTGGTGTAAACCTTTATTACTCTTCCTAGTACGCAGAGTTTCAACTTCAGCGCAATTATCATGTGGTATACGTCGGATTCTGTAAGGTCCATTGTAAACTAGAAAGAATTTGTGACTCAAGTGTTTCTTCTTATGTGACAATGAATCAGCTTTAATGAGATCTTTCTGACCAATATATAATTTCTTTGCATTTGCTTTACCGTGTAGTTTTCTCCTTTTGTCTGCTGCAGATTTTATATTTTTAATAGCCAAATCAATTATGTCTTTGTGGCGAAGTTTGCGTGTATTCGGAAAAGGTACAAGCTCTCTGATTCTGTTCGGTGGTTCTTCATTCTTTAGTACAAGAATAGGTGGTAAAGCAGTGGAGTCATGAGGCATTTCATTCAGCACGTTTTGAAATAAGTGTAAATATCTGTCCCAATGCTGATGCTTTCTGTGACAATAAAGTATGCAAAGCTTATTGATTCCTTTCATAATCCTTTCAGAGGGGTTACAGTGTGGTGAGTACAATGAAATAAAAACAGGTTTGATTTTATTATTCTGAAGCATGCGTGACCAAATAGCAGATCTGAATTGCGATCCGTTATCTGAAATGACGTTACTAACGTGTCCAACTTCACGTAAGAAATTTTTAACAAAGGCGTTGGATACAGACCGTCCAGTGACTTCACGTAACGGAGGGAAAGAAACAAATTTTGAAGTAAGTTCAACAGCGACTAGAACGTACGAAAATCCATTCGATGTTCTGACAAGGTGTCCCAAGAGATCAACAGCAGCAAATTCTTTTAATTTAGAAGGAATGATAGGAAACAACGGAGCACGATGTGAGACAGTAGATGGTTTCGCCTTTTGACAAAGTTTACAAATAGACAAGACTCTTCGAATTCTCTTTTCCATATTGTTAAAATAAGAAGTCGTTCGAAGAATATGATAATATTTTCGAGTACCAAAATGTGCGTAGCTGAAATGAATGTACCAAATGAGCTTATTAACAAAATCGTCTGGAATGCAAAGTACCCATAGTTTGTCATCAACAGTGCAGCGTTTGAAGAGTATGTTGTTTCTAACCAGATAATAATGCCGAATCTGAGTGTGTGTCTTTTCATGCCATTTACTTTTGATGTCTTTCCAAATCGGATCTTTATCTTGTTCATGAGCAATGTCCTTTAAAGATGTGGTGATGAAGTTTTCAAAGGCGACTTACTGAATGTAAAGAATACTGAAATTTTTCTCGAGGCTGCCTTCTATGTTACTTTTCTCAAGCCCAGCCGGTGCGCTTGACAGTGCGTCCGCAACAATGTTCTCCTTGCCGGGAATGTAGACTATTGTGAAGTGGAATTCTTGCAGAAACAATGCCCAACGTTTTAACCTGTCATGATTTAATTTTGAAGACATAAGAAATTGTAATGCACGATGATCACTGTATATTTTTACGTGCTTACCAGAAAGAAAGAAACGCAATTTGTTAAATGCCCAAACGATAGCTAAAGCTTCTAATTCAGTAACGGAATAATTTTTTTTCAGATTTTGTTAGCACTCGGCTAGCAAAAGCAATGGTTTTCTGAACAGTAGTGTCATTTTCTATGGCTTCTTGAAATAAATGGGCACCAAGACCGACTTTAGAAGAATCCGTGCTCAGGCAAAAATCTTATGACAGATCTGGATGAGCTTGTATTGGCGCGTTAAGTAGAGATTCTTTCAAAGAATTGAATTCCAACTGTGCCTGTTCGTCCCAGTTCCAAATAGTATTTTTTCCAGTTTTTTTGGTGTAACTAGAATTTGCATATTCAGAAAACGACGGTAAAAATTTACGAGACCTAGAAAACTTCGGAATTGTTTTTTTGTGGATGGAACTGGAATGGCTCTGATTGCTTCTAACTTTTCAGGATCCAGCTGAATGCCTTCAGAAGAAATAATATGTCCCAAAAACCTCACCTTTGACCTACGGAATTCAGACTTTTCCAAGTTGACTCTAATTCCAGATTCTGCAAAAATACGTAACAAACTGTTGAGGATGCGATTATGTTGTTCCCATGAGGCTTCTGCTATTAGAATATCATCCACATAAAAGGTGATGTGACGTTTTAAGAAATCAGGTAATATGGAATTTAGCCCGCGAATGAAAGCTGCCGAAGAAATGTTCAAACCATAAGGAAGTTTCCGAAATTGATAAACGCCGAAACAAAGGAAAGCTGTGTATTTTCTACATTCTGGATGAAGTGCGGTCTGATAAAAGCTGGATCTGAGATCAATAGAAGACAACACTTTTGCACCATAAAAGTTTTGAAGAAGTTCTTCCATCGTTTGCGGCCTGTCTGTTTCAGGCATGATGATAGTATTGACTTGTCTCGAATCTAAGATAAGTCTGATCGATCCATTTTTCTTCTCAACAACGAGTAATGGATTGTTGTATGAGCTTACTGCAGGCTCAATAATGCCCTCGTCAAGCATAGATTGTATTTCTGTTCTAACACGGACCCTATAATGTGCTGGAATTACGTATGGTCTAACACAAAATATAGTATGCTCACGAACACGAAATTGTTATTGAAATTCCTTGATTGTTCCTGTTTTGTGAGTAAAAACTGTGGAATGTGCTTGTAAAATCTCAAAAAGGTCCTGCCTATCAATGTCATTACAGTTCTCAATTGTTTGAATTTTATTCTGAATTAACTCATTAGTATCAAATACGCCGTCGATATCATCCCTGTCAGTACTTGCAGAGTGATTGTTAGTGTCAAGTTCCGTCGAAAATTCCGAACTGTTGTCTAACAGAAGGTAAAGCCGATTAATTTCCTCGTCATGGTTTGAGAGCCAATCTTCAAATTTCAAAGCAATTGACTTACCTTCTTTCTCTGAACTTATTTCAGCATCGTGAAAGTTTAAGATTGCTTTGTAGTCATTCAAAAAGTCTACTCCCAACATAATTTCCGTCGACAATAATGGAACAATAAGAAAGTTCATAGAGAATCTGTGGCTTTGACAAAAGAATTCTAAGTTGGTTTGTTGGCGTACATCTACACTTTTTCCAAAAATTGCACCTTGTAATTTAATCCTACGTAAACGAAGTGTGGGGCAATCGTTCGATTTGTTGCATTAACTAAAAGCTGTTTCACTAATTACTGAAATGGGTCTGACAGAGTCAAGTACTGCCGTAAATTTTACGTCATTTACTGTAATGTGAATCACAGGATAGGCAATGTTGTTATGTTTTACGTCGTGTTCCTGGAGTAAGATGTCCCTAATGTCTTCCATTTTTACGTAATTACTAGCCACGGCAGCTACGTCGTCAGCTTCATAAGTACATATTGTGGCTGCCAGCGGTGTGAGTCATTGCCTATTGTCTCTTTGTTGGCGCGCGTCGTTATTGGGTTTTGGAGACCTAACTTCTACAAATTCACCTTGTCGAGAGGGCCCTGCCCTATTTGAATCCCGCCAGTTCTGATGCAATTCAGGTCTGTCGTTACGATCATATCGTCTGTCGTCATGTCGGTAGATTCCATTGTTTCTTTCTTGTCGGTCACGTGGTGGAGAATTTCTCCCTGAATCGCAACTGCGCCCTGGACCATTGCATCTGAAGTTATTCTGTCTCCCTTGATAATAATTATTTTGGTTCCCATGTTGTCTGTTTCTCTGATTGTCTGTGTGATAGTCATTACTGCAGAGAGGTGATCTTTCCCTGTAATTATTACTACTCTGACAACGGTTGTCATACGGGTGGTGTCTGTTTTGGTCACGATTTACGTTGTAAGAATAGCCTTGTCGTGTCCAGTTATTATTTCTGTCATCGCGGAATTGTGACGGATGTGACCTGTAATTTTTGTGTTCCTGTTTTCGCGTCCCGCGATTGTCAGTGTCAATTTCTAATTCTTGTAAGAGTCCCTGAAAAGCTTCAATGTCGTCTTTGCAACGTCCTGCCAAAATAATATGTCGCAAATGTTCAGGCAATTTGATTAAGCAAATGCGGATGAGTTCTGAGGGGCTGTATGGGTTTGACAGGTACTTATTCTTGTGCAACATGCCTTCGAAATATTTCACAAGACTGGAAAATTCAGATTGTGCGAAATGTTTATAATACTACACTCCTGGAAATGGAAAAAAGAACACATTGACACCGGTGTGTCAGACCCACCATACTTGCTCCGGACACTGCGAGAGGGCTGTACAAGCGATGATCACACGCACGGCACAGCGGACACACCAGGAACCGCGGTGTTGGCCGTCGAATGGCGCTAGCTGCGCAGCATTTGTGCACCGCCGCCGTCAGTGTCAGCCAGTTTGCCGTGGCATACGGAGCTCCATCGCAGTCTTTAACACTGGTAGCATGCCGCGACAGCGTGGACGTGAACCGTATGTGCAGTTGACGGACTTTGAGCGAGGGCGTATAGTGGGCATGCGGGAGGCCGGGTGGACGTACCGCCGAATTGCTCAACACGTGGGGCGTGAGGTCTCCACAGTACATCGATGTTGTCGCCAGTGGTCGGCGGAAGGTGCACGTGCCCGTCGACCTGGGACCGGACCGCAGCGACGCACGGATGCACGCCAAGACCGTAGGATCCTACGCAGTGCCGTAGGGGACTACACCGCCACTTCCCAGCAAATTAGGGACACTGTTGCTCCTGGGGTATCGGCGAGGACCATTCGCAACCGTCTCCATGAAGCTGGGCTACGGTCCCGCACACCGTTAGGCCGTCTTCCGCTCACGCCCCAACATCGTGCAGCCCGCCTCCAGTGGTGTCGCGACAGGCGTGAATGGAGGGACGAATGGAGACGTGTCGTCTTCAGCGATGAGAGTCGCTTCTGCCTTGGTGCCAATGATGGTCGTATGCGTGTTTGGCGCCGTGCAGGTGAGCTCCACAATCAGGACTGCATACGACCGAGGCACACAGGGCCAACACCCGGCATCATGGTGTGGGGAGCGAGCTCCTACACTGGCCGTACACCACTGGTGATCGTCGGGGGGACACTGAATAGTGCACGGTACATCCAAACCGTCATCGAACCCATCGTTCTACCATTCCTAGACCGGCAACGGAACTTGCTGTTCCAACAGGACAATGCACGTCCGCATGTATCCCGTGCCACCCAATGTGCTCTAGAAGGTGTAAGTCAACTACCCTGGCCAGCAAGATCTCCGGATCTGTCCCCCATTGAGCATGTTTGGGACTGGATGAAGCGTCGTCTCACGCGGTCTGCACGTCCAGCACGAACGCTGATCCAACTGAGGCGCCAGGTGGAAATGGCATGGCAAGCCGTTCCACAGGACTACATCCAGCATCTCTACGATCGTCTCCATGGGAGAATAGCAGCCTGCATTGCTGCGAAAGGTGGATATACACTGTACTAGTGCCGACATTGTGCATGCTCTGTTGCCTGTGTCTATGTGCCTGTGGTTCTGTCAGTGTGATCATGTGATGTATCTGACCCCAGGAATGTGTCAATAAAGTTTCCCCTTCCTGGGACAATGAATTCACGGTGTTCTTATTTCAATTTCCCGGAGTGTATGTTTTACTCGGTGTTGTGTAGCTTGAGACCAATATGATGAGAGGAAGGCGTGATAAAATTCTCCTTCACTGTGACAATCGTGAATGACCGATCGCATTCTTTCAGCTGGTTCATTCTCTAAGTAGCCACACATAAATTATAATCTGTGCTCTAATGACCAGTTCGGAGGAAAGCAATGAGAGAATTGATGGAGCCACGCTTGTGGATGAATGTCGTTGCCAGAATTCTTAAATGTCTTGAATTTACGTGTAGTAATGAACAGCTTATAGTCAAAATCATCGTGTCGGCCAGTCGCATATCGGTCATTGTTACGTCGTGTCGGCGGTTCCATCTCAAAATTCGGTGCACCTTGCCAATTTCTTTCATAATTTCCGAAATGCCCTGTGTTATTATTTTGCGGCTTTTCCGTATTTCTAAGTCCCTCTTCCCGTGTTGGAGCGCGAGTGTCCTTTGAAATATGTAATTTTTGTATTACTTGTTCCAGCTGATCTTGTACTTCCCGGATTTCTCTTTTGTGTTGCGTATTAATTCGATTCTGATTTTGTTTGAATTTCTTAATTTGTTCATACTCTTTTGTGTCAGTGAAGGCTACAGGTCTTGTGTCATTCAGATCATCATCTACCTTTGTAGATAAGTTAGTGAACTGATCCGAAAGTTCGGCTACTTTCTCCGATAGTGTACTTATTTCCTCAGTGTGTTTTTCTGAACCAAGTTTCAGAGTGTCCATTTGTGTTGAAATCGTATCTACTGTGTCCTTTAAGTTTTCCTGAGTTTTTGCAAGTTGCGTAACCGAATCGGTAGATGTAACTGAGTCAATTTTAGCTTGCAAGGTCTCATGATTTTCATCAACAATGGTTTGCAGTTCTTTTATGGCTGCTTCGTGATTCTGTAATGTATTTTCATGCCGCGAAAAAATAGGTTGGAAATGCTCACAAATTTGTGTTTTTACGTCATTACAGACTTTTTGACACTTCGATTCGATTTTATGTAACTCAGTAGTTAAATCTTCACGTGTTTGTTCAAGCGTGGTGTGAAGATTTTGTTCCATTGCGTCTAACTGTTGCTGTGTTTTTCTCTGGTGTTGTTCCATTGTGTCTAACTTTTGCAGATTTTGTCCCATTTGTTTCTGATTTTGTTCAAGCGTTGTGTCTAACTTTTGTAGCCTTTGTCCCATTTGTTGCATTAACTGTAATAACAATGCACTGGTGTCTGAAACATGTTCCTCTGTGCGATTCGGCAGTGCATTTGAACCGGCAATATTCGCATTTTGAGAAGCAGAAAATGTGTCTTGACTTATTGGAGAAAACGGTGAGGACGCAAAACATGAATCTACAGTGTTTGCAGGTTTGTGTCCTGTCATTTCGGATTCCTGAGGCGAGCTGTTGCCGACCGATCGATCGATAATGCTTCCCTGTTCACTATTTGTTTCACTGTCTACGCCATTATTTGCCGCCCACTCCATTTCCCTATGCACAATTACCAAATTCAAATGGCTCTGAGCACTATGGGACAACTGCTGAGGTCATTAGTCCCCTAGAACTTAGAACTAGTTAAACCTAACTAACCTAAGGACATCACAAACATCCATGCCCGAGGCAGGATTCGAACCTGCGACCGTAGCGGTCTTGCGGTTCCAGACTGCAGCGCCTTTAACCGCACGGCCACTTCGGCCGGCTAATTACCAAATTACTACTTTGTATGTTTGTTAATTGATTACACAGTGGTGCTGATAAGCTACGCTCGTCGTCACTATTATTTCTCAGTTTAGTTTGGAGCCTAGTGTTACGTTTTTCACACGCCATAATTATCACGTATTTCACACGATAGCACAGAAAAGCACAATTTGAAGAGCAAAATAAGAAAACACATTAACATAACACTGGAAATAATATCTACTTAATTGCAAGCGCAGCTGCGAAATACTTGGTGCAAATCTACATGCATGCCACAACTATTTTACTGTACAACAATGAAAAACTGCAACTACAAAGGAAATTCTCTCTATAATTACGCGCTAGCAATAAACAGTAGCTACACTAATTACACAAACCACAAGAAAAAATCAGAAGATTCCAGTGAGGTATCCTCGGCTAAGGGTCGACATATGAAACGTCCCTTTAGAAAAATTAATGCATTACTGTGTTGATAAACCTCTTACATTATTTGCTTTTCAAACAGCTGAGCAAAACTGAACGTACTCAGACATTACTCTCTTTACTTATTCTGATCAACACTAAACTGATACACAACATTTTTAGCGCTACGGAATCTGTCTTTCAATAATCCCTACAAAAGAATGGCCCTGACTGACATTAACGTATACCTTCCACAAATCACTTACCTCACAAAAATCTTCGAGTCGAACTACTGCAATATAGCGAGCGCCACTACTGCCAGCTAAATAAAAGATTCAAACTATTGAAGGCGCTAACTACTGATAGGCATAGTTAGCAAATGAAAGATTTTGATAGAGAACAAGCAATGTATTTACCTTAATAGTGTTCAAAAGTCATAATATATTATATCAGTCCATGATATCCAACATTACAAATTTACTCTTTCTGATGGACGCACGTCCAGATCGTCCGCTCTCAGAATTCCGCCATCTCTCTCCCCATATCCACCACTGTTAGCGGCTCACCTCCAACTGCACAACGCTACGGGCTGTTAACAGCCAACTGCCCAACACTACAATAGCAGACAACAATGCAAACTAGCCACAGACTGTACACAGCACAGCGAGTGATTTTCATACAGAACCCTACGTGGCGGTGGCGTTACCAATAAGAAGACCTTAACAGCCTACTTACAATAATAACCTTCCCAACAGGATTAGTGCACACATCAAGGGCAGAACCGATCCCACATTATACTGATAAGCGGACTCGTACTGGCAAGTTCCTCGAAAATCTGACTAGATTTTGTAATCACTGAAATAACATCACATACCTTCTCAACCCGTCAAGTTTAATTTCGTTTCCTCCTCCATCTGGATGTTTTTTTAAGGCAGCGGTGTAGTTGCTTAAAATACCAACACAAGGGTGCAAAAGAAGCAGGCTTGTTTTGAAACAAAATTGTGTCATTCGCTCACGGTACTTGGTGTTGACAAAAGCGATTCTCACTTTACCTCAAGCTTGCATTGAGTGATCGGTTCTCTTTCTGGTTTGTCTTAGCAGTTGCTAAGCTATAACGGTAATACGCAGTAGTCTGCTAACGAAGAACTGACCAACATATATGGGTTCGTTGACTGCAATGGATGGCACCGTGCGGAAACGTTCTCGCAGCGATGAAAGCCATATCGCAATACTTTTACTTTACTTGTTTACATCAGCATACCTTCTGTTCAATGTGGTGTTTTAGGTTAGTCATTATCGATAAGTACAGTGTTTTATTACTTTTTCCTTGTTGATTGTTTTGTACACCTAAAAATGACTGCTGAAACCAAGAACAGCAAATTTTTGCCTTTGAATGTTAAGTTAGAAGCATTGAAACGACTTGACAAAGGAAAAACAATCAAAAAAATTGCTGTCGAAAATGGTGTAGACGAAGTTACTGTTGGCGACTGGCCCAGGAACCGACTTCAATTGGAACAGTTTTCTTCAAATATTTGCTCTAAAGAATTTCTCAACGGAAAAACTATAAAGAAGTCGGAATTTGAACAAAAAGAAAGAAAAAAGCGAGACAGGCGATATTCACGTGGTTTATTCTTATAAACATCGTTATACACTGAAGAGCCAAAGAAACTGGTACCCCTTCCTAATATCATGTAGGGCCACCGCCGGCCCGCAGAAGTGCTGCAACACGTTGTGACATAGACTCTGTTAATGTCTGAATTAGTGGTGGAGGGAACTGACACCGTGAATCTTGCAGGGCTGCCCACAGATCAGTAAGAATACGAAGGGATGGAGATCTCTTCTGAACAGCGCTTTTCAAGGCCTCCCTGATATGCTCAATAATGCTCATGTCTAGGGAGTTTGGTCGCCAGCGGAAGTGTTTAAACTCAGAAAAGTCTTCCTTTGTAGCAATTCTGGACGTTCGGAGTGACGCATTATCCTTTTGGAATTGCACAAGTCCGTCGGAATGCGCAATGGACATGAATAGATGCAGGTGATCAGACATGATGCTTGCAAATGTGTCATCGGTCACAGTCGTATCTAGACGTATCAAGGGTTCCATCTCACTCCAACTACATATACCTCACACCGTTACAGAACCACCACCAGCTTGAACAGTCCCCTTCTGACACACAGGGTCCACGGATTCATTAGATGGTCTCCATACCCTTACGCTCAATAGAATTTGAAACGAAACTCGTCCGACCAGGCAGCATGTTTCAAGTCATCAGCATTCTAATGCCGGTGTTGGGCCCAGGCGAGGCGTAAATCTTTGTGTCGTGCAGTTGTAACCTCCCCCTCACTTATCGACCTTAATGACAGTGAAAAATTAAACCGCGTGTACCTATTGGAAATTTGGGAAAGCAATCGTCACCGAAGTTAATCTGTCGGTAAAGAGGGAGGAAAGGGTTACATCTCATGAAAGGAAAAATGCAAATGAAACTGGTGGAAATTAATTTTGAAAAGGGGTAAAGTTAATAAAGAAAGTAAATGTGCGGCCGTTACGTTAACAATTAACTAGCGGTAATTAGATATTTGAGATTTGGGGGAAATCACGGTCGTCAGTCCTAAGGACAATTACTATAGTGACTGAAAAAGAAAGGTTATTACACATATAATTAGCACTAGAAGCGTGGCAACTGGAGGTTGACACGTGTAGTGTGAAAACTGAAAGTTTGTCAGAAGTAATAAATTTCGCTACACTCTGACTTAATTTAGCAAAAGAATTAATAAAACCGGAAAATCGAAAGTTAATTTAGTGACTGAAGTTAATAGTGAGCTTTCTTTCTGAAGCACATCGAAATCCAGTAAACTACGGTTAGTCTTGGACTACCTCAACAATCATTTCAAAAGCAACTTGACTCTACGCAATTTAGAAACAAGAGATTTAACTTTGAACTTGAATTAAATGATTCTGAACAATTAACAATAGCAAAATTTAGTACGTACCAAGCTGAGCTGCAGTCACAGGAAAGCTAAAATATGCTAACAAAACTCGCACTCTTAATTTGTGCTCGTGTAATCTAAATATTGTAGCCAGCTATGAATACTTTAACTGAACTTTGAAATTAAAGCAGTGAAATCTAATTATATTATTTTAATGCTGGCGTTTGAATTTCAACGACACTCGGGTTCATTTCGGAAAAGGAAGGGACCCTGCTTGGCAATGCAATTGGGACAATGAGCAACAAAGGTTCATGCTAAGTTGCTGTAATTTTGCGAGGCAAATGGAACAATTTGAAAAGCTGAGGTCTGCCATACAGTTCTGAAACTTTACGTGCTTTTAGTCTTCCTTGTTGGTTGATTGAAGGTTTGAAGCCGTCGATCGAGGAGGTGGCGACAGTCACTCATTGTCGGCCGTCGCTGTTGCAGAAGCTGGATGTTGGCGCGCCTTCTTCTCAACACGGTCACCAGACGAAACGGGCTCTTGATGTGCGGCAGCTAATACTTCCCGTCCGCGACACCATGTCTGAAACTATCATCGCAAGTCGAGCGCAATTACATGCTGCTAAACCCCGAAAGCGCGGCAACTCGCGGGAGCGTCACACAACACACCTGCTCCACTGCACTACCCCAGCCAGACTCTCTCATGCTCTGCCCGCGCTCCACGCGGCAGAGTTAACACTACCAAAGATCCTACACACTTTGATTCTTCACACGACCTATCGATGTAATCGTTTGATAGCAGTTTTCCCTAGGCAAGACCCAGCGTAAAAATACAAATAATATTCACAAAACAAATACATCGACATAAATGCATAAATATATATATATATATATATATATATATATATATATATACAAATAGTAAAACAATTACAATATATAAAGGCACAGAAATGTCATATATTCAGGTAACAAAATAAGGAAAAAATTTACAGTACAATAGATGGAAATAGGAGGATATGCATTTCCGGCGTTACACAGTGATTAAAGGTACATGAGTGGACCTTCGGCTCCAAAAGCCCATATCGATGCTGTTTCGTTGGTCGGAGATTTGTTGTTTTACCGGATTCCTGATATTCACTGTACACTCGTGAAATAGTCAAAAGGGAAAATCCCCACTTCTCGCTACCTCGGAGATGCTGTGTCCCATCGCTTGTTCGCCGATTATAAAACCACGTTGTAACTCACTTAAATCTTGATAACCTGCCATTGTAGTAGCAGTAACCGATCCCCGCAGAGCCGTATTCTGCCTGTTTACATGTCTGTGTATTTAAATACGCATGCCTATACCAGTTTCTTTGGCACTTCAGTGTATTTCTTTTCCCACATAGTTCGAGGTTGTCCCGGTCCCGTTCACCTCGAATTATGGACACTACACTGTGCTACCATTAACGCACGACAATGTGGTGGAGGTTACAGCTTGTCAAACTACTGAATGAACAACATCTTCCACTACCCACTACACACATATCTTGTAGCATGTATCACATATGCTTAAATATCTCATGGAAATGCCTTCTCCATAATAAGGGGCAGTCAAGTGAAAACGAGGCAGATGGCAAAAAAGTCAGTAAACTGTTTATCATTTCAAACATCATTGCTCTGTGAGACAAGGCGGTCAATGGCTTCATGGAAAAATGTTTGCGGTTGCCTATGGAACCACGATTGTAGCCAGGAATGCTTCTTTTCATTCGAAGTAAATCAATGCAGACGAATGTATTTTTTCACCGCTTCAAAAATGTGGAAATAGAATAGAGATAAATCGTGACTTGCACAATGGATGCGCAAGGGCATCCAAGCGAAACTTTTGCAGCGTAATCGAAAGAAACTTGACAACATGTTGGCGGACGGTATCCTGCAACAGAATTATGCTGTTCTTCAACATTCCAGGTCGTTTGGGCGATGGCAAGCTTCAGTTTTGCAAAGCGCCCACAAACATTTGTGCGTTAATTGTGATACCTTGTTCTAGAAAGTCAGTGAGCAGCGGGCGCCCTTGTAGCCAAAGGAGGAGGTCGTCAGGCCTCTCCGAAGCTGGTGTGCCTGTTGTTTGGGCTACGCTTCTGAAGTTTCGCTGGGAAGTTCTCACACGTTCTCCGTACAGCCTTGATCTCTCCCCTCGCGATTTCCATATTTTTGATGCCCTGAAGAAAGACATTCGTGGCTGTCGATTTGCTTCGGGCGAAGAAGTGCAGGCATGAGTACAATCGTGGTTTCGAAGGAAACTACGAATATTTTTCCATGAAGGCACTGACCATTTTGTTTTACAGTATTATGTGCGAGTGTCATTCACTAATTAAAGAGACAAATTGTTCTGGAGAAAGAAGAGTTTATTTTTACAAAACAATACTTTTTCTACTTATCAACATAATCCTCTTGAACATTTATCCACTTGTTCCAATGGGCTACAAGTTTTTTATTCCGGATCCTGATGTTTGAACCAATTTCCCATAAACTTCTTCACGTCCTCGTTGTCCTGGAACCTATTCCCACGTAATGCCTCCTTCAGTGCACCAAACAAATGGAAACCACTACGTGCTAAATCAGGACTGTGAGCGGGATGAGGCACAACTTCTTAGTCCATTTTGTCGGTGGTTTCATGGGTTAGTTGAGCTATATGAAGACGTGCGTTGTCTTGCTGGAGAATCACACCTCTCCCAGGAGATCCACGACGTCTCTTTCTCATGGCTGGCCTCACCTTATTTAAAAGCAAATCCGAGTAGTACTGGATGTTCATTGTATGCTGCTCTTCGAGATAATCACAAAAAAACTGGACCTTCAGCACCCCAAAAACACCGTCAACATGACTTTTCCTGCGGATACTTGGTTTTTGAATTTTTTCTTGACAGGTGAGTTGCTGTGCTTCCACTCCACGCTTTGTCTTCTTGATTCTGACTCATAATAGTGAACCCAAGTTTCATCACAAGTTAAAATTTTGTTTAAGTTCTCACCTTCTCTTTCATAACGTTCCTTTAGCTCTGTGCACACTCTCCACTTTATTCCCTTGTGTAGTCGTGTCAACTACTTTGAGACCCATCTTGCACATGTTTTGCGGTACTTCAACTTGTTAGAGATGATGTTATGATCTGTACCAGTACTAAATTGAACCTTATCAGATATCATTTCCACAGTCGGCACGAATAATGTCATCAATTCGACTTTCAATTGAGGAAGTTGAAACTGCATCTGGTCGGCCAGAACGGTGTTCGTCAGTCACTGAGTCGTGCCATTTTTGAACTGCTCTACCAACTTGTAAATATTTGTACGATTCATACAACCTTCACCATAAAATTTAGACATTCTACAGTATATATTCACTGGTCTCTCGCTTTCAGCAAGTGAAAAACGAATAACAGAACGTTGTTCAACTAATGTGGACACGCCATCTTGAAATGTATTTTTGAGGTAATAAGCAAAACAATGTTGATACATCAGCTGATCAGGGCTCATCCCAGTGATGCCAACTTAAAGGCATAAATGTACCGAACTTGCCCTACAAACAGTTTTTTCCCATACAGATTTGTCTCTTTAATTATTAAATGACCCTCGTATTATGCATTAAGGATGGGATAAGTGTATCATGGCGAGTTCTTTTGAAATAATCAAAGGTTTACTTTTTTTTTCCATCTGTCTCGTTTTCTATTGACTGTCCCTTATAGCCCCCGCAATAAACCATAACTGCTTCATTGTTCACTTCCCAAGAATAAACGATAATCAACGAACTAATTGACGGCGCAACACAATACTAACTATATAATGGCTACTACCTTACAGTAGGGCGTACACCGCATTATTATTGTGATTCTTATTATTATTAGTGGCAATATAAAGATACAAACCATTGGCAGCCTGAAGTTTGCTTATTTCTGCCATTTCAGAAGTAAGGTATCCAGCAATCAAGTTTTTTACAAAATGTAGGTCTTAGTGAAGCACAAATTTTAATTTGGTTGGTTTTAAGGGGATGTGCAGAATCCGGATGAAGCAAGTATCGCTATGGAGAGAAGTGGTGCAGATGAAGCATGTTTCGTAACAAGTGTCTACTCTCAATGTTAATCGTCGGCTTTCTTTTTCTGAGGATTGTACAGGGTGCAGCGCGTAAAACCGGACCGTCGTTGCAACGATAATATTCCACTGCGCACGTCAGTAATAATGGAAAACTGGCTGCGGCTGCGGCTGCAATTACTCTACACAACAACAAAGTTCTGCGCACTGTCGGATAATTTGCAATTTGTTTCAGTAGAAATTTCCAGGACGTTCTGTGCCAGCAAAAAGCACCATACAGGAATTTATTGGAAAATGGCGGTGTACAGAATCGGTTCAATATGCTCCCAGGAACAATTCACCACCTGTCTGGATAGCTAAACTGAGGAGGCAGGTGCGGGAGATAACGACAGGACTTCGTCGTACGTCAAGCAGGAGATTGAATCAACAGGTTCATGCGAGTGAGAATAGATGCAGACGTGTTTTAAGGGGACTGAAGTTAAAACTGCACCGGATAAGTTTTGTGCAAGAACTGAAGGAGCCTGACCTGCAGAAGGGAGTGCATTTCTGTTCGTGGCTGTTGTGAAATGTTTCCAGTGGTATCTAGGACCTACAAAGGCTCATCGTGAGTGACGAGGCGTGGTTCCACCTGTTTGGGCACATAAATTACCGAAACAGCTGTTATTGTATTGTATTGAACTGGGGGTCTAGGAACGAGGGAGAGGCTTCGTCCCCGCCGTAGCCCTCAGTGGTTCACAACCCCACAAGAGGCTACAGCAGTCCACTCACCCCACCGTCGCCCCACACGGAACCCAGGACTATTGTGCGGTTCGGCTCCCAGTAGACCCCCCAGGAAACGTCCCACACCAGACGACTGTAACCCCAATTGTTGCGCGGTAGAGTAATTATGGTGTACGCGTACGTGGAGACAGTGTTTGCGCAGCAGTTGCCGACATAGCCGGTACTGGTCGACGGAAAATCCACAAGACATCCACCAGGTGCCCTCGCATGACGAGAAGATTGGTGTTTGGTGTGCCGGTTCTGCGACACGCGTTATGGAGCCCATATTCTTTGAGACGACAGTGAACAGTGGCATGTATTTGAGAATACTGGAGGAGTTGTATCTAAACTTCACAGAAGAGGAGCGTCAGTTACGTGCAAATGAGATTTTTACACAAGAGAGTACAATCAGGAAAGGCTTATGGCCTCCCCGGTCACCAGACTTGTCCACTTCTGAGTTTTACTTGTGGAGACTGTTAAAGAGAAGAGTACACGAAACAAATCCATACGCAGTTGAAGAACCGGGATCCAAGATGTCATCAACAGCATCACAAGAACTGTCAAAGGTATGTATGAATCTCCTCAAGCGTGGTCACATGCGTGCTGAAGTGGGCGGAGGACACTTTCAACACATACGGTAAAGGTTAATTATCATATTCAGAACATTACATTTCATTTCATATATTGATTTTACGGGCCGGTTTTACGTGCCGCGCGCTGTAGGTAGCGCTCACGATGGACTGACAAACGCTACATCGTTCTATGAAAGAAGGTTGTTGGAAATAAGTTGTACCATTTATTTGATTGATTCATTAGTTCGTGGTCTGATAACATTCCAACCAAAACTACACTACTGGCCATTAAAATTGCTGCACCACGAACATGACATGCTACAGACGCGAACTTTAACCGACAGGAAGAAGATGCTGTGATATGCAAATGATTAGCTTTTCAGATCATTCACACAAAGTTGGCGCCTGTGGCGACGCTTACAACGTGCTAACATGAGGAAAGTTTCCAACCGATTGCTCATACACCGACAGCAATTGACCGGCGTTGCCTGGTGAAACGCTGTGATGCCTCGTGTAAGGAGGAGAAATGCGTACCATCACGTTTCCGACTTTGATGAAGGTCGAATTATATCCTATCGCGATTGCGGTTTATCGTATCGCGAGATCCAATGAATGTTAGCAGAATATGGAACCGGTGGGTTCAGGAGGGTAATACGGAACGCCGTGCTGGATCCCAACGGCGTCGTATCACTAGCAGTCGAGATGACAGGCATCTTATCCCCATGGCTGTAACGGATCGTGCAGCCACGTCTCGATTCATGAGTCAACAGATGGCGGCGTTTGCAAGAGAACAACCATCTGCACGAACAGTTCGACGACGTTTGGAGCAGCGTGGACTATCAGCTCGGAGACCATGGCTGCGGTTACCCTTGACGCTGCATCACATACAGGAGCGCCTGCGATGGTGTACTCAACGAACCTGGGTGCACGAAAGTCAAAACGTCATTTTTTCGGATGAGTCAAGTTCTGTTTACAGTATAATGATGGTCGCATCCGTGTTTGGCGACATTGCGGTGAACGCACATTGGAAGCGTGTATTCGTCATCGCCATACTGGCGTATCACCCGGCGTGATGGCATTGGGTGCCATTGGTTACACGTCTCGGTCACCTGTTGTTCGCATTGACGGCACTTTCAACATTGGACGTTACATTTCAGATGTGTTACGACCCGTGGCTCTACCCTTCATTCGATCCCTGCGAAACCCTACATTTCAGCAGGATAATGCACGACGGCATGTTGCAGGTCCTGTACGGGCCTTTCTGGATACAGAAAACGTTAGACTGCTGCCCTGGCCAGCACATTCTCCAGATCTCTCACCAAATGGAAACGTCTGGTCAATGGTGGCCGAGCAACTGGCTCGTCACAATACGCCAGTCACTACTCTTGATGAACTGTGGTATCGTGTTGAAGCTGCATGGGCAGCTGTACCTGTACACGCCATCCAAGCTCTGACTCAACGCTTACGAGTATCATGGCCGTTATTACGGCCTGAGATGGTTGTTCTGGGTACTGATTTCTCAGGATCTATGCACCCAAATTGCGTGAAAATGTAATCACATGTCAGTTCTAGTATAATATATTTATCTGTTGAATACCTGTTTATCATCTGCATTTCTTCTTGGTGTTGCAATCTTAATGGTCAGTAGTAGTGTAAATGGAATTATTCAAAGAAAATTCTTTTTCATTCTGAACTTTAGTTAGGTGCAGATGTTGATAATGGCGTGGGAAGGGGGGAGGGGGGGGGGCTGGAGTAGGAGTACGAGGCGGGGAAGCTGCTAGGTTATATCTGATTGCACAAGCATGTAATCGTCTCAGAAAGACTGGGAACCACTGAGTTGCAAGCTGTGCGCAGCTGGCCAGCGCAGCGCAGTCGCCAGTGGGGGCTGCCCTTTGTGACGCGGCGTCGGTGTGTTACAGAAAGGCTTCACCCCGCTGCACGTGGCGGCCAGCCTGGGCTGTCGCGGCATCATCGAGTCCCTCCTGCAGCACGGCAGCTGCATCAACCACCACGGAAAGGTAAGCACCTGTCCGACGGCTAGCTTACGTAAGCATTTTAAGCATGGTCTACCTTACATCAATCGATGCGACAGCGACCAGCGGCTGGAAAGTAGCACACTTCACAACTATGTACAAAAAGGGGAGTAAACGCTATCGAAAAAAAAAAAAAATACTGTCCACTCTCATTTACTTTCATGCTTTGTACGAGGGACGTTCAATAAGTAATTTAATCATTTTATTTCTCCGGCAGTTTCGGTGGAAGAAATGAGGAATTTGTTGTGTGACATTGTTGAATATTCCTGCTTAGGCCCTGTAGCTTCAGGAAGTTCCGACAGATGACAGCGCAAGACTTGCGTTTCAAGCAGAGAGCTTTCATTGAGTTTCTTTTGTGACAAACCGCCGCGCGGGATTAGCCGAGCGGTCTAAGGCTCTGCAGTCACGGACTGTGCGGATGGTCCCGGCGGAGGTTCGAGTCCTCCCTCAGGCATGGGTGTGTGTGTTTGTCCTTTCGGATAATTTAGGTTAAGTAATGTGTCAGCTTAGGGACTGATGACCTTAGCAGTTAAGTCCAATAAGATTTCACACAGATCTGATCTGTGATAAACCACAGCATTCAGATATTCATAGGCGCATGCAGTGTATCTACGGAGACCTGGCAGTGAACTGAGGCACAGTGAGTCGCTGGGTGAGGTGTCTGACACCACTGCAACAAGATCGCGCAAGCCTGTCCGATCCCCCGCGTGCCGGCCGACCGCGTCGTTGGAACGTACAGACACTCTCATTTGAGGTGATCGACGGATCGGAAACAAAAACCTCGCTGCTCAACTGAACGTCGTCGTCCCTGTTGGTAGTGCACAGGGGTACGCAGAGGTCCGTGCTACCTGGGTGCCTCATCCACTCTACAGCCCGGTGTCGCGCCTTCCGACTTACATTTCTTTTACCCAATGAGGGACGTACTCCGAGGCAAGCAGTATCTGGATGATGGGGACGTTACTGATGCAGCACGATGTCGGCTGTCACATCGACCAGCAGAGTGGTACCATGTGTGCATACAGGCCCTCTCAGAAAGGTGCCGTAAGGCTGTCACACAGAACGGAAACTGTGTTGAAAAGTAGAGTTTTGCAGCCAAAACTGTGGGAAATAACATGGTGTTATAGAAACATCAATAAAAACAACATTCTTTCAGAAAAAATTGTATTCTATTGCTTACTGCACGGCTCTCGTAGAATTTTAGAACATTTTCAAACCTAAAATGCAGTGAGGTATCTCGTACAGAACCACCTTCTCCATGCCAGTCGCAGTGGATTACGAGAACATCGAGCGAAGAGAATCCATCTTGCGTTTTTCTCATATGATGTGTTGCAAGCCATGGATCGAGGCAATCAGGTGGATATAGTATTTCTTGACACCCTCAAAGCATTTGAGTTGGTATTAACAAAAGTACGATTACATGGGATTTCTTTAGGGAAATCATTTTCCGGCGTGATTTAGCTATTATCTGATTTCTCTGCCTTGGTTATCTTGGTTCAAATGGCTCTGAGCACTATGGGACTTCACATCTGTGGTCATCAGTCCCCTAGAACTTAAAACTACTGAAACCTAACCAACCTAAGGACATAACACACATCCATGCCCGAGGCAGGATTCGAACCTGCGACCGAAGCACAGTTCCGGACTAAAGCGCCTAGAACAGCTCGGCCACAGCGGCCGGGAGGTTATCTTCAAGTTACCTCTGTTACTTGCATCGCGATAATGAACTGTAATCATATAGCATCATATATTCAACACATTTGTGTTGAACATTATTACGGTTTCTCAAAACCATTGTAGTCAGCGGCTGGTCCCGGTAGAGGTTCGAGTCCTCCCTCGGGCATGGGTGTGTGTGTTTGTCCTTAGGATAATTTAGATTAGGAAGTGTGTAAGCTTAGGCACTGATGACTTTAGCAGTTAAGTCCCATAAGATTTCACACACACATATATTGTAGTCACGGGTACAACTGTCTCAGATGTGAAGTCCATACGTAAAAAGAAAAAATGCGGCCCTTCGAGGGGTTTTGTCACAGTGCGGCGTACAGCACATTATACAATAGATTATAGGTTACGGGGGATGTCACGTAAAAATTTTGTGGTTGGATTGGGGCTTCCTTCTGAGAGAGTACGTAGACACACTCCTGGAAATGGAAAAACGAACACATTGACACCGGTGTGTCAGACCCACCATACTTGCTCCGGACACTGCGAGAGGGCTGTACAAGCAATGATCACACGCACGGCACAGCGGACACACCAGGAACCGCGGTGTTGGCCGTCGAATGGCGCTAGCTGCGCAGCATTTGTGCACCGCCGCCGTCAGTGTCAGCCAGTTTGCCGTGGCATACGGAGCTCCATCGCAGTCTTTAACACTGGTAGCATGCCGCGACAGCGTGGACGTGAACCGTATGTGCAGTTGACGGACTTTGAGCGAGGGCGTATAGTGGGCATGCGGGAGGCCGGGTGGACGTACCGCCGAATTGCTCAACACGTGGGGCGTGAGGTCTCCACAGTACATCGATGTTGTCGCCAGTGGTCGGCGGAAGGTGCACGTGCCCGTCGACCTGGGACCGGACCGCAGCGACGCACGGATGCACGCCAAGACCGTAGGATCCCACGCAGTGCCGTAGGGGACCGCACCGCCACTTCCCAGCAAATTAGGGACACTGTTGCTCCTGGGGTATCGGCGAGGACCATTCGCAACCGTCTCCATGAAGCTGGGCTACGGTCCCGCACACCGTTAGGCCATCTTCCGCTCACGCCCCAACATCGTGCAGCCCGCCTCCAGTGGTTTCGCGACAGGCGTGAATGGAGGGTCGAATGGAGACGTGTCGTCTTCAGCGATGAGAGTCGCTTCTGCCTTGGTGCCAATGATGGTCGTATGCGTGTTTGGCGCCGTGCAGGTGAGCGCCACAATCAGGACTGCATACGACCGAGGCACACAGGGCCAACACCCGGCATCATGGTGTGGGGAGCGATCTCCTACACTGGCCGTACACCACTGGTGATCGTCGAGGGGACACTGAATAGTGCACGGTACATCCAAACCGTCATCGAACCCATCGTTCTACCATTCCTAGACCGGCAAGGGAACTTGCTGTTCCAACAGGACAATGCACGTCCGCATGTATCCCGTGCCACCCAACGTGCTGTAGAAGGTGTAAGTCAACTACCCTGGCCAGCAAGATCTCCGGATCTGTCCCCCATTGAGCATGTTTGGGACTGGATGAAGCGTCGTCTCACGCGGTCTGCACGTCCAGCACGAACGCTGGTCCAACTGAGGCGCCAGGTGGAAATGGTATGGCAAGCCGTTCCACAGGACTACATCCAGCATCTCTACGATCGTCTCCATGGGAGAATAGCAGCCTGCATTGCTGCGAAAGGTGGATATACACTGTACTAGTGCCGACATTGTGCATGCTCTGTTGCCTGTGTCTATGTGCCTGTGGTTCTGTCAGTGTGATCATGTGATGTATCTGACCCCAGGAATGTGTCAATAAAGTTTCCCCTTCCTGGGACAATGAATTCACGGTGTTCTTATTTCAATTTCCAGGAGTGTAGTTACCTCGCATGGAGAGTCATCGATATATGTGAAAATAGCTTTACACGTGACCCAGGGAAGTGTATTTGAATCCTTGATGCTCACTACGTACAGTAATGACCTGGCAGACAATAATACTAGTACCTCAGACGTTTTTCAGGTGATGCTGTTTTCTGCAGTAGTAGACAATCAGACGTAATCGGCAAAATATCAGGAAAAGTTTTCAGACTAGTACAAATATTATACCGTGCATGAAATGAACAAAACTGTTAAACTGTGTACGTCATAATAACTTGGAATAATAGTATCCTTTGACTATAATATCAGTGAGTCACAAATGGGATTAGTGAACTAGTTTAATTATCTTTGTGGAACACTTGGTATGGATATGATCTTATGGGGTGGACCGTAAACAATAGATCCACATTTCCTGCATCTAGGTAGCCCCGCTAGCCACGTTAGTGTGTGCGGTGGTTCTAGGCGATTCAGTCTGGAACGGCGCGACCGCTACGATCGCAGGTTCGAATCCTGCCTCTGGCATGGATGTGTGTGATGTCCTTAGGTTAGGTAGGTTTAAGTAGTTCTAAGTTCTAGGCGACTGATGACCTCAGATGTTAAGTCCCATAGTGCTCAGAGCCATTTGAACCATTTGTGTGTGGCGGTGGCTACTTTGCGTATCAGTATCACTTCCCTCTTTCCGTATTCCACTAGCGAATGGTTCGCGACAAGAGTGATTCCTGGTAAGCATCTGTGTGGGCTAGTAATTCTCACATTTTACCCTTATGGTCTTTTCGCGAGATATAAAGATATAAGTAGGAAGGTGGAATACATCGTATGATCGGATGACCCTACTAACAAAGAACGCTGTCCTAACATGTATCTGTAAACCATACCGAGATGCAGAACGCCTTTCTTACAGCGTGGGCTAGTAATTCTCACATTTTACCCTTATGGTCTTTTCGCGAGATATAAAGATATAAGTAGGAAGGTGGAATACATCGTATGATCGGATGACCCTACTAACAAAGAACGCTGACCTAACATTTATGTGTAAACCATACCGAGATGCAGAACGCCTTTCTTACAGCGCCTGCCGCTGGAGTAAGCGGAGCATCTCCGTGCCGCTTTCGTGAGCAGTAAACGAATCTACAACGAAAAGTACATCTCTCATTTGCATCTTCTCTATTTCCTTATCAATCCTACTGAAAGTTGAATTAAAGGATAAAATAACACAATGGGCGACAGGGCAGGCGTTATTAAGTAGCGGGATGGAACAACTACAAAAATAAAAAGGAAGTTGTAGAGAAACTTCAAAAAACCAGCGAAAACATATGCAAGTGCGGTGCTAACGACACCACTTTAGGAGAGATGTAAGAAAAATATTTCCTGCAGTTGAAGTCGCTGCAGCGCAATCAGTGCAACAAAATACTTCGTTCATAAAGTCAAGAGCAAATGAAGACGCAAATCAATAATGTAGTCAACTTGCTACGAAAAGTGACACGGAAAAGATAATGAACAACGAAAAGGTGCAAGAGACAGTCATTTGTGAACAGCTAAGAAAATGAGGCCTTTAACGATACTGTACGACTTCCCAGAGCACACAGGTGTGAAGATAGTAACAAACAATATTTACACAGAACCTTCAAGATGGACTGAATAAGGAAAGTTTCGAAAGCGACTTGACAGCAAGATTCAGATCAGAACCAATGGGAAGAGAAGTCGTCCATCAAATTATTGAAGTGAGCTCTGAGGTTAGAACGGTTCTTATGAAGCAACAAAAAGTACATCTCGAGTTTCGATCGGTTTCAACGTAGGACTACTTAGTAGTGAGGAGATCTGTTCAATGTCAAGAGGTTGTCCATTTGGCAAAACATTATGATGAACATATAGTAACGATGTGATCAAACAATCGGCAGCGTGTGTGCCATGTAAATATCTGGGTAAAAAGTGCACACGGAACACAGATGAATGTCACGTACCAAACCGTCCTAACAAGCTATACTGTGCTTAAAAGCAGCCTGAGACTCGGAGCCAGTTCGTACAGGAAACTAACACCTACTACAAAGAAGTAAACAATAAAAAAAAAAAAAAAACAGATCGGAACAGAACCGCGACAGATTTATGAAAGCATATAGAAAGTTACGTAATTCACTAGACAGGAAGAGTCGATGACGCTTACTACAACGTTAAGACATCTAGTAACGTACAAGCATCCAAAAGGGGAGTATATTACTTTTCCTGTACCTGATTTCGTAAACAGACTCCATCTCAGAGTGCCATCTGCCAACAGACGAGGAAAAACTGAAGAAGTTATTGAAGCAGGTTTCTAACATTAAATGATTCATTCTTCTTAGATACGTTACACAAGGACTTTGAGATGACGCATGGTCGTATATCATGGGATTACAAGCAAGTAGTACAAGATTGTCGAATATACACCCACCACCCCTAACGGAGATAAAGATAGGACAGCTGAAACGTCCCCTTTGAACAATTATACATGACTGTGCTTAAACTGACACACAATATTTTTTTTTAGCGCAACGCAATCTGACTTTCAGTAATCCCTACAAGAGAATGGCCCCGACTAAATTAACCTATACGTTTCACAAATCACTTACCTCACAAAAATCTTCTTTACTCGAACTACTGCAATACAGCGAGCGCCACTACTGCCAGCTAAATAAAAGATTCAAACTACGGAAGGCACTAACTAGTGATAGACATAGTTAGCAAATGAAAGATTTTAATAGAGAACAAACAATGTATTTACCTTAATAGTCATAATATATATAGCAACTCATGACATCCATTCTTACAAATGTACTGTTTCTGATGGACACACCTCCAGATTATCCATTCTCAAAAATCCGCCATCTCACTTCCCCACATCCACCACTGCTGGCGTCTCGCCTCCAACTACGCAACGCTACGCGCTGTTAACATCCAGCTGCCCAACACTACAATGGCAGACAACAATGCAAACTAGCCACAGACAGCACACAGCACAGTCAATGATTTTCATACAGAGCGCTACGTGGCGTTACCAATAAGAAAACCTAAACAGTCTACTTACACAGCTTAATGTCGTGAGAAGTGTCATTGTATTGCATGAGGCTAAAAGGGTGGTAGAAGATTTGCAGTTAACGTATTGTGCCTCCAAGAACAGTATACGTGGACAGGAAAGATCAACAGTATCCCAATAACTGCCCAGATAGTCGGACAAGGGCAATGTCATTTGGTAGGAATAATAGTATTTAACAATTCCATAACAGTGAAAAAAATATCACAGTACTGTCCAGGACATGTGTTCTGTGTGGAAATGTTAATCGGAAGGTAGAGTTCCATCTTGGTTTCCATGTATTTTCAGTTTATTAGTTTACTGATGATATCGATGAGCATCTGCTGTGACTAAAGGATATTAGTAACCTACGACGAACAAAGCCTCTTGTGTACTACGTTGATGTAAATGCGCAGTCAGTATTGTGGTATAGTCGCCTGACTAATAATCGTGAAAGACAACAAGAAGAAGTCATAGTGAAACTCAGACTGGAGGTATTAAATGCACCTCAGTCATTCAGCCTACGAAGGGAGGGTCGGAGCAACGTTAAATACTGACGTCACTTTAGCAAATAAGGAAACGGCGCGGTATGTGAATGGCTGGAAGGGTGAGAGTGGAAATGACATCAGGTGGCAACAATATCATGCACTATATGATCTTTGGAAGGGAAATCCAAGGCGTCACAGAAAACGAGCCCATAAAGCCCAAATACAACAAGGACGCTAACTGGGAAGAACTAAGAAGGATGTTTTGGTGTCCGGGAAGTCCATCGCTGAATGATAATACAGAGGTTAAAGTGCGAGAACTGAAGAACTGACAGTGGCTATATATATAGAACAACGGGAGCATAAATACATGTCAGCAGAGGTCATTCTGCAGGAGTACCTTTCATAGGGACCGTGGCGCTGCACAAATTAAGACGTGAAACTGGAATAAAATGACTCGAAGGGCTCTAAGCACTATGGGACTTAACGTCTGAGGTCATGCCTCGGGCATGGATGTGTGTGATGTCCTTAGGTTAGTTAGGTTTAAGTACTTCTAAGTTCTAGGGAACTGATGACCTCAGAAGTTAAGTCCCATAGTGCTCAGAGCCATTTGAATCATTTGAACTAATACAGGAGAAGGTAAGAATCCAATGATACCCAAATCCTACAAATCAATTTGTCTTTCTCGACGAGATATTTGAAGAACTACACTGCTCAACAAAAGTTTAGAATACTATCGTAAAGTGTATTCTGCGATACTAGAGGTCACGCTGACCTAGGCACTTCATCCCATATCCAGTTAGAACCCATATACTGGACGGTATTTACCAAGGGCATGCTTTGTGTCAGTTTCCCAGTAACGTAAATATACCGCTGCCGCAGACCACCTCAAGCAGTCTAGTATCAACAACATTTACTTTCAGTTTGTGTACAGTACTGCAGTAGGATGACACATTTTGTTAGAGTCAGGATAGTAGCTCTACTTTCAGCAAGTCATTCACAGCAAGATGTTGCTGATCGATTACATACCGCTCAAAGCTGTGTGTCCAAGTTGTGTAGAAGGTACAAAGAGATGGGAAATGTGAACGATAGACGTGGTATGGCAACACCAACGCGGGATAGTTTCCTCCAAATGTCGGCTGACAGGCACCCAAAATTAGCTGCCAGAAATATTGGATATGTCTTCTCCCGTCCAACGGGAATTCGTGTCTCAGACGAAACAGTGCGTAAAGATTGCATCAGGGTGGTTTCAGTCCAGAAGAACAATGAGAAATTTTGTACTGAACCAACGGAACCGAAGGACTGGGCTCCTGCACAGTAAACTTGCTCCGTTTCAGAATGGAGTTACGTCCCGTTTGCTGACGAGACTAGGATTGGTTTGTGACCGGATATTAAAAGTGTTATGGTTTGGAGAAACGCTAGACGACACCAGGAATGCCGATACGTTCAGGAAGTCCCATCGTTTGGAGATGAAAGTGTAATGTTGCGGACGACAATAATACTCGTAATGGGACGTCGGACCCCTCTAATTTCCAGATGGCGTGCTATTCGTTGTAAGTGGTTATTCCAGAAGAATTGTAGAAGACAAATGTTATGCGGCGCTCCACGAACTTGAGGCGTGGGCTCGGCGAGGATTGTCACGAAAGATAGGACGACGTCTGGGCGCAAAAGCCACTGCGGGACTGAATGTCGCATTGGCAATCCCCGTCAGCACCAAAGCAATACAAAGGGTGTTCCATAATCTGGGAATTACAGGGGGAGTTGAAATTACACCATTCGTCAGTGAGTCAAATGCTCGTAACAGCAAAACCCGATACCGAAGCAATAAAACTCTGGACATGGAACAACGGAAGAAAGTCATTTCGTTAGACGAGTCTTGTTTCACACTAACTTGAGTAGCGTATGCCGTCCCAAGCCTACGATGCAGCCTGCTTGTTGCCAGGAGTAAAATATGGCGGGGGTTCGGTGATGATTTGAGCAGCTATATCACGGTACTCCATGTGCCCCATGGGTACTCTGTAAGTTACACTACCGCCAAGGGTTATATGACCATTTTGGCTGATGAGGTCCACCCCATTGGACAATATTGGCTCCCCATTGGTAATGCTTTGTCTCGACACTAGAGGGCCCCTGTTCCCAGAGGTCGCATCGACCAGGACAGGTTTTATGAGCACGAGAAAGAACTGTTGTATCTCTCCAGGCCACCACAGTCATCAGATCTCATAATTTCCGAGCGGTGTACTTTGGAGATAAGGGTGCCCCACTTCTATCACAGTAATTTGAACTTCACACTATTCTTCAAGAACAAATGATACAAGATTCCGTTGAAAACCACACCGGACCTGTATTTATCCATACCAAGACGTCTGGAGTCTGTTTCGAACGTCAGCGATTTTACTACACAGTATTAGACATAGTAATGTGTTTTGTTTTTGGTATTTCTCTATTTTTCTATGCTCTGTAAGGCCAAAATTTTTTAGGATATTCTGCAAATCGGTAGATACATGTCTATCGGTACGCTAATTGTGGCCTTGTTCAGTTTTTGTTTGTTTATGACGTTTTGGCTGCATTTAAATTTACAGTGAAGCTCTCCTTTGCAACAGGTTTGTAACACGGCTGTCTAAACACGGCTATTTCCAACTTTTTGTCGGCACATTTCCGTCTAAAGTGTTTTGTACTGAAAGGAGGCTTCGGGTCCGAGGCAGGATACTGGGAAAATATAAATAAACTACAACTTCCAGGTAACTTGTGCGATTATCCTAGAATATTACACAAATGTGTGGGACCTATACTAGTCTGGACTAACGTGAGATATTGTATACATACACAGAAGGCCAGCACGAATGGTCACAAATTTGTTCTGACTCGCAGGAATCTACAGTGAAATGCTGAGAAACATGTAGTGGAAAATGGTTGGGAACAGATGCCAATCGTCCCGATAGCGCCTAAGTACGTAGTTTCACGATCCACTAACAGGTAAAGAACCTAGAAATAGATTTCAGCCCCTTTCCCCCACCCTCCCTCCTCGCCCCTACAGGGACTTCGAAGACATGATAGCTGCAAAGACATTTAAGCAGTGAATCTTCAAGCACGCGTTTTGAACGGGAAGAAAAACTTAGAAGTTTCCTCTCCAAGCACTTTACAAATGTTTGCAGGGTATGTATGTTGATGTAGATGTGGATGCAGAAAAAATATATTAGTGAAAACAAATTACGAAGAAATGATATTTTATTCATATACTGCGAAAGTCGATGAGCTACAATTTTCGTACTTGTACACTGGTGCCATGGAGGCTCTGCTCATCAAATAACGGGCCTATCTAGAGTATGAAGCGAATACGTTAATTGATTCTTCCGACGCTGATTGGTAGATCTTGATATTTGTAAATTAAATTCACATGTACATAGTCGTTATTTCATTTTGATTGTCAGTATACCCCTCTTACTTTCTGATATACAACTTAGCTTAGGTACCTCCCACTGTGTTACAACTGTCAGTGAGATCTTTTTGTCTATCACAATCCATAAGTGCTACATAAGTAATATCTTTTGAAGTCTTTCCCCAGAAACTCTTGTCATTTATTTTACTGTGAGTGTTATTTTAATTAAAATTGATATGTATTGTGTTATTTTAACCAAACGGAGATCTTCTAGCAAGTGTAATTACTTATACTTACATAACTGCCAGTCACGCTCGACTAGTATTAGTTACAAAACTAGATTCAGATGTTGGATATAATGCAGATGTGTTTCAATTGATTTGATACAATCGATTCACCTCTACAATTTTTATCACTACCCGTTTACTGCATATCTATAAACTGGTTTACAAACTCAAGTCTTAGTCTGACCATACATTTTTTCCACTAACCACTTGTACCAAGTATAAGTAGCAGCAGATATGAAATTCTCTGGTAAAGGTTTTCTGTAGACTTAATTCTTTATCTACTTCGTTTATTACCATTTGTACCTCATTTTTAATGTTCTTTGACTGCTTTACATATACACCTGGTTTACTCTTCTTTGTATTTAGTGTGGTCACTTCCATGATATGGACTGCTCTAGACGTACATTTTTCGAAACTTCTGTTCAGTTCCTTATCGGTATTTGACATCCAAAAGAATCTTCAACTGAAGAAATTTCTTTTTATCTGTGTCAGTATCTCTCTTATACGCTTCTTAGTTTGGGCAGCTGCTGCTATTATCCTTCTGTTCAGGAGAACAGTTTCATTCTTTTGTTACTCCGTTGTTCCCACTTCTGATGTTACGGCGATCTATGCTCCTTTGTTTAATACTCAACATAGCTTTTGTCTAAGCTTTTGTTATTTTCAAGCTTTATTACAATCAAGATATGCTGTTAACCTCACATCATCCAGCTATCTGTGAAATACTGGTACAATTATTCCTTCCACATTAACTTACTCTCCTATTCCACTTCGTCATAATTGTTCTCCAGTGTACAGACCTGTCACTTACTGCCTACCACCTGCCTAGCATTTTTTCTGCATCTTAAATAGGTGTCGGATCAATGTCTGAGATGTTAACAATTATGCATCCTATTTCTCCAAAGCTATATTTAATTTTCTTATGCTCTTGATGATTTTTGCTGTGATTTTATTTTTCTTAATACCTTTCCATGTCTCTTGCATGTATGATTTATTCTCTTTGCAGTTCCTTTTAAATTTTATTCCTAAAGAAACCTACACTGTGCAACCAAATTGAAGGATCACGTTTTCGAAATCCCTTAATTGTCTCCCATTCCATCGCATAACTTTCAAATTTGTCCCAAAGATGTCTGTAATGGTGAAAAGAGTCGCGCCACGCGACTTCCCCCACGTGCTCGGCGACACTTCAAACGGCAAGGTGTCGACACGTCCTCCCCCCCCCCCCCCCAAAAAAAAAAAAAACCACACCACAGCTCAGAGGCTGATGTATGTTGTAAGGTGGGTTATCACACTACATTGTCCCTAACATTCACCACAATTCTGCCCAATGCCACCTAGCTATTGTCACTCGATGAGAAGGTCGCATACCGCATCTTAACCACATTTCACATTTATCTTTGACGCCTCGGTGACGGAGGACAGAATCGCGACAGCCAACGGTGAATTTCTTATGTGTGGCCGAGGAAAACATGTCAGACACACTTCCTCTCAGGATCGCTGCCAAAACGCCTTAGGGAATGGGATAAGGGCGTCAATGAAGTCACACCTTCGCTCTGGGCGTTGACACCCACACACATTGCGGTCTAATCACAGCTTGGCGAGGAACAGGACGACGTTCTTGACAATATTCGGCACTGCTGCCAACCCGTTTCAACCCTCCTTTGAGGATATCGTGGGGCGGTAAATGTGATATGACCCCTTTGCACTATATCGCGACTGCAGTTTTTGCTCTGCTGTACAGCTTAGAATCACCATGGACTGCCAAATACCATTCTACGTTATTTGAATGTGATCCGAAGCAGTAAAGGGTTCATATGCTTTCTCGTCCCTACATTTCAACGCCTTCCTATGGCGCTACCACGGTGTGAAGCGACATTAAGATTTGCGTGAATAAAACTGTAAATAGGCACTCTAAGACCTGCCATTTCGGCAGCATTCTTAGTACCAACCTCAGTTGAGTACTTTGTAAACGTACCTATAAGAAAAATCGACACACATTCAGCTTTGCGGCTGCTGTAGCGCGCGAAAACTCACCTGAAGCTTGTCAAATGGCGCTAGAGCGGCCCCGAGACTGAATATGTGGCAAAGTTTCTGATAGGCACATTTGCAACACGCTCAACTCAGGTTCTTGGTTGGCACCGAGGGTTTTGCCGAACTGGTGGGCCTTGGAGGGACCTCTCCCTCTTTTAGCCAACCACATCTTAATGTTGCACCAGATTCGAATGAACGTTAACCGTTCCTAGTGATTCCAAGCTGTACAGCAGAGCAAAATTTGCAGTCGCACTACACTCCAAAGGGGTCAGATCACCATCAGTAGGATTGCAGCCTCACGATATCCATAGAGTAAGGTTGAATGTTGTCAAGAACGCCTCCTGTTTTTTATTTTTCTGTGAACTGTCGTTTTCGACCATGAAATACGTTGCAATCAACGCACCTATGGAAGGATTGGTTTCATGGACGCGTGTTGCTGGGTGGCGGAGTGTTTGAAATGCAAGTAGTACCTTTCTGTGGCTCCCAGTCTTTTGTTGGTATAACTCTTTCTCTTCTGATCTTGTCTTCCCTACAAATAAATTTCGTACAAGTGTTCTGTTACTGTAATTTCCTTGAAACTGCCTACCAGAACCTTGAGCCTAACATAAATTATACTCCCCTTGAATTCTTGCACTCTGAAGGAATATAGGACAGCGCAGACTAGAATGGATCTATTATTCTGCAGCGGAGATTCCGCTTTTCCTTCCATTATTGCGTGGAGTGTGATCTGCATATCGCAGTTTTTCAGTAAGTCAGGAAATACTGGCACAGCAATAATGTCAGATTTCACATTATTCAGCCGCATCTTGTAGAACCCGACATTTTCACAGCTTAAAGCAGTCATATGCAAAAGCTGATAGTAACGCCAGTATCACCACAAAACCTCAATGAAACTGATATTGGTGGATGTGGTTGGTGGTACTATTCCATCCAGACATCTAATACTAAAAAAAGAACTTACTTTTGTCTTGCTGTTACCTGTTATGGCTGCTATAAATAACATACTATTTAACAGCATCGTTACAAAGTGACCCTACCTCTGCATGGATTCATAACTGCATCTGCTTATTTTACACAATATTTGCCACAATATTTCTTGAATAATCACTGATCAGTAAAATTCTATACTAATATTAATAAAATTTAAGGATGCAAAATTGGTTAAGTCATCCCTCCTCTCTTTCGGAAGACCTTAACCGCAACAGTTAATATAGGGATGTTTCACAATGATGTTTTTTTTAATTTCCTTTAATATATTATTGTGTATGTGCGCTTACATGTTTATTTTAATGGAACTCTGAATTTCAGAATGGCAATACGCCGCTGCACATGGCGTGTCAAGCCAACAAACTGGAAACCGTCGAACTTCTCGTCAGCAAGGGTGCAGATCTTAACGCGCTTAACGTGGTGAGTATGATGCATTCATGTCTCAGTTTCACCGATGCACTACGTCAACAGCAAAACATAGGAAATAATTACCCGAATTTTAAAATGATTAAGAAATTGTCTCTAGTGGTGCTATTTAATAGTATCCTTCATACCTATTGTATACTCATAAATGAAAATTTAATGTCAGTATGTAATATTTCTTACAACTTGACGCTTTCATTTTTAGCTCCTATGGTAATCAGTGCAGTGCAATAATGAAATGATCACCAGTTCCTTACAGTTAAGTGCTCACATTTTCATGTCACGAATATATTCTGTGAAGTGAAAGCATACTAGATGTAGCCAGGTGGGTTCACCCTCCGTCACCTCTGATAGCTCATTTCATCTACCTCAGTAGGCTTCTTGACGCCTGCCCTCTTAGCTCTGCGTTCGTAGGTACTAGTTCAACCTAAAAGAGCAGCGTTGAAGAAAATTCAACTCAATGACTATCAACCAAAGGACACACAACTCAAACTACGAGGTAGGATCTGTAAAGTTCACAAAATTTCAGGCGTGAGGGATTCGAAACAACTTCCGCGAAAATATTTAAAGTTCAATTGATTAGGTTTTATTGCCTCCAAAAGAAGTTGTAAACGGCTAAAACGTCCGTATTTACTGTCAAAACTCTCGATGGTACAAGTTAATTGCGGTTTTTACTACAAAGTTTCCACACGAAAGCAGCTGGAACCTTACCAGTCCGACCCGAGTGATTTTTACGTCCTACATCACGTTGTCCTATAGTTTTCTCAAAAAGAAGTGGTCTTCCAAATGTTCCGAGAGAATTGGAGACAGAAATTCATAATAGAAATTCTGAGCGTTTGAAAGCAAATTTCGTTTGGATAAAACAAAATACAAATCATCCCCAGGGATGAAAGACCAATTGATTTTAACCCTTAGCTTTTCTTCTGGCTGCTTTTATGCAAAATCATGTACACTTGACATATGTTACATGATTCCTGATTGCACAGTAATTTTTAACAAAATAAAACATTCACATTTTACGAATGGCCTCCATGCACCCTCTCAGTCTCTCGAAAACACTCATACAGCAAAACAAAATTAAATAATTTTTGAAAACGTTACTATTACGTCATCAAGCTATCGTAACGGAAGTAAAGAAAAGTCTAGAATAATAATTTCTATGGAATGAATCTGTTTAGTTATAGTTTCAAATCATATTATAAAGGAAAACATCACAATCCCTAGGTCAGTTTTTGTAGTATCAGAAGAGGTATTTTGGTTTTTAGGTAAAATTTTATATCTCCGCATGTACTCAAGATATTGAACTGAGATTTTTGCAGACTGTTATAATATCAATACAAGTCTGTATGAGTATGAAAAAGATCGAGTACAATTTGATACTACTTCCTTAGACTCACTGGAAGTGTATATAGCGAATCGGTCTGTCGGCAGGAAAGCACAGTGCTCCAAAGGCCACGTCGTCAGCTGCGCTGGTGGGGGAAAAAAGAGTCATCTGTGGTGCTCACCCTGAACGAATGAGACATGCTGCCCATTCCCAATGACCGACTGAAAACTTTAAACCGCCAATATCCCTCTCCTACTTTCATAAAATGATTACTGCGAGAGTTAAAGAATAGAATTCTCGTTTTAGTCCAGCATACATATTCAATGATTCTGGAAATTTTGCTCTTTAGTGATTCTGGAAATTTTATTATAGATTTCATTGTAGCCGCCGGATTGATTTCTTGGATATACGTTTTGTTTGAGTGATAACATATTGGAGAGTAAGTAATTACTAGCATCAGGTGCAGAGTGTTTTTAAATTAATTACTTTTATGGCGTCTTGTACTCGGAACTGACACGATATGATTTTGAATAGGAACTTACATTCGGGAAAAGTACCGTCTCTACGATAGAGGTACAAGCAGATAAGACAATGTATTCCCCTATCCGGAGGTTGACTTTGAGAAGACAGTCTGGAAGCGTCAGAGCCGTGACGCAGCGGTCATCAGTACATAGCAGCGGTGATTAATAGAAAGACACATTACTTGTGTTCCGAGCGAATATGCTTTTTGAAAGACTATCAGGCATGCAATTAGATGGATTGTCCGTTTTTCACTGAGTAACATAGCGTCATAATCATGTTATTCCTGCTGACTGACGTCCTGAGCCGAAGCTTTCGATACACACACACACACACACACACACACACACACACACACACACACACACACACAGAAACCAAAACAAACCAAAACAAAAACAATGGCACCACCAAAGAATTATCCGTGTGGGACGGAAATCGGAAGACGTGATACATAAATAAAGACAAACAAATGACTAAAATTAAAAAAAAACTGGGTTATTCATTCAAGAGTTAGAGCTTCGCTAACTGAGCAAGTCAATAATACGTTGATCCGTCTCTGGCCCTTATGCAAGCAGTTCCGTCGTTCGGTTTTGTCACATCGGATTTATCCGGAACACTTCACGTCGACTTCCCGGTTTTTTTTTTTTTTCTTCTTCTTCTTCTTCATTTCTACCAACGGAAGCGACCTAGTAGCTGTAGTGTCAAAATTGCGTGATGAAGCTAAACGTTGCTGTTTCTGTTAGTAGCGCTACCGCCAATTCCGTCAGTATTTCCCCTTACACATCTCCGCAAGCATTAAAAACCAATCTTGTCATTTAGATTTCTGCTCATCATTTTCAGCAGCTATTTTCAAAGAATAGGATGTGAAAAAACAGCACAGTGCTATTTCTTTACATCGGAATTCTTGTTGTTCCATTCACACCGCGTGCGAAAGTAGCAAATGGCTGAGGCAACAGAGACGGTAAAAACGTAAACTGCCTGTGTCTAGCACAAAAATTGCGCTGACGCAAGTTGAGTTTTTGTTAAACTGGTGCCTTTTTAGCACTGACGTAAGTCAAGTTTCAGCATGCTACGAAACAAGTTTCGTTCGTCCGGGTAGTTTGGATAGTCGCGGTTTGTATGTCCCGTTCAAATTCATCAAGTAATATACCATGCCGTCACAAAATTCTTTGATTTGTACTATTTTTGCCAAAGAAATGAACCGAAGCTCATGAAAGATTGTAAGTAACAAGCTGCTCCTTCATTTCTAACAGCTGAACAGTTGGAAAAGAGGCAAATGAGTTAAAAAGTGGGTGTATTTCCTTTCAAGACAAGAGATGTGGAAGACATCCCTGAACGACAACTACAGCTGAAAGCACTGACAAAGTTGGAGTATGGCCAATATCTGTCGTTAATTAAAGATATATAGAACGCTGGATATCGTAGGAACATCAGAAGCTTAGGCACAATATACACTCCTGGAAATTGAAATAAGAACACCGTGAATTCATTGTCCCAGGAAGGGGAAACTTTATTGACACATTCCTGGGGTCAGATACATCACATGATCACACTGACAGAACCACAGGCACATAGACACAGGCAACAGAGCATGCACAATGTCGGCACTAGTACAGTGTATATCCACCTTTCGCAGCAATGCAGGCTGCTATTCTCCCATGGAGACGATCGTAGAGATGCTGGATGTAGTCCTGTGGAACGGCTTGCCATGCCATTTCCACCTGGCGCCTCAGTTGGACCAGCGTTCGTGCTGGACGTGCAGACCGCATGAGACGACGCTTCATCCAGTCCCAAACATGCTCAATGGGGGACAGATCCGGAGATCTTGCTGGCCAGGGTAGTTGACTTACACCTTCTAGAGCACGTTGGGTGGCACGGGATACATGCGGACGTGCATTGTCCTGTTGGAACAGCAAGTTCCCTTGCCGGTCTAGGAATGGTAGAACGATGGGTTCGATGACGGTTTGGATGTACCGTGCACTATTCAGTGTCCCCTCGACGATCACCAGTGGTGTACGGCCGGTGTAGGAGATCGCTCCCCACACCATGATGCCGGGTGTTGGCCCTGTGTGCCTCGGTCGTATGCAGTCCTGATTGTGGCGCTCACCGGCACGGCGCCAAACACGCATACGACCATCATTGGCACCAAGGCAGAAGCGACTCTCATCGCTGAAGACGACACGTCTCCATTCGTCCCTCCATTCACGCCTGTCGCGACACCACTGGAGGCGGGCTGCACGATGTTGGGGCGTGAGCGGAAGACGGCCTAACGGTGTGCGGGACCGTAGCCCAGCTTCATGGAGACGGTTGCGAATGGTCCTCGCCGATACCCCAGGAGCAACAGTGTCCCTAATTTGCTGGGAAGTGGCGGTGCGGTCCCCTACGGCACTGCGTAGGATCCTACGGTCTTGGCGTGCATCCGTGCGTCGCTGCGGTCCGGTCCCAGGTCGACGGGCACGTGCACCTTCCGCCGACCACTGGCGACAACATCGATGTACTGTGGAGATCTCACGCCCCACGTGTTGAGCAATTCGGCGGTACGTCCACCCGGCCTCCCGCATGCCCACTATACGCCCTCGCTCAAAGTCCGTCAACTGCACATACGGTTCACGTCCACGCTGTCGCGGCATGCTACCAGTGTTAAAGACTGCGATGGAGCTCCGTATGCCACGGCAAACTGGCTGACACTGACGACGGCGGTGCACAAATGCTGCGCAGCTAGCGCCATTCGACGGCCAACACCGCGGTTCCTGGTGTGTCCGCTGTGCCGTGCGTGTGATCATTGCTTGTACAGCCCTCTCGCAGTGTCCGGACCAAGTATGGTGGGTCTGACACACCGGTGTCAATGTGTTCTTTTTTCCATTTCCAGGAGTGTATTTTAAGTAAGGAATTAACTACGTGAATGTTCGCACTGTTTTAAAAAGAAAATAAATTTCGCAGTTTCATACCTAAGGATAAAAAATGCGTCCACCACTTCACGTTAGAAATGAAACTACACTCAAATGGTTGGTACGAATTCCATGGGCGTACACCACCACCCGGTTTCATTCTGCCGCGCTGGATAGGACAAGAATATACTGAAATTGATTACCATGCAGAGGTTTATTAGCTGGAGAATATGGATACTATACATCTGATATGGACCAACTGGAACTTAAGAATAGGTAATTACGGGCTTGACATACAGAAGCAAAACAAATTCCATTAGGACAAGGTCCTGAGAAGTGGTTTTGTCCATGAGGAAACTTAAGGATTTTCGGTGCTAATAATTAGAAAAATGGTTCAAATGGCTCTGAGCACTATGGGGCTTAACTTCTGAGGTCATCAGTCCCTTAGAACTTAGAACTACTTAAACCTAACTAACCTAAGGAAATCACACACATCCATGCCCGAGGCAGGATTCGAACCTGCGACCGTAGCGGTCGCGCGGTTGCAGACTGTAGCGCCTACAATCAATTCCGTATTTGGAAACTGCGACTATCTTGTTAAAGGTTTCAGGAATTATTGCAACTAATCGCCGTTTTTTGTTCAATATTCTATTTTTTCATGACCGGTTTCGAATCGCCAGGCGATTCATCATCAGATGATACAATTTAGTTTGGAGCATTGTGGGGGTCGTGCATCTGTGGCAAATACAGAGACAAAAAAGTGCGCACTGTATGCGGAAAGAATATTAAGATTGTAAGATTAATTTGATGGTATTACTCACTGTTTTTATTCTCGTGGCAGGCACTGCTCTGGAAAATATAATGGATGCTTGCTTTCCATAAAAATAATAAAAGCAATAACAAAATAACGTAAGTTTTCGCAACTCTCCACTCGCATTTTTGTGTAAGTGGAAGTATTTGTGCTTATCCAGTTTATTCGGACAACTATACAAAATCCCTAACAGGTGCAGCACTTCACGAATTTACGTCCGGGCTGAAAATAAGATTTTCTTACGCTGCACTCACACAACAACTTGTGCTAACAGCGCACTTCCTCCTTAAATGTTCGGTTGTAGTCATGCTTATTTCATTTCGTCATTCTCTCAATCAAGGATAAGTTCATGGAGGCCCTGGTTCCTTTGCAGCTAACTTTTCTGCTAACTAACTTTACTGCTCCCTGAATGATATTTTCCCTCTGCAGCGGTGTGTCCGCTGACATGAAATTTCCTTGCAGATTATAGCTCTATGTAGGACTGGGACTCGAACTTGGAACCTTCGCCTTTCATGGGCAACTGTTCTACCTACTGAGCTACTCAAGCGCCACTCACGGCCCATCCTCATAGATTTACTTTTCAGTTAGCATCTACAACAGATTCAACATAGTTCATGTCTACACTGCACACGAAGGGCGATTCCCGCACAGTAAACAACCAACTCCAAACGAAAAAATGCCATTTGTGAAAATGATTAAACTCAAGTAGTAATGTTTACCAACATGGCCACCTGACTAGAATACAAATGAGACGCTGAGATCCATAAGAGCGTAAAGCACACTGCCATCGATCCCACATTTAAGTGAATGTCAGAGAAACTATTGATACAGCTTTTCGTGAATTTTCGTATATACAGTTTGGGCCAGTACGGATAAACCTGCCTCACCGTAAGGTCAACAGATTTCAGAAGCTGAATAAATGCTACAATTTCACAGTCGACGGTGATGTGCTTCAAGCCCTTATGATTGTAAGCACCTTAAATGGATTACTACATGATAAATATCGTAACTTAATATACTGTAACTCATTCAGAAACTCACAAAGTAGATTTACTGTCAGTACAACTGTAACATATACGGACGTCCGATCCAATTTTACTACAGTATATAGTAAATGAATTAGCATACCTGAAGAGTGTGCTATCATGTAGCAGGATTTACGCCGAGCGAATGGGGATAAAAGTCTGCCTCAATGTGTGCCACCTGGTGGCACCAACATTAACTTCTGGTTGTCTGGTTGAGTAGCAAAAGCTAGCTGTGTACATCGTGAACCAGGCACTTCGATCATTATATCTGTATGTATTTGGCACATTAGGCAATTACGTTACGCGAGTTGCTCATTCTCAAAAGCTACTTACAACGTGCGCAACTGAAGGTTCACGGAATCTAGGGGAGGACTAGTGCGGTAGATTTACATGCCACATGTTTCAGATTGCAGCATCTATGTTACGTTTAATATCATTCAAAGAAAAATAAATCCACAAGGTGTCGAAAGTTAGGGTGTGTACTTACTTTTGTGCTCTTCCACAGCAGCCACCACTGGTTCACAGTGATCGGCATCACATGTATAACGTATTTTGCAGGCAGTAATTTATGAGCGACACGACCCATTACTCCATTAACGCTGACGTCGAGGGTGCAGCAATTCCACTCATGCCGTAGGAGATTCCATCCTTTCTGTGTCGCTTTCTGAACTGAGCAGTATAGCAGGAACATCTGCACTGTCTACTTTACCTAATACCATTCCTTCCTACCGAGAAATTTACGGCAGGTAAATGATCTGACAGCAATGTAAGGGTTATGAAAATTCTACGTGATGGTACGGAAGACCTTCCAAAATGGTACTAGAACATTGCAGTCTACTCACTGAAAACTTCTTGGACAATGAGTATCGATTTGAAACAAGACTATGTCGAATTTCTAAATTAATTTTAGAGATAAAAAGTAGTAGTTTATCTGTCATATTGAAAGATTTTCACCATGTCTGTGTAAACCTAGTTTGATTGAAGTGCACTTTAAATTGTGGGAAATACGGAAGCGTCCGATCCCGCCTGTCTGCTTTGACCCATGAAGTCACAAATATGGCGGAAACGACCATAAACCACGATTCCAACATGGCGCATATAAAGTCGTTACGTACACATTATGAGGACGGAAATACATCGAAAAACACACACACGTTCCACAAAAAGCCTAATGACACCAACGGGACAAGCGCGGGAAATAGAGTTTCTTTTGGGTGGGGACAAACTAAATATAAACAAATTTAGACACCCACCCCCATACAAAACCACGCAAAACGATGAAAAAAACCGACATCACAAAACTCCCCAATTTCTACTAAACACAATATCATCAGGAATCGGACACTTCGCTTGAGCTATAGAGCTCAATACCAGCTCCCGATCCCATAAATTAGGATCTAACACTTCCCTTGACCTATATAGCTCAAAAACGTCTCCCGATACCAATACCAACATTCACAGCCACACATTGGGATCGAACACTTCCCTTGACTTGTTATCCTTACGACATCTCCACATACAACCGTCCCTGGTCCGAGACGCCGGAACTTTAAGTAAGCCTCATTTCTTCACTACATACTGAACACTTCACGACTTCATCGAAAAATCCGAATAGTTGAAGAAATTTTATTAGAGACAACGCACTGTCCCCCATCATAGCCGACAACCGAAAACTGTTGACCCTGTCAGTCATATCCATACCTACCAAAGACATAAAAAAAGCAATTTACCAAAATTCACACACGTCGCCACACTCGCAAACTAAACCAAAAACATCACCTAACACACCACCAGAGAGCACCACCGATCGCATCAAAACACCTATAAACACGCCACTCTCACAAACTAAATTCCGCGCCGTCGTGACGTCACACACCACAACAGCCTTACGTCAGGGGTCAAAGCCGACGGGTGGGATCGGACGCCTCGGTCGACCCAAATTGTGGACTTCAGCTCGAAAGGCGTAGCCGCCATAAAACTGGTGCAAATGCTGGTATAGCAAAAATATTTTCATTCACTTCTCGCTGTTCTGTTAAGATTTTCTTTCGATACTGTTCTTTGGCTTACCGTAATGTTTTCCTTGCATTATTTGGGTCTTCTGTGTGGCAATGTGATACAGCATGCTACTAATGTTGCTTGTTCCCCTGGCAGAGACTGCAGTCGCCAATCCACATCGCCGCCGAGCAGGGCTACACGGAGATCTGCAAGCTGCTGCTGGCCGCGGGCGCCAACATCGACCAGCGAGAGCAGGTATGTGGCGTGGCGTGGCGGTTCTCTCCGACTTTGGCTCTCAGCACGCACCACACATTTCTTCGCATATGTGTTCATTCTTCATCTCCACCAGACAGGATCCGCTTTGGCGACTTGTTACAAAATTTGCCATTTGGAATGGGCCTCACAAAGTTATTGAATCTTCCTGGCAGGTTAATACTGTGTGCCGGACGGAGAGTCTAACTCAGAACCTTTGCTTCGGCAGCTCAGTTGATAGAGCAATTGCCTCGCGAAAAGCAAAGCCCTCGAGTTCGAGTCTTAACAGGGCACACAGTTTTAACGTACCTGGAAGTTTCACAAATGTTCTCCTGCGAAACTTGCAGGCCAAGCACTCCTGGAGGAAAGCATATTGGGGACACCTGGCTTAACCACAGCCCGGGGAATACTTGCAGAATGAAATTTTCACTCTGCAGCGGAATGTGAGCTGGTATGAAACTCCCTGAAAGTTTAGTTATTCTTCTCACTTTCTGTATGACTCAAAGTATCATTCATTTCTTGATGCATTGAGAACAACATAAGGATCTTCTGTTTTATTATCCACCTGATTTTAGATGGTAAGCTTCTCTCCCTACAGGTTTCCGAGAATATATCTAGTATGTACGTAACTCAATTGATGGGCGGATCTGGGAAGCGCATATGATAACTTATTCCAAGAATCGAGAAGCATAGATGAGGATGTCGGCGTTCCTCTCTATCACATCATGGCCTTACGAAGTAGGGGTCGGCCATCGTAGATTTCTCGAGTTTCCGTGATTATTTATGATACTAGTATCCCTTAGATGTGCCGTTAACAGTATGACAAGACAGAAATTTCCCAACTGGGACGAACCCGACAAACAACTTGCTGTCTGAAACCAGATTGTCGTAAACAATCCTGCCGAGAACATGAGGAGCAGCGAGAAGCAATCATGTTTTTGGGGTTTTTAAGGATTCTGATGATCTTTGTGAAAATTATATTTACCAAGACCTGTTTCTTCTGGCTGCTCTCACTGTTTAACAAGTGCAGGTCGAAATATAGGCAAACTCTATTGTTCAGACCATCCATTCAGGCGGACGACAGGCGATCGAGCTGTTCGTGCAGATCTTCCCAGCGCGAAAGGAGTCTAAATTCTAGTGCGAGCAACTTCAGTACTTTGAAGCGCTGAGTCGGATAGAGAGGTAAGTACAGCTTGTTAGCCGAGGATGTAAAATTGTGAACGATTTCCGGTTTTACCCATGACCTACGTGCTAGTGCATCCACAAAGGTCAACTTCGGATGCGTTTACTCTTCCGCTCCGTGTAGTCAAGGAGTCGGGAAATTCTATCCTTTTACTTTGCGTAATCTCTCCTAGATACTCTGTCTACTTATTTACCAGATAACCTAAATTCTCTTTCATTCCTAGAAGCAATGACAACCTCACGTATGTGATCCTACACATTTATAACTGACTCAGTTTCAATAAATATACAAAGTTTACTAATAAATTATTCAAAATCTTCGAAAATGCCTGACAAGGGAACCTCCCCGTCGCACCCCCCTCAGATTTAGTTATAAGTTGGCACAGTGGATAGGCCTTGAAAAACTGAACACAGATCAATCGAGAAAACAGGAAGAAGTTGTGTGGAACTATGAAAAAAAATAATAAAATATACAAACTGAGTAGTCCATGCAAACATCGGCAATATCAAGCCAAAAGTGAGCTCAGGGGCGTCGTGGTCCCGTGGTTAGCGTGAATAGCTGCGGAACGAGAGGTCCTTGGTTCAAGTCCTCCCACGACTGAAAATTTTACTTTCTTTATTTTTGCAAAGATATGATCTGTCCGTTCGTTCATTGAGGTCTCTGTTCACTGTAATAAGTTTAGTGTTTGTGTTTTGCGACCGCACCGCAAAACCGTGCGATTAGTAGATGAAAGGACGTTCCTCTCCAATGGGAAACGAAAACATTTGATCGCAAGGTCATAGGTCAACCGATTCCTCCACAGGAAAACACGTCTGATATATTCTATACGACACTGGTGACGGCATGTGCGTCACATGACAGGAATATGTTGTCGGCCCACCTAACTTGTACACTTAGCGAATGGGTCAAAAGATTCTTCTACCTTTCCCGATTAAGGTTTTCTTGTGGATGTGATAATCACTCCCAAAAAAGTGATGAAAACAAGAGTTTGTCACATAAACTGAAAATAAAAAGTTAAACTTTTCACTCGAGGGAAGACTTGAACCTAGGACCTCTCGTTCCGTAGCTGATCTCGCTAACCACGGGACCACGACGCTCCTTGACTCCCAGTCTCCTTGATGTTGCCTATCTTCGGATGGACTACTGAGTTTGTATATTTTACTAATTTTTTTCATAGTTCCACACAACTTCTTCCTGTTTTCTCGATTTATCTGTGTTCAGTTTTTCAAGGCCTATCCACTGTGCCAACTTATAACTAAATCTGAGGGGGGTGCGATGGGGAGGTTCCCTTGTGAGAGAATCTCCTAAACATTTACGAACTACGAAAAACATATGTAAATTATGTAATAGTTAATCTACGTGACAAAGAGCGAGTACACAGTACGGCATGTTCCAGAGCGCAAATATCGAGCAATCCACAATATACCTCACATATCATCACTTTCTTTCTCTACGGTCCGTTCGCACATTGTCCAACAGAGTGCGGAAGAGTAGACACTGAAACCTCCTCTGACACAAAATATGCAATAGCCGTAGGTAGTGTTTAGGCTGTCACAAATTCCTTGTTAAGAACATACTGTCCGCCTGGTATTTCCCAGCGGCTGTTAAAACTGGGTTCCATGTGGCGTTGTATTCCTGTGAAACGAAAACCGCCGTCAGCTCTCCTCTGCAACGTGCACATTAAACAGGTTTAGATTTATGAGCTACTTTCAATGAATCATGTTGTAAGGCTAGTGAGATTTTTCACGGAATCCCTAAAAGAAACGAATTCAGTACAGTGTTCGGAGCGTGACCTGTAACAACGTTCACATCTGTTGTACGACCGCGCTTAATGAAGTGTCAGCTAATTTCTGATCAAACCGCAGCGTACAATTAGTAGATGAAGAAGTTCCTGTGAACATCAAAAACGAGAGCAGTGCAGTGACCCATACGCGGACACCTCAGAGGTTTCTGGTGTTAAGTCGTGAGTTGCAACAACGGTCAGATCAGTAATTAAGGAAGAGTGTATTAGATGTGTATCAACAAAATTCCTTGTTTATTCCAGGTATGTTCAAGAAGACAGTGACTGACTGGACCGTATAGTAGACAATGAAACAGGGTACCATTAAATAGATTACCCATCGAATTATTTGTAGCAGAAGGAAAAGAAGGGGTAGAAATGACCTCGAGATGCATCAGTTTGAGTTCTGGAGAAATGGGGTAACACGCGAGGCAATATTGCTCCTGTGACTTATCATAGAAGACAGGTTGAGGGAAGGAAAATCTAAATTTGTAGGAATTGTTGATGTAGAGAACGGTTTTAACAATGTACCAGTTAGTGTACATTCTTGCTTCGAAATTCTGAAAACAGCAATAGTAAAATACCTGGAGCGAAAGGCTGTACAGAATTTTGTACAGAAACTGTTGTGTTTACCAATTAAGTTCGCATCCCACTTGAAGGTAGCAGGAAGCGAACGTCTTACCACAGACCAGTAACTGCTCTCTTTAGATGGCGTGCTACATGCTTGCAACTAGATTCATCGAGGCGCAATATAAACTAAAAACAAGTAAGGTTTGAAACGCCCTCATTAGTAATGAAAAATCATTTATTAAAATAATAGGTATATAAACACTGACCTTCAGTTCGACGGTAAGACGTGACATTGAACAAAGAGTACTGCACACTTGTCAAACCTAACTCAGTGAACGTTGGCTACTAATCTGCAACTGTTAAATCTGGTCTGCTTTTGAAGACAATTTATAGATCTGTCTCGAATAATGATAAACACTTCGACACTCGGCGTTAACTGTGCGATGATCACTCGTTGATAGCAGATGAAATGTTACTGTGCCACCGATAGATAACTGCTAGGCAACTAATGATCTGCCGCAAGTGCGACTATTGGCAGAGTGAATCTGTGCGCCTGCGTTTGCTCACAAACAGCGGAAGAATCTTCATTTGCAAACTGTTTTGCCGGATGAAGAAAGTAGTCCCTAGTAGTCAGTATCCTCTGTGGTGGCAGACATAGCTATCGGCCGATGTTGTTGTTGTTGTTGTTTTCTTCAGTCCTGAGAATGGTTTGATGCAGCTCTCCATGCTACTCTATCCTGTGCAAGCTTCTTCATCTCCCAGTACCTACTGCAACCTACATCCTTCTGAATCTGCTTAGTGTATTCATCTCTTGGTCTCCCTCTACGATTTTTACCCTCCACGCTGCCCTCCAATGCTAAATTTGTGATCCCTTGATGCCTCAAAACATGTCCTACCAACCGGTCCCTTCTTTTTGTCAAGTTGTGCCACATACTCCTCTTCTCCCCAGTTCTATTCAATACCTCATCATTAGTTATGTGATCTACCCATCTAATCTTCAGCATTCTTCTGTAGCACCACATTTCGAAAGCTTCTATTCTCTTCTTGTCCAAACTATTTATCGTCCATGTTTCACTTCCATACATGCCTACACTCTATACAAATACTTTCAGAAACGACTTCCTGACATTTAAATCTATACTCGACTTTAACAAATTTCTCTTCTTCAGAAACGCTTTCCTTGCCATTGCCAGTCTACATTTTATATCCTCTCTACTTCGACCATCATCAGTTATTTTGCTCCCCAAATAGCAAAACCCCTTTAGTACTTTAAGTGTCTCATTTTCTAATCTAATTCCCTCAGCATCACACGACTTAATTCGACTACATTCCATTATCCTCGTTTTACTTTTGTTGATGTTCATCTTATACCCTCCTCTCAAGACACTATCCATTCCGTTCAACTGCTCTTCCAAGTCCTTTGCTGCCTCGGCGGATAGGGCCGACTATTTGTAGGTCTCATGGCGGAAGGATAATGAAATTACTGTTACGTGCGCAAACGTATGTGGCGACTGCTCCTAACTACCAGGTGCTACGCTTGGATTGCCTCACGTGTGGCGCCCTCTGTAGGTACAGCTGTGTTCCATAACTGACAGCGGACACAGCAGCAACCAGACTGCATTTGTAGAAGTCAAGAAACGTAAAAGGAAAACATTAGTTACGGAGGGAGTGAGACAAGGTTGCGCCCAATCCCACATGTTTTTGAATTTGTACACTGTGCAAGCAGTATAACCAAGGAGAAATTATAAATGCATATTAAAATTCCGGGAGAGTCAGAAAAAATTTAAGGGTTGATGATGACAATGTAATTTCCAGAATGAGATTTTCGCTCTGCAGCGGAGTGTTCGCTGATATGAAACTTCCTGGCAGATTAAAACTGTGTGCCCGACCGAGACTCGAACTCGGGACCTTTGCCTTTCGCGGGCAAGTGCTCTACCATCTGAGCTACCGAAGCACGACTCACGCCCGGTACTCACAGCTTTACTTCTGCCAGTACCTCGTCTCCTACCTTCCAAACTTCACAGAAGCTCTCCTGCGAACCTTGCAGAACTAGCACTCCTGAAAGAAAGGATATTGCGGAGACATGCTTAGCCACAGCCTAGGGGATGTTTCCCGAATGAGATTTTCACTCTGCAGCGGAGCGTTCGCTGATATGAAACTTCCTGGCAGATTAAAACTGTGTGCCCGACCGAGACTCGAACTCGGGATCTTTCCCTTTCGCGGGCAAGTGCTCTACCATCTGAGCTACCGAAGCACGACTCACGCCCGGTACTCACAGCTTTACTTCTGCCGGTACCTCGTCTCCTACCTTCCAAACTTTACAGAAGCTCTCCTGCAAACCTTGCAGAACTAGCACTCCTGAAAGAAAGGATATTGCGGAGACATGCTTAGCAGGAGAACTTTTGTAAAGTTTGGAAGGTAGGAGACGAGGTACTGGCAGAAGTAAAGCTGTGAGTACCGGGCGTGAGTCGTGCTTCGGTAGCTCAGATGGTAGAGCACTTGCCCGCGAAAGGCAAAGGTCCCGAGTTCGAGTCTCGGTCGGGCACAATGTAATTGTCAGAAACAGTGAAGGACTATGAAGAGCAGCTGAACGGGATGGATAACGTCTTGAAACAATATTATAAGGTGGGCATCAATACGACTGAAACAAATGTAATGAAAAGTAGGTGAAAAATCAGCAATTCTGAAGGAAGTAATAACTAAGCAAGTTTTGCTCGTATTTGTGCAACAAAACAAGTCATAATAGTAGAAGTAGAAATAAAAAATATATCTTGTTCAGAACGATTTGATTGCTGCTGCCAGACTTCATTATCTATCACAGCATATAAATTTGTTTGCTGAAGGTGTTTGTCTGGAGTTTAGCCTTGTGTGAAACATGGATGAAATACATAATATTGTATGATGTTGTTCAATTTATTCTTTAATGTGGGACCGGTTTCGGTCAGACCATTTTCAAAAAAAAAAAAAAATACTTGAAATGGCTCTAAGCACTACGGGACTTAACATCTGACGTCATCAGTCCTCTAGACTTAGAACTACTTAAACCTAACTAACCTAAGGACATCACATACATCCATACCCGTGGCAGGCTTCGAACCTGCCACCATAGCAGCCGCGTGGTTCCGGACTGAAGTGCCTAGAACCGCTCGGCCACAGTGGCCGGCACCATTTTCCAGCACAAAAGCAAATACAAAGAAATTTCAGGTGAAGAGCATTTTTGAAAGTTCTAGTATAAATTGATTTCTTTTTCTATATTGATGACATTTGTACAACAGTTGTCGAGTAGTTGTCTTTGACCAAGACCAATCGCACAGCAAAGAATAATTTAAAAAGCAGCTTGTTGTGTCGTTTAACCTCGTTTCTAAAACAGGAGTAGAACTTTTTGAATTGTGGTGCTACAGAAGAATGTTGAAGATTAGACAAACTCTGAATATTAAGAAGAAGTTACCTATAATTAGGAAGAAGATGTTCACGAAGCTGAAGGAGAAACGGACTCAGTCTAAGAAACTAGTGGCCACACATTGCATGAGACGGTCGCTGATGGAGCGTCGACGTAAGCTTCTGGAAGAAGGGCGAGTTTCTATTGGCCAGATTTAGTAGTTTATTGTCAACATGGTAATCTGGATCTGTATAGATATCATCAACATCATCATCATCAGAGAGCTCCATTTCACTAAAATCTCCATCAAATAATTCATTTACAAAATCTTCAAATGCCTTTCAATCTGAAAAAAGAAATTCTGTGAATGAATAATACTGTTTAGTGTTAATTTATCCCAAGGAGGAAATAAAGTCTGGATCTCGGCTGCGCTATTCCGTCTCTAGAAATACGGAAAAGTACGAAATTTATGTGAGACAGTCGAGCACGGATCATCCACCTCCTCCTCTTGGCCAGGATTTTTCTTGCAACCTGGTGAGTAGAGCACCAGGTCGACCCTGTACGCGGTGGTAAGTGGAGTAAGTAAAAACTGTTGGTAGCTCCGAGAGAAATGCGAGGGAAGTTTAATAACCCTATTCAAGAGCGGAAATCCTATTTAAGAGCAGAAAGAAGGGTCCTCAAGCGCAACTGTTGTATAGCTCCTTGCTTATATTTTAAACAGATATTACGTACAGTTTTTCGTGGGCTTCTATCTGAAGTGGTCAGCGTGACGTAGAGGACGAAAAAAACTAGCTTCGTATTGTTCGTACACATTTCCTTATTCATGTTTTGCCTGCTGTGTAGGTGACATTGAAACCGGTGAAACTTATGCAGACTCCTCACCGAAATTAGAGTATATTTTCGAATTGCTAAGTTTTTGCTTCGATTGTGAAACAAGGATCGTAGGGCATTTAATCACCTACTTAATATCTCAGGAAACCACTGCAGTTGACAGAGCGCTAACGAAAACATGCAGTCTAAACCTGCGCGAAGAAGGATATGTCTCAACTGTACGAGATATTTCAAGGGAATGAATTTACTATAACGTTCATACAGAAGTTTAAAGAACAGGTCGTGTTATTTCAGCTTGCTGCTGACAAAAGTTCACAGAAAGAAATCATGTGATTTCTGCTTGCTGCTATTCGTAAATATCGGTAAAGAGGTGAACGTAAAACAAAATTTCAAATCAGATTGTTAGGCAATCAATACACGGCAGTTGGCCCAAGTTACAACGGGTTACCTTACTTGACAGTGAAACGTCGTGCGAAACTTACTTTCGTCTTCGTTTTGCACACTTGTGTAGCATTAAAATGATTGAAAATAAGTGTGCTTTCTAGAAACAAGGATTGCAGAACACTGCCTGTTGCATATAAGCCCAGCTTTGATAAAATAATAATTCCTTTATAAAATAACTGTAGCAACAGCTTCCAAGAAATCACACTTGTGGGAAATACATTATTTGAAAAACATCAGGCTCCAAACTTAAGTACGCGTGTCACGCAGTTAATTTAAGACCTGTAATAGCCGCAAATTCTAAGACGTTTGACAACGTTGTAATTTACACGATAAAAAAATTGAAATACGTGCTGACCACAGTCGCTAGTTCACTTAGCACTGTGATTGTGAACGCAAGTCTTTTGAGTATACCAAACGAATCTGAAGCTAGGAGAATACAGTACCTTTCAGTCGTTGTCGGCTATGTTATTTGATTCTATCTATGGAACTACAAACAGTGCTTAATCTGTTGCTGGCAGCAGGAACTGTTAGCTTTTGAATTGCAGCCATAGCCGTGCCCCCTGCACCCACGCCTTTGTATTTGCACTGTCTCCATCGCACCATTACGTGTCAATGTGCACAACACTTCCTTGCCCTGATTATATGAAACAATTCTAAAACTACTTTTACTACACAGAACATTAGAACATAACAAAAATCTTCCTCATTACTTACTTACCAAGTTATATTAAACTACCGATGGTACGAAGAGCAGCTGAAACCTCCAGAATTATTATTGGTACGTTTCAGCTACTGAATGCTTTCTCGTCGTTCGCAAATGGTCGGAAGATACCTCCATTCTCCTTTACAACTCTTCTCATGGCTGAACCAGAACTCTAAATTTCTCCTGTGATAACATTTCGTTCCCTTAAACCATTCTTTGTTAAGTACCTTTACAATTTATCTTTATATTTGTTGTGGCGTAACAAGCTAGTCACGCCACACTGAGGAGGAAGCCGAAAGGCACGCGCTGAGCTACAGCAGGATGGCTTGAAGTCTGGAACAGGATACGTATTGAATACGATAAAGAAAATACGTATCTTTGGAATATACTTAACTTTTAATCACTCCTTGTGATACATCTCTCTTGACTATACAAATGAGACTCGAAAGATACATGCACTGTGACAATTGGCGCCTTGCTAAGTCGTAGCCATTAACTTAGCTGAAGGCTATTCTAACTGTGTCTCGGTAAATGAGAGCAAAGGCTTCGTCAGTATAGTCGCTAGCAACGTCGTCGTACAACTGGGGCGAGTTCTCGTACGTCTCTCGAGACCTGCCGTGTGGTGGCGCTCGGTCTGCGATCACACAGTGGCGACCCGCGGGTCCGACATGTACTAATGGACCGCGGCCGATTTAAGCTACCACCTAGCAAGTGTGGTGTCTGGCAGTGACACCACAATATTATTCTGGTTAGCAGTTTATAAGCATAATATGCCACCCTGAAAGTCTAGTATTTCTCTCTTTTATCCATTAATGTAGACTCTTTACTTATGTTTCTGTATGGGGCGATGAAAGAGTTTCCGTCTGAGAGAGATGCTGCAGTGTAGATATATGCAACGTAGCACGACTCCGATGTGAGTACTGTATCCGTAAACGAAATTGACACTTGGCGCGGTCGCTGCTGATCGCGACAATAAAGGCTTTTCCCACATACAGTCGCTCCCATCAGGCACCGCGCCAAGTGCCAACTTTTCGGCGTATAATACGTAAGCACCGAGATGTAGGCAAGGTACTAGTGTGAGAATCGTGTCTTTCCGACGGACATGCGGAAACGTGAACTATGCCTACGTTTTAACCAAATGCGTCCAAATAGGACTAAGGCGCTATTATTCGTTTCTTGGCTGCCGATAAACAAAACCGCCAGATATCCATAGGCGAATGAAGGAAGTGTATCGGTCACCAAGTTCCTTATTTGTCCCAATTAGACATGAGTAGTACGCCGACCTGGGAGACCAACCTCAGCCATTACGGTCAAGGGCGAGACACTCAACCACCCGTCCTATAGTCTCTCCGCATGCGATTATCGCGCCTTCGGTCCCTTAAAGAAGAGCTTGAAGGGTCGACGATCCCTGTCGGACGAGTACGTGCAGTAGGCAGATATGGACTTCTTCAAGCAGTAGGACACGGGTATCTTCAACTGAGCGCTTTGTTGGAATGGTTGCCTCAGTGTTCACGGCGATTTTGCCTGATTGGCAAAACGATTCTGGACTGTACTACCTCCGAACGGAAACTTTTTCATCGACCCTTATATCAACTTCATCTGGATTTGCTGATGGCGGACACAATGGACTTTATGAAAGTTCCTGTATTTTTCTTTATGAACCGTACAATTAAAAATTAAAATATGCTCTGTTGTACTGTCTACGACTAAACTGCCTATTAAATGTCCATCAGAGTAATCTTCCGTAGCTAATTCACGGTACTTCTCGTCAGTAGAAGTATTACTTGCCGAAATATTTCTAAATCCAGGAATGAAATGATAAATGGACACCCTAGCTGCAAACAGGCGTTGGTGTACTTCATTGGGGACATGTTGAAAATGTGTGCCCCAACCGGGACTCTTTCGGGAACAGATACTACCGTCATATATAGTTAAAATATGGCTTCCCGGCCATTGACCTTCTTGTGCGAACGCACACGCTATGCCCGAACTCGTACGGGACTTGTTAGATTAATCCGCCACGAGTAATGAGTATGATGGGCAAACATCTATTAGGCGCACTACGAACGTAGTGGTGTGGACATGTTGGGAATGTCGATCTCATGGGGAGCGTGCAAGGGATAAGTCCCTGCAGTCGCGCTATTCATCTGTGTCCTTGGTGGCTCAGATGGATAGAGCGTCTGCCATGTAAGCAGGAGATCCCGGGTTCGAGTCCCGGTTGGGGCACACATTTTCAACATGTCCCCAATGAAGTACACCAACGCCTGTTTGCAGCTAGGGTGTCCATTTAATTATCATTTCATTTCTAGCAAGCTGCATGGTCATCCACGGTAACTGTTCTTTCGGGAACAGATACTACCGTCATATATAGTTAAATCCAGGAATCTACCACATCGACTTCTTGCGCCAGCACATTAACCTACGTCTTTCCTTTGTGCTTCGACACATTTGTATCACATTAACTCAGAACGTACTATGTTTTCAGAAATTAATAAATTAGCTTGAGTTTACAGGCAAAACTCAAACAGTTAATGGACGTGGACGGAATCTCGTACTCACATTGTTGTAGGTAGCTAGAAAGAAGTAAATAAATGAAGTGCATTCTTACTTCTCTAATATACACTATATTACCCTTCTCTAAACCATGTACGAGTGATGCATGGGAAGACCAACTGCCGGTAAGCCCCCATACGAACATACACATAATTTGTCTGATTTTCTCGCCATCGTCATTTCGCGAGACGTATGTGGAAGTAAGTAATACATAGTAAATGCTTTAAAAGACAGTCTTGGAATGTGGGTATGCTTAAACATCGTGATACAAGTGAAACTCAGAATCGAAAGCTTTATAAAATCTAGAAATTAGTCTGCTTGATTAGGTACATCAGTATGTCTTCAGCTATGAACAGTGCGGGTTGAGATTCATATGACCATTGTTTCCTGATGTCCTGTCATTTTCACTAGCAACGTTCATTCTTTGCACCTCATAATGCTGTAATTCTGTAGTTATCAGGTTGTATACAAACAATTTGTTAACTTTCTCTTAAACGTCAGGATTCTAACATTCATTCAGAGCTCAAACGTAATAAACTACAAGGAAGAAAATTAACTTTCGTATTGGAAGCAGTAAGTGAAATCTGGATTCCCGGATCAGGTTGTGGAAACGGGCCAAGATGAATTACTGTTAGTTATACAAGAGCACACAATATTATTCCTCAAACCAATGCACAGTTTTCTCTTTAAAACAACACAGATCAATTCACGGCTGAGGACCCAATTAAAATTTTCAAAACAAGTTTAAATGATTGCCTTACTCAAGTAAAATTGCCATATCTCATCGGCTAAAGGGCGAAATAATATTTGAGATCAGCTAAGGAAATTCTTTAAAGGCCAAGCATTTACCAAATTTCGGCTAAAGGCTGTATTAAGGAAAATTCCAATTAATTCTTCGGCTGAAAGCACAATTAAAGCTTTTACACAGTACAACAGAAAAAATAAGTAATTTTGAAGTATCTTGTCGGCTGAAGACTCAATTATTCAAAAATAATGAAAGACAACCTTAAGATAAACATTTGTGGAACACGGTTGAAGACCGTTTCAAGAATTCAAGATAATTAAAGAGAAACATTACAGGCAAGGATTTAAATATTAAAGCCACAGATTCTGAAACAAACGCGACTACTGGCCGAAAAGCAGAGCAACAAGACTTTTAAATAAAACACGGCTGAAGGCCTAATCTTAAAATACTTAACATGGGGTTCGGCTGAAGGCCATACGCTAAACATAGGACAGACCAATTAATACAGGGCTGAAGACCTGGCACAGTACCTGCGACTAAATAAAATGACCATCACAAACAACAAACAGTGATGCTCAGAAGTGTTCCAAGGGTCGGCCTGGGGAGGAAACTCTAACCATAGGTTAGGTGAGACAGGCAGCCAAACTAACACTAAAGAATCAGGTGGCAACACGACCTAGGGACGGCTGAAGAACCAACCAACAACCTAATCAATTCCCTTCCGCCCGACACACTCGCTGCTCTGTTTCAACCGACCGACTGACTACTCCAGTACGCAGACAGCAATCATCTCCTCAGTGGAAATCACAGAAGCTACACACGGTTCCACGTAAACACACTTGCACAAGAACTCGAACAATCGTAAAATCAATCACTGTGGAACAACAAGGACGGATCAGTTCGACACACAGAGAGTTTCCACAAGCGGTTGGCGACCAAATACAAGTCGTCCGATGAGACGACCAACCGAACGACCAACCAACGTTCGTCGCACTCCAGTCTTCTTTCGTCCGACAGTTCATGTGTGTCGCCAGCGGTCGGCGAGCACTGGCTGTCCGCACCTCACTGGCGCTCTGTCCCTGACTCCACTGCTGGTCCGTCCCCGACTTCACTGCCGCTGCGTCCGGACTGAGCTCTCGACAGAACATGAGCCGGGAATACTAGCGGGCGCTCTAGAGATGGTATGACAGTGCACTTATCGATAACCGCTGCTGCTGCCACTCACGGGCAAGAAAACCAGAAACCTAGTGCCGCCAGTAAATCGAATTAAAAGAAAAAAACGAGGCGACAGAACCACAGAAACAACATGACGAGTAATAAACGGCATGACCGCGAACCACACACGGCTCAGTAAGAATTCCGCTACTACGACATCCGAAATGAGTTGTTGTTGTTGTTGTTGTCTTCAGTCCTGAGACTGGTTTGATGGAGCTCTCCATGCTACTCTATCCTGTGCAAGCTTCTTCATCTCCCAGTACTTACTGCAACCTACATCCTTCTGAATCTGCGTAGTGTATTCATTTCTTGGTCTCCCTCTACGATTTTTACCCTCCACGCTGCCCTGCAATACTAAATTGGTGATGCTTGACGCTTCAGAACATGTCCTATCAACCGATCCCTTCTTCGAGTCAAGTTGTGCCAAAAACTCCCCCCCCCCCCAATTCTATTCAGTACATCCTCATTAATTATGTGATCTACCCATCTAATCTTCAGCATTCTTCTGTAGCACCACACCGAAATGAGTAGCAAACGTATTAATGGAAGACCAGTTTGAGAATCCTAGTACGTAGAGAGTTTCAAACTCTTTGCGTCGGATGTCTAGGAGTGAAACGTCAGGAATGATCAGTAACTGTTGTTCCATATAAAATGTTTGCCGACACTAGGCATCCTTATGTATTGCTTTTGCCTCTGAGAGGTGACAGGGCGTCGGCATTGTGCGACGTGTGTGTGCCTTGTGTGTAGCCTACAACCCAAGCCTCTCTGTATGGAAGGCGAGTAGATCGAGTAAAATTACAGATCCTCATTCAATTCTAAAATATCTTTCTGCACATGGAGACACTCAATGAGGTTTTAATGTTGAAAATCACTCTTCGGTTAAATCTCGTCGTCCTGGGGCCGGCGAATAATGAAGGGCACTTGGCATTGAAGGAAAGTCTCAGCGAATAATTTGTCTCTAAAACAAGTCTTCCCACATAATGTGGTCTGTTAGCCTTGGACCATGTATAGCCCATATTAGTTTGAGAAGAGTCACAAAAGATATATTTTACCAGAGTTTTCAACGTCGCCTGGTACTACAGCGGTTGCTTTCCTAGCTCTGACGTGACGTCATTTCCCCCGGAGCTCAGCGAAGCCCTGCAACCGCAGCCCGTGGGCCACAAACAAGCAGCGAGCGCTTTACACTCTCTCCCTCGAGCGGTGGCGCCCTTTAGCACGGGCTGCGCGTGTGTCAAAACCCACCCCCACGCGGGCGCTGCGCCCGTTGTGGGCAGATGGAACGGCGCGCACGTTAAAAATACAACGGCTGGCAGCGCGTGGGCGTGCAGCGCTAACGAGGAGGGCAAACACAGCCAAACTCGCTGCCGATACAATAGCCGGCGCGACGCCAGCGCTCTCCGGCGGTGCGCGCCCACACTACCGGCGAAGCCGCTGCCGTTCTTTTGATGGCGTGGGATGAATGCGTTTTAAAAATATTCGTGGAACTGAAGACACTGAGGCTCCAAGGATTTCCTCGTAATTTGTGCTTCAAACTATACATATCCTAGACTGCTGTGTACAAAGCTTCGTCCAAGATTCAGTGTAAATTATGGTACTCTCGGTACACTTCCTTGTTTGCAAACCACTATATCAAGTTGTGTGGGTGTGCTCTTTCAGCCCTTTATCCTACCCTTCAACGGTTCCAACATACTCTCCAAACCCACCTTGACCAATTCACTGCTTGGTGCAATCAGTGTTTCGTCCGTGTTGATCCCTCCAAGACCCAGGCGATCATCATAGGCCGCACCACCCGCTCCTTCCGCCTCCATGATTTCTACCTCACCATTTATGGCCGCCCTATCCACCTCACTCCTACCCTCAAATACCTTGGCCTCTCACTCGCCCGCCACCTCACCTGGACTCCCCATCTCCTTACCATCCAAAACAAAGCTCACAGCCACCTCCGCCTCCTGAAACGCCTGTCCGGCCGGACGTGGGGTCTGCATCCTTCCACCATCCTTCACACCTACAAATCCATGATCCGCCCCATCCTTTGTTATGCCAGCATCGCTTGGATTTCTGCTCCTCCCCGGTTCTATAAAGCCCTCCAAATCCTCGAACGCCATGCACTCCGCCTCACCTTCCGCATCCGCCTTCCGTCCCCCACGCGCATCCTCTACGACCTCATCCCCTTCCCCCACCTACTCCTTTTCCTTGAAGACATCTGCACACTATATATTGTCCGCCACCTTGATCCCCCTCACCACCTGGTGTCTCCCTTCCTCTCTACTCCCAACCAGTTGCCGCGCCTTTACCGTTGTGTCCCTCCCTCTCTCCATCTCCACACCCTCCATCTCCTTTCCGAACACAACTTCCACCATCTACCCCTCCCGGATGATGAGCTTCGCCCTGACATCTACCCTTCCTACCGACTCTAACCCCCTCTTCCTGCCTCCTCCTCAGGGCTCCCTCTCCTCCCCCTCCCTCCTCCTGAGCGGCTTTCCCCTCCTACTCCCCCTCCATCTCTTGTGCCTCCTTTCAGTGTCTCTGCGCTCCCTCCTGCCCTGTCTTACCTTTTCCTCTCCCGCCCCACGTGTCTCCTGCCTCTTCGTGAACCCACGGTTGCCCCTCCTCTCTTCATCCCGCCGCTTCCTCAGCTGCCCCATGCTCTCCCCTCCTTTTCCATCCTGTCTGACCTTTCCCTTGGCAGGTCCCACCTGGTAGTTTTACTCTTCGTCGTGTGTGCTTGCAGTGGGTTTTAAGTGTGTTCTTTCGGAGTGTTTTTAATACTGTGGCCAACTTTTAACCTGTGCATTCGCATTCAGTGTCTTCTCTGTGTTTCAAGAATCGCCAACTGTGTTTTTTAACTTTCTGGTGACTTTTTTTTTTAACTGTCCCCCATGAACGTCTACATGTCCATGTCTTTATACCTCCATTTTCTCCCCTTACTCTGTTTTATGTTCCCCTTTTTTATCTCCTTATGTATGTATCATTTTATTCTTGTTTTAGTTGTCGTGTCTCTCATCTGAAGAGCGGCGGATTGTGCCGCTGACAGCCCTCTCCTGCCCATATGGGGCAGGGGAATGAAATCACAATAAAGAAAAAAAAAGTGTGCTCTCTCGACAGTCTCAGACCTCGTTCAAATTTATATGTTTAGGTTTGCTAACCAAGCAAAGGAGGAGACAAATATTTCCAACGCCCGTTCTAGGCCTACATCAGTATTTCCTAGGTCCTTGCCCATCGATCATCAGGTTGGTTCCCTTCAGTTACGCAAACTTTTAATCTTTGACCCTCCTCTGCTGTCCTTCGTGATCCGATAGACATATTCCAGCCTCGGTCTACCTCTTGTGTTCTTCCTTCAATCAGTTGCCCATTCAGCCATACTTCTAACTACACCATCATGTTTTAGCAGATGGCCGTTCTTGGTATTGCTTCAATGTTCGATAAGCTCCTGGAGAAGACACAGATTCTCTTCCTCCACGGTGTAAGCACATCTTGATTTTTTTGGCTTCTCCGATTGTCCATGTTTTACTACTGTACAGCAACACAGCACAGACATTACAACTTCTTTCTTAAAATATTTGTTTATTCCAATGGAAGTAATAAGGTTTATTCTCATGTTACAAGCAGCCTTTGCCTGGTGGATTCGGTTTGCAACGTCCGTGTTAGATCTTCATCCTGATGTAATTTTAATCGCTGTTTAGTGAGCATGGAGCAACGTTGGTTTGCCTCCTTACTGCAAAGAGTTTTAGTTTAGTTTTTTATATTTTCATTTTATAGGAAGAGATGAGGCTGGTCTCCATCTGAGCCAGCATCCTTTCTAATTTTTGTTCTCGAAAAAAAAAAAGTCAGCTACCAGTTGCACAAAAGAAATTTTATTTGTTTAGCGATTTCAGGCACCTCATGTCTTTCTCCCCCGCCCCCCCCTCCCACACACACCTCTTTCTGCTTATTTAATGCCTTCATCTCCTTTCCCCTATCCAACTGCCCTCCCACCCCCAACTGACCACGTTTTCTCACAATTAGTCTATTACGATTACAGTGCTTTGTAATTAGTTTCTGTCATGTAACTAATTTTCTCACTTAGATACAGATGCGAATCTATCAACTGTCATAGTTAGAACGTTATCATTCAGAGAGTTAGTGTTTCAATCATTTGATTACAGTTACAATTAATGGGTTACATTCAGTAATTTGCAATTAGTATATTTTCAATAGTTTACACAAACTTACTATTATCAGGTAGCAACCAGTTATCTTGATGTCTGAATCTTATCAGACATAAGATCTAGCTGTTTTAAGATATTTTCCTTTAGTTGTTCCTATATATCAGTTTTTCGTCTTTTCCAGTTCTCGCACTTATTGTTTGGTGTCCTTATACAATATCTGCACATGTACTAAGATCCGCATGTAAGCACTGACGAGCGCTTTCTGCATTAACGCAAGTTATTATTGTATTAAATGTTTCTTTGTACTTTTACTATGCTGCATACACCTGCTTATTTTTGACCTTCGCTAATAATGCGATAGTTATTAGTATGTACCAGGTCTTCATTTTTAAATTTTTAATATTCCGGGAAATTTTAGCGACGTCCGCCGCATTAGGGCATTGAAATTTATCAGTGATGTGAGTTGAAAATTTGCGCCGCACCGGGACTCCATCCCGGATGCTCCGCTTCTTCTGAAGACTTATTTCAACCACCCCGGCCATCCGGCCACGCTGCCCCACCGACTCAAATTCCCAACTCGTCGTACCTCAATACGGGGTTTCTGTACATGTACCTCGTTCGCGGCGTAACTTGAATTCCCGCGAGTGGAAACGAAACCTGGTGTGCATCCGCATTGAAGTAATCATCTTTGGCTGTCTAACCTGTGGAAATATTACATTTAAATGTATATGGTGTCTGTTCTGTCGGACATGTCCGACAGAAGACAAACCACGTACATATATAACATTTAAATTTTTTAACTTTTACTTTGTAACTTTTTCTAATATTCTTACCTAGCTTGTACTTATTTGTGGTATATTTTTCTGTACAGTCTTCTGAAAGAGGGTGACATTGTTTCTGAGAAACGAGTTGGCTATTTTTATTCAAATATAGTTGCTGGAGATGCATAAAATACTAACTCGCTTCTAATTGTTCCTGATTTTGATTTAACACAGGTACATCATCAGCAAGGACATTAATTCCTGCTATGGCTCCTAGTTTCTCTCTGACTTCATTAATTACCCTCTTAATTTACGAGTATGCATTGAGAAAGGCAAGACGGAGTGACTAGTCCTGTCGTGCACCCTGCTTAGTCATAACCTCTACTTGATGTTCTGCACATTTGATCACCGCCAACGTTTATCAGTACAGTCTGGGCTCTACTATTCTCTCCTTACACACCTTATGCCACTCTCACTCATTATCTCAAAAAGGTTTCGCCCATCAACCCTTAAAACGGTTTTTCTAACTCGGCAAAGGCAATATTTGTGTTCTGCGTCTCCTTTGGTCCTTTCTCAGAAATTAATGACAGTCCGAGTATTAAAGCCAAGTTGGTCATCCTTGCTCATTGCATCTGACCTTCCTTCGATCCTCCTTAGAATGACAGACGTCAAGATCTTGGAAACGTGAGTTACCAAACTGAGAATCCTATACTGTTGACAGGCGTTTACAGATGATTTCGTTGGTACTGGCAGCTATTACACGTTTTAAATTTTGTTGGGAGCTCCTTGGTTTCGTATTTAACTTGTGTAATATAGAACAATTCATCATGTAGCTGTTTTCCAGAAGCCTTGATGAATTCTTCTAGTACATCGCCAACGTCAGTCCATTTCCCATGTTTTAGTGGCCTGACAGCTTGGTCAAACTCATTTCTCAAGTTGAAACTTCCTGGCAGATTAAAACTGTGTGCCCGACCGAGACTCGAACTCGGGACCTTTGCCTTTCGCGGGCAAGTGCTCTACCATCTGAGCTACCGAAGCACGACTCACGGCCGGTACTCACAGCGTTACTTCTGCCAGGAGAGCTTCTGTAAAGTTTGGAAGGTAGGAGACGAGATACTGGCAGAAGTAAAGCTGTGAGTACCGGGCGTGAGTCGTGCTTCGGTAGCTCAGATGGTAGAGCACTTGCCCGCGAAAGGGAAAGGTCCCGAGTTCAAGTCTCGGTCGGGCACACACTTTTAATCTGCCAGGAAGTTTCATATCAGCGCACACTCCGCTGCAGAGTGAAAATCTCATTCTGGCATTTCTCAAGTTATCATCTTCCTTGACCTCCGGATCGATTTCCTCAAAGTTCTCGAGTTCGGGATAGTCATTAATTTTTCTTACAGCTTTTCAAGGTATAGTTTCCACCTTTCTTCGTCTCTTTGTCGTATAATATCATCCCATCTTTAATTTTGTCTCCACTACATTTTATTCCTCGATTCCCAAAGAACTGTTTGAGTCACACATAGGCTCATTCAAGTTTCCCTATCTTGACCATTTCACTCACCTATTTGCACTGGAACTCCAAAATTATTGTTTATCCTTTATTTACTATCAGTTGATTTCATTCCTGAATGCTTTACGTTCCTTTTTTCTTCCTTAGTTTCGTCTTTTTTCAGCTTACGTCTGAAATTTATTTTTATTGTTATGAATTCTGTAAACGATTCCTTCTATTCTTTGCTTTCTGTCTGCGAATACTTCATTTGCTACTCCTAGAATGATACTTTTCACGAATTCCCACCATCCTTCAACATTTTTGGTGTTATTCATAACTATAGACAGATATGCTTGTTCGTGGTTTGCTCACCTGACTGCATCGTTGTTTAACGTATTGAGTTTCTCATAGATCCTTTTCTTACGTTTTTTCTTTTTTTTCATTTCAGACCACATTCGTATATTACTATGTTACGGTCACTGTTGATGTCGTGGCCTGGGTAGCTTTCGCTGTCCCTTATCTGATTTCGAGACCTTTGTCAAATTAGAATGATGCCGATGTGTTATCTCCATCTATCTTCAAGGGCCTTCCGGTCATACCTTCTCCGTGGATGATGTTCCAACCACGTGATATATATTACTAGCTGATTCTCTGTGGAGAATTGTACTAACCGATCTCCCCGTTCCTTTCTTTCACCAAGCCGAAAAGTTCCCACTACAGTGCCAGGTTTTCCTTTTCCAATTGATGCATTCCAGTTCCCTAAAATGAGAGGTTGCCTTGTCCTTTAACGGTGATTATAGCATCTTTTATCTCACTGCACACACATTTCACTTCTTCATAAAGATGTCAGTATGTAGAGCTGAACTGCCACTGTCTTCAGTTATGTTTTATCATAGAGACTGCGAAACTTACTTTTGCTACTGAGTTCGTTTTAATTGTACCAAGGATTTTTCTCCTGTATGTGCTCAGCATTCAGGCGTCTAGGCGAAACATTTTTAGTTACGCTTGCAAAAAACCTAATTGAAGTTAGGAAGTGAGGAAAATGGTTGCAGATATTAACAATATTATCTCTACATCTACATCTATGTAGATTGCAAGCCACCGATCGGTGCTTGGCGAAGGGATCCCTGTACCACTAGCAGTCATTTCCTCTCCTGTTCCATTCGCAAATAAAGCGAGGAAAAACGATTATCTATAAGCCTCCGTATGAGACCTAGTTTCTCGAATCTTTATCTCCGTGGTCCTTACGCGCAATGTACAGGGTTATTACAAATGATTGAAGCGATTTCACAGCTCTACAATAACTTTATTATTTGAGATATTTTCACAATGCTTTGCGCACACATACAAAAACTCAAGAAGTTTTTTTTAGGCATTCACAAATGTTCGATGTGTGCCCCTTTAGTGATTCGGCAGACATCAAGCCGACAATCAAGTTCCTCCCACACTCGGCGCAGCATGTCCCCATCAATGAGTTCGAAAGCATAGTTGATGCGAGCTCGCAGTTCTGGCACGTTTCTTGGTAGGGGAGGTTTAAACACTGAATCTTTCACATAACCCCACAGAAAGAAATACACTCCTGGAAATTGAAATAAGAACACCGTGAATTCATTGTCCCAGGAAGGGGAAACTTTATTGACACATTCCTGGGGTCAGATACATCACATGATCACACTGACAGAACCACAGGCACATAGACACAGACAACAGAGCATGCACAATGTCGGCACTAGTACAGTGTATATCCACCTTTCGCAGCAATGCAGGCTGCTATTCTCCCATGGAGACGATCGTAGAGATGCTGGATGTAGTCCTGTGGAACGGCTTGCCATGCCATTTCCACCTGGCGCCTCAGTTGGACCAGCGTTCGTGCTGCACGTGCAGACCGCGTGAGACGACGCTTCATCCAGTCCCAAACATGCTCAATGGGGGACAGATCCGGAGATCTTGCTGGCCAGGGTAGTTGACTTACACCTTCTAGAGCACGTTGGGTGGCACGGGATACATGCGGACGTGCATTGTCCTGTTGGAACAGCAAGTTCCCTTGCCGGTCTAGGAATGGTAGAACGATGGGTTCGATGACGGTTTGGATGTACCGTGCACTATTCAGTGTCCCCTCGACGATCACCAGTGGTGTACGGCCAGTGTAGGAGATCGCTCCCCACACCATGATGTCGGGTGTTGTCCCTGTGTGCCTCGGTCGTATGCAGTCCTGATTGTGGCGCCCACCTGCACGGCGCCAAACACGCATACGACCATCATTGGCACCAAGGCAGAAGCGACTCTCATCGCTGAAGACGACACGTCTCCATTCGTCCCTCCATTCACGCCTGTCGCGACACCACTGGAGGCGGGCTGCACGATGTTGGGGCGTGAGCGGACGACGGCCTAACGGTGTGCGGGACCGTAGCCCAGCTTCATGGAGACGGTTGCGAATGGTCCTCGCCGATACCCCAGGAGCAACAGTGTCCCTAATTTGCTGGGAAGTGGCGGTGCGGTCCCCTACGGCACTGCGTAGGATCCTACGGTCTTGCCGTGCATCCGTGCGTCGCTGCGGTCCGGTCCCAGGTCGACGGGCACGTGCACCTTCCGCCGACCACTGGCGACAACATCGACGTACTGTGGAGACCTCACGCCCCACGTGTTGAGCAATTCGGCGGTACGTCCACCCGGCCTCCCGCATGCCCACTATACGCCCTCGCTCAAAGTCCGTCAACTGCACATACGGTTCACGTCCACGCTGTCGCGGCAAGCTACCAGTGTTAAAGACTGCGATGGAGCTCCGTATGCCACGGCAAACTGGCTGACACTGACGGCGGCGGTGCACAAATGCTCCGCAGCTAGCGCCATTCGACGGCCAACACCGCGGTTCCTGGTGTGTCCGCTGTGCCGTGCGTGTGATCATTGCTTGTACAGCCCTCTCGCAGTGTCCGGAGCAAGTATGGTGGGTCTGACACACCGGTGTCAATGTGTTCTTTTTTCCATTTCCAGGAGTGTAGCATGGGGTTAAGTCGGGAGAGCGTGGAGGCCATGACATGAATTGCTGATCATGATCTCCACCACGACCGATCCATCGGTTTTCCAATCTCCTGTTTAAGAAATGCCGAACATCATGATGGAAGTGCGGTGGAGCACCATCCTGTTGAAAGATGAAGCCGGCGCTGTCGGTCTCCAGTTGTGGCATGAGACAATTTTCCAGCATGTCCAGATACACGTGTCCTGTAACGTTTTTTTCGCAGAAGAAAAAGGGGCCGTAAACTTTAAACCGTGAGATTGCACAAAACACGTTAACTTTTGGTGAATTGCGAATTTGCTGCACGAATGCGTGAGGATTCTCTACCGCTCAGATTCGCACATTGTGTCTGTTCACTTCACCATAAGAAAAAAATGTTGCTTCATCACTGAAAACGAGTTTCGCACTGAACGCATCCTCTTCCATGAGCTGTTGCAACCGCGCCGAAAATTCAAAGCGTTTGACTTTGTCATCAGGTGTCAGGGCTTGTAGCAATTGTAAACGGTAAGGCTTCTGCTTTAGCCTTTTCCGTAAGATTTTCCAAACGGTCGGCTGTGGTACGTTTGGCTCCCTGCTTGCTTTATTCGTCGACTTCCGCGGGCTACGCGTGAAACTTGCCCGCACGCGTTCAACCGTTTCTTCGCTCACTGCAGGCCGACCCATTGATTTCCCCTTACAGAGGCATCCAGAAGCTTTAAACTGCGCATGCCATTGCCGTTTGGAGTTAGCAGTTGGTGGATCTTTGTTGAACTTCGTTCTGAAGTGTCGTTGCACTGTTATGACTGACTGATGTGAGTGCATTTCAAGCACGACATACGCTTTCTCGGCTCCTGTCACCATTTTGTGTCACTGCGCTCTTGAGCGCTCTGGCGGCAGAAACCTGAAGTGCGGCTTCAGCCGAACAAAACTTTATGAGTTTTTCTACGTATCTGTAGTGCGTCGTGACCATATGTCAATGAATGGAGCTACAGTGAATTTATGAAATCGCTTCAATCATTTGTAATAGCCCTGTATATTGGCAGCAGTAGGATCGCTTGGCAATCAGCTTCAAATGCCGGTTTTCTAAATTTTCTCGATAGTGTTTCTCGAAAAGAACTTCACCTTCCCTCCAGAGATTCCCGTTTGAGTTCCCGAAGCATGTCCGTAACACTTTTGTTTCGTTCGAACCTACCCGTAACAATTCTAGAAGCCCGCCCCTGAATTGCTTCGATTTCTTCCTTCAATCCGACCTGGTACGGATCCCAAACACCCTAGAGGCACTCAAGAATAGCTTGCACCAGCGTCCTATATGTAGTCTCCTTTACAGGTTAACCACCCATTGCGAGAATTCTCCCAGTAAACCGAAGTCGACCAATTGCCTTCTCTACCACAGTTCTCACAATCTCGTTCCATTTCATATCGCTTTTCATACGCCAGATATTTAAACGACTTGACTGTGTCAAGCAGGATACTAGTAATACTGCAACCGAAAATTACAGGTTTGTTCTTCCTACTCATCCGCATTAACTTACTTTTTCCACATTTAGAGCTAGCTGCCATTCATCTCACCAACTAAAAATTTTGTCTAAGTCATAATGTATGAGCATCATCAGCAAACAACCGCAGATTGCTCCTCACCCTGTCGGAACATCGTTTACGATATAGAGAAGAACAGCAGTTCTATCACAGTGGTACTCCTGACGACACCCTGAACACTCACCGTCGAGGACAGCATACTGAGTTCCATTACTTAAGAAGTCTTCGAGCCGCTCACATGTCTATGAATTCGTTAACAGCCTGCAGTGGGGCACCGTGTCAAAAGCTTTCGTTAAATCTAGAAATATGGAATCCGCCTGTTGCCCTTCATCCATAGTTCGCAGCATATCACTTAAGAAAAGAGCAAGCTGAGTTTCGCACGAGCGATGCTTTCGTGAACATAGGCTTCTCAGTCTCAAGAAAGTTTAGTATATTCGAACTGAGAATATGTTCAAGGGCTCTGCTGCAAACCGAAGTTAGGAATATTGGTCTGTAATTTTGCGGGTCCGATCATTCATCCTTATGTCAACTGCGCTTTTTTCCAGTCCATTGGGACTTTGTGCTGCGCAAGAGATTCATGATCAATGGAAGTTAGGTAAGGGGCCAGTGCCTAAGAGTACTCTTTGTAAAACCGAATTGGATTTCTATCCGGACCTGGTGATTTTTTTGCTTTCAAATCTCTCAGTTGTTTCTCTACGCCAGGGATGCTTATTACTATGTTCTTCATACAGTACTCTGATTGACGGTCAAATAACGGTGTGTTTGTACGATACTCCTGTGTGAACGATTTTTGCAACTTGAAATTTAAACTTCGGGTTTCGTTTAGCTATCTTAAACTGCCACAGCAGATTGGTCAACAAGGGACTCAATGGAAGCCTTAGACACGCTTAGCGATTTTACATGGGACTTCTTGTTCGGTTTTGTGTCTAGCTGTACAAGTAAAGTTCTTCATCTCATTTATTGGTAGCCATCTGCCCTACGTCCGAGCTCTTCGCAAAGCTCCAGCCCCACCACTCATTCGTCAGATCGCTCCACTATGCAGCCCTTATGTGTAAGTCTGTAGCCGCCACTCCGGAAGTCTCCACCACTTGCTCATCTCATCTCGCTCAGCCATAGTATGTCAGTTCTCATTCTTGTCACTTACAGCTTGAAGTTTTGCAGCTTTGCATAAGTGTTCCGACGTTTCACGTTGCATGCAGTTCATTTTCTCGTACTCTTCATAACCTTTATTTTATTTCACCTCTTAGGGAAGTGCGACAAAATCACTCGACGAAATTTCAAAAATTTTGTGCAGTTTAAAGTGAATCATTATGATTAACCTACAGAAAATGATAACCTGGTTAAACGATTTGCGTTCTGCACGTAAAGTAATTTCTATGTCATTTGATACACTAGTTTTGCCCCACTTGTGTTCATAGTCGTCAATAAAGTTTGCAATAACAATAAAATTTGCAGTAACAGAGCCTAAGTAGCTTTACGTTTTCACATAGTTCATTTAGGAAGCTTTCTTATTGCGACTATGTTGTCTGGTAGCTTGTTTATTAAACCTAGAAGTTTAACTACTTTTCAGTCCGCAGTTTTTGATGTCAGTGCTTTATCTGTACCAGAAAAACACTGTTATAAAAATATATTGAGTTTTAGAAGCTTTCAACTAAGGAGCGACATATGTTTCATGTTTGCATCAACAACTTTTTTTCCTGTAAAATATCAAATTTGCCTGCTTGCTTTTCTTCCCCAAATATCTGCAAGCATCTAAAATTCTTCCCATGCGAATCACTGTTTCGAAGGACATGCTCTAAGATGGGACTGTGTGTGGAACACCTGTAGTTAACGTATACCATGAACTGAAAATGAGACATAGTGTTTAATCCATAATTTTTCAAGTTCCTTAACATTCTTACGCAAGAAGAGTTCTGGATTTTTGCCGTAGGGGTGAGAACTGTAGGCTCACTCTAAAAGGATGAGATAACCATTACGCATCAGAGGCTGCTACGTAGGCAGCTGGATGCAGATGGAGTGCAAACAAGAGCTTTTTGTTTAGATTAGTCAACTGTCCATCCTGCCCAGATAATGGAAGCTATAGTGTCCGTAAGTATCGTTATATGATCCGAAGAAATTCCCCCTACAGGCAATGGTATTAAAATGCTAGTCATTAACTGCCAAAGCCTTCGCAACAAAGTGCCAGGGTTTGAAGTGCTCCAAAAGCTGTGTAGCTCTCAGTATACAAGGTACCGAAAGCTGGTTAAACCGGAGAGTGTTCAAATGTTCAAATGTGTGTGAAATCTTATGGGAATTAACTGCTAAGGTCATCAGTCCCTTAGACACTACTTAACCTGAATTATCCTAAGGACAAACACACACACCCATGCCCGAGGGAGGACTAGAACCTCCGCCGGGACCAGCCGCACAGTCCAGACCGCTCGGCTAATACCGCACGGCAAACCGGAGACTGATAGCAGTGAGATAACGGGAAAAAATTAAGTGTATATCGAAAGGTCAGACTAATGGTAAATGGAGGTGACGCGTTTGTCACAGTAGACAAGAAATTCAACTCTGTCGAGGCAGAAATTGGAAACGGCATGAGAAATTGGGAGAGACGCAGTATCAACAGTGAGCATAAACTTATAATTAGATCATCCTGTCGACCATCAGCTCCCCCTCCAGATGTTACAAAAACTTTAGAATAGACATAAGCTCACTAGCACGTAAGTCCCCTGATCATACTATCATCACTGGAGGAGACGTTAATGAACCGACCATCAGTTTGGAAAATTACAGTTTTGTAAGAGGTAGGTGTGACAATACGTCCTGTGAATACGTTTGCTAGATGCGTTGTCCGAGAACTACTTGTTCAGAAGCCCGCTCGTAATGAAAATATTTTGGATCTAATCGCAACAAATGGATCCGATCTCTTATAGGACATCCACGTAGAAAGTGGTATTGGTGACCACGAGGCAGCTGTAGCAACGATGACTACCGAAGTACAAATGGCAAGTAAAACATGTAGAAGGATTTATTTTCAACAAACTACATAAAGAGGCAATGGCGTCATATCTCAAAAAGGAACTCGAAACATATAGATCTGTAGTGGAGGCTGCAGAACTGTGACTCAAATTTAGAAGAGTAGAAGACAATGCACTTCATAGATATGTACCTAACGGATACCCTGCATGGTGTAAAGGAACTGTAAAGAAATTTCTAAAGAAGCGGAGACTACCCAGCAATAGATGTAAAACAAAACACAGTGCTACAGATAGCAAATGCTGGCTGAAACGCGTTTGGATGTCAGGGAGCAATTCGTGAATCTCTGAGCAACTACTGTAGCAGAATATTACTGAAGGATCTCTCACAAAACACAAAAGACTGTTAGTGGTTCGAAAGTTAGTGTCTAGACATTCATGGACAATACAGGGACTGACATTGAGGCTAGCAAAGAAAAAGCAGAAACACTGTACTCTTATCTCAAATGTTCCTTTGCAAATGAAAATGCAGGGGTATTGCCCAGTTTAATTCTCCACCCTCCGAAAATGAGTGATACAGATATTAGTGGTGTAGAGCCCTTAAATCGCTAAGTATGAAGAAAGCTCCAGTCTCCAACCGAATCCCAACTTTGCTCTATACCGAATTCATAGCTGAGGCCTCCCTTCTTTAACTATAATCTACCGTAGATCACTCGAACAAAAAACCGTGCTCAATAGTTGGAAGAAAGCGTAGGTCACACCTGTCTGCAAGAAGTGGTCCAAAAAACTACCGTCCAGTACCCTCGTCCACTGGTTGTAGCACATATTCTCAGTTCAAATATATTGAGCTCTATATTGACCTCTAATGTTTTAATTTGTGTGTTCTGCAGCAATAAAAATATACACATGGGTCACCTAGTGGCAGTACTTTGGTAGTAGGAAACAGGGTGCATACAATGACGAGAGTAGTGTATGCAGCCTCCTGTAAGTGTTCCGGTAATAACATACGGCACACTGTGACGTGAAGCAGAACACATTACTTTACACGATACCTCGGATGTAGGAATATGGAAGACAAATAGATGTTTTGGATGTTCTGCATAGTTAACATTGCATTAGAGGTACACATCGAAGATCCTACAGTGGAGTGAGCAAAAAATGCTGCATAAGCCAGTCGTTTGCTAAAACTCGTTTCCTACAAATAATATTATTCCACGGGTCTTAAGAAAAATAATCAATCTATCAGATGGACTTACGCCAGTGCCTACTAGAGAATTATTTGTTTGAATGCAGTGAATGTCGAAACCTGGCTATGGCCTTGAGAAATGTGAAATAACTAAAACTGAGTTGTTTGGTGAAACAATTGACATGATGAATGAGTATAGACTACTATTGTCGTCCCCTACAAATAATGTTATTCCACAGACATTAAGCTGCTGTGGGGTGCGCAGCATAATAAATGTCCGATTTCATTACACAATAACTGTGTAATGGATAACAAATGAATAGGTAGCTAGTTACTAAGCGAGAGAATATGGCTTAGTTTAATTTGGACGCTCCTTTTTGGGCAAGTCAACTGAGAATTTTTTGTCATTTATATATGACACAGGTAGTGTTCCTGGAAGAATAATATTTTGAAGAATCAGCCTCAGTTGCGCAAATTTTCTGGTCTTTACCAGGTTTCGGCTAGATTAATTTAGCCGAAACCTGGTAAAGACCAAAAAATTTGCGCAACTGGGGCTGATTCTTCAAAATATTAGCCTATCACAGTTGCTGACGGGGCTGCAAAATGCTAAAAGTTCTTATGTTTCTAGAAAGATGAGCACTTACTGCCAATGACCAAGTTGCATTTGACAAGAGAGCTCAAGGCATTTGATAGATATCAAGGAAGCGTTAAGGAAAGCAAATGCATTTCAGCAACTAATGGGAGGTGAGGGCCGGCCGCTGTGGCCGAGCGGTTCTAGTCGCTTCAGTCCGGAACCGCGCTGCTGCTACAGTCGCACGTTCGAATCCTGCCTCAGGCATGGATGTGTGTAATGTCCTTAGGTTAGTCAGGTTTAAGTAGTTCTAAGTCTAGGGGACTGATGACCTCACATGTTAAGTCCCATAGTGCTCTGAGCCATTTGAACCATTTGGGAGGTGAAGGGCCTCGTCTAGCACTGTAAGAAGCAGAATAGATACTCACGGGAGCTGCTGGGTGAGATATCACAGATGCAGTTTTATCTAGAATAAAAGTTTTTCAATAGTCTAAGGAAGATTAATACATATTCACACAAGTTGACACAGAATGACGAGGTAAAGAAAGTTATTCGCCTTGGGGCGGGGCCTAAGGCATTAGAAACTTTCCTAAAGCGGCTGCCATGTCAACGTCATTGTACATCTGGGATGTTGTTGTTGTTGTGGTCTTCAGTCCTGAGACTGGTTTGATGCAGCTCTCCATGCTACTCTATCCTGTGCAAGCTTCTTCATCTCCCAGTACCTACTGCAACCTACATCCTTCTGAATCTGCTTAGTGTATTGATCTCTTGGTCTCCCTCTACGATTTTTACCCTCCACGCTGCCCTCCAATGCTAAATTTGTGATCCCTTGATGCCTCAAAACATGTCCTACCAACCGATCCCTTCTTCTAGTCAAGTTGAGCCACAAACTTCTCTTCTCCCCAGTCCTATTCAATACCTCCTCATTAGTTACGTGATCTACCCACCTTATCTTCAGCATTCTTCTGTAGCACCACATTTCTAAAGCTTCTATTCTCTTCTTGTCCAAACTGTTTATCGTCCATGTTTCACTTCCATACATGGCTACACTCCATACAAATACTTTCAGAAACGACTTCCTGACACTTAAATCTATACTCGATGTTAACAAATTTCTCTTCTTCAGAAACGATTTCCTTGCCATTGCCAGTCTACATTTTATATCCTCTCTACTTCGACCATCATCAGTTATTTTGCTCCCTAAATAGCAAAACTCCTTTACTACTTTAAGTGTCTCATTTCCTAATCTAATCCCCTCAGCATCACCCGATTTAATTTGACTACATTCCATTATCCTCGTTTTGTTTTTGTTGATGTTCATCTTATATCCTCCTTTCAAGACACTGTCCATTCCGTTCAACTGCTCTTCCAAGTCCTTTGCTGTCTCTGACAGAATTCTACATCTACATCTACATCTATACTCCGCGAGCCACCTTACGGTGTGTGGCGGAGGGTACTTATTGTACCACTATCTGATCCCCCCTTCCCTGTTCCATTCACGAATTGTGCGTGGGAAGAACGACTGCTTGTAAGTCTCCGTATTTGCTCTAATTTCTCGGATCTTTTCGTTGTGATCATTACGCGAGATATATGTGGGCGGTAGTAATATGTTGCCCATCTCTTCCCGGAATGTGCTCTCTCGTAATTTCGATAATAAACCTCTCCGTATTGCGTAACGCCTTTCTTGAAATGTCCGCCACTGGAGCTTGTTCAGCATCTCCGTAACGCTCTCGCGCTGACTAAATGTCCCCATGACGAATCGCGCTGCTTTTCGCTGGATCATGTCTATCTCTTCTATTAATCCAACCTGGTAAGGGTCCCATACTGATGAGCAATACTCAAGAATCGGACGAACAAGCGTTTTGTAAGCTACTTCTTTCGTCGATGAGTCACATTTTCTTAGAATTCTTCCTATGAATCTCAACCTGGCGCCTGCTTTTCCCACTATTTGTTTTATGTGATCGTTCCACTTCAGATCGCTCCGGATAGTAACTCCTAAGTATTTTACGGTCGTTACCGCTTCCAATGATTTACCACCTATGGCATAATCGTACTGGAATGGATTTCTGCCCCTATGTATGCGCATTATATTACATTTATCTACGTTTAGGGAAAGCTGCCAGCTGTCGCACCATTCATTAATCCTCTGCAGGTCTTCCTGGAGTACGTACGAGTCTTCTGATGTTGCTACTTTCTTGTAGACAACCGTGTCATCTGCAAATAGCCTCACGGAGCTACCGATGTTGTCAACTAAGTCATTTATGTATATTGTAAACAATAAAGGTCCTATCACGCTTCCTTGCGGTACTCCCGAAATTACCTCTACATCTGCAGATTTTGAACCGTTAAGAATGACATGTTGTGTTCTTTCTTCTAGGAAATCCTGAATCCAATCACAAACCTGGTCCGATATTCCGTAAGCTCGTATTTTTTTCACTAAATGTAAGTGCGGAACCGTATCAAATGCCTTCCTGAAGTCCAGGAATACGGCATCAATCTGCTCGCCAGTGTCTACGGCACTGTGAATTTCTTGGACAAATAGGGCGAGCTGAGTTTCACATGATCTCTGTTTGCGGAATCCATGTTGGTTATGATGAAGGAGATTTGTATTATCTAAGAACGTCATAATACGAGAACATAAAACATGTTCCATTATTCTACAACAGATTGACGTAAGCGAAATAGGCCTATAATTATTCGCATCTGATTTATGACCCTTCTTGAAAATGGGAACGACCTGCGCTTTCTTCCAGTCGCTAGGTACTTTACGTTCTTCCAGAGATCTACGATAAATTGCTGATAGAAAGGGGCAAGTTCTTTAGCATAATCACTGTAGAATCTTACGGGTATCTCGTCTGGTCCGGATGCTTTTCCGCTACTAAGTGATAGCAGTTGTTTTTCAATTCCGATATCGTTTATTTCAATATTTTCCATTTTGGCGTCCGTGCGACGGCTGAAGTCAGGGACCGTGTTACGATTTTCCGCAGTGAAACAGTTTCGGAACACTGAATTCAGTATTTCTGCCTTTCTTCGGTCGTCCTCTGTTTCGGTGCCATCGTGGTCAACGAGTGACTGAATAGGGGATTTAGATCCGCTTACCGATTTTACATATGACCAAAACTTTTTAGGGTTCTTGTTTAGATTGTTTGCCAATGTTTTATGTTCGAATTCGTTGAATGCTTCTCTCATTGCTCTCTTTACGCTCTTTTTCGCTTCGTTCAGCTTTTCCTTATCAGCTATGATTCGACTACTCTTAAACCTATGATGAAGCTTTCTTTGTTTCCGTAGTACCTTTCGTACATGATTGTTATACCACGGTGGATCTTTCCCCTCGCTTTGGACCTTAGTCGGTACGAACTTATCTAAGGCGTACTGGACGATGTTTCAGAATTTTTTCCATTTTTGTTCCACATCCTCTTCCTCAGAAATGAACGTTTGATGGTGGTCACTCAGATATTCTGCGATTTGTGCCCTATCACTCTTGTTAAGCAAATATATTTTCCTTCCTTTCTTGGCATTTCTTATTACACTTGTAGTCATTGATGCAACCACTGACTTATGATCACTGATACCCTCTTCTACATTCACGGAGTCGAAAAGTTCCGGTCTATTTGTTGCTATGAGGTCTAAAACGTTAGCTTCACGAGTTGGTTCTCTAACTATCTGCTCGAAGTAATTCTCGGACAAGGCAGTCAGGATAATGTCACAAGAGTCTCTGTCCCTGGCTCCAGTTCTGATTGTGTGACTATCCCATTCTATACCTGGTAGATTGAAGTCTCCCCCTATTACAATAGTATGATCACGAAACTTCTTCACGACGTTCTGCAGGTTCTCTCTGAGGCGCTCAACTACTACGGTTGCTGATGCAGGTGGTCCATAGAAGCATCCGACTATCATATCTGACCCACCTTGGATACTTAACCCAGATTATTTCACATTCGCATTCGCTAATAACTTCACTGGATATTATTGAATTCTTTACTGCTATAAATACTCCTCCACCATTGGCGTTTATCCTATCCTTGCGGTATATATTCCATTCTGTGTCATCGGCGAACCTCAAAGTTTTTACTTCTTCTCCATGAATTTTAATACCTACTCCGAATTTTTCTTTTGTTTCCTTTACTGCTTGCTCAATATACAGATTGAATAACATCGGGGAGAGGCTACAACCCTGTCTCACTCCCTTCCCAACCACTGCTTCCCTTTCATGCCCCTCGACTCTTATAACTGCCATCTGGTTTCTGTACAAATTGTAAATAGCCTTTCGCTCCCTGTATTTTACCCCTGCCACCTTCAGAATTTGAAAGAGCGTATTCCAGTTAACGTTGTCAAAAGCTTTCTCTACGTCTACAAATGCTAGAAACGTAGGTTTGCCTTTCCTTAATCTTTCTTCTAAGATAAGTCGTAAGGTTAGTATTGTCTCACGTGTTCCAACATTTCTACGGAATCCAAACTGATCTTCCCCGAGGTCCGCTTCTACCAGTTTTTCCATTCGTCTGTAAAGAATTCGCGTTAGTATTTTGCAGCTGTGACTTATTAAACTTATAGTTCGGTAATTTTCACATCTGTCAACACCTGCTTTCTTTGGTATTGGAATTATTATATTCTTCTTGAAGTCTGTGGGTATTTCGCCTGTCTCATACATCTTGCTCACCAGATGGTAGAGTTTTGTCATGACTGGCTCTCCCAAGGCCATCAGTAGTTCTAATGGAATTTTGTCTACTCCCGGGGCCTTGTTTCGACTCAGGTCTTTCAGTGCTCTGTCAAACTCTTCACGCAGTATATTATCTCCCATTTCATCTTCATCTACATCCTCTTCCATTTCCATAATACTGTCCTCAAGTACATCGCCCTTGTATAAACCCTCTATATACTCCTTCCACCTCTCTGCCTTCCCATCTTTGCTCAGAACTGGGTTGCCATCTGAGCTCTTGATATTCACACAAGTGGTTCTCTTCTCTCCAAAGGTCTCTTTAATTTTCCTGTAGGCAGTATCTATCTTACCCCTAGTGAGACAAGCCTCTACATCCTTACATTTGTCCACTAGCCATCCCTGCTTAGCCATTCTGCACTTTCTGTCGATCTCATTTTTGAGACGTTTGTATTCCCTTTTGCCTGCTTCATTTACTGCATTTTTATATTTTATCCTTTCGTCAATTACATTCAATATTTCTTCTGTTACCCAAGGATTTCTATTAGCCCTCGTCTTTTTACCTACTTGATCCTCTGCTGCCTTCACTACTTCATCCCTCAGAGCTACCCATTCTTCTTCTACTGTATTTCTTTCCCCCATTCCTGTCAATTGTTCCCTTATGCTCTCCCTGAAACTCTGTACAACCTCTGGTTTTTTCAGTTTATCCAGGTCCCATCTCCTTAAATTCCCACCTTTTTGCAGTTTCTTCAGTTTCAATCTGCAGTTCATAACCAATAGATTGTGGTCAGAATCCACATCTGCCCCTGGAAATGTCTTACAATTTAAAACCTGGTTCCTAAATCTCTGTCTTACCATTATATAATCTATCTGATACCTATTAGTATCTCCAGGATTCTTCCAGGTATACAACCTTCTTTTATGATTCTTGAACCAAGTGTTAGCTATGATTAAGTTATGCTCTGTGCAAAATTCTACAAGGCGGCTTCCTCTTTCATTTCTTCCCCCCAATCCATATTCACCTACTATGTTTCCTTCTCTCCCTTTTCCTACTGACGAATTCCAGTGACCCATGACTATTAAATTTTCATCTCCCTTCACTACCTGAATTATTTCTTTTATCTCGTCATACATTTCATCAATTTCTTCATCATCTGCAGAGCTAGTTGGCATATAAACTTGTACTACTGTAGTAGGCATGGGCTTTGTGTCTATCTTGGCCACAATAATGCGTTCACTATGCTGTTTGTAGTAGCTAACCCGCACTCCTATTTTTTTATTCATTATTAAACCTACTCCTGCATTACCCCTATTTGATTTTGTATTTATAACCCTGTAATCACCTGACCAAAAGTCTTGTTCCTCCTGCCACCGAACTTCACTAATTCCCACTAAATCTAACTTTAACCTATCCATTTCCCTTTTTAAATTTTGTAACCTACCTGTCCGATTAAGGGATCTGACATTCCACGCTCCGACCCGTAGAATGCCAGTTTTCTTTCTCCTGATAATGACGTCCTCTTGAGTAGTCCCCGCCCGGAGATCCGAATGGGGGACTATTTTACCTACGGAATATTTTACCCAAGAGGACGCCATCGTCATTTAATCATACAGTAAAGCTGCATGTCCTCGGGAAAAATTACGGCTGTAGTTTCCGCTTGCTTTCAGCCGTTCGCAGTACCAGCACAGCAAGGCCGTTTTGGTTAATGTTACAAGGCCAGATCAGTCAATCATCCAGACTGTTGCCCCTGCAACTACTGAAAAGGCTGCTGCCCCTCATCAGGAACCACATGTTTGTCTGGCCTCTCAACAGATACCCCTCCGTTGTGGTTGCACCTACGGTACGGCCATCTGTATCGCTGAGGCACGCAAGCCTCCCCACCAACGGCAAGGTCCATGGTTCATGGGGGAAGACATCTGGGATACGAGTCCTAAAAATAAAATAACAGAGATTAGGGTACGTACGGAGGCATATAGACAATCATTTCTCCCCTATCAGTACTCGAGAGTGGAATATGAAAGAAAATCGATAATCCATAATACTCTTACGATATACCCTACACCATCCACCGCACACAGGCTTATGGAGGACTATGTGTCTGGGTGTTTATCCATCGGTAATGCAGGAATTGAATATGGTGTTGGGCCACCCTTAGCCTTGATGACAGCTTCCACTCTCGCAGGCATACGTTCAGTCAGGTGCTGAAAGGTTTCTTAGGGAATGGTAGCCCATTCCTTACGGAGTGCTGCACTGAGAAGACGTATCGATGTCGGTCGGTGAGGCCTGGCATGAAGTCGGCGTTCCAAAACATCCCAAAGGTGTTCTATAGGATTCAGATCAGGACTCTGTGCAGGCCAGTCCATTACAGAGATGTTACTGTCGTGTAACCACTCCGCCATAGGCCTTGCAATATGAATAGGTCCTCGATCGTGTTGAAAGATACAGTTTCCATCACCGAATTGATCTTCAACAGTGGGAAGCAAGAAGGTGCTTAAAACGTTAGTGTAGGCTTGTGCTGTGACAGTGCCACGCAAAACAACAGGGGATTCAAGCCCCCTCCATGAAGAACCACGACCACATCATAATACCACCACCTCCGAATTTTATTTTTGGCACTACACACGCTGACAAATGACGCTCACCGAGCATTCGCCATACCCACACTCTGCCATTAGATCGCCACATTGCGTACCGTGATTCATCACTCCACACAGGTTTTTCCACTGTTCAGTTGTCCAATGTTTACGCTCCTTACACCGAGCGAGGCGGCGTTTGGCATTTACCAGCGTGATGTGTGGCTTATGAGCAGCCGCTCGACCATGAAATCCAAGTGTTCTCACCTCTTGCCTCACTTTCATAGTACTTACAGTGGATCCTGATGCAGTTTGGAATTCCTGTGTGATGGTGTGGATAGATGTCTGCCTATTACACATTACGACCCTCTTCAACTGTCGGCGGTGTCAGCCAACAGACGTGGTTGACCTGTACGCTTTTGCGCTGTACGTGTCTCTTCACGTTTCCACTTCACTGTCACAACGGTAACAGTGGACCTAGGGATGTTCAGGAATGTGGATGTCTCGCATACAGACGTATGATACAAAATACTTGACCACGTTCGAAGTCCGCGAGTTCCGCGGAGCGCCCCATTCTGCTCTCTCACGACATGTAATGACTTCTGAGGTTGCTGATATGGAGTACCTGGCAGCAGATGGCAGCACAATGCACCCAAAATGAAAAACGTATGTTTTTGTGGGATACTTTTGATCACGTACTGTAATTTTGATTGGTCAGTGTTTGCACAATATCGATCACATAGCACACTATGAGCAGCTAATAGGGAAGGAAATTCATGTACGCAAACTGGAGTCGAAGCAAAAGAACTGCTATAATGGAAGAATAGAAACTGTAGGTGGAGAAAGAGCGGGCCATATCAGATTGCAAGCGATGCTTACAAATTACTTCCTACTGGAATGGAGCTGGAACGGAGGTTAAATGGTTGCAGTACCCTCTCCACGCATCACTTGCTGGTAGGCAGACGTTAAGCATCTGATTTCGTTCGAATCCTCGTGAAGACAATATCATAATCTGGGAAAAGCTCATGTTGTAAACACTACAAGCGGCGCACGTATGGATTAGCTAGGTGAAGAGGTAAATCGACTGAGTCCTCCCTTAAGGAATGAATGTAGTTTTAGCTGTTTGTTTCTCTCATTGCTAACGGTAGGTTGGGGGTGGAGACGGCTTCTGTCTAATGGAATGGTGGTGTTGAATCATGAATCACCGAGAATGTTGCAAAACATTTAAAATACATACAATAGCATTTACAACACAGAGGTGTATATGAATGTAACTCTCAGGTCGACCTGTGTATAGCTGGAATACAGTCGCAGGCCCTGTGCACATGTCACCTAGAGGCTCTAGCCTATAACTCGTTAAATAGCAAGACTCTGCACGTCTTCGGCGTGAGATGTAAGTAATGTAGTTGTTTATAAAATAACTTCTTTATACCCTCATCCACGGTTTTCTTTTTAAATACGATCTACATAGCAATGGGAGATGCATCATATTTCAAATTAAAAAGTGCCAGAATCGAATAAATCATGTGTACTCGTTGTCAGATCACGCTACGGTATACAGGGTGTAAATTTTAAGTTGACAAACCAGAGTAGCCGGCCGCTGTGGACGAGCGGTTGTAGGCGGTTCAGTCCGGAGCCGCGCTGCTGCGACAACCGCAGGTTCGAATCCTGCCTCGGACATGGATGTGAGTAATATCCCTATGTTAGTTAGATAACTGGGACTGATGACTTCAGATGTTAAGTCCCATAGAACTTAGAGCCATTTGAACAGACCAGAATAACTCGAAAAACTAAACTTCACGCGAAAAACTGTGTAGAATCCAAAGTTCATTATTTTCGAGGCGGACATCTGCTGGTGTTAAAATTAGCCCACCACCCCAGTCCCCGGAGGGTGGGGCGGAAGGCAACTTTAAAATTTCAAATGGGAACCTCCAGTTTTATTGCAGAAACACATTCTACATAAAAAACTATTCTACATAAAAAAACTACGTACATTTTGTCTTAAACATTTTTTTGAATCTAGGTTCTTGACGCTGTAATTCAAGAAAATCCATGTTCTCATTTTTGCGCGGAAAATGGTTACGGATAAATAAAAAATACTTATTTACTTTGAAATTTTGATACGCTAAAATTAAAACTCTCCCTCTCTCCCCATTGGGTGGGGTTTGACAGAGAGGAAATAGAGTTTTACAAATGTTGGCACAAATAATTTTTTTCCGCAGGTTCGGATATTTGGGTCAACAGTAGGACGGGCATTAATTACACGCATTTATCCACCTTCTTACAAAATTTGAACAGATTCGCTCAGTTCTGAAATACAGTAGTGACGCACGTAAAAAAAACTCAGAAAAAACTTGTTTTTCCACGTAAAATGCGAATGAAGCTGAATTTTTTAAATCGAGCTTAAAATTTTATCGTGAGAATGCATGTTTTAATCATCTGATTCATACTAAACCGTTTCTGCGCATGCAGTTCACGTAAAAACTAATTTTACATGGTACATGTAGCTCGAAATTAAACAGTCGTCCTCGACAACGGATAAAGATTATTGGGTTAAAAAATTACGTTTAAACTTTATCCATTCATCCACCTTCGTGCAAAGTTCGAACCGATTCGTACAAGTTACAAAGTGCAAAAACATTCCAGAAAAATATGTTCTTCGCATGTAAAATCCTATTGAAGCAAGATTTTTTTCAAACAGTTAAAACTTGTCTTAGAACTACGTCCGATCACTGGTGAAGTAAATTTGAACCATCAGTCTCGTTCCAGTTCGAAGTTATTTAAGGGTAGCCCTTTTTGCGCATAGAATCTGAACGAGCATGACTGCTTTTACACGTAGAATCCGAACGGTACATAATGCTATTATCTGAGCATTAATTTCAGCCCAATTAAAATATTTTGCAAAAGGAATCAATTAATTTGTAAAATTTGATGGGCAAATGTTTCCTTGCAGTATTACCACTAATGAATTGAATATCCAGTCTAGCTGAGAGTAGTGGATATACAACGACCTTGGTCATGGAGAACTTAGTTTACTGGTGAATCATCGTCTAGAAACCTATGTACAAATCATTCCTCGCAATATGCACTACCGGTCAATTTAAAATCCACGCTAGCTGAGGATAGTGGCTAGACAACGACCTTGGCCTTGCAAAATTTTGGTGGCAGGTGAATCATTGTTTTAGAGATCCATGGGCAAATCATTCCTCGCAATACGCAATGCCGGTCGATTCAAAATCTATGTTGGTGAAAGATGTGGGTAAACAACGTCCTTTTCCGCCCAGGGTGTGGCGCGTGCATTTGATTAATCGCATAATTGATCCTTGTTTCTGGAGCTGGCGTGGTTATTGTATCGAGGTAATTTACGTGGGACCAACATGTTGGATGTCCATCCCATTTCTAATAATAGAACCTCTTAACAAACATTTGAAGTTCGCTGTATCGATCGATCGGTAAACAGAAAATGACCTCGTTGCTCTCCAGACTTCATATCTAATGGTGGAAATTTAAGCAATAATTTGGAAATACCGACGATTCCCGAAAACATGAGATGCTGTAAACACTCGCTTTGCTGCGATAAATGTACACTACTTGCCATTAAAAATGCTACACCAAGAAGAAATGCAGATGATAAACGGGTATTCAGTGGACAAATATATTATACTAGAACTGAGATGTGATTAGATTTTCACGCAATTTGGGTGCATAGATCCTGAGAAATTAGTACCCAGAACAACCACCTCTGGCCGTAATAACGACCTTGATACGCCTGGGCATTGAGTCAAACAGAGCTTGGATGGCGTGTACAGGTACAGCTGCCCATGTAGCTTCAACACGATACCACAGTTCATCAAGAGTAGTGACTGACTTATTGTGACGAGCCACCATTGACCAGACGTTTTCAATTGGTGAGAGATCTGGAAAATATGCTGGCGAGGGCAGCTGTCGAACATTTTCTGTGTCCAGAAATGCCCGTAAAGGACCTGCAACATGCGGTCAGACATTATCCCGCTGAAATGTAGGGTTTCGCAGGGATCGAATGAAGGGTAGAGCCACGGGTGGTAACACATCTGAAATATAACGTCCACTGTTCAAAGTGCCGTCAATGCGAACAAGAGGTGACCGAGACGTGTAACCCATGACACCACATACCATCACGCCGGGTGATACGCCAGTATGGCGATGGCGAATACACGCTTGCAATGTGCGTTCACCGCGATGTCCCCAAACACGGATGCTACCATCATGATGCTGCAAACAGAACCTGGATTCATCCGAAAAAATGACGTTTTGCCTTTCGTGAACCCAGGTTCGTCGTTGAGTACACCATCGCAGGCGCTCCTGTCTGTGATGCAGCGTCAAGAGTAACCACAGCCATGGTCTCCGAGCTGATAGTCCATGCTGCTCCAAGCGTCGTCGAACTGTTCGTGCAGATGGATGTTGTATTGCAAACGTCCCTATCTGTTGACTCAGGGATCAAGACGTGGCTGCACGATCCGTTACAGCCAGCGGATAAGATGCCTGTCATCTCGACTGCTAATGATACGAGGCCGTTGGGATCCAGCACGGCGTTCCGTAATATCCTCCTGAACCCAACGGTTCTATATTCTGCTAACTGTCATTGGATCTCGACCAATGCGAGCAGCAATGTCGTGATACGATAAACCGCAATCGCGATAGGCTACAATTCGGCCTTTATCAAAGTCGGAAACGTGATGGTACGCATTTCGCCTCCTTACACGAGGCATCACAACAACGTTTCACCAGGCAACGCCAGTCAACTGCTGTTTGTGTATGAGAAATCAGTTGGAAACTTCCCTCATGTCAGCACATTGTAGGTGTCGCCACCGGCGCCATCCTTGTGTGAATGCTCTGAAAAGCTAATCATTTGCATATCACAGCATCTTCTTCCTGTCGGTGAAATTCCGCATATGTAGTACGACATCTTCGTGGTGTAGCAATTTCAATGGCCAGTAGTGTAGATGATATTCAACGTGCAGATTTTCCTGTGCAGAATCACTTTCCGACATGCTCAAGGTCAACATATTGAGCACTTGAACGTCGTAATAATAACAATGCAACTCGTACGTACGAAACGTGTTTGCTTTTATTTGCTGCTGTATCACAGGCGCGTGAGCGAAATTCTCTCCTGAGAGGCCGTGACAGTGTTTTGCGGCGCTGTTATCTCATTGTTATTTGATCTAGTTCCTCACTGAAGTCCTCTTCGAAGGATCTTTCCAGTGTGGCAGCAAAAAGTGTATGAATGCATTAGCCACTTCAGTATTGGTTTCGTAATCCGGCAGCTACGGACGTTAAAATATTTGCCTCTGTCAGAAATCTGCTACACTGTCTGCACTAATTTCAGTCATCGACATATTTCTCGATGCAGATACATTTTGGTCGGCCTGTCATAGCTGTCTCACCGTGTATAAAACTGGCCTGATGCGCAATACGCTTACAAGTCTGGAAGGGAATATGACATATTTCTTAAAGCACGGCAAAACTACTCTTTAGAGAGGGTGCTGGAAATGGCCACCGTTAGCGTCAATGTAGCATAGGACGTGATTCATCAAACTTTGAGACACACGTAGAAGCTTCGCAGAACAATGTGCTATTATCCCTCTTCCGGTATGAGAGGATCATCTGAGCTACGTGACCCTTTAAAAATCGCAGCGAGGAGGATGAAGCGATCTTGGAGGCAAGAAATTTCATTTACGTTTTCTGATGGACATTTTTCTCATCTCGTGAGCTAGTGCTAAGGCAGCGCTAGCTTATGAGATGATGAAAGCCCCGTCAGTGCTAAGACAATATGTGCGGCCCTATTTTTTCTTCCATCTTGCTGAAAATATCCGTATAGAAGTTCATCTCATATCATATGGATCATAAAAGTTTGTAGCTTACATGGCGTCATCACGAACGCCGCAAAAAGTTTTCGTCACATTTTCCTTTTTATCGATTTGTATGAGTCGAAGAAAGAAGTAGCAGCATATACCCATTAGTGCTGGCCTCCGAAATATTTCACACATACTTAAACTGCCCTTATGTGGAAAATCTCAGGTATAGTCTTGTATTATTGTGGAGAATGGTTTCTAAAACACTTTACCGTTTGAAGAAAAGCCAATTACGTCTAGATGTGTGGTAAATCATATTTCTAAGTCTAGCGCAGGAGAACACTATTGTCTGTGCTAATGAGATTATCGGCCAATCTTCACTGCCTGATTAAAAAAAAATAGGAAGGCTCCCAGAAGAAGGCCCACGTTAACGCAACCTCGTACGAGAGTGAGTCAAATGAAAACCTTAAATTTGTAATAAATTTGTAATAACAAATCGAAATTTCGCACAGTTATCCTGCAAGTTGGTAAGTGTGCTACAAACACCGTGCAGAATGGCCTGTAGGTGGCAGCATAGTGTATATGCACACATACCGTCGCAGTCTCAGTATAAAGATGGCCGCCCCACTTGCGACTTGCACCAGGGAAGAACAGCGTTCTCTTATTCGGTTTTTGCGTAGTTAAGGTGTGAAACCTATTCAAATTCATCGACGACTGAAGGTTCAGTACGGTGATGCATGTTTTTCACAGCAGCAAGTCTACGAATGGAGTAGGAAGTTCACAAATGGTGTGACTTCAGTGGAAGATGCTCCTCGTCCAGGTCAGGCACAACAATTTGTGACTCCACACAACTTTACAGCAGTTGAGGCCATAGTGAAGGAAAACCACCGAGTGACATTGAATGACACTGCAGCATGTTTACAGATTAGTCATGGATGAGCACACCACATTGTGCGTGATGTGCTCCAGTTTCACAAAGTGTCTGCAAGATGAGTGCCACGGCAGCTGACTCCTGAAATGAGAGAACGACGCGTTGATGCTTGTGAAGAACTTTTTCGGCGCTTTGAACGAGAAGGTGATGGCTTCGATGCAAAAGTCGTTACTGGGGATGAAAAGTGGGTCCAGTTCCAACAACCGGAAACGAAGAGAGCGAGCAAGGAATGGCGCCATTCCTCATCACCAAAACCAAAGAAGTTTCGAACAGAACCATCAGCAGGGAAGGTTATGCTGACTCACTTTTGGGACGAAAAAGGCGTCATTTTGGAGCATTACATGCCTAGAGGGACCACTGTCACCAGTGCATCATACACAGATCTCCTAAAAAATCATCTGCGTCCTGCAATCAAATCAAAGCGACGTGGATTGCTGTCAGCAGGTGTCCTTTCGCAACATGACAATGCAAGGCCCCACACTGCCCGTACAACAGTTGCAACAATCACAGACCTGCATTTTGAGTGTCTTCCTCATCCACCATATTCACCAGCCAGGCCTTACCCCAAGTGATTTCCATATGTTTGGACCACTCAAAGACGCAATGAGAGGAAAGAAGCTCCGTTCTGATGAAGAGGTACGCCAGGTGGTGCATGAGTGGTTGCGCGGGCTACCAAAAGAATTTTTTTTTTTCTAAAGGAATTTGTGCCCTTTGTAGGCGCTGCAGGACTTGCATTGAGCGTGGGGGAGATTATGTTGAAAAGTGATACAGCTTTGTACAACTTCTGCACAAATAAATTTAAAAAAATATTTAAGGTTTTCATTTTACTCATCCTCGTACATGCATGCGCCACAGGCGGGTTTGTAAATGATTAGTGTTGCATTTGCCTGTGATATATAGAACGAAAACCACAGTGTATTAGTGTTGTTCGTGTTTACTGTTGCTACCAGGCCTGATAGCGGGTACATGAGGTGACAAAAGTCATGAGCTACTTCTTAATATCGTGCTGGACCTCCTTTTGCCCGGCGTAGAGCAGCAACGTAACGTGGCATCTACTCGACAAGTCGTTGTAAGTCACTTGCAGAAATATTGAGCTAAGGTGCTTCTATAGCCGTACATAAAAGTGTTTCGGATGAGAATTTTGTGGACAAATTGACCTTTCAGTTGTATCACGGAAATGTTCGATGTGATTCATGTTTGGCGATCTGTGCTGCCAAATCATCCGCTCCATTTGTCAAGAATGTTCTTCAAACCAATTGCCAACAACTATAGTCAGGTGACATGGCGCAATATCATCCATAAGAAGGCCATCTTTGTTTGGGGATATGACGTCTCGAATTGCTGCAAATGGTCTGCAAGTATCTGAACATAACAATTACCAGTCAGTAATCGGTACAGTTGTACCACAGGACCGAGTCCACTCCATGTAAACACAGCATACAACAACATGGAGCCATCACCAGCTTGCGGAGTGCCTTGTTGACAAATGGTGTCCGTGGCGTCGTGGGGTCTGCGCCGCACTCGAACCTTAGCATCATCTCTTGTTGTTGTTGTTGTGGTCTTCAGTCCTGAGACTGGTTTGATGCAGCTCTCCATGCTACTCTATCCTGTGCAAGCTTCTTCATCTCCCAGTACCTACTGCAACCTACATCCTTCTGAACCTGCTTAGTGTATTCATCTCTTGGTCTCCCTCTACGATTTTTACCCTCCACCCTGCCCTCCATTGCTACATTTGTGATCCCTTGATGCCTCAAAACATGTCCTACCAACCGATCCCTTCTTCTAGTCAAGTTGTGCCACAAACTTTTCTCCCCAATCCTATTCAATACCTCCTCATTAGTTATGTGATCTACCCACCTTACCTTCAGCATTCTTCTGTAGCACCACATTTCGAAAGCTTCTATTCTCTTCTTGTCCAAACTATTTATCGTCCATGTTTCGCTTCCATACATGGCTACACTCCATAAAAATACTTTCAGAAACGAGTTTCTGACACTTAAATCTATACTCGATGTTAACAAATTTCTCTTCTTCAGAAACGATTTCCTTGCCATTGCCAGTCTACATTTTATATCCTCTCTACTTCGACCATCATCAGTTATTTTACTCCCTAAATAGCAAAACTCCTTTACTACTTTAAGTGTCTCATTTCCTAATTTAATTCCCTCAGCATCACCCGATTTAATTTGACTACATTCCATTATCCTCGTTTTGCTTTTGTTGATGTTCATCTTATATCCTCCTTTCAAGACACTGTCCATTCCGTTCAACTGCTCTTGCAAGTCCTTTGCTGTCTCTGACAGAATTACAATGTCATCGGCGAACCTCAAAGTTTTTACTTCTTCTCCATGAATTTTAATACCTACTCCAAATTTTTCTTTTGTTTCCTTTACTGCTTGCTCAATATACAGATTGAATAACATCGGGGAGAGGCTACAACCCTGTCTCACTCCTTTCCCAACCACTACTTCCCTTTCTTCCCCCTCGACTCTTATAACCGCCACCTGGTTTCTGTACAAATTGTAAATAGCCTTTCGCTCCCTGTATTTTACCCCTGCCACCTTCAGAATTTGAAAGAGAGAATTCCAGTTAACATTGTCAAAGGGCTTTCTCTAAGTTTACAAATGCTAGAAACGTAGGTTTGCCTTTCCTTAACCTTTCTTCTAAGATAAGTCGTAAGGTTAGTATTGCCTCACGTGCTCCAACATTTCTACGGAATCCAAACTGATCTTCCCCGAGGTCCGCTTCTACCAATTTTTCCATTCGTCTGTAAAGAATTCGCGTTAGTATTTTGCAGCCATGACTTATTAAACTGATAGTTCGGTAATTTTCACATCTGTCAACACCTGCTTTCTTTGGGATTGGAATTATTATATTCTTTTTGAAGTCTGAGGGTATTTCGCCTGTCTCATACATCTTGCTCACCAGATGGTAGAGTCTTGTCATGACTGGCTCTCCCAAGGCTATCAGTAGTTCTAATGGAATGTTGTCTACTCCCGGGGCCTTGTTTCGACTGAGGTCTTTCAGTGCTCTGTCAAACTCTTCACGCAGTATCTTATCTCCCATTTCGTCTTCATCTACATCCTCTTCCCTTTCCATAATATTGTCCTCAAGTACATCGCCCTTGTATAAACCCTCTATATACTCCTTCCACCTTTCTGCCTTCCCTTCTTTGCTTAGGACTGGGTTGCCATCTGAACTCTTGATATTCATACAAGTGGTTCTCTTCTCTCCAAAGGTCTCTTTAATTTTCCTGTAGCCAGAATCTATCTTACCCCTAGTGAGACAAGCCTCTACATCCTTACATTTGTCCTCTAGCCATCCCTGCTTAGCCATTTTGCACTTCCTGTCGATCTCATTTTTGAGACGTTTGTATTCCTTTTTGCCTGCTTCATTTACTGCATTTTTATATTTTCTCCTTTCATCAATTAAATTCAATATTTCTTCTGTTACCCAAGGGTTTCTATTAGCCAAGGATTTCTATTATTCTTACCAAACGAAATCGGGACTCATCTGACCAGGCCACGGCTTCCCAACCTTCTAGAGTCCAAAGATATGGTCACGAGCGCAGCAGAGACACCTGTTGTTACCAAAGGCACTCGCATCGGTCGTCTGCTGCCATAAGACATCAACAACTGATTTCGCTGCACTGTTCTAACGGATACGTTTGTCGTAAGTCCCACAATGCTGCGGCTATTTCACTCAGTGTTGCTTGTCTGTTAGCACTGACAACTCTAAGCAAACTCTGGCGCTCTCGGTTTTTAAGTGTGAAGGCCGTCTGCCATTGCGTTGTCCGTGGTACGAGGTAATCCCTGAAATGTGGTATTTTGGGCTAAGTCTTGACGCTGAAGATCTCGGATTGCTATTGATATCCGAAATGGAATGTCCCATGCGTTCAAAGTCTGTTAATTCCCGTTGTGCAATCATAATTACATCGTAAACCTTTTCGTATGAATCACTTGTGTGCAAATGACTGCTCCGCCAGTGCATTGCCCTTTCACACTGAAGAGCCAAAGAAACTGGTACACCTGCCTAATACTGTGTAGGGCCCCGGAGAGAACACAGAAGTGCTGCAACCCGACGTGGAATGGACTCGACTAATGTCTGAAGTAGTGCTGGAAGGAACTGACACCATGAATCCTGCAGGGCTGTTCATAAATCCGTAAAGAGTACAAGGGGGAAGAGATCTCTTCTGAACAGCACGTTGCAAGGCATCCCAGATATGCTCAATAACGTTCTTGTCTGGGGAGTTTGGTGGGCAGTGGAAGTGGTTAAACTCAAAAGCGCATTTCTGGAGCTACTCGGTAGCAATTCTGGACGTGTAGGGTGTCGCATTGTCCTGCTGGAATTGTCCAAGTCCGTCTGAAGGCACAAGAGCATGAATGGATGCAGCTGATCTGACCGAATGCTTACGTATGTGTCACCTGTCACAGTCGTAACTAGACATATCAGGAGTCCCATATCACTGCAACTGCACACGCCCCACACCGTTACTGAGCCTCCTACAGCTTGAACAGTCCCCTGCTTACTCCCTACCCGTACACATCCATGCGCTCGATACAATTTGAAACGAGACTCATCCGAACAGGCAATATGTTTCCAGTCATCGACAATCCAATGTCACTGTTGACGGGGCCAGGCGAGGCGTAAAGCTCTGTATCGTGCAGTCATCGAGGATGCACTAGTGGACCTTCGGCTCCAAAAGCCCATATCGATGATGTTTCGTTGAATGGCTCGCACGCTGATACTTGTTGATGGCCCAGCATTGAAATTTGCAGCAGTTTGCTGGAGGGTTGCAATTCTGTAACATTCAACGATTCTCTTCAGTCGTCGTTGGTCCCGTTCTTGCAGGATCTTTTTCCGGCCACATTGATGTCGGAGATTTGATGTTTTACCGGATTCCTAATATTCAAAGTGCACTGGTGAAGTGGTCGTACGGGAAAATCCCCACTTCATTGTTACCTAGGAGATTCGCCGACTATAACACCACGTTCAAACTCACAGAACTCTTGATAACCTGCCATTGTAGCAGAGGTAACCGATCTAACAATTGTGTCTGACATTTTTTGGCCTATACCAGTTTCTTTGGCGCTTGTTTGTGCCGCCATCTGTATACATGAATGTCGCTATCCCATGACCTTTGACACATCAGTGTGTAACATGCACGAACAGAGTGAGACGTTCTGTGATCGTTGCCGGATGGTCAAATTGTGGCTTATCCAAATTTGTGGCGTGTGAATGTGACCTGATACTGGCCTGCATAGGAATGTTAGAGCAGGCATACTGTTCCGGTCGACAACGTCTGATCACGACAAGGCACGACCCATGCGTTTTGCACCAAGTACCTCGTTTTCTCCCTTCACATCTGCACCTTCCATCCGAGAACAAGTACTGGATTTCCCGCAACATATCGTGTCATCCCGCACCATTGGTTGGAGACCAGCAGCAGCCGTACCAGATAGTTATAGTTCCATGCGTGGGCCACCATTAACACTATAACACAAACGGCTACGTTTGCAGTGGTGCCATCACTGGGAAACATAGGCTGCTGATGGAAGGCGTCGCATTGTGTTCAGCTATGAGTCGCAGGCCTGCACTTCCCGGGATTACCATCGTCGGCGAGAATGGCAATGACTTAGAGAGAGGTCCCATTTTTCAAGTGTTTTGAAGACACGCAGTGGTGTTACTGGTGGCGTCAGGGCGTGGGGATCGTCTGATAACACATCAGGTCACAGTTGGTAATGATTGACGTACCTCTGACGTCACAAAGGTACATCAGAGACATCCTGCGTCCCCATGTACTGCGTATGAAGCGACAGTATCATGATGCCGTTTTTCTACAGGACAATGCTCGTCTATTCACGGCACGTGTCTCTATGAACCGTCTGCGTGACGCTGAGGTCCTTTCGTGGCCTGCAAAATCCCCTGATCTTTCCTCGACAGAAGATGTGTGGAACCAGATCGGACGCTACCTCCGTAGCGGTACCCAAGGTATCAGGGACCAGTTACGACAGTTGCTGCCTCGGGGAAGGATACAATGACATTGTGGCACCCTTCCCAACAGAATCAATGCATGTATCCATGGACCGAGCGAGGTGGCGCAGTGATTAGACACTGGACACGCATTCGGAAGGACGACGGTTCAATCCCACGTCCGGCCATCCTGATTTAGGTTTTCCGTGATTTCCCTAAATCACCCCAGGCAAATGCCGGGACGGTTTCTCTGAAAGGGCACGGCCGACTTCCTTCCCCAACCTTCCCTAATCCGATGAGACCGATGACCACGCTGTCTGGTCTCCTTCCCCAAACCAACCAACCAACTATGTATCCATGGAAAATGGAGAGGTCTCATATTGCGAAGTTCTTTACGAGTTCGACTTGATTTTGTAGTTATCACAATAACGTCAACTCGTTAAGTTCCGTTTCATTTCCTCCTCTGCTTCACTTTTTTTTTTTGCCAGATAATGGAATTTCAGTAGATTGCGGAAGGACGGTGTCTTAACTACGCTGTCTTTATTGTTCATTTATTCCCTGTCACTTCAATAAAAAGTGGTCAGTCACTGTGAATTTTTTAGGTTGTTGTGATATTTACATCAGTACGTGCGGTACTACAACAGACTGTAGAACGTGCGCTGTCTTCTTTTTTCGGCTTGCAAATAAGAGGTCTCTGGTGTGCGTACTGCAAGTCCTTCGGTACACACACCATCAGATTATTTGACTTGTCGCTCTAACGAAGTAGGCGAGTGTCAGCAATATGTCTCGTAGTCTTATCGTGGCGTGTTTATCTTCTGCCGTTAGGTCAGACGATAGAAATGCCACTTGCACGCTTAGAGTTGCAGATTGACGGTGACCAACTTTAAACAGATCTTGATTAATTTTCACACACATTTATTAAAATAATAACAAGCATAAAAATAACTTAACTTGGTTCTGGATGGTATTTACAATTGACAATCTGAAGTTCCTTAGGTACTGGCACGTTATTCATATTCTCACATATCTCTGATACTTGACAACGTGTCTACACATTTCTCTTCATGGCTATGTACAGGAATATGGTAATCTTATTAGGCGCAGACTGAAACTTGACTACAGAATAATGCAGACTAATGCAGACTGACCAATCGGAGGTCTGTACACTCGTTATAATACCTCGAGCGTTCAGGTATCACTGCGCGAGTGTGATCCGCGAGTAGAAAAGGTTCTACGTTAGCAGCAATCTCATTGGCTGCGTTACATATTAATACGCGGATCGGCGGAAGCAGAATTTGGTCCGTCTCCAAGACAGCGCCATCTCGTAGTGCGGAGACGGACAAGCGCTGCGCCTGCGCTGTTGTGATTAGCGGGGCGCGCTCTAGTGGGAAAGTTGTGTACGCGCTGACTTCGCGGAACCACGTACACAAAAAGGTCCCTATCTCTTACAGGTATAGTTCAGTACGGTAGAACTTAGCGTTTCATCTGAGCATGGCGGGTCGTTGAAATATAATTTTCAGTGCCGTCCAGAAATAAGCGGCGTACCCCAAAAAATACAGCGTTTACCTAGTTTTGGAATTCGGTATTGTCAGATGTAAGAGGTCGTTGAAATGATGTAACTTACGAACTCTTGGCGGATGCCGGGTACAGTGATTGCGCGCTCTGCTAATTGTACACTTTGCGTTACTGTGGGTCCGCGCCTTCAAGCCGTCGCCGCCCTTGACGGATCGCACAGTGAGCAGTGGACGTCTGTGTTGCAGGGTGGGAAGACGCCGCTGTATATCGCGGCGAGGGGCAGTTTCACCGCGATCGTCGACATGATCATCAAGACCGCCCGGCTCGACTACCCGGCCAACGTACGTATTGCACACTGCTCGCCGGCCGCTCTCTCCGGCCGTAGCGGAAACTTGCACTTCCGTCTCTCTTCTCGTAGGAACCTCTCTCGTCCAGCTAATTTCACACTTGACGTTTAGATCCCTTAGGCGGTTTCTTACTTTTGTGTTTCTCTCTGTATAGAAACTGAAACGGAACTGACATTTATGTACCGAGTCTCTCTCTAATCCGTTGATCTGGTGCATGGATCTTTCTCCTACCTCCTTCTGTAGTTCCCAAGTTCAGACACATAAATTATACTCGTAATCACCAAGCTTAAAAATGCACGATAGGGAGATAGAGCTAGAGCCACAGGCACCTGACTCCGGTCAACGCGGCGAAAGACATTTTCATCGATGATATTTGGCCAACAGTCTATGATCATCAGACAGTCCACCAGTGTCCTGAGTACTACACCCAAATATATTCGCCTGACGACATGAGGTCATATTATGCCGTTGATGGTTATAGGTCCCTGGGATGGATGCTTGAGGTTTGAAGGACAGTTTGGAGCTACTCGAGAGGGATAAGACGACACTGGGCTTTACCCTAGCTCCTTCCATTTACTTAATAAATCGCAATGACCGGAACACAACACAGCGCTATTGAAGCACTCATCACAACCATCACGAAGACATATTACGGTGGGAAAAGGAGACTCCGGCTCTGCACTTCGCCGCGACTCGCAAAAACCCAATTACATTGCCCAAAAGTAAAAAACAATTTTAGATTTTGCCTTCGCTTCATGAGTCAAAGCTTACTACTTCTGATTTGAGAAAACCAACTGTGACAAAGAAAAATGTTTCTGTTATACATAATTGGTGCAAATATTTTATTTGAATGGGTTGAGAGAAAACAATAAATTTTAACTGCATATGCCAACAACCCTGAGAATCCGAATCACATTTTTGTATGACAGTTATTTTCTAGGGTTTCTGAACTGATGGATCAATGTTTAGTAGTTGGTTGGGTTGGAACAGAATTATATGGTGGCTTTATCAGGTCACCTTCTTTTGGCTTGCCTCTTGCGAGTTAGCTCTGGAGCACCAGTATATTCAGACATGGCGCTATGACGCAATTCAGCTTTCGAACTAAGCTTTGAGAAGTCTATGAATAGTCTTCTGCCATGTGGATCATTATTTAGTCTCAAATATCTCATCAAGACCTTAACATCACAGCAACCAACAAAACTGTCTTCCTTCTCAAAAGAATCATTACCTACGAGGATGTCTGTATTGTGAAACCCTGGCATTACTTTGGAGAAGATTCCATTACTGATGTTCTCACCCAAGAATTTCTGTCTCCTCTTTCGCCAAATGATGGTCTCGAATGAGATGAATCAGTTCTGCTTGACTCAATCTGCGAGGTTTATTTTATTTATTCATTTATTTTGTCAAAATCAGATGCGTAGGATGTGAAAGGCTAGTCGGATCCTTCTGCATCCACACCGCCTTCAGCTTCTGCATGAAGCTTATTATTCTGGGGTCGAGCGGAACTGGTAAATCAACTGAACATGGAATGGGTTGACTACCAGATGGAACGTAACAAATACCGAACCCCTCCTCTCTTCTTCATTGACAATCCTGCCTTTACGCGTGGAGTCGAACAGAAGAAGTAATTATTTGTATCTTTGGAGGCTCCCGCCAGACTATAGGAACAAGGAAAGACAAACATCCTTTTTTTAAAAATTTCTCAGCCATTCTCGTGGTATAGCTGACTAAAAGTTGCTATGAATGTGAGGAGCCTGTTACTTATCATGCTCCCCTATCTTCATACCAAAATAATGCTTGTAGGCCGTCTTTGAATGTGGCGTCATACTACGTTTTTTCGCCACAAATGTAACAAACTTTTGCAGTGAAGTTACTCATTTTCGTGGCGTTTTAATTCAAAAAATTTTACATTGCAGAAGCACTCGAAACCGGTTACTCTACACTAATTGCTGGGCAAATAATACGAAACTCTCAGTCACTGGAGCATTAATAACATTTTTAACCTGCAAATAGCTAGCGAACGTTTTATTTTGTCATTTAACAGTTATGGTAACTCCAAAACCATAACTATCCACAAACTAAAATTTTACAGTGGAAAAGAATGACATGTCATTTTAACTTCAAAACAAAAGGTAATCTATCATGGTTATTTTTGAATTTAACAGATGGAAATACGTAAGAGTAGGCTATCTTTGAGCCTGAAACATTTTCATTATTGAGAAGTGTGGCCAAATTGTTTCGGTTCGAACTAATGACAAGGTCTTATCGATCATGTTCTTCCAAAATGTACATTAAGTGTACAAGTCAGAGAGTTTAAGTCTCAAATTTTGATTTTTACAGTGAAGTAAACCTAGACCATCAGTATAGAATCCACGGTTAGCAGCAGCTAACAAATATGGTTTATGATACAGATAGTGGATCGTTTCTGGACCAGTAGAAATAATATCTTTTTAGTCAATGTGTTTTTCACAATGCCCGAGTCATTTAACTGATTAGTTCTTAATTTAATGTTTAATGGTATGTAGCCTACCATCAGTTGCACTGATTTAGTGATGGCAGCGAAGCGTAAAGCAGGAAAATCGCTGATCATTCTTTCTGGATTGCCGCAAGCAGTTTTCTCTACATCCCACTTTTCAAGTGTTTTTTTTTATTGCGCTATATTTCTTTCATATTGGTCAGTAATGTTTAAAATTAAGTTTCTCAGTCGAATGAGTGAATATGTATTCACCAGGAGGGATAGAAAGTCGTCAGATGATGGTCTTCCGTATTTCCACACCTCCCTTCTGCCATTTAGCTGGCTGGTGTTAAGCGTGAAACACACCGGCATGGTTTTCGGTAGGTGGATCGTACCTGCATTAAGGAAACAAAGAAAGGCAAGTACAGCTGCATAAAGGCTTCGGCATCAGTTCAACTAATCATTTGACGGCTTCAATTGTGTTTTATCTTTATAATCCATCAACAAGAAAAGAATACTTTTGCCAATGACTCTTGACCCAGTGGAAAGTAGGCATCTAATAATTACTACCAATTTTACGGTAGATACCATCCGACCCGATACATCGTATTCTGTTTTTCTCTCACGTTTTGATGACGGACCTTGCAAGAAAAGCGTTAGTGAAACATTTTACAGACCAGTGTACTGCTGCTATTAGCGACCCAAAGCGGTGACAAGGACCTGCTCTATAATTCATCTAAGGGTCACAGACCTCTTGCGACGCTTGATGCAACAAGTTAAGCTAAAATACACACACTGGTATTTTTGTGCCTCATTAAATAAGCTCATACATTTTTTTTCTAAAGCGTATATTTAGCTCTTGTTCTCTGTTTTTGCTTTGAACCTTCCTCTCTTGTTTTCTCGTGATACTTTACTGCAGCAGTGTACACAGTTCGCTTGCTAGGCATAATGCCGGAAGATGTTTGTCGTACCTAATACGACGATAATGAAAGCAACTGAAGGAAGAAATATGTGTCCTGAGAGCTGAGTGCTAATGAAAGTAGTACGACGAGAACCGCACGAACAAAACCTTCATGATAAAGCATATGCAGAAAAATATGGTATAAACTTCGTAAATGTGAGCACGATGTTTTGACTCCTAACTTTGTTACTTGGTTGGACGAAATTATACATTTTGAGCAGCCATGGAAGGCTCCAGTTCAGACTGTTTCCTTGCACCTGCGAAGCAAAAGTGTCTGCTGTGGACCGAGCATCGTTTTGCACCCTCCACTGGGCCACTGTCTCCGCTGGGCCATGGAGCGTCAATGTGCAACAAGATACTCGGCGAGGAAACGATTCCATCGATACAGAAGACAGCTCGTTTAAAATCAAGGCTGATCATACAAAATGTTGCTTGAAATGGTGTACAACCCTAAAAACCACTATTTATGTTTATGGTTAGCCTACCATGAGCCACAACTAAAGTTTTTCTTTCTGTCAGGGAGGGCTTTCCATCGTATTTGGTGGGTGTTTATTTTAGTTTTCTAATTAGACGTTATGATAATGACCAAATCCTTCCTCTAGTCTAGTTACGAGCAGTGAATGTAAGTGTAGTGTTTAGCACGTGTTCTGTTATTGTCGTGGTCTCCAGTTCGAAGACCGGTTTTTAATTCAATTCTCCATATTGGGGTATCTTTTGCACATCCCGCCCCCTTTGCATCACCACTGCAACCTGTATCCTTTTGAAGATACTTCCTGTACCAAAATCATGATCTTTCTCTATAAAGTTCTTAATCCCCGCCCCTTCCACTTTTTTTCGTTACCAAACTGACAATTCAGTGACACCTCAGAATGTGTTCTATCAACTGATGCCATCTTTTACTCAAGTTGTGCCACACATTTCTTTTTCCGCAATTCGATTTAGAACCTCTTCATTAGTTAATATATCTACTCATGTAATCTTCAGCGTTCTTCCATAGGCCATAAAAGCTTATATTCTCGACTTTGCTGAACCGTTTACTGTCCACGTCCGCTGTCCACGAGCCTCCATAACAGACTTCCTAAAATGGTTCAAATGGCTCTGAGCACTATGCGACTTAACTTCTGAGGTCATGAGTCGCCTAGAACTTAGAACTAATTAAACCTAACTAACCTAAGGACATCACACACATCCATGCCCGAGGCAGGATTCGAACCTGCGATCGTAGCGGTCACGCGGTTCCAGACTGAAGCGCCTTTAACCGCACGGCCACACCGGCCGGCAGACTTCCTAAAACTTAAATGCATATTCCGTATCTGTTTCTTAAAAATCCTTTTCTTTCTATTGCCAGTCAAGTTTTAAACACTCTCTAATCCGAAAATCGTTAGTTTCCTGTCCAAATACCAAGACCATCTCCTGCTTTTAGTATCTCACCTCTAACTTCATATTCTCAGTATAGTCTCGTTTAATTCGACTACATTCCACTTTGTTTTGATATTTATGCTAAAGCACCTTTTGAAAACAGTATCCAACCCATTCACTATATGTTCTAGTGAATTTCAAAGATAACAAAATAATTGGAAAACTTTAATTTTTTAAATATTTTTTTCTTGAAGCACTCTTCAACTGTACTGCCTACTGCGCTATTCCTTATTGCTGTATCTATAGCGTTAGAGAACTTCAAACGTATCTCGTCATTCCTTAGTACTTCCGTATCCCACTTCTTTGCGTATTGATTCTTCCTGACTAATGTCTTGAACTTCAGCCTACTCTTCATCACTACTATATTGTGATCTGAGTCTATATCTGCTCCTGGGTACGCCTTAAAATCCAGTATCTGATTTCGGAATCTCTGTCTGACCATGATGTAATCTAATTGAAATCTTCCCGTATCTCCCGGCCTTTTCCAAGTATACCTCCTTCTCTTGTGATTCTTGAACAGGGTATTCGCTATTACTAGCTGAAACTTGTTGCAGAACTCAATTAGTCTTTCTCCTCTTTCATTCCTTGTCCCAAGCCCATATTCTCCTGTAACCTTTTCTTCTACTGCATTCCAGTCGCCCATGACTATTAGATTTTCGTCCCCCTTTACATACTGCATTACCCTTTCAATATCATCATACACTTTCTCTATCTGTTCATCTTCAGCTTGCGACGTCGGCATGTATACCTAAACTATCGTTGTCGGTGTTGGTCTGCTGTCGATTCTGATTAGAACAAGCCGGTCACTGAACTGTTCACAGTAACACACCCTCTGCCCTACCTCTCTATTCATAACGAATCCTACACCTGTTATACCATTTTCTGCTGCTGTTGGTATTACCCGATACTCATCTGACCAGAAATCCTTGTCTTCCTTCCACTATCACTCTCCAAATTTCTCCTTGGTTTTCTTTACTCTTTGCTCAGTATATGATGTTCCAGGAGGAATGGTAAGTATTGAGGGATATCACAAGAACAATCATTCAAAGCACAAAAGCCTACTAAACATGGACTGCAGCATGCGTGCCTTGTTCAGTGGAAGAGATTTCGTCTACAGTAGCGAAGATGAACAACTGGTCGTAGCTCTTAGGACATACAATTTAGATCCTACGTTTACTCGAATTTCTTTTCTTATTTTGGTCCATACAACCTACTGATGGCAGTTGTCACTGAAACTGCTGATTTTCGATTATATCAGCTTTTTTCCACGCCAGTTTAACCTGGTTGTTAAAACCGCTCAGTTTAACCACTATTTGAAATAACCGATTGTCGGCTTTTTATCCTATTATTTCCTGTAATAAATCTAGAAATCGAACAAACACAAACGTTTTCACTTGCTCAGTTTCAAGATACGTAGAATCAGGATATTAAAGCAAATAAGCAATTAAAAGAAAGCTTACACCGTCCAGGGTTCGCTGCTTTCCTCTGAAAGTGATAAGATGTTGAATAATACAAAAAAATCACCTACTGATTGTAATTTCTGTTTAAACTCTGCTAAAAACTTACGTTGTTGTCTCGGATCGTACCATTGTTAGGGCATTACGAATAGCCAGTGCGAAAGGGTGAAAACTGAAATGACGAACTCTGTGAAATTTAAAATTTTCCTGGCGAACTAAATATTCAAAAAGATTTCGGACTTCTATCCACGATATTTCGACTGGATAATTGCCAGCCATCCTCAGGTGAGCCATCGAAGACTGACGAAGACGCTCTCCGTTCCGCAATATATAGTGTGCAGCGAGTATTCCGCGCATGCGTCAAAATCATATTGACAGACGAACCACACCACCCGCCAACAGGGATCTCGCTGGTGGAAGCTAACGACGACCGGCTGCAAGCCTGAAATCTTTTTGAATATTTAGTTCGCCGGGAAAATTTTAAATTTCACATCACACGCCTTTACGGGGAGGAGATGGCCTCAAATGTAAGAAGTTTTGACAAACTACGTGGTAAGAGAGCTAAGCTTTAGTATTCTTTGACCTTTTTAATTGAGATGTCGGGACCATGGCATAATACCAAAATTTGCTAGAGTGACGCATTTTATTAAACTGCCACTGCACAGAAGATAACGGAAAGGCCAGTCACGCTATTGTTAAAGAGAGGATTTGCCACACAAGACGAAGATTGGATGTCATTTCAGAAGAATTGTTCCACCTGCATCTGAAGATTGCAGCACATCTGTCTACTGTATCATGGGACTGGGTTGATGGAGTGACTTCCGCCAAATTTGAGTGGGTACACAAGGATGCAAGTTCTCAGCAGTCGTCGCCACAGGGGATTACTGCACAACGTTCCGTTGTTAACTTCACGGACAAGAATTTGGACGACGAGACGCTCTCGGTATTAAGTAAGGGTTTGAATTTTGCACCTACACCTAGAGCACCACCTTTGATAAGTTTTGTGAGTGGTGTTGAAGAAGCCGTACGACGCCTTCCTATGGAAACTGCAGAAGAAGTAAGGAGGGAAACTTGCCGTGCTCTTCTGAAAGCTCCTCGTCAACGCAGTAACATAAGATCCGGACGTTGTGGTACTGAAGGCCGATAAAGGCACTTTACTGTACTGTTACCTCACAGTTTGTATGTGGATAAGATGTATGGTCTACTAAGTGATTCTGCCTACAGGAAGATTGATAACGATCCTACAGGACGTGTGCAACGGAAGACATCTACACTCCTGAATTCTTCCTCGTGGCCTCCAGAGACGATCAAGCGCGTAAGACCTCATGGCAGCATACCTCCAAGACTGTATGGCCTTCCGAAGGTACATAAAGACGGACTACCCTTACGGCCAATAGTGAGCAATATTGGGGCCCCACTTATGATTTAGCCAAACATCTTGCATCCTTGCTGAGGCCATTTGTGGGCGAATGTCCACATCACATACAAAACTCGGCCGATTTTATCAACAGACTGGGGGCTCTCCGCCTAAGTAATTCTGATCTTTTAGTTAGTTTTGATGTGGTGTCTCTTTTTACAAAGGTACCCCTCGCAGACTCCTTGGCACTGATTGGCAATACGTTTCAGATGGGAACCACTGCTTTGTTTCGCCACGCTCTCTCCTCAACATATTTTATGTTCAACCAAGAATATTTTGAACAGATTGACGGCGTCGCCATGGGTAGCCCCTTGTCTACCTTGGTGGCCAACATTTTTATGGAGGATTTTGAGGAGAGAGCACTTGAATCAGAAGCCCGCAAACCAACCGTTTTTTGGAGGCACGTGGATGACACTTTCGTAGTGTGGCCTCATGGAGAAGACAAATTAATGGAGTTTTTACATCCCCTCAACTCCATTGATGAGAACATTCAGTTTACCATGGAATTAGAGAGAAATGGTTGCCTCCCTTTCTTGGATGTGCTAGTTAGACGGAAGATTGATGGCCCTCTGGGGCATTCACTTTATCGGAAGCCCACACACACTGATTTGTATTTAAATTCGTCCAGCTGCCATCACCCATCGCATACAATGAGTGTACTTAAAACACTTGTACACAGGGCTCATGTAGTGTCAGATGCAGATAGTTTGCCTGAAGAGCTTGCCCACCTGAAGAGGGTTTTCAAAGAGAATGGATATTCTGCCCGGCAAATTAGCAAGGCACTTGCAATTAAGTCAAAGAAACAGGGAGTGGAGAAAGAAGAGAGCACGCCTACTAAATCTTTAGCTTTTCTTCCCTTTGTTGGAAACATTTCCTTCAAAATTGGAAGAATCCTCCACGGTTTCGAAGTGAAAGTGATTTTCCGTCTACCATCGAAGATTTCCGACCTGCTGGGATCAGTGAAAGACGATCTGGTATTGCGGAAGGCGGGAATAAAAAATACCTCGTCAGTGTGGCATAGGACAAACACTGCGAACAGTAGAAGATCGTTGCACTGAACATCAACGCTGTACCCGCCTTTTTCAACCTAGGAAGTCTGCAATTGCTGAGCATTGCATTTCCACTGGACACACAATGGAGTATGAAAAGACAACAATTTTGGCCACAGCATCATCCTTTTGGGACTCCGTCATAAAAGAATCAGTGGAAATTCGCATGACAGACAATCTTATCAACCGTGACAATGGCTAACAGCTAGATAATGCGCGGAACCCCGTCATCTCTAAGATCTGCTCCAGACGAAGACGTCAGAGTACTCCGATGGCCGCGGCAATTGACAACGCCGAAGACAGTTGAGTTCTGCAGTTCCACCAGCGAGGGCGCTGCTGGCGGGCGGTGTGGTTCGTCTGTCAATATGAATTTGACGCATGCGCGGAATACTCGCTGTAAGCTATGTATAGCGGAACGGAGGGCGTCTTCGTCAGTCTTCGATGGCTCACCTGGGGATGACTGGCAGTTGTCCAGTCGAAATATCGTGGATGGAAGCCCGAAATCTTTTTGAATCTGACGAACTCTGTTTTTCGTATTAATTTGTCCGTTTTTAAAAGCTACAGGCAGAAAAAGGCATACAACAGATCAGCTACTTTCTATTTTTATTATATAATATGGACGAATTGTTGTTGGTTTTTGATTTATTACTGTTTTATTATTTCATAGAAATGACAGAAAATCTTTCATCTTTTAAAACAGATAAAGCATTTTACTTCACTGCAATGTCACTACTTAAAAATATTTCCAGACTAGAGTTGGTGCCATTCTGCAATGCAACGGATGTCCGGCGCCGACAGCGAGAGACTACCAAATAAAACAGGTGGGGGCACGTCTTGCATACAGTTCGTACACCTGTACCTTGCCCACGACACACGGCAACAGGTGCATTATTGTCTCAGCAATACTGTACCAACTCTTATGGGATGTCTTTGGTGCTCGCTTCCGTCGGCATTGTTATTTAAAATAGCACTGATTGCTTTTCCCAATTTCTACTACAACTCCATATTTCAAACCACTGCAAACTTTACAAATAAAAATTACTCCATTTTAAAAAAGATTGATTTAAAAATGAAAAATGTTTGCACTGCTGCTATGGCTAAGTGATATTTCGGTATTTACTCGTTTATTAGCAAAAAATTACAAAATACCGTTATAACCGAGACCAAACAAATACCGAAAAATTGAAGATATCCAGAACTAAAACAACAGTATCGCTTTTAACAGGTCGGTTTGTCCCATAGCTAAGACTGCATCTTAGCTCTTAAGGTTCCTATTTCAGCCCAAGTTTACAATACTTTTTGTTTCGATTGGTCGCTCCTGCCAGATCCCTGAATGCTTAAAATTTCTCGGGGGATACACTGTGTACAGAAATAATGTCATCAGCGATAGCCTGTAGCCCTGTCTCACTCCTTTCTCAATTACGGTCCCCTTTTATCATCCTATCTGCACTGTGGTTCAGGCAGAAGTTGTAGCTAACGTTTCGTTTATCGTACTTGTCCATTCTACATTCAGAATTTGAAAGTTATCCCATGTAACATTATCAAATTGTTTACAGATGCAGTAGATCTGAATTTTAAATGCTTCTGTCTATCTTCTTGAATAAGCTCTAGTGTTAGCACAGCCTCCCGTCTTCCAACATTTCTCCAGAACCCAAACCGATCTTCCCTGAAATCAACTGCTGCGTATTTCCATACTTCTGTAGGTAATTCCTGACAGTTTTTCACAACCATGACATATTAATACTGTTGGACAGAAATAATAGCAGCCAATAGTGGACGACACAGAAATATCGTACATACGTAATAGAGATGAAATAGTATACTTACAATGAAAAATGATAGAGATTTCAACACGTGGTGGAAAGCAGGACAACGGCCATAAATAATGTTTGACACAGGTCAGATTCCAAACATAAAAGACGCTATCGGACTGTTAGTAAGGGACATGCCTTCCTCGAGCTCTAACGCTTATTTTGCATCTGTTATGCATGCGGGCGACCAAACTGTTGAGGAGTCCCTGAGGGATTCTCGCCCACCCCTCTCCCAAAGCGGTTTTCAGTTCTTGCACGGTTCAGGGAGGCGGTGTTCTTTGGTAAACAGTTCTGCCAAGAGCATCCTAAGAATTCCCTATAGGGTTAACGTCTGAGAAGTACGCAGGCCATTCCAAACGTTCAATACCCTCACTTTCCAGTGTGTCTGACACCTCAGCGATAGTGTCTGCGCTGGCGTTGTCGTCCATTAACAGAAAGTCGGGACCTACTGCACTCACAACACGATCCGGAATAATTTCCCTGCAATACCAGTGCCCTGTATCGTTACCGTGCGAAATAGATGCAGCCGTATTCGGCCGTTGTGCATAATGCCTGCCTACACCATAACGCCTAGGCAATATCGATCATTAGTATTCTGTGCTATGTAACGTGTTCACCTGTCTGTCCACACTAGCTGGTGGCCAGAATCACAAGTCGCAGTGAAACAGGACTCGTCGGAGAACATCACTTTGGATGGGTCCGCGCCGATAGCTGAGTGGTCAGCGTGACGCATTGCGGTCCTACGGTCCCAGGTTCGATTACCGGCTGGGTCGGAGATTTTCACCGCTCAAGGACTGGGTGATGTGCTGTCTTTATCATCATTTTATCTCCATCCGGCGCGCTGGTCGCTCAGTGTGGCATCGAAGACCTGCACCAAGGCAGCCGGACCTGCCTCGCAAGGGTTCTCCGGGCCAATGACGCCAAACACTCATTTTCATTTATATCACTCTGGATCTCTGTTGTTCACACCAACCAGTACGTTCGCGACACCAGCAAACTGTTACTCGACCATGGCGTAGTCGTGGTGCCAAGTATTTAACAACCTTCCGAGCATACAAACGTACCTGATTTAATCGTCGTGAAATACCGGTTGATCAAAAAGTCAGTATAAATTTAAAAAGTGAATAAATCACGGAATAATATAGATAGACAGGTACAAATTGACACACATGCTTGGAATGACATGGGGTTTTATTAGAACCCAAAAAATGTCCGACAGATGGCGCTTCATCTGATCAGAATAGCAATAATTAGCATAAAAAAGTAAGACAAAGCAAACATGATGTTCTTTACAGGAAATGCTCAATATGTCCACCATCATTCCTCAACAATAGCTATAGTCGAGGAATAATGTTGTGAACAGCACTGTAAAGCATGTCCGGAGTTATAGTGAGGCATTGGCGTCGGATGTTGTTTTTCAGCGTCCCTAGAGATGTCGATCGATCACGATAAACTTGCTACTTCAGGTAACCCCAAAGCCAATAATCACACGGACTGAGGTCTGGGGATCTGGGAGGCCAAGCATGACGAATGTGGCGGCTGAGTACACGATCATCAGCAAACGACACGCGCAAGAGATCTTTCATGTGTCTAGCAATAAGGGGTGGTTCTAATAACACCCCATGTCATTCCAAGCATGTATGTGGATGTTTACCTCTCTATCTACATTATTCCGTGGTTTATTAAGTTTTCGTATTTATACTGTCTCTTTGATCACCCGGTAGTTCTAGCAGAGATACGTGCTCCGCTAGCAGTTGCAGAGCCTGTCTATGAGTGAGATATCTGCTCCATTTCTTCACTAGTGCTACGTATGGACCCTCTTTCAGTGTGGCGGTCCGTTTGCTACCACCGACATCCTTCCACGTAACAATTACGGCTTCAGCGGTCTTTTTTTAGTCGCAAGATGCCACTTTTGGACACTTCCATTCCTTGGCCATAGTAAACCCACTTTCACCGTCTTCTAGCTGTCCAACTGCACTTACACGGTCGTAAGCACTCAGATGTCTTGCAGACATGTCGTACCATGCGGAATGTTGCACTAGTCGGTTCCACAACAACCTTCGTCAAATGTCGCACTGTGTCATCTGTCGAATCCATACAGAGCTTTCGTGAAAAGGCTTCGCTGCATTTCAGCCCCGCCCGCTACATTTCGTTTTACTATCATTGGTCAGGTGTAAACCGTGGATTTACTTTCAAAACCTTTTCTTAAGAAATAAAATGGCTCAAATGGCTCTGAGCACTATGGGACTTAACTGCTGAGGTCATCAGTCCCCTAGAACTTAGAACTACTTAAACCTAACTAACCTAAGGACATCACACACATCCATGCCCGAGGCAGGATTCGAACCTGCGACCGTAGCGGTCACGCGGTTCCAGACTGTAGCGCATAGAACCGTTCGGCCACTCCAGCCACCTTTTCTTAAGAATTTACTGTATTTACTAGCGATTCATCAAGAACATTAACACATTTAATCACACTATGTCGGCGTGGAAATAGTTGCCAGTGGGTAACTGATGTAAACAAATTAAATTTCTTTCAACAAATGGAAATTTTATTCCTAAAAGCCCCTTTTTTCTAACAGATTTAAAATTATATTCAGAATGCACCCTCTAAATATCAAGTTACAATTTAGTCAGAGGCACAAAGAACAATATTATGAGCTTTCGGACTGAGAACCTTGCCGCTCCCTTTTGACTCGGCCGTAGTCACGACCGCTCACAATAACCTCTGAAAGACTACACTGGTGGAAATCCGCAACATACCAGACTACTTTGAACTAAAAATTTTAACAACACACACAAGCACATAAACTATTCACCCCGTGTGAGGGATGGTACAAAACACTAACATTAAAAAAAATTAACTTGCCACCAAAGGTGCAGTTTGATTAAAAAAAAATCTCTTGCGGTGGTAGGGTGGCAATTTTATATACTAAAATGACTATTTAAATAAAAACCCATGAAATGCAGTCTTACATAAAAAAAATACAAACACGCTCTACATTACACATATACCGCCTCTCAAGATGATTGGCAAGATAAAAACGTATTTCAGGAATTCGGCCGTTACACTTCAAAGAATAAATTCGTTAACACCGAATCCGACAAACATGACAGAGGCAGCTATTAACGTACGGCAGACCGACAGACAGACACTAACTGCCTAACAAATTCGGACGAGAGACAGACGAGCAAGCTGGGGACGAGAGACTGACCAAGAAAACAAGTAGAATTTAACAAGTAAATGAAACGACATATCACTGATCACTTAACTTCTAATAAACTGCGATGTGTGGAGAAGACCTGGCGCAGCAGCCCAATGCTCTCCCGAACCGTCCGCTGCCAGCCGCCTCAACGGACGCAGGAAGGAGCGCCGATCTTCCGTCACCCGGCGTCGCAGCTCGCCCCGGCCAAACCGATGTTGTGGATTGACTCCTGTTGCTTTCGTGTCAGCCGCGATGTCACTTCACCTCCCCATACGGAGTGGCCCACTAGACTGACGTGGCGACCTCACATGCGCCGACGCTCAAGACGGACAAGTCATCTTGTGTCCCAGTGCGCGACCGACCAACCGATCGATACAATCGCCAATGACCACTGCCTGAACAAACTCGAGCAGCACTCCGGACGACAGACAGACACTGATTGCCCCACACTGACCCGGCTGACCAACGGATCCGCTGGCGGTCCGCAACCTCGTGGTCGTGCGGTAGCGTTCTCGCGTCCCACGCCCGGGTTTCCGGGTTCGATTCTCGGCAGGGTCAGGGATTTTCTCTGCCTCGTGATGACTGGGTGTTGTGTAATGTCCTTAGGTTAGTTAGGTTTAAGTAGTTCTAAGTTCTAGGGGACTGATGACCATAGATGTTAAGTCCCATAGTGCTCAGAGTCATCCGCTGGGGAGTTTTTTTTTCTTTATTGTTATTTTCATACCTGTACAATCAGGTAGGTTGTCAGCGGCATGCTACGCCGCTCTTCAGCCATAGAGTTGACAATGATATAACACAGAATGGAGATCCAGAATAAACACAGTGACAGGCAAAAAATAGTGGACACAGAAATACAAAAAAACACGGAGCCGTTCACACTCGACGATAACGACACTGAAAACATGTTGACACGGCGCACATAACACTGAGGAATCCGACGGCACAAGTGAACGTATGAGCGTGACGGTGGACAATAAAAACACAAAACGACGGCACACACACGCGAAACTGATGGCTATGATCTCCGGCGCGCGAATGTCCACAGAGCGTGTACGAGGAAGAAGGGGGAGTGGGAGGGAGAGGGGTGAGCAAGGATGCCAATGGCGGAGAAGACGGAAGTAGAAGATGGAGGAAGGGCTGGAGGGGAAGCCCGAGGGAGGAGTGGGGAGAAAGGGAGGAGGGAGGGAAGGGGGAGAGAAGGGAGGGAGGGTGCCCAAAGGAACAAACACACGAAGAAGGAGGGAGGATCAAAGTTGGTAGGAGGTGTAGATACAGGGGAGGAGGGCATCATCAGGGAGGGGGAGCTGGCGGAAGCCACCTTGGGAGAGGGTAAGGAGGGTGGAGAGGTGGAGAGCAGGTGGGACATGGGAATACTGGCGCGGCCGCTGGCGAGCTCAAAGCGCCCCTTAAATACACGTGAACAGGCAACCTTTCCCGTTTCCCAACAGAGGGAGACACCAAAGCTGGATTGCCACAGCGGCGCCACCGCCAAAAACGGAGAGCGACTACTTCACACTAAGCGCTGGGTCGCGCTCTTCAAAACAGCAATTTTTACCACGGCTCAAGGTGCTCCATAGTAATTGTCGGTTGTTCCATAGCAAGTGGGTTATTTCTGAGCAAGTGTCAGTTGTGGTCAAGCAATGTGATACTCTCGCCTGCCAGCAGCCGCCTTACCCGTTGTGATGGGCGAGTGAGAGGAACGAGTGTGGCCGTGTTGCACAGGACGCGGCCGACGAGGACGGTGATGGCGCGGAGAGAGGGGGGCGCGGCCGGCGGCGCTGGCAGCTGAGCCGCGAGGAGGCTGCGACGGGCAACGAGCGCCTGCGCGCCGTCCTCTGGAAGGTGGCCTACAAGCAGCTGGCGCCCGGCGAGTGGAAGCGCCTCGCGCACCACTGGGCCTTCACCGACGAGCAGATCAAGGCCATCGAGCACCAGTACACCGGTAAGGCCTGCGCCGCTTCACACTGTCTCTACTTCTTACACTCACGGAACTGGAAGGTGTTATTACGTATATTGATAACACTGGTCAACACTCATTTTCTTGCCAAGGATATTTGAGTGGCTTTAGGATGGGTTAGTGGTGCTGAGGACGAATATAGCAACCATTTATGCAGTTTGGCTCTAGTTTTTGAGATAATGCATGATTTATTCAAAAAATTAGAAAAAATTGCTAACACTGAACTCGAGCGCTACAAACTACAATGAAAAAAGAAAATAATCTTTATAAATAGCTTCTATGAAAACCTGATAGGCATTTGTCCACGTATAAAACATAATTGAAAAGTTTCTCTATAAGTATATCATTTACCGTCCATGACGAACCGCTTCCTGCACGCTTTCCTTTTATAGGTCTCTTCAGAACAGTCACGTTGCAGATTCCAGCAATAATCTGCCATCATATGCCTGTCCCATCTTCCTTTATATCTTTCCTCTATTCCTTTCATATCTTGATGGAACCGCTCTCCTTGTTCCTCACTGAAATCACCTAGATTACGAGGAAATCGATCCAAGTGGCTGTGAAGGAAGTGCAATTTTATGCTCATGTTAGCTCCTAAGTTTTGAAAGTTAGTGAGCATGTTTTTGACCAGTTCCTCGTAATTGGGAGCTTTATGATTGCCCAAAAAACATTTTACAACAGCGACAAAACTGTTCCAGGCCGATGCTTCAGTGACAGTCATGACACTTGTAAAATTGGTATCGTTGATGAGCCTGCGAATTTGAGGACCATCAAATATTCCTGCCTTAAGTTTTTCACTACTGAGTCCAGGGAACGTATTGCAGATGTATGTGAAGCAATTACCATTTCTGTCTAAAGCTTTGGTGAATTGCTTCATTAGTCCTAACTTAATATGTAATGGTGGAAGAACAATCTTGTCCCTACTAACCAGAGGTTCATTAATGATGTTTGCTTCACCAACAGCCATATGTTCCCTTGGAGGCCATGTTTTCTGCTTCCAATGTTCGTGCTTTGCCCTACTATCCCACATGCAGATAAAACATGGGTGCTTTGTGTATCCACTTTGTTGTCCAAGCAAGAAGTTCACCATTTTCAAATCAACACAAATCAACCACTGGTGCTGCATATACTGAATTTTCTGCAGAACCATCTTGATGTTAGCATATGCTTCACAAAGTTTTGTTGAGTGGGCAATTGGAATAGATGCGTAACGATTGCCATTGTGTAGGAGAACACATTTTAAACTTCTAGTGGAACTGTCTATGAAGAGACGCCAGTCCTCTGGTCTATATTCCGGCAGCCCCAATTCAAGTAAAAGTCCAGGTATATTGCTGCAATACACTATAACCTCTTCTTGGTTGAAGTATGGAAGAAGGTTTTCTTCTCTCGTCCGGTAAGCTGTTATTTTAACACTTGGATGAAGACAGTTCTTTTCCTTAAGCCTGGATGCTAAGAGTTCTGATGCTTGCTTTGAAAGATTGAGTTCTCGTATCAAGTCACTGAGCTCCTTCTGGTCGAACTGCTGGGGTTGCGTCTCACGTCCTTCGTATTCCGAACCACTACTTGTACATTCCTCGCCGTGCACATCGTCATCTGATGATGTTAGCGTGGGTAATGTTGTGAAGGTTGGTACAGGAACATCGTTGCTGTGCACCACCGGTCTTCTTGCTGACTCCAAATCGGGATATTCCCACTTTCGTTTTTTGAACCTATTAAAACCTTTCACATTAACAATGCAAAAATAGCAATCATCTGTATGGTTCTTCTGCTCTCGCCATACCATAGGCACTCCGAAGTTTAAGCTTTTCCTTTTTCGTTTTGTCCACTGCCGTAAGCACTCCACACAGCATTTACAAACTTTATGGGGTGCCCACGCCTTGTCTTGATCTCCAAGTTTAATTCCGAAATATGCCAGATACGCTTCCTTCACAAAAGGAGTGATAATCTTCCTGTTCTTTTGAAGAACGTATTCACCACAAATGTAGCAGAACTCATCTGGATGGTGCACGCAAAGACGGCGTGAAGAACTCATGTTTTCCTAAAACAAAATTGCACAAATACTACATATTATGCAGAACTTTCTTGTATTTGCATGTCAATCACATCCAACAAACATCATTAATTGTTTTGTGTGAAATGAATACTCACCTCTTATTTGCTACGTCACGATGAAAAGGTTCTATCTCCTTGAAGCTGCACTGCACATGTGTGAGACTTTCGACCATCGCCATTTTTCTTGTTTACTATGTTTGCATGATGTAATCCTCAACCACACAGATGCACTCCCTGAGCACAATTGTTTAATAAAGATAGTACAATATCACTAATTAAAAAACAGGTAGCAAATACATTACACCATATATGGACCCTGCAGTCGATATTATCCACATGAAACTCTCATTTCCACAAACAACCTATATCTCAAAAACCAGAGCCAATTTGGAAAAAGTACAAATATACTCGGAATGAGTATCATAACAATATCCCATTTTCGTTCAAACTTCCCTGGCAACGAAAAAAAAATTGTATTTTGTAGAGCTGTGTAATTGTTACTTGTGGACCTTCTGACAGCAACTGAATAAAACACAATTTTAGTGCCATACGCGTTTCGCTTGTATTTTCTACAAGGCATCATCAGTGGCCTGGAATATGTACATATGTTAGCTATTTAATTTACATTTTTGTCCTGTGCCTATAGGTTATAAACAGTTCTGGTGGCTGGTATTTGCTATTAAGTAGTAATGTTTTTAACTATACTTACAGGTTGCGTGGACAATTTCTTACATATTACGCTCCTGTTGCATTTTTGGTGTTGTTCTTCTTCTTATGAATGCCAATTTGCGATTTTTTCTCACATTCCACAGCACTATGAACTGAACGCTTGTTTCAATGCAATGTTTTGGTTTCTGTCGCCGACTGCCAAATGTTTTTGCCAAAGATCGAATGTTATTGCCAAACTTTCGAGTGTAATTATTGAAGTATCTGTGATCTGTTCGTGTATGTATATGTGTGTGCGTCTGTGTATGTGTGTGTGTGTGTGTGTGGGTGGGTGGGTGGGTGGGTGTGCTATTGCTATGGTGCGGTATTTTTTTTTTTTTGCCTCTGCTTATGTGTGTGTGTGTGTGTGTGTGTGTGTGTGTGTGTGTGTGTGTGTGTGTATGTGTGTGTGTGTATGTGTGTATTTGTGTCTGTGTTTATGTATGTGTATGTGTATTTTGGTGTGGTATTATTTATTTATTTATTTATTTATTGTGGGCTGTGTGTGTGTGTGTGTCCAGATGTTTGTAGCATGATGGTTATGGTGTTTTAAATGCTCTGCAGATGTGGAATGCTTTGTTTCATACTTCCAACGTCTGATATGTTCTTTGTATCTTGTTTCAAAATTCCTGCATGTCATGCCTATGTATACTGCAATACATCACACAGCATGAAACAAACCATTCCACATTTGCACGGCATTTAAAACACCATAACCATCATCCTACAAACATGGAACAAGCAATGAAAATAATGAGAATAAGCAACCATGACAAACATCTTATACAAATGCAAGAAAGCTTCCACATCCTGAAAGCCATAGCAGAAAACAAACATGTCATAAATGAACAAACACACATCACCACAGGCTCAAGCTCCCTACTACACTTCATAAAGGAAATGATAATATAAAGCAAAAAACTCTTCCCCACACCATCCGGACAGACAAACACACACACACACACACACACACACACACACACACACACACACACAGTCCCACAAAAAAAATTATACCACACCAAAATACACATACACATACATACACACAGACACACACACACACACAAACACACACACATAACCAGAGCCAAAAGAAAATACCACACCATAACACACACACACATACACAAACGCACACACATATGGATACACGAACAGATCACAGATATTTCAATAATTACACTCGAAAGTTTGGCAAAAACATTCGATCTTTGCCAAAAACATTTGACAGCCGGCAACAGAAACCAAAACATTGAATTGAAACAAGCGTTGAAATTATCCACGCAACCTGTAAGTATAGTTAAAAACATTACTACTTAATAGGAAATACCAGCCACCAGAACTGTTTATAACACATAGGTACAGGACAAAAATGTAAATTAAATAGCTAACATATGTACATATTCCAGGCCACTGACGATGCCTTGTAGAAAATAAAGGCGAAACGCGTATGGCACTAAAATTGTGTTTTATTCAGTTGCTGTCAGACGGTCCATCAGTAAAAATTGTCAATATACCGTAATATTACCCGCAACTGAGGAAGACAGGACTACAAAAGCAGTAAAGTGTTACACCAGTGTGGTCAGATGTTCCTCACTGCACCACTGGTCTGTAGGGCGCGGGTACCATACGCTCCCATCAGCTCGCTCGCGAACCGGCGAAGCTGGTGTAGGCTACCCACTAGGCATTAAGATTACCGATAGGTAAGGAACGGAAAGGAAAGGGAAAGAACTAATGATACCAGCTGCATCGGGATTTTGTCCAGAATCAGTGCCGATGAGTGAAAATGTGTGCTGGACCATGATTCGAGACTGGACTCACCTGCAAAACTTGATGCCAATATTATGGAAATGGAAGAGGATGTAGATGCAGCTGAAATGGGAGATACGATACTGCGTGAAGAGTTTGACAGAGCACTGAAAGACCTAAGTCGAAACAAGGCCCCGGGAGTAGACAACATTCCATTGGAACTACTGACTGCCTTAGGAGAGCCAGTCCTGCCAAAACTCTACCATCAGGTGGGCAAGATGTATGAGACAGGCGAAATACCCTGAGACTTCAAGAAGAATATAATAATTCCAATCCCAAAGAAAGCAGGTGTTGACAGATGTGAAAATTAACGAACTATCAGTTTAATAAGTCACAGCTGCAGAATACTAACGCGAATTCTTTACAGACGAAAGCTTTTGACAATGTTGACTGGAATACTCTCTTTCAAATTCTAAAGGTAGCGGGGGTAAAGTACAGGGAGTGAAAGGCTATTTACAATTTGTACAGAAACCAGATGGCAGTTATAAGAGTCGAGGGGCATGAAAGGGAAGCTGTGGTTGGGAAGGGAGTGAGACAGGTTTGTAGCCTCGCCCCGATGTGATTCAATCTGTATATTGAGCAAGCAGTAAAGGAAACAAAAGAAAAATTCGGAGTAAGAATTAAAATCCATGCAGAAGAAATAAAAACTTTGAGGCTCGCCGATGACACTGTAATTCTGTCAGAGGCAGAAAAGGACTTGGAAGAGCAGTTGAACGGAATGCACAGTGTCTTGAAAGGAGTATATAAGATGAACTTCAACAAAGGCAAAACGAGGATAATTGATGTAGTCGAATTAAATCGAGTGATGCTGAGGGAATTAGATTAGGAAATGAGACACTTAAAGTAGTAAAGGAGTTTTGCTATCTGGGGAGCAAAATAACTGATGATGCTCTGAGTAGAGAGGATATAAAATGTAGACTGGCAATGGTAAGGAAAGCGTTTCTGAAGAAGAGAAATTTGTTAACATTGAGTATAGATTTAAGTGTCAGAAACTCGTTTCTGAAAGTATTTTTATGGAGTGTAGCCATTTATGGAAGCGAAACATGGACGATAAATAGTTTGGACAAGAAGAGAATAGAAGCTTTCGAAATGTGGTGCTACAGAAGATTGCTGAAGATTAGATCGATAGATGACATAACTAATGAGGAGGTATTGAATAGGATTGGGGAGAAGAGGAGTTTGTGGTACAACTTGACAAGAAGAAGGGACCGGTTGGTAGGACATGTTCTGAGGCATCAAGGGATCACAAATGTAGCATTGGAGGGCAGCGTGGAGGGTAAAAATCATAGAGGGAGACCAAGAGATGAATACACTAAGCAGATTCAGAAGGATGTAGGTTGCAGTAGGTACTGGGAGATGAAGAGGCTTGCACAGGATAGAGTGGCGTGGAGAGCTGCATCAAACCAGTCTCAGGACTGAAGACCACAACAACAACACACTACGCAGTTATGTTAGCCACTGCGCCCCTCTGACACAGTGTTCATGGACTATCTCGGCACTATCCCCAGCTGACCAACACTAGAGAGCTTGTATACAGAGAGAGTGGCCATAGGTGAAGTTGCCCGTGATTGGTTGATAAGCTTTGGCGCCATTTTTATGCCAAACGTCTCTCACGCTTCCTATGTTCGCCGTGCTTTTGAGTTGAAGTACCCGCATCTCGTGGTCGTGCGGTAGCGTTCTCGCTTCCCACGCCCGGGTTCCCGGGTTCGATTCCCGGCGGGGTCAGGGATTTTCTCTGCCTCGTGATGGCTGGGTGTTGTGTGCTGTCCTTAGGTTAGTTAGGTTTAAGTAGTTCTAAGTTCTAGGGGACTTATGACCACAGCAGTTGAGTCCCATTGTGCTCAGAGCCATTTGAACCATTTTTTTGAGTTGAAGTTCAGAGGACTTTTGGAAACGATTAAAAGGTATTTGAATTATTGAGAGACTTGTCATGCGTTGTGCATGCATATCGTTTTTAGTACGTAATTAGCGTTTGCGATCTTAAATACGAGTTGAAATAATGAAGCGTTTTGTGATGAAGTCGGTAGGCCTACATGTTTGAAGTGAACACGTTAATAATTGTACAGTATTGTTTTTGACATCTGTAATTCGTTCCGCAGACGTTCGTAAACGATGCCAGGTTGTGCTGCATTTGGTTGTTCCTATAGAGGCGAAGGTTGATTTCGCATGTAGCATCACAAGCTTTTCTGAAGCGAATATCTGACAATCCTTACTGGAAACGGAAAGTTCCTGTAATTGTTGTATCATGCTCATTCGACTTTATAGCGTCAAACTTTATTTCGTTCCGAATCAGAACACAGGCATTGCTTTGGTTTCAGTATTATTGCCTGACTGTTGACGCAGGCAAGGTGTAAGCACATTTTCCGCAGTTGTCGTGGTTGCTGAATCATTATTCGTAGTAAATAATTGTAGGTACTCTCGAAGACAGTTTTTAATAGGCCTACTTACTGTGGGGTAGAAGGGATGCGGTAGTTTTCTTGTTATATTTGGTCGTTATTACAGTAGCCTACATTAACATTACCTGATTTTTGTAATCTTTTTCGTTTCTTATCTACGAGAGGTATTCAGTATATATATATATATATATATATACAGGGTGAGTCACCTAACGTTACCGCTGGATATATTTCGTAAACCACATCAAATACTGACGAACCGATTCCACAGACCGAACGTGAGGAGAGGGGCTAGTGTGATTGTTTAATACAAACCATACAAAAATGCACGGAAGTATGTTTTTTAACACAAATCTACGTTTTTTTAAATGGAACCACGTTAGTTTTGTTAGCACATCTGAACATATAAAAATACGTAATCAGTGCCGTTTGTTGCATTGTAAAATGTTAATTACATCCGGAGATATTGTAACCTATAGTTGACGCTTGAAACCTCCGACGTTCAGTTGCGTGTTGTAACAAACACGGGCCACGGCCGTGAGCAGCATCTGCAGGGACACGTTTACGATGACGACCGTGTTTACGAGTGTGACTGTAGTGCACTGTTGTGGTTTGGTCTAGCTGTCGCAGTGTCCGCATGTAGCGCTTGCTGCTATTGTTATTCTGCATTCGTCTCCGCTCGCAGACCAACTGTAGTACACCGTGTTCCCAGACGTCTGTGATAGTGTAGTGTTGTAGGAACTGTGACCATGGTGTACTCGAACTCTGAAAAGGCGGAGATGATACTCATCTATGGCGAGTGTCGACGAAATGCAGCTGAAGCCTGCAGGGTGTATGCAGAACGGTACCCGGACAGAGAGCATCCAACGTGCCGCACATTGCAAAACATCTACCGCCAACTGTATGCAACAGGTATGGTCGTAGCACGCAAATGGGGTCCGTAACAGGCCCGTCACAGGAGAAGCGGGTGCAGTTGGTGTGTTAGCTGCTGTTGCCATGAACCCACACGAGTACACCCACACGAGTACACGGGACATTGCGAGTGCCGGTGGACTGAGTCAAAGTAGTGTCATGCGCATACTGCATCGACACCGCTTTCACCCGTTTCATGTGTCGCTACATCAGCAATTACATGGTGATGACTTTAATCATCGAGTGCAATTCTGTCAATGGGCATTAACAGAGAATGCGTTGCAGTTCTACCTGTTTACCGATGAAGCGGGTTTCACAAACCACGGGGCAGTGAATCTACGGAACAAGCATTACTGGTCCGTGGACAATCCTCGCTGGCTCAGACAGGTAGAGCGACAGCGACCGTGGACTGTAAATGTATGGTGCGGAATCATTGGCGACCACCTCATTGGTCCTCACATCATTGCAGGGGCCCAAACAGCTGCAACATACATCGCGTTTCTACAGAATGATCTGCCAACGTTGCTCGAAAATGTCCCACGGGAAACGCGTCGACGTATGTGGTATCAGCATGATGGTGCACCTGCACATTCCGCAATGAACACTAGGCTGACCCTTGACAGGATGTTCGATGGGCGTTTCATAGGACGTGGAGGACGCATAAATTGACCAGCCCGTTCTCCTGATCTTACACCTGTGGACTTCTTTCTGTGGGGTACGTTAAAGGAGAATGTTCACCGTGATGTGCCTACAACCCCAGAGGATATGAAACAACGTACTGTGGCAGCCTGCGGCGACATTACACCAGATGTACTGCGGCGTGTACGACATTCATTACGCCAGATATTGCTCAAAAAAATGGGTCAAATGGCTCTGAGCACTATGCGACTTTTCTGAGGTCATCAGTCACCTAGAACTTAGAACTAATTCAACCTAACCAACCTAAGGACATCACACACATCCATGCCCGAGGCAGGATTCGAACCTGCGACCGTAGCGATCGCTCGGCTCCAGACTGTAGCGCCTGGAACCGCACGGCCACTCCAGCCGGCCCAGAAATTGCAATTGTGTGCAGCAAATGATGCCCACCACATTGAACATCTATTGGCCTGACATGTCGGGACACACTCTATTCCACTCCGTAATTGAAAACGGAAACCACGTGTATACGTGTACCTCACCCCTCATGGTAATGTACATGTGCGTCAGTGAAAAAGACCAATAAAAAGGTGTTAGCATGTGGACGTAATGTGCTGTTCCAGTCTCTTCTGTACCTAAGGTCCATCACCGTTCCCTTTGGATCCCTACGTAATTCGGTGCTCTCCGATACACACGATCGAACAGCGGAGGAGTGGCACTCAAGCATCAACTTTAGGTTACAAAATCTCCGGATGTAATTAACATTTTACAATGCAACAAACGGCACTGATTACGTATTTGCTTATATGTTCAGATGTGCTAACAAAACTAACAGGGTTCCATTTAAAAAAATTAGGTTTGTGTTAAAAAACATACTTCCGTGCATTTTTTTATGGTTTGTATTAACCAGTTACACTAGCCCCTCTCCTCACGTTCGGTCTGTGGAATCGATTCGTCAGTATTTGATGTGGTTTACGAAATATATCTAGCGGTAATGTTAGGTGACTCACCCTGGCGTAAGCAGTTGTTTACTTGTGACATGCAAAAAGTTTGAAGATGTGATAAGAAGTACTAATACGTCTCACACTTTTTGCGTGTCACAAGTAAACAACTGCTTACGACTTTCATTCATCTGACGTAATACAGGTACGTCAAATCTTTACCGTTATGCACTTCTGTTACAAAACAAATGCTATACACTATATTTCTTTATTTACATTACTTTCATTGGAATATGTCTAGTAAACGAACTTTAAAGGAGATAAATGCAAGTAACGAATAATTTTTACAGCCACTGTATCAAATTTTCCTGTGCTGTACGTAGTAGGCTACTATGAGTATATTATAGATGTAAAGAAAGGCATTTAACGAATGATTTCGCCATATTGTCTTGTGCTTTTGATTCGGTGAGTGTGTACTCCACTACTGCCCATTCAAACGTCGCGCCTGCAGTTTCGCAGAAAAATTGCCTCCGTATCGTCCGGGTGGCCACTCTCTCCCTATACAGGCTCTCTAACCAATACTCCCGCCTAGCATCACCTGTCCGCGGTCGACGTCCATGTCATCCATGCTAACAGACTTTAGATTGTCGTTAGAGGTCGAATATAAATATGCATCCGCAGTGAAGGTTTTTTGAATGTGTGGTGTCTGTTCTTTCGGACATGCTTTCATACAATTCCCTCGCCTCGACTCACAAGTCCCTAATGGCAATGGTTCAATCTTTCTTAAAGCTCGAAAGATGGAGATAACCTGTACGTGTACAACCACGGGGTATCTGTCATGATCTCCGCGCGACCGCTACGGTCGCGAGGTCGAATGCTGCCTCCGGCGTGGATGTGTGTGATGTCCTTAGGATAGTTAGGTTTAAGTAGTTCTAAGTTCTAGGGGACTGATGACCTAAGATGTTAAGTCCCACACTACTCAGAGCAGTTTGAATCATTTTTTGTCATGATCTCCATCTGAAATGTTCCAGTAACTTCAGACACGCCAGACAGTCTTCACACCTTTCATCTATAAGTATGGCTTTTATATTCACTGAAAATGTTGAAAAAAGGCACGCACATGATTAAATGTTAATCAGCATATTCCACTAGCATGGAAATACTGGAGTACAATTTTGCAGCGTTCGCCGAAGGACTTCATGGAGTAACACTGTCCATTTCCATCAATGTAACTACTTAATCTCTTAGAATTATAGAATAAAGATATTGACAGGCATCTTTACAATTAAGGGCTATCTTTACAATTAATATGAATATGGGAGGTAAAGTATGGCCTCAATACAAGTGTCAAATGGTTCAAATGGCTCTGAGGTCATCAGTCCCCTAGAACTTAGAATTACTTAAACCTAACTAACCTAAGGACATCACACACATCCATGCCCGAGGCAGGATTCGAGCCTGCGACCGTAGCGGTCGCGCGGTTCCGGGCTGTAGCGTCTAGAACCGCTCGGCCACTTCGGCAGGCCCAATACAACTGTCGCTCAAACGGAATGCAGTAGGATGTGCCGTACATCAGAGCTGGTTGAAGGATGGAGCTGAATTTTAGCAATGAGAGCGTAAACAAAAATTCTGGCTAAAGAACATTTATTTGATCGGTAAGTTTAATTACACACATGAATATGTGTAATTAGTAATATGATGGTTGCTGTTGCCTGCAATCTATTACGCCGTATATTAATTACACCTAGAACTTTGGAACGTCCCCTCTGAAAAAATTATGAAAGTCTGTGCTGATAAACTTCTACGTTATTTGATTTTCAAACAGCTGAGCAAATCTGAACGTACTCAGACATTTCCCTCTTCACTTATTCTGATCATCATTAAACTTACACACAAAAATTTTAGCGCAACGCCGTGTGGCTTTCAATAATCCCTACTAAAGAATGGACCTGACTAACAATAACCCATACCTTTCATGAATCACTTACCGCAAAAAAATCCTCGTTACTCGAACTACTGCACTACAGCGAGCTCCAATACTGCCAGCTAAATAAAAGATTCTAACTACTGAAAGCAGTAACCACTGATAGGCATAGTTATCAAATGGAAGATTTTGAAAGAGAACAAACAATGTCTTTACCTTAATAGCGTTCAAAAAGCCATAATATATGTATATTATTTTGTGACATCCAATTAAACAAATTTCCTTTTTCTGACGGACAGACATCCAGATCGTCCGCTCGAAACTTTAACATCTCTCCCCCCACATCCACCACTGCTGGTGGCTCACCTCCAATTGCACAACGCTTCGTGCTGTCCACATCCAACTGCCTAACACTTCAATAGTGAATATCCCAACAATGCCAACCAGCCACAGACTGCACACAGCACAGTCAGTGATTTTCATACTGAGCGCTACGTGGTGTTACCAACATAAAAACCTAAACAGCCTACTTACAACTTTACTTTGTAGTCCCCTGCAAGGTCGATAATCTATGGAAGAGGAATGATCAAAGGATGGTTTATTCAAACACTTACATTCACATGCACTTGAGAGACTAACTGGGAGGAAAAGGAATAAAAACTTTCACCACAGCACACGTGGGTAGCAAGAGCTGTTCCCTTGATTTTAACATACGGCATAAATGAATAAAATGTCTATTAAAGTATATTGCTATAAAAATGAGGCATAAATAAGAATCACAGCTAATTCCACTATTTTACAGCGGAAGATCACTGTGGCCTTGGCACTGTAGATTTTCTCATTAGATCACGACCACGTGGTCCTCACAAACAAAAGCGTGCACAAGGAAAGTTATCAGGTGAGACGAACTGCACAAAATTCAATGATAAACTCACGTAAATCATACGCAATATATATGCTCTCACGAAAGGGATACTAAACGAAATGAACTGAATCACAATAAACTCAACACGACCCCACGTGTTTGATTGACAGTTCAACTGAACGATAACCTACACCGTCCCTGGATTTTACGGCATTTAACACTCGTGAATTAGTATGTAAAATTTGTCACACGCGATAATAAACTATGAACGATTTAAGGAATCGTTTACTTTGACTAGCTTTGAAAAACCTACACAAAACACAACATTAACTTCTCATCGAAAAGGCACACTTACCGCCAGTAGGTCTCACTCGTCTCGCGTCCCACGGAGCACTCCACGTGCATTCGCCCTGCAACCAAAACCGCTCCCCACACCCACGAAGTGTCCAGAGGAACCCCTATTGTGGTGCCAACTTATACAAAAGTTTCGTCCAAGGCAAACAGAAACCTCTTTTCTATCTGATACGTGTTTCCTACAGTTGGCTGTTCTGACACAGTGGCACACGGATCTACACACTGAAATCCTTGCACACTCTAATTCATACATTCAACAAGAAAAGGAAAGAATAGACATTGAAATATGGTACTTAAAAGTATGAAACATGCATGTGGGGCTCCGAAAGTACCAATAGCCTAATGAAATATTAAAACGAAATATGGATAGTATACCGTGGCCACCACAAACACACTCAGGTGCTCAGCCTTTCCCTTTTCCTGTTTATTTCTATGGTAATAGACCGTTTGCACCAACAATTGAGGTTCCAGAGGCAAACAGATGAAGCTGTGTGGTATGGCAAAATCTTGAAGCGGGTCATGCAGAGACCCTTCAGTATACAGGGTGATTCAAAAAGAATACCACAAATTTAAAAATGTGTATTTAATGAAAGAAACATAATATAACCTTCTGTTATACATCATTACAAAGAGTATTTAAAAAGGTTTTTTTTTCACTCAAAAACAAGTTCAGAGATGTTCAATATGGCCCCCTCCAGACACTCGAGCAATATCAACCCGATACTCCAACTCGTTCCACACTCTCTGTAGCATATCAGGCGTAACAGTTTGGATAGCTGCTGTTATTTCTCGTTTCAAATCATCAATGGTGGCTGGGAGAGGTGGCCGAAACACCATATCCTTAACATACCCCCATAAGAAAAAATCGCAGGGGGTAAGATCAGGGCTTCTTGGAGGCCAGTGATGAAGTGCTCTGTCACGGGCTCCCTGGCGGCCAATCCATCGCCTCGGGTAGTTGACGTTCAGGTTTATACCAACGTTTAATACACCACCTATCAGGAGGTTTAACACCATACTTCGTTCGAAATGCACGCTGAACAACTGTCGTCGATTCACTTCTGCCGTACTCAATAACACAAAAAGCTTTCTGTTGAGCGGTCGCCATGTTAGCATCAACTGACGCTGACGCCTAGTCAACAGCGCCTCAAGCGAACAAATGTACAACTAAATGAAACTTTATAGCTCCCTTAATTCGCCGACAGATAGTGCTTAGCTCTGCCTTTTGTCGTTGCAGAGGTTTAAATTCCTAAAGTTGTGGTATTCTTTTTGAATCACCCTGTACATCCAACACAAATAGGTCATGAGGATCCCAGGTTTGCAAAGCACTTTAGCCTGTTCTCCTTTTTTATTACCAGTTCAGCTTCCATTCACATTCGCTCTACTTCGCGAGTATGACCTTGCTGGTGACATCAACATTTTCGACCTTCAAAAAAAATGGTTCAAATGGCTCTGAGCACTATGGAACTCAACTGCTGTGGTCATAAGTCCCCTAGAACTTAGAACTACTTAAACCTAACTAACCTAAGGACATCACACACATCCATGCCCGAGGCAGGATTCGAACCTGCGACCGTAGCGGTCGTGCGGTTCCAGGCTGTAGCGCCTTTAACCGCTCGGCCACTCCGGCCGGCTTTTTCGACTTTCGATTCTGAAGAGTACTTAAATACAGTTTAAAAAGTTAGTTTAACGCCAAAAGAAATAATGCTGGATCGTGGTATCCAGAAACGTAGTGGACTCGATAACAGTGCTCCTTGACCCACTCACCGCCCTGTAGAAGTCTGAAGAGCATCCTGAAATTGCCTCACCAGTGCCCTCCTGTAGTCAGATGTACGTCTGCGTATGTGCGTGCCGCGTAAAGGCATATTTGACGATTCCGTGGTTACTCTGCAATGAATAGTTTGCTGATCAGGTGACACATTATTACACGCTATACATTTCCATTAAAGCTATCACGCATCCGTTCTTAACTGTCATGTGGGTATTGTGAGCCCGATTTTCAACGTTATGCTGAATGATATTTCGCGAAATTAATTACTTTGCCTTTGTCACACGGCACAACATTTTGAAGAAACTCAAAGTATTTATTAGTGCTGTTCAATATTCAATATTTCAGTCGCAAACACGTGTCGCAATAGCCTGTCTGTAGGTAGCAGCTTTCGCAAGGTCTATACGTAAAGCACATGCTGCACAGTTGTTATAAGCATCTGAAGTTCCCACGCGGTCTATCAAGTAGACTTCCTACGTGTGTGCATGAAGTTACGGTACGCTTCCTTCAGCTGTTCATTAGAAATGAGCCATCATGTTATACAGCTCTCCATCTACAACTACACACGTAATCCATAAGCGACCGTATGGTGCGTGGCGGAAGTACCCACTCGCGAACAGAGCGAGGGAAACATGACTGTCTTTATGCCTCGTGTCATGATCCTTACGCGAAATATACATTTGCGGCAGTAAAATAGCCCTATACTCGGTATCGATGCCGGTCCTCTAAATTATCTCAATAGCATTCTTTGAAAAGAACGTCCCGTCCACTTCAGGGATTTCCATTCAATTTCTTCAAACGTCTCCATAATACCTGCACGTTCTTCGAAACTACCCGTAAAAAATCTAGCAGCCCGCCTCCGAATAGTTCGATGTCTTCCTTTAATCCGATCTGATGCGGATCCCAAACGCTCGAGCATATCTCTAGAATAGTTCGCACCAACGTCCTATATGTGGTCTCCTTTACAGATGAACCATACTTTCCCAAAATTGCCCCAATGAACCGAAGTGACCATTCACTTTCCCTACCGCTGTCCTCACTCGCTCATTCTATTTCATATAGCTTTGTAACGTCACGCCCAGATATCACAGGACTGAAAAAAAAATATTTTTTGAAAGTTGTTTGAAATTTGGTAACTGACTTTTATGTACTTTTCAGCGTTGATTTCAAAAATTCCATCCATTTTTTTCTATTACGTCAGGTTCTCACAAAAAAGGGAGTATTTTTGGGTATAATAACAAAATTTAAGCACTTTATCACATTTTTCCAACGTCATAAAATTTTATTTTATTTATAAATCATGTTCTACATTTCCAGTACACTTCCATTTCTCTTTAAGCTCATAAGTCCTTATAATAACGCTTTCGCTTTCTGTCGAAGCTTCTTTTACTGCTTTTCCGACTGTGGAATCGTTGAGGGTCATCTCTTTTTATCATCCAGCAGTAGTCCACTACGATGTGTACGTTCCATCTTCCTTGATATCTTCTTTCCATTTCTTCGATGTCTTGGTGGAATCTTTCGCCCTGCTCTTCACTTACACCACCAAGGTTTACAGGAAAGTAGTCAAGATGTGATAAGAGAAAATGAACTTTGATGCTCATGTTAATGCCCAGCTTCTTAAAGTTGTCGAGCATGTCTGCAACGATTGTCTTGTAGTTTGGATCTCTTTTGTTTCCTAGGAAACCGGTAACAACTAATTTAAAATTGTCCATGCTGCCTTTTCTTTTGTTTCCATTTTATCCACAAAGTTGGGATCTGTCATTAGTTTTCTAATGTCTGGTCCGACAAAGATTCCTTGCTTTACCTTTGCCTCGGATAAACCAGGAAACTGTCCTCAAAGATATCTGAAACACTCCCCTTCCGTTGGCAATGCCTTAACAAATTGTTTCATCAGCCCCTACTTAATGTGAAGTGGAGGAAGTAGCACCTTTTTGGGATCCACCAGGCTTTTCCTCTCAACATTTTTAACCCCTACCTCTAAGGTTTTTCTCAGGGGTAAAGCTTTTTTAATGTAGTGTTGCTTTCTGTCCCATTCATAGAGACAGCAATGTAACTCAGTATAGCCCTTTTGTTGACCAAGCAGCATTGAAATCACCACATAGTGTCCATTTGCGGTCTGAAAAGCATAGTCTGCTTAAAACCAGTCCAAGATTTTCGAAACATTCTTTTTAGTGAACCCAGTGTCCAACTGGTATAGAAGCATACTTATTACCATTGTGTAGAAGTACTGCTTTAAGGCTTCTCTTTGAACAATCAATAAAAAGTCTCCACTCATCAGGAGCATATGCTGTTTCGAAACGTGCCATAAGTCCAGGAACATCACTGCAAAACACCAGGTCACCTTCTTGAGAGAAGAAAGATACAAACTCCTTTTCGCTCGATCGATACCAAGGAAAGGATGTACCCGGAGCCAACATATGTTTATCTTTCAATCTGGATTCTAAAACCTCTACCGATTCTTTAGAAACGCCTAGGTCTCTAACTAAATCGTCCAGTCCAGATTGTGAGAATGGAATGGGTTGTGTCAGCATCGTAGCAATCTCTGTCTTGTTCAGTATCGTGGTCATCTACATCATCCAAACTATCTGGAGGAGAGGGTACTGGTACTTCAGGTCCATGAGCAACAGGGCGAATGGCTGATTGAATGTTAGGGTAATAAATATCCTTTTTGTTTTTCAGATTGAAACCTCGGTCATTAGATGAACAAAAATAGCAGTGATCACTATCATTTTTGGGCTCCCTCCAAACCGTTAGAATCCCAAAATGTAAGGAGTGCTTTTTACGTTGAAACCATTGTCTCAGTTCTTGAACATACACTGAACAAACTTTGTGTGGGGCCCAAGGCTTATCTTCTTCGCCTTTCTACCAAAATAGGCGAAGGATACTTTTTAACAAAATCGGAAATGTTTCTTTGTTGCTTTTTAAAGGTATATTTACCACAAATGTAGCAGAAGCAATCTGGCGAGTTTATACATCATCTGGCAACCATTGTCCATTGTCCATAAAACAACTTCACGACACAAGAAAACAGTCACTACTTTAAAGCACTAGTAACAACAACACATGAACAGCATAGGGTGAAGCGGTATTGTGAACTGATGGACAATAGCAGAAGCTCAATGCTTGGTGATGGCGGGGGAAGGGGCAGCGTGACAGACCGGCACTGACATGAAAATACTGCTGGTTTATCCTAAATTCTCTTTCTTTTACGTATAGTCCCCCATTCAGATCTCCGGGCGGGGACTACTCAAGAGGACGTCGTTATCACGAGAAAGAAAACTGGCGTTCTACGGATCGGAGCGTGGAATGTCAGATCGCTTAAGCGGGCAGGTAGTATAGAAAATTTTAAAATGGAAATGGATAGGCTGAAGTTAGATATAGTGGGAATTAGTGAAGTTCGGTGGCAGGAGGAACAAGACTTCTGGTCAGGTGAATACAGGGTTATAAATACAAAATCAAATAGGGGTAATGCAGAAGTAGGTTCATTAATGAATAAAAAAATAGGATGGCGGGTAAGCTACTACAAACAGCATGGTGAACGCATTATTGTGGCCAAGATAGACACGAAGCCCACGCCTACCACAATAGTACAAGTTTATATGCCAACTAGCTCTGCAGATGATGAAGAAATTTATAAAATGTATGATGAGATAAAAGAAATTATTCAGGTAGTGAAGGGAGACGAAAATTTAATAGTCATGGGTGACTGGAATTCGAGAGTAGGAAAAGGGAGAGAAGGAAACATGAATATGGATTGGGGGTAAGAAATGAAAGACGAAGCCGTCTGGTAGAATTTTGCACAGAGCATAACTTAATGATAGCTAACACTTGGTTCATGAATCATGAAAGAAGGTTGTATATATGGAAGAATCCTGAAGATACTAGAAGGTATCAGATAGATTATATAATGGTAAGACAGAGATTTAGGAACCAGGTTTTAAATTGTAAGACATTTGCAGGGGCAGATGTGGACTCTGACAACAATCTATTGGTTATGAACTGTAGACTAAAATTGAAGAAACTGCAAAAGGGTGGGAATTTCAGGAGACGGGACCTAGATAAACTGAAAGAACCAGAGGTTGTACAGAGTTTCAGAGAGTGCGTAAGGGAACAATTGACAGGAATGGTGGAAAGAAATACAGTAGAAGAAGAATGGGTAGCTCTGAGGGATGAAGTAGTGAAGGCAGCAGTGGATCAAGTAGGTAAAAAGATGTGTGCTAGTAGAAATCCTTGGGTTACAGAAGAAATATTGAATTCAACTGATGAATGGAGAAAATATAAAAATCCAGTAAATGAAGCAGGCAAAAAGAAATGTATCAAAAATGAGATTGCCAGGAAGTGCAAAATGGCTAAGCAGGGATGGCTAGAGGAAAAATGTAATGATGTAGAGGCTTATCTCACTAGGGGTAAGATAGATACTGCCTACAGGAAAATTAAAGAGACCTTTGGAGAAAAGAGAACCACTTGCACGAATATCAAGAGCTCAGATGGAAACCCAGTTCTAAGCAAAGAAGGGAAATTAGAAAGGTGGAAGGAATATATAGAGGGTCTATACAAGGGCGATGTACTTGAGGACAATATTATGGAATTGGAAGAGGATGTCGAAGAAGATGAAATGGGAGATACGATACTGCGTGAAGAGTTTTACAGAGCACTGAAAGACCTGAGTCGAAACAAGGCCCCGGGAGTAGACAACATTCCATTAGAACTACTGACGGCCTTGGGAGAGCCAGTCCTGACAAAACTCTACCATCTGGTGAGCAAGATGCATGAGACAGGCGAAATACCCTCAGACTTCAAGAAGAATGTATTAATTCCAATCCAAAGAAAGCAGGTGTTGACAGATGTGAAAATTACCGAACTATCAGTTTGATAAGTCACAGTTGCAAAATACTAATACGAATTCTTTACAGACGAATGGAAAAACTGGTAGAAGCCGACCTCGGGGAACATCAGTTAGGATTCCGTAGAAATGTTGGAACACGTGAGGCAATACTGACCTTACGACTTATCTTAGAAGAAAGATAAAGGAAAGGCAAACCTACGTCTCTGGCATTTGTGGACTTAGAGAAAGCTTTTGATAATGTTGACTGGAATACTCTCTTTCAAATTATAAAGGTGGCAGGCGTAAAATACAGGGAGCGAAAGGCTATTTACAATTTGTACAGAAACCAGATGGCAGTTATAAGAGTCGAGTGGCATGAAAGGGAAGCAGTGTTTGGGAAGGGAGTGATACAGGTTTGTAGCCTCTCCCCGATGTTATTCAGTCTGTATATTGTGCAAGCAGTAAAGGAAACAAAAGAAAAATTCGGAGTAGGTATTAAAATACATGCAGAAGAAATAAAAACTTTGAGGTTCGCTGATGACATTTTAATTCTGTCAGAGACAGAAAAGGACTTGGAAGAGCTGTTGAACGGAATGGACAGTGTCGTGAAAGGAGGTTATAAGATGAATATCAACAAAAGCAAAACGAGGATAATGGAATGTAGTCAAATTAAGTCGGGTGATGCTGAGGGAATTAGATTAGGAAATGAAACACTTAAAGTAGTAAAGGAGTTTTGCTATTTGGGGAGCAAAATAACTGATGATGGTCGAAGTAGAGAGGATATAAAATGTAGACTGGCAATGGCAAGGAAAGCGTTTCTGAAGAAGAGAAATTTGATAACATCGAGTATGGATTTAAGTGTCAGGAAGTCGTTTCTGAAAGTATTTTTATGGAGTGTAGCCATGTATGGAAGCGAAACATGGACGATAAATAGTTTGGACAAGAAGAGAATAGAAGCTTTCGAAATGTGGTGCTACAGAAGAACGCTGAAGATTAGATGGGTAGATCACATAACTAATGAGGAGCTGTTGAATAGGATTGGGGAGAAGAGAAATTTGTGGCACAACTTGACTAGAACAAGTGATCGGTTGGTAGGACATGTTCTGAGGCATCAAGGGATCACCAATTTAGTATTGGAGGGCAGCGTGGAGGGTAAGAATCGTAGAGGGAGACATAGAGATGAATACACTAAGCAGATTGAGAAGGATGTAGGTTGCAGTAAGTACTGGGAGATGAAGAAGCTTGCACAGGATAGAGTAGCGTGGAGAGCTGCATCAAACCAGTCTCAGGAGTGAATACCACAACAACGACAACAATCTAGTATAAAAACGGCTAAATAACATTTTATGGAGATCCTAAAAACCATAATTCAAACTCACTAGAGTGCTGAAATAACGAAAAAAGCTAAGACTAGACAAGCAGTTAGTGAAATAACTGTACGTGATGGAATTGTTTCACTATTTTTCACGAAATCAGCGTTGAAAGCACTACAAAAATCACTTAATAAATTTGAAACAATTTTTATGTCGCAGACCTGTGTATTTAAACGACGTGACTCTTTCAAGGATGTCGTTACTAACGCTGAATCCGGACATTACGGGTTTCATTTACCTACTCACCTGCACTACCTTACATTTTTACTTATTTGTAACTGGCTGCCATTTATCACATGAAGTAGAAGTTTTGTCTAAATCACCTAGTATCCTCCCACACTCACTCAACTTCGACAACTTCCCTTAGACCACGGCATAATCAGCAAACAACCGCAGACGGCTGTCCTCTCTGTCCGTCAGATCATTCATATATTTAACATATAACAGCGGTCCTTCGGTCATTCCTAAGGACATTCTTGTCGCTGACGAAGTCACCATCGAGGACAGCGCACTGACTTCTGTTACTTAATAACACTTCATGCCACTCACATATTTGAGAGCCGTTTCCATACCGTCGTACTTTTCTTAACAGTTTACAGTGGAGCACCGTGTAAAAGCCTTTTAAGAAATCTAGGAAAATGGAATCCGCCCGTTGCACTGCATCCATAATTCGCAATATCATGTGACAAAAGGGCAAGCTGCGCATCGCACAAGCCATACTTTATAAAATTGTGCTAATTCGGCTTTCGATCTCAAGGAAATTTATTATATTCGATCTTAGAATATGTTCAGGAATTCTGCAGCAAACTGAACCTAAGGATATTTGTTTGCAATTCTGCAGGTCCGTTCTTTTACTCTTTTTATATACAGGATTTTTTGGGATTTTTTACAATTTACAGAAACAATCTGTATCATGCTTTCATCATCTTGTGCCCGTAACACACAAAGGACATAATATCTTTTGAACTGTAATGACAGAGAAAAAAAATCATACAGTAATCATCACTTTTAATTTTTCCGGATGGGCTTTTCCATAGTACCTCATACACCCTAAATTACTTAATTCAGTGGACTTGTAACAGTCTGAAACAAGCCTAACATGATTTACACCACTATCAAGGAACTACGATCGGGATAAAATGTAATCTCGATGAACATTTGTTGCTTGAGATTCAATAGTATTCGTTTCTGACGATATTGCTGTAGACGGCACTAGATCTTCTTCATCGAATATACAAAACGGAATGAAATTGTTTAGAAGACCTGAAGTTACCTAAATAGAACTCCTCTGTACTTCTGTTTGCAATTAATCACTTTGTTATAGAGGAGACTCATTAATGTTACCATAAATTAAACAAAATTGAAACTACAAATTTCTTTATTTGCTTTCGAAATTTTCTCCACTGGTGGCAGTAATTTTATGGAGTACCGTTTCAGTACAAGAAGATTGTTTGCTTAAATAGTCTCGTTAAATGTTAAGTTTTTATTTTTCGTGCAACTTGAAAAAGATTCACTAAATATGATAAAATTCTTTTTGGGAAGCATGCATAGTATGGTCTTCATCTTCAAATGCATCCCAAGCTCTTCTCAAAGGGTGTCTTTTGGTTTGTCATGCTTTCTTCACTAAACCTGTGAGAGAGCAGTCACACACGATGAAAATCCAACATGGCGCTTAGCGTTAGGCAGCCAACAGTGAATCACAACATTTCAAGAACCTGGCATTATATGAAGTTACCTTAGCTAAAAATGCCACAGAAAAACCAAACTGAAAATCTTCACTGCCCCAAAACCCTGTTTTGGCGAGACGAATCAAATTTCACAGCTGACATAGAAGTGTATATTGTGTTCTCTCATGAAGACATTCTTTCTGGAGCTTTGCAGCAGACTGGGCTCCGAAGATTAGTTTCATTTCTTGCACTGCAGCTGCAGGTAAATTGTGGTGAGGATAGTAATTCCCTGTTGTGGTTTCCCACGCATTTCTTTAAACTTGTTTGGGCTATCTGTGAATCACCGTGCTTTCGTTTTTGCTGTGTTGTTGTAGTCTGTCACTTCTGGTGTTCTTAGTGAAGTTTAGTAGTTGTCTTCTTATTAGTGCGTTAACCTTTTCTATTAGCCGAGTGTTCCTTCGTTTTCCTGCTCAGTTCTCGGACCATTTCTTGATCTCATTGTGGGTAACCTATGTAAGGGATGTTAAGAACGACCTGGTTTCAATAGCTAAATAGTAGTAGTCCTTTTTAGCTATTAAGTCTCACCTAATGTTAAGTTCTGCAAGGTACTTCCCTATTTGCTTGAGCCACAGGCTTTGCCCTTTTGAGCTACTTTTAAGATCTTATAGCTGTTGGAGATCCATTCCGAGCAGGTAGACGCAGAATGCCACTTGTCTTCTTCTGATGGTATTCGCGAGGTTTTCTTGCTGTTGGTAGAGTTCACGATTAAGTTTGTAACATTGTCTCCTATCTGGTAAGATTCTATCTTTCGCAGAAATTTGGGTTCTTGTAATTCGCAAATTCTTATTCGGATCTTCTTGGGTAGGGGTAAGCATTCTGTTGCATAAAGGAGTGACGATCTGATTACTGTTTTATGGCGTCTTAGATTGATATTCATGGATAAATGTTTTGAGGCGTATGTTTTTCTGCGAGCATAGTATGCCCCATCTAATCTGATCTTTCTTTGTTTGAGAGCAACAGTTGCACTAAGATCCATTCTCGAAGATACGTTACGGTTACGGCTCTCTTCATATGCTTTGTAGCATCAACTCTCATCGTTCTATTGGCACCTTTAATGTTGCTACAGAATTCGATCTTTCCGATGTTAATCAGTGAACACCTTTCCTCGCCAGTAGATGGGCTGTACCTAGAATTGAATGGGATCCCCTTGCATGGCGTTTGGTAGTAAGGTCAGATTATCACCAAAGGCCAGGTATGGGATCCTTATATTGTCTCCTTTGATCCCCGTCCTTAATGTGGTGTTCGCTGGTAGAGATCTGGTCCATTTCCTGATGGATTTCTGCAGGACACAGTTAAACAATATAAATGACATACCGTCTCCTTGTCTGTGGTGCTTTGTGCGACTGTTAAACTGCATCAGTCAACATCCCTTTTCCAGCGATTATCTTTACATTACTAAGTTTTATTTTTTATCATAATCGTGGTGATCTATGAGTAGCTATCATTCTTTTTCTTATGTGCCCGTCACATTCGACTTTTTCTGCCTCAACATTATTTACATATAGATAACTTTTTAAAACTTTTTTGAATTGTCTTGGCACAACAAAATTACTTTCAAAAATAAAGTTATTCATTAGTATGCCAAAAAAAAATTCACATTAAAGTCGTTTGGTTTCAGTTGACAGGCAACTAGTTGAGGATAATGGCCAAATGGTCCCGCAGAAACGTATAATGTAAAATGGTGTCGCAAAACAAACGTAAACTTTACTGTAGGCCTAATTTTCGTAGATTAATTATCTCTCAACATATTTTTTTAAGAAAATGTGTGTGAAATATTATGGAACTTAACTGCTAAGGCCATCAGTACCTAAGCTTACACACTACTTAACCTAAATTATCCCAAGGACAAACACACACACCCATGCCCGAGGGAGGACTCGAACCTCCGCCAGGACCAGCCGCACAGTCCATGACTGCAGTTCCCCAGACCGCTCGGCTAATCCCGCGCGGCTAACATATTTTCATAAACCACAGATTTTAATAAATAAAACGCACAGAATGTGGCACAGAGGTGCTGAAACATGTTAGGCTCATATGAAAAAAAACAGTGTTCGGTGAAACAGACTGGCCTTATGTGCAAAAATTTGCAGACACAGAGAAAGCAAGAGCAGTAAGTCCAATTGATGAATATGAAAATTTTTTAATTAAATTCACTCAAATATTTTATACACAGTAAATTATACAACTGAGAGGAGTGATCATAGATTTCCTGTACTGTAGCAATTTTCGCACCATCACTATTATCAACTAACTCACTGAGTTCATTATTTAATACAGTATCGCAGTGGTAGTGTTTCGACGTAGATATCACATCAACCACTTTTTCATTGGCCGTATTTGTAAATGTGTTGGAGATGTGACCCATTTTCTGCCAAGCACTATCGAAAATTATTCTTAAGTTCAAACGAAGCTGTTATTTTTTTTTGACAGCTTCCTCTACCGATCCTTGCGAAGCTAATGGTCTGAATCCTCAGTTTCAGAGCGGTAGAGTTTGAAGATTAATTACACCGCACAGTACGGTTCCTGCTACTCTTCCTTTAGCAGTGGCTCGCAGCCTGTGCACTAACACCAGGTTCACACTGTAAACACCAATGTTATCAAACTTGTAATTGTGTTTACATTCACTGCAGATAAACATAAACTGAGCAGCCAGATCGATATGTCGTTCAAACTCTAGAGGAACGATTCCTTTGGAAAATATTTGCAGTGCGAACCTCTGACAGTTTTCTTATAGCGATAATTTCAGAAATATTCTTTAACCTTCTGTCTTTAAGGGCTAACTGCAGAGGGAAGGAACGTAACTTTAGCTTTGGTTCTGCGCATCTGCACCTTTATCATGTCAGGTTCTTCTGTTGTTTAAGTTGGCTGCAAATAGTTCATCAGTTTCTTTTGCCAATTCACACGGTTTATAAAATACACTTCAGTTATCCGCAGTCACTTGCATGCAAAAATGCAAGCATAAGGAAGACTACCTCTCTACGTACGAATCGCATGCATTAAATGTAATCAAATACTGAAGAGAATGTTTCACACGGGTTTGCAAATAGTGTCATTTTATTACTAGCACTGAAGTCTTGAAAACAGAAATAAAGATTGTCAGTTTTCTACTCATCCATGAAAAACAGCTACGAGTACGTTGCAATTACCAACGCGGAAAAATGAGAATTTAATATTGTTGCAATCGCAATGCAGAAATGTGCAGTACATCGTTTAAAAATCGAATTCAGAGTATTTTAAGCCGATAAAATAAAATTTGATATTGTCATCAAATACAAGACTCCAGTTGTCCTTTATGGCGGATTCCGGAATGAGTCCTCTGAAACCGGTCTGGTCGGTTTCTTTTTCCATCTTTCTCCAGTTCGAGAGTCTACACTCCTCGAAATGGAAAAAAGAACACATTGACACCGGTGTGTCAGACCCACCATACTTGCTCCGGACACTGCGAGAAGGCTGTACAAGCAATGATCACACGCACGGCACAGCGGACACACCAGGAACCGCGGTGTTGGCCGTCGAATGGCGCTAGCTGCGCAGCATTTGTGCACCGCCGCCGTCAGTGTCAGCCAGTTTGCCGTGGCATACGGAGCTCCATCGCAGTCTTTAACACTGGTAGCATGCCGCGACAGCGTGGACGTGAACCGTATGTGCAGTTGACGGACTTTGAGCGAGGGCGTATAGTGGGCATGCGGGAGGCCGGGTGGACGTACCGCCGAATTGCTCAACACGTGGGGCGTGAGGTCTCCACAGTACATCGATGTTGTCGCCAGTGGTCGGCGGAAGGTGCACGTGCCCGTCGACCTGGGACCGGACCGCAGCGACGCACGGATGCACGCCAAGACCGTAGGATCCTACGCAGTGCCGTAGGGGACCGCACGGCCACTGCCCAGCAAATTAGGGACACTGTTGCTCCTGGGGTATCGGCGAGGACCATTCGCAACCGTCTCCATGAAGCTTGGCTACGGTCCCGCACACCGTTAGGCCGTCTTCCGCTCACGCCCCAACATCGTGCAGCCCGCCTCCAGTGGTGTCGTGACAGGCTTGAATGGAGGGACTAATGGAGACGTGTCATCTTCAGCGATGGGAGTCGCTTCTGCCTTGGTGCCAATGATGGTCGTATGCGTGTTTGGCGCCGTGCAGGTGAGCGCCACAATCAGGACTGCATACGACCGAGGCACACGCGCCAACACCCGGCATCATGGTGTGGGGAGCGATCTCCTACACTGGCCGTACACCACTGGTGATCGTCGGGGGGACACTGAATAGTGCACGGTACATCCAAACCGTCATCGAACCCATCGTTCTACCATTCCTAGACCAGCAAGGGAACTTGCTGTTCCAACAGGACAATGCACGTCCGCATGTATCCCGTGCCACCCAACGTGCTCTAGAAGGTGTAAGTCAACTACCCTGGCCAGCAAGATCTCCGGATCTGTCCCCCATTGAGCATGTTTGGGACTGGATGAAGCGTCGTCTCACGCGGTCTGCACGTCCAGCACAAACGCTGGTCCAACTGAGGCGCCAGGTGGAAATGGCATGGCAAGCCGTTCCACAGGACTACATCCAGCATCTCTACGATCGTCTCCATGGGAGAATAGCAGCCTGCATTGCTGCGAAAGGTGGATATACACTGTACTAGTGCCGACATTGTGCATGCTCTGTTGCCTGTGTCTATGTGCCAGTGGTTCTGTCAGTGTGATCATGTGATGTATCTCACCCCAGGAATGTGTCAATAAAGTTTCCCCTTCCTGGGACAATGAATTCACGGTGTTCTTATTTCAATTTCCAGGAGTGTGTATTTAATGACCCTTTTCGTTCTTCAGTTTATCGAGTCTAATGTTATGGAAGATGTTCTCTTCAAGCTGCCTGTAGAGACTGTCGCAACTACAATTGTATGAATTTTACGCATTATGTTTCTCAATGCACTGGTTGCCACGGGGTGAGGAATGGTAGCGAAGGAGTAAAGTATTCCTCCCCAATGCAGTAACTGCAGGTCACACGAGCATTTCCTACTGTTTCTCTGTCATCGGTTTAAATTTTAAGTTTAACTTTGCAAAGAGGAGACATAGTTATTGCCCACGAAAAGCAGCGGTAATTAGTGAACGGGACGTTTAGAATAAAAAATCGAAAATAACATAATGAAAAAGAAGGAAACACGGTGTTGAGCAGTTAACACTATTTTTACAGTAGTATTTAATAGTAAAGGTTGCAAAAGTTTCAAATGAAACAACAGTGGTTAGATGCCTTTCGACCTCTTACCTGCCGCGAGGGATAGCCATGCGGTCTAGGGCGTCTTACAACGATTCGCGCGGCTCCCGCTCGGCTATGGGTGCGTGTGTTGTCGTTAGCGTAAAGTAGTTTCAGTTAGATTAAGTAGTGTGTAGGCCTAGGGACCGATGACTTCAGCAGTTTCGGCCGATAGTAACTTACCTCCACTAACTACGTCCTACTCGCACATTAAGGAAACGAGGTCTCAAACGAAACTACACAAACTGTGTGCTTGTCGTGGGTTCGCCTTATTCCTTGACATCAGGCAATACGAAATTTTCTCCACGAATGAAATTCAACCAGGACTGAAAAGATTCTACTGGTATCTGAGAGGTTTTTTTGCCTCAGTGCTATGATATTGATCACTAATAAAACAATGCATTAGAAACAAATAAACAATTCAAAACTTCTTAACCACTTCACAGAATACTGTAAACACTTCACTTCTAAAACACGATTTACAAGTCAACTAGAAACATCTGTCAGTATCTGTCTAGTCTTTCTTTTAAAAAAATATCTTTGTCACTGAAGTCGCCGTGGGACAGTTATGTTTCATTTGATCTCATCTCAGCTCTGGATTGTTATTCATATGTGCTCTACACATGTTTCACTGCCACAGCTGCTGACTAAAAAGTAAAACTTGTCATATATTATGTAGTAAAAGTTGTTACATACTACGTGCCTTATGATCTTGATATGTTGTGGACGTTGCATTTTTGGTGCAAGTATGTGATCGACTAGATAACATTACTTTTAATAATTTTGTATAACATTATTGCATTATTGTGATTTAACACCTGTAAGTTAAGTAAAATTAAAACTGTTTACTACTGGCGAACGTCCAAACGAAAACGAATGGAAGTAGCTGCATGGAAGCAAACGAAAGCAACGGAATGAATCGCTACATTCGCTCGGTAAACATCAATACTACAGTCGAAAAATGGAATTGTTTGCTGATCAGTACTAATTACAGTTCTCTTTAAATCGATCACATTAATCCACTTACTTAACAAGTTGCAAAGGGCATCCATAGTTACCAGGATCGTTCTATAAATAACACCCCACAATTTTTTTATTAGAAGTATTTATATTTTAAGAGTTACCGTTTGATGGCATCAGTCAACATTTCTTTTACGTGTACTAATTTTCTGCATATTCTTCATCGTGTTCTTCGCTAGTTCTTGTTTTGCTACTATGCTTGGCTGTTATTCAAATATTCACACTTTTTACACTGTCTTTTACAAAACTCGACATAGATTTCTTAATTGTATGGTAACTTTTTCAGCCAACTTCTGAATTATGATACACATGTCCGGCTGTCCGGTACACAATAGACAGAGTGAGTATTACATATTCACAACTAAGTTACGCCAAATCCAGAGTACAACATGTCCGACTCTGAAGAACACCCGAAACATAGTGACCATTACATATTCACATCTAAGTACCGCACGCCAGATCGCCGAAAACAGGGACACGTGTCAGGCCCTCCAGAATGCCCGAAACAGAGTGACAAGCGCAGCCGAAGTACTTCGTCTCCCAGGCGTGCCAAAGCGACCCGAAGATGCCGACCAATCAGAAGAATGTTCAGTACAGTACAGTTGGCGACTCTCCCACAGGACTGGTACATACTGTACCGTCTGTCGCTTGTACCTCACTCCACTTTCGTACCACATGCTACTTCACGTGTATCCAGCTGCATAAAGGCGAGCTTGTAGCAAAGTAAAATACTGGCAGCCACAGCCAGGAATATCACACCATCTTTATTCAGAGTTGCAATTCACACACTAGATCTCGTTTTGCCACTACGAAAACCAATAACAGACTGCTTTGTATCAACACAAGATCGCACAAGTACATCATCCGAGGCAATTCCGTCTCTACAGGAGATCAGATTTAATGCACGGAATCATGTACTACCTCCTTGGAAACTGAATGTAGACTTGTAGTGACCTATCTCAGCAGTTTGCCGCCTAGCCTCTCAGTAGTGTTACTTAAACATCGACATTTGACACATCCGATATTATCGATAGTAGGTTTGGAACTATCGATGTATTGATTAACTATTGATTGTTTTGGGCAGGTATTTCAAAAGAAAAATAGCTTTCTAACAATTTTTATTGCTTAAAATACAACACTACAAGATATGCAGATTTTGTTTCATAAAAAGTACGGTATTTAAATTCTTGTCCTTTAGTCTGTTGTTTAAAATACAACATTAAAAAATACATTTAAGGTGTTTAAATTCTTCTCCTTTAGTCTGTTGCTTTTTGAAGCCATTATGTATCTTGTCTTTCAGAAAAATCTCTCTACAGGATCAGAAGTCGCTGGACACCACAAAAATTTACTGGCCGTTTCACGCAACACTATTAGAATTTGCACAATATTCTAATACATAAGCATGCTTCTCTATATCAGGTTTTTCAAAATATTGACATAGGTCAATTAAGGAATCACTGACTGGTGTAACGACATCGAAGTTACACTGTTGCTGTTGTTGTTGTTGTGGTCTTCAGTCCTGAGACTGGTTTGATGCAGCTCTCCATGCTACTCTATCATGTGCAAGCTTCTTCATCTCCCAGTACTTACTGCAACCTACATCCTTCTGAATCTGCTTAGTGTATTCATCTCTTGGTCTCCCCCTACGATTTTTACCCTCCACGCTGACCTCCAATACTAAATTGGTGATCCCTTGATGCCTCAGAACATGTCCTACCAACCGATCCCTTCTTCTGGTCAAGTTGTGCCACAAACTCCTCTTCTCCCCAATCCTATTCAGTACCTCCTCATTAGTTATGTGATCTACCCATCTAATCTTCAGCATTCTTCTGTAGCACCACATTTCGAAAGCTTCTATTCTCTTCTTGTCCGAAGTATTTACCGTCCATGTTTGACTTCCATACATGGCTACACTCCATACAAATACTTTCAGAAACGACTTCCTGACACTTAAATCTATACTCGATGTTAACAAATTTCTCTTCTTCAGAAACGCTTTCCTTGCCATTGCCAGTCTACATTTTATATCCTCTCTACTTCGACCATCATCAGTTATTTTGCTCCCCAAATAACAAAACTCCTTTACTACTTTAAGTGTCTCATTTCCTAATCTAATACCCTCAACATCACCCGACTTAATTCGACTACATTCCATTATCCTCGTTTTGCTTTTGTTGATGTTCATCTTATATCCTCGCTTCAAGACACCATCCATTCCGTTCAACTGCTCTTCCAAGTCCTTTGCTGTCTCTGACAGAATTACAATGTCATCGGCGAACCTCAAAGTTTTTATTTCTTCTCCATGGATTTTAATACCTACTCCGAATTTTTCTTTTGTTTTGTTTACTGCTTGCTCAGTATACAGATTGATCTCCCCGACACTGTTGCTAATTGGCAAAAAATTATATAATACGATTTCAAACCGGTAGACGTATCAGCAGACGCACTAGCACTGCTCATGTATGCTTCTGTTACAAGTATTGTTCTTGTAGTTGATGCGATGATAACAGCATACTCTTTTTGAAGTACATGTGCATGTTCTCTGACTCCTGAAATGTCCTGAAAAAAGTTTTTTAAACGTAATAACTAATAGTGTCACAAGCATATTAACAGTGAATGTGTTAAATGCTAACACTCTTCCACTGACTGATTTAATCAAAGAGTCCAGAACACTTCGTCCTTCATTAGTTATTAAGGTGCTTCACAAGTCTTAAAACTTTGCAGCAATACTTCGTATAAGAGGTATACTTACGGAAACAGTGAGGTATGACTCCCCTGAGATTGTTGTTGTTGCTACTTCAAAAGGTTCAAGGAGATCTATTATCTCTTGTATAGCTAAGTAATTTTCTGCTGTGGGGGTAGGCAGTGCATTTGAACTTCCATTGATCGCAGTCTCAAGCTCACTTCGTACTTTCAAAATTCTTTTGAGCTGCTGCGTGAGCCATTCCATCGAGTCGGCACCTCATGTATCAGTATCAGATCTTTTTTGTTTGCTGTTTTTTGAACATTGCGCAGTTTTCCACTGGATAGTGTAGATTTATGAAAGAAAGTCACAATAGGCTTAGCCTTTGTTTTTAATAAACTTATGGAAAAATTTTCTGCTTTGAGAAAATCTTGTACTGTTAAGTTGATGCAGTGGACACAACAGGGTGAATGTCGAATTCTTAAGGCTTAGGCAGCTTCTTCGTAAATGCAGCGTTGTCTGTAACCACTACCACTGTCGTATCACGGATATTATATTCTACTAAGAATTTGATTGATGACCTGAAAAAATTTAATGTTAAAGTGACCTGCCAGTATGTCCGAAATTTTGCATAATATTGTGAAAAAAATTTTGTTTCAACGTATTTTTATCTGAAAAATTACTTTCCTGTATAAAAAAATAGTTCTCATATAAATTGGGCCAGTATATTACTTGTGGATGTTACGTTGAGCTTCAGTGTCTCAGAAGCACAGGGAATGCAGGGAGAGGAAGAAGAGGAAGAGGAAGGTCACCTTAAGGAGTAGGGATGCGAGAGGGGAAGTGTTTACTAGTCTACCGCGCAATGCTGCTACCTAAGGTGGTGTGCCTGCTTGCTGATGAACTGCAGTAGATACGGTATAAACTGCACATGGGAACAACAAGATTGGAACTGCATTGAAGAGATCAAGGGTGGCTGCTTCACTCATTACGTTTTTTCTTAGTTGAGTTGGCACTCAGTACAAAACAAAAGGGCCATCACGCTAATGCAGTTTTTGTGGTAAGGTCTTATGGGACCAAACAGCTGAAGTAAGCGGTCTCTTCAATTCCAGTGCTACAGCTGCTACATCGCTGAGATCGGCAGCACTTGTGATCTTAGCGCAGTCGACATGAAGTGTGTAGCCTGTAGAAGATATGTTTGGTGTTTCGCCTTTCGTCGGGGGAAGCGCACGGAGCGGTATAAAGAGCACATCAAGGTATTAACGAAGGATAAGAAAGATGCGGGAAGAGACAATAGTGCTGGCATCTTCACCTTCACCCATCATACCGAATCCCATAATATTCCCCCCCCCCCCCCCCCCCGCTCAAAGTTTGCACTTGGCAGAATCTGATAGATAGCGTTTCATCGGATTCAATGTAGCGGCGATACAACAGCTTCCATTATACAATAGCTGAGAGTTTTCCATTACCACTGGAAAGTTCCGATTCTGTTAGTAAGGCTTATATTTATAGCTTGCTATGGTTAGTCTTTATTGGCAAATACATGCATTAATATTGACGCTGTTTTATAAGCGCCGTAAGTTTTAATTCTGCTCCGATTCGCTAACACAATGGAAGCACTACCGCATAAATCGCCGCAAAAGCAAATTCTTTACATACTCGGAAGACAGCAAGACAGTAACTGTAACGCCACTTCCAGCTGATTTTGGTGTTTTATTAATTTTGGTGCAGATAGTGTTGAGGTTCGCGTTCTTTCCTCACTTGTTCGTCTGCTATCGCACGAACTCTCAGGTGAAAAAACTATGGGCGCTGAAGTAAAAATGTTTTGAGAAAGCGCATTACAGAGAAATTTATGTTCAAATGTGTTGCTTATTTGTAATAATGAATAATAAAATATATTAAGCTTGTTGCTACGCAATTATTCAGTGATTTGTTACGGTTGGCAGTGTCTGTAAACAGAAGACAAATGACACGACAGCTTCAAATTGCTCTCGATAAGAGGGGTGAGGGGGAGTGGGGTCGGGGAAGGGAGGGGTGGAACTGCCAAGAAATACCTTACAAGTTACGCCGACTTGACTCACACCGACATGTACCGACCACAAGAATGAAACGTAACTCAGCACTGCAGTGACGAGTTAAGAAAGAAACATTTAAAACAATGTTACACGTGCATAGATTCTGCGTAGTGATGACCTGCAGTTTTTGTCACTTTTAATGTAGGTCAAACTAATTTTTCGTCTGTAATAAATTGGCAAGTTAATGTCAGTATGCCTTCATTCGCGTTGGTTTTCCACATATCCGTTGTAACACTAAAAAAATTACATTTTGTACGGGCTTCCTCTAATTTATTTTTTTATCTCTTCGTATAATTTTGAGATCGGCAAATATTTAAGTATTGTCTTATCTGGAATCTCATTTTGCTGTCTAAGGCATAAACATTTTTTTTTTCAAACCTCGATAGTCCGAAGTTCTGAACGGTAGCATATCGATGGCAATCATTTTTGCATAAAGAGAATCAAGTTCTTTTTTAACTTTTGAACTGGCATTGTACAATCGATTTCTGTTAAAAGAATTTTTTATAGAGCTTCTCGATTCTTTTGGTTGCACCCCATGCCCTTGATTTAGCTCACAAATTGATCCCTCACCTTTCAATTCTATTACTAATTCCTAGTTCCTAGTTTTTCGCCATGCTTTTTTTTAGTGGCCTCTTAAATAATTCCTATTCCCTGATCATGTTCATAATCATTAATGCAGATGGTACACTTCGCAAACCATTATCCCGCACTTTCTTGAAAAAATCGCACACAGATGATTGATTTTCCAGTTCATTTTCGAAACAATAAGAAAAAAACTCTATTTTCGCACCTCTTACACGAACAAAGTAATCTCGGAAGCGCGGAATTTCCTCAACCAGAGAGACTATCGGCGGCGTGCGAAAAGTACTGATCGTTTCAGGTCAGCATCATTTGGAACACTTCTTTGCTGCTGTGCTGTTTGTCTCACTGCTGCTAACGACAGCGGTTCAATAGTTGTGGCACTGTAGTTGCGTGATGAAGAATAATCCCATTGTTGTGAGGCGTTTAAATAACGAAATGAGTGAGGAAGAAGCCATTGGCACACTGAGGTCAGCTCCTACGATACCCGTAGAGCTAGAAGCTACAGAGGCCGTTGCAGAATGATGTAAACTCGAACATATGAAAAAAATAATATTGGTGAGCTTATTCACCCGCTGAACAAGTTTCAAACAAGGGGTTTCATCATTGACGGGCAAGAGCTTAAGAAATATCTACAGGATTTGAAGTTTTGCAAAAACGTTTCTGGACATACACAATCAACTCGAGGCAAGAAGAGATTAGTTTTGCCTCGCATGCACTGAAACATTCACAATTCGGCAAAATTACTTATGAATATGTACTGCAATGCTCTTTAATGATCATGTCCAGCCATCATACAAATAGAAAATCTTGACAGTCGACGGGTTGTGCTTTTACTATACTCAGTTTTACGGGACCTTGTGTATCCTTGAAGGAACAAGGACCGCTAATGGAAACAATATGGGCAACCAACGCATGAATGATAGTTGTGCTGCTGCAAAAGCGGAAGTCACGCAGGGGCATTAGGAACTTGTCATTGTTTTGTGTTTTCGAATCACTTTACACATTAACATGTACAACTGAAAACACTTATAAGTACAGCGGAGAAGAAATAGAAGATGAGTGTAGGAGGTATGTTTAATTACTAACGACACTAATTGTATTTCTTTTAAAATTCCTTATACAGTTGTAATGTTGTTGCATTAATTTGTTCTGAAAGCGGTGCTGATATTCAAGACCATAAAAGTGGTTTGAAAGCTGTGAGCTATCTCAGGAAGTTAACCTTGAATTACTGCGCAACTGTTTCACCATGTATCCAGTCTAGCTTACCAAATTCCCAACCAGACTAACATTAATTATAATCTTTTAGTACTCATCTTACGATAACCGGTGATATATATATATAAAGAGAATTTAAATAAAAATAAATAAATCAGTTTATATTTGGACATTAATTTTAACATTGATCATTGTTCCGTTAAAATTTCAGCATATCAAACTTGATTCATAACTAAACTGGTGCCTTATTTAGGATTGTGTAAATGTGAGTTTGTAATCTTACGGAACACATCAAATAGGGAGCCAAGATTGGGAGACTACATACAACACTGCATTCATAAAGTAACACACGAAGAACGTTGAAACTATGCAAGAGGAAATTAACCACAATCAACCGATTCAATTTTCACCCAAAGAAGTTATGTTCATAGCGCAATCCTGTCCGTCATGAAATTACCACACACTGGTATACTAAATTCATACTAACTCTCTGTGAAATCTTCCTGAAAAGAATAGCTGAGGGCTACTTTGATGCTTACGCCACATGCTTCACGTGGTCAACTTGGTTCACGCAAAGAGTGTAACTCCACAATAATTTTGATAATTAAAATAAATTACATCGAAACGCAATTTACAAAAGAAAAACCTCGAACTGGTTACTATCGTCTTACTACTAACCTGATGGCTCAAACAATTGTATAAGCATGTGGTACTGGTCTCACAAAGTACACCCCACGTGGGTTGAACATAAAGAAAAGTTGCTATATTAAAAATATTGTCAAGACGAGACGTTTTAATCTCACGCACATTCGCATTTAAGATTGATGATCTTAGTTAGAGTTACTGATCAACACGTGGTTCCACTTTACTCACAAAGTAGTGACAAAGCAACTACCGGAAGATATTCTTAACTTCACACTCGAATTACACTGCATTGCAATTTAAGATAACATTAGATATTTTAGAGCTAAACCTGGAAAAAAGGTGACTAAATCTTCAGTTAGGCTGAACTTAAGAAATCCATTGTCCTACGGACTTAGCAGACACGCGCTTAGCCGGAGATCTTACCACTTCAGACGCTCGCCGCAGATAGACTGACCTGGGCCCCTACTGAGCGCGCTTAACAGATACAAACGGAAGTGACCAGAGAGGCAGTTTCCTATACCAACATGACAAGGGACGGACAGGACCATACTAAAAATAGAAACCTCTCTGCTTTTACAAAGCGTAGCTACCTGTTCCGACGTTGGTCCTACTGTTCTCTAGCAGACTGGCTAGTCTGCTACCATCAATCATGCAACTAGAAATACATTTGTTCATTCATCCTCTCACACAGAAGGGAAGGGGGATGACAGAATCTTATCATATACAGTATATAAAAGAAAGCGGATGTAGGTTCTGTGTGGCATGAATTACATATAAACTGTGTTTTAAAGTGTAGTAGTGTGACAGATCGTTCTTGTTTATGTGTAAAAGTAACACGTTTCACTGCTCAGTCTCCTCCCAGATAGTAAGAAACACCACAGTAAAGTTAGAAGAGGAATTTATGCCGTAAATGACAACGTGTTTAAGAAATTAACATGAAAGGAATCCAACAGAGACCTTTCATAACCCCAACGCTCCGGGAAAAGACTGTGCAGGGAATTTTCTGGCCGTGCTAGGACATTCCCAAACAGGCTTCTCACACCCAACTTAAACCAAAAATGTAAAAAAAAGGCAAAAGGTCACCAGCTACTTGCTAAAACACAATAATTTCAACACATCTTTAGAATCTACCAATTTCAAAGAGAAAAAAACAATCTGTAACACCTATTTATAAGATAGTGTAGACCTAATTCGGTCAGCAAGTAAAAACAATGGTTCCTGTGTCATTAATATGAAAACAATTTCTGGTGTTACCCTTATGGAGTTCACCAGTATTTGCTCATTGCAAGAGCCAACTGATTGCAGGAAAATTTATGACTGTTTATTAACAAGTAAAATTTATGATAATAGCAAAGGTGCCACAGCAATTAGAAAAACATGAAAATAACATCAGTATTATAAAACCGAACATTACAACGCACAATCCGCAAAAGCAAAAAAAAAAAAAAAAGATAAGAGAATAAACATGTTTTACAAAGTGCTTATCGCAAAAAAAATCTATATCTTATAAAACTAATAATTTGTAGAATTTAAATAACTTTGTGGCACTAATTTAATCCCTCTACATTATTTCAGTTAGTTAGCAAACCATGAATACTGTGTCATTATACTGAAACTACAATTAATTATGTGATTGTCACCCTTAAGGGGTTCCTCACTATAAATATGCCCCATGCAAAGGCTAATCGATCGCAGTCCAATGAGCATGAATATCTATCTGACTGATAAACGAAGCAATGTCACAGGAATGAATTTACAAAACAAAATATCACAAATCTAATACAACATACAAAAGCAAACATTGAGAAATAAAACAGCTCTGAAAGTACAGTAGTCAACGTCTAAAAATAAAAACACAAATAAATAAAACACCATGATTTACTGTCGCTTGACAAATGGGCTTCCGCCAGGAAGGCGTCGTTGACAGTACCTGTCAAAAGGCTCCACGCCCCTTTATCCCCTGTCTTCTGTCGTTTCACCGTGGCCGTCTCGTCACGGTCGCGTGCGTGTGGTGCGTTGCCAGCAGATGGATTTCCTCGTGGTGGACCGCTCGGCCATCTCAGGTCATCGCCTCCACGAAGGGTCGCACTGGTGCGGCCGGCCATTAGCTTCGGGTGCAAGGGAAAGTGTTTGCCACGCAGCCCTTCTTTTGTTGGCGAGCGTGCTCCAGAAGTGGCCCAAATAGATCCACGGCCGCGAGGTCACAAAGTTTGCTTGGTATTATCGGGTGCAATGATGCAGCATACGTCACTGTGGCCGCCTTTGCTCGCTGACAAGGTCCGCACACTCTAAGTACACAACGAATACGCCGTAGCGTGTTTTTAAAATAGCATGCCTCCTTCAGTTTTTCACAACATTTCTGTGCTCCGAAGTGACCATAGCTCATATGTATGTTGTTGTGGATTGGCAGGAGAGCCAACCCACTAATGTTAGAGGAAGCCGAAAGGCACGCGTTTAAGCTCACGCAGGCTGGCGTGAGGTCTGGAACAGGACAAGGAAATTAGAACTTAGACAAACTGACGCAGATGGTGGAATACTTAACTTTAATCCATTAATGTTGAACGTAGCTCTTGTCTGTACATTATTTACAGTATCAATAGCAACTGATAATGGCGCCTTGCTAGGTCGTAGCAAATGACGTAGTTGAAGGCTATGCTAACTATCGTCTCGGCAAATGAGAACGTATTTTGTCAGTGAACCATCGCTAGCAAAGTCGGTTGTACAACTGGGCGAGTGCCAGGAAGTCTCTCTAGACCTGCCGTGTGGCGGCGCTCGGTCTGCAATCTCTGATAGTGGCGACACGCGGGTCCGACGTATACTAACGGACCGCGGCCGATTTAAAGACTACCACCTAGCAAGTGTGGTGTCTGGCGGTGACACCACATATGTACCATATAATTTTGTTTACTAGTTTTTCCGGAATCACCAACAACCATCTGGAGTCGTCCGGGGCTCGTTTCTTGAATAGTATTCTACTGCGCGCTAAGTACTACTGGCGTATTCCTACATTCTCCTTGTCCTCCCACTTCTTCTTTATACCTTTCAATACTGCGTCCTTATTCTGTTCGTCCGCTATACTCCCTAAAGAGGTGGTAACAAAGTTCCCGAACGCTACATTCTGTAAGTATAGGATGCTAAATTATTTTCACCGAGTTCCCCTTCTTCTGTGTGAACCAAACCTATACGAATGTGCGATAAAACGTCAGCACTTACATTTTTCTGTCCCGGAATGTATTCTGCAGTGAATTTATATTCCTGTAGGTATAGTGCCCTGCGTCCTAGTCTCCCATTCGTGAATTTTGTGCTCATAAGAAATTGGAGTGCACGATGGTCAGTGTACACCCTGGTGGTCCCCCCAAATAACAAATACCTAAATTTTGAGAATGCCCAAACTATCGCGAGTGCTTCGAGTTCTGTCACGGAATAATTTTTTTCACATCGAGAGAGCACCCTGCTCCCAAACGAGATTGTTTTCCAAGTTGTAATATCATCATTTCCTTCCGTTTGAAACAGTACCGCACCTAATCCTGACAAGGAACCGTCCGTCATTAAACAGCATTCTTGTGTCAGGTCGGGATGCACGAGAATGGGAGCCTCTACCAATGCCTTTTTCAATTTATAAAATTCATCCTGTACCTCTTGGTCCCAGACCCACAAAGCGTTCATCCCTGTTAGTCCACATAGACGGGGTGTACCAAGTACACTAAAATTTATAAATCGCTTATAAAAATTACACAGGCCTAAGAATGCTCGCAACTGTTTTTTATTTGTCGGCATTGCACACTCCGCTATCGCCGCAATTTTCTCCGGGTCAGGTTGTATTCCATTTGCTGAGACAATATGGCCTAAGAATTTTATGTTCTCTCGTCCGAACTGTGACGTATCTAAGTTGACTGTTACACCTGCCATCTGAAAAACATCCAGTAGTCTGTTCAGAACGTCATTATGATCCTCCCACGACTTTTCCGCAATTAATATGTCATCCACGTAAATTGTCACTCGCTGTTTCAAATCATCAGGCAAAATGCTATTTAATCCCCTTATAAAAGCAGCTGATGAGACGTTTAGTCCGAACGGGAGACGCCGGAATTGGAAACAATTTCCATAACACAGGATCGCTGTATATAATCTGCAAGATGGGTGTAGCACGATTTGCCAAAAACTCAAACGGAGGTCGACAGATGATAGTACCTTTACCCCGTGGAAACGTTGTAAGAGTTCGTCAAGGCTCTCAGGCCTGTCCGTTTCCGACATAATAGTTGTGTTTATCCGTCTCGAGTCTAGTACCAAACGAACCGAGTTGTCGCGTTTTGGTACGACAAGCAAGGGTGAGTTGTACGAGCTTACTGCCCGCTCAATTATTCCTTGTTCTAACATCTTGTTTATTTCCTTCTCCACTTGGGCTTTATACGCCATAGGAATAGGGTATGGTCTAACAGAAAACTTCTGATGGTCACGTACTCTGAATTGGTATGTAAAACACTTAATCACCCCCGGAGTCTCAGAAAATACCCGTTCATGATTCCTAAGTAGGCAATACAGTTTCTCCTTTTTCCTGTCCGTGGTTCTGACACCCGCGATGCTCTTTCTCAGTGCATCAGCAAAAGCAACATCTTTCCCCTGCTCACCAGACGTAGAGCACGACTCACTTACATAGTTCACGAGTAGCTCCAGTCTGGGTTGTGACTCGGTTTGAGCTTGATATTGTAGGCAACTAATTTCTGACTCGGCACGTAATACGCATTCATCAAATACTAAATTAATTGGCTAATCCCCTACTTGAACTGTCACTACTCCTCCACCCATGTCAATTACTGCATGGTGGGCATTCATGAAGTCATTTCCTAAAATCATTGCCACATTCAGCATTGGGAGCACAAAGAAGTTGTACTCAAACTCTCTTCCCTGGCAGGTAAAATTAAGCCGAGTCTGCCTTCGGATTTCTACGCTCTTACCGTAGATTGCGCCCTTCACCTTTATTCCTCGCACTTGAAAAACGGGCCAAGTCCCAGTCCCTTCGCATTTTTTAAATGCTGCCTCACTCACTATGGAGAAAGGGCTTCCAGTGTCAATGACACATTTAAACATATTTCGTGTACTGCAACTGTCACTACTGGATTTATTCCCGAAATTTTAGCACTCGTAGTTTCTTGCAACAAATCCTCTCTAATATCTTCCCTCTCTATATACCGTATGCACTCATTTGCCATGTCGCTCATTTGTTCCGATTGGGCGCCTTCTGCGCTGATTGTTTGTCATTGCCGATTTTGTTCATTTCCATTTGCTGGATTATGTCTAGGGTGAGACGGCCGAATTTCAACATCATGAGGTGCTCCGCCTACAGTCCTATTCCCACCGTGTTCACCGTAGTATCGATTCTGTTTGCCGTAACTGTTGCGTTCACGATCCTGTCCACGTCCTCGATCATTTCCGTTGTTCCACCTTTATTCGTGACTGTTACCCCAGTTTCTATACGGCCGGTCCCGATTATTGTTTAGCCGGCCGAAGTGGCCGTGCGGTTAAAGGCGCTGCAGTCTGGAACCGCAAGACCGCTACGGTCGCAGGTTCGAATCCTGCCTCGGGCATGGATGTTTGTGATGTCCTTAGGTTAGTTAGGTTTAACTAGTTCTAAGTTCTAGGGGACTAATAACCTCAGCAGTTGAGTCCCATAGTGCTCAGAGCCATTTGAACCATTTTTGATTATTGTTCCGTTCACGTCGCGACGACCAGTCACGCCGTTGATTAGTACTACGGCCACGACTGCGATCGCGCTGCTGTGCCCCGTAATAACTTTGTGCCTGATTAGGCGGGCATTCTGCTGTATTATATTCCAACTCTTGGAGAAATGTCTTAAACGTTTCCACGTCCTCTTTGCATCGTCCCGCAAGAATGACGTGGCGCAAGTGCATCGGCAATTTCGTGATGCATATCCTAATTAGTTCCGCAGGCCCGTATGGGTCGTATAGAAATTAATTTGCCTGCAGCATGTGGTCGAATAGGCGTGCTGGGCTGCCGAAACCAGACTGGTTCTAATTTGGCAGCATAATTATGCCATGCTTGACCCTATCTTGTGCCGATTCCGACCAATAGGCAAACAGAAAGGCTTGTCGAAACTCCCGAGTGGAGTTGCAGTGACGCGCTGCCGACCTCATGCGAATCGCCCGTTCGCCTTCCAAATAGCCACACATATATTCTATCTTATGTGAACTTGCCCAGTCGGGGGGAAGAGAGAACTCAAATTGCTCAAGCCATGCTCGTGGATGTGTTCCTTTTTGCGAATTTCGAAATATCTCAAAATTTCTCACCGTAAGGAAATGTTTGAAATCAAATCCCCGCATTTCCTCCCGGCGAGGCCCTTGAAGGTTTCTATTTTTCTCATGTCTGCCCCTCAAAATACATTCTTCCCTGTCGTCAAAATCTCCCTCGTGGCCGGAGTCCCTCTCTGCACTGTTCGTACAGCTATTTTTAGTGCTACTGGCGAGTTCGGAATCACACCCCATGCGGCTTTCCAGATGGGCGTTCTTGTAATTCGCCTGTTACAACTTTGTGCCGCCTGTTCACTTCGAACTGTCCCTTCTGAAATCTAAGAAGCGAACGCACTTCTTCGGTCTCTACGACCGCTACCGGTGTAGTATTGTTATCGCTCTCCGTCACCTTCATCGTGCCTATGATGTCCGCTAATGCCGCAATCTTATCATGTATTTGTCTGTTGTCCTCCGCCCTAGTCTGCTTCAATTGTTCTACTTGCTGTTCGAGTGCGTGAATTGCTTGACTGTTGTCCGTTACTGTGTTGCAAACGGACGCGGGACAATGCGTTTCCGCCTCCTGGACCCTGGAGAGTACCTACTGGTATTCCCTTTAGCATTCTTCTCTCAGCACTTGGAAATTCCTAAGTAGCTGTTCCTTGCTCTCTTTCGATTCCTCATCGCGACTCTGCTTGCACTGTTCTAAGGCTTGCAGACGATCATCGATTTGTACAAATGTACGGCCTAATTCTTTCATAATATCACTTTTTATTTCACTTGGCAGATTGTTCATTCTTTGTGAGATATCATCGGACATTCGCTGCATCGACTTATAGACGTTATTTGTCTGCTGGATTAGTTTTTCGTCTATTTGTTCACCTAGCTCGCGGCTCGATTTTTCAGATTTCTGCGTCATTTATTCGCCTAGCTCTCGGATCGATTTTTCAGATTTTTGCGTCATTTGATCGCCTAGCTCTCGGATCGATTTTTCAGATTTCTTTGCGTTTCTTTATTTTGTTGCAATAAGGCTTTCATGAGTTCTGCCAAATCAATTTGGTTAGTTGGAGGAAAATTAATTTCTCGCTCTGATGTGAGCCCGTCCATCCTGTTTTGCATTTCCTCTGAAGTATTCTCCAATGCACTTTCGGAACCGTCCGACGCGTTAATATTCGAAATCAAATTATCCCCTTGGTCCATGTTGCTTAAGTTGTTGTACCGCCTACTTTTAGCTTGGTTACATGTCTGCATTGGTTCAATTTATACCCGGTACGCAACACACTAATCAGAATAAATGTATCCCTCAAACATTACGACAGTCACACGAAAGGTACCCAACCTAGTATGCACTTTTTCGCACGCAAAACAAATTTATATCTTTGATCGAAGTCAGTGCAATTTACAAGCGAGAAAAAAAATACATACATATAAAACACACAAATATAGAAAACAAAACAGGACAAACAACACAACGCCACTCAAAACCGCCGTGAATCTTTTGAAAGTCTGCTCAGAAACAACGCCGAAGTTGTTTGAGGGCTGCAGGGAAAAAAATTAAGATTACACAACGCTCGCAATCTAACGTTTGAGAGATTCCAGAGTCTAGCGGAATCACAGAACAGGGTCGCCATCTGTAATGTTGTTGCATTAATTTGTTCTGAAAGCGGTGCTGATATTCAAGACCATTAAAATGGGTTAAAAGCTGTGAGGTATCTGAGGAAGTTAAACTTGGATTACTGCGCAACTGTTTCACCAGGTAACCAGTCTAGCTTACCAAATTCCAAACCAGACTAACATTAATTATAATCTTTTAGTACTTATCTTACGATAACCGGTGATATATGTTGTTGTTGTGGTCTTCAGTCCTGAGACTGGTTTGATGCAACTCTCCGTGCTACTCTATCCTGTGCAAGCTTCTTCATCTCCCAGTACCTACTGCAACCTGCATCCTTCTGAATCTGCTTAGTGTATTCATCTCTTGGCCTCCCTCTACGATTTTTACCCTCCACGCTGCCCTCCAATGCTAAATTTGTGATCCCTTGATGCCTCAGAACATGTCCTACCAACCGATGCCTTCTTCTAGTCAAGGTGTGCCACAAACTTCTCTTCTCCCCAATCCTATTCAATACCTCCTCATTAGTTACGTGATCTACCCACCTTATCTTCAGCATTCTTCTGTAGCACCACATTTCGAAAGCTAATATTCTCTTCTTGTCCAAACTAGTTATCGTCCATGTTTCACTTCCATACATGGCTACACTCCATACAAATACTTTCAGAAACGACTTCCTGACACTTAAATCTATACTCGATGTTAACAAATTTCCCTTCTTGAGAAACGCTTTCCTTGCCATTGCCAGTCTGCATTTTATATCCTCTCTACTTCGACCATCATGTTATTTTACTCCCTAAATAGCAAAACTCCTTTACTACTTTAAGTGTCTCATTTCCTAATCTAATTCCCTCAGCATCACCCGACTTAATTTGACTACATTCCATTATCCTCGTTTTGCTTTTGTTGATGTTCATCTTATATCCCCCGTTCAAGACACTGTCCATTCCGTTCAACTGCTCTTCCAAGTCCTTTGCTGTCTCTGACAGAATTACAATGTCATCGGCGAACCTCAGAGTTTTTACTACTTCTCCGTGAATTTTAATACCTACCCCGAATTTTTCTTTTGTTTCCTTTACTGCTTGCTCAATATACAGATTGAATAACATCGGGGAGAGGCTACAACCCTGTCTCACTCCTTTCCCAACCACTGCTTCCCTTTCATGCCCCTCGACTCTTATAACTGCCATCTGGTTTCTGTACAAATAGTAAATAGCCTTTCGCTCTCTGTATTTTACCCCTGCCACCTTCAGAATTTGAAAGAGAGTATTCCAGTTAACATTGTCAAAAGCTTTCTCTAAGTCTACAAATGCTAGAAACGTAGGTTTGTCTTTTCTTAATCTTTCTTCTAAGATAAGTCGTAAGGTCAGTATTGCCTCACGTGTTCCAACATTTCTACGGAATCCAAACTGATCTTCCCCGAGGTCGGCTTCTACCAGTTTTTCCATTCGTCTGTAAAGAATTCGTGTTAGTATTTTGCAGCTGTGGCTTATTAAACTGATTGTTCGGTAATTTTCACATCTGTCAACACCTGCTTTCTTTGGGATTGGAATTATTATATTCTTCTTGAAGTCCGTGGGTATTTCGCCTGTCTCATACATCGTGCTCACCAGATGGTAGAGTTTTGTCATGACTGGCTCTCCCGTGGCCATCAGTAGTTCTAATGGAATGTTGTCTACTCCCGGGGTCTTGTTTCGACTCAGGTCTTTCAGTGCTCTGTCAAACTCTTCACGCAGTATCTTATCTCCCATTTCATCTACATCCTCTTCCATTTCCATAATATTGTCTTCAAGTACATCGCCCTTGTATAAACCCTCTACATACTCCTTCCACCTTTCTGCCTTCCCTTCTTTGCTTAGAACTGGGTTGCTGAGCTCTTGATATTCATACAAGTGGTTCTCTTCTCTCCAAAGGTCTCTTTAATTTTCCTGTAGGCAGTATCTATCTTACCCCTAGTGAGACAAGCCTCTACATCCTTACATTTGTCCTCTAGCCATCCCTGCTTAGCCATTTTGCACTTCCTGTCGATATCATTTTTGAGACGTTTGTATTCCGTTTTGCCTGCTTCATTTGCTGCATTTTTATATTTTCTCGTTTCATCAACTAAATTCAATATTTCTTCTGTTACTCAAGGATTTCTATTAGCCCTCGTCTTTTTACCTACTTGATCGTCTGCTGCCTTCACTACTTCATCCCTCAGAGCTACTCATTCTTCTTCTACTGTATTTCTTTCCCCCATTCCTGTCAATTGTTCCCTTATGCTCTCCCTGAAACTCTCTACAACCTCTGGTTCTTTCAGTTTATCCAGGTCCCATCTCCTTAAATTCCCACCTTTTTGCAGTTTCTTCAGTTTCAATCTGCAGTTCATAACCAATAGATTGTGGTCAGAATCCACATCTGCCCCAGGAAATGTCTTACAATTTAAAACCTGGTTCCTAAATCTCTGTCTTACCATTATATAATCTATCTGATACCTTTTAGTATCTCCAGGATTCTTCCAGGTATACAACCTTCTTTTATGATTCTTGAACCAAGTGTTAGCTATGATTAAGTTATGCTCTGTGCAAAATTCTACAAGGCGACTTCCTCTTTCATTCCTTCCCCCCAATCCATATTCACCTACCATATTTCCTTCTCTCCCTTTTCCTACTGACGAATTCCAGTCACCCATGACTACTAAATTTTCGTCTCCCTTCACTACCTCAATAATTTCTTTTATCTCATCATAGATTTCATCTATTTCTTCATCATCTGCAGAGCTAGTTGGCATATAAACTTGTACTACTGTAGTAGGCATGGGCTTTGTGTGTATCTTGGCCACAATAATGCGTTCACTATGTTGTTTGTAGTAGCTAACCCGCACTCCTATTTTTTTATTCATTATTAAACCTACTCCTGCATTACCCCTATTCGATTTTGTATTTATAACCCTGTAATCACCTGACCAAAAGTCTTGTTCCTCCTGCCACCGAACTTCACTAATTCCCACTATATGTAACTTTAACCTATCCATTTCCCTTTTCAAATTTTCTAACCTACCTCCCCGATTAAGGGATCTGACATTCCACGCTCCGATCCGTAGAACGCCAGTTTTCTTTCTCCTGATAACGACATCCTCATGAGTAGTCCCCGCCCGGAGATCCGAATGGGGGACTATTTTACCTCCGGAATATTTTACCCAAGAGGACGCCATCATCATTTAATCATACAGTAAAGCTGCATGTCCTCGGGAAAAATTACGGCTGTAGTTTCCCCTTGCTTTCAGCCGTTCGCAGTACCAGCACAGCAAGGCCGTTTTGGTTAATGTTACAAGGCCAGATCAGTCAATCATCCAGACTGTTGCCCCTGCAACTACTGAAAAGGCTGCTGCCCCTCTTCAGGAACCACATGTTTGTCTGGCCTCTCAACAGATACCCCTCCGCTGTGGTTGCACCTACGGTACGGCCATCTGTATCGCTGAGGCACGCAAGTCTCCCCACCAACGGCAAGGTCCATGGTTCATGGGGGGGCGGTGATATATATATATATATATATATATATATATAAAGACAATTTAAATAAAAAGAAATAAATCAGTTTATATTTGGACATTTATTTTAACATTGATCATTGATCCGTTAAAATTTCAGCATATCAAACTTGATTCATAACTAAACTGGTGCATTATTTAGGATTGTGTAAATGTGAGTTTGTAATCTTATGGAACACATCAAATAGGGAGCCAAGATTGGGAGACTACATACAACACTGCATTCATAAAATAACACACGAAGAACATTGAAACATATGTAAGAGGAAATTAACCACAACCAACCGATTCAATTTTCACTCAAAGAAGTTATGTTCGTAGCGCAATCTTGTCCGTCATGAAATTACCACACACTGGTATACTAAATTCATACTAACTCTCTGTGAAATCTTCCCAAAAAGAATAGCTGAGAGCTACTTTGATGCTTACACCACGTGCTTCACGTGGTCAACTTGGTTTATGCAAAGAGTATAACTCCACAATAATTTTGATAATTATAATAAATTACATCGAAACGCAATTTACAAAAGAAAAACCTCGAACTGGTTACTATCGTCTTACTACTAACCTGATGGCTCAAACAATTGTATAAGCACGTGGTACTGGTCTCACAAAGTACACCCCACGTGGGTTGAACATAAAGAAAAGTTGCTATATTAAAAATATTGTCAAGACGAGACGTTTTAATCTCACGCACATTCGCATATAAGATTGATGATCTTAGTTAGAGTTACTGATCAGCACGTGGTTCCACTTTACTCACAAAGTAGTGACAAAGCAACTACCAGAAGATATTCTGAACTTCACACTCGAATTACACTGCGTTGCAATTTAAGATAACATTAGATATTTTAGAGCTAAACCTGAAGTAAAGGTGACTAAATTTTCAGTTAGGCTGAACTTAAGAAATCCATTGTCCTACGGACTTAGCAGACACGCGCTTAGCTGGAGATCTTACCACTTCAGACGCTCGCCGCAGACAGACTGACCTGGGCCCCTACTTAGCGTGCTTAACAGATACAAACGGAAGTGACCAAAGAGGCAGCTTCCTATGCCAACATGTCAAGGGACGGACAGGACCATACTAAGAATAGAAACCTCTCTGCTTTTACAAAGCGTAGCTACCTGTTCCGACGTTGGTCCTACTGTTCTCTAGCAGACAGGCTTGTCTGCTACCATCAAGCATGCAACTAGAAATACATTTGCTCATTCATCCTCTTACACAGAAGGGAAGGGGGATGACAGTATGTAATCATATACAGTATATAAAAGAAAGCGGATGTAGGTTCCCTATGAGACTGTGTGACATGAATTACATATAAATTGTGTTTTAAAGTGTAGTAGTGTGACAGATCGTTCTTGTTTATGTGTAAAAGTAACACGTTCCACTGCTCAGTCTCCTATCAAATAGTCAGAAACACCACAGTAAAGTTAGAAGAGGAATTTATGCCGTAAATGACAACATATTTAAGAAATTAACACGAAAGGAATCCAACAGAGGCCTTTCACAGTACAATCAGAAACACTTAACGAATCTTTAAAATGTCATTTTTTCCTGTCCTAACTACGTTGTATTACAGCAGCCTTATTTACATTTGCAATTCCTTGCTACAATTAAACGAGCTCACACATTTGAAGATGAAAATCAGTATAGTGCACGTTTACGAATCCATGTTATTTATGTGTGTACTTTTTACCATAAGCATCTGATCGGTACAAGATGCACACAACCGTGACTTTTCATCACTGAAAGATAAACAAGAAAATTCCCTCTTTCACCACCCCTCTCCCACACCGACCGATCTATTAACACCTTAGCTTATAAATAACAGACCGACTAAGGCGCCATCGTATTTGTTGTTGATTAAACACCTCCACACAATCTACTTTCAGTCTGCACTCCAAACGCCATGGAGTTAATAGGAACCGACGATTTTTCAGGCGCAAATTCGAAAGGAATTACATTGTAAACGATAGGACTGTCGACAGTTAAACTAGAGTACCGATAGTAACGGTAATTCAGGTACTATCGATAAATCGACAGTATATCGATATTTAAGTAAAAATACCTCTCAGTGCGCGCTTTTGAGTGGTCCTTCCTTCCCATCAAGAAGCACTGACTAACTGAAATTTGTAATCAGCATTTCCTGGTGAACTGAGTAATATTGAAATAATAACTAACAAGTTCCCAGTGCAGGTAACGTCGACACCACTGTTGTAGCTTTATATTAATATCCAAACAGTAAATATAAATAACAAAAGGTCCGCTTCTTGATGCCCTCCGTTGTAGCTGAATCACTACCGTCTCTCACTGTTCCAGTTAGATACGCTTCTTGCTCTCCTGGCCGTTCTCACGCTGTTTGACCATCTGGCGCATCGTTCGATGGCTCTGCCTTGTGATCCTTACTATTTGCTAGCCTCCCGTAAAAAAATATTCCTGTGCTGTACCTTAAACCGTAGCAACAAAAGTGTAATAAACAAGGGCAGGGATGTAGCGTAAGCTCCATAGTAAACAGAAGACTGTCGACACGAAGGTTGCAGTGGTTTGTATCGATCACAACTTCGGCACGAAGCTCTGTTTGCGGTGGGTGTCGCACAATCGCTCGCGCGTGCACACACGGTACCTTGCTCCACGCCACTGCCCATCACAACACGTTGGTCACCCATTGTCATCTTCATTGGTGCTGGCGCAGCGGGAAGTTATACTTACGATCGGATTTAATGCACGTGTACTATTTTAAATCTTCGGTACTGACTTGTTGTATGAGTTAGAAAAACCCTGGGAGGTACCGGAACGCCATAAGCCCTACTTTTCATGTCCTTAACTGTCGTCTGAACTTCTTGCGTAATGATCGTAAATCCTATACTCTTATTGTACAGTTATTTTTTACTCTCCATATCCAAAGCATCTGGAAGGCCTCTTGCCTCATACAATTATCCTAAGTGTCTCTGCCATTCGCTCATTTCTTATTTTTCTACATTTTCATTAGCGCTCTCATCCTTTCTCACCCACATAGTGTTCTCCCTCCCCTTTATGAAGTTCAGGTTATTTACTTCCTGGTGAAACGGCCTCCTACTTGGCTCACTGAACGTAAATTTTTTTTCATCAATCTGACTTCACTGAGATCTCAGGGACGCAAGTTAGATTGGTTATTATAGCAGAAAGTGGCTCAGTTTGTTAAAGCACTAATGCTTCCTTCTGTAAGGGGTGACAGTTTATGATCTTCCTGTTCACTGCACACATTTACGTATATAAATAATGTTGGTATTGGTAGAGCATGCGTTGTTTCGCTAACTAGTTAGTTAAAGTCACAGGTCTGCAATAAGTCACTTTCTATTTAAAGTATCGTCTGGGAATGTACTTACATTTCACACTAAATAATTTGTATTGGCTTGTTTCGTAATTACTTAGAAACGTTTACGACAGCGGTGAGAGATATTATTCCCTTGCTGCGAGTCTAACTCTGAAGAATGCTTGTTACATCTCAGACGTTTAGTTGCGAGCTATTGTTCGGAAAAAAAATCCTGATTTGAAACTGTCTTTATCGTCTGCTTTAGTCCTTTGGATGGAGATTTTATTGAATTAATTCCTTTCAGTACTTAAGCACTCGCTTGAGCAGGGACCACTGTCTTCGAACATAATGTTTTCCAATTACTCAGAACACGAAACACCATGAAACACTTTTCTGCAATATGTTTTCACAAAGTTCGCTTCACAAGACGAGTAGCTCACACGAACACGTACATTTGATGACAAGCAGCGTACTAGTAATCATACCAGTAATTATAATAGCAAAAGTAGTCGAAACAGTAACGGTAGCAGTGATAATAACTCTAGACAATACATTAACGTAGGCTTATAAAATTCGCCAAAGAATTTTATATTCCATATTCGGTTGCTTTGAACCTTATCATTTTTGGAAACTGCTCTATTCTTTTTACTATAATACTACTTCAGTCGTTCAATATAAAGAAAATGTTCGTAAAAACTACACACAAATCTCCAACCACATAAAGTGTGGTTACACTGGTACATTACTGGTATCTCCGCAATCTTTCTAGTTCCTACATTTCTACACATTACTGTTGTAACCGTTCTGTTCTAGCTCATTCAGCTTCCTTTTGGAGTTGATTGGAGTCCGACATATTTGGCCACTTTAAATGTGACAGAAATTCTGTATTTCCTTCTTTCTTCCATCTTCTTCGAAACTTTTTGTCTTACCTATGGTTTCTTGGCGCTGTTCTTGGCTTTAAGGCAAATGTTTCTTCTGTCGATTTCTATGTAATAATCGAGTGAATCTTCTTGCTATCTCACGAGTTGTGTACATGCAAAACTGACTACGGCATGATGCAGAATACAGTGTTTTGTGAAAGCATAACCCTTCCTATGATCGAGGAATAAAACTTCTGAAACTGAGATTTATTCAAAGTATTCTGGTATAAAAGACGAGTGGTCTTTAACGGTCCAAGCATCGAGTCAATTCGTGTCAGATTGCGCTGTGTGAACTATGTGGCAAAAAACTGGCAAAAAATGGTAGCAAAAGGGAATCCAAATGTAGAAAATGCTCTTGAGGCTACGTATCTGATAAAGAAGATGCACGAAGATTCACAGTTGTTGAGTGCGGATCTCGATCCTAAAACTCTGGTGCTGGGTATGCGGCTAATGGAACATGGAGCTAATCCGAGAGCTTTTTCAAAATTAATAAAAGATATCAAAATATATGTAAGTACGCTGGTACAGAGAGGCAAGCAAGACAAAAGAAGGAAAACGAATGAAGCATTAGCTTGGAAAGTCTTACAGATTATCCTTAGTTTGCAAGTATGTGCAAGTTGTGAAATAATGTGGGCTGTAATTGTTGAAAAATACATTATAATTTACAGGCCGCTCGAAGTGGCCGTGCGGTTAAAGGCGCTGCAGTCTGGAACCGCAAGACCGCTAAGGTCGCAGGTTCGAATCCTGCCTCGGGCATGGATGTTTGTGATGTCCTTAGGTTAGTTAGGTTTAACTAGTTCTAAGTTCTTGGGGACTAATGACCTCAGCAGTTGAGTCCCACAGTGCTCAGAGCCATATAATTTACAGTATCTCTAATTCGTTTATGGAAAATACTTGAAAATTTGTGCTACTGTACCGTTTTGTTGAATTCATAACCAACAGAATATTAAAGAAATGCCTTTGTGTGTGACTGCTTTTTAACTGGATTTAAATACAGTGGCGTTCAGCTGTCGATTCAGTTTCTTTTTACTCTATTGTATAACAATAAGAGTTTTACTTCCTGCCTCATTTGCATGCGGGCATTATTTCAATTTAAAAAAAAAGACCTCACCTTCATTTTTCTCTGCCTCGTGATGATTGGGTGTTGTGTGCTGTCCTTAGGTTAGTTAGGTTTAAGTAGTTCTAAGCTATAGGGGACTGATGACCATAGATGTTAAGTCCCATAGTGCTCAGAGCCCTTTGAACCATTTTTGAACCTCACCTTCATGAACCAAGTAAATGGAGCATAGGCGGAATAAATATAAGAAAACAATAACAATTTTGATTAAATGTTATAAAAAAGCGAGGTGGTGAAGTGGCTAAAACACTGGACTCGCATTCTGGAGGACTAAGTTTTAATAACCACCTAAGTATTCCAACATTTGGTTTTCTTTGATTTCCCTAAATCTCTACTGGCAAATACTGGGATCCTTCCTTTGCATAGCGAACGCCTTATTTCCTTCCCCATTCCTCCCTAATCCGAGCTTGTGCTTCATCTGAAATGATTCCGTTGTCGACGAGACGTCACACTAAAAATCTTCCTTTTTTTCTTCTAGTGGTTCGTTACAGAGCCATAAAATTTAGTTTAACACCCGTGGCCTAGGAGAAGGGTCTTTGATGAGTAATCAAAACATCCGCGGTCCCAGTTTCGAACCCCGCCTCTGCCTAAATTCTTGATAAAAATCAACAGCATTGGCGGCCGAAGACCTCCGGCGTGAGAAGTCACGCTCGTTCTGCCAACGGTCTCGTCAAAGATGACGGAGGAGCAGACAGACGTTCAGCGGACTCTCTTGCTCCTCGGGTGGGAAACTGCCCCCAAAAGGCCGAAGAATCAGCAATGATCAGCGGCATGAGCGCGCAGATGGCAATGAAAAACACTACATTAAGGACTCATGTACTGTATTCACAGGAGATGTGGCCGGTAACTAAAAAGTCTCATGATTTCTCCAGTGGCAAAAGATTCCTGACTAATCCCCCATTAGGATATCCGGGAGAAACTGCCAAGAGGAGATGAGCATAAGAAAAAGATTCAATGATGGACGGAAAGGTACCATTCTACAAGTTGAGGCACGGAATGTCAGGAGTTTGAACGTGGTAACGAAGCTAGAAAATCTGAAAAGAGAAATGCTCAGTCTCAGTGTCCATGCAGTGAGCATCAGTGAAGTGAAATGGAAAGAGTTCTGGTCAGATGAGGATAGGGTAATATACACGGTAGCAGAAAATACTGTAACGGGAGTAGGATTCATTATGAATGCGAAGGTACGGCACAGAGTGAGCTGCTGCAACAGTTCAGTGATGGGGTTGTTCTTTTCAGAATAGAGGCAAACCGACACCGATATGTCGACGTCGCCAGCTGAGGATGAAGGGATGGAGAAAGTATATGAGGATATTGAACGCGTAATGCAGTACGTAAAGGGAGATGAAAATCTAATGATCATGGGGGACTGAAATGCGGCTGTAGGGAAAGGATTAGAAGAAAGGGTTACTTGAGAATACGGGCTTGGAACTGGGATTGAGAGAGAAGAAAGACCAGTTGAGCTTTGTAATAAATTACAGCTAGAAAAAGCGAATAGTCTGTTCAAGAATCACAAGAGGAAGAGATATGCTTGGAAAAGGCCGGGAATTGCGGAAGGATTTTGGTTAGATCAGATTGTGGTCAAACAGAGATTGCGAAATCAGATACTGGATTGTAAGGCGTATCCAGGAGCAGATATAGACTCAGATCACAGTGTAGCAGTGATGAAGAGTAGGCTGAAGTTAGTCAGGAAGAATCAATACGTAAAGAAGTGGGATACAGAAGTACTAAGGAATGAGGAGATATGATTGAACTACAACAAGGAATAGCTCAGAAGGCAGTACAGTTGAAGAGGAATGGACATCTCTAAAAAGGACAATCACGGAATTTGGAAAGAAAAACATATGTGCAAAGAAGGTAACTTCAGTTGATCGATGAAAGAAGTAAGTACAAAAATGTTCATTGAAATTGTGGACTTCACAAATACAAGCCGCTGACGAATGACATAAACAAGAAGTGCAGGGAAGCTAACAGGGAAGCTAAAACGAAATAGCTGCGTGAGAAATGTGAAGAAATCGAAAATGATATGCTTCCTTGATGTAGTGACACATCACAAGAAAAGTCAAAACAAGGTTTGGTGAAATTAAAAGCAATGGTGCTAAAATGCAAGAGAGAGAGCGGATAGGTGAAAAGAGCATGATTGGAGGACCCTATGAGAGGAAAGATTTGTCTGATATGAAAGAAGAAGAAACAGGAGCCAATTTAGAAGAGACACGCGATCCAGTATTAGACTCAGAATTTAAAAGAGCTTTGGAATACTTGAGATAAAATAATGCAGAAGGGATAGATGAAATTCCATTGGGGAAAGTCGTATGGTAGAATGTATGAGTATGTATGAGTTTGGCGATATACGATCTGACTTCCGAAAAAATATCATCCGCACAATTCCGAAGAGTGCAAGAGCTGACGAAGTGCGAGAGTTATTGCACAATCAGCTGAACAGCTCACGCATCCAAGGTGCCGACTAGAACAATATGCAGAAGAATGGAGAAGAAAATTGAGTATGTGTTAGCTGACGACCAGTTTGGCTTTAGGGAAGGTAAAGGCACCAGAGAGACAATTCTGACCTTGCGGTTGATAATGGAAGCAAGAATAAACAAAAATCAAGTATCTGTCGACCTGGAAACAGCGTTCGACAATGTCAAATGATGCAAGTTGTTCGAGATTCTGAAGAAAATATTGGTAAGGTATGTGAAGAGACGGGTAATGTACAGCATGTACCAGAGCCAAGAAGGAATAGTAAGAGAAGAAGACCAAGAACGAAGTGTTCGGATTAAAAAGGGTGTACAGCAGACTGTTCAATCTACATATCGAAGAAGCAGTGATGGAAATAAAAGGAAAGTTCAGGAGCGGAAATAAAATCCAAGGTGAAAGGATGTCAATGATATGATTCTTTCATTACTGGTCGTCATCTTCTTGAGTGAAAGTAAAGAAGAATTACAGGATCTTCTGAAAGGAAAGAACAGTCTAATGAGTACAGAATATGGACTGAGAGAAAATCTAAGAAAGACGAAAGTATTGAGTAGTAGTATAAATGAGAACAGCAACAAACTTAAGAGCATAATTCGTTACCACAGAGTAGATGAAGCTGAGGAATTCTGTTACCTAGGCAGCAAAATAACCCATGACGGACGGAGCAAGGAGGACATAAAAAGCAGACTACCAATGGCAAAAAGGACATTCCTGTCCACGAGAAGTCTACTAGGATTCAACAAAGGCCTTAATTTCAGGAAGAAATTTCAGAGAATGTACGTTTTTAGCACAGATTGTATGGTAGTGAAACATGGACTGTGGGAAAACCGGAACAGAAGAGAATCGAAGCATTTGAGATGAGGTGCTTCAGAAGAATGTTGAAAGTTAGGTGGACCGATAAGGTATGCAATGAGAAGTTTCTCCGAGATCCGGTGAGGAAATGAATATTTGGGAAATGGTTGCAAGAAGAAGGGACACGATGGTAGGAGATCTGTTAAGAAATGAGGGAATAACTTCCATGGTAGTAGAGGAATCTGTAGAAGGTAAAAGTCTGTAGAGGAAGACAGAGATTGGAATGCATCTAGCAAATAACTGAAGAACTAAGTTGCAAGTGATACTCTCACAAGGGGAAGGCCTCAGACACGGCCAACCGATTCGGCTCAAATTTGGCAGGTCGCTTGTGTACAACCTAAAACGAAGGAATCTAAGATAATTGGGGTCAACACCCGCAATTTTGAATAAATCATCCCTAAAAGTTATGAAGAGCAATCGACTCAAAATTGGCGGGATCGATAGATAATTGTAAATAGGGCATTTTTCACCATCAGGTATGGGATCCGAAAACGCATACTATTCCAGAAATCGAGGAAAGAAACTTTTACAACTGTCGCCTGTGTACGCACATGGTAAACGCTGCTTCGCGACCTCACTGATAGCGCAACGGCTAAGGTAACTGGCTGGGACCTTTTTTATTCTTTTCGTTTGTATTTTTCCGTATCTCAATTGATAGGGATAGGAGGGTTAATAAGGTAAGTAAATCAATAAGGAGTGATAATAATAAGGTAGGCAAATAAATTTCTCAAACCTCTTGGGGTAGTAAACAACTAAAAGTTACTTCAGGTCACTTTACAATGGCTCTTCCAATCAATGTTACGTGTCCTCACTTTTCGTCGAACAACTAGATGGATGGTACTTGTCATATAAAAATTTGAAACAAATATACTCACGGCACCAAGAACATCTAATAAATGCAATCTTTCGAAAGCTACACTGTTCCTTCCGAAGAGTCTGCGGAAAACGAACTTGGTTTACATTTAAAAATATGTCTTTTTCGGGAATTAAATTTGATGCGTACCACGCATACGATATCATTGCCTGAAAAATCGATGGTGAAAGTTGGTTATGAATTATGCTGTAGATAGTTATTGCATCCGTGCGGTTGTGCAATTCCCGCTGGGTTTCCAGAGGCACACTGCAATTGTGAAGCCTGGAAATAAAGTTTTTAACCTGGCGATAGAAATAAACATCACACGGCTGGCTCACAGGTGTGCAGTTTGGCGGTATTACTTTTACTGTGCACGTCGGCTGACCCTCGCCAACTATAAGCATTGTGTCATATATTGCAGTATTACTGTGTCCACTCCAGGAATCCAATACTAGACAAAACTTGTTATCAGAAACGTATGGTTTTAAAACATTCTCAAGAAATGTTCTGTAAATCGCATTCGTCAGTTTGGAGCAGGTAATGTAAACATTTTTCAACGAGTCGGTTGAACGATTGACCTCTTCTATAAATGCCGGCCGGTGTGGCCGTGCGGTTTTGGGCGCTTCAATCTGGAACCGCGTGACCGCTACGGTCGCAGGTTCGAATCCTGCCTCGGGCATAGATGTGTGTGATGTCCTTAGGTTAGTTAGGTTTAAGTAGTTCTAAGTTCTATGGGGGCTGATAACCTCAGCAGTTAAGTCCCATAGTGCTCAGAGCCACTTGAACCATTTTCTTCTATAACGCGAGGACCAAATGTAACATTCGTTTCTTGTAAACACAGGAAAACCTTAGGCAACACTTTTCCAGAGCCTGTAATGGCATTTTGCGCAGTGTACGAATGTGTTAGTATGTTTTTACTACCAACTGTGACAATGGTTCGTTTTTCTCCCTTATGCGTTAACGTGCGTCGAATGTTCACCCGATACTCGCATCCTGTTTGACAGGTGTTGATCACGTAATCACGATTAAAACCGGTCGTAAGTGACGACGTTTGCGTGCTGAAAAGAGCCGCCACTTTCTGTTTATCTTCTATATTTTGTACCTTCTTATGAGAGACGTATTGCAACACTTTTATAAACCAAAACACAGCGACGGTTACTTCCCGCTTGCCATCGTCTGTGACAGGCTCCCAACTATATATTACAGCGCTAGTCGAAGGGTGTACATCCTCCTTTACTCAGATTATGCACCTGAAAGATATGACAACAAAAAATAACTAGTTACTACGGCATAAACAGACGAGCTAATTACTACAAACTACATACAGTGCTCGTTATATATTACTTACGGAATAACACTGTATTCATTCACAAAACTTATTTCATTCGGCACATTAATGATGGAAAAATCACTACATGTATCCGCGAGGTTCGCCGCAGCCTAGTGACGGAAAACAACTCTTTCCGATTGACTTCTATAAGGCCCGTGCTGGACACCTTCTCTCTTCCAGATTCACAACTATGATATGACGAAGAGGCAACCGGGACAACATAACTCACCACGCGTGCATTCTGTCCAGTGCCTCGTTGTAAACAAGCGTCGCGCGGTTGGTTATCTGTGATCCCTCGTGAGGAATTCGAAGCACTCTTACTCGTAGTTGTTTTCATGTGACAAGGCTTAATAGTTTAATACTTTTTTTAGTAACTCACGGCGTTTGGGAAATTAGTTTGCCTACCTTATTATTATCATTCCTTATTGATTTACTTACCTTATTAACCCCCCTATCCCTATCAATTGAGATATGGAAAAATACAAACAAAAAGAGTAACAACCACTAGGTTTCTTCGATATTCGAACCCGGGTTCTCCGATTCCCAGGCAGTTACCTTAGCCGCTGCGATATCTGCGCTGTCGGCGATAAGCGTTTACCATGTGCGTACAGAAGCGACAGTTGTAAAAGTTTCTTTCCTCGACTTCTGGAAAAGTTTGCGTTTGCGGACCCCATACCTGATGATGAAAAATGCTCTATTTACAGTTATCTATCGATCCCTCCAATTTTGAGTCCATTGCTGGTCATAACGTTTAGGGGTGATTTTCTCAAAATTGTGTGGGTGTTGACCCAAAATATCTTACAGCTCTTCGTTTTAGGTTGTACACAAGCGACCTGCCAAATTTGACCGAATCGGTTGGCCGTGTCTGAGGCCTTCCCCTTGTCAGACTGTATAGGAGCGGAATTCATGGCTGACCGCATCAAACCAATCAGAAGACTAATGACTTAAAAAAATAGATATTTTTATTTCTTTCCGCTATTTATCATTGTATCTGTACTGCACAGAAAATTTCACACATTGCAAATGTCAACTGTATGCACTATGTCGTGTTTGAAAACAAACTTGTTCCGTCCACTCGTAGTACTTGACAACAGTAACACGCGCTTCACTCTTAAGCTCAACTAGTGGGTAAAAGAGAACGTAAATGCAAAGAGTCTTGTTAGTCACTGATAAACACGAATGATAACAGACATACCAAAGCTTACAGGAAATGTCACTTAAGCTATGTGAACAAAACAATGTGTTCCTAAATATACTACAACCCTGATGTGAAAGTCCCGAAGAAGTAGGGTACTTTTCATAAAGCATGCAACCAGTGTTATTATGAAAAATAACATGATATTATGAGCAGAGGTAGGTGGGTGTATAGGTACTTGATAAACGATAAGTAATGTCACACATTTTGCTTGTCGGACAGCTTCGATTGAAAAAGTGCGGAATTTATTGTAAGACATCGTGGATTACTTCCGCTTCGGTCTCTATAGTTTCATGAACTTCCGATTGGTGGCGGCGCTATATATAGCCTTCCAAATGGTGTCTGTAACGGAGGTACTTTCCAATCAGAGAGCTGTCATTGGGTTCCTTTTGGCGGAAAAACAGGAATGCACATAGTCGTAGGGGCTTGCAGAACGTCTATGGAGAGCTGTTGTGAACAAAAGCACTGTGTGTCGTGGAACGTGCGGACACTCTCAATCGAGGTGATCGACGGACGCAAACGGACTTCTCCAAGACAACGCAGGGCCCCACAAAAGTCTGCGCACCCGAGAGCAGTTCACAACATTCCATCGGACTCTTCTTCCTAATCCACCGTAAAGCCCGGATCTCGCACCTTCCAACTTCTATCTGTTTGACCCAATGAAGGACGCACTCCGTGGGAAGCGGTAAGTGGATGATGGGGAAGTAATTGATGCGGCACGGCTTTGGCTCCGACGTCGACCAGTACAGTGGTACCATGCAGGCATACAGGCGATCCCAGTAAGGTGGTATAAGGCCTTCGCTTTGAACGGCGGGTTGTGTTTGAAAATAGGGTTTCGTAGCTAACAGAGTAGGGAGTAATATGATGCATTCGAATCCTGAATGAAATTAATTTGTTTAAAAAAACGTATTGCGTTACTAATTGAACGCTCCTCGTAATACCGGTAAAACTCGATAAAAAATATTTTAAAAAATCATAAGCTAAAGTAAACTGTACATCAGATATAAAATGCTATATGCGCAATGTGCAGAGCCTATACTTCGCTGTATATTGTGCTCAAAACGGGAGAGACAAACGATAATCACATGAGGAAGGCACGAGGAGTCATTCACGGCAGAATCACTGGGTCAATTGAGCTTCCGAACCGACTGAATAAAAGAAAAATATATCGCTATACTGCTAAGAATATAGTTAAGGATTATGACATTACTAGATTCAGTGATTTAGTTAGAAGTCGGAGAATGTGTGTCATTTCTTTGTCACGATAAACCCTTTTACACGATGTGCTTAATGGTTGACGAAAAGCTACGTAACAGAGTAAATGCTCTGTAAAACATTTTTAAAATTATAAACTGCAGTTGTTTAAAAGAAAATGCCTTTTTTGCGTGCTGCACATCAAAATTTTTATTCTTATTTAAGCACCCAGACGCGTTTCCTCTTTTTTACAAGGCATCTACAATTGGTGTCCTGAAATATTACATGAATTGTCCATTTTTACTCATAGTTTATGGTTTCACATCTAGGTTATAGATTTAAAAACAGTTCCTTAACGTTTTTTATGAAATGGAAAGGTACTTACAGGTAACTTCTAATTCACTGCATCTAAGCAAACTGCCTTTTCTCATCTGGAAACCAGGTGGACATCTAACGATTCATTTCAGTTTACTGTTTACGTTACACATCACTGTAACTGCCATCTTTTTAATACAGAGTTTCTATTGTTTCTCTAGGTATTACCAATATTCTCAGTTTTCTGCAATCAACTGTTTTGTGAATGTGTGTGAATGTGTGTGTGTGTGTGTGTGTGTGTGTGTGTGTGTGTGTGCGTGTGTGTGTTAGAGAGGGAGAGAAATTTCTTATTTTCTTTAATAAAATAAATTATTTATTTTATTTTTATTACTATTTTTATTCATTTATTCTTAAAAATTATAATAATAATAATTTAGTCGTATTTACTTGTTCATTTAGTAGCTGTTTCTTTTTAGCATTTGTTTTGTGTATTTGATAATTTTCCTGTAATATTCGGAGGTATCTTTCATTATTTATTCAAATTATTTTCATATCATTTTCTCTTGTGGTAGGTTTGTGGTTATTTTCTCTCAGATGTTCTGCAAAAGTTGAGTGGCTTGTTCCATATTTCCATGCTCTGATATGTTCTTTGTACCGGGTGTCAAATGTTCTACTGGTTTGTCCTATATACCTTCCATCACATGTGTTGCACTGTAGTTGGTATATTTCTGCTATTTGGTAGACATCTGTGTTTTTTGTTATTTTTGGAATGTGCAGCATGAAAACGCATTTTCTTTGAAACAACTACAATTTATATACAGCTGCTGTGAAAATGGCCACTACAAGAAACGTGTTTTTAAAATTCCCTGCTGACAGCATTTGCATAATTCTCTATGCTATGCATAAGTCGAAATAGATTGTCATTTAAGGGTACATAAATTTAGTAATATATAAGACCATAGTGTTAACGTTGGTACATTATTACATCATTTTTGTAATTGTTTTCAATTTTCTTATCTTGAACTCTTATCTTTCTTATCTTATTTCTTAAAATTTCTTATCTTATCTTAACGCCACAAACATCGATAATTCAAACAAATTGTCAATTTAATATATTTTATGTATTCAGGTCCGTCCAGCTACAAAGAACACGGCTTCCGGATGATGTTAATATGGGCGCATGGCCTTGGCCCTGAAGTGAATCCCATCAAAGAGCTCTACGAGAGCTTGACAGCGATTGATAAGAAAGGTGTTGCTGGTAAGTCGCCTAAACTTACTTCACATGCACAAATATTTTGTCATGCAATGAGTGACCCATTATTTGTAATGTACACGGAAGAGGTGTTGAAGTTCTTTTTGTTGCATTACCATCAGAATATATCAGTGTATCATGGCAAATTATTGTTGTTCCGGGAAATTTTACTGACGGCTTTGTTTTCTGTTTCAGATGCCTTACGGAAAAAACTAGACCAAGAAAACGAAGGAAGATACAGAAAATGTAGAAACTGTAACTCATGCAGCATATCTTAGGCGTAAACGGGAGTGCAGTGGATTTTATATTTCTGTCTTTTTAAATTCGAGCTTCTTCATCGTCATCTTTATTTACTGCTACTTCGGGTTTTCCACCATAGACGGCTTGAAATGCTGCAGCTAACTGAAATATTTTCAGTATCTTTGCTAAGAGCGGATATAATGTGTCGGCTGTAATAAGTACGTTTCTCTTCGTGTCGCAGCGCAAATCATCCTTTCCGTATCTGGTATATCTGCTGTAAAGATGTTTTTAATGAGAAATAATTTATTACAGTTTTTCAGCACGCAGAGTCTAATTTGTGTAAAGTCCATATTTCATACTGTGAATACACCAAGATTAATATATAGATGTAAATTTCTTATCTCTGATGTGAATTTTATAAATATATTGTAAATAAACTTGTGTGATATAAATCAGCAAGTTCTCCCTCTTTATGTTTCATACGAATGACGTTTAGAAAGCATTTTTCAATTCTCATTCTGATACAATGACAAACTGTTCATTTACTATTCAACAACGGTCCTTTTGTTGCTGCAATATGTTTACTATCAGTCACTGCACTACTCAATGACGGTAAGAACTCTTAGGTTTCTTGATCCTAATTTCAAATCCGGTTCTTTCATGAATTATTATACTTTTTCTGGGTTAACTAGCATCCTGAAATTGAAATCCCAGGTTTACAAGAAAAAGGTCTATTTGATATATTTTGTACATCTATGGCACATTACTAAAGTTTAATTGTTAATGATATTTTATGAACAATTTTCAGTTACAAAGTAATGGAATAAGACATGCCAACAGCATCAAATATCCACAGAGAGCAAGGAGCTCTGGGATCCAAATTAAAACTACATAGGCTGCTGTGAAAGATATACAATGTCAGGAAATGAGAGGAAGTTGAAGTGCTAATCATACAATGTAAGCTTTCTCGGTATTTTACCTCTGAAGACGTCTCCGCAGTCGGAGAGGAACCGTTGGGAGGAAGTTTTATACATCGACCATGGCCTAATAACCCGGAAGTTTTAAGTGATGAACTACTAATGATCCAGTAGAGTTGCACAAAGATTTAATAAAGTCTTTCTGTCAGTAATTAGCAAACTACATCAGAATTCTACTGAGACAGGTACGTATGTAGAGCTCTGACAAATTGGAATTGGAGTTACAAGATCATTGTGTGTCTGCAGTGGTAGAGTAAGTTGTTACACAGTCTTGTTCGTCTGCATTTCTGTTCGTTAAAATTGAAACAATGAGCCCTCGGTCAGAATCTTTCAGTCTTATTAACCAGGTTTCAACGCCTTCATCAGAATTTAGACATTCAAAGTGGTCTATAACATGATTACAAATTTAAGGGAAGAAAAAAAAATTATGTAAAAAAAGGTGTAAGTATTGACTAACAATACAAGACAGAGACAGTACTTACATGTCACGTATAAAATAAATAACACGCAAAGGACTTTAGTCACAAAATGTGTGAAAGCGAGCCTCTAGGGGATGCTCATATCTGTACAGCCACAGTCTCGCCTTCACACATTCCTTTTAAATATTTTGTGACTAAAGCCCTTCTGGCCTGTTATTTATTTTGTACCTGACATATAAGTACTGTCTCTGTCTTGTATTGTTAGTCAGTACTTAGACCTTTTTTTATATAAAAAATTCTTCTTCCCATAAATTTTTAATATGTTATAAACCATTTTAAATGGCTGAATTCTGATGAAGGCACTCTTAGAAGTGTTGAAACCTGGTTAATAAAACTAAAAAAATTGTGACCGAGGGCTCATTTGTTTCAATTTTAACTTATAAACGGTCACTGAAACAAGCAACCAAGTTCAAAACTTTGCGTTTCTGTTTGTTATTTGAAATTAACCTCCCACCACTAACAGTAAAAAAATGACGTACCCAACAGCACACTTACGTACATAACGAACAAATAAATATCAAACTACATCAGACACAACGTTAACATAAGACGAACAAAAAACATGAAGCGACAGTTGGTAACACTAGATGCAGTAACCGTGTACGATCAACACAGAGTAAACCTTGAAAGTCTATTGTTCAGTTTCAACGTGTTCGCAAAACGCCAAAAGTCGGACATCCTGGTGTACGAGGGCATTCTAAGTGCATCTCCAGAACGACACATATGGATTAATAAGATCACAGTATCATAAATAGCCACTAAATAGTAACTTAAGCTTAAGAAAATTGCGCTCCAAAAAGTTATTTTTCGCCTGACAACAACTGGATGACAAAAATTACAATATAGTATTCATTATACACTGACCAATCACATCAGTGTCACCACTTGACAGAAGCCTGAATAATCATATTATGTAGCGCAAACCGCTCCGAGATGAGCAGGAAGAGGGTCACTTGAAACTTCCCCTTTGAATAATTTTACACGACTGTGCTTAAACTGACACACAATATTTTTTTAGCGCAACGCAATCTGACTTTCAAAATTCTCTACAAGAGAATGGCCCTGACTAACATTAAACTATACGTCTCACAAATCACTTACCTCACCAAAAATCTTCGCTGCTCAAGCTACTGCAATACAGCGAGCGCCACTACTGCCAGCTAAATAAAAGATTCAAACTATGGAAGGCACTAACTACTGATAGGGATAGTTAGCAAATGAAAGATATTAATAGAGAACAAACAATGTATTTACCTTGATATCATGACAAATTACAAAACTCCGCCATCTCTCTCCCCACATCCACCACTGCTGGCGGCTCACCTCCAACTGCGCAACGCTACACGCTGTTCACAGCCAGCTGCCTAACACTACAATGGCGAGTATTACAACAATGCAAAGCAGCCACAGACTGCACGCGGCACAGCCGGTGATTTTCATACTGAGGTGGCGTTACTAATAAAAAAACCTAAACAGCCTACTTACATAGCCCCCATACTCCCCACAAAAAAATTTTACAAATTGGGTTGGGCAGTGCCCAATACAGATTTGTTAAAATTTTTCATAATCGTAATTACAATAACAAATAAATCAAATGCACACACTTATTGATACAATGTTGGTCAAAAGCTAAAATTTTCTCACAGTCCCTAAAGACAGTCCTGATCATTCATCACATTGCAGTGTTTTTCTCAAAGTCTGAGCAGTAAAAGAAAATGCACACGGAAGTAGTGGAATTTCATACAGTCTTGAAGAAGTAGTGTTGTCCTTCCAACAGAAAGACAGTGCTGACTCTTGACATGCTGACAGGTAATGGGCCACAACAGAGCAAACCCACAGCGGAGTCAGTCGAAGTTTTGAAGAGTATTGGTGGGTAGGTCATCACAGAGCAGACCCACTGTAGTCCTGGTAGAGATTATGGTATTGGTGGGCCACCAGAGGTGCAGACCCACTGCAGTCCTTGTAGAAATAATGGTATTGGTGAGTCATCAAAGGTGCAGACCCACTGCAGTCCTTGTAGAGATAATGGTACTGGTGAGTCAGCAAAGACGCAGACCCACTGTAGTCCTTGTAGAGATAATGGTACTGGTGAGTCAGCAAAGACGCAGACCCACTGTAGTCCTTGTAGAGATAATGGTACTGGTGGGCCACCAGAGGCGCAGACCCACTGTAGTCCTTGTAGAGATGACCAGCAGCCATCTATTGTGACTGTGCAGGTGCACAATCACCATTGAAGAGTCTTGCGGATAATATAGCAAGTCCATAACCACCACTTGTGCACTCACAAAGTTTTTGGAATTGTCCTTAGAACCAGCAATGCTGTTATCCAGTCCCTTGCTGAATCATTAAAACACGTGCAAACACTATCACTCCCTACTTCTCACATATTGTGCATGTGCTATGACCAACAGAAACGTGTGCAGTCAAAATATACTTAATTTGAAGAACTGGTGTCAATTACAATATTATAACATGAGAGTACAATTACAAAGGTACAAAATACATCATTAAAGAACATAACAGTAGAGATAACATTCGTAGTAATAGGGGCTTTACAAAAGAATAGAAATAAACATATACATCAGTGTTACAAAAATAATGACATAAGTACATACATAAAGATCAGAATAACTTTTGGAATATCAACTTCCACATGAGCATTAAGACAAAACAGAACAAATACTGTATAAACATCTTTACAAAGTAAATAACATGGTATTAGAAAAATTCTACAACATAGGTCTTATCAGATAAACAACTAAAGACAGGAAGTACACAAATACACAAGGGAACACAAACACATAGTGGGATAACACAAGGAAAGGACAGGGTTTCTTTTACTGCAGTATGTTGCAAACAAAAACTTTCTTTACTTTTCGGAGATCTCCCTTCGTTCCTCACTATTTCCAAAAAGTCCTATCTATACCTCCTTCCTGTATTCTATTCATATTTCTTTCAAAATAATTATTTCTCAGTGCAAAATACTCATTTTTGCCATATCTGTTTCTTGTGGCTTCTCAATGCATTTCTTCTAATTCATCATAGTTAGTTTCTTATATAGTCTACCCCCTCTTAAGCTAACTTATATCTACTGAGCTCAGATGCTAAACTAAGGGACGAGGCAATGCAGCATCACTAAAACAATTAATATAAACAGCAATAAAAAAAAACGCAGATTTGCGAAGCAAGCAGCCTTAAGAAATTAGCAAAGCAATTGTAATATTACAACTAATCTAAGGCAATGTGCAGCAAACAATAACAAGAAATCATTAGTAAAACTGGCTTAACAGCGTAATACAAAATCAAATTCAATAACACTATGCCTGGCAAACAGCAGCAACTTATACCTAAACATGACATAGCTCAAGCAGAAAAAATAGTACACTAATGATAACAATGCAGATAAGGGAAATGTCTGTTCACATCTTAGTGTCTACGTAATTAAAGTGGTGCACCACAAAAACTAATTCTAGAAAAGATTACTAAGTACTAGAAAAGAAAATTATGTATGCAGTTCCTGTGAAGGTAAATGCTCCTTTTTTTTTTGTGCTCCCTCATTTTTGTAAAAAAATTATTATTTACTCGATCTGTAGACAGAAAATATTTACATCAATACATCTATAAAATTTTATTTTTACTAATGCTGCAGTGCAGCTAGAAACTAGATATTAAATGAAATAAGCAATTAACGCAAACCAAAGCATAAAAATATCATTCAATAGTCATGAGGTATTTCATAAGTTAGTAGAAAAATATCTCATCTAGAAAGACAGTAGTCATAATCAGGTGTGCAGATGTAAAAAATATTTCTCGTCATTTGATTAGGCATTTCTGTAAATATCATAAATTAAAAGCTCCACAGTGTCAACATATGTTTTCAAGTTCGACCGTGTCGTTTTTTGCGATGCTTTCTACAAAGGAAGGGTAATGGCCCCCCTTTTTTTTTTTTTTTACCTGTGCCGCTGAAAAAGGGGCTCGCAATAATGGCCCTTTTTTTTTTGTTTTGGGCGTCTGACACAGCTGTGTGCCCGCGACGCATTACGTGCAGGTGGTCACTTAACTTTCGTACGGAAATATTTACGACAGCAGTTTCCGCTACAATGGCAGTCTTAAATAAAAATATTTCACAGGTCAAGAATTAGCGTTGCAAATCTGTAAAAACAAAATCCTATAAATATAAGTGTCCAAAAAAATATTCGTCAGCATTGTGATACATTCACGCATTTACACACATTTCATAATTCTAAAAGTACGATTCTCGGTTTCCAACATACGTCTTCACAAGGCAGAGTTCCTAACCGCTACTCAGTACTCCTTACCTTATTACACATATATATATTCGTCGACGCTTCTTTAATAATTCATCATATGAAATACGTAGCATAATCAAATTCCTCATATAGCATCAGCTTCTTGACCATAAACATACCTCAGCAGCATAATACACATCGTCGTCGTAAAAATATCATAACATCTCAGTCAATTCTCAAAATCGTCGTAGCTTCCTCCAATAATTTCAAAACCTAAAAAAATTCTCTGCTCATTTCAATAGTGTCATCTACCTCAAACGTACTTTAAAAATCATGATCTCATACCAAATACATCATTCAAAGCTCTCATAGTATCACAATGGTTCCGAAAAAATATGAACATTTCACGAAGTACAGACAAAATACAATTTCGTAAGTGTGAAGTTATCCACCTGTGTAATTACGTAAACATGTGTCACTGATGCAGTAAAAAATGTTTGTCTCTCTCAGTTAAATGATCTGATAGCTGTGTAATACTGTGTTGGAGAAATATGGTACCGATGTGTAAAGTTGTATAAGCAAATACCATATTAGCTAGGGTTCCTTGTGGTTGCCACACACATGGTACACAAAGTAAGCGTGTACCCCCCTGAGGATAAATGTAATTATACCCTCAGGTGTTACAAATTACAGCAATGGAATGAAATGTATCTCGGAAAACTTTCTTTGTAATTCAAAAATCTTTAAAAATAAATGTTTTAAGTACAAAATTAATCACTGAAATACGTGTCCTGTAGCGCTAAACTGTACGTCATGTTGTAAGATAATCTCTGTGGAAGTCTTGTAGTTATCGTCCTCCGAAAGCTAAGTTCTGCAGAAGTCAATGTACTTACCTGATGATAGACAAAAGTGAAATGCTTTGCGTATAGATATCTTAGTTATTACGCTTATTGTTGTGATGAAGAAAGTACTGTGCTGTAACGTATTGTTGTGCTACGGAAAAGGCTGTCTCATTGTTGCTATACCACAAAAGTTACTACTAAAACATGTTTTAATTTATTGAATAATGCCGAAAAACTGTGCAGATATAAAACAGATACACCGCAAAAGCAACAAGGTGAATTGTGTCACACATTAGTAGCGTCGTGATATAGTCGTGTAGCTGTCAAATAAACTAACCACTGTGTCGCCTGGTATCTCTCAGAAAGCACCTTGAATCCATAATGTACTTGCAAGTAAACCAAAATGTTGCATTAAAAAAAAGCAGATTATCTTTCATTTAACGGTTTTACATGTGAAGTGTGGTGCAGAATGCGGTATAAGTCGGTAAAGAATACTGGAATTTTTCTCAAGGTTAGCGTCTATGTTATTTTTCTCGGAGCCAGCCGGCGCACGTGGCTGCCTATGGTGCGAGTCATTGTCTGCTATCTCTTTGTTGCCGCGCGTCGGTATTGCGGTTAGGAGACCTAACTTCTACAAATTCACTTTGACGAGATGGCCCTGCCCTGTTTGAAGCTCGCCAGTTCTGATGGAATTCAGGTCTGTCGTTACGATCACATCGTCTGTCGTCATGTTGGTAGTTCCTGTAGTTTCTTTCTTGTCGGTTAAGTGGTGGAGAATTTCTCCCTGAATCGTAACTGCGCGCTGGACAGTTGCGTCTAAAGTTATTCTGTCTCCCTTGGTAATAATTGTTTTGGTACCAATATTGTCTGTTTCTCTGATTGTCTCTGTAATAGTCATTACCGCGGAGAGGTGATCTTTCCCTGTAATTATTACTACTCTGCCAACGGTTGTTATACGGGTGGTGTCTGTTTCGGTCACGATTTGTGTTGTGAGAATAGCCTTGTCGCGTCCAGTTATTATTTCTTTCATCGCGGAATTGCGACGGATGTGATCTGTAATTGTTGTGCTCGTGCGTTCCGCGATTGTCAGTGTCAATTTCCAGTTCTTGTAAGAGTCCTTGAAATGCTTCAATGTCGTCTTTGCAACGTCCTGCCAAAATAATATGTCGCAAATGTTCAGGCAGTTTGATTAAGCAAATGCGGATGAGTTCTGAGGGGCTGTATGGGTTTGACAGGTACTGATTCTTGTGCAACATGTCTTCAAAATATTTCACAAGACTGGAGAATTCAGATTGTTCGAAATGTTTCATCATTATGATGCCATGTTTTACTCGGTCTTGTGTGGCTTGAGACCAATATGCTGAGAGGAAGGCATGGTAAAATTCTCCTTCACTATGACAATCGTGAATGACCGAACGCATTCTTACAGCTGGTTCATTCTCTAAATAGCCACACATAAATTCTAATCTGTGTTCTAATGACCAGTTGGGGGGAAAACAATGAGAGAATTGATCGAGCCACGCTTGTGGATGAATGTCGTTGGCAGAATTTTTAAACGTTTTGAATTTACGTGTAGTAATGAACAGCTTATAGTCAAAGTCATCATGTCGGCGAGTCGCATATCGGTCATTGTTTCGTCGTGTCGGCGGTTCCATCTCAAAATTCGGTGTGCCTTGCCAATTTCTTTTATAATTTCCGAAGTGTCCTGTGTTATTATTTTGTGGTTGTTCCGTATTTCTATGTCCCTCTTCCTGTATTGGAGCGCGAGTGTCCTCTGAAATATGTAATTCTTGTATTACTTGTGCCAAATGATCTTGTACTTCGCGGATTTCTCTTTGGTGTTGCGTATTAATTTGATTTTGGTTTTGTTTGAATTTTCTAATTTGTTCATACTCTTCTGTGTCAGTGAAGGCTACAGGTCTTGTGTCATTCAGATCATCATCTACCTTTGTAGATAAGTTAGTGACCTGATCCGAAAGTTCGCCTACTTTCTCCGATAGTGTACACATTTCCTCAGTGTGTTTTTCTGAACCAAGTTTCAGAGTGTCCATTTGTGTTGAAATCGAATCTACTGTGTCCTTCAAGTTTTCCTGAGTTTTTGCAAGTTGCATAACCGAATCGGTAGATGCAACTGAGTCAATTTTAGCTTGCAAAGTCTCATGATTTTCATGAACAATAATTTGCAGTTCTTTTATGGCTGCTTCGTGATTCTGTAATGCATTTTCATGCCGCGAAAAAATAGGTTGAAAATGCTCACAAATTTGTGTTTTTACGTCATTACAGACTTTTTGACATTTCGATTCGATGTTATGTAACTCAGTAGTTAAATCCTCACGTGTTTGTTCAAGCTTTTGCTCCAATGAGTCTAACTTTTGAAGATTTTGTTCCATTGCGTCTAACTTTTGAAGATTTTGTTCCATTGTGTCTAACTTTTGAAGATTTTGTTCCATTATGTCTAATTTTTCAAGCTTTTGCTGTGTTTGTCTCTGATTTTGTTCCATATGTCTCTGATTTTGTTCCATTTGTTGCATTAATTGCAATAATAATGTATTAGTGTCTGGAATCTGTTTCTCTATGCTTTTTGGCAGTGCATTTTCACCGACAACATTCACATTTTGACAAGCAGAAAATGTGTCTTGACTCATTTGAGAAAACGGTGATGACCCAGAACCTGAATCTACAGTATTTGCGAGATCGTGTCGTGTCATTTCGACTTCCTGAGGCGAGCTATTGCCGACCGATCGATCGATAATGCTTCCCTCTTCACTAATTGTTTCACTGTCCACGCCATTGTTTGAAACCCGCTCCATTTCCCTATGTGCAATTACCAAATTACTACTATTAACATTAGTTAATTCATTATTCTGCGGCGCTAACATACTGCTTTCGTCTTCGCTGTCATTTCTCAATTTACTTTGGAGCCTAGTGTTACGTTTTTCACACGCCATTATTGTCACAGTGTTTCACACGACAACACAGAAAAACACAATTTCAAGAGCAAAAATAAGAGAACACATTAACATAACACTGAAAATAATATCTAGTTAATTGCAGCTGCGAAATACTTGGTGCAAATCTACATGCATGCCACAACTGTTTTACTGTACAACAATGAAAAAACTACAACTACAATGGAAATTCTCTACAATTACGCGCTAGCAATACACAAAATCTACACTAATTACACAAACTACAAGAAAAAAATCAGAAGATTCCAGTGAGGTATCCTCGGCTAAGGGTCGACATATGAAACTTCCCCTTTGAATAATTTTACACGACTGTGCTTAAACTGACACACAATATTTTTTTAGCGCAACGCAATCTGACTTTCAAAATTCTCTACAAGAGAATGGCCCTGACTAACATTAAACTATACGTCTCACAAATCACTTACCTCACCAAAAATCTTCGCTGCTCAAGCTACTGCAATACAGCGAGCGCCACTACTGCCAGCTAAATAAAAGATTCAAACTATGGAAGGCACTAACTACTGATAGGGATAGTTAGCAAATGAAAGATATTAATAGAGAACAAACAATGTATTTACCTTGATATCATGACAAATTACAAAACTCCGCCATCTCTCTCCCCACATCCACCACTGCTGGCGGCTCACCTCCAACTGCGCAACGCTACACGCTGTTCACAGCCAGCTGCCTAACACTACAATGGCGAGTATTACAACAATGCAAAGCAGCCACAGACTGCACGCGGCACAGCCGGTGATTTTCATACTGAGGTGGCGTTACTAATAAAAAAACCTAAACAGCCTACTTACACACTGAACTTCTGGGAGATTCAGACAGGGATATGGAGTCAAGCCATACCTAGTGCCGTGTCCAATGGCGCTACGTCTCACTATTGAGGATCCATGGTGCGAACACACTGATCGAGATGGTCCTACAGAGTCTAGATCGCCGAAAAATCCGAGGAGCTTTGCAGCCAGGGGAGTACGGTAAACTCACCGTGGTGCTCTTCTAAACAAACACGGGCATTACAAGCTGTGTGACACGTTGTACTGTCGTGCTCGTAGATGCCATCATACCGAGAAAAAGAAAAGCTACGTGGAGGGGTGAGTATAGTCCCCAAAGATAGATGCATAGTTGTGTTGATTATGCCAAGGTGTTTGTTTTCAGACGTTTCACGCCGTTCACCCCAACGGGCATCCGTCCTATGAAGCATAAAATGTGATTAATCTTAAAAGTCACCTGTCGCGACTCACTGGACGTATTAGCAAATTCCAACCTTAATCGCCGAAGAACAGCAATCAACATGGCTGAATGGATCAAGTGCATCTTGCGAAAACCTATACGAAGCAACGGTCGCTGAACACTCGTTGAGGAGACACTGTTGGCAGCCTCTTCGTTCATCTGGGTGGTCAGCTGCTCAGTAGTTGCACATCTGATCGCTCGTACACATCTCCGTACCCATCACTCACCCCTGCAGTCTATGGCCCTGAGTTCACCACAGTTTTCTCGGCGCCAGTTTTGGATAGCTCCATTCTGCTGCGTTCAGTATATACACTCCTGGAAATGGAAAAAAGAACACATTGACACCGGTGTGTCAGACCCACCATACTTGCTCCGGACACTGCGAGAGGGCTGTACAAGCAATGATCACACGCACGGCACAGCGGACACACCAGGAACCGCGGTGTTGGCCGTCGAATGGCGCTAGCTGCGCAGCATTTGTGCACCGCCGCCGTCAGTGTCAGCCAGTTTGCCGTGGCATACGGAGCTCCATCGCAGTCTTTAACACTGGTAGCATGCCGCGACAGCGTGGACGTGAACCGTATGTGCAGTTGACGGACTTTGAGCGAGGGCGTATAGTGGGCATGCGGGAGGCCGGGTGGACGTACCGCCGAATTGCTCAACACGTGGGGCGTGAGGTCTCCACAGTACATCAATGTTGTCGCCAGTGGTCGGCGGAAGGTGCTCGTGCCCGTCGACCTGGGACCGGACCGCAGCGACGCACGGATGCACGCCAAGACCGTAGGATCCTACGCAGTGCCGTAGGGGACCGCACTGCCACCTCCCAGCAAATTAGGGACACTGTTGCTCCTGGGGTATCGGCGAGGACCATTCGCAACCGTCTCCATGAAGCTGGGCTACGGTCCCGCACACCGTTAGGCCGTCTTCCGCTCACGCCCCAACATCGTGCAGCCCGCCTCCAGTGGTGTCGCGACAGGCGTGAATGGAGGGACGAATGGAGACGTGTCGTCTTCAGCGATGAGAGTCGCTTCTGCCTTGGTGCCAATGATGGTCGTATGCGTGTTTGGCGCCGTGCAGGTGAGCGCCACAATCAGGACTGCATACGACCGAGGCACACAGGGCCAACACCCGGCATCATGGTGTGGGGAGCGATCTCCTACACTGGCCGTACACCACTGGTGATCGTCGAGGGGACACTGAATAGTGCACGGTACATCCAAACCGTCATCGAACCCATCGTTCTAACATTCCTAGACCGGCAAGGGAACTTGCTGTTCCAACAGGACAATGCACGTCCGCATGTATCCCGTGCCACCCAACGTGCTCTAGAAGGTGTAAGTCAACTACCCTGGCCAGCAAGATCTCCGGATCTGTCCCCCATTGAGCATGTTTGGGACTGGATGAAGCGTCGTCTCACGCGGTCTGCACGTCCAGCAGGAACGCTGGTCCAACTGAGGCGCCAGGTGGAAATGGCATGGCAAGCCGTTCCACAGGACTACATCCAGCATCTCTACGATCGTCTCTATGGGAGAATAGCAGCCTGCATTGCTGCGAAAGGTGGATATACACTGTACTAGTGCCGACATTGTGCATGCTCTGTTGCCTGTGTCTATGTGCCTGTGGTTCTGTCGGTGTGATCATGTGATGTATCTGACCCCAGGAATGTGTCAATAAAGTTTCCCCTTCCTGGGACAATGAATTCACGGTGTTCTTATTTCAATTTCCAGGAGTGTAAACCACGGCGGCACGAGAACAGTTTAAAAATTTAGCGGTTTCGGAAATGCATCCACACTTCACCCGAAAGCTAATGATCTTCGCCTTTCGGACGTGAGATAAATCGCTCCGTTTCCGCATAATGACGAATGCACTGTTTGCCGCGTCCGTCTGACACACCTTATATACCCTCCACTGCTAGTGCTGCCACCTGCCGCCTGTGAGTGGTTATTGCACCTAGACGTCGAACATAGGTGGTAGTAACATTAAAGTGACTGGATCGTGTGTATAGCAGTTATTATATACATAAACTGACTATGTATTAGTATTACTAAGCACTGAAGATGCTTCACAAGAGGAAGCGAAACGAGTATGGCTCAAAAAAGCAGCCCAGCCTTTATTTACACTACTGGCCATTAAAATTGCTACACCACGAAGATGACGTGCTACAGATGCGAAATTTAACAAGAAGAAGTCGCTGTGATATGCAAATGATTAGCTTTTCAGAGCATTCACACAAGGTTGGCGCTGATGGCGACACCTGTAACGTACTGACATGAGGAAGGTTTCCAACCGATTTCTCATACACAAATAGCAGTTGACCGGCGTTGCCTAAAAAACGTTGTTTTGATGCCTCGTGTAAGGAGGAGAAATGCGTACCATCACGTTTCCGACTTTGATAAACGTCGGATTGTAGCCTATCGCGATTGCGGTTTATCGTATCGCGAGATTGCTGCTCGCGTTGGTCGGGATCCAATGACTGTTAGCAGAATATTGAAACAGTGGGTTCAGGAGGGTAATACGGAACGCCGTGCTGGATCCCAACGGCCTCGTATCACTAATAGTCGAGGTGACAGGCATCTTATCCGCATGGCTGTAACGGATCGTGCTGCCACGTCTCGATCCCTGAGTCAACAGATGGGGACGTTTGCAAGACAACAACCATCTGCATGAACAGTTCGACGGCGTTTGCAGCAGCATGGACAATCAGCTCGGAGACCATGGCTGCGGTTACCCTTGACACTGCACCACAGACAGAAGCGCCCGTGATGGTGTAGTCAACGACGAATCTGGGTGTACGAATGGCAAAACGTCATTTTCTCGGATGAATCCAGGTTCTGTTTACAGCATCGTGATGGTCGCACAGTGTTTGGCGACACCGCGGTGAATGCACATTGGAAGCGTGTATTCGTCATCGCCATACTGGCGTATCACCCGGTGTGATGGTATGCGGTGCCATTGGTTACACGTCTCGGTCACGTCTTGTTGGCATTGACGGCACTTTGAACAGTGGAGGTTACATTTCAGATGTGTTACGACCCGTGGCTCTACCCCTCATTCGATCACTGCGAAACCCTACATTTCCGCAGGATAATGCACGAACGCATGTTTACAGGTCCTGTAGGGGCCTTTCTAGATGCATAAAATGTTCGACTGCTGCCCTGGCCAGCACATTCTCCAGATCTCTCACCAATTGAAAACGTCTGGTCAATGGTGGGCGAGCAACTGGCTCGACACAATACTTGATGAACTGTGGTATCGTGATGAAGCTGCATGGGCAGCTGTACCTGTACACGCCATCCAAGCTCTGTTTGACTCAATGCCCACGCGTAGCAAGGCCGTTATTACGGCCAGAGGTGGTTGGTTCAAATGGCTCTGAGCACTATGGGACATAACGTCTGAGGTCATCAGTCCCCTAGAACTTAGAACTACTTAAACCTAACCGACCTAAAGATATCACACACATCCATGCCCGAGGCAGGATTCGAAACTGCCATGGTCTCGGAGATGATAGTCCATGCTGCTGCAAACGTCGTCGAACTGTTCGTGCAGATGGTTGTTGTCTTGCAAACGTCCCCATCTCTTGACTCAGGGATCGAGGCGTCACTGCACGATCCGTTACAGCCATGCGGATAAGATGCCTGTCATCTCGACTGCTAGTGACACTAGGCAGTTGGGATCTAGCACGGCGTTGCGCATAACCCTCCTGAACCCACCGATTTCATAGTCTGCTAACAGTCATTGGATCTCGACCAACGCGAGCAGCAATCTCGCGATACGATAAACCGCAATCGCGATAGCCTACAATCCGACCATTATCAAAGTCAGAAACGTGATGATACGCATTTCTCCTCCTTACACGAGGCATCACAACAACGTTTCACCAGGCAACGCCGGTCAAGTGCTGTTTGTGTATGAGGAATCGGTTGGAAACTTTCCTCATGTCAGCACGTTGTATGTGTCGCCACCGGCGCCAACCTTGTGTGAATGCTCTGAAATGCTTATCATTTGCATATCACAGCATCTTCTTTCTGTCGGTTAAATTTCGCGTCTGTAGCACGTCATCTTCGTGGTGTAGCAATTTTAATGGCTAGTAGTGTATTAAGGGGCTCCGGAACGCCCAATATTTGCAATGTTAAAATAACGCTTATAAATTACATCTTTCCTCACAAAGTATTTGAGGTAGGAAGTTGAACTTTTTACAGATTATTTATTGGAATATGTGCTACAACTTAACACAGGGATTTTACAAAATTTTAGTTCAGTTATTAAAGATGATTTTTTTTCAATTGTAATGAAAATTCACAACATTTTTTTGCAATTTTTTATTTATATATTCAAAAATATACAGTTTTTAGGAAAAAGGCTGTGTTAAATTATGCAGAAAGTACTGTGTAACATTTACTGAAAGTTTGAAACAAATATGTTTGGAAGATCCTTAGAAAACATGTAATTAGTATGAGAAAATAAAAGTTTTGGGAATCGAGCGACAAAGATTGGATTAACTTTTTAGTGCATTCCAGGTCCACAGGATGGATTATCTTCATCCTCTGCAAACTCCTCCTCCAGCTTCCTCTTGTTCCTCCTCCTGTTTACTCTTGCTTGTATTTCTAGACTCTTTACAGCCCTGTCTGCAGCCCGAATGCGTTCCTTGTCTAAAGCAAGCACCGCTCGTACCATGTTAGAACCTATCTTCATTCCCATATTTCTAAATACCTTGCACCTTACAATGTTGCCGTCATTGAAAGTCGCAACAGCATCATACACACCAAAGTGAAGTGTTTCTATTCTAACAAATACAGTCTTGGGGATTCTCGACCATAAAACACTATTTACACTTTCATTGGGGTTTTGAGTTTTTCCGTGAATACACTTTTTCAACAGTTCAGGTGCTGCTAAGTCTCTGAAAATTGCAACATTCATAGTTTTCACTCATTGAACCAAGCTTCTTCTGTGAAGTATTTTCTTTCCCACTTTGACTGCTATGGGTAGGTGTACTTGAGAGGTTAGGTTCACTCACTTGGTTATCGTCTTTATTGTTTACAGTAATAACACATACCTTTGGCTTTCCAACATTTCTCCTTTTCTTAAAAGCCTTCAGAGGATTTCTAATAACTTTACTTTTACTCATTATTATACTTCAACAAAACAGAGACTCAAGAAACAGAATTAATTACGAATATTTTCGAGATAACGAAAGAGTAAATAAACATGAAACAGTCGGCAATCACACCAGCGATATATATTGAACCATCACAGGTTAGCCACAACACATACTTTATCTCACATCACTAAAATGTACCTGATGAACACGGACGTTAATAATAACACCATTTGACAGCAGTTTAACAGCGCCACAGTGGGTCACGCCCATGTAGAACACATTTCAAAAAAACTTTAAAAATAGTTGTAGTCTTTGGAATTGAATAAATTATATATCTATTAAAAGGTAATAATCTGCAGATTCAGAAAACGCAAAAAAGTAAAAATTGAACTTTTCATGATTTTGAGCCTGTCCGGAGCCCCTTAAAGGAAATTATACGCGACTGGGGGTTTCCATAGTTTTGAAGTCAATTTCCTTGATGAAGTGTTTGTTAATGGATTTCGATGTGTATCTCATATAGATACAACAGATCTTAAGATAATGGTCTCATCGTCAGGTAGCTGTTGAGTGGACTTGATGAACTGAATTCCGTAAGAGTGGAAACTGTCGCTCCATCAAAGGTAGACCCTCCATCGAAGGTCAGTTACGGTACCTATGGCATGTGATTCATGAACCAAGCGTAACAGGTGCCTGAAGATCAGACTATATTGAACTGATTGTAAGTCCATGGGACTGGCATCATAATACTAAATCCAGATATTAGGAAATTAAATTTCATTGGCTGAGTAATACGTCCTCACTGGCTGCCGAGAGATTGAATTCCGTGAGCTCCTTTTTTTCCTGAGATGTCTCTTCCCATTCTGTTCGAAGATGTGCTTTTCTGCAAGAACGTAATGGAAAGAAGTTACGGAGGACGCACCAACGCATCATGGGACCTGCTGCGCGCCGTCGTTAAAATGAAGAGAGGTGGAGTCGTTGTTTTGTATGTGTCACTCGTTGAAAATGGGTTCTCCGTTTTTCCTACTACTGCCTAAAGCGTTATTTTCTACTCCTACTGCAGACGTAATTCACGTTGGCGTCACGCTTGATCATAGTGATGGAGGCCGAGGATGATTAAAATTAAGGACAGGCGGAGACAGCACAAATCCGCTCGATTACAGACTCAGTTATGCCGATGTTTAGTTTCATAAAGATTCACCAATAAGCTCGCAGGCAATAAATAAGAAACCATTAAATTGAGTTGGAGAAGCGCTGTTACTGATGGAGAGCTACTGTTTAAGGAAACGCAGGCCGCCCTCTGTCAATAATGGAAAATCGCACCCAAGAAATCATGGAATTTATGCAAATGTAAAGACTAAATACGAAAAACTGAAAGTGAGTGAGAGAGGTTCTCTCTAGTGAAGAACACGATAGTAGTATGTAGGACATTACCTTAATGGAAGCATAGAGGCGTCTGCGGCCCAGACACTGTCGTACTTACGTATTACCATCGTAATTCCGAAACACCTAACTGTCGCGACTAACGAAAAACAAGGCAGTAAATGTTTAGCTAGATAAAAACGGCGGCCTTTTGAGAACTACTGAGGGCTTAGACACTCACGTAAACTACTGCAACGTGTCCATATAGTCTGGAGACTGACCACAGTAACCGCTGACGACCCGTGTTGCCTTCAGAGCATCGCACACCAGTCTCGATCGAAAACTTGCTTTTGATGCTATTTAAAACCTAGGCATTCATAGAAAATAGGCAACTGTCCAGACAGGTGTCACTTTTTGCAGCCAACGCAACTGAGTTCATTTCCACAGCTTCGGGAAGGCTCCTCAGACCGGTTAGGCTGACAGACATTGACATCTCCTCATGACCGAAATCGCTACTTCGGCTTATCCCTGCACGAGGCATTGTTCAAGTTCACAGAAAGGACTTACTTTTAATAAAAGGCGGCATCTTTATGAAAATTACCAACTTCTTTGAAATGGAACAACGATCCGCAGAATTTACGCAAAAATACATCAGTCACACGTACTTTAAGCATCTGTTATCAGTCGTATATCATCTGTGATGAAGTCAAGGCTAACGCATAGTGGGAACCCTTCGATGCCACTGGACAACGATCTCTCCATTTCCAAAAAATAATACAATAACTTTGTGGAAGTTGATTTCTATTCCATCAATATACAGGGTGATTCAAAAAGAATACCACAACTTTAAAAATGTGTATTTAATGAAAGAAACATAATATAACCTTCTGTTATACATCATTACAAAGAGTATTTAAAAAGGTTTTTTTTTCACTCAAAAACAAGTTCAGAGATGTTCAATATGGCCCCCTCCAGACACACGAGCAATATCAACCCGATACTCCAACTCGTTCCACACTCTCTGTAGCATATCAGGCGTAACAGTTTGGATAGATGCTGTTATTTCTCGTTTCAAATCATCAATGGTGGCTGGGAGAGGTGGCCGAAACACCATATCCTTAACATACCCCCATAAGAAAAAATCGCAGGGGGTAAGATCAGGGCTTCTTGGAGGCCAGTGATGAAGTGCTCTGTCACGGGCTGCCTGGCGGCCGATCCATCGCCTCGGGTAGTTGACGTTCAGGTAGTTACGGACAGATAAGTGCCAATGTGGTGGCGCTCCATCCTGCTGAAATATGAATTGTTGTGCTTCTTGCTCGAGCTGAGGGAACAGCCAATTCTCTAACATCTCCAGATAAATTCTTTTAATCTTATCAGCTGCAGACAGTGCTTGAACCAATTTCAGACGATAATGTTTCATAACTAACCTTTTTCGTAGGACTCTCCATACAGTTGATTGTGGAATTTGCAGCTCTCTGCTAGCTCTGCGAGTCGATTTTCCTGGGCTGCGAACAAATGCTTGCTGGATGCGTGCTACATTTTCATCACTCGTTCTCGGGCGTCCAGAACTTTTCCCTTTGCACAAACACCCATTCTCTGTAAACTGTTTGTACCAACGTTTAATACACCACCTGTCAGGAGGTTTAACACCATACTTCGTTCGAAATGCACGCTGAACAACTGTCGTCGATTCACTTCTGCCGTACTCAATAACACAAAAAGCTATCTGTTGAGCGGTCGCCATCTTAGCATCAACTGACGCTGACGCCTAGTCAACAGCGCCTCAAGCGAACAAATGTACAACTAAATGAAACTTTATAGCTCCCTTAATTCGCCGACAGATAGTGCTTAGCTCTGCCTTTTGTCGTTGCAGAGTTTTAAATTCCTAAAGTTGTGGTATTCTTTTTTAATCACCCTGTATTTTGTGCATTTTTGCTTTCATTTGATACAAATCGAAAAATTTGGTACTGAATTGACAGAAATCTTAATTATTCTAATTTTGTAAAGTTATCTACACTAATGGTTTCACTAAATTTGGTAATATTTACGTAAAAGCTTGTGTAACATAAATTTAAATAATTTCGTTGGTAGCTGTATAAAAGCTTAGGCTGTTTACTTACAGTCGTCGTGCTGTAGCTCAGAAAAGTTCGGAGCGTGAACCGTGATTTTTAACGTTTTATTGCTACCGTGGCCAGGCAGTATAGGCCATCCCAGCTGATTTGATAGTCACCGGACGGTACTGTTGATATTACGATGAAACATTCCGGCCAGACGTCGGTTTGCGACACCAGTCGACAGTCGAGTGCATGTAACAGCTAATACACTGTGGCCGATTGTGAAGTAATACTTTGTAACTCTGGCACACGTGCTACCAAGAAACTCACACGTTGCAACCAGGCCTAGCAACCTGTTCTCGGAGCAGAGCGATTTAGGAAAATCTGACAGGACAAATAATAGAAAGCAAACTTATTCGTCCCCCTCCAAAAGGACTACATCAGAAGCGTAGTTACACACTAAGGTGACAAAAGTCAAGGGATACCTCCTAATATCGTGTCGGACTTCCTTTTGTCCGGCGTAGTGCAGCAGTTCGACGTGGCACTGGCTCAACAAGTTGTTGGAAGTCCCCTGCAGAAATACTGAGCCATGCTGCCTCTATAGCAGGGCTTCACAACGTACGTGCTCGCGGAGCATGCTGTGAGCAGCAAGGCACGAGCACGCAGCAGCGCGAGCACGCTACCCCCACTACCGGACCAGAGCGGAGAGTGGGGAGAGTCACGTGGGGCACACAACAGCTGCCGCCAGTCAATGTAAATCCGCGGCCACCTGCAGGGATATCACTCACGAATTATTACTGCGACAATTGAAACAAATAAAGGAGCATGTACACGTGCCACATAATTGTATTAGCTTAGTGTGTGCCTCTACATTCGTATTAATTTGTGAAGGGGCGCAGGGATTTTGATAAAAGCAAAGCAATTTTGTAACTCATTCTCAGAGCTGCCTCAGTTGATTTTCCTTCGTCGTCCAGATCTTCTTCGGATAGCTTTCTTTTAAGTTTAATAACTTCCAGTGCACGATCTGGTCCATCACATTTTCCACTTCCGTAGTCTTTCGCGTGGTATGACATAAAATGTCACTGCAAATTAAATTTCGTAAAAGAATTCAGCGTTTTGTGACATACTAAACATTTTGCAACACCATCTTTTGCTGTAAACAAATACAATTCCTCCCAACTACGAAAGCATGGTTGGGGTTACACAACGGCGATGTGACATGATTCTTAACCAGCGAAGTGACTGTTAGAGCTGATCGTAGTACTTTAAATGTTACACAGTCAGCGCTATTTCAATAGGCAAGCTGCGGCCCTATTCAAACGTGTGCGTGCATTTCCCCTCCCTCCCCTCCCTCCCTACTCCGCGACCTTGCACCTGCTCGCGAGCACGTGCCTGAGCAGACGCGAGTACTCGCGCTCAAAACCGGCCAGTTGTTAAGCCCTGTTCTATAGTCATCCATAACTGCAAGAGTGTTGCCGGTGCCAGATTTTGTGCACGAACTGACCTCTCGATTATGTCCCATAAATGTTCGATGGAATTCATCTTGAGTGATCTCGGTGGCCAAATCATTCGCCCGAATTGTCCAGAACATTCCTCAAACCAGTCGTGAACAACTGCGGCCTGGTGGCATGGCGCATGGAAAAAAAAAATCCCATCGTTAAATGGCTGAAAATGGTCTCCACGTAGTCTAACCGTTTCCTGTCACGGCTCAGCTAGACCAGAGGATACAGTCCATTCCACGGAAACACATCATTATGGAGCCACCACCAGCTTGCACAGTGGCTGTTGACAACCTGGATCCATTTCTTCGTGGGGCCTGCGCCGCACTCCAACCTTACCAACAGCTCTCACCAACTGAAATAGGGACTCATCTGACCAGGCAATTGTTCTAGAGACGTGTAGGGTCCTGCCAGCATGGCCACGAGCCCAGGAGAGGCGCTGCAGGTGACGTCGTGCTGTTAGCAACGGCACTCGCATCGGTCGTCTGCTGCCACAGCCCACTGAAGCAAAATTTCTCCGCGCGTTCGTTCTACGTCCCACATTGATTTCTGCGGTAAATTCACGCAGGGTTGCTTGTCTGTTAGCACTGACAACTTCGCACAAACGTAACTGCTCTCGATCGTTAAGTGGAGGCCATCGGCCACTGCGTTATCCGTGGTGAGGGATTAATTGTGAAATCTGGTATTCTCAGCACAATATTAAAACTGTGGGTCTCGGAATATTGAATTCCAGATCAGTTCCGGAATGGAATGTCCCACGTATGTAGCTCGAAGTATTATTCCGCGTTCAAAGTATGTTAAATCTCGTCATGCCGTCATAATCACGGCAGAATCCTGTTCGCATGAATCACCTGAGTGCAAATGACAGTTCCGCCACTGCACTGCCGTTTGACGCCTTTTGTACGCGATACTACAGCCACCGGTATATGTGCTCGTCGCTGTCCCATGACTCGCGTCACTTCAGTGTAAGAGCGTGGATAATAGAGCTTAAGGGCTCCAGGCATTCAGTCATGCTGCCATTCTGTGCGGAACTTGAACCGTAGAGAATGACGAGCTAAATGTTTCAGAGAAACCACGATCTACCCTTGATGATGATGATCGGCAGACTACCTGCCACTGACAGACTCATCGAGTTCCGTCAAAGCGCGCTTACCTGTGAAGTAGTGACCATTGGACATGGGAAACTTCACCAACGCAGGGAGCTTGTGTGCGGCACCCACCTTCTGAGATACATGTTTAGCAATAAACAAACAGACCTTTTAGTACAACTTGGGATGGAAGCACCACGAAAAGATGCTACCAGTGTGCTAAACTTCGAAATTACAAAGGTAAAAAGCTACAACAGCAGCGAACTACTTGAGTACTTTGCCCGCAACAAACCACTCATCAACGGCAATCAAAAGGAAGTTTGCAACATTATCATGGACCGGATCGACAACTGGCGGAATTATTTACTTGGACGCACCAGGCGGCACCGGGAGAACGTTTCTAATAAATCTGTTGCTGGCGGAAATACCCGTACGTGCTGAACAACACATCGCACTTTCACTGGAATCATCCGGCATCGCAGCCAACGTATGGAAGGAAGACGAACTGCCCATTCCGCCCTACAACTACCGTTGAATATAGCCGAATAACATTCCCGGTATGTAAAATCTCAAAAGCATTTGACGGGGTGAACTTCCAAAGCAAATTAAATTATCTTCTGGACGAATGCACAACGCCATCATTCGAAGTCATGGACAGTACGTTATAAGACTTGCGAGGGAACTCCGAAGTGATGGGAGGAGCTCTACTCATACTCTCATGAGATTTTCGACAAATATTTCCAGTTATCCCAAGACAACACCAGAAGACATACAAATACTGCGACTAACAAAAAATATGAGTTGTTTGAGAAAGAAAGCGCTGTGCTGTGGAAAATGCGCTTTCATTAACTTATTCACAGTTTTAACTATGATACAGGGCGTTAAATCATCAGACAAACGTTTCTTCCAAATACATTCTTCCTCTTTATTTGTAATTTTAAACGAAAATTGTATAGACAAAAAAGGACGGTTTTTTCTTCCTCACAGGTGGTTTTAATAAAAAAATAGGACAGTAGCTTTTGTGGGTTATTCTTTTATGATTAGAATACTACTATGGAACATAAATCAACTGAAACATTTTGCTCATACACGTTCGCAGATTAAAAGTAAACAAAATACTGTATTGAAGCTATGGACCTCACAGATCGGGCAGACGATGATGTTTCTCTCATATCCCATATACCATTGATACCAACCATTTTCCAATTCATTTCCTGTAACTTCCACTCTATATCATTTGCTATAACAATAAACAAGGCTCAAGGTGACAGTTTTTATTTAATGTCTTCCAAAGCTGGATTCCAGGCACTGCTTATTTGAAATCTGACACCTGTTCATGAGAAAGTCCGAGGAATGGATATAACACACTCCAGAACGAGGATACGGGGGATGAAACTTCAGTCTCCTCACAATACGTGCATGTCCCATGTACAGACAATATTCCTCTACTGCTGATTTGTGAGATTAACCCAGGTGAGTATGGCGATGACTTTCAATAAAGCATTCTTCCGCAGTGCGATATGTCCGCTTAATACAAGGCTTCCAACGCTGGCATTGTATCTTACATGTACCGCAGTAACTTTAGTAACTACCTGAAGAGGTTGGGGCCGGCCGCTGTGACCGAGCGGTTCTAGGCGCTGCTGCTACAGTCGAAGGTTCTAATCCTGCCTCGGGCATGGATGTTTGTGATGTTCTTAGGTTAGTTAGGTTTAAGTAGTTCTAAGTTCTAGGGGACTGATGATCTCAGATGTTAAGTCCCATAGTGCTTAGAGCCACTGAACCATTTTTGAAGAGGTCGGACATTTGATTGTATTCTGAGACTTAAACAATATTGACCGGCGGTCACCCCGAGAAATGCATATGCGACATATCAGCCGGGAAAGTCTCATATTTCAGTGTGTTTACATGTACATAAAGGAGCTAGTTTTATATGTATACCTTCAAGACTGCTGTTCTACACAACTGCACAACTGCCCTCTGAGAGAATGCAAATAACTTAAATTAAACGGTTCGCCAGAAAAAGAACGCGTGCAATAATAATAGTATGGAAATCAGATAACTTTTGGCGGGCACTTCCTCCCCGATATTGAAATTCTTACATTCACTGTTTATTTTCAGCATTATAGTACCTGTAGCTAGTAATAAAAACCCACTTTTGATGAAATCTGTTAAATACATCTACATCCATGCAGGTTCCGTCTGTTTGTCTAAAGTTGTGCATCTGATCTTATATGCAGACGTATGGAGTGCAACAGGAATCGCCACAATTTCTTGCTTGACAAACACGTTATTTATCGCCCCTCTACAATTTAGCTTATTACCTACAATGACAAATGGAAAATTTCAATTTGCGGCATGAAATATATCAATCATCATCGCATGTACTCCTTAATTTTTGTGAAAATAAAAAACAATACTCCTTATGTGTTGATGGTAATGTGAAATAAAATGAATCAAGCACTTACAGAGAAATCGACGCTATACAGTAAAAGTTCTATAGTAACATACTTTTTTATGTAACAGGACGACTTATAATTTTATGATATTCACTTCTAGCCCTCGCAAGAATAAATAGTGTGTGGCAGTTACACGGCCGTTAACTGGACGTTTAACAACTATTTTTTTTCTTTTTGGGTGCCTCTGTTTCTACCAGCTTATACTCTGGGTCGTTTCGCATTCATGTTTCTTCTTCGTGTTGGGCTCTGTGAAAAATGATTAATGAGTAAATAAATACCAAACAACGGTGTGGAATACTCAGGTGACCGATACGAGTTTTTAGTGTAATTTCTTCGTCGCTGTTGTATAGCTTCTGGGCTAAATAAATTTCGAGCTGGCGACATCGAGAGAGGTCTTATTCTGTACAAAAGAGTCCACTTTTTGCGCATTTAGCTTTAATTTTTTTGAAAAATCAGCTGACAAAAGAATCCTTGCTCGGGGACTTATTTTGCCAATTTTCTGTTAGAAATGGAAACAAAAAATGAACTGTGTTTGTAATGTATTCGTGAACATACCTTTGAAATTCAGAAGTACTTTCTGTGCACTAGGTGCTGGTACTTCCAGCCTCTACAACGCGATTTTGTAAACGTTTCTTTTGATAGCTCTATAGACCGCCATTGATGAGACTACAGCCGTTTGCATTTCGCAGCTGAAAGTTGTCAAAAGCTCTTTAAGTTGACTCGAGTGTAGGAGTGTCTTAGTAGTAAATAATAAATGTTTTAGAACTTCATGCGTAATGGTTCATTTTTCACGTACCTCAGTGTTAATGACTTCATACCTCTAAAAATATGTGTCATACAATTTCAGGTGTGCCGCAGCGGAGTGTCGTAGGACCGTTGCTATTCACAATATACATAAATGACCTTGTGGATGACATCGGAAGTTCACTGGGGCTTTTTGCGGATGATGCTGTGGTATATCGAGAGGTTGTAACAATGGAAAATTGTACTGAAATGCAGGAGGATCTGCAACGAATTGACGCATGGTGCAGGGAATGGCAATTGAATCTCAATGTAGACAAGTGTAATGTGCTGCGAATACATACAAAGATAGATCCCTTATCATTTAGCTACAAAATAGCAGGTCAGCAACTGGAAGCAGTTAATTCCGTAAATTATCTGGGAGTACGCATTAGGAGTGATTTAAAATGAAATGATCATATAAAGTTGATCGTTGGTAAAGCAGATGCGAGACTGAGATTCATTGGAAGAATCCTAAGAAAATGCAATCCGAAAACAAAGGAAGTAGGTTACAGTACGCTTGTTCGCCCACTGCTTGAATTCTGCTCAGCAGTGTGGGATCCGTACCAGATAGGGTTGATAGAAGAGATAGAGAAGATCCAACGGAGAGCAGCGCTCTTCGTTACAGGATCATTTAGTGATCGCGAAAGCGTTACGGAGATGATAAATAAACTCCAGTGAAAGACTCTGCAGGAGAGACGCTCAGTAGCTCGGTACGGGCTTTTGTTAAAGTCTCGAGAACATACATTCACCGAGGAGTCAAGCAGTATATTGCTCCCTCCTACGTATATCTCGCGAAGAGACCATGAGGATAAAATCAGAGAGATTAGAGCGCACACAGAGGCATACCGACAATCCTTCTTTCCACGAACAATACGAGACTGGAATAGAAGGGAGAACCGATAGAGGTACTCAAGGTACCCTCCGCCACACACCGTCAGGTGGCTTGCGGAGTATAGATGTAGATGTAGATGTAGATATAGATATTTGTGTAGGTACATCAGCGGCGTCCTACAGATATTGTCTGTGAAATACGTTGCGAATAGAATCAGTGGCAAGGAAGTAATAAATGTAAATGTCATGAACAATGCGTCAGATTTTTACGCATTTCACTGTTTATGACGTTATATCTCCTAAGCTGTGATAGGTAACTAGTACTTACCCCCACGAATGATGCTTGACAGTAAGATATATGTGTACCAAATTTGGTTCAAATCGGTCCAGTGGTTTAGGGGAGATGTAGAAGATATGTACATACATACACATACATAATTTTTTATAATATGTATGGATATGGGTTTCGGGATACAGAAGCAAGGAATGTGATTCAGTTATTCCATTTGGTAACTAAAATTTATTAAATATGAAACTCGGGTTTCTCAAAAGTGACATCCCATTTCTGTAAACAAGCACTTGGGCAACCATCAGAAGATTAGCTTGATATAATGGTTCACATATTTGTAGCGATCATGTAACTCTAAGAATAAGCAATAATATTCATGTGGTCCTGAGATGTGCGCACTTCATCTTCAAAGCAGGTTGTAGCCACAAGCAAGTGCGAACATATATCTAGCAAAAGGAGAAGGAAGGGTAAGAACTAAAAGGGAAGCGTAAATACGGACCACCTATGGATTATGGATGAATCGACATAAAGTTACAAATTATAGATAAAGAACAAAACGTCCTGAATAGTTCACAATACGTTGATAAACGTGTTAGCTGTAAATTCGGGCGACCGCTTCACGAATATTATCGAATACAGGTACTGCTAATTTTTTTTATATTGGGTACTTGTTGTAGCTTTCAACGTGTTTTAATCGTTGGGGTTTGAAAAAATCTAACACAAATTTTGTTTTCTCAATTTATATTTGATATAGTAAGAGATCATGAGTCGAATTTCATCAAGTTACAATAAGGGCTACTCTCAAAATATGACATGAACACAAAAGAACACATGTGATGAAAAAAAAAAACTGTGGACGATCCACTTAAGCTTCGCAAGGGTAGCAGCATCGGCAGACAGATGACTTGTGTAGGATATTTAGTAATAAATACAAACCTTCCTTATGAATCAGTCCATCTATAAGGGAAACCGTATCCAAAACCCTAGAGTAGTTCCTGAGATTATAATTCACACACAGACAGAAAAACATCGCGGGAAAATGTAATTTATAGTATATATATATATATATATACTAATATCATGTAACTCTAAGAATAAGCAATACTATTCATGTGGTCCTGAGATGTGCCCACTTCATCTTCAAAGCAGGTTGTAGCCACAAGCAAGTGCGATTATATATCTAGCAAAAGGAGAAGGAACGGTAAGAACTAAAAGGGAAGCGTAAATCCGGACCACCTATGGGTTATGGATGAATCTACATATGTATTCTGGTCAAGCTTCGCTGTTGTCAGTTGCGGCGGCTGTACTGCTTTCCCTGCCAGGTATTGCCTCCTCTGTAGCTGACCAGCTCGTAACTCCCATCATTGCCACGATATATCATATGTCACTGCAGACGCAGACTAAATATAGAACAGACATCAGTACATATAATATATACTGATGATCACTATAAACAGTAAATTATATGCACAACCCATACTCGTGAATCAGTATATCTGTTAGTGAAAACTATATCAAATCCCTACTGTAGTTTCTCAGATTACCCATAAAAGAAAAACAGAAAAACGTGATATGGAACTTTAAAATGGGTTTAGAAGACAATTTTAATAAGAGGTACAGCGCTAAAAAAAATATTTGCACTGTCCTTTTGACTTTGTATTCAGTAGAACGCATTGTCTCTCCAACTGTCAGTGGGCTAATACGGTTTACGTATATTGAACAGTCAGTCAACATGTTCTAAAGACTCTGAAAATCTTTAACAATGAATCCACATTCACTTGTAACTTTTCGGATTTGAACTTTGCTGTCTGTATGGCTCTCTAGCTTTTCATTTTTTTTAAAATGTTCTTAAGAATAGTACTAGTGCAACTTTTGTACTTTAACTTTTCTATCTGTGTGACTATCTAAGCAGTGTGATGAAATTGTGTGTAAGCATAAATTGTACTGCTTATTAAGATTCTACTTCTAAGTATCTACGTGCATGATTATGTACATGATTTTCTACCCTTACAAACACTACCCATCTGACCTACCACGTGTGATAACTATATTACAGAAAAACTTTATATGTAATCTAAATAATGTACTTAGATCTCCAGTGGAAAACATTTACAGAATCACAGAAGTAAGTGATATCAGAAAATGTGTGAAACCAGCTATTATTTCACTGAATGGGATCTGAATAGACCATCACTGTTCGTTAAGTGCACAAAACAATGTTTAATTCGGGCCCTAATAATCACTTGTTTTTCCTATGTGGCAACGGATAATTAGGCTACTGCAGTGCGAATGCATTTTTCTGGAACACACTGAAATGAAACACGCTACTTTTTTCCTTTTCTTACCTACAACTTGCAAAGTGCAAGGAATGTATGCTAAGCACCAACAGATCACAAGTTAGTAATCGGAGTTGCCATGTGAGTCCGATTTGGTATATATAAAAAAACTTTTAAATGACAACTGAGATGAGGAGGCTTAATACTGAATAATCCGAAGACTAATTGGACTCTACTCTTGTATTCATTAACCAAATTAGAGAATGTGAATAAGCGTTGTTGTAAGCAACAGTAACAACTTTGAATATACAAAGTAAAATTTATAACCTTAAAATTTTGAATAAAACTTGTCTTACAATGAGTACTTTAAAAGAAATAAGAGCTAAGAGTGATGTCATTCTTTCCTGAGATCCTGCATTTCTCAGGTATTTGAAACAACAGTATCGTAACAGTCAAACAATGCAAGTAAGGAAAATTTACAAGCCTAAACTTAAAATGTTCCTTAGACGCGTCATCCCACTTCCTGCGATGCCAGTGCACGAAAATCCTTAGCTACATGTTACCTTACTTACCACATGCAGCCGCGCGGGGTAGCCGCATTTGTCTAGGGCATCTCGCCACTATTCGCGCGGTTCCCCCCGTCGACGGCTGCAGTCCTCCCTCGATCATAGGTGTGTGTGTTGTCCTTAGTATAAGTTAGTTTAAGTTAGATTAAGTAGTGTGTACGCCTTGGTACCGATGACCTCATCAGTTTGATCGCATAGGAACTAACCACCACCACCACCATCAACAAAAACCAAGCTGCAGCAACAGCATTGCGAAATCAGGCCTCCACACCTGCTCACAAACCCTATCCAACCAACGTTCGGCACCGAAATTCTTGCCCGCGCCGAGTGACAACTTGATAATAACATAAACTTTGGAATCCAGAGAACCCTTTACACATGTTCTCAGAAAAAGTGTTTACTACGGCAAATATCACAGACTACCACTTCCCTTAATATAACAACCTGTTACATTTTACGACAAGAGGGGGTTATCAGTACGAGGAATCACCCGCCTCATTGCCATACACTAGGGCGACGTCATTAGAAAATTCAGACGCTCTGGTCGACCTTTGCCGACAACAGCTGATGACAGCTACCTACAAATTGTGAGTTGTCGATATCCCAAGGAGAATGCGTGCTTCCTTTTTGGACGCAGTAAGGAAGGTTGAGTCGTCACAGACAAGGCAACCATCTCCACTTGGTCAATTTACCTAGGCATCTCTGTTCAACAACGGTACAAACACCCAGCACAGTGGCGAGCGAAGAAGGTGAGCAATGAAACATCTCGAAGGGACACCATAAAGACACCGCTTGATTCCCGGTATCAACAAATAAATGTGTGTTTGTCCACTCTTCATTAAAGACCAGGCGTTCATGAGTAATTTTATGTTTTTTTCAGACGGTTCATGGTTCTATTAACTTTGAAAATTTATATATTTAAGTGGAAATAAACCAAATGAACGGAAAGCACTGTGAGTCGTCTTATTCGTACAACCCAAGTTGACACTCGACGTGATAGCGCTCCTAGCCATCGTGCCGTCAGCTTTGCACGAGTAGTACGTCGCACAGTGCTTTTCGGCGCCCGCAGTGGTTGATGGGAGCGCGAATACTATCTACGAGTACACTACGCACGCGTATTGACGTGGCCATCCTAGTGGAAATCTTCGGTTGTGCGCAGGAAGGAGATTTTGGTTCAATGTCGACTTTTCTGACTGTCTTGGCGAGCCGCACGAAAACCATTAGCGCTCCGCATGTCACCTGCGGGCCTCTATTGCCCACACCTGTGCCAGATTTTACCCTTTCTCGCAAACATTTTCGAAATATTCTGGGCAGTTTGCCTGGGTATATATTCTCTGGGTGCTAACTCTTGCTACATCGTGCCAGGGCTTTCGTGTGACGCAATGTTAAGAAGAACAAGTGTCAATATGAAACCGTGGAACAGTGCTGACGTGCTTCTGTAATTCTAACGCCGCGCGGGATTAGCCGAGCGGTCTCAGCCGCTGCGGTCATGGACTGTGCGGCTGGTCCCGGCGGAGGTTCGAGTCCTCCCTCGGGCATAGGTGTGTGTGTTTGTCCTTAGGATAATTTAGGTTGTGTGTAAGCTTAGGGACTGATGACCTTAGCAGTTAAGTCCCATAGTATTTCACACACATTTGAACATTTTTTTGTAATTCGAACACTAGATACGCGGGGTACTTTGTCAGAGAATGCACGGGTATGCTAAGGTGAACCCGTGAATGAGTGAGGAGAAAGTGTAAACCAGCTGACGATTTAAGTTATAATATTTACTAGTGGGGCAAACAACCGCTATGGGCAAGCCATGCAGCAAAGTTGCCATTTGGAGGGCTTCAGTGGTCATCCAAACGAGAAATCGCCGCACTGAAGAAAAGGTCAATGATTTTGCTGCAGATGCTGGAGAGAGTATGCCATCCATCTGCGTGACGCACACAGTGACTTGTAATTGTGTCCAGAACACACAGCACTGCGAAATGGTTCCTTCCTGAAGCTGTTGACAACACTAGGGAACAAGCAAAAGTATATTCTACACTACAGAAACCTACAACAGCGTCTCAGATTGGGAATGGAACTTGTTGGAATATCCCATGACATTCACTTCAGACAACATTCCTGCCGCTGAACTCTGCAGAGCTGTAATTCACCTTTTAGCCATAGAAACGCCCGGCAGCACAGCCATTGCCCACCCAGGCGGGCGGCAGTCCTTTCTTCGTATCCCGTCAGGGGTATCTAGGAGCGCTATTTTCATCCAACTATAAGAGCTTTTCTGCCCGAGACAAAACAGGACGTCGCCGAGTGAATATCACCAGTCATGTCTTGCAGCAGTAACTTTCGTAACAACCTGAAGAAATCCGACAACTGCTTTGATGAACTATTGTGAAACCTACACAAATCCAAGAACTGTAGTTATAATGACAGATACTTTTAAGTAATAATATTACCAAACTGGGGTCCATGGTTAGTCTGTTTTGGTATTAACTTTTTTTAGCTTATTTTATAGCTACACACTACTGAATTTTAAACGAAGCGTTTCATAATGAGCATGGGCATTGACATCAGTAAGACATTTTATTGGCATGATACAGAATATTACCAGTTTAAAAACATTTTCATTAGGTTTTCGTAAAATTTCGGCGTAAAGTATTGTTATTATATACTTTAACTTGCTCTAACTTGTCCTTAAAAATTTTGTGAAGTAATGTTACTTCCCTACATTATAAATTATCGTTATTGTGAAACTGTTGGGTGAATAGAAGATTTTATAACTGATAGAGATAACACAGTGGGGAGCAGGTGAAAGACGTTTACTGCTCCTGATGTAGACTGTATGGTAAGATTGAGTTCGATGCTATGATGGAAAATTAGAATTCACAGTCACCTTCACAACGAGATTATTACATGTGGTGTACGTGTTCTGATTGGGAGAGACTGAGGAAGAAATTTGAGCGTGGTATTCTAAAAGTATGCATTTGATTTGGAAATTCTGCTCCTACTGAAATTGTGTCCAGTGGACTTAAACCTTGCATCACTTTGCTTGTCGGTAGGGGACGTCCTTTTAACATACCTTCTTCATCAGAAAATGCTATATTTTTTGAGTAGCTCTATAAAAAGATTCGAAAGGTATTTAAATGTGCTACGAAAAAGAGTGTATTCAGCACAGAACGTTAAAGGAATCCTTAATTACCCCTCCTCCGATTAGTAATTAGTGTGAAGTGTGGCATGTCTCAGTCACATTTTCCTCTGAACTACGAAAGTAAATTTCTGATCACGGAAGAGGATTGTTCTTCGTGCCATAAGACGTTAATTATCTGTTTATAAATTTGTGGTCCATACACTGAAAAGTTATTGTTAAGATAACAAAAAATGCCGACGTTATGTAAGAGGCGATAAAAATATTTGCATTCAAATGCCGTACAGCCCAGGATTGGTATGCCAATCAGGCAAAATCTTCGTGAGCGTTGAGGCAATCATCCTACAGATGCACCAGATTGAAGATACCCGTTAGGTAAAACACGGTCTCCTGCTGTGTCAAGAAGTTTGTAGTTGCCAGCTGACCATCCTCGTCCGACGGTAATTGTCAACCCTTCAAGGGATTTTTTTGAAGGATCGAAAGCATACCTCACACGGGGAGAGATCAGGACTAAAGGGCGGGTGCTCAATTGTCTCCCACTCGAGCTGGCGCAACTCGACATTTAAAGCGTTTGCAATATGGGGACGTGCGTTATCATGAAGAAGCCGCACCCCTTTTCCCAGACGTTTCGCCTTGATTGCACGCAGTAATTTCTTTAGCGTTGCGTGGTAATGTTCCTCAGTGATGAAGGCATTAGGTTCCTTGAAATCAATGAGCAGTGGGCTCCGGTAATCAAAGAACAGGGTGAGCAACACCTTTCCAGCAGATGGCTGGCTCTTGAACTTAATGGGACGATGATGGATGCCACCACTGCACCGTCGGCGATTTCGACTGCAGTTTCCAGTGGTGCCACGAGCTTTCGCCGTCTGCGGCAGTGCGCTTGAGGAACGTATTGCCTTCAATATTGAAACGCATCAGATGCGACAGGCTATCAGACATCTGGTTTGCCTTTTGTTCTGCATTCGACGTCCAGCCTACCCACTGGCTGCGCATCTTACGGCAGCCTAAGTCCAGCCAGACAATATGTGGCACGCTACCAAAGCTGATGTCGAGATCCTTCGCTAGCACGCAAATGGTTATGCGCCGGTCCACCCTAACCACATTTTCAATCGCCCGCTTGTTGTTGTCGTCCATAATGGATGAGGCTTTTCTCCAGATCAATCAGCATCTTTGGTCTTATCGCGACAGGCGTGGAACTTGTTGTACCATTCCACGGTGACAGTTTTCGACAGAGAAACATTCTTCGTTCTCCTGTTGATTTAAACCGGTGTTTGCCCTTCGGCAGCCAAGAAAAAAACGCCTCAAGTCATATTATAACGATCTTCTTTCAAAGGAGAATTTATGAGTAGTATTCTCACATACATCTTTTCTTTAAAGATTATCAATGTGAAGCTCGAACCCTGTTGTGCATGTATTTTACTACATTGGTCAAATAGAATAGAGGGGGGGGGGGGGTTTCATGAACGTGGAAAGATATCGAAGCTACAAACTTTATGTAACTCATAGCCCTAATAAGAAAAGATTATATAAGCTAAAAGATTAAACTTCAAAGTTTGTGTTAGGATACTGTTCCGTGGAGTATGAGAATGGCACAACAGAAAGATGTTTAATTCAGCTGTAAGCTGCAGCACATTTGCCAAAGACATTTAATACGCAGTTGCAGGTTGTTGAATTGATGAATATATGTGTACCCACGTATGTAACTCCCCTCTCTACGAATGTCAGTTGGTTACGGAGGTAAGTTTGCTTCTGTTACTGTATTCATGCTTTGCACTATTTTTTAAGATAAGAGAAGTGTTGGTGACAGTGCAGGACATTAATGATTATGTGTGTTGTGGAACAGTGGACAAAATACTATGTTCACAGTCCTTTTTTAGACAGTACCTTTGGCCACTGAGGATGTTTTCTCTAGTTTTCATAAACAATAGCAATACAGCAGTGAGTCAGTTCTTATCAACTATTTCTCTATGTCACTTTTCTGAAGGGGCTCACAATAATATGTTTATTAGATTCTGGGACAAAGCACTTATGAAAAGATTCTTTGCAGAAAGAACATAATATATTACAAAGACCGTCTGAATAACTTTCATTGTTTTACTAACTTCATGTCAGTCACCTGCATATTTACTTTTAGATTAGGTAATGGAATGAAATCTCAATTCCTCGGTGTAGGACGTACTTGAATTTTATCAAAACCTGTTTTGCAACACTTTTACCAGGATCTGTAAGGTATCTACCACAGAAATATTGACCTAAGTAATCTGAAACTAACGGACAAATATCATTAAAAGCGTATGTTATATTAGACCAACCTTTGATTAGTCCGATATTTATCTTTAGATGGAATTGCTTCGTTTATCTGACTTGTTCTTGCGTTCCCAGATTTTACAATATTTAAACAGTTCTTATATAGTTTGTTGAAATATTCTTGAAGACAAATGTGCCCTGATATTCGGATAACTTTGTGTTACGCCTATAGTACAGTTTATGTAATTTAATCCTTTCATCATCTGTATCCCTTAACGCTAAGTAAAGTCTTTTCTTACTTTTTCTTAATATTATCTTTTGATGAGAAAACAGGGTTTAGGGACACTTTATCAGTTTGCACAGGATAATATTTTAGGACTACAATTCTAAGAGTATCGTCTGGCACTTCCGTAAAATACATTTCATTAAAATCCGCGCTGTGATGTATATCTTCCAAAACTGAAATTTTCAAATACGTCTTGAATTTCTGTAGTCCTCTTTCATTTGCTAACCATGCAGTTTTCCAGTACCTATTATATATGTATGCATTCTGATATTAAAGTTCAGCAGTTGAACATAATGATCCAATGGTCTATAGACTACTGGAAAAACATTATGCCAATAGATTGTCGATATTTCTATCGATATTTCTACAAAAGTTTGGCAGGTTCTTGTACCTCTTGTTGTAAACTGTGTCAGAGAAATTACATTGTAGGAAATGGTAAGTAACACATGTAATTTTCCGTAATGGGCTTTTTGGCAAACATTCAAGGGACCCACATTTCGTGCCTTTTATTTGAGTAGAGGAAGTTTATTAATCGAAGCCTGTCGCCGTTTCTAATTTCTAAGACAGTATCTTCTTTATAATATGCTCCATTTTAGGTAACCCTCTACTGCATGGTGCTGCCATTTGGTAACAAGCAGTAAATTTACGTATAATGTTAAGGAAACTACTCGCATACGCGTGGTGGTGTCAAGTAACACACAGTCTGGCTGCATCGAGCTCGACTGTGTTTAGCATCATTATGTTGCCCAAAACAGTTAAAAGTCGATAAACTTTGCGTAAGGTCGAGTGTACGTAAAGACACACGAAACACCATCGGCTCGCACAGTTTAAGATACCCTGCTAACAAACAAACAAGCCCTGTATTGACTGGGCAAAAACCAAACAACAGCCATAATTCTAAGGTGGTGCAATAGATCAGCTAAGAAATCGCAATGATCGCAACATACCCATAGGTATCAACAAGAAAGAAACAGTTAAGACTTTAAAATCCAAAACTTAACTGAAGTTCACGAATTGAAGCATAAGTTTGCCGGTTGCAAAGCGAAGCGGGAACTTAGCACAGCGAAACCGGCTTAAACTCTCTCGTCCGAGTGTCACGTCCCACAGCTGGCTGGCCAGGCTATGCACGAAGACGGCACTCGAAGTCAGAATGTTCCGAGAAAGATTTCACGGTATGGCAAAAATCCACCGTGTTATGAAGTTGCCACGTGAGAGAGATTAGTCACAGAACTAAGAAAAAACAAAACCTAGCTGACAAACGAAAGCTGAACGAAGAACAGGAAGGTAATTGTTTAATGAGTCTGAATGGAAAGTTTTGCCTAGTGACCTGACTAAAGTGCATAAGACGTTTTGGTTTTGCAGAAAGTCAGTAAGCGGATCGAAAATAATCTACGCAGTCATTTTGTGACGATACTGGCACCGAAACAGTAGATGAGAGACCAAAAGCCGAAATACTGAATTCGGTCTTCGATAGTTATTCCACTGCGGAAGATCATAACACGGTTTGAATCATCGCACGAACACCGCAATGGCAGACATTCAGATAAGTGATCACAGAATAGAAAAGCAACTACAATCGCTCAGTAGTGGAAAGGAAAGTGGAACAGATTAGGTACCTGTAAGATTATACAGAGATTATGCGAAACAGCATTAGAGGAAGGAAAGGGGCCTAGCAACCGGAAAAAAACCGCAGGCCATTCTCGTTTTCAAGGATGGTAGTAAAGCAGGTGCACGTAATTATAAGCGTATATCACTGACGTCAGTGTATCGCAGAATTATGATACATGTTTTAAACTCAAGCAATATGACGTTTTGGAGAACGTAAATCTCCTCTATAAAAATCAACAGGGATTCCGCAAACAGCAGTCCTTCGAAACTCACCTCGCTCTGTTCCTCCATGAGATCAATAGCCACTGCAGACAACGGCGCTCAGGTTGATGCTCTACTCCTTGACTTGAGGAAGGCACCACATTGGTCGCGCACTGTTATGAACCTACGGAGCAGCGTACGAGATTTGCGATTGGATTAAAGGCTTCCTTGCAGACTGAACTCAACAAGTCGTTTTTACGGAATTGAACAGGCAGATGTATAGGTAATTTCAGGACTACCACAAGGACTTTTGATAGGACCGATACTGTTTACAGTGTGTATGACTGGTCTTGCAGATAATATCGTAAGCTCCATGAGGCTGTTAGCAGATGATGCGTTACTCTGTAAGAAGGTAGTCACGCCGCAAGTCTCTAGCGAACTGCAGGAAAACCTGAAGAGGATTCGTGCATGGTGCAGTGACCTGCAGTTGAGCCTGAATGTAAATAAATTTAACGTATTGCAGACACATAGAAGAAGAAATCCACTACTATACAACTACACTGCTAGTGGAAAATGGCTGGAAACAGTAACTAATGTAATACAACTGGGAGCAACCGTCTGGAACGACATAAAGACCGTATAAAAGTAAATCTAGAAAAAACAGATTACAGGATCAGATTCATTGTAAAGGTCTTAAGGAAATGTAGTTCAGTCATGGAAGAAGTGGCTTACAGGACTGTTGTTCGGCTTATTGCGAAGTATTGCCCATCAGTCTGGGTCCCTTGCCAGACTGGATTACTAGAAAAGGTAGACAACATCCAACGAAGAGTGGGGCGTTTCGTCCTGGGATCAGGATATAGAGATGATCAACAAACTCCAGTGGAAGACGTTGCAAGAGAGATCAGTTGTGCATCGCTGAGAGGTTTACTATTGAAATTCCGACGGAGTACTTTCCAAATGGTTCAAATGGTTCTGAGCACTATGGGACTCAACTGCTGAGGTCATTAGTCCCCTAGAACTTAGAACTAGTTAAACCTAACTAACCTAAGGACATCACAAACATCCATGCCCGAGGCAGGATTCGAACCTGCAACCGTAGCGGTCTTGCGGTTCCAGACTGCAGCGCCTTTAACCGCACGGCCACTTCGGCCGGCGGAGTACTTTCCAAAAACGGTGGAACAACACATTATTCCCTCCAACATACATCTCACGAAACGACCATGACGAGAAAATTCTATAAAATTTGGGCTAATATGGGGACTTACCGACAGTCATTCTTCACACGTGTCGTTTGCAAATGGAACAGTGTTACCAGGAGTACGTTCCACGCAAGTCGTCTGGAGGATTGCAGAGTATAGATCTAGATGTGGTGTAAACAGTAATTGCTGGATGTTCAGACATGTAATCACAAATGAACATGGAATGTAAGATTGTGCTGTCAAAATACCTGAAAATATGACACATTCCTAAATTAAAAATGTGCTGCTATCCGTGCATAAGGGATATAAGCAAAAATTAAAAAAAAAAAAAACTTATGTAGCAACTGTTTTTAACGTTCTATCGCACGACACTTTCTTAGGAAAACAGTTTCAGTGAAAACATGATCTGGAGGCAAGGTCTCATGCACAAAATACTGTATAAGAAGTTGAACATAGATTTTTGATCTAATTTTGATTTATGCAATATTTCATTGATTAATTATTCATCGTTCAATTAGAGAGACATAGAAACACAATCTGTGCTATCATTAAGCATCATTTTACATACGTTCAAAATCTAACCAAATGTGATATAAGTGTCAGAAATAATTCATCTTTCTGGTGCTTTCGCGTGTAAAGTGTCTCTTCTCTGTGGCCGGACGCCCCGTCGTCAAGCAGTTCCTACATGGTTGGGTTTTAGCCGACCTACCTACCAAACGTCTTCGAACACCAGAGAAGTACCTACCTCCCTCTTGTAATAGGGCCGGGTGCCAGCTTAGGGATACCTTCGGGCAGTGCAGACGTCATCGCTCTGTTAATTATATTGGCTTAGGAGATCCCTGCGTCTCAAACTTTGCTTTCTCTGTGGCTATTTAATCGAATTTGGCAGCCTAATTTTCTTTCGGGCGTTCCGCCGTCGTTGCAGAGGCGGTATCTTGGAGTGACAGGAGTATACCGTTTGGCTGATTACTGTTTCTTTCATAATTAACCTTGCTGTGTTAATATTTCTTTTGGCGGTGTATACCCAATGAAAAGAGCCTTTGAAGGTCGATCCCCTCATTGTAACCTTTCTTGGCTTTCCCATTTGGTGTAGTCTTGTGCTCACGGCATAGAAGCCATCGTTTTATCGAAGAACACTGCATACATACAAGGTTATGTGTCGCTGGCTTCTAGATCGTATATAAAACACTAAACAGCTCTGTGTCAGTTAGACCATCAGTGATAGTATATCGCGAGTTCCTGCTGCTAATAAGACGAGTACACCATTCGTGACTTCAGTAATGGGTAGGAACTGTGATTCCTGTGCACAGATGCGAGCTGAGTTGTTGACCCTCCACTCACAGCTCCAGGCTATGTTGACTTTCATCACACAGCTTGAGACTGATGCCAAGGGGCATCAATGTGGGGTGTTGGATGCGGGTTAAGGGAGGGACGTCAAGCACGTCCCACATGTCCCCCGATCAGTCCACTGCTGTGACCACTCTAGGTACTGCCTGCACTGCGGATCCCTCACCCATCTTCGAATGGGACATCATTTCAAAGTCTGGCAGGCAGTGAAAGACTTTTTGAGGAGCCAGTCATAGGACCTTGCCGTTTCGTTTGACGAACGGGTTTCGGATGTTATCTGTGGGTGCCGAAGTCTCTGAGCAGGATGTAGTCGTCCCTCTGTTCCAGAGGAAACTTCTGCCCCACAAGGTCTGGGCATTCACAGAGGGTGGGTTTACTGGTAGTTGGGAGCTCCAACGTTAGGCGCGTAATGGGGCTCCATAGGAACATGGCTGCCAAGGGGGGGAAGGAAGCCAGTGTGCACTCAGTGTGCATACTGGGAGGGGGGGGGGGGTGTAGTCATTCAGGATGTGGAAAGGGTGCTTCCGGATGCGATGAAGAGTACAACGTGCAGCCAACTGCAGGTGGTTGCTCATGTCGGTACCAAGGAGGATTATCGCTTTGGATCAGAGGAGATTCTCTCTGGTTTCGGGCGGTTAGCGGAAATTGCGAAGACTGTTAGTGTTTCTTGAGAGATTAAGGTGGAACTCACCATCTGCAGCACCGTCGACAGAACCGACTGTGGTCCTTCGGTGCAGAACAGAGTGGAGGGTCTGAATCAGAGGCTCAGGCGGTTCTGTGAACGTGTAGGCTGCAGATTCCTTGACTTGCGCTATCAGGTTCCGGATTCCGCTTAACAGGTCAGGAGTCCACTACACACAGGAAACGGCTAGATGGGTAGCGGAGGGTGTGTGGAAGGGACTGGGCAGATTTTTAGGTTAGAGGGTCTCAGGAAACCACAGAAAGGGCATCCATCTAAAAGGGGGCAGGTAAAGCACAGTAAGGTAATTGTAGAAACCATCGGTATTGTAGTTGTAAATTGTCGTAGCTGTGCTGGGTAAGAACCAGAGTTCCAAGCCCTTATAGAAAGCACTGAAGCTCAAATAGTTGTAGATACGGAAAGCTGGCTAAATCTGGAAATCAGTTCAGCCGAAAATGAAATTGAAGTAGATAGTTCCTGCAAAATAGTATGGGTAGAGGTTATATATGACCATCGGACTGAACTATTAATTGGATCGTTCTACCGACCCCCCGACTCAGATTATATAGTAGCTGAGCAGTTCAAAGAAAACTTGAGTCGCATTTCAAATAGGAACCCCACTCATACAATTATAGTCGGTGATGACTTCAATCTACTCTCGAAATGCTGGAAAAGTTTACGTTTAAACCCGGCGGCATGCATCGAACGTCATCGGAAGTTCTACTAAATGCTTCCTCAGAAAATTATTTTGAACAATTACTTCATGAGCCCGCTCGAAACGTAAATGATTGCTACAGCAAGCTTGACCTCTTAGCAACAAAAAGTCCTGGAGAAATAGGGAGTATCTTGACGAATACAGGGATTAGCGACCACAAGACAGTTGCTGCTAGGCTGACTACCGTTTCACCTACAACCATCAGAAAGGAACGCAAAGTACATCTGTTTAAAAAAGCTGATAAAAATGCTCTTAACACCTTTTCAAGAGACACTCTCCACTCCTTCCAGTCTGATCATGTAAGCGTAGAAAAGACGTGGAATGACTTCAAAGAGATAATATCGACGGCAGTTGAGAGATATATACGACATAATTTAATACGTGACAGTACTGATCCCCCATGGTACACAAAACAGGTCAGACCGGTACCGCAGAAGCAACGAAAACGGCATTCCAAATTTTAAAGGACGCCAAATCCCGAAAATTGGCGAAGTTTTGCAGAAGTTCGAAATATAGTGCATACTTCAATGCGAGATACTTTTAATAATTACCACAGCGAAACTCTGTCTCGGAATCTGCCAGAAAAATCAAAGAGATTTTGGTCATACAAAAGTACACCAGTGGTAAGACGCAGTCAATACCTTCACTGCGCAATAACAATGGTGAAGTGACAGATGACAGTGCCACTAAAGCAGGGTTATTAAACACGGATTCCAAAACCCCTTCACCAAAGAAGACGAAGTAAATATTCCTGAATTCCAATGAAGAACAACTGCCAAGATGAGGAACATAGAAGTAGATATCCTCAGTGTAGCAAAGCAGCTTAAATCACTTAATAAAGCATCGGTCCAGATTGTATACCAATCACGTTCCTTTCAGAGTATGCTGATACAATAGCTCCATATTTAGCAGTTATATACAACCGCTCGCTCACTGAAAGTTCCGTACCTAAAGACCGGAAAATTGCTCACGTCACACCAATACCCAAAAAGGGATGTAGGAGTAATCCACTGAATTGCAGGCCCATATCACTAACGTCGATTTCTAGTAGGGTTTTGCAACATATGATGTGTTCTAACATTATGAATTACCTCGAAGAAAACGATTTATTGGCACATAGTCAGCAAGGAATCAGAAAATATCGTTCTTGTGAAACACAACTAGGTCTTTATACTCATGAAGTAATGAGTGCTATCGACAGGAGATGTCATATTGATTCCATATTTTTATATTTCCAGAAAGCTTTCGACACCGTTCCTCACGAACGTCTTCTAACCAAATTGCGTGCCTATGGAATCTCGCCTCAGTTCTGCGACTGGTCTCGTGATTTCCTGTCAGAAAGTTCACAGTTCGTATTAATAGACGGAAAGTCATCGAGTAAAACAGAAGTAATACCCGGTGTTCCCCAAGGAAGTGTTATAGGTCCTCTGTCGTTCCTGATTTATATTACCGACATAGGAGACAATCCGAGTAACCCTCTTAGATTGTTTGCAAATGATGCTGGCATTTACCGTCTTGTAAAGTCATCAGATGACCAAAACGAATTGCGAAATGATTTAGATATCTGTATGATGCGAAACGTGACAACTGACCCTGACTAAAGAAAAGTGTGAATTTATTCACATGAGTACTAAAAGAAACCCGCTAAATTTCGATTATGCGGTAAGTCTCACAAATCTTAACTCTTTAAATTCAACTAAATACATCTACATCTACATTTATATTCCGCAAGACACCCAACGGTGTGTGGCGGAGGGCACTTTACGTGCCACTGTCATTACCTCCCTTTCCTGTTCCAGTCGCGTATGGTTCGCGGGAAGAACGACTGCCAGAAAGCCTCCGTGCGCGCTCGAATCTCTCTAATTTTACATTGATGATCTCCTCGGGAGGTATAAGTAGGGGGAAGCAATATATTCGATACCTCATCCAGAAACGCACCCTCTCGAAACCTAGACAGCAAGCTACACCGCGATGCAGAGCGCCTCTCTTGCAGAGTCTGTCACTTGAGTTTGCTAAACATCTCCGTAACGCTATCCCGCTTACCAAATAACCCTGTGACGAAACGCGCCGCTCTTTTATGGATCTTCTATATCTCGTCTGTCAACCTGACCAGTTACGGATCCCACACTGATGAGCAATACTCAAGTATAGGTCGAACGAGTGTTTTGTAAGCCACCCACTTTGTTGATGGATTACATTTTCTAGGGACTCTCCCAATGAATCTCAACCTGTCACCCGCCTTACCAACAATTAATTTTACATGGTCATTCCACTTCAAATCGTTCCCTAAGCATACTCCCAGATATTTTACAGAAGTAACTGCTACCATTGTTTGTTCCGCTATCATATAATCATACAATAACGGATTACAATTACAAATAACCTAAATTGGAACTATCACATAGATAATGTTGTGGGTAGAGCAAACCAAAGACTGGGATTCATTAGCAGAACACTTAGGAGGTGGAACAGGTCTACTAAAGAGATTGCTTACACCACGCTTGTCTGCCCTATTCTGGAGTATTGCTGTGAGGTGTGGGCTCTGCATCAGGTGGGACTGACGGATGACATCGAAAAAGTTCAAAGAAGGGCGGCTCGTTTTGTACTATCGCGAAATAGAGGAGATAGTGCCACAGATATGACACGTGAATTAGAGTGGTAATCATTAAAACAAAGGCGTTTTTCGTTACAACGGAATCTTCTCACGAAATTTCAATTACCATTTTTCTCCTCTGATTGCGAAAACATTCTGTTGGCACCCACGTGCGCAGGGAGCAATGATCATCACGATAAAATAAGAGAAACCAGGGCTCGCACAGAAAAATTTAAGGGCTCGTTTTTCCCGCGCACGTTTCAAGAGTGGAGTGGTAAACAGACAGCTTGAAGGTGGTTCATGGAACCCTCTGCCAGGCACTTTACTGTGAATAGCAGAGTAATCACGTAGATGAGGATGTAGATGGTGCACCCCTTGTGAGGATGCAGTTCAAATTCATCGTAATTTCATTTAACTGAAGCTATTATCGTTGGTGGCATGCCAGTTCTCTGTTTGGTAATTTTGTTTAACTGAAGCAGTTATTACTGAAGGCCTGTCTGTTTTATATTTGACCATTTGACTTATGAAGCTGTTGTTATTGAAGGCCGGTCTGTTCCCTTTTAATTAAATTAGGACTTATCCTATAATTTGGGTAATCTGGAACGCTTATTAGTCAAGGCCTACATGTTATTATTGACCCATTATTGAGATCGATATCTTACTCAGTCTTTGTTGTAATTAACTGAAGTTGTGATTGCCAGTGGCCTAGCTGTTTCAGAGGTATTTATGCCAACAAAGTACTAACAGGGAACCATGCATGATGGCGCTTGGACCCTAACCTTTCACCTTACATCCCTTTATCCATAATTACAGGTTTGACATCCAGTTCGCTCCACATCCTCGTTCTGAATATTTGGTGTTGACTACTCAGTCACTCTGCAATTTGCTTCCTATCACGCTTGATGAACAACTTGATTTTTCTAACTTCCTTACCTTCGTCATTTATCTTGTAGACTTACTTGTAATAATGGAGACGACATGTCTAACCTAAAATATTCCACACTGGTTTATACTCATCAATTAATTACATAAACTTCGCAGCATACATAAAAGCTAATTACATACGAAACCACAAAAATACCATTACATGCAGATTCAATCTTGGTCATAGATATGTAACAAATCACTGTCCAGTGACTTCTATAATTTAATTGTACATTTCTTCTACTCAGTTCAGCTGAACTGTTTGTGGACAGTACACGATTCCAAGAGAATGAGGTTTCAAACGAGGATAAACTTTAACGATTTTATGCAGATTTCTGCGATCTATGATCTTCACCATAATTATGTTGTTATCATGCTTTTCATGTAACATGTTTGTAACTAACGTAAGAGCCAATGCTACCTGCCAATAAAATGTTCAAAGGCATTTTCTAAATTGTTCTTCTCAGCTGTTGGATATTTCTCTCATATAACACCTAAGCTAGCTGAAAATATTTACTCATATTACCAGTTATTACTAAATAACAAGTCAGAGTATTAAAATAGCACTTTATTACCTACTGTTTATTTCAAGTTTTCAGTAATACAACCAACTGGCAAAAAATTTGTCTTATTGTACTGTACAGTCTACTCTTCCACTGTGGGGCAGTCTTCAATATGTTACGCTGTCTCCTGGTCCTTGATGCGACTGAGCCACAGCCTCAACAGCATTTCCCTGCACAGAGAGGACACAAGAAACTAGTCATACCTAAAGTTCGTTAAATTGAATCAAAAGCAGATTATACAATAACATCTTGTGTTCTTAATTTTTTATGTAACACTATGTCGCCAAGTTTAAATACTGGAATCACATTTTTTTTCTTCTCGTAAAATAAGAGGGTATAATAAACTGATATAAATTTCACTAATATGTGAACGTCCTTTTTCCTCACTGGAACTACTTGTTTCACAGGTGATCTCATTTATTACTGAAGCGCAAGGAAACTATACTTCGCTATGTGTCAAAATCAAAATATTCATTCATCGCTCAATGACAGTTTGGCACAATGATATGAGCAGAAAACTGTAAGTAATTTAATTGTTAAAACTCCACAAATTTTATGTTGAAAGTAAATCACTACATGTCAGAATTATGTGAAAGGAGTGAGAAGGTAGAATATACATTATTAAACAACAGTTCATAATACTCATAGACTACAGAATATTTGAAATTAATTGAGCTTACTAACAGAAAGCAATTCTCATTTTCTCATACTACATACCACAAACTTTGAAATATACATCCATCAATGGAATCGAAAATGTTATCTACAAGGTATATTCTTAGTTTCTTAGTCAGCTTTGCTAATTTCCAGATTGTCTGCTACCTACAGAATTGGTAGAACCACAATCGACTTTTTAAGTGAAGTAATGAAGGTTATTTTCATTTATAGTGTTGTAGTTCTAACAATATTAGTCAATGGATAATTATTTACAATAAGCCGGTTGGAGGGGCCGTGTGGTTCTAGGCGCTACAGTCTGGAACCGAGCGACCGCTCCAGTCGCAGGTTCGAATCCTGCCTCGGGCATGGATGTGTGTGATGTCCTTAGGTTAGTTAGGTTTAATTAGTTCAATGTTCTAGGCGACTGATGACCTCAGAAGTTAAGTTGCATAGTGCTCAGAGCCAACCATTATTTACAATAATGCCATTAAAATATAGTATCTCACCACAAAACACTCACATTATGAAAGAAATATTCAACATAGTATATTAGTGTGTTACACGAATTCTACTTCTTTCACATACAATGTATTTTCTACACAGATTTATATTTGTGACAATTTGTCTCCATTAGAAGAAAGAAAAATTAATTTCTAATTGTATCATTGCATATAATGGCAGTTGTGATGTTATCTATAGTTGTAGTCTGTGTACTAGAAGCTGAAATGATTTTAATATAGAGGTACATATCTGACCTATATATTAAAAAGCATGCTGTTTAACCTAATGTAATCTGTGATACAATGCACAAATTAAAAATAAAACAAAAATCTCCAAGTTTATTTAAGAATGAGATGAAAAGTTATTAATACCTAAGATTTCCAAAAGTATTTATGAATATATAAACTCTTCACATTGGTCTGTGACTGGCTCTTTATACACGAATATTGTGACACTTCTGAGTTTTCATTCATATAAAGATTATTTCTGCTGCAGCTTCTTTGTTTTTGATTGTTTCAGTGTTTTGGGTACCGCAAAATATTTTGAAGTGAGTCTGTGTGATAAGCAATAATGACTGTAAAAGATGAAGTGATGTGAGTGGAGTGGTAACAAAAGTGAGAATGTATGTGCAAGAGTGAAAACATCAGATTTCGCTGCTATGTACATAATTAAGAAACAAACTTGTTTACATAAAATATGATCTACTTTCTGCGAACTTTTGTCTGTTTGGAATTTACCTATTTAAGTCACAATTCACGATGATGAAAAGATGAATAAAAATTATAATAATAGTATTATTATTATTTTTAATTTTCACACATGTATTACAGTCAACAACTTCCCTTTATTGTATATATATCTTCCTTCCACAAAAACAAGAGGTCTCCATTAGAAGAAAGAAAAATTAATTTTTAATTGTATCATTGTACCCATATCTCACTTTATCAGTATGAGTATATTAGTATACCAACAAGTATACTAAAAACTGCATTGATTAGAAACTGAATTTCATCACTTTGTGGTCGAGACTCTTCCTTTGGCAGTGATTGAACTATAATATGTGATAAGGAAATGTGCTTCTGCTATCACTAAGAAAGAAACTAACAGTTCAGGCAAGACACTAAAAGAATTCAAAGATTCCTTTCAATATAGGTGAAGTTCCTGAAATACATCTGAAACAATGATAATTCGTACCAGAACTAATGACATTCTGAATATGTCGATTTCCCAACAGAAATAATTAATACCTACAGAGAAATAACTCAAAATGAAACTGAAAATTGTGTACAGATAGTCTCTGGAAGCAAAACTGGAAGAATTATAATAATGTGCTACTTCAAGAGATGGAAGGAAAATCAAATAACTATATACCTATCAGTATCCTGTCATAGTCAATAACATTAACATCAACTACACAGACAAAAGGTTTCCATTGAAGCCGAATAACATGAAATGGATGTAGCAGAACGGACATTTACAACCTGTAAAGAAATTACACGATAAAGCAATAAGTACCAATTTTCTCTTTGTCTGGAATTTTTCAATTATGATTCAGCTTTTGACATAATTTCAACAAAAATCTGTACTTGAAAGCATTGATAAACATGGCAGTGATTCAACTTATTTTAATATTCTGAAGACTACGTTCATCGATGCTAGAGTGTTCATTAGGTATCATCAGGACAGCAGATAATGCATAGTTCATAGATAAGCCTCATGGGGAGTATTCTCACCACCAAAAGGAATCTCAATAGTTATAGAGGAAGTTTTAGGAAACTTAAAATGGAAAAACAACGTTAATTATTGATATCTGAACAGCTTCCACTTTGCGAACGTCATTCTACTTTTTTCCTCTCGTGAACATGAATGTAACATTGAAAAAAAATTATATTTGACAGTGCACATTGGTCATAATGAGGAAGTACAGAAATTTGTACAAAACGACTATGAATTCATAGATAAGTTGATGAGTTTCTGTATCAAAGGAAGACAACAAATGAATGGGCAGAAAAGGAAATAGCAAAAACGTAAACATTGACTGTAGGCTTTAGGTAATATAAACAAATATTTCGAACCTGAATGTATAGTTTGTCGAAGAGCGAAAATTAAATTTCTATTAGTGGTCATCACTTACAGCTATGAAACTGATGAAGGCTGAAGTAGTATTTTGTCCAACATTGAATGCTGAATGGCTGATAATTGCAGTCACATTGTTATACATTAAACACCTGTGTTTTATTAATGTAATGGTTACTTTATCATGCCTACATCCTGAAGCTAACACAAACAAAAAATTGTCTAAGCCTACTAATCATAGTCATCCTGTCTTGTGCGATTACGCGCTTTTAACCAGTTCATGATAGAATCTTGAAGTTGTCATTATTTCGCTTATTCGGTCATATACTGTCTTCCATGGGTAGCAAAAAACACAATCAGTTACGACTATGTTGTTCACTTTATTCTTACAAGGAAGTTTCAGTAAGAATAAGGACGATTTGTTTCTTCAAAAATAATAGTCACATCTTTCCAGCGAAGCCCTCTTTCAATGATTTATACTTTTCTCCAAGTCTAAGTTTTTCAGTCGTTCCAAAAAATAAGTAGCATCAAAATTTATAAAATACGTTCTTGTCTAATTTATGACCTAATACAAGCTGAAGTGTTTTACCTGAGAGTCATTTCGTCATTTTTCCGAGAAAGAAAAAATCGCAGGGAGCCAGGTAGAGCCAATCTGACCCACGACATAGTCAAACAGCACTTTCCTTTCTTGCTGAAGTGGTTTAGTTTTCAGGAGATCGTTTTTCCATTCTCTAGCGGTCTACGCATATTGCATTTTTCGTATTCCAAACAAATTGTCGCTTACTCCCAGTCCATATTCTGTACTAATTAGACTATTCATCCCATTCAACATATTCTGTAAGTCTTCTTCACCTTCACCGAAGATAGCAACGTCATCAGTAAATCGTTTCATTGACATCTTTTCATACTGCATTTTACTCCCACTCTTTTACCTTTGTTTTATTTCGGACATTGACTCCCTTTTGTAGAGAATGAGGAGTGCGGCTGAAGGACTGAATGCCTGTCTTACAGTTTTTTAATCGGAGCACGTAGTTCTTGGTTTTGCAGTCTTATTCTTCCCTCTTGTACATATTATAGTATATTACCTGTGTTTCCGTAGAGTTTATCCCTATCTTCCTCAGAATTTCTCTCGTCTTGCACCATTTCACATCATCGAACGCATTTTCAAGGTCGACAGATCCTATGAAAGTATCTTGGTTTTTCTTTAGTCTTGCTTCCATTATCATGCGCAACGTCAGAACATACTCTCTGGTCCCTTTACCTTTCCTAAAGTCAAACTGGTCGTCATCTAACACATCCTCAATTACAATTCCCAGTCTTGTGTACACGGACATTTACAAAATGTCATTTTATCGAGAAAAACATAAATTGAAGTACCTGTCTACATCTCCATGGACAGTACAACTTCCTGCAGATTCGCTTGACGATAAGAGCGAAGTCGGAGACATCTGTATTGATTTTCTAGGTTACTACATCATCCGTGCGTCCTAGACGATTGCAATCATAAGCAGGTGTTTGGGCACCTTCAAATTGATTGACGCAATAAATATCTGCTGTCACTGATAGCGGTGGACCACCATACACCAACTTCATTTTTAAATCTTTCTCGCCACATGTGTTCCTATCCAAATGCAAAACCTGTATCACTAAATGATTACCTCAGCCAAAACGACGTAACACAATTTGCTTTAGTGTTTGTCAAATGCAGTCAAAACTAACAAATGAATCTGTGTCATTATCTTTTTAGTATCACATAATCGATGGTTGCATGCGATGATAACACAAACATGCGTTAATAATGATACCAATCTAGAAATACTGGCACTCATTTATCATCCTCGCATAGTATCGTTAAATCACAGCTCTAAAAATAAAAAGGAATTTTAAAAAGAGCTTAAATGTTTAGTGAAGTGATCTGTCTAAAAGTGAGAAATAATATAGAGTAGAGAAACATTTGACTCGCCTTTGATAGTCACTCGAAATCACGTACAGCGAATGAAGCGCGTCAAACGTTTCTCTTAATCTATTTTAATTCTCACTTTCAGACAATTATCTTCACAATACATTTGGTCACTTTTCAAGAATTGGTCACTTTGTCGAAATTCCTCTTTATTTTCAAATACTATTAAGAAAGAATGATATATAGTAAAATTAAATCTTGACTGAGAACATGTGTCACTTCTCTCAGATTTATCCGAAATTCTTGAAAAATAATGTATTCAAGAGTAGCATCCCATATTTGTAAAAATGAAGTACTAACAAAATGTCAATTTGGTTTTCAGAAAGGCTTTTCAACAGAAAATGTTATATGTGCTTTCACTGATCAAGTGAATAACCGAACATCACCCATTGGGATATTTTGTGATCTCTCAAGGACTTTTGATTGTGGGAATCATGAAACTCTTCTAGATAAGCTTAAGTATTGTGGTATGAGTGGGACAGTGCACAAATGGTTTAATTCATAGTTAACCAGAATAATGCAAAAGGTTGAAATTAACAGTACAGATAGTCTGCAAAAAAACAGCAGAGTCCTCTAACTGGAGAGCTATCAAGAATGGTGTCCAACAGGGTTTAGTCTTGGGTCCCTTACTGTTCTTAATATATATTAACGACTTGCCTCTCTATATTCATGAAAGTTAGTTCTTTTTGCTGATGAAACAAGTATAGTAATAACACCCAAGAAGCAAGAATCAGCTGAGGAAATTGGAAATGTCTTTCAGAAAATCATTAAGTGGTTATCTGCAAATGGACTATAACTAAATTTTGAGATAACACAGTTTATACAGTTCTGTACAGTAAATGGCATAAGACCATTGATAAATATAGACTACAAACGGAAGTCTGTTGCTAAGGAAGAATACTCAAAATTTCTGGATGCGTGCACTGATGAGAAATTGAATTGGAAGAAAAACATAGCTGACTTACTGAAATGGTTAGGTTCAGCTTTTTATGCTATTACGGTTATTGGAGACTTTGGTGATAAATATATCAGTAAATTAGCCTACTATGCCTATTCTCATTCACTGCTTTCACATGGCACCATCTTTTGGGTGCAATTTGTCATTAAGAGAGGAAATATACATTGCACAAAGGCGTGTAATCAGTATAATAGCTGGAGCCCACCGAAGATCACCTTCAGACATTTGTTTAAGGAACTCGGGATGTTCACAGTACCTTCACAATACGTATACTCACTTATGAAATTTATCGTTAATAACCCAACCCAATTCAGAAATAACAGCGAAGTGCATAGCTTCAACATTAGAAGAAAGAATGATATTCACAGAAATTGGTGAATCATGCTGCCACAAAAATCTTTGGTCATTTGCCGATTAGTATTAAAAGTCTGACAGATAGTCAACCAACATTTAAAACCAAATCAAAAGAATTTCTGAATGACATTTCCTTCCACTTAATAGATGAATTCTTAAATATGTAAAAAATTTATTAATTAATTACTTTGCGTAAATAAAATCTATGTTAAAGTGACACATTCCACATCATTACGAAATGTGGAACTCATGACCTATGTCACAAGCATATATGTATGTATCTATGTATATAGAACAAGAAAATGTGAAGAGGTTTCAATTTTAGCTACAATTTGATAATTACATTAATTTTTGAACATGAAGAAAGGACTTACCAATTCCTGCACCAATTTAGCTTTTTATGTTCAACATAGCTAAGCCCTGAAGAGACGGACGTTTTGACGTTTCTTATCCATAGCTAGCAGCAGATTTCAGTTTTCCCTCAAATCTTTAACTAAGTTCTTCTTAATTATGCTGACAGTTTTCAAGCAATTAAATCTTCCTTTGTAAAGTTACACCTCATGCTGGTGGATAGGATACCCCCTTTGTCCCTTTTCCCACTCTTCGTTTGGCTACGAAAATTTAGAAAACAATTTTCCCTCAAATGGCTACTAAAATAGCTCTTAAGTTCCCTGATTGCTTTCAACCAATTAAATCTGTTTTGTAAAATAAGACCTGATGCTGGTTAATTTGATACCCTATTTGACTTTTCCCACTCCTTATTAGTGTATGAAAATTCGGAGAACTTGTGTAATTTCTAGGGAGTCTTGTTTTCGCTCCACTAAAACATTTGTTAAACATTCATTACGCAGTTCTACAAACGCTTCATTTGTATTTATAGTTGCTGCTCCTATTTCAACGATTTTTTTAGTCACTAATCTTATGACTGGTTGATGTGGCGCACCACGAATTACTCTTCTGTGCCAACCTTTTCATCTCAGAGTAGCAATTGCAACCTACGTAGCCAAACAGCTCTTGAGTGTGTTCCAGTCTCTGTCATCTACAGTTTTTACCCTCTACAGTTCTCTTTAGTACCATAGAAGCTAGAGCCAGATGTCCTGATGTCCTGTCTTCCTGTACCTTCTTCTTGCAGTGTCTTCCACATATTTCTTTGCTCGACAATTCTGCGGAGAACCTCATCATTCCTTACCTTATCAGTCCACCAAATTTTCAACATTTTTCTGTAGCACAGCATCTCAAATGCTTCTATTCTCTTCCGTTCAAGTTTCCTCACAGGTCATTCATTACTCACTACCATAAAATGCTGTGCTCCAAACTCACATTCTAAGAAATTTCTTCCTCAAATGAAGTCCTGTGTTTCATTTTGGGTCCTCTTTGCCAGTGCTGATCTGCTTTTTATGTCCACGTTGCTCAGCTCAACATGGGTATTTTGCTTCCCAGTTCTGATGCTAAGGTTCTCGCTGTTTTCATTTGTGCTAATTCTCATTAATTTCGTCTTTCTTCCATCTACCTTCAATCCATATTATGTACTCATTGGATTGTTCATTCCATTCAACGATACTGTAATCCTTCCTCACTTTCACTGAAAATAGCAATGCCATCAGTGAATCTCATCATTGACATCTTTTCGCCTTGAATTTTAATCCCACTTTCGAATCTTTCTTTTGTATCTGTCATTGCTTCCTCGACTTAAAGACTGAACAGTAGGGTTGAAAGACTACTTCCCTGTCTTACACCGTCTTAAATCCGAGCACTTTATTCTTGGACTTCCAGTCCTCTTTTTCCCTCTTGCTTCTTGTACATATTGTACGTTACCCAGCTTTCTCTATAGGTTAATTCTATTTTCCTAAGAATTTCGAATAACTTGTACTACCTGATACCGTCGAACGCATTTTCCAGGTCGCCAATCCTAACTTCTTCAGTCTTGCTTTCATTATAAACCACGACGTCAGAACTGCCTTTCTAGTGCCTTCACCTTTTGTAAAACCAAACTGATCATCGTCTAACATATCCTCTGTTTTCTTTTCCATTCTTATGTATGTTATTGTTGTCAGCAATTTGGATGTGTAACCTGTTAAGCTGATTGTATGGTAATTCACGCACTTATCGGCTGTTGCTATCTTTGGAATTCTGAGGACTGTTTTTACCCGAAAGTCTGACGGTACATTTGCCGTGTCATACACTCTACAAACCAAAGTGAATAGTCGTTCTGTTGACACTTCCTCCCTATGAAATTAGAAATGCCGGTGGAATGTTATCCATTTCTTCTGCCTTATTTGATCTTCAAGTCCTTCAAAGCTCTTTTAAATTCTGATTCTAGTACTGGATCACCTATGTCTTCCATGTCGACTCCTGTTTCTTCTTCCATCGCGTCAGCGGAAAAGTTCTCCCCCTCGTAGAGGGTACTTCTTCCACCTATCCGCTCTCTCCTCTGCAATTAACAGCGGAATTCCCATTTCACTCTTAATGCTACCACTAGTACTATTTAGAAGATATTATTAACACCATACTGTCGTATTAACTGATATGTTCCATAGGTTATTATTAACATCATCTGGACAAAATGGGGCACTGCGACCGGTACCTGAAATCAGGCTGGCTCCTTAGAGCCAGGGGTACGCCGACGATATCAGCCCAGTCCAAGGCAGCGTCTGTCTCTTGCAAAACGTCTAGCGGCAGCCGCTTCTCCACAGGCTCGATGAACGCCATCTGCAAGAGAAGCGTCGTGTGCAGGGTTAGCGAAAAGAAAATTTTGAGTAGCGTTGGCTGCTGATTTAAAAAAAAAAATAAAAAGTAAAAAATTGAAAAAACCTCCAGACTAAAAGTTAGTCACGTTTCAAGTTTAAGCAAATAGTGGACAGACGTTCTGGAACAAGGTGGCGCGAAGTTACATGAGGTACCTCTGTGGCTATACCGAGCAAAATACATCCAGTGCGCAATGTGTTTGTGAATGAAGATTATCGTTGCATCACGACGCTCACAATTGATAACATAGGAAAAAGTCACGCTTTCCTCTGCAATTCCAGACTCATACTCGCAAATTGGTATGGAATTATATTTGTACAGTAACAGAAAACTTACTGAAGTTAAAAGAATTATAAAAACTCCATAAAATGGATGCGCACATGGTGTTGATAGAATTTCAAATATAATTTTGAAGCGTTGTTAATAACTGATGTCCTTCCTGACGCACGTAATGAAATGTTGGCACATGGAAATTTCACATTGCGATTAAAATTGGAAGTCGTTAAATCTAATTACAAGAAAGGTGACAAGAAAGCTTAAATAATTAACGTCCAATTCCCTTACTAACGCCGTTTTAAAATGTTCGATAAAGTAATGTACTCAAGAGTAGTCTCACATTAAAGTAGAAACAATTTGCTTAGAACATTACAGTTCTTATGCCACAACTGAGAATGATATTTATATACTCGCTCACCAAATATTATAAATATAATGTCACCAACTGGAATTTTTTGTAATGTTTTCAAGCCGTCTGGATGCATATATCACGTTACTCTGTTAGAGAAATTTGCGTTTTATGTAACTGATGGCTTTACTCACTACCGGTTTGAATCACTCTTAACAAACAGAAGGCAAGATGTTGTGCTGGTAATTCAGTGTTCAACAATGACAGGTGAGAAAATTTCAGTGTGTGCTCTCATAAAGCATAACTGGTAACTTCTGAAGGCCATACAGACGTTATAATAAATCCCATTTGAGAGGAAGCCACAGAGAAAATTATTATGATGTTTTTCAAAGAATTATTAACATGTTCTCCTAAAATAGACACTCCTTAAATTTTGAAAGACAACCAGTGTTCAATTCTATGCAATAGTCATACCAACACTTGATGTAGTATATGTGCAGGAGTTACTATACAGGCTAGAACGCTCGAAATTTTTGGGTGCACATATCGTGAAAACTTCAACTGGAAGGAACACCTCACTCAGCTGCTCAAAGAATTAAGTTGAGCTACTTTTGCTCTTTGTATAATTGCTACTCTTGCAAACAGACTAATCACCCTCCTGAAATATTTTGCCGATTTTCTTGCCGATTTGCCATTTTAAATACACCATCACAGTACATACCATTATATTCGCTAACGAAATTCGTCATAAAAAATACGTTACACTTTGAGAAGAATAGTAATGTCCATGCATAATATACTAGAGGCGTAAAATTACTTTTATTACTCATTATTAAAACTGTCGGTGGCACAGAAGGGAATTCAATATGCAGAAACAAATATTTTTTATCGTTTCTCTCAGTAACATCAAATGACTGACTGTTCACATAGCATGCTTTAAATCCAACGTAAAATCATTTTCCCTGGTGTTAAAACTACTCACATAAGCCAGTACTTTAAAGTCTATTCACATCATTTCGATAAAAGTAACGTTCAAATTATGTATTCAACATATAACCAATTAACTAAAATATAGTCACACTGTTCTGGTGTAGCTCAGTACACAAAAATACAAAGTAAGACGGTGCAGGGTTTGTAGCTGTATACATTATCATTATAATCAGTGTCAATATTCTTAACACATTCTGTAAACAAACTAGTGATGCGATGTTACATATAGTTACACGAGTGTTGCAGTACTCATTTGTCAAAACTTTTCCTTATCTGATACTCTTTCTTGATATCATATGTTCAATGGTGTAGCCGTAAGGCTTTTAATGGGTTGACAGCAGAGATGTAATACTCATTTTTTAAATCTGGAACAGTCTCATTAAACTCTCTACAGAGCGAATTTAAGTGCACTTCTTTATTTCTGTCTTCAGTAACAATCACATGCCGATACTATGACACTAACGACACAAGGTAGATTGCTCGGTTGACCTTTTTCCTTAAAATCAAGGAACGCTTCGTGTTAGGTTATCATGGAGTAGTAAGTCTAGTCAATCTTGGTTGATACTCTTATCGAGAAGTTTAGGTATGTCACCCCTATGTTTACATTGAATGTGCAGAGACTGTATGTGGTAACTGGGTCATTAAAACTGCCAAACTAATAACTTCATCCCAGGAGTTATCATATGCCACACCAATTTCAGCAGTCCGTTTAGTTCTGCGTATTAAAGCAGCAAATATTAGATTCGTATCTGCTGGTATTGATGAGGTATTCAACTGAGCAAGATACATCTCTGAAGCCAACCCATTTTCACTTGTCATCGATGAAAGATAAATAAACGATCCAAACAACGATTTCTGAATCTCCCAAGTCTACTGCCTAGGTTGGCTACAGGTGACAGCAGTTCTTTGCTATTAGGTGATGAGGAAAAGAATGTCTACTACACATCTTTTATTTATTTTGTTATTTGCATTTATTTCAGCTGCCAAGATAAGTGCGTTTAGCTACTCTCTTATAAAAACCAGACATTATAATTTGTATGTTACGTGAGAAATATACAGTCTGTTAAAAGAAGTATTCTATGTTTTGAGATGTGGTTGTAAGGACCAAATCAAGACAAAAATTTCGAGTTCATATGTGCTCTAAACTGCACAACTCAAGAGCTATGAGCACTTGTTCTACTTTGTTATTGTGGAACACATTTCTTCTAATGCAAGGATGGAATTCAGCAAACAGATCGGAACACATTCCCCTATTATTGTCTGTGGATATAGCATGCAGCCAATATGTGACGCCGGCCGCGGTGGTCTAGCGGTTCTAGGCGCTCAGTCCGGAACCGCGCGACTTCAACGGTCGCAGGTTCGAATCCTGCCTCGGGCATGGATGTGTGTGTTGTCCTTAGGTTAGTTAGGTTTAAGTAGTTCTAAGTTCTAGGGGCTGATGACCACAGATGTTAAGTCCCATGGTGCTCAGAGCCATTTGAACCATTTTGAACCAATATGTGATAACGTTATCAGCGTAATGGAAGTCCATTATTCTACACGGGAAATGACTCGGATTCACTTCTACTTGCCATAAAATCATGTCTGCCAGTTCCCATTTAGAATAATAAGATCGTATTATGCTGGCGTGTACAATGATAAAAGTACAATGTAAAAGAATTTCACAAACTTATCAATGCACATACGTTTCATTAGAATTCATGTATGCAGTACATCTACCCGTCGTTTCCAGGAGCAACAATACCACGTGTTTACTGCATGCTGTATCCATGTATAGCAACAGAAGAATGTGGCTTCATTTTTTTAATGCGGTCTATAGAGCTTTCGAAACAGCAAAGAGGTTGCAGTAGAAAGATGTTTTGCGAGTATGTTTAATCGACATTTTTGTCTTTAGTCTGTACTACCATCTTTCATATATATATATATATATATATATATATATATATATATATATATATATATATATATATGTGTGTGTGTGTGTGTGTGTGTGTGTGTGTGTGTGTGTGTTTGTGTGTATGGTGTGTATGTTCCACATCTCCTCCTAAAATACTGGATCGATTTCAGCCAAACTTGGTAGACATATCTCTTAGTGTTAGGCAACAATCGCTGTTGAGATAACAATCACCTATCGTAGTTCAGGAGATATGACGTCATAAACCATGAGATCTGTGAAAACTGCCACCTTGTGCATGCAAGACCTATAAATTTATTGATTCTGTGCTACTAAATAAATAAATTCCGCAGAGAGTACCCAAGTGGGTGGATTTGGCACCTCCATGTTTTTCTCATGGTTAGCTTTATGTTGTTTGCTCAACGGTAGGCTCACCCAAGAATTTATTCATCGTAGCTCATGGACATGTAACTAGAAATAATGCCAACAATCAAATACTGAGTGAAATAAACATTAAAGAGACATTATATTTCGCACAGCATGTTTCGTAATTTGAATACTGTACTTTTACTAATTTTGCAAGATTAGCAGATGAGATGGAAGGAAGAAAATGGAAATAGAGTGGGACGACTAAAGCGTAGAGAGCGGAGCTTCGCCGATGAGAAGAGATAAAGCCTCTACCTGCTCTAGAATGCCAATTGGGCTTGGATAAGATGCAAGTTGCAGAATAATTTGTTCTATAGGCGTTTGGGTAAAATGGAGAAAGAGATGGAGAAAAATTTAGAGTCGTGCAAAGATACAGTCAAGATCCTGAACATATCCAGTTGGGTATTACAGTTGCGGAATGGTGACAGATATGTGAGGAGAGGCATTGTGAACACCACATATCAACCGATGAAGTAAAGAGTGCATGTGAAAATCTTGCTGTGTATCCGATCAGACCGTGCCTCTCTGAGTAAGGAAAGTATTGATGTGATCAAACAACCGAATGTTGCAGACGTATTTTAAGCATGGGTTCATCGCTAGCTCTAGTCGTCTACAGTTTTCACCATTTGTCCGCCGTTTTCAAGTACATCACAGTAGTAATATTTCGGTGGGACTAAAGACAGGACGTATTGTTGTTGAATTTGAAGTTTCTAAATTTTTGGACTGTATGTAAGCAGGTTAGAAATACCCTGAAAGCTACAACTGTTTGTTTGTCTGCTCACCCCAATTACGATGCTCTTCCAAAATTATGTCCATTATCTTTTTGATGAAGTAGTATCTGGATACGGCTGAGAATATGTCCGTAGATTTTCCTTCTGTGAGATGAGAGAATGACCTGTGACTTCTTATGGTTTAGTTTAAAATCCAGGATTCGACACACTGCTGAAGAAAGACAGTTATTCAAAGAAGATTTGGAACCTACGATGTTCTTAGGGCTTTCACATATATAGAACTAGATACCGTCAGCATGTACATGATAGTGACAAGCGTGAGGTGTAGGAGAAATACCGTTGATAATACAACAAGGAAATCAAAGGACCAAGGACGAAACCCTGAGGAATCCAGAGAGAACATTTTTTTTTTTTTTTTTTTTCACAGTGGCTCCTGACTCACAGAGGACTCGGTGTCTGGTTTGGAGGCAGCTGTCGAATAGCAGTATTGTGCTGTTTGAGAAGTTCAGCTGCTTCATTTAAATAAGTAGAATATCGAAATAAACGGAATCAAAAGCCTTGCTGACATCAGTGTTAATATGGTCACTTAACGACTGTTCAGAGCGTGTTTGATATAGTTAGTCTTTTTAAAATAGGTGCTACGCTATGGTTTTTTCCTGAAATATGATTGATGTTAATTGTGGGTGTTTTAAGTTTTTAGGTGACCTGTCAGATGTTCGTGAATAATGTACTGTAAGGCTTTAGATACTGCAGGTAATGTGCTGATCGATCTATAGATGCATGGTGATTTTGGATGCTGGTTGAATTAAGTTTTTCCTCTACTCAGTAGGATGTCTAAAGAGAGCTCGGATGGTAATATCTTAATCTTTTCAATCGTACCTGTGCTCATTCTATTATTACCTACTTCCTTAGAGCTTCTAATGATTGCATTCCGTATTATGTCTGTACAAATATGCTTTAAGAAAAATGCGTCTGTCGAGGAGGATCGGTCTTGTAGCTGATAATTTATTGAAATCTGAGAACTTACTGCTGTTGAGGAAGATTCACTTATTCGTTTGCAGCGGCTTGGAAAACAATACCAGATCAACATATCAGATGTTGCGCAGTTTTTTGCATAGTGCTAAAAGGTTTGACAGTGGAGCGAGCATGCCTCATTTTGGCGTAACATACATTTTGGTTCGATTTGTTTCGCATCTTCCTACGCACCTCATATAGTGCCGGGGTTGGATTTCACTTGAATGTTGTATGTGCAGAATCACATATATTCGTTATCTATCGTAATTATGTAATCAGACATAGAGCAAGAGCTCCCTCTGATGCAACGTTTACGGGCATGTCTGGGATACAATGCAGTAAGCCTGGGGACTCCACGGTCTAATTTTGGCTCACTACTTATGTCCTGCCATTGAGTATCTGAACACTCCTTTTGAAAAGACTCACTGTTAACTTGTTTTAGCTATCTCTAGACTGTAAGAAGAAATTTTCCGCTGATGGTCTGCTTTGAGCACATTAAAAATATCACACCATAAACAGAAAATCCTGAAGCAGAAAACTGAGTGGCGCGGATTACTTTATCGGTCCTCTTTCTTGATATCATATGTTAAATGGTGTAGCCGTATGGCTTTTAATGGGTTGACAGGAGAGATGTAATACTCATTTTCTAAATGTGGAACTGTCTCATTAAACTATCTACGGAGCGAATTTAAGTGCACTTCTGTATTTCTGTCTTCAGTATTACATGCCGATACTATGACACTAACGACACAAGGTTGATTGGAAGGACGATTAAGCACCAACTGCGAGTGGTTTACAGGTTATTCCAGTTAAAAATTTATGATCAGACACATATTACCCAGGAAAATAGGTACTCTACTTCACTTTCGCCATTTGAATCCGATGTACGTAGTGTCCTCGGTTTTAAATCAGAGTGGACATTCGCACATACATCCTGGAAAAGACGTGGTCGCAGGAGATTTTAATCGGGGTAATACATTTCAGATCCTGACAGGAAAAAATTTTCCAATACGTTAGCGTAACGGTCGGCGTTCACTACGGCTGTGTGACCACTTTCATCCCTTAAAAAATAAAGGGCAATTATTCAACGTGATGATACCGCGGTCCGCGCTAAGCGTTTCAGAACAGAAGTGTCTGTCATACAGATTGGACCAATAACGCAAATATTGATTACTAGCTGCCCTTGCTTCGCAATTCAAGGACCTTCACGTATCGCCGTTTTTTATGGGAATGGGTACTGGGGTGAAGTCGGCTTGTGCATAATTCATGGACAGGAATATACACAAGAAGCACAGGTGGTAAAAAAAGAAAACTGGCCATCTACTGAACACCCCATCAGTTAAGTATTTCAAGTTTCAATCCACCTGTCTCTTAATTAGTATCAGATTTTCCTGTCCTGTTTCTACGTGTGGTTTACGTTCGCTAAGAAGTAAATCACGTTTATCTAATGAGTAAAATCTAAACCAAAGTGACAATTAGCTCTCTGAGTCGAGATGTTTGAAAGGCAGTTTTTAAAAAGTTTCATACAACATTGAACCACTGAATTATTGAGATTTGACCGAATACTTTCTTGGTGTGAGCCTACTGTACATAACGAATATTTTCTTTAAATTTTGTGTTTCTAGGACCAATGATTTTTGGGCTGAGTTGCGACATCGGAGGCATTCCGTATGCAAAAAACTGCATACTGACTTCACTCCCAAAGTGGTTGAGCTTAACAAAAATATTTATTAGAGGGCTCCGACGCCAGATAATGTCCCATCTACAGTTTTAACCTCCGCCCTTCCCCCCCCCCCCGCCCCCCGCCACACAGACACACACACACACACACACACTTGCCACCACAACAAGATTGACAATTCCTTTATACATCAGGTGCTGTCCTGTCATCCGATCCATTCTTTTCGTCAAGTTCTCCCACCTATTCGAATTCAATACCTCCTCATTCGGTATTCGATTTAGCCATTAAATCTTCAGCATTTTCTCTGCAGCACTCCATATCAAGAGCTTCTATATTCTCCTTGTCTGGGATGCTTATCGTCTACGTTTCATTTCCCTACAAGGCTAGAGTCCAGACAAATACCTCGAAATAAGATTTCCTAAGAATGAAATTGATATTATATGTTAACAAATTCTTCTTTTTCCACAATTCTTTTCTTACTAGGCCATCACCAGTATTTTTTTTATTTTTTTGCACAAATAACACAATTCTTGTACTGTTTTCCTTGTACATCTCCTAATCTAATTTCCTCACCTTCCCCCGATTTAATCCAATTACACTCCATTACCCTTGTTTTACTTTGGTTGATATCCAATCTTATAATCTCTTTTCTAGACAGTATAGATATATTTCAACTGCTATTCCAAATCCTTTGCAGCCTCTGGCAGAATTGCACCATCATCGGCAAGCCATAAAGCTTTTATTTCTTCTTCCTGGACGTTAATTTTCTTTCCGAATTTGTCCTTGGCTTCCTTTACTGCTTGCTCAGTGTACAGACCGAATAACATCGGAGATGGACTGAGTCCCTGCTTCACTTCCTTCCCCATAACGGTTTCCCTTTAATGTCCTTCGACTGCCATGGCAGCAGTCTATTTTCTGTACAATTCGTACATAAACTTTCACACCCTTTGTTTTATGCCTGCTATCTTCAAATTATCAAAGAGTGTAGACCAGTCAATCCTGTCATTGCCTTTCTTCAATCTACACTCGTGTTCAAAATTAAAGCAACAAAGCGCTGTTTGCCCGTCCTGTGTCTAATTGATGATATAATCATACAAACTGTCAACCAGATGTCCGTACGATAGTGTTCTGCACGGAAGATGGTATTCCGGTCAACGGACAGCCGCTCCAACGATGACGTCAGGGCACCTATGAAATGAGGTAGTGTCTGCCGGGTAGCTGCACATCCACAGTCGCTTTCTACGTAGTCACAGAGGGTGCAGTATGGCACAGAGAAGATGCCTACCATACTGCCTGCAGTGGAAGGCCAGGAAAACAAACAAAGCAAATGGGTGTGACCCGATGGCTTAGGTAGATCATTCTACTGTTTTTCAGACGTGGCTACAATGTATAGAGACCGAAACTGTATCCCAAAGACCAGGGCAGTGCCGACCAAATGTGACATCAAAACACAGGACCGTTATCTGGTTATAAGAGCACGACAGTACCACCTTGGTACTGCACGCAACTGGTTTGTGAGCTCGCACGATCCATGGAATGGTTGTATCGAGGAAACGGTGTTTAGAAGGCTTCGGCTGAGTGGCTTTCGGAGACATCCTGTATGTCTACCTCTGATGCGTCTTCACAAAAAGGAACGTCTTTAGTGGAGTCATCAACATGCCACCTGCGCGGTCAAACGGTTGGCCAATGTTGTTTTCATAGATGAGTCCCAATTTAGTCCGAACAGTGATTCTCGACGGATTCGTCTATGGAGGGAACGTGGAACACGATTTCGGGACCCAAACATTGCGGAAAGAGAGCGATATCGTGGAGGATCCTGAATGGTGTGGGCAGGGATTATGTTGACCACTCGAACACCTCTTCATGAAGCAGTACGGTTAAATCGGTAAGTTTTAACTGCCGTCAGTTATCGTGACAAGATCTTGGGACCTTATTCGCGGTTGTTACGACGTTCTGTGGGACCAGACATCGTACTGATGGACGATAATCCTCGACCTCGTAGAGCAGGGGTGGTTGATGTTTTCTTGAATACAGAAGATATTGCATTAATGGCGGAGCCTGCTCGCTCTCTCGATTTCAGCCTCATAGAGCATGTCTGGGATGCACTAGGGAGACGGCTTGCATCACGTCAGCATCCACCGACCACTCTCCGGAGCAGCTCCGCATGAAGAATGGGCATTGTTGCCTCAACGTGAGGCTGATGACATCATTCACAGCATGCCCCGTCGTTGTCAGGCCTGTATTGTCAGGCCTGTATTGCTGCCAGAGGTAGTAACACCCCACACTGAGCACATGAACCACTTGTCGAAATGTGTGTGCAAAACCGTAAAGTTTGAAAAAACGAAGAACATTTGTTTCTGCCGTTATGCATGTTGCAGTTGCTTACATTCTTTATTCTTTACATTGTTTCTACTTTACTATCACCTATTTATACTGTTTTATAGCAAAATAAAAGCAGTCTTGAAAAAATTCCGTTTGTTGCTTTAATTTTGGACTCCAGTGTATATACTATTGTACATCGTAAGGTCAATATTTCCTCACGTGTTCCTATGTTTATTCGGAACCCAAAAAGATGTTCTGTGAGGTCGGCTTCTACCAGTTTTTCAGTTCTTCCGTAAATAATTCGTGTCAATATTTTGCGAATATGATTTAGTAAAGCGAAGGTCCAACAGTATTCTCACATGTCATCACGTGCCTTCTTTGAAATTTCAGTTAGAACGTTCTACTTGAATTCTGAGGGTGTTTCGCCTTTCTCGTATATGTTGCACATCAGGTGGAATAATTTTGTTACGGTTAGCTATCACAAGGCTTTCTATAATTCTGAGAGAATGTGTTCTATTGAGGGGACTTCTTACCATTTAGGCCTCTCACAGCTTCTTCCCGGTTATCATATCTCCCATCTCATCTTCGCGTACTTTCTCTTTCTACACTGTTGTCCTCAAGTTTGTTTCACTTGTAGAGCCTCTCTACGCATTCCTCAGACCTTTCGGCGCTTTGTTTAGTACTGGCTCGCCACCGGAGCTATCGATATTTGTAGAGTTGCTCCTCATTTCCCCTTTCATATAGGCGGCATGTATCTTTCCTGTAGAGACCCATACACGAGTTGCGTTTCAGCCACCTCTCCATCGGTAACCTTTCTGTATCACTGCTAACCTACTAGTAACGATGCCTGCGAAACAAACCCGAGACATAACCTATCAGTAGCGAATGTAGGGTTGAGAGAAAGAAAGAGTAAAGTGGGCGTTACTGTTGTCAACAGCAAGTACTCCGAGTGAAGAGAGTAAGTTTGTTTCCAAACAAAGCATACAGTGCATATAATCAAACAGTCGAAAATCCAGGATGGAATCTAACAATATTGCGAAAAGGGAAGTTGCTACTGCCGGCCGAAGTGGCCATGCGGTTCTAGGCACTGCAGTCTGGAACCGCGAGACCGCTACGGTCGCAGGTTCGAATCTTGCCTCGGGTATGGATGTGAGTAATGTCCTTAGGTTAGTTAGGTTTAACTAGTTCTAAGTTCTAGGGGACTAATGACCTCAGCAGTTGAGTCCCATAGTGCTCAGAGCCATTTGAACCATTTGAAGTTGCTACTCACCATATAGCGGAGACGCTGAGTCGCAGATAGGCACAACAAAAAGACTCTTACAATGAAAGCTTCGTCAACAATAAACGACACACACACACACACACACACACACACACACACACATATACACACACAACCGCAACTCGCCCTCACAACTGTAGTCTGAGGAAACTGAAATCACACTGCGAGCAGCAGCACCAATGCATGATGCGAGTGCATAATAGGAGTGCATATAGTCAGCATTTTCACTTTTGTGCAGATATTTTCAGTGTAATACAGATAAAAAGGTAAACAGGGACAATAAATTAAACGATACGGACTAGTCTGTAACGAATAATCGAAGATCATGTGTCCCCTAGACAAAAATAATAAGAAAATAACCCTGAGGTAACTCTGAAATTTTATGGACGGAGCTCGAGTGCATCAGCTATACATGGTTTAAAGGATTCACTCAGCTGAATGTGTATTTCATCACTGTCGCGGAAGCTACGAATTGTCTATTCATTTCGTTGAACGGGAACAATAACTGTTGGAAACAGTCTATTTTGGTGCTGTAATTTAGTGTGTGAGCGCTTGCACTGTATTTCTCTGATAGCGCTGGTCTGTCTTCAGAATCAGTATGACAGATCAATAACTGAGAACGAACGCTATGTTGGGCCTTCTAGCTAACTATCATGTACTTACCTTACTGGGTTTGCCTAGCATTGCCACTCATTGCTTTGTCGCGTAAGTTGTGGCTTTGAGGAATTGCTCACAAATCTGCTTGAAAGTATGCAGTTGCTTGGAGACATTTCATTTTTGAAAGCACGTTGTGGAGAATCTAAACTATTTTTTATTTTATATTTATTTTTTTAGTGTTATATCCATTTATTGCGAAAGATGGCTGCTTGTGTGTCTAACAAAAGATGGGCATTTACAGATGTAGCAATTCGATGTATCTAGGCCCACTTTCGCCAGCCTGTCTAGATTGTCTTCCTGACTTGTACAGAAAAGCAAACGACGTAAAGATGATTATAAAAGGAACAGAAAAATTGTGTACCATGCTATCGCTACTTCTCTTTATCTTACAAACGACAAATCAGGCAACTTCAAACGTAAAGTAATTATATTATAAACAGGCCAAAAATCTTCTTCGTGTAAGCCAACACCCCGATGGCATGTATACCAATCAGTTGTCAACAAAGAGTCATCCGTATCTTTGGGGACGCTCTTATTCCCCTATCGCGGCCACGAGAGAGAGAGAGCTACTTGACGAATGTCGTGACGAGAATGTAGCGTATCTACGGAATCCTTCTTAGTTACGCCATATACCCATGTAATCTTTAGCATTATTCTGTAGCACAACATTTCAAAGTATTTTATTCTCTTCTTGTCTTAACTTTTTTGACATTCGCGTTTCATTTCCGTAGAAGGCTACACTGAAGAAAAATTCCTTCAGAAAAGACTTCCTAAAATTTATATTCGATGTTAACACTTCTCTCCTTTTCAGAAACGCTTTTGTAGCTACTGCCAGCCAGCGTGTTATATTCTGTGTACTTCGCCCATCAGTTATCTTGGTGACCAAATAGTAAAACTCATCGGCTACTTTTAGTGTCTCACATGTTAATCTAATTTTATGCGCATCATCTGATTTAATTCCACTACATTCCATTACTCTTGTTTTATTTTTGTTTATATTCATCTCTTCAACACGCTATCCATTCCGTGCAGCTGGTCCTCTTGCCGTCTCTAAAAGAATTACGTCATCGGGAAAACCGCAAAGTTTTTGCACAACCTGATTAAAAGAAGGGATTGACTGAAAGGACATATCTTGAGACAACTGGGAATAGTCAGTTGCTAATGGAGGAAAGTGTGAAGTTAAAAATTGTGGAGGGAGACCGAGGCTCGCACATAGTAAGCACACTGAAATGGATAGAGGCTATGGCGGAGAGCTGCATCAGACCAGACTTCCCACTGAAGACCGCAACAACAAAAACCTGACAGAGACGCTGATATCAGAATGAGTCTTGTTGGTTTGTGAACGATGTGTATCCGTCGAGAAAGGGATAAGGGACGAACTGCGTCAGGAAATGACCTCGTTTACTTTTCGGCTCTCTCTAGAGCATAGCCGGAGAACATGTGCCTACCTTTCTGTGCACGTGGTTGTAGTCATCATCGTAAGCTCTGGGTCCGCTCTTCAGATGTTGAGGCGCATCCTTGGTGCCGTGCAGAATCAGCGACGCCGAGATAAGCTCTCCGCTGTTGTTCGCTGAGCTGCGTTGCTGCAGACAAAGACAGAGGAGTCAGTATCTGCATTTGAAACCAGCAGAGTAAATTAGGAGCGTAGCGTAGTCATATGGAATTGTTTTGTAGAGAACAGATTATGTTCGCCAGACTACTGTTAATTTTTTTTGTATCTCTTTGTAAATATTATCGTTACAAATATTGAATAACTTTAACAATATGACGTTTTTAAGAGATTACAGGGTGATTCAAAAAGAATACCACAACTTTAGGAATTTAAAACTCTGCAACGACGAAAGGCAGAGCTAAGCACTATCTGTCGGCGAATTAAGGGAGCTATAAAGTTTCATTTAGTTGTACATTTGTTCGCTTGAGGCGCTGTTGACTACGCGTCAGCGTCAGTTGATGCTAAGATGGCGACCGCTCAACAGAAAGCTTTTTGTGTTATTGAGGACAGCAGAAGTGAATCGACGACAGTTGTTCAGCGTGCATTTCGAACGAAGTATGGTGTTAAACCTCCTGATAGGTGGTGTATTAAACGTTGGTATAAACAGTTTACAGAGAATGGGTGTTTGTGCAAAGGGAAAAGTTCTGGACGGCCGAGAACGAGTGATGAAAATGTAGCACGTTAGAGAATTGGCTGTTCCCTCAGCTCGGACAAGAAGCACAACAATTCATATTTCAGCAGGATGGAGCGCCACCACATTGGCACTTATCTGTCCGTAACTACCTGAACGTCAACTACCCGAGGCGATGGATCGGCCGCCAGGCAGCTCGTGACAGAGCACTTCATCACTGGCCTCCAAGAAGCCCTGATCTTACCCCCTGCGATTTTTTCTTATGGGGGTATGTTAAGGATATGGTGTTTCGGCCACCTCTCCCAGCCACCATTGATGATTTGAAACGAGAAATAACAGCAGCTATCCAAACTGTTACGCCTGATATGCTACAGAGAGTGTGGAACGAGTTGGAGTATCGGGTTGATATTGCTCGTGTGTCTGGAGGGGGCCATATTGAACATCTCTGAACTTGTTTTTGAGTGAAAAAAAAACCTTTTTAAATACTCTTTGTAATGATGTATAACAGAAGGTTATATTATGTTTCTTTCATTAAATACACATTTTTAAAGTTGTGGTATTCTTTTTGAATCACCCTGTACTTTCTACATGAACAAAGACTTTTTCAAAATTGAACTCCTAAAGGCACTCAACAGGTTAATTTTATCGATGTCTCGACGCCCAGTCGAGAGTATTTGTCCTAAAAACGGGAGATGTTGAGGAATCATTCATTATGTAACGTAGGTGCTCTGTCAAAAATGTTTTACTAAGATATGCTAAGTGCATGAATCAAATATTCGTTGTTTTGCACTTGGGTGTGGCATTTTTTCCTATTCCGCAACTCGACACCCAACCTAAACAATCGCTCTTGGAAAGAAGATATTTCGAGAAAATATTTCTTATTTGGCGCAGGCGTACATTGTTCCATATCTCCTTCCTAATGTCTATAATTCACTGTATGGATTTGGTACGAAAGCGTATTAAATATTCCGTTCCACAACTCGCGCCGCGGAGAACTAATCGTCAATGTAGACTGCAGTACAGGTTCTTAGACAAAAATGATCCATTTAGCAATGAATACAAAAAACGCATAGAAACACAAAAATAAGAGCTGATACGAATAAGAGACAGATGAGTGCAAACGTGAAGAAAACTGAAGAGGTGTTCAGTTCATAGTGACTTTTCCATTTTCAACATTTTCGCTTGCTGTATGAGTACACACAAATGTACATTCCTTTTCTAGTTGTTAAAATAAGCACGCTGATGTGTAAAGGCGCAAGCCTTCTAGTTAAACGGGCAGGCAAAGTACTGTTAACTACACCAGTAGGAATATTAAACTACTGAGGCTCTCTGTACTTCCATCAAGCACTAGCCCTGAATTCTCACGGTATTTGGACGGATTAATTGCTTTCTGTGTTCAGGTGATGATCTCGACTGTTAGCTACATCAGACGTAACTCCCAAGTTTCGCACATAACAATGCAATAAAGAACACGTGAAGATTACGTTGGACTTCAAAGTCTCGCCGAACACAGAGGCGGTGTGGTATGCAACGTACTCTTAGGACGGCGACCTGAGATTTTGATTATATATATATATATATATATATATATATATATATATATATATATGTGTGTGTGTGTGTGTGTGTGTGTGTGTGTGAGAGAGAGAGAGAGAGAGAGAGAGAGTTACTTACAGAGGGGGATGAAAGTAAAGGAACACCACAGAAACAACACATTAGCATGCCTTATAAAATGTAGGATAACAGTTGTCATTCAAAACAGCTACCAGCTGTATCTGAATGGATTCAGGTTTTTAGGCTTTTCAAGGGAATCTTACAATATCCTTCCTACCTAATAGTGGCAAATTCAGATAACAATGATGGAGGTGGATAGCGACTACTTCTCTCGAAAGTACACCACAAAAGCTGATTAATGTTGAAATCTGGTGCTAATGATGGGAGATGCGGTATTTCATACTAGTTCTCACAAAACCAGTTCTGGAACGATGCGAGTGGTATAAACAGCGGTCCTATAGTCTTAGAAAACGGCATCATCACTTAAAAACAATCATTGTCTCACTCGATGCACGTGATCAGCCAAAATTATCACATTACCCTTGGCAGTAAAGCGGCCTTGTAGAGTAGCTTTGGGGCCCATAAAATAGCACTATATGGCAGCCCTGCCATGTTTAAGTTGGGACGTAAATTCGGTCAGTGTGAAACAAACCAAATTAGATGAAATAGCTTTCTTACATTGTTCCTTAGTCCAGCTTTTATGGTTTCGGCGTAACATTTTGCTGTTACGGGAATTTGTATCATTGATGGGTGATTATGAAATTCCAGCTCGTCTTGTAACTGCCTGCATATGGAGCTCTCCCTTCAGTTGTGCAGTGACTTAAGCCTCTGTCGTCCTCTTACTTTTCGTTGCAATCATCTTCGATGGCCATCGCCGAGATCACTCAACATACACTTCTGCTCGCGTTGTGACTTGCTGATCATGTTTTCCACTTTCCCTGCTTGCGGTATAAATCTTCAGCGTCGTGCCTCTTGAAACACCAGACACATCGGCTATCTTTGTTACGGAAGTATACATCAACGAGCACCAATAATACGCCCACGTTCAAATTTACTTGGTTCCGACATTATGCACTCACTGCACAGAAAACTGTTGTCTTCTCAGTTAACACTTACTACGTATTGATGACACAGAACAGGTCCCGTTCGTGATCAACAGAACATTCCAGCCCGCAGGTTTATCTAGCCTCTGCATTTATCACCAAGCAATGATTTCTCGCGGTGTTCCCAAATTTTTGTTCAATCCCTGTACATTAACGGCAGGGCGCAAGAGTGGACTGCATGGAAATCCTAGGCAACCCGATGGATGTAATGCGATCTTCAGCAATATGTCATGCTGGCAGCGACTTGTTTGTCTAGATATTAAGTGTTTTTTCCAAGTTTTGTTTTATTTCGCTGTGTCCATCCCAAGAAAGAACTTTACGTTGAAATTTTTAGTTATTCAGGGACCACGAAACGCTTTAAGAATGATGCTGAGGCTGGAGTTGCCATTTACATTAAGAAATGAAACAAATATAAAATACTGACACGCCCCGTTTTTGCAATGATTATCGTTTCGAAGCTTGCGTTGCAGAAGTAGGATTTATGGGCACCTCCTAGTCGTGGTCACCATACGCTGGTCTCCATCTGATGATTTTGAGTTATTTATTAAACAATTACACGAACTAGTAAGGTTTTTATGTTTTAAACAGAATGAGGTACCGTAACATTAAGTGTAAATTTTAATTCAAACGTTTAGAGCAAATCTATTATGCAGCTATACTCAAATCGCTTGTCGTTTCATATAATCTAACCCTCCTTCAAACAGGTTATAACAGGAGCTAAAGTGATCAGCAGTGGTGCGATTGGCAGCATTTCTATAGAACCATCGAGATTGCATAAAAAATTGTGTATATACACTCCTGGAAATTGAAATACGAACACCGTGAATTCATTGTCCCAGGAAGGGGAAACTTTATTGACACATTCCTGGGGTCAGATACATCACATGATCACACTGACAGAACCACAGGCACATAGACACAGGCAACAGAGCATGCACAATGTCGGCACTAGTACAGTGTATATCACCTTTCGCAGCAATGCAGGCTGCTATTCTCCCATGGAGACGATCGTAGAGATGCTGGATGTAGTCCTGTGGAACGGCTTGCCATGCCATTTCCACCTGGCGCCTCAGTTGGACCAACGTTCGTGCTGGACGTGCAGACCGCGTGAGACGACGCTTCATCCAGTCCCAAACATGCTCAATGGGGGACAGATCCGGAGATCTTGCTGGCCAGGGTAGTTGACTTACACCTTCTAGAGCACGTTGGGTGGCACGGGATACATGCGGACGTGCATTGTCCTGTTGGAACAGCAAGTTCCCTTGCCGGTCTAGGAATGGTAGAACGATGGGTTCGATGACGGTTTGGATGTACCGTGCACTATTCAGTGTCCCCTCGACGATCACCAGTGGTGTACTGCCAGTGTAGGAGATCGCTCCCCACACCATGATGCCGGGTGTTGGCCCTGTGTGCCTCGGTCGCATGCAGTCCTGATTGTGGCGCTCACCTGCACGGCGCCAAACACGCATACGACCACCATTGGCACCAAGGCAGAAGCGACTCTCATCGCTGAAGACGACACGTCTCCATTCGTCCCTCCATTCACGCCTGTCGCGACACCACTGGAGGCGGGCTGCACGATGTTGGGGCGTGAGCGGAAGACGGCCTAACGGTGTGCGGGACCGTAGGCCAGCTTCATGGAGACGGTTGCGAATGGTCCCCGCCGATACCCCAGGAGCAACAGTGTCCCTAATTTGCTGGGAAGTGGCGGTGCGGTCCCCTACGGCACTGCGTAGGATCCTACGGTCTTGGCGTGCATCCGTGCGTCGCTGCGGTCCGGTCCCAGGTCGACGGGCACGTGCACCTTCCGCCGACCACTGGCGACAACATCGATGTACTGTGGAGACCTCACGCCCCACGTGTTGAGCAATTCGGCGGTACGTCCACCCGGCCTCCCGCATGCCCACTATACGCCCTCGCTCAAAGTCCGTCAACTGCACATACGGTTCACGTCCACGCTGTCGCGGCATGCTACCAGTGTTAAAGACTGCGATGGAGCTCCGTATGCCACGGCAAACTGGCTGACACTGACGGCGGCGGTGCACAAATGCTGCGCAGCTAGCGCCATTCGACGGCCAACACCGCGGTTCCTGGTGTGTCCGCTGTGCCGTGCGTGTGATCATTGCTTGTACAGCCCTCTCGCAGTGTCCGGAGCAAGTATGGTGGGTCTGACACACCGGTGTCAATGTGTTCTTTTTTGCATTTCCAGGAGTGTACTTGCAGTTAAACCATTAAACTGACGAATGAAAAATAACTGATGAATAACAAATAAAAACAGGAATTGGATCAGCACACTGGAAAGATATACGCAACACACTTGCCGTCAGTGGAAGATGTAATGTATTCTGTAAAGTAACCCACGATTCCCAAGAAAAGCGAATCGATATTAGTTTAATAAACTTCAACTCCCTTTTCTTCATTTTTTCTTTTGCAAGTATTCTCGTAGATATGGAGATCAACTGGCGCCACTGCCAAATGTAGCAGTTGGTTTTCCGTAGCAGAGATTCTCGGCACAGTGAATTTCGTAGTACCGGATGAAATTGCTTGGCGAATAGCTCAGTGTGACAGGGTCGAAGCGAGCGACCGGTTGCAGCGCTATCGCTGCGATCCGTCGCTAGTGTGTTTGCTCTTTTAGAGTGTAGTTTGTACGGCATATTCTTTTTCGGACCCCATAAAAAAAACACAGTATTACGGTGTAGGATTAGTTGCTTGTTTGTAGAAATAATGTAATGGAGTGTAAAATTTTCGTGAGAAACGGAAAAACTAATCGAATTAAGAGTTTTGGTTGCGTAGTTATTGTTAGAAATTTATCTTCGATTTTTTTAAAGGGGACTTACATGCCACACTAACAGATATTTCTCCATCGTTTCCGACCGCCGAGACAAGAGGTCCTCGTCCAGTGAAGTTCATAAGCCTTTTCTTTTTCCTTCGAGTCAGCAATGCCTCCTAACTGGTTTGATGCGGCGACATACTCGTCCGTGTCAACCTCTTCATCTCAGATCAAAACTTGTACTGTACATCCTCAACTATTTATAGTATACCAGTTTCCGTCTTCCTCTACAATTTGTACCGTTAGCAGATCCCTATGGTACCATGGAGGTTATTCCCTGATGTCGTAATAGATGTCCTACCCTGCAGTCTCATCTTCTTGTCAGTGTTTTCCATATGCTCCTTTTTTCGCTGATTCTGCGGAAAACCACCTCATTCCTTACTGTACCAGTTCACCTAATTTTCAACATTATTCCGTAGCACCACATCTCAAATGCTTCTGCTCTCTTCTGTTTAGGTTTTCCCACTGTCCATGTTTCACTACCATACAATGCTGTGCTCCAAACGTATATTCTCAGAAATTTCTTCCTGAAATTAAGGCCTATGTTTGATGCTAGTAGACTTCTCTCGGCCAGGAATAGCCTTCATTTCTGTGTTAGTCTGCTTTCTGTACCCTCCTTGCTTCGTTCGTCATGGTTTATTTTGCTTCCAAGGTAACAGAGTTCAGTAACTTCGTCTGCTAGTGATCAACAGTGCTGACGTTCAGTTTCTTGCTATTCTCGTTTCTGCTACTTGCCATTACTTTCGTCTTTCTTCGGTTTATTCTCAATCCATATTCAGTTCTAATTAAACTGTCCATTCCATTCAACAGGTCCTGAAATTCTCATAGACCTTCATTGAAAATAACAATGTTATCAACTAATCCTATTATTGATATTCTTTTATCCTGAATTTTAATCTTACTCTTGAAACTTTATTTTATTTTCGTCCTCGCTTCTTAGATGCACAGATTGAACAGTAGAGGCGGAAGACTGCATCGCTGTCTTAGACGCTTTTTAATCCGAGCACTTCTTTCCTGGTCTTCCAATCTTATTGTTTCCTCTTTGTTCTACCCGTCTTCCCCTATAGCTTATTGCTATTCTTCTCAGAATTTCGCACATCTTGCACCGTTTTATACTGTCGAACGCTTCTTCCGACAAAGTCTATGACCGTACCTTTATTTTTCTGAAGCCTTGGTTCCATTATCAAGCGCAATGTCAGGACTACCTCTCTGGTGCTTTACCTATCCTACAACGAAACTAATAGTCCGCCCCGGTAGCTGAGTGGTCAGCGTGACAGACTGTCAATCCTAAGAGCCCGGGTTCGATTCCCGGCTGGGTCGGAAATTTTCTCCGCTCAGGGACTGGGTGTTGTGTTGTCCTAATCATCATAATTTCATCCCCATCGACACGCAGGTCGCCGAAGTGGCGTCAAATCGAAAGATCTGCACCAGGCGAACGGTCTACCCGACGGGAGGCCCTAGCCACACGACATTTCCATTACCAAACTAATCTTCATCTAAAGGGTCCTGAATTTTCTTTTCCATTCTTGTGTACATTACTGTAGTCAGCACTTTGGATGCGTGAGCTGTTAAGCTGATTGTGCGATGATTCTCGCGTTTGTCGGCTCTTGCTGTCTTCGGGATCGTGGGGATAGTGTTTCTCCGAAAGTCTGATGGTATGTCGCAAATGTCATACAGTCCACACACCAAGGTGAAAAGGGGGTTTTGTAGCCACTTCCCCTTATGATTTTAGAAATTCCGGTGGAAGTTGTCTGTCCGTTCTGCCCTATTTCAAAGACTTTCAAAGACTTTTTTTTTTTCCTTCAGCTTGCAACGTCAGCACGCTTAGTTGAGCCGGTTTTTTCGTCGTTGGCTTGCTGTCGATTCTGATGAGAACAACCCTACCAGTAACTGTCGTATATTAGTATCCTACTCCCATTATACTAATGGTTGTCAAACTTTTCTACTCAAGAGCCAATATTGGCACTGTAGCGCCGGATCTCGGGCCGCAGGGGAAAGGAAGCTGGCTAAAGTGGCCACTCAGTTTTTACCAAACCATGATTACCGATAGAAGCTTACCGAGGCCGGCCGCGGTGGTCTAGCGGTTCTGGCGCTGCAGTCCGGAACCGCGGGACTGCTACGGTCGCAGGTTCGAATCCTGCCTCGGGCATGGGTGTGTGTGATGTCCTTAGGTTAGTTAGGTTTAAGTAGTTCTAAGTTCTAGGGGACTTATGACCTAAGATGTTGAGTCCCATAGTGCTCAGAGCCATTTGAACCATTTTGAAGCTTACCGATACTAAGCATTTTTAGCGAAAACAAAAATAGTATAGGTTAGTGGAACTACATGAATTTTCTTGAAGGCTTACGTAGTACCCTGTTTTCCGTAACTAAGCGAGTACTGTGACCAGTGCCATCGCAAGAAGATCCTATTTTCTGATCTCTGGGCACATTTTCTATGCGTCATCACGCCCAAGTATGTGACAGAATCCCAAGCGGCTGCCGCAGACAGCTTACAGTCGGTCTTATGTATTAGGTTAAATAGGGCATGTAAGATTTTAAATAATATAACTCAATTGATACAACACTGTCTCAAAGAGACAGAAGTACGGCTGATAGCTTTGCATATAAAAGGGTTTAGAAATCAGTTTTATCTTTTGAACTACGCGTGTTTTTGGGAAGTAACCAACTCATATTGGAGTGAACATCTTGGCCACTTTTCCCGACGAGTAGTAGGACCACTTCTCCCCACTGGACACCATTTTGAGATTAGTGGTCCACAGAAGAAACTATAAAACAGAAGTAAATAACAGAGAACTACATTTGTAGGCCAAAAGACATTATTTAAACATTCATATAGTAAAAAAAAAAATATTACTCCGCATGCAAGTCAGATAACAAGAATAATATAAATGACTTATCTTACATGATACAACTCAAAAACAAAGCTGTTTTCACTAGAAATCAACTAAACAAGCACCCTCTGTCAGTCTAACTCACAACAATGGTGATGTATGTCAGAACAAATCTGAGCACGTCTTTGCAGGCACCAGCGCTATTCGGGACAAAAAGGATGCAATAGCGACTTTCCCGTGCTGGCCACTTTACCACGCCCTCCCCTACCGATCTTACTATTAATTGGTAACCTGCATAAATTAGTACGTTATATTAACAACAGCAACTGCTATATGAAACACGATCACGTATGTATACTCATCACATTGCCTTAATTTGACTGCATATTGCTACAAGCAGGTACCACATTTGATGATGATCTTCTCTATTAAGCGCATTCTCGAATCCATATTACTTCCGTTTGGCATTTGTATCATAGCAGCTGGCAGGTGCTAGAAGCGCCCGATTATCAGTTGTCGGCACTGCAAGACAAACAATAAAACATTCCCCTTTTCACTTCTGCTGTCCCTGTAGTGGCCGCGCTACATACCACTCAGTCCCTTAAGCGACAAAATTTACTTAGCTCACAGCCTAATTCACCAACGTGAATTAAAATTAAGTACATCTTAAAGTACACTGTCTCTGTAAGTATGTTTGTTTGTTTCTGAGCATGAAAAATACACCCTTGAATAGCTGCCGGCCGAAGTGGCCGTGCGGTTCTAGGCGCTGCAGTCTGGAACCGCGAGAACGCTACGGTCGCAGGTTCGAATCCTGCCTCGGGCATGAGTGTGTGTGATGTCCTTAGGTTAGTTAGGTTTAACTAGTTCTAAGTTCTAGGGGACTAATGACCTTAGAAGTTGAGTCCCATAGTGCTCAGAGCCATTTGAGCCATTTGAATAGCTCTTAACGTTAGTTGATGTTTGGGATTCAGGTGTTAGTTGCTTGATGCATGTTGCTATAAAATACAGCTGAGAACCGCGAGCCGCACGAACATTTGATTCGGGCCACATATGGCAGAAGGGCCGGAGTTTCACGACCACTGCGTTATACCATTTTCTGCTGAGCTGCCGTTGATATTACCCTTTATTCGTCGAGCCAAGTATCTTCGTCCTTTTATTACCCACAGATTCCCATTATATGTAGATTTAGCCTTAGCATTTTGCTATCCAGATTTTCCAGCGTCCCTACCACGTTCTAATTATTGACATTCCACACCGTGACTCTTGGAATCTTACCCTTTCGTTTGTTATAGCATCTTTGTGTCATGCTCACTTCCCCCTCGGCAGTCCGTTCCCGGAGATCCTAATGGGACACTAATCTGGAATCTTTTGCCAATGGAGAGATTTTCTTGACACTTTTTCAGTTACAGTCCACATGGTCCTGTGGATACATATGTTTCTATAATGCAGTAGTTTCCTTAGCCTTCGGCATCCTCATGCCGTTGATCATTGCTGATTCTTTCGTCTTTGAGCGGCAGTTTCTTATCTCGAGGGCAGGAGAGTGCCCCAAAGCTCCGTCCGTTCTTCCGCTTTCTCTGACAAGGCCGTTCGTAGAACGATGGCGACTTCTTATGCACAAAGTTCTCGGTCGCCATTTCTGATGATCTTGATTGAGAATGAAAGCAGTGGCTAGGTTCAGACGCAGGATTCAGGACGTTTCGATTTCTTGTTGGAGAAACTACACCTAGACAACCGGTTGGCTTAGGACCACCCACAGCTGGCGAGGATGTGAATTCAAAAGGCTGCACTTAGCGGTCGTTAAATGAAGGTATTCTAGCTCGCTGACATTGCGGAGCCCACTTTACGTCATCCAAACCATGATTTACACGACGCAACGGCTTGAGGAAGACAAACCTCTCCATTCGATGGTTGTCGCTTCAGTTTAATATGTCAAAACAGTCTTCGATTAATTACAGTTGAGACTTTTTACGCTTTTTAAGGGAAATTTTGGCAAATACCTCTGCCGTCTTATAGCAGATGAAACATACCACATAGATCTAACTATTCCAGAGTACGGCAGCAGTCTTATTAGCGGGTGATGGAATGTAACGCAGTGCACTACAGAAAGCAAAACTGGTTACACTATCTTTGTGAAATACGAATAAGAGCAGAGTTAGAAGAAAGAAATTTTTCATTGCCTTCAGCGTCTGCAATGCACAGGATGTGCATATACTACAATATGCCATCACGTCGAGTAATCAGTTTTGAAAATGGCTACTCAGTGGGGACCAAGAGACTAACAATAATATTTAAAAACAATATTTACGAAAAGTGGCCGAAAAAAGTAACTGGAGGCAACAGTGACTCTGTGCTCTCTGAAGGCTTCCATTAAATCATACTGATGTTCCATTAAGTATAACAAGTCGGCGAGTGCATCAAGGACCACAGCTATCGCCACCACACTGCAACAGATGTCTAAACTACATCGAAAAATATACCAGGTGTTTACAAATTAGTTATACAAAAGTAACCTTTACTTGTGACAAAGGTAAATAACGTGCAGAAATCTTTGATGCAGCACTGAACGTAGGATGTCTTCATGATTTATTTAGAAATGTTCAATATGGCTGCCTTGTGTATCACAAAAATGTCCCAACTGCAATCAATTTCCCGACAAATCCGATGAAGCAACTCTTAAAGCTTGTTACAGTTCCAACTTGCAGTGTCTGAATGACAGGCGTTTCTATAATACCATTCACACTGTAACATTAGGCATATTCAATTATAAGCTGTCAAGTCTCATTGATTTATGTGGACTACGAACATAAGACTATCGAACATCTTCAACCGCTACATCAGAGACTGCTGGACGATCGTGACCCGGCGTCCTAAGTGACATAGAGCCAATTTCGGTGAAACAGTTGTCTTTGAAGTGGTGAGCTTCCTATATTTAGTGCTGATCTTTCTCTGAACTGTATTAGCGGATTTGGATTCATGGAAGCATGAATAACACTGCACAAACCCTGCGCCATAATAACACTCCATGACGACTGTTGGAATAACGCATTTGCGCATGCCGTCTAGCGGGAATATCGGGAACTAACACTGTTACGCGCGAATAAAACTTGAAGATACACTGCATTCTGTGCTGTATCAAACATTTTGTATAACTAATTTATAAACACCCTGTATAATGAGTCACATTATAAAGCATGTCTCTACCATATCTTAGGTTTTCTAATGATTTTTTGGTACAACTGAATAGAGTTACGTACCCTGTCGATGATTTCTACTGTCCAAATGCCAGATGGTCTCTCGCCCCACGTTAACACCGACATAAATTTCCAGTCTTTGAAACCTTCGTTGGACGTATCCAGTTTCCTTGGGCTCAGCAACTCCACTCTCGTTCCTGTAAAATACACAAAGACAAACCTGTATATTCCATCCTTCCAACACTTAAAGATCTATCTGATGACGTCGAAACGCAATGATTAAATTCACAGATTCTTTGAGTAAATGTGTTGAAGAGACAACTGGACGTCGGAGGGAAACACAGAAAGAGCGATGGCTGCAAGGTCGTACTTAGCATCTGACAACGTGATCCAGCTAAAAATCAAGAAGAGCTTCAGAAAGCTGGACGAAAACATGCTCATTTCGACCACAGAGTCAAAAGAGTCGACAAAAACGAGTGGTTTGAACGGAAAGGGAGGCGCAAAATGTTGCCTCTTGAAATGACACCAGGACATTACACAGTATCGTTAGAAATCTTACTGGAGCTCACAGCTTTTGAAGCAATGTCATAAAGCACAGAAACGGCAATCTTCTAAACAAGCTGCCCATTGGTTTAAAACTTCAAAAAACCTTAAATCAGCCCACCTCAGGTATTGCTGACAAATTAGAAAATGAGCCAGAAAAGTAAGAGCTAATGTCAAAAACAGATGATATCACAGAAGCAGAGATGTGGGCAACAATAACGACATTTGAAACTACTAAAGCAGCTAATCTGAATTAAATCTGTACCGAAATTCTGAAATATGGAGCTCCGCGCATAATTCACCATCTTACCAATCAGTCCAATATCTGTTAGCCTTGTGATTGCTTTCTCTGTAAAGAATACAACAAGCAGCAGACTGTCGACTACAGAAGAACAGGGTGGCCTTCGAGCTAGGAGATCCTGCTCCGAACAAATATTTGTTCTGTGAAATGTAACAGAAGAATACTTGGAATTCAAATGTCCATTGTATCTAAACATTCTGAATTTTAAAAGGCATTTGGCAGTATTCACCGAAAATCATTCAGGAATATTGTAAACCTATATTGAATACGTAACTATCACAATGGTGTTTTCAGAAACCTGTATGTACACACATCAAAAAAAGTTTTGCATCACCTCGGTTCCGAGATTTCCGGAACCTGTAGAGAAAATTGGAATAGAGATAATCATGTCCACCCTTTTTATTGCTCAGGAAAAGCATACATTACATGTGGAACCACCGTACAGCGAGACCTCCAGAGATGGTGGTCCAGATTGTTGGACGCACCAGTACCTCTAATACCCAGTAGCACGTCCTCTTACACTGATGCATGCCGGTATTCGTCTTTGCATACTGTCCACAAGTTCATCAAGGCACTGTTGGTGCAGATTGTCCCACTCCTCAACGGTGAAACGACGCAGATCCCTCAGAATCGTTGGTGGGTCACGTCGTCCATAAACAGACCTTTCCAATCCTATCCCAGGCTTGTTAGATAGGGTTCATGTGTGGAGAACATGCTGGCCACTCTAGTGATGTCGTTATCCAGAAGGACGTCATTCACAAGATGTGCACGATGGGGACGCGAGTTGTCGTCCATGAAGACGAATGCCTCGCCTATATGCTGCCGATATGGTTGCACTATTGGTCGTAGGATGGGATTCACGCATTGTACAGCCGTTACGGCGCCTTCCATAACCACCAGCGGCCTACGTCGGCCCCACATAATGCCACCACAAAACAGCAGGGAACCTCCACCTTGCTCCACTCGCTGAACGGTGTGTCTAAGGCGCTCAGCCTGATCGGGTTGCCTCCAAACACGTCTCCGACGATTGTCTGGTTGAAAGCATATGCGACACTCATCGGTGAAGAGAAAATGATGCCAATCCTGAGCGGTCCATTCGGCATGTTGTTGGGCCCATCTGTAGCGCGCTGCATGGTGTCGGGGTTGTATAGATGGACCTCGCCATGGACGTCGGGAGTGAAGTTGCACATCATGCAGCCTATTTCGCACAGTTTGAGTAGTAAAATTACGTCCTGTGGCTACACGAAAAACAGGACTCTACATGGAGGCGTTGCTGTCAGGGTTCCTCCGAGCCACAATCCGTAGGTAGCGGTCATCTACTGCAGTAGTAGCTCTTGGGCGGCCTGAGCGAGGCATGTCATCGACAGTTCCTGTCTCTCTGTATCTCCACCATGTCCGAACAATATCGCTTTGGTTCAGTACGAGACGCCTCGACACTTCCCTTGATGAGAGCTCTAGTAACAATGCGGACGCGATGGAACCGCGGTGTTGACAGTCTAGGCATGGTTGAACTACAGACAACACGAGCCGTGTACCCCCTTCATGGTGGAATGACTCGAACTCATTGGTTGTTGGACCATCTCCGTCTAATAGGCACTGCTCATGCATAGCTGTTTACATCTTTGGGCGGATTTAGTGACATCTCTGAACAGTCAAAGGGACTCCGTCTGTAATACAATATCCACAGTCAACGTCTTCTTCAGGAGTTATGGGAACTGCGGTGATGCAAAACTTTTCTTGATGTGTGTAGATTCGAGTTGCTATTCAGAATAACAACAGAAGATGAGAACACTCCCGTCTTTACTATTCTGAAATGCATCAGACGACTGTAGAATTTGTAACATTCGTTTTCATTATATCTGTCGTGGAATTCGTAAAGAGTTTCGATGTACAACGGTAGCGCGGGCATTCGTTTAAATGAGCAATCTAGGCATACGGATCGGGATTTTGCTGGTGATATCGTCCTCTGGCAGATAAACCATTAAATTTACAACCGACAGCTACTAATTTGGATGAATTGACTAGTTCTGTAGTGCTAAAAATAAACAGTGAGAAAACAAAAACAATGTCCATAAAAACTACAAATACATCTCTCTAACTTATAGTGCAACAGCAACCACTACGAGAAGTTGAGCGACTTCCATCTCACGGACACCTCATCTGTAACAATAGAGACGTAGATGCCCCATGACTGAGGAAGCTTCTACAACCTCGCCACGTATGCGATCTATATGACAATATGACTTTCTATGTATGTCCACAAAACTTCGGCTGTACTGCTCTGTGACATTTACACAGTCTTCTAATTAGTTGGCTGTGACCCGCCCCGAATTCCTCTCCTGTGCCAACCTTTACATCTCAGAGTAGCACTTGCTGGATGTATTAGAGGCTCTGTCTTCCTCTACAGAGCCTCTGCAGCCCCCTGTAGTACCGTGGAAGTCAGTCGCTGATGTCCTAACACGTCCTACATCCTGTCCCTTCTTGTTAGCGTTTTCCATGTATTCCATTCCTCGTTGATTGTGCGGATAACCTTCTCATTCCTTGTCTTATCACTGTACCTAACTTTCAACGTTCTTCTGTAGCACCACATGTCAAATACCTTGATCTCTTATTTCTGGTTTCCGTACAGTCCATGTTTCACTACCATACAGTGCTCTGCTCCAAACGTACATTCTCAGAAATTTCTTTTTCAAATTAAGTCCTATGTTTCATTCCAGTGGACTTCTCTTGGCTAGGATGTCCTCTTTGCCTGTGCTAGTATGCTTCTCATACCCTCCTTGCTCCGCCAGTCTTGTGTTATTTTGCTGCTAGATAGCAGAATTCATTGACTTCATCTGCGTCGTGATCTCCTACTTTGATGTTAAATTTCTCGCTGTTCTCATTTCTACTACTTCTCATTACGTTCGTCTTTCTTCGATTTACTCTCAATCCATGTTCTGTACTCATTGAACTGTTCATTCCACTTAACAAATCCTATAATACTTCTTCACTTTCACTGAGGATACCAATATCATCAGCGAATCTTATCACTGTCATCCTTTCGCCTTGAATTTTAATTCCATTCTTGAACCCTGTTTTTATTTCCGTCATTGCTTCTTCGATGTATAAATAGGTCTTATCCCCTTTCAAATCCGAGTACTTCATTCTTGCTCTTTCATTCTTATTTTTCCCTCCTGGTTCTTGTAAACATTGTATATAACCCGTCCTTCCCTATAGGGTATCCCTATTTTTCTCAGAAAGTCGAATATCTTGCAGCATTTTACAACCGCATTTCTAGGTCTACATATCCTTCATTTTTATTCAGTCTTGGTTCCATTATCAATGGCAAAGTCAGAACTGCCTCGGTGCTGCCTTTACCTTTCATATAGCCAAACTGATCGTCATTTAACAGATCGTTTTATGTTCCATTCTTCTGCATGTATTCTTCTCAGCAACTTGGATACATGTGTTGCAAAGCTGATTGTGCGATAGTTCTTGCACCCTTCGGCTCTTGTAATCTTAGGAACTGTGTAGATCTTTTTTCCGAAAGTCTGACGGTATATCGTCATCTCATATATTTTACACACCATATGCCACTTTTTCCAATGATTGTAGAAATTCCGATGGAATGTTATTTATTCCTTCTTTCTAATTTGATCATAAGTCTTCTAAAGCTCTTTCAAATTCGGCTTCTAATACTGGATCCCTTAACTTTTCCATTGACTACTGCTTCTTCTTCTACCTCGTCAGCAGCGGTCCCCCCCCCCCCCCCCTTCCCACCATAGCGGCCTTCGCTGTTCACCTTCCACCTATTCGCTTTCTCCTCTGCATTTAACTGTGGAATTCCCATTCCACTCTTAATGTTACCACCTCTGCTTTTAATTTAACCGAAGGTTGTTTTCACTTTTCTATGCTGAGTCATACTATCCGACAATAATTTTTTTCGACTGCTTCATATTTTTCACGTAGTCGTTTCGCCTTAGGGGTTCTGCACTTCCTATTTATTTCAATTCTGTCTTGTATTTCTACATTCCTGAATATTGTTATACTTCTCTGTTTAGTCGATCAGCTATAGTATTTCTTCTGAAACCATAGTTTCTTCGCATTTCCCATCCTGGTACCTATGTTTTTCTTTCCAACTTCTGTGATTGCTCTTTTTAGCGGCGTCCATTTCTCTTCGCCTGATGTGCCTACTGAGCTATTCATTATCGCAGTATCTATAGCCTCAGAGATCTTCAAGCGAATCACTTCACTCCTTAGTGCTTCCATGATTTCTTGGCGCAGTGTTTCTTCCCGTTTTATCTCTTAAATCTCAACCTCCTCTTCATCATTATTGAATTGTAATCTGAGTCTGTACCTGCTCCAAAGTACGCCTTACAATTTAGTATCCGATTTCGGAATCTCTGCCCGATCATAATGTAGTGTAACTGAAATCTTCCCCTATCTCCCTGTCTTTTCTAAGTGTACCTCCTCCTCTTGTGATTCTAGAACAGTGTATTAGCTGTTACTAGTTGAACTTTATTGGAGATCTCAATTAGACTTTCGCTTCTGTCATTCCTACTACCAAGTCCACATTCTCCAGTATCCCTTTCTTCTAATCCACCCATTTACAACAGCATTTCAGTCCCTCGTGACTATTAGATTTTGTCTGCCTTTACGTATCTTTCAGTGTCCTCATATGCTTTCTCTATGTCTTTATCTTCTGCTTGCGACGTCGGCATGTATACGTGAACAATTATTGTCCGTGTTGGTTTGCCGTCGATTCTAATGAGGACAACCCTATCGCTGTACAATTTGCAGTATCTCACTCTGAGCCCTACGTTCTTATTCATAACGAATCCTTCTCCCATTATAACATTTTCTGCTGCTGCAGGTATTATCCTATACTCATCTCACCAGAACACTGTCATCATTCCAATTCGCTTGACTGACCGCCCACTATATGTAGATTGAGGTTTAGTGCTTCTCTTTTCAGATTTTCTTGCTTTCCTACCACATTCTAACTCTTAACATTTCACGCCCCGACTCGTAGAACGTGACCCTTTCGTTCGTTATAGCGTCTTTTTCTTATGGTTACCTAGCCCTTGGCAGTGCCTTCGCAGAGATCGGAGTGGAGAACTAGTCCGGAATCTCTTGACACTGGAGAGATCATCCTAAAATTTTTTTCAGTTACGGGCCACATCTCCTGTGAATACACATTACGTGTCTATAATGCAGTGTTTTCCATTGCCATCTGCATCCCCACGCCGTTCTTCGGCCTCTTCGGGCAGTTTCCCATCCCAAGGGCAGGAGAGTACTGTAATGGTACTTGAATTACGTAACCATTACGGCACCTCACCTCAACCTCTCGATACCAGCAATATTCTACTGTGTTTCTGTAAAATAGTTAACATATTTCTGTGACAACATTCAGATTTGATTTCATTAATGTACTTAATTAAGGTACTTCGATATGTTTATATTGCAATTATATTATTCTTATGTGTATTCTTTCTTTTGTCACTATGATCTTTGACGTACTTGTAACTCTGATTTTTGGGCGCGTAAGCGGTTATTAGAGAGTCAAGCTTTGGTCGTCATGTTAAAAAGACGCAAACTGTAGTCAGTTTATGAAATGTGAACTTTAACAGTGAGGAAGATATTTTCAAGTATATTTTATATTGTGAAGTAATGTTTTGGAACTAGTTACGTGACATTGCAACAAAAGTAATAAAAAAGAAGTGTAACTTAAATTCGGAATGCTGATTACTTTCTTTCATCACCATTGTCCTAACTTGCTAAAGTTTAATCTTCAAGAATGGTTTATGAAACACATCAATAAAACTTTTGAATATCGCAGAATAACTCCTAGGCCTCTTTGCATCCGAGCTTGGAATCATCACTACCTAGATTTTCGACGATTGAGCGATGAGTTCACAACGAGACCAGCGTGGGAAACACGAAAAGATGAGTGCCTAGTTTATCCATCATTTCAAGAAATGACTTCATTAACTGTGCTCTAATGACACCTGCCACATAATATGACTTTCTTGTTGCCCGAAAATGCAATATTTAGCAGCGTGAGCAACACTACAATCATAATTAATTTTTGACCTTTGTTGTGGTAGGGTTGTTAGAGTACCCTGAACATTTGTCGCTCGTCCGTCCTCTTTGACGATACTGCTGGCATAAGGAAGGTGACTTCTTATGCTGGATTTGCATTTATTCCGAATTTAAGCAATGATGGGGTTAGAACCCGGGCCAAGGATGTTTTATTTACTAATCAAATTCGCTACTCCTAGACCATAGATGCATCATACCGATGGTCATATACGCGTGTGCGAACTGGAAAATTAGATCAAAATCTATATACAAACTCAATGTTATTTTATCTGCATTGCTTATGATGAATTATGAAGGTCAGTTATCACAGCTACATGTCAAATTACGAAGTGCTGAAAAGTAGTGGTCTACACTGCCTGCACAGGTCGTTGCCGAAAAAAGACTTAAACTTCTGGGATTTCTTCTATGCATGAAATATGAAAAAATATCCAAATCAGCACTGTCGTGGAAACCAACGCATGTATCAGAACCATCCGATCCAATCATACTAATATGAACACCGCCTATGTTCGACGCCTACGTGCGTTAACCACACATATATGGCAGGTTCCGGCACTAGTGTAAATTACATAAGACTCTACCAGGGGCATGCGCAAAACAGCGCAGCCTTTGTCGTAATGTGAAAATGGAGCGATTTATCTGACGTATAAAAGGGCATGATCATTGGTTCAAAATGGCTCTGAGCACTATGGGACTCAACTGCTGTGGTTATCAGTCCCCTAGAACTTAGAACTACTTAAACCTAACCAACCTAAGGACATCACACACATCCATGCCCGAGGCAGGATTCGCACCTGCGACCGTAGCAGTCGCACGGTTCCGGACTGCGCGCCTAGAACCGCGAGACCACCGCGGCCGGCGGGCATGATCATTGATTTCAGGTCAAAGGTGGAAGCATTCTTGAAACGGCCGAGTTTCTAAACTGTTAGCGTGCCGCGGTGATTAAATTATATCGTACATGCTGACTGCTGTACATCGGCGACGAAGCCTGGACTTGGGACGCCTGTATGGCAACTGGCCGCCCACTGAGTAGCTGCAGGTGGCGTTTTCAGAGGAACCACGTTTCATGCTTCATCAGACAGGTGGCTGTGTGCTTGTACGACGTAGGAAGGAGCATCCTCCTAATTACTAATTACTATGTAAGATGTCAGGCAAATCCAACACCTTCCATGAAAACCCTGACATGATAAGGAAATCCGGCAGCCAGCGCACAGGTGGCGGATACATCATTGACAAGTTGGTTCCGATCCAACAAGTAAGTGAATGGATTGTCAGTCTTGGGTATAATAAGTGTCAAGTCGTGTGATCATAAAGTTTATGAAACGCGTGAGATCGTATGAGCGCATGTTGACGTGAAGTAGAGCGCGTGAATTGCTTTTAAAACAGAAAATAAGGGATTCGGAAAGATTAGCAATGGCAGATCGAGACCTTGACCGAATTGCGGTAGAGACCCAGCATGAAGATGGACAGAGAATAGAGGACAGTACAACAGACGATGCAGTATCGCGAGAAATAGGACAGATAACGCACCATAACGAGGATAATGTACGCCAAGCCCAGAAAACGTAGGTCAGCATACGACAGAGGAGCAGGAAAGTAGAGAGACAGTTGATGAGGATTCTAACTTGCGTCTTGAATACGTAGAACCCATAGTACAAGTAATCAGAGCTCCCTCACCACAGAGTACAAGGAATTTGAGCAGAAACGTGTCATCGCACAGTTCAATGCAATCGGTTGCAAACCAACACTTGGGCGAAAACAAGAGCGTAGGACGTCGGAAGAAAACACAATAGGACCCACAAATCTGGCAGAATTATTACAACAAATTACGGAAACCATGACAAGGAAAAATAAAGAAATAGCGAACCAAATTCAAATTCAGAATGCAGAAACCACGAGACAAATGCGTGAGATTAAAGAACAAAACAAAAAAATTCAGTTACACCTAAGTCATATTGAAGACGAGGCAAAAGAATCTCGAGAAGTGATAGGAAACTTAATAACAGGTCACAATCAACTGAGAACAGACATTGACAAGGTACAAGCGGACGTACAAACATTGCGTCATGACACTCAGGACGAGATCAAAACATTACGTAACAACACCCAGGGAGAAGTCAAGAAACTAGAGAAACAGATAAACGTAATTACTAGACAAGCAGCAGGTACAGCGCATGAAATTGTTGGAAACAGTGTGTTACACAAACGTATCACAAAAGCAGCGCTGAAAAGATATGATATCCGCATAGTCAAAATAGAAGCGCAAACGAAGCAAGAATTTCAGAAATTGCGAACAGAGTTCTTGCAAACTATTGAAGAGCGTAATAAACAGGATCGAACAAGCACTGAGTCTGCAACCACATCCGTATCTGTAACACCGCCGGAAAAACAAGCAATTAACGAAGATATTACGCATTTACGATTCCAATCACAGGCGGAAAGTAACATACGTGAAATCAGACAGCCTGCACAGCAACAAACACGTTTCGAAATTCTTGATGAACAAACTGCACCACAAACACATGCAGAACCACAAATGTATGTTTAAAGACAGTTTCGATAGTGCAATGAAGCGGCAAGGTTAGCCAGACAAGATACCAAACCAATACGTGACAATGGAAAGCCAGGTCGCGAAGGGTACAGTGCAATGCATTCAGCTACACGTTCACAACCGATGGAACAAAATTATTGCGTACCACTCCAACGATATGAAGCAAGGATAGGTGAAAGTTACAGTGGACAATATACAATGGATCTACCACAACCGGAAAGAACGACGGGAGAAATGATCAGAAACAAAAGTGGCGAAGAATCGCGAATTTCATATGGAACTACGACCAAGTACGACAACGATCATTTCCTCACAGTCAGAAAATTTCAGCACTTTCGAGAAGGAAACTCATTACATCCACGAACTTTTATTGATCAATTCCAAGTAGGATTACCAGAACACTAGACGCAAGCACACAAATTAGACTTTATATGTGCACACATGTCAGGAACAGTCGCAGAAACCATGCAGAATGGTGCAGCGACATGCCGATCGTGCGAAGATTTCAGAGAGAAGTTTCTCTCACGATATTGGTCCAGCGAAGCACAGAACAGAGTGAAGTACGAATTATTACAGAACACATATTTTGAAAATTCAGGAGAGAAGAGTCCCGTGAAATTTTTCGAAGTAATGGCAAAGAAAAATCAATGCTTAGATGTACCATACAGTGATGGAGAGTTGATTAAATTATGCGCGATAAAGTTACCATTGAAATACCAGCATCATTAGTAGGTCGCGGAGACAATGACGTCGAAGCATTTAAAGGAATTCTAAGGGAACTAGAGTTTATATTTTCGGAAGATGACGCAAGAAAAAGACAAAGCGCACGTGAAAAAGAAAGCAAAAAGCAGTGGAATCCACAAGACACAGTACTAAGAAACAATAATTACGAACCACGTGATAACTTCGCACCAAGAAACGACAACAGATTTCAACAAAGAAACGGTTATGGATTTACAAGAGAATATGGCAATAACTATAATTCACCCAGGAACGGCAACAACTATTACAAAGGGAACAATGACAACCAGAACGGGTATTGGAGAACCAATAGACCGACAAATTATCAACAAGGAAACCAATATCAACAAGCGGAGCAAGAAAAGAGAATACAGGTAGAAGAGGTGGAGGTAAGACCACCAAACCACGAAAAACGTTCGAATTGACAGCTAAGCGCCCATGCCAAAGAGAATGACGCACCGACCCAGGATAATTGCAGCACCTTGAACAGAGTAGTAAATACCTTATCACGAGAAGAGAAGAAGGAAGAAACAAAACCGCAGGGACCAGATGAAAACGAAGACAGGAAAATAACAATATCGTGTTGGGACGAAATTAATTGGGAGAATACTGACGAGGAAGATGAATTACCAGAGGCATGCACAACGAATGTAGGAGGAAAGGACGAAGTAATGAGTATTGAAGAGCTATTTGAGATGGAAACCATGGAATGCGAATTCAATGAGGATAATGCGCAGTCGACAGAAGTTTAAAATAAGTTACTAGTGGGCACACAACCCAACGTATATAATGAAGGAAGTTATGAAGCGATAGTTAGAGCATTTAAATGCGATTATGTGGTAGTAGCGACGAAGAAGGAGAAGATAGACGAAGATGAGGAAAAAGTAGAGGATGTTGAAGAAAGCGTAAATGAAGGAAGAAATAGAGAAGAGGAAATAAAAGAGAGAGAAGTAGCAGTCGAAGCTTATCCTACAGAAAGTTCGAATTCACAAGGGAAATTCCTGAAAAAACTCATGTATGATTCAGTGGAGGATTCGTTGATGCAAGAAGAAGAAGAACAGAACCAACCCTTTCAATTTCAACCAATTGTGAAGGTCATGGTAAAGCATATCCCAGTCAATATTGTAATTGATAGCGGAAGTGAACTGACCGCGATCTCAGAAAATTTATTCATGTAGTGTAATGCCAATGAGGAATTGCCAGATTAAAGTAAGAGGTCCTATTAGAAACAATGCTGCGGATGTTACGAGACAAACAAGGTTAACTCTTTCGTACCAAGGGCAAAATATCGAAGCCAACTTCGTGATTATACCGAAACTAACTGTAGATTTGATTATAGGTGCAGATTTTTTAAATGAGAGACGAGCGATAATAGATATGGGGAAAGGTAGCGTAACATTCAGGTTCAAATGGTTCAAATGGCTCTGAGCACTATGGGGCTCAACATCTTAGGTCATAAGTCCCCTAGAACTTAGAACTACTTAAACATAACTAACCTAAGGACATCACACACACCCATGCCCGAGGCAGGATTCGAACCTGCGACCGTAGCAGTCCCGCGGTTCCGGACTGCACCGCCAGAACCGCACGGCCACCGCGGCCGGCAACATTCAGGAATGTCACACTTCTCTTTGAGCAAAAGCTAAAATTAGAGGAAATACCAGTTATAAACAAACAATTAAGAATGATGCGAGATAAAGAGGATGAAGAATTAGAATGGTATGCACAAAAGGGGGAATCGCCTCAACTCATGTTAGAAGTCCATATAGAAATCGACGAAAAATTGCAAGAAGTTCAAGGTATTTCGGAACACAGTAAAAGAGAATTAGAGGGTATCTTACGACATAAAGCAGAGGAATTTTTACCTAAGACTGGCAGTATTAAACACTTTCAGTACAAGTTTGAAGTAAAACAGCACAAACCATTTAGAGTGCCACCCTATACAATCCCATTAAGCTACAGGAATAAAGTATTCCAGGAGATATCTAAAATGTTAGATGATGATATTATTGAACCAGCTACCTCCACATATAACAGCCTGCTCCATATTGTACAAAACGAGATGGGAGCATCAGGTTAGTGCTTGATTCCAGACAGATCAACACAATCATAATCACTGAGACAGATCGCCCAGAAAAATTAGAGCAATTGATACAAAACTTGCACAGTGCTAAGATATTTTCATCAATTGATTTACAGAGTAGTTTCTGGCAAATAGAATTGGCCCCAGAACGTAGAAAATTTACAGCATTTATCGTATTCGGTAGCTGTTACTAATTTAAACGATTGCCATTTGGTTTAAACATATCATCAGCAGCGTTTATAAGGGATTTAATACTATGCTCAGTCCTGAAATTTTACAAAAGAATTTCTTGTTATGTTGATGATGTGATTATAGCAGAACCCTCTTGGGAACATCACAACGACACATTCAATCAGTTTTTAAAGAGCATGAAAGAGCATGGGGTCACAGTAAATATAACAAAATCCAAATTTGGAAGGTGAGAGGTCAAATTTCTAGGACACACAATTTCAGAGAAAGGGGTAATGCCCGACCCAGAAAAACAAACGGCAATCAAAGAATTCTGTACTCCATATAATAATAAAACTCTCAGAGGATTTACAAGTCTCACCGGATTCTATAAAAAATTTATTTGGATCGACTTTCTCGCAACACCACGCCTATGTGCATTGACTGGAAAAAACACGCTATTGGTATGGGATCAACAAGCCAATGAAGAATTTTTAAAAGTGAAAAACGCACGAACAACAGCACCGATTTTAGCACATCCTGATCTAACACAAAATTTTTGTATGGCCACTGATAGCGCGAAAACAGGTTTAGGAGTTGTTTTATTCCAAGAACACGAACAGGCAGGGCTAAGATCATATAGAACAATTACATTTGCCAGTCGTGTACTCACAAAAAGTGAGAAAAACTATTCAGTCACGGAGCTGGAAGCATTGGCCATTGTATGGGGCTTCCAACGTTTTCGATACTTACTATTCGGAAGAAAAACAAAAGTATACACTGACCACAAAGCATTAGAATTTCTGTTATCCGCCAAACTAACTCATGGGTGGTTAGCCAGATGGATGTTAATACTACAAGAATTTGACTTCACTATTACACACATACCAGTACCAGCGAATGTATTAGCAGATGCTTTATCACGATGTCCACAGGGTGCATCCAATAACATAGGTTTGGAAGCAGCAGAACACCAGTTTACAATGTACTGTATGAAACAAGTACCTTTCGAAATCTACATTACGACAGCATTGAAAAACATAGGCAAAGAACAGGACAAGGATCCCAAAATACTAGGAATCAAACACAAGTGGAGAAGTAAGGATTTTACAGACATTTGACAGCACTATCTCGTAAAAAACAATGTTTTATTTTTTAGACGACATGTTGCAACGAACGAATGGTTAATTTATATCCCAGATGAACTAATTAATAAGTACATATGGCATACACATTTAAGTAATGGCCACTTTGGACCAAAGAAATGCTTTTTGAAAATGAAACAAACAAGCCATTTTCCTAATACGGAAAGACGAATCAGAACAGTATTAGTCAAATGCAAAAAAATGTATGAGGGCTAAACACGTCACATTCCAAACCAAACCACCTATGTTTCCAATAATCCCTAAAAAATTAAAACAAATAGCTGCAACAGATTGGATGGGGCTCCTCCCACACACAAAAAATCGATATATTTTCATAGTTGTCGTTTTGAAACTCACTTCTAAATATGTTACCTTGACACCATTAAAACGGGCAACAGGTCTTACTATAAGTAAAGCATTTAGACAAGATTTTCTCAGACAAGTAGGTCGAGTGGAACGAATAATTTCGATAATGGCCCTAGCGTAAATCCAGCAAAACGATCTATGAAGGACATAGGCACTTTATGACGATTATATGCAGGCAAAAGACACAACACTTGGGATATATACCTTAAAGATTTTCAAGAAGTAATAAATGAAATGCCACATAGCACTACACTACTACCTCCAGTTACTGTACTTAAAAATATTGAACCCCCAAACATAACCATCGAAAATGTTAGATTTCTTATTGTACCACGTAGACAGCACAAACAAGTCATAGCAACAGCACTCTCCAACATCAGAAAGGCAGCCATTAAAAGAAAAGAAAGAGGAGATAGAATAGCAATTAAAAGAACATTCTCAGTAGGCCAGAAAGTATTTGTAAAAACACACCATCTCTCCAGCAAACAGAAACACAAAATACATAAGTTTTACGCTGCATACAAAGGACCTGTCATAATTAGCCGAATTGTTCATGATAATGCTGTAGAACTAATGAACCCAAAAACAGGCAAAACCTTAGGACTTCACCATGTGAGCCATATCAAAAAGTTTGAAGATTAATTTTATTACTGGTAAATAATTAGCACATAATTTCAAGTTTATGTTGCAAATAAGATCGTCAGGAGAAAGAAGAATGAAGAGAGAGGAAGGTGGGGAAAAGAAAGTAGTTCCAATAAAAACAAAAACAAAAAATAACACCAATAGTACTATAGATTAAGGTGAAGTGATAAAACGTAGATAGTATAACAGCATGAAATACTAAAATGCTATACACCATGACACTACACAAAAATAAAAAACGAATATGAGGATTCTTGTAGAAGTCGAGAATCACTATATCTTAGAATTGTAACATGGAAAGGGCTCCAAAATTTTTAAAGCTTTTTAAGAAGGTGTAAAACAATGTAGGTACTAGACATATGTTAGATGATTATAAGTGAAACTTTTTGTAAGAATCATTGTAAAAAAATCCAGCAAGAACCAGAAGCAATGGCCCACAAGTTGCAACGAGAGAAGTATCAAGAAAGGAAAGGACGTAATTAGCAAGACCTGATTCCTACAAGGCAGAAGCGTCGAGAGAAGGGAAAGGACAGTGGAACCACAGAGAGGCGGAACCCTGCAGAGACACGACAGGACACAGAATGCCAGAAGGGTCCCGGGGCGCCCTGAATGAGCGGAGCGAGCAAAAAACGGCCCGACGAGAAGACCGCTTGGGCAAGCCACCACTGGCAAAAAATATATATAAACGTCACACTACTGCTATTAAACAGCATGCTGCAGTACGAAACTGAAGAACACTTCCACAAAGTAAAAATGACACGTCCAAACAATTTATCAAACTGTTACTAAGAGGAGAACTTCAAAGCGTCTAGTTATCAATAAATATTCCCATATCCTGACCAGAGAAGAACCAAGAATCAAGTAAGAAGCAGAGAGAAAGCAGGAATAACAGAAGTTGAAGATTCGCAAGATTGAGACCAAGAAAGAAGATGGGTGAAGAGTAGATGACATACCTTCCCAAATCCCTATCCTATTGTAATCTAGTCAAGTGCGAAGTATCACAACAAAAAACGACCTCTTTCAGCGACACATAACGATGACTTTCACGCATACAAAGCCAGTAAACCACGAGATTCTGCACTCACAACGCCATTCCTTTATGGGACCTCCACAACAGCAACACACAGTTGCAAAGCCAACAAGGAACAATGAACGAAGCTGTACATCAAATACTTGCCCACATCCATCTCGCTCAAGTCCATCACCTTCATGCCAAAACATTCGCCAACCTCATGCTTAAACATTCATAGGATTGTGTGAATGTGTGAAATCGAATTATGTGGTGTAGGAATTGTGCAAAAGAAACGTGTGAAAAACTAAATAAGTTAAGCACACCAGACAGCTAATAAACTACAAAATAACAGTCATTGACTATCGACTTAAGTAAAAAATAGACTATCGATAAAAATAAGTCATTAGTTCTGAAATGGAGAGTATATAAAGAACAAAAGTAAGGCATAATAAACACTAAAACTATATGCCACTTATTTTCTCCTCATAAAAATAAAATATTTTACTTATTTTTTTCCTTATAAAAACAAAGAATAAAAAATTATCTTCTTGGATGTTTTCCCTTTTTTTTTAACATTTGTACAATTTGTTAGGATAATATCTCAATACTTGTGTATGTATATTTCTTTGTCAAAGCAATTCATGGAAATAATTCTTATTTGTTAGTGTTACAATGGTGAAATGAGTGTCTAGAAACAAAAACATTTTACTTGTACATGATATTTAGAAAATGTGTTAGGAATAGATTTTACTTAATTACTACATTTATAAAAAAATATTTCTACAAAAATCGATGTGAAAGACTCCTCACTTTCGATAGCAAACTTCTTAAAAAACAAACTTGAGACTTAAATAAAGAAAGAAAATAATTAAAAATTAATAATGGTAACAGCATTAAAATATTCTTTTCTTGTCAATATAAACATGTTTTTGAGAATAATGTGGAAGAATATAAAAATATAAATTAGTAATACAACCTAGCATAGAACCAGAATAACGTGGCTGAACAGTAGGCAACAAAATTTAGATAAAGGAATAATTCTTGACTGACTTAGACAACAATTCAATCATTGCCTAACTTCAGTGCAAAAATTAAGTTCGAAGGGTGGTGATATGTAAGGTGTCAGGCAAATTCAACACTTTCCATGAAAACCCTGACATGATAAGCAAATCCGGCAGTATGTCACATAGCTCTGAATAAATCCTGACATTAAATTAACCAAAGTAATACGATCAACGAGTGAGCAAATGGAATACCACAGACTAACACAAGAACGCCTAAATGCATGTCATACCTTCCCACCATGAAACAGACGCAGTTCCGAGGGGAGAAACGAGAACAGAAGCCAAGAGGAGAACCGTGTTAAGCTAGAAGGCCCTACGATAAAGGACGGACACCCACATCGCCTGCTGACCGCCAGGACCACCCCCAGCCCATGTTAAAAGATAGAGCCCTCCAGAAGGACAGTATAGATCTTACAATAACACTAAAAGGGCCACACCAGCTGCAAGTTTTAGCATGAGACTTTTTCGCGTCCCTGTTACGTTGCAAACGTTAAAAACATTGCCCCACCACGAAAAGTACAATGTTTCTCATTGGATAGACAGAATTCTTGTAGGCGGAGCTTAAGGTTAACATTGAGACCCTGATTGGTCAGTTGAAAACACAGCCAGATAGCTTTTCTAAAACCACTTCGGTAAATTGTAGTAATGAGAAGTTAGAGGAGAGTTGCTTCCGAGATGGCGAGGTGCGTGGAGCTGCGCCGCCCGCTGCCCCCTGACGCTGCCTAAACACTGACAAGTTAATGAACACACGCGATGACGCATTTTTGAGCGCATAAGGCTTCACTCAGAACTGCAGAAGTCTCATCTGTTACATCCCCTTTTTACGTAATACTAGTGTCGATCGTCAATTAAACCTCCTGGTGTTCACATTTGCTACTTGAAGTAAAAATCTGGAACGTAATGATTTTTCTGTTACATAATTATTGAGAAGCCACATCAGCCACTGTATTTTATGACAATTTAGATAAATAATTAAAGATAATTGAGGGTCACTGTATTTTTCATTTTGATAGTTTTCCCTTTTATGAAACTCAACTTAAATCTAGATTATAGATGTGATATGGCATAGGTCATCGTTCGATCCATTGTAGAACTTGGAAACCCTTTCAGGGAATATTCGTTCACATTTTTGTTGAATGCAGTTGGTTCTTATCATCCTGTATGAAAACATTTCCTTTTATCAATAGCCGGCCGCGGTGGTGTAGTGGTTCTAGGCGCGTAGTCAGGAACCGCGCGACTGCTATGGTCGCAGGTTCGAATCCTGCCTCGGGCATGGATGTGTGTGATGTCCTTAGGTTAGTTAGGTTTAAGTAGTTCTAAGTTCTAGGGGACTTATGACCTAAGATGTTGAGTCCCATAGTGCTCAGAGCCATTTGAACCTTTTATCAATAGTGCAATTTATAAACAATGTTTTGTGAGTAGAATAAAATTTCCAATGGTAAACTTAAATACTTTTCTCGACGTTATTTTACCAGCTAACTAAAAATAGGAAAGCCTTGAACCCCTTCCACTAAATTTAGTTAGTATTAAGATTCTTTTACAGGGAGTGCAGTGGAGCTGACGCTGAAATCATTAAGTATTTGATTACATCATCGCTAGTCTCACTGAACTCTTCTGAACTCTACATGTCATGTGTGGTCTGGTGTCACCTTACCAGCAACAGGTCCCAGGTTCAAACTAGTCTATTCTCTAAAAAACACGCTCAGAGCGTCGTTGCGCGAAAGTGGTAGGGAGACACCACTTAGAACAAACAGATGCCACGCAGAATGTTAAAACTAATTAACGTCTCATTCACAACGAGGTCACTAGAGGCGGAACACAAGCCCTGAATAGGGTAGGATGGTGAAGCCCTGTCAAAGGAACCAACATTTCCTGAAGCGCTTTAGGGAATTCACGAAAAACCTTAATCTGGATGGCCGGACACGGGTTTGAACAGTCGTCCTCCTGAATGCGAGTCCAGTTTGCTAACCACTTTGTACGGCGTGAATCGTCCGAAAGCAAAGTGTCCAAGCCGGGGGAGGGAGCGTTAAGGTCTGGGGAATGTTTTACTGGCATTTCCTGTGAGACCTCATGATTCTGGCGAAGGCACCATAGATCATCGTAACTGTGCAACTCTCCTTGGCGACCATATCCACCCGTACATGCAGTTTGTTTTCCCTCAGCAGTAGCAGCAACATAATGCAACGTACCACACGGCTCATAGTGTACGTGCGTAGTTGGAGGGGCACCAGGATGAATTTTGTGTACTCCCCTGGCCATCAAACTCCTTTTATTTAAACATCATCGAAAATCTATGGGAAACCTCGACTGGTCTTTTCGCTCCATGGACCTATAACCGCCGCGCAGGATTAGCCGAGCGGTCTTACGTGCTGCAATCATGGACTGTGCGGCTGGTCCCGGCGGAGGTTCGAGTCCTCCCTCGGGCATGGGTGTGTGTGTTTGACCTTAGGATAATTTAGGTTAAGTAGTGTGTTAACTTAGGGACTGATGACCTTAGCAGTTAAGTCGCATAAGATTTCACACACATTCTCACATTTTGCACATTTGGACCCACAGCTGATAAACCAACCTTAGCTGGCCACGGCGCTGGAGTGGGCATGGCTCCGCTTTCCTTTCTGTACCTTCCAGAGCCTCAGTAAAACTTTGCCTACACGCCTCGTAGTGGACCACGCTGCAGTCTTTTGATAGCTTATCGCATTAATGTGACTGTACTGTGTAGAAGAAAACCTCGTAATACATGGAATTTTGGGAAATACCTTCAATGCAAGAACATGAACTGGGAGAAAGCTGGAAATTTGACAACTGATAGAGTTGGCTCGTGTAAACTCGTTGCCCGTTATGCTGCCTAAAATTGGAGGAACTAAGTCTAAATCTAATTAACGAAAACTTCTCGCAGTTGGTTTCTAGACATAATTGAATATAAACGTCTGCCACGGTAGCCGAACTACGTTATGACACATTACGTTTCATGGTGGTCTTTACTGTTATGTGAATCACTTGAGCGCTAAATGTAGGTACTGACGTCTAAATTCAAATCGTATTGACGCAGAATTCTTTGGCTCAGTGAGGTTTGTATACTCACTGTAAAGAATGTTTTCTGTGTTTCAAATCAGTGATAGATTTCCGGGATTCAACAAAGTACAATGAATAAAGAAGTTCATTTTGACTGAAGAAGAACGAAATAAATATCGTGGATACTATGGAAAAGGAAATCTGAATTTGGCAATAAGAATTAGTGATGGGCTAAAATGCGATTTTCCGATATCAGTGATTTCTGTGAATGCTACTTTTCAGTATCTGTTATTCTTAACTGTGATTTGTCGCAGTTAAGGAACATAGGTCGTGTATCCCTCCGCCACTGCTATTTCTGCGACTTACCACCGTATGAAAAAGTTACATCTGTCAACACAGAAAATTGCATCTCAACAAACCTGTCATTGGCAAGTATGTTTTACGTTTTTTCTTCCGTTGGCTTTAATTTTGCATTAAAGAAACAACTGTGAAAATATTAATAGTGTAATTAATATGTAAGTAGCCGTACAGTACCGTAATAGTTCGTATTTAGAAAATAAATTCTAACATATTGTTATGTTCACAGGTACCTGAACTACATTTCAGCCACTCAGTAAAGTGATAACTCAAAATATCATTGTCAACAGATCTGAAGAAATTGCCACTGCGTCTTTAGACCGTTTTCGTCAGACGAGAGGTTAGTTTCTAAGCGTTTCGATGGACTTAATTACTTCAGTGAGATCGTTCTTGCAAATGTGATATTCATTATAGCAAATATTAGCAATCTACTCTGTCAATTATATTGCTAGTAATTAATGACAGCAAAAATTGTTTAATAATCCTTGTGTTTTTGCAGACACAGTTCTGACTCTGATTACTGGTTGCTGTACGTATCTATCCACATCAAGGCTGTTGAGAGACTCGTGAAGATTCAAGACAGCTCTTAGAGGATTGGCAGTTTAAAAGTGAAATAATTGTGAAATAAGTTTGTGAATGATTAAACTGTGTTTTATTGAAGTTGTTGTGCGATTTTAAAGGAATAATAAATGTCAAATACAGTGAGTGAATAATAAAAATCTCATTTTCCACATGTTTAAGCCGTCCTATACCCATAATTTTCCGCCACTTACTTATTGGTAAACACTTGTTGGAGAGTGACATGCCGCCCCCCGCTTTCTCCACAATCTTGGTGTGACACTGACCTGTAACATATCCCGAAGTCTACAATATGCATTCTGAGGCTGTTGATATGAAAGTGGGAAGTACAGATCTTCCAGTTAAATCAGGAATAGCTTAAGTGCATTACTTGAAAGTAACACAGGAAAAGCTTACTTATGTAGGTGGTAGTAGTGTCGGCAAAAAGTTCTCGTGTGTGAAGTTGCCATGTAGAACACCAGGTGTAAAACTTTTCTCCCGAGTCTTGAACTGTGTCGGAACAAAAGTGAGGCATTCATATGACTGTTTTCATTTCTCTACACTTATACAGATGTCTGAGTTCTGCTGTGTTAACATTGCAAAGTCCTGTAGGCATGTGGAGTATTAACCAAAACTGTCATATTGGAAGCAGAATCAAACACATTTGTTACGTTACATGATATTTTCAGGAGAAAAAGGCAATGTTGCTTCTTATTAATATAATACATTCAGAGTCACAGCAGTATTTGACCAACCATAACTGATGCTGAATGTGCATGTCGTCATATAATATGAAGGGCTTATTTCAATAGTGGTACAAGTCCATTACCTCCACGTTTCTGTCTATAATGCTTCTGAAATTAGTGATCCAAACAAACATAAATAAAGGTTCATCTCTAGCAAGAAGCCATATGCTTGAATATTTCTGGTATCTCAACTGCAGATTTTTCAGCGCTCATTTAACTTTACGACTCTGTATCTCAAAATGAACAAAAATGGACTTGTACCACTATTGAAATAAGCCCTTCATATGCACACACAGCACATCGATCTCGTGAGGCACAAGGCTCTCATAACGAAGTACCTACGTCGCTCAACAGATGACACTAGGAAAAGAATGTTAACTGCGCTTTTTAGTTGCTACTTGCGACTCTTAGTTGCGATTTGTCACAGAAATCGCAGTTTGACTCGGTAGCGAATACCGTAGTATGAACTTTGCTCAACAGATGGCAGTACTAACTGCGCTTTTTAGTTGCTACTTGCGACTCTTAGTTGCGACTTGTCACTGAAATCGCAGAAAGCAGTGCTAAATTCGACCAAGAGATGGTTCACGTCTTTGAATGTGAAATACTACTTGCGACTGCTAACTGTGACTGAAATCGCAGTTAGATTCTGTAAAGTTGCTACTGTGATATCTGTGACTTCTCAGTCACTGTGATTTCTAACAGATACGCGATTTCCTGCCCACCACTAATAAGAATGAAAATGGTCTTTGAAAAGATAGCAGGTGGAGTTTCTTTACTTGATAATTATCTTAACTGCATTATAAAAGAACGAAATAAATATCGTGGATACCAAGGAAAAGGACATCTGAATTTGGCAATAAGAATGAACATGGTCTTTGAAAAGAAAGCAATTGGAGTTTCTTTATTTGAGAATTATCTTAACTGCATTATAAAAATATGATGTGATTTGGTGACCTAAATAAATACCGTCTCTGCATCAAAATCATTTCGTTCTAGCCATATGTAATTGAATATAGGAGTCATATACAGTTAAGTTAGCTTTCGGTCAACATGGCCTTTGTAAAATACAACATACATACGCAAACGTGAGTGTGTATGTTTGTATGTTGTCGATTTTAGACAAAGGCCTTGTTGGTCGAAAGCTAACTTTCCGACAGTCTTTCTGTTGTGCTTTTCTGCGACTCAGCATCTCCGCATTATGGTGAGTGGCCACTGTCCTTTTTATAATATTGTAAAAATAAGCTAGATTTAAATATCAACTATTTGTAAAAACAGTTAGAAGATCCTTTGAAAATGAATTCAGACATAAATTTTTTGAAGTTCTATAAAAAAATTGCGTATCAGGCGTGTTTTGTAGCAATGAAGTGTAGGATTAGGTAAGAGAGAAAAGCAAAAAACATCACCAATGACATTTTAAGAAAAACTGAAGGCTGTGGTAAACAATGTAAAGGAAAGCTTGAAAGAAAAATGGTCATGCTGAAAATGACAAACGCACCTGATACAATGACAAATGGAAACGTGCTGCCGAATAACACAGGTAACAGAGTCGTATAAGCCCAGTCAGTAGCCCGGCACTTGAAAAGGAAAGAAGACGAGGAGTTTCTTCGTACGAAAATTATTGTCACTGCCATAAAAAATTGCTCTATTTCTCAAGTAATATGGCGAGTCTCGTAAATACGAACTCTGCATCAAATTCAATGCTTTCTTTTCACTTGTAATTATTTTAGCGGATTCGAAAAACGAGAAACCTTCAAGCCGAATACTCTCAGCTGAAGCCTCCTATCTTCAGGTGTGTAATCAACAAGAGTCATCCGACTAGAAGCTATCGTCGAACTCTAACTCCTGATTCCTAACAATAACAGAACAAAACAAATACACTGTCCACTCGCATTAACGAGACCACCGCCTATTTTCAACGTGCAAACACCACTCGCTGGTGGCATCGCTAGCAGTGACGAGTAAATAAAGCGTGTCAAAAAATGTTCAAATGTGTGTGAATTCTTATGGGACTTAACTGCTAAGGTCATCAGTCCCTAAGCTTACACACTACTTAACCTAAATTATCCTAAGGACAAATACTCACACACCCATGCCCGAGGGAGGACTCGAACCTCCGCCAGGATCAGCCGCACAGTCCATGACTGCAGCGCCTTAGACCGCGCGGGTAAAACGTGTCGCGGGATGCCGAAAACAGTGCAGTCATTATCGTAATGAGGAAACTGTGCGATTTATTTGACGTCCAAAGGGGCACGATATTGCCTTTTGGGCCAAAATTGGAAGTGTTTCCGAAACGGTTAAGTTTTAACTGTTCACGTGATGCTGTGTTTGAAGTAAAAAGTGCATGGTACAATGGCGCTGTCCAAAAGCGGTGCCAAGGCGACTGTGTTGCACCACGGGGTCATGAAGAATAGGGGTGAACAACGGCTGCGGAGGTGTATATAGGCGAAGAGACGAGCAACTGTTGAGCACCAGACCGCTCAGATGGATCAAGGCGTACCAACAGTGCCTCCTTAACGCCCGTGAGCCGTGAGTGGCTCGTGTTCCCGCCATCATGTATTTTACATCCTGTTTTTAACGTACTTCCCCCTCACTACGTTAATTTAAATTACTACTGTCACTGAGTTACTGCTTTGCCTAACCGTGACCGGCGCTAGCAACGCGTATCGATATATCCCCTCTCGTAGTATCTTCGCTCGACTGCTATTGCTTCCCGGTCGTTGTCTGTCGTAGGTGCGTACGGGTCGCGACTTCGGGCTGCCAGTCAGTGGGAACGCGTCTGGAGCGCAGTCCGGACCTGCCTGTCGGGGAGTCGCAATGCGGCACTAGTGCAGTCGGGTTGGAGGAGCAGTGAGGTTTGCGTCGACATGGCTCGCCCGACCATTGCCGCCACGCATCACTTGAGCCGGGCCACGGTCTTTGTGGATCGTCGGTCGGTCGCCCTACCAGACGAAGGGATTTGGCTCGCCGATCGTTCATGAGTCGGCCGTGCGTGTGTGTGTGTGTGTGTGTGTGTGTGTGTGTGTGCGTGTGTGTGTGTGCGCGCGCGCGCGCGCGCGCGTTTCGGCTCTCGATTTGTCTTTGTGCATGCTTAGTTACTGTTGGGTATCGTTCAGGTCTTCGTGCACGTGTTTGTCAGGGTGTGTGTGCAGTTGGCGTTATTTCCACTGACGACTATTTTAGATGTTGTCGGCATTCTGAGAGGAGTCGGTCGGTTGCTGCGGACCAGGGAAGTTATCTCCGCGCGGTGCAGTCGGCTGGCTCCGCTGGCGGTCCTTCGCAGTGTCGGAGCGTGTGTGGAGCTGTCCGATCGCTACGAGCTTCGTGGTTCACCGACCCAGGACGGCAAAGATGAATAGTGGTTTCAACTACCCAAGCCACGTCCATTCATGCTGTGGTGGTTCGTTTCGGTAGTTCGCTGTTGGGGAGGTTTTCCTGTGAGCAACACCGAGTGTTTCTATTGCTGAAATTTAACCGCCATGCGATGCAGTTAGCTATATTGGTTGACTACAATTCGAGTGCACCAGCGGAATTTTCTGCCTTGTGGCCGTTAGTGTTCTTGTTACCTGGTCACCTGCCCTGGCCACTGACGTAAATTCAGGCAGTGTTCCTTTTGGGTGAAGTTAACTGTGTTACCGTATTTCAAATTCAAGTGTACCAGCGGAACTTTCTGCTTTGTGACCGTTAGTGATCCAGTTACCTGCCGTGGCCACTAACGTAATTTCAGGCAGCGTCCTTTCCTCACCTGTTGTCGCTGTCCAACATGGTGTGTAGTGTTGACAGCTAATACATACTTCACTGTGGATTATCACGTTCGTAACCTTTTGTGTTTGAGTTCTCATGTACAGATTGGTGGCAAGCCAATCGTTGTGTCGGTCGGTCTGTGGCTGTCCCCTGGTTGGGTTCCGTCGGATCAAGTGTACTTGGGTTCACCACCTGTCTCGCCTAAGTGAACGAGAGCAGACCGACTTCCCTGGAGGGTTCTGAGTGCCGTTTTCTGTATTATCTTTCTCACCGGTGTTTAATTGTCTGTTTGTAATCTATAATAGCAAATAATTTAAAGATTCTTGTTTTTACTGGACTTTATGTATTTTGGAATTTTGTAAAATCAATTGTGTGCCTTAAGCCGCTTAAAACCTTATTCTTTAATTCACCATTTAGGCAAACACATTGCGGCCTTCTGCCTTAAAATATTATGGTAATATATTTTAAAATTTTCAGATTTAATTGTGATCCTCCTTCACTTGTATTGCACCTTGCATATGTTTGTTCTATTTACTTTTGCTTTGAGGCTTTCCAGCCTAGCTGTTATACCATTGTTATTGTTGTTGTTGTGGTCTTCAGTCCTGAGACTGGTTTGATGCAGCTCTCAATGCTACTCTATCCTGCGCAAGCTTCTTCATCTCCCAGTACCTACTGCAGCCTACATCCTTCTGAATCTGCTTGGTGTATTCATCTCTTGGTCTCCCTCTACGATTCTTAACCCTCCACGCTGCCCTCCAATACGAAATTGATGATCCCTTGATGCCTCAGAACATGTCCTACCAACCGATCACTTGTTCTAGTCAAGTTGTGCCACAAATTTCTCTTCTCCCCAATCCTATTCAACAGCTCCTCATTAGTTATGTGATCTATCCATCTAATCTTCAGCGTTCTTCTGTAGCACCACATTTCGAAAGCTTCTATTCTCTTCTTGTCCAAACTAGTTATCGTCCATGTTTCACTTCCATACATGGCTACACTCCATACAAATACTTTCAGAAACGACTTCCTGACACTTTAATCTATACTCGATGTTAACAAATTTCTCTTCTTCAGAAACGCTTTCCTTGCCATTGCCAGTCTACATTTTATATCCTCTCTACTTCGACCATCATCAGTTATTTTGCTCCCCAAATAGCAAAACTCCTTTACTACTTTAAGTGTCTTATTTCCTAATCTAATTCCCTCAGCATCACTCGACTTAATTCTACATTAGATTATCCTCGTTTTGCTTTTGTGGATGTTCATCTTATATCCTCCCTTCAAGACACTATCCATTCCATTAAACTGCTCTTCCAAGTCCTTTGCTGTCTCTGACAGAATTAAAAAGTCATCGGCGAACCTCAAAGTTTTTATTTCTTCTCCATGGATTTTAATACCTACTCCGAATTTTTCTTTTGTTTCCTTCACTGCTTGCGCAATATACAGATTGAATAACATCGGGGAGAGGCTACAACCCTGTCTCACTCCCTTCCCAACCACTGCTTCCCTTTCATGCCCCTCAACTCTTATAACTGCCATTTGGTTTCTATACAAATTGTAAATAGCCTTTTGCTCCCTATATTTTACCCCTGCCACCTTCAGAATTTGAAAGAGAGTATTCCATTCAACATTGTCAAAAGCTTTCTCTAAGTCTACAAATGCTAGAAACGAGGGTTTGCCTTTCCTTAATCTAGCTTCTAAGATATGCCGTAGGGTCAGTATTGCCTCACGTGTTCCAATACTTCTACGGAATCCAAACTGATATTCCCCAAGGTCGGCTTCTACTAGTTTTTCCATTCGTCTGTAAAGAATTCGCGTTAGTATTTTGCAGCCGTGACTTATGAAACTGATAGTTCGGTAATTTTCACATCTGTCAACACCTGCTTTCTTTGGGATTGGAATAATTATATTCTTCTTGAAGTCTGAGGGTATTTCACCTGTCTCATACATCTTTTTCACCAGATGGTAGAGTTTTGTCAAGACTGGCTCTCCCAAGGCCGTCAGTAGTTCTATTGGAATGTTGTCTACTCCCGGGGCCTTGTTTCGACTCAGGTCTTTCAGTGCTCTGTCAAACTCTTCACGCAGTATCATATCTCCCATTTCATCTTTATCTACATCCTCTTCCATTTCCATAATATTGTCCTCAAGTATATCGCCCTTGTATAGACCCTCTATATACTCCTTCCACCTTTCTGCTTTCCCTTCTTTGCTTAGAACTGGGTTGCCATCTGAGCTCTTGATATTCATACAAGTGCTTCTCTTCTCTCCAAAGGTCTCTTTAATTTTCCTGTAGGCAGTATCTATCTTACCCATAGTGAGATAAGCCTCTACATCCTTACATTTGTCCTCTAGCCATCCCTGCTTAGCCATTTTGCACTTCCTGTCGATCTCATTTTTGAAACGTTTGTATTCCTTTTTCCCTGCTTGGTCCAGACCACAACAAAAACAACTCCCATTTGACTGTAAACCAGCTTGTATTCCGCAATCTAGATTTCGGCCTTAGGCCATTATTAAGTATTATAACTGCAACACATTAAAGTACAATAAAAGCACAAGAATCAACAAAATAGCAAAGCAAACAGTTGAACTAATGTATGAGCTGCATGAGTTGCTTTCTTAATTACATATTAAAAATCATTAGACATGAGTAGAAAAAAAGTCATGGTAATAATATGTACTTTCGGTTATGTAACCAATTTTGTCAAAAAAGTGTTCAAATGTGTGTGAAATCTTATGGGACTTAACTGCTAAGGTCATCAGTCCTTAAGCTTACACACTACTTGACCTAAATTAACCCACGACCGCCCGAGGTAGGACTCGAATCTCCGCCGGGACCAGCCGCACAGTCCATGACTGCAGCGCCTTAGACCGCTAGGCTAATCCCGCGCGGCCAATTTTGTCAATAATACATGCGAAAATATTTGTGTAATAAGCTAATTTGCTGGCGTTTAGCATGACTTCTTCACTTGATATGGTTGTGAATTAAAATAACGACCAAATCACATGTTTCAAACGTTGCTACAGAGTGTAGCACGCCTCACCCTGGTCATAAGCGTCTCCAGCCAGCTCCTCCCGCGTCCACACACAGGACACACACACTCTATGCATCATGCTACTACTAACTTGAGAATTAAACTTTGAAAACGAATAAAAAACTAAATATGAGACTCGTTAGTCTCTCTGTGCTTCACCAACGGAGGCTAGCAGATGACTGAATTGTGGTCAACGACTTACTGGCTGTATTCTGCGGTGGCTGCCCCTCCAAAACAAATAAATGACTGCTATGCTACAGAATGCACGAATGTTCACATTACTGTTACTAAAAAACGATGCTATACCTCTCAAATACAAAAACACACAATGAATTTAAGATTTAAGCTTTGCAAGCACACACAAACACACAAAGATTTTAAGAACTAGACATAGAACACAAATAGAAAAGCTAAATATGCTACTAGCTGTTCTCCTGATGCTTCATCAATGAAGGCTGGTGGCTGACTCTCGCAGTCCCCTACAATGTAGCCGCCATGTACCCGTTGCGGACAAGAGATCCCGCTTTTAACGCACCGCACAGCTAGTAGAGCAGGGAAACTTGCCGCTCCATGTTCTCCATGAGTGTGATATCGCGCTGCATAGCTATAAAACCTCCATTCAAATGTTGCAGATGCGATATAATACCTCGAAGACACTGCACAGCTAGTAGGACAGGTTTATTTACAGTTCAGCGAGCTCCATGAATAGGACCTTGCACTAAATAGCCATGCACCCGCTATGTACCTGTTCTAAGTGTCAGATAATATCTCGAAAACACCACAGAGCGTGTAACTCCGAATTACTTGGAGCTCCATGTGCTCGATAAAGATGATGTCAGGCTCCATGGCCACACAGCCATCACCAACCTGTTGCGGACGTGAGATAATATCAAAGACATCATACAGCTAGTAGTGCAGGTTTACTTTCAGTTCCATATGCTCCATGAATACGAGCTCGTGCTCCATGGCTATGTAACCACCACGTACCTGTTGCAGACATGAAATAATACCTCTAAGGCACTGCGCAGGTAGTAGCACAGCTGTTTTTGCGGCTGCACACGCTCCATCAATATGATTTCGCACTACATGTCCATGCATCTACCATGCACCTGTCATGGATGTGAAATATCTCGTAAGCACCACAAGCAGGATTACTTACAGCTGCACGTACTTAATATACACTGAAGAACCAAAGAAATTGGTACACGTGCCTAATATTGTGTAGGGCCCCCGCGAGCACGCAGAAGTGCCGAAACATGACGTGGCATTGACTAATGTCTGAAGTAGTGCTGGAAGGAATTGACGCCGTTAATCCTGCAGGGTTAGCCATAAATCCGTAAGAGTACGAGGGGGTGGAGACCTCTTCTGACCAGCACATTCAAAGGCATCCCAGATATGCTCAATATTGTTCATGTCTGGGGAGTTTGGTGGCCAGCGGAAATGTTTATACTCAGAAGAGTGTTCCTGGAGCCTCTGTAACAATTCTGAACGTGTGGGGTGCCGCATTGTCCTGTTGGAATTGTCCAAGTTCGTCGGAATGCACAATGACATGGATCGACGCAGGTGATCAGACAGTATGCTTATGTACGTGTCAACCGCCCGAGTCTTATCTACACGTATCATGGGTTCCATATCAGTCCAAATGCACACGGCCCAGACCATTACAGAGTCTCCACCAACTAGAACAGTCCCCTACTGACATGCAGGGTCCAAGGATTCATGAGGTAGTCTCCATACCCACACACGTCCGTCTGCCCGATACAATTCGAAATGAGACTCGTCCGACCAGACACCATGTTTACAGCCATCAGCAGTTCAATGTCGGTGTTGACGGTCCCAGGCGAGGCGTTAAACTTTGCGTCGTACAGTCATAAAGTGTACACGAGTGGGATTTTGGCTCCGAAAGCCCATATCGATGGTGTTTCGTTGAATTGTTCGCAAGCTGAAACTTGTTGATGGCCGGCCATTTAAATCTCCAGCAATTTGCGGAAGGGTTGCACCCCTGTCACGTTGAACGATTCTCGTCAGTCGTCGTTGATCCCGTACTTGCAGGATCTTTTCCCGGCCGCAGCGATATTCGGTACACCCATGAAATGATCGTCTGGGAAAATCCCCACTTCATCGGTACCTCGGCGATGCTGTGTCGTTTCGCTCGTGCGCCGACTGTAACATCACGTTCAAACACATTTAAATCTTGATAACCTGCCACTGTAACCGATCTAACACCTGCGCCAGACACTTGTTGTCTTATATAGGCGTTGCCGACAGCAGCGCCATATTCTGCCTATTTGCATATGTCTGTATTTGAATACGCATGCCTATGCCAGCTTCTTTGGCACTTCAGGGACCACGTATCTGTTGTGGTCATGAGATATCTGGAAGGCACCACATAGCTAGTAACACAGGCTTATGTGGAACTCTATGTACTCCACGAAAATGATGCCAGTCTCCATGGCCACACAGTCACCACGTACCTGTTTCGGACGTAAGGTAATATCTAAAAGACTCCGGATAGTTGGCAGCACAAGCTTACTTGCAGCTCCACGTGCTCCAAGAATATGATCTCGCACTCCACGGTCATGAACCCACTATGTACCTGTTACGGATGGGAGATAATATCTCCAAGGCACTATGCAGCTAGTAATGCAGGTTTAGTTGTGGCTCAACATGCTTCATAAATGTGAGCTCGCACCCTGTGGCCAGTCAGCTACCACCTACATGTTGTGGACACGAGATAATATCTGGAAGGCACCACTCATCTAGAAACACAGATTTATTTTCAGCACCACGTGCTTGATGAATATGATTTCGCGCTCCACGGCCATGCAGCCATCACATACCTGCAGCGGACGTGAGGTATATCTCGAGGGCGCCCCGCAGGGAGTAGCGCAGATTCACTTGCAACTCCACATGCTCCAGGAAATTGACTTCGCGCTCCGTGCCCACACACCCGTCCGTGTGGAAGTGCGCCACTGTCAGAACGCCTTGCCTTATCGACGTGTTGTCCCTTCAAACACACGTACAGTAGTTAGTAGGTGAACCGCCCCTGTTGAAGGGGATGTGACAACAAACCGATCATGGATGAAATGCAAAGAGCACAGGGTTAAACACAGTTCCTTCACAAATCAGACTGCAGTTCTGAGAGTCGAAGGTAGTGAAAGGGAGACAGTAAGCTAGAAAAGAGTGAGACACTCACCATTGTACTGCTGTACATTGAGTGAGCAATAAACTAAGAAGAAACTAAAGTTTACAGGGAAGAAATAAAATCTTTTAATATTCTGTTAGAGTCAGCTTTTGCGGAACAACAATGGTCACGGAGCATCTCTGAGGTGCATTTGTTGTTTCTGTTGCAACAAAAACTAAACCTCAAACGAAGGTGGTGTTGGAATAAAACTGTATGATTAAGCGTATCAACGTTCATTAATCTTTATATCTTAAATTAAAGACGTAGTGCAGTATGCAACAAACATCAGTCGGCAAAGGTAAGTAATTACGACGCGGCTGAATCCACAACAAGTTTTTACAAATCACCTTCATAAAAACAAGTGATTTTCGTCGTATTAAGGGTCGTACATTCACCCCGAATGTCATTTTGTTCTCACACACGTGTTTCTGTATTGAAGTGCGGTGACGGAGATAAGGACCACAAGAATTACACTTGCATCTATTCATTCGAGATTTCTTATCCTTCTGACATAGTGTACATACCTCCTACGCCTTGGTCCCACTTATTTTTGGTTTAACTTGTGTCTATTTCCCTCCCTAGCACCTAAATTCTTAGAGTTTCATGATGTCAAGATGATATAGATAAAGGAAACCATTGATCTGACATCCTCTTTTGCAAGTGCTTCTGAACCATTCTACTTTTGGAGCTCAAGAGGAACCTCGACGTCTCATTGTATTATGGCGACCACATTCATCTTGGTTTTCACGGTGATGAACAACATCTGACCATGATTTTAAGTGTGATTTAAGGAAGATTTAGTCGCAACAGTTTTCGACTTCACAACTACATAGCATTTTTTTTGGGAATGAGTGACAAGGGAGATATAAATATAAAATTCTGGATCTTCCTCACTAAAAAAGTTTGATAATATCTTAGGACAGTTACTTACGCTTTTAAAATAACTTCTAACGGTGTGTGTTGTGAGAAGCAATTGAGAAATCAAAAATGCATCAAGTGTTTTGCAAGACGGTGCTGAGATACGGCTAAATTTAAACAGTGCCTCTGATCTGAATCGAACGAACCCATTTGATATGCACATCGCCCCCCTCTGATTCACATGTCGTCGTCGTCGGCTGCTGTTCGATTCTGAGTATGCATACCTTCTTCCTGCATGGAATGAGCATGTCATTAACTCATGGATGTGTTTCAGATGACTGAACAGACCAATTCTGGCATTAAACATGCGTTCACATAAACCCCTGTGAATGACTGGAGGACGGCGAGGTCGTAATTGATGGAGCTTTCTCGCTTGTCGCTTGGCCTCTTCGTGTCTGTGACGCTTTCCTTCAAACAAATTGACAGCGGTGGATGTCGTTTTCTTCACAGTGAGCGGTCCACAGCACATTCTTCTCACGCATATATATATATATTTATACCAGTCTTCTTTATATCGTGTTTTAGTTGCTCCTTAAGGGGGTCTCTATGAGGACTACTGCTAGAAAAGAGTTCACCATAAAGGAAAGCACTGTATCACTCATGCAATGAACACGTCCTAAGCATCTCCTCACTGGCCTCAGTGCTGTTCAAATACACTTTCTCTAATACTGGAGTGTTGTTCACATGGTCCTGTCTTAATGTTTAAGATGTATCTCACTTTTTGTTGGCGGAAGCGCTCTAGAATTCTGATACTGTCGCGACAGAGTATCAAAGCTTCACAGTCATGCAAGGGCGCGGAAATGAGAACAGCTCTGTACACCATTAGTTAGATATGCAGCTTTAGGTCTTTATTCGTAAAGACTCTCTGCATTATCCGTCCTAAAGCTGCAGGGACACCTCCAATCCTTTTATCAACATCCTGTTCGCAGGAATACCATTTAGACGAGATTCTTCCAAAATTTGAAAAGTGATCAGCCTGCTCCAGTGCCTTGTCTAAGACGGAGAGGACAAGTAATCCTGGAACAGGTTGTGCGAATACCTTTGTTTTTTTCCTCATTGATGGTAAGAACAAGACCCTGATCTCATCCAGTTTTAAGGCAGCTGCATGTTGTAGCTCTTCCCATGTATGAGTGGGAGATGCAATGCCATTGGAATACAGTAGTGGTTTCACCTGTGTAACCTGAGTAAGTCTTTGTCACCAAAGTCCTGCGAGTCTGATCTCCATCAAAAAGAAACTTAATCTCGGTGCTTGGTCATTTGCAGATGATTTCCACTGCATGACAATGAAGTAAAGTGCAAAGAGCGTTGGAGCAAGCACACAGCCATGTTTGAGTTCCTGAGTGCTTCGGAACGAATCCAATTCACACAGTTGCCGTGAACAACCAGCCCACTCATGCCATCATGAAGAGCTTGATCCAATTCCATATAGCGTTCAGGACATCCAGCGTGTCTTAGTACCTTCACATTGCAGATCTAAGTACTGAATCAAAGGCTTTTTCCAGGCCATAGAAAACTACATGTAGAGGCTCCCGTTATTCTTTAAGTTTTGCCTGGAGTTGTCTAGCACACAAACATTGAGATTCAAGTAGTAACCTCTCTGAAACCAATTTGGAGCCGATTTAATAGAATTGAAGCGAGAATTTTACCTTGAATTTGACAATAGCGAAGTACCACGGTTGTTCCAAATTGCACTACAGTCGCATTCATTGAAGTTAGTGAGGATGTTAGCAGTCTTGATGATAGTGATGATGGTAGCAGCCTTGATTCTGTGTTTACCTTTTGACGATGCCACTTTGGGTCCATTACATTAGTACATTTTTTTAAAACAGATCTGAAGAAGGTCATTGCTGACCGAAACCGGTATTCTATGGACCCAATATTTTGTGATCATAGACGGATATAAAGAAATTTATTATACTCTTCAATCATCTGGTACTTCTCGAGTTTCCCAGGTTTAGAAGATGACTGTAAACAGTCTTGTCTCCAACGGTACACCTTCAATTGCATCAGTTTCAGAGGAATGTTGTCAGGACCAGGAGCCTTTCTTGTTCTTAGTTGATAGAGTGCTTTGGTGTAGTCTCTGAATGCTGGTGGAATTCCTATCAATGTTTGTTGGGGTTGTAGAGGGAATTCACAAAGGAAGTCCTCTTAAACATTCCAGGGACGATTTAAAGGAGCAGAGAAATGTTCCTTTAAACGCTCTAAGATTTTGTTATTGTCAATTAAAGTGATGTAATTGTCATCAGCCTTCAGTGTTCCTATTGAGGATAGAATTGAGCCATATACCTCCTTTATATCTGTGTAGAGGCTTCGAAGGTCATGGGCATCAGATAGCCTCCGCAGTTATTCAGCTTTTTTCCATCGCTTATTCTACATTTCCCTTGTTTCTACCAGGCATTTTTTTCAGTGAGATTCGGAGGGACATAATTGTTTCACTGACAGTAGATGGAGTTCCATCAAATATGACTTATTCAGACTGGAAGATGGAACATTGAAAAGGATAGGTGGATTTCTCAATTGGAATAATTCCGTCACTGTTTTCATCAAGTCAACCATTTCTTTTTCTTCACAAAAACCAACTGTTTCTTCAGCTGAGTCAGTAATGACCACCTGAAGTATGGCCCACTCCTGATTTTTAGTGCAGAATGGGTGAGTAACCAGCTTACTTGAGATTGCGTTTCTGTAATCTGTAGCAATGGATTTAATTCTTTTAGAAGTGTGAAACTTTCGTCTGAGCAGGATGTGGATGGATGTTTTTGGTTTGCGACAAACTGAGATCCTCAACCGACAGAAAAGGTGTTCTAATCTGTCCAGCAGTCATCGGCATTTCTCGCTGTCCTACTGACAAAGATATCCTTTTTATCATAGTGTCTTGTGATATAGCCAGGGTGTGCCAGCGCTAAGACCGAGGATGTGTCTGCCACTTCGGTGATGGTTGTGCTTAACTGGTTGTAGAAATGATCTTTAGTGTCTGCATCAGCATCCAAGGTGAAAGCATATGCATAGATGAGAGTCATAAATTTACCTCAGACAATTGGATTGGAAGTTATGTAATTCTTTCGCTGACAGCAGATGGGGTTAGCTGACGACATTCACGAATGTGGTCTTCATAGCGGATCCAACACCGTGAATCTGGCGTTCTCTCTCATCTTTTCTCTTCCAGAGAATCGTCTGATCTGAACGGAATTCTGCAATTTTATCTTCGCTGGAAAATTCGTTTCACTTACGGTGGCAATACCAATGTTTATTCGAAGAGGCTTATGGGTAACACGTGATGTTCTTCTCTCACGCCTGTTATTTTCTTCCAGTTTAACTAATGTTTGAACATGTAACGTCCCCTTAGAAATTTATGAACGACTGTGCTGGTAAACTTCTACGTTATTTGATTTTCAAACAACTGAGCAAAACTGAACGTACTAAGACATTTCTCTCTTTCCTTATTCTGATCATCACTAAACTGGCACACAATATTTTTTTAGCGCAACGCAATCTTACTTTCAGTAGTCCCTACAAAATTATGGCCCTGACTAACAATAACCTATACCTTTCATGAATCGCGTACCACACAAAAATCTTCGTTACTCGAACTACTGCAATACAGCGAGCGCCAATACTGCCAGCTAAATAAAAGATTCTAACTACTGAAGGCACTAACTACTGATAGGCACCGTTAGCAAATGAAAGATTCTGATAGAGAACAAACAATGTATTTACCTTAATAGTGTTCAAAAGTCATCAATTCATGACATCCATGTTGACTAATTTCCTTTTTCTGGCGGACACACGTCCACATCGTCCGCTTGTAGTAACCTCTCAAAACTCTGGCATCTCTCTCTCCACATCCACCACTGCTGGCGGCTCACCTCCAACTGTCCAGCGCTACGCGCTGTTCACATCCAACTGCCCAACACTACACAAGCGAATATTCCAACAATGCGTCCAACCAGCCAAAGACTGCACACAGCACAGTCAGTGATATTCATACAGAGCGCTACGTGGTGTTACCAACATAAAAACCTAAACAGCCTACTTACAAACATTCCAGGATCCTATCACTACATGTTTTGTTAGCTTCGTTTCTCGACCGCATGAGGGCTGACCCGCTGTGTGCGCCCTCTCAGCAGGCTGAGAGTGTGACTACTGATGTTTAGCCCACATTTTCTAAGGCCTTCCTCGTTCAGGGTGGCCAGTTGCCTGTCCAAATCCAAATACAAGACCAAATTCCTAAGTAGTCACGAGGTCTAATAAGGAGGAGCATCACACATCTGCTGCGAACGTGCATATACGAACTAGATGCTTCCAGTTTCACCCAAAAGCATGCCTCCACTACCATTATCCCATCGCAGTTGGACTTCAGCTGAAGGTGAGACAGTAGGAAAAAGTGCGACAAGCGACACTGTGTCGAAGGTGGATCTCAGCTTGCAGAGAAGTGACCCACACATTATGGTCTAGGGACAATGGTCTGCGCCTCAAACGAAATGAGAAGTGCAAGTTCCAGTCGTGCGACTGCAATGATCTGACACAGACTCGAAACGCCATAAAGCTGCTCCTCCACAGCATTCTTTCTGGCTTGACATTATCCGCCTCCACGACCGGTTAGTGGGTTCCTCCTCCGTCCATCTTTCTCCAAAAACACAGGGTTGCTTCATCCGCCGGCTCAGCCATTCCGATGATGTTCGCCTCCGCCTTCACTGTCGTTGAAGTGTTCATCGTACCCTGGCACGGGGCTCTCACAACATACTACCACCCGGGTCAGGTGAACCAAGGTTTTCTTTAACGATGTGGTACTGCTCACCACACTCCTTTATCAACCAGGCTTTGGTCAGGATATGGTGGAGTATTAAATAAAATGTTTGTACTAAACTGTATGCAAAGTATACAGAAGAAGAAGTGTTGACCCTAAAAAGTAAGTCGAGGGTGTGGTTCTTGTTGAAGTGAACAGTGCTATAAATATTGAAGTGAAAGAGCGGTGGCTGTGACCATCATCTATTACAAAATATTACACAGGTGCCACGGCACGTGACAAACAAATGTAATAGTTCACTCACCCACACACTCGAGAGGAGTAAAAATCGTAACAAGAAGTCTGTATAATTAAACAGTTGCCAGAAAGTGAGCAGCAAAGTCAACGGGGAAAAGAATATCATAGTCTGGTAACTTACTTACGAGATCACTCAAGTAAATTAACGTATGCTGTTTGGCTGATCTAATGTTATATTTTATAATCTTAGAGGCCACGATCACTTGACGTGAAATAGTTTATTTCACGACCAGTTTCGACAGTAACTAGCTGTGATCCTCAGATTCTCTGCTCTCCCATATATATAATTACACATCAGTCTCGTCAACATACTAAGAACACGCTCTAGACCTCAGCAACTGCGGACGGCTTACGTCCTGAAAAAGCTGCCACAGCCCGCACACTGTATAAATTTTTTTCCTCAGTAATGCTATGGGTCGGTAGCTATCGAGACTTTTGTTCTGCCTCGCGTCCTACCTCAAGAGTCCTTTCACCTTCGCGTCCCGGCCAAAAGCATTTTACTTCTTTGCGTCCGAAGCAAGAGGACTGTTCCGCTCTGCGCCCCCACCAAGAGTAAAGTCAAAACGACATTCCTCTGAGTGCTCTGCAGAAAGGTAGATAAACAAATTGTGACAACTTCTAACATTTTGATGTAATTCCCACTCTCTTGTATGTGATATCCTTATCTCGCTAGTCAGCCACCGGGCCACTTTTTACTGCTAGTACTCTGTTTAGACCGTTCTAATGGAAAGCAACTTTAAAAGCGCATGATAAATGTGTTAAGGAAAGCATTATATTTGTTATCTATGTTATCGGTATTATAAGCATCCTGCCAGTCTTGCTCCTTAACGAAGTTTAAAAAGCTCTCTATTGACGCTGGATTAACTTTTCTACATAGTTTAATTATGTATAACATTAGTCTGAGTACAAACAACCTTTTTCCGCACCGAGTAGCCACGCGGCTTAAGGACCCATGTGACGGATTGCGCGGCCCCTCCCGCCGGAGTTTCGAGTCCTCCCTCGGGCATGGGTGTCTATGTTGTTCTTAGCATAAGTTAGATCAAGTAGTGTGTAAGTCTAGGGACCGATGACCTCAGTAGTTTGGTCCCTTAGGCATTCACACACACCAACACACACACACACACAAGAAACCTTTTAGTGTTAAAATTTGTGCATCATGATCTGAAAGACCACATACTCCTAATTTTCCGGTTGATTCACGAAGTTAAATTAATAACGTACGTAACTGCGGACCATCCAGACCGATCATGGCTATTATTATGTATGAATGTGTGTGTACAGATGTTAACTCCGCTGTCGTCTTCGTATGGGGAACAGACTAAAGATATCGAAATGGACAAAAATCTTAAGTACAGGACAAAAACAATAGCTAATCTCGGAAAAGTACGCTACTGGCCATTAAAATTGCTACACCAAGAAGAAATGCAGATGATAAACGGGTATTCATTGGACAAATATATTATATTAGAACTGACATGTGATTACATTTTCACGCAATTTGGGTGCATAGATCCTGAGAAATCAGTACCCAGAACAACCACCTCTGGCCGTAATAACGACCTTGATACGCCTGGGCATTGAGTCAAACAGAGCTTGGATGGCGTGTACAAGTACAGCTGCCCATGCAGCTTCAACACAGTTCATCAAGAGGTGTACCCTTGCGTAAATATACTAGAAAGAATAGATTTCAGTTTGTAACGTATTCTAAGCCTGAACAAAGTGCTGATATATCTAAATCCTGGACAGATTTAGAGAAGGAGTGTAAAGTTAAGAACCGCCTTTTTCAAGGTACTAACCCATTTTATATAGGACTACAGATAGCTGGTGATGAACCTGAGAAAAATGAAAATGTACAGAGTGAAGTAAAATATGTCACATTTGTTGTAAGAAATAGAGTCTATATGACTTTTTGTAAGAGGAAAGGTAATGTTACTTTCTGAATAAAGGTGTTTGTTTACAGCTAATGTCTGCGTTGGAATTTTTTTTATCCCAACTGGGACCATATCCGAAATTATCCGGACCATCTACGCCTCGCCTTCCTTGTTCCTAACAACCAGCAGAGGATTGATGAACTTGCTATAACATTTTACGGCAACAGGATTAATTATTCTGCAGCCGTTATTGTATTGGAAGAATTGTGGTACTATAACCCTAATTTGGATGATTTAATACGTCAATTTAGGGACGCTTATTGGGAATATGTGTTTATGCCAAACGGTAAAAGATGTGCAAACAGGTACTTTGATTTTAGGCAAGGTCGTTATAGGCCACTGTGGTACAATTATTAAAACCTCAATAAAATAACCTCAAAAGTGTGCCAGGGTCGCAGTGACCCTTAAGTATTTGCTAGAGAAATTTCCCGAATGTAGAGTTATAATGAAATTGATCACTCATGTAGCACATTTTATTTCACATCTGTCATGTTCTTTTTCAAACAATATTAGTATTTACACATCCCAAATTCGAGACTAAGTAAAAACTGCCTAGGAAATTGTTCAATGCTGAAACTTGAATTTTTTTTTCTGAATGGAAAGACTTTATTTGCAGTTTATTAGATGAAGATGTTATACATTTTATAAAATGCATATTTTACACAAATATTTTGAGGTATTCTCAATTATTCATAAATCGATCTATTCATTATTTCCATACTCTTGAAATATGGACTATAATGTTATAAGCAACTGGGAAGGTCATCTATTAAGGACAGCTGTGTTCCACCAATGAACATTCTTACCATGGACCACTATATTTTCTTGATCGTTGTCTGAAATTTGGCACACTGATCAGTTGCAACACTGTCCATGAGTGCTCCAGGAGCATCGGATTCAGGATCAGTTTCATCACGAAAGTCACCTACGTCACGTTAACGGTTGAGTTCTTCTAACAGTGCTTCCCGTATAACATCTTACGTATGTGAAGTGTCATTGTATGTGCCGTTTACTCGACAACAGAATGCTTACATGACATCTACACCAGGGTCACAGTGACCCTTCGAAGAACATTCCTGTCAAGTTAATGAAACCACTTTGTCTCGCAGCTTCGAACGTCAATCCTCTATTAGGTCTCACTCAGTGCTGAAGTTACATTGATGGCAGCGGGCTGTTTATTTGCAGATCAGCATGCACAGTAGCAAACAGTAACACTAAGAGAGTGATCCTGGTATAAGCTTTTAGGATTAACAATGAAAGGATGTTACGTCAATACAGAAATTGTGAAATGCACAGTGTGTGTGTGTGTGTGTGTGCGTGTGTGCGTAAGAGTGAGAGATCGTGTCAGGTATTACACCGCATTACCAAAGCGCAAGAGGTTTCCATGACCTTAACACAGCCATTTCCGAGTTGAGAGGAATTCGTTAGTGGAACAGCTCACATTGACAGTAGCAGCGGCTGTTAAGTCGCGACTCCCTGTGACACGTAATATCTAGAGGTTGAAACACGGACCTCTGGCAGCTCTCTGGTTTAATTACACATTAGCCCTCACAGGTAGGGCGCTCTCGACGCAGGAGATCCAAAGCAGTTAACAGGGGTGCAGACAAACTTGCGTTCGGTCCGGCCGTATCATTCCGCTAACTGTGAATTGCGTTGATTAAACTCAGCTTTTCAGGAACCTTACCGCCGGCCGAAGTGGCCGGGCGGTTAAAGGCGCTGCAGTCTGGAACCGCAAGACCGCTACGGTCGCAGGTTCGAATCCTGCCTCGGGCATGGATGTTTGTGATGTCCTTAGGTTAGTTAGGTTTAACTAGTTCTAAGTTCTAGGGGACTAATGACCTCAGCAGTTGAGTGCCATAGTGCTCAGAGCCATTTGAACCAACCAGGAACCTTACTCTCCTGGTTTATGCTGCTTGATTGCACCACAAAAAGAACAGTGAATAGTTGAAACATGATCCTTGCAGTAGACTGTTGATCCTCGAATAATAGTTTCATTTAACACTATAACAGATACTAAAATGAACGAACTCGCAACACTCGCAGTCGCTCTCTCTCTCTCTCTCTCTCTCTCTCTCTACTCGTGGCCAAAACTAAAACACTAAAGCAATGAACTGCTATTTGGCGGTCAGGTGTCTTATTCACGATATAATCATACAAATTGTCATTAGATCGCCAGATGTCGCAATGATCGCGTTCTGCACGGAAGATGGCATTTCCATCAGGGGACAATCACATCAGCAATGATGTCATGGCGCCTATCAAGCGGTGTAGTGTTTCCATGGTAGTCCCACATCCACAATCGCCGTAAGCACAGCCGGCCGTTGTGAACGAGCGGTTCTAGGAGCTGCAGTCTGGAACCGCGCGACCGCTACGGTCGCAGGTTCGAATGCTGCCTCGGGCATGGATGTGTGTGATGCCTTTAGGTTAGTTAGGTTTCAGTAGTTCTAAGTTCTAGGGGACTGATGACCTCAGATGTTAAGTCCCATAGTATTCAGAGCCATTTGAACCATCTGAACCGTACACACAGTCACAGACGGTGCAGTATGGCACAGAGAAGTCGCGAAGGCGCCTACAGACACTCTGCTGAGGAATGCCATAGGAAGAACGGAAGCAGGAGAGTCACAAAGTGATGTGGCCCGATGACCTAATGGGAATCGTTCTGTAGTTTCTCGGATGAGGCGACAGTCCATAGAGACCGAAACTGTATCCTGGAGATCGATCACATGTGACATAAGTAAGAACGGACCCTTTTGTGGCTGTAAGGGCACAATGGTACCGCCTTACTACTGCACTGCAATTGACATCTGATCTCGCAGCATCCCCTGGACGTGTTGTATCGAGGCAAACGGTATACAGAAGGCTTCAGAAGACTGGCCTTCATTGTTGCAGACCTGCTGTCTGTCTACCTCTGACGTGTCTTCACAGAAGAGAAAGTCTAGAGTGGAGTACAGTCGAACGGTGGGCAATATTATTTTCACAGATGAGTCCAGATTTGGTCTCGAGAGTGATTCTCGACGGATTCACATCTGGAGGGCACGTGGAACACGCTTTCGGGACCTAAACATTGTGGAAAGAGACCGATATCGAGGAGGATCTCGAATGATATGGGCAGGGATTATGTTGGCCACTCAAGCACCTCTTCGTGAAATTTTACGGGTGAATCAGCAAAATTTAAATGCTGTCAGGACCGAGAAGACATCTTGGGATCACAAGCACGGTTTTTGCGAGTTGCTGTGGGCCCAGAATTTGTACTGATGGGCGCTAATCCTGACCTCACAGAGCACAGGTGACTGATCCTTTTTTTAAGAAAAAAAACGGAAGATATTGTACACATGGCATCGCCTGCTCACTGTCCCGGTTTGAATCCCATAGAGCATGTCTGGGTTGCACTAGGGAGGCGGGTTGCATCGTGTCAGCATCCACCGACCACTCTCCAAGACTGCGAGCAGTTCCGCATGAAGAATTGTCGTGTATTCCATTTACCGCAAGTCACTACCATTTGCGATTTCAGTTATGTCAAGCGAGAGTTCATTGGACGGCAGGGTGAAGGTCTGTTGTGTTTTCTGATGAAAGCTGGTTCTGCCTTGGTACCAGTGATGGCCGTGTGTTGGTTGTAAAGAGGCGAATTGAGGGTCTTCCACCAACCTGTCTGCGTGCTAGACACACTGGTCCTTCACGTAGAGTTACGATCTGAGTTTCTATTTCGTATGAGACCAGCAGGAGCACTCTCGTGGTTATCCCTCGTACCCTCATTGAAAATTTCTATGTCTAATGATTTCGACCTGTGATGCCGACGCTGGCGAACAGCATTCCAGGAGATGTTTTCCGACAGTACAGAGTTCGCCAAAATACCACTGCTGTAACCCAACATGCTCTATAGAGTGTCGAAATGTTGCCTTGGCCTCGATTATCGGATGTGTCTCCTACAGAGCGGATATGGGACATAATCGGACGGCAAATCCAGCATCATTCACAAACAGTATTAACCGCCCATGTATTGATCGATCAAGTGCAACAAGCATTGAACTAAAGCCAACAAATTGACATCTGGCACCTGTACAACAAAAAGTGTGCACGCCTTCACGCTACATTTAACGTTCTGGCGGTCATATTGCTCATTAATGTACCAGCATTTCACGTTTGTAATGGCTTATGTCGCGCTTGGGTTAACCTGTGATGTAGCAATTTTAATCACTTAAATGCGAGTAAGTTACCAAGACAATTGTGTTTCCGAAATTTCATTACTGTACATTAATTATGTTTTGGCGTCTTTATTCTTCTTTCTCCGTTACATCGTACTTTTTGACAGGGACATTGGTCATCAGTGCCCCAGGGATAAACTAACATAGTTCCAATCCCCCGGTTCCCACCAATATTTTAATAAGATTTTCTTTGGTTGTTAAGCCGGGACTGTAAGTTCTGTCCCAAGTGTTATTTAGATCCCCTCTGCCTCACTCCCAGTGTACTGGGATTTTTGGCTGACAAAAAAAAACATAATGTTCTACAACGGCCAGTCCAGCTATCCTAAAAAAATTAAAAATAAAAGTAGCAGCTTTGCAGCTGAGTACGGCATGGAACCAATCCATTGTGAGGTTAATTTATATTGAAAATGGATAATGTTGGAAATTCCACGATGCTGTTGTATGTAGAGGAATCACAACGATAAAAAGTTATAGTGAAATGCAAGAAGACCTGCAATGGATCGACCCTTGGTGCACACATTGGCGGTTAACAACTAACACCAACATAACTTGGAGAAAAGGCACGTTACTGTATGATAACAAGATGTCCGATCATTCACTGGAAGCAGTCACATTCGTTTAATATCTGTGAGTGCACTTAGGCAGCTATTTGTGATAAAACCACCAATATAACTGATTGGAGAAAAGGCAAATGCCGGAGACTCATTGGAAGAATCGTCAAGAAGTAAATAGTCCGCCACGAATGAAGTAGGCTACAGAACTCTCGTTCGAACTACACAGTTGTACTGTTCGTAAGAGTCGTAGCCTTATCAGATATGATTGTCAGAGAAAACAGGGAAGATCCAAAGGATAGCAGAGCGTTTAATCACAGGTTCTTTAGTAAGCGTGAAAGCGTCACAGACATGCACAGCCAGTTCCTGTGGCAGATGCCGAAAGTGACGCGTCATGCATCATAATGTAGGCTCTTACTAAAATACCGAGTACGTACGTTCCTAGCAGAGTCCACTAATGCACTGTTTTCTCTTACGTACATCTCACGGCATTTAGACTAGATTTAAGGAGATTCCAGCTCACATGGAGGTCAATCAATTTGGAGCACGAAAGGGGGGAAGTGACAATGATGCGCAATGGACCTACCACATTCCTTATCCATTATTGTGGACTATGGTTGTAGACCTAGATGTAGAACTGATACTTCGGATTGAAATCGGAGTTCGTACATGGAAAAACGTTACCAAATACGCGACGTGGGATGCTCTTTCGTAGGCCTTTTATTCTCCATCAGAACGCTCGCAATCCATATTCTGTACTCATTAGAACGTTGATCCCATTTGACAGATCCTGTAACTCTACTTCACGTTTTCTAAGGACAGTAATGACATCAACAAATCTTGTCATTGATATCCTGTCACCATGAATTTTAAACCCACTCTTGAACATTTTTCTTATTTATGTCATTGCTTCTGCGATTTACAGATTGAACAGTAGCGTGGAAAACTACACCACTCTCTTACACACTTTTTAAACTGAGCTCTTCATTCTTATCTTCCATTCTTTTGTTGCCTCTTGATACTTGTTCGTATTATATATTACTCATAATATCCTACAGCTCACTCCAATTTTTCTCAGAATTTCCTACATTCTGCACTATTTTACATCGTAGAACGCTTTTTCTGTGTTGACAGATCAAATGAATGTGTTTTGATATTTCTTATGTCCTGCTTCCAACATCAAAACTCCATATCGTGCCTTTATCTTTCCAAAAGTTAAACATATTGTTATGTAACATATCCTCCATTTTCTTTTCCTTTCCTCTGTATATTATTATTTTTAGTGACTTGGATGCATGAGCCGTCAAGTTGATTGTGTGGTAGTTCTCCAATATATCTTCCCTTGTTATCTTGGCGGTTATATTTTCCTCCTTGTCAAATCTATCAAAGTTTATGAATATAAGCTGCCAAATTTAACTAATGTAATAAGTGTTTAGGACGCTCTGAAAATAAATAAAACATGAGTAAGTAGTAATGTTGAACATTCACTCAGAAACAGTGCTGGGACACAATGAGGGTGGCCAAGAAGTGGGACAAACATACGTGTCACTTCATGCAGGAGAGAAAGTAGTTTGGGCTGGCCATGGTCACTGACCTAGAATAAAAGAACTATATGTAACAGCGGCTGATACAAGTGAGTGTCAGCCCAGGTAGGGCCTTTCCAGACTATTCAAATAGGTTCAAGTAAATTCTGAAAAAAAAAATCAGTTATTAAAAGGACTTCCCGTAACAGCAGGGGAAAGCAGTACTGCCAGAGAAACTCCCCCTAGACACTGAAACAACCGTAAATAAATGGCAGTCAGAGGTATTCTCAGCAGCGTAGTCAGTGTTATAGTCCCAGCTGAAGTCACAGCTATCAGTAGGAAACAACTAATTGTCAGAGGTTGACATTATAGAGTGACAGTTCGATGATGCAGTAAACTACGAGAAGACTACAAATTCGAAGGAGCAACTACTGATTTTCTGATAAATATCCAGCCACAGTTATTGCCTTGAGTTTTCTGCCTGTCAGTAAAGCACAAGCTCTGTAGAGTTTGACTCTAGAAGTAGGAACGAATATTAGTATTCCTGTGTTTCAGAATATATAGAGGAACAAGTGTTGATAGGTGGCATGCCACTCTCTCATTTTAATAATACTGTCAGATTAATATTCATAATTTAGGTCGTTATCTCGGTGTTCTTTAGCACTACATTTGGCACGTGTCGTTTATGACATTTTTAAATGAAGAAATTGTGGGCAGGATGTTCATCTAACTTAATATGTAGCCTGTAGAGAACCTGTACTGAGGGACCGTAGTGGAGGCGATGGATAACAGGTACAGAGATGAATTTAGGGCCATAAATACTGAATCCAGTGACCTGGCTGTGCGAATGATTCTGGGAAGCAGCGCTGTGGACTGTACCTGCAGAGGGACTCAGGCCTTGGCACTTCCATCCTTCACTTAGGGTCAGAGCAGGAGGGCACCAGCTCACAAACCATTTTACCTGGGCCAGGCGACAGTCCATCGTGAAGGTAGCCAGTTGGAGGAATGTGGGTGGAGGAAGCCATTTAAGAGAGACTGCTGTAATCTGAACTTTTGTGCAAATGGTGGGAAGGTCATAAAAGGGCGAGCATTCTCATTTTAGAAGCTGGGACGATACAGAGAGAGCAGCTGGTACACGTGTTTAGTATAGGCAAGACAGTAAGTCCCCGTGAAGCCAGGAAGTCCCCAGGTTCTTTTAGAGAGCGGCAAAAACATATATTTCACGGGCACAACTGTCTGGGAAGCTTAACAGCCTTCTTTCAGAAACTGGAAATGGCCAGCCTAGAAAGGTTAGATATCTTCATAAATGAGGGACTGTGGTCCCGTCCAGATAGATGTTTTTTGCAGAAACATGTCGATGCTTACAGTGAGAACGAAGTCTCATTAGTCGAACATCTTCTTTTTTCAGACAAGAGAGATTTTCAGTCAAAGATTGGCTCCTCTCAGGATATGAAAAGCAGAGGCTTGCTCCCCCGGCGTGGTAAACATGGTGCTGTGTCTGGACTGACTACCAAGCCAACAGAACAGTCAAGAGGGGAGATTCAAGAAGTAGCGGGTAGCTCGATTAGTCTGTAGAATGTGGACAGTAGAACAGCATCTCGGACATATCGCGTGTGTTGTAACGGCCCCTTATTGTTAGAGGGCCCGCACAAAACACACACGCAAGATGGGCTGTCGACCCCCTTTCAGGAGGGAGGAGAGAAACATCGCCAGCGGACAGTAACAATAACAGACTTTCCAAATAAACATGGAATTACTTCGCCAGACAACATGTGACAGTGTTCCACCAATCGGAACTCATTTGACTCTTGTAGCACTACGCCGACCTGGCTTTATAAGCACGCCTAGACCGTCAGACCGGCAGTGTTCACCAAATGCTAGGAATAGCTCCAGCCAGTACTTAACGCCCGCAGTAGCATTGAGTAGCACGTTGTATTTTGTATTTTGTAGTGTAGATTTTGGCCAGTATTTTCTTCCATTGTCCTGTTTCATTATCTAGTTTGCCACCACAAGAGTTGTGTACGCTTAGTGTATGCTAAGAAGGCGTTTCCTTTAATTACAATGAAGTGTGTTAAAACTGACTGTTAATTCTTTCCTGCCGACCGCAGGACACTACAGCATGTCTCGAAGGAGAACTTACACGTCCTGAGTCAGCCGTCTGACATTTAATTCCAGCATGCACCATCCTGCCAGTGAATCAAATTGGTTTGGCCAGACCAGCGGCCGGATGCACCTCACACTGAATCTGTTGGGATTTCAGGTCTCTGATAAGGAAGTTTCCCACGTTCTAACAATCAGAAAGCCAGTCCGCGTAGTTTGAAAATTTTCGAGCACGCATTACAACATTACAGCTGATGGACAGCGCCGCTCCTGGCCTACAGTGTGCCGTTTTCTACTGCTGCTTAAATCGAGGTGAAAGGGTGAAGTATTGCTGCACCGGCGTAGGGTTGCTGAATGATATTCACAGTTCCCTGTTCTCCGGTGAACCACAGTCAGTGTACTTGATCGTAGTTGATTCCGTTTTAATACAATTAGACCTCACAGTGAATTCATGTAAACAAAGTCAGGTAGCGTTGTAAAAGGGATTAATTCATGGGAGAATTTGTATAGCTTCCGCCCCAATGAACGCTTTTTCAGTCAAGTACCATCACTTTTCTGATTTGTATTCATTTTTTTGTGAGATTTACTAGCTCGTCATTATTTTGTAAACTTAAATATACCACTGTTCTCAATCGTACTCGCTCAACTATTCACTGTTTTAATTTTGCTGTGGTGATGCCTGGATACACCAGCAATTCTAGGTTTAGTCTTATTAAATTAGTTAATTTGATTATTAACTTGAGTTCTGAATGTGACTGCAGACATAGGCAACAAAAGCGCCATGAGAAAATTCACTAATATCATATATAAAAATTATGGGTGCAGCTCACGATTTGAAGAATATTGATACGTAAAGATAATAACATTTACCGTCCCTCGGACATATATTTATGATTAAAGCAAGTGATGGCTTGCACCGTCTTACACTTGCGCATGAGGCGCAACATGGGACAGTTGTTATTTTTGTGTGTATGGAGTTCGAGTGTTGTCCCGCACTCATCTCTTTAGGTATTTAATTGTGTATCATTAGAGCAAGTCACAAGCAGATTACTCCTCTCTCATAGTCAAATGTAGGACTCAGGATCTGGGAGTTGCTGGAAAACGTTAATATACGTGAGCGGTAGAATGTAATCATTGATATGTCAAAAGCTACTATAAGAAACCTCTCTGAGTAGAGGTGAATTATTAGAAAGTAAAATATTTGTAAATTGCATCAGGAAGCGTTTGTATCCTTATTCCCTTCATATGAAGCCAAAAAACGTCCGATCTTCTTTCCAATATCACCTCTGTTAAGTATCCTAGGAGGCTTTCCCGCTCTCTCTCCGTTAAAAGTAAATTAGCAAATCTCATTCCACAGTGTCATCAATGTCCTAATTGCGCCAAGTAGACAACAGCTTCATCCAAAGCTGTTGTTTGAACGTCTGCCAGGACTAACACAGTTGATGTTTTTAAGAATATCGGGAAACCAATAAAACGTCATTGTCAGCTATCGAAATATCGAAAACGTTCGATATATCAACATACAGACATAAAAAAATATGACGTGCCGGCCTATAAATATATCGTCTGCACATTGTAAATACACTGTCGGCTATAGAGCCGTATAGTTAAGTATTGAGTTATTATTAGATTTTCTGTGCATCAATAAGGTAGCAGCCTGCCTATCCCCCTTACAGCAAGAATACAAAGGTAAACGATACACTGTCAAGCTTAGCAATAACCACTTTGCGAACAATGGTAACTGCATGTAAGTGGCACAATAAAAGGTGTCAGATGGGTCCGTCGTTCGGTTTCGTCACATAGCGGATTTGTCCGGAACACTTCATGTCGACTTCCCTATTTTTTCATTCCTATAAACGCCAGCGAACTAGCAGTTGTTGTGCCAAAATTGCGTGGTGAAGTTAAACTTTCCAGTTTATATTGGTAGCACCGAGCGCCGATTACGTCGTCATTTTCTCTCACACGTCTCTGCCCACCACAAAAACCAGTCTTGTCATTTGGACTTTTGTCCATAATTTTCAGCAACTGTGTTTGAAGAGTGTCGGTGTGAAGAAATAGCGCACTAGCTGCGTCTCAATAATTGTTTATCAACGCAACTGGTGTGCTATGCCTTCACATCGTAAATCTTGTTATTCCATTCACACTGCCCCCCCCCCACTCCCCCCTTGCCCATCCCCCCCTCCTCTCCCCTCCTCGGTGGAATCGGACTTCTTCTTTATGTCAAAGAGAAAGACTGAACGTGATGAATGCTCAAGAAATAGTTAGACTGCTTCAGACAGTGAAAGTAAAATTATGTTCTACTACAATTTCAAAAGAACAATTTCAAATATTTTTCGTAATTGCGAATAAAATATAATATAAAATCAAAATATCGGCTCTCGATATTGCCACTTTGACTGTGATATATCGCTGGAAAACTATCGCCGAGGTATATTGATATTTTCAACAACAGACCTAGCCATGACGCGACCCCCTATACACCCCAAAATGACCCATACTTTAACCATGTGTTCTTCCCTATAGAGTGCACACGAACAACAAGTACAATTTCATTGTATGCTATCCTTGCCGGTGCTGTCTAGTTAATAGGCGGCAAGTTTGGTTGCAGTAGTTTTGCAGTGATGGAGAGACTTGCGCAGGAAGGAACAGCTTAGAGAACTGCAAGAAGCGTTATGTACCGACTGGAAACCATAGCAACAGTTCCTAACATAGTGTCCTCATTTTGTTAGTGCGCGTTGCGACGTGGCAGATACTCACGTGGGCGTCATGGGGGTGGAGCAGATGGCCTTGGGCGGCACGTTAGTCCAGTTGGCGGCGGCCGAGACGAGGGCGAAGGCGTTCATCAGGCCAAAGCCGAAGCGCGTGTTGACACGGAAGCCGGCCGCGTTGCGCGACCAGCCGCGGTTGTCGCTCAGCGGCGCCCACTCGGCCGTCCAGGCCACCAGGTGCTGCACGTCGCGCCACGTCAGCTCCGGGCTGCAGCAGCAACACACACACACACACACACCGACCTCGTCACCACAGCGCACGTGTCGCGTACTGTAATACTACGGCTTCACACATAAATACAGTATCTTTATCAAAAGTGCCAGATAATCATACAGGAAATAGCATCGATCAAAACCAGCAGGAAAGATCCTACAGTGATATGTCCCGAAACCAACACCTGTTGGGATATGGTGGTCCGAGCACGCGGCTCACAACCCGAACTAACGCCACTCTTAACCACTAATGAAGGACTGGGTCCCTTACTTCGATTGCACACAATTCATTAAGGTCAATCCAATACATTTATTTCAAATAACATAAATGAAGTTACATTTGCATCTGTCTGACATTAAAGAGGAATAAAAAAAAAACAATTTCAATATCGGCTGATTTAGTGCGTGAAGCGCGAGTTAAGCCAATAACCAGATAAACTAAACAATTGTCCGTAATTCAAAAGAAAGAGAAAAACAAAATTGAATCAATTGTAAGTAGGCTGTTTAGGTTCTCATATTGGTAACGCCACCGCCACGTAGCGCTCTGTATGAAAATCACTGGCTGTGCTGTGTGCAGTCTGTGGCTGGGTGGCGTTGTTGGAATTTGCTATTGTAGTGTTGGGCAGTCGGCTGTTAGCAGCGCGTAGCGTTGCGCAGTTGGAGGTGAGCCGCCAGCAGTGGTGGATGTGGGGAGTGAGATGGCGGAGTTTTGAGAGCGGATGATGTGGACAGAGACAGTAAATTTGTAATATTGGGTATCATGGACTGATATAGATATTATGACTTTTGAACACTATTAAGGTAAATACATTGTTTGTTCTCTAACAAAATCTTTCATTTGCTAACTATGCCTATCAGTAGTTAGTGCCTTCAGTAGTTTGAATGTTTTATTTAGCTGGCAGTATTGGCGATCGCTGTATTGCAGTAGTTCGAGTAACGAATATTTTTGCGAGGTAAGTGATTTGTGAAAGATATAGGTTATTGCTAGTCAGGGCCATTGTTTTGTAGGGATTATTAAAAGTCAGATTGCGTTGCGCTAAAAATATTGTGTGTCAGTTTAGTGTTGATCAGAATAGGGAAAGAGCGAAATCTCTGAGTACGTTCAGTTATGCTCAGCTGTTGGAAAATCAAATAATGTAAGAGGTTTATCAGCACAGTAATTCATTAAGTTTTCTAAGGGGACGTTTCAAAATACGCCCCTCTGACAAATATCAAAAAAACCTTACAATGCTACTCAAAAGAATACACTGAAGTGGGGAGCAGTCATTCACTCGACAGAACACTCCAAAATGAGTTCTGTAACACAGCTGCGTGCCCCAGAAGACTGCAAATAAATACACTTCATTTGACGAATAACAAATACTCATTAACATTACGCCACTCCTGTTTGAACTGCAGTGTCCCAAAGAAACGCGCTTATTCTGAACGAACAATTGTTTTTTATATGTTTAAATTGCAACATCAAGGAATTCCAAAAGATGTCCCCTTTCTAGGCGGAGGCTGAGCCAGAAACACAGAATGCCACAAAAACACAGTTTTGCTGTGAAATCTTACAGGACAGCCGGAAGCAGTAACAGACAACGGGTCGGCACCCACAAATAACACAGGCTAAGAGTCAGGCTGGGAGCACATCCTGCGAGAACTTGTTCACACTATGCTCACCACAAACTGTAGACATTCTGGCCGAACATCCACTCGCGGTGGCTGCCAGGAGGACGAAGCAACCAACAGGCCCACGCCGTACTTCTCACACAGGCACCTCAATTTTTACAAACATCTAGGCCAACACCAACTCCGAACTCCCCTCTCACTGCTAGGCTTGGCACAGTTTACACGAAATGCCTTCCAGGCAACCAGTAACCGCCGCAGGAGTTTCACAATTAGCAAACAGACCCAGCGTAACAGACATCACACATGTACTTACGCCCGAGCCACCACTCCGCCAGTCTCACCGGCCGCCCCAAACCGACTGCCTCTCGCCGCCCCGTGCTCCCCAGCCGAAAACGCAAAGATGCTCATGCTCGGGGACGCGCCAAAGATAACAAGCCGATGGCCGATGATCGACCAGCGATATGGCTCAATGGGCTGTTTTGCTTGTGACAAGTAATGTGTAATACCCGGCAGTGTAGGCCGTCTTACTGACGCAGTTCACTGCGCATGTCTCAATGGTTGTAGCTCGCCGACGCTAATGCTGGCGCTTCACCAGTCACACAGTGCATCCACTTACTACATCAGTCAGTTGAGGCTGTTTTCTGTTCGTGCATTAACTTACCAAAACAGGAGTGATTCCTTGCATCGTGGACGAACTGTAGCGTAAAAGGTGCTAAGGAGACATGCTACTTCACGGCGAAAGTAGCAGACATGGTATTCTGTTACGGGTTATCCCAGTTGGTTTCAGACTTTTTGGGTCCACGGCTCCCTTGACGTCAACGTAAACACCTGCAGTACCTTTAGCAGATGAGATCGGATTCGAAGAATAGGGTAAGTAAACTTAAGTTTCAAAATAATTACAGAATAAATAAAAAAAATTAAATAAAAAATAACATTAGTTATATCTCTGTTAACTGTTGAAATAACACTTTTAAATCAACGTTTAATGTCTCTACAACTTATTCTTGCAACGAAATCTATGGGAAGCATGAACTTGTCTCTTCGTCATCAGTTCTTCAAATCTCAACACAAGACTGGAAATGGCGACTGGCATCTATTTCTCTACATTCATTCACAGTTTGCATCTCATGTTGATGGCCGCCAATGCTGAGAGACCTTCGCCAAATTAATAGGATTTTTAAAAAGCATCAAAAATCTTAGAGTCTGGTTACTCATTACGGGATACACCTGTTCCACTACGATACAAAACACCAGCACTGATGAGGAAACGAACTTCGTTTTCAGTTTGGAATCTAAATATCAATAAATTGCTCTCGTTCTGTGGTGGTAAGTGTCGACAGAACGACTCTTTGATCTATTTTTGACTGACATTTTCTTCAAGAAAGTACTCCAGAAAGCAATTAGTGAGTTCAATCAGATCCTCGGCAGGCATGGCTTCAGTTCTTTACTTAACTGAAAGTCATTGTCTTATAAAACTGTGTAACCTGCAGGGAATACTTAATGCATATCTTCATAGTCTAACGTTTTTGTCCAGAATAGTAATATCCCTCTGAAATTTTTCAGACAGCTGCAGAGTGTCACAAGGGTACACCCGCTTCAGAATCAAGTCACTGTCTAAGAACTTTGCCGAACTGAAATACTTCTCTTGGTCACGGTGAGAGTGAAGTTCATTTCAGAGTTGGTACACTTTTTTTTTCAGATATTCCCACGTGAAAGCCAGCAAGAGCTACTGTAATAAACTGGCGAAATGTGCCCAGTTCCCGTATCAACGCACATATATTGAAAACATCTCGACTAACGTGGCCGACTTTTAATGAATTTTACCACTACAGTCACTGATTGAACAACCTCATGAAGCACGTGGTTCATGACTTTTGAGGCAAGTGCTTCCCGGTGAATAAAACAGCGAGCCCAAGTAACATGAGGAGCTTGTTTACGGATCATAGCTTGCAGTTCCGGCGTAACAGCAAGCCATACTACGAGCACCATCTGTACACACATCTACACGATTTTCGAAATTAATGTAGTAAGAGTGTAACGTTTCAAAGAGGACTGTTGCTTCTGTTCCTCGAGATATTTTTTTCTGTAAAAAAGAAGAACTTCATGAAATTTCACGTCAGGTAAAAAGCGCACGTAACAAAAAATATGTGCATCATTGTCTCTTTCAGTAGCTTTGTAAGGTGTCAGGCAAATCCAACACCTTCCATGAAAACCCTGACATAATAAGCAAATCTAGTAGTATGTCCATAGCTCCGAATAAATCGTGACATTAAATTAACCAAAGTAATACGAGTAACGAGTGAGCAAATGGAGTACCACAGACTAACACAAGAATGCCTAAATGCATGTCATACCTTCCCACCGTGAGACAGACGCAGTTCCGAGGGGAGAAACGAGAACAGAAGCCGAGAGCAAAACCGTGTTAAGCTGGAAGGCCCTACGATAAGGGACGGACGGACACCCACGTCTCCAGCTAACCGCTAGGACCACACAACCCGCAAGTCTTAGCGTGAGACTTTTCCGCGTCTCTGTTACGTCAAGACCAACCCCCCCCCCCCCCAGCCAATGTTAAAAGCCAGAGCCCTCCAGAAGAACAGTATAGATCTTACGATAACACAAAAAGGGCTACACCACCCGCAAGTTTTAGCGTGAGACTTTTTCGCGTCTCTGTTACGTTAGGACCACCCACCAGCCCATGTTAAAAGATAGAGCCCTCCAGAAGAACAGTATAGCTCTTACGATAACACTAAAGGACCACACAAGCTGCAAGTATTAGCGTGAGACTTTTTCGCGTTTCTGTTACGCTGCAAACTTTAAAAAACATTGCCTCACCACGAAAAGTATAACATTTCTCATTCGATAGACAGAATTTTTGTAGGCGGAGCTTAAGGTTAACATTGAGACGCTGATTGGTCAGATGAAAAAACATCCAGATACTTTTTTTTAAACCAACTTCGGTAAATTGTAGTAAGGAGAAGTTAGGACAAGAGTTCCTTCCGAGACAGCGAGGTGAGCGGAGCTGTGCTGCCCGCCGCCCCCTGACGAACACCGACAAGGTAATGAACGCACGTGATGCCGCATTATTGAGCGAATAAGGCTTCACTCAGAACTGCAGAAGTCTCATCTGTTACGTCCCCTTTTTGCGTAATACTAGTGTTGATCGTCAATTAAAGCTCATGGTGTTCACATTTGCCACTTGAAGTAAAAATCTGAAACGCGATTATTTTTCTGTTATATAGTTATTGAGAAGCCACATCAGCCACTGTAATTTACGACAAGTTAAATAAGTAATTAAAGATAATTGAGGGTCACTGTAGACCATTTTGATAGTTTTCTCTTTTGTGAAACTTAATTTAAACCTAGATTATAGATGTGATGTGGCATAGGTCATCCTTCGATCCATTGTAGAACTTGGAAACCCATTCAGGGAATATTCGTTCACATTTTTGTTGAACGCAGTTGGTTTTTACCATCCTGTATTAAAACATTTCCTTTAACAATAGTGCAATTTATAAACGATGTTTTGTGAGTAGAATAAAATTTCCAATGGTAAACTTAACTGCTTTTTCGACGTTATTTTACCAGCTAACTAAAAATAGGAAAGCCTTGAACCCCTTCCACTAAATTTATTTGGTATTAAAATTCTTTTACAGGGAGTGCAGTGGAGCTGACACTGAAATCATTAAGTATTTGATTATATCATCGCTAGTCTCACTGAACTCTTCTGAATTCTACATGTCATGTGTAGTCCGGCGTCTCCTTACCAGGAACAGGTCCCAGGTTGAATCTAGTCAGTTCCCTAAAAGACACGCTCAGAGCGTCGTTGCGCGAAAGTGGTAGGGAGACACGACTTAGAACAAACAGACACCACGCAGAACGTTAGAGCTTCATCCGACTGAATAGCGAAATCATTATCTTTGAGGTTTTGAACCGATAGATCACCAATGTCGTCAGCCATATCAGGTATTCGACGACAGATAGAGTTGTCTAACAAAGGCATACTTACCAGCTGCTTGGCAGCTGGCTCACCTATCATAATAGGCATCATGTCCAGAGAAGCTGGCAAAATGAGATCTCCTGCTATTATGTGAGGTCTCTTCCTCGTTGCTACATGGTAGGCAACTTACTAAGATGAAATAAGAATGCGAATCAAAGCTTGTTTGGTGAAAGCTTGCTTTTGGTCACTTCTTTTAACGTGTCATTTGATTCCTAATGTCATTTTACTTTGTTAGGAAGCTTTGCTTCAGTAGCTAGAACTTTGAATCAAATTAAATACTGTCGTAATTCTTTATTTCTAACAGTAGCACACGTAAAACTGATATTCAAATAACCGTCGTCTAACAGTAGCACACGTAAAACTGATATTCAAATAACCGTCGTCAAACCACATTATTATTTTTGTGATAGCACGGCAACGCACCTACTGTAATGCCAGAACTGCCCAGGGAACCGTGACGGCACACTTTGACAACCCCAGGGTCGGCCGGTGGCGGTAATCTCCAAGCCTGTGAAGTGTACGCCGAACGACAATGCACCCTTCCATCTGCAAGAGTGTTCTGTAGGCTATTCCAGCGACATGCTGTCACTGGACCATCGGCAGCAAGGATAACGGACGGCGGTTGTCCTCGCCCCGTTCGCACGCCGGAAACTGACGAGGAAGTATTGCAACATGTAGAATATGATCCCAAAACAAGTGTGCGAAGAACTGGAGGTGTTGTAGGTATTAGTCACACTCTGACGTGGTCTATCCTGCACGAGTAATTGCTTTTACCTCTGTCACATGCAACGTGTACAAAACCTATGACAGGTAGACCACCATGCCGGGTTAAAGTTCCGCCAGTGGCTGCTACAACAGACTACTGAATACCGTAGCTCACAGCCTGCGAATTATTTGAATATGAGGGAGGACTCACAAGAGTTCAAAAATGGTTCAAATGGCTCTGAGCACTATGGGACTCAACTGCTGTGGTCATAAGTCCCATAGAACTTAGAACTACTTAAACCTAACTAACCGAAGGACAGCACACAACACCCAGCCATCACGAGGCAGAGAAAATCCATGACCCCGCCGGGAATCGAACCCGGGAACCCGGGCGTGGGAAGCGAGAACGCTACCGCACGACCACGAGATGCGGGCACTCACAAGAGTAAATTACCGTAATACGCATATGTGGGAAGAAGCAAATCCTCGAGCAGTCGCAGATATGAAGCATAAGGGACAACAGACGGACAGGAAATGTTGGTGATATTACTCACAGGCCCACACACTTTACCAAACGGCTTAGCAGATGCTGTATCAGGGATCTACGAGACTAGTTACCCTCTCTATTGGAGGACATTCTCTTGCAGAAATACACCGACGTTGGTTTATGCATTACTGGACACCAACCGACTCTCTATAGGTCGTGTGGCATTTCTTCACCCCACCGTTTCATGGGCGATGAGTTGGTCGAGGAGGTCCGGTAGCGCGGCCGCCCTGCGCATCGGACCTGCATGCGTTCCACTTCTCACTGTGGGGAGACTGAAAGACATTGGTGCATACCAGACCAATCAACAACGTGCACACGTTGTAGAAGCGTGCGACCAATGCATGTAGAAACAAAAATGAAAATGAAAATACGCACTGACGGAAGAACAACACAACACCAAGACCGTATTGTGCGACACGACCGGAAGTTGGTAGGCGTGTTTCTAAGTCTGAAAGATGATGTCTGTTCAGATTTGAAGCCAGGTGAATAAGTGTGGCACTAGTAGTGCCAATATGAAGGATGCAAATTACGAGGGTTGGAACTTTAATAGTTGTAAGGTGTCAGGCAAATCCAACACCTTCCACGAAAACCCTGACATGATAGCAAATCTGGCAGTATGTCACATAGCTCCGAATAAATCCTGACATTAAATTAACCGAAGTAATACGATCAACGAGTGATCAAATGGAATACCACACACTAACAAAGAACGCTTAAATGCATGACATACCTTCCCACCGTGAAACAGTCGCAGTTCCGAGGGGAGAAACGAGAACAGAAGCCGAGAGCAGAACCGTGTTAAGCTAGAAGGCCCTAGCGATAAGGGACGGACACCCACATCTCCGGCTGAACGCCAAAACCCCCAGCCCATGTTAAAAGATAGAGCCCTCCAGAAGAACAGTATAGATCTTACGATAACACTAAAAGGGCCACACCAGCTGCAAGTTTTAGCGTGAGACTATATGCGTCTCTGTTACGTAGCAAATATTAAAAACATTGCCCTACCATGAAAAGTATAACGTTTCTCATTGGATTGACAGAATTTTTGTAGGCGGAGCTTACGGTTAACATTGAGACCCTGATTGGTCAGTTGAAAACACAGCCAGATACCTTTTTCTTAAACCAACTTCGGTAAATTGTAGTAAAGAGAAATTCGTGAGGTTGCTTCCGAGACGGCGAGGTGTGTGGAGCTGTGCCGCCCGCCGCTCCCTGACGCTGTCTAACCACCGACAAGATAATGAACGCATGCGATGCCGCATAAGAGCGCATTAGGCTTCACTCACAACTGCAGAAGTCTCATATGTTACATCCCCTTTTTATGTAATACTAGTGTGGATCGTCAATTAAACTTCGTGGTATTCACATTTGCTACTGGAAGTTAAAATCTGAAATGCGATGAATTTTCTGTTATATAATTATTGAGAAGCCACATCAGCCACTGTAATTTACGACAATTTAAATAAGTAATTAAAGATAATTGAGGGTCACTTTAGACCATTTTGATAGTTTTCTCTTTTATGAAACTTAACTTAAACCTAGATTATAGATGTCATATGGCGTAGGTCATCCTTCGATCCGTTATAGAACTTGGAAACCCATTCAGGGAATATTCGTTCACATTTTTGTTGAACGCAGTTGGTTTTTATCATCCTGTATTAAAATATTTCCTTTTTATCAATAGTGCAATTTATAAACAATGTTTTGTGAGTAGAATAAAATTTCCAATGGTAAACTTAACTGCTTTTTCGACGTTATTTTACCAGCTAAATAAAAATAGGAAAGCCTTGAACCCCTTCCACTAAATTTAGTTAGTATTAAGATTCTTTTACAGGGAGTGCAGTGGAGCTGACACTGAAATCATTAAGTATTTGATTATATCATCGCTAGTCTCACTGAACTCTTCTGAACTCTACATGTCATGTGTGATCTGGCGTCTCCTTACCAGCAACAGGTCCCAGGTTTAAACATGTCAATTCCTCAAAAAAAAAAAAAAAAAAAAAAAAAAAAAGGAAAAAGAAAACACGCTCAGAGCGTCGTTGCGCGAAATTGGTAGGGAGACACGACTTAGAACAAACAGACACCACGCAGAATGTTAGATAGTGGCAACTATTTATTTACAGTTCGTACAAAATAGATACGTCTTTCAAAATTTTACTGACCTTCAAAGTAGTCACCATCATTGTGTATAGATCGTTGCCAGCGATGTGGGAGTCGTAGGATACTCTTAGCATTGTCAGTTGTGTTGACAGTTCGAGCGGCGCGGTCTATTGCCTGACGAATTTGTAGCAGTTCTGAAGCGAATGCCGTGAAGTGTTTCCTTCACATTAGAAATCGAGTTGAACTCACGAGGGCTTAAGGCAGGGGAGTGCAGTAGGTGGTATAGCAGTTAGCAGCCCCATCAGTCAAACGAATCAGTAACAGCTTGCACTGTACGTGCTTGAGCTTTGTCCTGCAAAGTGATGGTCAGGTCCTGCAAAAAATGTCATCACTTCTGTCTCTATGCTGTTCATTTTTGGAACACAACCTACGACCAGCTTAGAGACAGAAGAGATGACACTTCCTGCCGGACCTGACCATCGCTTTGCAGGACAATGCTCAAGCACTTATAGTGCATAGCTGCTACTGATTTGTTTTTTCTAATGGGGCTGCTAAGTGCTATACCACCTACTGCACTCCCCTGACTTAAGCCCTCGTGAGTTCAACTGGATATCAAAACTGAACACTTCACGGCATTCGCTTCAGAACTGCTACAAATTCGTCGGGCAACAGACCGCGCCGCTCGAACTGTCAACACAACTGGCACTGCTAAGAGTATCCTACGACTTCCACATCACTGACAACGGGTTATACACAATGCTGGTGACTACTTTGAAGGTCAGTAAAACTTTGAAACAAGTATCTATTTTGTAAGAGCAGTAAATAAATGGTGTCCACTATTAAATTTCCAACCCTCGTAGATTTGCTTCAAATAGAGATTGTAACGGGCGAGAGCGTCAGTTACGTTTAGGACTGGACGCGGCGAGTTGATGTTGTGAGTTGATGTTGGTCAAGAATGCCGTGAAGGCATCAAAGACGTCATTACCAATACCTGGATATCCGTACTGCGGTAATGCAGAAAGACTTGAAACAAATGTAGCCAACGTACGTGATTGCTGCTAGCGGTGGTAACGAGAATGTACCGTCGCAAGAAGACCAGACTCCGGACGGCCACGTGGTGTCACCAAGAGGGAAGAACATCGTGTTCAGCATATGGCTCTGTTGTACCGTACTGCTAGTGCAGCAGCAATTTGAGCAGCAGTTGGCGCCTCAGTGACGCAACGAACTATTGCAAATCGGTTACTTCCGGGACAGCTCAGAGCCAGACGACCTGTAGCGTGCATTGCACGGATCCCAAACCACTGCAGTTGCGACTTCATTCGTGTCAAGCGAGAGTTCATCGGAGGGCAGGGTGGAGGTCTGTTGTATTTTCTGATGAAAGCTGGTTCTGCCAAGGTGGCAATGATGGCCGTGTGTTGGTTAGAAGGTGACCAGTTGAGAACCTGTAAACATCCTGTTGTGTGGTAGACACACTGGGCCTACACCTGGAGTTACGGCCTGGGGTGCGATTTCGTATGCTAGCAGGAGCACTCTCGTGGTTATCTCACGTACCTTCAGTGGTAATTCCTACGTCAGTCCGGTGATTCGACCCGTTGTGCTGCCGGCCGCTATAGCCGAGTGGTTCTAGTCGCTTCAGTCCGGAACCACGCGGCTGCTACGGTCGCAGGTTCGAATCCTGCCTCGGGGATGGACGTGTGTGATGTACTTAGGTTAGTTAGGTTTAAGTAGTTCTAAGTCTAGGGGACTGATGACCTCAGATGTTAAGTCCCATAGTGCTTAGAGCCATTTCAACCATTTTTGGAACCTGTTGTACTGCCACTCATGAACAACATTCCAAGAGGTGTTTTTCAATAGGATAACGCTCACCCATATATCGCTGTTGTAACCCAACATGCATTACAGACTGCCGAAGTGTTGCCTTGGCCAGCTAGATCACCGGTTCTGTCTCCAATCGAGCACTTACGGGACATCGTTGGACGACAACTCCAGTGGCATCTATACCCAGCGTTAACCGTCCCTGAATTGACCGACCGAGTCTAACTGACATGGAATTCCATCCCACAAACTAATATCCGGCACCTATACAACGCCATGCATACACGGTTGCATGCTTGCATTCAACATTCAGGAAGTTACACCGGTTATTAAAGTACCATAATTTCATATTTACCACGACTTCTCTCGCTTTTGCAATAACCTGTGATCTTGCAATGTTAATCACCGAAACATGTTGTCAAGACAGACATATTGCAGAAATTTCATTGCTCTACATTAATTATTTCTTAGTGTTGCAATTTTTTTCCGTCACTGTATCAATGCAAGCCGATTATATTACTGCCTTCAACAATAACTTTAATATGACTAATACAAATAAAAGGCCATTAATACAGTTAAAATTGCTGTCAGAGTGTCAGAGATAATGTGAACATACAGAACTGACTAATAACTAATGACGTTAATACTGGGAATGGTCTCACAAATGCTGCTGCTGCAACTAATAATAATAATAATGATAATAATAATAATAATCAGTGATAGTGTCATTGCAAAGAAGTGCTTGTAGGTGTATAAGAAGATGTGTTTTCATATAGCGAGAGCGACATTTAAGCACAATACACGAGATAGGAGTGTTGGGAAATGACGAATTTGTAGGTGGTCTAACAATACCACCACTTGCAAGTAGAAATCAGATTAATAATGTTGCTCACGCAGCATATGTTTGCTTTATCGGGCAACAACAAAGTTATTGACTGTGGATGGTATCGTCAGAATGGAACTAATGAACTCACTGTAAAAAAAGTCATTAATTTTGGCACTTATCTTGAATGGGTTCCCACGTAGATTTCGTCGAAGTTGTTATGGCTCATCTTGTTGATTCTAGGGTGATTCCACTTTGACTGCTAGAAGGTCCAGTTCTGTATTTTAGCAATATTTGAAGACCTAACAAATGCGTTTTTCAGGAAATTCTTAATGATCAAACAATCCCAGATCAGAACAGTGGTATGGTAGAAATAATTTTTGATTTGGTGTTCACGATCCACATTTCTATTAAACTTCTTGTAAATTCACATATACTTCTTCTTAATTGTAACATCATCAAGAAAACAGTTTTGTATCAATCTTCATATATTTAATTTCCACTTTAACCAAACACAAGACTTGTCTGTTCTTTTACAAAGCGAAATAACAACTTAACTTCTGCTAAGTGAAACAAAGACTGCTCTGTGCGCATTCGCGCCAAAACGGTTACAAGTAAGTCAAAGATTATGACAGTCTCACAGAAATGAATACAGACAAGAACCATATCACTGTAATATATCGATACATCGGAGTACCTAAACATTACTAAAACCAAACGAGAATATTGTCACAAAAATATATCTGTTACTTCGCAGAAGGCCGGCCGCGGTGGCCGAGTGGTTCTAGGCACTTCAGTCCGAAACCGCGCTACTTCTACGGTCGCAGGTTCGAATTGCGCCTCGGGCATGAATGTGTGTAATGTCCTTAGGTTAGTTAGATTTAAGTAGTTCTAATTTCTAGGGGACTGATGACCTCAGGTTTTCAGTCCCATAGTGCTCAGAGCCATTTGAACCATTTTGAACTTCGCAGAAAAGTATTACGATATTAGTGGTATCTAGAACTGGGATTGCAGTGCCGCAATGGTCACGTAAATAAAGAACCATTTCAGTGGAAAGAAAGTAACGAGGGCGTACAGGGGAGAAAGGTAGACATTATTGTTGTTTCAGTTGATACGTAATTAATATTGTTTTCAAACTGGAGATGTTATTCATTTTCCTGCTAGAATGGGGAAGGTTATTCCTGAGTTGGATTCTTGCTACTGATCAGAACTTCAAGAAGGAGGCTGAGTTACGGGGTGGGACGGGAATGATTTTGCTCTGATGGGAATGAGTGTTTCTGTCCCGCTGTTCAGGCAGGAGCGTTAAGGCTGAGGACAGATACAAGGGACAGTGTACATTGATAAGACAGTAGGGAAGACAGATTGTAGAGGAATCTGTGCACTTGGCTGCATGCAGCCAGCATAACTGTGTACATGATGGAGGAAGTATGATCAAAGGGTCGAACATCATAGACATACCGAACGTAGGCGTTCATAATCTGTTCCACTCGCCATGGCGTTAAAAGACATCACTGGGAAACCATACTGTAATCAACAACTGAAATTATCAGCGATTATACAAGTTTCTAGTTCAGGTCAAAAGGGAAGGACTATTTATATTTTTCTTTGGCACGGAGAGATACTGTTACCGTCTTGTTGCACACTGCAGTTATGTTCACAATACATTTTAGATTTGCATCTATTATTCCTGCTAGACTCTTTGCTGAGGGATGGAAGTTGATATTTGTCCCATTTAAAGTTAGTTATGAAAGGGGTTCCCGATATTTCGTGCTGACGAGCTTATAATTAGCAACTGGGACCGCTTTGGTTTTGGAATGGTGGAGCCTTAAAGCTATATACTGCGCCCATATTGATAGTGCAGTTAAGTACTGAAATTCTGGAGATATGTCTTCAAGTTTATGGTTTTGCAGTTGGGTACAACTGGAGGTCAACAGCACACACGTAGTTTTTACGGTAACACAAAACTGATGAGAAATCATTGACATACAGTGCAAAGAGTATACGACATAATATCGAATCCTGGGGACGCCTGATCCTACCTGCCTTCATTGTGACGTCATGGTGCCGGACTTGACGCTTTGCAGGAAGACGTCAGGTACGAATGAAGCCAGTGCACTGAGACTTGGCGAGAAATTTAGGCTGCTAAGTTTGGGAAGCAAAATGACGAGATTGACAACGTCAAAGGCTGGTTCCCTCTTTCGCATCCATTGCAGGCTTCAGATCATCTATAAGCATTGTGAAGGCAGATGCTGTGTTGCATCGTTAACGGAAACCTAATTGGTGTTTGTCTTCAGGTGTTTAAATTAGCTGGTGGTGGATTATACATTGGTGGCCAAAATTAAAGCAACAAACGTAAATTTTGCAAGGTTGCATTTACTTTGGCATAAAACTGTATAAACACGTGGCAGTAAAGTAAAAACAATGTAAAGAATAAAAAACGTAAGCAACTGCAACATGCGTAAAGATAGACAAAAATGTTCTTCGTATTTTCCAACTTAATGGATTTGTACACAGATTACGAAGACTGATTAATGTGCTCAGTATGCGGTGTAACCACCTCTGGCAGCAACAGCGGCCTGACAACGACGCGCCATGCAGTGAACAATGGCATCAATCTCATACTGAGGCAACAACGCCTATGTTTCCCCATCTGCTTTCAAGTCTTGGAGGTGGTTGATGGATGCTCTGATGCAGCCTGTCTCCGCAGTGCCTCCCAGACATGCTCTAGGGGATTCAGACCGGAAGAGAGAGCAGGCAACACTATGCGTGCAGCATCATCTGTTTCCAAGAAAACATCAAACACCCTTGCTCTGTGAGGTCGAGCTTTATTGTCCATCATTAGAAACTCTAGGCCTACAGCATCTCGCAACAAACGCACGTGAGGTACCAAGATCACGTCGTGATACCTGACAACACTTAAACTTTACCGATTCACCCGTACAACTTCTTGAAGAGCTGTCTAAGTGCGCAGCATAATCCTGCCTACACCAATAGGTACCCTCCTCGATAACGGTCTCTTTCTACAATATTTGGGTCCCGAAATCCTCTTCCACTTTCCACCGAGACGCGAATCCGCCTAGAATCACTCTTGAGAGCAAATCGGGACTCATGTGTGAGAAGAACATTGGTCCACTGTTTATGCGACCAGGTGGAATGTTGACGACTCCGCTCTAGACGTTCCCTCCTGTGAAGGCGCGTCCGAGTTTTTCAATTCGAACGTCGGAATCAGGAACCAGGAAAGCAAGCCGCAGACTATCAGGATAATATCGGATGTGTTCCCAATTTTCATAAAAAAATAATAACGCCGACATGAGCTGAAAGAATATGCTTTTATTTAAAATGTTATATTGCCTTTCCTCTTACAAAAGGTTAGTGTTACAATATTCTTTACCATCATAGATACATATTTCACTTCAGGCTGAACATTATCATCAGCTTTAGGTTCACTACCACTTACAAAAACACTTACATAAAATGGATTTGTCTGAAAAACAGTATTACAGCAAGTCTCCGACCGTAAATGACACTCTGCCGAAGACTTTTGTACATCGTTTGCCTCGATACAAGACGCCCAGTGGATGCTGCGAGGTCATATGCCAGTACTGTGCAGTACTAATGCTGTACGGTTTTGCTCTTACAGCCGAATAACGGTCCTCTCTCTCTGATGTCACACATTGTCGGCCGTGTCCTGCTCTTTGGGATACAGTTTCGGTCTCTGTCACTGTCGCCGCATTCGAGAAACAACAGAACGATTCACAATAAGCCACCGGGCCACATCAGCTTGCGACTGTCCTGCTCCCATTCTTCCTATGGCTCTCCACTGCAGTGAGTCTGGTAGGCGTCTTCCCGTTGCCATACTGCATCCTTCCCTGTGCCATACTGCATCTACACGGCGATTGTGGATGTGAGATTTCCCGACAAATAATACCCCGTTTGATGGGTGCCTTGACGTCACTGCTGGCGTGGTTGCCGTTGACCGGGATGTCATCTTCCGTGCAGAACACGACCATATGGCCATCTGTTGACAGTTGGTATGATTATATCGTGACTTAGACACAGGACGGGGAAACAGAAGTTTGTTGCTTCAGTTTTGGAAAGCAGCGTAAAATCTAAGGCCTTGCACAGTGGTGAAAGAATGGAAATAGGTCGGTAATCAGAGGATGCTGTAGCGATGTCCTTTTTAGGTAGTGGCTTAACTAGTCCCTGCTTCCAAGGCTTAGGGAATGTCATCTTCCGTGCAGAACACGACCATATGGACATCTGTTGACAGTTGGTATGATTATATCGTGACTTAGACACAGGACGGGGAAACAGAAGTTTGTTGCTTCAGTTTTGGAAAGCAGCGTAAAATCTAAGGCCTTGCACAGTGGTGAAAGAATGGAAATAGGTCGGTAATCAGAGGATGCTGTGGCGATGTCCTTTTTAGGTAGTGGCTTAACTAGTCCCTGCTTCCAAGGCTTAGGGAAAACATTGTCGTTAATGAGTGGTTTAAGATGTCTGTTATAGTGGGCAGTAGTGCGTCAATAATAAGCTTCATCATTTGGACTTTAATGCCACCGTATCGAGTAGATGATGATCCGATAAGCATGACTGATTTTTTACGTTATTTTTAGACGGGATTTTTCGTCACTGCCGTCGTTGGTCCCCATATAGTAGTAGACCATAAGTCTCTGTTTCATTTACGGTTCAATTGTGGATGTAAGTAATATGTAGTACCGGCTTAGTTCTTCAGTTGGGTCAACGGCATCAGCATTATCTTTGATTTTTCCTACACCAAGACGACGCAACTCTTCCGGTAGGATAACTGGCCTAAGTCTCTCGTCCTTTAACGTATAGACATGCCTGACTTTAAAATCTACAATTTGTGTTACTATTTACTATGGAGCTGTTTCCTGCATTGGTATATTAGCTTTGACTTTATAACACATTATACATACCGAAATATATTAGTTCAATGTGTTTTTGAATTATGAACGCTACTATTTATTTTTATTTTAATGATGGAAGAATGTTACATATGCTGAATTAATGTGCTGGTCAATGACGTGCGCACATGTCACATATCAGACTGTATAGTTTTTCCCAAACACTTTGTTTCTTCTTCCACATTACTTTTATGTCATTCATACCAATGTTGACAAAGTGCTCCTTGCGGCGCCAGGTATGTGTCGGTTTTATGATGTTATGTTGTTGTTTTCGCTATCTTTGATGGTGCTGCTTGTAATGTAACACTCTCACAGTTTTTCTTTTGTCGCCGCTTTTTCCTTTTCCTACTTAGGCCCCAAGGTGATGTGCAAGGCAGATCTAATCAGGCAGTCTAAATAAAAGTAGTTGTGATCCATAAGGTGTTTCTTCATTTATTACAGTAACAGAGATTGTGGTTTCTGAGAGGTGGCGTCGATTACGAAATTTTTTTATGTTGTTCACGAATATTGTACCTTCTCTGATGGCAATAGTTAATGTCTGATGAAGGTCTTGTAAGCCGTAAACCGCTACTAAAATAAATAAATACTGTGTAACATACATAACGTGTTTTTTTCATATGTAATCCTAAATATTTTGATTATTTTTTCTAATTTCTAGTTTGCATGGTCAGCAAACATTCACTACTTTCTTTGATATTCTGTCATCATAAAGCTGCTGCGAAGGTATCTGTAAAGCTAAAGAATATCATTAAAATTGCATTTAATCCAAGAAAATATTTTATGCGTGCCTACCGAGCAAAAATTCAAATATAGAGCGTAATACATCAGTGAATGACGGTAGTATTTTTTTAAGATAAATTATTCCCACTTACTGGAGGCAGAATACAGTCTGCGTTGTTCTTACTTTTTTTGGTCAGCTATGGAAAAGCGATGCCTGTCGTCAGTCTAGCACAGATGGTTAAAGACGTGCCCGAAATAACTGAAAGTGACCTCTTACATCATGCAAGTTAGGCTTGGGAAAATAAACACCCAAAGCGCATAAAAGAAAATTTCATTAGCAAGACTCGTTGCTCTTGGGGGACAAGTAATCAGATAAGGGAACAAGCTAAAAGGGGAGCAACCAAATTAATTCTGGAGTGCCCTCCCGCAGAACGCACAAACTTCATACATTAAGTTTTCACGTTACGTTAATTATCATAAATTCTTGTATTTCTGTGCATCTTTTTGCATGTAACGGACTCCTTTAGGAGCAGTCTTCTTATGTTCGTTTTCCATGAAGGGTGACGTCTTTCATTTGTTCTTAACATGCTACTACTGAGAGCAAATTAGTAGTTACAATGTAGTTAATCTAAGTGCGTGTAGATTATATGCTCACTTAGTAGATAAGAAATAGTTTGCTATAAGCAGTGAAAATAGCATTTAATTAAAGACTTATTACGACAGTGTACTATTAAGGCGGGTAAATTTATTTTTGGTAATGGTAATAGACATACGTGCAGCAATAGAAAACGACTTGTGCGTGTGTGTGTGTGTGTGTGTGTGTGTGTGTGTGTGTACGTGTAGAAAATGGAACTGTTGCTTTTAATGTCGGTTTTTAGGATATCAAAAGCGGAGAACAGTTCGTTATGAACATAAAACATGGAAAAACAGACAGTGAGGACATAGAAGGGTAGATGGGTGTGTGTGTGCTAGAAATAACTATGCGAGGGGAACTTCTACCGTAAAACGAAGCAGTAAACGTCTGCCCGCCACGTACACAATCCAACCACAGTGAACGTTGAAGTCCAGGTACAAGTAATGTTGAATCAAATAGAAAAAGCTAGAAAACATTTACCTGTACACTAATACCTCACAAACAACTTTATAATGTGTAGCGGAGGGTTCTTTCCGCACCAATGTCACATTATGAGAGATAAGAGAAATTAGGGCTCATTCTGAGACATGTAGACCGTCGTTTTTCCCTCGCTCTATTTGCGAGTGGAATAGGAAAGGAAACGGCTGGTAGTGGTACAGGGTACCTCTCCCACGCGCTCTACAGTGGTTTGCGGATTATGTTATGTAGATGTAGATTTAGATTTCGATGCTGTTACGATGACTGGGAGTACGGTGAGCTGGGTTCCATCAATTTACTGGTCTAATTTAAGAGCAAATCTGCTTCAGATCTGTATCAGATCCGTAGACAGAATTTTACTTTCCAATCCGCAGACTGCTCCACGACTCTCAGTACACAAATTTTAGATTATTTAGGTTCATATTTGACTGTGAGGTATGGGCTACGTTTAAACCTGCGGCTAAGCCCTCTTTTTATTCGCAGTACCTTTCTCGTGCGCCTGTCGAATCACGGCGGTTCTTTCCCACCCGTCAATATTTTGCTCGGCACACATTCTTCTAAGGTGTACTCCGCAATACTGTTTAGCTTTCTCAATTTTTTCTCACCATTTTCAGTCTCAGAGCTGAATGTTTGGTGTTGAATGCTCGGGTAATCTGAAACCTGTTTCTTCTCTTTATATTTCTACTTACACCTGTAGTTACTGCTGCTACAATGGTACTGCGATCACTGAACCCAGCTCTACATTAATGACTGCCTAACACACCTTTAACACTTACATTCATCTGAATGATTTCGGATTTGGATTCTGTACTAATCTAAATAGGTATTTATATACTAAGATGGTATCTGTCCTTTCGGACTTGTCCGAAAGAACAGATACCATCTTAGTATATACATAGTTAAGGTTCACCGGCCACTTGACCATCTTCTTCTTCTGTTCGAATGCACAAACAGTGCCCGAACTCTTACGGGAATCGGCAACGCGCAGTGAGTATAATGGGCAGGGGCACTACGAATGTAATGCGGGACAATACGTTGAGAATGTGGGTTTCGCGGGAGGCGTGCCAGAGATGAACCCCTGCAGTCGTACAATCCTTTGTGTCCTCGGTGACTCAGATGGACAGAGCGTCTGCCATGTAAGCAGCAGATCATGGGTTCGAGTCCCGGTCGGGGCACACATTTTCATCTCTCCCCGTTGACGTATGTCAACGCCTGTAAGCAGCTAAGGGGATTCATTTCATTGTAACTAAATAGGTATTACCGTGTTCTGTGCGGCAAAAAAACACATCTACGCCACTGGTGCCTAGTCTATTTTTGTGATACACGCTGAGGTCGCACAAGTCATGGGATTCCTCCTAATATAGTTTCGGACCTCCTTTAGCCCAGCTTAGCGCAGCAACACGGCGTGCCATGGACTTAACAAGTCATTGGAAGTCCCCTGCAGAAATATTGAGCCATGCTCCATCTACAGCTGTCCGTAACTGCGAAAGCGTTGTCCCATAAATATTCGATGGGATTCATGTAGGGCGATCTGCGTGGCCAAATATTCACTAGAATTGTCCAGAAAGTTCTTCAAACCAACCGCCAATAATTGAGGCCCAGTCATATGGCTCATTACCAACCGAAAAAATTCCATTTTTGTTTGCGACATGAAGTCGATGAATGGTTGCAAACGGACACCAAGTAACCGAGGATAACAATTTGAAGTCAGTGATCAATTCATTTGGTCCAGAGGACCCAGTCGATATCGTGTACATACAGCCCACATCATTATGGAGCCACCATCAATTTGCACAGTGCCATGTTGACAACTTGGAACCATGCCTTCGCGGGATCAGCGCCACACCCCAGCCCTATCGTAAGCTCTAGTTCTTAGTAACAGAAATCGGGACTCGTCTGACGAGGCAACGGTTTTCCAGTCGTTTTGGGTTCAACCGAAATAGTCAGAGCCCAGGAGACGCTCTGCGAGCGAGATCGTAGAGTTAGCAAGGGCATTCGCGTCGGTCATCTATTGCCGCAGCCATTAACGCCAAATATCGCCGCACTGGTCCAAGGGATACATTCGTCGTACTTCTCACATTGATTTATGCGGTTATTTCACACAGCGTTGCTTGTATGTAACCACTGATATCATACGCAAACGCCGCTGCTCTCTGTCGGTAAGTGAAGGCCGTCGGATAGTGCGTAGTGCGTGGTGAGAAGTAATGCCTGATATTTGGTATTCTTGGTACACTCTTGACACTATGGATTTCGGAACATTAAATTCACTAACGCTTTCCAAAACTGAATTCTTAATTCCCGTCGTGTGGCAATAATAACGCCGGGAGTCTTTTCACAAGGATCATCTAAGTACAAACGACAGCTCCTCCAATGTGTTGTGTATGGGATAATACCGATTTTTGTGTATTGTATATCGCTGTCCCATGATTTTTGTCACCTCAGAGTGCAGATGCTGCAAAAAATTGTAAAAACGCCGCAAACGCAACACATACCCTTTCTGACGCAGTGTAGGAAAGCCGTTGGCATTCAAAACAGCTTACGGACGGCTCGGAATGGATAAGTAAAGCCCTGTTTGGTTTTCAGGGGAATCTTGTACCATTCTTCCTGCAAAAGAGTCGCAACTTCAGGTAACAATGATGGGTGTGAATAGCGATAATGCACCATTCTCTCCAATGTACACAACAAAGACTCAATAAAATAGAGATCTGGTGACAGTGGTGGCCGGGGAAGATGCAACAGTTCATCTTCGAGCTCTTGAAACCGGTCTTTTGCGATGTGAGTCATGTAACAGAGGCCCTGTCGTTGTCGTCTTGGAACACTGCGTCACCACTGGAGAACAAACTCTGTACCATGGATGGACAGGATCAGCCTTAATGGTCACATAATCCTTAGGAGAAATGCGACCTTCAAGAGTATAAAAAGATAGTTCAACTGGCTCTGAGCACTATGGGACTTAACTTCTGAGGTCATCGGTCCCCTAGAACTTAGAACTACTTAAACCTAACTAACCTAAGGACATCACACACATCCATGCCCGAGGCAGGATTCGAACCTGCGACCGTAGCAGCAGCGGAGGTTCCGGACTGAAGCACCTAGAACCGCTCGACCAAAGCGGCCGGCTGAAGAGTAACCATGGGTCCCATAGAATACGAAGATATGGTTATCTAACTCATCACCGAACCCCGCCACGTTTCAGTCTTGATACGTAAACTCGGCCAAAAGTTGGGAACAGTGTGCAACAAGACTACTCCCACGAAATTCTTATTTTCTGGCCGCTGACCATAGAGGGAAACCAAACTGGTTTGGAATCGGAAGAAGGCAGCAGTAATCAGAAGCCGTCATGTTTACCGCGATCTTCAAAAGCTGAATGCGTACAATTAGCAACTGTGCTACAAGTTAGATGATGTGTCAACTGAACGCGAGCGGAGACACAGTTAAGGGAAAGGAAAAGTAACGGTGAACAAGCGTAAATGCAATGCGAGGAAGAGTGGAACAGAAGTTAGAAATTCTTAAGTGAGACGAGGATGTTTTATACATTACTTTATGATTGCTACTTCGAGAAGTTCAAGTACTTTTGATGAGACTAACAGTCAGGGGACGGGGGCATGACCTTCGATTCGAGCACCTCTGTATTAACCCTCATTTATCGTGTTTTGCATGCTGAATAATTACAAAAACTATTTCAGAAACCTCAGTCTCAATTAGGGCCATAAAATGTAAAATACTGAGAAGATACGTTGTAAGGTTATCATTAGCAAACTCAATATTTTCTTCTCTTATCTGTGCATCTTTATGTCTGTATGTGAAGGTGGAAACTACTGAAGGGATTCTGATACGGTTTCCACTAAACAAGTAGACAGATACCCGCGGAAGGTTTGTTTGAGTAATTAATGCCACTACAACAGACAAATCATGCGGCCGTAGATACGTAGTACTACCAACGCGAAGTCAGGATACGTCGCTAGTACTAACATAAAGAAGTACGATTTTCTGAAGGTATATTTAATAAAGTGACAGAACACATAACGGAAGAACATCAAAGTGATAAATAATGTGACGATTTCTTTGTTAATGATTCTTCATGGACATCTACATACATACTCCGCAAGCCGTCATGTGTTTGGCGGAGGTTACATTGTACGACGCAAGCCCTTCTCTATCCTACTCCACTCGCAAATGATTGTCTCTATACTTCCGTATCTTCTCATCTTGTCTTCGTTATCGTCACACAAGATGTACGTTATTGGCAGCAGAAGCGTTCTGCAATCTGTCAAAAATGTCGGTTCTCTAATCTTTCTCAACTGTGTTTCACAAAAAGAACTTCTTTCCTCCAGGGATTCCCATTTCAGTTTACGAAGACTTTCTGTAACGCTCGCGTGCTGCTAAAACATATCGATAACGATTCAATCAACACGCCATTGAATTGTTTCGAGATCGTAGTTTAATCCAAAATGGTAGTGATACCAACTACTCGAGCAGTATCAACAAGTGGTCACTCATGTTTTCCGTACGGCAATCTCCTTCACAGTAAAGCTGTGCTTTCCTAAAATTCTCCCAGTCGACCGATTTCGAACATTCACCTTATCCACAACCGACCTTACATGCTCGTTCCATTCCATATCACTTTGCATAGTTACGCCTAGATGTTTAATCGATTTGACTGTGTCAAACAGCACGCTAATAATACTCTATTCGAATATTACAGGGATCTTTTTTCTACTCTACTTACGCTTTTAATATTTAGAGCAAGCTGCCCTTTATCACAACAAGTAAAATTTGTAGAGAATATCAGATCAAAAACCTTTCAGACGTCTAAATTTCCAGCTGCCGGCAGGTGATGTTTAAAGTGACCGCTGTCTCAAAGATATGCACATAGCAGTCTTTGGACGCTGGCCCATATTTCGACAGGAATCGAGGCTTGAATCTTCCTACACGTCGGTCAGGGGCCCTGAAGACGGCCTAATATACGGCCAAAACTGGCAGCCTAATAAAATAACACTTTGGAAATTTATACGGCTGAAAGCTGTTTTATTTGACATTCTGTACTGGACAGCCGACGGCCAGAACAATCTCTGAAAAGATATAGAAAGATGCAGACAGATACACAGAGTAAAAATTGTGTCAGAGTTGTCCTGATCCCTACTGCAGTCCTCAGTGACCACAGCGTCTTCAGCAGGCAGTCGCAGACTGCTGCTCACGCTATCTATCAGATGATTTACAAGGGTTACCCAGAAAGTAATGCACCGCATTTTTTTCTCAGTAAAAAACAATGATACGAATGCGAAACGGTACGTATATATTATTTGAAGTCTCCTGACTGAGCACGCCAATTTTCCGTCACTTACGACGGATGGCGTACCTGCAAGACAGTTTAAAAATATGTGACTGTAGGCTTTCCCGGCGTAAACTATTAATGAAGGTTTCTCGGGTCTCCAGCAGGGTGGTAGCGTTGATAACTCGCGACGTTTCGGGAAGTGTCATACTACCCATCTTCTGGCGAAGATGATATCACCAAGCCACATTGTACTCGGCAGGAATAAAGGTGTTATGAATTAATAATGTTTCTTTGGCGTTTCTGACGCGTCCACAGTCATTTCCTAGCATCCTGACAACTGGAGAGGTCACCGCTCGGCCTCCAGTCCACTGTAGGCGACCAGGACCACTGGGGCGCCTACAGTATTTTGAGGAAATATGATGTGAAACGTATTTCTCGACCACCATCTAAGAGTTGGATCATTTTAGCTTCTGTAAAGGATTACCTTGTTTTGCGCAAAGTACCATACTCCTTGCAGTTGTGGCATGTCATACACTCGTCAGAGTGTCAGCACTGTGGAGGACCGGTGTACTGAGCATAAGCGTCACATAGATTCTGGATTCTCTTAACAGTAACTGGGATAGTGTTCTAATGGATGGAGTTGAAATTAAATTAGCAGGTATCACTCTAAACAGACATGAAAGTGTTTGCTAAATTCTGAGTGGATTCCTGCTTCCTCTCTAACAAAAAAAAAAAAAAAAAAAAAAAAAAAATGAAGGACAGAATTAATGCTACCCCATCAGTTGGTTCACTATCGCTGCCTCATCAGTTGGTTATTAATTTTCACTATCGATAATGTCTGACGCCCGTCTTATATATATTGGAAATACACATGACCAAATATGACCGACGTCAGACATTATCGATTGTGAAAATTAATATACTAAATATCATGATGGTACAACGAGAAAAATCTCATTACTCCGGGCCCCAGTCAATAGACTGGGATCGTCGTAAGCATTGGATTCCAGGGGCTCACGGACATCATAAGAATCGGAGCTTCTCAAACTCCCTCAAGACCAAACGCGAACACTGCATCGGCACACTCTACGTGAACACACTGATGAAGACAGGAAAGATGAAGCAACTCACAGACACTCTCGAAAAATTTCAAATCAAAATATGTGCACTGCCATCGAGACAACTGAAAAATCTACGGCTTTTTGGCACAGGATTTGCAGTACACAGGTCCATCACGGACACCGTAATCGACTTTTCGTCACCGAACGAAAGAATTTGCACCATCACAGTGAAATCAGCCAACAAATTCTACACAATAATCAACGCACATGCACCGACTAATGACTACAACAGGGAAAACTCGGACGAAATTGATGACTTCTGGGCGACAATGGAAGAAACTATGAGGAAAATTCCTGCACATAGGGTCAAAATAATACTCGGAAAAGAAAAGATATACAGACATACCACAGGAAAACATACTGCACACAAGGACATAAACAAAAATGGAAAACACCTGATAGACTTTTGCAAAAGTCACGACCTCGCCACTATGTCAACAAAATTCAAGAAACCAACACGGAAACTTACAACATGGAAATTCCCCAGCGGAAAGCAAGAACTATAAATCGACCACGTAATAGTCCAGAAAGACTCACAAAAAGAAATTTAGAACATAGACATACGTAAAGGCTACTTCGACTCAGATCACCACCTGCTACAGATCAGGATTCGTCTTTTCCCAAGAGAAAGCTCCAGAAGAATAAAATTGTTAGACCAGATCCAGAATACCTTACTATAAACCAGACAAAAATATTAGACAAAATTAAAATGGAGAAAACGACAGACTGGACACAAATTTCAGGAAGAATCCGAGAGGCCATGAAACTAGCACAAGCACCACGCACAAGGAAACACCGTTGGTGGAACCACACATGTGACCAAGCTATTGACCGACGAATCAGTGCATGGAAAAAATTTAGTAGCCATAAATCCCAAGAGAATTGGATGAACTTCCTGAAAACACAGAAACAATCAAGCAAATATGATAAACGGCGACTGACGGAGATCGAATCGGACTTCACGAAGAACAATACAAGAAACTTCTACAGAACGTTCAGAGAAAATATGACTGGATATCAACCACCCAACTTGTGCTTCAGAAGACCAGATGGAACCCTAGAAACCAATACCAAAAACAAAGGTGACATTCTGGCAAAGTACTTTGAAAAACTCCTCAACACTGCCCCCCTCCCCCCCGCCCCACTGTCGAAGAAATGATGACAGAAACGAGCACGTACATTGCAGATAGTGAACCTCCTAGTCTACAAGAAGTTAAAGAAATAATCAAGTCACTCAAGAATGGTAGAGCACCAGGAGAATACGGTATCATCGCGGAAATCTGGAAGTTACAAGACCCAGAACTCACCAAAGACATCCACAGGATCTTGGAAGGTATCTGGTGGTTCATGAAAATTCCTGACGACTGGAAAACTGCCCTGATACACCCACTACATAAAAAAAGTGACAAGACTGACCCGAACTACTACCGGTCACATACAAGATCCTCTCTAAAGGTTTAGTAAACAGACTAGAATGCCAGACCGACCACTGGATTGGGGAATACCAAGCAGGCTTCCGTAAAGGGCGGTCTTTCGCGGAACAAATTTGGAACCTGAAAATGATTTTACAACACAAACAGAACCTGATCATTACCTTTGTCGATGTCAAAAAGGCGTACGACTCTATCGACCGGAAAACTCTCTTCAAAATTCTAGCAGAACACAAAGTAGACAACAAAACACAGACCATCATAGAGCAAACCTTGACCAGCACGACCTCCAAAGTAAAGTTCTGTGGGGAACTATCAGAGCCCTTTGAAATTCGCACAGGTGTCCGACAAGGCGATGGCCTCTCACCTCTCCTTTTCAATGCAGGTAATAAAAGAATGGGAAACATCACAACAGGGGATAACCCTGGGAAACCTGCAGATTAAATGTCTGATTTATGCAGACGATTTGGCGATTGTCACGAAAGGTATAAACGAAACAAAAGACGCTATTGAAAAACTACACGAAATCGCTTCTGAAACTGGACTACAGATCTATTACGAAAAGACACAGTTTATGAGCACAAAGAAACTATCTCTGAACACAAAATACGGCACGATTTACAAAACGGCAAACTTCAAATACCTTAATGAAACACTACAAATGAGCGGACATAACAGATACTCAAACGAAGAAAGAAAAACTAAACTCGACAAGGCATACAAAGTAGTGTGGAATCATTACAACAAGAAATCTGTATCACAAAAAAACAAATTACGCCAGTACGACACGGTGGTGCTCCCCGAGGCACTATATGCAGCACAGGACACACTAATCCTAGGGCATACACGTATCAGACAACTAGAAAAAGTAGAACGGAAAATACTTATGAAAATATTTGCCGCAACTAACAACAATGGAAAATGGATCAAGAAACCTACAGAGGAACTATACAAACATACGGAGACAATCACATAAAAGATTAGAAAACGCAGACTACAATTCTATGGACACCTATACAGAATGCCATCACACAGACTGACCGAACAGATCTTTGACTGGGTAACCACTAGAAACAACAAATGGGTGGCAGAGGTAAAAAACGACCTGAACTAACTCAACATAACAGCAGACACAATATACGACAGAATAAAATTCAGAAACATCATTAAGAAAAGCAAACTACATGAGATGCACTGTGACAAACGAACAGGCGTAAAATGGACCGAAGAGCGCAAGCAAGATCACAGCCGGAAGATGAAAGAAATATGGGCAACCAAAAAGGCAACCAAGATGAAGCCGAAGACACGAAGACGACAAGAAGCCTGGACAGAGGACCGGAAACAGAAACACAGCGAGCGAATGAGGAAAGTTTGGGCAGCAAGGAAGGCAGCAAAAGGAATTGGCCATGTAGTTTAGTCCAACTGCGTTTTTTAAGGGTAAAACACCAATAACAGGAGACACAATAAACGACAGAATAAAATTCAGAAACATCAATAAGAAAAGCAAACTGCATGAGACACACTGTGACAAACGAACAGGCGTAAAATGGACCGAAGAACGCAAGCAAGATCACAACCGGAAGATGAAAGAAATATTGGCAACCAAAAAGGCAATCAAGATAGATGACAGGCTGTTCACCTTTCGAAATATCGGCGGATGCCGACGACGTCACCCGACCGCATAGCCGTAAGTTATTTGAATTAAGGATCATCCTTTATTGGACAACCCTCATATACTGAATTTGTGGAACACGTTATCCGTGAAATAAGATGTACCACAGTGGGAAAACAGTCAACACTGGCTACAAATGAGTCTCGTTTACAGCCTTTAGAAGTTCTTAAGCCAAATAACATTTAGATATCTCTGCTGAGATGGTGACATAGAATCCGTATTTCTTCCTTTTTACTGCTACTTGGGTGATGAATTTAAATAGAACTAGTCAGGTAACATAATTACAGTGAAATTATCTACGTGTTAGCAGCTGGATCAAGTTGCCGGCATAGGAATACAGCACTATTAAGATGCGCTACAAATCATTGCTTCAGGAAACTAAAAGAATACACTGGAAGAGGTTTGTTCGAAGGCAACTGCAATTTGACATATGAGGAAGACGATATACGCTACTGAATTCGTAAAGAGGACGCCTCAATGACGGCTAGATGGGGGGAGTCAGTAGAATACCTGCTATCCGCCCTACTTCCTGATGACGACACACTTAAATACTGAAATACACACACAACTTGGAAGTGATTTGGATAACGAATACGACAATCAGATGTTGGTGATGCCTTTCGCTCAAGAACAAGTTGCTATCACAGTTTCTAAGCTCAAAACTGGAAAGGCACCTGGTCCGGAAGGAGTTAACTCTGAGGTCGCGCGGGTGGGAGGTCCAATGATAGTACCATATTTGACAGCATTATTAATGGAGACGTTGCGAATAAGTAGGATCCCGGAGATATGGAAAACAGCTAGAGCAGTAGTGATTAAAAAGGGAAAGGATAAAGACCTGGCATCACCGTCAAGCTGTAGACATATTTGCTTATTAAACGTTCTGGCCAAAATTCAGGATCGTCTGCCCTGTGTCCGGTTGCTGACGCACGTGGATCCCTTGCATCTAAATCAGTGTCAGTATGGGTCCATAGAAGGGATTTGCGTAGATGTTGCGACTAACAGACCTCTTCAGACTGTAGAAAATTCGACAGAAAAGTATCAACTTGCGCTCATGATTGACATCGCAGGCACATTCGGTGATCTTTGGTGGCCTGCGATGCTAGGCAGTTACAAAACAATACTGCGACGAATTCCGTGGAGTGTACTTTTCAGGCTCACCGCTGCCTTCCGCACTACATTTGTCGAAGGATTACTGATGATTCTCGGGGTATGTCCGATGCGTCTTATGGTACGTTATAGGGTAGCACTGTATTGGTTGGGGGCGTGGACAATATGATAGCGTGTTACGGGATCTCAGGATTTCATATTACTGATGCCAGCCGTCGTGACCGAGCGGTTCTAGACGCACTGCTGCTACGGTCGCAGGTTCGAATCCTGACTCGGTCATGGATGTGTGTGATGTCCTTAGGTTAGTTAGGTTTAAGTAGTTCTAAGTCTAGGGCACTGATGACTTCAGATGTTAAGTCCCACAGTGCTCAGAGCCATTTGAACCGTATTACTGATCAAAAACATTTACGAGCGTGGAAGTGAGATGAATGGGAGTATGACTGGGACGTTAGAAGAAGTGCAAGCGGGCTTGCCATATATTCCCAATCATCAGGAACAGGTTCAACAAGGCGGCATTGCCCCTACTCGAGATATGGTGTATCTTCAACAGATCATGATCCATATCCCAAACAGTTGCATCGAATAGAATGAGGATGTTTTACGTGACGATCATTTTGGCTTTAGGAAAGGTAAAGAAACCAGAGAGGCATTAAGGACGTTGCGGTTGATAATGGAGGGAGGAATAAAGAAAAATCAAGACACGTTCACAGGATTTGTCGACCTGGAAAAAGCGTTCGACAATACAAAATGGCGCAAGATGTTCAAAATTGTGAATAATATAGGGGTAAGCTATAGGTAGAGTCGGGTAAATTATAATTTGTACAAGAGTCAAGAAGGCATAATAAGAATAGACGACCGAGAACGAAGTGCTTGTATTAAAAAGGGTGTAAGACAGGAATGTAGTCTTTCGTCCCCACTTTTCGATCTGTACATCGAAGAAGCAATGGTGGAAATAAAAGATAGGTTCAGGAGTTGGAAATTGAAGGTGAAAAGATATAAATGATACGATTCTCTGATGGCATTGTTATCCTGAGGGAAAATGAAAAAGAATTACATGATCTGCTGAATGGAATGAACAGAGTAATGAGTACAAAATGTGGACTGAGAGTAAATCGAAGAAAGATGAAAGTAATGAGAAGTAGCAGAAAGGAGAACAGAGAGAAACTTAACATCAGTATTGATGGCCACGAAGTTCAAATGGTTCAAATGGTTCTGAGCACTATGGGACTTCTGTGGGACATCTGTGGTCATCAGTCCCCTAGAACTTAGAACTACTTAAACCTAACTAACCTAAGGACATCACACACATCCATGCCCGAGGCAGGATTCGAACCTGCGACCGTAGCAGTCGCGCGGGGCCACGAAGTAGATGAAGTGAACGAATTTTACTCCTTAGGCCGCAAAATAACAAATGACGAACGGAACAAGGAGGACATCAAAATCAGGCTAGCAAAAATGGCATTCCTGGCCAGGAAGCGTCTAATAGTGTCAAACATAGGCCTTAATATGAGGAAGAAATTTTTGAGAATGTTCATTTGTACACAGCATGGTGTGGTTGTGTGGTAGTGAAACATGGACTGTGGGAAAACCGGAACAGAAGAGAATCGAAGCATTTAAGATGTGGTGTTACAGAAAATGAGGTGGATCAATAAGGAATGAGGAGGTTCTGCGCAGAATAGGAGAGGAAAGGAATATGAGAAAAACATTGAGAAGGACAAGGGACAGGATGATAGTACATCTGTTAAGAGATTGGCGAATGATTTCCGTTGTACCAGAGAGAGCTGTAGAGGGAAAAAACTGTAAAAGAAGACAGAGATCGGAATACATAGAACTGGTAATTGAGGACGTAATTGCAAGTGCTACTCGGAGATGAAGAGACTGACACAGGAGAGGGATTCGTGGCCGGTTGCATCTAACCAGTGAGAAGACTCATGACTGAAAAAAAAAAAAGGATTTAATGACACACTAACTCGTGAATATGGAGAGGAAAGTTTCGCTGATCATGTCTAGTTGCCTCCTTTTTTCAGGTAAAGAGAGACTGTAAACAGTTTGCCTGCAAACAATCGTAAGGGACGAAAACTTATGGACGACAGTTAATATGACTGCACATAGAATATCTGAAAGCTAACGGCTTTGCTTTCATTCAGTTTGATCAAGTGGAAGCTCTGAATATCAAATAACGTCAACAAACCACAAGAAATATTTTCTCAATTACAAACGCTGATAGGCACATATAATTTTAATTAAGTAGGAAACTTAAAGAAACATTTAAAAAAAAGGGAAGAAAGAAAGTATGCTATCGTCACCCACACAGGTATGCGCAAAGTCGAGGATTTCCAGGGCGCGCACGGACCAGTGTGGGCAATGTAGCATAGTGTAGCAACAGTAGGTTTCGAAGTAGGTATAGTTGTTGTTAGTCGGCCAACCTCGAGTAATTCCGAGGCTGCCGGTAACATATCTAGTAATATGAGCTGGAAGGTATTCACTTGAAACATGAGTTAATCCCTTTTAATTTTTTAAATTCATTCTTATTTTCAATTTTATGTTTTATTTCTACGTCAGTAGTATCAATAGTAGGTGTTAACATATTTTATAGCCACATAAAAGATATAAATCATTGTGTATCACCATGATTATTGTGTATGTACAAACTATTTGGAGTTTCCAGATAACAGGTCAGAAATTCGTGGCAATAAACGGAAAATGGACTGAACTGCTAGTGTAGGACAGGTTAGGGTACTCACTTGACCTCCAGAGCGAGCGCAATGATGCCTGCAGCGAGGGGCGCTGCGGCAGACGTGCCCGTGTGCCGGATGGTGCACGAGTTGCGCAGGTCTGTCGTGGCCTGCACACAGAAAAGTATGTGGGTTATAGCGAAGCATTCAAGGAGGCCAATGAATGCATAGCGTGAATTAACCAACGGAACGGCGCTGATGTTGACCGTTCTGCTTGGCAAGGGCGTCGCCTGATTTTTCACATTGAATTAGACGGAAGGGTTCCAGCCAGCCTGATTATCATCCAGGTGTACCTACAAAGTACGTAAACAAACAATGTGCGACGATAATCTCATAATATGCGTAGGGACATCATAAGGTAAATTTACACGTGTGTCGTCCCACGTTGAGGCCGTTGCCCCACAAGAATAGCGCATTGTCAGAAGACAGCACATACTCCAGGTTTCCTGCAGACATAATCTTGCTGCGACGAGGATAACATGTGCATTACAGTGCGCGAGTGAAATGGATAGGCAACTGGAAACGTATTCTAAAGCGGGAAAGTAAGATACCTGCGGGGAAATACGCCTCAATTGTACACAGATTTACCGTGAAATTCTCACGGTATGTAGACCAGTTGGTATGTCACACCTAGCCGTAATGAGGTGGTGTCACAGGTTGAGAGGCTGCACAGACTGGGTGATGCTGATCGGGAGCAACGGACATCGTCACCGACCACAGACGACAGTGTCAGGCAGTCGAGGAAGAGATTCGCAGCAGTCGCGCAGTGACTATGGCAGACATTGCCCTGCAGATGCGCATTTCAATAGGCAGTACTCACTCCATCCTTCCAGATGGTCTGCAGTATCGGAAATTGCGGTCACGCCGGATTTCGCGATCACTGTCAGCTGCACGCGAATGCGTCTCTAGAGTTCCCTGTGCGTTACTCCGTGGACGACAATGATTTTCGACGCCGCATCATCATGGCCGACGAGACATGGGTCCATCGTACAACACGTGCAACGAGGAGAGCGTCTATAGAGTGGAGATTCACCTCTCCGCCTACACGATAGAAATGCAAGGTTGCGCCATCAGCAAGGGAGGTCATGGCTAACGTTTTCTTCGAATGTGAAGGAGCTGTGGACGCAGAGTTTATGGGAAGCGGCACAACCACCATTGCTAATTCGTACTGTGCAACACTCACATTGCTGCGCAACACGACAAAGAAGAAGAGGCTTGGAAAATTAAGCAAAGGAATTATCTATTACACATGGTATGTTGATGATACCACAGTTTTCAAATACGATGAATGACAAGCGAATTTCACTGAAAGGCCATGGGAATCAATTGAGTAGTAAACAGGGCAGAGTGTCACTGTGTAGAGCACTGAATTCAAAAGTAGAGGGATCGTGAAGCAAGTAACGTTAGAATAGGTAACATACCACGTACTTAAATCAGGAAGCGGGATACTTTGCGTCTAAGATATGCAGAGATCGTTAAATATTCGTTGGCGCTTCAAAGTAGCGCAATGAAATGTAACACAATAGCTCAAATCTTCCGATGTACAGAAACCTTAAAATCAAATGTAAACACAAATCTATAAGGGATAGTCAAATGAAAATGAGACACACCGACAAAAGTAATTAAACTATTCAATATGTCAAAAGTTTCACATTACACCATCGACACTGCCATAACCAGGACGTGAGGTCTTCCCATAAAACAGAATTTCGCACTCTCCCGACATGCAGCATTGCTCAGATCAGCCACATACACCCACACATATCCTACATAGGGGCACCCAACATCACACTACCTCCCGCCACGACACGTAAACAATGGCAGGAAAGAAAGACACTGGTCTGCCACTCCCCCACTGCACTCATGGAACCACCTGACATGAGCCAAACGTGCATCCTCAGCTGTTAATAAATTTTCTCCACTCTGAGACAAGACGAACAATGCTTTCATTGGGAAATGGCCCACATGTTGTCAAGTTTGGTTCGACTACGCTGCAGAAGTTCCGCTGATAAGCCGTCACACATGCTCCACACAATCCCGGTTTCCACACTTGTCTGATGATGTCACGAGCCGACCGTTGCATGCACACGTAAAAATAGTTCTGATATCTGAGCTAGTTTGTGATTATATCTGCTCTCTAAGTGGTTGTAGCCTTTGACGATGTCCACTGCACTGGAAGATGAAACATTGGGCAGATAAAAATGCCTTGTTTTCCAGTTTCAGCATTGTGTCGACACAGCAGCAGCAATGATTTTTATATTTCGTTAAGCGTTTATTGTCAGAACTGTCACAATTGCAGTAATGTATATCTGGCGACTAGTTTTGAACCAACCGATTCATTCTCAAGCCTGGCGTACTGAGGCTACAGAAACAACAGTACATAGTTGTCAGTGGACAGTGAATACAAACGTACAAATGTGGCAATACAATAAAAACAGTTCAAATGTGACAGAAATTAATTATCTGAATTCATACATGTCTGCACTGAATGTGCGTGATCTTAATAACAAGCATCAACTTGGCAATGCACGCTTTACTATATAAACTGAAGGTGGTTGGGGCAGAAAGGAGAGGAAATGGAAGGAGCTATGATATCAGCTGCGTCGGGACTTTATACGAAATGCGTGAAAATGCGTGGCTGACAGGGATTCGAACCTGGTACCTGCTGCAAGGCAGTTGCGATAGCCACTGCACCATCCGGACACTGTTTGCCGGAAATGCGCGGACAATCTTGGCACGCTCCCCTGCCGCCTCACATTCCCTCGTAGCGCCATCATTCCACAGTCCCTGTCCTCTAAGTTCGCTAATTTTATTTTCCCACTGGAGGTCGAAAGAAATGTGCATCCACACTGAAGATTCTGGATTCGTCTCTCATCGAAGCGAATCAGTTAGCTGAATGCGTGTTGCCTGTTCTTTCGAACACGTCTGAAAGAACAGATACTACGCATTCACGTAACTAATAAAATGCTCGCAGATAACTATCTCAATCAACACGTGTCTATTCAGCAAGACAGAATCAAAATCGAGGCCAACACAGTCAACAGTACCAGGAAACTTTCGATGGCGTTAGTTACATGTCTAATGTACAAGCGCACGTCCGCAACCATTGGGCGCGCCGCTTTGTAAATGTGGATGCGACGAAGCACGTTTATTAACCTGTTCATCAATTTAGTGAATGATAATGACAAACTTACAAGTATTACAAAAACACAAATAATAGATTCATGTATACGCGTTACATATTTGAACGTAAAACTAGTGTTTCATGTTCAAGTGCGCACCCATAGCCAATAGGTGCATCGAATTTTATAAGAGGCATCGTAACGCTTTTGTTAATCAGTCACAATCAATATAGAATACAATAAAGATAAATAAATAAAATTATATTTGTTGCTACGTTACAAATTTTGCGTCATACATACACATCGTTGTCGTCTAAGATTAAAATAGCTCACTTATATAAAACATTTAAAAAATACACATTGGTTATTTAGCCAATAAGTTTTGTAAAAAAGCAGCTACATAGTCCTAATAAAAGAACATCTGATGGCACAGAATCATTATGTCATCTCGTATGCGCGACCACACTGAGATCGCCTTGCCCTGTAATGATAGTGGGTATCTGTTCGTGTGAATCCTATTGTTGTAAATTACACAGGACGAGTACAGAAGTACGAATACTCAAACATTTTTGCCGGCCGGTGTGGCCGTGCGGTTAAAGGCGCTTCAGTCTGGAACCGCGTGACCGCTACGGTCGCAGGTTCGAATCCTGCCCCGGGCATGGATGTGTGTGATGTCCTTAGGTTATATAGGTTTAATTAGTTCTAAGTTCTAGGCGACTGATGACCTCAGAAGTTAAGTCGCATAGTGCTCAGAGCCATTTGAACCATTCAAACATTTTTCATAATTTTCAGCAATTTTGCATCACTCATTATACACGCTGTATGAACAACGTTTTTCATTATTACCTCCATGAATTACGGCACCTGTAAGATTCAAGCGTCGTAATCTGACAAATCTATTACCTAGACATGCTAATCCAATACACTTAAATGCTATGAGATCCACTACAAAGCGCTCTCCTACGAAACATTGTGCTATACGTCGCATAGTCCGCAGTAATACTTATTTATTCACTGTGAGGTCATCATACAGTATTGAGGGTGCTAAATGGAATAATTAAAATTTGTAAGAGGCAAAGCTTCAAAACTAATTTTATTTATATATTTGTATTGTACTTTATATTGGCTGTGACTGATTAATAATGGAACTGCGGTATCTATTATTCAATTCGATGTGTCTGGACGCATACTTGAATATGAAACGACTGTCTTACGTGCAAATTTGTAACGTATACGCACGACACTATTATTTGCGATTGTGTAATACTTATACGTTTGCCATTATCATTCACTATATTGATGAAAATATGAGTAATGGTGCTTCGACGCATCACATTCAAAACGCGACACAACTACTCGCTGAGGACTTGCGCTTGTACGTCAAGCGTGACAGTATCGCCATCGAATGTTTCCTGATGGTACTGGCAGTGTTGTTCTCCAGTTTGATGCTGACTTTGTTAGAGGCACGTATTGATCGTGACGGTCACTCAGCGAACATTTTACAAAACATTGTAAGAGGTCCATGATTAAGGAATGTATTGCTAGCGCACTGCCGGCCGGAGTGTCCGTGCGGTTCTAGGCGCTACATTCAGGAAACGAGCGACCGCTACGGTCGCAGGTTCGAATCCTGCCTCGGGCATGGATGTGTGTAATGTCCTTAGGTTAGTTATGTTTAATTAGTTCTAAGTTCTAGACGACTGATGACTTCATAAGTTAAGTCGCATAGTGCTCCGAGCCATTTATTTGAGCTAGCGCACTCGAGCAGATGTAATTTCGATGGATTGCTCACGCGCTCCCTGCGATATGTAAGCTATAATAGAATCGCAGACGAGAGAGCAGTGTTGGCTGCAGTAAGAGCTGTGTGGGCAGTGGTAGCTCGCAGTCGGGCGGTTTGATCGGTCGTGCCTGAGCGATGTAGTATAAGATAAAAACAGAAGTGCGCATATCTAATTTCTTACAACTAAATTTATACTATTGCTATATCAAGTCCCATGTAAATGTTTCAAAAAATCTTTTAATAATAATCTTTCTTTGTAAAATTAACTTTTTGACAATCATTCATCTGAATTTAAAGAGTTTACTAATTTCTGCAGTCCATGGTCATCCCGATTATCGTAAAGAAAAATCAGTTGTTTCTTTTTATACATGACAAATTTCGCGGCCAGCATTGCACTGGGCTGTGCCAGAAAAAATTCGTGTAGGAGCAGATACATATGCGTTATTCGGCGGCTTCATTGAGGTAAGAATTTTCAATTTGTTCAGAATAATTTTTCAGGGCCATGACGCAGCACTGCTGACGTCCAAAATTTACCAGTTTAAATTCACAGTCAGTTAATTATTGAAAGGTTATATGTGAGCCACAATTTTCATTGGGAGGTTAGTCATGTTATTATTGCGAGGTTACAGAATAATAAACTATTTGGAGGTTACACTGAATGTGAATGATGTAAATATTTTTACTGTTGGGAGGTTACACTATGCACCTTTCCCCACGTAGCGATATCTAACAATTACATAAAAACTGAAACTAATATATAACTATATTTTTTACTGAAATTAAAAACTTTTCCTTAGGAATAGATGTAAATATTTTAACTGTTGGGTGGTTACAACATGTTTTGCGGTTTTGATGTTTCTTTTTAAGGTCAAGCACAATTAATTTGTGTTGTATTTGAACGGTTCACATCGTAATTCCAACTTCGTTCTCATTGTTCACTGGCATTTTTTTTTTTTTTTTTTTTTTTTTAGGCCTGGCTTGAGAATGAACCAGTTGGATCGAAATGAGTCGCCAATCATAGGTTACTTCAACTGTGATAAATGTGTTAATAAATGCTTCATGAAATGTGACTTCGAATACGGCCTGGTGATCATAAAACAAAATTAACCAAGGCCTAAATACCTCCCGTCAAAGTGTGCATGGTACTTGCTGCTACCTTGAGGACTGTGGGACACGTAGGCAGTCACGTCAAGCAGAAGCCATTGGCGGTACTCACGATCATCTGGTCCGAGTAGGCGCCGCTGGAGTAGGCAGTGGCGAACGTGGCGGCGCAGCGCTCGCCGTACCAGGGGAACTGGCCGTGCTGCGACGCCGACCCGATGGACAGCGTGTACACGCTGTTGATGTAGCCGTCGCAGTTGCAGTTGTCGCCGCGGCTGCCGCCGTTGCCAGACGCCCACACGTAGATGGCGCCCTTGCCGCCACGGCCCTGCTCCCAACAACAGGAAGAACACAGTGAGTGCGAAGCTATCACGGAGGACAGGTTGGCTGGAAAAGGATGGGAGGACAAATTCAGCGACGGGGATATTAGGCGTCGGAGTATTCCCGGTGAAGTTTTTACACATCATGTATGACAGAGACATCAGTAAACAACCATACAACCATAGAAATAACTAACGCACACCCAAGGGTGTCTCCATCTCCAGCAGTTCACCTCCTAGTTAAGTCATTTGCTTCTCAAGATAACCCCGTTTTAAGCCCAGTCAATAATTTCAGAAAGAACCATCCGAACCTTTTGTCTCCGTGACTATTTTGTAATGATTTATCACCGACCAATTCAATTAACTAATACATATAACTATCTGGGACCAAACCTCGAATATAAAATAACGTAGAAACTCACCTACTAACGATCGATCAGAAGGTGTACAGTGGACTGCAACTACTAATGGGTGAATGGGGGAATTGCATCCTTCCACCACTCCAACACCTGCAGTGTCTCGAGCCATGCCACACGCAGCCTGCAGTATGAATATCCGTTCCACCAAATATCAGACTCTTCACCAGTCCATTTACCCTGACCTACACAAAACCCTTTACAATTCATCACTCCATGTTCATTCTTAACATGCATTAAATACATCCACGTATCTAATACATACCGGAAAATCCACTGCTACATTTATTTTCCTCTCGAGTTGCTATCCATGGTACGTTGTTGTACCTGTACCAATAACAACAGCAACGCTACATATACACAGTCTCCACATCTTCCCTCTAAGCAATTTTAGCAGATCCATCTCCCAGACAACGAAGTCCACCCTGACATCGCCCCTGCCTCCCTCCTTACCACATCTAACGCACTTCCTATCGTCTCTCACATCAGAGCTCCTTCCTCCCACTCTTTCTTCCTCATAACCATGGCCAGGCCTCTAACCCAGTTGCAGTTTTTTTTCAAATCTCATGTAAGCTACCACAAACTGCCCCATATTTTACAGATTCCGCAACACCAAACCTTCTGCTCCACTGATACCCCACCCATTACAATAACAAAGCTACTCAGCTTGTCCCAGTGCAAGACCTTGGCGTTTAGTACAGCGAAGTGCTTTCTCATATTTAACAATGTATTTTGTAAAAAACTTTAGTGTGTACTCATCATTTATATTAAAAAACCATGCGTATCTTTAATCTGTTTATCGACTTAGAACTGGTTATATTTCCACAAACGCTTCGTCTACAGAGTAGCACGTTCTATCGCTGCCAGACAACCTTCAACCTTGAGGAGCAAAGGAACCAACAAATAAGGATAATGCAAGTCACATGAGTCTTAGGTATGTTTGCATGGCTCGAATATAACTGAATTAGCAATATATAAATTAAATGAAATTGAAGACTTGACGTTTGATGAGCTGCCAATGCTATTAAATATCCAGGAACTCCATTCAAATCGCACACCTATGGGAAATTACGATATGACTCTACCTATTCTGCAATACTAATATTTTTTAAAGAAATTGTCATAAGTATAAGGGGTAGTCAAACGGAATCGAGACAGGTGGAAAAAAGGGTAAGTTATTTCAAAAGTAAGCGTCATATCTGTTAACACATTTATCACAGTGTGAAATAAGATGGTCAATGTCTTCAAGAGAAAATTTTAGCGGTTGCCTATGAAACCATGATTGCACAAACGTGTGCATCTCTTCATTCGAGGAAAATCAGCTCCACGAATGTGTTTCCCCAAGGCTCCAAAAATACACCACCAAAAAAAAATTTTGCATCACCTCGGTTTCGAGAGTTCCGGAACCTGTACAGATCATTGGAAAAGAGATCAACATAAACATCATTTCTGCCGTTTTTATTGCTCATGAAAACCACACATTGCATGTTGTACCACCATAAAGAGAGACCTTCAGAGGTGGTGGTCCAGATTTCTGTACACACCGGTACCTCTAATACCCTACAGCACGTCCTCTTGCGTTGATGCATGCCCGTATTCGTCTTGGCATACTATCCACAATTTCATCAAGCACTGCTGGTCCAGATTGTCCCGCTCCTCAACGAATATCCAGTGTAGATCCCTCAGAGTAGTAGGTGGGTCACGTCGTCCATAAACAGCCCTTTTCAGTCATCCCAGGCATGTTCGATAGGGTTCGTGTCTGTAGAACATACTTGCCAAATCTAGTCGAGCGATGTCGTCATCCTGAAGGTAGTCATTCACAAGATGTGCACGATTGGAGCGCGAATTGTCGTCCATGAAGACGAATGCCGCGTCAATATGCTGCCGATATGGTTGCACTATCGATCGGAGGATGGCAGCCATTACGACGCTTTCCGTGACCACCAGCGGCGTACGTCAGCCCCACATAATGCCACTCTAAAACATCAGGGAACGTCCACCTTGCTGTACCCGCTGGACAGTGTGTCTCAGGCGTTCAGCCTGACCGGGTTGCCTCCAAACACGCCTCCGACGATTGTCTGGTTGAAGGTACATGCGACACTCATCGGTGAAGAGAACATGATGCCTGTCCTGAGCGGTCCATTCGGCATGTTGTTGGGCCAATTCTGGAACCGCGCGACCGCTACGGTCGCAGGTTCCAATCCTGCCTCGGGCATGGATGTGTGTGATGTCCTTAGGTTAGTTAGGTTTAAGTAGTTCTAACTTCTAGGGGACTGATGACCACAGATGTTAAGTCCCATAGTGCTCAGAGCCATTTGAACCATTTTGAACCAGCGGCGTACGTCGGCCCCACATAATGCCACTCTAAAACATCAGGGAACGTCCACCTTGCTGTACCCGCTGGACAGTGTGTCTCAGGCGTTCAGCCTGGCCGGGTTGCCTCCAAACACGCCTCCGACAATTATCTGGTTGAAAGCACATGCGACACTCATCGGTGAAGAGAACATGATGCCTGTCCTGAGCGGTCCATTCGGCATGTTGTTGGGCCAATTCTGGAACCGCACGACCGCTACGGTCGCAGGTTCCAATCCTGCCTCGGGCATGGATGTGTGTGATGTCCTTAGGTTAGTTAGGTTTAAGTAGTTCTAACTTCTAGGGGACTGATTACCTCAAATGTTGAGTCCCATAGTGCTCAGAGCCATTTGAACCATTTGTTGGGTCAATCTGTCGTGGTTGCAAAGATGGAACTCGCCATGGACGTCGGGAGTGAAGTTGCGCATCATGCAGACTACTGCGCACAGTTTGAGTCGTAACACTACGTCCTGTGGCTGCACGAAAAACATTATTCAGCATGGTGGCGTTACTGTCAGGGTTCCTTCGAGCCATAATCGGTAGATACTGGTCATCCACTGCAGTAGTAGCCCTTGGGCGGCCTGAGAGAGGTATATCATCGACAGTTCCAGTCTCTTTGTATCTCCTCCATGTCCGAACAACATCGCTTCGGTTCACTGCGAGACGCCTGGACACTTCCCTTGTTGAGAGCCCTTCCTGGCACAACGTAACAATGCGGGCGCGGTCGAACCGCAGTATTGACCGTATAGGCATGGTTGAAGTACAGGCAACACGAGCCGTGTACCTCCTCCCTGGTTGAATGACTGCTACTGATCTGCTGTCGGACACCCTCCGTCTAACAGGCGCTGCTCATTCATGGTTGCTTATATCATTGGGGGAGGGGGGGGGGGGTTAGTGACATCTCTGAACAGTCAAAGGAGTGTGTCTGTGATACAATGTCCTCAGTCAACGTCTATCTTCAGGAGTTCTGGTAACCGGGGAGATGCAAAAATTTTTTTGAGGTGTATATGAAGAGGTCGGGATTGTATGGAGATGTGTAACGGCTTCGGAGCGATACTTCTGCAACGTCATCGAAACAACCAGGGCAACATGGCATCCTGCAACAAAAAGATGCCTTCCATCAACATTCCTGTGAATTTGAACCTGATGGCTTGCTTAAATGTTTGCAAAGTGTACACGTACTGCTGTGCGTTAATTGTGGTGCTATTGTCGAGAAATTCAGTAAGTAGTGGGCCCTTGCAAGCAAAGAAACATGTCACTATGACTTTCCCGGTGCTGGCGTGCCTGTACTTATGACTACGCTGCACACGTTTGGCTGGGAAGTCCTTACACATCTTCCATACAGTCCCGATTTCTCCGCATGTGATTTCCATACTTTTAGAGCCGTGAAGAAAGACAATCGTGCCATCGATTTGATTCGGACCAAGAAATGCACACTTGGGTACTATCATGTTTCCGCAGGCAACCGCTAACAATTCTCCATGAAGGTACTAACCATCTTGTCTCACCGAAGGAGAAATTTATTAACAGTGATGATGATTACTGTTGGAATAATAAACAGTTTTCTTACCTTTCTTCCGTCTGTTTTGTTTTCATTTGGCTGTACCTCAGGTACATGACCACGTTGTGGCTTGGAACAGTTTTTCACATTTAGAAAAACCTTGCTATCCGGAGTAATTATTGCAGTTTCAGGAAACGACTGACGCACTTATAAACAGCAGAAAATGTTAAAGTGTTGCAATGTATAGCGCTCTCACCTATTGTAGTGTTTCAATAATGAAATGCAATGTCGCATATTCAGACAATAAGAAAGAGTAGTTGCTACTTCTTAGGAAAACTGATTAATGTGCTGTACCATAGGTAGGCATTTGTCCATCTGTAGGACTGTTTCCTGTCACATTTTGTTTGTATGTATGTATTGTATTGTATGTTAACCGGGGACATAGAAACCACGGAGAGGCTCCGTCCCCACCGCATCCGCAGTGGACCACAACCCCACAGCGACTACCGCAGTCCACTTCACCCCTCCGCCGCCCCACACCGAACCCAGGGTTACTGTGCGGTTCGGCCCCCGGTGGACCCCCCAGGGAACATCTCACACCAGACGACTGTAACCCCTATGTTTGCGTGGTAGAATAATGGTGGTGTACGCGTACGTGGAGAACTTGTTTGTGCAGCAATCGCCGACATAGTGTAACTGAGGCGGAATAAGGGAAACCACCCCGCATTCGCCGAGCCAGATGGAAAACCGCCTAAAAACTATCCACAGACTGGCTTGTTCACCGGACATCGACACAAATCCGCCGGACGGCTGGCTCTGAGCACTACGGGACTCAACTTCTGAGGTCATTAGTCCCGTAGAACTTAGAACTACTTAAACCTAACCAACCTAAGGACATCACACACATCCATGACCGAGGCAGGATTCGAACCTGCAACCGTAGCGGTCGCGCGGTTCCAGACTGTAGCGCCTAGAACCGCTCGGTCAGACAGGCCGGCTCCGCCGGGCGGATTCGTGCCAGGGACCAGGCGCTCATTCGCGCCCGGAAAACCGTGCGTTAGACCGCACGGCCAACCGGGCGGGCTCACATTTTGTTTACAGTTAACGTTGCGATAAGTAATTTTGATACAGCTCGTCTGTAGCGCTTGCCGCATGCGCTCACGTATGCGCTTGTCTGCTGGCCGAGCCTCGCCGCAGAACTTCTCGCTACGCCTAGTTTTCTCGTTGCTTACGTGTGACCCTTATTCCTGGCCCAGCGTAGCTGCGTCTACGTTTTTCTTATTGTTTTTTACACTGACAGACATAATCTTATGATTATGCGTCTTTATTCTGCATTAGTTTTATCCTGTGACATGGCCAACGTTTGGCCCTCAAAATAATTTAATTTTTGTATCACGATTTTCCTTATTATGAAATCATTAGATTGATGATGTATTTCAGTGTTTAATATTTGTCCGTATGGGTTAATTTATAGGTTCTGAAGAAGATACCATTATTGGCATCGAAACCTAGGTAAGCTAAACAAAAATTACCTTGCAACTGAAGGCTGAATTTCTTATTGTCTAAACAATTCACGGTTGCTGAAGCGCTGCATTGTGTTAAAGGGTCGCATATTCACCCGTCATGAATTAAATGTACGCTGGAATAAAGAAAATTTAACACAGTTTCTCAATAACTAAAATATAAAATTAAAGCACCTGTCATATAGTATAAGATACAGAAGAAAACAATGAAAAATACTGGAGGATTGCGTTCCTGCCATAGATTGCGGCAGTTTCGGCAAGCGCTATCTAAGAAAGGTACCAATACCAATATTTCGTCCGGCTGCAAAAATAAGGAACTTTCAGGGTAGCATGAAATATGACCTTGGACATCGTATGCCTGGGTGTATCAGTTGCCGTGGGAATGTGGGAATGTTTACATTGGACAAATGCAGGGATGTATCTCCTTGCTACGGACGGAACACATACGCAAACTACGACTATAGCAGGAAAATATTTTTGCTCTAGCCGTGAACAGCTTAATGGAAAACTACATGTTGGAAATTGAAAAGATGTCTGCCATCTGCTCAAATAATGGCTTCTGGGATAGCGTTGTTAAGGAGACAATGTACTTACGAGTGTCGATGAATTTTGTTAACTGAGATAACTGTTTCGCCCTCAGCCCAACTTGGCAGCCAGCCTTTGGAGGACTACGACGGGAAAGGCAACTGAGACGTGCATCGCGTAGGGCTGAAGTGATTGGCCGACACCTGTTGCCGGATACGTACACAATCGACCAGGCCAATGTTCAACTGTTGTGGAGCTGCGTTTGTGAGATTTAAGTGCTCGACACTAATCAGAGGCGTGCAAATTTACTTCCACTTTCCAGCCCCTATTACTGCCACAATCATTTAAGCAGCTCAACATTTGTACTTATGCACAGTGGTCTAAGCAGACCAGTTTGGGTTTTTGCAAGTCTGGCAAGCTTCATGGGACCCGCTGCAGCCTGCTGCAACTGACAACAGTTTGCGCTTTCAACACAAAGTGACTAACTAGGTATATGTTTGCATTGGTAGCTTCACTGCAGGTCAGCTATCTTAACGGTGGGAGCAACAAATGAACAATTCAAATTTACACGAGTCCAAGGAGAAATTAACAACTGGGGAATATATAGCCCTCACGAAACAGAGTCAAAGTCCGGCAGGAGAAAAATCTTCGTGTGTTTATGAGGCAGCATAAAATTAATCAGTAGGTATCTCGCAATGCAAATTGTGTAAAAAGTTACTAAACTCTCATTCGGCAACCTCGGGTTTTTGTCCAGCAGTTAATTCATTTCAAAATATTTTGAGAGAGGACGAAGATTTTGTGGTTGATAAGTGTGTGGAAATGTTTGCCAATGACTTGAGACCATTTATCAGTATACAGGCTTTCTAAAATTAGGGCAAACATTGAATGAAGCAGGAAATATTATGGCTCAGTGTACATAAAAAATCACATTTTTGGTATGTAACGTAGTGCGATGAAAGCTTAATATTAAAGAAAAGCTTCCTCTTTCAGACATGTACTGTTTAGACTGGCGTAATACGAAAAACGAGCTTCGTGTTTGCTAAGGTGCACCTCAGGAATTTAGAATGAACTATTTTGGCGACTTAGAATGAATTCGGCGAACCTGCAAAACACATCCTACAAAAAGTAATTAAAACTGGTATAATTGGGGTCTTATTTGGCTCAGTTCAGAAACTAGACTTCCAAAACTTTACTTTAGTTGGCGTTCAGTAAGACAGACATCCTCAGGTTCATGCATGTAAGGGAACTCGATTTCCAGAGATGATTCTGCGCGCAACGGTTAACATGCATTGGAGGTGACCTGATGATGATTCGAGTTGAGAACAGCCATTACTAGTAAAAAGGACGTGAAGTTACAGAAAACTGTTAACATCTAAATAAATATATAAGTTCAAAATTCGCCGAAAAGTAAAAAAAAAGAGGCAAATAAAATCCACAACTTTCTGGTCGGCAACGACCAAAAATGAATATATATTTCATTGAGCCTCGTCTTGTTTTACAGGGGTAAAAGAGAACTTTTCATCAACTTCCGAACCCTGCTTATAACACTGCAATAAAAACATACAGCATGGACTACTATCTCGTGGAGCAGAGCGACAATCCGAGCGGGCAAATAATACTCCTTTAGTCTTCTTGGGTTCGGCGTAGCGGCAGCTTGCGTGTCTGCCTAAAAGGCAAGCATGGGCAGGTTAAAGGCGGAATGTGTTCATCTCTGACACTAATACGTATATAAGGAGCTGAACTGTGATACGTCAATTCGCCAGAAGATGGGAAGGGACAGTAGTCTTACCGAACCGTGTGGTCGCACAGCGACCTAAGCGACAAAGTGTAGCCAGAAACACATAAATATTTCTTTTTTTGCATTCAAAGGCGGCGAAAACCTTCACAGACAGATAGAATAATGTTGTTACGTTGTTAGTATTTGCAAACTGTGTGCAAAAGTTTATTATTCTTTGTAACATTTGAAGAAGTACTTCAGAGCCATGGTCACATTTAAAAACGTATTTATTTTGAAGTGAAGACTTTATTCAGCAGTACTTTTCTGTCATATTCGGATCTAAAGCAAGGTACCACAAGGAAAACGACAGGAAACTCACACGATGTGCTTCTGTTCGCTGTGTTTCTCCTGTCTGGCTTCCTTTGGATCCGAAGGTAACAGCAAAGTATTATTGAAACCGGTCATCTGTTCAAAATAAATACTTAAATGTGATCTTGACTTTCAAATACTTCTTCAAATATTACAACATGCAGATCAGCCCCTGACCAGAAAGTCTGCAGATTATAAAATTATTATTCTTTGTTGCGTATGAGTTTGTTGTGTAATAGAAGGTTGAGCCTTGTATCGACTCGTGCTACACCTTGTGCTTAAATTGCATTGGTTTTCCTTTTCTTCCCCTGACATGTTTGTTTGATATGTTGTCTGTCATTAAGTGGCTGCTTGGTTGTCTTTTCCCTCGGCTATCGATATCTGCGTTTTTGCTTCCGGGAAACTGCTATGGAGGAAGTGAGATCTTTGACCGGTGGTAACTTCGTGTGATGGCGCGGAAGTAGGGGGTGCGCTCAGAGAGTCTGGTGGACACGGGAGGGCAGTGTGGCTCGCCAGCGCGGACCAGGCGTGGTCGGTTGTACCGAGTCACTACGTGATGTATGTCGGTTGTGTGTAACGAGCGAGTCGAGTTGACGGAAGAGCTCCCCGCGGGTTGGTTGTATACAGAATCGTCCCACGAGTAGTTGCTGTTCATTTCACCTTGGTGGGACGTTAACAAGCTTCTTTAAGTCCTCCGTTTCAACACTGGAGTTTAAAAGGTGACACCTAACATGAAGGAGCGGTCAATACCCGTCAACGTTGCAGAGAAGACGTGAAATCCGGTGACAGAGCGTGTTGTCGCGTGACCGTAGCGTGTTGGGTACATTGGCGACGCGTGCGCGGTCAGATGTATGGATACTTGCCATCGGAGGTCGTGTACTGCCTGTTCGAGCATAATTGCAAGTTAAGTTAGTGGAAGGTTTAATCATTAAGTAATAAGTTTGCGTAACCAGTGTCTCCTCTGCCTTGTGGCCTCCGGCGATCAGGTTTCCTGTCCACGGCACCGGTGTAATTGAAGTCAGTGATCTTTCCTCCTCCTTTCGTTACTGCCCGATGGGAGGTGTAGTTTTGGCAGTTTAATTGTATCGCTATTCTGTCGTGTGTTATAAGTAAATTCATGCTTCTTGTTGGTTGATCATGTGGTCGCTCATTCAGGACTGCGTGGTATAATGTTTCCTTGCACGAGGTTAGCTGTAATTCTGTCAGCAAGTGAAGACATCTTATTACAAGTTTTCGCTGGCTAGAAGTCGGTGCAGCGACCAGCCTGAGAGTGGCAATTGTGTTTACGGGCGTATTTAAATTGGTCAGCATTCTGCCTAGCCTGAGCATCCCTGAGTGGGTGATTTGTGGCCGCATTACACGGGTCCGTCATATCTGTTATGTTCTAATGATATTCCAGGACACTTTTGTTTAAAAACTTTTTTAAATTCCTCCATTACTTTATTGCCATTAATCGTGTGTTTGCTGAGACCTTTGATTTTTTTTAATGGCGGTGTTGGTAGCTTCACTACCTCACCGTAGTTCTGTATTTACTTTAGTAGCCTGTTTACTAATGTTCTTTAAATTTTTTAAACTGTTGTATTGCTATAAATTACTTGATTGCCGTTAGCATGTTTTGAAAGGTTGTTGATTGCCGTACTGTCAGTTTTTATAAGATATGAATAAAAAATGTGTGTGTGAAAATGTCAACTCGACAGTAAGAAATTTGGCCCCGTTTCCCAAATTGTGGTGTGGCTTGTAGTAACCGTAACCACTGTGTGTGTGTGTGTGTGTGTGTGTGTGTGTGTGTGTGTGTGTGTGTGTGTCAAAGGTGAACTTCAGAGCAACTATGTGTTCTTGCGTTTCTGTCTGTTACTGATATGTTGAAGTATCAGTGAAAATGAAAGGAAGAATTACCAGCACGACTGAATTAGGAGTTGTTGTTGTTGTGGTCTTTAGTCCAGAGACTGGTTTGATGCAACTCTCCGTGCTACTCTATCCTGTGCAAGCTTCTTCATCTCCCAGTACCTACTGCAACCTACATCGTTCTGAATCTGTTTAGTGTATTCCTCTCTTAGTCTCCCTCTACAATTCTTACCCTCCACGCTGCCCTCCAATACTAAATTAGTGATCCCTTGATGCCTCAGAATATGCCCTACCAACCGATCCCTTCTTCTAGTCAAGTTGTGCCACAAACTCCTCCCCAATTCTATTCAATACCTTCTCATTGGTTATGTGATCTACCCATCTAATCTTCAGCATTCTTCTGTAGCACCACATTTCGAAAGCTTCTATTCTCTTCTTTTCTAAACTATTTATCGTCCACGTTTCACTTCCATAGATGGCTACACTCCATACAAATACTTTCAGAAACGGCTTCCTGACACTTAGGCCGGCCGGGATGGCCGCGTGGTTAAAGGCGCTTCAGTCTGGAACCGCGCGACCGCTACGGTCGCAGGTTCGAATCCTGCCTCGGGCATGGCTGTGTGTGATGTCCTTAGGTTAGTTAGGTTTAAGTAGTTCTCAGTTCTAGGGGACTTATGACCACAGCAGTTGAGTCCCATAGTGCTCAGAGCCAATCCTGACACTTAAATCTACACTCGATGTAAACAAATTTCTCTTCTTCAGAAACGCTTTCCTTGCCATTGCCAGTCTACATTTTATATCCTCTCTACTTCGACGATCATCCGTTATTTTGCTCCCCAAATAGCAAAGCTCATCTACTACTTTAAGCGTCTCATTTCCTAATCTAATTCCCGCAGCATCACCCGATTTAGTTCGACTACATTCCTTTATTCTCGTTTTGCTTAGGTTGATGTTCATCTTATATCCTCCTTTCAAGACACGGTCCATTCCGTTCAGCTGCTCTTCCAGGTCCTTTGCTGTATCTGACAGAATTACAATGTCATTGGCGAAAATCAAAGTTTTTATTTCTTCTCCAGGGATTTTAATTCCAACTCCGATTATTTCTTTTGATTCCTTCACTGCTTGCTCAATACACAGATAGAATAACATCTGGGATAGGCTACAACCCTGTCTCACTCCCTTCCCAACCACTGCTTACCTTTCGTGCCCCTCGCGTCTTATAACTGCCATCTGGATTCTGGAATTGTAAAAAGACTTTCGCTCCCTGTATTTTACCCGTGCCACCTTCAGAATTTGAAAGAGTATTCCAGTCAACACTGTCAAAAGCTTTCTCTAAGTCTACAAATGCTAGAAACGTAGGTTTACCTTTCCTAAATCTGTTTTCTAAGATAGGTCGTAGATTCAGTATTGCCTCACGTGTTCCAACATTTCTACGGAATCCAAACTGATGTTCCCCGAGGTCGGCTTCTACCAATTTTTCCATTCATCTGTAAAGAATTCGCGTTAGTATCTTGCAGCCATGGCTTATTAAACTGATAGTTCGGTAATTTTCACATCTGTCAACACCCGCTTTCTTTGGGATTAGAATTATTATATTCTTCTTGAAGTCGGCGAGTATTTCGCCTGTCTCATACATCGTATTCACTAGATGGTAGTTTTGTCAGGGCTGGCTCTCCGAAGGCTGTCAGTAGTTCTAATGGAATGTTGTCTACTCCTGTGACCTTGTTTCGACTCAGGTCTTTTAGTGCTCTGCCAAACTCTTCACGCAGAATCATATTTCCTATTTCATCTTCATCTACATTCTCTTCCATTTCTATAATATTGTCCTCAAGAACATCATCCTTGTATAGACCCTCAATATACTCCTTCCACCTTTCTGCTTTCCCTTCTTTGCTTAGAACTGGGTTTCCATCTGAGCTCTTGATATTCATACAAGTGGTTCTCTTTTCTCCAAAGGTCTCTTTAATCTTCCTGTAGGCAGTATCTATCTTACCCGTAGTGATATGTGCCTCTACATCCTTACATTTGTCCTCTGGCCATCCCTGCTTAGCCATTTTGCACTTCCTGTCGATCTAATTTTGAGACGTTTGTATTCATTTTTGCCTGCTTCATTTACTGCATTTTTATATTTTCTCCTTTCATCATTTAAATTCAATGTCTCTTCTGTTAGCCAAGGATATCTATTAGCCCAAGTCTGTTTACCTACTTGATGCTCTGGTACCTTCACTATTTCGTCTCTCAAAGCTAGGAGAGGGAGTAAAATAAAAACATTGTATATCTCATACATTTTCCGTCTCTACTTAAAGGATATGACAGCAGTCACCCCTGGAAGACAAGAGAATAATATGGAGTTTGAGCACTGAGACAACACGGCCGTTGTAGCAACGGATGAAAAAGAATTGCGGGAATGATCAATGGATTGATAATCACTACAAAGAAAACAGAAGTAATGGCATTATGAGTGGCGTGACACTAGATGCGCAAACCGTTAAATATCTAGGAAGCAGGAAAGAAAGCGACTGGAACAGCACAGAAATTCATACCAAGATAGCAGTGGCGAAAGAGAGATTTTGTAATTTTGTAAGAAAAGGAAAGTTTTCTGCAGCAGTATGGACAAACATTTGAGGGTTGTTCTCTAGGATGTTGGAACGGGAGAATAATGATAGAATAAGGCTGAAGTCTTTTGAGATATTTACTTGGCGGACAGAATAAGTTTGATATAGTAAATAATGAGGAGGCTATGAGAGGAGTTGCAGAGCAGAGAAAAATACTCAACGTAAGAAAAGGGAGAAGAAACTGGATCGGACTTAAATTACGATCACAAGAGTGATTTTAAGAGCAATCTTAGAGTGTAGGTATAGTTAAGAAGGCAGTGATGGACCACCAGAAATAGTGACGCAAAGGAACTACAAACATATCAGGAAATTGACGATGATGATTAATGATGTACAACCTAGATCTCTCGCACGTAGTGTGATAGTTTCGTGGTGTTCAGTCCATATTTGGATATAGTATATTCCTCTAAGTGATTTGAGATAATTAGGACTTGAAAGTTTTCGCAGGCATTCGATGTCAGGACTCATAATTTTTCGTTGAGTGAGATATGTGTTGGAATAGGGACAGCGCAAAGTGTACTTTACCATATGACAGTGTTGGCCACATGTCGCAGAAACGGATTACATGTGTGAAAATGTGTTGGTGGTGCGTGGGGAGGGGGAGAGGGGGGGGGGGGGGAGGAAAGTGGGAAGTGGCGGGCGTTATGCTCCATGACCGCTCAGCCAACGTCCACATTTCACAGAGACTCGGATGTGGTCGGTACTTAAACAGGATAAACATTAATAAAACCGACAAACTATGGGGACAGAATCCTGGCTCGACGTAGGGGAAAAAAGACCCTATGAACATATGAGCGGAAATACATCATTGGCACGGTAGATGGCGCTGACGAATAGAAGTTCCTCCTACCATGTGCTGTGTGTGTTAAATACTGTGTGATTGATGCGTTTACTGTAAGCAGCAGAACGGTCCGGTAGTCACGTCGGGAGCAAGCAGCGATGGTGTCTGTGTACGGCCAAGCAGATGAAACTGTCGAGAGGCAGCACGGCTGTACCAAAACCAGTACTCTCGCAGCCACCAACCAGATCACACATCATTCCAAGCGTTTGTGTCGTCATGGGTCCTTTCAGACAAATGAGCAGGAAAGCAGCGGACTGTATGTACACCAGATTTGGAGGACCGGTTTCTGCCTGTCGGCAGTTTCCATCTGCTTGGCCGTGCACAAACACCATTTCGGCTTGTTCCCAACACGAATATCTGATCACTCTGCTGCTTACAGTACGCTGCGTCGATCACACAGCCTGCAACGCAAAAGGAACACACGGCACGTAGACAGAGGAACTTCCATTCGTCAGCGCCATCTACCACGGCAACGATGCGTTTCATAGGCCTTTTTTTCCCTCTATTTCCAATCAGGAATCTGTCCCAGCAGTCTGTCGGTGTCATCATTGTTTACCCTGAATATATCTCGGTGGCATCCCGGATGTGCTCTGTGGGTCTGCGATAATACAGGTCAGTTGCGGAGCTCACCTCTCGGATGCCCCTCTCGATGGCTTCAGTGGCGAGCCGCCCCGGGCCCTCTACGGTCCGGCCGTCGTCGTTGGGCCCCCAGGAGGCGCTGTAGATGTCGACCAGCTGGTGCGCCCAGCCCAGCGACACGCCCTCCACCCTGTCGTTGACGTCACCATCCAGCAAGCGCACCCCTGTGGGTTAACCGTATGCAGTGGTGATATAATTCTACTGAACTCGCCGCTCTTTTCATAAAGTCGACACCGAATGCGACCACTCTCTTTTACAGATCAATTACTTCAGAAAAAAACATCTTTGTAAATTATAACCTATCTAAAACTGTGTAATAATAAGAGTTGGTTCTCGTGTGACGTATCATCCAGTTATGACAACTACATCAATAGACTGAAATTATGCGTCCCTTTCCGTATCGACACTTTTATTTTTATTTACTGTATCAGTTCCGAGTAAGTAAACAAGAGGCAATAGGAAATGAACTTTAGAGACATTAACATTCCATTCTACGAAAACCTTCAGTATCTTTTAGAAAGATTCGTCTCCGTAAGTAGGTCTGTCGTAGTCAAACAATTTTTATGACGCTGTATAGAATGAACCCAAGCTTCATATTCTTTTTCATCTCAAAATCTTGCTGTTTCATTGTACTTCGTATACCTCAAGCCTGAAATACGACCTCCTTGATTTCTTCCTGCCTCTGCTGCCCGTACACCAACTCCCTTCCCACCCCCACCCCCACCCCCGTCCCGTCCCAAACGCAAAAAAAACCTGATGTGCTGTTGGGCTGGCCCATAAGTTCTAGTGGTCTTTTTTTTAGTGTCGGTTTCCACAAAAATAAACAGGAAATGAACAACAAATCAATAAACGATGTATTCTCTGTTGTCGTTAACAACCTCTTCCCAACGTTCAGTAAGCTGCTCAGTGCCTAGATAGCAGAAATAGCCTGGTTTTATCGTCCACACAGACCTTCAGCTCCACGTGAATACTGAGCGATACGCTAGGCAATGCATTCTACAGGAATCGCAACAGGTAGAAATCTGAAGGCAGCTAATCGTCTGAATTGCTTATTTGGTGATGTCAGGTCGTTGTCATGTCGCAGAAGGACGCCATATCGCCGATCGGGTGGTTTATTGAGTTCCGTACTTCAGTAGGTAAAAGCGGGACCTTTATAGGATCGCTTCGTAGTCCAACCATCTGTCTGTGTCTGTCTGCCTATTAAAAACCATTTTTCCCACGAACAAGTCCATGTAAGACATTGAAATTTATGCCACATTTAGATATCTATGGTCCCTTGATGGTGTAAATAATTGAAACTTCTAAGTCAATCCAATCCAAAGAAACGGTTTATTTACGTCATATTTTGACACTCGCACAGTCATTCATCAAAACCCATAGCGTTCTTTCCGCAGTCCTAGAAACATGTAATTCCTGCAAGAAACAAGGTCTCACAGTACAACCAAAGGAAAAAAAATCAGGAACCTGTAAATTTTTTATTAAATAACACGAAAAAAATTTTCATTCGTTATATGGGCTGGCCCATAAGTTCTGGTGGTCCTTTTTTTTAGTGTCGGTTTCCACAAAAATAAACAGGAAATGAACAACAAATAAATAAATAACGATAAGTGTGAGGTGATCCACATGAGTTCCAAAAGAAATCCGTTGGAATTCGATTACTCGATAAATAGTACAATTCTCAAGGCTGTCAATTCAACTAAGTATCTGGGTGTAAAAATTACAAACAACTTCAGTTGGAAAGACCACATAGATAATATTGTGGGGAAGGCGAGCCAAAGGTTGCGTTTCATTGGCAGGACACTTAGAAGATGCAACAAGTCCACTAAAGAGACAGCTTACACTAAACTCGTTCGTCCTCTGTTAGAATATTGCTGCGCGGTGTGGGATCCCTACCAGGTGGGATTGACGGAGGACATCGAAAGGGTGCAAAAAAGGCAGCTCGTTTTGTATTATTGCGTAATAGGGGAGAGAGTGTGGCAGATATGATACGCGAGTTGGGATGGAAGTCATTAAAGCAAAGACGTTTTTCGTCGCGGCGAGATCTATTTACGAAATTTCAGTCACCAACTTTCTCTTCCGAATGCGAAAATATTTTGTTGAGCCCAACCTACATAGGTAGGAATGATCATCAAAATAAAATCAGAGAAATCAGAGCTCGGACAGAAAGGTTTAGGTGTTCGTTTTTCCCGCGCGCTGTTTGGGAGTGGAATGGTAGGGAGATAGTATGATTGAGGTTCGATGAACCCTCTGCCAAGCATTTAAATGTGAACTGCAGAGTAATCATGTAGATGAAGATGTAGATATGACTGTCTCTCCGTCCATCGGTTAAAACCCCTTTTTATCAGCAAAGGGTAGACGTATCAAGTCTTATAATCATTGTGTCAAAAGATACGGCTATTCATGCCATATTTTGATACAAATTCACTCATCCAAACCCTTAGGGTGGTTCCCATAGACCTGGAATTATGAAATTTGGCAAGAAGGAAGGATTCACAGTGCAATTAAATGGAAAAAAATACGAAACTTGTTAAATTGTAATTGTATCACACGAAAAAACATTTCTTTTGTCATTTGTTATCCATCGTCAGACTTGAAATTAAGAGTCAACAGATCTGTATTCAGGCTAATTAGGTCGCAACGGTAAAAGTGAAATACCAGGCAAGTAATTACTGACGTGTTTAGGAATTTATTCATCATCAGATATCCAGGAGCGATATCTGCAATTAGATATGACGTTTCGAGTTTTAAGTGAAACGCCACGTAGATATCGTGCAGCAGTCGCTCTTGGATATCTGATGGTGGATAAATTCCGAAACGCCTCATATGGGTAATAGTCATTCCCTGCTTGAAGTTTAACCATTGCGAACCAGTTTGTGAATGGAGAGCCGGCCGGAGTGGCCGAGCGGTTCTAGGCGCTCCAGTCTGGAACCGCGCGACCGCTACGGTCGCAGGTTCGAATCCTGCCTCGGGCATGGATGTGTGTGATGTCCTTAGGTTAGTTAGGTTTAAGTAGTTCTAAGTTCTAGGGGACTGATGCCCTCAGCAGTTAAGTCCCATAGTGCTCAGAGCCACTTTAACCATTTTTTTCCTTTTTTTGTGGATGGAGAACTACTGATTATTTTTATAATGGTCGCCTGCCTCCTGGACGACTTTATGCTAAATTTATGTTATTGAAATTAAAACATTCTTGAAAGTCTTGGAATCTCTGGAACCGATATCTTGCCTGTATCAATGTCGATAACAGGCAAAAATGATCGGGATTCTCGATTCCCAGAATGGATAAACTTTCTGTATACATAATTAAGTTTGTACGGAAGCCTCGGATCACGACTCCTACTCGCAGCTGACAATTTTTTTTGCTGGATAGTTTATTCCATTTCTTGAACTTAAAGTTCCACCTGATACACAGTTCGGTTGCAATCAAGCAGTTTGTAGTGAATCATGCACGCCTTTGAGGTCGAAACTGAGATATTTCAATCACTTAAACCAATCTTGAGCCGTCCGAAGAGGCACCGATTCTTCGTTATACAGTTCGCAAATCTCTCGAGCAGCTTATGCGCCTGTGGCACATCCATTATAAATAAGAAGCCGAAGATGTCGGAGACGCTTTCACTTGTCGACTTGACCATTCATTTTAATGATATGAAAGGACCAGATGTCTATCGGCAAAAAAAACTAAAAAGACTGTTTTGTTGAGCACATAATCGTCTATCGAATAATATGAAACGCAGCGCCAGAACATTTTACATATCACGCAAAATTTTTTACTTAAAAAAAAGTCGCCAAGACTTATGGGTCAACACGATATACACAGTCGGAGAAAATACTAGTACATCCTTTTATAGGTTACCAAGGTCTATTGTTGCAGCAGTGCATATGGATTACGTAAAACAATTACATTTACAGAGCAATAGCACAAGCGGTTCTGGGGTACTAGATATCGACCCATGCTGAGACACTCGTATTAGTACAAGAGCGGCAACGCGGGTGCTCTGGTGGAATCCGGTCGGTCGTACAGATGGCGAATAGAGGAATACGTTATGCCACGCCAGCTCGTCCTGTTCACGTATTTCTGTAAGAGTTGTTGGTTGAGTCACACGGGTCACTCCCCGTGGAGACTGGAGACAAATCCGGAGATGGCCGTGGTCAGTGGAGTTGCTGGACTTCTTGTAGAGCACATTGAGTTTCACGGGCAGTGTATGCCCGAGCATTATCCTGGTGGTTCATAGCGTATGTGTAAAATTAGTATAAAGAACCGAAACTACACATGCAGACATAATGCGACAAAAGGAGCCAATCAGCATTAGTTCCCGTTCTGGCATGATGTCTGCAATTGTTGTTTCGCTTCTTTATACCGATTTTGTACGGACATTATGAACCACATACCATGTCATTTTATTGTGTGCATCATATTTCTGACACTCGCAATTAATGCGATAGGTAACCTTCAGAAAAAGGGCACTAAATCCCCGAAAACGGTAAATAAATTAAATTCCCTTTAATGCATTTGGTTGCTTACTATTTCGTTATATGCGACTACAGTGGCTGAGAATGGATAATATACTAAATATTTGTAAATGGAACAGTAGAAATTGTCGTTTACAGTGGACAAGAAGTATAAGTATAAAATGACTGTTATTAATAATAAGATTAAAATAATGTAAACATATAAAAAACAACCAAGCGCATGTTAACAATGAAGTTATAACAGAGTTATAATGAATCACTTATCTCGGACAGTTTTCCTGCAAGTTCGCTACTGTTGCACCGCCAGGCGGCTCGCGTGTATAAACACACTGCGGAAATACTGTTTATTATGTATATGGAGAGAAATACATTCAAAATGCAGATGAGGTCGTATTTCGGAATTTACTGTGGCGCTATAAACTGTAACAGCTTCAATTTGATTTCGGATACGTGAATGACTGTTATTGTTTATCAGGGACAGATAATTAGCTCTATATTATTAATGAATGATACGGCAATGGCAGGCGGACGTAAACTAGAATTGCATTGCGCGCTAAATGTAATGGAACACGTGTCAGCTCTAATATATATATAGAAAATCTGGAGGCACCAGCACTACAAGCAGTAAGTTGATGCCCCTTCATTCTTCTGTTACTGCACACTGAGGTGACAAGTCTTAAGATCCCTCCTAACATCATGTCTGGCATTCTTTTGCCAGGCGTAATGCAGGAGCTCGACGTGCCATGGACTCTATTGCGAAAGCGTTGCGGGTGCAGGATTTTGTGCACGAACTGACCTCTCGATTATGTGCCATAAATGTTCGATGGGATCCGTTCCGGGTGATCTGGCTGACCAAAGCAATCGCTCCAAGTATCCAGAATGTTCTTCAAACCAATCGCGAACTAATTAGGCAGTTTCCTAGTGGCTTAATTAGCGCGGAACAGACTATTAAAACAAAAGCACCTATACTGGATTGTACATTCTTCATAAAACTGAACCTCTCTCATAATGAATTTGTATTTATTAACGCTATTGTTCTGTACTACTCATGATTTAGGAGTCGCTATCCATTGCTACTCTTAACAGTTTTCGAGGCAGGCTCGTGTTATCGCCCTATATTACTTGTGATTTAAGAGTCGCCTTTGGTCATTGCTGCTCGTAGTACATTTCGAGGCAGGCTCATAGCACCGACACCGCGCGCCTGGTCATACCTACTCATCAAAAATTAAATACACACAAAGTAAGAAACGAACATATCTCGCACTGTATTGCATGAGCGTATGCACACAACACTATCATATCTTTAAGTACAATGATAAACTACAACAAATACATTTTTTGTGTGATGTTACAATACAGCATCACCGGTCTATTTCGGTCTAACTGTGTTGGTGAGGCAGTAAATTTATCCACAGGGAAGTGACTGCGTCACTGCAATTCACTTTGGAGGTGTGGCGGTGGGACTTGTAGTCCCGTACCACCCTCTGACGGTGACAGTACTACATGAGTCAGGCAGAAAAATTTAGCGTAACGTGGGCAGGTATGGTTGGACAGTATTGGACGTAGAATGGGCGCTAGTCCCGCCAAAGGATGCGGCCGTGATGGGCGTGCCAACCCCATCGTTAGCCATGGTCGGAATCCGATTCCTCTAGGATGGTTAGGGGAACCGGATGTCGATGCCAGCGGCGTGGAAGTGTGGTCCCAAAGTGGCGTAACCCATGGACAGACAGTGTCCCGTAAGGCATCCACGTTCTCATAGAGCCGCCGCGCGTTGTCGCGTATGGTCGTCTTTAGGGGGACGATATCCGCTTCCTCGTGGAGAGGGATAATTCTCGTGAGTGGCGGGGCGTGCAGGCTCCACCTGAGCAACTTGTTCTGCAGGCGCTGCAATGTACGCATCCTGGTGACACTAATCGTGGCCCATGCAGCAGATCCATACGTGAGGGCTGGCAGGATAAGTGTTCGGTACATGCGGAGCTTGGTATGCAGGTTAAGTTCCCTACTGCGAAAGAGCGGGTACAAAGCCCTGGTTAGCTTTTGCCCCTTGTTGGTGACATACTCCGCATGACAGTGGAAGAGCAACTTGTGGTCCATCTGGACCCCGAGATAGGTGGTTGTCGGGGACCAGGGCACCTGCACACCTGCAATCGAAATATTGCGGCGGAGGGCTGGGCGCCGTTTCGTGAAGTAAACTGCCGTAGTTTTGGCGGCATTTAGAGCTATTTTGTTTGTCCGGCACCAGGTGATGGTGGCGTCCACCTGTCGCTGGAGGCGGGCGACGACGGCGTCAGTAATGCGGCCAGTGGTGTATAGTGCTGTGTCGTCAGCATATTGTGCAAGGTGACACTCGGGTATGACAGGCATATCATTTACATAGATATTAAAAAGGATGGGATATATCACCGATTCTTGCGGAGTGCCTGCCGACAATTGGCGAATGCCAGAACGCATTCCCCGTTGACAAACTAGGAAAGTCCTACCAAAGAGGAAGTCATCCACGCTCTTGACATAAATATCCGGTATAGGTCAGTACGAGGTTGTCTTGCCAGATCTTGTCGTAGGCGTTTTACAAGTCCAGAAAAACGGCAGCTGTCGACTTGGCAGTGTTGAAGCCTTTGCTGATGTGTTCAGTGATCTGTAGGACCGGAAGTCCAGCAGAGAGGTGCGAAGTGAATCCAAACTGTTCAGGACGATTCGTCCCAGCTACCGCAAGCGGTTGGGAAAGTCTGTGAAGGATCACAGATTCAAGGACCTTCGCCTTAGTATTTAGGAGGCTGATGGGCCTGTTGTTGGTCGGGACTGTAGGGTCCTTGAACCTCTTGGGGTTCGCAATCAGCTTGGCTTGTTTCCACTGAGGGGAGAAAAGGCCAGACGTGAGACAACAGTTTAAAATCTTGGTGAACAAGATGAGTGGTGTGCGGGGAAAGTGGCAAAGATGTTCATTTAAAATTCCGTCCAATCCAGGGGCCGACCGGCCACGTTTCCGTCGAAGGATCCGCTGAATTTCTGCCATGGACGTAAGAAGGGGAGCAGACTGGGGTGGGCGGTTGCGGAAAGCAGCAACAGCTGTCAGGACTTCATGTTCATCCTGTAGTTCGTTCGGAGAAAGGTCCTGGACCAGAGGGCGGTTTTGGGCCTCGAACGCATCTGCCAGCGTTTCCACAACTTGGAGGGTATCATACGAGAAGCCCGATGCTGTGCGAATAGGATGGGCAGTCGCTGGCATAGAACGCCGCAGGGTACGAATGACAGCCCATTCAGATTTTTGGTGATGTAGGAGAGTGGACATCCTGTCCTTCCCACTGTCCAGACCACCATTCGGCGAGCCGGTGGCTGAATTCGCGTTGGAGGCGTCTCATTTGGCGTTTGTCCTGAGGGTCACGAAACTGCTTCCACCTCCGGCGGTAGCGGTTCTTTTGCACCTTCAGCTCTCGTAACAGAGGGGGCAAGTCGTCCAGGGGTGTTAAATTTCGGGGTGCAGTGGAGGTGGAGAGTTTCACTGCTTTCTGTATTTTGGCAGTAAGGTAATCCAAAGCGCGTACTATATTGGCCGGTGTTGTCAAGTCGAGTCCGCAGCTCGTGGTCGTGCGGTAGCGTTCTCGCTTCCCACGCCCGGGTTCGATTCCCGGCGGGGTCAGGGATTTTCTCTGCCTCGTGATGAATTGGTGTTGTGTGTTGTCCTAAGGTTAGTTAGGTTTAAGTAGTTCTAAATTCTAAGGGACTGATGATCATAGATGATAAGTCCCACAGCGCTCAGAGCCATTTTGTCAAATCGAGGTCGTGTCGAATGGTGTTATTAAGTATCCTGGCAAACCTGTCCCCATTAGTGAGGGTCGCAGCGGAACGAGCATCAAATGAAAGGACAGCATTCGTGAGGTAAAAGAGTACTGGCTTATAGTCAGAAACCAGTTCGACAACAATCACACCCTCCCATCTGGTATAAATTTCAAGATTTAACGTATTTACCTGCGAGAGACTGTTGATAGCGGAAGTGGACCCATGCACACAATAATTTATTTCAAATGCAACAGAAAATATCACAGAAAAAATCTTCTGCTTCTACATCTACATTGACTGGAATACTCTTTTTCAAATTCTGAAGACGGCAGGGGTAAAATACAGGGAGCGAAAGGCTGTTTACAATTTGTACAGAAACCAGATGGCAGTTGTAAGAGTCGACAGTCACGAAAAGGAAGGAGTGGTTGCGAAGGTAGTGAGACAGGGTTGTAGCCTATCCCAGATGTTATTCAGTCTGTATGCACAGCAAGCAGTAAAGAAAACAAAAGAAAAATTTGGAGTAGGAATTAAAGTCCAGGGAGAAGAAATAAAGACTTTGAGGGTTGCCGATGACATTGCAATTTTGCCAGAGACAGCAAATGACTTGGAAAAGCAGCTGAACGGAATGGACAGTAACTTGAAAGGAGGATATAAGATGAATATCTAAAAAAGCAAAACAAGGATAATGAAATGTAGTGGAACTAAATCAGGGAATTAGATTAGGAAATGAGACACTTAAAGTAGTAGATGAGTTTTGCTACTTGGGAAGCAGGGAGGATATAAAATGCAGACTGGCAATGACAAGATAAGCGTTTCTGAAGAGAAATTTGTTCACGTCGAGTATAGATTCAAGTGTCAGGAAGTCCTTTCTGAAAGTATTTGTATGGAGTATAGCCATGTATGCAAGTGAAACATGGATGATAAATAGTTTAGACAAGAAGAGAATAAAAGCTTTTCAAAATTTGGTGTTATAGATGAGTGCTGAGGATTAGATGGGTAGATCACCTAACTAATGAGGAGGTACTGAATAGAATTGGGCAGAAGAGAAGTTTGTGGTACAACCTAACGAAAAGAAGGTATCGGTCGGTAGGACACATTCTGAGACATCAAGGGATCACCAATTTAGTACTGGACGGGAAGCATGTGGGGTGTTTTCGGAAATTCCCGTTACAAATTTCTCGGAATTGTAGAATAGCGTGAGTTCATAACATTTTGAATAGCAACCCATATCCGGAAACGTCATCGAACGATGCTACAGAGCGTCGAACGTATGGGCCCTGTGGCTTGTAAATTTGTGTATACACAGGATGGTTCTGTGATGATGTTACCAACTTTCTGGCACAATTTAGATGGATAACTGTATGGGTTTGAGTACAGGGTCACTGGTCCGGAAACGAACTAGTCGAAAATTATAACCGGAAATCGTTCTGATACCTCTGACGCTGGTTCACACGTACGGCAGCTGTTGCTCCTAAAGGACGTAGCGTATGCAACTTCCAGAAGTGGTAGCGTGGGCCAAAACAAGAAACAGTCTAGCAAATATGGGCACTAAAATGCATATCTTAAGAGCGATGTGTTTCACGCCCAGCTCATCGGGTACGTATTTTAGAGCTCATGTTTACTAGACCTTTTTTCCGTGTTTTGGTCCATACTACCACCTCTACATACTTAGCAACAACAGTAGCGGTACATGTATTCCAGTGCCAGAGGTTTCAGAACGTTTTTTGCTTGTAACTTCCGACTCGTTCGTTTCCGAACCAGGGACCCACATTTCAAATTGCTTCATTTACTCGTCTCCATAATCGTAGAAAGTTTGTAACATCATCGAGGAATCACTCTGCGTACACTCACATTTACAGACTCCAGCGCGTTCAGTTGCATCATTGGATGACGTTTCTGGACATAGGTTCCAATTCAAAATATTCTGCACTTATTCCCTCTACAAGTACACGAAACCTGTAACGGGAATTTCCGCACACCAATGTGAAATGTATGACAGAGGGTACGTCCTGTTATTATGTCTGCACACACAAGTGACCTAATTCCCGTAAATTCCGGGGAAACTGGCGATGAGCTCTGACGCCACGTCCAGTCATATCCCAGATGTGTTCGATCGGGCTCAGGTCTGGCGAGTTGGTGTGCCAGCACATCAATTGCAACTCGCCACTCTGTTCCACGAACCACTCCATTACATTCCTAGCCTTGTGACGTGGCGCATTATCTTCATGAAAAATGCCACTGCTCTCCGGAAAGATTATCGTCATGAAAGGATGTACGTGGTCTGCAACCAGTGTACGATACTCCTTTGCCGTCAGAGCTCCGCTAGACTAATTTCGGACAGCTCTATCGAATGGGCACGTAAATTTCCGATTAAAAAATCTGTTATTTGTATGGGAAACAAATCGACGCTTACTGTTCACACTGACCGTCGAATGAATTACGTGGTGAGCAATAGTTGTTTGGACTGGCTCTAGTTACACATTACAAAAACGAAATGGCAAGTATGTGACGAAATACCAGAAAAAATGTTCCATTTGTACATTAGATCTGATAATATTCCTGTGTTCAGATAATGTGCATCAACAGTGACGAATGAATCATTTTATTTGAGTAACAGAGAGCCTCGGTGGAACCACGATGTATTTCAATCGGTGTTTTATAGTCACAATAAAGCAAACTACAGGACAGTGCTGGAAAGCTTAATTTAGACATGTCGTACCATTATATATTACGGTTTTATTTTGAACTCCTTTTAATTTCATTTTAGTGAGGCAGCTTTCTCGGTAGAATGTTTCTGTTGTGTCTATAAAGAAGACAGCAAAGTTTGTAAGTGCCAGGGATCAGCTGTTTACACCTGTACCTTGTGCCTGGCTAGTGCGGCAGTGTGCATGTGGATGAAGGGGACTTGTTGACCTGACACGCGGTTCTGTATTTGAATTTTGAAATTTTAGAGAAGTGGAAGCCACTCACCTCCGATGCGGGCGTTGAAGGCAACGCCGACACCGCACTTTCCGTTGTTGGCAGCCATGGCGATCTCGCCGGCGCAGCGCGTACCGTGGGCGTTGGAGCCCGACGGGTCGTAGCGTGGCGTCGGGTCGGGGTCGTCATCGTTGGCATCGAAGCTTATGTTCGGATCCTGCAACGTTACACCGACAATTTTAGTGACCAGTGGCGATCTCCCTACTCGATCAGAGCGAAGACATGAATCACCAGGACATTACGATATAATTACCAGCAAAAAAATGTTCCTATCTATATAAAAGACTGACTGAAAAGTGGGATACCAGCTGTCCCATTCCACCTTCCTCACCAGCTTTAAAAATTCTCCCAAAAATTTTGGCGTGCGAACATATTCGCGCTTTTGTTAACATGCAGCTCACTACAAGCTCCCCTAAATGTAACTCACACCCACTAGTCAATCGCTGTAGGTCGCTGACACCCAGCCACTTCAGGTTGTCCTTTCTAACTCAGTCATTCAGCGCTACTGATTGTCATTACCTCTTTGTGTCTCTCGGTCATTATTTCCTGTGTGGGAACCACAGCCTCTTACTGCTAATAAATAATTCCTTTCTTCCCACTGCTGCTGTCTCTTCTCGCTGTATCTGCCTCTCTCTTCCGCGTTGTCATTGTCTTGTAATCTGTCTCTCATTATCACTGGCTGTCACCCACTTCCGCTATTTCTGTCTTATTCCTCCCTCCCTGGCACTGTCTCCATCACTCTTATCGAACCAATGATCTGTTGCTGTCAATTATGTCCCGTTGTCAGTGTCCCTCTTTTTTTCTCACACTGCCATTGTCTCTTTCGCTCGTTCTGTAAGACCACCACTGTCTACTACCTTCCAGTATTTATTACTTTTCCGTCCCTTTTCCACTGCTATTGCCTTCTTTTCTTTCAGCGGGAATATGTTCGCGTGCAAAAATTCGTGGGAAAATTTTTGAAGGTGCTGAGGAAAGTAGAATGAGGCTGCTGGAACCCACTTTTCGATTAGAGTCTTTTAAATAAACGGGAACGTATTCCTATTTTTCGTGTTCCGATAGAAGCGTAATTCCTCTGGTTCCTTCTTTTCCATGTTGCAGCAGAGCTCAATTCAAATGAAAGGACTGGTATTGCCCAGTAAAATGTAGGTAGTTTACTTATATGATCTTGAAATAACGCTGACATATCGGCTTTTACGCTAAAAAAATTTGCATGTGCTTCAGTACTACAACATGGTAGATGATAACGGAGACACTTTACAGCACATTTGTCAGTACTATGTCGCTTTATAAATTACGTTTTCGCCTTACACCGGATACTACGTACTTATTTTATTTGTACAAGTAGAATAACAGTGAAGCTCCGTATCACGGAAACGGATACAAATACGAAGAAAATGTTCAAGGTTATTCGATATCGGGACCTTAGGAAAACATCGTAAAAATTACTGTCGTCTGGTGTGCATAGCCGTCTTGTAGACCCCGGCTGGGTATCGGTACCCAAAGAACAAAATTTTGGGGTGTTCCTCGACTACGGATAAAGATTTTTGAAAACAGAGAGATAGCTCTCTTAGAGAAATGCCTAGAGAATATACAGCTAAGGTTTGAGCAATTTGCTGAGGTTATTTATTGTTTAGATTTCACCTCATGTCAGATTGTAAGTGTAGCTGTCACTTTGAACCTGTGTACCTTGGAAAGGGATAAAATTATCAAGAAAATTTTGAGTTTGCTCGACATCGGGATCTTAGGAACATATTCGAAAATATTCAGCCATCTTGAAACCCTCAGATGGGTTTTGGTCCTCTGACGACGCCGAAAATATAGTGAGGAAACCCTTTCTGCGGTTTTCCGAGGGACCGCCCATGAACCAATGCTGCCTCCATAAGTCCCGTCAGGACCATCGCAGGCCACATCAAATGTAAAAAGAACTAACCAATTTGCCCCATTTGCATAAGCAGGATAGTGTAATGTGCATACTATAGTAATAGTATAGTATAGTAATAGTGTAATGTGCATACTATAAGATAGTGGCACTAAGACGATCCTTTTGTTGGATATACAAATGGTGTCTAGCCCAAGAACTATCCAAAACACATTACGCTACTTCTCTATAACGAATCGACCTCGTGGTATGAACACCGTAAAATACCGTTTTTATGCGCGGCGTTTTTGAACACATTAGGTACGCTTGGTGTCGTAGCATACCGATTTATGATTTTCTCCGCAGTACACAATACTGAAAAATGTGGTATATCCTTCAGCAATTAACGTTTCCTTTAAGCGCATAAAAGGACCACACCCTAACACAACCTCCTCTGAATTCACTGTTGACACTACAAATGACGGTCGACAATGTTCCCCAAACATTCGCCAAACCCTTTAGTTTGGTTCCCACAGGCTGTAGTGTGATTCATCACTCAAAATCACTCATTTTCAGTCATCCACTTTCCGTTGATGTCTTTCTTTACTCCACCTCTAGCAATGCTTAGCACTGACTACGGGAATGTGTGACGTTTGAGGAGTTACCTTGACCACTGTATCCCATTCTTTTTAATTACCTATGCACAGTCATTGTGGTAGCTGGACCGTCACATTGAAACTCATGAGTGATTCTTTCATCTGATTTCATGTGATTTTTCACAACCACCCTTCACTATGCTCGACGGTACCTGTCCGTCAGTGTATGAGTTCTACCTGGTCTTGGTGTAGCTGTAGTTATCCCTTCGCGTTTACACTTCACAATGAGATCACAAACAATTGACTTGGGCAGCTTTAGAAGTGTTGAAATGTCCTTGATGGATTAGTTACTCAAGTGACATCCAGTAACCAGTCACGTTCGAAGTCACTGAGCTCACCTGATCGAACCATTCTGCTATTACTGCTTCTCTTCTGGCAGCACTCCCCGCCTTCTTTTATACTGTCGAGTTCGACTCCCGTGACATGTAGTGGTCAGTTCCGCATTTCTGGATTCGTCCGGATCCGACACAGTGCGAAAGAATCAAATTCAGACGGCTAGGAACCTGCCGTTGTGGAAACACTGGGGCCCCAGAACGTGCAGATGTATAACGTAAAATATACACTGGTGTCCAAAATTAAACAGATGTCAGTACGATCGTGTTCCAGACGGATGAAGGCATTCCGGTCAACGAACAACCAAGCCAGAGATGACGTCAGGGCACCCATAAACCGGGGTAATATTTGTCGGGAAGTCCCACATCCACAATCGCTGTGTACACAACCAAAGACGGTGCAGTATGGTACAGAAAAGACGCCTACCAGACTCACTGTGGTGGAGGGCCATAGGAAGAATGGAAGCAGGACAGTCGCAAACTGATATGGGCCAATGGCTTAATGTGGATCATTCTGTTGATTCTCGGATGAGGTGACAATTTATAGAGACCGAAACTGTATCCCGGAGACCAGGACAGGCCGACTCACGTGTGACAGAGAGAGTGGACCATTATTTGACTGTAAGGGCACGACGGTACCGCTTTGGTACTGCACTGCAACTGGCATCCTCTGGGCGGGCTGTATCGAGACAAACGGTGTGCGCAAGGCAAGCAGAGTGGCCTTTGTTGTTGGAGACCTGCTGTCTGTTTCTGGCGTGCCTTTAAAGAAGGTTCAAATGGCTCTGAGCACTATGGGACTTAACATCTGTGGTCATCAGTCCCCTAGAACTTAGAACTACTTAAACCTAACTAACCTAAGGACATCACACACATCCATGCCCGAGGCATGATTCGAACCTGCGACCGTAGCAGTCGCGCTTTAAAGAAGGGAACGTTTAGAGTGGAGCCACCTGAGTGGTCGAACAGGGGGCTAATGTTCTTTTCACAGATGAGTCCCAATTTGGTCTGGAGAGTTATTCTCAACGGATTCGCATGTGGAAGTAACGTGCAACACGATTTCGGGACCCAAACATTGTGAAAAAAGACCGATATCGAGAAAGTTCCCTAATAGTTTGGGCAAGGAATACATTGACAACTCGAACAGCTCTTTGTGAAATTGTACATATGAATCGGAAAGCATTAACTGGTGTCAGGTAACGTGACAAGATCTTGTGATCTCATGTGAGATTGTTGGGAGACGCTGTGGGCCCCGACTTCGTGCTGATGGACGATAATGCTCGACGCATGGAGCACGGGTTGTTGATGTTTTTTTGGAAACGGAAGATATACCATGGTGCATGCCTGGCATGCACTAGGGAGACGGGTTTCATCACGTCAGCATCCACCAACCACTCTCCAAGACTTGCGAGCAGCCCTGCAGCAAGAATGGGCGTTATTGTCTCCACGTGATACTGACGACATTATTCACAGCATGAGCCAAAGCTGTCAGCCTGGTCAGCCTGTATTGCTGCCAGGTGTGGTCACACCCCATACCGAGCACATTAACCAGTTGTCGGAATGTGTGTGCAAATCCTTAAAGTTGGAAGAATCGAAGAACGATTTTGTCTACCTGTTTGCATGTTGAGTTGTTCACGTTCTCTTTTCTTTATTTCTACTACTATCAACTGTTTATACTGTTTTGTGGCAAAATAAACGCAACCTTGCCAAATTTCCGTTTGTTACTTTAATTTTGACTACCAGTGTGTAAGCTAGATAGCCATTTATTACACCATCTATTGCATACACACTGCATTGGTTTCATTGGTATCACACTACAAGAAGTGTATCGTGATCATCGTGCACCTGTGTGGTGAATGTAATGACCGGTAGATAATGCAATTAGTGACAGTAACTTCTGTTTCTAATTCGTCATTACATCTTGTTTGCTTCGCTTTCTTTGATGGGATGGAGGAACGGCAGAAGTCGTCTGTCACAATTTCATTGTGATACCAATCGCTTCACCTCATCAGAACCTACACACAACATATTTATACGTTGTATTTATTGTAATCCTTGTGTTCCCCTACAGCGTTGGTCCTCTGTGGCACCCTCCAATATCATGAAACTCATTCCCTGATTTCGTAACTCAACACACAGCCCTAGTTCTTCATTTATTAAATATTGCTTAAAGTCCATTTGGTTTTTTTAATAATTAAATTCAACAGTATACTGTACATTGAAAACATTATTACACAGAAACGAGGCATGCATTCAGCTGTGTAAGGAGACCTTTTGTGAGACTGTTGTATAAAAAGTAGTTAATATCCTGGATTCATAAATGACATTTACGATGCCGGTGGAGAGAGGTCAAATGCAGAATAAATGGTGGCACAATGAGTCAATCGCTGTCAGTTAAACGCAAAAGAAGACATCGTCTGTCTGTGCTGAGTCTTACTCTTTTTTTTAACCTATGAAGGTCGGTTTGAATAAGTTGTGGAGCCCGACTGACAAATTCCTCTCATTGTCAGTGCTTAGAAATTTTTTCAAGTTAGCATCTGCAGAAGATTCTGTAGTTCAATGGTAACGATGCATGGTGATTACGTTCGTTGTCATCATTTCTAAAAGTTGAGACAAGGGGATAGCGTTCTGTGAGAAACTTTGTGGAATTAATAATGAAGTAAATGAGCTGTAACTTGTTGTTGTTGTTGTGGTGTTCAGTCCTGAGACTGGTTTGATGCAGCTCTCCATGCTAATCTATCCTGTGCAAGCTCCTTCATCTCCCAGTACCTACTGCAACCTACATCCTTCTCAATCTGCTTAGTGTATTCATCTCTTGGTCTCCTTCTACGATTTTTACCCTCCACGCTGCCCTCCAATGCTGAATTTGTGATCCCTTGATGCCTCAAAACATGTCCTACCAACTGATCCCTTCTTCTAGTCAAGTTGTGCCACAAACGTCTCTTCTCCCCAATCCCAATCAATACCTCCTCATTAGTTACGTGATCTACCCAGCTAATCTTCAGCATTCTTCTGTAGCACCACATTTCGAAAGCTTCTGGTCTCTTCTTGTCCAAACTGGTTATCGTCCATGTTTCACTTCCATACATGGCTACACCCCATACAAATACTTTCAGAAACGACTTCCTGACTCTTAAATCTATACTCGATGTTAACAAATTTCTCTTCTTCAGAAACACCTTCCTTGCCATTGCCAGTCTACATTTTATATCCTCTTTACTTCGACCATCATCAGTTATTTTGCTCCACAAGTAGCAAAACTCCTTTACTACTTTAAGTCATTTCCTAATCTAATTCCCTCATCATCACCCGACTTAATTCGACCACATTCCATTATCCGCGTTTTGCTTTTGTTGATGTTCATCTTATGTCCTCCTTTCAAGACACTGTCCACTCCGTTCAACTGCTCTTCCAAGTCCTTTGCTGTCTCTGACAGAATTGCAATGTGATCGGCGAACCTGAAAGTTTTTATTTCTTCTCCATGGATTTTAATACCTACTCCGAATTTTTCTTTTGTTTCCTTTACTGCTTGCTCAATATACAGATTGAATAGCATCGGGGAGAGGCTACAACCCTGTCTCACTCCCTTCCCAACCACTGCTTCCCTTTCATGTCCCTCGACTCTTGTAACTGCCATCTGGTTTCTGTACAAATTGTAAATAGCCTTTCTCTCCCTGTATTTTACCCCTGCCACCTTTAGAATTTGAAAGAGAGTATTCCAGTCAACATTGTCAAAAGCTTTCTCTAAGTCTACAAATGCTAGAAACGTAGGTTTGCCTTTCCTTAATCTTTCTTCTAAGACAAGTCGTAAGGTCAGTATTGCCTCACGTGTTCCAACATTTCTACGGAAGCCAAAGTGATCTTCTCCGAGGTCGGCTTCTACCAGTTTTTCCATTCTTTAAATAATTCGCGTCAGTATTTTGCAGCTGTGGCTTATTAAACTGATAGTTCGGTAATTTTCACATCTGTCAACACCTGCTTTCTTTGGGATTGGAATTATTATATTCTTCTTGAAGTCTGAGGGTATTTCGCCTGTCTCGTACATCTTGCTCACCAGATGGTAGAGTTCTGTCAGGACTGGCTCTCCCAAGGTCGTCAGTAGTTCTAATGGAATGTTGTCTACTCCCGGGGCCTTGTTTCGACTCAGGTCTTTCAGTGCTCTGTCAAACTCTTCACGCAGTATCGTATCTCCCATTTCATCTTCATCTACATCCTCTTCCATTTCCATAATATTGTCCTCAAGTATATCGCCCTTGTATAGACCCTCTATATACTCCTTCCACCATTCTGCTTTTCCCTCTTTGCTTAGAACTTGGTTTCCATCTGAGCTCTTGATATTCGTGCAAGTGGTTCTTTTTTCTCCAAAGGTCTCTTTAATCTTCCTGTAGGCTGTATCTATCTTACCCCCTAGTGAGATAAGCCTCTACATCCTTACATTTGTCCTCTAGCCATGCCTGCTTAGCCATTTTGCACTTCCTGTCGATCTCATTTTTGAGACGTTTGTATTCCTTTTTGACTGCTTCATTTACTGCGTTTTTATATTTTCTCCTTTCATCAATTAATTTCAATATTTCTTCTGTTACCCAGGGATCTCTACTAGTCCTCGTCTTTTTACCTACTTGATCCTCTGCTCCCTCCACTACTTCATCCCTCAGAGCTGCCCATTCGTCTTCTACTGTATTTCTTTCCCCCATTCCTGTCAATTGTTCCCTTATGCTGTCCCTGAAACTCTGTACAACCTCTGGTTTAGTCAGGTTATCCAGGTCCCATCTCCTTAAATTCCCCCCTTTCTTGCAATTTCTTCAGTTTTAATCTACAGTTCATAACCAATAGATTGTGGTCAGAGCTGTAACTTAATAAGTTAAATAAGGTAACTGGCGACCATAACCATCCATTAGCAGCACTGAATATCTACTGTGCTACGACTGGACCTACACATACATTTCAATCTATCGATGACAAGGTTTTATAATTTCTCGTTCCTTGAGATTGATTAATTAAGAAGTACACTTGGCAACCTATCCCCATCCTAGTAACATGTTCATGCTATTTAGGTTGGTGCGTTTGTACACCACGTACCATTCTTCTGCATGCCACTATTGTCTTATGCTTTCTTTCCTCTCTGGCGTTCTCAGTATTATGCCACTTAGGGAACGGTTTGTTCTAGTTTTATCACAATCATAAAGGGTCCATCATAAAGTCACTGTAGAAGAGTCAGTTTTGATATTACATTATGTTACCTGGTCTAAGGCGCTGCAGTTATAGACTGTACGGCTGGTCCCGGCGGAGGTTCGAGTCCTCCCTCGGGCATTGGTGTGTGTGTTTGTCCTTGGGATACTTCAGGTTAAGTAGTGTGTATGCTTAGGGACTGATGACCTTAGCAGCTAAGTCCCATAAGGTTTTACACACATTTGAAGATTTTTTTGAAACCTGTTTGTATTTATTTTGTCATTTGTTTAACGGTCAAATTTTTAATCTTCCATTTAATTAATAGTGCTTCGTCAAATTATTTTCTGTCTGTTTGGTTTGTAAATTAGGAACTACGGCTCCCGAAACACAAAGTATGTTACTTATTCTGTAATCGATCGTTAGTTTGTCTTGAAAGACTTCATCCAAAAATTTTTTTTCTATGTTGAATATAGATCTTTATAAATTATCTTCACTTTCAGCCGTCTTCAAATAATAATAATAGCAACAAGGAGCTTCTTCAAGTTTTGTATCTCATGGATTAGTTTCTTTCATTTCCTGGATTTTTTAGCCGTTATAGGTAAGAAATAACAGTGGCGGTAGAAGACGTCCTTCACAGAATTCGTAGTTACTGGACCAATTCAGTTCTGATGAGTGAGGGTTGGAATTAGCACATTACTTCATTAACTAAATCGCCTGGAACGTGGTAATTTTCTAATACTGGCCACCGTAAATGTCTTTTGATTCAGTCATAAACTTTTTGAAGATGGGAATATCAAATACAAGGGAAATTTAACATGTATTCTTTTCTCTATTGACTATCCGTCTATAAATATGGCATCTATATGTTGATATTAGTTCGTAAAGCTACGTTGCTCTTCTCCAAGCATCCGCTCTACAATGTTCCGAAATTTCCTTCACATGACTATTATATATATTTTGCTTACTGTTGTTAACAATAAAGTTCCCCTATAATTTTAGAAAATACGTCAAAATGAGTGACTTGTACCAAGTGATGTATCATTGCGAAGTGCAGTTCTCGAAATTTCTTATCAGCACAAAATCAGCGTCTCTGGTAACTTCCTGAATGCAGTTCGATTTTATTTCGTTTTCTTGCTTTCCAGGTTTCGAGTAATTAACACGCAACATGAAACTTCCTGGCAGATTAAAACTGTGTGCCGGACCGAGATTCGAACTCGGGACCTTTGCCTTTCGCGGGCAAGTGCTCTACCATGTGAGATACCCAAGCACGACGCACGCCCCCTCCTCACAGCTTTACTTCTGCCAGTACCTCGTCTCCTGCGAACCTTGGAGAGCCTAGAGCACTTGCCCGCGAAAGGCAAAGGTCCGGAGTTCAAGTCTCGGTCCGGCACACAGTTTTGATCTGCCAGGAAGTTTTATATCAGCGTACACTCCGCTGCAGAGTGAAAAAATCTCATTCTGGAAACATCCCCGAGGCTGTGGCTAAGCCATGTCTCCGCAATATCCTTTCCTTCAGGAGTGCTAGTTCTGCAAGGTTAGCAGGAGAGCTTCTGTAAAGTGTGGAAGGTAGGAGACGAGACACTGGCAGAAGGAAAGCTGTGAGGATGGGGGGGGGGGGGGGGGCGGGGGGGGCCGTGAGTCGTGCTTGGGTAGCTCAGATGGTAGAGCACTTGCCCGCGAAAGGCAAAGGTTCCGAGTTCAAGTCTCGGTCCAGCATACAGTTTTAATCTGCCAGGAAGTTTCATATCAGCGCACACTCCGCTGCAGAGTGAAAATCTCATTCCGAATACGCAACATTCTTGTCAAAGGAAGACAATAATTTTGCTATGTCATCTCGCTCAACATAGAGGTAACTAATGTAAGAAAAGTATTAGACGTAATGCGGGAGCCGAAGGGATCAAAATGAAAGATTAAACAGAATTAAGTTTGAATATTTGTGATCGATGGCTTCGTCTGTTATACTCGTACATCCACCGTAAGACAGTTAGATTACTGAGCTACTTTACTCACAGAACGCGGTGTGTACGTTGCAGCGCAACACCAGCAGCAGGCGTGCAGGCAGCAGATGGGGTTGGGGTACTCACGTAGTTGTCGCGCAGGTCGTCGTGCGTCCTCTCCACGCCGTCGTCCAGCACGACAACGCGGACACCCCTGCCGGTGACGCCCGCCGCGTACACAGGCAGCACGTGCAGGTCCAGCTTGGGCAGGTCTGGCCGCGTGCGGGTGTCCCTCTGCGGAAGAATTATGATCGTCACTGCTGATGTAAAGCCGCGAAATACACTGCCTCTTCAGAAGTGTCTAGACACCTGTTAGTGGACAACAGTGTGGGGTGTATCCACCCTTCGCGTTTGTGTAGGATCTAACTCAGCTGGGAACACTTTCAGCGGGTTGTCCGAACGTCTGTGGAGATACGGCAGCTCAGTCTTTCTCAAGATACAAAATCGGAGAAGGTACTGATACAGGACGCGATGTCGACGTTGTAACTGCTCGTAAAGGTTTAGATCAGGACTCTGGGTAGGTTAGCCCAATTTAGGAATATTAATCTCCACAGATCATTGCCTCAAAGATACTGCCTTATGACGGGGCATTGTCATGTTGAAACAAACAGTCACCGACTCTGCACTGTTCTGCTGCTGAATGGAGTACACAGTGCTCTAAACAGTCAGCGTGTCCTTTCGCATTTAGCGTTTTCTACAGCGCAAGAAGGGAACCACACCATAACGATGGAACACACCCCCTTGCCGTAACACTTTCTCCTCCGCACGTAACTCTTGGCGCCTCAAGTGATGACAGATAACGTTCTCAAGGAATTTTCCAAACTAAAACTTCTCCATCGAGATGTCACAGGGTACTCATATCACTTGTTTACAGTCATCCATTGTCTTTTGATTACTACACAGCCGGCCACGGTGGCCGTGCGGTTCTAGGCGCTTCAGTCCGGAACCTCGCGACAGCTACCGTCGCAGGTTCGAATCCTGCCTCGGGCATGGATGTGTGTGATGTCCTTAGGTTAGTTAGGTTTAGGCAGTTCTGAGTTCTGGGGGACTGATGACCTCATATGTTAAGTCCCATAGTGCTCAGAGCCATTTGAACCATTTTGAATTACTACACAATTTTGTAACTTATGTGGAGCGGCTTTGTCATTATACCACATTCTTTTTTTAACTCCCTATGCACAAACATTTTGCTAGCTGGAAGTCTGGTAGCACTTCGGTACTCGCAAGTGATCCCTTACGCTGATTCCATGCGCTTTTTTACCATCACTCTCTCGGTCATGGGTGTATGTCTCGTTCTTAGTGTAAGTTAGTTAAAGTTAGATCAAGTAGTGTGTAATCTTAGGGACCGATGACCTCAGCAGTTTGGTCCCATAAGACCTTAGCACAAATTTCCAAAAAAATACCATCACTCTCTGCATTGCCGGGCAGTTCCTGTCTATCAGCGCTTATGATGTCTGCCAGGTCTTTGTTTAGCTGTCGTTACAGCCATGCAGATAAGACGACTGTCATCTCGACTGCTAGTGATACGAGGTCGTTGGGATCCAGCACGGCATTCCGTATTACCCTCGTGAACCCACCGATTTCATATTCTGCTAACAGTTATTGGATCTCGACCAACGCGAGCAACAGTGTCGCGATACGATAAACCGCAATCGCGATAGGCTACAATCCAAGTCGGATACGTGATGGTACGCATTTCTCCTCCTTACACGAGGCATCACAACAACGTTTCACCAGGCAACGCCTGTCAACTGCTGTTCGTTCAAATGGTTCAAATGGCTCTGAGCACTATGGGACTCAACATCTTAGGTCATAAGTCCCCTAGAACTTAGAACTACTTAAACCTAACTAACCTAAGGACATCACACACACCCATGCCCGAGGCAGGATTCGAACCTGCGACCGTAGCAGTCCCGCGGTTCCGGACTGCAGCGCCAGAACCGCTAGACCACCGCGGCCGGCAACTGCTGTTCGTGTATGAGAAATCGGTTGGAAACTTTCCTCATGTCAGCACGTTGTAGGTGTCGCCACCGGCGCCAAGGTTGTGTGAATGCCCTGAAAAGCTAATCATTTGCATATCACAGAATCTTCTTCCTGTCGGTTAAATTTCACGTCTGTAGCACGTCATCTTCGTGGTGTAGCAATTTTAATGGCCAGTAGTGTATTTAAATCACTTGCAGTCTCCACATGAGTACAGCCAGTACCTTGCGGACACCCTACTCCGCTCTACATACGTTTAACGGTGTTATCAATACACGGCGATATAATAATTTCCCAGTTTAAGTACAGAAACCTTTTGGTAGTAAGTAAATCCGAAATATTTTCATTTTAGTGCAAGCAGTATGTTAAGAAGCTCTTTCTCCTATGATGAATTCCTCTTTGCAGCGCACCCAAATTTCTCATCGGTATGGCAACGTATGCCAAGAAATTAGTTGGTTCCGGTTCGATCTACTGGTCTGGAAAGAAAGACGAAGTTTTTTAGGAATTTTCCTGCATAAAATTTTAAAGCGAGAGTTAACGATACCGTAATAACAGTCACATTTTTTAAATCTTATGAACATTGTTGTGAAATGGTATACCCACGACAGAAGTTGGCGAATTGCTCAGTCATATCTTCCGAAGGACGTGGTGCAATTGTCCATCCGGCGGCTAGCGAGAATAACGATATTCTTTTGTTACAACAAGCAGTGTGCAGTTGCTAGGTAACGATCCCTTAGTTCGTTACAGCGCAGAGTCCCTCCGTGATGCTGGTCGTCGTTAGCTGGATTATTGCATCGGCTCAGGTACGTCTACTGCCCAGAAAGCTTTATCATTACGTTTCAGATATGTTTACTAAATCAAATTTAGTTAATGAACCCTTTATGTCCACCGTAGTCAACCGAATGTTCGAAACGGTTGTGAGGCATTGTTATTACCACATTACTCACGTTGCGTGCAGATGGCAGCGCACATTTATGAGACACTATACGCCCCGCGAAGAAACTTGTCGATATTTCTTCCCTTTTTTTCTCTCTCTCTATCTGTCGCTCCTTATCTTCTTAAGAGATCAAGGTTCGAAAAGAAACAAATTCAGGATGACAGCTGAACTACACTATATGAATTGTGCCAGATTCTGAACAACTGGTTTACGTATGTTATGCGTCAAAATAGTTCTTGATGTGTGAAACTTTGTTTAATACTCGGTAGTTTTATACTTATGAGCAGCTAACTATTACCGCCCACGGCATCCACAGATATGAACGCCACTGCATGTAAGTATTGTTTTGGAAGGCTTTATGGGTCAGGTCCATTAGCCGTAATCCTGTGTTAATAACTGGTGTGATGCCGACAACATTAGCTTCAAATGAATTTGTGTGTGTGTGTGTGTGTGTGTGTGTGTGTGTGTGTGTGTGTGTGTGTGTGTGTGCGTGTCAGTGTGTGAATGTGCGTCCAATATGTGAAACAGAATGTAGTATAAACCATTAGAATACTATATGCGGTAATGTGATATCAGTGGTCAATAGACGTATTAAATAATGCGTGTTCAATTTAGACAAGGTAATAAAGTAAATATAAGGTTTGTGGCATGCATATTAGAAGATACGCCGCTCGTATGATTGATTAAAGCAAATCCAATTAAAGAAAAAGTAATGTTCTGGGGAAACTTACTTCCATGCTATAACTGGTGGCCAGTAGTTTCCCGATGAGCGATATCGACTGTGCAAGTAGATTAGGTATTGTATCAACAAATTAAGATTCCATTTATTTTTTCAGATTTGGTAATACAGTCTTCGACTACTTGTTTTTGGATGACAACTTTGCTCCTCAAAGACTGTACAATTACTGAGAATAATGCTTATTTATATGAATCTGTTGGCGGACTCCACGTGTAGACCGATTTTCAAGTGGTTTCTACGTGTGCAAAAACATAAACGTGTGTCACACAACAGTCGGATTGTAAAGCGCTCTTGACATCAAACAAATTCCTCTCATAGGACATTCAAAAATACAATAGCCATGGCAGCAAAGAATCAACCACACCTTTTTAGTACGCTTTCAGACGAATGGACTTACGCCCTGTACTTTTTCGTGGAATTTTGTGTTTTCTGACACCACCACTACGGAGCAATAACGCAGTTGATTATGCGTGGTCATGACTCACCTACTTTCAGATGTGAAATGACATCCCTTTGCTTATGACGACAACCGCCCGATGTTTTGAATGTCATGAGTCGCACGTTTATTGCTATACAACTATAATACCATTTGAAAGTGTTATTTAATATGAAGTTGATCAATAATGTTACATAAATGTATCCTATTACCTGTAATTGCACAGTGTTTGAGGGCAATGCTATAGCATAATAGCAGTTGTTGTACTGATAGAATGATTGTAGGTGTTCTGAAAACCAGCGGTTAAAAATGTGCAACATTAGTAATCTGTAAATAATGAACTGATATGCCGGAGGTGCGGATCATAGCATTTCTGCTCCCATTCTTTTCTACCCTTGCGATGCTGTTCTCTCTTGTCTTGAGATAAATTATTTGTTTCTACTACGCTGCAGAAAATTATACTTTTTTCTATCATGATGTACTGTGTCATTGCGTTCAAGATCAGATCGTGACTGTCGTTGACTATGAAGGAACAAGATGGTTACCTGTGAAATAATGAAGCTGAAGTAATCGGTATTACAAGTGCTTCTTTGTGTGCTCTGGTGAACTGATCTTAAATTATAATTTTTATGGGACTAACATTCTTGACTTTAAAAAGCTGTAATGTCAAATATGTCCACCGAAAAAATAGTTTCGTGCATGAATGCTAACAATATGTTGCTCGTCAACCGGTGTCAGTCTTGTGTGTTGAGAACTTTTGTCGTGAAAACAGGGCATTTTCTCTCACTGTTTTCCTGAGACTGAAGCCACTAGGCGAATTTTTGTTTGTTGTCCCTCTAAATATGCAAATTTTTATGTATTAATTAATCTGATATTAACGTACAAATGCTTTTTACCTGCGAAATTTGAGAGGAAACGGTAGACAATCATGATACTGCTTAAAGGGTTTCATGGTCTCGTTTTCCAGTTCACAGTAACAAATTAACATGTACTTAAAAATGTAAGCGCAAATTATGTCGAACTATAAATGTCCCCTAAAACTACCAAACTGGGTAATTTATTATTAATTCTGTTGTCCTAATTTGTCTTTTTATGACATCAATGTTTCGTTTTTAGAGGAAAATAAATACAACCTGGACTTTCAATTCTCTAACACAGTATTTTCCTAATTACTTACCTTATCATCGACGCTGTTTCCTGTGAAAGTTTTTCTTGTGAATAATCATGTTTAATTAGTAGAGGAGATCTCGTATTAAAATTCTACTTCCTGTAAGTCTTTCATTGAAAATAAATAAAACAGGGTTGTCTTAATGGATTAAAATCAACCCTTGTAATGAGGAATGCCCATTTTCTGCTGTGAGGCATGGAAAAAACGGTGTAATTAATACTTGGAACAAATGTGTGTATCATCAGGATTTAGTCTGCCGCGATTCGTACATACAGTTGCAGGAAAACTAGCTGCGAGCCTATACAGTGAAACAAAAATTCGTAGAACGCTAATGCTATTTGCATGTACGTCGGTTAACGGGATTTCCTCACAGGTTCTCAGTCTGACCTCTCCGCTGATCCGATGGAAACTCACTGTGGCCGCTTCCTGTTCATTTACAACCCTCGCATGTTTGAGAGTGTGTCTTGGCAGTTCAAATGTTTTAATTTATTTTGATACTGATTCCTGTTAGCTAATTAAAAAGTTTTTTCGTTTACAGGAAACTGATGAAGAAATAATATTACAATTCCATTTCTGAAAATTAATTAGCTACAAATTTTGTTATTTAATTTGTTGCTTTACAGTTCTTTTTGTCCCTATTATCTGTAATTTTGTACGAATACTATTTAGAGAAGTTGTAGATCAATTTTACCAACATTATATTAAGACTTCAGAGGGAACCAGAATGATAGACCACTGAATAATTTAAAACACCTTTCTTCTCAAACGGTACTGACGCTTTCATTTGATTGATGCGTCTAATTTTCAAACCACTGGGTGCAAAAATCTGGCGTGATACTCGGAATGACTGCATGCAGTTGAGAGCCGTGATTTCTTGCAACACAGTGCATTTTAGAAATAAGAATACTCATCACAGTCTTGACAGTAACCAATATTTCTTCTGCGCCGGAATTCCTGGCGAACAGTATTTACCAGAGTGTTCCGCGATGAAAATGATATTCGATGGAGTTTTGTGACGGATTTGAATTGCTTCATTTGTGTGTGTTCCAATAGTTAATTTTGGACAGAAATATGCATATGTTTATAAGAGGATATAAACATACCATGCTTCCATTCCATGAGGGAATAATTTCGAACTGGAGCTCTACGATATCAGCATGAAAGTGCTTCTGTCCACAAAACAACGACTGTCCCATCGTGGCACGAAATTAAGATGATTTTTCTGGGCTTGGCTGTCAGTGACACGATCTAAATCTCTTATAATATCAATGACAAGCTTGTGTGCAACGTCAGTCTGCGCAAAAGTAAGACAACGGTTATGCACCATGCTCCACGAAAAATGGAAACATATTAGCCTTTAGAATGAGATTTTCACTCTGCAGCGGAGTGTGCGCTGATATGAAACTTCCTGGCAGATTAAAACTGTGTGCCCGACCGAGACTCGAACTCGGGACCTTTGCCTTTCGCGGGCAAGTGCTCTACCATCTGAGCTACCGAAGCACGACTCACGCCCGGTACTCACAGCTGAGTCGTGCTTCGGTAGCTCAGATGGTAGAGCACTTGCCCGCGAAAGGCAAAGGTCCCGAGTTCGAGTCTCGGTCGGGCACACAGTTTTAATCTGCCAGGAAGTTTCATATTAGCCTTTCATTGTGTCAGTGTTTGTAAGAACAGCCAACAATTGAACAAGTGGTGACATTTGACTACATTGTGCACACATATCTGGCTATGTCGGCTTGTATTTGCAAGTATACAGTGAGGTGACAAAAGTCTTGGGATATCTCCTAATATCGTGTCGGAACTTCTTTTGCCTGGTGTAGCGCACCAACTCAACGTGGCGTGGATTAAACAAGTCGTTTGAAGTCTCCTGCAGAAATATTGTGCCCTGCTGCCACTATAGCCATCCACGATTGCGCAAGTGTTGTCGGTGTAGGAAATTGTGCACAAACTAAGCTCTACATTATGTCCCACAAATGTTCGATGTAAATCATATCGGGCGAACTGGGTGGCCAAATCATTCGCTCGAACTATCCAGAACGTTCTCCAAACCAATCGCAAACCAATGGTCCGGTGACATGGCACACTGTCATCCATAAAAATTTCATCGTTGTTTGGGAACATGAATTCAGTTAGTGGTTGCAAATGGTGTCCAGATAGCCGAAGATAACTGTTTAATTATAGCTTCAGTTGATCATGAGAACCTTGTCCTTTCCAAGTAAACACAGCCCACACTATTATGGATCAACAACCAGGTTGCACAGTGTTAACCTTGTTGACAACCTGGGTCCATGGCTTCGTGGAGTCTGCGCCACATTCGAGCCCTACCATCAGCGCTTACCAGCTGAATTCTGGACCCGCATGATCAGGCCACGGTTTTCCAGTCGTCTAGCGTGCAATCGATGCGGTCACGAGCGCAGGAGAGGCGCTGCAGGCGATTTCGTGCTGTCAGCAAAGGCAGTCACGTCATTCATCTGCTGCCATCGCCCACTGACGCCAAATTTCGTCGCACTGTCCTAACGGATGCGTTAGTCGTGGTCATGACTCCCCTAGTTTCGTATGTGAAATGACATCCCTTTGCTTATAACGATCACCACCCAATCTTTTGAATATCATGAGACGAACGTTAATTGTTATATAATTGTAAGACCATTTGAAAGTCGGTCCATAATGTTACATAAATGTATGCTATTACCTGTAATTGTGCAGTCTTTGAGAGCAATGTTAGTTCAATAGCAGTTTTTGTACTGACAGAACGATTGTAGGTGTTCTGAAAATCAGCGGTTAAAAATGCGCAACATCAGTAATCTATAAACAATGAACTCATATGCTGGAGGTGCATATCTTAAGATCTCTGCTCCCAATCTTTTCTATCCTTACGATGCTGTTCTCTCTTGTCCTGGGATAAATTATTTATTGTTACTACGTTGTAGAAAATAACACCTTTTTTTTCTATCATGGTGTACTGCGTCATTGCGTTCATATTCAGATGGTAACTGTTGTTGACTATGAAGGAACATGGCAATTACCTATGGAATAATGAAGCTGAAGTAATCGGTATTACAACTGCATCTTTGCGTGCCCTGGTGAACTGATCTTAGCTTCAAATTTTTATGGGACTAACATTCTTCACTTTAAAAAAGCTGTAATGTCCAATCTGTCCACCGAATTTAATAGTTTCGTGGATAAATGATAACAAAATGTAGCTCGTCAACTGGTGTCTGTCTTGTGCGTTGAGAACTTTTCTCGTGAAAGTAGGGCATTCTCTCTCACTATTTTCCTGAGCCGGCCGGAGTGGCCGAGCGGTTCTAGGCGCTACAGTCTGGAACCGCGCGACCGCTACGGTCGCAAGTTCGAATCCTGCCTCGCGCATGGATGTGTGTGATGTCCTTAGGTTAGTTCGGTTTAAATATTCCTAAGTTCTAGGGGACTGATGACCTCAGAAGTTAAGTCCCATAGTGCTCAGAGCCATTTGAACCATTTGTTTTTCTGAGACTGAAGCCACCTAGGCAAATTTTTGTTTGTTGTTCCTCTGAATACGCGAATTTTTATGTGTTAATTAAACTGATATTAACGTACAAATGCTTTTTACATGCGAAATTGGAGAGGCAACGGTATAAAATCATGATACTGCTTAAAGGGGTTCATGGTCTCGTTTTCCAGTTCACAGTAACAAATTAACATCTACTTAAAAATGTCAGCCCAAATTATGTCGAACTATAAGTGTCCCCTAAAATTACGAAACTGGGTAATTTATGATTAATTCTGTTGTCCTAATTGATTTCAGCGGTCACTTCAAACAATGTTGCTTGTTTGTCAGTACTGACAACTCTATGCGTACGCCACTGCTCTCGGTCGTTAAGTGAACGCCGTCAGCTACTGAGCTTCCGTGATTGGAAGTGATGCCTGAAATTTGGTATTTCGGCATACTCTTGATATCGTGGATCTCGGGATATTGAATTTACGAATGACTTCCGAAATGGAATGTCACATGCGTCTAGATCCAACTACCACTACGCGTTCAAAGTCGGTCAGTTCCCGTTGTGGGGCCATCATCACGTCGGAAATCTTTTGACACGAATCACCTGAGTACAAATAACAGCTCCAACAGTGCGCAGACCTTTTACATCTTGTGTACACGATTCTACAGTCATCTGTATACATGCATACAGCAGTCCCATGACTTTCCTCACCTTAGCGTAGATACGAGGTGTGGCTAGAAAAAAACCGGACTAGTACTGGTGAAACAATAAAACGAATGCAATAAGGCTGAAAGTCACGTGGCCTGTCACGTGACTCTCGCTCCTCCTACTGCTCGAGTTTCATCTGCCTCCTGCACTCAGTCTGCCCGTGGCGTCTGTTTTAAGTAGTTGACGTTTTCTCTGTGCGTCGGAAAATGTTGAGTGTACAGAAAGAACAGCGTGTTAACATCAAATTTTGTTTCAAACTAGGAAAATCTGCAAGTGAAACGTTTGTAATGTTACAACAAGTGTACGGCGATGATTGTTTATCGCGAACACAAGTGTTTGAGTGGTTTAAACGATTTAAAGATGGCCGCGAAGACACCAGTGATGACGCACTGGCAGACCATTGTCAGCAAAAACTGATGCAAACATTGAAAAAATCGGTAAACTTGTTCGACAAGATCGCCGTTTAACAATCAGAGCAGTGTCTGAGTTAACAGGAGTTGACAAGGAAAGTGTCGAACAAGTTTACCGATTTTTTCAATGTTTGCATCAGTTTTTGCTGACAATGGTCTGCCAGTGCGTCATCACTGGTGTCTTCGCGGCCATCTTTAAATCGATTAAGCCACTCAAACACTTGTGTTCGCGATAAACAATCATCGCCGTACACTTGTTGTAACATTACAAACGTTTCACTTGCAGATTTTGCTAGTTTGAAACAAAATTTGATGTTAACACGCTGTTCTTTCTGTACACTCAACATTTTCCGACGCACAGACAAAACGTCAACTACTTAAAACAGACGCCACGGGCAGACTGAGTGCAGGAGGCAGATGAAACTCGAGCAGTAGGCGGAGCGAGAGTCACGTGACAGGCCGAGCGACTTTCAGCCTTATTGCATTCGTTTTATTGTTTCACCAGTACTAGTCCGGTTTTTTTCTAGCCACACCTCGTACAATAAAAAATCATGAAACGTCTGCGCTCCGTGTCAATGTGTTTCGTTATTCTGTCAAAATATAAAGCGAACTGAATGTCAGAACATCAAACATAAAGTACAGTCTCAATATATCAGAAATAAAATGCATGTTGTTACATTACGGTCTTGTGCAAACCAGATGCGTTTATATCGTGTACCGTCTGGCACCTCATACCATCAACAAAGATCTTGGCCCATGCGACAGTGAGGAATGCAATATGGTAGTGTTCATTCTCATTGGAGTCCTCACACATGGGGACATATCCTGATGTTTTGTTATTATTTTATTGGCCTTTGAGTATTCTCCTTACAGTCATCCACGTAAATAAATCATAGTGACAAACAACGTGTATCGGCACAAAAGAAAATTGATATTAACGAACTTTAACGATGATGATACAAAGCAAAAGCAAAAGCAAGTTGAAACAACATACTGACATTACAAAAAGTTATTTAATTTACGTGAGTTATCCCGTAATTCCCTTTTAGCTTCCATTAGGAAGGTGTATGTTTCTTTACACATTACAAAGTCTGTGGTTGCCAATAAAGTTGACATAGACGTTGGTCAGTGGTATTTCTTGCTCACAACTTTCCATAGCAACTCTGATCTGAAATTCCACCGGTTTGTTCGTCCAAAAAATATGTGGTTTGTGTCTCCGTCTTATCCGCAGTTTTATTTCACATACAAAGCTCTCATACCATTCTTGCTACGCACTAATCATGTACTTTCACAGCTTCTTTCATTGTATGCAGCAAAAAAAATTATTTCTGAATTTTGGAGGAAAACTTGCTAAGTTGATAATGGCAAAGACGATTTTCCGTACCGTTAACCCCTTTCCAATAGTAAAACTGTCATACACTAACCTAACACTTTTTTTCATGATATTCACTGTTTTATATCTTCCATACCTTTTCTTGACACTTCTGGAATTCGATCTCGGTATTTCTATGCCCAGAAAAAAATCATGTTTTGCTGTATTACTACAGGAAACATCTGAGTGTAACACAAGAGTCTGTGTACGTAATAGCTGAAAGCTCAAATCAACGGAAAAAATGTCCCTAGACATACGAATTTTCAAGGTACCTGCTGCCCTTAATCCGGTACGTGGATATCCTGCATCCATTCCTATCTAGATGATTTACCAGTGCTATTATCTTACGGGTGGTTTTCATATCCTCGATGAAAATATTTAAAGAGAGTGTCCGCAGATTTAGAGTCCAACAAAATGGCCACTTTTTCCTCTGGTACCGTATAATTGTATTTAAGGGCTTCCACGATGTCCGTAATTCCGGACCTCATCATTGTCATTTCGTTTGGCAACTTGCGGTTAAATCCTGCTTACGCGTAAGTATCCGAAAGCGCATTCTGTTCGTTTCTGGTTCTTTAGGCCATGTACGCAGAGTATCCTCGTCTGTGGATGTATGGCTCGGAGCTAGAGCCCGCATGATTTGAAACTGGGGCCTCAGATCTCACATCAGTCCAACGGTAGTACAGATGTAACTTTTTTGAAACATGTAGACGTGTAGCATATTGCGGAAAATTTCAAATTGCAAGATAATACGATGTTCTCTGAAAATTGAACCCTCTTCATTAGGAAAATTATGCCTTAATATGTGCGCAGCAAGTGTAGGGGTGGTGCGTTACTTTCTAAAACTGACACATTTGTTCGGTTAACTTCATGACACCAAGACATACAACGGTGCCCCAGAAATGTGGCGACGAACGTCGAGGGATTGCAGAGGTTGTCTTCAGGAACAAACTGAGGATATGATCCCTTGTCTGGAAACGTCATCCAACGACGTTTCAGAGCGTCGAAGTTGCAGGCGCCAGCGCCTGCCACTAGGTCACTTCTTCGGTAGTTCAAAATGGTTCATATGGCTCTAAACCAGGGCTTCACAACATACGTGCTCGTGGAGCAAGCTGCGAGCAGCAAGGCGCGAGCACGGAGCAGCGCGAGCACGCTACCCCCACTACCCGACCAGAGCGGAGAGTGGGGAGAGTCACGTGGGGCACACAACAGCTGCCGCCAGTCAATGTAAATCCGCGGCCACCTGCAGGGATATCACTCACGAATTATTACTGCGACAAATGAAACAAATAAAGGAGAATGTACACATGCCACATAATTTTATTAGCTTAGCGTATGCCTCTACATTCGCATTAATTTGTGAACTGTTACACAATAAAAGGTGTCACTGAAGTGTGGGATTCTCGGTTATCTTGTACTTTTAGCCCTTTACAATTGCGTCTATGTTCGGAGTAATTGTTCTTGTGCATCTTAGGCGCAGCGTGCAGTTTAAATTTCGATCAGACAACGCATTTCTCAGGCGCGTCTTGTTACATTTCATTGCAGAGAACAGTTGTTCACAAACATACGTGGAACCGAACATTGATATTATTGTAGCCGCCAGTTTGTGCAAACGAGGAAATCTATCCTGAGGGAAGTGTCTGTAGAATTCCAAAATATTTTTCTCGTTCTGAAATTTGTCTCTGTATTCTCTGTCACACGGCAGGTCAATAATTTCTTGCTGCAGCTCAGGACGAATCTCTTAAATATTCGCTGAATATGGAGAGAACAGATCAAAATCACTGTCTAGAGCTGTCAGATCTTGAAAGCGCTGATCAACTAAACTATGTGAATAACGTTCACAGTCTTTTTGAACATCTTCCATGGATGATAATTTAGGAAAATGAGCTAGGTTTCCTGTTTCCAGCTGACTCACCCAAAGTGTCAATTTCATTTTAAAATCTCGTATTCGATCTATGAAATGAGTAATTAGCAGATCTTTACCTTGTAGTAAAATGTTCAAAGCATTCAGATGGCTAGTTAAATCTGCTAAGAACGCGAGATCACATTCAAACGTGCGCGCGCATTTCCCCTCCCTCCCCTCCCTCCCTACTCCGCGACCTTGCACCTGCTCGCGAGCACGTGTGTGAGCAGACGCGAGTACTCGCGCTCAAAACCGGGCAGTTGTTAAGCCCTGATCTAAACACTGTGGGACTTAACATGTGAGCTCATCAGTCCCCTAGACTTAGAACTACTTAAACCTAACTAACCTAAGGACATTTCACACATCCATGCCCGAGGCAGCAGCGCGTTTCCGGACTGAAGCGCCGAGAATCGCTCGGCAGCAGCAGCCGCACCTTCGGTAGCAAACGCGAGTTTATGTACTGACAGGCCATAGTCGGAACGTGTTTCAATGTTGTTTGTTAGTCAAACGCCTTGCCTGCTATGAATGCGATCGTCTGTTGCCTCAATAGACGATGGTTTGAGACACGAGTTGAAGTCTACAGTGTGTATTCCTCCTCGACCCTCCTGAAACCTCTATTGTTTTTTGGCGCACAGGAGAAAACTCAACTACAGATGGAAACCAGAGTCTGTAATCCATCAAGGCTACAGAGCATCATATTCATAGGAGGCAAGACCTGTCTAAGCAGCTGTTAGATCCATCTTCTCCACTGACTGTGGCAATCAGAGATCACTGAATAACAAACAGTGTTGCGAGATGTTCCCGCTTACAGGCCGTCAGCGTACAAAATCACGTTTTCTGCTCGCAGGCTGGCACTGTGGCAGCTGCTGGCGGCTATTAACTTCGACGCTCTGTAGAGTCGTTGGGTGGCGTTTCCGGAAACAGGTTCCTATCCTGGGTTTGTTTCTCAAGACACCCTCTGCATACTGTCGAAGTTGAAGCAACATTTCTGGGACACCCTGTACTCTAAGTGCTTTTTATTGTATCGTATTACGTTTTTGTAGTAATCTGTCCATCGCCAATCTGTAGAATACACTTCGATAATGTAGACACGACCATAGTACCACAAGATACGCGTTCATGCATATGTAGTAGTCCGCACCCCATGTTACACCTACCACTGCTCTTACCGCATTAAAGTTTATATGTAAGTGCTGTCCATCGAAGTTTACAGTCGATGTACAGGCCAAGGTTCTTCAGCACTGGTTTCAGCGGCGGAATACATGATCCGAGCCTCATGGGCGGGATGTTTTGTACCTAATGTCTGGTGTAAATGTTCACGGCAGACTTGGTCTGCGAAATGGTCAGTCCGATTTCCTCCAGCCTTTAGCCGATGGCTGTCGTCTCTGCGTCAATTTTACGCGGTCTATCTCCTAAACTGTCGCTTGCACACGAGCGTAATCCCAAAAGCAAGGTCTCCTATTTTTTTGTAAGTACATAGACCTGTTTATTTCTACAATGGTTTACATCAGTTTACAGCTTGAACATTTAGCTATTTTTTGACATAATCACCATTTATGTCGATGCATTTTTGTAGACGTTGTGGCAGTTTTTGTATGCCCATGTCATACTAGCTCGCCGCCATTCTGTTCGGGAAGTTATGAACCTCTTCTTTCATCTCGTTGTCGGAGCTGAAACGCTGGGACCACAATTAACGTTGACAGATACTGTGAAACTCTGAAAAAATTCAAACGGGCAATTCAGAAAGGGAGAAGAGGAATGCTGAGCAAGGGCGTACACATTCTCCATGACAACGCTCGCCCACACATGGCTCGGCAAACCGTTGCTCTCCTGCAACAATTTCAGTGGAACATAATCATCCACTCACCATATTGTCCTGTCTTGGCGCCCAGTAACTATCACCTGTTCCCTAGGTTAAAGGAACATTTGGCTCGAAAGCAATTAAGCTCGGATAACGAGGTGAAAGAAGAGGTTTATAACTTTCTGAACAGAATGGGGGCGAGCTGGTATGATATGGGCATACAAAAACTGCCACAGCGTCTCCAAAAATGCATCGACGGAAATGATGATTATGTCGAAAAATAGTTAAATGTTCAAGCTGTAAACTGATGTAAACCATTGTAGAAATAAACAGGTCTATGTATTTATAAAAAAATAGCAGACCTTAGTTTTGGGATTACCCTCGTACATAAATTATCAACGTATTGTAGTATTTTGATGTCGAAAATGGTGTGCATATTTACGGTGTAGATATTACACAGTATCGGTGAGAGAGCTGAGGGAAGCCCTTACTCATACTCCTTCGTCCCACGCTGTTGTTACTAATTTTCATACAACGTTCTCTGTTTTTAAGTAGATGAAGGAGATTGGCAATGTAGTCAAGACGTATGTTGTGTAGTTCTGTCTTCTTAAATAGTAAACAAAGGTCAGATGCGTTATAACAATTCTCAATATCCCTGTAAACCGCTATTAGGGACTTCTTGTTTCCGAGCGCGACTGCTACGGTCGCAGGTTCGAATCCTGCCTCGGGCAAGGGTGTGTGTGATGTCCTTAGGTTAGTTAGGTTTAAGTTGTTCTAAGTTCTAGGGGACTTATGACCTCAGCAGTTGAGTCCCATAGTGCTCAGAGCCATTTGAACCATCTTGTTTCCGAGGCGAAGCTGGATATCTGTAATAAGCTGTGCTAGTGTTTCATAGGTTCCGCTATCTTTGCAGAAGCCCACCTGTCCATTCTGCAACAGGCCGTTATATTCGTACTGGCATTCTATCCTGCCTTTTATTACTGTCCCTAACATCTCCAGCGAACATGAATGTCGTGCAATTGCTTTGTGTTACGACAATTCATACAGGAATTTTGCAGGCTTCAAAATTACAACAACTTACGTTGTCTGTAGTCCATCCGGATCTTCTACACAGACCCAGGACTCGTCTGTGAAAACGAGATGGTGCCATAGTTGTGTCCGATATTGTCATTGGACGCACCACTGTTTCCACGTCTCTCGACGCTGCCGTCACAAGGAAAGACACGACCTAGGTTGCCGTGCTGAAAATGGTGGCGTAGACGCTGTCGCATTGTCCATGTCTATAATTGGCTTGCTAAGAACAAGCCCTTTATCTGCCCCATTGTAAGGACGTTGCTGTACAAGCCTACACGGCCATGTTAACAATACGTCAGTGCTCTCGGGCGCTAGTTGCTTGGAGCTGTGCAGATAGTGCATAGCGTCGAGTATGGCCTCTTGAATCTACTGACCCGTATTCGCATGGAAGTCGTTGGATCCCGACCAACGAGAGAAGCAATTTCGTCGAACGATACACTGACTAACAACTTTGAATGCAATTTGTGAAATACTAGCCCGCTATGTAAACTTGACTTACAAACGAAGTGTAGTTGGTGTTATCCTTACCTAACCTGTGTGGCTGAGCTGAAACGCTAATCATTTCAATATTCGAACATGTAATGCACTCCACGCGATTTGACTTTTTTTCATGCTGTCTTGAAGGTGTCGCAGTTTTAAGGACCAGAAGTGTGTATCTAATTGCGTCCTCAATAAATATGACAGCTTGCAGCTGAGTATAGCATGGAAGCCAGCCATAGCTAATTTTAAAGCACGTCCAGTATTCACTAGCACGAGTCCCAGCCAGTGACCCAGTACGACACTAATATAAGGACGAAGCCAGTGACCACATGTCAGTGAATCAGCAACTGAAAATGGCTGGAAGTTCGTGGAAGTACAAGCACTTGACGTTAGAGCGATTTTATTGGTGAACTGTCTTTTCTATGGGTATTGTCAGTATGTGCGAGCAACAACGAATCAGCTGCGTAAATAATCAATGCACGTACAGAATAAAAGAGAGTGTACTGAGATATTTCTGTCTTCTGAAAGGATGCAATTTATGACAATGTAAAGAAAGCTGCAAAACATAATAGAATGATGACCATATGATATTAACAGGAATATCCTGTAGGTATGATATGGGACAATAGCCTACAGTATCTATCAGTCGAGGGACCATCACGACAGTGGAAAAGATGTACAATTTAAAACTGCACACTTATAAAACCAGTTGTGTGTATATAAAAATTATATTTAAAGAACGACATCATGGAACCATAAATTATTGAATATTTATATACAATCAGTTTCAGACGAACGAACATCTTCAAGTCTCCTAAATACGTATAAAAATATATAAGAAACATTACCTGTAAAAAGAGCTCATACATATATATCGGACATACACGTGTGCTAAAATGTCATTGTTAACTGCATATTCCCACGTATGATGGCAATCTAGGTCATATGGCGTGGCATTCGATACGAAGTGGGTGTCGTTTATCTAGAGCTAAAACAACCCATTACGTTATAATAGGCGTAATTATTTTACGGTAATTGTTTCGATGTTCTATCTTTAACTGCACTAGTAAGCCGAAACATTGACAGTAATGTGGTTACAGGGTAACACAGTGGGACGTATTCTTTAATGACCTCTCATTTGTCTTCCACACAGTTACAATTGCACCGTTATTCCAGTGCATCATTCCGTCCGACCGCATTGTTTGGACCCATTAATCGTGCACGTAATTATCGAGAATATAGTCGATACTGTAGATTACATGCGAAGTTGTGATGCTCGTAAAGTGTCATTTACATTACAGGACACAGCTGCATTTCATGAGAAAATTACTTAAATTTTTACTCTGACACAGATTACCTAGTATATTTGTTAACACCGTATTTGTGCCAAGCGAACTGAGGCAGTGCTGGAACGCGATTTTGGTATTGTGTAATAATAGTTCAAAACTAGGCTCGGTCATTTTCTTTTGAATACTTCCCTCCTGATAAATGACGGATTAGTTTCTTCGACTAGGTGACAATGGTTCAAATGGCTCTGAGCACTATAGGACTTAACATCTGTGGTCATCAGTCCCCTGGAACTTAGAACTACTTAAACCGAACTAATGTAAGGACATCACACACATCCATGCCCGAGGCAGGATTCGAACCTGCGACCGTAGCGGTCACGCGGTTCCAGACTAAAGCGCCTAGAAGCGCATGGCCACACCGGCCGGCTAGGTGACAATAATTCAGTAAAAGTTGCTAACACTTCTGATGTGATCATCCGTTATCTTTGGCCCGTTTATCTCGAGAGTAAAACCACAAATAATTTGGTGATAAATACGTTCTTGAACTATTGGAATTTCTTTCGGACTAGGAGAACGGACGGAAAGAGGTCAATTTCGTTTCCCTTGCTGTAATAGGAAGTAGTGTAGAATGGAAAGGCCCACAGACAGCTACACTGTATGATCAAAAGTATCCGCCACGACAATGTAATGGGGAATTGACGACTAGCTGTCACGAAAGGTCTACCAGCCAGTATAAAATGAGGCTGTAGTATTGTGTTATCAGTATAGAGGCAGTAACAGCAGAATGGTTCTGCGAGGAGAGCTAACAGACTACGAATGTGGACTAATCATTGGATCTCACGAGAATACCAAGTCTATCAATGCTATTTCAACCCTCCAAAAGCTACCCAAGTCGACTATTAACGATATGATTGTGAAGTGGAAAGGCGAAGGAACAACCGTAGCTAAACAAGGATCAGCAGACCTACGTACAGACGCATGGACACCATAAACCATTGCGGAGTGTGGTTGTAAGAAACGAAGCCGCAAAAAATCAGCAGAAGAAATCAGTCCAGAGTTTCAGTGTGGTACCAACAGTCCAATCTGGAAGAAGTTGAAAAGGATGGGGTACAAAGTTCGAGCAGCTCCTCATAAGCCAAGCTAAGTAACACTCAATTTGGTGTAAACAGTGGCGTGGCCTGGACTGTAGATTGATTTAGAGTGATGAATGACACTATACAATGCGACAGTCCGATGGAAGGGTTTGGGTTTGGGTTTGGCGAATGCCTGGAGAACGTTATGTGCCCTCATGTGTAGTGCCAACAGAGAAGTACAGAGGAGGTTGTGGTACGATGTGGAAATTTTTTTCGTCGTAGGGGCGTGGTCCCCTTATTTAGCTTAAGAAAAAGCAAAATGCTGAAAGATATTAATATATTTTACAGCACTGAGTACAGTGGAGCAGTAGTACGCAGACGACAGTTATTTACATCAGCACGAAGAAAGCGCAATCGGCCTTGCCGCGATGATAAGACTGCTTCCCGTCATAACACAGAAGTTAACCGCTGTCGTACTTGGCACGTAGTTGGATGGATGACGGTCCGGTCCGCCGAACGCTGTTGGCAAGCGGGGTGCACTCTAACTTTGTGAGGCCAGTTGAGGAACGACTTGATGTGGATTGCGGAAACCGAGAAAGGCCGGGAGAGCGGTGTGCTGACCATATGCCCCTTCATATCCGCATCCAGTAACGCCTGCGAGCTGAGAATGACATGGTAGTCGGTCGGTACCAATGGGCCTTCGATACCTGTTCGGATAGAATTTAGTTTAGTTTTAGCACGAAAAAAGCACCCTGTCATAAGGAAGGATCTGTGACGCAGTTGTTTATGCACAGTGGCAAACCTAAAATGGTTTGTCATGCCTCGAGTCTTGTCCTCAGCCTTTGGAATGAGTTAGAATGTGGAGTTTGGTCCAATCTCCAGAGTCCAACGTTACTGCCTTCTCTGGTTTCGTCTCTCGAGGAAGAATGAGCTGCCATTCTACCACACACATTCACACACATCATTGAAAGTACCCCCAATAAAGTTCAAGCTGTCGTAAAGCCGATAAGTGGACACAACCCGTCTTAATGTCCACTAATAAGTGTCTGGTTACTTCTGAACATACACTCCTGGAAATGGAAAAAAGAACACATTGACACCGGTGTGTCAGACCCACCATACTTGCTCCGGACACTGCGAGAGGGCTGTACAAGCAATGATCACACGCACGGCACAGCGGACACACCAGGAACCGCGGTGTTGGCCGTCGAATGGCGCTAGCTGCGCAGCATTTGTGCACCGCCGCCGTCAGTGTCAGCCAGTTTGCCGTGGCATACGGAGCTCCATCGCAGTCTTTAACACTGGTAGCATGCCGCGACAGCGTGGACGTGAACCGTATGTGCAGTTGACGGACTTTGAGCGAGGGCGTATAGTGGGCATGCGGGAGGCCGGGTGGACGTACCGCCGAATTGCTCAACACGTGGGGCGTGAGGTCTCCACAGTACATCGATGTTGTCGCCAGTGGTCGGCGGAAGGTGCACGTGCCCGTCGACCTGGGACCGGACCGCAGCTGAAGCTGGGCTACGGTCCCGCACACCGTTAGGCCGTCTTCCGCTCACGCCCCAACATCGTGCAGCCCGCCTCCAGTGGTGTCGCGACAGGCGTGAATGGAGGGACGAATGGAGACGTGTCGTCTTCAGCGATGAGAGTCGCTTCTGCCTTGGTGCCATTGATGGTCGTATGCGTGTTTGGCGCCGTGCAGGTGAGCGCCACAATCAGGACTGCATACGACCGAGGCACACAGGGCCAACACCCAGCATCATGGTGTGGGGAGCGATCTCCTACACTGGCCGTACACCACTGGTGATCGTCGAGGGGACACTGAATAGTGCACGGTACATCCAAACCGTCATCGAACCCATCGTTCTACCATTCCTAGACCGGCAAGGGAACTTGCTGTTCCAACAGGACAATGCACGTCCGCATGTATCCCGTGCCACCCAACGTGCTCTAGAAGGTGTAAGTCAACTACCCTGGCCAGCAAGATCTCCGGATCTGTCCCCCATTGAGCATGTTTGGGAGGGATGGGGCGTCGTCTCACGCGGTCTGCACGTCCAGCACGAACGCTGGTCCAACTGAGGCGCCAGGTGGAAATGGCATGGCAAGCCGTTCCACAGGACTACATCCAGCATCTCTACGATCGTCTCCATGGGAGAATAGCAGCCTGCATTGCTACAAAGGTGGATATACACTGTACTAGTGCCGACATTGTGCATGCTCTGTTGCCTGTGTCTATGTGCCTGTGGTTCTGTCAGTGTGATCATGTGATGTATCTGACCCCAGGAATGTGTCAATAAAGTTTCCCCTTCCTGGGACAATGAATTCACGGTGTTCTTATTTCAATTTCCAGGAGTGTATATTATGTTACAGGGTGTTTCAAAAATGACCAGTATATTTGAAACTGCAGTAAAAACTAAACGAGCAGCGATAGAAATACACCGTTTGTTGCAATATGCTTGGGACAACAGTTCATTTTCAGGCGGACAAACTTTCGAAATTACAGTAGTTACAATTTTCAACAACAGATGGCGCTGCAAGTGATGTGAAAGATATACAAGACAACGCAGTCTGTGGGTGCGCCATTCTGTACGTCGTCTTTCTGCTGTAAGCGTGTGCTGTTCACAACGTGCAAGTGTGCTGTAGACAACATGGTTTATTCCTTAGAACAGAGGATTTTTCTGGTGTTGGAATTGCACCGCCTAGAACACAGTGTTGTTGCAACAAGACGAAGTTTTCAACGGAGGTTTAATGTAACCAAAGGACCGAAAAGCGATACAATAAATGATCTGTTTGAAAAATTTCAACGGACTGTGAACGTGACGGATGAACGTGCTGGAAAGGTAGGGCGACCGCGTACGGCAACCACAGAGGGCAACGCGCAGCTAGTGCAGCAGGTGATCCAACAGCGGCCTCGGGTTTCCGTTCGCCGTGTTGCAGCTGCGGTTCAAATGACGCCAACGTCAACGTATCGTCTCATGCGCCAGAGTTTACACCTCTATCCATACAAAATTCAAACGCGGCAACCCCTCAGCGCCGCTACCATTGCTGCACGAGAGACATTCGCTAACGATATAGTGCACGGGATTGATGACGGCGATATGCATGTGGGCAGCATTTGGTTTACTGACGAAGCTTATTTTTACCTGGACGGCTTCGTCAATAAACAGAACTGGCGCATATGGGGAACCGAAAAGCCCCATGTTGCAGTCCCATCGTCCCTGCATCCTCAAAAAGTACTGGTCTGGGCCGCCATTTCTTACAAAGGAATCATTGGCCCATTTTTCAGATCCGAAACGATTACTGCATCACGCTATCTGGACATTCTTCGTGAATTTGTGGCGGTACAAACTGCCTTAGACGACACTGCGAACACCTCGTGGTTTATGCAAGATGGTGTCCGGACACATCGCACGGCCGACGTCTTTAATTTCCCGAATGAATATTTCGAAGATCGTGTGATTGCTTTGGGCTATCCGAAACATACAGGAGGCAGCGTGGATTGGCCTCCCTATTCGCCAGACATGAACCCCTGTGACTTCTTTCCGTGGGGACACTTGAAAGACCAGGTGTACCGCCAGAATCCAGAAACAAATGAACAGCTGAAGCAGTATGTATTGGACTGTTAAGGCAGCCAGTCCACAGTCAAGTAGCCGAAAGGGCACGCGTCAACTCACGCCGTCTGGCGTTAAGTCTGGAACAGGATACGTAATGAATGTGATAAAGAAAAGAACGTAGCTACTAGAACACTTAACTTTTATATCGTCCTTTGGTATACAGCATTCTTGATGATACAAGTGAGACTCAGTAGATACATGAAGTTACTTATGGCGCCTTGCTAGGTCGTAGCCATTAACTTATCTGAAGGCTATTCTATCTGTCTCTCGGCAAATGAGAGAAAGGCTTCGTCAGTGTAGTCGCTAGCAACGTCGTCGTACAACTGGGGCGAGTGCTAGTGCGTATCTCGAGACCTGCCTTGTGGTGGCGCTCGGTCTGCGATCCTGACAGTGGCGACACGCGGGTCCGACATGTACTAATGGACCGCGGCCGATTTAAGCTACCACCTAGCAAGTGTGATGTCTGGCGGTGACACCACACAGTACATCTCATCTGCATGTGAAACCATTCCGCCAGACACGTTGTCAAAGGTTTCGGGTAATTTCATTCAGAGACTACGCCATATTATTGCTACGCATGCTGGATATGTGGAAAATATCGTACTGCAGAGTTTCCCAGACCGCAGCGCCATCTGTTGTTGAAAATTGTAACTACTGCAATTTCGAAAGTTTGTCTGCCTGAAAATGTACTGTTGTCCCAAGCATATTGCAACAAACGGTGTATTTCTATCGCTGCTCGTTTAGTTTTTATTGCCGTTTCAAATATACCGGTCATTTTTTAAACAACCTGTATCAAAAGTATCCTGAAACCCCCAAAAACATACGTTTTTCATAATAGGTGTACTGAGCTGCCACCTACTGCCAGGTACTCCATAACAGCCACCTCAGTAGTCATTAGACATCGTGAGAGCAGAATGGGACGCTCCGCGTAACTCGGACATGGAACGTGCTCAGGGAGTCACTTGTATCACACGTCTGTACACGAGATTTCCACGCTCCTAAACATCCCTAGGTCCACTGTTTCCGATTTGACAGTGAAGTGGAAACGTGAAGGGACGCGTACAGTACAAAAACGTACAGGCCGATTTCGTCTGTTGACGGGCAGAGACCGCCGACAGTTGAAGAGGATCGTAATGTGTAATAGGCAGACATCTATCCAGACGATCCCACAGGAATTCCGAACAGCATCAGGATCCACTGTAAGTACTATGACAGTTAGACGGGAGGTGAGGAAACTTGGATATCATGGTCAAGCGCCTGTTCATAAGTCACACCTCACGCCTGTAAATGCCAAACGACGGTAAGAAGCGTAAATATTGGACGACTGAAAAGTGGAAAAACGTTGTGTGGAGCGACGAATCACGGCACACAATGTGGCGATCCGATGGCAGGGAGTGGGTACGGCGAATGCCGGGTGAACGGCATCTGCCAGCGTGTATAGTGCCAACAGTAAAATTCGGAGGCAGTGGTGTTACAGTGTGGCCGTGTTTTTCTTGGAGGGGCGTTAACCCCTTGTTTTGCGTGACACTGTCACAGCACAGGCCTATGTTGATGTTTTGAGCACCTTCTTTCTTCCCACTGTTGAAGAGCAGTTCGGGAATGGCGATTGCATCTTTCAACACGATCGAGCGCCTGTTCATAGTGCACGGCCTGTGGCGGAGAGGTTACACGACAATAACATCCCTGTAATGGACTGGCCTGTACAGAGTCCTAACATGAATCCTATAGAACACCTTTGGGATGTTTTGGAACGCCGACTTTGTGTCAGGCCTCACTTACTTACATCGATAACACTCCTCAGTGAAGCACTCAGTGAATAATGGCCTGCCACTACCAAAGAAACGTTCCAGTACATGATTGAAGTTACCGGTATGCCTGCGAGAGTGGAAGATGTCATCAAGGCTAATGGCGGGCTAGCACCATATTGAATTCCAGCATTTCCTATGGAGGGCGCCACGACCATGTAAGTCATTTTCTGCCAGGTGTCCGGATACTTTTCATCACATAGTGCATAAAGTCTATTTAAGTCCATAGCCTGATGAAACAATGAAATACCCAAAAAGACATGGTGGGATGTCAATGTAACTACATCAACGTTCACGGCATCAGTGGGTATGTAAATGATTGGAGCTGCAGTTCCCTGTGATGGGGAAATTGCCTCAATTGTCCATTACTGTTGTTAGTGTTTAGTTATGTTAGCATGCCCCATACGTTATATAAAGTGGATGAACAACATCAAGTGTTGTGCAATCACTGTGAAGGACACATAGATGGTGGGTACTTACATGAGGCAGGGTGATCAGCACCTGGCAGAATTTGAGAGGGGCATCATTGTGAGTCTACATTTCGCCAGCTGATCAAGTCGTGGAATATCCAGATTTGTGGGACATTCGCATGTGACAGTGACCCTTTGCTGATCTGCATGGAAACATGAGGGCAGGTACACTCCTCGTAAAGGTTGCATCGAGCGCTTCTGACTACCTCAAGAAAATATCGTGAAGCACACTGCATACAATTCACATCTACTGCTGCCGTCTGGGAAAGGGTAATGGACTCCCCACAACATTGGTGGGAGACTAGCATCAGCTGGAAAAAAGAATTACCGTCCCGTGTATAGACTGCCAGTAACACTACAACACAAACGTTGTATCAGCAGTGGTGCCAGGAAGTGTGAGCTGCTGATGATGGCAGCGATGAATCGCGGTTTCACAGTACTATGGATCACTAGGACCCCGTTGTCGATGATATGGTGGCGACCTGGGGCGAGGTTCCGTTCTTCCAGTGTTTCGGATAGGCGCAGCCGTGTTACTCCGTTCTGATGTGGGGAGCCATCGGTTATGACTTCAGGTCACACTTAGTAGTGATTGAGGTAACTGTGGCAGCACAGCAGTACGTCAAGGACATCCTGCGTTACGTGTTATACAACAGTGTTGTGGTGCCATTTTTCATCTACATCTACATGGTTACCATGCAATTCACACTTAAGAGCCTGGCAGATGGTTCATCGAACCATTTTCATACTACTTCTCTACCCTTCCACTCTCGAATGGTGCTTGGGAAAAAGAAACACCTAAATCTTTCCGTTTGAGCTCTGATTTATTTTATTATGATGACCATTTCTCCCAACGTACGTGGGTGTCAACAAAATATTTACGCATTCGGAACAGAAAGTTGGTGATTGAAATTTCGTAAATAGATCTCAGCGCAAATAAAACAACCGACTTTGTTTCAGTGACTGCCACCCAAACTCACGTATCGTATCAGTGACACTCTCACTCCTATTGCGCGATAACACGAAACGAGCTGCCCTTCTTTGCACTTTTTCGATGTCCTCCGTCAATCCTACCTGGTAAGGATCCCATATCGCGCAGCAGTATTCCAGCAGAGGACGGACAAGTGTGATGTAGGCTGTCCCTTTAGTGGGTCTGTCGCATCTTCTAAGTGTTCTGCCAACAAAGCGCAGTATTTGTTTCCCCTTCCTAGCAATATTATCTATTTGGTCTTTCCAATTTAACTTGCTCTTAATTGTAATTCCTAGGTATTTAGTCGAATTGACAACCCTTAGATGTGTGCAATTTATCGTATACCCAAAATTTATCGGATTTCTTTTAGTACCTATGTGGATCATTTTGTAATTGGAATTGATCGTCTGATGATTTTAATAGACATTAAATTACAGCATCGTCTGCAAACTATCTAAGCGGGCTGCTCAGATTATCACATAGATCATTTATGTAAATCAGGAACAGCAGAGGGCCTATGAAACTACCTTGCGGAACGCCAGATATCATTTCTGTTCTACTCAATGATTTACCGTCTGAACCGTGATTTATTTTCAAAGAATATTCTTAAGAATTTATTTTATTTACTAGCGATTCATCAAGAACATTAACACATTTATTTACACTATGTAAGCATGGAAGTAGTTGCCAGGGAGTTACTGATGAAATCATAATCAAATGCCTTTTAGCAAATGGGAATTTTACTCACTTTAATAGTGCCTGAAAGCATTTTTTTAAGAAACAGATTTAAAATAATAATCAGAATCCTCCCTCTAAATATCAAAGTTACAATTTATTCAGAGGCAGAAAGAAACAAATTTTGACTGTATGAGCTTTCAGGCAGAGAACCTTGCCGCTCCCTTTTGACACAGCCGTAGTTACGACCACTCACAACAGTCTCTGAAAGACTACACTCGTGCAAATTTGCAACACACCAGATAACTTTAAACTAAGGGTTTTAACAATTTACACAAGCACACAAACTGTGCACCCTTCCCCCCCCCCCCGCCCCCCGCCGTAGGAGAGATGGAAATGGTACAAAACACTAACACTTAAAATATTAACCTTAATTTTAACTTTTAAGTAAACTGTTACGGTGAAAGGGTGGCAACTTTATATACTAAAATAATCATTTAAATAAAAGCCCATGAAATGCAATCTTATATAAAATTCTACAAGGTTGGATAAACAATAGTTAAGATGCTCTACTGTACACAGATACCGCCTCTCAAGATCATAGGCAATAATATCAAAGTTTCCAAAGATCAAAACATATTTCAGGTATTAGGCCGTTACACTCCAAGCAATAAAACCGTTAACACACCAAATCCGACAAACATGACAGAGGCAGCTACTAACGTACGGTAGAGTGATATGGAGATTACCGAACAACCCGAACCGCAGGTTCTAACCCGCCCCTTCTCCACAAGGGAAAAACGGACCACCCAATTTATAAACAACCACCTACGCGCGGGTGGGCAAACGGAGAAGAATGGTAAGACGACCCCAAAGCAAAACGGCTGATGACCTCACCAAGAAAACAAGTAGAATTTAACAAGAGTACATCAAACAAGATATCACCAATCACTTCTAATAAACTGCGATTTCTCGAGAAGACCTGGCGCAGCACCCCCAAATCGCTCTCCCGAACCGTCCGCTGCCAGCCGCTTCAACGGGCGCAGGAAGGCGCGCCGATCTCCCGTCTCACGGCGTCGCAGCTCGCACCGGCCAGACTGATGTCATGGGTTGACTCCTGTTGCTCTCGTGTCGACCGCGAAGTCACCACCCCTCGCTATACGCCGCGGCCCACTGGACTCCCGTGGCGACCTCACATGCGCCGACGCTCAAGACGGTCAATTCATCTTGTGTCTCACTGCGCGACCGACCAACCGATCGATCCAACCGCCAATGACCATTGCCTGAGCAAACTCGAGCAGACTCGCGGCCTAACGCGCAGACTCAGATGCAGAAACTAAGCCCCGACCGGGCGACCGCTCGCTGAGTTCTCATACTGGCGGAGTGGAAATACTCTCATTTTTCCGGCTTTAAAGTTTGATCCGAACGACAGATAGACACTAACTGCCTAACAAATGCGGACGAGAGACAGACCCAGACCAACTGACTGGCGAGTTCATAGCGCCCTTTATATGCACGTGAACAGGCAACCTTTCCCCTTTCCCACCAGAGGGAGACACCAAAGCTGCGACTGCCACAGCGGCGCCACCGCCAGAAACGGAGGGCGACTGCTTCACACTACGCGCTGCGGCGCGCTCTTCAAAATAGCAATTTTTACCAAGGCTCACCGTCTATCACTACGAACTATGACCTCCCTGAGAGGAAATCATGAATCCAGTCACACAACTGAGACGAAACTCCATATGCACGCAATTTGATTATCAAGAACGATATTTTCTGAATCCGTGTTCGTCATGTATCAAAAAGTCATTTTCTTCAAGGTGATTCATAATGTTCGAGTACTGTATATGCTCCAAAATCCTACTGCAAATTGAGGTCAGTGATATGGGTTTGTAATTCAATGGATTACTCCTATTTCCTTTCTCGAATATTGGTGTGACCTGTGCTACTTTCCAGTCTTTAGGAACAGACCTTTCGTCAAGTGAGCGGTTGTATATGATTGCTAAGAAAGGCACTATTGTGTCTGCATACTCTGAGAGGAACCTGATTGGTATACCGTCTAGACCGGAAGACTTGCCTTTCTTAAGTGATTTGAGTTGTTTCGCAACACCTAAGATATCTACATTTATTTCATTCATGCGAACAGCCGTTCTGGTTTCGAATTCTGGAATATTTACTTCGTCTTCTTTCGTGAAGAAATTACGGAAAACTGTCTTTAGTAACGCCGCTTTAGTGGCACCATCATCGGTAACATTTCCATCGCTATCGCGCAGTGACGGTATTCACTGTTTTTTGCCACTGGTGTACTTTACATACGACCAGAATCTCTTTGACTTTTCTACCGTAGTTTGAGGCAATATTTCGTTGTGGAAACTATTAAAAGTATCTCGCACTGACGTCCGCACTAAATTTCGAGCTTCCGTGAAAGTTAGCCAGTCTTGGGGATTTTGCGTCCTTCTGAATTTGGCATACTGTTTTCGTTGCTTCTGCAACGGTGTTCTGTCCCGTCTCTTATTAACTTATGCGGTATGAATCTATCTATTACTGTCGATACTGTATCTTTGAATTTGAGCCATATCTGGTTTACACTTACATAATTATCTTGGAAGGAATGGAGACTCTCTTAGGAAGGCTCATGACCTAATTGTTCAAAGTAATTCTCAGAGAAAGCATTTAGTACAATTTCGGAAGATGTTTTCTGTCTACCACCGGATTTGAACATGTATTTTCGCCAACCCATTATAAGTGTATGCGTTGGGTACTTATTTGTAATGACATTCAAGTTTTCTTTGAAGCATTCAGCTATTATATCATATGTGTCGGGTGGTCGGCAGAAGGAGCCTATTATTATTTTGGTACGGCTGTTGAGTATAACCTCTACCCATAGTAATTCGCAAGAAGTATCTACACCCCTGGAAATTGAAATAAGAACACCGTGAATTCATTGTCCCAGGAAGGGGAAACTTTATTGACACATTCCTGGGGTCAGATACATCACATGATCACACTGACAGAACCACAGGCACATAGACACAGGCAACAGAGCATGCACAATGTCGGCACTAGTACAGTGTATATCCACCTTTCGCAGCAATGCAGGCTGCTATTCTCCCATGGAGACGATCGTAGAGATGCTGGATGTAGTCCTGTGGAACGGCTTGCCATGCCATTTCCACCTGGCGCCTCAGTTGGACCAGCGTTCGTGCCGGACGTGCAGACCGCGTGAGACGACGCTTCATCCAGTCCCAAACATGCTCAATGGGGGACAGATCCGGAGATCTTGCTGGCCAGGGTAGTTGACTTACACCTTCTAGAGCACGTTGGGTGGCACGGGATACATGCGGACGTGCATTGTCCTGTTGGAACAGCAAGTTCCCTTGCCGGTCTAGGAATGGTAGAACGATGGGTTCGATGACGGTTTGGATGTACCGTGCACTATTCAGTGTCCCCTCGACGATCACCAGTGGTGTACGGCCAGTGTAGGAGATCGCTCCCCACACCATGATGCCGGGTGTTGGCCCTGTGTGCCTCGGTCGTATGCAGTCCTGATTGTGGCGCTCACCTGCACGGCGCCAAACACGCATACGACCATCATTGGCACCAAGGCAGAAGCGACTCTCATCGCTGAAGACGACACGTCTCCATTCGTCCCTCCATTCACGCCTGTCGCGACACCACTGGAGGCGGGCTGCACGATGTTGGGGCGTGAGCGGAAGACGGCCTAACGGTGTGCGGGACCGTAGCCCAGCTTCATGGAGACGGTTGCGAATGGTCCTCGCCGATACCCCAGGAGCAACAGTGTCCCTAATTTGCTGGGAAGTGACGGTGCGGTCCCCTACGGCACTGCGTAGGATCCTACGGTCTTGGCGTGCATGCGTGCGTCGCTGCGGTCCGGTCCCAGGTCGACGGGCACGTGCACCTTCCGCCGACCACTGGCGACAACATCGATGTACTGTGGAGACCTCACGCCCCACGTGTTGAGCAATTCGGCGGTACGTCCACCCGGCCTCCCGCATGCCCACTATACGCACTCGCTCAAAGTCCGTCAACTGCACATACGGTTCACGTCCACGCTGTCGCGGCATGCTACCAGTGTTAAAGACTGCGATGGAGCTCCGTATGCCACGGCAAACTGGCTGACACTGACGGCGGCGGTGCACAAATGCTGCGCAGCTAGCGCCATTCGACGGCCAACACCGCGGTTCCTGGTGTGTCCGCTGTGCCGTGCGTGTGATCATTGCTTGTACAGCCCTCTCGCAGTGTCCGGAGCAAGTATGGTGGGTCTGACACACCAGTGTCAATGTGTTCTTCTTTCCATTTCCAGGAGTGTATTTCAACTTCACTACAGGACATAGCTTTTCCACACACGACACTTGTCTCTATGAACTGTCTGCCTGATGCAAATGCACTCGCTTAGGTAGCGGGATCCCCATATCTGTCTGCAGGCCAGAGAGGGTGTAGCATCATACTAAGAGGTGACTCACACTCCCAATTTCCTGGCACCACTATTTTGTTTGTGTTTATAGATTACTGTTTTTGTAATTAAGTAAGATTCAGAGTCGCTTCAGTTTATACAAACAACATAAATGTGAGCACTGCATACATGATCCCCTATAAGACGATTTCCATTATACTAAGAGTTCATAATCCTTGGACACCTTTAGTTTCATTTATACCTCATGTAGTGCTAACTAATCATATCCTCTTGAGCCTCATATGCCTGTATTCCGCTACAATTACAAAGGTCAGCTGTCGTTTCCATATAAATCATAGTCAGCTGCGGTTTCACTAGGACTTGCCGGAAACAGTAATTAGTTGCGAGTAATTAAATTCGTTTGGTTTGAGTCGCTAATGTAAATGAAGACAAGAGTAAGACTTCCAGTTACTAGAGCCTTTCCTCATAATGCAAAGAAGAGGAAGGGTGAAATTTGGAACGTGTATTATATTCCTAATTACACTATGCTACTAACTGAAGACAAAGCCATTCTCCCACCATACTGCCACAGTATTAATTTCATAGACCAGGAAATAAGTCAATGTATCATCAGTTTACAAAATCGATGCATTAATTTAAAATTTAAAAGAAATATTTGAAGCACCTAAATCTATGTCGTCGGGAAACAGACTGTTTGAAACTTCCTGGCAGATTAAAACTGTGTCCCCGACCGAGACTCGAACTCGGGACCTTTGCCTTTCGCGGGCAAGTGCTCTACCAACTGAGCTACCGAAGCACGACTCACGCCCGGTACTCACAGCTTTACTTCTGGCAGTACGTCGTCTCCTACCTTCCAAACTTTACAGAAGCTCTCCTGCGAACCTTGCAGAACTAGCACTCCTGAAAGAAAGGATATTGCAGAGACATGGCTTAGCCACAGCCTGGGGGATGTTTCCAGAATTAGATTTTCACTCTGCAGCGGAGTGTGCGCTGATATGAAACTTCCTGGCAGATTAAAACTGTGTGCCCGACCGAGACTCGAACTCGGGACCTTTGCCTTTCGCGGGCAAGTGCTCTACCAACTAAGCTACCGAAGCACGACTCACGCCCGGTACTCACAGCTTTACTTCTGCCAGTACCTCGTCTCCTACCTTCCAAACTTTACAGAAGCTCTCCTGCGAACCTTGCAGAACTAGCACTCCTGAAAGAAAGGATATTGCAGAGACATGGCTTAGCCACAGCCTGGGGGATGTTTCCAGAATGAGATTTTCACTCTGCAGCGGAGTGTGCGCTGATATGAAACTTCCTGGCAGATTAAAACTGTGTGCCCGACCGAGACGCAGGAGAGCTTCTGTAAAGTTTGGAAGGTAGGAGACGAGGTACTGGCAGAAGTACAGCTGTGAGTACCGGGCGTGAATCGTGCTTCGGTAGCTCAGTTGGTAGAGCACTTGCCCGCGAAAGGCAAAGGTCCCGAGTTCGAGTCTCGGTCGGGCATACAGTTTTAATCTGCCAGGAAGTTTCATATCAGCGCACACTCCGCTGCAGAGTGAAAATCTCATTCTGGAAACAGACTGTTTGTTTCTGGAACAGGGCACTTCAAGACTCGAAATAAATTCGATAAGATCTTCCGCACTAAAAAGGGGGAAATAATAGATAGCATAGAATCATATAGCCCGCTGTCTCCTTGTTTCAGGGTAAAAAAGTGACACAACTGTCAACAGTTTCGGTATTTGAGGCTGAAACTACTGTAGATAACGGAATTATTCATCTCGACTGCGAGTGACATCTTTTAGAAGATGGTTGCCAGCGAACATTATACGCAGTGGAGGATAATCTTCACCCAGCAGTGAAATGTCCGTTGAACTGAACTTCTAAAACAATAATGTTCTTTAGATATTTTGATTTTAAGTAGCCCCAGTACCTGCCATAAGGTGAGATTTGTTGTCCATGTTCGCAGCTGCGAATACATTTAATGTACCGGGTGATAAAAAAGTCAGTATAAATTTGAAAACTTAATAAACGACGGAATAATGTAGATACAGAGGTAAAAATTGACACACATACTTGGAATGACATGGGGTTTTATTAGAATAAAAAAAATACAAAGTTCACAAAATGTCAGACAGATGGCGCTGGACAGCAAAACATCAGTGACTGCGCATGACAATCGTGTATAAAAGGAGCTGTAACGAGAGAGAGAATCAGATGCGCCAGCAGTTGCAGCATGTTGACGTTACCTGAAAAGGCGCTTTTAGTGAAGCTGTATTATCAGATTGGGGAATGTGCTAGTTCAGCGTTACGATTCTATCGCCATAGGAAGGGGATTCGAACCAGTAAAGGTCCGTTGACAAATGCAGCTGTGGCGAGAATGATTTCGAAGTGACGGGTTGTATAGACGATAGACACCGTAGTGCCCGACCGAGCACAAGCCGTAATGCTGCTGAGACAGTTTAGGAAGAAATTGAGACTGTAGCGGGTTCGTCTATGCACGGGGAAGTCAGCGCTCGTGCAGTCGCACGTCGCACCCGCATTGCATACACTACTGTTTGGTTGGCACTTAGGCGTACCCTCCGATGCTATCCGTACAAAATTCATCGGCATCATGAACTGTTACCTGGCAATTTAGTGAAGCGGAGGGCATTTGCGGTGTGGGCGTTTCAAAAGATGGCGGAAGATGACGATTGGTTGAGTAACGTGTTGTGGACCGACGAAGCTCATTTCACTCTCCGAGGGTCTGTCAACGACCACAACTGCAGAATTTGGGCTACCGAAAATTCTAAAACTGTCGTGGAAACTCCATTGCACGACGAGAAAGTCACGGTATGGGTTGGATTTACCACATCTACCGTTATCGGGCCTTTTTTCTTCGAGGAAATGCGTGATTCTGGTTTTGTAACTGCTACCACGACGGGTGAGAGGTACGATGTTTATGCAGAATGGCGCTCCACCCCATATTGCTAGACACGTGAAAGATCTGTTACGCGCGTTGTTTGGTGATGATCGTGTGCTCAGCCGCCACTTTCGTCATGCTTGGCCTCCCAGGTCCCCAGACCTCAGTCGGTGCGACTATGGGCTTTGGGGTTACCTGAAGTCGCAAGTGTATCCTGATCGACCGACATCTCTAGGGATCTGAAAGACAACATCCGACGCGAATGCCTCACCATAACTCCGAACATGCTTTACAGTGCTGTTCACAACATTATTCATTGACTACAGCTATTGTTGAGGACTGATGGTGGACATGTTGTGCATTTCCTGTAAAGAACATCATCTTTGGTTTGTCTTACTTTGTTATGCTAATTATTGCTATTCCGATCAGATGAAGCGCCATTTGTCGGTCATTTTTTGAACTTTTGTATTTTTTTGGTTCTATTAAAACCCCATGTCATTCCAAGCATGTGGGTCAATTTGTACCTCTCTTTCTACATTATTCCGTGATTTATTCAGTTTTCAAATTTATACTGAGTTTTTGATCACCCGGTATTTCATAACCGCTGTAGCTGCCATGTTAATTCCATTGCCTCGTAATTCGGAATAACACAGGTACTGCAATACGGTATTTATCCGCCAAAATATGGCAAGCAGCTTTCAAAGAAAATGTCTCGCCTGTTCGGGTAATACAAATAATGAATGTTAGAATACAGTTTGTAGACACATACTTGACGACATATGGAAATTTGGGTCTGGCCTTGAGTCGTTCATGCATAGCCAAAAGGACAGTCCGGCTTTCGCCGCCGTGCAGTACGGACGTGTTGTTGTTTCCGCCTGCGTAGCGTGCGCGCTCGCTGTTGTTTACATTTCAGCGGCCGTCGCTTACGTGCACTAGAACCATGGCCAAGCGCTTTAGAAAATCAACACTACGATTCAACTTTCGCAACGACTACGCACGACCAAAGGCTTTGGAAGTGGAACGCTTCCTACGTGACGTTGCTAAGATCCGAGCTTCCGACATCTTGGGCATCCATTTGTCCATATTAAGCAGTACGGTGTACGTCGAAGTCGTCAATGACGCGACATGTGAAAGAATACTTTGGGACACCAAACATGGGTTACGCTTTTGCCGACGGCAGTGTCGGTGCGGTCACTGTCGACCATGCAGGCTTAGGAATGCGCACCATACGAGTTTTCGAACTCCCGTTCGAGCTCCCGGCGGAAGACGTTATCGCGGCTTTCCGCCCCTATGGCGCTGTACATGGCCACAGTGCCGAACGCTGGGCGCAATTCCAAACGTATCCCGCTCTTAACGGTGTACGACAGATCACCATCGATCTCTATCGCCACGTGCCATCTTACCTGCAAATTAGCGGGTGTCGCGCGGTTGTCATATACGATGGCCAACCCAAGACCTGTTCCGGGTGCGGCAAAGAAGGCCACCTCAGATCTGAGTGTCTTCAGCGACGACTCACCCAATTGCCAGCCGCTACCGTGGCACCTCCGGCTCCGACGACGGTTTTACCGATCACCTACGCATCGGCGCTCTCTTCTCCTCCCACCGGCCGCCGCCCGTCGGACCACGTACCGGTGACCCTTCCTTCTGTTACGGATACCGCCGGGCCAACACATCGCGCTCACAGCCAGACGCTACTCCGGCGCCACTACCAACAGCGACGACTTCCGATCCTCATCCGGCCGATCATATGGACGCCCCTTCACTTGGTGTTCCCGTGACGGCCTTCCTGCCAGAGGGCCGCGACCTTCCGTCTTCCCACACAGAGGGACGAACCCGCAAACAACGTTCACCTAAGAGGCGCAAGAGGAGGCGCCGTACAGTCTCGGAACGAGACGGATCGCCTCCCCCTGATGCTTCAGAGGCCGTCCGACCCGACGAGGCCTCGGAGAACCTGCACGACGATACGCACGACGACAACACGACGCCGACTGTGGCTGTGTCGATGCCTACTCTACTGGCTCGCCCAGGTGCTCCTGAACCAATGGACTCCACCGTTGCGACTGCCGCCGAGACGTCTTCCGCCCCTACGACCGAAGTGGAACGTACGACCATCACAACGACAGCACCTTCCATGGTGTGGACTGAGGACGTCGATGAAGACCCAGACCACATGCTGGGGACAGAGTTACCCCAGACGGAAGCCTCGTTACACCGCTGATAACGCCGTCAGGTGGCGTACGGCACGACTCGCCGTGGCCTCGCCCCTCTCCATCCTCCGCTGGTGGAGTTCCCCTCCGCGGCGGGGTACGGCTCCAAACCTACCGAGTAGCGACGATAAACAATAACACCATTAGCTCACGCGTGAAGCTTCAACTGCTGCGAGAGATGATATGGGCGTCGGTCGTCGACATCGCACTACTACAGGAAGTTCACTTGGCCACACTTCCAGACGTCGCGAGATATAACACTTATCCTTCTCCTGGTAACCACTTGGGACGCGACATAGCCATCTAATCCCGAGAAGGCATTCCAGTGGCCGATATCACATACCTTCCATACGCCAGAGGCATGGCCGTCACCGTCATGGGGACGCGTATTGTCAACATTTACGCTCCGTCAGGCTCCACCCGCAAACGCGACAGGGCACTCTTCTATTCAGAAGAAATCGCCACTTTGTTTCTTGGACGCTGCGACCATTACTTGCTTGGGGGTGATTTTAATTGTGAAATTACAATGAAATGAACACCCTTAGCTGCTTACAGGCGTTGACATACGTCAACGGGCACAGATGAAAATGGGTGCCCCGACCGGGACTCGAACCCAGGATCTCCTGCTTACATGGCAGACGTTCTATCCATCTGAGCCACCGAGGACACAGAGGAAAGTGCGACTGAAGGGATTTCTCTCTGGCACGCCTCCTGCGAAACCCACATTATCAACGTATTGTCCCACACTACATTCGTAGTGTAATTCTGTCTTGCACCCTAAGGATCAAGTGCCCCACTACAACACCTGTCAAGAATTGCGTCTTGTCGTCCGAGATCTGTTGCTCCGCGACGCTTGGGAAGTTCGGCACGGCGACGCGCCTGAATATACTTACCAGACGAGTCACTCCGCGAGCCGCCTTGATAGGATTTACGTCTCTCGAGATCTCACCCCTACAGTCCAAGGTGCAGAACTCTGGCCCTTGGCTTTTTCGGACGACTGTGCGTACATCTGCAATATTCTCCTCCCCCAGCAAGTGGTCTGGCGTAGTCGTGCACCGTGGAAGGTAAACACCTCCCATCTTCATGATCCCGAATGTCTTCAACGTGTTACCGAGACATGGGCCACCTGTGAACGTCGCTTACCTAAGTACCGCACGACCTTGACCTGCTGGCTGGAATGTGCAAAACTTGCCATTCGACGTACTTTGATTCAATATGGCAAGGAAGTTGCTAGGTGGCGCCGGCACACTACCGACTATTTCTACGCCGTTCTCCGCGACCTGGACGCCCAGCCGCCCATCCCCGACACCCAGAGGGAACGCAGCAGGATTAAGGCGCAAATTGTGAAGTTGGCACGCAGCAGACTGCAGGGGGCTATGGTGCGAACCCGATGTCAAGATTCGGCGGAACAAGAACATCCCAACATGCATCATATCGCCTCCGATAGGATACATCGACGACAACGACTCATCACCGAGATCAACACCTGTCACGACCAGCACGTCACTTGCCAGGCCGAAATCGTCAGTGCCCTTGTCGACCACTACCGCACAATGTACCAGGAGAAGTCTACCGACAACCACGCCGGAGTCTGTGTTACCATACGTAACTCGCACCCTCGCCAGCGACGAAGCGGACGAACTGATGGAGCCAATTACCCGTGATGAAGTCAACGATGCAATCAACAAAGGTGCTCTGAATAAGTCACCTGGTGTCGACGGATTGCTGATAGAATTTTATCGCGCTTTCCTCACACTAATGGCGTCACGGTGGACGACGATGTTTCATGAACTGATGACGATGGAGAACGCCGTACCGCCGTCCTTTGTCACGGGAATTATTATACCCATCCACAAACCGACACCGGGTGTGACGACAGCACATTACCGTCCCCTGACTCTGTTTAATGCAGACTATAAAATTTTTACACGCTTACTGGCGACGCGATGCCACAAGGTCCTGCCTAGCATTCTATCTCCGGAACTGACAACTCCGGGTGGTTCAGTTAATATAAAAACAGCCACAGGAGAATGTCGCGATTTAATTGCACTGGCAGTGGCGTGCAGACTCCGCGCCGCGGTGGTTGCAGTCGATTTTGACAGCGCATTCGACAAGGTGCGGCATCGTTTTCTGTTCTCAGCGATGAACCGCATGGGTTTTCCACCAGCATTTATCGATGTCTTCCGGCACCTGTACGGCTCCGCCGAATCGTTGATTCAGGTTAATGGCCGTGTGGCGGGACCAGTGACGATCCGGCGTTCCGTAAGGCAAGGTTGCCCACTTTCGACCCTACTCTATGCCATAAGCCTGGAGCCACTCATCGGGAGTCTGACGAGCCACCATTCTGGTCTCACTTTGCGACAGCACAGTTTTCGATGTCGTGCGTATGCGGACGACCTCCTCCTCATGGTCCGCTCACGGAGTGAAACACAAACGGTACTTGATTTGATATCAACGCACGGAACTGCAGCGGGCAGTAACATGAATGTGGCAAAGTCTACGGCAATGTCCGTTGGACGCGGCCTGTCACACGACGACTTAGCACCTTTCCCGTGTGTGCAAAAACTACGATACCTTGGTATCATTTTCACCTCCACCGTGCGCCATCAATTTTCGGCGTGCACTCCAAACTATCCGCACGATGGTGCGACAAAATCTTCTCCGCCGACTCGATTCTTTACAACGTGTCCAATACCTCAATCAACATGTTGCGTCCAGAATGGTCCACATTACACAGGTTCTCCCGCTGCCATCAACTATTGGACGCAGCCTCCAGGTTGCTTTCGGATACTTTCTTACGGCCGGTACGCTCTTCAAGGTCCGCTACGACACGCTCACCCTTCCCCCTCGAGCAGGAGGCCTCGGCCTTGTCAATGTGCGACTCCGAGCGGCGTCCTTGTATATGTCCACCATGCACAAGCAGTGGCACGGGGGCACCTCCCTTACGCGCAGCTTGCTGGAAATTCTTGTGCCCGCGACCATAACGCCACCAGTACCAGTACACATCAAGCACCATCTGACGCACATGTCTGTTTTCATCGTCGACTTTAGTTATGCCCACACACACTTACCAACCACGCGTTCTCCTCCACCTAAAAATTTTTACACCCCACTGCTTCGTTCCATATCCAGCAACAATATCGAACTCAGACATACGTCCAAGCGGTTTGGCGTCATATCCACCAGCCTTTCCTTCCCTCCAACGTCCGGGGAACTTGGTACCACGTCGCAAGTGGAAAATTCACCACAAATCAACGTCTTCACGCCATCGGACTAACGGACTCTCCACTTTGTTCCATTTGCCACCTCATGGATGACGACGTCCACCAACTGACTTGTGCTGCCACCAGTGACGTCTGGAAACTTGCCCGACAGTTCGTTGCCTGTTACCTCCGCGTTCCGCCGGACTCTATTGATCCATGGACTTTTATCCATCCTGAGGATACTTATTTCCCCGCCACCGAAAATCATTCGATTATATGGATCAAGGTATGGACGATCACCTACATGTATAATGATGGCGACAAAATCAGGCCTTGATTTCTGGCAGTACTTACAAACCGCCCACAGTGAAGTCGAGCACCGACCGCGCTACTGCGCCTTCTTCGCCAATTATCTGCACGCGATCTTTACGTCACCCCAGCTCAGTTGGATGGTGCCACACGCCGGCAGCTCTCCCGTCCCCCCTACTGACATCTGAAGACTCTCCGCGCTACTTTCTACGAGGGCAGTTCAATAAGTAATGCGACACATTTTTTTTTTCTGAAACAGGGGTTGTTTTATTCAGCATTGAAATACACCAGGTTATTCCCCAATCTTTTAGCTACACAACACTATTTTTCAACGTAATCTCCATTCAATGCTACGGCCTTACGCCACCTTGAAATGAGGGCCTGTATGCCTGCACGGTACCATTCCACTGGTCGATGTCGGAGCCAACGTAGTACTGCATCAATAACTTCTTCATCATCCGCGTAGTGCCTCCCACGGATTGCGTCCTTCATTGGGCCAAACATATGGAAATCCGACGGTGCGAGATCGGGGCTGTAGGGTGCATGAGGAAGAACAGTCCACTGAAGTTTTGTGAGCTCCTCTCGGGTGCAAAGACTTGTGTGAGGTCTTGCGTTGTCATGAAGAAGGAGAAGTTCGTTCAGATTTTTGTGCCTACGAACACGCTGAAGTCGTTTCTTCAATTTCTGAAGAGTAGCACAATACACTTCAGAGTTGATCGTTTGACCATGGGGAAGGACATCGAACAGAATAACCCCTTCAGCGTCCCAGAAGACTGTAACCCTGACTTTACCGGCTGAGGGTATGGCTTTAAACTTTTTCTTGGTAGGGGAGTGGGTGTGGCGCCACTCCATTGATTGCCGTTTTGTTTCAGGTTCGAAGTGATGAACCCATGTTTCATCGCCTGTAACAATCTTTGACAAGAAATTGTCACCCTCAACCACATGACGAGCAAGCAATTCCGCACACATGGTCCTTTGCTCTTTATGGTGTTCGGTTAGACAACGAGGGACCCAGCGGGAACAAACCTTTGAATATCCCAACTGGTGAACAATTGTGACAGCACTACCAACAGAGATGTCAAGTTGAGCAATGAGTTGTTTGATGGTGATCCGCCGATCATCTCGAACGAGTGTGTTCGCACGCTCCGCCATTGCAGGAGTCACAGCTGTGCACGGCCGGCCCGCACGCGGGAGATCAGACAGTTTTGCTTGACCTTGCGGCGATGATGACACACGCTTTGCCCAACGACTCATCGTGCTTTTGTCCACTGCCAGATCACCGTAGACATTCTGCAAGCGCCTATGAATATCTGAGATGACCTGGTTTTCCGCCAAAACAAACTCGATCACTGCCCGTTGTTTGCAACGCACATCCGTTACAGACGCCATTTTAACAGGTCCGTACAGCGCTGCCACCTGTCGGAAGTCAATGAAACTATACGAGACGAAGCGGGAATGTTTGAAAATATTCCACAAGAAATTTCCGGTTTTTTCAACCACAATTCGCCGAGAAAAAAAAATGTGTTGCATTACTTATTGAACTGCCCTAGTATATTGTGCCCCACATTGGAGTAGGTGCATGGACACGCGCCTTCTTCCTTTTATGCACTATACCAGAACACGCTGGTTTTTCCCACACTCCACTGTCTATTCCTTCGCATCTCTTAGCTTACATTAGTATTATTATTCCTTTTTTCCCATACCTTGTTAATAAAAAAAATTGCTCGCCTTGTACCAGTGTAATGTCTAGTGTTATTTCCGCCAGAAGGATGGCATTTCTGTTGTATTTAAACTTGTACCAATAAAGATATTTTGTTCATTTGCCCTGTTCCTGGTAAAAAGAAATAATGAAATAAAATAAAATAACAAAAATAAATAAATCAAAAAGCTACTTTGAGGGAGTGATTCAGGGATGGGAGGGGGAGGCATCGAGGCCAGGCCTCGGGTTCCGACACCTGACCGCTTTGTCTCCACCTATTCGTAACTGACCACTCTGCTCTGGACATGCATGCATTTCCTGAGTTCTTAATTCGGAGTAACAAAAGTGCTGCAATATCGAAATAATTGCACTACTGATGTTGCAGTCTTACACGGGGACCACGCCTACTGGTCATCACCTATTTCGCACAAATTTGTGATGCAAGCAGGGCTCGGCCAGAAATAAAGTGATATGACTAGGAGCTACATGTGGCTGACCGTTTAGAAAAAAAAAGCATTTTTGGCGTCGGTCAGGAGAGAAATAAACTATGTATGCTAGCGGACATTCAAGGGAGTGGCTGGCGCAACGGTAAGAGTTCGCTGTGGTAATACTAGGGGCACAGGTTCGAGTTTGTCTGGAGAACCAAATTTTTATTTTTTTATTTTCATTTTTACATAACTTATACTGCAAATAAACCGAAATAATGCTCAATACGATATTGATTTACTAATATTTTCATAACAGGCATAAAAAGGGAAGGCACAGCAAAATGTGGCATTGGAAATCAAATTCCGGGAAGAGATTGCAAGGCGTTCACGAGAACTTCGTACATAAAATTACATTCATTATTTTACTTGATGATTTACACGTGCTGCGGCAGTATTTATAGTAGATACAGGGGAGCAGCAATTTTATCGCCGTATTGCATAATTTATAAACGACACATTTTTACTACTATCGGGTTGTTTTAACGTTCCTGTAAACGAACATGGTTTCGATTCATAAAATGTTCTCCCTCATCGCAGAGTTTGGTAGCAAATCATGCCAGATATTGACGGGGATAGCTGGTGATGTTCAGGGGAACGTATTTTGATGTTGTCTTCTCTTGATATGATTTCTTTTCTGGTCTAGATGAAATAAAAGCAATTCTATTCCTTTTTGAACACATTAGCTACATGACAATGATAACAGATCTCGCAGGGTTACACTAGCGGAAAGCGTACGGGAGGAATCACTTGAGCAATGCCCGATGGCAATGCTTCTGCAAGTACATCTCGAAATATCTTGTTGTATAAGTGTGCATTTCTTTATCCTCCCAACAAGTCAATTAACAGGCGAATATGTTCTTCTGCACATAGGGCTTCATTATATCTGTCAGAAACTTTTTGTATAAGGCTGTTGTAAGTTTCCCAGATTTCCATGGAATAATGTGCATAGGTTTTTGAATCCTCGGTTCAAAAGAGTCAGTTCTTTTTTGTAAGCATACGTAGACTGTTTCAAACATTTTTGCAGAAAGGGTTATTGCATATTTTGCTGCATACGAGAAGGTATTTTGTTCATGTTTCCCTTTATTTGCAGCTTCAAGAAAGAAAATAAAAATGTTATGTTTCAGGGGAGCTTATGTCAAAGATCTGCATAATGTTCAATATTGTTTTGATACTGGGCTACTGTGGTGCTTATGCGCCTAAAATTATGTAACTTATCTACATGTTGGTCATGTCAAGTGCGCATACTGTTCCATTCCGCCGTGTTTGAATAGTGCATGTATTAACAAATACTGTTTTAAGCAAATGTTTAGCTCTCTGCCAAACAATATTTCATTAATGGCTCTCGTGAATCTGCTGCCACCGATTGTGTTGTGGTGTTGATTGCAAACTATGCATGCGACAGCAATTCCCTAGTCTGGCTGCTGCCTGTCTCCGACAAAATGTGAGAGATGACACAGGACGTTGCAGGGAGTCTGTTACTTGTTCTCGGGCGGCAGGCGCAGATGTGAAGCGCTTACTGTGTGGTTGGTGCACAGAAAAGAAATCTCACCTTTCTACCTGTCAGAGGATAGACGTGATCGAACACAACTTCGACGAAGTGTATGCCTATCTTGGAGTTCCCATTGAGCCAAACACTGGCGCACTGCCACATCGGAATGTCCCACAAATCTCGTTATTTCACCATTCGACCAGCCAACTAAATGGACACTCACACTGAGACCGCTTCACACTCTGTCAGTTGCTGATAATGCTCTCTCACATGAGTAAATGGCATCTCCGTGTCTTTCACAGTGATTACGCAATAGTTGTCGCTGTTCAGGCCCCTTCAGTGCCCTACCGCGCCTGATAACAACGTGAAAGACGAACGTCACTAGTGCACTATGGTGGCCGTTATAACTTGTAAGAGGTCCATGATTAAGGAATTTGTTGCTAGCGCACTCGAGCAGATGTAATTTCGATGGATAGCTCACGCGCTGCCTGCGATATGTAAGGTATAAGAGAATCTCAGACCAGAGAGCAGTGCGGTAGGAACTGTGTAGTAGTAGCGAGCAGTCGTGTGTATCGTGTTGGCTGGGCCGGTCGTGGGAGCGATGGCGGTGCCTGAGCGTTGTAGTATAAGGTAAAAAGCAGCCTCGCACATATGTATTATTGTTACATCAAGTCCCATGTAAATACCTTTAAAAATAAATCTCTTAATAATAATCTTTCTTATAAAAATTAACTTTCGACAATCATTCAACTCAATTTAAAGATTTTACTAATTTCTCCAATCCTTGGTCATCCTGATTATTGTAAAGAAAAATCAGTTCTTTCTTTTTATACATGACAAATCTATCGACCAGCATTGAACTGAGCTGTGCCAGAAAAATTTCTTATAGCAGCAGATATATACGCGTTATCCGGTGACCTTACTGAGGTAAGAATGTACTATTTATTCAGAATGATCTTTCAGGGCCATGACGCAGCACTGCTGACGTCCAAAATTCAGCAGTTTAAATTCACAGTCATTATTGAAAAGTTATAAGTGAGCGACAATTTTTTACTGAGAGATTAGTCACATTCTATTATTGGTAGTTTATGGAATTTATTTATTGGGAGGTTACGCTAAATGTCAATGTTATAATTACATTTTTTACTGTTGGGAGGTTACGGAATTTTTCTGTTGGGAGGTTACAAACTGTTACAGAAAATTGCAACGTTAATTGCACACCAGCCGATGGTGTGAACATGTATGAAGTTACATTGACATTCGGCCATGTCTTCTGAGTGTTTTAATTTTTTTTGGTCATGTTTACATGTTCGAGTGTGGAGAAGGGGAGGTCGTCGTTACATCGTTAGACAGAAAAATGCATTGTCACATTTAGAAAGCGTACACACCTAAGTCTTTCACCCAAGCAGGACTCTTTATTGCTTAACATCATGATGTAATGACAACAAAATAAGCATATGGAGTTATTGGTTTCGTACCAGGTACCACTCTTGGTCCCAGAGTTCGTCGTTGAAGAGCATCTCCGACTGTTTCGGCACTGGTAGGTCCTCCCTCTTCACTCGGCTCTTGGAGAATTGTTGCTCAGCCCACAGCACCTGTAACATAGCGCACATTCATTGATGAGTAGTGGAGTTAGCCAGTTGCGTAAGAACTACAAGTACACCTGAAGCATTCGCTTCTGACCAGGGAGGAAAAGAGTATCTACTTAGACGCCCTATACAATCTCTCTCTTTTGGAGATTTTATGGTTCCAATATAGGGACATCGCAACGGAAGTCTATGCAGAAGTAGCATACATAAACCGTCGACGTGGTTCCATAATTATCATCCAGAAATTACTTCCACCTTGCGAACGGGGTCATACAAATATCGTGACGCATCATAGGAAAACGTTAGGACAGTTAGGAAAAGAAGAAAAAGGGAGTTCTGCTCACCTAGAGACGTTACCTAGTCACTTAGACATACTGATAAGAGAGCTCATTCATCATTGTACTATAGTGTATCTGTAATCATGTACTATAGTGCACCTGCATCCACTGTATTATGTAGGCCTACTATGAATTATAGTGCATCTGCTCTACAGCCCTTTCCATCCTGATAGAAAATTTCCTGAAAATTTATCTGATAGGTATCAGTTTCTGTACTTTATGACCTCTGGAATTAAACAAAAATACTCAAAAAACTCATGTTGATAGTTTGTTAAAGAAGTCGCTAGTATGATCGTGGTACTCAAAATACAGACATGTATAATATCCAAGTAGCACAATACCCAAGTGGCACTTCATACGTGTGTTTGGACACCTTACATAAGTTAAATGAAATATTCTGAGTCTAAAATAATGCACGAATTGCCCTAAAATAACGAAATATAGGAAAACGTATTTATCTCGGTGACACATGGCTTCGTCTTCTCGTTGAAGTTTGAAATGGTCTGTTGCGCTATGGTTGTCACAATGCTGAACAAAACAACTGTGAAACGGAAGGCCGGGGTCACAGAATCGTTGCAGACCGAAGTTACACGGAAAGTGATGTAGTTGAATCACAACAAATGTAAAACCTAATCCGCACGATTGTGCGGGCCAGAATGGAATTTTTTTTTAAGAAAAATATGGTATACAATGATCACCAATTTACCCATTAATACGACCCTCCACCTAACATTGCAAAAGAATAATCTAACAGCGGTAATAAAAGATAGCTAATAATAACAAAAAGTGAGAGGGAAAGAAAATGAAAACAAGTAGTAAGAAGAAAGATGTGTCAGTCACAAAATATGTGGAAGAGGCTACTAACACTACGACAGTTTATGTGACACACGAGGTGAATGGAAGAAGCAGTGCGAAGGCGGAATTCTTTCGCGGCCATGTTCATCCGGAAATTATCCAAACAGATTTCATTACGTACTGATGTGCTCCTGAAAGCACCAAACGAGTACTGTGTAATGGCATGCACCAATACTCCCGATCATGTCAAATACTATTAATTTTATTGACAAAAGACGCAATATCTGCCTATTCCAATTTTAACATCACACTGAAGTTTCAGATTTTTCTTCTACAATCATTACCATTATATACGCAGTAGCTGTTGTACGCTTCCTGAAACTAGTATTAGTTCTGAAACCAACCTACTAATCTCATAAGATACATGACAACCACTAGCTTCCTATGTTCTCAACTATTCGCAAGTTCTCCCCTTCATAGCAAACTGTGAAAGAAGATCTGCAGCTGCACACGGACAGATAAGACGATGGAATAACTGGTCACGAAAGACAAAGTTCTATTTTTGATTCCGGATCCAGCACACAGTTTTAATCTATCATACTTCATAACAGCGTACATGCCATTACACTGTGAAAGATTCAATCTAGATACTCTAAATGTATAACAGAAAGAATCTGAACAATAAAACAGTGAACTATAGAATTAAAATAACAATGGAAACAATAGAAACATTAATAATTAAACCTGGAATAAAAATTTTCTTAGTCTTTCAAGGAGATGTTCTGGACTATGGAACCCATTTCCCCACATTTAAATGTACATATCCATCACATATATAAAGCAGAGTGTATGTGTGTATGTCTGGGATCTCCTCCCAAACCACCTGATCATTTCAACTAGATTTGCTACAGGAACAGTAAGCCTCATGAGTACCATCCCTGTAGGGTTAGTAACCTCCCACCTTCTAAAGGAGTGGAGATAGGGCCAAAACGTTTCTACCCCAGCGCCTGGCGTATAGGCCGACCTGCATGACAAGAATGTTGCGTGGGAACGTAATCGGCATGTGAAATCAACCTGTTTCCAAAGGCAGTGCCTACATGTCATGGGCAAGAAATTGTTTTCTGGGTCCCAACATGTAGCCTACGTTGCATGATAGTTGCATTGTGTTGGAGTAGTTTCAGGCTGATTTATCGACCTGTTTTTGATGGTAGCCTGTACATCATGTGGAAATGAATGATTTTCAAGCCCTTGATGTGAAGCCTGCCCTGTATAGCACGAGTGTTGTGGGAGTAGTATCGGAATGCTTTAATGAACTGTACTGATGGGTTGCACATGATGAACGTGGCTGGGAACAGGTTGAGATAGCTAGAGGAGGGGATGCACAGAGTGAGTGGGAGGGGTAATGGACAGAGACACAGGAGGAGGTGTAGATTCATGAAGCAGGTGGGAAAGGAAGAGGGGGAATCAGAGATGGAAAGAGGGAGGTAGAGGTGGATATGGTCAGAGAGGGAAGAAGTAAGATATGGTCAGAGAGATAGGGTATAGGAAATAGACAAAGAGAAGAGGAGGAGATGAAGAGACAGAGAGAGTAGGAATGAGGAGATGGACTGATGAAGACTGGAGAATGAGGTGGACAGACGGAGAGAGGAAGGGGTGGATAGGGGGGGGGGAGGAGATGTGTTCAATATATGTGTCAAAGGCATATGCAGGTGAAGCAGAGAGGAGAAGGCTATTAGTAACTAAACTCATTAATGTGTTACCTATTTTTAGATGTCTGACTGACTTTCTTGGCCACCTCAATTACTGACACCTTAGACACCCATTCACGATGACTCTTGTGCTTAAGTGGGACAGCTACCGTAAATTCGTAAATTTTTCATGATTTCTGTGCAGCACATATTTGGCGCCGACGGTCTTGCTACAGTGGTTCCAGTCACATCACCAAAGTAAGAGCTGCCGAGCACAGCTACCACTTGGATGGGTGACCATGCGGGTCTGCCGAGCGCTTGCTTGCACTCAGCACTTGTGGAGCCAGTTGAAGAGCTTCTTGAATGAGAAGGAGCAGCACCGGTCACCAAAACTGACAACGGCCAGGACAACGGTGGGCTGACCACATGCCCCTCCATATTCGCATCCAGTCCTCTGCTCAGACTCTCTCAGCGCCCTTCAAAGTGTCTGAACGCTGTACATCGCTCATCCCTTACTGCAATAGGTCCAGGAAAACTGTCAATCGCTAACTCTTGATGGAGCCACTCTGCAGTTTGTGTGGGTTCCTGGTCATGTCGGTCTGCCAGGAAGCGAGGCTGCTGACGCAGCTGCCACGCTATGTTCCCTGCGTGGATCTCTGTGTTGCCCCTATTTTGATACACAAGGAGAGAAATGAACAGAATACTGCCTGCAGCTCGGGTAGCAGTTTTCAGCATATAGCGTATCAGGTTAATTACGATTCTCTCTTTTCTTTTCTGGGGGGGGGGGGAGGGAGTAGCAATGTACATTATTAGGTTGTGTAGGAAGTTGTCCCATCAGCTAGAGCCCTAAACCCTACCGCACGAAAACATTGTTAGCAAACTTGATGAGTGCTAGTACTTCGAAGCTCACTTTCATGTTGCTGCTGCTCGTTCCAATCTTCTTCATAATTATCAGTCTTACGAGGAATGGATCTTGGAATTGCAAGACATGATTAGGAACTGTAAAATTAACTGCTCTATTGGAGCCTGATTTCAAGACGAAATGCTTCACGATACCATTATCCAAAACCTTGCTGATAACAGAATAATGACTGAGATTCTAGAGCATAACATCCCTGGTCGCAATGACGTGCTTATAATAATCGAAGCTCAGACAGTGCAAAACTTTGTAGAACTTCACGTTACTGTGCCTGTTCTTGCACGCTGACCGCGGATAGCTCGCAACGGCCTCAGTTTCGCATCGCACAGTACACCCCAACCATAGGCAACAACATAATCAAGGCGAAAGGAACACCGCTGCCTCCTCAGCTAATTTCAGCTGTGTGAAGTGTTGTGTGACACGTTTTGTAATGCATGATCAGGAAAACAGTCCGCCATGGAGAATACCGACATTGCCACAAATCCGGAACACACAACAAGCGTTCACGCAAAAGAAACGCAAAGTAAATTCTTATATGGATATAGTGTCTGTTCTTTTGAACATACCCGAAAGAACAGACACCATTGATGATCTGCAGCCGTCTAGAACGATATTAGTATTATATTAATACCTTCAGCTGATAACTGGCGTTGATATACACTGCTGGCCACCGTAAATGCAACACCAAGAAAGACAAGAGGTAGCACAACAAAATTTATTTTGTAGATAACATGTTGACCAAGTTTCCAATGATTACGTTTACAGACGTCTGTGACATGTGGTTCCTGCCAGAATCAGTAGCCAGAGTAGCCGCCATTGTTGGAGATCACCGCTGCCACACGTCTCGGCATTGAGTCAAAGAGACGTTGGATGTGTTCCTGGGGTACAGCAGCCCAAGCAGCTTCCACACGTTGCCAAAGATCATCTGGTATGGCAGCTGGGGATGTAATCTGGGTCACTCGTTGAGCAACCATGGACCACATGTTTTCTATCGGCGAAAGATCCGGAGAGCGAGCCGGCCAGGGAAGCACTTCAATCTGGTTATTGACGAAGAGCCTTTGGACAATGCGTGCCACGTGTGGTCGCGCATTATCCTGTTGAAATATGACTGTGGCCGAGCCCTGAAGGTAAGGAAGGACAACTGGCTCCAGCACCTCGGATATGTAGCGCCGGCTATTTAAAGTACCGGTAATGCGTACTAGAGGCGTGAGAGACTAATATCCAATACCGCCCCATACCATAATACCCGGTGCAAGACCAGTGTGGCGGTGCATAATGCACCTGTCCAGCATCCTCTCTCCACGGTGTCTCCACACTCGAATCCGACCATTGTGGTGCTGCAGACAGAAGCGTGCCTCGTCAGTAAAGACAACGTCATTCCTTTCTGCCATCCACATCCGTCTGTCATCACACCATTGGCGACGGAGACGTCTGTGGTTCTGCGTCAATGGTAGACGAAGCAATGGACGTCTTGCGGACAGACCACTCTGCTGTAAACGGCGTCGAATGGTACGCGCAGACACTGGATGAAGCGTTACAGACGCAATGTGCTGTGCTATGGTTCGGGATGTCACTGAGCGATCCGTCACTGCCATGCGCACAATTTGCCTATCAGCACGTGCAGTGGTGCACCGAGGTGAATGCGATCGACCACGTCGGTCCGTCGTACCCTGCTGCATCCAACGGTCACATATCCGCATTACAGTTGTTTGGTTTCGTCCAACACGACTAGCGATTTCTCTGTATGATAATCCACAATCTCGGTAAGCCACTATCCTTCCTCTGTCGAACTCGGATACTTGATCAAACGATGTTCGCTGTTGTCTACGAGGCATAACTGATCGTCTTGTGAAACAACCACAAGGTAAACACACGTGCTGAACGTACACTCGTCGAAATCGCCAAGCCTTATATGGCGCTATGAGGTGGCGCCACAGGCGCGCGTGATGTGCGTCTGCGCTGAAATTCTAATCAGTTGCATATCTCATCGCTGCAAACCCATGGTGTAAATTTCACTTGATTCGGATGCTTCCTTCAGGGTGTTGCATTTACGGTGGCCAGCAGAGTATATCAACAGGAACAGGTGAAAATGTGTGCCGCGACCGGGACTCGAACAAGGGATCTTCCTTTCTTACATGGCAGGGACTATCTCGCGCACGCCTCCCGCGAGACCTACACTCTCACCTTGTACATTTGTAGAGTCCCACCCCAACACACTCATTACCGTGGATGACATTCGTACCATGTCCCGTAAGAGTTCGGGGAATATGTGTGCATCCGCACAGAAGAAGAAGGTCATGACCTGTGTTGCCAGAACTATATAGTTATATGGATATGCTGTCTGTTCTTTCGGGTATTAATATAATTCTAATTTCAAAGTAAATTCTGCTCCACACATATCTGGGAAGAAATACGACCCTCATTTTCAATCTGTACGCAATTCTCCTGCTAATCAACACAGGAACCGTGGGCAAAAGCAACACAGTCGACAGCTCAGGGCAATACTTTTTGTGTTTTTATTTCCCAAGATAACATTGTTGTAGGATTCGATGTGGGTTTTTAAATCAGATTTTAATAATACGTAAATTCTATTTCCTGATGTTGCGGTCATTGAAGTGGCTAAGAAAGACAATCATACAACTACAAAAAGGTAATCAGAGGATGCTGAATTGACACGACCTCACTGCCTGCGACTCTGACTGGCCGATGTGTCTTGTTAAACGGCTAGATTCAGAGCTTCACCCCAGACTCTGTGGAGCTTCAGACTTGTACCAACCTTAGCACAGAAGGCTACAAAGAGACGATACACCAACGTAACGTGACGCTACTGAGCTCTTCTACTTGTTAATGACTTACTATATTATACCAACATCCAAGACTATTTGTTTCTATCAAGAAAATTTCTCTCGTTGTATATAACTCAACACCAAGAAGAGTTATTAGAGTACATTTTGTAAATAAACTTACTAATGTGGTAATTTTTTGTTGATGCCTGAATTTCTTTGCCACTTTGATGACCCCCACATCAAGAAGTCTGTTTCACAAATTACTATACTTTGATTGATAAAACCACATGGGATATTACTCCAATGTTAATTTTCGAAATCAAAATACGTGAAAACCAATTTAGACGAATTTGATCTGGAGACTGTCTGCTACTGTGAAAAGACAACTGCAAAGCATTGTCCTAGCGCCGAAGGCTTACTGTGTTCAACTTAACCCTATACAATATAACTCCAAGAGAAGCCGCGTGATACATGCGGAGTGAAAGGACAGTCAAACGTGCATACGCAGAAATTGGCTGATGCTTTTTTAACTTTTCAGAAACAATGGAAGATAATAAATCCTGGAATTTCTTTTCCAATAGATGTACAGGGCAAAATACAAATGCAAATACCTCTGCTATATTGCTGTATGTTGTGGAACATCTTGATGTCTCTATAGTAAAACATATGTTCTTTGAGCTAGGTCACTCGTAAATGGAGTCTGACTCAGTTCATGCCACAGTAGGAAGAAAGATAAAAGTGCTTGATGTATCTGATCTATCAGAATGGTTCAAGGCCGTTTGAATGGCAAACAGGAAAGATCATGTTATTAAAGTTCAGTACAAAGATGTAATCAGACACTACAAAATAAAGAACAGAAACGTTGACACTGATATAAATAAAGTCAACTGGTTCGACATATTTTGGTTCCTGTAAAGAAAAGAAAACTCAGATCACATTTGTTTTACATATAGCAACAATACTTTGGAAAAAATTTAAAAGAATGTAAATCTCCTGCAAAGCTGTAACTGGAGTTGGAACAATCTTTCACACTTCAGCCTTTGTATTCTCCTTCAGTTCTCACTCATAAGATGGAAAAGCTTAAGGATCTTCCAAATCTTTGCAACTTGCGAATAATACCGAAGCAGTACCATAATTTCTATAAGTCATTAATGGTAGATACATCAACTGGTAAAGAAACAGATCTTACTGTTGATGATAATAACGACTAAAGTATATTCAGCTTTCAGTAAGTCTTTTTTTCTGTTTCATTGATAGCCGCAGAAATAAATTGAATAATTATATTGTGTTTCTCATATGTATTGTTATTTTCTTATAGTGATAATTCGTTGTGTTGTTTTAAAGTCAAGTGATGATAGAATTACGATCTATGTAATTTCTGAAGCACTGTAAAACGCTTATAAATCTCTGAAACTCACTGTTAAGAATTTTTATCAGAATCAAGCAAAATGTATTTTGTTTACGAATGCACTCCATTTTATTATTTGTAGTACATGGATCTTCGTTTTGAAAGACCCAAAATGTTTGAATTCAAAACAAAGTATCTACAGCAGTGCCTATCTTTTTGTTATGTAGTACATAACGCTAAAGTTAAAAATTTAGTGAGTGTAAACATATTCTATAAACCATGAGGTATCATGATTACCAGCGTCGTGAACTTAGGTGGTAACAATGATAGTGTTTCTACTCTTGTAAAATTTGTTTTGCCTTTATCTCAAAACATACATTTTATAGATACTTATGGCTCTAGGCCTCCGAGTTAATCCTCTGAAGACGCTGATGAATTGATGTAATTTGAATAAATATGAAGAATTTTCTATCTTAGAAAAGGACGCTCTAAGGTTCAAATACAGGACAAGAGATAAATGTGTAGGTGGGCGTGACACTCACCCTTGCGTCAGCTGCCAGCCTCTGAGTCATGGTATGCGACGCCCTCTTCTGCGTCGGTGGGTGGTCGTGGCGCAGCATGCGGTACGTGTCTGGGAATCCTGGCACCTGCAATACACAGGACCACAGACTGAGTGAGGTACTACTGTGGGACACGGTCTCGTGCTGGAACATTACTGGGAATGGAAGGAGCCGCTGCATTTCCACAATCTCATTCATGTTAGGAGGCGCAGGCACGGAAAGAATAACACGGCTACATAATGTAGCCGGCAGCTGTGGCCGAGCGGTTCTAGGCGCTTCAGCCTGGAACCGCGCGACCGCTACGGTCGCAGGTTCGAATCCTGCCTCAGGCATGGATGTTTGTGATGTCCTCAGGTTAGTTAGGTTTAAGTAGTTCTAAGTTCTAGGGGACTGATGACCTCAGATGTTAAGTGCCATAGTGCTCAGAGCCATTTTAACCATTTGAACCAGAATGAAATTTTCACTCTGCACCGGAGAGTGCGCTGATATGAACTGCTACGGTCGCAGGTTCGAATCCTGCCTCAGGCATGGATGTTTGTGATGTCCTTAGGTTAGTTAGGTTTAAGTAGTTCTAAGTTCTAGGGGACTGATGACCTCAGATGTTAAGTGCCATAGTGATCAGAGCCATTTTAACCTTTTGAACCAGAATGAAATTTTCACTCTGCACCGGAGAGTGCGCTGATATGAACCGCTACGGTCGCAGGTTCGAATCCTGCCTCAGGCATGGATGTTTGTGATGTCCTTAGGTTACTTAGGTTTAAGTAGTTCTAAGTTCTAGGGGACTGATGACCTCAGATGTTAAGTGCCATAGTGCTCAGAGCCGTTTTAACCATTTGAACCAGAATGAAATTTTCACTCTGCACCGGAGAGGGCGCTGATATGAAACTTCCAGGCAGATTAAAACTGTGTGCCGGACCGAGACTCGAACTCGGGACCTTTACCTTTTGCGGAAGAGTGTTCTACCATCTGAGCTATCCAATCACGACTCAGGACCCGCCCTCACAACTTTAATATTGCCAGTACCTCGTCTCCTACCTTCGCAGGAGAGCTTCTCTGAAGTTTGTAAGATAGGAGACGAGGTATTGGCAGTATTGAAGCTTTGACGACGGGTGCTGAGTCGTGCTTGGGTAACTCAGCTGGTAGACCACTTGCCGCGAATGGCAACGGTCCTGAGTTTGAGTCTCGGTCCGATACACAGTTTTAATCTGTCAGCAAGTTTCAGTGACACGACTGCTTTAACGTGATCAGAATGTCTATTCATGCAAGACAGCGTTTTATTTTTTATGAAAGAAGTGATGTTGCGAGAAGGATGTGGTAGAGCAGTGACATGCTTCAAGTTGAAACAAGGCACCTCGATTAGAGAACATTCCCTCTTACTCTTTGAAATAATTGGGAGAACCAAACATGACAGAGCTGTTATACCTGGTACGCAGGGTGGACCAAATTATTAAGATCACTTTTCAGCGCGAGAGTGGATGCTGAGCAGGAAAGGTGCGGGCGCTGACTTGCTAGGGAAAGTGTATAAGATGTGGCTATAAAAAAACGGGACTGATGCTGCCACAGACTAAGTACGCATGCGTCAGAGGGGAACGACCAATAACTGTGAAGCCGAAAGTACGTAGGAAAGTAGGAGGGAGCGACTATTATGACTAAAAGAAAGGTGATTTACAAAATGCATTGAAGAGTCTCGGAAAGGGAAATTATCGTTATGCCACGCCTCCGAAATATACGCTTTACCTTGAACAAAGAAAGAAATTCGTACAGGAAAAATCGGGAATCCTTGCTTCCTTACTGCAGAGATTTATTAATTTTTACGTTACTACTCTTATTTGGAAATTTGTAATACAGAATGCTTAAATTTCATGATATATTTTTTCAAGAACGTAAAAGACAAATTGGACATATTTCGAAATAACTTACTGAAGTGTAAATTACCCATTCTCTGGGAAACTTCGGCCACGACCAAAAATTTTATAAAGCAAGCAAAATGCATCCTGACAGTTACCTTTCCACATGATTGTGTGTAATATACCAAGGAGAATGTCTATAATTTAGTCACAATGTTTCGTTTTCATCGTCACATTAAAATTAAAAAAAGGCCTTAAAAAGCGGCCATAGTTAGCCCTTTTTACGGTACGTAAAATTTAAAATACGCGTACAGACACTATATTTCCTTAATGATCACAAATAACGAAAAATATTTCAGCCCGAGAGATCAGAATGGTCCTCTATCCAAGAATCCATTTTGGTTACTCTACCTGTCTACCCAACAATGACATCTTACAGATGAGATCGTTAATTATTGTACTGTTTGTTTCAAATGCGTCTGCGAATGTATGTTACCGACTGATTTATAATCTTTTGGTATTTAGTATAATTTCGCGTGTATGATGTGTAAGATCGTTTCCTTTGCTCATAAGTCTCACATCTCATTCTTGATATTTGTGAACTTATTTTCAGAGTATCACCGTTGAATTTCTGTTTGTTATTGCGGTAGTGGACAACATAGTTAAACTTTTGCTGTAAGACAGATTAATTCGTAATAAGAGGAAAACATAAAAACGCTGAAGCAAGTGACAGTGGTGATAGTGTTGAACCAGCATCAGTGAAAAGTGCGAGAAGGTGTATTCCTCCACACATTCTATCATTCCCCTCTATTTACAAGTGTGAGCGGGGTTTCTCTGCACTGACAGTAATAGAAAGATAACAAAGGAATTGCTTGGATCCGGAATCACCGTTCATACAACGTAGATTCAGCCACGAATAGAGAAGCTGGTGTCCCAAAACAAGCTCGGGCAGCTTATTAATTGGTCAGAGACATATAAAACTTCGAGTAATTTTTGTATGTGTATGTACTATCGGTCTCTTAGTTCCTGTATTTATTGTATGCATTTATAACACTAACCTCCATTTTGTAGTATTTAATAATCCATAAATTTTATAACGTATTTTAGATAAGCTTTTGTAAAATTTAAATTAAAAATAGCTCTAGGACTATGCTTAGGGATACAGGCTGGAATGGAAAATTGTCTTCTTTGGTATGCTGAGAAAAAAGGTTAAATACCACTGGTGTGGTTCCATTAACATAGCTAATACAAACTGGAAATGAAATGATGTAATCTATCAAATAAACAACTTAATCATAATATTCGTATGTAAAACACATTGCAGTTGACAGTTTCACAACATCTACGAGGGCGGTTCAGAAAGTAACCTCCGATTGGTCACAGTGCGGGTTGTGGGGGGAGTAGCGACGCCATCTGTGCGTTCACGTACTCAACAGGTCAGTCGGCATCAAGCCGTGGTCGAGTGAACGTCATACCTGCGCTAGTTTAGTTTTTGTGGCAGTTTGAAATGTGTGCTGCAATAGAAAACCCCGCCAAATGTGAAGTGCGTGCTGTCATAAGGTTTTTTACAGCCAAAGGATATTCTGCAGAAGCTATTCATCGTGAGCTTTGTGCCACGTACGGACCAAGAGTTATGAGTGAAGGAGTTGTCCGTGAATGGGTACGTTTATTTAAAAGTGGACGAGAAAACGTTCATGATGAAGAGAGGAGTGGTAGACCATCATTGGTGACTGACGAACTCGTTCAGACAGTTGATGCAAAAGTTCGTGAAAATCGACGTTTCTCAATGTCGGAGTTGTCTACTGGTTTTCCACAGATTTCTAAGACTCTCTTGTACGAGATAGTGACAGCAAGATTGGCTTACCGTAAGTTCTGTGCACGATGGGTGCCCAAAATTCTTACCGACCACCACAAAACTCAAAGAATGGCCTCTGCATTAGACTTTCTGTCACGTTATGAGGACGAAGGAGAACCATTGTTAAACAGAATCGTGACCGGTGACGAAACCTGGATTAAGTACGTGAACCCTGAGACAAAAGAACAATCAAAGATGTGGGCACATTCAAATTCGCCTACCAAACCAAGAAAAGCCTCGCAAGATTTTTCTGCCAGAAAACTGATGGCAACAGTGTTTTGGGATGCCAAAGGGGTGTTGTTGGTTGAATTCATGGAACGTGGTACGACCATTAATCAAGACGTGTACTGTGAAACAATAAAAAAGTTACGACGGGCTATACAGAACAAACGCCGTGGTATGCTTACTTCCGGTATCGTTTTTTTGCACGATAACGCCCGTCCTCACTCTGCTCGCAGAACAACGGCCCTTCTTGAGTCCTTCAAGTGGGACGTTATCAACCATCCACCTTACAGCCCAGACCTGGCGCCAAGTGATTATCACCTCTTCATGCATTTGAAGAAATGGCTCGGGTCACAGCGGTTTGATGACGACGAAGAGCTCAAAGATGCGGTCACAGGCTGGCTCCAGGCACAAGCGGGTGATTTTTATGCAGAAGGAATTTCAAAGCTTGTGAAGAGATACGATAAGTGCCTCAATCGCTATGGAGACTATGTAGAAAAATAGTGCAAAGATGTAGTTGTAAGATGTATATATTAAAATATTTTTATTTAACTTGGTGTATTTTTTTAAATCAACCGGAGGTTACTTTCTGAACGGCCCTCGTATATTTTTATGAAGATTGTCATTGCCATAGTAGACTCAGAATTAGGCCTGAAATATTGGTTTTATCCAGTGATGATTGCTTTACAAGCTGACGCACCACCGTACGTTTATGTTAACTGACTGGGCGCAGAACACTATACACATATATCAGTTTCACATAATTAGATAATTATGATAATGTCATAAAAATAGGTCTTTGGCTAGGAATCCAGTACACGTAAGGCGAGTTAAACTACCATACATGAAAAATATCGGTCACATTAACTTACATGAAACAGGAGACACTGGAGATAAAAAGTCTTTTGAAAGCTATATTATCTTTGGCAATGCAGGCCACTGAAGATGTGCGCGTGCGTCTAATGTTAGCAATAAACAAAAAAGGGCACACTACTGGGAGTACAAAGTCAACATATACATTCAGTTAATACACTCTCTCTTTTAACGCTTCAAGTAAAAAGTTGCGTGAACAACTACAATAACATGTTTTGCGTTATATACTTGGCATCATTTTAGAGTTCAGTCTCAGAGTCTGTTTACTCTTAAACTAATAATTACCTGCCAAATGTAATTCCATAACTTGAAAGGCACGGGCTACGGCGAGTGAAATTGAAGAGAAAGTAAAAATATCCCCATCCCTTTAACCTCAGCCGTAGGAATAAAATTCCAACTACGGCAGAAAAATCTGCAGGTAATATACTATACTGGTTGAAAGGAAAACTTCAATAGAATAATAATTATCATTCGTGGAGAGTGCAGTGTATACTTTGGAGTGACTACCACTAGAACATAGCGGTGATATAATGTCTACTGCTGAAATAAACTTATGTATCAACAAAAATGGTTCCAATGGCTCTGAGCACTATGGGACTTAACATCTATGGTCATCAGTCCCCTAGAACTTAGAACTACGTAAACCTAACTAACCTAAGGACATCACACAACACCCAGTCATCACGAGGCCGAAAAAATCCCTGACCCCGCCGGGAATCGAACCCGGGAACCCGGGCGTGGGTTATGTATCAACATAAGAGGATATAGAACAGATGGTTATTACCTAAAATTCAGGATAACTAATATCGGTGGTGTAAGGAAGCAACAAGATGCAGAAATAGGGAGCGCTCTTGAACAATATAAGCGACCTGCATGTGTCATTAGCCTGGAGCTCAGGGTTTCTCAGGAAATGCTTTTGGAGAACAGCAGATGGCGGAAATGAAAAATGCAGAGAGATTAAATCGGAAAACAATAAACAAGAATTAACTCAAACGTGAGTACTGTCGAAACGGTACAGATAAATACACAAATAAAAAGAAGAAAAGAAACTGAAACATTTAACTTGGAGCAGTCGAGAGAATAAATCTCCACCGACGGAGAAAGTGACTGACGTCATATCGAAAGATAGTCCAGTGGGCAGTAGGGGGAAGGGTACTGAGAAAACAATGAAGAGCGATAAAGTGTGTACAGACCATGAGAAACGGCAATATTGACATCCCACAGAAAGGTCAAAGATAACATCAAGTAAATCCAAATGCTAATTGCGGAAAAAGAAAGAATTGTTCATTCACGATTATACAAAGCGTTTTTAATTCTCCCTAAGAATCTTTAAGTCTTGTAGAAACCCGTGTCTGAAGATGAACCAAAACTGTAAATGCTATCTCTGCCACGCCTTCGGTTACGGATTTTTATTCAAATCAGACACTGTACATCGTCACATGTTTGTAACTGCGATTTCCGCAGCCTCATACTTTTAAGTGTTGTGAGTAATACGTGTCTGCCACGTAATGTCACTATTACTAATCGTTCGACAAATTCGCGTCCTACTGTGTAAGAAATAGTAACTAAGAGTACCATCGTTCTACAGCACCGCCACATACGTCACTCACGACCGCAAACATTTTCCAAAATAAATGATCATTTTTGAAGGTTAATGGCTACTGGACTAGTAATTATTATAAAGCCCTTTTAAATAACTGAAGTTACTAGTTATTTCGAAAAAAGAAATATGCAGACTGCTATTGTTCTCCGTCTGAAGAACTGAACGTCCACACGCGCTGGCTGCCTTTTGGTTCGCGATTCTCACGGAAGATGTCAGGTCTGTACACGGAACTAACACGTTACGCTCTAACTGCGGGAGATGGCAGCACGGGGCAACATTACTTCTGTTGTGTAGATTGATGTAAGAATGCTGGATAAATATAAATTAGATTTGTTATAACAATTCGTTGCAAGATACATAAAATATTATTCGATTACGTTTGAAAAAGTTAGAACGGACGGAGAGACAATAAAATCTCCATGGCATTATCTGCTTCATTAATACTCATTACCTTAAAACTGTAAAACGTGCATTTGTTAGTAAAAAGTATATTAGCCTACAGCTCTCAGATACGTCCTTATTATTTAGTTGTGACTGTTCTGAAGAGAGCAACGAACAGACTCCGGTGTGGACGACGTGGCTATAAGCATTCATGACGAAGAGAACCAACTGAAACATTTGGAAATAAATGAACCGACAGGTCCGTATGGAATTCCAAATCGGTTTTACGAAGAATACTGTAGGACATTGACCCCTTATCTAGATTGCCTTTATTGCGAATCTCTCGCCCAGCGTAAGGTCCCAACCATCGGGAAAAAAAAGCGGAGATGACTTCTGTATATAAGAAGTGTAAAGTAACGACCTGTAAAATTACAGACCATTATCCTTAACATCGATTTGCTGCAGAGTCATTGAAAATATTCTCAGTTCGAATATAGCAGATTTTCATGAGACCGAACAACCTATGTCCACGAATTAACATGGTTTTAGGAAGCATCGCTTGTGCGAAACTCAACTTGCTATTTTGTCACATGATATATTGCAAACTGTGGATGAAGAGTAAGAGACAGATTTCATACGTCTAGATTTCCAGAAAGCATTTCTCACGGTGCCCCACTCCTGACTGTTAATGAAGATACGGGCATATGGAATAGGTTAACTCGTTAACAGGTATCTGAGTCGCTCGGAGACTTCTTAAGTAGTAGAACCCAGTATGTTATCCTTGAAGGCGAGTGTCCATCAGAGATAAGGGTATCGTCAGGAGCGCCCCAGGGAAGTGTGTTAGGACCGCTGTTATTTGCTATATACATAAATGATGTGGCGCTTAGGGTGGGAATAAATCTGGTGTTATTTGCTGATGACGCTGTGATATACGGGAATGTGTCGAAGTTGAGTGACTATAGGATACAAGACGACTTAGACAAAACTTCTAGTTGGGGTGATGAATGGCAGCTAGATATAAATGCAGAAAAATGTAAGGTAATGCTGATGAGTAGGATAAACAAACCCGTAATGATCCCATACAGCATTCTTGACACAGTCACGTCGTTTAAATATGTGGACGCAACGTTACAAAGCGATATTAAATGGAATAAGCATGTGAGCGTTGTGGTAGGGAAGGTGAATGGTAAACTTGGAAGAATTTTCGGAGAGTGTGGTTCATCTGAAAATGAGCCCGCATATAGGACGTTAGTGCGACATAGTCTTGAGTAGAATGAGATTTTCACTCTGCAGCGGAGTGTGCGCTGATATGAAACTTCCTGGCAGATTAAAACTGTGTGCCCGACCGAGACTCGAACTCGGGACCTTTGCCTTTCGCGGGCAAGTGCTCTACCATCTGAGCTACCGAAGCACGACTCACGCCCGGTACGCACAGCTTTACTTCTGCCAGTACCTCGTCTCCTACCTTCCAAACTTTACAGAAGCTCTCCTGCAGGAGATGGTAGAGCACTTGCCCGCGAAAGGCAAAGGTCCCGAGTTCGAGTCTCGGTCGGGCACACAGTTTTAATCTGCCAGGAAGTTTCAGAGTCTTGAGTGCTATTCAAGCGTTTTGAATCCGTACCAGGTAGGATTCAAGGAAAACATCTAATGAGTTCAGAGGGGGGCTTGTAGAATCGTCACAGGTAGGTTCGAACAACACACAAGTGTTACAGAGATGCTTCGGGAACTCAACTGAAAATCCCTGGAGGGAATGGGAAGTTCTTTTTGAGGAACACTGTTTAGAAAAATTTAGAAAATCGGCATTTGAAGCTGACTGCAGAATGATTCCACTACCGCCAACATACATTTCGCGTAAGGACTACGACGATAAGATAGGTGAGATTAGGGCTCATATAGAGGCATAATCGACAGTCGCATTTTCCTGGCTGTATTTGTGATTTGAACAGGACAGGAATTTTCTAGTAGCGGTACAGGTTGCCTTCGCCTCTCATTTTACGGTAGCTTGCGGGTTATGTATATAGACATAGATTTAGTTGTACAGCTGCTGACAACAGAGATTTAAATTGAACTGCAGGGGATGATTCAAGTATCTTGTTATTTCAAAGTAATCCTACAACGGTTAATTAACACTATTTCTTTTTACTTCTTATGAACACGTGATTTCCTTTTGGCATGGTCTATTCTACTCCCGTCATCGGCTGCAACTCGATCCGGGTGTACATAACTTATTCCTATCTAGAAAGAGCATTCCAACACCGCTTATGGATGTATTTGTGATGACTTAACAGATCAGTCGTAGCTTAAAGCTTGCGCCCAAGCAAATCACGCTGAATGGTTGGAGGAGAGTGTGGCTGTAACTGAAGGATGACTGAGCTTTCTTGCTTGGAGCTTGCCCTCTTCATGTCCACGACGTTCTCCATATGCACTCCTGGAAATTGAAATAAGAACACCGTGAATTCATTGTCCCAGGAAGGGGAAACTTTATTGACACATTCCTGGGGTCAGATACATCACATGATCACACTGACAGAACCACAGGCACATACACACAGGCAACAGAGCATGCACAATGTCGGCACTAGTACAGTGTATATCCACCTTTCGCGGCAATGCAGGCTGCTATTCTCCCATGGAGACGATCGTGGAGATGCTGGATGTAGTCCTGTGGAACGACTTGCCATGCCATTTCCACCTGGCGCCTCAGTTGGACCAGCGTTCGTGCTGGACGTGCAGACCGCGTGAGACGACGCTTCATCCAGTCCCAAACATGCTCAATGGGGGACAGATCCGGAGATCTTGCTGGCCAGGGTAGTTGACTTACACCTTCTAGAGCACGTTGGGTGGCACGGGATACATGCGGACGTGCATTGTCCTGTTGGAACAGCAAGTTCCCTTGCCGGTCTAGGAATGGTAGAACGATGGGTTCGATGACGGTTTGGATGTACCGTGCACTATTCAGTGTCCCCTCGACGATCACCAGTGGTGTACGGCCAGTGTAGGAGATCGCTCCCCACACCATGATGCCGGGTGTTGGCCCTGTGTGCCTCGGTCGTATGCAGTCCTGATTGTGGCGCTCACCTGCACGGCGCCAAACACGCATACGACCATCATTGGCACCAAGGCAGAAGCGACTCTCATCGCTGAAGACGACACGTCTCCATTCGTCCCTCCATTCACGCCTGTCGCGACACCACTGGAGGCGGGCTGCACGATGTTGGGGCGTGAGCGGAAGACGGCCTAACGGTGTGCGGGACCGTAGCCCAGCTTCATGGAGACGGTTGCGAATGGTCCTCGCCGATACCCCAGGAGCAACAGTGTCCCTAATTTGCTGGGAAGTGGCGGTGCGGTCCCCTACGGCACTGCGTAGGATCCTACGGTCTTGGCGTGCATCCGTGCGTCGCTGCGGTCCGGTCACAGGTCGACGGGCACGTGCACCTTCCGCCGACCACTGGCGACAACATCGATGTACTGTGGAGACCTCACGCCCCACGTGTTGAGCAATTCGGCGGTACGTCCACCCGGCCTCCCGCATGCCCACTATACGCCCTCGTTCAAAGTCCGTCAACTGCACATACGGTTCACGTCCACGCTGTCGCGGCATGCTACCAGTGTTAAAGACTGCGATGGAGCTCCGTATGCCACGGCAAACTGGCTGACACTGACGGCGGCGGTGCACAAATGCTGCGCAGCTAGCGCCATTCGACGGCCAACACCGCGGTTCCTGGTGTGTCCGCTGTGCCGTGCGTGTGATCATTGCTTGTACAGCCCTCTCGCAGTGTCCGGAGCAAGTATGGTGGGTCTGACACACCGGTGTCAATGTGTTCTTTTTTCCATTTCCAGGAGTGTATTTCAATTGGCTTTCGAAACGTCCACACAGCCGTCTCAACACGGGAAACGGTGTGAGTTTCTTTTTGACAATTCGACGTACACATCAGTTTAATTCATACCCAGATAAGAAGTTGAGACGTTCTCCTTCAAATAATTTGACAGCGTGCAGGAACTCCCCACTTGTACTAACCCCCAGAAATGTCTCAGTTTAGCCAATGAGTCCTCAGAGGATGGTATAAGAGGCTTGCAGTATGACTGGCCGTCCTTTTCCATATGAGTTTCGCGGAGATTAAGACAATCCGCCCTTGAATTTTCTTATGAGTCGTCGTGTATGACTTTTTCTGCCTGTTTCGCCGAGAACCTCTCTAAGTTGATGCCCTCACAGTAGCAATATCAGCGCCGTCGGGTCCTCCGTAAAGTGAGATTACACTTACCGTGATTCTAAGCTATGAAGCTGGAAGCTATATTATTCGGAGTAACGTTCAAATGATGCTATTATGATGCATTTATTTATTAAACACCGTAGAACGATAATATTAACATAACTGATAATGATTTAACTGAAAACTGTTTCCTTAGAGCACGGTCTTACGACAGAAGTATATCGGAAGGCATCCTGACCGCGACTGACGACTACAGCGGACATCCTCTACATCGTATTTACAGTCGTGATCTTTCGTACCCGCTCATACATTTTCGTTACCGTAAACATTATTAATATATTTATTATAATGATCGATTTATGGATTTATAATGTTGTTCTGAGAAATTATTTATGATGTGCAGGCTTCTCTTAACGTTTGTACTGGAAAAACCGGCTTTTAGTAGGATGTTAAGCAAGATCACCTGCTTCGCTCTAGAACGACTGTGCTTTCCCTACGTACCACGCTGCTGACGCAACGGGCATCCTCGTATCTAGCTACAGCGTCTTGGACCATCGTCCACTGCTACCGCCGTATGGCCCAGAGGCTCCTTCAGCCAGCTTGGGAACTAAACTCTTACTCCAGGCTTGGTGTATTTTACAGTACCGCTTTACCCACTGATTGGTGCATTATACCTGCAGAAGCGATCCAAAATTGTAAAACTGGAAAATAAATAAAATGTGCCTTGAACCTAAGGGGTACCTTACGAGCGGTGGATGCAAAAAGTCCACGGCGTGTTCGTATATTTACACCGGTGGTCTTCATGATGTTTTTTATCTGGTCTTTACAGCTCATAAGAGAGGCTTCATGAGTTTTACTGCCAGAGAAGAGTTAGCAGGAAAGCCTGGTATTACTCACACGGTGAGTAGGGCCTAACCTCATCAGTTGTTGAGAGATGATGGTTGTCTCCATGATATTTATACGCACTTCCTCGAGAACTGCAAATTCCTCCTACTTAATGTTCAAGACATACCTCAACGTTTTGATGGAAGCGGTCAAGGTTTTTGATATCGCAGCATTAGCGCGTCCAAGTTTCACAGCCATGCAGAAGCGTGGAAATGACAACAGCCCTGTACACCACGAGTTTGATATGCAGCTTTAGGTCTTTATTCGTGAAGATTCCGTCCATCAACCACCCGAATGCTGCGTGAGGAGCCCCAGTTCTTTTACCAACATCCTGTTCGCTGGTGCACCGTTCACACGAGATGTTTCCAAGATATGAACAGTGAACAGCTTGCTCCAGTGTTGCGTCCAAATTGAGAGAGTTAATCCTTGGCAGATTGTACTAGTGGCTTCTTTTTTCTTATGCATTGACGGTTAGATGAAAGCGATCATACGCAGTTTCAGAACAGTAGTCCGACTGCAGTAATTCCGCAGATATTAAGCAGAAAATACGGTGTCATCACCATACGGCAACTGTGTCACCTCGGTAACTTGGGTATGTCTTTGTGAACGAATTCTTGCCACTCTGAAGAAAAGTCCACCAAAACGAAACTTAATCTCCATGCCTTGGCCGGCCGCGGTGGTCTCGCGGTTCTAGGCGCGCAGTCCGGAACCGTGCGACTGCTACGGTCGCAGGTTCGAATCCTGCCTCGGGCATGGATGTGTGTGATGTCCTTAGGTTAGTTAGGTTTAAGTAGTTCTAAGTTCTAGGGGACTGATGACCACAGCAGTTGAGTCCCATAGTGCTCAGAGCCATTTGAACCATTTTTTTCCATGCCTTGGTTGTTTGCGGATGATTCGTACAGCATGGCAGCCATGTGCAGTGAACAGACTATGGGAGTGATCACACTGTCTTGCTTCAGCTCTGCGTGAATGGGAACAAATTCGATGCAAGGACGCCTTGAAGGTCCTACCTCACATGCCATCACGGAGAGCTTGAACCATTTCCACATACCGTTCACGACATCTAAAGTGTCTCAGTACTTTCCGCATGACAGATCTGGCTACTGAATCAAATGCTTTTTCCAGGTCGTAGAAAACTAAAATATATCGGCTTCTGTTGCTCTGTGCAGTTTTCCTTGTGCCATCCAATACAGAAAATCATACCTGTTGCACCTCTGGAGGCTCAGTAACTACACTGAGATTTAGGAAAAACCATCTCTAAAATAATTTGGAGTCAATTTAAAAAAAAAATTAAGCGAGAATTTTACCTGCAGCTCACAATGGCGATAGACCTCCGTGGTTCCAATATGCACTGCGATCGTCTTTATTGTAGATAATGATGAATTGAGTTTTCCAAATTAAGAGGATGAGTGTGAAAAGTCTAAACTGGAAGAGTATTCCTCCCTTTTCCTAAGGGATGATATCAGAACCGGGAGCTGTTCTTTGTCTTACTTCATTTTGTGCTTTGGTGAAGTCTTTGTATCTGGGTGGAACTTCCATCCATGGTTGTTGGGGTCGCTGAGGGACTTTAAAAAGAAGGTCGTTAGCAGCATTAGACGCACGATTTAGAACCGCAGATAAATGTTCGTTCCAACTCTGTAAGTTTTTCTCATTATTAGTTAAAGAATTAGATATGCAAAAAATACTGTGGCTTTTTTAAAGACTGGTCTAAAGTTAAGCTGAAGGACAGAATAATTTAGTACCACTATTAAAATTGAAATTTTACTCTTATAGGGCATAATTACTACTCATTTTCCTTTTTCCGGCCACTCAGCAACTATAGAGGAAAAATGCTACAATGTCATCCGTGATCTGTAATTTATTTCGTATTCAATATCTACAAAAAATGGAAAAAAGTGGTACAAAGTTACCCCAGTAGACTATACAAGCAGCGATAACTTAGCATGGCTTGAGGGATGGAATCGTTGTTTTACAGGGCTTAAAATATTTAATTATTGCTCCGTGTAAGAAGCCATATAGTCTGCTACGAGGAGTAGCAACAGTAAAACCTTATCCATACATTGATAGCGCTGTTGAGACTGTAATTAACGAGGATTACAGTATGTATTAACAATTCGTTTTAGGTAATTTCATGTATTATATTAAGGTTATGCTTGTGTTTCGTAATTTCTCTTTGACGAATTCGTCCGGTTCCGGCGGTGTTGTGAATGCAGCAACAGATGTTCATTACGTTCACATAGATGCAGGAGAGGGACTCCAATGCCGTACGTCGTCCCATAGAACAATTCAAGCAGAGGCCTCCCTTGGAAAAATGTGAGCTATGTTATACAAGTGAAAATTTCATTATGGGTACCAGAGAAAATGTGTCGTTTGATATTTTTTGAGGTGAAAAGGTAAATACTGCAATAAATCAGTGTGTTCTATTCGAGTCAAAAAAAGTTCATATGTGTGTGAAATCTTATGGGACTCAATAGCTAAGATCATCAGTCCCTAAGCTTACACACTACTTAACTTAAATTATCCTAAGGACAAACGCACACAGCCATGCCCGAGGAAGGACTCGAACCTCCGCCGGGACCAGCCGCATAGTCCATGACTGCAGCGCCTTAGACCGCTCGGCTAATATGATGTAACACAATTGACGGTGATCGGTCCGTCGTATGGTGGTGAAACCTACTCCTCCAGAACAGCACCAAGGCAGCCACAGTTCCCATACGACGGACGGGTCACCATCAACAGTGTTACATGTCCTCACTTCATGAGAAACTGAGAGGTTTGGTAGTTTAATCCAGAACACTGGAACAAAATCTGGCGTTAGGTTACCTCCTCTCGACCCTGTGCTGGTCAAATGCTGGAGGTGAAAATTTGTTCCACATACAGGATTAGAACTAGCTGCCTCTTTGAAAGCACGTTCAAAGCATGACGGTAATTGTGATAGCTTAGTTGGAAACAGCGTTGTACACTGGAGGACCCGTGTTCGATTCCTCGCCTGGCATACAGCTTTAATCTGTCATTATGATTCGAGACAGCAAAGGACTTGGAAGAGCAGTTGAACGGAATGGACAGTGTCTTGAAAGGAGGATATAAGATGAACATCAACAAAAGCAAAACGAGGATAATGGAATGTAGTCAAATTAAATCGGGTGATGCTGAGGGGATTAGATTAGGAAATGAGACACTTAAAGTAGTAAAGGAGTTTTGCTATTTAGGGAGCAAAATAACTGATGATGCTCGAAGTAGAGAGGATATAAAATGTAGACTGGCAATGACAAGGAAATCGTTTCTGAAAAAGAGAAATTTGTTAACATCGAGTATAGATTTAAGTGTCAGGAAGTCGTTTCTGAAAGTATTTGTATGGAGTGTAGCAATGTATGGAAGTCAAACATGGACGATAACCAGTTTGGACAAGAAGAGAATAGAAGCTTTCGAAATGTGGTGCTACAGAAGAATGCTGAAGATAAGGTGGGTAGATCACGTAACTAAGGAGGAGGTATTGAATAGGATTGGGGAGAAGAGAAGTTTGTGGCACAACTTGACTAGAAGAAGGGATCGGTTGGTAGGACTTGTTTTAAGGCATCAAGGGATCACAAATTTAGCATTGGAGGGCAGCGTGGAGGGTAAAAATCGTAGAGGGAGACCAAGAGATGAATACACTAAGCAGATTCAGAAGGATGTAGGTTGCAGTAGGTACTGGGAGATGAAGAAGCTTGCACAGGATAGAGTAGCATGGAGAGCTGCATCAAACCAGTCTCAGAACTGAAGACCGCAACAACAACAACATGATTCGAAAACGTTCGTGTTTCTTGCTCCGCTAGGTACAATAATATCACCTTTAAAATTTCGAAACAGTCTGACTTGGATGACCTGTACCTAGAGCCCAAATTAGTACTATGTACTGATCGGCCAGAAGAACATTATATCCTCTCCTTTGGCACGGATAACAGCGGCGACGCGTCGAGGCATGGAAGCAATGAAGCTTTGGTAGGTCGTTGGAGGGAGCTGGCACCATATCTCCACACACAAGTCACCTAATTCAAATGGTTCAAATGGCTCTGAGCACTATGGGGCGTGACATATGACGTCATCAGTCCCCTAGAACTTAGAACTACTTACACCTAACTAATCTAAGGACACCACATACATCCATGCCCGAGGCACGATTCGAACCTGCTACCGTAGCGGTCGCGCGGTTCCAGACTGAAGCACTTAGAACCGCTCGGCCACACCAGCCAGCTCACCTAATTCCCGTAAATTCCGGGGAGGGGGGGAATGAGCTCTGACGCCACGTGTAATTAAATCCCACATGTGTTCGGTCGTGTTCAGATCTGGCGACATGGGACGCAGCACATCAACTGTAACTCCCCACTGTGTTCAAATGGTTCAAATGGCTCTGAGCACTATGGGACTCAACATCTGTGGTCATAAGTCCCCTAGAACTTAGAACTACTTAAACCTAACTAACCTAAGGACATCACACACATCCATGCCCGAGGCAGGATTCGAACCTGCGACCGTAGCAGTCGCGCGGTTCCTGACTGAGCGCCTAGAACCGCTAGACCACCGCGGCCGGCTCCCACTGTGTTCCTCGAACGTCTGCATCACCTCCATTACCCCCATCACCACTTGCATGATACCTCGTATGGGAGAGAGAAAGAGGTGTGAATTTTATTTAGATTCTGTAAATGAATTGCAAGGAGTGCTGTTCAACATATAAGTGGTTTATTCAGTGAACCTGCATTAAACTGCATATGCAATAATTACTGAAATTATCAAATTCATTGAACATTCACTCACAAATTATTCAGATAATGATAAACAAGGAAATTTGGGTCGCCAGATACTGTAGAAAGTATAAAAAAACAACAAAAAAACAAATGGAATTGAATTGACACCAAGAGCTCACAACAAGTGAATTATAAAAGGTGCCGGCCATGGTATTTGCCTTTTAACATGAGGATTGTATGACTTCATTCTAATTTAACATATAAATAAATTACACGAGACGGGTTAACCTGGTGCAATAAATGAGGAAGGAATATATATATAAAAAAAAACAGCTGAACATATGACCCTCTTAGCGGGCCAACGATGAATACTGTGCCTTGCGTCTTTATGAGCATGTAACACATTGCAAAGAAATTGAAGAAAGCGAAATAAGAATGCGCAGCTAGGAAAGTGGGCGTTTTCTGTGTTACCATGTTCATAGCGTGGTCGGCGTGGCGGTGGAGTCGGCTGATTGCGTGCGGCTGCATCAAGACTCTGCCGGAAACGTAGTTGGTAGCGTCTAACATGCCGTACGCTGAAAATAGTGACCGAAACCTGCTACTGGAAGTTATCATTACTGGACGACGGTATGCGTCCATCTGCAAGTGCAAACCTACGTGAAACTGCATTACACAAAGCTCAAAACTGTTCTAACAGTACTACCGTCATCGGACATGTAGTAAATCAAACTGTGATGCTGAGTTAAGCTCTTGATAACACGTACAGTGAGTGAAGCTCGCCTACATGGATCTAACAAACTTTGATTCTACGCTGTTTGCGACGGATGCAAAGTGCATTGTCTCATGAGAAGCGATAAGAGAATCCTTGCGACTTATCGGAAGCAGTCAAGAGTAAACTCCTCCCTCCTCAGAAGCAATATTCCGAATGTCCAATACTAGTGCGCTCCTCGCACCTGGAGGGAGAGAGAGCCACTCCTCTAGAGCGTCTTGTCTCCGCCATTCTGCAAATTACGTAGCTCGTACTATTTTTCAAAGATAACATTAGATTCTTGCCAATGAAGAAGTCCCTTTCAAAATTTCCTCCCTCCTTGCCGTCGCATTCTGCGAGGAAAAGAGAGCCATACTCTGTGTGAGACAGAGTATACAAATAAACCAAGACTTCTCCCTTTGAGTATTGCCGCTACGTTCCCAGGTGTTCTGCTCGCGGGAAACGGCCAAAATTCCCTGGGTCACTGGAGATTCTTGGACACCCAAGTCGTGCCGTTGCTATTCAACTCCCCGCTCTGTCCGCGTCACCTACGGTTTTTCGCTCTAAGTTTGTAGTTTCCGCTGCCTCGGGCACACGTGCAAGTGTCCAAGGCTTCCCTTGGCAGCGTGTTGATGTATGCAGCGTCTTCGCCTGTCGCTAATCCTCTGGGGGCGTGCCCTCTGTGAAGCGTGCCGACATAGGCGCGCGACCGCCGCTCGCCCCTGGGCGCACTACCTGTGTCCACCTGGTCACCGGGCTTTCCAGTTAGGAACGCATCAGAAGAATTCCTTTCATGCACAAAGTGTACCAAATTTGCAAAGAGAAGAATCATAGCCCTTTACCGATGCTTAATGGCACAATAATTCACCTCCATCACACTTCATACAGGGTGTTTCAAAAATGACCGGTATATTTGAAACGGCAATAAAAACTAAACGAGCAGCGATAGAAATACACCGTTTGTTGCAATATGCTTGGGACAACAGTACATTTTCAGGCAGACAAACTTTCGAAATTACAGTAGTTACAATTTTCAACAACAGATGGCGCTGCGGTCTGGGAAACTCTATAGTACGATATTTTCCACATATCCAGCATGCGTAGCAATAATATGGCGTAGTCTCTGAATGAAATTACCCGAAACCTTTGACAACGTGTCTGGCGGAATGGCTTCACATGCAGATGAGATGTACTGCTTCAGCTGTTCAATTGTTTCTGGATTCTGGCGGTACACCTGGTCTTTCAAGTGTCCCCACAGAAAGAAGTCACAGGGGTTCATGTCTGGCGAATAGGGAGGCCAATCCACGCCGCCTCCTGTATGTTTCGGATAGCCCAAAGCAATCACACGATTATCGAAATATTCATTCAGGAAATTAAAGACGTCGGCCGTGCGATGTGGCCGGGCACCATCTTGCATAAACCACGAGGTGTTCGCAGTGTCGTCTAAGGCAGTTTGTACCGCCACAAATTCACGAAGAATGTCCAGATAGCGTGATGCAGTAATCGTTTCGGATCTGAAAAATGGGCCAATGATTCCTTTGGACGAAATGGCGGCCCAGACCAGAACTTTTTGAGGATGCAGGGACGATGGGACTGCAAGATGGGGCTTTTCGGTTCCCCATATGCGCCAGTTCTGTTTATTGGCGAAGCCGTCCAGGTAAAAATAAGCTTCGTCAGTAAACCAAATGCTGCCCACATGCATATCGCCGTCATCAATTCTGTGCACTATATCGTTAGCGAACGTCTCTCGTGCAGCAATGGTAGCGGCGCTGAGGGGTTGCCGCGTTTGAATTTTGTATGGATAGAGGTGTAAACTCTGGCGCATGAGACGATACGTGGACGTTGGCGTCATTTGGACCGCAGCTGCAACACGGCGAACGGAAACCCGAGGCCGCTGTTGGATCACCTGCTACACTAGCTGCGCGTTGCCCTCTGTGGTTGCCGTGCGCGGTCGCCCTACCTTTCCAGCACGTTCATCCGTCACGTTCCCAGTCCGTTGAAATTTTTCAAACAGATCCTTTATTGTATCGCTTTTCGGTCCTTTGGTTACATTAAACCTCCGTTGAAAACGTCGTCTTGTTGCAACAACACTGTGTTCTAGGCGGTGGAATTCCAACACCAGAAAAATCCTCTGTTCTAAGGAATAAACCATGTTGTCTACAGCACACTTGCACGTTGTGAACAGCACACGCTTACAGCAGAAAGACGACGTACAGAATGGCGCACCCACAGACTGCGTTGTCTTCTATATCTTTCACATCACTTGCAGCGCCATCTGTTGTTGACAATTGTAACTACTGTAATTTCGAAAGTTTGTCCGCCTGAAAATGTACTGTTATCCCAAGCATATTGCAACAAACGGTGTATTTCTATCGCTGCTCGTTTAGTTTTTATTGCCGTTTCAAATATACCGGTCATTTTTGAAACACCCTGTATATTGCAATAAACTAATGACTGATTTTAAAAGCAGTTATCTCCTTTAATTATAAACACGAAAAGCTTTGACACTTTTTACCCTAGCCTTCTGAAATGGCGCTGAGAAATGCTACTGCCGTCCCCAGAGCATAATGAAGCCGCCGCCAGCTTGTTTCCGTCCCACAGTACAGGTGTCAAGGAGCTGTTCCCCTAGAAGAAGACGGATTAGCGCCCCCTGCCCCCTTCCCAACGGCATGATGAAAAAAACTTATCGCGATTATTACACCATGCAACACTCTGTCACTGCACCAGCGTCCAGTGCCGAAAGTCAATGTGCCCATTTCATTCGTAGTTGCCGATGCAGTTGTGTTAACATTGGCACATCCATTGGTCGTCGGCTGCGAAGGCCCATCGTTAAGAATGTTCGGTGCACTGTCTGTACAGACACACTTTTACTCTGCCCAGCATTTAAGTCTAATGTTAGTTCCGCCAAAGTTCTCCGCCTGACCTGTTTTACAAATCTGCCCAGCCTACTACGTCCATCATCTTTAATAAGGGGTGTCCGCCCAACCCCACGAAGTCTGGACGTGCTTTCACCTTGTTTTTGCGATCTGTTGAGGACACCACAGCACTCCTCGAACAGCCGACAAGTCGTGCAGTTTCCGAAACGCTCGCACCGAGCCTCTGGTCTATAACGATCTGCCCTCGGTCAAACTCTGACAGGTCCCGCGCCTTCCACATTCTACACAGTGACAAAACGCTCACTGATACTACATGCACCGTGCGTTTGTATGACAAATAGGTTATTCCTCGCCAGGTCACGCTGCTATCGCCAGGACTATATTGATAGTAGATGTATAATTAAGTGAATGCAATTTCAGCGTCATTTGAAAGACGTACTCTATGGCCTAGGTAGGTCTTCCTCTCTCGTTGTGGGCTGTTTCGTTAGTATACGAGGTGCGGCTAGAAAAAAAAAGGACTGATGCTGGAAAAAATATTTATTTACAATTATTTACAATTTCATGTTATCTCCTTCAATGTACTCTCCTCCTCGGTCTCTACACCACTCCATACGAATTTTCCACTGTTCATAGCAATGCTGCAGATCATTTTCGGTAAGTCCATACATTACTTCCGTCGCTTTTTCTTTTACTGCTTCAACAGTCTCAAATCTAGTTCCTTTCAAAGCTGACTTGACTTTAGGGAAAAGAAAAAAGTCACAGGGGGCCAAATCAGGTGAGTAGGGTGGATGATCTAAGATGGGAATGTTGTGTTTTGCCAAAAACGTCTTCACTGACAACGCACTGTGAGCTGGGGCATTGTCTTGGTGAAGGATCCATGACTTTTTTCTCCACAAATCGTTCCGTTTTCTCCGTACTCGCTCACGTAGGGTAGCCAGGACGCTAATGTAGTAATGCTGATTCACTGTTTGTCCCTCTGGTACCCAATCAATGTGCACAATCCCTTTGATGTCAAAAAAAACAATCATCATTGCCTTGAATTTCGATTTTGACATGCGTGCTTTTTTTTGTCGTGGAGAACCAGGAGTTTTCCAATGCATCGATTGGCGTTTAGTTTCGGGATCGTAAGTAAAAAACCACGATTCATCGCAAGTAATAACATTTTGTAAGAAGGTGGGATCACTTTCAATGTTTTCCAGGATGTCAGAACAAATCATTCTTCGGCGTTCCTTCTGTTCAATTGTGAGACACTTTGGAACCATTTTTGAACACACTTTGTTCCTGTTGAAACTTTCATGAAGAATCTGCCTAACACTTTCCTTGTCAACTCCTGTTAACTCAGACACTGCTCTGATTGTTAAACGGCGATCTTGTCGAACAAGTTTACCGATTTTTTCAATGTTTGCATCAGTTTTTGCTGACAATGGTCTGCCAGTGCGAGTGTCATCACTGGTGTCTTCGCGGCCATCTTTAAATCGTTTAAACCACTCAGACACTTGTGTTCGCGATAAACAATCATCGCCGTACACTTGTTGTAACATTACAAACGTTTCACTTGCAGATTTTCCTAGTTTGAAACAAAATTAGATGTTAACACGCTGTTCTTTCTGTACACTCAACATTTTCCGACGCACAGACAAAACGTCAACTACTTAAAACAGACGCCACGGGCAGACTGAGTGCAGGAGGCAGATGAAACTCGAGCAGTAGGCGGAGCGAGAGTCACGTGACAGGCCACGCGACTTTCAGCCTTATTGCATTCGTTTTATTGTTTCACCAGTACTAGTCCGGTTTTTTTCTAGCCACACCTCGTACATACATCTCGCTTTGTCTTCGAAAACCTGTTTTAAACTTGATGTTCTACGAAACTACTCGTTGCGCAACGAATTGCTTCCTTTGCACATAGCCCATTTCGAATTCAGCACTGAGTTCGGAAGATAGTTCTGTTATTCATCCGCCTCCAGCTACATTTCAGCTTGTATAAATGGTTCATGAATAATTCATGTATCTTTAGATCAGTGTGCGATTTGCAGGGGGGATGGGGGAGGGGATTTCACCCCCTCTGCATCAGACCATCCCCTCCTCTGGTTTTAGTTTATGCATCCAAACCTGGGATATTTATTTCCCACGCACTGGAGTAAAACTTTACATATAATTTAAATTTCTGGAGCCGAACACTGAAAGTTTACTATTAATACTATTAATATGTTTGCTTATTAATTTTGAAAAAGTGTTATGTAGTAGTTAAGCATTTCAAAACATTTAGAACTAAATGACAAGACGACGCACGCCACATTTCCGTAGCATGCCACAACGTTGCAAGACGTCGCCCCAGCGTAAACGAGGCTTTAGAGCCAGGTCTGTATTGTATGGTGGATGTGATGTGTTGCGTACGAAACTAAAACCTGCAATCAGATCCAAACGTCGTGGAAAACTGTGAAGAGGTGTCATCCTGCAGCAAGATAACGCTCGCCCACATTCTGCCAAACGGACAGCCGACGCAATAAAGGATTTGAGATTCGAGGTGCTGGAACATCCACCATACTGTCCAGACCTGGCTCCGAGCGATTTTCCCATGTTTGGACCCTTAACGGAAGCACTACAGGGAATAAGATTTGAAAGTGATGAAGACGTCATTGCTGCGGTGCAAAATTGGTTACAGATGCAACCGATAAACGTATTATCTGATGAAATAAAAAAATTCGTAAAACGTTTGGAAAACTGCATTGAAGTCCAGGGAGGTCACGTAGAAAAATAATGCATGTTTCAGTTTTCTATCATCAGAATAAATACAGCTTTTCACAAATGTGCCTTTACTTTTTTAATTCCCCTCGTATACCTGTATGTAGATGATTTTGTAAATAAGCTTTACCTATAACGTACTTTTAAAGATACAACAAGGGATGGCTTTTCTGATAGTGCATACGCGTGAATAGTGAGTTTCGGCATTAAAATCTATTTATAAATAACTATTTAACCATGGGTAACGCCACGGTCCACGCTAGTAAGATATATAATTATACTAACCCCCTAAGACATCCCACCCACTGGTAAAACCACAAATCGCACACTGCTTTAGATGTACTGCAAATACAAGCATTTTGTATATCGATTTCGCACTACCGAATACAGGTTCTCAATTCTTATTTGAGTTGCTCATCTCAGAAATGTAAATTTAACTACATCATATTTCAGATTATCTATTCTAAAATTGTTGAATCTGTCGCATTAAGCACACATGCTTTCTTAATATCTTATAGCATTTCTCTTCACTTAATATTAATGAAATGTTTTGTCACTGTTTATGTACAGTCATTTCTTCTACAGAAACATTCGATCTCGACGTTTCCCTTATGATTAAAAATCTTAATACTTATTCCGTACTTTCATCTCATTGTAAACTCCATCAGGGAAGAAATTTATCTCCAGAAGCTCTCTTTCTGTCGTAAGATTCTCCCGCTGGTACATTGCTTTTAGCAGCACTATTGATAGTCATGAAACTCACCGCTGTCAGTGTGGGAACAGCCCCACCTTTGTGGGAAAACCTCGCTGTAAACAATTTCGAAATTCTGTCAATTAGCCGTTAAGTTGGTATGAAACACTTTTATGTTATTTAGGTATTATGTAATTACTATGTAATATTTTTAAACATTCTCCCAGTGTAAGTCGAAATCTTAGATTGACATTTATTTGATTGAGAATCGTTTGTTTGTAGAAGATGCGCCACCTATTACTTTAACTCAAAGTTTCCCGATAAACTCTGAAGCCACAGAAAGGGAGTAGTTAACGTCTATCGTCCCCTCAAAACGCAGAAAGTTGGAGACAGATCATACGATAGTGGTGGAAGCAACACAGGGAAGGAAATTCGCCATAGCCTTGTGTAATGAATTATTCGCCTGAAATGATTTAGCGAAACGTCCAAAAATCTAACTAGCATAGTCGATTGGCGAAGTGAAGCTCATAACCACCGAAGGTGAGTCTTGTCTCACTCCGTCTGGAGGCACCAACGCCAGGCTTTCAAGTAACGCCGGCCGGAGTGGCCGAGCGGTTCTAAAACTTTTTGGTGTATGTGTGTGTGTGTGTGTGTGTGTGTGTGTGTGTATGTGTGCGTGGTGCTTTGCACAATATGGTGATGTGCAAATCACGTAAGTGCTGCATATATTTTGGAATATTTGAAAAATACAATCCTGCAACCTCGCAACAAAATTGCGCCGTATTTTCGATGAAAGTGCCATATTCAATTAACGTCACATATTTGTTTACTCTGTATGTCACCGTTTGGAGGTTAGTTAAGTACACATAGGGCGCTTCTGACATTGTTTTCTACCGTAGGGCACCAAGAATATTTCGCCACGGTGGAAGAACAAAAATCGAAAACTGACGATTATGTAAAGGACATCTGTTAAGTCTTGTGAACACCCGTCTGATGATGAATGTGTCAGTTCGAAACCGGTTACGGCGCTATTTACTTAAATAAATAACAGTATTAACAGCGACCGGTCGCTGTCCTCTTTGTAAGAATCAACCTATATATATATATATATATATATATATATATATATATATATATATATATATATGAATTACAAAAAACAAATACTAAAAAAAAAATGCATGGCGCGAGATTCGATCCGGTGACCTTTGGATTACGAACCTGAGTGCTTACCACTGCGCAACGACTCTGTAGTAAATCATTAATCGTAGAGAGTATTTCACCGCAACGGTTTCTTTTAACTGTCGATTTTCTCGACAACGGCTGAGAAGTGCATCTTGGTGCTTTGCCACATTACACCTCTGGCCATGAGCTTTTATTATGCACAGTATGAATCGAATCTGAATTTCACAATTGGCGGCCTGCCCTTGTTAGACATACGGGATATCGAATGTTATTTTTTCAGAAACATACAAGAGCTTACAAGACCTCACTGCCCATTTTTTTCTAGTGGCATTCAGCGTAGCTTGAAATTAAATGTTAAAAATGACTGGTGATAGTACGGAAACCTTCGGTAATTGAAAGCGAAGTTGGATGCCGCGCTGTGGACGCTAAGTTCAGTTTGGCACCTACTCAAGAGATGGCAGCACTGCAGCCATCGTACCGCGCCAGCCAGCCGCAGTGGACGATGACGCGGGTGCGCGCGCACGGCGGACGAGTCCATGTGCCGGCAGGGAAGGCGGAAGAGCGCCGCCATACCAGGGACCCATGCCGCGGTGGGAGGTGGCGCGACGCTATCGATTAGCGCGGATCGATAGGCGGCGTCCTCGAGCGACGCCCACGTTGGCGCCACCGAGGACGCCAGGAGCAGGGCGACAGCAGAGGGCAGGAGGTATCGTGAGCTGTTTCGCGCGGTGTTGGGCGCGGAGGGTTCGACTGGCGGACGCGTCACACAGCGGGGAGGGGTGCGGGTGAGCGGAGCTGCCAAAATCGATAGCGTGGCCCACCGGTGAGGAGTACAGGGCGCGTGCGCTGGAGGGGCTTGAGACTGCGGCGCGCCAGATGCGAACGCGCTGACGTCGCCCCCACGTGCAGCACATTGCCAGCGGCGGGTCCGACTCTGCCATACAGAGCTGGAATGTGGGTCCATCAAGGGCGCAGAAATATAGAGTGTGCCAAGTGTTGGGCAGAAGTACAGCATGTTTCAACAAACTGGGCTGTGCACTCCTTTGTGTTGTTGGTGGCTTTGCAATTCGATAACCGTTATGCACTACTGGCCATTAAAATTGCTACACCAAGAAGAAATGCAGATGATAAACGGGTATTCATTTGACAAATATATTATACTAGGACTCATATGTGCCATTTTCAAGCAATTTGGGTGCATAGATCCTGAGAAATCAATACCCCGCACAACCACCTCTGGCCGTAATATCGGCCTTGTCACGCCTGGGCATTAAGTCAAACAGAGCTTGGATGGCGTTTTCAGGTACAGCAGCCCATGCAGCTTGAACACGATACCACAGTTCATCAAGAGTAGTTACTGACGTATTGTGACGAGCGAGTTGCTCGGCCACCTTTCACCAGACGTTTTCAATTGGTGAGAGATCTGGAGAATGTGCTGGCCAGGGCAGTAGTCGAACATTTTCTGTATCCAGAAAGGCCCGTACAGGACCTGCAACATGCGGTCGTGCATTGTCCTGCTGAAATGTAGATTTTCGAGGGATCGAATAAAGGGTAGAGCCACGGGTCGTAGCACATCTGAAATGTAACGTGCACTGTTCAAAGTGCCGTCAATGCGAACAAGAGGTGACCGAGACGCGTAACCAATGGCACCCCATACCATCACGCAGGGTGATACGCCAATATGGCGATGACGCATACACGCTTCCAATGTGCTTCCACCGCGATGTCGCCAAACACGGATGCGACCATCATGATGCTGTAAACAGAACCTAGATTCATCAGAAAAAATGACGTTTTACCATTCGTGCACCCAGGTTCGCCGTTGAGTACACCATCGCAGGCGCTCCTGTCTGTGATGCAGCGTCAAGGGTAACCGCAGCCTTGGTCTCCGAGCTGATAGTCCATGCTGCTGCAAACGTCGTCGAACTGTTCGTGCATGTGGTTGTTGTCTTGAAAACGTCCCCATGTGTTGACTCAGGGATCGAGACGTGGCTGCACAATCCACTACAGCCATGCGGATAAGATGCCTGTTGTCTCGACTGCTAGTGAAACGAGACCGTTGGGATCCAGCACGGTTTTCCGTATTACTCTCCTGAACGCACCGATTCCATATTCTGCTAACAGTCATTGGATCTCGACCAACGCGAGCAGCAATGTCGCGATACGATAAACCGCAATCGCGATAGACTACAATCCGACCTTTATCAAAGTCGGAAACGTGATGGTACGCATTTCTCCTCCTTACACGAGGCATCACAACAACGTTTCACCAGGCAACGCCGGCCATCTGCTGTTTGTGTATGAGAAATAGGTTGGAAACTTTCCTCATGTCAGCACGTTGTAAGTGTCGCCACCGGCGCCAACCTTGTGCGAATGCTCTGAAAAGGTAATCATTTGCATATCACAGCATCTTCTACCTGACGGTTAAATTTCACGTCTGTAGCACGTCATCTTCGTGGTGTAGCAATTTTAATGACCAGTAGTGTATAAAAGCACCAGTATCCTCGCCCCCTCCCCATTCCACAAGGAATCAAACTTCCCTGTATAAATTATTCGTTTCGCGCATCTCAATACTTATGACGACGTATCGCCTGAATGATGTGTCGAACAATGACATGATTTCGCAAGTACATCTACTTATGTACGTAACACTGTCTGTAAAATGTGTTGCTAAGAGAACTAGTATCAAAAAAGTAATAAACTGAGATCTCATGCGTAACGTTGAAGTTGTAGTGTATATACGGCGAAAAAGTAATAAGCAATAATCTTTTGTCTAACCATTATTTTGTGTATGGCAGCGAGGGGGATAGGGCGTCAACGAGAGAAATTTCTGAAACTTTTATGTAAGCTTTTCTGCAACCCGCTGAGCACTCTCATTCCCAAGAACAGATAAATATACGAGGGCTGTTCGGAAAGTAAGGTCCGACCGGTCACGAAATGGAATCCACACCGAAAACCTTATGAATATTTGCACAGATGTGTTGGGCAGTGTGCCGGCCGCGTTGGTCTAGCGGTTCTAGGCGCTCAGTCCGGAACCGCGCGACTGCTACGGTCGCAGGTTCGAATCCTGCCTCGGGCATGGATGTGTGTGATGTCCTTAGGTTAGTTAGGTTTCAGTAGTTCTAAGTTCTAGGGGACTGATGACCACAGATGTTAAGTCCCATAGTGCTCAGAGCCATTTGAACCATTTTTTTGCTGGGCAGTGTCTCTAGTTTGCCTGTCCATTGCACATGTCATTCTTTTCTGAGAGCACAGTGAGAGCCTAAAGAAGCCTAGAAAATAATGTTTTCCACCAAATATGAGGCCTGGAGAGAGATTTCGCCTGATGTCATGCAGCCGACATAACATACATGTTATGTGTTTCCTTCTTCATAACGTTTCTCTGCCGCACTCTGCAGGGGCAATGAATATGCTCCTCCAGCGTTTCCGATGTGAAGTGTTTGATCAGCCACACTACAGGCCGTAACTGGCTTCCCCTGACTTTCATCTCTTTATCACACGAACCGCTGGCCATGAAGACAACGTTTCGCCACAGACAACGAGCTCATTGACCAACGCAGAGAACTGGCGGAAAGCTCAGGCGGCTGCCCTCTTATGACGAAGGTATTGGAAAGTTGGTACAACGCTACGGCAAATGAGAAAGTCCGGGCGGCGATTTTGTAGAGACGTGGCTGGAAGGTGTAGCTAACTGTTGCACTTTTGATTTTCACTGTGGTTTCCACTTCACTACCGATCATTCCTTACTTTCCGAATTCTAGATAATTTGCACCCCCCCCCCCCATTACGCTATATCAAGACAGATACACAGTTTCTAACTTAAATATTTGACTTACTGTGTTAAAACTTTAACGTACTCCTTAATGACTAGATTGTGAAAGCAAGTGAAATTTTTAAATTCGGTCAGTAATTGCAGTGGCCGGCAGAAGGAGGTGCTAACCCACAAGAGCGAATTTTTCATTCTGCACGTTATAAGTTTGGTTAAATTCAAAGACAACATCAGAAATATAATGAGAAATGCAGGTTATATTTTAGATAGTATCTTCTAGCTGTACATATGGAACTATTTGTTACATGCATGTTGCGCTTACGAAAACACAAGAAGTAAAGTGAGCAGAATGATCTCTAATAAATTGAGGCTTGGCACTGTCTTCCACCGACCTCTTTTAGTATATGAAATACTGAAAATCGAATAATTTTTGTTGCACCTTGGAAGCAATTACAGAGGCATTCTGCAACTGGCACTGGGTGATTAAGTGGTTCAAATGGTTCAACTGGTTCTGAGCACTATGGGACTTAACATCGTAGGTCATCAGTCCCCTAGAACTTAGAACTACTTAAACCTAACTAACCAAAGGACACCACACACATCCACGCCCGAGGTAGGATTCAAACCTGCGACCGTAGCGGTCGCGTAGTTCCAGACTGAAGCGCCTAGAACCGCTCAGCCACCCCAGCCGGCTGATTAAGTGACCATGTTAGTCCGTTAGTGATATACAAGTTGCGTCTGAGAAGTTCGGTGAATGGTCTCAGAAAATAAAGAGAAGAAGAGTTACAAACAAAAGGCAATATTTAAAAAAGTTGCATATTGCTTTGTTTGTCAATATCGGACATAATGGGAAACAAAACCGACTTTTTTCTGCCAGGTGCAGTCATAAGAAAAAAAAAATATAGACGATAAACACATTTCCACTTGATTAACAAAAAAAAAAGAAAAAAAAATACAAAACCAGAACCTTTCAAAACGTCCACTGCTAACACTACAGTTCTTCTCACTGTCATCTTGTATAAGGCAATGTTTATGAACCAACTAGCTGCAGCTGGCAACGTATGGTAATTGGATCTACATCCTAATCTGCTTCTCTTTCCTGTGTCTGTCCTTCTACCCCTCCCCCTTTGTTTGTCCATCACCTCCTTCCCGTTTTGTGTATCCATTTCCCTCCACCCCTCTGTCCCTCTCTCTCTGACCTTGAGCCTTTTTCTATTGTTATTGGAAATTCAGATTCTGTAGTAGTATTCTAAACTTAAACCATTAAGCCATAAATACAACTTCCCTGTTTGCTAACAATGTTCTACATATATATTTGGTGCGTGCGTGTGTAAACGTCTACAAAAGTAACGTGAAAAAATTTTATGTAAATTGGGAAGGTATCTTTTGAGATTTTAAGTAACAATGGTTTCCCTTTATACATCACACACACACACATACACACACACACACACACACACACAACTAGATAACAAGAGCAACCCCATATTAGATTCCGGCGCTGTGTCGAAATTTCAAAGCAATCGGCTAAGAACTTTCGGAGATCAACGATTTTGAACAAATCGACATTTATTTCATTTATATACACTCCTGGAAATTGAAATAAGAACACCGTGAATTCATTGTCCCAGGAAGGGGAAACTTTATTGACACATTCTTGGGGTCAGATACATCACATGATCACACTGACAGAACCACAGGCACATAGACACAGGCAACAGAGCATGCACAATGTCGGCACTAGTACAGTGTATATCCACCTTTCGCAGCAATGCAGGCTGCTATTCTCCCATGGAGACGATCGTAGAGATGCTGGATGTAGTCCTGTGGAACGGCTTGCCATGCCATTTCCACCTGGCGCCTCAGTTGGACCAGCGTTCGTGCTGGAAGTGCAGACCGCGTGAGACGACGCTTCATCCAGTCCCAAACATGCTCAATGGGGGACAGATCCGGAGATCTTGCTGGCCAGGGTAGTTGACTTACACCTTCTAGAGCACGTTGGGTGGCACGGGATACATGCGGACGTGCATTGTTCTGTTGGAACAGCAAGTTCCCTTGCCGGTCTAGGAATGGTAGAACGATGGGTTCGATGACGGTTTGGATGTACCGTGCACTATTCAGTGTCCCCTCGACGATCACCAGTGGTGTACGGCCAGTGTAGGAGATCGCTCCCCACACCATGATGCCGGGTGTTGGCCCTGTGTGCCACGGTCGTATGCAGTCCTGATTGTGGCGCTCACCTGCACGGCGCCAAACACGCATACGACCATCATTGGCACCAAGGCAGAAGCGACTCTCATCGCTGAAGACGACACGTCTCCATTCGTCCCCCCATTCACGCCTGTCGCGACACCACTGGAGGCGGGCTGCACGATGTTGGGGCGTGAGCGGAAGACGGCCTAACGGTGTGCGGGACCGTAGCCCAGCTTCATGGAGACGGTTGCGAATGGTCCTCGCCGATACCCCAGGAGCAACAGTGTCCCTAATTTGCTGGGAAGTGGCGGTGCGGTCCCCTACGGCACTGCGTAGGATCCTACGGTCTTGGCGTGCATCCGTGCGTCGCTGCGGTCCGGTCCCAGGTCGACGGGCACGTGCACCTTCCGCCGACCACTGGCGACAACATCGATGTACTGTGGAGACCTCACGCCCCACGTGTTGAGCAATTCGGCGGTACGTCCACCCGGCCTCCCGCATGCCCACTATACGCCCTCGCTCCAAGTCCGTCAACTGCACATACGGTTCACGTCCACGCTGTCGCGGCATGCTACCAGTGTTAAAGACTGCGATGGAGCTCCGTATGCCACGGCAAACTGGCTGACACTGACGGCGGCGGTGCACAAATGCTGCGCAGCTGGCGCCATTCGACGGCCAACACCGCGGTTTCTGGTGTGTCCGCTGTGCCGTGCGTGTGATCATTGCTTGTACAGCCCTCTCGCAGTGTCCGGAGCAAGTATGGTGGGTCTGACACACCGGTGTCAATGTGTTCTTTTTTCCATTTCCAGGAGTGTAGATTGGCCATCCTCGTAACTGGAAACATTTCTGAATGCTGTTAGACATACTCTTTACTTTTACAGAAGCCTGAGCCATTGCTCCTCAGCGGCCTCTAAGAGGCCCTGTAAGGTTTCTGGTGGGACAGGAAATTGTTAACCGTTTGTTTTAGCATGGACCATGCATTCTCAATACCATCTGACTGATTCAGAGCTCCACTAGGATAGTGTTCACAAGACAGTTACGATGGTGGCGTGCATTTTCATCCGTGAGAGTAAATCCCACAGCAACATGTTCACCAAATTGAGCCACATTCCTTCAAGGATGTCGTCCCAATACTTACACCAGTCTTCCTCCCACGTGTTGGCACCAAGGGTGCCATTCAGGCGTACATGGTCCCACCTCAAAACATGACCGCTTGATAAAAGTGGCGGTCAACGATACAGTTAGGGAGTAACGTTGTCCTCATTGCGTCCATAGAGCTTTGTATTCCACTGCTGCCTAGTGCCAAAGAGCGGTTTCATGCGCATGCGACACGAGCTGCTCTGTGAACCCGATTTAGAGGAAGAGCTCTGCAAGGCCTTCTGGCACGTAAACCCTGCTCATGGAACCTGTTTCGTATGGTTTTTGTTGACAGCTGCACTCCTGTAACTGCTTGGAACTGCGGCCGTAGACGCGTAGCATTATGATGAGGTCCCTGCTTTCTGATATACGCAGACATCATTCCTGCACACCTATTGCTTTTCTTCTGCGGCCTCTTCTGCGATCCTCAATCGATATTGTCGCTAGAAACTTGTTACATATTCTAGAGACATCTCTTCGATTCTACAGAGACATTCACTACGATGTCCACCTGTCTAATTCCCTGCTCCATTATAGTGACTATACGGAACCTCTGATTATACGTTACTGTAGGCCGAACCATACTGAAGGAACACAACTCTCGTAACACACAGCAGAAGTACTCCAATGCTTACAGGTCACATGGTTGCCACAGACTGCACATACTGCCACCTCGCAGTAGAATCATGCACCGTTTCTGCTAGAATTACGTTATAAACAAAACAATGTATTGATATCACGACGTATCTCTGGATCACAAACTTCAAATTAAAGTTTCGGCAACACGTAACATTTATTTTGACCACTGTATCTTTATTGGCTTTCAAAGTTGTCACCATTAGTTACAACACACTTCTGAGGTCGGTTATATTGTTGACATGTGTCATCAAAGGCCTCTCGTAGAATAGCTCGAAGTACTGTGGTTACACGTTGTTGGATATCCACAATATCTGTGAATGGTCGTCTTCGCTTGCATTCAACTCGTCTGCTCTCATTCTCAAAGACCGTCTCCGATCATCCGCAAGCATTCGTCGCACGCATGCGACATTGTCTGGCATTGTGTTGACACCTGCTCTCCTGTAACTGTTTGGAACTTGAATGCAGCTCTTTCTCGACAGTTCCCTTTCCATCTCTAAGGCGTTTAAACCACTCGAACACACACTTCGCTTCAAGACTGAACACTTATACTAATAATTCATGAGTATCCGTAGTCGTTTTCCCTAATTTGAAGCAAACCTTCATGTTAACACGTTGCTCAATCTTGCGTTCCAGTTTGCAATGAGACGAGAGTGACATGTGCTTGATGATGATTGGCGGCTGTCTTTCAGAATGAGAGCAGAAGAGCTGAAAATAAGCGAAGACAGTGTAACTAGTATTGTTCACGGAGATTCGCAGACGCTGAGGATATCCAACAACGCGTGAAGACGGTACTTTCTTGTAATTCCACAAGAAGCTTTTATTGATGGTTTCCAACAGCTTTACAATCGATGTCAGAAGTGTGCTGTAGCTAATGGTGATTGCACTGACCGCCAATAAACGTATTTCGTTTGCAACTCTTTTCTTTTTCCTTTGTTTTCTGTAGCCGGACATATAACTTTCAAACCCACCTTTTAGATTGCTCATGAGGCTACGTGAGCACCAAAATACCACACATGCAAGGTGTTTCGAGAGGAATAGTGTATTTTTTTTTACAGGTAATATTTTACGAGGTGGTAGTATAAGCTCTTCTTTCGCTTCCCTAGTTTTTAACCTGTTTAGTACGGGATCCGGCTTTTCAGCATTTGTAAAATGTTATTTCATTATTTAAATTTGCTGCCGGATGTCCGTCCTGACACCGCAGTCGTCGAGTCAACCAAAGCCATTGAAGTCTCTCCCACCCTCTGACTATGAATCTTGTAAATATTGTTCCGTGTGTGTGTGTTTGTGTGAAATATTATGAGACTTAACTGCTATGGTCATCAGTGACTAAGCCTACACACTACTTAACCTAAATTATCCTAAGGACAAACACACACACCCATACCCGAGGAAGGACTCGAACTTCCACCGGGATCCATTGTTCCGTGTGACATCGTATTTCAACTGTTTGTGTATCGCCTTCCCTTCTCTAAATCCTCGCACAAACGAAAAAATGGCTGACATCGAAATAAGTGTCCAGGGAATAGAAAAGCAACTGGAATCACTCAACCGAGGAAAGTCCACTGGACCTGACGGGATACCAATTCGATTCTACACAGAGTACGCGAAAGGACTTGCCCCCCTTCTAACAGCCGTGTACCGTAAGCCTCTAGAGGAACGGAAGGTTCCAAATGATTGGAAAAGAGAACAGGTAGTCCCAGTCTTCAAGAAGGGTCGTCGAGCAGATGCGCAAAACTATAGACCTATATCTCTGACGTCGATCTGTTGTAGAATTTTAGAACATGTTTTTTGCTCGAGTATCATGTCGTTTTTGGAAACCCAGAATCTACTATGTAGGAATCAACATGGATTCCGGAAACAGCGATCGTGTGGGACCCAACTCGCTTTATTTGTTCATGAGACCCAGAAAATATTAGATACAGGCTCCCAGGTAGATGCTATTTTTCTTGACTTCCGGAAGGCGTTCGATACAGTTCCGCAATGTCGCCTGATAAACAAAGTAAGAGCCTAAGGAATATCAGACCAGCTGTGTGCCTGGATTGAAGAATTTTTAGCAAACAGAACACAGCATGTTGTTATCAATGGAGAGACGTCTACAGACGTTAAAGTAACCTCTGGCGTGCCACAGGGGAGTGTTATGGGACCATTGCTTTTCACAATATATATAAATGACCTAGTGGATAGTGTCGGAAGTACCATGCGGCTTTTCGCGAATGATGCTGTAGTATACAGAGAAGTTGCAGCATTAGAAAATTGTAGGGAAATGCAGGAAGATCTGCAGCGGATAGGCACTTGGTGCAGGGAGTGGCAACTGACCCTTAACATAGACAAATGTAATGTATTGCGAATACATAGAAAGAAGGATCCTTTATTGTATGATTATATGATAGCGGAACAAACACTGGTAGCAGTTACTTCTGTAAAATACACTCCTGGAAATTGAAATAAGAAGACCGTGAATTCATTGTCCCAGGAAGGGGAAACTTTATTGACACATTCCTGGGGTCAGATACATCACATGATCACACTGACAGAACACAGGCACATAGACACAGGCAACAGAGCATGCACAATGTCGGCACTAGTACAGTGTATATCCACCTTTCGCAGCAATGCAGGCTGCTATTCTCCCATGGAGACGATCGTAGAGATGCTGGATGTAGTCCTGTGGAACGGCTTGCCATGCCATTTCCACCTGGCGCCTCAGTTGGACCAGCGTTCGTGCTGGACGTGCAGACCGCGTGAGACGACGCTTCATCCAGTCCCAAACATGCTCAATGGGGGACAGATCCGGAGATCTCGCTGGCCAGGGTAGTTGACTTACACCTTCTAGAGCACGTTGGGTGGCACGGGATACATGCGGACGTGCATTGTCCTGTTGGAACAGCAAGTTCCCTTGCCGGTCTAGGAATGGTAGAACGATGGGTTTGATGACGGTTTGGATGTACCGTGCACTATTCAGTGTCCCCTCGACGATCACCAGTGGTGTACGGCCAGTGTAGGAGATCGCTCCCCACACCATGATGCCGGGTGTTGGCCCTGTGTGCCTCGGTCGTATGCAGTCCTGATTGTGGCGCTCACCTGCACGGCGCCAAACGCGCATACGACCATCATTGGCACCAAGGCAGAAGCGACTCTCATCGCTGAAGACGACACGTCTCCATTCGACCCTCCATTCACGCCTGTCGCGACACCACTGGAGGCGGGCTGCACGATGTTGGGGCGTGAGCGGAAGACGGCCTAACGGTGTGCGGGACCAAAAATGGTTCAAATGGCTCTGAGCACTATGGGACTTAACTGCTGAGGTCATTAGTCCCCTAGAACTTAGAACTAGTTAAACCTAACTAACCTAAGGACATCACAAATATCCATGCCCGAGGCAGGATTCGAACCTGCGACCGTAGCGGTCTTGCGGTTCCAGACTGCAGCGCCTTTAACCGCACGGCCACTTCGGCCGGCAGTGCGGGACCGTAGCCCAGCTTCATGGAGACTGTTGCGAATGGTCCTCGCCGATACCCCAGGAGCAACAGTGTCCCTAATTTGCTGGGAAGTGGCGGTGCGGTCCCCTACGGCACTGCGTAGGATCCTACGGTCTTGGCGTGCATCCGTGCGTCGCTGCGGTCCGGTCCCAGATCGACGGGCACGTGCACCTTCCGCCGACCACTGGCGACAACATCGATGTACTGTGGAGACCTCACGCCCCACGTGTTGAGCAATTCGGCGGTACGTCCACCCGGCCTCCCGCATGCCCACTATACGCCCTCGCTCAAAGTCCGTCAACTGCACATACGGTTCACGTCCACGCTGTCGCGGCATGCTACCAGTGTTAAAGACTGCGATGGAGCTCCGTATGCCACGGCAAACTGGCTGACACTGACGGCGGCAGTGCACAAATGCTGCGCAGCTAGCGCCATTCGACGGCCAACACTGCGGTTCCTGGTGTTTCCGCTGTGCCGTGCGTGTGATCATTGCTTGTACAGCCCTCTCGCAGTGTCCGGAGCAAGTATGGTGGGTCTGACACACCGGTGTCAATGTGTTCTTTTTTCCATTTCCAGGAGTGTATCTGGGAGTATGCGTGCGGAACGATCTGAAGTGGATCGATCATATAAAATTAATTGTTGGTAAGGCGGGTACCAGATTGAGATTCATTGGGAGAGTCCTTAGAAAATGTAGTCCATCAACAAAGGAGGTGGCTTACAAAACACTCGTTCGACCTATACTTGAGTATTGCTCATCAGTGTGGGATCCGTACCAGATCGGGTTGACGGAGGAGATAGAGAAGATCCAAAGAAGAGCGGCGCGTTTCTTCACAGGGTTATTTGGTAAGCGTGATAGCGTTACGGAGATGTTTAACAAACTCAAGTGGCAGACTCTGCAAGAGGGGCGCTCTGCATCGTGGTGTAGCTTGCTCGCCAGGTTTCGAGAGGGTGCGTTTCTGGATGAGGTATCGAATATATTGCTTCCCCCTACTTATACCTCCCGAGGAGATCACGAATGTAAAATTAGAGAGATTAGAGCGCGCACGGAGGCTTTCAGACAGTCGTTCTTCCCGCGAACCATACGCGACTGGAACAGGAAAGGGAGGTAATGACAGTGGCACGTAAAGTGCCCTCCGCCACAAACCGTTGGGTGGCTTGCGGAGTATAAATGTAGATGTAGATGTAGATGTTCACATTGAGGTGCCCAGCGTTTACCTAAACGAGCAGGCGAACCGCATATATACCCCACACAGGCCGGCCACTGCACCACCACACAGGCCGGCCACTGCACCAACCTACAGTCATTAATCCACTGCGTGCGTTCGCTTCGGGTCAGACCGGTGGTAACATTGCTAAAACCTTTGTGTGTTTCAAGTGGTTACTCGCACCCTGGAAATTAAATAAGAATCACACACAAACTTAATTATTTCGCACAAATGGATTAACTAACGTGAAGATTGTATGACCTTAGCTATGGATCCTGTGGTGGAAACTCCATAATACTAAAAATAGAGGCCTCTTGCCACGGTTCGCGCGGCTTCCCCCGTTGGAGGTTCGAGTCCTCCCTCGGGAATGGGTGTGTGTGCTGTCCCTAGCGTAAGTTAGTTTAAGCTAGAATAAGTAGTGCGTAAGCTTAAAGAACGATGACCTCAGCAGTTTGGTCCCATAGGAACCTACCACCACAACTAAAGACAGAATAACTCAAGTTGTTGGCCGGAAAAAGTTTTAAATGAACACGTGAATTTATTCAATTGAAAACGCAAACATAAATCCCTCTGACTGTCTAACGTCACTTGATATTACAAAGCACACTGCATGGATTACAGCAAGGGAACCTGTTGTTTGTCAGAGTTAGCTTAAAGTGTTGAGAATATGCGCATCAGACGCCACTAACGTTTCAAAACGACCCGTGAAATTCAAGTGAGACACGCAATGACTACTGGCTTGGCCGTTGGACTGAGAAACGCGTGCATCTACCAAAGCACTGCTGTACTTGAGACAGATAACAGCAACGACATAACTAAATTCTGACCAAGGGTCGTCCTAAGCAATTATTGAAACCAAAATAAAAAGACCTAAAGCCCCTTCACAAACAATGCTGCTGATAATGCTCAGCATAAATTAGCAGCATGAAGTGTGCAGAGCGTAGCCACAGCAACTCTCTCTGAAGTAAAATGTGAGTGTTCTGCTTCCACCGATACAAACTCTTGGCCTCGTATAAATTCTTAGATCTACCCCCTTCTCTGTCTCTGAATGACCACTCATGTCCACATTTCGCCAACATCCCAGGACGAACCCTAATTTTCTAGCTAAATCATACAGCCTGCTCTTTCCTTGCAGCCAATAAGACATGACCGTCAATCGCTATATAAGAACACTCCAGCTACTCATTGTGTGACTGCTTCTTTCACACAAATCGCGTCAAGAAAAATGGATTATGTTAAACCTCGAATGATTTTTCGATCTACTCTTCTGCTCTAAAAACCTTTCCCCTATCATCTGCCTTCCTCATATCACAAGCATCGCGCATTTTCATGTCCAGCAGATAGCCTCCCATCACAATTCCTCATAAAATAAAAACTGCACTCGAAGCAAGGCTCTTATTTTGCAGCATGTCGTGTTTGCTCAGGAGAGCGCAAGATTGTCGTCTGCTGAGGACGCTCTTCAGAATATGGCAAGATTGGATGCAGCATCTTACATTACCTGTCCTTTGCGAATGTCAGAGTTCCTGCTGACTGCTCAAGCCCGCTTTTTCGTTATGTGGAACAGTGCCTTGCCCGTCCAAAATCGGTTCCAATGCACTGTTAGATAGCAGAGAAAATGGAGATGAGCACCATGCTAAATGACATTATGATATGTAGTTAGACGTCAGTACATACAAACGCTCTAGTCGAATTCAAGCTTACAAGCCATTATTGTAATATTCTGCCACATCATTGTCCTCTTAGCTGAGTGTAATTCTCGTATTAAATGAACAGCGACACTTCAAATGGCTTCTTGCTTCTAAATATAGACTAATTTGAATAAAACACTTCATATAGGCCGGCCGGAGTGGCCGAGCGGTTTTAGGCGCTACAGTCTGGAACCGCGCGACCGCTACGGTCGCAGGTTCGAATCCTGCCTCGGGCATGGATGTGTGTGATGTCCTTAGGTTAGTTAGGTTTAAGTAGTTCTAAGTTCTAGGGGACTGATGACCTCAGAAGTTAAGACCCATAGTGCTCAGAGCCATTTGAACCATTTGAACTTCATATAGCGTGTACCAGTTTCCTTCTGCTACAGAAGTACAGATGGTTATAGAGATAAGTTTTCATGTCGTGTGTTGATATGCCAGTTACTGTAAATTTATTTATCTGTTGTTACTTTTGTTTTGAATTTGCGCCGAAGTTCAGTTAGCTGAGTATTTTAATTGTGATTGTGACTGTGGTACGGTTCTGAGTTCTGTTGTATTTTTTAAATCAAGATGCATTGATGTACAAATCCTAAATGTGCAGATATGGTATTTCTGTATGGGATTTGTAATGAAAAAACTGCTCCTGCTTGTCAAGAATATGGTAGACGATTTCCTAGCTGCAGAGTACGGGATTATATTTACTCGTGTTTTCATCAAACTGCATGAGGGTGGGGCAGTTGTAATGTTTCATCTACAGATCTACCTAAATGAACAAAGCGTGCATGAAACAGCAAACGTTATTCAGTTGGTACAAGGTAGTCCTTTATCAAGCACACGCAGAAATGGTACACAGGTTGGTGGCCTATAGAGAAGAATATGGCGGACATTACGTATGCACTGTCTCTATCCTTAACATTTACTGTGGAGTGAACGCCTTCGAAAAGGAGATGATGGTAGATGACTGGAATATTTCGTTGGCTAACTGGAAATCGCTGAATACTTGCATAATACTGTTCACCGATGAAGCAACTTTCATTCGTACCAGTATCAGTACCAGGCGTAACACATATCAGTGGGCCACCGAAAACCCACATGTCATTGTGGAGACACATTTACAAAAACACTTCTCTGAAAATGTTTGATGTGATATTGTACATATTCAGTTGACTGTTACCGCATCGTCTCTATATTTTCTCGAAAAAGAGCCTCCTACAGCCTTGAAAGATGTTCGTTTTGCTACAAGGACGGGAATATTTTCCCAGCTGCACATAATAGTCACCAAATGACACGTCACATAAACTTACCATTCTACAGGAGATGGATCGGCAGAAATTGTCGCGTTTCTTGGTAACCAAGGCACCCAGACCTTACTACTTTATACTATTGCCTGTGTGATTGGCTGAAGGCTATGTTTACAAAGATAAAGTAAACACAAGAGACTAACTGATCGTTCCGATTGAGAATAGTGTTGCCTGTATAGAAGAACACCAACACGACCTCAGAAGAGCCACAAGTGGTAATGTCAAGAGAATTCGAAGGATAATTGAAGTCGTATGTGGAATTCGTGAAAATCTATTTTGAGCTTAACAATCTTCCCTTGATTAACACCTCCTGCGAGTATTTGGTCTCACAGTTGTACCCCTGTAAAAAATAAAAATTAGACACACGTTACATGGAATGTTTTATTCGATTTATTCTGTAGCATCACGTTACTAACCATCCTCCTGAAACACCCTGTATATGATGAGTTGAGGTACCACTGCTCCTTCTTCTATTCGCAACTGGTGCATTGTGGGACGACTGTCGACAATCATTAATATCTCTGATTTATGCATCGTGATCATTTTGCGACGTATTTGTGGGAGAAGTGACGTGTTGTTATTAGAAAGCTCAATTTATAGCAAGACAGGCCAGCAGATCCGTGCAATCTTCATGACAGTGCCTTGACTGCCATAATTCTAAAGTCTTCAGAGATTCAATCAGTATCAAAGCTATTTTGTCAGTGACAGTGGAGGTTTACATGGGAAGCTAATGATTCCTCTTGATGTTTACTCTTGTGTATGGAAGTAGCTACACTGCCTGACAAAAAGAGTTAAACACCCAGATGGGGAGGAGGAAGCGAAACGAAACTTTTCTGGTTTAGAGGATATGTGGTGTTGCTTCAGCGATTAGCAAGCGAGTCAGATTTATTAATAGCTTGGTCGTATGAGCCCACTTAGCATATGATGTTGCACCCCCTCTGGCCTGGATGCATCCACAGATTCGGTTGGGAAGCCGTCATATCCTTTCCTGAAGCAAGTGTAGCCACAATTGTTGAAACTGGTCTTGATATCCTTATCCCTTCCACTAGAACAGAGCTGATGTCCGAGCTGATCTGACACATGTTCCATTGGAGAGAGATATGGTGATCTAGCTGGTCACGGAAGCACCTCACCATCAGGCAGACAGTTTAATCAGATGCATGCCATGTATGGTCGAGCGTAATCCTGTTCAAAAATGACATCACGATACTATCTCATGAGAGGTAACACACGATGTAGATTTTGCCATTAGAGTTCAATTACAACCAGCCGCGACCTGAAGTCATACCTGTCGGCTCCCCACACCATGACCCAGGAGTAACACAGTTGTGCCACTCCAAGATATCGGAATAATGGGACCTATCCCCAGTTGGCCTCCCCCGTCACTGACGATGGTCATCCGGGATAGTGTAGAACATTCATCGCTGAACACAATGTGATCTCGTTCATCAGCAGTCCATGCTGCACCAATCCAAAAGCAGCAGTTCGTGTTGTGGTGTTAATGGCAGCCTAAGCATGGAACAGAGATTCCCTAGTCCAGATGCTGCTAGACTCCGGCCAATGAACTGGGATGGCACAGAATGTTGCACGCAGTCCATTACCTGTTCACTGATGGCAAATGCAGGTGTAAAGGGATTACGATTCGCTTTGTGCACACTACAACGATTCTCCCCTGTGGTGGCCAGACATGGTTGACCCGAATCTTGATTACGAATGTGCCTGCCCTCACTTTCCCATGCAGTCCAGCATCGAGCCGCTGTTACATCCGGATGCCACACACATCTCGATATTGCGAGATTTGAACAGGCGGCCAAATGGAGACCCACAAAGAAGCCCTTCTCTCAGTTGGGTGTTGATAATGCAGTCTCATACGAGTACGTGGCATCTTGGCGACCATCACAGTGATCACTCAGACACTGACGTGGTTCACACCCCTTGTGTACTCTACCAGTTCTCGTATCAGCACTAAACACGAACAGCACTAATGTACTCTGGTGGTAGTCCAACTGTCACAGAACATTCCAACTCTAATGATTTACCGACCCGCCGATGGTGATTCGCTTAAATGGCTCTGAGCACTATGGGACTTAACATCTATGGTCATCAGTCCCCTAGAACTTAGAACTACTTAAGCCTAACTAACCTAAGGACATCACACAACACCCAGTCATCACGAGGCAGAGAAAATCCCTGACCCCGCTGGGAATCGAACCCGGGAACCCGGGCGTGGGAAGCGAGAACGCTACCGCACGACCACGAGCTGCGGACGCCGGTGGTGACTATGTGGGCAAAGCTACATTCACTTATGTTTTGTTGGTGCTTTCCTTTTTTTGTCAGGCACTGCATATTCAGCGCAAATAGGCAGATGTTATCCTGGTGGCGTATTGTTTGCGTCATTGATTACATATTGTTGTAAATTGTCGAGAGAGATCAGATTTAGTTATCCCTGTTTCTTCGGAATGTAAAACACATTCGTTTCATTTTTGCTAGTACTTGTCCTTCGAGCCCCCATGGCATTTCTGATAGATTCAGTAGGTATGTGGGTTAGATAGTTTCCAGCAGAGAAAATTCGAGAAACGGCCTTCTTCGATAAATGATTCACTGCCACAACAACCGATTGTTTCAAATTATTTCTGTAATTCAACTCAGTACGACTTCATTTACTTATTACCTAACAGCTAAGCTAAATTAATAAATTGTCACTAAAACATAAGAGCTACGAGTGTGTGTGTGTGTGTGTGTGTGTGTGTGTGTGTGTGTGTGTGTGTTGGGGTTTACAGGCGCTCAACGTTGTCATCAGCAAAAAAATGGCTCTGAGCACTATGTGACTTAACTACTGAGGTCATCAGTCCCCTAAAACTTAGAACTACTTAAACCTAACTAAGCTAAGGACATCACACACATCCATGACCGAGGCAGGATTCGAACCTGCGACCGTAGCGGTCGCGCGGTTCCAGACTGTAGCGCCTAGAACCGCTCGGCCACCCCGGCCGGCGTCATCAGCACCCTGACACATATTAAAAGGATCGAATGTGGATAAATTTAGTAAAATGGACGCATACGCGCAAAGAAAGCGGGAAAAGATGCAAAATGCTGTATAAAAAAAAAAAAAAGAAAACGTAAGGGAAACGAGAAAGGAACGTCAAGGGATGCCACAGGAAGTTGTCACTGGCTGGCCATTAACGTAAAATATGGGTGAGCCAGTCATTCTGTGAACAAATTAAGACTCTCTCCCTAAAATCTTGGTAAAAACATTGGACAAGTCACAGAACTTTAAAACTTCAGCCACACTCGTTTGAAGTATTTTCTAAAAGAGATGGCAGATCCGCCGGCAAGTCAGCCGCGGCCCGCTGGTCAGAAAATAAAACGCAATCCAATAAAACGTGGCGCACAGTGACCTGGACGCCACAAGCACCACACATTGGAGGGTCCTGTCATCGGAGCAGGCAGCCATGCGTCATAGGACTGTGGCCTATCCGAAGACGAGTGAGGAGAACTTCGTCCCGTCTACGTGGCTAGAAAGAAATACACCACATACGCGTTGTGGGCTTGGCCAAACGGAGCTTTTGACAGTCATTTCCAGCCATTTATCTTCCCACCGACGCATGATTCGTGAGCTCAACAGCGAAGTGAGTGCGTGCAGGGGGATGGCACATTGAAATACGAGGGCAGTTCAATAAGTAATGCAACACATTTTTTTTCTCGGCCAATTTTCGTTGAAAAACCGGAAATTTCTTGTGGAATATTTTCAAACATTCCCGCTTCGTCTCGTATAGTTTCATTGACTTCCGACAGGTGGCAGCGCTGTAGGGAGCTGTTAAAATGGCGTCTGTAATGGATGTGCGTTGCAAACAACGGGCAGTGATCGAGTTTCTTTTGGCGGAAAACCAGGGCATCTCAGATATTCATAGGCGCTTGCAGAATGTCTACGGTGATCTGGCAGTGGACAAAAGCACGGTGAGTCGTTGGGCAAAGCGTGTGTCATCATCACCGCAAGGTCAAGCAAGACTGTCTGATCTCCCGCGTGCGGGCCGGCCGTGCACAGCTGTGACTCCTGCAATGGCGGAGCGTGCGAACACACTCGTTCGAGATGATCGACGGATCACCATCAAACAACTCAGTGCTCAACTTGACATCTCTGTTGGTAGTGCTGTCACAATTGTTCACCAGTTGGGATATTCAAAGGTTTGTTCCCGCTGGGTCCCTCGTTGTCTAACCGAACACCATAAAGAGCAAAGGAGAACCATCTGTGCGGAATTGCTTGCTCGTCATGTGGCTGAGGGTGACAATTTCTTGTCAAAGATTGTTACAAGCGATGAAACATGGGTTCATCACTTCGAACCTGAAACAAAACGGCAATCAATGGAGTGGCGCCACACCCACTCCCCTACCAAGAAAAAGTTTAAAGCCATACCCTCAGCCGGTAAAGTCATGGTTACAGTCTTCTGGGACGCTGAAGGGGTTATTCTGTTCGATGTCCTTCCCCATGGTCAAACGATCAACTCTGAAGTGTGCTACTCTTCAGAAATTGAAGAAACGACTTCAGCGTGTTCGTAGGCACAAAAATCAGAACGAACTTCTCCTTCTTCATGACAACGCAAGACCTCACACAAGTCTTCGCACCCGAGGGGAGCTCACAAAACTTCAGTGGACTGTTCTTCCTCATGCACCCTACAGCCCCGATCTCGCACCGTCGGATTTCCATATGTCTGGCCCAATGAAGGACGCAATCCGTGGGACGCACTACGCGGATGATGAAGAAGTTATTGATGCAGTACGACGTTGGCTCCGACATCGACCAGTGGAATGGTACCGTGCAGGCATACAGGCCCTCATTTCAAGATGACGTAAGGCCGTAGCATTGAATGGAGATTACGTTGAAAAATAGTGTTGTGTAGCTAAAAGATTGGGGAATAACCTGGTGTATTTCAATGCTGAATAAAACAACCCCTGTTTCAGAAAAAAAATGTGTTGCATTACTTATTGAACTGCCCTCGTATTTGCCGATCGAGACACGCTTCCTTGGCTGCGAGATCTGCCCTTTCGTTCCCAGCAATGCCGACGTGCCCTGGAACCCAGCAGAAAACCACCTCCTCCCCCAGTCGTTGTAGTTGGAGAAGGGCATGTTTGATGTTCTGGACTACTTTATCTGCTGGATACAAACGTTGCAATGAGTGAAGGGCACTTAGTGAATCGGAACAGACAAGAAATTTAGGACGGGAAGAGCATTCGTCTGCTCCAGTGCTCGCAAGAAAGCAGACAATTCTGCATCAAAGACAGTAAATGCTTGAGGTAGTCGGACCTTGAGGACACGATCGGGAAAAACAACAGAGTAGCCAACAGAATCCCCCTGTCTCGACCCATCCGTAAAGACAGCTACATAGTCGTGGTGCTCAGATAAAATGGCAGAAAATGTTGCATTAAAAACGGTGGCAGGAGTGCAATCTCTCTTGTACCGCACCAAATCTAAAATCATTCTGGGCCTCTCCAGTAAACAGGGTGGCAGGCAGTTAAAATCCTGGATTTGCGGCTGTACGGGCTCCACACCGAGGAACTCAAGCACACGCTACACTCGGAGACCTAATGGCATCGTGGCTCGTGGACGGTTGGAAAAAAGGTGCTCCAGGGGCGGACGAGCAACAATATGATTAGCGGGTGAGGTTGGGGCTGCAAGAAACTTAACAAGCCTGGCGCCGGATGGTAAGTGGCGGTTCTCTCGCCTCAGCACAGAGGCTGGGTATGGGAATAGTCCGATAAGCACCCGTGGTTAGTCGAATTCCCGTAGGTTGGACAGCATCAAGGATCCGCAAATAAGAGGGCCTCGCTGACTCATACGCCATGCACCCATAGTCCAGCCGCGAACGCACAAAATATCGATAAAACTGGAGAAGACACGCCCTGTCTGCTTCCCGAGACCTGTGGCTAAGGCAGTTGAGGATGTTCAGCGCCTTCATGGTTCTGACTTTCGAGTCTCGCAGGTGTGGCAACCATGACAATCCGGAGGCAAAAATGAGGCCCAGAAACCGCACTGTGTCTCTAAAATGTAGGATATTGTCCCCTATATACAAGGCAGGCAAATTGAAAGGACGACGAGAACGATTAAAATGAACACATACCCTTATCGGCAGAAAACTGAAAACCCGTCTTTGCAGCGCACTCCTCTAACCGCCGCACTGTAAGTTGGAACTGACGGCTCACCGTTGCAACACTGGAGGAGGAACAGAAAACAGCCAAGTCGTCCACAAATAAGGAGCGCTGTACTGGACTCCTTACCGTAGATGTTATGCTGTTTATGTCTGTGGCAAAGAGGTTAACACTTAAAACACTGCGCTGGGGGACACCATTCTCCTTCTCAAATTTATCCGACAGTGTGTGACCAACTCGGGTCCGAAAAAACCGCTGAGACAGGAAAGACCGAAAAAAAAGGGCATCGAGTCAAGTTATCATCTCATTGGCTTTCTTGTCATTTATCTTTCAGGCTGTTTCTTTGCAGTCGCAATATCTCGGAGATGCCTTAGCTACGATGTTTGTCTCTTGTTCTGAAGGACGAAGGTGACTTGAACTAGTTCTAATTTTCCCTGTATAATTACCGGTGAATGGTAAAACTACTTGCTCCATCATACTTTAAGTACGAAAGCAGAACGTTATGCGTAATTAACAGTAAATAATATTCACTGACGTATACTTCTAGTGATGTAATTCATTGTATTTCTATCAAGGCGTGTTGTACTTCTTGACACTCGTATTTTTATCTACATGTCCAAATCATATTTCATGTTCTAGGCGTTACAACAATTACTGTCCTTGATCTGCTCCTTTGTTTAAATACTCATCCTCTTCGTAGAAAAAAAAAGCAGCGTTTTCAGTGATGGGAAGAGAACGTAGCCTTACAGTTATTTACTCATGAAATTTGCACGGAAATTGTATCTCTTAACGTTAACGCGCTTCTTAGACGAAACGAACAGCCAGCAAACAATGGTAACAGAAACAAAATTAAAATAACACGTATTTGTACATGCCTGGAAGTTACTTATGTATCAGGCTTGTAATGCCTCAAACGTACAGAAATATCGTAGTATAGGGCTAGCGTTGTCTTCATATTTGTTAATGCCTGCGAAAGAATGTAAATAGTAGTTGTAGAGTATTGTGCCTCAAATTCGATTGCACCATCTTATTCACGAAAGAACATATCACCTATATTAAATTATACAGCAGAATATATAAACCATTCACCAAAGATAAAATATTGCGCAGGGATAATAATATTTTCCGTGGCAGCAACTGGATAGCATGTTCGAACCCATGCACAGTCATGGTCAAAAGTATCCGAACGACCTGAATTGCATTTCGCCCGATTCGCATGCAACCAGCCTACCGCAGCTGTCTAGCAGGTCCTCTAATCGCTCCTTGGTACAGTCGTTTGACTGTTGAAAATAGTTCCAACAAAACACCACTAGAAAATACTGCTCTGTATCGCAATAACTCAAGACGTAAAGTAATACCACGATACTACAAATATCAGGGAACACCTTATCACAGATAAGACTGTCCTTAAGGCTTGTAAACTCACGTTTATCGCAATAAATGACATACCTGTAATGTTACCACCCTCATTATTACGTCAGATAGGTAATGCACGTAGTAAGTTCGTCGTATTCATGATTTCCTCCTCAAAGTAAAATACCGTACTTGTTATTTAACACAAAATGACATTAAAAATTCAAGTTATTCACGAGCAGCCAGTTGAGAATATCTATGAACTTCAAATGACACGACGAACCGTCTCGTTCTGCATATGCATTCAAACCCAGGTCATGCTGACTAAGATTTCGTGACTAACGAAAACTAACAGTCATTCCCGACTAGGCATACACAGAGTGATATACCTCGATTTTAGGCGGTATCAGTTAGCAAATATCAACTCTAAATTACATAAAGTTATCATTTTTAACGGACGCGAATTCCTACCCAGCATCTGTTCTCCCTGTGAACGAACTACGGGAGATGTTAAATATTGCTTCTTCACAAGTAACTTACTTGAAATGCCGTGAGGTAAAGTTTTGTGTTGGACAGGGATTCGAACCCAGAACCTAATCGGATTGTTATCGAAGCACAATCAACTGTGACATATCGGATTTCCTCGGCAGTAGCTAGATGTCTTAACTGAAATGACGAGACGAAACATTAATTTTTTCCTTCCCAGGACTTCAACCCGGCACCTATCGCTGTTATATTCTAGAGAAAACTAACGTTAAATGTGGGTTTGTTACACCAGCAGCGTCGGTTAAACCTGAAAAGAAAAAAATATCGCAGAAGTTAGCCCTTTTTCCACATGCGACTATTTTGGGTTGAGAGGTGAAGGGAATTTTGTTCTAAGTTCCATTAGATTGATAACTTCAGCAGACAGCAGAATTGCGTCTAAATAAATGAAGCGGCGAAGGTACACGAACTGAAGACATCATATCTACAGTGCACAACGCTTCCCATCACGCTACCAGCTAACACATAGTTACAGAAGTCAACAACAACTACTCTAGAAGTTACGCTTTCCACAGTGCTGTGAGATAATGTATACGGCCGGATCTAGACTTGTGAGAGACAGACAGTTACAGCTTTTCTTTGCACTCCACGACGTTTTAAACAAACAGATAGGGCAATAGAATAGCTCAGATGCAAAAGAACACTTCCTACTTAAACTTCTGCATCCTACACTGTCGGCAGTTCTGTGTAGTTGGCAGTTACATGATTTTACTTCGGTGTTTACAAAAAACAGTCGCATTTATGCATTGGGTGGATAGCCGAGGCAGCTAGTTCACGGCGATTCGGTCAACCAAGTAAATGAATGTACTCAACATGCAGCAAACCCCCTACAGGGAGCCTGAGCATCAAAAGTCTCATCCAGTGTGGCGCAACGGTGTTATGAAAGGAAAATGAATGAAAGCGAAGAGGGTTTGGTGGTCTGTTGGTTTGATGACAGGTTCGTGTTCTTGTGGTCTGGGTTCGATTCCATCTTCTGCCCACGTTTTTTGATAGGGAGAGACAGATTCTACTCTCTTCTGGCTATGCCAAATGAAGAAGGTACAGTAGCATTGTGGTCTGAAATTCACATTAAACATGATATTCCTTCTCCAGCAAGTAGACGTTAGGTTGAACCACAATAAAGTCAGGAGTGGCGACATGTAGAAACTCTATCACCAGTATCCTTTCTTATACTAGTTATTTATTTCTAGTGACGAAACAAACGCTATGTAGGGTCAGAAGACACTTATTTCATCTTTTATTTGAGCTTCTGTGTGCCGATAAAATAGGTCCTGAACTGAGAATGCAGCTCAGACCGCCCTTAACGTCGAATTTGATCCCTTCGTGACAATACATCTCGACCGTAATTTGTTGTTTGTTCAAAACTGCAGATTCCTCAACATCTCCACATATTGCGCGTGAATGGGTTCGAATCCTGTCCCGGCACTAAGGTTTTCCTTGTGAATTATCAAGCTCTAGCGTGAGAACACCTATGTGCTGGTGGATAATAATTTTGATTTTTAATGCATTTTCATTCGTTGTCAACACTAACGATATCTGACGTTTTTGACTCCCAGTGAGTCATATAACTATTTGCGAGATCACTGTAATTTCAAGGATGTTATTCCGAGCTGCTGGTGGAGAAAAATTCTGTAGCTGACGTCTGTTTGTGTCTGGGGTTCGATTCCCAGTCAGCACTGAACTTTTCGTCATATTATTTCTAGTTCAAACATACTTACATGTCGCTGCTGGTGTAACAAACCCACATTTAACGTTAGTTTTCTCTAGAATATAACAGCGATAGGTGCCGGGTTGAAGTCCTGGGAAGGAAAAAATTAATGTTTCGTCTCGTCATTTCAGTTAAGACATCTAGCTACTGCCGAGGAAATCCGATATGTCACAGTTGATTGTGCTTCGATAACAATCCGATTAGGTTCTGGGTTCGAATCCCTGTCCAACACAAAACTTTACCTCACGGCATTTCAAGTAAGTTACTTGTGAAGAAGCAATATTTAACATCTCCCGTAGTTCGTTCACAGGGAGAACAGATGCTGGGTAGGAATTCGCGTCCGTTAAAAATGATAACTTTATGTAATTTAGAGTTGATATTTGCTAACTGATACCGCCTAAAATCGAGGTATATCACTCTGTGTATGCCTAGTCGGGAATGACTGTTAGTTTTCGTTAGTCACGAAATCTTAGTCAGCATGACCTGGCTTTGAATGCATATGCAGAACGAGACGGTTCGTCGTGTCATTTGAAGTTCATAGATATTCTCAACTGGCTGCTCGTGAATAACTTGAATTTTTAATGTCATTTTGTGTTAAATAACAAGTACGGTATGTTACTTTGAAGAGGAAATCATGAATACGACGAACTTACTACGTGCATTACCTATCTGACGTAATAATGAGGGTGGTAACATTACAGGTATGTCATTTATTGCGATAAACGTGAGCTTACAAGCCTTAAGGACAGTCTTATCTGTGATAAGGTGTTCCCTGATATTTGTAGTATCGTGGTATTACTTTACATCTTGAGTTATTGCGATACAGAGCAGTATTTTCTAGTGGTGTTTTGTTGGAACTATTTTCAATAGTCAAACGACTGTACCAAGGAGCGATTAGAGGACCTGCTAGACAGCTGCGGTAGGCTGGTTGCATGCGAATCGGGCGAAATGCAATTCAGGTCGTTCGGATACTTCTGAGCACGAATGTACATGACGGACCTATTATTTTATTAGAATAATTTCATTCCATTTTAAGACAGAAATTTTTTCATGTCACTATATCGTCGGCTGGTATCGATCTTCGTGAATATGATACTTTAGACGAAGTCGTGATCAGGTTATCTACCTTTCGCCGTCAGTGCACTCAGCCAGCTACTTTCTTCGATACGCCTCATGAGATTCAGGCAAAATCCAATTAAATTCCATAATTCTAAAGTCTTAAGAGAGTCGATCAGGATCAAAACTATGTTGCCAGTATGTGAAGGGAGGCAACTGATATTAGCTTCATGGAAGAGGAATGTGTGTAATAAGAAATGAAGCACTTTTTCTTAAACAGTAATCAAAACTGACTCAAAACTTCAATCAAATGTAACTATATCGTTCCAGAGACCTTTTCAAGCCTCAAATATCTATGATGTATATACACTGAAGAGCCAAGGGAACTGGTACACCTGCCTAATATCGTGAAGTCCACTGCAAACACACAGAAGTAGCGCAGCACTACGTGGCATGGACTGGACTACTGTCTGAAGTAGTGCTGGAGGGAATTGACACCATGAATACCGCAGGGCTGTCCTTGCAGCCGTAAGAGTATGTGGGGGTGGAGGTGTCTTCTGAACAGCACGTTGCAAAGCATCTACATCTACATCTACATTCATATTCCACAAGCCAACCAACGGTGTGTAGCGGAGGGCACTTTACGTGCCACTGTCATTACCTCTCTTTTCTGTTCCAGTCGCGTATGGTGAAAGGTGGCTACACTGAGCCACAGCGCCAGAGATCGCTAGAGAGCATTGTTCCGCCGCCTCCACTGGCACAGTGATTATTGAGATGTCGTAGTGGTCAGTGCTTGTCCAGGACTCGTGGTAGTCAGTTGGTGTTCAGATGTGCTAGTAGGGAGTGCTTGCTGAGATGTGATACTGAAAGGTTCTTGTTCAGATGTGGTAATAGCGAGGCGGTGTGGAGATATATTGTAATTATGAGAGTGATTTTGGTCAATATATGAAGGTAACGAAACTTGATTTATTTTTCATTATTTCCATGTTTTAAATAATGTGTCATTACAGGTTCAGTCAACAAAGCATCTGGCTTGTGTTCTTGGATTAGAGTGTAATTGTGGTTCTCTTGAGTAATTATGGTATTTGTATTTTCTTTAATTAATTCAGTATAATGTTATTTAAAAATTGTTGTGTTGTTGAAGAAGAACCGTGCCAGATGCGTACGTTGAGTCACACTCCCACACACAGAACAGTTACTCTTGTGCTTGTTGTTGCGTTGGTTTTATAGTTGCTGGGGGCTTAATTAATTAACTGTGTTAATGAAAATTTCCATTTCATTCTTTGTTATTGTTCTAAGCAGTCAGATTGCGTAATAATAATAGTCAGGGCCAACCGTTACGAGACTTCGTAATCGGACAGACAGCTACTAAAGCAAAAAAAATTAAAATTATTTGCATTAATATTTTTATTAAGCCCCCATGCACGTGGCGACCACTGCTTCGGATCGTCCCTTGGAATTCTTCTGATTGTAAAAATAGTGGACAGTAGCATTGTTGTAGTAATTTGTAGTTTAGTAATTATAGTCTATTTTGCATGTGTAGATTTGGTAATTGTCATTCTTATAATGGTATTTTTTTCTCTGAATTTGATTGTTGTCTTGTATACGCGTTGACGATTTAGCGCAATTATTTCAATTGTTCGTTAATCGTGTTTTTTGGGAAACATTTCGAGTGAATGGTATTGTTGATTATAAAGAGTCATTGTGTGTAATTTTCGTACTGTGACGAGTTTTGTATGTTTTGTAAATGATTACGCGATCGATGATAAAGGCAAAAATGATGGATAGTGAGAATGACGAAATTTTTAACATGGCGAACTCGCCAACAGAGGAAAACAGTATCATGAATAATGAAGTGGAAAACAATTTAATAAGTCGGAAAAATAGTCCGGAACCATTTCAAAATTTTTCTCAATCAGAAAATTTAGAGAATACGAGATTAACGATAGAAGATTCTGGAATAGTATCGAACACAGATAGCTTTACAGCTATGACGAAGGAAACTGGTTTTGCGGGAAATGTTAGGGGCGAAAAGAATTTCGAACCGGCTATTATGGAGCAGTTGTTGGGTGCAATATTAAATTTGGGATCACAGTTACGATCTGAATTGAAAACAGATAGGGAAACAATGGGATCACAGTTACGATCTGAATTGAAAACAGATAGGGAAACAATGGGATCACAGTTACGATCTGAATTAAAAACAGAGATTGGAACTTTGGCAACACGGTTAGACTCACAAATAGGAACAATTAAAACTGAGATAGGAACAATGGAAACACGATTAGATTCACGAATAGGAACATGTTTCAGAAACATGAAAGATGAATTAAAGAAAGAAATTAGAGAGGAAGTACAACCGATTTTGAATTCTCACAATAATAGATTAATTGCAGTAGAGATTAGACAAAGGGAACAGGAAAGAGAACAGGAAGAAAGAGATCGCGTGATAGTACAAAAATTTTCAGAGCTAAATTTACAATGTGCACACGATAAGGAAGAGATATTTGAGAGAATCGAGGAATCCGTACCAAATGACAGAATAAATAATCTAACACAACAATATGAACAGTTAACTACCAAATGTGTCAACACTGAAACCCGAGTCGCGACACTTACGGAAGACGTAAATAAACAGAAAGAACAATTAGGTGACTTATCGGAAAGAGTTGAGGAGATTTCAGATAAATTGACAAATCTTAGTTTACATGGGGACAGAGATTCAGATGATACAGCTCCATTACCATTTGCAGAAACCGAAGAGTACCAGAACATAAATAAGCATGTTGAAAATCAGGGAAAATTTAATGAACGCGTTAAAAGGGAAGTTGAGGCATTACGAAAGCAAGTCAAACAAATTGAAGGCGAAATCGTAGGAAAAGACAGCAGAAGAAATTTAGAATCACAGATAGCAGAGGGGTTTGAAGAAAGTAATTTATTTCATTTACGGGACACAACAAGAGAGCGCCAGGCGCGCGAACTTGACAATAATCGACATTCAAACTGGGACAGACGCGGTAGGTCTTTGTCGCCACGAGGCGAAAACTTTGACTATAAACACTTTTTGACTGTTCGGAAATTTAAGATCTTCCGCAATTCTAAAAATGACATACATCCATGTGCATGGTTAGATCAATTTATGTATGCACTCCCACCAAATTGGCCACTAAGTCACAAACTGGAATTTATGTGTGGATATTTAGAAAACGAACCGGCGACGCGGATGCGTGCACTCATTAGAGATTGTAATAATCTGAATGATTTTTATCATGCATTTCTATCGGCATATTGGTCCGAAAACACGCAAGACAGAGTCAAACACAGTCTTATTATGCAGCGTAATTTCAAACAGTCTGAATTCCGCACGCCAGCAGAATATTTTGAAGACATGATTCGAAAGAATCAGTTCCTTTCCAACCCTTACAGTCCGACTGAATTAATTCGCATTTGTTTAACTAAGCTGCCACAATCCATAAGACAAATTGCTTTAGCCGGAAGATGTAAAGACGACATTGAGACTTTTAAGACTTTGGTACAAGAACTTGAGTATGACAACGACGACGGGACTTCTTGTAATTTTTTCAGTAGCAGTAATTACAATACATTTTCAGAGAAAAGGGATAGTGATCGGAACGGACGTTATTTGGGTAACTTTGAGAATGACAGACGTAACAGACAGGACAATAGATACCAGCCTTATGACAATAACAGACGTTCTAACAGAAATTACACAGACAATTATAATAACGGAAATTCCTACCGGAATGATCAACCATACGGAAACAGTAATCGGTATCATCAAGATAGAAATTATTCATACAATAACAGAAATTCTTACTACAGAAATAACCAGGGTAGTAGATACAACAATAATTTCAGAAGTGACAGTCGAAATTACACAAGAAGTAGTTATGCAGACAGACAGGAAAACAGAAATTTTAATAACAGACACAACCAAGAATTTGCATCCAACAGACAGGAAGGACCTAATTGGCATCCTCCACGTGACAGAACTTCAGAGAGACAAGTGCAATTAGTAGAAATTGATCCGCGAAATGACGCGAATAATCAAAGACGTGACGCAAACAATCGACAATGACTAGCAGCTTCGGCTTCTGGCAGCAATATAGACGGTTCAGAAAGTAATGACACTTCGACTTTACACTACGTACGACTGGAAGACATGAGAGACATTTTGTTAGACGAAAAGGAAACTAATGTAGACGCATTTTTACATCCTGTTATTGAAGTATGTGTGGGTAAGAATAAGTTCACTGCAGTTTTAGATTCTGGGAGCCCATTGAACGTCATTAGTGAATCAGTTTTTCGTATATGTGAAAGAACTATTGCCTGTCCCGTGTTACCTATTTCTAAAACTACAATTCGAGGAGCGATTTCTGGAAAAGGTGTGGAAGTTAAACAACAGACCAACCTAAATTTCATTTGTCAAGGATACGAATTTTGTGCTAATTTTATTATTGTTCCATTACTCAGTACACAGATTATTTTAGGTATGGAGTTTCTTAACGCACATAAGGCAATTTTGAACTTTAAAGAAGGAAGTGTGAATTTGACTGTTGCCGGAATGCTGAAATGTTTGAAATTTTTCGAGTGTTTAGCAAGATCTGAATCAGATACAAAATGTTTAAGGTTTCTTACTTCTGATGCTTTTGTTGAGCATTATGACGACAGTGTGTTTATTCATGACAATGACAATAGATACAGGGACGCGATGGATGATGTAATTAATAGCGAAGAATTAATTAATGAAAAGGTTAAGAAAGCTGAAGTGCCAGATGACGTTGCAAGAGAAGAGCTGCACCATATTTTGACTTCACATGCTACAGTGTTTAGTCATCACACAGGAACTATACAAGGCTTACAATATTTATTTAAAGTAAAAGAACACACACCATTTCGCGGAAAAACGTACGCTATTCCTTTGGCTTACAGAGACACGGTTAAGAATGAACTTCAATACATGTTAGATCAGGGCATTGTTGAGCCAGCAGTCAGTCCTTATACCAGCCCATTACACGTTGTTCTTAAAAAGGATGGGTCAATTCGTTTGGTTCTGGATTCCAGACAGATAAATAATATTATTATTCCTGAAACTGACCGTCCACAAAATTTAGATGAACTTCTTCAACATTTCCATGGAATTAAAGTTTTATCCACGATTGATATGCGCGCAAGTTTTTGGCAAATAGAACTCCACCCTGATTGTAGAAAATATACTGCTTTTTTAGCCTTTGGTAACTGTTACCAGTTTCGGAAATTACCGTTTGGACTTACTGTATCTTCAGCAGCATTCATTCGTAGCTTAAATGAAATTTTACCTGTTTATCTTCGTGACAATATTACTTCTTATGTTGACGACATTCTTATTGCTAAACGTTCTTGGAGTGAGCATAACAAAATTTTGGATTCATTATTACGTATTTTTGCACGAGTTGGCATGACAGTGAACTTGGAAAAATCTGAATTTGGTCGTTCTCAGGTGAAATTTCTCGGTCACATTATTTCTACAGAAGGTATTCTCCCTGATCCAGAGAAACTAGACGCTATTCGTAATTATGCTGTTCCTACCACAAAACGTGATGTTCGTAGTTTCCTTGGTGTCTGTAATTTTCTTAGACGCTTTGTTAGATTGGACAATTTGGCCACACCTCGTTTATGTGAATTATCTGGAAAAAATTCTAATTGGTGTTGGGATGAGGAAGCTCAGTCAGAATTTGAACAACTTCGTGATGCTTTAGTTGCTGCCCCACTTCTTTCACATCCGGATTTATCTAAAGATTTTTGTTTGGCGACGGACTCATCATACAAAGGCCTATGTGCACATTTATTTCAAGAGATAGAAGAAAACGGCGTTGTAGTACAGAAAACTGTTGCCTTTGGAAGCCGTGTTCTCTCTAAATCAGAGAAGAATTATTCGATTACGGAACTTGAAGCTTTGGCTGTTGTATGGGCCTTCACAAAATTTCGCACATTTTTGTTTGGCAGACATACTAAGGTTTACACCGATCATCGAGCTCTGGAATTCCTTATGTCGACAAAATTAACTCATGGCAGATTGTCACGATGGGCGTTGTACCTACAGGAATTTGATTTTAGTATTGTTTACATACAGGGATCTTCAAATATTGTTGCTGATGCTTTATCACGTGCACCTATGGGTTTGAAACAAAGTGCCGAAGAGGACGGCAAAGAAAACCATTATTGTTTGATGTACATTCAAGGTGTTGCGTTTGAGAACTTTATTTCGTCTTCGCTCCAGGACATCGCTAAGGAGCAAAATAAGGATCCAATCTGGAAGGACATTAAGGAGAAGTGGAGGAGAAAGGAAAGCGTAGCGATCAGACAGTATTATTTAGTTCGCAATGATATTCTTTTCAAACGAAAATCGGTCGACAACTCTGTTTGGTTAGTTTGTATTCCTGATGAGTGGGTCAATAAATTGATTTGGTACACACATTTCAGTTATGCGCACTTTGGTCCCAGAAAATGCTTCCATAAATTACGAGAAAATTGCTACTTCAGTAATATGGAAAAACGTATTCGATCTGTTCTTGCCAAATGCAAATTATGTCAAAAGGCTAAGCCGCCAACAGTTTCTCACAGAGCACCGTTGTTTCCTATCATTCCAGCGAAATTAAAGGAGATGGCTGCAGTCGATTTGTTCGGTCCAGTGGTTCGTTCTACTAATGGTTTTGCGTATATTTTCGTAGCAGTGGAATTAACATCAAAATATGTGTGTTTTACACCTTTACGCAAAGCAACAGCTCGTTCAGTATCTAATGCTTTCATCAAACATTTTCTTAAGGAAGTTGGTCATGTTGATAAGGTTATATCAGATAATGGATCACAGTTTCGCTCTAAAATTTGGCTTCGTACTCTACGGCGTCGTAAAATTAAACCAATTTTCATTTCACTTTTTCACCCTCAATCTAATGCTTCAGAGAGATGGATGAAGGAAATCAATAAATTGTGCCGTCTTTATTGTCATCAGAATCACAGAACTTGGGATCAGTATCTTCATATTTTTCAAAACATTCTGAATGAACTTCCTAATGACTCAACTTCTTTACCGCCTCTATTGATATTAAAAAATAAAGTACCAACAAATCGCATTTCTGAAATCGTTCCTTTTCCGCCTTCACGGAAACTGCGGCATTCTGAAGTTGTCAACCTGGCTCTACGAAATATTGCGTCTGCGGCTGCAAGAAGAGAGAAATCAGCTAAACGTCCTGGTCGTTTAAAAACTTTGTCAGTTGGTCAGAAGGTATTAATTAAGTCTCATCGTTTGTCTCACAAAGGAAAGGGATTGTGTCGCAAATTTTTTCTGCTTTATAACGGTCCATTTAGAGTTCGCAAAATTATTCATGATAACACTGTTGAAGTAGAAACTCTTAAATCTCGGCGCTCTAGGGGAATACATCATATATCGAACGTAAAAATTTTTGTGGAATGACATACTTTTGAGAAACCAACAGCTACATGTAAACACGAAGAGAGTACAAGGATACCGCGCTGTGTTTTGGCGGCGGCACATACTCAAAGCAACAGTCAAGTCGGCGCGCCGCACAAGGCAGTCGTTGACCGCAAACAATTACCTTCCTACGTCACGCGCCTACAGCTGATCGAGCGCTCAGTGCGAATGCACTGACAGACGTAAACAAATACACAGTCTAATTTCTCCAACTAAATTCTGTATAAAGCTATAAGGACTTCATAAATTATGTTATTAACGTTCAGTATTTTTCAGGACACGGTTGTCTAAAGTATTTAAGACCTTCAGGTAAATTCGGTGCGTGTCCGACGTTAAGACGACTTGCTATCGAGAAAATTTCAGGAAGAATGGAATTTCGAAAAAAAAAAAAAAAAGTAATAAATTAAAAAGGGTAACTATTAATTGAGTTTATTTTTCAGGTAACATAATTCCACTTAGGTACGTACTTTAGACGTAATTTGCTGCTTGCGATTACGTGACTCATACTTTGTGCTAATTTCATGTTCTATGAATTTACTTGTGAAGCGACGTGCTTGCGCACATTAACTGATTTTGACAATGATTGACTAATGAACAGGGTTGTTATTTGTATATATTATGCATCGCTTGGCTGCTATGCTTTTTCACTGATGATATATTTTTTTATTATGTGCCTGCTGTGCTTATTTATTTAAATTATAATTGTCACCTGATTAATTGTGCTAATGTGGTTAGATATGTAAGTTATACTTTGTGATTTATCTGCTTGCGCCTTCATGGGTACTTATTATGATTACATATGAGCATTTATTTGCTTATGTCGATGTGATGCTAATGACCTGTTTATTGTGTAAGGCATGTTTGCTGCTGTGCGTATGGATTGCATATTTACACATTTCTGTTTTGTTGTCATAACTACTCTTCAATTTAGTATATAGAAATGCTGATATACTGTGTACGAACATAGAGTTTAGGTTACACTGTGGTATTAATTATAGATTGTTCGCTTGGCAGAGCCTCGTTGTAGGAATTGTGCTGCATCCACTTGTTGACATTCTGTTGTCTACTGGTATATTTACTCGCTATTGCATGTTTTGCTTACGCTCAGTGCCTTATATTTTTAAGATAAGAAAATGAACTGCTATAATTCGACGAACGACATTAGTACAAGAGAGTCATAGAAGTCACATGAGCTGAGGTTTTATGGAAGCTGTATAAATTTATGCTAACAGGAAGGAAGCTAACGACATGACATACCAAAACTGGGTTTAGACCATTGACAGTATTACACTGCATTTTTCGTGAGCAATTGAAATAGGAAGTGACACTTGACACAAAAAATACTCCACATGTTTGCTTCTGCTATGATTCTTGAAGTGGTGTACACACTGTGAAATATTATGATCATTCACACTCCGTAATCGTACTTAATTACTGAGAGTTATTCGAACTAAAGTCTGTTAGAGGTCATGTATGCATTTCTTTTATTTAATGATGGACAAGGAACCAAAATGTATCTTATAATTTATAATGAGTAGAAAATTTGGGTCAGATAGATTACACAGAGGTTGTGTGTGGACACTGTGTCTTCGGATTGTATGGGATGATGAATTGAAGTTGCACTAGGATTTTGTCTGTACTTGTTCGAGGAGACTGACTAGAGGAAAGAGTTGTTTTGGAAGTGAAATGATATTGGTAATGAGGTTTATATGTAACGATGTAAGAGGTATTATAGAGGTATTGAGATTAGGTGAAGTTGATGATTATTGGAGTTTTGGTGGATAAGAGGTAAAGTAAATGAGGAGCATATTGTTTTTGTTGGTTTATATGTAACAAGGAGGATGAAGATGGCAGACTAGAACACTAAAGTGGAAGGAAGATTGTCTATACACACACTTGTTAAATCACTAAGCAGTATATACTTTTTTTTGAGAGAGGAAGCATGGGCATATCTTGGCTCACTGACAGTTGTTCAGCAACCGTACATTTTGATCTGGCTTGGCAAACATTGGTCTTGACATGATGACTATGACGTTGACTTAACTGTTATTGACTGTTATACATTGCTGCCACTAGTACTTGGTACACATGATGAACATCAAATCTTGGACAGAGTTACATTTACACAGTTAACACTATTCAATTACACAGTAGTACTTAATGTGGATGAAAGATGAGTGGATGTGTTTTGTGTGTTTTCCTTTTCTAATCCTACCCACCTATCTCCTAAATATTATTTTATTTGTTGGTAGTGGCTTGCACTGACACCCATAAATGTTATAGGTTTACTGGTATTTGTGTATTGTAATAGTTAATAGGACAATTATCTGATATCATTTGTGTGTTTGTTATGATTTGTATGTTTAATGTAAAAGCATTGTATGTGTATTCAAACTATTGTTCATGCCTGAACTGTCTGGTTAGTGATGGTGCTGCACTTTTCAACATGATGTGTGACATTTAGGCATGTTTAATTTCTGCTGATGAACTGTGTGATCAGTGATTGTAAAAAAAAATTATGGACTGTTACTTGTACCTTCTCTACATGATTGGTGCCACTAGGACATGTTTAATTTCTGCTTATATACTCTGATGAACAGTGTGATCAGTGATACTAGATTTTATGGAACTGCTTCTGCTGAGAAATGTGACTTGTTGCTGTGTGTACCTACTCAACATTGCTGGGTGCCACTGATGGATTGCTTCTACTGAAATGAAGTCACCTGTTGCTGTGTGCACCTGATCAACATTGCTGGTGCCACTAATGGACTGCTTCTACTGAAATGGTGTTACTTGTTGGTGTCTGCACCTACTCAACATTGCTGGGTGCCACTGATGGACTGTTTCTACTGAAAAGATGTCACCTGTTGATGTCTGCACCTGCTCAACATTGCTGGGTGCCACTGATGGATTGCTTCTACTGAAATGAAGTCACCTGTTGCTGTGTGCACCTGATCAACATTGCTGGTGCCACTAATGGACTGCTTCTACTGAAATGGTGTTACTTGTTGGTGTCTGCACCTACTCAACATTGCTGGGTGCCACTGATGGACTGTTTCTACTGAAAAGATGTCACCTGTTGATGTCTGCACCTGCTCAACATTGCTGGGTGCCACTGATGGATTGCTTCTACTGAAATGAAGTCACCTGTTGCTGTGTGCACCTGATCAACATTGCTGGTGCCACTAATGGACTGCTTCTACTGAAATGGTGTTACTTGTTGGTGTCTGCACCTACTCAACATTGCTGGGTGCCACTGATGGATTGCTTCTACTGAAATGAAGTCACCTGTTGCTGTGTGCACCTGATCAACATTGCGGGTGCCACTGATGGACTGCTTCTATTGAAAAAATGTTACTTATTGGTATTTGCACCTGTTGACAATTGCTGGGTGCTACTGCTGGAACTGTCAACTGCTTATTCTTGGGCTATGGAAAGCGTTTATGTGAATATTTGTATAAACTGATTTTTTGTGTATTACTGTTTGTGAGAAGCTATGAGACTCTTACCTGCACATATTCGTCATTGCTGACGCTATTGATTGAACTGTTTAACCACATAATACTTGTGTAAACTTATGTAAAGCCACATGTATGAAAGAATTTGTATTGCTTACTGTATTTTATATATTAGGTTATTGAAAGGTCAGTGCAAAGCCAAAATTTTATCTAGTTATATGATATTTACGTATTAATATTATCTTTTATTTTTGTCTGTATTTTTTGACGAATTTGGTGGTATTTTCACCACCAATGCTGGCAAAAATACCATCAAATTCTAGCCGTGGAGGAAGGGCATATGAAAGGTGGCTACACTGAGCCACAGCGCCAGAGATCGCTAGAGAGCATTTTTCCGCCGCCTCCACTGGCACAGTGATTATTGAGATGTCGTAGTGGTCAGTGCTTGTCCAGGACTCGTGGTAGTCAGTTGGTGTTCAGATGTGCTAGTAGGGAGTGCTTGCTGAGATGTGATACTGAAAGGTTCTTGTTCAGATGTGGTAATAGCGAGGCGGTGTGGAGATATATTGTAATTATGAGAGTGATTTTGGTCAATATATGAAGGTAACGAAACTTGATTTATTTTTCATTATTTCCATGTTTTAAATAATGTGTCATTACAGGTTCAGTCAACAAAGCATCTGGCTTGTGTTCTTGGATTAGAGTGTAATTGTGGTTCTCTTGAGTAATTATGGTATTTGTATTTTCTTTAATTAATTCAGTATAATGTTATTTAAAAATTGTTGTGTTGTTGAAGAAGAACCGTGCCAGATGCGTACGTTGAGTCACACTCCCACACACAGAACAGTTACTCTTGTGCTTGTTGTTGCGTTGGTTTTATAGTTGCTGGGGGCTTAATTAATTAACTGTGTTAATGAAAATTTCCATTTCATTCTTTGTTATTGTTCTAAGCAGTCAGATTGCGTAATAATAATAGTCAGGGCCAACCGTTACGAGACTTCGTAATCGGACAGACAGCTACTAAAGCAAAAAAATTTAAAATTATTTGCATTAATATTTTTATTAAGCCCCCATGCAATGGTTCGCGGGAAGAACGACTGTCTGAAAGTCTCCGTGCGCGCTCGAATCTCTCTAATTTTACATTCGTGATCTCCTCGGGAGGTATAAGTATGGGGAAGCAATATATTCGATACCTCATCCAGAAATGCACCCTCTCGAAACCTGATGAGCAAGCTACACCGCGATGCAGAGCGCCTCTCTTGCAGAGTCTGCCACTTGAGTTTGCTAAACATCTCCTTAACGCTATCACGGTTACCAAATAACCCTGTGACGAAACGCACCGCTCTTCTTTGGATCTTCTCTATCTCTTCCGTCAACCCGATATGGTAGGGATCCCACACTGATGAGCAATACTCAAGTATATGTCGAACGAGTGTTTTGTAAGCCACCTCCTTTGTTGCTGGACTACATTTTCTAAGGACTCTCCCAATGAATCTCAACCTGGTACCCGCCTTAACAACAATTAATTTTATATGATCATTCCACTCAAATCGTTCCGCACGCATACTCCCAGATATTTTACGGAAGTAACTGCTAGCAGTGTTTGTTCCGCTATCATGTAATCATACAATAAAGGATCCTTCTTTCTATGTATTCGCAATACATTACATTTGTCTATGTTAAGGGTTAGTTGCCACTCCCTGCACCAAGTGCCTATCCGCTGCAGATCTTCCTTCATTTCGCTACAATTTTCTAATGCTGTAACTTCTCTGTATACTACAGTATCATCCGCGAAAAGCCGCATGGAACTTCCGACACTATGTACTAGGTCATTTATATATATTGTGAAAAGTATTGGTCCCATAACACTCCCCTGTGGCACGCCAGAGGTTACTTTAACGTCTGTAGACGTCTCTCCATTGATAGCAACATGCTGCGTTCTGTTTGCTAAAAATTCTTCAATCCAGCCACACAGCTGGTCTGATATTCCGTAGGCTCTTACTTTGTTTATCAGGCGACAGTGTGCAACTGTATCGAACGCCTTCCGGAAGTCAAGGAAAATAGCATCTACCTGGGAGCCTGTATCTAATATTTTCTGGGTCTCATGAACAAATAAAGCGAGTTGGCTCTCACACGATCGCTGTTTCCGGAATCCATTTGATTCCTACAGAGTAGATTCTGGGTTTCCAAAAACGACATGATACTCGAGCAAAAAACATGTTCTAAAATTCTACAACAGATCAATGTCAGAGATATAGGTATATAGTTTTGCGCACCTGCTCGACGACCCTTCTTGAAGACTGGGACTACCTGTGCTCTTGCCCGCATCTCGTGCGGTAGCGTTCTCGCTTCCCATGCCCGGGTTCCCGGGTTCGATTCCCGGCGGGGTCAGGGATTTTCTCTGCCTCGTGATGGCTGGGTGTTGTGTGCTGTCCTTAGGTTAGTTAGGTTTAAGTAGTTCTAAGTTCTAGGGGACTGATGACCATAGATGTTAAGTCCCATAGTGCTCAGAGCCATTTGAACCTGTGCTCTTTTCCAATCATTTGGAACCTTCCGCTCCTCTAGAGACTTGCGGTACACGGCTGTTAGAAGGGAGGCAAGTTCTTTCGCGTACTCTGTGTAGAATCGAATTCGTAACCCGTCAGGTCCAATGGACTTCCCTCTGTTGAGTGATTCCAGTTGCTTTTCTATTCTTTGGACACTTATTTTGATGTCAGCCATTTTTTCGTTTGTGCGAGGATTTAGAGAAAGAACTGCAGTGCGGTCTTCCTCTGTGAAACAGCTTTGGAAAAAGGTGTTTAGTATTTCAGCTTTACGCGTGTCATCCTCTGTTTCAATGCCATCATCATCCCGGAGTGTCTGGATATGCTGTTTCGAGCCACTTACTGATTTAACGTAAGACCAGAACTTCCTAGGATTTTCTGTCAAGTCGGTACATAGAATTTTACTTTCGAATTCACTGAACGCTTCACGCATAGCCCTCCTTACGCTAACTTTGACATCGTTTAGCTTCCGTTTGTCTGAGAGGTTTTGGCTGCGTTTAAACTTGCAGTGAAGCTCTCTTTGCTTTCGCAGTATTTTCCTAACTTTGCTGTTGTACCACGGTGGGTTTTTCCCGTCCCTCACGTACCTGTCTAAAACGCATTTTACGATTGCCTTGAACTTTTTCCATAAACACTCAACGTTGTCAGTGTCGGTACGGGAGTTTTCGTTTTGATCTGTTCGGTAGTCTGAAATCTGCCTTCTATTACTCTTGCTAAACAGATAAACCTTCCTCCCTTTTTTTATATTCCTATTAACTTCCATCTTCAGAGATGCTGCAACGGCATTATGATCACTGATTCCCTGTTCTGCACTTACAGAGTCGAAAAGTTCGGGTCTGTTTGTTATCAGTAGGTCCAAGATGTTATCTCCACGAGTCGGTTCTCTGTTTAATTGCTCGAGCTAATTTTCGGATAGTGCACTCAGTATAATGTCACTCGATGCTCTGTCCCTACCACCCGTCCTAAACATCTGAGTGTCCCAGTCTATATCTGGTAAATTGAAATCTCCACTTAAGACTATAACATGCTGAGAAAATTTATGTGAAATGTATTCCAAATTTTCTCTCAGTTGTTCTGCCACTAATGCTGCTGAGTCGGGAGGTCGGTAAAATGAGCCAATTATTAACCTAGCTCGGTTGCTGAGTGTAACCTCCACCCATAATAACTCACAGGAACTATCCACTTCTACTTCACTACAGGATAAACTACTACTAACAGCGACGAACACTTCACCACCGGTTGCATGTAATCTATCCTTTCTAAACACCGTCTGTACCTTTGTAAAAATTTCGGCAGAATTTATCTCTGGCTTCAGCCAGCTTTCTGTACCTATAACGATTTCAGCTTCGGTACTTTCTATCAGCGCTTGAAGTTCCGGTACTTTACCAATGCAGCTTCGACAGTTTACTATTACAATACCGATTGCTGCTTGGCCCCCGCATGTCCTGACTTTGCCCCGCAACCTTTGAGGCTGTTGCCCTTTCTGTACTTGTCCGAGGCCATCTAACCTAAAAAAAAAAAACCAGTCCACGCCACACAACCCCTGCTACCCGTGTAGCCGCTTGCTGCGTGTAGTGGACTCCTGACCTATCCAGCGGAACCCGAAACCCCACATATGCTCAATAATATTCATGTCTGGGGAGTTTGGTGGCCAACGGAAGTGTTTACACTGAGAAGAGTGTTCCTGGAGTCACTCTATAGCAATTCTGGACGTGTGGTGTATCGCATTGTCCTGCTGGAACTGCCCAAGTCCGTAGGAATTCACGATGGACATGACTGGATGAAGGTGATCAGACAGGACGCTTACGTACGGGTCACCTGTGAGAGTCGCATTAAAATCCGCAGCGGGCAAGATCATGTTACCCTCTTCTCCTTGGTAAAACATGCATGGAGATGCTGTTCATACCTCATGCTGAACTGCCTGAGACACTCTCACAGTCAGACACAAGAACATCACATGTTAGTCAATGTGCGTATGCAGTCACATTATCTTACAAAACTATAAAATAAAATTTAATCTATCCATTGTCGTGACTGCATGAGTACATAACACAAAAAAATTCTCCATGCCCATTTCAATGTCACCCAGGCATATTTAAACACATTAACCAGGAACTTTGATATAATTCGAAATATTCTGCACTCAATAGGTGACAGAAACAAACGTTATTTTTTTCGTTACTTCATTCTGGACTATTATGTCCATCATTCCTAATATTTCCTTTCTATAACAATTTGGCAATAATAATCCTCTCTTTTCCTGACTTTTAACTTCCCTTGCTCTCTGTTTGACCAAACATGTAATTACCTCATTTCAGTCTAAATGTTAACTGGCTAATGGTTTTATTGTCGTTATTTTACTCCTTAACAATAACCATAGTACGTAGCAAACACGATTTTGGCAATAGTAAACGATCTGCCTTTATGATAACCGTTGTAACTGTTATGTCATTCAGTGTTTTAAATAGTATTTTATCTTTCTTGTAGTCTAAATCTTGAGAAGAGAATTTTGAGAATAATGTTTAGTTAGATACACGAGAAGACCTGAAGGTTCCAGATTTCGAAAGGTAAAATAATAATGTAACAGAAAAATGTAACCGAGATTTTGTTTGATAATTATTCAGCCCACTTCTAATGCAATGTCACACACACTTTGTGTGTCGATGGTTGGTTACTTTCGCATGCATACATGTAATTCATGTTGCTCACGACCTGGCGTCCTTCTGGGTTTTCCTAGAGAATATTAGCGTCAGTGCCATAGCTCACACCAAAGAAATTTTTTTCTGTTTCAAATCAAAGATTGACAGCGAGATCTATCGCGAAACAGCCTGAAATGATGCCATCAAATCTCAGTTTGCCAGCGAACGAAAATAGCGTGATTAGCCGAAGGATTAAGCTGTGTGCAGCTCGCCAGTGTTAAATATCAAATTAAATTAATGGAATGCATCGGTGGTGTTTATCTGATAGCATTCATGTCATCGATGGGAACACGACCTACAAAATGGTCCGCAATATTTGTTTGCTTACTGGGCAGTTTTCGATGAATTGGCGCTTCGATGCATAATTCTAATAAGCAAATCACTATTGTGGGACATGTTATTACAGTTTGTGTTTTCGTTTATGATTAAAGTATTAAGCCCGTATAAATGATATTCGATTTTTTTCCAATGTATTGCTCCTACTCGTATTTCTGCAGTTAATTTGCTAAAGCTTGACAGACACACAACATCCAGTCGCATTCATAATACAGAGTGATAAAGGAAGTTACGTAAACTGTACAAACTGGTCAACTAGAAAGTTATTTCATACATTTGAATATCATTGTCGTGTAAATATATAATAGGTTATCGTACTAGCGTAGCTTAGTCTCCATGCTTTAACATATGAAACATCACTCGAATTCACGTTGTAGCTGTGGCATGTTGGTTCCATGCAGGATTACACATAAAAGCCCCGGAGATCAAACATCAATCTGGCCTAGGATATTTTCTATCACTCACCGCTTATTTTACCTCTTACAATGGTTTCTACATATTGAAAATGACAAATTTACTAGTGGCTCGCAGTCTATGCTGAATTGTATGTCTCCGGTAACTGGGTGGAAGAAAGAATTCAAAGGTCGGAGGAAAGCAAGGGCAAACCACTTCCAGTAGTACTTGGCCTAGAAAGGTGTTTTGGCCCTGAATCCAACCTTCTAGTTCATGACACCGTAACCTTATCTACATCTCCTTATCTACATCTCTGCACCTATTGCGACCTGCATGGCAGAGGGTAACACCCACTGGACCACTTGTTACAGCGTCTACCAGTTCCTTTCGCGTGTCCGGCGTGGGAATAATGATTGCTTAAATTCCTCTGTGACCACTGTAATTAGTCTTATTTTGGTTTCACATTTAATACTAGAGCGAGACGTAGGATGTGGTAGTATATTCCTGCATCCAACACTTAAATAAACGGACCCACCACGAAGGAATCCGAATGGGACGGAAATCAGTACGTGCTCCAACCGTTCTCAATTGGGGACAGTCCGGCGATCTTGCTGATCAAGGTTGGATTTTCCAAGTGCGCTGAGAAGCATTAGACATTCTCGCCGTGTGAAGGCGGACATTATCTTCCTGAAAGTAAGCCCAGGAGGACTTGTAATGAAGGGCAATACGAGGTGCTATCCAAAATTTTCGGGACTATTGCTGCCATCTGTTGAAAACCTTACCTTTGGACTAATGGTCACCATCACCCTCGAAGTAGTTCCCATCCGCACGTACACACCGGTCCCAGCGCTTCTGCCTCTGCTCGAACGTTTTCTAGAAGTCCTGTTCTTTGAGGGTGTTCATCACCGCCAGCGATGCATCTTGAATCCTCTCTAGACAGTCGAACCAACGGCCTTTGAACTTGAGTTTCAGTTTTGAGAATAGCGCAAAGTCGCAAGGTGCCAAATCTGGCGAGTACGCTGGGTGGGGTACAACCGCCATGTTGTTTTTTGCCGAAAAGGTTCTGGTGAACGAGGACATGTGACAAGGCGCCAAAGTTCGGGCCGTCGTCGACGTACGTTTTCACGGAGCCGTCACAAAACGTCACAGTACGCGGAATTCACTGTTTGGTTAGGTGGGACGAATTCTTTGTGCACAATTCCCTTGGCATCAAAGAAAACGATGATCATGTTGTTCGCTTTGCTCTTCACCAGTCTCGCTTTTTTGGGTCTTGGAGAGCCCGGTCTCTTCCACTGGGATGTTTGTTGCTTTGTCTCTGAGTTATAACCGTAAGACCAGCTCTCGTCGCCGGTGATAACCCGTGACAAGAAGGCTGGATCATCAGATGCGGTCTGACGAAGGTCTGTGCGCACTTAAACATGCGCTGTTCTGTTCGCGGATCCATCGTAAAATCGCCGCACGCCGAACACAGAGTATTACGATAATCACTGTGGACTCGCAACACGTCCTCCCACCTGAATGTCACTCCGCACACTGACTCATCACATATGCAGCTCTCGCCACCTAGCGGTGCAAAGATCACCTATTCGTACTTTCCAGTCCCGAAAATTTTGGATTCCACCGCATAAAACAGGGTTGCAGAATATCGTCAACTTACCGCTGTGCTGCAAAGGTACCGCACATCACCAAACGTGTCCTGCTACGAAAAGAAATGGCACACCAGACCATCTGTCCCAGTTGTCGGACCGTAAGTTGCTATTCCTCCGGTATCCGGGGCGTCTGCAGACACGTCTTCACCTGGAATCTCATTGACTGGAGTAGAAATGTCTTCAGTGATAAGTCCCGCTTCAAAATGAGCCTGGATGACCAGCGAAGACGTGTCTGGAGACATCCCAGACAGCGATGGGATACCAAATCCACTTTCAAAGACCAAGCGGCATGACAACGAGGAGTGATGGTGTGGGGTGGCGTTTCATTTCATAGTAACACCATGTAAGCATAGAACTGTATCGGTGACTATCGGTAGTCGCCTCTACCGAGCGCAGAGCAACGGTGGGTAGCCGTGGCGTTGCTTTCGGGGAGCGTGGGCGCTGTGTTGTGTTGATGCCGTGACTGCAACACGTATCTTACAAGTTATGGTGAAGTAATTGAAAATCTAATCTCCAGCATTCTACTGTAGCACCCACATTTCGAAAGCTTCTATTATCTTCTTGTCTAAACTATTTATCGTCCATGTTTCACTTCCATACATGGCTACACTCAATACAAATACTTTCAGAGACGACTCTCTGACGCTTAAATCTATACTCGATATCAACAAATTTCTCTTCTTCAAATACGCTTTCCTTGCCATTGCCAGTCTACATTTTATATCCTCTCTACTTCGACCATCGTCAGTTACTTTGTTCCCCAAATAGCAAAACTCTTTTACTACTTTAAGTGTCTACTTTCCTAATCTAATTCCCGCAGAATCACCCGATTTAATTCGACTACATTCCATTATCCTCGTTTTCCTTTTGTTAATGTTCTTCTTATGTCCTCCTTTCAAGACACTGTCCATCCCGATCAGCTGCTCCTCCAGGTCCTTTGCTGTCTCTGACAGAATTACTATGTCATCGGCGAACCTCAAAGTTTTTATGTCTTCTCCATGGATTTTAATTCCTACTCCGAATTTTTCTTTTGTTTCCTTTACTGCTTGCTCAATATACAGATTGAATAACATCGGGGATAGGCTACAACCCTGTCTCACTCCCTTCCCAACCACTGCTTCCCTTTGATGTCCCTCGACTCTTATAACTGTCATCTGGTTTCTGTACAAATTGTAAATAGCCTTTCGCTGCCTGTATTTTACCGCTGCCACCTTCAGAATTTGAACGAGAGTATTCCAGTCAACATTGTCAAAAGCTTTCTCTAAGTCAATAAATGCTAGAAACGTTGGTTTGCCTTCCCTTAATATGTCTTCTACGATAAGTCGTAGGGTCAGTATTGCTTCACGTGTTCCAACATTTCTACGGAATCCAAACTGATGTTACCCGAGGTCGGCTTCTACCAGTTTTTCCATTCGTCTGCAAGAAATTCGCGTTAGTATTTTGCAGTCGTGACTTATTAAACTGATAGTTCGGTAATTTTCATATCTGTCAACACCTGCTTGCTTTGGGATTGGAATTATTATATTCTTCTTTCAGTCTGGGGCTATTTCGCCTTTCGAACATATGTGCTCCTATTCTCCGTATATATTCAGTGGGGTACCATTGTTAGTCCTCTGCGGTATGGTTTTCGCACACTTGAGCAATATTCTATGATGCATCACACAAATATTTTATTAGAAGTCTTTTTTGTAGAGTGACTTTATATTTCCACCAATGAAGTCTGCCACCTGCTTCAGCTACGACATCCAGTTGTCATTGTTCCATTTTATATCCCTTAATAATATGATACACAAGTATTTCCGTGGGTTGGCTGATTCCAGTTCTGACACCCTGTATTATAGTCATAGATACTAACATTTTTCGTTTTGTGGTGTTTACAATTTTAAATTTATTAAAAATTAAATTGAGTTATCAATCTTTGGACCCCTTGGAAATATTATGAAGATATGAATGCACATGTGTATTTGAGCCGCCTTTTCCACATAATAGTTTATTATGGATAACTGATTCACCTGTAAAAAGTCTAGGATGTCTGCTACTATTGTACGGCATGTCATGAACATATAACATGAGCATAAAGTGTCACAAAATACATCCCTGGGGGAAACTTAAAGTTACATCTGTCGAGGACGCTCTACACATGAGACCCCTCCTGTGTCCTCCCAGCCAAAAAATCGTCAGTATAATTAAAAATTCGTTTTAGACTTCACGTGATCGTGCTTTTGTTAATACAATGTCCAGTCACATTAATGTGACTGAATAACCGCATTTCCATGGGGAGCCATGCCGAATCCAGTGCCGTGGCCAGCTATGGTAGGTATGAGTGAGAATCTGTGGTGCGTACAGCCAGATCGACGTGGCCTCACTGATTTTCGACTGGGTTTAAATCCAGGAAGTTTGGTGATCAGGGGAGCAACACTTAAAGGAATAAATAAACAGATCCACCACGAAGGAATCGAAATGGGACGGAAATAAGTACATGCTCCAACCGTTCTTAATTGGGGAGAGTCCTCCGATCTTGCTGATCAAGGCTGGATTTTCCAAACGCGCTGATAAGCATTAGATATTCTCGCCATGTGAAGGCGGACATAATCTTCCTGAAAGTAAGCCCAGGATGACTTGTAATGGAGGGCAATATGAGGTGCTACCCACAATTTTCGGGACTGGTGCTGCCATCTGTTGAAAACCTTACCTTTGGACTAATGGTCACCATCACCCTCGAAGTAGTTCCCATCCGCACGTACACACCGGTCCCAGCGCTTCTGCCTCTGCTCGAACGTTTTCTGGAAGTCCTGTTCTTTGAGGGTGTTCATCACCGCCAGCGATGCATCTTGAATCCTCTCTAGACAGTCGAATCAACGGCCTTTCAACTTGAAATTCAGATTTCGGAATAGCGCAAAGTCGCAAGGTGCCAAATCTGGCGAGTACGGCGGGTGGGATATAACCGTCATGTTGTTTTTTGCCAATGAACAGCATTCAGCATGGGTACAAGAACCAGTCGCCAGCTGCGAATACCCATACGCAGCAACGTTCGCTGAAGTGTCGTTGAGGAGACACCGTTGGTAGCCTCTTTGTGCATTTGGGAGGTCAGTTGCTGAACAACTGCACGTCTATTCGCCTGTACATATTTCGTCATGCACTTCCTCTGAAATCGAAACTATGTGCCGGACCGAGACTCGAGCTCGAGACCTTTGCCTTTCGCGGGAAAGTGCTCTACCGACTGAGGTACCCAAGCACGACTTACGCCCCGTCCTCACAGCTTTAATTCCGCCAGTACCTCGTCTCCTATCTTCCAGGAGTACTAGTACTGCAAGTTTCATAGGAGAGCTTCTGTGAAGTTTGGAAGTTGGGAACCAAGGTACTGGTGAAATTAAAGCTGTGAGGAAGGGTCGTGAACCGTGCTTGGGTTGCTTAGTCGATAGAGCACTTGCCCGCGAAAGGCAAAGGTCCCGAGTTCGAGTCTCGGTCCGGCAAACAGTTTTAATCTGCTAGGGAATTTCATATCAGCTCACACTCTGCTGCTGAGTGAAAATTTCATACTGTCAACAATCTTCAAATTTAGCTGTTTCGGAAATGCTTCCACCCTTGACCCATAAGCCAATGGTCACGCCCCTTTTGGAGGTTAGATAAACCGCTGTGTTTGCGCATTACGACAACGAGTGTAATGTTTTCGGTGCTCCACCGACACGCTTTATATACTCTCCACTACTAGTGCTGCCACCTGTCATCTGTGAGTGATTATTGCACGTAGACGTCGAACATAGACAGTGGTCACATTAATGTGAACGGATCGTGTAAGCGTTGGTGTGGTACCGAGTCAAATACCGTGCTATTCCACTCACATAAGAAATATCGCCGACTGAAACATAATGCGTTTCACCGCGAAAACCTCGGCCAGATTTTATCAAACTGAAACTCTTGCATTTCCATACAGTGGGATATGTCCACTTCAGATGTCATCCGTATGGGAACTTATTTTCCGTTCAGAAAGACTCGATCTGTCCAGATAAAGAATGCTGTGGTACGTGATGACTATTGGTTATGTCGAGCGTTACTGAAACTTTCAAGATGGAAAAAGAGGGAAGGAAGACTGGGTTCACCATTCCGTCGACATCGAGGTCATTAGAGATGGAGCACAAGCTCAGACTGTGTCAAGGGAGGGACCACCCCGGCGTTTGACTGGAGCGATTTATGGAAGTTACAGAAAGCCTAAATCTAGATGGCCGGACGCGGGTTTGAACCGTCGTCCCCACGAATGCGAGTCCAGAGTGCTAACCACCGCACCACCTCACTCGGTTTTTAAGTTGGAGATCGTAACACAGCTTCTCAAGAGGGTTTAAAGGTGAGCGTTATTGCCATTCTTCTGACTTTGACGGAGGTCGAATCATGGACTACCATACCGACAGATTGCACAGACAGTTCGCTGTTGTGTGGTGACTGCAGAACGGTTAGTGACGATATAGGTACAGGACAACAGTTTTGGCAGAACATTAGACACCATTCCTTCCACACACTGTCCACGAGATCGTCGTAGAGTACTTATACTGTGTCTGACGAATTCACGGATAACAGCAGCTGTAATCCACGCTGGGGTGCCGGCCGGAGTGGCCGAGCGGTTCTAGGCGCTACAGTCTGGAACCGCGCGACCACTACGGTCGCAGGTTCGAATCCTGCCTCGGGTATGGATGTGTGTGATGTCCTTAGGTTAGTTAGGTTTAAGTAGTTCTAAGTTCTAGGGGACTGATGACCACAGCAGTTAAGTCCCATACTGCTCAGAGCCATTTGAACCATTTGAACTACGCTGGGGTTACAGGCAGAGTGTCACTATTAACAGATTACTGGACGGAAGTTTGTGATCTCAAGTTCCCAAGTGTGATTTACCGCTGATAACATCCGACAGACAACGGAGAACTGCATAGTGTAGAACCTGCGTCAGCTGGGACACTTGGTGGCATTGAGTTGTGTTCAGTGATGTTTGTCACTACATTTTTTTGGAGGTTAGATCGACGCATACTTGCTTGTAGGTGATCAGGTGTAAGGCCACAGGAAGCAGCGACTCTTGAGATCCAAATTTCTCCAACTTCTGGAATCCTTGTGTCGAAAGTTAATGGATTTAACAACAGGACTGATTTGATAATTGATCGAGTGAGACGGACTGCTTGCCAACTGTGGCAATAATGATAATACCTGTTGGCATTTCATTCACGATCAGCATACCAAATGCCATATTCCAGCAGGATAACGCAAGAACTCCGACTGCGGTTGACACTACAAGGTCCTTGAGGAATATACGAATCCCTGACTGGTCTGGTAGGCCCACTGATTTGTCTTCCACATAGTATGTCTGGGATACGATGAGAAGACTTACACTTTCGTACCGACTGATACACCATCAATTTCAGAATAGTCAAGTTGCTACATTATACTAATTTTGATAATAGGCATCCATTCAGAATCCAATGAAAGCTTAATCATTTGTTAGCCGTTATGTGATGAACACCCCAACAAGGTTTGATAATATCGAACTAGTGCTCTACCGCGTATTGCTTTCCTTTTCTTCAGTGTATTAGCTGAATTCCCTGCTGCCAATTAAAACTGCGATACCAAGAAGGACCGCAACGACTAAATATTACTTATTGTGCTTACGCAGAATATCAGGCAGAGTATACGATTAAATATTTAGGTATCACATCAATGAGCTGAGTTTAGCTCCAATAGTAGGTCCTGCTCCGCTGGACATCGAGTAAACTAAGCGTCTGTGACAGAAAGGCATACGTCATTCCATGCAGCTATAATCTTTTTGATAAATAACGTCATGGAGGACTCGAAGTAGCGCACAGCTATTGGCCATAGGACGTAATAAATACAAGATGTACGGGCTAGAGGTATACAGAAACATTTGCTTATATTTCAGTACGTATAACATTGTACACGGGACCTCAAACATGTTTGTGCATGCTGGTTCAGTTCGATGTGGGCACAGCAGGTCGACAGATATCCAAACGGTACTCAGTTTCTCGCCACATGTTCATAAGCATGACAGGTGTTATGGCCTCTACTAGATCCGTTGTCTCAAATCTGCCAGATCTCGAATGCTTGTTGTCGAAACGATCTCCTTGATAAACGCCCCCAAGCACTGAAAGGCAGCGTAGTCAGAGCGGGAGACCGAGGGGCCACGCAATGGGATCGCCCCTTCCGATCCAATGTCTGCTGGAAAATGATATCGGGACGTATCTGTGGAACTGCATAGCACGCCAACATGTCGGGATAGGTGTGCCCTGTCACTGCCGCGCATGCGCCATGCGACTCAGCGCTGTTAATGAAATGGTGAGGATCACATCTTTGAGAGTGTGTCTATCGACTGTGTATTTAACCGGAAACTCAAAATGTCGAGCTGTTTCGTTATTAGGATTTGTTTGGGTCTATCCTGGATACCCTGTATAACAGCTGCTGTACTAAAATCATCTGTTATGCGAACCATAAGCGGCAACCATACGTGGCAACCCCCACCAACACGGAGGTTCTGCGCTCATAAGGAATTCACGAATGCAATCTGGGCAAGTTCTTTCTCCACATGGGGCCTCCACTCATGGATACACCCATCGTGATGCTGTTGTCAGAACTTAGACTCGTATGAAAAAGCGAGGTGGGGCTTAATCTTCTCGTTGGGCCCACCATTGTCCTCGCGCGTATCTATGTTGTCCCAAAAATGGTCGCCATGGTAACAATCCGAGATTAACCAGTCGTAGTCGCACTGTCCCTGTCAGGAATAATACCCTACGCCGATGACATAGTGGTTGTGATCTCAAGGCTGGAAAGAAAAGTGCGTGGTGTGTTTGCTCACATGAAAAAGTGGTACTCAGATAATAAATTGGAAATCGCTCCAAATAAGACTACATACTGCTCCACGAAGGCAGCCTCTCCGGTTTGAGGAATCCTACTCTGAGGATTGAGGGGGCGCTACAGTGCATGGCAGTGAGCTACATCAGAACTTCGGCATACACTTGAACGAGAAACGTAATTTTCATTAACAGGTACCTGTTAGATATGTCAGAAAGCTGTTAGAATTATGTACAAATTGACAAGACAAAGCACTGTTGACTTCAAGATCCTTTTGCTGATGCTTAGACTCTGTCACGGTTCAATGATTACTGCTGTCGTAGGGTTTGTCGCCAGTGTCTGGGTACACAAACAGCGACACAGTCGATACAAGTCAAACTCAGGGCGTGCACAGAGGAGTGTGGTGCTGAACCTCGCAAGAGCCTATGGGACAACACCAGTGGAGACAGTATCATTCATACCAGACGTGTGCCCAGTAAGTATTCCTATCAGATACGGAGGATCCTTGCTGTCTTCGCAAAGGCTATCTCCTCAAGGTGAGAGAAAGTACAGGTCAGGTAATAACAACCAAACAAGAATTACATTTGTAGAGAGTGCGCGAGTGGCAAAGAGATAAGAATCAGAACAGGTCGCTGGGTATATAGCATGTTTCCAAACATCAAGGAGAGGATGCTTGTGAGCCATTTAAACCCATCTAAAGGCGTGATTCACTGCCTACCACGCCATTAATCATGCTCTGTATATGTACAATGTGAAAATATGTTGTGACTTGGCAAGACAGCCAAGCCACTATGAGGTAGCCGAAAGGCACGCGTTTAAGCTCACGCAGGCTGGCATGAGGTCTGGAACAGTTAAAGGAGTTGAGTCTAGTAAAAAAAGTACGTAGCTTCTGGAATACTTAACTTTAATCCATAATTGGTGAACATCGGTCTGACGGTACATGCATCACAAGATAAATAGCAAATGATAATGGCGCCTTGCTAGGTCGTAGCAAATGATGTAGCTGAAGGCTATGCTAACTATCGTCTCGGCAAATGAGAGCGTAATTTGTCAGTGAACCATCGCTAGCAAAGTCGGCTGTACAACTGGGGCGAGTGCTAGGAAGTCTCTCTAGACCTGCCGTGTGGCGGCGCTCGGTCTGCAATCACTTACAGTCGCGACACGCGGGTCCGACGTATACTAACGGACCGCGGCCGATTTAAAGGCTACCACCTAGCAAGTGTGGTGTCTGGCGGTGACTACACAAAATAAATATCCGTCTAATATGTGTGCATGTTTATTATAAACAAGGAGAAATGATACCTGCTGAACGAGGTAGCCAATAAGATATCTGGGAGGTACAGAAAGTATTTAGTGTGCAAGAGAAACCCAGTTGGATGTGATAATGTTGAAGTGTATATTGTAATGGAGTGAATGAGTACCACTGGCGATTCGCCAGCGCCGCAATTTATTTCTAGACAGAGGACGAATAGAAACAGTAGATATGTGGCCAACAATGTGGCAGCTGTGGCAACACAGGTACAATAAATGGGAACGTGTAGGTAACTTAGGTGTGTCTCCCAGCAAGTGCGGGCTGCAGGGAGCTTGGTATAGTGATTCCATTAAGTTCCGTTGGTTGACTCCACTGGGACTGTGGATGACGGCGCTAGCTCATCTGGAGAATTTCAGGGCTGACGCACAGTAGGTTCGGGATTGTATGGGGATGGTTTGAGATCCCTAGAATCCCAGTTCTAGAGATTTAGCATGTTGCCCCCAGCAATCAGGGACTGTCTCGCACAGAAGTATCTAGTGGTGGCTTGGGGGCCGTTGATGTAGGATATATCATCCTTAACTCTGATGTTTCTCTGTGGTTAAGATGAGGTTTTCCAGTAGACCATTTGCTGCGATGGTAGTAGAGATGATTAACAAATGTAGTATCATGACTCGAGTTTTGGATGGTTTTCCTTTTCATTTAATGTTTTAGAAATTTAATTTAATTCTTGACTAGATGTACGTGATGTGGCCGAACGACAGGGCGTGGTTTAGTGCACAATATGTCTGTCTTCTCGGGCGCTAGCCAGTCAGGCAGTTGGAATTCTGCATAGCGTTGAGTGCAACCCTACTGCACTCATCCACTCCTTATTCGGATGACTGTTATAGGACCCAGATCAATACGAGAAGCAATATCGTGAAGTGATCAACCACTCTCTCTGTAGGCCAAGATCCTTTCGGTGCCGAAATCAGACAAATGCTGCTAAAGTTTTCCCCTTCGTACACAACGCATAATCCCATCTTCCTACAAGTAATGTACACTGAAATGCGATTTCTGAACGACAAATTCGCTATCTTTCTTTATACAGGGAAAGTAGATCGTGTTAACTAATTTTCGCCATTGCTCCGAAATGCGACAATCATTTGCATATCCAAACAGGTCGTATACTTTACGTAAATTAGAACTTTGATGCATGCTGGTGTCATGGTGTTGCAGTTTTAAAGGTCATTAGTGCAGTATAGGCAATATTCATAATTAAAAGCTCTAAAATTATTTTTAATTACTTACGTCGGTGTTTTTCGTGCGCACTGCTCTGCGTTCATTTGGTCATTTCCCATACCACTGGTTGGTGCAATCAAGCTACATGCGTTGCCCCCTTTTTTGTGGAGCAAACGTGAGTAGTCAATCAGAACGTATTAAAGAGGACAATGAAATTTTATTTTGACGCAATGTTGCATCCTTTGAAATATTTCAAGACATGATGTTGTTCAAGCAGGAAGTTCATATCCTGCACACAAACAAGATGTTTCTTCTCGAAGGCCTCTTTTCGTGTATACTTCACATCTACTTGTTGACACACATTTCAGAAAAAAGCCTGCCTGTAAGACGAGCCGCTTTTGGAGTTGGAGGAGTGCATCAGTTGATGATCATCGTTGTGGAGAGGATACAGCCAACTATTCTCCGAGCTATTCTTCACTTCCAATACTTTTTTTTTGTTGCTGCCATGTTTTTTCTGCACAACGTATGCACTGAAACGAGCAACGTCCACTAAATGGCGAAAAATCAAACCCTGTGACAGTAATTTTTTATTCTACTGCTCGTCATTTGATAGATCTGCAACTGGAAATCGCTCCTATCCGCGCCTTCCAAATTCTTCTTGTAGTCCATGACAACAGTCGGTTTTTGCACGGTGCCACCACTCTTGGACTTTACTCCTTGAAATCTATCGTTATGGAACGTGCTGACCGTCGTGACTTCTCACTTGTCCTGGCACTTCATCAAAATCTGTTCATGTCTGTACACTGTTACGTATTAGCTCTTCTTCCGTTTTTAATTTTACCGCTTTGCGCTGACAACATAGGTATTCTTACTCTTCACTTTATCAAGCAATTTAGGACCAATGTACTGGTCATCGAGGCAAACGCAAAAACTTTTTCACGGCTATTCATGAGCAAGTTCCAAAACAGTTCTAGAAATTATTTTTGTCCTCAAGATAATCATGTAAGTCACTCAATGAAGGCAAGTCTTCCGGTGCACATGGTATACCAGTAAGGTTCCTTTCAGAATATGATAGTATAATAACTCCATAAATAGCAATTTTATACAACCGCTCTCTCGACGAAAGAATTTGTAATTAATGACTTAAATTATGCGCAGTAACACCAATACACCAGAAAAGAAATGAGAGTAATACGCTGAATTACAGATCCATGTCACTGAGAACTAGTTGCAACAGAATTTTAGAAAATATACTGAGTTCGAACAATTTAAATTACCTGCAATAAAATGATTTATTGGCACATACTCAGCATGGATTCAGAGAATATCGCTCTCGTGGAACACAGTTAACTCTTAATTTAGACGAAGTAAAGAGGGCTGTCGACATAAGATATAAAAGTTATCCCATATTGCTAGATTTCCAGAAGACTTTTGACATCTTTCCTTATAGGTCGCTTCTGATCAGATTGCCTGCTCAGTTGTGCGACTGATATCCTATCAGAAAGGTCACAGCTCATAGAAACTGTCAGAAAGTCGTCGAGTAAGACAGAAGTGCTATCTGGCGTTTGCCAAGGAAGTGTTATCCTCTGCTGTTCCTAATCTATATGAACGATTTAGGAGACAATCTGAACAGCCCTTATAGATTGTTCGCAGAAGATACTGTTGTTTAGCGTCAAGTAAAGTCATCATAAGATCAAAATCAACTGCAAAATGATTTAAACAATATATCTGTAGGGTGCGAAAAGTGACAACTGACTCTAAACAACAAAAAGTGTGAGGTCATCCACACGAGTAGGGGAGCGTATTGTATCTAGAGAACAATGTGTCTAGGGACACACGATGTTCTTTAGTCGGCACTTCAGTCTAGTGACGGATTTTAGAATCACATGAAGTAATGCTCACTACAGACCGCCACAAGCAACTTCCGCCATTTTCTGCAGTGCCTGTTGTTGCTAGATGTAAGGTTGTGCTCTGTGCATCATTTACGAGGGCAGTTCAATAAGTAATGCTACACATTTTTTTTCTCGGCCAATTTTGGTTGAAAAAACCGGAAATTTCTTGTGGAATATTTTCAAACATTCCCGCTTCGTCTCGTATAGCTTCATTCACTTCCGACAGGTGGCAGCGCTGTACGGAGCTGTTAAAATGGCGTCTGTAACGGATGTGCGTTGCAAACAACGGGCAGTGATCGACTTTCTTTTGGTGGAAAACCAGGGCATCTCAGATATTCATAGGCACTTGCAGAATGTCTACGGTGATCTGGCAGTGGACAAAAGCACGGTGAGTCGTTGGGCAAAGCGTGTGTCATCATCGCCGCAAGGTCAAGCAAGACTGTCTGATCTCCCGCGTGCGGGCCGGCCGTGCACAGCTGTGACTCCTGCAATGGCGGAGCGTGCGAACACACTCGTTCGAGATGATCGACGGATCACCATCAAACAACTCAGTGCTCAACTTGACATCTCTGTTGGTAGTGCTGTCACAGTTGTTCACCAGTTGGGATATTCAAAGGTTTGTTCCCGCTGGGTCCCTCGTTGTCTAACCGAACACCATAAAGAGCAAAGGAGAACCATCTGTGCGGAATTGCTTGCTCGTCATGTGGCTGAGGGTGACAATTTCTTGTCAAAGATTGTTACAGGCGATGAAACATGGGTTCATCACTTCGAACCTGAAACAAAATGGCAATCAATGGAGTGGCGCCACACCCACTCCCCTACCAAGAAAAAGTTTAAAGCCATACCCTCAGCCGGTGAAGTCATGGTTACAGTCTTCTGGGACGCTGAAGGGGTTATTCTGTTCGATGTCCTTCCCCATGGCCAAACGATCAACTCTGAAGTGTATTGTGCTACTCTTCAGAAATTGAAGAAACGACTTCAGCGTGTTCGTAGGCACAAAAATCAGAACGAACTTCTCCTTCTTCATGACAACGCAAGACCTCACACAAGTCTTCGCGCCCGAGAGGAGCTCACAAAACTTCAGTGGACTGTTCTTCCTCATGCACCCTACAGCCCCGATCTCGCACCGTCGGATTTCCATATGTTTGGCCCAATGAAGGACGCAATCCGTGGGAGGCACTACGCGGATGATGAAGAAGTTATTGATGCAGTACGACGTTGGCTCCGACATCGACCAGTGGAATGGTACCGTGCAGGCATACAGGCCCTCATTTCAAGGTGGCGTAAGGCCGTAGCATTGAATGGAGATTACGTTGAAAAATAGTGTTGTGTAGCTAAAAGATTGGGGAATAACCTAGTGTATTTGAATGCTGAATGAAACAACCCCTGTTTCAGAAAAAAAATGTGTTGCATTACTTATTGAACTGACCTCGTATAATGTTTCGCATCCTATACATTTAAGTGCTGTATATTATATTTAAGCTATTTCTAATACATCGTTTACACTTCATGTACAGTATTTTATAGTGAGTAAACAGTAAATATTTTTAGATCTGTTTAGATAACTCGCGGGCAGTAAAGCAGCACTTTGTCTAGTGTGCACCGTCTTATACCTTGAGACACAAGAAAGCCTTTTACCATGGGACGTGTGATAACTGCAAATGCACTAAGTTTCTTTAATGTCTTAAACAATTTTACCTGTCTTGAAAATCGATCTCTGTGTTACTTCACAATAGTTTCTGTTTCAAATGCGTTTAATTTGTAACTGGTTTTTGATAATACTTCTGCTTTATTTGATTTCACTTACTGTTAATAGGTGTGCAGCACATTAATGATGTAACACATAGACTATTAAATGCAGTACTGACAAGATTTTTTCGATTCCAGTGCTTCTAAATTTCAGTTGAGTATTTGTTCGGAGCTACATGCGTATGCTACACCTTTGAACATGTCTTTGCATTTGGAAAAACTTTTAATTTCCAGCAGCAATTTTTGTAATTTCAGGTAAAGAAAGCTGCACGTAAAAAGCGAATGCCATCATTTAAAAAGGGACCTTCAGTATACTAGACTTAGGTAACTGGGCTGGCTAGAAGAGGAAGCCTGAGAGTTGTACCAAGGTACGTCGCCGTCCTAATAGGAATCAATTAATTTCGGTTACGTGATAAATCACACAAATCTAAAGTCTGTCCATCGAACTGCAAAAAACTCCTTGACAGTTGCAGTGGGCTGGGGGCAGCAAATTGGTGCTGTAACCAATCACGTTACGTCTCTGAGGCAACGCGTAAGTGTTGCCGGAGCTCTATAAATGACTACTATTTTCACCTGCAGCAGCTTGTACTCAGCAGTTGAAAGCTAGCAACAGCGCTGCCAACTGTCAGATATCAACATACACCAACTCGACTGTAGGGATTATAGTTATGAACAACTTAAAATGAAACAGTCACGTACAAAACGTTGTGGAGAGGGCAAACTAAAGACTACGTTTTATTGGCAGGACACTCTACATCTACATCTACATCTATACTCCGCGAGCCACCTTACGGTGTGTGGCGGAGGGTACTTATTGTACCACTATCTGATCCCCCCTTCCCTGTTCCATTCACGAATTGTGCGTGGGAAGAACGACTGCTTGTAAGTCTCCGTATTTGCTCTAATTTCTCGGATCTTTTCGTTGTGATCATTACGCGAGATATATGTGGGCGGTAGTAATATGTTGCCCATCTCTTCCCGGAATGTGCTCTGTCGTAATTTCGATAATAAACCTCTCCGTATTGCGTAACGCCTTTCTTGAAGTGTCTGCCACTGGAGCTTGTTCAGCATCTCCGTAACGCTCTCGCGCTGACTAAATGTCCCCATGACGAATCGCGCTGCTTTTCGCTGGATCATGTCTATCTCTTCTATTAATCCAACCTGGTAAGGGTCCCATACTGATGAGCAATACTCAAGAATCGGACGAACAAGCGTTTTGTAAGCTACTTCTTTCGTCGATGAGTCACATTTTCTTAGAATTCTTCCTATGAATCTCAACCTGGCGCCTGCTTTTCCCACTATTTGTTTTATGTGATCATTCCACTTCAGATCGCTCCGGATAGTAACTCCTAAGTATTTTACGGTCGTTACCGCTTCCAATGATTTACCACCTATGGCATAATCGTACTGGAATGGATTTCTGCCCCTATGTATGCGCATTATATTACATTTATCTACATTTAGGGAAAGCTGCCAGCTGTCGCACCATTCATTAATCCTCTGCAGGTCTTCCTGGAGTACGTACGAGTCTTCTGATGTTGCTACTTTCTTGTAGACAACCGTGTCATCTGCAAATAGCCTCACGGAGCTACCGATGTTGTCAACTAAGTCATTTATGTATATTGTAAACAATAAAGGTCCTATCACGCTTCCTTGCGGTACTCCCGAAATTACCTCTACATCTGCAGATTTTGAACCGTTAAGAATGACATGTTGTGTTCTTTCTTCTAGGAAATCCTGAATCCAATCACAAACCTGGTCCGATATTCCGTAAGCACGTATTTTTTTCACTAAACGTAAGTGCGGAACCGTATCAAATGCCTTCCTGAAGTCCAGGAATACGGCATCAATCTGCTCGCCAGTGTCTACGGCACTGTGAATTTCTTGGGCAAATAGGGCGAGCTGGGTTTCACATGATCTCTGTTTGCGGAATCCATGTTGGTTATGATGAAGGAGATTTGTATTATCTAAGAACGTCATAATACGAGAACACAAAACATGTTCCATTATTCTACAACAGATTGACGTAAGTGAAATAGGCCTATAATTATTCGCATCTGATTTATGACCCTTCTTGAAAATGGGAACGACCTGTGCTTTCTTCCAGTCGCTAGGTACTTTACGTTCTTCCAGAGATCTACGATAAATTGCTGATAGAAAGGGGGCAAGTTCTTTAGCATAATCACTGTAGAATCTTAAGGGTATCTCGTCTGGTCCGGATGCTTTTCCGCTACTAAGTGATAGCAGTTGTTTTTCAATTCCGATATCGTTTATTTCAATATTTTCCATTTTGGCGTCCGTGCGACGGCTGAAGTCAGGGACCGTGTTACGATTTTCCGCAGTGAAACAGTTTCGGAACACTGAATTCAGTATTTCTGCCTTTCTTCGGTCGTCCTCTGTTTCGGTGCCATCGTGGTCAACGAGTGACTGAATAGGGGATTTAGATCCGCTTACCGATTTTACATATGACCAAAACTTTTTAGGGTTCTTGTTTAGATTGTTTGCCAATGTTTTATGTTCGAATTCGTTGAATGCTTCTCTCATTGCTCTCTTTACGCTCTTTTTCGCTTCGTTCAGCTTTTCCTTATCAGCTATGATTCGACTACTCTTAAACCTATGGTGAAGCTTTCTTTGTTTCCGTAGTACCTTTCGTACATGATTGTTATACCACGGTGGATCTTTCCCCTCGCTTTGGACCTTAGTCGGTACGAACTTATCTAAGGCGTACTGGACGATGTTTCTGAATTTTTTTCCATTTTTGTTCCACATCCTCTTCCTCAGAAATGAACGTTTGATGGTGGTCACTCAGATATTCTGCGATTTGTGCCCTATCACTCTTGTTAAGCAAATAGATTTTCCTTCCTTTCTTGGCATTTCTTATTACACTTGTAGTCATTGATGCAACCACTGACTTATGATCACTGATACCCTCTTCTACATTCACGGAGTCGAAAAGTTCCGGTCTATTTGTTGCTATGAGGTCTAAAACGTTAGCTTCACGAGTTGGTTCTCTAACTATCTGCTCGAAGTAATTCTCGGACAAGACAGTCAGGATAATGTCACAAGAGTCTCTGTCCCTGGCTCCAGTTCTGATTGTGTGACTATCCCATTCTATACCTGGTAGATTGAAGTCTCCCCCTATTACAATAGTATGATCACGAAACTTCTTCACGACGTTCTGCAGGTTCTCTCTGAGGCGCTCAACTACTACGGTTGCTGATGCAGGTGGCCTATAGAAGCATCCGACTATCATATCTGACCCACCTTTGATACTTAACTTAACCCAGATTATTTCACATTCGCATTCGCTAATAACTTCACTGGATATTATTGAATTCTTTACTGCTATAAATACTCCTCCACCATTGGCGTTTATCCTATCCTTGCGGTATATATTCCATTCTGTGTCTAGGATTTCGTTACTGTTCACTTCCGGTTTTAACCAACTTTCCGTTCCTAATACTATATGCGCACTATTTCCTTCAATAAGAGATACTAATTCAGGAACCTTGCCCTGGATACTCCTGCAGTTTACCAATATTACGTTAACTTTTCCTGTTTTTGGTCTCTGAGGACGGACGTTCTTTATCAACGATGATAATGTTCTCTCTGGTAAGCCGTCAGGTATTTTATCGTTTCGCCCAAGGGGGGGTCCCTCTAACCTAAAAAGCCGCTATAGATTTGGTAGAGACTGCCTACACTGTGCTTGCCCGTCCTCCTGTAGAGTATTTCTACATGGTATGGGATGTTTACCGGATAGGACTGATAGAGGCCATAGAAAAAGTTCAACGAGAAGGAGCTCGTTTTGTGTTATCACCAAAAAGAGGAAAGATTGCCACGGATATTACTCGCGAGTTGTGGTGGCAATCATTTAAATAAAGGCGTTTCTCATTGCGGCAAGACCTTTTCAAGAAATTTCAGTCACCAACTTTCTCCTCCCAGTCGAAAACAATATTAATGCCCACCTAATCTGGGAAAAATCAACATCGTAACAAAATAAGAGAAATCAGAGCTCTTCCGAAAAGATCTCTCACGCGCTTTTCGAGAGTGGAACGGTAAAGACGTAGTCTGAAGGTGGTTCCATGGACTATCTGCCTGGCACTTAAATGTGAAATACATGCGTTCTTACCAGCCTTTATTTTGAAACAGCTTTCACACAGTTGATAATGCATGTCAGTATTGGGACAAGGCGGATTCGAGAGCCAAGTACCGTTGTCCAAGAGGGCGGCGAAGACGTCATCCAAGATGGCGGCGATCACGTCAATCAAGATGGTGATTGTGGCGGAATTTGAATTTTGGTGGGAAAGTGTCACACCTCCCTCCTCCAGAAAAATCGTGAGAAGTTCAAATTCCAACTTGATAACGGGTCACACCTAGGAAAATGGCGGCAAAAATGGACTTGCCTTTACTGTTTAACCAGATTCAAGCATGTGCCACTGGGTCTGGACTCCCAACTGACTTACTCCATATCATCGCCACCAGAGAGCACCACCGTGACGTCAGATCATGACGCAAGTACCGATATTCAAGGTTACTGCACCCAGTGTGTTCACCGTGAGCTCCAGAGCCCAACTGGCTTGGTTCATATCGGTGCCACCAGAGGGCACTCTCCTGACATCAGATCATGACGCAAGAACTGATATTCAAGATCACGGCACCCACTGTGTTCATCGCGAGCTCCAGAGCCTAACTGACTTATTTCATATCGTGCCGACCAGAGGGCGCTACCGTGAAGTCACGTGATGACACAAGATTGTCTGCTCTCTGTCTCGCACACGCATTATAACTGGACACGCGCCATGCCAACGGCCCGCGGGTGCCCGACTGCTTACATCAAACACCCTCGGCTGATACCTTCGTACACATGCCGTACATACTCTTCTGTAAATATGCTAGCTAAACTAGCAACCACATCACGCATCTAACCTATCAATTACCTAAGTACTTAATTCCATTTCAATTTTAATCATATTCAATAAGTCAACTTAGTATTTCAATATTCAATGATCAAATGAGAAGTTCCACATTTTCCCACTATCAGTGCAGTGTTAATTCATGACCTAGCACCGCCCACCCCTAGAATGCTGCACTCCTATTGGCTACTGCATTAGTCACATGATTCGACTTCATGTAGGTGAGAAAAGAGGTTCACTGTACTTTCAACTGCATAGTTTCAACTACTTTTCAAGGTCCAGACCGCCTCCTCTTCCTAGGAATCGCCGCCAAGTTTGAATTCTGGCAGTAAAGAAGGTCACTTGTGCTTTCGCCACCAACCTAAGAAAATTGTTGCAAACAAAGCTCACCACATTTGCCTCCACGCAGCAACCTCTTCCTAGGGGTTGCTAGTAAAAGGCCTCAGCCCACACTAGGCTGATAGAAAAAGGAAGGAATGTACTTTATGTATTTGGGAGCAATTTATTTAAGGATGGTGTATATATATCACAGAACACACATTCTGGCATGCCCCCCACAGCATACAGACCTGCAAACTACTCCTACATAACTCACGTATAAGGCTCTACACACACACTTTCTAACTGTAAACCTTAAAAAATAATGCACTGCATAGCCTACAGACATGCGAACCACTCCTAAGTAATGCAATACTTTTACGTCCAGATAGCCAAACAACTCCTAAATTGTCAAAATAATAATCCATCTAAGACACTCTGCTTCCTAATCGTCAACTATCTAAATCATACACCACTCTTTATTTAAACAATTAGAGGCAACAGCACCACCACCAAGTGTATTCCCACTGAGTCCATAGCCCAACGTTGTCTTGCATTCCTCTTGTTCGCGCATACTTGATCCCATGTACAAAGTGTTCGGCGCGAACCAGAACATGCACAAGTACTTCCTCAATTTCCCCGCATTTAGGTGTACATTCGATCAATTTATACCTATTCCCTAGACATTTTTCTAAATTCTATCGATTTTATGTCAGATCTATTCATGCGATCATGATGTAACCACTCGTTCTGGGCTCTAAACTTGCCTGTAAATTTAACACAACTGCCAAAACCTAGTCCAAAGGTAATAATCGGGAGACATAACATAGCATTGTAGTCGACTGTATCCAGTCACCTCCACATTTGGGGAGCGTTTGCTCTGCTTTCTGCATGTCTGTGTGTAGAGTGTGTATACAGTCGAGTACAGTGCTATATTACGGTCTGTGTATAGAGTGAGTATACAGTTGAGTACAGCGCTATATTACGGTACAAATTGATCGATTATACACTTAAATGCAGGGAAACTAAGGAAGTACTTTCATTTTATGCGATCTCCCTGTCGCAAAATGGTTCAAATGGCTCTGAGCACTATGGGACTAAACATCTGTGGTCATCAGTCCCCTAGAACTTAGAACTACTTAAACCTAACTAACCTAAGGACATCACACACATCCATGCCCGAGGCAGGATTCGAACCTGCGACCGTAGCAGTCGCGCGGTTCCGGACTGAGCGCCTGGAACCGCTAGACCTCCGCGGCCGGCTCTCTCCCTGTCGCATCTTGGGTGCAAAATCGAGACTTCAGAGTCATAACTAACTTAGCGGTAAGAGCTCGTGATGTGCTGCAATCCCTGTGTACACATTTGCCTGACTGATGTTCTGTTTACAGTGTTAGTGACGGAATGAATTGTTATTTTCACATGTCTGACCCTGCTGCTATGCGTTTATGTGATTCCTTGTAGGACGTATCCCCCCCTACTAACTATCATTTTATATATAGGCCTGATGCAGGCATGGTATAATTTCTGACCCATGATCAGATGTGAACAGTGGACACTATATGTCTCTGCAAAGCCATATTGTGCTCCTATCGTGCAACACAAATGTTTTACGATTCGATAAGATAGTTCAGTGTAGAGAAACCGGGAAGAAGGATGTTTGATAGTCCAGAAAAGTATGCGATCTAAGATTATAGTCAGTTTTGAAGTGCAGAACATTGTAGTCCAGTTTACTCTACATGTTTCTAGTTAGTCAATGGTTTACAGCATGCTGCACCTCGCTAAAGTTTGGTGTTCGTGGAGAAATAATTTACAGTCTATATCTTGTGCACTATGTTGTGTTAGTGATCGGGACGCTACTGCTGTGTGCTTGATATCGAGAAGTACGGCGAAAATTGTATAATATTATGGCGAAAATGTGGTTGTTCTTGTAATCGACAAGTCTGGAGATGTCTGTAGAAATGTGAGCAAGAAAGCGGAAACAGTAACGCATTTGTGCCAAGGGGAAACGAGCCTGTCTTTGCACATCAGTTCTGAGATTGACTTCAGTTCGCTGATGTAAAGGGGATGATTTAGTATGGTGGAGGATGTGAATTGCATGTTTACTAGATTGAAACGGTACTCGGTGATACAGGGTGTTTAAAAAATGACCGGTATATTTGAAACGGCAATAAAAACTAAACGAGCAGCGATAGAAATACACCGTTTGTTGCAATATGCTTGGGACAACAGTACATTTTCAGGCGGACAAACTTTAGAAATTACAGTAGTTACAATTTTCAACAACAGATGGCGCTGCAAGTGATGTGAAAGATATAGAAGACAACGCAATCTGTGGGTGCGCCATTCTGTACGTCGTCTTTCTGCTGTATGCGTGCGCTGTTCACAACGTGCACGTGTGCTGTAGACAACATGGTTTATTCCTTAGAACAGAGGATTTTTCTGGTGTTGGAATTCCACCGCCTAGAACACAGTGTTGTTGCAACAAGACGAAGTTTTCAACGGAGGTTTAATGTATCCAAAGGACCGAAAAGCGATACAATAAAGGATCTGTTTGAAAAATTTCAACGGACTGGGAACGTGACGGATGAACGTGCTGGAAAGGTAGGGCGACCGCGTACGGCAACCACAGAGGGCAACGCGCAGCTAGTGTAGCAGGTGATCCAACAGCGGCCTCGGGTTTCCGTTCGCCGTGTTGCAGCTGCGGTCCAAATGACGCCAACGTCCACGTATCGTCTCATGCGCCAGAGTTTACACCTCTATCCATACAAAATTCAAACGCGGCAACCCCTCAGCCCCGCTACCATTGCTGCACGAGAGACATTCGCTAACGATATAGTGCACAGGATTGATGACGGCGATATGCATATGGGCAGCATTTGGTTTACTGACGAAGCTTATTTTTACCTGGACGGCTTCGTCAATAAACAGAACTGGCGCATATGGGGAACCGAAAAGCCCCATGTTGCAGTCCCATCGTCCCTGCATCCTCAAAAAGTACTGGTCTGGGTCGCCATTTCTTCCAAAGGAATCATTGGCCCATTTTTCAGATCCGAAACGATTACTGCATCACGCTATCTGGACATTCTTCGTGAATTTGTGGCGGTACAAACTGCCTTAGACGACACTGCGAACACCTCGTGGTTTATGCAAGATGGTGCCCGGCCACATCGCACGGCCGACGTCTTTAATTTCCTGAATGAATATTTCGAAGATCGTGTGATTGCTTTGGGCTATCCGAAACATACAGGAGGCGGCGTGGATTGGCCTCCCTATTCGCCAGACATGAACCCCTGTGACTTCTTTCTGTGGGGACACTTGAAAGACCAGGTGTACCGCCAGAATCCAGAAACAATTGAACAGCTGAAGCAGTACATCTCATCTGCATGTGAAGCCATTCCGCCAGACACGTTGTCAAAGGTTTCGGGTAATTTCATTCAGAGACTACGCCATATTATTGCTACGCATGGTGGATATGTGGAAAATATCGTACTATAGAGTTTCCCAGACCGCAGCGCCATCTGTTGTTGAAAATTGTAACTACTGTAATTTAGAAAGTTTGTCTGCCTGAAAATGTACTGTTGTCCCAAGCATATTGCAACAAACTGTGTATTTCTATCGCTGCTCGTTTAATTTTTATTGCCGTTTCAAATATACCGGTCATTTTTGAAACACCCTGTATATTCCCTGGCTGGAGATCGGTTTGACGCTTCCAATATTCTGTTAGTATTGTATATATTTGATGACCTGTAGACAACTTTGCGATGTTTAGTTGTCACCATTTAAGAAAGCGTTTTGGACAGCTTTGACAGTAATATGGTGACTGTATAGAGGCATGCAACTTTCACCGGTGTTTGATGACAGCGGCTCGGGGACTGTGACAGAGCGCATGGGACCCGAGGTGCGGCTGCCTCACTTTGCGGTGGTTGTGGCATGCACAGCCCTAAATGGAGGTCTGTGAGTGCTTCGACAGCTGACGGTCGTGTCGACCGTATGTGCGATCGCGTCATCACCGGTGTCTAGCAGATAGGAAATTCTCAGGTGTTACGTATGAAGTGGGGTGCCGCCGCCTCATGCTTGCGAAGCCGAGCAGGAGCCTGTGCGTGGTTTGACATCTGACTGATGTGTCACTTATCGCTTCCTCCTGTGTACTCTACTGCAGGGCTTCACAGCATCGTGCTCGCGGAGCAAACTGTGAGCAGCAAAGCGTAAGCACGGAGCAGCGCGAGCACGCTACCCCCACTACCGGACCAGAGCGGAGAGTGGGGAGAGTCACGTGGGGCACACAACAGCTGCCGCCAGTCAATGTAAATCCGCGGCCACCTGCAGGGATATCACTCACGAATTATTACTGCGACAAATGAAACAAATAAAGGAGAATGTACACGTGCCACATAATTTTATTAGCTTAGTGTATACCTCTGCATTCGTATTAATTTGTGAACTGTTACACAATAAAAGGTGTCACTGAAGTGTGGGATTCTCGGTTATCTTGTACTTTTTGCCCTTTACAATTGCGTCTATGTTCGGAGTAATTGTTCTTGTGCATTGTAGGCGCAGCGTGCAGTTTAAATTTCGATCAGGCAATGCGTTTCTCAGGCGCGTCTTGTTACATTTCATTGCAGAGAACAGTTGTTCACAAACATACGTGAAACTGAACATTGATATTATTGTAGCCGCCAGTTTGTGCAAACGAGGAAATCTATCCTGGGGGAAGTGTCTGTAGAATTCCAAATTTTTTTCTTGTTCTGAAATTTGTCTCTGTATTCTCTGTCACACTTCAGGTCAATAATTTCTAGTTCCAACTCAGGACGAATCTCTTCAATATTCGCTGAATATGGAGAGGAGAACAGATCAAAATCACTGTCTAGTGCTGTCGGATCTTGAAAGCGTTGATCAAATTCTTCCTTAAGGGCAACTAAACTATTTTAATAACGTTCACAGTCTTTGTGAACATCTTGCATGGATGATAATTTAGGAAAATGAGCTAGATTTCCTGTTTCCAGCTGACTCACCCAAAGTGTCAATTTCATTTTAAAAGCTTGTATTCGATCTATGAAATGAGTAATTAGCAGATCTTTACCTTGTAGTAAAATGTTCAAAGCATTCAGATGGCTAGTTAAATCTGCTAAGAACGCGAGATCACATTCAAACGTGCGCGCGCATTTCCCCTCCCTCCCCTCCCTCCCTACTCCGCGACCTTGCACCTGCTCGCGAGTACGTGCCTGAGCAGACGCGAGTACTCGCGCTCAAAACCGGCCAGTTGTTAAGCCCTGCTCTACTGGATAGGGGCAGTGGACTGTGCTTGCGCGCGTTGATTGCATTATTTCGCGAGCGGCTCTGTAGGCCGTGCTACGCGTTATTTGGACAGTTTACGAGTACTGAAGGTGTCTACACGTCAGTGTGAAGAGTTATTTAGGAGCATTTTGCTATTGTGTACTGAAATTAGTAGTTGGTTGCGTGTCTGTGGGCTGTGTAACGTGGCCCTGGGCACGTCAGGATGGGTCTTTTGTATCAGTGTGATAGATATAGTCTACCTTTAAATAAGATGTTTCAAAATAAATAGAGTGCAGTCAATCCTTACTCTCCCCAGCAGCCCAGAGTAGGCTGACTTGTCTTGCCACCATTTTCGATAACCATCTTGGTTTATCCAGAATGAGATTTTCACTCTGCAGCGGAGTGTGCGCTTATATGAAACTTCCTGGCAGATTAAAACTGTGTGCCCGACCGAGACTCGAACTCGGGACGAGGTACTGGCAGAAGTAAAGCTGTGAGTACCGGGCGTGAGTCGTGCTTCGGTAGTTCAGTTGGTGGAGCACTTGCCCGCGAAAGGCAAATGTCCCGAGTTCGAGTCTCGGTCGGGCACACAGTTTCAATCTGCCAGGGAGTTTCATATCAGCCCACACTCCACTGCAGAGTGAAAATCTCATTCTGGAAACATCCCCCAGTCTGTGGCTAAGCCATGTCTCCGCAATATCCTTTCTTTCAGGAGTGCTAGTTCTGCAAGGTTCGCAGGAGAGCTTCTGTAAAGTTTGGAAGGTAGGAGACGAGGTACTGGCAGAAGTAAAGCTGTGAGTACCGGGCGTGAGTCGTGCTTCGGTAGCTCAGTTGGTAGAGCACTTGCCCGCAAAAGGCAAAGGTCCCGAGTTCGAGTCTCGGTCGGGCACACAGTTTTAATCTGCCAGGAAGTTTCATCTTGGTTTATGTCAGGAAACAGATGACAGTGTCCTCTGCTGCTGGCACTGAGTACTAGGCCTCGTGGAGAACCTTCGACCATAGATACTAGTAGACTGGCCTTGCTGTGCAGAAGCTATGGGGCTAGTGTGGCTCCAACATAAACCACGTGAGTGTTGGCAAAACGTGGCGGGATTTCAAATCAGCGGTCTGCCATCCTATGTTTGCATCGGATTTTCCCCACATTTCTCAACTGACTGCCAAACGCTTCCAACAAAAACTACTTTTTTATTTGTGATAAATTATGCCAGAACTACATTCAATTATAGTAAAATGTCGTTAAAATTCTTTTAAACGGTAAGAGTGGGCTCGTGTCAAAACTTTAAACATTGTATTCGCCACGTTTCGAGCTCTGGTCACTGATAAAAGAAAATGGGCTATGGGAATTATGTGTCAAAATTGTTTACTTTAGGAGCAGGTCCATTTTAGAGTATCAATTTTAGGTGCACTTCAAAGGTTCAGTTCCCACTATTTTTAGAAAAGTTTAAACTACCAGTTTAAAAAAAATGATATTTTAAATGAAAGGTGAGACTTTGCAGTTTCAGAAAATAATTTTGGAGCCTAGGTTTAAAAATGACAGACACTGTAAATACAAATTATAGATATACATTGTAAATAATAACTAACCTATCAAAACACTTCTCCGCGAAGTGCTTCGAGAAAAGGCGCGTATGTGCAAATGGCTTAAAGTTTTTCCGTTTCAGGGCCTGTATCCAAAGCTGCCTTCGGTTTTCATCCTTACGGAACCTACGAGTAGGAACGAGAAACGATTATACTTACTTCTGTAACCGAATTATCACAGATACTTTCCAAAATGTAATATGAGTCTGACTTTACAGGCATCACTTTCAACACTTTAATTTACGTGATACTCAACTTCAAGTGTAAAAAACATATAAAAGTCACTTCAGCAGATTTCAATAAACGCATCTGCACTATCATAGAAACACACGTGAAATGTAATGCCATTTCCCCGACAGAACGCTGAGTAACAGCCATAAGCGCAACACGAAACAACCATGTTTTGCCAACATTCGCGTGACTTCAGCCCAGAGATGTTGGAGCCACGAAAATGACGTCAGGGCCAGTCTATTATATTTATGGTCGAAGTGGAGAACACACCATTTGTCGCCATCATGGATAACTGTACTTGCATCATCAGCTGGTGTCACGGTGGCGTCCTCTGGCGGTGACGAAATATACTGAGCCAGGTGGGGTCTGGAGCTTGTGGTGAAGCCACTAGATCGCGCCATTTTAGATTATAGTACTTGGCGTCATCACCTGAGTCACTACAGCGCCCTCTCGTGGCATCGATGATAAGAACTAAGTCAGTTGAGCTACGGACTTAGTGGCGAATACACTTGGTGGTGGTTCCACTGCCTCTAATTGTTTTAATAAAGAGTGGTGTATGATTTAGACGGTTGATGATTAGGATGCAGAGTATTCTAGATGGATTATTATTTTGACAATTTGGAAGATGTTTGGCTATCTGGACATAAATGTATTGCTTTATTTACGAGTGGTTCGCATGTCTGTAGGCTGTGCAGTGCATTATTTTTGACAGTTTACAATTAGCAAGTGTGTGTGTAGAGCCTTATACATGAGTTATGTAGGAGTAGTTTGCAGGTCTGTATGCTGTGGGGCATGTCAGAGCGTGTGTTCTGTGATTTGTTGCAACAATTTCCTTAGGTTGGTGGCCAAAGTGCAAGCGACCTTTGTTTACTGTCAGAATTCAAACTCGGCGGCGGTTCCTGGGAAGAGGATGCGCTCTGAACCTTGAAAAGTAGTTGAAACTAGTTAGTTGAAAGTATAATGAACCCCTTTTCTTACCTATATGAATTTGAATCACGTGACTAATGCAGTAGCCAATAGGAGTGCAGCATTCTAGGGGTGGGCGGTGCTAGGTCATGAATTAACACTGCGCTGATAGTGGGAAAATGTGGAATTTCTCATTTGATCATTGAATACTGAAATTGTAAGTTGACTTATTGAATATGGTTAAAATTGAAATGGAATTAAGTACTTAGGTAATTGATAGGTTAGATGCGTGATGTGGGTGTTAGTTTAGTTAGCATATTTACAGAAGACTGTGTACGGCGTGTGTATGGAGGTGGCGGCCGACGGTGTTTGACGTAAGCAGTCGGACGCCTATGGGCCGGTGGTGGGGCACGTGTCCGTTGTAACGCGCGCGCACAAGAGATAGCAGATGATCTTATGTCATCACGCGACTTCACGGTAGCGCCCTCTGGTGGTCTCTATATGAACTAAGTCAGTTGGGCTCTGGAGCTCACAGTGAACCCACTGGGTGCAGTCATCTTGAATACTGGTACTTGTGTCGTGATGTGGTGTCACAGTGGCGCTCTCAGGTGGCGATGATATGAAATAAGTCAGTAGAAGTCCAAACCCAGTGACGAACACACATGCTTGAAACTGGTTAAATAATAAAGACGTCCATTTTTGCCGCCATTTTCTTGGTGTGACGCATTATCATATTGGAATTTTACTTCCTTCCATTTTTCTGGGTAAGGGGAGCGTGGCACTTTACCGCCAAATGTCAAATTTCCTGCCAAAATCCGCCATCTTGAATGACGTCATCGGCGCCATCTTGGATAACGGTATTTTGCCCTAGAAACCGCTTTGTCACAATACTTATGTCATCTTGACTGACGAGAGCTTCCAAGTGGACAGAATTCTAACATCTGATGGCATGAAACTCTTAATTCCTGTCTTCGTGTCTTCTTTTCTCCACTGCTCTCTTCTTTCGGCACAACTGGGCTGATCTCAGGAATTACTTTAGGAATTTTGATACAGTTTCTGCTTGTAGGTAGACTGATTTACATGGAAGGTATGTGTCTATAAGTTTCCAAAAATTTCTTGTCAATTGACTGAACTATGATGAAACAGTCAACTTATAACATTATTTGCTTATGGTCCATTTAAATTTTTATAATTTTCTTTTGCTTAAAAATTCCCTCATATTGTTTCCACCTTTTCTGTAGAAGTAAAGTAAAGTGTGCTACACTGGAGTTTGAAGTTCTTTGCATTGTATGTGAGTAATGTATATAAAATACTATGTAAATTGTTTATTATGTTAAACAATTTTCTGATGACATGTTGTACTTAAAAATATGTGTGTGTATAAATTGTTCATGTTGATGTGAATTTGACAATCTAAAAAATGGTCACGCTTAGGAACAATGTAAGAAGTATGGGTTGTGTAAAAGCCAATGTGCTTTTGTCTGAAAGTGGCTCTGGGGAGTGGAAAAGGTGGCAAGGGCGAATTGGCGCGCTTCCTAGAACAAGAGCGGGAAGTAAGTCACACAGTCTGTAGGCAGCAGTGATGGAGGCAACACCTCTGTGGAGTAGGAGGAGCTTTGCCTGCAAATTTGCACAAAAATGCCCCAGCTGAAGACAGCAAACAGCTTACGGCACAGCTGCGAGTTGTTGGGCTACTGTATCTGAGGCTGAACGACGCCCCGAAAAGAAATTGAGCACATACAGCAAGGTACTTGGAGGCCGTACTGTGGGTAGTGTAGCCGTCATAACGCTTCGCCACACCCAAGTCTACAACCACCAGATAAGATTTTTTTTTTTATTTTTCCTTTTGTACATCGTGAAGCATTAATTTAAATTGTATTTTAGTAATCATTCTTGAACTGGTCCACCCTATTATTCCAACTTAATCATACACCTGTAAATGTTTCCTTCCTGGTGTTTGATTAATCTGAATACCCCGTTTTACAGACTTGTGAAATGCCAAGTTAATATAAAGAAGCAACATTTAAATTGTTTTTGCGAAAACAATAAATAGGTTTTCTTAACTATTACAAAGTGTTATAGTAAGGCCGGCCGTTGTGGCCCAGCGGTTCTAGGCGCTTCAGTCTGGAACCGCGCGACCGGTACGGTCGCAGGTTCGGATCCTGCCTCGGGCATGGATGTGTGTGATATGTTTAGGTTCGTTAGGTTTAAGTAGTTCTAAGTTCTAGGAGATTGATGACCTCAGATGCTAAGTCCCATAGTGCTCAGAGCCATTTGAACGACTTTTTTTTTTGTTATAGTAAAAGTTTGCTTACGTAAAATTCAATCTCAGTGAAGCCAAGATATAAAAGTCTGTTAAATGATTATACAGAACTAGTTCAGAGAGTAATAGCTTTTGAAAGTAAATTCCATAAGAAAGAGGTTTCCTTGACATGAAATGTTCAGTATAAAAAGCGTGTGCTTTAATATCTAAATATTTTAGTATTTAAGTTTGATCCTGCAAAAAGGGTAACTCTGTTCAGATGGCTCTGAGCACTATGGGACTTAACTGCTGAGGTCATCAGTCCCCTAGAACTTAGAACTACTTAAACCTAACATACCTAAGGACATCACACACATCCATGCCCGAGGCAGAATTCGAACCTGCGACAGTAGCGGTCGCGCGGTTCCAGACTGAAGCGCCTAGAACCGCTCGGCCACTCCGGCCGGCCGGGTAACTCTGTTGATTACCTTTTCCAATAAACAGGACTATCCTCTCATTTGGTAACCAAACAAAATTATAGTAAGAGGGTTATACGTGGTAACATACAGACACGGTTTCTGTTATTTAGGTAAAAGCATACTACATTACAATAGTAGTGGTAGGGTAATAAACCGTCCTGTGAAAACGATACAACTGCCATCTAGCGGTGAATGGCAGGACTCTCTGAAACCACTGTTGTGCCCGGCGCGATGCAGCAACGTCCAGGCAGCGCTCGCAAACGCTCGGCTTCGTTTGATGAACCAAGAACGGGCGTAACGGCTTTCTGCACGGCGCGGCCAGTGTGGACGCGATCTAAGGTACTCACATATTACCTGTTTGCACGCTTTGAAAATAGGCAACATTTCGTGCACAGAAATTAGTATCTTGAAGTGCAACAACCTAAAAGTAGCAGCATTGCTCATAAACGTTGATGGATTCGTCAGCATCATACAGAAAGAGACACACATGTGTACGATCTTCTTCACATAGAGAAAATAGAGGATGGATGACATTCCTGAATTCCTTGCGGATGACTGCAGAAGATTTCGAAAAACTTCTACAGATGATTGGGGGACTCATTTCGAAAAACACAACAATATCATACTATCCATTTCTGATTTCCTCAGATCTGCAATTGTAATTTACACTCGCAATTCGCTGCGCATTTTTCGCACAGCTGGCAGGGAGTAACTTCATTTAGAAGTAACATAAGCAATCGTTTGAGAACAACTGCGCAGCAAAAAACAAGCGAAATCAAAATTAGTGGTTTTTAATTTTTTACTCAAGAAGTAACAAATTTTCTGAAGAGCTCCTTTAGCATGCAAGGCTGTTTTCTCGGTTTACTCGAGGAAAGATTTTTTTCAGCGTCGCATCACATGCCAACTTTCAGCTTTCTTTTTCCTTTGAGTGAAACTCATATACGGACACGATTCTTTGCGTGGCAGGGCGAATAAGTCTGTCATAAAGAGTCTGCGACAAATAATTGCAGCAAGAAGTCTGAACAATGAATCAGAGCGACAAGAAGAGTGCTGTCACAGGTGACATATCTACATGATGCAAGTTTTCCCTGGTTCATTTTATTTGTTGCCTTCAGACATGATCGACTTAGCGAGCCTCCATTACATTAAGTGCTACAAATTCAGCGATATACGCAGTCACACGCACGCATACACCGTTAAGGTGCATAGAATATTTACATTGGTTGTAAACATACTAATTACTTAAATGGTTTCACTTAGGCCTATATGAGACTGATCATATTACATTACCTAAGAATGTTCTCTGAATTTTATGGATAACTCCAAGCAGCAGCCTGTAAACGAATTGATCGCTACGCCAGGTATAGATACTTGTTATTGCGAAGCCAAGGTTGGTCGTTAGTTATCTTAGGAACTCCTCACAGAATAGAAGGAGTGATCCATGAGGAAACTATACAGTTTAGATTTGAAAGCGCGTTGATTACTTCTAGGATGTTATGATTCTTGTGGTAGTTTGCTGTAAACGGATGTAGCAGAATACTGCTTAAGACTAAAGGAGGTGCAATCCAAATGCAGACTGGATTTCTGCCTGCTATTAACTAAGTGAAAGCTGATAATTATTGGGAATAAGCTGCTATTGGTAACAAGAAACGACATTAAAGTATATATATACATACTGAGAGGCAAATGTGAGAATACCAAGACTAATGGACAAGGGTGTACAAGAGGTTCGCGAACTTACACGACTTATTGCTCGAATCGTCCGTTTCTGAAGAATGGGAAGAGTTACCCCAAAATATAATACCATACATCATTCCAACAGGGAATCATATAGCGCTCTTAGAAAAAAGTGTTCCGAGACTGTTACCTGAAATGCTCCTCCATGATACTGACAAGAGGGAGATTGAGTTAATAATTAAATCACTAAAGACCAAGAACTCTCATGGATATGACGGGGTATCTAGCAGAATACTGAAGTATTGTTCTATGTATGTTAGCCCAGTACTTAGCCATATCTGTAACTTTTCCTTTAGGAGTGGTCGGTTTCCTGATCGATTAAAATACTCGGTAGTGAAGCCACTTTATAAAAAGGGAGACATTGATAATGTTGACAATTTTAGACCTATTTCTATGCCATCGGTGTTTGCTAAAGTTATCGAGAAGGTTGTATATACAAGGTTACTGGAGCATTTAAATTCACATAATTTGCTGTCAAATGTTCAGTTTGGTTTTAGAAATGGTTTAACAACTGAAAATGCTATATTCTCTTTTCTCTGTGAGGTTTTCGACGGATTAAATAAAAGGTTGCGAACGCTAGGTGTTTTCTTTGATTTAACGAAGGCTTTTGACTGTGTTGACCACAAAATATTACTGCAGAAGTTGGACCATTATGGAGTAAGGGGAGTAGCTTACAATTGGTTCGCCTCTTATTTTAAGAACAGAAAGCAGAGGGTAATTCTCCGCAATATTGAGAGTGGTAGTGATGTTCAGTCCCAATGGGGCACTGTTAAGTGGGGCGTTCCCCAAGGGTCGGTGCTGGGGCCACTGCTGCTTCTTATTTATATAAATGATATGCCTTCTAGTATTACAGGTGATTCAAAAATATTTCTGTTTGCTGATGACACCAGCTTGATAGTGAAGGATCTTGTGTGTAATATTGAAACAGTAACAAATAATTTAGTTCATGAAATAAGTTCGTGGCTTGTGGAAAATAATTTGATGCTAAATCACAGTAAGACTCAGTTTTTACAGTTTCTAACTCACAATTCAACAAGAACTGACATTTTAATCAGACAGAATGGGCATGTTATAAGCGAGACGGAACAGTTCAAGTTCCTAGGCGTACGGATAGATAGTAAGCTGTTGTGGAAAGCCCATGTTCAGGATCTTGTTCAGAAACTAAATGCTGCTTTATTTACCATTAGAACAGTATCTGAAATAAGTGACACTTCAACACGAAAAGTAGTCTACTTCGCATATTTTCATACGCTTATGTCGTATGGTATTATTTTTTGGGGTAATTCTTCTGATTCAAAAAGGGTATTTTTGGCTCAAAAACGGGCTGTTCGAGCTATATGTGGTGTAAGTTCGAGAACCTCTTGTCGACCCCTATTCAAAAATCTGGGAATTCTGACATTGCCCTCACAGTATATATTTTCTTTAATGTCGTTTGTTGTTAGCAATATTAGCCTATTCCCAAGGGTTAGCAGCTTTCACTCAGTTAATACTAGGCAGAAATCAAATCTGCATGTAGAATGCAGTTCCTTGACTCTTGTGCAGAAAGGAGTGCAGTATTCTGCTGCATCCATTTTCAATAAGCTACCACAAGAACTCAAAAATCTTAGCAGTAGCCCAAACTCTTTTAAGTCTAAACTGAAGAGTTTCCTCATGGCTCACTCCTTCTATTCTGTCGAGGAGCTCCTGGAAGAGCTAAAAAATTAAGCAAATTCCAGTGTTACATTGTTGATTGTCTTCATTTAAACTTATGACTTGTCACCTGAATATGTTTTTTTTCTATATTTCATTTTATCTGTTTCTAATATCGTGTTATAATTTCATGTATTGACTCGTTCCATGACCATGGAGATTTCTCCTTAATTTGGTCCCACGGAACAATAAATAAATAAATAAATAAATAAAATAAGCGAATAAAAATAAGCAAAGTAGAGTACTATTCATGTCGAGCAATAATTTACTTCAGACATTGATCTAATACTAAAAATGGTAGCATTAAGTCTTCGAACAAGATCCTGAACATGGGTTTTCCACGACAGTTTGGTATCTATCTGAACATCTAGGAATTTGAACTGTTCAGTCGCTCTAAACATATGTGCATTCTGTGTAGTTAAAACGTCAGATTTTGTTGAATTGTGTGTTATAAACTGTAAAAACTGTGATTTGGAGTTAGTTTATTTTGTACAAGCCATGAATTCAGGTCTTGAACTGCACTATTTGAAATGGTGCCAACGTTGCACACAACATCCTTTACCACCAAGCTAGTGTCATCAGCAAACAGAAATGTTTTAGAATCACCTGTAATACAAGAAGATACATCATTTATATAAATATGGGACAGGAGTAGCCCCAGCACTGATCCCTGGGGTGCCTCCCATTTAACTCTGCCAACTCGGACCCTAGATCATAGCCAACTTTCTCAGAACTGTGAAGAACTACCTTTTTCTGCCTGTTCTTAAAGTAAGAGATAAGCCTATTATGAGCTATAACCCATATTCCATAATGGTCCTTAGTTTAATCAAAAAAGATGCCTAGTGTTCGAAACATTTTGTTTAATCGATCCAGTACTTCACAGAGAAAGGAGAATATAGATTTTTCAGTTGTTACGCGACGTCTAAACCCAAATTCTACATTTGACAGCAAATTATATGATTGAAATGATCAATTATCCTTTTGTAAACAGTCTTTTCGATAACTTTATCAAACACTGATGACATATAAACAGGTCTCCAATTGTCTACAGTATCCCTTTCTCCCTTTTTATAAAACGGCTTTACTACTGAGTACTTTAATCGTTAAGAAAACTGACCATTCCTAAAGGAAAAGTTACAAATATGGTTAAGTACAGTGCAGCACAGTACTTCAGTATTCTGCTAGATACTCCATTATATCTATGACAGTTCTTAGTCTTCAGTGATTTAATTACTGACTCAATCTCCCACTTGTCAGTATCACAGAGGAGTATTTTAGATATCAGTCTCAGATATCTATTTTCCAAGAGAGTTATATGATTGCTTGTAGAAACTAAGTGTTATTCCAACAGCTATGTTCAGAAAGTGATAGTTAAATATTCTACATATATACGGTTCGTCAGTAACAGAAACATTTCTGCTACACACTGACTTTATATCCTCGACCTTCTGCTCTTTAACGGACACTTCCTTCACGATTGACCATATGGTTTTAATTTTTTCGTTTGATTTAGCTATTCCATTTGCATAACACATACTCCTTGCCTTCTTAATAACATTTTAGCACCTTACAGTAATGTTTGTAATAGGCTACTGTAATTCTATTGTGACTACTTTCAATATAATTCCCACTTGGTTCAACCATCCAGGCTGTCTTTTACTGCTAAAACTCTTTTATGAACTTTCTGTTGGAAAGTAACTTTCTAGTAGCGTCAGACATGTGTCAAGGAAAGTATTATATTTCTAATCTATGTTATTAGCACTATAAACATCCTGCCACTCTTGTTACTTAACGAGGTTTAAAAAACTCTCTAATGCTACTGGAATAGCTTTTTTACACAGTTTGTCATTACATATAACAGTTGTTTGAGTACAAAAACCATTTAGTGTTAAAATTTGTGCATCGTGCTCTGAAAGGCCATTCAACCTTTTACTATCAAATGCCCATCTACTAATGTAGAATGAATAAAAAAATTGTCATTGGTTGTAGTACTTTTCCCCTGCATCCTGGTTGGAAGAAAATGCAGGCTGCATCACATCATATGAATTTGAGAGATCTTCCAATATCCTTTTCTTGCACAATCACACACAAAATTAACATTGAATTTACCACATACAACACATTTTTGGTACTTCACGCGGAGTGAAACAATAAACGTCTCTCGCCTGAGAAAAAAAAGACGGTCTGAAGTCAGAATTAGGGGACCTATGAATAACAGCCGGCCGGGGTGGCCGGGCAGCTCTATGCGCTACAGTCTGGAACCGCGCGACCGCTACGGTCGCAGGTTCGAATCCTGCCTCGGGCATGGATGTGTGTGATGTCCATAGGTTAGTTAGGTTTAAGTAGTTCTAAGTTCTAGGTCACTGACGACTTTAGAAGTTAAACCCCATAGTGCTCAGAGCCATTTGAACCATTCTTGAATAACAACAATTGGGAGTTACGTTTCACTAAATTCAACTGCCCTAGCACAACATTCAAATACCTGTTCAGTGCCAGTGATTTGACACATCTGCGGACTCAAATATGGAATACTGTTTTTCGCTTTCATGGCCACTTTCCCAATCTGCAAAGAACTTCTTGAAAAAGGAGCAAAGGAAGCCTCTGAACTGCCACATTATGTAAGTGGTGCAGTGATATACCAATGATGTCAGAGTCAACATCTATAAGCAGATCACTAACTTATCCGTCGACTCGCCTGACAACGTGTGGTTACGGTTAGGTACTTCACACACCTACTTGAAGGGTTAAAATACTGAGTGTTAGTATTTCAAAAATGTCATCTGCGATATGACTTCTTTGTCACCATATTAGCATTCGCAACACTATAAGTGCATAGAAAAAAGGTCTAAATGCGACTTTCATTGAAACAAAACTTGTATCGCTGGCCTGCTGTAATGCTATTGTAAATAGAATACTGCCATTCATCTGTATATTTTAAAATTTTTTGTTCCGTAATAATTTTGAAAAATTAAGCAAATACTATAACGAGAGTAAGCTATTGTTAAGTGTAGTTTATCTGTTTAAAATAACCTCTTTGGCATAGGTGGAATAAATGTATTAAAACATATTTTGTAAAGAGTTATGTAATATTTCTAGTGCAACTGTATTTAATTATGTCAATTTTGTATGTATATGCTGTCATGCAATTGTAGATGGTTCATACTTAGGGTTTTTGTAAGCAGAAGTCTAAATTGAAGAGGTGTAGGGGTCATAGGCAGAACGGAACTCCGAAAAGGTGGTGGTGCGTGCGAGTGAGAATTGGTGCGCAAGTGGCTCAGACAGTCGGTAGCTGCCCTGCAAGTGGTGAACACGCATTACGTTGGTCAAGCACTAGAGGCCCCGAATTTACCTGCAAGACTGCTTCTACATGATTGGCGCAGTACGGCAATAAATTAATAGCTCAAAAATTTGCAATTTTATCGTCGGCAACAAGAGGAAGACAGAGCTATGTACATCAAGAGCCATACCTGCGCAATGTTACTGCGCAGCACCGCCTCACGCCCCCTTCGACATCAGTAACAGGCAAAGTACTTTATTTAGAAGTGTATCACAGTATGAACCACCCATCTTCAGTCTGCGGAATACAAGTGTTAAATGTACCTTTGTGTTTAACTGTAATCTTCCTATTTCATTTACCTCAGTATGGTCCTTACCTAAACGAATTTATTCCGAGTATCCTGGTGTTTATTGAACCTTGAATAATAGTAAATTACTGGCAATAGTACTGTTTTGGTAGCAAATTCGGAAAATCATTATTAAATACTAAAGTTTGCACGTATCAGTTTAAGGGCCACCGCTTTGCATGACCATGAGCATACGTTTTCAAAAGCATTTCTGAAAATAAAGTAACATAATTGTTTAACTGCAACAATCTTAACAGTAATTGTTCGTGTTGCTTCTCCATGTCAAAGAAAACCAGACAAATATTGGTGTTAGTAAAACGTTAACAAATAACAGTCCTAAAGAAATGCAATTTAGTCGTGTTAAATAATAGTTTTGGTCATATGAATGATAGCTATAAGTTTAATATATTTTTTTGTATCCTTGTTGAAACATATGTGTGTCTTCTTTAAATAATCTCTGAAGTATAGTGATAAATTCCATAAGTAACAGAAAGTAGGATTAATAGTACTTACTGCCAAGTGATTGTAGTAAATGGAAGTTAAGTGGTTGTGCTTAAATTACGTAGTAAGTGAAAGTGGTTATTTATTCAGTGTCGAAAATTGACTTCATCTTTTTGTGTAGACTCTGTGCCCGATATGGGCTGGCGGTCGTTTTATTAAGCGAAGCAGTTTATTGTTATAACAGGCTTTGTCTGATAAAAGGTTTCCAAAAGTAATTATTCTCACTGCTTTTCCCACAAACTGTATGATTCGGAGAAAAGTAGTTCGATACTTTACCATTAGGTTGAACACGGTCAAAATCTCTCTCCTTGAGTCGATGGTTTGGAGTGTTAGTGCTACGTAATTTTGTGGTGGTGTTCCTGCCGCTACTTACTACACAGTTCTGACATTCCGAATCGCGGATCTTCCGTCTTTACAGTGGTAGAACATAAACGTTCTGATACCGTATTGACGAGAACGCGAAAGTCCCATTGCACTGCGTTCTTACACGCTTTTGGGCTCTAGTTCAGTAGAGTAGTGTCCCACGGAAAGCAGAAGTTAGGGCGACGCACAGTAGTCACCTCCTGACCACGACACCGCTGCGACAGTAGAACCACGCGCCTGTCCTACGCTGACTCCGCCGCCGCCGCAGCCGTGTGCAGAGGGCAGCCCGCCTGGTGGCTTCCGGCGCCACTCAGCCGCCAGATGCACAATTAGCGCCGTGTTTGCTCTGCTCTCAGAACACAATTAACCGGGGAGTCGTTGGCGGTCGGGCCGCCCCCACAGAGCCACCAGCCACCGGCGGCCGCCGTCTAAGTGCCGGCGCCGGAAGCAATTTAACGAGTTAGCTACTTACCGGCCGCGACACTCAGACGCGCCGCCGCCTCCGTTTCCTGGCCAGCGATTCGTTTCTGCAAGTGATACTAATTTCGTTACGAACCGCCACGTACAATGAGGTTCCAAAAGTCATGGGACAACGACATGCACGTATACAGATGGCGGTACCATCGCGTACGCACGTACAGAAGGGCAGTGCTTTGGCGGGGCTGTCATTTGTAATCAGACGGTTCATGTGATAAGGATTATTGTTGGACGACAAGAATTAACAGACTTCGAACGCGCTGAAGTTAGACGAATGGGACATTCTGTTTCGAAAATTGTTAGTGAATTCGATATTCCGAGATCCGTAGTGCAAAGAGTGTGTCGAGAATACCAAATTTCAGTCCGCTCAGTGACCGATGGCTTTCACTTAACGACCGAGAGCAGCAGCGATTGCGTAGAGGTATCAGTGCCAATGGACGACCAGCACTGTAAAATAACGGCAAAAAGCAATGTGGGACGTAAGACGGTGCGGTGAAATTTGGCGATAGTGGGCTATGGCAGCAGACGACCGACGCGAGTGCCTTTGCCAACACCACGACATCGCCCTCAGCGCCCCAACCCCAATAACTGAATGGACCATTTGCAGCCATTAGTGGACTTGTCCAATGAACCGATAATTGACCGAGCGAGGTGGCGCAGTGGTTAGACACTGGACTCGCATTCGCGAGGACGACGGTTCAATCCCGCGTCTGTTCGACCCTAGACGACTGTACAACAGTGGCCTGGTCAGACGAGTTCCGATTACAGTTGACAAGATCTGATGGTAGGGCTCGAGTGGGGTAAAGACCTCACGAAGCGATGGACCCAGGTTATCAACAAGGCACTGTGGATGTAGATGGTGGCTCCAGAATGGGGTATGCTGTATTTACGTGGGAAGGACTTGCTCCTCTTGTCCAATGAACCGATAATTGACCGAGCGAGGTGGCGCAGTGGTTAGACACTGAACTCGCATTCGGGAGGACGACGGTTCAATCCCGCGTCCGGCCATCCTGATTTAGGTTTTCCGTGATTTCCCTAAATCGCTCCAGGCAAATCCCGGCATGGTCCTTTCAAAGGGCACGGCCGACTTCCTTCCCCGTCCTTCCCTAATCCAATGAGACCGATGACCTCGCTGTCTGGTCTCCTTCCCCAAAACAACCACCCCAACCCCAATAACTGAATGGACCATTTGCAGCCATTAGTGGACTTGTCCAATGAACCGATAATTGACCGAGCGAGGTGGCGCAGTGGTTAGACACTGGACTCGCATTCGCGAGGACGACGGTTCAATCCCGCGTCTGTTCGACCCTAGACGACAGTACAACAGTAGCCTGGTCCGACGAGTCCCGATTATAGTTGATAAGATCTGATGGTAGGGCTCGAGTGGGGTAAAGACCTCACGAAGCGATGGACCCAGGTTATCAACAAGGCACTGTGGATGTAGATGGTGGCTCCATAATGTTGTATGCTGTATTTACGTGGAAAGGACTTGGTCCTCTTGTCCAATGAACCGATAATTGACCGAGCGAGGTGGCGCAGTGGTTAGACACTGAACTCGCATTCGGGAGGACGACGGTTCAATCCCGCGTCCGGCCATCCTGATTTAGGTTTTCCGTGATTTCCCTAAATCGCTCCAGGCAAATGCCGTGATAGTTCCTTTCAAAGGGCACGGCCGACTTCCTTCCCCGTCCTTCCCTAATCCAATGAGACCGATGACCTCGCTGTCTGGTCTCCTTCCCCAAAACAACCGCCCCAACCCCAATAACTGAACGGACCATTTGCAGCCATTAGTGGACTTTATGTTCCCAAACAACTATGGATGACAATGTGCCATGTCACCGGGACACAGTCGTTCGTGATTGGTTTTTAGAACATTCTGGACAGTTCGAGCAAATGCCTTTTCCACACAGGTCTCCCAACATGAATCCCATAGAACGTATTTGGGCCATAAACGAGAGGTCAGTTGGTGCACAACACCCTGCGCAGACAACGCTTTCACAATTATGGACGGCTATAGAGGCAGCATGGCTCAGTATTTCTGTAGGGGACTTCCAACGACTTGTTGAGTCCTCGCCACGTCGAACTGCTGCACTACGCCGCGCAAAAGGCGTTCCAACACGACAGTAGACAATGTCCCATGACTTTTGTTACCTGAATGTATTTCGTTGAGTCCCACGAGTACAGTCACCCCACCTCTGCTTCACCTTGATTGTGTCGGAGACACCTGTGCATCTTGTACTACTCAGGGAATACGCACTATGAGGCGCCTAATTTCAGGCTAGTAATGATAAGAATTTCAGCATGGATTCCGTCCATATCTTTCAACTACTTGTAACACAGCAAATTATTCTGGGTCCTTACACCTTGCAGTGGAGAAAGCGTCCTTGCTGTGTGACCTGCCGCGTAGTCGGGAGGAGAACAGTTTTACTTGTCCTCACATCAGCGCAACTGACGCTGTGGCAACTAGGGCAGCGTGCTGGACTCGCACCCGACCGATTTCAATACGCACATTCCCAACTAATGGAGAGAAAGGGTATTAAAATTTACACGATGTTTTTTACACTCGATGTACCCACTTATTTTTGTAATACATTTTAAAAATATTTGTTTGTTATTTTCAGTACGGCCGACACTCCGCGGCTCGTGGTCTTGCGGTAGCGTTCTCGCTTCCCCCACACACGGCGTCCCGGGTTCGATTCCCAGCGGTGTCAGGGATTTTCTCTGCCTCGAGATGACTGCGTGCTGTGTGTCTATCATCATTGACTGGCAAGCCGCCGAAGTGGCGTCAGCTAAGAAAGACTTGCAATTTCGGCGGCCGAACGACGATCATTTCATTTTTAGTACGTTTCTGACACACACAATTTTACCTAAAACCAGTAACACCTTTTCAAGTACCGCAAAGCAGAGCTAAAGCTTCTAGTGTACACAGTTGCAGTCTCATCTCGAATCATTGCCATAAAGATTAGTTCATGTAAACTGTTTTCCTAGTAATTTATTTGCTGTCATTACCATACCTTGCTGACGTTATAATAACCGCTTTCAAAATGTTATTTATGATTTCTTGTCTGAAGGTTGTGGAGACAATTAGAGAGTGTACGGCGGACATACGTTAAGTCTAGATTTTTTATATTTTTAATGCTATGTAAAATGTAAGCGTGGGAAAATTTTTGTAAAGCCATAAATCCTGTAATGTATATTACGTGTGCCCAGTATGCACATTCTGTATAATTCAACCAAAAGAAATGTTAGGCGTTAAATCAATTAATATCTCATTTCTGGGGACAATTCAAACTTTATTCATCCACATTAATTTTGGTGTCGTAAATTTAGAGTGTCTTTTATAAATTGCTTACTGTAATTTTGTTGGATGAGTTAGGGATTACAGCGAGTATATGAGAGGTGGAGCTATTTTGATTGTCTGCCTAAATCATCAGCCAATAGGAATTAAGCGTCTTCCATGCTTTGTGTAGTGCTTTGTGCTACAAAAGCCAGTGTCTCTAGGAGTCGCTTCAGAACTATCTTATTGTGCAGATCAGTGTGAAATTGCACCACAGATATTTTCGTTAAGATGAAGAACATCTTCCATCCGGTCTGTTCTTTTATCGTCTTTGCAAAACGACTATAGTTTTGAATGTTTTGGTGAAACTTCGGAAGAAACTTTGGAAGTTTTAAGTGACTTGCCTTTTTGAAGTTATTGTCGTGTGAACTATCTCCTTGTACTTAATACTCTGCTGGCATGTTTCCTGAACATCTAAGAACATTTAGGCAAGTATTTATTTCTAAGAAGACCGCTGATCGACTTGCTGCAGTAACTCCAGTAACTTGTGAATAGCAGTGGGTCAGTGACTGTATCGAATGTGAAAATTATTCGTGTTGGACTTGGGATCTTATGGCTGCTTTCGTGTGAAACATTGTAGTACAATCAGTAGCTAACTTGCACCAGTAACAGTTCTAAGAGTAAGTGCGGACTTGGTAGCCATTTAAAACTTGTTTTGGAGTAAATAAAGCCTAGTTAATTGAACTTTAATCATTTTCAAGCAAGTTATTTAATATCCCGACTGGCGAAAATTTTTATGAACTTCGTGAATTCTGCTTCTCATCTTGATCACTGTTCATGATTAGAGTATGTACGAGTGAATCAAGAGTAGTAGTACGTGCTTTTCCACATAACAACTGGATTAAGATAGCGAGATGCGCTGTCATGTGCACTGTTTAATCTCGCCCTGGAGAAAGTAGTAACAGAGAGCAAAGTTGAAGAATGTAACGGGCTACGAATAGAAGGTGGCAGGTTTGACATGTTTCCCTAAGTAGGCAACATAGCGAACAAGTTATTGGGCATTTGTACAGAAAGGTCGGAATAGTAACAGTACTACTCATAAAAAAGATGTATGCAAATAGGATCTTGAAAGGAGGGTATAAGATGAACATCAATAAAAGCAAAACGAGGATAATGGAATGTAGTCGAATTAAGTCGGGTGATGCTGAGGGAATTAGATTAGGAAATGAGACACTTAAAGTAGTAAAGGAGTTTTGCTATTTGGGGAGCAAAATAACTGATGATTGTCGAAGTAGAGAGGATATAAAACGTGGACTGGCAATGGCAAGGAAAGAGTTTCTAAAGAAGAAAAATTTGTTAACATCGAGTATAGATTTAAATGTCTGAAAGTCGTATTTGTATGGAGTGTAGCCATGTATGGAAGTGAAACGTGGACGATAAATAGTTTAGACAAGAAGAGAATAGAAGCTTTCGAAATGTGGTGCTACAGAAGAATGCTGAAGATTAGATGAGTAGATTACATAACTAATGAGGAGGTATTGAATAGCATTGGGGAGAAGAGGAGTTTGTGGCACAACTTGGCTAGAAGAAGGGACCGGTTGGTAGGACATGTTCTGAGGCATCAAGGGATCACAAATTTAGCATTGGAGGGCAGCGTGGAGGGTAAATATCGTAGGGAGAGACCAAGAGATAAATACACTAAGCAGATTCAAAAGGATGTAGTTTGCAGTAAGTACTGGGAGATGAAGAAGCTTGCACAGGATAGAGTAGCATGGACAGTTGCATCAAACCAGTCTCAGAACTGAAGACCTCAACAACAACAATGCAAATAGGCAGTGCTAAATGTGCACATGTGCACTTAACACTTAACGAACACTGGTTCAAGTCTCTTGATCATCTGGAAGCTAATACAAGTGTTAGTGAAATACCCATTGATGTAACTGAAAAACTTTCTGCTGGCTCCAGATGTATCTACGGCCTCAGAAACACGTTCAAGTCTGAAGCTATATTATGCAAAAATGATATACAATGCCATTATATGCCCCATTGTCCTCCATGGTTCTGAAGGCTGCACATTAACTGAAAGAGACCTGCAGAATCTTCAAATATCTCAAAGAAAGGCAATAAAGAAAACATGGGCTGCAGCGAGAGATGGCGATGCTTCGAGAACAAAAAAGAATAATGAAATTTATGAAAACAATAACCAGCTCAAATTTTTACAATATCAGAAGAGCATGGGCGGTTTAACTAAACCGTATGACAGAGTGCCGACTTCGTAAGAAATCTTTCATTGTCCACAGAACAAAAATAAGAGTTTTATAGACCAAGAAAAAAGATGGGTATATAGCAAAACGAAAGATGCGGAAGCTTTGAATGCAGTCCACCGGGAGGAACAGCAACAGATAGAATGCACAGGAGACTGATTAATGACTCAGTGCATGATTTACAGGGCCTGTGGCCACTGAATAAATACACTACTGGCCATTAAAATTACTACAGCACGAAGATGACGTGCTACAGACGCGAAATTTAACCGACAGGAAGAAGATGCTGTGATATGCAAATGATTAGCTTTTCAGAGCATTCACACAAGGTTGGCGCCAGTGGCGACACCTACAACGTGCTGACATGAGGAAAGTTTCCAAACGATTTCTCATACACAAAAAGCAGTTGACCGGCGTAGCCCGGTGAAACGTTCTTGTGATGCCTCGTGTAAGGAGGAGAAATGCGTACCATCACGTTTCCGACTTTGATAAAGGTGGGATTGTAGCCTATCGCGATTGCGGTTTTTCGTATCACGACATTGCTGCTCGCGTTGGTCGATATCCAATGACTGTTAGCAGAATATGGAATCGGTGGGTTCAGGAGGGTACTACGGAACGCCGTGCTGGATCCCAACGGCCTCGTATCACTAGCAGTCGAGATGACAGGCATCTTATCCGCATGACTGTAACGGATGGTGCAGCCACGTCACGATCCCTGAGTCAACAGATGGGGACGTTTGCAAGTGCAACAACCATTTGGACGAACAGTTAGACGACGTTTGCAGCAGCATGGACTATCAGCTCGGAGACCATGGGTGCGGTTACCCTTGACGCTGCATCACAACAGGAGTGCTTGCGATGGTGTACTCAACGACGAAGCTGGGTGCACGAATGGTAAAACGTCATTTTTTCGGATGAATCCAGGTTCTGTTTACGGCATCATGATGGTCGCATCCGTGTTTGGCTACATCGCGGTGAACGCACATTGGAAGCGTGCATTCGCCATCGCCATACTGGCGTATCACCCGGCGTGATGGTATGGGGTGCCATTGGTTACACGTCTCGGTGTCCTCTTGTTAGCATTGACGGCACATTGAACAGTGGACGTTACATTTCAGATTTGTTACGACCCGTTGCTCTACCCTTCATTCGATCCGTGTGAAATCCTACATTTCAGCAGGATGATGCACAGGCCTTTCAGGATACATATAATGTTCGACTGCTGCCGTGGCCAGCACATTCTCCAGATAAAGGGTGAGCTTATGGCAACGTCCAAACGCAATGGGCCATTTCTGTCACGTCTCCAGGCCGACACAAGTTACGGCGCTGTTTCCGTACAACCGACTAGCATACCCACAATACTTATCTGCCATGACTCACAGTGCACCACAGCGATCGGTGTGATCTGTTAAGGTGGAGACTAACATGTTATCCTTACACCAGGACAAATACCTCGTCCAGCAGTGTCTCCCAGCGATCGACGGCGACCGTTTTGCGCTGCACGTGGCCTGCAAAAGTCATCGAGCTTTTTCTTTATACACAAAAATTAATACACGATGACATCCACTTGGTTTTTATATATTTGTCTGGCACTTGTTGTCCCAGAAGTAACTTAAAAATATTTTCCATCCTCCCGACCTGACCACGATTTTCGGTGGGTTTTCTTTGGTTGTAAGGCAGTTACTAGAACTAAAACTACCCTACAAAATATTCTCAACTGGGACTTCCTATGCCTCACGACAAGTTCACCTGGGTTTTTGTGGAAAGACTCTGACTCTAAAAATGGGCAGAACTCGAGCAGCTTTTACCAGCCTTACAGGTAGAGAATGAAAAGAATTAAGATAAGAACTAGACGGGCATTGAACAGAGGCTTACGCAACAAAGACTGTCGCGATTCCCTAATTTCATTTATTTGTGAAAGCCAGACATTTAAAATAGTTCTTTACACGAGAGTTTAGCCTTCTTTGCGAGATATCCCGTTATATAACTGTTTCATAAAGATCGATTGCACACTAGCGTTTTCCTCCTTTTTGTACGTTGCATTGAATATCTGAAGTCACTGAAACAAAATTTCATAAAGGCTTAACTTATGGAGGTTTATTTCTTTTTTCCGCAACATGCATGTGCTGAACTCTTTTTATAATTGAATATATACACTACCCGAGGAAGGAGAGCAGTAAACGAAATGTAACTTCACCGGTTGAGAAACTGTGTGATGTTATTTCAGTGATTACAAAATCACATTAAATTTACAAATAACTTGACAGTACGAGATAAGTGGTTATCAGAACGGCGCTGCACCTTCTCTCGCCAGATATACCTTGAATTCAAAGAAATAGTGTCGGCAGCAACTGAGAAATTTAGCAAATAAATTAACAAACGACTGATCTGATCCTCCTTGGTACACAAAACGGGTTAGAACATTGTTGCAGAAACAACGAAAAAGCATGCCAAATTCAAACAGACGCAAAATCTCCCAGGCTGGCGATCTTTTACAGAAGCTCGAAATTTATAGCGGACTTCAATGCGAGACGCTTATAATTGTTTCCATAACGAAATTTTTTCTCGAAACCTGGCACAAAATTCAAAGACATTCTGCTCGTATGTGAAGTACGCTAGAGGCAAGACACAATCAATGCCTCCCCTGCGCGATAGCAATGGAGGTACTATCGAAGACAGTGCTGTCAAAGCTGAGTTACTAAACACAGCCTTTCGAAATGCCTTCACAAAAGAACACGAAGTAAATATTTCAGAATTAGAGTCAAGAACAGCTATCAACATGAGCAATGCAGAAGTAGATATCCTCAGAGTAGTGAAGCAACTTAAATCGCTTAATCTTGTGGTCCAGACTGTATACGAATTAGGTTCCTTTCAGAGCATGCTGATGCAATAGCTCCATACTTAATAATCATACACAACCGTTCGCTCGATGAAAGGCCCGTACCCAAAGACTGGAAAGTTGCACAGGTCACACCAATACTCAAAAAAGGTAGTAGGAGTAATCCACTAAATTACAGGCACGTATCATTAACGTCGATATGCAGCAGGATTTTGGAACATATACTGTGTTCGAACATTTCCAGTCACACACAGTCAACACGGATTTAGAAAACATCGCTCTTGCACACAAAATTATCTCTTTACTCGCATGAAGTGTTGAGTACTATTGACAGGGAATATGAAATTGATTAAATATTTCTGTATTTCCAGAAGGCTTTTGATATTATACCACAAAAGCAGATTGCAGCAAAATTGCGCGCTTATCGAATATCGTCTCAGTTATGTGACTGGATTCGTGATTCATTGTCAGTGAGGTCACAGTTCGTAGTAACTGACGGGAAGTCATCGATTAAAACAGAAGCGATTTCTGACGTTCTCCAAGATAGTGTTACAGGTTTTTGCTGTTCCTTAATTATATAAATAATTTGGGGGCTATTTAACCAGCCGTCTTAGGTAATTTGGGGATGACGCTGTCGTTCATCGACTGGTAAAGTCGTCAGAAGATCGAAACAAATTGGAAAACGATTTAGAAATGATATGTGTATGGTGCGAAAATTGGCAATTGATCCTAAATACAGAGAACTATGAGGTCTTCCACATGAGTACTAAAAGAAATCCGTTAAACTTCAGTTACATGATAAATAAGTCGAATCAAAAGACCGTAAATTCAACTAAATACCTACGAATTACAATTACGAACGACTTAAATTGGAAGGAACACATAGAAAATGTTGTGGGGAAGCCTAACCAAAGAGTGCGTTCTATTGGCAGGACACTTAGAAAATGTAACAGATCTACTAAGGAGAGAGCCTACACTATGCTTGTCCGTCCTCTTTTAGAATACTGCTGCGCGGTGTGGGATCCTTCCCAGGTAGGATTGACGGAGCACGTGAAAAAAGTTCAAAGAAGGGCAGCACGTCTTGTATTACCGTTAAATAGAGGACAGAGTGTCACTGAAATTATACAAGATTTGGGATGGACATCATTAAAACAAAGTTGTTTTTCGTTGCGGAGGTATCTTCTCACGAAATTCCAATCACCAGCTTTCTCCTCCGAATGCAAAAATATTTTGTGGACACTGACCTACGTAGGGAGAAACGATCACCATGATAAAATAAGGGAAATTAAAGCTCGTACGAAATGATATAGGTGTTCGTTCTTTCCGCACGCTATACGAGACTGGAATAATAGAGAATTGTGAAGGCGGTTCTATGAACCCTCTGCCAGGCACTTAAACGTGATTTTCAGAGTATCCATGTAGTGTAGATGTAGATAAGTGCACTGAATAGGCTGGTAAGGGTGTCATAAAGCTGTTGTATCCTCAACCGTAGCAATCTGGCCCACAACTGTGGTAACTGGTCCTTGATATAATGGATGCTGACACCGGAACAGAGTTGATGTCAGAGATGGTACAAGTTCTATCGGGGTCAGATCTATGGATCGTGCTGGCAACCGAAGTACCTTAACATTACACAACAGTTCATAAAAGACACGTACCATACACGGACGAGCATTGTTTTGTTGAAAAATGGCACTACGGTACGTTCGCATTAGATGAAACACATGGCGGCCCAGATTGTCCAGGACAAACCACTGTGCTGTCAGTGTCACCTCAGTCACTACTGAAGTCATACCTGACGGCTCCCCAGACTATAACGATAGAAGCAACACAGCTCTGCCATTGCAAAGCTTCGGAAGAATGGGTCCTCTTCCCACATTGCCACTGTAGTTGCCGACGATGATCATCCAAGCAGTGTAAAATAGTAGTCCATCCTTGCACACATTGCGACGCTCTTCATCATCAGTCCATGCGTTCCAGTCACGGCAGCTCTCCAAAAACAGTCGATCTTTTTGTGGTGTTGACGGCAGCCTACGCAAGGGACGGCAATCCCCTAGTCCGGCAGCAGCTACTTTCGGCCAATTGTGTAGGATGACACAAAATATTTCAGGGAATCCAATGGTTGTTGGTAGAAGGCAGGCGCAAAGGTGAATGGGCTACAATGTGCTTGGTGCACAATACGGCGAACCTCTCTGGTGGTGGTCAGACGTGGTGGACCAGAACAATGAAGAGTGTGCCTAACCTCATGTTGCCTTGCAGTCCTACACGGGTCCTTGTCACCTTGTAATGCCCGACAAATCTTGATGTTAAACGATTTGACCAGCCAGCCTAACGGAGACCTGCAAAAGAGGCCGCTTTTCAAACTCTGTCAGGTGCTGATAATGCTGTCTCGCATGTCTACACGGCATCTCTGTGTCCTTCACGGTGATCATTCAGCACCTGACTATGTTCACGCCCCTTATTACCCTACCATGCCCGATAATAACACTAAACACGGGATCAACACGAATACACTCCGAAGGACGTTCTACTGTACCTGTCACAGAGAACACCAATTCTAATAATTCACATACCTGTCGAAGGGGGTACGTGTACGATGCTGCACTGGCATCCGATCATGACTCCTGGATACTTTTCGTCAGGTAATATATGTAACTGTTTCTCCAACTAACATAATTCAAACTTGTCTGCAGTACTTACGGATGAAATAGATTCTTAATGTTCCGAAAATTACGTTTTTTTCAATGTTAAAAAACTCCCATTTTATTCTGTGTTTTCTTTAATTATCTAAACTCCAATTATTCAATAGCCACTTGTCACACATTAATACAAGAAATAATTCTTGTAATAACTTCATTGGAGCTACGTGGTGTTTTAATACAGAAAATTTGAAACGTGGACAGAAATACGTACGACAAGCCCGAAAATGCTGGGGAAAGTAGCCATAGCAGTTCGCCGTTGGAGTAACGGCGAACTGCTATGGCTACTTTCCCCAGCATTTTTGGGCGTGTTGTACGTATTTCTACATTTGAAAGAGTTCTCTAACGTACCGTACTCAGTTTATATGGCAGGTCACCCAGACCGTGACTCTCCTTCCACTGTCGGCCCATTCCACTATTACAATAGTCCCTTTCATGGGATATTGTTACCCTCATTAGTTAGTTTTTTATTAACACAGTAATTGTTTGAGTGATAATGAATAACAATTGCTTTTCAATTCTGTAGTCGTGATACAGTGGCTCGTGTTGTTTTCCCGTGACCACCACGTGAAAGATACGGCTTCGCACACTGGTTTCCATTCAAGCCATGAACTACAGAACGCCCTCTACACAGCTTAGAAGTTAGTATTAGTGCAGTTTAAGCTTGCTCGGTCTCCGTAGTCCTGATATGCAGTTGAGCCCATGTTCGGCAATATAATTTTTGAAGCCTATTTTTTTATTCCCATGTAATGGATGAAGGTAACATGTACTAAAATTTTGTTTCTGTACTTGTTGAAGAAAATTATGCTACGGACCTTGATTTTTTAGCGATCATTTCATTACTATAGTCAATACTGTAAAACTTCTGTCAAAGTTGACTCTTAACAGATACATTCACATAGCAAGGAAAAAAAGCATTAAACTGAAACAAAAATTTTAGATCACAACCCACTTAAGCCATGAATAGACAGACTGTCCATGTGAGCAGAGTGCTCTTACTCTTGGAATCACTAAGTCGTATATGGTAACCAGTGGTACAAGTTTTTACCATTTCTCGAATTACCAGCAAATGACAGTACGACCTGCTTTTATGGACAACGACTTATGGAGACTGTCTCGAAATTGGTTAAAAATTACTGCAAGGCATACTAATGCATCGTATTACGAACTTATTAAGTTTAAACCGCTACAGTGAAAAAATATCTCTATGGGTTATAAATTAAAGTTGTTGTTGTTGTGGTCTTCAGTCCTGAGACTGGTTTGATGCAGCTCTCCACGCTACTCTATCCTGTGCAAGCTTCTTCATCTCCCAGTACCTACTGCAACCTACATCCTTCTGAATCTGCTTAGTGTATTCATCTCTTGGTCTCCCTCTACGATTTTTACCCTCCACGCTGCCCTCCAATGCTAAATTTGTGATCCCTTGATGCCTCAAAACATGTCCTACCAACCGATCCCTTCTTCTAGTCAAGTTGTGCCACAAACTTCTCTTCTCCCCAATCCTATTCAAAACCTCCTCGTTAGTTACGTGATCTACCCACCTTATCTTCAGCATTCTTCTGTAGCACCACATTTCGAAAGCTTCTATTCTCTTCTTGTCCAAACTAGTTACCGTCCATGTTTCACTTCCATACATGGCTACACTCCATACAAATACTTTCAGAAACGACTCCCTGACACTTAAATCTATACTCAACGTTAACAAATTTCCCTTCTTCAGAAACGATTTCCTTTCCATTGCCAGTCTACATTTTATATCCTCTCTACTTCGACCATCATCAGTTATTTTACTCCCTAAATAGCAAAACTCCTTTACTACTTTAAGTGTCTCATTTCCTAATCTAATTCCCTCAGCATCACCCGATTTAATTTGACTACATTCCATTATCCTCGTTTTGCTTTTGTTGATGTTCATCTTATATCCTCCTTTCAAGACACTGTCCATTCCGTTCAACTGCTCTTCCAAGTCCTTTGCTGTCTCTGACAGAATTACAATGTCATCGGCGAACCTCAAAGTTTTTACTTCTTCTCCATGAATTTTAATACCTACTCCGAATTTTTCTTTTGTCTCCTTTACTGCTTGCTCAATATACAGATTGAATAACATCGGGGAGAGGCTAAAACCCTGTCTCACTCCTTTCCCAACCACTGCTTCCCTTTCATGCCCCTCGACTCTTATAACTGCCATCTGGTTTCTGTACAAATTGTAAATAGCCTTTCGCTCCCTGTATTTTACCCCTGCCACCTTCAGAATTTGAAAGAGAGTATTCCAGTTAACATTGTCAAAAGCTTTCTCTAAGTCTACAAATGCTAGAAACGTAGGTTTGCCTTTTCTTAATCTTTCTTCTAAGAAAAGTCGAAAGGTTAGTATTGCCTCACGTGTTCCAACCTTTCTACGGAATCCAAACTGATCTTCCCCGAGGTCCGCTTCTACCAGTTTTTCCATTCGTCTGTAAAGAATTCGCGTTAGTATTTTGCAGCTGTGACTTATTAAACTGATAGTTCGGTAATTTTCACATCTGTCAACACCTGCTTTCTTTGGGATTGGAATTATTATATTCTTCTTGAAGTCTGAGGGTATTTCGCCAGTCTCATACATCTTGCTCACCAGATGGTAGAGTTTTGTCATGACTGGCTCTCCCAAGGCCATCAGTAGATCTAATGGAATGTTGTGTACTCTCGAGGCCTTGTTTCGACTCAGGTCCTTCAGTGCTCTGTCAAACTCTTCACGCAGTATCTTAGCTCCCATTTCGTCTTCATCTACATCATCTTCCATTTCAATAATATTGTCCTCAAGCACATCGCCCTTGTATAAACCCTCTATATACTCCTTCCACCTTTCTGCCTTGCCTTCTTTGCTTAGAACTGGGCTGCCATCTGAGTTCTTGATATTCATACAAGTGGTTCTCTTCTCTCCAAAGGTCTCCTTAATTTTCCTGTAGGCAGTATCTATCTTACCCCTAGTGAGACAAGCCTCTACATCCTTACATTTGTCCTCTAGCCACCCCTGCTTAGCCATTTTACACTTCCTGTCGATCTCATTTTTGAGACGTTTGTATTCCTTTTTGCCTGCTTCATTTACTGCATTTTTATATTTTCTCCTTTCATCAATTAAATTCAATATTTCTTCTGTTACCCAAGGATTTCTATTAGCCCTCGTCTTTTTACCTACTTGATCTTCTGCTGCCTTCACTACTTCATCCCTCAGAGCTACCCATTCTTCTTCTACTGTATTTCTTTCGCCTATTCCTGTCAATTGTTCCCTTATGCTCTCCCTGAAACTCTCTACAACCTCTGGTTCTTTCAATTTATCCAGGTCCCATCTCCTTAAATTCCCACCTTTTTGCAGTTTCTTCAGTTTCAATCTGCAGTTCATAACCAATAGATTGTGGTCAGAATCCACATCTGCCCCTGGAAATGTCTTACAATTTAAAACCTGGTTCCTAAATCTCTGTCTTACCATTATATAATCTATCTGATACCTCTTAGTATCTCCAGGATTCTTCCAGGTATACAACCTTCTTTTATGATTCTTGAACCAAGTGTTAGCTATGATTAAGTCATGCTCTGTGCAAAATTCTACAAGGCGGCTTCCTCTTTCATTTCTTCCCCCCAATCCATATTCACCTACTACGTTTCCTTCTCTCCCTTTTCCTACTGACGAATTCCAGTCACCCATGACTATTAAATTTTCGTCTCCCTTCACTACCTGAATAATTTCTTTTATCTCGTCATACATTTCATCTATTTCTTCATCATCTGCAGAGCTAGTTGGCATATAAACTTGTACTACTGTAGTAGGCATGGGCTTTGTGTCTATCTTGGCCACAATAATGCGTTCACTATGCTGTTTGTAGTAGCTAACTCGCACTCATATTTTCTTATTCATTATTAAACCTACTCCTGCATTACCCCTATTTGATTTTGTATTTGTAATCATGTAATCACCTGACCAAAAGTCTTGTTCCTCCTGCCACCGAACTTCACTAATTCCCACTATATCTAACTATAACCTATCCATTTCCCTTTTTAAATTTTCTAACCTACCTGCCCGATTAAAGGATCTGACATTCCACGCTCCGATCCATAGACCACCAGTTTTCTTTCTCCTGATAGCGACGTCCTCTGATTAGTCCCCGCCCGGAGATCAGAATGGGGGACTATTTTACCTCCGGAATATTTTACCCAAGAGGACGCCATTATCATTTAATCATACAGTAAAGCTGCATTTCCTCGGGAAAAATTACGGCTGTAGTTTCCCCTTGCTTTCAGCCGTTCGCAGTACCAGCACAGCAAGGCCGTTTTGGTTAATGTTACAAGGTCAGATCAGTCAATCATCCAGACTGTTGCCCCTGCAACTACTGAAAAGGCTGCTGCCCCTCTTCAGGAACCACATGTTTGTCTGGCCTCTCAACAGATACCCCTCCATTGTGGTTGCACCTACGGTACGGCCATGTGTATCGCTGAGGCACGCAAGCCTCCCCACCAACGGCAAGGTCCATGGTTCAAGGGGGGAAGATAAATTAAAGAATGAATGGAATATGAAAGCCTAACTTAAGTGAAGACACCCACTGTCTCCATTTTTACTGGTCACTAATTCTAAGGGAACAGACATACAGTGAAAATCAGGAACTTAGCGACATAAAAGTTGTGAAAATTCTCAGAATTCTTGGGAGCAGAACGGCAGTGCTTATTGGCATACAGGTACGCCTGGTTGAGCATCACCGGCTGACAGCGATCGGCGCCTGCTGCGATCGCAGAGAGGCGCTGCGCCGTGCTGTGTGTTCGCTCCGCTGGGGCCTGACTATGTGCAGATGCGGGGGATCACCTCCGCCACACGCCCGGCTCCTGTCACATATGTGGCACACATCGCATCTCGCGGGGCTGCGAGCTGTGCCCATAAGCCGGTAACCAGCGTGTTCGGCACGTGGGCCGCGAAGAGAGGGGGCCTTTCACTTCGAACATCGAGTCATTTCTCAGGTATATAAGTCTAAGCTGAAAGTGCATCCAAGGCTATAAGTAAACTATCAACACAGTGGAGTAAGAAACTTAGTACCTAAGTAATTTTCACATGAGAGGCCTCTGGCAAGCAAGAGAGCTCGATGAAAATTGGACCATACACAAAAGAAGGTGACTGAAAGAAATACCCAGTGAGACGAGCAGAAACGATTTATGTTGGTACTCTGGACATTACAAAAGGTAAGGCGTGTTCCTTAATAGGATTTATGACCATCACTGACGGTAGTGCTTGCTCTGCAACGTGCTCCCATGCTGACCCGACGTTGGTAGGGAGTTCTTGTGATAGGGCGTTCCATTCCTGCACCAGCTTGGTACACACCTGGTTGTTAGTTGTTCGTGCTTGTGGACGCGCTGCAATAATCTCTCTAACGCATCCAACACGTGCTCGATCAGCTTTAGGTAGGGGGAACGGCAAGAGCAGACTATTCGCCGATTACCCTCTCGTTCGAAGAGCTCCTATACCCGCTCATTTCGATGCGGTCACATCATCCAAAAAACGAATTCAGGGGTGAATGGATCCATGAAATGAGAGGAGTATAGTGTCAGAATAACAATGACCAACGAGTGTACCATATTCTGAGATCTGAAGGTCAGTAAGCACATGCTACATTATGCCTCCCCACATTGTAACATAGGGAACACCAAAACGATCTTGTTCCACAATGTTCCTTGGTGCATAATGTGTTTCCACCTCTCACCATATTAGGGTGCGCGATGCTCCCAGGAGCGTAGCTGAATATGGTCGTTTCGGCGGCCCGCGTCTTTTAGTGTGGAGAGAAATAATGTTACCTACGTACACTGACCTCTGAACCCTTGAACACAGTATTCTCACATATTAACGTTACTGTAACAGTGTACTCATTCCCCACGTGCGTCTTTCCAGGGGTGCCAAATTGAGCCCTGTGGCATTCCCATCACGATTTCTCGCCATTCACTAAAATTTTCTACCTTTCCAAAGTTTTTTGAGATCTCCAGTACAACTTTTTGCGTTCTGTTTGTTGAGTATTTTTCAAACAGGTTGTTTGTAAAGTCATCAGTTCCATAAAACGTAAGTTTTCCAAGGGTGTGATATGATCCACACGTTCTAACTTCTTGGAAAGATTACGAAAAATACCAGTTGGCGATATTTTATTAGTTAAAACTTGTAATATTGAGAAGGTGATTGCATAAACAGCATTTTCAGTCGAGTTGCCGTAGTGGAATGCGAAGTATAATATGCTAAGCAAATTGTTTCTACTTAAATGTGGAACTTCTCTTGAGAACATTACATTTTCGAGGATTTTGGGAAAAGGTGAGGGGAGGCTACTTCGTGCCAACCTTTTGAATACATTATAATCCAGTCAGTTACTTTATATTTTAAAATTTAAAAAGAATAGTTATTATTTTTAATGAATTCTTCTACCAGATTCCATAAATCTTTTAAACTCTTCACTCAAAAGTAATGGAAAAATTTGTCTTAGTAGTAGATGTTATAGTCAATCTTTTCAGATTCGGGACCTTACTTACACATCAGTACCTCATTAACAAGTATGTTACTAATAAAAGTCAACGACAGTTAAGGAATTGTACTTTTTCATGGTGGCCATAAAATACTCCCCTCCCACCCCAACCCCGCCGGTAGTACACGTAACTGAAAGTGCGTTGATCTTCATAAGAATGTGTCAAAAGGTACTTTCACATTCTGGACTATACTTACACACGAGTATCACTTTAAAAAGTATTTTTAATATAAGTCAACAACAATTAAAGAAGCTGTTTACGGTGGGCATAAAGAACCTCCCATTCTTGGTAATTCACGTTATGGCAAATGCTCTGATATTGTTAGGGTTAAGTCAGAGTAACCTTTCATACTTCTGTCTGAAAGAAGCTTTCGATTTTTAGAATTTTTGTAATTCTATTACTTTCTATGTTACTTCTAGTTGCTTAAATTTTTCTGTAATGACGTTTTAATACATTGTCTTGCTTCTTTAACTGAATCATTTAATCCTATTTTTCCTGATATATTTCGAAAGTGATTGTTAAAAGTACCTGCAACTTCTGAATTATCAGTCAAAGCATTGTCCATTGTCGTTTGGTTTAACTGCTATGGTACCTTTCTCGTCGAATGGGTGTCGTGTCTCCCATTGACAGTATCCCAATTAGTTTTAATCTTATTTTCTCCATTGTTTATTTCTTTCAGGACATGCATACTTTAGGGTAGTTTAATGACTTTCCTTAAAATACAACAGTATTATTTGTAGTGTCTAAGTAATGTCGATTTCGGCCTTTATATAACTTCCCTTTTCCTATTTAATTCTCTTAGTTATGCATGGCTTACTTGTTTTTTAAATGGATTTTCTGGATAACGTTTTAGTAAAGATACTTCCGAATATTGACACATTGAATCTGACATTGGCATTTCTTTCTACATAATACCTCATCTGACACCATCTCTTTTAACTTAATGTTAAAACACTGTGTCCTTTTCTTATCATTAAGTCTCACTGATTTGTATGAACGCGCCTCAGGGCTGTAAGATTCTGTATTGATTACTTACATTAGCTATGCATCAAGATCAGATAATCCATTAACAATTGGATGTACATTAATCGTTTTAGCCTGAGCACAGTTTATAAATAATCAGTCAAGATCCTGCTATCTTTCTGCACACGAGTTGGAAAATTAACTACGGAAATTAGATTGAAATACCCAAATAACTATTCCAGATCCTTTTTCTGCCTGTATGTTTCAAAAAAACCACTAACTCTTTCTTTTTCTCTGACAGGCAGCCCAATAATGCAATTACATTTCAGATAAATTACTGAAAGTGGCAAGATACGGAAATGTAGACGTTACAGTTCCCAGAGAAGTACTATGCAAAACAAACACAGGCGTCTAGGTACTGAGGTACAAGAAAAGTCTGTATTTTAATATTTCTGTCTTTGTGTCCAATTGTTACATGTGCTGCAACTCCTCCTTTCTCATGTTAACCCTAAATTAAAATGACGCTAGTCTATCACCTCTGATATTTAACTTCTGCATCACTGTTATTACATGGCGATCAGAGACGCACAGAACATCTTTCACATCAGAATTTTCCACATCTTCTAATCATTCAAAAATCTCGTCTTGTTTTTCAGCCCACTAATGTTCTGTTGAAAGAAATTAATTTTAGATTTCTAGACACCATTGCATATTCTACAGTAATGTTCCATTACAATTTCTTTGAAGACTGTCTGTCTATGACATGACCCTAACCTCAAAAATGTGCCCCAAAGACTCTGTTAACCACAGAGATTTGGTCTTGTGTGCTTGTGATCCTTCCGTCCCCCTACCCTTCTGCAAGATGCTCAGTTAATATGTCCTTCTCCCCCCTACTGAGATTCTGGCCATGATTTCTGTACCCACATCTCCCAATTGCAGCAACGGCTACAGCACGGATTCTAGACTAACAATCGAAAGCAACCCACTTAGCTCTTTGTTTACGCGGCTAACAACCGTGTTAACCCAGGACTGATCATGGCGCAGTAAAATCTTCAGAAAACGTACAAGAGTGTTTCGGCTATGTAATATACAGCTACATGGGAGAGCTTCATCTGATGCTATACTTGCTTCCTCTCTACAATCACCCCATTGATAAACCAAAAATACGTAGGGATTTGAAATGCAATTGTCTCATAGACCCAATTGTGTGGAAAAGTAGGTGGTACTCCTCGGTTCATTTATAGGATACTGCCAAAATGCAATCAGGCTACAATAGCTATGGCTTAGAAAATACTCGTTCGACCCACTGTAGAATATCGTTAATGTTTGTTGGACAAATATCAAATAGGCCTAACAGAGTTGCTGAATGAATTCAAAGAAGAGGAATGGTCACATTTTTGTTTGATCCATGGCTGAGCGTCACAGAAGTCCTAGAACATAAGAACTGGCAGACGTTTGGATACAGACACCAACTACACCACGAAAGCTAACTTACGAAGTTTCAAGAGCCAGTATTGTGCAATCTAAGAATATAATGCAATCTCTGTGCATCGCTCCCGTAGGAACCACGATAACGAGACTGGACTAATCACAGTACGCAGGGCCATTTAATTCAAGATTAGTCAACCTTCATAAAATTTACGATTGCAGGAGGGTGTATTAGAAGGCCTTTTGTACTTAATTTGGTACGTAACATACCATTGGATATTTACTAATTATAATTAACTAAGTCATAACATACAAATTATGACTTCCCCTGAATAAAATGTGGAGTAGTAAACTTTACGATGATTTACCCTTCTTAGTGTTAAACAGCTGTTCTTCCCAGGATCCAGTCACGAATGCAATAGTAAGAGGCCATAGTACGCCATACGAAAAGTGCTCTTTGCCATGCACTTCACCGTTGTTCGTAGAGTACATCTGTACATATAGATTCCCCGTTGCTATTTGATACTATGAAGGCCAAGCGAAGATGCAGAGTATTAACTAGAATGAGTTAAAAAAACTTCATCTATGTGTGAAGAATCTGTCAGTCGGACTGAACTCAACCCCCATCCCTGCCTTTGGTGGGTAACGAGCATCCGCATTAGATCGAGGAAATAAAACACGGGAACACAAAGTAAACGTCCTGCTTCCAAACCACAACACGGTATATGCTCAATTTGCAGCTGGCTTATAAATATAGCTGTGATTAAAGATTGTATAAACGTCTAGCACGTTTACAGGAAATCAATACTTTTTTTCTTCATTGGGAGTTTGCCATCGCCATACAGCCATCCATCACATTTACATAGCATAATTGTTACGATTATTTTACTATACACTTCCTTAACTGTTATTTAGAAAAGAATAGGGTATGAATAAATAACTGAATCACAACAACACTAGAATATTCACACATCACGTACATACTATACGTCTTGACAGTTACATCACACATTTGTGATTGGTTTAACATTTTATTTAACACTGGGGCACTCTATTCGGTTGACAGCAACACTGCTGCCAATGTTGGAAGGGGAACGTTTGTGTTAATCAGTGTTCGGATAAAATACTTTTCTGTCTTCTATGTGATACACGTCCCTTCAACACTGGATAAATCATCAAAACGTCATTCATTAAATTGCTAACAAAACTGAACTGATAATAAATAAAATTATGTGCAACTTTTCTTTGTGTTTGAAATACATCCCACTGAGTGGGACTTTAAATATAACAGCTCCGACTTATGATGATTATAATGCTGGCGACTTTGTATCTTTCTTGAAGCCTCTTTCACTACAATTTTTTGCCTACGCTGTAGACACATTTTTAGCATAGATTTAATTTGGATCGATACATTTGCGGAACTCAAGTATATATAGAGGATTCTAGTGGTGTAAGTGCAGATATTTATATTGTTGACTGAAGACAGCGTACTGAACCACATTACACCAGAATTTATTTCATTTTCAGGCTATTATGTATAACTGTTAGAAGTAGCATGGTTTTAGGGCGGTTAGTTTCTACCAGCATCCATGGCAAGAGCAAACCATTAATGATTATTATCCTCTGGGTAGCAGATGAGGTACTGAAATGTGAACATGTGGACACAAAACTGTTGGTCTCTACTGACAGGCGTGATCCACATAGTGGCGCAATTACGACCGTGCAGAAAACATCAGGTAGTAAATTAGTGGTGTAATTGCGGGAAGACTGTTAGACGCAGAGAAAATACAAAGCACTGAGGTAGGCACATAATGAAGTACCAATGGTCACTGTACCTGTACCCAAACCCCCTGTCACCCTGTACATATAGTTGTGGCCGAAGTTGAAGATACCTCTTAATAGTGTTTGAAGTAGTTGGCATCACATCATGGTGTTAACTTCTGTTTCTTTGGTGTCAAGGTTACTTTGTCTCGATTTCACTATTAATGAGTATTTTTGAGCGTGAAATATCAACAATTTTACGATTTTATTGAACATTCATTTTTACAATGTTCTCGAGTGTTGTGGAATGTTCTCGAATATTTTAAAACGTTCTCGAGTATTATTGAAAATTACATGATTTATCGCGATAGTTCTGGTTTGTTTGAGAACTGTTAGCAGGGAGTGATGGCGACAGCTGTCGGCATTATATGACGAGCATGTGCCAGCACACTTTTAGACACAGAAGAGAACAGGTCGGAGAACGGGGAAATTGTAAAGAAGTAAAAAAGTAAAGAAATAGAACAGTAAAGCTGTAAATAAGTAAGTGAATGACAGAATACGAAGGCTGTTCGGAAAGTAAGGAACGATAGGTCGTGAAATGGAAACCACAGTGAAAATCAAAACTATCTTATTTGCAACAGTTAGCTACACGTTCCAGCTACTTTTCTACACAGTCGCCGCTCAGACTTAGACACCTGTTGTAGCGTTGTACCAACTTTTCAATTCCCTCGTTATAGAAAACAGCCACCATGCTTTTCAACAATTTTCTACTCTGGACTGCAGCTCGTTGTCTGTGTCAAAATATAGTCTTCATAACCAGTGGTGCATGTGAGCAGAGATGAACCTCAGGGGTAGCCAATAACGGGCTGTATTGCGGGTGATCAAACACTTCCCATCGAAAACGCTGCAGGTGCATCTTCATTGCCCCTGCAGAGTGCGGCCGAGAATTGTCGTGTAGAACGAACCGCATGACGGTTATGTTATGTGGAAATCTTTCGCGAAATCTTTCGCCAGGTCCTCATACTTGGCAGGAGACGTTAATTTCTATCCGTCTTTACGTTCTCACTGTGAGCTCAGAACCGAAAAGAGCGACATGATACGATCAATGGGCGTACTAGACACAGTGCTCAATGCATCTGTGCAAAGATTTATCAGATTTTCACCGTATTTTCCAATTTCGCGACCGATCGTTCCATACTTTCCGAATAACCCTCTCACTTTTGTACATTCAGGAGTACTTTTGTAATTCTTTTAGGGGTATTTTTGGGGTACAAAGTACTTAAGTGTTTTTTCGGTGAAGAAGTCAAGTCGCTCTTTATACCATGAGTGCCTTTCATTTCAAATAACTAATGATTCGGACTTAAAAGACTGCAAGGCTATAATTTCCAGTAAGATTAACATAAAATATCACTATCAGTAAAGCACACGGGCAAACATTCCAATGTTGCAGAATGCATTTTAAAGAAACCTTCTTGTAGAACTGACAACAGACGCAGTGTGTGCGTGTGTTGACAAGAGCAAAACTTATTCACCTTTCCAGTCAAAAGGAAACTATCAAATACACGAATACACTTTGAACAAGTTAGATATTATTTTACTACTAAAAATGTAGAAAACATTGCAAATAATTAAAAAAAGGCTTTTAAGTCAGAACACTTGAAAGCGACCACCACTAGCTGACTGTATTCGGCAAGGACAAGAATTTGCAGCACCTCTCTCGAGTCTGTTGTGTCAGACTTACTACATGGCATTTTCTGGTGGAGCTTAACGATATCTCTACAACAAACTGTAAGAAGTGAGGGAAATGTTAAATGTTGGGAAACGATCGCCTACTAATACGCAACGATATGTAGTTTTTTTAAGTAATGTCTGAAGTATAGTCACCTTTTCCTTTTTCTTTCTGTTTCAGCCTCGTAATTCACAGACGGGAAGTACATTCATTGCACAGTTCATGGCTTAACAAAAGTGTGACAGTTAATAACGAAGAAAAAGTAGGATAATCTCTGTTCCCTCGCTTCGCTGGCTTCCATCATACTGTATTTGAAGCAGCGCTAAAGAGAATGCAGAGTCTAAAACAAAGTAAGCAAAATAACAGGTTTCATCTCTAAAGACTTCGCCGCCGATGATGCATTACACACTACCATTCCGTTCTTTCTTAGGCGTCCTTTCCTCCTTGGTAAAGGGCACTGACAGCTGCTGACGAGTATCTTGAAGCAACAGGTTTTGAGTCCAGACGTAGAAAAGAAAACCCAATATTGCCTAAAACAGTGGGGTGGTACAATGTTAGCCCATTTAAAAAGCAATCAAGTGAACTGCCCGTCTGAAAGTGCGCAAGACCAGCTTAGTACATAAACGGATTCCACAAAAACCGAAACCACCGCTCATTGGGCAGCTACCACGGGAACTTCATCGAAATTGGTAGCTTTTCAGATCCCTATCCGCCGCCCCTGATTTACATCTGACGAACGATTGCTGCATTTGTTACATAAACAAGAGTACGGTCGATTTCCTTGCTAGTCATTACGGAACCCAGGCTTGTATTCTGCTAATATGCATTAAACTTCCGTATTGTTTTCTGATATAATACCGTATGGTCTCGTTCCTACCATTTTTTATTTTTTTTAAAAAGAACGGGTATTTATTAATAGCTTTACATCTTATTGTACATAGTAATATTACTATCAAAAATTTACGTTTGGATGTAGAACACAGAAAATTTGCATTGTGCTGTATCTGGGATTTCTTCCATCTTACAAACGAAAGCTCGGCAATTCAGTCTTAACCTACCACTGCTGCAGGATTTCTTTTTTATCTACCGTAAAGCATTCCTTTATTTGTAACGAAATAACAGAGTGCTACGTAATAATAACAACGTGATGGGTAAGATATTTATCTCAAGTTACTAATTATAGGCAGCAAATGGGGAAGGTGACTCCACTGGCGTATCTTTTCCCTAGTTAAGGTGTGTCATCATTAGGTTCAGCATGTTGTCAAATGGTTCTATGTAGTTCTTATGGAAATTCATTGTTCTGATTCAATGTATGAGTAATAATCGTTGAAAACGGCAAGTCGATTTCGAATTATGAGGGTAGCCCTGCGACCGATCATCCAGATTGCTGTGCTGCCTTAGAATTGAGTGTATCGCTCCTTTTGCGGCCTTAAATTTCCATTACGTCGATCCAATTTTTGGATGCGCAGTATACGACCGCAGATCTCCTATGGATCTGAGGCCAGATCTCAGATGCGGTTCCGCAGGGGCATTTGTAAATTAACGTAACGTTTCGACGAGTTCACATGTTTCACAAGTGAAAGCCGTTCTGAAAACGTTGTTGAAAGGTTGCTATTTTTCGTTGACATTCATGTACTAGATGCCTTTAACACTAGATATTTAACTTTATCTGAGTGTAGAATTCCTCTTGGTTATTTTGTTTGCTGTTTTTCGTCAAAAAGTCGCATATTCGAGTCTTTATTAAGATACGCTGTTGGTTTTGGTTCTTTTATATGTAGCTGGACTCAAAAAAAGCTCTTGGTATCATTATGTCTACCGGCGGCACCATTATTAAAGACTCCCACCCATATGTTGATTAAGATCTTTGTAACACTATAGTTCCAGTTTCTCATACTTCTGCACTTGCGGTTCGTCAGGGGAGATCTGCATTTTTGCCTTCCGTCCGCAAGATCGAGGCCACCCCTCGCGGTACGCACAAGATCCCCGTAAGGGGCTCCGGAAAGGCTCAAAATCATGAAAAGTTCAATTTTTACTTTTTTGCGTTTTCTGAATCTGCAGACTATTACCTTTTAATAGATATATAATTTATTCAATTCCGAAGACTACAACTATTTTTAATTTTTTTTTTTTTGAAATGTGTTCTACATGGGCGTGACCCACTGTGGCGCTGTTAAACTGCTGTCAAATGGTGTTATTATTAACGTCCGTGTTCATCAGGTACATTTTAGTGATGTGAGATAAAGTATGTGTTGTGGCTAACCTGTGATGGTTCAATATATATCGCTGGTGTGATTGTCGGTTGTTTCATGTTTATTTACTCTGTCGTTATCTCGAAAATATTCGTAATTAATTCTGTTTCTTGAATCTCTGTTTTGTTGAAGTATAATAATGTGTAAAAGTAAAGTTATTAGAAATCCTCTGAAGGCTTTTAAGAAAAGGAGAAATGTTGGAAAGCCAAAGGTATGTGTTATTACTGCAAACAATAAAGACGATGAAAATCCCCAACATAGCTAGTGTCCCAAAGAAGAAGACAGTTGGTGTAAATATAACAAAGGATTGCTAACTGGTGAAGTGTACACTCATAAGCATAGTCTGCCTCATGCAATAATGGAGGTGATAAAACCTATTTTCAGAGACTTAGCAGCACCTGAACTGTTGAAAAAGTGTATTCACGGAAAAACTCAAAACCCCAATGAAAGTGTAAATAGTGTTATATGGTCGAGAATCCCCAAGACTGTATTTGTTGGAATAGAAACACATCACTTTGGTGTGTATGATGCTGTTGCGACTTTCAATGATGGCAACATTGTAAGGTGCAAGGTATTTAGAAATATGGGAATGAAGATAGGTTCTAACATGGTACGAGCGATGCTTGCTTTAGACAAGGAACGCCTTCGGGCTGCAGACAGGGCTGTTAAGAGTCTAGAAATACAAGCAAGAGTAAACAGGAGGAGGAACAAGAGGAAGCTGGAGGAGGAGTTTGCAGAGGATGAAGATAATCCATCCTATGGACCTGGAATGCACTAAAAAGTTAATCCAATCTTTGTCGCTCGATTCCCAAAACTTTTATTTTCTCATACTAATTACATGTTTTCTAAGGATCTTCCAAACATATTTGTTTCAAACTTTCAGTAAATGCTACACAGTACCTTCTGCATAATTTAACACAGCCTTTTTCCAAAAATCTGTATATTTTCGAATATACAAATAAAAAATTGCAAAAAAATGTTGTGAATTTTCATTACAATTGAAAAAAAATCATCTTTAATAACTGAACTAAAATTTTGTAAAATCCCTGTGTTAAGTTGTAGCCCATATTCCAATAAATAATCTGTAAAAAGTTCAACTTCCTACCTCAAATACTTTGTGAGGAAAGATGTAATTTATAAGCGTTATTTTAACATTGCAAGTATAGGGCGTTCCGGAGCCCCTTGACGACAGCAAGAGTCCAAAACGTCAAAACCTACATGAGGACTCTGGATGTATCTCCCTTATTTGTATATTATGTGACGAGACACACACACCCATTTTGTGATGAAATACACAAAAAATTTGAAACGAAATACTCATATAACTTGTGCCACAGCATATTTGGGTTCCAGGAGCACCCCCTGGGATACTACACATTGATCTTGCCGAAACCCTAGAAGCGTACGCATATGGGTAGGTATATCTTTGGTATTGTCTTTGGAACTATGTGACCATGACTGTATTATCTTACTTCGTCTCTGGCGCTCACGCTGTTGTCTGAGCTGTAACGCATTTGGAAAATATTTCCCTTCGTAGTAAATCATCAAAGCGCTTGTTAGATTATCTAAAGAAACACTTTTTAGCCGAGGAGGATGCAAAAGCAAGTCGACCTGGCATACAGACCGTTAGTGAGTGATTGATACCTTTAGAAATTTGTCCACAAACGGATATAAGTTTATATAAATTACAGCGAGTCATAATGTGTGAAGATACTATGTGGGATGAGTGCTTAGGGTTTGTTGTAAGAAAATAAAATTATATTAGAGATTCTTTTTCCTCAAAAAGGGTTCAAATGGCTCTGAGCACTATGGGACTCAACTGCTGAGGTCATTAGTCCTCTAGAACTTAGAACTAGTTAAACCTAACTAACGTAAGGACATCACAAACATCCATGCCCGAGGCAGGATTCGAACCTGCGACCGTAGCGGTCTTGCGGTTCCAGACTGCAGCGCCTTTAACCGCACGGCCACTTCGGCCGGCTTTCCTCAAAAAGAATCTTTGGCAACAGCACATAGTCTACATTGGGTTTGTTTACAATTCATGTTGCGTTCACTATTGAAATACTATCCATATGGACGTGCCACGTAACTCATCAGACAACAGAACATCTATCACCTACAAAGGTGGTCCGTGTGAATTGTCACACTTTTGGCTGACGTGCAATGGAAGCACAGGAAAATATTCATTTACTGAACTAGAAATTAACCGTGCCACTAAGGGTGCACACTCTGATGTGTATGAATGAGGTGAATTATCTAAAATGTTGAAACCCCTTAGTCAGTCTCTAATACAGTTTTAAGTGTGGTAAAGTCTTCATTTGTAAAGGTAATTTGTGAAATGACTCTGAGCACTATGGGACTTAACAGCTGAGGCCATCAGTCCCCTAGAATGTAGAACTACTTAAACCTAACTAACCTAAGGACAGCACACACATCCATGCCCGAGGCACGATTCGAACCTGCGACCGTAGCGGTCGCGCGGTTCCAGACTTAAGCGCCTAGAACCTCTCGGCCACCCCGGCTGGCCGTAATTTGTGAACATCCTGTATATTAAGCTAAATCTGATTCAAAATGTGTTGTAATTTTTTCTTCTAAATCTCAGTCAAAATTTTTTCTAACACTTTCTTCAGATACCTGTTCACATATTTATGCTAACTACCAATGTATTATCATTTTCATATTTCAGCCTTTGTAGGTGACATGCAACATATCGATGTGGCGCCGATGCGACACTGGAGTGACTCTATTACAAGTTTTGAATGCTTATTATTCGCTTATTGTACGACTTGAACCTGCAGTCACCTGGAGAAGAAGTCAGAGAGTTACAACTAATTACACAGCATAGAGAAATTTACATTTCAAAATTCAATCGGTCCACATCTTTAGTTGCGCTGCCCGCAACACAAATCAGACAAGGGGAGGCCACGACGTTTGGAACGCGGATTTACTGAAAACTTCGTACACTCGTAGTACTCCCTGAGGACAACAAAACGTATAAGCAGTAGCGCGCACTTCTCAAGCGTTATTGAGAAAATCGCAAGATAATTTCGGTCGTCGAATATGTATTTGTGCGTGGCAATTTTAAGCATGAAGCGGCGGCGGCCGAGCGGTGCCAGCACGGTAGCTCGGCGTGTTCGGTCAGAGCGAACGGATGAACGAACCAATGTAACGGGTGTCATCGGGCGTCCGCCCTGAACAAATTCAGCGAACAATACAAAAAAAATGTATTTTTATTTCAAAAAAAAGTTTTTGGCGTTCAAGCCATCGCTGGATTGAGTTCTGTTCGTCAGTTTTTCTTATTTTCAACACAGTCATTTTCTTTACTATTTATATTACAATTGATATAATGGGAAAAATACTTGTAATCGGATGAACTTTTATTAAATTTACAATGTAATTGGGCAGTCTACTAATTTTTATTATCACAAATAATGTAATACTCATAATGTTAACGAAGTTTGTTTTTCCACGGAAACCGTCAAAAGACCTCGCATATGCGGAAACATAGCATTTAGGCAATGCAACTGGTGCCGTTTGACTTTATGTTTTCCATGTTTTTACGAAAATACCATCCGGCAACTTGTATTCGTAATGTCGGAAGCGACGATTAATTGTACGTCTTTCGAAAGCCGTCTGTGCCGGTCAAAACTTGGCGGTAACAAGTCGTTTCGGGCTCCTTCCAGGTATAAGGGATTTTTCAAATCACGGACAAGCATACATTTTCAGCATCACTTTATGCGATTGCTCGTTTACTAGTCGATAGTTATGAATATTACATTATTTATGATAATAAAAATTAGTAGACTCGATCCAGCGATCCAGCAGCTTGAACACCAAACACGTTTTTTTTTTTTAAAAAGATTGTTCTATGTTATTCGCTGAATTTGTTCAGGGCGGACGTCCGATGCCACCCGTGCAGTTTGTTCGATGATCCGTTCGCTCAGTTTTTTTATTGTAAAGGGTAGCTAAAATTTTGACCGAACACGCTGAGCTACCGTGCCGGCACCAGTCGGCTGCAGCCGCTTCATGGTTAAACTGCCCACGCACAAATACATATTCGACGACCGAAATTATCTTGCGATTTTCTCAATAACGCTTGAGAAGTACGCGCTACTGCTTACACATTTTGTTGTCCTCATGGAGTACTACGAGTGTACGAATTTTGCAGTAAATCCGCGTTCCAAAAGTCGTGGCCTCCCCTTGTGAGACAATTACATCGCGCATTGAGTAACGGCTTCCCCATTTTTCTTGTCATCGGAGACAGAAGCCAACTCACAGTACGAACTTGTACTACAGAGCACTGGAGACGGAAAAGTTGCCTACATTAGGAAGAATAAGCGGTTACTGCATTCTTTAACGTTTTTCAGGTGGTACTTGCAACCGTATGTGCTTCCATTCTAGAGTGGGAAACAAAGATAATGGCGCAGCTCGACAATGACAAGTCTACGAATATCTTATGGTGAAGATTTGGACCAAAAGCAATTCCGTAAAGTAAAGACACACGCATTAGTGTCTCCCTCCACCAAAAACCCGCCACATGTGCGCAGTCGCTATAGTTGGAAACTACATGTATTCTGATGTAGTGAGAGAGATGATATGGTTTTAGTTGACATTTCTAAGTGAGAAAGAAAATAAATATGTTGTAAGACGGACACTCAGTAAGGTACGTTTTGCGGTCTCTGAGGGAGAGAAATTGAGTGAGTGAATGAGAAGAGGAAATGTGACATATCAAAACTGAGGAGTAGATGAAGCAGAAGCTAGAGGAGGAGGAGGAGGAGGAAGAAGACAGAGCAATATCAGTTTATTCTCGGCTTGACTGTTGCCCAACGACTACCACCGCCGAAGGTTTGGCAAACAATGAAGTGGGTCAGGGAAGGAGGGACGATCGCAGCGCCTCTGCCGGCCGCATTCTGCAGGCGTAGTGGGCACCGGGGGGACCCCCGCCGTGTAATTAAATCAAGTCAGCCCTGGGGGGCCCCCCTGACCGGCCAGGCCCAGAAATAAACCCCGGCTGGACGGATGGACGGTGGGGTAGCAGCCACTGGAACTGATGCGGTCGGGTCCGGCCGCTTCTGGCCGGTTTTGCAGTAGGAAGTTGTACAAATTGTGTAATCTCATCCCGCCACCACCACTTCGTACTGAATGCCAGCTTAACAACATCACCAGCTGTTACTGGTAACACCTGTTATTCCCCCAATAACGTTACACCTACTCGCCAAAACAGTTGCATTTATTATGCAGCTAGCTAGGAGTGACAAATACAGACGCTCTGCAAGCGCGGAACGTTAAATTTTCTGTGTCACTGTATTTCGTTTTGTATTTTGTTCTTTCTAAGTCATTGTAATTTTTGTTTGCCATGCGACGAAACCCATTCTGTAGCTTCTACCGCTGTTGCAAAGAAATGTAGTGTACCTCATCGAACAAAAACTATGTATACCCTGAGGAAGACCTCTGCAAGACAACCGAAACGTCGCTTATTTTAATACGTTGAATTTAATTCGGACGTTGCTTTCCTATTCGACTACATCCTGCCACGAAGAGCAACTAACAGATTTTCTTTTTCTCGACAATTTTGACACGATTGCGTGTCATGAAATTTAGGGTTGGTTTTCCAAATGACGGGGGGCTGTTGAGCCAAAATAACTTACAGTCTTTGATTTTATGTTGGACACTAGCGTCCTGGCGTATATGACAGAAAAGGTTGGCCACATGTGAGACCTTCCCCTTGTAAATCTCAGCCTCGACGACCTGTATTGCGTAAAGGTAAAAAGTTATATACGCAAACCTTCATCGCAAATCAGTCTACCTATTAGTGGAAACCGAATCGAAATCCGTGCAGTGGTTCCTAAGATCAGCCTTCGCATTACTGACAGTGAAACGCGGCAGCAGTCTTTAATTTAGTAATACGTGCGTATAAATGTAATTTTAAAAAATAACGCTTCCAACTGTCCGTATTCAGAGTCAGACGATGTTTAATATCCTACAATGGAGTTAGCAGCAGTTATATCACTGACTCCAGACATTCTGATTAACGGCACAAGGAATGGGCAGTAAAGTAATATTTTAATGGCGTTTTTAATATCTACCCATTTTCAAACTTCTTCTTGATACATACGCGCAACATTTGCATTGTGAACACTAGAGAAAGGTACATAGTCCATATGCAATTTAATTCTACTTCTATTACTGTGGTTTTGAATTTCGCATTTCATGCTAAATTAATACTCACAAATACCACTAGTTACACGTATTGACCTACAGGCGTCAAAATGCTCTTCGAAGAGGCTTCTACAAGATGTTCCGTTATTAACAATATGTAATATTCTTAATGCACGCTTGTGTAGAATAAATACCCCCAGAAGATTGATAAATAGGATAGAATTACGTGTACGAATGCAAAGTACGCTACTCATTGCGTCTATGGGTCAATACATGACAGCTTGAAACTTCCTGGCTGATTAAAACTGTGTGCCCGACCGAGACTCGAACTCGGGACCTTTGCTTGGTCCCGAGTTCGAGTCTCGGTCGGGCACACAGTTTTAATCTGCCAGGAAGTTTCATATCAGCGCACACTCCGCTGCAGAGTGAAAATCTCATTCTGGAAACATGACAGCTTAGTCGGCAACTGTGCCATCCAGAAATGCAAAAGAAAGCCTTTTTCCACTGCAAAAAAATATAATCATTAACTTCCCATTAGGACAGAACGAAATTACCAAAGAGTTATGTATACTAAAATATATAGAAACAGATAACGGCTACCATGTTGATAAGGTAGACAAAATATATGCTACCAAATTATATAACAAACTATAGCAAAGAAATAACATTAACAAGTGAAAAAAAACCAGAAAAAAATGAAATACATTGGTTTACCTTATTTTGGTGCCACATCAGACAGAACAGCCGATAATTTTCGTAAAACTAATGCCGAAACGGGTACCACACGAACAAGAAAGTTAGGGATAATAATCAGAGACAGAACCTCCAAACAAAACCATTTACACAATCAGGGAACTAAAACATCAAATGTGGTGAAAGTGAAAATTGTTGGCTGGCCGGGGTGGCCGAGCGGTTCTAGGCGCTACAGTCTGGAACCGCGCGACCGCTACGGTCGCAGGTTCGAATCCTGCCTCGGGCATGGATGTGTGTGATGTCCTTAGGTTAGTTAGGTTTAAGTAGTTCTAAGTTCTAGGGGACTGATGACCTCAGAAGTTAAATCCCATAGTGCTCAGAGCCATTTGAACCATTTTTTTGAAAATTGTTTTGTGGAGCAAATAGTGGATCTTTCGACACCAGATTCAGAGAGCACACCAACATAACCGAGAACTGTAATTTTTCATTTAATGCACATCTGCGAAACTACAATCGTAACACCGATAGCAACGATAAATCTTTAAAGGTTCTGCATACGGTAGAGAAAGACAGTTTAATGGATGCTCTAGAAGAAATTGAAATTTAAAGCGCCTTGAAAGAACAACCACAATGCGTAATCCATGAACAAACAGACCTCAAAATAAAAAAAAAATTCTCCATTGTTTTAGAGATTTACTCTAATGTATTTTTAAGTGCGCACTTTTGGATGTCTGATATATGCAATACACTTAAAATCACATTACGTAAAATGGAATATTGACTAGTATCGCTGAACAGTTGTTCTTTGATTAGCATAATACGTTGTTACCTCTGCCTAACGTAAACCAATGTGTTAGTACTGTTAGTACTGTATCTGACTGTCAACAATCTGCAAAACTGGTTGTAGCTAGTGTTCTCGTTACGTAGTATTATGTTTTGTAGATAACTGAAAATGGCTTAATGCCGAAATTACAATCGTTAAAAAATAAGTTCTAACAGTTGGAACCAAGATGACAAAATAAAAGTCAGAGAGATTTTGCCAAATTACCAGTAGTGATGCAACCTCGACATATTAGCGATCTGGATGCGTATGAACTTCTCAAACGTTGGATCATAGATAATGCACGGACTGGTATCTACTTACATCGTTTCAAATTGGGTGATACGAGTTTCGTCATATTAATGCTTGAGCTGTCTGCTGTGAGCCAGTTATATGCTGGTTACATTATTCCCTTGGTTCTGCCTCGTATAAAGGTCAACCCCTTTATCAGTATACGTGAATGTACACTAAACGTCAGTATTCCGATCGACTCACCAGTGTCTCGGATAAATCGTTTATCCAGGTCAAGAGTAGGATTGGGCCAAGTGCTGAACCTTGTGGGACACCATGGTTAACTTTGCTACTTAATGTTCCCCCACTCTGTAATTAGTCTTACGTTTATGGTATCATTTGTTAATGGACTCTCCATATTTTATTACCAGTAATTAAAAATTCCATACCGCGGAGAAAGTCACGCGCTCGACTCGGTTTGCCAGCGACGCTTCGCGGGCAGCCCCAGTGCCCGCGTATGAGCCGCACCTCTGTGCCGTCCCCCTGCGCTGGCGGGTGGGCGCGAGCGTGTTATCTGTCAATGGCGCGCCATATGTTTTCATTACGCGGCGGCATTATTTGGCGGGGGATCCAGGAGGCTGACGCGGCCGCTGACAAATGAAACGGCGGGCCGACGTGGCGCCGCCTGGCGTCGAGAGAGGCGGCGCCGGCGCCGGCGTCGCGTGGGCGACGCCAGTCAAGGCGGCTCAGCGCCCCCGTACTTCCGCGTGGCTGGGTTCGCGTAGGCTTAGGGCGGCAGCGTGCTTCGCGGCAAGAGGCTAGACTGACTCTTGCCCGGTCTCCCGTAACGTCTCTCTCATGGAAACACGTAGACGACCTACTGTTCTGCATTCACAGGGGTACCCTGTCGTAGAGAAACAACTGAATGGTTTGAAAGCGAATGAATCACCCAATTCGGTTTTACGAAGAGTAATCTACGGCGTTAGCCCCTTGCATCGCCTGCGTGTGTCGTGAACCTCTCGCCCAGCACAAAGTCCCAAGCGACTGAAAAAATCGCAGGTGACTTGAAACGGTAGAGTAGTTTCCGCTCTATAAGCAGCAGGTTTCGCTGCTCGCTCGCACCGGGAAATAGAAACAGAGGCGGCTCCGCAGCCAATTTTATTACACGACGCGGTCGGCCGCGGGTGCAACAGAACCCATGTGGACGGGTGGAAAGAAATGTGTCAGGCTTCATAATACGTATTTATATGTGTCGTGTATTCTGTATTTCCTGTTCGTGAATGTGAATCTGCACATGAACTTTCCTAATCCTCTTCACACCTTTCCGTAAAGCGTGGCCAAATCTTAGTTGGTAAGTAGTTCAGTAGTATAGTAGTGCCAACCTTACTCCTGGGTAGGGGATCAGAGAGACAGCACAGGCAGGTAAAAGTCAAAGACTTTCCAGTGTCACAAGATTTGGGGTGGAGAGGTTGGTCACGGCCAAGTGGTTCGACCACCCCCTCCACCGGGGCCCAGGTAGACCTCCAGGTGCCCGCCATAGTCTGAGAGTGTTACAGAAGACGGGTAAGTGAGCAGACGTGCCCTCAGTGCGTCTGTCTCAATGTTCACACATGGAAGAGTGGTATTTGAATATTTGTACTAATTCTTTTATTTCCAGCTTCGAACTGTGTAAGGAAATGAATGATATCATTAATTTAGGAAATTTGCCCCCCTGTGATAATGTATCTGGTCCCCAGTTTGCCCGTTGTCCTCCTCACATAGTGAATGTCCTATGTAAAATATTGGGAGGCTTTGGTGGTATACATTTGGCCAATGCAATTCCGTCTTACCCGTAGAAATGTGCGTGCAGATTAGTATATAATATACCCGAGCTATAAGTTGTAAAATTGTAATATCTGTAAACTGAAACAATTGCTGCAATCGCTGTAAAGTCGAGTGATAATGTTCAAAATAAATAGGTAATCAACTGTCATCAATCTTTAACATACCTTAAAAATCACAAAGAAGTCAAGTTGAAGGAATTTATTTAAAATAAAAGCTATAGAATGCAGGGACCCACCCATCAGCGTGTGAGCCGTCCAGCCCCTTGCCTAGTATCGAAGAGAGAGGGCACGCTCTCTACGTAGCGCTCTCAAGCTCCCCTCCCCAGTTATCCGTTGCGCAATTTTCATTCAGGGCTTGACGACATCAACTTTCATCTGGCGTCCCTAGGCAAGGAGGAGGTTAGACGGTTAACTTTCAGACTTAATTATACAAGAAGGGTAAAAGAACGGACCCGCAAAATTACGGACCAATATCCCTAACTTGAGTTACCTGCAGATACTCTGAACGTATTTTCAGTTACAATATAATAAACTTTCTTGAGACTGATAATCTTATGTCCACGAATCAGCATTGTTTTGGAAAGCATCGCTCATGCGAAACTCAGATTACTCTCTTTATATACTACACTACCGGCCATTAAAATTGCTACACCACGAAGATGACGTGCTACAGACGCGAAATTTAACCGACACGAAGGAGACGCTGTGATATGCGAATGATGATCTTTTCAGAGCATTCACACAAGCTTGGCGCTGGTGGCGACACCTAAAACGTGCTGACATGAGGAAAGTTTCCAACAGATTTTTCATAAACAAACAGCAGTTGACCGGCGTTTCCTGGTGAAACGTTGTTGTGATGCCTCGTGTAAGGAGGAGAAATGTGTACCATCACGTTTCCGACTTTAATAAAGTTCGGATTGTAACCTATCGCGACTGTGGTTTATCGTATCACGACATTGCTGCTCGCGTTGGTCGAGATCCAATGACTATTGGCAGAATATGGAATCGGTGGGTTCAGGAGGGTAATTCGGAACGCCGTGCTGGATCCCAAAGGCCTCGTATCACTAGTAGTCGAGATGACAGGCATCTTATCCGCATTGCTGTAACGGAATGTGCAGCCGAGTCTCGATCCCTGAGTCAACAGATGGAGACGTTTGCAAGACAACAACCATCTGCACGAACAGTTCGACGACGTTTGCAGCAGCATGTGCTATCAGCTCGGAGACCATGGCTGCGGTTATCAGTGACGCTGCATCACAGACAGGAGCACCTGCCATGGTGTACTCAACGACGAACTTGGGTGCACGAATGGTAAAACGTCATTTTTTCGGATGAATCCAGGTTCTGTTTACAGCATCATGATGGTCGCATCCGTGTTTGGCGACAGCGCGGTGAACGCACGTTCGAAGCAAATATTCGTCATCGCCATACTGGCGTATCACCCAGAGTGATGGTATGGGGTGCCATTGGTTACACGTCTCGGTCACCTCTTGTTCGCGTTGACGGCACTTTGAACAGTGGACGTTACATTTCAGATGTGTTACGACCCATGGCTCTACCCTTCATTCGATCCCTGCGAAAACCTACATTTCAGCAGGACAATGCACGTCCGCGTGATGCAGGTCCTGTACGGGCCTTTTTAGATACAGAAAGTGTTCCACTGCTGCCCTCGCCAGCACATTCTCCAGATCTCTCACCTATTTAAAACGTCTGGTCAATGGTGGCCGAGCAACTGGCTCGTCAAAATACGCCACTCACTACTGTTGATTAACTGTGGTATCGTGTTGAAGCTGCATGGGCAGCTGTACCTGTACACGCCATCCAAGCTCTGTTTGCCTGAACTTGCAGGCCTATCAAGGCCGTTATTACGGCCAGAGGTGGTTGTTCTGGGTACTGATTTCTCAGGATCTATGCACCCAAATTGCGTGAAAATGTAATCACATGTCAGTTCTAGTATAATATATTTGTGCAATGAATACCCGTTTATCATCTGCATTTCTTCTTGGTGTAGCAATTTTAATGGCCAGTAGTGTAATTATACAAGAAAGGTAAAAGAACGGACCCACAAAATTACGGGCGAATATCCCTAACTTGAGTTTCCTGCAGATTCTTTGAACGCATTTTCGGTTAGATTATAATAAACTTTCTTGAGACTGATAATCTTATGTCCACGAATCAGCATTGTTTTGGAAAGCATCGCTCATGCGAAACTCAGATTACTCTTTTCTTTCGTGATATACTATGTATCAAGGGCAACAAGCAGATACCATTTTTCTAGACTTCTGGAAGGCGTTGCCCCATTACAGGCTGTTGACGAAGGTGGGAGCATATACATTTCAGAGATGATTTCTTAAGCTCCAAGATTTCTTAAGCAATAGAACCCATTATGTTGTTCTTGACGGCGACTGTTAATGAAAGAAGGGTATAATCACAAGTGCCCCAGGGTAGTGTGATAGGACCGGTGTTGTTCTCTATGATTTGGCGGACAGGGTGGGAAGCAGTCTGCGGTTGTTTGCTAGTGATTTTGTGGCGTACGGTGAGGTGTCGAAGTTGAATGACTGTAGGAAGATAGAAGACGATTGAGATAAAATTTCTAGTTAATTTCATGAAAGGAATAACGTTGCAAAGCGCTATGAAATGGAACGAGCACGTAAGAACTGTGGTATGGAAGGCGAATGGTTGATTTCGGTTTATTGGGAGAATTTTAGCAAAGAGTGGTTCACACGTAAAAGAGGCCGCATGTAGGACGCTGGTGTGAACTATTCCTGAATACTGCTAGAGTGTTTGGGGTCTGTAACAAGTAGGATTGAAGGAAGACATTGAAGCAGTTCCGAGACGGGCTGCTAGATTTGTCGCCCGTAGGTTCGAACAACACGTAAGTGCTACGGAGAGGCAACACAAATGGGAATCCCTGGAGGGAAGGCAACGTTCTTTCCGAGAAATACTATTGAGAAAATTTAGAGAACCGACATTTGGAGCTGACTGCAGAACGATTTTACTGCCGCCACAAACATTTAGAGTAAGGACCGCGAAGATAAGAGAAATTGGGTCTCATACAGAGGCATATAGATAGTCGTTTTTACCTCGATCTGTTTGCAAGTGGAACGGGAACGGAAATAACTAATAGTAGTACAGGGTACCCTACGCCACACACCGTTCGTTGGCTTGGGAGGATGTATGTAGATGTATGTGTACCAGATCATTTAATAAGATCTGGGTAGGTGCCAAGAATTAAGTCAAGTTATATGATATCAAAGAATGAGACAATGACAGTATGTATAATAAAAAGAATATATCTATAGACGCAGAGGTCAACAGACTACAAGGCAATGTTCAGGAATGCGCTACTACATTACCTGATGGAAAGAATCGAGACGCCAGTTATTTGATTTAATGTGGACATGTCCACCCTTCGCCTTTACGACAGCTTAACTCTGCTGGGAACACTTACAACGAAATGCCAATGTCTGTGGAGGAACGGTAGCCTCTTCTTCTTCAGGAGCCGAAACCAGAAAAACTGGTGATGATAGGCGCCAGGACTGGAGCGAAATCGACGCTCTAATATACTTCACAGGCGCTCTATTGGTCTCAGGTCGGGACTGTGGACAGGCCAGTCCATTTCAGAAATGTTATTGTCCACAGTCAATCGTCTCACTAGTGCTACTTTTGACAGGGTACACTGTCATGGTAATATAAGTATCACCGCCTCCGAACTCTTCCCCTGTAGTATGTAGCACGCAGTGCTGAAAAATATCTACATATCCTTCTGTATTTAGCGTTCCCTTAAGTGCAAGACAAGGGTCGCAAACTAACCGTGAAAAACACCATAACACCATCTCCTCCGTAATTCATTACTGGCGCTACACAAGATGGCTGTTTAAGTTCTCCATGCAGTCGCCAAATTAAAAAAAAAAAAAAAACAACTTAAATCGTATTGCCACAGCGCATAGCGTGATTCGTCGCTCGAACTCACTCGCTTCCAGTAATCCATTATCAGTGACACTGTTCTTTGCACCACTTGAACGGTCGCTCACCACTGACTGTATACATGTGTCGCTTTTGGGGCGCTGTTTGAGTATTACGAGGTGCATTCAAGTTCTAAGGCCTCCGATTTTTTTTCTAATTAACTACACACCCGAAATCTATTAAACTGGCGTTACTTCTCGACGTAATCGCCCTGCAGCCATACACATTTTTCACAACGCTGACGCCATGATTCTATGGCAGCGGCGAAGACTTCTTTAGGAGTCTGTTTTGACCACTGGAAAATCGCTGAGGCAGTAGCAGCACGGCTGGTGAATGTGCGGCCACGGAGAGTGTCTTTCATTGTTGGAAAAAGCCAAAAATCACTAGGAGCCAGGTCAGGCGAGTAGGGAGCATGAGGAATCACTTCAAAGTTGTTATCACGAAGAAACTGTTGCGTAACGTTAGCTCGATGTGCGGGTGCATTGTCTTGGTGAAACAGCACACGCGCAGCCCTTCCCAGACGTTTTTGTTGCAGTGCAGGAAGGAATTTTTTCTTCAAAACATTTTCGTAGGATGCACCTGTTACCGTAGTGCCCTTTGGAACGCAATGGGTAAGGATTACACCCTCGCTGTCCCAGAACATGGACACCATCATTTTTTCAGCACTGGCGGTTACCCGAAATTTTTTTGGTGGCGATGAATCTGTGTGCTTCCATTGAGCTGACTGGCGCTTTGTTTCTGGATTTAAAAATGGCATCCACGTCTCATCCATTGTCACAACCGACGAAAAGAAAGTCCCATTCATGCTGTCGTTGCGCGTCAACATTGCTTGGCAACATGCCACACGGGCAGCCGTGTGGTCGTCCGTCAGCATTCGTGGCACTCACCTGGATGACACTTTTCGCATTTTCAGGTCGTCATGCAGGATTGCGTGCACAGAACCCACAGAAATGCCAATTCTGGAGGCGATCTGTTCAACAGTCATTCGGCGATCCCGCAAAACAATTCTCTCCACTTTCTCGATCATGTCGTCAGACCGGCTTGTGCGAGCCCGAGGTTGTTTCGGTTTGTTGTCACACGATGTTCTGCCTTCATTAAACTGTAGCACCCACGAACGCACTTTCGACACATCCATAATTCAATCACCACATGTCTTCTTCAACTGTCGACGAATTTCAATTGGTTTCACACCACGCGAATTTAGAAAACGAATGATTGCACGCTGTACAAGTAAGGAAAACGTCGCCATTTTAAGAATTTAAAACAGTTCTCATTCTCGCCGCTGGCGGTAAAATTCCATCTGCCGTACGGTGCTGCCATCTCTGGGACGTATTGACAATGAACGCGGCCTCATTTTAAGACAATGGACATGTTTCTATCTCTTTCCAGTCCGGAGAAAAAAAACCGGGGCCTTAGAACTTGAATGCACCTCGTATACCCCACTAGTTTCGTCTACGAGCTTTTGCGTTACTCTGTATTTTGTGTTGTACGTTTTAAGCCTGTTACAGGCCTACTTGTATTCGTGAAGGTATCTTCGCAAAAGCAAAGGTAACTGGGCTAAGCAACCAAATAAATTGCAGTTACGGTATTACTCTGTAAATCCTATGATTAATGATGATGAACAATTCATTTATTATTAACTGCATTACAACGTAGATGTAGTGCAAAAAATTATTTAAACTATACAACTGGTTTCAACACTTGGCATCATCAGCTATAATATTCTTTTCACTATAAATCTAAAGCACAACTTTCATTATTTGCGCACTTTTTGGAATATAAATTAATCCAATGAACATATTTAATTTAATTACGTTCTAAGACCGTTATAATGCACGCATTTATGGTACGCTCAGCAACTTAAACCAAGCAATTTCCCCGAGCATCACTTCTTCACAACTGTCATCATCATTCAACAATGAGATCTACATACAAATGATAACACGTTCTTCGTTTGACACTTCTTTTGTCTGGTTGTGGACACTGCCACAGTTTCTGCTCTATAGCCATTTTGAATTTATTTATTATCATCTTCTTTTAATTAGAATACTAATGAATTGGCTGAAAACGCTCATAGAGCCGAAATTTATGACGAAAATGTTATCATTTAGACAATTCTACACGACTGTGACTCCCACAATTACAAAAATTAATGAAAGCTACGTTGTCGGTAGTAACTGCATATTCGCAGCGGTAACCTATTTTTACATTCGATGCGAATTTTTCGGGGGGTTTTGTAAGTGGTCTTTCGATAAGATTCTACCACAGTAGTCGTTGAAAGCTTCCTTCTGGTGCCAAATACACTCCTGGAAATTGAAATAAGAACACCGTGAATTCATTGTCCCAGAAAGGGGAAACTTTATTGACACATTCCTGGGGTCAGATACATCACATGATCACACTGACAGAACCACAGGCACATAGACACAGGCAACAGAGCATGCACAATGTCGGCACTAGTACAGTGTATATCCATCTTTCGCAGCAATGCAGGCTGCTATTCTCCCATGGAGACGATCGTAGAGATGCTGGAACGGCTTGCCATGCCATTTCCACCTGGCGCTTCAGTTGGACCAGCGTTCGTGCTGGACGTGCAGACCGCGTGAGACGACGCTTCATCCAGTCCCAAACATGCTCAATGGGGGACAGATCCGGAGATCTTGCTGGCCAGCGTAGTTGACTTACACCTTCTAGAGCACGTTGGGTGGCACGGGATACATGCGGACGTGCATTGTCCTGTTGGAACAGCATGTTCCCTTGCCGGTCTAGGAATGGTAGAACGATGGGTTCGATGACGGTTTGGATGTACCGTGCACTATTCAGTGTCCCCTCGACGATCACCAGTGGTGTACGGCCAGTGTAGGAGATCGCTCCCCACACCATGATGCCGGGTGTTGGCCCTGTGTGCCTCGGTCGTATGCAGTCCTGATTGTGGCGCTCACCTGCACGGCGCCAAACACGCATACGACCATCATTGGCACCAAGGCAGAAGCGACTCTCATCGCTGAAGACGACACGTCTCCATTCGTCCCTCCATTCACGCCTGTCGCGACACCACTGGAGGCGGGCTGCACGATGTTGGGGCGTGAGCGGAAGACGGCCTAACGGTGTGCGGGACCGTAGCCCAGCTTCATGGAGACGGTTGCGAATGGTCCTCGCCGATACCCCAGGAGCAACAGTGTTCCTAATTTGCTGGGAAGTGGCGGTGCGGTCCCCTACGGCACTGCGTAGGATCCTACGGTCTTGGCATGCATCCGTGCGTCGCTGCGGTCCGGTCCCAGGTCGACGGGCACGTGCACCTTCCGCCGACCACTGGCGACAACATCGATGTACTGTGGAGACCTCACGCCCCACGTGTTGAGCAATTCGGCGGTACGTCCACCCGGCCTCCCACATGCCCACTATACGCCCTCGCTCAAAGTCCGTCAACTGCACATACGGTTCACGTCCACGCTGTCGCGGCATGCTACCAGTGTTAAAGACTGCGGTGGAGCTCCGTATGCCACGGCAAACTGGCTGACACTGACGGCGGCGGTGCACAAATGCTGCGCAGCTAGCGCCATTCGACGGCCAACACCGCGGTTCCTGGTGTGTCCGCTGTGCCGTGCGTGTGATCATTGCTTGTACAGCCCTCTCGCAGTGTCCGGAGCAAGTATGGTGGGTCTGACACACCGGTGTCAATGTGTTCTTTTTTCCATTTCCAGGAGTGTATGTTTCATTCAGTAGTTCTCTATGTATAGGCCTTTTCCTTGCCTTACACCTATTTCACACTAACGACTGTTTCCTAAGAAGTTTCTATGTAGTGAGTATACACTATAGACCATTCTTGAAGAGATTTAGAAGGAAAACTGTTGGTTTTTTTTTTTTTTTTGTTCGGTTTTATTGAATCATCGACAGTGTAACCGTTAGCTACTGAAGTCAGTGTTATTACTGGGCTAGTGTCTGGTACAATATCGCACTGTTATACAGGATGGTCCACTGACCTTGACCGGGCCAAATATCTCATGAAATAAGCACCAAACGAAAAAACAACAAAGAACGAAACTTGTCTAGCTTGAAGGGGGAAACCAGATGGCGCTATAGTTGGCCCGCTAGATGGTGCTGCCATAGGTCAAACGGATATCAACTGCGTTTTTTAAAATAGGAACCCACATTTTTAATTACATATTCGTGTAGTACGTAAAGAAATACGAATATTTCAGTTGGACCACTTTTTTCGCTTTGTGATGGATGGCGCTGTAATAGTCACAAACATATGGCTAACAATTTTAGGCGAACAGTTGGTAACAGGTAGGTTTTTTAAATTAAACTACAGAACGTAGGTACGTTTGAATATTTTATTTCGGTTGTTCCAATGTGATACATGTACCTTTGTGAACTTACCATTTCTGAGAACGCATGCTGTTACAGCGTGATTACCTGTAAATACCACATTAATGCAATAAATGCTCACCTCAATTCATTTAGCAATACGTGGAATGACATTCCTCTCAACAGCGAGTAGTTTGCCTCCCGTAATGTTCGCACATGCATTGACAATGCGCTGACACATGTTGTCACGCGTTGTCGGTGGGTCACGATAGCAAATATCCTTCAACTTTCCGCACAGAAAGAATTCCGGGGACGTCAGATCCGGTGAACGTGCCATAGTATAGCGCTTCTATGACCAATCCACCTGTCATGAAATATGCTATTCAATACCGCTTCAACTGCACGCGAGCTATGTGCCGGACATCCATCATGTTGGAAGTACATCACCATTCTGTCATGCAGTAAAACATCTTGTAGCAACATCGGTAAAACATTACGTAGGAAATCAGCATACATTGCACCATTTAGATTGCCATCGATAAAGTGGGGGCCAATTATCCTTCCTCCCATAATGCCGCACCATACATTAACCCGCCAAGGTCGCTGATGTTCCACTTGTGGCAGCCGTCGTGGATTTTCCGTTGCCCAATATTGCATATTATGCCGGTTTAGGTTACCGCTGTTGGTGAATGACGGACGCTACGCCGCTCAAAAGAACGCGCGCAAAAAATCTGTCATCGTCCCGTAATTTCTCTTGTGCCCAGTGGGAGAAATGTACACAACGTTCAAAGTCGTCGCCATGCAATTCATGGTGCATAGAAATATGGTACGGGTGCAATCGATGTTGATGTAGCATTCTTAACACCGACGTTTTAGAGATTCCCGATTCTCGCGCAATTTGTCTGCTACTGATGTGCGGATTAGCCGCGACAGCAATAAAACACATACTTGGGCATCATCATTTGTTGCAGGTCGTGGTTGACGTATCATATGTGGCTGAACACTTCCGGTTTCTTTAAATAACGTAACTATCCGGCGAACGGTCCGGACACTTGGATGATGTCGTCCAGGATACCGAGCAGCATACATAACGCACGCGCGTTGGGCATTTTGATCACAATAGCCATACATCAACACGATATCGACCTTTTCCGCAATTGGTAAACGGACAATTTTAACACGGATAATGTATCACGAAGGAAATACCGTCCGCACTGGCGGAATGTTACGTGATACCACATACTTATACGTTTGTGACTATTACAGCGCCATCTATCAGAAAGGGAAAAAAGTGGTCCAACTAAAACATTCATATTTCTTTACGTACTACACGAATATGTCATAAAAAATGGGGGTTCCTATTTTTAAAAAAACGCACTTGATATCCGTTTGACATGTGGAAGCGCCATCTAGCGGGCCAAACATAGCGGCATCTGGTTTCTCCCTTCAAGGTAGACAAGTTTCGTTCTTTGTACTTTTTTCATTTGATGCTTATTTCGTGAGATATTTTGCCCGGTCACTATCAATGGACCACCCTGTATAGCCGTCTTTACGTTCTTCGTCGAGCGGCACGGAAATATGGTACAATCCGAGTTACGACAAAGATCGTGGAATCTCTCCAGGCATTTTCGCGAGTGAGCTGCGAGTATGGTGGTTGATCCCCTCCGGCTTATCGCCTTATAAGAGTGTTATCGGTGACCGAGGACGCATCTCCACGTCCCATCTGTGCAAACATCGCAATTTACGTGAGCAGCGCTCCCCTCCACGTGCGTTTGCGCGCTGCAAGTTGTAGCGGCGTGGCTCGTCAGCTGTCCCTCTTTGTACGCGGACATCGTCAATATTTGAGCAGTCTGGCTGTGCGCGTCAATCACTCCGAGGAGCTGCTCGCCTTTGAACACGCTTATTGCTGCGTCCGCAGTGTCGCCTGTGGGGTAACGCAACCATCGAACACCGACACTGCCGGCTAATAGCCTCCAAACACACATGGGTGCTTGTCCGGAGGAACGACGTGTGAAAAGTCGTTCGTTTATCGTGAACAACAAAATGTCCCAAAAGCTTGTGAAGAGACGGCTTTAACAGAGCATAAACGAGAGATAAAGCTTTCTCTTCAGTGCTTTAATGAATGAGACTCTTCCCCTTGTGTCGTATCGAGACACCATTGTGGTGACATACAACCCGAATATGGATGGTTCGATTCTTGGGAGGGCGGTTGAAATTTATAGCATCAGTTACGCTGATAATTTTCAGTTTAGGTCCGTGAACGTGAAGTGAATAAAACCAGTTTTACATGGCCATAGTTGTATCGCCTCTTTTTGTTTTGGAAGGCATCACCAGTGGTACAATTGATGGATGCTGCTCTACATGTGTGTTACTTTGCTGGTTTTAAAGATGTTGTTCTGCTTTCAGTCAATCGAATCTTTCTAGCAACAGTACTGTGTATGGGAACATACGTTACGAACTACAAACAGTTCATTAAGAAAGTATGTGTGTTCATGTATTCAGTGTTGTCCAATAGAAGTTCGACAGAATGAAAGCTGAAGAGCAGCTTTAAAACCAGTGAAGCCATCACATATGTAGAACAGCATCTACTAAATTTGTCATAGATGATACCTTCAGCAGATAAAGTCGAAAGGCGTATGGAAATGTTCCAGGGACGTACAATAATTAATGCAACTCATTTTTTTTCTGAAAGCAGTTTGGTTTCATTTAGGATTACAATACGCCATATTATTCCCCAGCCCTTTGGCTGCAAAACACTCTGTTTCAACATAATCTATGTTGAATCTATCTACCTATCTATCTATCGCTTGAGCCTTGTTCCGCAATTACACAGGGTCAGCCATCGTTAATCGGATTTGGCGTGTTAATGGTTAAGGGGTGGCCAGATGCCCCTCCTGCCGCCACCTCATACCCCCCCCCCCCCCCCCCGGGACGGAATTAGTGTATCCCAACTGCCTGCATCGAGTGTAATCCATGGAATAGAGCGAATGTGTTCAGATGTCTGCGAGCCGTGTAACTGGTGCGGAACATGGGGACCGGCCCGGTATTCACCTAGCTTAATGGCTCACCGTGCTTCTTTTCACTGCCACTTTTCTGTAGATATCCTCCAAGCGCCTGTGAATGTCTGTACCAACATTTAGCTCTCTACCTGGAGCGCTCGTCCGTTACAGACGCCATTCTAAAGGTTACGTATAGCGCTACCGCCTGTCGGAATTTCATGAAACTCTAGGGGCTGATTGTTTTATTAGTTGGTTGATTTTGAAAGGGATAGGGAAGCATGGGGAAGGAAGTCGGTCGAGCCCTTTCAAAGGAGCCATCCCGGCATTTGCCTGAAGCGATTAAGGGAAATCACAAAAAGTCTAAATGAGGATGGGCGGACTTGGGTTTCAACCGCCGTCCTCCCGTGTGAGAGTCCAGTGTCCCACCACCTGTGCCAAGTGAGAGTATTGAGCGATGTCCCGCAGCAGATGCCGCATTTCTTCAACCGAACTCGCCGAGAAAAAAATATGTTGCAATATAAATGACGTATTAGATAACGACAGAATTTCCGTGAGACTTTTGGCGGATGACACTGTTTTATACAGAGAAATAGGAACGCTGTTGAATTACTGCAGAAGATTGACGTTTCGAGCAGAGATTGTCAATTGACGAAAATGGTTCAAATGGCTCCAAGCACTATGGGACTTAACACCTGAGGTCATCAGTCCCCTTCAGTCCCCTAGACTTAGAACTATTTAAACCTAACTAACCTAAGGACATCACACACATCCATGCCTGAAGCAGGATTCGAACCTGCGACCGTAGCAGCAGCGCGGTTCCGGACTGAAGCGGCTAGAACTGCCCGGCCACAGCAGTCAGCTGTCAATTGATCCTCAACACAAACAAATGTAATGTATTACGAATATACAGATAGAAAGACCTTTTACTGGATGATTTCACGGTTACATTACAATAACCAGAATTAGTTACTTCCATAATATTTTAAAGAGTATGCGTAGAAGCGGTTTGAAGTGCAGCGACCATATAGAACCAATGGTAGGTGTGTCACATGCCAGACTGACATTCATTGCTAGAATCTTCAGGAATTGCCGTCCTTTAACAGAAGGAGTAGCTTATAAACCAATCGCTCGACCAATACTTTAATACTGCTCTTCTGTCTGGGATCCGTACCACATACGACTGATAGATGATATAGGAACCGTACTACTTACACTATGTGATCAAAAGTATCCGGACATCCCCACAAACGTAAGTTTTTCTTATTAAGCGCACTGTGCTGCCACCTACTACCAGCGACCTCAATAGTAATTAGAAATCGTGAGAGATCATACTGGGGCGCTCCGCGGAACTCGCGGACCTCGAACGTGATTAGGTGATTTGATGTCACTAATGTTATACCTCTGTACGCGAGATTTCCACATTCCTTAACATCTGTAGGTCCACTGTTTCTGATGTGATAGTAACGTGGAAACGTGAAGGGACACACTGCCGACAGTTGAAGAGGGTCGTATTGTGTAACAGGCAGACATCTATCCACATCATCACTCACAGTAATTCCAAATTTAATCAGGATCCACTGCAAGTACTACGACAGTTAGGCGGGAGGTGAGAAAACATGAATTTCATGGTCGAGATCATGAGCTACACATCACGCAAAACGATGCCTCGCTTGGTGTAAGGAGAATAAACATTGGACGACTTGTTGTTGTTGTGGTCTTCAGTCCTGAGACCGGTTTGATGCAGCTCTCCATGCTACTCTATCCTGTGCAAGCTTCTTCATCTCCCAGTACCTACTGCAACCAACATCCTTCTGAATCTGCTTAGTGTATTCATCTCTTGGTCTCCCTCTACGATTTTTACCCTCCACGCTGCCCTCCAATACTAAATTGGTGATCCCTTGATGCCTCAGAACATGTCCTACCAACCGATCCCGTCTTCTGGTCAAGTTGTGCCACAAACTTCTCTTCTCCCCAATCCTATTCAGTACTTCCTCATTAGTTATGTGATCTACCCATCTAATCTTCAGCATTCTTCTGTAGCACCACATTTCGAAAGTTTCTATTCTCTTCTTGTCCAAACTATTTATCGTCCATGTTTCACTTCCATACATGGCTACACTCCATACAAATACTTTCAGAAATGACTTCCTGACACTTAAATCTATACTCGATGTTAACAAATTTCTCTTCTTCAGAAAGGCTTTCCTTGCCATTGCCAGTCTACATTTTATATCCTCTCTACTTCGACCATCATCAGTTATTTTGCTCCCCAAATAGCAAAACTCCTTTACTACTTTAACTGTCTCATTTCCTAATCTAATTCCCTCAGCATCACCCGACTTAATTCGACTACATTCCATTATCCTCGTTTTGCTTTTGTTGATGTTCATCTTATCTCCTCCTTTCAAGACACTGTCCATTCCATTCAACTGCTCTTCCAAGTCCTTTGCTGTCTCTGACAGAGTTACAATGTCATCGGCGAACCTCAAAGTTTTTATTTCTTCTCCATGGATTTTAATACCTACTCCGAATTTTTCTTTTGTTTCCTTTACTGCTTGCTCAATATACAGATTGAATAACATCGGGGAGAGGCTACAACCCTGTCTTACTCCCTTCCCAACCACTGCTTCCCTTTCATGTCCTTCGACTCTTATAACTGCCATCTGGTTTCTGTACAAATTGTAAATAGCCTTTCGCTCCCTGTATTTTACCCCTGCCACCTTTAGAATTTGAAAGAGAGTATTCCAGTCAACATTGTCAAAAGCTTTCTCTAAGTCTACAAATGCTAGAAACGTAGGTTTGCCTTTCCTTAATCTTTCTTCTAAGATAAGTCGTAAGGTGAGCATTGCCTCACGTGTTCCAGTGTTTCTACGGAATCCAAACTGATCTTCCCCGAGGTTGGCTTCTATTAGTTTTTCCATTCGTCTGTAAACAATTCGTGTTAGTATTTTGCAGCTGTGACTTATTAAACTGATGGTTCGGTAATTTTCACATGTGTCAACACCTGCTTTCTTTGGGATTGGAATTATTATTGGACGACTTAACAGTGGAAAAAAGTTACCTGGACTGAAGAATCACGGTACACAATGTGGCGATCAGATGGCAGGGTGTGGGTATGGCGAATGCCCGGCGAATGTCATCTCCAGTGTCTGTAGAGCCAACAGTAAAATTCGGAGGCGGTGGTGTTATGGTATGGTCGTGTTTTTCATGGAGGAGGCTTGCACCCCTTGCTGTTTTGCGCGGCCCTATCACAGCACACGCCTACACTGACGTTTTAAGCACCTTCTCGGTTCCCACTGTTGAAGTTCAATTCGGGGATGGCGATTGCATTCTTCAACACGATCGAATACCTGTTCATAATGCATCGCCTGTGGCGGAGTGGTTACACGACAGTAACATCCCTGTAATGGACTGGTCTGCACAGAGTCTTCACCTGAATCCTATAGAACTCCTCTGGGATGACTTGGAGCGCCGACGTCGTCCCAGACCCTCCGAGCGACATCGATACCTCTCCTCAGTGCGTCATGGACTGTACAGCTGGTCCCGGTGGAGGTTCCAATCCTCCCTAGGGCATGGGTGTGTGTGTTCGTCCTTAGGATAATTTAGGTTAGGTAGTGTGTAAGCTTAGAGACTGATAACCTTAGCAGTTAAGTCCCATAGGATTTCACACACATTTGAACATTTTTCTCCTCAGTGCAGCACTCCGTGAAGAATGTGCTGCCATTCCCCAAGAACCTTTCCAGCACCTGAGTGAACGTACGCCTTCGAGAGTGGAAGCTGTCATCAAGGCTAAGGTTGGGCCAATACCATACTGAATTCCAGCATTACCGATGGAGGCCCCAAATGGTTCAAATGGCTCTGAGCACTATGGGACTTCACTTCTCAGGTCATCAGTCCCCTAGAACTTAGAACTACTTAAACCTAACTAACCTAAGGACATTACACACATCCATGCCCGAGGCAGAATTCGAACCTGCGACCGTAGCGGTCTCGCGGTTCCAGACTGTAGCGCCTAGAACCGCATGGCCACTCCGTCCGGCATGGAGGCCCCACGAACTTGTAAGTCATTTTCAGCCAGGTGTCTGGATACTTTTGATCACATAGTGTACGACTGATAGTGGCTGTAGGGAAGATACAAAGAAGCGCAAGATCATTTAGTTAACTCGGAAGAAGAAATGCTCAGCCAAAGAAGCAGCAAAAGAGGCGTTGTGCTCAACGTTGTGTTTCACTGTTGAGCGTACGTTCCCAGAAGAATCAGCCAAATGTTGCTTCCCTCTACATATACTTCGTGAAAAGACCATTCTTCTTCTTCGGTTATCAACCCACAGGTTGGTTGGCAGCAGCATGCCATTCCGTTCTTTTGTCAACTTTCTTCTTCATATCTGCATAGGTCTGGCACCCGATGTCATTTATTACTTGTTGAATGTAGCTTAATCTAGGTCGTCCTCGGCGAGTTCTTCCTTCAATGATTCCTTCTAATATTCTCTTAATGAAATTGTTATGCCGTAAAATGTGACCTATGAAGGTTATTCTTCTTTTCTGTATATTTCGCCAAAGAGATCTGTTTTCTTTCACTCTTCTGAGGACATCTTCGTTTGTAGCCTTGTCTCGCCAGCTGATTTTTTCCATTCTCCGGTAGCACCACATTTCGAATGCCTCTAATCTTCTCTTTTCTTCTTTTCCACTAGTCCAAGTTTCACATCCGTAAAGGGCTGTACTCCACACATAGGTTTTCATGACTCTCTTTCTTACGTCTAAACTAACATTTCTACTCGTCAGTAAGTTTCTTTTTCCATTGAATGCTATTTTGGCAAGTTGTATTCTGTTTTTAATGTCACTTTTGCTCCTTCCATCTGCTGTTATTTTGCTACCTAAGTAGTTAAATTCTGTAACCTGCCCTAGTTTCTCTCCCTTTATTGTTATTCGTATGGGTTCATTGTAGTTCAGGGCGCCACTCACCATCACTTTAGTCTTTTTCTTATTTATTATCATTCCATACTGTTCTTTTAAGGTGTTTTCCATTTCATTGAGTGCGGCTTCTAAATCTTCTTTCCTTTCTGTAATTATGGCGATATCATCTGCATATCGCAACATATCTATTTTCATTCCGTTAAGTTTTATTCCTACTTCAATATTCTCTCTTATTTTATCTATTGCTTCTTGGATATATGCGTTGAAAATTACTGGAGATAGTGGGCATCCCTGTCTCACTCCTTTCCTTATTCTTGCTGTTTCTTCTTTGTTTTCCTTCTTAACTAAGGCTGTTTCATTTTGGTATATTTTAAAGATTATCCTTCTATCATTATATTTCAGACCAGCCTTCTTCAGAATTCTAAACATTTCTGGCCATACAACATTGTCAAATGCCTTTTCGAGGTCTACGAAGGCTATAAATACTTGTTTGTTTTTGGAAATTTGTTTCTCACTTATTAGTCTTAAAGATAAGATTGCTTCTTAAAGATAAGATTAAATTATTAAATTGGAAAGATTCGAGCCCACACGAAGACCAGCTATCGTTCTTCTCTCGAACCACAGGTGACTGGAACAGGAAAGGGGCAAGTGACATTGGTACAGGTGACTTCCGAAGTAGATGTCGATTTAGTAGATGTAGATATAGACACTAGCAGCACAAATTATTGTAATTCCATTTAAAAAATCGAAGATGACACCAAAATCTCTCTAACTAATAGAGCTAAGAAAAGCGAATTTAAGCCGTTTATAAGGACTTTTTCCAATTCATTTAGATGAAAGCATGATTGCAGTGTCTTAAGGGGAGTTGGTATGCTTTATCCCGACAATGTTAAATTTAGTGACTTCGATTCCCTGTATTTCAGGGACCACTGTGCCATTGACATGAAACTTTTACAGGACATTAAACTGTAGGTTCTGAGTTTAATGGACTACAATAATTGCATTTCAGTCACTGCTTTCGGAAACACAAGTTTTTAACTAGGTCGTGCGGTAGCGTTCTCGCTTCCCACGCCCGGGTTCCCGGGTTCGATTCCCGGCGGGGTCAGGGATTTTCTCTGCCTCGTGATGGCTGGGTGTTGTGTGATGTGCTTAGGTTAGTTAGGTTTAAGTAGTTCTAAGTTCTAGGGGACTGATGACCGTAGATGTTAAGTCCCATAGTGCTCAGAGCCATTTGAACATTTTTGTTTTTAACTACGCGGTTAAAACTTTCTGTACTTTCTTGTACGTTATCCTAAATAATTGCAATTATATATAACATTATGTTCTTCTTTTAGTTCAGCAGAATCAGGATATCTATCTTATTACATACTGAAAATTTGAATATTCTAATCGAAGTGGTTTCTGAGATTTAGGGAAAAATGCAACAGGAAATAAAAATTTTCAGGAACGGCTTCTAAAGTTTCAAAAGACTGTAACACACTTCATATATGCTTATTTTTATTTTTATTTTTAGTCACTCAGAAGCAACCTGCACCATACTGCATATCATCCTCCTGATCTTTTTCCAAATTTTTTCTTCTTTTCTTCTTTCTGGACTCCATAGTGGCCAACTGTCCTGCATCCTCAGCCTTATCAATGCGGATCTTGTCCATCCGTTCAAGTTCTCTGATGCAGTATGCCCCAGGATTAATTACGTTAGTGTCTTCATTCCAACAAAAACATTTTTTGGTAAGAGAGTCCATATAAGATTATTGAACGACTCATTGGGATTTTGAGTCTGACCATGCAGACATTTCTTCAGTAATTCAAGATTTGCCAGGTCTTTGTAATTAGGTTTTATGATATCCATGAGTGCTGCTGGGACTGAATGTTTATGGCTGTATGAACTGTTTTAGTACTGGACATTGCGTGGACTGCTCCATGAATCAGGTCCACGAGGGCAAAGGTGGTGTACTGGTTATTCATCAGTTGACGGTCTGTGGAAGAAGGTAGCCGATAGTGCCTGTTTCATTTTCAACAAATCCTCAGTATTACATATTTCTAATGGACATCCCATAATACCGCTGTAGTTCATCAATCATTTTGTCTCTCTGCCTTCCTCTTATGGTTTACCATCATAAAGTTTCATCTCTCTAGCTTTGTTTCAATTCCCTCAATCTGGTGCCCATCCTGTTCTGGACATGACCTTTGTAACACAGCAAAGCACAGCACTCTATGTAAAAAATTATCGATTTAATTAGATCTTGAAGTAATGCACGTAAAAATGTTAACATTTTCAACTGGTGTAGTTTATATTTAAAAAAATAAAATAAAATACTTCCCATGTTAGTTTATAAGTGATTATTGTTTATATGTGATATATAATTATACACTCCTGGAAATTGAAATAAGAACACCATGAATTCATTGTCCCAGGAAGGGGAAACTTTATTGACACATTCCTGGGGTCAGATACATCACATGATCACACTGACAGAACCACAGGCACATAGACACAGGCAACAGAGCATGCACAATGTCGGCACTAGTACAGTGTATATCCACCTTTCGCAGCAATGTAGGCTGCTATTCTCCCATGGAGACGATCGTAGAGATGCTGGATGTAGTCCTGTGGAACGGCTTGCCATGCCATTTCCACCTGGCGCCTCAGTTGGACCAGCGTTCGTGCCGGACGTGCATACCGCGTGAGACGACGCTTCATCCAGTCCCAAACATGCTCAATGGGGGACAGATCCGGAGATCTTGCTGGCCAGGGTAGTTGACTTACACCTTCTAGAGCACGTTGGGTGGCACGGGATATATGCGGACGTGCATTGTCCTGTTGGAACAGCAAGTTCCCTTGCCGGTCTAGGAATGGTAGAACGATGGGTTCGATGACGGTTTGGATGTACCGTGCACTATTCAGTGTCCCCTCGACGATCACCAGTGGTGTACGGCCAGTGTAGGAGATCGCTCCCCACACCATGATGCCGGGTGTTGGCCCTGTGTGCCTCGGTCGTATGCAGTCCTGATTGTGGCGCTCACCTGCACGGCGCCAAACACACATACGACCATCATTGGCACCAAGGCAGAAGCGACTCTCATCGCTGAAGACGACACGTCTCCATTCGTCCCTCCATTCACGCCTGTCGCGACACCACTGGAGGCGGGCTGCACGATGTTGGGGCGTGAGCGGAAGACGGCCTAACGGTGTGCGGGACCGCAGCCCAGCTTCATGGAGACGGTTGCGAATGGTCCTCGCCGATACCCCAGGAGCAACAGTGTCCCTAATTTGCTGGGAAGTGGCGGTGCGGTCCCCTACGGTACTGCGTAGGATCCCACGGTCTTGGCGTGCATCCGTGCGTCGCTGCGGTCCGGTCCCAGGTCGACGGGCACGTGCACCTTCCGCCGACCACTGGCAACAACATCGATGTACTGTGGAGACCTCACGCCCCACGTGTTGAGCAATTCGGCGGTACGTCCACCCGGCCTCCCGCATGCCCACTATACGCCCTCGCTCAAAGTCCGTCAACTGCAAATACGGTTCACGTCCACGCTGTCGCGGCATGCTACCAGTGTTAAAGACTGCGATGGAGCTCCGTATGCCACGGCAAACTGGCTGACACTGACGGCGGCGGTGCACAAATGCTGCGCAGCTAGCGCCATTTGACGGCCAACACCGCGGTTCCTGGTGTGTCCGCTGTGCCGTGCGTGTGATCATTGCTTGTACAGCCCTCTCGCAGTGTCCGGAGCAAGTATGGTGGGTCTGACACACCGGTGTCAATGTGTTCTTTTTTCCATTTACAGGAGTGTATATTTTATTCGGAAAATTGTAAATTTTATAATGAGACAAAAATCCGATAATGCGAAAAAAAATTTCTCCGTTCTAACTCCCCTTAGGAAGTTCAGGAAATTTCTGAAGTAAATGGCTTGCATGAATCACTGTATATTATTTAGATATGTGAGCTGCACAAGTTAGGATGTTACGTTTCTTGGATCAGTGATACACCTGTTATCTCCACGGCTATTAAGTGGGACACAACCGTACAAGAGTACAACAACGAATATTTATGCTTGAAAGTAGTGTAACACTGGAACTGCAGTGGCAGAATAAAAACTTTTTGAGGCATAAGCGGGAAATGGCATCCCCTGAATTTAAGGTATTGAATTTTTATATTGTGCAATCTCCGATAACCATAATTTAAGAGTGCATTGACTCATAGTAAGTAGCTTGTAGTGCACAGTGTCGATGTCATGTTCATTGCACGTATGTTTTATGATGTTGCAGAGAGAGACAAAGCGCTCCGCAGCAAAGGGCAACTGGCCGTCACGGCGAATTCTAGGACTACCGCATACCGTATGTATTCGTTACTGTGTGAAAAATTTGCCACGGGACTGGAAGCACCATTTCGTTACTCGAATGTTTACTTATGCGCGCTCAGTTCGCGTCCGGTTCGGGCCGAATCGTCAGTTTCCGTATTTCTCCAGTTAGTTATTTTAAGGGGGTTCCCCGTACGCTTCATGACGACTTGGTAGTCCCACATTCCTCCGACCCGGTCATATTCAACAGTATTCGTAATCTTTCGGTTCCTTACCCCCATAAACGTTTCGTGCGAGCAATACACGGGATGAGTGGATTGTTCGGAAGCTGTATGTCTCTGACAGACCTACCGGGGTTATGGTGATTATAATTCTTGTAGGTATTGTACCGCGTCATAGTATAAAACATTTTGATTATAATCGTCTTCACACTGGCCTGTGGAAGCATAAGTAGCTATTTACACCTAGATTACTTTTTAACAAAACGCTCAATTCAGCTGTAAAATTAAAATGTGATCGGAAGTGAATGGATAGATTAATTTTATTTTAGAACGATCCCTTATATTACTCATACCAATTCACTGAGTTGACATTAAGATAATTTAGTACACTTCTCGTTGGTTAGTGCAATCCTCGTGCAGCAGAAAAAACAAACTTTGGGCTCTTTCGGAGAAGAGCCACGAGACATAAAAATTTAACTTATATCGGCAATCATCATCAGTCAGAGGGGAATGCACAACGTATTTCGGAAAGAACTGCAATCGGGACTTCGATCTACCTGTGATAATTTATTTCCATCAGAGCTGCGACACCTACAACAGGTTTCTACACTGCAAGTGATAGCAGTCCGTCTATTGTACAGTCTCAATGCCGAAGTAGGAACAAAACAGGGCAACCAATCATCTCCAGAGAATATGGTACGCAAAAATATTTTGTCTAAAACTTACATAAAACTTACAGCCAAACACTCTACCATTTTTCTGCTGCAGAAGTTTCAGGTTTTACGGAAGTACCACATAACGTGGAATCCAATTACAGAACTTCACCGCAACATTTGCTGAGAAGTGGAGTACTTTATGCTCAGTTTATGTCAACAATGCCATTTTCCGTCTCTTTATACGAAGAAATTGTAACAAAACGGGGCTTTCCTGACAGCTCTTCGGTGCACCGCTGCCAGAAGCAGCATTGTTCCTTTAGCTGCGTCGCCTGCGTCGCCCTGTTTCACAACATGGTCACACTTGACCCACGTTTCCTCAAGCCACACCACTACGTCGATGTTTATGCTACGGATGTCCCTCAAAAATCGGCATCGCCATGCAACTTCCTCTCCATAAAAAGCGTACAGCTACAGAAATGGCCATAGTGAAAGCCTAGGTTTTGTAAAACTGTGGAGAAGGATATGCGTCTCTTCTGAAGAAGTTCTGATTCTTTAAGTGTGACCGGTAACTTCCTGAGTGTCGGATGTTCCACCCCTACGATGATAATCATAAGCTTGAGGACGAATCACATCCTCTGCAAACGAATCACTGTTAGTAATTCGCTTATCCATTCGATGTTTTTCCCTAGGGGTGTTTAGGTTCGATGGTTCTTCAGATTCCTTTCGTTTGTCGAACATTTTCTTCTCAACAACAGTGTTTTTGTTTGTATTCAAAGCTGCAGCATTTCTGCCGATTACTTTGTTAACGGACAACACCAATACCTTGTATCAGTTCATTATTTTACCACATCTCGAAGTAGGAACGTAAAGCGCAAACCATTTCTTTCGACTGTTCTCTTATGGCAATCCTCTAGCCAAGAGAACAACGTCGAAATTTTCCACTTACAAATTTCGCCAAACTTACCGCTGACATCGTTGAGTACCACGCAACGAATAAAAGTAATAACGAATAATTGATTGATTGATCGATTTTAACAGGAGAGCTAAAACAGCTTAGGCCTGACACGTTACTGCCCTCACAGAAACTAGGTTTATTGTGCGGTATCGCTCCCTGTATATCTAGTAAAGCCAACCAGTGCCCTTAAATAGTGCAAGGAGTCCCTCTACCAGTTTTTTGTAGGACACAATTTCTTCACGTCTAGTTGTCCCGAAGATTCTGTATCTTTTAGTCTCCAATGCCATGCATTCGAAGATTAGGTGTGTTGCAGTTTCTTCACCCTCATCACAGATCCTACATTTACGGTCCTCTTCCGTTATATCGATTGTGTGTAGGTGTTTATTGAAGTTCTCTTGGCTGATCATCAGTCCAGTCATGAGTTTCATCTCTTTCCTGTTCAATCCCAGGATTACAGAGCTTCTTTTAAAACATGGTTTGGGCGTCATTACCTTACCATGCTTTTGTTTATGGACCCTGGTCCAATATACTACGTGCTGTTTCTTAAGCCAGTTCCTTAGTTCTAATTTGGTCATAGCCTTGGTGATTGTCAAGACAGGTTCCGGTCCAATAAATGGAGCTGTTGCCCTAATCCTAGCCAATCTATCGGCTTGTTCATTGCCACAGATCTCTGAGTGGCCAGGGACCCATACTAGGTTCACCCTATGGCTTCCCCCTAGTTCCGCCAGAGCCCTGTGGCAATCTGCGACAATCTTAGATTTTGTTGCAGGAGCTGCCAATGATTTCAGGGCTGCCTGGCTGTCTGAATAGATGTAGATGCTACGGCCATTGTAGTACCTACGCATATTCTCCTCCACACATGCCCTGATTGTAGTATTTTCGGCTTGGAATACAGAGACCAGTTTCCCTTGAGTGATGATGCTCTCCAGTCTTGGCTGAACCCCCTACAACCCTGCCCCAACGCCTTGGTCTGTTTTAGACCCATCAGCGAACCAAACGAGGTACCCTGTACGGTGTCGAACTGTTTTCTCCCACTGCTCCCTACTTCCAATTATTATGTTGTAAAGCTTGTCGAAGCAGTTGGGAGTTATTATATAGTCGGCGGGGATTTCCCCAGCCATACCTATATTTACCTCACTCACTATGTTAGTGTGTGATTCTGGATATCCGAATGAGACCCAGTTTTAAGTCTGTGTGCCCCAGCTGCTGCCTCCATCTTAACCCAAAGGTAAGTGGACGCATATCAAGCATGGCTTCCATTACAGCTGTTGGTGTGCTGCTAATTCCGCACGTTATGGCTAAGCAGGCCAATCTCTGTACCTTAGCAAACTCCTTAGCAGCAACACACTGTGCAACCTTCTTCCACCATACTACGGTCCCACAGGATATCCTAGGTGTAACCACTGTGGTGTATATCCAGTGCATACCGCTGGGGCTTAACTCCAGTTTTTGCCACAAGCTCTCCTAACACTCACTTAAGTACTTTTAGCCACGGAGCATACTCTTAATTTGAGGGGTCCAAGTTAGCTTCTCATCCGACCTTCACAGGTAGAGTTTCATTGAAGAGCTTTAGATTCCAACTTGCATGCTGAATATGTCTCTTCGTAAATGGCACCACAACAGTCTTCTTAGGATTAACTCTCGGATCCTGTTTAATGCACCATTTTTACACAATGCCCAACCCTCCTTGTGCCATATTCCTGACTGTGTCAGTGAATTTGCCAAGTATTACTATGACAAAGTCATCTGCATATCGTTGGCAGAAGCATTGTCTGGAATTTAGTTTCTCAATGAGTTCGTTCACCACTATAATCCACAACAGAGGAATTGAAACTCCTCCTTGTGGTCAGCTTCTGGTAGTCTTAATTACCATCTTTTAATTCATCATGGTAGCCTCTACCTTCCTTCCACTAAGCATGGCCCGGGTCCACCTACATATGTTGGTCCGCAGGTCATGCACCTCTGCTGCCCTTACCATGGAATCGAAGGTCGTGTTACTAAAGGCCCCCTCCATATCCAGGAAGATGCAGAGGGCTACTTCTTGGAAGTGCTTTTTCCACCTTCCCAACAAGTTGGTGGAAAGCTGTCTCACGTGATTTACCTGGTTGGTATGCGTGTTGGTTCAGGTGTAGAAGGACCCTACTTAGCCTCCCCTCCCCAACATATACATTAACCAGTTTTTCCAATGATTTGAGAATGAAGGAGAACAGACTGATTATTCCCATATCCTTGGCCTTGGTATTATCAGTTCTCCCTGGCTTTGGGATGGAGACAACTTTCACTGCCCTCCAAGCGTTGGGAATTATTCCTACTGCTAAGCTAACCCTGAATAGCCTGCATAGGACTCTTATAAGCTTTGGGGGAAGTGGCAACAAAACGACTATTCACGATGGTGTGTAGAATATATGAGTCTGGCGATATACCATCTGACTTTCGGAAAAGCATCATCCACACAATTTCGGAGACGGAAAGAGCTGACAAGTGCGAGAATTATCGCACAATCAGCTTAACAGCTCATGCATCGAAGCTGCTTACAAGAATAATATACAGAAGAATGGAAAAGAAAATTGAGAATGCGCTAGGTGACGATCAGTTTGGATTTAGGAAAAGTAAAGGGACGAGAGAGGCAATTCTGACGTTACGGCTAATAATGGAAGCAAGGCTAAAGAAAAATCAAGACACTTTCATAGGATTTGTCGACCTGGAAAAAGCGTTCGACAATATAAAATGGTGCAAGCTGTTCGAGATTCTGAAAAAAGTAGGGGTAAGCTATAGGGAGAGACGGGTCATATACAATATGTACAACAACCAAGAGGGAATAATAAGAGTGGACGATCAAGAACGAAGTGCTCGTATTAAGAAGGGTGTAAGACAAGGCTGTAGCCTTTCGCCCCTACTCTTCAATCTGTACATCGAGGAAGCAATGATGGAAATAAAAGAAAGGCTCAGGAGTGGAATTAAAATACAAGGTGAAAGGATATCAATGATACGATTCGCTGATGACATTGCTATCCTGAGTGAAAGTGAAGAAGAATTAAATCATCTGCTGAACGGAATGAACAGTCTAATGAGTACACAGTATGGTTTGAGAGTAAATCGGAGAAAGACGAAGATAATGAGAAGTAGTAGAAATGAGAACAGAGAGAAATTTAACATCAGGATTGATGGTCACGAAGTCAATAAAGTTAAGGAATTCTGCTACCTAGGCAGTAAAGTAACCAATGACGGACGGAGCAAGGAGGACATCAAAAGCAGACTCGCTATGGCAAAAAAGGCATTTCTGGTCAAGAGAAGTCTACTAATATCAAATACCGGCCTTAATTTGAGGAAGAAATTTCTGAGGATGTACGTCTGGAGTACAGTATTGTATGGTAGTGAAACATGGACTGTGGGAAAACCGGAACAGAAGAGAATCGAAGCATTTGAGATGTGGTGCTATAGACGAATGTTGAAAATTAGGTGGACTGATAAGGTAAGGAATGAGGAGGTTCTACGCAGAATCGGAGAGGAAAGGAATATGTGGAAAATACTGATAAGGAGAAGGGACAGGATGATAGGACATCTGCTAAGACATGAGGGAATGACTTCCATGGTACTAGAGGGAGCTGTAGAGGGCAAAAACTGTAGAGGAAGACAGAGATTGGAATACGTCAAGCAAATAATTTTGCCTGTTGCAAGAGAGCTGAAAAAATTCCATCTGAGCCAGGCGCCTTGAACGGTTGGAATGTTCCCACCGCCCACTGGATTTTGTTGAAGTTCACACACATTCCTTAGCCGATACGCAGTCATCTCTTCGAGTGCCTGAGAACCATTGTCTCTCTGGGGTCAGATACTGGTCTGTGTTATCCAGCGGAGCATATTGAGGAAAGTGAGTTTTGAGGAGCAATAACGAATAATAGTAACAACGATTAACAATAAGAAGAAATAAAATAATAATAACCCCTACACACAGAAAGTCGTAGGGCGCAACGATCGCACTTATCAGCAAGCTGACTGCAACTGAATCTCACTGCAAGCAGGAAGTGGTGTGGTGGTGGAGTGAAGCTTTGGAAAGTTCGGGAGCTATCTGCAGCTGCAGGTAGCTTCTGTCCTCGCTATCAATCGTAAAGAACTTTTTGGATAGGTTTTAGGCTTTAGGACTCACCGCTCCCAGGAAGACGTATCCCAGCTCGTGGGCCAGCGCACCGGCCGCCCGCGGCCCGCCCTCCAGCCTCACCACCCACTCGTTGCTGAAGTGCAGAGCGTTCTGCACGCCGTCGTGCGCCAGACCGGCGCCAGCCAGCACCGCCAACAGCAGCTGCACCCACATCGCCATCTGGAAACATTGCAGCACCCGTGTAAACAACCGGTACGTTTCTTACCCTACACAAGTTCTATAGCTCGACCCATATCGTTGAGGCCCTCCACTCCTGCACTACTTTCATGGCATTTTTATCCTCACCACCTCAAGTATCTACACCAGCTCTTCTCTACTCTCGTCCAAAGTGGACATATTCAAACATCGTACACGATGGTGGATGACTGGAGTCCAAAACCCCATACTATTACCTCTAACCTGCGCGCTGTTGGCCTTCCCAAGTTTCTCCATTGCCTCCAGTTCTTGAACTTTATGCACTCCGATACGCCCCCTCACCAATATCCTGTACCAGTTTATTATTTCCCCACATCTCTTCAAACCCCCTTAACTCCACCAGTTTTTGCACTCCACACCTTGTGACATTCTTTATCAACTCCCTATACGATATGACACAGCATTTGTAAGTGGCCTTCTTTTGGTATGAAATTGCAAGTCTTATTATTAAATACGTGTATGGCACGGCCGGGCGGTGTGGCACGATCTTTGTGCGGCGTATGTGATCCACAACTAATTTCCTAACTAACTACGTAATATTTTCTTCTCTGTTTAAGTCTGTTCATTCAATACTTTAAGATCCAACTTAAAAAATGGTTCAAATGGCCTCATGCCCGAGGCCGGATTCGAACCTGCGACGTAGCCGTCGCGCGGTTCCAGACTGAAGCGCCTAGAACCGCTCGGCCACACCGGCCGGCAAGATGCAACTTAAACGATGCGAAAACGGCTGTGTGGGTCTCTAATCGACTTAAATATTTACAGCTACAACGGACTATTGGACTTTTCATTCAGTTTCATATTTTAATTGTTTTAACAAATGTTTTTAAACACCTACTGTACTGTACAATTTGTCAGTCAATCATGTACTTTATGAACTATTTGTTACCCTACCTTTTTCCTCTCCAAGTAAAGGTGTCAAACTATCCTGTGCGTGCATGCCTGAAATCCAGCCCCTCTCCTGCCACCGACATCCTCCCTCCTAGCAGTTACCGACACTCATTCCATATCCTTTCTTGTACACTCCTGGAAATGGAAAAAAGAACACATTGACACCGGTGTGTCAGACCCACCATACTTGCTCCGGACACTGCGAGAGGGCTGTACAAGCAATGATCACACGCACGGCACAGCGGACACACCAGGAACCGCGGTGTTGGCCGTCGAATGGCGCTAGCTGCGCAGCATTTGTGCACCGCCGCCGTCAGTCTCAGCCAGTTTGCCGTGGCATACGGAGCTCCATCGCAGTCTTTAACACTGGTAGCATGCCGCGACAGCGTGGACGTGAACCGTATGTGCAGTTGACGGACTTTGAGCGAGGGCGTATAGTGGGCATGCGGGAGGCCGGGTGGACGTACCGCCGAATTGCTCAACACGTGGGGCGTGAGGTCTCCACAGTACATCGATGTTGTCGCCAGTGGTCGGCGGAAGGTGCACGTGCCCGTCGACCTGGGACCGGACCGCAGCGACGCACGGATGCACGCCAAGACCGTAGGATCCTACGCAGTGCCGTAGGGGACCGCACCGCCACTTCCCAGCAAATTAGGGACACTGTTGCTCTTGGGGTATCGGCGAGGACCATTCGCAACCGTCTCCATGAAGCTGGGCTACGGTCCCGCACACCGTTAGGCCGTCTTCCGCTCACGCCCCAACATCGTGCAGCCCGCCTCCAGTGGCGTCGCGACAGGCGTGAATGGAGGGACGAATGGAGACGTGTCGTCTTCAGCGATGAGAGTCGCTTCTGCCTTGGTGCCAATGACGGTCGTATGCGTGTTTGGCGCCGTGCAGGTGAGCGCCACAATCAGGACTGCATACGACCGAGGCACACAGGGCCAACACCCGGCATCATGGTGTGGGGAGCGATCTCCTACACTGGCCGTACACCACTGGTGATCGTCGAGGGGACACTGAATAGTGCACGGTACATCCAAACCATCATCGAACCCATCGTTCTACCATTCCTAGACCGGCAAGGGAACTTGCTGTTCCAACAGGACAATGCACGTCCGCATGTATCCCGTGCCACCCAACGTGCTCTAGAAGGTGTAAGTCAACTACCCTGGCCAGCAAGATCTCCGGATCCGTCCCCCATTCATGTTTGGGACTGGATGAAGCGTCGTCTCACGCGGTCTGCACGTCCAGCACGAACGCTGGTCCAACTGAGGCGCCAGGTGGAAATGGCATGGCAAGCCGTTCCACAGGACTACATCCAGCATCTCTACGATCGTCTCCATGGGAGAATAGCAGCCTGCATTGCTGCGAAAGGAGGATATACACTGTACTAGTGCCGACATTGTGCATGCTCTGTTACCTGTGTCTATGTGCCTGTGGTTCTGTCAGTGTGATCATGTGATGTATCTGACCCCAGGAATGTGTCAATAAAGTTTCCCCTTCCTGGGACAATGAATTCACGGTGTTCTTATTTCAATTTCCAGGAGTGTATATCGTCTATTCCATCTGCGCCCAAATCCTACACCTAGGAAATTGTATCAGGAGGCCACAGAACCATTATTCTTACAGATCTTAAGATTACACACATCATTATTTTGTCGATATTAAGATAATACTTTCTGTTCCTGTAATTATGAGATCGTTGTAAAGAATTGTTATTGCAATTTCCCCCTTCACAACCTAGGAAGGAACGTAAGTTACAGGTAAATAAAAAAATATGCAGGTGAACCTTTGCCAACACATCTTACGAACCCCACAACTCCTTTTCTTGTCTCTTTTTCAACAGATTTCCATTCGCTTTCTGTCAAGTGTAACACAGTCCATCTTATTATTCCTACATCAGGACTTTTCCTTGATTTCCATCCCTTCCAACACCATAGTCCTGTTTCGATCTTGTTTACCTCCATTTAGAAACCCACGAATCCTACCTCCACTGTCCATACTACACAAGTGTCCAGCTGTCGTTGAACCAACTCCATTGCTACCTTACAGGCTCCACCTCCGTGTATCCACTCGAGCTTACTTCTGTTATCGCATCCACTGTGTACTTTTAGTGTGTCGCAGTGTTCCGTATCGATCGTCTGCACATGCATCGGCATTTGTCCTTAACAAATAAACAGTTTTAATACCATAAATGGGCAAACTTCCATTCAATTTCTTTTACAAAATAGCAAATATATATTATATCTCCTTTACATGCTAAAGCTATCTATGTTTTACAAATTACTTTCTCCTGAGAAGCGTCAAACAGAACGACCGCCTGCCTACACCTGATTATGGTGGTTGAAGAAACAAATGGCGCCGCCTTAGAAAAGCTTAACAAATATTATTAAATGTCAGATCGTAACGAGAGAAACGGTTCTGTGTGCAAGCCGGCCCGGGTGTGTGACATACAGAAGCCAAACAGGGTGAAGAGGCCAGGAAACCCTTCCGAAAGCAGCTTGACACTATATACGAGGTCTGTTCAAAAAATTCCAAACTTTGTCCACAAAATTTTTTTGCGCCTGCCTTTTACTTATCGTACATGCTCTCCTTCGAAATACTCTCCTGCCCAGTGGATACACAGCTCCCAACGCCGTTTACAGGAAGCAGTCTCTGTACGCCTCTTGCTGGATCGCGCAAAGCGCCGTCTGCATATTTTCTTTATCTCCTGTGTCGTTGCAAATCTTCGTCCATTCAACGGGGTTTTCAGCTTTGGAAACAAAAAAAGTCGTAAGCGACAAGGTCTGGCGAATACGGAGGATGCGGCACCACAGTGACTGACCAGTTGAAGGTCTTTCTGGTCTTGACTCATGACCAGTGGGACGAACTTAGCAGCAACACGACTCATTCCAAGATGCTGTGTCAGGATTTCGCGACATTATCCAACTGAAATGTTACATTCTTCTGCAATCTCTCGCACAGTTAGTCTTCGATTAACACGCTCAATTTCGTTGGCGTTACTGACATGAATGTCGTCGGTAAACGGCAAAGAGCGTCGTGAACGAGGGTCATCTTTTAACTTCCGTCCCGTCATTTTTAAATCCTTCTAACCATTCGTAATACCGAGTATAGTTCAAGCACTCATCGCCGTTGCGTTCCTGTATCGTTTAGTGCATCTCTGTTAACGTTCTCTTGAGTTTCACACAGAAGCTAATGCAGACCCTTTGCTCCTCTAACTCTGCAATCTCGAAATTAGCAAACTGTGCGACTCAGCGTTATACTCACTATAGCACTGAACAGTAACTAACAGACATACGACAATATAACTTCCCACAGTTACACATTAAAAACAGGCGCATACAGGATGGCCAATTGCATTTTGACGAATGTTTCGGAATTTTTTGAACAGATCTCGTGCTTCTTCGAGGCTTGTCAAACACGCCAGGAAGTAGTACACTCGACACCTAGCCATACGTGCCGAGTATCGAGGTCAACGGAATAACAAGAGATTTTCCAATGCGCTTAATGAAAGAACAGCTCGTACGATTTAGAGAGACAATCAAACATAAAGCTATCACATGTCGAGGGACGTCTCAGTACTGAGAACACAGAGGGCAGTAACGCTTCGCAGCTGTACCTGATCGATCAGTAAACACATCAAGTATGAGAAGACGATGACAGGCACTGGTGGACACTCAAAAACTGCAAATTAGCAAATTAGGTAATGTTTGATAATATACATTGTACTGAACAGAGACGGTCTATCATTGTCTCAAAGGGTTAGAATAGTGGGATATCAGGGAATAGCAGGAATAGGTTACCGCTTGGTACTTGTCTCTTGTACGGTAGGCGAAGTGGCCTGTGAGTAGTTCACAGTGTTGACCATTGTTTAGTAAGGCCAAGTGGCCAGCAGTTAGCACAGTGAGTGATAGTCAAACACTTGTGTCTAATAGGGATCTTTTCTAGTGATTATTGAACGCATATGACATTCTGATAAGAAGTTTTGTTCCGACGCCTCATTAAGTGAATTTGTTCGTTAGAACAATAAATTGATTAAGGAAAGAGTAACAACATATTAGTCAGGAAACCATTCCTGCCAACTCTACGAGAGTTACCGATGCTCTGCAACGTAACCTCTTCCAACCAACGAGACTGTCTACCTCTCATCTCCGCTATAAAATTCAATAACAAAGCAAACTAAACGCACAATGTTTTTCACGTCTTGACTGCGCCACGCATGGGTAGGGAACCTGTGCCGGGATGCGACAAGTTATTTGCCCTCTTTGTCACTGTCACTTTACCCTTTTCTGTACCAGTTACGAATGCGTCTTCTAACCTAACTGCGTGCCTAAGGAGTACCGCCTCAGTTGTGCGACTCGATTCTTGATTTCCTGTCAGAAAGGTCACAGTTCGTTGTAATAGACGGAAAATCATTGAGCAAAACAAAAGTAATATCCGGCGTTCCCCATGGAAGCGTTATAGGCCCTCTATTGTTCCTGATCTATATTAACGACACAGTAGATAATCATAGTGGCCGTCTTAGATTGTTTGCAGATGATGCTGTCATTTACCGTCTTGTAAAGTTATCAGATGATCAGAACGACTTGCAAAATGACTTAGATAAGATATCTGTATGGCGCGAAAAGTGGCAACTGACCCTGAATAAAGAAAAGTGTGAAGTTATTCACATGAGTACTAAAAGAAATCAGCTATATTTCGCTTACATGATAAGTCACACAAATCTGAAGGCTGTAAATTCAACTAAATACTTATGGATTACAATTAGAAATAACCTATATTGGAACGATCACATAGATAATATTGTGGGTAGAGCAAACCAAAGACTGCGATTCATTGGCAGAACACTTAGAAGGTGCAACAGGTCTAACAAAGAGACTGCTTACACCACGCTTGTCCGCCCTGTTCTGGAGTATTGCTGTGCGGTGTGGGATCCGCATCAGGAGGGACTGACGAATGACATCGAAAAGTACAAAGAAGGGAAGCTCGTTTTGTATTATCACGAAATAGGGAGGTAGTGTCACAGACATGATACGTGAATTGGAGTGGCAATAACTAAAACAAAGGCGTTTTTCTCTGGTACGGGATCTTCTCATGAAATTTCATTCATCAGTTTTCTTCTCCAGTTGCGAAAACATTCTGTAGGCACGCACCTACATTGGGAGAAATGATCATCACGATAAAATAAGAGAAATCAAGTCTCGCACAGAAAAATTTAAATGCTCGTTTTTCCCGCGTGCCGTTCGATAGTGGAACGTTAGAGAGACAGCTTGAAGGTGGTTCATTGAACCCTCTGCCTGACACTTTATTGTGAATAGCAGAGTAATCACGTAGATGTAGATGTAGATGTAGATCCGTGAAAAGAATGATTGCCAATAAACCTCTAATTTTCCTTTCTTGATCTTTCTGTGAGATATACGTAGGACGAAGCAATGTAATGGTTGACTCTTCTGGCAATGTACCCTCTCAGAACCTTAACAGTAAACCACAGTGTTATTCTGAACGCCTCTCTTGCAGTGTCTGCCACTGGAGCTAACTGAGAATCTCCGTGACGTTTTCACGCTTTTTAAACTAATCTGTGAGAATATGTGCTGCTCTTCTTTGGATCTTCTCTGTTTTCTCTAGCGCTCATATCTGGTACGATCGCTGTGTGACAAACAGTATTCAAGTAATGGATGAGGGAATTGTATGCTACCTCTTTTCTGGTAGAACTACACTTCCTGAGGTTTCGTCCAGTGGATCTCAGTTTGGTATTCGCATTACCTGCGATTAGTTTTATGTGGTCGTTCCACTTTGAATAGTTCCGAACGCATACTCCTAGACACTTTATGGATGTTACTGTTTTCAGTAAGTGCCCTGCAGGCGTGTGCTCACAAAATAATGCATCTTTCTGTCTATTTATGCGCAATAGGATAGATTTATTTACCTTGAGGGTCAACTGCCAATTTCTGCACCAACTGATAACGAAATATTATTAAACGCAAAAGAATTTCGTATAGAAGGTTGAATTTAGTTTTTTTTTCTGTGCGGGTAGAGTCCTGCAGTATGATAGGTTTAATGGTAGCTCACACTACTTTGCGTTTGTAAAAATAAGAAGTTATTGCCTCTGGAATTTTGCTATGAAAATCATTATTATAAAGGTGTTTTCCTACAAATATAGCTGAATATGTTGATCTCCATAATCTTTAATGTCTTTCGAATACTCCATCGCCACCTACAGATCTGCAGATCTAGCAGCATCGTACTGTAATTCTGCAGTATTAATTTATCCATGGTAGTGGTTGGTGAGTTCCGTGGCTGTGGATTCCATTACTTGAAGAAGTACAACAGCCATACACTTTTTGTACACCTTTGTTTACACCAACCTATTATGGCATTCTCACTAAAGTTAGCGTGTACAAAAACGAAGAGGTGCTTTATTTCTTCACCAAGTTACTTGTTTAAGTTGCAAACGATCTCATTCAAGAATAGACTGTATTTTTTCCACAAAGACATGTGTATCTCTCTTTCTGTGACTTCATTTACAAACAGCACCTTCGCAAGTGTTTGATGGGGATTTCATGTGGTAGAACAACTAACTTTAGTCAATCCTATGAGTATGTCATGCTCACCTACTTACAAAAAAACAAACGTAATACGCCATTCTTCACGTTGTGCGATTTGTTTTGTACAATGGCGCAGATTGCAACCGGTGCTAGACATCTTTCATAGGACTTCAGTTGCTGAAATGCGTCATCATTTCACAGCTAAAGGCATTCCACCGACTTGTGCACGGAAAAAGATAATCACTCAAAGCATACTGCACGTTTCATGTCTCCTCCAGTTCCGGAGTCAATATATTTTCAGGAAGTGGCTGATTCCTTAATTTCATATTCAAAAGAAATGTCGTCTTTGTAATTCTCTCAATATACCACTGTTTTACTTCCCGTAGAAATGTGCTTCGGTTAGATTTCTTGTTAACGTCTGCCTGTACATATACCAGTTCCCAACAGATACTACTTTTTCATAGACAACAACGTCATTTTTACAAATTTCGATGTCCGGCATTAAAACTGCCAGTTCACTGGTATTCAGCATCAGTATTTTAGTTAAACTCAAAGCAACAACCGAAAGCATACCTAAGATTGTCTACGACTCAGCGTTATGGAGAACAAGATCACATCTTCCTCTGAAAAATTTATTCATCGAGTTATTTACAGCTATACACTTCATTTGAACGTTTACACTCTACTAGGTGCATTAGGGACCAAATAGAGAACTGTCTGTAAATTACCGACATTATGGATGGTATGTATAAAGAACTCGTCTTCAGCTGCTATCTATGCTGCCGGAACACCTACTGATTTACAAAAAGAAGACATATATTTCACAAGATAATCCTTTGATATGGAACACAGAAATAATCAGAATTCCTCGTGGCTCTTTGAAATCTTTGGATCTGAAAGAAAACTGCAAACTGTAGGGAAAGGGTGTATTGTTCGTGACAACATAGCTGAGAGTGTCTCAAGAGCATAGATCCGGCGATGGAAAAAGCTTTTTTGAATGGAGCTGAAGTTGAGGTTTACAGCCAATGTATTTCTTAAAGATCAATAATATTTTATCAGAATGTAGCTATGTACGCCATTTTAAGGAAATTGTAAATTGAAATTACAGATATGAAGTAATTTATTTCTGGGAACAATTTGGTACTTCGTTCTCGTCTCGGTCTCAAAGGATAGGCAATAAAGTGATATGTTAAAACTTTGGACGGATCCTAACAATTAACTTTATTCGAAGCTTAATCAAAGAAATTTATTTATTTAAGATGTGTCTTTATGCTAATTACTCACTTTAAGCTTGTGTCGTCAAAGAGAAATTCGACCTGTAAGGTGTAGAGTGTGTTACCTGAGTAAGTCTACGGCGATAGAACTATCAGAAAGGCTCGGTGTGGAAAGCTGAATAGCACAAGGTGTACTGTCATTCGACAAGTAACAGCAGCAGCATTAAGTGATTTATCTTATACTGATTTTGTCGGCTTTGCTACCCAAGCTACTTTATGACGCACGTCGAGAGGTACAGGTGTGGAGAATACAGTGATCTCTTCACGAACGACCTACGTCAACGCGTCTCTTTATCAGTTCTCTGCAAACAGGGCATTCTCCGGCTATGGTACAATGCAGTCATAAAACCAGCAGTTTTTGAATGTTAAAAGCATGAAACTACGTGGCATACAGTTACCTGGATGATTCTACACCGCATTCCATCAATAGCAAAGTGGACTTTCTGGGATTTCTATTCATTGTGAAGCGTCCCAACAGACATGAACATCGCAAAGTAACATCAGCTGAATGAATTAGAAAGAAGAAAGGCATAATTCATTGTAAACAGTTGTTAAGATGTAAATGGTGTAAAGAATTATTTATACAGTAATTGAACCAAAACCATCACCATTCGCCCTTGCACAACGTGTAGGATGGAGAAAACTATCGCCGGCCGCGGTGGCCGTGCGGTTCTAGACGCTGCAGTCCGGAACCGCGGGACTGCTACGGTCGCAGGTTCGAATCCTTCCTCGGGCATGGATGTGTGTGATGTCCTTAGGTTAGTTAGATTTAAGTAGTTCTAAGTTCTAAGGGACTGATGACTTAAGATGTTAAATCCCATAGTGCTCGGAGCCATTTGAACAATTTTTTTTGGCGAAAACTATCTAGTAGTAAGGTCAGGAAAGGAACGACAGTAGGAGGACTGAAGTTTAACGACCCGTTGACAGCAAGGTTATTAGAGAAGGAGCGCACACTCGGACTGGTTAAGGAAGCGAATGGAAATCGGTCGTACCCTTTCGATGGAACCGTTCCTGCAGTAAGGAATGAGGAGGAAACGTCGAATCGAACAATATTTCCCAGCTACACATACGTCGACTTCAACCGTTGAGAACCTATGAAGGTTAAACCACAGCCAATCAGCAACAATTTGGTCTGGTGAGCGGACGTGTTTGTGTGCGTCTATCACTGCGAATTTTCCCGGATAATTTGCTCCTGTATTGTAATGCGTTTGTTGTGCTTTGTAGCTGTGTTACAGGCAGGACATGTACTGCAAAACAACATTGTCTGAAAAACTTTGTTTCTATTTTCTTTTTAACCATTGACAAAGGTGATATTTTCCGATGTACAGTACTTATTAGAATAAAAGTTCGTTCATGCTCTTTGTGTACTAGCGCAAAACTAAAACAAGGGCCCTTTCTCGCCTTTGTCTTAGGGCGCAAAAAATGGTTCAAATGGCTCTCAACACTATGGGACTTAACAGCTGAGGTCATGAGTCCCCCAGAACTTAGAACTACTTAAACCTAAAAACCTGAAGACATCACACAGATCCATGCCCGAGGCAGGATTCGAACCTGCGACCGTAGCGGTCGCGCGGTTCCAGACTGAAGCGACTAGAACCGCTCGGCCACCCCGGCCGACTCTTAGGGCGCAAAAACAGCTAGCCTCATACGCGCTTACGTCAGAACCGTAGAGCGCGAAGACGAAAAAGGAGTTAAAAACGACATGAGAAAGGTCCATAAAATACGCCATAGAGAAACGAAGGTTCTGAACTAAAGATTAAATGTCCTTCGCCATACCGCTACGACGGGTAAGAAGCAGAACGCGGTGGACAGCCCGCGCATCGTTTGCTAAAACGGCTGATAACTCAGATGGCAAACTTAAATGAGAACATAAGTGGTTAAAAAAAAGGGCATTCCGTTAGGAAATGGCGAACCGTCAAAGACTGAAGGCAATGAACACAAAGTGGTGGGGGAGCACCACTTAAAAGATGACGATGGCTAAAAAGACAGTGCCTATTATGCAAGCTAGCTAAAACGATCTCCTCACGGTGAGAGGGCCGAGAGGAGGTCGTCCAAGCTGCTGGGAGAGGTTTAATTCCCCGGAGCTGGTTCCCATGAAGGGAAGACCAGTGGTGATGCCAAAGTGAGATCACCTGCTGTCAGACGATAACACAGAGATCATCGGAGGCAATGGAAGAACTAGAGGGCCGAGGTATGAGGACAGTAGCCTTGGCAGCAGCTTCAGACTGACGTGGCCAGGAACCAACATGAACATCACTGTGGCTCCACCAAGACTGAGCAAGTGACAGTTTTCCTGGACCCGTTGAACTAAAAGACAGAAGTTCCTTTTATATTTCACTATTAACAACATTGTGCCTTATGCTACCGCTTGTTGATTACCTAACTGCATTCCTACTTCCTCTTTACAGCTTATTATTTTAAAATATTAATACCATTACGGTACTTTTCATGTAAATGATTAAACAGTAAAGATTTATCCCATAAACGTAACATAAATTTCTCGTACAACCTATCGAACTATGCATAGGAATTTCAAGATCCTCTAGCTCTGACTGATAACTAATTTCATTAGTAGCTGCACTGTGTAGCATAAAAGGCACTACTTGGGGCAAGTGAGTTCAGATGCACGAAATTTTGCATGCTTGACACTGATTAGCCGTCACTTCGCAGCCAGAGTTCCACAATCGTTATCTCCAAAATCCTTTGTGGGAAAATTTTACTCAATTGGACGGCGTTTACTCTGTTCTGCCCTCACTGTCATACTGTTTCTGTGCACCCTATCCTATTGTCCAAAATCACTTAGGCCAAAATTTTAGAGTATCCCAAACTGGGTAGGTACTTCGAGATGAGGAACAAATGATCTATATTGAAAATTGCAGATTTTATGTGGAAAAATTACTTATAACAACATCTTGCCTTCACTGCAACTGTTCAAAGTGACGACCGTCATCTCCAATATATTTACTACATATTCGTTCGTTATAGATAGCTGCATCATCTATGAAAATTCTGAGGTTACTATTGATATTGTTTATCAAGTCATTAATCAAGAACAGGGGTCCGAACACACCTACCTGGTGGTACGTTACTCCTGTATCTATCGACGACCATTTATTCAAGGTAACGTGTTGGAACCCGTAGGACAGCACTTTCATCAATAAGTGTTGGTGTTTTACCGAATGATGTACCGGGTGATCAAAAAGTCAGTAGAAATTTGAAAACTTAATAAACCACGGAATAATGTAGATAGAGAGGTAAAAATTGACACACATGCTTGGAATGACATGGGGTTTTATTAGAACAAAAAAAAAAAAAAAACACACCCCATATTGCTAGACGCGTGAAAGATCTCTTGGCGCGTCGTTTGGTGATGATCGTGGGCTCAGCTGCCACTTTCGTCATTCTTGGCCTCCCAGGTCCCCAGACCTCTGTCCGTGCGATTATTGGCTTTGGGGTTACCTGAAGTCGCAAGTGTATCGTGATCGACCGACATCTCTAGGGATGCTGAAAGACAACATCCGACGCCGATGCCTCACCATAACTCCGGACATGCTTTACAGTGCTGTTCACAACATTATTCCTCGACTACAGCTATTGTTGAGGAACGATGGTGGACATATTGAGCATTTCCTGTAAAGAACATCATCTTTGCTTTGTCTTACTTTGTTATGCTAATTATTGCTATTCTGATCAGACGAAGCGCCATCTGTCGGACATTTTTTGAACGTTTGTATTTTTTTGGTTCTAATAAAACCCCATGTCATTCCAAGCATGTGTGTCAATTTGTACCTCTCTATCTACATTATTCCGTGATTTATTCAGTTTTCAAATTTATACTGACTTTTTGATCACCCAGTGTTTTATCGAAGCCAAACTCAGTTATTTGTTGTATGTGTGTGTGTGTGTGTGAAATCCTATGGGACTTAAATGCTAAGATCATCAGTCCCTAAGCTTACACACTACTTAACTTAAATTATCCTAAGGACAAACACACACACCTATGCCCGAGGGAGGACATGAACCTCCGCCGGGACCAACCGCACAGTCCATGACTGCAGCGCCTTTGACCACTCGGTTAATCCCGCGCGGCAGTTATTTGTTATGAAAAGTAATCAATTGACGAACACGAGCTCCTCACATGTTGCTACTTGAAGGGCTCCTACCACAAGACCATCACTTCGTCATCTTTAATTAGTTCTAAGTGATCCTCTGCGGTCTGCACAGTTTTTCCTCAAAATTTTTTGAACACTCAGTGACGTATAGATGCAAATGTAGATTATACAGTAAATAGTTCTGATGACTTCCATACGAAACGAAATGCGTGACGGAATGCAGTTACAGTCAAGTCACCGCCATGCTGGGCTGTGCGCACTTCTGCCGGTAACTTTGGCTATCATTCCTTTGCTGTGTGCGGCGCGTGCAAACTGAGGCGTCTCGCTACGTACATAAACAGGGTTGGTGGGCGCGGAAACGGCGGCGGTGCAAGTTTCTGGCAAGTTTCCGAGCCGCTCTACTCCTTTAGTCAGCTTACAGTTTCGCAGCAGGCACGGTAGTACTCAGTTTTGCTCAAATAATAAGCCCCATAAATTTGCACACACGCTTGTGCGTCCCTGAAACAGAAGCGCAGCGCTTGCTGTAACTTCACGTGACTGCGCACTCTCGCGCAGCAGTAACGTGTTCCACTGGGGAAGACTCCGGAAATTTCGCGGAATGAAAATGGATCAGGAGAAAGGCTAGAGCCTTTTGGTGGTATGTACATGACCCACGTACCATGGCCCAGGCTGAGTTCATCTCTATTACTAAACGCTTAAAACAGTGACAAATCGCAGTCGGTGATTGCCTATGTAATGACACCGACGAGCAGAAAAATTTGATTTTTAGTTTTTCGTGTAATTATTGGCCGACTTAAAAACTTAAAATGCTCTCTTAATCTACTCATTACGAGCCGGCCGCGGTGGTCTAGCGGTTCTAGGCGCTCAGTCCGGAACCGCGCGCCTGCTACGGTCGCAGGTTCGAATCCTGCCTCGGGCATTGATGTGTTTGATGTCCTTAGGGTAGTTAGGTTTAAGTAGTTCTAAGTTCTAGGGGACTGATGACCATAGATGTTAAGTCCCATAGAGCTCAGTGCCATTTGAACCATTTTTTTCTACTCATTAAGAGGTATAATGTTTTATGTTAAAGATTTAACGCATTAATTCAAGTATTTAAATTAGAAACAGTTTATATATCTTGAGGCATGGCAACTAAAGGCCCCCAAATTTGACAATTAGAGCAATGAAAGACATTCAACAAACTGTACATACTTTTTTGAAATTTTTTCTTGCTGAACCCTTGCGCGCGCACACAAACACACACACACACACACACACACAGACACACACACACACACAAGCATGCATCTATCGGAAAGATTTACTGAGGTGAGAAAAGCCTTAGAATACCTCCTAATGTCGTGTCGAACCACCGGTGCGGTGCAGCAACTGGACGTGGCGTGAACTCAAAAGATCCTTGGAAGTCCCCTGCAGAAATATTGAACCGTGCTGTCTCAGCAGACATCCATAACTGAGAAAGTGTTGCCGGCACAGGATTTTTTGCTCGAAATGATCTCTCGATTATGTCCCATAAGTTTCCTGTTGGATTCGTAGTGGGCGATGTGGATGGTAAAACCATTCGCTCGAATTTTCCAGAATGGTTGTTAAAATAAATCGCGGACATTTGCGGCACGGTGAGATGGAGCATTGTCATTTTTAAAAATTCCGTTGTTGTTTGGGAGCATGAATTGAATTCTCTAACGATTTCCGAAATGTAATGTTCTATGCGCCTAGCTCCAACTACCATTCCGCGTTCGAAGTCTTTTAATTCGCGACGTGGTGCCATAATCACGTCAAAAACCTTTTCACACGAATCTAGTGTATACAAATGACAGCCCTCTTATACCTTGTGTTCGCGATGCTACCATCATTTCTGTACGTGCATGTCGTTAGCCCATCACTTTTATCTCTTCAGCGTAAAATAATCAGACGTTTGAAGCCGTTTTATACATGGGAGTTCGATTTTTTGAAGAATGGGAGGGGAGAGGGTGTTATTGATCTAATAATAAACGGCGAATAATCTCCAGTTCAAATGGCATCGTATTGAAACATTCTGAGAGAATAAAACTGTATGTCGGACCTGGAGGCAAACCCAGAACTTTGTCTGTTATGGTTCCACAACTGAGTTATCCAGGCACGAATAACGACGCGCTTTGTCTGCTTCATTTCTGCGAGCAATAGTCAAGGTTTTCGGTTCATGTCGCGGGTGGACGCAAAGTTTTAATCTGCCAGGAATTTTCAAATCAATGCATGCTCCTCTCGAGAGTGAAAGATTACTCCAATAAATAATCTGCTAGGCTGCGTCTTAACTTATTTCCTCACAGCATCCTTTCTTCTAGACGCACTAGTTCTGGCAAGGTATGTACGAGAGGTTCTACAAAGTTTGTAAATTGCAAGAGAACTGCTGACAAAGGTGATGGACATGAGTCGACTGGAAAGCTCATTCAGAAAGAGCATTTCCCACGAATGGAAAGGTTCCGGGTTCGAGTCATTGTCCGGCACATCTGCCAGCAAGTTTCGAATTAGCACACATTCCACTGCAGGGTGAATGATTCATTCGGTAGATATTTATGTTACTACACAATTCCTGTAGATGTTCTTTCAGTCAATGTGCGAGAAATATGACGTAGTAGAATTTCTTTACAACCACTTCTGTATTTCTTAGGCCATCGCACTGCCCATGGCTAGGAGCACGTCTCATTCGCGACAAGTGGCGTAAAAATATTCCTAGGATTTTGCTGGATAATAGCGAAAACCTCCCATTTTACAGCCACGATCATTAGATGGTAAGTACATTCTTCTTCTTCTTCTTCTTCTTCTTCTTCTTCTTCTTCTTCTGCCTTTGTTTCGTGTCGTTCACGATCGACATGGTTAGGAGCGCATCTGGCACGCTTAATTTAAAGGATTTCCAGATGCCCTTGTCGCCTCCCAGTTACCACCCAAGGCAGAATTCATGCAATTAACTGTCTGCGTATAGTGTTATTCGTTTGAAAATCAGCGATAGTTTCCTAAATGTCCCTGAGACGGACTGCGACACGAGCCCAGTATTCACCGAAGGAGATAGGGAAAAACCCCCTAAAAACAACATTCAGGTTGGCTGGCAAATCGGGCGTTGTCGTTAATCAGCTGGGCCCGGCGTACCTCCCCATCCCGGAAATGCTGCTCTAATACGCAGGGTTATCGGGGCATAATTACTTGGTAAGCTTATTGCCTGACAAAAACAATACAGTACTCGGAAGGAAAGTATAACACAAAAAATCATATTTCACAGCTTGAATGAGGATGTGAGGGTTTTACTGATTATGAAATCGAGTTAAATTGATAAAGAATTTTGAGGCATGATCTTACTTATCAGTATGACCCTTGATATTGTAAGCTTACGCCCTATTGTCTCACTTGTGGTAAGAGTACTTCAGTTGGAATATTTGATCATCTTCATTTGGATCTGTGTATCTGACATAAGAAAATCAGCACCCATCAGAACAATGTTAGAGGATTGCTGCTGACTATTAAGTGAGATAATGGTCTCAATGAACTCAGTTTATTACAAACGTATGTGATTAAATTCACAACAAACAGGTGGGTTAATAATAATTGAAAGCAACAAGCTAACGCCTTGAAAAATCTATATAAGAGATCCAGAATAAATTTCCAAGTGAATGTTTATTTGGACAAAAAATTTACATTTGCGCGAGTTGTACCTGGACTGCCGAAGGTTCCTGCACTGACATGGAAAAGAGTACAGAAGGATATGCATTTGCATCTCTCGCCAGAATCTCTAACTGCAAACAAGTTTTCAAAGTGAAGCTTGAAATTACTGAATTATAAATGATTCGACTTTCCCCACTGTTCGCTTCACTGTTGCGACTGGATTTCGCCCTACTCAAAAAATGCAAATGATGGCTGAAATGGTTGCGAAATCAGTTATTGTGTCTGTCCCGAGGACTTTTCTGTGTCTCCATCTAAGTTCATCTCAGCTAGATAAGAGCCTCTCGTCCCACATGAGCCTGGAGAAGTGGTGCAGAAGTAAAGTCAGTCCTTGGATGAACTTAACAGATGAAGTCTGCCCCTAACGTCTCCAGCCTAAAAAACAACTTTTTGCATAGGGCTTCTGACAATAAAATGTAAATGTCGTGTGACTAGGGCTCCCCGTCGGGGAGACCGTTCGCCGGGTGCAAGTCTTTCGATTTGACGCCACTTCGGCGACTTGCGCGTCGATGGGGATGAAATGATGATGATTAGGACAACACAACAACCAGTCCCTGAGCGGAGAAAATCTACGACCCAGCCGAAAATCGAACCTGGACCCGTAGGATTGGCACTCTGTCGCACTGACCACTCAACTACCGGGGACGGACCTTCTGTCAGTGACAAACTTATGATGTGCATTTTCGGCGTCGCATAATTTGTGATTCAATGGATAAGAAGTCTCGTGAGTGCCGACCAGTAAGACATTATCTTACAAGAAGCTGGTCTCCCTCACTTAGTCAAGTTTTGGGTGGATAACCAGTTATGGAATTTGTTTGACTTGGTAGTCAAAAACGTGTACGAATTAGTTCCTCCCTGTACCTACTTTTACGCACTGGCCAATCTGGATGGTCCTCTGTAAGCATAGTCACACTCCTTGCCACCACTTCTGCATAATTTTCATGAAACACAGATAGCAGTTTTGACGTTTCTCTGATTGGTTTTCCAGCACCTGAGTGAGGTGTTGGCATCCCACGATCTTCAAAGGGGTGCCTAGCTTTCTGTTCCAATTCTGCTCTCTAAGATGTTATCGTAATAACCCACGTTTTTCGGATGATTTTGAGTACCTACTGATTCTCCCCACAGCGGTAGTACTTCCGGAAGTCTGCCATGAGGTGGGACACATCCCGTGACAACAAAGCTCGCTAACAATAATATCTGTTGTCCCCACACATCCTGAAGATGTAATCTGCATTATATGACTGTGGAGGGCGGCGCCAGGATGGTCTCTTTTCAAAATGCAACCTGACGCGACCCTAGTACCCGCTTGGCGAGCCCTCGCACAGGGGAGACTGGCTTTTTTTTTTGGTCGTCAGTCTACTGACTGGTTTGATGCGGCCCGCCACGAATTCCTATCCTGTGCTAACCTCTTCATCTCAGAGTAGCACTTGCAACCTACGTCCTCAAATATTTGCTTTACGTATTCCAATCTCTGTCTTCCTCTACAGTTTTTGTCCTCTACAGCTCCCTCTAGTACCATGGAAGTCATTCCCTCATGTCTTAGCAGATGTCCTAACATCCTGTCCCTTCTCCTTATCAGTGTTTTCCACATATTCCTTTCCTCTCCGATTCTGCGTAGAACGTCCTCATTCCTTACCTTGTCAGTCCACCTAATTTTCAACATTCGTCTATAGCACCACGTCTCAAATGCTTCGATTCTCTTCTGTTCCGGTTTTCCCTCAGTCCATGTTTCACTACCATACAATGCTGTAGTCCAGACGTACATCCTCAGAAATTTCTTCCTCAAATTAAGGCCGGTATTTGATATTAGTAGACTTCTCTTGGCCAGAAATGCCTTTTTTTCCATAGCGAGTCTGCTTTTGATGTTCTCCTTGTTCCGTTCGTCATTGGTTATTTTACTGCCTAGGTAGCAGAATTCCTTAACTTCATTGACTTCGTGACCATCAATCCTGATGTTAAGTTTCTCGCTGTTCTCATTTCTACTACTTCTCATTACCTTCGTCTTTCTCCTATGTACTCTCAAACCATATTGTGTACTCATTAGACTGTTCATTCCGTTCAGCAGATCATTTAATTCTTCTTCACTTTCACTCAGGATAGCAATGTCATCAGCGAATTGTATCATTGATATCCTTTCACCTTGTATTTTAATTCCACTCCTGAACCTTTCTTTTATTTCCATCATTGCTTCCTCGATGTACAGATTGAAGAGTAGGGGCGAAAGGCTACAGCCTTGTCTTACACCCTTCTTAATACGAGCACTTCGTTCTTGATGGTCCACTCTTATTATTCCCTCTTGGTTGTTGTACATAGCTTACCCCTACTTTTTTCAGAATCTCGAACAGCTTGCACCATTTTATATTGTCGAACGCTTTTTCCAGGTCGACAAATCCTATGAAAGTGTCTTGATTTTTCTTTAGCCTTGCTTCCATTATTAGCCGTAACGTCAGAATTGCCTCTCTCGTCCTTTTACTTTTCCTAAAGCCAAACTGATCGTCACCTAGCGCATTCTCAATTTTCTTTTCCAGTCTTCTGTATATTATTCTTGTAAGCAGCTTCGATGCATGACCTGTTAAGCTGATTGTGCGATATTTCTCGCACTTGTCAGCTCTGGCTACTCTGCGAATAAGGGTGTGGGATGACTCCCTGAAGTTTAGAACCTTACCACACTTCCCTAGTTCTCCATGGGGTCCAGATTGCTTACATAGTGGCTTCTCACTTACCTCTGGATGTAATTTAGTACAGGAAGTCGTATGCTTTGTAGCTGATTATTGGCAGTCTCTGGTACTGATTCATATTTCATTATCCTATGGGGATTAACTTATTCAGATTACACTTGACTCTTTCTTACTGGTCTTACGTAAGTTATGGGACTGTTTGGGAAAAACGGTCGCATAAAAAACGTGCTGCCTATTGGTATTAGGACAGAGTTGACGGCCAAGCTGTTTGCACACTTATTCTATGGGGACAGATCTGGAGGGAGAGGAAGTGCAACCTCTTACACAGCGGTATGGTGGGGTGGACTACACAGTGGTGCGTCAGCTGTCGTCGAGGAACAGCTAGACAGGAGCGGGAATGACTAGCGGACAATATAACACAGTAAGCAGAAGATTTACTTCACTTGTATTTCTCTAACTATACAAAGATTCATTAGAAATATTCACAATGTTAACAAGGAGTAGGCTCGCTGTACAAAACACGAACTACGGTGTCTTAGTGGAGAGCCTCCAAGCGAAAGTGGGTAGAGTGGATGCCGCCGGCCGTCCTATATTGCGACAGTAGAGGGCGCTTGTAGTCCAGGACTCCTGGATGCATGGCTCAGTGGGCACAAACAATTGGGTCCGCCAGGTCCCGTGTGACAACTGTCGGCGTCAGATGGAAACTTGAAACTCCTTTCCAACTGTGACACTCGTGTGATGATATCGATACATCATACCACAACGTTACTGTCACATGAGGCGATGCATGATGACCACGACATACCGTTGTACTGTCAGAATTCCCTCACTCTTAACCAACCGTCAACTGAAGTCATACACGATGCACCACCAAACAATGGCACCAGGTGTAACATCATTGTGCATCTCCGAAACATTGGAGGACTGGGACCTCTCCCCAGGTAGCTGCCACTCTCGTTGACAATGTCCTGCCTGGGTAATGAAGAACTGCAGTTCATCTTTGAACTCATTGTCACGCCATACGTTAGTAGCGAATGCTTCCTGGTTATGGCACCACCACAAAAACGGTCTTTTACGCTGTGGTAACGGCAGCGTACGCATGGGACAGCAATTCTCTAGTAGGGCTACTGATAGTCTCCGACCTGTGATGCGAGATAACACGGAGAGCTTCAGGGGGTCCATTACTTATTCTCGAATGGGATGCTGCTTATTGCTTTGGTTCGACTCAACTATTCCTTTGCTCTAATATTCCTTTGGGGTGGTCAGACGTGGTCGACCGGCAGCTACACGGAAATTACACTCCTGGAAATGGAAAAAAGAACACATTGACACCGGTGTGTCAGACCCACCATACTTGCTCCGGACACTGCGAGAGGGCTGTACAAGCAATGATCACACGCACGGCACAGCGGACACACCAGGAACCGCGGTGTTGGCCGTCGAATGGCGCTAGCTGCGCAGCATTTGTGCACCGCCGCCGTCAGTGTCAGCCAGTTTGCCGTGGCATACGGAGCTCCATCGCAGTCTTTAACACTGGTAGCATGCCGCGACAGCGTGGACGTGAACCGTATGTGCAGTTGACGGACTTTGAGCGAGGGCGTATAGTGGGCATGCGGGAGGCCGGGTGGACGTACCGCCGAATTGCTCAACACGTGGGGCGTGAGGTCTCCACAGTACATCGATGTTGTTGCCAGTGGTCGGCGGAAGGTGCACGTGCCCGTCGACCTGGGACCGGACCGCAGCGACGCACGGATGCACGCCAAGACCGTAGGATCCTACGCAGTGCCGTAGGGGACCGCACCGCCACTTCCCAGCAAATTAGGGACACTGTTGCTCCTGGGGTATCGGCGAGGACCATTCGCAACCGTCTCCATGAAGCTGGGCTACGGTCCCGCACACCGTTAGGCCGTCTTCCGCTCACGCCCCAACATCGTGCAGCCCGCCTCCAGTGGTGTCGCGACAGGCGTGAATGGAGGGACGAATGGAGACGTGTCGTCTTCAGCGATGAGAGTCGCTTCTGCCTTGGTGCCAATGATGGTCGTATGCGTGTTTGGCGCCGTGCAGGTGAGCGCCACAATCAGGACTGCATACGACCGAGGCACACAGGGCCAACACCCGGCATCATGGTGTGGGGAGCGATCTCCTACACTGGCCGTACACCACTGGTGATCGTCGAGGGGACACTGAATAGTGCACGGTACATCCAAACCGTCATCGAACCCATCGTTCTACCATTCCTAGACCGGCAAGGGAACTTGCTGTTCCAACAGGACAATGCACGTCCGCATGTATCGCGTGCCACCCAACGTGCTCTAGAAGGTGTAAGTCATCTACCCTGGCCAGCAAGATCTCCGGATCTGTCCCCCATTGAGCATGTTTGGGACCGGATGAAGCGTCGTCTCACGCGGTCTGCACGTCCGGCACGAACGCTGGTCCAACTGAGGCGCCAGGTGGAAATGGCATGGCAAGCCGTTCCACAGGACTACATCCAGCATCTCTACGATCGTCTCCATGGGAGAATAGCAGCCTGCATTGCTGCGAAAGGTGGATATACACTGTACTAGTGCCGACATTGTGCATGCTCTGTTGCCTGTGTCTATGTGCCTGTGGTTCTGTCAGTGTGATCATGTGATGTATCTGACCCCAGGAATGTGTCAATAAAGTTTCCCCTTCCTGGGACAATGAATTCACGGTGTTCTTATTTGAATTTCCAGGAGTGTATTATGCCTGCCCTCACGTATTCGAATGCCCCAAAAATCTGCATACTGTACGCCAAATTGAGACGCGCAATGACGCCACTTTCAGACTCTGTCAGGTGCTGATTACGCAGTCTGAGACAGGAAGGCTGTATCTCTGTGTCTTTCATAGTGAACGCTCGACATCTGGCACCATCATGTCTCTTTCATTTCCTAACGGGCCAGTTAACAACACTAAACGTGAAGAACACTAATGCACTGCGGCGGTCTTTCTGGTTGTGAAAGTGAATTCCGACTCTATTCATGTAGATACGTGGTGACGATCGGTACGTGTACGGTGTTATACTGACATCTTCTGGGCCCTTCACACTTTCCTTTAGACAGTGTATAAGATGAAGTTTTTGATTTCTTTGACGGTGTTGTTATGTACGGAATCAAAATTTGAGTACGAAGTCTTTGGGTGATCCATATCGTCTTTCTAGTTGAGTCCCCATACAGAGGTTGTTATGCATTTCTGATATGTCCATGAATTAAAAAAATAAGACCTCAGAGAAATGGGTAGTCAGTGTCTCCGGTATCTTCCTGTTATTCCAACTTGGGGAGAGTTCCATACTGACATACAGTAACAAATCCGTAAACACCCTCGTTCATAAATCAATTGGGCTTTCATAGGATTATTCCAACTATTAAGACGTCCTAAAGTTAATGTCTCCGAATTTTTCATGTTATCAGTCTTAAATATTCTGAAATAAAACAAACGTTATTAACATTCTACATCCTTATTCTTCATGGCTACATATTTATTTCTCAGTACAGTCATCCTAACGACGAACTCGTTTCTCCCAGTGAGAGACCAGTTTGTTGATACAGTCGCTGTAGATTGTTTAAGTTTGTTGGCGGAGCCACAACCGCACCTCTGTTACCACCGCTACATCACTACCAGGGTGAAGTCCCCGAATGTGTTCTTTAAGCTTTGGAAACAGATAAAAGTCAGCCAGGTCGCAACTGTACGGAGGACGATTGGTGACAGTGATCCCTGTGCCTTGGGTTGTTGCAAATGTCGAAGCGCTCACGTGTATTCTGGCATATACATGGTGAAGGGGAGGGTGTTCCATGTGCGGACGAAGTCTTTTAAATTAGAAACAACACGCTGTTTCGCACAAGCTACAATCCAGGGCCTTCAACCGGCAGAGGGCTGCAGTTATGTAGACTCGAATAATAGAGATGACGAACGTTTTTTATTTTGAATTTTTTAAGAATTTTCACATAGATATTGAGGGGCATTACTTTTCATCACGCCCTCGTTCACTGGTGTGCAAATCTTAAGCCGGAAAATAACATTCGCATGATGTGTCACTGCCAAGTAACGTAGCTCGATGAAAATTGGACCGTACTTGGATAGTGCTGCTACATTACAGAATAGAAAATAACTGAAATAAACACGCACTGAGACGAACAGAAAGAATACATTTTTTTCAGACACATCAGTCACACAGAGGTCACCAAGATTCGTGATGGTCCCCTGAACATTACAAAAGGTATGCAAGCTTCCGACTCTGTAATTTTCAATCAAGACTTTAATAAAATGGCAAAGGTAATGTTAATCAGAACACTGGGAGGATTTGTGGTCTAAATAACAATAGATTTATTCATTATTAACATCACATGACAGAAGATGGCTAAAGAAACGCCACACAAACATTTTTATTTGACAAACGCTTTCAATAATATGCAGCTTATGGTTAACAAAGTGATCAGCTGGGGATCAACACACCACACGAAACAGAACTAATCACTTTATCTGACTTCATAAATATTAGTCCGTGGTATGGCCCAAAAACTACGCTACTATCAAGAATCTATACTCTGCCATTCCATAAAGAAAACTATAGTTCTAAAGAACAGGATGCTGAGAAGCATATATTGGAGCTCTATGCCGTAGCATTGAATACTTCAGCCTTCCGCAGGTCAGAGCGGCATAGCACAGCACTCGCCGACTGCAGTCCCTGACTGGGACAATCTGTTATTAACAGCACGTGCCCGGAAATATCCAAGTACGCGGTCTTGTGTCCAGGTGATTCGGAACGCATATACTTCCCTATGAGCCTCTGAAACCCCGGTGAATTCCAGTGTGAAGGTGGACCCGCTTGCTGGTCTGCCAAACCAATTTTACTCTATAATACGGCTACGCATGACGCAATATGTCAAATGTTTAGACAGCTGACTCAAAACAAATAAGTACACCCGCACATAACTCATTGTCTGCATGATGCAAGAAGCAGTACCTCTGATAGTTCAGATGGTGACTCGCACAGGCTCTAAGTGGCACACTAGCAAAGGACACAATCCTTTCTTTACTGGCGAAGCGCCAGTACAAGAGTGAGATCTTGTCTTTCTCTACAACTTTCCTCTGCAGTTGGGTAGCATAGCACATTTACATGTGTAGACTACGCCCACTTTAGTACAAGCCAATCACGAGCTGGAGTTCAGCATTCGAAGCTGAGAGACCGCCCCCCTGCTGTACATACACAGATTTGACCAACCAGCGACTTAAAAAATTAATTGGGAGAAAAGCAAAAAATATTCAGCTTTCCGCCCTGTTTCCTATTTGTTTACATCGTGTCTTTGCTAAAAGCATGACTTGGATGGAACCACAGCATCTCTCCTGTTGCGTCCATTTCGAACTTTCCAAAGAAGATTGTAGAATGAAGGCTTTCACGACCGGGTGACATGGCTGTTGATATACTTTCCAGGATGTGAGGTCGTGGTCCAAGAACTTTTCTGCTCCTTACGTTTCGTCCAGAACTGCGCTGGACTTCCTCGGAGGCGCTGCTCCGCTGAGTCTTGCCGACTGACTGGTCGGGTGTCTGAGAGCGACTTATATATTGTGCGAAAGCGGGGCGTGGTTCAGGTGACACGTGCTGAGCAGTGATAATCCATAGCAAAGATAAGGTTGACTATCGATTACCACCTTGTCAAAGATAAAAATTGTTAGCAATTTTGTAGAGCCACTGTCCATATATCAACCTTATCTTTGCTATGGATTATCACTGCTCATCACGTGTCACCTGAACCACGCCCCCCTTTCTCACAATATATAAGTCGCTCTCAGACACCCGACCAGTCAGTTTCCAAAGAAGAGCCATAAACTCGCTAAAAGCTTTGTGCCTTCACAAGTATGTTTTGTTGCACAGACTGATCGCCTGGGTGCCACTGCCCTGTCCCACGGAAATTCGCAGAAACTCACAGCCATCTCATTGACTTTGTACCTAACAAGGGTCCATCCTCTGCTTTATTGCCAGTCATCAGAACTACAACGCCCGCTCATAGCTGCAGCGACTCCTCGACACTAGTCAGCCTACGTGCCCGCTCACTGACCAGCGCCACCCAATGTGTCTGCCCAGCGAGACCGAGGGACTTGGCTGTCATCAAACGTTTTCACCAGGTTCCACGAAGAAAAGCTCCACTTGGCCATCATCCGCCATACGCTTTTACTGCAGTCAATTAAATCGGCACCCTCTTCCTTGGAATGCAGGTAAAGCCTACCGCTGTGCCTTCACCAAACCACACAAGCAAGAGCATTAACTACTACCAACTATTTCATCATATGAATGAAGTCAGATCGTATCAAATATAGTAACAAAGTAATAAAGACCAACTTCCCTATGAACATTAAGCAGCATGACACCATATTAAAAGTGAGAATGCCCTACAGTCTCTCAGACTGACCATGGTTCTTAATAGGATGTGTGATCACCACAGATGTCGGTATATGCTCTGCAACATGCTCCTGTGCTATCCACACATTTGGTAAGCAGTTCTTGTGGCAAAGCATTCATTTCTCCACCAGTCCACGTGACAACTCCTGGATGGTTGTTGATGTATGTGCATATGCTGCAATACATCTACTCATCACATCCCACACGTGCTCCATGGGGCTTAGGTCAGGGAAACGAACAGGCCAGTCGTTTCGCCGAATATTGTCTCATTCCAAGAGAGCCTACAATTGCACTCCGAAGTGTGGTCGCACATCGTCATTCATAGAAATGAAGTCATGGCTCAATACAAACCCTGGAAAGACCCATACGGTAAAGGAGTACAGTATCACAAAAAGATTCTTGTAAACATACCATGTTCAAAGATTTAGAGTTCTGTATACCAATGGAACTATATGCCCTACAACATCGTAACAACAGGACCACCATAACGATCACGTTCGGCAATATTCCTAGGTGCATTGCATTTTGTCATGTTCCCTCATGTAATAAAAGTCCAGCATTGTGGAATACCGTGGTCAGAGACTATCAGAAGCCAGTCTATGACATTACCATCCCATGCGTAGGCTGCCATGGACACAACAAGAAAAATGTCTGCATTGGAGTAATGCCGTGAATGGAAAGCATGGACTGATGATGATGGCATAAAATTGTTTGCAGCCATTACTCGTGGTTCTGCACTAAGCCCGGACGAGTCAGAGAGAGAGGTGGTGTAGTGGTTAGCACAATTGACTCACATTCGGCAGGACGACAGCTCAAACCCACGTCCGGCCAGTCTAATTTAGATTTTCCACGATTTCCCTAAATCGCTTCAGGTAAATGCCAGGATGGTTCCTGTGAAAGGACACAGCCGACTTCCTTCACCATCCTTCCCTAATCCGATCGGACCGATAACCTTGCTGTTTGACCCTTCCCCCCAATCAACTGTCGTCACCGAGTATGGAAATAACCTGGGTAGTGGTCTCTTACTTCCAATATCTTGGCGAGGTGTCATGGTGATGAAAGCCATCGAGCAAGATTTCAGGTGACATGTGGTAGTGATTGTAGGAACCCTGTCGGCACAACGATACATCACGGACATCATGCGAACTTATGTGTTACTTCTCATGGGGCAGTATCATGGTGCCACTTTGAACATGACGAAGCCCGTCCGCTCGTTACACGTGTTGCAACGAACTGTGTGCGTGATGTTGCGGTATTCAAGTGACCATCAAGATCCCAGATCAGTCTCCAATAAAATATGTAGGAGACCAGCTAGATCATCAAATCCGTCCCAGTGTATGTACCTAGGCTGCCATGGACCGGTTACAACAATCGTGTGCCAGCTCGCCTCTGGAGGGGATTAAACAACGTTTAGCACCCATTCCAATCGAAGCAGCGCTATATCCAGGACATGTGGAGTGTAACGCCATACTAATTTTTGGGTTCATAGCGCCTTTTTCTGACAAAGACGACAAAGAACTTTGAGGACCAGTTTAAAAGAGAGAATAGTTGAAAGTGGTTATAAATGAACACACAATTTTTGTAATCATTGCACTAACATATGCTCTCAATCTGTCATGATTCATTTCGTTTCCTCCTCTCTTTCTGTATGGTACACTGTTCCTGCCAGACAGTGTATTTACGATACGAAGTTTCTGGCAAGTCGCGGAAGTATAGGCTGAACAGTGTACGGGACAGTACTGAAACTTGAGACAGCTCACTTTTCAGTTTGCGCAACCTATTCTGGAAATGTTCGGAGAAAACTTGAAACGAGCGTTTATTTAGCTCATTGTCCAATATGGAGATGATTTATAGTCAGAAAACTTCCTTGATCAGTTTCATTAAAAAATCCTTTTCCGCAGAGTGTGTCGTATGCTGCGGACGGGTCTAGGAAGACAAGCAACACTTCTGTCTTTCCCCTCACTGCTAGTTTTGCACATAGGTACATAAGGAAAGCACAAGGTCATTGCAATTACGGGGCGGAATCCTACTTGTTTTGCTGTGAAAGTGAATTTTACAAATAAAAGAAGAATAGAAGCCTTCATAAATACCTTTTCAGGAAATAAACATGAGTTTTTCTTGAGTGCATCGACCAACTAATGAAGAGGTGCCAAAATGAATGGGGGAAAAAGGAATTTTATGACGCATCTAAGTAAAATAGGGGTACGGTGAGAGGGCACATCGTCAGGCAACATTGAATAGCTATGGGGTAAGTAGGTTCAGATTGCAAGTTACAGTAGGCTGCAACAGCCGGCTAAAAAGCTGCATCGAATCAGCCTTCAGTTTAAAGACAGTAGCAGCAAAACCAAAGTGTTCGAATAGTCAGCTAAAGAAGACCGCTAGTCTCCCTTCTAAATTTGCTTCCGCTGTCTGACCAAAATGGAAAATACATTTTGTTTCAATATGTTGTATTGAGGCTACACCCACTGGAGTGTGAAGTCATTTGTTACTGGACGAAGTCCTCTATGATGATGCGTCTTTCATCATTACAGCAGGGGAACGGAGAGGTATTCGTAGTAACCCTGAGGATTTTACCGTGGCTACGTCAAATGCTTGGTGGGCCAGTCATCATCATGATATGATGAGGCCGCCCTACGCCGCACTCTCGATGTTTAGGCGTAGCCGGAGGATGTAACAAACGTCCATTTCGCCTTCCTGAGCATCCATTTACGCTCAATGCTTAACAGTACTCAGATAATGCTGTCTCTCACTAGTGTCTACATCCAGATGCGGACAGCCGATTATAAATCGCTGACCTCATTCAAATGAGCTGTTTTGCTGTGGCCATTACTGTATATCGAGATATCGATGGTAGCATTTCTGATGTGCGCTCTTTGACCTGCGTTGAGGAGGCATGCGGGTGAAGAAATCCATTGCAGGGACTGGTCAAAAGTGTAGGGTATGTGCAGGATGCAACTGGGAAACCAGTTGCATCTCTACAGTCGCCCACAGCACTCTTTCAGATCTCCTTGCAGTGCTGCTTTAGAAAACGCTTGGACAAGCTATAGGTAACACTTGACACAGAGCGTGCAACACGACTGCCAAGTTGGCATGCAGAGATAAGGATATGTTGTTATAGTCATCAGCCTTAAAACTGCCTTTATGCAGCTCTTCACTTTGGCTATCTTCTGCAGTCCTTTTCGTACCTGCATAACTGCCTCATCCTGCTTACTTTCTTGGTGTCGTGGCGTCTTCTACAATTTTTATACCACAAACTTCGCTTCATTGCCAAATTAACTATTCCTCGAGACCTAAGGACTATTCCTATCAACCTATCTTTACTTTAGCAACTTTCGCCATTAAGTTCCTCTTAGACCCAATTCGATTCAGTACCTCTTCCTTAGTTTCTCCATCTAATCATGTAATGTACAGAATTCTCCTGAGACATCACATTTCTAAAGCTTCTATTTTCTTCTTGTTTTGACACCTTATGGTCCACATTGCACTTCCGCTTCCCTATAAAGCTGCTACGTCCCTGTCACTTTAATTCATATTCGATGTTAACATATTTCTCTTATTCAGAAAAGCTTTCCTTCCTATCGCTAGTCTCCATTTTGGGTCCTCTTTTCTTCTGCCCTCGTCACATATTTTTCTGCTCAAATAACAAAACTCGTCTGCTACTTCAGTGATCTATTTCCTAATCCAATTCCAGCAGTATCATCGAGCGAGGTGGCGCAGTGGTTAGCACACTGGACTCGCATTCGGGAGGACGACGGTTCAATCCCGTCTCCGGCCATCCTGATTTAGGTTTTCCGTGATTTCCCTAAATCGTTTCAGGCAAATGCCGGGATGGTTCCTTTGAAAGGGCACGGCCGATTTCCTTCCAAATCCTTCCCTAACCCGAGCTTGCGCTCCGTCTCTAATGACCTCGTTGTCGACGGGACGTTAAACACTAACCACCACAACCACCACCATCCAACAGTATCAACAAATTAATAGGGCTACAACCGATAAAGTTAGACTGACTTTTAAGTGTATTCATCTTATAACCTCTTTTCATGACTCTATTGGTCTACCCACTCCTCTGAACTGAACCTCCGAGTTCCTTGTTCTCTCTGTCAGAATTATTATGTCTTCAAAAGTCTTAAACTTCAATGCCCCTTCCAAATTTCTTCTTGCTTTCCTTTAATGATGGCTCAATCTACAGATTTAATATTAGTGATAGGCTACGGTACTGTTTTACTTCCTTCTTAATTAATGCATCCCTTCCATATCTTTCACTTCTTAGTACTGCAATCTGGCTTCTGGAAAGTTGAAGATAACCATTCTCTGTATTTTGTACCTAATAACTTCAGAATTACAAAATGTGTGAACACTGTCCGCAAGTATTTTTAAATCTAGGGAGGTTATAAATATGGGTTTGTCATTGTTAAATCTATTTTCCAAGATTGCCCTTGGTGTTGTTGCATGTTTCCGGAACCCAGTCTGATCTTTCTTCAGGTACTTCCATCGTTATGCAGATAATTCATTACACCATTTTACAAACATATAATGCAACATAAACTCTTAGAACCGTTCATTGCGGTAGAGATTTTCCCGTTTTGTTTGCCAGTTTCATTTACGCGTACGTACTGTCAGTTTCGGATCTATTCTATTTACAGCGTACACTGTAGCATACTGCAGCTTTATTTCAGCAACGCTTCCGTCAACCTGCTGAGAACATTTATTTTATTTTCTTGGGTACCTCAATACTAGCTGTCAAAACAAATTCGTTTGTCTGAACTCAAGAATTTTCGCAGATTCCACACTGACGAATGGAATAGACCTGCACCAGCGGTACAACGGTTTAAACACTGCGGTTTGAACGTGTGCGAAATACGGGACACTGCAGTCTACCCGCATGGCACATAGTGGCTATTAAAAGTACAGCAAACAAAGCCCTAATCAGGAAGTGTACACACCAAGCCGGACGTGACTGCTGAAGAGTGCAATTCGCGAAATGGGAAAAGAAGAAACTATTTCGACCAAGTAAACCTTAGTCAATGAATTCGGTATTAAAACGTCGTTTACTGCAGACTGACGCCTCCTAGTGTTGTCGACTGCAGTAAAAGACGTTTCATTAGCACGTTACATTTATCTGTTTTCTAGGAAAAATGTTTAACTGTTTCTCTAAAAATAATGCCACTGGCAATTTCGTTATTTCCAGGTTGACAGCATGGCGCTTTCTACGATTATGAAGATTAGAAATATTGACTTCAATTCGTTTCAGTATTTCCTAGTGCAATACATCTTGCAGCAGTTATCAAACATATACTTTTTAACATATACTTAACATTGTTTCCGTACGACAAGCTTCAAAAAGGGTACAGAGTCACGAGTCGTATCTATGAAACAATAATGCAAACAAGTAGAAGAGTGCAGTCAAGACACGCTAGGTATGACTCGAGATGATCTTGCGCCATTGGCAGAACTGCCGAATCTACGCCCCCCCCCCCCCCCCCTCGCCCCCACCGCTGTCACCCACTTTCCATGAAATTACATTTAGGCTGTTTTTAGCAAATTTTGTGAGTAGGTTTGATAAAAATATAGGATAATTAAAAAATATTACCAAACGATCTACACTGAAGAGCCAAAGAAACTGGTACACCTGCCTTCGGCTCCCAAAGCCCATATCGATGATGTTTGGTTGAATGGTTCGCACGCTGACACTTGGTGATGGCCCATCATTGTAATCTACAGCAATTTGAGGAAGGGTTGCATTTCTGTCACGTTGAACGATTCTGTTTAGTAGTCATTGGTCCCGTTTTTGCAGGATCTTTCCCTGGCCGCATCGATGTCGGAGATTTGATGTTTTTCCGGATACCTGATATTCGCGGTACACTCGTGAAATGGTCGTACGGGAAGATCTCCACTTCATCTGTACCTCGGACATCCAGTGCCCCATCGTTCGTTTGCCGACTACAACACCACGTTCATACGCACTTAAATCTTGATAACCTGCCATTGCAGCAGCAGTAACCGAACTAACCACTGCGCCAGATACTTCTTGTCTTATATAGGCGTTGCCGATCGCAGATCCGTATTCTACCTGTTTACCTATCTGTATATTTGAAAACGCATGTTTATATCAGTTTCTTTGGTGCTTCCGTGTATATTGAAGAAAAAATACTCAACAAATGAAATGCATCAGTAGCAAATAAGTTACAAATTGTATAAACATTATAATAAAGCTGGAAGTAAACCAAAATATACGAGGTGCGACAATACAGTTATGAGACTGATTTTCTTCGCAAGATGTGGCAACTCTGCAGGCTTGCGTTGAAACGTCCCCTTTTGAACATTTATACAGGTCTGTGCTTAAACTGACGACCAATATTTTTTTTAGCGCAACGCAATCTGACTTTCAATAATCCCTACAAAAGAATGGGCCCTGACTAACATTAAACTATACCTTTCACAAATCACTTACCTCACAAAAATCTTGCTTACTCCCACTACTGCAATACAGCAGGCGCCACTACTGCCAGCTAAATAAAATATCCAAACTAAAGAAGGCACTAACTACTGATAGGGATAGTTAGCAAATGAAAAATATTAATAGAGAACAAACACTGTATTTACCTTAATAGTCATAATATATATATAGCAGTTCATGACAAATTACAAAACTCCGCCATCTCACTCCCCACATCCACCACTGCTGGCGGCTCACCTCCAACTGCGCAACGCTACGCGCTGTTCACAGCCAGCTGCCTAACACTACAATGGCGAGTATTACAACAATGCAAAGCAGCCACAGACTGCACACAGCACAGCCAGTGATTTTCATACAGAGGTGGCGTTACCAATAAAAAAACCTAAACAGCCTACTTACATAGCCCCCATGCTCCCCACAAAAAATTTTACAAATTTTTTGGGCACTGGCCAATACATATTTGTTAAAAATTTTTTTCACAATTACAATAACAAAGAAATCAAATGCACACACTTATTGATACAATGTTGGTCAAAAGCTAAAATTTTCTCACAGTCCATAAAGACAGTCCTAATCGTTCATCACAGTTAAATATCAGTGTTTTTCTCAAAGTCTGAGCAGTAAAAGAAAATGCACACGGAAGTAGTGGATTTCCATGCAGTCTTGAAGAAGTAGCGTTGTCCTTCCAACGGAAAGACAGTGCTGACTCTTGACATGCTGACAGGTAATGGGCCACAACAGAGCAAACCCACAGCGGAGTCAGTCGAAGTTTTGAAGAGTATTGGTGGGTAGGTCATCACAGAGCAGACCCACTGTAGTCCTGGTAGAGAATACGGAATTGGTGGGCCACCAGAGGTGCAGACCCACTGCAGTCCATGTAGAAATAATGGTATTGATGTATCATCAAAGATGTAGACCCACTGTAGTCCTTGTAGAGATAATGGTACTGGTGGGTCATCAAAGATGCAGACCCACTGTAGTCCTTGTAGAGATGGCCAGCAGCCATCTGTTGTGACTGTGCAGGTGCACAATCACCATTGAAGAGTCTTGCGGATAATATAACAAGTCCATAACCACCACTTGTGCACTCACAAAGTTTTTGGAATTGTCCTTAGAACCAGCAATGCTGTTATCCAGTCCCTTGCTGAATTATTAACACACGTGCAAACACTAACAGTCCCTACTTCTCACATATTGTCCATATACTATGACCAACAGAAACGTGTGCAGTGAAATGTAACTTACAAGTTAATAATATGATGAACTGGTGTCAATTACAATTTTATAACATAAGAATACAATTACAAAGGTACAAAATACATCATTAAAGAACATAACAATACAGATAACATTTGTAGTACAGGTTTTACAACAGAATAGAAATAAACATATACATCAATGTTACAGGAATTATGAGATAAGTAGATACATAAAAGATCACAATAAATTTTGAACCATCAACTTCACACATGAGCATTAAAACAAAACAGAATAAATAATGTCTAAGCATATTTACAAGGTAAATAACATATTATTAATGCCAATTATATTTGAGGATAACAGTATTCCTCATCATAGTGAATGTAGCTTGGTATTAGAAAAATTCTACAACATAAGTCTTATCAGATAAACATATAAATACAGGAAAAACATAAATACCCAAGGGTACACAAACATATAGCGGAATAATACAAGGAAAGGACAGGGTTTGTTTTACTGCAGTGTTTTGCAAACAAAACTTTCTTTACTTCTCGGAGATCTCCTTTCGTTCTTCATTATTTCCAAAAGTCCTATCTATAACTGCTTCCTGTACTTTTCTCGTATAGCTTCTCAGTGCATTTCTTCAAATTCATCGCAACTCATTCTCTTATGGGCTACCCCCTCTTAAGCTAACTTAAATCTACTGAGCTCAGATGCTAAACTAAGGGACGAGGCAATGCAGCAGGACATAAAACAATTAACACAAACAGCAATGATCAAAAAGACAAATGGCGAAGCAAGCAGCATAAATTACAACTAATATAAGGCAATGAGCAGCAAACAAGAAAAATAAATCAGTAGTAAAACTGGCTTAGAAGAGTAACACAAATTACAATTCAGTAGCACTATTCCTGGCAAACAGCATAACTTATACCTAAACATGACAAAGTTCAAGCAGAAAAAGTATTACACTAAAAATGGCCATGTCTAATACCTATGTCACATCTTAACACTAGAGTGATGCATCATGAGAACTTACACTAGCAGATAAGTTACCAAATCGTAAAGAAATTATTTACGCAATTCCTGTGAAGGGAAATGTCTATTTATGTTCCATCATTTTTTTGAAAAAAATTATTATTTACTTGATCTGTAGACAGAAAATATTTATATTAGTACATCTATAATATTTTATTTTAACCACTGCTGCAGTGCAGCTAGAAACTAGATATCAAATGAAATAAGCAACTATGAAAAGCAAAGCATAAAAATATCATTCAATAGTCATGTGACATTTCATAAGTTGTAAAAAAAAAATATCTCATCTAGAAAGACAGTAGTCAATAATCAGGTGTGTAAATGTAAGTATCTTTCCAAGTAATGAGTGTGTCGTATTTGTGGTGCTTTCTACAAAGGAATGTCAGAAGCGAGGTTAATGGCCTCTTTTTTTTCTCCACCTAATGGCTTTTTCTCCAGGTGGCTGGCCCAGCTGGGCGCCACAACGCATTACGTGCAGGTGGTCACTTAACTTTCTTACCGAAAGATTTATGACAGCAGTTTCCGCTACAGTGACAGTCTCATAAAAAAATATTTCACAGGTCAAGAATTTGGGTTACAAATCTGTAGAAACAAAATCCTATAAATATAACAGCGTCCAAAAAAATTTTCGGCGGCATTGTGATACATTCACGCATATACACACATTTCATAACTCTTAAAGTACGATTCTTGGTTTCCAACAACCTTTTTCACAAACCATAGTCCCTAACTTCTATTCATTATTCATATACATATAAACACGTAATCACATTCCTTATATAGCATCAGCTTATTTATCATAAACATACCTCAACAGCATAATACACATCGTCGTCGTAAAAAATAACATCATAACACCTCAGTCAAATCTCAAAAACGTTGTAGCTTTCTGCAATAATTTTAAAACCTAAAAAAATTCTCTGCTCATGTCAAAAGTGTCATCTACCTCAAATGTACTTTAAAATCATGCTCCCTTACCAAATACATCATTCAAAGCTCTCATAGTATCACAATGGTTCCAAAAAAATATGAACAGTTCACAAAGTACTGACAAAATGCAATTTCATACGTGTGAAGTTATTCAATTGTGAAATTGCGTAAACATGAAGTTATCCAACGGTGTAGTTACGTAAACATCTGTCACTGACGTAGTAAAAAAAAAATGTTTATCTCTCAGTTTCATGATCAGATAGCTGTGTAATTTGTGTGTTAGAGAAATATGGTACCGATGTGTAAAGTTGTATAAGCAAATACCATATTAGCTAGGGCTCCTTGTGATTGCCAAACACATGGTACACAAAGTAGGCGTATACCCCCCTGAGGATTAATGTAATTATACCCTCAAGTGTTACAGATTGAAGCAATGGGATGAAATGTATCACGGAAAATTTTCTTTGTAATTCAAAAATCCTTAAAAATAAATGTTTTAAGTACAAAATTAATTACTCAAATGCGTCTCCTGTAGTGCTAAATGTGCGTCTTGCTTAAGATAATTCTGTGGAAGTGTCGTAGTTATCGTCCTCTGTAAGCAAAGTTCTGCTGAAGTCAATATACTTACCTCATCATAAACGAAAGTGAAATGCTTTGTGTATGGATACCATAGTTATTACATACCGTACCGTGATCAAGAAAGTACTATATTGTAACGTATTGTTGTGCTACAGAAAAGGCTGTCTCATTGTAGCTATACCACAAAAGTTACTACTAAAACATGTTTCTTTCCAGAAGAATTCAGAAAAATTGTGCAGATATAAAACTGATACACCGCAAAAGCAACAATGTAAATTGTATCACACATTAGTAGCGTCGTGATAAAATCGTGTAGCTGTCACATAAACTAACCTCTGTGTCATCTGGTATCTCTCAGAAAGCACTTTAAATTCAGAATGTATTTTCAAATAAACCAAAATGTTGCATTAAAATCTCATTAGCAGTACTGGTAAATGTTCTAAGTATGTGAGCCTTGTAGTCGTTACGTAATCGTGCAACTAACAAGCAAGAATGTACAAATACAACACTGTGTCGTCTGTTCACTATAACAATTCATTCATAACTTCTGTTTAAAAATGTTCCCTAGGTTCTAGACTGGATACTTAACTTCAAACATTGTTGCATGTTAACAGTTTCTAAGTCTGACAATGCATACTAGAAATGTGAAGTGAAAAGTTTTATGGCAAAGACAAAGTTAAACAGCAGATTATCATTCAATAAACGGTTTTACATGTGAAATGTGGTGGAAACCTTTACTCTTCCTGGTACGCAGACTTTCAGCTGAAAAGCAATTGTCATGTTTTATATGTCAGTAAGGAATGCTAAATATTTTCAAGGCTAGCGTCTTATGTTATTTTTCTCGGAGCCAGCGGGCGCACGCGGCTGCCTGCTGTGTGAGTCATTGTCTGTCTCTTTGTTGGAGCGCGCCGTTATTGGGATTAGGAGACCTAACTTCTACAAATTCACTCTGACGAGAAGGCCCTGCCCTGTTTAAATCCCGCCAGTTCTGATGCAATTCAGGTCTGTCGGTGGTTCCTGTAGTTTCTTTCTTCTCGGTTAAGTGGTGGAGAATTTCTCCCTGAATTATCACTGCACGGTGGACCGTTGCGTCTAAAGTTATTCTGTCTCCCGTAATAATAACTGTTTTGGTTTCCATATTGTCTGTTCCTCTGATTGTCTCTGTGATAGTCATTACCGCGGAGAGGTGATCTTTCCCTGTAATTATTACTACTCTGCCAACGGTTGTCATACGGATGGTGTCTGTTTCGGTCACGATTTGTGTTGTGAGAATAGCCTTGTCGCGTCCAGTTATTATTTCTTTCATCGCGGAATTGCGACGGATGTGATCTGTAATTGTTGTGCTCGTGCGTTCCGCGATTGTCAGTGTCAATTTCCAGTTCTTGTAAGAGTCCTTGAAATGCTTCAATGTCGTCTTTGCAACGTCCTGCCAAAATAATATGTCGTAAATGTTCAGGCAGTTTGATTAAGCAAATGCGGATGAGTTCTGAGGGGCTGTATGGGTTTCAAAGATACTGATTCTTGTGTAACATGTCTTCAAAATATTTCACAAGACTGGAGAATTCAGATTGTTCGAAATGTTTCATCATTATGATGCTATGTTTTACTCGGTCTTGTGTAGCTTGAGACCAATATGCTGAGAGGAAGGCATGATAAAATTCTCCTTCTCTGTGACAATCATGAATGACCGATCGCATTCTTACAGCTGGTTCATTCTCTAAGTAGCCACACATAAATTCTAATCTGTGTTCTAACGACCAGTTGGGAGGAAAACAATGAGAGAATTGATGGAGCCATGCTTGTGGATGAATGTCGTTGCCAGAATTCTTAAATGTTTTGAATTTACGTGTAGTAATGAACAGCTTATAGTCAAAGTCATCATGTCGGCGAGTCGCATATCGGTCATTGTTACGTCGTTTCGGCGGTTCCATTTCAAAATTCGGTGCACCTTGCCAATTTCTTTCATAGTTTCCGAAATGCCCTGTGTTATTATTTTGTGGCTTTTCCGTATTTCTATGTTCCTCTTCCCATATTGGGGCGCGAGTATCCTCTGAAATACGCAATTCTTGTATTACCTGTGTCAGCTGATCTTGTACTTCCCGGATTTCTCTTTTGCACTGTGTATTGATTTGATTTTGATTTTGATTGAATTTTCTAATTTCTTCATACTCTTCAGTGCCCGTGAAGGCTACAGGTGTTGTGTCATTCAGATCATCATCTACCTTTGTAGATAAGTTAGTGAACTGATCTGAAAGTTCGGCTACTTTATCCGATAGTGAAATTATTTCCTCTGTATGTTTTTCTGAACCAAGTTTCAGAGTGTCCATTTGTGTTGAAATCGTATCTACTGTGTCCTTTAAGTTTTCCTGAGTTTTTGCAAGTTGCGTAACCGTATCGGTAGATGCAACTGAGTCAAATTTAGCTTGCAAGGTCTCATGATTTTCATGAACAGTAGTTTGCAGTTCTTTTATGGCTGCTTCGTGATTCTGTAGTGCATTTTCATGACGCGAAAAAATAGGTTGGAAATGCTCACAAATTTGTGTTTTTACGTCATTACAGACTTTTTGACATTTCGATTCAATGTGATGTAACTCAGTAGTTAAATCCTCACGTGTTTGTTCAAGAGTTTGCTCCAATGAGTCTAACTTTTGAAGATTTTGTTCCATTGCGTCTAACTGTTGCTGTGTTTGTCTCTGGTGTTGTTCCATTGTGTCTAACTGTTGCTGTGTTTGTCTCTGATTTTGTTCCATTGTGTCTAACTTTTTAAGATTTTGTTCCACTGTGTCTAACTTTTTAAGATTTTGTTCTACTGTGTCTAACTTTTTAAGATTTTGTCCCATTTGCCTCTGATTTTGTTCCATTTGTTGCATTAATTGCAATAATAATGTATTAGTGTCTGGAATCTGTTTCTCTATGCTTCTTGGCAGTGTATTTTCACCGGCAACATTCACATTTTGACAAGCAGAAAATGTGTCTTGACTCATTTGAGAAAACGGTGATGACCCAGAACCTGAATCTACAGTATTTGCGAAATTGTGTTTTGTCATTTCGGATTCCTGCGGCGAGCTGTTGCCGACCGACCGATCGATAATGCTTCCCTGCTTACTAATTGTTTCACTGTCTACGCCATTGTTTGCCGCCCGCTCCATTTCCCTATGCACAATTACCAAATTATTACTTTGAACATCAGTTAATTCATTACTCGGTGGCGCTAACACACTGCTTTCGTTTTCACTGTCATTTCGCAGTTTGCTTTGGAGCCTAGTATTACGTTTTTCACACGCCATTATTGTCACAGTATTTCACACGACAACACAGAAAAACACAATTTGAAGAGCAAAAATAAGAGAACACATTAACATAACACTGAAAATAATATCTAGTTAATTGCAGCTGCGAAATACTTGGTGCAAATCTACATGCATGCCACAACTGTTTTACTGTACAACAATGAAAAACTACAACTACAATGGAAATTCTCTCTATAATTACGCGTTGCCAATAAACAAAAGCTACACTAATTACACAAACTACAAGAAAAAATCAGAAGATTCCAGTGAGGTATCCTAGGCTAAGGGTCGACATATGAAACGTCCCCTTTTGAACATTTATACAGGTCTGTGCTTAAACTGACGCACAATATTTTTTTTAGCGCAACGCAATCTGACTTTCAATAATCCCTACAAAAGAATGGGCCCTGACTGACATTAAACTATACCTTTCACAAATCACTTACCTCACAAAAATCTTGCTTACTCCCACTACTGCAATACAGCAGGCGCCACTACTGCCAGCTAAATAAAATATCCAAACTACAGAAGGCACTAACTACTGATAGGGATAGTTAGCAATTGAAAGATATTAATAGAGAACAAACACTGTATTTACCTTAATAGTCATAATATATATATATATATAGCAGTTCATGACAAATTACAAAACTCCGCCATCTCACTCCCCACATCCACCACTGCTGGCGGCTCACCTCCAACTGCGCAACGCTACGCGCTGTTCACAGCCAGCTGCCTAACACTACAATGGCGAGTATTACAACAATGCAAAGCAGCCACAGACTGCACACAGCACAGCCAGTGATTTTCATACAGAGGTGGCGTTACCAATAAAAAAACCTAAACAGCCTACTTACAGCGTATTCACAATATCTTTGACTTTGGTCTATAAGCTGCTTCTAGTCCAAGCAGCATATCGATGCAACTGCTCAGTCGTGAGTTGTGATGTAATAAGTTAGGACGTTTTTGTGTCTCTCGTCACGGAAAACGGAACCGCGTAATATTGCGCAATGGTATGCCATTTTTTGTGCGTTAAATTAGATGAAAACAACTTACGGTAAGCTTCAGAAGGCTTTTGAAGAAGAGGTTATGTCAAGAGCTCAAGTTTTTCGTTGGCATAAAATGTTTAGTGATGGCAGAACGAATGTTGAAGATGAAGACAGCAGTGGACGACCATCAAGCTTGTGTGCTTCTTTGATTCCAAGGGAATTGCTCATAAAGAGTGGGTTCCTCCTGGACAAACAGTTAACCAATATTACTACAAACAAATTTTAGAAGGACTTCGTAAAAGAGTTCTTCGTTTCCGTGCCAACATTGCTGATAGTTGGATTCTGCATCACGACAATGCGCCATCCCATACTGCTCTGTCAGTACAGCAATTTTTAACCTCAAAACATATTTCAGTACTACCGCAGCTACATTATTCACCAGACATCGCTCCATGCCACTTTTTTCTATTTCCAGGAGTCAAAACGGCGGTCAAGGGACACCATTTTCAAACAACAAAAGATGTCCAAAAAGCTGTGACGAGAGTCTTCGAGGATATTACAGAAGATGAGTTCCATAAAAAGTGTGTGCAGTCAGAAGGGAACAACTCTGAAGGAGACAACACTAAACGTGACTAAAACGGTAAGCAACATTTTTTTCACATTAGTCTCATTACTTTACTGTGGTGCCTGGTATATCTTATTGCTTATGGAGGCTGCTGGTCAGGGTGGCTTTAATTAAACTTCAGCTACTTGAGGCTGTGAACTATTTTCCATACGGATACCCAACTTCATCGGAATGACGTTCAGATAATGCACTGCAGTACTTGCGTTATTAGTTGTCATGACTTGCCGTTAGGCTCCGGTGCTGGTACGGCGATGTAGGGACTAAACAAGTGCATCAGCGTGCGTTACAGTTCCAAACAGTTAACATTCGTCTGGGCAAGGTAAGCAGAGCTTTATTCACGAAACTGTTTTATCAAAACAACAGCAATAGCGCTGCTGTTTTTTGCGAGTATCGACGCAATAAAGGAACACGTCGGGGTCCTCTTCCTGCACCGGCGTTTAAGAACATCATTCGAAAGTTTGAATGAAATGGTAAATTGGGAACTGCTCCTGGGAAAGGTCGACGGCCCTTTGCACTACATATTGTTCAATATGTTCCTGTTGCCATTTCTGAAAATACTGGACGCAATATGCAGTCTTCGACCAGCACGGCACCTGAACTTTGCATGGTCCACCGTCCGCAAAGTGTTGTGAACAATTGTGATATTGTATCTAGGATGTATAGGATGCAGGTAGCCGGCACAAGGAGCCACGTTTATGATATTCAATGTGATAATGACGATTAACAAACTTTACCCTCCCATGTGGAAGTTAAATGTGTTTCGTTCAATGGTTTATTCGTTATTTCCCTTCATCATGCCCTTAACAAATGGTTCCACAAAGTTTCGTTGTCCTATGATCACTCGTTTTTTCTTAGGGGCCCTCTCAAGATGAGAAAGTTTAATTATAACGACCCTATACACTGGTTTTAGTATCATGTATAATAAAGAGATGAATTTATTTGCCTCTGAGCCGTGCTAAATATTGCTGTTTTGAAGAGCGCGCCGCAGCGCGTAGTGTGAAGCAGTCGCCCTCCGTTTCTGGCGGTGGCGCCGCTGTGGCAATCGCAGCTTTGGTGTCTCCCTCTGGTGGGAAAGGAGAAAGGTTGCCTGTTCACGTGCATTTTAGGGGCGCTATGAGCTCGCCAGTCGGTCAGTCTGGGTCAGTCTCTCGTCCCCAGATTGTAAGTCTGTCTCTCGTCCGCATTTATTAGTCAGTTAGTTTCTGTCTGTCGTTCGGAGTGCTAGTATGTCTGTCGTTCGGATCAACCTTTACAGCCGGTAAATGAGGGTCTTTCCACTCCGCCAGTAAGAGAACTCAGTGAGTGGTCGCCCGGTCGGGGCTTAATTCCTGCATCTGAGTCTGCGCGTTAGGCCGCCAGTCTGCTCGAGTTTCCTCAAGCAATGGTCATTGGCGGTTGGATTGATCGGTTGGTCGGTCGCGCACTGAGACACAAGATGTCTTGCCCGCCTGAGCGTCGGCGCATGTGAGGTCGCCACGTGAGTCCAGTGGGCCGCGGCGTATAGCGAGGGGTAGTGACTTCGCGGTCGACACGAGAGCAACAGGAGTCAACCCACGACATCAGTCTGGCCGGTGCGAGCTGCGACGCTGTGAGACGGGAGATCGGCGCGCCTTCCTGCGTCTGTTGAAGCGGCTGGCAGCGGACAGTTCGGGAGAGCGATTTGGGGGTGCTGCGCCAGGTCTTCTCGAGAAATCGAAGTTTATTAGAAGTTGAGTGATTGGTGATATGTTGTTTGATTTACTCTTGTTAAAGTCTACTTGGTTTCTTGGTGAGATCACCAGCCGTTTTGCTTTGGGGTCGTCCCCCCATTCTTCTCCGTTTGCCCAACCGCGGGAAGATGGTTGTTTATAAATTGGGTGGTCCGCTTTTCCCTTGTGGAGTAGGGGCGGGTTAGAGCAACCTGCGGTTCGGGTTGTTCGGTAATCTCCCTATCAATCTACCGTACGATAGTAGCTGCCTCTGTCATGTTTGTCGGATTTGGTGTGTTGACGAAGTTATTTCTTGGAGTGTAACGGCCTAATACCTGAAATATGTTTTGATCTTTGGAAACTTTGATATTATTGCCTATGATCTTGAGAGGCGGTGTCTGTATACTCTAGAGCATCTTAACTATTGTTTCGCCAACCTTGTAGAATTTTATATAAGATTGCATTTCATGGGCTTTTATTTAAATGATCATTTTAGTATATAAAGTTGCCACCCTTTCACTGTAAGACTTTTCTTGGAAGTTAAAATCAAGTTACACCTTCGGTGGGAAGGTTAATATTTTAATTGTTAGTGTTTTGCACCATTTCCATCTCTCCTACGGGTGGTGCATAGTTGGTGTGCTTGTGTAAATTGGTAAAACTCCTAGTTTGAAGTTATCTGGTGTGTTGCAGATTTGCACCAGTGTAGTCTTTCAGAGGGTGTTGTGAGCGGTCGTAACTACGGCCGTGTCAAGAGGGAGCTGCAAGGTTCTCTGCCCGAAGTTCATACAGTCAAAAATTGTTTCTTTCTACCTGTGAATAAATTGTAACTTTGATATTTAGAGGGTGCTTTCTGACTGTAATTTTAAATCTGTGTCTTTTAAAAAATGCATTAGGCAATATTAAAGTAAATAAAATTCCCATTTGTTAAAAGGAATTTGGTTATGATTTCATCAGTTACTCCCTGCAACTACTTCCATGCTTACATAGTGTGATTAAATGTGTTATTGTTCTTGATGAATCGCTAGTAAGTAAAATAAATTCTTATAATATTCTTTGAAAGTAAATCATGGTTCAGCCTTTCATAAATTATTAGTGGTCCTTATTCGATAGAAATAGGCAAAAATCAGAAGCTTTCGATAAACCAGTGTATTTGCTTCAGCACGCATTTGCCGACGTTTAGAATCCCTCGTACAGTAGCGAAGCAGCACTAAGAACTTACAAGAACCTCCCACTCGTATTAAGTCTCCAGAAATGTCTCAGTTTAGCCTGTGAGTCCGTACATGGTGGTATAGGGCGCGTACAGTATAACTGGCCACGCTTTCCCACCGAAGTTTTTCGATACTTAAGCTTCTCAGTCCTTGAACTAACTTAGTCAGCCGCCGCTTAGGAATTCTTCCTACGTGTTATGTGGAAATGCTCTCGTAGTTTCACGTCCCTTTACAAAGTCGTAGCCGCGCCTTCTGATTCTGAAAGTTCAGTAATACTGTCTATGTTTTACGTAATTTTACACAATGTTTAGAAGACGGTTACGAACGTGAACAGATAACTGGTGTTGCATTCATCGATCTCACTGCCACCATCAACCATAAGAAATTATTAGAAAAGACCTATGCTGTTACGAAAGACTATGATCTAAAGCAATTTATGAGATGTCTATTACAAAATAGACGCTTCGTTGTTATTCTACAAAACAGAAGAAGTTGATGGAGGATACAGAATGATGGCATTCCACAAGGAAGTGTGTTAGCCCCACTGTCATATAATATCTATACCAATGACCAACTAATTGAACCTGTCACAAGATCTTTCATCCATGCAGGTGATACAGCAGTTGCTTCCCAAGGAAGAACCTTTGAGGAGGAGGAAGAAAAACTAACTACAGGTTTTCAAACACTGTCTACCTGAAACCAAATCCCCCTAAAACAGAAGTGTGTGCTTTCTATTTACGGAACAGAGAGGCCAAAAGGAACCTAAACATAACCTGGAGAGGACAACAACTGACCAACTGCGATACCCCAAAATGCCTGGGAGTAAAGCTAGACCGTTCCTTCACCTTCAAAGTCCACTGCAAGGACAGAAAAATGAAAGTATCTGCTAGGAACAACATCATTCGGAAAGTGACAGGTAACAATTGGTGCGCACAGCCAGATGTTCTTCGCACATCTGCATTGTCCTTATGCTTCTCCGCTGCTGAATATGCAGCACCCGTGTGGCAGAACTCCAACCATGCCAAACAAGTGGACATTGCCCTTAATGAAACAAGACGCATTGTCACTGGCTGCTTGCGGACAACTCCTATTAATAAAATGTATCATCTCATGGGCATAGCACCTCCACATATCAGAAGAACAGCAGCAGAAAAAGAGAAGCGGAAACAGCAGACAGACCCAAGACACCCCTTGTTCGGATGTGAACACCAACATCCAAGATTAAGATCAAGAAATAGATTCCTCCGTTCAGCAGAGCCACTTTTAACGTCAGTAGCAAATCGTCGAATACAGCTTTGCCGTAACTCACCATCAGAGACATACTGGAACAACCCTAAAGAAGAGCTTGCTAAAGGACGTCACCTCCCATGTAAAACGTGGAAGGTCATCAACGGGCTAAGAACTGGTGTATCCCGATGCAAGATCAATTTGAAGAAATGGGGTTTCTCTCCAGGAGATGAACTATGTTAAGGTGGCGAACAGCAAGGTCGTCAACACCTGCTCAACCGTAGAGACCTCCCAGCACCTCGCCCGATGGTCGACCTGGTTATCGCTAAAGATACAGCAGTTCAGACGGCAGGAATTTTAAAGGTCATATGGAATTTAATCATGTACTTATATTGTTTGTAAATTGCTGTCTATCGGCTATATATGTATGTTATGTTATGGACTAGACTTAGAGAAAGCTTTTGACAACGTTAACTGGAATACTCTCTTTCAAATTCTGAAGGTGGCAGGGGTAAAATACAGGGAGCGAAAGGCTATTTACAATTTGTACAGAAACCAGATGGCAGTTATAAGAGTCGAGGGGCATGAAAGGGAAGCATTGGTTGGGAAAGGAGTGAGACAGGGTTGTAGCCTCTCCCCGATGTTATTCAATCTGTATATTGAGCAAGCAGTAAAGGAAACAAAAGAAAATTTTGAGTAGGTATTAAAATTCATGGAGAAGAAGTAAAAACTTTGAGGTTCGCCGATGACATTGTAATTCTGTCAGAGACAGCAAAGGACTTGGAAGAGCAGTTGAACGGAGTGGACAGTGTCTTGAAAGGAGGATATAAGATGAACATCAACAAAAGCAAAACGAGGATAATGGAATGCAGTCAAATTAAATCGGGTGATGCTGAGGGGATTAGATTAGGAAATGAGACACTTAAAGTAGTAAAGGAGTTTTGCTATTTAGGGAGCAAAATAACTGATGATGGTCGAAGTAGAGAGGATATAAAATGTAGACTGACAATGGCAAGGAAATCGTTTCTGAAGAAGAGAAATTTGTTAACATCGAGTATAGATTTAAGTGTCAGGAAGTCGTTTCTGAAAGTATTTGTATGGAGTGTAGCCATGTATGGAAGTGAAACATGGACAATAACCAGTTTGGACAAGAAGAGAATAGAAGCTTTTGAAATGTGGTGCTACAGAAGAATGCTGAAGATAAGGTGGGTAGATCACGTAACTAATGAGGAGGTATTGAATAGGATTGGGGAGAAGAGAAGTTTGTGGCACAACTTGACTAGAAGAAGGGATCGGTTGGTAGGACATGTTTTGAGGCATCAAGGGATCACAAATTTAGCATTGGAGGGCAGCGTGGAGGGTAAAAATCGTAGAGGGAGACCAAGAGATCAATACACTAAGCAGATTCTGAAGGATGTAGGTTGCAGTAGGTACTGGGAGATGAAGAAGCTTGCACAGGATAGACTAGCATAGAGAGCTGCATCAAACCAGTCTCAGGACTGAAGACCACAACAACAACAACATGTTATGGACACGAGTAAATAAACGTAATGCAGCGGGAAGAAACGTTACTGTGCAAATAATTTTTAAAAGGGATGCCATTATGGTGCGTTTATTTAAGAATCACCGAAAATGAACTTGTTCACACTGATCCGTAAGCCAGCTATTAAGTGTACGAGAGCATTGTCTACCGCAGGACTGGATCGAAAGGCGTGCTATCGACGATTGCCGACTATGGCGCACAGCCTGTAGCTTGATGGTATATTCGGTATAGTTCGTGTAAGACTGCACATCTTCGGTTATGTCAAAGTTATTAATGTATTCATTAATACTTGTATTAACATTTCATGGCATTGTAAAATTACTTAAAGATACCATTTTTGACCTGTAGGCTCATCCTAATCTCTAAGTGACAAAAGGCAACTTTGATTTATTAATTATTTGTTAGTGACATACAATTTTCAGTTTCACAACAAAATTAATTTAATTTTGAAAACAATGTCACAGAAACTGATGACAAATTTGTAAAATGTTAGGTTTAAGTAATAGTGGTGGTTGCCTGTTATCAATCTTGGTTGTATTTCATACTGTTCCTGCTTGTCTTGAGCAACTGTTAACAATTCTCTGTCGGTGGCATGGATCAAAGCCTGCTTGGGTGTGTCCTTGCATGGCAAAACCATTCCCAGCACAGTCATTTCTCCGGGGTGTGGGTGTGATGAACCGTCTCTGCATGAGCCTCTTCATGATTTTACCATACCACAAAGCTTAATTTGTTCGCCTCTGGCACCTCAACTGTTGGTGCAAGTGGCCTAAAGTGGTCTATTGCCCTAGATGTAAAGAAGAAAAGGGAAAAGACAGAGCAGCTAGTGTGTTTGTGGTGGCCACCGTATACTATCCACATTTAGTTTTAACATTCCATTAGGTTATTGGTACTTGTCGAAGCCCCACACACATGTATGATACATTTAAGTGCCATATTTCCATGTTTCTATTCTTTCCTCTTCTTTTCCGATCAGTTGAATCTATGAATGAGTATGTGCAAGGATTTCAGTGGGGGGTGTTGTAGTCGGGCATTGTGTCAGAACAGACAACTGTAGGAACCATGTATCAGGTAACTAAGAGGTTTCTGTTTGCCTTGGACGAACCTTTTGCATATGGGGGTTCCTCTGGCCACTTCCGTAGGTACGGGGAGCGGTTTTGGTTGGAGAGCGAATGCTCGTGGAGTGTTCCGTGGAACGGAAGTATGCCTTTTCGATGAGAAGTTAGTGTTGTGTTTTATGTAGGTTTTTCAAAGCTAGTCAAAGTAAATGATTCCTTAAATAATTCATAGTTTAATTTCAAGTGTCACAAATATTACATGCTAATTTGCGAGTGTTAAATGCGTTAAAATCCAGGGACGGTATAGGCTATCGTTCAGTTGAACTGTTAATCAAACATGTGAGGCCGTGTTGAGTTTCTTGTGATTCAATTCTTTTTGTTTATATTCTTTTCGCGAGAGCATGTATATTGCGTATGATTTCCGTGATTTTATGACTGAATTTCGTGCAGTTCGTCTCACTTGATAACTTTCTTTGTGCTCGCTTTTGTTTGTGAGGACCACGTGGTCGTGATCTAGTGAGAAAGTCTACAGTGCCAAGGCCACAGTGATCTTCCGCTGTAGAATATCTGAATTAATTGTGATTCTTATTTATGCTTATTTTATAGTAATTCACTTTAGTACAAATTTTATTCATTTATACAGCATGTTAAAATGAAGGGAACAGCCTCTCTTGTTACCCACGTGTCCTGTGGTGAAAGGTTTTAGTTCTTTTTCTTCCTGTTAGTCTCTCAAGTGCGTGTGAATGTAAGTGTTCGTGATTAAACGATCTTTTGATCATTCCTCTCCCACAGATCATAGACCTTGCAGGGGACTCCGAAGTAAAGTTCTAGATTTAATTAATATGCGACGTAATAGACTGAAGGCAACAGCAACCATCATATTATTCACTATACATATTCATGAGTGCAATTAATTTTAGCGATATAATAAATGTTCTCTTACCAGAAGTTTTGTTTACGCTCTCACTGCTAAAATTCCACTCCATGCTTCATCCAGCTCTGATGTACGGCACATCCTACTGCATTCCGTTTGCGCGACAGTTGTACTGAGGCCATATTTTACCTCCCCCTCTCCCCATATTCAGATTAATTCTAAAGATACCCCGTAATTTTAAAGGCACCTTTCACAATTACTTGATCGCGCCAGAATGAATGTACTTTCTCTACGTATCTCTTTGCTGACGCCATGAGCGAATTCTGCATCGGCACCTGATCTCACTGGTTCTGAAAGTGCCAGATGACCAACTGTCTCAGCTACCCAGCGCGGGAACCTACCGCTCGTTCCAGATCTGTACTTACTACAGCTCTGATGCGTTCATTTCACGTATATGAAATAGCAAAACTGGAAATAAAGTAAAATTTGGTCTAATCTGCGAACAAGGGGTGCCCTACAAACTCTGTCGCTGAACATCAGTGAGGTGTGGAGCCGACAGCTGTGTGAAGGAAGCATATTGTGGCACATAAACAATGTTTGCAATAGACGTGCGTTCAGTTGTGGTCTTTTACTTATGTTGCTACTTACATCAAATCAAACCATAAGAAACTGCATAGTGATAAAAGCATGTGATTATGGTCGCAGACCGAGGAAAAGGCTTCTTGTCATAAGAAGAAGGTAGGAACTCGTGGGTAAGGAGAACTTACCTGCAGCTCCGGGTTAGCTACTAAACAGTTTTTTTTTCCTTGTATTCTTTTTTCTCGTCGGTCTTTTGTGCCCTCTCTGTGCATACGCCCTTGTCGGGGCCTATCTCACCATCCCCTCGGTACGACCCCGCACACACCCCTGAAGTGCACTTGTTGCATGAAGGCAGTGGCCATTGACCACCTTCCGCCTTTGCGCACAGTCTGCTCCTGTAAACCACTACTATGCAGAAGTGTCGTTGACAATGCAAAGAAAGGCAGCTGTTTGTCTATCGATTTCCGTACACACATACCATTTCCACGTGTTATCCTCTATTGTCATATTGCCTTCTGGTCTTTAAACCTTTTATTGAAACCTAAGAACGAGTGGACTGTTTATCTCAACACTTTATAGTTATTACGATAGGAAAGCAGCAGTGCAAGCAAAGACGAGAAACTTTCGGGCCCACCATGCGTTGAAGTGTACATAACATGTTAGGGTACAAAGAAAGAAACTTGAAAATTAAGGCAACAACGTGCCTCAGTTTATAAGGAGACTTGGACGTTCCACGTTTTTTGAGGCAATCTTTCTGTTAGAAGAAGATTTGCAAACAAATGCGAGCCTACACTTTTGAGGAGAGATGATTAAAAAGAGATATCTTATATTGTATTTGAGCAATTAGAGAAAATATTTGGCTACTTAGGTCCTTCACGTGGATACTTCTAAGCTTCCTTTCTTGTTAGAAGTTCACATGTTGAGAGACATGGCTGCAGTAAAATCACAAATCAAATCTTTATTGTCTCTCTAGTTCTCGACGGAAGTCGGAAAGGGCATACTTTGTTTTATACGACTTATACATGAACTCACCTGCTCGTATAGTGTCATAAAGTGAATCACCTACAGCTGTCTTTACGATGTTATTTATGAAATTGCTATCAGTTTCTGGGCTACAGCGCACCACTTTCAGGCCTTAACCGACGCTGAGGGGCTTAACTACAGTCGTATACGCGGTTAATCAGTCGCCAACATCTATGAAGTGTTAACAACGATGTTATGTCTCCAACCATCAACTACCAACTCGTACAATGTAACGCGATGCTCGCTAACTTGTGACACATACATTGAAGCGACAAAAGTCATGGGCTAGCGATATTCACATACCCAGGTGGTTGTAGTACCGCGTACACAAGGTATAAAAGGGCAGTGCATTGGCAGAGCTGTTATTTGTACTCACGTGGTTCATGTGAAAAGTTTTACGACGTTATTGTGGCCGCGCAACGAGAATTAACGGACTTCGAACGCAGAGTGGTAGTTGAAGCTAGACGCGTGGGACGTTCTATTTTTGGAAATCTTTGGGGAATTCAATATTCCGAGAACCACTATGTCAAGAATGTGCCCAGAATGCCAAATTTCAGACATTACCTCTCACCATGGATAAAGCAGTAGATGACGGCCTTCACTTAATGAATGAGAGCAGCGGCGTTTGTGTAAGACAACAAGCAACACTACGTGAAATAACCGTAGAAATCAATGTGCGACGTACGACGGACGTATCCGGTAAGACAATGCGGCGAATTTGGCTTTAATGGGCTGTAGAAGCAGAGGACCGACGAGGTGCCTTTGGTAACAGCACGGCGTCGCCTGCAGCACCTTTACTGCGCTCGCGACGATATCAGTTGGACCCTAGAGGAATGGAAAACCGTTGCCTTGTCATATGAGTCCCGACTTCAGTCGGTAAGAGCTGATGGTAGGTTCAAGGCGTGGCGCAGACTCGTCGAAGCCATGGAGCCAAGTTGTAAAGAAGTATGCGAGCTAGTGGTGGCTCCGTAATAGTGTGGGTTGTGTTTACGTGGAAGGGACTGGGCCCTGTGGTCCAACTGAATCGATAACCGAATGGAAATGGTTATGTTCGGCTACGTGGAGACCATATGCTGCCATTCATAGACTTCATATTCATCAACAACGATGAAATTTCTGTGGGTGACAATGCGCCCCGTCGCCAGGCCGCAATTGTTCGCGATTGACTTGAAGAACATTCTGGACAATTCCAACGAATGATATGGCCACCTGGATCGCCAGTCTTCAATTCCATCGAACATTAATGGGGCATAATCGAGAGATCAGTTCCTGCACAGCATGCTGCACCAGCATACCTTTGGAATTATGGTAGCCTATAGAGGCAGAACTGCGGAAGAAGTGTGAGGCTAAACAAAGGCAAGCTCTGGAAAGCATCAAAGGGAAGTGGAGTTAAAGAGGCTCCACAAGAAAATGCAGAGGAAGTTTTAGGTTTAAAAGAAAGGGTGAAAAGGGCAGGATGGTACGATAAAGATTGTATAAAGGCAATGGAAGAGAGAAATGAGTGCAGGAAGAAAATGATAAACAGGACAACAAGATCTAATACAGAAGAATTCATAAGAAAAGGAAAGAGGCAGATAGGATTTGCAGAAGAAAGAAACAAGAGTTAGAGAGGAGATGGATTACGGAGCTAGAAGACGAGTATAATGATCAAGAAGTAAGAAAATTCTACAAGAGAGTTCAGGAACTGAAGAAAGGCTTCCGACCACGTACAGTATTGTGCAGAGATAAAGAAGGAAATTTTATAGGAGGAGAAGAACAGGTTCTAGACCGATAGGCCGAATATTTCAGCGAGCTGCTGACTGTCACTACAGAAAGAGAAGTTCTGGAAGAAAATGAAACAGGGTGACCAAGGGTGGCAGAATGTTAGTCAGGATGAAAGACCTGTGCCTATACCAACAATAGAGGAAGTTGGGAAGGCAATTAAAGGCCTAAGGAATAATAAGGCTCCAGGTAACGACATTTGAGCAATGATGATCAAGGGTGGAGGTGAACATCTAACAAGATTGTTACATCAGCTGATAGTAGAAATATGGGAAAATGAAGAGATGCCAGGCCAGTGGAACACGGCCATTATATTCCCGATTCATAAGAAGAAGAACAAAGGAAACTGTGAAAGTTATCGCTTGGTGTACAAAGTATTAGCCAAAGTCATTGCTATGAGACTTGCACCAATTACAGAAGAAATACTCGGAGACTACCAGTGCGGTTGTAGACAGGGCAGATAAACAACTGACCAGATCTTCATTATAAGGCAAATAAAGGAATTATGTTATGCATATCATTCGGATGTACACTAGCTTTTTGTCGACTTCAAACAGAACTATGATAGTATTAAAAGGAGAAAGCTATATGACACCTTAATGGAGACGAAATTCCCAAGTAAATTTACGAGACTGGTACAAATGACCCTCACCAGCACAAAATGCGAGGTAAAAGTAGAATGAAAACCTTCTAAAGAATTTGAGGTCAACCGAGGGTTAAGACAGGGTGTTATAGTATCCACGCTACTCTTCAACATAGTATTGGAGAGAGTGATGCGAAGGGTGGAGATTGATAGCCGAGGTGACACTCTGTTTACCCGTATGCACCAAAAAATTGCTCATACCGATGAGATGCGTATGCTGTCTAGAAGTTTGAAAGAAATGGAAGAATGATTTGGCAGACTGGAAAAGGAGGCAGAACAGTTAGGTCTTAGAGTAAACAACACAAAAACACAGTACCTCTTTGCTTCTAGAAAAAATGTTGTTGTTTAAGAGAAATATATTAAATTGAACAGAGGCAATTATGAGAGATGTGAGAAGTTACAATAGCTGGGAGTGCTGATTACGGAGGACAGTAGAATAAGAGAAGAAATAAAATATAGGATTGCTGCCGGAAATAGAGCTTACTGGGCCCTGACCATGATCCTTCAGTCACGTTGCCTGAGCAGAAAATCGAAGGTGACTGTCTATCGAACAGTCATAAGACCGGTGGTAATGTAGGGCTCAGAAACATGGACAATGACTGTAGCAGAAGAAGAGCTCTTGGGAAGATGGGGGAGGAAAATATTAAGAAAGATTATTGGAGCCGTGTGTGAGGCGGGGCAATGGAGGATAAGGAGAAACAAGGAACTGGAAAAACTGTATAGAAGCCCTGATTTGGCGAATGAAATTAAGTGTAACTTATTTAGATGGATGGGCCAAGTAGTGCGAATGTCGGAGGATCGAGCTGTCAAAAAGGTTTACACAGGAAATCTAGGTGGCAAAAGAAACAAAAGAAGACACCGGAAACGATGGCTGGAGGATGTAGAAAATGATTTGAGAAAGATTGGAGTCAGGAGCTAGAGCAAACGATCAGAAAGTCGTCAGGATTGGGCTGTGATCATCAGAGAGGCCAAGGAGTAAGTAAGTAAGTTAGTATAGAGTCAGTATGGCACAACATTTCTGCACGGGACTTCCAAGAATTTACTGCACTATGCCGGGCAGTAGGAATTCCTACAGATAGTAGGGGTCTCCCAAGACTCTCCTCACGTCAGTGTATACAAGGTTGGTTCCTTTCAGAGCATGCTGATGCAGTAGCCCCAGAATTAGAAATTATATACAACTACTCGCACGACGAAAGACTGATACCAAAAGACTACAACGTTGTCCAAATTTACTAGTACTCAGAAAAGGAAATAGGAGTAATCCGATTAATTATTGATCTATAGCACATGTATCGATCTGCAGTAGAATTTAGTAATATATACTGTGTTCGAATATTATGAACTGCCTCGAAGTTAACGGTCTATTGACACATAGCACAAATTTGGGAAATATCGCTATTGTGAATCATAACTATCTCTTTGTTCGCAAGGACTAATAAGTGCTACCGACAGGGAGATCTCAAATTGATTCCGTATTTCTAGATTTTTCAGGTGGTTTTTGGCATCGTCCCTCACAAGAGACCTCTAATCAGGTTGTGTGCCTACGGAATATCGCTTTAGTTGTGTGGCTGCATTCGTGATTTCCTGTTAGGAAGGTCACAGTCCGTAGTAATCGACTGTCAGTCGTCGAGTAAAACGTAAGTGGTCTGTACTGTTCCCCAAGGACTCTCAGCTGTTCCCCAAGGACGTGTTATACGCCCTCTGTTGCTTCTAATCTAAACAAACGATTTAGCAGACAATCCGAGCAGTCCTCTTAGAATTTTTGCAGATGATGTGTCATTTACCGCCTCTTAAAGTCGTTTGGGGATCAAAAGCAATTGCAAAATGACCTATACACGACAGCTGTTTGTGCGAAAGGTAGGAATTGTCTCTGAATAATGGGAAGTGTGAGGTTATCCACGTGAGTACTGGAACAAATCCGTTAAAATTTGGTTATACGACAAATCACACAAAGATAAAGGCTTTCAATGCAACGAAATACCTAGAATTACAGTTACAAACAACTTAAATTGGAGCCAACACATGGATGATGTTGTGGGGAAGGTAAACAAAATACCACGTTTTATTGACGTAACACTTAGAAGACGCAACATATCTACTAAGGAGACTCCCTACACTACACTTATCCGTCCTCTGTTGCAGTACTGCTGTGGTGTATGGGATCTGTACCAAGCAGGATTGACGGAGGACTTCGAAAAAATCCAAAGAAGGGTGGCTTGTTTTGTATTAGCACGAGATAAGGGAGAGGTTGTCACGGGTGTGACAAGCGTGATGGGGCGGAAATCATAAACACAAAGGAGTTTATCGCTGTGATGAGGTCTTTCTTCAAGAAAATTTCAATCACCAACTGTTTCCTCTGAACGCGAAAATATTTTACCGTCGTCAACCTACGTACAAACAAATGATCATAGTAATAATATAAGATAAATCAAATGTGGTATGGAAAGATGGAGGTATGTCGAAGAACTCTCTTTCAGAAAATAACGGTTATATTCCAGAGTCGTCATGCAGATGTAGATGTGGACGTTATCTTCTATTGTCAGATTGTCTTCAGTTGTTTAAATTGTTGCTGAGACATGAGAATCAGTGGACTCTTTATTATAATTATTACGTTAGAAATGAAGAAGTGGAAGTAACGAAAAGAAACTTTCGGGCCCACAGATAGTTATGCGATGAACTGCACTTAACATATTAGAGAACAAAGAAAGGGACAAGAAATATAAGGTAACTGTGGCCCTCAGTTTATGCAGTTTCTCGTGGCAGTCTTCCAGTTAGACGTAAATAAGCATATGAATGCGAGCTTACACTTTTGAGTAGAGCTGTTTACAGTTGGTGATTGACAGCAAGTACAGGAAAGCTTTGGCTACTTAGGCTCTAAGTACGAAATACGCTAAGCTAATTTTGCTGTCCCTTTACTTTCCGAAGGAAATCGGCAATGACGTATTCTGTTTTACCCGACTAATACAGGAATTCACCTGCTCTTACAGCGTACGGCGCAGCACACCAGCTGACGACTCAGGGGGTTGCACCAACCCGTGGTCGAACCTGCGCGGCGTATTACCAACCAAGCGCTGGTACAGTGGCTAGCCTGCGTGTGGTTAGTCGGTTTCCCACACTCGTTTGGGCAAATGAGGTGCTCATCTCTAAATTCTGTCTCAGAGAATATGATACGCAGAGGTTTATGATGCGATTACATGCGGAACCAAGTTTATATGTTTCACAGGTGACACACGCCACTCACATCCGGCCACAGAATTAAATTAAATAAAATTTGCAGTATAGTAAAAAACGGACCCCGTACTAGAAGAGAAACTGATAGGGAAAGACGAAGAAATGAACTCTCTGTTCCTTATTTTCTTGGGAAAGAAGCAGAAATACGGTTTTTGTGATAATTTAGGGTCATGAATTTAGATACACACCATTTAGAAGTTTATTTAGTTTCACTTGTTGTGCAGTTGTCTTTTTCCCACACACCACTCCTTGAATGTAGAGGTTATTTGCCACCATTAGAAGCATAGAAACCATTTAAGAGCCTATAGTGTGTCAAAAACATATTCCCTACTTGACACTTTGAATTACATGAAACTCCGTCCGGTATCAGTAAAGGGGTATTCTATTCTAAAAAGTAAGGCTAATGAATAATACACATAAGTTATCAAGACAAATTAAAGGGATCATTGGAGCACTAGTACTGAAGGCAACAAGTAACACTGAAATTTGTTGTAAGTTTTGAATTAGTGGGCGTCGCATAGTGTGAAGGACAAATTTTAGATTTTTTGGTTTGTGTTCTGCATTATCTGTGTTCCTTTTATTCTTAACTTTTACTGCAGCCAAAAAAGTAGAAAATTACTTACATGCTACATTATAAGGACTCAATGTGACTACGTCTTCATAATCTCCCATTTTCACGATAACAAACAGCGCATCAAATATCACGAAAAGTGAGATATGTAAAATATGGATTATACGGGAAAGAATATCACTCGAGACGAAAGATATAGTTGGACCACTAGAGATAAAGGATCTCCGAATGTGTAGCCCTCATAGATGGAACACGTCAAGTATGTAGCATGAGAACTGTAATTATTAAGGTATGTTATGGAAAATTTTCTACTTTTATCGAGTTTTATAGTACGAGATGTAGCTAACTTAACATTTAATACATATTACTGATTAGTGCAACCTGATACTTTTCGTAGTTATTGTTTTAAGCTTATTAATTTCAATTCAGCACAAACATGAGGTAATGTCGTCAAATACTTTTGTAATCGGTTTAGAACTGGAGACCTAAGGCATCTCAGATTCCGATATATGTAAATAATGGAATTGTTGTTTGACACTTCACTTTTTCTTTGTCGTCGATACTCACAAAAGCATATAATGCTACGCGAGTCTGGAAACCGTATCAATTACTGAACACAGAAAGAAGTTCTATATTTTGTAGTATTAACGTAATGTGTTTGTGGCATTGCGATTTATTTCTCTTACGTTTCCAAAGAAGTTATGTGTTGGCGACTATGTTATAGAGCAGTCCACTAATTCTTGATCGACGGTCGGCAGACACCTGTTTAAATAATTGGGAAAATAAAAAGCTTGTGAAATGTGCAAGAAACTACAGACATTAATAAAGTTATGAAAATAAACTTACTCGGATTTTTTATGACGTTCTTAACTTTTTTATCTCATTCTCTGTTCCTTATTGCACAGTAATTACATCAACAGATTAATACAGATGATGAAACAAAAGTACTTCCAGTTCTGTTTGTGAGTTTCGCGGAAATCGATGGAACTAATCCCCATCAAACAAAAAGTCAATGGCATGAACAGAGAAAGTAGCACGCCTGTAATATTCGCCAGTGTTATTGTCAAACAGCTATTAAAACAGTGCAGAAAAGTACAATACAATTTGAATGAAAAAACACGAGACACTGATTTAATGTTCCACAATATTTACTACTTTAAAAGCCCGTTTTCGGTTGTTACGCCACAGCTTAACACCAGAAAACTAATTTGTAAATTAATAAATACTGTACAATACTACGTCGTTGTCGTGTATTTTTCATTCATAATGCATAAAATATTCTGCCAAAAACCAACCAACGGAACAGGAGCTAATGCAACCGTGGAATAATTTAAGGGCGATAATTTAAACCCTCTCGTGACGTCTTTTTATAGATAACAGCATTTAAGATGGGTGTAGTATGCACATAATACTTTAACGTATTTTATGCTCTTAATTGTGTAGTAAAAATGAGAGACCTTTTGTTCCCTTTTTCTTTTATTTTCTGTAGTAACATTCAAGGAATGCACAGATGAACCAGGAAAATATTCCATATAATTATTAGGCTTTCAAGGCATCTTAATCATATAATGAAGCGTTATAGCTACTCTAAACGTTTACAAAAATCTTACCGCAGGGTTTGTTCTTGACCTGACGCCAGATTACATATTTTCACTAAGGTTTGTGTTCTTGGGAAAAAAACTGTTCCATAATGTGTATGTGGAGAGGAAAGCAAAGGTATTTTGATGGTTAGTAGCGTTAACGTCATACTCAACGACCGCTCACAGTACTTCAAAAAAGACTGATTGGTGCCCTTTCGCTGTAAGTCAGTACGAGTCATATCGAGGTAATTAGTCACACACGTAAAATAATCAGTAGCTGATGTAAGCAAATATGCGAGGGGTAGATACGATTTTATTTGGTGGTATAGGGTGAAGTTGCTGAAAGTACCATAAAAGTAACAGAAGTATCACATAACTAGCCACCAAGCTTCTCTATCCCACGATATGTTTCAGTTTCTTCTGGAGAGACTGCAGTAAGTAATAACTGTGTGGTCAAAAGATAGCACAAATGTCGAACGCAGGGCTCTCCAGTATAAATGTATTGCGGAAATCATACAAAACTGCACCAATTTCAACTTTCGCGTGAGGTATGCCGGTGAATTAAAATGCTATATTGTCAAGTTAAGGTGGGTGAGGACTCTGAAACGATTAACAAGTGTTGGGCTTAGCGAGTAGTTATCTACGTGTTTTGCTGTTGTGACGAAGTAACGTAAACTGGCGGGAGCAGCCTTTACGAATGCAGTTTCACGTGAATGCGTGGAGGCGGTCGACCGCTGCAGCGAACTACTTACCAGAAGCTCTGGAAGCGAGGCGTGGTGCGGAGGACCAGCGTACCACTGCGACGAGGCTGGTTTATTTAACAGTAGGTGGGAGTGGCGAGGAATTGGGACACCCCGGGCCTGAAGAAGAGGGAGAGTAGGGGGAGAGGTCCGGTGAGCGACTGAGGAAGGGGTCCGTGGTGGGGAGGGGGAGCCACAGTGCAAGCCAAAAGACTCGTTTTCCGATTGGCCGGCCTGCGAACGTGCGTCAGAGGCGGTGCCACCGCCGGCGGCCGCGCCGCGCCGCGCACGCGACGTGACTGATAGAGGCAGCACCACCACGCCACCAACACCGCCCGCCACCGCCGCGGCACCAACACCACCGCAACGCCGGCCTGCCAATCAAGCTTTTTAATTGAACCGCGCCGGTCTTGGCGGGGAAGCCTACCGCACAGAGACGGCTAATGCGTGCGTGGGCGGCTGGCTGCCTACCGCCGATGCCCACCCGCATACGTAAGTCCGTCATCCCACGCTACTACCCACACGGGGTGCAGCCCTCGTCCTTGTTTGTTTCGTGACATCACATCTGCAGACGATCAGGCAAGGTCTTATCTGGACGCGGAAGAGAGAGGTACTTTTGCCAAATAAGTACATGTAGAACAGGAAAACTACCGTAAGCTACCGTAGACTATCGTAAGAAAGCGTAGACCGCGGTAGTTTTCCTTTTAGGTTTGGTCAGTTAAGATCGTAACCGTATTACCGGTATATTAGGGGTGTTGCATATCTGTCTTTCCGGATTAGGCTAGAAAACTGAGGTGGTGAACTATCTAGAAACTGAGTTTGAGTATACAGCGTGGTCCATTGATCGTGACCGGGCCAAACATCTCACGATAAAGCGTCAAACGAATAACTACAAAGGACGAAACTTGTCTAGCTTGAAGGGGGAAACCAGATGGCGCTATAGTTGGGCCGCTAGATGGCGCTGCCATAGGTCAAACGCATATCAACTATGTTTTTTTAAATAGGAACCCCCATTTTTGTTACATATTCGTGTAGTACGTAAAGAAATATGAATGTTTTGTTGGACCACTTTTTTTCGCTTTGTGATAGATGACGCTGTAATAGTCACAAACATATGGCTCAAAATTTTAGACGAACAGTTGGTAACAGGTAGGCTTTTAAATTAAAATACAGAACGTAGCTACGTTTGAACATTTTATTTCATTTGTTCCAATGTGATACATGTACCTTTGAGAACGCATGCTGTTACAGCGTGATTACCTGTAAATACAACATTAATGCAATAAATGCTCAAAATGATGTCCGTCAACCTCAATGCATTTGGCAATACGTGTAACGACATTCCTCACAACAGCGAGTAGTTCGCCTTCCGTAATGTCCGCACATGCATTTACAATGCGCTGACGCATGTTGTCAGGCGTTGTCGGTGGATCACGATAGCAAATATCCTTCAACTTTCCCCACAGAAAGAAATCCGGGGACGTCAGATCCGGTGAACGTGCTGGCCATAGTATGGTGCTTCGACGACCAATCCACCTGTCATGAAATATGTTATTCAATACCGCTTCAACCGCACGCCAGCTATGTGCCGGACATCCATCATGTTGGAAGTACATCGCCATTCTGTCATGCAGTGAAACATGTAGTAGTAACATCGGTAGAACAGTACGCAGGAAATCAGCATACATTGAACCATTTAGATTGCCATCGATAAAATGGGGGCCAATTATCCTTCCTCCCATAATGCCGCACCATACATTAACCCGTCAAGGTCGCTGATGTTACAGCTTGTCGCAGCCATCGTGGATTTTCCTTTGCCCAATAGTGCATATTCTGCCGGTTTACGTTACCGCTGTTGGTGAATGACGCTTCGTCGCTAAATAGAACGCGTGCAAAAAATCTGTCATCGTCCCGAAATTTTCTTGTGCCCAGTGTCAGAACTGTACACGACGTTCAAAGTCGTCGCCATGAAATTCCTGGTGCGTACAAATTTGGTACGGGTGCAATCGATGTTCATGTAGCATTCTCAACACCGACGTTTTTGAGATTCCCGATTCTCGCCCAATTTGTCTGCTACTGATGTGCGAATGAGCCGCGACAGCAGCTAAAACACCTACTTGGGCATCATCATTTGTTGCAGGTGGTGGTTGACGTTTCAAATGTGGCTGAACACTCTTGTTTCCTTAAATAACGCAACTATCCGGCGAACGGTCCGGACACTTGGATGATGTCGTCCAGGACAACGAGCAGCATACATAGAACACGCCCGTTGGGTATTTTGATCACAACAGCCATACATCAACATGATGTCGACCTTTACTGCAATTGGTAAACGGTCCATTTTAAGATGGGTAATGTATAACGAAGCAAATACCGTCCGCACTGTCGGAATGTTACGTGACACCACGAACTTATACGAGTGTGACTATTACAGCGCCATCTGTCACAAAGCGAGAAAAGGGGGGCTAACTAAAACATTCATATTTCTTTACGTACTACACGATTATGTAATAAAACTGGGGGTTCCTATTTAAAAAAAAAACCGCAGTTGATATCCGTTTGACCTATGGCAGCGCCATCTAGCGGGCCAACCATAGCGCCATCTGGTTTCCCCCTTCAAGCTAGAAGAGTTTCGTACTTTGTAGTTTTTTCGTTTGATGCTTATTTCGTGAGATATTTGGCCCGGTCACTATCAATGGACCACCCTGTATAAAGGTCCATGTAAGCTATGAGATATTGATGTTCCACATGGTTATCCTCCAGTCTTTTTCTTAAAAGTATACAGTACTCACAGCAGAATTGAAATTTGTATTGTTGGTTGGTTGGTTGATTCGAGGGAGGTGTCCAAACAGTGAGGTCATCGGTCCCCTTGGATTAGGGTAAGATTGGGAAGGAAGCGGGCTGTACCGTTTCAAAGGTACCATTCTGGAAATTCCCTGAAACGATTTCGGGAAATCATGGAAAACCTAAATCAGGATGGCCGGACACGGATTTGAACCGTCGACATCGGGAATACGAGTCTAGTGTGCTAACCACTGTCCCAACTCGCTCGATAATTTACATTGTTAACTCAGGTTTTATTGGAAAACTGATTGTTTGTAACGTGAAACGGATGTATGTTGTAGTAAAGAAAGGAAAAAAATCAATACGGATTAATCACATAGCGCTTGAAAACGCAATTTCCTCAAAAGAAGGTAAGATTAAAAAAAAAAAAAAAAACATATCAAACATCGCTTCGATACTGCATCCAGCATAAATAACACATGTTTCTGTTGATGTTAAAAAACTTCCGCATTTATCAATTATAACGGGAAACTCCTGCCTTTGATCATGATGAAGATCGTTCTGTTGAGTACAAAATAACGACAATAATTGTATACATTTTTTGTGTTCGTGCATGTCAACTGGGCTTGTATCAAAAGCATTTGTTTTGGTTACATAAAAGCGTAGAAGTGAAACGCGCAGCTAAATGTTTTCACTTATAAAATGCAGTTTATGTTTTGTAAAATTATAAAATACGCTGTGGACTAACGCTGAACAATGTGCGGCTCTATTTATGTGTAAAACAAATAAACAAACAAAAAACAGTTCCTCTCTTACATTCATATATGTTTCTTTCCCTACCAATGCTACAGACACTATAGGTAAATCTACCATTTATTACGTCATTTATATAGTGCACCAAAACTACCGAACCGCAGTTTCAAGAGCGCAACTTTAAATACATGGGCTTGTTCTTCCTTTGTGCAGTCTATTGGCGGAAGCAGGAAAACCTACGTCTACACTCCAAAAGCCACCTTACGACGTGTAACGGAGGCTACTTCTGCTACCACTATCTATTCCCCCTTCCAAGTTCCATCAGTGTTGGAAGAATGGTTCAAATGGTTCAAATGGCTCTGAGCACTATGGGACTTAACATCTTAGATCATCAGTCCTCTAGAACTTAGAACTACTCAAACCTAACTAACCTAAGGACATTACACACATCCATGCCCGAGGTAGAATTCGAACCTGCGACCGTAGCGGTCACGCGGTTCCAGACTGAAGCGCCTAGAACCGCTCGGCCACACCGGCCGGCGTTGGAAGAATGAGTATCGGTAAACTTCCTTAACAGTTTTAATCTCTCCGGTATACATCTACTCATACAGCTACATGACTACTCTGCAGGTCGCACTTAAGTGCTTGGTAGAGTGTTCATATAACCACTTTACATTATTTTGTACCGTTTAAAGTTGGAAAACTAATCTTTCTTGTGCGAGCTTTAGGTTTCCCTGTTGGTATTTTATTACGATGATCGTTGTCCGTCCTTAGATGAATTACATTTCGTTAAGATTCTCCCAGTGAATCTTAGCCTAGAATCTCCATTTTCTACTGTTGGTTTTATGTAATCATTCCACTCTAGGTCGCTAGCGATGGTTGTTCCTAGGAATATTACGATTGTTTCTGCTTCCAGTGTACCGCCGATAAGGTTCTCAAACACTATTTTATCCCCTCGACTATTTGTTCGAAGTACATTTATTTACTTTTAGTGTGAACTGCCAGTCCCTACTTCAACCGTCGATGCTCTGCAGGCCTTTCTTCATTTCAGTACGGTCGTTAGACGTTATAACCTTTTTAAAGGCAACAGCATTGTCCACGAACAGACCCTTGAAGTTTCCGAAGCTGTTCATTAGATCATTTGTATGTTGTCTTTACGAAATAAGTGCAGAAGCTTTAGGAGATGATAGGCTGAATGTAGATGACTGTTTTGGCTAAATGAACGTGGGTTCTGTAAAGCATAACAATGGCGCCATATAAAATCAACATGCCTTCAGTTCGTTTCGTACATGGGTAAAAGACGATAGAGAATTGTATGTTGTAACTTGTACAGTTAAAGATGGAAAGAACTTGCAGGCATACAGTCGTCCTCTGTTGGTGCTGAAAATACAAAAATACGTATTGCATCTGCAGTCGTACTGAATTCCCAAATGGGAGAATATTTGAAGGTGTTCATTGTTAGAGGGTTAAACTAGGTGAAGATATTCACGCTTCTGATCGATATTAACGTGTATTTATGTGGTTTAGTTTCGAGGAAGCAGTCTTCCTCCTGTTCGATTGCAAGTAGTGTATATTTCATTCTTAATATATTTAACACTACGTGCAAAAGTATTTGATGGGCTGTACATGGTCTTATTCGTCATCTACAAAAGTTGAATCAAATGGAGGAATTGATAGTAAATGGTTTTCGCAGATAGCTGTACGAGTTTTGCACCAAAGGGCATTAACATCGGTTTTGCTTAGCACAAAAGCTATGAATCGCGATATCTACCGTTCATTTACTTGAACTGAAAGTATAGACTCCTCCTGTCTTGGGTCGAACATTTTGTATTACTATGGGGAGAGTTGATACGCATCTCTCTAAATTATTCTGAATATATTTTCTGTACGAGGAAGATTACTGTGTATGTTACAGACGGGCCTTCAATATTATATAACAATCCTATGAGCACTTCATAGACGGGCTGTCCGCAGTTCACTGCTCATTATGTGTAACATATAATGTTCGTAGTTGTAGTAGGTTCGAAGGACGACTAAGAAATTGCTAATGATATAAACTACCATAACTGTAATCAATATGATTCGGACTTTGATTTCCCAAACATACCATCACTCACCGTAAAATCTAGAACGTCATGTTCTCCACTACGACTTCTGTGTTTGCCCAGTCTTTCCCACACAAATCTCTCTCTAGATAAATAAGTTCCCTCCAGATGTACCACTTCCATAATGCCATCAGAACTTCTGTACGTCCAGCAAATATCTTAATCAAACGTAGATTGGTCTCTGTTTCTGCATACGATTAAAGCACTATTTACGTCATCCATAATCATCGTCGACTACAGCAGCAGCAGCAACAGCTTCACATCCAGACCTAGAAAACAGTCCCCTAAAGTCTGACGCACACATTACGGTTTTCAGTATATTGCATTAATGTCGGTTCCTGTTGTCAACTGCCGACCTCCCATTCCATCGTCGTCTCGGTCTTTTATTATCATGCGGAACCTCCTACCTCCATTTCATTCCTGTCTCTGTCATTTGTCCACTCTTGTCCATTAGCTTGTTTTCCTGTCTACTCCAGCAGTTACCATGAGGCTTCACTCCATTATTTGTTGAAAAGTTTCAGTTTTCGAACGATTTTAGCGTTTCAGTTCCATTTCTAAATGGTAATACACACTGACTGTAAACTTCCCCTTTTAAGTATAATGAAAAATTCTCGAAGCGGCTCTGATTCCCACTATCAGTGTAATACCTTTGACGTATACGTTCTTCAATAATGCTAGGTGACTCAATGCCTCCTTTCTCAAAGAAAGAATATTGTTTGTTCAGCATTGCCCAGGCATGTATTTATTGTTAGTCCATCTCCTGCTTTCCCCTTTACCGCTCTGTCTTCTTCCTCCCTTCTCTCTGTCAATCTCTTCCACCTCCTCTCTCTGTCCACCTTCACCAGCTCTCACTCTCTGCTCACATCTGCTCTTGCCCCTTTCTCTGCCCATTTACTCCATCCCATTCTATGTACCTCCTCCCCAAACCCCTACGTGAATTTCCTCCTCCACTCACTCTTTCTCCTTCTCCCCAATCTCTCTGTCCATCTGGTCCTCCTCCACTCCATTTCCTTCACGCCGTTTCTCTGACCACCTCCCCTATCTCCATTCCCCATGTAGCTCCTCCTGCTCCTCTCCCTCCCCACCTACTCCGCCCATCTTACCCTTCCATATATCTGTCGGTCCTTCTCCTGCTCCCCCTTCTGTCTCCGTAGTATCACCTACATCATAACAGACTGTTGCTGGTCCTTATGCCCACAGTGTTATATTTCCAGACAGTAAGTAATACGTCTACCAAATTTGGTCTAATCGGTCCAGGTCTTTAGAAGGTGCTTTATACTCATGACTTTACCAATGTACACACATGTCAAGCACATTTCACATATACTTACCATGTTCCACACACATTTGTAAAATTTTTCACCTGTATCTCTACCTAATTTCGCCCTGCAATTTAGTTTTTACACCACTCAGTGTTTATGATGTCTTGTCCCCTGAACTACGTGCTATACAACACTGACCCTCATGTTAAGAAGAAAACAGAACCAGAACACCTTGAACGACTGTATATAGGCCGTTCACAGTCACAGAACATGTACATTATGATGTTCTGTAGAAATGATTAGCATTTGAACCATGTCTACCCGCGGTTCCACGTTCAACATTGATATAGCTGGTCAGCACCACCTACCGGTGAAATGTACCTGGGTCTCTCATTGTCGCTATAAACCGAAGGTAACGGATCAGTGTGATTTGATCAGATGTGTAGGATGCCTCGCAGACGTATGTGCGAAAAGTACTGTCAGGTCAGTGAGTTGGAAAGAGGGCGCATTATTGGCATGAGAGAAGTGATGCTTCCATCCAGGAAATTGCTGCTCTTTGCGACAAAGTGTTTCGGCAGTGCAACGGGTGTGAGCAGAATGGTTCACTGGAGGCCGCAGAACACGAAGATATGGGTCAGGTCGCACCACCTAGACTACCCCCGCCCCCCACCCCTCCCCGAGAAGATCAACACCTCATCCGAATAACACTGCAGGGCAAGTCTGCATCCTGCTCTGCTCTGGCGCAACACTGGAACAATGTAACACACCATACACTATCCGGGCTGACAGTCCGTCGCCGTTTACTACGGCATGGATTACGTGCACTTTGGCCACTTCTCTGCCTTCCTTTGACGAATGTGCAGAAACATGCTAGACGGCAATGGTGTATGGGACGACGTCAGTGGGAACAGGAATGGCATCAGATAGTGTTTTCGAATTCAGGTTCTGTTCATGCAAAAATGGTGGCTGAATTTTGGTTCGTCGCAGACAGGGGAAGCGTCATCACAGTGGCTGTATACGTACAAGACGTACCGTGCCAACTCGAGGTCTTGCGGAGTGGGATGCTATTGCGTTCAATCCTAATCACAGTGGTGCGTGTCCAGGGCACTGTTACCAATGTGACTCATGTGAATGACATCCTGTGAAACGTAGCCATATTCTTTCTGCACAGCACTCCAGAAGCCATTTTGCAGCACGACAATGCATAACCACATGTTGCTACAGGAACACGTCCCTTCTTGGTATCATAGGATGTCAGCCTTTTGCCCTGGCCCGCCAGATCACCAGACTTGTCGCCAGTCCAAAATGTGTGGGATATGGTGAAACGACGGGTGCAGTGCTGTGATCCAGTGCCAGCCACCACAGATGAACTTTGCAATCAGGTGAATGCGGCATGGATGGCTATACCACAGGACACCATTCACGCCTTGTACACGTTGGTGCACTCACGCAGGGAAAAATTTACCAGGGCCCATGACGGACCCTGTGCCTAGCTGAACCGAGGTGACTGAAATGTTAATTATTTCTGCAGAAGATACTAATGTACATGTCCTGTCAACTATGAAAGCGCCGGCCGCGGTGGTCTAGCGGTTCTAGGCGCTCAGTCCGGAACCGCGCGACTGCTACGGTCGCAGGTTCGAATCCTGCCTCGGGCATGGATGTTTGTGATGTCCTTAGGTTAGTTAGGTTTAAGTAGTTCTAAGTTCTAGGGGACTGATGACCACAGATGTTGAGTCCCATAGTGCTCAGAGCCATTTAAAATGAAAAAATATGAAAGCCATATGTCTAGTCTGTCAACGTGTTCTGTACTCTTTTTTTTTATTTTTTTGAACGTGAGTTAATTTTGTTGATTGAGTCAGTGGTATATGTAAATGCTCTCTGCAAAATTTGTAGCGAATACAGTCAGTAGTAAAGAAGTTAGTAAAGAAGTAATAAATTAAAATGTTGTGTCTGATGCTAAGGATTCACTGCACGAACAGCGAAAATATAGGGAGCGATAAACTTTTTTACTTTCTCCATTTTGTGGAGGTTGTCAGCGAGAAAGTGTTTCATACAGGTTTGAAATCATGTGTAAAGTTCGTTGCAAGTCACTAACTGGTCTCATTCTCAAGTACTGGATGAATATAATCGGGCTCTTTTCGCATCGTGAGTTACGATACTTTTTCGCTCCCATACCCACCCCTTTGACTGGTAGGTGGTTATTACGTCACAACAGTTGTTTTCAGAGAGTGACAGATATGTGTACCAAGTTTGTACGAAATCAGTTCAGTGGTTTAGGAGAACTTGTGGGACATACATACATCATCCAAATAGACATACATACGATTATGTACATTTATTTCTATAATATGTATGGATTCACGTCTTGGAACCGATATTCACTTCAGACGATATTTCATTTCTTTGTTAGATTAAAATCTAATAATTTTTATATAGTTAGTAAGAATTTTTGTACAGATCTTGCAACGAAGAGAGGGAACTGATGGTTGTACATCTATAACTTTCTGTGTATTGCCTGTCTCCTTTATTATGAACTGGTACAAAGCTATAATCATTACAACAGTTATCAGTTTTCGAGATTTGTCTCCCTTCAGTGACATTCTGTAAATAAATATATTAGTTCGTTTGAATTATTTTTTCTCCAGATGTATCCTTTTACTACTGAAATGCCTTCATATCCATACGCCTTTCTTTTTGTCGTATCAGCCATCTTAGTGGACGTGTCGTATGTAATTACTCCCAGAATTTCATTGCTTCATCACAATTATTAAATATTTCTCGAAAGTTACACAAACATTTTAATAAACATTCAGTACGCCGGGAAAGCTTCAAGAATAACACGTAAATAAACGTTGGAACACTGGTGCAGTTTTTTTTCCGTTTCTCAGTTCCTTTGGCATCTGCCATCATAAATCATGAAATAAAATATTCTGTCAAATTTTGTTTCTGTTTTATTTTCTTCATACTTTTATAGTTTTTAGTCTTTTACTTCCCTCATACTGTAAGTTTTATTGCATTTGGCATATTTAATGTGGCATCTTTTCTGCCATTCGCACTGTCTCTTCAATAGTTGCCGAGAGTCATTTTTAATTTCTTTATTTTTCTTCCCACCTACAAAATTTTCAGTGTTTTTCGTAAGTCCCGTTGTTAAATGGTTTCCTCCTTCATCTGTGTTTGTTTTTTTCATGAACTTGTTTCTTTTGTCCACTTAGTATACCCATCCATTAGTATGTAATTTCTGATTTCCTACCTGACGAATTCGTTTCTTCCAAGCTTCTATTTTTACCTACTGTTTGTATTGCTAATGTGTCGCCGTTTGAAACTTCAAAATAGTTTAACATCGCCATATTCTAAACAATTTTTATTATTTCTTAAAATACAATTTCGTATTTTCGATATGATTTTTGGCAGCTCAGCTTGCTATTTACTTTTCCCTGAAAAATATTTAGAGAAAGAGAATTATTGTTCTTGGAAAATTCTATTAAACGTTTGAGCGTTATCACTTCTGCTATCATAGCCGGGCGTATGAATTCTGAAGACGGGCAGCAGCCTTTTCAATAGTTATAAGGGCAGCAGTTTGGATGCTTGATTCATATAGCCTTGAAACACCAACCAAATTGCCTTACTGTGCTGGTATTACGAACGGCTGAAAGCAACGGGAAAAAACAGTCATTTCTCCCTAGGTAAATGATGATGGTTATCTTCTTTCGTATAATATTCCGGAGATAAAATAGTTCCCCCTTCGGATCTCCAGGCGGGGACCACTCAGAAGGGTGTCGTCATCAGGACAAACAAAACTGGCGTTCGACGGATTGTAGCATGGAATGCTCGGCCCCTTAATCGGGTTGGTAGATTAGAAAATATAAAAAGGGAAATGGATAGGTTAAAATATCTCCGGCGTATTACTGATGTAAAGACTTACTGTCGGCCTGTTCCCATTTTGGTTTGCACTGGACTACGACACGTGTCGTTATAAGGACATCGCGCATTGTTTCAAAGTTTTGAAGAGGGACATTTACCTGCTGGGATATTTTTATGTGCTGTATGTAATATACTCATCGCTACCAAATATCAGCCAATCCGAAGATATCTAAATAAAGGTCGCGAAGTATCAAAAATTTTAACACTGCAACCAAGACTGCTTGTTTCTTCGTAACAGTTTTTGACGGTATTAATCAAGAGGATTAGCCCACTCTTCGACAGTTACTCTTGTACACTTTTCAAAAGCACGGTTGAATGTAAGAGATTAGGGTTATAAGGTCCCGTCAACGACGGAGCTGTTAGAGACGTGGCACAATCCCGACCGGGAGAAGGATGGTAAAGGAAATCCGACGTGCCGTTTTCAGAGAAACTATCCCAATCATTGTCCATTAGGAGCTTTAGAGAAATAACTACAAGTAGAGTTTGAACTAATCTCCTCCCGAATATGTGCCCAGTGTGTCTCCTGCATTTTCCAAGATAATCAATGAGAAGTTCCCTGAAGCGATTCACCAAAATGGTCCCAGCAGATCAAATGAACGCGGCCTTCCTTAGTGCAGAGCAGTCGCCCATTACTTCTCATCGTCTACTTTGTTCCCTGCGTCTTTTCTAGAGTGAAATCACAGATCCATATGTCGTTCACAGTAACTAATAAACAGGAGAGTTTGGCTTCGTGTAAAATCGTCCAATCGTTGCCGAGAAAAGGCATCTTTCTTCCTCAAAGCTGAAGAATATGTACAACTAGATGAATATCTGGCATTAGTTCATCTCCTTTTTCTCCTTCTGCCCGTCCATCTCCATCACCCCTCTCTCTGTCCACCTACTCCGTCCCCACTCCCTCTCCTCATGCCCCACTCTCTGTCCATCTCTGACTCCTTCCTCTCTGTGTCGATCTACTACTCCTCCTCTGTTCATCTGCTCCTACCCTTCTGTCCACCTCCTCCTTCCCTCTCTAATTCCATCTCTTCCTTCCCCTCTGTGACAATCTCCTCCCTCTTTGCCAATCTCTTCCTCCCCTCTCTTTGTCAATATCTTCCATTGTCTGTCCATCTCTTACTCCCACTTCTGTCTTTACATCTCCTCCTCCCCTCTCTCCATGTTTATCTCCACACCTTTTCTTTCTGTGTCCATCTCCTCCTCTGCCCCCCCCCCCTCTTCCCTCTCTGTGTCGATTTTCTCCTCCCACTCTGTCTGTTCATCTCCTGTACACCTTTCTCTCTGCCTATCTCTTCCTCCCCTGTCTCTGTCTCTGTTATCTCCCCTTTCCTTTCTCTGTCCATCTCCTTCAGTCCCCTTTCTCAGTGCATTTCTCCCTCCCCTATTTCTGTCCATTTCCTTCCCCTCCTGTCTGCACCTATCTTCTCCTCCCCCTCCCAATTCATCTCTTCCCTCTCCTTTCTGTGTCCATCTTTTCCTCTCTGTCTATTTCTGCCTCTTCCCTTACTCTGTCCATTTCCTCCTCCTCCTCTATCTGTTCATCTCCTTCTGCCCTATCTCACTTCCTGCTCTTACTCCTCCTGTCTCTGTCCATCTCCTTTTCTTTCCTTTCTCTATTCATTTCCAACTCCACCCTTTCTCTCTCCTCCTCCCCCTCTCCTGGTTTACCTCCTCCACCTTTTTTTCTTGTGTCAGTCTCCCCCTTTCCCCTCTCTCTATTCAACTCTTCCCCTTTATTTCTGTGTCAATTTACTCCTTCCACTCCATCTGTTCACCTCCTACTCCTCCATCTCACTGCCTTTCATCTTTCTGTTTCTGTCCATCTCCTCCTCTTCTCTTCCTCTGTCCATCTTCTTCATTCCCAACTCTCAGTGCCCCTCCCTTTCTCTGTTATCTCGACCTCCTCTTTTTTTTCTTTTTTCTTTTGGTCATCAGTCTACTGACTGGTTTGATGCGGCCTGCCACGAATTCCTTTCCTGTGCTAACCTCTTCATCCCAGAGTAGCACTTGCAACCTATGTCCTCAATTATTTGCTTGACGTATTCCAATCTCTGTCTTCCTCTACAGTTTTTGCCCTCTACAGCTCCCTCTAGTACCATGGAAGTCATTCCCTCACGTCTTAGCAGATGCCCTATCATCCTGTCCCTTCTCCTTATCAGTGTTTTCCACATATTCCTTTCCTCTCCGATTCTGCGTAGAACCTCCTCATTCCTTACCTTATCAGTCCACCTAATTTTCAACATTCGTCTATAGCACCACATCTCAAATGCTTCGATTCTCTTCTGTTCCGGTTTTCCCACAGTCCATGTTTCACTACCATACAGTGCTGTACTCCAGACGTACATCCTCAGAAATTTCTTCCTCAAATTAAGGCCGGTATTTGATATTAGTAGACTTCTCTTGGCCAGAAATGCCTTTTTTGCCATAGCGAGTCTGCTTTTGATGTCCTCCTTGCTCTGTCCGTCATTGGTTATTTTACTGCCTAGGTAGCAGAATTCCTTAACTTCATTGACTTCGTGACCATCAATCCTGATGTTAAGTTTCTCGCTGTTCTCATTTCTACTACTTCTCATTACCTTCGTCTTTCTCCGATTTACTCTCAAACCATACTGTGTACTCATTAGACTGTTCATTCCGTTCAGCAGATCATTTAATTCTTCTTCACTTTCACTCAGGATAGCAATGTCATCAGCGAATCGTATCATTGATATCCTTTCACCTTGTATTTTAATTCCACTCCTGAACCTTTCTTTTCTTTCCATCATTGCTTCCTCGATGTACAGATTGAGGAGTAGGGGCGAAAGGCTACAGCCTTGTCTTACACCCTTCTTAATACGAGCACTTCGTTCTTGATCGTCCACTCTTATTATTCCCTCTAGGTTGTTGTACATATTGTATATGACCCGCCTCTCCCTATAGCTTACCCCTACTTTTTTCAGAACGTCGAACAGCTTGCACAATTTTATATTGTCGAACGCTTTTTCCAGGTCGACAAATCCTATGAAAGTGTCTTCATTTTTCTTTAGCCTTGCTTCCATTATTAGCCGTAACGTCAGAATTGCCTCTCTTGTCCCTTTCCTTTCCTAAAGCCAAACTGATCGTCACCTAGCGCATGATCAATTTTCTTTTCCATTCTTCTGTATATTATTCTTGTAAGCAGCTTCGATGCATGAGCTGTTAAGCTGATTGTGCGATAATTCTCGCACTTGTCAGCTCTTGCCGTCTTCGGAATTGTGTGGATGATGCTTTTCCGAAAGTCAGATGGTATGTCGCCAGACTCATATATTCTACACACCAACGTGAATAGTCGTTTTGTTGCCACTTCCCCCAATGATTTTAGAAATTCTGATGGAATGTTATCTATCCCTTCTGCCTTATTTGACCGTAAGTCCTCCAAAGCTCTTTTAAATTCCGATTCTAATACTGGATCCCCTATCTCTTCTAAATCGACTCCTGTTTCTTCTTCTATCACATCAGACAAATCTTCACCCTCATAGAGGCTTTCAATGTATTCTTTCCACCTATCCGCTCTCTCCTCTACATTTAACAGTGGAATTCCCGTTGCACTCTTAATGTTACCATCGTTGCTTTTAATGTCACCAAAGGTTGTTTTGACTTTCCTGTATGCTGAGTCTGTCCTTCCGACAATCATATCTTTTTCGATGCCTTCACATTTTTCCTGCAGCCATTTCGTCTTAGCTTCCCTGCACTTCCTATTTATTTCATTCCTCAGCGACTTGTATTTCTGTATTCCTGATTTTCCCGGAACATGTTTGTACTCCCTCCTTTCATCAATCAACTGAAGTATTTCTTCTGTTACCCATGGTTTCTTCGCAGCTACCTTCTTTGTACCTATGTTTTCCTTCCCAACTTCTGTGATGGCCCTTTTTAGAGATGTCCATTCTTCTTCAACTGTACTGCCTACTGCGCTATGCCTTATTGCTGTATCTATAGCGTTAGAGAACTTCAAACGTATCTCGTCATCCCTTAGTACTTCCGTATCCCACTTCTTTGCGTATTGATTCTTCCTGACTAATGTCTTTAACTTCAGCCTACTCTTCATCACTACTATATTGTGATCTGAGTCTATATCTGCTCCTGGGTACGTCTTACAATTCAGTATCTGATTTTGGAATCTCTGTCTGCATGATGTAATCTAACTGAAATCTTCCCGTATCTCCCGGCCTTTTCCAAGTATACCGCCTCCTCTTGTGATTCTTGAACAGGGTATTCGCTATTACTAGGTGAAAGTTGTTACAGAACTCAATTAGTCTTTCTCCTCTTTCATTCCTTGTCCCAAGCCCATATTCTCCTGTAACCTTTTCTTCTACTCCTTCCCCTACAACTGCATTCCAGTCGCCCATGACTATTAGATTTTCGTCCCCCTTTACATACTGCATTACCCTTTCAATATCCTCATACACTTTCTCTATCTGTTCGTCTTCAGCTTGCGACGTCGGCATGTATACCTGAACTATCGTTGTCGGTGTTGGTCTGCTGTCGATTCTGATACGAACAACCCGGTCACTGAACTGTCACCCTCTGCCCTACCTTCCTATTCATAACGAATCCTACACCTGTTATACCATTTTCTGCTGCTGTTGATATTACCGGATACTCATCTGACCAGAAATCCTTGTCTTCCTTCCACTTCCTCCTCTTATCTGTGCCTATCTCTTCCTTCCTCCTTGTAGACTGTCCATCTCCTTGTCTTCCCTCCTTTCTCCATGTTACCACACTCACCCCATTAGGAGGCTGGTGGTTCTTACCCCTACAGTATTTCTTTCCAAACTGCAGTCAATATGTGTACCAGTTATGACTGAAATCTTTCCAGGGGTTTATGTTGAGGATTTTACCCATGGCTTTGTTCGCATATGCACATGTCAGGTATACAGGGTGAACACGAAGTCTTGCCCTGTATATAAAAATGTATAACAGAATAACCGTTTGACATTTTATGCCGTTACATAGGTTAGTGTTACTAGTTTTTTTTTAAGACCACTTACGCTAGTAAACCTCAGCGTGTGCTCCCTTGGTAGCTCGGAGAATATCGAGGCGGTATTTCAGTTCCCACTAGGTGATTCATGACGTGTTCTATCACAGTATCCAGAGCAGCTTGTATCCTAGCCTTCAGTTCGTCAACGTCAGCAACTGGTGTGAAGAACACTCTTCCCTTGATATAGGCCCAGAAAAAAAGTGAAGGGGCGTAATGTCTGGAGAGCTAGATGGCAAGGGTGTTGGATTGTACCTTCCAATCCACCGATCCAGACATTACTCCCCTGTATATAGAACGTTCATAGTCACAGGAAATGTATATTAGAATGTTGTGCAGAAATGATTAGCATTTGAACCATGTCGGCCCTCTTGTAATCAGTGTGAACAAGCTCCTATTACGATGCATCTTAAATAAACGCACCATAATGGCATCCTGCCTAAAAAATTATTTTCACAAAAACACCTTTTCCCGCTTCATTTCGCAAAACATAGACAGTAATACTCCACTTTCAGAATCCGAAGGCGCTGCTAAGGCTCTGCAAGGGGAAATAAAACTGTGACAATATCTCCACATAACATAATTCCTACGCGGCGACACGCTAAGTCAGGTCAAGGACGGACTGGCAAGACCTGGGGAAGGGGGGGGGGGGTGGCGGGGGGGAAGAGCGGATGGGGGCGGGGAAGAATGACCAGTTATACTATAAGTCCCTTATTACACTATCTACGGACTCACCGGCTAAACTGAGATTTTTTTGGAGGTTCAGTAGGAGTTGGGGTTATTGCTCTTATTGTGTGACACCTACGACCTGTCAGCTACACTACCACTTACCGCTACTGCCTTCTTTACTGCCTATTAGTTCCTACATTTAGTTTACTCTTGATTTGCGTCAGTGGGCAACACATATCAATGTAATAAAAAAAATTTATTCATATCAACGTTAACTCTGTACCAGTTTGAAAAATTTCATCCTTGTCATAATATTTAAAGTCACAACTTGTTCATGTGGTTTGAATTCTGTCCTCCATGTCTTCGTATCTTGTGCTAAACTTTTATCCACTAAGTATTTCATACACCCAAGACCTTCGATAAGCTATTTTCTGGACCCTAAATTTTGTCGCCCCCTAGAATGCTTTTTGCCAACTTGTTAGTTTCTTTGCGTTTTGCACCCTTTCTTTTCACTTCATTTTTACTGTCGCTCTATGCCTTTACATTTCCGGTGATCACAGTGTTTTATGCTGAATCTAGTTGAATTTAATCGCGCTATAGATGTCAACAACCTCAAGGAAGTTCAGGGACACGTAGCATTGTAAAATCACCGACGTTGAAACAGAACTGCTGTATACCAACCAGTTTTACGACACTATAGCTACTTGTAGTTACTAAACGTTTATTTCTAAAATCTTTATTGAAATGTTGTGGGTATGTGACCTTGTGCCTCAGGTCTGAAATAATGGTCCATATCTGGAGCGCCTTCCATAAACATTATGATGTTCCATATGCATCTCCTATGGTCAGAATGTCGACAGAGGGGAGAAATCAATGGAAGAAATACGGTGGATTAGCAGATGGATGAAGGATTTAGGGAAAGAGGGTAGGATAAAATATTTTCGTTAAATGTCTGTCGCTGTCATTCTCTTCGACTGGAGGAGATTTCCAGATATACAAGAAGCCATTAGTGTAAGTGCAAATAATCTAAACTTTTGTATCGTGATGGGAATCTGAACCGTGCACCCCAGAAAAATGTGTAAAGTGCCTCAACCACTGTAAAATCCCGCCCAGTTTCGACTACTACATCGCCCCGTATTTTGATGTTTGTCAGTTGTTTGTGATTCACATCGCTATATTCGTTTGTACTAGGTTTACTTTTAACTCAATTTCGTTGCTGATTGTTAGCCCGTTCCACATAATATCCAATGCGTTTTCCTTGCATATAACGAGAATTATTGCGAACTGGTATTTGTATCCCTATATATTTGAGTATCTTTAGTTTTCTTAAATTTCATTCGTTGTCGTTCAAATAGACGAGCCTTACAGTACTGATAGTAAACTGCAGGCCAACTTACACTCATTTTCATACAACTTTATAAATAAGTCTCTTTCACTTTTATTATTCCCTATTGTAATGTAGAAGTCTGCATTTTTCGTTTACTCGCCATCACATCAAAGAATTTATTATACTTCACACTGAGGACACGTTGGTCTAACACTAAACGTATACTGAATTTAATGCGATTTCTCTGAAATTTTACTTCTATTGTTATTATTATTATTTCAAAACAAATATTCAGATATAAATAATTTCCCTGATAGTGAGTACACCTTCATTCTGCACGTCTTCGACATTTCTTTCTTTCATTCGGTTTTCATGTGAACCGTGAGCAGAGTATGGGTTTTCTGTTCTTTCACATACTGCCCCTCTCTTCTTCCGTCACCTCGCAGTAAAGCTGTTCACGTGACTCAGTTATTCGGTGATCCGTTCCTCATTTCTATCCCTTGTTCTGAACCACACAGATAATCCTCGTGTGTACACGGAAAGACCAGTTGTGACATGTTGCTGAGCAACAGCATTTCATTTAAGCGTTCTTCCATCTACAACCATAGATTTTTTTATATCTTCAATTTTCAGTGATATTTAACTGTTTATTGATTAAACTTCTATGCTGTGAACTCTGCTGATGAGCATTCTTTTTTCTTCTTTCATCTGCTCCTTCTAAATATTATCCCTGGTAAACAGAGAAGTGTGAGTGAGGGCAGCGTGCCGTGGCGTGAAGAACATTAAAATGAACTGTTCCTTTAGATAAATAACTGCAACAATCCTGGATATTTGTAAAAATATAAATAAGTCGAGACATATCCACTGATCCGCCAAAATATTATGACCACAGTCCACCGTACGTTGAATGACGCCTGGTGGCGTTGCAGGCTCGTGACGTGGTAACAAAATTATGTTAAAGGAGAAAACTTGGACAGGAGATGACCCTAGCGAAGATACGGAGTGTAGATGGGGAAATCCTTTGAGATATGCGACTTTAACAAAGAGCAGATTATTACGAGGTGCATTCAAGTTCTAAGGCCTCCGATTTTTTTTCTCCGGACTGGAAAGAGATAGAAACATGCGCATTGTTTTAAATTGAGGCCGCATTCATTGTCAATACGTCCCAGAGATGGCAGCACCATAAGGCAGATGGAATTTTACTGCCAGCAACGAGAATGAGAACTGTTTTAAATACTTAAAATGGCAACGTTTTCCTTACTTAAACAGCGTGCAATCATTCGTTTTCTGAAATTTCGTGGTGTGAAACCAATTGAAATTCATCGACAGTTGATTGAGACATGTGGTGATGGAGTTATGGATGTGTCGAAAGTGCGTTCGTGGGTGTGACAGTTTAATGAAGGCAGAACATTGTGTGACAACAAACTGAAACAACCTCGGGCTCGCACAAGCCGGTCTGACGACATGATCGAGAAAGTGGAGAGAATTGTTTTGGGGGATCGCCGAATGCCTGTTGAACAGATCGCCTCCAGAGTTGGCATTTCTGTGGGTTCTGTGCACACAATTCTGCATGACGACCTGAAAATGCGAAAAGTGTCATCCAGGTGGGTGTCACGAATGCTGACGGACGACCGCATGGCTGCCCGTGTGGCAAGTTGCCAAGCATGTGCAACGACAGCATGAATGGGACTTTCTTTTCGTCGGTTGTTTACAATGGATGAGACGTGGATGCCATTTTTCAATCCAGAAACAAAGCGCCAGTCAGCTCAATGGAAGCACACAGATTCACCCCCACCAAAAAAATTTCGGGTAAGCGCCAGTGCTGAAAAAATGATGGTGTCCATGTTCTGTGACAGCGAGGGCGTAATCCTTTCCCATTGTGTTCCAAAGGGCACTACGGTAACAGGTGCAACCTACCAAAATGTTTTGAAGAACAAATTCCTTCCTGCACTGTAACAAAAACGTCCGGGAAGGACTGCGCGTGTGCTGTTTCACCAAGACAACGCACCCGCACATCGAGCTAGCATTACGAAACAGTTTCTTCGTGGTAACAACTTTGAAGTGATTCCTCATGCTCCCTACTCACCTGACCTGGCTCCTAATGACTTTTGGCTTTTTCCAACAATGAAAGACACTCTCCGTGGCCGCACATTCACCAGCCGTGCTGCTATTGCCTCAGTGATTTTCCAGTGGTCAAAACAGACTCCTAAAGAAGCCTTCGTCGCTGCCATGGAATCATGGCGTCAGCGTTGTGAAAAATGTGTACGTCTGCAGGGCGATTACGTAGAGAAGTAACGCCAGTTTAATCGATTTCGGGTGAGTAGTTAATTAGAAAAAAAATCGGAGGCCTTAGAACTTGAATTCACCTCGTATTACGCAGACCCTGTGAACGAGGATCTGGAAAAGAGATATGAGGACATTGGAACTACCGCTAGGAGCTAAATGGTCGGACGTCCACGACTCTTCACAGTTCGGAGGCTAGTCTGATGTGTAAAGAATGATAATGGTGATGTGTGGCATCTCTACCGAAAGAGCACAGTACTGGTGCACAGGCAAGTGTTTCTGAGCACACCGATCACCGTACATTGTTGAACAAACCATCCTTGCCGGTCACATGTTGACCCAATGATATCGTCAATTACGGCTGCAGTAGGCACGGGACCATCGGGATTCGAGCGTCGATCAATGGAAACGTGTCAATTCTTCCGGTGAATCACATTTTTGCTACACTAGGTAGATGTTCGTCTCCACATGGCGGCTCGAAACGTGCAGCGTGGCACGAACGCAGGGGAGGTACGAGGTGTGGCTAGAAAAAAACCGGACTAGTACTGGTGAAACAATAAAACGAGTGCAATAAGGCTGAAAGTCGCGTGGCCTGTCACGTGACTTTCGCTCCGCCTACTGCTCGAGTTTCATCTGCCTCCTGCACTCAGTCTGCCCGTGGCGTCTGTTTTAAGTAGTTGACGTTTTGTCTGTGCGTCGGAAAATGTTGAGTGTACAGAAAGAACAGCGTGTTAACATCAAATTTTGTTTCAAACTAGGAAAATCTGCAAGTGAAACGTTTGTAATGTTACAACAAGTGTACGGCGATGATTGTTTATCGCGAACACAAGTGTTTGAGTGGTTTAAACGATTTAAAGATGGCCGCGAAGACACCAGTGATGACACTCGCACTGGCAGACCATTGTCAGCAAAAACTGATGCAAACATTGAAAAAATCGGTAAACTTGTTCGACAAGATCGCCGTTTAACAATCAGAGCAGTGTCTGAGTTAACAGGAGTTGACAAGGAAAGTGTTAGGCAGATTCTTCATGAAAGTTTCAACATGAACAAAGTGTGTTCAAAAATGGTTCCAAAGTGTCTCACAATTGAACAGAAGGAACGCCGAAGAAAGATTTGTTCTGACATCCTGGAAAACATTGAAAGTGATCCCACCTTCTTACAAAATGTTATTACTTGCCATGAATCGTGGTTTTTTACTTACGATCCCGAAACTAAACGCCAATCGATGCATTGGAAAACTCCTGATTCTCCACGACAAAAAAAAGCACGAATGTCAAAATCGAAATTCAAGGCAATGATGATTGTTTTTTTTTTTGACATCAAAGGGATTGTGCACATTGATTGGGTACCAGAGGGACAAACAGTGAATCAGCATTACTACATTAGCGTCCTGGCTACCCTACGTGAGCGAGTACGGAGAAAACGGAACGATTTGTGGAGAAAAAAGTCATGGATCCTTCACCAAGACAATGCCCCAGCTCACAGTGCGTTGTCAGTCAAGACGTTTTTGGCAAAACACAACATTCCCATCTTAGATCATCCACCCTACTCACCTGATTTGGCCCCCTGTGACTTTTTTCTTTTTCCTAAAGTCAAGTCAGCTTTGAAAGGAACTAGATTTGAGACTGTTGAAGCAGTAAAAGAAAAAGCGACGGAAGTAATGTATGGACTTACCGAAAATGATCTGCAGCATTGCTATGAACAGTGGAAAATTCGTATGGAGCGGTGTAGAGACCGAGGAGGAGAGTACATTGAAGGAGATAACATGAAATTGTAAATAATTGTAAATAAATGTTTTTTCCAGCATCAGTCCGGTTTTTTTCTAGCCGCACCTCGTATTCTCCTGCGCTCTCATGGCCCTGTGGTAGTAATCGAAGACACGCTGACAGCTGCGGAGCACCTGCATACCTTTATGCTTGATGTCTTCCCCGGTGGCGATGTCATATTTCACCAGTATAATTATCCATATCTCGGAGCCAGAACTATGCTACAGTGGTTTGAGGAGCACTGCAATGAACTCACATTGATGTCTAGGCGACCAAATTCGACCGACCTAAATCTTAAGGAAACCAACTACCTAGCTATCGGGCATCATCACCACGTATGCAAATCAGCGGCTCGTTATTCATGCGAATTATATGACCTGTGCGTAGACATCTAAGGCCACATAACAGCACATACCTACCAACAAACTGTCGGATACCTGGCTCTCAAAATCAGTTTTGTATTTCGTTCCAAAATCGGACACACAAGCTATTAAGCAGGTGGTCATAACGTTTTGGCCCATCAGTGCACGTACGAGCTACAGTCTCCAACATACCACAGACACAATGTTCTGTAACAATTATGTATTTACGCCAGTTGTTATCGTCCATGCTAACAGCAATATTGACAATGACATAAGCACACTGGACAAACCTTTAGTTAGCCCATTAAAAAAGGTCACTGGTGCATCTGAAGGACTGTAGATGATACAAGGCTGGTACCACGTGGACATATAACGCTCAACCCCCGACAGAAGTTATAACAGTGACGTGCTGTGCTTGTTCCTGTCTGTCGCGTGCAATCAGCTCAGTAACAAGGGCCAACGTGGAGACGTCATAGAAGGGCAGAAAGGATCAATGGTGTTTGGACGTACCCATGGCAGCACGGTGGATGAAGCTGTCAGTTTTGTTTTGATGAACAAACGCTCACTGTCCGAAGTGTCTACAAGAAATGGTGTACCTTTCACAACTATGGAACAAGGAATAAGACAGTGTTAGTAAAACGTAGAAGACAGCGACCGGAGACGAATGTAACGCCATATCAATGGCAATCGGTGCAAACCCGTCAGGAATTACTGCTGTAAGTGAATGTAGGTCCAACTCAAACAATTTCCCAGTTAATAGCCAGCCGCTGTGGCTTAGCGGTTCTAGGCACTTCAGTCCGGAACAGCGCTGCTGCTACTGTCGCAGGTTCGAATCCTGCCTCATGCATGGATGTGTGTGATGTCCTTAGGTTAGTTAGGTTTAAGTAGTTTTACGTCTAGGGGACTGATCACCTCAGATGTTAAGTCTCATAGTGCTTAGAGCCATCTGAACCCAGTTACTGCTGACGAGGGAACTGCATAAAATGGACATTTCAGTTAGGTATCTGACAATGTCATTGCTCACAACGGCACAGTGTCAGCGGGCCAAACAACACATTGATTATACAGAAACCCTAACGGATGTATAAAATGGTCCGATCTATTGGGATTTAGCCTCTTTTCAAATGATGCAAGACGTCGAGTGAACCGAAGGCCAAATTTGGCGACTAGCCCACCGTGTATGGAGGGTGCAGTTGAGGCTGAAAGAGATTCTGTGAGGTTTCAAAGAAGTTTTTTTCTATTTTCAGATGAGTCCACTTATTCAGGTTACTGTGAACCTGAACCGGAGTGTTTACTTCAACAGACTCGGTGATCAGGTGTTGCCCTTTCTTCCGTATCTTCACGACGAGTTTGTTGTGGACGCTGCCGTCTTCCGTGCTCACATGGCTGCACACTTAAGTTCTTGGTTTTACGAAAAGTCAGCTGTCCTATAGCATCTCAACTGGCCTGCTAAATCACCCATTCTTCATATCATAGAAAATTTTTGGGTCTGTATGGAAAGGCATGAGGCAAAACAAACGCTGTGTCATTGTAAGAGGTTCAGAGGTGAGCGTGTGTGTTGGGGCTTAGCTCATTACACTACTACCAGCGCCCCGTCATCATAACGCATCTTTGCTTAACATACAAAAGATTTCACTGTAACCTAAGAGTGAAATGAAAAATTAAAATAACTTTTGCAAACTTCATCAGGATGTCCTTCAGTATATTAATGTTAATATTGTAAGATCTCGGAATGATCAAATGAATATGCTAGGTAATATTTAAGAGAAAATAAACAAATAAGTGGCGCTAAATAATACGAAGGTAATCCCAAAAGTAAAGTCTCCTATTTTTATTTCTAAAACTGTTTACATCAGATTACAGCTTGAACATTTAGATCATTTTCGAAATAGTCAGCATTTCTGCCGATGTGTTTTTGTAGACGCTGTGGCAGTTTTTGTATGCCCATGTCATACCAGCTCGTCAACATGCTGTTCAGAAAGTTAGGAACCTCTTCTTTCACCTCGTCGTCGGAACTCAATCGCTTTCTGGCCAAATGTTCTTTTAACCTAGGGAACAGGTGATAGTCACTGGGCGCCAAGTCAGGACTACAGGGTGGGTGGGTTGGGTTGTTATGTTCCACTGAAACTGTTGCAGGAGAGCAACGGTTTGCCGAGCGATGTGTGGGCGAGCGTTGTCATGGAGAATGTGTACGCCCTTGCTCAACATTCCACTTCTCCGGTTCTGAATTGCCCGGTTTCAGTTTTTTCAGAGTCTCACAGTACCTGTCAGCATTAATTGTGGTCCCAGCGATTCAGAAAGTTCTACTTTCAGCACACCATTACATTCATGCAATTAGGTCTACAACCTAGCTTCCACCGTTTTGCAATAGGCGGCAGTAGTGGCAAGTGGGGTTCAGGTAGTTAGTCATAGGTGTAATATAATAAGCTTAGGCAACTGTAAACATTATGCCATAAAAATATAAGTCGATTTGTGATTGTATCATAAGGTTATTCTCGATTAAGTACGTCAACTTACGTACCCATTTCTCGCCATTTGCGTGAAGTTTTAATTTTCTGCTTTAACATGAAGAAATCGGTGCCTGTGGCTCTTAAAATGCTGGGTAAGACCAATGGCAAGGGAACTATTAGTGGAAGAACCTGCTGAGAATGTTTTCAACGCCGTAAGAACGGTGATTATGATGTCGAAGACCGGCATGGCGGTGCAAGACAGAACGTTTTCGTAGCTGCTGAAACAGACGATGACAGTCACAAGACATCATAATCGAAAGCAATTGATGCGTTCGAGTTCAGCACTGAAACACAAACGGCCACAATACGGCGATAGACGCGTAAAGGTAATTTTGCAGCAGGTCAGTGCTCGACCCCATTTCGCAAAACCCGTCAAAATATACATGGAAACGTCGAAATAAGAAGTCCTATCCCTCCCACCGTATTCTCCATTCGTTGCTCTCTGATTACCACCTTTTTCGATCAGTGACATACAGTCTGGCTGACCAGCACTTCCGATCGTATGAACAAGTGCAAAATCGAATCGATGGATCCCCACAAAAGACGCCCAGTTCTTCCGCCACGGGATTCGTATGCTATCCGAAAGATAGGAGAATGTAGTGGCCAGCGATGGGCAGTACCATGAACCATAATTTTTTTGTAAGTTTTTCACAATAAAGCCACGAACTTCGAGAAAATACGGCGGAACCAAAACTATAGACCTAGTATAATACAGACGTACGAAGTTTCAAGACTGTATCGTAAATAGCTTTGGTTACAAGCGACAATTCGGAGATTATGTTCTAATATTGGTTCAAATGGCTCTGAGCACTATGGGACTTAACTTCTAAGGTCATGAGTCCCCTAGAACTTAGAACTACCTAAACCTAACTAACCTAAGGACATCACACACATCCATGCCCAAGGCAGGATTCTAACATGCGACCGTAGCGGTCGCGCGTTTCCAGACTGAAGCGCCTAGAACCGCTCGGCCTCATCGGCTGGCTATTGGTTCCGTTTTAAAAATTCTAGCTGGCAAAGTTCAAATGCAGTCTCGCCAAAACTGTTTCAGTAAGTACAGCAAACATAAATCTGTTTATATAAAAATTAAGAAGATTGTAAATTGTTAAACGACACATATATTAATTAATATGTGATCGAGAAAGGGCCCATCTAGACACTGCTACTGTGCCTCGAGCGACTGATAGCGGATGTTCCTTTGACGGTCCACTGCGCCCCTGTATAAATACAGCCAGAGAGGCTGTTGAGAAGAGACACTTCGCAACGAGATATCAATGTGTTGACGTCAGTCGAACACGTGCGCGTGTTGTGCCTCGGATGACGTCAGAGCTGAGCACACTTGAAGGCGTTTTCGGTAAAAGTAGGAAGTGAACTCACGAGGACTGCAAAACATCCTGGATCGCTTAAATTTCACGGAAGTAACTGTTTGTGTGCTGCCCGTAATGTTGACGAAACTGCGTGGTAGATGGCGAGATTATTTTCTACTTTTAAGGTGAACAATTTACTTTTGGTGATTATAAGACAGAGCGACAGACCCTTTTACTTGGAACTTGCCGTAGAGGTCACCCGTGAACTATTAGTAGTTCTGTTTCCAATGGGGACATTATTATAATTATTACGGATATTAATATATTTTGTGTGTGTTTTTTAACTTTTACAGAATACATCAATCAGTTAGAATTCAAACCAGTTATTTATGGTCATAGTTCCTGATCATGCTGAATGACTAGAAAGTAGGAACATCTTCTTTAATGCGTACAATAGTAATGTGGACTTGCAGACTGGAAATTATGGTCAGTATGTTCTACATCGCTTTCTGGCTGAACGCAAAAGTAGTTTTAAGGCTCTTGTAACCGGCGAAGGTAGATTTAAAGCAAGCACACACAATTTAAGTGTCTCTTCATAACGACGTACCAAAAGTTTGACCATTTTGATTATTTACCGTATTTACCGGCCGCCGCACAGGCAGGTGAAACGCATCAGTGAACACCATCGCTATTTGAATAAAATGTTCTCGGGTTTCCAACCGCGTGAATTGCTTAAAAAAACGCACGAGCTTTCGGCCAAGCGCTCCTTGGCCATTGGCAGCTGGTACGGCTGCCAGTGGGCTGTTGGTGCGCCCTTATATACGCTAGCTGCCGGCTGTGACGTCACTGCTGCCCGTGACATTGCCATATATGGGCATGTTTAGAGTCGGCGTTCGATGTGCCCTCTTCAACCGCGCGATCGCTGGATCCCACGCAGCGCTTAGCTGCAAGCCACCGTCTCTATTCAGAGTGTTTGCGGTAATTTTTATTTCAATATCTTCCTTTATTAAACTGTCCCTGAAGCCGTTAGTGCGAGCCACGACAGAGGTATCGCCAAATTTTATGTGGTGACCGTTTTCTAACGCGTGCTCAGCTAACGCAGATTTCTCTGGATAGCGTAGGCGATAATGCCTCTCATGTTCTTTCCTGCGTTGTTCCACAGTGCGCACTGTTTGTCCGATGTACTTCTGGCCACACTCACAAGGTATTTCGTAGACTCCAGGTGTTCTGAGACCTACTGCGTCTCTAACTGGTCTCAGTAATGACGGATTTTCGTTGGAGACCTGAAGATTGATTTGATCTTGCGTCTTTTCAACAGGCGAGCCGGCCGCGGTGGTCTAGCGGTTCTAGGCGCTCAGTCCGTAACCGCGCGACTGCTACGGTCGCAGGTTCGAATCCTGTGATGTCCTTAGGTTAGTAAGGTTTAAGTAGTTCTAAGTTCTAGGGGACCGATGACCACAGATGTTAAGTCCCATAGTGCTCAGAGCCATTTTTTTCTACAGGCGGCATATCTTGCCCGACACAGAGCCACAGAATGGCAGCAAAGCAAGTTTCTTTTCCTGGTCTTCGTCGGTGGTCTTATTCTGATATTTCCCAGAAATCACTTCTTTCACTTGATGGGCGCCGTAGCCGTTATTCCTGAAAACCTCGGGTAGGTGGCTCAGTTCATGGGGCAGGTTATCGTCGTCTGATATTACTCTTGCACGATGCACAAATGTTTGTAATACTGTGCGCTTCTGTGCTGGATGATGATGGCTAGTGGCGTGCAGGTACAAGTCTGTGTGGGTGGGTTTTCTGTAGACGCTGTGGCCAAGGCACCCATTTCGTTTACGGTGGACAAGGACGTCGAGGAAGTGCAATGCATTATCTATTTCCACCTCCATGGTGAACTGGATATTACTGTTGATGCCATTGAGGTGTTCCAAAAACTCGTCCAATTTCTCGCGTCCGTGTGGCCAAATGACGAACGTGTCGTCACCGTATCGAAAGAAACACTTCGGCTTCAATGGTGCAGTATCTATGGCATTATCCTCAAAATTCTCCATGAAGAGTTTTGTAACAGCTGGAGCCAACGGGCTACCCATTGCTACTCGGTCTGATCATAATACTGGCCGTTGTACACGAAATAGGAGGACGTAAGAGTGTGCCTAAATATCTCGACCACGTCCCTTACAAATTACTGGGAAATTAAGTCCAAAGATCGTGTAGTTTTTTTTAAGCAACTGACGCGGTTGGAAACTCGAGAACATTTTATTCAATGTTATCGCCGCGAGACTCTGCATTCATACATCGTCGCTATTTTTTGCCCTGTGGTATCCTGTCATATAACTTGCATACTCTCTTCCTCACTGTAATGAGACCTTCATAAAGGTAGCGGGCCGGCCGAGTTGGCCGTGCGGTTCTAGGCGCTGCAGTCTGGAACCGCGAGAGCTCTACGGCCGCAGGTTCGAATCCTGTCTCGGGCATGGATGTGTGTGATGTCCTTAGGTTAGTTAGGTTTAACTAGTTCTAAGTTCTTGGGGACTAATGACCTCAGAAGTTGAGTCCCATAGTGCTCAGAGCCACTTGAACCACCAAGGCAGAGGATGTATACATAGTATTAGTGTGATTTCTCCTGCAGTACTACTTACTAGATTGTGCTAATCGTCCGATGTCATTTTGAGAAAGACTCGTAGAGGATCTATAATTGCACCAACACTCTCTGGAAGGAGTGGTCGAATAAACTGCATAAATTCAAACAATGCAACCTTTTTGCGGCATAATTAGTCGTACGAAATGACGACGCCCGCTTCCAGCTCACGAACGTCGCGGAACAACGAGAGCGAGCAGCGGAAAGAGAGACGACCTCGACCATGGCCGCCCTGGGGGCTCCGTGTCCTGGCCAGGCACCGCATCACCGCCTTCGCCGCCGCCGCCGTTGCACAACAGCCCAGCTCTAGGCGGAACGCACAGGCGCAGTGTGAGCTTCTGTCACAGCTCACGGAAACTCTCTTTCAACACGCAGCGCCATTGGTAACGTGTTTATTCCCCAGCGGCTGACTGAAAAGGGGAGAAAAGTGCCTACTTGAAAGTCACATTTCGCTTTTAGAACCGGGGGTGACGGTGTTCCGCGTGTATGCTGGTCTCTTCTTTCGACGTACACCAGCGCTACACGGCACCGCATTCGTAAACATTTGTCACCGTCTCCAGAGACGAATGTATCGCCAGCACGTAACACAGTTTTCTGCAATTTACCCTTCAGTAGTGTCTTTCGAACCTGTATTACGAAACAGCATTCTTGCATTACTGAAGCCATTCGTTTACGTTTATAGTGTTTTGACCACACGAAGTTTGCAGGGAATGATATATTTAAGCCTATCTCTTAATACTGTTTTCACTGAAATAATTTTAGTTTCAAGACACTACTATTAATATTTTTCAGATAATTGGTTTCATGCGTTTCAGAGTAAATAAATAATTAGAGCGTTATAGTTGCGCTTGCTATTTTTTTATTTATTCTGTTTTGCGCTGTGAGTGGTCTTTCACAATCAGTGTTTCTCACTATCTTATTTATTTAGCAGAAGCCGTTATCGTCTAAAGGAGCCTTGGACGTCCCAGGTTCAAAAAATGGTTCAAATGGCTCTGAGCACTATGCGACTTAACTTCTGAGGTCATTAGTACCCTAGAACTGAGAACTAGTTAAACCTAACTAACCTAAGGACATCACACACATCCATGCCCGAGGCAGGATTCGAACCTGCGACCGTAGCGATCGCTCGGTTCCAGACTGTAGCGCCTAGAACCGCACGGCCACTCCGGCCGGCTCCCGGGTTCAATCGCGGGTAGGGGTGAGGACTTTCTCCTCCAGGACTGCGTCAGGCCCACTCAGGTTGTAAGACGTATGCTTTGCAGGCGATGGGCGAGGCATGACAGAATCTCTGACCAGAGAGTAGTTTGTCGTTAGTTGTTGCTTGTCGCTAGTCTGCGCTTGACTGCGCGAGTCGACAGTAGTAGTCTGGTGTAGTCTGCGTGAGTCGGTGGGAGTCGGCCTGTGTTTGCTGTGTGCTCTGCTCGCGACTCTGGTCAGGACTCTGGAGGATGAGTATTGTCGTAGAAGGTAAAGAAGCAGCCTTGCGCATATTTAATAATGTATGTTAATTGTAATTTAATTTGTTCAAAAAAATGCCCCAATAATAATTTTTATAATACAAAGTAACTCTTTTAAAGAAAAGCATTCATTTCAATTTAAAGAATTTTTCTAATGCATTATCTTCGCATCCAAGAATAAAAAAAAAGATATACGCCAGCATTGCACGAAGCTGTGTCGAAAAATGACTAATTAAGAGCAGATATAATTGCAGTTTTATTGAGGTAAGAATTTTTGCTTTTTTTATTCAGAATACAGGGCCGAAGCTCAGCGCCGCTGTCCTCATAAAATTCATCAGGTTACAAAACTTTTTTTATTATTTTGGTGTTTAGGAATTTTTCTGTTTCGAACTTGACATTAAATGAGAAAAGAATTTTGTGGTAACATTAAATGTGAATGCATTTCTGCACACAGACAATAAATGGGAGCCAATTTTGTTCAGAGGTCATAATATTTAAAAATTCATTTAATTATTATTCTTTGGGTAGGTTACACTCGGCTCATTTTCATTTTTCATTTTTTGTGGGGAGGTTACACTTGGCGACATCCGGCCAGGATCGTATTTCTTTGTGAATCTTCTGAGAAGTAGTCATATATCTGCTCTTATTTACTTAAACGTAGTTTGCATCTGGCGCAACGCATTTACTAATTTGTCACTCTTTCTTTTACTGATCATCGGCAATTTGTTGCTCTTTGCTGTATTTGTGTTTGTTGCATTTTTCATTGCCTTTGTTTCATTAGTGAATAATTTTGATTTGTGATAAATGCCGCGAAAAAGTGTTAACAGTACATCGCGATGTATAATGAGTGAAATAGCCGACTTAAATAACTTGACCGATAGTACTTGCGACACGCAGTGTAATAATGACAGTCCCCCATTTACAGACAATCCGTGCGTACTGATCACCGGTAATGATTTTAATGCTAATGATGAGCAAACAAATTCAATTGTGTCCTCCGTTAATTTAACGACAATTGATGACGCGGGACGTTCTGTTACAATGAACGCTGCCCAGTTCGACACGCCCGATTTGCAAAATTTACGTACCGAACAGATAATTGTTTCCAACGAAAATGAACAGTATACTCAAAGTAGGACAGATTTATTTGATTCAGAGGTAGTGACTAACAGTGCACATCCGATTAGCAAACATTTTCAAGAATCACAGAATATCCAAATGGATACACAAAACGTGACAATTGCAGATACACCATCACACAGCACAGAGAATAGAGCCGCTAATTTTGGATGGGATCAAGTTATGGCGTTATTGCTACAAATTAATGAATCGTGCAAACAACATAATGAAAAATTCGACAAACTTAATGAATCGTACAAACAACGTAATGAAAAATTCGACAACCATTTCAAACAAATTAATGAAAAACAAGACAATCTTAATGAAAATTCCAAACAGTTGAATGAAAAACACGACAACCATATTAAACAACTTAATGTATCGTGCAAACAACTCAATGAACAATATGATGACAATCCTTCAAATACAGACAATCAGCGCGTACCGACCACTAGTAATGATTCTAATGCTAATGAAGAACAAGCAAATTCAATTGTGTCCTCTGTTAATTTAACGACAATGGATGACGCGGCACGTTCTGTTACAATGAACGCTGCTCAGTTTGACACACCCGGTTTGCAAAATTTACGTAACGAACAGACAAATTTTTCTAACGAAAATGAACCGTGTAATCAGAATACGGCATATTTATTTAATTCCGGTGTGGTGAATAACAGTGCAAATCCAAGTGGCGAAGCTTTTAAAGAATTAGAGAATGACCAACAGGTTACACAAAACGCGACAAAAGCAGATACGCCATCACACAGCACCGAGTATAGAGTAGGTAATACTGCCTTGGATCAATTAATAGCATTATTTCTACAATACAAGAAAGAACAAGAAGACTTTCTCAAACAGCAAATTATTGGAAACAATAAAAAACAAGACGACAATTACAAACGACTCAATGAATCGAACAAACAAATTCATGAAAGTCTCAAACAGCGGAATGAAATACTAGATAATTATTTCAAACAACCTACTGAATCGCGCAAACAATTTAATGAAAGTTTCAAACAGTCAAATGAAAAACACTACAACCTTAATCAACAGAATAAACAACTTAGTGAACAGATTACAGCCGTTACAGTGCAACGTGATGATACTAAAGAACAATTACGTGGCGAAACTAAGGTTTGTGCGAGTAACAGTAGTGAAGAAATTAGATCTGTTGCACGTGAATTAAGTAATACAGATGCAGCGACAACAGAATCATTTAGAGACGAAATTAATGCAGTCACTGAACAATGTTCAGAAATCGCAACACAGATACGCGACGAGTTTAATTTAAAGCCACCAGAACTTTCACACACTATGGATACGGAAGTTGATAAGAAATTTGAACAACAGATCAGTCAAATATACGAAAGTATTAAAGTAACAGAAATGAAAAATGTTTCAGTCACTAACACGTCACAACATACGGCACATTCCGAACATTTGTCACACTCACACAGCCAATATAACTTAGGCAATTTACAGAGAGTACGCGACTTAAAATCCGAAAAGATACAGACAAATAGATTCTTACGTAATCGTGAACCTGTTCACACATTCAGAGACGATAACGATTACAAGCAATTTTTATCCGTAAGAAAATCTAAGGTATTTGAAAATGACAGAGCACAGGTACACGCTTTGAACCGTATACGACAATTTGTTTTTGTATTTTCAATAGCATTGCCTGTAATGCAGAAACTAGCATTGGGTTGGATACAGCAATTTGTTTTTGAATTTTCACCGGCATTGCCTGTAACGCAGAAGCTAAAATTTATTTGCAGTGCGTAATAGACCTCAGGGGATTCATTACGCTTCGATGAATATGTGCCGTAGCGTGCACAGGGCCCCGAGCCGTAGTAGTGCTGTTTCATCTTTAGTTTTCTGCACTGCTGCCTTCTCTTCTACTATCCTTTATATCTATCAAAACGGCTCTTCAACTATCGCTCTACCTAGGATTAAGAAACGTGTAAAGAAAACCCGATAAGACAAGTTTTACCGAAAGTGACAATTTATCATTAGACGCTCCAGAAATGACAACCATGAGAACTTTAATAACAGAAAAAAATTTTAATTATCAGTATCGACAGAATTATCAGCATCAGGAAACACATTTTGGTAACAATAGACGTTTTTCACCGCAACAGCAACAAAACCAGTCGGTTAGCATACCTAACCAACAACGTAATGCACAAGGTCAACCAAGCTTTAATGTTTCGCCGCGTACGCATATAGCGTCGGCCCCAACAAATAGTAACGCACAGCAACAAGGAAATCAGTACGTACAGAAAACACACTATTTCAGTTCCTATCCAAATGCACCGTATAGAGATGACTATCATGACAGACGTAAAAATAATGAGCACAATTTTCAGAGTACATTTAATAACAGTCTACCTTATCAGCAGCAAGAACATCAGCAACAACATATTATCATGAATGAACCAGACAGTAGGTATCATCCAGAACGTAAGACGTCAGGAAGAAATAACAGAACAGTACAAATAGTGGAAATGCCACAGCATCCTCCTGAAAATAATAACATGTCAGATAGAATTTGACGAGATACAGTACAGGTTGCATATTCCAGTAACGCAAGCAATACTTTTGACACGCTGAATCCTGTTCACGAGAATGTTATTTGAAACATGCTTTGTTGAGTGCACCACTTTTATCGCACCCAAATCTTACCAGAATTTTTTCCATTGCCACCGACAGTTCTAACACCGCTTTAGACGTACATATTTTTCAGGAAATTGAAGAAGATGGTTGTACAGTAATTAAAAACATCGCTTTTGCAAGTCGTATTCTGTCACCTGCTGAACGAAATTATTGTTACAGAACTTGAAACATTATGTGTTGTATGGGCTTTTACCAGATTTAGGCATTTTCTTTATGGAAGACACACTACCGTTTACACAGATCATAGAGCGATACAATTTTTACTTTCGGCTAAATTTACACACGACATATTAAGCAGAAGGAAACTTTATCTACAGGAATTTAATTTTTCAATTGTTCACATTCCCGGCACACAAAATATTGCAGCAGACGCACTATCCCGTTCTCTTAACAACAATCAGCAAGACATCGCAACCAACTTCTGCAAAGCAAATTTCAGCGTCATGTACATTCAACAAGTTGCATTTGAGAATTTCATTTCGTCGTCATTACAAGACATAGCACAAGAGCAGAGTAAGTACAACGTGTGGAAAGAAATTAAACAACTTTGGCAAGATAAGAATAATGTTACCATTAGAATGTTACCATAGAATGACATTCTGTTTCGCCGCTCTCATCCTGACAGCAACAGTTGGTTATTATGCATTCCTGACGAACTTGTTAACAAATTAATCTGGTATACCCATTTAAGTTACGCACATTACGGAGCCAGAAAATGTTTTCTTATACTGAGACAGAACTGTTATTTTACCAACATGGAGAAACGTATACGACGAGTTTTAGCGTCATGTAAAATCTGCCAGAAAGCTAAATCAGGCACGACTTCACATATTCCTCCATTACATCCTATTGTACCTGTTAAATTGAGACATATGGCCGCTGTAGACATTTTTGGTCAGATTCCCAGAACTAATAGAGGTTTTTGCTACATCTTTGTCGCTGTTGAACTCACTTCAAAATTTGTTACCCTCACTCCGTTACGCAAAGCTACTGCTAAAACTGTTTCGAAAGCATTTGTAAAACATTTTCTATTTCATGTAGGGCATGTGTTGAAAGTAATTTCCGACATTGGATCACAGTTTCGATCTGCTATATGGACACGTATGTTAGAGCTAGAAACATTTCTCCGCTCTATATATCCAGGTACCATGCTTCTTCGAACCCTTGTGAACGATTAATGAAAGAAATTGGTAAACTGTGTAGAATATACTGCCATAAAAAACATATTGATTGGGACACATACATACTCTCATTCCAGGATGTAATTAATTCCATACCAAATGAATCTACTATGCTATCTCCGTCTGTTATACTGAAAAATGTTGAACCACCTAACAAAATTAAAGAATTAGTAACATTTCCTACATCTCGTCGACTGCGACACCATGAAATAATTGACAGAGCGCCGAAGAAGACAGCAAAAACAGGTTTGTACACGCCGTGACTTTCACATTGGACAGAAGATATTAGTACGTACACACTATTTATCCAACAGAAGAAAGAGTAGATGCAATAAATTTGAGCTTCTATACGCAGGTCCATATCGGATTCGCAGCATTCCTCACCCCAATGTAGTACACGTCGAAACTTTGAGAACCAGAAAAACCAAAGGGATGTCGAACATCAAACCTTTTATAGAATGAACATACTTTATGATTTACCACACTGTAATGCCATTTCCTAATTTTTTATGACCACTTATGCAATTATATTCACATGAACACTTACTGATGATTATCGTATTTTTTCTTGGCAAGTGCTCGGCAAGGTAAGGTTTGCAGGTCGCTTTTCTTGTCGTTACACATTAGACCGTGCACATTTTTCCAGATGAACTTACACATTTTTTGACCACTTAGGCAATTATATTTATGTGACTACCTACTGATTATTGTCGTATTTTTTCTTGGCAAGTGCCCGGCAAGGTAAGGTTAGCAGGTCGCTCTTCTTGTCGTTACACATCAGACCGTGCATATTTTCCATTTTTTATGCATGTATGATTGTTCTCCTGTTTTGTTTGTATGCACTATGAAATAGTTAAGATATAACAAACACCAGTTGACTTTAACATTTTTTCATATGATATCTCAACATCGTGACCACTTTACTTTTGTTTTTGCTGCTACATTGTGATACTCTGTGTACATTTTTGCACTTGCACACTATCTATGTTTTTGACATATTACGTTTTCTGTCATGCTATGCTGTATGCTCAATTATATCACTAGAAACCAGTTTTTATTTAATGGATATATGAATTAAATGCAAGACATTAATCTTTGTTCATCATTTTCAGAAAGAAATAACGTGTAAAAGAAATAAATTAAACAGAAATGGGAATTTCACCTTCGGAATGAACGAAAGAGGATGCAATACCTCGTGACGAAGAGTAAATGGATCAGAATTAACACGCATTTACAAGAATATACTATACACATCGTATGATAGCAGTTTAACTAATTTTTTCTTTCAGAATACGAAGCGATTGATGCAGGATGTCAGACAGAACTACACATCTTAGTTTTAGTGATGAAATATGCTAGAAATAAGGAATAGTTGTATAATGAATAATGAAGTGACTTTTTTGCAGATGATAATGAATGATGATGAATAATGGTGAAGAATATGCTACTATGGATAAGGAAGTTTTTCTTTACAGGTGGTGATAATAATGGAGTTATGATAATATGAATAATGAAGTTTTTCTTTGCAGATGAAAATAATGATGAAGTTTATATATTTACGGTTAGTTAAGAGATGCTATGAAGTTATTTAAGTATTTGTTGCAGTTCGTTTTGACAGTATGTCTTATATCGCATGGTATGATGACTGAAGGTTTTGGAAAGGACAGCTAGAGAACATATAAATTTTTTATACACATTTCACTACCTGTTAATTCGAAGTTCACTACTTTTCAGCATAATATGCGTTTCTTCTTTTAGTTTAATAATCCATTTTGTATATTTTGCAGGAGAAATTATTCATGAAATTAATGTGCTATAAGCAGTTGTTCATTAAACCTATGTCATTTATGAATGTGATCACATTTACTGTACTTGTCTCATAACCTTGCTACAGCTGACTCATGACGAATGACGTTACACATCTTCATTTGCAGCAATAACTCAAAAGCAAATATTGTTATTCCCCAGTAATTAATTATCGATCCCAACGCAATGCATTGCTAGAAAAAAAAAGTTTTGTAATTGGCCAATGAATGCCACTGATTACTGTAATAAGATGACCTATGATGCCAATGATTACTATAATTAGATGAATTATGTATAAATGCTATGCCAATAATTAACTCATTTTGAATGATGACTTCTGAATAATGCATTAAAAAAAATGCTTTGTACCTGGGCAATGAATGCCACTGATTACTGTAATAAGATGGCCTATGATGCCAATGATTACTATAATTAGATGAATTATGTGTAAATGCTATGCCAATAATTAACTCTTGTTTTGAATGATCACATCTGAATAATGCATAAAAAAATGCTTTGTAACTGGCCAATGAATGCCACTGATTACTGTAATAAGATGACCTATGATGCCAATGATTACTGTAATTAGATTAATTATGTATAAATGCTATGCCAATAATTAACTCATTTTGAATGATGACTTCTGAATAATGCATTAAACAATGCTTTGTATCTGGCCAATGAGTGCCAATGACTACTATAACTAAGTGAATTATGTTAATACTATGCCATTCAGTAGCTCCTATTTTGAATGATGACTTCTGAATAATACATAAAACAATGCTTTGTATCTGGCCAATGAGTGCCAATAATTACTATATTCTGATAATTTATGAACATTATTCTGTAATACTAAATACATGGTACAGAAATGTTCAGTAACTGGGTGATGAGTGCCACCAATTACTCAAATCAGTTGTTAGACTAGTGTAATTCTCAATGAAGACTATTATGTGACTTAATGTCCTTCACCTTCTGACCTAATTACCAGAAATTACTGCAATATCCGTTTGTCCTATCTATCCTCATGATCATGGAGCACTATATTTGGTTTTTGCACTAATTCTACGTTGGTGTACTTTACAAGAACATGGTGTTGACACGACATGCTGTCCACCAACTTGAGCGATGGAGATGTTATTATGGTCCCACTAATTGGTGTACCTAATGTACTACCAAAATGATAACATGGAATGGTACTACGCCATTTCAGTGTCTTGGCTACACTGATTAATACTTCAGGGAAAAGAACTTGAGATTGTCTCACTTGGTGTTGTGCTTCTATAGAAAGATATGGACTTTCAGTGCAACTGCGTGCAACCTAAAGTGCTACAACCATGACGCAATCCTTCCCATTCCTTTCCTAATTCTTGTAAAATGATAATGACATATACAGTGCGTGTGCACTTCATTTCATTTTTTAACAAGATCAGTTGTCCTAAAAATGCTAAAGACTTCTACAGTGCGTGTGCACTTTATTTTACTCCATGATATTTAAAAATGCTAAAGACTTATACAGTGCGTGTGCACTTTATTTACTCCATGATATGTAAAAATGCTAAAGACTTATACAGTGCGTGTGCACTTTATTTCACTCCTTGATATGTTTATTTGTAGTAAAAATGCTAGAGAGTTTTGCAGTGCGTGTGCACTTTATGCCATTTGTACTCATTATTTATACATTTTGTGATTCCCAGATATGTTCTGTACTACAGTGCGTGTGCACTTTCGTCATTTTGTTAACATGATTTGTATTCATTGCATATACATTTTTGTGATTTGCTGATATATTCTGAACTACAGTGCGTGTGCACTTTTGCCATTTGTCAATATGATTTGTCCTCATTATGTTTATTTGTTGTAAAAATGCTAAAGAGTTTTACAGTGCGTGTGCACTTTTGCCATTTGTTAATATGTTTTGTACTCATTGTGTATACATTTTGTCATTGCCTGATATGTTCTGTACTCAGTGCATGTGCACTATATTTTATTTCATGTTCTCCACTTATATATATGTAAATATTCTGTGATTGTAAAGTTAGTTAATTAAGAAAAATTTGTTGCTCATGGCAAGTCCAATTGACTCACAATCGCTGCCAAATTTTTGCCCCCCCCCCCCCCCCCCCCCAGTGGAGGGTTATGTAAGACGTATGCTTTGCCGGCGATGGGCGAGGCATGACAGAATCTCTGACCAGAGAGTAGTTTGTCGTTAGTTGTTGCTTGTCGCTAGTCTGCGCTTGACTGCGCGAGTCGACAGTAGTAGTCTGGAGTAATCTGGTGAGTCGGCGGGAGTCGGCATGCGTCGGCTGTGTGCTCTGCTCGCGACTCTGGTCAGGATTCTGGAGGATGAGTATTGTCGTAGAAGGTGAAGAAGCAGCCTTGCGCATATTTAATAATGTATGTTAATTGTAATTTAATATGTTCAAAAAATGCCCCAATAATAATTTTTTTAATATAAAGTAACTCTTTTAAAGAAAAGCATTCATTTCAATTTAAAGAATTTTTCTAATGCATTATTATTGCATCCAAGAATCAAAAAAAAAAAAAAAAAATATACGCCATCATTGCACGAAGCTGTGTCGAAAAATGACTAATTAAGAGCAGATATAATTGCAGTTTTATTGAGGTAAGAATTTTTGCTTTCTTTATTCAGAATACAGGGCAGAAGGTCAGCGCCAGGTTACAAAACTTTTTTTATTATTTTTGTGTTTAGGAATTTTTCTGTTTCGAACTTGACATTAAATGAGAAAAGAATTTTGTGGTAACATTAAATGTGAATGCATTTCTGTACACAGACAATAAATGGGAGCCAATTTTGTTCAGAGGTCATAATATTTAAAAATTCATTTAATTATTATTCTTTGGGTAGGTTACACTCGGCTCACTTTCATTTTTCATTTTTTGTGGGGAGGTTACAAGGTTGCTATCAAACGAATACCGGGGTTATTCTGTTCAAATGGTTCTGAGCACTATGCGACTTAACTTCTGACGTCATCAGTCGCCTAGAACTTAGAACTAATTAAACCTTACTAACCTAAGGACATCACACACTTCCATTCCCGATGCAGGGTTCGAACCTGCGACCGGAGCGGTCGCTCGGCTCAAGGCTGTAGCGCCTAGAACGGCACGGCCACTCCGGCCGGTGGGGATATTCTGTTATTCTGCGTACTTAGTGCTTGTTTCTTACACATTCACACCATTTGGATGTAAGTTCGATTTTTTTGCTATTTACTACGAATGTAGTCTTCGTACTATTTATCTGTATCTGTATATTCCTCAAATAAACTTATTCGTTATGTCTACTGAATTTTGAACACTGTCATTAAATTAAGCTACAAATGTCAGATTGTCTGCACTATTTGTGGCAAATTTAGTGAATAACATGTAAATTTCTGTGACAAGTCTCAGAGCTGTATAAATTTTTATCTCCTTTCTGTTTACAGTCGAGTTAAGTAGAACATTTAACGTATTGTTCCAGTTTTGAGGAACAGCATTCGTCTCCAAACATTCTTGCAACAATTTTGCGAGTTCTTTTTTTTTCAACATAACACTAGAATTATACGTGTTTATAAACTATCATTTTTTTCGATTTACCTTTCTTCGTACAGTGAATGGATTTATCCACCTCTTCTGGAAATACTGACAGAAGGTCATCGTTTTCATTGATCTACGATTATTTTTCATCTCTTGAGGTTCACAGTAATCTTTGAATATCTATACTGTTTTGCCTCTCTTGTTATTTACTGTGACACATGCCATTCAAATTAAACGCGTAATATCTACACAGTATTTGTTTCTATATTTTCCCTTCAAACTCTTTTTAAGTTTTTTGCTTCTATGTAATTTTTATTGTACCCTTTCATCTCCTCTCAGAAGCATTTCGAAATATGTTTTTTTAGTTCATAGTAATGTATATTATTTTTATTCTCTAATAATTATTAGTTCATGCCATTTGACACTTTCTTCAGTTTCGCTATTTTTGTATTTTACTGCTTGCCTAACTACCTTGTTTTATTATTTCCCTTGCATCCTCATCGTTTTCTGAGGCAATAAACATGTTGAATAATGTGATCTATTTTCCATAATCTATTTATCGAACTTTCTTCATTAACTTCTTCATAGATTCTCCGCAAGCCGCAGTACGGTGCGTGACGGAGGGTACCCTGGTCATTTCCTTTCCTGTTCCACTCGCAAACAGAGCGAGGGAAAAACGACTACCTATATACCTCCGAATGAGGCATAATTTCTCGTATTTTATCTTCGTGGTCCTTACGGAAAAAATTGTGGCAAGGTCTAATGGGACCAAACTGCTTAATACTACTTAATCTAACTTAAACTAATGAAAACACACACCCATGACCGAGGGAGGACTCGAACCTCCAACGGGGGGACCTGTGCGGACCGCGACAAGACGCCTAGACCACGTGGATAACCCGCGAGGCCGTCCTTACGGGCAATGTTTGTTGGTGGCAGGAGAATCGTTCGGCAGTCAGCTTCAAATGTCGGCTCTCTAAATTTACTCAATACTGTTTCTAGAAAAGAACATCTCCTTCCTTCCAGGGATTCCCATTTAAATTTCTACTTTATTACTTTGTTTCTTTCTAGGTTTTTGTCTGTATTTGACCTGTACCTTGTTAGTCTAGTATCACTTCTAATTATTATGTGGTTTAAGACCATCAAATTCAGCATTATTTTCTTCTTATTGGATAATTTACAGTCACATGCAATTTTAGGTCCTGATCCTGTGAAGTTGCCTTCTCTCGAAATAATGTGTTAAGTACAAACGTCTTGCATTGTTAGCCACCTCATGCATAAGACGTACTTTTCTGCATCCATGAATTTCGGTTTTTTAGTGCGAAAAGCTGACGTTCATGTGTTCATCTGTTGAATACTGAAATGGAAGATGTAACGAAATCAGCTACGTGCAAAATCTGTGTAACTACACTTTCAGTTTTTTTTTTACTTTGGTCTCCCTCCCCAACTGAGCGGTTATTGCCATGCAGGGGACCCACGTTCGATTTCCGGGACGGCCAGGGTTTTTTCCTTGGTGGGAGGACTGGTGCTGGGTGCAAAAAGCCTTGCGAGGGCACCTGAGGGGCTACTTGACCGATTGCAAGGACGAGCAAGAAGCCCGACGAAGACTGGGTCTGCAGCGTGCTGACCACATTCCCCTCCATACTGCATCCGATGACGCCATCGACAGAGGATGAAAGGCCACTGGTCGTGCCCGATTGGCCGGTCAGGACCTGAACGCCCTACTTTAGCTTACCTTCTCCTCTTTCAGACCGACGTTCGCCGCTGTATCAGAGTGTATAGTGTATCTACGTGAATACAGGTTTATATACCTACTAGTTCCGCCGATGAAGAGGTAGAGATAGGATACAAAAAATATTCAGATAGCTTAGGAAGACGTGAATGTAGTTGTTGTGGAGGGCTGTGATTTGAAAGTGGGAAAACGAAAAGAAATAAAAGTTGTAGAAGAACGTGAACTCCGGGAAAGGAATAAAATGGGAGGCCAGAAGGCAGAGCTGGTAACAATTCTTTTATGAATTATGAAAGAAGAGTGAACACGGTGGAGAGATCTGTTGATTCGGGACGGTGCCAGATACATTATATAACGCTAAGGCAGAAATTATGAAACAGGATTTTAAAATGTTGAATATTCCTGGAGATGATGTAACCTCTGATCGTTATTTATTAGTTACGAAATGCAGAGTAAGACGGAAGAAACCATAGAAACGTAGGTACAAAAAGCTAATGTCTGTGGCGCAACTTGATGAGCAGGCTATTGGTCTGGCTACTGGTAGAGAGTAACCCTTCTTCGTCGTGGTTCTAGGAGGGGGAGGGGGAGAGGGTGTTGTGCCCATTGCGCCAACCTCCTTTTACCGCCGGGAAAGATCCCATATACTAATTCCGTAGAGTGGATCTGGATGCTTCCTGGAGCTACTGGAACGAGGAAAATTCATCATCCCTCTCCAGGATTGATCCCGAGACTTCTACGGATGGAGTATGGAGTCACTGAGTCTGGTTCTCTAACTGTACCTGCTAGATTACCATGGCCACCTACTACGGAAAGGTTGCCTGGGTTTAAAAAAAAAAGGCAACGATTGGTTGAAGCAGGGGAAAGTAATGGAATAGAAGACTAGCAGGTAGGTTTGAGAGATAAAATAATAGTGAAGGCAACAGAATATCAAATAGATAAAAAAGAAAGCCCAGTAGAAATCCCTCTAGACACATAAGTGCTACTGAATAACATTGACGAAAGAAGAAAACATAAAAACATGGCAAATTAAGCAGGCAATACAGACATCTAAAAATTAGACAGGAAAAATGGCCACAGTAAAAATCCACAGCTGTGGAAACATGCATAGCTATGGGGATCACAGATATCGTTCATAGAAAAATTAAAGACTTTTTTTAGAAAAGAGAAGCATCTGTATGAATAACAACAACTCAGATGGGAAACAAGTACTAAGCAATGATGGGAAATGGAAGAGAGGGAAAATATATGGAAGGGAAATGAATTTATTGCAGTGTTATAGAGACGAGGGAGGTAACTGGTCAATATGAGATGGAAGATACGTTATTGCGAGAAGAATTTGAAAAAGCTCTGAAGATGCATCAGGACCCCTTGTGTACACCACATTTCCTCAGAACTAGTGAGATACATGGGAGAACGCTGGATGAAAAAATTGTTCCGTTTGCATGCAAAATATATGACTGAGGCGAAGGCGAAATACCCTCAAGCACGAAGGATGTGATAATTCCGTTTACAAACAGGGCAGGTGCTTCCATGTGCGTTATAGCCGAAACATCATTTAGTAAATCGTGGCTGAAAAATAGTGGTGCAAACTATTAAAGTATGAACGGGAAACGAAATGGACTGAGAGCAGATGATAAATACTTTGCCAGGTTATAGGTCGGTGCACCCAAATTACTAACAATAGGGCGTAGAGGAACCCCTTCCTTATTCAACTTAGGGAGACCATACCACCTACGCGGAACGGCAGCACCAGGATGAAGTTTCTTACGTAAATCATCTGACAACGAACTCTTTTCCAGCAGTGAAAGTGCCTTACGTTTGATCCTTTCTGTGGGGTCATTTGGGTGCACCTCCCTGTTTTGGAAGCCAGAAACCGTGATGGGCGGCGCATGCGCCGTGTACTGAACGGTGGCCTATATAGGACGTCGAATTGCAATCTTGCGTCAGTTCTCAGCGTGACTCATCAGCAGAAGCAGCATTTCCTGAAGATGGCGAACAGTTGGATCGCCGAAATATCGAGTCAAGTTGATTTTAGGATCCGGCAGCAAACCCGAAGAGACTTTCAAGACTTATTCCGCCGGGAAAGCCTACGTAGTCACCTCCTTTTTTGACGGACTACATTTTCTAAGGATTCTCGCAATGAATCTCAACCTGGCACCCGCCTTACCAGCAATTACTTTTATATGATTATTTCACTTCAAATCGTTCCGTACGCATACTCCCAGATATTTTACAGAAGTAACTGCTACCAGTGTTTGTTCCACTATCATATACTCTTACAAAAAAGGATCCTTCTTTCTATGTATTCGCAATACGTTACATTTGTCAATGTTAAGGTCAGTTGCCACTCCCTGCACCAAGTGCCTGTCCGCTGCAGATCTTCCTGCATTTCGCTGCAATTTTCTAATGCTGCAACTTCTCTGCATACTACAGCATCATCCGCGAAAAGCCGCATGGAACGTCCGACACTATCTGCTAGGTCATTTATATATATATTGTAAAAGCAATGGTCCCATAACACTCCTCTGTGGCACGCCGGGGGTTACTTTAACGTCTGTAGACGTCTCTCCATTGAGAATAACATGCTGTGTTCTGTTTGCTAAAAACTCTTCAATCCAGGCACACAGCTGGTCTGATATTACGTAGGCTCTTACTTTGTTTATCAGGCGAGAGTGCGGAACTGTATCGAATGCCTTCCGGAAGTCAAGGAAAATGGCATCTGCCTGGGAGCCTGTATTTAATATTTTCTGGGTCTCATGAACAAATAAAGCGAATTGGATCTCACACGACCGTTATTTCCGGAATCCATGTTGATTCCTACAGAGTAGATTCTGGGTTGCCAGAAATGACATGATACGCGAACAAAAAACATGTTCTAAAATTCTACAACAGGTCGATGTCAGAGATATAGGCCTATAGTCTTGCGCATCTGCTCGACGACCCTTCTTGAAAACTGGAACTACCTGTGCTCTGATGCTGTACGCCGCCTCGCACACAGGCGGCCACCACTGCTGGAGGCCGTCTTCCGCTACAATAATAGCGACTGACATCTACACGTGCAGGCCGGAACTGCCCTGAGTTACAGAGCAGTACCAGGATGGTGCACATGCTGTCACTAGCGTACCACCTAATCAGTCCTGTTCCGAACTGAGGACATGTTGCGCCGCAGCAAAAACTAGGCGCGCTGCATTCAGAACGCACGGAGGTGAGTGTAACTGCTACGGAACGACACTACGAGTGTTGTAACCTGTTTGCTAATAAAATATGTGACTGTTTATGCTGTTTTCTCGAGACATCCTGGCGTCAACTCGCTGCCTCACTGTAGAGGCCAACCACCCTGGTACTCTGTAACACGAAACATAATTTCCTTCTTCCCTGCATGTCAATATTTACAAAAATTATCGCACCTCACAAAATATTACACTCTCCCCCAAAACTGAAGATCAGATGCAAAGTAACACTGTAGATGGTATCGAAATGGTACTAGACGGTAATGTGACACGCCACCGCTAACTCAAGTCATGGAACTGAAGTGGTGTGTATGTGCCGGTCGGTTGTAAGGAATCAGCACGAGGAATCACAGAGAAGAGCTACGGTTTTTGGAAGTGCTTATAACAACACTGTGAATGAAGCTACCCAACTGGCTGGTGAATAAATGAAGACTTTTCAGGGGGACTGTAAGAAATGATGAACCGCTCGGAGCCACGACATACGATTTAAAAATAGTAGTAGTGAAAAGATCGTAACCGACAGCAATCACGAGTGTCATACCTTGTCAGTGATAACTGGTAACTCTTCCGCTACAAGAATCACAGCTAACTTCTACACGCGCAGGCCGGCCCTGCTCTCATTTACTGTCAGTGATTTAAGGTCTAGCCGGCCGGAGTGGCCGAGCGGTTCTAGGCGCTTCAATCTGGAACCGCGCGACCGCTACGGTCGCAGTTTCGAATCCTGCCTCGGGCATGGATGTGTGTGATGTCCTTAGGTTAGTTAGCTTTAAGTAGTTCTAAGTTCTAGGGGACTGGTGACCTCAGAAGTTAATTCCCATAGTGCTCAGAGCCATTTGAACCATTTTTGAATTTAAGGTCTATCTCAGCACTTTCTAATACGAACTGCGGAAGGAACTGCATGTAGTGTAATCACAAAAGGCCACAGCCGACAGCAGCACATTAAGCTGTGTGTCGCTAGAAAGTAGCTACCTGGACAGTCAATTTAGTACGTTGTTAAACGTCGAAAATGTGATAAAGAAGCAAGATGCATGTCATGGGTGTCGAGTTTTATTGATGTAAGAAGTGAGCAATAAGGGTGAAAGACCAAGAACGAACTGCATGGGTTAAAAAGGGTGTAAGGCAGAGTCGTAGTATTTCACCCCTAATGTTCAATCCACACATAAAAAAGCAATGACGGAAATAAAAGGACGATTAAAGAGTGGAATTTAAATTCTAGGTGAAAGGATATCAATGATAAAACTCGCTAATGACACTGCTATCCTAAGTGAAAGTAAAGAAGAGTTACAGGACCTGCTGACTGGAATGAACAGTCTAATGAGTACAGAATATGGACATAGAGTAAATCGAAGTAAAACGAAAGTAATGACTAGCAGCAGAAAAGAGAACAGAGAAACTTAACATCAGGATTGGCGATCACAAGGTAGATGATATTAAGTAATTCTGCTACTAGGCAGCAAAATAACCCATCATGAATGGAGTAAGGAAGCCATAAAAAGGTGACTTGCACTGACAAAAAGGCCATTCCAGGCCAAGAGAAGTCTAATACTGACAAATGTAGACCTTAATTTGAGGAATAAATTTCTCGGACTGTAGGTTTGGAGCACACACTGCATTGTAGTGAAACATGGACTGTGTAGAAACCGAAACAGAACAGAATCGAAGATTGCTACAGAAGAATATTGAATATTACGTGAATTGATAAGGTAAGATCGGAAGGACACGAACATATGGAAAACACTGAAAAAAAGAAGGGACAGGAGGATTGTATATCTGTTAGGAAATCACGAAGACAATGCATGGTGTCACTTGGACATCAGAAACTGGGACAGTGTTCTATACGAAGTCAGACTTGTCGACAAATTACTGAGAAAGCGGTGGTGCTGTAAAGGTTATGTGAGGACAACAACCTCAGGCAACAAGGCGACTAGAAGACGCCGACATACAGGCAGAATGTTCGAGAACTTTCTGGAAGTTTCTGGAAGAAGCAATAGAAAGTCCATTGTCAGATTCACAGAAAACATCTCAATGGGAAAACGCACACAAAAATCCGTGAAAAATCAGTATCCAAACAGCCAATGCAGAGGCTAAGTTAGTCATTATCAGGAAGGAGTACTACTTCCGACGGTCAGAGACACTATATAATGACACTTCGATGCTGCTGCAGTAAGAACTATGAGAAGACTGCACACATTTGAAGGAGGAAAACTGAGTTTCAGATAAGTATCACGGTACAGTTAATATCTTGAGTTTTCTACCTGTCAGTAAAAGACAAGCTCTGTAGAGTTTGTGTCTAGTAGAAGCAACAAGAAATAAAAAATTTCTACTTGTCAGAATATAAGGAGAACAATCTGTTTATTACAAAGTCAGTAAAATAATGAATTCATTACACACAAATGGAGATGTCACAGTATATTGTCCCACAGTGGGCTACCCAGATTTCTTCAAACCGTTTATAGTGACTACTGTTGCCAACAGAGAAGCGTTGGAAGCAGTTCTGTTGAAAAACTAGATAGGTGCAGTTTACTCAACTAACTATGCTTCATGGTCATTGAATAAGGCAGTTCTGCGATAGATTTACAGTGTTGACCAATTTTATGGGCCATAGAGCACTTTACTCCGTATATTGTACCTTAGTAACCGATCAGAAGCCACTGACCGACACGGTTTGTCAGTGTCTAGGATCTAACGTCAAGATAACTAAAATGGAGGTTGAAACTAGACGAGTATTCATATGACGTAGTGTATAAATCCGGAAAGCTCAATGCAAATGCATTACGTCAAATACAGTCTGATGGTGTAGCTAATGTAAATGGAAGTGTAGTACGCGTAAGAGTGGTTAGGGGCAATAAAGAACAGGAACAAGAAAACTGGAAATGTTAGTGCAGATGTAAAGGCCGAAATAATGAAGGAAATGCACAATAATCCATTAAGTGGACGTCAAGAAATGCACAGAACCCTTATCCTGAATTAAGAATTATAATCAGTGGAAAAGAATGAAAAAAGAAGAAGAAGAATACATTAAGAATTCGACACTTATTAAAGGAGTAAGTTGAAATAGAGCCAGTCAAACTTTCCCATACTAATTACAGACACAGGACAATAGCATTCGAGAAGTGTAACATGGACATTGTAGATCCGTTAGATACCACAAGAACTGTCAATCGATATATCTTGAGATTACAAGATGACGTGAGCAAGTTCACTGTAGCAGTGCCAATCGAGAGGCAGTACGCCGAGACAGTGGCACAGAAATCGGTAGAAGAAGTTATTTTGAACTGAAAAATTCTGACAGTGTTGTTGACCGAACAGTGGTTGAATCTTTTAACCGAAGTGTTTAACGGCGTATCGAAATTAGAAAGGATCCGTAAGATCCAAACCCACGGCGTTTCACCCACGGACAAATGTTCTCTTATATACGAGAAACTGTTGGAGTATTTACGACACTTCAATAGAGAGGACCAGACTAATTTTGATCTATCGTTACCATATAGTCCTTCTGTATTTAATACACCAACTCATAGTAGCACTAGGTACTCAAAGTTGGAGTTAATATTTGGGAAAAAATTGAACTCTGCAGAAGTGCTCTAGAACAAGGAAAGAACTATTGAATATAATCATGATGATTATACATATCAGTTACAATCTAGAATGTAAGAAGCACACTGAGTAGCACGTAAAAGTGTAAAGGAAGTGAAAGAAATCAGTAAAATTCACTATGACAGGTAGTAGCAGTGGTTACGCAAAGTTGTAGTTAATGTTTGGGAGAAAAGTAAACATTCGATGAATCCTGCAGAAAGAGGAAAGACCTGTTGGGTATAATTATGTGTATCAAGGCAAACTATAATACAAAAAGCGCATCGCGCAGAATGAGGATGGATAAAGGAGGTGAAGGGAATCAGTAAGGCCCACTATGACAAGACGGAGAGTATAAGAATATTTAGGACAGGAGATAACGTTCTTTTGTGTGACGAGATCGTAAAGAGGGGTCGTTCAAGGAAGTTAGATGTGCAATTCAGAGGACCGTATGGAGAGACCTACCGAATGTGAGAATTACGGAGCCTAGAAATTAGCAGATGAAAGCACATGGAAACCGACTGAAGCCTGGTTATTAGTGGCAAGAAGAGTCGAGAGGAGACAGTAGCACGAAGGAAATGTCTTACAGAAGCCAGGAGTCATGGTACAAACGAAACTGATCTCATGGGTATCCATCTTGCTAGGCGGATGGTTGAAAACCGAACCACGCGAAGACGCAGTGGAGAGCCGAAATACAGAAAACTCACCTGGGATTTACCACTACCATCACGGCAAGTCAGAGATCACAAGTATCGCATATAAATTTGTGACGTATCTGAACCTAAGAACGCTTAATGAGGAATTCCATAGATTGGCCCGGGTATGAAACAAGGCTATACAACAGTACAGAAAAAGAATATGAGAATAGAACAGAATTTTACCTAAGTAATGAGACTGGTAGTAATGTAGCCGGATTAGAACAAATCAGACTTGGTTCAGCAATTATCCATCCATAGCTCCAAACCCAGAAGAGTAATTTTCAATTTCGTAGGGGAAATCAGTAAAATATTATTCGGAAATCAGGACGAAATAAATGGTTCATACCGTAAAACGCAAATCGATGCAATGTAAGTGCGATCGGGAAGTTTGCTGAGACTTTCAAAGAAAGAAGTAGTCATTGTACGAGTAATGTTGTTTGGTCTGAAACACGCGATAGCGCATACGCCAATGAATGAGTAAATATCAGAAAACGGTGTGAATAAGTTGCAGCAGTTCATTACTTACTCGCTAAAGACGACTTACGCAGGACTAAAGATAATAGGTGCGTTCTTAATCTTCACTGAACGGATGATACAATTAACTCGACTATTTAGAGAACTAAGATCTGGGTATGAGCAATTAGTAAGTGCTATTTTGCATGCACAAAACGGTATCCATTACAGACAGTAAAATATTTACCGTTAATTCAAGATGATACTGGAAACGGAAGATGCCCCATACCCTTACCAGACGTATGTGGATAAATACTTTAAAAAATGTGGATATGTGCTTCTAAAAGTAATAGATTTAAGTGTCATTGTGTCAGATAATGCATTAAGGTATGTCATTAACGTGCCACAAACACAAAAGAAAAAGTTAATTTTACATACAGAGAATGTTACCATTCCCAAACACAACAAGAGACGACACAGGGAAGCAGATTTATATAAGGCCAGAGAAAGAAAATTTACTGTTAGGTAATTCTAAAAAGCTGCGTGTAAAACTCTCGATGGTTGCTAAAATGCAAAGAGATTGTTAAGGGAACAAAGATATGTAGGCAAAAAATTTTTTAATGTTATCCACGACTGATCAGGACGAGTGTGAAGTCCAACTACTGCAAAGCAGGAGCATCCCTAAGAATTGCGCCCAGAAGTTAATTGCCTTACAAAAAACATAGTGCATACATTTTAGTGATAAGAAATGGCTATGTAGAGTGATTCAGTGATGATGCTTCAGACTTTCCTGGATTATGAATAATTTCAAACGTACCAACCTGAGGTAAGGAACACTGGTCCGGAATCGACTAGCAACTTATAAGCGAAAATTGTTCTGATACATATGGCAATTAAATACATGGACCGGTACTACAGTTGCCAAGACTGCGTGGTAGGCAACGTGCTGACTAGATGGTATGGTGGGGTATGCAACTTTCAGAGGTGATAGTATGGACTAACACAAGAAAGAGATGTCTAGTAAACAAAGTCTCTAAAACGTATACCTTAATAGCTGTGAGCACTCATTCATCTTCGCTACTGGGAAACATCTCTTCTACTGACCACGTGTTCACAGATCTTAAGAAATGCATTTTACAGCCCATATTTACTGGAACTGTTGTTTAATTTTGTTTCATACTACCTCCTCAAAAACCATGGAATCCGAAGTACTTGCAGTAGAAGAGACGTTTTTTCACGATCTCGAAAATGAACAAGTTCTCATAGATGTTCAGGTACGCATTTTGAAGACTATGTTTACGAGACACTTCTTTCTTCTTTTAGTCAGTACTGCCACCTCCTGTAAATTGACTACCGTACAATCTTAGCGACAACAGTGACGGTACATGTTTTTCGCAATCACAGGATCGACCATGTCACTTCCGCACCAGTGTGCCTTACCTCAAATTGATACCTTAAGTCTTGTTCATCAGCTCTGAAAGTTTGTAACGTCATCATGAAATCACTCTGCACTGAGCCGTGTGGCTCGATCAGCGATATTCCCGCCGCCGTGTCCTCCCGGTGGTGTGCACAGAGTGCACGGTGGCGCCACCTATGTGGTCGATCGGGTAGCGAGGGGTAAGCTCTAGCAAGTAGCGAGGACTTTTGCTTTGGGACGCCTAGCAGTAATGCCGTTTGGTAAGTCTGGAGGACAGTACAGGCGCCGTGTGAGGCAGCAGGAAGAGCACATCTAAAACCGGCTGTTTACCCGCTGACGGCGCCGTAGCAAATATCGCCAGCGTGGAAGCAGTCACGTTACTGGGAAGCCGTTGGTGTACTTCGCTTCCTGCATGTCTCCTGGCACAGGGATCTGCGGTGGCTGACTTCCACGAACAAGCAAGAGGGTAAGAGCCTTGCTTGTGCTGTAAATTGTGGCCGGAATCGACGACTGGGTTCAGTGCTGTTGACTTCATTTCTTGGCAAATTGTTCAAATGGCTCTGAGCACTATGGGACTCAACTGCTGTGGTCATAAGTCCCCTAGAACTTAGAACTACTTAAACCTAACTAACATAAGGACAGCACACAACACCCAGCCATCACGAGGCAGAGAAAATCCCTGACCCCGCCGGGAATCGAACCCGGGAACCCGGGCGTTTCATTTCTTGGCCGGCCGTTGCTGCTCCTGCTGAGTCTGTCCTCAAATGTATTAATTTCAACTTGTTTAGTACGCAAGAGTCTAGTGAGAGCTGTATGTTTTGTGATGATTAGCATTTACTAGGGTCTGGAGTGCTGATACATTCTGTTTGTAGATTGCTACTGTCAGTGTTAACCGCCATTGAAAATAGTTTGGCTGGTCCTTGTCTAAGTGCCATCTGGTTATTGTATTTATATCACACGACGGAGTTAAGCTGGCCAATTGCTATAGATATACATTGTGGTGTCACTGCCAGACACCACACTTGCTAGGCGGTAGCTTAAATCGGCCGCGGTCCATTAGTACATGTCGGACCCGCGTGTCGCCACTGTGTGATCGCAGACCGAGCGCCACCACACGGCAGGTCTCGAGAGACGTACGAGAGCTCGCCCCAGTTGTACGACGACGTTGCTAGCGACTATACTGACGAAGCCTTTGCTCTCATTTGCCGAGAGACAGAATAGCCTTCAGCTAAGTTAATGGCTACGACCTAGCAAGGCGCCAATTGTATCAGTGCATGTATCTTACGAGTCTCATTTGTATAGTCAAGAGAGATGTACCAAAGGAAGCATTAAAATTTAAGTATATTCCAAAGCTACGTATTTTCTTTATAGTATTCAATACGTATCCTGTTCCAGACTTGACGCCAGTCGGCGTGTCTGTACGCGTGCCTTTCGGCTTCCTTCTCAGTGTGGCGTAGCGAGCTTGTTACGCCACAACATACATGGGTACAATTTTCCCTGGATCTATTTTGCTGCGAATTGCAATAACATTACTGCTACGTTTCTATCTGAAATGATAGTTTGTCTGAGAGACACGTGTCTAATTCTGAATAAGTAGTTTCATAAATTCTTACAATTTACTGAGAGGCCAGTTGCTATTGTGTGTTTAAATAGTTTGAAACTGATTCTATTAATGAAAGTACTACAATTCTATCAATGATAGTATGTGGATGTGGTAATTAAACCTGAATTAATCACAAATTAAAGTGTAGCTCTTAAGTCGCCTAGAGCTTTGCGGCGGGGGCGGGATCCGATATGCTGTTAGCCTGCACGCTAGTTACTTGCATTTGATTTCGTTTTATCGGGACTTCTGCTGTTTGTCTTGGTAGCGGGTGCGGGGTCCTGGGTTGCGTCCGGAGTGTGCTCTTGTGTATTTTCCTCCCTCTTTGCCTGCACGTGGCGGTTGCCCGTGTATCTAGTTCGCTCGCGGCTTGATGTATAATTGGCCTTACGCACCTAAGATAATAGATTTGTACTGCTTAGCTCATGCTCATTAGTAAGTTGATTAATTCTACAGATGACGTTCTGTAATGAGTTTTTGTGTTTCTAGTTATTTAAGTCAGATGTCGGTCTGTTGTTGATACATACTAGTTCTGGAATTTTCGTGCCTATTCGTGACCGTTGCTGCTCCCGTTTGGGGGTCCATGCCGAGCCTGTATTAGAAACAGCTGAGCGGGCGGGCGTTCGCTTCTGGGCGTAGTTGGTTGGTTTGTGTGGGGAAGGAGACCAGACAGCGAGGTCATCGGTCTCATCGGATTAGGAAAGGACGGGGAAGGAAGTCGGCCGTGCCCTTTGAAAGGAACCATCCCGGCATTTGCCTGGAGCGATTTAGGGAAATCACGGAAAACCTAAATCGGGACGGCCACGCGGGATTGAACCGTCGTTCTCCCGAATGCAAGTCCAGTGTCTAACCACTGCGCCACCTCGCTCGGTCTGGGCGTAGTTTGTTGAATCCCACGGGGTTGCTTGGTCACATGAAATTTTATATTTTATATCCTACATTGAAGGGTTACTGCCATTTAAGTAACATGATTGTGTGCCATGGTATCTGATTTGTTGCCGGTCATTGTTGCCGTGCGATTCTAGGCGCTTCAGTCTGGAACCGCGTGGCCGCTACGGTCGCAGGTTCGAATCCTGCCTCGGGCATGGATGTGTGTGGTGTCCTCAGGTTACTTAGGTTTAAGTAGTTCTAAGTTCTAGGGGACTGATGACCACAGATGTTACGTCCCGTAGTGCTCAGAGCCATTTGAACCATTTTTGTATCTGATTTGTTGTTGCCTGTACACTGAATTACTTTGGTAATACCAATTACTGCAGTAACGAAAGACTATCTTTCATCGTTAAATTTTAGTAAATTGTTCTTCAGGCTGGTCATAGTTTTTGAATAAATTATTTTTAACTCATTTCACTAAATGTGTAATAGGCCATAAGTGCCGTGGTTTATGAATGTTTAAATTTTCAAGTAACTTACTCTCACCTAAATGGTAATTTTAAAAATGTGTTGATGGTTTTGTTTGTTATTTGTCTTGTTTAAATGTGCCAATTAAGTGTTAAGTGCAACTGTCGATGATGATTGCCTGTTGTGTACCTTGGTCCATTCCTACCACCCCACAGCCTATTGTGCTGAGCAGGAAGAAAGGAAGAAAGTATGAGCATTTTTGTTAAGAACAAGGTTGCGAGGATATTCATTCACGAGACGCGGAATTTTTTACGTTCCATACAAGATGGAAAGGATATGGATCGCAGGTATACGTCCAGTCTAATAGAATGATACAGACCACTGGCTCTGGAAGAGACATTGTCCCTAGTATTACAATGGTAATCAATTGTTGTGAAGAATTGGAGAGAGAGAAACATGTAAGAGTTACCATTACAATTGCCATTAAGACATGTAGTGACAATGTTTGATGACCTACAGGTATATGGAAAACGATTAGATGATGTGGAGGAGGTGATTGATAAATAGCAGAGAGAAAGTGGGCGGTGAGAGAAGAGTCCAGCATTATTCTACACTCCTGGAAATGGAAAAAAGAACACATTGACACCGGTGTGTCAGACCCACCATTATTCCTCCGGACACTGCGAGAGGGCTGTACAAGCAATGATCACACGCACGGCACAACGGACACACCAGGAACCGCGGTGTTGGCCGTCGAATGGCGCTAGCTGCGCAGCATTTGTGCACCGCCGCCGTCAGTGTCAGCCAGTTTGCCGTGGCATACGGAGCTCCATCGCAGTCTTTAACACTGGTAGCATGCCGCGACAGCGTGGACGTGAACCGTATGTGCAGTTGACGGACTTTGAGCGAGGGGTATAGTGGGCATGCGGGAGGCCGGGTGGACGTACCGCCGAATTGCTCAACGCGTGGGGCGTGAGGTCTCCACAGTACATCGATGTTGTCGCCAGTGGTCGGCGGAAGGTGCACGTGCCCGTCGACCTGGGACCGGACCGCAGCGACGCACGGATGCACGCCAAGACCGTAGGATCCTACGCAGTGCCGTAGGGGACCGCACCGCCACTTCCCAGCAAATTAGGGACACTTTTGCTCCTGGGGTATCGGCGAGGACCATTCGCAACCGTCTCCATGAAGCTGGGCTACGGTCCCGCACACCGTTAGGCCGTCTTCCGCTCACGCCCCAACATCGTGCAGCCCGCCTCCAGTGGTGTCGCGACAGGCGTGAATGGAGGGACGAATGGAGACGTGTCGTCTTCAGCGATGAGAGTCGCTTCTGCCTTGGTGCCAATGATGGTCGTATGCGTGTTTGGCGCCGTGCAGGTGAGCGCCACAATCAGCACTGCATACGACCGAGGCACACAGGGCCAACACCCGGCATCATGGTGTGGGGAGCGATCTCCTACACTGGCCGTACACCACTGGTGATCGTCGAGGGGACACTGAATAGTGCACGGTACATCCAAACCGTCATCGAACCCATCGTTCTACCGTTCCTAGACCGGCAAGGGAACTTGCTGTTCCAACAGGACAATGCACGTCCGCATGTATCCCGTGCCACCCAACGTGCTGTAGAAGGTGTAAGTCAACTACCCTGGCCAGCAAGATCTCCGGATCTGTCCCCCATTGAGCATGTTTGGGACTGGATGAAGCGTCGTCTCACGCGGTCTGCACGTCCAGCACGAACGCTGGTCCAACTGAGGCGCCAGGTGGAAATGGCATGGCAAGCCGTTCCACAGGACTACATCCAGCATCTCTACGATCGTCTCCATGGGAGAATAGCAGCCTGCATTGCTGCGAAAGGTGGATATACACTGTACTAGTGCCGACATTGTGCATGCTCTGTTGCCTGTGTCTATGTGCCTGTGGTTCTGTCAGTGTGATTATGTGATGTATCTGACCCCAGGAATGTGTCAATAAAGTTTCCCCTTCCTGGGACAATGAATTCACGGTGTTCTTATTTCAATTTCCAGGAGTGTACATTGATGCGTTATCAAATACAGAGATATGTAAACAGGCAGAATACGGCGCTGCTGTCAGCAATGCCTGTACAAGACAACAACTGTCTGGCGCGGTTGTTAGATCGGTTACTGCTGCTACAACGGCAGGTTATCAAGATTTAAGTGAGGTTGAACGTGGTGCCATAGTCGGCACATAAGCGAAGGGACACAGCGTCTCTGAGGCTGCGATGAAGTGGGGTTTTTCCCGTACGACCATTTCACGAGTGTACTGTGAATATCGGGAATCCCGTAAAACATAAAATCTCCGACTTCGCTGAGGCCAGAAAAAGATCCTACAAGAACACGGCCAACGACGATTGAAGAGAATCGTTCAACGTACAGAAGTGCAACCCTTCCGCAAATTGCTGCAGATTTCAATGATGGGCGATCAACAAGAGTCAGCGTGCGAACCATTCAAAGAAACATCATCGATATGGGCTTTCTGAGCCGAAGGCCCACTCGTGTACCCTTGGTGACTGCACGACACAAAGCTTTATGCCTCGCCTGGACCCATCAACCTCGACATTGGACTATTCATGGCTGGAAACATGTTGCCTGGTCGGACGAATCTCGTTTCAAATTGTATCGAGCCGATGGACGTGTACGCGTATGGAGAAAATCTCATGAATCCATGGACCATGCATGTCATCAGGGATTGTTCAAGCTGGTGGAGGCTCTGTAACGGTGTGCGACGCGTGCACTTGGAGTGATTTGGGACCCCTGATAAGTCTAGATACGACTCTGATAGGTGGCACATATGTAAGCACCCTGTTTCATCACCTGTCTCCGTTCAAGTTCAGTGGACAATTCCATCAGGATAATGAGACACCTCACACGTCCAGAAGTGCTGCAGAGTGGCTCCAGGAACACTCTTCTGAGTTTAAACAGTTCTGCTGGCCACCAAACTCCCCAGACATGAACATTATTGAGCATATGTGGGATGCCTTGCAACGTGCTGTTCAGCAGATATCTCCACCCCCTTGTACTCTTACGGATATATGGTCCTGCAGGATTCATGGTGTCAGTTCCCTCCAGCTATACCTCAGACATTAGCTGAGTCCATACCACGTCGTGTTACGGTACTTCTGCGCGTTCGTGGGGCCGTACATGATATTAGGCAGTTTCTTTATCTCTTCAGCGTAAAACTATGGACTTGCTCGCACTGCCTATATTTTACTTACATATGTAAGTTTTCACATTCCGTTTTCGTGTTGGGTATTGTTACCAGTCATATTGCGTTAAGACTACCATAGTTAATATACCCTAATCCACGCGATTGTGAAGAGCAATTGACTGTCATCTGTGCGACACATCTTCATGAAGAAGGAGATAAAGTGTACTTAAGGGTACAGTGTACCTATAAATGGCGGAAAAATCGAATTTTTGTATGACTTTATTAAATTCTATAGTATTTTCTGATTACATTGATATATACATTATAGGGTTTCAAATGAAAAATGACCTATATATACCAAATTTTAAAGTTACAGTCATGTATGCCAACATGCCACCTGTATTTCTGTTACGGAAACCACTATTATTTCGAAAAGAACTGTGAACTTTATGTTTCTAGCGATTATACGTACCATACATTATATACGTTGGTAACAGTCCAGATATCTATTGTCTGTAAATGATTATTTTTCTTAATATTTACCTTTGTTTCGCTGAAGCAGTTTGTCCACGCGTTACTGAATGTTTGTTGCCCAAGTACTACATATGTTTGTGGAAGTACATGTCCTTTATTGTGCAATAAATACGAACTATGCCACGCATCAAGAAATTAAATAAAAGGAAGTTCTGTGGTAACCAGTTCACAAACAAAGCAAGCCACACTGTTGAAAGTAACCTATGTATCAGTTCTTCAGGGAAGAGACTCCCACATGGCGTGTCTCCTGGTGATTCAAATTTTTGTGTTAACAATGATGTTGTTTGTAATGGCTTTGTTGCTACTGATGTGGGCATCTTATCTTCTTTGATAAAGGAAGTGTCGAAATGTAAACAATATGATGGTGTAGGCTGTCTGGAAATAACTGAACAACAAAGTAGCAGGAAGGGCTTAGCGTCAAAATTAGTTGTTCTTTGTAGATGCTGCAATAAATCTACCTCGAAAATGACTTCGAGCATTGTGCATAATTCATATGATGTGAATTTGAAGTTAGTGTATGCAATGCGTGCAATAGGAAAAGGAAAAAAGGCTGATCAAACGTTTCTTTGGTTTGATGGACCTTCCTCCTCCTCCCAGTAAGTTCAGCAAGTACATAAAAGTACTTTGAGTGCATTGACGGTTGAGTCTAAAGCATCTATGAAAGATGCAGTAGAGGAAATTGTAAACATTAGTGGAACCAGGGACATTGCTGTTGCACTTGATGGGACGTAGCAACGTCGAGGACATCGTTCCTTGAATGGTGTTGTAAGTTTTTCTTCTCTGCAGAATGGAAAAGTTATTCATGTTAAGTGCTTATCTAAGTACTGCCACACCTGCCATGGTAACAATGAAGGACAAAAATTGGCTCTGAGCACTATGCGACTTAACTTCTGAGGTCATCAGTCGCCTAGAACTTAGAACTAATGAAACCTAACTAACCTAAGGACATGACACACTTCCATGCCCGAGACAGGACTCGAACCTGCGACCGTAGCGGTCGCTCGGTTCCAGACTGTAGCGCCTAGAACCGCACGGCCACTCCGGCCGGCACACTTCAGGACATATTGAACATCAGTGTTGTAAGAATTATGTTGGTTACAGGGGAGGTATGGAGTGTGATGGACCTCTAAAAATATTTCAGAGGTCGGTGCCCGTTTATAACTTTAGATATACGAAGTACCTAGGCGATGGGGACATTAAAACTTTCAATAAAATTAATGAGTTCAATGTTTGTGTTGATATCTTGGTAAGAAAACTGGAGTGTTGTGGACATGTGTAGAAGAGAAATGAAAGGAACGTTATCTGATGTAAAATCTCTGTCTGGCCGATGCAGATTGACAGAAACAGAAATACACCTTCTTCAGAGTTATTATGGACTGGCCATTACACGAATTGCACCTCTGAACCGTGTTACAGCAATGAGAAAAGCTGTATCGGCCATTTACTTTCATAAGTTGTCCACAGATGAACACCCTGTTCACAGACTTTGCCCTAAAGGAGCAGATGTTTGGTGTGGTTACCAAAAATCAAAAGAAAGTGGTCAAATATACCGTCATAAGCGTTCTCTTCCTGAGCCTGTTATGAATTAAATAAAACCAATTTTTAGAGACGTGAGTGACCCAGTTTTGCTTAGTAAATGTTTCCATCAGGGCACTCAGAATATAAATGAAAGTTTCAACCATTGCATATGGGAAAGATTACCAAAGAATGTTTATGTAAGACTAAATACATTAAAAGTTGGTGTTTTAGATGCAGTGACATGTTTCAGTGATAGAGTGATAGGAAGGTTGGAAGTTTGGAGAAATTTAGGCATTAAATGTGATTGAAATGGAAGATCAATTGCTTGTGTGTGACAGACAACGAGTGCATGAAGCTGAAAGATTCGCTCTTCAAGTTACCAAAGAAGTAAGAAGTGCTAATAGGAATGCCAAGAGGAAGCTTGAAGATGAAGAAATGCTGTAGAATAAAGACTATGCTTCAGGAATGTTCTGAGGCACAGTTTACTTGGACTCATATCTTCATTCCCACATGTTGTATATTCCAGCATTCAGGTACAAATATTTCCTAAAGTATAAAAAACATTGCTCTAATTTTTTTCTGTAACTTGCAATAGTTCATACGTATGTAGTAGACCTAAGCTTTATTGCAGAATCAACTAAATAATAGAAAAAATAACATTTTTATTAGGAAAAAAATTATAAAAACTAAAATGTAAGATGTGATATTTTTTTATCCTTGTAATATACATAATAGGTATCGTACCTCAGCCATCATGTCATGCATATCTGGTAAAAATTTGGTCTCCTTCAAATGTATAACGTTGGATTAAATGGTACCTCAATTTGAGAAACCATTGTGGATAAAAATTCCATCAATTTGTTTGTAATTTTTTAATAACTCTAAACAGGTTCAAAAATATTCAAAATACTTCTAATTTGTTTAGAAAGTGTGCTGCATTACCTGACATCAATAAAAGATCTGTAAAACATATACACTCCTGGAAATTGAAATAAGAACACCGTGAATTCATTGTCCCAGGAAGGGGAAACTTTATTGACACATTCCTGGGGTCAGATACATCACATAATCACACTGACAGAACCACAGGCACATAGACACAGGCAACAGAGCATGCACAATGTCGGCACTAGTACAGTGTATATCCACCTTTCGCAGCAATGCAGGCTGCTATTCTCCCATGGAGACGATCGTAGAGATGCTGGATGTAGTCCTGTGGAACGGCTTGCCATGCCATTTCCACCTGGCGCCTCAGTTGGACCAGCGTTCGTGCTGGACGTGCAGACCGCGTGAGACGACGCTTCATCCAGTCCCAAACATGCTCAATGGGGGACAGATCCGGAGATCTTGCTGGCCAGGGTAGTTGACTTACACCTTCTAGAGCACGTTGGGTGGCACGGGATACATGCGGACGTGCATTGTCCTGTTGGAACAGCAAGTTCCCTTGCCGGTCTAGGAATGGTAGAACGATGGGTTCGATGACGGTTTGGATGTACCGTGCACTATTCAGTTTCCCCTCGACGATCACCAGTGGTGTACGGCCAGTGTAGGAGATCGCTCCCCACACCATGATGCCGGGTGTTGGCCCTGTGTGCCTCGGTCGTATGCAGTGCTGATTGTGGCGCTCACCTGCACGGCGCCAAACACGCATACGACCATCATTGGCACCAAGGCAGAAGCGACTCTCATCGCTGAAGACGACACGTCTCCATTCGTCCCTCCATTCACGCCTGTCGCGACACCACTGGAGGCGGGCTGCACGATGTTGGGGCGTGAGCGGAAGACGGCCTAACGGTGTGCGGGACCGTAGCCCAGCTTCATGGAGACGGTTGCGAATGGTCCTCGCCGATACCCCAGGAGTAACAGTGTCCCTAATTTGCTGGGAAGTGGCGGTGCGTTCCCCTACGGCACTGTGTAGGATCCTACGGTCTTGGCGTGCATCCGTGCGTCGCTCCGGTCCGGTCCCAGGTTGACGGGCACGTGCACCTTCCGCCGACCACTGGCGACAACATCGATGTACTGTGGAGACCTCACGCCCCACGCGTTGAGCAATTCGGCGGTACGTCCACCCGGCCTCCCACATGCCCACTATACGCCCTCGCTCAAAGTCCGTCAACTGCACATACGGTTCACGTCCACGCTGTCGCGGCATGCTACCAGTGTTAAAGACTGCGATGGAGCTCCGAATGCCACGGCAAACTGGCTGACACTGACGGCGGCGGTGCACAAATGCTGCGCAGCTAGCGCCATTCGACGGCCAACACCGCGGTTCCTGGTGTGTCCGCTGTGCCGTGCGTGTGATCATTGCTTGTACAGCCCTCTCGCAGTGTCCGGAGGAAGTATGGTGGGTCTGACACACCGGTGTCAATGTGTTCTGTTTTCCATTTCCAGGAGTGTACATTATAAACAGTGCCTGAAAGAAATAGGTGTTGATCTTTACATAATATTGAGCCAGAAGAGTACCCTGCATTCCTTAAAGAATAGAAAGTAGATAAGAAATACGGATATCATGTAACTAGATTATGAGAAACATAATGTAAAACAAATGTATTTAAATTTAAAGGAATTCATATCACACTGAGAAAGTGCTCATAAATTATTTTAAGAGGCTGCAGGGCGGTGCCAACGGCTATCGAATTTTGTTAATTTGAAAAGTGGCTTGCCTGTGATGAAAGGAGAGAAACTTTAATAAAGGTAATATTCAAAACAACACACAAGGTGTTGTGTCAGGAGGACAACAGTGTGTAGACTAGTGCTCTGAATAAAGTCACACTTGTTGACAACGTGCTGACGAAGCTGCAGTTCTATAACGACTAGGAGAGGACAGCACCTTCAGGCACCAAGGCGAGTGGCAGACGCTGGGATACAGCCAGAATGTTTGAGTACCTTCTGGAATTTTCTGGAAGAATTATTAGGACAACCTTAGGAAGAATCAGGGAAAATACCTCTACGGGAATAACTCACACAAATGTTACTGGAAAACCAGTATATAAACGGCCAGTGTCATTACCAGGAAGCAGGAGCGGTACTACAGCTGAATCTCAGAGTCATTACAAAGTGCATGTCGATGCTACTGCAGTGCGAACTGCGACTCCACACACAGTCAAGAAAGGACAACAGAGTTTCGAGAGGTATCCAGAAACAGTTTTTATCTTGAGTTTCCTGCCTGTTAGTAAGAAACAACCTCTGTAGAGTGTCTATATCTACATCTACATTTATATTCCACAAACCACCCAACGGTGTGTTGCGGATGGCACATAACGTGCCACTGTCATTACCTCCCTTTCCTGTTCCAGTCGCGTATGGTTCGCGGGAAGAACGACTGCCGGAAAGCCTCCGTGCGCGCTCGAATCTCTCTAATTTTACATTCGTGATCTCCTCGGGGGGTGTAAGTAGGGGGAAGCAATATATTCGATACCTCATCCAGAAACGCACCCTCTCGAAACCTGGACAGCAAGCTACACCGCGATGCAGAGTGCCTCTGTTGCAGAGTCTGCCACTTGAGTTTGTTAAACATCTCCGTAACGCTATCACGCTTGCCAAATAACCCTGTGACGAAACGCGCCGCTCTTCTTCGGATCTTCTCTATCTCCTCCGTCAACCCGATCTGGTACGGATCCCACACTGATGAACAATACTCAAGTATAGGTCGAACGAGTGTTTTGTAAGCCTCCTCCTTTGTTGATGGACTACATTTTCTAAGGACTCTCCCAATGAAACTCAACCTGGCACCCGCCTTACCAACAATTAATTTTATATGATCATTCCACATAAAATCGTTCCGTACGCATATTACAAGATATTTTACAGAAGTAACTGCTACCAGTGTTTGTTCCACTATCATATAATCATACAATAAAGGATTATAAATAATTACTACTAAAAACAGTCTTGATCACGATTTATTTAACAAGGTGACCGATTTCGACCACTACTGTGGTCATCTTCAGACCAATAAGTTGTATACAAAGCTCTAATTAGAGGGCTACATACATTAAACAAAATACATAAAGTTATAAAGCTATAAAACGTTGAATTACCATTGAGTAGGAACCTCTTTCTGTTGGAGAATCACTACTGGAGAAACCAGTGCACGTCTTACTATATATAATGGAGGCTCCACCCACTGCTGAATGCATGATGTCATTATTAACCAATGAGTTATAAGTCGAATTAGAATTTAAAATTTCTTAGTTAAAAGAACATTGTCAAGAATTAGAAATAAATACACACTAAACTTAGCTTATTAAACAGCTATTGTCAATTAAGAAGCATTAAAAATATTTAAATATGTAGGAAAATGAACTTCGGTTTGGCAGTACATGGGTTGCCCTCTCCAGGCCTGTCAGTGAACCATTTGGAATCACTGGTTGCTATGGTGAAGTTAGACGCCGTTGCAAAGATGAAGCAGCAGGCTTTTTTCACTGAAGTCGTCGTAGAGTCGATAGTCGAACTAGTGGTTGCCATGGTGAGGACAAACGCCAGTGCAAAGATGTGGCGGCAGGCTTCTTTCCAACGAAGTTGTTGCGAAGTAGAATGGCAAAGACTGTGGCGTCAGACGATGTATTATTGAGCAGCAACTTGTCTATATTGAAACGAAAAGAGTAAGCTACAATAATCTAGCTGACATGTATACTACATGCTGCCCAAATACGATACAAAGTAGTTGTCCGCATATATGAAATATTATCTACGAAGTTGATATGTAGATTACATCATCCTTTATTTCATTTAAGGCATTGCTATTCCTCAAGTTATATGCCAGTCATATAAGTAAATAAAAATGAAAGAATTTAAAATTATAAAATTATGAGCCAGTGTCAAAACTAAAACGATGTGAATTAGCAATATGCAGTCTAAAAGCATAAAAGCAAAAATTCTAAAACAGATAGTCAATCATAAAATAATGTTTGGTAAAAGACAATTACAATGTGAAGATAAAATATTTGCTAAAAGTCTTTATAAAAAGTCTTTATAAAAAAATATACATATAATTTTATTTTTTGTTTTTTTGTTTTTTATTTTTTAACCTTTTAAAACAAAGGACAGAAGAGTAAACATTCTAAAGCAGTTGTTCGTTTAAAACAGATAATGGATTACTTTTGTGAAGTGAAAAAATTTCAATTTCTTCTAAGGTATTTAGCAGTGGTCCTTTTGGCACAGTATGTAATATTTTCAAATTGCTAGAAATGCAACCTTCAGAATGATTGTATCCGTCAAGATGTTGATCAATTATTGATTTGATACGTGCAGTACCAGTAGTATGTTCTTTGAAACGTGTTAAAAAGTTACGGCCAGTTTGGCCAATATACTGTTTCTCACAGTCATTACATATTGTTTTACAAACGCCTGACTTTTGGTATCTATTTGAGTCTCCAATTGTGTGTTTCAGTTTCATCTGTAGGGGGTTATTAGTTTTAAAAGGTTGAAAAAAAAGAAAAAAAATTATATGTATATTTTTTATAAAGACTTTTTATAAAGACTTTTACCAAATATTTTATCTTCACATTGTAATTGTCTTTTACCAAACATTATTTTATGATTGACTATCTGTTTTAGAATTTTTGATTTTATGCTTTTAGACTGCATGTTGCTAATTCAAATCGTTTTATTTTTTACACTGGCTCATAATTTTATAATTTTAAATTCTTTCATTTTTATTTGCTTATATGACTGGCATATAACTTGAGGAATAGCAATGCCTTAAATGAAAAAAAGGATGATGTAATCTACATATCAACTTCGTAGATAATATTTCATATATGCGGACAACTACTTTGTATCGTATTTGGGCAGCATGTAGTATACATGTCAGCTAGATTATTGTAGCTTACTCTTTTCGTTTCAATATAGACAAGTTGCTGCTCAATAATACATCGTCTGACGCCACAGTCTTTGCCATTCTACTTCGCAACAACTTCGTTGGAAAGAAGCCTGCCGCCACATCTTTGCACTGGCGTTTGTCCTCACCATGGCAACCACTAGTTCGACTATCGACCCTACGACGACTTCAGTGAAAAAAGCCTGCTGCTTCATCTTTGCAACGGCGTCTAACTTCACCATAGCAACCAGTGATTCCAAATGGTTCACTGACAGGCCTGGAGAGGGCAACCCATGTACTGCCAAACCGAAGTTCATTTTCCTACATATTTAAATATTTTTAATGCTTCTTAATTGACAATAGCTGTTTAATAAGCTAAGTTTAGTGTGTATTTATTTCTAATTCTTGACAATGTTCTTTTAACTAAGAAATTTTAAATTCTAATTCGACTTATAACTCATTGGTTAATAATGACATCATGCATTCAGCAGTGGGTGGAGCCTCCATTATATATAGTAAGACGTGCACTGGTTTCTCCAGTAGTGATTCTCCAACAGAAAGAGGTTCCTACTCAATGGTAATTCAACGTTTTATAGCTTTATAACTTTATGTATTTTGTTTAATGTATGTAGCCCTCTAATTAGAGCTTTGTATACAACTTATAGGTCTGAAGATGACCACAGTAGTGGTCGAAACCGGTCACCTTGTTAAATAAATCGGGATCAAGACTGTTTTTAGTAGTAATTATTTATAAGACATTGATCACTGCTGTTCCCATAATGCATTCAAAAGTAATACAATAAAGGATCCTTCTTTCTATGTATTCGCAATACATTACATTTGTCTATGTTAAGGTGAGTTGCCACTCCCTGCACCAAGTGCCTATCCGCTGCAGATCTTCTTGCATTTCGCTGCAATTTTCTAATGCTTCAACTTCTCTGTGTACTACAGCATCATCCGCGAGTAGTAGGAACCAGTAACCGTTGATATTTTCTGCGTGTCAGAATATTGATTGGAACAAGATCTGTATCGCGCTTATCTCCCATTGTGGTTAAAGTATTTGACTGACTGTATATTGTCGGAAGGAGTTGCAAACAGAACGCTCGTCTTTTATACCGAAAGAGGGAACTCAGAATGTGGTAGTTGTTGAAAATAAAAAACACGTAGAGCGGTAGGGAATCCTCATAGAATTGCTAAGATATAAAGCCACTGTAAGACACCTCTCAAATGTGATTCAACTGCAGGGGAAGTCAACTGTTCTGAAACTGAATCCTTAATCCTACGAAAACCAACGACATTTCCTCTCCGCTGCAAAATCAACTGTGCCAAGAATCCCAGGAGACTTTCTCCCTCTCACTCTGTTAAAGGTGATTTAGCAGACCTCAGCCCCCAATGTCGTCATTATCCTGACTGCGCCACGCAGCCCACAGCTTCGTCCAAAGCTGGCGATTGGACTGTGCATGGACGCGACAAGCAATTTGATATATAATTGCAGTCACTATCTCTCGGTCTTACCCACCATCACCCCAATAATACCACTAACTCAGTATTAAAACTGTCGGATGTTCGATATCTACCGATTAAAACGCAAGTAAGACAAGAGGAAAATTAAAACAGATTGACAGGAATACGTGACGGACTACTCACTTACGAAAACACCGAATGAGCGAGCAACCCTGCCATCACAATAAAAATTTGTCACTAAAATTTTGGGGAATATTTCAGACTTTTGACAAAACCCCGAAAAACGTGTGTCATTTTCAGCTAAAGTAGTGGACAAATCTATCAGTAAATGATATTCAGTAGCTTTGTACTCCATGCGAAGACAAGTGAGAATTACCTCAAGTCGTCTGCGTGATTGGAAGCCGAGTTGTTGACTTTGCTAGATGCAGCTTATTGTCTTTCATTTGCGGCCACTCTTATTCCTACCGAGGCATACCTCTGTACCATAACAGTGAAATTTTGAACTCGGATTGGACAATGTTTAGGAAGGATAGGACTGATGCTGTGGGAGGCGGTGTGTTCATTGCAGTTAAAAGATCTTTAAACGCAGTTGAGGGCGATACTGGGTCGGACTATGAAATAGTCTGGATAAAGCTGTCAATCAGACATGGATTGACCATTGTATTAGGACATTTTTTTAGACCACCATCATCCGCAACAAACGTCACAGTACGTTTCAGGGAAAGTCTTGAGTACATAAGAAAAAATATCCAAATTTTCCATTAGTTATAGGTGGAGGCTTTAATCTAACATCCATTGACTGGGAAAATTACACGTTTATCACAGGGGGCAGAAGCAAAGACTCGTGTGAAGTTATTCTAAGAGCGATCTCAACATACAACGTTGAGCAATTGCTTAGAAAACCAACTCGAGATGGGAACATATTAGATATCCTGGCAACAAACAGACCTGATCTTTTTGAGAAAGTTTAATCCAGAAGAAGGTATTAGCGACCATAATGTCGTTGTGGCTTCTACGTCAGTGGAATTTGCAAAAAAACCAAAGAAACAGCGTAGAGTTTTCTTGTTTTGGAAAGCAAATAAAAGTGTCATTAATGAATATCTTCATAGTCAGCTCTAAGCATTCACCTCGGGACACAAAGACAATGAGCATCTTTGTTTGGACTTTAAAGGTATCGTCCACCACGTGCTAGAGAAGTATGTGCCTAGCAAAAATATAGGGCACGGAAAGGATCCACCTTGGTACAACGAAAATATTACGAAGCTGCTGAGAAAGCAAAGAACTTTGCACGGTCATTTCTAACGTAGTCACTGCCCCACTGACGAAATGTAATTATGTGAAATGAAAGTAGCTGTCAAAAGGTCAGTGAGAGATTCTTTTAACGAATTTGAAAGCAATATTTTATCTGCAGATTCTAAAAATAACCCCAAAAAACTTTGGTCGTATGTAAAATAAATGAACGCTACAAATAATTCATTACCTTCTCTTGCTGGCAGTACGGGTAATGTAACGGATGATGATAAACATAAGGCCGAAATTCTAAAACTAGCTTTCAAAAACTCGTTTATGGTAGTGCACTAAAGCACCATTCCCCCTTTCAACTACTGAACAAACGCAAGCATAGCTGACATAGTGTTTAGTGCATCTGGGATTGTAAAACAGTTAAGATCCTTAGGCGCCAGGAAGCCATCTGGCCCAGACGGTATCCCCGTAAGATTATATGTTGACTGTGCTACAAATATAGCACCATTCTTATCCATCATCGATCAGAGATCATTGGAACAGTGGAAAGTTCCACGGGACTGGAAGAAGGTCCATGTCACAGCAATCTATAAACGGGTAGAAAATCGGATGCACATAATTACCGGCAAATTTCACCGACATTGATTTGTTGTAGAATCATGGAACATATTTTGTGTTCAGACGTAATGACCTTTCTAGACTCTGAGAACTCATCTGTAGAACCCAGCACGGTTTTAGAAACAGCGGCCATGCAAGACACAGCTGACCCTCTTTGTGAATAATATACAACAGGCTCTAGATACTGGCTCCCAGGTTGATGCCATATTTCTTGACTTTCGAAAGGCGTTCGACTCAGTTCTGCACTGACGCTTGCTCCAAAAAGTGCGCGCTTACGGTCTATCCGATGACATATGCGATTGGATAGAAAGTTTTCTAACAGAAAGAGAGCAGTATGTCGTCCTGAATGGGACGACTTCAACAGAAACAAGCGTAACTTCAGGCGTGCCTCAGGGCAGCGTAATAGGTCCGTTGCTGTTTACAACTTACATAAAGGATCTAGTTGATGGTATTGACAGCGGCATTAGACTGCCTGCCGATGATGATGTAGTCCACAGGAAAGTAGTATCACATTGAAATTGTGAACAGATCAATGAGGATTTGCAGAAAATAAATGCGTGGCGTAATGACTGGCAGTTATCTCTCAATAGTTGTAAGTGTAACGTACTGTGTATAACAAGGTGAAAATCCCCGTTAATGTAAGAGTAGAAAATAAATGCCCAGTCTTCGGAAGCGGTAACGTCCGTCAGGTACCTGGGTGTGACTATTTGAAATGAACTCAAATGGAATGATCAGATTACACAAGTAACGGGCAAGGCGAGATTTAGATTTCGGTTTATCGGTAGAATGCTGAAGCGATGCAGTCGTTCAGCAAAGGAAATTGCTTACAAGACGTTCGTCCAGTCCTAGAGTACTGTTCGTCTGTATTGGACCCTTACCAGTTGGGTCTGATTCAAGAGATTGAGAAGGTCCAAAGAAGAGAGGCAAGATTCGTGACTGGTACATTTAGCCATCGCGAGAGCATTACAAATCTCATAGAAAGTTTGAAGTGGGACACACTTGCAGATAGACGGCTGCTCACTAAATTCCGAAATCCGATCTTCGCCGAGGATGTAGAGCGTATATTACTACTACCAACTTTCAAATCGCCATTTAAAGATAATGGAAATTAGAGCTCGTACTGAGGCGTTCAGTCAGTCGTCTTTTCCTTCGCGCGATCCGCGAGGGGGGAGGGGGGGGGGAATATGACTTTGGCGCGATTTGTGCCCTCCGTCACAGACCGCGTAGTGGCTAGCGGAGTATAGCTGTAGATGTAGATCCGTAAAAACATATAAATTGTTGTGGTGCTCATTTAAAATGGGGTAAAATGCGGTATTTAAAACAGACGCAGAAGTACCACCTATCATGTACCGCACTAAATCCAAAATTAATCCTTATACCTACAGTGACCAGGGTGGCAATCGGTGGATTTGAAGTTGCCACTCATCGACTGTCCCCAGCATATATTTCACACAGCCCCAAAACTGCTTGGTTGCTTGCCGACGATTTATAAAAAGGTGTTCCATAACTGGACGGGCAACAGTACGGATGGCCAGTGAATTGGGAGCGGCGTAGAACTTATTGCTTGACCCATCATTAGGAGCTGCCGCCAGATGGTGAGTGGTGGTTCCCTATCCTCAGCACAGAGACTGTGGATGGGGATGTTCCCGTAAGCACCAATGGCCAACATGATCCCCTCATGGTTGATAGCGCTGGTGATCCTCAGGTGAGAACGTCTTTCTGATCTGTACACCGTGCATCCATAGTCTAGACTTGTTCTCACAAAAGTTCTACAAAAATGAAACAGACGCGCCATGGCCTCTCACCAGGACCTGTCACTGAGTAACTTGAATGTATTAAGAGCTTTCTGGGTCCTTGGTAAACACGACAGTTTGGAATCGCAAATGAGACCCAAAAATCTCACAGAATATTTCAAACTGAGAATGATGTCCCTCATATGCTGATCAGTCAAGTAAAAATTACGCCGAGAACGATTAAAATCATACAAACACACTTATCTGAGGAAAGTGTAAAATCTATCTTTGTAGCCCGCCTCTACAGTTTCCTCACTGCAAGCTATAACTGAATGGTATACTGGAGGAGGAACAGGAAACCGTAGAATCGTCCACAAATAAGAAGCACTGCACAGGACTCCTTATCGTATGCGTCATATAAAGTGGGTTAGAAAACACTTTCCTGGGGAACACCATTCTCCAGCTCACAACTGACAGCATACCACCAACTCAGTACCGAAAAAAGCTGATGAATGTGGGGAGGTGTCAACGAAAGCGCCATTACTGGAGCTGCCCGAGAATATTGTGCTTCCAAGTAATGTCGTACAAGCTATTGACGTCAAAAAATATCAATGCTGTCTACTTAGGAAAAACTGCTGGATAGCCGCCTTTAGCTGGATCATGTTGTCGGCAATGGAACGACATCTCCTGAATCCACAATGCGATCAACTAAGGAGTTGTTTCGTCTCAAACATACAGACCACAGGGCAGCTGATCGTCTTGCCTTCACGGCTCTTGAAGGCGACGCTGTGTAACTATAGGCACATGGTAACTCCTTTCTTGGTTTGAGGAGAGGTATCAAACATGATTCTCTCTGCGAGATGGGAAATTGTCCTGTATGCCTACCTAATTAAAACCATCGAGGAGAATTACCTTTGATGTTGCTGGAAATTGTCTCAGCATGCTGCACGAAATTTGGTCGACACTGGACGCAGTACGAAGAGCCTCACAGACCGTCGAAACCAGCTCTCATGTCAGAGTATAAAACTGAAGCTCAACTGCATCTCTCCTTGGTCGTGTGGTAGCGGCTAAACGCTAGAACCTGACCAGCAACGGCAGCGGTCGTCGTAAAATGCTCTGTCATTGTCAATGATGTCTCCAGGCGGCTTTGGAGGCACCCCTGTTCAGCACCGCTGCTGTTGGTAAAAGAGTGCATTTACATGAAATCCTCCTGATAGATTCTCACACTTTGGTAGATCGAGTGGGTCGGCTGATAGAGTCCAGACGTGTGTCATGACTTTATCTTGCTCTCGTTGATTATGCGTCAAGTTTTGGGTCTCACGGCTCTGAAAAGCTGCAAGGTTTTCCACTGCTGGGTGTCAGCTAAACCGTCGCAGAGCCACACACCTATCTCGAATTGCTGAGCGGCATTCCTTAGCCTAGCAAGGTACAGGCTGCCTTCTAAGATGACCTGAGGACTTCGGGATGAATACGTTGATGGAGTGGTGGTTCACACATGCGACAGGAACCAGCAATTCATGAACGCTGCCTCTGTGTTCAAACGTAGCCAGGTGGTTGAACAGCATCTATTTAGCTCTGCTAATCATCCATTTCGGCGGCTCTCTTTCTAGGTGAAAGGTAGGTGAATCTAAAGTGAGAAATGGTCGCTGGAATAAATCCGATTCCTGATTCAGAAAACATGTTTCGCCAGTCTCTAGAAAGTTAGTTTGTACGTACATAGAGGTACGAAGATAATGCCTCGAATTTGAGCAGCAGAGACGGTGGAGGAAAACAACATCAAAAAGGCTAAAAGGTACGTGCACTGGCGAGGAAAATGTTACGAAAGGCAGTGGTAGTGCAGTCACACACTGAGAAATAAGGATGTGATATACGTGTATAGATTTAAGTACATTTGTGTATGTACTTTATGTTTAGTAAGTAGGATTTTTGTGATAGTTTTGAAGGTTGATAGTATCATGATGTACAAAAAGAATAAGACGAGCATTTTTGGTGCATGGAGGTGGGATAAACACTAGGGATAATTTTGGTGTGCAGAGGTCGACTGATAATGTTTCTTCGGTGTAAAGGTAAGAATATTTTCCATAAAATGTGTAAGTTAAATGTTTTGGAGTCAAATTCATTTGGGGTGGTTTTAGTTTATCATATGTGTTGTATATATAAGATACGTAAGCCTTTCTTTGAGATAACTGTACTATGTGAAATTAATGAGGAGGAAATTAATTTGATGTAAAGATTAATTTAATTGCGGGATCTGTTACGATTTTTGGAAATCTACGCCGAACATCGCTACTGCGTAGTGTAAGCGTTTGCAAATACACTGAAACTACGAAATAAATGTTAAGTAGTACAATTGGCTGAATAATGAAGCGCAATAACAATTTATTGATAAGTGCTACTATAGCCCATGCGCAATACTTGTTACATCTAAATCGAGCGTAACAGCACAGATGGCAGAAATTTTAACGCATTTTATTATGTTTTTCTTATCATTTGATTCAAACAACTAGCTAAGAGTCTTTTCTGCTGTTGAAACGCATCTTTTGCCACGCCAATCTGTCCTTGTTATCTTTCTCACAATGTATATCTTCCCTAATCCAGCTTTCTAAATACTTGAATGCTCTCACCTGTTCCATGGTTTTACTCTTCTTTTCTTTAACCTTATAACCACGCCTTTCGTTTCCTTTTTATTTAGTTTCAAACTCTTTGCTATACAGGAACCAGTCAGATCATGTAGCATTTGAATCAGTGTATCTTCAATTTCTGCCAGAATCACCATGTCGTCTGGAAATCTTATGCATTCTAATGCCCATCAATCTAACCTGACGCCTCTCTTCCCATCCAAACAAGTTTTCACTATTTCCTCCAAATAAATGTTAAATAGGATTGGTGACTCATAACAGCACTGTATGAAGCCTCCGCCGATTTTTCCGTCTTTTGAGGTCTCATTTCCTTATTGCACCCTTGTCTTCTCACTCAAGTACAGGTTTGCAATCAGTCTTCTATCCTTCCACTTTCTTCTTCAAGATATCCGTCAGCTCATCGCATTGCACTTGGTCAAAGGCCATTTAGAGGTCTATGAAGACCGCAACTACTTCTTTGGACATTTTATATATCTTTCGCCAATAGCCCTTAGAAGTCCACTGGCAACCCGTGTCCCTTTTCTGCTTGTGACACAATATTGCTCCTCTGTGAGTGCTTCTTCTAGCCTTCCTGATCGCCCTCTATTCAGAATTCTACGAAAACCTTTGCTACCTGCGATATTAGGCTGGTAGTTCTGTGTCCTTCAGACTTTTCTGAATTCATCCTCTTTGTGATTGAGGCTACTGTGGACACAAGTGTGGACACAAGTAAGTCCTCAAGCTATTCCGCTTTGTCGTAGATGTAGCTGAAAAGAGAGGTGAACTCCTTTTCACCTCCTTCTCTTAAACTCTTTAAGATTTCTGCTGGAATGTCGTCTATACCAAACGCTTTGTTGTTTCTCTTTTCAACCAAAGCCTTACTTATTTCTCACACTAGGATAAAATCTCCCCTTTCCTTTTCGCTTACGACTTCTTCCTTCTCAATCTGCATATCATAAGGTCTTTGATCAGCTTTGTGGAGACTTCCGATATACTCTTTCCACCTATCCTGAACTTCGCGTGGGTTCCATCTTTCCTTTCTGTCTCCACATTAGTTTCTTTCCTCCTTTCGTGAAACGCTGTCTTGCTGGTTACTCGATGTACCTTTCCGTATTCCAGTGGAGGCAATATACTCTACCATGCAAACATTTGGGGTTACTCGTCTGGTATGAGACGAGGGGGGGGGGGGGGGGGTAACGGGGGGCCTAACCGCACAATAACCCTGGGTCCGGTGTGGGCCGCTGGTGGGGTAAGTGGACTGCTGCAGGGACGAAGCCTCTCCGTCATTTCTAGCTCCCCGGTTCAATACACTGAACACCATACCCACACACTAAAACGAATGCAGTAAGGTGGCGTTGAGCCCAGAAGGGTCTCGAGTTGTTCAGAGTTATGATGGACTTTTGGACCTTTTTGCAGGAACGACATCTAAAGATCGTGAGCAATCCGGAATACCGACAGTATTTCTTTAACTTCATATGAAGTGCATTTCAAGACCCTCCGCATAGCTGGAACATCCAGGGTCGCGGAAGTTAAATTACAGATGCGAAGAAACAATGAGGGGAAGATAAGAATCGGTGGATATCATATGCGTACGAGAAGACATACCCAGATGGCAGAGCACGGAGAGGTGGGATTGGAGATACGATTCTTCATTGCGCTGTGTGTTTCTTTCTTTATGAACATTAGCTCAGTTTATTAGCTTTCAAGCAATACAGAAATATTGTTTGTAATATGATAATGAAGTGGTTGTTACCGAAATTTTACTTCACTTAAATGTTATATGTGAACCAGGATTTGCTTTAATTTTAAGCATAGGTGGAGAAGTATCTTTTTAACGTATATATATGCACACTCGCACTTCATAAATTGAAGTACAATCTCATTTTGTAATTCCAACAAAAAGGTAGTTGTCTATTGTTACTGTTTAAATGTACAAACGGCCGTAGAGCACTTGCCTGCAAAAAATACACATATAAAAGGAAAACATAATAGTCTTTCCTTTCAAAAAAGAAAAGTTAAGGCGACCGCTCGCGTAATGCGAGAAATGCGGGTTCTAGTCTCAGTGTGGCACAAATTTTCTTCATTCTTATTCGCAGCACAAGCTCGTTCCTAAACGAATACATTTCCTGTAAATCAATTAATGTTTTTCACAAACTAACTGCTTCATTCTTTCAATTTAGTGATTTAGTCTTATGGATTCAACTATTTTACGTTCCACGAAAGACGTTGGTTGATGTGTTAATGAAAGCAGTCCGTTGTTATCGGCTGCACGTGCTTCTTAATATTACGCTTAGATGTGGTGTGTTGCCTGTGTTACGAACTGGTTAATAAGTTGTATAAGTAAAGCTATACAGTAAGCTCCAAACTGTTCCTTTACTATATATAGCACGCAGTTGACGAGCTCTTTTTCATTGTCCTAACACAATCTAATTAATTTTTGTGGAACGAAATACGTCACTAATTCTGCGTATCAGGGATTCGACAGTTTGTGGGTAGGTCTTTAGGAGGTATGTGACATTTAAGTTGTACGCAAATGTCATGTAATTCGCGTAAATAAAGGGTCGCTGATTTCCGTACGCGGTGATTGTGTCCGATAGTGACCAAAACGGGTTCAATAGGATTTATATCAAGCGAATTTCGCCACCGAGATATCAATGTGAGTTCACTAAAATGCTCCTCAAACCTCCGCAGTACAGTTCTGGCTCCGAGACACTTACGGTTATACATTCTGAAAGATGAAATTTCCGTCGGGGAAGACACCAAGTATGAAGGAACGCAGGCGGTTCGCAAATGTCACCAAGTCTTCGACCACAGTAGCACTTGAAAACCGAACCAGCTTCGCCGTTTTCGAGACACTCATTCACAGCCTTTGAACAGTGATAATCTGCCCATTGTCAAAGTCGCTTATCTCAATGGATTTCCACGTTTGCAGCTCATATCTTCGCTAGGGTGATCGCTTGTCGCTTTATGTTCCACTTGCATATTTTCGTTACCGCGTCACGTGCCCACAACGCCACCAGGCGTGAGTCAGCGTCGCGGTGGGCAGTTTACATAATGTTTTGGCTGATCAGTGTATGCATATACGTATGTACTATGTTCCACATCCCGTCCCAAAGCACTGGTCCGATTCCAACCAAACTTGGTACACGAATCATTTACTGTCTGAAAACACTATGTGGGTAAAAACCTCCCACCTATGAAACGGGGTGGTTAGGGCTGAAAAAGCAGTGTTGGCCACGCCGCGAGAGTACCAGTACTTCCTTTATCCAGTTGTTTGAGAATGAGAGCATATATGGACTTGAACAACACACTTTACACTTAATTTCACACCTTTACGAAACTTTTTCTCCTGACAACACCCTCTAAATTATGAACAGAAGAAAGTTTGTAGCTTGCTACGTTTTTGCTGTACATGCAGTAAAACTGTACATGAAATATGACATTTTAATTTATTACTTCTTTAATAATGATTGTATTCGTGACACATGTTTCAAGCAGAATTCACTTACACTACTGAATGTACCAAAAAAATTGTACTACTATACGACATTTAAATCAGGAGGTACGACATCATGAACACTGAATGCATGAAAAACTAGAGAATCATGCAAGACGTTGAAATGTATTACTTCGTTTATACAAACCCATTCAAAACACTTCTCGCAGACACTATCCACACTTCAATCTACCTACAAAAATATATCATTGTACGACACATCGTTCAGGAGATATGACGTCAAATACGGAGATGTGAAAAAAACTGCCGCATCATGCATGACGTTTTAATTTATTACTTCTTTGCTATTCAATCTGTTCGCAACACATTCGGCAGGCAGTAGGCAAATATACCACTGGATGTGCTTGCAAAATAATTTCGGCGTGCAGCACATTGTTCAGGAGATACGACGTCTTAAATGTTACACTTCCTGATAAAGGAAATGCAGAGCGAAATTCATTAGACAAACAGGTGAAATACGTGAACAAATACTGCGCGGGAAATACTTTAAATCTGTGTGAAACATACTTGACATGTGCATATGCGAGAAAAGCCACGGGAAAAAAACTCTTTCTAAATTCCTGGATCGATTGTAATCAAATTTGGTACACATATTAACCACAATCTGGAAAGAAACACTGTCGGTGTAATAACCACCAGCCTCCAGTTATGGCGAGCGTGATAACGTAGAGAGAGAAGGGAGGAGAAGGAGATGGACAGAAAGCGAGGGGGAAGGTGGAGATAGGCATAGACAGAAAGAAGAGAAGATGGTCGTAGAGATACAGGAGTAGGAAAATGGGCAGGGAGAGGGCACAGGAGGAGGTGGACCGAGAAAGGAAAGAGGAGGAGTGGATCGAGAAAGGAAAGAGGAGGAGTGGACAGAAAATGAGGGTTGAAGGAGATGGATAAATCAAATGGCTCTGAGCACTATGGGACTTAACATCTATGGTCATCAGTCCCCTAGAACTTAGAACTACTTAAACCTAACTAACCTAAGGACAGCACACAACACCCAGTCATCACGAGGCAGAGAAAATCCCTAACCCCGCCGGGAATCGAACCCGGGAACCCGGGCGTGGGAAGCGAGAACGCTACCGCACGACCACCAGCTGCGGACGGAGATGGATAGAGGGAGTGGTGGAGGTGGAGGTGATGGAGAGGTACAGGGGCTGATGGATAGAGCGAGGAGGGAGGAGAGATGGATAAAGGGAGAAGGGATGGGTAGAGAGACAGAGGAGGAGAACAAAGTGGGAACCAGGAGATGGAAAAACAGAGGAGGGAGGAGGAGTTAGATTGAACATTAGAAAAAATAGATAGCCAGACAAAGCCGGTTTTAATCATCACCTCTAAAACACGAAAACCTTTTCTTTTTTTTTTTTGCAGGTAGTACGTGATTGCAACCCTGGCATACTTTTAACTTCTCTTGATAGTAACATGGCACGCGGTTACTGCAGCTAAAACCAAAACGGTGCAGTCAGTTTCCAATTTATTAGTGAGCTTTTGGCACTCACGTCATTGAAAGGAAATTAAAAAAAAGCGGTGGAACGTAAATTTTTCTAGGCGGCAATCAACTTTTGTCTACCCCTGGTATTGCTTACGAAATTAGTCGCGTTCAAATTGAACACAGTACTTATGAGTTCTGGTTCTTACGTTAATAATCACATGTGCCCCGATCCACCAACCCGAGTGAAATTGAGGCTCACCACGCACTTGCACTCCAGTGGAATAATTTACGGTTCATGTACAACAGGGCATAGGTGACGGCAGTTTCACGTCATTTAACTTTAGAAGTTCATATTTGTAGATAAGGCAACAAAAGCGTTATTTGTGGGCCAACTGTGTATCATCAGAGCTCTTCCGAATATCATGTCAAATACGGTCGGACATGTCAACCGGTGGACTATCGTTTAGCCATAAAAGTGACGAAGCAACACAGCTTCAGTGAAACAAAAAAAATTTTGAACTAGCAGTACTTGGTGTTAAGTCAGATAGTTTAAAAATATCCAGAGCTCACGCCACCATTAATTGCAGTAACTGACTGCAACACGCGATGAGAACGAGAAATCGACCAAATGGTTTCAGTGTGATCCAATTAGCAGTACCGGCAAAGAGTAGCTGTCAGCATGGGAAATTTAACTGTGAAAAGGATTTCCTGATGAATTCAATGTAATATTCTATGTTCTTTCTATTTATACCATCGCCGTCAAAGTTGCCACGTTCACACTCCAGTGGTATCTGTACATGCTGTGCTTAGATGGCCACTTATACAGACTTTTCAGCTACTCCTACCCATGGGTTTTGTGTAGTCCACAGTGTGTGTGCGAACTCCTAAGCGACCAAACAGCTAAGGTCATCGGTCCATAGACTTACACACTACCTAAACTAACTTGCGCTAGGGACAACACACACACCCAAGCCCGAGAGAGGATTCAAACCTCCGGCGGAAGGGCAATCCACAATGCCTTCGAATACCATGTACCAGATTTTCGTATTCTCTCACTCGCTTCTTGAAAACTTTTAGTTCTACAAGAAAAATGAACGGGAATTCCTGTCTTGGAAATTTATTGTAGTTAAATTTTGTGTGGGATACCTTTCCGATAGAGCCCGTTGTTTTCGAGTTACTAAAGAAAACCGCGTTTTAAGGTCATCATGGGGCGTTTGTCTTCAATTCGGACACTGTGACCGATTCCAGTACAGAATTTAACTAAATTAAATTTACTACATAAATGTCACGTTCATTTTTTCTGTAGGACAAATAGTTTGCACCTAGTGACCTAGAGACTATGGAGATTTGGTTTTCAACGACCGAGGTAGTGCAGTGTTTAGCACTTTGGATTCGCATTTGGGAGGACGACGGTTCAAAGCCGCGTCCGGCCACCTTGATTTCGGTTTTCCGTGATGTCCCAGAATCGTTTAAGGCAAATGCCGGAATGGTTCCTTTGAAAAGGCACGGTTGACTTCTTTTCCATCCTTCCCTAATACGAGCTTGTGATCCGTTCCTAATGACCTCGTTGTCGACGGGACGACAAACACTAGTCTCCTCCTCAACATGGTTTTCGAAGGCATTGCGGGCTGCATGAAACAAATAGGTCGGAGCAGCTGAATCTCCCTGTTTACCTACAAGCTGGATAAGCACGCGTCACAAGGCATCTGGTGCAATCTTCTTGTTCGATAACGTGACATAAGCATTAGAAATATACAGGTTGTTAAAATTTGAACAATTTTCCATCTTAAGGGCTGGTGCGAGGCACCTGTGTGCCTGGCTTGCAAAAGCAAAAGCCAGTTCCGAGACAGTATTTTTAGCGGCATAGCCAACCGCTGTGGCCGAGCGGTTCTACGCGCTTCGGTCGCAGGTTCGAATCCTGCCTCGGGCATGGATGTGTGTGATGTCCTTAGGTTAGTTAGGTTTAAGTAGTTCTAGGAGACTGATGACCTCAGATGTTAAGTCCCATAGTGCTCAGGGCCATTTGAACCACTTTTTAGCGGCACCTTGTCGACCGATCCATAACAAATCAGCCACAGAAAGCATAGTGCTTGAGGACTAATCTTACGGATGAAGAGTCAAATCGAATGAAAATCGCGATAAGGCAAACAGGGCTAGAGCATATACCTATACTAACTTACGCTACGAACAGAACACACACACACACACACACTCATGCCCGAGGGAGGACCCGAACCTCGTCCGGGAGGGGCCTCGAAATCCGTGCATGGCGCATCAAATCACGCGTGCAAACTGCGCGGCTCGTCGCGGAAAGGTACAATGTTATTACTCAAGATAAGCCCTGAGGAAGAAAAAGCAGGCAAACGACGAACGAATTATCTGAATGGAATGTAAATAAATAGGTTCGATGAACAACTAAAGAGACGCAAATGCTTACAATTTCATAAAAATTTGGTGATTTATTCAAGAGAACGATATTCACAACATGAGCAAGTCAATAACTTGTTTGTCCATCTCTGCCCCTTATGCAAGCACTTATTCGGCTTGGCCACTCACTAACAGAGTTTTTGGATGTCCATCAATAGCTGTCCAATTGGTGTGGTAGGTCGTCAAAACCACGAGCTTGTAGGAGCGACCAACTCATAATGCTCCCCATTGCTGGTCGTCGGGGCTCAGTTCGAAGAGGGACTCATCATTGATGACAATTCTATTCCAGTCAGTATGAGATCCCAGGCCGAAGACATGTCTTGAGACGCCTCGGACTGCGGTGGAATAATAACGTGACTATCATCCGCCATGCAGCTCGTACAATAGTAAGGGCCGTATGTAGACGATGTTCAACGTTCCATTTTGTTGCCCTTCGAGGCAAGCCATCCTGGGCTTACATTTCAGCAAGACAATGCCAGCCGGCACGCGGCGTGGGTTTTCTACTACTTGTTTTGGTCCTTGCCAAACCCTACCTTGGCCAGCTAAGTCCGGAGCATTTGGGTTCAGCCGTCGAGCCAACTCGGGGTTTGGTGGATCTGTCGCACCAACTGGACAGATTTGGCACGGTATCCCCTGAGGGATCATCCAACAATTCTGAAAGTTTCTGCATGGACGAATAACTGCTTGACTGAGCGCCAGATGTGGACCAACGCTTTACTAACTTGTTCAATTTATGCATTTGTATCACCAATTCTTTCTGAAATTCGTATTACTTGTTCGTCTATACATGTGCATCACATGCAGCGATTTCCGGCGCATTCGGATAATTCCTTCGTGATGAGTCTTGTTTTCTGTCTTAGGGTGTATCTTGCTTGAATACAAACTACCGTAGGTACTTACTAACGAAGAGCTGGTGCAGATGAGTTGTATAAGATAAATATTTTTTAGAAAGTACGAAATTTAGTACCTGTGGTATTACTAACGTTAAGTATTTCAGACTGGGCGAAGTCACCATGTTTATGTAAGTAAATTACATAAAGTTGTAGTTTCGCTCTCGATTATATTTTCTTTTAATTTAAAATTGTACAAATGACGGAGAGAGCAATGTAAAGTACACGTTTTCGTCCATACTGACGTAACCACGTCAATCTTTGGATATATGTTTAACTACCTAAGTGCACTGCCTTGCTAATATGTTTTTGGTTTATTAGATATCCTTAAAACTAAATAGTACGTATTCATTTTCTTCAGCAGTTTTTATCGAAAGAACAAAAACAGCCAAAGAAGACGCATTGTCCTCTTTCTATATCGACATACTAATTTCAAGCAACTGAAAAGGTAATAAAGCATGTTCATTTATTGTGTTTAGCGTAAGGGATGTGTTCGTGCCTTCGCAAAGTGACTAAAAATATAAGCTTCTCAAGCCTCTAATTGAGTTCGTAGCCTGTCCTTTTCTATTACTGCTAAGGGCAAGTATTTTTTTTTATATTTATAACGGCTGGTTTCATTTATGAACTTCGGCCATCTGCTGATTAGTGTTGTGGCATACGAATCCGCAAAACACAAAGTTGCAGGCGTTCTCATACGCTAATGTCGCAGCGCCGCACTGGACAATGCTGTCGCTCATACATGAATTGTTCATCTCTAAATGAAACAGTGATGTCGATCAGATATGAGAAAAAGGAGAAAGAGTAATGCTTCGATCAAAGCCTCTCGAAATCGACTGTTATGTCGTATCTCGCAAAACATTCTCTTTAATAATTGCTTTGATTTTCCATCTGAATTTTAAATTCTCTACAACCTCTCTTCATTTCTCCATTTGGCGTCAAGAATAGAAATTCATTACATAGTTTTCAGGTATGGATCCCTTTTGGGAAGAAGCAGGTCTACTTTTAACTACTTCAGGTAACCTGCAGTGCAGCGCGGAGAAAAATCACATGATAATAAGTCAGGAATGGGTAGGTGGTGTCAAAATTTTCTGGATTATCACAGGTCAGAAATATGGAGCAACGGTCGTAAAATGACAATGAATTAGCTACGAGTGCGCGGAGGGCGCGCGTTTAATTAATTTTTCCAACTGAAACTCTTTTATGTTTAAATAGTGCTCTCACTAATCAAATTAACTGAGGATAATGGTTTCAGCTGAACGCTCAAAGCCAGGCGAACTTAAAATTTCTATCTATGGCTGGTTAAATTAGGTGTGGTTTTTATGTTGTGTTTACTGTGTAAGGCTTCGCTATTAAATCAACTATGCAAAAAATACTCCAATGCCATAAATTTTTTGAGACAACGAAGTATTTTGCAGAACACCACTGTAGCAAATAGTTGACATGTGGTACTGTAAGGTGCAGCGTTATTAACGATGACATCTAAAGGTCACATGTTTAATTTTTTGGTGATGTACACAGGCAACGAATGAAGATTTATTCTAACAAATACTGTAGTAATTGCTCAGTGAGGCGATGTTGGAACAGAAATCAGAAATTAAATTTTAAGTACTTTTATTTCGTCAATGACCCTTCTTTTACGGAAAACTTGACGTAGAACAGATGTTTGACGGACAAAAATGTACGGTTACATACACCCAGACACGTTTGCTTATCGAAAAAACTTCTGTGTGCTCGTCGCTGACTGACTGTCGTTTTATGGCAGTAACCTCAGATAGACGGACATCACACGGTCACTGGTTATTTGAAACAATTTGTTCGCTTCGACTGACACCCCTCCGTTCTGCTGGTGCTAATGCCGTGGTTTTTCTACACCCTATACAGGGTATCCCAGGAGGAACCGTCAATATTCAGGGATATGACAGGAACGATCGTTCGTTGCAGAAAAGTCTTGTAAACATCGACTGTAAAATGCACGCTTTTGGAGCTCCGAGCAGTTGTTCAGTAGAATAGATGTGCTTCACAGTAGCGTAGATGAGCAAGTGCTCATATCTCTTAAGGTACGCATTTTGGAACTCATGAGTATTAGACATTTTTGCTTCGAATGCCAATGTTCGGCGTAACAGTGGAGAGTTTGTCGCTCACCTGTGATCTCGTCTCCCGTGGCGGCAGAGCAGCGGCGGCAGTAGCAGCAGAAGACAACAGCTGCGGTGGGCGTCTGCGGCACTAATGAACAGGTGTCTGTGGCAACAGCAAGGACGCGGGCCGGGCTCACATAATCCCAGCCGGAACGGCACGGAGAGCTCCGCCTCCCCAAATCCAGATCTGTGTCAATAATTGACGACTTGCGGGGTGCCGCTGCGCCCAACAACTGGTAAATATTAACAGCAATGGTGGAGCGTTAGCGTAAAGCAAAAACAGGAAGCTGGCCATGCAAAAACTGCGATGTAAGCGCTTTATATGGCGACACACGGGAACCGAAACTGCCGTAAGAAGACGGCGGCTCGTTTCTCGCACACTTGGCAGGTGGCGTTTCTGTCTTAGCTGAGGGTGAACCATAAGAGTTCCGACCGGTCTTAGAAAGGACTACGACAAAGTCGTTGCTGAATTTAGCGCTTCACCCTGGTGTGTGAGTAGCTTATGCTCATAAAACTTCACACGAAATCAGAACGGAAGTAACGGTGGTGCACATACGTATACAGCACCGTTTACTGCGTCAGTCATTTGTTAAATTTCCACTAGGCGTTTCGGTTGTGGTAGCGACCATATCCCTGGAACGCACAAGATCAAACTTTGGTGACCAACAGAGCAACGAACCGTCCAAAATGTTCATGCAAATTATTTTTAAAATAAATATACTGTCGCGCAATGTAATCATGTTATTTAAATGAATATTAACAGGGCTGCACCAACTGAGCATGAAACAAATGGGTACCAAATCCTTCACAAAGACATATCAATGGGAGGAGGGAGCATCTGGCAATAAATGGAAACGAATTATTATCTTTAAACTTGAAATTTACCCACTGATATTTATAAACAACCACTGACAAGCGGAAAAGGGGTTATAAGAGTAAAGTATAACCTTGGCATAGGTGATCGGGGAGAATAAAACACAGTTATGTTAATAATTCGTGGTCTCAGTGAGTGACTGCGTAAGTACAAGGAAAGATAGGAGCGAACACCATAGAACTGCCAGAATGCACGTCGATAGCCACAAGCTAGATACGCGATTAGACATGCACTCATCTCCCGAGGAGAGCACATTAACCTCAGTCTGAACGACGTTGACGAGTGTGATGCTGGGTTTTCTTAGCACAGCACGTGGAACGTGAATAAGGTGGAAGATGCAATAGTGGCTGGAGAATACGTCTTCTGCTCTCTCTTTGTACTCTGTGCTTCAATATGGACATTCTTCCTGCAGAAGATGAGCTCGTCTCATCAGTCATCTTCCCTATCCTAAACCGAACTCTACAGGGTCGTCCATTGATAGTGACCGGGCCAAATATCTCACGAAATAAGCATCAAACGAAAAAACTACAAGGAACGAAACTCGTCTATTTTGAAGGGGGAAACCAGAAGGCGCTATGGTTGGCCCGCTAGATGGCGCTGCCATAGGTCAAACTGAAATCAACTGCGTTTTTTTAAATAGGAACCCCCATTTTTATTACATATTCATGTAGTACGTAAAGAAATATGAATGTTTTAGTTGGACCACTTTTTTCGCTTTGTGATAGATGGCGCTGTAATAGTCACAAACGTATAAGTACTTGGTATCACGTAACATTCCCCCAGTGCGGACGGTATTTGCTTCGTGATACATTACCCATGTTAAAATGGACCGTTTACCAATTGCGGAAAAGGTCGATATCGTGTTGATGTATGGCTATTGTGATCAAAATGCCCAACGGGCGTGTGCTATGTATTCTGCTCGGTATCCTGGACGACATCATCCAAGTGTCCGGACCGTTCACCGGATAGTTACGTTATTTAAGGAAACAGAAAGTGTTCAGCCACATGTTAAACGTCAACCACGATCTCCAACAAATGATTATGCCCTAGTAGGTGTTTTAGCTGCTGTCGCGGCTAATCCGCATGTCGGTAGCAGGCAAATTGCGCGAGATCGGGAATCTCAAAAACGTCGGTGTTCAGAATGCTACATTAACATTGATTGCAAGCGTACCATATTTCTATGCACCAGGATTTGCATGGCGATGACTTTGAACGTCGTGTACAGTTCTGCCACTGGGCACAAGAGAAATGACGGGACGATGACAGATTTTTTGCGCGCGTTCTATTTAGCGACCAACAGTGGTAACGTAAACCGGCATAATATGCACTATTGGGCAACGGATAATCTACGATGGCTGCGACAAGTGGAACATCAGCGACCTTGACGGGTTAATGTATGGTGAAGCATTATGGGAGGAAGGGCAATTGGCCCCCATTTTATCGATGGCAATCTGAATGGTTGAATGTATTCTGATTTCCTACGTAATCTTCTACCGATGTTACTACAAGATGTTTCACTGCATGACAGAATGGCGGTGTACTTCCAACACGATGGATGTTCGGCACATAGCTCGCGTGCGGTTGAAGCGGTATTGAATAGCATATTTCATGACAGGTGGATTGGTCGTCGGAGCTCCATACCATGACCCGCACGTTCACCGGATCTGACGTCCCGGATTTCTTTCTGTGGGGAAAGTTGAAGGATATTTGCTATCGTGATCCACCGACAACGCCTGACAACATGCGTCAGCGCATTGTCAATGCGTGTGTGAATATTACGGAAGGCGAATTACTCTTTGTTGAGAGGAATGTCGTTACACGTATTGCCAAATGCATTGAGGTTGACGGATATCATTTTTAGCATTTATTGCATTAATGTGGTATTTACAGGTAATCACGCTGTAACAGCATGCGTTCTTAGAAACGATAACTTCACAAATGTACATGTATCACATTGGAACAACCGAAATAAAACTTCAAACGTACCTACGCACTGTATTTTAATTTAAAAAACCTACCTGTTACCAACTGTTCGTCTACAATTGTGAGCCATATGTTTGTGACTATTACAGCACCATCTATCAAAAAGCGGAAAAAGTGGTCCAACTTAAACATTCATAATTCTTTTCGTACTACACGAATACGTATAAAAAATGGGGGTTGCTATTTTAAAAAAAACGCAGTTGATATCCGTTTGACCTATGGCAGTACCATCTAGCGGGCTAACCATAGCGCCATCTGGTTTCCCCCTTCAAGGTAAACAAGTTTCGTTCTTTGTAGTTTTTTTCGTTTGACGCTTGTTTCGTGAGATATTTGGCCCTGTCACTATCATTGGACCACGCTGTATACTCTCCAAAAGCCGAAAGTGAAGTGTGCTTTACAGATGCCAAACCGAAGTGTGTTCTCCAAGAGCGATCTTCGCTGCCCACTGAGCGCGGAGATTCCGAGTTCCTATAAAAGAAAAATATCTACCAGCGCTCAACAATGACGTACTCTTTTCTGTCGTATCATACCTCGATCAGTCGTTCAGAGGCGGGCTGCCGGAGCCAGGAGAATTGATTCAAATTGCTTTGAACACTATGGTACTTAACCTCTGAGGTCATCAGTTCCCTAGTACTTAGAACTACTTAAACCTAACTAACATAAGGACATCACACACATCCATGCCCGAGGCAGGATTCGAACCTGCGACCGTAGCGGTGACGCGGTTTCAGACTGTAGCGCCTAGAACCGCTCGGCCACTCCGTCCGGCCCAGGAGGATTCTCCCACTCCTTGACGTGATTCTGAAACTGACGAATGGAATACTCTTTCCATAGGCACAGGTGGAAAGTACGGGCTGTCCTCAAAATGACAGTCTTGTCCAATCAGATGGTTGTATTCTGAAAGTACAAATTGAACGTTACTCCGAAGCATCATAACGAAAATCCACACGCTTAAGGGAAGCCACACCTGTCTACAGATCTCTTATCTAGTTAAAAGGTTTCAGCGAAGAAATCTGTTTCTTTCTACAGAAAGCACGTGGTCCACACCCTCCTGGAGAGAGATTTGCAGAGCCCTTCCTAGAGTCCAAAAGTTTTATAGCAGCAAATTCCTCTTAATAGAACACTTATCGCACACATTCAACTTGTAAGCTATCAAGTCTTGGAAACTCCACTAACTATGTAGGAAAAGGAGAAAAACAAGCAGTGGAGAGAAAACAGCCACCGGAAATGCTAAGCCAGATCTGCAATTACGGAGCAGTGTAACCGAACGGGTACTTCATCAAGGGAATTGGTATATCATCCTCTGAAATATGTTAGTGCAAGGACGCCCGTACGATAGTTTGCAGAGGGGGGGGGGCGACGAACTATATCTGGAAGTATGGAGTATTTTCAATATTTTGAGAGACGAATGGCGACATGAAAGTTGCCATAAAAAATGTCCAGTACGACCTTGTTGATAACCAACATAATATCGACTTTCAAACTACTGTCTTGGAAGAGAAGTACCTGACTACATTATATTTTTTCCTTTTTCTGAGAGTTCGTGTAGGACTGCAACAACCGCCATCCCTCCGTCCCCGCCGCCCCTACTCACCAGGCATTGAGAGAAAAATAGCCACGTCATAATACCATCATCTTCACGCTGACAATTGTGTTGTTACATTACAGGTGTTAGCGTAGGTCACAGACACTTGTTCACAGCAGCAGACCAAGTGTAAAGCAGTTTTCTTTTTCGTCTTTTCCTGCTGATAAAACTAGTTTTCCAGAAGAAGCGACACTGAAATGAAAAAAAAAAAAAAACCTGAATTTCTCAGAGAAAAGTGAATTACGAGGGAAGTAGAGTCGGAAAGATGCTACTTAATGGTATTTACTACACGTTCTCTTCACCGTACATTATAGTTACACTATTGTCTCTCACAAAGATGAGATATGCTACGTTTACATTGAATATAAAGAGAATTGAAAGGTGGAATTACTGTTGTTTGGTTGTTAAATTTAATGTACATCACAATTCAGTAATTATATTAGTTGGTCGCATGCAGAGGAAGACAGGATAGAATAGCAGTCACATTTTTTCTTTTTGCCTTGACCAGGGCTGATGCTTGCCGAGAAGTGGTCAGACTAGATCTGATACGCACTACAACTGTTGTCTGTGGGTTTCACAGAGGAAGATGGTTCCGTTATTTTTTAGTCACATTTTATTTTTTTTTTTAGTAAAATTTCATTTTCATTCGTGGCATGCAAGATAATTCAGTTACACTACTCTTTCTACCTCACTTGTAAATAGAGTAACACCTGTTTACAACATCAACGTTTAAACAACATCTTTTGGCAGAAAAACGAAGCTTCTTGGTGTTTCTTTCGATTTGATAGCTTATCTGTAAACCAGTAATGAAAACATGGCGTTCTGCCGTAAAAGTAACCACAATACTCGTCGGGAAAAGTGTCCATGGCGTTTACCCCAATGACAGTTTTTACTTCCATATATCAATAATACAGATCAAACTGGATTCTAAACCCTTTGCCGAGCGGTTCTAGGCGCTAAAGTCTGGAACCGTACTACCGCTACGGTCGCAGGTTCGAATCCTGCCTCGGGCATGGATGTGTGTGATGTCCTTAGGTTAGTTAGGTTTAAATAGTTCTAAGTTCTAGGGGACTGATGACCTCAGAAGTTAAGTCCCATAGTGCTCAGAGCCATTTGCACCGTTTTTGAAACCCTTTCGTGTACACAGCTGTCATCCGTCATTCTACACTCCTGGAAACTGAAATAAGAACACCGTGAATTCATTGTCCCAGGAAGGAGAAACTTTATTGACACATTCCTGGGGTCAGATTCATCACATGATCACACTGACAGAACCACAGGCACATAGACACAGGCAACAGAGCATGCACAATGTCGGCACTAGTACAGTGTATATCCACCTTTCGCAGCAATGCAGGCTGCTATTCTCCCATGGAGACGATCGTAGAGATGCTGGATGTAGTCCTGTGGAACGGCTTGCCATGCCATTTCCACCTGGCGCCTCAGTTGGACCAGCGTTCGTGCTGGACGTGCAGACCGCGTGAGACGACGCTTCATCCAGTCCCAAACATGCTCAATGGGGGACAGATCCGGAGATCTTGCTGGCCAGGGTAGTTGACTTACACCTTCTAGAGCACGTTGGGTGGCACGGGATACATGCGGACGTGCATTGTCCTGTTGGAACAGCAAGTTCCCTTGGCGGTCTAGGAATGGTAGAACGATGGGTTCGATGACGGTTTGGATGTACCGTGCACTATTCAGTGTCCCCTCGACGATCGCCAGTGGTGTACGGCCAGTGTAGGAGATCGCTCCCCACACCATGATGCCGGGTGTTGGCCCTGTGTGCCTCGGTCGTATGCAGTCCTGATTGTGGCGCTCACCTGCACGGCGCCAAACACGCATACGACCATCATTGGCACCAAGGCAGAAGCGACTCTCATCGCTGAAGACGACACGTCTCCATTCGTCCCTCCATTCACGCCTGTCGCGACACCACTGGAGGCGGGCTGCACGATGTTGGGGCGTGAGCGGAAGACGGCCTAACGGTGTGCGGGACCGTAGTCCAGCTTCATGGAGACGGTTGCGAATGGTCCTCGCCGATACCCCAGGAGCAACAGTGTCCCTAATTTGCTGGGAAGTGGCGGTGCGGTCCCCTACGGCACTGCGTAGGATCCTACGGTCTTGGCGTGCATCCGTGCGTCGCTGCGGTCCGGTCCCAGGTCGACGGGCACGTGCACCTTCCGCCGACCACTGGCGACAACATCGATGTACTGTGGAGACCTCACGCCCCACGTGTTGAGCAATTCGGCGGTACGTCCACCCGGCCTCCCGCATGCCCACTATACGCCCTCGCTCAAAGTCCGTCAACTGCACATACGGTTCACGTCCACGCTGTCGCGGCATGCTACCAGTGTTAAAGACTGCGATGGAGCTCCGTATGCCACGGCAAACTGGCTGACACTGACGGCGGCGGTGCACAAATGCTGCGCAGCTAGCGCCATTCGACGGCCAACACCGCGGTTCCTGGTGTGTCCGCTGTGCCGTGCGTGTGATCATTGCTTGTACAGCCCTCTCGCAGTGTCCGGAGCAAGTATGGTGGGTCTGACACACCGGTGTCAATGTGTTCTTTTTTCCATTTCCAGGAGTGTATATCCCTTTGACACAGAACTGGGTTAATTAATTTATATTATTTAAAACTATCTCAGTTTTTATGTATTTAGCCTGATACAAAAATCCTATTGGAAACGGTCTGCTGCAGCCGTTTGGCGTTGTTTCAGATACTAGGATATCAAGATGCCTACAAAATATGTCCGGAAATTAGAGCAACAAATATTGGATCCTGTTACCGTGGCATCTTTAGAAAATTCATGCAGTTCCTACACGTTATTTTCCCTTAAAAAAATTTGGACGCGCGCGGTAGCCGAGCGGCCTCAGGCGCCTTTCCACGGTTCGCGTGGCATCCCCCGTCGGAGGTTCGAGTCCTACCTCGGGCATGGGTGTGTGTGTTGTACTTAGCGTAAGTTACTTTAAGTACTGTGTAAGCCTAGGGACCGATGATGTCAGCAGTTTGGTCCCATAGAAACTTTCCAAAAATTAAAAAAAGATTGATGTCATACCTTATAACATGTAGTTTCGCAATATGTGAGCACCAAGCTCCTATCAGTGGCCAAGGGATTTGGTGAAAAGTCAGTTTCCATTAGAGCCGCCATTTTACCCCAGGCCGGCCGGAGTAGCCGAGCGTTTCTAGGCGCTACAGTCTGGAACCGCGCGACCGGTGCACTCGCAGGTTCGAATCCTGCCTCGGGCATGGATGTGTGTGATGTCCTTAGGTTGGTTAGGTTTAAGTAGTTCTAAGTTCTAGGGGAGTGATGACCTCAGAAGTTAAGTTCCATCGTGCTCAGAGCCGTTTTACACCACCTATCTTGCCTTACTAAATGTCCACAGCTCGTGGTCGTGCGGTAGCATTCTCGCTTCCCGCGCACGGGTTCCCGGGTTCTATTCCGGGCGGGGTTAGGGATTTTCTCTGCCTCGTGATGACTGGGTGTTGTGTGATGTCCTTAGGTTAGTTAGGTTCAAGTAGTTCTAAGTTCTAGGGGACTGATGACCATAGATGTTAAGTCCCATAGTGCTCAGAGCCAACATTACTAAATTATGAGTCAACTGCACCACGAAAAACTAAAAATCTACTGTTGCAGGTGCAAGAGTTGGGTTATTTACATTCTTACAATAACAAAAGTTTTTACTTATACATTACTTGTTTATATTTCTTAAGCTGTTCCTTTTGGCACAGGGATGAATTAAAATAAATCAACGTATGTACTTTATGTGTGCTCTACATTATACCAGGAATGTAACAAGACGATTCTCCATGTGAAGATGTTTGTATAAACAATCGAAGCACGTAGTGGAAAATAAACGAGTGACTGATGCTGTAAAATGTTACTGTTTATCAACAAAGGCTGTACTTCGTAGGTGAAGTATTCAATGGTAGTGGAACAGCTGATCTGTTCGGATATTATAGCTCGAATTCAGTATGGCAACTGGCTATTGTAGATTCTGTACGATGAAAAATATGATGCTGAAAATTTCTTTTTCTTGAATTATGATGAACAATCAGAGCACTCGTTATTCTAGTTTTAAAAGTCCTTACCATTTAATGGACAGCCACTGCACGATGTGACAAACGGAGTGCGGCGTGCAAATAGTGCAAGGCGACTTATGGTAGCCATCTTTTTCGTGTAACCATAACTCCTGGTAAGTATGTGAACAACACATGGGGTGCGAAAAATATGGAAACACCAAAAACACATTACGACGCCTAATACGGGGTAGGAAAACGTTGGGATTCAAAACAGCTTCCACTCGCCTTGGATTGGATAAATACATGACCTGTATGGTTTTAGAGGGTCTTCTTCCTGCAGAATAGTGGCAACTTCAGGTAACCATGATGGAGGTGGATAGTGATCATGCACCCCTGTCCTAAGCAGACCACAAAGACTCAATAATATTGAGACCTGATGACTGTGGTGGCCAGGCGAGATACGGTAATTCATCCTCGCGTTCACAAAACCAGTCCATCACGATGCAAGCTGTGTGAACAGGGGCACTGTCGTCTTGAAACACAGCGACAACATTGGGGAAGAAACATTGTACTATAGGATGGACCTCATCATCCAAAATGGTCGCATCATACTTGGCAGTAATGGGACCCATGGAGTATCAAGATATGGCCACCCAAACCATTACCGAACCACCACCATGTTCCACTCGTGGCAGCACTCATGGCTTTTGAATTCCACCTAACCTGCAATACCAAGCTTATCTAGCTCTCTTCGTGTCGTTTTGGTACTGACGGTGTTCGCGAGCGCAACATTCAGTTCTGCAGTGAGTTTTGCACTTGTTGTCTTCTTATGTTTCGTCACAGACCACGATCCCTCAAATCACCCTTTCGTCTGCTTTATTGCATACCAGATGATGTTTTCCCGCTTTCCCTGTGTGCACTACGAAGGTTCAATACAGTGCCTCTTGAAAACCCAAACACTTCGGCTACCGTGCACGGGATATGATTTGCACAAGATTTGCTTGTGGAAGCAACAAGTTTTCCACATTACAAGACACTGAACTCCGAGATAATGCACTCACAGTTACACAGTACAATCTTCTGACCACAACTGACACTTGCAACGTATTAAGGTCATTGAACAGGTTCCATTCGTGGCCAAACACAGCAGCGCAACCTATATGCTTGGCTAAATGGTTCAAATGGTTCTGAGCACTCTTAACTTCTGAGGTCATTAGTCCCCTAGAACTTAGAACTACTTAAACCTAACTAAACTAAGGATATCACACACATCCATGCGCGAGGCAGGATTCGAACCTGCGACCGTAGCGGTCGCGCAGTTCCAGACTGAAGCGCCTAGAACCGCTCGGCCACACCGGCCGGCTAAGCTTGGCTAGCATTTGCATGTATGTTCAAGCATGAATTTCTCGGAGTATTTCCTTATTTTGTAACACCTCTGTATATATACTGATTCGACATCTACGACATCTAATGAAAAGACATTTTCCTACACTCCTGGAAATTGAAATAAGAGCACCGTGAATTCATTGTCCCAGGAAGGGGAAACTTTATTGACACATTCCTGGGGTCTGATACATCACATGATCACACTGACAGAACCACAGGCACATAGACACAGGCAACAGAGCATGCACAATGTCGGCACTAGTACAGTGTATATCCACCTTTCGCAGCAATGCAGGCTGCTATTCTCCCATGGAGACGATCGTAGAGATGCTGGATGTAGTCCTGTGGAACGGCTTGCCATGCCATTTCCACCTGGCGCCTCAGTTGGACCAGCGTTCGTGCTGGACGTGCAGACCGCGTGAGACGACGCTTCATCCAGTCCCAAACATGCTCAATGGGGGACAGATCCGGAGATCTTGCTGGCCAGGGTAGTTGACTTACACCTTCTAGAGCACGTTGGGTGGCACGGGATACATGCGGACCTGCATTGTCCTGTTGGAACAGCAAGTTCCCTTGGCGGTCTAGGAATGGTAGAACGATGGGTTCGATGACGGTTTGGATGTACCGTGCACTATTCAGTGTCCCCTCGACGATCACCAGTGGTGTACGGCCAGTGTAGGAGATCGCCGGGTGTTGGCCCTGTGTGCCTCGGTCGTATGCAGTCCTGATTGTGGCGCTCACCTGCACGGCGCCAAACACGCATACGACCATCATTGGCACCAAGGCAGAAGCGACTCTCATCGCTGAAGACGACACGTCTCCATTCGTCCCTCCATTCACGCCTGTCGCGACACCACTGGAGGTGGGCTGCACGATGTTGGGGCGTGAGCGGAAGACGGCCTAACGGTGTGCGGGACCGTAGCCCAGCTTCATGGAGACGGTTGCGAATGGTCCTCGCCGATACCCCAGGAGCAACAGTGTGCCTAATTTGCTGGGAAGTGGCGGTGCGGTCCCCTACGGCACTGCGTAGGATCCTACGGTCTTGGCGTGCATCCGTGCGTCGCTGCGGTCCGGTCCCAGGTCGACGGGCACGTGCACCTTCCGCCGACCACTGGCGACAACATCGATGTACTGTGGAGACCTCACGCCCCACGTGTTGAGCAATTCGGCGGTACGTCCACCCGGCCTCCCGCATGCCCACTATACGCCCTCGCTCAAAGTCCGTCAACTGCACATACGGTTCACGTCCACGCTGTCGCGGCATGCTACCAGTGTTAAAGACTGCGATGGAGCTCCGTATGCCACGGCAAACTGGCTGACACTGACGGCGGCGGTGCACAAATGCTGCGCAGCTAGCGCCATTCGACGGCCAACACCGCGGTTCCTGGTGTGTCCGCTGTGCCGTGCGTGTGATCATTGCTTGTACAGCCCTCTCGCAGTGTCCGGAGCAAGTATGGTGGGCCTGACACACCGGTGTCAATGTGTTCTTTTTTCCATTTCCAGGAGTGTATTTCACGCACAACAATGTAAGGGCACATAGCTCCAATGTCTCTATGAAGGTTTTGCCACATGTTTTTGGTGATAGAATGGTTCTAGTGATTTTATTGGACTTGTTTGCTTTGCAGAAACTGATACGCTCCGCTGTCCCAGCACAGAGCCATGGTGTATGCGGAAAACAGGGCTGCTTCGGACTACAGGTCCCGGGTTCAGCGCTTGTGTCGTATCTGAAGCTTCCTGTATCGCACCGTAACTAATGTTCAGTCTATATGCCTTTTCACTGAAGAAGTGGCGTGCTTTCAAAATATACAACGTATTCCAGGAAGAATGGTCAATATCCAGGGATACAACAGGAACGATCATTCGAAGCAAAAAAAGTCAAGTAAACATGGGCTCTAGAACGTATACCCTAAGAGCTATGACTAGTTCTTCATATTCGATACTGTGAAACTAAGCTCTTCTACTGCATGCCCCTTGTTTTCCATACTTTGGGAAGCGGTAGTATGGCCCAAAAAAGGAAAAAAGTTTCCGGTAAATATGTAGTCTAAAATGCATACCTTAAAAGTTATGAGCATTTGTTCATTAGAAGAGTTGTGTTTCAAAGTAGTATGTTTTCATAACTCGTAAGGTATTCATTTTAGAGCTCTTGTTTACTAGACACATTTTTCTTGTTTTGGTCTTGCTGCCACTTCGCAAAATATGGAAGAAAAGAACTTGCAGTAGAAGAGATTTGCTTCACACTATCGAAGATTAAGAATCGTTCAAAGCTTTAAAGGTATACGCTTTAGAACCCGTGTTTACTTTACTTTTTTGTTTCGAATGATCATTCCCGTCATATCCCTAGATATTGACCATTCCTCCTGGAAGCGCCAGTTACTAAGAATATTTTTTTTGTGCTCTTCAGCCCGAAAATTTGTTTCTCCATGCAAGCCTATCCTGAGCAACACTCTTCAAGCCTACATGACTTCCGCAGCCAACGTCGATTTAAACCTACATTCTGTATTCAGGCCTTTGTCTCCCGCTACAACTTTAGTCCCCATACTTCTTATCATCATTTAAAATTCCTACATGTTTCAGGATAAGTCGTATCACTCGATCCCATCTTTTCGTCAAATTGTGTCATAAATTTATTTCTTTCCAAATCAGGTTAAGTAACTCATCACAGCCCTCCCAGTTAGCCGAGCGGTCTATCGCACGGCTTTCCGGAGCGGGAAGGAGCGCCTGGTCCCCGGCACGAATCCGCCCGGTGGACTTGTGTACAGGTCCGGTGAGCCGGCCAGTCTGTGGATGGTTTTTAGGCGGTTTTCCATCTGCCTCGGTGAATGCGGGCTGTTTCCGCTTATTCCGTCTCAGATATCCTAAGTCGGCGATTGCTGCGCAAACAAGTTCTCCACGTACGCATACACAACAATTTCTCTACCACGCAAACATAGGGGTTACACTTCTCCGGTGTGAGACGTTCCCTGTGGGGCGGGAGCGCTCTGGGGGCCGAACAGCACAATAACCCTGGATTCGGTGTGGGGCGGCGGAGGGGTGAAGTGGACTGCGATAGTCGTCGTGGGGTTGTGGACCACTGTGGCTGCGGCGGGGACGGAGTCTCTCCGTCGTTTCTAGGTCCCCGGTTAACATACAGCATACAACCTCATCATACGTCATTCGGTCAACCCATCTAATTTTCAGCATTCCTCTATACCACCCTTGTCCGAACTACTGCCACACAATTCTGCACTCCAGACAAATACCTTCAGACAACACTTCTTAACACTTAAATTGATATTAGATGTTAATAAACTCCTCTTTTTCTGAAATGCTTTTCTTGCTATTGCTAGTCTTCATTTTATATCTTCCTTACTTCGGCCTTCATTACTTGTATTGAAGCCCAAATAGAAAAACTTAGTTGCTGCTGCTTCTAGTGTCTCATTTCTTAAACTAATTTTCTCAGTATCGCCGAATTTAATTCGACTGCATTATATTACCCTTGCTTTAGTTTTACTAATGTTCATCTCTGTCTGTATTACATAGTCATAGGCAAACCACAAAGGTTTTGTTTCTTCTCCCTGAACGTTAATGCCCTTTACGAATTTAATCTTTGTTTTATTTACAGCTTACTCAGTGTCCGAGGATAGAGTAATGTTGGTGATAGGCTACAACCCCCTTCTCAATTTTGGCTTTCCTTTCACGTGCTTCTACTCTTGTACCATCTGTCCGATTTCTGTACAAGTTGTAAATATCTTTTTGTTCGCTGTATTTTATTTCTGCCACTTTCACAATTTCATACAGTGTAGCCCTATCCATAGTGTCAAAAGTTTTCTCTAAATCTCCAAACGATATAAACGTAATTCGCCTTTTTTCAGCTTATGCTCTAAGGTAATTAGTAGGGTCAGTACTGTCTTGCGTGTTCCTGCATTTCTCCGAAAGCGGAACTGACCTCCTAGGCCGGTTTCTATCTGTTTTTTCCTTTTTTCTGTAAATAATTCCTGTCAGTATTTTGCAACCATTATTTAATAAACTTATTATTCGGAAGTATTCTCACATGTCAGCACTTGACTTGTTTGAAATTATAATTTTTACTTTCTTGTTGAAGGCTGAGGGTATTTTACATATGTCGTATGTGTTGCACACTAAATAGAATAATTTTTTCATAGCTAGCTCACCCATGGATCTAAAAGAATTAGCCTAGTGAAAGGGGAAGTTATCTTCGTTGGCTTTGTTTTTAAACTGGTGTAGTACACCTTTCGTTGCCACCATAGGTAATTCTGCAGATGATTCACTGAGAAACAAACCACTTTTTCTACCTGTGTTAGTGCAGTGGGGGGTATACAGGGTGTTTATAAATTAGTTACACATAAGTAACGTTTAATCTGATTTGATCCATTATAAATGGTTTTTGAAAGCCAGTGACTGTAGAAACAATAGGTATGTTTATAAATAAATAAATATTCTGCTACCAGTCACGATTTTTCTTTGTTTTACTTTTCGCACGACGCGTTTCGACAAATAATTCCCATTTTCAAGTGCGTTTTTTGTGTGTATTAAGCCGTTTCTTTTGATGTTGTCAGTGTGTGTGTGTCTGCTTCATTTAGTTGACTTTTACTGCAATACATAAGAAACACGCCATTTTTTAGTTGGGTATCAGTTCTTTTTGTGAAGTCAGTGGATAACTAAAATGTGTTTAGCAGTCAAAATGACGATGTGTAAAATCTTCACTGACTTCTGTAGTAGACTGTTATTGGAAGTTGTCTCAAAAAACCCAAAAGAAATTCTGGCCATCTGTAAAGTTAGTATGATAACGCTAACGGGTGACAAAAAAAATGGCTCTGAGCACTATGGGACTCAACTGCTGAGGTCATTAGTCCCCTAGAACTTAGAACTAGTTAAACCTAACTAACCTAAGGACATCACAAACATCCATGCCCGAGGCAGGATTCGAACCTGCGACCGTAGCGGTCTTGCGGTTCCAGACTGCAGCGCCTTTAACCGCACGGCCACTTCGGCCGGCTTAACGGGTGACACATGAAACTAAATTGAAAATAGTAACCCAAAAGAAGATATGCTATAGCCCATTTCCAAATACTCATTAACATACGAAGATAAAGAGGTACTGTCCCAGTTTCATTCTCGCGCTACTACAAAGATGAATTATACAGGGTGTAAGAGACCTAGATATACAAAATTAAAATTTTATTGTGTCTAAAAGAAATAAAAAGAAATACTTTTTGTATGTGATAAAATTGTCATGTGTGCACTGTATCTGCGTTAGGTATGTATTATGTGTTCCTTTGCATGCTGTGTGATTCTTTAGAGGAACAGATGCTGCTCACGAACAGAGAATTGAGATATTACTTTATTCTACGTATAATATCTAACAGAAAAATAGTGCGTAACTTTGTTGCTGTATTAGCAGTGGCAGTTCATAACAGTGTACTTTAGTTGTAGAAATACATACGAGGGCAGTTCAATAAGTAATGCAACACATTTTTTTTCTGAAACAGGGGTTGTTTTATTCAGCATTGAAATACACCAGGTTATTCCCCAATCTTTTAGCTACACAACACTATTTTTCAACGTAATCTCCATTCAATGCTACGGCCTTACGCCACCTTCAAATGAGGGCCTGTATACCTGCACGGTACCATTCCACTGGTCGATGTCGGAGCCAACGTCGTACTGCATCAATAACTTCTTCATCATCCGCATAATGCGTCCCACGAATTGCGTCCTTCATTGGGCCAAATATATGGAAATCCGACGGTGCGAGATCGGGGCTGTAGGATGCATGAGGAAGAACAGTCCACTGAAGTTTTGTGAGCTCCTCTCGGGTGCGAAGACTTATGTGAGGTCTTGCGTTGTCATGAAGAAGGAGAAGTTCGTTCTGATTTTTGTGCCTACGAACACGCTGAAGTCGTTTCTTCAATTTCTGAAGAGTAGCACAATACACTTCAGAGTTGATCGTTTGACCATGGGGAAGGACATCGAACAGAATAACCCCTTCAGCGTCCCAGAAGACTGTAACCATGACTTTACCGGCTGAGGGTATGGCTTTAAACTTTTTCTTGGTAGGGGAGTGGGTGTGGCGCCACTCCATTGATTGCCGTTTTGTTTCAGGTTCGAAGTGATGAACCCATGTTTCATCGCCTGTAACAATCTTTGACAAGAAATTGTCACCCTCAGCCACATGACGAGCAAGCAATTCCGCACAGATGGTTCTCCTTTGCTCTTTATGGTGTTCGGTTAGACAACGAGGGACCCAGCAGGACAAACCTTTGAATATCCCAACTGGTGAACAATTGTGACAGCACTACCAACAGAGATGTCAAGTTGAGCACTGAGTTGTTTGATGGTGATCCGTCGATCATCTCGAACGAGTGTGTTCGCACGCTCCGCCATTGCAGGAGTCACAGCTGTGCACGGCCGGCCCGCACGCGGGAGATCAGACAGTCTTGCTTGACCTTGCGGCGATGATGACACATGCTTTGCCCAACGACTCACCGTGCTTTTGTCCACTGCCAGATCACCGTAGACATTCTGCAAGCGCCTATGAATATCTGAGATGCCCTGGTTTTCCGCCAAAAGAAACTCGATCACTGCCCGTTGTTTGCAACGCACATCCGTTACAGACGCCATTTTAACAGCTCCGTACAGGGCTGCCGCCTGTCGGAAGTCAATGAAACTATACGAGACGAAGCGGGAATGTTTGAAAATATTCCACAAGAAATTTCTGGTTTTTTCAACCAAAATTGGCCGAGAAAAAAAATGTGTTGCATTACTTATTGAACTGCCCTCGTAGATAGAAAAGATTTATAAATTTGTAACTCTTCCATGTAATGTCTATTCAGAAGACGTCGAGCCCTCGCCGCTATGAAAGTCTGTAACTGTTATTCAGCTGGCTTAGTGCATAAACGTTCGAAATTAAATACACCCGACGCCGGAGCTCCGGAGAAGGGATGCTTGCATCTCATTCGCAGTGACGTAAGCGCTGGTGGCAGCGCTGTCGTGCCGCGGTGGCGGCTGTAGGAAACGAGGCGGCGTTAACTGGCAGCGCGGGTATTTCAAAGTGCGGCCGACCGGACGGCGGACGATACTACAGGATCTAAGGTCTTGGAGTTAGGGCTGTTCAGAGAAGGTAACCAATCTACTATCTTAAGAATATTATTTCAGGGATGTTGCTGAAAATGTCGTCTTCTCACGATACGCATAAACGGGATCTACATGTTAATGATTGTTTAATACTCTCTAAACAACCATATGTTTCATTATGACTGCAGCCTCAGCCAGGTCTGCAACCAGCACTTCTTTTCTGTCCGTGGTTCCCCGTATACCAAACGCTTCATTTTCCTTCCCTAGAAAAAAGAAAATATGTAGGATTGGTACAATAAATTTGCTTGAGACGAAAAAGCTTCTGTCCACAAGTGAGGGTGGAATTACGATGCAACACTCTTGTGAAACTCGACTTCCTCTTTTCTCGTACAATATCCTGCGAATCGTGGCGAGGAGCAGTTTGGCTTTAGACGGAATCCGGGCACCAGAGATGCAATAGGCCTCCTACGAATCTTGGGAGAAAGGTTTATTGAAAAAGGAAGAGACCTATACATGTGCTTCATTGACACTGTGGTTTACGATAATGATGACGACTATGATGACAGAAAAGAGAGTGGACTGGAAAACCAGAAAACTTGTAAACTCATTAGATCTTAATCAAAAAGCATCAGTTAAAGAGACAGGAGAAACTACAAACTGGAACAACCTCTACTTGGAAAATATGATTGGCCAATGCTGATTAGATGACAATTGAGTAGAAATTGGAGGAAGAAGAGTAGGGTGTTCGAGATTTGCTGATGACATGGTCCTTCTAGCCACAGGAGAGAAAGAATTACAGGATTTGGTGAACACTATTGAAGCTAACGGAAAAAAATATGGAATGAAAATTAACACAAAGGTAACAAAAGTACATGCCCTAGGAGGAAATAAAGAAATAAAAATTATGCTGAATGGAGAAATATTGGAACAGGTGCAAAATTTTAAGTATCTTGGAAGCAGGATAGACACCCACTGGAAGTGTACCACAGAAATTAAAACAAGAACAACAATGGCAAAAGCGGCATTTTATAAAAAAAAAGGAGAATTTTCTGCAGCGGTCTGGACAGAAAACTCAGGAAGAGATCCATAAAATGTCTTGTATGGAGAGTTCTTCTGTATGGCGCTGAAACATGAACTTTGAGGAAGAAAGACAGAGAAAGGCTGGAAGCTTTTGAGATGTGGACATGGCCGAGGATGGAAAGAATAAGTTGGATGGACAGAGTAAAAAATGAAGAGGTACTGAGAAGAATGGGAAAGACATTTACTAGATGTAATAAAAAGAAGAAAAAAATTGAATTGGGTATATATTAAGAAAGAATGACGGACTGATAACAATAGTTTTAGATGGTTATGTAGAGGGGAAAAGGAAGCGAAGAAGGAAGAGATTTCAGATACTGGATGACGTGATGGACGGTACAACATACAGCAGCTTTAAGAAGGAAGCAATGGATCGCAGAAAATGGAGAGGCAAAGGACTTGCTAATATAGCAGAAAACTGATGATGATGATGATCCTGCGAAACATAGATGGAGGCCAACAGGCAGATTATATACTCATACACTTCCGGAAAACTTAAGACACAATGCCCCACAGCAGACTGTTAATGAAAATACAAGAACACGGAACACCTTCTCAGATAATTATGTGGATGGTCGAGTTCTTCTTAAGTAATAGAATCCAGTACCTTAGCCTCGACAGCGAGTGTTCATCACAGACAAGTGTATTGTCAGGAGTGCCCCAGAGACGTGTAATAGGACCGCTATTATTTTCTATATGCATCTTTGATAAGACGGACAGGTTGAGCAACAATCTGCATGCGTTAGCCGATGACACTGTGTTGTACGGGAAGGAGATGTCGTTGAGTGACATACGCAGAATGTCTAGTTTGTGTGATAAGTGGCAGCTTGCTCTAAATATAGAAAAATGTAACTTTCTGCAGATGAGTAGGAAAAAGAATTCCGTAATGTTCGCATACAGCATTAGCAGTGTGCTGCTTGACACAGTCACGTCTAGTAAATATTTGGGGGTAACGACGTATAGCGATATGAAGTGGAACGGACGCCTTTGGACGGTGGCGGAGAAGGCGAACGTGTGATTCACCTGTAAATGAGACCACATGTAAAATAGTAGTGTACTGAGCGAGTGTTTGGGATCCCCACCAAGTCGGATTACAGGACGACAGCGAATCAATCCAGAGGAGGGTTGTTACCGCTAGGTTTAATCAACACGCGACTATTGTGGAGATGCTTCATGAACTGTAAATGGGAATCCTTGGAAGGAAAGAGACAATCTTTGCGGGAAACACTATCGGGAAGATTTACAGAACTGGCGTTTCAAGTTGACTACGAAACGAGTCTACTGCCGCCAGCGTAAATTTCGCGTAAAGACCACGAATTTAAGAGAAAGAGTAATCACGGCTCTATTTGTGTGTGGAACAGGAAAGAAAATGACTAGTAGTGATGCTAGGTACTCTCTGCCATTCACCATACGGTGGCTTGTAGAGTATGTAAATCTAAAATGTAGATTTCGGAAGAACGTTGTGATCACGGTCCTGCCGATCCAATAACTGACGAAAACAGTCTTCAATGTTCTCTCGCACGAACACCAAAGTCAGGTGGTGATGGAGCCATAATCATTGCCTTACTGCGTGCGTGACATTTTCCAGCATTTATGGTATTACTTCACAGCCAAAGATTCGGTAATGTCTTCCATCGAGCCTGTTAGGCAGAAGTTACAGCCCAATCAGATGGTTGTGAACAATACGAGCCTATAGATTTACTGTAAATCTCTATCGAGGGGGCAACACATGTGTTGCCTTAAAATTTTCCAACTCCCAGAAGTGGCTTAGTGAACGCTGAATATTCCGTCCAATGTGAGGCAGTCCCGTTAGTAAACTAAAAGCACGTATGAATGCCACAGATTTTTACCGTCTGGTGTAGATGCCATTGGCAGAATTCTAATTGCTGTGGGAAATTATCAGCTGGAAGGTCTTGTACCTTCTCATACCAGGATGGACGCGTGCCTGTCTTGTGCAGAACGCACTAGTCTTTGGCTATGTATCGTGTTCTGGTGTTGAGTTATCTTCAGTTCACTGTAACATAAGACACGAAGGAAGTAAAGTTATTAGATGCCAGTGGGCGTTAATTTTTATCAGTGGAGCAACTTGTAAATTTGTACCAGACCGGGATTCGAGACGGTGTCTCCTACTTACTAGGCAGATGCTCTGACCACTAAGCCATCCGGACGCAGTGATAACCACAGCGGCATGCACTACTCCAGCACCCCTCCCGTCAGACAAAAATTCTCAACTTATGCGACACGCTACTGATGTAGTTTCCCTGCTCACTACCCTCATTACTCGCGGCAGCTCCCCGATTCCTGTAAGAATTCGAGCATGGTGTGCATCTGCACTGAAAGAATCATTGGCCGTCATCGCCTTAATTATGTATGTGGTGTCTTTTATTTCAGACATGTTCGAAAGACCGTATAACGATAGAGCCTTCACCACAATTCATATGAGATGTCTGATATGACCATTTTTATGTGCATCCGGATGATTATCGGACAATTTATTGCTTCCTAGGGATTTTTTATGTGTTTCTGTGTGTATATCTTTCTGTCCAATTTGCTAATAATACTTGATATTCATTGTGAAAGCGAATAGAAGGTTCTCGAAAAACAAAATGGTTCAAATGGCTCTGAGCACTATGGGACTTAACATCTGTGGTCATCAGTCCCCTAGAACTTAGAACTACTTAAACCTAACTAACCTAAAGACATCACACACATCCATGCCCGAGGCAGGATTCGAACCTGCGACCGTAGCAGTCGCGCGGTTCCGGACTGAGCGCCTAGAACCGCTAGACCACCGCGGCCGGCCCTCGAAAAACATATTGTCATAATTATCAAGAGATTGTTGTCATTAACAAAATTACCTAAAAATGCTAAATTAAATGAATAATCAACAAATTGAATGAATAAATAAAAAGCAACAGATAATAAAATGCTGTGGAAGTTTTGGCATAGGATATTACTAGAATAGATTGTTACTCAAATATTGTATTTTATACCTTATTCGGCTGTAACATCAGTTTCTTTACATTTTGTAAATTTTAATTGTAACATTGAAATTGTACAAATTTAATAATGGACTATTTTGAAAGCTATTGTTAAAATTGTATATAAAGAGATTTTTCGATGCTGCGACAGTTCAGTTAAGTTTAGTGTAGTTCCGTTTTAGTCAAGTTAGTTGTTGTTGAGTGTGCTAGAGAGTCTGCTTGGAAGTCAAAGAGATCTGTGAAGTCTGCGTTTTGTTTACATGACGAGTGTGTAGTTCGGATGTCAATTAATGTGAATAAAATTCTTTTAGCATTAAAATTTCACATTCATTCATCATTGGACCAGGCAGAAGAAACTTAAGTAACATTCAACATGAATCGTTACAACCGGACACCACATATATCACTGTAACACATCTGCCTTAAACTGAAAAGTTGGACAATGCGAGATCTACCAGTCTGCTGTCGGTCTATTCTAAGACATCTGGTTCTTAAAGACGGCCCTCGACTCTTAGAAATGTGACATGAATTGTTCACCTCTGCCCTGGATACGTAAAGCGCGCTGCTTTTCGACAGCTGCATCATGCCTCCACATAAATGATGCACTATCAGCTTACTCTGTCAGAGTGTATTAGCCATCGGGAGACTGTACACATAAGTATAAATAATTATGTGTACATGACATAAACAATACTAACATCAATCTTTTAATTAAATTTAATTCTCCTCGAGACATTTGAGACTCGTTTTTATCTATGGTAATGAATTACCGAAGTGAATTAAAATTTGTGCAGCGGTCAGGGCTGAACGCAGTAAAACGATTTAGATAAGAAATCTGTATGGTGTAAAAATTGGCAATTGACCCTGGATAAAGAAAATTGTGAAGTTATTCACATGAGTACTAAAAGAAATCCGCTAAATTTCGATAACGCGATAAGTCACACAATTCTGAAGGTTGTAAATGCAACTAAATATTAGGGATTACAATTACAAATAACTTAAATTGGAAGGATCAAATAGACAATTTCTTGGGTAGAGCAAACCAAAGACTGCGATTCATTGGCAGAACACTTAGAAGGTGCAACAGGTCTACTAAAGAGACTGTTTACACTTCGCTTGTCCGCCATAAACTGGAGTATTGCATTGCGGTGTGGGATCCGCATCAGGTGGGACTGATGGATAACATCGAAAAAGTTCAAAGAAGGGAAGCTTGTTTTGTATTTCACGGAATAGGGGAGATAGTGACGCAGACACTATACGTGAATTGGAGTGGCAATCATTAAACCAAAGGCGTTTTTCGTTGCGACGAGTTCTTGTAATGAAATTTCAGTCACCAGTTCTTTCCTCCGATTGTGAAAACATTCTATTGGAACACACCTACATGGGGAGAAATGATCATCACGATAAAATAAGAGAAATCAGGGCTCGATCAGAAAAATCTGAGTGCTCGTTTTTCTCGCTTGCCTTTCGGGAGTGGAACGGTAGAGACAGATTGATGGTGGTTCACTGAACCCTCTGCCAGGCACTTTATTGTGAACTGCAGAGTAATGACATAGATGTAGATGGGAAGGGAAAAGATATGTGCGACATAACATATTTTGCACAAGGCATAGGAATTCAGGATCCGAACTTTTTGAAGCAGGTTAAGGGAACGCTGTTCACGTCCCGGGATTGCACCTTGTTTCATCTCCGTATCCGACTTCCAATTAAGTGTAGCCATTTGGAATGGATAACGATCAATTATGACTGTCAAAGATTTACGTAAATCGGCGACCGCCGCTCACGAAATGACAGCATTATCAAAACACCGAAATTCGTCGACCAAGGTTTGCTTTCATTTGTGCAGGAATCCAATGAAGCCTTGAGCGACGGAATCTCAGCAGGTGAATAGAGTAACACCATCACACTGTCTGTGTATGCGCCCACCGATATCGTCTCGCCTAAGAATGTCTATGCTTGTAACTGAGCGACGATCCTTTGAAGCAGTGGCTCAGGTGATAGCATAAATAACGACACTGAAAGCCGACTTCCTTGAGAAAAATCCATACGGATACTGATCGTGTTGTCAGTTGGCCATTGACAGCCACCGAAGCTTAGATACCCGCAAACAAATTATACAAGACTCTGTGCAAGTCAGTGTTGAACACAATGGCTTCAAGAACATGCAACAGGAATCCCTGATTGGCACCGCCGAATGCCCTGTCAAAATCCATAAAAATCCAAAGCACGAGAAACGGAAGTAACAGCAGCCACCGATACGACGTCATGAAATTATGTAAATCGGGCTCAGAATAGTGCGACCAGAAATACAAATTTGACTATCAGCAACAACTTTCTCCAGCAACACAGACAGCTGGCTATTAATCGTGCTCGCCAGTGTTTAAATTTAGTAAGCTAACTGGGCGGAATTATCGGATGCTGTATAACAAGAAATTTTAGTACAATTCGACCAACTTTAACGACTTGGGCACAAATCCTCTTCTCGGTATTTTGTTGAAAAGTAATGTAAAAGTAGTTTCCAACAAAGGCTAAACGAATGAACAAGAAATTTCAGAGTACGAATTGGCAGGCTACAATTCGCCTCAGCTATGCGAAATTTCGCAACAACCATGCACTGAGACAGCCGATTAGGGTTTAGCTTCCAGTTTTTTTAACCAAATGGTACATGACCCATCATCTACTACTGACAATTTACACTTTGTCGTTGCAAATCCAGTAAACCTGGATGTGGAAATCAATAATTCATCTTTGTTACAGTTGCTGCAAATCCTGAATAAAACCTGATAAGACACATGTAAAGCACTTGAAGAAATACAAAACAATCTCAGCAATTAGACCTAACACTGTATATAAGATTAACCAAAATCACTTAAGAGGCTTAAGGCCTGTCTATGCAGCCTTGAAACTGAACGAAGCAATTTAAACACAACTCAACAGAAACACGAACTAGAGTTGGCACATAAAACTATGGTCGTAGATGCACAGACGGTGGGCATGTGTGGGCAGAGCAGTAGTGGTGGGGCAACCGTTGTAGTAGAATTTGCGGAGCGCTGGAGGGGAGGTATCTTTCTAAACTGAAGAGTATGATCACATTTTTTGGAAACATTAAGTAGGGCTCCTTCACGACCACACTTTCATGGTGACCTTTCAAAACGATTATCACCTCAGCTTTGGTTAGTATCTTGAAGGAATTCCTCCGAAAATGAAGCGATTTATTTTCGCCTGGCATGCTAAACATTTGTTATGAGTGGCGGGTTTTGAGTAAAAACCTACACATTTCTCGTGTTGCTGTGTTAAATTTCCCTTTTTTAGCCAAAAAGCAGCAGAGGTTACACAGCCTGATTTGACTAATATGTTGTACAGACACAACTGCGAGAAAATTTTAAAACAAAGGTTTATTAAGTTTATTAAGGGAGGAACTGAGGAAAAGCTAGTTCAACACCTTACAAAAAAGCAAATCCTCAGTACAAATGTCCTGTCGTATTTTGTTCCAAAACCCACAGCATTTCTCTTTCCACCTACTATCAATGACCCTTAAAAGCTGAATTCTTTCGTCGTAAAGGTCTGTAGTTACTGGAATAAATGCTAAATATTGAAGTTCTGCATAATAATGATACGGCAAAATACTCTCCTCTTTGTGTGTTATCATTTGCGAAAATCTCATTTCGATATCTGTAACCGTTTGTGAAATATAAGGGATTTTGTGGCTATTTCACTCTGGCCTTACCGTTGGAATGGCGCGTTCGCAAATGAGTGTGCTACATTAGGTCAATTTTCTCGAGATTGGTGACAGATAAAAACCTGTACCAAAGTCTAAAGCAAAATTCAGTATGTAAACTAAATTTAATATGCAGCAATACATTATGTAATATGCACCAAACCCAAAATCATAAAGACCCCTATTTTTCATTGCAAACTTTTTCGAATTTCGCGCACTGTTTACTTGCACATAAATACCACAACAACTATGACCATTGATGAAATTACAGGCATGTCATCATAAGTCTGACATATAAAGCTAAAAGTAATGCAAAAATGAAATCGTTTGACCGAATAGTTTCTGTAAATCATTTGAGAAATTTTGCTGCGCGTGGTCCTCGACTCTGTCATCGTCGAAAGGTAGAAAACACTTGTCCGCCTCACCTTCCGAACAGACGAATGAACTCGTCCAGAGCTTTGGACGAAAATTTGTCACTACACACTGGCCACCGCATCCAGCGCGGGGTCTAAATGCTAACTCGAAATTAACTGACAGGAGTCTAAACAGTGAAAGAAATTCGCGCAACGGCAAAATAGAACAACCATCTAAAGAAATCAATATACAAGTCATACCCTGTACCATTACAGCTCATGGAGAGCAACAAATAGGACCTCGTGCTATCCCTACCCATGAAGAACACGATAAAACAGCGATCAGTACGAGTAACATAAGTAGAAACTTCACGAACTGAGAAACGTCGAACTCTGAAACACCACGCAGACGAACATCTAAGAATGATTAAACAATAGCTTGCACTTAGATGCTAGTGCGATGATTTTGCTTATTCTTATCTACATTTTGACATTTTCCGTGTTTTATGCATTCATGGCATATATGTGACCTTTTGCGAGAACACAGTTTCAGTCGCAGTTGAAACAGTGAACAGTCTCGGCGGCATATAAAAGAAGTTTTGCGACCAGGAAAGATTATAAACATTTTCATGCAGTCAAATTAGGCGATTGTTCTCGTGTACCAAAATACACTTACACACAAGGCAGTGAACAGTATGTATGCTATTATACTCATCTGAGCAAAATTAATACGAAAAGAAGAGACAATCAATTCAATATATTTCCCTACATTCAAAATAATGTAGGTAGGGGTTCATTATACATTTCTGTATGCATCGATTTGCGAACAATGCCTTCCCAAGTTGGGTGTTATTGTTTTTCAGTTTCTTGGTAACTTGTCTTCTCCCACTACCCCTTTTAGTAGATAAGTACAACGTAATTTCTCCACTACCGTAATGTAGTTATATTGAAAGCAATTTTAGTGATTTGTAAGGTATGATTACGAATCTGTCATATTGACCACAAAGTAGATTCTGATTCTGACGAAACTGAAAATTCCAATTACATTTAGTGATTATAAAACAATTTTACTAATTTAAAAATTTCTTTATGATCGTCCCAGGCACGTTAAACTGTAGAAAAAGAAAAAAATTACAGCAGTAGCCGTCACGAATTATAAAATAAAGATATAGTACCAGTTCTGATAAGAATATGGATTATTGAGAATATAGTTGTGCTGTGTAAATCGAAAATCAGTTTGTTAAATTGTAGTGAGATTGGTGAATTACATGTATATAAAGAATTTTCTAGCAGTTCAAGGAATATCTACGAGTTGTTAAAGATAATATCGAGTTGTATGGGGGAAAATATCAGTGTCTAAGGTAATATGTATTTTTGTTAAGATTTTCTTTTCACCGAAGGTATGTTAGCTTAGTAGTGTTATTTATCAAGTGTGATTGTGGAGTACTTCTCATGTATCGATTGATTAATAAAACTGGGCTAGGAGTATTTACTGTTATTAGTTACAAGATGTGAGGATATTATGTGATATGAGATTATGATGATGATGATGATGATGATGATACAGTAGAGACGAAAATGTTGAAGATGTTAGTGATTACTGATGATGGCAACAAGGATAATGACCATAATATTTCAGAAAAATCCAATCGTTAGTTAAACGATTAGTAGCAGAACAGAGGTCTGGAATGGTAAGTAACACCAATATGATAAAAAGCAATACAGGTTATCTTATGTGAACTTTTTTGGGTTATCAGGTAGAACTGGTATGTCATACATTTCTGTCATAGGTATGTTTTATGTTCTGTGACTTTTTTTGATTGGCTGCTTGTGGCATATCAGAACATTATCCTTTTTTTGCAACTAATTACAAACCTACTATGTTTTCAGGTCAGATTATCACAGACTTGGTATCATAGACATATATGAAAAAGAATTTGGCTAACTATGCGTATATTCCAGATTATGAGACACAGTGTGTTCTTGAACACTAATTTTAATTATGGCACCAGGCAGAGACAGAAAACAGATATGTATTTTCTGGTAAAGTAAGTGTTTCCAAGAACTATTTGCTACTAATCCATGATGTTTTCTTCCTTTTTGCATTGTAGCATTTATTAATTAATTTTCTTGCTATGGATAATGTTAGAAAATATTTATAATCTTGTTGCATAATTTTACTATTCATTAGGACAATTTTGCCTCTATTGAATTTATCAGTTACACAATCATTGCCATACCAACAAACGTTTGGCACTGTTTTCTTATTGGCATTTTTTCATGACACATATATCTTGCAGTTTTTAATGACATACTTAACTTTAGCTGTTGCACTGCTTTTACGATGAAACTTCTGTGTATGATTTGCTTTCCTAAGAAAGTGTTCATTTTGTTGAATATGTGTGGGATCAGATATTTTGCTGCATTGCCTTTATGATGTAATGTTTGTCATATTTATATATGTATGATAATGAATTATGCTTAATGAATTTGGCTGCATTGCTTTCCTGATGAACTATTTTTGTGTATATGTTTATTACATGATGCCTATAGCTTTATGAGAGCTCACTTAGTATAAGCATTTCCTATTAGAGGCTATAAATAAGGTAAATGTCATGATAGAATATAATTATGAAAATGGGTGTAGGAAGAGAGAAAGTTGAAAGTATACTCGTAGTAGCTGCACTTAGGATGAGAAAGGTGTGACAAAAAGAAATGTAATAAGGTGTGTGAGTAAGAACGTTAAATAAAATTCGATACATACTATGGTGGGAGGAAGATAATGTTAATTGTTTTATGGAAAAATAAATGAACTTAGGCAGGTTGAATAATGATTATATTATGTGGTTATGCTGAAGTGACAACAAAATTAGTAAACTGACATCAGAGGTATTATTATATGAGTATGATGTTTTTGGCAGATAAACTAAGATAAAGATATTATGAGCAAAGTATAACGATTCAAAGAAAGCATGCATACAGTACAGAAGATGCTCAGTACATTAAAGTAGTACACAGATTGAATGAGACTTTGACTCTGAAGAGCACTTAATTCCCTCCACTTTTCATTTACATGAACCATGATTCATTTGTTTGTTCGTCCTTTATTTCTGGTCTATTAACCATCTTCCTCTTATGCTGTGTGTATGTTTTTTATGTATGTATTTTTAATATCATTGTTCCTGCGTTTGGCATCTTAGTTGTTAGTTATGAGTAACTATACATCTCCTCTAACAATAGATCTGTTACTGAGTGCATGGCTATTTGTCATTATTAGAATGTAATTCTCTTTAGCCAGTTACTCTTATTCTTAACTTTACTTTCTATCAGGCGCAGAATATTGCATAATTATTTCTGTATAAGATGTTTTCCGATCACACTGACTATCGTAATCTCCAAATATTCATGTTTTCTACATAAGCTTCATCTTACATTTTCAGGCAATGATATTTACTATTTAAAATATTTTCTAGGAATAATGTAATTTGTTACATATACAATACTGCATATGCATGTCACGTAGCCTATTTGTAACGCAAATCACAAATTCAGTGAAATTTCCAGGTACCTGAATAAGTTTTGCACACGCTTAAAGGAAATATAAGAACTTAGTTTATCTACAAAACATATGCTGGACATATCAGTTATCAAATTTGGATTTTCCGTGTAACACTGCTTCCCTGAGTCTGTTCATGTCTGACTATACGTTTACAGTAAATCTTCTAAGTGTTGTGATTCAATTGCCTCATGGTGAAAGTTCTCTTTTGAATAATTAAAATAATATATAATGAAAGTTCTCTTTTATATAATTAAAAAGATGGCTGAAGTACTGGTTCTGATTGTAAGCTCTGAGCTGTAGTAATAAATGAGCTCTCATAATGGAACTTGTACTATCATAATGTGGAAGTAAAACTACACTGTAATAATAATTAATTGTTGTACTGAAAAGGGAAGTATATCATACTGTAAAAGCTAGCAATCTTCCTGTAAGAATTTTGAACAGTATAAACTGCCTGAATAATCAACTTTGACATAAAACCTACAGTAATTGGTTTTGAAAAACTGATCACAAAAACTGTCCCTAAATGACATAAGTTGGTCCTCAATGAATAAGGAACAAAAATAAAAATATTTAGCCCTTACCTCTATTCTGCAAAACTCTAGGTAGCATGTTGCAGTACTGCTCTGTCCTGCACACCGCTATGCTAAAGCTACAAATTACTGTATCTACACAGAGACACTCGAGAGGTGCAATGAGTTCTCTGTTAATTGCAAATCGAACTGTTTTTCGAACACACTTGGTTCCATGTTCCATTAAAAATTGTAAGAGAAAGGTTGGTAAAAAAAAAGAAATATGGGCATAAATGACAACACTAAGTTTTTTTGTATACCGTGAAAAAGAGCTCAAGGCAGATTTTAAATTTAATGAACTTATTAACATCCAAACAATACACTTTCCTATCTCTCAAATCTAGCAACTCTCAGTACAATATGAAAGTTAGTCCGATGACGCAGCAGTAGCGAAAAGATGTAACATAATTATAATATTTACCTCTGGTACTCCATTAGACTTCTTCTTACACAAATCAGTTTCCGTTACAATCTTGATATAATGATATTGATTGAACAAATTGATAAATTGAGACATTACATTTGAAACGTAATATTGCCATTGCTTCCTCACAGTAATATAGCTTAACATTGTCTGCTTCCTCACTCTAATACAGCTAAACATAGTCTGCTGCACTGCACCCTCGCACACATCAGAGACAATAACTTAACTTCTGTGATACAGCTTTACATCATCGCTGCTCGTTCATAAGGTAATAATAAAACTATACATGACAGAAAATAAGTACAAATTATTGCTTGACATGAACAGTTGCTTAACTGAAAATAGATCCAAATCGCTGCTGGACATAAACAGTGGCATAACTGAAAATAAGTAAAAAATTATTGCTGGACATAAACATACTGTTACCAGTTTAGTATTTGCTAAACCATAGGGTACACTCACAGTAGTTCAGACTGTTTTACATGTGTAGACTGTTAGTACAGAGAGCCGATGGAATACATATATGAATGCACTGCACATACTAATGTCCTAAGTACAAAGACAATGCTTATCACTACCGTATGTTGCAGCATAAATTGTGTCCTCACAACAGAAAAAGTTGTAAATAACTGCAACCATACGTGCATAGGCAAACTATATGACACACTGATGGAAAATCTTGCAGTCCCAAAGACAATGACAGTACAAATATTATTTGAAAACCGCAGTGAGACATGCTTGCAGACCCACTGGCACTGTCATCGTGAGTATTAGGTATAACTGACAGTGCAGGACAATCTTGCAGTTCCACTAGCACTAACATCAGAAGTATTTGATATAATTGACCAGTGAAGGACAATCTTGCTGTCTCACTGGCACCACATCAGAAGTACTGGATGTGACTGACCAGTAAAGGACAATCTCACAGTCCCACTGGCACCAACATCAGACGTATTTGCTATTGGCAGTAATGAGGACGTATCAACATCAGAATCTGCTCAAAAAATAGTCCATCCACACTGTAGCAAGTCCCTAAACACTCATTACAAACATGTCTCCACAAGACATCCACAGTATGTATAATCTTAAGTGCAATTCAGGCCAATCACAAGCCCGAGTATAAGAGTCTACAGCCTCTGAGCAAATAAAATATGAGAGCTAACACTAGCACCCAGTCAAAATATTTCAATATCTGTGAAGAGTGCAAATAAAGTACAAATGCTTCAATAAAACAAGAGGGTATGTCCAGGTAATGAAATACAATGGTGAACTAGTGTACATATTAAATTGAGAAACAAAATGAGAAAGGTATTACCTTAAAGAGAGAAAAGAAAAAATACAGTACATTTTAACACTGATGAAATGGCTTAAAACTAACCAAATAATCAGTTTTTCAAAAGTATCTACAAAGTCCACATTTGAAAGTGATGTGCAAAATTGTTGTGTGACAAGAATTTTTGACTTTGAAGAGGAAAAATATCAGAATACAGTAGATCTTAACACTAAAGAAGTGGCTTAAACCTATGCAAATAATCAAGTTAACAACAACAGCAAGAAAAAAGTACGCATAAAGTCCAATATGTCATAGTACATGCAAACGGCATTGGAACACCCTGTTACATTCAGTATAATGTGCAAACTTAGTCGTTATAGTGGTGGCATGTGAAAAATAATTATCAAGAGCAAAGTAGGTCACATGCGATAACGTGAGTATCACAGTTCCTTGAAATAGTTGTTGCATATATTCAGAGAAGTGTGCAAACGTAGTTGCTTTATGATATTACACTTTCCATATGATTACAAGAACATTGCTATTTTGACATTAAAATAATTATACTAATATCTAGGCTATCTCTGCAGAGTGAACACACACAAGGGAAAAATAGGAGATCCACTAACTATGGAAACAAATAGGATATGAGGAGAGAAAGCAAGGTTTGCATAGTGCACTAGACCTATTTTACATGTGGAAAGCCAGCCGGTGTGACCTAGCGCTTCTAGGCACTTCAGTCCAGAACCACGCGACTACTATGGTCACAGGTTCGAATCCTGCCTCCGCCATGGATGTGTGTGATGTCCGTAGGTTAGTTAGGTTTAAGTAGTTCTAAGGTATAGAGGACTCATGACCTCAGATGTTAAGTCTCATACTGCTCAGAGCCCTTTTAACCTGTGGAAAGATGTAATTTAAAGTCATTCGTCGTGCGTCAGTGAACTTAGCAACAAGAAGAATTTGGCGAAAAAATGAATATATGTCAGACTTGACAAGATATATATCATCACATAGCAGATAAAGAGTAATCATCAAGCAACAAGAACTTAGGTATCCAACCACAAAACACCATAAAGAAAAAGAAATCAAGTCTAGCAATGCAGTAAATCAATTAAAAAAGTGACCCTAATCTCACACCTTCTATACCAGGAAAAATGTATCATCATGAAATCCGACGAAAGTTTCATCATCTACATGAAGTCTCTCCTTTATATAATATCTTCAAAAGAAATACATCACAAAGATTCATTGTAATTCCAGAAATAAGTGCAGAGTATCATAAACGTCATACCAGTTGCCGACAAACGCAGAGTCTGACCTATTCTCAATCCAGTAAGAACTGTTAAAGAATGGATTAGTACAAACTCTGAAAATTCATCAGGTGCAAAAGCAAGATTCATGATCTGCCAAAGCTTAGAATATAGATGTGTCATTCCTTAACAAAATTATGGGGTGACGATGGCAAAAAGGGAAAAATTTACCAACACAAGGTGGATCTGTATCAGTTAAGTACATGGGATTTACATGTTCTAGTGATAATAAAATTGCAAGACTAAGGTTCACTGTAAAGATCAAGGAAAATATATGTCATAGTCTATAATGTAGCTGCCTATAGGTAATAAACCAGCTGTAAAGTAATCTATATAAAGTATAACATACAACATTCTTCAAAAGACAGAGCATGAGTATGGAAAATGAGACACAAATTACGTGTAGTAGTATCAGTTGTGTGAATATGTTGTCTGACAAGCTGTATATGTGTTTCCTGATTTATTCAGTACATATGAGAAAAATAATAGCTTCCCCAAGGACAAATAGTCAAGATAAATCAGTAGGAGATTATTAGGCAAGGAAGAAGAGTCACTGTATTCAGTAGTAATTAGACCAGAAATGTACACTGATGTAAGATGTAGCATAACCGTAGCCTGTTGCGTTCCTCTCACAGAGAAAAAATGTTACCAAATATATCCAGGGTTGCATGAAAATTTTAAGAAAGTGACAACTGAATATCATACACAAGAAACTTAGTATAGTAGCGAATAACTGTAGAACAGTTATTATTGTCAACCTGCCATGACTGATCCAAACTCAACTTTTATATTTATAAACCAAAACATCATCATGTGAAATAAACTCGACTTCAACGAACATAGGCTCACTAAGCTGTAACTATTACCACAATATTATTCATCATTATCATTATCATCGTCTCACCTGTAACTTCACACAATACCTCATATATGTAAGCCACATCATTCATAATCGTATACCTCATTAAATATCGTCAGAAATCATCATCACCAAATACACAAATATGCAGTAATCTTCATAACACAACTCATGTGAAATAGACCAAAATAAAATTCCCTGTTCTGTCTACATCAGTTTCCTCCCACACTAAAAAAACCTAATAGACATAAATATGAAACATCCAATACTGTACACAGAACACGTGCTATAACAATAGATTCTGAGAAGAAGGAAGTGTAGCTCTGGGCAAATATTCCTTCTGACAATAGACAAACGTGTATGAGAGCGACAGGCTGTAGATAGCATCAGATAAATGGTGGAAAATTTTCCTGAGTAACAGCAAAGTAAATCAAAATCTCAATGCAAGTCCAAAGTTATAAGATATGAGAAGACAAATAGGCTACAGTGATATCAGTCCGGTAGTAATCCAGATCACAGTGTACGTGTGTTGCCTGTAAAACTGTGCATGTGGGTCCTGTTCATAGAACTCTTTGATGAGTCACAGAATCAGGGAAAATAGAAAATTATAAAACAATAAATGGCAAAATAGGTTGTGGTCATACCAATCCGATAGTAAACAAGTTCTCAGTGTAGGTACTTCGCGTGTGAAGCGGTTTGAGTGTGTCCTATTTGTGAAATTCTTTGACACTCGTAATATGGTTTACACCCATGCAACGTTTGCTTCTCAAACTTTCCACTTCCTAAGCATTCGAATGACTAATACGACGAATTCTGTATATCTGCAGAAAGCGTCGGCATCATCTGACGCCTTGTCTGCTAGTCATAGTTGCGTAGGGTCTGTACCATTAAGTGCGCGGGCAGATGCGACTTCAGTGATTTGAGCAGTATGCTGGGGTTCTGAACGATTTTGATTACCTTGTCGCTGGTGAAAGTGTGAGTCTGGTTAATTTAAGCATAAAGACTGGTTGTTATTAAAGTGCCCTTTATTCCTGTAATTATGATCAAAATTTCTATTTCCCCGACTTATTCCCATTGTGACCTTGAAAATGCTGGACATTGCCAAAACAGTTTTCTGGTACGGTTGTTGTCTACATTTACGGAAAGTATTCCTGTGTACAAATTACCAGAATCATTTTGCGAGAATGATTTCTGCTGTGACAGCTGTTGCGGCAAAGACTGATTTCTGTGTTGTCGGGAATTAACATATTGCTGACTAGGCTGCTGAAAATTGTGATTCTACTGTTGGTAGTTATTAGGAAAAATTTGGTCCTGCTCAAAATGCTGTTGTTTATTACCATTAAAATTTCGTGATGTCTTTCATTTCCAAAAATTGTTGCCCTTATTGCGATTGAAAAACGTCCTAGAATGACAATCGTTGCGTTTGTAGTGAAAATTGCGGTTGTCGTTTGACAAGTTATTATTATTCTTCTGCTGAGAAAATGACTGGTCAGTTTCAAGTAACAGTAAAACGTCACGAAAAGCATGTATGTTAGATGTTTGTTGACCTAGTTTTAATGCACATTTCTGATTTCCTGGAAGTTCTGACATACAGAGGTGGATCAAACCTGACGAGCTGAATGGCTCAAGTAAATTTTGGTTTTGTTGTACCATGTGTTAACGTTGCAAAATCCGGGTTGTTGGAATTCGGTAAATTTATCAGTTTGTCTCTTACAGGACGCTGCGAGGAAAGCACTTTGGGAATTCAAGTGAAAATCATTGGCGTGCAATAGGTCGCATTCTCGTCTGCGGTACCCCTTCCAAAAAAGCTACAAATAAATTCTAATTGATGAGAGACAGGCCAACTTGGTGGCAAAGAAAAAGTAAATTGCTGAATCCAGTCCAAGGGATGTAGGCAATTAGGACCATTACGAAATACTTTGAATTTCCTGAGAGATAAAAAATGCTTGTAGTCAAATCCATCGATTCTAAAATTATGGAAAGAATGCTGTAGGCTGAAAAAGGAGTGAGAGTTGTGACGTAATTACGAAAAGTTCCTTTCTCTAACCGGTTTAATAAGCTGAGGTTGCAGAGAATGTTCTATATTCTGATCGATACAATGCGTGGCAATGTTATGTGAGCAGTCCTGAGAAATGGTATACTTCCTATCGTCAGACAGGCGAGCATTAAGTTCATTAAGTTCATGTTTGATTTGACATTTAATTTACATCTGTCCCTGTCCAAAGTTTTCAAGTGGTTGAAATTCTTCACTGTCAGTGAAGTGTACCGGTTGTGTACCTTCAGAGTGATTGTCATGAGTTAATTTTAATTGTGCTACTGTGTTGGCGAGTTCATCACATTCGGCTTTCAGATTGTCGTATTGGTCGCGAATGTTGGTAATATCATATTTAAGTGACTGTAACTGTACAGCATGACTTTGCAGCGTAGCAACAATTTCACATGTTACCGACTACCTAATTTTAGCAATTAATAGGGTTTTGTCTTGCCGCTGATCTTCAGAAATGGTATTAAGTTGTTCATGAATGGCTACTTCTCTTTCTGACTAAGGTTGTCATGAGCTGTAGTTAGTTCGCTCAAACGAGATGTGACATTGGTAACCTCAGTTGAAACATCGTTTGTACGGTCTGCTAAACTTTTGTGGCTGTCATTCAGTTCGGCAGAGAGTGCTTTCTGGTTCCGACGGAGAGCATCTAAAGATTTTTATGCTCTTCGAATTTGTGATTAAGCTCTTCCAAATGAGTAGCCTGTGCATAAAAACATTCTTTAATAGATTCATAATTTTTAGTACATTTAACATTAAGTTCTTGAAATTGCTTTGTAAGTGACTCGATACTGTTCGCCAAAACAAGTGGATTGTTCATCGAAACGTTTCGTTAGTGCCTTGATGTATTCTCCAAAATTCTCAGCAAAACAAGTGGGCTGTTCCTTAAAACGTTTATTATTTTCGTCACATAATTTCTTAATAGCTTGCAACAGGCGTACAAAATCTGATTGAGAAAAAGAATGTAAATTGTTGGTTGTCAGAGAAAAGTTTTGTCGACGCTGGGGGTCGGATTTTGTCAAAGGGAGGGAATCTTCCATATTACTATACTCACAAAATAAAAGATCAGTATTACGACAAATATTAATATCGGAATGTTGAGTTACGTCAGAATCAAGAGTGTGTACAATGTTCGTGCATTGACTACCCCGTTGTAAAGACATAGCTTCTTCCATTATTACGTCAGAAATATGGTTAATATTAGTAGTAACAGAATGATCAGCAAAGGTATTATTCCTGTCGGTTGCATTTTGCGAATCATATTTATGAGGTTTCATCGTATTGCCTGATTTGCTGACAAACGTACCAGGCAGCATGATAATAGAGAAATATATAAACAAATTACAGACGTAATAAACAACGTCGAAAACAATAAATGTCTAATTTGAAAAGAGATGTACAATGTTAGTATAATAATTTGCGTTTCGCCAAAATTGTAATAATAAATACGACAGAGCAGTACAGAATTTCTGACTCTTTCTCAAAATATTCCTACGTCGCCTGTACTGTATAAGGGCATCTACAAGAGAAAGTTCTCTTTTAAATAAAATAAAGAATAATGTACAGTGAAAGCTCTCTTTAAAGTAATTAAAAATATGGCTTAAGTACTTTTTCAGTTTGTATGCTCTGTTCTGTAATAATAGATGAACTGTCACAATTAAACATCTACTGTCGTAATGTGACAGTAAAGCTACACTGTAATAATAATTAACTGTCGTAATGAAAATGGAATTCCTTAAAACTGTAAAAGTTAGCAATCTGCAAGAATTTTGAACAGTATAAACTGACTGAATAATGAATTTTGAAATAAAACCCACATTCATTGGTTTTGCAAAACTGATCACAAACACTGTGTCTGAATGACTTAATTTGGTCCTGAATAATAAAGAAAAAAAATCAAAATATTTAGTCTTTACATCTATTCTGCGCAAATCTGGATAACGTGTTACAGTACTGCTATGTCTTGCACGTGCTATGCTAAACCTGCAAATCACTGTATCTAGACAGAGACACTCGAGAGGTGCAATGAATTCTCTGTAAATTGCAAATCGAACTGTTTCTCGAACACATTTGGTTCTATGATCTATTAAAAATTGTAGGTGAAAGTTCGGTAAAAAAATGAAATATGTGCATAAATGGCAACACTAAGGTTTTCTGTATACCGTGAAAAAGTGCTCAAGGCAGATTTTAAAATTAGTGAACTTCTTAACATCCAAACAATACACTTTCCTATCTCTCAAATCTAGTAACTCTCAGTACATTAATTCGATGACACAACAATAGTGAAAAAATTTGACATCATTATACATTTTACCTCTGATTGTGTTAATCTTCTTCCTTCACAAATCAGTTTCTGTAACAATTTTGGTATAATGACGTTGATTGAACAAGTTGATGAATTGAGACATTGAATGTGAAACGCAGTATTGCCATTGCTTCCTCACAGTAACACTGCTTAATATTGTCTGCTTCCTCGCTCTAATACTGCTAAACATAGTCTGCTGCACTGCGCCCTCGCACATATGAGAGACAATAATTTCTACGATACAGCTTTACAACATCACTGATCGCTCACACTCGAATACATGACGCCTATCAAAGGGCTGCTCCTAAGCCTGAAGCAATTTTCATATTCTTCTGCTTTGTTGATCTGTTGGATCCGTACGATCAGAGCTAAAGGGTCAGTGTGCTGATCGTTGGCCATACATCAAGAAATGTGACAATATTGTGCTGGTTGCCTTCCTTTTCTTGGCCACCAGAGCAATCTCAATGAACATTAAAAGTATCTTACTGGTACCGAGTAACATAACATTTTATCTTCAATTGTATTCACATACTAGCCTAAAGATTAGTGATATGAGACTTTAAAGAAAAACTTCTATTGTTGTGAGTTATACAACAATTAACTACAATCTATAGAACCCAGCAAATAGTTTGTATGTTTTCTCCCTGTGCAGAGAATCTTCATATGTCAACAACAGTCAGAGCATTTTTTGTACATTTTGTAGCTGGATTCCTCACACTCATAATGTTATTTATGCTTTTAACTTACTGTACACAATTCTTTGTAACTTTTTTTTAAATTCATTTCCTTGCCTTAACAAAGCTAACACACCCCGTATGAAATTTTTTCCGGAGGGCAGACGATAATGTAAGGTTTTCATCTGTCTTCTGCTATTGTGAAAAAATTCACCTTTACTTACTGGGACAAATATGAATGAGTGCACTGCAGTAGTAGTGAATAAGATCCTTGACTCTGTGTTTAGTTTTATCTGATGTTGACTTCTTAGTCAGTCAGTTGTGTAGCGCTGAGACATTCTTATTTGAGGTATAGCAGCAAGCAGCTTAGTTTCTCAAAGAATGAGATTCTGTGAATCTGGGACAATCCATGTAGAATACTATTGTGAAGTTTAAAAGTGACATGTAATACTTTGTTGCTCTTATTATTGACAGAGAAGATTTTGGAGGATTTTTAAAGACTTTTTGTGGTTTCTTTGTATTGAGAGAATTTTGTAAATGTTAGAGTGTTCTTATAGTTATGCAGTCTTTATAATAACAGTTTGATTTCCCAAAAACGATTTTCTTTAAAATAAAACCCACCTACCATGTGTGCATTGCACCTTACACCATTCACAGCAACAGATTGTTTCTGACAAAAAGAATGTAGAGTGGGTTATTTATCTTTAGCTGTTGCAACTGCTGATTTTTATTTGCTTCGACAACATCAATATTCTAGGCACAAGAACAACATGCTCAGAAACCCCTAAGTATCTTTTATTTCACAAAAGATCTCACCTTTCATTCTTGTGTGTAGTTAGGATTGCCAGGTATCTCATTAGCTAGTCCATTAATTTTGTGTGAACAGAGTTATTTTCTTCAACGTACTGAAGTAATTTATTTTTTGTGGGCTTTCCAACGGTAACGTTGCACTACATATTATGCAACGTTCATAATGTGCTTAAGTACCGAGTTTTAATTACATAGTTTTCATTTAGCACACAATTAGTTTGTTTTGCAGATTTAATTAGATTCACTCTCTTTATTTCAAATTTTGCATTTCATGAAATTTAAACTTTTATTTCAAGACTCTGTTCACATCCACAACACAGGACCAACCAACGGTCAGTTTTTCTTAGGAACTGAATACGTTATCTAAAGTACATGTAGCATGAAGAGAATGTTTTCAGAATCGATGTGTTCAGTTCTTCTACATGCAGAAAATTTAACGTAATAGAAAGCCTTAAGTACAGTTTCGGAATGCTGACTCACCAATTGCTTCAATACTAGACCATAATTCCAATGTAAAATGGGACATCTACTCAAAGCTACTTAATTTAAGCCTGATATTCAGTATTTAAAATACATTGCCAAATCTGTTGTAACCACGCCGACCCTGCGATCGCTGCGAGACTATGGCGTACGCGAAAGAAAGAAAGATTCAGTATTTCAAATATTATGTGGTGGCTTCTTAAAAATTATTACCCTAGCTGTAGCAACACCGTTTCTAGATGGATCATACTTCAAGCCTTTTTACAATAATGGCTCCATATCTGCCAGGCGATTCTGTGGTGACCAGTGATAGATCAAGGCGCCATTTGACACAAAATGCTATTGCGTCACATTTAGCAAGGATTATGTAAGTTATTTATGAATCTGGTGATTGCAATTGTATTCTTGTCCACGACGTACACTGACGTTGTCAGCAACAAGTTTAACTGTCAACTTGTTCTTCACAGTTGATGGAGGTTCACTAGCAAGATACGTAGTTCCTCATTGATTCTTTTTTGTCCTATTCAGATCCTCCGATGACCCCAATCATTCACCTTGGTAGCCTGGAGTGCTTCATTAATAGATATGTCTATACAACCCACGTACACATCAAAATGTAACATCACTGAAACAGTTACCAATGAACATTTAATATTATCATGTTTTCCAAACTTCTCCAACTGCGTGGTCTATGCAAATTTAACAGTAAATATTCCAGAACATGATGACGTTCGCAACGATACTAGAAATTAAAACTAATGTCCCAAGACATGACATATATGGTGTAAGTTCCGAAGTTCGTATCAATTTGTGCAGTAAAGAATGAGATACCGCATTATTAACCGTGCTGAAAGCAAGAAACAAAACTCTTCAAACAATCTTCACAGTATCTGCGGCTACTTAACCTTTCTCCTCTTAATATCCTCTGTGTTTATGCATAAATCAACTACTTAATTAGTAGCAATGTGAGCAATACCCATTCAGAATCAACAACACAAATAAGACAATACTCAGTGGCACTGAAAAGCAAACGAGGCCTCAAACTGCCAGACTGTTCCCTCACGTCAATATAAAAAAAATTAACGTTATCTTTCTCATTACGATAATTACCGAATAGCAGCCCCAGCATACTACTATGAACTACATTCCATATATTGGCCGAGAATGTCCAGTGGCACTAAGAAACATATTATACAGTTCCTAACTCATGAATTAGTACCGTAATTATCCTGTTTAAAATCGTAACTCTACAGATACAACCTTCTTAAACAGAATGCTCGCCCTCAAAATAAAATTCAGTCATAACATTAGCTGATCTGCAGTTTACAGTTTTCGTGTACAAAGAGTGAGGACATAAAATCTACTTGATATGGAAATAAATGATTCATTATCTATTTAAATAAAACCATAAGTGACCGAAATCGTTAAATAGTCGAATTGTTGACCATCTGTACAAATTATGTAGTCTTAACCACCACCGAATCAAAGTTTTATCTCAGACTCATTAAAAAATTATTTTCCATCAAATTACATAAATCATTCTAAACTATTAAAAAGTATCACTTCATTAAATAATTTATACGACTGCAAATCTCAGCTCCGTATTTAATTATCACCTATTAATTTTTGGTGACAACAGGACATATATGACGAAAACGCTCGATATTTGCAGCGCAATTAATTAGTACATTGCTAACGTACAACGCAATACTCTTTTACCTCTAACAGCAATAGCTAGAGAGAGAAAGAGAGAGCGAGAGAGAGAGAGAGAGAGAGAGAGAGAGAGAGAGAGAGAGAGAAAGAATCGTGTTTCATTTACATTGCACTATTTAGTGCAAAGGCGACTTTTTTTAACATAAAAAAGCTACATTCATTCCGTACAGAACGCACAGAGAAATTGTCCCAACACAACAGTGCAATGAATAGGCGCGTTTAGATAGCCTATTACGGACAGAGAGTGATCAATGATAATACAGTCGACGATTGACCGAAATGTCAAGGTGCCATTTTTTTCCGTTCAGCTGTGTGAAACCACAAACTCTCTGTTCGGCCCTTGTTATTTGCAGAGCATCATAATATGTGACTAGTCTTTCTATGTTTTTCCGTTCGTTGGATACATATACTCTGCAAGGCGGACTGTTTAATTTCCTCCCACACTCAACTGTGGAGCCCTATAAGACTGATGTTCACTTTACCGAGAGAGGTGGCGCAGTGGCTATCACACTGGACTCGCATTAGGAAGGATGACAGTTCAAACCCGCGTCTGGTCATCCTGATTTAGGTTTCCTGTGATTCCCCTAAATCACGTCTGAAAGGGCACGGCCTATTTCCTTCCCCATCCTTCCCTTATCCGATTTGACTTTTCACCTCTCTGTTTGGTCCTCTCCCCCAAAGCAACCAACCACTTTAATCTATTTTCAAGTAAAAAACTAGAAGTACTGGTTTGATGCCACTTACATAATCCATGTTTTGTCACATACGCCAGGTGACTATATTTTTCTTAGCAACACTGCCTATTTGTACATACGTGCATTCTCGTAAAGATGTACAGGAGAACGGACCACTCTGCAGGTGCGGTTAGAGCTCTGCATAGGGAATGGATAGCTATCCTTCCCTTCCGCTTGCGTTGCTGAGTCTGGGTCACTGGGTCCAGGGTTCGATTCCCGGCCGGGTTGGGGATTTTCTTCACCCAGGGACTGGGCGTTTGCGTTGTCCGCATCATTTCATCATCATTTGTGAAAGTAATGAGACTGGACTGTGTAAAACTTGGGAATCGATACGGGCTCTGATAACTGTGCAGTTGAGCGCCCCACAAACCAAACATCATCACCATTATCATCATCATCATCATCATCATCATTGCGCTTGTCGCCCTGTACAGCCGTGGACAAAACGAGAGAGATTCCTAACCTTTTCGTTATGCTCATCCGCACAGCTTTAAAGTTTGCTACACAGCATAACAGGCAAGGCGACGAAGTGCTACCAACATACTATGCACAGGCGTGAAACTGACAAACTATCCGAACTTTGTCAGACTATCATGTGTAAGACTATATTAATACTGATTAGTGTGTTAAACACAACACGTAAATAAAAGATATAAATGAAAGTAGAAACGCTAATTAGTATGAACTGTACTAATAAAAATGAATTTCAGCTTATCGATATAACACAACTGTTCCAGTAGGACAAAGTACCTCAGATCGTTACGAATTAGCAAAATATTATGCGCATTCGGAAGCGAAACGGTTTATGTCAACTTTCAGAACAGTCATAGTGGATTACCGTTGCTGACCTACCATGAAAACGTGCAAATTTAGCAATGCGTGAACATTCATAACGAAATTCAGTTACAAATCATTCAGTGTCACACGTAAGTTACTTCATTTATTGACAGAAGAGGACAAAGGAAGACAGTAACAAGTATGAAAGACTACAAGAGTTTCATATTAACATCCAGAGGGCGCCAGTACAGAATAAAGGTAAAAATAAAACGTATTGGGGGCGTGAGAATTTCTTAAAATTGCTTTACTGATAGTCTATCTGCCTCCATCGAGATTAGAACCGAAAACAAACCAGACCTCCCTTGCAGTAGCAGACACCTTTGACTACGCTAGAAGACAACCCAGACAAAAAGCCCTCTGTTATTACCCCAGACATGAATAAGCCAGCAATTTCGCAATGAAAATGGAAAAAAAGATCTGCAGTTTCCGTTGCATAGAGCTTTCTAGACTCTAAAACATGAATTTTCTACTTTTACGTTATCGCTTATGGGACAATCATTCGGGGTGTTTATCGAAATAACAAAATACTGCTATTAGCGAGTAACGGCAACGCTGGTGACTACTTTGAAGGACAGTAACAGGTGCAAACATGTAACTCTTTTGTATTGGTTGTGAATAAATATTTCCCACTATTTAAGTTCCAAACCTCGTATAGTCTTACATATGATTGAAAACAGTCTGACAAAGTTTGGATGCTTTGTCAATTTTACGCCTGTGCATAGTATGTTGGTAGCACTTCGTCGCCTTGCCTGTTATACTGTGTAGTAGACTTTAAAGCTGTGCGGATCAGCATAACGAAAAGGCGAGGGGTCTCGCTCGTTTTGTCCACGACTGTACACTTCTTGATTGGCTAAAATCGCATCTTGGGGCACTTTCGACCATATTGTTGCGTGAGTAACATATGTAATGATACAAATCGACTTTAACGTTTTAAGTTTATTGCTTATCCAAGGAAGTCGCAATTCAAAGCTCTCTCCCTACACTTTTCTGTCGCCACGCACACAGATTGTGTTCTTTGGTTTCGGAAGTTGCGAGTGAATTAATGCTACAATGGCCTACTTTCGCCAGCCGCTTTCGAGTCCACCAATGAGGGAAACTTTTAGGATTCCTGATTAACGGAAAGATGCTGCAACAAGAAATTTTCCTACTGTAATATAAATCATCTTAAGATGTAAGATTCGCCAACGACCATATCACGTAAGAAAGAGATGAAGAATTTTAAATTAAAGTTGCAGTAGATTGAAGAGCGCTAAGCTCTTGACGTATTTATGAGCCTTTTGTACCTGCAGATAATTGAAACACGAAAGCAGAGATTAAGTAAAACTAGCTGTATTATTTTGTTTCATACGTAATGTTCTTGACGACAACTGTATGCTTCTTTATTTGTTCATCTGGGTTTAAATCATAATTAGACCAAACAAAGAAATAAAATTAGATAAGAAAAGTTTAAAAGACATGCAAATATACCCGGAACAAGACAGTCAACTTTTTAAATATTCGGTTTTTACATCTGACTATGCTGGCCAAGAGTTTTCATACGAAAGTACTAGATTCAATAGTGGAATCGACTAATGCTAGTTGTAAAATTTTGAGATTACGTGAGAACACAACACAGTGATCAGTATATCATTTTTGTATCAGTCACACTGTATTCGAGATATGCATGTGTGAGCTGTTAACAAGGAAACTGCCGGCCGCGGTGGTCTAGCGGTTCTAGGAGCTCAGTCCGGAACCGCGCGACTGCTACTGTCGCAGGTTCGAATCCTGCCTCGGGCATGGATGTGTGTGACGTCCTTAGGTTAGTTAGGTTTAAGTAGTTCTAAGTTCTAGGGGACTGATGACCACAGATATTAAGTCCCATAGTGCTCAGAGCCATTTGAACCATTTTTTTTGAACAAGGAAACTATGAATGCTTTTTGCTTGGTTGATAGAACTGTACATAGGATACCGTTCATTTGTACTTACGTTTTGTACAACATGTTGCCTTGTGTCAAAATTCCTTGACAAAAATACAGGAATATTACACTGTCCAGTCAAATTACGAGGGCAGTTCAATAAGTAATGCAACACATTTTTTTTCTCGGCCAATTTTGGTTGAAAAAACCGGAAATTTCTTGTGGAATATTTTCAAACATTCCCGCTTCGTCTCGTATAGTTTCATTGACTTCCGACAGGCGGCAGCCCTGTACGGAGCTGTTAAAATGGCGTCTTTAACGGATGTGCGTTGCAAACAACGGGCAGTGATCGAGTTTCTTTTGGCGGAAAACCAGGGCATCTCAGATATTCATAGGCGCTTGCAGAATGTCTCCGGTGATCTGGCAGTGGACAAAAGCACGGTGAGTCGTTGGGCAAAGCGTGTGTCATCATCGCCGCAAGGTCAAGCAAGACTGATCTCCCGCGTGCGGGCCGGCCGTGCACAGCTGTGACTCCTGCAATGGCGGAGCGTGCGTACACACTCGTTCTAGATGATCCACGGATCACCATCAAACAACTCAGTGCTCAACTTGACATCTCTGTTGGTAGTGCTGTCACAATTGTTCACCAGTTGGGATATTCAAAGGTTTGTTCCCGCTGGGTCCCTCGTTGTCTAACCGAACACCATAAAGAGCAAAGGAGAACCATCTGTGCGGAATTGCTTGCTCGTCATGTGGCTGAGGGTGACAATTTCTTGTCAAAGATTGTTACAGGCGATGAAACATGGGTTCATCACTTCGAACCTGAAACAAAACGGCAATCAATGGAGTGGCGCCACACCCACTCCCCTACCAAGAAAAAGTTTAAAGCCATACCCTCAGCCGGTAAAGTCATGGTTACAGTCTTCTGGGACGCTGAAGGGGTTATTCTCTTCAATGTCCTTCCCCATGGTCAAACGATCAACTCTGAAGTGTATTGTGCTACTCTTCAGAAATTGAAGAAACGACTTCAGCGTGTTCGTAGGCACAAAAATCAGAACGAACTTCTCCTTCTTCATGACAACGCAAGACCTCACACAAGTCTTCGCACCCGAGAGGAGCTCACAAAACTTCAGTGGACTGTTCTTCCTCATGCATCCTACAGCCCCGATCTCGTACCGTCGGATTTCCATATGTTTGGCCCAATGAAGGACGCAATCCGTGGGACGCACTACGCGGATGATGAAGAAGTTATTGATGTAGTACGACGTTGGCTCCGACATCGACCAGTGGAATGGTACCGTGCAGGCATACGGGCCCTCATTTCAAGGTGGCGTAAGGCCGTAGCATTGAATGGAGATTACGTTGAAAAATAGTGTTGTGTAGCTAAAAGATTGGGGAATAGCCTGGTGTATTTCAATGCTGAATAAAACAACCCCTGTTTCAGAAAAAAAATGTGTTCCATTACTTATTGAACTGCCCTCGAATTGTGAAGACTTTTCACAATAGTGAATAACATCCTTTTGTACGGAGTTGAGCAGGAAGAGATTCAGTGAGGTTCTGGAAGGTACCAACAGGGATGTGGATCCATGTCGACTCCAGTAACGTGGTTATCTGCGCTAGGTTTATCGGTTGAGGATCCATGGTTCCATCACATATATTGCATCTCAGATGGCATATTTCCGATTTCTGATATAGGTCGGATTTTCCTATTGTTTTTGGAAAGTACTTTTGAATTGAATTGTTGGTTTGGTGCGCTACTTTTACGCCTTGTTTTTTTGAAACATGGTGGAAGATCAGTACGTCAAGATAGGAGAACATTTGACACCAGATACAAAGAACATGTAAGAACATGGAAATAAAGGACAAATCATTCAACTTTTCACAACGCTTACACCAACACCAACATAAAATTACTACCATGGATACGGACATGAAAATCATAATAACAATTAAAACAAAAAATGCCTCCTCACCTCACAAAAATACTACCACATTCATAAAACCTAAAAGAAAAGAAACAACACTTAAAAGATCAGACTAATCTGACAGACTACGCACTCTTTGAACTAACTGACCAGATATCATTAAATATATACACATTACCAGGCCCCGTTCACCATTGCCATATCCTCTAAGTTTCTTTCCTATAATCACTATTCCCCCAAAATTCGTACAATAGCTCAACCCCCCCCCCCCCCCCGCCCCAACCACTCGCATTTCTCCTAAATATACAATAAAGCTCACCCCCAGCCATCCATCCACACTCACTGAAACACACACACTTCTCCCTCTGGTCTCTCCCATTGCCACAGTCTATTCTCTCTTTCTCTCCCCCATCCTCTTACACACACACACACACACACACACACACACATACACACACACACACACCGCACACACACACACACACACACACACACACACACACACACACACACACACACACTCGCGCACACTTGTATTATATTATTTAAAAAAGTTCACAGGTTGGCAACGCTCACAACCTATACGAAAAACGAATGAAGTAACATGAACATTGTAATACTAAGCTCAGTGCGAACACATACAACTGAATTTCAGTTTCCAAAAATAAAGTGAAGTGCAAATGACGCTACTACGGGGTAAGAAAGTGCAAAATGGCAGAGAACTGCGAAGTGTATATATACAACAAAGTTTCTTTCGACTTGATTCTCCGCTTGCAAAGAAGGAAAATTGTTGCTCCCTCTTCTTTACATATTTTGGAAGCCACTGTGCTCCACAGCTTTTCCCTTCTTTTCCATGTTTGCCCCCGCCCCCCCCCCCCCCGCCCCTATTTTCAGTACAGTGGTGGCTGAAGCCGTTAGACTGGATTCAAAAAAGGAGGCTCTATCGAGCCGGGGATTAATATTAGGGACTGATCTGCGGGTAGCCCATCGAAAGTGGAATCTGAAATATTTAAGGTGTGAATTTCCAATCATTTCATTGTAGTTTCTCCTGGTAGGCATTGATAAACATGTTAGTTAGCACGGGAATAATTTCGAGTGAAGTTTTAATATCATTCTCGAATTTTTGGTAAGAGTGAGCTGGGCTCCATGTTGAGAACAAAAAAGACTTGGTTTCAAAGACCAGAAACGTACCGGATTCAACATAATGAAAGTGCAAAATTAAATCGACACCCTAGCTGCAAACAGGCGTTGATATACATCATTGGGGGACATGTTGAAAATGTGTGCCCCGACTGGGACTCGAACCCAGGATCTGCTCCTTACCTGGCAGATGCTCTATCCATCTGAGCGCCTGAGGGCACAGAGGATAGTGCGCCTGCAGGAATTTATCCTTTGCACGCTCCACCTGAGACCCACATTCCCAACATGTCCACACCACTACATTTCTAGTGCTCTTAATAGATGTTTGCCCGTCACACTCATTACCCGTGGCAGATTAATCTACCAAGTCCCGCTGGAGTTGGGGCATAGCGTGTGCGTTCGCTGAAGGAGGTCAATGGCCGCGTAGCCATATTTTAACTATACATGAAGGTAGTATCTGTCCCCGAAAGAACAGATACCATTGATGACCGTGTGATGGACAACCATCTTTGAGATGCACTACGAATGGAGTGGTGTGGACATGTTGGGAATGTGGATCTCACGGTGAGCGTGCAAGGGATAAGTCCCTGCACGCGCACTATCCTCTGTACCCTCGATGGCTCAGATGGATAGAAGTGTCTGCCATGTAAGCAGGAGATCCTGGTTTCGAGTACCGGTCGGGGCACACATTTCCAACATGTCCCCAATGATGTATATCAACGCCTGTTTGCAGTTAGAGTGATGATTTAACTATCATTTCTTTCTAGAGGAGCTGCACGGTCATCAATGGTATAGGTTCTTTCAGAGACAGATACTAACTTCATATGTAGTGAATCCATATAAATATACAGAGTAATTTTATCAAACGGAATGGTGAGAGCCACAAGCCTTAGATTTTTAGTTCGTTCGTGAGTTTTGATGAGAATATTTTGTATATTACTGAGCTGGACTCTACGTGTGAGATAAAACAAAAGATGCTTGCTTTGCCAGACTGGTGTGGTAGTAGATTCATTTTAAAATTATATAGAGTACTGATTAGACGGTATTACGAGATTCGCGAAATCGAATTTTAATTTATTTGGGAGTTTGGGAACTTCAAAGTTAGTGGATTTGTACAGCCAAACTGCCACGTGGTTGATGGTGGAATCGAACCCCCATTCCTTGGTAACGCGTAGTAAATGTGTGCATCTTCAGCGCACGAGCATTTTATGAAAAACAGTTTTTAACGATATTGAACTTCCCGTTGTAAATCAACACCCGCTCACTGTAGGATTCAATGTTGTGAACAGTGTAAAGTGTACTGCATAAATCAGTCCTTAATATGGAATATACAGAGTGAACATTAATAAAACCGATAAAATGCAGGACTGCAGGGACGGATTCTTGACAGGGAATGGAGTAAAAAGGTCCTACGAACATGTTGAAACCTCCCCTTAGAAAAACTATTGAATGACAGTGCTGGTAAACCCCTTACGTTACTTGAATTTCAAACAGCTGAACAAAACTGAACGTACTCAGACATTTCTCTCTTTACTTATTCTGAGCATCAGTAAACTGACACAGAGTATTTTTTTTCTTTTAGCACAACGCAATCTGACTTTCAATAATCCCTACAAAAGAATGGTCGTGACTAACAATAACCTCCTTTCATGAATCACTTACCTATATATGACGGTGGCTCAGTTGGATAGAGCGTCTGCCATGTAAGCAGGAGATCCCGGGTTCGAGTCCTGGTCGGGGCACACATTTTCAACATGTCCTCAATGAAGTACATCAACGCCTGTTTGCAGCTAGGGTGTCCATTTAATTATCATTTCATTCAATCACTTACCTCACAAAAATCTCCGTTACTCGAACTACTGCAATACAGCGAGCGCCAATACTGCCAGCTAAATAAAAGATTCTAACTACTAAAGGCACTAACTACTGATAGGCGTAGGTAGCAAATGAAAGATTTTGATAGAGAACAAACAATGTATTTACGTTAATATTGTTCAAAAGTCATTATATATATATATATATATATATATATATATATATATATATATATATATATATATATATATATATATATATATCAGTTCATGACATCCAGTCTTACAAATTTTCTTTTTCTGACGGACACACGTCCAGATCTTCCGCTCTTAAAACTCTGCCATCTCTCTCCCCGCATCCACCACTGCTGGCGGCTCACCTCCTACTATACAACGCTACGCGCTGTTCACATCCAACTGCCCAACACTACAATAGCAAATATTCCAACAATGCAAACCAGCCACAGACTGCAGACAGCACAGTCAGTGATTTTCATACAGAGTGCTACGTGGCGTTACCAACATAAAAACCTAAACAGCCTACTTACAATGTATGTGCAAGTGGACGGTGTGCCTGCAACGACAACAAATCGTCCCGGGAAATAGAACAGAGCTGCTGCGCTCCATGTCAGGACAGATATTCAAAGTGGCCACAACGGAATGCCATGCACGCGTTCACACGTCACATTATGGATTGCCACACTCTTTCGCAAGCTCCAGCCTCTCTCCGAATAGCGTCACAGGCGTCGTGAACGTGCTGTTGAAGGGTCTGTATATCAAGAACTGGTTCAGTATACACAACGTTTTCCAGGTCCCCCAGAACTAAAAGTGCAGGTGGTTTAAGCGTGGTGATCTAGTAGGCCAAGCTACAGGACGTCCTATCCAATGTCTGAGGAAGATATTGTTGAGGAATCGGCGAACTGTCACGAGGATGTCGAGTGGTTTTCCATCATGGAGAAACCACAGAACCCGTCGTATTTCCAAAGGCACGCTCTCAATCAGCCCAGGCAGAGTATTCTGCAGGTACGTTCCTCCGTGGAGGCGTTGTGGAGTATTAACCAGTCCAAGTATGTGGTCGCCAAGAATGCCTGCCCACACATCGATGCTGAACCGTTGCTGATATGACGCCTGAACCATTCCCTAAGAATTGTCTGTAGACCACAGATGACGATTATGCACAGTCCGCCACCTCTCTCCGCATTCGTCTGTCTGAAAGGACCCATGATACACAAACGCCCAAAAAGGGCTTGAGATGTTGTGTGTTGTGGTTGGTGTCACTTCTGGTAAAGGCTACTTGGTCGGTAAAGATGACTGATGACAGAAACAGCAAAATTGTTATGGTCTGGTGCATAAACCATCGACAGAATCCTTCCTGCAGCGGGAAATTCACCGCTGATAATCCCTGCACTCGTTGCAGTCGATAAGGATAACAACAGTTGTCATGCAGGATATACACAATCGCATTTTGGCTTACACCATGTTGGAGGGCCACTTGCCTGAAGTTTGTACTTGGGTTCGTCTCAATATCCTGTAAAACATGGTCCTCCAAATCTGGTTTACGCACAGTCCGCCACCTCCCTCCGCATTTGTCTGTCTGAAAGTACCTATGATGCCCAAACACCCAAAAAGGGCTTGAGATGTGTGATGTGGTTGGTATCAGTTACGACACCTTTTTTGGTGTAGCCGACCTGCTTCTCGACCGTTTTCAAACGCTTTCATCTCGGCTACTCTTCTACATGAATACCGGATCATTCTGCTGCGTCAATCACTCAGCCTGCAACACACAAGGGACTTTCATTCGTGAGTGCCGTCGACTGTGGAATTTGTGCATTTCCGGATATATGTTCATAGGACCCTTTCTTCTCCATTTCCAGTCAGAAATCCGTCCCTGCGGTTTCAGGTTTTATTAATGTTCACCCCGTATATTTGCTTAGCTGAATTATTTGATGCTTAGACAATGTACTGCTTTAAGATTTTTTTCGCCATTTGTAGTACTGGTTCATGTTACAACTTCCTTGCACGCCTCGCGGTCCTTAAGGGATACTGGAGTGAGGAAAAGATGCTTTTCGTGAATGGATAACTCCCATATTAGCTGATTCTACACCTAATATCAGATAGTAAAAGTAATACATAACTTCGTTGCTGTAGTTTCAGCATCACATGCTAACAGTAGCTTTGAATGTTGAAACATACACAGATGCCGCAGGTTCACAAAGCAGTCAGTCTTCAATACAGTAACTATTTAGTAGGTCACTGGCCACTGAAAGACTGTAAACGTCATCCAACTGCAAATACACAAAATTAGCTCAGTGCATAATGTTGCAGCTTACACACACCGCTGCAGCTCTGGAGAGACGAAGCTTGCCTCTCATTGGCAGCCGGGTAAACGTTCGAGGCAGGCAGCGCCCTCATGCCTCGGTGGCGGCTGCAGGAAACGCGGCGGCGTAACTGGCGGCGCTCATATTCTAAAATGTGGCCGACCGGATAACGGCCGATATCGCAGTTCACATTTAGACGATCCTCTCATGAATGTTTTTTCGATAAATTCCCACGCCTTCGGCATTTGTGGATCTGTGCTTAACATATTTCTGCCAATTTTGTCGACGCTATAACGAGATTTCCTTGGACGCATTGTGCCTTACGTGACCACTTGTCGCTCAGTTAAAGTTTTATCTCTGAGAATTACCCAAGAATCTCTCTGCAGTATGTCGATGGATTTTGTGGTATTTCTGTAAGTACCAGTGCAGTATTTATTGGTATTGTTCTGTAATGGATGGATGTAACAGTGTTACATTCGCTTTTTGGATTCCTGTGTTCTCTGACCATCCTAAATCCCAACAACAGTGTTTATATTGATGTATTAAAATTGTAAGGTGTCAGGCAAATACAACACCTTCCGTGAAAATCCTGACATGATAGCAATTCCGGCAGTATGTCACATAGCTCCGAATAAATCCTGACATTAAATTAACCAAAGTAATACGATCAACGAGTGAGCAAATGGAGACCACAGACTAACACAAGAACGCCTAAATGCATGACATACCTTCCCACCATGAAACAGACGCAGTTCCGAGGGGAGAAAGGAGAACAGAAGCCGAGAGCAGAACCGTGTTAAGCTAGAAGGCCCTACGATAAGGGAGGGACACCCACGTCGCCAGCCGACTGCCGAGACCACCCCCCAGCCCATGTTAAAAGATAGAACCCTCCAGAAGAACAGCATAGATCTTACGATAACACTAAAAGGGCCACACCAACTGCAAGTTTTAGCGTGAGAATATATGTGTCTCGGTTACATTGCAAACGTTAAAAACATTGCCCCACCACGAAAAGTATAACGTTTCTCATTGGATAGACAATTTTTGCAGGTGTAGCTTAAGGTTAACGTTGAGACCCTGATGGGTCAGTTGAAAACACAGCCAGATACCTTTTTCTTAAACCAACTTCGGTAAATTGTAGTAAAGAGAGGTTAGAGAGGAGTTGCTTCCAAGACGGCGAGGTGTGTGGAGCTACGCCGCCCGCCGCCCCCTGATGCTGCCTGACCAACGACAAGGTAATGAACGCACGCGATACCGCATAACAGCACATAAAGCTTCACTCAGAACTGCAGAAGTCTCATCTGTCACACCCCTTTTTACGTAATACTAGTGTCGATCGTCAATTAAACTTCGTGGTATTCACATTTGCTATTAAAAGTTAAAATCTGAAATGCGATGATTTTTCTGTTATATAATTATTGAGAAGCCAAATCTGTAATTTACGACAAGTTAAATAAGTAATTAAAGATAACTGAAGGTAACTGTAGACCATTTTTGATAGTTTTCTCTTTTATGAAACTTAATTTAAACCTAGATTATACATGTGATATGGCATAGGTCATCCTGCGATCCATTGTAGAACTTGGAAACCTATTCAGGGACTATTTGTTCACATTTTTGTTAAACGCAGTTGGTTTTTATCATCCTGTATTAAAATGTTTCCTTTTATCAATAGTGCAATTTATAAACACTGTTTTGTGAGTAGAATAAAATTTCCAGTTGTAAACTTAATTGCTTTTTCGACGTTATTTTACCAGCTAACTAAAAATATAAATGCCTTGAAACCCTTCCACTAAATTTACTTAGTATTAAGATTCATTTACAGGGAGTGCAGTGGAGCTGACGCTGAAATCATTAAGTATTTGATTATATCATCGCTAGTCTCACTGAACTCTTCTGAACTCTACATGTCATGTGTGGTCTGGCGTCTCCTTACCAGCAACAGCTCCCAGGTTCAAACTAGTCAATTCCCTAAAAAAACACGCTCAGAGCGTCGTTGCGCGAAAGTGGTAAGGAGACACGATTTTGAACAAACACACACCGCGCAGAATGTTAGAAAATTATTCTTTAAATGTTCATGTAATATTGAGCCTCGCACAGTTTACTGTTATTTGAATACTGGTGCCTTGTCTAGACGTGATCCAAAAGCAATCAAATTTTTGAATAAACCATGTGGATCGTATGCCAAAATATTCCATTATTTCGCAGTCCCATTCCCATACCTTAATGTATTTGTGGAACAGTAAGTTGAAGAATTCATTGACGCAATTAGGTGTCCTGTTCTCTTCCTTTAATTAATATGCTAAATATGAAAGATAGTTACCCATTGCAAGCTTCTTCAGATGAGTATCAGATGAAAGTAATGATTAGGATCTAAAAGGTTAAGATTAAAGGATATTTAAAGGGAGAGGAAAGTTAAAGCTTAACCCTTCTAATACCGAGTATTTTTTGTTACACTGAGCACCAATGGGTTCTTTAGTGACCCCAACGGATTTTATTTTTTATTAAGGTTAGTTTTAATAATGGTAGAATAAAATCACATTCCTTATTTTTTCCACACTCTAAAACATGATGTCAGTTACATTACATTAAATTAAAATGCATATTTTTTTAATTATTTATTTCCGTAAAATTTACAAATGATTCTCATGAAACTACAAATATTTTTGATTAAATTCCGAATTGACATTTATGACGCATTACACTTACAGTAATAAATTGCAGAGTGGTTTTTACACCCAGAACATCAACATTTTGAACATTTATCGGCTAATTTACTATCCTCAGACCTTTTACAAAACGGACACCTTCCTCTTTTTTTTGTCTTTTTTTTTTTTGTCTGTGCTGTTGATGGAAGTACTGGGGAAATAATTTTGTCTGGCTTTCTTCCGACGAGCTGCTTTCCTAATTTTATGAGAAATGCCCAACTCTTGTAGTTGGTCATTTCTGCCCAGTCTGGTGTAAGATGTAGCCATATGATAAATGCATTCAGTCCACTGATATCAATCATGTTGTAAAATAACACCATTGGCCACCTTCTGCTCGTCCTATTTGTAGTGTACGTTCTAACCAGCTTGTCCATGGTACCTACTCCTGATTTTGTTTTATTATAATCCAGAATCATTACTGGCTTGCATTCTTCATGATCTTCCACGTCCTTCCTTGAATGCATTGTACTGAGTAAAGTTAGAACTTTCCCATTTTCGGACAATATGAAACATTTGAAGCATGCTCTTGGAATCCAAAAATAGACGAATATTTGACTCGACCTTTGGTCTGAGTGAAAGCTTGTGGTAGTTCTTTATTTTTTCTTACTGTTCCTAAGAGTGTGAGATTGATTTTCAGAAGTTCTCTAGCCAAACTAAGGCTAGTGAAAAAATTGTCAGTTGTTACATTTCTGCCAGTGTTTTCTAAGCTTTTCAACATATCTAAAGCAACTCTGTTGCCTTGAAGATCTTCACGGGATTCATTTTCTTGTAGAGCAGTGTAAACTTGGAGACTGAGAACGTAAGACGTTGCACTATCACATACAGCCCATAATTGCAATCCATATTTTCCTGGTTTTGAAGGAACATATTGCCGAAATGGACATCTACCACGTAATGCCATAAGTTTTTCATCAATTGCTACGTTGCTGTGAGGAACACATGCTTCTTGGAATGTGTGTACCCACATTTCAAATGTATCTCTAATGGGAGCCAGCTCGTCGGGAGCATGGTTGTGACATCTCTCATCTGCGTCATCAAATCGGATGCACCTTGAAATTTGCTTCACTAAAAATGGGTCTACCATCGTCTTTGTTCCACAGATATGTAGCTGCTTTATTATGCGCCTTGTAAGCACCTGCTAGGATCAAACACCGATAAAGCACTTCAGGTCAACTTCATCTACTGGTTTCCATTTACTACCGTAAACAAGACTACCCTCTCTGTTAGTCCACTTTAGAATTACATCAACAATGTTTCTCCTAAAAAAAACTGAAAAGCTGATTCTATGGAGTCACATTTTTCACTGCGAATTTTGTTGGACCTGGCTTTACTCACATTATGTTCCATCTCTCTTCTCTTCCACAAGCTCTTCTCAACTCTTGTTTGTGCCACAACTCTTCTTTGTTTTTAGACCTACACAAAATAAAAAAAATAAAAAATACAAATGGTATATCTTGGCGCTAGACCCTAATGCACATTTACAAAATACAGTGTGTATTTACACATAACAGTCAGAAATATGTGCTATTTCTTGTTCAGGCTGGACATCTGCACTGTCCATATCTTCTTCTGAACTTCCGTCTGATTGAGGAATATTCTTTTCTAAGACATCAATTTCCCCATCGCTGCATGAGACATCAGAAACTATATCGCTGATATCACTATTTGATTCTCCAGATAGAGGATTACCCTGCAGTAATATTTCAAGCACTTGGTCTGCGGAAAGGTGCGAGACAGTTTCCACTAAATGCAACACACACAATAGTAGTCTCCACTTGTAAGGAACAAATAACTGTCGGCTGATAAAGTATTGGCAACAATCACGCGTTACATCAATATTTACAAGGACAAAACAAAGGAAATACAGCAACAGTTACGGATTCAATGCAGCATTATTGGGTAATAATACCGCAAGAGAGAAATGGGGTCGCATTTAACCCCAATGGTATTCAGTGGTTCTCTCATGATTTTCTGCAAAACTAAATATTTTCAAAATGTTTTATTGATATACTACGAACCCATTACTTAATTCAGGAAAAGTCCGAATTTTTCATAATTTTTAAGAACTGGGAATAAGGTATATTTTACATGAAATTACGGCCTGGGGTCATTATAGACCCCACGGTATTAGGAGGGTTAAAGGAAGGGGTACAGAAATAAGTATATGCCGTCCTCCACTGCACTGGTAGAACGTCATCCTCCACCCCACAATAAGCGGAAACGTCCCATTGCTAGTGAATTCTTGCTTTCACTTAGTTCATTGTAAAGGACGTTATTCTGTTTCAGACTGCTACAACTCTTCAAGTAAATGAATTGTTTCTGTTTATTCTTCACATTTATTCACAGACGTTGTTCTTTTTCAAACAGTTTTAACTTTACAAAGTAATGAAGTGCTCCTGCTTTCTGAAATTTAATGCAAAAGGACGGTATTCAGATGGAAACAAATCTATCTTTCCAGTGCAGAGTTTTACAAAATTTTCAAAAATATAAAACTTTTGGTGGAATTTATAATGATAAGTATTAGCTTCTGCCTTACAAGGGAAACTCCCCATCCCATCCCCCGCAGATTTAGTGGGAAGATGGTGCACTTGGGAGGTCGTCAAAATTTTAACACAGATGAAGGATGAAAACGAAAAGAAGGTGTACTGAACCGCAAAAAAAGCAAAATAGAAACAGTAACGGTCCACTAACAAGAAGTGCAATAACGAGCTACTGAAACTAGCAGAGGCGTCGTGGGTGAGTGTTCATGATATAGGACTGCCAACACGGGGGAGAACTCCGTTAAGCCATTTTTTTTTTTTTTGAGAAGATTATGAACTGTTCGTCTGGTCACTGAAATGTTTGTTCTCTTTCTGTAGTCGTGGGAGTTGTCATGCTATACAATAGTTATACAATATCAGACATGTGGTAAGAATACGTTGCCGTCGCAAGCAAATGTGATGAATAGTGAGTGCAGGCGAGGTACCACATAGGCGTCTCAAAGAAATGAAAAGAACAAGCAGACGGGTGTCAACTATGTTACACCTAAGGTATTCAAGCGTCAAGACTTGTGAAACAGTTGCGTTCATTTGTTGCAGCTTATATGACAAACTATTATGTTTTCATCATTTGTTCGGGAGTGATTACATTCACAGTCATACTGACACCTAAATCAGCCAAGGCGGCATGTCTCACTCTCTTGCCAGTCGTACAAATTAGGTGCATCGGTAAGAGATTCCTGACATATGACATACGTACTGTTACTATTGCCTATTTGCCGTTCCCATTCGAAAGCCACTTCCTTTTGGCTGCTAATTGAGTAGTTGTGCAGAATAACTGTCATTGTAGGTCTCTACCTCACACCTCGTTGTTGCAGACGGACGTTACCCCACGACACACGCACAAATTTGAATAAAGCGAACAGAAAAAAATTGCATATGGGAGATGGAATAGGGCTCGCCTGCCTTGCAGTCCAAACCAGTAAGAAGTTAAACACGATACCATTTTCCATCTCGGTTGTTCTAGAATGTATTACGTATCCTTGAATAGTTTATGTTGCTACTATTTTTTTTTCACAGTCTAGTGCACCTGATCATGTTTTCATGCTTGATCTGTGTTCAGTTTTTGACGGTCTGTCCACCGAGCACTGTTATCACTAAATCTGACTGGGGATGTGATGGGAAGTTTCCCTTGTTAGCCTCTATCTACTAAACTGCTACAAATTGTTCGTTTTTGTGCAGTATGCTAAGCAGGTAGGAAGTGATACAATAAATTAACAACCATAGTTCAGCCTGTCTTGTATCTTAGGATACTGATTGCTTTATTGTTAATATACGAGTTGAAAATAGGTCACAGTTCAGACACGATGTAAATACACTCCTGGAAATGGAAAAAAGAACACATTGACACCGGTGTGTCAGACCCACCATACTTGCTCCGGACACTGCGAGAGGGCTGTACAAGCAATGATCACACGCACGGCACAGCGGACACACCAGGAACCGCGGTGTTGGCCGTCGAATGGCGCTAGCTGCGCAGCATTTGTGCACCGCCGCCGTCAGTGTCAGCCAGTTTGCCGTGGCATACGGAGCTCCATCGCAGTCTTTAACACTGGTAGCATACCGCGACAGCGTGGACGTGAACCGTATGTGCAGTTGACGGACTTTGAGCGAGGGCGTATAGTGGGCATGCGGGAGGCCGGGTGGACGTACCGCCGAATTGCTCAACACGTGGGGCGTGAGGTCTCCACAGTACATCGATGTTGTCGCCAGTGGTCGGCGGAAGGTGCACGTGCCCGTCGACCTGGGACCGGACCGCAGCGACGCACGGATGCACGCCAAGACCGTAGGATCCTACGCAGTGCCGTAGGGGACCGCACCGCCACTTCCCAGCAAATTAGGGACACTGTTGCTCCTGGGGTATCGGCGAGGACCATTCGCAACCGTCTCCATGAAGCTGGGCTACGGTCCCGCACACCGTTAGGCCGTCTTCCGCTCACGCCCCAACATCGTGCAGCCCGCCTCCAGTAGTGTCGCGACAGGCGTGAATGGAGGGACGAATGGAGACGTGTCGTCTTCAGCGATGAGAGTCGCTTCTGCCTTGGTGCCAATGATGGTCGTATGCGTGTTTGGCGCCGTGCAGGTGAGCGCCACAATCAGGACTGCATACGACCGAGGCACACAGGGCCAACACCCGGCATCATGGTGTGGGGAGCGATCTCCTACACTGGCCGTACACCACTGGTGATCGTCGAGGGGACACTGAATAGTGCACGGTACATCCAAACCGTCATCGAACCCATCGTTCTACCATTCCTAGACCGGCAAGGGAACTTTCTGTTCCAACAGGACAATGCACGTCCGCATGTATCCCGTGCCACCCAACGTGCTCTAGAAGGTGTAAGTCAACTACCCTGGCCAGCAAGATCTCCGGATCTGTCCCCCATTGAGCATGTTTGGGACTGGATGAAGCGTCGTCTCACGCGGTCTGCACGTCCAGCACGAACGCTGGTCCAACTGAGGCGCCAGGTGGAAATGGCATGGCAAGCCGTTCCACAGGACTACATCCAGCATCTCTACGATCGTCTCCATGGGAGAATAGCAGCCTGCATTGCTGCGAAAGGTGGATATACACTGTACTAGTGCCGACATTGTGCATGCTCTGTTGCCTGTGTCTATGTGCCTGTGGTTCTGTCAGTGTGATCATGTGATGTATCTGACCCCAGGAATGTGTCAATAAAGTTTCCCCTTCCTGGGACAATGAATTCACGGTGTTCTTATTTCAATTTCCACGAGTGTATTTCATTAGGTAGCTTGTTGGCTGTTGTGATAAGCATAGATTCCAAGTAAATCACTACATACTAAGGAGTATTAGTTCTAAAAATATTACTAGACAACCGTGTAAGTAACAATAGAGTTACAAAAAATGATTGTACGGTTCCAGTTGCAAAGAAAGTTTGAATGGTTCTCCTGCGCACATTTTTCATCAAATCAGGGGTCGTTACATACTGATATGTCATGATCGCTCCATTTCATGACAGTTTGTAATATAATCCTACACATGTAAACGACGAGACTACCATAAAATTTTTAGCACTATTCTCTGAGTACGGTACTATCGATCCAAATCGCCATTCAGTGGTGATACTCTCCTCTAAACAACACCATCTTTAGTTAACAGTAACGAGTGCTGTTGATTGTACCTCGTTATTCGTTCATATGTACTGAGAACAAAATTTACTGTCCATCACACGACAGTCGTTTCTGTTATACCTTTTCCGTCTGATACATCGTACAAGGTTCTATTAACCAAAGGTTACGAGCAATCGTGAGTAATATCAGCTTAATCAAAATATCCACGGGTGTACTGCCGGTCTACAGTGTCCAACGGGCACAATATTTCGGCGAACATACATGTCGCCATCATCAGGTGAACTGACGGACTGAGCTCCTGTGAACGTGCCGGCACGGAGATCCGTACACTATGGCTGCTCAGGGGGAACTGGGTTCGGTCGCGGCTGCGGCCGATTTAAATACCCTCCGCCCGCGGCGCGCTCACTCCGCCGTCCGCGCCCCGCGCCACGGTCGCGCGGTGGAACAGATTGCGGCGGCGTCTGAGATGACGTCGGTGTGATGGCTCTGTCCGCCGTGGTCGTCACAACTATACATTTGCTCGATTTACTCTTGATTAACCCAATCGCTGGTTCCCAAGCCTTGCTAAGATTATAGCCACAGTCACGGTTTATGAGGTCGTCATTGGTGCGAATTTCGATGGCCTTTCTAACAACGCTGTCCCAGTATCTTGACGTCTGTACCAGAATCCTCGTGCGTTCATACTCCATAGCGTGATTTTCCGAAAAACAATGTTCAGCGACCGCCGACTTGCTCGGATACATCAGTCGAGTGTGCCTCTGGTGTTCACGGCATCGATCCTCGACGGTACGCATCGTCTGACCAATATACGACTTGCCACATTGACACGGAATCTGGTACACGCCGGCCTTCCTCAAACCGAGGTCATCTTTGGCGCTCCCCACCAGTGCACGAGTTTTATTCGGAGGACAAAACACAGTTCCGACCCGGTGTTTCTTCAAAATGCGGGCGATTTTCCCCGAGAGTGCCCCTGTATATGGGATAAACGCAGTGCGGCGCGCGGACGGCGGAGTGAGCGCGCCGCGGGCGGAGGGTATTTAAATCGGCCGCAGCCGCGACCGAACCCAGTTCCCCCTGAGCAGCCATAGTGTACGGATCTCCGTGCCGGCACGTTCACAGGAGCTCAGTCCGTCAGTTCACCTGATGATGGCGACATGTATGATCGCCGAAATATTGTGCCCGTTGGACACTGTAGACCGGCAGTACACCCGTGGATATTTTGATTATCAAATACGCCGGGAGAAACTCAAGAATCACAATATCAGCTTAATTTAACGTGACAGGCACAAATTTTGACGGCTCACTAATAGATAAATGTTTCTGTTACGAGAATGTTTCTCTCTCAGTCGTACTAACGGATACTAGTATAGAGTGAACGATGATGGATTACATTATTAGTTGTGAACAAAGTTCTGTCCTACAAATGTATTTATATAGGTTGTACCAATTAGCTGTTAAGGTCGAACGTAAGCTGATCCTCAAATGTGACTACTTAGGCTAAAATGGAAAACATGCCTACCCAAAAACATGTATCTGCTAAGTACGTTTGGTATTTCGTAATCTCTTAAAGAACAAAAAAAGGATGTTGTTGTTCGTTGTCACGTACGTCTATAATAAGCTGCATTAAAATATTTTCGTTATCACTTTTGTATGTCATTGTGTTTTTTGGTATGATGTTTCAGTATTTATTTTTACACCTGTCGAGGACGATGTAAAGAAACGCTTTCTTTCTGTGTATTTTATAAAGTGGATCTGTGAGTAACTGCTACAACGTTCTTGTAATGTGTGCTGATAATCCTTGCATTAGGCATCTTGTTGCAGAATACTTCTCTGTCCTGTTCATGAGCTTTGCTGTTCAAACTTATTGTTTATATTCAAGGTTTAAAGGTAACTAGAGTAATTTCTCTTATGTACCTTACCCTTACTTGAATGATTTCCTGTTTGTCCTCTATTTTTCTGTGTGTTTTTTTTTTACACTGTTGGTGACCCAACACGCAAATTTTTCACGTATTACCTTTTGAGATATTTCGAAAGAACGTGCTATCAAAATCTAAATACCACATCCTTATATTTTTCTTTTAAAAACTCAGTCTGATCTAGTATATGTCACAAGCATGTGATAGATCAGGCGACCGAATATTGCTAGAAAAAATAGTGGGTTTCATTGTTATAGCGTATATAGTATATAATGTACTTGCTATGGAAAATAGATGAGCTTAGGTTAATTTCCATCCACCTGACCTTTGTATATGAGGTTTCACTTCAGTTTCTATAGTATAGTATTGATTTATTACTTGACAGCTGTCTTTATTCATTTATTAAATTTTAATTACCCAATGTTGAGAAACAGCTGTCAAACATCAATACAACGGTTCTCGGAATACAGAGAAAATACATTAGTAAGTAAGATTACGAGAAACTGACAGGTTGGTGAGAGGAAGTGGTGCGTATCTACAGAAGAGAGAGAGAGAGAGAGATGGGAAGTGACAGGACAGCGGCAGTGGTGCGGGCGCTCGTCCAATACGCAGAGCCATCTGTGAGACGAAATGAACACTGCGTTGGCTGCTACTCCTGCATGCTAGCGCTCAGCGGCAGACATCGGAACCAACTAGTAGCGAAAGGAATGCAGAACCTGCAAGGGGGAATGCCGAATTTTTACTATGTACAAAACACAATTCTCTCTCACAGACGTGCCGAATGCTACGTATAAAAGTGGGTTCCTGTTTCTTTAGCTCACTCGTTGTTGCTGAAAAAATAAAATTATAAATACCGTACGAATATTTCTGTGCACACCGTTCCTTGCTTACGTCTACAAACTGCAATTGTCTGACTATTTTCCTTTTCTTTTCCTTATTTTGAAACTTTCCTGGAGTAAAGTTGTTGTTACATTCGAAATAAACATTATGTTTCAGTTTTATACCTTCTGTACCACGGCATTTAGTGATAAATCTTCGACAGTATGATTGTCAAAGTATACTCAGTATCGGTTGCAAAGCCTTAAGACGAGGCAACAAATTACAATAACGTTTTCTGATAATGTTAAAACAAAATGTGTCATAGCTGTTTTTTTTTTTACTTTGTTTTATACACATCTCTTTAGACTACGGTTTGGATGATTTTGAGTCTAATCAGAATATTTCTACGTCTGACTGATTTCGGTTTTCAACTAATTATTCCCAGTTTGTCTCACAATAAGTTGTTAATAGCTGTCTGTCAATTTGACAAGTTCAAATTCCTGCCTTTGCGGTCAGTGCTCCTGCAGCACGTATTATCCAATAGAAAACTGGATTTGAAGTGACAAGTCAATATTTGATGTCTGTTGCGGCTAATCATATGAGTTTGTCTCACAATAAGTTGTTAATAGCTGTCTGTCAATTTGACAAGTTCAAATTCCTGCCTTTGCGGTCAGTGCTCCTGCAGCACGTATTATCCAATAGAAAACTGGATTTGAAGTGACAAGTCAATATTTGATGTCTGTTGTGGCTAATCATATGAGTTTGTCTCACAATAAGTTGTTAATAGCTGTCTGTGAATTTGACAAGTTCAAATTCCTGCCTTTGCGGTCAGTGCTCCTGCAGCACGTATTATCCAATAGAAAACTGGATTTGAAGTGACAAGTCAATATTTGATGTCTGTTGGGGCTAATCATATGAGTAATGTATATACTAGATCAGACTGAGTTTTTAAAAGAAAAATATAAGGATGTGGTATTTAGATTTTGATAGCACGTTCTTTCGAAATATCTCAAAAGGTAATACGTGAAAAATTTGCGTGTTGGGTCACCAACAGTGTAAAAAAAAACACACACACAGAAAAATAGAGGACAAACAGGAAATCATTCAAGTAAGGGTAAGGTACATAAGAGAAATTACTCTAGTTACCTTTAAACCTTGAATATAAACAATAAGTTTGAACAGCACAGCTCATGAACAGGACCGAGAAGTATTCTGAAACAAGATGCCTAATGCAAGGATTATAAGCACACATTACAAATACTTTCGTATTTTTTTCCTATGCAGAAACCATAACTTTTGCCTGTTGTTGCATATTGTTACCATTGTCCATGCACAGGTAAGTTTGGAAGCCGTTTCTATCACTGGAAGTAGTTCATTCAATACGCGTCCGTGACTTCAGATACCGGAAACACGGAACTACCGTTCTATATCACTCAGTCACATCTCCTTGCAGTAGAATACTGTAACTGATATTGAACTAAACATTATGAACTACCTGGAAGAAAATAATCGTCTCCATGTAAATCAGCATTCATTCCAAATACATCGATCTCGTAATGCTCAGATGGTGCTCTGGACACGTGACATCACCAGTAACGAGGGTAAAGGAAAGTGGGTTGAATCAGACTTTCTAGTCCCTCAAAAAGATTTTAATTGACTGTTACATCAACGACTGCTGAAGAAATTGCGTTCTTATGAAATATCTAACTCGGTTTGCACCTGGATCGAAAATACCCTCACCGATAGGACGCTGTACGCTGACATCTATAAGCACAAAATTCCTGTGCGGTATGCCGCAATAAAGCACCATTAAACCATTGCTGTTCATACTGATTAATGAGATTGAATATTATTCACTTGCATCTCATTATTTTCGTAGATGACGCAGTTAATTACAAGGAAGTTGTACACAGTAAAAATGCAGTATTATCCAGTAATTTTTACATATCATATAAACGGATGTTCGCACGAATGTTCAGCAACTCCTCCTGGACAATCATATCGATTTCGATAAAATTTGGGACACGTACCAGTTGATATCCGAAAACAAGCACGGTGGAAGTAAGAATCGTTTAACACTCAAAGGGGTGGGGATGGCGGTGAAAAAGAAGCGTAACACATAGTGCGCAAAACCGTGATTGATTACATCCAGTGTTTGAGAACGAGAGTTGTTAGCGACATGCGACAAACGTTTCACGTGCTTTAAAGTCTTTATGAAACTTTTTCTCCCTAACACGAAAATGATGAAACGAAAAAGTTTACTGGTTACTACATTTTGTCTGTTCATGCAATAAAACTGACGAATCATGTTTGACGTTTTAATTTACACTCAAGACAAAAAAGAAAAAGACATACCATGAAGTAATTATACTTCGTTTCTTTCTGTCTTTAGCTTATGCCTTTTTCCCGCAATGACGCAGGGTCGGCATCGTTAATCGGATTTGGAATGGTTAAGTTAAGGGGTGGCCGGGTGCCCTACTGCCACCACCCCGTACCCCCCAGGGCGGAATCAGCGTACCCCAATGTACGTAGGCTGTTTAGGTTTTCTTATTGGTAACGCCACGTAGCGCTCTGTATGAAAATCACTGGCTGTGCTGTGTGCAGTCTGTGACGAGTTTGCATTGTTGTCTGCCATTGTAGTGTTGGGCAGCTGGATGTTAACAGCGCGTAGCGTTGCGCAGTTGGAGGTGAGCCGCCAGCAGTGGTGGATGTGGGGAGAGAAATGGCGGAGTTTTGAAATTTGTAAGACTGGACGTCATGAACTGCTATATATATTATGACCTTTGAACACTATTAAGCTAAATACATTGTTTGTTCTCTATCAAAATCTTTCATTTGCTAACTATGCCTATCAGTAGTTAGTGCCTTCAGTAGTTTGAATCTTTTATTTAGCTGGCAGTAGTGGCGCTCGCTGTATTGCAGTAGTTCGAGTAACGAAGATTTTTGTGAGGTACGTGATTTGTGAAACGTATAGGTTAATGTTAGTCAGGGCCATTCTTTTGTAGGGATTTTTGAAAGTCAGATTGCGTTGCGCTAAAAAATATTGTGTGTCAGTTTCAGCACAGTCTTGTATAATTTTTCAAAGGGGACATTTCATATGTCGACCCTTAGCCGAGGATACCTCACTGCAATCTTCTGATTTTTTCTTGTAGTTTGTGCAATTAGTGTAGCTTTTGTTTATTGCTAGCGCGTAATTGTAGAGAGAATCTCCTTGGTAGTTGCAGTCCTCCACTGTTGTACAGTAAAACAGTTGTGGCATGCATGTAGATTTGCACCAAGTATTTCGCAGCTGCGCTTGCAATTAACTAGATATCGTTTTCAGCGCTATGTTAATGTGTTCTCTTACTTTTGCTCTTCAAATTGTGCTTTTCTGTGTTATCGTGTGAAATATTGTGACAATAATGGCGTGTGAAAAACGTAACACTAGGCTCCAAAGGAAACTGAGAAATAATAGTGACGACGAGCGTAGCTTACCAGCACCACTGTGTAGTGAATTAACAGACATTCAAAGTAGTAATTTGGTAACTGTGCGTAGGGAAATGGAGCGGGCGGCAAATAATGGTGTAGACAGTGAAACAGGTAGTGAACAGGGAAGCATTATTATCGATCGATCGGTCGGCAACAGCTCGCCTCAGGAATCGGGAATGACAGAACACAATATTGAAAATACTGTAGACTCAGGTTTTGGGTTCTCACCGTTTTCTCAAATGAGTCAAGACACATTTTCCGCTTGTCAAAATGTGAATGTTGCCGGTGCAAATTCACTGCCGAAAAGCACTGAGGAACATGTTTCAGACACCAGTGCATTGTTATTACAATTAATGCAACAAATGGGACAAAAGCTTCAAAAGTTAGACACAATGAAACAAAATCAGAGACAAACACAGCAAAAGCTTCAAAAGTTAGACACAATGGAACAAAATCTTCAAAAGTTAGACACAATGGAACAAAATCTTCATAAGTTAGATACCTTGGAACAAAATCAGAGGCAAACACAGCAAAAACTTCAAAAGTTAGACACCACACTTGAACAAACACGTGAAGATTTAACTGCTGAGTTACATAACATTGAATCGAAATGTCAGAAAGTCTGTAATGACGTAAAAACACAAATTTGTGAGCATTTTCAACCTATTTTTTCGCGGTATGAAAATGCATTACAGAATCACGAACCAGCCATAAAAGCACTGCAAACTATTGTTCATGAAAATCATAAGACCTTGCAAGCTAAAATTGACTCAGTTGCATCTACCGATTCGGTTATGCAACTTGCAAAAACTCAAGAAAACTTAAAGGACACAGTAGACACTCTGAAAATTGGTTCAGAAAGACAAATGGAGGAAATTAGTTCATTATCAGAGAAAGTCATTGAACTTTCGGATTAGCTAAATAATTTATCTATGAAGGTATATGATAATCTGAATGACACAAAACCGGTAGTCTTTAATGACACAGAAGAGTGCGAACAAATTAGGAAATTCAAACAAAATCGGAATCAAATTAATACGCAACACCAAAGAGAAATCCGGGAAGTAAAAGATCAGCTGACACAGTTAATACAAGAATTACGTATTTCAGAGGACGCTCGCGCCCCAATACGGGAAGAGGGACATAGAAATATGGAACAGTCACAAAATAATAACACAGCGCATTTCGGAAATTATGAAAGAAATTGGCAAGGTGCACCGCATTTTGAAATGGAACCGCCGAAAAGACGTAACAATGACCGATATGCGACTCGCCGACATGATGATTTTGACTATAAGCTGTTCATTACTACACGTAAATTTAAAACATTTAAGAATTCTGGCAACGACATTGTAACCTCCCCACAGAAAATGTTAAATAAAAAATAGAAATGGAGCCAAGCGTAACCTCCCCACAGAAATTAATGAATGAAAATAGACCATAAACCACACAATAATATTAATTAAATAATGAACCATAAACGAAATGTAACCTCCCAACAGAAACAATAATGTCTGGTAAATTTTATAAGGACAGCAGCGCTGACATTCGGCCCTGTATTCTGAATAAAACAAGCAAAAATTCTTACCTCAATAAAACTGCAATTATATCTGCTCTTAATTAGTCATTTTTCGACACAGCTTTGTGCAATGCTGGCATATATATTTTTTTTATTCTTGGAGGCAATGATAATGCATTGGAAAAATTCTTTAAATTGAAATGAATGGCTTTTCTTTACAATCCTGACCAGAGTCGCGAGCAGACCACACAGCCGACGCATGCCGACTCCCGCAGACTACTCCTGTCCACTCGCTACTAAAGCCGACCGCCTACTACTGTATCCGACTGACTACTACTGTCGACTCGCTACTACTGCCTCGCACAGATTCGCGACAAGCAACAACTAACAATAAACTACTCTCTGGTCAGAGATTCTGTCATGCTTCGCCCATCGCCGACGAAGCATACGCCTTACATAACCCTCCACTGCGGGGGCAAAAATTTGGCAGCGATGGTGAGTCAATTGGACTTGCTACGAGCAACAAATTTTTCATAATTAATTAACTTTACAATCACAAAATATATATATATATATATATATATATATATATATATATAAGTGCAGAACATGAAATAAAATATAGTGCACATGCACTGAGTACAGAACATATCAGGCAATGACAAAATGTATACACAATGAGTACAAAACATATTAACAAATGGCAAAAGTGCACACACACTGTAAAACTCTTTAGCATTTTTACAACAAATAAGCATAATGAGTACAAATCATACTGACAAATGACAAAAGTGCACACGCACTGTAGTTCAGCACATATCAGCAAATCACAAAAATGTATATGCAATGAATACAAATCATGTTAACAAAATGACGAAACTGCACACGTATTGTAGTACAGAACATATCAGGGAATCACAAAATGTATACGTAATGAGTACAAATGGCATAAAGTGCACATGCACTGTACAAGTATTTAGCATTTTTACATAACATATCATGGAGTGAAATAAAGTGCACATGCACTGTAGAAGTCTTTAGCGTTTTTATATATCATGGAGTAAAATAAAATGCACAGGCACTGTATAAGTCTTCAGCATTTTTACATATCATGGAATGAAATAAAGTGCACACGCACTGTAGAAGTCTTTAGTATTTTTAGGACAACTGATCTTGTTAACAAATGAAATAAAGTGCACACGCACTGTATATGTCTTTATCATTTTACAAGAATTAGGAAAGGAATGGGAAGGATTGCGTCATGGTTGTAGCACTTTAGGTTGCACGCAGCTGCACTGAAAGTCCATATCTTTCTATAGAAGCACAACACCAAGTGAGACAATCTGAAGTTCTTTTCCTTTGAAGTATTAATCAGTGTAGCCAAGACACTGAAATGTCGTAATAATATCCCATGCTATCATTTTGGTAGTACACTAGGTACACCAAACAGTGGGACCATAATAACATTTCCATCGCTGAAGGTGGTGGACAGCATGTCGTGTCAACACCGGGACCATAATATCATCTCCATCGCTCAAGGTGGTGGACAGCATGTCGTGTCAACACCATGTTTTTGTAAAGTACACCAACGTAGAATTAGTGCAAAAACCAAATATAGTGCTCCATGATCATGAGGATAGACAGGACAAACGGATATTGCAGTAATTTCTGGTAATTAGGTCAGAAGGTGAAGGACATCAAGTCACATAGTAGTCTTCATTGAGAATTACACTAGTCTAACAACTGATTTGAGTAATTGGTGGCACACATCGCCCAGTTACTGAATATTTCTGTACCATGTATGTAGTATTACAGAATAATGTTCATAAATTATCTGAATATAGTAATTATTGGCACTCATTGCCCAGTTACAAACCATCAGAAGTCATCATTCAAAACAGAAGCTAATGAATGGCATAGTATTAACGTAATTCACTTAATTACAGTTATCATTGGCATCATAGGTCATCTTATTACAGTAATCCGTGGCATTCATTGGCCAGCTACAAAGCATTTTTTTAACGCATTATTTAGAAGTCATTATTCAAAATGAGTTAATTATTGGCATAGCATTTATACATAATTAATCTAATTATAGTAATCATTGGCATCATAGGTCATCTTATTACAGTAATCAGTGGCATTCATTGGCCAGTTACAAAGCATTTTTTTGTGTTATTCAGAAGTCATTAATGGAGTGACATACTATTCAGAGCTGATCAGTATTACTCAGAACTCTCTTAAACTAGTAGCATTATTTGGGACTGGTAACTCCTTTGTTTGCTTTTGAGTTATTGCTGCAAATGAAGATGTGTAACGTCATTCGTCATGAGTCAGCTGTAGCAAAGTTATGAAACAAGTAGAGTATATGTGATCACACTCATAAATGACATAGGTTTAATAACAACTGCTTATAGCACATGAATTTCATGAATAATTTCTCCTGGAAAATATACAAAATGGATTATTAAACTGAAAGAAGAAACGCATATTATGCTAAAAAGTAGTGAACTTCGAATTAACAGGTAGTGAAATGTGTATAAAATATATATATGATCTCTAGCTGTCCTTTCCAAACCCTTCAGTCATCATACCATGCGATATAAGACATACTGTCAAAACAAACTGCACAAATACTTAAATAACTACATAGCATCTCTTAACTAACAGCAAATATATAAACTTTATCATTATTTTCATCTGAAAAGAAAAACTTCATTATCCATATCACCATAACTCCATTATTATCATCACCTGTAAAGAAAAACTTCATTATCCATAGTAGCATATACTTCATCATTATTCATCAGCATTCATTATCATCTGCAAAAAAGTCACTTCATTATTCATTATACAACTATTCCTTATTTCTAGCACATTTCATCACTAAAACTAAGATGTGTAGTTGTATCTGACAGCCTGTATCAATCGCTTCGTATTCTGAAAGAAAAAATTAGTTAAGACTGCTATCATACGATGTGTATAGTATATTCTTGCTAATGCTTGTTAATTCTGATCCATTTACTCTTCATCACGAGGTATTGCATCCTCTTTCGTTCATTCCGAAGGTGAATTTCCCATTTCCGTTTAATTTATTTCGTTTACACGTTATTTCTTTCTGAATATGATGAACAAAGATTAATGTCTTGCATTTAATTCATATACCCATTAGATAAAAACTGGTTTATAGTAACATAACTGAGCATACAGCATAGCATGACAGAAAACTTAATACGTCAAAAATATCGACAGTGTTCAGAAGCAAAAATGTACACAGTGTATCACAATGTAGCAGCAAAAAAAAAAAAAAATAAAGTAGTCACGATGTTGAGATATCATATGAATAAATGTTAAAGTCAACTGGTGTTTGTTATATCTTAACTATTTCATAGTGCATACAAACAAAACAGGAAAACAATCATACGTACATAAAAAAATGGAAAATATGCATGGTCATATATATATATCGACAAGAAGAGCGACCTGCTAACCTTACCTTGCCAGGCACTTGCCAAGAAAAAATGCGATAATCATCAGTAAGTGTTCATGTGAATATAGTTGCATAAGTGGTCATAAAAATTAGGAAATGGCATTACAGTGTGGTAAATCATAAAGTATGTTCATTCAATAAAAGGTTTGATGTTGGATATGTGGTGGTTCCCTTTAGTTTTTCTGGTTCTCAAAGTTTCGACGTGTACTACAATGGGGTGAGGAATGCTGCGAATCCGATATGGACCTGCGTATAGAAGTTCAAATTTACTACACCTACATTTTCCCCTATTCGATAAATAGTGTGTACGTGCTAATATCTTCTGTCCAATGTGAAAGTCACGGCGTGTACAAACCTGTTTTTGCTGTCTTCTCCGGCGCTCTGCGGCACGTTTGATGTTGTTCAGCGCAATGTCTATTATTTCATGGTGTCGAAGTAGACGAGATGTAGGAAAGGTTACTAATTCTTTAACTTTGTTAGGTGGTTCAACATTTTTCAGTATAACAGACGGAGATAGCATAGTAGATTCATTTGGTATGGAATTAATTACGTCCTGGAATGAGAGTATGAGTATGTCCCAATCAATATGTTTTTTATGGCAGTATATTCTACACAGTTTACCAATTTCATTCATTAATCGTTCACAAGGGTTCGAAGAAGCATGGTACCTGGATATATAGATTGGAGAAATGTTTCTAGCTCGTAACATGCGTGTCCATATACTAGATCGAAATTGTGGTCCATTGTCGGAAATTACTTTCAACACATGCCCTACATGAAATAGAAAATGTTTTACAAATGCTTTGGAAACAGTTTTAGCAGTATCTTTGCGTAACGGAGTGAAGGTAACAAATTTTGAAGTAAGTTCAACAGCGACAAAGATGTAGTAAAAACCTCTATTAGTTCTGGGAATCGGACCAAAAATGTCTCCAGCGGCCATACGTCTCAATTTAACAGGTACAACGGGATGTAACAGAGGAATATGTGAAGTCGTGTCTGATTTAGCTTTCTGGCAGATTTTACATGACGCTAAAACTCGTCGTATACGTTTCTCCATGTTGGTAAAATAACAGTTCTGTCTCAGTATAAGAAAACATTTTCTGGCTGCGTAATGTGCATAACATAAATGAGTATACCAGATTAATTTGTTAATAAGTTCGTCAGGAATGCATAATAACCAATTGTTGCTGTCAGGATGAAAGCGGCGAAACGGAATGTCATTGCGTACAGTGTAATGGTTTCTAATGGTAACATTATTCCTATCTAGCCAAAGGTGTTTAATCTCTTTCCATACGTTGTCTTTATTCTGCTCTTGTGCTATGTCTTGTAATGACGATGAAATAAAATTTTCAAATGCAACTTGTTGAATGTACATGACGCTGAAATTTGCTTTGCAGAAGTTGGTTGCGATGTCTTGCTGATTGTTGTTAAGAGAACGGGATAGTGAGTCTGCTACAATATTTTGTGTGTCGGGAATGTGAACAATTGTAAAATTAAATTCCTGCAAATAAAGTTTCCATCAACTTAATCTGTCGTGTGTAAATGTAGCTCTATGATCTGTGTAAACGGTAGTGTAACCTCCCAACAGAAAATGTTAAATAAAAAATAGAAATGGAGCCAAGCGTAACCTCACCACAGAAATTAATGAATGAAAATAGACCATAAACCGCTCAATAATATTAATTAAATAATGAATCATGAACGAAATGTAACATCCCAACAGAAATAATAATGTCTGGTAAATTTTATAAGGACAACAGCGCAGTGTAACCTCCCCACAGAAAATGTTAAACAAAAAATAGAAATGGAGCCCAGCGTAACCTCCCCGCAGAAATTAATGAATGAAAATAGACCATAAACCACACAATAATATTAATTAAACAATGAACCATGAACGAAATGTAACCTCCCAACAGAAATAATAATGTCTGGTTAATTTTATAAGGACAGCAGTGCTGACCTTCGGCCCTGTATTCTGAATAAAACAAGCAAAAATTCTTACCTCATAAAACCGCAATTATATCTGCTCTTAATTAGTCATTTTTCGACACAGCTTTGTGCAATGCTGGCATATATTTTTTTAATTCTTGGAAGCAATGATAATGCATTGGAAAAATTCTTTAAATAGAAATGAATGCTTTTCTTTAAAAGAGTTACTTTATATTATAAAAATTATTATTGGGGCATTTTTTCTGAACAAATTAAATTACAATTTACATACATTATTAAATATGCGCAAGGCTGCTTCTTTACCTTGTACAACAATACTCATCGTCCAGAATCCTGACCAGAGTCGTGAGCAGAGCACACAGCCGACGCATGCCAACTCCCGCAGACTACTCCTGTCCACTCGCTACTAAATCCGACTGACTACTACTGTATCCGACTGACTACTACTGTCGACTCGCTACTACTGCCTCGCACAGACTCGCGACAAGCACTCTCTGGTCAGAGATTCTGTCATGCTTCGCCCATCGCCAGCGAAGCATATGCCTTACAACATTCATCCACAAGCGTGGCTCCATCAATTCTCTCATTGTTTTCCTCCCAACTGGTCATTAGAGCACAGATTAGAATTTGTGTGTGGCTATTTAGAGAATGAACCAGCTGTAAGAATGCGATCGGTCATTCACGATTGTCACAGTGAAGCAGATATTTACCATGCCTTCCTCTCAGCATATTGGTCTCAAGCTACACAAGACCGAGTAAAACATAGCATCATAATGATGAAACATTTCGAACAATCTGAATTTTTCAGTCTTGTGAAATATTTTGAAGACACGTTGCACAAGTATCAGTACGTGTCAAACCCATACAGCCCCTCAGAACTCATCCACATTTGCTTAATCAAATTGCCTGAACATTTACGACATATTATTTTGGCAGGACGTTGCAAAGACGACATTGAAGCTTCTCAGGGACTCTTACAAGAATTAGAAATTGACACTGACAATCGCGGAACGCGAAAACAGGAACACAACAATTACAGGTCACATCCGTCGCAACTCTGTGATGAAAGAAATAATAACTGGACACGACAAGGCTATTCTCACAACACAAATCGTGACCAAAACAGACACCACCCATATGACAACCACTGGCAGAGTAATAGTTACAGAGAAAGATCGCATTTCCTTAGTAATGAATATGACAGAGATAACCATAGAAACAGACAATATGGGAACTAAAATAATTATTATCAAGGGAGACAGAATAACTTCAGATGGAACAGTCCACCACGTTTCCAGGAGAAATTCTGCACCACATGACCGACAAACAAGAAACTATGTAAACTACCGACAAAACGACAGACCTGAATTCCATCAGAACTGGCGAGCTTCAAACCGGGCATGGCCTTCTCGTCAAAGTGAATTTGTAGAAGTTAGGTCTCCTAATCCCAATAACGGCACGCGCCAACAAAGAGACAGACAATGACTTGCACCGCAGGCAGCCACGTGCGCCGGCTGGTTCAGAGAAAAATAACATAGACGCTAACCCTGAGAAAATTCCAGTATTCTTTATCGACGTATACCGCATGATAATTGCGTTCAGGTTGAAACTCTGCGTACTAGGAAGAGTAAAGGTTTACACCACATTTCACATGTACAACCGTTTATTGAAAGATAATCTGCTTTTTAACTTTGTCTTTGCCATAAAACTTTTCACTTCACATTTCTAGTATGCACTGTCAGACTTAGAAACTGTTACCATGCAACAATGTTTGAAGTTAAATATCCAATCAAGAACCAAGAGAACGTATTTAAACTGAAATTACGAATGCATTGTTATAGTGAACAGACGTCACAGTGTTATTGTGTGTGTACATTCTTGCTTGTTAGTTGCACTATTACGTAACGACTATAAGGCTCACATACTTAGAACATTTACCAGTACTGCTAATGAGATTTTAAAGCAACATTTTGGTTTAGTTGAAAATACATTCTGGATTTAAAATACTTTCTGTGAGATACCAGATGACACAGTGGTTAGTTTATGTGACAGCTACACGATTTTATCACGACACTACTAATGAGTGACAATTTACAATGTTGCTTTTGCGGTGTTTCTGTTTTAAATCTGCACAGCTTTTCTGAATTATTCTGGAAAGTAAAACATGTTTTAGTAGTAACTTTTGCGGTATAGCTATAATGAGACAGCCTTTTCTGTAGCACAACAATACGTTATAGCACAGTACTTTCTTCATCACGGGAATAAGCGTAATAACTAAAATATCTATACGCAAAGCATTTCACTTTTGTTTACCATGAGGTAAGTACATTGGCTTCTGCAGAACTTAGCTTTCGGAGGACAATAACTACGACACTTCCACAGAGATTATCTTACAGCAAGACGCACATTTAGCGCTACAGGACACGTATTTGAGTGATTAATTTTGTACTTAAATCATTTATTTTTAAAGATTTTTGAAGTACAATGATACAAAGATTTTCCGTGATACATTTCATTCCATTGCTGTAATCTGTAACACCTGAGGGTATAATTACATTAATCCCCAGGGGGTACACGCATAATTTGTGTACCATGTGTCTGGCAAGCACAAGGAGCCCTAGCTAATATGGTATTTGCTTATACAACTTTACACATCAGTACCATATTTCTCCAACAACTAAATTACACAGCTATCTGATCATTTAACTGAGAGACAAACATTTTTTTTACTTCATCAGTGACACATGTTTACGCAATTACACAGTTGGATAACTTCACACTTATGAAATTGTATTTTGTCTGCACTGTGTGAACTGTTCATATTTTTTCGGAACCATTGTGATACTATGAGAGCTTTGAATGATGTGTTTGGTATGGGATCATGATATTTAAAGAACGTTTGAGCTAGATGACACTATTTAAATGAGCAGAGAATTTTTTAGGTTTTGAAATTGTTGCAGAAAGCTACGACATTTTTGAGATTTGACTGAGGTGTTATGATGTTATTATTACGATGACGATGTGTATTATGCTGTTGAGGTATGTTTATGATCAATAAGCTGATGCTATATGAGGAATCTGATGATGCTACATATTTATTATGATGAAATATTGAAGTGTCGACGCAAGATTGACGTGTCGACGAATATGTATATGTGTAATAAGGTAAGGAACAACGAGAAGTGGTTAGGGACTCAGATTTGTGAAAACGGATGTTGGAAACCATGAATCGTACTTTAAGAGTTATGAAATGTCTGTACATGCGTGAATGTTTCAATATGCCGACGAAAATGTTTTGGACACTGTTATATTTATAGGATTTTGTTTCTACAGATTTGTAACGCAAATTCTTGACCTGTGTAATTTTTTTTATATGAGACTGTCACTTTAGCAAAATTGCTGTCGTAAATATTTCGGTAAGAAAGGTAAGTGGCCTTGACATAATGAGTTTTGGGCGCCTAGCTGAGAGGTAGTCGTCTGACAAAAGAAAGCCATTAGGTGAAAAAAAAAGAGGCCATTATCCTCGCTATTGACATTCCTTTGTAGAAAGCATCGCAAATACGACACGCTCATTACTTGGAAAGATACTTACATCTGCACACCTGATTATGACAGGCGTCTTTCTACGAGAATTGAGAGAATTTCTACTAATTTATGAAATGCCACATGACTATTGAATGATATTTTTATGCTTTGTACATAGTTGCTTATTTCATTTGATATCTGTTTTCCAGCTGTGTTGCAGCATTGGTTTTATAAAATAAAATTAAATGCATTTGCTAATGTGAAAACTTTCTGTCAACAGATCTATTAAATAATAATTTTATGATCCACGTTCTTCAAAAAAGGAGCACTTAGAAAGGAAAGAACAATAAGAAGGGATTAATAACAGTAACTGCATACATAATTTTCTTTTCAACTACTTGGTAATTTTTATTTTATGGTAGAGTAAGTTATCGTGATGCATCACTGTAGTGTTGAGATGTGACATAGGTATTAAACATGGCCATTTTTACTGTAATATTCTTTCTGCTTGAGCTTTGTCATGTTTAGATAAATGTCATAGAATTTGCTGCTGTTTTTTGCCAGGCATAATGTTACTGAATTTGACTTTATATTACTGTGTTAAGCCAGTTTTACTACGGATTTATTTTTCTTGTTTGCTGCACATTGCCTTATATTAGTTGTAATATTGCAATTGCTTTGCTAATTTATATTTTTTTTGTGCTTGCGTTGACAATTTCCATTTTTTTCATTGATGTTTGCATTAATTGTTTTGTGCTGCTGCATTCTCTCGTCCCTTAGTTTAGCATCTGAGCTCAGTAGATTTAAGTTAGCTTAAGAGGGGGTAGACTATATTAGAGAATGAGTTGCGATGAATTGGAAGAAATGCATTGAGAAGTTATATGAAAAAAGTACAGAAAGCAGTACCAAATGTTACACTGAAAACAAACCCTGTCCTTTTCTCCTGTGTTATTCTGCTATGTGTTTATGTACCCTTGTGTATTTGTCTTTTTGTCATGTCTTTATGTGTTTAGCTAATAAGATTTATGTTGTAGAATTTTTCAAATACTATGTTATTCCATTTTACTATGTTATACCATTTTTTTCATTGATGTTTGCATTAATTGTTTTGTGCTGCTGCATTCCCTCGTCCCTTAGTTTAGCATCTGAGCTCAGTAGATTTAAGTTAGCTTAAGAGGGGGTAGACTATATCTCTACAAGGACTGCAGTGGGTCTGCATCTTTGATGACCCACCAATACCATTATTTCTACAAGGACTACAGTGAGTCTACACCTTTACTGACTCACCAGTACCATTATTTCTACAAGGACTGCACTGGGTCTGCACCTCTGGTGGCCCACCAATACCGTAATCTCTACTAGGACTACAGTGGGTCTACTCTGTGATGACCTACCTACCAATATTCTTCAAAACTTCGACTGACTCTGTGGTGGGTTTGCTCTGTTGTGGCCCATTACCTGTCAGTACTGTCTTTCCGTTGGAAGGACAACACTACTTCTTCAAGACTGCATGGAAATCCACTACTTCGGTGTGCATTCTCTTTTACTGCTCAGACTTTGAGAAAAAAAAAACACTGCAATTTTACTGTGATGAATGATCAGGACTGTCTTTATGGACTGTGAGAAAATTTTAGCTTTTGACCAACATTGTATCAATAAGTGTGTGCATTTGATTCCTTTGTTATTGCAATTATGATTATGAAAAAAATTTTCAAATCTGTATTGGCCAGTGCCCAAAACAATTTGTAAAATTTTTTGTGGGGAGCATGGGGGCTATGTAAGTAGGCTGTTTAGGTTTTCTTATTGGTAACGCCGCGTAGTGCTCTGTATGAAAATCGCTGGCTGTGCTGTGTGCAGTCTGTGGCTAGTTTGCATTGTTATCTGCCATTGTAGTGTTGGGCAGCTGGATGTTAACAGAGCGTAGGGTTGCGCAGTTGGAGGTGAGCCGCCAACAGTGGTGGATGTGGGGAGAGAAATGGCGGAGTTTGGAAATTTGTAAGACTGGATGTCATGAACTGCTATATACACTCCTGGAAATGGAAAAAAGAACACATTGACACCGGTGTGTCAGACCCACCATACTTGCTCCGGACACTGCGAGAGGGCTGTACAAGCAATGATCACACGCACGGCACAGCGGACACACCAGGAACCGCGGTATTGGCCGTCGAATGGCACTAGCTGCGCAGCATTTGTGCACCGCCGCCGTCAGTGTCAGCCAGTTTGCCGTGGCATACGGAGCTCCATCGCAGTCTTTAACACTGGTAGCATGCCGCGACAGCGTGGACGTGAACCGTATGTGCAGCTGACGGACTTTGAGCGAGGGCGTATAGTGGGCATGCGTGAGGCCGGGTGGACGTACCGCCGAATTGCTCAACACGTGGGGCGTGAGGTCTCCACAGTACATCGATGTTGTCGCCAGTGGTCGGCGGAAGGTGCACGTGCCCGTCGACCTGGGACCGGACCACAGCTACGCACGGATGCACGCCAAGACCGTAGGATTCTACGCAGTGCCGTAGGGGACCGCACCGCCACTTCCCAGCAAATCAGGGACACTGTTGCTCCCGGGGTATCGGTGAGGACCATTCGCAACCGTCTCCATGAAGCTGAGCTACGGTCCCGCACACCGTTAGGCCGTCTTCCGCTCACGCCCCAACATCGTGCAGCCCGCCTCCAGTGGTGTCGCGACAGGCGTGAATGTAGGGACGAATGGAGACGTGTCGTCTTCAGCGATGAGAGTCGCTTCTGCCTTGGTGCCAATGATGGTCGTATGCGTGTTTGGCGCCGTGCAGGTGAGCGCCACAATCAGGACTGCATACGACCGAGGCACACAGGGCCAACACCCGGCATCATGGTGTGGGGAGCGATCTCCTACACTGGCCGTACACCACTGGTGATCGTCGAGGGGACACTGAATAGTGCACGGTACATCCAAACCGTCATCGAACCCATCGTTCTACCATTCCTAGACCGGCAAGGGAACTTGCTGTTCCAACAGGACAATGCACGTCCGCATGTATCCCGTGCCACCCAACGTGCTCTAGAAGGTGTAAGTCAACTACCCTGGCCAGCAAGATCTCCGGATCTGTCCCCCATTGAGCATGTTTGGGACTGGATGAAGCGTCGTCTCGCGCGGTCTGCACGTCCAGCACGAACGCTGGTCCAACTGAGGCGCCAGGTGGAAATGGCATGGCAAGCCGTTCCACAGGACTACATCCAGCATCTCTACGATCGTCTCCATGGGAGAATAGCAGCCTGCATTGCTGCGAAAGGTGGATATACACTGTACTAGTGCCGACATTGTGCATGCTCTGTTGCCTGTGTCTATGTGCCTCTGGTTCTGTCAGTGTGATCATGTGATGTATCTGACCCCAGGAATGTATCAATAAAGTTTCCCCTTCCTGGGGCAATGAATTCATGGTGTTCTTATTTCAATTTCCAGGAGTGTATATTATGATCTTTGAACACTATTAAGGTAAATACATTGTTTGTTCTCTATCAAAAGCTTTCATTTGCTAACTATGCCTATCAGTAGTTAGTGCCTTCAGTAGTTTGAATCTTTTATTTAGCTGGCAGTAGTGGCGCTCGCTGTATTGCAGTAGTTCGAGTAATGAAGTGATTTGTGAAACGTATAGGTTAATGTTAGTCAGGGCCGTTTTTTTGTAGGGATTTTTGAAAGTCAGATTGCGTTGCGCTAAAAAATATTGTGTGTCAGTTTAAGCACAGTCATGTATAATTTTTCAAAGGGGACGTTTCACCAACTGTCTGTGTCTAGAGTAATCCATGGAATATTGCGAATGTGTGCAGATGTCTGTGAGCCGTGTAACTGAGGCGGGACGTGGGAACCAGCCCGGTATTCATCTAGTGGGATGTGGAAAACCGCCTAAAAACCACATCCAGGCTGGCCGGCACACTGGCCTCTGTCGTTAAGCCGCTGGGCGGATTCGATCCAGGGCCGGCGCGCCTACCCCAGTCCAGGAAGCAGCGCATTAGCGCTCTCGGCTAACCTGGCAGGTTACCACGAAGTAATTATACTAACGGGACGAAAATTGATAGATGTGATGTACATGTGCACTCGAGCAAAGATTACAATTTCAGAAAAACTGGATGATTTATTGAAGAGAAAGAGCTTCACAAACTGAGCCAGTCAGTAACGCGTTGGTCCACCTCTTGCACGTATGCAAGCAATTATTTCTTTCAGCTCTGATTATTGGAATTGTAGGATGTCTTCCTGACGGATTTCGTGCCAAATCGATCGGATTGGTAGGGATGGGCAAGCACGAAGACAAGCAGTAGAAAGCATCACCGTGTGCAGTCGGGCATTATCTTGCTGAAATCTAGTCCCACGATGGCTTATCATGAAAGGCGACAAAACGGGCTTAAAATATCGTCGACGAACCGCTGTGCTGTAAGAGTTCCTCGGATGAGAACCAAAGGAGTCCTGCTATGAAAAGAAAAGGCTCCCGACACCATCAGTACCGGCGGTTGGGTCGTATGTCGGTCGACAGAATGTTCAGTGGTGCACCGCTGTCCAAGGAGAGTCAAGAAACGTCTTCGCTGGTCATCGCTGGTCAGTTTGAAGCGGGACTAATCACTGAAAACAATTTTAGTCTAGTCAATGACATTCCAGGCTGAAGACATGTCTGGACACCGGTGATATGCCAACCTGACTGTTTCGCAACATGTGGCCCTGACAACCAGGATTCTGGGTGCCATTTCATTTCACAGTAAGAGTCTTCTGGTTTTCATGCGAGGCATCGCTACAGCAGCAATAGTCCGTGACATTTTACGCCCTGTTCTGTTGCCCTTTATTCCGAGCATCCTGGACTTACATTTCAACAAACGGCGAGGGTATCAGCTCTGGATTTTGATCTAACGAGCCAACAGGACAGAATTTGAGGCGATGTTCCTCAGCAAATCATCCAACAACTCTATCAGTCAATGATCAGCCGAATAACGGCTTGCGTAAGGGCCGGAGATGGACCAACGCGTTATTGACTTGCTTAGTTTGTAAATCCCTGTCTCTTGAATAAATCATTCAGTTTTTCTGAAACCTTAATCATTTGTTTGTCTGTACTTGTCAACACATCTGCCGACTTACGTACCGTTTGGACAATTTCTTTGTGGTGAGTCGTTTTTCATTTGTCTTATAGTGTATTACTTCTTTACTAGTAACTGTGTTAGCAACAAACTTCTTACACGTCATCCATATATACCACTGAAAGTGCCTGCAAAGTCATACAAATGTACGACTCCTAGTTCAAAAGATATGATGATCATTGACACACGTGAAAAACTATGTTCACTTAAAACGTAGCGCGATTTGCCCAGTCTACATTCATCAAGAACTTAATAATGAGGGCACTTAGCGTTTTCCAAGAAAATTTAAATGTAGTTTCAGATCCTTTCCCAAATTTTTCTCGCTTGCTTGCGTAACAAAAAAAAAAAAAAAAAACAGATATCAGCTTATCTCATTTATAAAGCAATCAAAGGTTAAAGCTATTTCATAGAGGGGAGTTCGATTCTTAAAGCTTGCTATTTGGAGAGAAGCAGTGTGAAATTAAGGCCACCTACGCACCTTAGAGGTGGAAATGAAAAGCGGGTGACATTTACGCACAACTCAGGAACTCCTGGAGGAATTTACACCAAATTTGTGAGCTATAAGACTTATTATTTGTATAAAAGCGCTGTTGGAAGAGTATTCCCCACTGCCACTAGTGGTAGGTGTGTAAACGATGCTTATTGCTTGCTGTAACTGGTTCACATGGAATATCTTTAAAATTATGTAAAGTTCAGTTTGCCTCTCATTTGTGGTGTTTAGTATGTGACCGGATCGCGAGAATCAGTTAGTGCCTTCAGTAGTTTGAATCTTTTATTTAGCTGGCAGTAGTGGCGCTCGCTGTATTGCAGTAGTTCGAGTAACGAAGATTTTTGTGAGGTACGTGATTTGTGAAACGTATAGGTTAATGTTAGTCAGGGCCATTCTTTTGTAGGGATTTTTGAAAGTCAGATTGCGTTGCGCTAAAAAATATTGTGTGTCAGTTTCAGCACAGTCATGTATAATTTTTCAAAGGGGACGTTTCATATGTCGACCCTTAGCCGAGGATACCTCACTGCAATCTTCTGATTTTTTCTTGTAGTTTGTGCAATTAGTGTAGCTTTTGTTTATTGCTAGCGCGTAATTGTAGAGAGAATCTCCTTGGTAGTTGCAGTCCTCCACTGTTGTACAGTAAAACAGTTGTGGCATGCATGTAGATTTGCACCAAGTATTTCGCAGCTGCGCTTGCAATTAACTAGATATCGTTTTCAGCGCTATGTTAATGTGTTCTCTTACTTTTGCTCTTCAAATTGTGCTTTTCTGTGTTATCGTGTGAAATATTGTGACAATAATGGCGTGTGAAAAACGTAACACTAGGCTCCAAAGGAAACTGAGAAATAATAGTGACGACGAGCGTAGCTTACCAGCACCACTGTGTAGTGAATTAACAGACATTCAAAGTAGTAATTTGGTAACTGTGCGTAGGGAAATGGAGCGGGCGGCAAATAATGGTGTAGACAGTGAAACAGGTAGTGAACAGGGAAGCATTATTATCGATCGATCGGTCGGCAACAGCTCGCCTCAGGAATCGGGAATGACAGAACACAATATTGAACATACTGTAGACTCAGGTTTTGGGTTCTCACCGTTTTCTCAAATGAGTCAAGACACATTTTCCGCTTGTCAAAATGTGAATGTTGCCGGTGCAAATTCACTGCCGAAAAGCATTGAGGAACATGTTTCAGACACCAGTGCATTGTTATTACAATTAATGCAACAAATGGGACAAAAGCTTCAAAAGTTAGACACAATGAAACAAACTCAGAGACAAACACAGCAAAAGCTTCAAAAGTTAGACACAATGGAACAAAATCTTCAAAAGTTAGACACAATGGAACAAAATCTTCATAAGTTAGATACCTTGGAACAAAATCAGAGGCAAACACAGCAAAAACTTCAAAAGTTAGACACCACACTTGAACAAACACGTGAAGATTTAACTGCTGAGTTACATAACATTGAATCGAAATGTCAGAAAGTCTGTAATGACGTAAAAACACAAATTTGTGAGCATTTTCAACCTATTTTTTCGCGGTATGAAAATGCATTACAGAATCACGAACCAGCCATAAAAGCACTGCAAACTATTGTTCATGAAAATCATAAGACCTTGCAAGCTAAAATTGACTCAGTTGCATCTACCGATTCGGTTATGCAACTTGCAAAAACTCAAGAAAACTTAAAGGACACAGTAGACACTCTGAAAATTGGTTCAGAAAGACAAATGGAGGAAATTAGTTCATTATCAGAGAAAGTCATTGAACTTTCGGATTAGCTAAATAATTTATCTATGAAGGTATATGATAATCTGAATGACACAAAACCGGTAGTCTTTAATGACACAGAAGAGTGCGAACAAATTAGGAAATTCAAACAAAATCAGAATCAAATTAATACGCAACACCAAAGAGAAATCCGGGAAGTAAAAGATCAGCTGACACAGTTAATACAAGAATTACGTATTTCAGAGGACGCTCGCGCCCCAATACGGGAAGAGGGACATAGAAATATGGAACAGTCACAAAATAATAACACAGCGCATTTCGGAAATTATGAAAGAAATTGGCAAGGTGCACCGCATTTTGAAATGGAACCGCCTGAAAAGACGTAACAATGACCGATATGCGACTCGCCGACATGATGATTTTGACTATAAGCTGTTCATTACTACACGTAAATTTAAAACATTTAAGAATTCTGGCAACGACATTGTAACCTCCCCACAGAAAATGTTAAATAAAAAATAGAAATGGAGCCAAACGTAACCTCCCCGCAGAAATTAAAGAATGAAAATAGACCATAAACCACACAATAATATTAATTAAATAATGAACCATGAACGAAATGTAACCTCCCAACAGAAATAATAATGTCTGGTAAATTTTATAAGGACAGCAGCGCTGACCTTCGGCCCTGTATTCTGAATAAAACAAGCAAAAATTCTTACCTCAATAAAACAGCAATTATATCTGCTCTTAATTAGTCATTTTTCGACACAGCTTTGTGCAATGCTGGCATATATATTTTTTTTATTCTTGGAGGCAATGATAATGCATTGGAAAAATTCTTTAAATTGAAATGAATGGCTTTTCTTTACAATCCTGACCAGAGTCGCGAGCAGACCACACAGCTGAAGCATGCCGACTCCCGCAGACTACTCCTGTCCACTCGCTACTAAAGCCGATCGCCTACTACTGTATCCGACTGACTACTACTGTCGACTCGCTACTACTGCCTCGCGCAGATTCGCGACAAGCAACAACTAACAATAAACTACTCTCTGGTCAGAGATTCTGTCATGCTTCGCCCATCGCCGATGAGGCATACGCCTTACATAACCCTCCACTGGGGGGGCAAAAATTTGGCAGCGATGGTGAGTCAATTGGACTTGCCACGAGCAACAAATTTTTCATAATTAATTAACTTTACAATCACAATATATATATATATATATATATATATATATATATATATATATATATATATATATATATATAAGTGCAGAACATGAAATAAAATATAGTGCACATGCACTGAGTACAGAACATATCAGGCAATGACAAAATGTATACACAATGAGTACAAAACATATTAACAAATGGCAAAAGTGCACACGCACTGTAAAACTCTTTAGCATTTTTACAACAAATAAACATAATGAGGACAAATCATATTGGCAAATGACAAAAGTGCACACGCACTGTAGTTCAGCACATATCAGCAAATCACAAAAATGTATATGCAATGAATACAAATCATGTTAACAAAATGACGAAACTGCACACGCACTGTAGTACAGAACATATCAGGGAATCACAAAATGTATACGTAATGAGTACAAATGGCATAAAGTGCACATGCACTGTACAAGTATTTAGCATTTTTACATAACATATCATGGAGTGAAATAAAGTGCACATGCACTGTAGAAGTCTTTAGCGTTTTTAGGACAACTGATCTTGTTAACAAATGAAATAAAGTGCACACGCACTGTATATGTCTTTATCATTTTACAAGAATTAGGAAAGGAATGGGAAGGATTGCGTCATGGTTGTAGCACTTTAGGTTGCACACAGCTGCACTGAAAGTCCATATCTTTCTATAGAAGCACAACACCAAGTGAGACAATCTGAAGTTCTTTTCCTTTGAAGTATTAATCAGTGTAGCCAAGACACTGAAATGTCGTAATAATATCCCATGCTATCATTTTGGTAGTACACTAGGTACACCAAACAGTGGGACCATAATAACATTTCCATCGCTGAAGGTGGTGGACAGCATGTTGTGTCAACACCGGGATCATAATATCATCTCCATCGCTCAAGGTGGTGGACAGCATGTCGTGTCAACACCATGTTTTTGTAAAGTACACCAACGTAGAATTAGTGCAAAAACCAAATATAGTGCTCCATGATCATGAGGATAGACAGGACAAACGGATATGGCAGTAATTTCTAGTAATTAGGTCAGAAGGTGAAGGACATCAAGTCACATAGTAGTCTTCATTGAGAATTACACTAGTCTAACAACTGATTTGAGTAATTGGTGGCACACATCGCCCAGTTACTGAATATTTCTGTACCATGTATGTAGTATTACAGAATAATGTTCATAAATTATCTGAATATAGTAATTATTGGCACTCATTGCCCAGTTACAAACCATCAGAAGTCATCATTCGAAACAGAAGCTAATGAATGGCATAGTATTAACGTAATTCACTTAATTACAGTTATCATTGGCATCATAGGTCATCTTATTACAGTAATCCGTGGCATTCATTGGCCAGCTACAAAGCATTTTGTTAACGCATTATTTAGAAGTCATTATTCAAAATGAGTTAATTATTGGCATAGCATTTATACATAATTAATCTAATTATAGTAATCATTGGCATCATAGGTCATCTTATTACAGTAATCAGTGGCATTCATTGGCCAGTTACAAAGCATTTTTTTGTGTTATTCAGAAGTCATTAATGGAGTGACATACTATTCAGAGCTGATCAGTATTACTCAGAACTCTCTTAAACTAGTAGCATTATTTGGGACTGGTAACTCCTTTGTTTGCTTTTGAGTTATTGCTGCAAATGAAGATGTGTAACGTCATTCGTCATGAGTCAGCTGTAGCAAAGTTATGAAACAAGTAGAGTATATGTGATCACACTCATAAATGACATAGGTTTAATAACAACTGCTTATAGCACATGAATTTCATGAATAATTTCTCCTGGAAAATATACAAAATGGATTATTAAACTGAAAGAAGAAACGCATATTATGCTAAAAAGTAGTGAACTTCGAATTAACAGGTAGTGAAATGTGTATAAAATATATATATGATCTCTAGCTGTCCTTTCCAAACCCTTCAGTCATCATACCATGCGATATAAGACATACTGTCAAAACAAACTGCACAAATACTTAAATAACTACATAGCATCTCTTAACTAACAGCAAATATATAAACTTTATCATTATTTTCATCTGAAAAGAAAAACTTCATTATCCATATCACCATAACTCCATTATTATCATCACCTGTAAAGAAAAACTTCATTATCCATAGTAGCATATACTTCATCATTATTCATCAGCATTCATTATCATCTGCAAAAAAGTCACTTCATTATTCATTATACAACTATTCCTTATTTCTAGCACATTTCATCACTAAAACTAAGATGTGTAGTTGTATCTGACAGCCTGTATCAATCGCTTCGTATTCTGAAAGAAAAAATTAGTTAAGACTGCTATCATACGATGTGTATAGTATATTCTTGCTAATGCTTGTTAATTCTGATCCATTTACTCTTCATCACGAGGTATTGCATCCTCTTTCGTTCATTCCGAAGGTGAATTTCCCATTTCTGTTTAATTTATTTCGTTTACACGTTATTTCTTTCTGAATATGATGAACAAAGATTAATGTCTTGCATTTAATTCATATACCCATTAGATAAAAACTGGTTTATAGTAACATAACTGAGCATACAGCATAGCATGACAGAAAACTTAATACGTCAAAAATATCGACAGTGTTCAGAAGCAAAAATGTACACAGTGTATCACAATGTAGCAGCAAAAAAAAAGAAAAAAAAGATAAAGTAGTCACGATGTTGAGATATCATATGAATAAATGTTAAAGTCAACTGGTGTTTGTTATATCTTAACTATTTCATAGTGCATACAAACAAAACAGGAAAACAATCATACGTACATAAAAAAAGGGAAAATATGCATGGTCATATATATATATATCGACAAGAAGAGCGACCTGCTAACCTTACCTTGCCAGGCACTTGCCAAGAAAAAATGCGATAATCATCAGTAAGTGTTCATGTGAATATAATTGCATAAGTGGTCATAAAAATTAGGAAATGGCATTACAGTGTGGTAAATCATAAAGTATGTTCATTCAATAAAAGGTTTGATGTTGGATATGTGGTGGTTCCCTTTAGTTTTTCTGGTTCTCAAAGTTTCGACGTGTACTACAATGGGGTGAGGAATGCTGCGAATCCGATATGGACCTGCGTATAGAAGTTCAAATTTACTACACCTACCTTTTCCCCTATTCGATAAATAGTGTGTACGTACTAATATCTTCTGTCCAATGTGAAAGTCACGGCGTGTACAAACCTGTTTTTGCTGTCTTCTCCGACGCTCTGCGGCACGTTTGATGTTGTTCAGCGCAATGTCTATTATTTCATGGTGTCGAAGTAGACGAGATGTAGGAAAGGTTACTAATTCTTTAATTTTGTTAGGTGGTTCAACATTTTTCAGTATAACAGACGGAGATAGCATAGTAGATTCATTTGGTATGGAATTAATTACGTCCTGGAATGAGAGTATGTGTGTGTCCCAATCAATATGTTTTTTATGGCAGTATATTCTACACAGTTTACCAATTTCATTCATTAATCGTTCACAAGGGTTCGAAGAAGCATGGTACCTGGATATATAGATTGGAGAAATGTTTCTAGCTCGTAACATACGTGTCCATATACTAGATCGAAATTGTGGTCCATTGTCGGAAATTACTTTCAACACATGCCCTACATGAAATAGAAAATGTTTTACAAATGCTTTCGAAACAGTTTTAGCAGTATCTTTGCGTAACGGAGTGAAGGTAACAAATTTTGAAGCAAGTTCAACAGCGACAAAGATGTAGCAAAAACCTCTATTAGTTCTGGGAATCGGACCAAAAATGTCTCCAGCGGCCATACGTCTCAATTTAACAGGTACAACGGGATGTAATAGAGGAATATGTGAAGTCGTGTCTGATTTAGCTTTCTGGCAGATTTTACATGACGCTAAAACTCGTCGTATACGTTTCTCCACGTTGGTAAAATAACAGATCTGTCTCAGTATAAGAAAACATTTTCTGGCTCCGTAATGTGCATAACATAAATGAGTATACCAGATTAATTTGTTAACAAGTTCGTCAGGAATGCATAATAACCAATTGTTGCTGTCAGGATGAAAGCGGCGAAACGGAATGTCATTGCGTACAGTGTAATGGTTTCTAATGGTAACATTATTCCTATCTAGCCAAAGGTGTTTAATCTCTTTCCATACGTTGTCTTTATTCTGCTCTTGTGCTATGTCTTGTAATGACGACGAAATAAAATTTTCAAATGCAACTTGTTGAATGTACATGACACTGAAATTTGCTTTGCAGAAGTTGGTTGCGATGTCTTGCTGATTGTTGTTAAGAGAACGGGATAGTGAGTCTGCTACAATATTTTGTGTGTCGGGAATGTGAACAATTGTAAAATTAAATTCCTGCAAATAAAGTTTCCATCAACTTAATCTGTCGTGTGTAAATGTAGCTCTATGATCTGTGTAAACGGTAGTGTAACCTCCCAACAGAAAATGTTAAATAAAAAATAGAAATGGAGCCAAACGTAACCTCACCACAGAAATTAATGAATGAAAATAGACCATAAACCGCACAATAATATTAATTAAATAATGAATCATGAACGAAATGTAACATCCCAACAGAAATAATAATGTCTGGTAAATTTTATAAGGACAACAGCGCAGTGTAACCTCCCCACAGAAAATGTTAAATAAAAAATAGAAATGGAGCCCAGCGTAACCTCCCCACAGAAATTAATGAATGAAAATAGACCATAAATCACACAATAATATTAACTAAACAATGAACCATGAACGAAATGTAACCTCCCAACCGAAATAATAATGTCTGGTTAATTTTATAAGGACAGCAGCGCTGACCTTCGGCCCTGTATTCTGAATAAAACAAGCAAAAATTCTTACCTCAATAAAACTGCAATTATATCTGCTCTTAATTAGTCATTTTTCGACACAGCTTTGTGCAATGCTGGCATATACTTTTTTTATTCTTGGAAGCAATGATAATGCATTGGAAAAATTCTTTAAATAGAAATGAATGCTTTTCTTTAAAAGAGTTACTTTATATTATAAAAATTATTATTGGGGCATTTTTTCTGAACAAATTAAATTACAATTAACATACATTATTAAATATTTGCAAGGCTGCTTCTTTACCTTCTACAACAATACTCATCGTCCAGAATCCTGACCAGAGTCGCGAGCAGAGCACACAGCCGACGCATGCCAACTCCCGCAGACTACTCCTGTCCACTCGCTACTAAATCCGACTGACTACTACTGTATCCGACTGACTACTACTGTCGACTCGCTACTACTGCCTCGCACAGACTCGCGACAAGCACTCTCTGGTCAGAGATTCTGTCATGCTTCGCCCATCGCCAGCGAAGCATACGCCTTACAACATTCATCCACAAGCGTGGCTCCATCAATTCTCTCATTGTTTTCCTCCCAACTGGTCATTAGAGCACAGATTAGAATTTGTGTGTGGCTATTTAGAGAATGAACCAGCTGTAAGAATGCGATCGGTCATTCACGATTGTCACAGTAAAGCAGATATTTACCATGCCTTCCTCTCAGCATATTGGTCTCAAGCTACACAAGACCGAGTAAAACATAGCATCATAATGATGAAACATTTCGAACAATCTGAATTTTCCAGTCTTGTGAAATATTTTGAAGACACGTTGCACAAGGATCAGTATGTGTCAAACCCATACAGCCCCTCAGAACTCATCCACATTTGCTTAATCAAATTGCCTGAACATTTACGACATATTATTTTGGCAGGACGTTGCAAAGACGACATTGAAGCTTCTCAGGGACTCTTACAAGAATTAGAAATTGACACTGACAATCGCGGAACGCGAAAACAGGAACACAACAATTACAGGTCACATCCGTCGCAACTCTGTGATGAAAGAAATAATAACTGGACACGACAAGGCTATTCTCACAACACAAATCGTGACCAAAACAGACACCACCCATATGACAACCACTGGCAGAGTAATAGTTACAGAGAAAGATCGCATTTCCTTAGTAATGAATATGACAGAGATAACCATAGAAACAGACAATATGGGAACTAAAATAATTATTATCAAGGGAGACAGAATAACTTCAGATGGAACAGTCCACCACGTTTCCAGGAGAAATTCTGCACCACATGACCGACAAACAAGAAACTATGTAAACTACCGACAAAACGACAGACCTGAATTCCATCAGAACTGGCGAGCTTCAAACCGGGCATGGCCTTCTCGTCAAAGTGAATTTGTAGAAGTTAGGTCTCCTAATCCCAATAACGGCGCGCGCCAACAAAGAGACAGACAATGACTTGCACCGCAGGCAGCCACGTGCGCCGGCTGGTTCAGAGAAAAATAACATAGACGCTAACCCTGAGAAAATTCCAGTATTCTTTATCGACGTATACCGCATGATAATTGCGTTCAGGTTGAAACTCTGCGTACTAGGAAGAGTAAAGGTTTACACCACATTTCACATGTACAACCGTTTATTGAAAGATAATCTGCTTTTTAACTTTGTCTTTGCCATAAAACTTTTCACTTCACATTTCTAGTATGCACTGTCAGACTTAGAAACTGTTACCATGCAACAATGTTTGAAGTTAAATATCCAATCAAGAACCAAGAGAACGTATTTAAACTGAAATTACGAATGCATTGTTATAGTGAACAGACGTCACAGTGTTATTGTGTGTGTACATTCTTGCTTGTTAGTTGCACTATTACGTAACGACTATAAGGCTCACATACTTAGAACATTTACCAGTACTGCTAATGAGATTTTAAAGCAACATTTTGGTTTAGTTGAAAATACATTCTGGATTTAAAATACTTTCTGTGAGATACCAGATGACACAGTGGTTAGTTTATGTGACAGCTACACGATTTTATCACGACACTACTAATGAGTGACAATTTACAATGTTGCTTTTGCGGTGTTTCTGTTTTAAATCTGCACAGCTTTTCTGAATTATTCTGGAAAGTAAAACATGTTTTAGTAGTAACTTTTGCGGTATAGCTATAATGAGACAGCCTTTTCTGTAGCACAACAATACGTTATAGCACAGTACTTTCTTCATCACGGGAATAAGCGTAATAACTAAAATATCTATACGCAAAGCATTTCACTTTTGTTTACCATGAGGTAAGTACATTGGCTTCTGCAGAACTTAGCTTTCGGAGGACAATAACTACGACACTTCCACAGAGATTATCTTACAGCAAGACGCACATTTAGCGCTACAGGACACGTATTTGAGTGATTAATTTTGTACTTAAATCATTTATTTTTAAAGATTTTTGAAGTACAATGATACAAAGATTTTCCGTGATACATTTCATTCCATTGCTGTAATCTGTAACACCTGAGGGTATAATTACATTAATCCCCAGGGGGTACACGCATAATTTGTGTACCATGTGTCTGGCAAGCACAAGGAGCCCTAGCTAATATGGTATTTGCTTATACAACTTTACACATCAGTACCATATTTCTCCAACAACTAAATTACACAGCTATCTGATCATTTAACTGAGAGACAAACATTTTTTTTACTTCATCAGTGACACATGTTTACGCAATTACACAGTTGGATAACTTCACACTTATGAAATTGTATTTTGTCTGCACTGTGTGAACTGTTCATATTTTTTCGGAACCATTGTGATACTATGAGAGCTTTGAATGATGTGTTTGGTATGGGATCATGATATTTAAAGAACGTTTGAGCTAGATGACACTATTTAAATGAGCAGAGAATTTTTTAGGTTTTGAAATTGTTGCAGAAAGCTACGACGTTTTTGAGATTTGACTGAGGTGTTATGATGTTATTATTACGATGACGATGTGTATTATGCTGTTGAGGTATGTTTATGATCAATAAGCTGATGCTATATGAGGAATCTGATGATGCTACATATTTATTATGATGAAATATTGAAGTGTCGACGCAAGATTGACGTGTCGACGAATATGTATATGTGTAATAAGGTAAGGAACAATGAGAAGTGGTTAGGGACTCAGATTTGTGAAAACGGATGTTGGAAACCATGAATCGTACTTTAAGAGTTATGAAATGTCTGTACATGCGTGAATGTTTCAATATGCCGACAAAAATGTTTTGGACACTGTTATATTTATAGGATTTTGTTTCTACAGATTTGTAATGCAAATTCTTGACCTGTGAAATTTTTTTTTTATATGAGACTGTCACTGTAGCGGAAATTGCTGTCGTAAATATTTCGGTAAGAAAGGTAAGTGACCTTGACGTAATGAGTTTTGGGCGCCTAGCTGAGAGGTAGTCGTCTGACAAAAGAAAGCCATTAGGTGAAAAAAAAAGAGGCCATTATCCTCGCTATTGACATTCCTTTGTAGAAAGCATCACAAATACGACACGCTCATTACTTGGAAAGATACTTACATCTGCACACCTGATTATGACAGGCGTCTTTCTACGAGAATTGAGAGAATTTCTACTAATTTATGAAATGCCACATGACTATTGAATGATATTTTTATGCTTTGTACATAGTTGCTTATTTCATTTGATATCTGTTTTCCAGCTGTGTTGCAGCATTGGTTTTATAAAATAAAATTAAATGCATTTGCTAATGTGAAAACTTTCTGTCAACAGATCTATTAAATAATAATTTTATGATCCACGTTCTTCGAAAAAGGAGCACTTAGAAAGGAAAGAACAATAAGAAGGAATTAATAACAGTAACTGCATACATAATTTTCTTTTCAACTACTTGGTAATTTTTATTTTATGGTAGAGTAAGTTATCGTGATGCATCACTGTAGTGTTAAGATGTGACATAGGTATTAAACATGGCCATTTTTACTGTAATATTCTTTCTGCTTGAGCTTTGTCATGTTTAGATAAATGTCATAGCATTTGCTGCTGTTTTTTGCCAGGCATAATGTTACTGAATTTGACTTTATATTACTGTGTTAAGCCAGTTTTACTACAGATTTATTTTTCTTGTTTGCTGCACATTGCCTTATATTAGTTGTATTATTGCAATTGCTTTGCTAATTTATAGTTTTTTGGTGCTTGCTTTGACAATTTCCATTTTTTTCATTGATGTTTGCATTAATTGTTTTGTGCTGCTGCATTCCCTCGTCCCTTAGTTTAGCATCTGAGCTCAGTAGATTTAAGTTAGCTTAAGAGGGGGTAGACTATATTAGAGAATGAGTTGCGATGAATTGGAAGAAATGCATTGAGAAGTTATATGAAAAAAGTACAGAAAGCAGTACCAAATGTTACACTGAAAACAAACCCTGTCCTTTTCTCCTGTGTTATTCTGCTATGTGTTTATGTACCCTTGTGTATTTGTCTTTTGGTCATGTCTTTATGTGTTTAGCTAATAAGATTTACGTTGTAGAATTTTTCAAATACTATGTTACTTCATTTTACTATGTTATTCCATTTTTTCATTGATGTTTGCATTAACTGTTTTGTGCTGCTGCATTCCCTCGTCCCTTAGTTTAGCATCTGAGCTCAGTAGATTTAAGTTAGCTTAAGAGGGGGTAGACTATATCTCTACAAGGACTACAGTGGGTCTGCATCTTGGATGACCCACCAATACCATTATTTCTACAAGGACTACAGTGAGTCTACACCTTTGCTGACTCACCAGTACCATTATTTCTACAAGGACTGCACTGGGTCTGCACCTCTGGTGGCCCACCAATACCGTAATCTCGACTAGGAATACAGTGGGTCTACTCTGTGATGACCTACCTACCAATATTCTTATAAACTTCGACTGACTCTGTGGTGGGTTTGCTCTGTTGTGGCCCATTACCTGTCAGTACTGTCTTTCCGTTGGAAGGACAACACTACTTCTTCAAGACTGCATGGAAATCCACTACTTCGGTGTGCATTCTCTTTTACTGCTCAGACTTTGAGAAAAAAAAAACACTGCAATTTTACTGTGATGAATGATCAGGACTGTCTTTATGGACTGTGAGAAAATTTTAGCTTTTGACCAACATTGTATCAATAAGTGTGTGCATTTGATTCCTTTGTTATTGCAATTATGATTATGAAAAATTTTTTCAAATCTGTATTGGCCAGTGCCCAAAACAATTTGTAAAATTTTTTGTGGGGAGCATGGGGGCTATGTAAGTAGGCTGTTTAGGTTTTCTTATTGGTAACGCCGCGTAGTGCTCTGTATGAAAATCGCTGGCTGTGCTGTGTGCAGTCTGTGGCTAGTTTGCATTGATATCTGCCATTGTAGTGTTGGGCAGCTGGATGTTAACAGCGTGTAGCGTTGCGCAGTTGGAGGTGAGCCGCCAACAGTGGTGGATGTGGGGAGAGAAATGGCGGAGTTTTGAAATTTGTAAGACTGGATGTCATAAACTGCTATATACACTCCTGGAAATGGAAAAAAGAACACATTGACACCGGTGTGTCAGACCCACCATACTTGCTCCGGACACTGCAAGAGGGCTGTACAAGCAATGATCACACGCACGGCACAGCGGACACACCAGGAACCGCGGTGTTGGCCGTCGAATGGCACTAGCTGCACAGCATTTGTGCACCGCCGCCGTCAGTGTCAGCCAGTTTGCCGTGGCATACGGAGCTCCATCGCTGTCTTTAACACTGGTAGCACGCCGCGACAGCGTGGACGTGAACCGTATGTGCAGCTGACGGACTTTGAGCAAGGTCGTATAGTGGGCATGCGGGAGGCCGGATGGACGTACCGCCGAATTGCTCAACACTGGGGCGTGAGGTCTCCACAGTACATCGATGTTATCGCCAGTGGTCGGCGGAAGGTGCACGTGCCCATCGACCTGGGACCGGACCACAGCGACGCACGGATGCACGCCAAGACCGTAGGATCCTACGCAGTGCCGTAGGTGACCGCACCGCCACTTCCCAGCAAATTAGGGACACTGTTGCTCCCGGGGTATCGGCGAGGATCATTCGCAACCGTCTCCATGAAGTTGGGCTAGGGTCCCGCACACCGTTAGGCCGTCTTCCGCTCACGCCCCAACATCGTGCAGCCCGTCTCCAGTGGTGTCGCGACAGGCGTGAATGGAGGGACGAATGGAGACGTGTCGTCTTCAGCGATGAGAGTCGCTTCTGCCTTGGTGCCAATGATGGTCGTATGCCTGTTTGGCGCCGTGCAGGTGAGCGCCACAATCAGGACTGCATACGACCGAGACACACAGGGCCAACACCCGGCATCATAGTGTGGGGAGCGATCTCCTACACTGGCCGTACACCACTGGTGATCGTCGAGGGGACAATGAATAGTGCACGGTACATCCGAACCGTCATCGAACCCATCGTTCTACCATTCCTAGACCAGCAAGGGAACTTGCTGTTCCAACAGGACAATGCACGTCCGCATGTATCCCGTGCCACCCAACGTGCTCTAGAAGGTGTAAGTCAACTACCCTGGCCAGCAAGATCTCCGGATCTGTCCCCCATTGGGCATGTTTGGGACTGGATGAAGCGTCGTCTCGCGCGGTCTGCACGTCCAGCACGAACGCTGGTCCAACTGAGGCGCCAGGTGGAAATGGCATGGCAAGCCGTTCCACAGGACTACATCCAGCATCTCTACGATCGTCTCCATGGGAGAATAGCAGCCTGCATTGCTGCGAAAGGTAGATATACACTGTACTAGTGCCGACATTGTGCATGCTCTGTTGCCTGTGTCTATGTGCCTGTGGTTTTGTCAGTGTGATCATGTGATGTATCTGACCCCAGGAACGTATCAATAAAGTTTCCCCTTCCTGGGGCAATGAATTCACGGTGTTCTTATTTCAATTTCCAGGAGTGTATATTATGATCTTTGAACACTATTAAGGTAAATACATTGTTTGTTCTCTATCAAAAGCTTTCATTTGCTAACTATGCCTATCAGTAGTTAGTGCCTTCAGTAGTTTGAATCTTTTATTTAGCTGGCAGTAGTGGCGCTCGCTGTATTGCAGTAGTTCGAGTAATGAAGTGATTTGTGAAACGTATAGGTTAATGTTAGTCAGGGCCGTTTTTTTGTAGGGATTTTTGAAAGTCAGATTGCGTTGCGCTAAAAAATATTGTGTGTCAGTTTAAGCACAGTCATGTATAATTTTTCAAAGGGGACGTTTCACCAACTGTCTGTGTATAGAGTAATCCATGGAATATTGCGAATGTGTGCAGATGTCTGTGAGCCGTGTAACTGAGGCGGGACGTGGGAACCAGCCCGGTATTCATCTAGTGGGATGTGGAAAACCGCCTAAAAACCACATCCAGGCTGGCCGGCACACTGGCCTCTGTCATTAAGCTGCTGGGCGGATTCGATCCAGGGCCGGCGCGCCTACCCCAGTCCAGGAAGCAGCGCATTAGCGCTCTCGGCTAACCTGGCAGGTTACCACGAAGTAATTATATTAATGGGACGAAAATTGGTAGATGTGATGTACATGTGCACTCGAGCAAAGATTACAATTTCAGAAAAACTGGATGATTTATTGAAGAGAAAGAGCTTCACAAACTGAGCCAGTAACGCGTTGGTCCACCTCTTGCACGTATGCAAGCAATTATTTCTTTCAGCTCTGATTACTGGAATTGTTGGATGTCTTCCTGACGGATATCGTGCCAAATTCGATCGGATTGGTAGGGATGGGCAAGCACGAAGACAAGCAGTAGAAAGCATCACCGTGTGCAGTCGGGCACTATATTGCTGAAATCTAGTCCCACGATGGCTTATCATGAAAGGCGACAAAACGGGCTTAAAATATCGTCGACGAACCGCTGTGCTGTAAGAGTTCCTCGGATGAGAACCAAAGGAGTCCTGCTATGAAAAGAAAAGGCTCCCGACACCATCAGTCCCGGCGGTTGGGTCGTATGTCGGTCGACAGAATGTTCAGTGGTGCACCGCTGCCCAAGAAACGTCTTCGCTGGTCATCGCTGGTCAGTTTGAAGCGACACTAATCACTGAAAACAATTTTAGTCTAGTCAATGACATTCCAGGCTGAAGACATGTCTGGACACCGGTGATATGCCAACCTGACTGTTTCGCAACATGTGGCCCTGACAACCAGGATTCTGGGTGCCATTTCATTTCACAGTAAGAGTCTTCTGGTTTTCATGCGAGGCATCGCTACAGCAGCAATAGTCCGTGACATTTTACGCCCTGTTCTGTTGCCCTTTATTCCGAGCATCCTGGACTTACATTTCAACAAACGGCGAGGGTATCAGCTCTGGATTTTGATCTAACGAGCCAACAGGACAGAATTTGAGGCGATGTTCCTCAGCAAATCATCCAACAACTCTATCAGTCAATGATCAGCCGAATAACGGCTTGCGTAAGGGCCGGAGATGGACCAACGCGTTATTGACTTGCTTAGTTTGTAAATCCCTGTCTCTTGAATAAATCATTCAGTTTTTCTGAAACCTTAATCATTTGTTTGTCTGTACTTGTCAACACATCTGCCGACTTACGTACCGTTCGAACAATTTCTTTGAGGTGAGTCGTTTTTCATTTGTCTTATAGTGTATTACTTCTTTACTAGTAACTGTGTTAGCAACAAACTTCTTACACGTCATCCATATATACCACTGAAAGTGCCTGCAAAGTCATACAAATGTACGACTCCTAGTTCAAAAGATATGATGATCATTGACACACGTGAAAAACTATGTTCACTTAAAACGTAGCGCGATTTGCCCAGTCTACATTCATCAAGAACTTAATAATGAGGGCACTTAGCGTTTTCCAAGAAAATTTAAATGTAGTTTCAGATCCTTTCCCAAATTTTTCTCGCTTGCTTGCGTAACAAAAAAAAAAAAAAAAAAACAGATATCAGCTTATCTCATTTATAAAGCAATCAAAGGTTAAAGCTATTTCATAGAGGGGAGTTCGATTCTTAAAGCTTGCTATTTGGAGAGAAGCAGTGTGAAATTAAGGCCACCTACGCACCTTAGAGGTGGAAATGAAAAGCGGGTGACATTTACGCACAACTCAGGAACTCCTGGAGGAATTTACACCAAATTTGTGAGCTATAAGACTTATTATTTGTATAAAAGCGCTGTTGGAAGAGTATTCCCCACTGCCACTAGTGGTAGGTGTGTAAACGATGCTTATTGCTTGCTGTAACTGGTTCACATGGAATATCTTTAAAATTATGTAAAGTTCAGTTTGTCTCTCATTTGTGGTGTTTAGTATGTGACCGGATCGCGAGAATCAGCACTGCAGCGAGATAGTAATTTGGCAACACGTTTCGGGACAAGATCACGGCCCTCGCTGGGTCCAGTTGGTGTAAAACAGCTGAGAATCATAGATCAGGACACCCCCAAAAATATACATTTTCCAGAGTAGGTACATTGTGCATTATGCTGACACCTACTGCCAGGTACTGTGTATTAGCGACTTCAGTAGTCATTAGACATCCTAAGAGATCAGAATGGGCGCTCCACGAAACTGACGGACTTAGAACGTTGTCAGATGCCTGTCACTTGTGTCACACGTCTGTACGCGAGATTTCCACGCTCCTTAACATCTCTAGGTCCACTGTTTCCGATGTGATAGTGAAGTGGAAACGTGAAGGGACACGTACAGCACAAAAGCGTACAGGCCGACCTCGTCTGTTGACTAACAAAGACCGTCGGCAGTTGAAGAGGGTCGTGATGTGTAATAGGTAGACATCTATCCAGACTATCACACAGGAATTCCAAACTGCATCAGGATCCACTGCAAGTACTATGTAAGTTAGGTGGGAGGTGAGAAAACTTGCATTTCACGGTCGAGCGGCTGTTCATAAGCCACGCTTCACGCAGGTAAATGCCTCATTTGGTGTAAGGAGCGAAATAACTGGACGATTGAACGGTGGGAAAACTTTGTGTGGAGTGATGAATCACGGTACACGATGTTGAGATCCGATGGCAGGGTGTCGGTGTGACGAATGCCCGGATAACGTCATATGCCAGCGTGTGTAGTGACAACAGTAAAATTCGAAGGCAGTGGTGTTACGGTGTGGTCGTGTTTTTCATGGAGGAGGCTTGCACCCCTTGTTGTTTTGCGTGGCACTCAAATGGTTCAAATGGCTCTGAGCACTATGGGACTTAACATCTATGGTCATCAGTCCCCTAGAACTTAGAACTACTTAAACCTAACTAACCTAAGGACAGCACACAACACCCAGCCATCACGAGGCAGAGAAAATCCCTGACCCCGCCGGGAATCGAACCCGGGCGTGGGAAGCGAGAACGCTACCGCACGACCACGAGATGCGGGCTGCGTGGCACTATCACAGCACAGGCCTACATAGATGTCTTAAGCACCTTCTTGCTTCCCACTGTTGAAGAGAAATTCGGGGATGGCGATTGCATCTTCCGACAGTTTCGAGCACATGTTCATAATAAACGGACTGTGGCGGAGTGGTTACACGACGATAACATCCCTGTAATGGACTGGCCTGCACAGAGTCCAGACCTGAATCCTACAGAACACCTTTGGGATGTTTTGGAACGCAGACTTCGTGCAATGCCTCAGCGACCGACACCGATACCTCTCCTCAGTGCAGCACTCCGTGAAGAATGCGCTGCCATTCCCCAATAAACCTGCCAGCATCTGATTGAACGTATGCCTGAGAGATTGGAAGCTGTCACCAAGCCTAAGGGTGGGCCAACATCATACTGAATTCCAGCATTACCGATGGAGAGTGCCACGAACTTGTAAGTCATTTTCAGCCAGGTGTCCGGTTACTTTTGATCTCATAGTGTATAAAAAGCGAGAGCACTCCCACAAGTTTAAAGCATATGCAAGTATCCGTCATACAAATACGCAAAGTTTATCATAGAAACAAGGTTTCGCCCACAGAAGGAAAAACTCACGCCCTCCACGCTCCTTAACATCTCTAGGTCCACTTTGCCCCCCTCCCCCCGAATGGCAAAGTGGCCATTTTATAGGGATAGAGTAAAAAAAATATATAAATTTACCGGGATAAAGTCAAAATAAAAATTGCCTTATGTAGCTAAATATGTAGGATATCGTATGTTAATAGATTATTTCTTATTTATATTCCTTAGCACGGCCACTTTGCCCACCCTTCCCCTACCTCTCACCACCGACAATGCAGTGGGTGACGGCCTTCACTGAACGACCGAGAGCAGCGGCGTTTGCGTACCGTTGTCTGTGCTAACAGACAAGCAATACTACGTGAAAAAACTGCAGAAATCAGTGTGGAATGTGCTTCGAACACATATGTCAGGACAACGCGGCAAAATTTGGTGTTAATGGTCTATAGCAGCAGACGGCCGACGCAAGCACCTTCGCTAACAGCACGATATCACTTGCAGCCCCTCTCGTGGGCTCGTGATCATATTGATTCGATCCTAGATGACAGGAAAACAGTGACCTGCTGAGACGAGTCCCGATTTCCGTTGGTAAGAGCTGTGGTAGCGCTCGAGTGGGGCGCAGACTCCACGAAGCCATGGATCCAGGTTGTCAACAAGGCACTGTGCAAGCTGGTGATGGCTCCATAATGGTATGGGCTGTTTACATGGAGTGGACTGGCTCCTCTGGTCCACCCAAATCTCTTGGAGAACATCTGCAGCCATACATGGGCTCCGTGTTCCCAAACAACGATGGAATTTTTATGGATGACAATGAGCCATGTCACTGGACCACAAGTGTTTGTGACTGCTTTGAAGAACACTCAGGACAGTGTCGAGCGTCGCCGGACATGTCCACTCAACATTTGTGGTACATAATCAGGAAGTGAGTTCCTGTAAAATATCCTGCACCGACAACACCTTCGCAGTTATGGACGTCTGTTGAGAAAGCATGGCTCGATGTTAATGCAGGGAACTTCCAAAGATTCGTTGCGTCCGTATCACGTCGAATTGAGGCACAACGCGTGGCAAAAGGAGGTCAGACACGATATGACGAGGAATCCCATGACTTTTGTCACGTCAGTGTAATGTAGTTCTTGTAACGACAAGTTTCCATTAGACCCATGTTATGAATTCCATTTTTTAATTAATTTAGACTCGTAAACACATGTAGCATTGCATAACGAAACTGAAAAAAGAAACAAAAGGAACAGCCAACAAACAGAAACGAATGGGACTAAAAATAGATCGGTCATCAGGATAATGTGAAACTAAGCGTTTTGATTTATTTCCAGTTTACGAGTAACTGTCGATAGATCGACTGCGCGATTTCAGGGCCTGTTGCGCACTAGCTGACGACATAGCGCTCTTTCGAGGTCACTGTCAACGTTATTTCAATCGAGCTCTCATTTCAAATGTTGCAAAGTTTTAACGACATCATCTGACAAGACGACCGAGATGCCCAGTAGCAAACCGAAGCGACTTCACTATATACCTGTGAGCATGCGGAGGTGAGTCATAAAGAGCCAGCAGTTACCGCGCTGGACCGACACCCCCGGGATAACAAGGCCGTCCAGCAGTGTTAGTGACGTCACACTAAGCGGCCCATAGCCGACGCAGCAGTCCACGGACACCTCCGTAAAGACGCGCCTGATGCTAACGATCTTCTGTCCGTCATACAGAAAGGAGCGAACCATAATTCGAACCAAAGACCAAATTATTTATATTCTTGTAAACAGCATAAAGGTTCATAACGAAATACCGATTACATATACGGGCAGGAATAAGTTTAATCGATTGAGGAACTTTGCCAATATTTTATAATTGTCAGAACACTATTTAGCTTTAAAACTCGCATACAGGTGGTGACAAATGCCAACTGACAGCAGGACTTAACATTTTCAAGCTATTACACTGAAAGTAAATTATCTTAAACACTGTCATACATAGCAAAACCCTCACAACTTTCGTTTACAATAAGGTAACAAGAGTTCGCTTTATCTCATAAAACACATGACTATTGTGAATTTACTCATATGTTAATGGTCACAGCTCTTTTCAAGAATTTTTACAAGTGTATCCCCAGTAATAAAGAATAGAAACAAAAGATAAATATCAAATATTCTCCTTTCAACATAGACATCACTGAACACAAGATTCTGTCTTGCACTGTGATACTAAGGGACCGCTCTTTCCTTTAAGGAAAGCCTGACAATTTGAAGTTCACTCTGCTATTGAAGATACACTTCTTGAAACAATATTAAAAATGTTATGAAAGGTAAGGAAATGAAAAACAACCAAGTGCATTACATGTAAGAATGTGAGCAAAAGTCTGAGGCGCTCTTTACTTACCATTTTCAATCGCTCTACAGCTTTTCCACGTAGAAATCACCAACTGCAAGTCTCATTATTGCTGTCTGTTACTAACAAAGTGCTTTTCTATTTAGAAAACCTGACAATTTGATGTTCATTCTGGTACTGAAGATAAACACTTTTCAGAGGAGTTCTAGAACCTATTCCTGCCCGTATATGTAATCGGTATTTCGTTATGAACCTTTATGCTGTTTACAAGAATATATATAATTTGGTCTTTGGTTCGAATTATAGTTCGCCCCTTTCTGTATGACGGACAGAAGATCGTTAGCATCAGGCGCGTCTGTACGGAGGTGTCCGTGGACTGCTGCGTCGGCTATGGGCCGCTTAGTGTGACGTCACTAACACTGCTGGACGGCCTTGTTATCCCGGGGGTGTCGGCTGGACGCTACAGTTCGTCGTGCCGTGCATTGAAGCCCCAGCCGCTACTGAGTTACACAGACGGCTAACAATCTCAGCTCCACACTTGGTTTGCATTGCACGTTCCTAGCAGTTCACTGACGCGCAGTAGCCACGTCAGCCCCATAGGTAACTTGTCACCTTCTCTACGTAGCGAATAGTTTCTTAACTTTGTGGGAATACTTTTATGTACTAGAGAGTTTCTCACTCCCTTATGGGGCAAGTATCCGACAGGAATTCTAGTTCGGAAAGTGGGTTTTGTATGCACCACGTGTGTCGTACGTGACGGCGATAGCTGGGCGTAATCTTTTGGAAATTAGTTCCATGCCGTTCACTGAGCCGTCTTTCCGTGCCTGCCAGATTTCGTTAGCCGGAACCTTTGGCCCCACTTATTTTCTGAAGCCTTACAACACTCTTAGCGTTTGTTTCCGACATTCTCTTTGATTCTGTTCTAACAGCTCCTATTCTGTGTACCTAATTTAATATTACCCTGTTATTTAACCTGAAAAGATCAGCATCTTCTCAACCACTTGCTTCACTCTATTTTACAAAGACCTTATCTATCTGCTGTACGAGCCTCTTCCATTTCATCCTGTTGGCTGGATTGTTTGTCCTTATGGAAGTGATGTTCAGTATCTACATCTAAATACATACAGAGCAACCCACGATATGATGCGTTGCGAAGGGTACCTAGCACCACTACTAATCGTTTCTTTTCCTCATCCACTCAGAAATATAGTGAGGGAAAGCGACTGTCTAGATGCCTCCGTACGCACCCTAATGTCCCTAATCCTCGTGTTCCTTACGCGAAATGTACGTTTGTGGAAGTAGCATCGTCCTACGGTCAGCTTCAAATGCCGGTTCTCTAAATTTTCTCAACAGTGTTTCGCGAAATGGACGTAGGATTCCCTCCACCAATCCCCATTTGATTTCAAGAACCGTGTCCGTAATATTCGCATGTTGAATGAATCCACCTGTGACAAATCTAGCACCCCGCCTCTGAACCTTGTAGCCGCCCTCCGTCGAACTGCTGTCGTCGACTTTTCTGACGTACGATATTTATATTATGTTTGCTGTATATGTCTCACTGTTCGCCATATCTGTACCTCAGATGGAGCAGCCACAAACATCTTCACTGTAACGGCAACTAAATAAAATTACCTTTTTGCTCAGTCGATCATCGTTCATTTCTTGCTGCCTTACGTAAGACACGATAGTTGCTGGCCGTTGTGGATGAGCGGTTCTAGGCGCTACAGTCCGGAACCGCGCTGCTGCTACGGTCGCAGGTTCGAATCCTGACTCGGGCATGAATGTGTGTGATGTCCTTAGGTTAGTTAGGTTTAAGTATTTCTAAGTCTGGGGGACTGATGACCTCAGATGTTAAGTCCCATAGTGCTCAGACACAATTTGAACCATTTGAACACGATAATTAGTAACGTCTTTGGATGTTACTTATTAGCTACTAATAACACGTAATAATGGAAATAACATTTTTTTTCTTAACAACATTCAATAATACTTAAATGATAATGAATGACTGCGTTTTGAATAGAGGGAAAAGAAGGGGTGGTCCTGCAATTACTGTCAGCAAAAATGGTTCAAATGGCTCTGAGCACTATGGGACTTAACTTCGGAGGTCATCAGGCCCCTAGAACTGAGAACCACCTAAACCTAAGTAACCTAAGGACATCACACACACCCATGCACGAGCCAGGATTCGAACCCGCCACCGTAGTGGTCGCTCGGTTCCAGACTGTAGCGCCTAGAACCGCTCGGTCACCCCGGCCGGCTACTCTCAGCAATTACGGCACATAAAATATCCGTGATTTATATAGCTCGTCACTCAAAGATATTAGAGTGACGACTATGGTCCATTACGATACTTCGTACCAGACATTGAAACTGCGTACGCTTTTATTTTCAGATGTGTCCAGTTCCGTTCTTATATTGAATTTACCGTCCTTTCGTATAGTCCACAGATCTAATTGTCACTTATTCGGCATGTACTAGAATTTAATACTGAGTGCTACTTTTTCTCGAGCACACAACTCCTCAAATATCCTTAGTCTCTGACCTTACGGCAAAGGTCTATCCCGTATAAATTAACTATAGTCAATTTTCTTGCAGTTTAACAAAAGTTCCCTGATCCCTTCCGTAGCATAGCACACGGAAATGCCCGCTATATCGCATGCCGCAACTACGTAGACTTATTCAGAGCGCAGAAAACAAGACAAGAGAACTAACAATACCCGCGCATGATTTATATAGTAGAATTGAGAAACAAAAGTAGCCGCGTTAAATTCTCTTTGATATCCCTGAAGCACTACTTTGTTGCTCGCGTTATTCTGATGAAAGAGTATATATCGATAGTTTTAATGAAAGCTTTTCCAATGCTGTTAATTATTATCGATAGTATCGATCACCTCTCCCCTATATGAAAGTAAGCCTGATAATATAGTTCATAATTAAAAGAGCGGTTATAACTGCTTCGATGTCTTCCTTTAATTCTACCTGTTGGCCATACCAAACACCCGAGTGGAAGTCAAGAATGGGTCGCACCAGCGTTCTGTATACAGTGTCCCAAAATTCTCCCAAGTACTTACCGTTCTTACGTGCTCGTTCCATTTCATAATGTTTTATAACGTTCCACTTAGTCATTTAACCGATGTGGTTGTGTGAAGCAACACACTTCTGATACTGTATTCAGAAGTTACGGTATTGTTTTCCGTACTCATCTGCGTTAACTTACATTTCTCTACATTGTGAACAAGCTGTCATTCATCACACCAACCAGAAATTTTGTCCAAATCATCTCACATTCACCTCCAGTCAATCAACGATGACTCTTTCGCGTACACCACAGCGTCATCAGCTAAGAGCCGGAGACAGCTGCACACCCCGCACGTAAGAGAATAAGGGCGGTCTTATCACGCTCCCGATGATACCGTTGTCTCTGATGAGCACTCAAGTTAAAGAGAGGAAGGAAGGAAGATTGGCTTTAGCATTCCGTCGACATAGAGGTCATCAGAGACTGAGACTGAGCACAAACTCCGCTGGGGAAGGTAATCGGCCTTGCTGTTTCAGAGTAACCATACCCAGATGCATGGAGCGATTTAGGTGAACCACGGAAAATACAAACGAGATGGCCGGACGCGGGCTTAAACCATCGTCCTCCCGATTTGTAACACCTCAACTCTTTTTCTTTAGCACTTCGTTGTTACGGTGTTTTTACAAGTCCTCGTTACTTTATTTTTTCCTCCATTCCATTTTGTTCTCATCAGTTACAGGTCCAAAAATATTCCTTAGTACTTCTCCATCGAATATTAAGTTTATCTTAGTGCTTCAAATCCATATAATGTTACCAGTATAACAGCAGATTGATACAAGCAGGTTTTGAAGTTAGTGAAAGTAATCTTTTCCTTAAGATATTGATACAACAAAATAGCGTTTTGATCGCAGTGGTGACATCTATTTCTTTACCGCTTCTGATGTATTTACTCAAAAGAATGACCAAGCACATGAAGTTTGTCCAACTAAAATGAAAGATGCATTGCTTCGGATTTTCTTACTTCCAGTATAATCGTGTTTTCTCAGCGATTTTGTAATAATCTTGCATCATTAGGACTAATTATGTTTTTGAACTTCTTATTAATGCTACATCATCAGCATTAAGCGAGTCTAGTGATGTTTACTCCCTTGTATACCTTGTGGATTAGGTTTTAATAAATTCCTTATCAACCTTCTGCAAATGAAGTTACATAAAGTAGGTGAAATCACCTCCTCTTGTCTTAGTCCAATGTAAACCTTAAAATTTTCAGTTTCTCCTAGAGGTGCCTTTGTTCAAATGGTTCAAATGGCTCTGAGCACTATGGGACGCAACTGCTGAGGTCATTAGTCCCCTAGAACTTAGAACTAACCTAAGAACATCACAAACATCCATGCCCGAGGCAGGATTCGAACCTGCGACCGTAGCGGTCTCGCGGAGGTGCCTTTGTACGACAGAAAATTTCTTCCATACACATTTCAACTAATCTCATTAACTTTGATGGTATTTCAGATTCCATCATTATGCTTAGGAGTGTCTGTTGGTGTATGCAGTCATAGGCTTCCTTGAAATCTGAAAGCAGTATCTGGCCATCTATAATGAAATCCCACGCCTTCTCAATTATTTTTCTTAGAGTGAGTAAATAATATACAGTGGATCTACTTCAGCGGAAACCGTACAAGTAGTCGTCAGTTAATTCTCCAATTGTGCGGGTCAGCCTGTTTGTTGGGTAAATCGATACGATTTGAAGCACCAGTCAAGAAATTCCTTTGTAATTATCTTACACAAGGGTAAAAGCTTTCTTAAGTATGGGGCACATAATTGTGATTTTCCAGTCTGTAGGTATGTATTCTGTGTTTACTCAAACACGCATATCGCAAATTGTTTCAGACATTAATTACCGAACTTCTCATATTTTTGGTCTACTTGTGGCGTCTCTCATAACAATTTTAAGATTTCGTATCGTATAAAATACAGGGTGTCCCAAAAAGAATGACCTGATTTTAAATATAATTATTTATTAGGAAGAAGGGGTTAACACCAACAAATTGCATACTAAATTACTCAGAAAAGTCAGAAGTGTTTAAAAATCCATCATAAATGTTCAATTGTCCTCCATTGGTTGCACGGATGACATCTAGTCGATAGCTGAATTCGTCCCAAACTGAGCATAATGTGTCCTCTGTCACTGAAGCTCAGCAGTTGATATTCTGGTATTTAGTTCGGTCAGTGCCACGAGGTAAGGCAGGAACGTAAACACATTGTTTAACATATCCCCACAGGAAGAAACAACATGGTGTTATGTCAGGGGATCAAGGAAGCCAAGAGTGTAAAGCCTGGTCTCGCAGTCATGTACGCCCTATCCAACATTGAGGCACGGTGGCATTTAGTAAATTGCGCACATTCTTGTGCCAATGCGGTGGTGCTCCATCTTGCTGATAGATGAAATTGTCAGAGTAAAGTTGTGGGAATAACCAGTTCCATAGGACTGCAAGATATGACTGTCCTGTTAACGGTTTCTTCCTAAAAAAAAGTAGGTTCCATAAACCTTGTTTTGCGAAATAGCACAAGAAACATTCACTTCTAGTGAATCGTGATCGTGTTCAATTCTTTCATGAGGATTTTCGAGCCCCCATATACGCACACTATGACGGTGAACCTTACTGCTGATATGGAAAGTTGCCTCATTGCTGCATATCAACAGTGACATAAAAGTGTCATCTTCCATGTCCTCTAAATAAGCATTGCTAAAGTCAACTCGCTTCACTTTGTCAGTATCTCGAAGAGCTTGTACCAATTGTAATTGTAATCGGTATGGTTTGAGGGCAAGACGACGCCGTAACACACGCCACACTGTCATGCGCGGTAACGCAAGTTCTCAACTAGCACGATGCGTAGACTTCCGGGGGCTCTGCTCAAACTCTCGTCGGGTTTGTTCCACTGTTTGTTCAGGAACCGCATGGTCGGCCAGGGCTTTTGCCTTTGCAGAAGCATCCTGTTTCTTCAAACTGTTTATACCACCGTCGAACGTTCTTTGGTGATGGTGGTTTAGCACGAAATCGTATATGAAACGCCCGCTGAACTGATTGAGTACGACTAAATTCAATAACACAATACGCCTTCTGTTGCGCGGACCCCATATTGCGCAAAACTAGCTCCACGCTCCAGGTGAGCACTCGGAGCGACATCTAGCGGATTTTTCTGAAACTCTAGACCATGCCGATTACATCTAGCGCTGTTTCAGTTACCTAGTAACCTTTATCTCAATATTATTACAAGTTAAAATCGGGTCATTATTTTTGGGACACCCTGTATTTCCACATATTTCGTGCTCTCTCACCGATTTGTTTACATTTCTCCATATGTCTTCCTTCATGAGGTATTTCAAACAGAGGTCTATCGATACTACCGGATTTCCATTCCCGCAAAAGGTCTACCGAAAACTGGTAGTGAACGAATGCATGGCGGTTCGTTGGGCGAGGCTTCTGTCATCATTGCAAGGTAACGCAGAACTGTACGGTTTCTCGCGTGCCGGCCGGTCGCACGCAGCTGTGACTCCTGCAATGCTAGAAGATGCGGTTACTCCCATTCTATGGGAAAGACGGATCACAATCAAACACCTCAGTGCTCAACTGAACCTCTTTGTTGTTAGTGCTGACACAATCGTTCACCAGTTGGGGTACTCAAAGGTGTGTGGAGGCTGGGTTCTTCGCAACCTGACAAAAGACCATTCAGACCAACGAAGGACTACCGGTGCGTAGATGCTTGCGGTAACGAGGCTAATTGTGACAATTTTTTGTCGAACATCATCACAGGCGTTGAAATATGAGCGCGTCACTTCGAACTGGAAACAAAGCGACTGTCGGCGGGTGTGGCCGAGCGGTTCTAGGCGCTTCAGTTTGGAACCGCGCGACCGCTACGGTCGCAGGTTCGAATCCTGCCTCGGGTATGGATGTGTGTGATGTCCTTAGGTTAGTTAGGTTTAAGTAGTTCTAAGTTCTAGAGGACTGATGACCTCAGATGTTAAGTCCCATAGTGTTCAGAGCCATTTGAACCATTTGAACAAAGCGACACACAGTTCTCCTCCGAAGAAAAATTCAAAGTCTCATTCTCAAGTGGTAAAGTCATGACGAAGATCTTGCGGCCTACGGAAAGGGGTTATTCTATTTGATGTAATCCCTCATGGTGCAACGGTCAACTGTGGAGTGTACTGTGCTACTCTCAGGAAGCTGAAGGAAACGACTTCAGCGTATTCGTTGACACAAAAAATACAAATGAACTACTCTTTCCAGAATGAACTTTTCACTCTGCAGCGGAGTGTACACCGATATGAAACTTCCTGTCAGGTTAAAACTGTGTGCCGGACCGAGACTCGAATTCAGGTCCTTTGTCTTTCTTGGGCCACTTCTCCTTCTTCATGATAAAGCAAAACTACATACAACTCTGGGTACCTGATACGAGCTTACAAAACGTCATTGTTCTCCCTCGTCGGCCGTATAGCCTGGTTCTCACACCTTTCGCCGTCTATCTGTGTGGCCCAGTGAAGAATGTACTGCGCTGGAAGCAGTACCTAAATGATGAGGAGGTTAATGATGCAGGAAAACGTTGGCTCCGACGTCGACCAGTAGGGTGATGCCACGTGGGCATGTAGGCTCTCTCAGTAAGGCGGAGTAAGGCCGGCGCAGTGAACGGAGATTAAAAAAGGATTTTATAGCCAAAAGAGTGAGGAATAATATGTTGTATTAGTATGCTGAATAAAATCAAACTGTCTTTAGAAAAAAAAGTGTTGCATTACTTATTGAACGCGCCTCGTAGGTCTGAAGGGATGGAAATTAAGGTAGAATCGTTAAATCAGGAAGCTACGGCTAAAAAAGAAGGAAACTTAGTTGTAATAGTACAGCGCGTGCCCATAACAACAAACGTAGACTTTTTGTTGCTTTAGTAGGTATGTCGTTAATTGTCTTTTATAGCTAGAGACGTTGTTCAGTTGTTTGATATAACGAGGGAGATCATTACAGAGTTACTGTTACTAACAAAATGGTTTCGAGAATGTGGCTGAGTGCTGGAGTAGATCAGAAACGATTTTTCTCTCAAGGGAACAAGTGTTTCTGCTGTGTTACTCAGAAAAGGGCGTTAAGGCCGAAGAGAGTACTGTGTACGTTGTTAAGATGGTAGAAGAGACTGAATGCGTGGAAATCTGTACGCTTTTCTGCACATAGCCTGGATCGCGCCATCCGAGAAATACGTCATGGAGGAAATAAAAATTCCAGGAATACACTCCTCGAACAAGATTTCAGGTGGATAAAAATAACACATTATAAAACGTTCGGCATCGTTAAAATACTTTAAAACATAAAGCCCCTTGTGCAACAGGCTATGTCCTGATGCACAGCGTGCTTTATGTTTTTAGATAGTTTTAGCGATGAGTAACTGTTTATAATGTGCTATTTTTATCGACTTGAAATCTTGTGCGTGCTGTCAGGCTAAAATGAACATGTTTCACAACAAAAGATTTTAAAACCTGAAGAGGACAGCGTAGTATTTTGAAACCGTTGCCTTAAATAAAAAAAATTATGCGATCTTTGCTGTTGAATGGTTTTTAATAATTAATCAGATCGCCCCTCATTTCTCGCAAAATGAGAAAATGTAGGGAAAGTTTTTCACGGGATTCATAATTCTCAGAAAAACTGCACTGCACAAAATTTGAGTTTGTGGCACAGCTCGAGGAAGCATTCGCAGACGGAAAGTACTGCACAAAAAATGTTCTTTGTATCTTTTCTACTTCTTCCTTGCGCTGACATTACAGTTTTCCCTTTAGATTACTGCAAGTAATCCACACATGTAAAGAAGTGAACACGTAAACGCAAACTCCGTTCACAGCCCTGGCGGGCCTTTAGGTACAGATCAACCGCAGTGTCGTTCTGTGTCTTATGTCGTCATGGGATACTGTATGGAATGCTCTAACGGGCACTTTCACTTTTCGTGACCTCCTACGCCGTGAAGCAGCTCCTCAATCGCCTTCACGAGGCCTAATTGCACCCTGTACCAGTCCTCCCATCAAGGGAAATTTCTCGCCATACCGGGATTCAAACAAGGGAACTCAGTATGACAGTCAGCCGCGCTGATCACTCATAAACAGTGGCGAACAGAGACGTGAAGAGGGTAAGCAATCACGGTGAACAACGACGTACCAGCAGAGAGACTACAGAAAAATGAACCCATCTTATCACGACCGTAAGTCTCCTAAACTATCTTAAGCAACAGTTGGTGTCTATGCTCGCGCGAGGAATTTAGTGTCTGTTCTTAGGCAGCTGTACCTACTAGCTCTCAATAAAGATTACCGGAATTGAAGTTACCAACATAAATTCTGTGAGTTTCACTTTTACAGTTTTGTACGAGCTATCCTGATACACTATGATCTTTACAGTTCGTCTCTGTATTCGCTCGACGTCTGCTGTCACACGTACTGGTAAGGACTCCAGCGGTCAAATGGTTCAAATGGCTCTGAGCACTATGGGACTCAACTGCTGTGGTCATTAGTCCCCTAGAGCTTAGAACTAGTTAAACCTAACTAACCTAAGGACATCACACACATCCATGCCCGAGGCAGGATTCGAACCTGCGACCGCAGCAGTCTCGCGGTTCCAGACTGCAGCGCCAGAACCGCGTGGCCACTTCGGCCGGCTCCAGTGGTCAAACAGTGCTTTCTCAAGTACGCGGCTTCTTTGCACACACACTGTACTTTCCGCGATTTCTCACAAACACTCTAAGTGTAAGCTCTGAGCGCGTAAACGAAAACAAAATCAAGGTACTGTAACAGTTTACGTGAAATTTGGTGTATTCGCAAAGGGATTGATGGAAATGGAAGTGATCGTATGGCACTACTGGAAAAGAACCTGTTGCTAAGGTTTCCAGGTCTAAAAATAAAAAAAAGCCGATTTGGTGTTTTATTTAAGCGAACATTTTAACATACTTATTTTAAACAGATATAGGCCGACCGCTGTGGCCGAGCGGTTCTAGGCGCTTCAGTCTGGATCCGCGTGGCAGCTACGGTCGCAGGTTCGAATCCTGCCTCGGGCATGGATGTGTGTGATGTCCTTAGGTTAGTTAGGTTTAAGTAGTTCTAACTTCTAGGGAACTGATGACCTCAGATGTTAAGTCCCATAGTACCCAAAGCCACTTGAACCATTTAAACAGAAATAGAATTACATATGTGGTGTCTGTTCTTTGCCCGCATCTCGTGGTCGTGCGGTAGCGTTCTCGCTTCCCACGCCCGGGTTCCCGGGTTCGATTCCCGGCGGGGTCAGGGATTTTCTCTGCCTCGTGATGGCTGGGTGTTGTGTGCTGTCCTTAGGTTAGTTAGGTTTAAGTAGTTCTAAGTTCTAGGGGACTTATGACCACAGCAGTTGAGTCCCATAGTGCTCAGAGCCATTTGAACCATTTTTTTGTCTGTTCTTTCGGAACTGTCCAAAAGAACCGACTCCAATTTGATCCTGCAGCCACTATGAATCAAGACGCAAACTAATTAAAGCCATTAGCTTAAAGTAGGAACTGATTTACGTCAAGGGCAAGTCGATAATTTGTGCTGGACCGGGATACGATTCCAGGTCTCCTGATTACTAGGAAGATGCACTGACCACTAATCCATCCAAACACAGTGTTCACCACTGCTGCATGGACTAATCTAGCGTCCAGAATGAGATTTTAACTCTGCAGCGGAGTGTGCGCCGATATGAAACTTCCTGGCAGATTAAAACTGTGTGCTGGACCGAGACTCGAACTCGGGACCTTGGCCTTTCGCGGGCAAGTGTTCTGTCATCTGAGCTACCCAAGCACGACTCACTCCCCGTCCTCACAGCTTTACTTCTGCCAGTACCTCGTCTCCTACCTTCCCAGGAGAGCTTCTGTAAAGTTTGCAAGGTAGGAGACGAGGTACTGGCAGAAGTAAAGCTCTGAGGACGGAGCGTGAGTCGTGCTTGGGTAGTTCAGATGGTAGAGCACTTGCCCGCGAAAGGCAAAGGTCCCGAGTTCGAGTCTCGGTCGGGCACACAGTTTTAATCTAGCGTGTTTCCCGTCAGACACGAATTCTCCGCTCATACCCCACATTACTGATGTAATGCCATTGTTCATTAGCCTCATTACTCACTGCACTTCAACGATTCTCGTATGAGTAAGTTGAGAGCTTGGGCCTGACGGGAAACGTGCTAGGGTAGTCCCTGCAGGCGTGGTAACCAATGTGTCTGGATGGTACAATGGTCAGCGCATCTGCAAGTAAGGAGAAGACCTGGGTTCGATTTCCTGTCCAGCACAACTTGTCAATTTGCCCCACTGATATAAATCAGTGTCTCATGGCAACAAATGTCTGATTGCTTTATGTCTTGAGTCATAATGATTGCAGGATCAAAAAGGTGTCGGCTCTTTCGCACATGTCTGACAGGGCACACCACATATATAATTAAGGTGATGACAGCCAATCATCCCATCAGTGCAGATACGTACCAAGCTCTTACAGGAATCAGTGATATGCCATGAGTAATGGGGTTAATGAGCAGGGGCCTACCTCAATGGCGTTTCGCATAAGCTGAGAATTTGCGTCTGACGGTAGGCATGCAAGAGCAGTCCGTGCTGTCGTGGCGACTGCTGTGTCCAGATGGCATAGTGGTCATCACATGTGCCTAATAAGGAGGAAACCTGGGTTGGAATCCTGATCTGGCACAAATTTTCAACTTTCCCCATTGATATAAATCAGTGACCACTGGCAGGTAATGTCCTTGATTCTTTGTGTCTTGAAAAACCGAGTTAGATTGGTGTTCTCAGTCATTTATTAGTAATCACTAATAGTCAGTTTTTTGCGATATCAACCTTAAACGTGCTTAAACTTAAAATAGCAGTCAGTAAACATCATTACAATTCGGAAATTACGACAGGAACTATGCACTCGCTCTTCTTCCTGACGTCAGAAAAGCTGAAAAGTCTTCATCAAACAAAATAAACAATTAGCTATTCTTCCAACGAAAATGAAAAGTCATTCAACAACTTTGGTCATTTCAGCTAGACATGTAAAGAAATTATTAATACCTGTAGTTAGCCGGCCGGGTGGCCGAGCGGTTCTAGGCGCTACAGCCTGGAACCGCGTGACCGCTACGGTCGCAGGTTCGAATCCTGCCTCGGGCACGGATGTGTGTGATGTCCTTAGGTTAAGTTAGGTTTAAGTAGTTCTAAGTTCTAGGGGACTGATGACCTCAGAAGTTGAGTCCCATAGTGCTCAGAGCCATTTGAACCTGTAGTTAAGTTTATGGATCTCCATCTTATTTCATAGACGAGGGACCTCAGCTGATGATATGTATGAGAAAAGTGTCCACCAGAGCTTAATCTTGAGAATATCTATATTCTATCGGTTAGTTTCAGTTGCACATTACCGCTATCTTCAGCCCCACCACAGCCAAAAGGGTATTTGATTCCGTTGGCTTATGTACTGTGGGATCCTTGTTACTAGCACATGTGGGCTAGCTCTCATCAGGTATCTATACTCGGCACTGTGTTGTCTCCAATGCAATCTCGGGGAAGATCTCACAGTGTCGAGTATAGACTCCTGATGAAAGCTAGTCCAAGTGTGCTAATAACAAAGATCCCACAGTAAATGCGCCACGGAAACCAAATACTCTCTTGGCAATGGTGGAGCCTGATGATGTAGGTAATGTCCCGCCGAAACAAGTCGTGTTGTAGAATAAAGACATTGTCAGGATACAGCTGTGGTGGTACTTTTTCGCATCTACTATAGTTCAGTATTGGCGCAGTGGGGTGGTGTGGGAGGGGGGATTTCCCATCGGCTCATCAGCACATTATTACTCAGTCGCTCTGCGCTGCGCATACCGTGGTTGTGACCCTGTGTGTTAGGCTCGTTCGGCCTACAAAGAAAAACGTAGAACACACACATAGCGATAACGTTGGCCGGTATGTCTGTGTACATCCTAATTGTATGTCTCCTTTTCCTCCTTATACCACTATACTACTAAGCCCTTCTGTGGGTAAATGCCCTCATTACGTTCGGAATTCTATGGATTTCGTAAAACGTCTCGAGAACTTCAAGCCGAAAGACAGATATGCTGGTGAGTTTTGACGTTGTCTCGTTATTCACCGGGGTGCCTCGTCGAGAGTCAGTTGAGCTCATTGCACAGAAATTTGACGAGAGTACGACCGACCTTTTCAGGCACCTTCTGACCTCCACGTATTTTCTGTTCAACCCTTTCAGACCCGAAATTTTTCTGGAGGAAGAAAATTTTTTCTTTATGTGGTAGTGGTCTTAGGTGATTTTTTAATGATTTTAGGAGCAAGATTTATACAAAAATATGTACCCATTTCCAAAATGTACATTGTTCACTTGGCTTCACTTTAAGGACTAAAATAACTAATTATGAAATATTCTCTATTGTAATAAATAGTAAAATGATCATTCAGTAATTTCCATGTAAAATAACAACAACAATATTCAATTATACACTGGAATATAGCGAAACATGTATTCTGGTGGTCACGAGTTGCTGCGCACTGCTACATTGACTTGCTCATATTTTTATAGTGATGCCCAACGGTTGGCAGCATTTCCGCGTGATGAGAAGGTTGAACATTTACAAGTGTGTAGCTCAGGTTCGCTTAGGGAAGAAATACTTTTGTTGCTACTAACAGACTGTAAAAGTTAATATACACAATTGTAGCCAGAGGGTCTGAAAGGGTTAATGGAGAATACTACGAGCAAACAGAAGGAGTCGCAATGGGGAGCCCACTTTCGCCTGTGGTCGCAGAGTTCCATATGGAGTATTTCGAGGAGGCAGCTTTGGCGTCATCCAAATGGAAACCTACTTGTTTTCTACGTTATGTTGATGACACGTTCGTGATATGGGCCATGGGGTATACAGGAAGAAAAGGCACACCGACCTGTATTTGCATGCAAATAGCTGCCACCACCCTTCGCAGAGGAATGGGGTACTAAAATCACTGGTGCACAGGGCGCGCACCATCTCGGACGCAGAGAGTCTGTCCCATTAGCTGGAACACCTCAAAACTGTATTTCGGAATAACGGGTACTCGGAATGGCAGATCAGACGCGCTCTCCGCCCCACCTCTACAGTACAGCGTGTGGAGATGGACGAAGTCACGGAGGAAGAGGTAGCCACCGCCTATATACCGTATACTGGCGCACTATCGGGGAAAATAGGACGAATATTGAGTAGGAACTGTCTTTTACCCGCCCAATAGTACATGAGCATTATTGGGAAGTGTCAAAGACGATCTTGGTTTGCGGAAGGCCGGTATATACCAGATTCCCTGTGAGTGTGTAAAGACTTACATTGGACAGACAGTACGCACCCCAGATAATCGTTGCCGAGAATATCAGAGACACACTCGACTTATGTACCCCAACAAGAAGCAGTCGCAGAGCACTGTTTGTCCGAAAATCACGAAATGGACTACCAACATACTAGGGTCTTGGCACAGACATCTAAATTCTCGGACAGCGTCGTTAGAGAGGCTATCGAAATTCGTACCAGGGCCGGATTCATCAACAGAGATTGCGGCTATAACCTCAGCGAGGCATGGGAACCAGCACTGAGCGTAATTAAAAAGAGGCTCAGCAGAGAAACCGAACGAGCGGCCAGGGCGGACGAGGCAGTTACACCGACGCCATCAAAGACGCCGACGCCAGCCTCTCAGCGACCGCCGACGCGCGGCCGCGGGCGCGGACCGCGGAGAGAACGTCTTGCGGGGGAAGGGGATTTGGGACGGCCGCCCGCCCTCAGCAGCTCAGCTCGTCAGCGGATCTGACGATGGCGACATGTCTGATCTCCGAAATATTGTGCCCGTTGGACACTATGGACCAGCAGTACACCCGTGGTCTGTCCGAGCAAGAAATACGCCAGGTGGAGTTGAAGAATCACAATATTTCAAAAGAGGGACATCGCTAAACATCAACATCGTAACGCCCAAGCACTTTCACACATATGATACTTCGTTTCTCCATATGGTCTTCTGTTAGTCGGAGAGGAGCCCTATGGGCACATACCTTTAAGTACCCCAATGGTGAACGAATGTGTAAGTCTGCACTACCAACAGAGGCATCCAGTGGTGCAGTGAGGTGTTTGGCCGCGATCTGATAATCACATCGAATGAGAGTGTCCACATGCTCCAAAATTACAGGAATCACTGCTGTGTGAGACCGGCAGGCATGCAGGGAATATGACATATTCTTGCGACCTTATTGCAATGTGACAGACGCCTTGCTCAATTTGTAAGGTGGCAAAATAAATGAAGGTCAGATTCACAGCTTACATGAGAGCTTTGTACATCGGAACGGGAAGGTGAATATGACACCAAACTTAATTCTGTATTGCATATCAGTATGTAATGCAAAAAAGGATGACACTCAATTGATGGTAATTAACACATTGTTTCTATAATGCATGTTTGAGTGGATGGTAAAACAAGCAGTGAGAGGCGTTTTAGTTTGGAATTCAGAGGGACGAGGACAGAGGCAAAGCCACACTACAGGGGGTACCACAGAAACCACTTAAAGGGGTGTCCCCGGCGAAAAGTCAATGACCAATCAGGTGACTCAGATGGGGAGAGCGAGTATAATGGCCCAACTGAGGGAGGACAGGAAAGAAAGCTTTTAGAAAACTGCATTTCGGAATTCCAAATGGTAACGAAACAAGACCAGTGACGCATTTTCGATCACATGTCCAGCGAATGGTACACACCTGAGAGAGTCAATGTACGCTTTTAGGTGTCTGGATCTGGCAATAAACGTCCGACTGGCGAAAGCACGCTAGGAAGGAGAAAAGAGCCAAAGTTTCGACGCAATTAAATGGTAGGGATCGTGCAGTTATTAGAGAGAGTTTCCAGAAAATAAGAGGAACGCTCCTTTTGGTCGAAAAAATCCGTGACGTGAAGAACGAAAGATCCCAGGCTGTGGGTAAGCCAAGACAGAAATTTTCAGGAACTCTTCTCTGAACTGGCGTCAAGTACAGAATGGAGCACATAACGCTCTGTACGACACAGAGACGTAATTTGTGTGAACACTGCGTTCACAGCGGCTGATATCCAGCTACAAATTAGCTGTAGCATCGTTTAGCTCCAACTGTGGAGAAACGAACCATCCAATTAGCTAACTGTTCTTTCGAGAACTGAGAGGGCATTATAATATGCACGCACTGCTCCAACCATATGCTTGTATATCGCCACATTCTAAGACTAGGGATGAGTACATAATCACTCGCATAACGAGAAACATAGGGAAAGTTTATGCTGGAAAATTCAGCAAAGGTGTAATTACTTTATAGGAATTTCAGCGGAAGAGAGCGACCTAGCAGACGACAGCTTCTCGTAGCTTAAAGCAAATACCGCATGCAGAGGCGTATACTTGTTGTTTCACCAGCTTATGTCCACTGTAAACTAGAGCGACATGGGGAATCATTTGCTCAATTTGTCACATGACTAACCATCCACCATAGACTAGATTATCGTCTTAAAAATAGTACCGAACTTTGAACCGGAACTGGACGATTTTCGAAATACTGACCAATATCATGATGTAAGTGCGCGTTCAATTTTGTAAAGAAACTTCTAGTTAAACTTTAAGAGTGTCGTGTTTAGGATAAGTTAACCTTCTGAGAGTTAATATTTAATGTTGTTGTGTTTAGGATTATTTCACTTTTTGATGTTGACAGGATGCGTTATCATGAGATCTGTTTTTTGTTATCACATTGAAAACTGTGTATAAGCGTGTATTTTTGTGCTAATATTGCGACAATAAACATGGCATTTCAACTTATACATTGTTTTCAGTCCTAGAATAAGTAAACCACAAATATTGAACCTTAAAAATGACGATCCTGTCAATTTCGCGATTTCCAAGTTGCAGTACGACAGATTATAGACCCCAAGACAATATGAATATAATAGAAAGGCAAAACACTGGACCATTAACGTTGAACCGAATATAGTAATTTCGAACCAAATGGGACGGTTTCCAACAGAAAGAATGTAAGCGCGTCTGCACTATGCACAGAAGTCGGTGAACCGCCACGTGAAAGACGCGAACGGAAAACTTTTCATCAAATGGTGACAGGTGAAGATGGCGAAGAGTCAGACAGTGTGTTTGCAATATTGAAGCAACTCACTATGGTCGTAAATCAGACAAATGCAGGGCTAGGAGACTTAAAAACGGAAACGGTGGATTTAAAAACAGAAACAGCAAATTTAAAAATAGAAACAAAAGCAGGGTTCATGAATTTAAAAGCTGCAACTGATGCGGGGTTAGCGAATTTAAAAACGGAAACAAATGCGAGGTTATAAGATTTAAAAACCGAAACGGTGGAATTGAAAACAGAGACAAATGCTGCCTTAAGTAGTCTTCAATTTGAAACTTACGCTGGGTTCGAAAAAGTCCGCGAATATCAGCAAAAACTACGAACAGAAGTCAATGAACAGTTTACTGAAATCCGCAGAGAGGCGAGAGACTCACGCGAGCTTACACAGTCGTTAATGGCTGGCCAGAAAAAGATCCGTTCTGACGTTGACCAGTGCAGGATGCATTGTCTAACGTTAATTAAAGCATTGATAAGTTAAAACGTGAGATGTCTGGTAAGAAGCAACAAGTCATGGGAGAGCTCAATGTCAGAAAACGTATCACGCGAACCGCATTAAAACGATTCGACACACGCATTGAAAATATAGTCTCGCAAAATCAGAAACAGTATGAAGACCTTCGTACAGAATCGAAACAGTGTATCGAGAACCAAATTGAAAACAGTAGCGATGTGACGGAATCAGTGGTCTCATCCGACATAATGATGGACAGAAAGCCAGAAATAAACAAGTCAGTTGTGCAATCTTACGAAGCAGTAGCGGAAACACAAAAACGTCATGAAATTCCAGTCGTATATCCACAAGAGGTTGGGTCCATATTTACGGAAGCGAAACAAAAGCAAATAGGAAAAGAATAGTTAACACAGCTTAGCGAAGCAGACAAGGGAGCGAGAAACGGTAAACGCGCGAATTCCAACAGAGCGGCAGCCGACCCTCCGAACGTACGCGAGTGACGCGAGAGCAGAGCAAGTGACGGCGACATATGTTCCAATTTAGCGATTTCCAAGTTACAGTACGACAGGTTATAGACCCCAAGACAATATGAATATAATAGAAAGGCAAAACACTGAACCATTAACGAGAAATGTAAACGAATCTTTCAGTGCGATACACGAGGAACGGTACGGTGTAAATAACTGTACACCATCGCGTAAATACGATGCTAGATGGGACATAAATACAGTGAAAGCGGAAACGGCTTACACCCACGCACATTTATAAATCAATTTCAGATCGGTTTACCAGAGCATTGGCCACTTATCCATAAACTTGATTTCATTTGTGGGCATATGGACGGCGCAGTAGCGGAATCCATGCAAAGAGTAGCTGTAAACTGTCAATCGTATGAGCAATTTAAATCCGCATTCTTGGAGCGATACTGGTCCACAGAAACACAAAATAGAATAAAGTATGAGTTATTACAGAAAGAGGTGTTCGAAAATCCAGAAGAAAGGCAACCCGTTAGATTTTTCGAAGAAATGACAAAAAATAATCAATGTTTAGATAATCCATACAGTGATGGGGAACATACGGATGTGCACAATGAAGTTACCGTTACGTTATCAGCAGTCATTGGTTGGTTGGGCAGGAGATAATATACCAGCATTTAAAGGAATGTTAAGAGAACTTGAATTCATATTCAGTGAAGATGACACAAAGAAACAACGTACAATCAAAGAAAACAATAATACGGGGCATAACAGCAACCGATCAAGTTTTAATGTTGTTGTTGTTGTGGTCTTCAGTCATGAGACTGGTTTGATGCAGCTCTCCATGCTACTCTATCCTGTGCAAGCTTCTTCATCTCCCAGTACCTACTGCTACCTACATCCTTCTGAATCTGCTTAGTGTATTCATCTCTTGGTCTCCCTCTACGATTTTTACCCTCCACGCTGCCCTCCAATGCTAAATTTGTAATCCCTTGATGCCTCAAAACATGTCCTCCCAACCGATCCCTTCTTCTAGTCAAGTTGTGCCACAAACTTCTCTTCTCCCCAATCCTATTCAATACCTCCTCATTAGTTACGTGATCTACCCACCTTATTTTCAGCCTTCTTCTGTAGCACCACATTTCGAAAGCTTGTATTCTCTTCTTGTCCAAACTGGTTGTCGTCCATGTTTCACATCCATACAGGGCTACACTCCATACAAATACTTTCAGAAACGACTTCCTGACACTTAAATCTATACTCGATGTTAACAAATTTCTCTTCTTCAGAAACGATTTCCTTGCCATTGCCAGTCTACATTTTATATCCTCTCTACTTCGACCATCATCAGTTATTTTGCTCCCCAAATAGCAAAACTCCTTTACTACTTTGTCTCATTTCCTAATCTAATCCCCTCAGCATCACCCGATTTAATTTGACTACATTCCATTATCCTCGTTTTGCTTTTGTTGATGTTCATCTTATATCCTCCTTTCAAGACACTGTCCATTCCATTTAACTGCTCTTCCAAGTCTTTTGCTGTCTCTGACAGAATTACAATGTCATCGGCGAACCTCAAAGTTTTTACTTCTTCTCCATGAATTTTAATACCTACTCCGAATTTTTCTTTTGTTTCCTTTACTGCTTGCTCAATATACAGATTGAATAACATCGGGGAGAGGCTACAACCCTGTCTCACTCCTTTCCCAACCACTGCTTCCCTTTCATGCCCCTCGACTCTTATAACTGCCATCTGGTTTCTGTACAAATTGTAAATAGCCTTTCGCTCCCTGTATTTTACCCCTGCCACCTTCAGAATTTGAAAGAGAGTATTCCAGTTAACGTTATCAAAAGCTTTCTCTAAGTCTACAAATGCTAGAAACGTAGGTTTGCCTTTTCTTAATCTTTCTTCTAAGATAAGTCGTAAGGTTAGTATTGCCTCACGTGTTCCAACATTTCTACGGAATCCAAACTGATCTTCCCCGAGGTCCGCTTCTACCAGTTTTTCCATTCGTCTGTAAAGAATTCGCGTTAGTATTTTGCAGCTGTGACTTATTAAACTGATAGTTCGGTAATTTTCACATCTGTCAACACCTGCTTTCTTTAGGATTGGAATTATTATTTTCTTCTTGAAGTCTGTGGGTATTTCGCCTGTCTCATACATCTTGCTCACCAGATGGTAGAGTTTTGTCATGACTGGCTCTCCCAAGGCCATCAGTAGTTCTAATGGAATGTTGTCTACTCCCGGGGCCTTGTTTCGACTCAGGTCTTTCAGTGCTCTGTCAAACTCTTCACGCAGTATTGTATCTCCCATTTCATCTTCATTTACATCCTCTTCCATTTCCATAATATTGTCCTCAAGTACATCGCCCTTGTAAAAACCCTCTATATACTCCTTCCACCTTTCTGCCTTCCCTTCTTTGCTTAGAACTGGGCTGCCATCTGAACTCTTGATATTCATACAAGTGGTTCTCTTCTCTCCAAAGGTCTCTATAATTTTCCTGTAGGCAGTATCTATCTTACCCCTAGTGAGACAAGCCTCTACATCCTTACATTTGTCCTCTAGCCATGCCTGCTTAGCCATTTTGCACTTCCTGTCGATCTCATTTTTGAGACGTTTGTATTCCTTTCTACCTGATTCATTTACTGCATTTTTATATTTTCTCCTTTCATCAATTAAATTCAATATTTCTTCTGTTACCCAAGGATTTCTATTAGCCCTCGTCTTTTTACCTATTTGATCCTCTGCTGCCTTCACTACTTCATCCCTCAGAGCTACCCATTCTTCTTCTACTGTATTTCTTTCCCCCATTCCTGTCAATTTTTCCCTTATGCTCTCCCTGAAACTCTCTACAACCTCTGGTTCTTTCAGTTTATCCAGGTCCCATCTCCTTAAATTCCCACCTTTTTGCTGTTTCTTCAGTTTCAATCTGCAGTTCATAACCAATAGATTGTGGTCAGAATCCACATGTGCCCCTGGAAATGTCTTACAATTTAAAACCTGGTTCCTAAATCTCTGTCTTACCATTATATAATCTATCTGATACCTTTTAGTATCTCCAGGATTCTTCCATGTATACAACCTTCTTTTATGAGTCTTGAACCAAGTGTTAGCTATGATTAAGTTATGCTCTGTGCAAAATTCTACAAGGCGGCTTCCTCTTTCGTTTCTTCCCCCCAATCCTTATTCACCTACTATGTTTCCTTCTCTCCCTTTTCCTACTGACGAATTCCAGTCACCCATGACTATTAAATTTTCGTCTCCCTTCATTACCTGAATAATTTCTTTTATCTCGTCATATATTTCATCAATTTCTTCATCATCTGCAGAGCTAGTTGGCATATAAACTTGTACTACTGCAGTAGGCATGGGCTTTGTGTCTATCTTGGCCACAATAATGCGTTCACTATGCTATTTGTAGTAGCTTACCCGCACTCCTTTTTGTTTATTCATTATTAAACCTACTCCTGCATTACCCCTATTTGATTTTGTATTTATAACCCTGTAATCACCTGACCAAAAGTCTTGTTCCTCCTGCCACCGAACTTCACTAATTCCCACTATATCTAACTTTAACCTATCCATTTCCCTTTTTAAATTTTCTAACCTACCTGCCCGATTAAGGGATCTGACATTCCACGCTCCGATCCGTAGAATGCCAGTTTTCTTTCTCCTGATAATGACGTCCTCTTGAGTAGTCCCCGCCCGGAGATCCGAATGGGGGACTATTTTACCTCCGGAATATTTTACCCAAGAGGACGCCATCATCATTTAATCATACAGTAAAGCTGCATGTCCTCGGGAAAAATTACGGCTGTAGTTTCCCCTTGCTTTCAGCCGTTCGCAGTACCAGCACAGCAAGGCCGTTTTGGTTAATGTTACAAGGCCAGATCAGTCAATCATCCAGACTGTTGCCCCTGCAACTACTGAAAAGGCTGCTGCCCCTCTTCAGGAACCACATGTTTGTCTGGCCTCGCAACAGATACCCCTCCGTTGTGGTTGCACCTACGGTACGGCCATCTGTATCGCTGAGGCACGCAAGCCTCCCCACCAACGGCAAGGTCCATGGTTCATGGGGGGCAAATTTTAATAATAATAATAATTCCAATGGCAACAATAACGTATGAAAAGGGAATGGTTTTGGAAGGAGTGGTAATCACCCATGGAATAACAATAATAATTAAGGTTTTGGAAACGCACAGATGACAAATATCAATTATGGTTTTGGAGGGGCCGCGGAATTACCATGGTGGATTTGGTTCTAGAAACTGCGGTGGTAACTATGATCTCAGATACAATCGCCATGCGAACTAAGGTGGAAGGTTTAGATGTTTCCAGCAACAAAATCCAGGTTATTCAGGTGGTAATGGAATGGCCAGAATGCAGAAAGGTTGGGAAAATCAAGCTTCAGCGGGACAATCCACGCGAAATGAACCGGTAGAATAAGTCAAGTTGAGGCCACCAATCCCAGGTAAAAGACAGAACTGACGATATGAACGGTACGAAGACCTATAGTAATACCCAAGCTAGAAGTGAAGTCCCTCCAGTCCCGAAAGTAAAACATCGACATTTCGTAAAATTAGCGCCAAGCAATAGGAAGGCTACAGCGTTGAAAACAAATTGTTTTCTATATACAAAGGCCCCATGGAAGTAAAGTAGTCCATAATAGTGGAATCGAATTGATGAATGCAAAAACAGGAAAATCATTAGGCTGGCACCATGTGAGTACTTAAGAGTATATAAATATTAAACAAAGGAAAGAAGAGTAACTCCACACGATAATTTAGTTGTATTAAATGTCCAGAAATCAAAGAGTATGAAAGATAGCAAAATACAAACAGATAAAATTTTTAATTTTTACTCATCTCAGTTAAGTAAATAAAATAAATGTTGTTAGGAAGGTAAATGGATAATGATATCAGGGAAATAAATATAACAAGTCATTAGGAGGTAATAATTGGGAAAGGGAATTGAAGGAGAAACATGTTATTTCGTGGATGGAGTTAAACAGTGGGAAGAAAAACTAACCCACAAAAGATTTCAATAAGGAAAAGCAAGATGAGGGAAGAAAGGAATACAAAAGATTACTGTCGAGAATACTGGGGAAAGGGAGAAGTACAACTGAGAAAAAGAAATTTTAAGCTTTAAAAACAACGCAATAGAACAATAGACAAAATTTTCGAAAGGGAAAACATCAATAAAGCACAGATAAAGTGTATTTTGAAGTTCTGTTACAGCTGAGGACAAAAGGAAGAGTTTGCAGAGAAAAGGACGCTGAAGTCGGAGTCAAGGTGCGAAGTTTTCAAACTAACATACGAGGTGTGGCTTGAAAAAAACCGGACTAGTACTGGTGAAACAATAAAACGAATGCAATAAGGGTGAAAGTCGCGTGGCCTGTCACGTGACTCTCGCTCCGCCTACTGCTCGAGTTTCATCTGCCTCCTGCACTCAGTCTGCCCGTGGCGTCTGTTTTAAGTAGTTGACGTTTTGTCTGTGCGTCGGAAAATGTTGAGTGTACAGAAAGAACAGCGTGTTAACATCAAATTTTGTTTCAAACTAGGAAAATGTGCAAGTGAAACGTTTGTAATGTTACAACAAGTGTACGGCGATGATTGTTTATCGCGAACACAAGTGTTTGAGTGGTTTAAACGATTTAAAGATGGCCGCGAAGACACCAGTGATGACACTCGCACTGGCAGACCATTGTCAGCAAAAACCGATGCAAACATTGAAAAAATCGGTAAACTTGTTCGACAAGGTCGCCGTTTAACAATCAGAGCAGTGTCTGAGTTAACAGGAGTTGACAAGGAAAGTGTTAGGCAGATTCTTCATGAAAGTTTCAACATGAACAAAGTGTGTTCAAAAATGGTTCCAAAGTGTCTCACAATTGAACAGAAGGAACGCCGAAGAATGATTTGTTCTGACATCCTGGAAAACATTGAAAGTGATCCCACCCCGGCGATCTTGTCGAACAAGTTTACCGATTTTTTCAATGTTTGCATCAGTTTCTGCTGACAATGGTCTACCAGTGCGAGTGTCATCACTGGTGTCTTCGCGGCCATCTTTAAATCGTTTAAACCACTCAAACACTTGTGTTCGCGATAAACAATCATCGCCGTACACTTGTTGTAACATTACAAACGTTTCACTTGCAGATTTTCCTAGTTTGAAACAAAATTTGATGTTAACACGTTGTTCTTTCTGTACACTCAACATTTTCCGACGCACAGACAAAACGTCAACTACTTAAAACAGACGCCACGGGCAGACTGAGTGCAGGAGGCAGATGAAACTCGAGCAGTAGGCGCAGCGAGAGTCACGTGACAGGCCACGCGACTTTCAGCCTTATTGCATTCGTTTTATTGTTTCACCAGTACTAGTCCGGTTTTTTTCAAGCCACACCTCGTATTTGTAGTTTGAAATCTAAAAAAAGGGAAGTAAAATTTGAAAGTCACTAACTTCCTAACGGTCATCAGCATCAATTTCACTCTTACTAAACATCGTGATGAAGATGAGGAATCCATGACCTTTATATTAAGAAAAGAAAATGGGGAAAGAATGGAAAACAATATATAGGGAGAAGAAAAGCTGTTTTGGGTAGAGTAATAATACTTTTTGTAAAGCCATTAAAAGAAGTTTAATGTTTGTAAAGTGTAAGCCTAATTTAAGAGAGAAACGTTAGATATGAAGTCAGCAGACAAGGTGCGGCATCATTGCGGCCAGATGGAAGACATGACTGAGGCGAGCGGTTAGGCGTGAGAGGGAGGGACACTGAGTGAGGGAGACTGGTACGTCAGCTACGAGATGACGAAAGACGAGGCCTTGGTGGGGAGCAACGTTCCTAGACGATAACTCCTCTGTGGAAACGTTTGGAGAGCTCCAACGCATCCTGCATACAATCAACCCGTACCATGACGTGAACTTTATTCATATGAAACCACACACAAGTGATATAACAATGGTTTTGCGAAAGTGTTCGATATGTGGCACCTTTATCGCGATCTATTCAAAGCAGCAATATGAAGAGATAATTTATATCCACCGAACAGGAACGGAGGCGGACATATTATGTCGACGAACAGCGGAGGCTTAAATTCAGCACAGAAGAAGAAGAAGAAACGCATTTCTGTAGCTCAATGTGCAGAATAGCGGAAACTGTTATCAGACCATACGAAATTCGACAACTGCGAAACAACCCCTGAACACTCATGAGACGAAACAAGAAAACGATGGAAGGCTGTTCAACTTTTCCAGATGAACAACCGATTACAATGAAGAATACACAACAATTGCAAAGAAGACGCCATAAGAACGGATTAAACGAGAATGAGGTTAAACAGGTCTTCAGTCCTACTTTCCGGTCCAAAGAAGAGCGAAGATACAACTGAGAAGACAGCAAGACGCACCAAGAGCAGAAGATGCAACGCAGAAGATTTGGAAGAAGGAAGAGCCTGTACTAGAAGAGATCAACAAAAATTTTCAAATCCCTTCCCATACAAGACCATTGTCGCATTTAACTACCAATGAGAATCCATTGCGTGTAACTACCAGCGAGCATCCAATTTAACTGTTCTAGCGATATAAACATCCCATACTCTTTATGGCAAATTGCAACACCTTCAGATGACATACCAAAAATGGAAGATAACAACTCGTATGGAAACCTAGAGACGAAGGGACCAACGATGAACAGGATTAAAGACTCGACGAAAGATGAAGAAAAGTTTATGCTGCCAAAAAGGGATCACCAGTACAACGTCACCATGGGCATATGCAACATGAAACAAAGCAAACCACGTACTCACGAAACGCTCAGACCTTCAGCAACCTTTCTCTCTGCCGACCGTCATTCCATACTCAACGGAAACACGGTGAGACGCATGCCAAGCGTCGTTCCATGGTCAATAGAGACACGGCGAGGCAAACGACCGACCGTCATTCCATGTTCGACGGGGACACGTCGAAACACTCGAAAAAAAAAAAGAAACTGACAGATTTTAATAAACCATGTTAAAGATGTAGGAGAAAGAACTATCTGAGACAGACTACAATCCAAAAAAATGTAAATTTTTTATTGTGTTTAAAAATATGGGAATCTGAAGATATTAGGTGTTAGCGATAGATCTTTATTAATGATGTTTTTTTTATTTTACCTTGACATGTGAATAATATTTTCTTATATTGCATATTTTTTCCAACATGTTTCAGTTAAGAAAATCTAATGTTAACATTTTTGGAGGGTTAATATTCTAGTGTAATGTGCTCATTAAAAATATAGGACAGATAAATATGAAGGGGTTTACCTATTCCATGATATCAGTTTAAATTTTGTAGGGTAATTTGTAGGATTAGAAATTTAATAAGTTTGTAAAAGACAAATTTGAAAATTTTTGTAAAGTCATAATGCATAGAGTTGATATGTTTGGGGAACATAACCATTTTAATGTATACGAGTATGCCTGTAAAGTCATGGATATGGTTGAGTTATAGATCACAGAGCTTAATTCTAAGAAATGAATGTGTATTCGATTAGGATTAATATGAAAGCTAGAGAACAGTAACATTTGTTATAAAAGGGGAGGATAATATTAAATGAAGGTTTCCTGAACTTCAGTACATATCCATGATATTTAACATAAATTAGGTAAACAAAAAAACCTGATCAGTCTCCAAATATATTCAAACTATTTGAATTAGAATTAAAATTAAAAATGTAGTCCACTGTTTTGAAAGAAAAAAATTCTTAGATTAGTTAACTAGTATTGTATAAAAAAATCTGAAAATTAGAGTCGATGTTAAATTCTAAAATTAAAAAAATCACTCTAAGAGGTTTAATCTGCAGACACACAATAAAATACAATGTAAAATAATGACACTGAATCGAAGCACTGTTTAAGCTATACAAAATTTTAAAAATGGAAGTTGGTCTGTAAATATGTCAATTGCTATAGTCAGCAGTTGCAACCAATGTTGCACTCACTTCAATCAATTTCTCAGTCAGTGATTGACCCAGCACAAAACTGAATGCAGAAGGAGGAGGATATGTAAGGTGGCAGAATACATGAAGGTCAGATTCACACCTTTAATGAGACCTTTGCACATTGCAATGGGAAGATGAATATGACAACTAACTTAATTCAGCACTAATGAGCAAATTTTCCTATCAGTATCTAATGCAAAAAGCGATGACACTCAATGTACGGTAATTAACACACCATTCCTACAATGCATGTTTGAGCAGAAGTTGAAACAAGCAGCGAGAGGCGTTTTAGTTTAGAATTCAGAGGGACGAGGGCAGAGGCAAGGCCACACTACAGGGCTACCATTTCAACGACTGACCAGGTGACTGAGACGGGGAGAGCGAGTATAAGGCCTATCTGAAGGAGGACAGGAGAGAGAGCTTTTAGAAAATTGCATTTCGAAATGGATACGAAACAAGACCAGTGACGCATTTTCGATCACATGTCCAGCGAGTGGTACATACATGAGAGAGTCAATGTACACATTTAGGTGTATGGAACGGGCACAAAACGTCCAATTGGCGGAAACGCGCTAGGACGGAGAAAAGAGCCGAAGTTTCGATGCGATTTAATGGTAGGGACCTTGCGATTGGTAGAGAGAGTTTCCACAAAATAAGAGGAACAATCCTATTGGTCAAAAAAAGCCGTGAAGTGAAGAACGAAAGAATCCAGGTGGGGAAACAGTTCGGTTATGAGTAAGACAAGACGGAAATTTTTGTGAACTCTTCTCTGAACCGGCGTCAAGTGCAGAACGGAGCGCATAACGCTCTGTATGATTCAGAGGAGTAATTTGTATGAACACTGCGTTCATAGCGGCTGATATCCAGCTAGAAATTAACTGTAGCATCGTTTAGCTCCAACAGTGGAGAAACTAACTAGCCAATTAGTTAATTGTTCTTGTGAGAACTGAGGGGGCGTTATATTCTGCACACTGCTCGAACTATATGCGTGTATATCGCCACATTCTAGGACTAGAGATGAGTGCATGTTCTCTCGGATAACGAGGAACATAGGGAAAGTTTCAGCTGGAAAATTCAGCAAAGGTGTAATTAGTTTGTAGGAATTTCAGTGGAAGAGAGCGGCCTAGCAGACGACAGGTCATCGCAGCATAAGGTAAATACTGCGTGCAGAGGCGTATACAAATTCGTTCACCAGGTTACACCCACTGTAAACTGGAGCGACATGGGGAATCTTTTGCTTAATTTGTCACATAACTAACCATCCACCGTAGACTTGACTGTCATCCTAAAAATAGTACTGAACTTTGAACCGGAATCGGACGATTTTCGAAATACTGACCAACATCATAATGTAAGTGTAGGAACAATTCTGTAAAGAAACTTCTAGTTAAACTTTAATATTGTCATGTTTAGGATAATTTAACCTTCTGAGAGTTAATATTTAATATTGTTGTGTTTAGTATTATTTCACTTTTTGATGTTGACAGGATGCGTTATCCTGACGACTGTTTTTTGTTGTCACATTGAAAATTGTGTAAAAGTGTACATTTTTGTGCTGATATTGTGACATTAAACATGGCATTTCACCTTATACATTGCCTTCAGTCCTAGAATAAGTACACCACAAATATTGCACCTTACAAATTGCCTACCATGCTTTTGTTTACTACCAAGTCTCCGAAGACATTCGGCAAGCGCCTATGAATATGTCCCTATACTCTGGTTTTCCGCCAAAAGAAACTTTCTGCTCGGAACTCAAAACCGTTATAGACGCCATTTTGAAGGCAACATTTAACGCCACCAATCATGTACATTTTTCTTGCGTTTTGTTAACTGCCAACCTCAGCAAACGAACGAATTTCGTTAGTAACTGTGGAAACTAGCACATCTTTTCTTCAAGTGCAAAACAATACGGTAATATTTTAGAAGGTCTAATTCCAGTGTCACTTAGTTTGATTGGTTATGTACCACTGAAAATTTCACGGTGTGTACATGTGGTTTGCACTCGAAGTCCGTTTCCCGATTACCGCGCAGTGTTTTCTCAATCTATGCATTTCGAGCATTATCCCTCTCTCTATCACAACTATCACATGCATTTTTATCTACCACAAACACATGGATTCCCAAGTCCAACACACATGATACCGTGTTGCTACTCATATTTACATCTAGACTCCAAGAAAAACAAATGACCCACCATGAGGGAAGTATCCAGTTGGGACAGAAATGTGCGTGCACACTCAAAAAATGATTACAATTTCATAAAAGCTGGATGATTTATTCAAGACAAAGGTCTTCACAACTGCACAAGTCAATAACGCCTAGGTCCACCTCTGATACTTATGCAAGTACCTAGCATGGATTGACAAAGTTGTTGGATGCCCGCTTGAGTGACATTGTGCCAAATTCTCTCCAATTGACACATTAAATTATCAAAATCTGGAGCTGATCGGAGGGTCTAGCCCAAAATGCTCAAAATATTCTCAACTGAAGAGAGATAGGGCGGCCTTGCTGTCCAAGCTAGGGCTTGGCAAGCACGTAACAAGCAGTAGACGCTCTCGCTTTGCGTGGGCTGGCACTATTCTGTTGAAATGTAAGCCTAGGATGACTTGCCATGAAGGACAACAAAACGGGCTGTAAAATATCATCTGCGTACTACTGTGCTGTGAAAGGTACCATGGATGACAACCAAAGCGATCCTGCTATGAAAGTAAATGGCACCACAGACCATAACTCCTGGTTGTAGGGTCATACGGCATGTGGGAGTCAGGTCTATATCCCACTACCGTCCACAGTGACCGAAGAACGTCTTCGCTGGTAACTGGCGCTCAAATCGAAATGGGACTCATCACTGAAACAATTCTACTCTAACCAATGAATGTTGGAAGCTTTACGGGTAGGCCCCCAACAAGCTCAGGATTTTGACGATGTAACTCGCCAGTTGGATATAACTTGGCACGATATCGCTCTGGAGAACATCCGTCAGTCAATGCCAAGCCGAGTAGCTCCTTGCATAAGGGGTATAGGTGGGCAAACAGGTTATCAAGTTGCTAAATTTGTAAAGCTCTTGCTCTGGAATAAATCATCCCATTTTTGTGAAATTGGAATCGTTTGCTTGGCTGTACATGTACATTACATCTACCGATTTCCGCCCCATTCACATAATTCCTTTGTGGTGCATCGTTTCTTTGTCTTAAAGTGTATGATGGTGCAAACATTATCCTTCTTCCTGTAGTTGAATTTCTTTACTCCTTGTGACAAAGTTTTCTTTACTTCGTCACAATTTACAAACAAGGATCCCTGTAGACTTACACCTTCTAAAAATGAAGTCTGAACCTCAGCCACTAGTCAGATTCTCTGACATTTCTTTGCTCCACATTCCGCTGATTTCTACATTGTTCTGGACTGCAAATGTCTACTATTTCAGTTCCCTGATTGTGCTGGTCGCTTCTTCTTGCATTATTCCTTCGTTCATCCACGCTATACTGTAGTTCCCGTTGTCCATGCTTGTTCTGACGATTCCACAAGTTTAAATTAGTAGACATTTCCGCCCAAGCGTCGCTAAGCCTTCCTTAACTTTTTGCTCAAGTGAATGTCAGCATACTTTCATGAAATTAACCCTGAATATTCGCAACACGTGAACCCAGCCTACAAGATTCGACCAAACTCGAGTAACCTACGTACTCAACACAAGAAAACCCTCCAAAAATAAGCAGACATATCCCTTCAAAAGTTAAACAACGATCTTCAATTGGACAACGAGTGACTGATAAGAACAACCTCTACTTGCTGAAAGAAAGTACGTGGGATAGGTATGTGCCAGCAACCTAATGGTTCTTTCACTTCGTTAGTTCAGTGATTATTAATTTTGCAATGATGGTTCCTTCTGCACAGCGTTAACTGTTAAGAAAAATACGAAATTTTTACTGAAAGTAAAGACTTTGACTGCTAATTCAAGAGATAAAAGTAACCGAAATAATGGCAGGTTCCGTCAGTTTTCTTCATGAAGTTACTGCTGAGCCATCGAAATACGACTCTGGAGAATTGTACCATGGGACTTTACTGTTAATCAGCCCGCTCCCGAAAAAATCACGTGAATTTAATGAATTAGAAGTGTCACACAGTGAATAACTTAATGAATGTAATCTATTAAACTGACTGGCCTGACATACGTGAAACAGCGTGCTGTAGCTTGCAAGATTATAAAACAGGGAGGCTCACGAAACTCCTAAATGAAACAGTCGTCGCTATAAAATCCAATTTATAACAATTTATATTGGAATTCAGGTTAAACACAAGTACACAAAGACATGAAATCATTACGTTCAATTGAGTATTACTGGAAGTTACAACATGATTAAAATAACATCACATTAGCAACCGTCAGGTAATAAGACTGAGGTGAATACTTTAAATTCAATATAATATGTGAGAGGACGATTAAACTCGTGGAAATCTCACAGTGATTCCCAACTGTGAATCAGAGATGGAAATAAAAAGTTAGAAAAAAGAATCATGCATGCACCCACTATCTAGATTGAGCATATGATGAGTACAAGACTGTACTTGAGTTAGAAACGTAAAAGCCCTAATGCCAATCTGAAAACTTCGTGTACATCCTATGACTTCGTTTGGGAACGCTGCAGCTGGTCGCCAGACTTAGCATTCCGCTGCGTGCGTGGGGTGGCTGTAGTGTCTCAAAATCCTAAGTCATCCGGCTTGCACAGAAGGCAGCACTTCCTCAGAGCCCAGAACCAAAGTGTCCCCCCCCCCCCCCCCCTGGGTTGAAGCGTCTTTTGGCGAGTGTCGGATGAAAGATAAGGGTATATGTATCAATTTGACTTAAGGGACACTGATTCGGAAACGACCGAATCGAAGGTTATGTGTGAAAATTATTCTGATACCTCTGACAATAGAGTATTTGTACGAATACTACTGTTGCAAAGATTCTAATGGTAGACAACGTGCAGATTGGATAGACTGGCCAAAACACAACAACAAAAGTCAGGTAAACATGGGCGCTACAATTCTTAAATTAACAACTACCAGTACTGGTTCTTCTTCGATAGTGTGAAACACATATCTTCTCCTGCAAACTTTTGAGTCTGCTTATTTTTGGAGGGTGTAATATGGTCCAAAACAAACTTTCCACAAAATATGGGCTCTAAAACTACACGAACCATAGGAATTTGTTCAGCAGAAAAGACGTGTTTCAGAGTAGCGAAGATGAGTAAGTTCTCATAGCTCTTAAGGTATGCGTTTTAGAGCACATATTTGCTGGCCTTTTTTTTTAAATGCGAACATATGCTCCAAAAAAATCGTAACACAACAAACACACACATGTCATAGTAACAAATGTAAATCTACCTGATGACGAAGGTTTAAACCATTGAAAAGCGTCGTGGAAATAAACAGTGACTGATAACAGTAAACTTGCTTCATTTAAGGACTTTTTTTGTTTTGTTTTGGCTCCTACTACCCTTTCTGAAGGCTGCCTTCTTTGCAATCGTAGCAACAGCAATATTGGTATATGCTTTCCACTGAACGATTTTCGATTGTAACTTTCGACTCGGTCTTTTCATCCATGAAAGTTTGTAACATCATCACGGAGCTAATCTATATAATAAACTTTCACAACTCAGCAAATATGAGTGATCAATATAACAACACAAATATAAGATTCCACTAAGTCTGATAGTAGAAGCAACCAATGGCCATAATGCGTTTCCGTTCATCTTAAGCTTTTTCTCTCTTTTATATCCCTTTGCTTTATTCGCAAGACAGAGCACGAGAAAGTTGGTAGCTACTCCAGTGAGCCTATTCCACCCCTTTAGGGAAAATGTTTAATAAAAACATTCCTAAACCAAAACACACATATTAACCCCACAAAATCGGCCAAGATCCTAGGCACGCTACACAATCCTCACGGAAAAAGCGAGCACAATAATTACCTGAAGTTTTGCGAACTTGCTTTACGCCAGTTAAGCCTCAGATGTGATAATTTGTGGCTTACAATTTACCAATGTAGTTTGCAGTGAACCGAGATTTCTTTATTTTTTCCGTTACGTATACAAAGTGGAACTTGGATAAAGAGATTGCTGGGGTTATTGTAACTTAAAACCATTATTTTGTTTTTTGGAAATTAATTATAAATCTATAAAGGGCGATCAAATAGTTCCCTTTAGAAGCTCATACAGTCCGGAATCGTTATGTCAGTCCCGAAAAATCGCCATGAACACCGAGACTATCATCCAACTGACGCACCAGGTTGTAGATACCCATTTGGTAAAACACCATGTCCTGCTGCGTGGCCGGCCAGGGTGGCTGAGCGGTTCTAGGCGCTATAGTCTGGAACCGCGCGACCGCTACGGTCGCAGGTTCGAACCCTGCCTCGGGCATCGATGTGTGTGATGTCCTTAGGTTAGTTAGGTTTAAGTAGTTCTAAGTTCTAGGGGACTGATGACCTCAGAAGTTAAGTCCCATAGGGCTCAGAGCCATTTGAGCCAGCCTGCTGCGTGAAGAATCCGTAACCACCTGAGGCACATCCTCGTCCGACAGGAATCGTCGAGCCTTCAACGACTATTTTAAAGGAGAGAAGGTGTGATAATTGCATGGGAGACATCAGAACTCTAGGGTGGGTGCTCATGTGTCTCCCACAAGAGTTGGCCTAACTTCTGAGTTACATTTGCGATATGGGGACGTGCGTTATCAAGAAGCAGCAGTAGGGACCTTGGCTTACTGTTCCACAAAGGCACTTTTCGACAGACATACAGTCTTCACTCCTTGGTGGATGTCTATCGGTGTTTGTCCTTCGGCAGCCAAGAGAAGAATAACAGCATGTTGGTCCGTTTCCGCATGTACCGCACGCACGTCGGAAAGGCACAAATTCCACACCAATCCTTTTCCTGCATGTCGGTTCCTATATACCCGCTTCGGGGTCGCGTTACTTTTCGTATAGCTGCAGCAACGCCTTCAAACTAAACTTTTTGATCGCCCCCTTATACAACTCCAGATAAGAGTATCAATTTATACAAATTACATTTACAAATAATGTTGGGTTATTGGCGACATGAGAGGGAAAAATAATGGTACAGAAACCATCTTGACAGTTTTAACACTCTTAGTGTTTGTGTTTGGTGTGGAATGTGAGCGACATGTGACAAGTTAAATCTTGAGCGCAGTTAAATCAAATTCACCAGCGACGTCTCCAGTTTTCACGAACCAACTACGAACTAAATATTAAGCAGCACATAGCGAAAATATTCTCAAGCCAATCATAATAGATGTGCCGTGATCAAGAAACTAAATGAGTAAATGCACAAACCGGCCGATCAAAGCGAACAGCTCTGTGAGACAAAGCTGTAGCTAATCATTCAGTCGGCCGGGATGGCCGAGCAGTCCTAGGCGCTACAGTCTGGAACCGCTCGACCACTACGGTCGCAGGTTCGAATCCTGCTTCGGGCATGGATGCGTGCGATGTCCTTATGTTAGTTAGGTTTAAGTAGTTCTAAATTCTAGGGGACCGATGACCTCAGAAGTTAAGTCCCATAGTGTTCAGAGCCATTTGAAACACCTAATCATTCATCTCCTACTCTTGTCCAATAGGTATCAAATTTATCTACTAGGTGCAAGCTGATAATTTTTCAGATTAAAAGACTAAGGAGAAAAATGAACAGTGGGCTAAAAACCGAGAACGACGTTAATGTTGGCTGTAGTGTTCTTGAACATTATAGGCATTGAGACTGTGGATAATAAGAAAATTCGACGGTTAGTCAGTCATTACAAAGCTTATAATGCTGAAATAAACGAAAGACGTAAAACCGTGACCAGAGGATAGTCTTTTCGTTTTTTTTCTTTTTTTATGCCTCTGCTCTGCCATCCTCTTCATTTCAGAGTAACATAGCCTACGACCTCACTTACTCTGTTAGATGTATTCCAGTCTTTGACTTCCATTAAAGTTTCAGAAAGGTGGAAGGAGTATATAGAGGGTCTATACAAGGGCAACGTCCTTGAGGACAATATTATGGAAATGGAGGAGTATGCAGATAAAGATGACATGGGAGATATAATACTGCGTGAAGAATTTGACAGAGCACTGAAAGACCTAAGTCGAAACAAGGCCCCGGGAGTAGACAACATTCCATTAGAACTACTGGTAGCCTTGGGAGACCCTGCCCTGGCAAGACTCTACCATCTGCTGAGCAACATGTATGAGACAGGCGAAATACCCTCAGACCTCAAGAAGAGTATAATAATTTCAATCCCAAAGAAAACAGGTGTTGACAGATGTGAAAATTACCGAACCATCAGTTTAAGAAGCCACGCCGCAAAATACTAACACGAATTCTTTACAGACGAATGGAAAAACTCGAAGAAGCCGACCTCGGGGAAGATCTATTAGGATTCCGTAGAAATTTTGGAACACGTGAGGCAATACTGACCCTACGACTTATCTTAGAAAATAGATTAAGGAAAGGCAAACCTAAGTTTCTGGCATTTGTAGACTTAGAGAAAGCTTTTGATTTGACATTGTTGACTGGACTACTCTTTTTCAAATTCTGAAGGTGGCAGGGGTGAAATACAGGGAACGAAGGGCTATTTACAATTTGTACAAAAAACAGATGGCAGTTATAAGAGTCGAGGAGCATGAAAGGGAAGCAGTGGTTGGTAAGGGCGTGAGACAGGGTTGTAGCCTGTATATTGAGCAAGCAGTAAAGGACAAAAAAGAAAAATTCGGCGTAGGAATTAAAATCCATGGAGACGAAATAAAAACTTTGAGGTTCGCCGATGACATTGTAATTCTGTCAGAGACAGCACAGGACATGGAAGAGCAGCTGTACGGAATGGACAGTGTCTTCAAAGGCGGATATAAGATGAACATCTACGAAAGCAAAACGAGGATAATGGAATGCAGTCGAATTAGATTAGGTGATGCTGAGGGAATTAGATTGGGAAACGAGGCGCTTAAAGTTGTGAACGAGTTTTGCTATTTGGGGAGCTAAATAACTAATGATGGTCGAAGTAGACTGGCAATGGCAAGGAAAGCGTTTCTGAAGAAGAGAAATTTGTTAACATCGAGTATAGATTTAAGTGTCAGGAAGTCGTTTCTGAAAGTATTTGTATGGAGCGTAACCATGTATGGAAGTGAAACATGGACGATAAATAGTTTAGACAAGAAGAGAACAGAAGCTTTCGAAATGTGGTGCTACAGAAGAATGCTGAAGATTAGATGGGTGGATCACATAACGAATCAGGAGGTATTGAATAGAATTGGGGAGAAGAGGAGATTGTGGCACAACTTCACTAGAAGAAGGGATTGGTTTCTAAGACATATTCTGAGGCATGTGAGGGATTACCAATTTAGTATTGGAGGGCAGCGTGGAGGGTAAAAATCGTAGAGACCAAGAGATGAATACACTAAGCAGATTCAGAAGAATGTAGGTTGCAGTAGTTACTGGGAGATGAAGAAGCTTGCACAGGATGGAGTAGCATGGAGAGCTGCATCAAACCAGTCTCTGGACTGAAGACCATAACAACAACAACAACCTTACACAACACCCTATAGTTATTCCCTGATGATTGAATACATCTCCTATCGTACTGGCCCTTCTTCTTGTCAATGTTTTCCACATGTTCCTCTCTTTGCCGATTCTGGGGAGAACCTCCTCATTTCTTATCTTGTCAGTGGACCTAATTTCAGCATCTTACCACTGGATCACATTTTGAATTGTTAGATGAATTGTTCGATTTCCTTCTTTTCCGATTTTCCCAAATTCCAGTATTTATTACCAAACAATACTGTGGTCAAAACGACATAACCCCTCTGCCTAAAAGTAAGGGAACGCAAGGAATAAATTTGAATTTGCTGAAAAGCATACTTTGGACAGAGCACAGATTAACATTGAACAAAGCCAAGATGCTACTGACTTTGAGTGGCAGATATGACAATATCGTTTAACTTAACACTTACAGGTATAGATGAAGTGAAAGAGTACTGTTATCTAGGAAGTTTGACAATAAAGTATACATGAAAGAAGGAATATATGTGACAGTAAAATGGCGCAGGAGAATAAGCTTCCTGTAGTATTCCTACTAGTGTCAAATATTGCTATGAAATTGAGAATGATATGAAAACGTACATCTGTAATCCAGAATTCTATGGAAGTGAAATTTGGTCCACGGAAATTCCAGTTCGAGAAGAAAGTGTGTGTCTGTGTGTGTGTGTGTGTGTGTGTGTGTGTGTGTGATTTGTTGCTGCCGTAAAATGTTAAAAATTAAGTGGAAAGTTAAGGTATGAATATCAATGAAAAGAGTAGGTGAGAAAAGATATCTATGGGATTTCCTTGCTAGAAAAAGCGACAGTATTCTGAGAATTTTGTATCCAGGAACTGTAGACGTGACATCAGCAAGATTGGCTCAAATGGCTGTGAGCACTATGGTACTTAACATCTGAGGTCATCAGTCCCCTAGAACTTAGAACTACTTATACCTAACTAACCTAAGGACATCACACATATCGATGCCCGAAGCAGGATTCGAACCTGCGACCGTAGCAGTCCAGACTGAAGCGCCTAGAACCCCTCGGCCACTCCGGCCGGCATCAGCAAGAGTCTTAGAGGTGGAAAGGCTATAGATCCGCAGAAAAACTACAGTAGACGAATCCTGTTATCGGGAATTAAACTTCCTGGCAGATTAAAATTGTGTGCCAGACAGGAATTCGAGCCCGTTAACTTTCCAAACTTCGCAGAAGCTGACACGTAGACCTTGTTGGACCAGCACACCTGGAAGGAAGGCTTAGCCTCCACCCCAGAACGAATCTTTCACCGTCCCACATTTTACGCTTTGGAATGACCGTGACATACTATCTCAACGGCGTTTCCACAACATAAACTTGTGTGTTGTGAGGTTTTATTACTGTCTCTTATACTAGTTAATGTAATTCCTCAGAAGTGAAAATCGTCGATATGAGTGATTTCCGCACATGGCCCTCCCCGTGTCGACGTCTCTTGTGCTTAAATATAATTAGTGCTATTATAATTACGCTACAGAACAGACGCAACCGGCACAGTACTAGTCTCTTCTTGTAGTCTCAAATATCATAACTTCTTTTTTATCACTCTTCGGATATCTGCTCTCATGCCCAGCCCATAGATCTTCATGCAGTGTGATAGGTGTAGCTCTTGTGCCTGATATTATAACTTTTATTATAATAGCACAGATAGCATGACTCCGTCTTAAATATATCCGTTGGTTTGCAATATGTACTTAATTTGTCTATCTTCTTTAGGTGTAAGTTGTTACTGTGGTAACAATGAGCCTTATTGGATGAGCGTTGATGTTATGCGATCTTTTAAAATTATCGATAAGGGAAGAAAATTTAACATCAGTCGAATGACGAGGCATTAAAGCAGAGCAAAACTCGAGTAGGGCAAGGAATGAGGGAAGCTAATTTTCTGCGTCCATTGCAGTGGAACCATCCCAGCGTAGTTCAAGGCGATCAGTAAGGCCACATGGGTGACCGGACTTCGATCCTCGTGAAGGCGAATCCAGTGATTTACGCGCCTATGACACCACCTCGATTGGTATTGTCGTAATGTCTCTGTTCATACACCACCAGTCATCTTTAGCATGTATCTCAGCTACATGTTTACGCTCAAAAATCAAGTGAAGTTAGAAAAAAAAATGTTCAAATGTGTGTGAAATCTTATAGGACTTAACTGCTAATGTCATCAGTCCCTAAGCTTACACACTACGTAACCTAAATTATCCTAAGGACTAACACACACACCCATGCCCGAGGGAGGACTCGAACCTCCACCGGGATAACCCGCACAGTCTATGAACTGCAGCGCCTAAGACCGCTCGGCTAATCCCGCGCGGCAATTGAAGTTAGAGTTCCAGCCCTTGGTGTACCAGTTTCTCTAGTGAGTCGTTCCAGTTCTTGCATTCCGTTCTTAAGTTTCTAGCCGGCCATTGGGCGGTGTATAATGTCTGTATCATCACAGTCATATCGATAGTTGGTGTTTGCAAAAGAATTGACTTTTGAGGTTTTACATACATTTTCTTGCTACAGTTACTCAATCTGAAAATAGTCAGCATGGAATCTCCAGTATCTAGAAGCAGCTGCCCAGAGATCAACGACAACGTTCCTGAGTCCTCTTAGTTACTTCTTTAATTGACTTCTTTACGATGTCACCCAATCTAAAGTTTTGCCTCGCAAGCCTACTCTTCCTAACTGCTAATACAGGTCATTTATACTTCGTCATGGGCGTAATTCAGTGCTGTTGAAATGTCTACCTGACAAATTTTCTGTAACAGTTTCACCGAAACTTTCTGAATGTGTTTAGTTCTACAGATAACTTTGTTTTTACCAATGTTTCATCATTTTCTTTCAGCATTTTTGTTGCAGTTATTCAGAATCAGTATCGCCATAATTTACCAGTGGAAATACAAGTTTTCTTCGATTTCTGATTGATCTTGATTCTATGAGCACGGGCTGTAAAATCCTCAGTTTTTCTGAATCTGAAAGAATCTCTTCTTCAGTCGAATGCGATATTTATAACTAAAATTTCGCATAAAGCAAAAATTCAGTTTTTAATCTTTATGCGTCATTTTATATTTCTTTTTTTTCTTAATGGTTGTCGATTTAGAGAAAAAAGAAAAATCATCTTGCATCTTCAGCCACTTGAGTTCGAAAAATACAGGCGCATGGCTTAGGGTGGATATCATAATGCTCTTTCTGCTACCACCGTCAATGTAACTGGAAGTTCTTAACCCATGTTAACGGGTAGAGTCTTTAGTACAGACATCCCAGCATCGTCGTTTCGTTGCCTAGCGACCGCTGGAACCCAGCCAGTGATGGACCGCGCAGAAGCTGGTAACGATAGCAATGTTGCCGCGCGGCGAAACAAGCGCGTGCGCATGTTTAACCGTGATTTTCTTGCAGGTAATTCGTGCTGTCGTTTCACTTCGCTTTAACTTAATGTTTAGTTCATAGCTTATTTCATTTCTGGTATTTTGAGGGTTTTATTCAGTTCTGTTTCATTTCGAACTTTTTCAGTGCGGTGAATAGTGCAACCCAGAAACAGGGCGAGAAATAGCGGAATGAAAGCGTGCAGTGCTAGCAAGCCCGATAATCCGTGTGCCCTGTTAGGAACTACTTTGAGAAAGGAAAGGAAACAGATGAATCCTTACTTCTTGTTGCTGTAGTTGTGAAGAGGGCTACAACAGCGTTGATAGTGAGGAGAAACACTGTTGTAACGATAGAGAAAGAACAGTGCAGTGTAGATTGTGATGAGAGAAGCACAACAAAGCTACATGCACTAAGCAAGAAAACGACAGAGGAAGAAGCAAGTAATAGCTCTGAACGATTTCCAGAAAGATGCTATTCGTCGCCTCGTGTATAAGACAGGGGAACATTCTACGCCATAGAAACTGTTCATTTCGCTTCAGAAAGACTATCTTTTTAAAGGAAACAAATCTTCTTTGAGTGCAGTGCTAAAAGACATAGGCATCAGCTATGTAGTTATTAATGGGCATGACATCTTAAGGGGAAAGATACATGGCGGTGAAGATTTCTCTGGAGAATCATGCCTGTGACGTTCGAGAATATTGCGTACTATACGAAACTTCGGTTAATGTCAGAGACAGTGCTAACAGTGAAGACGGAAGCGACTCGGTATCAGATTCTGACAGCGATATGACAGGTGCTTTTGCGTTACAATAAATGCAACTCACCCAGAAATTTAAAACTTGAGCATTCCATCGGCTGTTCTTCGCATTGTTCAAAAAATGGCTCTGAGCACTATGGGACTCAACTTCTGAAGACATCAGCCCCTAGAACTTAGAACTACTTAAACCTAACTAACCTAAGGACATCATACACATCCACGCCCGAGGCAGGATTCGAACCTGCGATCGTAGCGGTCGTGCGGTTCCAGACTGTAGCGCCTAGAACCGCTCGGCGAACCCGGCCGGCTCGTCGAATTGTTAACGATCATCAAATGCTGAGCACTTTCTTGAGATTATAGCTACGCATATACTGATAAATTATTCTTTCCCTCGTTGTAGAACAAGGTACTAATGTAATTATTCAACAATGAAAATAAAATCTGCGAATGCTCGGCACTATTCGCCGCACTGAAAAACTTTAAAATGAAATAGAATTGAATAGAACCCTGAAAACATCAAAAACAAAATAAGCTATGAAATAAACATTAATTTAAAGCGAAGTGAAACGACAGTACCAACTACCTGCAAGAAATTCACGCTTAAACATACGCATGCGCTTGTTTCGCCGCGTGGCAACATTGCTATCGTTACCAGCTTCTACGTGGACCATCATTGGTTGGGTTCCAGCGATCGCTAGGCAACGAAACGACGCTGCTGAGATGTCTGTACTAAAGACTCTACTCCCGAAACCATTACAATACAGTAGAAGACGAGTCAGACATTTACATCTTTGGCGGGGAAAAACAGATTCTAGTTAATAAAATACGAGTACGCCTCATTTTTCTTTATTACAGGCAACTTATTTCGAAAAATCAATCTTCCGTCTCCAGACAGTTGACCATGTGCAATCATAGGCACGTGCATTAACATGAGTTACATACTTCCAGTTAATATGGTCGTGGTTCCAGGAAGAACATTATGATATGCACCCTAAGCCATACGCTTGTACTATTCGAACTCAAATGGCTGAAGATGGAAGATGATTCTTTTTTCGAAATCGACAGTCTGTAAGAAAAAAAAAAAAAGAAATGTCAAATGACGCACAAAAATGAAAAACTGAATTTTGGTCTTATGCGAAATTTTAGTTAGAAATATGTAATTCGACTGAAGAAAGAGTTTCTTTTAGATACAGAAGAAGCGGAGGGTCTTACAGCCCGAGCTCATAGTATGAAGAGCAATCCAAAATTGAAGAAAAATTGTATTTCCCTGGTAAACTGGAGCGATACTGATTCTGAATAACTGAAAAAAAATTAAAGAAGATGACGAAACAATGGCAACAACAAAGTTATCTGTAGAACTAGTTTTCTTTCCTATTGTGAAGTATAAGAAATAAGTATATTTCAGCCTACCAAACATTGAAGACATACTTCAGTTTTTTGAGTTCTCATATTATAATTAGTAACTGTAAATAAATTGAGGGATACAAAGACAACATACGTTTTGTCTCATTACTTTTTTCTTGACCCTAAAATACGCTAGTGACAGCGGCTGGGCACGGGATGACGTAAGCAACGTGAGATGACATTTCCACGTGGCCGCGTGAACTCACAATACCAGTCATTCGTACCATGAGCAATACGCTAACACGTTATAAGATTACTATTTTATGGTTCCGTTTCTCAGTCGGTGAAAACGGAATCCTTAAAGGATCACTTTTTTTCTGCACCTGTCCGTCTGTCTGTCCGTTCGGCTGTTAAAAACTGTTTTCCTCAGGAACGAGTAGTCGTATCAAATAGAAATTTATTTAATGCCATAAGGGCCATGTCTTTTGTCGGTGTAAAAAATTGAAGCTTCGCAGTCAGTGCTACCGAAAGGTACAGCCATTTACGTTACATACTTGACATTCGCAAACTCACTCATCAGAACGTACAGGGTACTTTCCTTTTGCCTGAATCATGAAATTTCGCAAGAAGCAAGGTTTCACCGTAGAACGAAGGGAAACAATCCGAAAACTGTAAATTTATAGCTATGTCACACGCAAAAAATTTTTTAGACGTTTATGATCTGATTGAAACTTCCTGGCAGATTAAAACTGTGTGCCCGACCGAGACTCGAACTCGGGACCTTTGCCTTCCGCGGGCAAGTGCTCTACCATCTGAGCTACCGAAGCACGACTCACGCCCGGTCCTCACAGCTTTACTTCTGCCAGTATCTCGTCTCCTACCTTCCAAACTTTACAGAAGCTCTTCTGCGAACCTTGCAGAACTAGCACTCCTGAAAGAAAGGATACTGCGGAGACATGGCTTAGCCACAGCCTGGGGGATGTTTCCAGAATGAGATTGTGACTCTGCAGCGGAGTGTGCGCTTATATGAAACTTCCTGGCAGATTAAAACTGTGTGCCCGACCGAGACTCGAACTCGAGACCTTTGCCTTTCGCGGGCAAGTGCTCTACCATCTGAGCTACCGAAGCACGACTCACGCCCGGTACTCACAGCTGATTCTCTGGTAAATACACCTTTTTCTTAGTAACGAGTGTACATAACAGGCGGACAGGCGGGCCTATAAGCCCTTGGCGGGTTAATAGATGTACGCTTATAAGTAAATGCAACCAAAGGATACGGCCTTTTATGTAACGTATTTTGATACTCATCAAAGTCTAAAAGGGTACTTTCCGTTTACCTGGAATCATGAAATTTGGCAAGAAGGGAGGTTTCACTGCAGCTAAAGGAAAAATTCTGAAAATTGTTAATTTGTAATTATATTACATGAAAGGCAATTTCTTTTGACGTTTCTATCCGACGTCAAACTTGAAATTAAAACAATCAGTAGTTCTGCATTCGCGGTTTGTGGGTCACACCTGTAAAAGTCAAACATCATGCAGGGAATGACTCTATTATCGGCATATCAAGGAACTATTGCTACATGTTCATATGGCTAGCCCCCGGATGTTTCTTTCACGTACAATTTGAAACGCCATATCTACGTGCGACAATTGCTCCTTGATACCTAATCAAGGATAAATTCCGAAACATGTCATAAGAGCAATAAAGGCATTCCATTCTTGATGTTTGACTTTTACCATTGTGACCCAGACAACCTGAATGCAGAATTTCTGATTGTTACAATAATGGTCGCCTGCCTGACATTTGGATTATAGAAATTAAAACAAGCTCGAAACTCGTAGAATCCATATCTTGCCAGTATCAATGTCGATAACAGCCAAAATGGTCGAGATTCTCGACTGGCGGAATGGATCAACTAAATTTGTATGGAACCCTTAATGCGCCAGTCGTGGCACACGGCCAAATTTTCTTTTTCCCCCTTTTTTTTATGCAGCTACTAGGTTGGTGTCTTAAGACTATTAATATTCCTTACATTTCCCTCCAGCCACGTAAAACAGTCCAGCAACTCCAGAATTTTGACAGTTCCCATTAAAGAATGCCACTCGAATTACGATAATTACATGCCTTTTTTATTTTATTGCTTTTTAATCTACTTGTTTCGACCGTCTTTCTAGCACAACAGTTTATGCCCATTAAGTCGAACGGCCAATTACTGTGACACGCTTCCGTTTTTAACAATAAATACCGAGCGTCTCGCTTCTCCTTTCCATAATTTAAGGTTCTTTTACTCTCATAAATCGCTCACTAGACCCGCTTCGATGCTGCTGGCTCTGCCGTTCTCTAGTATAACATACAGCAGGCATTACCTGCTGTGACAATTCCTGGGAATGTATTGAAGACCTGAACGCACTGAAGCGGACCCCTACTACTGCCGCGCGGTGGACACGGGAACCCGGAGGACGTGCGTCTCCGTAAGTGACCCCCTCGAATTCCCGTCAGGCGCTGGACCGCTATTGGAAATCCCAATTCAATTACCTACGTGTGGCTATTGTTATTTATTTTTATTTAGACCCGAAGGGTAAGGGATCGGACGTGGACGAGGGCAGATAGAACTCGTTTAGGGAACCTTGTTACCGACTAACGGGTTTCATTTGCGGAAGATCGCCCGGCCACCGCTTTCTGTGCAGGAGGGTGCGCGACGCTCTCGCCAACTGGCGGCCAGCCGCGGAACCTGCAGCGCGACGGATCCGTGCACGCCGGAGCTCTTCCATAGTCTGTGCTGCATCTTAATTAAATCTCCTTGACGGTAGGTTCGCCTCATCTCTGCGTCCAGAAATGGAAAATAAATCAGGATCGTAAACCGTGTTTCATGACGTCCGAGCAAATACATTAATCGCGGCATATATGGCTGCACCGTGCACTTTTGTTGAAAGTAAAATGTAAAATGCAATTTACTTCTTTCTCTCGTCGTAAAATGGGAAAAAAATATAATTTACTTTGTGGGAACAGCTTTGGCGGACCGACATGCTGTACGGTAGAAGACAATGGCTCGTAAAATCTGAGCCCATCAGAACTACAACAGAAAGGTGAATGAACGAAAATATTGCGGGATAAAGTGCTGTTGCTTATCATATACGTGGGTTTGTAGCTAGACGAATAAACTTTTTTGGCTATTACGAAATATGTTTGTCAAAGAATGCGGGATTGTACGTAACTGGTTCATAAGTTTGGTAAAATTATAGGAAGAAACGTTTTATTCTTTTTGATCAGTAAATCAATATTTCCGTATACAGGGAGTATAACAATTAAGAACGAAAACTGATGCGTATGGACGTATATCAACTCACTACATCACAATACGCAACCTACTTTCATCACGTCTTGAAGACCGATTACTTTGGCACAAAGAGAGTCTTGGTGTGCAAAACAGTGAACGGAAGGAGAATTCGGCATGTTAAGATTTTTTCGCAATAGGCCAATAAACCCTTTTACTTAACCGAACGTTGCTGGAGTCCCGTCTGTTGTTACAGAAAACATCTTTTACCAGGTGAGTCCTATTCCTTCCGCTGCCATTTCGACCGCTTCTAAAATACACGCCCTTGTAGCAGTGCCATTCATAGAAATGAGATCTTGGAGCTCTCCCGTTACATTCAGTTCGTCGTCTATGCCACGCAAAAAATGGAGAACTGAGAGGCGTCGCTAATGTCTGTGAACTCACCAAGTGCTTTGGAGTGCTGTTGGAAATTTTCAACTTTAGGTGCTAATGTTTCATGCAAATTCCTGCCAATTTCACTCATTCGCCGAGAGATTTTCTTACTTAAAAGTGCTATTCTGCTATATACGAGAGCTAATGTGGGAATCATTCTCTCTACTATGTCCAATAAAATATTATTTATTAATGGCCCTTCCATAAACGGCTTCCCAGCTCGTTCTAAACGTAAAGTAACTTTATAAGTAGCTCCGTGAGTCTTCACGAGCACCCTTCTTCATCTTTGCCCTAAATCAAAGTAAGAAGGCCGGCCGCACTGGCGGAGCGGTTCAAGGTGCTACAGTCTGTAGCCGCGCGACCGCTACGGTCCCAGGTTCGAATCCTGCCTCGGGCATGGATGTGTGTGATGTCCTTAAGTTAGTGGAGTTTAAGTCGTTCTGAGTTCTAGAGGACGGATGACCTCAGATGTTAGGTCCCATAGTTCTCAGAGCCACTTGAACCATTTTGAAAGTAAAAAGATTATGTTACAAGTATTACAAGCGAAAACGAATAAACATTCGACAGGAATGTAAACAAACTTCAGTTCGTTACGCTGGACCTTTAACAAAAATAAACTGGCTAAAGTACTGGTACAAATTTAATTTGTTGATACAGATTTCATTTCTGAAAGAGGTTGCAACTTCTTTAATCCTTCCTCTCTGGCCTCCCCTACGATTTAACTGTAGTTTTCTGACTGCCGATTGCTGTAGTGTCTTCAATACACGACTTTGTTACACTTATAATTACACTCATTTGGCTCTATCGATAGAGTTAACAAAAGATGAGAAAGTTCCCTCCCCTGGTTAAACAGACTTTCGGAAATCTTTGTTTCTTTGGGAGCAAGTTATTCGTTTATTTTCGTAAATGACTTGCACTTATCCGTTTATGTATTTCAGTGTTGAATGAGGTGTATATCAACGCACTCGGAAGGATACCAGGTGGCATCATCATGCAAGCCGAGTTCGGGCGAATTTAGCCGAGTTGACCGATGCATCGTGCAAACACGCACGGCGCTTTGTTTTGCACGTCCGCGATTTTCCGTGTGTGAGAGGTGTTGCTAAGGCGAAATATATCAGCATACTGAATCGAGGTGAAGAAAATAGATGTAGCCTGCAGTTCGATGAAAGAAAGTACCCTATATTGGGCGTGTGAAATATATAGCCAATGCCAAAAGCCTGAGAGATTAATTCAGAAATTTACTGAAATTTTTGCCACCTGACTAACAAGGCTAAGTAGTGAGACATTTTGTGTGTGTCCTATATCAATAGCGACTCAGTCTCATTTGTTTGCATTTGTGAAGTCATGTGACCCATGTCATCGCCCTGCCTATGATGTCACAATCTTATGTGGCACAAGCCACACCGCCTTACCTATCGCCGGCCTGTTTGGCCGACCGGTTCTAGGCGCTTCAGTCTGGAACCGCGCGACCGCTACGGTCGCAGGTTCGAATCCTGCCTCGGGCATGGATGTGTGTGATGTCCTTAGGTTAGTGGGGTTTAAGTCGTTCTGAGTTCTAGAGGATGGATGACCTCAGATGTTAAGGGCCATAGTGCTCAGAGCCATTTTAACCAAATAAAAATGGTTCAAATGGCTCTGAGCACTATGGGACTTAACATCTGTGGTCATCAGTCCCCTAGAACTTAGAACTTTTTAAACCTAACTAACCTAAGGACATCACACACATCCATGCCCGAGGCAGGATTCGAACCTGCGACCGTAACGGTCACGCGGTTCCAGACTGAAACGCCTAGAACCTCACGGCCACACCGGCCGACCCATTTTAACCATTTGAACCTTGCACATCAGATGGCAAGGTGCACCCTCCTCGTTATGAACTGGAAATGCCACGTACCTCTTCTCCCATTCCTCCATCCTCCCACATCCCACCTCCGACCAATTTCAGCATAATAGTAGAAAGAAACAGTCACAACATAGCTTTTTAGCGGGCATTAAAATATAATAACAATATAGTTCCAGAGCAGTCAGTTTGACTATGCTCAAAAGCATCTAAGCAGTCAGAATTTTTTCGCCAGTTTCCAAACTATGTAGCCACAAATTTACGTAAATCGTGTATCTTGTAAGATTTACGCATGTAAAATACATCAGCAATAACAACACACACACACATTCTATGTTTGTACCTTGAACTTACGGGTAGGAAGCACTAATGAAAGAGCAAAGATTGATCTCTCGCTGCAAGGGACAACGTATTATCAAATATAATATTTTGCAAGTGTAAATTGTTGTATGATGTGTATCCAGTGTCATAACGTTCTTTTAACGTCTGAAATACAAAAAATGCAATGTTTTTGTGAAGTAGGACACTGTTACCCTCCACCCAAATATGTATGCATCAAACTGATTTCTAAAACAGCAGTATGGACCCTCAAAGCAAGTGCCTCAATGCTATATTCATACCAAATCTAGCTAAAAAGAATGTGCTAACCGACAACAGACATTTCAAGTGAAGCCTAACCTGACCGAGGTTATAATTCCCAAAAACCCATTTCGTCTAGAGTACTACAAGCTCACAAACAAATAGGCAGTCTGAAATACTTCCAGCTAGTAGAAGAATGTAATTATTCCCATTTGTATCCCCATACTCAAATTAAGTATTTCCACATCTAAATTGTTCTTTGGTGCTTGTCAAGTGTTGCAATGGTAATACTACATCTAAATTACGTGTAGGGTGTTTGAATCTGAGCACATCTTCAAAAAATGGTTCAAATGGCTCTGAGCACTATGGGACTTAACATCTATGGTCATCAGTTCCCTAGAACTTAGAACTACTTAAACCTAACTAACCTAAGGACATCACACAACACCCAGCCATCACGAGGTGGAGAAAATCCCCGACCCCGCCGGGAATCGAACCCGGGAACCCGGGCGCGGTAAGCGAGAACGCTACCGCACGACCACGAGCTGCGGACTGAGCACATCTTATTAGTGGTTAACCCAACTGACACCACGCATCATTTTTCTAAGTTTTTCAGTATTGCTTTACTTTAGTAAGCGCAGTTTTACAGAGGATGGACATAAATTGTCATGTTATGTACTACAAATGACGATTGCTGACATTAATCGGTAATTATTGCTTTTATTAAATGGTAAGGCCTATTCAACATTATGTACAATAACAAATTTTGAGAAATGCTGCGGTATCTCCAAGCAGAACTACGCTGGGAAGACAAAGGTCTTGGTATAGCAATATTCACATATACAAAAGGTGGTATTATGGCGTACACAAGGCATAAAGGGACATTGCACTGGCGGAGCTGTGTACCCACGTGTATCGTCTGAAAAGGTGTCCGACGTCATTATGGCCGTACAACGGGAACTAACAGACTTTGAATGTGGAGTGGGAGCTGGAATTACGTGCATAGGACGTTCCATTTCAGAAATCGTTAGGGAATTCATTGTTCCGATATCCACAGTGTCATCAGTTTGCCGAGAATACCCAACTTCAGGCATTACCTTTCACCACGAACGATCAAGAGCTGCGACATCTGCGTAGAGCTGTCAGTGCTAACAGAGAAGCAACAGTGCGTCCAACAATCCAAGTGGGACGCATGACGAACGTATTCATTAGGACAGTGCGGTGAAATTTGGTGTTAATGGGGTATGGCAGCAGATGATCGACGCTAGCGCGTTTCCTAACAGCACGACATCGTCTATAGCTCCTCTCTTGCGCTCGCAACGACATCGGTTGGATCCTAGTGGATCCTAGAGAACTGGAAAACGGTGGGCTCATGAAATGACTCACAGTTTCCAGTTGGTAAGAACTGATGGTAGTGTTCGGGTGTGGCGTAGACGACACGAAGCCATGGGACCCAAGTTGTGAACAAGGCACTGTGCGATTTGGAGGTGGCTCCATAATGGTGTGGACTGTGTTTACATGGAACGGACTGGGACCGCAGGTCCAACGGAACCGATCATTGGCTGGAAATGGTTATTTTTTCGGCAGCTTGGAGATAATTTTCAACTATTGATAGACTTCATTTTTCCAAACAACGATGGAATTTTTTATTGAAGACAGTGCGCCATGTCACTGAGAAACAATTATTCATGACTGGTTTGAAGAACATTCTGAACAATTAGAGTGAGTGATTTGGCCAGCCAGATCGCCCGACACGAATCCGATCAAACATTTAAGGGCCACAATCGAGTGATCATTCGTGCACACAATCCTACACCGGTAACACTTTTCGCAATTATGGACGGCTATAGAGGCAGCAAGGCTCAGTATTTCTGCAGGGGACTTCCAACAATCTGTTGAGCACGCAATGTCGAGTTTCTGTACTCGCAGAAGAACGTGCGACACGTTGTGAATGGGTATGCTATCACTTTTGTCGCCTCAGGCTATCTAAAACTGCAGTCACCATAATCAGATGCTAATAACACCGACATACGAGGTATGGCCACAAAGTAAGTTCCGTTTGGTTACATAAAACAAACGTGTACATTTACAGAAAAACTATTTACTATACAAAAATCTACAACTGTACAACTACTTTTCTGTATAGCTTCCGTAATTTTGTAGGCACTTGTCATAGCATGGCAGAAGTTTTCGTATGCCTGTGTCTTCAACCATGTGGTAACATGTTCTTTCAGCTCGTTATCATCGCTGAAGTGTTGACCACTAAGGACAGATTTTAGGTGTAAGAAGAGATGGAAGTCGCTAGGAGCCAGGTCCAGGCTGTACGGAGGATGATCAAACGCGTCCCAGTGAACTTCCCATAAAAGTTGTTTGGTCACATTCGCCGTCTGAGGTGGGGCATTATTGTGGAAAAAAACAACCGCTTTTGACGGTAATCCTCGGTGCTTGTTCTGTACTGCGCGGCGCAAAACCAGCAAAATGCCTTTTCTGTCCCAAAAAAACGGTACACATGGCGAGGTGTCAAGATTTGGTTAGGTTTCACCTTCGTTGGGGATGAAGTGTGCTTCCATTCCATTGATTACCATTTTGTTTCAGGGGTGTCGTACGATACACAACTTTCATCCCCCGTGACTATCCGAGAAAGACAACCATCGCCTTCTTCACTGTAGCGTGTCAAAATCTGTAGTGCACTGCCCATCCGTTGTTTTTTGTGTTGTTCAGTAAGAATTTTGGGTACCTAATGTGAGCAAAGTTTTCGAAATTTCAGTAACAATTTCATGAATTAGTGTTCGTGAGAGTTGCGGATCTTCCATAGTAAGGGCACTAAGTGTGAACTTACGGTTGTGCTTAATATTCTCTACAGTTGTGTGAACCACTTCATCATTAACCACAGACAGGCGTCCACTTCGTTCTTCATCGTGCACTTGATCACGTCGTTCGTGGAACAGCCTGGCCCATCTTCTAACCACTGAATCACTCATATGATTTTGTCAGTAAACCTCGCAGATCTACCGATGAACTACTTTTGGTTTAACTTTCTTTGCCCTTAGAAAACGGATCACAGATCTGATTTTACACGCGGCGGCATTTTCAATTAGGGCTGACATTATAAAGAAGCACTATACAAAGCACACGTGGTTGTAGTCTGGTCCCTTCAGCTCCCTACAAACCAACCAAGCACACGTCGGCAGCAGCGATCTCAAAATGGCGTACATGTCTTCTCCTAGAGTCAGAGTAACTGCCGCGCATGCTCGGAACTGCGATCGTAGCGCCGCCGCGGATAGAAATACAAACGGAACTTACCTTTTATTAGTACAGTTCATACTAATCAGCGTTTCTTCTTTCATGTAATCTTACATTTACGTGTTGTGTTTAACACACTAATCAGCATTAATATAGTCATACACATGAATGAAAACAGTCTGACAAAGTTCGGATAGTTTGTCAATTTCACGCCTGTGCATAGTATGTTGGTAGCACTTCGTCGCCTTGCCTGTTATGCTGTGTTGCAAACTTTAAAGCTGTGCGGATCAGCATAACGAATAAGCGAAGGGTCTCGCTCGTTATGTCCACCACTGTACGTATGGTCTCCTTATTGACATACCGTTTAGTAGGCGAACATTGTTCGATCTTAAATTCATCAAGTTACATACAAATTGGTTGTATAACATTGCAAAACGCATGTGAGCAATGCCGTTCATCTAACTTACGGTTTACAGTGCACTTGCCGATGAGAATTATCGAAATACAGAATTCTATTCCAATGACAATGTCGTTGATAATACACTCCTGGAAATTGAAATAAGAACACCGTGAATTCATTGTCCCAGGAAGGGGAAACTTTATTGACACATTCCTGGGGTCAGATACATCACATGATCACACTGACAGAACCACAGGCACATAGACACAGGCAACAGAGCATGCACAATGTCGGCACTAGTACAGTGTATATCCACCTTTCGTAGCAATGCAGGCTGCTATTCTCCCATGGAGACGATCGTAGAGATGCTGGATGTAGTCCTGTGGAACGGCTTGCCATGCCATTTCCACCTGGTGCCTCAGTTGGACCAGCGTTCGTGCTGGACGTGCAGACCGCGTGAGACGACGCTTCATCTAGTCCCAAACATGCTCAATGGGGGACAGATCCGGAGATCTTGCTGGCCAGGGTAGTTGACTTACACCTTCTAGAGCACGTTGGGTGGCACGGGATACATGCGGACGTGCATTGTCCTGTTGGAACAGCAAGTTCCCTTGCCGGTCTAGGAATGGTAGAACGATGGGTTCGATGACGGTTTGGATGTACCGTGCACTATTCAGTGTCCCCTCGACGATCACCAGTGGTGTACGGCCAGTGTAGGAGATCGCTCCCCACACCATGATGCCGGGTGTTGGCCCTGTGTGCCTCGGTCGTATGCAGTCCTGATTGTGGCGCTCACCTGCACGGCGCCAAACACGCATACGACCATCATTGGCACCAAGGCAGAAGCGACTCTCATCGCTGAAGACGACACGTCTCCATTCGTCCCTCCATTCACGCCTGTCGCGACACCACTGGAGGCGGGCTGCACGATGTTGGGGCGTGAGCGGAAGACGGCCTAACGGTGTGCGGGACCGTAGCCCAGCTTCATGGAGACGGTTGCGAATGGTCCTCGCCGATACCCCAGGAGCAACAGTGTCCCTAATTTGCTGGGAAGTGGCGGTGCGGTCCCCTACGGCACTGCGTAGGATCCTACGGTCTTCGCGTGCATCCGTGCGTCGCTGCGGTCCGGTCCCAGGTCGACGGGCACGTGCACCTTCCGCCGACCACTGGCGACAACATCGATGTACTGTGGAGACCTCACGCCCCACGTGTTGAGCAATTCGGCGGTACGTCCACCCGGCCTCCCGCATGCCCACTATACGCCCTCGCTCAAAGTCCGTCAACTGCACATACGGTTCACGTCCACGCTGTCGCGGCATGCTACCAGTGTTAAAGACTGCGATGGAGCTCCGTATGCCACGGCAAACAGGCTGACACTGACGGCGGCGGTGCACAAATGCTGCGCAGCTAGCGCCATTCGACGGCCGACACTGCGGTTCCTGGTGTGTCCGCTGTGCCGTGCGTGTGATCATTGCTTGTACAGCCCTCTCGCAGTGTCCGGAGCAAGTATGGTGGGTCTGACACACCGGTGTCAATGTGTTCTTTTTTCCGTTTCCAGGAGTGTATCTTATGTTGTTACAGCATGTTAACACTCGTTACATATCTGTTCTTTTGTGAAACTAAAATTTACTCGAACTGGCTATGAACAATTCCCGCATTTCATATAAAATCACGAATTCACGTTTTAAGGTAGAGAAAATTAAATAAAAGAATAATAAGAGCCAATGGAATAGAGTAGTGTCTGCAAAGTAGCAAGGGGCTCTATTGAAAGAGCGTCTAATGAACGTCTCTTACGTTTCACAACTACTATATAAACCCAAGGCACGTATTGTTAGCGTCTTTAGCGTCTGGGTGTCTTTAGCGTTTGGGATTTTCTAGTATCTGAGAGTCTTTGTGTTCGAGATTTCAGTGTCCGAGCTTTCAGCGTTTGAGTCCTGAGTGTTGGCGTCTCTTATGTTCAGGCGCCACCGAGTAAAATAGTTAACTTAATTGGGAGCCGGGCTAATTAATTTTTGTTCGTTTGATTTACTATCGAAAGTACGAAAACTGACAGAACAGAGATAATAACAGCCAGCGAACGTCTTAGTCGATAAAAGATCGGGATAATTAATTCCAATTTAAGAACTTGAGTTGTTGCCGAAGCTAGTATTCAAAATTGCGTCGCAACTTGACTTTCGATCATAGACCCCGTTTGGAGATTTATTGTCGGGATAAAGTGAGCAGGGAATCAACTCAAAGAAACAGTATTTCTAAAAAACCGAGTTAAGTAAACTATAGTGTCCTACGATTTGGAACAGAGTATCATGAGAAGTGAACCGTCTGTTGGATTATCTGTGGACAATAATAAGAATAATAATTTATTCCACACTAATATTAAAGGGAATAATTTTCCACACACAAAACATCGTGTTTTGTTGAAAGAATAATTCGGTGTACATGTGCTACATATATCAAAGATATCAATTCATTCTGAAACGCACATCGACAGCCTAGTACACTGAAGAGCCAAAGAAACTGATACACCCGTCTAAAATCGTGTAGGGTCCCGGGTAGGACTCGACTAATGTCTGAAGTAGTATTGGAGGAAACTGGCACCATGAATCCTGAAGGGCTGTCCATGAATCCGAAAGAGTACGAGGCGTGGAGATCTATTCTGGCCGGCCGGTGTGGCCGTGCGGTTCTAGGCGCGTCAGTCTGGAACCGCGTGACCGCTACGGTAGCAGGTTCGAATCCTGCCTCTGGCATGGATATGTGTGATGTCCTTAGGTTAGTTAGGTTCAAGTAGTTCTAAGTTCTAGGGGACTGATGACCACAGATGTTGAGTCCCATAGTGCTCAGAGCAATTTTTTTTATCTATTCTGAACAGCACGCTGCAAAGCATCCCAAATATGCTCAATAATGTCTATATCTGGAGAGTTTGGTGGCCGGCAGAAGTGTTTAAACTCAGAACAGTGTTGTTGAGCCACTGTGTAGCAGTTCTGGACGTGTGGGGTGTCGCATTGTCCAGCTGAAATTGCCCAAGTCAGTCGGAATGCAAAATGGATATGAATTAATGCAAGTGATCAGACAGGATTCTTACGTACATGTCACCTGTCAGACTTGTATCTAGGCGTATCAGGGGTCGCATATCACTACAAGTGCACACGTCCCACACCATTACAGAGTCTCCACCAGCTTGGACAGTCTTCTGCTTACATGCAGGGTCCATGTATTCATGAGGTTGTGTCCATACCCGTACACGCCCATCCGCTCGGTAAAATCTGAAACGAGACTCGGTCGACCAGGCAACATGTTTCCAATCATCAACAGTTCAATATCGGTGTTGACGGGCGCAGGCGAGGGGTAAAGCTTTGTGTAGTGCAGTCATGAAAGGTACAAGAGAGGGGCTTCGGCTCCAAAAGCCCATTTCGATGATGTTTCGTTGAATGTTTTGCACGCTGACACTTGTCGATGGCACAGCACTGAAATCTGCATCAATTTGCGGAGGTGTTGCACTTTTGTCACGCTGAACGGTTCTCTTCAGTCATCGTCGGTCCCGTTCTCGCAGGATCTTCTTCCGGCCGCAGCGATGTCGGACATTTGATGTTTTACCGTATTCCTCATATTCACGGTACACTCGTGAAATGATAGTCCCGGAAAATCTCCACTTCATCGCTAGCTCGGAGGCGCTGTACCCTACCACTCGTGCGCCGACTACAATAGCACGTTCAAACCCACTTAAATCTTGATAACATGCCATGGTAGCACCAGTAACCGATCCAACAACTGCGCCACACACTTGTTGTCTTATATAGGCGTTGCCTACCGCAGCGCCGTCTTTTGTCTGTTTACATATCTCTGTTTTTCAATATGCATGCCTGTACCAGTTTCTTTGGCGCTTGAGTGTAGCTGTTAACTGAGCATCTTTGGGGGCAACCGCTAAACAATGCAGCTGGCCGATAGTAATAATTTGAATCTAAACTTGTTGAGGAAATAGTCTGACTCAAACTATTGCAAAGAGCGGACATAATCAACTAATATTGACTGCAATAACAGACAGCGTTGTGTTGCCCCGCTTCCACGTACCTCGACAACGGGAAGAATACTGGCTGGGCACAGAAAAAGAACGTAGCACTTTCACCGATCATGGAAGTGCCAGTAGGCAGCAATAAGAGGCGCCACAGATACAAGGTTTTATAGTAGTGGGGCAGGTTGTTATAGACCTGTGGGGCAACATACAGCTGCTGAGCAAGTTGCTACAGTTGCAATACTGCTTGTTACAGTCGTGGGACAAATTGTTACGCTTTCAAAGGGACAGGTAGTACTGTTTTGACGGGAAGCTGTTAAAGTTTCTTTGTAACGTGGTGCTAAAGTTGGAAGAATTTGCAGCTTGCTAGAACAAGTATGACCTTGCTTGGTTGAGGTAACGATTAGACTTTCTGGTGTCTATACATGTGCATTCAGCAATGTTTCGTGGCTAATAACGTCCTGAAACAGACTGGGTTCGGAGGGGCCTTGACCTGAAATTGGTGGAACACCGTCAGGACGAGTCAGATCGTCGACTTAGCTCCAATCCCCAGCGTCTAATATCGTTATCTTGCCTGGCTGCGGCTGTTGAAGAACTGAGCTGCCATCTTTCAACAGACATTCAGATGCGTCATTTAAAGTCTACGCAACATAGTTGAAGTCAACATAAATGTGATGGGTAGATTTTTTTTTTTTTTTTTTGATGCGGCCTGCCTGTACCAACCTCTTCGTCTCAGAGTAGCACTTGCAACCTACATTCTCAGTTATTTGCTGGATGTAGTCCAATCTCTGTTTTCCTCTACAATTTTTGCCCTCTAAAGCTCCCTCTAGTACCATGCAAATCATCGGTGATGTTTCAACAGATATCTTATCATCCTAAACCTTCTCCTTGTCAGTGTAATCCACATATTCCTTTCCGATTCTGGACGGAACCTCCTCATTCCTTACCTTAACGGTTCATCTGATTTTCAACATTCATATGTAGTTCCACGTTTCACATGTTTCGTTTCTCTTCTGTTCCGGTTTCCCCACAGCTCATGTTTTACTACAACACAGTGCTGTGCTCCAAACGCACATTCTCAGGAAAATCTTCCTCAGATTAAGACCTATGTTTGATAGTAGTAGACTTCTCTTTGTCAGGAATGCCACTGCCTGTCTGATTTTGATATCCTCCTTGCTCCGTCCGTCATTTTTTTACTTTGCTGCCTATGTAGCAGAGTTGCTTAACTTCATCTATTTCGTGGCCATCAATCTTGATGTTAAGTTTCTCGCTGTTCTCATTTCTACTACTCTCGTTAATTTCGCATTTCTTCGACTTACTCTCAATCCATATTCTGTATTCACTAGACTCTTCATTCCATTCAGCACATTACGTAATTGTTCTTCACTTTCACTCAGGATAGCAATGTTACTAGCGAATGCTATCATCCTTGAATTTTAATCCCACTCTTGAGCCTTCCTTTTATTTCCATCATTGCTTCTTCGATGAACAGATTGAACAGTAAGGGCGAAAGACTACATCCCTGTCTTACACCCTTTTTAATCCGAGCATTTCGTTCTTGGCGGTCCACTCTTATTATTGTCTCTTGGCCGAGTATACATTGTATATTACACATTTCTCCACATAGCTTACCCCTATTGTTCTCAGAATTTCGAACATCTTTCACCATTTTACAATGTCGAACGCTTTTTCCAGGTCGACAAATACTATGAACGTGTCTTGAATTTTCTTTAGCCTTGATTCCATTATCAATCACAATGTCCGAATAATCCCTCTGTTGCCTTTACCTTTCATAAAGCCTAACTGATCGTCATCGAACACACCCTTAATTTTGTTTTCCATTCTTCTGTATATTATTCTTGTCAGCAACTTGGATGCATGAGCTGTTAAGCTGATTGTCTGATAATTCTCGCACTTGTTACAGTATTCGGAATTGTGTGGATGATATTGTTACGAAATTCAGATAGTATGTCACCAGACTTAAGCATTCTGCAAACCAACATGAATTTATACACTCCTGGAAATTGAAATAAGAACACCGTGAATTCATTGTCCCAGGAAGGGGAAACTTTATTGACACATTCCTGGGGTCAGATACATCACATGATCACACTGAGAGAACCACAGGCACATAGACACAGGCAACAGAGCATGCACAATGTCGGCACTAGTACAGTGTATATCCACCTTTCGCAGCAATGCAGGCTGCTATTCTCTCATGGAGACGATCCTAGAGATGCTGGATGTAGTCCTGTGGAACGGCTTGCCATGCCATTTCCACCTGGCGCCTCAGTTGGACCAGCGTTCGTGCTGGACGTGCAGACCGCGTGAGACGACGCTTCATCCAGTCCCAAACATGCTCAATGGGTGACAGATCCGGAGATCTTGCTGGCCAGGGTAGTTGACTTACACCTTCTAGAGCACGTTGGGTGGCACGGGATACATGCGGACGTGCATTGTCCTGTTGGAACAGCAAGTTCCCTTGCCGGTCTAGGAATGGCAGAACGATGGGTTCGATGACGGTTTGGATGTACCGTGCACTATTCAGTGTCCCCTCGACGATCACCAGTGGTGTACGGCCAGTGTAGGAGATCGCTCCCCACACCATGATGCCGGGTGTTGGCCCTGTGTGCCTCGGTCGTATGCAGTCCTGATTGTGGCGCTCACCTGCACGGCGCCAAACACGCATACGACCATCATTGGCACCAAGGCAGAAGCGACTCTCATCGCTGAAGACGACACGTCTCCATTCGTCCCTCCATTCACGCCTGTCGCGACACCACTGGAGGCGGGCTGCACGATGTTGGGGCGTGAGCGGAAGACGGCCTAACGGTGTGCGGGACCGTAGCCCAGCTTCATGGAGACGGTTGCGAATGGTCCTCGCCGATACCCCAGGAGCAACAGTGTCCCTAATTTGCTGGGAAGTGGCGGTGCGGTCCCCTACGGCACTGCGTAGGATCCTACGGTCTTGGCGTGCATCCGTGCGTCGCTGCGGTCCGGTCCCAGGTCGACGGGCACGTGCACCTTCCGCCGACCACTGGCGACAACATCGATGTACTGTGGAGACCTCACGCCCCACGTGTTGGGCAATTCGGCGGTACGTCCACCCGGCCTCCCGCATGCCCACTATACGCCCTCGCTCAAAGTCCGTCAACTGCACATACGGTTCACGTCCACGCTGTCGCGGCATGCTACCAGTGTTAAAGACTGCGATGGAGCTCCGTATGCCACGGCAAACTGGCTGACACTGACGGCGGCGGTGCACAAATGCTGCGCAGCTAGCGCCATTCGACGGCCGACACTGCGGTTCCTGGTGTGTCCGCTGTGCCGTGCGTGTGATCATTGCTTGTACAGCCCTCTCGCAGTGTCCGGAGCAAGTATGGTGGGTCTGACACACCGGTGTCAATGTGTTCTTTTTTCCATTTCCAGGAGTGTATATACATATATACACTAAATGGTATCTGTTCTTTCGAACATGTCCGACAGATACCATCGGTGACCATGCAGCTCGTTAGAATGAAATTACAATGAAATGAACACCCTTAGCTGCTTACAGGCGTTGACATACGTCAACGCGGACAGATAAAAATGTGTGCCCCGACTCGAAACCGGGATCTCCTGCTTACATGGCAGACGCTGTATCCATCTGAGCCACCGAGGACACAGAGGAGAGCGCGACAGCAGGGATTTATGTCTGGCACGCCTCCCGCGAAACCCACATTCTCAACGTACTGTCCCGCACTACATTCATAGTGCCCCCGCCCATTATACTCATTACTCGCGGCGCGTTGCCGATTCCCGTAAGAGTTCGGGCACTGCTTGTGCATTCGCACAGAAGAAGAAGATGGTCAATTGGCCGGTGAGCCTTAACTATATATATACTAAGATGGTATCTGTTCTTTCGGACGGTAAGGAGGCCAAGAAATGAATAGAGTAAGCAGGTACAAATGAAATTAGTTTGCAATAGTTATTCAGAGATTCTAAAATAATTGCAGTTTTTGCTGTAACATGGAGGGCAGTTTGTTGCAGTTATTTCGAAACAGTGCAACGATGGAAATGAATTGAACAATTATTGTCTATAACTGAATCAAAAATGGTGAAGGTAGTTCGTTACTATTTGATGTCGTTTCTTGTGGTGCAATAACCTTATATTCCTTCTGAAGGCAACAAGAGAAGTTAGAGAAAGAAAATAAAGAGAGCGGAAAAATCGAAAGAAACGTATCGTGAAGTGACAAAAGACGTAATAGGTGTCTCTTTACTGAGGTACAAGTCTAACAAATAATAGATCTCATGAAGGTGCAGTGATTCAGCTGTAAAATTAAAACTGATTATACTGGTAATAATATTTATGTTCACGCGTCGTTCTACAGCCTAATAAGATGAGGAAATATTTTTAATAATAATTCAGTCAACATTTTAATGTTAATTAATTTTAAAATCTGTTGTTGTGATCCGCAGCAGACACCATCCATCAACATGTGAAAAATCATTGAAAACAGATTTTATGTAATATCCTAATATTACTTAATGGAGATGTTACGTTAATCTCTATTTCAGATCTTAATCCAGCAGTGCCTAATATAGGATACGAAATATCTCACAGTTTCTGATGAAATATAGATTGACTATCCACAAGACACTGCCATTGCTGCAGAAAACGTAAGCTCAAACAGAATCTCTGCTGGAAAGACAGTTAAGTCCACGTCTCAGACATCACAATGATTGGGACAGCTATTCCAAAAGGAGGAGGAGGAGGAGGAGGAGAAGGAGATGAAAAGAAAGAAGAAGACAGATCAGGAGGAAGAAGAAAAAGATGAAGAACAAGGAGAAAAAACAAAAATGTTAAAGACAAAGAAAACTAACTGTTTATGAAAGCTGAAGGTGGAGATTTTGGAGAAGAAGAAGAGGAATTTAATAATGATGACGAAGAAAGAGGGAATGAATATGATGAGGAAGACAATGTCCATGATTGGCTGACAGTCTCCAACAAATCTGTAGTATATATTGACAAAATAACTTGAATGGACTGACACACCAATTAGTTCCCTTGCTAGCTTCAGAACTGGCAGGGCAGCCATTATCAGATGATAATTAAATGAGAACTTGCGAGAACCTTCGATAACTGCTAGAGATTTACAATGGCTCTGGAAAATAAACTGGAATGGTGAGCAGCATATGAGAATATTAAGTCATACTTAGAGAAATGAGGTTCTTAGACAAATATTGAGGAACTTACTTCATTGATCTGGATGCTTCCTGAGTTGTTGAATGAATGAAGACTGGGTAATGTATGATGACATTAAAGAGAAACAGGTTTCAATAGCTCCACTTTCCCAAAGATTTCAGTTGGGCAATCGTAGTTTGACATATCACCAACAACAAGCATTTCAGATGTTTGGCACAATTATAATACCTCGAAGTTAGATGTATTCAAGCATGGTATGTTGCATGGTTGAATGGTGAACTAGGTGAAACAGCTTTACAGCCTTTGGCAAGCATAAGATGTTGTCAGTGCCAACGTCATGGGAATAAATTTTTTTACTTCTTTAACCACCATCAACAAGTGCACTTTAAGTAGTAAGTTAGATCTGCAGTAGTGCTCGTGTATCTTTAGTGATGTTATAGAACCAATTTTTATGCATTTTGATGAACTTAACATGTGGTATTGATGCATGGAACAAAGATCGAACTGTGCTACTCTACTAACATATAATTTATTTCAGTAGCGCCATTAAGAAAGCCATGTATCTTTTAAATAGTACTACAGACAATTTAGAAGTGAAAATATTTAATTTTAATGTCCACTGTAGATGCAAAGTGCGTTATGGACTTAAAGTCTTACGTAATTTGAGAAATAATAGATTTCATTTTGATGCTGAATTTGATTCTTAATCAGAGATTTCTAATTACATTTATATAGTACAATAAGAAACCTACACATTTTTTACTCGATAAAAGACTAATAATTCATCTCCGGGTTGCTCGATCACAATCTTTGCTCATGATGATCTGCATGTAAGCACTGCAAAACTTCTTGTTATGTATTACGAAAGTATTTATTACGATATAGCAGATGCTATATTGTACTAAAACAATTTCGTCAAAAAATCTTCCGTCTTCCTTCCTACCTAAAACAGAGTTTCCTCCATTTTTTGTCATTTGGTTACGCTATGTGAGAGTATGTGTTCACACACTATATATTTTATTATATGGTGGTGTTTTTTAGTAACTGATTACGGTGCAGTTTTAGAGAGCCTTGGCACCATCGTTCTGATTCGTAAATATTGCAGCTTTCCTTTAAAAATGTTATTGCACGTAACCTTGACTGGGACCAGTCATCAGTAATAAAAAGATGTAGTTCCCAAATGGTTACATTTTCTAGTATATAACATGGTGCATTATATTTATCCCACTTCAACAGTACTTGTTAAGGTGAAGCATTACTGAAAAACTTCTAAAATGATTTGTAATGTCAGTTTGTTCGATGAATCACCAATAACATATTCTCACATTGAAAGGTTCAAATGGTTCAAATGGCTCTGAGCACTATGAGACTTAACTTCTGAGGTCATCAGTCCCCTAGAACTTCGAAATACTTAAACCTAACTAACCTAAGGACATCACACACATCCATGCCCGAGGCAGGATTCGAACCTGTGACCGTAGCGGTCGCGCAGTTCCAGACTGTAGCGCCTAGAACCGCTCGGCCACCCCGGCTTATACATTGAAAGGAAATAGCACACTTTACATATTTCGGATGTGCAGTTATCTTTTAGTACTTGATAAGAAACATTTTTGAAAATGTAAATTGTTGCATGATATAACAATTCACGTTTTGAAAAATATTTTCTTCGATGACCTGACGTGCCTTGCAGCACGACGTGTCTTGCAGCACATACGGTACATAGATAAAATTTTGCACTTTCACGAGTGCTGCCTGCCAGTAAGTTCATGACGTGTGTGCCGACATAGATCACACGTGAATGTACAAGGAACTTCCTTCATGTTATTGTTTGTAAAATTACATTGGTAAATAGTGCAAAAATTCAGATCTTGGAGACATTTTGAGTATGGTCAATATGGGTTTTAAGGGGCTTTAATGATGTTTCGCTGTGACTGACTGTTTCGTTTTGATACTACACAGATATCTGCTGGAAATGAGAGTATGGAGTTATGGAGGGAGGGGAATGGGAAAGAGGGAGAGGCCTATTATGGTGTCTTATGTGACAGATCAGGATGACGTGCCAACTCATGTGATAGATAAGGAGGGTTGGCTGTTGTGACATCATACATTGGTCACAGACTTGGGTCACGTGTCATAAATGCAAATATCTTGATGCAGAGTTGTTACAGATATTCTACTTATGCAGCGTCCAGGATACAGCAGTGTAAGTTTTTCAGCCTACTTAATAAGTTTTTCAACACTGATAAGTAGGCTAATGGAGAATTAAAGATCACAGCATTATGGTGGAAACTGACAAGTGCGATACAAGGAGTGGTTGGTGGAGGGCTATGGAAGGATGTAGACCTTTGTCTTAGTAGGGTGTAGTTTGTGGTTGCAAGTTTTTATAGCAAATATGGCATCTGAACCATGCATGAACTATATCAATTGCTCATCGCGAAACAATAACGTAGCGGACGTGGAGTATGTGACAGAGGCAACTGAGGAAGGACTAACAACTCAGGGGGCAAATGACGAACAGAAGTAGAGAAAGATGGGGCAAGAAATCGAAACATAAATACTCAGGAAATGTAAATAGTGAGTATGTGAAAGTCTGCACACATGTTAGAGTGCAGCTGGGACCAACACTTTGGCGTAGGCAGAAAGGACAACCTTGCCAGTATTACAGCTCAAGAGACTGATGTGGGCACAACAACTATTGAGACCAAATAGGAATCTGTGTCGAAACAGTCACGGCAACACAGAACAACAAGAGGAGAGTGAAATTCAGTGAGAATATATACGCATGGGGTGACTTTGAAATGGGTCTGTCAATAGCCTAGCTTTCTAGTTTCAAGTCTCGCTAGTTTCTGGCATTCCGTCAGAAAAAGGATAAGCATGGAGCTCCTAACCAACAGGAGTTATTGCAGGTAGAGATCCATCACCATGTGAGGCAGTAGACGAACTATCACAATATTTACTGAAATAAATTAGTTTTCGCACTGTACTTAAATTTTTTGGATGAGCGTAACCCAGGTATGTGGAGACTTTTTGTGGCATGTCACATCACACTTGGAAACATTGGGGGGCCCTTTTGTTATCCTTTCACAAAAGATCAATTACACCTTCAAGGCTTTAGGAGTTGAGGTCCTTCGAGCGCTGCCTAGCATCTTGGGTGGTGTGATGGAATCTTGTCAGAGCTTGCCATTTCTATGTCATCGGGGACGTGTCTAATACAGATTTAAGAGTTGTTTGAGTAATACCGCTTTGCTAATGGCCAGAGCCGCAGTGGTGATTACTAACGAGATTTATCCACTTTTGTGGAGACAGCCGTTTGATCACGCTCTGAATAATGGGGAGTTAGATTGGATTAGATTAGATTTACTTTCATTCCAATTGATCCATAGTGAGGAGGTCCTCCAGGATGTGGAACATGTCAGAAAAACAACAATGCATGACAAATATTCACAACTAAAACAAATAAGCTAATGTACCATTCAACAGGTCCCAAGTGGAATGATCGTCATTTTTAATGAACACTATATGAAAATCATATTACAAATACTAATGCATTGAATTTAAAATAAAAAAGTTTTTTATTTATTTATAAGGTAATAAACATGTAATACAACTACTATAATATTTATTTACAATGAACACATAACTGCACTGAAATGGTGCAGAAGTTAGATTTTACTTACACACACACACACACACACACACACACACACACATTTACAATGAACACATTACTGCACTGAAATTGCGCAGAAGTTATACTGTACTTATATGTATATACACAAATCGGTTTTACTGAGAAATTCATCAATGGAGTAGAAGGAGTTGGCCACCAATAAATCCTTTAGGCTTCTCTTAAACTGAATTTCATTGGTTGTTAAGCTTTTTATGGCTGCTGGCAAGTTATTGAAAATGTGTGTTCCTGAATAATGCGCACCTTTTTGTACAAGACTAAGTGACTTTAAATCCTTGTGAAGATTATTCTTATTTCTAGTATTGTTTCCATGAATTGAGCTGTTGGTTTGAAAAAGTGATATATTTTTAATGACAAATTTCATTAAGGAATAAATATATTGGGAAGCAGTAGTTAGTATGCCTAGTTCCCTAAACAGGCTTCTGCAGTGAGTGAGAAACACAGCCATCATTCTGGCCAAAGGCAGCTGTCCTTTGCCAAGCCATATCACATTTCGTCCTCCTGACACCTCGCCGTCTGCAGCATCGCAGCTAATGTTGCCGTTGTGTCTGGGGGGGATCGAATTCCAAAGTTTTATAAATATAGAAATTGTCGCGACAAACTCATGTCACACAGTCACAGTCAAAATCAACTATCAATTTTATGTGTTGCAACACAGAATCGGTACTCTAAAAAGTTCACCAAGAGAGGATTCGAGACGTCGATATCTTCTCGTCCGTTTGGTGGACTAACAGTTACACGAGTTTGACTGGCTGAGGCAAGATTAGTTGCGTTTTCCCCTACGACTGTGAAGAACGGTATAAAGGCGAACAGTGGAAGGCACTCTGATGTTAGGTCCTGAGGAGTATGCATCTACTCTATGGCCGACTGGAGAAAGATTCAGTGGTTTTTATCACTGGTTTCTCACTACACTGGGTATAGACTTCGAGACTGAGAGCAGATTTCGACGGACGGAGACGATGCCTTCACCCTCGATAAGGACTTTTCGGTTGGTAATACTGCATAGAGTGTCGTGTACAAACAGGAATTGCGAATCCTGATGGAACCTCACGGAGATGTGTGTTTTATTGAGCACTATCCCAATAATTTCATCAAGTGGTCTTATTTAATTCTCGAGTAGACCACAGAAAATTGAATTGTCTCCACACATTTCCGAAATAATGCTCATCCAATATCGAGAGGCTGCAGTTGACCTTTTGCATGTCTAATTAACCTCCACCTTGTGTAATATGATGAATGCAATTGTTTTCGTTTCATCGGGCCACGTAGGTTTTCACAGAGTTCACTAAGGATGAAGTCTTTCATTTTGTTTAGATAGTTTTCCCTGGGGTCCACCCACAAGTGTACAATACATAAGCCAAGCGATTTTTTTAAGGATGTTTGTTAATGTTGTGGTTTCCTTTCTGAGATGTAAGTACTGTGTGGATTTCTTACCCCACTTTTGTTATCATTACAAATATAAACTCAGACAATATCTGGGCTTTTAAAATCTTTTCAGTAGTTAAAAAAACCTGTCCTTATCATGTAATAAGTCTGCAGAACCGGCACATATGGTTCGGCCATAAGGATCATTTGTGCATTATCCGTTGAGTACAATTTGTCATTGCGTATCTGAACCCATGGGGAGAACTTTGATTTCCAGAGAGTCCAGATGGGGTCAGGCAATAAATAAACTAACCAAGTCGAAGCTCACCATCGGCCCCTTGGAACGTCATTAGTAGTCAGAGAGAGGGTGGAGTACAGCATGCACGGAGGACAGCGACACCAACGGATGAGACATCATGTGCCATCACAAGACAAGTGAAACAACCAGAACAGGATCTAGCACTGACTATGTGACGTCAGTGACGACAACTAAGTGCTGAAAATGGAGCATTTGGAATTCGGTGGATAGGACAACAAATGCTGTGACCAATGGGAGGCAGGAAACCGAAGCTTTGGAAAAATCAGAAGTAGGGGATGAAATAAGACATAAAAAAGTAATCATAACAAGAAGCCTACAGTACCGAAAAATATAATGAAGAAAGAGAGACGGAGGGAATTAATACGATTTTTGGCAAGTCACGAAGAAAATGTGAGAGTAGGATTTGGTGATGAGGAAACAGAAAGGGGAAAGAATGAATAGTGTCAACCAAGAGGAAAGTGAAGATAATGATACCGAGGCAGTTGAATAAGTGAGAAGAAGGCGGCAACATTTTGTAGGAGGAAGAAGAACAAGAAACCGAGACATATCCATCAGAAGAAGAAAGAAGGGTGAAGATAGAAGAAAGAGGTTGAAGATAGTGAAGGACTAGGTTTTAATAAGGAGGATGAAGAAGAGGAGGAGGATAAGGAAGAAGATATAGTGGTTCATTTTTTGTATTGTCTCCATCAAACACAAATAATACATATAATGTAGTGTATAAACAAAAAACATGTACAAATAACCCTGTGTATGGCAAAGACTTAGTACCATAAAATTACAGACGAAGAAACTACTCAGTATGTCATCTTAGATCAAATCATTTGACTTTTGTTGAGCATACATCTTTTGTTTCACTACTGTTTCTTTCTCCTTCTTTCCCTTGGAGCTTGGCTGTTCAGATGTAAGTGTCGTGTAACGAATTATATGTTAATAATAATAGCATTTTCATTCAAATTTGTTTAAAGGAATTCATTTAAAAACTCATATTCCTTAATACATTAAAGATATTCAATGGATGTATTTATAATTTATCTATCTTACAAACATTTTGGACCATGTTCTTTCGTGGTTAGTATGATCATGCGCCAGTCGCAAAGTATCGTAAAACATTTTATTATTTTTCACAAAGAAACTGCTTTCATACAAAACGAAGTCCAATTATGTTTCAAATATAATTTCATTGCTTGAGAGTTTCAGTGACATATGTAGTCAAATGCCACTGAACAATGACAGGGCAAACATAGCACATTGACCTGATTCAAATAATGGCATGCGATGGGACCTTTTTTAAAGAGGTCATTTTAAAGTAACTTTTACACACTGGCATCAATTTTCAATTCAATGGCTTTTGCAGTGTGATTACTCGAAGTGACGACTTATAGATAGGATAACTTTTTATTCTTTTGCGTCACGTACTTTAGAGTTCAATTCTAAGATCACCATAAAATATAAGGAGAAAGTACACTTTAAAATGGTGAACTTTTTACTAGGAGTAAATTCACAATATGGCTGACCTTGCACAGCGCAAAGATAACATCATGAACTGTTTTTAGTTTCTTTTGTAATGTCACAGATTCCATTTTTTAATTTCGTTTCTTGAATTATTATTATTGTGGGCCATATTGTTGTTGCACAAGTATAAGAAAAGTGATGTTTTGTTTTAGAATAAATTTTATTTATTGCCTGTGTCATGATAAAATTTGGAAAGCACATAAAAATGGATCCTGTTGATAACAGTGAGGTGGAATTATATGTCGACAGCAGCCATATAGGAGATCTGGCAATTGAGAATAAATGTTTCACCTCAGTAGAACATCAAACAGAAAGACGCTCGGTGACCAAAGAAAATATTTCGCAAACAACTGAAATAATCTAATCATTTTATGGAACTATATCCAAAATTTGCAGTTTTACTAAGTGCACGAAGTATAGACTCGGATCCGTGAATGAATGAACAGAATAAAATATTATCCGCGAAAATGAACGAGTGTGATAAGGATTTAGTTACACAAATTGAGGCTGATAATACAGAATATGCTACTCGAATAAACAATAGTTTGACGAATATTTCAACCGAGATTTCGGGATCGAAAGAAGTCTATAAAGGTATAGCAGAAGCTGTTACAAGATTTTCAGCTGATGTGCAATCTCTGCAGATGACAGAATACAACAGGAAAGACCGTTCAGCAATTTTCAGTAAACGTTGGTAGTATCACACCTGAGCTAGACATAATGTTACAAAAGCATTTTGAGGTACAAGGTGAAAGACAGTTTTAACGCAGGACATCCCAGTTCTCAGATGAACAATTTACACAGAGGCTTGTCATGGTTGAAAATAAAGTTCAGAGCGGACCACCACTTATTACTTAGCAAGGTCAATACGACAGACCATACTGAGACAATGCAGGTTAGTTTCGCCCGCCGACTAATCTCTCAGTTTGTAGTATGAGAGTGGTACCCATCCTATCAGCAATAATTTAGAGCAACACTTGCTGAAACACCAGAGATTTCTGGTCTTTTCTTCCGAAAAGAAGGCACCATACACGGCTGTATTTATAAAAAGCTGTAAGGTGTGTTTCCGAAAACTTGTACAGAGCAACGAAAGATTCAGTTTATTACAGTATGCATCCAATGAGACATAGCACTCTGGGTGATGGAACCCACGGAGAAATGCAAAACGTATTAGCAGTTCCAAAGAGCTTTCCTCCCGAAATTTTAGTCGACTTTGTAAAGAGGTTTCTTACCCTAAGCAATGTAAGAGCAAGCAAGGCAGTTTGTATAAAGACTTTGAGCGTTACCTGAACAAGATGCAATATTGGGATGAGCCCATTTCGCCTATGGTCGTAATGAGAATATTGCAAATTAAGTGACCGATAAATTTTAGAGAGAGATTGGTACACGCATCCGATACAAATTTGAAATATTTTATCTGTATACTGGACTCGACAGATTTAATACATGAGGATTCGAAAGCAGTGGCGATAACTGTGTGAGACAATCCGATCTGTCCAGCACCCAGTAAAACAATCAAGCCAGGATCAATGACTATTACAGCTGCAAATCGGCTCTGCCATGCGGTCCTGCAACAGAAAGTCGGCCCCAGAACTGAGCGCATCCCACAAAAATCACTACGGATCATAAAGGTTCAATATATCTGAAGGACTGCATACCGCTACGTGACGCAGTGATGTTGCAGTCATTATTCACTCATCTGTTTGGTATAGAGATAAAATATGTGAAAGGAGAACAGAATGTGATACCAGACACACATTACTGAAATATCAGTGACATCAATCAGGGTGACAACTTATCAGAGTCAATAAAAAAGGATTGTTTCGTTATGAGAAGTAGCAGTTTTCTATTTGCCACAGTAAACACTTTTCCTGTGCACATCTTTATAGGAGACTCTCTGGATTTAATAGTTTATGTTGTTGTCAACTAATCTTTATCTGTGGGCAAACTCATGTGTGTCAAGTGTTGGCTGAAGTAGATATGTGCTGGAGTGGAGGCTCGTTTTCGGAATGCTGGTGCTGGAGTTGATGTACATTAAATAAGGTAATATCTGCCTAAGCATCTGTGAGCACTAGTTCTGCAGAAAGTGATATGTCACGTTTAGAGATCATTTTCAGTTTTGCTCTGAAAATTTTAGTAATTTGCATTGTTTGATTATTACGATATTGTTGTTTGAAATATCTCATTAGGCATTCCATTAGGAGAGAATCACATCATTGTTATCTCCTATTTCTTTTAAAGTAATCATAGTTGTTTGAGACTTGAAAAAGTATCTGGAATCACATAGTTCCACACTATTATAAAAAAGATTTACTTAAAAATGTTGACATCATAAAATTCATCTTCAACTTTCAAAGTTATTACGCTGGTTTGCAAGAAAGATAAATAATGGATTCTTGCTCACATTCTCTGACCCAGCAAATGTATACAAGAGTAAATTTCAATTAATTTTCAAATTATTCAACCTTGAGGTCCACATCCCAGTTGCTAAGTAGAATTTTTTTAAAGCATAGTAATTCAGACTCCCATAGCAGCTCGCAAGGCTTGACTATTTGCTTATGATCTACTGGTGCTTAGCACAGCTGAGCTGCACATTGTAAGTTTAAATTAAAGTAATGGTAAAAGAAGCATGATATATTTCAGCACGTTTCTGGTCAGTGCAATTGCATAACACTGCCCAACTATCCATTGTTGTGCATGTAGACCGTATGACACATTGTGTCTCCATTGTAGGTTGGCAAATATAATATATTGTTTATGAAGAATGATACTGTAGCACACATCAGCAAGATTTGGAAGCATTTTTGTGCTTCTTCTAGACACATTGTAAGCAACACTGCTACAGTGTAATAGTTATTTTTATTTGATTGTTTGTGAGATAGAGGCATTTATATTGTGTAATATTCCAAAGTGACAAGCAGTGTGTAGGATCGGCATCTGCTTGGAAAAAGTTTTTCTTCACTTGATGCGTTACCTTTCCTTCTGTACTTATCCAGAGTAAGTAACTGATATTAATAGACAACGTTTTTCCTTCCTACTGCCATTTTTTTGCTTTTGTAATAAGACGTTCTTTTCATTGAACACCACTTTTGGCTTGTGCTGTTGTATAGTTAAGCACAGATTTATGGTGGATGTTCGTGATGAATATACGGTCTTGTGTTACTGCAGTGCAGGTATTTTTCTCTTTTGGTATACATACAGGAAAATTCATTTGTTTCGTTCTTGAAAATGAATGTTTTGAGACATAAGTGTTGCTAGCATATTTCCGTGCCTTGTCGATTCTCGGACTTGTTGCGAAGTTGGGTATGTTTTCAATAACTATTTGTGTATTAATTATCAACTGACCGACTTAGATATTGGTGATTTTCATTTGTTAGATTCCGTATTTGGGTTAACAAGTCAAAAACTCTGACTCAAAATTAGGAGTCCAGGGACTTGGGAAGCTACTTCTAAAGAGTTACTGGACATAGAAAAGAAGACTGAAGACAGGCTTTTTCGGGTTTGAGATTCAAGGGAGTTGGGTATGATGACAGAGAAGACAATACCAGTCGCCATTTTGTACTTAGAGACGAACAGGACGTGCTACAAAAGTGAGTGGCTACAAGTAATATTATGTTTCCTTATTTTGTAGGTTGAAATTTTTAGTAGTCTTGCGCGATTTTTGGACACCACAGCCATGGCCGGATTTACATATAGGACCACTAGGCACAAGCCTAGGGGCGGCATCTTAGGGGGGGGTGGGGCAGTTTTTGCTCTGTACTCATTTTAACCTTTTACGTTTTAAAATAACTCCGCTTACAGACGACAAAAATTTTACATATTGTTAAACAACCTGCTAGGTTAAATAAGCCTTAAGAACTAAATTCAGCAATACAAGTTTGGAAATATGCATAGTTTACTTGGTGACTGAACAGAAATTTTACATTGGGTTTATGTCTGGTATCATCTTCATGATTGTTCAAAATATTTTGAAGTAAGCTGTCAGGACGGCAGTCTACAATACAGTGTGTGAAACGTTATTATTCTGAGAACGTTGTCGGCTTCTACTTAACCCTACCATACTTTCTCCGTGAAAATACAGGGACCCCTGAAAAGCTGTGATAAACTAATCTGCAGTTTCTTAAACAGTGTAACATGTGTTGGTCTCAATACATAAAATGTAATAAATGTAAAAGCTCTGTGGTCTTTGATATATGAGCTTTGGTTTAATGACACCCACTTAACAAAACATGTTGATACTGGGAATGTTTTACATTTTTAAACACAAGTTTATACGTAAAGAACGGAAGCAGAATGTCTAATAATGTGTAAAATACACTTCACAACAGTTTAAAAATTTTATTTATTTATTTACTTAGTTTTTTGGAGTAAAAAGAAGAAGAAACCAACTTTCGTTTGTCTCATTTATTGTGCTGCAGCCTGCGCGATATCGAATTTCCTACTCTGTCCAATCTAATAGTATGTAGCATTGCAAATTTCATATTAAACTTCTTAACTAAGCTTTTCTTCTTCGATGAAAGGTTATTTGTTTGTTGGAACAAAAGGTGCATATGTGTGTAGACATAACAGCAGTGTTCACACAAAAGTCAACACACCCCATCAACTGCCAACAAGACTACTTAAACTTTGAAGTCTGTCTTCTCTGCTCACAGAAACCGCTAAAGAAAAAGTGGGATAAGAGTCGATCCAGCACACCTCACTGCAAGAAACTGCAAAAATTATTTGCTTTTTAAATTAGAAAGACAGTGTCAAGAATTTTCAGAACATATTTCGCGTCACTCTAAACAGTTCAGAGACGCCTTCTATTCTTTATTCCTATTAAGGAAAAGGTAATTGCTCGCCTCGAAAGTGGAGATAATTTAGAATACTTGCCACGGTGTTTTCTATGAAGTAGCAGGAGACACTAAAGCAAAACACTTAGAAGGAAACACGGGCTCTCCAGGTAAAATTTTAATTCAAGTAAGTTCACTTTTGCGCAGTTGCATTAGTTATACATGTATATTTCGACAGCCACTATTAACGCCATACGAGGCTTAAGCGGACGCGGAAATTAGAGCGTAGCACATTCTCGTGTGACCGACATCGATCGAATAACCTCCCAATTGCAGACACCTCGTTACTTACGTGCTCGGCGAAAGGAAAACTTAATCCATAACTGCCTGCACCTAAGGGAATAATGCCAAGCCAGCACCATGTTTGGTTACAAAATTATTTATGTGGTTGTTAGGTGAAGCTTAACAACAATCCCAATGTCTCTGGAAGTATCTATATACTTTATTTATGTTCTACAAAATCCTTAGCCCGATAACTCCTAAATTTTGAACTCCAAAATTTTCCAAACGGAACCGAAGGTAGACGGTGGCCTCTGAACTGTTTCAGTTTTAATTCCGTACCTTTTAAAATTTACAACATTATCTTGAAACTTCTCACAGCTTCATTATCGCATTTAATGAATATAGTGTTGTCTTCTTGACTTTGTGGCTTAATAACAGAGATTATTAAATCTAACTCCTTTCACAAAATTTAGGTACAGTAATTGGTTATCCCATAATACTACGAAAAGTAGATGAGCTATCTTCATAGAAACTTCTAACGTAGGTTTTTATGATAAGCTGAACCTAATTACGAAAGCAGAACTTTGTAACTGTAAGATAATGCACCTCAAACATTCCGAGAAATAGTCGAATTATTCAAAAAGCAAAATTTCTACTATGTGTTTCCATACAAACTTCATTTCATTCCGAAAGTAGAACTTTCTAGCTTTAGTACAGCATGCTCTTACAGTTTTACTAAAAGTGGGTTTTTGAAGCAACCAATTAGTGAACTACATAGAAATTCATAGTATTTCACCCTTTCAAGGCTTATGTTATGTGACCAAAGCTTGAAACATTATTTAAACAACTAATTTTGTGTAACAATAATTTACAATATCGTCATTGGCGGCTCGGAGCGTACATCGAGAGCTCTGCTGGACTGACCTTCACTGAGCAGCTGGGAAAAATCAATACATTACGTGCCTCATTAGAGCCAGCTTGCTTCCCCATAGTAGGGGATTCAGTATTTGAAAATAATTGTGCAGGATATGATGTGTAGCAATACTCCAGTTTACTGTTTAATGATCCAGGCCTTGCATCTATAACTTCAATAAAAACTGACACAGTCTCTCCTTCTTCCAGTATTAGTGCCGAATATGGGGGCAAGAATCCTTTTCAAGTTTAACAAGCAGCGTTCATAGAGATTAAGTTAAATGATAATAGATAAAAAAATATATTTAGAAAAAAGAGTGAGTAATGCTAGAAGTCAAGTATAGAAAAGCAAAGCGTTTAGGGATGAACTTTTGGTCAACGAGTTGTCAAAGCAGATTAGTAATAATGTGCATGAAGATATCATGTCTGGGATAAATAAAACAGAGTCCAGGCTTTAGTATACAGGAACTGTTGAAATTTTTAAGCTAAAAGAACAAGGGAATCAACACATCTTGTGGCTACAAGATTAGAAGAGTTCAGACTATAATTAGAAGGATGTTCAGTCACTAAAAATTTGTGAACATTGGAACACAATTAATAAACAGGTGGAGAAACAAGCTACAAATATAGCACTATTATTCACTAATTGCGATAAAAATTCAGATGACTCTCAGTTACTGCCGTTTGCCGATTCTGAAAAATTAAGTCCTTCCAGTGTTTGAAGGAAGGGAAATACCTATTAAAAAACAGCATAAACGAGAGGTTAAGGATTGATAGGACCATATTTCTGGTATCAAACAGAAATTCAGTCAGGTTGGAGAGGAGGGTGGTAGGGAAATAGTTCTCACACTGGAATTTCTGATAAACTAGCAGATTCGGGGCATGTCGGGGAACTGACTCTCAGACATAATGCTTTTGAAAGACAGGGATTTGGGATGGTACCTACGGTGATAGAATTCACATACAGCATATTTAAATTTCTTTCTAAATGTTGAAAACCTCTCTTACTGACTTACAGTAAGTTTAAGACTAGACTCCGGTGTAGGGAAATGATGGTAGATAATTGTGTTCAACTGTATAAACTGCTTGTATGAACAGCTTGTATGAACAACTTAGAGACTACTGGGAAAGTGTGGGTTAAAAAAAGAATAAAAATTTCTTGGGACATGGAAGTCTTGATAAGCATATGTAAATAATGACAACACACTACTAGCATAGGGATCCGACTGCTCTTTTGCAGGAACACCAACTGATGACTGGGATGATTCAGCTGAGTGTTATTTTACTTCTTATTTCAGATTGCATTCTTTGTCTCTTCTTCTTTTACAGGAAAGGAGATTTTAGTGGTATCCTGTAAAACTGTTCACAGAGAAACTTGAAGAGTGATAATAAAATTCATAATTAGGTTCTACAAAAAGTATGATAGTTCATGAGTACACAAGTGATTAGGACTTCTTAAAGAAGGTTACACTGTGTTTAAGAATATATATGGTGTACAGACTGACAGCTGCAAATGTCAGTCATTGTACAAATAAAATATGTTTGATTCAGAGAGGTGTGATGATGGTGAGTATTGTAGCTGCTGATTAATTTCTGCTTCTTCTTTTGTCAATGTTGCTACAGTGTGTTCTTGCTGTAATACTCTTTTTCATAGGATTATTTGCTGTACAAGTAGAACATCTTTAATTGCTACAGGCTGCATTATTTCTGTGTGGTAGCATGTACAAGATTAAAATTTTCTGATCTGTTATGGATGGAATTTGAGTAGGCAATAGGCTAAATCGTTATATACTGTCTCAGAAGAGGAATCTGTCTATTTACATTACATACACTGTGAAACGAGGAATAATCTGCGTGTCTGTGGTTATATACTGAAGTTTTTGATCTTCTAGCCTATCGTCATGTTGTTGAGAACATTGCTATTTTTGGTTGTCCCTGAGAAATAGTGAAGGAGTGCTGCTACGATTAAGTGTGACGACTTTGTGAGAAAATATGCGAACTTAATGTGAGATATGTGATGCTAAGGATAATTGGATGCCAAAGGAGTTTTTAAACAGAGGTGTAAAACGGTAAGTATCATATTATGTATCTACTGACATTTATGAAAGGAAATATGGAAGTATCTGTTGAAGACAATGATACATAATTTTTTGAGCACAGGGATAAACATTAGAATTTTATCAGGCATATTTTCTAATTGGGAAAGACAAATGAAAGTATATGTTGATGACTTGTAAAATTGTTGTTATTTTGTGTGGCAGCACAGAGTAAGAGTTGCTCATTTGTAAAGAAACCGCTGTGGAAACTTAGGTGAGAAATTTATTTGGAGTGTTTATTTCAGGTACAGCGAGTGTAATTACTAGAAGGGTTGTTCTGACATTTGTAATGGAATCTATTGTCAAACATTTGGTAGATTTATGAATCATTTTTGACGACAGATATCATTTGTTTATAATTTTGAACTGTTAATTTCTTTTCTATACTGCTGCGAAGTTATAGACACAGGATAAAACAGAGAATTGATACTAGATGTCCACAGACAATTTGACATACTATTGAAAATGAAAATTTTATTAATATTCTCGTGGGCAGTATTTAACATTAAACTTCAGAGAAGGTAAAATCTATTCTGCCATTGATTTTATTGAGAAGAATAGTAGAAGGTCACTCTAGTTGTCACACGATTTCTACCAATAGTTCTGTCATTAAGGGCATAAGTGGTTTAAATGTATTTTCTTTTATTGTTACAACAGGTATTACATTTAAGCACTAAGATAGTATTATCTTAGGATAAAGAACATATATGTGACTGACATGTGACTGACTTTTCTCTGCAATGATGACATTTTTACTAATGGTATATCCATTCAGATGCTACCAAAGTCTTTTTTTTTTTTTTGAGCAGTCCCCTAAGCCTACTTCTTTGTCTCAAAGTAGCAAATGCAGCCTATGTCTCCAATTTTTCCGTGGATGTATGCAGTCTCTATCTCCCTCTACAATTTTTACCTTTTCAGCTGTCCCTAACACCATGTAAGTTATTCCCTGGTGCCTTAACATATTTCCTGCCATCATATACCTTCTTCGAGTCCATGTTTTCCACATATTCCTTTCCTTGCCGATTCTTCGAAGACCTTCTGGTTTCTTGTCTTTTTAGTCCATCCAATTTTCGACATTCTTCTGTAGCACCACGTTTTACAGCCTTTGATTCTCTTCTTTTCTGATTTTCCCTTAGTCCATGTTCCACTACCATACAATGCTGTGCTCCAAACGTACATTCTTAGAATTTTCTTTCTCAAATTAAGGTCTATGTTTGATAGTAGTAAACTTCTCTTGGCCAGGAATGCCATGTGTTCCAATGCTATTCCACTTTTTGTGTCCTCCTTCGCTGTCGTGGGTTATTTTGCTCAAAACGTAGCAGAACTTCTTATCTTCGTGATCACCAACCATGACTTTAACTTTCTCACTGTTCTCATTTATGTTACTTCTCATTACTTTAATTTTTCTGCTATTTACTCATCATCTATATTCTGTATTCTGATGTTGCCAACCTTGCTTCTGCTGTCACCAGAGGTTGTTCTGCCTTCTATACAGGCTGAGTCAGTCCTTCCAACAATCTTCACTTTTCCGATTTCTTAATATTTTTTTATGCAGCCATTTCGCCTTAGCTTCCCTGCTCTTGCTATTTATTTCATTCCTATGTGACTTATGTCTTTATTCCTGAACATTTTTGTACTTCCTTCTTCCATCGAAAAACAGAAGAGTTTCTTCCATTACGTAAGATTGCTTTGTATGACATTTTACCCCGTAGTTAAACAATTCTTTACCTATCGTAGCATGACATTGTCCCACATGTATTTACTCCTTCATTTCAGAAAGACAATTACAATTTTTCAGACATTTGAGATTTTTACTGTTAACATTTTGTCAGTATTCACCAGTTACTCAGCATAATTCCTCATTCAGCATTTAAGGTGTCTTACAATTATTCCATTTATTATGTTGTTGTTTTACTCTTATGATAATGTACACACGACAAAAATTTATATTATTATGTTTCGGTGTTTTTTCTGTCAAGCTGATGCCAAATATAATATTCTTAATCTTTGCCAAGTATTAGTGTCAGTGTAGATATCAAGCTTTCACATTAAATTATCACATCTCTTGTTTATTATTTTCCTGTGTTTACTGCTTCAGTACTGTTTGTTTTTTGCTTTGTTTTGTACTTGTTGGACATATAACTTTATGCATTTCGTCTTCTTTTTCGCACATTTACATAACAATACTCCTATTACTTCTTAAATATTAATTGGTATTTATCTAAGCAAGAGAATGATGCAAAAGTTTGTTTGGTAGTGTGAGGAGTGATGAAAGGTTGTTAAATTATTAGAAGTTGCTGTTTTGTTTGTGATATTAATCACAGAATACATATTTTCGGGGTACTTGTATAAAGGAGACTCTCTGGATTCCAAATTTTATATTGTGGCCAAGTAATCTGTGTGTGTGGGCAAGCTGTTGTATGTTAAGCATTGGCTGAAGCAGGTGTTTGCTGGTTTGAGGCATGCTTTTGGAATACAGCTGCTGCAGCTTGGTATGTATTAAATAACATAATATCTGTCTATGGATTAGCAAGCAACAGCATTGCAGAAAGTCGTATGTCACAGGTAGGTAATATTTTCCGTTTTGCTTTGTGAATTTTGTAACTCACATTGTTTGAGTTGTACAATACTGTTGTTTCACGTATCTCATAAATGCACAAACTCGGAAAAGAATCACATCACTCTTCTCCTCTCATTCTCTAGAAGTAGCACTGTAAAAAATGGTCTTACTTAAAAGTTTTAACATCATAAAATTTTTCTTCAGTATTCAAAGTTATGATTGTTTACAACAAAGATAAGAAATGTATGCTTATTCACATTCTCCAGTCTTGATAATGCATACAAGAGTAAATTTCAGTCACGTTTCCAATTATTTGACTTTGAACCTCCACATCTCACATGCTGTTTAAAAGTTTTTAAAGTATAGGTTTTCAGACTAACATTGCAGCTAACGATGCCTGACTATTTACTTATGATATGCTGGCGCGTAATACACTTGGGATTGTACATTGCAGGTTCAATTTAAATGATGGTGAAAGAATCAGGATTTATTTCAGCATGTTGCAGATAAATGCAATTGCATATCACTGTTCAGCTATCGTTTCCTGTGCATGTAAATCATGTAATTATTAAGATTAGAATTAAGCATTGTTAAGTGCACACAGGAAATAGTGAATGTCCATTCAGATTTTATTTAGTAGTGGGATAACTGGTTTTCCACATATTATGTTATTATGTGGTGTAATGGTTGTGTGAGTATTTTATTTTAAGAACTGAAGTACCGAAATTACATATAAACTTTCTACAGTAACATAATAATCACAAGTATCAGACCAGATGCATAATGTTCATAAGAATTACATGTAATCTACATAACTGTGCTTATAAGTACTCTAAAACAGAAGTGTCATTTGAAATGTAACTATTGTTACAAACAGTTACTGATGAGCGCCGTGTTACACTGCATAATCACACAGATAGGAAAGTAAAAGTAGAACAGCTGCATTGTACAAAATTATATATAACAATGATATTCCATAGGAAGATGAGATTAAGAAAATAAGTGAAAAACTACAGAAGTGTCAAGAAGTAAGCCTACATTTGAAATTAATACAAAGTCAATTTATTAAGGTGGTAATACACCGCAAAAATATTACAATATTCAAAAACAAATACTATTTGCGTAAAGAAAATATGAAAACTCCGAATAAAAAATTGTAGACCTGAGAAGGTGATAGACAAATCTATTGATCTGCGAAGCTGATTGACAAATTAACTGACTACACACATCTGAGTCAGGGTCTTTCTGGAATGTGTAAGTGTTTATAAAATGGCTGTACTGAAACCGACCCTATGAGACTATGGTTCACAGTTTGTACCAGGGAGTGGAATTACAAGTGACATAAAAATCTTACATGACACCTTATCATCGAGTGTGTAACCAATCAGAACATTGCGGGAGGGAAACACTGTGACTGGACAAGACCTACTGTACAGACCAAATCACTGCTCGAGGAAAATGTGTTCGCCTATTTGAAAATGTCACCAAATTTACATAAAAGTATATGTCAAACACCATATATACTGACGAAAGATCTAACAACCGATTTGATTAAGAGGAACCATGAAATCGTCAGAGCAAAAAGCAATTTTAGTTCAGAATCCAAGAGTACGAATCAGAAGAAAATTTGAAAGCGAGGCAGCATTGAGGAAAAGCAGACGTTATGCAAAATAAAGCGTAAAGAGTACAGAATTGGAGACTTCGTTCTAGCGACAAGTCATAGAAAATGATGTAGAGATATCTAATGTTTTTGTGATTGGTACGGAGACTATTTATAAACTGAAACAGACAGGTTGAAAATGTGTACGAATTAGCTGATCAGGAGATAAACGAGAGACATGGGACAAAAAATAATACCGGACTACAAAAATAATATTGAAGGAGGTAGTAGGCGTAAAGGCTTGTTTGCAGCATTATTTTGTTATTTTTTCCGTATGTGTTGCCAATGTTTGATTGTAGCAATACTTATGTGTGAAAAGTGAGAGGAGTCCTATAAGTTTGGTTCCTGCACTGCAATTACAACACTCGGCGTGACACAGCATGCTGATGTTTGTTGAGAGCGACATACGACAGTGTTGGGAATGGAAGGAGTGATTTATCTGCTCGGAGAGAATGCTAACTGCAGCAGTGAGCTGTGTACAAAAAAAAAAAAAAAAAAAAAAAAAAAAAAGAATTGCTTCTGAGCAACATGCTAGCAAGCACAGATGCGAATGTTTGAAGTGGGACTACTTCACGAAGTGTTAATAAGCAATGAAGTGCTCATAGAACTGAAGGGATATGGGGTGCTAGTCTCATGTGTTGGTGTGTGAAAGCAGCCCATTAGCCTGTCAGTCATGGCTCTGTAGGTGATACAAGTTACAAATGTACCACACTGATAGTCGAGCGTTGTTCATACTGGCATGCTGGTGGGGTTAATTACAACCGTTTCAGCACACACACTAGAAACCAGAGTTCATTCAGATTACTTAAACTACAGGTTAAGGTGGAGTCATGCATTAGTTCTCATTATGTGATAGTAAGAATGTATCTGCTATATTCTGTTAAAGTTAGTAATTGACGATACGATGGCTTATAGATATGTATTCCAGTGTTCGGTGATGGTACACAGGCTATACGGAGTGGAACTGGAACAGCACGACGACGTACGTGACGGTAATACTGAGGACTGAGACGAGCAGCGGCCTGTCAACATAGAAGAACCCGGCAGCGGAGAAGTGTAGTGGTGGAACCTCCACCGAACACTCGGCGAACAGACTGCGGACCTCATCAGCGCCGCTGGATGCTGCGGCGCAGGTCTCCGCGACCACCAAGAGGCGCAACAGGGAGTAACATATTGAAATCGTACTTATTGTGACGATGCGCATCTGGTAGCCCATTGTAGCAAAGCTAATGAAAAAGTCGATGCTGTACAGCAGGGTGATGATGTTGGCAGCCACATCGCAGGCGACGGAGAGCCCAAAGTGGTCCTGCAGTTGCCGCATTTCCCTCAGCACCGCCATGTACTGCGCGCGCAGGTTCGAGGTGGACGTTAAAGTCTCAAGTGCAGCTTCCATGTCTGTAAGAAAGTTAATGGTTTGTTTTGAGGCCAGAAAAAATACAAAATAATCGAGCAAGAAATGGTGGACGTCGACCCGTTCGTGATGGTTAACAGTATTGTATTAGATAGATGCTTAAGTTAATAACGTTTTTGTTTTGCATGTTGGTATTCCGGTTGCTATTGGTTTATTTATCGACTGTTATTTTTTAGTTTTAGTTCACAGTGCCTATTAGAGGGTACACTCCTGGAAATTGAAATAAGAACACCGTGAATTCATTGTCCCAGGAAGGGGAAACTTTATTGACACATTCCTGGGGTCAGATACATCACATGATCACACTGACAGAACCACAGGCACATAGACACAGGCAACAGAGCATGCACAATGTCGGAACTAGTACAGAGTATATCCAACTTTCGCAGCAATGCAGGCTGCTATTCTCCCATGGAGACGATCGTAGAGATGCTGGATGTAGTCCTGTGGAACGGCTTGCCATGCCATTTCCACCTGGCGCCTCAGTTGGACCAGCGTTCGTGCTGGACGTGCAGACCGCGTGAGACGACGCTTCATCCAGTCCCAAACATGCTCAATGGGGGACAGATCCGGAGATCTTGCTGGCCAGGGTAGTTGACTTACACCTTCTAGAGCACGTTGGGTGGCACGGGATACATGCGGACGTGCATTGTCCTGTTGGAACAGCAAGTTCCCTTGCCGGTCTAGGAATGGTAGAACGATGGGTTCGATGACGGTTTGGATGTACCGTGCACTATTCAGTGTCCCCTCGACGATCACCAGTGGTGTACGGCCAGTGTAGGAGATCGCTCCCCACACCATGATGCCGGGTGTTGGCCCTGTGTGCCTCGGTCGTATGCAGTCCTGATTGTGGCGCTCACCTGCACGGCGCCAAACACGCATACGACCATCATTGGCACCAAGGCGGAAGCGACTCTCATCGCTGAAGACGACACGTCTCCATTCGTCCCTCCATTCACGCCTGTCGCGACACCACTGGAGGCGGGCTGCACGATGTTGGGGCGTGAGCGCAAGACGGCCTAACGGTGTGCGGGACCGTAGCCCAGCTTCATGGAGACGGTTGCGAATGGTCCTCACCGATACCCCAGGAGCAACAATGTCCCTAATTTGCTGGGAAGTGGCGGTGCGGTCCCCTACGGCACTGCGTAGGATCCTACGGTCTTGGCGTGCATCCGTGCGTCGCTGCGGTCCGGTCCCAGGTCGACGGGCACGTGCACCTTCCGCCGACCACTGGCGACAAAATCGATGTACTGTGGAGACTTCACGCCCCACGTGTTGAGCAATTCGGCGGTACGTCCACCCGGCCTCCCGCATGCCCACTATACGCCCTCGCTCAAAGTCCGTCAACTGCACATACGGTTCACGTCCACGCTGTCGCGGCATGCTACCAGTGTTAAAGACTGCGATGGAGCTCCGTATGCCACGGCAAACTGGCTGACACTGACGGCGGCGGTGCACAAATGCTGCGCAGCTAGCGCCATTCGACGGCCAACACCGCGGGTCCTGGTGTGTCCGCTGTGCCGTGCGTGTGATCATTGCTTGTACAGCCCTCTCGCAGTGTCCGGAGCAAGTATGGTGGGTCTGACACACCGGTGTCAATGTGTTCTTTTTTCCATTTCCAGGAGTGTATATATTGTTATTTTGCCATTTAGAGATGGTGAGTGGAGCTGTGGACGCTAGAAAATGGAGTGTCAAACAGAAATATGGGAACATTTCCGAGATATTCTTCTGTTTGAGTTCAGCATAGTGGCGACAGCAGCGGAGGCAGCCATATACATTTTGGCATCGTATGGGGATAATGCCACTGGACAAGGCAAGGCAATAATACCGTTGTCTCGTTTTAAGGAAGATCATTTTGACCTTAGTGACTCTCCACATTGAGGAAGACTGGCGATAAGTAGTTAGTATCGATGCGCATCAGGGAGGTTTGCCCGCGTCTGTCAATGATGATAACACCTGTGAGTGGTGTGTACGTTAGCTAGCTGGCGACGGGCAGTGGAAGCAGTCGCTTCTGTGGGTGACGACCTCATGGACCCACCGATCTGAAGTTCAACACGATGTCGAATGCGGTGTGCTGTGTGAAGAGGAAGCCTCGGTGGCAGTCACGAAGTGCAATTTGGTTGATGCGGCAGAACCCTGGCACAACCTCCTACGAGCCGAGGACAGCGGATGATTTACTAAGTTATGTATCTTTCACTGTCCAGTTGAAAGCTGGTTACGAGGTTCAGAGGCTTCCCATGGTTCCTCGTTGGCTTCTGTACTTCATTACGGTTTAGTAACTGTCATAGCATTGAGTGTCCAAAAATTTTATTTCAACAAGCATTACAAAACAGTATCGGTTTGAGATTAACTACGACATTGTGTTAGCGCTTCTAGTTACAGGGTACATCAAGAAGAATCGTCCGACTGAAAAAAATCATAACTAATATGATATTTTAGATATGTGCGTGAACAACGTAGTGTTGGAAAGAGCAAACTCTCGACTCTTACATGGTTCCCACTAGCTAGCAGCAGTGTCTACCCACTTCAGTTCTACTAAAAATGGTGTCGGGACGACAGAAAGCTTTTTGTGTTCCATGTTTTGCGCATTGCGGTTCAGTAATAGCTGTTCAGCGTGATTTTCGTGTTAAGTATGGTGTGGATCCTCCTACAGCACACGATGGCATGAATAATTCCGAGGAACAGGTTTTTTGTGTAAAGGCAAATCGCAGGGCAACTCTTCTAGTGATCTGCTGCCTGTACCATCATTGGAAGTTCAATACGTTACTGCTGTGGGCTACTACCTGTAAATTGCTTCTTGAGAAAATTGTTAATATTTTAGTTTCATGGTCAGCGTATGTTGTTTAAAAAAGAGTATTTGCTGCAGTCATGTAGTTTCCCGTAGTTCTATAGTTGGTGGGCTAGTGCCAGTAAGTTTATCATTATTCAGTGTATATTAATTTTAACAAAGTAACTGCTGCAGTGGATTAGTCCACATACATTTCACTTTTGGGAAAATTTTTAAAATAACTGTTACTAAGTGACAAATTGTTTGTAACTTCGTTGGTTAATAAATTTTTGTTCTAAAAGTCCAATGGCTTTCACTCAAGGACCTTTTATCCTAGCTTAGCAGCTCTAAGGTACTTCCGTGTTTTCACCCTGAGTGCAAAGGTGGTATAAAAGACCTTCAGGGTTTCATGAAGATCGTTTCAGCGCACTCGTCCAAAATTATTCATGTCTGTGAACTATGATCATTCCACTTTCGAACGGTGCTTGCATGCAGTGGGGCAGGTTCTAAAATGAGGTGTAAAGGTACTGCATGCTCTAAGCCAAAATCACAAAACTCAGCAGGGGGCCATATGTGCACATTTGCTTGCTCGTCATCAACTAGTTCGTGAGCAACACAAACCATTCCTACCCTGTATGGTTACTGGTGACGACAAATGGTGTCCATGTGCAAACAGAAGGAAAAGGGATTGGTTGAGCCCAGGAAAAGCAGCAACTGTCCGTATCTGCGTGCGTCCACAAAAGGTAATGTTATGCATCTGGCGTTATGTGTATGTGTTGTTTTTATTAACCTTATGGAAGAACGCTACGAACTTATCCTCCAACTCAATTCCTACAGGGAGGTCCATAGCTTTCAGCCATCTACCAAGCTTATGCCTTCGTATGTATCTCGCTCACATGAAACTCAATTTCGTTATAGTCACAATTATGTATCCCAATCCCGTTAGATCGCTGAACCATTTATTTTTCTGTCTTCCATAATGATTCTCATTACGTATCTCATACACTGCTAGATGAGAAACTCGCAGTTCCTGAATGCTTTTCGTACTTGATCTGTGCCATAAGTGAAAATACTTTTCGTTACACAAACAATTGACGTTTACCTTCGAAAATATAATTAGTATACATAAAGCACTTCAAATTGTTTTTACTTTTGTAGTCTAGTTTTTCCTCTCTGTCTCATTACTGTCTTGAACTGCAATCAATACAAAATTCATCATCAGGAAAGCTTTTTTAATTTTTAGTATTTTTTAGAAGCGTTGTTGATATAATATTTTAGTCTTACTTTGAAGTTTGTAGGCGTTCATCTACATTAATGACCAATCGTATATAAACAGCAGCGAATCGAGGATGGTTCCAGTAAATATATTTCTTCCTTCTGTCTATCTGAAAATATCAATTAGATCCGCTGAAAACACTTTCGGGTACAAGGACCCTCGTTGTCTAAGTTCTCTTTTAATTCTGAATTTCTCACTATCGTAATGTTTTATAACAGAAGTTACTGCAAAAAAATTATATGACATTCATCATTATTCTTACATAGGGAGAATAATCATGCTTCGATCTGAAAGACGGTCGTACAGATTTGTTGAAACTGTGTCAGAAGTTTTCTCAGAGTTACTGATCGTAGACAAGGTGGCTGTCAGTACACTTTGCTCTATTCTATGATTTTGTTTATGTCTTGTAAATATTTCTAGCTATGTGTACTGTAATGTTCCCTATTATTATTTTGGAGTATGCATGTATCCGTCGTGTAACCGTAAAAGGACTAGCGTTATACAAAAGGTGATGAAGATGACCTGTAACCAGTTATATGACTTAAAAACTATTGATACCTACCTTTCTGAGGAAATGTGGAAAATCTCTGAGGACGTAACCGATTAAGTATCTGATTCTTCAGTGTGTCGATGCTCCGCTTCACGTCGTCGACCAAGGACACGAACTGGTACAACCAGACTACTGTGTGGACGACAAGAAACACGTATCTCGGACTCCATGCTGTCTGCGTGACGGCCCAAGGCACGCTGATAGCTAAGGTCCAAACAGTAAATAGCAAAACGGCCAATGCAAAACAGCTAGCGCCATGTTTCGTGCACAAAGTGCCAGATATGGGTCTGGCTCTCATTTTGGGAAATGAGCCAGCATTTTTTGTTCTTCCGCAGCCTGTGCGGATGCTCTTACATAGTAAGAATACTGACGTCAGTTGCGTCATTTCCATATCCATACAGGCAATTAGTTTATAAAGAGTAAATGTTGAATAACAGGTGACAATGTCATTCACGAAGGAAATATTTCCACAACAAAAGGCTATGAGCCACACGAAAGATAGAAAAGAGCTAGAAGCTCTTTTCTGGCGATGTCTGCAGCGCAGAGGGATAAGGCCAAATGCTCTCCACAGCAGCAGGCTCCAGCGTTGATGAAACTCTCGTACTCTGTCTGATGTTTTCTTTCTCCACGCACGTCTGCCTACAGGTATATCTTCTGGCAACTTATACGCTCCCGTCTGCATGTCGGTAAGAAGCACAACTGCACTCTGATGAAAGAACAACTTCGGAGTAGACCTGTAAAAGGATGAATACAAATCGATATTTCATGTTCCGTAATACGTTTACGCAATAAGCACAATCGAAGCGAAATACGTCAATTTATACTTGTCCGTTGTTTTTCCCTTGAACGACCTTATTTTTTGCAGTTTCCATCTTTTTACGGCATGAGGGAGGACAGAGTATTCTGGTCGAGATCCATTATGTAAGAAATAATGTTTGCAGTTAAGAAAAGTGAACAGCTTCGACATTTATCAACTGTGGATTGTATCGGACACTACTTCTGCAGCTGGTGTCAGAGAAGTTCCAATCGATACTTTGATAAATAACGAAACTGTCTCGAAAGGGAGGCGAGTGCTTTGAGAATGGTCTATGTGTAATAGACGACTGGAACTAATGACTACACAGCACTTCGCGCATGAAACAAAATAACGAAATAACTCATTGCACACTATTTTATTGTCGGATTGCTAATGCCAGCAGTAAAATGTGAATACCACGATGAAAAGGCAGCGCTGTGGTGTTGAAAATATAGGCGAAGATCTAACTCATCATTAAGATGTTAAAATACTAAAGGATAAAACAACTGGAAAAACTGTTTTGATAGAAGGTTCATGGCCAGATGTCACTTTCTGGAATGAAACAATGGTAAAACTGCAGGATTATGAAATTAGAACATCTGATCTATGAAGTATTCTTAACGGAATTGCTGATTTCTAAGTGAAGACTGTTGGTCATTAACTCTGGAACACTAGGATGAACAACAAATTGTTCCTCTAGTGGGTATGCTAGTAGCGAATGAATAAGAGTACTGGCGCAAATTAAAATCACCCACTCCCCTCCCCCTCCAAGGTCAAGGTCGATGCCAAGGTCATTCATCCTCCTCCCACCTCCGCCCTTCCTTCTCACTCCCTCAATCAAAGAAGGCAGGCATAGCCCAGCTATGCTACAATTGCACTGGAGCATGCAGCACCATCCTTTTAAGCATATTTATTTTGTTAAAATAGTGCAGTTTGGTTATTGCAATAATGAACTGTGGTTTGGTAGTGGTGGGAGTAGTGGTAACATGGTATCATGTCCATTAATTCTCTTCCACCTCTGCTTCAAGAACGAGGTATTTTCCTAAGTTTTAGCAGGGATGGCAACAATTTTACTATTTATTTATATAAACAGTTACACTGCATCATGTATTACCTACATGACACAAGAGCTAAAACAGACTGGGACGAGATAAACTCTGCCTTATTCTCAGTGAAAGAAGTCAATGCAAGGCAATACTGCTATGGGCCACCATACCTAATTTGACACAGCATCAGCTGCCGGAGCAAAAGTGTACAGCGTGGGCTAGTGTACAGCCTGGGCTACAACTGACAGGGCCAGGCTGGGAGACACTATGTCAGTGTATTATCTGTGCTCACCAGAGATAAACACTATTAGCACTGGAGACTGATGAATGTAAATAAACAGTAATAGTTTCATGCATCCATGAGCTGTGTCCTTCTGCTGCATCTACATTCTTCTCTAATAGAGAATCACCACACACGCAGAGCCATTCTAGACACACTGTTGTATGTGGTGCCAGAAGAACTAATCAAGGTGAAAATGCGCTATGAATGGAAGACATCAGTGTGTACCAATATTCTGCATTGGAGTCGTTCTAGCCAGTTACACTGATGAGAAAAAATCGCAACACCAAAAAATAATTAATGTATAGTAAAGATATTGCAGGAATACATTTGTTGAGGTAGCATTTGTAAATGATTAATACTATAGGATAACAAGTTAATGTGACCGCTATGTAAACCATTGCAAATGTGAATTATTGTTACATTAATAACTGGCGTAACCACCAGAATGTTGAAAGCAAGCGTGCAGACATGTGTGTATTGCGTATTACAGGTGCTGAATGCCAGTTTGTGGGATAGAATATCATGCCTGTGAACTTGGTCGCTCATTACTGGAAAGGTTAATGTTGATTGTGGATAATGCTAGAGCTGTCATCTTATGATGTCCCATGTGTGTTCGACTGGGGATAAACCAAGACAAAGCAGACGTCCACAAAGCAGGGTGGGTTACAATAACGGTATGTGGGCGAGCACTATCCTGCTGGAAAACGCACCCTGAAATTACACTCCTGGAAATTGAAATAAGAACACCGTGAATTCATTGTCCCAGGAAGGGGAAACTTTATTGACACATTCCTGGGGTCAGATACATCACATGATCACACTGACAGAACCACAGGCACATAGACACAGGCAACAGAGCATGCACAATGTCGGAACTAGTACAGAGTATATCCAACTTTCGCAGCAATGCAGGCTGCTATTCTCCCATGGAGACGATCGTAGAGATGCTGGATGTAGTCCTGTGGAACGGCTTGCCATGCCATTTCCACCTGGCGCCTCAGTTGGACCAGCGTTCGTGCTGGACGTGCAGACCGCGTGAGACGACGCTTCATCCAGTCCCAAACATGCTCAATGGGGGACAGATCCGGAGATCTTGCTGGCCAGGGTAGTTGACTTACACCTTCTAGAGCACGTTGGGTGGCACGGGATACATGCGGACGTGCATTGTCCTGTTGGAACAGCAAGTTCCCTTGCCGGTCTAGGAATGGTAGAACGATGGGTTCGATGACGGTTTGGATGTACCGTGCACTATTCAGTGTCCCCTCGACGATCACCAGTGGTGTACGGCCAGTGTAGGAGATCGCTCCCCACACCATGATGCCGGGTGTTGGCCCTGTGTGCCTCGGTCGTATGCAGTCCTGATTGTGGCGCTCACCTGCACGGCGCCAAACACGCATACGACCATCATTGGCACCAAGGCAGAAGCGACTCTCATCGCTGAAGACGACACGTCTCCATTCGTCCCTCCATTCACGCCTGTCGCGACACCACTGGAGGCGGGCTGCACGATGTTGGGGCGTGAGCGGAAGACGGCCTAACAGTGTGCGGGACCGTAGCCCAGCTTCATGGAGACGGTTGCGAATGGTCCTCGCCGATACCCCAGGAGCAACAGTGTCCCTAATTTGCTGGGAAGTGGCGGTGCGGTCCCCTACGGCACTGCGTAGGATCCTACGGTCTTGGCGTGCATCCGTGCGTCGCTGCGGTCCGGTCCCAGGTCGACGGGCACGTGCACCTTCCGCCGACCACTGGCGACAACATCGATGTACTGTGGAGACCTCACGCCCCACGTGTTGAGCAATTCGGCGGTACGTCCACCCGGCCTCCCGCATGCCCACTATACGCCCTCGCTCAAAGTCCGTCAACTGCACATACGGTTCACGTCCACGCTGTCGCGGCATGCTACCAGTGTTAAAGACTGCGATGGAGCTCCGTATGCCACGGCAAACTGGCTGACACTGACGGCGGCGGTGCACAAATGCTGCGCAGCTAGCGCCATTCGACGGCCAACACCGTGGTTCCTGGTGTGTCCGCTGTGCCGTGCGTGTGATCATTGCTTGTACAGCCCTCTCGCAGTGTCCGGAGCAAGTATGGTGGGTCTGACACACCGGTGTCAATGTGTTCTTTTTTCCATTTCCAGGAGTGTATTTTCATGAGTGGCAGCATAACAGACTGACATACACGTTTGCAGTCAGCGTGCGTGGGATAACCATGAGAGTAGTCCTGGCGTCACGAAATCGCTGCCCAGACCGTAACTCCAGGTGTAGGTCCAATGTGTCTAGCATGCAGAAAGGTTTGTGCAGGCTCTCCCCTGGCCCCTTCCAACCAACACATGGCCTCACTGACACCGAGACAAGACCAACTTTCATCAGAAACCACAACAGACTTTCACGATGCCCTCCAGTGAGCTCTCGCTTGACACCACTGAAGTCGCAAATGGCGGTCATTTAGGGTCAGTGTAATGCACACTACAGTCTGGCTTGAAGCTGTCCTTGAAGTAACCGATTTGTAGCAGTTCGTTGTGTTATGTGGTTCCAACTGCTGCTCACATTGTTGCTGCAGATACAATAGGATGCACCAGGCCCAAACACTACGAAGGATGGTCTCTCCTCTCAGTTGTGTCTGTCAGCACTGATAACTTTAGTTCCACAGAGGTAAAACTATCACATAGTACATTGATTTATTTGATCCACATGTATCATAGATCACAAATAAGAGGAAAAGTAAATGGGTCATTCTAGTGGTCATTATGCAGAAGAAATCATTAGATAACAGAAAAAACATGCAAGTTTTTGTTACAGTTACAGTTATTTTTAAAAATGAGCAGGCACAGATGCTTAATAGAGACGTAGAGAATTTAGACCATTGTCATTACTTTGAATCTATGGACCCAAGAAGAGGGAACTATCAATCAGAGATGGCACCTGATCTGGTCATTATCACTAGTGTTGTGTGTCACTAGGACAAATAAACATGCTAACAAATTCCCTACATGTTTTAGATGGGGTTCATAGTGATTTAAACCAAAGTAATATGTGGTCTAATTGCGTGACATCATTGTGTTCTCCAATGATATCCAGGAGCATATAGTGCATTTACACGAAAATCTATGATAGTTGGGTGCAGTACGACTAACACTCAGCCTGGAAAAGTGCCATTTTGCATAGCTGGAACTGTTGCTAGGTTCACATAGACGGCAACGATGGTTTATGCGCTGACTCGGTGACCTGTTGATGCCAAGAGAAACTGCCTGACATCGACCTACAGAAAATTAATAGCACTCATATCTGGGACTGGCTAATTTCTATAGAAAAGTTATTACAAAATTCGCTGAAATTGTGAGAACCGTCGTACACTTATTAAAGAATAGAAAAACTTTACATGGTCTGTAGATTTTGAAACAGCAGTTGTAAGCTTAAAATACGTATTGAGCACTAATCAAGTGTCTACTATTCCAGATTACCAAGGACAACTGTCATATATCAGCAATTTGCCTTGGATTGCATATTAAGCCAGGAGGTTGATGGATGGGATCATAAAATAGTAAATGCGTCGGAGAAACTCAAAAGGCAGAGAAAAGTTATTTGTTTACTAAAAAGGAAATGCTAGCAGTAACATTTCTGCTGCCGTTTGTACAGATGATGCTTCAAGATAATGCTTGATCACACGGCATTGAAAGGTTTAATGAGACCCAACAAGTCGTTTACTAGATGGGCATATGACTGAGTGAACTCGACTGTGAATTACTAAATCACGCAAATGAATCTCGCGGGAATGCAGACACTTGCAAAATATGTGCTTCAGAATGCGGAAAAATGGTAGGAAAATCAGGGTGCTGACCCAGACTGTCAGCAGTTCACAAGGGAACCACAATTCAGCGTATAAGACTAGCTACTGTAGAAAAAGCCAAGACGTATTTTGCCCATAGTTGTATGAAATGAGGTAATGAGGCAGGCTCATGATACAGTCCTAGCAAAAAACAGTCGCTGTCGAGTCACATAACGCACAATTGCACAAACCGACTGGTGGAAATCACACAAGTAAGATGTCGAGTGATACATGAAAAATTATGTGCGGAACTCTGTCTTCAATAAATTATATTACAAGGATTACCAGAAGCAGATAAACCACTTCCAATTAATGCAATAGACGAACTGGGAGAAATGTGCTCATACACTAGCAGGGAATCATTATGCGCTAGTTATAATTCGTCATTCTTTATGTTTCGTGTACATGATAGCCATACTTCAGGAGTGGGCAGAAAGAGTGGCACAAGCGAAGACTGATCAGTAGATGCTAAAGTTTGAAACATCTGAGACAGTGTGAACCAAGGAATACATTTCATTTCTAATCGGGTAAAGCAGTTGCATCGATTATTACGCACTAAGAAACAGGAGTAGTGTGTTACACTATCAGGCAAACAGACGAAAGGAAATGAAATAATCTACTGGCAATACGACAAACGTTAACATGTTAACAGTCAACAAAAACCTTAGGATGCCCTGCTCCCTTATGCAGTAGGGGTATATAAAACAAAAATGCTTGAGAATATGTTGCATGTGGTCGTTTTCAGTCAGAAGTTGACAATTCCTTTTGAGTTCTGTAAAGTGCCTCCAGGTAAAGATTTCTATCAGCCATAAATTTTTTTTAAAAGGATAAGAAATACTTGATGACTAGTTACAGAAATGAACACTAGAATATGAAACAAAAGGAAGGTAAAAATAATTAAAAAACAGGATTACCAAGGTGTTATGTTAGAGAATGGGCGAATTCTAGTCAGCTCTTGCATGACGAAGGGAGACACTAAGACGTTAGTAAACATTATCAACGAGCCCACCAAGTAGCTAACATGACGTCACTTTCTAAGTACTATTAAATTAACGCTGATAACACACATCACACCAGTAGTGAACGAAGGCTGTGCCCTCAATCCCTGCACCCATTTCGAGCACCAGCTTCAGAAGGGTGCCTAGAAAAAAGGAGAAGAAGGATAAGATCAAGCGAAAGAAACAGGAATCTCCTATAGTTTTTCGACCTACCCATATGTCTTAACGTCACGAAGAATATCCTAAAGAAGTAATTCCAGATAAAATACAATTCTTCCAAAGGTTAGGATCACATTGTTCAAATAGATGGTAAACATAGTGGTCATCATTTTTGCTCTCGGCAAGCAATGACATTATAGTAGTGCACAGCATATAAAAATATACAGAGACAAGGATTATTGACCAATGGTATTTATTGTGATATTACTGGATCAGCCTTCCAGCTATCTACCACCATCACTGGAATTACCACCCTCAATATCACCCAAAGATTTATTTACCTATCCAGCCTGCCCTCTGAGATCCTACCTGCACAAAACCTGATATACTTGCACAATACTTCAAACTCGACTCTGCTCACCCCCATTAGATCAGATGCTAGCTCCGCAGAATGGTACATATTAATGGAACACCAATTAGATCCCATGCAAAAGTAACATACAAAACATCATTGCTTATTTGTAGCCATAAAACCACAACCTCTGCTGCCTGCGTAATTGTCGCCATAATAGATATTGATTACTGTCATTTCAAGCATAGTGTGGCAGAAATTTCATCCCCCACCAATGTTCAACATACTGATCCACATCAATAATATCGCCACCAGCGAAGGACAAAGCCAATCATGAAGCAAAAAGTAAGTGTTGGTGCCAAATGCTGTTGAAACAGCAAAGAAAGTCTAAGGAGGACGAGGAGGAGATTAGTGTTTAACGTCCCGTCGACAACGAGGTCATTAGAGACGGAGCGCAAGCTCGGGTGAGGGAAGGATGGGGAAGGAAATCGGCCGTGCCCTTTCAAAGGAACCATCCCGGCAATTGCCTGAAGCGATTTAGGGAAATCACGGAAAACCTAAATCAGGATGGCCGGAGACGGGATTGAACCGCCGTCCTCCCGAATGCGAGTCCAGTGTGCTAACCACTGCGCCACCTCGCTCGGTGGAAAGTCTAAGGAGTGTAGAGGGCCAATTGCCACTCAATGTGAAGTAAGGGGGATAAAGTCTTAATAACTGAAGTATATCGGTGCTGATTTGCAGCTAGCTTACAACAGGAATACAGAGAGCTGGATTTTCTTGAAGGGAAAGAACTGCATAGAACGCAGCCAGAGTCAAGAGTCGTAACTAGGGCACATTCATGGCCATCAGTCACAGTTAACAACATGCATGCCTCAGAAAGCACAGCAGTAACGAAAAATTTCCACGCCAAACTTCCATGACTCAATAACCGGTTCCGGGACATTGACCTACTTACAGGAGGCTTCTGTGGCGTGACTCACTACTGTTCAGCCGCAATTAGGCTGAGATTAATCGCTGCTGTTCCAATCTGTTCTGCATGACACAGAAATGCAACTTGCTCCATATTGTCAGCCCTAGACAGCTGTAATGAAACCCCCTGGGGCCAGCCTGTTGTCGTGGACTGACTGAGCGGAATTATGATTTCCAGTCTGTGCCACTTAGTACCGTACTAATGACGCTGCTGCCACCACTGTAGCCAGACCTATAACCTCCAGCCACTGCCTAACCACCCTAGCATTTGGCCAACTCTGCACTTTTGCCACCTCACATACCTCTGATGGCACGGTAAGAATTATGGACCCTTTTGCTCTACGCCACTGGGTTGTGGCGCAGCTCGCAGTATTCTCGATGACAGCAGCTGATGCCTGCTCATCCAGTTATGGGCCGATAATGAGAGACTTCCCTTGATACAGTAGCAGCATCAATAGAGAAATACCTGTCCTACCAATGACAGGTCTCGGTTGGGAGTTGAGCACACTAGACTTATAATTACCACACTCGCCAGGAATCAATATTAGTAACATCGGAGATATGTAGATAGATGGTAGTAAAGACTTCTGCTATCCATGTCTTCTTCTGCTGCACCCACATCCATCTGTGGTAGAGAAATGTAGCCGACAATAAGCCACGCTAAGTGGAAAATTAAAAAGTGATGGGAAAAAATCGCAACACCAAGAACGAGTTGTGCACCATATACGAAACTTGGTAGGCATGTTCCGTTATCTGAAAGATGACGTCTACTCATATTTCACGCTAGTCGCTTAAAAGTGGCTCCAGTACCGCCACTGTGAGGCAGCAAATCTTTGTTTTGCTGTAAACACACTCGGCAACGGCCGTGAACGCTAGTTACCTCTGAGATTGGACTTAGTGAGCTGATGTTAGTCAAGGATCTCTTTAAAGTGGCAAAGACACAACTATCGTCGCCTCACTCAGTTTGAACGAATTCGTGTAAGAGCACTACGAGAAGCTGGATATTCCTTCTGCGGTATTCTTGAAAGATTTGACAGGAGTTTAGCAACGCTATGCATGACTGCTGGCAATGGTTGTCACTTAAATCGACGGTAGAAGAGGAGGAAGACCATGGTGTTCGGTGTATGGTTGTGGCGCATCGTACAGCATTTGCAGCAGCAGTTTGTGCATCTGTTGGCACTAGAGTCAGAGAAAGAACTGACGGCCGGGGTGGCCGAGCGGTTCTAGGCGCTACAGTCTGGCACCACGCGACCGCTACGGTCGCAGGTTCGAATCCTGCCTCGGGCGTGGATGTGTGTGATGTCCTTAGGTTAGTTAGGTTTAAATAGTTCTAAGTTCTAGGGGACTGATGACCTCAGAAGTTAGGTCCCATAGTGCTCAGAGCCATTTAGAGAAAGAACTCTTAAGAATCGTTTACTTGAGGGAGAGCTCCGAGTCAGATGCCCTTCAGTGTGCATTCCACTGACCACAAACCAGTGCCCTGTGCGACTTCAGTGGTGTCAAGCAAGACGTCACTGGACGGCAGAGTGGAGATCTGTTGTGTTCTCTGAGGAAACCTGGTTCCGCCTCGGTGTTAGTCATGACCATGCGCTGGTTAGGAGGCCAGTATAGCGCCTGGCATCCAGCCTACATGCGTGCTACACACACACTGGACCTATGCCTGAAGTTATGGCCTGGGGCGCAATTTCGCAAGACAGCAGGAATACTCTCGTATTGATCCCATGCGTCCTAGTCGCAAATTTCTACGACTATCTGGTGATTCGTCCAGCTGTGCTGCTATTCATGGACAACATTCCAGGAGTCGTTTTCCAACTGGATAACGCTCGCCGTCATAGCGATGTTGTAACCTAACGTGCTCTCTGGAGTGTCGACATGGTGTCTTCTCTTGCTCGATCACCAGATCTGTCTCCAATGGAGCACGTATCGGACATTATCTGACAATAACTCCAGTGTCACTCTAAAACTGCATTAATCGTCACTGTGTTGACGGACCAAGTTCAACAGGTATGGAACTCCATAGCACAAACTGACATTCGGCACCTCTAGAGCACGAAGCAGGCAGATTTGCATGATTATATTCGACATTCTGGCAGTTACACAGGTTTTTAATGTACCAGCATTTTACACTTCCAGTGGCTTATCTCACAACTACATGAACGTGTTATCTTGCAATGTTAATCGCGTAAATATTTTACCTAATCTCGAAATGTCATTACATAATTTTTTTTGGTGCTGTGATTTTTTCCATCAGTCTACATACATTATGGATTATTACAGAGAAAGTGGATGATGGTAGCAAGTTAATTCAGCTTTCGATTATAGTGTATTATGAAGTTGAGGATGATGAATTATGAATCTAAGTCTCCTTGAAATCTTTCACACTGAAATTCCTTACAAGATGAATTCAGAGCACATTGCAAGAAGGTGCAAATGGGTGGGTGTAAAAATAAAGAACAAAAATAAAGAGTTTAATAACTTATGTTTAATTTCAACTAACAATAGATGCGATTTTTCACTTAATGATTCATATATTTCAACAAAAGTAACAGTAAAAAGTGTTTAACAGTACACACACTATATTTTCGATTTCGGTATACAAAAAGAAAGCCTTATATTTGCTGCATGTTTTCTTCATTACGCTGAACACTTAAGGAAAAATATTCCCACTCATAAAAGACAAGAATTTATTAATCCAGAATGAGATTTTCACTCTGCAGCGGAGTGTGCCCTGATATGAAACTTCCTGGCAGATTAAAACTGTGTGCCGGACCGAGACTCGAACTCGGGACCTTTGTCTTTCGCGGACAAGTCCTCTACCAACTGAGCTACCCAAGCACGACTCACGTTCCGTCCTCACAGCTTTACTTCAGCGGGAGGCAAAGGTCCCCAGTTCGAGTCTCGGTCCGGCACACAGTTTTAATCCGCCAGGAAGTTTCAGAATTTAGTAATATTTTATACAAAAGCCTTTTAGCTTTACAATAACACAGTATAGGCATTAAAATATTTTTGAAAAAAATTTAAATATTCATAAATTACACGAAGACCGCTTTCTCCATTTGTGACAATGTCAGACATTGCGAAAAACCACAATGTATGTGATGAAAAAACCACCACCGTCACATTATTCCATAGAAAATCATGTTTGAGAGGGACATTTCACTTACTAGTACCTACATTTTACTAAAAAGTAAAACAAACGTAACTTGAGATCAGCAGTAAGAAAAAAATTCATATATGAATCCTAATATCTATATAACATGCTGTTCAACAGCTGCTGTTAACACCCATTGAGAGTATAATGTGTGGACAGTTCTGCAGAATTTCATACTTTTCAGCAAGTAGTTCATCTGATTATGCACAAAGTGAAATACAGGTGCAGAATGGACGGTGTTGAAGTTTATTGCATATATAATACACCGTGCTAAACTCAAACATCTTATCTCTGGCGCGAAATGATAAGCAGATTACTAATGAGACCACCGCACTCTGTGATCCATAATTACGTGAAATCAAAGAGAAAAAGGTTATGAGATTAAGGGACTAATAAGCTGATGGAATAGATTAATTAGAGCGGTAAAAATGAGTTTTTGGTTTTATTTCTGTAGCTTTTCTAAATAAAATCACAAATCTCAGGTCATTTAGACTGGACTGGACACAACTCAGTTATTAAGGGGAAACAGGGAGGAATAAATCATACAACCATTCTTCAGAGTCATCTGTCATGTGATGACGAGAGCTGCAGATGCCGGGTTGAGACGATGTGCCGCCTCAGAGCTATATGGGGGCGAGTCGGTCATCTGTTGTGCTCCACGGCATTCAGGGGGGCTCAGGAATGGTCTCCACGTTGACTGCTGGCCATATGGTATTGTAGCCATAGCAGTGATATCATGGCGTCTGGAGGCATATGCTAGGCGGGGATTTGTGATGCCCAGTCGAGTACTTCATTCCCAAGCACTAGCTCATATGTATTCGTCCATTTAACATGAAACAGGAGAGGAATCACAATGTGACGATGAACGTTAGGATGGGAATAAGGATCAAGTTCAATGTCAGCAGATTAAGTAGGCGATGGATGGAAAGTCTCCATCTCCTCTTACTTCTGCGATCCCTCGCTGACTATGTCTTCACTTTCTGGCGTTAGGAACTTGCTTATTCTGTATAAGAAATGGTAGTAAATAATAATAGTGACGCTGCCATTGTTGGTTGGTAATATTTACTGGCAAAATGCAACCTAACACTAGACTGCGTACTTACGGCTATCCTGTGTGGCCGTTTTTCAGTATGACTTAAAAAGAGAAAGAGAGATTAATAACTGATCACCAATGCGTCGGTTCTCGATTGTGTTCAGGAGACGTACGGATTTACTATGCGAAGGGGTTTTCTTAACTGACTTTTGACCCGGATTGCCTTCACGCAACCCGAATCTTCGGTGGAAATACCCAAGGGACCTATTTGATTATAAAAATGGAAATGAAAGCAAATTAGTGGGATTTCGTAAGAGAAAGATTAACAGATCGGAAGTTGAACACATTAATAGTCTCTCAAATACAATCGAGACATTGCGATAAAGAGCGAACCTGTAACAAAGCTCATATACAATTTGAACATTATTTTCAGTTAGTGAAAGAAAAGAACAAGAAGAAAATTACTGCTTCGTAAAGTATTAATATATTTTGAACAAAGTGGCTTTAAACTTCTAGACATTGACAAATACACAATAAATACATGACTTACATCTGATATTTCTTTTGTACATGGCGCAGTCCAATAATCGCTGCTTTATCATTCCGTTCCTTCTTAAAATTCAATGTCCTTGCGTGCGCGTAAGTATATCTTCACCCGAGCCACCGAAACGTTTGTTCGTCGTTTCACATAGTTTTACACAAAATAAAAAATACAATTTGTAGCAATGCTATGTAGTAAGTATTAACATGTCGGCGACTAAAAGTACAAGGATACTAAAGTCTCTAGAATATTTCTTAAAAGAAGATAGATTGTTATTTCTTCTGTTTCGCAGCTTCTTGCTATCAAACGCTGCGGCAATGATTTTAAATATCTGTGCCCAGCGTGTCATAGTGTTTATATCGAGTATTTCAACGCTGGACGGGCGTCTTGGTATAGGTGCACGTTATAAAAATATTTCGTCTCTTTACTCTCGCGCTGTAATGCTTAGCATCTTTACGAACTACAGCTCGTTGATTGTCCTTTTCTTTTAAGACAAATATCTCATATGCCTAGTATCTGAAATCCAATAATATTACAACTTCTATCACTCTCCTTAGTTCACAGACACCATGAATTTTTTCCCCTGTCAGCGCTGTCGCTGACAGACTAAATCTGCAATGCCAGCCAATAACTCATCGCCGTTTCGTGACCAGGCCTCCCAGTGCAAGATGAAAATTTTCTATCTCGCTGGGCTGGTGTGTGACTCGAGAACTGTTCTCTTTCTCACCTGTTAGCTGTCAAAGCTGTTCCCAGTATTTGTCGCACATTTTTGCAGTGTTCTTCAGCATTCGTTAGTTGCGGTGAAAGCAAGCACACAACACTTCTTTGTAACGCCTATCTGTGCGTGAGACCTGTACAGATTTTCGTTTATGCTTCGTCTGACAATCTGTTGGCTTTTATGGTTTATAAGAAAATTGTAATTTGTTCAATCTTTCTTCCTATTCCCTTTGCCATAAGCTTGAACGGTTTGTATCTGTCGTAGTTCGGTATATCTGAGTAGTTAAATGTAGTTAGTAGAAGGATGGCCTGAAATGAAACACAATACAATAATTTTCTTTGTGGTTAATCATAATAACTGAAAATAAAATGAACTATGTTAAATGGATACCAACAACTAAATAGAACCTATTCTATTATCCATAGATACAACTTCCATGTCACTGCATACCTTCATAACGTAATATATACAAAGCTTGGGATCTCACTTATAAGATATTTAGATGTATCTGAAGCTTATATGTTATTTATTTAAAAAATACTGTAGTGTTTAAATGTCAGACAGTATATTCCTGTTCAATCAGTATTTTATTACAGCTTGGGAAACATGTGTGATAAACGTAGTTTCGAGTTTCCTTTTTTTTGTTTCATGTATTCTGGACAAGCATGGGGGCTACTCAGAGCCATAAAGGTGTACACGCTCACATTACCTTGAGAGAAGCTGTTTATTGACGGTATAAATACTGAAGCTTCATGTCTAGTTCCGCTCTACCTACGGAAGCTCACAGACAGCTGGGGCAGGTAGGTGGACTCAGTTGCTGCCACGTCTTCGTATGAAACATTTGTATAACGACTGGAATTCACGATATCCAGTGGTTTTATGGCACTGTACGATAAGTTCGTTTATTTGGATAAAAGCGTATAGGGCCGGAAGATGGCAAAATGATTTGCCGAAATTAGCTGCTTTCAGAATGAAATAAAATTCCTTAAAATATATGGCTGTTGGTGAAGTTTACTGACATTGAAAGCATGAAGTAGAAGTGATGACAGATGATGAAAGAGATAACACTGCTGTTATTCTGTCGGCAGTGACTCGTTGGCTTGTCGGTGAAGGAAGTAACTTAACTCTTTTGTCCTCTCTGAGTTTGTCCTTATCAAAACTACTGTTATGTCGTCCAGATCTTTGGCTTGTCAGTGGAGAAACTGATCGAACTCTTTTCTGCTCCCCGAGACAGTCCCCTAATCCACAGGTATGCTGCTTTCCATTCAAGTGTGATTACATGAAACAACTAATAGAGAGTATCCTCTACAAAAAATACGTGCTGTGTATGAATTTTTTCCACCCTCTCCTAGCACGACATTGTCCCATATGTATTTACTCCTTCGTTTCAGAAAAACAATTAAAATTTTTTAGACATTTGAAACATTTAAGATTTTTACGCTTACCTTTAGTGTCAGTATTCACCAGATACTCACCCAATTTCCTCACTCAACATTTACAGAAAAACAATTAAAATTTTTTAGACATTTGAAACATTTAAGATTTTTACGCTTACCTTTAGTGTCAGTATTCACCAGATTGTCACCCAATTTCCTCACTCAACATTTACAGAAAAACAATTAAAATGTTTTAGACATTTGAAACATTTAAGATTTTTACGCTTACCTTTAGTGTCAGTATTCACCAGATACTCACCCAATTTCCTCACTCAACATGTACAGTCTCTTACAATTATTTCACATATTATTTTGTTATTTTGCACATATGATAATGTGCAGACTACACAATTTGTGTAATATTATTCTATTCTGTCGAACTGATGACAAATATAATATTCTTAGCCTTTAACAAGTGTTAGTGAAACTGTAGATATCTAGCTTTCACATTACATTACCACATCCCCCGTCCATTATTTTCTTGTGTTTACTCCTTCAATACACATTGTTTTTGCTCTGTTTTCTAATTGTTGGATGTATAGCTTTATGCATTTTGTCTTCTTTTTCACACATATACTTATCAATACTCCTATTACTTTTGTGTAAGACTGTAAAAGAATTTCTTAAATATTAATTGCTATTTTTCTTAGTAAGAGAATACTCCATACGTTTTATGTGGTAGTGTGAGGGGTGATGAAAGGTTGTTAAATTATTAGAAGTTCCTGTTTTGTTTGTGATACTTATCCCAGTATCCATATTTTCGGAGTACATGTATAAAGGAGATTCCCTGGATTCCAAATTTTATATCATTGTCAACTAATCTACATGTGTGGGCAGGCTCTTCTATGTTAAGCATTGGCTGAAGCAGGGTGTTTGATGGTTTGGGGCATGCTTTTGGAGCATAGCTGCTAGGGCTTGGTATTTATTAAAGAACATAATATCTGGCTGTGGATTAGCAAGCAACAGCATTGCAGAAAGTTGTATGTCAGAGGTAGATAATATTTTGGGTTTTGCTTTGTGAATTTTGTAACTCACATTGTTTGAGTATTACAGTACTGTTGTTTCACATATCTCATAAATGCACAAACTAAGGAAAGAAACACATCACTCTTCTACTCTCATCCTCTTAAAGTAGTCACTGTAAAAGAATGTTTTACTTAAAAGTTTTGACATCACAAAATTTTTCTTTAGTATTCAAAGTTATGATTGTTTACAATAAAGATAAGCAATGTATGCTTATTCACATTCTCCAATCTGGATAACGCATACAAGACCAAAGTTCAATCACGTTTCAAATTATTTGAATTTGAACCTCCACAACTCACTTGCACGTTAAAAGTTTTTAAAGCATAGCATTTTAGACTAACATTGCAGCTCACAAGGCCTGTCTGTTTACTTATGATCTGTTGGCACTTAATAAACTTGGGATTGTACATTCTAGGTTCAATTTAAATGATGGTAAAAGAATCATGATTTATTTCAGCATGTTGCAGATAAATGCAATTGCATTACATTGCTGAGGTAACATTTGTTGTGCATGTAAGTCATGTAATCATTAAGGTTAGAATTAAGCATTGTGAAGTGCACATAGGAACAGTGATTGTCAATTCAGATTATATTTAGGAATGAGATAACTGGTTTTCCACATATTCTGTTATTACGTGGTTTAATGGTTGTGTGAGTATCTTATTTTAAGAACTGAAATACCAAAATTACATATAAAGTTTCTACAGTAACATAATACTCACAAGTATCAGATCAGATACATAATGTTCATAAGAATGACATGTAATCTACATAACTATGGATATAGATACTCTAAAACAGAAGTGTCATTTGAAATGCAACTAATGTTACAAACAGCTACTGATGAGCTCAGTGTTACACTGCATAATCACACAGATAGGAAAGTAAAAGTAGAACAGCTGCGTTGTACAAAATTATACATAACGAAGATATTCCATAGGAAGTTGAGATTAAGAAAATAAGTTAAAAACTACACCAGTGTCAAGAGGTAAGCCTGCATTTGAAACTAATACAAGATTCAGTTTATTAAGGTGGTAATACACAGCAAAAATATTACCATATTCAAAAACAGATACTATTTGCGTAAAGAAAATATGACAACTCTGAATGGAAATTTGTTGAGCAGAGAAGCTGATAGACAAATTAACTGACCACATCTATTGACCTGAAAAGCTGATTGACAAATTAAGTGACTACACCAGCTGAGTCATGGTCTTTCTGTAATGTGAAAGTGTTTATAAAATGGCTGTACTGAAACCCATACTGCGAGACTATGGTTCACAGTTTGTACCAGTGAGTGGAATCACAAGTGAGTGGCTCTGGGCATAAAAAGTCATGCACGACACCTTACCATCCAGTGAGTAACGAATCAGAACATTGTGTGAGGGAAACGTTTTGAATGGACAAGACCTACTGTCCAGACAGACACAATGCTCGGAAAAAATATGTTCAGCTATTTGAGGATGTCATCAACGGTATACAAAAGTACGTGTCAGACACCATATATACTGACGAAAGGAGATCTAACATCTGATTTGATTAGGAGGAATCAGCAGAAAGCAGTTTTAATTGAGAATCTAAGCATCATAGGAAAATTTGAAAGCGAGGCGGCATTGAGGAAAAGCAGACGTTATGCAAGAGTAAAGTGTAAAGACAATAGAATTAGAGACTTCGTTCTAGCGACAAGTCATAGAAAACTATGTAGAGAAATCTAAATGTTTTTGTAATTGGTACGGAGACCATTTAGAAACTGAAACAGACCGGTTAAAATGTGAACGAATTAGCTGGAGATAAGTGAGAGACATGGGACAAAAAAACAATACCGAACTACAGAAATATCGCTGAAGGACATACTAGGCGTAAAGACATGTTTGCAGTATTGTTTTGTTAGTTTTTCCGTACGTGTTGCCAATGTTTCATTGTAGTAATGTATGTGTGTAAAAAGGGAGAGGAGTTCTTTAAGATTGGTGCCTGCACAGTAATTACAACACGGCGTGACACAGCATGCTGATTTTTGTTGTGAGCGCCATACGACAGTGTTGGGAATGGAAGGAGTGATTTATATGCTCGGAGAGAATGCTAATTTCGGCAGTAAGCTGTTATTAAAAAAAATGCTTCTGAGTCATATGCTAGCAAGCACAGGTACGAATTTTGAAGTGCGACTTCTTCACGAACTATTAATAAACACTGAAGTTCTCAATGAACTGAACGTATATAGGGTGCTAGTCTCGCGTGTTGGTATGCATGTGAGAGAGTATGATTGTGTGTGTGAGTGTGTGAGTGTGTGTGTGTGTGTGTGTGTGTGTATGAGAGAGAGAGAGAGAGAGAGAGAGAGAGAGAGAGAGAGTGAGGGGGGGGGGGGCTGGGGGGAGAATGGGTGTTATGGGCATAATTCAGACTGTTAACTCTTTCAGATGTGTAAATTTGATCAGTAATAGGTTCATGTAACTACAGTATTTTATCCATCCTCAGCAACTATAGTTGTATATGAAGAAATAATAAGCAACCAGTTGCATAAAAGAAATTTAATTCCTTTACCGGTTTTGGGCACTTAGTGCCCTCCTTCACATGGTTATACCTACGCATTACTTGCGAGTGTCAACAATAAGACGCACACAGCAAAATCTAAATGTCAGAAACTGTCAGAAATGCTAACAAGAATGATGTTAACTGATTAGAATATCCAGAGGGACATGTGATGGAGATTTTCATCATGGATAATTAACACAGTGTCTTTTAGTAGTAGTTGAGAATGTAAGGCAGATTTAAAGTAGACAGGTGGCACAACACTCTCTCATTTTAACACCATTGTGGCACGGCCGACTTCCTTTCCCGTCCTTGCCTGATCCGACGCGACCGATGACCTCGCAGTTTGGTCTCTTCCCACAAACAACCCAACCCAACCCAACACCATTGTCAGTCGTATTAACATCCACATTTTAGCACACAATGTCAGTGTTCCCCAATACTACATTTGTTATGTGTGGTTAATGACTTTTTAAACATGAGGAAATTGTAGGCAGAATGTTTTTGTAACTGCACGTGTAACCTGCAGAGACCTTGTGCCCAGGGATGATAGCGGAGGCGATCGATAACAGAAAATGAGATGAGGTGGGCGCAATAAATGCTCAGTTCAATAACCTGGCCATGACAGTGATTCTGGGAAACAGTGTTCAGTATTATTAACTACAGAGGGACTTCTGGCTGAAAATCTCTTCTCCTTCCACTAGGGATTCGCATAGAATGGTGCTGGTTCACAAAACATTTTACCTGGGCCTGGCGCCTGTCGGCCACGGAGGACGTCCAGATGGCTGCAAGTGGAAGGAGCAAGCATTTAAGAGAGAATGCTGTAAACTGAGGTTCTTCCAAACGGTGGGAAGGTCATAAAACTCTGTGAATATGTTAGAAGCTGGGACGAAGCAGACAGAGCAGGTGTCATACTAGCCTGACTCCAGGATGTCTCCAGGTTCTCTTAGTGAGCGGCAAAAACATATTTTTCATGGGAACGACTGTCTGCGAAGCTTAACAGCCTTCTTAAAAAAAACTGCAAATGGTCGGCCCGGAAAGATTAGATCACTCCATATATGAGGGACAGTGGTCCTGTCTACATAGATATTTTTTGCCTTAACATGGCCATACTTAGCGTGCAAATGACCGAATGATGCCTCGCTGGGCTAAAATTGTATTCTTTCAGACAAGAGGGATTTGGAGTCGCTGATTGGCTCCTCTCAGGATAAACAAAGTCGAGGCTTGATCCCTCAATGTGAGAACACTAGTGCTGTGTCTGGAGTAGCTACCACACCAACAAAACACTCAAGAGAGTACATTCAATGAGTAGTTAGTTTGTGCAATGTGGGGGCGGTTTAGTTTAGCTAATTCGGCTCCCTTACTGAGACTTCGTGGAAAGTGGTTGTGATTCTTTAGGGATTTTCGTCTTCTGGTCCTCCCCAGGTGTAGAATTTCAAGTCTTCCAGTAGTGGGTGAGCCTTGTGGTCCGTATCTTGTGGTTGACTAAGAGCTTGTGGCAGTTTCCAGCTGTACCGACAATGGAACTGCGTATCATCTCGGACATATCAGTGTCATGAAGGTGAACTTATTCGTCCTGACTCGGCTATCTGGGTTTACAATTCCAGCACACACCGTCGTTCCTGTGAGTCAAATTGATTTGGGCAGACCAGCGAACAGGTACACCTCACACTGAAGTCTGCCAGGATTTCAGAACTCTGATGGGAAAGTTCGCCGCGTTTTGTGATAATCGGAACTCCATGCCGCGTGGGGTTCATATTTTCTTGGGACGTGTCAGAACATTACAGCTGCCCCAGCGATCGCTCCTCGCCTACAGCGCACGGTTTTCTGCTTCTGCCTGGATCAAGGTTAAATTGTAAAGTGATGGTTCACAGTCGTAGGGTTGTTACATGATATTCACAGCTCCCTGTTATCAGGTGAACCTTAGTTTGGGATACAGTTGATTCTGTTTGAATAGAATTGGACCTCCCAGTGGATTCATATAATCAAAGTCAGATTGCGTTGTACAAGGGTTTAGTACAGGGGAAACTTTGTATACACTACTGGCCATTAAAATTGCTACACCAAGAAGAAATGCAGATGATAAACGGGTATTCATTGTACAAATATATTAAACTAGCACTGACATGTGATTACATTTTCACGCAATTAGGGTGCATAGATCCTGAGAAATCAGTACCCAGAACATCCACCTCCGACCGTAAGAACGGCCTTGATACGCCTGGGCATTGAGTCAAACAGAGCTTGGATGGCGTGTACAGCTACAGCTGCCCATGCAGCTTCAACACGATACCACAGTTCATCAAGAGTAGTGACTGGCGTATTGTGATGAGCCAGTTGCTCGGCCACCATTGACCAGACGTTTTCAATTGGTGAGAGATCTGGAGAATGTGCTGGACAGGGCAGCAGTCGAACATTTTCTGTATCCAGAAAGGCCATACAGCACCTGCAACATGCGCTCGTGCGTGATCGTGCTGAAATGTAGGGTTTCGTAGGGATCGGATGAAGGGTAGAGCCACGGGTCGTAACACATCTGAAATGTAACGTCCACTGTTCAAAGTGCCGTCAATGCGAATAACAGGTGACCGAGACGTGTAACCGATGGCACCCCATACCATCACGCTGGGTGATACGCCAATATGGCGATGACGAATACCCGCCTCCAATGTGCATTCACCACGATGTCGCCAAGCACGAATGCGACCATCGTGGTGCTCTAAACAGAACTTGGATTAATCAAAAAAAAAATTACGTTTTGCCATTCGTGCACCCAAGTTCCTCGTTGAGTACACCATCGCAGGCGCTCCTGTCTGTGATGCAGTGTCAAGGGTAACCTCAACCTAGGTCTCCGAGCTGATCATCCACGCTGCTCCAAACGTCGTCGAACTGTTCGTGCAGATGGTTGTTGTCTTGCAAACATCCACATCTGTTGACTCAGGGATCGAGACGTGGCTGCACGGTCTGTTACAGCCATACGGACAGGGTGCCGGTCATCTCGACTGCTAGTGATACGAGGCCGTTGGGATCCAGCACGGCGTTCCGTATTACCCACCTGAACCCACCGATTCCACATTCTGCTAACAGTCATAGGATCTCGACCAACGTGAGCAGCAATATCGCGATACGATAAACCATAATCGCGATAGGCTACAATCAGACCTTTATCAACTTCGGAAAGGTGATGGCAGGCATTTCTCCTCCTTACACGAGGCATCACAACAACGTTTCACCAGGCAACGCCGGTCACCTGCTGTTTGTGTATGAGATATCGGTTGGAAACTTTTCTCATGTCAGCATGTTGTAGGGGGCTCTGCAACATCTAAGAATCATAGACACTAGGTACCATCAAGGGAGATGGGTGACCACAGATTGCTTATGGTTCCTCATCATATTAAGGATGGTGAGCCACCCCTAACCATCTGGGAACAACTCTTTATGATGTGTCAGGCGTACAGGTATCTTGTCTAATCCAGAGTAATCAGTGTTCAATAGATGCCATACTCAGCTATGCAAATAGAGCCCTTAAGTTACGTGCAAGCCACACAGCCCTATGAGATCTGCAAAAATCAAGGCAGTGATCTTTGGTGTGAAGCTCTGAAAAGCTAATCATTTGCATATCACAGCATCGTCTCCCTGTCGGTTAAATTTCGCGTCTATAGCACGTCATCTTCGTGGTGTATCAATTTTAATGGACACTAGTGTAGTTTCCACCTAAATATTTGCTTCACTTATCAAACACCAGTTCTTATCTGATTTGTTTGTCACTTCCGTGGAAAATTTATCAGCTAAATGTAGTTACTAAAGGTTTCACAAAACTGGTCATGATTTTGTTAACTTACGTACGCCCGTGTTCTCTCTCATACTTCCTGTACTATTCACTGTTTTTATTTTATTGTTGTGGTTCATGAGTAGCTCCACATTTATGATTAAATGTTGCGACGGCTTGCAGTGTAACTTATATGCAAAGGACTTGAAAGAGCAAATGAACGGAATGGACAGTGTGATAAAAGGAGAACATGAGATGAATATCATCAAAAACAGCAATACGGAGGTAATAGAATGCAGTGGACTAAATCAGGCTATTCTTAGGGAACTAGATTAGGAAACGAAACAATAAAAGTAGCAGTTTATTTTATCTATTTCGACACTAAATAACTGATGAGGCTGAAGTAGACAGGACATAAAATGTAGACTGGCGATGGAAAGAAAAGTGTTTTTGAAGACGAGAAATTTATTAATATCGAAAATAAATTTTAGAGTTAGAAAGTCTTATTTCAAGGTTTTGTCTGGAGTGTAGTGTTGTACAGAAGTGAAACATTCACAATAAACAGTTTAGAAAAGAAGAGAACTGAAGCCATTGAAATGCAGTGTAACAAAATAATTATGAAGATAAGTTGGATAGTTAGCGTAACTAAGGAGCAACTACTGAACAGAACTGGGGAGACGAGAAATTTGTGGCGTAGTCTGACTATGGGATGGTATCACTTGATAGGATACGTTCTGAGAGATCAAGGCTTCGTCGGCTTGGTACTAGATGGAAGTATGGATGGTAGGAAGGCCAAGAAATGAATAGAGTGAGCCGGTACAAATGAAATTATTTTGAAATAGCTATTCAGAGACGAAGAGGCTAGCACAGTGTAGAGCAGTGTGGAGAGCTCGGACTGGAGACCACAACAACACACACAGATTATTTTTATGTTTCCGTATTATCGACATAAATATTAAATAAATTAGGAGAGACATATGTATATCATGGTTTATATATATATATATATATATAGAGAGAGAGAGAGAGAGAGAGAGAGAGAGAGAGAGAGAGAGAGAGTACTTTGGTCCAGTAGGGGAAATTTAATCTTTGTAAATTTTATTGAGATTTAAGGACAGTTGAAAATGAATAGTTTATGGAGGTTATTATTAGCAATGCCACTGGTTTTTTAGAAAAAGAAGTAATTTTAATTGTGGTAATTGGTGGATAATGTAATGTGCAGAGGGGAGATAAAATATTGAGACAGTGGAAGCAGTTTTTCACGTCCACATATGAGTAAAACAAACAAGTTGGCATAAACTTATCACACATCACTGTTGCAGCGAATTATCAAATTTTAAAAGGATACCAAGAGTTTTTCATAATACTCAACGTAAAAGAGAAGATACAGGCACGCAAGATTCAGCTAGCTGATCTAAACAGAAGACCCAAAGTCTAAGGTTATCAGACATCTAAAAGAAGAGAATCGTGGGAAATTCCCTCACAAAACACGAGTATACCATGCATTAAGAGAGACTGTGTGTGAATGAGATGTAGACATTATCTTGATTAAGAAATGGGGAGACTGTGGAGTTGAAGTGTGAAAATTATTATCACAGTGACAGTTTATCAATTTTCTATGTTTGAGAAAGCGCACAGTGAAAGAATTAACTGTTGCAAAATCATTAATGTGAGGACCGAAGCAGCCATTACTCAGAAATCCAATGTTGATAAACAGACGCTACGGTACGTAATTCAGTCTTTAGATGGTCGTCCGCTGTTGTTCTTAGAACTGTGTGAATATTTAATCAGCCCATAGAAATCACTTCGCCATACCTAACTCAAAATGTTTCATGCTCTCACATGTTCTCACATCAATTTTTGTAGTAGCTGTTTGAAAGAAGATAGTTTTCTTATAATTTGCAACGTTGCAGTTGAGGATTCATTGCTATCTTTACAGTTTTCTACGACATGAAGGAACGCCGACCTCATTACATGACCCACGACTGTCGCCTGCCGCGGCAGTTACAACTCAGGTGAGATTAGCATTAATACACCTTTAGGTAGCCATCTTATCAACAAGTCTGCGAATGTTTACAAAGCAACTGAACAATTCACAGCAGAATTAATGTAGATATCAGCAAAAGACGTTGAATTAGCGTCGGTTATTCCTAAAAAATAACAAAACTCAATGGATTCTATTCCACAATCAAACACAGACATTCACTTGCAGTCGAGTATTTCGCATTATCCTTTAACTCTAGTAAAGGAATTCAGTTGTCTTGGAAGAGAAATAGAAATTCAGTTTCATTTTGTCCAGTATCAGTTTATAATTCATTTTGAGAAAGAGGTATAAATACAGCTTCGTTATATCCAGTATCACTTTATAATTCAACCTTGTGTTGGTGATTAATGAGAGTGCGACATTGTGCCAATATCTAAAAAAACAGGACTTGACGTACACAAAAACGTACACAGTAACAGTATTCTTGCAAAGTCCAATGCATATTACAGTTTCTGGTCTCAAATGGCTCTGAGCACTATGGGACTCAACTGCTGAGGTCATCAGTCCCCTAGAACTTACAACTACTTCAACCTAACTAACCTAAGAGTATCACACACATCGATGCCCGAGACAGGATTCGAACCTGCGACCGTAGCGGTCGCGCGGTTCCAGACTGTAGCGCCTAGAACCGCTCGGCCACCTCAGCCGGCCTACATTTTCTGTCGGGTTATCTTTGTGTGCATACAGATCGTACAGCACACTCAGTAATGCATTGTCAGGCAAAATGATGGTGAGGTCCTGCAGAGAGTGTCTATGCTGTTCATTTTTCAAACACAAACTACAACCAGCTTAGGCACGTAGAGTGCAAGCTGTTACTGATTTGTTTGACTGATGGGGCTGATAAGTGCTATACCGCCTACTGCACTCCCCTGACTTAAAACCTCGTGAGTTCAACTCGATTTTTAAACTGAAGGAAACACCTCACGGCATTCGTTTCAGAACTGCTACAAATTCGTCGGGAAATAGACCGCACCGCTCGAACTGTCAACACAACTGGCACTGCTAGGAGTACCCTAGGACTTCCTCATCGTTGGCAACGGGTTATACATAATGCTGGTGACTACTTTCAAGGTCAGTGAAACTTTGAAACACGTATATATTTTGTACGAGATGCAAATAAGTATTTGCCACTATTAAAGTTCCAACCCACGTATTTTGAAGAACCAGTAGCAAAAGTGTGATTAATAATTCGAGACTGTTTACAGACAGTGAGAACAGCCCCATTATTTTGTGAGTCCTAGCTGTGTACATGATACAAGTTACAAATGTACCACAGTGATAGTCGAACGTTGTTCAGACAGGCCTGCTAATGGGGTTAATTACAATCATTTTAACAAACACAGTAGAAACCAGATTTCATTCGAATTACCTAAACTACAGATTAGGGTTGAGTCGTGCGGTAGTTCTCATCATATGATAGTTACAGTGTCACAGCTATATATTCTATTAAAGTTAGTAATCGATGGTACGATGGCTTATAGATTTGTATTCATGTCTTCGGTGATGGTACACAAGCTACATGCGCTATACGGAATGGAACTGGTACAGCACTATGACGTACGTGACGGTAATGCTGATGACTGAGACGAGCAGCGACCTGTCAACATAGAAGAACCCGGCAGCGGAGAAGCGCAATGGCGGAACCTCCAGCGAACACTCTGCGAAGAGACTGCGGACCTCATAAGCGCCGCTGGATGCTGCAGCGCAGGTCTCCGCGACCACCAAGAGGCGCAACAGGGAGTAACATATTAAAATCGTACTTATTGTGAAGATGCGCATCTCGTACCCCATTGGAGCAAAGCTAAGGGAAAGGTCGATGCTGTACAACAGGGTGGTGATGTTGGCAGCCACATCGCAGGCGACGGAGAGCCCGAAGTGGTCCTGCAGTTGCCGCATTTCCCTCAGCACCGCCATGTACTGCGTGCGGAGGTTCGAGGTGGACGTGAAAGTCTCACGTGCAGCTTCCATGTCTGTAAGAAAGTAAATGGTTTGTTTTGAGGCCAGCAAAAATACAAAATCATCGGGCAAGAAATGGAGGGCGTCGTCCCATTCGTAATGGTTAACAGTATTGTATTATAAGTGGCGTTCAAAAAGAAACGAGCCGGAGGCATAATTACAGAAACCAGTACCTGTATGTTAGAAGTATTGACCCTGGCAGTTCAGACACTTGTCGCACTGTGAGGCAAGCCGGTGAATGACTGTCTCATAAAATTACCGGGGCTGCGGTGTCAACCAGTTCCGCACGTACAGCTGGACGTCGACGTCCGCGGTGAATTGTTTGTCCCTCAGAGGCTTTTTAAGTGGACCAAAAATGACGTAATCACAGGGAGAGAGGTCCGGACTGTATGGAGGGTGGCCGAGAACCATTTGAATTTCTGCTGGAGTGCCGTGACTGTGTTAGCCGTATGAGACTTTGCATTGTTGTCGAGCAGAATGACTTCATAGGTAAGATTGCTTGGTCGCTTTGATTTGATGGTTTGGCGACGGGTGGTCAAGGTTTGCCAGTAACGTTGCACATTCACTGTTGCCTCGTGCTGCAGGAAGTGAATCAGAAGGGGGCCATCTTGGTCAAAGAAGAACGTCAGCATAACATTCCCCGCGGTCGTGTGGATGGCCTTGGCTGTTTTTGATGGTGGTGTCCCTGGATGCTTTCACGGGAGACTTTATCGTTTTGATTCTGGTTCGAAATGATGACACCAAGACTCATCTCTAGCCACCACTCGTGCCAGGAACCCATTCCCTTCCCGAGCATAGAGCTGCAGGTGAGCAAGACAATGGGCCATTCGACATCCTTCCTGGTGTGGTTGAAGACTGTGCACATACTTTGCGCATGTGCAGTCGTTTCGTCATGATGGTGTGAACACTTCCGACGCTCAATCCAACCATGGCGGCTATGGCTTTCACTGTCACTCGGCGGTCCTGGGTAATAAGTGCATCCACTAGCTGGACGATGTCATTGGTAATGCATCACCGGCTAACAACACGCGTCCTTCCCTGAAGCGCTTGTGCCATGCCTTGACCCTTCCAAGGGACATGCAGTGTTCGCCGTACACTTGTGACCTACTCCTTCCGCTGTAAGAAAACGAACAACACCTCTCTGCTCTTCTTTTGACGTCTCCATGTCACCGATTGCAATACAACTGGCAGCGTTGGACGATTGATGGATGCTGCTGCTAGCTCTGTATAGTCACGTGACGTGCAAGCGTGCCCTCTAACGACGGGTTGTGAACTTCCACGCTCTGGTCGGAACCTTACCTCGTTACACAAGCCACGATATTACCTTCCTGTCACCAGTTTGCGCATTCCAGACTCCGACTCGTTTCTCTTTGAACGCCGCGTATAAAATGACTCTAAACACTATGGAACTTAACATCTGAGGTCATCAGTCCCCTAGACTTAGAACTACTTAAACATAACCAACCTAAGGCGACACATCCATGCCCGAGGCAGGATTCGAACCTGCGACCGTAGCAGCAGCGCGGTTCCGGACTGAAGCGACTAGAACCACTCGGCCACAGCGGCCGGCAACACCGCTTATAGATTGGTGCTTAAGTTAGTAGCGCATTTGTTGTGCATTTTGGTATTCCGGTTGCTATTGGTTAATTTATCGACTGTCATTTTTTAGTTTTAGTTTATAGTTCCTATTTGAGTGTAGGTATTGTTATTTTGTCATTTAGAGATGGTGAGTGGAGCTGTGGACGCTAGAAAATGTAGTATCAAACAGAGATGTAGGAACATTTACGAGATTTTCCTATGTTTGAGTTCAGCATAGTGGCGACAGCAGCGGAGGCAAGCCAGAAACATTTGCGCCTTGTATGGGAATAATACCACTGGATAAGGTAAGGCAAGAAAACGGTTTTCTCGTTTAAGGAGAATCATTTGGACCTTAGTGACTCTCCACATTCAGGAAGACTGGCGATAAGTAGTTAGTATCGATGCGCATCAGAGAGGTTTGCCCGCGTCTGTCAATGATGATAACACCTGTGAGTGGTGTGTACGTTAGTTAGCTGGCGACGGGCAATGGAAGCAGTCGCTTCTGTGGGTGACGACCTCATGGACCCACCGATCTGAAGATCAACACGATGTCGAATGCGGTGTGCTGTGTGAAGAGGAAGCCTCGGTGGCAGTCACGAAGTGCAATTTGGTTGATGCGGCAGAACCCTGGCACAACCTCCTACGAGCCGAGGACAGCGGATGATATACTAAGTTATGTATCTTTCACTGTCCAGTTGAAGGCTGGTTACGAGGTTCAGAGGCTTTCCATGGTTCTTCGTTGGTTTATCTCCTCCATTACGGTTTAGTAACAGTCTTACTGTTGAGTGTCCAAAAAATGTTATTTCAACGGGCAGTACAAAACAGTATCGGTTTGAGAGTAACTGCAATATTGTATTAGCGCTTGTAAATAGCATGTAAATACAGGGTCCGTCAAGAAGAATCATCTGATAAAAAAAAATAACTAATGTGTTATTTGAGATATGTGCTTGAACAACGTACTGTTGGAAAGAGTAAACTCTCGAGTTTTACATGGTTCGCGCTAGGTAGCAGCAGTGTGTACTCACTTCAGTTCTACTAAAAGTGGTCGCGGGACAACAGAAAGCGTTATGCGCATTGCTGGTCAGTAATAGCTGTTCAGAGTGACTTTTGTACTAAGTATGATGTGGATCCTCCTACAGCAGAGAGCATTACACGATGGTAAGAAAAGTTCCGAGAAACAGGTTGTTTGTGTAAAGAGAAATCGCTGGGCCGTCCCTGAGTGTCTGACACGGACGTCGAACGAATCCGCAGAAATCCGTTGGCCGTGCAACTCGACAGCTCATCATGCCCCGACGTCCGTCTTGAGTGTGTTACGTCGACGTTTACACATGAAACCATAAGGAATTCAGCTATTGGAAGCTCTCTGTGAAGGTGAAAACAACAACTTCTGAACTTACGTATTTTCGTTCTGGGCAAGATGGGGGATCACAGTTCTATTCCACACTTAGTGTTTAGTGAGGAGGCAACATTCCATTTAAATAGGAAGATAAACTGTCATATTGTGAGACGGAACAACCACATGAAGTTGTACAATATGTTAGGAATTCTCAAAGCTTTAATGTATTTTGTGCAGTTTCACGGGATAATGGGTGTTATCCATTTTTCTTTGCCTAGAACACTGTGCAGTAAGCACATCATCTCGATATGCTTGAGAACTTTCTTTTTCCACGGTTGACGACTGATTCGAACGACTTCATTTACCAACTGGGGAGCACCGCCACACTGGCATCTGGAAGTACCGGAATTTTTAAATCAAAGGATTACTGAACGGCGGATCGGTCGCACTGGACCAAATGATTCAGCCCTACCTTTCCTACGTCAAGGTCGCTGGACCTGACTGTATGTGATTATTTCGTGTGGGGTTTTATAAAAGGCTCTGTTTGTGTGCCTCCGTTACCAATTGCAATGAATGAACTGAGACATTGCATAACAGCTGCTGTGGAAACTGTAATTCAAGACATGCTCACTGCATTGTGGGAACAATTTGAATACCGCGTTGACAATTTCCGCGCATCTCAAGGGGGGCATACTGAACACCTCTGAAAAGGTAAAAAAGATCGGATGATTCTTTTTTATGGACCCTGTATATTTGAACATTTTGGCAAATTAAAGAATAGATGTCACAGTGTGTTACTGTCTGAATATTTCATCTGAATGGCCAGAATAAGGCTGAATGTGTTTTGAGAGTAACTGCCACAGTGTGTTAGCGTAGGTAAATATATTTAAACATTTCTTCCAAGTTAAAGATTAGATGTTACAATGTACTAGTGGCCGAAAACGACATCTGATTAGCACAGTATAAAACTGTGTCTGTTCAGAGACTAATTGCCATAGTGCGTTAGAGCAAGTCAAAGCACCTGAACACTTGTTTCGAGTTAAAGTATAACAGTCACAATGTGTTAATGGCGGAAAAGTTCATTAGAACGGCTAGCATAAACCGTTTCTATTTGTCAGTAGTTGTCGCTGGGTGTTATCACCGGTAATCGCATCTGAATATGTATCTCTAGTTAAAGAATACGTGCTGCTATCCGTTCTACTTTGCTCTCGTAAATGGTGTTGAATTTTGCTTCTTGTCGAAGTATGTCATACTTCGTTAATGGTCGGACAGTTTCCACGGGATGGGTACAGCAGTTCATTTTTTGAAGGCAACTGTTCCAGTGACTTGCTGCCTGTAAAATCATTGGAAGTTCAATACATTCTTTTCAAGAAAGAGTAATTACTGGTGTGGGCCAGTACCCGTAAATTGCACCTTCAGGAAAGTGTTAATATTTTTAAGTGTTTAATGTTCAATGTATGTTGTTCAACAAAGAGTATTTGCTACAGTGGGGTAGTCCCCGTTGTTCTATAGTTGGTGGGCTAGAGCCCATATGTTTATTATTATTCAGTACATTTCAATTTTAACAAAGTAATTGCTGCAGGGGAGTAGTCCACATAAATTTCATTTTTGGGAAACTTTTTAAACTAACTGTTGCTCAGTGACAAATTGTTTGTAACTTCGTTTGATAATAAATGGTTGTTCTTAGATTCCAAGGACTTTCAGTCCAGGACCTTTTATCCTAGGTTACCAGCTCTCTGGTACTTCCGTCTTTTCACCCTGGGTGCAAAGATGATATCAAAGACCTTTAGGGTTTTATGAAGATCGTTTAAACGCATCATTCCAAAATGATTCGCTCCAGTGAACTGCGATCATCCCACTGTTGAGCGATGTTTGCTTGCAGTGGGGTAGGTTAGAAAATCAGGTGTAATGGTACGGCTTGTTCTAAGCCAAAATCATGAAAATCAACAGGAGGCCACATTTGCATTTCTGCTTGCTCGTCATCAACGGGCTCATGAGCAACACCAACTATTGAAACTTCCTGGCAGATTAAAACTGTGTGCCGGACCGATATTCGAACTCGGGACTTTTGCCTTTCGCGGGAAAGTGCTCTACCAACTGAGCTACCAAAGCACGACTCACGCCCCGTTCTCACAGCTTTACTTCTGCCAGTACCACGCCTCCTACCTTCCAAACCTTACAGAAGCTCTCCTGCGAACTTTACAGAAGCAGGAGAGCTTCTGTAAAGTTTGGAAGGTAGGGGGCAAGGTACTGGCAGAAGTAAAGCTGTGAGAACGGAGCGTGAGTCGTGCTTGGGCAGCTCAGTTGGTAGAGCACTTACCCGTAAAGGCAAAGGTCCCGAGTTCAAGTCTCGGTTCGGCACACAGTTTTAATCTGCCGGGAAGTTTCATATCAGCGCACACTCCACTGCAGAATGAAAATCTCATTCTGGAAACATCTCCCAGGCAGTGGCTAAGCCATGTCTCCGCAATATCCTTTCTTTCATGAGTGCTAGTTCTGCCAGGTTCGCAGGAGAGATTCTGTAAAGTTTGCAAGGTAGGAGGCGAGGTACTGGCAGAAGTAAAGCTGTGAGAACGGGGTGTGAGTCGTGTTTGGATAGCTCAGTTGGTAGAGCACTTGCCTGCGAAAGGCAAAGTTCCCGAGTTCGAGTCTCGGTCCGGCACACAGTTATAATCTGCCAGGAAGTTTCGTATCAGCGCACACTCCGCTGCAGAGTGAAAATCTCATTCTGGGAACACCAACTATTCCTATTCTTTATCGTTACTTGTGACGAGAAACGGTGTCCTTGTGCTAACAGAAGGAAAAGAAAGGAATCGTTGAGCCCAAACAAATCAGGAACTGCCCCTACCTGGGCGCGTCCACAAAATGTAATGTTACGCATCTGGTGTATCAGCGATGGTGTGGTGTACTACGAATTGCTTCCCAGAGATGCAGCTATCACTGCTGACGTTTACTGTCAGCAAGTGAGACGTCTTGTAGACGCAGTTGAAGAACAACGACCAGGAAGATTGCGTTAAGTGATGATACTGCATAATTGCGCCCGCCCCATTCTACTAGATTGGCAAAAAGGACTATGCAGGAGTAATTCCTCACCCACCTTGATCTGTGGCATCAGATTTTCACCTTTTTCCGCTGTCTATCGAACAAACTTCAAGAAACTTCATTCCCCGGTTAGTATGCCCTCTGAACATGGCTCGAAACCATGTGATTTCTATAGTCGCAGTACTGAAAAGCTATCCCAGCGTCAGCAGACATCCAAATAGAGGAGGAGAATATATTATTGATGACTAGATTCTCCGTTATGTGTATGTGTTGTGTTTATTAAACTTATGGAAGAATGTTACGAACTTACGCTCCTACTCGATCTCTAAAGGAAGGTCCATAGCTTTCATCCACCAACTGAGCTTTTGCCTTCGTAGGTATTTCGCTCACCTCAAATTCAATTTCATTGTAGTCATTATTATGTACCCCACACTAGTTATATGATTCAAATGTCTCTGAGCACTATGGGAATCTCAGGTCATCAGTCACCTAGAACTTAGAACTACTTAAACGTAACTGACCTAAGGACATCACACACATCCATGCCCGAGGCAGGATTGAAGCTCTTAGTTTTTGAATGCTTTTCGTACTTGATCAGTGCCGTAAGTGAAAATACTTTCCGTTATACAAACCAATGAGGTTCACCTTTGAAAATGTATTTAGTATACAAAAATCACTTCAAACTATTATTACTTCTGCAGTCTCTTTTTTTCTCTCTGTCTAATTACTGTCTTGAACTGCGATCAACACAAAAATTCATCAGGATCTGAGACAACTTTTTTATTTGTAGAATTTTCTTTTTAGAAGCGTTTTTGTATAATATTTTACTCCTATTTTGAAGTTTTTGGAGTTAATCTACATTAAAGGCAAACGGTATATAAACAGCAACGCTATGATTAAATGGAGGACAGTTACGGTAAACATATTTCTTCCTTCCTGGGACCTGAATACATCAATTAGATCTGTTGAAAACAGTTTTACGTACAACGACCCTCGTTGTCTAAGTTCTCTTTTAATTCTGAATTTTTCACTATCCGATTTGTTTTATAACAGAAGTTGCTGAAAAAATAATTACGTGACATTCATCATTATTCTTACATAGGAAGAATAACCATGCTATGTTTCTGAAAGACTGTCGTACAGATTTGTTGAAACTGTGTCAGAAGTTTTCTCAAAGTTACTAATCGTAGACAAGGTGGCCGTCAGTACACGTTGTTCCATTCTATGATTTTGTTTATATCTTGTAAATATTTCTAGCTATGTGTACTATAACGTTCTTTATTATTATTGTGGATGCTGCATGTAGCTGTAGTGTAACCGTAGAAGGACTAGCATTCTACAAAAGGTGATGAAGATGACCCGTAACCAATTACAAGACTTAAAACGATTGCTACCTACCTTTCTGAAGAAACAATACTGTGGAAAATCTCTGTGGACGTAACCGATTCGGTATCTGATTCTTCAGTGTGTCGATGCTCCGCTTCACGTCGTCGACCAAGGACACGAACTGGTACAACCAGACTACTGTGTGGACTACAAGAAACACCTCCAAAATGGTGTATCCATGCATGCATGCTGCTTGCGTGGGGGCCCAGGGTACGCTGACAGCTAAGATCCAAACAGTAAATAGCAAAACGGCCAATGCAAAACAGCTAGCGCCATGTTTCGTGCACGAAGTGCCAGATCTGGGTCCAGCTCTCATTTTGGGAAATGAGCAAGCATTTTTTGTAATTCCGCATCCTGTGCGTATGCTCTTACATAGTAATAATACTGACGTCAGTTGCGCCATTTCCATATCCAAACAGGCAATTAGTTTATGAAGAGGAGATGTTGAATGACAGTTCAGAATGTCATTCATGGAGGAAATATTTCCACAACAGAAGACTATGAGCCACACGAAAGATAGAAAAGACCTAGAAGCTCTTTTGTGGCGATGTCTGCAGCGCAGAGGGATAAGGCCAAATGCTCTCCACAGTAGCAGGCTCCAGCGTTGATGAAACTCTCGTAATCTGTCTGATGTTTTCTTTCTCCACGCACGTCTGCATACAGGTATATCTTTTGGTAACTTATACGCTCCCGTCTGCATGTCGGTAAGAAGCACAACTGCGCTCTGATAAAAGTATTACTTCAGAACAGACCTGTAAGACGATGAATGCAAATCGTTATTTCCTGTTTCGTAATGCGTTTACCACATAAGTACTATCGAAGCGAAATGCTGCGTCGATTTATACTTGTCTCCTGTTGTTCCCCTGAGTAATCTTATTTATGGCTGTTTTCATCTTTCTGAGGCATTAGAGAGGACAGAATATTCTAGTCGAGATGCATTATGTAAGAAATGTTCGAGTGGAGAAAAATTAACAGCTCTGACATTTGTCAACAGTGGCGTGTGTCGGACACTATCTCTGTAGCTGGTGCCAGAGAAATTCCAATCGATAGTTAGATAAATAACGAAACTGTCTGGAAAGAGAGGCGAGTGCTGTGAGAATGGTAATTATGCAAGAGGTGAGCGGAACTAATGACTACACAGCACTTTACACGAAGGAAAATAATAAAATAACTCACTGCATACAATTTTGTTGTCAGACTGCTAAAGCCATCACTAAAATATGAGTACCGTGATGAAAAGGCAACACTGTATAAGGCTGACAAGATGAAAATGTAGCCGAAGGTCTAGCTCATCATTAAGATGTTAAAATACTAAAGGACAACGGAACTGGAAAAAAAACTTTTGATGGAAGGTTCATGGTCAGGTGTCACTTGTTGGAAATGAAATGATGATGAAATCACAGGCTTCTGAAATAAGAAAATCTGATCTGTGAAGCTTTCTCTACGAAATTGCTGATTTCCAAGTGCACATTGTTGATAATTAAAAATGGAACACTAGGAAGAATAGAAAACAACAGATTGTTCTTCCAGGGGGTATGCTAGTAGTGAATGAATAAGATTACTGGCGCAAATTAAGATCATCCATTGCCCCTCCGAAGTCAAGGTCAATGCCAAGGTCATCAATGTTCCTTCCACCTCCGCCCTTGCCTCTCACTCCCTCAATCGAAAAAGGCAGGCCTAGCCCATTTATGCTGCAACTGCACTTCAGCATGCAGGACCATCTTTATAAGCATATTTACTTTGTTAAAATAATGAACTTGGATTATTGCAATAATGACTGAGGTTTTGGTTGCGGTGGGAGTAGCGGTAGCGTGACATCATGTCCACTTAATCTTTCCCACCTGGGTTTCAAGAAGTAGGTATTTTGTTTAAACAGTTATGCTGTAGCAGGGATGGCAACGATTTTGTTATTTATTTATACAAACAGTTACACTGCATCATGTCTTACCCACATGATACAGGAGGTAAAGCAGGCTGGGACGGGATAAACGTCATACTGTCAGTAGAAGAAGTCAATACCAGGCAGTACAGCTATGGGCCACCACACTTAACTTGACACAGCAACAGTAGCAGCAGCAAGAGGGCACAGCCCGTGGTACCGCCGACAGGGGCAGGCTGGGACGTCAGCACAGTGGCAGACACTTTGTCAGTGTATTAGCAGGCCAGAGATCAACACCAGCAGCATCAGAGACTGATGATTGTAAATAAATAGTAATAGGTTTTTGCTTCCATGAGCTGTGTTCTTGTGCTGCAACTACATCCCTCTCTGATAGAGAGTCACCACCCACACCAAATCATTCTAGGCACACTGTCAGAAGAACTAATGAAGATGAAAATGGACAACGAATGGAGGGCAGCAGCCTGCTCCGTTGTTCTGAATTGAGGTCATTCTAGCCATTACACAGGTGAGAAAAAAATCGCAACACAAAAAAAAAAAAATTAATGTAGAGAAAAGAAATATCAGGAATAGATTTGTGGAGGTAATATATGTAACAGATTACCATTACAAGATAACAAGTTAATGTAAGTGGACCGTGAATTTACTTTCAAAATTTTTCTTAAAGAATTTACTTTATTCACTAGCGATTCATCAAGAACATTAACACATTTAATCACACTAGGTGAGCGCGAAAGTAGTAACTGATGAAAATGAAATTACCTTTAACAAATGGGAATTTTATTCATAAAAGCTTTTTCAAAAACAGATTTAAAATTAATAAGCAGGAAAGCACCCTCGAAATATCAAGTTACAATTTTATTTAGAGGCAGAAAGAACAATATCGACAGTATGAGCCTTCGGGCAGAGAAGCTTGCCGCTCCCTTTCAACACGGCCGTAGTCACGACCGCTCACAACAACCTCTGAAAGACTACACTGGTGCAAATCTGCAACACACCAGATTACTTTAAACCAAAAATTTTAACAACTCACACAAACACATTAACTATGCACCCCGTAAGAGGGATGGAAATGGTACAAACACTCACACTAAGAAATTATTTGCCACCGGAAGTGCAATTTGTTTTTAAAAGGACTCTTACGGTGGAAGGGAGGCAACTTTATAAAAATGACTATTTAAATAAAACCCATAAAATTCAGACTTACATAAAATGTACAACATGCTCTACATTACACATATACCGCCTCGCAAGATGATAGGCAAGATAAAAACATATTTCAGGAATTCGGCCTTTACGCCTTAATTCTATAAATTCGTTAACACCGAATCCGACAAACATGGCAGAGGCAGCTATTAACGTAATCAGATTGACAGGGGGATTACTGAACAACCCCAACCGCAGATTGCTCTAACCCTCCCCAACTCAACAAGGGAAAAATTGACCACCCTATTCACAAATAACCACCTTCCCGCGGGTGGGCAAACGGAGCAGATGGTGGGACGACCCCAAAACAAAGCGGTTGGTGACCTCACCAAGATAACAATTAGAATTTAACAAGTAAATGAAACAACGTATCCCCAATCACTTAACTTCTAATAATCTGCGATTTCTGGCGAAGACCTGGCGCAGCACCCCCAACGCTCTCCCGAACCGTCCGCTGCCAGCCGCTTCAACGGACGCAAGAAGGCGCGCCGATCTCCCGTCTCACGGCGTCGCAGCTCGCCCCGGCCAGTCCGATGTCGTGGTTTCACTCCTGTTGCTCTCGTGTCAACCGCGAAGCCACTCCCCTTTCTATACGGCGAGGCCCACTGGACTCACGTGGGGATCTCACATGCGCTGACGCTCAAGGCGGACAAGCCATCTCGTGTCTCAGTGTGCGACCGACCAACCGACCGATCCAACCGCCAATGACCGTTGCCCGAGCTACTCGAGCAGACTGGCGGCTTAACGCGCAGACTCAAATGCGAACGAGAGACAGACAAGCATCTGGTGAAGCGAGACTGACCTAGCCTCACCCCGACTAACGAAGTACCGAGTTGATAACGCCCCTTAAATGCACGTGAACAGGCAACCTTTCCGCTTTCCCACCAGAAAGAGGCACCAAAGCTGCGACTGGCACAGCGGCGCCACCGCCAGAAACGGAGGACCACTGCTTCACACAACGCGCTGCGGCGCGCTCTTCAAAACAGCAATTTTTTTACCACGGCTCAGTAAGTGCAAGATAAGCTAATGCGAAAGTGAAATATTGGTACATTAGTAGCTGGTGTAACCACCAGAATGTTGAATGCAAGCATGCAAACTTGTGTGTATTTCGTAGTACAAGTGCTGAATGCCAGTTTGTGGGATGGAGTTCCACGCATGTGCACTTGGTCGCTCGTTACAGTTAATGCTGATTGTCCATAATGCTGGTTTGTTATCCTATGATGTCCCATACGCGCTCGATTAGAGACAGATCTAGCGATCAAGCAGTCCAAGGTACATTTCGATACTCTGCAGAGCATGGTGGGTAACAACAGCCGTATGTGGGCGAGAGTTATCCTGTTGGAAAAAGCCCTCGGAAATTATGTTCATGAATGGCAGCGTAACAAGTAGAATCATCAGACTAACATACAAATTTGCAGTCAGTGTCTCCTCTTAGTTGTGCCTGTGAGCATGATAACTTTATTCCACAGAGGTAAAACTCTCACATGGCACTCTGTTAGCTGGGTTAGTTTTACTGGATGAGGCTAAATGAAACAGGGATTTCACATCAGTCTATGCAATGCTGTGACTGTCTGTCAGTTCAGCTGCACTGAGGATGCAAGTATCACATCTAGAGGGACAAAACAAGGAGGACATGGAGAGACTGTTGGAAGAATACATTTATTTATTTGATCCCCGTGGATCACAGACCACAGAAAAAGTAATTGGGCCACTCTAGTGGTCAGTGTGCAAAAGGAATCATCAGATGACAGTGAAAGCATGCAGGTTTTGTTACATGTGTGGTTATTATTAAAAACGAACAGTTACAGATGCGTACCTTGCCCCTAATACAACAGAGACATAGACAATTTAGGCCATTGTCATTATTTTGCATCCACGACCCAAGAAGTGGGTACTATCAATTAGAAATAGTTCTGGACCGAAAACCATATGCAGTTCAATGCGATCATTATCAGCATTGTTTTATGTCACTAGGACTGATAAACATGATAACAACTTCCGTACATGTTTTACATGGGTGTCATAGTAATTTAAACCAAAGTAATGAGTGGTCTAATTGCGTGACATCATTGTGCTCTCCAACGATATGCAAGGGCATATAGTGAATTTACGCGAAAACTAAGATAGTTGGGTGGGGTATGACTAACACAAAGCCTGGAAAAGAGCAATTTTGCATATATGGAACTGTTGCTTGGGCCATATTGGCGGTTTATGCACTGACCTTTGACTTGTTGGTGCCCTGAGAAACTGCCTGACAGCTCCTACAGAAAGTTAATTGTAGTCATATCTGGGATTGGCTAATTTCAATAGAAAAGTTATTACAAAATTCGCTGAAATTGTGAGAACCTTCACACACTTATTAAAGAATATAATAAACTTTAAATGGTCTCTGGGTTGTGAAAATGGCTCTGAACACTATGGGACTTAACTGTTGTGGTCATCAGTCCCCTAGAACTTAGAACTACTTAAACCTAACTACTTAAACCTAACTAACCTAAGGACATCACACACATCCATGCCCAAGGCAGGATTCGAACCTGCGACCGTAGCGGTCACGCGGTTCCAGATTGTAGCGCCTAGAACCGCACGGCCACTCCGGCCGGCTCTTGGATTGTGAAACAGCAATTGTAAACTTAAAAGACGTATTGAACACTAATCCAGTTCTTGCTATTACAACTGTCATGCGATTCCAGCAAACGATTGGCCTTGGGTTGCATTTTACGCCAGGAGGTAGGCGGACGAGAATATCCAACAGCAAATGTGGTAGGGGAACTCAATAAGACAGAGGAAAGTTATTTGTTTACTAAAAAGGAAATGCTAGCATTAACATTTCTGCTGTTATTTGTACAGTTGATGCTTCAAGATAATACCTGTTCACACAGCATTGATATGTCTACTGAGACCCAACAAGAATTAGGAGTAAGTGAATTCGAATGTGAGTTAATAAATTGAGCATGTGAATCACATGGGAATACAGAAACACTTGCAAAATATGTACTTGAGAATGCAGAATTAATGGCAGGAAAATCAGGGTGCTGATCCAGAATGTTGGCAGTTCACGAAGGAACCACAGATCAGAATAGAGGACCGGCAGCTGCATACAAGACGTAGTTGGCCTATAGGTGTATGAAATGAGATAATGAGGCAGGCTCATGACAGTTCTAGCAGAAAACAGTCGCTGTCGAGTCACGTAATGCACAGTTGCACATACCGACTAGTGAAAGTCACACAAAAGAGATGTCGATTGCTACACGAAAAAATTATGTTCCATGCATGCAATGAGTGTAGCTCTGTCGTCAAGAAATTACATTACAGAGATTACCAGAAGCAGATAAATCACTTCCAATATATTCCATAGACAAACTTGGACCAATATGCTCATACACTAGCAGGGAACCATTAAGCGCTAATGATAATTTCTCATTCTTCATGTTTATTGTACATGATAGCCAAACTTAACCAGTTGGCAGAAACAGTGGCACAAGCGATGATTAATCAGTAGATATTAAAGTTTGAAACATCTGAGACAATGTGAACCTAGGAATACATTTTATTTCAGATTGGATAAAACAGTTGCATCGATTATTACGCACTAAGAAACTCAAGAGTATTGCTTTACACCAGCAGGCAAACAGACGAAATGAGAAAGTCTATTGGCAATACGAGAAATGTTGAGTTACCGTTTTAACAGCCATCACAGATCTTGAGATGCCCTGCTCCCTTATGCAGTAGTCGTATATAAAACAAAAATCTTGAGTATATGTTGCATGTAGTCGTTTTCAATCAGAAGCTGCCGACTCCTTTCGAGTTATGAAAGTGCCTTCAGGTAAAGATATATCATCAGCTTTAATTTTTTTAAGGATAAGAAATGCTTGATGACTAGTTACAGAAATGAACACTAAGAGCTTGGGACAACAGGAAGATAGAAATAATTAAAAAGCAGCATTACCAAGGTGTTATGTTAGAGAATGGGCGATTTGTGATCAGCCCTTATGTGACGAAAGGAAACACTAAAAGTCTGTTGCACATTGACAACGAACCTACCAAGTAGCTGACATGATGTCACCTGCTAATATTAAATTAACACACATCACAGCAGTAGTGTACAAAGGCTGTGCTCTAGATCCGAGGACCCATTTCGAGCAACAACTTCAGAAGGGTGGAGTGGGATGGATGGAAAAAAGGAAGAGAATGTTAAGACCAAGCAAAACAAACAGTAATCTCATACGGTTTTTCCAAGCCACCCATATATCATAACGTCACGAAAAGGATTCCAAAATGAGGGCACAATGTGTATACGAATTTTGTGTATTTACTCTCTATGCAGGAATTATTGTGCTTCCGGGTCAGGCCAGTCTCCATCTACTCTACACAAGATATACAGACTCCATTCAGGTTATAGAAGTTCTCCCTGTTCTGCTGTCAGAAATCCACTATGGAATGTCCTGAACAAGTAATTTCAGATAAAATAGCTTCAAGGATAGGATCACATTGGTTGAAATCCATGGCAAACACAATGTTCACTATTTTTACTTACTACAAGCAGTGACATTATAGTAGTGCACAGTACATATAAAAATACAGAGACAAGGATTGTTGATGGATGGCATTTTTTTATTGTGATTTTACTGGATCAGCCTTCCAGCTATCCACCATCATCACTGGGCATACCACACTAAATTTCACCCAGACATTTATTTGTCTAACCATCCTAATCTCTGATCCTACATGCACATAACTTGATATACTTAAACAGTACTTAAGACTCGACTCTTCCCCCATGAACCATGGACCTTGCCGTTGGTGGGGAGGCTTGCGTGCCTCAGCGATACAGATGGCCGTACCGTAGGTGCAACCACAACGGAGGGGTATCTGTTGAGAGGCCAGACAAACGTGTGGTTCCTGAAGAGGGGCAGCAGCCTTTTCAGTAGATGCAAGGGCAACAGTCTGGATGATTGACTGATCTGGCCTTTTAACAATAACCAAAACGGCCTTGCTGTGCTGGTACTGCGAACGGCTGAAAGCAAGTGGAAACTACGGCCGTAATTTTTCCCGAGGGCATGCAGCTTTACTGTATGATTAAATGATGATGGCGTCCTCTTGGGTAAAATATTCCGGAGGTAAAATAGTCCCCCATTCGGATCTCCGGGCGGGGACTACTCAAGAGGACGTCCTTATCAGGAGAAAGAAAACTGGCATTCTACGGATCGGAGCGTGGAATGTCAGATCCCTTAATCGGGCAGGAAGGTTAGAAAATTTAAAAAGGGAAATGGATAGGTTAAAGTTAGATATAGTGGGAATTAGTGAAGTTCGGTGGCAGGAGGAACAAGACTTTTGGTCAGGTGATTACAGGGTTATAAACACAAAATCAAATAGGGGTAATGCAGGAGTAGGTTTAATAATGAATAAAAAAATAGGAGTGCGGGTTAGCTACTACAAACAGCATAGTGAACGCATTATTGTGGCCAAGATAGACACAAAGCCCATGCCTACTACAGTAGTACAAGTTTATATGCCAACTAGCTCTGCAGATGATGAAGAAATTGATGAAATGTATGACGAGGTAACAGAAATTATTCAGGTAGTGAAGGGAGACGAAAATTTAATAGTCATGGGTGACTGGAATTCGTCAGTAGGAAAAGGGAGAGAAGGAAACATAGTAGGTGAATATGGATTGGGGGGAAGAAATGAAAGAGGAAGCCGCCTAGTAGAATTTTGCACAGAGCATAACTTAATCATAGCTAACACTTGGTTCAAGAATCATAAAAGAAGGTTGTATACCTGGAAGAATCCTGGAGATATTAATAGGTATCAGATAGATTATATAATGGTAAGACAGAGATTTAGGAACCAGGTTTTAAATTGTAAGACATTTCCAGGGGCAGATGTGGATTCTGACCACAATCTATTGGTTATGAACTGCATATTGAAACTGAAGAAACTGCAAAAAGGTGGGAATTTAAGGAGATGGGACTTGGATAAACTGAAAGAACCAGAGGTTGTAGAGAGTTTCAGGGAGAGCATAAGGGAACAATTGACAGGAATGGGGGAAAGAAATACAGTAGAAGGCGAATGGGTAGCTCTGAGGGATGAAGTAGTGAAGGCAGCAGAGGATCAAGTAGGTAAAAAGACGAGGGCTAATAGAAATCCTTGGGTAACAGAAGAAATATTGAATTTAATTGATGAAAGGAGAAAATATAAAAATGCAGTAAATGAAGCAGGCAAAAGGGAATACAAACGTCTTAAAAATGAGATCGACAGAAAGTGCAAAATGGCTAAGCAGGGATGGCTAGAGGACAAATGTAAGGATGTAGAGGCTTGTCTCACTAGGGGTAAGATAGATACTGCCTACAGGAAAATTAAAGAGACCTTTGGAGAGAAGAGAACCACTTGTATGAATATCAAGAGCGCAGATGGCAACCCAGTTCTAAGCAAAGAAGGGAAGGCAGAAAGGTGGAAGGAGTATATAGAGGGTTTATACAAGGGCGATGTACTTGAGGACAATATTATGGAAATGGAAGAGGATGTAGATGAAGATGAAATGGGAGATAAGATACTGCGTGAAGAGTTTGACAGAGCACTGAAAGACCTGAGTCGAAACAAGGCCCCTGGAGTAGACAACATTCCATTAGAACTACTGATGGCCTTGGGAGAGCCAGTCATGACAAAACTCTACCATCTGGTGAGCAAGATGTATGAGACAGGCGAAATACCCACAGACTGCAAGAAGAATATAATAATTCCAATACCAAAGAAAGCAGGTGTTGACAGATGTGAAAATTACCGAACTATCAGTTTAATAAGTCACAGCTACAAAATACTAACGCGAATTCTTTACAGACGAATGGAAATACTGGTAGAAGCCAACCTCGGGGAAGATCTGTTTGGATTCCGTAGAAACACTGGAACACGTGAGGCAATACTAACCTTACGACTTATCTTAGAAGAAAGATTAAGAAAAGGCAAACCTACGTTTCTAGCATTTGTAGACTTAGAGAAAGCTTTTGACAACGTTAACTGGAATACTCTCTTTCAAATTCTGAAGGTGGCAGGGGTAAAATACAGGGAGCGAAAGGCTATTTACAATTTATACAGAAACCAGATGGCAGTTATAAGAGTCGAGGGGCATGAAAGGGAAGCAGTGGTTGGGAAAGGAGTGAGACAGGGTTGTAGCCTCTCCCCGATGTTATTCAATCTGTATATTGAGCAAGCAGTAAAGGAAACAAAAGAAAAATTCGGAGTAGGTATTAAAATTCATGGAGAAGAAATAAAAACTTTGAGGTTCGCCGATGACATTGTAATTCTGTCAGAGACAGCAAAGGACTTGGAAGAGCAGTTGAACGGAATGGACAGTGTCTTGAAAGGGGGATATAAGATGAACATCAACAAAAGCAAAACGAGGATAATGGAATGTAGTCAAATTAAATCGGGTGATGCTGAGGGGATTAAACTAGGAAATAAGACACTTAAAGTAGTAAAGGAGTTTTGCTATTTAGGGAGTAAAATAACTAATGATGGTCGAAGTAGAGAGGATATAAAATGTAGACTGGCAATGGCAAGGAAAGCGTTTCTCAAGAAGAGAAATTTGTTAACATCAAGTATAGATTTAAATGTCAGGAAGTCATTTCTGAAAGTATTTGTATGGAGTGTAGCCATATATGGAAGTGAAACATGGACGATAACTAGTTTGGACAAGAAGAGAATAGAAGCTTTCGAAATGTGGTGCTACAGAAGAATGCTGAAGATAAGATGGGTAGATCACGTAACTAATGAGGCGGTATTGAATAGGATTGGGGAGAAGAGAAGTTTGTGGCACAACTTGACTAGAAGAAGGGATCGGTTGGTAGGACATGTTTTGAGGCATCAAGGGATCACAAATTTAGCATTGGAGGGCAGCGTGGAGGGTAAAAATCGTAGAGGGAGACCAAGAGATGAATACACTAAGCAGATTCAGAAGGATGTTGGTTGCAGTAGGTACTGGGAGATGAAGAAGCTTGCACAGGATAGAGTAGCATGGAGAGCTGCATCAAACCAGTCTCAGGACTGAAGACCACAACAACAACAAGACTCGACTCTGCTCACCTCTCTAGATGAGACGTTAGCTGCGCAGAAAGGCTGCATATTAACGGATCATCAAGTAGATCCCGTGTAAAAGTATCATACAAAACATCATTGCCTATTTGTAGCCATAAAACCACAAAAAATGCTGCCTGCATAATTTTATCCATAATAGATTAAGATTACTGTCATTTCAAGCGCAGTGTTCCCGAAATTCGATTCCTACCAATGCACTACATATTACTCCACATCAGTAATATCGCTACGAGCTAAAAATTGACTGACGCAGGACAAATCCAACCATGAATCAAAAGGTTAGTGTGGGTCCCAAGTGCTACTGAAACTGTAAAGAAAGTGTATAGGGCCAATTGAGACCCAGTTTGAAGTAAGGGAAATAAACTTTGAATAACTGAAATGTATGAGTGCTCATGTTGCAGCTAGCTTACAACAGGAATACAGAAAGCTGAATTTTCTTAAAGGGAAAGAAGTGTACCAGCATAGAACACAGCCGTAGTCCAGAGTCGTAACCAGAGCACATTCTTGGCCAGCAGTCACAGTTAACAACTTGCCTGCCTCAGAAACCACAGCAGTAACGAGAAATTTCTACGCCAAACATCCACGACGCAATATCCGGATCTGGGACACTACTGTGCTACCGCAATTAGGCTGATGTTACTGGCTGCTGTTGGAATCCCTTCTGCATGACATAGAAACGGTACGTGTTTCATATTGTCGGCCCTGGACAGCTGTACTGAAACCCCCTGGGACCAGCCTGTTGTCGTCGTCGAATGACTGAGCGGATCTATAATTTCCAGCCTGTGCCACTCAGTGCCGTACTAATAACGCTGCTGCCTTCGTGCTACACCACTGGTGTGGGACGCAGCCTGCCGTATTCTCCATGACAGCAGCTAATGACTGGCCATCCAGTTATGGGCCAAAAATGTAACACTTCCCTTGTGAGACACAGTAGCACCAGCTACGAAGAATTGCCTATCTTACCACGCACACGTCACGGTTGGGACTTCGACACACTAGGTTACACGTCAATGTATTAACCACATTCGCCAGGAATCAATATTAGTAACATCGGAGATCAACATACGTAGATAGATGGTAGTGATGACTTCTGCTATCCATGAGCTCTCTTCTTCTGCGGTGCTCATATCCATCTGTGATAGAGAATTTATGCCGACACCAAGCCACTCTAGTTGTAAAATTAAACACTGACGGGAAAAAAATCGCGACACTAGAAGAAGTTGTGCAACATAAACGAAACTTGGTATGCACGTTTCGACACCTGAAACATGTTGTCTATTCATATTTCACACCAGTCACTTGAGAGTAGTGCCAGTAGCGCCACTATGAGGCTGCAGATCGCAAATTTCTACGTCTACCTGGTGATTCGTCCAGTTGCGCAGCTATTCATGAGCAGCATTCCAGGGGTCATTTTCCAACTGGATAACGCTCGCCGACATAGCGTTGTCGTAACCTAACATGCTCTGTCGAGTGTCAACATTTTGCCTTGTCCTGCTCGATCACCAAATCTGTCACCAATCAAGCATGTATCAGACGACAACTCCAGTGTCGCTCTCAAACTGCATTAACCGTCCCTGTATTGACGGACCAAGTGCAAGAGGTATGGAACTCCATACCACAAACTGACATCTAGGACCTGTACAACACGAAGCAGGAACATTTGCTTGCTCATATTCAATACTCTGGCGGTTACACAGGTTACTAATGAACCAGTATTTTACATTTGCAATGGCGTATCTCACACTTACATTAACCTGTTATCTTGCAATGTAAATCATTTTAATATGTTACCTAGGCATAAGTATTCACAAAATGTCACTACTCTACATAACTTATAACTTATTTTTTGGTACTGCGATTTTTTCCATTAGTCCACATACATTGTGGATTACTATAAACAGAGTGTATGATGGCAGCAAATTAACTGAGCTTTCGATCATTGCGGATTATGAAGTTCAGGATAATGAACTATTAGCCTAAGTCTCATTGAAATCCTTCAGACTGAAGTTTCTTACAAGATGAATTCAGAGCACAGTTGCAAGAAGGTACAAATGGGTGCATACAAACTGAAAGGACTTACAATACTTAACAGTTTTTCAGTTAATGGTTCATACATTTCAACAAAATTAACAATAAAATGTGTTCAACAGTATACACACTATATTTTCTATTTCAGTGTACAACAAGAAAGCTTTATAATTTGCTGTATGTTTTCTTCATTATGCTGAACACTTAAGCGAAAAATATTCCCATCCATAAAAGACAAAAATTTATTAATATTTTCTACAAAAGCCTTTTAGTTTTACATAAACACAGTATAGACATAAGATTTTTTTAAAAAATTAAAATTTTAATAAATTATATGAAGACCGCTTTCTACATTTTGACAGTGTCAGGCATTACCAGAAACCAGAATTTATGTGCTGAAAAAACCACCATTGTCACATTCTTCTATAGAAAATCATCTTTGATAGAGATTTGTCACTTAGTAGTACCTATATGCAGTAAAAAGAGGAACAAACATCATCAGTAGCAAGAACAAAGTTCGTATTTGATACCTATATAACATGCTGCCTAACGGCTGGTGTTAACACCCACAGAAAGTATAAAGTGTGGACAGTTCTGCAGAATTTCATACTGTTCAGAAACTAGTTGATTTCAGTATACACATAGTGAAATAAATGTGCAGGATGTCATGGGTGCTGTTGAAGTTCATTCCATATACATACAGGGTGAGTCACCTAACATTACCGCTGGATGTATTTCGTAAACCACATCAAATACTGACGAATCGATTCCACAGACCGAACGTGAGGAGAGGGGCTAGTGTAATTGGTTAATACAAACCATAAAACAATGCACGGAAGTATGTTTTTTAACACAAACCTACGTTTTTTTAAATGGAACCCCGTTAGTTTTGTTAGCACATCTGAACATATAAACAAATACGTAATCAGTGCCGTTTGTTGCATTGTAAAATGTTAATTACATCCGGAGATATTGTAACCTAAATTTGACGCTTGAGTACCACTCCTCCGCTGTTCGATCATTTGTATCGGAGAGCACCGAATTACGTAGGGATCCAAAGGGAACGGTGATGGACCTTAGGTACAGAAGAGACTGGAACAGCACATTACGTCCACATGCTAACACCTTTTTATTTGTCTTTTTCGCTGACGCACATGTACATTACCATGAGGGGTGAGGTACACGTACACACGTGGTTTCCGTTTTCAATTACGGAGTGGAATAGAGTGTGTTTCGACCTGTCAGGCCAATAGATGTTCAATGTGGTGGCCATCGTTTGCTGCACACAATTGCAATCTCTGGCGTAATGAATGTCGTACTGGCCGCAGTACATCTGGTGTCGCCGCAGGCTGCCACAATACGTTGTTTCATATCCTCTGGGGTTGTAGGCACATCACGGTACACATTCTCCTTTAACGTACCCCACAGAAAGAAGTCCAGAGGTGTAACATCAGGAGAACGGGCTGGCCAATTTATGCGTCCTCCACGTCCTATGAAACGCCCGTCGAACATCCTGTCAAGGGTCAGCCTAGTGTTAATTGCGGAATGTGCAGGTGCACCATCATGCTGATACCACATACGTCGACGCGTTTCCAGTGGCACATTTTCGAACAACGTTGGCAGATCATTCTGTAGAAACGCGATGTATGTTGCAGCTCTTTGGGCCCTTGCAATGAAGTGAGGACCAATGAGGTGGTCGCCAATGATTCCGCACCATACATTTACAGTTCACGGTCGCTGTCGCTCTACATGTCTGAGCCAGCGAGGATTGTCCACGGACCAGTAATGCATGTTCCGTAGATTCACTGCCCCGTGGTTTGTGAAACCCGCTTCATCGGTGAACAGGTAGAACTGCAACGCATTCTCTGTTAATGCCCATTGACAGAATTGCACTCGATGATTAAAGTCATCACCATGTAATTGCTGATGTAGCGACACATGAAACGGGTGAAAGCGGTGACCTTTGGATCCCTACGTAATTCGGTGCTCTCCGATACACACGATCGAACAGCGGAGGAGTGGTACTCAAGCGTCAACTTTAGGTTACAATATCTCCCGATGTAATTAACATTTTACAATGCAACAAACGGCACTGATTACGTATTTGTTTATATGTTCAGATGTGCTAACAAAACTAACGTAGTTCCATTAAAAAAAACGTAGGTTTGTGTTAAAAAACATACTTCCGTGCATTTTTTTATGGTTTGTATTAACCAATTACACTAGCCCCTCTCCTCAAGTTCGGTCTGTGGAATCGATTCGTCAGTATTTGATGTGGTTTACGAAATATATCCAGCGGTAACGATAGGTGACTCACCCTGAGTATCAATCAAAAAAGTTTTGCTTCACCCAAGTTCCCAGAACTCCTGAAGTTAGACGTTGACTGTGGATATTTTATCACAGACACAGTCCCTTTGACTGTTCAGAGATGTCACTAAACCCGCCCAAAGATGTAAACAGCCATGCATGAGCAGCGCCTATTAGACGGGGGAGGGGGTGGTGGGGTGTCCGACAGCCGGTCAGTACCAGGAAGGAAGTACACGGCTTGTATTGTCTGTAGTTCAACCATGCCTAGACGGTTAATACCGAGGTTCGATCGCTTCCGCATTGTTGCGTCATGAAGGGCCTTCAACAAGGCAAGTGCCCAGGCGTATCGGAGTGTACCAAACCGATGTTGTTCGGATACGAAGGAGGTACTGAGGGACAGGAACTGTCGATGCAAGTCCCGCTCAGTATCCACCAGCGTTTCCGGTTGTTGCTCTATGAGGTCTGACTTTGTCTGGTCCTAGGCCACTAGTATTGTGTGTTGGCAAATGTGGCCACTGGGGCAGGTATCACAATATATATACAGTGTGAATATTGCGGAAATGGAAAGTGCTACTTAGATGCGGTTTTCACCGAATGGATTGATAGTCAGGGGCTTGGGCCCGTAATGTTAGCCATTCAAGGGATTGTAATAATACTTAGAAAGTGTATTTTTTGTGCAAATGTACACTTTTTAAATGGAACAGTGCCTATTGACATTAACAAAATAAGATTAGGGTACATTAGAATGCCAGCCGTCTGTGAGATACCATATTTTGAAAAACTCCCTCGCTGACACTTGTGCAATACCCGTGTTAGTACACACTAAAGAACAATGCAAGTACATACACCAGTTATGTGGATTGTGACTAGCAACTAGACAACTGACCGTCAGAGATTGTGTTCAAAATGAACACTCGCAACGACGAGAGACACTTCCAGTCTGGTACGGAACAACTGCTGCACACGTGCCGGCATTTCAGCGGAGATGTCCAGACAACGTGCAGTCATATGTCGTTGGTTACCATCTGGTGTAGTTGGTATGTCCGGGTAGTCAGCGGCTTTCAGCTTTCCCACAGAAAAAGTCTACAGGCTTCAAACCTGGGGAGCAGGCTGGCCGACGTGCAAGTCCTCTGTGTCCAATCCAACGATTTGGAAACAATTCGTGAAGACATGGTGCATTACTTTGCACATATTGGCTGAAAAGCCATCGTATTGGTAGCACAGGTTCCTCGTTGTCTGTGGAGGAATGTCTTCTAGCATGTGTGGAAGACGGTCTGCTAGGAGGCTGCGATACCTGGGTGCATTCAGTGTTCCATGTATGAAAAACGGGCCAAAGAGTTGATGGCTCGCTACAGCACACATTTACACTCCATGGACGCAGACATTCTCACTATCGAAACCAAAGGGGATTGTTAACATACAAATAGTACATGTTTCAGCGATTTACCTGGCCATGATTGGTAAATGGGGCTTCATCGATAAGAAAGATGATACATCTGAAGAATCCTGTCGTAATGCCTGTGTACAGAATTTCACACGATTCTCATAATCGTTTCCATGCAACTCTTGATGGAGAGAGATATGATAGGGATGGAACCATGTCGATGGAGAATGCGCAGGACAGTTGCCTGCCTCACGCCACTTCATCGTGCTATTGCGCGGGAGCTAACGTGCATATCAACTGCAACAGCAGCTGGAACGTTAATTGCTCCCTCTTCCATCATTTGTTTCCTTCTGTTACGTTGCGTGCGTTTTACACTTCCTTATTCTAGTAACTGATTAAGGCGAGCCGGAGGTGGTCAAATCCAAAAAATTAAGATTTTTTTTTTTTTGCTACCGAAAATTAATTGGAACATTCCTCTTTAATGTAAACTTTGAATTATTGTTCTACTCGCCCTAGAAGTGGAGTTATTACCATTTTCCCCCACGCCTGCAGAGGAAATGGGCGGCCGCTGAATGCATTTAACACCCTATCGTGACTTCCTGGCGAACTGCTTGGGATTTTCTCGGCCTGTTGCACATACAGCGCCTTATGTTACGCATACAGCGAGTGTGCAAGGGTTGGCTACATTGTTTTCTGTGACAAATATTATTAATATTGAGAGAGAAAGGATAAGAGGAGCAGAAAGAAGAGAAAGGCATATGAAGTATGATGGAACAACAGGCCAGAAAAGAAGACAGAAGAGGAAGCTTTTGGAGGATGAAGAAGAAGAGCCTGACTCCTATAACTCCTATTTTCCTCAGAATTTCGAACATCTTGCTCCATTTAATATTGTCGTGCACTTTTGTTCTGGTTATGATGCCACGTTTTAATAACCGTGTATATAAGATGAAGAAGAACGTAGGGTAAAGAAAATTAACACTAATACCAAGTTGCGATACTACGAGTACAATGAATAAGAGCGCGGAACATCGTCTCTTTGATGTTTACCGTTTCCAATTAGTTCAGTGTTGCGCCTGTTGTTGGTAGTATTAGCCCTATACTTCTTGTGTAAAGCGGGTAATATGCAGTATGTACAAGAATCAGGAGGGAACAATAAAACCAATTTTTCATGACTTAGCACAGCCAGAATTGTTACACAGATGTCTACATGGAAAGACGCAGAATCCTAATGAGAGCGTAAACAATTTGATTTGGAAAGTGATTCTTAAAGGCGGTTTGTAGGCATAAAAACACTGCACTTTGGCATTTATGATGAAATAGCAACCTACAACCAAGAGAACAGTGTAAAGTGTGAAGTTCTAAAGGCATTAGGATTTACAGCTGGGGTGAACACTGTACGAGCAGTAAGAAACTGAGAGAGAAAGGATAAGAGGAGCAGAAAGAAGAGAAAGGCATATGAAGTGTGATGGAACAACAGGCCAGAAAAGAAGACAGAAGAGGAAGCTTTTGGAGGATGAAGAAGAAGAGCCTGATAATCCATCCTATAGTGCAGGAATGTATTGAGAAACTTTGATAGCCATTTCCCATAAATTAGAATTTTTCGAATATAAGAAACATTTTCTCAAAATCCACTCAAGCTAGAGAGATGAAATTTTTATACAGCACTCCTAGTGGTCAATCTTACATTGTACCACAGACATTTGGCAATATGTTCAGTAGTTTCATTTCAGTTTAATTATAGAGCAATTATTTGTAAAAAAATTTGGGTCATTAATAAAAAAAATAATTGGAAGGAAACTAGAAAAGATACTCCAAAATCCCTCTGTCATAACTGCAATACTAAACCATTCTATATGTAAAAAAAAATTCAAATTTTTCTATTTGGTAGTCTATTCATAAATGTTCCTCAAACTTAGTGATTTTAACATGGGCAGCATAGGCACGTCCGGCTCCCCTTAAAGAGGTGGATAAATAATTGATTACATAGTTGACGTCTATTGGGATATCTTGCCTCATTTACTGTACAAGAATGAACTGTATTCTTTCTACACACTCCATATACCATGACCATGTCGGCTTTTTCTGCATAGGTAAATCTCATCGTCCAGTCACGACCTGCTGCTTCAACTGTCACGCACTAACTGACTAGCAAATCACAATGCACTCAAGGATCACACAAGCGCACTGTAAGCAAACATAACAACGTCGTACCTAGCAACCACGCAGGTTGAATGGCACAAACAAGTGTCAATGTAGAAGCTTTGCTCCATAAGATACCTCGTAAACGACTAGTATTAGAATCCTGCAACTAACACCACTGACATTCTAATGTACCCTACCGTTACTTCGTCAATGTCAACAGGCATTGTTTCATTTAAAAATATACTTTCTAAGTGTTGTAACAATCTGTTGACTGACTAGCAATATGAGCACCTGATTACAAATCTATTCGGAAAAAAACTGCTGTTTCGCCAGATATTTGCCATTTAGTTTTTGCAATCTGTAACTGGTGACAGCCCAAACAAATACTGCTCATCATGTGTTTTATAAGACGCTCAGCGTCGACGGAATTGGTTAGTTTGCTTCCCACATCAAACAAAATAATTTTTAAATCGGAACTTTCTGTGCTCATTCTTCAGAGCACAACCAGATGATTCTAGTGCGATATTCGTATTACCGATATTTATGAACAGGAATATTAATAACACGAAGAACAACCAACCAGTACTCCAGTAGGTACTGAGCAGCGCGTAGCAGCCTAGTAGTTAGCACGCGTCAGGGCCCACCTATCATTGCGGAATGATTGATTACTCCTCGTCCTTCAGTGCCTCTGTTAAGACCTAACAGGTGAAACGAATAACGCTATAGACTAATTGAGGACCTCTCTGTTGAAAGGGTAGGTAAAATTCCACTTTAAAAATCTTTTTTGTAGATATTTTTTTTTTGGGTCATCAGTCTACTGACTGGTTTGATGCGGCCCGCCACGAATTCCTTTCCTGTGCTAACCTCTCCATCTCAGAGTAGCACTTGCAACCTACGTCCTCAATTATTTGCTTGACGTATTCCAATCTCTGTCTTCCTCTACAGTTTTTGCCATCTACAGCTCCCTCTAGTACCATGGAAGTCATTCCGTCATGTCTTAGCAGATGTCATATCAGCCTGTCCCTTCTCCTTATCAGTGTTTTCCACATATTCCTTTCCTCTCCGATTCTGCGTAGAACCTCCTCATTCCTTACCTTATCAGTCCACCTAATTTTCAACATTCGTCTATAGCACCACATCTCAAATGCTTCGATTCTCTTCTGTTCCGGTTTTCCCACAGTCCATGTTTCACTACCATACAATGCTGTACTCCAGACGTACATCCTCAGAAATTTCTTCCTCAAATTAAGGCCGGTATTTGATATTAGTAGACTTCTCTTGGCCAGAAATGCCTTTTTTGCCATAGCGAGTCTGCTTTGGATGTTCTCCTTGCTCCGTCCGTCATTGGTTATTTTACTGCCTAGGTAGCAGAATTCCTTAACTTCATTGACTTCGTGACCATCAATCCTGATGTTAAGTTTCTCGCTGTTCTCATTTCTACTACTTCTCATTACCTTCGTCTTTCTCCGATTTACTCTCAAACCATACTGTGTACTCATTAGACTGTTCATTCCGTTCAGCATATCATTTAATCCTTCTTCACTTTCACTCAGGATAGCAATGTCATCAGGGAATCATATCATTGATATCCTTTCACCTTGTATTTTAATTCCATTCCTGAACCTTTCTTTCATTTCCATCATTGCTTCCTCGATGTACAGATTGAAGAGTAGGGGCGAAAGGCTACATCCTTGTCTTACACCCTTCTTAATACGAGCACTTCGTTCTTGATCGTCCAGTCTTATTATTCCCTCTTGGTTGTTGTACATATTGTATATGACCCGTCTCTCCCTATAGCTTACCCCTACTTTTTTCAGAATCTCGAACAGCTTGCACCATTTTATATTGTCGGACGCTTTTTCCAGGTCGACAAATCCTATGAAAGGGTCCTGATTTTTCTTTAGCCTTGCTTCCATTATTAGCCGTAACGTCAGAATTGCCTCTCTCGTCCCTTTACTTTTCCTAAAGCCAAACTGATCGTCACCTAGCGCATTCTCAATTTTCTTTTCCATTCTTCTGTATATTATTCTTGTAAGCAGCTTCGATGCATGAGCTGTTAAGCTGATTGTGCGATAATTCTCGCATTTGTCAGCTCTTGCCGTCTTCGGAATTGTGTGGATGATGCTTTTCCGAAAGTCAGATGGTATGTCGCCAGACTCATATATTCTGCACACCAACGTGAATAGTCATTTTGTTGCCACTTCCCCCACTGATTTTAGAAATTCTGATGGAATGTTATCCATCCCTTCTGCCTTACTTGACCGTAAGTCCTCCAAAGCTCTTTTAAATTCCGATTCTAATACTGGATCCCCTATCTCTTCTAAATCGACTCCTGTTTCTCCTTCTATCACATCAGACAAATCTTCACCCTCATAGAGACTTTCAATGTATTCTTTCCACCTATCTGCTCTCTCCTAGCCGGCCGCGGTGGTCTCGCGGTTCTAGGCGCGCAGTCCGGAACCGTGCGACTGCTACGGTCGCAGGTTCGAATCCTGCCTCGGGCATGGATGTGTGTGATGTCCTTAGGTTAGTTAGGTTTAAGTAGTTCTAAGTTCTAGGGGACTAATGACCACAGCAGTTGAGTCCCATAGTGCTCAGAGCCATTTGAACCATTTGCTCTCTCCTCTGCATTTAACAGAGGAATTCCCGTTGCACTCTTAATGTTACCACCGTTTCTTTTTTTAATGTCACCAAAGGTTGTTTTGACTTTCCTGTATGCTGAGTCTGTCCTTCCGGCAATCATATCTTTTCCGATGTCTTCACATTTTTGCTGCAGACAATTCCGTCTTAGCTTCCCTGCACTTCCTATTTATTTCATTCCTCAGCGACTTGTATTTCTGTATTCTTGATTTTCCCAGAACATGTTTGTACTTCCTCCTTTCATCAATCAACTGAAGTATTTCTTCTGTTACCCATGGTTTCTTCGCAGCTACCTTCTTTGTACCTATATTTTCCTTCCCAACTTCTGTGATGGCCCTTTTTAAAGATGTCCATTCCTCTTCAACTGTACTGCCTACTGCGCTATTCCTTATTGCTGTATCTATAGCGTTAGACAACTTCAAACGTATCTCGTCATTTCTTATCACTTCCGTATCCCACTTCTTTGCGTATTGATTCTTCCTGACTAATCTCTTGAACTTCAGCCTACTCTTCCACACTACTATATTGAGATCTGAGTCTATATCTGCTCCTGGGTACGCCTTACAATCCAGTATCTGATTTCGGAATCCATGCCTGACCATGATGTAATCTAATTGAAATCTTCCCGTATCTCCCAGCCTTTTCCAAGTATACCTCCTCCTCTTGTGATTCTTGAACAAGGTATTCGCTATTACTAGCTGAAACTTGTTACAGAACTCAATTAGTCTTTCTCCTCTTTCATTCCTTGTCCCAAGCCCATATTCTCCTGTAACTTTTTCTTCTACTCCTTCCCCTACAACTGCATTCCAGTCGCGCATGACTATTAGATTTTCGTCCCCCTTTACATACTGAATTACCCTTTCAATATCGTCATACACTTTCTCTATCTGTTCTTCTTCAGCTTGCGACGTCGGCATGTATACCTGAACTATCGTTGCCGGTGTTGGTCTGCTGTCGATTCTGATTAGAACAACCCGGTCACTGAACTGTTCACAGTAACACACCCTCTGCCCTACCTTCCTATTCATAACGAATCCTACACTTGTTATACCATTTTCTGCTGCTGTTGATATTACCCGATACTCATCTGACCAGAAATCCTTGTCTTCCTTCCACTTCACTTCACTGACCCCTACTATATCTAGATTGAGCCTCTGCATTTCCCTTTTCAGATTTTCTAGTTTCCCTACCACGTTCAAGCATCTGACATTCCACGCCCCGACTCGTAGAACGTTATCCTTTCGTTGATTATTTAATCTTTTTCTCATGGTAACCTCCCCCTTGGCAGTCCCCTCCCGGAGATCCGAATGGGGGACTATTCCGGAATCTTTTGCCAATGGAGAGATCATCATGACACTTCCTCAATTACAGGCCCCATGTCCTGTGGATACACGTTACGTGTCTTTAATGCAGTGGTTTCCATTGCCTTCTGCATCCTCATGTCGTTGATCATTGCTGATTCTTCCGCCTTTAGGGGCAATTTCCCACCCCTAGGACAAGAGAGTGCCCTGAACCTCTATCCGCTCCTCCGCCCTCTTTGACAAGGCCGTTGATAGAATGAGGCTGACTTCTTATGCCGGAAGTCTTCGGCCGCCAATGCTCATTATTTATCAAAATTTCGGCAGTGGCGGGGATCGAACCCGGGACCGAAGACGTTTTCATTATGAATCAAAGACGCTACCCCTAGACCACGGGTATACACACTACAATAAACAGGCCATAACACCCCATAGTTTTTTGTGTCCTTCACTCCCAGTACTGGTTTGATGCAGCTCTTTACGCTATTCTATTCTGTCATCTTAATCCCTAAATAACTACTGCAACTCACATCCGTTTGAACTTGCTTACTATGCTCGTCTCTTGGTCCCCATCGCCAACTCAGCAATTTTTCCTCCTAAACTTCCCTCCAGTATCAAACTGACAGTTCCTTGGCGCCTCAGAATGTGTCCTATCAACTGATCCATTCTTTTAGTCCAGCTATGCAACAAATTTCATTTGTCCCAATTCTGTTCAGTATCTCCTCAATAGTTAGACGCTCTAGCCATATAATCTTCAGCATTCTTCTGCAACATCACATTTCAAAAGCTTCTGTTCTCTTCTAGTCTCAACTGCTTTACACCCATGTTTCAATTCCTAAAAGGCTACACTCGAGACAAATTCGTTCAGAAAGAACTTCTTAACACTTAAATTTATGTTCGATGTTAACAAATTTCTCTCCTTCAGAAACGCTTTTGTTGCCATTGGCAGTCTAAACTTTATATCCTCTCTTCTTCGGCCGTAATCACTTACTTTACTGTCGAAACAGAAAAACTCATCTATTGCTTTCAGGTCTTATCTCCTAATATGCTTCCTCGCCATAACCTGATTTAGTTCGATTACAGTCAACTACCGTAGCTCCATTTAGTTGACGTACATCTCATAACTTCATTTCAATCCACTATTTATACCACTCAGTTGTTCTTCCATGTCTTGGCCGCCTCTGACAGAATTACAGTACCATAAGCAAACCTCTAAATTTTTATTTCTTCTCTCTGAACTTTAATTCCTTCTCCAAATTTTTCTCTGACTTCCTTTACTGCTTGTTCAATGTACAGACTCAATAACATCAGGGATATGCTTCAACCCCATCTCACTCCCTTCTCAGCTGATGCTGCACTTTCATGCCCATAGACACAACTGCCGTGTGGTTTCTGGTATATAAACTTTCACTCCCTTTGTTTTAGCCTTCCCATCTTTAGAATTTAAAAGATAGTATTCTAGTCAACAATGTCAAACTGTTTCTGTGATTTTGCAAAAGCTATGAACTTAGGTTTGCCTTTCTTTAACCTTTCGTGTAAGACGTGTCGTTGAGTCAGTTCGGCATCAGGTTTTCCAACATTTATCTGGAACCTAATCTGATCTTCTCTGAGGTCAGCCTCTCCCAGTAATTGCATTGTTTGTGAAAAATACGTCTCAATATGACGGATTAAACTACTAGTTAGGTATTATCATCACCTGCTTTTTTTGGCATTGGAATTATTCCACTCTTCTTGCAGTCTAAAAGTAATGCTGTTGCCTTATATATCTTGCAGACCAAGTAAAACAATTTCGTCATCGCTAGCTCTCACGGACGTAAACAGTTCTGAGAGAATATCATCCACACCAGTACCTTCTTTCGAATTAGGTCTGCCAGTGCTCTGTCAAATTCTTCCCGCAGTATCGTATCTTCTATCTCATCTTCAGGTACTTCCTCTTCCCTTTCTACAATAGTTCCTTCTAATTCATTCATCAGCTCTGTATATTCTTTCCACCTTCAGCTTTCGCTTCTGTGCTTAGTTCTGTTTCTCCATCAGAGCTCTTGATAATCATACAGCTGTTTCTGCTTTGTCCGAAGGTGTCTTTAACTTTCCCGTACATCATCTCTGTGTTTCCCCAAGTTATAGATGCTTCTATGGTCTTACATTTGTCCTACAGATATTCCTGCTTACCTATTTTTCACTTCGTGTTGATCGTATTTTTTAGACCTGTATATTCGCTTTTGCCTGCATTATTTTCTGCATTTTTATATTTTCCCCATTCATTAATTACATTTAATGTCCCCTGTGATATCCAAGCATTCCTAGTAGGCTTTATCTTTTTACCTCTTTGATACTCTACTGCCTTCACTATTTCAACTCGCGAATCTACCCAGTCGCCTTCTACTACATTCATTTCCCCTTTTAAGCCAATCGTGCCTAATGCTCCCTTTGAATCTCTCAACAACCTCTTGTTCTTCTGACTTATCCAGGTTCCATCTCCTTTATTTCCTACCTATTTCCAAATCATTCAGTTGCTATTTACAGTTCATAACCAATAAATAATCTTCATAGTCCACATATGCCTCTGGAAAAGTCTTAGAGTTTAAAATCTTGCACTCATATAATCAGTCTGAAAACTTCCAGTTCCTACATGTCTCTTTCACATCTACAACCATCTTTCATGATTCTTAAGCCAGTTGTTAGCGATTTTTAAATTATGCTCCATGCAAAATTCTATCAGGCAGATTCCTATTCAATTCCTTTTCACTATTTTCATATGCCCTTACTGTTCCGTTGTAACCACAAGCGCCTGCTCGAAGATGAATAACGAAACAGCAGAGAAAGCTCTGAGACATCAGCCAATAGCTCGCTGACCAGGACCGCACCAAACCAGGAGCGGCCTCCACAAGAAGACAATATAAGCGCCGCTCCTGCCAGCCTCGGCCGCAGACTAGTAGACCTGGACTAGAAGAGAGCATTAGAAGTTCAGTTATTAGTTATCCATATCAATTACTTGCATGGTCATTGTATATAGCGAAAGACATTGGTTATTTGTATGTCGCCCTTCGTTTGCTACAACTCGTTACAATCAAGGTTAAGTATTGTCAAGCTACTTTATTGTAATAAAAACGATTAATTTGATTTGCTTGAATTTTTTTATAGGAATACGAGAAAGCCGTATTCTTTAGGTACCCTATAAGAGACGAATGAGCAGGACCGCACACCTACTATTTTTATTTCTCTTCTTCTTCCTACTACTGAATTCCAGTCATATATCATAATTAAATTTTTCTGTCCCCAAACTATCTAAATGATTTACGTGTATATCATCATATACGCTCTTCGTCACCTGCAGAGCTAGTTGGCATATGAAATTGTAGTACTGTAGTAGGTGTTAAATTTTTGTCCAACTTACGTATGATAATTCACTCGGTATGCGGTTCATACTAGCTTACCCACATTTCCATGTACTTATTCATTGTTGGACCTACTGCAGCATTAACTCGATTTGATTTTATATTTATAGCGCTGTCCTCATCGGACCAGAAATACTGCACAGCTTGCCTCTGAACTTAACTAATCTTCACTATACCTAACTTCAACCTATTCATTTCCGGTGTTAAATTTTCTAGTTAACCTACCTGACAGAAAGACTACTCCAATCCCCCCGAGAATCAGATTTGTTTTTCCTCATGACTGTATCCTCCAGAGTATTCCCTACCCAGAGATCGGAATTGGGGTACAATTTTACAACCTGATCATTTTACCTGTGAGGATTCCATAATGATTTAAGCACACAGTAGAAGTGCACGTCCTCAATACAAATAATGGCTGCAGTTTCCCCTTGCTTTCAGCTGTTCGCAGTTTCAGCAACTCAGGTTTATGTCGGCTGATGATTCCAAGGCCAAATTAGTCGGCCATCAATACTGTTGCTGGCTGTAATGAAGCTGGTCAGTGGACCGCTCTCATAATACACTGGAGCACTCGATACGATCAAAGAATTAGAATATTTTAAATTAACAAACGATAAAGTAATACAAGTATGTTAGCCTTATTCAGTTGTAAATAGTTGTTTTGAATTATTCTTAACTAAAATACTAATTATACTAAAAAGCTCCTAATTTAATTTTAAGAGACGTTTGAAATTCATGATATTTATTGTCATGATTGTGTTTTGTGTAATTTTATCTCAGCAATAATCTATAACAGAAATAATTAACATTATGTGTATTACATGGATGTAAAATCAATGTTTTGTAAGATAACTGTGCTGCGAGCTGTTTATATTACTTGCTCTTCTTGAGTTAACAACTTTTGGCGTGAATCAGTACTTGTATGGAGTTTGTAATTCTTTTCTGTTAGAGTTAGTTGTCTGTATAGATATAGAGACTGATTTTTGTTGTTATGAGGAAATCCAAAAATACAAAAAGTGAAACAAAGATTAAGAAAATATCAGGTGGTCGAAAACGAGACATGTAGTGTCGTCATGTAAAGTAACAAACATAGTCATACTTCTTATACGAAATTTACTCTTACATCGAGTCGTGTTTGACAGCGTGCCCCATTATTTACGATGAGCTACTAGAAATAGGTGAGTAAATTGATATTTATTATTCAAACTTCTTTTTCACTTAAGATGATTGCACTGTACTTGGAATAGCTAAAAATTGCACTTTGACTATGATTGTCTACAGTAATAGAGGAAAGGTTATAATAATTTCGTGCTATTGTCCAGGATATTTTTAAAGACAAATATTTGGAATGATGTGAATTTATTTTTTTACAAATCAAGAATGAGGAAGTATATGTGAACGAACATGGAAAGCAGAGTGTAACACCCCAATTACAGAAACCCAAGTAAACAACCCTTTGTTGTAAGAGAAGTAGGAAAATCATTCATCCTGACAATAACGGTAGGTGCTGACGACAAAATTTACACTTGTGATAATTTGATCAACGGGAATGTCATGTGAATAATAACATTTATCATGAAATAGACACTGAATGAAAGAATCTAATAAGATACGTAACAAAAACATCAAAGGAAGAACTGCGAAATAATTAATAACGAACGTCAAAGCCCAGATGGCAAATTGGCCAAAGATAACATTTACCGTAGAAGAGAGTTGTAGCCGCATCGAAAAGGAAGTTCGATATGACTACGATGTAACTCGGAAATGGAAATATTAGCTTCAGTTGCTATCTAGTCGATCTTTAGTTCTATTGCGATAGTAGCATGCATGTAAGCGCTATTAGATTGTTTTAAGCTCATTGGAAGTTTGCGATATAGACTGCGGTATTATTCAGAAGTCATACTAAAGGAAAGACATCTTTACCGTTAGCAAGATAATGGGATATGGAGATTCGTGACGAAGTTAAATCGTGTGAGATTTGTGATGGGACTTGGCCTTCGTAATATTGAATAAGCACGAACATTCAAGGACACTGAAAAAGAAAGATCGCCCACAGAAAAACAATTATTAGTCTTGGTTAGGTAACATACAAACGCCAACATGAAGAACGTACAACTGCGCCGAGTTGTTAGAAGTTGTCGCCAACGACAGGATTACTGAAGCAAACGGAAGCAATTCCCTGAGTGGGAAATCGGTGTGCGTGCTCAGCGTAGGGACAATTAATTACAAGGAACAATAAAATTGGATTCAAACTTTAATTCTTCGTTTCTCTCTACATAACCGAATAGACATTATCATGCGTGTTAGTGAAAAGTAACTGACTATTAGAATATTTGGAAGTGAAAAGTGAAATAATGATTATGTAACAGTGAACAGACATCGATTTGTCCCAAGATTACGACGCATTGTGAACATTGCTTAAGTATACGTTATCTTCGGAATTACGTCGTGTAGTTATTGAACACGTGACGAAGCGACGTCTTGATGACGCAGTAACAATTTATCAACTTAATAACCTCGCAATTCCATAATGTGGCCACGACTTGGGTGATGAATTGAAGATTCAATACTTTGTATTATTAAGAGTCAGCATCCATTATCTAACCGGCCATACTAAAAAGAAGGAGCAAGAGCGGCTTGCACATTCTGACGCTCTGCTCTATCGAATATTGACATTAATCACGGAAGACTGTATCTGAAATGTGACCAAACCAAGCGAGGAATTTGTGTTTTCTTAGTAGTTACAGGGTGGCGTTGTCGTGATCGATGGACGCCGTTCCACGTCATACCGACTGGGACAACCATCACCGCTAAGTCGTGTCAACTCTTAAGGAGACGCAGACGCCACAAGAGTCAATGAAATTATTCTGTAACTCCAAGAACTGTAGATGGTTTGATGCCTCTTTATAACAATCAGTAGTATATAGGTGTTGTGGTTATTTTGACATAATTTTCAAAGTACTGTTCATTAGTGGAATGATTATGGTTTGACAGTGAGTTAGTTTGTTTTCTACTGGTACGCTGTAGTAATGAAGTTAATGATTAATGGACGTATACGGAAATTGTTAAAGGTAGTATTCGAATCAGAGCTCTGAATGAAAGTGTTTGTCATGAGTAACAGCTATTTTTTATCTTTCCACATATGTAAATACTGCTGCCTAGCTCAGCCAGTAGCGTACCCTTACGTGTCTGACGACAAGACAAGTCACCCTGGTGCCACTCTGAAAGTTACACATCATCCAACGCCATCATCCCTCACTCTCTTACAGTACTCTGGCACCATATTGCACAACATTACGGAATAATAGGTTCCTATTATTTGGCATAAATGTTACAGCATCTTATTGTGAACTGAATTCAGATCTGAAAATTGATAGAGGTTTTTCTCTTTATGAAGGCACATTATATATAAGTTTCATACAGCCATAAGACTTCAATTAAATTCCACCTACTTCCTTAAGTTTTCCATCAAAGGTTTGCTACCAAAGAAGTAACGGCGCCATTTTCTTCATAGTAGCCACTGATGAAATAACAGTGAAATAATCGTAATTTATCTATATGGGCCTTTACAAAGTTCGAAAGCTACTTGCACAAGGCTAATGATGGTACTGGAGATCCAGTCAAACTGGAAGATTGCTTTATGCCTGTCTCTGTAACACCAGAGCGTACACTTGTCGACAGTGGTCCACATATCTGACCTTCACTCTGGAAACAGATGACCGTAATGTACAACAGACACTGATATCAAAATATATACTAACAATATCTAGCAGATCACGCCTGCAGCACACACCAACGTGAATCATCGCCATTTCTTTCATCACGCAACCACACCTCCGACTCAGTGGAGCACACTGCTCTAGAGTCTTCGTGACGACCAGCTGATCTTTCACTGCCACGACCAGTGCAACAATCAACGACGCCACCAGTGACAGCCACATCTGATGCTCACCACACAGCTGCACTGCACGGAATGAGGAACATCGAAACAGTAAAAGTCATGTGCATTTACAGTTTTCTCCATACCCATGAGCTACCTTTTATATCGCTGTCAATAAGACCTGCTGGTTGCTGAAGACAGGGGAGGCTCCAGACAAGGTGGAAAAATGACAACAGCAGCAGCAGTGTCTTTGAGAGGAAGGTGGCCTAGTGGAGCTGCTGATGATCCATCTGAGCAAACTGCTCAAAGATAACAGCCTTCCGTCTCCTCTGCTGGCGGGTACACTGCATTTTCTTATTTCTCAAGTGCCGCAGTTTCCGCATCTTGTGGCGGACCCGATAAATCTTCAATGCCCAAGGTTTCTACAGTCCCTAAGTCCTTGCCCATCGATCGAAAAGATATAACAAGTGCAAAAACGGCGTATCGACACCAGTGGTTCGCTCTTTTGTCATGATCTACTTTATTACTTTGTTAACCGTGGGCCAGCAGAAACATTTCAAAATGTGTTACAGATGGTTTATTTACAATAACTGACCAAAAGTACACAGACACCGCTATGTAAAGCAGAACTGATCACTGGATGTTACGAGGCGGAGACCAACCAGTATAAAAGGAGGCTGGGAGTACTGTGTTATCAGCAGAGAAGCGGTATGAGCAGAAAGAGAGGGTCTGGAGAACTCAGTGACTTTCTGTTTCGACTAGTCATCTGGGTGCCAAGTATAGCAGGGACATTTCAAACCGTTTAAAGCAGCCTAACTCGATTGCGGGTGTCGTGGCTGTGAAGTGAAAACGTGAGAGTACAAAACCATCTAAACGAAGACCAGGCAGATCTCATGTACTGGCGGGCAGGAGGGACCCTCGACCATTGGGAAGGGTGGTTGTAAAAAATCGCATCAAACCAAAGGAAGGAATCACCTGGAAGTTCCAAAGTGATACAAGCTATCTAGCTATCACAACGACTCTGTGTAGCGACTTAAAGAGAACGTGGTGCCAACATCACTAACTTCTCTGGTTTCGGATTTTGAAGCCATTCCTCCAGAGATATTCAGACACATCACTGAAAGTGCCCCCAGCAGAATTAAAGCACAAAGGCGAAGGATGGATACTTCTCATATTAATGTCCACTAATAGGTGTCCAGATACATTTGACCACCAATAGTGAACACTTACTGTAGACTTTTATTTATGGACAACGTTTGGCAAGAAAATATCCTTGGCGATTAAAGTGGGCTGAGCGCAACAGGTTCGCGCACCTGCCAAGATCAACCATGTAACGAGATATTTTTACGTTACCGTTGTCAACAGACGTAAGGGTTGGGAAAATGTATGAAAATAACTGCACAAGAAGGAAGGGAGACGAAGTGACATTAGGCTTAATGGCCGTCGACGATGAGGTCATTAGGGACAGAGATCAAGTCGGTTAGGACAAGGATGTGGAAAAAATTTGGCACGACGTTTTCAATGACACTATTTCGGCATTTACCTTAACTTGTTAAAGAAATTACAGGAAACTTAAATCTCAATAACTGGAAAGGATTTGGAACTGCGCTCCTTCCAAATACTAGAACAGGGTCCACATTACTATGCCATCTCGTTCGGCGCCAAACATCATCTCATTTCTGTATAAATATTAAACTGCTAGAGCAGTTAGGTACACCAAACAATAGGACGCCATAGTAAGTTAGTATCTCATATTATTAATTACAAGAACAAATGAATCTAGAAGCCTCATTACAGGAATTTTATGAAGAGTAAGTTAACAACAGGTAAATACCACGTTGATAAAAAAAAATCCTGTGATTCTCATTTGAGTATAGGCTTTTATTTATGGACTGCGTTTGGCGAGAGCAGATCCTTCATGGTTAAAGTGGTTGAGCGCAGCAGGTTCGCGTCGCGCACCTGCCACGAACAACCATCTTACGAGGTACATTTTTAGATTTCCGTGAATATGTCTCAGTGTACTTGCAGTATCGGGCAGCCATATCTTTCAATTAGCCTGGAGCAGTGATTTGAACTTTGCGGCTAGCTATCAGCAATCTGCTTTCATGACGCGGTGGATAGTTCTTGTCGACTGTCCAGAAACCAGTCCAAAAAAAAAGCTTATTCTACAATACCACCCTGTGGTCGTTACTGTGGCAAGACATTATTTATTAATTTTTATGAAGGATATGGACTACCAGTTGAAGGAGTTTTCCTGGAAATTTAACATTTGAAAGCAACTGCAGCTCTTCACTATTAAGATGAAGACAGCTATTTGTCAAACAAATGCATTGTTTTTAAGAATTGTTGGCTGTTCACCTCAATAGCAAAGCACTGTTATTACCTTCCTTCACGTCATTGAAACTCGCAGTCTTATTCCTACGTGTTCGATTGCCCAAAGGAATAACAAAAGCGTGCATGCGTGCGTCGATACACGCGAGTGTAAAACTACGATGAGATTATGACGTCGCCATGAACAATCACTTTTGGCTGTAGTTTCACTGTAAAGTGTACCGAAAAGTGTCCTTGAGCGGGCCTACATCCAGCTTATGGTTGTGCCGCTTCGTTGCTGGGAGACTGAATATTGTCGCCAGACGCGCGCGCGTGCGTGTGTGTGTGTGTAGATCGGAGAGGCAGGGATGTAGAGATAACAGTGTGTGTCTGGCTGGGTGTGCATGATTGCATAATCCCATGGTCCATTTCGGAGTATTTCGATGTCAGATGTCAGTAGTGACACAACTGAGCTGTGTAGAAACACACACACACACACACACACACACACACACACACACACACGTACACAAAGAGAGAGAGAGAGAGAGAAGAATCAGTTGACGTCGGGAGTGTTGGTGGGAGCGAGACGGACAACTACGCCCCCGTCCAGACGTGGCTTCCCCCACCTGCCACCGCGGTAACCGCAGAAGGGTGCTGACCTCCACGAAGCAAATTCCATTACGACTGTCATAACCTGTTTGGCAGAGCTGTTATTGGATTTCGTACCGTGCAGCTTGCAGCCGTCCCCGCGACGGACATAACCCGAGATCGGTTTTAGTTCCCTTTTCATTCGCTCACGCTTCCCGACTTCATATTTACGGATAATTTCCGATTGAGTACGACCGTGTGAAGAACCGGGAGGGTGGGAGATGCATGCATTCTCTATGTATGTATGTATGTATGTGTGTGTGTGTGTGTGTGTGTGTGCGTGCGTGTGCCTGTGTGTGTGTGTGTGTGTGTGTGTGTGTGTGTGTGTGTGTGTGTGTGTGTCATCCACCTACTCTTTTCCGTGCATTGCATTCTCAGTTATGAGTCGTTGTAGCTCCTACATGTCTTCTAAAGCCGTCTTCCCACTTCCCAATAAGTCTTCGTATTGGTCTTACTTCTCCTTTGGCACACCAGCCAACCAATTGGACATCTACCTGTACCGCGTATCTGCATTAATTGTTATTACAGCCGTAAATGCGAGTTGCACTCCGGCGTGCCCCTTGATCAATGTGTTTCACTTCCTATCCGAACCATTAATTGCCAAAATGGCTGAAAGCATATTGCGACATTGAATGGGGCAATATTAAGGGGTAAAATATTTTTGTACGATCTCGGAAGAGATGCAACTTTGCGCGAGAGAAAATGTTTGTTTTAAACTGTTCTTCTTCTTCTTGCTGTTTGCTTAAGGAAAGAGTAAATGACTAATGGTGAAGCTATTAGTTGCTGCTTCGACTGAAGTTCGACTGTTGAGCCCCCTCCACGTGCTTCAGAATAAATAAAAATCTGAATACAACTGCCGGTGTTATGACAGAACGCGTGCGCACTGCTGCGTGTGTTGTTAGCGCTTCGTAGGCACTTTCGGGATGTACCGTCTCAACCTCCGTACTTTTTATTTATTTTGTTATCCACCCACTAACAGCATTCAGTTACATTAAACTGAAAGTGTTACAAAGTGGTTTCAAATTACACTATTGTCAAATTACACTATTTTATTTTAAATGAGATATTATTCTGGGAGTATCATGTATGATTTTCAGGCCTCCTTTTACTATTAAGTTATTTCGCTCATAGTTAAAAGTCGACTGTAGTAAAGGTAAACAGTGCAATATTATCGACAGCCACAGATGATTGAGAAGGCTTTCTTTACGGCTTATTACTTCTTTGTTTTCCCATTTTAAGAAATTGAGAATTTCCCAAATGGTTCAAATGGCTCTGAGCACTATGGGACTCAACATCTTAGGTCATAAGTCCCCTAGAACTTAGAACTACTTAAACCTAACTAACCTAAGGACATCACACACACCCATGCCCGAGGTGGGATTCGAATCCGCGACCGTAGCAGTCACGCGGCTCCGGACTGCAGCGCCAGAACCGCTAGACCACCGCGGCCGGCGAGAATTTCCCATACGACGAAAGAACAAACCTCGAAGTTGTCTGTCGTCTTTCATTCCTGAAGTTTCGACAGTAATCATCACCTCTATTAAAAGCTTCAGCACTAAAATATATATTCTACAGTAAAACACATAAACCAATGTCTTATTTCTGGAAGGCTGTTAGTACAGTGATTTGGGAAATGGCCCACCTAAAATGTTGCTATAATAAGTGTTGGTAATGAACGCAGGAGACTATAAAAATGACAAGGCTGTACGAGATGGACAAAGAATTAATCAGAGGACGCTTAGACATATTTTATAGCCGCTTAGGAAAATAGCGTCCAGGGCTCTAAAGTTTAATGAGCGTGTGTTAGGTAGGGAGCCTGATCTGAATCATAGATGGGGAGGCGGACCTGCCAGCAGCTATCGATGGTTCAGTATGAAGCCATCTGCAAGTTGTGGCCCGTTTCGGCCCTGATGACGACCGTCTCTTGGGTTTCGAGGCCGTCGTCAGTTCGTACAGGCGGCTGGCGGATTTGCAGACGGCTGCTTTCATGTGGGTCTGAAAATGGAATTATTAATGCAAAAAGCTAGGAAAGAGGAACTCAATGAGCAGTAGTCACTAAAAAAAAAAAAAAAAAAAAAAAAAAACCAGCGGAAGCAGAGCTTACAATTTGCAGGGTGCTACCAAGAACTGAGTTAGTGAAAGGCCTTTTCAGATTCTGATATGTACTGTACTGAAGTCCACGATCGGTTTTGGCCTTCACATTCAAACCACTTTTAAGTGGATAGGAAAAAATCTATAAAAGAGAGTGTCAATGAGCAATAGGCACTAAAAAAAACACCAGTTTCTTTGACATTTACCGCCAGTTATTGACAACTTCCTTTAAAGGTACTCTGCATATCTTTTAGCTACTTCTAAATGTTAGTAAACATGTTCTTGTTTTCAGTCCACGTTACATCCAAGACATACTATCGTTTCTACATTTGCCGGTGTTTTTAATTTTTTTTTTTTCGCTCACGTCAGAGGACGTAACTTTGCATAGTCCACTGTAACTATTTTCGATTTCTATTAAATCTAAAAATTATTATTAGATTTTTACTAGTAAACCATAAAATCGGACATTTCGAAAATGCCAGAATTAATTTCTTTTAAACCATAAACATGCCAATAATTTTAATCTACCGTACTCTACAGATTTTATAAGCATGAAACGCTTATTTTTCTCAAGATATAGTAGCATGTATAGCTTTTAAATCCACCAAACTTTCACTTTAATTTCATTTACATTGCTTCATAATAGCACAAAGTACGATAATATACACTGGTGTGCAAAATGTAACTACGCATGTAGCTTTGGCGAGTTGTGTCACTAACAACATACGTAGAAAAAACTGCTACAATGTAGTCCAGAAGGTAGTTCAACGAAATACACAGTCAGGGGAGCAGAAACGACACTTCTATTCAAAGACAATAATTACGACTACACTAAAGTCACTGCGATTTACGGTGGTTCCGTGGACATTAGAAAAGGTGCGACACGCTTCTGTATGGGGAGTGTGATCACCGCGGGCAATTGTACATGGTCTGCAACACGCTCGTATGCGGTCCACAAGGTTGGTAAGGAGTTATTAAGGTAGGGCGTTCCATTCTTTCATCATCGCGGTTGACGATTGTTGAATGGTCATTGGCGCACGTAAAAGAGCTGTAATACATCTCCTCAGTCACATGCAGGACTGTCCATTCGCCGAATAGTTACTCGTCCCAAGAGCTCCTATACCTGCACAGTTCGACGCAGTCACGCTTTGTCATCCATAGGAGCGAAGTCAGGGCCGAATTCGCCCCTGGGAACACGACGGTCGCGACGGGGTACATTGTCACAGTAATGTTGACCAATAAGTGTGCCGTGTTCAAACATTTGCAGGTTAGCACGCCCATGCAAGATTTTGTATCCCAACACCACGGCACCTGCATCTCCAAAACGATCATGTTCGATAATGTTCCTTTGTGTATTACGTCTTCCCACCTCTCACCATATGAGAGTGCATCCAGAATCACTACTCAGGCTGAACCTACTCTCATCCAAAAGGAACACACGATCTGATTTTTCGTATCTCTAGTCCCTAAGCTCTGGGCAACATCGCAAAAGCTGTCACTGTAGAGCGGGTGTCAACGGAGCACAACATACTGGTCTTCGGGCAAGGAGACCAACCAGATGCGCCATCCATAACCATCTCGCTGATCTTCACCGTGGTGCTTGTTCCATTGTCTTCCTTTGGGTCCCTGGCCATGTGGGTATCCCAGGTAATGAGCTTGCTGATCGTTTGGCTTCGGGAGCAATCACTTACCCCTCTTCTCTGTAACCCCTCCTGCAGCGGATTTACGGCTTCACATCAAATCCCACTTCGGACAATCATGGGCCAACTCTTGGGAGGCTACCTCCCTGTCTAATAAACTTCTTGCGATTAAGGTGACACCAGTTCCGTGGCGTTCTTCCTTCCGCCTCTCCTGAAAGGCCTCAACCACCCGGTGTCGTCCCCGCATCGGCCGTACCAGGCTGACCTATTTTTTTTCTTTTGCGTAATGAGCCACCCGCACTTTGTGGTTGTCGAGCCTTCCAGTCAGTAGCCCACATTTTAGTGGAATGCCCCCTTCTTTTGGTTCTGCTCACTAAGTACAGACTTCCCCGCACTTTACCTTTAATGTTGGCTGACGATTCCCGGATGATCGAACTGGTTCTCAGTTTCCTCCGTGAAAGTGGTTTTTATTCTCAGTTTCAAGGTTTATAATCTCACTCTGGTGTTGAGGCAGTGCGGTGACGTTTGGGGGGTCTCCCACTGTAAGCTGTGTTTGGAGATTCCCGACTCCCCTCCCTGGCCAAGATCCTCTTTTTTTTCCCTTTTACTCTGTTTTTATCACTTTTTAGAATTGGTCTCCTTTTCCAATACACACTTTTACATTCTAGCGGTTGAACGCTTTTAAATAGTAGCTGCTTTTGCCTCTACTGCATCAGAGGTCGGATATTTCCAACCTCTAGCACAGCCTTGGGGTTGCTCTCTTGCTGACTTCCCTCATTTTGGTTTTACCATTGACGACACGCCTGCACTTTTACGTTTTTTAGCCTTTTCTCTTTTATCGTTCTGACTTTTCTGCGATGTCAAACTGTCGGAATGGACCACATTTGAAACAAGGGTATGATGACCTTCAACCCCAATCAACCAACCACCCCGACGCAGTCTCCGTGCCACTGTGGAGTGTCAGATATTGTGTCTTGCAGTTCAGGTATATGTGAGTTCCTTCTAGTCTGTTGCACAGCGTAGCGACACCTGCTGCTGTATTGACCATGGTCGACCACCGGCTCTCCTTCAGGCAGCAGCGCCTGTGGTAGAAAACACCGACCATGCAAGTGAAACAGTGCTGTGATCACTACCATACTCCTGGGCTACTCTCGTCAGACTTCATCCTTTTTCCAGTTACCCGAAGATTCTTCCACGTGTGAAGTCATCCACATGTTGTCTCCAGGCCATGAACAACACCACCACAGTGCACCCTAACTGCTCGCTGATTGACACATACTGTCTTTTCTCGTGCCTTCAACTCCTTGTATTACGAGGCAATTTGCCACTACTGTCGCACTGATCTCACACCCTGTGACGTCTTGCTTTGGGTGCACAACTGGAAGACCTCAGGCAACATGGTCCTGCACTTTCATCCATTTCCACCGAGTAGTTAATACATTATGTTACTTTATCCACCTTGCTCTTAAGTTCTCCAAAGCACAGTAGCTTTTTTTGTAATAATAGTCTACATGTGTCAGCTTTGTATTCATCTCCTACTATGTAAAATATATGTATATCCTTCACATTATGCATTAATAATTAGGGTTTTAGGTCCACTTGAAAATGGATTGCATATGAAGTCCGAAACCAGTAGTAAGCTTTACACTGACTGAATAAAGAACTAAAGAATAACAACTCCCTCCCAATACGGAGAAACTAATAGGTACCCAGAATGGACCGGGTTCATTTGGTTTTAAGCTGGGTGGATTTTGTAGCGGTATTCGCTGCAGATTCCTAGACCTCCGTGGGTTGGAGACTAGAAGGATTCCCCTTGACAGGTCAGGTGTGCTTTATACTTGGGTAACAGAGTACTTGTGGAGTGCACTACTTGTTTGTAAGGCTAGGAAATGCTTTGAGGTTCTGATCAGTCGATACGCAGAAGGCAAAATCGGATCGTGTACAAAGTAACCGTACCTTGAATATCAAACTTTTAACGGCAAACAGTCGAGGCATTCAAATAAAGTCCTTGAGTTCTATCGCGGTACAGAAAAGCTGTTGCCCTCAAATTATGCTAGGAACCTACACTGAGGGATGAAAGTCATGGGATAGCGATATGTACATGTACAGACGGTCCTAGTATCGCGTGCACGACGTTGTAAAGAGCAGTGCATTGGCGAGGCTGTCATTTGTACTCTGGCGATTCATGTGAAAAGGTGTTCGATGTGATTATTGCTGCAAAACAGGATCATTCGGAGGTGACAGATAAACTCCAGTGGAAGACTCTGCAAGAGAGACGCTTTTGTTGAAGTTTCCAGAACATACCTTCACCGAGGAGTCAAGCAGTATATTGCTCCCTCCTATGCATATCTCGCGAAGAGACCATGAGGATAAAATCAGAGAGATGAGACCCCACACAGAGGCCTACCGAAAATCTTACTTTCCACGAACGAGACTGGAAGAGAAGGGAGAACCGATAGAGATACTAAAGGTACCCTCCGCCACACACCGCCAGGTGGTTTGCGGAGTATGGATGTAGATGTTGAATTAATAGACTTTTATTGCCGAATGGTATTTGGAGCTAGGCGCATGGACTATACCATTTCGGCATTCGTAAGGCAATTCAATATTTCGAGATCCACAGTGTCACGACAGTGCCGAGAATATCAAATTTCATCGATTACCTCTCACCACGGACAACACAGCGGCCGACAGCTTTCATTTCACGGCCCAGAGCAGCGGTGTTTGCATAAAGTTGTCACTGCTAACAGACAAGCAACACTGCGTGAGACAAATACGACGAACGTATCCGTTAGGATAGTGCGGTGAAATCTGGAATTCATGGCTATAGCTGCAGACGACCGACGCGAGTGTCTTTGCAAACAGCACGACATCGTCTGCAGAGCCTCTCTTGGGCTCGTGCCCATATCGGTTGGACCCGAAGAGACTAGTATTAGATCAGCCCCAATTTCAGACGGTAAGAGCTGATGGCAGGTTTCGAGTGTGGTGCAGATACCACGAATTCACGGACCCAAGTTGCCAACAAGGTACTGTGCAAGCTGATGGCGACTTCATAATGGTGCGGGCTGTGTTCACGTGGAATGTACTGGGTCCTTTGTCCAATGGAACCTATCACTGACTGGTTCAAATGGCTCTGAGCACTATGGGACTTAACATCTGAGGTCATCAGTCCCCTAGAATTTAGAACTACTTAAACCTAACTAACCTAGGGACATCACACACAGCCATGCCCGAGGCAGGATTCGAACCTGCGACCGTAGCGGTCGCGCGGTTCCAGACTGTAGCGACTAGGACCGCTCGGCGATCGTTGACTGGAAATGTTTACGTTCAGCTACTTGGAGACCATTTGCAGCCATTCATGGATTTCATGTCCCAGACCACCACGGAATTTTTATGGATGACAGTGTGGCATGTCACCAGGCCACAATAATTCTCCATTGGTTTGAAGAACATTCTGGGCATTTCGAACAAATGATTTGGCCGTCCATACCGCCCACCATGAAACTCATAGAACATTTATGGGACAAAATCGACAGATTAGTTCGTGCATAAAATCCTGCAGTGCCAACACTTTCGCAATAATGGGAGACTATAGAGGCTGCATGGCTCAATATTTCTTCAGCGGACTTCCAACGACTTATTGAGTCCATGTCACGTAGAGGGCTGCAGCACACCGGGGAAAGAAGGTCCAACACGATATTAGGAGGTATCCCGCGACTTTTTTCATCTCACTGTAGAGCTGAATTACACCCAAAGCACAACGCTCCGAAATATTTAACAATGCATGGAACATGTATCTAAAAGACGGGTTAGATGCTATAGGAGAGGGAGAGCTGGTTGCAGTCGAAGAAAATATTAATATATCGAGGTCGAAATAGAGTCTCGGCGCAAGTGAGTGGCCAAAGTGAACTCAATCATCGAATGTTTGTACCAGCCATCCGATTCTGCCCTAACAGTAGAATAATTAAAAGAAAGTCTAACCTTAGTAACGGAGAGTCATTCGAATCGTGCAATATTAGTTGGAGGCAACTTTAACACACTGAGTATATACTGGGACATCTATGGTTTAATTGCGGGTGGTATGGACAGACAGTCTCGTGAAGTACTTGTGAACACATTTTCCGAAACATATTGCAAGACTCGTAGTAGTAAGACTGTTGCTGACTGATCCGTTGGTATCCAGAGCGTTCGCTATTATTCATGTACGTTCACAGGTCGTAGCGGGCCCATAGAGACCGACCGACCACCGTACCATCCTCTGCCAATGGCGGCACTGGCTGCAGTACGGAGAGGCGTGTGGTCAGCTCACCGTTCTCCCTGATTCTGTCAAGTTTCACGAGCTGGAGCCGCTACTACTCGGTCAAGTAGCTCCTCAGTTGGTATCACAGAGTACACCCCGTTCAAGTCCTCCGACCAACGAAAAATCTGTGGCAGTACCGGGAACCGAACATGTGTCCTCCACAAGGCAACCTGCAACGATCACCGCTCGGCTACGGAGATCATCATCATCATCATCATCTTGGACAGTTTCCAGCCACTGGCTGGGTCTGTCGGGAACACAAGCCTCTCCATCGTGTTCTGTCTTTCCACCATTCCCCCTCTTCCACCTTCGTCCAGTTCTCTCCTCTTCTCATTACACATTCCTTCACTCCCTTCACCCATCTATCTCTTGGTCTTCCTCTGGGCCTCTTCCCCTCCAGTTGCAGATCAAACATCCTCTTTGGAATTCTTTCCTCATCCATTCTCTTCATGTGTCCATACCACTGCAGTCTTGATTTTTCTATCCTGTCCTGTACTGGTTCCTCCTTTAGTCTTTCCCTCACATACACATTTCGCAATCTGTCTCGTCTTGTTACACCCAACCTGCTCCTCTGGAACTTCATTTCACTAGCCTGTATTCTACTTTTGTCTCTTTTGTGCATTACCCATGTCTCACTTCCGTATGCTAATATGGGACAAAGTAGGTTCGGTATATAATTCCCTTGGATTTCTGTGGCACCTCCTTGCTCCAAATAAGCCCCCTAATGCATTTGTAGAACTGCCCTGCTTTTCTGCACCTTTCATTTATTTCCATTTCGTTTCCCCCCTTACTTTCAATCACGCTTCCCAGGTACTTGAAGTTCTCTACCACTTGTAGTTTTTCCCCTCCACAAGCTATATCCACATTTGGCCTATTCTTCTTCCTTGTCGTGACAATTATTTCACTTTTCTTTGCAGAGAAATGCATTCCATATTGTGCTGCCGTTGCCTCCCATGCATCTAACTGCTCTTGCACCTCCTTCTCGCAATTTCCCCATAACATCAGGTCATCGGCAAAAAGCACTGCTTTCATTTTATGATGTCCAATTGCATCTGATACTTGCTGTAGGATTTCATCCATAACAATAATAAACAATAAAGGCGAAAGTGCACTTCCCTGGCAAAGGAAAAGGCTACGGAGATAAATATGCAATTAAAATTCAGTTTGCAACGCATTTTCTTTTATTTGCCCTTTCATGTAAGTATCATGTGCGGACAATTGAGTAATCAGTCAGTGATCAGGAGGAAAGGTTAACGAATTACGAAATTGAATAACAAAAGGAGCCCTACTGATTCCCCTTTTACTGACAAAGATGAGCACTAAAATTTCAATGAAGTAAAGAGTATAGGAAGTAATTTAGCTTACAAAGAATAATAATTCAGAGCGACCGTAGGTGGACCAGAGGACACAATGGAACGAATAGGAAGGTTGGTTATTTATCTTATTGTCGCGTTCTTAAATTATAGAAATAACTGCGCTGGCCATGTGCATTTCGAGTACACATGTAAATGGGATTAATGGCACGATCATGAGAAGAAACCTGCGTCCTGTCGACGTCAGTGGTCACACAACAGGATACTAGCATGAAATGACACGTTCGAATCTCCTTTGAACACGCGTGGGTAGTCCTTCAAATCGGAGAAAGAATTCAGAAAAGAACTTGCGTACAAGCGCCTCTGTATCTTAATGCTATTCGATTCATTGTGTGTCTTATCCGACGAGTATCGGAAGTACAAAGGAAATTCATAGAAATACATAAAATAAATGGCAAAAGGTGCCGAGAATGGAATTATTTTAGAACAGCAATTACTTTAACACTAATAAACGGTGGGAAAGGTTACGTAGCATCGCGAGTTACAGCAAACCGTTGTTCAGTGACATGTTCACCACGTCTCACAAAGAAAAATAGTACTGATTTTAAAAATTTATCAAACAAATTACGTAAGGGAGTTCTGCACACTGCGGCAAAGAATTTAAGCAAGAGAAAACCGACATCGGATAGTTAAGCTAGCGTGAAACTTAGTCAGACCGTATCTGACACGATGGCACACAAAACACAATGAAAAACTAGGGCTCCGGAAAAAATTTAGACTTTGCATTAAACGAAAGTATAAAGCAAAAAAAAAAAAAAAACTTAGAATGTGAAACACTCCAATCATTTTCCTGAAACCAACAGATTCCCAAGTCCACCCAGTCATGTGGATGTAAGGACACAAAGGCACATCGAAAATGAGATGAAAAATGAGTTTACGAATTACCAAAATAAAAACTCAAAATACTAAATACTGAAATAAAACCGAAGAGAAATCTTCCGATACATAACTGGACGAACATCTTACTCGTCTTAGCACAAGCTAGTATATGAAGCGAAGCAAGAAATATTGGACTTGGCCTGTGGCCTACCGAGCAAAAATCAAGAGATCTCTTTCTGCGCCGGAGTTCAGCTCCCACGCCTAGCGGGCGAAGGTCCTAAAGGTCAGGTAGGGCATTAGAGCAGAGCAGTGACAACCTCTGCACATCAGAGAAGAGACTGCCTGTCTTTCTGTCTAAAGGAAACTTGGCTGATTGTGTTACAGATGAATTTGTGTTCCTCCATTCGCTAGTTGGCGGGATTTAGAACTGGCTCATACACTGCCATACTAAGAGGTACACCAAAGTAAACAGAAATGGGCTGATAAGATCATAATTGTTTGTGTTACTTCTGATATATTTTTGTCCTCAGATTGAATGAACCGGCGACATTAATATTAAAAGCTGACAGAATTAATATTTAACGAAACGAGTCAGCCACAAAAGGAAACTCTTACACATTTTATTCAATAAATTTATCTCATTCATTTCATTTATGGCAATACTATACAACTCACAGTTTTATGTTAAAAGAATTCCAGGTTTCTTACATGACTCAGCACTTTCGTCAGCTACTAAATTATCCTTCCCTTGTACATCTTTAATCTCAGGATTGAGCAGTGCGGGGTCAACGTCTCCACATCTGACGAGAGACTTCTTGTCTTTCTACCTAAACGAAACTTGACTGATTAGACTAGAGATGAATTTGTGTTCCTACACTCGTTAGTTGGTGGGATTTGTAAATGGCCATACATTGCCATAGCAAGAGGTACACCAAAGTACGCAGAAATTAAGCAAAACATGTTCTATTGGTCAGAAATAAGGTGACCATTTTCTGGAAGTTATTTGAATCGCTATTTTTGGCCTACTTTAGTTTTCTGCATGGTCCCCGATACAACTTCAATCGCGCGATCGTTCTGTAAATCATTTTATACAGGGCGGGGTATAAATATTATACGATACATGCAGTGTTTTGCAAGTGCAAAGGTACCATACTAGATAGATAAACTTACTTCCCAGCTTATAAGTTTCTTATACGATGTCCAGTGCTTCTAGCTTTAAAATCCCATAATTAAGCCCCACAGTTTGTAATGATTGGCTAGAAAATGCGATAGACTTATGAAATTCCGTATCCCCTTCTTTTTCTATCTGAAACAGCTTCGCTCTGATTCCTAATCCATTTGAGTCTGCAAATATAGAAAAAGTTTTCTGGACGTAGTTGTGATCTGTTTAACAAGGAGTTTTTCAGTTTTTCAAATGCGGCCTGACATTCTGCAGTCCATATCAAAAAGGTATCTTTTTAGCAAATGATGCCCGTAAGGAATAGTGAATGGTTGATCCCCAACAACTCGCTGCTAATGTCTGGGTAAACCAAACATGGCATTAGGTTGTTTCTTATTATTTGTAGCTTCAAACTGCTCAGTAACTAAGATCTTGGATGGTTTTGATAATACGTCTTTCCAGCTAAGAACATGGCTGAAAAAAACCAGTTGGTTCCCAAAGCGTGCCATTTTTTCTAATTTCTGTTTCATACCTCTTTTCCTAATGCATGTAATACTTTCTCCAATAGTCTAATATATTCTTCCCATGTGGGGTTGCCAACAGAATATTGTCTACATAGTATGTCATTATCTAATAGTTCCTTCTCTAGCATCTGAGTTTTAGCTCTTACATTGACATTCAAGCTAAAGGAAACCACTCTCTACTGATAGCAAACTCTCTCATATAAAAAGGCCGTTTACTTTCGTGACTCTTTTTCCAATGGCAGACTCCACTGCCAAGAAGAAATGTCCATTGATGTGAGAAAAGTAGCTCATTCTGCAATAGCTCGTCTTTATATTGCGGACGGTCCCATTCCCACGTTTCAGTTTCATTTAACCTGCGTGTATTCATTGCCAATTTTATGCTTCCATCACAGGATTTTTAATTATACTTATTGGCTATCCTATCTAACATTCATTCAATTACTTTCTTAACAGTTTCTTGTCAAGTGACAGGTGTTGGACACGGTTTTTGAAAAAAAAAAATATTGCCAGGTTTTACATATAAATGTAAGTAATAATAATCTCTCACCATAGCTAGCCTTTTTGAAAACACGTTATGATGCTTGACTGATACTTCTCTCACTTCTACCTTTTGTTCATATGAAAATGATCTATGAACAGAACTTTAGATTCTATTTCCGCTGATTTATTATTCTACCCATTTTCAGCGATCTGCTCATACCCACTGGTTTGGGTTTCTTCGCCTATGTGCGGCTATGTGCGCTTTATTTCTTGTCATTCTGATCGGAAGTTTCTAGTATGATAAAAGAAAAAAATAAATTAAATGAAATGTATTTCAATTTTTTCAATTTTAATCTGATAATTATTCGTACTAGAATGTCGTGTTTCCAGTTTGGCACAGCTTTGCCAGAGAAAACATGAAAGACGTCGAACACGTCCGTCTTCTGATCGGCCCCTAAACTTTGTCAAAAATGGTTCAAATGGCTCTGAGCACTATAGGACTTAACATCTGGGGTCATCAGTTCCCTAGAACTTAGAACTACTTAAACCTAACTAACCTAAGGACATCACACACATCCATGCCCGAGGCAGGATTCGAACCTGCGACCGTAGCAGTCGCGCGGTTCCGGACTGAGCGCCTAGAACCGCTAGACCACCGCGGCCGGCTAAACGTTGTCAGAAGGAGGCTAGTTTTTGATTACGCAAAAGCTTATATTATTTGTAAAATAACAAACCGGATTCCTTTACGTAATCAGTATGAATTTTGTAATTCCCTAAGGGACCTTTAACAATGAACAATAAAAAAATTGCATTTACAAATGAAATCATTAATAAATGGGGCGGCTATGAGTTATATAGAAAAAAAGAAGCGGCCTTCTGTCTACGACCAGGATGCCGCAGTTTTTACATAAGTAATTTTCTGACTGTATGGTGCGACCAGATTTCAGCCCGTCTTATGCTAGTTTCTTGCTGCACGTTTTTGTCACAAATTACAGTCATTACTTTTCTGATTCCTTCGAGACAATTCTTGCACCGTTCAACACCTTCATAAAAATAACTTGCCAATTTACAGTTTCGAACATAAATTACTTGAATTTTATTAATTAATAACTGTTGTCTGCACGCTGGCAAGACCGCTCACTTTTAAGGCTTTAAGACAGCCTTCTTTTCGCTTTCACATCGCATGAAGAAGTACGATAAAATCTGAAGGTCTACAAAGGCTTTTACCGTCAAATTTTTTATTTAGATCGAAAATGTTTCTTTTACTGCGCAAGCGATGTATTAGCGTTCGCGCTAGATGCGCATCTTTACAGTTACGTAAATTATATAAAGCAAATGTCTTTCAAAGAATAGGTCTCATCTCATAAGTTGATCATTTAATACACAGCTAGGTGAATGCCTTTCCAATTGTACTTGCAGATTTCACACGACGAAGAGCCCAATAATATTACGAGTTCCCATGTCTCTTTGTTATTACGTTCACACTTACCTCTCATGGCACAAAAAGACGAATATGATTTAAAAGGGGAGAACTACTTCCTCGACTGATATAAAGATATTTAAATCAAAATACCTTGGCATATTTGCGCTTTTCTATTTGTCAGCACTAGTACTCACCTTACGTGATGTAATGCACCGTGTCAATAAAGTAATACGGTACATGATGTCATGTGGCACAACGTGACACATGCCATCGTGTCGTCCAGCATGGCATTTGATATTTCGTGGAATAGAACACAAGTGTCATTAAAGTTTAGGATTCATACATGCCCACTTTTCCATACTTCGAATTATACATGCACCCCTGCCACGGACACTTCCTGTTGTACATGCATCACACTCTCTAGAAGCAGATAAAGTTTTGCCTGTTTGTTCTTCCACCGCTCACCACTCATACAAAAGGGGATGGGTTTGTGAGAGAACGGTCCCTTCGGGGAAAAAAATCAACCCACCTCACCCAGAAACGAAAAAACTGATTTAGAGTCCCTCCAGGAACAAGTACAACCCCAGAAATTTTATACTCCCAGAAAAACGTTTTTAGCTCTTACAAGTATTATCTTCAGCCACACGATATAAGTTATTGTTTACTATGGGTAGCAAAGTTTCTGAATTTTGGGCACAGGATTATGGACTGTAGCCTACAGTTTGCAAAATGCACGGGTGCCAACACCTTACAGTTAATTGAGCGCACCGCGCTGAGAAAGTAGAGGTAATTCGTAAAAATGCGCAAATAAAGCGAAACGTTTTGATTTTTTGATTTCAATACTTCTGAAGCTGCCAGATAAGTTAAGATCCTACTTCCCTTATTTTACATCCCTAACATCACGCAAGACATGTTCGCCATTTTTTGTGCTATCATAGGAGCAGTTTTCACTCTGGTTCCAGCTTTTACTCTTGCATTATTTTCACATTAGACCGCCATACCATAACACCGATGTATTTTTCTGTTGACTCGGGGGGTGACTGAAACTGTGTAAGTTTTTTTATTCTCTTTACAATCATGTTGCTTATGTTGGGATCGTTAATCTGGCTACTCTGCATTTACCCGCCTAGGATGGTTGAACCTGTTCACTGTAGCCTATTCCGCCCTCAGCACAGCGTCTGCGGCACATTATTGTTTTATTTTCTATTTATATTTCACATTTTTTATTATTTTTATTAGTCTGTACTTTGTTTTAGAATATATTGTTTAATGTCTAAATTTTTCTTATTGTTTTTTTAATTTTTTTAGTGTTTCACAGATTTTATTCATATATCCATGAGACTTTATAGGGAAACGTATGAAAAGAAACCTATATATTTAATACAATGCAAAGCATAACACGTAATATAAATACGATAGCGAACAAAATATTAAGTACTGTGTGAAGTTTATGATAATAATATATGTAAATAGTTTATATTATGCAGATAAACATGCGATTCGTTACCGTATTAGACAGAGAAACTTATTTCCCAGCTTACTATGTTGCTAGCTGCACGATTCGCGCAACAAACAGACTACTGAAAAGCCATCATCTTGTTGCTTTCTCTTTTCTTCAAAGCCTTTTCTTTGCTTATTTAAAGTACGCAGTAATAAAAATTGAAAAATTAAGAAACCGCTGCTAGAAAAATGTGAATCATTTTGGCGTAAAATTATGCAACAACCATTCCGAAGTAAGTATGACTATGATTCGCTGAAAGAAGCAGAACAGCTGGAAATAATGTGCGCACGATAACTTACTATCAAATTTTCAATTCTGTGCAATAACTGCCCGAAAATAAATTTTCTACAAAGCAGCGTCATTGTTTTTGACGAAAACGCAGCAGAACATGTTCTATTGGTTAGAAATAAGGTGAAATTTTTCTGACAGTTATTTGTATCGCAGTTTTCGGCTTACTTTAATTTTCTGCAAGGCCACTGATGCAACTTTAATTGAGCGATCTGTATATCATTTTGTACAGGGATGGGTGTAAATTTGATACGATACATGCCTTTTTTTGCACGTCCAAATATTTTTCGATGATCTTATTAAGCCACTGATATAAAATGTTTAAAGGATAGACGAAGAAACGATAATCAACTGTAATAACCATTTTTTTTAATTATATCTAAACGTAGCGCTTAAAATACAGCGCATTTCTACGAAACACAGTTTCATGTGCAAGGGCGTGAATTTTCGCACATAAAACCTGAACGATGAAAGATTTTTATCAGCGTTTCTACATGCCATAGAAATATATTTTTTTACTGTCTTCTGTATAACTTACAACCGTTCTAGCGTGTGCTAAATACGTCAAACCGGATTTTGCGTGCTATTTATGAGCGACTTAAGACCTGTATATCGTGACAACGAATAAAGCTTTCACAAAACAACAGGACGACCATTAATTACACAAATTTTTTTACCCTCTTACAAAACTTGATCCGATTTGCATAAGTCTGAAACATAAAACATAGAAGTGGCGCGCGAAATAAAAGCTAACAAAAACTTTTTTTTTACATAATATCCGAATTAAGCTCGACTTTGAACCATCGCATCTCGACAATGTATGAGACAATATTTATAAAAAATCATTACAGTAAAACTTTATAACAGATTAGAAGCTTTATTTGTTTGCCTTAATTTTAATCAGTTCTCATTTAAAATAAATTGTAAGTAATAGAACGTTTGTAGTTTGTAAATTCCTACTGTCACATTGCTGTACATATTGAAATAGCCTTGGGAAACAAATTTTTCGACATTGTTATGGTTGTGATATCACCATCTTTGTATACATCTTTCCATGTGGCGAAATTTCTTGGTGTGTGAGTGATGCTTCAGAGTATATATGAAGAAAGTGCTTCATATGGTCTTCGCTGAAGCGTGAAGACAAGCATTCAGCACTGGAACTTAATGGCGAGGAATTTTTGACGTAAGGAATCAAAACGTATGCACTTTAATAATTTGTTTACATCGTTTAAAATCGTTGCGTGGCATAGTTACAGTTAAACAGAAATTTTCTCACATCAAGTTTTGGTTGTAGGACGCCCAGACTAACGTAAACTACAAGAGAAATGTATCATAAAATGAACAAGCCGTCTGATGGTGAAGGTGTCAGTTCAGAACCGGTAACGGCGCTATTTATATACAAAAATAGCATTACAAAAAGTGGCTTGTTGGCGTTATCTCCTCTGCAAGAATCAACCTACACTATTTACAAAATTTAGAAGACTGACATTTCAGCTGACAGCAGAGCGGTTTTACTGCAACAAACGCACATCTCGCGAAAGGATCGCGAAGACAATTTATGAGATAATAGGGTCGTACTGAGATATATAGAAAGTCGTTTTCCCTTAGTCCGTGTGCAAGTGGAACAGGAAAGGGAGTGATCAGTAGTGATACAAAGTACCGAAAGTACCCTGCACCGTATGATGGCTTGCGGAATCTGAGTGTAGATGTAGATGTAGAAAAAGCTCATTTCATGTACCGATTAAAGATGTGTGGCAAGCAGGAGTTCATAGTTACTTGTCGTATTATTACTTAATTATCTGGAAAATATTGTTACAATATCTTAAAGATAAACAGTTCAAAATAGTGTCTTAGCTGTAATAGGTGAATGGTTTGTCATTTATTTTGTGTCGGAATTATTTTCTCAATTGTAAGTTGTATAGACTTATAGACCTTCTTGCTGAGCTCTCTCGCCCTGCGTCTCTCTCTCTCTCTCTCTCTCTCTCTCTCTCTCTCTCTCTCTTTCTCTCTCTCTCTTTCTGTTTCCTCTTCTGGAAATTTTAATTTTATTTTGTGTGAGAGAGGACGACATGTAAGACTTCCTAGCAGATTAAAACTTGTGTGAGGGACTGAGGATCGAACTCGGGACCTTTGCCCTTTGCGGGCAAGTGCTCGAGGTTCGCAGGAGAGTTGCTTTGAAGTTGCCTAAGGTGGGAGACAGGCTACTGCGAAGTAAAGCTGTGAGAAGTGGACGTGAGTCGTGTTTGGATATTTCAGTTGGTAGAGCACTTGCCCGCGAAAAGCAAAGCCCCGAGTTCGAGTCTCGGTCCAGCACACACTTTAAATCTGTCGGAACGCTTCATATTAACACAAATTCCGTTTCAGAGTAAAAATTTCATTCAGGTCGATATCTATTTGTTTATTTATTTGTCCATGTATATCTTTTTCTCTTCTACAGAAGGTGTTACACATAAAATTTATGTATAACTCCATTTCAGAATATAGAGACTAATGTTTTTAAATTAAAAGTTAGCTATTATACTTAACAACAGTGTACAAATGTGTCTACGCAATTTGACGATTAGTCTATTTTGTTAATCCGCGGTACATATTGAGATTTTGTACATACAGTTTGGCAAGAAGCTTGGTGTCATAAATCTATAGAAAGAGTTAGTTCCAGAACACTTTTTTTTTGACTAGTGAAACTTCTGAATAATTCTATCTGTGCATTTTGAACATCCTTCTGTACAAGGCAATGGTGCAATAGCTAACATGTATGTCACTGTTCGATGTTGTCCTGTAATGGTGAGTACCTCAATGTGGTTAAACAAACCCTAATACCAGTTAACTAAAGTACGAGTACATCCGTAAGTACCGTAAGTATATAAAATGCAATGAAGAAATAAAATTCTCAGTATTTGAAAAACTGTAGTTATGCTTCCCGGAAAGCATTTGACACGGTGCTCCACTGCAGACTGTTGACGGAGGTCTGAGCATAGGGATTAGATTCCCTGATATGAGAGTGGTTCGAAGACTTCTTAAGTAATAGAACCCAATATGTTGTCTTCGCCGGCGAGTGTTCGTCGGCAACGAGGGTATCGTCAAGAGTTCCCCAGTAAAATGTGATAAGACAGCTCTTTTCTCCCTATACACAAACGACTTGACGGATTTGGTGACGAGCTGTTTGCTGATGGTGCTGTGGTGTCGTCGGTTGGGGGGATGCAGGGTGAATTACACAGAATTTCTAATTAGTGTGACGTATGGCAGCTTACTCTAAATGTAGAAAAATGTTAGTTAATGCGGAAAATGAGGTAACAAAACCTGTAAGGTTCTAATACAAATGTAGTAGTGTGCTATCTGACTCAGTCACATGTATCAAATTTGTAGGCGTAACTTCGCAAAGCGATGTGGAGTGGAACGAGCATTTCAGGCTGGTAATAGGAAAGGCGAATGGTCGACTTCGTTTTATTGCCAGAATTTTAGGGAATGTAGATCATCTCTAAAGATGATGGCGTATAGAACTATAGTGTCATCCATCCTTGAGTACTGCTCGAGTGATCCACACTAATCCAGTAAGACGCTCCAACATTGGTTACCACTAGGTTCGATCAGCAAGGAAGTGTTATGGGGGTGCTTCGCGAACTCATTTGGGACGTTCCTTTCATGAGGCACTGTTGAAGAAATTTAAAGAACTGGCGTTTGGGGCCGACTGCAGAACGATTCTATTGCCACCAACGTACGTTTTTCGTGTGGACCACAAAGATAAGATGAGAGAAATTAAGGCTTGTGCGGAGGATTAGAAAGGGTAGCTATTCCCTCGCTCTGTTTGCGAATGGAGGAGCAAAAGAAATCTTTAGTAGCGGTACAGGGTACCCTCCACCACGTATCGTACGGTGGGTTGGGAAATTTATATATGGATGCGGAATTCTGTTTTGAGCAGAGAAAATAGCTATGTACATTCACCTGTGTAATGGAGGGAGACGCAAATGTGCATTCTCAGTGCAGTTCAGCGGAGACAGCTGCGTCTCCAGTCACAAAGCAGATTACATGGTATGTGTACGGCATTACCCGCCAATTTGCTGACGTCATTCAACATTCAGTCATTACTGTGAAACACAGAACACTGAAGATCTGTGTCGCATTGATTACCTGCAGGGGGTTTAACATCAAGAACATCGAAGTCGTTAGAGACGGAGCACAAGCTTGAATTGTGTCAAGGATGGGCAAGGAAATCGGCCATCCCTTCAAAGGAACCATCCAGCCATTTGCCTTGAGTGATTTAGGTAAATCAAAGAAAATCCAGTTCAAGGGAACAGACGCGGGTTTCAACCGTCGTCCTCGTGATGGCGAGTCGATACAGACACTAGTCAGATGTCTCCCCGTCAATCAGTAAGCCTCCTACGAGATGAAAGTTGCTTGTCACGATGACACTACCTTCCACGTGTTCAGAACCGGAGGCATACTGCAAATACGTTTCTTTGTTAAGCAATGAGTTGCCGATGCTACCACTCTCTTGGACGAGCTTAGGAGTGTTTTCTGAAGTGAGACCCTTTAGTGAGTGGTAGTTGTAGCCAATGGGAGCGGCTTGTTCCTCTGTGTACTGGCCTTTTGAATCCACAGAGCGTCAACTCCTGGCAGAGCTTCCCTGTCTGCTGTTCCTGCTGCTGCATCTCTGCAATGGAAGGGTAATGTGTCAGCTTAGTTTGAAGGTACTTTCTGTTAGTCTTTCACATATCACGGACTACAAATGTATAGTGAAATTGTTTGCAACATTTTCAGATAATATAGTGTTTTTACCTATATTCAAAGTTATTATTGTTTGTTCAGTGAGGTGGTTAATTTTTGAAGCACGTGGAAGAGAGGCAAGATTTCATTACTCCATCCAAATAATAGTCTTGCTAAACTCATCACACCCGGGGACAGTTAAATGTTTCCTGTATTTTCCCACGAATACATAATTCCTGTTATTGAACCCTGTCTTTTGCGGTGTTTCAATATGCTACGTTTTTCACTCGCAGACGATTGTATCCGCTCTTTAGATCAAATAATTAACAAATGAATTGAAGTTTATGAAACAATATTACGAAAAGGGATGTAGGTATTTACCACATAGCGGCGATGCTGAGTTGCAGATATGTACAATAACAAGACGGTCACAAATACAGCTTTCGGCCATTGAGGCCTTCGTCAAAAAAATTAAGATGACAGGCACACACACACATAAACGCAACTCACACACGCATGACCGCAGTCTCAGGCAACTGTTTCGGCCAGTTAGCCCTTCGCCAAAAAAATTAAGATGACAGACACACACACACAACACACACACACACACACGTATGACTGCAATCCCAGGCAACAGGGCAATGTAGCTTCCGTTGCCTGAGACTGCAGTCATGTGTGTGTGAGTTGTGTGTGTATGTGTGTGTGTGTGTGTGTGTGTGTGTGTGTGTGTGTGTGTGTGTGTCTTCTATTTTTTACGAAGGCCTTACTGGCCGATAGCTTTATTTGTGACAGTCTTTTTGTTGTTCCTATCTTAGTTATATGGTGAGTAGCTACTTCTCTTTTTCATAATACTGAAGCTTATGACATTCATTCGTATTCGTGTGCACTGATAAAGTCATGTATAGGAGTCCTTGTACCTTCGTTGTATTGTGTGCCCGTTGCAGCCAGTATGTAACTACAGCAAGGACCTTTACATGTTCCTCGCCGTCACTAGGAATAATAGTCAAAGTTACAGCCCCTCTGATGTCACAAATCTACAGAAACTATTTAGGAGACGATATGGGCGGCCCTCTTAGATTGTTTGTTGCTGTCGTCTGCCGTCTAGTAAAGTCATTAGTAGATCAAATCCAATTTCGTAATGATTTAGAAACGTTATCCGTACGGTGCGAAAACGAGGAGTTGACTCTGAACAAAAACAAGTTTGTGCTCATCGACGAGAGTACCAAAATCCGTCAAATTTCGATTACATGACAAATTACACAAATGCAAACAGTGTAAATTCAGCTAAATACCTTGCGATTACAGTTACGAACAACTTAAACAGGAATTATCAAGCAGAAAATGTTGTAGCAAGGGCACTTCAAAGACTGCGTGTTCTTGGTAGAAGATAAAGGTCCTCGTAGATGCAACGAATCTAGGAAAGAGGATGGCCACTCTATGATTGTATGCCCCCTTCTGGAGTACCTTCGTGCGGTGCGAGATCCTTACCAGATATGACTGATAGTGGACATCGAAAAAATTCAGAGAAGGGCAGGTCGTTTTATATTATCGTGAAATGGGGAAGGGGGGTGGGGGGTGGGGGAGCGTCACGGATATGATAAGCGAGATGGGGTGGCAGCCGTCAAAGCAGAGGCGTTTCTCGCAGCGGCGAGATCTTTTCACGAAATTTCAGTCACCGACTTTCCCCTCTGAATACTAAAATATTCTTTTGGCGTCCGCGAGAATATGCAAAAACGATGACTGTAATAAAAGAAGAGAAGTCAGAGCTTGCAAGGAAGAACTGAAGTGTTCGTTTTCCCGCGCCTCATTCGAGAACGGAATGACGGAGGAATAGGCTTCGATGTACCCTCTGCGAAGCACTTTAGTGTAAATTGCACAGTAGTGATATAGAGGGAGATGAAAGTGAGATACTAGTACAATCAGTATACACGTTTTAAGAGCTGCAGTCAGCACAACGCTTTTGTATGTCTTTGCATACATAATAATTCACTTACTGTAAAAGTGTCATTGCGTTGCTTACCTTTCAAATGGTAATTGTGAATATTTATTTTCTGAAAATTTATTGTAAAGTTTACCTTGACAAATTTTAAAACTGATGAAGGTTTTGAAAATCGTAAAGCTGATGTTTTAATCTACTATTGTTGTGAATTGACAGGAGCCAATTCACGGGGTTTGGAGGAAGCCGAAAGGCACGCGTTTAAGCTCACGCAGGATGGCGTGAGGTCTGGAACAGGTAAAGTAATTATACTATCAAGAAAAGTACGTAGCTGCTGGAATACTTAACTTTAATCCATAATTGGTGAACATCGGTCTGACTGTACTACATCAGAATATAAATAGCAATTGATAATGGCGCCTTGCTAGGTCGTAGCAAATGACGTAGCTGAAGGCTATGCTAACTATCGTCTCGGCAAATGAGAGCGTAATTTGTCAGTGAACCATCTCTAGCAAAGTCGGCTGTACAACTGGGGCGAATGCTAGGAAGTCTCTCTAGACCTGCCGTGTGGCGGCGCTCGGTCTGCAATCACTGATAGTGGCGACACGCGGGTCCGACGTATACTAGCGGACCGCGGCCGATTTAAAGGCTACCACCTAGCAAGTGTGGTGTCTGGCGGTGACACCACAACTATAAAATTACTTAATTTTTATTTTTTTGTTTTCTGTGATTTGATTTTACTGTGATGTCCTGCTTCAATATAAATTTATACTGTCAAGGTTTTGCAAGTAAAAGAAAGCTTTGCGTAGAATCCAGTAGATGTCAGTAATTGTGATTTGGAACTAAGAGCCTTGGGTTACTTAGTAAGATAAATAAGGTTTTTAAACACTGCTTAACATTTCTTGTCCACCTCTCTTAATCAACAAGCTTGGAAATACCCGTATGGTCCAAAATTGGGATCCGCTTGATGTTCGCATTATGTCGTCGATGGGAACCGCTCTTACACGCTCGATCACAGCAGGAACGCCGTCAAAGAACTGGACTGACTTGTGCTTGATCTGAACCTTTCCGGACACTAAGCAAGGAGAGTGCAGGCATGTTACTTTGCATGGGGTGGAGCAAAACCTTAGTGAATACTGAATGGTACCTAGTTTCAGATTTAAGTTTGAAAGATGAGTATCGAGGGCCAGACCCGCAACGAGGGTATGGCGGAATAGGACACTACCAAGGCCACAGCTACAAATGGAGTGTAAAAGCTCACTGAAAAGGCAAACAATAAATAAAGAAAGTTTAATAATTAACTATAAAACGTACAATATTTCTCCTACACGAGATTCGTATCTCCTGCGTTAGAGAAAAACGTTTTCCCTTGATATGCAACTACAAACGCACACTGTTCCACTGTCTCCTTTTGTCCAAGTGAAATCATAAAGAAACGACTACATCACATTCCTTAAGTGGCAACAGTGCTCTCAGCCTATACAGCCACAGCCTACACAGCTTGCTGATGTACAACAATGGAGTCCTCTCTGCGACTTCCGTGCGCTATTGTTGGAGTCTGCGAGCGGCTGCTGTTGCACCTTTTTCACGATAAACGAAACGTGATAAAAATGGCGACTGTGATGGAACACGGATCCTCCTTCTTCATTTTACCACTTCTCTTTTTTTGTGGTAGTGAGAAGTGCGGTTGTTGTTGACAGAGGGCTTTCGATTTATGACAAGAAAGGGCTGGAGTGAGACACGATGGTGAAAGAATCAAGTAAAAAATATGGGGAGTTTACGTATTTTTGCTTGGTCCCTCTAACCAATGCTTTTCCTGCAGTCAAGTTTTTGCTGCCAGTAAGTGCAGCGCCTTGTAAACACACCTTTTAGCCAATTTAAAAGCTACACTAGATCGAGAATGGGTGAAAGCAGACCGTCAAATTTAACCAGCTTGTCGACTGCGTTACGGCTGATAAACACCTAATTATAGCCTCTTTTATTTCTTATTAATAATTTATGCACGAGTAATAATATATAATGAACAAATAATATCTGTTCTTTATTGTAAACTGGGCAAAAGCTAACGAACAGTCGGTGCCATGAGCAATAAGATAACAATTCTGTTTTACTTTTAATTCTCTTAGGTTATATATGGATCGGAGCGTGGAATGTTAGATCCCTCAGTCGGGCAGGTAGGCTAGAAAATTTAAAAAAGGGGAATGAACAGGTAGGAATTACATGTAGTAGAAATTAGCAAACTTCGGTGGCAGAAGGAACAGGACTTCTGGTCAGGTTAATACAGGGTTATAAGTAGTCACATGGGGTAAAGCAGGAGTGGGATTAATTATGAATAAGAAAATAGGAATGCGGGTAATCTACTGTGAAAAGCATAATTAACGCATTATCAGAGCCAAGACAGACACGAAGCCCACACCTGCCACAGTAGTACAAGTACATAGACCAACCAGCTCTGCAGATCATAAAGAGATTGAAGAAATATATTGACCTTGGGAAATAAATGAAAGAGGAAGCCGCCTGCACGGAGCATAATTTAATTATCCTAACACTTGGTATAACAATCATGAAAGAAAGTTGTATAGGTTGAAGAGACCGGGAAACACCGGAAGGTTTCAGATTCGTCATGCAAAGACAGAGAGAGATGCAGGTGTGAAATTTTAAACTGTAAGACATTTACAGGGACAGATGTGGTCCTTGGCTTCAAATTACTGGTTAGCTTAATACTGAAGAAATTGCAAAAATCTGAGAATTATGGAAATGAATGCTCCAAATCAGCTGCAATAATGTAATATGATTTTTTTTTTAATTTTTACAGAACAGGCCTGTTTCGAATCCTTGACATAATCAAGTGACCTGCGAAATAACCTTTCTAAGATTATCTGTACATAAAGGCAATAAGCCGAAACGACTGTCGTGTAAAATATTGAAACATGTATTACTGTATTGCAGCTGGTTTCGATCATTTATTACCGTAACGTCTTATGCCGACGTGGACTAGGCTGTGGGCCGAACAGAACATTAAACAATTGAGAAAGAGTAGGAAATTAAGGAGATGGGACTTGGGTAAGGTGGAGGTACCAGAGGTTGTTGACGGTTTCAGATGGAAAATTAGGCGACGACTGACTAGAAAAAGGGAAGTAATACAATAGAAGACGAATGGGTAGCTTTAAGAAATTAAATACTCAACGCAGCAGAGTATGAAAGAGGTAAAAAGACAAGGCTTGGTAGAAATTCTTGGATAACACAGGAGCTACTGAATAATGATAGGAGGAAAATATAAAAATGTGGCAAATGAAGCAGGCCAAAGGGAATACAAACGTCTAAAAATGAGATTTACAGGAAGCGCAAAATAACAATGCAGGAATTGATAGAGGACAAAAGTAAGGATTTAGAAGCATATTTCACTAGGGGAAAGGTAAATACCGCCCACACGAAAATTAAAGAGACTTTTGGTTAAAAGAGAAGCAGCTGTATGAACTTCAAGAGCTCAGATAGAAAACTAGTACTAAACAAAGAAGGGAAATCTTAAAGAAAAAAGAGTGTGTAGGGGATCTTCACTAGGGACATGAACTTGAAGGCAATATTATAGAAATGAAAGAGAACGTAGATGAAGACGAAATGGGAGATATAATACTGAGAGAAGAATTTGACAGAGCGCTGAAAGGCTAGAGTCGAAACAAGGCCCCTGGAATAGATGACATTCCGTCAGAACTACTTATAGCCTTGGGACAGCCAGCCATGACATAATTCTTCCACCTGGTCTGTAAGACGGAAGTGGCAGGCTAAATACCCTCAGACTTCAACAATAATAATTAATTCGAAACAAAGCAGTTGCTGATACGTGTGAAAATTAGCGAACTACCAGTTTAATAGGACATGGCTGCAAAATACTGCCACTAATTGTTTACAGAAGAATCGAAAAACCGGTAGAAGCCAGGATCAGTTTGGACTTCGTAGGAAAATGAGAACAAGCGAGGCAATAGTGACTCTACGACTTAGAATCATAGAAAGTAGTTTACGGAAGGGCAAACCTACGTTTATAGCATCTGTAGACTTAGAGAAAGCTTTTGACAATAATGACTACAATAGTAACTTTAAATTCCAAAGGAAGCAGGGGTAAAATACAGCGAACGAAAAGTTGTACACAACTTGAATAGAAACCAGATGGCTTAAGTCGATGTGCACGAAAGGGAAGCAGGGGTTGAGAAGAGAGTGAGACACGACGGCAGCCTTCCTCGACACACACAAAAATGGGAGATTGGATTAAAGTTAAGGGCGAAGAAAACTCGGCAACCGGTTTTCGCTCCGACGCTGTATATTGTAACAGCTGAAAGCAATGCTGGAAGTGAAGAAGACACATGAAATCTGAGAAGGAAACCGATGAACACCTACATCTACACTGACGAGCCAAAACATTATTACCACCAGCTTCACTGCTTGTTTGTCTCTATCTGGAACTAAATACATCACAGATTTTGCGTATCAGGGATCCGACAATTTATTGGTAGATTTGTGGGGACGTGGGATTAGATGCTCCGAGACACAGGCAGTTTTATACTGCTGGAAGATGACATCGCCGCCAACAAAGACATGAAGCATGAAGGGATGCAGGTGGTTCGTTGCTGCCGGCATCTTTTTGAATACTGCCAGAGGTCCCATAAAAGCGCAGGAGAATGTCTCCTATAGCATAATACTGCTCCCACGAGCCTGCATACGTGACGCGCTGCGTGTTTGGAGCTGTCGTTCACTTCGATGACGGCGTCTGTGGAGACGACCATCGACCTAATGTAGTAAAACTGTGATTCACCCGAAAAGTCGACACGTTTCCATTGATCGGTCGAATACCGATGGTCCCGTTTCCACTGCAATCGTAACTGGCAATGTTGAAGAGTCAACATTCGAAGACGTAGGGGTGCACGACTAGGGAGCTCCATATTCAACAATCTATGATGAACGGTGTGCTCGGAAACACTTGTGCGTGCACCAACATTGTGCTCTTTCAACAGAGATCACAATCTATCCTACTTTATAGAGCAGACAAGCCCCCAAACTCCACGATCTGTGAAGATTCGTGGACGTCCAACCATTTACCTCCTAGCGACAGTTTCACTGTCGCGGTACCTCTTTCCGCAAAAGCTCACGACTGTAGCACGTGAACGTTCGATCAGCTTCGTCGTTTTTTAAATACTCGTACGCAGGCTTTCCTTTGTCAAAGTCGCTTATCTCAGTGGATTTCCCCATTTGCACCTCATATCTTCGCTAAGGCGATACCTCGTCCTCATCTGCCCCTCTCGGATACTTTTCTCACCACGTCATGTACCCGCAATGCCACCATGAGGTATCCAACGCCACGGTGGACAGTGGTCATAATGTTTTGGCTTATCACTGTACACTCTAATGACCTCGTTGTCGACGGGACGTTGAACACTAACCTAACCTTATCACTGTACATCTACGTACAAACAACGCTTGGAGGAAGCTACCACGTCATTTCCTTTTCTGTTACACTCGCAAACAGAGCGGGGGAAAACCACTATCTATAAGCCTCCCTAAGAGCCCTAATTTCTCTCATCTTATCTTCGTGTTCCTTGCGTGAAATGAACGCTGCCGCCGAAGAATCGACCTGCAGTTGGCTTCAAATACCGTTGGCTTGTCTAAATGTCCCCGACAGTACCTCGCGGATAAAAGGGTCGTTCAAAAATGGCTCTGAGCACGATGGGACTCAACTGCTTAGGTCATAAGTCCCATAGAACTTAGAACTACTTAAACCTAACTAACCTAAGGACAACACACACATCCATGCCCGAGGCAGGATTCGAACCTGCGACCGTAGCGGTCGCGCGGTTCCAGACTGTAGCGCCAGAACCGCTCGGCCACCAGCGGCCGGCAAAAAGGGGGGGTCGTCTTTGCTCCAGAGATTCCATTTGAACTCACGAAGCATTTCCGCGATACTTCTGTGCCGTTTGAACGCAGCACGACTCTGAATTGCTTTCATGTCTTCCTTTAACCGGGAAAGGTGAGTATGCCAAACACTCGAGCATTACTCAACAATGTTTCGCACTACTGTTCTATACACCTTGTCCATTACAGACGAGCTACGCTTTCCCAAAATTCTCCCATAAAACCAAGTCAAGCATTCGCCTTCCTGACTACCAGCCAGAATTGCTCATTCCATTTGGTATTTGGTATTGCGTGGAAAGGTACGCGTATGTGTTTAATCGATGTGACTGTGTCAAGCAGCACATTACCGATTCTGATGCCGATAACATAGCTCCATATTTAGCAATTACGTATATACAACCACTCGCTTACCTAAAGACTGGAAAATTGCTCAAGTCACACCAATACCCAAAAAGGGAAGTAGAAGTAATCCGCTGAATTACAGGCCTATATCACTAACGTCGATTTGCAGTAGGGTTTTAGAACATATACTGCATTCGAACATTATGAAGCACCTCGAAGAAAATGACTTTTTGACATATAGTCAGCACGGATCCAGAAAATATCGTTCTTGTGAAACACAACTAGCTCTCTACACGCATGAAGTAATAAGTACTATCGACAGGGGATCTCAAATTGATTCCATATTTTTAGATTTCCAGAACGCTTCCGACACCGTTCCTCACAAGCGTCTTCTAACCAAACTGGGTGCCTACGGAGTATCGCCTCAGTTGTGCGACTGGATTCGTGATTTCCTCTCAGAAAGGTCACAGTTCGTAGTAATGGGCAGAAAGTCATCGAGTAAAACAGAAGTAATATCCGGCGTTCCCCAAGGAAGTGTTATAGGCCCTCTATTGTTCCTGATGTATACTAACGAGATAGGAGATAATCTGAGTAGCCGTCTTAGATTGTTTGCACATGATGCTGTTATTTACCGTCTTGTAAAGTCATCAGATGATCAAAACAACTTGCAAAATGATTTAGATAAGATATCTATATGCAGCGAAAAGTGGCAGTTGACCCTGAATAAAGAAAAGTCTGAAGTTATTCACATGAGTACTAAAAGAAATCAGCTAAATTTCGATTACACACATCTGAGGGCTGTAAATTCAACTAAATACTCAGGGATTACAATTACAAATAACATAAACTGGAACGGTCACATGGATTATATTGTGGGTAGAGCCAACCAGAGACTGCGATTCATTGGCAGAACACTTAGAAGGTGCAACAAGTCTACCAAAGAGAGTGCTTACACTACGCTTGTCTATCCTATTCTTGAGTATTGCTGTGCGGTGTGGGTTCCGCATCAGGTGTGATTGACGGATGACATCGAAAAAGTACAAAGAAGGGCAACGCGTTTTGTATTATCGCGAAATAGGGGAGATAGTGTCACAGACATGATACGTGAATTGGAGTGGCAATCATTAAAACAAAAGCGTTTTTCGTTGCGACGGGATCTTGTCATGAAATTTCAATCACCTGTTTTCTCCTCCGATTGTGTAAACATTCTGTTGGCACCCGCCTACATAGGGAGAAATGATCATCACGATGAAATAAGAGAAATCAGGGCTCGCACAGAAAAATTTAAGTGCTAGTTTTTCCCGCGTGCCGCTCGAGAGTGGGACGGTAGAGAGACAACATGAAGGTGGTTCATTGAACCCTCTGCCAGGCACTTTATTGTGAATAGCAGAGTAATCACGTAGATGCAGAAGTAGATGTAGATGCTGTATTCGAAAGTCAGAGGTATGGCTTTCTTAGCTCATCGGCATAAACTCACATTTTTCTACTTGTAGAACAAGCTGCCATTCATCATACCACCTAGAAATTCTGTCTAAGTTATCCTGTGTCTCCCTACAGCCACTCAACGATATCTTCCAGTACACCGCAGTGTCATCAGCAAACGACCATAGATTGCTGCTCGCTCTGCCAGTCTGATCATTTGCCTATATAGAGAATGAGGGCGTTCCTACCACACTTCTCTGACCACTCCTAACGATACCCTTGTTTCTGATGAACAATCGCCGGTGAAGACAAAATATTGGGTTATGTTACTTAAGAAGTCTTCGAGCCACTCACACATATAGAAACCTAATCCGTATGCTCGGACCATCGTGAACAGCCTGCAGTGAGGGATCGCGTCGAACGATTTCCGGAAATCGAGAAATGTGGAATCTCTTGTTGCTCTCTATCCAAGGTTTGTAACATGTCATTTGAGAAAAGGGCAAACTGAGTTTTGCACGAAATGTCATCAGAAATGCGACCTAAAGAATATCATGGAAAAACAGCAGTTATGCTTAATCACCACCAGAGGAGGGAAGAGGTGTAAATCCCGAATAAGAGACAGAGAGAGGGAGAGAGAGAGAGAGAAATGTGTGCTTTTGAACAGACTGCGTTTTGTTTGGTTACATTTCCGTTTTTATGTCACACTACAGTTAATCTTTAAATTTCATAGCCGGCCGCGGTGGCCGAGCGGTTCTAGGCTCTTCAGTCCGGAACCGCGCGACTGTTGCGGTCGCAGGTTTGAATCCTGTCTCGGGCATGGATGTGTGTGATGTCCTTAGGTTAGTTAGGTGTAAGTACTCGTAGTTCTAGGGGACTGATGACCTCAGATGTTAAGTCCCATAGTGCTCAGAGCCATTTGAACCTTTTAAATTTCGTAAGGCAGGAGAGACTAGAGCTTGCTGGCATAGGACGTATGCATATTTCTTCCGCCGCTATAACCACTGAATGCCAGTATCATCACAGTGAGTCTTACTACGTTGCATATTCCATTGTAGATTCAGTCTGGTGGAAACCGCCAGAGAGGAAGGACTGTAAGTTTCTTGATTTCCAGCTGCGAAAGTATTTTCTTTCTTGCATTTTTTTTACTCTGCATAGGTCTTCAAAGAGTCGGTTACAGATTTGAATAACAGTTGTACTGACATCCGAAATTATTTTATGAACCGCTTTTTCTGGATCAGAGAGGAAGCTATGAAACGAGTTATGGATTGTCAAGCATTCCTATCTCAGTTTGGTATAACCGCAATAAAACTGTGTACAAATAAAAATCATCATTACAAGGGGGCGATCGACCTACTTTATAGGCAGATATGAAGCTACGGTTGTTGACAGCCCTCTTTCTTTTTATTTGTTTATGTAATTTATCTTTCTACTAAATAAAATCACTGTCTGAGCTTTTTGCAAGCCCTTAGAGCTTAACGTTCTTTCCTATTTCTAACGGAGACAATTGCTGATAGACTGAATTAGCCAGCATGAGGGCAAAGTTGCGTCGTCGTTACTTTCCAATAATGGCGCTTTTATGTAAGTTAAGAATGAATAAAATGTCAACACTTTCCGATTTACGGTGATGGCTCGCGCGACGTGTTTCCGTACCGTTTTTACACGGCCCTCAAACGGGTTTACGGGTGCTAGCAAGTGCGCCCGGCCGCGCTTTGTTCTGACCCTTTACTGGCAGTTAACTCCCAGGGCCGGCCGTGCAGCTTTGATGTGGCGCATTAAACTCGATCACCAAATGTTCTGTGAAGAAGCCCCTTACGATTCTGCGCGGCCATATTCCCATCTGTGTTCACTTTAACTGCTATGGCGAATTGAAGGGGATAGCGCTGCTATGCAGATGTTTACGTGCCTCACATTGGCTGCAAATTGCTTATCGACACAACGTTTTCTCTTTTCAGTTAGCAACGGTCTTTTTCCGATTAGCTCCATTCCGTTAACGCTTTCTTTCGTAAACAAAAGTACAGAACATTAGTACGTGCCTCTGAGATACCGTGACGACATAGATTTTAGTAAACTGCAATTTTAGTAAACTGAAGCCCATAATACTTTATAAAAAGATCAAGCAGGTACAATATGTATGCTCTAAGTTCTAACATGAAAAGTAGCTATGTATCGGGATGTGATTGATATGTATTTCATTATTAATAGTGAGTTGGACATCAAAACTCCAACAGTGCTTATACTGACTACAGTATCTATGTATTAAAATCAACTACAAGAGCATATCTCAACAAAAGTTTGGACTGTCACAGAGTTTACTACAATGGTTTCTTATAATACACCCACTGTGGTTTGTACAATACCTTATTAACAAAATAAAAACAATACCTTTTGAAAACAGAACGAGTTTGGTTAGTTACAAAAAATCATTACAGAACAAAGCAGGCTCTCTTCTAAGTGTACATCTTGAGAACAAAAACAGTGAAAATCTTTATCTCACAGTAATGATTATCGGTCTTTTATAGTGAATATGTCCTCCCCGCACATGGGTGAGTTCTTCCCCTCTGTGAGGCATTCTCTAGATGTTTATCTTAGGGTATGAGGTCCCACTCCTCAGTGGTAGCTTCTATGAGGTCCTGAAGATTTCCGTGGGGATTTGGACGCTGTGCAATGGCCACCTTCAACAGGGCTCATGCATGCTTAGTTGCATTCACGTCTGGAGCCTGTGCTGGCCAATGCATTTGGTTGATGTTGCATCTGTGAAGATACCGAGACACTGATAGAGTATGGTGCGATCTTGCATTGTCATCGACTAGGATAAAGTTGTCGCCGACTTGACATCTGTAGGGCCTTACAATCGTTTATAGGACCTCTTGGAGGTATCGGGGACCAGTCAAATGACCATAGATGGGAATTAGAGATTGGTTGGTTTGGGGGATTAAAGGGACCAGACTGCTACGGTCATCGGTCCCTTTTTCCAAAATTTCAAACACCCACACAGAATAAAAACGAACGATGGAAAAGACGGCAGACGACACAAGACAAGAAAGACTGAGACAGAGACCAGACAAAAGGAAGTAGAATTACACAGAGTGGGACAGTGGTTGGCAGACCATAGAGACAAAAAAGGAAAAGCCAACCACCGAGAAACACATTAAAAACACAGTCTAAAATCGTAGGCCAAAGGCCAGACTCAACACAAAAAAGCCCCCCTGAAATTATCGGCATTCCTGGTGTCGTCTAGCGCTCCTCCAAACCCTAACACGTCTAGTATCGGTCGCAAACCAATCCTGGACTCGTCAGCAAACGTGACGTTACTCCATTTTGAAATGGTCCAATGTTGATGTTTAAGAGCCGAAATCCTTCGACCCCGTCGGTTCAGTTGGTTCACTGTAAAGATTCTCATTGGTCTTCTAGTGTGAAGAGCACACGGATGCAATATTGTGAGTACTGTTTGGCCTGAGATGCAAATTATTTTTGACCAAAAGAAGCCATTTCCAATATTACTGGCATTTGATGCTGGGCGTCAGCGAGCCAGCAGTTGGGGGAAACGATCCTACATTGCGAGTACGACCTCTGTGAGGTCTATTGTTAAATTTAGCGTGTCTCTGTACTTTCTCCATACCTTAGAACACACCACTTTGAGTGACATGTAACCGATCGGCAACATCTTGCTCTGTATCACCTGTTGAAACTAAAGCAACCCACCTGATTGTATCAAAGTATTTTACGCTTCTACGTGGCATGTTACTGCAGTGATGAACGCAAATCAAATGAAGCTATGGTTGATATTGGACCGCTCCCGGTGTGCCGCTCCGGCAGTGGTACGTTTACATGAATGGGGAAAGACCACAATTCATGCCAGCAGTAAGGGTTCTTAACAGAATGCTGCATGAAGTGCCTAGATCAATGAGATCTCCAGTGTCGTAGACTAGACTTTACGACAGTATTCCAAAATTTTGTTGAACAGTCTATTAACTATACAGGAAAATACCTAGCTCCTAGTATAGTGTCCCTTACATACCACAATAAGTGTGTAAGTAAACGGAAAACATTTTCGAAATATGTTAACGAATACCAGAGTAACTTAAACCGCCGGCCGATGTGGACGAGCGGTTCTAGGCGCTTCAGTCTGGAACAGCGTGACCGCTACGTTCGCAGGTTCGAATCCTGCCTCGGGCATGGATGTGTGTGATGTCCTTAGGTTAGTTAGGTTTAAGTAGTTCTGAGTTTTAGGGGACTGATGACCTCAGATGTTAAGTCTCATAGTGCTCAAAGCCATTTGAACCAGTTTTGAGCTTTAACCTCGCTCTGCTAGAAAAATACCTTCAGAGCGCTGAATATCGACGAGTGCACCTCTGCATTCAGTTACGAGTATAATTAACGGACTTATAAAATCCAAAGAGCGTAATTCCTTACCAAGAGTTACATTGTTTGTTACTCGTCACTCGTGTGGTGCTTCTTCAGAGTCTCTGCCAGATGTGTGCAGTAACTTCGAACAAAATAAATTCTCCCTGAGCGCCAACAGTATTAAAAATTGCTACACGAAAAAGCAGAGGCTTTAATAAAAAATGTTGGTATCGAGGACAGAGCTTTAGGATACTAACTTGGTCTAGGAAATTGACCACGAAAAATCAAGTACTAACCATGTCATTAGTAAGTCCTGATTCAGAAGGAAAATGGTTGCGAACAAGTGTAGCGATGTGTTGCTTGAGGCTTTCCCGACGGACATGTTGCATGTATGGTTCTCGGGCGAGACGTCGGATGTTATAGTGAAAACTCCACAATATTTCGTCAGCGCAACTGGCCGACATCTTCAGGTGCGACCTGAAGATGTCGGCCAGTTGCGCTGACGAAATATTGTGCAGTTTTCACTATAACATCCGACGTCTCGCCCGAGAACCATACATGCAAGTGTAGCGATATACTTAATGATAAAGTTGTAAGTATGCTGTGTAGGTTTTTATGTTGCTAACGGCACGTGGCGCTATGGATGAAAATCACTGGCTGTGCTGTGTGCAGCCTGTGGCTGGTTGGCATTGTTGGGATATTCGCTGTTGTAGTTTTGGGCAGTTGGATGTGAACAGAGCGCAGTGTTGGGCAGTTGGAGGTGAGCCGCCAACAGTGGTGGATGGGGAGACAGAAATGCCAGAGTTTTGAGCGAACGATCTGGGCGTGCGTCCGTCAGAAAAAAGAAATTTGTTTAATTGGATGTCTCAAAATTATATATATATATAGTTAGTGCCTTCAGCAGTTAGAATCTTTTGTTTAGCTGGCACTATTGGCGCTCGCTGTATTGCAGTAGTTCGAATAACGATGATTTTTGTGAGGTAAGTGATTCATGAAAGGTTTAGGTTATTGTTAGACAGGGTCATTCTTTTGTAAGGATTATTGAAAGTCAGATTGCGTTGCGCTAAAATATTGTGTGTCAGTTTAGTGATGGTAAGAATAAGTAAAAAGAGAGAACTGTTTCAGTACGCTGAGTTTTGCTCAGCTGTTTGAAAATCAAATCACGTAGAAGTTTACCACACATTCATAATTTTACAAAGAGGACGTTTGAAAGTGTACACCCAAAGCACTAATGTGAATTGCGAACTCTGGTAAATTTCTGAGAAACGACAAAAATATTTTATCGGAATATTTTGTGTAAGAATGTGTGATTCGTGAAACCGTTTAATACATGTTTTAAAAAGTGGGGCAACTTGGAGCAGTTTGTCGCGCTCTACCCGTTGCGTAAAATCTGTATAAAATTGCAATCGCGATAGTTGTTTCTTTGAAAGACAATTAATGAGATAGATTCATCTAATAACACGTTGCGTAGAAAATTGTCAAGTTTACAGCAAGAGGTAACAGAGATAAAAAATGTTTCAGCGTTTAACACGTCACAACAGACGCCACTTTGTGAACATTTGTTAGACTCACGCAGTGCGTATAATTTAGGTAATCAATAGAGAGTACACGCCGGCCGGAGTGGCCGAGCGGTTCTAGGCGCTACAGTCTGGAACCGAGCGACCGCTACGGTCGCAGGTTCGAATCCTGCCTCGGGCATGGATGTGTGTGGTGTCCTTGGGTTGGTTGGGTTTGAGTAGTTCTAAGTTCTAGGGGACTGATGACCTCAGAAGTTAAATCCCATAGTGGTCAGACCCATTTGAACCATAGAGAGTACACGACTTAGATTCCGAACAGACACAGCCAAATAGATTCTCTTACAACCATGAACCTGTTCCATCACACAGAGACGATAATTTTGATTACAAACATTTTCTATCAGTGAGAAAATTTAAAGTGTTTAAAAATGACAGAACACAGATTCACCCACTGGATTGGATACAACAGTTTAGCTTTGCTTTTCCACCGACTTGGCCTGTAATGCACAAACTTGAACTCATTTGCAGTTTTTTGGAAGGCGAACCGGCAACTCGTATGAGACCGATCGCGAGACAATGTTATTCAGCAGAAGAATTTCAGAATGCTTTTCTGTCAGCGTATTGGTCGAAGACGACACAGCGCGGAATTAAAGATCAGTTAATTAGCTTACCAAATTATGAGAACTCAAATTTTCCCAGTGTGAAGCAATTTTTTGAGCACATGGTGCAACAAAACCAGTATTTAAGTGAACCTTATAGTGAATCTGCACTCATACAATTATGCGTTTCTAAATTACCAAGGTCATTAAGAGTGTCACTTCTAACGGGTCAGCAGAAGGAAAACGTTTCAGCATTCAGAGATCTGTTGCAGCTTTTAGAAGTACAACAATCTGATTATTCTTTTGTAAACAAAAATTGTTCATATAATAACCAAGGCTAGCAAACTTACAGTAATTACGATCAACCACGTAATTTCAATAGTAAAAGTAACAGACGCTTTAGGAACGACAACCACCAGAACTTTAATAGCAGACAAAATTTTAATTATCAGTATCGTCAAAATTATCAGCAGCAGGAACCATATTTTATTAACAATAGAGGTTTTTCACAACAACAGCAACAAAACCAGCCGGTTAGCATACCTAAACAACAATGTAATGCACAAGGTCAACCAAACTTGAATGTTTCGCCGCGTGGACGTATAGTCCCTGGTACAACAAATAGTAACGCACGGCAGCAAAGAAACAACTACGTAGAGAAAACACAGTATTTCAATTCCTATCGCAATGCACCGTATAGGAATGACTATCACGACAGGCGTAAAAACGATGAGCACAATTATCAGCGTACGTATAATAACAGTCGATCTTACCAACAGCAAAATCATCCGCAACAACTTATTATCATGAATGAACCAGACAATAGGTGTCATCTATAGCGTAACACGTCAGGAAGAAATAATAGTACAGTTCAAATAGTTGAAATGCCACAGAATCCTGCTGAAAATAATAACACGTACGATGGAATTTAAACAGATACAGCACAGATTGCATATTCCAGTAACGTAAGCAATAATTTTGACACGCAGAATCTTGTTCACGAGAATGTTATTTGAAACCTGCTTTGTTGAATGCACCACTTTTATCGCACCCAGATTTTCCCAGAAATTTTTCTATTGCCACCGACAGTTCTAACACCGCTTTAGGCGTACATATTTTCCAGGAAATTGAAGAAGATGGCTCTACAGTAATTAAAAACATCGCAATTGCAAGTCGCATCTTGTCGCCTGCTGAACGAAATTATTCCGTTACAGAACTGGAAACATTATGTGTTGTATGGGCTTTTACGAGATTTCGGCACTTTCTTTATGGCAGACATACCACCGTTTACACAGATCACAGAGCGATACAGTTTTTACTTTCGGCTAAATTCACTCACGACAGATTAAGCAGATGGAAGCTTTATTTACAGGAATTTAATTTTACAATAGTTCCCATTCCCGGCACACAAAATGTTATAGCAGACGCACTATCTCGTTCTCTCAGCAACAATCAACAAGACGTCGCAACCAACTTCTGCAAAGCAAATTTCAGCGTTATGTACATTCAGCAAGTTTCATTCGAAAATTTTATTTCGTCGTCATTACAGGACATAGCACAAGAGCAAAGTAAAGACAATGTGTGGAAAGAAATTAAACACCTTTGGCAAAATAAGAATAATGTTACGATTAGAAACCATTACACTGTACGCAATGACATTCTGTTTCGCCGCTCTCATCCTGACAGCAACAATTGGTTATTATGCATTCCTGACGAACTGGTTAACAAATTAATCTGGTACACTCATTTAAGTTATGGACATTACGGAGCCAGAAAATTTTTTCTTACACTGAGACAGAACTGTTATTTTACCAACATGGAAAAACGTATACGACGAGTTTTAGCGTCATGTAAAATTTGCCAGAAAGCTAAGTCAGACACAACTTCACATATTCCTCCATTATATCCCATTGTACATGTTAAATTAAGACATATGGCCGCTGTAGACATTTTTGGTCCAATTACGAGAACTAACAGAGGTTTTTGCTACATCTTTGTCGCTGTTGAACTCACTTCAAAATTTGTTACTTTCACTCCGTTACGCAAAGCTACTGCTAAAACTGTTTCGAAAGCATTTGTAAAACATTTTCTATTTCATGTAGGGCATGTGATGAAAGTAATTTCTGATAATGGATCACAATTTCGTTCTGCTACATGGACACGTATGTTACGAGCTAGAAACATTTCTCCGATCTATATATCCAAGTACCATGCTTCTTCGAACCCTTGTGAACGATTAATGAAAGAAATTGGTAAACTGTGTAGAATATACTGCCACAAAAGACAAATTGACTGGGACACACACATATTCTCATTCCAAGATGTAATTAATTCCATACCAAATGAATCCACTATGCTATCTCCGTCTGTTATACTGAAAAATGCTGAACCACCTAACAAAATTAAAGAATTAGTACACTTTCCTACATCTCGTCGATTACGACACCATGAAATAATTAACATTGCGCTGAACAACATCAAACGTGCCGCAGAGCGCCGAAGAAGACAGCAAAAACAGGTTTGTACACGCCGTGACTTTCACATTGGACAGAAGATATTAGTACGTACACACTATTTATCCAGCAGAATAAAAGGTAAGTGAAGTAAACTTGAAGTTCTATACGCAGGTCCATACCGGATTCGCAGCATTCCTCACCCCAATGTTGTACACGTCGAAACTTTGAGAATCAGGAAAAGTAAGGGCAACCACCATGTGTCGAACATTAAACCCTTTATTGAATGAAACCACTTTATGATTTAACATGCTATGATGCCATTTACTAATTTTTATGACCTCTTATGCAATTATAATTATGTGACTGCTTATTGATGACTATCGTATTTTTTTTTTCTTGGCAAGTGCCCGGCAAGGTAAGGTTAGCAGGTCGCTTTTCTTGTCGTTACACATCAGACCGTGCATATTTTTCCAGACAAACTTACGTATTTTATGAATAATTATGCAATTCTATGTAGTGACGTATTAATTTTATCAAATTCTCTCTCCATTAAAGTCTTTAATTCTCGCCTTTATTAACTACACTACATACAAGCTGAACACAACGAACGTCACATTTTGTCTTTCTTATGTATATACAATTGTTTCATGTTTTGTTTGTATGCAATATGAAATGGTTAAGACATAGCAAACACCAGTTGACTTTAACATTTTTGCCTTATGATATCTCAATATTGTGACTGTTTTACATTTTTTTTTTTTTTTTTTTTTTTTTTTGCTGCTGCATTGTGATATTCTGTGTACATTTTTGCCTCTGAACACTATCTATGTTTTTCACATGTTACGTTTTCTGTCATGTTATGCTGTATACTTAATTTTGTCAACATAAACCAGTCATTATTTAGTGAGTATATGATGTAAATGCAAGACATTAATCTTTGTTCATCATTTTCAGAAAGAAATAACGTGTAAAGGAAATAAATTAAACAGAAATGGGAATTTCAACTACGGAATAGACGAAAGAAGATACAAAAACCTTATGAGGAAGAGTAAATGGATCAGAATTAACAAGCATTAACAAGAATATACTATACACATCGTAGAATAGCAGTCTTAACAAATTTTTTCTTTCAGAATACAAGGCGATTGATGCAGGCTGTCAGACAGAACTACACATCTTAGTTTTAGTGATGAAATATGCTAGAGATAAGGAATAATTGTGTAATGAGTAATGAAGTGATTTTTTTGCAGATGATAATGAATGCTGATGAATAATGATGAAGAATATGCTACTATGGGTAATGAAGTTTTTCTTTACAGGTGATGATAATAATGAAGTTACGATAATATGGATAATGAAGTTTTTTCTTTACAAATGAGGATGATGTTGAAGTTTATGTATTTATGCTATGTAGTTATTTAAGTATTTGTTGCAGTTTGTTTTGACAGTATGTTTTATATCGTATGGTATGATGACTGAAGGTTTTGGAAAGTACAGCTACTGAACACATTTTTTATACACATTTCACTACCTGTTAATTCGAAGTTCACTACTTTTCAGCATAGTATGCGTTTATTCTTTCAGCTCAATAATCCATTTTGTATTTTTTCCAGGAGAAGCTTTTCATGATACTTAGTAAACCTGTTACTTATTAAACCTGTACTAGTACTTGCATTTTTTTTACCCAGTTGTGTCTATCATTTATAAATGTGATCACATATACTTCCTTGTTTCATAACCTTGCTACAGCTGACTCATGACGAATGACGTTACACATTTCCATTTACAGAAACAACCCAGAAGCATTTTTTTTTCTTTTTCTCTTCTTGCTTTCCCTTATAATTACCAAAAGCAATGCATTGCTAACAACAACAACAAAAAAAATGTATCACCAGTTCCAAATAATGCTACCTATTTAAGAGAGTTCTGAATGATACTGAATGATGAACAATGTTTTGTACTATTCAATACTTGCTGGCCAATGAGTGCCAATAATTAGTGTAACTAAACGAATTATGTTAATACTATACCATTCATTAACTCCTGTTTTCAGTGATGACTTTTGATGTTTTGTAACTGGCCAATGAGTGCCAATAATTAGTATAACTAAATGAATTATGTTAATACTATGCGATTCATTAGCTCCTGTTTTCAATGATGACTTTTGATGTTTTGGTAACTTGCCAATGAGTGCCAATAATTAGTATAACTCAATGAATTATGTTAATGCTATGCCAATAATTGACTCTCCTTTTCAATGATGACTTCTGATGGTTTATAACTAGCCAATAAGTGCCAATATTCACTATAATCAGTTAATTTTATGAACATTATTCTGTCATACTAAATATGCTTTGTAACTGGCCAAGGACTGCCACTGTTTATTGTAATACGATTACCCATGATGCCAATAATTGCTATATTCAGTTAATTTTATGAACATTATTCTGTAATACTAAATACATGGTACAGAAATGTTCAATAACTGGGCTATGAATGCCGCAAACTACTACTGTATTTCTGAATGAAGACTACTATGTGACTTAATGTCCTTCACCTTCTGAGCTAACTACCCTGAATTACTGCAATATCCATTTGTCCTGTTCATCCTCATGATCATGGAGCACTATATTTGGTTTTTGCACTTATTCTACGTTGGTGTGCCTTCTAAGAGCGTGGTGTTGACACGACATGCTGTCCACCATCGTGAGCGATGGAGACATTATTATGGTTCCACTGTTTGGTGTACCTGATGTACTGCCAAAATGATAACATGGAATATTACTACGACATTTCAGTGTCTTGGCTACGCTGATAAACACTTCTGGGAAAAGAACTTCCTATTGTCTCACTTGATGTTGTACTTCTGTGGAAAGATATGGACTTTCAGTGCAGCTGCGTGTGACCTAAGTGCTACAACCATGACGCAATACTTCCTATTCCTTCCCTAATTCTTGTAAAATGAAAAAGTCATATATAGTGCGTGTGCACTTCCCTTCATTTGTTAATAAGATCAGTTATCCTGAAATTACTAAAGACTTCTATAGTGCATGTGCACTTTATTACACTCCTTGATTTGTTTGTTTGTTGAAGAAAAATACTAGAGAGCATTACAGTGCGTGTGCACTCTATGGCATTTGTTAATATGATTTGTACTCATTAGGTTTATTTGTCGTAAAAATATTAGAGAGTTTTACAGTGCGTGTGCACTTTATGCCATTTGTACTCATTACGTATACATTTTGTGGTTTTCTGATATGTTCTGTACTACAGTGCGTGTGCACTTTTGTCATTTATTAATACATTTTGTGATTTGATGATATATTCTGTACTACAGTGCGTGTGCACTTTTGTCATTTATCAATATGATTTGTATTCATTGTATATACATTTTGTGATTTGCTGATATATTCTCAACTGCAGTGCATGTGCACTTATGTCACTTGTCAACATAATTTTTTACCTTTGCGTTTATTTGTTATGAAAATGCTAAAGAGTTTTTCAGTGCGTGTGCACTTTTGTCATTTTTGTAACATGATTTCTACCCATTCTATGTACATTTTTTTTGATTTGTTGATATATTCTGAAGTACAGTATATGTGCACTCTTGTCATTTATATTGTATATACATTTTGTGATTTGATGATTTTTTGCTATGAAAACGTTGAAGAATTCTTCAGTGCATGTGTACTTATGTCATGTATTAATATGTTTTGTGCTGAACGTCAGTAACTGTGCACTCATGTCATATGTTCTGTACTCATTGTCATTATCTGAAATGTTTTGTCCTCGGTGCGTGTGCACCACATTTAATTCATGTACTACATCTGTATACTCTGTGATTGTAAAGTTGATTAATTAAGAAAAAATTTGTTGTTCATGGGAAGTCCAAATGACTCACCATCGCTGCCAAATTTTTGCCCCCCCAGTGGAGGGTTATGAAACGCGTATGTATTCAGTACAGCGATGGCGAGGCATGACAGAATCTCTGACCAGAGAGTTATTTATCGTTGCTAGTCTGCGCTTGACCGCGCGAGAGTTCAGTTGCATGTAGGGAGTCAGTAGTAGCAGTTGCTAGTTGCACTCAGTCAGTGCTAGTAGCGCGCGAGAGATAGTCGGAGTTGTGTGTGAGGAGTCGGCGGGCGTCGACATGGCGCTCTGGTCAAGATTCAGGACGAGGTATATTTTTTAAATAAGGTAATGAAGCAGCATTGCGCACATCTGAGAATGTAATGTATCTTAACTGTAACTAATTTATTCAAGAATCGCCCCAATAATAATTTTGTTATGAAAACAATCTTTTAAGAAAATAATAATTACTAACTTTTGGCACTGTTTGCAATTCTTGTTCTATTGTATTCATTTAAAAATAATTACGGGGAGGTAACATTTGGCACTATGTCCATTAACATTTGAATAATACTTTTTCATATTTTTGCGGGGAGGTTACACTAGGTTCTATTCTCATTAACATTTAAATATTGTCTTTCGAAATTTTGCTGGAAGGTTACAGTGTGGAGGAGTCGCAGTGTTTGGAAAATGAATACAGCACACCTCAGAGAACTTGAGTGCAGACGCTTAATCGAAGACACTTGGCATATGTGTGTACGACGCATCGTGACGTATCCGACGACGTTGTAGTGGTGGCTGGAATGCGTTAAGCCTGCATTGCGCAGAGCGTTAATTGCATACAGAAGAGAGCAGATGATGTGGAGGCGACACACGACGGAATTTTATTTCACGATGCTCCGCGAACTATCTGTACAAGCACCTTCACAGGAGCGTCGTGCCGGTATAAAACGAGCACAGGCCCAAATAATTTCCATAACCCGCCGCCGTCTGGAGGTTGTCGCAATCCGTGCAAGGGGCTTTGAACGAGTCCGTGGAGAATCACCGTCGATGTATCACGTTATCAGAGAAAAACAACGTAGTCGCAGAACCTTAATACAGACGGTCGTACTGCCAGATGATCGCCGTATGACAACGCAAAAAGACATTGCCAACGCTTTTGTGGAACACTACGCTCATCTCTATGAAGAAGCGGAACACGATCAGGCAGCGTTTCATGAGGTCCGACGAACGCTCTCCGCGTGTCTCGACGAGACGGCCAACCGGGAGTTAACAAGTCACAGTTGACGACGTAATGGAAGCGATTGATAAGGGAGTGTCGCACAAACCGCCGGAGCCCGACGGGTTTCCGTTAGAGTTATATCGTACATTTAAAGATCTCATGACTCCACGATGGACTGCCATATACTGCGAATTTATGTCTCCCAACGTGCCTCTTACACCCTCCTTCGTGGAAGGAATGATGATCCCCATCCACAAACCATCCGGAGGCACAGGGATACAGGCCTACCGGCCACTGACCCTTCTTAATTGCGACTACAAGATCTACACCAGGATACTTGCAGCACGCTTTAAACGCGTAATACGCCAAGTGATATCACTCGACCAAACCCAGCTAGGAGGAGATAGCAATATACAAACGGCACTCAGCGACTACCGCGATGTTATCGCACTGGCATCAACATGTCGTCACCGGGTGCATTGGTATCGATAGACTTCGATCGCGCATTTGACAGGCTGAGCCATGCTTATCTCACGGAAGTGATGACGCAAATGAAGTTTCCGGAAAGTTTTGTCACCGTCGTCATGCGACTACTCCACGGAGCCGCATCCAAAGTGCTCATCAATGGACGCTTGGTGCGGCCCATCACCATCTCACGATCGGTCAGGCAAGGGTGCCACGCTGTCGACGATATTGTATGCCATCGCTGTCGAGCCACTGCTCTGCGGGCTCCGGAATCGACTCCAAGGAATGACCATAAGGCACAACAAGTTTATATGCAGAACATATGCGCATGAACTAGTGTTTTTAGCACGGACAGGAGACGAGGCAAGAGCGGCCCTGGAGTGGATTAATTTGTATTGTATGGCTACGGGAAGTCGCCTGAACATGGCAAAGTCGGGAGCGATGAACATCGGGACAGGAAGTTTAGCACCATTACAGCCGATCAACACGATGAAATGCCTAGGAATTCTCTTCACTACGGACGTTCGACGCACGGCAGCACTGAGCTACAGACATCTTCTGCAAACAATTCGTGCGAGTGTCCGAAGTCACAGGTTAAGGGCACTGGATATGATACAACAGGTCAACACTTATCTAGCTTCTCGCATCCCCCACCTGGCACAAATTCTTCCTATGCCGGTGGTGTTGGCCCGCCGAATCCTGGCGGCACTAGGATATTTTGTGAGAACAGGTCTGCTTTTTAAGGTCGGGTACGAAACCCTCACTCTTCCTCGTAGTCGTGGAGGTCTTGGACTAATCCACGTACGAGACCGAGTAGTGGCTATTTATGTAACCACAATGATAAATATGTTGACACGACACCGGACAAGTCTGACGGGCACCTTGATAATTTTTATTCAATAATGTAGCTAATTTGTTGAAGATAATGTAGGTTTGGGAAACTTTCTGTATATAGACGAACTCGCTCCACCTTCTCGTTCGGCTCCGGTAGCGGTGTCTCACATCTCACCATCGCTTGCCCATATGCGAACTTTTTTTGTGGAACAGAGTTATGTACATATGGAACTACCGACTACCAGGACGGCAACGGCACGTGATATATATCACATCTTGACTCGACGACGGCCGAATAATGCCGTAGAGCGCCGCCAACCAACTGTTACGTGGTCAGTGGTATGGCGTACAGTGCACCACCCACACCTTGATACGGGAACGCGCGCAATGTGGTATCAGGTGGTAAATACGTGACTCGTTCCAGGTCGCATACTATTCATATGGCTGACGAGCCACTGTGTCCGCAGTGCAATGTTATAGACACAGAGGAGCATCGCCTGATATGCGAGCCTTCGGCGGACGTATGGTGTTTGGTCAAAAAAATGATCGCCTTCCTCCTTCAGGTGGGGCCGCACGGATACTACTTTTCCATGATAGGACATATTATTCCCGAACAAAGACAAACGTAGTGACTTGGATTTGAGGTTTGACTGTGCGTTATCTTTTCTGAGACGGCAGTAAGAATGTGCTCGACTTTTGGGCCTTACTACAGGAACATCACTCACAGCTTATGAGACATCCGAGATATCGAACATATTACACAAATTTTTTAGGGAGTGCCCTGCTTGATCCCCCACCCAGTTGGGGTGTCCCGGGTCGGAGAATGTAATTATTGCCTATAAGTATTAGAACAAGAAAGGACCAGGACAGTGGAGAGGATCCACAACCACATGTGAAGACGTACCCGACACCAACGCGAGGTATAACGGGATTAGCGAGGTACGCGCCCCAAAGAGGAACGTGGTCCGTTATTGTTTTGTACTGACAGAAGCAGGATATTTTTTCACTATTGTGTAAAAAGAAATTCCACTTATTTACGTTTCCCAGAAATATTTTATTTTATAAAAGTCATCGTCTTATATATTAAAAAAATGCTAGAAGCAATTTATGTTTGTTATTGTTACACCATTATGTAAGAAAAGTCTACATATTTACGTTTCCCAGAAATATTTATTTTATAAAGGTCATCGTCTTATATGTAAAAAAACAATGCTAAAAGCAGTTTATGTTTGTAAAAGAAAAAAAAGAAAAAAAAGGTGGCTATGGCTCGGACACTTACGCTAGAGCTCTGGGGTTCGATTTCTCCTCCAGCACTTCTTTTTTTTTCTTCTGTTTCATTTTCTTTTGTTATTCCACCAATTATACAGAAAGTTTCCCAAACCTACATTATCTTTAACAAATTAGCTGCATTATTGATTAAAAATTAATTTCTTTTTGTCCAAATACACAATTCGAAAAAAAAGTGGTTCTAGGCACTACACTCTGGAACCGCGAGACCGCTACGGTCGCAGGTTCGAATCCTGCCTCGGGCATGGATGTGTGTGATGTCCTTAGGTTAGTTAGGTTTAAGTAGTTCTAAGTTCTAGGGGACTGATGACCTCAGAAGTTAAGTCCCATAGTGCTCAGCCATTTGAACCATTTTGATGTGTCTTGAGAAAAGTCTATGAAATATTAAGTAGATGGCCATCACTTATCAAGAGGCTTTGCATGTACCCACAAAGAAGGAAAGGAAACAAAAGAAACACAGTTATGCCCACATTTACGTAATTCATCTTCATTTTTGCCAGTTCCAGAAGAGATTCGTGTCAGGACTTGATGTCACTGCTCTACCTTATAGCTAAGCAGACTGATATATGTAAATTACCCTACCCTTTCTGCTAATTCAAGTATTTGTGCCGTTAATAACATTTATTTCAAGTGGCCCCGCAGTTAAGAAGTGCAGTAGAAGGATAGATTTACCCAGACTATTGCATTATAGTCTATTAGAAGGTAAGCACTTTTGTACTGCTTCCCTATTTCTTACATAGGAAGAAATTACACGTACATATTTGGATGCGTGCTTATAACTGGTATCTGGGGCTCACAAATGTTTTATTTCTATCGTAAGGCAAAGATGATTTACAAACTGTAAAAACTTTTTTCCGTACTAGCGTGAGTAAATGGCAGATCATTGGTTAATATTTAGAGTATGTACTATTTAAAGTATGTTACTGACCAACATGCACATAAATTAGAACAAAATTCTTCGGAATATCAGATCGCATCATATAGGAAAACTACCAAAAAACGCCAGCCTCCATCTGGATGACACTTTGTTACATGTCATTGTAGCTATGTATGTGCTGCTGGTAGCTATCCTTCCAGTAGTCACTTCTCTTCACGTAAGTGTGACTGACAAAATCATCAACAGTGAGGGAGCACTAATTTATTACTATGAGTGTTTGATTTTAACTTCCAGTCATTTGGAACAAAGATGGAAAGAGTTTGTAACAGTCGTTGATTTCAGAATTACCTGGCCATTTTTCTGTCTCGATAGCTTCTGATATCCCTTTAGAGATACCAATTTTTTATCTTTACTGTTGTTGTCACGGCAGTTCTTAAGCCTGGTTTGATACAGCTCTCCACCTTAGTCTTGTGCAGGAATTTTCGTATCTGCATAATTAATTCACGCTACGTCCATATCAATCCCCATGCTGTATACAAACCTACTTATCTCAGGACAATTTCTATACCAGACACCTCCATTTGTTGTCAAATTAACTAGTCCTTGATGCACTACGACCCATACAATGTTCCGCCTTCTTTTGTACCACCACACGTCACCACCGTTTATCGCCCATATTTCACCGCCATATTTCACTTGGTAAAATATATTCAGGGTGAGTCACGTCCGACGTAACACAACTTTTATTTCGTAAATGGTTACATGTATCGCCGCGCAGTTGTCGGCAAATGTTAGAACGTCGAGGGGCACGTATTTTTTGGTTTGATGGTTTTTTTAACGCTAGTATCAGCGGAGATATTAAGACAAGCACGTTTTTAATGGATCCATATACTTTTTATAACTGCATCCGATAGCTCTTAAGATGACAGTTACAGTGATATAGCGTTTGTTAATGTTGCCGTTGAAACCTGTCATGGAATATTTCGAGAAATGTCCTAGAATGTTAGATCACTGTGGTCGGAATCGGCAAAAGCGGTACAAATACCGCCATGCAAAGTTCTCGTGCTTCGCGTGTCAGAATGTCAACACATTTGCCTGTTTACTTGTCTGCATTGCGGGCCGCTCATATCTGCGTTAACATTCGTCTTGTGCAGACATGTACACCAATGAGGAGAAGTTGGATATACTGCTTTTACGAGTATGTGGTGAATGTACGAAAAGTGCCGTAAGGGCTATCTATCCGGATCGCCAACGCTCGATACGCTAGGCAGTTGCACGAATTGTAAGATGCTAGTGCCGACAGACTGCTTGAGAGGTAAAAAGAGGACAAGAAAGAATACTGCAACCGACAGGGAACTCGGAGAAACTGTTCAGGAATGTTGAATCAGCCAGACTAGTATCATTCGAATCCTGCATAGACAGAATTTCCATCCCTATCATCTGTCGCTATATCAGGTGATTTTGAACGTCGTACATAATTTTGCGGTTTTCCCTTCATCGACTGAGAGACAAGCTTTACCGAAAAGCAGCGGTTAGTAACCACGCTAATGTTAATTTGCATAACATGCACTACTGTGTAGCCGAAAATCCACACTACCTTCGTCTGCTGCATCACCAATTGCCGGGGAGCGAAACATACGGTCCGGCATCATAGAAAATTACATTGTGGGACACAACTGCATCTCAGACGTTCTAAACGGTCATTTGTATTTGTACATGAGTATTGCACTTAGCTGATAATACCGTCATTACGCGATTACATTCAGCATGAAACGATCTTTCGTTAAGAAGAATATTTATTTTGCGGTGTTCGGGTGGTCACCAAAGTATTTTTAACAAAATATTTAGTTCAACGAATGTATCCCATAAGATATGACTTAGATGATGATGATGATAATGATGATGATGATGGTGGTGGTGATGATGATGATGATGTTTGGTTTGCGGGGGGCTCAACTGCGCGGTTATCAGCGCCCATACGAATTCCCAACCTTTGCCCAGTCCAATCTTGCCACTTTCATGAATGATTATGAAATGATGAGGACAACACAAAATATTTAATTTGACAACAAATGCACGTGTCTGGGATAGAAATTGTCGTGAGATAAGTATACAGTATGGAGGTTTATATGAGTGTAGCGTGAATTAATTATGCAGATACAAAAATACCTGCACAAGGCTGACTAACGTGAAGAGCTGTATCAATCCAGGCTTAAGAATCGCCGTGACAACAACAGTAAAGATAAAAAAATAAGTGTCTCTAACGGGATATGTTCTAAATGTACATTTGTAAAATTGTACACGCCCCGTGTTGCAGATTAAATATTGAATGAGAACTTTCCTGGACGCTGGATAAGACGAAATTCTGTTGTCAAATGTCCTGCGAGGTATTCCGATTTGACTCCTCATGATTTATTTCTTTGAGAGGCACTCAAAGATGTAGTCTATGACGAAGGCCCAACTACGTCAGACGATGTGTTTTGTCGAATCGCCAGTGCATTCTCTACCATATCATCCACTGTAATTATATTGTTTCATCGTCTTTTCCAAAGGGGATTGCAAATTTGCCTTTCAGTCCATGATCAACAATTTGAAAACATGCTTAAATAAAGTGTAAAGTTAGTTTTTGGAAGACAAAATTTACGTTATGTGGTTGGATGTTTACCAAATCATTGTTAGTAAATAGTTTATCTCATTTACGTGTCTACGAAATTGCACTGCAATATCAAATATGTCGACCACGTGTATTGCACATAGGTGATAACACTGTCGTTACGCGATTACGTTCAGCATGAAACGACCATTCGTTAAGACGAATGTTTGTTTTGCAGTGTACGGGTTCTCACCAAAGTATATTTAACAAAATATTTAGTTCAACGAATGTATCCCATATGATGTGACTTAGAGCAGTGCAGGTGGAGACTGTTGTCCGATAGCATGTATTTCAGATCCAACAAGGGAACCTCCCCATCGCACCCCTCTCAGATTTAGTTATAAGTTGGCACAGTGGATAGATCTTGAAAAACTGAACACAGATCAATCGAGAAAACAGGAAGAAGTTGTGTGGAACTACGAAAAAAATAAGCAAAATATACAAGCTGAGTAGTCCATGTGCAAGATATGCCACATTCAAGGCTAATGTGAGCTAAGGAGCGCCGTGGTCCCTTGGTTAGAGTGACCAGCTGCGGAACGAGAGGTCTTTGGTTCAAGTCTTCCCTCGAGTGAAAATTTTACTTCTTTTATTTTCGCAAAGTTATGATCTGTCCGTTTGTTCATTGACGTCTCTGTTCACTGTAATAAGTTTAGTGTCAGTGTTTTGCGACCGCACCGCAAAACCGTGCGATTAGTGGACGAAAGGACGTGCCTCTCCAATGGTAACCGAATACATTTGATCGCAAGGTCATAGGTCAACCGATTCCTCCACAGGAAAACACGTCTGATGTATTCTATTCGACACTGGTGACGGCATGTGCGTCACATTACATGAATATGTTGTCGATCCACCTAACTTGTACACTTGGCGAATGGGTAAAAAGATTCTTCTACCTTGCCCGATTTAGGTTTTCTTGTGGATGTGATAACCACTCCCAAAAAAAGTGATCGCATCGGATGGACAGATAATAATTGTCTGAAAATAAAAAATTAAACTTTTCACTTGAGAGAAGACTTGACCCAAGGCCCTCTCGTTCAGCAGCTGCTCACGCTAACCACGGGACCACGGCGCTCCTGAGCTCACATTAGCCTTGATGTTGCCTGTCCTGTGCATGGACTACTCAGTTTGTATATTTTGCTTTTTTTTCATAGTTCCACACAACTTCTTCCTGTTTTCTCGATTGATCCGTGTTTAGTTTTTCAAGGCCTGTCCACTGTGCCAACTTATAACTAAATCTGAGGGGGATGCGATGGGGATGTTCCCTTGTAAGAAGCACATAGTCACGTACAGGAAAAGATAGGTCAAATTTTTCTTCTACCATTTAGATATTTAATACAGTAGTTGGGTTCTGCAGCGTATAAGACCTCTTTGTTTTTGAAGAATGAACAGTCGATATCTCTATTTCAGTTCACGTCCCTCTGGGAGGACCCACAGATGTGAAATAATTTTCCTAAGCCCTTTGTGATGCACTAGACTCTAGCCTACGTCGTATTTCAACACACACCATTCGTAGGTGAACTTGCATCTTGGTCGTAAGTTGGTTCAAGGGGTAATAAAGCTTTATTTTCGTATCGCAGGTCTACCCTATGGTATACAACTTCGCATCCTCGTACGAGATGCCTGCTTGGCAAGTATGCCTTTTCCGACCACCGTGCTCTCACATTCTCGGACATTTCTCGAATTTTTTACGAGAGTTTCAACATCAACATTAACAAACGGTATATCACTGTAATTGTCTTCTTAAGAGCTATCGAATGAAATTATAAAATAAGTATGGTTCCATTTAAAAAAACGTACTTGCTTCAATATCTCAGTTGATCCCAGCGCTAAAAACATTAACCAAACAAAAAAAGTGTGCCCCTCGACACTCTAACATTTGGCGGAAACAGCGTTTGGATACGTGTAGCCATTCAAGAAATAAAAGGGGTGTTAGGTATTGCGTAACTCACCATGCATGGTAAAACTTGTCTACTACTTACAAAATCTTATCTCGTAATAACATACCGTCAGCATTACCTGACTTATAATTTATTCTGTACTTCAGCTTTTATTTCCACCTTAAAATGTTTTTTCGAGATGACATGCACTCCTTTCAATCGATTCTGAAGTTTGTTGTCCCGCCTCTGACACAGTGACAATGCCACCGGCGAGCTTCAAAGCATTTGTTTCTTCTCTCCGAACTTTAGTTCAGTTTCCAGCTTTCTGCTAGCTCCGTGGAGAAATTAAATGCCGTGGTAGAGAACCCTACCACCTCTTCAACTTCTGCGTCTTCTTCATGTCCTTTGACTCTTCGATGTTCAGTTCACTAGTTTAAATTTATTCACGCAGTACACTAAATATTTATTGATGCAATTACTATGTAGGAACAGAGATTTCGTCAGTGTACAAAAGAGAATAATTGTCTGATGTTCGGATATACTGTATCAATAAGTGTGCATTCACGACAACGGCAGAAAATAATTTATTGCATATTTGGTTGCTTTTGGAGTTTTTCGTAGACTTCAAGTGATAAGTGGCCGTTTGTTCATGTTGGATTTATCTGTGTAAGAAATTGAGAATAATTTCTTGCTAGTAATAGAATGTTAAATTTCAGCTGTTATGTACATTCTATTAGAAAATTGCCCGGAAAATTTTTCCATCCGGTGATTTGTCCTTTGCCTTCTTTCCAAGTTCGGAAAGTGGTTTAATTACTTTTGTATAACTAAACTCTGGAAGTACTGCAGAAATCTTTGGAGTATATCTTTTATATCTCTATATCGGTTTCAAATTTGTTACGTTTGTATGTCGGTGTATTACGTAGCACAATAAGCGAAAAGGAAGAGCAAACTCTCTCTTTGCTCACAGTATCTGCGGGCTCGGAAAATAAAGAACAATGTATTTGATTAACTGCTTATTCCGACTGCTAAATGAAACAAGGTACGCAGAGAAACGAGCACTTCAAAACACATATACGCCAACAACAAAAGGGAAATGAATTTCATTAAGCCGAATGGTACTAATTTCACAGCGATAATGAATTATTGGTTTTCCCGGAAGCCTTTGAGGACGCTGTGATAGAAACTCCGACGCATTTGAGATATTTATCAGCTTTCGAGAGAACTGATGAGAGTGCAGTGGAAATGTGCCTTATTTAACGCTAAAACGTGGCCATTGCACTTTTAGCTTATGTATAAAGTAACTTTACAAATTATGTCTTACTTCTGAAATTATGTATCTGGTTTTGTCACTAGTTTAAACACGCTCTTAACTGATCTTTGTATTTTAATTTGTTGATCTGATCCCATATGAGATTACAGTAGGAGCCGATTGAAGAAAATAAAAATTACTTGAATGAGAATTTTTCTGAATAATAACAGTGAGAAATTTTTTCTGTGACAAGGTAAAAAAGAGAGCTTAGGGCGTTCTTTTAACCTGATGAGGGCCACAGCAAAAATTTCCCCTACTTTTGACCTGGCTTAGCGTCATGGCGTCTTTACGCACAAAGGAGATTCTACAGTATAAATTTTTACGACTCAAATGTCACATTTATTAAAATATTACGAGGTATTATGCCGTTCTGGAACGAATTTCCTGGAAGAACCCAACGTTCCGTCCCCACCTATACACACTCTAGCTCGCTACTGATGAGTAGTGAGCTTCGAACCTTCACAGAACCTACAATACACTTTGTAAATGTCCCCCACAATCGGGACAAAATACTGGGTTTCCCAAGTAAAATCATTCGACCACGACAGAACACACCAGAATGGGTTGAGAAACGTGGCACAGACTCACCAATAGGAACCTTCACAAAATGTGCTCGGCCACCGAAAAAAAGGACAGAGAAATGAGGCAATAACTTCGTATTGGGATGCGTTCTTTGCGCTATGAATTTCAGACATTGTGACAAAGGTGTCATTGGGACCAAAACGTACCCTACATTAATCTCACTGAAGAAACAATTTCGTCTATTCCCTCCGGAGTGCAAAAATGTGTTGTCAGAATGATTTGACGGAAATGTTGAAGGAAAATAATGGTTTGGCCTCCCGCCAATGACTACATCATCAAACACGAAGCAGAATATTTGGTTCAGCAAGGATTGCGAAACAAATCCGCTATATTCTTTGTAAAGCAACCATCCTGCCATTCATGTTTTGCAGATATGATAAAAAGCAGAAAATCTGTATCTGGGTGACCAGACAGGGATTTTATTCGTGTTCCTCCCCGATTAGAGACAAGCGTTCTGCGAATGTGTGCTACGTCACTGCTTAAGGTAATTCAACGGATACTCCAATATCAACGTACAATTCAAAAGTGTTTTACCAAGTAGCGTTTGATTTTCCTGAAATGCTTTCTCAGATCGAGGCACAAGTTTAATAATTTACTTTAGACTCTACTGTTTATTACAAGTGCCTCTCCCAGTACTCTCCTATATCCTTCGGTTAAGGAGCAGAACTAGGTGTGATTCTAGGTGTGGTTATTTGCTACGTACTTCACTTTTGTTAATAAAAATTTATATTTCTCGTACATTTATTAGTACAGACATTTCTGTTTTAATGTCAAGAATTCTCCTTCGAATTTTGTAAGAGTATTTCCTCTGTATTACTTACGTCTGAAATACAATGGAGTGTGATTTCTAAAACAAAACTTCATTTTCAATTAATTTCTCTTTCCCCAACATATTCTGGATTAACATCCGGATCGAATCTGTTTGTAGTACAGAATTGGCGGGTCTGGTACGATATATCATTCATCACAACCACACTAGGAATATTGTTAACGGCGTAGTTCTCAAAATCATTGTGTTGGATGAGTCTGCGAAGTTATGGTCGGTAGAGTTTGGGATTCACTGGAGCGAGAGGCTGGAAGAGTGCTGGGTGGTACAGTAAGGTATCGGGGGCCGTGTTTAGGTCGGAGCCCTTTATGTTTCGTAGAATATACAGGTTGCTGTTGGTGTAGTTGGACACGCTGTATGAGAGGAATGGGCGGGGGTATCGGCAGTGAATCCTCTGCAGCCACCGTTCCTGATGCCTGTGGCAGTGTCATCATGGGACGGGTTGGTCGTCGCGGATCGTAGGAGGTGCTGATGTTTGCATTGAGCTGCTCTTAAGTCGGAAGGCTAGAAATTCTGTACTGCGTCTAGTAATTTTCGGGTGGGAAGTAACTGCATTCAATTAAGGCCTATTTACAAACATAGATGCTGCTTCTCTTAAAGTATTATTATTCAGACACACACTTTTGTTAATTTCCTTGTGTTTGGCATACGTTGGGCAGGTGCGAAACAGGGCGCTGTGACCACCGGTACAATGAATACAGGTTGGCTGACTGGCCCTCCCACAGGCATCATTTCTGCGTAGGTCTGCTCAGTACGCACATCTTGTGTTGCTTCTGCACTGCTTTCTGCCATGTCCAAATCGCAAACAATTATAGTGTTATAAATAGGGGGTGGGGTAGGGGTGGAGGGAGGGAGAGGGCTGCAGTCGCCATCGTCCATGGTGTTGATCGTAGCATAGCAAAAGGTTTAACTATGTAAGTAGAACAAATATGTAAACTGTCACTGTACTCAATGCACGAGCCCTAGCGACGTAGAAAGTGTTCGCACCATAGCGTACCGATGTTCTCTCTTTCGTTTATCGGAGCGAACTGCCGTGACCACTTGAAAACGTCGAGAAATTTTCGCGTAAGTGGTGCCGCGATTGAATAAAAGTAATACTGACCGTTTCGGGTGTCCTGTGCACAAAGAAAATTGTTCGATAAAATAACAAAATTTGACCTGTACTTGCAATTTAATTAAACTTTAATAATTAAAAACCTAAATGGATTTTTACAACAGTAACTCAAATGACAAACTGCCTATTGGCTTCTGTCTCGGGTTCTTCGGCCGACGTTCATCTAATGATTTTTCTGACGTTTCGCCAGCACGAGTGGCTGGCATTGTCAAAGCTTCACCCTCCATTGCCGGTGGTGAACTGGAGCCGAGCTCGCGGGCGCAGGCTATATGTACCTGGCGCGCCAACGTCCGAGGGCTTCTCCGCGGTCATTTCCGGTGCGGTTCTCCTCTTGCTACCTGCGACGGTCGTTCGCTGCAGTACGGGAAGCCAGGATCCGTTGACCTTAAGGCTTTCCTCTTTCTTGTTCAAACTGTTCGCGTGTTTTTGTATTTCTACAGCTTCTCTGAACAAGCGCGTGTGATAGTGCTTCTCTACAGCCAGAACTTCCGTGTCGGCGAATTTTATTACATGGTCGGTCTCATTCAGTGCGTGCTCTGCCACGGCCGATTTCTCCACCTGCCCCAACCTGCAATGTCGCTTATGCTCCTTGATCCTGGTGTTAATGGATCGTCCAGTCATTCCGACATAAACTTTTCCGCATGTGCATGGTATGCGGTATATTCCCGACATTGCAAGTGGGTCTCTTTTCTCCTTCGCCGATCTAAGACACTCTTTGATCTTCCTTGTCGGTTTGAAAATCGTCTTTACGCCATGTTTGCGCAATATACGGCCGATTCTGTCCGTCACTCTGGGAATGTATGGCAGAAAGGCCGTACCCGACAATTCTTTTTCCGGTTCCTTACTTCGCCGAGGTTTGGGCTCTGTTACACTTCTAATATAATTTGTGGAGTAACCATTGCTCCTCAGGACAGTTTCCAGGTGTTGAATTTCTCGTTTGAGGTGTTGCGGCTCACATATTCGTCCTGCTCTCGTTACGAGCGTACTAATCATGCCTCTTTTCTGGCTCGGGTGGTGGTTTGACAGTTTGTGCAGGTATCGGTCCGTGTGAGTCGGTTTTCGATACACGCTGTGTCCCAGATCTTCGCCGTCCCTTGTGACCAGAACATCTAGAAATGGCAGTTTCTTGTCCTTTTCTACTTCCATGGTAAATGTTATGTTGGCATGGAGGCTGTTCAAGTGTCTTAGGAAGTCACTGAGCTGTTCTTCACCATGGCTCCACACCACGAAAGTATCATCGACGTACCTGTACCACACCTTAGGTTTGCAAGTCGCCGAGTCCAGTGCCTGTGCTTCGAATTGTTCCATGAAGAAGTTGGCCACCACTGGACTGAGAGGACTACCCATGGCGACGCCTTCCAGCTGTTCGTAGAAATCGCCATTCCACGTGAAATAGCTCGTGGTGAGACATGCATGGAAGAGCTTTCTGATGTCTAGCGGAAAAATGGAACCGATGTGCTCCAGAGCGTCACTGAGTGGCACTTTCGTAAATAACGAAACAACATCAAAGCTGACCAGGATGTCGTTTGGTGCAAGTTTCAGTTTCTTCAGCTTCTCAATGAAATGTCCTGAGTCCTTAATGTATGTGTCGGTCTTCCCCACGTGTGGCTGGAGCAGAGAGGCCAAGTGTTTTGCCAGTTTATATGTCGGTGATCCAGGAGCGCTAACGATCGGTCTCAGTGGAACGTTGTTCTTATGGATCTTGGGTAATCCATACAGCCGAGGTGGTAGGACTTCTGTGTTGCGCAGGTTTCTCTGTATGTCCGCCGGCAGAGAAGACGCCTTGATTAATCGATTCGTATTCCGTGTGATACGTTGCGTCGGATCTGCGCTTAGTTTTCGGTACGTCGTCGGATCTAATAGGTCTCGGATCTTTTGCTCATAATCTTCGGTCTTCATTACGACGGTCGCATTCCCCTTATCGGCAGGCAGTACCAATATACTCTTGTCGGCGTTGAGATTCTTAATGGCTTGTACCTCTTCTTTCTTCAGGTTGCAAGCTGGTGGTTTTGCTCGGCGTAGTATCCTGGCTGTTTCCGTGCGTATTTCCTCTGCTCTTTCACAAGGAAGGGTACGAATGGCTGCTTCGGTGTTGGCAATGATGTCCTCCATAGGTATAGTTCTCGGGATGATAGCGAAATTCCCTCCTTTTTGAAGAACAGACACTTCCTCTTCGGTCAATTGTCGTTCAGTGAGGTTGACCACTGTGTGTGACATGTCAGGAGTCGCCTTGTCGGTGTGCTTCCGGCATCTTTCAAACTTTTTCTTCTGTCGATCGGTGCAGCGCTCGAGTTCGTTCTGCATGCTCCTGTGAGTGATGCTGTCAATCTTGTCCCAGTCGTCTCGATGCATTCTGCTACTTAGTTGATAGAAAAGGTCCAGAAGTTCCTGATCCGTTCTTGCCAAGTCTCTCCGTGTTGTATGTATTCGCTCACGAAGAAAAGCTCGTTCCATTCTGTCGTAGATACGATGTGCTTGGGCGGTGGTGAAAAGGCGCTTACATCTCAAGAACTTCGGTGTAGCACATTCATCTCGGCAACGTGACAGAAAGGCGAGAGAGGACATCAGTCGCGCTTTCTTCTTCCGTCGTTGGTCAAGGCGTCGGTACAATCTGCAAATCTCCTCCCCGTAGAGGCGTAATACAAAATTGTTGAGGCTTTCGTGGCCACTTGTTGACAAACTGCCTATTGGCTTCTGTCTCGGGTTCTTCGGCCGACGTTCATCTAATGATTTTTCTGACGTTTCGCCAGCACGAGTGGCTGGCATTATCAAAGCTTCACCCTCCATTGCCGGTGGTGAACTGGAGCCGAGCTCGCGGGCGTAGGCTATTTGTACCTGGCGCGCCAACGTCCGAGGGCTTCTCCGCGGTCATTTCCGGTGCGGTTCTCCTCTTGCTACCTGCGACGGTCGTTCGCTGCAGTACGGGAAGAACCGCACCGGAAATGACCGCGGAGAAGCCCTCGGACGTTGGCGCGCCAGGTACATATAGCCTGCGCCCGCGAGCTCGGCTCCAGTTCACCACCGGCAATGGAGGGTGAAGCTTTGACAATGCCAGCCACTCGTGCTGGCGAAACGTCAGAAAAATCATTAGATGAACGTCGGCCGAAGAACCCGAGACAGAAGCCAATAGGCAGTTTGTCAACAAGTGGCCACGAAAGCCTCAACAATTTTGTATTACGCCTCTACGGGGAGGAGATTTGCAGATTGTACCGACGCCTTGACCAACGACGGAAGAAGAAAGCGCGACTGATGTCCTCTCTCGCCTTTCTGTCACGTTGCCGAGATGAATGTGCTACACCGAAGTTCTTGAGATGTAAGCGCCTTTTCACCACCGCCCAAGCACATCGTATCTACGACAGAATGGAACGAGCTTTTCTTCGTGAGCGAATACATACAACACGGAGAGACTTGGCAAGAACGGATCAGGAACTTCTGGACCTTTTCTATCAACTAAGTAGCAGAATGCATCGAGACGACTGGGACAAGATTGACAGCATCACTCACAGGAGCATGCAGAACGAACTCGAGCGCTGCACCGATCGACAGAAGAAAAAGTTTGAAAGATGCCGGAAGCACACCGACAAGGCGACTCCCGACATGTCACACACAGTGGTCAACCTCACTGAACGACAATTGACCGAAGAGGAAGTGTCTGTTCTTCAAAAAGGAGGGAATTTCGCTATCATCCCGAGAACTATACCTATGGAGGACATCATTGCCAACACCGAAGCAGCCATTCGTACCCTTCCTTGTGAAAGAGCAGAGGAAATACGCACGGAAACAGCCAGGATACTACGCCGAGCAAAACCACCAGCTTGCAACCTGAAGAAAGAAGAGGTACAAGCCATTAAGAATCTCAACGCCGACAAGAGTATATTGGTACTGCCTGCCGATAAGGGGAATGCGACCGTCGTAATGAAGACCGAAGATTATGAGCAAAAGATCCGAGACCTATTAGATCCGACGACGTACCGAAAACTAAGCGCAGATCCGACGCAACGTATCACACGGAATACGAATCAATTAATCAAAGCGTCTTCTCTGCCGGCGGACATACAGAGAAACCTGCGCAACACAGAAGCCCTACCACCTCGGCTGTATGGATTACCCAAGATCCATAAGAACAACGTCCACTGAGACCGATCGTTAGCGCTCCTGGATCACCGACATATAAACTGGCAAAACACTTGGCCTCTCTGCTCCAGCCACACGTGGGGAAGACCGACACATACATTAAGGACTCAGGACATTTCATTGAGAAGCTGAAGAAACTGAAACTTGCACCAAACGACATCCTGGTCAGCTTTGATGTTGTTTCGTTATTTACGAAAGTGCCACTCAGTGACGCTCTGGAGCACATCGGTTCCATTTTTCCGCTAGACATCAGAAAGCTCTTCCATGCATGTCTCACCACGAGCTATTTCACGTGGAATGGCGATTTCTACGAACAGCTGGAAGGCGTCGCCATGGGTAGTCCTCTCAGTCCAGTGGTGGCCAACTTCTTCATGGAACAATTCGAAGCACAGGCACTGGACTCGGCGACTTGCAAACCTAAGGTGTGGTACAGGTACGTCGATGATACTTTCGTGGTGTGGAGCCATGGTGAAGAACAGCTCAGTGACTTCCTAAGACACTTGAACAGCCTCCATGCCAACATAACATTTACCATGGAAGTAGAAAAGGACAAGAAACTGCCATTTCTAGATGTTCTGGTCACAAGGGACGGCGAAGATCTGGGACACAGCGTGTATCGAAAACCGACTCACACGGACCGATACCTGCACAAACTGTCAAACCACCACCTGAGCCAGAAAAGAGGCATGATTAGTACGCTCGTAACGAGAGCAGGACGAATATGTGAGCCGCAACACCTCAAACGAGAAATTCAACACCTGGAAACTGTCCTGAGGAGCAATGGTTACTCCACAAATTATATTAGAAGTGTAACAGAGCCCAAACCTCGGCGAAGTAAGGAACCGGAAAAAGAATTGTCGGGTACGGCCTTTCTGCCATACATTCCCAGAGTGACGGACAGAATCGGCCGTATATTGCGCAAACATGGCGTAAAGACGATTTTCAAACCGACAAGGAAGATCAAAGAGTGTCTTAGATCGGCGAAGGAGAAAAGAGACCCACTTGCAATGTCGGGAATATACCGCATACCATGCACATGCGGAAAAGTTTATGTCGGAATGACTGGACGATCCATTAACACCAGGATCAAGGAGCATAAGCGACATTGCAGGTTGGGGCAGGTGGAGAAATCGGCCGTGGCAGAGCACGCACTGAATGAGACCGACCATGTGATAAAATTCGCCGACACGGAAGTTCTGGCTGTAGAGAAGCACTATCACACGCGCTTGTTCAGAGAAGCTGTAGAAATACAAAAACACGCGAACAGTTTGAACAAGAAAGAGGAAAGCCTTAAGGTCAACGGATCCTGGCTTCCCGTACTGCAGCGAACGACCGTCGCAGGTAGCAAGAGGAGAACCGCACCGGAAATGACCGCGGAGAAGCCCTCGGACGTTGGCGCGCCAGGTACATATAGCCTGCGCCCGCGAGCTCGGCTCCAGTTCACCACCGGCAATGGAGGGTGAAGCTTTGACAATGCCAGCCACTCGTGCTGGCGAAACGTCAGAAAAATCATTAGATGAACGTCGGCCGAAGAACCCGAGACAGAAGCCAATAGGCAGTTTGTCAACAAGTGGCCACGAAAGCCTCAACAATTTTGTAGTAACTCAAATGATGAACATTCTTCAGTGTTTTGCACTGGCATCTTGGTCTTCGATGGTTCCGGTAAAAGAAACCAAAATATAAAGTTTACATGATCCCAAGCAAAACAGATATCATCAGTGCGAAATGACGAGAGCTTAGTGTGAATATCAGTTCTTGCTACCACTGCGCCTAGTCACATTTTTGTAGGTGCCTACTGTTGCTAAACTCTAGTGTGAAAGATAAATTAGTTGTCTACTACTCCGAGGCTGACTGATTAATTATAATATATTACAATATTCGTTTTCATTTTATCTACCTCTTTTCTAGTAACTGTTCATGTTCCCAGTTAGGAATTACTCATCTCTCCATTTCGTGACTCATAGTTTGATGCCATATTAACTGAAGTAATCACAACAAGTAAAGTGATGTATAATTAAAATGAAAGATGGTTTTCTGTTCAGCTAATTGATATCTTCCGAAAGTCATTCAGTACATTTTACTTATCACTATTATTTCGAAATGACATTCACTCATGGGTTTCTCTAGGTACAAGCTGACCTTGCTCTGTATAGTCTTTTGAACTAACGTATTCAATATCTACTTCAACTTCTTCACTTATCGTCACATGCAATAACAAGTTATATTTATACTACACTGCTTGCCGCTACTTTCTTGTGAGATAAATGCACAGGGTCCCCGTGAACGTCAAAGATTCTGTGCCCTTGTCGCCGGAAATGGCTATTTCGAATACCGACGGTGGAAGAAATCTTCATCTTCGGAAATTGTCTGGCAGGACCAGAGTGAAGGTGCCGATCACCACATAGTGCAGCGCGTTAAATTACCATGCACATGGAACTCTACACAACATCAAAAGCAGTGCGATCGTCTGATAATAATATGAACAATGGCTCTCAGCATGTTAATCTGACATAAGCTTATTGTTTAAGGAGCATCTGAATTTCACTGAATTCTTAGTTATGTGCTCAACCTCATCAGGTCAAACTTTTCAAGAACTCATTCGATATACACCCTTGTAAAAAGTACAAGTACAGCCCTACAAAACATGATTTATTCAAAAGAAGAAACTTAACAAATTGAGCAAGTCAACAACGCTTTGTTCCATGTCTGCCTCTTATGCAAGCAGTTATTCGGCTTGGCATTGGCTGATTGAGCTGTTGGATGTCTTCCTGACGGATATCGTGCCAAATACTGTCCAATTGGTGCATTAGGTTGTCAATACCCCTAGGTGGTTTGGACGGCCCTGCCCATAATGCTCCAAAAATTCTCAATTGGGGAGATATCCGGCGATCTTGCTGGCCAAGTTGGAGTTTGGCAAGCACGAAGGAAAGCAGTAGAAACTGTCGAATTGTGCAGGGGGGCATTATGATGCTGAAATGTAAGCTCATGATGGCGTCCCATGAAGTGCAACAAAACGGGACGTAGAATACTGTCGACGTACTGCTGTGCAGTCAGGGTGCCGCGGATGACAACCAGAGCAGTCCAGCTACGAAGAAAACGTCACCCCAGACAGTGACTCCCCGTTGTCGGGCCTTATCGCGGGGCACAGTCAGGTTGGTATGTCACCACCGTCCACTGTGTCTCCAGACAAGCCTGCGGCCTAGAACTTCATTGTATTGTGGAGAAGTGTCTCACAAGCAGTACGAGATCAAAAGTTCAATCTTTAGTAGCGCTCACTTGAAAGTGTTAACAGTTATGACAGGAGGTATAATAGCTGCTACTGGATCACCATGTGGATCAGGAGGGTTACGAAAATTGAGTGTACGTGAGATGCAGATATCGGCTTTCTATGGGAAGGATGTATTTCACCTCGCAAAATGGGTATTGTCGACATTTAAGCAATGTTCAAATCAAACCATTAACTTGCACCATGAACACTGAATGAAAAACGGTACTCCACAATGATCATATAAGTTCGCATCATCAAGATCGAAGGTGAACTTCTTGGGAGTTGCAAACCGTGCAGGACATTCAGCTAGGTATGCACTCTTAAAGAATTCATATAGAATCATACTGGTGTTGCGGGATATTGAAAACTAATGGAATCTGGCGACATGGAATCGAATCAGAAACAGTCTGTTGTGGAGCTTATTGTGAAACTGGCTATCCTTTAAAGTATAGCTGCAGGTAGTACGATAGAATGTTTTATAGGCGCGGAAAAAAACCAATATCCAGATGTAGAATTTGCAATTAGTTCCATGTGGTATGTACTGCAATGCCACGCAGTTTGCAGGAGGGCTAGTTTGCTCTAAAGTAGTAGGATTATTACTCGTAGACCAGGAATTAAATGAAAGCAAGTTATTTTGACCAGTTACTGGCCAAAAGCAGTGCTTATACCATAGTTGTAGTGCTCTTACGCCCATTTTCACACTCTTACTCACTGAGACGTAAGTTTTCCCTACTTCCCTTGCAAGATCACGCACACGGGAAAGAAAGAAGGGGAAGAACACCTATAACTTGTCGCAGCATAATAAATAACTTTGCATCCAATGTACCACCAAGATTGACAGTTCGCATTACTGTATACGAATGCGTCAAGTCACTGATGTTAGTTGATCTTGATACAGCTGTTTTGATACCACTAATAACCAGGGTTCGTTTCATATGCACTTCCTATTCAAGTCCCCATTGTTCGGAATTGAAAAAAATTCCGTACTGAACTATGGAATTAGTTTGTTTATCTTATCTACAAATTTTCAGATCGATTCCGCCGTTTACTGTGTATAGTCGAGTTGACGCTTTCTTTGAAATTTCGTTATCTTGCGTCTTCCAATTTTGTAGCAGTGTTAGAAGTTATGCAGTCATCCACTGCGTCCCTTGAAATCGCTGTAATGTATGTCACGCGCAATTTGATGTGCATAACGTACTAGGTCACTATCATACACATCCTGTAAATTGTAGCCATCATCCTTGAAACAGCAAAAACCACTTTTTGTAATAATTGCGCCTTGTCGTCCCTTGAATATCCGCAGTTTTCTTATGCTCTAGACTTTCACATTGCTGCGAATTTATTCGAAATCTGTTCATAGCTGTCTTTCTACTATGCTGCGGATGATCTTCCATGTACGTGTAGTATCTGCACCATGGACAAGGATTGTAATTTACTACATTTCAATGGACGTAGATTTGTGGCTTCCTGCCCGACAAGGAAACTGAGCTGGATAGTTAGTCATCTGTTTCAGTATCACTTTAAGATGTCAAGCACTTATCGCCATCATTCTTCTCCACACGTGCATTGTGCGCACAATCGAGCGTATACGACACCACACATTCCACTGACTTATCTCGCAGAAACACTAATATTTCATCTGTACTTCTTTCTTACTCTGCGAAATTGCTTGGGCTCCGTTCTGACGAAATGTCAGCTTTAGCAACTGGTGTCACAGATATAACGCAATGTTTGCTTTGTGTGTTCTTTCCATTGCTAGCAGTATAGCATTGTTATGTGTTACTCGTCGACTAAGCATTTCAATTACGCTCCGTAGCTTCACGCTGTGCTCGCCATTGGAGACCTCCAGTTCCGGCCCCCGTTAGCAGCCAATGAGGAGAATCGAATGCCATAAACATCTTTGCCCTTGTGCGTTATCACACTCAAGCGGTTGCTTGTCACCTAAAACTCCCGATTCTAACTGAGCCGCGGTGACCTCGTAAATGAGGCTGGTTTAAACGTGTGTGTCCGTGGTCTTACATTCGCTTTAAACTCGCCAGTGAGTCCTGTAGCATCATCTCCGAACTCGCCACCTCCGTGTGCCCGTAGACTCGGTGAGTCTTCGCCGCTGCCCACCCGTCACCTGACTCTGTTGTCGGTTACAGGTGGACTCGACTCGCTCGGAAAGCAGAGTGCGTAGAAAAGTCGGCAAGTACAGCCGTGGACTCGCGCCATTACTGTTACGTATGTAATCGTTTTGAAAGAAATTTTCACCTCTGTAAATTACTGTACATTTATTTCACGCAGTCGTGATTTCGGTTTATAGCCATTCTCGCGTTCAAGTTGAAACGCCACAAAAGTCCGACCTGCCTGAAGGACAAAATCAATCATTAAACATGCCGGTTGTCATATTTCAAAATAATGATATATGATATTATTTTGTTTATATATACATCTGTACATGTAGTACTTTTCCGAAGATTTTTACAAATTTTTTTTAGTATTTAATACCTATTCAGAGAATGTCTAATAATTACGTTGACATATGCACACTCTTTGACGCGTTACCGAGTCTGTAACGGCAGTACTAGAGAACATGACACGAGAATGAAGTGGAATTGCTAAGTGGTGACTAATTATTAAAATAAATTACAGAATTGAATGTTAAGCTACATAATATGCTTTTAACCATAAAAGCAAGTTGCCAAACCTAAATGAATCCAGAAATAGAGCGCTTTTTCGTCACAGAGACACTGTGACGTTGCTCTGTGGATACTTTTCGTGTGATACAGCTCTTATGTTATGGTGGAGATAGTATAATTGCGAATAGAAGCATTTTCTTTGCATTTTTATGTTTTTCGTCTGTTGTGTGGACTAGAGCATGAGACTTATTCCAGATATTTGTCCTACTCTAATGGAAAACATTTGAGAATATGTACATTGCATACCCCCTCCACTGTCTCACAAAACACCGCTCCGTTAAAAACCTTCTGATCCCATCAACCGATCATTTTACCTTGTCAGTGTTACTTTACAGTAGTCAGACCGTGCACTCATCTTTTGTACAAGCAGTAAATCACGACTAGCCCTACAGTCGCGCACGCTTCAGTAAGAAAGAACGAGTCGACGAGTATGAAGCGACCGCAGCGCCATAGTACTCACGCTTGTCGTACTTCCGGAACTACAGTGGGAACGAAGGAAGCACATTAACACAGATGTAACAGAAGCCCCTTGATTTTGGAGTGTGCAACCCACAGCACTAGACTCATACTCGCCTTTTTACTAAACTATATAAGGTACCCGCTGTTGATGTGGAGTTATTTGTTATCCAAGCTGAATCTTGGAACTGGCCTTTCTTCTCACTTTAGGCCAAAGGAAGATGAAACGGCCTAATTGGCCTTTCTTCTCACTTTAGGCCAAAGGAAGATGAAACGGCCTATAAAATCATCCAATGGAACACAAGATCGCTCATGGCAAAAAAAGATAACCTTCGACATTTTCTGCTCAAAATTAATGTAGACCTATGTGCCATCACCGAAACGGGTAACACCGAACTAACCGTTCAGACTTCTGGGCTACTCTGTTGTTAGAGAAGACAGAGATAATGGCTACGACACTTCCTGGTAAAACAACGTATCAAGGTTGTTGATACTGGCACTCAGCAAGGCATATTACAAATAATGGGTATCCACCTGTGGATGAAGGACCTCCAACTGAATTTGGTCTCAGCATCGAAAGCACCTAACCGACACACTTTGCAAAAAACACTTAACAACAATTATTGTCTCTACCGGGAAACCCCTTGTGCTACTTTTCGCTTAGTCTATACAGTGAGGCTGCAGAAATGCCAACGCAGTGGGAAAAATACTAGTGGATGAATTATATTCAGAAAATCTCATAGTACTAAATAATGACTCACCCAGACTAATAGTCCAATCAAATGAAGCCCCTACGGTAGTGGACGTCAGCTTTTCATCCCCTGCACTGTCTACCAGAACAACATGGGAAGTGGTACCAGGTACTTTGTTTGGATCACTTGCCAGTTCAAAGCATAACAAATGTACAACCTAGCGAGACTCTCAGGCAGGCAATCAGTCGGAAGTATCTGCGAAAAATATATACACCAAGATATTAACCTAAAAAATGGTATGGTTTAATAAAATGTAAAGTAGTGGCAGGTAAAGTATTGTATCATCCTGTTTTAGCAGTAAGAAGAAATGAAAAACTGTTGTTTCCTTTGTGTGTCACACGTATTCAAGTAAAAACAGATAATTCAATCACAATGATAACAAAAGAAATTGTATTGGAACTTGGACGACAGATGAAGTGAAGAAAGCTGTAGAAAAAGGATGTAAAATTTTACATGAGTGCGAGTTATGGGATTTTAGAAACAAAACCAACATGTTGTTTAAAAATTACGTGAAAGATTTCTGGAAATAAAATTATAAACCAGTCCACATAATTCTGAAACTGATAAAGAGTTTATCAAAATAGTTAAAGAAAAATTAGATATTGTCTTAGATCCTGATAGAATAAAGGGAAATCCAGGAAAACGAGCCATTGCTATGTCTTAATTCATTATAGGGATAATTTGGGAAAAGGCAAACTATGAGTCAAACAGATTATGTAACAAATTTACAGCGATTTTATGAGATTCTATCAGATGATCGATTACGTAATATACATATAAATTGACGATATGGTTTAGATGAAGTTCACTTTCAAGGATTATTATATGGAAAATAATGCAGCTATAAATATTTTTATAGCGGCATTCACTATGCAAGGCATAGATTGTATGGTATGTTGGATAAACTAGGATATCTTTTGTATATTTTAATACAAATTGTATAGTTAATATTGATAATGGTGTAAATACTGTGGAAAGAGGTTGTTCGATAGAGGAATGGACTGACGAAGAAAATGATAAAAAGTAGAAATGAAAGTAAAGGGATTCACATTAACTTACAAGAAAATTGAAAAGCTGAATGGCGAATCTATGATAAGATTAACTGAGAGTAAACTGCAGGAAAAGACACAATTAGACTACAGTCAGATAACTAGAGATGTTGACACTAAAAATCTAGTTAATAAACTGGCTCAAAAAGAATCCTCATTTGAATAGGATAAAAGAGTAGTTCTTGAAAATTATGATGCAGTGCCTTGTGGATATTACAATTATTTACTATTTAATAAATTTTAAAATAATACTTCTATATCTTCTAATGTAAGAATCTGTACCATATTTGTTTTTTTTTTTTTTTTTTTTTTTTTTTTTTTTTTTTTTTTTTTTTTTTTTTTTTTGTCATCAGTCTACTGACTGGTTTGATGCGGCCCGCCACGAATTCCTTTCCTGTGCTAACCTCTTCATCTCAGAGTAGCACTTGCAACCTACGTCCTCAATTATTTGCTTGACATATTGCTATCTCTGTCTTCCTCTACAGTTTTTGCCCTCTACAGCTCCCTCTAGTACCATGGAAGTCATTCCCTCATGTCTTAGCAGATGTCCTATCATCCTGTCCCTTCTCCTTATCAGTGTTTTCCACATACTCCTTTCCTCTCCGATTCTGCGTAGAACCTCCTCATTCCTTACCTTATCAGTCCACCTAATTTTCAACATTCGTCTATAGCACCACATGTCAAATGCTTCGATTCTCTTCTGTTCCGGTTTTCCCACAGTCCATGTTTCACTACCATACAACGGTGTACTCCAGACGTACATCCTCAGAAATTTCTTCTTCAAATTAAGGCCGGTATTTGATATTAGTAGACTTCTCTTGGCCAGGAATGCCTTTTTTGCCATAGCAAATCTGCTTTTGATGTCCTCCTTGTTCCGTCCGTCATTGGTTATTTTACTGCCTAGGTAGCAGAATTCCTTAACTTCATTGACTTCGTGACCATCAATCCTGGTGTTAAGTTTCTCGCTGTTCTCATTTCTACTACTTCTCATTACCTTCGTCTTTCTCCAATTTACTCTCAAACCATACTGTGTACTCATTAGACTGTTCATTCCGTTCAGCAGACCATTTAATTCTTCTTCACTTTCACTCAGGATAGCAATGTCATCAGCGAAACGTATCATTGATATCCTTTCACCTTGTATTTTAATTCCACTCCTGAACCTTTCTTTTATTTCCATCATTGCTTCCTCAATGTACAGATTGAAGAGTAGGGGCGAAAGGCTACAGCCTTGCCTTACACTCTTCTTAATACGAACACTTCGTTCTTGATCGTCCACTCTTATTATTCCCTCTTGGTTGTTGTACATATTGTATATGACCCGTCTCTCCCTATAGCTTACCCCTACTTTTTTCAGAATCTCGAACAGCTTGCACCATCTTATATTGTCGAACGCTTTTTCCAGGTCGACAAATCCTATGAAAGTGTCTTGACTTTTCTTTGGCCTTGCTTCCATTATTAGGCGTAACGTCAGAATTGCCTCTCTCGTCCCTTTACTTTTCCTAAAGCCAAACTGATCGTCACCTAGCGCATTCTCAATTTTCTTTTCCATTCTTCTGTATATTATTCTTGTAAGCAGCTTCGATGCATGAGCTGTTAAGCTGATTGTGCGATAATTCTCGCACTTGTCAGCTCTTGCCGTCTTCGGAATTGTGTGGATGATGCTTTTGCGAAAGTCAGATGGTATATCGCCAGACTCATATATTCCACACACCAACGTGAATAGTCGTTTTGTTGCCACTTCCCCCAATGATTTTAGAAATTCTGATGGAATGTTATCTATCCCTTCTGCCTTATTTGACCGTAAGTCCTCCAAAGCTCTTTTAAATTCCGATTTTAATACTGTATCCCCTATCTCTTCTAAATCGACTCCTGTTTCTTCTTCTATCACATCAGACAAATCTTCACCCTCATAGAGACTTTCAATGTATTCTTTCCACCTATCTGCTCTCTCTTCTCTGCATTTAAGAGTGGAATTCCCGTTGCACTCTTAATGTTACCACCGTTGCTTTTAATGTCACCAAAGGTTGTTTTGACTTTCCTGTATGCTGAGTCTGTCCTTCCGACATTCATATCTTTTTCGATGTCTTCACATTTTTCCTGCAGCCATGTCGTCTTAGCTTCCCTGCACTTCCTATTTATTTCATTCCTCAGCGACTTGTATTTCTGTATTCCTGATTTTCCCGGAACATGTTTGTACTTCCTCCTTTCATCAATCAACTGAAGTATTTCTTCTGTTACCCATGTTTTCTTCGCAGCTACCTTCTTTGTACCTATGTTTTCCTTCCCAGCTTCTGTGATGGCCCTTTTTAGAGATGTCCATTCTTCTTCAACTGTACTGCCTACTGCGCTATTCCTTATGGCTGTATCTATAGCGTTAGAGAACTTCAAACGTGTCTCGTCATTCCTTAGTACTTCCGTATCCCACTTCTTTACGTATTGATTCTTCCTGACTAATGTCTTGAACTTCAGCCTACTCTTCATCACTACTATATTGTGATCTGAGTCTATATCCGCTCCTGGGTACGCCTTACAATCCAGTATCTGATTTCGGAATCTCTGTCTGACCATGATGTAATCTAATTGAAATCTTCCCATATCTCCCGGCCTTTTCCAAGTATACCTCCTCCTCTTGTGATTCTTGAACAGGGTATTCGCTATTACTAGCTGAAACTTGTTACAGAACTCAATTAGTCTTTCTCCTCTTTCATTCCTTGTCCCAAGCCCATATTCTCCTGTAACCTTTTCTTCTACTCCTTCCCCTACAACTGCATTCCGGTCGCCCTTGACTATTAGATTTTCCTCCCCCTTTACATACTGCATTACCCTTTCGATATCCTCATACACTTTCTCTATCTGTTCATCTTCAGCTTGCGACGTCGGCATGTATACCTGAACTATCGTTGTCGGTGTTGGTCTGCTGTCGATTCTGATTACAACAACCCGGTCACTGAACTGTTCACAGTAACACACCCTCTGCCCTACCTTCCTATTCATAACGAATCCTACACCTGTTATACCATTTTCTGCTGCTGTTGGTATTACCCGATACTCATCTGACCAGAAATCCTTGTCTTCCTTCCACTTCACTTCACTGACCCCTACTATATCTAGATTGAGCCTTTGCATTTCCATTTTCAGATTTTCTAGTTTCCCTACCACGTTCAAGCTTCTGACATTCCTCGCCCCGACTCGTAGAACGTTATCCTTTCGTTGATTATTCAATCTTTTTCTTATGGTAACCTCCCCCTTGGCAGTCCCCTCCCGGAGATCCGAATGAGGGACTATTCCGGAATCTTTTGCCAAGGGAGAGATCATCATGACTCTTCTTCAAATACAGGCCACATGTCCTGTGGATACACGTCACGTGTCTTTAATGCAGTGGTTTCCATTGCCTTCTGCATCCTCATGTCGTTGATCATTGCTGATTCTTCCGCCTTTAGGGGTAATTTCCGACCCCTAGGACAAGAGAGTGCCCTGAACCTCTATCCGCTCTCCGCCTTCTTTGACAAGGCCGTTGGCAGAATGAGGCTGACTTCTTATGCCGGAAGTCTTCGGCCGCCAATGCTGATTATTTATCAAAATTTCGTCAGTGGCGGGGATCGAACCCGGGACCGAAGACGTTTTGATTATGAATCAAAGACGCTACCACACATTTGTTGTATAAATTTATTAGTTGAATTTTATAGTATTCTCTAAATTTCTAAATACTGAGCGAGACATTTCTAAGAATAATGAATAGAACTAAATAAATATTTATATTTTTTGTAAATTATTTATAGGTAAATTATAATTCGCTACTTTTTTACATTCATAAAAAAGAGAGAATCTGAGTTTTCTATTTCCTCTGTTATTTCTATATCAGTTTCATTGGACTTGCTTCTCTCTTTTTCATTATTTCTGTCAACAAAATTGTCAAATTTCAATTCATCCTGCACGTGAGCCATATTTATATTCAGTGAAAATTTTTAATGTTCTTATATTTTATTCTATATAAATTTATACTCTGCTGAAAAAGCTGAATAATCCAATCAGTTCTAATTCGTTTAAACACATTAGTGAGCTAGAAGTAAATGATTTGTGTTACATTATGGGATATGAATACTTAAAACGTAGATATGGAGAGAATATTTGTATGGAGTTTGATAATAAGGGTAAAATTATTTTGCTAGAGAGGTTTAATAAAATAATAACTAACTGGGAGTTTCAATTTTTTTAAGATGGTAAAATTAAGCTAAAGTATAAAGGAATGAGGAGTACTAAAAATAATGATAACGAATTTCACAATCTGAATTTCATTGTTTGAAAACATTCTTATTAATATAATTTTTCATACATTATTTTTGTTGCTGGGAGGGCTTGCTCAGTAAATTATCTCCTAGTGCACTGAACTTACTACTTCAGTGAAGCAGTGAGAAACTCCATACTTCAAAAAAGACATAAGGGGATCACTCATCAGCCACCACAGTGTTGATGGGATTCATAATGTGACACAGTGCTTAAGGAAAGAAGGTAGGCATTGACAAAATACAAGAGTCGCTCTAATGACATAATCTCGTTATTAAGAAAGCACAAGTTGCAGCAAGGGAATAATGAAATACGAAAATCGTGGTAAAACTTTGCATTGGAGTGTGCAAAGAAACATAACCAGGATTTGGAACGTGATTAGGAATGTAGAAAACGGACTGACAATGGACAAGCATAAACCTCCACCATCCGAAGGACTTTTAGATTCTTTCTTACGTGATGCGATAGCTCCACCTGACGTAATGGGCAAGGAAGACGAGGCGGAATATGAGAGGGACCCCAGTGCAGTTGCACAGCCCTTTTCTCTAGAGGGACTCCAGATTGGGATCACCCTAGGGAAGAGTACTGCACCTGGCCCAGATTGTACTGACTATCCAACGCTACGACACATCCCACACAATGAGAAACTGTGCTGCTCAAGATTTACAATGGTACATGTACACAAAAGATAAAAATCACAGATGTTCTGCTGTCCCCATCGACAAATTGGGAAAACGAGTCGTATCGACTTATTACCTTCCTCCAGTGTTCGGCGAAGGTAGTGGAAATGATTGTCAGATGGGGCTTTGAATGGTGGTATGGAAAAAATATATTACTGGGAAACAACTTGGGTTTCGAAAAGGAAGAGGGACGACTGAAATCCTCTTACGGTTAGTTACCGACGTACAGCTCAATTTCTCTCGGAATAATTATATGATAATAGCGTTCGTAGGGACGACTGAAATCCTCTAACCGTTACTTACCGACATACAGCTAAATTTCTCTCGGGATAATTACATGATAATAGCGTTCGTAGACTTGACTGAAGCATACGACCACGTTGTCTTGTTAACGTTAGGGAGAAAATTGGACAAACTCCAGATTCCATAATCACTCATGTGTAACACTGTAAGCTATCTGAGCAATAGGAAGACAAATTTTGCAACACAGGACTACACAGGGACGCAGAGAAATTTACAGAGAATTCCTGTAGCAACCAGTCTTGGCTGCCTTGTTATTCAGTCTCTATACTGCAGAACTGCATGAGACCTTTGCCAGTGACATCCATATATCACAGTAAAAAGACGGCGTATGCACATATTCAAGACAACAGTCTTTAGTCCTTACGTCTGAGCCGGCCGAAGTGGCCGTGCGGTTAAAGGCGCTGCAGTCTGGAACCGCAAGACCGCTACGGTCGCAGGTTCGAATCCTGCCTCGGGCATGGATGTTTGTGATGTCCTCAGGTTGGTTAGGTTTAACTAGTTCTAAGTTCTAGGGGACTAATGACCTCAGCAGTTGAGTCCCATAGTGCTCAGAGCCATTTGAACCATTTGAACCATTTGAACCTTACGTCTGAAAATTCACATGATCTCAAACATCTACATGAATGGTGTACAGAAAGTGGCTTCGAAATCTCTGACAACAAGTCTACTCTTATGATCTTTACTCGTCATAGGATTCTACTTTCTCAAACAATGTAAGTCGGACAACAAACTTCTCCAGTTGGGAAAACAACTCAATATCTTAGGATGATTATTTATGATAAAGTAAGATGTGCTCCCCTGATCATATACATCATGACTAAATGTAAATAAGCCTGCATTATCATTAGAGCTACGACTAGCGTATGGTGAGGCTCTGATCGGCGGACGGCTATGACTTTACAGCGGTCGCTATGAAGGATACAAGTCGACTGCGGACACCTGTGCTACACATCAGCATCGGACAGCACATTCCAAATGATTGACACTACACAGCGCAAAACTTGTATACGCGGTGTTACGAAAAGATACGGCCAAACTTTCAGGAAACATTCCTCACACACAAATAAAGAAAATATGTTACGTGGACAAGTGTCCGGAAACTCTTAATTTCCATGTTAGAGCTCATTTTAGTTTCGTCAGTATGTACTGCACTTCCTAGATTCACCGCCAGCTGGCCCAATTGAAGGAAGGTAATGTTGACTTCGGTGCTTGTGTTGACATGCGACTCATTGCTCTACAGTACTAGCATCAAGCACATCAGTACGTAGCATCAACAGGTTAGTGCTCATCACGAACGTGGTTTTGCAGTCAGTGCAATGTTTACAAATGCGGAGTTGGCAGATGCCCATTTGACGTATGGATTAGCACGGGGCAATAGCCGTGGCGCGGTACGTTTGTATCGAGACAGATTTCCAGAATGAAGGTGTCCCGACAGGAAGACGTTCGAAGCAATTGATCGGCGTCTTAGGGGGCAAGGAACATTCCAGCCTGTGACTCGCGTCTGGGGAAGACCTATAACGACGAGGACACCTGCAATGGACGAGGCAATTCTTCGTGCAATTGACGATAACCCTCATGTCAGCGTCAGAGAAGTTGCTGCTGTACAAGGTAACGTTGACCACGTCACTGTATGGAGAGTGCTACGGGAGAACCAGTTGTTTCCGTACCTTGTACAGCGTGTGCAGGCACTATCAGCAGCTGATTGGCCTCCACGGGTACACTTCTGCGAATGGTTCATCCAACAATGTTTCAATCCTAATTTCAGTGCAAATGTTCTCTTTACGGATGAGGCTTCATTCCAACGTGATCAAATTGTAAATTTTCACAATCAACATGTGTGGGCTGACGAGAATGCGCACGCAGTTGTGCAATCACGTCATCAACACAGATTCTCTGTGAACGTTTGGGCAGGCATTGTTGGTGATGTCTTGATTGGGCCCCATGTTCTTTCACCTAAACTCAATGGATCACGTTATTATGATATCATACGGGATACTCTACCTGTACTGCTAGAACATCTGCCTTTACAAGTGCGACACAACGTGTGGTTCGTACGCTTCTCAACAACAGATTCGGTGACCGATGGATTGGTAGAGGCGGACAAATTCCATGGCCACCACGCTCTCCTGACCGCAACCCTCTTGACTTTCATTTATGGGGGCATTTGAAAGCTCTTGTCTACGCAACCCCGGTACCAAATGTAGAGACTCTTCGTGCTCGTATTGTGGACGGCTGTGATACAATACGCCATTCTCCAGGGCTGCATCAGCGCATCAGGGAATCCATTCGACGGAGGGTGGATGCATGTATCCTCACTAACGGAGGACTTTTTGAACATTTCCTGTAACAAAGGTTTGAAGTCACGCTGGTACGTTCTGTTGCTGTGTGTTTCCATTCCATGATTAATGTGATTTGAAGAGAAGTAATAAAATGAGCTCTAACATGTAAAGCAAGCGTTTCCGGACACATGTCCGCATAACATATTTTCTTTCTTTGTGTGCGAGGAATGTTTCCTGAAAGTTTGGCCGTACCTTTTTGTAACACCCTGTATAGCCACTGGGGCTTTCAAGTCAACACCAAACGGCGTATACTGACTGAAGGTGCGACAGATATTCCTGTGCAATTTATTCTCATTTTTTTAGTCATATTTTTACTGGTTTGATGCGGCCCACCGCTAAATCCTCTCCTGTATCAGCCTCTTCATCTTACAGTAACACTCGCAACCAACATCTCCAATTATTTGCATAACGTATTCCACTCATAGTCTTCCTCCACAGATTTTGCTCTCTACAATTCTGTCTTGTGCCATGGAAGACATTCCCTGAACAGATGTGTTATCATCGTATCAGTTCTCCTTGTTAGTGTTTGCCACATATTCCTTTCCTCTCTGATTCTACGCAGAGCCTCCTCATTCCTTACCCTATCAGTCCACCTAATTTTCAACGTTCGGCTGTAGCTCCTCATCTCAAATGCTTCTATTCTTTTCTGTTCCCGTTACCGCTAAGTCTATGTTTCACAGACAGACAATGCTGTACTCCAAACGTACATTCTCAGAAATTTCTTCCTCAAATTAAGGCCTATGTTTGATACTAGTAGATTTCTCTTGGCCTGGAATGCCCTTTTTCCAGTGGTAGTCTGTTTTTGATGTCCCTCTTGCTCCGCCTATCATTGGTTATTTTGCTGCCTAGGTAGTAGAATTCCTTAACTTCATCCACTTCATTACCATCAATTCTGATGCTAAGTTTCTCACTGTCTTGTTTCTGCCACTTCTCAGTTCTTCCGTCTTTCTTCGATTACTCTTAGTTCATATTTTGTGCTCATTATACTATTCATTCCGTTCAGTAGCTCATGTAATTCTTCTTCACTTTCATTCACGGTATCAGTGTCATCAACGAATCGTATTATTGATCTTATTTCACCGAGAAGTTTAGTTCAACTTCTGAACCTTTCTTTTATTTCTATCATTGCTTATTGGAAGTACAGATTAAGCAGTATGAGCGAAAGATTACATCCCTGTGGTCCACCCACTTTAATCCGAGCACGTCGTTCTTTGTCGTCCAGTGTTATTATGCCCTCTTGGCTCTCGTACTTGTTTTATGTTACCCACCTTTCAATATAGCTTACACCTATTTTCCTTAGAATTTCGAACGTATCTTGACTTTTCTTTAGTCTTGCTTCCACTATCAACCGCAACGTCAGAGTTGCCTCTCTGGTGCCTTTACCATCACTAAAGCCAAGCTGATCATCATCTGACTCATCCTCAATTTTATTTTCCTTTCTTCTGTATATTATCCTTGTTAGCAACTTGGAAGCATGAGCTGTTAAGCTGATTGTGCGATGATTCTCGCACTTTTCAACTCTTGGGGGTCTTCGAAATTGTGTGGATGATATTTGTCTGGAAGTCAGGTGGTATATAGCCAGATTCATACATTCTACACATCAATGTGAATGTCGTTTTGTTGCCAGTCCCATAATGAGTTTAGAAATTATGATGGTATGTTATATATCCCTTGTGCCTTATTTGTTCTAAAGTCCTCCAAAGCTCTCTTAAATTCTGATTCTAATACTGGATCCCCTATCTCTTCTAAATCGACTTCTGTTTATTCTTCGATCACATTACATAAATCTGTCCCCCCCCCCCTTATAGAGGGTTTCAGTCATTGTACTATTTCCACGTATCGGTTTTCCAATCCGCCTTGAAAAGTGAAATTCCCGTTGGCCTCTTAATATTTTCACCCTTGCTTCTAATTTCACCGAAGGTTGTTTTGAATTTCTGCATGCTGAGGCAGTCGTTCGGAAACCATTACATTTCCATTTCTTCACATTTTTCAAGCAGCCATTTCTTCTTACCGTCCCTGCACTTCAAGTTTAATTCATTCCTCAGCGGCTTGTATATCTGTATTTCTGAATTTACCTGAACAATTTTGTAGTTACTGCCTTCATCGGTCAGCTAAAGTATTTTTTGTGCCATGCGTGGTCTCTTCGCAGTTGCCGTCTTCGTATCTATGTGTTCCTTTTCAATTTCTGTGATGGCCCATTTTTAGACATGTCCATTCCTCTTCAACTACTGAGCTGTTCCTGCTATAGCTATAGCTTCACAAAACGTCAAGCATATTTCTTCATTCCTTCCTAACTAATCTTTTAAATTTCAACCTACTCTTCACCACTACTAAATTGTGATCTGAGTTTATTTCTGCTCGTGGGTAGACCTTACAATCCAGTATCTCATTTCGGAATCGCTGTCTAACGATGCTATAAGCAAACTGGAATCTTCCCGTATTACCCGGCTTTTTCCAAGTATACCTCCTCCTCTTGTGAGTCTTGAAGACAGTATTCACTATAACTAGCTCAAATTTATTACAGAACTCAACTAGTCCTTTTCCTCTCACATTCCTTGTCCGAAGACCATATTCTTCCATAACCATTTCTTCTACTCCTGCCCCTACAACTTCATTCCAGTCCGTCATGACTATTAGATTTTTATTTCCCTTTACGTTCTGTATTACCCATTGAATAACCTCATATACTTTCTCTATTTCCTCATCAGCACCCGACGTCGGCATGTACACCTGAATTTCGTTGTCGGGGTTGGTTTGCTATCGAATCTAATAGCAATAACCCCATCACTGAACTGTTCAGAGTAACAAACTCTCTGCCCTGCCTTCCTATTCATAACGAATTTTCACGTTACATCATTTTCTGCTGGTATTGATATTACGTTGTACTCATCTGACCAGAAATTCTTTTTTCTTTCCATTTCACTTTCCTCACCCTTACTATATATTGATTGAGCTTCCGCATTTCCATTTTCAGGTTTTCTAGCCTCCCTATCACATTCAAGATTCTGACATTCCACGCCCATACTCGTAGAACGTTATCCTTTCTTTGGTTATTCAGTCTTTTTTTCGTAGTCACTTCGCACTTGGCAGTCACCTCCTTGAGATCCGAATGTTGGACTATTCCGGAATATTTTGGTAATGGAGAGATCATCATGACACTTTTTCAGTTACAGGCCACATTTCCTGTAGATACTCGTTGTGTGTCTTTAATGCGGTGGTTTCTGTTGCCTTCTGCATCCTCATGCGGTTAATCACTGCATATTCTCTCACCTTTGGGGGCAGTTTTCAACCCCGAGGACAGGAAAGTTCCTTAACGTCTGTCCCTTTCCCCGCCCTCTTTGACAAGGCCGTTGGCAGAATGAGGGTGACTTTTTACGCCGGAAGTATTCGGTCGCAAATGAAAATTTAAGAGGTTTCCAACCCTGGACCAAGGACATTACGATTGGTAATCAAAGACGACGGGTCTTCCTGCGACTACATTTCAAAGAATATGAGTCCCCTTTCCCACCCATGAACAATGGAGCTTGCCATCAGTGGGGTGGCTTGGGTGTTCGCTGTGCTGGTACTGCGAACGGCTGAAAGCAAGGGGAAACTACAGCCATAATTTTCCCCAGAACTTGTAGCTCTACTGTATGATTAAATGTGAATGACGTCCTCTTGTGTAAAATATTACGGATGTGAAATAGTCCCCTACTCAGATCTCCAGGCGGGGACTAGTGAGGAGGATCTCGTCATCAGAGGAAACAAAATTGGCATTCTGCGGAACGGAGAGTGGAATGTTAGCTCTCTTTAATTGGGCAGATAGGTTACATAATTTAAAAAGGAAAATCGATAGACTGAAGTTAGATATAGTGGGCATTAGTGAAGTTCGGTGGCAGGAGGAACAGACTTCTTGTCGGGCGAAAAGGACGTTATACGACGGCAGTTCAATAAATAATGCAACACATTTTTTTTCTGAAACAGGGGTTGTTTTATTCAGCATTGAAATACACCAGGTTATTCCCCAATCTTTTAGCTACACAACACTATTTTTCAACGTAATCTCCATTCAATGCTACGGCCTTACGCCACCTTGAAATGAGGGCCTGTATGCCTGCATGGTACCATTCCACTGGTCGATGTCGGAGCCAACGTCGTACTGCATCAGTAACTTCTTCATCATCCGCGTAGTGCCTCCCACGGATTGCGTCCTTCATTGGGCCAAACATATGGAAATCCGACGGTGCGAGATCGGGGCTGTAGGGTGCATGAGGAAGAACAGTCCACTGAAGTTTTGTGAGCTCCTCTCGGGTGCGAAGACTTGTGTGAGGTCTTGAGTTGTCATGAAGAAGGAGAAGTTCGTACTGATTTTTGTGCCTACGAACACGCTGAAGTCGTTTCTTCAATTTCTGATGAGTAGCACAATACACTTCAGAGTTGATCGCTTGACCATGGGGAAGGACATCGAACAGAATAACCCCTTCAGCGTCCCAGAAGACTGTAACCATGACTTTACCGGCTGAGGGTATGGCTTTAAACTTTTTCTTGGTAGGGGAGTGGGTGTGGCGCCACTCCATTGATTGCCGTTTTGTTTCAGGTTCGAAGTGATGAACCCATGTTTCATCGCCTGTAACAATCTTTGACAAGAAATTGTCACCCTCAGCCACATGACGAGCAAGCAATTCCGCACAGATGGTTCTCCTTTGCTCTTTATGGTGTTCGGTTAGACAACGAGGGACCCAGCGGGAACAAACCTTTGAATATCCCAACTGGTGAACAATTGTGACAGCACTACCAACAGAGATGTCACGTTCAGCACTGAGTTGTTTGATGGTGATCGGTCGATCATCTCGAACGAGTGTGTTCGCACGCTCCGCCATTGCAGGAGTCACAGCTGTGCACGGCCGGCCCGCACGCGGGAGATCAGACAGTCTTGATTGACCTTGCGGCGATGATGACACACGCTTTGCCCAACGACTCACCGTGCTTTTGTCCACTGCCAGATCACCGTAGACATTCTGCAAGCGCCTATGAATATCTGAGATGCCCTGGTTCTCCGCCAAAAGAAACTCGATCACTGCCCGTTGTTTGCAACGCACATCCGTTACAGACGCCATTTTAACAGCTCCATACAGCGCTGCCACCTGTCGGAAGTCAATGAAACTATACAGGAAGAAGCAGGAATGTTTGAAAATATTCCACAAGAAATTTCCGGTTTTTTCAACCAAAATTGGCCGAGAAAAAAAATGTGTTGCATTACTTATTGAACTGCCCTCGTACGAGGGGCGTTTGAAAAGTCTGTGCAAAAATAAAAACTACTTACTTGTTTAGGGTAAACCTTTTAACCTTTTTAATTTTTTGACATACACTTATACACTTCGTCCAACACTGTTCTAACTTGTTGATCCCTTCCGAATAATAGGAACTGTCCAAGTCTGCAAAATAGCTATTAGTTGCTGCAATCACCTCCTCGTTTGAATAAAATCTTTGTCCCACCACCCGTTTCTTCAAATTGGGGAACAAATAGTGTCCGAGGGAGCCATGTTTGGAGAATAAGGGGGGGGGGGGGAGTGAAACGAGTTGGAATCCTGTTTCCATTACTTTTGCGGCCACAGCTGCTGAGGTGTGCGCTGGTGCATTGTCGTGATGGAAAAGGACTTTTTGCGGTCCAGTCGCCAGAGTTTTTCTTGCAGCTCGGTTTTCAAACTGTCCAATAACGATGAATAATATTCACGTGTAATAGTTTTGCCATTTTCCCGATAGTCGATGAGGATTATCCCTTGCGAATCTCAAAAGACAGTCGCCATAACCGTTCCAGCCAAAGGAATGGTCTTCGCCTTTTTTGGTGCAGATTCTCCATTGTTAACCCATTGTTCAGACTGTTGTTTGGTCTCAGGAGTGTAGTAATGTATCCATGTTTCATCCACAGTAACGAAACGACGTTTAAAGTCCTGCGGATTCTTCCTGAACAGCTGCAAACCATCCTTGCAACACTTCACACAATTCCGTTTTTGGTCAAGTGTGAGCAATCGCGGAACGCATCTTGCGGACAGCTTTCGCATGTCCAAATGCTTATGCAAAATATTATGTACCCGTTCATTCGAGATGCCCGCAGCTCTAGCAGTCTCACGCACCTCTTCTGTCATCCATCACCATATCATGGATTTGATAAATGATTTCTGGCGTCGTAACCTCCACAGAGCGTCCAGAGCGTTCAGCATCACTTGCGCCCATATGGCCATTCCGAAAATTTTGAAACCACCTATAAACAGTTCTAATCGAAGGTTCAGAGTCACCGTGATGTTTATCAAGCTTCTCTTTAGTCTCCTGAGGCACTTTGCCTTTCATGAAGTAATGTTTAATCACCACACGAAATTCTTTTTCGTCCATGTTTTGACAATCACTCGACTTCCTTGATTCACACGAATGCCAAACACAAAGAAATAGATCAATATGGCTGAAATTTGATGTGCATTCTTTCCAAAGATGTTACCAACTAAACATGACCTCGATATGCGACTTTGCATGGACTTTTCAAACGCCCTTCTTAAATACAGAATCAAATAGGGGTAATGCAGGAGTATGTTTAGTAATGAACAAGAAAATAGGAATGTGGGTAGCCACCGTGAGCAGCTTGGTAACGCATTATCGTAGCCAAGAATGACCACAAGCACACGCCTAACACAGTAATACAAATTTACGTGCCACTTAGCTCCGCAGATGATGAGGAGATCGAAGAAATGTATGACAAGCTAAAGGAAATTATTCAGGTAGTTAAAGAGGACTAAAATTTAATCGTGTTCGGGGAGTGGAATTCGACAGTAGGAAAAGGAAGAGAAAGCAAAATAAAAGGTGAATACGTACTGGGGGAAAGGAATGAAAGAGGAAGCTGTCTGGTAGAATTTTGAGCAGAATGTAATTTAAATATCGCTAACACTTGGTTTAAGAAACATAAAAGAATTTAGAATACGTGGAACAGACCTGGAGACACTGAAAGGTTTCTGATTGTTTATATAATGGTTAGATAGAGATTTAGGTACCAGATTTTAAATTGTGGGACATTTCCAGGGGTATATATGGTCTCTGACTATAATTTATTAGTTATGAACTATGGATTAAAATTGAAGAAATTGGAGAAAGGTAGGAAATTACGGAGACAGGACCAGGATAAGTTAAAAGAACTAGAGGTTTCTGAGAACTTCAGAGGGAGCATTATACAACAGTTACCTAGAATAAGGGAAAGGAACAGAGTACAAGACGAATGGGTAGCATTAAGAGAAGAAATAGTGAAGGCAGCAGAGTATAAAACAGGTAAAAAGACGAAGCCTTGTAGGAATCCTAGGATAACACAAGAGATATTGATATAATTTATAAAAGGAGAAAATTTAGAAATGTAGGATTTCTGGCAATTCTGTACAAACAGAGAAAATATTTCCCGAATCGCTGTTATCTTGTCTAATTTTCTCCTTTCGTCGCGAGTCACACGATTGTCAAATCTAAGGCGCCGCATGATGAATTTGAAACGTTTTATGTTCATAACGAGACGAAATTTTTCAGTTCCATCCCTATCACTTCCCCACAGATCTTCTAAGCTTTGTCTGTTACTTTTGTTAACACCAGCCAAAAACAGAAGACCAATGAAAGCTTTTAATTCAATAATATCTATAGGTTTTACGTCTCTCTCTCGCTGAAAAGAAGCTTTGATGCTCTCAATATACTGATTGGTATAAATAACTACAATCGACAAAATGTCATCATCTATGAGGCAATTCCAACATTCCAAAGGCGTTCTTAATGCTTTCGCCGCACCTATAGGACCAGGTAACTTTCGAATAATATTGTGGGCCCTGAAACGTACTCTCTGCGATGGTGGAACTTTATTCCATTTTGTCTCTTTATCCCTACCAGTATAATAATGCTGGCTTTCTTCAAGTACTTCCTCGTCGTTTTCACTGTCGTTTTCCTCTGTTTCTGAATCTTCCTGCCGAACTTCAACTGCGTCATCATAATCTGTGTCTACTTCATCTTCAAAATCCTCTTGAACTTCATCGTTATCCTCTTCGAACACCAATTTTTGTATTTCTGCAACATGATTTGGGTCAAGGAGGTTGTACGTCTTACTGTAGCTTCCCATGATCAAGTGTGTCACACCTAAAATGATAAAATTCCTATACAATAACGCAGTCAGGCGCAGTGTATCAATTTGATACCTGATACTCAAAACATTCTTAACTGACGATTAAACGGTCCAAACAGAAAATAAGTGCATTATACATTGTATATTAACATTGTACTACTTACTAAGTTATGTTGATAACCAAAGAAATCAATTGTTGAAATGCAACACGAACGGGCGCAGTGTATCAAACTGATCAATCAGCACATATACGACAACAGAGCAGTCGTATCAACACTGAAGCACACAACAATGACAAGCGTTCGGAAAAGACTAGCTCCTAGCGAGTAGGCGTCAGTGTTGCCACTCGTTGACAAATAATTTACAGTAAACTGCGAGGTGTATGAATTTGAACAGCCGCGCCCGACGGAAGGTTAATTCCACCTCGTTTGCCAAGGGAGTCATGACCTGGAATATCTCACAATCATAAAGGACTTTCATTTATAGAGGCACTTGATGATAATATTTGGATGGATAGACAGGCCACCATGTTACAAAAACCATCGCTGTAAGCAATGATGTGGCTAGGGACTCTGGACTTATTCAGACGCTGCTAATTTAGAACGTGAGTAGAACTACTATAGACAATTGTATATATCATTTTTTTATTTATACGCGATACTTATCAATTTTTCTCTTTTATTTCCGAAGAGATGAAGAGATGTGGAGGTTCCATTTTTATCCCTCTTAGGAAAGGTATTCTTGCTAAAATACCATGCATTAATGTCCAGAATATTGCTGATAGTTATTGGTTTGCATGGTCACTTCTGTCTAGCAACAGAAATCACACTACAAATGCAGTACTTCCGAGTATTACAACACATCTAATGTCCATGGCCATCAAAATTTCCGAGGCATCTCTGTCCCCCTAAAACTCCAAGGCCTACCAAAATTCGACAGGCAGCGCCCAGATTATTCAATTCATGTATGCGCCCAGGATGTTGATGATAGAAAGTCAGAAGATTACCATGAGCACATTGTTCAGAACAAAGAAGTCACTCACAAATTTGTTGGACCCATCTGGTTTTCAAAATTATCTGGTCAGTTCCCAAAACACATAGATCTGTTACCATTCTCCAAGTGCAACAAGCAACAATGTGAGTGGATCAGAAACATGTACTGCCTACTTTCCTCTCAGCTGAGTAGAAGGTACTGTACAAGAAATTTTTGATGTAGGTTTGGTTTTTCTACATTTTTACCAAGAGAGGGGTTCTAGAAAGGTACACCATTGATAGCTTGAGCAATGAATCAGTACATGTGGATGTACCTAGAGAGGGTTTCTTAAAGTTCAAGAATGCCTACGGCTAGGAGTGATATATCTTCATGACATATGGCAACTTCAAGTGTCCTCTAGTTCCTGTGGCACAGTGAGAAGATTAACCCAATGTCTCTGACACTACCTGCACAGAATCGCATGTATTGTATGCAGCAGCATATCATGTGGTTTGCTCATAACAATTTTGAAACACACATTGGAGATAATCCTGTAAGATCATTGCTCACTGCACTCTAAATACATATGTGGGAATTCATGGGATTTATCAGAAAAACATCTCAATGACCAACTCATAGAAGAAAGATTTCTTGTTGATTGTCATATTTGTAGGCTGCCATTGTACAGAGAAGCCAAATCCCATATCAAGACTGCTGTCATCTTATGGGGAAGTTCCATGGCATAGCTCGCAAAACATGCGACTTGAAGTACTAACTTCTGTGGCATATATTTGTCTTGTTTCAGAGTTCGAGAGGGCATGATGCTCACTTTCAGCATTAGGCTAATTACGGTCGGAAAAGTTATAAGGTCAGTGTCCTTCCTGATGTTGTTGACAAGTATATCTTTACTCCAAAAGAATCACGCCTAAAATGTAGTCCTAATTCCACGACTTGTTTTGTTTTCTATATGCTTCTCTTTACAAAATTTCTGATACAATGCTTCAGAAGGATATACATGTCAGCAGAGCCACATACCCTGATGATGCAAAGTTTCAGCTTGTGACAAATTGGGAAGTCTTGCCACATGAATACCTGGATTCATTGGAGAGAATCCTCGAAGCCACATTGTCCAACAACCACATTAACAGCAACCTAACATACTGTGCCACAGTAGTTGCAGACTGTGAGCATGTCGTGAATGTTTGGCAGGAGCTCGGCATTTGTGGCTTAGGAGAATGTGTTAGGTTCTATATTAAACAGAGATGTACACCAGCTCGTGGACATTTTCGAGAAATTCCGTAGTCTGTAGATGGGCATACACTACCTCGATCCTCCCCTCTATTTCAGCACACGAGGACGCAATGTTGGGACGAATACATGTCAGCATTGAAATGTTGATCGATATTGACATGCTGCCCTACTCTGAAGGCGGCTAGTGCCAGAGACTTTGCCACTGCATGCACAAGTAGGCCAACGTGAATAACTCACTTGATTCAAGGAAAATTTCCATCGTGTAGTTGTAAATATTGGTGAAGGATATGCCCTGGTGGTAGAATTGGCATATCCCACCTATTAGGATGACAAGCACAGCAGCGTTCCTCTGTGTCTAGAGTGCCTAGTAGAGCGAAATAGTTCCTTCCCGAAGCTGTTGACAACTCTGACAAATAAGCAGCTATGTGTAGTGCACTATACAAGCCTCGATCAATGCCTTATGATGAAAATCTAACTTGCTGGTATCATCTGCGGCATCTCATTCAAGTGGTGTTGCTGGATGAACCCAAGTCGACCAATTGTGTAACCTAACACTGGACATGTAACATGACACTGGAAGGTCTTCTTGGCTTGAATACTGCATTGAGTAACTACTCTTTATCACTGGAAATGTGTCCCTGTACATTATGCAACTTTAAATTCTGTCATTTTAATTCGTGTCCCTTACAACCAATGCTCACAAGTAGTGCCTTTAATTAGTAATCAAAACGTCCTCGGTCCCAAGTTCGAAACTTGCCACTGCTCAAAGTTTGAATAATAGTTTGCTTTAGTGGCCAAAGTCATGTGGCATAAGCAGTCGCCCTAATTCTGCGAACGGCCATGTCAAAGAAGGTGCCGAGCAGACAGAGGTAAGCGCACTCTCTTACCCATGGGGCGGGAAACTGCCCTAGAGGCGGAAGAATCAGCAATGATCTACGAGATGAGGATGCAGAAGCCAATGGTAACCACTGCATTAAAAACACCTAACGTCTACACACAGGACATGTGGCCAGTAACTGAAAAAGTGTCATGATGATGTGTCCATTGGCAAAAGATTCCAGAAAAGTCTCCCATTCGGATCTCTGGTAGGAGATAACATTCTACAAGTAGCGCCGTGTAATGTAAGAAGCTTTAACGTGGTAGCGAAACTAAAAATTCTGAAAAGGCTCACTCTAGATATACAGGGTGTTACAAAAGGTACGGCCAACCTTTCAGGAAACATTCCTCACACACAAAGAAAGAAAATATTTTATGTGGACATGTGTCCGGAAACGCTTACTTTCTATGTTGGAGCTCATTTTATTACTTCTCTTCAAATCGCATTAATCATGGAATGGAAACACAAAGCAACAGGACGTACTAGCGTGGCTTCAGCGTGTTACAGGAAATGTTCAAAATGTCCTCCGTTAGCGAGGATACATGAATCCACCCTCCGCCGGCCGCGGTGGTCTCGCGGTTCTAGGCGCGCAGTCCGGAACCGTGGGACTGCTACGGTCGCAGGTTCGAATCCTGCCTCGGGCATGGATGTGTGTGATGTCCTTAGGTTTAAGTAGTTCTAAGTTCTAGGGGACTGATAACCACAGCAGTTGAGTCCCATAGTGCTCAGAGCCATTTGAACCATCCACCCTCCGTCGCATGGAATCCCTCATGCGCTGATGCAGCCCTGGATAATGGCGTATTGTATCACAGCCGTCCACAATACGAGCACGAAGAGTCTCTACATTTGGTACCGGGGTTGCGTAGACAAGAGCTTTCAAATGCCCCCATTAATGAAAGTCAAGAGGGTTGAGGTCAGGAGAGCGTGGAGGCCATGGAATCCAATCCATGGGTCACCGAATCTGTTGTTGAGAAGCGTACGAACACTTCGACTGAAATGTGCAGGAGCTCCATCGTGCATGAACCACATGTTATGTCGTACTTGTAAAGGCACATGTTCTAGCAGTACAGGTAGAGTATCCCGTATTATATCATAATAACGTGCTGCATTGAGTGTACGTGGAAGAACATGGGGCCCAATCAAGACATCACCAACAATGCCTGCCCAAACGTTCACAGAAAATCTGTGTTGATGACGTGATTGAACAACTGCGTGTGCATTCTCGTCAGCCCACACATGTTGATTGTGAAAATTTACAATTTGATCACGTTGGAATGAAGCCTCATCCGTAAAGAGAACGTTTGCATTGAACTGAGGATTGACACATTGTTGGATGAACCATTCGCAGAAGTGTACCCGTGGAGGCCAATCAGCTGCTGATAGTGCCTGCACACGCTGTACATGGTACGGAAACAACTGGTTCTCCCGTAGTACTCTCCATACAGTGACGTGGTCAACGTTACCTTGTACAGCAGCAACTTCTCTGACGCTGACATTATGGTTATCCTCAACTGCACGATGAATTGCCTCGTCCATTGCAGGTGTCCTCGTCGTTATAGGTCTTCCCCCGCAGCGAGTCATAGGCTGGAATGTTCCGTGCTCCCTAAGACGCCGATCAATTGCTTGGAACGTCTTCCTGTCGGTACACCTTCGTTCTGGAAATCTGTCTCGATACAAACCTACCGCGCTACGGCTATTGCCCCGTGCTAATCCATACATCAAATGGGCATCTGCCAACTCCGCATTTGTAAACATTGCACTGACTGCAAAACTACGTTCGTGATGAGTACTAACCTGTTGATGCTACGTACTGATGTGCTTGAAGCTAGTACTGTGGAGCAATGAGTCGCATGTCAACACAAGCACCGAAGTCAACATTACCTTCCTTCAATTGGGCCAACTGCCGGTGAATCGAGGAAGTACAGTACATACTGACGAAACTAAAATGAGCTCTAACATGGAAATTAAGCGCTTCCGGACACATGTCCACATAACATCTTTTCTTTATTTGTGTGTGAGGAATGTTTCCTGAAAGTTTGGCCGTACCTTTTTGTAACACCCTGTAGTGGGGGTCAGTGAAGTGTAATGGAAAGAAGACAAGGTAATATCAACAGCAGCAGGAAGTGACATAACTGGAGTACGAATCGTTACAAATAGGAAGGTAGTGCAGAGAATGTGTTACTATGAACAGGGCAGTGACAGCGTTGTTCTCATCAGAATCGACAGCAAACCAACAACAATTGGTCAGGTACACATGTCGCCGTCGCAAGCTGACGATGAAGAGATAAAGTATACGAGGATGCTGAACAGGTAATTCGGTACGTAAAGGGAGATGAAAATGTAATAGTCATGTGGGACTGGAGCGCTGTTGTGGAGAGATGAATAGAAGAAAGGGTTATGGGAGAATATGGGCTTGGTACTGAGAATGAGAGGGAAGAAAGACCAATTGAGTTTTGCTGTAATAAAGCATTATAGAAGCATTAGGGCTATTAAACCATTTGCTTTGAATTAAATTACTTCCATGTTACAGAAAGCTCTTCTTCTGTTACGTCTATCATTTTACATTACGCGTTATTTTTATTTGTAAACGATCAAGAACGGCCTGTTCCAAGCATATCAAACCTTCACGATTCTCAAAGGTGTCCAAAGGATTCAGAAAGCAATTCCACACGTATGTGGCCAGTCAATATCGTCTTCCCATCGCTGCCTGTTTCCCGGTTGTACCGATGTCTGTTGACACCTGGGCTCGGCCTGCTAACCAACGAGCCGCGAGCCTCGACGGCGCATCGTGGACCGCGCACTCCGTTGGCGATAGAGTTCAGATAGGATACCCGCTGCGCGGGCAGCAGGACGAAGCGGTCGGCCGCAGATGGGCTCGGGCGGGTGCATATGGCGCGGTGCAAGGCTCCAGTCGAGATGCGAAAGGGTACCTGAGAGTTCATCAAACCACGAACGTATGTGTGCAGTGCTATGTATGTGGAAGTTGTAACTCTTCAGGCTTTCCCGGCGATCTAATGACATCTTGGGTTGTCGAGTATTCTGCCGGATATCAGCGTCGTACTTGCACGATATTTCGGTCACGTAGCTCGTAACCTTCATCAGATGCGACCTGAGACTGCTCCTCGAGTGGACCTGGTCCAGTATTTATGCCTATGGCCTCCCGATCCACCAACAGCTGCAGGCGCTTCCTCTGTGGTCCGCGCCCATTCCCTGCGACCTGCAGCGGACGGAAAACGGAGCAGCAACGCTCCAGCAGGTCGCAGGGAATGGACGCGGACCACAGAGGAAGCGCCTGCAGCCGTTGGTGGAGGGGGAAGGCCATAGGCATAAATACTGGACCAGGTCCACTCGAGGAGCAGTCTCAGGTCGCACCTGATGAAAGTTACGAGCTACGTGACCGAAATATCGTGCAAGTACGACGCTGATATCCGGCAGAACACCCGACAACCCAAGATATGTGGAAGTTGTTGTTTTTGGGGTGTGCACAGAGTACTCATTAAGAAAGTGCGAGAGAAACGCCAACGCTTGATCGCCGAATATGCTGAAAAAACCTTTCTGGGTTATGTTAACGGTAATCTGAATGAGTGGTCCGAAGTCATGAAGCAGTGGTGGCATCATTGGGCTGTCGGTGTTCTCTGTGCCTCGATAAATTTGAAAAGATGGGAAACTGCCTCTTGTAGGACCACGTTACAGGCCTCTAGTCTGCTACTGCGCAATTTCTGTGTTTTTGGCACAATGCATGCGTGCAGTTTTATGTGACGCTGGGTACAATTCCAATTTGCGAGCTATCCGACTCCTGATGTCCATTCATTGCAGCTCAATCCGCAATGTACTTCGGGAGCTGGTCATGAAGGTCCTGCACTCACTGAGATCGAAACGGATTGTCATGAACAAGACATCTCAGGTCTGTGTCGGTCTGTCTGCATTTACGACCACTCTTTATACATCGTATCACACTTATGTGAGTAGCACATTTGTTGTAGTTGCATTGGACAGTCCAGTCATATACAAGATGGTTATAATCAAACTGACAGTGTTCTGAGGGTTACAGCGTGGGCTGTGAACGTCACAGGGTGCTGAAACGTCGAAGGTATGATCATTAATCGATGCAATAGCGCAATATGCTGAAAAATAATATAGTTCCACTTTCTGCTACCAAGTGAAAATATGGTGCTGTAAGTTCTCAGAATGTGATATAGGAGCAAGAAAAGGGAGGAACAATTAGATGCATGATAACTGTGATTCTGGCACGGCTGTTAGGATATCTTCACGAGTTACAGTAAGTGTTCCTGACTCAGCAACATGCTACATTCATAACACTGCACCGCCGACAGTTGCTCGCACCATATCTGGTATAATCAGAGCGAAATGTCGTCAGATTCTATCCTCAGGATCAAGATCTTTCAAATTCCCCAACTACTATAAGTCAGATGGATTTTGGTCGGGGGAGCTGGAAGCCCACACGTCTTGAAATTGCTAGAGATGTTAAAAGTGTCTCGAAGCAAATCTGTCACCTGGTAAGTTGTATGTGGTGTCTCTTGTAAGAATGTACTAGTGGCGCGGAAACAGTTGAATTCTGGCAAAGCTGAAATCAATTGCTGCACAAAGATGTCGTCACTGTACATCTAACAGACCCGCAAGGTGTCATCTCCTCGAAGAAAAACGGACCGGGAAAGATGGAACTTAGAATCTAAACCACACAGTCACATAATCTCAATGCAGTGGATGTTCCTGAACAACATGTGGTGGATCAGAACCCCAGGTGCGACAGTTCTGTGCATTCACGGCACAGTGCAGAGTAAAATGTGCCTCTTCCACGCAAAGAATGTTCCTCAGACATACGTCATCGATTTCCACACGTTCCAAAGGACGAAGGGCAAAGTCACGGCATTTTAGCCTGTCCTAGGGCTTCGTTTGTATACTTCGAATCTTGTAGGGATACGAGTGTAAAATGGGCTACAAAATCTTCTTAATTGTTGACCAGTGGAGAGACAATTCACGTCACACAGCCGGAGCACTGGCTGCAGAAGCTGGGGAATATGCTGCGCTTTGGCTATAGTGACAGCAACTTCATCAGCAATTTCCATGGCATTGGGCCAGCTCATTCTCCTTGGTGCACATTGTTTGCATGGGTACCACTGCTGTTTCCATCGTTTCTTGGTGGGAGGATGACTCTCAGATAATTTCTTGATCATATTCTTCAGCCCATTTATTAACAAGGGGCCTCTTCATAGTGTTTCTGTCGACTATATTCACGCAATGCAACGCTGCTGCTGAAGCCGTTCTGGTAAAACAACTTTATCAGCAGTGGACGGTCCTTCTTCTCAACAGACATTACGTATGAAGAACAGAAAATATCTAACTTTTGTAATCCTTGACACCAACTGTCACTTCACAAAAGAAATCAACAAATAACATACTGACATCAAATCAGGAAACATCTTACATTTGACTGATTACAGCACAGTAGATTACAGCACAGTATTTTCACCGGGTGGCAGAAAGAGGAACTATTACTTTTTACGGAGTACTCCTTGAACACGCCAACGGCATTTCGGCGTCCTGCAATGTATGCAGCCCGCACTGCAGATCTCAGAAAACCATCATCTAATTACAACCACATGGTACCAATAAATCGAGTGCCTTCATTCATGAGATGCTCATGGATGCATCCAAACACGATACCTTTTTTCTGCCAGTCCGTTAAGCCTCCATGTAGACCCATCTTCCCGCGCTGTTTCCATGAAACTGGCTGACACACTCACACCTTTTCACTCCCATGACTGTGGTGGACGGTCACTTGACGACCTGTTACAAACTCTACAAAATCTGCAGCACCGATGAACTCTTTTAAGGGGGTGACTAATATTTGTCTGATGCAATTATTAAAAATATGTAGCAGATAAATACATTTTACAAGCTCGTTCCACAAATCCGTCGCAGTGGTTAGACACTGGACTCGCATTCGGGAGGACGACGGTTCAATCCCGCGTCCGGCCATCCTGATTTAGGTTTTCCGTGATTTCCCTAAATCGCTCCAGGCAAATGCCGGGATGGTTCCTTTCAAAAGGGTACGGCCGACTTCCTTCCCCGTCCTTCCCTAATGCGATGAGACCGATGACCTCGCTGTCTGGTCTTCTTCCCCACAACAACCCAACTCCACAAATCCGTTATGCTCAACACTCTATATACACAATCAAAATTGCTGTTAGGACTACACAGAAACAAGTATATTTACAAGAGAGGAGAGGCACACAGCAATCATCCGCAATCCTATTAGTTTTTATTACTGTTACATATCTAGGTTTTGACTACAAATAGCCATCTTCAGTGCATCTCGAGGCAGTATATATGACCATACGACCTTACTGGTGTATAAGCAGCAGAAAATCAGAGTTGGTGCGTTCATTCCCCTGGATCTCACTGTATGTGATACGATTTGCATCCCTTCATAATGAATGAAATGTTGGTCTCCATTGATGTGAAAGAGGGGTGTCTGTGGCTAATAGACATTTGTAATTAGAGGGATATATATTCAGCACCAAATCATGTTACTTGAACACAGAGAATGAGGTGATAATTATTTCCCCTCAAATAACTATCTACTATTAACTGGTATTTGAAATCTGTTTTCATCTCAAACAATAGTGACCTAGGTCTCATGAAATAAAAGACAACATTATTCACCGTTACATTAATCACCAAGATACATGTATAGCACTCTGATTTCTTATTGACGTATGGTATTTTTGTCAACGGCCTTGCCGCAGTGGATACACCGGTTCCCGTGAGATAACCGAAGTTAAGCGGTGTCGGGCGTGGCCGGCACTTGGATGGGTGACCGTCCAGGCCGCCATGTGCTGTTGCCATTTTTCGGGGTGCATTCAGCCTCGTGATGCCAATTGAGGAGCTACTCGACCGAATAGTAGCGGCTCCGGTCAAAGAAATCTATCACGAGTGGGTGAGCGGTGTGCTGACCCCATGACCTTCCCGTCCGCAACTGAGGATGACACGGTGATCGGATGATCCAGATGGGCCACTTGTGACCTGAAGACTGAGTGCTTTATGGTATTTTGCAACAGAATAGACACCCTAAATGATAGGATGCACTATATAGTCATAAGATATGCCTATGCACTCCTCACATACTAATGTCTTTATTATCTGAGAGTCATCTTCCCACCAAGAAACGATGGAAACAGCAGGTATAGCCATGCAAACAATGTGCACTAAGGAATAGCATATGTAACTAGGAACACTGTTATATTACAATTTGCGGGGAGGGGTTCACTTGCACCAAATGTTCAACAAAGGACAAGTGGTGGTATCTCTAGGGTGGTTAATGAGTAAAATGCTTAAATGTATAACTTAATTGTTAGCTACAGATTAACAGTTTTCTTAAAGTTAATGTTCTTCTCCCAAATTAGTAATTTAACGACAAAATTAACGAAACGCGAAAAGTCTTGAGTACAGTTCCAAAGAAAACTTAAGATTTACTGATCTCCTTGTTCTAGTTTTCCTTAGTGATACCGTGTTCGTTGCTGCGACCATCTGTTTTACCGGGGTGTATTAACGAAAAAAAAATTCAGAGACATATTTGTCAGAGTAATATACCCTGAAAAGCGAACTGTAGTTGCGTACACCGCTACTGAATTTTGGCGTCCTAAAATTTCTGGCAGAGAGCGGCCTGTGATGGGGGATTTCGCGGATGGCTCACATCGGGCCCGCATTGATCTCGTGACAGAAAACCATTTCATTCAGATCAACGCAGGCTCAGCCTGAGTAATCCCCGATTATCCTCCTCCAAGGGACGCCGGCCCTGCAGAGCTCCCTCGGGGCCCAAAGTGATCGAAGGACAGCGATGGAAAAACTGAAATGCCCGTCCCATTTAGTGACTGCTGCGCAGTTCTCATTTGGTCGTAAATGCCAGTGAATTACACCTGTCATTCGCGATATTACGCTCCAGTTACTGAAGCACAATATTCAGCTGCCTATTTTTCTCTTTTCTTTTAATTCTAAATATGGTAACATGAATGGCTGGCATAATATTGAAACATCAAAAACTTCCAACGTCTCCTTTATATATTCTGTTCGTCAGACTCAGGAGTAAGCGTAAGAGTCTTCCCTAAGTGATTCTTTGTTTTTTTGTCATGCATTAGGCGCGTTTGATAAGGCTAATAAATTTCTATGAAAGAATGAAACATTTCTGTTGCGGCTTCATGGCTGTTAACCTTGATTATTCCAAGGACGATACTAAGAATTTCAACACTGTTGACAGCCGTCTGAATTGGTTGGCGCGTCAACTGCTATTGAAAATGGAAGAAACTGAGTTTCCTGCTGTTATTACACATTTTCATTCAGAGTGTTGAACTGCCAGACAAATCAGAACAGTTGTTGATGAACTTCACGCCGTCTCTGCACAGTCATTGAAGTCGAATTACTTTTAGTTCCTCATTGACTCTACTCACCAGGCTTAGTCCCAAGTGACTTTTTCCTGTTACATAACTTCAAACTTTGGCTTCATGGGAAAAAATTCTCATCAGATGAGAAGGTGAAACTTGCAGTCAACGAGTATTTAGTAGAGTTTGACAGAACCTATTTTTCTGATGGCATGAAACAGCTGACGGGTCGCTGGACGAAGTGTGTATCACTCAAAGGAGACTGAAGACAATTAAGGTGAGTTGTTTACGAAACAACCTCTTTTTTCTTGTATTTCTACCATACTTATCGGACCATTAACGCATAATGCTCGTAGATTTTATTTTGCGTCCTACGTCGTCCACATTCTTGATCCACACAGTTACAAGAAGAAAATAACTCCAAACAGCGACAGTTGAGAAAGAAACTTTCCAAAAACTACTCACCGTGCAGCCTGATGCTTTATTTATACTCCGCATGCAACTTTATGATGTATGGCGGAGTTTACTTTACGTCCCAACATCAATTCCTTTTCCAATCGAGAGTAAGGCCCAGAAAGAACAACTGTTGATAAGTTTCCTTGATAACTGGAATTTCTATAAGCTTAACTTCATCGTCTATTTACGAAATATACGTAGCAAAAAGTAATAGCGTATCTGACCTATCTATAAAAGTACGCTTTCGGAATTTTAACACTAAAATGAAATGCCGTTTGGCGAGGGCCTCCCGGCGGGTAGACCTAATGGCCTGATGCAAGTCTTTTGAAGTGACGTCACTCCGGCGAATTGTTGCGCGTCGATGAGGAGGAAATGATGATGATGAAGACGACACAAACACCCAGTCTCTGAGCGGAGAAAATCTCCAACCCATCCGGGAATAGAACCCGGGCCTCCCGGCATGACAAGCCGGAGCGCTGTCCACTTTTTTTTCTGACCTCAATTTGTTCGTTAACGTCCGTTGCATTTGTCCAGGAGGGACGTCCAGTGACGCCTCTTCAAGTTTGCCGTTGGTCCACTCACTCAGTTTTTTATTACAGAAGGCAGCGAACCCAGTGCCTCAGCTACGGTGGCGGACTATTTTAACACTAAAGCACAGCGTGATTCACAACGCCTCTGTTGAACCTTTGGGTAACAACTCTGTACCGCTTTCGTGCTTAGTGAACCAACCTATGACGAAACGCACTGTCGTCTTTGGACCATTCTTTCCTCTGTCATTGCTGTCTGATAAGGTTCTCGAGGTAGAAATACTTATAATCAGTCGAACGATGGTATTGTATCATCCTTCCTGGGTGGACTAAGGATTCTTCCAGTCAATAACTGTCATGCAAATCCCGTTTGCTACCGTTACTTTTAATCGAATGTGGTCATTCCACTTTATATCGCTACGTACGAATGTTACCACGTGTTTCACGGATGTGGCCGCTTCCAGTAACTATTCGGCAATCGTACAATTCTCCAATAACGAGTCTGTCAGCCTTTTTATGCGAAATACGTTACAATAGGAACGTGTGAATCACGGGCGGGTCTATTGTTGAAATTTCTAGAGCTCGCGTCCAAGAAGCGTCATTCAGTATTTCTTATCATATACGTCTCACGGTGTGATCACGTCGAGAAATTACAGGAATTGGATGTCATGTGGAGCTTTATCGACAATAGCCTTTCCCACACACCATTCATTGTTGGAGCAGGGAATAGGGGAAAAGATTATGAGATGAGAAGTACGCTTCGCCACATACCGCCAGACGTCTTCCAAGAAATAGATGTACCCTTGTTTGTATTGAGAATCAACGGCCATGCAACAAGTGTCGATCCTCATCATACTGTCCTACATTTATCTAAAATTTTCTGCCGCCTTGATTTCTTTATATACAACACCATGATTCTGTGAATCTTCTGGGATTATCTACTAAGTCATTTATACATACTGCAAACAGTACTGGCCCTAACTTACTTCTTTTGGGTCTTATATACGAAAATTTCTCTGTGTGAAGAACGAAACACCGTGTTAATTTGCAAGAAACTCTTCATTTGGTGACACGGCAACAGAATTTTATCGAATGCCGTACGTAAGCCAAGGAATATATTAATAGCGTGGGTGCCAGTACACACCGCCTGCGTCTCGCGAAGACACAGAGCAGGCTTGGTTTCGCACCATTGTTGTTTGCGAATCTGTGTTGGATACTGCAGAAAAGATTTTCGGTGCCCATAAAGATCGTAATATGCGATCGTAAAACGTTTTCCGAAAGTGTAAAAAGGACGGAGGTGATGTAGGCATTGTAATATTAGTTATTTTCGCCTCACAAACATTAATATACGCTCAATAGTAAACGCCTGATGGCCCAAAGTTATCGAACAGTTGTAAAGTAAAAGAAATGAACCATCGCATAGCAGCGACAGAATCTATTATTCTTTATCTTTGCCGTTCTTGCGCCGTGCCTGTAAATCTCTATGTACAGTATCGATTAATGGTATAAAAATGAATTCTGTTGTTTCAAGACAAATGAGGCTTTTGGCGCCTCACCTTTTACTGTTTGTATTCCATGAGAGGCGGACGCGGACTTGCTGTGTTCCGCAACAGTATTTTATATTTTATGAGAAAATATTGAGTGAATATGCTAATTGTTATTTTTTTCAATCAGAAAACATGTAGCTTCTTGTAACTGATATTGAACAGACAGCATCAAGAGGACATTTTGATTGTTATGTATAAAGTATTTAACCACAATGGTCATCTATTGTAATTTAATATGAAAAGTTACGTAGCATTAAAAAAACGTGTGTTAAAGATAAGTGTGCTTATTTTCGTAAATTAACCTTGATGATTCCATCTCCTTTCTGAATGATAATTATTGTTTGTGTTACTTCATCACCAGAAATTACGATCACGCTGATGGGCCGAACGCAGCAAGAGGCAGAAGGAACATTATCGTTTTCCTATTATTTCTGAACCAACTTTTTTTTAATTGTGTAGTGTTGCATATCTTTTAAAGTCTATAAATCTTCTGGTCCCTTAGTGTTGATCCGGGTATGACTACATCGCGACTATAAAAATGCACAGAAATGATCATGTTTCTTCCGAACGATCTTATATATATATATCAATATGCTGCTCTTATTCAGGTATTTAATGGTCAACGTATCTTATTATAATAGCGTAATAAATCCCTGATTCTGTTGCCAAGTGGCCCACCAAAAATATTCACTTTTTCGACATTAAAAAAAAAGTAACAATTCTTTTTCTTTTCGTCCCCCAAGAGCAACGCTACACTTGGCGCCCGAACAGGGACTTGATCAAAAAATCATTTCATGTATGTGTTTAAAAATTTTTTCAGTGCTTGTTTAAATAATTGTTTCATTTTTTCATGTGGTTGCAATTCAACCGACAAAGAGAAGTGGGAAGACTTTTTAATTAATTCAGAAGAACGATTGATGAAATTACCAAAAAACGCGAGTATCCAGCCGTATCATCATCAAGACAGCCATAGTAAGTGAAATTTTTATACGCAGTAGCCAAGCTTTCGTAGTGACGTAGCATCTTTCGAGTTGATCAGAACGTGAACCTGTCTTCCCTTGCCTTGAAACAGCTTTATTTCAATTTGTCCATAGTCCATTCTTATGTAGTTAAATTCAGTGAAAGTGTAACATTGTTGTCAGCGCATAAAAAAAATTACGATATGGCGGATAACTACGCTCAAAACTGGTAAAACGTGTGATACTTCAATTGTTTGTAATTAGTAGGAACCATCTTGTCTTCTTGGCGTAAATGAACGTCAGTTGTTACTCAGAGTTAAAATTTCATCTTAGGTCCCAGTAAACCATAGCACTACGTCACAGACAAACGACTGACGGCAGTGACAAACAATATCTGTAGCATTTTGACGTTTGACAAATAATTCATGAACATGGCTGACGGTAAACAGCGGACACAAACAAAACCAGACGACAGCGGTGATGCGAATGGACCTCACTATCCATTACGATCACGCGCGATAGGTACACGAGCGGAGGCAGAAACAGCCTCGACCGAAGTTTTAGAAGCCGGTCCTAGTGTACAAACTATTCCCGCTTTTGAAAAAAATGACTTGGCCGCAATGATCGAAGCAATAATGGAACGCAAGTTCGAAAGTCAAAGACAGAGAGAAGTGCAAAGACAGGAACGTGAAAAGCAGGAAAAATTAGATGAAAAGGCCCGCGAAGAAAAAGAGAAGGTCGAAAGACGGCATAATAAAAATCAGGTCCTTACAAATCTGTGCAACTCAGTAAAAGCAGACATACATTCAGTAAAAACAGAAATAAATTCAGTAAAAACAGATCTGCAAACGGAGATAAATGACCTAAATACACGGTTAAATTCGGTAAAGGCCGAACTAAAGGCAGACATAACAGCTGATTTAAATACCCTGTTGGGTAATGTCCAAAGCCAAATCAGTAGTCAGATCACGACCATGAGGCTAGAAATTGACACACAAGTAGAGTCAAAAATAGAGGATATTTCAAAAAGGTTAGATGAAAAAATCGAAGCAGCCAAAGGAGAAATAAATTCAAAAGTGATGGAATATCAAAAACAAGCTGCGACCTTAAAAGAAGATTATACTGCAATCTCTGATGAGGTCAAAGGAGTTAAAACCGCAGTTGACACGATCGAGAATGTTGTTGATGATCTTTCGAAACAGATTGAGACTCTTAATGTAGAGGATCAAATAAAGAATACTGTTAAGGCACATGCTGAAGCATTGTCCGACCACTACCAAGAGAGGATTAAAAACAAAGACGGATTCATAGAAAACAAGGTCAAGAACGAACTCAGGGAAACTGTCAAAAACGTGACCTTTGAAATATTGGCAGCCCTGGAAAAACAGGAGACACGGTGATGTCAGAATTAGGCCAGATAAGACGAACGTTAGCTCAAGATTTACCTGAATGGCGTCAACAGATAGTTGATGAAGTTCGTACACTAAAATTTCAAGTTGAAAATTCCCCACCTCCCGTGTCAGGAGACTGGAATAATTCACCACGAAGTAATGAACAACAGCAGGTACATCACCGTTCACCATTTGATAACGCTCAAACTCATAGTTCTATAGAAGCACAATTTAACCAGAGTACCAGCCCACCCACTTTTGTCAGTTTGATGCAGGAGGAAAGCGTGATCAAACATCGTATTTTCCCGACCTTTCACCCACAGAAAAGAGAAATTCATCCTATAGTGTTCCTCCGAAATTTTTCAGGAATTTTCCCGAGTAGCTGGAGTGACCGCCAGCGAATTCAATTCGTTAGTGGATTTATCGTAGGCGATGCTGCCTTATGGGGAACCGAAATGGTCGACTCTTGTAAAAGTTACAAAGAGTTTGAACAGATGTTTTTAACTAAATTCTGGAGTTCTGGTGTGCAGCAGCGCCTGAGAAAAGAGGTTTACAACGCCGAAGTGTTTAACAGTAAGCGCGGTAGTTTGAGAAGATATTTTGAAAAGTATTTAGCGAAAATCAAGTTCTGGGATTCGCCGATCACCGCCAAAGACGTTATTATGATTCTAAAAACTAAGCTACCGATTGCGATCAGAGAAAAGTTAGTAAACGTGTCTGAGGACGATACGGACACTTTCCTATCTGTGTTAGACTCGTTAGATCTGATTTACGAGGACGCTAGAGTTGATGTTGGTAACGCCCACTTCAGTGCAGGCGGCCAGCACAATACAGAATACGCAGGCAACAATGGTGGCCGAGCGAAAGCGCGTCACAGCGACGGCCAGTACCAACCCCACAACGGTTTCAAAAATAAACACACTACGTACTCCAACAGCAAATACAAAAATAAGTACAATAACGGCCAGAAATACAATCCAATATATAATTCGTCGCCACCTCAGTACGGAAATGCACTTTATAATACACAGCACCAGCAATATGGAAACACGCAACCGATCAACGGTAATTATCAAAACGATCAGTCTTACGATTCAAATCGTCAGTGGAAAAGAAATAAATGGCATAATCAAGGTGGAGACCAACGTACACCTTTCAGTAACGGTTACAATCAACACAAGCCACAGCAAAATACCTTTCAGCCACAAAATATACACTTCACGCAACAAGCGAACGGACCTTCGGGAAGTCTGAAGCCTAAACGCCAGCATAATACGCAAATTTATTATGTGCAAGCGAATACGCCAGGACAACAAGATCCATTTCCAACCGAGTTCGTACCACAAAACCAACACCAGTTCCAGACGGAAGAAACTTTAAGAAATATAAATCAGCAGGAAAGTAAGCGTCGAGCGGAAAATTAAAAGCAGCACCTTTGAGCCTCCTAGAGGATGCTGCAGGTTTGAATGGATAGACCCCCTTCCAAAGTTACAAGACAACGAATTGGACCTAGACGCAAAAATCAGGCAAGCTCTCATATCATTGACAACGTATGCTAACCTCCGAAAAAAGGCATTTGATAAGAAGGTAAACTGAGTTATAGATTTCAAAGAAGGAGAAAAGGTATTAGTCAGGACTCACTTTAAACCATCCCTGTTGTTAAAGAAGAATCGTAAGTGGCAACACATTTATGAAGGTCCCTTTGTGATAATGAGGAAACCACACATTGGTAGCTATTTGTTATCTGACCCTGCCACGAATAAAATCAAAGGATTGTTCCACCATCATGATTTAAGAAAATTTTATAACGCCAGGAATTAAGTTAATTTAAGCTGTAAGAAAATTCTAAGGTATTGGAGATCAGGATTAACCAATGAGTAACAAGAACGGAACTGAACTGACTACTGACGTTAACTGGTGCTAAAAGGGAACCTATGTATTAAAACAACGCGTCTGGAAAATAAAATACAGAATAAGTTGTAGACAAGTATTTACATGAATAATCTTTATGCAAACAGGAGGACATGTCCTAGAGGCGATTTTCAATTTTAGTTATAAATTAGTATGTAAGAAAAATGATGTACTCGAGAGGTATTAATTAGCCCCGAGGTACTAAAATGAGGAAAGAGGAAGGAGCGAATAATGCACTTCTCTCGCTAAACAGCAATTTGAGAATGAGCAGGAAGGAGCGAATAATGCACTTCTCTCACTAAATAGTAATATGAAAATGATGATTATATGTGCTTAGTATTAGTAAGTGAAATTTAATCGAGGACAAGTTAATGACCTGTTTTAAAAGGAAATAAATAAACGTCCAGACAAAAGAGGAAAGTTGTGTGAAAAGATTCGATTCCATGAGGTTATTCCCTATCTTCAAATGTGACGTAAATAAGGCACCACCTGATAGCGCAAAACAGTCGGTAGATTTAACTTGTAAGTTCCAGCACAGTGCTGTGCCAGCGATGAAATAACATCTCTTTGAAGTAAACAGATACCTAGGATTAAGCATGAACAAATTGATAACGCAGTGCAATTGTTCTAAAAAAGGCCTGACGTTAACCTTAAGTAAAAGCGTGATGGAATAAAAAGGAAGTTTATTATATAACGCAAAGTAAGATGAGTCCAGACTATAAACAAGCTGAGTAAAAGAACATATGAGTAACATGGTTTATTATGCCAACTTCACGGTACTATTGAGCATTAGCGATACTGCAAATTCACAAGCTAGCCGCAAATAGAATAAGGATCTCGCCCAAGCTTCACAGGTCGCGACAGCAGCAAACAACAACACTCTAGTGAGAGGCTTATATATACAAATGATAATTAATACCCAAATGCGTAATGCATAAACTGGACTTAGTCTAAGAAATGAGCAAAGAGTAGTAAGCAAGCTGCAGCAAGATACATATTAGATATAAATGCTAGAAGTGATAGATTTTATTTTAAGTGCGCACTGCAATATTTATTGTTTTCTCTGTGATTATGTGATTATTGAATCCCTTTCCTAAGTGCAAATCCTTTAAGATCCTTGATCATATCCGCTCCTCAGGATCAACTTGTAAAGATGCACGTGTGCTTAGGAAGTGAGGCACTACGTATAAAAATGAGTAGGTTCGCGACGCGCATATTGCTTTTGTAATGCGCAATGTAAATTAAATTTTCGACCTGGTTGAGGAGTAATTTAAATTCTGTCGACGATCCGCGAGTAGGCCCGCTTTGCCCATTTTTCTTTTTCGACTGTTTGTATTCCTACACGAAATCCCGAGGCGGAATTGCTATTTTCAAATCTGTCCTCGAACTTTCTTTAAAGACAAGCACATACGAGAAAAAACTTTGACATAAATGAAGCTCCCCTCACAAGTCACTAAATAAGATGAGCACTAATTTATTGGGCCTACAAAATGAATAAGCAAGCGTGATAAAGATTACTATGAATTAAATTAATCTGTAAAGGAGATTGGAATGAATTTGGTCAAAGAAAAAGGACTTATAATAGCCTACCTGTGACCGTAGGCATAAATAAAAAAAAGACTAATTAAGAAACAATTGTTTTTATTCAAAGTGGTCAATTAGATTATTTCTCGATTTAAATATTAGTATGTAAATCAAATTGTAAACACCGTGTGATGTTATGAAGCGAGAATTTCTTTTAATACATCGTTCACGCAGACGCTCACCACAGTGCAAGTGAAGTTTTAAAGTTCGACGATTTTCAGTGGCAGTATTCTACTGCACCATATGTGTGAAAAATTCATTGATGTGTGCAGTGTGTAATAATCAGTGTCATTCCACACATGCAGCTGCAGCGGTAGCTACCACTTACCTGTGAATCCGTAACTGGATAGTGGACAGGAAGTGATGTGAGGCAGTTTCGGTGGCAGAAGCTCCCTCCAGCAATCTAAAAAACCACAAAGCCACGATCCGCCGAACAAAAGCGACGCACGGCACCTCAAGCGCGAAATCAACGCTCTGCAAGAAAGCTCCGGTCACGTGCGCGCGCACAGACTGAATTTCAAGACTGCTCGCAACAGTGGAGGCTGACAGCCACCACGTGACGAAATAATGTAAACGTTCAACCGCCAACACGGTTGCTGTGCGCTACATTCTGTTGCAAAAACATTCACACCCAGTACTGAAAAACATTTTGTATGTATCATAAACCTTCCGAGAGATTCTAAGAAAGAGAAGTTAACGTAATTAGTATAATGACTGATTGTACACAGAGACAAGTCACAAGGTCACCTCTAAACAATGTTGAAATGTAAACGATACGAATGAAAATAAGCACACGAAAATACGTCAAAGGATCCGATCCTTCCTAAATCCCATCCCACAAGTATATAAAATTAGTTTTGTAAGCTATTCTAATATAAGATATTTTATCTGTTTCATATGTGAAATAATTCGGAGAGCCACACTCGAGCCCTGAAAGAGAAAGATATGGACTTCCTTGTCGAAGCCATCACCAGTGGCCGCTCTGCAATCCAAGTCTATCATAAATAGTGTATGTGCGACGAAAATAAATGTATAATTAAGTGCGACAACAGACAAGGCAATCAATCGACAAGACGATGACAATATAATGAATACAGTCAAAACAGAAAGTTGTGTACCAGTTGTGATAGTCAAATTACTTTTGCAACGTTGAAAAATGAAGTGTGACTCTATTTCCTTATAAAGTTTGTAAATATGTGTACTTATAGCCTTAATTTTAAGAATCATCAAGAAAGACTGAATCCATGCAAACACTGATAGAAACACAGAACAAATTCACAATGATCCACCGTCAGTAATTACAAATTGAAGCGTTAATTCTTTTATTATGGAATGAATATGAAATGAATCTTTTAATAACCTGTATGTTACACCCGAAAATTACAAATACCCCAATGGGCATGAGGATGAAAGTAATACCTTCGGTATTCCTTCCCTCCTCATGGAAGGCAGTGTAATATTAGTAATTTTCGCCTCACAAACATTAATATACGCTCAATAGTAAACGCCTGATGGCCTAAAGTTATCGAACAGTTGTAAAGTAAAAGAAATGAACCATCGCATAGCAGCGACAGAATCTATTATTCTTTATCTTTGCCGTTCTTGCGCCGTGCCTGTAAATCTCTATGTACAGTATCGATTAATGGTATAAAAATGAATTCTGTTGTTTCAAGACAAATGAGGCTTTTGGCGCCTCACCTTTTACTGTTTGTATTCCATGAGAGGCGGACGCGGACTTGCTGTGTTCCGCAACAGTATTTTATATTTTATGAGAAAATATTGAGTGAATATGCTAATTGTTATTTTTTTCAATCAGAAAACATGTAGCTTCTTGTAACTGATATTGAACAGACAGCATCAAGAGGACATTTTGATTGTTATGTATAAAGTATTTAACCACAATGGTCATCTATTGTAATTTAATATGAAAAGGTACGTAGCATTAAAAAAACGTGTGTTAAAGATAAGTGTGCTTATTTTCGTAAATTAACCTTGATGATTCCATCTCCTTTCTGAATGATAATTATTGTTTGTGTTACTTCATCACCAGAAATTACGATCACGCTGATGGGCCGAACGCAGCAAGAGGCAGAAGGAACATTATCGTTTTCCTATTATTTCTGAACCAACTTTTTTTTAATTGTGTAGTGTTGCATATCTTTTAAAGTCTATAAATCTTCTGGTCCCTTAGTGTTGATCCGGGTATGACTACATCGCGACTATAAAAATGCACAGAAATGATCATGTTTCTTCCGAGCGATCTTATATATATACATCAATATGCTGCTCTTATTCAGGTATTTAATGGTCAACGTATCTTATTATAATAGCGTAATAAATCCCTGATTCTGTTGCCAAGTGGCCCACCAAAAATATTCACTTTTTCGACATTAAAAAAAAAAGTAACAATTCCTTTTCTTTTCGTCCCCCAAGAGCAACGCTACAGCATATAGTTCACATGACGATCCTGACTAGTCAAATCTTTAATTTCTTAGTTATTATTCTACTAGCCTAGACAGTAATACAGATCAATATGTAAAAACAGGCTATATATATATATATATATATATATATATATATATATATATATATATATATATATATGTGTGTGTGTGTGTGTGTGTGTGAAGCGAAAGTAAAAATTTATAAATTTATAGTAATATAATATGCCCCTTCCACGATTTGATGGGAATAAGAGCTGGGCACCTACAGAAAGAACAATTGGTGAAATGTAAAGTGCAGAAATGAAGTTCCTAAGAAGAACAAAAGGATGCTCAAGACCAGACAACATAAAAAAACGAAACAGTGCGGTAAGAACTATAAGCAGAGGCAACTGAAAGCAGAATAACCAAATGCCGCAACTCCTGGTACAAACAGATATAAAGAATGATCAGTAGACAATTTCCTGATCCAGCCTTAGTTTATAAACCGGAGCTAAGAAGAGATCTTGGAAGATCTTAGAAGAGACAGATAATGTGTGAAGATTAAACAAGCTCAACACTTAATGTGTGAAGTGTACAAGAAGAAGAAGGAGAAGAAAAGAAAGAGGAAGACATATTGGTCCAGGTATTAGTTACAGTGTTAAGCCAACCGTACAGTTTACGTTACATTAAACTGGCTGCAGGAACAATTTACGGGTATGTGCCCATGGTAATACTGATAGAGTGAATAAGCACGTCGTGGAAAGGGGAAGGGGAAATGTTTCGATAGTTTTCTGGAACTCAGGTATGTCGAGTTCTGAACATTTGACTCACTGTATGTACAATGAGGTAAAACAACTTACTTGATCGTAGACACGTATTACACTTGAGCAACACTTCCTTACAGAAAGGTGTGCGCTGTTCGTAAGGTTTATTTTCAATAAAATTTCGGCAGAACTGAAAATAATGAGTGATATGCCCAAGGTCAACGAATCGAAGTTGGATGTTTTCCTTGTGGCGCTCATTAGTTGCAGTTCTGCTGGAAGCCTGTTGGAAGTGTAACTAGTGAATAGTGTACACCTTTTTGTACAATACTAAAGGAAGTGAGAACGACGCCTTAAGGAAATCTTTGGAATTATTTTAAGAAAGTGTTATCCAAGTGCAATGTGAGTCTAAGGTAAATCATGGTATTTCATCTAATCGTACACAGAATTCATCAAACGTTGAAAACATTTGGTGTACTCCAGATGTCAGTTCCAGAACGTCATCAAAATATACGAGTAGTTAAAACATTATAACGTCTGATGAAGTACATTAGTAACCTCATTACTGCTGTGCATCCATGCATAAAAATACACACTATAACTTTTACGTTTCAGAAAAAAATGTTTTTCTTTCCACGTACACTGATATGGACATACAGACGACATTCAACTTATCACCACTGTTACAAAAAATGGACATAAGAAACATTAAAATGCCTTTACACTCAAAGGAGCGTAATTGTTCACGTACTACTTGATTACATCGCATATACTCGGTTCCTCAAAAGGAAAGAAATATGTTCCGGCTGATGAGAGGGATGGTTATTTCAAGCAAAAAGTTTTTGTAGACGTTTGTTCCATCTGTTCCTTCTTCCTCTACGACTTTTCTCATTCTGTCAAACCGTGAGTGAAGTTCTACCCAAGATCAAGATAAGACTTGATCTTTCCATATTACTTGGTAGGTTTTTATACCTTATTATGTAATCTTATTTGCTTCTTTTATTTTCATCCAACACGCACAGATCAGGCAGAACATTATGAACACGTACCTAACAGCCAGTATATCCACCTTTGCGACGACTCGTCTCGGCATGGAAGCACTGAGGACTTGTTAGGTCGCTGGAGAGAGTTGGCACTACGTCTGCACGCAGAAATCACGTATTTCCAATAAATTCCGGGGAGTTGGTGAGGGGGGGGGGGGGGGAGGAACTCTATCGACACGTTCAGTCATATCCTAAATGTGTTCTATCGTGTTTAGATCTGGTGAGCTGGGAACCCGCACATCAACTGGAACTCGCCACAGTGTTCCTCGAACCACTCCTTCGTTCTCCTGACCTTGTGACATTGCGCATTATCTTGTTGAAAAATGCCACTGCAGTCGGGAAACAGGATCGTTATCAAGGGGTGTACGTGGTCTGCAAGCAGCGTACGAGCTCCACTGAACTCATGGATGGTTCAAATGGCTCCAAGCACTATGGAACTTATCATATGAGGTCATCAGTCCCATAGACTTAGAACTACTTAAACCTAACCAACCTAAGGACATCACACACATCCATGCCCGAGGCAGAATTCAAACCTGTGACCGTAGCAACAGCGCGGTTCCGGACTGAAGCTCCTAGAACAGCTCGGCTACAGAGCCGGGGAACCCATGGATGCCCACGTGAATGTTCCCCAGAGCATAATGGAGCCGCCGCCAGCTTGGCTCCGACCCGCAGTACAGGTGTCAAGGAGCTGTCCTCCTGACAGACGGCGGATTCACGCCCTCCTATCGACATGGTGACGGTTATAAGGATTCGTCAGGCCATGCAACAGTAAAACTCAGACAGATGCTCCGACCCGCAGTACAGGTGTCAAGGAGCTGTCCTCCTGACAGACGGCGGATTCACGCCCTCCTATCGACATGGTGACGGTTATAAGGATTCGTCAGGCCATGCAACAGTAAAACTCAGACAGATGCTCCGACCCGCAGTACAGGTGTCAAGGAGCTGTCCTCCTGACAGACGGCGGATTCACGCCCTCCTATCGACATGGTGACGGTTATAAGGATTCGTCAGGCCATGCAACAGTAAAACTCAGACAGATGCTCCGACCCGCAGTACAGGTGTCAAGGAGCTGTTCTCCTGACAGACGGCGGATTCACGCCCTCCTATCGACATGGTGAAGGTTATAAGGATTCGTCAGGCCATGCAACAGTAAAACTCAGACAGATGCTCCGACCCGCAGTACAGGTGTCAAGGAGCTGTCCTCCTGACAGACGGCGGATTCACGCCCTCCTATCGACATGGTGACGGTTATAAGGATTCGTCAGGCCATGCAACAGTAAAACTCAGACAGATGCTCCGACCCGCAGTACAGGTGTCAAGGAGCTGTCCTCCTGACAGACGGCGGATTCACGCCCTCCTATCGACATGGTGACGGTTATAAGGATTCGTCAGGCCATGCAACAGTAAAACTCAGACAGATGCTCCGACCCGCAGTACAGGTGTCAAGGAGCTGTTCTCCTGACAGACGGCGGATTCACGCCCTCCTATCGACATGGTGAAGGTTATAAGGATTCATCAGGCCATGCAACAGTAAAACTCAGACAGATGCTCCGACCCGCAGTACAGGTGTCAAGGAGCTGTCCTCCTGACAGACGGCGGATTCACGCCCTCCTATCGACATGGTGACGGTTATAAGGATTCGTCAGGCCATGCAACAGTAAAACTCAGACAGATGCTCCGACCCGCAGTACAGGTGTCAAGGAGCTGTTCTCCTGACAGACGGCGGATTCACGCCCTCCTATCGACATGGTGAAGGTTATAAGGATTCATCAGGCCATGCAACAGTAAAACTCAGACAGATGCTCCGACCCGCAGTACAGGTGTCAAGGAGCTGTCCTCCTGACAGACGGCGGATTCACGCCCTCCTATCGACATGGTGACGGTTATAAGGATTCGTCAGGCCATGCAACAGTAAAACTCAGACAGATGCTCCGACCCGCAGTACAGGTGTCAAGGAGCTGTTCTCCTGACAGACGGCGGATTCACGCCCTCCTATCGACATGGTGAAGGTTATAAGGATTCATCAGGCCATGCAACAGTAAAACTCAGACAGATGCTCCGACCCGCAGTACAGGTGTCAAGGAGCTGTCCTCCTGACAGACGGCGGATTCACGCCCTCCTATCGACATGGTGACGGTTATAAGGATTCGTCAGGCCATGCAACAGTAAAACTCAGACAGATCTCGGCCTTTCCGATTCTACACAAGGACAGCATGCTCACTGATACTACATACATCGTGAGTGTGTGTCTGACTAACAGTCATTCCTCGCCAGGTGACGCCGCTATAGCCTGGGTGGGTTTATATAGATAGTAGATCGATGACAACAAAGTTCACGCTGATCAGTGTATTTTTGTGCATCCATTTACAATATATCTTTTTTTGTGTAGTTGCCTGCCAATTAGCGCCGTTAGAGTAACTTGATATTTCACATCTCACATATTTCAACGAATTTTTGTCCAATTCACTAACCAACTGTGACAGATGTAACACTGCAGTGGTTTTTGTTTTGTGTAAGAGAGGGTGTTTTACCTTAAGTATAATATACCTAGGTACTCATGACGTTTTTTGGTTGATACTTCAGTCCAAGGGCTGACTTAAAGAGTCACAAGAAGATACACACACTAGAGACTACCGTAAGCAGTTTACACTATTTTCTACAGTCTTTATTGTTGTTAGACATAAGGTTGTGTTCTGTACAGCATATTTAAATATTTGGCGCCCTACACAATTGCGGTCTGCATAATATATTGAAGCTCTTTGGAATATATGTGTTGTTAAATCTTAAGGTACAGAATTCTATGGCGAGTAAAATGCTAAATGTTTTATACACATTTGTACAAGGTGTTGGGAAATTCCCGTTAAAAATTTCTAGGACTGGCAGAGCACAACAGTTTCAGTTCAGATGTATAACGCTTCCACATCAGCCTAAGGAATAGGAGTATGCGTGCAGCAACACCACTATTAGGCAACAATTCGGAAGCAAAAAATAACGAAACATACATTTATCACTTAAGCGGATTTGTTTGTATTAATACTTAAATATTACGTGTTTATATTATTCCTTAGTGAAGGGAGACGAAAATTTAATAGTCATGGGTGACTGGAATTCGTCAGTAGGAAAAGGGAGAGAAGGAAACATAGTAGGTGAATATGGATTGGGGGGAAGAAATGAAAGAGGAAGCCGCCTTGTAGAATTTTGCACAGAGCATAACTTAATCATAGCTAACACTTGGTTCAAGAATCATAAAAGAAGGTTGTATACCTGGAAGAATCCTGGAGATACTAATAGGCATCAGATAGATTATATAATGGTAAGGCAGAGATTTAGGAACCAGGTTTTAAATTGTAAGACATTTCCAGGGGCAGATGTGGATTCTGACCACAATCTATTGGTTACGAACTGCAGATTGAAACTGAAGAAACTGCAAAAAGGTGGGAATTTAACGAGATGGGACCTGGATAAACTGAAAGAACCAGAGGTTGTAGAGAGTTTCAGGGAGAGCATAAGGGAACAATTGACTGGAATGGGGGAAAGAAATACAGTAGAAGAAGAATGGGTAGCTCTGAGGGATGAAGTAGTGAAGGCAGCAGAGGATCAAGTAGGTAAAAAGACGAGGGCTAGTAGAACTCCTTGGGTAACAGAAGAAATATTGAATTTAATTGATGAAAGGAGAAAATATAAAAATGCAGTAAATGAAGCAGGCAAAACGGAATACAAACGTCTCAAAAATGAGATCGACAGGAAGTGCAAAATGGCTAAGCAGGGATGGCTAGAGGACAAATGTAAGGATGTAGAGGCTTGTCTCACTAGGGGTAAGATAGATACTGCCTACAGGAAAATTAAAGAGACCTTTGGAGAGAAGAGAACCACTTGTATGAATATCAAGAGCTCAGATGGAAACCCAGTTCTAAGCAAAGAAGGGAAGGCAGAAAGATGGAAGGAGTATATAGAGGGTTTATACAAGGGCGAAGTACTTGAGGACAATATTATGGAAATGGAAGAGGATGTAGATGAAGATGAAATGAGAGATAAGATACTGCGTGAAGAGTTTGACAGAGCACTGAAAGACGTAAGTCGAAACAAGGCCCCGGGAGTAGACAACATTCCATTAGAATTACTGATGGCCTTGGGAGAGCCAGTCATGACAAAACTCTACCATCTGGTGAGTAAGATGTATGAGACAGGCGAAATACCCACAGGCTTCAAGAAGAATATAATAATTCCAATCCCAAAGAAAGCAGGTGTTGACAGATGTGAAAATTACCGAACTATCAGTTCAATAAGTCACAGCTGCAAAATACTAACGCGAATTCTTTACAGACGAATGGAAAGACTGGTAGAAGCGGACCTCGGGGAAGATCAGCTTGGATTCCGTAGAAATGTTGGAACACGTGAGGCAATACTAACCTTACGACTTATCTTAGAAGAAAGATTAAGAATAGGCAAACCTACGTTTCTAGCATTTGTAGACTTAGAGAAAGCTTTTGACAACGTTAACTGGAATACTCTCTTTCAAATTCTGAAGGTGGCAGGGGTAAAATACAGGGAGCGAAAGGCTATTTACAATTTGTACAGAAACCAGATGGCAGTTATAAGAGTCGAGGGGCATGAAAGGGAAGCAGTGGTTGGGAAAGGAGTGAGACAGGGTTGTAGCCTCTCCCCGATGTTATTCAATCTGTATATTGAGCAAGCAGTAAAAGAAACAAAAGAAAAATTCGTAGGTATTAAAATTCATGGAGAAGAAGTAAAAACTTTGAGGTTCGCCGATGAAATTGTAATTCTTTCAGAGACAGCAAAGGACTTGGAAGAGCAGTTGAACGGAATGGACAGTATCTTGAAAGGAGGATATAAGATGAACATCAACAAAAGCAAAACTAGGATAATGGAATGTAGTCAAATTAAATCGGGTGATTCTGAGGGGATTAGATTAGGAAATGAGACACTTAAAGTAGTAAAGGAGTTTTGCTATTTAGGGAGTAAAATAACTGATGATGGTCGAAGTAGAGAGGATATAAAATGTAGACTGGCACTGGCAAGGAAATCGTTTCTGAAGAAGAGAAATTTGTTAACATCGAGTATAGATTTAAGTGTCAGGAAGTCGTTTCTGAAAGTATTTGTATGGAGTGTAGCCATGTATGGAAGTGAAACATGGACGATAACCAGTTTGGACAAGAAGAGAATAGAAGCTTTCGAAATGTGGTGCTACAGAAGAATGCTGAAGATAAGGTGGGTAGATCACGTAACTAATGAGGAGGTATTGAATAGGATTGGGGAGAAGAGAAGTTTGTGGCACAACTTGACTAGAAGAAGGGATCGTTTGGTAGGACATCGTTTTGAGGCATCAAGGGATCACAAATTTAGCATTGGAGGGCAGCGTGGAGGGTAAAAATCGTAGAGGGAGACCAAGAGATCAATAAACTAAGCAGATTCAGAAGGATGTAGGTTGCAGTAGGTACTGGGAGATGAAGAAGCTTGCACAGGATAGAGTAGCATGGAGAGCTGCATCAAACCAGTCTCAGGACTGAAGACCACAACAACAACAACATATTATTCCTACACAAAAAAAGAACCCAGTATACTCTACATAAAGAACAATATTGATGCATTACAACAAGACATTGTACCTGCGAAGTTTCTTCTGGTACATACTGTCCATTCCATCCGGTGTCTCTTCAGTTTCTACTAGAGCGCCCAGAATGCGTGAGAGAATATCTATCCGCGTCTCTACAGGAGTCTCGTAAATGAATCTTTGCGTACGACCCCAAAAGAAGTAGTAATCGTCATCCTGTCTGCCCTACTGCATACCAGGACAAGCAACTCTGAAACTTTTGTGTTTCCCTTACAGAATTGGACGCTTTACACATCTGAATTGAAACCGTCTCACGAAAGAAGAGGTACGTTTCCGGATATGTGTTTCTGTTCAAAATATTATTTATTCACTCTCTTCTACAAGTCCTTGTAGTTTCTAAAACGAATTTTCGAACACGTGTGGATAGTTAAGCCATACTACGTCGGTCGTGAGCCAGCTTGTAACAGATGGTCTTTCACCATGGAACACGTGATACATACAAATGAACTTAGTTTCTTTGGTTTCTTAATAACTTATCCTGTCTCTAAAATGGAAATCTGTGTTAGTTTCCAATGGCTTCAGTTCCAAAATGTGTTTTGTTCCGGCGTAACGAAAAGCGCCGCCACGACGATGAAGAACGGGAGAGGAGGGAGGGCTGTGAGACGGCGTCAGCCAACAGTACCCTTAGACGACACGAAGACAGGAGCGGCATCCAGGCCTAGAGAATTTAAGCGCCGCTCCGCCAGGTCGCACGGAGCAGATGACAAGCCGTTCTGAAAATGCTACAGCAGTGACTTACGAACTGAATTGTTTTGCTTGCATTGAAGGACAGTAATTTTTTGCATGTTGCCATTTGCTTGGGACACATCTTTGTGAATACACAAAGTTAAACATTGTCAGTTTAGCAGACTGTGATAATCACCATTAAGACGATTTGCTTGAATTGTTGTCTAGCGACTCTATAGTAGACGAGTGGGCATGATACTACGTATTGTAACAGGTTTGTGAAAACACTTGTGCTTCATTCCAGTTCATTTGGTGATTAAATAAAATATCGGCAATATTTTCTCTATTGTAACGTTTTTAAATTTCTATAGAATATTTGTTCGTAGTTAAAGATCGTGTTACACCTTCGAACAGGTTTTCACATTTGGGAAAACCTTGATTTTCAGGAGTAAATTTTGAAATTTCAGAAAAAGATCGCACCCTGTAAAAAGTGAATACCACCACTTAAAATCGAAGAATAAAATATATTAAACTTTAATTAAAGGCCTAGATACAGGCGATCGTCTTTAAAGTGTACCATCCCCTGCTGACATTTTCGTGGTCATATTTTAAAAATTTTCTCGAAATAAATGATAGTACGTCTCTATAATCTTTATGAAGTGCTTTTAATGCGTGTTCTAAATTTCATTCTTATATTTTGTTTTTGAGATTAAGAATTCAAAACAGCTGATACTGCAGTTTCAATAGCTCGCGAGAAATTTACAAATATTTCACAGTACATGTCACCAGTCCATACTTTAATCTACGACAATTCATAAACAATAGCCAATAACTGACAATACAGTTTCAAGAAATTCACCAGCCGTTTCAATGCTCTCGTGTACTCCCACGAGGACGTGTCACGTTGCTAGTGTTACTATATATTTGAGTTTCTTTTTTCCCAGTGTAGATGGCTCTGAGCACTACGGGACTTAACATCTGAGATCATCAGTCCCCTAGAACTACTTAAACCTAACTAACCTAAGGACATCACACACATCCATGCCCGAGGCAGGATTCGAACCTGCGACCGTAGCGGTCACGCGGTTCCAAACTGAAGCGTTTAGAACCGCACGGCCACACCGGCCGGCCCCCAGTGTAGATAATAAGACATACTTCATTTTCACATAATCAGCACTATCCTTCATTTTTATGTCTTACTCGGACACCATAAAATCTTTGGGATGCACTACCACGAGTAATCAACCGACACGGAAAAGTGCAAGTGAGAAGTTGTCACACGCTCGTGGCAAAACCAATCAGAAGGTATGTTTGTTTCCAGCGCGGCGGAGCGTCCGCTAGCCGTTAAGATAAGGTAATAAAAAGATCAAGTAATTCAGTCTCCATACGATCACCTTCAGAATAGATACAAGCTTGTCTCAAATACTGATACAGAAAGGAAATTTTGTTTATTTCCCACTTGTATCACGTTTTAGTTCTGATTACCATCGATGGTTATTAGGTCTATTGTTCATTACACGCTGCGTAACTGTCACCAGTATATGGGGTGAACCAGAACTCCTCGGACAAAATTTCGGATGCGTTCACAGTTGTTTTCGGAATACTTCGGTACGAGGGTCCCGCGGTGCACGAAGTCTCGAGATATTTCGTTTAGTTTATCCCTCCTATTTATCTTTGTGTCCCTACTGCATTGAGAACACATGTTAAACAATGCAGGTTTGCGCTGTATGGACTGTCTATCTTGCCTGGAAATAGATTTCTTCCCTTCACTCATGGTATTTGCTGCATATAGTAGTAACGCCCACTGTATCGTCTGCTCTCAAGCACTCATTCAGTACTGGTCGGTTCTGTCTAGGATTTGTTTTTCTGGCAGTGTTAATTATACGTTAATAGTGACATACGACGATTCCATCAGTTGGACTATCCACACTGCTGTATAACCCTGTTAACGTGTAACTAACAGTGCAGAAAAGCAAACCCTCGACAGAACGAAACGTGATGAATGGGGGCTCGAAAGTAAAGAGTGGGGTGGCCACAATATCCATCAACAACAAATAGACTATCATGAGTTAATGGAGTAAGTTTAGTCTTGACGCTTTACAGTTTCACATGGTACACCACGATCCTTTAAGACAGACAAATAACCAGTTCACTCAACTTCATAAATATTTTGATTGTTTTTAATAGTCTTCATTCCGATGAACATCATATTTCGTGTTTGATCCTAACTCGAAGCCCGGGCAATCTCTATACATAAATGGCAATGTCCTGACTGAGTTTATCATCGTCCAGCCTAAACCGCTAAGGACAGAAACTTGAAATTTGGAGGAGGTGTGGATCTTATACTGTAGCCGTCGTTCAAGAAGATTTTTTTTTGAAATTCCGACCCTAAGGAGATGAAATAGTGGATGAAGGGATTTTTTGAAAAAGTCGCAATTAAGGCAGTTTTGAGGCTAGGCCAACGACAATTGGTATTTGATTTCTTGGCCAGAAATGAAAAAACACGTGTTTCAACATTTTTCTCAAATTTATTCCTAAGGGGTTGAAATAGTGGGTGAAAGAACTACTAAAGTATTTCTAAAGTTACATCTATGAACACTGGTATTTGACTTCTCGGTTAAAAGTAAAAAATACGTGTTGCAGTGTTGATGGAAACTGAGCCCCTAATGCGGTGAAACAGGGATGAGATTTTTTACGACAATATTTTATTATGAAAGCATTTTTAAAACTAAATCTATGAAAATTTTCATTTGGCTCCTCAATTAGAAATAATAACATATGTGTTTCAATGTTTTTTGAAATTCAACGCCTATGGGGGTGAAACGGGGAATGAAAGTTGTTATCGAAATGTTTAACTGTGCGAGAATTTTTGAAGCTAAATCGATGAAAATGTGTCTTTTGCTTCTCGGTTGAAGATGAAAAATTCCGTGTTTCATTGTTTTTGGAAATTCAACCACTATGGGGGTGAAACTGGGGGCTAAATATTTTTATGGAAATATTCCACTGCAAAAGCTACATCTTTGAAAACTGTTGTTTAGTTTTTCGGTAAGGGAGGATATAATACGTGTTCCACTGTTTTTGGAAATTCAACCCGTAAGGGGATGAAATAGGGCCAGACTCATAGGGTCACTGACCCATCATCGCCCAGCCCAAACCGCCAACAATAGAGAGGCTGTGGATCTTATACTGTAGCCATCGCTTCAAAAGGAATTGTCCGAAATACCACCCCGAAGAGGCTGAAATAGGGGATGAAAAAAATTTTGAGAGTATGTCGCCATTAATGGGATTTTGAAAATAGAACTATGACACTGATATTTGGTTTCTCAATCAGAAAATAAAAAATACTTGTTCAGCATTTTTGGAACTTCAACCACTAAGGAAGTAAGACAGTGGATGAAAGTTTTTTGGAAAATAAATTATTTCTAAGGAACTATTAAAGGATTTTCAAGGCTGCATCTATGACAATTGGTATATGACTTCTCGGTTACAATTTAAAAAAATATTTCAGTGTTTCTGGGAATTCAACCCCTAAGGGAGTGCAATGTTGTAGTGTTGTTGTTGTTGTTGTTGTTGTTGTTGTCTTCAGTCCAAAGAATGGTTTCATGCAACTCTCCATGCTACTCTACCCTGTGCAAGCCTCTTCATCTCTGAGTAATTACTGCAACCTACATTCTTCTGGAATGACCCGTGGTCTAGATTACATCATGGTCAGACAGAGATTCCGAAATCAGATACTGGATTGTAAGACGTACCCAGGAGCAGATATAGACTCAGATCACAATATAGTAGTGATGAAGAGTAGGCTGAAGTTCAAGACAGTAGTCAGGAAGAATCAATACGCAAAGAAGTGGGATACGGAAGTACTAAGGAATGACAAGATACGTTTGAAGTTCTCTAACGCTATAGATACAGCAATAAGGAATAGCGCAGTAGGCAGTACAGTTGAACAGGAGTGGACATCTCTAAAAAGGGCCATCACAGAAGTTGGGAGGGAAAACATAGGTACAAAGAAGGTAGCTGCGAAGAAACCATGGGTAACAGAAGAAATACTTCAGTTGATTGATGAAAGGAGGAAGTACAAACATGTTCCGGGAAAATCAGGAATACAGAAATACAAGTCGCTGAGGAATGAAATAAATAGGAAGTACAGGGAAGTTAAGACGAAATGGCTGCAGGAAAAATGTGAAGACAGCGAAACAGATATGATTGTCGGAAGGACAGACTAGGCATACAGGAAAGTCAAAACAACCTTTGGTGACATTAAAAGCAACGGTGGTAACATTAAGAGTGCAACGGGAATTCATCTTAAATGCAGAGGAGAGAGTGCAGATAGGTGGAAAGAATACATTGAAAGCCTCTATGAGGGTGAAGATTTGTCTGATGTGATAGAAGAAGAAACAGGAGTCGATTTAGAAGAGATAGGGGATCTAGTATTAGAATCGGAATTTAAAAGAGCTTTGGAGGACTTAGGGTCAAATAAGGCAGAAGGGATAGATAACATTCCATCAGAATTTCTAAAATCATTGGGGGAAGTGGCAACAAAACGACTATTCACGTTGGTGTGTAGAATATATGAGTCTGGCGACATACCATCTGACTTTCGGAAAAGCATCATCCACACAATTCCGAAGACGGCAAAAGCTGACAAATGCGAGAATTATCGCACAATCAGCTTAACAGCTCATGCATCGAAGCTGCTTACAAGAATAATACACAGAAGAATGGAAAAGAAAATTGAGAATGCGCTAGGTGACGATCAGTTTGGCTTTTGGAAAAGTAAAGGGACGAGAGAGGCAATTCTGACGTTACGGCTAATAATGGAAGCAAGGCTAAAGAAAAATCAAGACACTTTCATAGGATTTGTCGACCTGGAAAAAGCGTTCGACAATATAAAATGGTGCAAGCTGTTCGAGATTCTGAAAAAAGTAGGGGTAAGCTATAGGGAGAGACGGGTCATATACAATATGTATAACAACCAAGTGGAAATAATAAGAGTGGACTATCAAGAACGAAGTGCTCGTATTAAGAAGGGTGTAAGACAAGACTGTAGCCTTTCGCCCCTACTCTTCAATCTGTACATCGAGGAAGCAATGATGGAAATAAAAGAAAGGTTCAGGAGTGGAATTAACATACAAGGTGAAAGGACATCAATGATACGATTCGCTGATGACATTGCTATCCTGAGTGAAAGTGAAGAAGAATTAAATGATCTGCTGAACGGAATGAACAGTCTAATGAGTATACAGTATGGTTTGAGAGTAAATCGGAGAAAGACGAAGGTAATGAGAAGTAGTAGAAATGAGAACAGCGAGAAACTTAACATCAGGATTGATGGTCACGAAGTCAATGAAGTTAAGGAATTCTGCTACCTAGGCAGTAAAATAACCAATGACGGACGGAGCAAGGAGGACATCAAAAGGAGACTCGCTATGGCAAAAAAGGCATTTCTGGCCAAGAGAAGTTTACTAATATCAAATACCGGCCTTAATTTGAGGAAGAAATTTCTGAGGATGTACGTCTGGAGTACAGCATTGTATGGTAGTGAAACATGGACTGTGGGAAAACCGGAACAGAAGAGAATCGTAGCATTTGAGATGTGGTGCTATAGACGAATGTTGAAAATTAGGTGGACTGATAAGGTAAGGAATGAGGAGGTTCTACGCAGAATCGTAGAGGAAAAGAATATGTGGAAAACACTGATAAGGAGAAGGTACAGGATGATAGGACATCTGCTAAGACATGAGGGAATGACTTCCATGGTACTAGAGGGAGCTGTAGAAGGCAAAAACTGTAGAGGAAGACAGAGACTGGAATACGTCAAGCAAATAATTGAGGACGTAGGTTGCAAGTGCTACTCTGAGATGAAGAGGTTAGCACAGGAAAGGAATTCGTGGCGGGCCGCATCAAACCAGTCGGTAGACTGATGACCAAAAAAAAAAGACATCCTTCTGAATCTGCTTACTGTATTCATCTCTTGACCTTCCCCTACGATTTTTACCATTCACACTTGTCTCCGGTAATAAATTAGTGATGGCTTATGCATCAGAATGTCCTACCAACCGTTTCCTTCCTCTAGTCAGGTTGTACCACAAAGTTCTCTTCTTCTCAATTCTATTCAATACCTCCTCGTACAATCTACCCATCTTATCTTCAGCATTCTTCTGTAGCACCACATTTCAAAGTCTTCTATTCCTTTCTTGTCTAAACTGTTTATCGTCCATTTTTCACTTCCATATATGGCTACAATCCATAGAAATACTTTCAGAAAGGACTTCCTGACACTTAAATCTATACTCTATGTTAACAAAAATCCCTTCTTCGTGAATGTTTTCCTTGCAATTGCCACTCTACATTTTATATCCTCCCTACTTCAATCATCATAAGTTATTTTGCTTCCCAAATAGCATAACTCATCTACTGCTTTAAGTGTCTCATTTCCTGATCTAATTCCCTCAGCATCACCCGATTTAATTCTACTATATTCCATTAGCCTCGTTTTGCTATTTTTTGTGTTCATCTTGTATCCTCCTTTCAAGACACTGTCCATTCCGTTCAACTGCTCTTGCAAGCCCTTTACTGTCTCTGACAGAACTACATTATCATCAGCAAACCTCATTTTTTTTATTTCTTCTGCCTCTACTTTAATTCCTACTTCAATTTTTTCTTTTGATTCCTCTACTGCTTGCTCAATATACAGCTTGAATAACATCGGAGATAGGCAACAATCCCGTCTCACTCTCTTCTCAGCTGCTGCTTTCCTTTCGTGCCCCTCGACTCTTATAAATGCCATTTGGTTTCTGCGGAAATTGTAAATAGCCTTTCGCTCCCTGTATTTTACCGCTGCTACCTTTAGAATTTGGAATAGGGAATAGAAATTTTTAAGAAAATATTTGGTTACATTAAAAAATTTCAAGCTAAGTTTATGAAAATTAGTATTTCACTTCTTAGTTAGATATAAAGAAACATTTGTTATGGGATGAAAGTTGCTGTGGAAATATCTCCACAAGAACGCAAATGGCATGTTTAGCAAAACCCTCGGACGACAGTTACCTGAATTGCTTTTCGGTCAGACGTACATTCAGAAAAGATAATGAGTATATGGCCTTCATTAGCGTCAAAAGCTTAAAAGGTGTTGCAACCTGTGAACAACATAAAAATTCGATTAAATAAAAACAAAAAATCACTGCAAGTCATATAGTCTACGCGAGAGAACCAACAGGCTCTAAGGTAGTTTTGTTATAAAATAACCTGGCTCGAAACGAAAAAGAAATTGGCTGATGACCGAAACCGGTAAAATACGGGTATTTTTGTTGGACTTACTTCACTAGGATAGGATACACAATGTCGACGGAGTGTTTAAAAAAATTCATCCAATTTCCCAAGTTTATATACATATGTCACTAAATTAAAATCCTCCCGCCGAGCTTTACTGTCTGTATGTGGAAGCTGATCTCAGAAATTGCTGTAGGGATTTTGTTATGTTTTCTACTGGCAGACAGACTGATTCACCATCAAGGCTTGTGTGTATGGTTTATTACCGCCATTCCAGGCAAGTCGTCCGGTCGTTGACACTAATGCTATCCGTGTGAAGTTTGAAAGGATAGCTGGAATTATTGAAGACACTTGGGGTCAATTTTAAATTATGCACAGGACTACAAACTTTTTATTTTCAAAAGAATGATCAAATATTATTAGTGTGTATATTTTAACGCATGCAAGGACATGCTTCGGGTACTTTTTAAAATTGAAGTAGTGTTAAATTTTTTTGCAACTTAAGTGTAGTGCCTTCTTTTAACTATCGATCGTTCGACAAGTTTATGCCATCCATTTAGTGTCAATTTTCTCAGCTCTGTATAGTTGATACAGGTAACACTCTATATCATCTATTTTAAAAATTCTAGTATTTCCAATTGCTAATAATATTTCTCATCAAATCCACCTTCTAGTTGAAAGTTAGCTTCTTCGGGATGGATCAACGTACTTATTATCAATCTATCCCACCTTATGGTAAAGGTTTCCATAAAGTTCTTCCATGGCGTGTTCGTTTTCGTAATTTCTGCTTCATCTGTATAGGACAACTTATCATAATACAAACGTCTGAATAACTAAACATTCCCTCCTCAGTAAGTATGAGTATACGTGTACGTTCTGCTGGGTGGAGCAACTGCTCTTAATGGATCCAAGTAGCTGTCGAAAACAAGTAGTCAACTTATTTCCGAACTAAACTAGTAAAGAAACAAACGTAAAGTAGCACTCTGTTCAGTATTAACAAAGCAGCGGTCCGTGTTACGACGTAGCCAGATTGTGCTGTTTTAGCAGAGATTCATATAGGACTGCTCTGTTGGCCGTGCATGTACGCACGCACACACACACACACACACACACACACAGTAATTTGTGCATACGTGTATTTACACGAATATACCTATATATAAAAATTCTGTTTACAAAGCCGGTAGTGGTTATATATTGTTTCAATCTGCAGTGCTGATTTGCTCAATAAGCTTATTCTGAGCATTTTAACAATTGTGTGGGCTGGCCACGCCGGGGCCAATTATATGTGATTCAATATAAAGCTGATTAATACCATTGTTTAATCGAAATTGCCGCAGCCTGTGAACTGGAGCCTGCATAAACTCCAATGTTTTTCAGTCCCTTTTGCGTCTCCTCGGAGACTTCACAATTTTCCGTGAGGAAAGCAACATTACTAAGCGCTCTGAACAGACTGCTATGCAAGTACAGTGGAATGACTCCTGAATGATTTTTTCCGCATTTTACTTCGGAACCCGAGCGCTTCCGTAGCCGGACGGTAAAAACAAGGTTAGCGTCGAAGCCAGCAGTGCGGGAAGATCCGCATTAGATTCCCGGTTTCTCGTCATATTTTTTCTCAGGTGCGGAGATTTAATACGGGATCCACTCAGCCCTTGTGAGACCAAATGAGGAGCTACAGCGGCATAATCAGCATTCATCTACTGGCAGTAACGGCTGGAGGCGTTGGTGACATTCTGATCACATGTACCACAATCGCACATTGCTCCACGAACTGTCTTGTAGCCAGCAGTCGGATAGTCTGAATATGCCTACCGCCTCATCCGTACGTAGTGTTGTAATGCATATGTACATTCCCTTCACGTGTTTAAGCCAAGTATTATGCATATCTATGCGATCAGGAACGTTCAGTAGCAGCTAGGGTACATGTACATTAATGATGAAATCATAGGAGGCAATGTTGTGCAACCTTAGTAGGGACAAGATTTGACTATTCGGGAGTAGGATCTTACGATCTGAGACAATGTTCCGAGACAAACTTCCGTCACAATGTCCGCAAACGTGACGTCAGATCCGCCTAGCAACAGTGATCTGAACGCCTATTGGCTGAAGGTTTGGATATATATATATATATATATATATATATATATATATATATATATATATATATATATATATATATATATCACACAATAGAAGTGTCCTTATTGGCTGAGGAAGAAAGGAGGGAGGTCTCTCTTGTCCTTTGGGAATACAGGGCGAGTCAGTCGCGAGGGGCCACTCAAAACGCACGGTCGAGTAACCGGGGCGGCTCTAAAAGAACGGTCGCGAGTGCATATATCAGATGTTAACAAAATATAGAGTGAAGTTATTAGTTATAAGAACGCCACGTGTCGTGGGCGGTGTCTGTCATTATGTAAAGTCAGAAAATGGTATTAGTGTGTGTAAAGGGTCGAATATAACGGCGTAGCCCAGAGCCGCCATATTGCTAATGCTGATTTTGTGACGTGTGTGACAAAGCAATTTCGGTATTAAAACAAGTATAGTACAAACTTTGTTGACAATTAACGACTGGCATCCCTAAACACTCCAGCAGGATCACCACCTACATGGAACCTGGCGACTGAGCGCTAATACTGCGTGACGAGGGACTTACGAAGCAGCAAGACCCCAGGTTTGTGATACCGCCCAAAGAAGTACTTTCTTCTCGCTACAGTGCCAATGAGGGTTTTGTAGTGTTTACATCTACGTTACTGTGAAAGCTTGTGTGAACCTAGCGAAGACACGGTTAAAAAATTTCAACGCCAAGAAGGAGCTGTGCGACATAAAGGAAAGTTGGTTGGCGTGTTGCTACATCTGAAAGACGATGTCTCTTCCCATTTCACAACAGTCACGTAAGAGTGGTGCTAGTAGCGACACTAAGAGTATGCAAACCAGATTTCCTCTAAATATCAGTTGTAAGGGTCATTAGAGTTATATACACTCCTGGAAATTGAAATAAGAACACCGTGAATTCATTGTCCCAGGAAGGGGAAACTTTATTGACACATTCCTGGGGTCAGATACATCACATGATCACACTGACAGAACCACAGGCACATAGACACAGGCAACAGAGCATGCACAATGTCGGCACTAGTACAGTGTATATCCACCTTTCGCAGCAATGCAGGCTGCTATTCTCCCATGGAGACGATCGTAGAGATGCTGGATGTAGTCCTGTGGAACGGCTTGGCATGCCATTTCCACCTGGCGCCTCAGTTGGACCAGCGTTCGTGCTGGACGTGCAGACCGCGTGAGACGACGCTTCATCCAGTCCCAAACATGCTCAATGGGGGACAGATCCGGAGACCTTGCTGGCCAGGGTAGTTGACTTACACCTTCTAGAGCACGTTGGGTGGCACGGGATACATGCGGACGTGCATTGTCCTGTTGCAACAGCAAGTTCCCTTGCCGGTCTAGGAATGGTAGAACGATGGGTTCGATGACGGTTTGGATGTACCGTGCACTATTCAGTGTCCCCTCGACGATCACCAGTGGTGTACGGCCAGTGTAGGAGATCGCTCCCCACACCATGATGCCGGGTGTTGGCCCTGTGTGCCTCGGTCGTATGCAGTCCTGATTGTGGCGCTCACCTACACGGCGCCAAACACGCATACGACCATCATTGGCACCAAGGCAGAAGCGACTCTCATCGCTGAAGACGACACGTCTCCATTCGTCCCTCCATTCACGCCTGTCGCGACACCACTGGAGGCGGGCTGCACGATGTTGGGGCGTGAGCGGAAGACGGCCTAACGGTGTGCGGGACCGTAGCGCAGCTTCATGGAGACGGTTGCGAATGGCCCTCGCCGATACCCCAGGAGCAACAGTGTCCCTAATTTGCTGGGAAGTGGCGGTGCGGTCCCCTACGGCACTGCGTAGGATCCTACGGTCTTGGCGTGCATCCGTGCGTCGCTGCGGTCCGGTCCCAGGTCGACGGGCACGTGCACCTTCCGCCGACCACTGGCGACAACATCGATGTAATGTGGAGACCTCACGCACCACGTGTTGAGCAATTCGGCGGTACGTCCACCCGGCCTCCCGCATGCCCACTATACGCCCTCGCTCAAAGTCCGTCAACTGCACATACGGTTCACGTCCACGCTGTCGCGGCATGCTACCAGTGTTAAAGACTGCGATGGAGCTCCGTATGCCACGGCGAACTGGCTGACACTGACGGCGGCGGTGCACAAATGCTGCGCAGCTAGCGCCATTCGACGGCCAACACCGCGGTTCCTGGTGTGTCCGCTGTGCCGTGCGTGTGATCATTGCTTGTACAGCCCTCTCGCAGTGTCCGGAGCAAGTATGGTGGGTCTGACACACCGGTGTCAATGTGTTCTTTTTTCCATTTCCAGGAGTGTAGATTTGAGACTGAGTGTTGCGAGCTGATGTTACTCAAGAATGCCTTTAAGGTGACAAAGACGCCACTGTCAGTACCTTGATGAGTTTGAACGAAGTCGTGTAATGGGGCTATGGGAAGTTGGATGTTCCTTTTGCGACACTGCAGAAAGGCTCAGCAGGAATGTAATCGCAAGAAGACCCGGCTACCATCGTGTTCGGTGTATGACTCTGGCCCATCGAACTGCATCTGTAGCAGAAATTTCATTAGCGTTTGGTACCACAGTGACAGAATGAAGTGTTATACATCGGTTGCTTCAAGGACAGCTCCAAGACGGACGCCCTGTATCCTTCTTTCCACCGACTCCAAACCACGGCCATCTGCGACTTCAGTGGTGTCAAGCGAGAGGTCATTGAAGGGCAGGGTGGAGGTCTGTTGTGTTTTCCGACGAAAGTTAATTCTGCCTGGGTGTCAGTGATGGCCGTGTGTTAGAATGATGCCAGTTGAGGGCCTGCAACCAACCTGTCGACGTGCACGGGATCTACACTGGAGTTAATGGTTTGGAATGCGATTTCGTATGACAGCAGGTGCACTCAACACACCCTGACTGCAAATTTGTACGTCAGTCTAGTGATTCAACCTGCTGTGCTGCCAGTCATGAACTGCTTTCCAGCTGGCCGCTGTGGCCGAGCGGCTCTAGGCGCTTCAGTCAGGAACCGCGCGACCGCTACGGTCGCAGGTGTGAATCCTGCCTCGGGCATGGATGTGTGTGATGTCCTTAGGTCGTCCTTAGGTCGTGACCTCCTATGTTAAGTCCCATAGTGCTCAGAGCAATTTGAACCATTTGATCAGCGTTCCAGAAGGTGAAGAGGATAACGTTCGCACACATATCGTTGTTGTAACACGAGATGCTCCATAGAGCCATGGCCTGCTCGATTTCCAGAACTGTCCTCACTCGAGCAATTATGAGACGTCGTCGGATCTCGGCTTGATCCACAAACAGCATTGACTGTCCCTGTACTGACCCACCAAGTTCAACAGCCATGGAACTTCACCCCATAAACTGACATCCGGCACCGGCACAAAACAACGACTCCACGTTTGCATGCTTGCATTCAACTTTCTGGCAGCTATACCGGTTATTAATGTCCAGCAGTAAATTAACCTGCGATCTTGCAATATTAATCACGTAAACATGTTACCTAGGCAAATGTATTCCTGAAATTTCATTACTCTACGTTAAGTATTTCTTTGGTATTGCGATTTTTCCCACAGTGTAGACAGTCTCTTACAGAACCTACTGATCATAAATCTAAAAGCAATATGTCATAAGGCATGATAAACAAGTTGTTGCCATAATTATGAAATCATACATGGTAGCAACACTGTTTTGAGTTTTAAAATTGTCAGCAGTAAAATACAGCTTATAAAACGCTGATATTCAAGGGATATAAAGAAATAAAGAAGTTAGCTGAGAGGTGTGCTTGAAGGGATAGCCCACTCACATTCTTCAACCCGTACACTGAGGTTTCAGTAAAGGAAACAATAGGAATTTAACTTTATAGTTTGCGGATGACATTTTAACTCCTCCAGAGACTGAGAAGTTCAGTTGAACGGAGTGGATAGTGTTTGAAAATATCAAAAACAGTGAAACAACGATGATGGAGTATAATCGCGTTAATTTATGTTCTGATGAGAGAATTAGATTAGAAAACCAGTCACAGAAAGTAGCAGACGATTTTTGTTATTTGGATGTCAGAATAACTAATGAGTGCACAAGGAAAGAGGACTTAAAACGCTGAGTGGCAAAAAATTGTTATCATCGAATGCAGATTTAGATTCTGGGAATTAGTTTAGGGGAACGTATATTGACGGAAAAAAATCATAACACAGAAACATAATCAGTGTAGAGTAACGAAATACATTTGTTTAGGTAACATATTGAAGCAATTAGCATTGAAAGATCACAGAACAACATAAGCGCGAGATAAGCCACTGTGAATGTGATATGCTGGTACATTAATAACTTGTGCAACCGCCAGAATGTTGAATGCAAGCACGCAAATGTGCATGCCCTGTGTTATAGAAGTCAGTTTGTGGGATGGAGTTCCATGCCTGTTGAAGCTGGTCAGTCAGCACACGGACGGTTAATGCTGTTTGTGGACAATGTTGGTGTTGTCCCATGTGCTCGAGCAGGCCATGGCAACGAATCGACACTCTGTAAAGCATGTTGGCAGCACAGCAGGTTGAGTCACCAGAGTGACGTACAATTTTGCAGTCAGGGTTTTGCCGTCAGTGTGTTTGTGTGGACAGTAGCCTTACAGATTGAAGTGGCGGTTCGTTAGAACAGTTAATCGGAGATGAAGATGCTTCCACAGGAAAGAGTAGCCAGGAAGGCTGCATCAGACCTGCCCTTGTACTGAAGAATGCAACATCACGGCACCTTCTAAATTGTTGTGTAAATTTGATCATGAATCACTTATGAAGCTAATGAGTGCAAAATTCAGATGTCAGATGTGGGTTCCTAAGTATCAGCCAGCTTCACATGGGTATGTTCGAATACTGTCCGAAATGTCAGGAGCGTTGTATGTTCCCCATGTTAACGTGCAATATAATTGAAGTGCATGAGAAGATGTCCGCTAGTGAGCACATTTTGTCTACAGGCATCGTGAACCACTCTCGTGTGAAAATACGAGCACATAATCGATTATTACTTTTCATGTTCACAAGTTTGTGGTTTGTAGGTGAAACAATATGTGTTCTATCTGATTCTTTGTATAAGGGAAATTCGTTTCAGGAAATGTACCATAGTTTGTTGCCTTTGAGGTTCGTTGAAGTTGCACACATTGTTTCGTTTTGTGTCCTAAGTGTCTTGCACTTTGTGAAAAATTACGTTAATTAACAGACACTATTACTTTTCCTTAGTTTCGGACATTCTTTCGTTTTGTTTGTCCTAAGCGACTCGTGCTTTGCAAAAAAATTATATTGCTCATCAGACACTATCACTTGTTCCTAGTTTCAGAAATGGAACATAAAGCTCTTAAAAGAATTTGCTAAGTTACAAATATACAGTTCGTCTGAAGTGTGTTCATTTTTTGTTGTACTTGTTTTGAACTTTGGTGTGATAGCGTGTAGTTTTCCAACAGTTCATCATATGTCCTTAGCTGTATGATTTTGGCACTTAACAGATTCTACACATAGCTCAGAACTGCAGTGTTGATTCTCTTTCTAATGTGTTCCATCCACCTAGCTCCCATAGGGATAGACATAGGGTGAAAGGGGTTGGTGATGCCTGACGTCTCGGCTGCCCTGAAGGACCAGTATGTTGTGTGGGTGGCACTGCAGCGTGTTCCAGGCGGTGTGCGTGAGCGGTCACTAGACGGCACTAGTACTGCCTCTGCAGCGCTGTCCTCATGGAAAACCAGCGCTACGCCCACCTAGCTGGCCAATTATTGCCTGCGAGAACTATGGTTCTGCCTTCAGGCGTGTATTCGCTGCTCTCTCATACCGTTCTCATTACATTCTGTTTGTTTGGGCTCATATTTTGCTGTGCTTAATGTTTCTGCTTTCCGATTACTCATTTGAACTTTGTCATTCTGTTGTGCCGTCCCTGTTGTGTGTTTTCCTCCTGTTGCCCTCCTGTTCACACAGAGCTGACAGCTACTGATAGCATCTGCACGACAAGTCTGTGGTGGTTCTTTGAATCGTTTCCAATCCTTGTGAGACTCTGGTTACAATAGTTTGCAACAATAATGAACTATCATCAAAATGTCTAAAATCCATTGAGAAATTTCTCACATACAAGACTAACAAGGGAACCTCCCCATCGCACCCCCCTCAGATTAAGTTATAAGTTGGCACAGTGGACAGGCCTTGATAAACTGAACACAGATCAACTGAGAAAACAGGAAGAAGTTGTGTGGAACTGTGAAAAAATAAGCAAAATATACAAACTGAGTAGTCCATTGGCTACATAGGCAACATCATGGACAATGTGAGCAGAGGAGCGCCGTGGTCCCGTGGTAGCGTGAGCAGTTGCAGAACGTTAGGTCCTTGGTTCAAGTCTTCACTCGAGTGAAAATTTTACCTTCTTTATTTTTGCATAGTTATTATCTGTCCGTTGGTTCATTGACGTCTCTGTTCACTGTAATAAGTTTAGTGTCTGTGTTTTGCGACCGCATCGCAAAACCGTGCGATTAGTAGACGAAAGGACGTGCCTCTCCAATGGGAACCGAAAACATTTGATCGCAAGGTCATAGGTCAACCGATTCCTCCACAGGAAAACACGTCTGATATATTCTATACGACACTGGTGACGGCATATGCGTCACATGACAGGAATATGTTGTCGACCCACCTAACTTGTACTCTTGGCGAATGGGTAAAAAGATTCTTCTACCTTGCCCGATTTAGGTTTTCTTGTGGATGTGATAATCACTCCCAAAAAAGTGATGAAAACATAAGAGTTTGTCACATAAACTGAAAATAAAAAATTAAACTTTTCACCCGATGGGAGATTTGAACCAACGACCTTTCGTACCGCAGCTGCTCACGTTACCACGAGACCACGACGTTCCTGCGTTCCCAGTGTCCTTGATGTTGTCTATCTTCCCATGAACTACTCAGTTTGTATATTTTGCTTATTTTTTCACAGTTCCACATAACTTCTTCCTGTTTTCTCAATTGATCTGTGTTCAGTTTTTCAAGGCCTATCCACTATGCCAACTTATAACTAAATCTGAGGGGGGTGCGATGGGGAGGTTCCCTTGTAAGAAGCAGAAAATAATTATTTAAATAAATATAAATTTGTAATGTAATACGTTTTAAAATCAGACTAACGGGTGTAAAATAATTGCTTCGAGCCTCATAGAGATTCTTAAGCCATATAAATGGTTGTAAAAATTTGCTACTGTGAATTTTTAATCGCTGTGAAAATACTCGTAACATTTCTAACGAAAGTCATGCAGCGCATGCAACAGGTAATGGTATGAAAGTGAACTACTCATGCGTCAATTATGTAATGAATGTGTCCCACGTTTTTAGTTATAGATGTTACAAAATATATGTACTTCAAAAAGAATTAATGTATTAAAAAGTATTATGTTGTCAAGACTATCCACTTCTGTGCCAGAAGTCGGTGTCTAGTTTATATTTATAGCCGCTAGATTCGGATGCCTTCGTTTTGTTTTGTTACGGTCACACGTTGCAAAATGGCTACTACGAAGCAGAAATCACTTTGCGTTCTCGAGTCTGTGAAGTGTAATTCTGTCACTACAGTGCAAACACGTATCAGGCTGAGGTAGCAAACCTATCGTCCGAACTAAAACGAAGTAATTTTTCAACAGAGGCCCCCCTCCCCAACCCTCCCCCTTCCACCCGTCCGGGTGTCGTCAAGTGCGTGATCATCTGAATGAAACTCTACCGAGCCTTTGAATTGGTCGTCCAACAGCCGACGACTTTGCACTTCCAAGCCAGCATCCACGGTCAACCGATCTGGTGCACTGACTGCCATAAGACCAGTGAAGTTAGACATGCTTACCCGATTGTGGGAGGAGTTCCAGTGTCGATGCGACATTGTTCTTGTCACAGGTGGAGGACATACCGAACATATGTAATCTATACCTTAGGCATTTGTAAATATGCTTCACAACTTTCGTAGCTGTACGTATTTCACTTAAATATATATTTGCGTTCCAAATACGTATAAAATCAAATCCCGTTGACAGAATAATATTTTTCAGCGTGCAAGAAAATTATTACGAAGAAGAAAATAGTCTCCACTCACTGTTCACAACGTTATTTATTTATACAAACAGAACCGACAGTTTCATTTTCAGACCGGTGTTCACGTCTAGACTAAATTTCGTTATTTGCGTTAGTTGTCAGCTATTTCTGCCCCTTGTGGCGAAAGGTCCGTGCGTTTGTATTATATGAGGCCTCCCTTAGCTACAACGTAACTCTCTCCATTAGTTTTTAGGTTTTGCGTAACGTTTTGAAAACATTTTTTGCTCAGCTTTTGCTTATTACTTACCGGGATTCAGTGAGAAATTTAATGTCTGCCACTGCCTCATATTCAGTTGTCTCAGAATAAATGAAGGAAAGCGGACTTCATTTCTGTTCTCCTGGTAGCTGTGTCAATGAGCGGCTGTAACACCGTAAGTGCTCATACATTGTAGCACATTTTGTTGATTGAGTATCGAAATACGTTGATTGGGCTCAGTTATTCATATGATGAGTCATGTAAGACCTAACACCGCTTTTATTTCGTGACGGTTCCACAGAGGGTCAAGGGGCATGTACTTTTCTTTTTTGGTTAAAGTTTTAGAGTTATTATCAGCGGAGATATTGAAGGAAGTACCTTTTTTTAAATGGAACCGCATACTCGTTGTTACTGCAATCTATAGCTCTTTAGAAGACAGTTGCAGTGATACAGTGTTTGTTACTGTTAGCGTTGAAACCTGTAAAAAATTAGAGGAATGTCCTAGAACGTGAAAGCACGGTGGCCAGAATCTGCATTAGCGGTGCAAACACCGCCAAGCAGGGCTCTCATGCTACGCTGTATAAAAATGTCAACACATTTGCCTGTTTACTTATCTGCACTGCACGCCGCTAATTTCTGCTTCAACATTCGTTGAATGCAGATAAGTACAACAATGAGGAGAAGTTGGATATACTGCTTTTATATGATGAATGTAAAACAAGGGCTGTGAAAACAGTGCAGCGGTGTGGGGCTGTCTATCCGGATCGCCAATGTTCGACACACCAGGCAGTTGGATGAATTATTAAGACGCCAGTGCGGACAGGCTGCTTGAACGTCAAAAAGAGGACAAGAAAGAAGACTGCAACTGACAGAGAGCACGAAGGAACTGTTCTGGCTACGCTGCTAATGAATCTGCACAGTAGTACGAGACATATAACAAGGAATGTGAAAACACCAAGACGAGTGTCGTTGGCATCCTGTATCGTACAGAATTTTGTCGGTTTTTCCTTTCAGAAACTGAGAACGACCCTATGTTTTTACAACGTGTGCTCTTTCCGATGAAGTAACGTTTACTAACCATGTGGTGTCACAGCCAGACACCACACGTCCTAGGTGGTAGCTTAAATCGGCCGCGGTCCTGTAGTACATGTCGGACCCGCGTGTCGCCACTGTGTGATCGCAAACCTAGCGCCACCACAAGGCAGGTCTCGAGAGACTGACTTGAACTCAGCCCAGTTGTACGGACGACAGAGCTAGCGACTAGACGTACGAAGCCTTTCTCTCTCATTAGCCGAGAGACAGAATAGCCTTCAGCTAAGTTAATGGCTACGAACTAGCAAGGCGCCATTAGCCTTACAGTGATTGTAATTAGAGTCTCACTTGTGTTCACCATAGAGATGTACAAGAAGAAATTAAAGATAAGTATATGAGAAACTCCGTTCTTTTCTTCATAGCATTAATTACGTATCCTGTTCCAGTACTTCACGCCCGTCTACGTTAGTCTCGCGTGCCTTTAAGCCACCTCTAACTACAAGGTGTTGGCTCAGCTGCCGACACATCAAACCACACTAATGTAAATTGGCATAAAATCACTAGTGGGGAGCCGAAAATCCACACTGGCTTCGTCAGGTGCAACAGCAATGGCCGTGAAGCGTAAACGTATGGTGTGGCATCATAGGAAATTACATTGTGAGACATTACTTCGTCTCAGGCGTTCTAAACGTACATTCGTACGTACAAATTCTGATGAACATTCTGCCGGTTGTTCTAGAAGAGATACCACTGAATATTGGGCAAAACGACTGTAATCCAGCTCACTCACCCCGTGTTGCAACACAGCTAATGAGTGATAACTTTCCTGGACTTTGAGGAGGAAAGTATACTGTTATCAAATGGCCTGCGAGGTCCCCCGATTTGACTCCTCTTGATTTCTTTCTTTGGGGAGGACTCAAAGATGCAGTCTTTGAGGAAGCTCCAATTAGCCTGACGTTACGTGTCGTCGATTCGCCAGTGCATTCTCTACCGTATCGTTCACTGTAATTACATCTGTTCATTGTTATTTCGAAGGCGGTTCCAAATGGACGTTTCAAGCCATTGTCAACAGTCTGAACACATGCTTAAATAAAGGCTAAACTCATTTTTTTGAAAGACAAAATTTATGTTATATATATGATTTGGATGGTTACCGAATCTTGGTTAGCAGTTTGTTTACTTCATTTCGTGTGTACCAAATTCCATTGTAATGTCAAATAAGTCGACAGCGTGTATTGTACGTAGCTGTGAACACTGTCATTAAGCGCTTACGTTCAACATGAAACGGCGTTTCCTTACGAAGAGTATTTATTTTGCGGTGAATGGGTTGTCACCAAAGTATTTTTAATAAATTGTTTAGCTCAATGAATGCATCCCACATGGTACAATTTAAAGCAGTGTTGATAGAGACAGTTGTTCGACAGCATGCCTTTTACCTCTAAGAATTAAACAGCCAGGCAAGGGAAAAGATAGGTGAAATCTTCCTACTAACACTGAGATATTTAATACAGTAGTTGCTTTTTGCAGAACATAAGACCTCTTTATTTTTGAAGAATGAACAGTTGATTTCTTTGTTTCAGCTCACGTATATCTGGAAGAAGGACACACAAATGTGAAATAGTTTTACTAACCGCTTTGCGATACGCTAGATTCTAGCCTATGTCACGTTTCCATATTCAAATCCATAGGTGAACCTGCATCTACGTCGTACGTTGTTTCAAAGGGAAATGAAGTTTTATTCTCGTAGCGCTGGCCTGCCTTACGGCATACAACTACGCAGGCAGGTCCGGAACGCCAGTTTGGCAGTGTTTGTACCGCAAATGCTGTTTCCAGGCCACCGTGCTCTCTCATTGTAGAACATTCCTCAGTTATTTTTCTTTCTTTTATTTACGACCGGTTTCAATGTCAGCATTAACGATCGCGATGTCACTGTAAGTGTCTTCTCAAGAGCTATCGAATGAACTTACATAAAAGTGTACGGCTCTATTAAAAAAACGTTCTTTCTTCAATATCACAGTTTACATAAGAGCTAAAACATGAACCATAGAGAAACATACGTGCCCCTCGATCTTCTAACGTTTTCCGAAAGCCGCATTTCGATGTGTGTATGTTGTTGTTGTGGTTTTCAGTCCTGAGACTGGTTTGATGCAGCTCTCCATGCTACTCTATCCTGTGCAAGTTTCTTCGTCTCCCAGTACGTACTGCGGCCTACATCCTTCTGAATCTGCTTAGTGTATTTATCTCTTGATCTCCCTCTACGAATTTTATCCTCCACGCTGCCCTCCAATACTAAACTGGTGATCCCTTGATGCCTCAGAACATGTCCTACCAACCGGTCCCTTCTTCGTGTCAAGTTGTGCCACAAACTCCTCCCCAATCCTATTCAATAGCTCCTCATTAGTTATGTGATCTACCCATCTAATCTTCAGCATTCTTCTGTAGCACCACATTTCGAAAGCTTCTATTCTCTTCTTGTCCAAACTACACTCCTGGAAATTGAAATAAGAACACCGTGAATTCATTGTCCCAGGAAGGGGAAACTTGATTGACACATTCCTGGGGTCAGATACATCACATGATCACACTGACAGAACCACAGGCACATAGACACAGGCAACAGAGCATGCACAATGTCGGCACTAGTACAGTGTATATCCACCTTTCGCAGCAATGCAGGCTGCTATTCTCCCATGGAGACGATCGTAGAGATGCTGGATGTAGTCCTGTGGAACGGCTTGGCATGCCATTTCCACCTGGCGCCTCAGTTGGACCAGCGTTCGTGCTGGACGTGCAGACCGCGTGAGACGACGCTTCATCCAGTCCCAAACATGCTCAATGGGGGACAGATCCGGAGATCTTCCTGGCCAGGGTAGTTGACTTACACCTTCTAGAGCACGTTGGGTGGCACGGGATACATGCGGACGTGCATTGTCCTGTTGCAACAGCAAGTTCCCTTGCCGGTCTAGGAATGGTAGAACGATGGGTTCGATGACGGTTTGGATGTACCGTGCACTATTCAGTGTCCCCTCGACGATCACCAGTGGTGTACGGCCAGTGTAGGAGATCGCTCCCCACACCATGATGCCGGGTATTGGCCCTGTGTGCCTCGGTCGTATGCAGTCCTGATTGTGGCGCTCACCTGCACGGCGCCAAACACGCATACGACCATCATTGGCACCAAGGCAGAAGCGACTCTCATCGCTGAAGACGACACGTCTCCATTCGTCCCTCCATTCACGCCTGTCGCGACACCACTGGAGGCGGGCTGCACGATGTTGTGGCGTGAGCGGAAGACGGCCTAACGGTGTGCGGGACCGTAGCCCAGCTTCATGGAGACGGTTGCGAATGGTCCTCGCCGATATCCCAGGAGCAACAGTGTCCCTAATTTGCTGGGAAGTGGCGGTGCGGTCCCCTACGGCACTGCGTAGGATCCTACGGTCTTGGCGTGCATCCGTGCGTCGCTGCGGTCCGGTCCCAGGTCGACGGGCACGTGCACCTTCCGCCGACCACTGGCGACAACATCGATGTACTGTGGAGACCTCACGCCCCACGTGTTGAGCAATTCGGCGGTACGTCCACCCGGCCTCCCGCATGCCCACTATACGCCCTCGCTCAAAGTCCGTCAACTGCACATACAGTTCACGTCCACGCTGTCGCGGCATGCTACCAGTGTTAAAGACTGCGATGGAGCTCCGTATGCTACGGCAAACTGGCTGACACTGACGGCGGCGGTGCACAAATGCTGCGCAGCGAGCGCCATTCGACGGCCAACACCGCGGTTCCTGGTGTGTCCGCTGTGCCGTGCGTATGATCATTGCTTGTACAGCCCTCTCGCAGTGTCCGGAGCAAGTATGGTGGGTCTGACACACCGGTGTCAATGTGTTCTTTTTTCCATTTCCAGGAGTGTATTTATCGTCCATGTTTCACTTCCATACATGGCTACGCTCCATACAAATACTTTCAGAAACGACTTCCCGCCACTTAAATCTCTCTTCTTGAGTAACGCTTTCCTTGCCATTGCCAGTCTACATTTTATATTCTCTCTACTCCGACCACCATTACTTATATTGCTCCCCAAACAGCAGAACTCCTTTACTACTTTAAGTGTCTCATTTCCTAATCTAATTCCCTCAGCATCGCCCGACTTAATTCGACTACATTCCATTATCCTCGTTTTCCTTTTGTTGATGTTCATCTTATATCCTCGTTTCAAGACACTGTCCATTCCGTTCAACTGCCTTCCAAGTCCTTTGCTGTCTCTGACAGAATTACAATGTCATTGGCGAACCTTAAAGTTTTTATTTCGTCTCCATTCCCAACTACTGCTTCCCTTTCATGCCCCTCGACTCTTATTACTGTCATCTGGTTTCTGTACAAATTGTAAATAGCCTTCCGCTCCCTGTATTTTACCCCTGCCACCTTCAGAATTTGAAAGAGAGTATTCCAGACAACATTGTCAAAAGCTTTCCTCAAGTCTACAAATGCTAGAAACGTAGGTTTGCCTTTTCTTAATCTAGCTTCTAAGATAAGTCGTAGGGTCATTATTGCCTCACGTGTTCCCATATTTCTACGGAATCCTAAATGATCTTCCCCGATGCCCGCTTCTACCAGTTTTTCCATTCGTCTGTAATGAATTCGCGTTAGTATTTTGCAGCCGTGACTTATTAAACTGATAGTTCGGCAATTTTCACATCTGTAAACGCCTGCTTTCTTTGGGATTGGAATTATTACATTCTTCTTGACATCTGAGGGTATTTCGCCTGTCTCATACATCTTGCTCACCAGATGGTAGAGTTTTGTCAGGTCTGGCTCTCCCAAGGCTATCAGTAGTTCTAATGGAATGTTGTCTACTCCTAGGGCTTTGTTTCGACTTAGGTCTTTCAGTGCTCTATCAAACTCTTCACGCAGTATCGTATCTCCCATTTCATCTCATCTACATCCTCTTCCCTTTCTATAACATTGCCCTCAAGTACATCGCCCTTATATAGTCCCTCTATATACTCCTTCCACCTTTCTGTTTTCCCTTCTTTGCTTAGAAGTGAGTTTCTATCTGAGTTCTTGATATTCATACAAGTGGTTCTCTTTTCTCCAAAGGTCTCTTTAATTTTTCTGTAGGCAGTATCTATCTTACCCCTAGTGAGATAATTCTTACATTTGTCCTCTAGCCATGCCTGCTTAGCCATTTTGCACTCCCTGTCGATCTCATTTTTGAGACTTTGTATTCCTTTTTGCCTGTTTCATTTACTGCATTTTTATATTTTCTCCTTTCATCAATTAAATTCAGTATTTCTTCTGTCACTCAAGGATTTCTACTAGCCCTCGTCTTTTTACCTACTTGATCCTCTGCTTTCACTACTTCGTCCCTCAGAGCTACCCATTCTTCTTCTACTGTATTTCTTTCCCCTATTCTTGTCAATTGTTCCCTTATGCTCTCCCTGAAACTCTGTACAAACTCTGGTTAGTTTATCCAGGCCCCATCGCCTTCAATTCCCACCTTTTTGCAGTTTCTTCAGTTTTATCGATATGTGTAACTGTTCACGAAATGAAAGGGGTGTTATGTCTTATGTGACTCACCCCATATATTCAGAAACAGGTAGAGAAGCTGCGAAAATTCAACAAAGCAACCAAAAGGTTTCTTCCGCCAATGTGAGTCGCAACAGCAGCACAAAAAATTTATGTGAGAGGTTGTTGGTACTATGTGTCAAAAATATAATGTAAGAAAGAACCCACTTAACTGTAAGTACTCTAATGACCATTGAAACCAACGAATACTCATCACGAAGGTGTAACTTGATTAATTACGTCGAAATTCGTGCGTCGTTACGTTGTACTGTTCTCTGCTTCTGTTGAAAAACTTGCAAAAAATATACAAAAGTCTTGTTTGATATGCACATAGTACAGACCTGGAGAACACCATGTCGATTAAATATTGCCACATGGCGGTACATGCTCTAAAATAAGGAATCTGTTTACAAAAAAAAAGTTAAAGATAAATTTCACACACAAACAAGAAACTTCATTACCTAGCAATTCGTAACTTGCGGAATAACCACCTTGCCAGACGGAAGGTAGGGCCTATACAAACTCAGTTGCCCTTATTAGCTGTTTTCAAAATAAAACTGATCAGCAGGTAAGGTTGGAAGTGCAGCGAAATCGGACAGCAGAAGAGCAATTTGGGAGTTCCTTCCTCACATGCAAGCCACCGCTCAAGGGTTTTCGACTAGCAAGGGTAGACATTTAGGAATTCTGTACGAAGACTGGTAGGTGTGAATTCACAGCGTCGACCGTTAACTGGGTGAGATTCCAAACTGGGCCCACGAGTGATGGAGATGACGCGATGGGATATTCACCACCGTGAGGGACAGAGAGGCGGAAAACGATCAAGACATCCAGAGGGAGTTGCCTAGGAGATTCAGTGAGAGAGATGAGTATCAGAGATGGAACAGTGGGCAGTAAGCAAAAGCAGAGAGGAATGAAGATCACTCAGGTGCATCATTCAGTCAGGTGGATCAATGAGGAATCAGGCTAAGTGGTTTGCAAGCTCCTTCACACGAAATGTTTGTTCTTTGCTTTCCGGAGGCGTCTAAGCGTATTGTCGAATCAGTTTTCAGACTTTGAGTTAGATGCACTATTTCCTTCTAAAATCACAGCTTCCACAAATCACATCGACACCATTTCTGCGAGTTAATTGCAGTTCACAACATATACTGTGTGCGACAGCAACCCGGAAAGGGGTTACGCCGGGTGTGCGGTAACAGGAATAAGAATTTAATCTGCCCAATATACATAAACGATCTATCTAATACGATCAGCAGCACTATAAAGGTGTCTCCGTTGCTGATGTTACATACAGGAAGATATAGTCGTTGGACGATTGCAAGGAACTGCGGAAAGTTTGGATAAAATTTTCAGTTGGTGCAATAAATAGAAGGTCTCTTTACATATGGATAAATGTAAGATAATACCTCCAACAAACAGAACCTCATATTACATTGTTACATAATTAGTGATGAGCATCATGGCAAGTAACATCGCGTTGATATTTATGGGTAATACTAAGGTGGGATATGAAATGGGTTGACGAGAGAAAATCATTATTAGGAGAAACGAAAGTAAACCAGATCTTTTTGGAAGAATTACGGGAAAATTCAACGCCTCTGTAAACGAAATCGCATACAAGAGGCTGGTGCGACGACTTCTGCAGTACTGTTCCAGTGTTTGGAGTCTAGACGTGGCAGTAGGTATGGACTCAATTCTGAAACACACTACTAGGATCACAACACACCGGTTGAGGTCACGTGAAAATGTAACAGATATGTTCGGCAAATTTAAACGGGTACACTTCCAAGAATGAGGCCGAAGTTGTCTCGAAAGCTTGTTGAATAAATTTAGAGAAGGCTGTTCGACCATTACGCTGCCAACGTCGTCAGAAACACATACAGATATCGAAAAAGAGATGAGTACAAAGGTTACATACGGTTATTTCTCCCCTCACTCAGTTTCTTTTTATTCATCAATATTCTGAGTGGTTCGACGCGGTCGGTCTGCCATGAATTCCTCTTTTGGGGCAACCTCTTTCTCTCAGAGTAGTACTTGCACCCACGTCCTCAATTATTTCTTCGATGAATTTCTGTTTATGCCTTCCCGTAGAGCCTTTACTCTGTTTCTTTAGTAAAATGGAAGTCAATTCTGATGTTTTAACACAAGTCCTACCATACCGCCCCAGTTTCTTGCCAGTGTTTTACGTATGTTCCTTCCTACGTCGATGTTACAAATAATCTAATTACTTTAAGCCCACCTGTTCCACAAGGTGTAGCGGAGCGAGGTCTGAGTAATTTAAATGCAGAATGAGAACTGAAAAGCGTATTAATCAAACAAATTCATTTTGTTAATTTTTTTAAGGAACAAAACTTATATGCCAAGAAACAGAGTAACTCAATTTACATAGATACTATAATACAGTGGGTAGCACTGGAAGGTATTTACACGGAGGACTGTCCACAGGATAAAAACCATCAGTACTTAAGCTCCATACTGACCACTCAGAGATTGTACCAGAAAATTGTTATCACACTAACTTTTACATATGGTTATCAACTTCTTTCCAGCCCTGTCCCACATGCGGATATTATAACCCAGCCCGACTCGAAGTTAACTCTTCAGAATACATTAACAAGTCCACAAATCATACTTCACAAAATAATTACTTGTATTATATACTGGAGAGTATGCCTTAGATCGAGGTTCAGCATTTAACAAGTATTCATTAAAATAACTTAAAATAACATATCAGTAAATTATTATCATGAGTGTCGCCATCTACATTCTAAAACACCAAGGCAACCTAGGAGATGTAAAATAACATATAACACCGAGTTACTAACCACTAAAAGATACTTGATATCGTGCCAGCTGTGTTCTTATGTACGGTGGCATGGAGTGATGTGTTAATGAATTAGGGACCTCAATCTGTTTTTCTGATCATAAATAGGCAAAGATGGGACTTCAGTACATTTGACTATTGATCCCTTTTGTCTTTTTATCACATCCACTGATGAAGGTCTCATATCACATAAGTGCCATGGCCACACTATGATAAATTAAGTTAGGAGCAATTTGAGTTCTGAAAACAAGAAAAACTGTTTCTTTACTCTGACGCAAAGGAAAAAAGCAGTACAGCATAGCCTTAATGAGATGAACCAAAATTTAGCGTTATCTCCCATTGACGGACCTATCTGAAATTGACCTGGGAGGCTCGAAGTAAAAGACTGAATTTAAACCTCTGGATTTATTAGAGTTACTTTTCAAATGGAGAAAGTTTAACTGCTTAATAAGTAATGTTCTTAAATGCTGCGGTTCCATATGAAATGCAGACTTGACAGCAGACACAGTGATCAGTGTGGGGGTGCCTCTATAGGAACGAGGGACGGATTTTATAAGCTTGTGTGTGATCCAACATGCTGCAACCGAGACAAACATTGATGATACCAAAGAACAAGAGAGAAAGTTGTTGTTGCGCATTCACAGAAGTTCTTGGTGCCGGTAAACTCAAAACTTCATTAACCGATTTGCGCTGGACAAGAGCAGGGCGACAGGTGAAACAGATGCTAATTACACTCATTGAAACAAGAGAACGAACACATTGCTCAACCTAGAACAGGGCAGTGTAAAGAACGTACCTACTAAAGCATGTGCCAAGAACTCCAGGAATTCGACAAGAGTTTGATGCACAGAACGGGGAATACTAATCAGCTCTGATCACACACTGACTGACGGAGCGCCAGCTAGCACTTGCCTTACATCTCACCATGATTGGCTGGCGGTACAGCTGCACAGTGTGTCACCACGAGCCAATAGCATTTCTAACGCATCCAGCGTATAGTTCCTCCCATCTTCAACTGTCTCATTCGCTCCAGTACATTCACTAGATGAAACATGTTTTGGCCCACGTTCTGACCAATTAAAGCTCCAGGTTCCAGGAGCAACACGATGGATCAATCAGCTTGCGACAAAAGCGCATGCTATGGATTCGTTGATCGCTTGTTTTAACAGAGAGACTCTCTCGAAAGATCTCGATCCTTCCATCTCAAACTTCCAGCAACCAATGGAAACGCACGCCCACGAATTCGGCGGGACTGATCGTTCCGCCTGTGTGCCCCACGTCACGTGCGCCAAGACAGAGAGGGCTAGCGTCTTTTAGCACCACCTCCCTCCCTATTCTTCGATTTCAGCGCCCCGCCCTCTTCCCACTTTATTGTCCTGTTTATTCCAACGATTCAGCTGTCAGTTTCTGAACTTGGAGAGAGCAGAAAATTCGCTTTAGCCCACAGCTGAACTAACAGAATGGATTTCATTCTAGACACGGAGTGTTTATAAAATAAAATCTGTTGATCGCAAAGGATTAAAATAAAGGGCATACCCCACACTTCTTGTAGGCGTTAGCCCGAGTAGAAAATGATAAAGATGGCACATGAAAATGGCAAAATACCGTATCTAATTTCTACACTCTAATTACAGATGTGGTCAAATAAATGGATGTCTTTCATCGTCTTAAAATATAATGCAAAGGTTTTTGCATCACACTCCGTGGCTCCACTATGGTCAAGAGTACTGAATCAGTTTAATACAGCAAACACCACGGTAGAGCCTAAATCAAGATACCGCTTCTTACATTGAGCCGTACAAAATTAACGCCCATCACCCACAGAGGTAACAATTTGATGAACACGTGCCCCACTGCGTAGTTATTTATGCCTGTAACAACCTCTACAAGACAGAGGCGCCGCCTGCAAGCTTTGACCAAACTTCCATGTTTAATTCGCACCGCGCGAGGTCGGAAGGGAAAGCACAAAACAGGCAGTATGAAATCCACAACTTCGGAGAGAGAATGCACTCAAACACAGGTTAAGAAAGCTGTTATAGGTAACAGAAGACACTACCACTTCTATTTACTACTCCTTCGAATGTCACTTATGTATTCAAAAAACGTTTTTTTTCTCCTGGAAGTTCAGCTGTACTCCAATAATACTCCAAACTATCGCAGATAATGTCAATTCATACAGTGCTAGATGCAAATCCGGATTCTAATACAAACGCAAGCCAACATCGTGCTCCCGAAAACCTGGCCAAGGGTCACAACACCGCCGCTTCCCGTAGATCCGCCCACTAACATCAGCCGACAGTTTACAAACACGGGCGCCGTCTTCCTTGTGATGGGCTCACAATAGACTCTCCACCTCGGCCACTCTTCCAACAGCTAACGTTTACAGGTGGGCCACCGCATGGAGACACAGATCCACATGACAAATCTAATGAATCACCAAACGGCACACGCTTATTGTTCAGCATCCCTTATAACATCACATCTCGAACGCTTCGATTATCTTCTTTTGTGGTTTCACCACAGTCCATCATTCACTACATACGGGGAGCGTTCAATGAGTAATGCAACACATTTCTTTTCTTGGCTATTTTCAGCTGAATAAATTCGAAGTTTGTTTTGGGTCATCTGGCCGCACATGGGGTCTGGACCCCCCACCGTCCTCCACACCCATAAATCCCTCATCCGCCCTATCGTCTGTTATGCCCATCCCGCCTGGATCGCCGCCCCTCCTACCTTCTACAAATCCCTTCAAATCCTGGAAACGCTCCTGCCGGCCGAAGTGGCCGTGCGGTTAAAGGCGCTGCAGTCTGGAACCGCAAGACCGCTACGGTCGCAGGTTCGAATCCTGCCTCGGGCATGGATGTTTGTGATGTCCTTAGGTTAGTTAGGTTTAACTAGTTCTAAGTTCTAGGGGACTAATAACCTCAGCAGTTGAGTCCCATAGTGCTCAGAGCCATTTGAACCATTTTGAACCTGGAAACGCTCCGCCTCACCTATCGCATCCGCCTCCCCTCCCCCACGGGGATCCCCTATGACGTAATTCCGTTCCCACACCTCCACTTATTCCTCAAACGGATACGGATCCTTTACACTTCCTGCAGACTTGATCCCTCTCACCCGCTTGTCTCTCCCATCCTTTCCCACTTCCCACCCTGGTCCACTGCTACGCATGTACTCCCACATGCCACCACCCACTCTCCATCTCCCCACACTCCGTATCATTGCCCAAGGTGGCTTCCACCAACTCCCCCTCCCTGACGATGCCCTTATCCCCTCCATCTACCCCTCCTACGAACTCTGATCCTCCCCTTCCTCCTCCTGCGATTTTCCTCCAGGGCACCCTCTTTTTCTCACTCTTCCTTCCTCCTTCCCCTCCCCCAGGGCTTCCATAACCCCCCTACCCTCTCCCCCCTCCCTTCTCCTCTTCCACTGGCGTCAACACCCTCCCCCTCTCCCTCCTACCGGCACCTCGTCCCTTTGGCAGGTCCCCGGCTTTTTCGCGTGAACAGTGCATCTTCGTGCGCCGGAGACCGTCGCCAGTGATCGTGTGTTTCTTCGCGTCAGTGCTTCAGTGTCTCTCCGTTTGTGCTCCTCCGTTAACGTGTGTAAACTCTGTTTGCCCAGTTTGTGTACAGTGATGAACGTTTTTATCAAAACAGTGCGCCAGTGAAAGGCATCATTTATTTTACTATGTATGTCTCCCGTTTCTATCCACCATGTTTGTTTGTTTTACTGTCTTCTATCTTCCTGTATGTGTTCACTGTGGCCGAAGAGCGGCGTAGATTGACCGCTGCCGGCCTACCTTTATTTTAAAGGTACTAAAATAACAATAAAGAAAAAAAATGGGTCATCGTGGAATATACCGCTTCAGCCCCTACAGTTTCATGAAGTAGGTGGCGGCGCTATACGTAACCTTCAAAACGGCGTCTGCGGCGGAGGTTCGACACAAACAGGTAAAAACCAGAGCGTCACAGATACTCAGGCGTTTTACAGATACTTGGCAGCGACCAAAAGCAAGGTGAGTCTTGAGCGAGGTATCTGTCATCATCACAAAATTTCATTGGGCTGCTCTTCCTCATTCGCTCTACAGCACAGGTCTCGCACCTTCCATTTCTTTGGCCACATCCACTCCTCAGCAAGCAGTACATGGATGGTGGGGAGGTTACTGAGGAAACAAGACGTTGGCTCCGACATCGAGTGGTACCATGCGGGCATACAGACCCTCTATGGAAGGTGACGGAAGACCGCTGCATTGAACGGAGATGATTTTGAAAAACATGGATTTATAGCCAAAATAATGGGGAGTAGTATGGTGTATTGGAATCCTGAGTAAAACCAACGCGTGTATTAAAAAAAAATTGCATTACCTATTGAACTCCATCGTACTCCAAACGCACACTCTAAGACCGATGTTCGACACTAGCAGACTTCTACTGACCTGGAAGGCCTTCTTTTCCTGAGGCAGCCTGCTTTTCGTGTCCTTCTTGCTTCATATGTCATGTGTTATTTTGATTCTGCCGGCCGGATTGGCCGTGCGGTTCTAGGCGCTACAGTCTGGAGCCGAGCGACCGCTAAAGTCGCAGGTTCGAATCCTGCCTTGGACATGGATGTGTGTGATATCCTTAGGTTAGTTAGGTTTAATTAGTTCTAAGTTCTAGGCGACTGATGACTTGAGACGTTAAGTCGCATAGTGCTCAGAGCCATTTGAATCATTTTTTTTATTCCAAGCTTGCAGAATTTCTTAACTTTTACGACTTAGAGGTCCTCAATACTGATGTTAAGTTTACCGATACTCTCCATTACGCTACTCCTCTTTATTTTCGCCTTTATTCGATTTATTCTCAGTCCACATTCTACACTCATAGACTGTTCGTTCCATTCAACACGTCCTGCAATTTTTCTTCACTTTTGCTGAGGATAGCAATGTTACCAGCGAATCTCATCATTAATGTCCTCTCATCCTGAATTTCAAGCACAATCTTTAACCTCCCTTTTGTTTCTGTCATCGCTTTTCGATGTACAGATTTAACAGTAAATGCGAAAGACTCCAACAGCGTGCTACACACTATTTAATCGGAGCAAATCGTTCATTATCCTTCACTATTATTGTTACCTGTTGGTTCTTGTACATATTTGTACTACCCGTTTTTCCCTACAGATTACTCCTATTTTTCACAAAATTTCGAACATCTTGCATATTTTACTTTGTCGAAGGCTTTTTTTAGCTCGACGAATTCTATGATCTTGTTCTGATTTTTTATTAAGTCTTTCTTCAGTTATCAATCGCTACGACACGTCCGGCTCCCTGGTGCCCTTACCTTTCCAAAAGCCTCATCAATAAGCGAATGGTACAGGAAAGGAAATAATACTGCTGCAACACGCCTTCCGCTACGAGGTGTACACACTCTATGATAAAATAAAGAGAAAGGAAAAGAAACAGAGAAAGAAAGAAAACGACGCACCACTAAGGAATGATCCGAATGGAACGGAAATCGGTAGATATAATGTACATGTAGCGACAAACAAATGATTACAATGACAGAAATATCTACGTCTTCATCTACATACGTACTCCACAATCCACCATACAGTGCGTGGCGGAGGCTACTCCGTGCCACAACTAGCATATTCTCTCCCTGTTCCACTCCCAAACAGAACGAGGGAAAAATGACTGCCTATATGCCTCTGTACGAGCCCTAATCTCTCTTATCATATCTTTGTGGTCTTTCCGCGAAAAAGTTAGCGGCAGTAAAATTGTACTGCAGTCAGCCTCAAATGCTGGTTCTCTAAATTTCCTCAGTAGCGATTCAGGAAAAGAATACCTCCTTTCCTCTAGAGACTCCCACCCGAGTTTCTGAAGCATTTCCGTAACACTCGCGTGATGATCAAACCCACCAGTAACAAATCTAGCAGAACGCCTCTGAATTGCTTCTATGTCCTCCCTCAATCCGGCCTGATAGGGATCCCAAACGCACGAGCAGCACTCAAGAATAGGTCTTATTAGTGTTTCATAAACGGTCTCCTTTACAGATGAACCCCATCTTCCCAAAATTCTATCCGCCTTCCCCACAACTGCCATTACATGCTTGTCCCACATCATATCGCTCTGCTATGTTACGCCCAAATATTTAATCGACGTGACTGTGTCAAGCGCTACACTACTAATGGAGTATTCAAACATTACAGGATTCTTTTTCCTATTCATCTGCATTAATTTACATTTATCTGTATTTAGAGTTAGCTGCCATTCTTTACACCAATCACAAATCTTGACCAAATCATCTTGTATCCTCCTAAAGTCACCCAACGACGACACCTTCCCGTACACCACAGCATTATCAGCAAACAGCCGCACATTGCTATCCACCTATCCAAAAGATCATTTATGTAGATAGAAAACAACATCGGACCTACCACACTTCCCTGGGGCAGTCCAGATTATACCCTCACCTCCGATGAACACTCACCATCGAGGACAACGTACTGGGTTCTATTTAATCATACCTTCAAGGAAATGAGATTCGTAAATTGAGCAAGTCCGTAACGTATGGGTCCACCTCTGACACTTACGCAAGCAGTTATTCGGCTTGACACTGACTTATTCAGTTGTTTGATGTGCTCCTTAGGAATATTGTACCAAATTCTGTCCAACTGGTGCGTTATATGGTCACTCTCCGGAGATGGAGGATGCTGCTCATAATGCTCCAAATGTTCTCAATTAGGGAGAGATCCGGTGGCCTTGCTGGCCAGCAATAGAGTCTCTCGACGTGGCGGGAGGACATTATCTTGCTGAAATATAAGTCCAGGATGGTTTACCATGAGTTACAATAAAATGGAACATATAATGTCCCCGACCTATCGCTGTACTGTAAGGGTGCCGCAGAGGACAACTGACGTATCTTGAGACGCCCCGGATAGTGGTCGGATACCAGACCGAGCCCGGCAACCAGATGTGATGGTCTGGGACGCCATTTCTTTTCGTAGCAGGATAACTTCGGTTGTCATCCGTGGCACCCTGACAGCACAGCTGTACGTCGATAGTATTCTACGCCCGGTTTTTTGTCCTTCGTGGCAAGCAACCCTGGGCTTACATTTCACCAAGAATATGCCTGTTTTCCTTGTCTTCATGCTTTGCCAACCCTAACTTGGCAGCAATGTCTTCGGATCTCTCCCCAATTGAGAACGTTTGGAGCATTCTGAGCAGAGCCGTCCAACCATCTAATGCACCAGTTAGACAGAATGCGTGTGAAATCTTATGGGACTTAACTGCTAAGGTCATCAGTCCCTAAGCTTACACAAATTATCCTAAGGACAAACACGCGCACCCGTGCCCTAGGGAGGACTCGAACCTCCGCCGGGACCAGCCGCACAGTCCATGACTGCAGCGCCTTAGACCGCACGGCTAATCGTGTGCGGCAGTTAGACAGAATTTGGCACGATATTTATCTAGAGGACGTCCAGTAGTTCTCTCAATCAGTTCCAAGGCGAATAATTGCTTGCATAAGGGCCAGAGGTGAAACAACGAGTTAATGACTTGTTCAATTTGGGAAGCTCTTTCTCTTGAATAAATCATCCAGTTCTTCTGAAACGGCAGTCATTTCCTTGTCTGTACATGTATATAAGATGTATCGATTTCAGTTCCATTGGATAATTCCCTCTTGGTTCGTTGTTGTTTTATGTTTGTAGATGTAGGGGACGCCTTTACTGGATAGATGTAGGCGACGCCTTTACCAGATAGGAACGAAACTACTCCGGATGACCATCCTGTCGACGGGGAAGTTAAATTCGGTTCGGTGCAGAGGCACGCGATGAGCTGGAAGTATGAGCACCGTAAAGCACACAGAGGGGGCAGGCGCAGCCAGTACACCGGCAGCACGTGACAGCTTTGTAGTCAGGCCGGGCTGCACGGCGCACAGCAGTTATTTGACGGAAGCTCCGCAACAGCAGCCGCCGGTGAGTCGGGCCGCTGCTGCATGCGGGCGAGTGCGCGTCCACGCTGTCCCGTAAACGCTATTAGCCTGACATCGGCGGCCGGCGTGGCTAGCCAGGTATTACCTTGCGAGCAGCGCTCTGGCCGGAGCATCGCATCGGCGCACGTAATTGCTGGCAGGTATCAAAGGGCGAGGCGCGCCGCCGCCCTCTGCAATGCAGATTGCCGGGTCAGCCACCTCCCCCGCCTCTCCACCCCTCCTCCTCCTTCGCGGCCCTCCCTCCGGCCCGACTTGCCGCGAAACTTAGCAGATTGAGTTAATTGTGGGCTGGGACGCGGGGCTCCTCCAGATTACGCCTCGGAGCCGGCCGCTCGCCGCAGCTATCCGTGGGCCATTCTCGCCGCAGCCGCCCTCTGGACCTCATTACGCCGGCGCTATCATTACTCTGCACTCGTCTGCTGCCGGATACCGCTGTTCGCTACAGACGGGCCGGTCGCTCTTTACCGTCTCCGGACTGGTCAACGACCTGAGCAGTCGAGCACTGACGGCCGAGCTACTCAACGAGACGTGTCAGGGCAGCGGCTCCGGCAGCCGCGTCTTATGCACACAAACAGTGAAGTATGTTTACGTAGCTGAAATATCATCGTAACAAATTGCAGTGCCGAATATTAACATTACAGCATGAGGATGGACAGCAAACAACGACATTTTACTTATTTTACGTATGTAGATCTTGGTTCCAAAAGGTACCAAATCCATATGCTTGAACAGAGCAGGCAAATACCCTGTAGCCACAATAGTTCTCGTACGCAAATCATAGTTGATGTACTATTTGACTGGGAGTCACTGATACGCCTTTTAGAAAAAAATTACGGTATCCCTCATTGTTATTGTCCAGTTATTAGGAACTTAATTGCCGATTTTGTACTTGCTGTTGTAAAAATTCTTTTATAGGTGTAAAAATTATACTGCATGAACAAATAACACCCTCCTCCCAAAATAAATTCCACATCCTACACACAGTTAATTATGAAGCAGGTACTTTACTAACTGTGTAGTTCTCGTACGCAAATATTAGTTGATATACTATTTGACGGGGATTGACTGATACGCCTTTTAGAAAAAAAATTAAGGTATACCTCATTGTTACTGTCCAGTTATTAGGAACTTAATTGTCGATTTTGTACTTGCTGTTGTAAAAATTGTTTTAAAGGTGTACAAATTGTACTTCATGAACAAATAACACCCTCCTCCCAAAATAAATTACACATCCTAGATACAGTTAATTCTGAAGCAGGTACTTTATTAACTGTGTATTTTTTCTGTTTCTGCATTTAAAACCTGTTATGTGAGCCATAATTTCAGCCTATAGTTTCTGGATAATATCACCAAGTCTTCCACCACCTCTTGTTCCAGAACCGCTGCCCCACTGTCCGTGTTTTCATCAGCTGCACGCTACAAGATGGACCTTCCCCTGAAGAGCGGTTAGTGTCCTGTAGCTCATAATTTTCTTTTTGCTTGCACATTCTTTCTTACCTTGATCAGGCTTCCTTCTTTTAGAATTTCACATCAATATAAAGTTTTTCTGTGGTGTTCGACTATGTTATTTTCACGTATCATGTCATCTTATGACACACACAATCCTTTGCAAGAATCGTCATTATATTTACACGTAATTTGAGGTTTTGAACTTGCAGGAAATCTGTGTTTTTCGTGTTTCAGAACACTCCGTTTCCACACAAATTGGTGTCCAAAATTAAAGCAACCAAAGGAAATTTTGCAAGGTTGCGTTTATTTAGCACAAAACAGTATAAACAGGAGATACTAAAGCAGAAACAGTGTAAAGAATACAGAAGGTAAACAACTGCGAGGTGCATAACGGTAGACAAAACTATTCTTCGTTTTTTCCAACTTAACGGATTTGCACACACATTCCGACAATTGCTTAATGTGCTCAGTATGAGGTGCGACCACCTCTGAGAGCAATATAGGCTTGGCAACGACGGGAATGCTGTGAACGATGTCATCGGTCTCACGTTGAGGCAGTGACGCCCATTCTTCCTGCAGAGCTGCTCGCTGTCTTGGAGAGCGGTCGGTGGATGCTGACGTGATGCAGGCCGTCTCCCAAGTGCGTCGCAGACAAGCTCTACTGCATACAAAGTGGAAGAGCGAGCAGGCTACGCCATGCGTGCAATATCTTCCGTATCCAACAAACACCAACTACCCGTGCTCTATGAGGTCAAGCATTATCATCCATCAGTACGACGTCTGGGCACACAGCACCTAGAAACAACCGAAAATGGGGTCCCGAGATCTCGATACTACACCTAACAACAGTTAAACCTTGCCGATTCACCCGTTCAATTTCATTAAGAGGGGGTCGGGTGTTAAATATAATTCCTGCCCACACCATCAGCGATCCTCCTCGATCTCGGTCTCTTTCCACAATGTTTGGGTGCCGAAATCGTGTTCCACGTTCCCTCCAGATGCAAATCCATCGAAGATCACTCTCCAGACTTTCAGAACCCATCGGGGAAAACAGCATTGGCCCACAGTTCGACCGTCCAGGTGGCTAGTTGATGACTCACTCTAGACGTTCCCTTCTGTTCAAATGGTTCAAATGGCTCTGAGCACTATGGGACTTAACATCTGATGTAATCAGTCCCCTAGAACTTAGAACTACTTAAACCTATCTAACCTAGGGAACAGCACACACATCCATGCCCGAGGCAGGATTCGAACCTGCGACCGTAGCGGTCGCGCAGTTCCAGTCTGAAGCGCCTAGAACCGCTCGGCCACAACGGCGTTCAGAGATAGACATACAGCATGTCTCCAACAATAAAAGCCTCACTGCTGAAGCCTTCTGTACACCGTCTGCCTCGATAAACACGTGCAGTGGATGCTGCGAGCTCACATAGCAAATTCTGTGCAGTACTAAGGCGGTACTGTCGTGCCTTTGCGACCAAATAACGGTCCTCTCTTCGGAAGTCACACGTGTTCGGACCTGTCCTGGTCTTTGGTGTACAGTTTCGGTCTCTATAAACTGTCTCCACATCCGAAAACCAACAGAACGATTCGAATTAAGCCATTGGGCCTGCTTCCTTTTCTTCCATGCCCTCTACTGCAGAGAATCTAGTAGGCATCTTTTCTGTGCCATACTGAACCGTCTATGACGATGTGCACAGTGATTACGGATGTGGGGCTACCCGGCAAACACTACCTCGTTTCATACTTGCCCTGACTTTTCTGTGAATTCAGGCACATCGGCACGTTCATCGGACATGTCAGAATTCCTTTTTAAGCATTCACCATGAACAAACATAACGGTAAACACAAGAATATTATATGAAATGACACAATAACAAACTGAAGTTGGCTCGCTGCGTTTGTGACGTCACAGCAGTCTGTCAGATTAGTGCAAGAGGATTTGGTATTATTGCTATGAAAGTTAAAAGGGATTTTGTATGTTTAGCGTAAAATACTGGATTTAATTATCTCTGTATGTAAGATAGATACTGCCTACAGGAAAATTAAAGACGCCTTTGGAGAAAAGAGAACCACTTGTATAAATATCAAGAGCTCAGATCGAAACCCAGTTCTAAGCAAAGAAGGGGAAGCATAAAGGTGGAAGGAGTATATAGAGGGTCGATACAAGGGCGATGTACTTGAGGATAATATTATGGAAATGGAACAGGATGTAGATGAAGATGAAATGGGAGATACGATACTGCGTGAAGAGTTTGACAGAGCACTGAAAGACCTGAGTCGAAACAAGGCCCCGGGAGTAGACAACATTCCATTAGAACTACTGACGGCCTTGGGAGAGCCAGTCCCGACAAAACTCTACCATCTGGTGAACAAGATGTATGAGACAGGCGAAATACCCTCAGACTTCAAGAAGAACATAATAATTACAATCCCCAAGAAAGCTGGTGCTGACAGATGTGAAAATTACCGAACTATCAGTTTCATAAGTCACGGACGGAAAATACTAACGCGAATTCTTTACAGACGAAGGGAAAAACTGGTAGAAGCCGACCTCGGGGAAGATCAGTTTGGATTCCGTAGAAATATTGGAACACGTGAGGCAATACTAACCCTACGACGTATCTTAAAAGCTAGATTAAAGAAAGGCAAACCTACGTTTCCAGCATTATTAGACTTAGAGGAAGCTTCTGACAATGTTGACTGGAATACTCTCTTTCAAATTCTGATGGTGGCAGGGGTAAAATACAGTGAACGAAAGGCTATTTACAATTTGTACAGAAACCAGATGGCAGTTATAAGAGTGGAGGGACACGAAAGGGAAGCAGTGGTTGGGAGGGAAGTGAGACAGGGTTGTAGCCTCTCCCCGATGTTATTCAAACTGTATATTGAGCAAGCAGTGAAGGAAACAAAAGAAAAATTCCGAGTAGGTATTAAAATCATTGGAGAAGAAATAAAAACTTTGAGGTTCACTGATGACATTGTAATTGTGTCAGAGACAGCAAAGCACTTGGAAGAGCAATTGAACGGAATGGACAGTATCTTGAAAGGAGGATATAAGATGAACATCAACAAAAGCAAAACGAGGATAATGGAATGTAGTCGAATGAAGTCGGACGATGCTGAGGGAATTAGATTAGGAAATGAGACACTTAAAGTAGTAAAGGAGTTTTGCTATGTGGGGAGCAAAATAACCGATGATTGTCGAAGTAGAGAGGATATAAAATGTAGACTGGCAATGGCAAAGAAAGCGTTTCTTAAGAAGAGAAATTTGTTAACATCCAGTACAGATTTAAGCGTCAGGAAGTCGTTTCTAAAAGTATTTGTATGGAGTGTAGCCATGTATGGAAGTGAAACATGGACGATAACTAGTTTGGACAAGAAGAGAATAGAAGCTTTTGAAATGTGGTACTACAGAAGAATGCTGAGGATTAGATGGGTAGATAGCATAACTAATGAGGAGGTATTGAATAGGATTGGGGAGAAGAGAAGTTTGTGGCACAACTTGACTAGAAGAAGGGATCGGTTGGTAGGACATGTTCTGAGGCATCAAGGGATCACCAATTTAGTATTGGAGGGCAGCGTGGAGGATAAAAATCTTAGAGGGAGAGCAAGAGATGAATACACTAAACAGATACATAAGGATGTTGGTTTCAGGTTGCAGTAGGTACTGGGAGATGAAGAAGCTTGTACAGGATAGAGTAGGATGGAGAGCTGCCTCAGACCAGTCTCAGGACTGAAGACCACAACAACAAGAAGAAATTTGATGTTTTTTCAAGAAAATATTAAATTGTTAGATCCAGCAAGCTATTAGGTAAGGGCTGCTATCTATAAGTCATTTTTGGAATTTTTTGGATTTGGTACAGAACAATATCACGAATACACATACTGTCCGCCAAAAAAGGTAAAACGCCTAGAAGGCATGGTCGGGTGACATTGTAACTTCGTGGAGGTACACTTGAGCGGGTATGTAATTGTCTCGTGCCGTAATTCTCTGTGACAGGCAGAATAGGCACCAGATTGCGTCAGTGTTGTCCGTGGTTAGCTTCTTACCAAGCCTGGTACGATATACAGGGTGAACCACAACTCAAACGAGAATTTTGGAATATTGTTCAGGGACATGTTCTGAGTAATACGGTTTCTTGGAGGTTGTTCAGGGATATATTCCGAGCAGTTCGGTATAAGGAACTGGTGGTGTCCAGTGGCCCATTACAGTGTAACTGCAGTCTTTTTTGTCTGATGTCTGATTTCCATTTATCTCTGTATGTTTACTTCTCTGAAAATATATCGACGGTATGCGATGTGTGTCTTGTTTAAAAACAAACTTGTGCCATTCACTGAAGGTACTTCCTGTTGGCAACCTGTTGACATTTTACTCTTCGCCCTGAAGCTGGTATTCAGTATTGCTCGGTTCTCTCTCGGATTTGTATTTGCTGCAGTGTCAGCTGTACGTTAACAGTGAGGCACTGCACTATAGGCATACTCACTGACGAAGAGCTGGCCAGTTTACACGTAATGTGTTAGTCGCACATTGCAGCGGAAGACGAGCTGAATGTCGCTATGCTGAGGTGTTTCCTCAGCTATGGCAACCCCATCACACCACATGTGCATCTGTACGTTAATGTGTGTTTAATATTGTATGCTTTGGTGATTGTAAATATATTTTCAACAAAAACAGCGGTAATTGAAGAAAAACGATTAAATCATAATTAGATTATTACTCTATAAGGAGCCGCCTGGGATTATCGATTTCTTTTACCAAAATAACCAGAATATATCTCTGACAAGTTCCAAATTTTTTTCGGTGGAATTTTGGTTGACGATGTATAACGAAAGCTAACAGCGTTCAGATGGTGAGTGATCAACGTGAAGCATACGCAGACACTGCGTACTCGTATGAGGCAGCGTTGGTAGCACGATACAGAGTTTGAAATGGCTTTCATTATTGATCTCCATCTAGCCGAATGGTCGAATCGTACAGTATCGGGAATTGTAGGGCATTCAGCTGAGACAGTGATCCGTTGTTGGAGTGCATAGGAATGTGAGGGTGGGCATACTCGCTGCCAGGGTTCCGGCCAACCGCATCTGACCAGCACAGGAGACAATAGCTGTACTGTGCACAGAGCACACCGCAGCCCCTCCATAATTGCACCTGGTTTCTGAGAACGCGTAAAGCATTTTGTGTCACTCCTGGCTTTGGTCAGAGACCAGCAGCAGCTACTTACTAACTCCTTGGAGCTATGGAGCTACAGACCGTGTAGGGCCTTGCCCACCTACGCAATCTCCACCCTCTCTTCTCTGCTGGCTTCTTTGGGTCTCCATCTCCTAACTCCCATCTTTCTCATCTCCACGTTTTCTAGTCATCTGGTACTTGGTGTGCCCCTTATACGGCGTCCATCTGGTTTTCGTTTGAAAATTTTCTTGACTGTGCTGCTCTCCATCATTCTTTCCACATGTCCCAACCAACATATTCTATTACTCTTTATTTCTGTCACGATATCCGGTTGGTTGTATAACTGCCTGTTCTCCTTATTATTTCTTATTCACCGAAACCATGTATCACTCACTGACCCGAAGATTTTCCTAAACATCTTCCTTTCCCATCTCTACAGTAACTCATCATTTTGCGTCACTGCCCAAGTTACCGAAGTATACATCACCACAGGTCTCACTACTGTACGATACACTGTCTCTTTCAGATTCCTGCTCAGGCTTCTTGCTTTAAATATTTTCATCAGTGCGAAATAATTCCTGTTATCAGCTGTAATCCTTGCACGTATTTCTTTCCTCATATCATTATTCTCAGTTACCAGTGACCCAAGACATTTAAAACTTTCACGGCGTTCAAATTGTTTCTCGATCAGATTCATGCTTCTTTCTCCTTCACTATACCTTTTCGTAGATATAACATATAATTTGTCTTTGATTGATTAATTGGCAGCCCCATCTCTACTCCATATCTTTCTAATTTTTCAAGCTTTTCTTCTAGGTCCTGTTTCCTCCTGGATAACAAATGAATATGATCTGCATAAGCAAGAGCCTGCGTCACTCTATTAAACAGTGTTTCCCCAGGGTTGCCGCTTTGTGTCTCTCGCATTACCCTCTCCAAAGCGACATTAAACAGAAAAATGGAGAGACCATTAACCTGTTGCAATCCTTTGCTAACTTCGAATGGCTTTGAGAAAGTATCCTCACCCTTTACTTTACATACTGATCATCTCAAAGCCATCTGTGAGTCTGCTCCTGAAAACGGAAGGGTAGGCCGAATGTAGGAAGCTAGAAGGAGCGGGTGAGGTAGAACACTTGGTTCTGCAATTAAAAGTGGTTTTACTATATCACCACACAATAACTTGTACTTAACTTTGGCTGAGATGAGCACGTAGGTGCGAAGCTGTACATCAAGTTACAAAGGCAAACTCTGTAGTGGCTTGCCCACTATGAAATAGAAACAATGTTGCTTGGTCGTCTACTCGGAATCAAATGGGTTCAATCCGGAGTAGCGCTCGTAGAGCTGCACAGCACCGGCTATAGGACGTTGTCGTCGTCATCGTAGCTATCGATACCACAATCTGGACCAGTCTTATTAGCTTGTCTGATACTCCGGCGTCTTACGTTGCCTTCCAAAGTTGATCCCTCTTGATACTAACATAAACTTCTTTGAAATCAATGAACAGGTGGTGGACATCGATGATCTGCCCGTAACATTTTTCAGAGATCTGTCTGATGGTAAAAATCTGATCTGTAGTGGATCTCTTAGTTCTGAAAACACACTAGTTGTCTCGTAGATACTCCCCTACATACGTACTGAGTTGCTCCGTCATGATATTTTCCTGATACGTTTTATACTATACAAAGCAGTGCAATTCCTCTATAACTTCTCTGAACTAGCAGCAGCTGCGCCGGGAAATCACCGTCGCACGCGTGCGCTGCAGTTAATAATAACACGGCTGCCTCTGGAATGGTGCCGTGACCGCAAAGCACGAACTGCTGTTGAGTTACGTCTCATTGTGTTCTGAACTACCCCGGGTGACCATTGGCGGGTACAGGAGACACTTACCATTTTTTCACAGTTTTCGAAAGGCACAGTGGCGTTACTCCTGGCGACATGGTGTGGGAAGCCACAAGGTACGACTTTACGTCACGCCTGGTAATTACTGACGGAACTATGACGACGTAACAGAACATCACCGACATCCTGCGACAGTATCCTGCTGCTAACAGGACACATGTCACGTGTCCTAAATTGCATACGTCCTGTAGTCTGTGAGGTCACAAGACCCGTCCTCGGTAGAACGTGTGTGGCACCGGCTCAGAAGCCGTCTGTGTCCCAGTGCGCCCCCAGGACATCAGACACTAGTTACCTCAGTTGTGGACCATTTTGCCTCAGGAGAGGACGATATAGTAATAAGCATCCCTGCCGTAGAGAAACAACTAAAAGATCTGAAAGCAAATAAATCACCAGATCTGGATAGAATCCCAGTTCGGTTGCTCAAAGAGCACTCTACGGCATCGGCCCCTTACCTAACTTGCATTTATCGCGAATCTCTCGCCCAGCGCAAACTCCCAAGCCACTGGAAAAAGCGCAGGTCACTCCTGTATACAAGAAGGGTAAAAGACTGGACTAGCAAAATTGGGGGCTAATATCCCTAACTGGTTGCAGAATCCTTGAATGTATTCTCAGTTCGAATATAATAAATTTTCTAGAGACCTAGAAGCTTATGTCTACGAATCAGCACGATTTTAGAAAGCCTCGTACGTGGGGAACCTAGTTTGCCCTTTTCTCAAATGATACACGTCCTGCGAACTCTGGATGAAGGGCAACAGGCAGATTCAATATTTCTAGACTTTCGGAAAGCATTAGACTCAGCACCCTTTTGTAGGCTATTGATATCTGAGTGGCTAGAAGACTTTTTTTATTTATGGAACCCAGTATGTTGTCCTCGACGGCGAGTGTTCATCAGAGACAAGGTATCGTCAGGAGTTGGTTGGTTGGGGAAAGAGACCAAACAGCGAGGTTATCGTTCTATTGTCAGGAGTGTCCCAGTTAAGAGTGATTGGACCGCCGTTATTTTCTATATACATAAATGATTTGGCGGACGGGATAGGCAGCAATCTGTCGTTCTTTGCTGATGATGATGTGGTGTACGGAAAGGTGTCAAGGCTGAGTGACTGTAGGAGGATACAAGATGAGTTGTACAAACTTTATAGTTGGTGTGATGAATGGTAGGTAGATCTATATGTGCAAAATGTAAGTTAACGCTGATGAGCAGGAAAAAAGTCTGTAATTTTCTGATACGGCATTAATAGTGTCCTGCTTGACATAGTCACATAGTTTAAATACCTGCGCATAACGTTCTAAGGCGATATGGAGTGGAAGAGTTGTTGATTTTATTTACTACACTATTCGGGGCTATGTTGAATAAGACAGTGGAGACACTATTACCTTGCTTCATACCTTTATTAAAGTCAAAGGTTTCACTTGTTCTCCTAAGGATCTTTGCTTTTGCTCTTGTCTCTGTCATTGTCATTCTGATTAGTCTTATTAGTTTAGCACATATACCAGCTTCTTCCAGTACTCTGTATAGTTCTTGCTGGTTTATGCCATCAAAGGCTTGTTTGAAGTCGATGAATAGAAAGTGCAGATCTCTATCATATTCATAGAACGTTTCCGTCACTTGTCTTATCACAAATATTTGATCAGTTTTTCCTCTGTCTGATCGAAAGCCACACTGATAGTCCCCTAGTATGCCTTCTCCACAGATCTGTATCCTTCGCTTAATATAAATGTGAATTATTATTCCAGTTCTCCTATTATGCGGCAGAGTTTCTGTTTCCCATATATCTGATATGAATGCGTGCAATTCCTTTATCTCAGTCTCCACCAGTTTTTATTAATTCAGCGATTATGCTGTCTTCCCCAGGGGCTCGATTGTTTTTTTTTTTTTTTTGACTTGTGAATAGCCTGGGAGACCTCTTGTAGTGTTGGCTTTCTTGTCTCATTGGTGTCATTGTCTAATTCTAGCTCCACTCTTTTCTCCTGTGGAGCTGTCTCTTCATTTCCTAGACTGGTGTTTAGCGTATTTTTGAAATACTCTGCCCATCTTCCCACTATCTGTTCTTCTTCCCTGATCATTTTCTCATCTTTATTGGAACAGGCCATTGTTTTTGGCAGCAATGTATTCTTCATTTTGCTTACAGCATGATAGAACTTTCTTATTTCAGCCTGTTCCTTTAGTTCTTGAAATTTCTTCTTAGTCCACTCTCTTTTCTTTCTCTTGCGCAGTCTGTTAGCTCCTCTCCTTAATTCTCTATATTGTTCCACATTATTTCTGAATTCTCTCTGTAGCACTTTTTTCTTGCCCTTTTCTTTTCCTCTGCTGCTGACCTGTAATCTTCATCAAACCATTCCTGGGTTCTTCTGTTCCTTCTTATGCCTATTATTTTCTCTGAAGCATCTTTAATCGCTTTTTCAGTCCTGTTCCACCTTTCATCTACTCATACTGCTGTCTCTTTCTTTGCTCAACTTTCTGCTCAGTGTTACTTCATATTTTTCACTTCATCAGGGATTTGCAGTTTGTCTGTATTCCATTTCATCATTTTTCCTATTCTAATGCCATTTGTTAGCGACAGTTTCTCTCTCAAGACTGATTTTATCACAAAGTGGTCTGAATCACAGTTTGGTCCTCTGCAGCTACGTACATCCACGACAGACGAGGATTGGCGTGCAATCACTAAAAGGAAAGATGAATGGGTCGACTTCGGTTTATTTAGAGAATTTTAGAAAAGTATGGTTCGTCTGTAAAAGAAACCGCAGAAAGGACGCTGGTGCGCCCTGTTCTTGAGTACGACCCGACTGTTTGAGGTCCGTACCAGGTTGGATTAAAGGAAGACATCGAAAGAATTCAGAGACTGGCTGCTAGAATTGTTACCGGTAGGTTCGAACAACACGTAAGGGTTATGACGTGCTTTGGGAACTCAAATGAGAATCCCTGATAGGAAGCTGACATCCTTTTCGAGGAACACTGTTGAGAAAGTTTAGAGAACCGGCGTTTGAATCTGCCTATTACAGCCAAAATACATTGCGCATGAGGACCACGAAGATATACATGAAATTAAGGCTTATGCCTATTTGCGAGTGGGACAGGAAAGGAAATGATTAGTGTGCTGCAGTGTACCCTCCGCCTCGCACCTTACGGTGGCTTTCGGTTTATCTGTGGATGTGTAGGTGTAAGTAGGCTTTGTGACACTCTTCCTAATCGAATCACTGCATGCATCCCGCCCAGATGGACTGCTACATCATACTGATACGTGGGTTCTTACTTCAAAGTACCTACTTTGTAAATTTGGTTTAGTTTACAATAACAACAATTCTTTTAACCTGTTCAATTTCGTTCTCTCCTTCCGGATGCTAATTTTTTATATTTGGCAGTGTATTTGTAAATTATTTGAGACTATGCAGAGCCCGAAAATTAGTACACAGAGTTGCTATCCCTCTGACTGCAGCAATGGCTCTTTTTTGTCTGTGGTTTTGGGCGACCTGAGCCTGAATGACAGATACAGATGTTACAACTCTATTCCAGAGTTCACTAACCGCAGTGGCTGGTGAGTTGTGTCGTGGCAGTCTCACCAGATGCTTTCAGTGGATGAGAAATCTGGAGAATGCACAGGAAAACAGTCCAAGACCTTTTCTGTCTAGGCAGATCAGGACTGAACGGCAAACACCTGATCTTGCCTTAAGTTTTTCATTGATAGCACCGTGGGGACCTCAAAGACAGGGCACGGCCACAGACGTCATGGGGCCAGAAGTGCAACGACTGTTGCCGAAGTCACAGTCTGCTGGTATCAGAGGTATACCCATTGTGGGTTGAGTGACATCACGTATCACTATGGCACTTGGTGGGCCCCTATGATGACCACTTGCGAACTCTGGCAACTTTCGTTCGCCTCGGAGCCTAGACACGCGCATACGAGCATAGTGATGCTGTGTTTGTAAAAAGACGTCATGGCACTCCTGTGTTCATTCTTGTCCTTGGGCGTATCACTGTCGGAGCACCTCTCACTGCTTCTTCGTCAAGGGAAGCTGCAATAAGCCGTGGTGACAGACCAGTGTGTTCAGATATCTTCCCTCTGTCAGTCTGGATACTTATCTTGCTACAAACAAGCCCATTACCTGAATCAAGGTACTTGAATTGGAGGTACCATCCTACACGACCTACTGAAATTTACACTAAAAACTGCCATGGGGTACCTTGCCGATGGAGTGCAGTAGCTCGACATGGCATGGACTCAAAAACTCGTTGTAAGGCCCATACGGAAACATTGAGCCGTGACGCATCTACAGCCGTCCATAACTGCGAAAGTGCTGCCGGTGCAGGATTTTGTGCACGAGCTGACCTCGTGTAGGGCGATATGGGTGGACAAATTCGCTCGAACGGTCCAGGTTGTTCTTCAATCGAGTCGCGAACAATTGGGACCCGATGACATGATATCATTGTTTGGGAAGATGAAGTTCACACACAGCCCATACCAGTGTTTGGCACCAACAGCTTGCACAGTGCCTTGTTGACAAATTGCGTCCATGGCTTCGTGGGTCTGCTCTTACCAACTGAAATCGGATCTCATCTGACCAGGCCACGGTTTCACAGTCGGCTAGGAGCCAATCGGTATTGTCATGAGCATAAGAGAACTCTGCAGGCGATGTCGTGCTGTTAGCAAAGGCCCTCGCACATTAACGCCAAATTTTGGCGCACTGTGATGACGGATAAGTTCGTCTTACGTACTACATTAATTGTTGCGGTTATTTCACGCAGCGTTGGTTGTCTGTGAGCGCTGACAACTCTACACAAATGTCGCTGCTCTGGGTCGTTAAGTCGAACCCGTCTGCCGCTGTGTTGTCCGTGCTGAGACGTAATGACTGAAATTTCGAATTATCGGTACACTTTGTACATTCTGGGTCCGGGAATATTGAATTTCCTAACGACATCTGAAACGGATTGCCCCATGCGTCTAGCTCCAGCTACCACACGATGTCTGTTAATTTCTGTCATGCGGCCATAATCACGTAGGAAACCTTTTCACACGAATCACCTGACTACAAATGACAGCTTCGCCAATGCACTGCCGTTTTATGCCTTGTGTATAGTGCATATCACTATCTCATGTCTTTTGTCACCTCAGGGTATGTCTTCACCCTCAGGCACTAGTCGCATGCGGTTGTCCAAGTCTTGTATGATGGAAAGTATGACTCCAATCAAACCATAGATTTCAAATTCACTTGACAGCCGTGTGATACCGAGCGCCGCGAGCACCAGAAGTGCAGAATAACTGAGCGCAGCCTGGATAGGCCATGACCCTGCTGGCGTCAAATTCAACATGTGCTGGTAAACTTTTGTTCTTCATATACGGAGCATAACACTGTCTTCGCACAAACATGTAACTTTCAAATGGGCGAGAATACCTCTGCGTTATCTTTCCAGAATGTAGAAAGCATATCTTCTGCGTATTTTCTGCAGTTCTATTGAAATACTTATCCTTACAGAATGAATCGGTTCATCGTTAAACTCTGTAGAAAACGTATTGCTGGTTTTTATCATTCGTCTTCTGGCGCCTGGTTTGTTACGAATCGCTTAATACGATCGACCAAAAAGTGGTGTGGAGTCTTAAGTATTGTTCGCAAAGCAAATTTACTTCCTCGTTCGGTTGTTTTCAACACTTAGTGAGAGTCACTAATGTTTATGCGGTTGTATTTTTCATGATGTAGTTTCGGCGAACAACGAGACACAACATGAATGTCTAACTTGGGAATGACTGGAGACACATATTCTGAAGAAGAAATCCGTTACATCCAAACCTACTGCGCTCGAAGATATTCGAACTCTGGTTTGAATATTTAATGTAAGTCAAATCGGACCCTTCGCGCCATTTTATTTCGCCATATGTTACCCCTCTTTGTGTCAATACTCATTTCTTCTGGCGGATGAGTTTTCTAACTTATGCTAGTTCAGGGGCTATATTTTTGGTTTTATGAATCGTAATGATACATTTCTCACAGTTTTATGTGGATATGGGGTAAAGAACACGAAGATAAGGTAAGAGAAATTAGGGCACATACGAAGACATACAGACAGTCGCTTTCCGTCGCTCTATCTGATTGCACAACAGTAAAGGAAATGACTAGTAGTGGTACAGGGTACCCTCAGCCACACACCGTAAGATGGCGTGCGAAGTAACTATGTAGATATAAATGTAGATAGTGAATTTAGTCGACGAAAGGATAAAATGTAAAATGGCAACAAAATAAGCATGTGACAGACAATACACACATATAGAAGACGCGATTGGCAGAATGTGCAAAATGAATAAGAGGATGCGCTACAGGACGAATATAAGCCTGTAGAAGGGTGCCGCTTACATAAAAAGTTGGGAGAAACGATAAACTGAACATCAAGAACTCAGAAGCATTATACACTGCTGGCAATTATAATTGCTACACCACGAAGGTGACGTGCTACAGACGCGAAATTTAACCGACTGGAAGAAGATGCTGTGATATGCAAATGATTAGCTTTTCAGAGCATTCACACAAGGTTAGCGCCGGGGGCGACACCTACAACAAGCTGACATGAGGAAAGTTCCCAACCGATTTCGCATGCACAAACAGCAGTTGATCGGTGTTGCCTGGTGAAACGTTGTTGTGATGCCTCGTGTAAGGAGGAGAAATGCATAACATCACGTTTCCTACTTTGATAAAGGTCGGATTGTAGCCTATCGCGATTGTGGTTTATCGTATCGCGACATTGCTGCTCGCGTTGGTCGAGATCCAATGACTGTTGGCAGAATATGGAATCGGTGGGTTCAGGAGGGTAATACGGAACGCCGTGCTGGCTCCCAACGGCCTCGTACCACTAGCAGTCGAGATGACAGGCATCTTATCCGCATGGCTGTAACGGATCGTTAAGCAACGTCTCGATCCCTGAGACGGGGGGACGTTTGCAAGACAACCACCATCTGCACGAACAGTTCGACGACGTTTGCAGCAGCATGGACTATCAGATCGGAGACCGTGGCTGCGGTTACCCTTGACGCTGCATCACAGACAGGAGGGCCTGCGGTGGTGTACTCAACGACGAACCTGGGTGCACGAATGGCAAAATGTCATTTTTTTATGAATCTAGGTTCTGTTTACAGTATCATGATGGTCGCATCCGTGTTTGGCAACATCGCGGTGAACGCACACTGGAAGCGTGTATTCGTTATCGCCATACTGGCCTATCACCCGGCGTGATGGTGTGGGGTGCCATTGGTTACACGTCTCGATCACCTCTTGTTCGCATTGACGACACTTTGAACAGTGGACGTTACATTTCACATGTGTTACGACCCGTGGCGCTACCCTTCAGTCGATCGCTTCGAAACCCTACATTTCATGAGGATAATACACGACCGCATGTTGCAGGTCCTGTACGGGCGTTTCTGGATACAGAATGTGTTGGACTGCTGCCCTGGCCAGCACTTTCTCCAGATCTCTCACCAATTGAAAACATCTGGTCAATGGTGGCCGAGCAACTGGCTCGTCACAATACGCCAGTCACTACTCTTGATGAACTGTGGTATCGTGTTGAAGCTGCATGGGCAGCTGTACCTGTACACGCCATCCAAGCTCTGTTTGCCTGAACTTGCAGGCCTATCAAGGCCGTTATTACGGCCAGAGGTGGTTGTTCTGGGTACTGATTTCTCAGGATCTATGCACCCAAATTGCGTGAAAATGTAATCACATATCAGTTTTAGTATAATATATTCGTCCAATGTATACCCGTTTATCATCTGCATTTCTTCTTGGTGTAGCAATTTTAATGACCAGTAGTGTAAAAAGGCAAGAGGAAATAGATGACGATAGGATGGGAGATATGATACTACGAGAAGAATTTGCCAGAGTACTGAATGGCATGAACTGAAACAGTACCAGCGGAGTAGACAACATTCGTCTGAATCACTGTGGTCTTTGGGAGAGGCAGCCAGGGTAAAACTATTCTCCCTCGGGTCAAGATGTATCACACGGGCGAAACACCCCCCAGACTTGAAGAAGTATGTAATAATCCCAATTCCAAAGAAGGCATGTGCGACAGGTGTGAATATTACCGAACTATCAATTTAATAAGCCACTGGTGAAAAATACTTCTTCTTATTCTTCTTCTTCAGTAGCGCTACAACCCGTGGTGAGCCTTCGCTTCTTCAACGATCTTCCTCCTCACTTCTCGATTATTTGCTGCCCTTTTCCACCTCCGAACTCCCATACTGGTGATCCAGTATTATGTCATCAATCCATCTTCTTCTAAGTTTCCCTTTTCGCCTAGCTGAATGGATCACACTTTTCATCATTTTATTTAGAATTCTATCCTCTAACATTCTCTCCAAGTGTCCTAGCCACAAATTTTACAATGTCCCCCTACCTCGTATTAACTCTTGTAATTCGGCGTTGTAGCGTATTCACTAGTCTTCTTCCTACCTTACTGGCCCATATATTTTGCGTAGTATTTTCCGTTCAAAGGTTCTTAGTGCATTCTCATCGTGTTCTGTTAACGTCCATAGCTCTGACCCGTATGTGATGTCTGGATGGACTACGGAATTATGTATTAGTAGTTTTGTTTTTCTTGTAACAAGGCTATTTCTGAAAAGTTGCATATTTTCAAAGTAAGCTTTGTTTCCTGCTTGTATTCTTTCCCTTATAGCCTTTCCAATACTGTTATCATTTGTTATTAGGGCTCACAAGTAGTTAAAAGAGGTCACTCCTTTGAAGCATTTTCGATTGATGTTTAGGTTTCTTGGGGCTCTTGCGGCCTCAGATTGTGACATTACCATATATTTTGTTTTGTTTTCATTCACCACGAGGCCAATTTGTAAGGCTTCTGTCTCCATTGCTCGGTACGTTTCTTGGAGTGTATTGATATTTCTTCCTCTATAGCAGTGTCATCAGCGTATGCACACATCTGGTTAGTTTTCATAAATATGGTGCTTCTTTTGTTGATTTAATTACTACACTATTCATGGCTATCTTGAATAAGACAGTGGAGAGACTATTACCTTGCTTCACGCCTTTATTAAAGTCAAAGCTTTAACTTGTCCTCCTAAGGATCTTCACTTTTGCTCATATCTCTGTCATTGTCATTCTGATTAGTCTTATTAGTTTAGCATATACACCAGTTTCTACCAGTACTCTGTATAGTTTTTGCCGGTTTATGCTGTCAAAGGCTTGTTTGAAGTCGATGAATAGGAAATCCAGATCTATATCATGTTCATAGAACTTTTCCATTACTTGTCTTATCACAAATATTAGATCAGTTGTTCCTCTGTCTGTTCGAAAGCCACATTGATATACCCCTAATATGCTTTCTACACAAATCTGTATCCTTCGTTTAATATTAATGGGAATTATTATTCCAGTTTTCCAATTATCTGGCAGAGTTTCTGCTTTCCATATATCTGATATTAATGTGTGCAATTCCTTTATCTCAGTCTTACCACCAGTTTTTATTAATTCAGGGATTATGCTGTCTTCCCCAGGAGTTCGATTGATTTTTGATTTGTAAGCAGCCTAGCAGACCTCTTGTAGTGCTGGCTTTCTTGTCTCATTGGTTGTTGTTGTTGTGGTCTTCAGTCCTGAGACTGGTTTGATGCAGCTCTCCATGCTACCCTATCCTGTGCAAGTTTCTTCATCTCCCAGTACTTACTGCAACCTAAATCCTTCTGAATCTGCTTAGTGTACTCATTTCTTGGTCTCCCTCTACGATTTTTACCCTCCACACTGCCCTCCAATGCTAAGTTTGTGATCCCTTGATGCCTCAGAACATGTCCTACCAACGGGTCCTTCTTCTTGTCAAGTTGTGCCACAATCTCCTCTTCTCCCCAATCCTATTCAATTGTTCCTCATTAGTTTTGTGATCTACCCATCTAATCTTCAGCATTCTTCTATAGCACCACATTCCGAAAGCTTCTATTCTCTTCTTGTCTTATTCCAGCTCCACTCTTTTCTCCTGTGGATCTGTCTCTTCATCTTCTAGACTGGTGTTTAGCGTATCTTTGAAATACTCTGCCCATCTTCACACTATCTGTTCATTCTCCATGATCATTTTCCCATCTTTATTGGAACAGGCCACTGTTTTTGGCCGGAACGTATTCTTCATTTTGCATACAGCATGATACAAGTTTCTTGTTTCACCCTGTTCCATTAACTCTTCTAGTTCCTGAAATTTCTTCTTAGTCCACTCTCTTTTCTTTCTCTTGCGCAGTCTGTTAGCTCTTCTCCTTAATTCTCTATATTGTTCCACATTATTTCTGGATTCTCCCTGTAGCACTTTTTTCTTGCCCTTTTCTTTTCCTCTGCTGCTGACCTGTAATCTTCATCAAACCTTTCCTGGGTTCTTCTGTTCCTTCTTATGCCTACTATTTCCTCTGCAGCATCTTTAATCGCTTTTTCAGTCCTGTTCCACCTTTCGTCTACTCCTACTGCTGTCTCTTCATTGCTCAACTTTCTGCTTAGTCTTGCAGTAGAGTCTCGATAGTTCGGGTCTCGATAGTTCGAGTTTCCCATAATCCCAACCTCTTAAAAAAAATAAAGTTGCAACGATCTACTGTCTTTTTTTTACTGACATGATAAATAACGAAAACATCATTGCAAAAGATAGATAGGGAGAGCACAGTTCAATGACAAAGCAGACAACAATGCAATCAACAGCGACGGTTAGCTCGCTGCCCTTTTGCACGAACATCTGTTGTTAGTATGGCACGATATATCCCGACTGCTGCCGGCTGCTACCGATCAAAACTGGGGAGTTCATACGCTGATGTAGTTCCCAGTACCTGTAATGTACAGTGTTGTGTGTCGTTTTGTTTGTTGATTGTGTTTTCCGTTGTACACCTCACAAAGATGAGTGCTGTAATAAAACAGAGGAAATTTGTGCCTTTGCATCTAAAATTAGAAGCACTAAGACGACTTGACACTGGAGAAACAATAAAAAAACTTGCTCTCGAATATGGTGTCGGTGAAGTTCCTGTTGGTGACTGGCGAAGAAACCGACTTAAATTGGAACAGTTTTCTTCACAGAAATGCTCACACGAATCTCTCAGTAGAAGAAGTATAAAGAACTCAGACTTCGAATAAACAAGTGAGGCATTGTTCATGTGATTTACCCAACAGAGACAGAAGGGTGCTCCGATTTATGGCCCAATCTTTGCAAGAAAAAGCTTTGTTTTTCAGAAACCAGATGCAGGAAGGAGATGACAATTTCGTCGCTAGAGTGGGCTGGCTAGACAAGTGGAAGAAGAGGTATGGACTGCGTCAACTAGACGTATGTGGAGAAAAACTCTCTGGTGACGCTCAGACCGTTTCAGAATTTATTGTCGAGTTTAAAAAAAATCATAACTGATGAAAATTTGTCTAATGAACAAATAACTGTGACGAAACTGGGCTACGTTTTAAAATGTTACCAGCGAGAACACTTGCTTCTTGTGAAGAAAAAAGTACTCCTGGCCACCAAAAAAGCAAGTTAATGCAGCTTCAAATGCAACTGGAAACCACAAACTAAAACTAGTTGTGATTGGGAAGTCTGCCAAGCCAACAGCATTCAAGAATGTATCCATCTCAGCTCTTCCGGTTGTCTATGCACATCAGAATAATGCCTGGATGAATCAGGAAATCTTCAAGAACTGGTTTTTTAACTCATTTGTACCTGACTGCAACAATTTTTTAAAAGAAAGGGGACTGCCATTCAAAGCAATTTTAATCACGGATAATGCGTCCTCACATCCAAGTGCAGGACAACTGCAATGCGACGGCATCAGCGCCGTGATTTTCCCACCAAACGTTATCTGTCTCATTCAGCCCATTGATCAGGGCGTTCTGGAATGTCTAAAAAAAGTATCGACGGCAATTGCTACAGTCAATCCTGTCTTCCGAAGACAACGTAAGCATTGTAGGAGCCTTGAAGAAAGTGACTTTGAAGGACGTCGTGTACTGGATTAGCGAATCTTGGAGCGAAATAAAGTCAGATACAATTTCTAAGTCATAGAGGAAAATTCTACGGGAAAGTATGCCAGACAGAGAAACTGAAGATTTAGTAGATGAGGACGATCAACCATTGTGTAATTTAATCAGAAGATTGCCAGGGTGTGAAGAGGCAGAAGAAGTGGATGTAGGAGAGTGGTTAAATTCGGACGAACAGTCGGAAGTGACAGACTCTTCTATAATTGACATGGTTAACATTCCATCGCAGTGTGAGAGTGACGAGGATGACGAGGCAGAGGCCGCACCGATGATGAGTCACACCGATGGCTACGCTGCTCTCGAGGCCCCCATATGTTACGTGGAACAACAGCCTGAGGCGACACCAACTGACCTACTGCTCCAGAGACGGTGGCGTGCCATTGCCGCGAGGAAACGTTGCAGATAGGCCAAACAAATGACACTAAACTATTACTTGTCTAAATAAATAATTATTGTTATTCTGCCAATGCAAATGCATGTGTAAATACTTTTATTTTAATAAAGTTCATATTTTGACCTGTATTACTTACAATATCATAATATTTTTTCCCATTTCAATTTCGATAGTCCGAGTTTTCGATAGTTCGAGGTGGAGTAATGAACATCCGCATGGAAATCCTGGAAAATATTTACTACGTGAAGAAAACAATGACAATGGAAACTTACTATGCCAAATCGCTGCAAGCTCCCGTTCACTTCGAACTGTCGAGACTCAACTGTACTTGGTATTTTTTACTTCATCAGGGATTTTCAGTTTGTCTGTATTCCATTTCATCATCTTTCCTGTTCTACTGCCATTTGTCAGTGACAGTTTCTTTTCAAGATTGATTTTATCACAAAGTGGTCTATATCCTCTGCAGCTCCATACATTCACAACAGACGTGGAGTGGCGTGCAATCACTAAAATATGGTCAGTCTGATTGACTACTCCATTGACTGCAAACCTCCAAGTATCCAGATGGATCCTTTTGTGTGGGAAGCAGGTAGTTTTAATAATCATATCATTTCTTGCTGCGATTTGGCATAGTAAGTTTCCATTGTCGTTGTTTTCTTCACGTAGTAAATCTTTTCCAGGAACTCCATGTGGAAGTTCATTACTCTCTATTTTTGAATTAAAGTCTCCTATTACTAGCAGCAGGTCATATTTAGGTACTGCGCAGCGTAGTTTCTCCAAGTCTCCGTAGAACTGTTTTGTAATTATATCCTCTTCTCGGTGCATATGCATTCACTATTGATATATTCCTATATTCCCTCTTAGTCTGAGTCTGCACATCCTTTCATTTATGGTTTCAAATTCTGGTAGGCGTTTCCATAATTCCCTAGTTATTAAAAACACTGTTCCAAGTTGGCCTGTCCTTTTTCTGATCCACTATGTGCCACAGGGTACTGAGGTTTATCTATCTGCCCATTCCTTTGCCATCTTATTTCCTGTAGCCCCACGACAACATATTTAAATTTTAAAATTTCACTAGCTATTTCTTTCATTTTTGCAGGGTCAAGCATTGTCCTCACATTCTATGATGCTACTGTCAGATCCTTTATCCGTTTCCTTTGCTGGGATCGTGATACATGTTTTCCATCCAGTTTCCGGGGCTTCTGTTGAATATCGGTAATATGTTTTTTTTTACAGTACTGAGTTATTAATCCCATGACCAACACCCAACCCGGAGGACCAGGATTTGTATTAGGTTTACTCCTCTACAGTAGCTGGCTTCACTACGCCTCCAGAGTTCACACTGCCCTATGTTCTGGGACGCACTTCGTCTGGCTCCTCAGTTGAGACCAATCCAGCTTGGGTGACCCTGCCAGTAGCTATGCTACCGCCGCCATAGCTCTCGACTTCTACGAAGTACGCACACCCTCCCGCCCGGCACTGGAGGTGCCTACTATAAGGCGGTGTCCCCTGGAAGGGTGCTGAAAAATACTAACACAGATCCTTTCGAGAAGAATGGAAAAACGTGTACAAGCCGATCATGGTGCCTAAAGTCATTTACAACTTGTGCAAAAACCTGTCAGCAATTATAAGAGTCGAAGGACGTGAGAGAAAAGTAGTGGTCGATAAGAAAATGAGGCGAGTTTGTAGAGTGTCCCCGATGTTATTTAATCCTTTCACTGAGCAAGCAGTAGATAAAGCGAAGAAGAAGTCTACAAATGGAACTAAACTTGAGGCAAAAAAAAAAAAAAAATAGAAACACTAAGGTTTGCTGACGACATAATTCTATTCAGAGACAGCAAAGGACTTGGAAGAGAAGCTGAACGGAATTGAAAGTGTCTTGAGAACAGGTTGAAACACGTATGTATTCAGTGTATTCAGTAGCAGCGATGGCGAGGCATGACAGAATCTCTGACCAGAGAGTTATTTATCGTTGCTAGTCTGCGCTTGACCGCGCGAGTGTTCTGTTGCATGTAGGGAGTCGGTAGTTGCAGTGCAGTTGCGAGGCAGTAGTTGTACGTAGCGAGTCGCGAGAGCATGTAGTAGCGCGCGAGAGTCGCAGTTGTGTGTAAGGAGTCGGCGGATCTCGACATGGGGCTCTGGTCAAGGTTCAGGACGAGGTGTATTTTTAAATAAGGTAATGAAGCAGCATTGCGCTCATCTGATTATGTAGTGTACCTTAACAGTAATTAATTTGTTCAAGAATCGCCCCAATAATAATTTTGTTCTGAAAGCAATTTTTTAAGAAAATAATCATTACAATTGAAACAATACTTCCTATGCTTTTCCTGCCAGAATCAATTTATCAGATTTGCACAGGGCCTAAGGTCAGCGCAGATGACCTTATAAAATTTATCAGGTTGATCATAACGTTAATTTTGTGGGGACTTAGCATTTTTGCACATTTTTGTTATCATTGAGTTTTGTTACTGTGGGAAGATGACATTTGGCTCCTATTTGCATTTTCATTCAATTCATATTATTTAAAAATAATTCCGGGGAGGTTACACTTAGCACGATGTCTATTCTCATTTAAAAATTATCTTTCATTTTTGCGGGAAGGTTACACTTAGGTTCTATTCCGATTAACATTCAATTATTGTCTTTTCAAACTTTTCTCCGGGGAGGTTACAAGGTACAAGACAAACATCAACAAAAATGAAACAAAGGTAGTGGATAGAAGGCGAATTAAAATGGTTGGTGCTGAGGGAATTAGATTACGAAATGAGACGCAAGTAGTATTAGATGGATCTTGCTATTTGGGCAGAAAAATACCAGTTAATGGCTGAACTAGAGAGGATATAAAATGTAGACTAGCTACAGCGAGAAAAACAGTTCGGAAAATGAGAAATCTGCTAACGTGTGATACAAATTTCATTGTTAGGAAGACTTTTTCGATGGTTGGTTCAAATGGCTCTGAGCACTATGGGACTCAACTGCTGAGGTCATTAGTCCCCTAGAACTTAGAAGTAGTTAAACCTAACTAACCTAAGGACATCACAAACATCCATGCCCGAGGCAGGATTCGAACCTGCGACCGTAGTGATCTTGCGGTTCCAGACTGCAGCGCCTTTAACCGCACGGCCACTTCGGCCGGACTTTTTCGATGGTATTTGACTCGAAACGAAATGCTAATGATAAACTCTAGGAGAGTGAAACTTCTGAAAAGTGTGCTACAGAAGAATGCAGATCTTTAGATTGATAGATGAAGTATCTTATGAAGAGGTATAGACAGTAACTGAGGAAAAATGATTTTGGCACAAAAACTTGGCTGAAAGATGGGGTCAATACATAGGATACATCCTGAGGCATGAAGGAATTGTCAAGTTGGTAAAAGTGAGATGCGTGTGTGCGTGTTTTTTTTTTTTTTTTTTTTTTTTGGAGGGGGGGGGGGGATTGTTGAAGCAGAGCGAGGGATGAAAACAGTAAGCAGATGGAAATGGATATGCATGAAGTTTGCAGTACTTATGCAGAAATAAAGAGGCTTGGGTAGCACAGAGCAGCGTGGACAGCTGTCTTCGGACTAAAGATCACAGTAACAGCACCAACATTCTTTTTATGTCTTAATGCTTCGACCACATTGGTTGCAACCTACGTCCTCAATTATTTGCTTGACGTATTCCAATCTCTGTCTTCCTCTACAGTTTTTGCCCTCTACAGCTCCCTCTAGTACCATGGAAGTCATTCCCTCATGTCTTAGCAGATGTCCTATCATCCTGTCCCTTCTCCTTATCAGTGTTTTCCACATATTCCTTTCCTCTCCGATTCTGCGTAGAACCTCCTCATTCCTTACCTTATCAGTCCACCTAATTTTCAACATTCGTCTATAGCACCACATCTCAAATGCTCCGATTCTTTTCTGTTCCGGTTTTCCCACAGTCCATGTTTCACTACCATACAATGCTGTATTCCAGACGTACATCCTCAGAAACTACTTCCTCAAATTAAGGCCGGTATTTGATATTAGTAGACTTCTCTTGGCCAGAAATGCCTTTTATGTCATAGCGGGTCTGCTTTTGATGTCCTCCTTGCTCCGTCCGTCATTGGTTATTTTACTGCCTAGGTAGCAGAATTCCTTAACTTCATTGACTTCGTGACCATCAATCCTGATGTTAAGTTTCTCGCTGTTCTCATTTCTACTACTTCTCATTACCTTCGTCTTTCTCCGATTTACTCTCAAACCATACCGTGTACTCATTAGAGTGTTCATTTAGTTCAGCAGATCATTTAATTCTTCTTCACTTTCACTCAGGATAGAAATGTCATCAGCGAATCGTATCATTGATATTCTTTCACCTTGTATTTTAATTCCACTCCTGAACCTTTCTTTTATTTCCATCATTGCTTCCTCGATGTACAGATTGAAGAGTAGGGGCGAAAGGCTACAGTCTTGTCTTACACCCTTCTTAATACGAGCACTTCGTTCTTGATGGTCCACTCTTATTATTCCCTCTTGGTTGTTGTACATATTGTATATGACCCGTCTCTCCCTATAGCTTACCCCTACTTTTTACAGTATCTCGAACAGCTTGCACCATTTTATATTGTCGAACGCTTTTTCCAGGTCAACAAATCCTATGAAAGTGTCTTGATTTTTCTTTAGCCTTGCTTCCATTATTAGCCGTAACGTCAGAATTGCCTCTCTCGTCCCTTTACTTTTCCTAAAGCCAAACTGATCGTCACCTAGCGCATTCTCAATTTTCTTTTCCATTCTTCTGTATATTATTCTTGTAAGCAGCTTCGATGCACGAGCTGTTAAGCTGATTGTGCGATAATTCTCGCACTTGTCAGCTCTTGCCGTCTTCGGAATTGTGTGGAAGATGCTTTTCCGAAAGTCAGATGGTATATCGCCAGACTCATATATTCTACACACCAACGTGAATAGTCGTTTTGTTGCCACTTCCCCCAATGATTTTAGAAATTCTGATGGAATGTTATCTATCCCTTCTGCCTTATTTGACCGTAAGTCCTCCAAAGCTCTTTTAAATTCCGATTCTAATACTGGATCCCCTATCTCTTCTAAATCGACTCCTGTTTCTTCTTCTGTCACATCAGACAGATCTTCACCATCATAGAGGCTTTCAATGTATTCTTTCCACCTATCTGCTCTCTCCTCTGCGTTTAACAGTGGAATTCCCGTTGCACTCTTAATGTTACTACCGTTGCTTTTAATGTCACCAAATGTTGTTTTGACTTTCCTGTATGCTGAGTCTGTCCTTCCGACAATCATATCTTTTTCGATGTCTTCACATTTTTCCTGCAGCCATTTCGTCTTAGCTTCCCTGCACTTCCTATTTATTTCATTCCTCAGCGACTTGTATTTCTGTATTCCTGATTTTCCCGGAACATGTTTGTACTTCCTCCTTTCATCAATCAACTGAAGTATTTCTTCTGTTACCCATGGTTTCTTCGCAGCTACCTTCTTTGTACCTATGTTTTCCTTCCCAACTTCTGTGATGGCCCTTTTTAGAGATGTCCATTCCTCTTCAACTGTACTGCCTACTGCGCTATTCCTTATTGCTGTATCTATTGCGTTAGAGAACTTCAAACGTATCCCGTCATTCCTTAGTACTTCCGTATCCCACTTCTTTGCGTATTGATTCTTCCTGATTAAAGTCAGTAACTTCAGCCTACTCTTCATCACTACTATATTGTGATCTGAGTCTGTATCTGCTCCTGGGTACGCCTTACAATCCAGTATCTGAATTCGGAATCTCTGTCTGACCATGATGTAATCTAATTGAAATCTTCCCGTATCTCCAGGCCTTTTCCAAGTATACCTCCTCCTCTTGTGATTCTTGAACAGGGTATTCGCTATTACTAGCTGAAACTTGTTACAGAACTCAATTAGTCTTTCTCCTCTTTCATTCCTCGTCCCAAGTCCATATTCTCCTGTAACCTTTTCTTCTACTCCTTCCCCTACAACTGCATTCCAGTCGCCCATGACTATTAGATTTTCGTCCCCCTTTACATGCTGCATTACCCTTTCAATATCCTCATACACTTTCTCTATCTGTTCATCTTCAGCTTGCGACGTCGGCATGTATACCTGAACTATCGTTGTCGGTGTTGGTCTGCTGTCGATTCTGATTAGAACAACCCGGTCACTGAACTGTTCACAGTAACACACCCTCTGCCCTACCTTCCTATTCATAACGAATCCTACACCTGCTATACCATTTTCTGCTGCTGTTGATATTACCCGATACTCATCTGACCAGAAATCCTTGTCTTCCTTCCACTTCACTTCACTGACCCCTACTATATCTAGATTGAGCCTTTGCATTTCCCTTTTCAGATTTTCTAGTTTCCCTACCACATTCAAGCTTCTGACATTCCACGCCCCGACTCGTAGAACGTTATCCTTTCGTTGATGATTCAATCTTTTTCTCTTGGTAACCTCCCCCTTGGCAGTCCCCTCCCGGAGATCCGAATGGGGGACTATTCCGGAATCTTTTGCCAATGGAGAGATCATCATGACACTTCTTCAATTACAGGCCACATGTCCTGTGGATACACGTTACGTGTCTTTAATGCAGTGGTTTCCATTGCCTTCTGCATCCTCATGTCGTTGATCATTGATGATTCTTCCGCCTTTAGGGTCAATTTCCCACCCCTAGGACAAGAGAGTGCCCTGAACCTCTATCCGTTCCTCCGCCTTCTTTGACAAGGCCGTTGGCAGAATGAGGCTAACTTCTTATGCCGGAAGTCTTCGGCCGCCAATGCTGATTATTTATCAAAGTTTGGGCAGTGGCGGGGATCGAACCCGGGACCGAAGACGTTTTGATTATGAAACAAAGACGCTACCCCTAGACCACGGGTATTTGTAACGTATCTACAACAAATAGCTTTTAGAATGTTTGCAAGTCTGACAAGTCGAATTCTGTTCTTACCGGTGTCATACTAGTCTTGAAATACGTGGACGAGCTGGAAGATCTGTGAGTGTATAAATGCATTTATTATTAATAAATTATTTTTGAAAAAAGTACATGAAGAGTTCGTAACTCAATGCTGCTCTTAACATGTCGGACATATCCGTAATCTGCGACTATGCACTGTTTTAATTTTTATTTTTTTCCCACGTGCAAATTGCGAATAGAAGATGTCGGAGATGTGATAGCGCAACACAACGTTTCTTCCGCACACACCGTTCGATGGCTATCAGAGCACAGAAACACTAGCAGTGAGTTAAAAAAAATCACTCAAGTGGCTCAGACACGTGAAAGTGGCAAACTGGCTGGATCTTCGATTTACTTGAATTTAAGAACCCAGAAACATAAGACGTCAAATACCGAAAAGGCCATAAAATTTTTACACAAAACACCTGAAAGTAATGCAATGAACATTTCGGAGAAAATAAAATTTACACTCATTCAGAAAAAGACCGAGAGGGAATCCTTAATGAACAAATAGATTTTAAATATAAAAAATACGAAGAAAATTTTATTGACGCTGTAAAAAAGGATAGAAAAGGTTTGTAAATTATCACAACAAGCAAAAACAAAAGAACTTTTGTTATTTACGTAAAACCACAAAATGCTTTCTCTGAAAATGAAACGGAACCACTGACTTCCCGAAAAATATAATTTCTGTTGTAAATCTACAGCATCGTTGGATCGAAAACTGTCGCAAATAAGTTTACCTTGATCAGACTGTAAAAATACATAGAAATAAAATGTCCGTAACATAAGTGGAAGACAGCGGTAACCTATGCACCAAGACGCAATACGAACCACGTCACACAATGTAAGACTTAAGCATATTGTGCCATACGTAGGCATAGTAACTAATATAGCATTTTACCTATTACATCATTTGCACAGGTAGGAGACAATCTCGTCGTGTAACCTTGTAACTACTACGAGTAAATAAAGCAATAGTGCTTTGGAAACCTGTGCCATAAGTAAAAGATATTTTTAGACCTCAAACATACTGCGGACCCGGTAGCAAGGTAACAATATATTTCTTTTATGTTATGCCATAGGCGAAACATGAACCCAGTTATGTTGCTGTTTTTGTGGTCTTCACTTCACTGGATTTATGCAGCTCTTCATGCTACTCTATCTTCTGCCAACCTTTTCGTCTCAGAGTAACTACTGCAACCTACATCTTCAAAATGGCTCTGAGCACTATGGGACTCAACTGCTGAGGTCATAAGTCCCCTGCAACTTAGAACTACTTAAACCTAACTAACCTAAGGACAACAGACACATCCATGCCCGAGGCAGGATTCGAACCTGCGACCGTAGCGGTCGCGCGGTTCCAGACTGTAGCGCCAGAACCGCTCGGCCACCAGCGGCCGGCCCTACATCTTCCTGAATCTGCTTACTGTATTCACCTCTTGGTGTCCCTCTATGATTTCTACCACCCACTCGTTCCTCCAATACTAACTTCGTGATCCCTTGATGTCCTATCAACAGATCCCTTTGTTTGGTCAAGTTTGGCACCAAATTCCTTGTCTCCCCAATTCTATTCAGTACATCCTCAACCGTTACCTGATCGACCTTTGTAATCTTCAGCATTCTTCTGTAGCACCACATTTCGAAACCTTCTATTCTCTCTTTATCTAAACTGTCTACTGCCTATGTTTCATTTTCATACCTGGGCACACACCACTTTAATGCCTTCAGAAAAGGCTTCCTAACAAATCTATATTCGATGTTAACAGATTTCTCTTCTTGAGAAATGCTTTCCTTGCTATTGCCGGTCTACATTTTATATACTCTCTACCTCGGCCGTCATCAGTTACTTTGCTGCCCAAATAGAAAAACTCATCTACAACTTTAGGTGTCTCATTTCTTAATCTCATTCCCTTAGCATCACCGGATTTAATTCGACTGCATTCCAATATCTTTGTTTTGCTTTTGTTGATGTTCATCTTATATCCTCGTTTTGATACACTGTCCATTCCGTTCATCTGCTCTTCCAAGTCCTTTGCTGTGCCTGACAGAATTACAATGTCATCCCTGAACGTTAGCTCCTTCTCCAAATTTTTCTTGGTTCCCTTTACTACTTGTTCAAAGCACAAATTGAAAAGCTTCAGGGATAGACTACAACCCTCGCTTCTCAACCACTGCATCTCTTTCATGCCCCTCGACTGTTGAAACTTCGTGTGGTTTCCTAAGAAGTTCTAAATAGCGTTTCGCTCGCTGTATTTTACCCTGGTACCTTGAGAATTTCAAGGGAGTGTTTCAGTCAGCATTGTCAAAAGTTTCTCTAAGTCCACAAATGCTATAAATGTAGGTTTGCCTTTCCCTAACCTATCTTCTAAGTTAATTCGCAGGGTCACTATTGCCTCGCGTATTCCTGTGCAATTATATAGGGTCTTAATCGCACCGAGCGAGGTGGCGCAGTGGCTAGCACACTGGACTCGCATTCGGGAGGACGACGGTTGAATCCCGCGTCCGGCCATCCTGATTTCGGTTTCCGTTATTTCCCTAAATCGCTCCAGGCGAACCGCTTTGTAAAGGCACGGCCGACTTCCTTCTCCACCCTAACCTGATGAGACCGGTGGCCTCGCTGTTTGGGCTCTTCTCCCAAACAACCCAACCCAACTCAATCGCAAAGTTAACAATTAAAATTCATTTGTAGCAACGGACATAATACAGACCTGAGTGACGAGCTAGTAAACTTACATTCATAATTATCTTGAAATATCTTTTTTATTTATTCATGTTATTCAGAAATAGCTTCGTCTTGTGGAGGCGTTGTTATTTGTACGTTTTTATTATTTGGTACAACCTTGTGTATATTATAAGAGTGTATATACTTAGCCATTAACTCTGTAGTAAATTAGAAATTAAGTGAGATTACCGAATGAGTTCAACGTGAGTTTAGTAAGCTGTAACAGATTAGGAAGTGCGCTAGAGTTTGGAGATCTGAAGCGGAGAGCTGGTCTACGTGAAACATATTTCCACTTCCTGCGCTCCAGCCCTAGGTCTCTGGAAGCGTCTCCACGTTCGGGGTCGATTGGCGAGCGTGATCAGGACGCGTGAGCTCAACTCTGCTGAGTGGCTGCCCCATTACTTGCGGCGCCGGCGGCGCCACCCTGCGAGCCGAGATAACGTCGAAGCAGCCGCCTCTTCACGTGCTGCGAGGCGCAGCGTTTCGATTCTGGTGCGCATCCTCGGGTCAACCTCTGCTCACATAGCGGGAGTTCACCAGAGACCTTGCTTTTAATCACGAGCGATTCAAGAAAGCAAAACTCGCTTCATCCAATTGTACATAAGAAACATCTCATTCACGTTATTTACTGGGTGTCGTATTGTAACTCCAAATAGAGTGTCGTATTGTAACTCCAAATAACGCTAAGTTATAAAATTTCTTCATATTATATTTCTTTATCATGTGATATAAAAGGCTTTGAGAGTTGCCGTACATAGGGTGTTTAAAAAATAAGTTATACATATTCGCACAGAAGATGGTATTGGTCGAAACTAGTAGAAAAGCAACTTCAGATAGGAGTCAATCTCTCATTCCGATCTGTCTGTTACGTAGAAGTAGACACTATAGGCAGTGGTGTATGTAGTTACCACGCATCCTTATACATCTTTCATCCCTTTTTCGCAGTGAATCACTCATCCTTTCAAATACGCCTGCCTCCATTCGGATAGCGTCACATTTATTGGTCGCACGATCTCATAAATTATGCATATTGTCGATGGGTTGGGCGTACACCATTTTCTTTAAACGTCCCTACAGCCAGATAAATATTGGGGTCAAATCCGCCGAGCGTGGACGCTACGCTAACAGACTTGCGCGAATAATCCATCGGCCTTGAAACGTTGCTATGAGATACTGCTTCACAAGCCGTTCCATCTCCGCAAGGGTAAGGTTCTTTATTGCTGCTGTTAATTCATCAGTGATACAAGGCAACAGTTAATCTGTTTGGTAAAATGAATCCTAGGAGGCTGTCATCCAGACTTACAGGCCGTACACTAGTACTGAAGCAGTCTTGATGCCTCATCTACGTAATTGATCGAGGATTTACATCTGCTCACACGTGCATATTTTGTACTACTTTACTGCGACGTCTCTTGAGAATCCTGCTTTATCTGAAAATGCTACACATTACTTGTCGCAAGTGAAATAGCCCTTTTTTCAACAAGTATTGGTCTCCAGACATACCATTACAGGAACTTTTGTTCTACTTGGATCAATAATATCTTCTGTAGGAATATGTGACACTTGTTTTAAACAGCTTGTAGACGGGCATAAAATCTTATCACATTAGCTTTCATCACGCTGCCAATACTGCATCGACCTTCAGCAGACGTTTGCTGAACCAAAGGTACTCTAATATTGTAAATATACCTTAAACAGGAAAGTCTTTGGATTCATGACAGGAGTGTGCTGCTTTTTTTTTTTTAAGTAAAATTGGTAGGGAAATGCGACCTCAGTCGCCGTTGGGGATAACTGCAGGTATTATCATCGCTGCTAATGCCTAGTGACTGGACAGTGATGAGACCTGTTCTCGGATAAGATAGACTGATCACGTGCCTAGCTGTGAAGTTGGTAAAGTAGACCTTCCTTAATTCTTGCATATCAGTTTCTGCATGTGTGGGTGCACAGTTTTAGTGTAACTTCCGCGGGCTGTCAGTTCTATTATAGACGATTCCTTTACTGCACCATGTATATATATGACATTACTGGCCAGTTTCGACGTGTGACCATTTTCAGAGCACCGAAGCAACACGATTGAAAATGATCATGTGCTTAAACTACGAGTAATGTCATATGTTGTTGATGAATAACACTACCACCCATAAAAAGTTTTAAAATGTTTTGTTTCAGAGCCGTAACCGGTTTCAGGCATTGAATTTCAAAGACTAACGTTTCCACTTACATAATGTGGTGTCACCGCCAGACACCACACTTGCTAGGTGGTAGCCTTCAAATCGGCCGCGGTCTGGTAGTATACGTCGGACCCGCGTGTCGCCACTATCAGTGATTGCAGACCGAGCGCCACCACAAGGCAGGTCTAGAGAGACTTCCTAGCACTCGCCCTAGTTGTACACTGGTTCACTGACAAAATACGCTCTCATTTGCCGAGACGATAGTTTAGCATAGCCTTCAGCTACGTCATTTGCTACGACCTAGCAAGGCGCCATATTCAGTTACTATTGATATTGGGAATCATGTACTGTCAAAACCGACGTTCATCATTAATGGATTAAAGTTAAGTATTCCACCAGCTACGTCCGTTTTTCTAAATTCTAATTTCCTAGTTCTGTTCCAGACCTCACGCGAGCCTGCGTGAGCTAAAACGAGTGCATTTCGGCCTCCTCTAGTAACACGGTGTTGGCTCTCCTGCCAACCACAACATTGGCGACGAGGCAAAACCGCGTTCTTATCGATATTGCCCTGATTTACTTGTGTAATGGCTTCGCCACAATCTCCAGATGTACTGTCCGAATTTTATCGCTTACAGAATCAGCAGACGCAGGCCTCACTGGATGCCCTTGGACAGCTCGTCCCGGGTCAACGTGCGATGCAGCCGCTCCACCGCTAACGCAGCCACAACACGCAGTTGTACCAACTTTTCGACCTTTTGATGCTGCACTGGAAAGTTGGACGGAGTGGTCACGCCAATTTGGATTCCATCTCGCCGCCTACAGAATTCAAGGTAATGAGCGGCAGCCTTTTTGTTATCATCAGTCGGGGTGAACACGTACCATGTGATAGTCAAATTATTTCCCCGACGTGATGTAGCAACTCTATCCTACGAAGAAATGTAGTTGTGAAACGGTATACCTTCTTTCGTACAAAACGTACGGCAGGTCAGACTAATCGGGAGTGGGTTGCAACCTTGCAAGGCCTTTCTAGGGATTGTGCTTTTGAGTGTCAATGTGGACTCCCTTATTCAGATAATATGGTACGTGATGCAATTCCACAGAATGTTTCTGATGTTCGTATAAGGGAACAGATTTTGAAACTAGTCAATCCCTCCCTTCAACAAGTTATGGACATATTGGATCGGCAGGACACACTTGACTTTGCTCAGGAATCATTTGAAACTTCACCAGCCATGTGTCAGGTTAACCAGTCCGCCGGGCGAGCTGCACGGTGCAGTAAACAGCCCTCTCGCCCGGCCGCGCCGCTGCCGCCAGACTCTCAGTCACGTGTGCCGCGCCGGCAAGCAAATGGAGTGTTCAAATCATGCCCGCGGTGTGCTGCTAAACATTCGCTTGAGAATTGCCCATCACGCCAAGCTATTTGATTCTTCTGTAATAAAGAAGGACATGTTCAGACTGTTTGCCAGAAAAAGGTCAGATCGGAAACTCACAACCATTCCAGGCCCTTTGCTTCGCACTGGATTCGAACCAAGGATACTCAGGCTCGTGAAACTTCGCCCATGGAAATTCATGTAGTTCATTCCACTCCGCTCAGTGCCACTCTCTCTAACAGTGACTGTGTTCGTCCCACAAATAGTGTGCGTCGACATCGCCGGAATTCCCGTCAAGTCGCAAGTGATTATGTACCAGTGTCAGTTCACATTCCACGAGACAGTCGCTCTGGTCGTCAGCAGGACAATAAACTTTTTGTAGACTTGGACATTAACGGCAAAGTGATACCATTCCAGCTCGATACCGGAGCTGCAGTTTCACTGATCAATCAAGACAAGTACAAACAGCTGGGCACACCTCCGTTGCGTGCCGCAAATGTTAAGTTAACTAGTTGTTCAGGTCAAGATATCCCTGTGTTAGGACAATGCAGCCTTCTTGCAACATACAAAGGACAAACAAAACTTGTGTCATTTTACGTTCTTCATTCTTCTTCTGCAGTGAACTTGTTTGGTTTCGATTTATTTCAGTTGTTTAACTTGTCTATAGTAAATCTGGTCCTATCAGTGAACCAGACTGTGCCTTCTGACAGTGTTTCTTGTCTATGTGAAGAATTTGCAGACCTTTTTGCACCGAGCCTTGGTTGCGCTAAGAACTATAAAGCCCATTTGGAACTGAAAGTAAACGCGCAACCGAAATTTCTCAGAGCGCGCAATGTTCCCCTCGCATTGCGTGATGAGGTCAAAAAAACATTACACGGTTTGCAATCACAAGGTGTAATTGAACTTGTGCAGGCTTCTCTCTGGGCATCACCCTTAGAAATTTTGCCAAAACCTTCGGGAAAATTTAGACTATGTGTGGACTTCAAGGCAACAGTGAATCCACAACTAGTGATTGCAACTTTTCCTTTACCCCGCCCAGAAGATCTTTTTGACAAACTGGGCCCGGGTAAATATTTTTCGAAGTTGGACCTCGCAGATGCGTACTTGCAAATACTGGTGGGCGAAGAATCCCAGCGCGTTTTGGTGGTTAACACGCATCTTGGAATGTATCAATTCAAACGACTGCCATTCCGGTGTGCATCCGCCCCTGCATTGTTTCAGCAAAATCTAAAAACAGTTTGTTGTGCGTCGGTCCCTACTGCAGCAAATTATCTGGACGATATTGTGATCTCCGGAAAGACGGAAGAAGAACATTTGGCCAATCTCAGAACATTATTTCAGGTCTTGCGACAAAATGGTCTTCGCTTGCGGAAGGACAAGTGTGTGTTTTTTGCTCGTGATTTGCCATACCTGGGACATGTACTCAATGCCCAAGGCATACATCCCAGTCCGACGCACCTTCGTGCCATACAAGACTTGCCTTCGCCGCAGAATTTGAAGCAGCTACAGAGTGTGCTGGAAAAAATAAATTATTATAACAGATATGTGCCACATGCCTCTTCCATTTCAGCTCCGCTTCATCGCTTACGCCGTAAAGGTGTTCCGTTCGTCTGGACGACGGAATGCGAACGCGCCTTTCGCCAGTTGAAATCGGCGTTGCTTTCCAATACTTGCCTTACGCCATTCGATCCCCAGAAGCCGCTTTTGTTGATGGTGGATGCATCGGATTTCGGGATCGGTGCTGTGCTTGCGCACAAAGATGGATCGAATGATCGCCCTATTGCCTTTGCGTCCAAATTGCTCTCGTCTGCGCAAAGAAATTATTCACAGATCGGGAAAGAATCATTGGCTCTCGTATTTGGTGTTACAAAGTTTCATGATTTCTTGTATGGTCGTCACTTTACCATAATCACAGACCACAAACCTTTGACATCGCTTTTTCATCCGACCAAGCCTGTACCTCCACGTACAGCGCAGAAATTCATTCGCTGGGCTATTTTCCTCTCGCAATACCGCTACGATATCTTGTATCGGTCCACTGCTAAGCATGGAAACGCCGATGCGTTGTCCCGCTTGCCTGTTGCTGAGGATAGGGCATTTGATTCCTCCGAACTTGCTTCCATGTTCATTGATGCGGAAACCAATGACGTGGTCGAATCGTTTCCGATTGATTTTCGTCGTGTAGCTACAGCCATAGCTTCCGACCCTGTCCTTGCTACCGTTCTGCTTTTTGTTTGCTACGCAATGGCCCTTGTCAAAGTCACAGGTCAGGGACCCGTTGGTTCGCCGATTTTTTGCTCACAAGGAGAGACTTTTTGTACGACGCGGTGTTTTGCTGTTGCGTTCTGATAATGATCAGTCCAGGGTCGTGGTAGCACGTTCGTTACAGTCCTATGTCTTAAAGCTTCTCCACCAAGGACATTGGGGTATAGTGAGAACGAAACAACTTGCTCGTCAGCACTGTACTTGGTTCGGAATCGATGCCGCGATTACGAATATGTGCTCTTCTTACATGGAGTGTGCCGAACAACAATCAGCACCACCGCGGAAATTCTTTGCATGGCCAAAAGCCTTTTCCCCTTGGCAACGCTTACACATTGATTTTGCTGGTCCATTCTGGAATGCTCGATGGTTGGTTGTGGTAGATTCATTCAGTAATTTTCCTTTTGTTGTCTGGATGTCTTCCACGACGTCATCTGCCACCATCCGAGCGTTATCTGCTATCTTTTGCATTGAAGGTCTTCCACAGACTATTGTTTCCGACAATGGCCCACAATTAATGTCCGCAGAATTTCAGTCATTCTGCAAGGCCAATGGTATTCAACATCTGACGTCCGCACTGCTTTTTCCATAGTCAAACGGTGCCGCTGAACGATTGGTCAGGACTTTCAAGTCACAGATGTTGAAGTTGAAAGAGTCGCATTCGCGGGAGGACGCGTTATTGCTCTTTTTGTCCTCGTATCCCTCTCACCCCCGAGATGGTCGCTCGCCGGCTGAGTTGCTCCACGGTCGTTATCATCGAACCTTGATGTCTTTGCTACATCCGCCGCATCAGGTTCCTGTGCAGCGGCAGACACCTGCTTTTGCTCCAGGCGACGTTGTCCACTATCGCCACTATCGAGGTTCACGGCGTTGGCTCGAAGGGCGTATTCTTCGCTGCTTCGGCCGCGCTATGTATCTGCTTTTGGGGGCCTCTGGTGAGGTGCGTCGGCATCTCAATCAGCTGCGCCTCTGTCGTCGCACGGGATCTGCCGCTCCCCGACTGCTTCCAGCGACGGTGCCGTCCGGTCAGCGCCCTGGGGACCCATCTACTGGCTCGCCTCAGCCCCAGGTGTTACCGACGCTGCCTTCAATTTTGCCCCATGGCGACGCGCCGCCGCCGCCGCCTGTTCTCCCGCCGGCGACGCCCGCAGTGGACGCTTCGCTGCAGCCGCCGGGCGCCTCCCTGGGTCACGCGCCGTCGATCGCTTCCCGGGACCAGTTGTCCTCCGACATGGAACTCTTGCCCGCTCCGGACTATGTGTCGTCTTCGCCCGTCGGGTGCCCCGGCCCGATGGAGGTCGACCCTTCGGCCCCTCCTGTCTCTCTACGGGCGCATACACCGCATGTTGGCGTGCAACCTGGAGCAGGTTTTCAGGCGTTTCCCAGATCCCCGCGGTCCGAATGGCAGGGTGCGGGAGGCACAGCCTCGGCTGTTGTTAGGCTACCCACCTCGTCGCATACGTCAACAGGGGGTCCTCCCCACGCCGGGCAGAAGCCTTATTCCACAACCGTACGCCGATTTGCGGGGGAGGAATGTGGTGTCACCGCCAGACACCACACTTGCTAGGTGGTAACCTTTAAATCGGCCGCGGTCCGGTAGTATACGTCGGACCCGCGTGTCGCCACTATCAGTGATTGCAGACCGAGCGCCGCCACACGGCAGGTCTAGAGAGACTTCCTAGCACTCGCCCCAGTTGTACAACCGACTTTGCTAGCGATGGTTCACTGACAAAATACGCTCTCAATTGTCGAGACGATAGTTCAGCATAGCCTTCAGCTATGTCATTTGCTACGACCTAGCAAGGCACCAAATTCAGTTACTATTGATATTGGGAATCATGTACCGTCAAAACCGACGTTCATCATTAATTTTTCTAAATTCTAATTTCCTTATTCTGTTCCAGACCTCACGCCAGCCTGCGTGAGCTAAAACGCGTGCATTTCGGCCTCCTCTAGTAACACGGTGTTGGCTCTCCTGCCAACCACAACACGTAACATCTACAGTTACATCATACTCCTCAAGCCACCTAATGGTGCGTGGCGGAGGGTACTTTTGGTACCACTATCTGATCCCTCCAACCCTGTTCCACTCGCGAATATCGCGTGGGAAGAACGATTGTCTTTAGGCCTCTGTTCATATGTGTTGTCTGACTCCTCCTGGAAAGTGCTGTCTGAAACTTCAAGAGTAAATCTCTCCGTGATGCACAACGCCTTTCTTGTAACGTCTGCCAGTGGAGTTTTTTTAACATCTCCGTAACGCTCTCTCACCAGGTAAACGATCTGTGACGAAACGTGCCGCTCTCCTTTCTGTCCTACCTGATATGGCGCTCAGATAGATGAACAATACTCAAGAATCGTTCGATCAAGCACCTTATCAGCCACTTCTTTCGTGGGTGAGCTATATTTCCTTAAGATTCTTCCGATGAACCTGAGTTTGGTATCAATTTTTCCCACTATTTTATGTGGTCATTCCACTAGATTTTTAATGCCAGACGCTTTCTCCAGCTATTTGTCATCAATAGTGTAGCTATACAGTAGTGGACTTCTTTTCCTGTGTATGCGTAATATACTACATTTATTTACGTTCAGAGTCATCTTCCACAGCCTGCATCCCTCATCAATTCACTGCACGTCGTTCTGCAAATTCTTACTATCTTCTGGCGATGCTACTTTGGTATATACAACTGCGAATATCCTTAAAGAGCATCCGAAGCTTTCTACTAGATCAATTATATATATTGTAAACAGCAACGGCCCTATCACACTGCCTTTGGTATTCCGGTTATTACCTTTACATCTGTCGATTTAGTTCCGTTAAGAGTGACGTGTTAAGCTATGTGTGGAAGAAAGTCTTGAATCCAATCGCAAGTCTGCTCCGATACTCGCAAAGCTGGTGTTTTTTTTCATTAAACAGCAATACAGGACGGTGTCAAATGCCTGACTGACATCAAGGAGCATTGTATGAACCTGAGTGCCGTTGTCCACTGCGCTGTGGATCTCATGGAGGAACAAAGAGAGCTGAGTTACGCAGGATCTCTGTCTGCGAAATCCGTGTTGATTTTTACGGAGATGTTGATTTTCCAAAAACGTCATAATTCTTGAGCATAAAAGATGTTCCATAATTCTACAACAGACTGAAGTCAACGATTCAGGTCTACAATTGTGTGGATTTGTCTTAAGCTGTTTCTTAGAAACGGGAATGACCTGCGCTTTTTTCCAGTCGTTAGGTACCTTTCGTTGCTCAAGCGATCTACGATAAATTACTGCTAGAAGGGAAGCAAGTTCTTTCGAATAATCATTATAGAATCTTATAGGTATCTCATCTGGTCCTGACCCTTTGCACTATTAAGTGATTGTAGCTGCTTTTCAATTCTACTTTCGGTTATCCCAATATCTGGAATTTCGACGTTCGTACGACGATTGAAAGAAGAGAAAGTGTTACGATCTTCCACGGTGAAACAATTTCGGAAGACCTAATTCAATATTTCGGCCTTCTCTCTGTTATTTTCCGTTTCGTTGCCAGTGTGGTCGCTAAGAGAATTAATAGATGATTTTGAATCACTTACTGATTTTACATACGACCAAATTTTCTTAGGGTTTTTACTCAGTTCGGTTGACAAAGCCTTACTTTCAGAATCACTGAACGCTTCTCCCACGCTTCTGGAACAATGCCACACGAATCCCTGTCTCTGGCACCTGTTTTGATGGCATAACACTCCCAATCAATACCTGGAAGTCATCCCCTATTACAACGGAAAATTACTAACGATATTCTGCAAGTTCTGTCTGAAGCGTTCTAAATACGGGTCCTGACCCAGGTGATCTATAAAAGCATCCGATCACCATTTTTGACCGTTCTTTGATACTAATTTTCACCCATATTCATTCACATTCGGAATCCGTGATAACCTCGTTACATTTTATCGAATTTTTTACTGTAATAAACATGCCACCATCAATTGCGACTAACCTCTACTTACGATAAACATTCCAATCTGAAATTAGGATTTCGTTGTCATTGATGTCTGGTTTCAACCAGCTTCTGTTTCCAATACTGTCTGTGCATTACAGGCTTCCGTAAGTGATACCAATTCTGGGACCTTGTTTTGGATGCTCCTGCAGTTTTACTGAAATCTTATTAATCTTTTCTATCTCTGATCTGCGAGGACCAAGGTTCTCTGAGGTCACTGTGCATGATTAAACAGGCATTTCGTCTTTGATCGCAGGGGAGGGGTCATCTAAGTTCAAAAAGGCCCATGTGCACGCCACACGTACTCCGGTACCCTAGTAGCCGCTTCCTGCGTGTATTGCACGCCTGACCGATTACGTGGAACCCTACAATTCTGCACCCGATAGGGGAGGTCGAGAAATTCCCATCCGATCCCGTCGCAGAGCCGTCTGAGCTTCTGGATTAGACCTTCCACTCTGCTCCAAACCAGAGGATCACGATCAATCCTGGATACGATGCTACAAATAGACAGCTTAGACTGCATCCCGCGTGCGTTGCTATTTGCCTTCACCAAATCAGCCAGCCGCCGAAAGGAGCCGAGGATGGTTTCAGAAACCAAGCGGCAGGCGTAATTCGTGCGACATGTGCCACTACACGCAGCTGGTTGCATCTGGTGAGCTCGATAGCCGACGGCAGGACCTCCTCCACATCATGGATGAGACCTTCCTGCAAACATAACGCAGCTTTGCCTGCTATCTCCCTGAGGGGATCCATCACTCGTCTGAGATCCAAATGGCAAGCATACCCTATCTCTGTACTGTCCTGACGGGGCAGAAAAATCGACCGCTAGCCCAACAGGAGAGGCATCCCGTGCTGGCTCAGAGTTATCATCAACATTGGGTAGCACCTCGTACCTGTTGCTAAGACGTAGGGAGCCAGCCGCACGGCCTGCTTCCTTTTTCGCCTTCCACCCAGTGACACGCGAAACGACGACTGACTGCCACCCACTATGGAGTGAGGACAGACCGGTCAGATGTTGCGTACCAGAAGCCGCAGCGGCGTCCGGGTTACCGGGGGACTCCAGTGGCACCAAAGGTGTCGCAGGTCTCGTCACTAGCGCCCCGACGTCACCGCTACTTTCAGCATTAGTTAAAAACTTGTCGACGGTAGCCAACGCAGCTTCCAGCTGTGCTTTCAATAACTCCATGTCGTCAGATGCCGGCACCGCATATTATATTTGAATATTTAGTGCCATTCTTGTGTTGTTTCGATGACAAAAATGTACGAATAAAGCTTCATTTATTTAGATGTATGAGGGACAGTGAAATGAAAAATAGACAAATGGAAGAAATGTAGGTATTATTTCAAAAGTAGTCGCCATAACTTTTAGTACAGCTGTCTCACTGTAAGACGAGACGATCATTGCCTTCACTGTTTACAGTTGCCTACAGAAACTTGATAGTACCCAGACGTGCATATCTTCATCTCAAGCAAATCGATTGCGACGAATATCTTTCGCAGGACTCCAAAAATATGGAAATTGCATGGGGAGAGATTGGAGCTCTATGGAGGATTGTGCGCCGGGCGGAGTGGTCTCGCGGTTTGAGGCATCATGTCACGGACTGCGCGGCCCCTCCCGCCGGAGGTTCGAGTCCTCCTTCAGGCGTGGGTGTGTGTGTTGTTCTTAGCATAAGTTAGTTTAAGTAGTGTGTAAGTCTAGGGACCGATGACCTAAGCAGATTGGTCCCTTAGGATTTCACACACATTTGAACATTTTGAGGATTGTGCAGGCATGTGGGCGGGCATGTGGAATCAAAAGTGTTGCCTGCCCTCAGGCGCTAGAGCAGTGGCAGTGCCACACAAGTGAATGGGTGTCGAAGTCGTTGCAGAGGTACATTTTCAGAGCGCTCGTCAGAGGTGTGTTGCTGGCACCAAGTGTGCTGCCGGACCGGATGAAGGTGAAGGTGGGGGTTCTTAGAGGGACCCTTTGCCGTTTTATTCACACACGTGTGAATGTTCCTCCCTTGTTATCACCCCACAGGGGGGCATGAAGCCCGATGGCTCCCTAGTGGTTCCATGCAGTATTCGAGAGTAAACAATGCGGTTGTGCTGCACTCCAAAGGGGTCACGGCAAGGGTGCTGCAGCCAAATGACGTCCTTGGAAAAGGTATGAATCGTTCATAGGGTGTCAGCAATGTTGAACTTTATCAAGAACTAGTCCTGTTGCTCATCGCATGGCCAAGTGTCGTTTACGACCGCAACGCCCTTTATGCAACCCCCTACGGCCTTTTCGTGTCGATGCTGTCGACAATGTATCCGAAATGCTTACCTCGGTCAACCATAAGAAAACCACGTGATTTCAGCGGAGAGCGCCGCAGTTCTGATCGTCGTTGCGGCATCAAAAGAATGGATGAAATGTGGTTAGCGGCGGCGTTGGGGGTGGTGGGGGATGGAGGGGGGAGGTGACGATCTTCGCATCGCGACACGTGCACAGTGGCATTAAGCAGATTTGTGGCTAAATTTGGACCAGTGTGGTGCCATTAACCAACATGAGATGGATTTCTGAGCTGTAGCCCTTGTCCTGTGGCGACACCCTTCGGTTTCAAGTATCGGCGAGCCCTAGGGTGATACTACAGGACGCCACTCTTTTGCACGATTATAGACGAACGTTCTAGGCACCTCTGAGCCTAATCTGATACTTTCTTCTCGCAACGGGAAACAAATTCGGGGTGTCAAAAAAGTGACTGTTTACTCTGTTTCGCAGTGCGTACTACACGTGCAAACTAAGTTGGCACTCGGCGTGATGGCTGATGGGAGCGAACATAAAGGCATTTCCCCTTCACAGTGGCACCCATCGGCCACAGTGTCAACTTAGTTTATGGGTGTAATACACACAACCAAATTTGTGTAGGACCCTTAGATCGCGGATCCTATTCGCACTTGTCTGGTTTCTATACATATATTTTGCATCGTGTTTCTCAGCGCAGACTTTTAAATGAATACAAAGTACATTATGTTTATTACTACAACAAGCTGCACAATGGGGCCTACTTTCAACAGCCTTTACATGCTGACGTTGGTTTTTTGCTGGAGCACTTAGGCTCTCTACCTATTTGCATCTCATTAGGACGAATTTCCCAAAATTAGCATTATTCACCACTAACAATTTAAAACTGATTAGAATTGTACTTCTACAGACAGCTATTTCGATTTATCACTCCATGTCACCGATATATTTATAGTTTCCCAATTTATTTTACATTAAAATATGATTAATAATCATCAGAATCAACGTTATGGCACATTATTCAAATTGTTACTTAAATAAAAATCCTCTGATACAGATTTCCGACAGTGCTCTTCAAACGCGTGCACTGGCGCTATATTTGGCTAACATTTTCAGGATTCTCATTAATAAAAGATACATATTTATCAATTATTGTCTCTTCCCAAGGTACTATTCCGCCGACGGAGCGAGTTTGTAAACGTGCTTACTCGCCTCGTTTTTCTTTTCCATCGTGTTCCACTGCCTTTTGCGTAACTTTATTACTACAGGGCTTACTCATACAGCGGCTATGAAATAATATGCGCCCTTTAAATTTACACTGCCTTGCAACACCCAATCGCCCAGACAAAACCACACTCACAAACAAACTGCGTGACCTCGAACGTTAAGAACAGCACTAAAATGTGCTTAAAATATTAAACCTTGTCCCAAAAGCAGTGGTATGAACCATTCACATGCAGGACTGTGCGCCTTACATCTTCGATGTGCAGGTGTGGAATTTCAGTGATGTGGTTAAAGCGAAGTGTAAGAGATCAATACGCGCTTCTAAGGCACTTTTTTACGTTCAGCATCAATTCTGCACTTAGGAAATCAAATATCATAGGACACTTACATTTTCAGACGAAGATATTGTTATGTCATTGTCCTCACCTGCTTTCTGCCAAGCATATTGTAAATAGGCTTGGAGGTCGATGCAGAAAATATACTCAGTATCACAGAGTTTATTTATTTATTCGTATGGCTCACATGCAGTTTAAGAATACAGGTATATAACATCATTATGTGTACATAACAATAATACGAAAATATAAAACTACGCAAAAAAATAACTAAATGTCAATATATAAGTTTCTAATCCATATAAGAGCTGTGTCGTCAGCATTCACGAGGTCGCTACTGTTCCTCTGACAGGAAGTGGCCACGTGGTTTGAGGCGCCATGTCCCTCGGGCATGTGTGTGTGTGTGTGTTGTTCTTGGAATAAGTTAGTATAAGTTTAAGTATTGTGTAATTCTAGGGACCGATGACCTAAGCAGTTTGGTCCTTTAGGAATACACATACATTCGAGCATTTGAACATGAACGCAAGGGACATTCATCTCTAATGTGCTTGACCAAATACGCAGACCAAAGATTGTATTTCCTGGCTGTGAACATGCAGACAGATCAAAATCAAAAAGCCTTAAAAATGGAACTTTTCAGCACAAACTGATTAAAAAACTTCGCTCTTCAGTTCGAATATACCATTTAAATATACATCACATAGTGAAGTCTGAACGTGTTAGGGTAAACGTGTAACTTTACTTGTGGGTTTTGACAGCGTAGTCTTACAAAATCGACGATCCTTCCCATGTACAACTCACAATATCTACACAAATCAAGAGACTGGCAATATTATGTTGTCTTCGGTGTGTTTCTGGTCCTTTTATATCGATATTTTATTTCTTCGTGATACTAAAGTTCCTGTTTTACACCTTGAATAAGCGCTCATTCAACTGTCTTTCGCCATGAAAAGTGCAGTTTCGCGTGCGAATGGCACATATCACTGTTCATGGGGCGAGTGGTGTATATTGATAAGCACATTGTCCTCGGTTCCTGAGCATTCGACGTAACCCGCTTCCCTTGTCTACGAAGTTCCACTTTACCTGCTGTTTCTCTGATAACGGCTGTTTACTCGGTACATCCCGCCAGTGTAAGAGGCTCAGATGTCGTCTGCTGTAAACTCCAAGCTCCAAGGCGCTACATGCTAGTGAACTACGCCCACCTATATCCATACTCACGCCGCACCGCATGTCTGTTAGTCCGCGCTTATTAGCCACACCTGTTTGTCAGCTTACAGCGTAAGCAGTTGAGGTCAGCAACGTAACACACATCTTCGTTTCGTTTAATTAATTTCTATCTTTGAACTCTGAATACTACATTCCTTTAGAAATTAATGGTTGAATTCTGGCAAAGTTTTTTCCTCTCGTCATCAGAGAAGGAATTACTACCGTTCATCAAATGCCCGTTTCGTCACAGTAGCTACGAAGTCAATATCAGGTTGTCATGCATAAAAAGATATGATTTATGTGATACTGATTTGTTACTTTATTAAATTTTTCCTCGTCTGTCATTTCGGAATGCCCTTTCATCCACAGAAATCACACTATTTTTTGTTGTTCGATACGCTAGTAAAATTGTTACTGATCACCAAAAAATTACAATTTCTTTCCAAGTTCCTAGACTGCTGTTATAATTGGAGGATGCTCCGAGAATCTGTTTTTACCGAAATATCTTCCGCCACAAATTACTCTCCTGTGCCAACCTTTTCATCTGAGTAGCAATTACACTCAGCGCCCTCAGTGATTTGTTGAATATGTTCCAATGTCTGTCTTCCTCTGCGGTTTCTTCTCTGTACAGTCCCCCCCCCCCCCCCCCCCCCCCAGTACCGCGGAGCTTATGCTCTGATTTCTTAACACATTTCCTGTCTTCTTCTCCTCTTCCTTGCCAGTGTTTGCCAAATGTTCATCTCCCCGCTGATTCTGCAGAGAATTTTCTCGTTTCTGATCAATCTATTTAATTTTCAGCAGCATTCTATAGCTAGATATCTCAGAAACTACGAGCCTCCTCTTTTCTGTTTTTCCCACAGCCCAAATTAACTTCCAAAAGTACATTCTCAGAAATGTATTCCTCACGTTAGGACCGATGTTTGATACGAGTAGACTTCTTTTACCAAGCAATGTCCTCTTTGCATCACCTACTCTGCTTCTTGTTTCCTTATTTGTTTTATTTTGCTTCCAAGCTGGCAGAACTCCTTCATTTTACTTCATAATCCACAATTTTTATGTTAGTTTTATCGCTAATCTCATGTCTGCTACTTCTCATAACTTTCCTCTTTCCTAGATTACATCTGCATCCATTGTGTATCTTCATTACGTTGTTCACTCCATTTAACAGGTCCTGCAATTAATCCTCATTTTCACTGACCTTAGAAATGTCGTCAGGAAATCGTATCATGGAGTCTCGTTTCACCCTGAATTTCAGTCCCACATTTGAAGTTTCTTTTGTATTTCCTTCATTGCTTCTTCGATAACATCGAACAAGCAGGGGGTGCAAAATTACGTGTCCATCACGGCAACATCGTGTATACCTATAAATCCCAACTCCGTCAGCGTAATCTTTCTGGAGAATGTAACGTTGCAAAACTGTTCTGTATCTTCGTAACTATCAAAAACTGCTGAAAGACTTGCCTACCATTACCGTGGGTGAATGTCAGAGGGTTCAGAGATCGCTAAGTGACTGAAACTGACGCTGCAGACACCTGGAGGAAGGCGGCGTGCTGGCCGCGGTGGCCGTACAGTTCTAGGCGCTGCAGTCCGGAACCGCGGGACTGCTACGGTCGCAGGTTCGAATCCTGCCTCGGGCATGCATGTGTGTGAAGTCCTTAGGTTAGTTAGGTTTAAGTAGTTCTAAGTTCTAGGGGACTGATGACATAAGATGTTAAGTTCCATAGTGCTCAGAGCCGAGCCATTAATTTTTTTTTTTTTTTTTTTTTTTTTTTTGAAGGTGGCGTAGTGGCAGCTGTTTATTCTGGAACCAAAGCATCCAAAACCATGCAGTGATAAAGATACGGTCCTTAACTCCAATAAGGACACTGCCTATGCCTGGAATACTTAACGCAGAACAGGAAAGAGACCATCAAAATGGTGTGACTGGAGCAGCTTCGAATCTCCTCAGCATATGGTGTTCGCGTGCCCCCTCCAAGTGGAAGCATAGATTACCCCTCAGGCCAAACGAAGCTGTTAATTACGGTTTCGGATACATTTACGCCAATGAACCTTCTGGCAACCAACGTACGAGGGGATGCTGAAAAGTATTGCTACCGAATTGCTTAAGTGAAAACTCTTAAAGCGGTTCAAATGAAACAAACGTTATTAACATTGTACATCTTTATTCTTCATGTCTACATATTTATTCCTCAACATAGTCACAATGATAACGAACACATTTCTACCAATGAGAGACCAACTTGATGATACCGTCATTGTAGAATGTTTGACTTTGTTGACGGAGCCACATCTTCAGCTCTGCTTGCACTGCTTTATCACTGTCGAAGTGAGCCCAAGGCAGTTGTGGTAGCCGTCGTTTGTGATCCGAAATTGTCATGCTGAAGGAGAGGGTGCTCCATGTATGGGCGAAGTCTTCGAATTCTAAATGCGACTACAGCGCGCTATTTCTCACGTGCCAACATGCACTACTGGCCATTACAATTGCTACACCAAGAAAAAATGCAGATGATAAACGGGTATTCATTTGACAAATATACTACAACTGACATGTGATTACATTTTCACGCAATTTGGGTGCATAGATCCTGAGAAATCAGTACCCAGAACAACCACCTCTGGCCGTAATAACGGCCTTGATACGCCTGGTCATTGAGTCAGAGCTTGGATGGCGTGTAAAGGCACAGCTGTCCATGCAGTTTCAACACCATACCACAGTTCGTCAAGAGTAGTGACTGGCGTATTGTGACGAGCCATTTGCTCGGCCACCATTGGCCAGACGTTATCAATTGGTAAGAGATCTGGAGAAAGTGCTGGCCAGGGCAGCAGTCGAACATTTTCTGTATCCAGAAAGGCCCGTACAGGACCTGCAACATGCGGACGTATATTATCCTACTGAAATGTAGGGTTTCGCAGGGATCGAATGAAGGGTACAGCCAGGGTTTGTAAAACATCTGAAATGTAACGTCCACTGTTTAAAGTGCCGGTAATGAGAACAAAGGGTGACCGAGACGTGTAAACAATGGCACCCCATACCATCACGCCAAACACGGATGCGATCATCATGATGCTGGGAACAGAACCTGGATTCATCTGAAAAAATGACTTTTTGCCATTCGTGCACCCAGGTTCGTCGATGAGTACACCTTCGCAGGCGCTCCTGTCTGTGATTCAGCGTCAAGGGTAACCGCAGCCATGGTCTCTGAGCTGATAGTCCATGCTGCTGCAAACGTCGCCGAACTGTTCGTGCAGATGGTTGTTGGCTTGCAACCATCCCCATCTGTTCACTCAGGGATCGAGACGTGGCTGCATGATCCGTTTACAGCCATGCGGATAAGGTGCCTGTCATCTCGACTGCTAGTGATACGAGGCCGTTCGGCCCCATCATGGCGTTCCGTATTACCCTCCTGAACCCATCGATTCCATCTTCTGCTAACAGTCATTGGATACCGACCAACGCGAGCAGCAATGTCGAGATACGATAAACCGCTATCGCGATAGGGTACAATCCGACCATTATCAAAGTCGGAAACGTGATGGTACGCATTTCTCCTCCTTACACGAGGCATCACAACAACGTTTCACCAGGCGACGCCGGTCAACTGCTGTTTGTGTATGAGAAATCGTTTGGAAATTTTCCTCATGACAGCACGTTGTAGGTGTCGCCACCGGCGCCAACCTTGTGTGAATGCTCTGAAAAGTTAATCATTTGCATATCACAGCATCTTCTACCTGTTGGTTAAATTTCGCGTCTGTAGCACGTCATCTTCGTGGCAATTTTAATGGCCAGTAGTGTATTTATGTAACATACCATGTAACACGCTACAATTCTAAGCTCTCAAGCAGCAGAGAGCTGCGATTATGTAGATGTCAGTTATAGAGATGTAGATTGTTAATAACCTTTGTTTTATTTAAAAATAACCTTATATCCGGTGTGTCGCTATTGCTGTAATGTTTATCTCTGTTTCGCTCATTCCTTCATATTTTGGTAAGCTGGCGACGCCCAAAGAGTGCGTGTCTTTTAATTCTTTGTTTCTCCTGTGGATTTTGACAAACGTTTTATCCTATGATACGCGGATTGTCATGTGCTGCCCGAGCTCGTCTTTTTACTGGTTTTTGGAGATGTGTGAGTGGTCATGGATAGTTCGTATGGGATGACCGTCTGCCTTTTCATCCAAGGTTTACCGAGTAGTGAAATGTTTTTACGCGCACTTTTACCTTGTAATTGGTGGGACACGTACTGGTTTTAAATGATCTGAAGATACACCTCCAAGGTATTAAATCGGTCGTCATACAGTGAAAACATGATAAACAGGGTTTGTGGATGTGGACTTCCAGTCAGTTTTAATATAAACTATTTTACCATCTCTGATTTTAAATTGTTTGAGTGTCCTTCACATTATGTTTATTTAAAAATGTTTAACAGTTTTCACATCAGAAATTCGAAGACATTACTTTCAGCACGCTTTTGTATTAAGACATGAAGTGAAATAGTTCCGCCTCGCGGTTCTAGGCGCGCAGTCCGGAACCGTGCGACTGCTACGGTCGCAGGTTCGAATCCTGCCTCGGGCATGGATGTGTGTGATGTCCTTAGGTTAGTTAGTTTTAAGTAGTTCTAAGTTCTAGGGGACTGATGACCACAGCTGTTAAGTCCCATAGTGCTCAGAGCCATTGAAATAGTTCCGTGTATAGATTAGGGAGTGAAACATACACTCCTGGAAATGGAAAAAAGAACACATTGACACCGGTGTGTCAGACCCACCATACTTGCTCCGGACACTGCGAGAGGGCTGTACAAGCAATGATCACACGCACGGCACAGTGGACACACCAGGAACCGCGGTGTTGGCCGTCGAATGGCGCTAGCTGCGCAGCATTTGTGCACCGCCGCCGTCAGTGTCAGCCAGTTTGCCGTGGCATACGGAGCTCCATCGCAGTCTTTAACACTGGTAGCATGCCGCGACAGCGTGGACGTGAACCGTATGTGCAGTTGACGGACTTTGAGCGAGGGCGTATAGTGGGCATGCGGGAGGCCGGGTGGACGTACCGCCGAATTGCTCAACACGTGGGGCGTGAGGTCTCCACAGTACATCGATGTTGTCGCCAGTGGTCGGCGGAAGGTGCACGTGCCCGTCGACCTGGGACCAGACCGCAGCGACACACGGATGCACGCCAAGACCGCAGGATCCTACGCAGTGCCGTAGGGGACCGCACCGCCACTTCCCAGCAAATTAGGGACACTGTTGCTCCTGGGGTATCGGCGAGGACCATTCGCAACCGTCTCCATGAAGCTGGGCTACGGTCCCGCACACCGTTAGGCCGTCTTCCGCTCACGCCCCAACATCGTGCAGCCCGCCTCCAGTGGTGTCGCGACAGGCGTGAATGGAGGGACGAATGGAGACGTGTCGTCTTCAGCGATGAGAGTCGCTTCTGCCTTGGTGCCAATGATGGTCGTATGCGTGTTTGGCGCCGTGCAGGTGAGCGCCACAATCAGGACTGCATACGACCGAGGCACACAGGGCCAACACCCGGCATCATGGTGTGGGGAGCGATCTCCTACACTGGCCGTACACCACTGGTGATCGTCGAGGGGACACTGAATAGTGCACGGTACATCCAAACCGTCATCGAACCCATCGTTCTACCATTCCTAGACCGGCAAGGGAACTTGCTGTTCCAACAGGACAATGCACGTCCGCATGTATCCCGTGCCACCCAACGTGCTCTAGAAGGTGTACGTCAACTACCCTGGCCAGCAAGATCTCCGGATCTGTCCCCCATTGAGCATGTTTGGGACTGGATGAAGCGTCGTCTCACGCGGTCTGCACGTCCAGCACGAACGCTGGTACAACTGAGGCGCCAGGTGGAAATGGCATGGCAAGCCGTTCCACAGGACTACGTCCAGCATCTCTACGATCGTCTCCATGGGAGAATAGCAGCCTGCATTGCTGCGAAAGGTGGATATACACTGTACTAGTGTCGACATTGTGCATGCTCTGTTGCCTGTGTCTATGTGCCTGTGGTTCTGTCAGTGTGATCATGTGATGTATCTGACCCCAGGAATGTGTCAATAAAGTTTCCCCTTCCTTATTTCAATTTCCAGGAGTGTAGATCTGAGACGTTGACAGAGGAAGGGGTATGAGTGAAAGGAAAAACTCCAGCGATGGGGAGGTGTGGATAGGTGCCAACAGTATTGACGTGACCTGATATTCAGGTGACAGTGACCACGACGGATAAATGGATTAATATAAGCTCAGCAGCAGAGCAATAACATTTTGTCATCAGTCAAGCCTTTTTTTATTTTATAGTAACGTATTTATGATCAACCAGCGATTATTACTTTGTTTGCACCTAATCTAGTAGAAGTCCAGAAAAATAAGAAACCGTAAGCATTTAAGTTCAATGTTCCAGCTATAAGGGGCGTCGAATGAAAACGAGACATATAGAAGAAAAGTAAATAAGTAAAGTATTTGTTGTTTCTAAAGTAATCGCCTTAATTGTTAATACAGTTAAGCCTCCGTGAGACAAGTCGTCAAAGCCTTGATGCATAAATGTTTGGTCAGCCGCGGTGGTCTAGTGGTTCTGGCGCTGCAGTCCGGAACCGCGGGACTGCTACGGTCGCAGGATCGAATCCTGTCTCGGGCATGGGTGTGTGTGATGTCCTTAGGTTAGTTAGGTTTAAGTAGTTCTTAGTTCTAGGGGACTTATGACCTAAGATGTTGAGTCCCATAGTGCTCAGAGCCATTTGAACCATAAATGTTTGCCGTTGGCTACGGAAACATGATTGTATACAGGCGCGGAACTCCTCGTCCGGAGCAAATTGATGGGAGACAATGTCTTTCTTCAGGGTCCCAAAAATATGGAAATCGGATGGGGAGAGATGGAGATTGTATGGAGGATATGTAAGGGCTTCCCAGCGAAGATTATGCTGTGCAGTCGAAACAACCTTGGCAACATCTTGCAACAGAATGATGCTGTTCGTCAACATTCCTGATTCCTGAATGTCTGGACCTGGTGGCGCTTTCAGTTTTTGCGAAGGATGAAGATTATCGTTTCCTTTTCCGTACCGTATCGGGAGATGAAACGTGGTGTCATAATGTTGAGCCGAAGAGTAAAAGTCAGATCCAAGTATGAAAGCACACTGATTCACCCCCTATATAAAAAATCCGAAGTCATGGACGGCAGATCCGGGAAAGTGATGTATCTTTGTCTTAGATTGCAGGGGTCAGCTGTTCACTAACATTCTAGAACACAGCGCCACAGTTAGCGAACAACGGTCCATGAACACTTCACAAAAACTGAACCTCGCCCAGGAATGTTGACGGACAGCCTTGTTCTGTTACAGGATAATGCCCGGCTACATGTAGTCAAATTTGTTTCCAGTATGCAGCAGAAGTTTCGCTGGGAGTTTCTTATACATCCTCCACACAGTCCCAATCTATTCCTATGCGATCGTCACGTTTTTGGAGCCCTGGAGAAAGACATTCGTGTCGATCGATTTGTTTCGGACGAAGAGGTGCACGTTTGGATACAATATTGTTTGCATTGGGAACCGCAAACATTTCTCTATAAAGGCGCTGACCGTCTTGTCTCACAGTGAGATAAAGGTATTAACAGTTATGGTGATTACTTTTGAAATAATAATTAGCTTACTTACTTTTTTCCATCTGTCTAATTTTCATTTGACTGCGCCGTATAAGCAACTGGATAAGACGTTACTCTATAAGGAATTGTAAGACTCGATGTTCAGTCTTGCCGCTCAATAACTGTACAATCAGGGATCATAAGGATATTAAATATTTAATGCGTAAGTAGAATTAAATTATTTTAAGCCTATATGGCGTAGTGCTGGCTCGATACTTACCTTACACCATGGAAAACATATAGCCTGTATGCGGATGGTATTTGCACGAAATTCACAAATGGTTGGAGGTGTTGCTTCCAGGCGAAACTCTTGATATACTGAAGTAGCCACTAACCTAAAGGCAGCAAGAGATAATCACATTGTAAACAACATCATACGTTACTCTATACGTTACTCTATAAGGAATTGTAAGACTCGATGTTCAGTCTTGCCGCTCAATAACTGTACAATCAGGGATCATAAGTAGAATTTTTGTTTATCACTTTTCACTTCATATTTTTTTCTAAATAATTTTGATTTTAAAACATATCCCATTCTTAACGTTGAGATATACTCTCTAGGTTAATATCTTTATCATTGCATAACTAAATTTATGAATTAAAAATAATGCTGTTTAGTAGGCAATTTTCAATGTTCTGTATGTATTGTAAAACCTGCTAGATTTCCAGAATGTTATCTCTATATACGAGTATAAATGGCAACGTCCTAACTGACTGACCGACTCACCATCGCCCAGCCCAAACCTGTAAGGTTAGGAACTTGAAATTCGGAGGTGTGCATCTTATACTGTAGGTATCGTTTGACAAGGGATTTTTCGAAATTCCAACCGTAATGGAGTGGAATAGGGGATGAAGGTACTTTTTTAAGTCTCGCTATTAAGGCAATTTTGAAGCTAGACTTACGAAAATTGGTTTCTCGATCAGAAATAAAGAAATACGCTTTTCAGCAATTTTGCTGCTTTAATCCTAAGGGGGTGAAATAGTTTCTGCAAATATATCGTTATTCAATAACTACCAAACAATTTTTAAACCTACATCTGAGAACATTCTCGGGTTCAAACAAATAAAACCATTTTTAAGTATTTTTTGGGAACTGAAACCCTAAGAGGGTGAAAAAAGGGATGACATTTTTTATGAAAATGTTTTATTCTGAAATCATTTTTAAAGTTAAATCTACGGAAATTTAAATTTAGTTTCTCAGTTAAAAATTTTAGAAAAAATGTGTATCATTGTTTTAGGAATTCAACCCTAAAGTGATGAAATGGGGATGAAAAGTTGTATGAAAATATTTCACTGCATTTTTACAGTTAAATATTTGAAACTTGGTGTTTGCCATCTCGGTCAGAGATAAAAAAATACGTTTTTCAGTATTTTTGGAGATGACGTACGATCAGACATTCACTGACTCATCATTGACCAGCCCTAATGGCTTAGGATAGTAACCTGAAGTTTGGAAGGCTTCTGTATCTTATACTGTAGATATCGTGTAATAAGGCATTGTCCGAAATTCCATTCCTAAGGGGGTGAAGTAGGTGGTGAAAAGCGTCTAGAAAGTATGTCGCTAATAAGGAAATTTTGAAGCTACAACTACGAAAACTGGTATTTAGGTTCTGACCCAGAAAATAAAAAATTCTTGTTTCAGCATTTCTGGGAATTCGACCAATAATAAGAGGTGAGAGGTTTTTGAAATTAAATAATTACTAAAGAACTACTTAAGGCTTTTTAAAGCTACACCTATGACAACTGGTATTAGAAATAAAACAAAATACATGTTTCAGTGCTTCTGAAGATTCAGTCCCTAAGGGGTGCAACAGGAGAAGAAAATTTTTAAGAAAATATTTCGTTACATTAAAAAAATTTGAAGCTACATTTATGAAAAGTGGTATTTAAGTTCACTGTTAGATATAAGAAAATATTTGTTAGGAGATTAAAGTTGCTATGGAAATATCTCCAAAAGAACGAAAAAGCATGATTAATGAAAACATTGGAGTCCAGTTACCAGAATAACGTTTTCGTCGCAAGTAAATTCGGAAAAGGCCAAGCTTATGCCGGTCGCTGTGGCCTAGCGGCTCTAGGCGCTTCAGTCCGGAACTGCGCTGCTGCTATGGTCGCAGGTTCGAATCCTGCCTCGGAATAGATGTGTGTGATGTCCTTTGGTTAGTTAGGTTTAAGTAGTTCTACGTTTAGGGGACTGATGACCTCAGGTGTTAAGTGCCATAGTGCTCAGATCCATTTGAACCATTTTGAGCCAAGCTTATATGGTCTTAAATAGCGTGAAAAGCTTAAATTTTGCAGTTTGCGTAGAACATAAAACTTCGATTAAATAAAAAGAAAAAAAGTCTCTGCAGGCCATACAGTCCACGCGACAGGAGCAGCGGGCGCTAAGCTAGCAGATAAATATATAAAGACTTTTACATTACTTCCTCTAAGGGATTGTAATGTAGGCAAAAAAAGAACTTTCTACACAAATATTACAAAATGAGATGGTCCACTTGCAAAATACTGTACATTATAGCTCACATCAGCACGAATGTTGATAAGGCTGTTAGCAGAATGCCCACTGTGAATACCAACACGCTCAAGAGAGATGTACACGCGCCAATTCTCAACTACTCAGTTTACTCGTTACATGTCCCACGGTCTCCTACAGCATCTAACAGCCGGTAGTACATTACCATACAGTTTTCCTCTCAATGCAATCATCTGTGTTTCTTTGGATGTCCTTCAAGTAGGTCATCATCAATAAAAGTACCACCACGTTCAATTCAGCTTCACATAGTTTACTGCGGAAAATGAAGGAACACGGTTCTTACAAACCTTACCGGCTGAGGTGGTGTAGTCATGAAATACTCTTATCGTCATTTCCAGGAGAACGGATGTTGAAATCCTCTACCCGTCATCTACATTTACGTTTTCCAAAGTTTCACTACATCATTTAATGCGAATGCCGGGGTGGTTTCCTTGAAGGGGAACGGTCAGTCACTTCTCCAGCCAGAACTTGTACTCCTTTTATAGTGACCTTCTCGTCGGTGGCATATAAACACTAATGATCCTTCCCTATAATTTTTCGCCAGTTCCCGATGTTTTTTCGTGGGGATGAATCGTCCAAGGCAGGAAGATTCCAGACTTCACGATATTCGACTTAGGTCTACACTGTCGGAAAAATTAAAAGAAAACTGTACACCTGGAAAGACGACGTCGACTTTGGTCGGATGACGGCATATGGCACCATGGAGTGGTAGGTGTTCTCATAATGTATGGAAATAGTAACTGTGCTCGAAAGAACAGATACCATTGTTGAGCGTGCAGCTTCTCTAGAATAAATGATAACTAACTGAAACCCTCAGCTGCCGACAGGTGTTGTTGATATACCTCGATGGCGATACCTGAAAATGTCATTTATTCTAGAGAAGCTGGGCGGTCATCAGTGGTATTTGTTCTTTCGAGAACAGTTTCTATGTTCATATATAGTTAAAGGCTACCCGGCCATTGACCTTCGTCTGTGCGAATGCGCACAGGCTGCCCGAACTCTTACAGGAATCGACACCTTAGTGGGCGCGAGTAATGAGAGGATGGGCAAATGTCTATTAGGTACATTACGTATGTAGATTGTGAATGTGAGTTTCACTGGGAGCCTGCAAGGGATAACTCCCTGCAGTCGTGCTATTCATCTGTGTTCTCGGTGGCTCAGATGGATAGAGCGTTTGCCATGTAAGCAGCCGATCCCGGGTTCGAGTCCCGGCCGGGGCACACATTTGCAGCTGTGTCCATCGAGGTATATTAACCAAACCTATTGGCAGCTGAGGGTTTCAATTAGTTATCATTTGTTGGTTGGTTGGTTGGTTTGGGGAAGGAGACCAGACAGCGAGGTCATCGGTCTCATCGGATTAGGGAAGGACGGGGAAGGAAGTCGGCCGTGCCCTTTGAAAGGAACCATCCCGGCATTTGCCTGGAGCGATTTAGGGAAATCACAATCATTTGTTCTCATAATGGTTGCAACATCATCCGCCAACAGAGAGAGTACTGGCGTAGCTACCTGAGTGCCATCTGCGTCTACCTTTTAATATGGAATGCTCACAGCCAAAAAGCTCAGTGTAGTGCAGACATGTTACGAAAGCAGAAGTCAAAGGAGTCAAATTGAGGTCTTCCGTGTGTCGGGATGGTCCTTTCGCAGAATTAACACACAAGTTGGACGTGCAGCGTCATGTGAACATTCTCACACCCATAGACAAGGTCCTGGACATCCACATAGCACAGACGACCGCCAGGATTGTCGTGTTGTAAGGGCAGCAGTGGCAGACAGTGCATCAACCACAGCACAGATAAGAGGACTTGTGTTCCCAGACGTGTCGGGTTATTAGCAATGGGATTACAGGCAAAAGCCCGACTTCCTCTAGCGCTGCAGCAAGATGTGCATAGCTCGACTGATGCCGTCAGAGGACCACTTGCAATGTGGAATGGCGCGGCATGGACTTCAGCAACGAAAGTAGATTATGCCTGCACGCGAGTGATGGTCGTTTGTACGTGCATTCGTCCAAGACACACTGACTCCCCGCTGTTTGGTCTCTTCCCCCAAACAACCCAACCAACCCACACTGGCCCCACCCAAGGCGTTATGGTCTGTGGTATGGCAAGCTACAAATCTCCTTCATTTTTGTTGTTTCAGGAGGGGACGCTAATCTGCATTCGGTACGTGTAAAATGTTGTTAGATCCGTTCTTCTGTCGTTCTTGTTGCAGGAAGGTGATGCTCGCCCACACACTGCCGGTGAAACTTAACGTGCTCTGCAAGGCGTGCAGCAGAGTCTACGGACTTGTCTGCAATCGAGCACGTGAGGGTATAATCAGACGGGAAGTTATTCGTGAGACTAGTCAACCAACAGCTGTTGCAGAACTACGTGAACGGGTCAAAAAGGCGTGGAATAACATATCTCAAGACAGTTTCCGCCATTTGTACGAACAACTGGATGCCGAGTCAGAGCCTGCATTGCTGCCTGTGGCGGCTACATTAAGTACTAATATTGCTCTTTCAGCATGGGTTGATACCTTGTAGATCAGAGCTGCTTGTGCTATTGATCTGTAAATGTAATCATTTTATGTACTCCATATGCACTGTCGCAACAATAAATCTTGAGCGAAATGAAAACCTCTAGAAGGTTTTTTTTTCAGGTAGTGTAGAAATAAATACACACAGCGCAATTACTTAGAAAACTATGCAATAAAAATTATTCCGCATATCACGATGACACTTGACTGTTATTCACAGCATACACCACAGAAAAAAATAAAAAAAATTTCATTGATATCAACGCCATTATTTTAATCTTTTCCTCGACTTACATATCCTCGAAAAACCCATTTTGCTACGTCAGGATGTTTGTTCTCCACGTCGGGGTACTTCTCACTGCGATATTCATTAAGAACACTGATTCCGGAATGATGGTTCATTTTTCAGGAGAGTAACAGCTGACTATTGACTTCCCGATAGCCGCTACTGCATACCGAAAACTAATAATGGGATGCGCCGTGAATTCCACACACAGCTCTAATGAATGCACGGCGCACGTATCAGTTGATATCGCAGTATTAACTGAAATGTGAACGGAATGTCGAGTGGTACGCGATGTGTGTTTGCTTACGGGGAGGCATTCTACTCATCTACACTAGTATTGACTGTTTAATGGACCATTGAACGCAGCGATAAATTGGACTGGCAGCGACTGCCGCGGCCATAAGCGCTTTGTTGACGCCCTCTCTAGTCCAATATCCGAACATCTAGGTCACGATCTACTGTAATCTCAATACGGATTGCCACACGCTATGTTGTTTCCGTTTGCCGTAACTTATTTCGTAACATATTCTCACCTCGTGTTTTATATGTGGGATACTGAAAAGTAAAGGCACGAAACAACACAAGAGCAGCCTTTATTCAAAAGTAATCGTCAGAGCTCACTTCCCGCGCCTGGGTTCCCGGGTTCGATTCCCGACGGGGTCAGGGATTTTCTCTGCCTCGTGATGACTGGATGTTGTGTGATGTCCCTAGGTTAGTTAGGTTTAAGTAGTTCTAAGTTCTAGGGGACTGATGACCACAGAAGTTAAGTCCAATAGTGCTCAGAGCCATTTGAACCACTTTTTTGAACCATTTAATCGTCAGAGACCTGAAAACAACTATGCCACTCTTCCACAAGTCGAAGGTTTAATTGCGCCGCGCGGAGGGGCCGCGTGGTTTGACGCGTCATGTCACGAACTGCGCGGCCCCTCCCGCGTGAGGTTCGAGTCCTCCCTCGGGCATGGGCATGCGTTTGTGCGTTGTTCGTAATTTAAGTTAGTTTAAGTAGTGTGTAAGTCTACGGACAGATGACCTAAGCAGTTTGGTCCATTAGGAATTCAGAAACATTTTTTAATTGCCCCGAGAACACTCTTAGCTGTGACAGAGACCAGTCCTCCACTTCTCCAGTACGTCGTCCGAGTTGAACTTCCCTTTAGATTTTTTTTCTTTTAGCGAACCAGACACACTGAAGGGCGATACGTCCGTGCTGTAGAACAGATGCTCTGGCTGCTCCCTCCTGAACTTGGTCATTTCATTTCGTTTAACGTTGGAGACGTATGGACGCACGTTATAGTGGACAGACTCACTCACTCTGTGAGCATCCCAGGCCATATGCTCCTGCAGTTGCGTAGGCTACGGAGTGTGTCACAGTACACGTCAGTGTTAACGGATTTTTCGTGCTCTAGGAATTCGGTTTGAAGTGTGTCGGACCTCGGACGCCGAAAAGGACGGCAAGCATAACCTTTTCTGCTGTGGGCACATCTTTGAATTTTTTTGGAGGAGGTTGTGAGTGCTCAACCATGCCGGACATTACATTTGCGTCTCTGTATCTCTCACCACGTCATCCTATAGCGGCATAAGCAAATTTAAATAGGTTTAGTTGTTACGCAGCGGTCGACCTCGGCTAGCACTTGGATGGGTCACCGTCCACGTCCACCGAGTGCCGGTGCCAAGCGGGGAACACTCAGCCCTTGTAAGGTCAATAGATGAGCTGCCTGATCGAGAATTAGCGGCACCGGTCACGAAAAGTGACAACGGCCGAGAGAGCCACGTTCTGACCACATGCCCCTCCGTATTCGCATCCGGTGACTAGTAGGGGCTGGGGATGACACGGCGGTCGGTCGGTACTACTGGGTCTTCAAGAACTGTTCGGATGGCGTTTGTTTTTTAGTTGTTACGATGTTTCGTAGCTTTTCATTTGAACACTCTTTATATTTTGAAAATATTAAATTACATGAATAAATACATCCTCTCGGTGTCGCTACCGTCTGTCGAAGACATTCGCCCATCCACAATTAGCCATTCGTGTTTACTTAACCCTATAGCCCTAAGCCCTGCCAGACGCTGAAGTCGTATGTGCCGCCTCCATCTGAAAGTTAAATTTTCTCTGCGTTTTCGTGTTTAAATCCAGTTCCTGTGTTGGAGACTGAGAATTATAGATGCGTGGAGCATTGTGGAAAACAGCCTAAAAACCAGAGGCTGGCCGATGTACCAGATCACAGCTCGTAAGTATTTGAAATGAGGTATCTTTCAGAAACGCCAGGAGCTACTGAAAAGTAATTGTCTATTACCTTCAAATATAGAAATATAGAAAATGGTCTTCAGATATCAGATTTAATGAGAATTTTTTTACTACGGCTTCAAACAAGACCGAAACCGTCTGGTCACTTATTAGTAAAATACGGGTACGATCAGTAGCAAAATATAGCGACAGAATTGGCATTACGATACTCCAGTGATTGTTTTGTTAAGAAGTACTATGAAACGTTCCTTCCGACATGCACGCAGGTTCCAAGGAACAGCCGTTATGAAACACATGAGATATATTCGCAGTTGCGAATACAAACAATCATCAGCTGTATAAGGGAACGACGAGGATGAAAATTTGTGCCCGGTTGGGACTCGAACTCGAGCTTCACGCGAGCGGTTGCCTTAACCACTTTCGTTGTCCGTACAGGACCACGGCCAGCCACAGAGTTCTATATGTCGTCGTCCCTATGACGCAACCTGTGCTCGTACACCCGTAATGTAATTCTCTTATAGGACAGGACATTTTAACTGAAAGTCGCTGCTTGGTATCGGCGGATAAATACGTCATTGCCTTGCCTGTTTCTTGGGACATACAATTACGTCCGAATCATAAAAATATCAAGCAGTTGACTAAGGGCATCTGATTTGTAAACCGGAAACGAGGTGTGTTTCTTGTATCTTGGACTACTGAAGCAAATATCTGAATCAAATGACGGCCACGCGGTATATCAGTATGCTTTCATATGTGGTATTGCAGTGCCTGCGTTGTTAAAAAGAGCGAAGCAATGCTTCGTCCAATATGAATGCATTTCCGAAGGAACACTATATTCTTGTTCTTAACAACATAGGAACTGCACCATCGTATTTATCCTGGGACTGCGATTTCCAGTTAAAATGTTCTCCCCTGTGCGGAAAAAAAATGGAAATTTGTGGTAAGCTCTATGGGACCAACCTGCTGAGGTCATCGGTCCCTAGGCTTACACACTACGCAATCTAGCTTAAAGCAACTTACGGTAAGGACAACACACACACCCATGCCCCAGGGAGGCCTCGAACCACCAACCGGGAGAGTCGCCCGAACAGTGGCAAGGCGCCTTGGACCGCGCGGGCCCTGTCCGCGAATTACATAAGTGTGCACGAGTGCAGGCTGCGACGCGGGAATAACAACATATGGAAGTTAATATCTGGCTGTGAGATGACGGAGAGCCAAATCGATTAAGGCGACATCTTTCTTAAAGCGGGAAATAACGGTTGGCGTCGCCATTCATTCGTATAGCTGATAGTTCGTATTAGCGGCGGTGAGTTCCTATGGGACCAAACTGCTAAGATCATCGGTCCCTAGGCTCTCACACTACTTAACCTAAATCAAACTAACTTTCGCTAAGGACAACACACACATCCATGCCCGAGGGAGGACTCGAACCTCCGACAGGGGGACGGTACGAACTGTGCCAAGGCGCTTGAGTCCGTACGGATACCCCGGGCGACCTTCGTATTAGCAACTACCAATATATTTCAATAATTAATATTCTTAAAACTGACGTTATCTAGTTCCATCCTTTCGTCTGGTGTGCACTCTACATGCCGACACTGTTGCTACTTCGGGCTTATTTTCCTTTTTCGCAAGTTAACGTATTGCACGTAAGCTATACTAGCCTGTTGGGTTCTGTTGAATTCTCCGCTCATTTTAGCAGTCAAAGATCGATTGCTCACACCAGGCGTACGCCACTAGCAATCTGTGCAGTAATGTAAGTACGTACATGTAGTGGACGAACCATGTTCACTTTCTCCCTCTCCTTCACATAGTAAAAGCTGTCAGTCAGGTTCTGTCCGTACATAGGCACGTAATTACATGGCTATCGCGTGGTGTTTTCATTTGTACCATGGATATGTATCTGTTCCAGTTCTTTCGTTTATCTGTTTTATCGGTTCCATAATATGCTCGCAGATGAGCACCTGGCTTATTCTCTGGTTGCGTAAATTATTGTTCTTGTGACTTGTCGATAGTAAGCAATTGTGATGAAAGTGTAATAGCAGCGTCTCAGTAAATTGATTAGAAGTTTCTAATGAGGTACTGCTTTCCCAAGCTGGGCCGTATCAAGAAAATATGATCCAACAAATAACTTAACGTGATTAAGCTTAGCAGCAAGAACGAAACAGACTCAGCCTAGATGTACGTACTTTAATTACTTCTGGGGGTTATTTTTTTATGCAACCATAAATATAATGGACACATTATGACGTAATACTCGGTATTTCAAAAGGTTTATCTGATTCCAGAACACTATATCTTCCACATGAATGATGATAAAAGATGTAGTCGATTTTAAATTACATACATGATTGAACTTCCCCCATGAACCATGGACCTTGCCGTTGGTGGGGAGGCTTGCGTGCCTCAGCGATACAGATGGCCGTACCGTAGGTGCAACCACAACGGAGGGGTATCTGTTGAGAGGCCAGACAAACATGTGGTTCCTGAAGAGGGGCAGCAGCCTTTCAATAGTTGCAGAGGCAACAGTCTGGATGATTGACTGATCTGGCCTTGTAACATTAACCAAAACGGCCTTGCTGTGCTGGTACTGCGAACGGCTGAAAGCAAGGGGAAACTACAGCCGTAATTTTTCCCGAGGACATGCAGCTTTACTGTATGATTAAATGATGATGGCGTCCTCTTGAGTAAAGTATTCCGGAGGTAAAATAGTCCCCCATTCGGATCTCCGGGCGGGAACTACTCAAGAGGACGTCGTTATCAGGAGAAAGAAAACTGGCATTCGACGGATCGGAGCGTGGAATGTCAGATCCCTTAATCGGGCAGGTAGGTTAGAAAATTTAAAAAGGGAAATGGATAGGTTAAAGTTAGATATAGTCGGAATTAGTGAAGTTCGGTGGCAGGAGGAACAAGACTTTTGGTCAGGTGATTACAGGGTTATAAATACAAAATCAAATAGGCGTAATGCAGGAGTAGGTTTAATAATGAATAAAAAAATAGGAGTGCGGGTTAGCTACTACAAACAGCATAGTGAACGCATTATTGTGGCCAAGATAGACACAAAGCCCATGCCTACTACAGTAGTACAAGTTTATATGCCAACTAGCTCTGCAGATGATGAAGAAATAGATGAAATGTATGACGAGATAAAAGAAATTATTCAGGTAGTGAAGGGAGACGAAAATTTAATAGTCATGGGTGACTGGAATTCGTCAGTAGGAAAAGGGAGAGAAGGAAACATAGTAGGTGAATATGGATTTGGGGGAAGAAATGAAAGAGGAAGCCGCCTTATAGAATTTTGCACAGAGCATAACTTATTCATAGCTAACACTTGGTTCAGGAATCATAAAAGAAGGTTGTATACCTGGAAGAATCCTGGAGATACTAAAAGGTATCAGATAGATTATATAATGGTAAGACAGAGATTTAGGAACCAGGTTTTAAATTGTAAGACATTTCCATGGGCAGATGTGGATTCTGAACACAATCTATTGGTTATGAACTGCAGATTGAAACTGAAGAAACTGCAAAAAGGTGGGAATTTAAGGAGATGGGACCTGGATAAACTGAAAGAACCAGAGGTTGTAGAGAGTTTCAGGGAGAGCATAAGGGAACAATTGACAGGAATGTGGGCAAGAAATATAGTAGAAGAAGAATGGGTAGCTCTGAGGGATGAATTAGTAAAGGCAGCAGAGGATCAAGTAGGTAAAAAAACGAGGGCTAATAGAAATCCTTGGGTAACAGAAGAAATATTGAATTTAATTGATGAAAGGAGAAAATGTAAAAATGCAGTAAATGAAGCAGGCAAAAAGGAATATAAACGTCTCAAAAATGAGATTGACAGGAAGTGCAAAATGGCTAAGCAGGGATGGCTAGAGGACAAATGTAAGGATGTAGAGGCTTGTCTCACTAGGAGTAAGATAGATACTGCCTACAGGAAAATTAAAAAGACCTTTGGAGAGAAGAGAACAACTTGTATGAATATCAAGAGCTCAGATGGCAACCCAGTTCTAAGCAAAGAAGGGAAGGCAGAAAGGTGGAAGGAGTATATAGAGGGTTTATACAAGGGCGATGTACTTGAGGACAATGTTATGGAAATGGAAGAGGATGTAGATGAAGATGAAATGGGAGATAAGATAGTGCGTGAAGAGTTTGACAGAGCACTGAAAGACCTGAGTCGAAACAAGGCCCCGGGAGTAAACATTCCATTAGAACTACTGATGCCCTTGGGAGAGCCAGTCATGACAAAACTCTACCATCTGGTGAGCAAGATGTATGAGACAGGCGAAATACCCACAGACTTCAAGAAGAATATAATAATTCCAATCCCAAAGAAAGCAGGTGTTGACAGATGTGAAAATTACCGAACAATCAGTTTAATAAGTCACAGCTGCAAAATACTAACGCGAATTCTTTACAGACGAATGGAAAAACTGGTAGAAGCGGACCTCGGGGAAGATCAGTTTGGATTCCGTAGAAATGTTGGAACACGTGAGGCTATACTAACCTTACGACTTATCCTAGAAGAAAGATTAAGAAAAGGCAAACCTACGTTTCTAGCATTTGTAGACTTAGAGAAAGCTTTTGACAACGTTAACTGAAATACTCTCTTTCAAATTCTGAAGGTGGCAGGGGTAAAATACAGGGAGCGAAAGGCTATTTACAATTTTTACAGAAACCAGATGGCAGTTATAAGAGTTGAGGGACATGAAAGGGAAGCAGTGGTTGGGAAGGGAGTGAGACAGGGTTGTAGCGTCTCCCCGATGTTATTCAATCTGTATATTGAGCAAGCAGTAAAGGAAACAAAAGAAAAATTCGGAGTAGGTATTAAAATTCATGGAGAAGAAGCAAAAACTTTGAGGTTCGCCAATGACATTGTAATTCTATCAGAGACAGCAAAGGACTTGGAAGAGCAGTTGAACGGAATGGACAGTGTCTTGAAAGGAGGATATAAGATGAACATCAACAAAAGCAAAACGAGGTTAATGGAATTTAGTCAAATTAAATCGGGTGATGCTGAGGGGATTAGATTAGGAAATGAGACACTTAAAGTAGTAAAGGAGTTTTGCTATTTGGGGAGCAAAATAACGGATGATGGTCGAACAAGAGAGGATATAAAATGTAGACTGGCAATGGCAAGGAAATCGTTTCTGAAGAAGAGAAATTTGTTAACATCGAGTATAGATTTAAGTGTCAGGAAGTCGTTTCTGAAAGTATTTGTATGGATTGTAGCCATGTATGGAAGTGAAACATGGACGATAAATAGTTTGGACAAGAAGAGAATAGAAGCTTTCGAAATGTGGTGCTACAGAAGAATGCTGAAGATAAGGTGGGTAGATCACGTAACTAATGAGGAGGTATTGAATAGGATTGGGGAGAAGAGAAGTTTGTGGCACAACTTGACTAGAAGAAGGGATCGGTTGGTAGGACATGTTTTGAGACATCAAGGGATCACAAATTTAGCATTGGAGGGCAGCGTGGAGGGTAAAAATCGTAGAGGGAGACCAAGAGATCAATACACTAAGCAGATTCAGAAGGATGTAGGTTTCAGTAGGTACTGGGAGATGAAGAAGCTTGCACAGGATAGAGTAGCATGGAGAGCTGCATCAAACCAGTCTGAGGACTGAAGACCACAACAACAACACGATTGAAAAGTTTTTATTTTTAAAGGGATCGTCCGATTTCAGAATCAGTACTTCTTTTACATACAAGCGTGTATGACATGAGAGTATTTTTATAATTACGTTCAATACAAAGCTTTCGTTTGCCCTTCGCAATTGTTCACTTAGCTACGACAGTCGTTCAGACGATAGTCAATCTCGTCCCATACAGCACCTCTGAATTCATTGATACTGTCATTCGACGATGTACGAGTCAGTCACCCGTAGCTGTCGCAAGTACATAGACGGAAGTTACTTTTTTAACCTTCAAATAAAATTCACATAATACTGGTTTAGGCGACTTATAAGGCTGAAAGTGCACTACGAGATCCGCACCTTGTGCCGACACATCGTTGATGCAGCTCATTGTTAAGAAATGCCTTTAGACTTAAATGCTTCGACATGTCTAAAAACGAAATTTTCAGTATGTTCTGGCAGTTGTGGAAAAAGCCAGATGGACGAGCGAGTGTGCGACCTGGCTGCACCACGGAGACAACAATCAGCAACCACGTGCTCCAGAACTAACAACTGGCGGAAGATTCGATGCGTAAATTAAAATTCGTCCTAAATTTGCAACTGTATTCATGTATTAAGTTTGGTATTGTAAAATCTAGTGAAACTTTTTTAAGAAATCTGTATGATCAATTGATGTCTCATTTACTAGCTGCCACTCGAATTCGATCTTCACTTGGCATTCAGTCATAAACGAAGCTAATGCTGCATTTAGTATGCCACACTTCACGCGGTCAAAGTATAATTCTTGAATGACTGTTGTTTCAACACTTTGGAATGATAGTTCCCAAACGGCACCATCTGACCGAAATATTAAGAAAAAAATGGCTACAAAGACCGGATCACACACTTCGTTGCCAAAATCCTCAAAATTTACATCTTTACTTATTTTAGGAACACCAAGAGGTAATAGCTCAGGTTAAAAAGGGTGTACGACACGGATAAACAGTTTAATCAGTATATAGAAGAAGCAATAACGACAATAAAAGCCTAGTTCGGAAGTATGATTAAAATTCAGAGTGAAAGAACATAAATGTAACATTCGCTGATGACATTACTAACAGCAGCGAAACTAAGGAAGACTTGCAGGACCTGTTGAATGGAAACAGCAGTCTAACGGGCACAAAATACTGACTGAGAATGAACCGAAGAAACATGTTAGTAGCGAGAGTTAGCAGAAAAGAGATCAGTGATACAGTTGAAATCAAAAATCGTGACCACAAAGCAGAAGAACTTAAGGAATGCTGCTACCTTGGAAGCAAGGCGGGGTCACACATTGGTTAGCAGACTGGGCTTGCATTCGGGAGGACGATTGTTCAAACCCGTGTCCGACCATTCTGATGTAGTGTTACTGTGATTTCCCTAAATACCTTAAGGCATGTGTCGAGATGGTTCCTTCTAAAGTGTACGGCTATTTCGTTCTCCATCCTACCCTAATCCGTCTCTAATGACCTCAAGGTCGACGGGACGTTAAACACTAATATCCTCCTCCTCACAAAGGAAGCAAAATAACAAATGACTGACGAAACAAGGACGACATACTAAAGCAAATTAGTCCAGGCAAACAGGACATTACAGGTCAAAACAAGTCTAATAATATCAAATATTGGCCTTAATTTGAGAAAGATATGTCTGAGAATATACTTTTGGGCCATAGCGCAGTAGGTAAGCGAATCATGGCCTATGGGAGAACAGGAAAAAATGTAGAATAGAAACAAATGAGATGTGTCGCTAGTGAAGGATGCTGAAAAAAATCGTTCAAATGCCTCGGAGCACTATGGGACTTAACATCTGAGGTCATCAGTCCCCTAGAACTAATTAAACCTAAGTAACCTAAGGACATCACACACATCCATGCCCGAGGCAGGATTCGAACGTGCGACCGTAGCGGTCGCGCCGTTCCAGACTGAAGCGCTAGAACCGCTCGGCCACACCGGCCAGCAACGATGCTGAAAATTATGTGGACTGATAAGATAAGAAATGAAGTACTACGACGCAGATATTGCCGAAGAAACTAATATGTGGAAAACACTGACAATAAGATACGAGAGAATCACGGGATGAAAGAAATATATGGAAACCACTGACAAGAAGAAGGGATACGGCGATAGGACATGTGTTAAGACATGAGAGAATAAGTTACGTGGTACTAGACGGATCTGTAGAAAGTAAAATTGACAGGGGAAGACAAAGACTGGAATATATCTACGGGTCGCGACAAGAAGGGAAAGAGGATAGTCATATCAAAGCAGCCACAACACCGGTTACTCAAAAAAATAAATAAATGAATAAAAAGTACATTTTCTTATGGCACTACATGGGGAGACCTGGGTATGGGAGACCTGCTACACTCAAAGGTTAAAGAGTTATGTTTTGGCAAAAATTCTCAAGACGACAAGCATTCCGACCTGGAGTCACAGTTTACTTGTGAGGAACGATTCGGCATTCAAAGGAAGGAACGAAAATTAGAGTCTCCGTCCAGTTACCGACGAGGCCTTAAAGACTGAACAGAAGGTCGCAGTTAAGAAGACATTGGTTGTATCTCTTTTAGATAAAACTGATTCTGCTAAAATACTGTAAGCGAAAACCAACATTATCGATAAAAAGATTTAGGAATCCTGATACATACGGTAAACGGTAGTGTTAACACAATATGTGCTTAAGAAGATTCGCAGAAGGCATGTGACGACATTTTAAATGCCTAGTAAATAGTATCTCATTTCAGAGGCATTCTATAAGCAAATTTGGGCATATCTCAGAATGTGTTTCCTGTATGGTTTGATACGCTACGCGACGAATTCTATTTTGCCAACGCCTTGACCTCAGACTAGCACTTTCACACCATGTCTTATATTCCAATTTCTGTCTTCCTTTACAGTCTTTACCTTCCCCAGCTCCCTCTAGTAACAAGGAAGCTATTTCTCTGATGTCTTAACACATGTCCTCGACATGGGAGATAGCACGGGAGTGGCAACGTGCTGAATTTAAAAGATCCAGAAAGAAGAAAGATTTTTTTAAAACGTTTATTCGCCACAGTGGTATTCAAATTATATTGACAATAACCGACAATTGAATTCTTGAGGCCTTCTTCCAAAGCAGGTTTTATAAGAGCCACCATACAGTTGTTACTGAATCACGTAATTCAAATACTCCAAATTCTTCTTCTTAATATTTGAGGAAAATTTTAAAATTTTGCGTATATGAGCTTTAAATTCCATAAAGAGTGGCAGAATCAGTATCACCACAATTTACCACTTTCACAACAATTTCCCATCATTCAGTAGATGAGTTATTAAAATACTCAATTCATATGTAAACAATAAAAGTATTAACAGTATTAAAAATCAATTCAAACAGCTGAAAACTAGTACGTCTGGTTAATAATTAGGTGACGTAAGGTGACTAGTTTCAGCTTGGCGCATTCATCGCTCTGTTCCTTTGTACAGCCCACATTATATACTCTAAAAGACACACAAGTCAAAAATTAAAACCACATAGACACAACTTCACAACAACAGAAATGATTTACGAATCGTAGGCTGAATGATTTCACAAGGCCCATTAAGGCCTTAATTGTGAACAATACAAGTTTTGATGTTTCGACTCCGTAATCTTGAATTATTTTTAAAATAACTGAAGCAGTTTAACACATGAGCGTTTAAAAGGGAGAAAACAACTGAAAAAGATTAATCTTTCGTGACAGTCTGCACATGGACCTCTAGAAAGCAAATATACAGTTTAAAAACGATTAATTGCTTTGGTAAACAACCATGGTGCACCAAATAGCAAAAATGTTTTCGTTTGTGCAAGGTATTTTTTTTTTCTACTAGTGGCCTTAGAAATAACCCGTGCATGGTAACTCGGAATGCAGTTTCACAATGAGGACAAAGACAAACATGTCACAATGCAAAGCTAGACAGCTTTAAACCCAGGAACCCGAATTAAATTTCTCTAGCAAGGCCTCGTTCAGGGAAAAGGGAAAAGTACTTTAGTCACACGTGCCAGAAGATGCCCACCGTTTTCTTTCTGCCCCGGCAGTAGGCTGTATACTAAATTCTGGCTGTTAAGCTCCCACGAAATCGAGAACATGCAGAGAACGGGAAGCGATACTTCTCCGAATTACAAATCATCATCCGTAACATGAGGAGCCTTCATCCATGGTGAACAACTCAACGGCCCTCCCATCCATTCCTTTCAGGAATGACGACACTGACTCTTGTGAGACGCCGGTGATCCCGTCACTATGGGACGAAATACAGTGTAGTTTAATGAATGGCAGGTGTTCATACCAGTGCACGGACGTCTCAGTCCTGTCATGCACTCATTTCTTCTCGTCAGTGGTTTCCGTATGTTCCTTTCTTCGCCGATTCTGTTGAGAACCTCCTCAGTGCTTACCAGCAGATTTTCAACATTGTTCTGTAGCCCCACATCTCAATCGCTTCAGTTCTGTTCAAGTTTTCCGCCAGTCCATGGAAATGAGCGTTTGGCGTCCATCCGCCTTGGTGCAGGTCTTATTACATTGGACGCCACCCCATTGGGCGACCTGCGCGCCGGATGGGGATGAAATGCTGATGAAGCCAACACAACACCCAGTCCCTGAGCGGAGAAAATCCCCGACCCAGCCGCGAATCGAGCCCGGGCCCATAGGACGGCAATCCGTCACGCTGACCACTCAGCAATCGGGACGGACCGACAATCCATGATTCACTACCATACACTGCTCTGCACCAAGCGAACGTTCTCAAAAATTTCTTCCCTCAAATTAAGGCCAGCGTTTGTTAGTTACACGTCTTTTGCACAGGAACGCCTTCTTTGACTCTATGATTTTTATGTCCTCCTTCCTTCGTCAATCATGCGTTATTTTGCTTCCAAGATGGAAGAATTCCTTAACTTCGGCTGCTTTGTTATTGAAGAAGCTCATATTAAGCTTCTCACTATTCTCATTTCTGCTATTTCTAACTACCTTCGTCTTTCTTCGGTTTATCCTCAGTCCATACTCTTTACTGATTCGACTGATATTTTTGTTCAACAGATACTGTAAATCCTCTTCACCTCCACTGAGGGTAGCACTTCCATCAGCCAGTATTACAATTGATATCCTTTCACCCTGAATTTTAAACCCAATCTTGAAAACTTCATTTTATTTTGTCATTAATTCTTCGATGTAGAAATCAAACAGTAGGGGTAAAAGACCGTACCCCTGCATAAAAACCTTTTTAATCTGAGCTCTTCATGCTTGGTCTTCCAGACTGATTGTTCACTATTGGTTCTTGTACATACTGTTTGTTTTTCGTCTTTCCCTACAGCGTAAGCGGTTTTTCTCAGAATTTCGAAAATGTAGCAGTTTTTAACTTTTTCCTCCGCTTTTTTAGGTCGACAGGTCCTATAAGGGTGTCTCGATTTTCCTTCAGTCTTGCTTCCGGTACTAACCGCCACGTCAGAGCTGCCTCTCTCGTGCCCTTACCTGCCCTAAAGCCAAACTGATCGACATATAACAGATACTCAATTCTATTTTCCATTCTTCTGTATCTTATTCTTGTCAGCAAATTGGGTGCATGAGCGGATAAGCTGATTGTCCGCTACTCCTTGCACTTCTCCGCTCTTGCTACCTTCCTAATTATGTGGAAGTCTTATGGTATATCGTCAATCTCATAGGTTCCACACGCCAGCTTGAATAGTCGTTTGGGTTTAGAAACTGCGATGGTATGTTATCTATCCCTTCTTCCTTGTTTGATCTCAGATCTTCCAAAGCGCTTTTAAACTCTGATCCTAGCACTGGGTCCCCTATATCTTTTACAGCAACTCCAATTTCTTCTTCTGCGTCATCAGAAAAGTCATCCCCCTCGCCTTTAGTGTACTCTTTCCACCTGTCCGCTCTCTTCCATGCGTTTAGCGGTGGAATTCCCCCATTGCATTATTTATGTCTTCACCCTTGCTTTTAATTTCACCGAAGACTGTTTTGACTTTTCTGTATGCTGAGTCAGTCTTTTCCACGATCGTTTATTTTTCAATTTCTTCGCACCTTTCCTGCAGTCTCTTCGCTTTGGCTTCCCTGCGTGTCCTAATTATTTCATTTTAAGTAAATCACATTGCTGTATTCCAGACTTCCCTCAACATTTTTGTACTTCCATGTTTCGTCGATTGGTTGAGGTATTTCTCCTGTTAGCCAATGTTTTATCTCTGTTACCTCTCTTGTAACTACGTTTATCCGCCCAACATCTGTGAGTTATCTTTTTGGAGATGACCAAATTCCCTTGAACTGAATTGCCTGCTGCGATCTTCGCTAGCGCAGTACCCACATCTTTAGTGAACCTCAAACGCGTTCATCATTCCTCAGTACTGCATTGTCCCACTTCCTTCCACAATGATATCTCCAGACGATTATCTTAAACTTCAGTCTACTCTTGATCATTACTAACTTCTGATCAGAATCTGTATCTCCTTTTGGGTACGCCCCACAATCCAGTTTCTGATTTCTGAGTCCCTGTCTGACCATATCACGACATACAGTTTGTAGAGAAGTGTAAAACCAGATATAATCGGTCATTGCTTGGTGTAAAAAATAGTGCTCAAGTTATATACATGGTAATGTAACACCGTTCCTCGCAAGCGACTTCTGATCAAATGGCGTGCCTATGGAGTATCGTCGCTGGATTCGTTATTTCCTGTCAGAAAAGTCACAGTTCGTAGTAACTGACGGAAAGTCATCAAGTAAAACAGAAGTAATACTGACGTTCATCATAAAGTGTTATAGGCCCTCTGCTGTTGCTGATCTACATACACGATTTATGATACAATCTTAGCCCTCTTAGTTTGCTTGGAGACGATGTTGTCATTTACTGTCTTGTAAAGTCTTCAGATGATCAAACCGATTACAAAATGATTTAGACAAAATATCCGTATGTTGCGAAACTTGGCAACCGACTCTAAATAATAATATGTATGAATTCATCTACCATCTCGGTAGAATGTCCACTCCCCACTGCACCCCCTCCCTCCCCCCCTGGGGAAAATACTTTAAACAAACCTCACACCGTAACCCACTACTCATAAACCCACGACAAAAGCCAACATTTCTTACTCAAGGTAAAATATTAACAGTTACTGTAAAAACTATACGTCTATATTACCTGAGTTCAATTACAAAAGGAGAACTATTTAAAAAAACTAACAATAACGATCTCGAATTTCGCTCTCCACTAAGAAAACAATTACTTTTATTAATACTACTAAACCGTGTCTGACATCAATACAACAAAAACTTCACTCGCTTTCTTATCTAAGACCAAAAATTAAAGCGACCACTGGAACACTCAACGAAATTAAACACAGTGAACGAAAGTTTTACCGCGATATTTCACTTTAAACAATAAGAAACCTCAGGATAAAGCTACCGTACTAACTTTAATAAATGACTTCAATGCACAAACAGCTCTGTAACACACCGTGGGTGAAAGTTTATTAAACCGTTATTTCACAAGAGACAGCACGAGACACAGTTGAAAACTACTAAATTTAATAACTGAATGACAGTGCACAAACAACTTTATCAGAACGTAGCTTTAGAACCGCTACAACTGTAACCGCACCTCGCGAAATGTAAACACACTGCTGAGACTTCGATGAACGACGTATGCTCATTCACGAATAAAACCACTCAATCAATAACACAAAAAGAAACATTGAGATGAAAGAAAATTTTCTACACTTACACAGAAATGTACACCGATGAGCCGAAACATTATGACCACTTCCCACCGCGACGTTTGATGCCACCTAGTGATGCTGCGGGCTCGTGAAGCGGTAAGGAAAGTATTTACACTACTGGCCATTAAAATTGCTACACCAAGAAGAAATGCAGATGATAAACGGGTATTCATTAGACAAAAATATTATACTAGAACTGACATGTAATTACATTTTCACGCAATTTGGGTGCATTGATCCTGAGAAATCAGTACCCAGGACAACCACCTCTGGCCGTAATAACGGCCTTGATACGCCTGGGCATTGAGTCAAACAGAGCTTGGATGGCGTGTACAGGTACAGCTGCCCATGCAGCTTCAACACGATGCCACAGTTCATCAAGAGTTGTGACTGGCGTATTGTGACGAGCCAGTTGCTCGGCTACCATTGACCAGACGTTTTCAGTTGGTGAGAGACCTGGAGTATGTGTGCACGCCAGGGCAGCAGTCGAACATTTTCTGTATCCAGAAAGGTCTGTACAGGACCTGCAACATGCGGTAGTGCATTATCCTGCTGAAATGCAGGGTTTTGCAGGGATCGAATGATGGGTAGAGCCACGGGTCGTAACACATCTGAAATGTAACGTCCACTGTTCAAAGTGCCGTCAACGCGAACAAGAGGTGCCCGAGAGGTGTAACCAATGGATCCCATACCATCACGCCGGGTGATACGTCAGTATGGCGATGACGAACACATGCTTCGAATGTGCGTTCACCGCGATGTCGCCAAACACGGATGCGACCATCATGATGCTGTAAACAGAACCTGGATTTATCCGAAAAAATGACGTTTTGCCATTCGTGCGCCCAGGTTCTTCGTTGAGTACACCATCGCAGACGCTCCTGTCTGTGATGCAGCGTCAAGGGTAACCGCAGCCATGGTCTCCCAGCTGATAGTCCATGCTGCTGCAAACGTCGTCGAACTGTTCGTGGAGATGGTTGTTGTCTTGCAAACGTCCCAGTCTGTTGACTCAGGGATCGAGACGTGGCTGCACGATACGTTACAGCCATGCAGATAAGACGCCTGTCATCTCGACTGCTAGTGATACGAGGCCGTTGGGATCCAGCACGGCGTTTCGTATTACCCATCTGAACCCACCGATTCCATACTCTGCTAACAGTCATTGGATCTCTACCAACGCGAGCAGCAATGTCTTGATACGATAAACCGCAATCGCGATAGGCTACAATCCGACCTTTATCAAAGTCGGAAACCTGATGGTACGTATGTCTCCTCCTTACACGAGGCATCAAAACAACGTTTCTTGGGCAACGCCGGTAAACTGCTGTATGTGTATGAGAAATCGGTTGGAAACTTTCCTCAAAATGGCTCAAATGGCTCTGAGCACTATGGGACTCAACATCTTAGGTCATAAGTCCCCTAGAACTTAGAACTACTTAAACCTAACTAACCTAAGGACATCACACACACCCATGCCCGAGGCAGGATTCGAACCTGCGACCGTAGCAGTCCCGCGGTTCCGGACTGCAGCGCCAGAACCGCTAGACCACCGCGGCCGGCAAACTTTCCTCATGTCAGCACGTTGTAGGTGTCGCCCCCGGCGCCAACCTTGTGTGAATGCTCTGAATAGCTAATCATTTGCATATCACAGCATCTTCTACCTGTTGGTTAAATTTCGCGTCTGTAGCACGTCATCTTCGTGGTGTATCAATTTTAAAGGCCAGTAGTGTAAGCGGAGCTGACACGGACGAGGGATTCCTGAGCGAAGATATGGGCTACAGATGGGCAAATCCATTGAGGTAAGCGACTTGGCAGAGGGCACATTATTATTTCGCAGCGCCTGTGGACGAGTGTCTCGTAAACGGTGCCAGTGTCGTGAGTATCTGCGGTAAGACTTATGACAATGAAACTACCACTAGGCGATAAATGGTTAGACATCAATGACTCTTCACAGAATGTGGAATTCGAAGGCGTGCCTGCTCTGTAAAGTAGGACAGATGATCTGTGGCATTTCTGCCGGAAGCACACAGTTCATCGTACATTGTTGAATATGCAGCTCCGCAGAGGACCACCTGCACGTGTTCACATATTGACCCAACGACATCGTCAGTTACAATTGCAGTGAGCACTCGACCATCGTGATTAGACAGTCGATCACTGGAAACGTCGACTCTTCGGATGATGATGATCTTGACACAGTCCAATTTTTACACAATTCAAGCTAGCTACCGTCACGAATGATGGTGATGAAATGATGAGGACAACACAAACATCCAGTCCCCAGGCAGAGAAAGCCCCCAACGTGGGAGGGAATCGAACCTGGGACCCCGTGATCCAGAGGTAGCAACTAGCCATTAGACCGCGAGCTGCGGACAGCTCTTCGCATGAATCACATTTTTGCTACACTATATCGATGGTCGTCTTCACAGACGCCGTCATCGAGGTGAACGGTGGCTCTAAAATTGCAGCGCGCCACGGACGCAGGCTTCTGGGAATAGTTTTATGATGTGGGAGACGTTCTCCTGCGCTTGCATAGAACCTGTTGTAGTAGTCGAAAACACGCTTACAACTGCGAACCATCTGCATCCCTTCTTGCTTGATGTCTTCCCCGAAGGCGACGTCATCTTTCATCAGTATAACTGTTCGTGCCTCGGAGCCAGAACCGTGCTACAGGGGTTTGAGGAGCAGTATACAGAAATGTTGAATCTTGGTGACCAAATTTGCCTCATGTAAATCCTATGGAACCCATCTGGGTCGCTATCGGGTGCCATCACAGTGTAAATCAGCGACCCTTCATTTAAGAGACTTCTCCGTAGACATCTAACGCCACATACCTCTACAAATTTACCAGCAAATTTTCGAATCCCTGATACGCAGTATCTCGTGAAATTACCGTACGGGAAAATCCCCACTTCATCGTTACCTCGGAGATGCAGTGTCCCATCGCTCGTGCACCAACTGCAACGCTACGCTCAGACGGACAGAGAAACTGTTAAACAGGTGGTAAAAATGGAAATGCCGTGTTACTAGGGCCTCCCGTCGAAAACCGTTCGCCCGGTGCTAGTCTCCCGAGTTGACGCCAATTCGGTGACTTTCGTGTCGATAGGGATGAAATGATGATTGTAAGGACAACACAACACCCAGTTCCTGAGCGGAGAAAATCTCCGACCCAGCCGGGAATTGAACCCGGGCCGTTAGATAGGACATTCAGTTGCGCTGACTGCTCAGCTACCAGGGGCGGACAGCAGGTGGTCATAATACGTATTTTGGCCCATCAGTGTATGTAGATAAAAATAAAATAAATAATATTTCGTTTCTCTACATTTATACTTGATTACACCATTTTTAAAAATTTCCCAATATTTGAAACACTCTACAGTTGATTCTTTTTGCGCTTCTACCTAAGGCAAGCTTAAGAGTGGTCTAATTCATTACGCTGTCGCCAACAGATGTAACACTACTCATCATAAGAAAATATAGCCTCTCAATTTAAGTACTCCATTCAGGCTTTGTTTATTAATTTCACAAACGAAAGTTATTTGACGACGAAATGTTGCTACATAGGGTGGACTTAATTCGGAGATTCCACCAGACACAGGAATTTATGTTATATCTATTACAGCATTCGTTTCATTCCATCGATGGCTGATTGATGCAGCAACCGGTTTTCATGGTTACATCAGAAATAAAACAGTCACGACTGGAAAGTCAGTTTTATTAAAAATAACGCGTTCCACGTTAGTTACGCATCATCAGATTACGCAGAACTGTCGAATGAAGTTCACTGTGCCCGCTACCTAAGCTCTACGTCAGCCACGCACACGTAAGTCAGACTGGGTGAAATTCTGTTCGTGAGAATAACTGAACGGAACTGTGGGAACCATTGAACTGTTATAGCAGCAAGAAGAGCACAACGTAGAATCACACCTACATTTAGGCCCGGACGCCAAACGGCTCATCAGTTTAACCGGTAGCGCCGCTTGAATTACTAATCGGCGGATGGCCGCATGTAGCCGCACTAATACAAAGAAAGCATAATAGAACGCTAGTAGCAACTAATAATAACCCTGCAACGGTAACTATTTTATTCTCTATACACAATCAATTATGTCCCAGTCGAATAATGAGGAGCTGCAGTGTTACACACAACAATCTTTAAACAGTGTGCATAAAATAAATAACCTTGTTTCAAGAGCTCTCAACTCAGACTTTATTTGAACGAGAAGTTTTTGCTTGTCGGTGACGTCCGCGGAGAAGAATAGCTGCCGAGCTGTGATGTAAAATGCGGAAACTTTTCTCATCTATGGCGTGCGAATAATTTCCAGACTCATTTCCAGACCTCCCACCAGAGTTCTGGAGTACTTCTTGCACCTCGTTCTTTTCCAGTAAAAGATTTTCAGTTTCTCACAGGAACTCGTGCCATAGGAGCAACAAAATGTATCCCAATCGCCAAATGGGAACGGAAACTTCAAATGTTTTGTACCAATACACCAACGAATAAAATGAATTAAAAATTTACAATAAAGGGATAACAGTACCAGTTAATCATGACAATGCTGACCCACTTTCTTGACGTTTGTTATCTATATATATAAAAGGCGGTGTCCTGACTGTCTAATTTATCACCGCCCAGCCGCAACCACTAAGGATAAAACTTCAAATTTTGAGAGGGTGTTGATCTTATATTGTAACCATTTAAGAAGCGATTATTTGAAATACCACCCTTATGGGGGTGAAATAGGGGATGAAAAATTTACGAAAATATTTCGTTACAGAAAGTGTTTTTGAAGTAAATCTATGAAAATTTGTATTTGATTTCTCGATTAAAAATAAAAAAATAAATGTTTCAGTGTTTCGAACATTCAACCCGTAATGGGGTGAAATATGGCTTGACTGATTCACTGACTCATCACCGTCGAGCCCAAACCAAAAATGATATAAAATTTGAAGAGAGTGTTGATCCTGTACCGTAGGAATCGCTTAAGAAGATTTTTTTTTTCGAAATTCCACCCCTAACAGATTGAAACAGAGGATGGACCGTTTTTTGAAAATATGTCGCTTTCAAGGCTAGAAGTATGAAAATTAGAATTTGCTTGTATACTGTTTTGCATAATGTATTTTCACGTGATCAATGGACGTAATAACATAAATATGGGATTAAATAAAAACAAAACAAAAAAATGTGCAAAGCCTACGATCAATACCAGTAAAGCAGCGAACGCTAAGTTAGTGTAAGAGAGAAATACCCTCCTGCCAAGCTTCCTCAGTGGTTTGCAGAGTATAGATGTAGCTACAGGTAGAAATTACTTTTTTATTTATTTTTTGCATAATAATTGAAGGAAAGAGGATGCAGAAAATCTTGGCAGCAGAAATAAGAGATATTTTACTTATGTAGTAAATACGTCCAGATTTGAGTTACGTTCTACATGTAACACCAAACAGTAATGTGCCGTACTGAAAACGAAGAAAGAAAGAGTGGAATTAAAAATATTATTTGTTAAATACATAATATTTCACGCATTTACACTCAGTGGCGTAGTAGAACAGTTTTCTTGCACGGGACGAAATACTTTCGAATAAAAGTTATGATCATGAACGGAAATCGTAGCATTCATGTTTTATTAACGACACTGTTTCACGTGAGTTGCTCGACCATGACTTTTTGGAAAGAAACTGAAAGATAATACAAATTTGATAGCATATGCTACTGGCAACACGTGTGGTATCTTTGAGCTAGCGAACGATTAAATATTATTCAGAAAGCAAAAAATTATACTGTCGTGTACGAAAAGATTATTTGGATGCCACTTTAATTCTTTATCAGTCTTATTTCGCAACTTCCATGCTGTCAAATTACGTGCCACAATGCAAATGGCGCACTTTTGATGAGAGCTACTTTGACAACTTTAATTACAATGTTGAGGGAAGGGAGTCGTATGCTGTGTGCAATGTAACGGTGCAAGCCATTCCGAAGGAAAGTTACTTGGAGTAATATGCTTGTGCAAGCAATATGCCGCACCACCACCTGCGTAGGAGTCGTAGCCGCCTGTCCGGTCAAACCACACTTATCGTAACCACGGGCGGTTCATCACGCAGCGTATGCCTCGTTCGTGGTGCCTATTACAGAACAAACCCGTTATGGCGCAGCAGTGTGCATGGGACAGCATGCGTACCTCATATGTCCCAAAATTCAAGGCATAAAAAGGGGATTTTCCGGTGCTCATTCCACGGGTTCCACTGGTGATAAAATGGTAGAGTCAAGTGTTTTGGATAGCCCTTTGACCAGGGACCATTTCTATACTCAATATAAGGATCGTCCTAGTGTGACTATCCTACAGTACAAGGTCAAAGTATGAATGTCACAAATTTCCTGATACTGAGGCAAGTGGAAGAATGCGGTTGGTTCTTTTGCATTTGATGTAGTCTACAGAAGGCCGTAAGAAGCTTACGGAAGCACCGTTAGTTCATAGACGAGTTTCGGAAAACCTCAACCAAGTGTTTCTTTGACGTGGTACTGACGAGAAATTTAACCGACAGGATGAAGATGCTGTGATATGCAAATGATTAGCTTTTCAGAGCATTCACACTAGGTTGGCGCCGGTTGCGACACGTACAACCTGCTGACATGAGGAAAGTTTCCAACCGATTTCTCATACACAAACAGCAGTTGACCGGCGTTGCCTGGTGAAACGTCGTTGTGATGCCTCCTGTAAGGAGGAGAAATGCGTACCATCACGTTTCCGACCTTGATAAAGGTCGGATTGTAAACTATCGCGATTGCGGTTTTTCGTATCGCAACATTGCTGCTCGCGTTAGTCGAGATCCAGTGACTGTTAGCAGAATATGGAATCGGTGGGTTCAGGAGGGTAATACGGAACGCCGTGCTGGATCCCAACGGCCTCGTATCACTAGCAGTCGAGATTACAGGCATCTTATCCGCATGGCTGTAACGGATCGTGCACCCACGTCTCTATCCCTGAGTCAACAGACGGGGACGTTTGCAAGACGACAACTGCTTTGTCTAGACAAGCCAGTCTAGACACAAGGGAGGTAGCCGAAAGGGCACGCGTCAACTCAAGTCGTCTTGCGTTAAGTCTGGAACAGGATACGTTATGAATGCTATAAAGAAAAGAACGGAGCTTCTCGTATACTTAACTTTTATTCACTTCTGCAGTACATCGCTCTTGATAATACAAGTGAGACTCTCTCCAGATATGGTTAATGGCGCCTTGCTAGGTCGTAGCCATGGACTTAGCTGAAAGCTATTCTAACGGTCTCTCGGCAAATGAGAGAAAGGCTTCGTACGTGTAGTCGCTAGCAATGTCGTCCGTACAACTGGGGCGATTGCTAGTCAGTCTCTCGAGACCTGCCGTGTGGTGGCGCTCGGTCTGCGATCCTGACAGTGGCGACACGCGGGTCCGACATGTACTAATGGACCGCGGCCGTTTTAAGCTACCACCTAGCAAGTGTGGTGTCTGGCGGTGACACCACAACAACCATCTCCACGAATAGTACGACGACGTTTGCAGTAGCATGGACTATCAGCTCGGAGACCATGGCTGCGGTTACCCTTGACGCTGCATCACAGACAGGAGCACCTGCAATGGTGTACTCAACGACGAACCTGGGTGCACGAATGGCAAAACGTCATTTTTACGGATGATTCCAGGTTCTGTTTGCAGCATCATGATGGTCGCATTCGTGTTTGGCGACATCGCGGTGAACGCACATTGGAAGCGTGTATTCGTCATCGCCATACTGGCGTATCACCCGGGGTGATGGTATGGGATGCCATTGGTTACACGTCTCGGTCACCTCTTGTCCGCATTGACGGCACTTTGAACAGTGGACGTTACATTTCAGATGTGTTACGACCCGTGGCTCTACCTTCCATTCGATCTCTGCGAAACCCTACATTTCAGAACGATAATGCACGACGGCATGTTGCAGGTCCTGTGCGGACCTTTCTGGATACAGAAAATGTTCGACTGCTGCCCTGGCCAGCACATTCTCCAGATCTCTCACCAATTGAAATCGTCTGGTCCATGGTGGCCGAGCAACTGGCACGTCACAATACGGCAGTCACTACTCTTGACGAACAGTGGTATCGTATGAAAGCTGCATGGGCAGCTGTACCTGTACATGCCATCCGAGCTCTGTTTCACTTAATGCACAGGCGTATCAAGGCTGTTATTACGGCCAGAGGTGGTTGTTCTGGGTACTGATTTCTCAGGATCTATGCACCCAAATTGCGTGAAAATGTAATTACATGTCAGTTCTAGTGTAATATATTTGTCCATTGAATACCCGTTTATCATCTGCATTTCTTCTTGGCGTAGCAATTTTAATGGCCAGTAGTGTATACTTTCACCATCACCAGGGGACCAAAACCGATCTGAGGATAAGAAGACGGCTACGCACAGCATACGACTGAAATATTTACGATGTGTTCCTAAGCCCCTGATGTAAAACAACCTTGAAAATTTTATGGATATCTATATCCATTTGAATACACAGAGGTTCAAAGGTACCCTATTTCTGCAAGTAAAATCCTTTTGAGCCCAAATTTAAATAAAAAGTCACCGCAGCAGACAGCTCAAATTATGACAGTATTTTAATTTTAACAGTATATTCTCTACGCGTTTATATAGAAAAGACTTCTCCATATTTTCAAAAATATTTTACTTTATCGAGCAACACCACAAAACCTGTTTTTCTGGGTACCGAAACGCAGCCACGGATACCGACACAGCTTGGCATAGCAAATGGCTGTAATTTTTACAGTGTATTCCTAAGATCCCGATCTCGAGTAAACTTTAAGATTTTCTTCATATCTTTATACGTTTCCGAGATACGAGGGTTCAAAATTACCATGCCTAGCACGTAAAACTGTTCTGAGGCGGGGTCAGGGATTTTCTCTGCCTCGTGATGACTGGGTGTTGTGTGATGTCATTACGTTAGTTAGGTTTAAGTAGTTCTAAGTTCTAGGGGACTGATGACCATAGATGTTAAGTCCCATAGTTCTCAGAGCCATTTGAACCATTGGTTGTGAGGCGAAAGTATAGTTTATAAGGTGGCGTAACACGGAAATATTTTACTGCACGTGTCTCCGTTGTCATCTGGCAACCTCATCCGGTAGTACTGAAGGACATGCAAAACTTTTTGCAAGTAAAACCGGTCTGAGGTGTAAAATTACTCTTGCGTTATTTCAATTTCACATCAGTAAATTATTTAAATTTTACTGTTCTATCAGTAGGTTTTCTATATACGTTGTAGCCAAGGCATCCATTTCATTTTCGGCGGACGAAGACGCCAAGGAAGTTCAATGCACGGTCTTTTTCCACTTTTTAATGTTTTTGAGATGTTCCTAGAACCTGTTATGTTCCTAACGTCCGTGGGGACGAATGACGAACGTGGCCCCAGTGGATCGGTAGAAACAACTAGGCTTCCATCGTGCCATGTCTAAGGTAGCGTCCTCGAACGTCCAGTCAACGTACCGCAATATGCGGTTATGCTGTGAGCACCAGTGACGTTACATCCGAAGCGTATCAGATTCCTAGTGGCTGTCAAGCCGCTTGACAATGGCCAAGAAGTATTTGGTCGAAAGCTCGTGGAATTTTAACCATTTGAGGCTGCTGGAAACCCGATAATATTTGATTCAGTGTTACCGCCCGGAGACTGCGTTCTTACCGCGTTTATAACGTTTCTCAGTAGTTTAAAAATTGGTTCAAATGGCTCTGAGCACTATGCGACTTAACTTCTGAGGTCATCAGTCGCCTAGAACTTAGAACTAATTAAACCTAACTAACCTAAGGACATCACACACATCCATGGCCGAGGCAGGATTCGAACCTGCGACCATAGCGGTCGCTCGGCTCCGGACTGTAGCGCCTAGAACCGCACGGCCACTGCAGCCGGCTCAGTAGTTTAGATAAAGAGAGTAAAGGTAATACTGTCCAGAGGAGGTTAGTATAAAGTTTTAAGACATCAAACAAGTAAATAAGGTGCCGTACATTCGAAAGGCCAGTTACTACAACAAAATCCATAGTTGTTTTCTTAGCGCTTTAGCGAAGATGTAAGATCATAGTATAGAGGAGAATAATGCTTCAACTTAAAAACAAACAGAAGCTCGTCGCAGGCGAAGGCCGAAGATATAAAAGAGCGGCTGTTACTTACAGAGAAACAATTCTGTCACAACGTGGCTTCGACTGATATGCTCTGAAAGCTAGCACACTATGTGCGTAACTTAATACAGTTTGCGGAATCACCTGTGGTACAGCTCTTTTCCGCTCTGTGTGTTTTGCTATTTTCAAGTCAGGACTGTGTTAAATTTCGATGCACTGCTCTGGTTACTGTAACCGTGTTCCTCTTAATTGTGGAATCAGTCTTGGGACCATACCATACATTCGCGCTTCTACGTATGTCGACGTCACATTCTCATCTACGAATAGCAGACCGGCTAACACAGTACAATGAGAAGGCTGATTTTTGCCGCAAGGGCTTCGCTGCAAGTGCTGCGCATGCGCACAATGCACTTTCATTTCACTGTGCCGATCGCCGACCTGGCAGCAGAGATCACGTGACGCGACCACAGTAGTGTGACGCAAGATATCTCCTTTATGGCTTCCTCTCTAAATTCAATTTCTCAGCTTTCCAATACTTTTCACTTGTTGTCTGTGCAAAGCAATCGTATCTGCTACTTCAGAAATAGGATTCCATGCAATTTCACGAGAGCTAATACACGGTATACTTCAACCTGTAAAAAGAGTCCTCCGCCGCGAGATGCTTTAACATTACCTGAGACTCGTGTCGTGTAACAGTTGCGAGACGTCTCTCTCGTTCTTTCGTTTCCACAGAGCGAAGGGTTTCTTGAAAGAGGCACGGATGAGTTGTCAAACTGGGTGAGACAGGCTTTTCAGTGTGCTCTTACGTATTTTACTCTGCTGCAACCGTGTTCGCCTCCCAGACGTACGAAAAAGAACACGCCTCGACGTACCCGCGGGCGTATCAAGTAAATATTCCTTTATCCATCCCATTGTGGGATTAGGTTACGAGAGAAATGACATTGGAAATTACTGCTTCTTATGGCAGTACAGATACTAACTGAAGAACTGTGTACAGGTACATCCATTAATATTGTGCCAAAGTTGCATCCCTATTGTCGTTGTTACCAAAATAGATCAAGTATTTGCATGGGAACCATTTCGATTGCTATTCAGCTACGATTCTCTACAAAAAGGGTTATTTTATTAAAATAACTGTGATAATAATGAAAAATAATTTTTTTGTTAATTATTATAAAATATTACCGGAGGTAAATCTTCGAACGTTCCACGTGGAAACCAACGTTTCGCTTACGATTCATAGTTTTAATCGACCACAAAAAAGGACAGATTCATTCTGGAAATAGTATAACTGTTCATACATGTAGAATTCGCGAAATAGTGACTGCGGTTTTTTCTTTCTCCTTCAGCCATTCGCATCCATATGACCCCTGTGCAGTTATCATCATTGATCTCAAAGATTAGAAGTATCACGCTGATTTCCTTCCTAGCATACCTTCCCCCGATTGTAATTGGGTGTTTCTACATGGACATCTACATCTATACCCACACACATACTCCGTGTGTGCCGGCCGAAGTGGCCGTGCGGTTAAAGGCGCTACAGTCTGGAACCGCAGGACCGCTACGGTCGCAGGTTCGAATCCTGCCTCGGGTATGGATGTTTGTGATGTCCTTAGGTTAGTTAGGTTTAACTAGTTCTAAGTTCTAGGGGACTAATGACCTCAGCAGTTGAGTCCCATAGTGCTCAGAGCCATTTTTTTTACTCCGTGTGCCACCATACGATGCATGGCAGAGGGTACCACGTACGACTACTAGTCATTTCCTTTCATGTTCCATTCGCACATATAGCGAGACGGAAACGATTGTCTATAAGGCTCAGTTGTTGATGTTGTTGTTGTTGTTGTTGTTGTCTTCAGTCCTGAGACTGGCTTTATGCAGCTCTCCATGCTACTCTGTCCTGTGCAAGCTTCTTCATCTCCCAGTACTTACTGCAACCTACATCCTTCTGAATCTGCTTGGTGTATTAATTCATCTCTTGGTCTCCCTCTACGATTTTTACCCTCCGCGCTGCCCTCCAATGCTAAATTTGTGATCCTCTGATGCCTCAGAACATGTCCTACCAACCGGTCCCTTCTCCTTGTCAAGTTGTGCCACAAACTCCTCTTCTCCCCAATCCTATTCAGTACCTCCTCATTAGTTATGTGATCTACTCATCAAATCTTCAGCATTCTTCTGTAGCACCACATTTCGAAAGCTTCTATTCTCTTCTTGTCAAAACTATTTATCGTCCATGTTTCACTTCCATACATGGCTACACTCCATACAAATACTTTCAGAAAAGACTTCCTGACACTTAAATCTATACTCGATGTTAACAAATTTCTCTTCTTCAGAAACGCTTTCCTTGCCATTGCCAGTCTACATTTTATATCCTCTCTACTTCGACAACCATCATCAGTTATTTTGCTCCCCAAATAGCAAAACTCCTTTACTACTTTAAGTGTCTCATTTCCTAATCTAATTCCATCACCATCACCCGACTTGATTCGACTACATTCCATTATCCTCGTTTTGCTTTTGTTGATGTTCATCTTATATCCTCCTTTCAAGACACTGTCCATTCCGTTCAACTGCTCTTCCTAGTCCTTTGCTGTCTCTGACAGAATTACAATGCCATCGGCGAACCTCAACGTTTTTATTTCTTCTCCATGGACTTTAATACCTACTCAGAATTTTTCTTTTGTTTCCTTTACTGCTTGCTCAATATACAGATTGAATAACATCGGGGAGAGGCTACAACCCTGTCTCACTCCCTTCGCAACCGCTGCTTCCCTTTCATGCCCCTCTTATAACTGCCATCTGGTTTCTGTACAAATTGTAAATAGCCTTTCGCTCCCTGTATTTTACCCCTGCCACCTTTAGAATTTGAAAGAGAGTTTTCCAGTCAACACTGTCAAAAGCTTTCTCTAAGTCCACAAATGCTAGAAATGTCGGTTTGCCTTTCCTTAATCTGTTTTCTAAGTTAAGTCGTAGGGTTAGTATTGCCTCACGTGTTCCAACATTTCTGCGGAATCCGAACTGATCTTCGCCGACGTCGGCTTCTACCAGTTTTTCCATTCGTCTGTAAAGAATTCGCCTTAGCATTTGCAGCTGTGACTTATTAAACTGATAGTTCGGTAATTTTCACATCTGTCAACACCTGCTTTCTTTGGGATTGGAATTATTATATTCTTCTTGAAGTCTGAGGGTATTGCGCCTGTCTCATACATCTTGCTCACCAGATGGTAGAGTTTTGTCAGGACTGGCTCTCCCAAGGCCGTCAGTAGTTCCAATGGAATGTTGTCTACTCCGGGGGCCTTGTTTCGACTCAGGTCTTTCAGTGCTCTGTCAAACTCTTCACGCAGTATCGTATCTCCCATTTCATCTTCCTCTACATCCTCCGTATCAGCCCTAATTATTCTTCCCTTATTTTCGTGGTCCTTAGGCGAAATTGAAGTTGGCGGCAGTAGAATCGATCTGCAGTCAGCCCTAAATGTCGATTCTCTAAATTTCCGCAATCATACCTTGCGAAAAGAGCGTTGTATTCCCTCAAGGAATACCCATTTGACCCTCACAAAGTATTTCCGTAACATCTGTGTGCTGATTGAAGGTGCCGGTTACAGCACGCCCGTGAAATACTTCAATGTCTTCCTTTAACCGGATCTGGTGGGGTTCCCAAACACTCTAGCACTGCTCAAGAATGGGTAGCACTAACGTGCTGTTCACCGTCTCCTATATAAACGAGTTACATTTTCTCAAAATTTTCTTAATAAAACGAAGCAGAGAATTCGTCTTCCCGACTGCCAACGTGACGTGACGATTAATGGTCGAAATCACACGCGAGAAGGACCTTGTCTACATCGGCATCTACATTTACACTCCGCAAGCCACCCAACGGTGTGTGGCGGAGGGCACTTTACGTGCCACTGTCATTACCTCCCTTTTCTGTTCCAGTCGCGTATGGTTCGCGGGAAGAACGACTGTCTGAAAGCCTCCGTGCGCGCTCTAATCTCTTTAATTTTACATTCGCGATCTCCTCGGGAGGTATAAGTAGGGGGAAGCAATATATTCGATACCTCATCCAGAAACGCACCCTCTCGAAACCTGGCGAGCAAGCTACACCGCTATGCAGAGCGCCTCTCTTGCAGAGTCTGCCACTTGAGTTTGCTACACATCTCCGTAACGCTATCGCGCTTACCAAATAACCCTCTGACGAAACGCGCCGCTCTTCTTTGGATCTCCTCTATCTCCTCCGTCAACCCGATCTGGTACGGATCCCACACTGATGAGCAATACTCAAGTATAGGTCGAACGAGTGTTTTGTAAGCCACATCCTTTGTTGATGGACTACATTTTCTAAGGACTCTCCCAATAAATCTCAACCTGGTACCCGCCTTACCAACAATTAATTTTATATGATCATTTCACTTCAAATCGTTCCGCACGCATACTCCCAGATATTTTACAGAAGTAACTGCTACCAGTGTTTGTTCCGCTATCATATAATCATACAATAAATGATCCTTCTTTCTATGTATTCGCAATGCATTACATTTGTCTATGTTAAGGGTCAGTTGCCACTCGCTGCACCAAGTGCCTATCCGCTGCATATCTTCCTGCATTTCGCTACAATTTTCTAATGCTGCAACTTCTCTGTATACTACAGCATCATCCGCGAAAAGCCGCATGGAACTTCCTACACTATCTACTAGGTCTTGTGAAACTGTTCCACAAGGTGGTCTTATGTAATGAAAATGCACCTCTACAGCGCTTTGTGGTGTGTAGTGCGTGGTTCATGTTCGTCCCATTTCTTATTTTACATCTTGTTTTTACCGTACTGCCACCTCGTTTTCTTAATTGTCAGTTACTGGTGTCACGGAGTTGCCGCCTTGCCTGGCCGTGAGCGGCAGCAGCAGCGGTTATCGATATAAGCCCTGCACTATTATCTTTACTGGACTGCTCTTACTTCCCGGTCGTCGTGTGTCGAGGAACCAGATGGAATGAGCCAGCAGTTAGTTGGGACCGGGCAGTGTTTGAGTTGGCACGCGGCACAAGTTCAGTCGGGCCGCGGCAGCAGTGAGGTCCGGACCGCCATGATTCGCCCGATGGTTGCCGACACACATGATTGGAAGTGGGGACGACTTTGGTTGGTCGTTCGTCTTGCCGGACGATGTGTATTTTGCTGGCGATCGCTTATGGGTTGGCCGTGTGTGCCGACTCTTGATTCGTCGCTGTTATTGTACAGTCACTGCCATTAACAGTGTCTAGTTCTTCATGCAAGTGTTCGTGAAACTGTGTGTAGTTTCTGTGATTCTGACCGACAAGTTATTTTAAATGTTGTCAGCGTACTGGCTCTGAGGAGTCAGTCGGTTGGCGTGGAGCAGCGAGGAATTCTCGGCTGGGTGTAGTTTGGCCGCGGCCCGCTGGCGGTCTCTACTCGGTGTCGGAGAGTGTGGCGCTGTTCCCATTGCTACGTGGTCTGTGGCTCACCGACCCTGGACACGAAAGTTGAGTCTTGATTCAACCAACCAGCAAGTCAAGACTGTTCACGTTGGGTCGTTTGAAGTTCGTTGTCAGCTGTTGCGATATTCCCACGAGCAGCAACGTGATTTTGGAAAATTCTAGCCACCCTCCGGTGGAGTTCCACTGTATTTGGTTATTTGAATTGAAGTGCACCAGCGGAATCTTCTGCCTTGTGGACGTTAACGTTCCGGTTACCTGCCCTGCGCGTTGACGTAAATTTCAGACAGTGTAGACCTCATCGTGCTGTGGCTGTCCACAACGGTATGTAGTTTGACAGCTCCGTGTGTGATTGGTTGTGGGTGCCAATATCTTCTACGTTGTTCCGTTGAACTCCCTGTTAGGCCCTGCTCGGTTGAAGTGGAAGTTATCTTGTCGGTGGGTTCACTGACTGCCGGTCGTTTGGGTTGTCGGCGGATCGTGAAAGGTTGGCCTGACTGCCTGTCTCACCTAAGCGAGCGTTGGTGTTTGAATTAAAGGCCGACCATCGAACAGCTGGGCGCCCTTGTGTGTACTGCCTTACTTTTTAATTATTCTTAAGGCCTTCAGACTAGTTTAAAGTTCTGTTTCACGTTTCGGATTATGCATGCGTTTTAAGTTATTGGCCTTCAGCCGTTTTTAAATTAAAGTGGCTTTCAGCCTGTGATTAAGTCCCAAAGATTAAAGTTGTCTGTTTAAGAAATTCTTTTGGGCTCTTGTAATATTAGATCAAATAATAAAGTTGTATGTTCGAGTGTAGCTGACAGCCCCTTATTTTAGCCCCTTTCCACAATTTATTCTATCTGTCCTACTCAGTTTTTTGTGAAATTAATAAGAAGTGGAATGAAAACTGGAATGAAGTATTTCAAAACCAACCGTGGGCTGGTAGCCACAGTGTGGCGAAATGTGGGCCACAGTAACATGTACGCAAAACGATTACGAGATGTTCAAGCCGCACTCAACTGAAAACTGCATCGCACAGCGGTAGTCGGCATAGAGGGCGGGTCAATATCACTACACATGGTCTGTTTGCCTATCACATTGGCATTCTATGCAGTAACTGAAGGAATGTGTATGGTGGTTCAAAATTGTAGGCGCTGAGCTTAAGGGCGGGATCAGCATCCCGAAAACCCGCACGCTGCGCGTGGTTAAATGTCCCGCTATTGGGAGCCGGCTCTCTGTTCTTGGATTGTGTAATGATACGTGATGAGTGCATCGCTGAAGTTTTTCGGGTGCTAAATTGCGGGGTGTCGGTGCCGTCCTAGGGCTAGACTTGTATGTTATGTTGAAAGGGAATTAACTGTACCAAACTTAAGAGAGCTTTTAGTTTGTTTTAGGTCTGTACATGGAATGATGTTGTATTTTGTCGATTACGGAAATAACTTCCAGTACGGGGAGATCCTCTGAGGGACTTGTATTGTACTGTTGCAGTGCAGTCCATCTGAAACGTGCTGCTTAAAACTTGGGAATGCAGCTCTCTGATGTTATATATTACTGTTTGATCTTAAATGTCTTGGATGTAATATGGTTGTTGAGGATTATGTAATTTTGATCATTGGTTCCTTAAAGGAAGTATTTCGTTTTAAAATATATGCTCGGTCAGAGCCTATTTAAATATGATTTTAACTCATCATTCAAATTTTCTAGTCTTTCTTTCTTAAAAGGCTTTCAGTTAAATCATTGCTATTTGCCTGTTTAAATGTTTGAGTGACTTAAAGGAAAAGAATATTATTTTGTAATTTGTACTGATTGTTCCTTTTGGGTAATACCTGACTTATGTGTTCAATAAATGTGTCTAGTCAATGGTGATCCACTGTTCTATTGCTAGCGTACCCCTTCCACTCCACAGCCTACTGAGCTGCTTTGGGTCGAAATTGTGTCCAGAACACCCCTCTGACCTGACACCTCAAGAGGTACTGCAGCACATTACAAGCGAATCATAGTTACTGGTGAGAGCTACCTATGGAGCAGTTACTGCCACTGTTGACCCGGCGCGTCATTGGTCCTGTTCGGGGTACTCGCAAGTAATAGTTACTGACGATTATTACCATCAAGTTATAATTAGTCCCAAGCATACCCGCGATTAATCGTTACAGCTAGTTACTGACAGGGATTGCCCGCGAGTCTTAGCCACTGTCTCAGGTTACCCGCGGGTTATTCGCGAGTCACAGTTCCGCCATGGGTTCTTCCTAGTCATCGTTACTGTTGGAGGGTACCACGAGTCATAGTTAAAATTGTCTTACTGACCCTCTGAAGAGGCTACAGAAGTGATAAGCATGAAGAGAATTCTGTTATTAACTGCGGAATTGTAGTTTAACACATAATCGCTAAGACGAAACCTATTTAGGAAATTACAATCACCAGATTTCACTGCAACTTGCATTTTACAGTGATTTTTTCATAGCCTACATGTTAGATATACAGGTAAGTACCATTTTTTCAGAATCACGTTTACAACTTGTAACGTAACCTCTATGTAGACGTCTATATATATTTTTTTCTTATTTTGTCAATATTTCGAGCGAGGTTTTACCGCGTAAAACATTAAGTACAGCAGTTCACACCCACAACTGGGCACCCACATTAAGTTTTTTGCATGGTTCCCCTACATCGCTTAACCCTCACTTTAGCATTTTTCAGAAATAAAAGGTCAAAAAACGCCTTCTGTCGTAATCAGTATTGTACTTCCAATAACAAAAAAACTGTAATCCAAGCGAGTTTGAACACGCGTGACATCTGGACCTAAAAACATTGTATTATCTACTAGCTATCAGTGCGCTCTAGATGAAACGTTCCATGCTACTAGAAGTAGTTTTTATCATCGGCAAACGGCAGACAATCTGAAGATGTGGCTGTTGTGTAAACAGGAAACATCCAGTTCGCCGTTTCAAGATTGTCCTCCTGTTATAAAAGTCATCACACTGATGCAGGGGCTTACGTTTCACCACACATTTTACTTTACTTTCTCATTGATAAATTGGTATCTGGGTACCAAATTTCGTAATCTATTTATACTGTCTGGTGGCTCTGTGGGTAGGTTCGTGGTTGCGAGCACAAAGGACCGGGCGTTAACCATCAGTCAGCAGTTGGAGTTCAATTTTCTCTTACTAACTGTTTGTTCTCCCTCTGGCAACAGTTTGTGTATTTTGTGAAACAGTTGCACTGTGATCAAAATATCCACGGGTGTGCTGCCGGTCTATAGTGTCCAACGGGCACAATATTTCGGCGATCATACATGTCGCCACCATCAGGTGAACTGACGGACTGAGCTCCTGTGAACGTGCCGGCACGGAGATCCGTACGTTATGGCTGCTCAGAGGGAACTGGGTTCGGTCGCGGCGGCGGCCGATTTAAATACCCTCCGCCTGCAGCGCGCTCCCTCCGCCGTCCGCGCCCCGCGCCACGGTCGCGCGGTGGAACAGATTGCGACGGCGTCTGAGATGACGTCGGTGTGATGGCTCTGTCCGCCGTGGTCGTCACAACTATACGTTTGCTAGATTTACTTTTGATTAACCCAATCGCTGGTTCCCAAACCTTGCTAAGATTATAGCCACAGTCACGGTTTATGAGGTCGTCATTGGTGCGAATTTCGATGGCCTCTCTAACAACGCTGTCCCAGTATCTCGACGTCTGTACCAGAATCCCCGTGCGGTCATACTCCATGGCGTGATTTTCCGACAAACAATGTTCAGCGACCGCCGACTTGCTCGGATACATCAGTCGAGTGTGCCTGTGGTGTTCACGGCATCGATCCTCGACGGTACGCATCGTCTGACCAATATACGACTTGCCACATTGACACGGAATCTGGTACACGCCGGCCTTCCTCAAACCGAGGTCATCTTTAGCGCTACCCACCAGTGCACGAGTTTTATTTGGAGGACAAAACACAGTTCCGACCCGGTGTTTCTTCAGAATGCGGGCGATTTTCCCCGAGAGTGCGCCTGTGTATGGGATAAATGCATTGCCTACCTCCTCCCTCGTGACTTCATCCATCTCAACAGGTTGTGCTGCAGTGGTTGGGCGGAGAGCACGTTGAATCTGCCACTCTGAGTACCCATTTTTTTTCGAAATACAGTTCTCAGATGTTCCAATTCCTGGGGTAGACTCTCTGCGTCAGAGATAGTGCGCGCCCTATGTACTAGAGTTTTAAGTACCCCATTCCTCTGTGAAGGGTGGTGGCAGCTGTCTGCGTGCAAATACAGATCAGTGTGCGTTGTCTTCCGATACACCCCATGACCTAGGGTGCCGTCAGCCCTTCTCTTGACTAAGACGTCAAGGAAAGGTAATTTACCCTCCGTTTCAGTCTCCATAGTGAATTTGATGTTGGGGTGTATGGAGTTTAGATTTGTAAGGAAGTCAAGAAGTTTATCCATACCATGTGGCCAGATGACGAACGTGTCGTCCACGTAACGGAAAAACCAAGTAGGTTTCCATACGGATGACGACACGGCTTCCTCCTCGAAGTTCTCCATGTACGCCGGGAGAAACTCAAGAATCACAGTTGCACTGTGGTTCTGAGTCCACATTAAATAGTAGGTCCTCCTGCAGCTGGATGAGAAAGTTGTAATTCTGTAATTTTGTATGAGCTGACCATCTCCAGTAGAACCATGCATAGCTTAGAACTCTACTGTTCTAACAACCTTACGTCGCCTGATCATGTTGTCTACATTTTATTTCGCCTGACAAATATGGAAAATTCCTTTACAATTGATGTGATTCTTCAACTTCTCCCGGCGTATTTCTTGCTCGAACAGTCCACGGGTGTATTGCCGGTCCATAGTGTCCACCGTGCCCGTTCCTTTATAATTTGTTATTTCCGTAGTTGCTGTTGTGCTCTTAACGTCCAGAGACTGGTTTGATGCAGCTCTCCATGCTATTCTATCGTGTGAAAGCTATTCATCTCCTAGTAACTACTGCAACCTACATCCTTCTGAATCTGCTTAATGCATTCCTCTCTTGGTCTCCCTCTACTATTTTTACCGTCCACGCATCCCTCCATCACTAAACTGGTGTTCCCTTGATGCCGCAGAACGTGTCCTACTAACCGATCCCGTCTTCTAGTCAAGTTGAGCCACAAATTACTCTTCTCCCCGATTCTATTCAGTACCTCCTCATTAGTTACGTGGTCCACCCATCTAATCTTCAGCATTCTTCTGTAGCACCACATTTCGAAAGCTTCTATTCTCTTCTTGTCTAAACTATTTATCGTCTATGTTTCAAATCCATACCTGGCTACACTCCATACAAACTCTTTAAGAAAAGACTTACTGACACTTAAATCTGTACTCGATGTCAAAAAATTTCTCTTCTTCAGAAACGCTTTCCTTGCCGTCGCAAGTCTACATTTTATATCCTCTACTTCTAGAACCATAATTTATTTTGGTCCACAAATAGAATTCATCTACTACTTGAAGTGTCTCATTTCCTAATCTAATTCCCTTTGCACCACCTGATTTAATTAGACTATATTCCATTATCCTCGTTTTGCTTTTGTTGATGTTCATCTTATATACACCTTTCAAGACACTGTCCATTCCGTTCAACTGCTCTTCCAGGTCCTTTGCGGTCTCTGACAGAAATACAGTATCATCGGCAAACCTCATAGTTTGTATTTCTTTTCCATGGATTTTAATTCCTATTCCAAATTTTTCTTTTGATTCATTTACTGCTTGTTCAATATACTGATTGAATAATATCGGGGATAGGCTACACACCTGTCTCACTCCCTTGCCAAACGCTGCTTCCCTTTCATGCCCCTCGATTCTTATAACGGCCATCTGGTTCTTTTACAAATTGTAAATAGCCTTTCGCTACCTGTATTTTAACCCTGCCACCTTCAGAATTTGTAAGAGAGTATTCCAGTCAACATTGTCAAAAGTTTCTCTAAGTCTACAAATGCTAGAAACGAAGGTTTGCCTTTCCTTAACCTATCTTCTATGGTAAGTCGTAGGGTCAGTATTGCCTCACGTGTTCCAACATTTCTACGGAATCAGAACTGATCTTCCCCAAGGTCAGCTTCTACCAGTTTTTCCATTCGTCTGTAAAGAATTCGTGTGAGTATTTTCCAGCCGTGACTTATTAAACTGATAGTTCGGTAATTTCCACACCCGTCAACACCTGGTTTCTTTCGGATTAGAATTATTACATTCTTCTTGAAGTCTGGGGGTATTTCGCCTGTCTCATACATCTTGTTCACCAGATGGTAGAGTTTTGTCGGGACTGGCTCTCCCAAGGCCGTCAGTAGTTCTAATGGAATGTTGTCTATTCCCGGGGCCTTGTTTCGACTCAGGTCTTTCAGTGCTCTGTCAAACTCTTCACGCAGTATCATATCTCCCATTTCATCTTCATCTACATCCTCTTCCATTTCCATAATATTGTCCTGAAGTACATCGCCCTTGTATAAATCCTCTATATACTCCTTCCTCCTTTCTGCCTTCCCTTCTTTGCTTAGAACTGGGTTGCCATCTGAGCTCTTGATATTCATACAAGTGGTTCTCTTCTCTCCAAAGGTCTCTTTAATTTTCCTGTAGGCAGTATCTATCTTACCCCTAGTGATATATGCCTCTACATCCTTCCTTACATTTGTCGTCTAGCTATTTCTGCTTAGCCATTTTGCGCTTCCTGTCGATCTCATTTTTGAGACGTTTGTAATCTTTTTTGCCTGCTTCATTTACTGCATTTTTATATTTTCTCCTTTCATCAATTAAATTCAGTATCTCTTCTGTTACCCAAGGATTTCTACTAGCCCTCGGCTTTTCACCTACTCGATCCTCTGCTGCATCCACTATTTCATCTCTCAAAGCTACCTATTCTTCTTCTACCGTACTTCTTTCCCCTGTTCTTGTCAATCGTTCCCTAATGCTCTCTCTAAAACTCTCTAGAATCTCTGGTTCTTTCAGTTTATCCAGGTCCCATCTCCTTTAATTCCCACCTCTTTGCAGTTTCTTCGTTTTTAATCTACATTTCATGACGAACAGATTGTGATCATAGTCCGTATCTGCCCCTGGAAATGCCTTACAATTTAAAACCTGGTTCCTAAATCTCTGTCCTACTATTATATAATCTATGTGAAACCTTCCAGTGTCTCCAGGCCTCTTCCCCGTATACAACCTTCTTTCATGATTCTTAAACCAAGTGTTAGATATGACCAAGTTATGCTCTGTGCAAAATTCTGCCAGGCGGCTTCCTCTTTCATTTCTTACCCCCATTCCATATTCTGCTACTGCGTTTCCTTCTCATCCTTTTCCTAGTATCGAATTCCAGTCGCCCATGACTTGGTTCAAATGGCTCTGAGCACTATGGGACTTAACATCTGAGGTCATCAGTCCCCTAGAACTTAGAACTAGTTAAACCTAACTAAGAACATCACACACATCCATGCCCGAGGCAGGAGTCGAACCTGCGACCGTAGCGGTCATGCGGTTCCTGACTGAAGCGCCTAGAACCGCTCGGCCACTTCGCCCGGTTCGCCTATGACTATTAAATTTTCGTTTCCCTTCACTATCTGAATAATTTCTTTCATCTCATCATACATTTCTTCAATCTCTTCATCATCTGCGTAACTAGTCGCCACATAAACTTGTACTACTGTGGGCTTCGTGTCTGTCTTGGCTGCAATAATGCATTCACTATACTGTTCGTAGTAGCTTACCCGCACTCCTATTTTTTTATTCGTTATTAACCCTAATCCCCTATTTGATTTTGTATTTATAACCCTGTACTCACCTGACGAGAATTCTTGTTCTTCCTGCTACCGAACTTCACTAATTCCCACTATATCTGACTTTAATCTATCTAACTTTAATCTATCCATTTCCCTTCTAACCTACCTGCCCGATTAAGGGATCTGACATTCCACGCTCCGATCCGTAGACCGCCAGTTTTCTTTCTCCTGATAACGACTTCCTCCTGAGTGGTCCCCGCCCGGACATCCGAATGGGGGACTATTTTACCTCCGGAATATTTACCCAAGAGGACACCAACATCATTTAACAATACAGTAAAGCTGCATGCCCTCGGGAAAAATTATGGCTGTAGTTTCCTCTTGCTTTCAGCCGTTCGCAGTACCAGCACAGCAAGGCCGTTTTGGTTAATGTTACAAGGCCAGGTCGGTCTATCATCCAGACTGTTGCCCCTGCAACTACTGAACCACACGTTTAGCTGGTCTCTCAACAGGTTACCCTTCGTTGTGGTTGCTCCTACGGTACAGCTATCTGTATCACTGAGACACGCAAGCCTCCCCACCAACGAAATTTGTGGTAAGGTCTTACGGGGCCAAACTACTGAGGTCGTCGGTCCCTAAGCTTACACACTACTTATTCTAACTTAAACTAAGTTATTTTTATTAATAATGAAACTCCTGCAGCTGTACTTAAGATTTCGTATTTATTTGGCTGCTAGTTTCGACGTTGCGTCAACGCCATCTTCAGGCCCGTACACTTCAGTGATATCAATTGTGTGTGGCTGGGTACTAGAAGTCCGCTATGAGACCAATACGTGCTCCATGAAATCGTAAGTACAGCTGGAGGAGTTTCATTTTTATTTAAAATTATACCAGCTGATGTCCCACCATCATCCAATTTGTATATGGATGTACGAAGATTAAACTAACTTACGCTAAGGACGACAACATCACACCCATACCTGAGGGAGGGCTCGAGCCATCGACGGGGGAAGCGGCGCGGACCGTGACAAGACGCCGAAGACCGCTCGGCTACCTCGCGCGGCTACCCACCAACGGCAAGGTCCATGGTTCATGGGGGGATTTCCGTAGTACACACTGCTTTTGTTCATCTTGTGCTTTCGACATCTCCTCTGTTATTTTATTTACTGCAGAATTGAATAAAATGTTTTTAAAGCTTGATGTTAAATAGTGACGGGGTATTTTCCAAACGGAATAAAATATTTGTAAAGCATGGCTCAGCGTACCAATGGAGTAATCTACCGTGATGTTATTCTTTCTATTGAAAAAAAAAACTCATAATGGTATATCATAAATGCAGTCACTACTCCAATGGACTCTCGATTCTTCATTTAGTTTTTATTCACATCATATTCAACAGTTGAATAACAGTATGCACGAAATGTCCATATTTTTGGGTATTTCGTAATAAAGGAAGATTTATCTGCTCATATCTGAGCTTTAATTGCGTGGTAATAGTTCCACCATTTGCATAAAAGTTAAAAGGAGCTTTTTAAAACATTTGTATCAAAACCTAAATACCTTACTGTACAAACTGCCGACAGCCTTGCCGCTGTGGTAACGACAGTTACCGTCGGATCACCGAAGTTAAGCGGTGTGGGCTTGGCTAGCAATTGGACGAGTGACTGTCCGTCTCTTCGTAACGCTGGTGGCAAGCGAAGTGCAATTGAGGAGCTACTTGACTGAGAAGTAATGGCTCCGGTCACGAAAATTGACAACAGCCGGAAGAGCGATATGCTGACCAGTTGCCCCTCCATATCCGCATCCTGGCGGCTGACGGTGACAAGGCGGTCGGTCGGTACCGTTGGACCTTTCGAGGCCTGTTCGTATGCAGTTACTACACAAAGTAGTTTTTCTTTAGGTTAGTTACGGAGCAATATTTTATATCTCATCTGTTTCTTTGTTTATACACCCCCTAAGATAGTGATCATTGTTCGAGCTGTCATGTACTTGGTACGTGACATTGTTTTTATGTTCTTGGTACATAACATTGTTTTTAAGAAAAGGCCGGCCCCTCATCACTAAAAGCTCCATCTAATCACAACACTGCTAAATGAGTGCATTTGGTCTCACGAGGCAACAGATGATGTTATCAGTTTCACACAACATTCGGATCCTTCTCATATCATGTAGTAACACAAATGCACTCACTTAATTTTGACGTAACAAGTACCTGGACATGCAATAATTTATTACTGTTCCCTGCAGTCAGTAATAAGGTATGACAGATTAATTTTCTTATAATTAACTTTTAGTGAATTCCACATTTACTGTCAGTTTATGCCTGTTGTTGTTGTTGTTGTTGTGGTCTTCAGTCCAGAGACTGGTTTGATGCAACTCTCCATGTTACCCTATCCAGTGCAAGCTTCTTCATCTCCCAGTACCTACTGCAACCTACATCCTTCTGAATCTGCTTAGTGTATTCATCTCTTGGTCTCCCTCTACGATAATTATCCTCCACGCTGCCCTCCAGTGCTAAATTGGTGATCCCTTGATGCCTCAGAACATGTCCTACCAACCGATCCCTTCTTCTAGTCAAGTTGTGCCACAAATTTCTCTTCTCTCCAATTCTCTTCAGTACCTCGTCATTAGTTATGTGATCTACCCATCTAATCTTCAGAATTCTTCTGTAGCACCAAATTTCGAAAGCTTCTATTCTCTTCTTTTCTAAACTATTTATCGTCCACGTTGCACTTCCATACATGGCTACACTCCATACAAATACTTTCAGAAAAGACTTCCTGAGACTTAAATTTATACTCGATGTTAAGAAATTTCTCTTCAGTTTATGCCTAGAATACATCAAAAAGATTTATTACCCATGTTTTTGAAGATTTGTTGTGATGACTTTTATTTTTCAAAAACGGAGGGAAGGTTAGCGCTTAACGTCCCGTCAAGCTTGGATTACGGAAGGATGAGAAAGGATATCGGCCGTGTCCTTTTCATAGCAATCTTCCCGGCATTTGACTGCAACGGTTTAGGAATATCACGGAAAACATAAATCAGGATGATGGATGTGCGGATGGAGTTGGACGGGTGTTCTGCTGAATGGGAGTCGAGTGTGCTAACCACTGCACCACCTAATGCTAGCTTGGACGTGTGCCATTTATCAGAATTTTGATTTTGTTATTCATAGGTCGGACAACAGTTAATGTGATAGCCGGAACACTTACTACAGTGCAATCAAAGTACAATTTTATGAGTAAACAATTTTTTTTTTTTGCAGTGAATTTTCCAAGGCATGTGACAAATAGAGCAAAATTGCTTCATTCATATGAAAAGACTCGCTTCTCAGTGTTGTCTCTCCATTATTAATCTATTCCTCTTATTTACTTCCAGTAATAGGATGTTATTGATTCGGAATTGCCTCTCTGTTGATCACAGCTACAGCGTTTAGCTTTTCGTCTTCTTCGCAAAGTTCCAGCAAGGATGTAAGCTGGTACCCAAGTGCCGCCGACAAACGCCGGATTCGTGACCTACCCGAGAGCGAGGAAAACTTTTAACAAGACTTAACACAAGAGACGAGTTTTGTCAAGTTAGAGACTCTCCGTAACAGACGACAGAAAGGAACGCGGGAAAGTTCAACCTCATATTTGTGCAGACAGTCCAGACAACTACAGAAAGTGTAAGTCCTTCAAAAGTTGCGTCTTATGTTACGACCTACGCCACACACAGTAAAGGAAGCAGCCTCACTTCTGAATGTTGTATTGATACGCTCCATACAGATCAGACAGCCACAAATGGCCTAACGTGCTTATGCTTTCATAGTAACTGATGTTATAATACATTGGAAAAGATTTAGAAAACGTTGACTAAAATACACTATCTGAAATTGTGAGGTTATCAGGGATAGACTATGAGGAGCGTGAGGTTATCTACAACAAGGACGAACCCAGGATTTTCTCAAAGGGGGGTCCAGTTTGTTAAACAGGGCCTTAAAAGGCTAATGTTTTTCCTTTTTTCGCAAGGCTCTTATATTTATGTATTAATTTTATGTACATAATTTGCTTGCAGGACGCCTTCATAAAATCGTATTTGGACCATAAAATTAAACAAGAAAAGCGTTTCTTAAAAGAGGTATATCATATATAAATGCCTAAGTGCCCAGTTAAACGACTTTATCAAAGCACTCAATCAACTAAGGCAAATAAAGGCTTCTGGTGCTGATAACATTTCTCTTTAATTGATACAAAGAACACATCCTTGAAGTAGAGACTTTATGCACAGATACATAGTACATAATAATGATCGCTAGCAGCCTTCCAATGTAAATATGGCTTTCAGTAACGGGAGTCTGCGAAGAGATGTTCGGTTCGCCTTCGATGTAGCTCTTTTCATTTAAGCAGATAGGCTGCATCTTTAAGGGAATTGGAATCAGTCAGGAAAGAAAGGAATTCGGAAGCAATTAGCTGTGGCTTATAATAGGGGACAAAACCCAGCATTTTCCTAAATTAAAAATGGGAAACCACAGAAAGGCACACTGAAGGTTGCCAACGGATGTATTCGAACTACATCGACTTCCGCACCCAGAGAGTAGTAGATCAGGGCCTCAAGGCGTAGAGCTACCGCGCTCCGTGACAAACTGGTTGTTGTACATTGTTTCCAAATAAAATAAAATGCATCGCAAAAAAGATAGAATTTTGATATTGCATGTTTTTCATTTCATTGTACATGTTTCGTCATCCAGTAGGGTATCAATGTGTTAAGATTTAATTGTGCAGGGAATTCGTGGCTTCAGTCGAAGTATTATAAGCGCGTAAACAGATTCTGGGGGGAAGATGCATGCCGCAGTCAATTTTGAAGAAATCCTTTAGAAGCGAATAAACTATAGAATGGACAGTCATCGCAGACCCCTTCCGCTCTTCATAAGCCCCTCACCATCGATCGGCATTGTAACCAGTTTTCATAACTGAGTACCGCCCGGGCTACCAGATTGGGTAACAGTTTACTATTTGGGCTATTAATGATAGAATTATGAGAAGAGTTTGTAAAGAAATGTAACCATTGCAGTATGGGCGATACGTTTGTTGATCAAGGGGTTTTCTTGGGTGACACAGGAAATCCAGGTTGCCTGCGTTGTGAAATACTGAAATACTGCAACTGCAAAGGTCTAAATGTCTCCAAACAGATGTTTCGCTGTTAACATTAAACAGCTGTAAGTTGGTAATTAGGCTATTATAGTAGTGCGTACATATTTTTAAGTTATCAAAATGCTAATGGACAAATCAAAATCCGTCTTCCTCTTCTTTTTTGCTGTAAACTTATCTATGATTAGGAACTATCATAACAGCACACAGTACAAAAACAGTAAATGACCACAATTACATTAAATTCAACTGCAAGTACGAAATGAACTCATTAACAAAATAACAACGGAACTCAAGTAATGCCAACAAAGTACAATAGTTGGTTTTGGCTGCAGTTGGGATTAGCGATAGTCGACAGTGCTATCGATATGTCGATAGCTTAAGCTAATCGGTGACCTTACTGACCATCGATAGCGCGTATCCTTTGTCACCGTATGACCGAAAATCAAAATATAAGGCGCCTTCAGAAAGTTTCCGTTCGAAGGCTGTATAGTACAGGACTGCTATGCCGCTCAATCAAAATTGCCTTGAGCGTAGAGGCAATCATCCCACCTAAGGACCAGGTTGAAGATACCCATTTGGTAAAACATCGTGTCCTGCTGCTGGAAGAAGTCGGTAACTGCCTGCCGCACGTCCTCGTCCGACAGGAATCGTCGATCTTTCAGTGGCTTCTTTTAAGGGATCGAAGTCGTGATAGTCGCATGGAGAGAGCCCACGACTATAGGTTGGATGCTCAAGTGTCTCCCACTTGAGTTAGCGAAACTTGAGCGTTACGACATTTGCGGTAGGAGGACATGCATTATCTTGAAGCGGTATCAGCCCTTGTTCCACAAATCCACAACGCTGCTTTTCGACATACATGCTGCACTATACGCAAACTTCATTCTCCTGTGGATGTCTACTCGTTTTTCTTCTTCGGCACCCAAGAAAAGAATAACAGAACGTTGGTCCTGTTTGGAAGCATTTAGTCGCCATAGTTCACGTTTGCGCATTTACCGCATGCACGTCGGAAAGACATCGCACTCATGCTGCGTTGCATATACGTTGCAGCAATGCTCTCAGACGGAAAGTTTTTGACCGCCCGTTCTATCTTTCAGTTTCACTACACGGCATCGAGGTCGTATGTACACTCCTGGAAATTGAAATAAGAACACCGTGAATTCATTGTCCCAGGAAGGGGAAACTTTATTGACACATTCCTGGGGTCAGATACATCACATGATCACACTGACAGAACCACAGGCACATAGACACAGGCAACAGAGCATGCACAATGTCGGCACTACTACAGTGTATATCCACCTTTCGCAGCAATGCAGGCTGCTATTCTCCCATGGAGACGATCGTAGAGATGCTGGATGTAGTCCTGTGGAACGGCTTGCCATGCCATTTCCACCTGGCGCCTCAGTTGGACCAGAGTTCGTGCTGGACGTGCAGACCGCGTGAGACGACGCATCATCCAGTCCCAAACATGCTCAATGGGGGACAGATCCGGAGATCTTGCTGGCCAGGGTAGTTGACTTACACCTTCTAGAGCACGTTGGGTGGCACGGGATACATGCGGACGTGCATTGTCCTGTTGGAACAGCAAGTTCCCTTGCCGGTCTAGGAATGGTAGAACGATGGGTTCGATGACGGTTTGGATGTACCGTGCACTATTCAGTGTCCCCTCGACGATCACCAGTGGTGTACGGCCAGTGTAGGAGATCGCTCCCCACACCATGATGCCGGGTGTTGGCCCTGTGTGCCTCGGTCGTATGCAGTCCTGATTGTGGCGCTCACCTGCACGGCGCCAAACACGCATACGACCATCATTGGCACCAAGGCAGAAGCGACTCTCATCGCTGAAGACGACACGTCTCCATTCGTCCCTCCATTCACGCCTGTCGCGACACCACTGGAGGCGGGCTGCACGATGTTGGGGCGTGAGCGGAAGACGGCCTAACGGTGTGCGGGACCGTAGCCCAGCTTCATGGAGACGGTTGCGAATGGTCCTCGCCGATACCCCAGGAGCAACAGTGTCCCTAATTTGCTGGGAAGTGGCGGTGCGGTCCCCTACGGCACTGCGTAGGATCCTACGGTCTTGGCGTGCATCCGTGCGTCGCTGTGGTCCGGTCCCAGGTCGACGGGCACGTGCACCTTCCGCCGACCACTGGCGACAACATCGATGTACTGTGGAGACCTCACGCCCCACGTGTTGAGCAATTCAGCGGTACGTCCACCCGGCCTCCCGCATGCCCACTATACGCCCTCACTCAAAGTCCGTCAACTGCACATACGGTTCACGTCTACGCTGTCGCGGCATGCTACCAGTGTTAAAGACTGCGATGGAGCTCCGTATGCCACGTCAAACTGGCTGACACTGACGGCGGCGGTGCACAAATGCTGCGCAGCTAGCGCCATTGGACGGCCAACACCGCGGTTCCTGGTGTGTCCGCTGTGCCGTGCGTGTGATCATTGCTTGTACAGCCCTCTCGCAGTGTCCGGAGCAAGTATGGTGGGGCTGACACACCGGTGTCAATGTGTTCTTTTTTCCATTTCCAGGAGTGTAATTTCATTTAGGTGACAGGGTGGATTCGGAGCCCCCACCCCCCACCCCTTACCTTTCGCTATGTCCTTGTCTACATGTATAGAAACCATATTGAGCAAGTAGCAAAAGCGGCCAAGGAAAAATTCTGTAAGGAATTAAACTTTCATACAGAAGAAAAAAATCTCGATGATATTGTATTTCTGCAAGAAACGAAAAACGACGTGGAACTTCATTGGAATGATTTGGATAGTTTCAGAGGAACATAAAAGTAAAACAATGGTAATTGAGTGTAGTCGAATTATGTCAGTTGGTACTGGGGAAATTACATTTGGAACTGAAACGATGAAAGTAACAGATTTTCGCTATAAGTTCAAAAACACAACTAACGAAGGCAGGTGGGAGGAGACAATAGGAATAAACGTTAACGCTGAATAAAAGTGAATTTGTTAGGGAGACTTTTCTCACAGCATTTTAAGCACTGTAACGTTATACGGGAGTGGACCACGGGCGACAATGTAGACAAGAAGAGAATTCAAACTTCCGAAATCTGGTGCAGCATAAAGATTAGTTTAATAGATGAAACATCCAACGAGGAGGTACGGAATCGATTCGGAAGGGGAATAAATTTTTTATCCAATATACCTAATAGGAAGGACAGGAAGACCGGACTCACACAAAGGAATCAAGAAATAGATAATTTCATAATGTAGGAAAGGATGGTGAGGTTGAAAACTGTAGGAATCCAAAGCTGAACCGCAGTAAAAAGATGCTAGTGGATGCATTTTCAGAACATACGCCGAGCTGAAGAGACTTGCACAGAATACAGTAATGCGGAGATTTGCAGTAAATCAGTATTCGGAATTATAACAGCAATAACGTCAACAGAGCTTATTATCTCCCTGTTTCATATTACCGATATTACCGTCGTCTGCGTCTGTATTTGATCACAATTTTTCTTTTGTACCATTACTTGTATACTGTAAGAGTGAATGCTGTCTCAAGACGGTTTAGTATTGAGGGGAAGTGTCTACATTAGACGTTTTAGGACATGGAACTAATCGCTCCACGTTTTTCCAGTCGGTATCTGGATACGGTTTTGTGGCAAACATCTTCCAACCATTAATATCGCCTTTCTCATCGTAATCATCCTGTTCTCCTTCAGTATCTCGATTTTCTGCTTTCATGAATACATTATTTTAAATCGCTTTAATGTGTTCATATTGGTATGTGTCTTTCGTCTTTCGGAATAACTGTCCCAATCTCTGAGGCACCGCTATCTCGTCGACCTAAGATAAGGCCGAAAGAAGGTATTCTGTTTAAGTTATGTACTATGACTCAAGTTTGAAATCGAGAACAGATTCTAATGCAATATCTCTGCATAGTATTTATTTATTTTCAGCTGACAAATAAGGTAAGCCATTGTGGGTCGCTGTTGGTCAACGTCAGGCTGTTATACGTGGTAACTCTGCATCATAGATTCACGTTCATTTATGTAGGAGAAAATTGGAAGTACCGTGGAATGGTTCTTATTCAGATGCAGATGAGTACATACTTGGAGAAAAAGCTTCAGTGTACCATGGATCACTAGCAGCATGAACTAACACAAGTTAGTGTCACATGTTGCTTTCATGAGTTTATTTACTTACTAGGAGATACCCATAAAAACGATATTAATTTTTAAAAGCTATAGAATTTCAAACTGTTTACAAAACAACCTTATCCCCTTCAAAATCCTCTCCATTTCAACTAATACATTTGTCCCACCACTGTTCGAAACGTTTTTTGTAGTCATCGTTAGAAATGACTGACAGTTCCTCCCTTATTTTTTTCGCGACAACTTCAATGTTGTCAAATCGGTGTCCTTTCATGCTCCTCTTCATGCGTGGAAGTAAGAAAAAGTCGCGCAGAGCCAGTTCAGGAGAGTAAGGTAAGTGGGGCAGCGTAACCATGCCATTTTCAGCCAGAAACTATCTAACAGAGATGGCTGTGTACGTAGGTGCGGTGTCATAGTGGAAAAAACAGTCTCCTGTCTGCCAAAAATCTGGTCTTTTTTTGCGAACACTGTTGCGCAATCTTCTTAAGACTTCCTAATAAAAGGTTTGATTCACGGTCCGAACCTAATGTTTCAATATTTCCTTCGATTCGGGCAATTGATGGATGTCCAGAACGACGTTTGTCATCAATCGATATGTCGCAATTTTTAAATCGAGCACACCACTCGCACACTTGGGTTTTTCACATAGCGTCATACCGAGCGAGGTTGCGCAGTGGTTAGCACAATGTACTCGTATTCACGTGGACGATAGTTCAAACCCGCGTCTGGCCATCCTGATTTAGGTTTTCCGTGATTTCCCTTAATCGCTTCAGGAAAATGTCAGGGTATTTACCCCGAAAGGGCACGGCCGACTTTCTTCTACCTCCTTCCCTAATACGACGGGACCGATGACCTCGTTGTTTGGTCCCCTCCACCTAATTAAGCAACCATAGCGTCAGCTTGGTAAGCTGCTTTCAACATTGAAACAGTTTCAGCAGCATTTTTGTCGAGCAGGAAAAAAAAATTCCATAGTTGCGAGTCCGTTTTTTTCTTTTTGGCTACCCCATCGTATGCATTTTATCCTATACTGATAAGTGCATGATCTTATTACCCATGTCATCTTATTACCCCGAGTCAGATAGCGTTAATAATTCTCTTGTGCCCATTAAAATTTTCTTTTTCATATCACTATAATACCAGGGCTTGCACATAACTATCTCTGAGAGTGACTGATGCCTCAGCACAAACACACGTACCTTTCAGTGGGGTCGGCATGTTGTTTCGAATTTGAGAATGTTAGTGGTATAGGAGGGCAGCACCCCCCCACCCCCCCCCCACCCCCTCAGGTCAGTAATTATGTACCACATCTGCTTGCGTCTAGTGTTATCCATGCGAAGGTATAAGAACGTTTTTCGAACTATTTGCGAATTTTCTAAGTTGCGATGTGGGAACTAGCCTGGAATTACCGGGTCGGATCTGGTAAACTGTCTAAAAACCACATCCAGGCTGGCCGCCGTATCGGACCTCGTCGTTAATCAGCGAGGCACATTCGCAATGGGGCTGGCGCGCCTCCCCGACTCCCGGAAGCAAAGTGTTACGGTGCACTATTTGGGCGTGTGACTGTTATTACAAATATTGCTTCAGCAAATTTTTAAATATAAAAAACTTTATGTAGCTAACCCTTCTAGAACACGTCACAGAAAGTTTCCAATTTGCCAGGCGGCAAGCACCGAACGAGATCAGTAATCGTATCTCACGCGTTAAATGCAAATTACCGTTCTTAAGACGCGAGATGTATCGAAAGGTAACAGAGTTCATTTTATGAACATAATGTAAGAAGCGGTTGAGCTAAGGAGCTGTTGAACATCAGCGAAACTTCACTTAATATCCGTGATCCAAGACATTCAACAAAACAAGGACATTTCCGCAAAGGAGGAAACGTATAACGGTCACATGCGAAAAGCCGATTACAATACATCCGACCACATCCGTGAAATTAAAGGGAGGGAGGTATATAATTCGTGCAATCAAGAACAAAAAGCGTCGGTGGAAGAGAATCCTATAATATGTAACCTAGCATCGCCAGAAAATCGTGGTTTATGGTTTGAAATGGCTCTGAGCACTATGAGACTTAACATCTATGGTCATCGGTCCCCTAAAACATAGAACTACTTAAACCTAGCTAACCTAAGGACATCACACAACACCCAGTCATCACCAGGCAGAGAAAATCCCTAACCCCGCAGGGAATCGAACCCGGGCGCGGGAAGCGATAACGCTACCGCACGACCACGAGCTGCGGACGGTTTATGGTTTGGAAAGGTATCATAAGATCGGTTAGAAATCCGAAAATGTAGATTTTCATCAGTCTTGGTGGCGTCAGGCCATTTGAGTGAAGGCGTTATTTATTATTTTTTTAAATAACATCTACTCCATACAAACAAAATGCGTGCTCGAAGTGCTTTCTTATACCATATCTTTCCTTTCAGTGCGACAGATCCATGACAAGATTTGTGAAACCATTACAGAGTTCCCACCGTTGATGAAAGTGTCAACAAAACAGGTTTTTATGTTTCCCTGGTCATCAGGTGCAAAAAGTTTCTGAAAAATGGGGAGAGGGAGTCTGCAGGTGAATTGTTGACACGCCATTACCTGTTCCCATTATCTGAGAAGACACTTTTGTGCAACCAACTCATCTAATAAAGGACTGTCATGTCAATCGGATTTATTGGACAATATGAACACATAAAAAACACAGCTGTTACGTTTCTAATTAAAGGTAATAATCCTATTTAATACCCCTGTCTCTATCAGTAGATCTCTTTGTTCATCCACCTCCATAATTTGCAGTTTTACTACGAACTTAACCGCAGATCCATGTATCGAAACAGATTCGTGAATGTTGGCACGTATGATACAAGTATGCAAGCAACGACATTTTGCCCATTACTTCTGAGTCTATAACGTTCGAAGTGACACGTGACAACAGTCATAGGGGTACTGCCGATTCAGAATACTTTGCAGAGACAGCGTTGTATAAGACACAAAAAGCGGACAGATTTTGCGTGTTTTATGTCAGTTACTAAACGAACTAGGAAATATGTGCACTTGTTTCTTTCAGTGAAACATACGTTAATATACATGGAGTGCTGCAATTTTCTCTATGCCTTCGGAAGCACTTATGATATTAACAGAGGGCTTTCAACAAACAGCAGAAAGATAATTACTTCACATGTCACATGCAGGTTATACGTTTGAAACAAATTTCTGGTCAACAACTGACCTTCATTCCACATATTACTCCTTTCCACTAAATATAATAGCGTGTCCTGTGTACACGATTCAAACAAACGTAAATTATAAATGTTTCCATTTTGTACATCAAACTCTACCAACTGCATTTTCAGACGAACAGTTGTTTCAAACTAACAAAATTGTGTGAAGAAGTAAGAAATACACACATCAAAAAAAGTTTTTCATCACCTCGGTTCCGATACTTCCGGAACCGGTACAGAAAATTTGAATAGAGATCAAAATAAAAATCATTTCGGCCCTTTTTATTGCCCATGAAAACCACACATTGTATGTTGTATCACCATACAGCGAGACATTCAGAGGTGGTGGTCCAGACTGCTGTACACACCGGTACCTCTTATACCCAGTAGCACGTCCTCTTGCATTGATGCATATCTGTATCCGTCGTCGCATACCATCCACAAGTTCATCAAGGCACTTTTGGTCCAGATTGTTCCACTCCTCAACGGTGATTCGGCGTAGATCCCTCAGAGTGGTTGGTGGGTCAAGTCGTCCATAAACGGCCCTTTCCAATTTATCCCAGGCATGTTCGATAGTGTTCATGCCTGGAGAACGCGCTGGCCACTCTAGCCGAGCAATGTTGTTATCCTGAAAGAAGTCATTCACAAGATGTGTACGAATGCCTCGCCAATATGCAGACGATATGGTTGTACTATCGGTCAGAGGATGGCATTCACGTATCGTACAGCCTTTACTGTGCCTTCCATGACCACCAGCGGCGTACGTCGGAGCCACATAATGCCACCACGAAACAGCGGGAAATCTCCACCTTGGTGTACTCGCTGGACAGTGTGTCTAAGGCGTTCAGCCTGACCAGGTTACCTCCAAACACGTCTCCGACGGTTGTCTGGTTGAAGGCATATGCGACACTCATCGGTGAAGAGAACGCGATGCCAATTCTGAGCGGTCCATTCGGCATGTTGTTGGGCCCATCTGTACCGTGCTGCATGGTATCGTCGTTGCAAAGACGGACCTCTCCATGGACGTCGGGAGTGAAGTTGCGCATCATGCAGCCTACTGTGCACAGTTTGAGTTGTAACACGACGTCCTGTGGCTGCACGAAAAACATTATTCAACATGGTGGCGTTCCTATAAGGGTTGCTCCAAGCTATAATCCGTAGGTAGCGGTCATCCACTGCAGTAGTAGCCCTTGGGAGGCCTGAGCGAGGCATCTCATCTACAGTTCCTGTCTCGCCGTATCTCCTCCATGTCCGATCAACATCGCTTTGGTTCACTCCGAGATGACTGGACACTTCTCTTGTTGAGATCCCTTATTGGCACAAAGTAACAATGCTGACGCGATCGAACCGCGGTATTGACCGTCTTCGCATGGTTGAACTACAGACAACACGACCCGTGTACGTCCTTCCTGGTGGAATGACTGGAACTGATCGGCTGTCTGACCCATTCTGTCCAATAGGCGCTGCTCATGCATGATGGTTTACATTTTTGGGCAGATTTAGTGACATCTCTGAACAGTTAAAATGTTTGTGTCTATGATACAATATCCACAGTCAACGTCTATCTTTAAGAGTTCTGGGAACTGGGGTGATGCAAAACTTTTTTTGATGTGTGCATTTTCAGGGATTTTGAAACTCATTTTAAATTCCGATTATTGTTCCTTGATGAAAAATTTAACGATCGTTTTAGGTAGTAGATGAAAGAAGTTACAAGGTTTGTTAAACCATTAGTACCTGCACTGGCAGAAAAGGAATGTGTTATGCCATGAATAGCTTGATCAACACTACGAAAGTTAGACCGTGCCATTTAAATGGCTGTAGGGTACTCTCTATAGACGAATAACGGTGTGAGTACAGGATGAATATAGTATACCTCCAAGATTACTGGAATTTTCAGGTCGAGTTCTCAAGACAGTATGCACTTGCATCGTGATCTTCCACGTTATCACCCTCGAACAAACTTTGAGAGAGACTCAATCGTTGACAAGAGGGGAGTGAGAGCATCATATCGATGGGCTGGACAGACGGTTAGCTGTAGTGCAGTCACTGCAGGTACCGAGTGAGGTGTCACAGTGGTTAGAACACTGGACTCGCATTCGGTTGAAACCCGCGGCTATCCACTTTTAGGTTTTTCGTGATTTCACTAAATTGCTCCAGGCAAATTCCTGGATGGTTCCTTTGAAAGGACACAGCCATTCCTTCCCCATTCTGCACACAGTGCGAGCTTGCGCTCCATCTCTAATGACCTTGACATCGATGGGATGTTAAACCCAGTCTTCCTTCCTTCCTATTATCACTGCAGGTGGATTGGTGACGATATGTTACTTATGTGCAGTAGTGGATATACACTATTTCATAATGTTGTGCAATATTTGACACCCTATTGTGTGTGTGAGACGGAGGGAAGATAGTTTCGGATGATATTCAGCCACGCACGAGAACGCCATTAGCAGAGTTAGGCAGCAGTATATGTAGTCAGACAAAATTTCCGTGTATGTAAGGAGATCAGTGGATAAATGGAATTTATATGGCATCCCTTTTCAAATCGTGTACGCCCTTTACTGACTTCAGAATTCACCAACGCAGCTATACCTCTACGTCCAGATTGGTGTCCATGACCAACGCTTCCACTGCAGCGAGAGGGTCATCATCTGAATGAAGCAGGTTAGTCGATTACAGATGAACAGCCACAAGATGTGACGGGCCTACATATCTCCAACGACGAACTAACCACGTACAATTGCCCTCTTACAAACTGAGAGCAACACTGGTCTTGTAAACGCAAAACGCAAGGGGAGTATTTTATGTTGTAAGAAGAATAAACGCTGGTCCTTCCAGAAGGGCTACATCGGCAAAAGGTGCCTCGCGGCGCAGCCGTGTTGTCTGAGGCGCCTTGTCACGGTCCGTGCTGCTCCCCCCGTCGGAGGTTCGAGTCCTACCTCGGGCAGGGGTGTGTGTGTTGTCCTTAGGTTAAGCAGTTCGTAAGCTTAGCGACCGATGATCTCAGAAGTTTGGTCCCCTAAGACCTTACGACAAATTTACAAATTTCCAATTACCGCGAAAAGAGAATAGGTTGCTCGACTGTGTCCGACGATTAGACTGTTGGCAACAGCTGAAATTCGAGCTGAGATTAGAGGAAGAGTGTCGCCATGAACTACTGGGATCTTGAGTTGGGACCTAGAGTTACCATGTGTTGCTCACCACTGTAGCCGTAACATTGATGAAAAAGACCCATTACAATGAAATGAACACCCTTAGCTGCTTACAGGCGTTGACATACGTCAACGGGGACAGATGAAAATGTGTGCCCCGACCGGGACTCGAACCCGGGATCTCCTGCTTACATGGCAGACGCTCTATCCATTTGAGCCAGCGAGGACACAGAGGATAGCGCGACTGCAGGGATTTATCTCTGCCACGCCTCCCGCGAAACCCACATTCTCAACGTATTGTCCCGCACTACGTTCGTAGTGCCCCCGCCCATTATACTCATTACTCGCGGCGCGTTGCCGATTCCCGTAAGAGTTCGAGCTCTGTTTGTGCGTTCGCACAGAAGAAGAAGATGGTCAAGCGGCCGGTGAGTTTTAACTATATATTCGGACATTTCCGAAAGGACAGATACCATCAGTGACCATGCAGCTAGTTAGAATGAAATTACAATGGAATGAACACCCTTGGCTGCTTACAGGCGTTGACATACGTCAACGGGGACAGATGAAAATGTGTGCCCCAACCGGCACTCGAACCCGCGATCTCTTGCTTACATGGCAGACGCTCTATCCATCTGAGCCACGGAGGACACAGAGGATAGCGCGACTGCAGGGATTTATCTCTGGCACGCCTCCTGCGAAACCTACATTCTCAACGTATTGTCCCGCACTGCATTCGTAGTGCCCCCGTCCATTACTCGCGGTGCGTTGTCCGGAAGAACAGATACCATCTTAGTATATATATAGTTAAGGCTCACCGGCCACTTGACCATCTTCTTCTTCTGTGCGAATGCACGGAGCCCGAACTCTTACGTAAATCGGCAACGCGCCGCGAGTAATGAGTATAATTTTTTCACTGGTAAATCAGATCGTCCACTGCTTGGACTGTCACACACCAGTGCACTCAAGGGGCACACAAACGTACTGTAAGCAAACATAATAACATAGTGCCAAGCAACTACGCAGGTTGAATGGCATAAGCAAGTGTCGATGTGGAAACGCCTCCAAATATGATATCTCGTAAACGATTCACACTATAATCCTGCAGTGAAGCCAGTCACATTCTAATTTACCCTATTTTAGCTTGTTAAAGCCAATAGGCATTGTTCGACTTCAAAAAAGTCCGCCCCCAGTAGCTAAGTGGTCAGCGCGACAGAATGTCAATCCTAAGGGCCCGCGTTCGATTACAGGCTGGGTCGCAGATTTTCTCCGCTCAGGGACTGGGTGTTCTGTTGTCCTAATCACCATTATTTCATCCCCATCGACGCGCGAGTCACCGAAGTAGCGTCAAATCTAAAGACTTGCACCCGGCGAACGGTCTAGCCGATGCGAGGCCCTAGTCACACGACATTTACTTTAAAAAAGTGTATGTCAGCACAAGACATACACTAATTATTATTACAATCTATTTATTGGCTGACAGTATGAGTCACTGTCTATCAGTCAGATGAACGTGACAACCGCAGTAGCACTTCCCATTTCCGCAATATTTGCGGTGGAATTTTAGGTGATTCGCCCTATATGTAGAAAGGAACAATCGGTCATGAAATAGAAACCACAGTGAAAATCCGATGAAGCTTTCTACAGATGTGTTGGGGAGCGTCTCCACCCATAGGTAGCGTCAAATCGCTCTTCTCAGTTCTGAGCGCACAGTGAGCGCGTAAAGATGCCTGGAAAATAGAGTCTCCCGCCAAAGCTGTGTCTCCCCGGTAGATTTCGCTTGATTTCGTGCAACCCCACATAACATAACTGTCATACGCTTCTCTCTTGAAGTTTGTTCTCGGCCGCACACAACAGAAGTAATGAGGACACTTCTGCAGCGTTTCCGGTAAGAAGTGTTAGATCACCTACCATACAATCCGGAACTGGCTCCCTCTATACGGTCCAGACTTGGCTCTCTCTGTTTTTCGTCTCTGCTCAAATGAACCGCTGGCTATGAGAACATTATCAAATAACCTACGTTTTCTTTACTAAATAAAGCTGTAAACAATAAAAGTAGAGATAAAAGGAAATAAACTCAAAATGAGAACAGCTTTTGCTTTGTCACATCTGGTGCTGTCAAATGTTCCACATTTGTCATCCACTTTTGGGACATTTCCCGACATCTGCCCCCTCCCCCCCCCCCATACCACCCCCACCCCCAATGTGTCCTACATTAAATTTCGTGACTGCGTCACGTCGCTTCGTGGGGTTTTAAATTTTAATAAAAATATATGTATACTGCAAGGTGTAGGACTTTTCTTCAGCGCAGTGCTGTTCCCAAACATTTTACTGTAACAGCTCCATCCGTTTATTACAGCATCCCACAAATTATGCTTGGTTATGCGTATCGGACAAAGAATGAAAAACTTTTAATAAAAGCAAAAAAGTTTGTCTATGTAGCTGTCAAAGTTGTTCATTTGCATGCGGGATTTAGATATTTTGATTCCATTTGCAGTGCAATCATTGAATGTATAATGCATTGTGAGAGCACTATTCAAGAAAATTTGCAGTTGGTACCTCGCAAGGCTAATGCTCACAGCGGCACACGGTTTCAGTAGGCCACAAAATACACAAATCGGATTAGCTGACTGGAGCCAGGTAGCGAGGTCCGACAAGTCGCAATTTTGGCTCTTTGATGAAAGATGTCTAGTGAGCGGACGAGTTTAACATGAATATTGTGCATCTTGTAGTTCATGGCAGAGGTCGTTCCGTGGTGTCTCAGGGGTGGTTTTTCTTATTATGACTTGGGCCCTCTCATTCAGATTACCGCGAATGTGAACCAATACATTTATTTAAACATTCTTGATTACTAGTTTTAGACATTGTAACGTAGCTACAACTAATATGTAACGTAGCTACAACAAATATTGCGTATGTTCCTCTGTGAAAATGGACTCGATAAGCAACCTGAGCTATCAGTAATCGCAATATAACTGTGTGTGTGTTGTATGATGTCAGTTTCACTGTCTTTTAAGCCCTCAACAGATCTTTACATGAAAACCTTAAGGGGCTCCGGAAAGGCTCAAAATCATGAAAAGTTCAATTTTTACTTTTTTGCATTTTCTGAATCTGCAGACTATTACCTTTTAATAGATCTATGATTTATTCAATTCCGAAGACTACAACTATTTTTAAATTTTTTTTGAAATGTGTTCTACATGGGCGTGACCTACTGTGGCGCTGTTAAACTGCTGTCAAATGGTGTTATTATTAACGTCCGTGTTCATCAGGTACATTTTAGTGATGTGAGATAAAGTATGTGTTGTGGCTAACCTGTGATGGTTCAATATATATCGCTGGTGTGATTGTCGATTGTTTCATGTTTATTTACTCTGTCGTTATCTCGAAAATATTCGTAATTAATTCTGTTACTTGAGTCTCTGTTTTGTTGAAGTATAATAATGAGTAAAAGTAAAGTTATTAGAAATCCTCTGAAGGCTTTTAAGAAAAGGAGAAATGTTGGAAAGCCAAAGGTATGTGTTATTACTGTAAACAATAAAGACGATGAAAATCCCCAACATAGCTTGTGTCCCAAAGAAGAAGACAGTTGGTGTAAATATAACAAAGGATTGCTAACTGGTGAAGTGTACACTCATAAGCATAGTCTGCCTCATGCAATAATGGAGGTGATAAAACCTATTTTCAGAGACTTAGCAGCACCTGAACTGTTGAAAAAGTGTATTCACGGAAAAACTCAAAACCCCAATGAAAGTGTAAATAGTGTTATATGGTCGAGAATCCCCAAGACTCTATTTGTTGGAATAGAAACCACTTTGGTGTGTATGACGCTGTTGCGACTTTCAATGATGGCAACATTGTAAGGTGCAAGATATTTAGAAATATGGGAATGAAAATAGATTCTAACATGGCACGAGCGATGCTTGCTTTAGACAAGGAACGCCTTCGGGCTGCCGACAGGGCTGTAAAGAGTCTAGAAATACAAGCAAGAGTAAACAGGAGGAGGAGCAAGAGGAAGCTGGAGGAGGAGTTTGCAGGGGATGAAGATAATCCATCCTATGGACCTGGAATGCACTAAAAAGTTAATCCAATCTTTGTCGCTCGATTCCCAAAACTTTTATTTTCTCATACTAATTACATGTTTTCTAAGGATCTTCCAAACATATTTGTTTCAAACTTTCAGTAAATGTTACACAGTACCTTCTGCATAATTTAACACAGCCTTTTTCCAAAAAACTGTTTATTTTTGAATATATAAATAAAAAATTGCAAAAAAATGTTGTGAATTTTCATTACAATTGAAAAAAAATCATCTTTAATAACTGAACTAAAATTTTGTCAAATCCCTGTGTTAAGTAGTAGCCCATATTCCAATAAATAATCTGTAAAAAGTTCAACTTCAAAAAATGGTTCAAATGGCTCTGAGCACTATGGGACTCAACTGCTGAGGTCATAAGTCCCCTAGAACTTAAAACTACTTAAACCTAACTAACCTAAGCACAACACACACATCCATGCCCGAGGCAGGATTCGAACCTGCGACCGTAGCGGTCGCGCGGTGCCAGACTGAAGCGCCAGAACCGCTCGGCCACCAGCGGCCGGCAGTTCAACTTCCTACCTCAAATACTTTGTGAGGAAAGATGTAATTTATAAGCGTTATTTTAACATTGCAAGTATAGGGCGTTCCGGAGCCCCTTAAACTAACATTTGCATAAGTTATCCGACTGCGTATTTAAATATGAAAAACTACAGGAACAAATTGAGCCGCGTTGTGGCTCGCGTTGGTGCCGTTGGTAGGCTGGCATCGGGTAATAAGGATAGTGGTGTCTCGATTTCTTCTCATGTTTACTGGCGCCACTACGTTTGCTAGCATTGTCTGCCCGTGAGTGGCAGGAGCAGCGATTATTAATATCTAGTACCCTAGTACTATCTTTGAAAGGACGTCAAGTGTTTTCCAGGTCGGAGTGTGTCCAGTTGGGATGGAGCGGCAGTGAGGTCCTCCAGCACGCGGCCATGCCGGGCCCGCTGGCGGAACGCAGGCACTACCGGATCGAGGGGCTGTAGTTGCGAGGGCGACAACCTCGTTCTCCATCCAGTACGTTTAAGTGAACATTAACCCAGTAGTGAAACATCCATTATTTTGAGATCACGCTGTGTTGCTGCTCGCAGGCTCGCTGAGATGAAGAGCAATGACTGGTATGTTTGAAGTTGGCGAAATCAATTAGTTGTCCTCCACCTTTTATTATTAATCATTGAATTCCTTGTGTTTATTGATTAAGTTCAACCAGTGGTATTTTTCTGCCTAGTGGCCGATAACGCCCCAGTTACCTACCCTGGAGGATAGCGTATTTTTGCAGCAGTGTACCTTTCCTCTCCTTGCTGCTGCTGTCTGGTAAAGTGTGTAGCTCGAGAGCCTCCTTGATTGTGGTTCGTATATTTGTTTCTTTTAGACTACTTTGATCGTAGTGGGTCCTTCTGCTTCTGGTTGTTCTAAAAACCAGGTACTGAAGACACAGCGCTGTCTGGGTTACTCCATCGTTGTGCTGGTTATCAGACGTTAGGTAGATGTTGCAAGAGTGTTGGCCTGCGTTTAAACTGTCACTAGTTTAAGTTGCCATCCGGTTAAGTGAATACAACTCTTGGTTGCCTGTCTCATCGTTTACGAAGTTGAGCGACTTCCCAGGTCGATTCTTGGAGCACTGTCTGAGGCCCACTTCTCTCTTGATTTGGTCAGAATTTTATGATCGTCCTTTTTTTATAATATTTTAGTATTTTTTGGAGAAGTTAATTCGTTATTAGAATTTGCCATCTAGGCATTCAGCTGTCAAATTGTTTTTGAGTTATTACAATTGGGGCCTTCAGCCGATAAATAAGTTGAATTTCATGTCAATAAGGCCTTCAGCCGTGAATGCAATTTGTCTTAAGAATTTTTAATTAGATATTGTCCCTTAATAGGGAAAATTTTATGACTGTTCTTTTTAAAATATTTTAGTATCTCTTGGAGAAGTTAACTCGTTCTTAATAACTTGGTATTTCAGCCATCAGATTTTTTTTTTTTTGGGGGGGGGGGTTATTACTATTGGGGCCTCTAGCAGACAAATAATTTGAATTTCTTGTCAATAAAGCCTTCAGCCGTGAATGCTATTTGTCTTAAGAATTTTTAATTAGATATCGTCTCTTAATAGTGAAAATTTGATGATTGTCCCTTTTTTATAATATTTTAGTATCTCTCAGAGAAGCTTAATTCGTTCTTAAGAATTTGCTGTCGAGGCCTTCAGCCGTCAATTTACACTCCTGGAAATTGAAATAAGAACACCGTCAATTCATTGTCCCAGGGAGGGCAAACTTTATTGACACATTCCTGGGGTCAGATACATCACATGATCACACTGACAGAACCACAGGCACATAGACACAGGCAACAGAGCATGCACAATGTCGGCACTAGTACAGTGTATATCCACCTTTCGCAGCAATGCAGGCTGCTATTCTCCCATGGAGACGATCGTAGAGATGCTGGATGTAGTCCTGTGGAACGGCTTGCCATTCCATTTCCACCTGGCGCCTCAGTTGGACCAGCGTTCGTGCTGGACGTGCAGACCGCGTGAGACGACGCTTCATCCAGTCCCAAACATGCTCAATGGGGGACAGATCCGGAGATCTTGCTGGCCAGGGTAGTTGACTTACACCTTCTAGAGCACGTTGGGTGGCACGGGATACATGCGGACGTGCATTGTCCTGTTGGAACAGCAAGTTCCCTTGCCGGTCTAGGAATGGTAGAACGATGGGTTCGATGACGGTTTGGATGTACTGTGCACTATTCAGTGTCCCCTCGACGATCACCAGTGGTGTACGGCCAGTGTAGGAGATCGCTCCCCACACCATGATGCCGGGTGTTGGCCCTGTGTGCCTCGGTCGTATGCAGTCCTGATTGTGGCGCTCACCTGCACGGCGCCAAACACGCATACGACCATCATTGGCACCAAGGCAGAAGCGACTCTCATCGCTGAAGACGACACGTCTCCATTCGTCCCTCCATTCACGCCTGTCGCGACACCACTGGAGGCGGGCTGCACGATGTTGGGGCGTGAGCGGAAGACGGCCTAACGGTGTGCGGGACCGTAGCCCAGCTTCATGGAGACGGTTGCGAATGGTCCTCGCCGATACCCCAGGAGCAACAGTGTCCCTAATTTGCTGGGAAGTGGCGGTGCGGTCCCCTACGGCACTGCGTAGGATCCTACAGTCTTGGCGTGCATCCGTGCGTCGCTGCGGTCCGGTCCCAGGTCGACAGGCACGTGCAACTTCCGCCGACCACTGGCGACAACATCGATGTACTGTGGAGACCTCATGCCCCACGTGTTGAGCAATTCGGCGGTACGTCCACCCGGCCTCCCGCATGCCCACTATACGCCCTCGCTCAAAGTCCGTCAACTGCACATACGGTTCACGTCCACGCTGTCGCGGCATGCTACCAGTGTTAAAGACTGCGATGGAGCTCCGTATGCCACGGCAAAGTGGCTGACACTGACGGCGGCGGTGCACAAATGCTGCGCAGCTAGCGCCATTCGACGGCCAACACCGCGGTTCCTGGTGTGTCCGCTGTGCCGTGCGTGTGATCATTGCTTGTACAGCCCTCTCGCAGTGTCAGGAGCAAGTTTGGTGGGTCTGACACACCGGTGTCAATGTGTTCTTTTTTCCATTTCCAGGAGTGTATTTATTTATTTTTTGAGTTATTACTACTGGGGCCTTCAGCCGACAAATAAGTAGAATTTCTGGCCAATAAGGCCTTCAGCCGTGAGTGCAACTTGCTTAAGTAATTTTTCTATTAAAAATTGTGTCTTAACAGTCAAATTTTATAACTTTTCCTTATCGTCAAACTTATTTGCAATTGTTTTCAAATAAAGTGTACGTGATTTTTAAAAAAACTGAGAAATGAAGGGTAACTGAGTACAACCCCGTCCACACTGAATCCTGCCTTTCCCTAAGTACCACGTCTCACAAATGAGCCTATAACAACGAATACCTAAGCTATACGACTGTGCTTTTGAATAAGAATTTACAAGTGATACAGAATCTGACTTGTGCAACGGAATTTACTGGATCAGAGTGCATCACATGTTGTAGTGTGTCAGTGTCTCTGTTTTGACCCCAAGTTTTGCACTCACCTCTTTAGATGACTGCCTTTTTCCAAGTGGTTTCAGGCAATCTGCAGCAGCGTGCAGCAGTAGCTGCTAAAGCTTATCGTTAGTGAGAATGAATTTACTAAAAAGATGTTTGCTTGGGTCTTTTAACTACAAAATAACTTTTAAACATGGATTTCATAAATTAAGTCCATTTAAAACTTCATAAAGCATCATGCCTTCCCCATGAACCATGGAGCTTGCCGGTGGTGGGGAGGCTTGCGTGCCTCAGTGATAAGGACAGTCGTACCGTAGGTAAAACCACAACGGAAGGGTATCTGTTGAGAACGTGTGGTTCCTGAAGAGGGGCAGCAGCCTTTTCAGTAGTTGCAGGGGCAACAGTCTGGACCATTCACTGATCTGGCCTTGTAACACTAACCAAAAAGGCCTTGCTGTGCTGGTACTGCGAACAGCTGAAAGCAAGGGGAAACTACAGCAGTAATTTTTCCCGAGGGCATCCACCTTTACTGTATGGTTAAATGATTATGGCGTCCTCTTGCGTAAAATATTTCGGAGGAATAAACACGAAATCAAATAGGAGTAATGCAGGAGTAGGTTTAATAATGAAGAGGAAAATAGGAATGCGGGTAAGCTACTACAAACAGCACATTGAACGCATTATTGTGGCCAAGATAGATACGAAGCCGACGCCTACCACAGTAGTACAAGTTTATATGCTAACTAGCTCCACAGATGACGAAGAGATTGATGAAATGTATGATGAAATAAAAGAAATACAAACGTCTCAAAAATGAGATCGACAGGAAGTGTAAAATGGCTAATCAGGGACGGCTAGAGGACAAATGTAAGGACGTAGAGGCGCATATCACTAGGGGTAAGATAGATACTGCCTACAGGAAAATTAAAGAGACCTTTGGAGAAAAGAGAACCACTTGCATGAATATCAAGAACTCAGATGGAAACCCAGTTCTAAGCAAAGAAGGGAAAGCAGAAAGGTGGAATGAGTATATAGAGTGTCTATACAAGGGCGATGTTCTTGAGGATATTGTTATAGAAATGGAAGAGAATTTAGATGAAGATGAAATAGGAGATATGATACTGCGTGAAGAGTTTGACAGAGCACTGAAAGACCTAAGTCGGAACAAGTCCCCGGGAGTAGACAACATTCCATTAGAACTACGGCAGCCTTGGGAGAGCCAGTCCTGACAAAACTCTACCATCTGGTGAGCAAGGTGTATGAGATAGGCGAAATACCCTCAGACTTCAAGAAGAATATAATAATTTCAATCCCCAAGAAAGCTGGTGCTGACAGATGTGAAAATTACCGAACTGTCAGTTTAATAAGCCATGGCTTCAAAATACTGACACGAATTCTTTACAGACGAATGGGAAAACTGGTAGAAGCCGACCCTGGGGAAGATCAGTTTGGATTCCGTAGAAATGTTGGAACACGTGAGGCAATACTGACCCTACGACTTATCTTAGAAGCTAGATTAAGGACAGGCAAACCTACGTTTGCCGGCCAGTGTGGCCGTGCGGTTCTAAGCGCTTCAGTTGGAACCGCGTGACCGCCACGGTCGCAGGTTCGAATCCTGCCTCGGGCATGGATGTGTGTGATGTCCTTAGGTTAGTTAGGTTTAAGTAGTTCTAAGTTCTAGGGGACTGATGACCTCAGAAGTTAAGTCCCATAGTGCTCAGAGCCATTTGAACCATTTGAAACCTACGTTTCTAGCATTTGTAGACTTAGAGAAAGCTTTTGACAATGTTGACTGGAATACTCTCTTTCAAATTCTGAAGGTGGCAGGTGTGAAATACAGGGAGCTAAAGGCTATTTACAATTTGTACAGGAACCAGATGGCAGTTATAAGAGGGACTTGAAAAGGAAGCAGTGGTTGGGAAGGGAGTGAGACAAGGTTGTAGCCTATCCCCGATGTTATTCAATCTGTATATTGAGCAAGCAATAAAGGAAACAAAAGAAAAATTCGGAGTAGGAATTAAAATCCATGGATAAGAAATAAAAACTTTTATGTTCGCCGATGACATAGTAATTCTGTCAGAGACAGCAAAGTACCTGGAAGAGCAGCTGAATGGAATGGACAGTCTCTTGAAAGGAGGGTATAAGATGAACATCAACAAAAGCAAAACGAGGATAATGGAATGTAGTCGAAGTAAATCGGGCGATGCTGCGGGAATTAGATTAGGAAATGAGACGCTTAAAGTAGTAAATGAGTTTTGCTATTTGGGGAGCAAGATAACTAATGATGGTCGAAGTAGAGAGGATATAAAATGTAGACTGACAAGGGATGGGTTGGTGGCGCATATTCTGAGGCATCAAGGGATCACCAATTTAGTATTGGAGGGCAGCGTGGAGGGTAAAAATCGTAGAGGGAGACCAAGAGATGAATACACTAAACAGATTCAGAAGGATGTAAGAAGCTTGCACAGGATAGAGGAGCATGGACAGCTGCATCAAACCAGTCTCAGGACTGAAGACCACAACAACAACAAATCATCATGACGAATAAGAGTTTGACAAATATTAATAATGGTGAAATGCCTGACAATGACGTAAGTATCAATAATGGCTGAGTGCCAGATTAACAAATTATTTCAATTTCAAAGTGACATTAACATTTAATAACCACAGCATATTTATTTCGAGGATGAGGAGACTTCTTTAACTGACAAGCAAAACGTGGGATTATTGCAAACTGGGACTAACAATCACGATCTTAACCCTGTAATTGCGCTCTACGCTATAATTGCGAAATTTACCTTGAATTCCAACTTGAAGCGTAGTTAATCCATCTAAATCACTCCTCACCATATAAATGAAATCAGGCCTTGAGTGTGGTAAGATCTGCCGTCACCGACGTGAGGGCAGCGTGACACGTCTTCTGTCTCCAAGCTCTCGACCGACACTACTTAGAATCACGTTCCCGTATTTCGCTCCCAGAGTGTTGTTAGTCTCACAACAGTGCTTAGAATCGCGCTCCCATATTTTACTATCGATATCTGAGTGCTTATTTATTTCCAATCTTACACAATGCAGATAATAGCGTTATGTTAGCTATATTGTTTTCAATGTAATGGTTAGTTCTGACATATTCCTTACAACAGTCGTGATCACATAGCTGCTTACATATCATTTGTGTCGGTCTTACGAGCATTCAGGTCCCCCATACCACCGTAACTGGACCGCTACATCGTCCAATATTAATCTCATAGAATGCACCTTGGATTATACGCAATAATGGGTGAAATAGAATGTTAAACCTCGTAATTCGGTAGTTGTAGAGGTTTTTATTCATCAGAGAGTGTATTCAGCTGTATAGAGCTCACCTGAAGAGACATGTGGGGTCTGTTCGTCGCCGAGCTGATTGTCAAGCGCAGGGTCGGCGGCACGCGGTATTGTCGTGATGTCTCCTTGTATCTCTCCAGACCTATAACGACATTTCTGTTCCATTCTAATTGCCGCTAGACAGATGGGTAGTTCTGAGTACTAGTTCGATCATGAAACCGAATCCTGTTGCCTCTCATCACATCGTCATGTTACCGACATCTGGATATGTCCTACAACGGAAATGCTCTGCGGCATTTGATCAACACGTCTAAAACCTGGTTTTTACAATGCAATTTACAGTTATCTCACTACAACTATCATCGAGATTACTGTGCCCCCCCCCCCCCCCCCCACTCAACAATAACACCGATAACAGTCCACCAAGAACGTTGTTACGCTATTTATTGACACACGTTCAGTCCTACACTAACAACACAACTCGATATTACTCAGTTCACTTCACTGTAAAAGAAATAGTTGTCTGTGATTGCCAGGTCTCTTGTCTGAGCTTATCTTTGTCATTTAAGATAGAAGTATAGAATTTTTGTATATAGGAAATTATTTTTGTATATAGGAAATTATTTTCAGCAAGAGAAGATAGCGCTGCCCCCCTAAAATGCTCGCCAGTCAATATCAAAAAGGCAGCCCAGTGTCTAGACAATAGGTTTAACTATAATTTAAAAATTGTATTCTTCAATGTTTGCAGATGCAAGTTTACCGACTGCAGCAATCTGCTAGAGGATATATATATATATATATATATATATATATATATAATTTTCTAGTCAATTTACTGTTTTTTTTTGTTTTTTTTTCCTTTTGTGCTCCGCAATATATATATACCACATCCCTTGCACCATTAAGGGGAGACGAAAGGCAAGTGGGCTTCAAAAATTCGATTTTTAGATTTTAGCATATTTGAAATGCTTGGTCTTTCCTGCGTGAAACAGTTTTTCTTTTATATAAATACGACAATTTTTTCGTGAGATATGGTGGTTTTCCTGATGCTCTGTGCAATCTGGGGACGGTGACCGCAAGGCTTATGACCGAGTATGTGCAGAATAACCCAATGGTCCTAATGTAACAATTTCTAAATTAGAGGGCATTGGGCATGTCCAGGTTGAGAAGATTATTGAAAGAAATGTCGAAAACAGTATTGGAAAATGATAATAAGATATGTGGTCAAGGTCACCTGACAAATGTTGAAATAGATAGATTACAGAATTATTATGGCTTGGCCATAAGAAGAAATGTAGGGAATTTAGAAAACATGAAGAAAGCTGTATGGGCTATCTTTTTCCACAAGCTTTCCACAAATGAAAATCCAGTGCACGGTCTTTGCCCAAATGATCCTGACACTTGGTGCAAGTACAGGAGAAGTGCCAGATATGACCACAAACACTTTTTACCTGCATCAGTAATCAAAGAAATTAAACCCATATTTAGAGACCTTTGAAAAGATACCTTGCTGAAGAATTGTCTCCATGGGAAAACCCAAAATTTAAATGACTGTGTGAATTCTATCATTTGGAATCGGTTACCGAAAACTGTATTTGTTCAGCTTACAACCATCAAATTTGGTGTTTATGATGCTACATATGCAACCGCGTGGCTGATTTTTACATATTTTTCAAATTTGTGTATACGGTTGCTGCAAACGTCAGCCATGTTCAAAATTGTGCTATTTTATGCTTTAATGATGGTGTAATTAGAAAACTGGATGTTTTGGAATTATTGGGCATAAAATGTAGTGCAAATACTGTAAAATCGTTGGTGCAAATAGACAAAGAGAGAATCTGCAAAGCAGATATTGCTAATTTAAAATGCACAATAGAAGCCAGACAGAAAAGAAGAGGGACCAGGAGAAGAAAAGAAGATCAGTATGATTCAGATGATGTTCAGTATGGTGCAGGAAAATATTAGTGGTAAGTAGTTCTTTTCAATAACTATACAAGAATTACAATATTAAACTTTAAATGGATTTTTCACAAAACTACATTTTTTTTTTAACTTTCAGGTACCATTATTTGATAAACTAATGGGGTTAGAAACATGAAGTTTGGTCAGATAGTAATAAGTTATTAAAAGTAAATTGAGAATCACCGAACAATCAGAAACTAAGTTTTACTATTGAAAGAATAAAAGTTTTTTCTTTGAAACCATAAAAGGTATTATGTTCGTTTTACTTGTAGTTCTTTTGAAAAGTGTACCTATTCAAAGGGTAAAATAGCATTGGCAGGATAGGGATAAAAATGGCCTTCTGTCTCCGCTTAACACCGTCTCCTTCACGGAAAAAAAACATATAATTCCCGTTGTATCTAAGTTGTCGATGCCCAAAAGAAAAACTGAATTATTCCTGTTGCTAGAGGGGCTTTTTTGACTGCGGACAAATTCCGTATGTGCAGCAAATGATTCCCTACCTAGTTTGACTTCTTTGATGCAATAAAACAAATTTTGGATGGGTTTCCTTTTTGCAGGCAGCGATTCATATACACGAGTATAAAAGCAGTAGGGGAGTATTTCGTTGTCAGTGGAGAATTGGTCGGCCGGAACATGGAATAGTCATTGGATGCCACATTTGTGATAACTACATTAGCGACATTTCAATTCAGATTCACTGTTGGTGATCTGATTGTGAAGTGGAAGTGCAAAGAAAAACCACTGGGCGGATCTCGTGTGCTAAAGGACTGGGACGTTCGAGCGTTACAGAGGGTGCTTACGAAAAGTCGCATGAAATCACCGGAAGAAATCACCCTTGAGTTCTAAAGTGGTACCAACAGTCCAGCTAGCATAATGACTGCGCGTAGAGAGTTAAAAAGAATGGGGTACAACGATCGAGCAACTCCTCACAAGTCAAATGTTCCTGTAATCAGAGTTAAGCAACTCTTGAGGTGATGTAAAGAACGACACCACTGGAGAGTGGATTGTTGTAAACAGGTAATTTGGACTATTGCCAGTGGTATTCCGACGGAAACGTTTGGATTTCTTGAATGCCTAGAGAACACTGAAGCATGGAGAAAGTTGTTTTACAGATCAGGGTTGTTTTTCGTGGTCAGGGCATGTTTCCCTTACCGTGGTCAAGAAAACGTGCTAAACTGAGGAAGGAAGCATCGTGTAGTACATACAGTAGAGGAAGCATTCAAGACAATGATTGTATCAGCATGAAAGTGCACCCTGTCAAAAATAGCATCTGTGAGGCAATGGTTTGTGGGCAGGTCCCTGAATGGACTGACCTGTCCGAAGTCCTCAGCTGAACGTAATGTAATACATTTGGGAAGAGTCACAACGTCGACTTTGGTCCAAACCCTGATGTGCAACATCATCACCTTCTCCGATTTTGGGTCTCGAGGAAAGATGGTTTGCCGTTACTCCACAGTCATTCAGACACTTCATTGAAAGTGTCTGCAGGAAGAGTTAAAGCCACCCTTTATCAATGCACAGTAATAGGTGTCCACCCATCCATCTAGCCGCGCAGTCCAACGCACTGCTTCCTGAGTGGGAAGGCATGCTGGTCCCCGACACGAATCCGCCCGGCAGGTTAGAGTCGAGGTTCGGTGTGTTTTGGATGGTTTTGGGGCGCTTTTCCATCTGCCTCGGCGAATGCGGGCTGGTTCCCCTTATTCCGCCTCAGAGTCTACGTACGGTGTGTTTTGGATGGTTTTGGCGCGGTTTTCCATCTGCCTCGGCGAATGCGGGCTGGTTCCCCTTATCCCGCCTCAGTTACAAATGGTTCAGATGGCTCTGAGCACTATGGGACTGAACTTCGGAGGACATCAGCCCCTAGAACTACTTAAACATAACTAACCTAAGGACATCACACACATCCATGCCCGAGGCAGAATTCGAACCTGCGACCGTAGGGGTCGCGCTGTTCCAGACTGTAGCGCCTAGAACCGCTAGGCCACTTAGCCTCAGTTACACCGAGTCCTGTCTTAATGCTGTCGACGATTGCTGCGCAAACACTGTCTCCATGTATGTGTATACCATAATTACTCTAACACGCAAAAATTTGGGGTTGCACTCCTCTGGTATGAGATGTTCCCAGGGATGGGGGTGGGGGGGGGGGGTCAACTGGGGTCCGAACCGCACAATAACCCTGGAACCCTGGATTCGGTTTGCCGCGGCGGTGGGATCGGTGCTGTGGCCTGTTGTGGGGTTGTGAACCACTGAGGGCTAAGGTGGGAGAAAGCCTCTCTGCCATTTCTAGGTCCCGGTTCAATACACATTACACAATAGTTGTCCAAACACTTTTGCTCGTGTAGTGTAATTAGAGTGCGCTAGTCGTTATCCTGTCTTAATATTGGAATATACGACAGTTACTTGGCTCGTGGTCTCACGTCTCCTCTCCGAGGAAAATAAATCGCTCTCGCCTGTAAGTACCTCGCGCTGCGAGTAAACAAACCTGCCAGGCCACGACTCGGCGTCTCCTCAGGAGACGGAACAGCAGCGCCAGCGGCGACCAGTCCGGGAAACATTGCTGCCTGCGGCGGCTCCCCCGTCCCCCTTGTTCCCGCTGCCGTCTCTTTCTAATCGTGTTTGTCGGTTCCACGCGCGGCCCGGCGCTGCTTTCTTTAAACAGAAGTAATCTGTGTCCGAAGCACGGCGCCGCGCGCAGCCCGCACCGCTGACTGTTCCTCCGCAGGCCTCGCCTCGCCTCGGCCCGCACCGCCTCAAGGCGGCCAACTTTTAATTTCCCAAGGCGCGGGGAACCCCCGGGACCGCCCGCGGACGCAGCGGACGCCTTCCCCTCCCCCTCCCCCCGCCCAACTTGCTCCACCTACCGTCCCACGCCGCAGGCCGCCGTGACGCTCACCAGACGTGGCCCACTCGCACGCAGCGAGCGTCCGCTGGCTGCGGGGCTTTAAGGTGCGAAAATGTGACGTGAAACTGCGGCAGCACTCGTAACGGTCAGTCATCCGCAGTGAAGCGTTTTACTGGTTTGAGGTAACCCACCAATCACTAACCTTGTAACTAAATTACGTAGTTCATCTTCTATGGATTTTTGGGAAGTTTCTAAACTATGAGGAACAAATAAGTTAAAAGGCTACGTGTACATGAATAGTTTATATGTATCGTTACGCACTAGGCATTTACAGTAGGAAATAAAACAAAAATCCACCAGATAACGCTGATGAAGTATAGGATATTCCCTATATTTCACAATTTTTAAAAATGCATGAATTAAGTCAAAAATGCACCGAAATTAAAAATTCTTTTTCACTTTCATGTACACTCACTCACATTGAAGTGCGGAAAATTATATTAGGCATATGTCGACCTAAACTGTCTCGGCAGGCAGTTACTCTGTCTGTGAAGTTCGTGAAGACCGTTTCAAGAAATCTCTGATAATCTCGCTGCCGGCACGTCGAATTTCTTATTTAAGTTGGAGGACTGTTTGTGGTTTGTTCTCGTAGACCTTGCACAGCACATAACCCCATTAAAAGAAGTCCTTGGAGTAAGGTCACTAGCTCTGAGCCGGCCGGAGTAGCCGGGCGGCTCTTGGCGCTATGCTCTGGAACCGCGCGACCGCTACGGTCGCAGGTTCGAATCCTGCCTCGGGCATGGGTGCGTGTCACGTCCTTAGGTTAGTTAAGATTTAAGTAGGTCTAAGTTCTAGGGGACTGATGACCTCACAAGTTAAGTCCCATAGTGCTCAGAGCCATTTTAACCATTTGAACTAGCTCTGGAAGGCCATTACAAGTCACTACGAGGTGAGATCACAAAGCCTGAGGGTGTTTTTCGTACAGTAGGGTTATTGTATTGTGGGCTGGATGACACGTAGCCCCGTCCTGCTGAAAGCACGTATTGGCTGTATCCATTTCATCCAGAGCAGGTTAGAGTGGCGGACCACATCACTTGTCCATCAGCCACATCAAAGTGTGGTTCGCAGCAGATGGACACTTTCTTGGATCATCCTAGGGTTTTCTTTACTCCAAATACGGCATTTTTGTCTGCCAGCCAACCCACAGAGATGAAAATGTGCCTCGTCACTGAAGATTCTTCCTTCAACAATGTTGTCCTCTTCCTGTTTTGTGAGGGTCCAATCGCCGAAATTTGTTGGTTTCAAATAATCTGTGGGTTCAAGATATTGCGTCAACTGGATCTTGTATGGATACAAATCAAGATCCTCTTCCAAAATTCTTTGCATAGAGACTGTCAAAATTCACAATTATTGAGACGTTAAAGCCACTTGTAGGGCTTACAGTCACACTGTTCTGCACCTATGCAACGTTTTGTTCCGTACGAGCGGAACGGTTTCGTCCTGGTCATTATATGGTTGCATCAGACCCGCTTTCCTCGAAACTCTTCATCAACCGCAGAACTGTTCATGCTGTGGCCGGCCGCGGTGGTCTAGCGGTTCTGGCGCTGCAGTCCGGAACCGCGGGACTGCTACAGTCGCAGGTTTGAATCCTGCCTCGGGCATGGGTGTGTGTGATGTCCTTAGGTTAGTTAGGTTTAAGTAGTTCTAAGTTCTAGGGGACTTATGACCTAAGATGTTGAGTCCCATAGTGCTCAGAGCCATTTTTTTGTTCATGCTGTAGGAGCATTATTCCGTCTCTAGAGCCAGTAAAGGCTACGAACAGTTTCCGCACAGCAGTCGCCGGTACTACAGGGTGATTCAAAAAGAATCCCACAACTTTAAAAATGTGTATTTAATGAAAGAAACATAATATAACCTTCTGTTATACATCATTACAAAGAGTGTTTAAAAAGGTTTTTTTTTTCACTCAAAAACAAGTTCAGAGATGTTCAATATGGCCCCCTCCAGACACTCGAGCAATATCAACCCGATACTCCAACTCGTTCCACACTCCCTGTAACATATCAGGCGCAACAGTTTGGATAGCTGCTGTTATTTCTCGTTTCAAATCATCAATGGTGGCTGGGAGAGGTGGCCGAAACACCATATCCTTAACATACCCCCATAAGAAAAAATCGCAGGGGGTAAGATCAGGGCTTCTTGGAGGCCAGTGATGAAGTGCTCTGTCACGGGCTGCCTGGCGGCCGATCCATCGCCTCGGGTAGTTGACGTTCAGGTAGCTACGGACAGATAAGTGCCAATGTGGTGGCGCTCCATCCTGCTGAAATATGAATTGTTGTGCTTCTTGTTCGAGCTGAGGGAACAGCCAATTCTCTAACATCTCCAGATACTGTAGTCCAGTTACAGTAGCACCTTCGAAGAAAAAGGGACCAAAAACTTTATTGGCCGAAATGGCACAGAAAACGTTCACCTTAGGCGAGTCGCGTTCATACTGAGTTGTTTCCCGCGGATTCTCAGTGCCCCATATACAGACATTGTGACGGTTGACTTTCCCGTTAGTGTGGAAAGTTACTTCATCACTAAACACAATCTTTGAAACGAAAGATTCATCTGTTTCCATTTGAGCAAGGATAAAATCACAGAAATCGATTCTTTTAATCTTATCAGCTGCAGACAGTGCTTGAACCAATTTCAGACGATAAGGTTTCATAACTAACCTTTTTCGTAGGACTCTCCATACAGTTGATTGTGGAATTTGCAGCTCTCTGCTAGCTCTGCGAGTCGATTTTCCTGGGCTGCGAACAAATGCTTGCTGAATGCGTGCTACATTTTCATCTCTCGTTCTCGGCCGTCCATAACTTTTCCCTTTGCACAAACACCCATTCTCTGTAAACTGTTTATACCAACGTTTAATACACCACCTATCAGGAGGTTTAACACCATACTTCGTTCGAAATGCACGCTGAACAACTGTCGTCGATTCACTTCTGCCGTACTCAATAACACAAAAAGCTCTCTGTTGAGCGGTCGCCATCTTAGCATCAACTGACGCTGACGCCTAGTCAACAGCGCCTCAAGCGAACAAATGTACAACTAAATGAAACTTTATAGCTCCCTTAATTCGCCGACAGATAGTGCTTAGCTCTGCCTTTTGTCGTTGCAGAGTTTTAAATTCCTAAAGTTGTGGTATTCTTTTTGAATCACCCTGTATAATGTGTTTTCACAATGATAACAAGTTCCCTCTCTGTTAATCGATCAGTGGCAACCGAGATCCTAAAATACACAAACAATGATTGATCAAGTATTTGGAATAGCAATTGATATTAAAAATTATAAATACGGTAGCGTGAACTTGAAAACAAAATTCACCGCTCAATTTAGACGCTCATCTACCTCCGGTGGCAGACGCAACAGGAGATGCATTGAGCTCCACTGCGCGGTTTACAGTTAAAATTCCGAATCACATGTTCATAGAGCTTCCAGCCAACACGGGGTGGCCCCGAAATTGGTTTACACTGTTGAAATGCAACAACTAAGACATTATTAATGATAAAATCTAATTTCAATTATACAGGGCAGCCAGATACAATCTTGCAAGGGTGTTGCAGTGGCGGCTGCTCCGTTTCTGAGTTATTTAGCATTGAAGTTAGCCCATAAGGTCGTCGCGTGCGCAAATTCAACCAGCTTACCAGGGTTGGCGACGCCAAACGTGTTCTTCAAATAGTTTCCTCAAACCGAACAAACGTAACTTTTGCTCACATAGCTTAGTTTTATTACTTCCGACAAAGGTTCATTTTAATAGGCAAAGAAAGTTTCAACAAGTGAGTGATGTTAACAAGAACCCCGCTGATAGATGGTAAAACTGTTGTTTACTGACACACAACCGGCCTCGTAGCCTAAACCCGCGTCACCAGGCGCAACCTACAAGGCAAATTGAAATTATAAAATATTTTTTAGGACAGGCATTGCATGTAATTCAGCATGCTTCCAATTCATTTTTTATCACAATTATTTCTTTCCGCCTGAGCTTACTCCCTAGATTCGAAGCAGTAAACCTAAAATAATTATAAAATCAAAATAAAAAATAATGAACTAAAACGTAATCTTATAGATAGCTGGTTTAAAGCTTACTATTATATTTTTATAAAACAAATTATAGGTTATTAACTTCAAAGCTTATCACTTAAAAAATAAATAAGTCAAATACAGTGTCGCTTCTTCGTCAAGATATATTATTGAGCGAATAGTATCTACACTACATTGGCGAACCAAGGGTGACCAAGAATTGGTCCATTAATTTCCCTCTTTTTTTTAAGATTTATATTGGCAGGACGCAAAAAAATTTTTTAAGTCGAATTTGGTATAACACAGTCGCTACTAACGTAATTAACCATGGCACAGTGCAAATTATTGTGTGGCATGTTATCAGGTGGCACTTTCTTAGCAGTGTGACGTCACGGCACCCCGGTGTTGGGAAGAATAGAAGCGGCCTGTACGAGCGACTAAGACGGACTAACAGGTTGCCGGAACCGAGACTATCTTGTGGACATTGTGACGACATGTACTCACGAATGGGATTTCTGGGTCGCTCTATTTACAAGCCAATGTAACACTGAATTTCATTACTTAATCGTGTAAAAAATAAAATTTGCCAAAATCCTATGGTGCTTTAATTTTAATAGATTATTCAGTGTGAACTGCATTTTTTTTTGCATATAAAGTTTTCTGTTTCCTCTAATATATTCATAGGAGAGCTTTTTTAGTTTTTTAAAAAGTACTTTTGAATTTTCTGAAGGCCTCCTAATGCTGTGCTCTGCTTCCCGTAAGTGCGTTGTTAATGCAGATCGGGGATGATCTTGAAATGTTTCGCGCAATGAGCTATGGCTTGACCTACGTATTTTTTAGGACAGGCATTGCATGTAATTCAGCATGCTTCCAATTCATTTTTTATCACAATTATTTCCTTCCGCCTGAGCTTACTCCCTAGATTCGAAGCAGTAAAATACGCTGCACGATATTTTTAAGTTTGATACATCTGCCTATTCTTTCGATTTTTAGATGCACGCAAATCTTAAAAAGAAGGATCTATGACGACATGCTAGACACGCCAGCAATATTTAACGAAATTAGTGGATTATGTCTTGGTTGCCCTTCGTTCTGCAATGTAATGAAGAAAATATTCACTGAATAACACTTGACTAGGAGCGATGGATAGACCTATGACCTTTTAATATTGTGAGTGTATTTTAGATACTACCTTTATCAATTTTAGTAACCCACGAAGTAGAGGCATTGTATATTACTCTTTACTGTGTAAGTTGCACATTACAATGTGGCTTTAAATTGCGAAAGCTGTTGTGTGTTAATAGACAACAATTTCAGCAGCTGTCAGTGAAATTATTTTTAACATCACGCCCAGAAATTAAAATACTTTGTGATTTCAACAAATGGTAACTCACGAACTCACGGAAATCTGTTCTATTCCCGTATTTTGGCGCGTGCAAGTGCTTGAATTTGCGCATGCAATCACCTGATTGCCTTAGGTCACGGAAACAGCGCAATTCAAATTTTTCTTAACATTTATTTGTGAGCTCAAGCTCCCCTGCAATAAATTTACAAGATTTTCAGACTATTTTTGACCACCCCGTTTAGTGCTCTCACGACTGTTGTGTGGAGCTATTCATGAATTATTCTTTTGTTTACTTTCAGACTACACGTAAATGATAAGATGGCTGGAAACTTGTCCTTGGAGCAAACAAGCTAAATTTTAGAATATTAGTGGAAATGTTAAAACATGGAAGGAGTTCAGAGATGAAGACGGGCAGAGTTTGATACTCTGCCTCCGTCACGTGTAAGATTAACGCGAGAAATACGAGAGGGAAGGTATTGTGCGTGATCGGAGGAAGGGTAAATATGACACGAAGAAAACAGTAGTGAATGAAAAAGAGGTACGTGCAGTGGCCATCACAGGATCCCAAAACAAGTCCATACTGCAAGCAGTGCGACGACGGCGAAATAGTTTCAAGATTTCACGATAAATGGCTGCCTTTCTGCAAACTGATGGTTGATAAGTATGTCTGTGGCGAGAGGGGGAAAGGATGAGGGATTTGGGGGAGCGTCGGGGGGTGGGGGGGGGGGAGGAATTAATGCTTTGTGCGTCCGAGGCATTCGACAAGCCACATGTCCCCTTGGGTCGTTTCAAATGATCGTGAGCTGGGATCTGACAAGAGTCACCGTAAGCTTTTGGCATGCTCCACCAACCACTCTGTGGTGCTGAGGTGGAACGTAGTGTGCTACAGGGAATGAGGATCTTAGCCTAACAGCTTGGATAGCGAGTACGGTACAAACCCCTTTTAAAAAATCCTCAGTCTTATGCTGCGTTCTGATGAGATGCATGGCTGTTTAGTTGTAACAGTCGTCAGTAGGCGACCTCTGAGGCATGTGCCACACCTTACTTATTAAAGGCTTCCCTCTGTGTGGACGAATAGTTCTCTAGTGTCACGTGGGACCAGCATGGTCCACAATAAGCAATTTGGGACTCACCATGGAAGGGGAGAGGTTGGGTACACTGGAGGGTTTTCCTATCCATGAGAAATAGTACCACCACAGCTGTGTCTTGAGATTGATTTCCTTGGCACATTTACTGTGGAGCCCTTATCACCAGCACACATGAGCTAGCTTTCATCAAGAGTCTATACACGACACCATGACCTACCCACTCCACAAAGTAACTCAGGGGCACTGCTCACCTAAAAGATCTATTTCAATAAAGAATGACAATTGTAGCGTACTGTTTGCGTGGACAGGATAAAAGGGTGGGATCGAGTGATTGAGTTCTCGTTACCGTTTGAAACTCATTCATCTATTAATTACTTGAGCCAAGATCAATACAAAAGTGCAGTTCCACTTGAATGATAAACTTATCGTAATAATTGAAATCAGATTGAGGGTAGCAAAATGTTTTAAACACCATGACTCAATAAAACTGAACAGTATTTACTATCACAATAAATTAAGCATACGCGTAACGGCCAGTGGGACAAGCAATTCGAATTTGTAAACAGTTTTAAATATGAAATATTTTTGAAAACACCAAAAATTTCAATTAAACTTTATTTTGGAAAAACATATGCTCATATTAACAATCCATGAACAGAACGGTGCCAAATTCGAATTTACATAGAACAATGAGGATAACGTCAACTTCCCTGGGAAGGTCAGTTACATCACAAGTCCTCATTCTGTCATAAAATGTTCAAATGGTTCAAATGGCTTTGAGCACTATGGGACTTAACATCTGAGGCCATCAGTCCCCTAGAACTTAGAACTACTTAAACCTAACTAACCTAAGGACATCACACACATCCATGCCCAAGGCACGATTCGAACATGCGACCGCAGCAGTCATAAAATGTACTTCCGCGTATGAATGTCAGCCCGTCCGAACTTATAAATATGTAATGAAATACCACAGACTACCCTGAAACAATTCAGTGTTAGAAAAAGGACACCGTGGTTTTCGCTGCAGCTGGACAGTATACTAGTGCCATCTTCAAGGGTAACAGAAGACTTTCCGCGAACAACGCGCTCTCATAAGAAGCCTGTCGCTATAAAACATCATTAAAATACATTGAGTAGTCAGATTCACAGAAAACTTGTGAAGTAATCAGATAACTGCCTGTTAACGATGTACACTTACACAAAGTCAGTCCTTACAAATTAACACAGTGTATGGCTAAATCCATGAAAAAAGGTTAAATAGCCTATCGGCACACCGTGTGTGAGTCTTAACTAGTAAACAGCGATATAGCTACATCTGTTTTTATCAGAAGCATACATACTTCACGGTCAAAATTTACCACATGCGCCTGTAAATACAGGCTGCACCATCTAAACAATAATCGATACAGCACGCTTGTGATCACTCAGTGTATGCAGCTGAACCGCGAATTTACTTTCAAATTTTTTTTTTCTTTAAGAATTTACTTTATTTACTGGTGATCCATCAAGAACATTGACACATTTAATCATATTAGATGAGCGTGGAAGTAGTTCTCAGGAAGTAACTGATGGAAAATTACTTTTACCAAATGTGAATTTATTCCTAAAAGCTTTTTCAAAACAGATTTAAAATTGTAAGCAGAAAAGCACACTCGAAAAATCAGGTCACAATTTACCAAATGTGAATTTTATTCCTAACAGCATTTTCAAAACAGATTTAAAATTATAAGCAGAAAAGAGCCCTCGACAGTTTTATTTAGAGGCAAAGAACAATATTAACAGTAGGAGCCTTTGGGCTGAGAAGCTTGCCTGCTCCCTTTCAACACGGCCGTAGTCATGACCGCTCACAAAAACCTCTGAAAGAGTACACTGGTGGAAATCTGCAACATACCATATTACTTTAAACAAAAAATTTTAACAACTCACACAAACATGTAAACAATGCACCCCGTAAGAGGAATGGAAATGGTACAACCCTCAAATTATTTGCCACCGAAAGTGCAATTTTTTTAAGGACTCTTGCGGCGGAAGGGTGGCAAGCTTATAACCTAAAATAACTATTTAAATGAAACCCATAAAATGCAGACTTACATAAAATGTACAACATGCTCTACATTATACATATACCACCTTGCAAGGAGATAGGCAAGATAGAATTCAGCCTTTAAGCAATAAATTCGTCAACACCGAATCCGACAACCATGACAGAGGCAGCTATTAACGTATGACACATTGATAGGGGGGGCGGGAGGGGGGGGGGGTGCCACTAAACAACCCGAACCGCAGATTGCCTTAAACCTCCGCAATTCCACAGGGGAAAAACGGACCACCCAACTCACAATAACCACCTTCCCATGGTTAGACAAACGGAGAAGAATAGTGGAACGACCCCAAAACAAAGCGGATGGTGATTGACCAAGAAAACAAGTAGAATTTAACAAGTAAATGAAACAACATATCTCCAATCACTTAACTTCTAATAAACTGCGATTTCTGGTGAAGACCTGGCGCAGCACCAACGCTCTCCCGGACCGTCCGCTGCCAGCCACTTCAACGGACGCAGGAAGGCGCGCCGATCTCCCGTCGCACGGCGTCGCAGCTCGCCACGGCCAGCCCGATGTCGTGATTTCGCTTCTGTTGCTCTCTTGTGAACCGCGAAGCCACTATCCCTTTCTATAAGGCGCTGCCCACTGGAATCACGTGGGGACCTCACATGCGCCTACGCTCAAGGCGGACAAGTCATCTCGTGTCTCAGTGCGCGACCAACCAACCGACCAATCCAACCACCAATGACCGTAGCCCGAGCAACTCGAGCAGACTGGCAGTCTAACGCGCAGACTCAGATGCAGGAACTCAGCCCCGACCTGGCGACCACTAGCTGAGTTCTGTTACTGGCGGAGTGGCAAGACTCTCAATTTCTGGCTTAACGTTTGATCCAAACGACAGACATACTCGCACTCCGACGACAGACAGTCACTAACTGCCGCACAAATGCCAACGAGAGACGGACCAGCAACTGGTGACGCGCACTACATTGTATTTTGAAAGACACACTCTGTAGTAAGTCTGGAAGACTGTTGTACATTAACTGTCTGTAGATAGCATCCGTTATAACATAAGAACCAGAGAAAATATACGGACCTAACAGTCACCGTGACTCCCAACACACACATTCATTTTAATCTTCTGGGGGCGTCGTGTCTGAATTGAACCAAAAGCCCCTTATATGCACTGACCAAAAGCCCCTTATATGCACGTGAACAGGCAAACTTTCCGATTTCCCACCAGAGGGAGACACCAAAGCTGCGATTACCACAGCGGCGCCACCGCCAGAAACGGAGGGCGACTGCTTCACACAACGCGCTGCGGCGCGCTCTTCATAATAGTAATTTTTTTACCACGGCTCAGCAGCCAACCCCATAAGTAAAACACATTCAAAATTTGGGACAAGTCTCCTCCAGAGCGTGCGAGTAACCGCCTTTCCTCGTGACTCCACGCTGCACGCGTTTGACCATTTCTGTGTGCCCACTGTAGCCAGATAAACACTTACGCAAAGAGAGAGAGAAGGTTACAACGCACCAGGGAGTATAGCCAGCCTCTGACATAGGCGTGACCAGTAACAGTCTTGGCAGCAGTGCCACATATGTCACATACTGCCCTTTATTTTGGCAACCAGACAAGAAACCCCCGTGTACCCAGAGAATCCGACATAACCTGAGAGAAGTGAGCGCTATTTTCTCTGTCCATTTGCGAGTCCCACAGAAGAGCAGTGACCAGAGTAACAAACCTTCGAGCGGTTCTACGCGCTTCAGTCTGGAGCCGTGCGCCTGCTACTGTCGCAGGTTCGAATCCTGCCTCGGGCGTGAATGTGTGTGATGTACTTAGGTTAGTTAGGTTTAAGTAGTTATGAGTCTAGAGGACTGATGACCTCAGATGTTAAGTCCCATAGTGCTTAGACCCATTTGAACCCTTTGAACAAACCTTCAAATCTCCAACGGACTCTTAAATCGTGGCGTTAACTTCATGGATATCCTTTCAGAATCCTTATTGCCCACTGGAAAATTTCAACAAAAAACCTTGTCACGAACTTAGTAATTGTTTGGCTGCTGCCTTACATTATAACGCATGGTATCCCCCTTATATGCCTCCCTGATATTCCTACCCGATTTTGCCTACCTTCAATGTACAACCCCCTGTTGAGCGTTTCTCTACTCAGGTAAGCAGTCATCAATAAAATATAAATTGCACAACGGAGTGGCTATCCGATACCCCAGAAGCAAACTCGCAGTTGTGGACTGATGGCTTTCATGGCGCCCGGTGTTAATTGCCATTGTTAACCAGGGGAGCGAACGATCCCCGCTGTGATAGGCTGTCAAGGCTTACCTAAGTTTTCTATTACTGCATTCCGCTTATGACAGGTTCAGATAAGAAAGTGTTCCGCATATGACAGTTTCTGATAAGAAAGTGTTCTTATATGCCACACTCCCATACCAAGGCAAAGATGATTAAATTTATGTGCGGTAAATGTGGCAGCATTAACAGACACTGTAGATTCTGGAGGACCAAAGGTTTCAAAAATTCTCTGAAAATTTTTAATAACTGCTCGAGTCGCTGTGGCCCTGGTAGGTGCCAACCAGGCAAACTAAGGAAATGCATACACAAAAACTGGCATAAATTTGTTTTCTGTTTTTGATCTAAACAACGAGCCCATAAAATCGACGTACATTCGCCGAAAGAATCTCTCTACTAACTTAGACGCCGAATACCCGATCTTGCTATTTTCTACTGTTTTACTGCCAGCACACACCTCACAACTCGCTACCCATCAACAAATCTCGTTTTCCATTCCTGGCCAAATGAGAAGCCGCCTGATCATCTCCCACATCTTCCACACTCCTAAATTTCTGTCGACAGAAATTTCATGGAAGTAGTGGAACAGTAAGGGAACCAGTTCCTTGGGCACCACTATCTTGAACTTATTATTTCTGCGGCTGGCCGGTGTGGCCGAGCTGTTCTAGGCGCTTCAGTCTGGAACCCAGCTACCGCTACGGTCGCAGGTTCGAATCCTGCCTCAGGCATGGATGTGTGTGATGTCCTTAGGTTAGTTAGGCTTACGTAGTCCTAAGTTCTAGGGAACTGATGGCCTCAGATGTTAAGTCCCATAGTGCTCCGAGCCATTTGAACTATTTTTTGAACTTCTGCATGCCTCACACCATACCTCTTTATCTTTCAGCTCATGTGATGGCTCTCACCCCCCTCAGATATCTTACTTGGCCCATCAGCCACGAAATTCTCCAAGCCCCTAGTATTATGGACTTCATTTTCACAGTTACAAACCTGGTAGCCCACCTGGCAATGCGACTGGATTTTCTTAATCTGGATAACACCCAGCTGAGAACTTGATGGTGGATTTCCAAGATAAACTTACAGTGTTCAAGATAATACCGAAACATTGCTATGCCATATAAAACTGTTATGGCTTCCACTCCATGTGTATAACACCTTTTCTTCAGTTCACTTACCCTATTGCGGTGTAGACAACTACTTTCTTATCCCTTTCGTGTCCTTGCAACAAAACTGCTCCTACCCCCAGAGCCGACATATAAATTGCCAAAAAAATTCAACACTGAAATCTGGTAGAGTCAATACTAGTGCTGACCTTCCCACTTGTTTAAAGGCCATCAACACAGCTTCCTGTGAAAGCCCACACAGAAATTTACATACCTTTTATGTAGTTTGTTAAGCGGAGCTGAACTTCTCTGCAAAGCTAGTAATAAATTCCCTAAATGAATAGTCAATCGTGACAAACCTGACAACTTGCTTGACAGTCCCCGTTTGTGTTAATTCATCGATGGCTTCAACCCTCTGCAGATCAATATAGATTTTATCTTCGGAAAGTATGTGCCCTAGTAGCTTTATAGAAAAACATGCAAAAATAACCTTTTGAGAACTGGTTGTCAGCAATGCCTTCCCTTATCGCTCGAACGCCTCCTCCAAGTGCTGTATGTGTTCAAAGATAGTGTTATTTTAGACCACCAGATCATACAGATAGTGATAAGCATACTTAAATTTTACATCAGGAAACATGTCACCGGTGAGCTGGGAAAGAACAGCCGCCCCTGTCGCCAGTCCAAGAGGTACATGATTAAACTGAAATAAGTTCCAGTCTTTCATGGACGCAGTAATTTTTATGAAGGCTCCACTAAAGGTATTTGACTATAAGCCTGGTTGAGATCTGATGTGGTAAACAGCAACGCTCCCTTAAAGCACCCAAAAACGAATGGAAATCTGTTAGCAGCACTGATCTGATTATCACCTTTTTGTTTAATTCAAGGTGATCGAATCACACCCTGTTCCACCATAATTTCCACACGTTCCTTTAACACTTTCATCCTTGATGGTGATAATTTGTCTTGTGGTTTCTTAACTGGAACCTGATCTATTAATCTGATCCAATACTCTGGCAATGCGGTGATTCCCAATTCATCGTTTAACTCATCTGGGAATACTGGATGCACAGCTTTGATCTTACCTTTGGTAAACCGATGTGAATGAGCTAACTGCTCATTTAACAAACCTGACTGCCCCTCACTACCCTGTTCCACACTGAATTCACCGCATGCCACCACCATCGTGCCCGCTTGTCCATGCCAGCAAAACTGAAATAAACTTTTGGCCTAAATTTGAAATTAAACTCCTGACCAATTGGGAATCAGACCCATTCTCGCAACCCCAAAGTACAGCCAGTGGCTAAATTGTCAATTACTTCCATCCACCCTTCCAAAAAAACTAACCAATCAACACCTTGATTTGCAAACATCCTTCCACTATTAAACTCGATGTGTCAGCCATCAAATATTTTCCGGTATCTGCTACCAAGTTACCCCATTTACAGATTATCTGATGCTCCAAAAATCATTTCCAATCAACTGCCGAAATCGTATTGCCTAAATCCAGCAGTGTGAAGATTGACTCATTATTCAACGCTGTGTATACGAATTACAAGTCTGGAATCCCTTTATTCTTAATTGCACTGATGAGATTTCTTTCTCCTTGCTGTAATTGTTATACCTATTGTTCCTAGATTTCTTTTCCCATACATTCTCTACTTATTGTTAGTGCTTGCCACGTCTCCAACAAGATATCTTATGTGAGTCCGTATCCACCTGCTTTTCTGAATCGCTATATCCTATGTCTGCCTTTCTATTGAAGCCTTACTCCCTGTATCTTGTCTCTAACTCGTTACTCCCCAAGCTGTTTCTTTTACACAGTGGCTACCCCTAGGCGAATCCACAAATTCCTTGGGCTGCATGTATCTTACTACTTCATGTAACTGGCACAGTGTGGTGGGGATTTCACAAAATACAGCGCACTGCCCACTCTCAGGTTTCAACCTCCTCCCCTAAAATATGAGTTACTATATGCGATTCGATATATGTCAGATCCAAGGCTACCACTCTTCTTTAAACTCGCTCCATATAGTTTATTCCTGACAATGAAGATAAATTACCTCTCGCGAGGGTCTGAGCGGAATTAACCTACCAACTCTAGTCATGAAATATTTCGACATACTACTTTCTTGTGTGGCTTGCAAAACTTGATCAAGTAAGTTATTCTTTACTTTAGAAGCTTGAATCTCAAAGCATCCAAATCATTCATTTCCACAGTCTGTGTCCTATTCTGAAAATCCACTGTAAAACACCAAAAATCCATTTTGTGATCAACTGAATTAATGCAAAATCGGAAAAATTCCCTTCAGTTTTTATGTAAATGGTTCCGCAGTTTCGCAAACAGTATCACGGATCTTTCGCCTTGCCACACTGTGGTGATCCCTATGGTTAACTTCACCATCAAAGCCGGCCGGTGTGGCCGTGCGGTTCTAGGCGCTTCAGTCTGGAACCGTGTGACCGCTACGGTCGCAGGTTCGAATCCTGCCTCGGGCATGGATGTGTGTGATGTTCTTAGGTTAGTTAGGTTTAAGTAGTTCTACGTTCTAGGGGACTGATGACCACAGATGTTAAGTCCCATAGTTCTCAGAGCCATTTGAACCATTTTCACCATCAAAGACTCTTAATCTTACTGGACTGGAGCCATTTTTGAATAGTATTACTCTGAGTCATTAAACTCTTTCCTGTTCCTTGTCCATACCCACTACATCATTCATTCTATCCAGGTACTGGTTAAAACGAGCCTGCAACATCCACATTTGATTTGACGTCCAACTATCCTCACTCTGTAGGACCTTTACCAGCAAGAGTTGCAGCGTCAGTAAAACTTACGTCATTTGCTCGTTAATTTGTCACACCGCAAACAAATGTCTGTTTTGACGTATTGGTTCAAATAGTTAACGCACCCTGCCATTTTTATCCCTGTAATTAATAAATCAATTCTCCTCACCTCAAGTAAGCCATATCCCTTACAGCACAAGTAATTCTGAGAAATAACAACAGTATAATTAAACAAGAAAACACCTTACTGCAGCACAAAGTATTCACCTTCTCAGAATCAATACATCTCACTAACAAAATACAGCGAAGTGTTTTGGGTAGACAGGATAAAAGGGTGGAATCGGATGAGTGACTCTGTAAGGCGTCCGGATTTCAACAGACCTTACACGAACTTTATCCATAACGACAATACGATACAGTATGAGATCCTCAGAAAATAATAATTACATTATATCAACAAAAGGCAATTGCATTTCATCTCATGCACTCAAAAACTAATAAAACAATCTCTACCAATTTATGGACAGTGACATAAACAAGTTAGAGCGAAATGCATTTTGAGGATGCACCGTGCAGGTGGCTAATGATATCGTAAAATTCCCAATAGTAAGGGGATGGTGAGCTTCAACGCAGGAAGGGATAAGGCCAGAACAATAAATTATTACTTTTAGCATAAATAAGGCTGGGACCGAGGGTAAGTGGCTGCACATCATTGACAGGGCTAGGTGGCGACCAAGAATGAAAAATAAAAATGTTTATTCACTAGTGAGACGGTGATGGTCTGAAGCCATACATAGCGACGCGGACACGACACAGTGGGGAGATCCGCAATACATAAATGCATTTTAAGACCTAAAATTAAGGCTCTCTCACCCTCTCTCTCTCTCGCCTCGTGGCGGACCGCACAAGTGTGTGGAAATAAGTGAAGGCAGTTTGAGTTTGCTTTCTGTGAAGTGAGGACGATACGCTTCACATATCATGGCGACAGATAGCAAAGCAGTAGTTAAATATTTCTGCACGAATTTTTGCGGGCAAAGAAATTGTGTCGATCGCTCCAACCCATAGCGACTGTGTAATAGTCATTATTTCGACTAAGGAAAAATTAACCTTCTACAGAACGCAGGAAACTTGCGACTGAGTGAATTCAATCAAGGTTAGAGGAGGGAATTAGCGTTTCAGATCCAGCACAGAGGCAACGCCATTGCAGATGCCATTTGGTGAAGTACCATTGCGCATAAATGTTGAGTCAAGATTTTGTTCTCTCCAACTTGTGTACGCTTTGACCAATGAGTATCGAAAGCTAGGATACCAACCTACCCTCACATTGAGTACATGATAGTTTTTTCATTGGTTCAAAAAGTAAATTTTTTCTCCACCAACTCAGTGCATTGACCAGCTATGACAATGTAGACTTAAATGAGCTGATGAGGATTTCTAATATTCATTCTTTCCTGTAATAAAATATTTTTCATGTGTACAGATATCACTTTTAATAACCGTCATTTCAGTAGGTCCAAGAAGTAAATATTTTGTTATTGGTTACCAAAAGTAATTCAGCATGACTGTTGTTTATCACTTGACCCCTGAAAGCAACTTTTGATAAATTACATGTTGAAAAAGAAAGGGGAATAGCCGTCTTTCTAGAATAGATCCCAAACTTTCACTTTTATTAATTCATGCATTCTAGGTACTGGACAGCAGCATTTCTAATGATTTTTGTTACGATCTGCACCTGATATTAGCTGTCTTACAGGGTCAGGGTCATATTTATTTAGAATTTCTGTTTGACACAATGTGCTTGAGAAGACATTTCAGATGTTTTGTCTATTTGTGTGTTTAGTGGTAAGCTATGTTCGCACACATTAGTACACTCACTGTGCAGAGGTCGGACGTACAACAACTTCTGGCTAATTTTAAAACTTATTCACATGTTAATAACTTGAGGAAAGATGAATACAAAAGGGCAATTTTAATTGAACAATATACCTGTCCCAATAACTGAAATGAAACTGAGGACAGCAAAATGTTTTAAACACTGTGACACAATAAAATTAGTATCACAACTAATTATTCCTGAGGGGACTTTGTGTCCCCACTGGATGCGATAAACAATTGCGCAGCCAGAGGGAGCAGGCCACAAAGAACCATGGAGTATACCAAACTTTGATATGGGCCTGACAGTGCCAACCTAGGCAACAGTGCCGTCCACGCCACACAGTAACGAAACAATGTCAATGGATATTAATCTATTCACCGTCAGAATAGGGTACATTCTAAAGAATGTATAGAAACCGGAACACAGGGAATTTCTGGGACTCCTAAGTTACGGAATGGTACGCAACCATTAGAGATAATGATGTCCAGTCAGACATCTAAACTGCTGCAAAGCAAAAAATTGGGGAATATCCTGTAGTTGTTGAAATGCACAAAGCATTCAATTACAACAAGGCGCTGTATCAAGTAGTGGATATGGTCCTCAAAGGATTAGTGACATAATGGATTTGGCCCTCAAAGGAGTGGCGAAACGAAGGTAGAATGAAGGTGAGAAATATTTTAAAATGGTTGAATGGTCAGTTGGAAAGAACACCTATCTCCCTACTCGTCTTTAACCCACCCCACTACCTCTATACATAAAGGCTGGTTTCTTACACTGCGTCTGTATGTCCCACATGAGATGCACTGCTTTCAGTGCCAGACATTTGGGAACACGATTACCATTACACCAAAGACGTAGTTGACACAACTGTAGGGAAAATGATGCTCTATTCACAGGATAGATGCAATGATGGTCAATTACATCAGATAAGCACACGAACTGCCTCCCTTACATCACTCAGGAAGCTCCAAATAGTTATGAATAGCTTTTGTATGTCCATTGTCGTGATTGATGATTGGCAGGATTTCAGCCATTCAGGATTCCAGTCAAACGTAGGAAAATGAAACACCAGCGGCTGTCATATTGATGTTATTCTTTTTATTTCAACTAGTTTTGGTGAGTCACTGTGAAACGTCCCCTTTGAACAATTATACAAATGACTGTGCTTAAACTAACACACAATATTTTTTTTAGCGCAACGCAATCTGACTTTCAGAAATCCCTACAAAAGAATGGCCCTGACTAACATTAACCTATACCTTTCACAAATCACTTACCTCACAAAAATCTTCGTTACTCGAACTACTGCAATAAAGCGAGCGCAACTACTGCCAGCTAATTAAAAGATTCAAACTACGGAAGGCACTAACTACTGATAGGCATAGTTAGCAAATGAAAGATTTTAATAGAGAACAAACAATGTATTTACCTTAATAGTCATAATATATATAGCAGTTCATGACATCCAGTCTTACAAATTTCAAAACTCCGCGATCTCTCTCCCCACATCCACCACTGCTGGCGGCTCACCTCCAACTGCGCAACGCTACGCGTTGTTAACATCCAGCTGCCCAACACTACAATGGCAGACAACAATGCAAACTAGCCACAGACTGCGCACAGCACATACATTGGTGTTACCAATATTAAAAAAAATTTTACAAATTGTTTTGGGCAGTGGCCAATACAGATTTGAAAAAATTTTTCATAGTTACAATAACAAAGATATCAAATGCACACACTTATTGATACAATGTTGGTCATAAGCTAAAATTTTCTCACAGTCCATAAAGACAGTCCTCATCATTCACCACAGTAAAATTGCAGAGTTTTTCTCAAAGTCTGAGCAGTAAAAGAAAATGCACATGTAAGTAGTGGATTTTCATGCAGGCTTGAAGAAGTAGTGTTGTCCTTCCAACGGAAAGACAGTGCTGACCTTCGACATGCAGACAGGTAATGGGCCACAACAGAGGAAACCCACAGCAGAGTCAGTCGACGTTTTGAAGAATATTGGTAGGCAGGTCATCACAGAGTAGACCCACTGTAGTCCTGGTAGAGATTGCGGTATTCGTGGGCCATCAGAGATGCAGACCCACTGCAGTCCTTGTAGAAATAATGGTATTGATGGATCATCAAAGGTGTAGACCCACTCTAGTCCTTGTAGAGACGGCCAGCAGCCATCTGTTGTGACTGTGCAGGTGCACAATCACCATTGAAGAGTCTTGCGGATAATATAGCAAGTCCATGAACCACCACTCATGCACTCACAAAAAAAATTTTTTTTAAAATGTCCTTAGAACCAGCAATGCTGTTATCCAGTCCCTTGCTGAATTATTAACACACGTGCAAACACTATCAGTCCCTACTTCACACATATTGTCCATATACTATGACCAACAGAAATGTGTGCAGTGAAATGTAACTTACAAGTTGCTTAATTTGATGAACTGGTGTCAAGTACAATTTTATAACATAGGAATACAATAACAAAGGTACAAAATACATCATTAAAGAACCTAACAATACAGATAACATTTGTAGTAAAACAGACTTTACAAAAGAATAGATAGAGACATATACATCAGTGTTACAGGAATTATGACATGAGTACATACATAAAAGATCAGAATAACTTTCGAAACATCAACTTCACACATGAGCATGAAAACAAAACAGAATAAATAATGTCTAAACATCTTTACAAAGTAAATAACATAGTATTATGAAAATTCTACAACAGAACAACATCAGCTAAACACATAAAGACAGGAAAAACACAAACATACAACAGTACACAAACACATAGTGGGATAACACAAGGAAAGGACAGGGTTTCTTTTACTGCAGTATTTTGCAAACAAAACTTTCTTTGCTTCTCGGAGATCACCCTTTGTTCTTCATTATTTCCAAAAAGTCCTATCTATACCTGCTTTCTGTACTTTTTTCGTATGACTTCTCAATGCATTTCATCACAACTCATTCTCTTAAGCTAACTTAAATCTACTGAGCTCAGATGATAACTAGGGGACGAGGCAATGCAACAGCACAGAACAGTTAACACAAACAGCAATGACAAAAAAATGGAAATTTGCAAAGCAAGCTACAGTAAATCTAAATTACCAAGCAATGCAACATTACAACTAATATGAGCCAATGTGCAGTAACAAGAAAAATAAATCAGTAGTAAAACTAGCTTAACAGAGTAATACAAAGTGAAATTTAGTAGCACTATGCCTGGCAAACAGCCACAGCAAATGCAATAACTTATATCTAAACATGAGAAAGCTCAAGCAGAAAAAATATTACAGTAAAAATGGCCATGTTTAACACCTATGTCACATCTTAACAGTACAGTGATGCATCACGATAACTTACTCTACCAAAAAAATTACCAAGTAGTTGAAAAGAAAATTATGTATGCAGTTCCTGTGAAGGTAAGTGTCTTTTTGTGCTCCCTCATTTTTTTGAAAAAAATTATTATTTACTCGATCTGTAGACAGAAAATATTTGTATTAGTACATCTATAAAATTTTATTTTAACCAATGCTGCAGTGCAGCTAGGAACTAGATATTAAACAAAATAGGCAAAGCAAGGCGTGAAACGTCATTCACTAGCCATATGGCATTTCATAATGCAGTAAACAATCTTTCAACTAGCAAGATAATAGACATGAAATGTTTCTCATCATTTCATTTCAGTAAATATCATAAATTAAGAACTCTACAGTGTAATCATGTTTTCAAGTTTGAGGGTGTCATATTTACGATGCTTTCTACAAAAGAATGTCAAAAGCGAGGATAATGACCTCTTTTTTTTTTCTTTTCCACCTGTGCCTCTGAAAGTGACACACTAATGGCTTTTTTTCCAGGCAACTGTCGTGCGGCTGGGTACTTACAGTGACCTACCTTCCTTACCGAAATATTTACGACATCTGTTTCTGCTACAGTGACAGTTTGATAGAAATAAGATTTCACAGGTCGAAATATTTGCGTTCCAAATCTGTAGGAACAAAATCCTATAAATATAACAGTGTCCAAAAAATTTTCGCCGGCATTGTGATCCATTCTTGCATTTACACACATTTCATAACTCTTAAAGTACGATTCTTGGTTTCCAACATCCTTTTTCAGAAGTCAGAGTCCCTAACCACTACTCATTATTCCTTACCTTATTACACATATACATATTCATCAACACGTCTTCAATATTTCATCATAATAAATACATAGCATAATCAGATTCCTCATATAGCATCATCTCATTGATAATAAACATACCTCAACAACATAATACACATTGTCGTCATAATAATAACACCATAAAACCTCAGTCAAATCTCAAAAACGTCGTAGCTTTCTGCAATAATGTCAAAACCTAAAAAAAATTCTCTGCTCATTTAAATAGTGTCATCTACCTCAAACATACTTTAAAAATCATGACCCCATACCAAACACATCATTCAAAGCTCACATAGTATCACAATGGTTCCGAAAAAAAATGAAGAGTTCCCAAAGTACAGACAAAATACAATTTCGTAAGTGTGAAGTTACCCAACTGTGTAATTGCGTAAACATGTGTCACTGATGTAGTAAAAAAAATGTTTTTCTCTCAGTTAAATTATCAGATACCTGTGTAATTTGTGTGTTAGAGAAATATGGTACCGATGTGTAAAATTGTATAAGCAAATACAATATTATCTAGGGCTCCTTGTGTTTGCCAGACACATGGTACACAAAGTAAGCGTGTACCCCCCTGAGGATTAATGTAATTATACCTTCAGGTGTTACAGATTACAGCAATGGAATGAAATGTATCATGGAAAACTTTCTTTGTAATTCAAAAACCTCTAAAAATAAATGTTTTAAGTGTAAAATTAATCACTCAAATTCGTATCCTGTAGCGCTAAATGTGCGTCTTGCTGTATGATAATCTCTGTGGAAGTGTCGTAGTTATTGTCCTCCCAAAGCTAAGTTCTGCAGAAGCCAATGTACTTACCTCATGATAAACAAAAGTGAAATGCTTTGTGTATAGAGATCTTAGTTATTACGTTTATTGGTGTGATGAAGAAAGTACTGTACAGTAACGTATTGTAGTGCCACGAAAAAGGCTGTCTCATTGTTGCTATACCACAAAAGTTACTACTAAAAATGTTTTACTTTCCAGAATAATGCAGAAAAACTGTGCAGATATAAAACAGAAACACCGCAAAAGCAACATTGTCGTGATAAAACCGTGTAGTTGTCACATAAACTAACCACTGTGTCATCTGGTATCTCACAGAAAGTACTTCAAATCCAGAATGTGTTTTCAAGTAAACCAAAATGTTGCATTAAAATCTCATTAGCAGTACCAGTATATGTTCTAAGTGTAGTGGACTGACAAGGCAGCCAGTCCACAGTGACGGGTAGCCGAAAAGGCACACGTACACACACGCCGACTGGCGCGAAGTCTGGAACAGGATTCGTAATGAATGTGATAAAGAAAAGAACGTAGCTACTAGAACACTTAACTTTTATATCGTCCTTTGGTATACAGCATTCTTGATGATACAAGTGAGACTATCTTGAGATACATGCAATGGTACAAATGGCGCCTTGCTAGGTCGTAGCCATTAACTTAGCTGAAGGCTATTCTAACTGTCTCTCGGCAAATGAGAGAAAGGCTTCGTCAGTGTAGTCGCTAGAAACAACGTCGTACAAACTGGGGGCGAGTGCTAGTCAGTCTCTCGAGATCTGCCGTGTGGTGGCGCTCGGTCTGCGATCCTGACAGTGGCGACACGCGGGTCCGACATGTACTAATGGACCGCGGCCGATTTAAGCTACCATCTAGCAAGCAAGTGTGGTGTCTGGTGGTGACACCACACTAAGTATGTAAGCCTTATAGTTGTTACGTAATCGTGCAACTAACAGGCAAGAATGTACACACACAATAACACTGTGTCGTCTGTTCACAATAACAATGCATTAGTAATTTCTGTTTATTTTTGTTTCCTAGGTTCTAGGGTGGGTAGTTAACTTCAAAACATTGTTGCATGTTAACAGTTTCTCAGTGTGACAAATTGTACTAGTAGCGTGAAGTGAAAAGTTTTATGGCAAAGACAAAGTTAAAAAGCAGATTATCTTTCAATAAACGATTTTACATGTGCAATGTGGTGCAATCTTTTACTCTTCATAGTACTCAGAGTTTCAACTTGAACGCAATTATCATGCAGTATACGTCGGTAACAAATACTGGAATTTTTCTCAAGGTTAGCGTCTATGTTATTTTTCTCTGAGCCAGCCGGCGCACGCGGCTGCCTGCGGTGCGAGTCATTGTCTGTCTCTTTGTTGGCGCGCGTCGTTATTGGGATTAGGAGACCTAACTTCTACAAATTCACCTTGTCGAGAGTGCCCTGCTCTGTTTCAATCTCGCCAGTTCTGATGAAATTCAGGTCTGTCGTTATGATTATATCGTCTGTCGTCATGTCGGTAGTTCCTGTAATTTCTTTCTTGTAGGTTAAGTGGTGGAGAATTTCTCCCCGAATTATCACTGCATGGTGGACCGTTGCGTCTGAAGTTATTCTGTCTTCCGTGATAATAATAGTTCTTGTTGCCATATTGTCTGTTTCTGTGATTGTCTGTGTCATATTCATTACTACGGAAATGCGATGTTTCTCTGTAACTATTATTCTGCCAACGGTTGTCATACGGGTGGTGTCTGTTTTGGTCACGATTTACGTTGTAAGAATAGCCTTGTTGTGTATTATTTCTGTCATCGCGGAATTGTGACAGATGTGACCTGTAATTGTTGTGCTCCTGTTTTCGCGTTCCGCGATTGTCAGTGTCAATTTCCAGTTCTTGTAACAGTCCCTGAAAAGCTTCAATGTCGTCTTTGCAACGTCCTGCTAAAATAATATGTCGTAAATGTTCAGGTAATTTGATTAAGCAAATGCGGATGAGTTCTGAGGGGCTGTATGTGTTTGACAGGTACTGATTCTTGTGCAACATGTCTTCAAAATATTTCACAAGACTGGAAAATTAAGATTGTTCAAAGTGTTTCATCATCATGATGCTATGTTTTACTCGGTCTTGCGTAGCTTGAGACCAATATGCTGAGAGGAAGGCATGGTAAAATTCTCCTTCACTGTGACAATCGTGAATGACCGATCGCATTCTTAGAGCTGGTTCATTCTCTATGTAGCCACACATAAATTCTAATCTGTGTTCTAATGACCAGTTTGGAGGAAAACAATGAGAGAATTGATGGAGCCATGCTTGTGGATGAATGTCGTTGCCAGAATTCTTAAATGTTTTGAATTTACGTGTAGTAATGAACAGCTTTTAGTCAAAATCATCATGTCGGCGAGTCGCATGTCGGTCATTGTTACGTCGTTTCGGCGGTTCTATTTCAAAATTCGGTGTACCTTGCCAGTTTCTTTCATAATTTCCGAAGTGCCCTGAGTTATTATTTTGTGGCTGTTCCGTATTTTTATGTCCCTCTTCCCGTATTGGAGCGCGAGTGGCGTCTGAAATACGTAATTCTTGTATTACCTGTGTCAGCTGATCTTGTACTTACCGGATTTCTCTTTGGTGTTGCGTATTAATTTGATTCTGATTTTGTTTGAATTTCCTAATTTGTTCGCACTCTTCTGTGTCATTAAAGACTACCGGTTTTATGTCATTCAGATTATCATCTACCTTCGTAGATAAATTATTTAGCTGATCCGAAAGTTCAACTACTTTATCTGATAATGAACTAATTTCCTCCATGTGTCTCTCTACTGTGTCCTTTTAGTTTTCCTGAGTTTTTGCAAGTTGCGTAACCGAATCGGTAGATGCAACTGAGTCAATTTTAGCTTGCAAGGTCTCATGATTTTCATGAACAATAATTTGCAGTTCTTTTATGGCTGCTTCGTGATTCTGTAATGCATTTCCATGCCGCGAAAAAATGGGTTGAAAATGCTCACAAATTTGTGTTTTTACGTCGTTACAGACTTTTTGACATTTCGATTAGATTTTATGTAACTCAGTAGTTAAATCTTCACGTGTTTGTTCAAGCGTGGTGTAAAGATTTTGTTCCATTGCGTCTAACTGTTGCTGTGTTTGTCTCTGGTGTTGTTCCATTGTGTCTAACTTTTGAAGATTTGGTTCCATTGTGTCTAACTTTTGAAGCTTTTGTCCCATTTGTTGCATTAATTGTAATAACAATGCACTGGTGTCTGAAACATGTTCCTCAGTGCTTTTCGGCAGTGAATTTGCACCGGCAACATTCACATTTTGACAAGCGGAAAATGTGTCTTGACTCATTTGAGAAAACGGTGAGAACCCAAAACCTGAGTCTACAGTATTTGCAATATTGTGTTCTGTCATTCCCGATTCCTGAGGCGAGCTGCTGCCGACCGATCGATCGATAATGCTTCCCTGTTCTCTTCCTGTTTCACTGTCTACACCATTATTTGACGCCCGCTCCATTTCCCTATGCACAGTTACCAAATTACTACTTTGAATGTCTGTTAATTCATTACACAGTGGCGCTGGTAAGCTACGCTCGTCGTCACTATTATTTCTCTGTTTACTTTGGAGCCTAGTGTTACGTTTTTCACACGCCATTATTGTCACAATATTTCACACAATAACACAGAAAATAAGAGAACACATTAACATAGCGCTGAAAATAATATCTAGTTAATTGCAAGCTGCGAAATACTTGGTGCAAATTTACATGCGTGCCACACCTGTTTCACTGTACAACAATGAAAGACTCGAACTACAAAGGAGATTCTCTCTACAATTACGCGCTAGCAATAAACAAAATCTACACTAATTACACAAACTACACGAAAAAATCAGAAGATTCTAGTGAGGTATCCTCGGCTAAGGGTCGACATATGAAACGTCCCCTTTGAACAATTTTTACAAGACTGTGCTTAAACAGACACACAATATTTTTTTAGCGCAACGCAATCTGACTTTCAGAAATCCCTACAAAAGAATGGCCCTGACTAACATTAACCTATACCTTTCACAAATCACTTACCTCACAAAAATCTTCGTTACTCGAACTACTGCAATACAGCGAGCGCAACTACTGCCAGCTAAATAAAAGATTCAAACTACGGAAGGCACTAACTATTGATAGGCATAGTTAGCAAATGAAAGATTTTAGTAGAGAACAAACAATGTATTTACCTTAATAGTCATAATATATATAGCAGTTCATGACATCCAGTCTTACAACTTTCAAAACTCCGCCATCTCTCTCCCCACATCCACTACTGCTGGCGGCTCGCCTCCAACTGCGCAACGCTACGCGCTGTTAACATCCAGCTGCCCAACACTACAATGGCAGACAACAATGCAAACTAGCCACAGACTGCGCACAGCACATACAGAGTGCTACGTGGTGTTACCAATATAAAAACTTAAACAGCCAACTTACAACTGCACCATCTTCAGACCTTAGCTGTTATAAACAGTTCCGAGTAGTTCCAACGACTTCTGATTTTCATGTTACAGCATAATCCTTGGTGACTGTCATTACACCCAAATACTGTGGGATGTGGCAATGATGGTCAGTGGGCGTGGTGAATGTCAATGACCAATATTATGGTGACCACCATTTCCTGTTGTGTACAGCTGGGTGGGGCAAAGATGGTAACATGACACGGTGACAGTCACTACCCCAGCATGTGCGTTTATCTCGCCCTGAAAAACGTGATATGCTTGCAGATTGTGTCAGAGCGCTCAGCTAGTCCAATCATATCAGCTATGAAGAGTTGAAGAGGTTCTGGCAAGTTGTGACATGTGTGTCAGTTACTAGGGGCGTCAGCTACTTTCGGAACTGTGTTCCTTTCATTTCCTAGTTGTAATATATCATAACGTGCGTTGTCTCATTAATGTAAGCATTGCAGAAAGGGAGAGAGACACAGAGAGAGAGCGGCAATACAGTCCTTTCATAGGTGGAATATTATGCAGCGTGTTCATTTTCTTATAAAGCAGTGAAACGGTATCGTATTACCCAGAAATTGTATGAACTTCCCTGAAAGAGATTCAACTTATCCTGAAACTATCAACTTGACCCGAAACTGCATCACCTTGCCCCCAAAACTGAACCAACTCACTGCATCAGCTGTCAACCTCAGTGGTTACAGATCATCCTAATAGCATGACTTTGCTATAAGCTGAGACCATACACATTGCATTACTTTTGAACATTTTGTTGATGGATGCTTCCCTATTATTTGACGTTTAGGTATCTAGCTATGCAATATTCATTTTCGTTGTGCCTTCATATTGTAAGCGTGTGTGTCTGGTTCATCCTGTTAACTACGCAATCAACCAGTGATACATATGACATCAACTGCTTTATTATACCTTTAATGTAAGACAATGGTATGAGCAGATTTACTGGAGAATGTGTATGAAACATTTTTATGACTGTGGATGCAGATATATGGCCATTACTTTTCGTTTTAAGTTTACTTACTACTCGTACGTCTACACAACGATATCGCTCTTGGAACCCAAGAATTTTAATTGCATCTATCATTCTGAGGAGAAGTAGTTGCGAATTCTGTGTACTAAAGGAGTCATTCTTTTCTCCTCCCCTTACTGAGAGCACCCTTTGACTGCTACCACACATGAAAATGGTTATAGGCGAGCAACACGTTACTTACATGTATATGTACAGCTAAATTACGGAAGCCTCGGGGCAAACAGTACATAATATACTATAATTATTCCTCCCTTCCGGTTCCTATTGTTCTCGCGAATAGTGGACAGGAAGAATGATTAGCATTACTTTTAGTTTATGAGGGAAGATTTTTAACATTATAGCTTCGCGGCCATTGAGCGAGATAAACTGATCAAAGAAGTTTAGACGACTGGTAGATCTGGGAAGGTGAATGGGCCTATGTTCAATGGGATCAAGGAATTAAGAATAAGCCTTTTGAAATTAAATGAAAGAAACGTTCCTGCACCTGGGTAACTGTGTTGCTTCATCCTCTGCAAAGTAGCTTGCTAGGGCAGGGGTTCCCAACAAAATTTTCTCGAGGACCCCCTCATCGAGTATGATTGGTATCTTGTCATATCACAGTATCAAGTACCTAAAAAAGACAAAATATAAAGTCTTTTTATACGTTTTCAATTTTTGGTACTTACAAGGGAACCTCCCCATCGCACCCCCCTCAGATTTAGTTATAAATTGACACAGTGGATAGGCCTTGAAAAACTGAACACAGATCAATCGAGAAAACAGGAAGAAGTTGTGCTGGAACTATGAAAAAATAAACAAAATATACAAACTGAGTAGTCCAAGTGTATACATATCCAACATCTAGGACGATATAACACGAAGAGCGCCGTGGTCCCGTGGTTAGAGTGAGCAACTGCGAAACGATAGGTTCTTGGTTCGAGTCCTCCCTCAAGCAAAAATTTTACTTACTTTATTTTCGCTAAGTTACGATGTGACCGTTCATTCATTGAGGTCTCTGTTCACTGTAATAAGTTTAGAGTCTGTGTTTTGCGACCGCACCACAAAACCGTGCGATTAGTAGACGAAAGGACGTGCCTCTCCAATAGGAACCGAAAACATTTGATCGCAAATTCATAGGTCAACCGATTCCTCCACAGGAAAACACGTATGAAATATTCTATACGACACTGGTGACGGCATGTGCGTCACATTACAGGAATATGCTGTCGACCCACCTAACTTGCACACGTGGCGAATGGGTAAAAAGATTCTTCTACCTTGCCCGATTTAGGTTTTCTTGTGGATGTAATAATCACTCCCAAAAAGTGATGAAAACATTGAGTTTGTCGCATAAACGGCAACAAATGAATGCAACAGTTTCACAGTCGCACAGTTTTCCCTGTGCTCTGTCAAAACAAACGTTTTTAACGTTTTCAAGTTTTTCCGTGTGTAGACCGTCAAATCCTGCATGTGTCCAAGCAAATCTGAACATGTCTTGGAATTTTGAAGAGCAAAGTTGATCATATCTGAGTGCATGAACTTTGATAATTGTTTGAAAATAAAAAATTAAAACTTTTCACTCGACAGAGGGTTGAACCAGGTACCTCCCGTTCCGTAGCTACTCACGGTAATCACAGTACCACGGTACCACGGTGCTGCTCAGTGTATATGTTCCTTAATGTGACACATCTTGCACACGGACTACTCAGTTTGTATATTTTGCTTATTTTTTTCATAGTTCCATACAACTTCTTCCTGTTTTCTCGATTGATCTGTGTTCAGTTTTTCATGGCCTATCCCTGTGCCAACTTATAACTAAATCTGAGGGGGGTGGGATGGGGAGGTTCCCTTGTTAGAAAAAACACTGAAATATTCATTATTGAAAAAATATTGAGCTTAAAACTTTTTCAATTTAGCTATCATTGTTATTGTTAAATTTTTGATTATTGCTCAAAATCTTTGTCTTCAAATCTGGGTGTTTACTATGACAAACTCCTTAAAAAATAAAAATTGAGTATAAACTGAAAATGACAAGGAAAATTGAAACTGAGTGTATTGGTCTTTCAAGTGTACTACACTTCAGATTGCATTGAGTAGATATCTGTGAAAAATAAGAAAACACTTATTTCATACACGGTGTTATTTATTTGAAAAAATACAGTTACAACAGAGTACTCCATCAGTATACAGTTAGTTGTAATTTTCAGTTCGTAATGAGATGACTTCAGTGTGAACTTTGAGTCCATTATTTCTGAAATATTAGGATCCAAAATTGAAACTTTCACTCTGAAATCCGACCGCATGTCGAGCCGATAGCTGTATCTGTTTTTCAAAAACACATGGAAGAAAATGCTTACTCACACCGATATGTGGTTGCAGATGGAAGGATCTGTTTCATTGCCTTAAAGTTCTGCTCATGCAGGAAGCGGCCAAAACAAAAAAATCTGTTATCATACGAAATATATTTAATATAATTTTTATTCTAATAGCATCTTGCGGACCCCTCTGGCATAGCTCGCGGACCCCCGGGGTTCCGCGGCCCACCTTTTGGGAACCACTGTGCTAGGGTACCCCTTAACATGCCGCCCACAAGGTGACTGAGCCGCTACTGCTCAAGTCTGTCGCATTTTTCAACCTCAGCGTTGCTGAGGAATTCCAGTGAATGAAGAGGATTTCTGCAATGACGTACGGTAGGTATCGACTGGTCCCAAATGTGCCCATCGGGTTCCTGTCAACAAATACCGCAGACCATTCCACTCGGTACATATCTTCCTCTTGTCATTACCATTCTGAAAGAAGAATCCTTCATCGAAATGTTGACTTTTGGCCTAACAGCGGGACTGTGTGTAGCGCCTTGATACTCCACAGTCCTCAAATTTTTTTGGCATCCTTGCATGACACGCACGCAAACACCACCTCCCATCCCTCAGCTGAGCCCATGGAAGACAATGCCTGAAATATGCATTGACAACTGGCCGCCTCCATTTTTTTCACCAATATCATCAGTCATCACAGGAATCATGTACTCGTCAGCACCACGGTGGCGGGTGCTGTTTTCTGTTGTTTGTATAATAGGCCTAGAGACGAAACTGATTGTGTAAAGATTTTGCGTACTGTTTGAGCTGACATGGCTCTCCCAATTGTTTATAAAAGGCGCGCCACCTGTTGTTGAATTCCCCACTGACTATCTACGTGCAGTACGTTTCACATCGTGGTCTTGAGCAACGTGTTGTTAACCAACTACGAGGCGGGCCCTTGATGTATTTGGTATCGGAGAACATTTGCGACTGGATTCACGACTTCCTTGCAGACAGAACTCAACACGTCGCTCTTAACAGAACAAAATCGACGGATGTAAAAATAGATTCCTTTGAACCCCAAGGAAGTGTGATAGAGCCGTTACTGTTTACAACACATGTAAATGATCTAGTAGAAAGCGTCGGATGCTCTCTGAGGCTGTTCGCAGATGGCTTTTTTGTCTGTAACAAAGTAGCAACGCCAGGAGATAGTGACGATTTGCAGAATCACCTCCAGAGAACTGATGAATGGCGCATGCTCTGGCAGTTGACCCTAAACATAAATAAATGTAACGTTTTGCGCATACGTAGGAAAAAAATCCACTACTGTGTAGCTACACTATTGATGACAATCCACTAGAAACATTAACAAATATCTGGGAGTAACTATCTGGAGCGACCTTAAGTGGAATGACCACATAAAATAAATAGTGAGAAAATCTGATGCCAGTCTCAGATTCATAGGAAGAATCTTAAGGAAATGTAACTCATCCACGGAGGAGGTAGATTGCAAGGCTCTTGTTCGACCTATGCCCAAGTACTGTTTATGTATCTGAGACCCCTACCAGATAGGACTGATAGAAGGAATAGAGTATATCCAACGAAGAGCGGCGCGTTTCGTCAAGGGATCAGTTAGCCGGCTCGAGAGCGTTATGGAGACGCTCTAGAAACTCCATTGGCAGACGGTACAAGAGAGGCGTTATGCATCAAGAGAGATTTGCTATTGAAATTTCTAGACGGCACTTTCCGGGAAGAGTCGGACAGCGTATTATTCCCCCTTCATACTTCTCGCACAATGACTATAGGGTGAAAATTCGAGGAATTAGAGCCAATACAGAAGCTCACCACAATCATTCTTCACACGCGCTATTCACGAGTGGAACAGTGTTGGAGGGCTCAGTTAGTGGCACAAAAGTACCCTCCGCCACACACCATAAGGTGCCTTGCGGAATATGATGTAGAACGATGTCTCAAGATATCATATGAACTTAAGAATAACGTCGCTATTCTGTACGCCAATGCGTTGGGCAACTTCCCATGACGACAATGGGAATTGCCATTGACCATAGCTAATAGTTGCTATTGTATCAGAGCTACTACACATCAATGGTACGGAAGTATCATTTGTATGGACCAAAGGCACATACTGCCATTGATTGAAATAGGAAAGCGACTAAATGGCAAAGAACGCAATGTTGAATGGAGTACAAGAGCGATTCATTTCAGGAATAATCCATCTGCTGTGGTCAGAAACATGGCAAAAACCACTGCAACAAGGCGTGGGAGACTGCAGATCTGCCTAAGGACAGCTGGTACAAACTAATTTCACTTTGTAACCTCCCAACAGATAAATTCCGTAACCTCCCAATAAAAAAGTGACTAACCTCCCAATAAAAATGTGACTCATATATAAACTTTCTAAAGAAATCTCTTAATGTAATGTTTCAATAATTAACTGACTGTGAATATAATCTGGACGTCAGCAGTGTTGCGTCATGGCCCTGAAAAATCATTCTGAATAAACTGAAAATTCTTACCTCAATGGTGTCGCCTGATAACGCGCATATATCTGCTCCTATAAGAAACTTTTCTGGCACAGCCCAGTGCAATGCTGGCCACTAGATTTTGTTATTATGGAAAACAACTGATTTTATTTACGATAATCGGCATGACTATGGATAGGAGAAATTAGTAAAAACTTTGAATTCAGATGAATGACTGTCAAAATTATCTTTATAAGCGATATTATTATTAAAAGACTTTTAAAACATTGATATGGGACTTTTATATAACAATAGTACAAAAATCAGTTGTAGCAATTAACACATGCGCGCGACAATAAAGAACAATAATACTTTGCTTTTACCATATACTACATAGCTCAAGCACCGCCATCGTTCTCCACGACTGGCCTTGGTAATTCCATAACTCTACTGCTCATCTCGAGCTCCAAAACACCACTACTGGACAGCCTTGTCCGAACTCCAGGACAGAAGTGCTTTCTGTGAGTCATACAACTCGACAACTGCTCTCTACGAGCGACCTGACCCAACCGCCCGACTGCGAGCTACTACTACTACTGCTGCCCACACTGCTCTCTGGTCTGCGATTCTATTGTAGCTTACATATCGCAGGCAGCGCGTGTGCAATCCATCGAAGTTACATCTGCACGAGTGCGCTAGCAATAAATACCTCAGTCATGGACCTCTTACAACTTCTATCGAAGGCCAATGGGATGCTGAAAAGTGGGCTATGAAACGTAACTCAAATGAGAGAGGTAACAAGAGGTACCTGGTAAGGACCATTCCCACAATAAAATTCAACTGCTATCAACAGCAATTCTATACTATCCACGTCATACCATCACCATGTTACGAATCTGGCGACATACGGGACTTCAACTACGTGTACTTTGGCTGTCCTACACACAGAAGAAAATCAGACGTGTGTGTATATATTAGCTTTTATTTCGCATAATTAGATACCTGTCGGTTTCCTAAGAGGTCATTGTACTTCGTAATGTATTATTAACTTTGCCAATGAAATTTCTAATTACGTTCTTCAGAAATTATATAAAAGGTAGACTGAAGCCTACAACGGATAAACAGCGCTGTAATCTTGGGTCAGCTTGTAATGTCCCCACAGCAAATACCCTCTACCACGCACCAATTAATCATTTTCAATCAAACCATCCACATTCATTCACTTGGGAAAAGTTATCTGATCTGATTTTCTCGTAATATATGCGGCGACAGCTCGTCGACGCCAAACTATTTTCTAGTGCATTTATTCTTTGAAATAACAGAGATGCATATATGCATTCTCCATGGTTGTTAGAGAGTGGTAACTAGGACAGCTTCTGGAGTATCTGTTGAGGGATTAACGTGTTTCCGAGAGATACATATTCTGCTTTTCTTCTCGCTAAAGCGAGCCAATTAACAATTGCGCCGCTAGCGGTTTGTTTTGAAGAGAAAGAGATTGTAAAAGGAAAATAATTAAGGCGTGGAATCACCGAAGATCTGGGCATGTAATGGAGATGGATTTAATACACGATTTCCTTAATAAATAAGGTTTGTGACTTTTTTGTTCTAGAGTGAATGAACGAATGAGTTTTTTCTGAATCATTTGTTGATCACGTTGGCCCTGTAATTAGTGGGGAAGTTTCAGCTGTGTCGAAGAGAGCCTGCAATCACTGAGTCTGTGTTAAATCGTCCAAAAGGCTTCGTACACATCTGGAATTCGCAATCTTTCGTAAAAGGAACAAATTGTCCACACGATTGATTCTCCCGACTGACTGCAGTGTTTAACAGTAATAATAAATGTAAAGATCTCTTACAGCAAGCCAGCCGCTGATTACCAAGACGAAGGACTCCACCAAAGATTCTATTTGGCTGATTCTTTTTGTCACTATATCACGTAATGAAATCTTATATTAAAAACTATACATAGATAAAGGAGAGAAAGAGAGAGAGAGCGAATGAAAATAGAGATAATACTAGTAATCCTCCACTAGTCTCATTTTTCGCCTGTCTTATCACGGATCAGCCAAGAACTGGGAGGGCCTTACTTTACTGTATAGACTTACGTGTGAAGGTGAAGGGGTTTTAAAGACAACAAATACACGTCTATGCAGACAAAACATTACACAGAGATAGCGGCTAGCTGCATTGATCATCTATTCTTAGATTAAAGAGACGGCAACTTATTATCCGAACATTAAAATGTTGAAATGGCCAATCCGTGACAGGACACGTTTTTGAACGTGGCTAAAATAATTTTCTTCTCTGTTTCATGTCAATTACGACGAGCTAACCTAACTGACGCTTGGAAAAGAGAGGAAAGACTCACAGGTGATATAATTGGATCCCCAAATAAAGCCGAAAGACAGCACGCTGGGCGCAGAGAAAAGGCCAGATCTATATTTTTATTATTAAAGCTTGCTAGTACAGTTGAAGTATACGCATTTTTATTTAGTGTTATTTGATATTAGAACATTCATTATTTGTGTTCATGTTAGATATAGGAAGTGTTGTGATTGACCTGTCCCAGTTGCATTTATCTGTATGTGTACATTAAGAAATTAGACACAGAAGTACTCTCGTGTGAAGGAAGTTACATTTAGTGACAGTAGAACATTTATATGGTTTTAACTAGGGCAATGTTTAGGATGTGTCAAGCAGAGCAAAGCAGCACGCGTCAGCCTTCAGCTGTTAGCACTGATAATAACGAAGCAGTAAGAAGTGTTGTAGGACCGATGGCTACAGATAGCGCAACAGAACGCCCGGTAGACACAGCTGCGGGTGTAACAGCGAGTACGCAGCAGGGATTAGATCCATTGGTAATTATCATGAGACAGATGCAGATGATAACCGAGAGCGTGAATACTTTGAAAACGGACATTAATGCGAAATTTGCCTGTTACTGAAGGTCAAAATGATTTGAATACGAAATTAGCCTCAGTTACTGAATGGCACGAAAACCTGAAAACCGATATTAAAGTACAATTAGACACTCAAACTCAAGAAGAGATGAAATTAGTCCAGACTGAGATTAAGCAGCAGTTACAAGACAGTTTTTCCGAATTAGAGCAGCGGATAGAGGCGAAGACCAAGGAACTCAAAGATCAGGCCGAAGAGACGGAACGAAAATTAACTGCACAAATAGAATTGGTAAAAGCACAATGTGAGGAATCTACTCAGCGTGTACGTGTCGAAATGAAGGAGTATGTGGCTATTAAGATAGATACCGCACGGGAACAACTGGAAATGGTTCCGCAATTAGTACAAAAGCAAGACGCCATGGCATGCGCAATTGCGCAACTTCCTGAATTGGCACGTACACAGACTAACCTAAAGGAAAGCGTTGAACATCTGACACAGCGTCAAGACGTTATAGACCATCAAATTAACGTATTAACGGGTAAATTATCCGAAATCACATTAGAAAACAAAAGGCTAATGTGTGAAAACGTTGAGCAAACTGTTAAGGCAGCATTCCACAATTTATGTGGCAAACAGGAAGCGAATTTGTTTGCGAAAGGACTTGAGGAGGTGCGACAGCAGTTAGGTGCTGATTTTGAGCATTGGAAACAAACGATAGAAGAGTCGATGCGCGCTTCAGAACAAATGAATACAGGGCAGCAGTAGAAGTTGGCAACGACTATAGAGCTAGTTACTGCCCATTCGCACACAATACCGACTTGTGCAAGTAATTCAAACATTAAATTGCCACAAGCTGTTTGTCCGCGTGAATTCGTATCTACCGGAGATTACGAAAGCCTTTGCCATGCCGAAGAAACAATGATAAAGCATCGGCAATTCCAGATTTTTAACCCTAACAAAAGGGGGTCCATCCAATTGTTTTTATTCGAAGTTTCAGAGGAGAAATTGGTCGGAGTGGCAGATCAGTTTTGTTACAGGATATATACAAGGTTAGGGGGCGATCTGGGCCTCGGACATGACTTCTGTTTGGCCGACATATGACGATTCTGAGAAGGCGTTTTTAGCAAAGTTCTGGTCAGAAGGGGTACAGGAACGCCTAAGGCAGGAGATGTTCTACCCAGAGCCTTTCTCCTTTTCGAAAGGAAGCCTTAGAAGATGTTTCAAAAAATATATAAATAAAACGAGATACTGGGACAGACCTATGCCCTTGCCAGACATAATAAACATACTTATGGCAAGACTACCAACTAGCATCCGGAATCAATTGATTTACGGCAACGACAAAGACTTAGAGTCGTTCGTCATGACGTTAGACCATATAGATATTATCGAAGAGAACAACCAGAAAGCCCGTAATAACATATTTCAATATAGGGCGATAGAATCTCCGCCAAACGGTAAGCAAGGTGGAAGTATGGGTTATACCAATGGCGATCAATCGACACTTAGAAGGATTGAACAGAGATCGTTAAATAATGGAGGAACCCCTCAAAATCTCAATAGTAATCCCGGCAATGGTCTTGCGAGGGGCTATTCAAGGAACAACAAGAACGGGAAACGATACAACCCCGTGTGGGGGAACGAAAGAAATTTCAGACCCCAAGCCTGGAATAATAACAATAATAGAAATTGGAATCAACCGGGAGGAATGAATTCAAATATCCAACATCAGTGAGGACGAACATCTCCGAATCAACCGGTAATTACCGAAGTGACGGATGATGTGAACCAGCAGACAAATCAAAATCCAACAAAATCGTAAGGACCCACTCGTGCCCCGGAGGAGCGGTCAACAATTGGTTGAGGGGCAACAGGATATGTGTACCCATGCCAACGTATAATGATGGACGATTACTGGCAGATGAACTGACCGAGAACTTAGAACCACAAGATGAGAATAAGGAACAGGTGGCAGTAGCCGAAGTGCAAGTCATTATGGAGACCGTACCTATATAGTGGCGGTTTTAGACACAGCTGTAACAACAAATGTTATCTCGAAGGCACTATTCAACAGGATCAGAAATATAAGACGAGTACCAGTTTCTCCAGTTCAAAATTGCAGAATAATAGGCGCCGTTTGTGCTCGATCGGCTAATGTAAAGGTGCAGTCACTACTTGGTGTGGAAATCGGAAATGTAGCAATATTAAGCACACTCCTTGTTGTGAAAAATTTGGTGGTAGATTGAATTATCGGAGTCGATAGCGTACGTCAATACGGATGCAGAATAGATTTCAAAACAGGAAAAATTTGGATGAATGTTAATAAACAAGAAATTGAGTTGGAGTTGTTGAAAAAATAAAAGCCTTACGAGAAAATATAATTCTGGGATCAGTGTGCAAGTAATCAGGACGGCCCAAAATTCTAAACAGCACGTAATTAATGAGTTCCAAGTCAAAGAAGATTTCGGTCAATTAGTGTTTGAAAAGTTAAATGAATCCGACTGCTTTATTGAAGATCAGAAGAAGCAGCTCAATGAATTATTATTAACGTATGAAAACGTTTTTGATGAAAGGCCAGGAGTTATTAAGGGATACATATGCCATCTCTACGTTAAGCCGCACGAAACGTATTGTAGAACTTTCTATTCTGTTCCCTGGAGGTTAAAGGCTCAAGTTCAAAAGGAAATAGATCGCATGTTGAAATGGGGTTTGACCGAACTCTCTACAAGCCCATACTGCTCCCCATTGTTAGTTGTGCCAAAAGCAAATGGCACTGTTAGACTGGTACTCGACGCCAGAGAAATAAATAAAATCATAATTCCAGTGAGAACAAATCCGGAAAACATAGACGAACTTATACAACGGTTCCAGGAGCATATTACCTTACTAAATCGAGTGTTGGACGTGTTCAAAACCACGGGAATAACTGCTAACCTACAGAAATCCCATTTTGCAGTAAACAGAATCAAGTTCCTGGGGCATATAATTGACGTAAAGGGAATCTTACCAACCAAGGAGAAGCTAATTGCAATTAGTAAGTTTCCAACACCCAGGAATGGGAGCCAATTAAAAGGATTTATGGGCCTTGCCTCATTTTTTAGAAGATTCATAACAAATCAGGCGATGAACGCAGCAGCTCTAAATAGTCTGTTGAAGAAGGATGTGCTCTGGCTCTGGACAAGAAGCATTCGAAGAGATAAAGAAGCAATTAGTAAATGCACCGCTTTTGTACCATCCGGACTTCCAAGAAGAATTTTACTTGTCAACAGATTCTTCGAATCTGGCTATTGGAGCGCGCCTTTTTCAAGTACGCAAGATAAATGGACAACTCACCTTCTGTCCTATTGCGTTTGCTAGTCGTGTTTTGTCCAACTGTGAACGAACTTACACGACGACAGAATTGGAGGCTATTGCGGTCGTCTGGGGATTTAAAAAATTTCATTATTATCTATATGGGTCAAAGACTGTCGTATATTGCGATCATCAATCATTAACGTTTTTACAAATGTGTAAACTGTTACACCGCAGACTGGCTACATGGACTCTCGCTCTGCAACAATACCAATTTAAAATCGTGCATGTCTCAGGACAGCAAAACATTATTGCTGATGCTCTATCAAGGTCACCACAGGGTTTGACTGAAGAGATTGAAGTAAATAATAACTCAGAATTCCCTGTATTGCCGCTCCAGGAAAATCCATATAAGACGTACTACGTCAATGTGTGTGCGCATATGGCACAGTTACAGAAAAGAGATGCTCAATGGGGAAGTGTCATTCAAAGGTTACAACAGCAACCTTCGGATCAGATGGCAAATTATTACAAGCTGGTAAATGGCGTATTATTTTTCCGCTGTGGAATGTATAGATTGCACAATATAGATGAAAGACTGTCATACATGTTTTATATTCCGAGCATTTAGTTCTTGGACTTCCACTCTTATTCTTAGCGCTTGGCTCCTGCACACGCTGAATGTTACTCGTCTCTCCCTATAGCGCACAACTATTTTCCTTAAAATTTCGACCACCTTCCACCATTTGACATTGTCGAACGATTTTTGTAGGTCAAAAAATCCTATGAAACTGTTTTGATTTTTCTTCAGACTTGCTTTCAGCATCAACGGGAACGCCAGAGCTGCCTCTCTGGTGGCTTTACATTTTCTAAAGTCAAGTTGATGGTCATCTAACACATCCTCAGTTTTCCTTTTCATTTTTCTGTATATTATTCTTGTCAGCAGCTTGGATTCATCAGCTGTTAAGCTGATTGTGCGATAATTCTCGCACTTGTCAGTTCTTGCATTCTTAGGAATTGCGTGGATGATATTTTTTCGAAAGTTAGTAGGTATATCGCCAGACTCAAACATTTTACAAACCAACGTGAATAGTTGTTTTGTTGCCAGTTCTTCAAATGATTTTAGAAATTCCGAGGGACTATTACCTATCCCTTCTGCCTTATTTGATCTTAAGGCTTCCAGAGCTCTATTAAATTCTGATTCCGTTACTACAGTCACTGTCTCTTCTGTACCGACTACTGGTTCTTCTTCTATCTCATCAGACGAGTTTTTTCCTCATAGAGGCCTTCTCTTTCCACCTATCCACTCTCTCCCCTGCACTTAACAGAGGACTTCCCATTGCACCCTTGATGTTACTTTTTTTCTTCTAATTTCACTGAAGGTTTCTATCACTGTTCTATATGCTGAGTCAGTCCTTCCAACATCATTTCTTTTTCGAACTCCTCACATTTTTCATGCAGTCGTTTGACCTTAGCTTACCTGCACTTCCTATTTATTTCATTCTTAAGCGACTAGTGTTTCTGTGTTCCTGAATTTCTCTGAACATTGCTGTAGTTCCATCCTTCGTTGATCAGCTGAAGTACTTCTCCGGTTACCCATAGTTTCTTTGTATTTACCTTTCTTGTAGCTACGTTTTCCTCTCTAACCTCTGTGACCGCCTTTTTCAGAGATGTCAATTACTCTTCAATTGAAATGCCTGCTGAGCTCTTCTTTATTGCAGGATCTATAGCCTTAGAGAAATTGTCTTCATTCCTGAGTATTTTCGTATTCGACTCTTTTGCGTAGCGATTCTTCCTGACTAGTCTCTTAAAAAATGTTCAAATGTGTGTTAATTCCTAAGGGACCAAACTGCTGAGGTCGTCGGTCCCTAGACTTACACACTACTTAAACTAACTCATGCTAAGAGCAACATACACATCCATGTCCGAGGGAAGACTATGGGGGATAACGGATTTCCCATAGCCACTCCGTCAGTTTGTTTGAAGTATTTGGCATTAAACAAAATTACATCGATGTCAACACATGGCGACGAAGCTTCGTTGGTATGGCCAGATGGGAAGGATGCTCTGGATAGCCCCCTAAATCATTTTAATTGCCTGCATCCCAATATTAAGTGCACGATGGAAGCTGAAAAGGATGAAAAACTTTCGTTTTTAGATGTCTTGGTCCACAGGAGGGATGATGGGACATTAGGACATAGCGTTTATCGTAAGCCCACGCGTACAGGCAGATATCTTCATGCATCAAGTTGTCATCCGTTGCACCAACGCAATGGGGTCCTACATACATTGGTAAAAAGAGCTTACGCCATCTCAGATGCAGATAGTTTGATACAAGAACTGGATCATCTAATAGTTGTGCTCCAGCAGAATGGTTATATTGACAATCAGATCCGTCGCAGTCCACAGATTGGTCCTTCGCGGGAAACAACAGAAGATACAAAGCAAATAAGTGGCATTCCTACCTTTTGCGGGGAGCATATTTTCAAAAAAAGGAAGAGATTTAAAGAAATTTGATATTAAATGTGTATTTCTTCCTCCAGCTAAGAGCAGATCTCTGCTGGGCTCAGTGATGGATGATTTGGGTTTGAGAAACTCCGGGGTCTACAAGATCTCCTGCCATTGCAGGAAAGCCTATATTAGAAAAAAAATGTTCAAAGATATGTGAATTCCCGAAGGACAAACTGCTGAGTTCATGGGTCCCTAGACTTGCACACAACTTAAACTAACTTATGCTAAGAACAACACACACACTCACGCATGAGTAGGACTCGAACCTCCTGTGGGAGGGGCTGCACAATCCTTGTCATGGCGCCCTTAGACCGCGCGACCACTCCGCGCGGCGCCTATATTGGTCAAACGATTCGTAGTGTCCAGGATCGTTGCTTGGAGGATCATCGCCACAGGCGATTTCAGCCAGAAAAATCTGCAGGGGAACATTGTCTTACTGAAGAACATAAAATATTGTACGGTGAGACACAAGTGGTTGGCTCTGCGTTGCGATATTGGGACTGTGTAATGAAAGTGGCTACCGAAATCCGGCTGCCTGACAAAATTATAAACAGAGATAAGGGGTATCCTTTAAGTAAGAGTTAGAACCCTGTTCTGTTTGGTATTATGTAACAGCTGTCCTTGTTTCGGTCATCAAAACTGTCAATAGCGTTTGATATCGATTTATCGTTTCCGCGAGCTTTCACCATCGGTGCGCGGTTGTAATTTGCGCTAGAGGGCAGTTACGTTAGCGCACGCGCGGTGGACCCACGGTCGTTGTATAAAGGAATCGCCGCAGCGTGTTTGATGGCGAAGTGTAACGGCCTACTCATGGGAAGATGGCGGCCAGGTGGACCGCCGAAATACTGTGTCCAAGCGACTGGAGACCAGACGTGAATACTACCAATTATTACGCCGGGAAAGTTTACAGAGGCTCCACAGTTAATGGAGTTGGCGGCTGGGTTCGCTGTATGTTCTGGGCAGGCAGTCGCTGTGGTTTGAAGCGCACGCAGCGCGCGAAAAGGCGCCCTGTGCTGCTAGCAGCTGGCCACGTACTGAGAAGTGCGGCCAACGATGCGTTTCTCGGCCGCGCGTAATGGGGCGCGCCGCTGCAATGTGCGGAGTTTGAACAATGGTGGATGTCACAGTTTGAAGAACATTCTGGACAATTCGAGAGAATGATTTGGCAATCCTGATCGCCTGGTATGAATCCCATCGAACGTATATGGGACATAATACAGATTTCAGTTCGTGCCCAACGTCCTGCACCGGTAACATTTTCGCAACTATGGACGGTTATAGAATCAGCACGACTCAGTATTTCTGCAGGGAACTTCCAACGACTTGTGGAGTTCGTGCCTGCCGAGTTGTTGGACTAAGGCGGGCAAAAGGAGGTCCGACACGATATTAGCTGGTGTCCTATGACGTTTGTCACCGAAGTGAACAATAAACGAAAAACCTAACTGAATTACATATTATTTTACTAACAAGAAGAGAATTCTTAGGAAAAAATAAAACTGTTGCATTACAGCAAACGAAATTATGGCCAGGAAAAACCAGAGCCGGCCGGAGTGGCCGTGCGGTTCTAGGCGCTACAGTCAGGAGCCGAGCGACCGCTACGGTCGCAGGTTCGAATCCTGCCTCGGGCATGGATATGTGTGATGTCCTTAGGTTAGTTACGTTTAATTAGTTCTAAGTTCTAGGCGACTGATGACCTCAGAAGTTAAGATGCATAGTGCTCAGAGTCATTTGAACCATTTTTTGAAAAACCAGATAACAAAGATTACTAAAAATACAAATAATATAAATAGAAATTCCAAAACTTATTTTATAATACACTCCTGGAAATGGAAAAAAGAACACATTGACACCGGTGTGTCACACCCACCATACTTGCTCCGGACACTGCGAGAGGGCTGTACAAGCAATGATCACACGCACGGCACAGCGGACACACCAGGAACCGCGGTGTTGGCCGTCGAATGGCGCTAGCTGCGCAGCATTTGTGCACCGCCGCCGTCAGTGTCAGCCACTTTGCCGTGGCATACGGAGCTCCATCGCAGTCTTTAACACTGGTAGCATGCCGCGACAGCGTGGACGTGAACCGTATGTGCAGTTGACGGACTTTGAGCGAGGGCGTATAGTGGGCATGCGGGAGGCCGGGTGGACGTACCGCCGAATTGCTCAACACGTGGGGCGTGAGGTCTCCACAGTACATCGATGTTGTCGCCAGTGGTCGGCGGAAGGTGCACGTGCCCGTCGACCTGGGACCGGACCGCAGCGACGCACGGATGCACGCCAAGACCGTAGGATCCTACGCAGTGCCGTAGGGGACCGCACCGCCACTTCCCAGCAAATTAGGGACACTGTTGCTCCTGGGGTATCGGCGAGGATCATTCGCAACCGTCTCCATGAAGCTGGGCTACGGTCCCGCACACCGTTAGGCCGTCTTCCGCTCACGCCCCAACATCGTGCAGCCCGCCTCCAGTGGTGTCGCGACAGGCGTGAATGGAGGGACGAATGGAGACGTGTCGTCTTCAGCGATGAGAGTCGCTTCTGCCTTGGTGCCAATGATGGTCGTATGCGTGTTTGGCGCCGTGCAGGTGAGCGCCACAATCAGGACTGCATACGACCGAGGCACACAGGGCCAACACCAGGCATCATGGTGTGGGGAGCGATCTCCTACACTGGCCGTACACCACTGGTGATCGTCGAGGGGACACTGAATAGTGCACGGTACATCCAAACCGTCATCGAACCCATCGTTCTACCATTCATAGACCGGCAAGGGAACTTGCTGTTCCAACAGGACAATGCACGTCCGCATGTATCCCGTGCCACCCAACGTGCTCTAAAAGGTGTAAGTCAACTACCCTGGCCAGCAAGATCTCCGGATCTGTCCCCCATTGAGCATGTTTGGGACTGGATGAAGCGTCGTCTCACGCGGTCTGCACGTCCGGCACGAACGCTGGTCCAACTGAGGCGCCAGGTGGAAATGGCATGGCAAGCCGTTCCACAGGACTACATTCAGCATCTCTACGATCGTCTCCATGGGAGAATAGCAGCCTGCATTGCTGCGAAAGGTGGATATACACTGTACTAGTGCCGACATTGTGCATGCTCTGTTGCCTGTGTCTATGTGCCTGTGGTTCTGTCAGTGTGATCATGTGATGTATCTGACCCCAGGAATGTGTCAATAAAGTTTCCCCTTCCTGGGACAATGAATTCAGGGTGTTCTTATTTCAATTTCCAGGAGTGTAATTTTACGAAAATTAAGTTGGTGACATGTTCTGCTCTTGATCCACCCAGGATGTCTGTGAGATATTCCAACACTCTTATTGAGATCACATCCAGATTTGAACGATGCGTGCTGATAACGACACAAGAATGAGGGCGAGTTTCCAGAACCTTCGTATAATACAATATTTTATATTGCATATTGTTGGAATATCTGAAATTAACTTCGTGTTCAAGCCCCCTTCTGTCAGCTTACTCAAATGGCCGCTCGCTGCTACATTATGTTGAAACCTAGTTATTAGAGCTCGGATCTCGATGGACATTTCTTCGAGACCTTCTACAAAGGACAATGCTTTCATGCATACAGTATTTAATATACGAGAGAAACAGTTGATATACTTTTGCTGAGAAAACGTAGACACTGTCTGTAATTACAGGTATGACTTTATCATTAGGTATTTTGAACTTTTCACGAATACTTTTCAGATTATGAAAAATTTTCTCTGACGTACGCAGTTCTGAAAGTTCTAAAGAATCTGAACTTATTTCATCCTTATTACGAACCACATAATGGACGGAAACAGCCACACAACTTTTTCTTTGATGTGTCTCAATCCATACATCAAAGGTTAATGTTAACTGCTGTTACCTTACTTAATTCCTTAATTCTTGTTGAAACTGCAAACGAAAGATTTTTTTTAGTTAATTAATTTTACAAATGTTTTTCTGGTTGGTATTTTATAATAATGAGCTACAACTTTTATGAGACTGCCGGAACCTTCTTTCTCGGCAGTATGAAATGGCACTCAGTCTCTGAAAATATGAAACTAATTAGCTTAGTTTATTATTTGTAGTAAGAAAGCATGGGCTGACAGATGTAAAAATTACCGAACTATCAGTTTCATAAGTCACGTACGGAAAATACTAACGCGAATTCTTTACAGACGAATGGAAAAACTGGTAGAAGCCAACCTCGGGGATGATCAGTTTGGATTCCGTAGAAATATCGGAACACGTGAGGCAATACTGACCTTACGACTCACCTTAAGAAAGATTAAGGAAAGGCAAACGTACCTAGCATTTGTAGACTTAGAGAAAGCTTTTGACAATGTTGACTGGAATACTCTCTTTCAAATTCTAAAGGTGGCAGGGGTTAATTACAGGGAGCGAAAGTCTATTTACAATTTGTACAGAAACCAGATGGCAGTTATAAAAGTCGAGGGGCATGAAAGGGAAGCAGTGGTTGGGAAGGGAGTGAGACAGGGTTGTAGCCTCTTCCCGATGTTATTCAATCTGAATACTGAGCAAGCAGTAAAGGAAACAAAAGAAAAATTCGGAGTAGGTATTAAAATCCATGGAGAAGACAGCAAAGGACTTGGAAGAGCAATTGAACGGAATGGACCGTGTCTTTAAAGGAGGATATAAGATGAACATCAACTAAAGCAAAACGAGGATAATGGAACGTAGTCGAGTTAACACGGGTGATGCTGACAGAATTAGATTAGGAAATGAGACACTTACAGTAGTAAAGGAGATTTGCTATTTGGGGAGCAATATATCTGGTGATGGCCGAAGTAGAGAGGATATAAAATGTAGACTGGAAATGGCAAGGAAAACGTTTCTGATGAAGACATATTTGTTAACATCGAGTATAGATTTAAGTGTCACGAAGTAGTTTCTGAAAGTATTTGTATGGAGTGTAGCCATGTATGGAAGTGAAATATGGACGTTAATTAGTCTGGACAAGAAGAGAATAGAAGCTTTCGAAATGTAGTGCTACAGAAAAATGCTGAAGATTAGATGGGTAGATCACATAACTAATGAGGAGGTATTGAATAGGATTGGGGAGAAGAGGCACAACTTGACTAGAAGAAGGGATCGGTTGGTAGGAAATGTTCTGAGGCATGAAAGGATCACCAGTTTAGTATTGGAGGGCAGCGTGGAGGGTAAAAATCGTAGAGGGAGACCAAGATATGAATACACTAATCAGATTCAGAAGGTTTTAGGTTGCAGTAGGTACTAGGAGAGGAAGAAGCTTGTGCAGGATAGAGTAGCATGGAGAGCTGCATCAAACCAGTCTCCGGACTAAAGACCACAACAACAACATTGTTTGTAGTCGTTCTCATCCTGTTGGAAATGAAGCAACTTTTTTCAAAGCGATACCTCCTTTTGTACAAGTTGAATAACCAGCTAACGAAATCGAAGGAATTTGCTGGAATATAATTGGAAGTGAGAGGTCTGCGTTGATTTAGACTCCGTTTTCCTCGACGAGCACATAGCCGTCTGTCCCTGATCTAAAGTTGTCGGATGCTAGGATTTTAATTGAGATTTTAAGTTTGCGATATTACCACAGGTTGGGAGTAACTTCCCACAAGAATTGAACTTCGCATTTTTACTACAGCTTGATTCAAAATGTTTCCACACATCACTCTTGAGAGGCATATGCCGTCCCTAAATATCGACGCTAGAGATGTATTGGGTGGAGAAACATGAATGGGAATTTCGCGTAACTCAGTACGATATGTCGATATTTCGATATATCGTTGCCCAATTTCTCAACGCTAGGTTAGCTAAAATGCAAGTGACGGCAGTTGAGTACTGTGGAGAGCAACATTGGTATTAGAAAGAGTAAAGAGTAAGAAACAGCTTTAGCGAAGAAGGTAGTATCTTGATCCTGGATGATAAAGACAGTATGGATGATGAAGACAGTATCAGGGAAGTACAGAGATCGAACAGTAATTCCTGTTTATTTGATAAAATCGATAGTCGTTCGATTATCAACGTTTTAGTATTTTCACATGAGCGGGCTAGAATTCCGCTTAGCAGTTACGTGTCAGTGAAAACCTTTGAAAAACTCTGCTTAAAGTGCCAGTTTTCTAGGCGACTGTTGCACGTTAATGATCATCTACATACACTGATCAGCCAGAACATTATGAACACTATCTACTATCGATAGCAGCAAGGAATGACTGCAGGTGAGACGCACGGACTCCGTTGCAGTATCAGTAATCGTGCTGTCCATGTGTCGAATGGGGAAGGCAGGCCATATATCTGTGTTCGACCGAAGGCAGATTGTGATGGCCCGGAGGCTCGGCACGACCATTACGGCAACTGCACGACTTGTCGGGTGTTTGAAGAGTACTGTAGTGAGTTCCTCCAGCACCTGACGAAACCGAGGTAGCGCCACGTTCAGAAGTCGTAGGGTCGGGCGGTCGCCCCTCGTTATAGATGTCGGACGTCGTAGGCTGGGCAGACTGGTGAAACACGCGAAGGGGGTAAGCTTTGGGGGAACTAACACCAGACATTAATGCTCGGCAGAGAACAATGTGTCTCAATACACAGTGCACAGAACACTTCTAACGATGAGCCTCTGCAGCCGACGACCCATGCATGTGCTAATGTTGAGATCACGAGATTGGCAACTACACTACTGGCCATTAAAATTGCTACACCAAGAAGAAATGCAGATGGCAAACGGGTATTCATTAGACAAATATATTATACCAGAACCGACATGTGATTACATTTTCACGCAATTTGGGTGCATAGATCCTGAGAAATCAGTACCCAGAACAACCACCTCTGGCCGTAATAACGGCCTTCATACGCCTGGGCATTGAGTCAAACAGAGCTTGGATGGCGTGTACAGGTACAGCTGCCCATGCAGCTTCAACACGAGTTCATCAAGAGTAGTGACTGGCGTATTGTGACGAGACAGTTGCTCGGTCACCATTGACCAGACTTTTTCAATGCTGGCCAGGGCAGCAGTCGAACATTTTCTATATCCAGAAAGGCCGGTATAGGACCTGCAACATGCGGTCGTGCATTATCCTGCTGGAATGTAGGGTTTAGCAGGGATCGAATGAAGGGTAGAGCCACGGGTCGTAACACATCTGAAATGTAACGTCCACTGTTGAAAGGGCCGTCAATGCGGAAAAGAGGTGACCGAGACGTGTAACCAATGGTACCCCATACCATCACGCCGGGTGATACGCCAGTATGGCGATGACGCTTCGAATGTGCGTTCACCGCGATGTCGCCAAACACGAATGCCACCATCATGGTGCTGTAAACAGAATCTGGATTCACCCGAAAAAATGACGTTTTGCCATTCGTGCACCCAGGTTCGTTGTTGAGTACACAGTCGCAAGCGCTCCTGTCTGTAATGCAGCGTCAACTGTAACAGCAGCCAGGGTCTCCGAGCTCATAGTCCATGCTGCTGCAAACGTCGTCGAACTGTTCCTGCAGATGGTTGTTGTCTTGCAAACGTCCCCATCTGTTGACTCAGGGATCGAGACTGGTTGCACGATCCGTTACAGCCATGCGGATAAGATGCCTGTCATCTCCACTACTAGTGATACGGGGCCGTTGGGATCCAGCACGGCGTTCCGTATTACCCTACTGAACCTACAGATTCCATAATCTGCTAATAGTCATTGGATCTCGACCAACGCGAGCAGCAATGTCGCGATATGAAAACCGCAATTGCGATAGGCTACTATCCGACCTTTATCAAAGTCGGAAACGTGATGGTACGCATTTCTCCTCCTTACACGAAGCATCACAACAACGTTTGCCCAGACAAAGCCGGTCAACTGCTGTTTGTTTATGACAAATCGGTTGCAAACTTTCCTCACGTCAGCACATTGTGGATGTCGCCACCGGAGCCAGCCTTGTGTGAATGCTCTGAAAAGCTAATCATTTACATATCACAGCATCTTCTTCCTGTCGGTTAAATTTCGCGTCTGTAGCACGTCATCTTCGTGGTGTAGCAGTTTTAATGGCCAGTAGTGTAAGATTGAAATGGGCACTTCATCATCGGCACTGGACGTTGGCGCAGTGGCAGCGAATTCCATGGTCTGATGAATCCCCATATATTCATCATTATGCCGACGGGAGGGCGGGAAATCCGTCGTCATACAGGGGAAATGCTCCTTTACACCTGTACTGTGGTCGGAGATAAGCTGGTGGCGGCAGAGGCATTTTTTATCATGATAATGTGTCGTGTCACATGGCCAGGAGTGTGACAATGGTTCAAGGAACGCAGTGGTGTCTTACAATTGAAATACTGTCCCCCCATCTCGACACATCTGAAGTCAGTAAAACACATCTGGTATATGATTGAATGTGGCGTCAGAGCTCATCGCCGCCCTCCCCGGAATTTACGCGAATTATGTGATTTGACTGTGCAGATGTGGTAGCAGCTCCTTCCAGCGACCTACAATGTCCTCATTTCTTCAATTCCACTACGAGTCACCGCTGTTATTCGCGCCAGAGGTGGACATACCGCTTGGTAGGTATTAGGTCATAATGTTCTCGCTGATCACTGTATACTGTACGGAGAAGCCGGATAGCAGAGCGTGACACCATAGCTTGCTGGAGACGGTGTTTAGTGAATAAGGACGTGGCGAGGTGTAGTAGAAGAGTTTCATAACCGTCTCTTCCTTTGAAACGTAAAATGTGGTACCTTCACGTCTCTTTTTTTTTTCTTTAGCCCTAACTGTTTAGTTAAGTCTTTATTTGTTTGTTTATGAAGGTTTGGCAGGAGATGCTAGAAACCATTTGCAGGCAGTTTAGCGACGGTTTCCATTGTTTATTTTCCAACGTGGTGGTCGAATAGAAAAAGTGCAGGGCACCTATTACTGTTGAAAGGTGTAATGGCAATCTTAACCACATAGAGCAGGCTGGCGACCCTTATTTTAGGCTCACTCAGTGATGTGTCAGTGCAAGGGATTAACCCATGACCACCAATAAATGTTTCTGGGTAAACCTGCGGAACAAAACCTCGCGTACTTTGTGTCGTGCGTCACTCATCTGCAAGAGCATGAGGATTCTGGCCATGGCAGTGACTGGGACTTCGGGCGACGCCACGGAAATCCTTAGGGCAAGACGGAGAGAACTTTTTAAGGTGGCTGTATTTTGTGATATTTTTTCAAGAGAGCATTGAAAAACACAGTTCCCATATCAAGAAAAGAAATAGGCAGGTCGTGGTGTGGAGCAAAGATTTTTTGTTTTTTTGTTTTTTGAGCAATCGACAGTGTTACAAGATATTAAGTTCCTTAACTCATTTTGGAACGTGGGCTAGAAATTTTGTTCATCAATTCAATTTAGAACGTGGGGTCCTCATTGTGAGTAAATGTCGCTGCGATGCGCAGTGCCTTTCTTTTAATGTGTACCTCCCTAGTCCATTTAACATCCCTATGAGTCAAATCTCCGATAATTTTTTCTGTCTTTTCGGTTGATCAAACTTACTAAGTTTCCGAGATCAATGAATAGTGAAACTTCCTCGCAGATTAAAACTGTGTGCCGGACCGAGACTCAAACTCGGGACCTTTGCCTTTCGCGGGCAAGTGCTCTACCAACTGAGCTACCCAAGCACGACTCACGCCCCGTCCTCACAGCTTTACTTCTGCCAGTACCTCGTCTCCTACCTTGCAAACTTTACAGAAGCTCTCCTGCGAACCTTGCACAACTAGCACTCCTGAAAGAAAGGATATTGCGGAGACATGGCTTTGCCACAGCCTTGGGGATGTTTCCAGAATGAGATTTTCACTCCGCAGCGGAGTGTGCGCTGATATGAAACTTCCTGGCAGATTAAAACTGTGTGCCGGACCGAGACTCAAACTCGGGACCTTTGCCTTTCGCGGGCAAGTGCTCTACCAACTGAGCTACCCAAGCACGACTCACGCCCCGTCCTCACAGCTTTACTTCTGCCAGTACCTTGTCTCCTACCTTCCTGAATAGTACTGGCTTGTTCAAATGGCTCTGAGCACTAGGGGACTTAACATCCGAGGTCATCAGTCCCCTAGAACTAAGAACTACCTAAACCTAACTAATCTAAGGACATCACACACATCCATGCCCGAGACAGGATTTGAACCTGCGACCGTAGCAGTCGCGTGGTTCCGGACTGAAGCGCCTAGAACCGCTCAGCCAATAGTACTGGGCAGTTGGTCAAAAAAGCGCTTTTTGTGTAACTTCTTTCATCCGTAAATTGTACTTCATGTGGATCGTCACAGTGAATCTTAGTCTGGCATCTGCCTTTCCCCATCTGGCATCTGCCTTTCCCCACAGTCAAATTTACTTGCTATGCAGTACTACTCTAAAAAGTAACACTGAACTGTAGCAGACTTGATTTACCACAACTGGAACTTCTCGAAATACAAGTAAAGAAGTCTTTAGCAGTCACCACGACTTGGAAATGTGGGTCGACTTTCGTAGTTAACCCACAGTTAACGTTATACGAGTACACAGTCATCTACAGTGCAATCATAGTAGTAGAAGAACTAAGCCACAATAGCACTATCGAAAAACAGACGCCTGTGTATAACAGAGCAAATGGTAATAACACATGAAGAAAAAACGCGTAAGTACTAAATAGTAATTTTAAACATGAGAGCAGTTTGAGATCTTGTTGTACCGACACATAAACACAACCACAATTGTTCCAGTGACCACGAACGATTCTTCTGAGTAGAGTTAAACGCTTGGTGTTATGCAGTCGTAAAAGACGACACAAATGCCATAGCACTTGTAGAAACTTTGATTGTGGGAGAGAGAACTCAAAAACAAAGAGTCAACGTTCATCTTAAAGAGATTACAGAAAAAAAAATTATTTAAAAAGACAGTTAAAAAGCACCTCGTAAGCTATATATTCTATACAACGAAGGATTACTTAGATAATACACACAGAGTAATTGTTTAGTCAAATGTGTAAAGCAAGTAAATAAATACAAATCGTCTCTGTAATGTCGAACAATTCTTTTGCTCTACATTTTGATTTCGTGTGTGAAAACGCCATTCCACAGTTCTGCAATGCACAATATTGATACTTTATCGTCTTTCTGAGTTCAAAATGTGACTTATCGACGAAGGATGCGGAATCAATTTTGAGCCTAGCAAATAGAAAGTCTGTTTCTGAGATTATTATTGCTAGTGAGGGATCCTACCTTTTTCCGCACGGGATTTTGTCTTTGTCTTGTCGTAGACGTTGTAAGATAAATTCTGATTCCAGCGTTCACTTATGGGTGAAGGCTAGTGGTCCTTCTTCTTTGGAAGATTGTCGCATTGTGGGTGGTTGTACTCTATATAATCATTGGAGAAAAACGTCGTCGACATGGCCGTCAAGTTATCTAGCAGTGTGTGTAGCGTTACACTGCGAAATAATACGTGGACAGTTTGTCTAATGCGTGTGGTGATCGGTAGAGATAAATAAATGAGCGGTGCAGAAGTAGCGTTTTACGTTATTAAATAATTTCCTTGTAAAAGAGTATTATACACTAGGGATTAACTGAATGGGGTTGCTAACTTTACAGAGACTGCACCTCTGGTTGAGTGGTTGAGAGGATAGAGGCTCCTCTCTCCAGCCGGCGATTCTGATTTAAATATTCCGTAGTTTCCTTAAATTACTCCAGGAAAAATTAGGGATAACTCCTATTGCAAGACTACTGATGTCTACTAGATCCACCCATTTCAGTCATGACCTGTAAGTACATAAATACTGTTATGTATTAACTAGCTTAGCGCCCGTTGCTTCGCTCACGTAGACTGTACGGCCTACACAGATTTTTCTGTTTTTCTTTCATTAAATTTTTATGTTGTTCTCAAATTGCAACATTTTCTAAATGTTTCAAGTAACGCCGCAGAAGTATGACCTTTTCCGAATGTACTTATGACGAAACAGTGTTTCTGGTAGCTGCAGTTCATTAATCATACATTTTCGTTCTTGTGTTGATATTTCCACTGAAACTAGAAACTTCCATCCACTAACACATATTATTTTACATTTAACCGAGAACAGAAATACCAATTTTCATACATTTAAATTTAATTTTTTTTAACATAACAAAATATTTTCTAAGAAAATTTCAACCCTGTTTCACTCCTTTAGGGGCTGAATTCCCAAAAGCAGTGGAACACGTTTTATTTTATTTCTAACAGAGAAGTGAAATGAAAATTGTCATAGATTTATCTTTGGAAACGCTTTCATAATGAAAAATTTCATAAATCTTTTCATCCACAATTTTACTTAGTGAGGGGATTGAAACACTGAAACCCGTACTTTCCAAACTTCTAACCGAGAACGCAAACACCAGTTTTCATAGACGTAGCTTTAAAATTCTTTGTAACTCTTTAATAACATTTGTTTATCAAACGAACTTTCATCCACTACTCTACTCCCTTAGTGATTGAATTTTCAAAAATACTACACGTATTTTTTTCCCAACGGATAAACCAAATAATGGTTTTCGTAGTTCTAGCTTCAAGATTGCCTTAATAGCGATATATTTTCCAAAAGCTTTTCACCCCCTATTTCACACTCTTGGGAGTGGAATTTCGAACAATCTCTTGTTAAACGATGCCATACACTCTCCAAATTATACGTTTTTGTCCTTAGCAGTCTGAGCTGAGCGATGAAGAATCAATCAATCAGGAATCAGTGAATCAGTCTGGCCCTATTTCACCTCCTCAGGGATTTCAAAAACAGTGAAATGGGAATTTTCTTCATTTCTAATACATACATATTGGCATAGATTTAGCTTCAAACATGCTTTAGTAATGAAATATTTTAATAGAAACATTCATCCCCTATTTCATCCACACCGGGGTTTAATTTCCACAAACAATGAAACATGTATTTTTTTATTTCTAACCTAGAAGCAAAATACAGATTTTCATACATTTACCTTTAAAAATGCTTTCATAATAAAATATTTTCGTAGAACAATTTGATGCTCTTAGGGGCTGAATTTCCAAAAACACTGAAAACTGTTTCTTTTTATTTGTAATGGAGAAGCAAATACCAATTTTCATAGATGTAGCTTTAAAAATACTTTAGTGATTCTTTAATAAAGATTTATTTTCAAAAAATTTTCACCCACTATTTCACCGCATAGGGGTTATATTTCCTAAAATGCTGAAACAGGTGCTCCTTAATTTCTGAGCGAAGAACCAAATAGCAGCTTTCGTTGATCTAGCTTCAAAATTGCTTTAACATCGACATATTTTCAAAAACCTTTCATTCCCTGTTTCACCCCGTTAAGGGAGTAATTTAGAAAAAATACTTTTTATGGCTCTGAGCACTACGGGACTTGACATCTGAGGTAATCATTCCCCTAGAACTTAGAACTACTTAAACCTAACTAACCTAAGGACATCACACACATCCATGCCCGAGGCAGGATTCGAACCTGCGACCGCAGCGGTCGCGCATTTCCAGACTGAAGCACCTAGAGACGCTCGGCCACCCCGGCCGACGAAAATACTTCTTAACTGACGCCTAAACTATAAGATCAACACCCTGTGTTAATTTCAAGTTTCTATCGTTAGATGGTTTGATCTTGCCGATGGTGAGTCAATGAGTCAGTCGGTACATTGCCTTAGTGATTAGTTTCTTCATTCTTAAACTTTAATACCACAGAATATCCAATATCGTTATAAAAATGATCGACGGATGAATAAAACTACTGCTATTAATACTATAACTTGAGAACGGGTAAAGAGCTTGTTGAAGGAAGCGTAGTGGATCCGTGAAAAAATCTGACACCAACGACCAAAAGAGTTTTGTGCCGATCACGTATCCAGTAGTGTTCCTGCTCAGACACTTCAGGAAATGGACAAAACCGCAGTCGCCCTCATGTAGCATCAGGTGGCTCGGTTATATTTAGTTCCTATTCGGGACCTCACACAGCGGACACGTGTGCAGCCTTGAATGACTTCCTAGGACGTTCCCCTCCGTAGCACGGAAATTAATTTATTTTGAAACTTTTAAATTTAATTAGTGTCTCGTGTTTAATTACGAAATCCGGCGACGAGATCCGGAAACTGTGAAGTCGAGCGCTGTGAAAAAGTTGTAGGTCCACAGTGTCAGAAACGGCTTCCGAACGACACGCACGCTGGAGAGATGAAAAGCAGAAAAAGCACTGACGTTTCACGTGACATTAGCGCTAGTGACAGCTAGATTAATGCATTCCCCGAGGGTTTGCACACGTAAATTACTCGATGTGTCCGTGGGGAAGAGAAATTACCTTTCGAGTCTTTGGCGCTGCAAATTACTGGGCGAAGAGAGCGCCTGCTTTGTGCTGGCAGTCGCAGCTGACCCGTCAGCCGGTTGGCTCGACGCGTCGCAGATCACACGTCCAAACACGAGCGGCAGCTGCCTGCTTCTCGGGCAAGGACATTTTTGTGATATTGTGTTGTGATGGACTCACAGAACGTCGTCAAACGTCGGACGACACATCAAACGAAACAACTGCCTCCTGTACCTGGCGTTCCGTGTCGTCTAAAACCTTGCTACTGGCCACCGCGAAGCTCTGCGCTTGAGCCATTTCAGAATAATCGTGTTTTTGAAGATAAATCTTACTAATACTATAAAGCAGGATCTACGACCCGCTTTCTGATTCAAAATTCCAGTTCAGAATGAAAAGCGAAAAATGCATGCCGGTGCCGTAGTTTAACGAAATTTTGTAGTAACGTATTTCATATCGTGTAAGGATTATTTTGACAAACAAAGCGGCATCGATCCTCTTGGGGGTAATTTATGACATTTCCCACGGAAAAACTGCTCTACTTCCTTTTGGCATCCGGAAGATGTTCCATCTTCTCGATTTTTGTCTGAGGGCTGCAAATGGACGTTAACAACCAAATCCAACGCTTTCCAAGCTCATAAAGCAGTTCGGTCCCCTCAGAAGTATCTGGACACCTATTAAGTGGTACTAATATGGGGTGTGCAGATAAATCGCCTTTATTACGGCTTGAAATCTACTGAGGACACTTTAAGTGACGTGTCTGAATGTGGAGGAATTGCAGCCCATTCTCCCTTAAAAGCGGAAACCAGAGAAATTACTGATGTGGGACTTGGAGCTCTGTATCTACGTCTACAGGGATACTCTACAAATCGTACTTTAGTGGCTGGCAAGGGTTCATCAAACAAACTTCACAATAATTCTCTATTCTTCCCATCTAGAACCACGCACAGAAGAAACGAATACCTATATATTTCCGCGCGAGCTCTGATTTCCCTTATTTTATTATGATGGTCGTTTCTCCCTATGTAGGTCGCCGTCAACGAAATATTTTCGCATTCGGAGAATGAATTTTGTGACTGAAATTTCGTGAGAAGTTTCCGTCGCAATAGAAACTCCTTTGTTTTAATCATGTCCCCCCCCCCCCCAAATCCTGTATCATGTCAGTGACACTCTCCCCTATTTCTGGATGATAGAAATGTGCTGCTCTTCTTTGAATTTTCTCGATGTACTCCGTTAATCCTGTCTGGTAAGGATCCACGCATCAGTACTAAAAAGAGTAAGGACAAGCGTAGTGTAGGCAATCTCCTTTGTAGATCGGTTGCATCTTCTAAGTGTTCTGCCAATAAAAAGCAATCTTTGGTTCGTCTTCCCCACAATATTTTCTTTGAGTTCTTTCCAATTTAAGTTGTTCAGAATTATAGCTCCTAGGTATTTAGTTGAATTTACGGGCTTTGCATTTGACTCACTTTTTGTTTAACTGATTCCTTTGAGCACTCATGTAGATGACCTCACATTTTTCATTATTTACGATTACTTGTCAATTTTCGCACCATACAGATATCTTTTCTAAATCGTTCCGCAAATTTGTTTTGCTCTTATGATGACATTACTAGACGATAGACAAGAGCATCATCTGCAAACAACCTAAGACGGCTGCTCAGATCGTCTCCTGAATCGTTTATAGTAAGGAACAGCAGAGGGCCTATAACACTACCATGGGGAACTCCATAAATCACTTGTTTTACTCGATGACTCTCCGTCACTTACTACGAACTGTCACCTCTCTGTCAGGAAATCACGATTCCAGAAATAGGACTCGAACAAAGTCGACGTTTTAACGTAACTCAAGGTGTTCGATTGGTTTTAAGGACTCGGGGCTAGCCAGTCATTTCAAAAATGTTATTCTTCACAAATCATTCTCTCACAGATGCTACCTAATGACAGGACAACCTGCCATGCTGATACAAACGGTCAACGTTTCCGAATTATTCCTCTACAGCATGCAGTACACAATGGTTTACTATGAGGCATGCCCAGAAAGTAGTGTACCGTGTGGATCACCTCAACATTGCCCGTAATATGTCTCCCACGAATGTTTTCCTTCAATGGCCCACGAACGGCATCCTTTAATGGCCCAAACAAGTGGAAGTCCGAGGGAACTAGGTCAGGGCTTTAGGGTGAATGGGGCAACACTATCCACTGCGTTCAGCAGTCCTCAGACTTCTGTGGGGCCGAGCGTTATCGTGTTGCAGCAAAACATCTCCTGGGCTGCAGTGGCGCCGAAGTCGCCGGAAGCGCATCAAAAAAATGGTTCAAATGGCTCTGAGCACTATGGGACTCAACTGCTGAGGTCATTAGTCCCCTAGAACTTAGAACTAGTTAAACCTAACTAACCTAAGGACATCACAAACATCCATGCCCGAGGCAGGATTCGAACCTGCGACCGTAGCGGTCTTGCGGTTCCAGACTGCAGCGCCTTTAACCGCACGGCCACTTCGGCCGGCCCGGAAGCGCATCTTGAGTTTTGTTAATGCGCTGACGTATGCTTCTGAATTGATGGTAACGCGTCTAGGCATCACATCAATGAGAATCACACCTTCACAGTCCCTGAACACGGTGATCATGATCTTACCGTCGGAAGCAGTTGCCTTGAATTTTTTCTTCTGTGGCGAGTGGGAATGGTGCCATTCCATCGACGGTCGCTTTGTTTCGGGCTCTATACGGTGAACCCAGATTTCATCATCTGTCACAATCCGGGAGAATAAGGCCTCTCCCTCAGCTTCAAAACGTTGCAACAAATGAAGGAAAATGTTTTTTCAGTGAGATTTGTGATCCTACGTTAGACACCGCTGGACCCATCTTACACACACTTTTGAATATCCAAGAGTGCAGATAATTGCATTCACACTTCCTTCGCTGATTGACAGATGCAGCGCCAACTGCCGAGTCGTAATGCTTCTGTCTTCGCGAATGACATCAGCTCGCTGCAACATGTCTGGTGTGACAGCCGTAGATGATCCCCCCTACCGCTGCAAATCGCGGAGCTCCACCAAACCGCCATCTGATGACCTCACCGTCCGTGCCCAGCGACTAACTGTACTTCTGTCGACAGCAGATGCTCCATAGACTTTGCACAAGCGTTTGTGAGTATCTTTCTCTGCAAAGAGAAATTCAGTGACGGCACGTTGCTTGTAATGTACATCATCTAAGACGCCATTTTGAAACTGTCCTGCAGTTACACTATATGTCTGAAGTGACGGAAATTTGGCAGTCTCACTTACGACACTTCAAATAATACATATGTAACGTTTCGCATTCATAGCATTGTTTTCGGCATTCGTAGCATTGCTAATCCTAGCTTGTAATCCTCCTATACTGACATCGACGTAAATTTAAACAATGAGCTTTCTTTTTCACTTAAAACTTCCGGGCTGATAGGCCGTGGTCGAAGTATAAAACTGCGGCCGCTTTACCTCCGAGGATGTCTCCCGCAGTCGGAGACGAAACGTCAGACAGTTTAATACTTCGACCACGGCCTATCAGCCCGGATGTTATAAGTGAAAACAATCCCGGCCGTGAAAGTTTACATTGTATGATCAATGAGCTTCCTTCCTTCCTTCCTTTGTGGTAGGAAGAATTCAGGTGGTGCATTTGCACGGCCAGTTTCAACTCGTTAGGCCTGCAAGAGGCTTAACAAAAAAATGGCTTTGAGCACTATGGGACTTAACATCTTGGGTCATCAGTTCCCTAGAACTTAGAACTGCTTAAACCTAACTAAGGAAATCACACAGATCCATGCCCGATGCAGGATTCGAACCTGCGACCGTAGTGGTCGCGCGATTGCAGACTGAAGCGCCTAGAACCCCTCGGCCACACCGGCCGGCGAGGCTTAACAACAGAAGGTGTATTCTGAAGTTATCGTTCCCTCAATGCCAATTGATAATCTGGACAGGTTAATTACTGTCTAAAACTGTCTCCCAACCCCTCTTAATTCGTTTATGCAAATGACAGGCCAACAACATTTCAATTCCCATTCTTTGAATACCTTGTATCTTGAATAGCAAAAGCTTGAAAAAATAACTGTAAATTCTAGTAGAAATTTCACTTTCGTTACCTCCTTGGTTTATGCATACAACGTAGATCGAAATTACCATATGGTAATCAACATCTCAGGGTAGGAGTCACACTAAATTACCATATCGATACGTTATACGTAAGACTGTACTCAGCACCGTTAACATCTCACAAAATACTCACAAAGCTATACACCTGTGAGGAAGGGAGGGGGGATGTTTCATCGACTTTTACTCTCTGTGTTTCTTAACGAGAGGGGTTTAACCGAGGGTGGACGCCTTACCAACGGAGTCTTTAATTTATGTATATTTACATTAGGTTGTCTGCGTACCAATTAGCTTTTGTGAGTGCAGTGTGTAAGCAAAGTCTGATTTGGGCTGTGATATCAATGACATCGATTTCATGGGCAACGGAAACTTCCATTATCATACGAGCTCAAGTATGTGACATGATGCGGGGAGGAATGTTATATGTATCAAGCTAAGTGATCTCATCTGCTTTTATAGTACTCATTACGTCGAGATAACAGTTTAGTTTGTGGGGAGGGGTGAAGCTCGAATCTTTGTGGCTCGTTCATGAAAGATAGTGGTTCTGCGATCACAAATTAAGAGAGTTTATTGCCAGACTATGAGTCACTCCCTCTCAGCAAGCCGCCTATCACTAAGATGGGGCAGCCATCGCACTGTATCATGACGCGGCAGGATGCAGATTGGCAGCACTGTACATTCTAAACCGGCAGTGTAATCTACATTAGCAGTGAACGGCTTCGGCCTAATGAAGGAAGACTAATACACTCCTGGAAATTGAAATAAGAACACCGTGAATTCATTGTCCCAGGAAGGGGAAACTTTATTGACACATTCCTGGGGTCAGATACATCACATGATCACACTGACAGAACCACAGGCACATAGACACAGGCAACAGAGCATGCACAATGTCGGCACTAGTACAGTGTATATCCACCTTTCGCAGCAATGCAGGCTGCTATTCTCCCATGGAGACGATCGTAGAGTTGCTGGATGTAGTCCTGTGGAACGGCTAGCCATGCCATATCCACCTGGCGCCTCAGTTGGACCAGCGTTCGTGCTGGACGTGCAGACCGCGTGAGACGACGCTTCATCCAGTCCCAAACATGCTCAATGGGGGACAGATCCGGAGATCTTGCTGGCCAGGGTAGTTGACTTACACCTTCTAGAGCACGTTGGATGGCACGGGATACATGCGGACGCGCATTGTCCTGTTGGAACAGCAAGTTCCCTTGCCGGTCCAGGAATGGTAGAACGATGGGTTCGATGACGGTTTGGATGTACCGTGCACTATTCAGTGTCCCCTCGACGATCACCAGTGGTGTACGGCCAGTGTAGGAGATCGCTCCCCACACCATGATGCCGGGTGTTAGCCCCGTGTGCCTCGGTCGTATGCAGTCCTGATTGTGGCGCTCACCTGCACGGCGCCAAACACGCATACGACCATCATTGGCACCAAGGCAGAAGCGACTCTCATCGCTGAAGACGACACGTCTCCATTCGTCCCTCCATTCACGCCTGTCGCGACACCGCTGGAGGCGGGCTGCACGATGTTGGGGTGTGAGCGGAAGACGGCCTAACGGTGTGCGGGACCGTAGCCCAGCTTCATGGAGACGGTTGCGAATGGTCCTCGCCGATACCCCAGGAGCAACAGTGTCCCTAATTTGCTGGGAAGTGGCGGTGCGGTCCCCTACGGCACTGTCTAGGATCCTACGGTCTTGGCGTGCATCCGTGCGTCGCTGCGGTCCGGTCCCAGGTCGACGGGCACGTGCACCTTCCGCCGACCACTGGCGACAACATCGATGTACTGTGGAGACCTCACGCCCCACGTGTTGAGCAATTCGGCGGTACGTCCACCCGGCCTCCCGCATGCCCACTATACGCCCTCGCTCAAATTCCGTCAACTGCACATACGGTTCACGTCCACGCTGTCGCGGCATGCTACCAGTGTTAAAGACTGCGATGGAGCTCCGTATGCCACGGCAAACTGGCTGACACTGACGGCGGCGGTGCACAAATGCTGCGCAGCTAGCGCCATTCGACGGCCAACACCGCGGTTCCTGGTGTGTCCGCTGTGCCGTGCGTGTGATCATTGCTTGTACAGCCCTCTCGCAGTGTCCGGAGCAAGTATGGTGGGTCTGACACACCGGTGTCAATGTGTTCTTTTTTCCATTTCCAGGAGTGTAGAAGTGTCTAGTTCAGCGAAACACTGGATACCACGACGTAACCATTCAAACTGATCACGGGCTCGCACAATGCACACATGACTCGTGAGACTGCTGCAGTTACCCTCACTAAAGGAGACATGTAACTTGCACGCAATCTCTGATGAACGCAACTTGCCCCTCCTTGTGATGTGTCTCAAAAAGAAGTTGTTCATAGTCGTCAATAAGGTGTCAGAATCATGTATGGTGATAGCGTCAGGAAAGTAACCACTTGTGGATATGCTCCAGGGAATTTGCAAACCGTTGTAGTGAATCACGAACAGGTGTTTCTTATCTACCACTCTCAGGCAATGAGAGATTTGGTGTGATGAAGTATCAATAACGGAATCCCTTGGACATCTGGGACTGTGGATGGAGACGGGTGCCCTCGGTGAAGATAAACGTTGTTGTGAAGTGGGAAGGACACCCTCAATGCACCTTATGTCCCAGTGTCTCGACAAGAAAGTCCTCCGCAACGAAAGCGTACGGTCACTCCCTCCTTGTTCCATCACATGCAACATTTGATAAAACAGACAGAGCTGGCTAAGGTAATTTTTTATCCTTTTTATTCTTCTCCTTTAGCATTCCACTCTTGAAGTAATTAACGACATTAACGGATTTTTCATTTCTGTACACGTGTTATGTTACTATGTACTATGTGTTTCATGGTATAGACCATCCTTTTGCAGGTGCGCTTAAGTGATTTGGTTTGATATATGCCACCTTTGTTAAGGAAAGTTACCAAAGTTTTATTCCTTTTCATATGTCGCAGCTTTTACAATAATAGATTGGTTTACTACATTCCCATTTCTCACGTGCTTTTAGAATATTGGACGTGTCTTTATTACAGAAATGGCCATACGATGAATTTGAATATTCGTAGTGATATTTTAACTGCTTAAATGACTTATTCTCTCTTTGCAGATCCCATTCTTTGTGTATTTATGTCTATTCAATAAGTATCGCGTAGTTAATATGTCAAAATTTTTATCATGATCTCATTACAAGCTGTTTCACGACAGAGTTTTCACAATGCAATTCTTTTCTGTAGTATGAGCAGCAAAACTCTTGTTGAAGTTATAGTTTTCCTCATTTCTACAGAATATGCGCACTCATGAATTTTGCTAGATCGATACTTACATTTACTGCTTCATTGTGTACACTACTAAAAATAAGTTCACGTTACAGCAAAGAATATTTTCAAACTTGGCTCGTTTTGTGTCATGTTCAAATTATATGTTCTAAAAGAGATACAGATTTAGATTAACAAAATTAATAGAAATATTCAGTCGTAAATGCCAACTGTTCCATTAGGAAAGTGATGAGCTCAAAAAACATATACAATTTAGTGCAAGAGAGAAATGAATGATGCAAGAAAAAGAAATACAAAAGGCAACTGCAAATTGTTCTTTGAGAATTATTTAGCACTGTAAATTATGTCAAGCTCTTGAACAGATTTTCGAGAGCTTGACATAAGCTCACTTTAGAAATTTATTTGTACACTTAATTACAGCCCAGCAGGTTCATAATAGCCCGCAAGTGACCATTATTTTGACTTACGTAATTTGATCTCAGGGCAGGTTCCTCGTTTATCGTCCTAGTTTAGTTTCATCTAGAAAAATCGATAACTATCTTTCAAATTGTAATCTCTTCCACCAAGACTAAACTGTTCCATTGCTGTTGGTTCACATGGCTCTGAGCACTATGGGACTCAACATCTGTGGTCATAAGTCCCCTAGAACTGAGAACTACTTAAACCTAATTAACCTAAGGACATCACACACATCCATGCCCGAGGCAGGATTCGAACCTGCGACCGTAGCAGTCGCGCGGTTCCTGACTGAGCGCCTAGAACCGCTAGACCACTCTCAAGTAGGAAAATGATGACGTTTGCTAGCTGAAAGTAGTCGCCTCTTTTACCCAGCTGCTAATAGACGACAACGCCAGGTAATTGTAAGTCGCATGAAAATCAAGTCCTTTTTTTTACGTTTCTGTATCGGCTTTTTGAAAAGTGTTACAACATCATTCTCGCAAAAAAAAAAATGTCATCTCCAAACAGTAGATGCATATACACTCCTGGAAATGGAAAAAAGAACACATTGACACCGGTGTGTCAGACCCACCATACTTGCTCCGGACACTGCGAGAGGGCTGTACAAGCAATGATCACACGCACGGCACAGCGGACACACCAGGAACCGCGGTGTTGGCCGTCGAATGGCGCTAGCTGCGCAGCATTTGTGCACCGCCGCCGTCAGTGTCAGCCAGTTTGCCGTGGCATACGGAGCTCCATCGCAGTCTTTAACACTGGTAGCATGCCGCGACAGCGTGGACGTGAACCGTATGTGCAGTTGACGGAATTTGAGCGAGGGCGTATAGTGGGCATGCGGGAGGCCGGGTGGACGTACCGCCGAATTGCTCAACACGTGGGGCGGGAGGTCTCCACAGTACATCGATGTTGTCGCCAGTGGTCGGCGGAAGGTGCACGTGCCCGTCGACCTGGGACCGGACCGCAGCGACGCACGGATGCACGCCAAGACCGTAGGATCCTAGACAGTGCCGTAGGGGACCGCACCGCCACTTCCCAGCAAATTAGGGACACTGTTGCTCCTGGGGTATCGGCGAGGACCATTCGCAACCGTCTCCATGAAGCTGGGCTACGGTCCCGCACACCGTTAGGCCGTCTTCCGCTCACGCCCCAACATCGTGCAGCCCGCCTCCAGTGGTGTCGCGACAGGCGTGAATGGAGGGACGAATGGAGACGTGTCGTCTTCAGCGATGAGAGTCGCTTCTGCCTTGGTGCCAATGATGGTCGTATGCGTGTTTGGCGCCGTGCAGGTGAGCGCCACAATCAGGACTGCATACGACCGAGGCACACAGGGCCAACACCCGGCATCATGGTGTGGGGAGCGATCTCCTACACTGGCCGTACACCACTGGTGATCGTCGAGGGGACACTGAATAGTGCACGGTACATCCAAACCGTCATCGAACCCATCGTTCTACCATTCCTAGACCGGCAAGGGAACATGCTGTTCCAACAGGACAATGCACGTCCGCATGTATCCCGTGCCACCCAACGTGCTCTAGAAGGTGAAAGTCAACTACCCTGGCCAGCAAGATCTCCGGATCTGTCCCCCATTGAGCATGTTTGGGACTGGATGAAGCGTCGTCTCACGCGGTCTGCACGTCCAGCACGAACGCTGGTCCAACTGAGGCGCCAGGTGGAAATGGCATGGCAAGCCGTTCCACAGGACTACATCCAGCATCTCTACGATCGTCTCCATGGGAGAATAGCAGCCTGCATTGCTGCGAAAGGTGGATATACACTGTACTAGTGCCGACCTTGTGCATGCTCTGTTGCCTGTGTCTATGTGCCTGTGGTTCTGTCAGTGTGATCATGTGATGTATCTGACCCCAGGAATGTGTCAATAAAGTTTCCCCTTCCTGGGACAATGAATTCACGGTGTTCTTATTTCAATTTCCAGGAGTGTATTACTCGTACTTACCTCAATTATTTTTCAGTGGTGAGTTTCCATAAATGATATTATTACATCTTCTTCGTAAACTGCTTAGCCCACGCTACAGAATTCATAAACTCGGCCGACAACTGTACTTGTACTTCATACTCGGTTTGTGATGCGATTCCACTGGTCATGGAACAGAAGGAAACACAGCACATTAAAGGCACTGCGTGATCACAAAGACACTTCCTACATATGTTTGTAGCAGGTGGGCATTTTTATTGTCACATTGCTTTATCAAGTGCACTGGTGAGCAAAGGTTAAGGATGAAAGCAACTGTGGCAGGATATGTCACTGGAGAGTCACGGCTCGATGAAACTTGGACCATACAGGGAAAGAGCTGTTACAGTATGGTACAGAAGGTAACTGAAAGAAATAAGCAATGAAGAAGACAGAAATGACACTTTTATTCCGGGGCAACAGGTAAACGAAGTCACAGCGATATATGATGCAAGTTATCCCCTCCAACGTGCTCCAGCCTGGCTACAAGTTTGGTAAGGATTTCTTGTGGTAGGGCGTTCCATTCCCGCACTGGCTCGGTCGAAAACAACTAGGTGGTGGTTGGGGTATGTGGACGTGCTGCAATACGTATCCCACACGTATCCGACACATGTTAGATCTATTCTGTGAATGATCTCGTTGGTCTGTACTTCGTCTGCCGTGGCGTCCAGCACGACTACGAGATGTCTGGAAACATGCTTGAGTCATTCATATCCAATGAGTAGTTAATGTGTTATGGTACTTTATCCATCTCGTCCTTAACTTCTGCAGAAAAGCGTATTTTACTGACTGCTATATTAACTGATTACAGCTAAGGCGCATTGGCAGCCCGGCCCGCCGTTGAACTGTGGACTGTGGACTGTGGAAGGCGTGCGATCTACCTGAGTTTGACAGAGGGTAGATTGTAAAGGCCGAGAGGCTCTTCACGAGCATGCCGGAAACTCCACGACTTACCGCGTGTTCGAGAATTGCTGTAGTGAGTGACTTCAAGTCGTGGCGAAACCAAGGTGAAACCACGTCCCGATATCGCGGTGTTGGGCGGCCACCCCTCAGTACAGATGTCGGACGTCGCAGGCTAGGCAGACTGGTAAAATAGGACAGGCGGTGAACTGTGGCAGAATTAACATCGGACCTTGATGCTGGGCAGAGTACAAGTGTATCTGAACACACAGTGCACCGAACATTCCTACGATGCCCCCCCCCCCCCCCCCCCCCCGCAACCACGACCTACGTATGTGCCGTTGTTAACACGACGACTTCAGGAACCACGAATGAAATGAGGACGTGGCCTTCAGCAATGGACGTTGGCGTAGGGGTAGAGCGTTGCACGGTCTATTGAATCCCGAATCCGTAATCTTCCAGGGGAACAGCTACTTGACATCTGTCCTGTGGGATGGAGACATCTATGCTCCCAGTGCAGCTCGTGCAAGGCACCATGACGGCCGAGGAGTATCGTACACTGGTTGCATGCCACGTACAGCCCTTCGTGAAGATCATGTTTCCCGAGGGCAGTGGCATTATTCAGTAAGATAATGCACCATGTCACATGGCCAGGACTATTTTGGAGTGGTTCGAAGAACACAGAGGCGAGTTCCAGTTGATGTGCTGGCCACCCAACTTGCCAGATCCGAACCCGATCGAACACATTGAAAGGTGGCTACACTGAGCCACAGCGCCAGAGATTGCGCCAAAGAGTATTATTCAGCCGCCTCCACTGGCAGTTCTTGTCGAGAAGTCGTGGTGGAGAGTGCTATTGAGATGTAGCAGTGGTGAGTCGTTGCTGAGAAGTTCCCATGGAGAGTGCTTGTTCAGATGTTGTTATATTGCTTTGATGGGCTAGACACCAGATACTGTTGGATTGGGGATGCTGTAATGATTAGAGTGTGCTTTTCGTCAATATATATGAAGGTAAAAAAATTCCTTTTTTTGTATTATTTCAATGTCTTAAACAATAATGCCTATTGGTTACAGGTTCAGTCAACAAAGCATCTGGCTCGTGTTCTTGTAATAGACTGTATTTCTGGTTTCTATGTGCAATCATAGTATTTCTGTTTTTTTTTCCTTCATATATACTGACGAAAAGCACGTTACAGCATCCCTAATCCAACAACATCTGGTGTCTAGCCCATACAATACTACAAGTTCTGAACAAGCACTCTCCATGGGTTCTCAACAACGACTCACCACTGCTACATCTCAACAAGCACTCTCCACCACCACTTCTCGACAAGAACTGCCAGTGGAAGCGGCTGAATAATACTCTCTGGCGGAATCTCTGGCGCTGTGGCTCAGTGTAGCCACCTTTCAACATATGAGACGTGATTCAATGTGGCATCCGAGTTCATCTCCCCCCTTCCCAGAGTTTACGGGAATTGGGGACTTGTATGTACAAATGCCTTGCCAGCTTTCTCCAGCGACCTACCAAGGCCTCATTGCTTCCATGCCATAACGCGTTGCCTCTGTTATCTGTGGCAAAGGTGGCCATACCAGCTATCAGATAGGTGGTCATAATGTTCTGACTGATCAGTGCATGCAGGATGAATAAAATCTGCTAATTCGCACTTCTTGAGGTACACCGGTCTTTTACCCGCGCCGCCGCCCTTCTGACAGGTTCTGGTTCTTACCCCCATAGCGATTCTGTGTGCAAAATTCGGTTGAAATCGAAGCAATGGTTAGGAGGATATGTGCAACCTAGGTATGTACACTACTGGCCATTAAAATTGCTACACCACGAAGATGTGCTACAGACGCGAAATTTAACCGACAGGAGGAAGATGCTGTGATATGCAAATGATTAGCTTTTCACACAAGGTTGGCGCCGGTGGCGACACCTACAACGCGCTGACATGAGGAAAGTTTCCAACCGATTTCTCATACGCAAACAGCAGTTGACTGGCGTTGCCTGGTGAAACGTTGTTGTGATGCCTCGTGTAAGCAGGAGGGATGCGTACCACCACGTGTCCGACTTTGATAAAGGTCGGATTGTAGCCTATCGCGACTGCGGTTTATCGTATCGCGACATTGCTGCTCGCATTGGTCGAGATCCAATGACTGTTAGCAGAATACGGAATCGGTGGGTTGAAGAGGGCAATATGGAACGCCGTGCTGCATCCCAACGGCCTCGTATCACTAGCAGTCGAGATGACAGGGATCTTATCCGGATGGCTGTAACGGATCGTGCAGCCACGTCTCGATCCCTGAGTCAACGGATGGGGACGTTTGCAAAACAATAACCATCTGCATGAACAGTTCGAAGACGTTTGCAGCAGTATGGACTATCAGCTCGGAGGCCATGGCTGCGGTTACCCTTGACGCTGAATCACAGACCGAGGCGCCTGCGATGGTATACTCAACGACGAACCTGGGTGCACGAATGGCAAAACGTCATCTTTTCGGATGAATCCAGGTTCTGTTTACAGCATCATGATGGTCGCTTCCGTGTTTGACGACATCGCGGTGAAAGCACATTGGAAGCGTGTATTCGTCATCACCATAGTGGCGTATCACCCGGCGTGATGATATGGTTTGCCATTGGTTACACGTCTCGGTCACCTCTTGTTCGCACTGACGGCACTTTGAACAGTGGACGTTACATTTCAGATGTGTTACGACCCGTGGCTCTACCCTTCATTCGATCCCTGCGAAACCCTACATTTCAGCAGGATAATGCACGACCGCATGTTGCAGGTTCTCTACGGGCCTTTCTGGATACAGAAAATGTTCGACTGTTGCCCTGGCCAGCACATTCTCCAGATCTCGCACCAATTGAAAACGTCTGGTCAATGGTGGCCGAGCAACTGGCTCGTCACAATACGCCAGTCACTACTCTTGATGAACTGTGGTGTCGTGTTGAAGCTGCATGAGCAGCTGTACCTGTACACGCCATCCAAGCTCTGTTTGACTCAATGCCCAGGCGTATCAAGGCCGTTATTACTGCCAGAGGTGGTTGTTCTGGGTACTGATTTCTCAGGATCTATGCTCCCAAATTGCGTGAAAATGTAATAACATGTCAGTTCTAGTATAATACATTTGTCCAATGAATACCCGTTTATCATCTGCATTTCTTATTGGTGCAGCAATTTTAATGGCCAGTAGTGTATGGATGCACCGAACGTTTTAGCCGCGCCTTGTGTCTCTCCTACGCTTTGTACTTGCAGGTCGCATAGTTGTCGACTGCACTGCGCAACAGCAGGTGAGTTTCACTTCCACAAGCCTACGTGCTATTGGACACACTGCGGCCTCACCGGACAGGTCACAGGGTTGATTCTTCAGTCCATTCTCCGCTATTCTACCCACAACAAATTCATCTGCCCGTGTCAATAGAAGTGTAAGCCGGGCCCAGTCTGCTCGTTGCTGGTATTACTGGCGCACTACGAGGGATTTACGCCAGCGATTCCGACTAACGAGCTCATTAGTATCCTCCGCGCAGACGGCACACACGAGGTACCGGCAGGCGGCAGCGCCTCTAGCGGCGAAAAGTCCTCCGCATTGGCGGTGGGCTTATGGCGGATTTAACGTGCCGCTGCGGGGAGGGGCGCTCGCTGCGTGTCACATTCTGGTTGGTGCGGGCGCGAGCACACTTCACTGCGTATTTGTTCACGACCACTCTTTCCGTTCGTTCAGCTGTAGCCAAGCACTGTGCCTACAAACGATCAAAACATTTTTAAAGTTCGAAAAATAAAAATTCAGTCGACACTGGTGGGTCATGTGCGAACCCAGAAAGAAAACAGGTTGTAGAATTACAAGAAAATGTGTAATTTTTTAGGTTTCCGTCGTCAAATGTAAAACAAGGGTAAGTTCAAACAAATCAGATGATGCGTAGGTGACGCTCAGTTAGTTCGGTTGGGAAATGAAACGCTAAATGTAGATGCCAATTTTTCTCGAATTATGTAGTAAAATAACTGTCAGAAGGAGAACCATACAGCATATGGAGCGAAAACTGCTAACAACAAGAAAAGATTTCCTGGAAAAGATAAGCATGCTTACACCTTGCATAAAGTTAGATCTTGCGAAATATTTTTTTTTTTCTTAAAGTATGAGTGTATGACGCCATGGCTGAATCAAAATTTCACTTGCTTCTCTACAGTTGCTGTTCTCATTGTGCGTGCAAATGGTCCAACTTTTCTGGACGTATGTCCTTGGAATGTAGCATTATATGCAAGCAGAACGTGAAATAAATAGTAGAGAAATTAGTGAATACAGGCTTTTAAAAGTGGTGCTACTGTAGCACAGTGAACAATGGATGAGTACATTGGAAACTAATTAAAACATAGAAAGGTGATTCGGGGGAAAACAAATTTGTGGTAAAATCTGATTAAAAGAAGTTATAGGTTGATACGACACAGCCTAGGGCTTAAAAAAATTTGGTAATTGAGGGGGACGTACAGTGTAAAAATTGTAAAGGGACACCACATCTTGAACCGGCCTCGGTGGTCGAGAGGTTCTAGGCGCTTCAGTTGCAACCGCGCAACTGCTACGGTCGCAGGTTCGAATCGTGCCTCGGGCATGGATGTGTGTGGTGACCTAAGGTTAGTTAGGTTTAAGTAGTTCTCAGTTCTAGTGGACTGATGACCTCAGATGTTAACTCCCACAGTGCTCAGGTTTCACTTAAATACATTGTTGTTATGTTCTTCACTAAGTAATACAGAAAACTACCTCGTTTCAAGGTTAGCAAAAGACTGAAACACCTCACTAACGGTTGCCAACAATGACGTAAACGTTTCTACATTCTTAGTGAAAAGTGAACAAATTTACTTGTATAAAAATCTTTGCTTCTCTGGATGTTCTGGAAAACTACTGCAGCTACACGTCTGGGACATGTTTTATTAGACTCACCATATCAATAACAACAAAATAAATGGAAATCGTGTTTTATTTTAACCCCATACAATCTTGCGATGGTTCCGTTTTAGCGAAGTTGCTAAATTTCAGGCAAAAACTTTTATTAGCGCCAACTCCGCAACTAAACATTTGCAGACCTATGTTTATGTGAACTTTTTTCTTAGTTTTACTTGTAGAATAACATACTAAAATATTTGTATATATTCGTGAATCACCCTGTATATATATCGGGCCCTTTCGAAACATCACGCTATTATACCACCTGAAGGTTCGTTGCTAAAAGTGAGGTAGTAGTATTAACCATTATGGTGGTGTTTGTTAAAAAAAAAAGTGAAGTTGAGAGACCATTCTGTATCAGTAAGTTCGACTACAGGATTTCAGGAAATAATCAACAACTTCCGATTAAGTGGTGTATCCACATCGAAACAAATGACAACGGTTCTCAGTGCGTTAGGTCTAGTGCTTTGCTGCGGCCCATACTTGGCGAGCTGTAAATTGCACCTTTTGTTTAACGTGTATCGAGAGCCAATGAACCGTTAATTAGATTAATATGTTACCTTTCACATCAGTATCATCATGTTAGCACTCCTCAAATTGGATAAAATACAGTACCACTGCGTCACCGTCGGTGTTTGAGCGATGCCTTCAGTGCTGATCAACACTCTGTTCTCGGAAGCTGCGATAATGCCTCTTCGTATTCGGCGCTAATCCATGGTGCATTAATTTACCTTACGGAGAATCGAAACTCTGGATTTCCTCTCCATTACTCAGAAACTAAGCGACCTATAGGAGGGCCTTCGAAACAGTAATCCATTGTCTCTTAAAGCCAAATGTGGGTCGTTTCACATTAATTGCAATTTACCAGATAACTTTATTATCGCTCACATCACTGAAGTAACCGGTACCTTTTTATCCAGCTGCTCGTCTCTTGCCACCTTCGAAAGTTAAAAATTAACCACATATTACCGACAACAGTGTAGACACAGTGGTCAGACGTGATTAAAATATTCACTAACAGGGCTAATATGACAGATCAGCTTTGTTGTTGTTATTTACAGCTATTCCTCCTCATTTGTTACTTCAATTATGCTTTATCATACGGATAACGTAATAGAGTAACCAAAATTTTTTGAACTGTGTAATATCTATCTGAAGAAAAATGATCATGTTTCCAATATTTCTCACACGATCATGACTGGCATTATAACTATATCAATGTTCTATGACCTAGAGTATTATGGGTTTTACTATATTACTCCAGCTTCCTTTTGTTCCGTTGATCGAACTGTAATTCATCTATGTTCTTCCCGTGCAGATTCGCGCCTTTTTAATTCTTAGGAAATAAATCCATTACACAAATAGTGTTTCAATTCGCTAATGATGTAACTGTTATTCTTTTGTATAAAAATTTAATCTTATCATGTGACGAGAACGTTTTTGCTCTACAATAATCTGCCAGAATTTTTTTCAGAATTGTAACGTGGACTCCATGACGGCAGAAAACATCGATCGATATTGCAGCTCCGTTACTACATGTGTTTCAATTCGAGTTGTACCTTCTCTAATTTGATGTTGTCCATGTAATGGGTCAAAACTAAAAATTCTAATCACTGACGTGAATAAAGCTTGTGTAGATTAACGGCCTCAGACAATACGTGTTTGCAGTTCCTATACTAATATTAAAGCTCGGAGAAGGTAACTATATATATATATATATATATATATATATATATATATATATATATATATATATATATATATATTTGTTGTTGTGGTCTTCAGTCCTGAGACTGGTTTGATGCAGCTCTCCATGCTACTCTATCCTGTGCAAGCTTCTTCATCTCCCAACAAACTGCAGCCTACATCCTTCAGAATCCGCTTTGTGTATTCATCTCTTGGTCTCCCTCTACGGTTATTACCCTCCACGCTGCCCTCCAGTACTAAACTGGTGATCCCTTGATGCCTCAGAACATGTCCTACCAACCGATCCCTTCTTCTAGTCAAGTTGTGCCACAAACTCCTCCAAAATTCTACTCAATACGTCCTTATGTGATCCAACCATCTAATCTTCAGCATTCTGTAGCACCACATTTTAAGAGCTTCTATTCTCTTCTCGTCCAAAACTATTTATCGTCCATGTTTCACTTCCACTCTATACAAATACTTTCAGTAACGACTTCCTTACACTTAAATCTATACTCGACGTTAACAAACTTCTCTTCATCAGAAACGCTTTTCTTGCCATTGCCAGTCAACATTTTATATCCTCCCTACTTAGACCATCAACAGTTAGTTTTCTCCCCAAATAGCATAACTCCTTTACTACTTTAAGTGTCTCATTTCCTAATCTAATTCCCTCAGCATCACCCGACTTAATTCGACTACATTCCATTATCCTCGTTTTGCTTTTGTTGATGTTCATCTTATATCCTCCTTTCAAGACAATGTCCATTCCGTTCAACTGCTCTTCCAAGTCCTTTGCTGTCTCTGACAGAATTACAATGTCATCGGCGAATCTCTAAGCTTTTATTTCTTCTTCCTGGATTTTAATACCTACTCCAAATTTTTCTTTTCTTTCCTCTACTGCTTGCTCAATACACAGATCAAATAACATCGGGGAGAGGCTACAACCCTGTCTCACTCCCTTCCCAACCACTGCTTCCCTTTCATGCCCCTCGACTCTTATAACTGCCATCTGGTTTCTGTACAAATTGTAAATAGCCTTTCGCTCCCTGTATTTTACCCCTGCCACCTTCAGAATTTGAAAGAGAGTATTCCAGTCAACATTGTCAAAAGCTTTCCCTAAGTCTACAAATGCTAGAAACGTAGGTTTGCCTTTCCTTAATCTTTCTTAAGGGGAGTCGTAAGGTCAGTATTGCCTCACGTGTTCCAACATTTCTACGGAATCCAAACTTATCTTCCCCGAGGTCCGCTTCTACCAGTTTTTCCATTTGTCTGTACAGAATTCGTGTTAGTATTTTGCATCGGTGGCTTATTAAACTGATAGTTGGGTAATTTTCACATCTGTCAACACCTGCTTTCTTTGGGATTGGAATTATTATATTCTTCTTGAAGTCTGAGGGAATTTCACCTGTCTCATACATCTTGCTCACCAGATGGTTGAGTTTTGTTAGCCCTGGCTCTTCCAAGGCTATCAGTAGTTCTAATGGAATGTTGTCTACTCCCGGGGCCTTGTTTCGACTTAGGCCTTACAGTGCTCTGTCAAACTCTTTACGCAGTATCATATCTCCCATTTCATCTTCATCTACATCTTCTTCCATTTCCATAATATTGTCCTCAAGTACATCGCCTTTGTATAGACCCTCTATATACTCATTCCACCTTTCTGCTTTCCCTTCTTTGCTTAGAACTCGGTTTCCATGTGAGATCTTGATATTCATACAACTGGTTCTCTTTTCTCCAAAGATCTCTCTAATTTTCCTGTAGGCAGTATCTATCTTACCCCTAGTGAGATAAGCCTCTACATCCTTACATTTGTCCTCTGGCCATCCATGCTTAGCCATTTTGCACTGCCTGTCGATCTCATTTTTGAATCGTTTGTATTCTTTTTTTGCCTGCTTCATTTACTGCGTTACCCAAGGAAAACTCAATGATAGCTCTCTGCTTGGAATGCACCTCTGTTACAGACACCATCCTGAAGGCGATGTATAGCGCCGCCAGCTATCGAGACTTCATGAAACTATAGAGAATGAAGTGAGAAAATTCCCCGATGTCCCACAGTAAATTCCGCACTTTTTAAATCGAAACTGGCCGAGAAAAAATTTGTTGCATTGCCTGTTGAACGCGCCTCGTATCATAGTCGTCAGTCGATCACTCATTCTTTGTGAGATTATCGAAAGGATGAGTCATGTTATGAGAAATCTCAGGACACACGGCAATGATGTGCACAATTTATGGACCGAAATAATTTGCACCACATGTGTGACTGCCATATAACATAACTAAACTAAATTTGAACCATGTAGAGAAAGAACTGCTACAATATGGTACAGTAAGTGATGAATGATATACGCAGTGGGAGGAACAGAAGTAAATTATTTAAAGACAATAATCACGCTGAAGTCAACACCATTCATTGTGGTGCCCTGAACCTTACAGAAGGTGGGACGTGATTCTTTGTAATGTGTGTTGTGGGACGATACCGTGAAAATTATTTGCTAAAGTTGTCCTGTCTTGTTGATTCCACAAATTAATTGTTCAGTAAAGTTGTAACTCGTGAGCTCAGCATAAATAATAAACTGTAAATTAGAAAAGAAGTCCAGGCCCTCGAAATGCATGACTGGATCTTTAATTTTTGGTCAATCCTGGGATCAACCAATGCATCGGTTACATTAAAACTAAAAAAAGAAATTCCATTCATTAAGTTCAAATAAACAAACGCAGGTAAGATCTTGCGCTGAAAAATAGCATTTGCTACTCACAGCGTTTAGATTTTTAAGAAATTTGAGTTTATTCGATTTACTGTAACAGGTTAATAATTCTTCATCATTGAATTAATAAATGTCGCAGCAAGGGCTTAAAGAAAAGTGAAACAGCATCTCACATTTGCTTAACGTTCTGGAAAAATGTTGGAAAATAATCAAAGTTGATTTAGCACAAGTTTAAGTTGTGAACTACGTAAAGTGCAGATCACTCGCAAAAGTAAGAATGGTAAAGTTTCAGAGTTCAGACTAGTTCACCTAACGCAAAATATAAAAAATCCATAAGTTTAAACTCTTTCAGAATAATAGGTAACCTACCACCGCACATATGTACTGTCTCTTCCAGACCTCAATCCCAACTGACTGCGTGTTGGAACCAAACGTGTGGCTTCCGCTATTTAAGCGTTCGCACTGACGTGAGTCAAGCACACACAATTGCGACTGTCCCCACAGAATTAAGAGCTACATAAAATGGTTCAAATGCCTCTGAGCACTATGGGACTTAACATCTGAGATCATCAGTCCCCTAGACTTAGAACTCCTTAAATCGAATTAACCTAAAGACATCACACACATCCATGCCCGAGCCAGGATTCAGACCTCGGCAGAATGACACATGATGCGAAAGTTACTTTTATCCCCATGGTTTGCGCACCAGTATGCTTCCTGCAGAGAGAATCGACTAGGCGCTATCTGCTGCAGGATCAACAGCTCCTAGTTTGTCTATTCCGAGGTAAAAAGATAAACGAAAAGAAGGAACTCTTCGATTTTCTTTACATGGTACTAATAATCCTGAAAAATTCTCTTTTCCAGTTAGCTTTCGATCAGCATTGAACAACAGAGCCACTCCTTCATAGAAAATGTACATTACTTTCTTGTGATGTTCCTAGCGTCAGATATTCTATACCTCTTAAATCCTGATTGTCGAGTACCATACCGAGCGCCATATTTCCACATGTGTTTGAAGATTAGTGATGGTCATTATGTGGATCTCCTACAATAGAAATACAGCACGCATTTCAGCTATACATTTCTTAACTACTGAATTGAATACGTGGTCTCCTCATCAAATTACATCAAAACTGGATGAATTTTCGTTGACAATAAACAGACCAAAACAAAGAATTTTATAACGGTCGAGTAATTCAGAGGAGAGCTGTTTCACTGTTCATGCTAACACCTGACTGCGTTATGGGCTAATGTAACAACATAACAACATTTCATTCGTGTACTAGATCGAAATATTTTTATTTCTCCCAATAGGTGAGACTTAGAAAATGAGTTTTGGCTGAAAACCAGAGCATCGCAGGTCTTCGTAGGCGGTTGCAGAACGTCTGAGAAGATCTGGCAGTGAACAAAAGCACGGCGAGTCGTAGGGAGAGGCGTCTGCCATCATCGCAGCAAGATCTCGCAAACGTGTCTGATCTCTCTCGTGCCGGACGGCCGCACACAGCTGTGTCTCCTGCAACGTTCTAACGAGCGGAGACTCGCATTCGAGGTGATTGACGAATTATAATCAAACACCTCGCTGCACAATTGGACGTTTCTGTTGTGGAACTGACACAGTCGTCCACCATTTGGAGTAGTCAAAGGTGTGGGTCAGCTGAGTTTCTCCTCGCCTAACAGAGCAAAGCAGAAAAATCTGTGCAGATTTGCCTGTTCTTTACGAGGCTCATAATGACAATTTTTGTCGAAAGTCGTCACAGGCGACGAAACACGTGTTCGGTGCTTCGAACCAGAAACAAAACTGCAATATATGGAATGGCGCCACACCACCTTTCCTCCAAAGAAAAAGTGCAAAGACGCACCCTTAGCCAGTAAAGTTATAGTGACTGTCTTCTGGGCCTCTGAGGGGGTTATTCTGTTTCATGTTCTCTCTCATGGTGCTACGATCTGTTCTAAAATATACTGTGCTAACCTCAGCAAACTGCAGAAACGACTTCGTCGTCTTCGTTGCCACAAAAATGCGAAAGAACTTCTTCTCCTTAACAACTCAAGGTGTCACACAAGTCTGACCGCGCGGGGTGGCCGTGCGGTTTGACGCGCTATGTCACGGATTGCGTGGCCCTCTAGCCGGAGGTTAGAGTCCTCCCTCGGGCATGAGCGTGTGTGTCGTTCTTCGCATAAGTTAGTTTAAGTAGTGTGTAAGTCTATGGACCGATGACCTCAGCACTTTGGTCCCTTAGGAATTCACACACATTTGAACACTCTCACAGAAGTCTGTATACCAGAGACGAGCTCACAGAACTTCATTGGACTTCTCTTCTTCATCCACCCTTACAGTCAGGATTTCACACCTCCCGACTTCCGTCTCTTCGGCCCAATGGAGGATGCACTCCGGGGATGCAGAACGTGGATGATTTGGAGGTCATTGATGCGCCAAGACGTTGGCTCCTACGTCGACCCGTAGAGTGGCAAACTGCCCCTCGCAGTGAGGTGGCTAACGGCAGTAGCACTGAGCGAAAATTATGTATAAAAACAGGGTTTTACAGATAAAAGGGTGGGGAATAATATGGAGTATTTGAACTCTGAATAAAACCAACCTGCTTTCAGAAAAAAAAAGTGTTGCGCTACTTACTGAACACCCCTAGTTCAGGTAATGTGTAAGGTCGAAGAACATTATTAAGGAACACAATCAGAAATAAGGAATGCAAAAAGAAATTGCAGGCTGTATAGAAGTTGTGAACCCAACCCAATTTGAAGCACAAATTAGAAAAAAAGGTGCAGAAAGTATTAGCCTTTAGTGAGATCGTTGATGCAGTCCTACAACATTGCCGAGTGTGTCAGGAAGGACTTCTTGGACTTGTCTTAATGGTTGACGGGCTCAGTCGTCGGAAGACTACCACAGGCGACGTCATCAAGTGGAGACGCGCACCAGAGATGGTTGCGTCTGGCGTTGTCCAAGAGCGAAGGGCATCTCGGTGTAAAGCACATCGGACAAAAAATTAGTCTCTACGGAGGAGACATCACACCAACACGTTTTACACTGCCAAGATTCGGCAAAGAAGACATTTCGCAAATTTCTTCACGAAGTCCGTACCAAATTGAAACCACCGCGTAAAGCTACCAAAATATGGGGATATTGATTGGTTCATTACATCTGCCAAATGTCTCACACGTTTTATATGGGATTAGCATCGTGTGATCTAGCTGGCCAGTCGATGTGTAGTAAGATGCCTAAGTATTCATCAAACAAGTGACGTATGTGCACAGACAAACTGCATATGTGTTGAAGTCTGGATGTGTTTCACTGGCGTAAGACTGGTCACAAATCACTTTCTAACACTGAGTAGCTACTAAGGTTTACACTCACTATACATTGTTTTATCTGTAAATGGAAAGCACAGAACTGTGGACATTTTACAATAAGCCGAGAATCGGGTAAAGAAATAAAGTACACGGTCCAGTCACATTAACGTGACTACGAGTACAACCTCTCTTCGACGTCAACGCGCAATAATAGCTCGCAGGCATCTGGTGGTTAAAGTGTATTCTGCACGGCAAAATGTAGATTTCCAAAACCGGCGCCGAACTAACTGTCACAGCACGGGCCATATATGTCAGGGGTGTACGACTGATACGGATACGTGAACGGGGGAATAGACATTCAACTGTTGACCTGACCGCCCAGATGTCTCCTCAAAAACTGTTCAGTGGACGTTGCTGCGTATGGGCCTTCACAGATGTGGCTGGTTGTTGCAGCCATGCAGAATGCTGTCCATCGGTGCCGGAGGATAGTTTTTGCACTGAGTGGCAACGTCTGGCTTTTCCAGATGTATCACGTTTAATGCTCCACTAGACATGTGTTCGCGTACTGAGTGAAACGTCTGAAAGCGAGCGAGGAGGGAGCGTTATGGTCTGGGAAATGTTTTCGTGGCATTCCGTGGATTATCTCGTCGTTCTGGAAGGCAAAATAGATCAACATAAGAAAACATACATCACGCCTAAAGCAGTTAGCCACGATGGCGCCTCCCAGCGGGACAACGTACGTTTCACACAGCTTGCAGCTCACGTGGTTCGAAGAACACCGGGATGAGTTTACCGTACTCCCTTAGCCACCAAACTCTTCGGATTTAAACCCAATCGAGAATATGTTGGACACCTCGAACGGGCTGTCTGTGCCATGGATACTCAACCGAGAAACCTAGTTCACTGGCCACGGCGGTGGAGTTATCATAGCTCTACATATCTGATGGTACCTTCCAGAACCTCACCGACTCTCTTCCTGCTCGTCTCGCAGAGATCCACGCTCCAAAAAATAGTTCTTCAGGCTTCAGACAGGTGTTCACATTAATATGAGTGAATAGCGTAATGGTGCTATACACTCTCAATTTTGTGCTTTTAATTTATAATGATAAAGCTGTTCCACCAAGAAGAGCTAGAAGAATGAAGTACCGTTGTATTATATACCAATATATTTTTGCTGAAGTATAGAGCTGGTGAGGTAGGTTTTCAAAACCAAGTGCCCAAGAAGATTTTTACTGGTTTTCATGTGTTTTTGGCTCTTCCACCTTTATCTAATAACGATATTACAGTGAGAACTTGGCGTAAATATATTCCATGCAATCATACAGCGAGACCTTCAGAGGTGGTGCTACAGATTGCTGTACACACTGGTACCTCTAATACGCAGTAGCACGTCCTCTTGAATTGATGCTTACCTGCATTCTTCGTGGCATACTATCCACAAGTTCATCAAGTCACTGTTGGTCGAGATTGTCGCACTCCTCAACGGCGATTCGGCATATAACCCTCAGACTGGATGGTAGGTCACGTCGTCCATAAACAGCCCTTTTCAATCTATTCCAGGCCTGTTCGATAGGATTCTTACTGGTCCCTCTAGTCGAGCTATGTCGTTATCCTGAAGGAAGTCATTCACAAGATGGGCACGATGGGGGCGCGAATCGTCGTCCATGAAGACGAATGCCTCGGCAGTACGCTGACGATGTGGTTGCACTATCGGTCGGAGAATGACATTCACGTATCGTACAGCCGTTACGGCGCCTTCCATGACCACCAGCGGCTTACGTCGGCCCCACATAATGCCACCCCAAAACAGCAGGGAACCTCCACCTTGCTGCACTCGCTGGACAGTGTGTCTAAGGGGTTCAGCCTGACCGGGTTGCCTCCAAACACGTCTCCGACGATTGTCTGGTTGAAGGCATATGCGACATTCATCGGTGAAGAGAACATGATGCCAATCTTGAGCGGTCCATTGGGCATGTTGTTGGGCCCATCTGTACCAGAGTGCATGGTGTCGTGGTTGCAAAGATGGACCTCGCCATGGACGTTGGGAGTAAAGTTGCGCGTCATGCAGCCTACTGCGCATGGTTTGTGTGGTAACACGAGGTTCTGTGGCTGCACGAAAAGCATTATTCAATATGGTGGCGTTGCTGTCACGGTTCCTCCGAGCCATAATCCGTAGGGAGAGGTCAACCACTACATTAGTAGCCCTTGGGCAGCCTGAGCGAGGCATGTCATCGACAGTTCCTGTCTCTCTCTATCTTATCCATGTCCGAACAACACCGCTTTGGTTCACTCCGATACACCTGGACACTTCCCTTGTAAAGAGCCCTTCCTGCCCCAAAGTAACAATGCGGACGTGTTCGTACCACGGTATTGACCGTCTAGGCATGGTCGAATTAGAGACAACACGTGCCGTGTATCTCTTTCCTGGTGAAATGACGAACTGGTCGGCTGTCTGACCCCCTCCGTCTCACATGCGCTGCTCATGCATGGTTGTTTACATCTTTGGGCGGATTTAGTGACATCTCTGAACAGTCAAAGGGTCTGTGTCTCCGATACAATATCCACAGTCAGCGTCTATCTTCGCGAGTTCTGGGAACATGGCTGATGCAAAACCTTTTTTGATGTGTTAATATGTACATGGTGAGTCACGAAGACATGCAAATATTTTAATTTGTTATTCTACAAGTAAAACTAAAGAAAAAGTTCATATAAACATAGGTCCGCAAATGTTTAGTTACGGTGGAACGGCCAATAAAACATGTACCTGCAGTAGTTTTGCAGGACATCCTGGGAAGCAAAGACGTAATTTCGTAAAATTTTAATTTTGGGGACTACTTGGCCCAGTGTGATTTTTAAATTCCAGTCAATGGCACAAAGTTTTCAACAGATTTTGTAGAGAATTTAATTTTTTTTAAATGATGGTAATAACGTTAATTGAAACTTGTTTGAATGTGTCACATAATCTGCTTTTATTGGCTCTGAGCACTATAGGACTTAACTTCTGAGGTCATCAGTCCCCTAGAACTTAGAACTACTTAAACCTAACTAACCTAAGGACATCACACACATCCATGCCCGAGGCAGGATTCGAACCTGCGACCGTAGCGGTCACGCGGTTCCAGACTGAAGCGCCTAGAACCACACGGCCACACCGGCCGGCCCTGCTTTTATTAATACCATAGCACACGTGAATTATGTTAAACCGGAAAAAACAAAGCTCAGTGTTAAGGAAGTTGTACAGTGTACATACAATTTCACAATATATTCACAATAAATGTTCAAAAATGTCTCCACCGATTTAGTGCATTTAGCTGCACTTGTATGAACAGATTTTGCTGCACGTTTCAGTTTCACAGGATTGTTCTTAATTTCGTCTATTGCATTCATAATGCCAGCAACTAATGCCTCATGTATATTGACTTTGTCTTCATAAACTACGTCTTTCATCCATCCTCATACACAAAAATCCATTGGTGTTAAGTCGGACGATCTGGATGGTCGCAGACGTATAGCACCATGACCAATCCATTTCTGGGGAAAATGTTCATTTAAATGAGTAGTAACGGCGTTGGCGAAATGTGGAGGCGCGTTGTCATGTTGAAAACACATTTGCAATCGCATAGCAAGCGGAAAATTTTCGAACAAGCGGGGCATTTCTTCTTAAAGGAATTGTAAGTACGTCTAGCTAGTTAGACGTCGTGGGATAACGAATGGTCGAATAAAGTGTGTGTTGATTATACCACACCACACATTTATGCTAAATCGCTGATGGAAATTGCGTTGCACTGTTGCACGTGGGTTTTGCTTCAGGCCATACGTGCTCGTTATGTAAATTGTTTACACCATCTCGAGTAAACTGTGTCTCATCAGTAAATAAAATGTACTTGTGTAACTGCCAATTAGTATTTAACCAGTTGCGCAGCTTCAAGCGAAGGGCAGACTCTCCCGGATGTAAATGATGAACTTTTTGTTTATGGTACGTATACAATTTTTTGTACTTCAGTGTACGCCATACCTTAGACTGCGAAATGCCTAATCGTTGAGAGATACGTCGTGTACTGGTACCCGGGTTACAGTGAACAGCATCCATAATATCTTGACTATCGTCTTCACGCATCGAGCGCTAGTACTGATTATGAACGCTAGGTAGAGAACCTGTCTCCCGAAACATTCGAAGTACTCCACTAATGGTTCGTGCATTCATAGTCCTCCGCGCTGGATAACGTATGCGATATTCGTTAACTTCAGCCGTGGCATTACCATCACATTTGCCATAAATAAACATCATATCGGCCTACTCCTCTGTCGTATATTTGAAAGGCATCCCTATTTCATAAATGATCTACAAATTACAACAATTACTATGAAGTATCACTTAAATACACTGTTGTTATTATGTTGTTTCACTAAACAATACAGAAAACTAACTCGTTTCAAGGTTAGGAAAAGACGGAAACAACTCACTAACGGTTGCCAACAATGACATAAACGTTTCGACATTCTTAATGGAAAGTAAACAAATTTACTTGTATAATAATCTTTGCTTCTCTGGATGTTCTGGAAAACTACTGCAGCTACACCCGATCAATAACAACAAAATAAAAGGAAATCGTGCTTTCTTTTAACCTCGTACAATTTTGCGATGGCTTTATATGTCACTGTGACGTCCATAACTTCCAATATTAACTACTGTAAACTCGGTAGTATGGATCAACGATCGCCAGGAGAACTAGCGAAAACAACACTATTCAGCTTTCTATCAAGAGTATATCGAGGACAAATGTATTCTACCTCCAAATCAGGATCGCGTGTATCATACAAAAAGTTGTATTCTCTCACCTCCTCTACAAGTCTTCCTGTGTGCATGCACTACGAGCTGCAAGACCATGACCGCCTCACGCCGCTGCTTCCAGTGTGACCGCAGAGCAGTTGAGTGCGCCAACAGAGGCAAGCAGCCGCTCCGGCTTGCGGCGAATCTGTAATCTGTGACAACCCGGCGGTGGCCGGTGCGGCAGGCCGGCTGCCGGTGCGTCAGAGCCGCACTCTGTGTGACCGCCGCCATACAGCGACGAGCGATACAACTGTGCGGCTTGCAGGCTGCGGTTCAAGGCCACAGGCCGGACGGCCAGGTCGCATTCTGTCTGGCCAGGCCTTAAGTCTTGTCGTCGCGGCCCGGGACGGGTGTCGTTTGGTGGCGTTCGGAGCAGGTGTTCTCTCATTCGCGGCGCTGTTACTGTAATAGTGTTTACGGGAGATGAACTCTAGTTACATATCTGGCACGAGTGATTACGCTGAGGTATATATTATCTTGTTTTCAGAATAAATCTTCTTACCTGTAATTAATTCCTACTTTCCATTTGGTAGTTAATATCAGCGACACAACAGTTACGAAGGTTACTTTACCATTGGTTGCCCATGTCATTGTTTTGGTATCCGGGACTGAATTTCTTATTGGACCTCTTTCTTTTATTTCGTGTGAAAAATTTCGATTCATTGTGCCTACGTGACTGACTTGGCTGAGTGGCCTGTTGATGGCGAATTCCACATGTCATTCATTTCTTCCGTTATTGTAATGGTTTTTTGCTATAAGCAGTCGGTGACGTGCCTGCCACATTAACAGTTTTTTCTTTTGCCTTCTCATGTGTGAAGTCAACTGCATCGAACACTGACATAAAACTACCCAGATTTGTCTCTGGTGCGTCAGCTAGTTTTTCATGAACGTTTTTAGGCAACTTTAGCTTTAAAATTGACAAGACATCCTTCTGAGGTATGAGTTCATCCCAGTACATAAAATGTACGTACTTCTCAAAGTATTTGCGAAGGCTCACTTACACATTAAAAGGCTGCAGATTGAATAATTCCTTAGAGTCTTTTCTAATTCCCCATGGACCAATAGTGAAGTGAAGCTACATCCTGATTGGCTCCGTTGGCTTCAGCGGTATGACTGCTATATCTCTTGTGGCGCCCCCACTGTGAATACTTTGGAGTACGCCGCACTCCTTCCACTGGAGCGTATGCACACGGTGTTCGAGAATACGGTGGCCTTGTCTTAACGTGCGGCGACCGCGCTTTACCAACGCTCGGCACAACAGTAACCAGTAGAACAATGGTCTGGACAACCAATGGTCAAACAGCCATGGTACCCATGGGAACAATGGACCAGGCAACTTGTGGCATGCAAATACAAATAATCATTGCAAACACGTTATCAAGAACAAATGAGATAGAATAATCAGAACTGTCGAGAACAAATCCAGTAATAAGTGCGGTTGAACTGACCGATGAAAGTCACCCAGCCGCACCGCGCCCAGAAAACTAAAAGCTGTGACATCTTCCCCCATAGTGATGATCACAGAATGGAGTGAGAGAGCTCACTGTAACTCATAGATGATTTGCTAAGATATAATGATGGAATAGACATCAAGGTGGAGTTGTGTTTGGAACCGAACCAGTGTACGTAACAGCACAGTGATGTGTTCCAGTCATCTATTGACGCAACAATAGTGAGTATATCAGTCACCATTGTGATGGATATAGGCGCGGCTGTGAATGTTGAATTTACACAAAAGGCAAGTGCTGACATTGCTGGTGCAGACCTAAACGATCCTGGGAGCTGTTGGCAACACAAAATGTTCAAGTCTGCCACTAATTCACGCTAACAAACGTAGCGACTAAAGACACGTACTTAGTGGCAGATAATTTTATAGTAGACTGTATCCTTGTTATTGAGTTCCTTAGCCAGAGAATACAAAAGATCTTTCGACAGGTCAATGCCATGTAAAGTAGTACGAATGAACATCACAGTAGACTTATTAAAATCAAAGGTGAACCGTGGCACGTATTGCCAATATTTCGGAATGTACCTAGTGACGAATATTACTGCCAAGAAACATTTCCACCTATTCTGAGAGAACGAAATAAGTGAAAGTACTTTTGTGTGTGTACATATATACACTCCTGGAAATGGAAAAAAGAACACATTGACACCGGTGTGTCAGACCCACCATACTTGCTCCGGACACTGCGAGAGGGCTGTACAAGCAATGATCACACGCACGGCACAGCGGACACACCAGGAACCGCGGTGTTGGCCGTCGAATGGCGCTAGCTGCGCAGCATTTGTGCACCGCCACCGTCAGTGTCAGCCAGTTTGCCGTGGCATACGGAGCTCCATCGCAGTCTTTAACACTGGTAGCATGCCGCGACAGCGTGGACGTGAACCGTATGTGCAGTTGACGGACTTTGAGCGAGGGCGTATAGTGGGCATGAGGGAGGCAGGGTGGACGTACCGCCGAATTGCTCAACACGTGGGGCGTGAGGTCTCCACAGTACATCGATGTTGTCGCCAGTGGTCGGCGGAAGGTGCACGTGCCCGTCGACCTGGGACCGGACCGCAGCGACGCACGGATGCACGCCAAGACCGTAGGATCCTACGCAGTGCCGTAGGGGACCGCACCGCCACTTCCCACCAAATTAGGGACACTGTTGCTCCTGGGGTATCGGCGAGGACCATTCGCAACCGTCTCCATGAAGCTGGGCTACCGTCCCGCACACCGTTAGGCCGTCTTCCGCTCACGCCCCAACATCGTGCAGCCCGCCTCCAGTGGTGTCGCGACAGGCGTGAATGGAGGGACGAATGGGGAGACGTGTCGTTTTCAGCGATGAGAGTCGCTTCTGCCTTGGTGCCAATGATGGTCGTATGCGTGTTTGGCGCCGTGCAGGTGAGCGCCACAATCAGGACTGCATACGACCGAGGCACACAGGGCCAACACCCGGCATCATGGTGTGGGGAGCGATCTCCTACACTGGCCGTACACCACTGGTGATCGTCGAGGGGACACTGAATAGTGCACGGTACATCCAAACCGTCATCGAACCCATCGTTCTACCATTCCTAGAGCGGCAAGGGAGCTTGCTGTTCCAACAGGACAATGCACGTCCGCATGTATCCCGTGCCACCCAACGTGCTGTAGAAGGTGTAAGTCAACTACCCTGGCCAGCAAGATCTCCGGATCTGTCCCCCATTGAGCATGTTTGGGACTGGATGAAGCGTCGTCTCACGCGGTCTGCACGTCCAGCACGAACGCTGGTCCAACTGAGGCGCCAGGTGGAAATGGTATGGCAAGCCGTTCCACAGGTCTACATCCAGCATCTCTACGATCGTCTCCATGGGAGAATAGCAGCCTGCATTGCTGCGAAAGGTGGATATACACTGTACTAGTGCCGACATTGTGCATGCTCTGTTGCCTGTGTCTATGTGCCTGTGGTTCTGTCAGTGTGATCATGTGATGTATCTGACCCCAGGAATGTGTCAATAAAGTTTCCCCTTCCTGGGACAATGAATTCACGGTGTTCTTATTTCAATTTCCAGGAGTGTATATAGGGGGTGAGTCACCTAACATTACCGCTGGATATATTTCTTAAATCACATCAAATACTGACGAATCGATTCCACAGACCGAACGTGAGGAGAGGGGCTAGTGTAATTGGTTAATACAAACCATAAAAAAATGCACGGAAGTATGTTTTTTAACACAAACCTACGTTTTTTTAAATGGAACCCCGTTAGTTTTGTTAGCACATCTGAAAATGTAAACAAATACGTAATCACTGCCGTTTGTTGCATTGTAAAATGTTAATTACATCCGGAGATATTGTAACCTAAAGTTGACGCTTGAGTACCACTCCGCCGCTGTTCGATCGTGTGCATCGGAGAGCACCGAATTACGTAGGGATCCAAAGGGAACGGTGATGGACCTTAGGTACAGACATTACGTCCACATGCTAACACCTTTTTATTGGTCTTTTTCACTGACGCACATGTACATTACCATGAGGAGTGAGGTACACGTACACACGTGGTTTCCGTTTTCAATTACGGAGTGGAATAGAGTGTGTCCCGACATGTCAGGCCAATAGATGTTCAATGTGGTGGCCATCATTTGCTGCACACAATTGCAATCTCTGGCGTAATTAACGTCGTACACGCCGCAGCACATCTGGTGTAATGTCGCCGCAGGCTGCCACAATAGGTTGTTTCATATCCTCTGGGGTTGTAGGCACATCACGGTACACATTCTCCTTTAACGTACCCCACGGAAAGAAGTCCAGAGGTGTAAGATCAGGAGAAACACGATCGTCATCGTAAACATGTCCCTGCAGATGCTGCTCGCCGATCATGGCCCGTGTTTGTTACAACACACAACTGAACATCGGAGGTTTCAAGCGTCAAGTTTAGGTTACAATATCTCCGGATGTAATTAACATTTTACAATGCAACAAACGGCACTGATTACGTTTTTGTTTATATGTTCAGATGTGCTAACAAAACTAACGGGGTTCCATTTAAAAGAACGTAGGTTTGTGTTAAAAAACATACTTCCGTGCATTTTTGTATGGTTTGTATTGAGCAATTACACTAGCCCCTCTCCTCACGTTCGGTCTGTGTAATCGGTTCGTCAGTATTTGATGTGGTTTATGAAATATATCCAGCGGTAACGTTAGGTAACTCACCCTGTATAATATTAATTATTAGAGAATGTAATTCTCAAGATGTGTACCAGGTTTGCATTTTTAGGCCTTTATGTGTCATGGACCGAGGAAAATATCCACATTCAGATGGTAGCAAAACGTTTCAAAGACTTCGAACAAATGTGTAAATAGTGCAGTCGTTAAGCAAGATGCGCGATACTGAAATAAGTGAAATGATCGTGTGGAGCGGATGGACGGGACTTCTCAGCTGGTGCGGTTCAGCCACGAAAATGTGGAACTTTTCAGATAATGAACTTATGATTAGGACAAGACAAAAACGAGTGCTTGACAGAAGTAAATTTCCGACCCTGCCAGGAATCGAAAACGGGCCCACTGCATGACAGTCCGCTGTGCTGACTAGCCAGCTAAGGGGACAGACTACATGACATCACTGTACGTTTCCAGTGTACATGTTTTGAGACTTAGTGAAAACGGACTGTTTATCTATGAAATTTGAATAAGCTAGTTTGTGCGAAATCTATCTTATTTCAAGCATAAATGCAAGCATTGATAACCATTACGGAAATAAGCAGTGGTATCAATTCCACTTTACTCTGCCAGTACTATACAGGGTGTTACAAAAAGGTACGGCCAAACGTTCAGGAAACATTCCTCACACACAAAGAAAGAAAATTTGTTATGTGGACATGTGTCTGGAAACGCTTACTATCCATATTAGAGCTCATTTTATTACTTCTCTTAAAATCACATTAATCATGGAGTGGAAACACACAGCAACAGAACGTACCAGCGTGACTTCAAACACTTTGTTACAGGAAATGTTCAAAATGTCCTCCGTTAGCGAGGATACATGAATCCACCCTCCGTCGCATGGAATCCCTGATTCGCTGATGCAGCCCTGGCGTATTGTATCACAGCCGTCCACAATACGAGCACGAAGAGTCTCTACATTTGGTACCGGGGTTGCGTAGACAAGAGCTTTCAAATGCCCCCATAAATGAAAGTCAAGAGGGTTGAGGTCAGGAGAGCGTGGAGGCCATGGAATTTGTCCGCCTCTACCAATCCATCGGTCACCGAATCTGCGGTTGAGAAGCGTACGAACACTTCGACTGAAATGTGCAGGACTTCCATCGTGCATGAACCACATGTTGTGTCGTACTTGTAAAGGCACATGTTCTAGCAGCACAGGTAGAGTATCCCGTATGAAATCTTGATAACGTGCTCCATTGAGCGTAGGTGAAAGAACATACTGACGAAACTAAAATGAGATCTAACATGGAAATTAAGCGTTTCCGGACACATGTCCACATAACATCTTTTCTTTATTTGAGTGTGAGGAATGTTTCCTGAAAGTTTGGCCGTACCTTTTTGTAACACTCTGTATACGACAGGTGTCCATAATGATGTCAGTCAAAGGCACACTATGTGATCAAAAGTATCCAGACACCTCCAGAAACATACGTTTTTCATGTTAGGTACATTGTGCTGCCACTTAATGCCAAATACTCCGCATCAGCGATCACAGTAGTCATTAGACATCGTGAGAGAGCAGAATGGGACGCTCCGCGAAACTCAGGACTTCGATCGAGGTCAGGTGATTGGGTGTCACATGTGTCATACGTCTGTACGCGAGCGACATTTCCACACTGCTGCACATCCCTAGGTCCACTATTTCCGATCTGGTAGCGAAGTGGAAACGTGAAGGGACACGTACAGCACAGACAGTTGAAGAGGGTGGTAATGTGTAATAGGTAGACATCTATCCAGACCATCGCACAGGAATTCCAACCTGCATCAGGATGCACTGCAAGTACTATGACAGGTGGGAGATGAGAAAACTTGGATTTAATAGTCGAGCGGCTGCTCATAAGCCACACATCACGGCGATAAATGCCAAACGACGCCTCGCTTGATGTAAGGAGAGTAAACATTGGACAATTGAAGAGTGGAAAAATATCTGAAGTGGCGAATCATGGTACACAATGTGGCGATTCGATGGCAGGGTGTGGGTATGGCGAATGTCTGGTGAACGTCATCTGCCAGCATGTGTGGTGCCAACAGTAAAATTCGGAGGCGGTGGTGTTATGGTGTGGTCGTGTTTTGCATGGAGGGGGCTTGCTCCCCTTGTTCTTTTGGGTGGCACTATCACAGCACAGGCCTACATTGATGTTTTAAGCACCTTCTTACTTCCCACTGTTGAAGAGAAATTCAGGGATGGCGAATGTATCTTTCCACACGATCGAGCACCTGTTCATAATGCACGGTTAGTGGTGGAGTGGTAACACGACACTAACATCTCTGTAGCGGACTGGCCTGCACAGAGTCCTGACGTGAATCCTATAGAACACCTTCCGGATGTTTTGGAACGCCGACTTCGTGCCAGGTCTCACCGACCGACGTCTCCTCAGTGCAGAACTCCGTGAAGAATGGGCTGCCATTCCCCAAGAAACCTTCCAGCACCTAACTGAACGTATGCCTGCTAGAGTGGAAGCTGTAATCAAGGCCACTGGTGGGCCAACACCATATTGAATTTCAGCATTAGCGATGGAGGCCGCCACGAGCTTGTAAGTCATTTTCAGCCAAGTGTCCCGATACTTTTGATCACATAGTGTATGAATGAGAACTGAACCTTGTAGGATAGGTACAAGGAATTCAAGTAGACATAAACTCAGCATATAATAAGGTCGTAGCATTTGTTCGTCAGACAGTCAGTATTAAGCCGCTTCCTTGGCCGTGGGTGGGCAGGTTGGAATTCTGATGGTGGAAAAAATATTTGGCCCGCAAGGGGAGCAGAGGTGGTGGTTTAAAATTCCTGCTCACCAGACCTTGCGCCAGTGTCCTGGTTTAAATTCCAGACCTCGCCGCATTGTCACATGAAGTGACGACATATAACACAGTCGATGGTGATCCGCCTGTCGGATGGAGACGCTAAGCTTGGCGGCGCCCTTGGTGATATTCGCGAGGAGCAGGCCAGCTTCAGGTTTCATCCTCTCTCTTCTGTCATCATCATCATCATACAACTCAAACGTTACATTACATTACACTATGTAGACACACACAATACATAAGTGTAGTAGCATATTGTTGTAAAGGAGCGTGTTGCAAATAAACAAAAGGCAAATAAACCGTCATTATTGATGTCGTTAGGGACTTGAGCCCGGATAGCAATCTTAAAACTCAATAATAATAAAACTGATGTAATTCTTCATGCTTTCCCGGCGATCTGTTGACATTTTGGATATACGGGGCTCCAGCCGGATGTTCGCGTCGTTCTCGCACGACATTTCAACAGCGTGCCTCGCTGTCTCCTTCAGGTGCTACCTGAGACTGGTCCTTGGGTCGATCGAGTCCAGTATTTATGCCTGGAAGGAGCTGGGCGTTCCGTCTTCTATACCCGCCGAGTCGAGTGTTCCCTCTGTGGTCCGCGCCCGCCATACTCGACTTCAATGGACCCCTCCAATCGAGGATGTTCCGACTGCCGCCCGCGCCCGTTTTGGCTGTCAAAACGGCCAGAACTGGCGCGGAGAAAACGACCAAAACGGGCGCGGACTGCAGTCGGAACATCCGCGACTGGAGGGGTCCATTGAAGCCGAGTCCGGCGGGCGTGGACCACAGACGGAACACTCGACTCCGCGCGTACCGAAGACGGAACGCCCAGCTCCTTCCAGGCATAAATACTGGACTCGATCGGCCCAAGGACCAGTCTCAGGTAGCACCTGAAGGAGACAGCGAGGCAGGCTGTTGAAATGTCGTGCGAGAACAACGCGAATATCCGGCTGGATTCCCGAATATCCAAGATGTCAATAATAAAACTGCTGTGCTACGAGCAAGGTCTGTGAATAAAAACGAGTGTAATTGAAAGTTATATCCAATGAAAAACAATGCTTAAGTAAACGCAGATGATGTCGAGAAAGCATATTTATTGCGTTGGTGCGAGTCTGTAACATTTTTCTATAACCTTAATAAACACAACAAATAACCATACAAAGACTTTAGTCATCAATAATATTTTCTGCTTCACTATTTACAACAATTTGCCACCGCTGTGGTAACTTTTAGATCCTGCGACTGTAGGAAAGACATGGTTTTCTGACGAAGAACTAGTGGAGTCCTATTCAGAGCGCATTTTCATCCGAAAAGCAAGTTCCTTGAAGGTTGTTTCACAGAAAGCGAAAAAGGTAGAAATCTGAGGACGCATTAAGTAAATAGGGTTAGAGCTGAATGACTTCCCAACCTTACTCCTGCATGGTGTTTTTTGTCATTCTAAGTCGTTGTTCGTGGACTGCGTCTGCAAGATGTCTCAGTTGTTGTCATTACATGTCAGCAGTGATGGTTACACCTCGGGGAAGCATTTCATAGTACACCACACAGTCGCTGTACCGCCAGGTGCATAACGCTAACTTCTTTGGATGCTCGCGGGTTTTTACACGCGGAGTTGCTGCTTTGTTTGGGCTCGACCGTTCGTTTCTTTTCCTTGTATTTGCATAAAGACACCATTTCTCGTTACCAGTAACAATACAGTGTAGGAATAGTCGGTATTGTTAACGTGCCAATTGATGACGAGCAAGCAGAGGAGCACGTACGGCAACCAGCTGATTTTTGTGATTTTGGCTCAGAGCGTTGCACCAGACTTTTGAACCTTCCCCATTGTATAGAAATGTCGCACGACACTGGAGTGGTAGTAGTTCATCATATCTGCCAGTTTTCGAGTACACAGACTTGGATCATGGTGGATTAACGCATTGAAACGATCGTCATCAATCCCTGAAGGCCTTCCTTAACGTGGAGAGTCAGTAACATCAAAACCATCGTCCTTAAGAAGAGAAAACTATTTTCTTGCCATGGTCCCTCTAATTTCAATATCCACACACATTGAGCAAATGTTTCTGTCTGCCCCAGCACTACGAATTTATGCACCAACCTAATAATTCGCGCCTGCTAAGAAGTGTAGGCTTACTTCGCCACTTTCCTTTTACTAGTAATAAACCGGTACTTCCCTGAACGTGTGATGTCCAAAATGTTACACAAAAAAAATTTCATGTGAGCAGTGCACAGCACTGTTCGCCCGTTCGCTTGGCATCTCGGATTCAGCTAACCAGAGTAACAACAATACAAACTTTGTCTAGACGGCGTATTAATGCCCGACTAATCAGGCGGTACCAACTTCTGATTCAAAACGAACAGTATATACGATGTACAATTCAACTCCACTAGGACGCTAAATAATTGTGCATATGATTTTTATGGACAACTATGAAGTATTATAAGTCCCAAATGCAGAAGAAAGGCAGTGAACTGCTCTTTTGACAGGGAGAAATGAAACAAAACCATATATTGTATTGAACAATAAGTCTAAGGCAGTGTGCCCCAGCTTTACCTTAATTTAATTTCAATTACAGTATTTAATTCGTTAAAATAAATATCTCAGTTTATGTATACTAACAACGTTTACCGCCCAGATAGATTAAGATTTTGTGTGTTATTTACCTGTATTTACAAATGTTTCATATACCCTCCGTGATGTTCTCATTGCTGATCAGACAAGCTGTTACCGATCAACCCTGAGGATACCACTGCAACCAACCACAATCTACAATATCTATACTACAATCCACAACATTCAACTACACATTGTGAGTCTAGATTCCACTCCCGGTTACTTGCGAATGGAAATACTGGGAAAGGGTGGGACTGAATATCATTCGCAACACTGACAAGTTTCACAACAACACTTATTAACATGCAGAAACATGTAATGAAACACAACTCAAGATGTGAAATATGAATAGAACAGTCAGGGATGTACCGCTAAAGTAATGTAACTAAACTGTTTAATCCTGTTCATTTAAAAAAAAAACAACAATGCATTGCTTATTAAGGCATGCTCCTGGTTTGCCAAGATTAACAACATTTAATAATACGAAGACGCGAAATTCAATAAGTTCAAAAGGGAGCCGGAAAAAAACACTGACTAGCATTAAGACTTTGGAATTAGTAACATTAATACTAGAGCTGTGAATCAGAATAAAAAATGTATGCAGTGCGCCGACTGCTAAGCTCCAGGAAATTGAATTTCACGATATCCTGTTTAAAACACAATATTAAGACACCTGATCCAAAATCCCCGTTGCTAACAAATCGTACGAACCCGAACAAGTATGGGAGACATATGACATGATATAATTAACAATTAGAAGAGTTAAGTGGCGTAGATAGAGGAGACTACGTTAGCAATTTTATTGGGAGACTAGCATGATAATTGCAAAATTTGCATACCAGTGATAGAACGATTGCAAAACACGAAAAATTGACAGTAAAGCAGTCAGGGTAATTCCTAACTAGAAAACCTCTCATACCGAGGTGACAAATGTAGCTGGTTGGAAAAGACCACACTAACTTAATCCCTGTAGACCGGAAAAGTTCAAACGCGAACTGTTACATAAATTCAGTTATCACGCCCTTGGCGTGGAACCGAAACAAATCAACGTGTCGGCACGATAGACAGACCTCACGTGGGTAAATACTAGCAAAAGATTGGCCAGAGAACTTTCTCTGGGGTATGGCAGAAAGCCTTTATTGGTGTGCGGTAGTAACTCATGGGTGAAGAAAATTAGAACAAAATGCCGCGAAACTTAAATTTCAAGACACATGTCAGACCCGACTGAAAATTTGCTCAAGACTTCTATAATAATAATAATTATGACAATAACAGTAATAATACATAAGTAAACCGGAGGGAATGAGTTTTATCAAACTTCACTACAATAACTTATTACACTTTACGATAAATGCGACACAAAGGTGATCCACCGGAAAGCGGTGCGCACGATAACGCAGGCAGTTAAAATTAAATCTGGAGACAGTACATTGGCGGCAATCACAAAATACTAAATCAGGAGGTTGAGGTGAACCGGGGGGCTACGCACCTAGCTGTTGTTGTTGTGGTCTTCAGTCCTGAGACTTGTTTGATGCAGCTCTCCATGCTACTCTATCCTGTGCAAGCTTCTTCATCTCCAAGTACCTACTGCAACTTACATCCTTCTGAATCTGCTTAGTGTATTGATCTCTTGGTCTCCCTCTACGATTTTTACCCTCCACGCTGCCCTCCAATGCTAAATTTGTGATCCCTTGATGCCTCAAAACATGTCCTACCAACCGATCCCTTCTTCTAGTCAAGTTGTGCCACAAACTCCTCTTCTCCCCAATCCTATTCAATACGTCCTCATTAGTTACGTGATCTACCCACCTTATCTTCAGCATTCTTCTGTAGCACCACATTTCGAAAGCTTCTATTCTCTTCTTGTCCAAAGTGGTTATCGTCCATGTTTCACTTCCATACATGACTACACTCCATACAAATACTTTCAGAAACGACTTCCTGACACTTAAATCTATACTCGATGTTAACAAATTTATCTTCTTCAGAAACGATTTCCTTGCCATTGCCAGTCTACATTTTATATCCTCTCTACTTCGACCATCATCAGTTATTTTGCTCCCTAAAACTCCTTTACTACTTTAAGTGTCTCATTTCCTAATCTAATACCCTCAGCATCACCCGACTTAATTCGACTACATTCCATTATCCTCGTTTTGCTTTTGTTGATGTTCATCTTATATCCTCCTTTCAAGACACTGTCCATTCCGTTCACCTGCTCTTCCAAGTCCTTTGCTGTCTCTGACAGAATTACAATGTCATCGGCGAACCTCAAAGTGTTTACTTCTTCGCCATGAATTTTAATACCTACTCCGAATTTTTCTTTTGTTTCCTTTACTGCTTGCTCAATATACAGATGAATAACATCGGGGAGAGGCTACAACCCTGTCTCACTCCTTTCCCAACCACTGCTTCCCTTTCATGCCCCTCGACTCTTATAACTGCCATCTGGTTTCTGTACAAATTGTAAATAGCCTTTCGCTCCCTGTATTTTACCCCTGCCACCTTCAGAATTTGAAAGAGAGTATTCCAGTTAACTTTGTCAAAAGCTTTTTCTATGTCTACAAATGCTAGAAACGTAGGTTTGCCTTTTCTTAATCTTTCTTCTAAGATAAGTCGTAAGGTTAGTATTGCCTCAAGTGTTCCAACATTTCTACGGAATCCAAACTGATCTTCCCCGAGGTCCGCTTCTACCAGTTTTTCCATTCGTCTGTAAAGAATTTGCGTTAGTATTTTGCAGCTGTGGCTTATTAAACTGATAGTTCGGTAATTTTCACATCTGTCAACACCTGCTTTCTTTGGTATTGGAATTATTATATTCTTCTTGAAGTCTGTGGGTATTTCGCCTGTCTCATACATCTTGCTCACCAGATGGTAGAGTTTTGTCATGACTGGCTCTCCCAAGGCCATCAGTAGTTCTAATGGCATGTTGTCTAATCCCGGGGCCTTGTTTCGACTCAGGTCTTTCAGTGCTCTGTCAAACTCTTCACGCAGTATCCTATCTCCCATTTCATCTTCATCTACATCCTCTTCCATTTCCATAATATTGTCCTCAAGTACATCGCCCTTGTATAAACCCTCTTGATATACATACAAGTGGTTCTCTTCTCTCCAAAGGTCTCTTTAATTTTCCTGTAGGCAGTATCTATCTTACCCCTAGTGAGACAAGCCTCTACATCCTTACATTTGTCCTCTAGCCATCCCTGCTTAGCCATTTTGCACTTCCTGTCGATCTCATTTTTGAGACGTTTGTATTCCTTTTTGCCTGCTTTATTTACTGCATTTTTATATTTTCTCCTTTCATCAATTAAATTCAATATTTCTTCTGTTACCCAAGGTTTTCTATTAGCCCTCGTCTTTTTACCTACTTGATCCTCTGCTGCCTGCAATACTTCATCTCTCAGAGCTACCCATTCTTCTTTTACTGTATTTCTTTCCCCCATTCCTGTCAATTGTTCACTTATGCTCTCCCTGAAACTCTCTACAACCTCTGGTTCTTTCAGTTTATCCAGGTCCCATCTCCTTAAATTCCCACCTTTTACAGTTTCTTCAGTTTCAATCTGCAGTTCATAACCAATAGATTGTGGTCAGAATCCACATCTGCCCCTGGAAATGTCTTACAATTTAAATCCTGGTTCCTAAATCTCTGTCTTACCATTATATAATCTATCTGATACGTTTTAGTATCTCCAGGATTCTTCCAGGTATACAACTTTCTTTTATGATTCTTGAACCAAGTGTTAGCTATGATTAAGTTATGCTCTGTGCAAAATCCTACAAGGCGGCTTCCTCTTTCATTTCTTCCCCCCAATCCATATTCACCTACTATGTTTCCTTCTCTCCCTTTTCCTACTGACGAATTCCAGTCACCCATGACTACTTAATTTTCGTCTCCCTTCACTACCTGAATAATTTCTTTTATCTCGTCATACATTTCATCAATTTCTTCATCATCTGCAGAGCTAGTTGGCATATAAACTTGTACTACTGTAGTAGGCATGGGCTTTGTGTCTATCTTGGCCACAATAATGCGTTCACTATGCTGTTTGTAGTAGCTAACCCGCACTCCTATTTTTTTATTCATTGTTAAACCTACTCCTGCATTGCCCCTATTTGATTTTGTATTTAGAACCCTGTAATCACCTGACCAAAAGTCTTGTTCCTCCAGCCACCGAACTCCACTAATTCCCACTATATCTAACTTCAACCTATCCATTTCCCTTTTTAAATTGTCTAACCTACCTGCCCGATTAAGGGATCTGACATTCCACGCTCCGATCCGTAGAATGCCAGTTTTCTTTCTCCTGATAACGACGTCCTCTTGAGTAGCCTCCGCCCGGAGATCCCAATGGGGGACTATTTTACCTCCGGAATATTTTACCCAAGAGGACGCCATCATCATTTAATCATACAGTAAAGCTGCATGTCCTCGGGAAAAATTACGGCTGTAGTTTCCCCTTGCTTTCAGCCGTTCGCAGTACCAGCACAGCAAGGCCGTTTTGGTTAATGTTACAAGGCCAGATCAGTCAATCATCCAGACTGTTGCCCCTGCAACTACTGAAAAGGCTGCTGCCCCTCTTCAGGAACCACATGTTTGTCTGGCCTCTCAACAGATACCCCTCCGTTGTGGTTGCACCTACGGTACGGCCATCTGTATCGCTGAGGCACGCAAGCCTCCCCACCAACGGCAAGGTCCATGGTTCATGGGGGGGAGGGGGGGGGCACCTAGCTAAGTCACAAAATAATGACGGAAACAAAGGCTCGTGCCGCAACTGGAGGGACACTAAGAACACCAAACACTAAGACACGGTCACAGCTGAGAAAAGACTGTTGGTCGGTTAATGGCAGGCCAGAAAAACATGAGAGTTCCAAAACGTGCTCACCGGGAAGACCTTGTGAGGTGTCAGCGGAAGAAAAACTCCCCGTGCAGCAAACGGCTTTCTCCAGCTTTCTCCCCGCAGAGGGTGCCTGCGTCGATCTGCTGAGCTGCTTTCCCTCCTAGCTCCTCAAAAACACGCCCAGCGTGGTCAGGTTACAAATCGGCAACGGACCATAGGATCCGCAACACGGTGCACAACGAGAAGCACTGCCGCCAAACTCAGAACTAACGCTACCCACGCGCCTCTTGGAGACCTCTGTCATCGCCACCGCTCACAGCGGCCACGCTAAGTCCCCGCATCGTCGCTTCTCAAGCCGTGTGACCTGCGCCCCACAGATAAGCCTCTATGGGGTGTGGCCACCTACCTTTTCGCGCAACGTCTCACATATTTTCAACAGTGTCGCATAACGTGTTTAAATCACTGTTAACTTGAGTAAATAACTCGTTCCTGAGAAGGTGGGTGGATTCTTTCATGCATCATTTCTGTGTTATCCTTTCTGAAATGTTGGAGCTGTGCTTGTTGTTAGGTTTTGTGATTTCGAGGTCTACAATATACGTTATGTGCAGAGAGATGTTTAAATGTGACATAATGGAAGAAACCTGTATTACGTGCATACAGTGCATACAGAACAACAAATGGACGTATGAAGAAGACTTAAAATGAATGTAAGTATAAAAAACACAATTGGAAATGGATTTAAATAACATACGAAGAATCGCAGCAGTTTCAAAAATATTCAAATGTGTGTGAATTCTGAAGGGATCAAAGTGCTTAGGTAATCGGTCCCTAGACTTACACAATACTTTAACTTACGCTAAGTACAACATACACACACCCATGCCCGAGGGAGAACTCGAACCTCCGACGGGAAGGGCCGCGCAATCCGTGACATGGCGCCCTGGACCACGTGGCCACTCCGCGCGGCGTATCAGCAGATTTCCTATCAACGTGCGTATAATTAAATAATATTATAATTGAATAAATATTGAACGTATGCCTGCGAAAGTGTAAGCTGTCATCAAGTCTAACGGTGGGCGAACATCATACTGAATCCCAGCATTTCCGATGGAGGGCGCCACGAACTTGTAATTTTCAGTCAGTTGTCCTGATATTTTTGATCACATAGTGTATCTGCAGTAAAAGAGAGCAAGAGGGAGACAGTGAGAGTGCGAGAAGAGAGTCGTAGCAGCACAGAACGAAGGAGACACTGACTCTGAGGCAGGAGACGCTGACAGAGAGACACCTAGCAGTAATGATAATGAGTTGGGCTGAATGAATGACTGTGAATGGACAGAAAGGAGTGTGCATGTGTAGGAACGACTTCCGTCGATGTATGTGAGAGAGTTACAGTTAGGGGAGCTTACAAGAATGAGATACGAGTTGCATGTTAAAAAGTGTGCGAATACGCTCGTATGCCAAAATTTTTGGGAAAATAATTAAAGACGATGAGGAAGCTAGAATGAGGCGGTTAGTAACCCATATTTCATTCACATTCATCTAAACACGAGCATATTCGACCTTTTTGTTCCCCGATAGGAGCATTTTTCCGCTGGTCATTTACATATCCGCCGATGCCATATACGTGTTCGAAGGTACATGCATTCTAGGTGCTTCACCTTCTCCGTCAGGCAATGTTTGTCTATAACGATGAAGTACATCGAGGTGAGATTTTCGCTAAGTTATAGAGGGCAATGTGGCAATACAACTAATTTTACGAACTTGTTGTTGCCGAACTAAGGCACCTCCTTTGATTTGTCTTTAAATTGAACTGCAATTTTTTTTTTTTTTTTTTTTTTTTGCAATGGAAGGAGGACTGGACATAATGTACATGCAGTGTGGTTAAACAGTAACGAGATGACTGCACTGCAACCCGTTACAAACGTCTGCCCTGTTGTACCAAATGTAAACATACACTCAGGTACGGTACCAGCTTTTGCTATTATCCAGTGCTAAAAATGTAGATGTCCAGTACTGATAAATGCTATACATCTACTGAGAGTTGAATTTCGCAGTACAGTCCCGTGCTAATCGTATTTCACGTCTTTGAGAGGTGTCGGTGCTTCCTTGGGACATCATAATTTTCCCCTCAGATAAATGTACAGACGTGTCAGGTCAGATTAGGGAGCGGACCTCCTTGACTTTGCGTACTACTGGGGCGATGATATATAATTGCTCTGTTAAGACCTGTAATTTCCTGTGTTATATGAGAGTGACATCTGCCATGTTGATACCACAAGGATGGAAGTCCGGTGGGATGATTTTCAATAACTGCTGTGGCATGACTATTGGGAACCGCAGACACATGGAATTATTTGGGGAGCCTGAAGTGTTTCTTTCTGTTGGTTAAATATATTTTCATTAATGTTTGGAAAGAGCCAGTTTCCTATCATATACTAATTAGCCAGTACATTATGACCACCTGCCTAATAGCTGGTATATCCACGGATAACAGCGGCGACGCTTCATGGCATGAAAGCAGTAAGGCCTTGGTAGGTCGCTGGAGGGAGTTGGAACCACACCTGCACACACGAGTTACCTGCTTCCCGTAAATTCCGGGGAGGGGTGCGATGAGCTCCTACGCCACTTTCAATCACAGCCTAAATGTGTTCGATCGGGTTCAGATGTGGCGAGTTGGGGGGGGGGGGGGGGAAATAGCACATCAATTGCAAGCTGCCACTGTGTTCCTTGAACCACTATCACACTCCCGACCGTGTGACATGACGCATTGTTTTGTTGAAAAAGGCCACAGCCACCGCCAAGTTATTCCCCTGGAAGATGACGGATTCGCGACCTCCATTCGACGTGATAGAAAAGGTGTCGGGATTCAGCAGATCATGCAACGCTCTGATTCGCGTCCTCCAGTCTACGTGATGAAAAGAGTGTCGGGATTCAGCAGACCATGCAACGCTCTTTCCCCGGGGCAACGTCCATTGCCGAGGGTCGCGTGCCAATTTCAGTAGTAGTTGCGGATGTCGCGGTGTCAATAATGGCACATGCATGCTTCGTCGGCTGCCGAGATCCATCGTTAGGAATGTACGGTGCACTGTTTGTTCAGATACAGTTGTACTCTGCCCAGGATTAAAGTCTACCAATCTGTCCAGCCTACATCGTCCGACATCTCTAACAAGGGGTGGCCTTCCAACACCACAACATCTGGACGTGGTTTCATTTTGGATTTGCCACGTGTTGAAGACACTCTCCACAGCGCTCCTAGATCACGTGACAAGACGTGCAGGTTCCGAAATGGTCGTGGTGAGTCTCGGGGACACCTCAATCGGCCCTCGGTCCCACTCAGATAGATCCCACGCCTTCCTCATTCTACTCACGGACAGCCTGCTCATTGATACTACATGCTCCGTTTGTATGTCTGACTTACAGACGTTCCTCGCCAGGTGACGCTGCCTCGCCTGAGTGGGTTCATATCGGTGTAGGCCGGTGGTCACAACGTTCTGGCTGACCAGTGTATGTGTGTGTGTGTGTGGGGGGGGGGGGCGAGTGTGTGCCTGTGTGTGTGTGTGTGTGTGTGTTTGTATGTTTTTCTCTGACAATTTCAGTGAATGGAAGGTGAAAACATCTAAAACAATTCATAGATGTTCAAGGTCGTTTAATTGGAATTGTATTCTTTGACGTAGTAGTGGAAATTTAATGACTGCCACACATACTGAAATGGCTTGTCAATAAAACAAATATGGAATTTTTCCCTTGTTTTTGCGAGAGAATGACTATTGAGTCACTCTTGTTTTTGTGTCCTTCCTTATGTTGTAGTGAACAGACGTATTATGTAAACTACAATTAAATTAGCCATTCGCTGGATTAGAGTAATTAAAAGTGATATCTAATCAGAAATATTGTAATTATTTTATATGTACCTTCTCCTATTGTAGATATGTACCTGATTTTTAACGCTTTCAGATACTTTTCACACTGAAACTAACGGAGTCGGCAGATCGTTGTGAAGAGACGTAATGACCGAACGCGCATTGCAATGTCATTAGTTTGTCTTGCTCATAGCAATCAGTGGCCCTGCGATTAAATTGCAATCATTTTAATGTATCTTCCATACATTTCACGCAAGACATGTTACGAATGATTCGGTCAATCTTCTCTGAACAATGATGCTGTCGATGCTTTCCGTTCCAGGCACCATCCCCTTTTTAATATTACTCAATATGGTGTATGGAAAGAAAGGCAGGTCAGGTATCCCTTTCTTTTAATGTTACCTTACAGGGCTTGTATCTTGCATTTCGTGTGAAAGCTCCAGGTGGAGTATACGATTCACACCCTACCTTTTTCCACCATCTTAAATAGTGTGTTATCCTCCCAGGCGAACAGGGTTACAGTAAAAATGGGTGCAATACTTTTTCTTTAGCTCAGCTGATGGTCTTGATGAAAGTCTTTCTCAGCGCTCACATGAAATTCTGTGTATAAAAAGACAGTGCGAGTCAAGCGATATTTTAATGTTCTGTTAAGGTCCTTAATTTTTTGTGCGGTATGAGAGAGATACCCACCATGTTGATAATACATTGATGGAAGACCAGTGGCATGATTTTCAATACCTGCGGCGGCATTATAAAATAAATAAATAAATAAAATAAAATAAAATAAAATATTAATTATTAATTATGTATTATAGTGATTTGTTGTAATTAATATTTGCTTATCTGGAAGGTGGACGTTTAATTGTTATCAGACGCTAGACAATGGCTTTTTCATCAATGCAATGTTATTCGTAGTTGACCGTGAAATAAGACTCAAATAATCGGACTTCGTATTTAAATCGTTTCCAAAGACTGCTGCGGTAGGTGCGGACTCAAAATCTCAATATTAGTATAATTTGCCAGCCATGTCAATACATCGTACAGAGGTTTCTGTCTACTAAACATAAAAAAGTTTACACAGTTAGTTAAATCAGATATATTCAACGAATAAGCCTACAGTTAAATAATTCAACTTACTTTCATAAATATAGATTCTTTACAGTATCGAGTGCCTAGTAAGATTGCACCTCGCAGTGTTCTTATATAACATCAAATTGGCGGTGTGCCAGTTAATAAAATATACGTGCTTCCCGCACCAGTTATTGTACATGACCTACTTCTTCTTAATGAAACATAAGAGTGTCATAATTGTATTTTGTTTTATCAGCGGCATAGCGCTGCAGTTCTGTGCCATAGGCTTTATTTATTTGTCAGAGATTAAGATTTCGTGTTTCCGAGGAAACTCACGCACGGCATGCAAATGTGCCTTTATATTGCCCCCTGAATTGCGAGGCGAAAGGACACACCTGCAGGCGAGCAATTCACCTAAAGGCACAAGAAAATCTAAGTTATCTACAACTATTTACATGACATACATTATACAGTATATTATATACAAAATTTGAATGACACGCGTGCGCCGTAAAAGTTCTTATGTTGGCAAAATAGAGTGCGTGCATGCGCAGAAGCGTCTATGTCACTCCGGCATTGCCGTTACATCGTAAATTTAGATCACGCGGCACAGTGTTGCAGTTCATATTGTTCGTGTGCGCGCGCGTTTCTTAGTCGTTGCATAAAGAAAATATTCCACCAAGATTACATATGAAGAGTACATTCTATGACAGGTAACTTAAATTTAAAATTACAATATTTATTACAATACAATACAACTTTAGATTGTTGAATGTTCTTAGTTACGTAGTATTGCATTGAAATGCTTCAAAGAAAAATGTCTTTTTGTTTCAGGTGCGTTGACCTATACACATCGTGTCGTTATTACAGTTTATATTCATCTGCTGCACAGTAATGTTTCACAGGTTAGTGTCGTCGTGGTAAAGTCTTTTTTTTTTTTTCACAGTAACATCTCTGTATAACAACGTAATTGATACATAAGCATGTCCATTTCCTATTTCCATTATAGTCGTTGTGATGCAGTTCGTTGTGACAAAAAGCATTGTTTATTATAGATCGGACGTGACTCGTCGAGTAATTGGTCCATATGCAGTTCGTTTTCGATATTCCGTGGAAGCTTGGTTGCAGAACCTCGGACGGCACATAGCTGGCGTTGATCCTTGGACAGACCAGGTAAGTGTGTCCGTCACATTTCGAGAACATTCCATTCCCTGAAGTTCCAACCAAAATTCTTCCACTCGTGGTGTTGTTGTCTGGACAGGCACGTTGTGACCATTTAATCCAGTTAACATCTTGAAGTTAGGTACTGTACTAATGTCACTAGACGATGCACCAATTATCCACTTCACATTTTCAGTTTTTCTTTTAAAATATAGCTCACCTAAATGTTCGTAGTTACTTATCAAAGAAATCGTTCATCGCGTTTACATGGGTACGATGCACGATGAATGTCATTAATAGTTTCTTTCACATAGGTTTCTGCGTAGTTGCAGACTTACTAATGGACGTTAATGTCCGTGAACAGTGGTTCACTACGCAATTTTTTTTTTTTAAGTTTTTCACATTTTGGCACTCGTTATCGTTCAAATTTTCACATAGTAACAGTTACATTATACATCATTTTTTTTAAAAAAACATAAGTAATCATACATATACACGTCACATATTTTCTTAGCATAAACATAATACAGTTACACATAAACATGTTTACATCATCATTACATAGCTATAAATTATTACATTATGTCACATTTGATTACATGAATTGCAGATATTTACTTTTTCTTTGACGGTTTTGCTGGGATATTATCGATGTTTTTTGTGATGTCATCTGAAATTAAGACAGGTTAGACACAACATTCATTACATCAGTAGGCAAGACCAGGCGTTTTCACTACTCAATAAATATTCAAAATAATAAGAGACGGAAAACTGTTAGATTCCTCGCGTTTTGTGCGTGTGTGTATAGTGTCTGTGTGGCCTTGGCTACTGGTAGATGCTTTTCTTGCTGAGAGATGTGCATCTAATCTATCTTTCGAAGTAAAAGGTCCCTTCACAGATGACGTCTGTCGATTCGTCAGGTGTCATACCAAGTCAGGGGTACCTACAGTCACAAATGTTCCGTGAAAAATTAATATATCATTCACTGCTACGTAATGATAAATTTTTACCTTAATGGTCAGTCTTCTTGGTAGTGCCGCGGCGTTGAAAGAAAATTTCTTCTGTCTTCAACTGCGTCACTGGTACAGCTGAAATGAAAATTTCTATACTACTTATTATCTATGTTGTAGCAAATAGAGTTTTGTGAGTTGCTTAGCAATGTTTTCATGGATATGACTTTGACATTATTTAGCATGAAATGCTCTAAGATCTCGGTGTGCATATAGCCCAATAATTTTGTTAGTTCTAGGATGTTGTAACAGATACGCACCAGGATGCGGTAAGTTAACAATAATATAAGGTCCTTCATATAGCAGACGCCACTTAGCATTGCGTCGTTTGAGTGCTGCAGATTTATGATGAGTACGAAGTAGTACAAGCATTCCTGCCTTGGATTTTTGTTTTCTTTTTATTATGTTTGCGTGATGTTTGTTTCGTATCTGTGCGTGATGTGTCAGTGTAGTCAATACTTCTTTCATTTTCTGTTCAGGTGTGGTTTCCTTGTCTGACAACTTAGGTAATGGTTATATCCATTGATCGTTCTGTTTGCAATTGAACATGATCTCGTTAGGTGTGTAATTTGTATTGTAAATATTTAAGTTATTGTGTACGTCTTCGAAAAGACTTAGGTAGGACACCCAATTAGTATGTTTTGATGAAATATAAGTCCTCATGAATCGGTTTAGTTCTCGGAAAAGCCTCTCAGTCGCGTTACATTGTGGACTAAACCTTGAAGTAAATATACTTTCAATGTTATTGTCCCTCAAGAAATTTCTCCATTTGTACCCAGAGTAGTATGCTGCATTATCTGACAGAATTGCTTTAGGTTTTCCCACGTGCGTCAGGTAATCACTTGAGAATCTTCGTATTATACCATTTGCAGTGGCGGATTTTAAAGCATAAAGTTTTACATGTTTAGAAAGTATATCGTAAAAAGCTAAGATATATTTGACGCCTCCAGAACTTGCTGGATGCGGTCCACTGATGTCAGTACACAGAATTTCCAGGGGTTTACTCGGTATAATAGAATGTAATTCTGTTTTTGTGGATAAATTCTGAGGTTTTGATTTTTGACATATGACACATGTTTTCAGTTCCCTGGAAATTTTTCTTCTCATATTGCTAAAATAACAGTATGTGCTGAGCTTTGCCAAACACTTTTTCGTCCCATAATGACCCAAAACTAAGTGTGTGTGCCAAATTAAATTACGTTCAGACTCCTTGGGAAGGCATACACACCAGTTAGTAGCATTTGGATGTCGGCGATAAAATAATACATCATTGTGTAACTTGTAATACTTAGTCAAAGGATAATTGTGTTTTTCTACCAGTACTGTTATTATCTTATACCAGTGAGGATCAGATTTTTGCCGGCCGCGGTGGTCTAGCGGTTCTAGGCGTTCAGTCCGGAACCGCGCGACTGCTACGGTCGCAGGTTCGAATCCTGCCTCGGGCATGGATGTGTGTGATGTCCTTAGGTTAGTTAGGTTTAAGTAGTTCTAAGTTCTGGAGGGATTGGTGACCACAGATGTTAAGTCCCATAGTGCTCAGAGCCATTTGAACCATTTGATCAGATTTTTGTAATTTAGCCATGTTTCTGCACATATCAATAAAATATTGGTGATACTGCTTGTCTTGCATTAAGAGAATCCTGTAGTCATTTATATTTTCTAAGTCACTGTTGGTTTCATTCATACCTTGTGGAAGTCTAGACAAAGCGTCGGCAATGGTGTTGTCCTTACCTTTTATGTACTTAATTTCAAAAGAGTAGTTCTGAAGAGTAACTGCTCATCGTGATAATCTAGTATGTACAAGTTTACAAGTTAACAAAAATGTCAGGGCCTGGTGATCGGTATAAATTACTGTATGTTTGCCAAATAAATAGTAATTGAATTTCTTGAATGCCCAGACTATGGAAAGTGTTTCTAACTCAGTAGTGGAGTATGTACGCTCGCATTCACTTAGAGTACGACTTGCAAACCCAATAATTCTTATGTGTTCCTTTTCTTTATTCTTTACAACTTGAAATAAGCAACAGCCCAAGCCAGAACATGAAGCGTCACAAGTCATACAAAAATCTAAATTGAAATTTGGATGGCTCAGTATGTTTGCATTCACTAAAGCATGTTTAATTGTATTAAAGTCATTATGGCACTGTTCCGACCAGATCCAAACTTGATTATTTCTGAGTAGATTTAACAGATGTTTACTGTTCAAAAGTGGTTGTGGTAAAAAACGTCTGAAAAATGAACATAGCCCAAGGAATGATTTTAACTGCTTTTTTGTTCGAGGGCTAGGAAAGTTTCTGATAGCATCTAATTTATTGGGATCAGGACGTATGCCCTGTGAATTAATGATATGTCCTAAATATTTTATCTCACTGCAACCAAATTTTGATTTTCTAAGATTGGCTGTGCTGTGCAAATTTTTCTAAAATTCTTTGAAGTGTGTCAACGTTTTCATTCCAAGACTGTGTAGCTATCAGTATATCATCTACATAGTGTGTGTCTATCTCAACTAAATCATCGCCAAGCACGGTATCCAGGGCTGTAATGAATACCCCAGAACTGACATTCAATCCGAAGGGTAGAACACAAAATTGGTAGGTTCGCCCCCCGAACATAAATGCAGTATATTTCCGAGAATCAGGAGTGATACCTACTTGCCAAAATGAATTAGCGAGATATACTGTGGAAAAATATTTTGCATCTAGAAATTTCTGTAATTGCTTTTCTAAATTTTCGGGTTCTGTGTGAACCGGTAAAATTATTTCATTAATTGCTCGTGCGTCTAACACTAGCCTAATGCTACCACTTGGGTTTTTGACAACAAATAGAGGACTACAGTAAGGTGAGGTGGATGGTTCAATGACCTTCCAGTCTAACATTTGTTTTAGTTCTTGCCACACAGCAGGTCGTTGAGATAACGGTACGTTATATGTCTTGTGGTAGAAGATCTTGTCAGGCTTAACTTCAATCTTGTACACATACGTGTTGATAACACCTAATCGTTTGGTAAAACCTTGTAAATATTTGGATAACACTTCCTGTAGTTCCATACATTCATGTACACTGAGAGCTGTACTGAGAGCTGTAGCTTCATTTATCTTATGATCAAGCAATGTTTTCAAGTCCATTAGCTATGTGTCAGATGAGTGTGTTTGCATGTCTTGAATGCCATGCTTTAGAGTTCTCCCATCCAAATCAATAATAATTACACTGCCTTTATCATTTAAAATACATTTACCTTTGGAGAAGTCTATAATGCAGTCCTTCTCGCTTATAATATCTAATCCTAATTTGCAATTTGTCAGAAGGTTTTGTACAACCAGGAATGGCCATTGTACGGTTCCATTACCTATTTTAATGTTTACAAAAACTTGCTTCTTAACCCTACATGACTTATTACCTAGAGCAGTAGTTATTTTACAGTTTTGGGCAGGAAACTCAGGCACAGGCTCCCATTCACACATCTTTTTATAGAAATTAAAATACAAAACGCTCACAGCTGCACATCTAAGATAATAGTAGTTGGAATCCCACCTACTACACCAGTAGTAGACGCTAAAACAATTTCATTTGTGTTTGAACGACATTGTGTACTGCTTTGCAAAAGTTCATCTGATATATTCTCATTGTGGTTGTATCTTATAAATAAAACAGATAGTTTTTGTTTAGAATTATTAGGCATATCAATATTTTGTTGTTCAATAGTGGTGTCAAATAACTGATTAACATTGAAGTCGCCCCCCAAGAATTCTTCAGCCACGACCAGGGGCATAGAAGTGACTGTTTCTAGTTTGTTGGATTAGCATTTATATTAGGTACTGACACAGATTGAGGTAGTATATCAGGTATCACTTCTATTATATTCACATTCGGATATTGCCTGTTGTGATCTCCAAACTTTTGCGGTTGTTGTTGCTGTTGCGCATTATGACTTACCTGTCGGTCGTAAGGTATACTCCAATTTTGTCCTGGTGGCTGCTGTGGTATAGCGGTGTTTGAATGAGATTATTGATCGCTAAGAGTCCACCCTTGATGCTGTCTTGGCTCGTAGTTATTATTATTTCTATTTCTCAAAATATCCACGGGTGTACTGCCGGTCTACAGTGTCCAACGGGCACAATATTTCGGCGATCATACATGTCGCCATAATCAGGTGAACTGACAGACTGAGCTCCTGTGAACGTGCCGGCACGGAGATCCGTACACTATGGCTGCTCAGGGGGAACTGGATTCGGTCGCGGCGGCGGCAGATTTAAATACCCTCCGCCCGCGGCGCGCTCACTCCGCCGTCCGCGCCCCGCGCCACGGTCGCACGGTGGAACAGATTGCGACGGCGTCTGAGATGACGTCGGTGTGATGGCTCTGTCCGCCGTGGTCGTCACAACTATACATTTGCTCGATTTACTCTTGATTAACCCAATCGCTGGTTCCCAAGCCTTGCTAAGATTATAGCCACAGTCACGGTTTATGAGGTCGTCATTGGAGCGAATTTCGATGGCCTCTCTAACAACGCTGTCCCAGTAACTCGACGTCTGTACCAGAATCCTCGTGCGTTCATACTCTATAGCGTGATTTTCCGACAAACAATGTTCAGCGACCGCTGACTTGCTCGGATACATCAGTCGAGTGTGCCTCTGGTGTTCACGGCATCGATCCTCGACGGTACGCATCGTCTGACCAATATACGACTTGCCACATTGACACGGAATCTGGTACACGCCGGCCTTCCTCAAACCGAGGTCATCTTTGGCGCTCCCCACCAGTGCACGAGTTTTATTCGGAGGAAAAAACACAGTTCCGACCCGGTGTTTCTTCAAAATGCGGGCGATTTTCCCCGAGAGTGCGCCTGTATATGGGATAAACGCAGTGCCTACCTCCTCCCTCGTGATTTCATCCATCTACACAGGTTGTGCTGTAGTGGGTGGGCGGAGAGCACGTTGAATCTGCCACTCTGAGTACCCATTTTTTAGAAATACAGTTCTCAGATGTTCCAATTTCTGGGGTAGACTCTCTGCGTCAGAGATAGTGCGCGCCCTATGTACTAGAGTTTTAAGCACCCCATTCCTCTGTGAAGGGTGGTGGCAGCTGTCTGCGTGCAAATACAGATCAGTGTGCGTTGTCTTCCGATACACCCCATGGCCTAGGGTGCCGTCAGGCCTTCTCTTGACCCTCCGGAGGGTAAACTACCTTTCCTTGACGTCAAACATAAGAGTGTCATAATTGTATTTTGTTTTATCAGCGGCATAGCGCTGCAGTTCTGTGCCATAGGCGTTATTTATTTGTCAGAGATTAAGATTTCGCGTTTCCGAGGAAACTCACGCACGGCATGTAAATGTGCCTTTATAGCATGTCTGTTAGGACTTATGGACATCTGGGGTTATTTGGAGATGACATCACTAAAAGAAGGACCAGGTGTCGATTCTTGATAATCCGGCACCAAACGTTGACAAATCAGGATCATTGCTTATACTCTTCTCTCAGCCAGGATGTTTTTCAGCTGATCATTAATACATATTTCGAAGACTCATCTGGACGTGTTTGTAAACAAAGCTTCATCTACAAAGAAAATCTTGCATACAAGCGCCTCAATCTTTGCAGTTTTTGTTGACTCCATTGGTAGAACTATAATCGATTTGAAATGTCATTGGCATGAAACTGTTTATGGACCGAAATTTGCAAAGGATGCGTTGGTATGTAATACTCTTGTTTGGCTAATCCCATCTCACACATTCAAGTAGATCGTAGTGACACGGTGACTGTATGTTATCAATGCTTAAATATTAGTAGCATTTCTCTCATCAGTTTTTGTTCTTTCTCGAAGGTGTATTTCATTCTTGACACTTCTAGTTTCAAATTCTGTTTTTAATAATAAATGCAAGGATAGATCGTGTGGGCTTGGTAGCGTCAGGATACCTTTCAGCATATTAACGCACTGCTCCTCTAGATGTTTGGTGACATTTATGATAAATGAAACACTTATTCATTTTTTCGACTGTTGTCCATATAGTGAAAACCTGAGTAGCTCCAAAAACAAATTGCCTGAACTCTACAACAAACCAACAGGTTTCATACGCACAGCTGTACACACAAGTTATACCAGAGTTTGCTTATATTTGGTATAGCAGGGAAGACATCTGTGGTATCTTACTACTATCTGATGAGGTTCTGCTCAATGTCTCTTTCCAGATTAGAAAAAAAAATGGTAACGTGAAAAATCGACTTCATGATTTGGCAGCTATAAACGTTAAAAATTAGTAACCTATGACTGAAAATTCGTCATATGTTCCGCTATAACATTTCGAAGACTTCAACACGATACATTTACTCGTTCTGCATTGTCCTATCTCAGCTGTAACAGCCTATAAAAATGTCTGTACCCATTTAGGATCTCTGTACCATAGAAAGGTGTCCTATGCTTTACTGCTATTCTCTGGACTTCCTTAATATCGTAATCCATATACAGTAACCATAAGAGGACGCTGCAGTATCACCTCATATCGAATTCGCGTATTTATGCTGTTCCTTACTTCATTGTCCTCAAATACAAAATAATCTAAAAGAAAATGTTTTACGTTGCCTTTTATCGTGATGTTTTCTGACCTAAGATAAATGATTCCCGCCTTAAAGTTGGCTTATGATCTGTTATACCATATATGCCTAATGTTTTCGATGTGTGAGGTACTGTATTATTCAAGTATCTTTACTGCAAAATAATTCTGCAATTTTGTAATTAGTAATCGACCTTTATATAGAGCTAATGACGAATTTAAAGAAAAAAGTTACTGACTGTTTCCTTGTAGTACACTTACGCAGAAACTGACACATAGCACTCATCACTCACATAACTCACAGTGCACAGTAGACACTGAAAACAGAAAACCCCCAGAAACGAAAGTCACATAGGTATTTTTATATCTACATAATATGACGTACTTGTTATGCCATTTAATATAAATTTGTTGTAACTTAGGCTTAGCTGGGGGCTTCAGTGATTTCAACAAACTTATGGTATGCGAGTTTCTTATTTTTCCAAAGACTCTTTTGGATTACTGTAAGTGATTCCCGTATCAATATATCTGAGTAGCGGCTGACAATTTCCAGTGATAAAAATTGAGCATCTTGACAGAGTTTTGTGGCTTTCAGTTCTTCAGACAATGCCATGTGTTATAATGTATGTCGATTCCTATCAATAATTTTTATCCTAGTTCAGCTGTTCTACATTCAGTTTCCTCATTTATAAGCAGTTTGATGGCGTGGCAGTAGGATCACGTGTACCTGGTAGCATAGCTGACATAAACATAAGTCCTTTGAAACAAAAATTAATTAATGGGCGAGAATCCTACCTTTTGTAGGAAATATATTGGGGCCACACTACTATTAGTGAAAGGAGATGTCAAAGACATTCTACATTGCTTCAAAAGTGTACACCGTAAAATTACCAGTACTTTGGAAAAAAGCGAAAGTATCCAATACTGTACCTAAGTATTATGACACAAGAGTGCATATACATTCAGAATTTATACGAACAACACAATGACCAACACCTCAACCCATACAGCTCCATGTCGCCCAAACAGATTACATGAGCATGGTACAAATGAGAAATAGAATACCCTCAATAACTGTAAAGCACCTATGGAATGGACAACTTGTAATTGCAAAGACAGGATTAAAACACCCAGCATAATAGTAAAGCAAAGAGAGACAACATGACCACGCAAATTAAGAATTTAAAAGCAACTGAATATCTAGCAACCCACATAGTGGCAAAAAATTACAGAAAGTAGCAAATACCTTCAAAAATCACAAACTAGAAATCATATTCTCCACATATAGAAACCATTAAATGATACAAAATGTAATCATAATGCATATTCAGGTTTTGAAATACATGAAATAGCATGCCGGGCATTCTCCATGTTCTGTCGAGGACAAGCGGACAGATTTCTGTAGCAGGTTTTCAGAGCCCATTAGAGCCTACACATACAACAGATACACATCATCAGCAATAGCGATGCATATGCACAATAATGGACACCCATTTTCAAATGCAGAGCAAAATGTCAAAATGCGCCACCAACAAAATAACGATCACAAATTTGATCTGTAGCAAGAAATGGAGATACATTCACATCAGAAATATGTGAAGACGAAATGTTATATAAGAAACTGGAAAGTGACTCCGCAAATATCTTCAGATGCTTCAATGTTATCCTTAAATGGACAAATAAAATAAGGTAATGATACACAAAAATAAGTATCTTTATAAATAATGCTAGTGTATTCCCCTTGGCATTACCTGCATATGCATTTGACATATTTTTTGAACGCACTTACTTCTCCTTGCTCCTATGTCCATTTCGTCCCCCCCCCCTCTGTCTGTCGACCTCATCTTCCCATCTATTATTGTCTCTCTGCACCTCCCAACTCTCTCTATCTCTGTCTCTGTCTCTTAACCCCCCCCCCCCGTTTGTCCATTTCTTCCACCTCCACTCTCTGACTATATCCTCCTCCCCCTCTCTCTTTTCACCTCTGCCTCCCATTCTTCTTTTTCAACTGCTTACTAACTCTCTACTTCTTCCATCTGCCTCATGCACCCCCCCCCCCATCCTCCTCTCTCTGTGATCATTTCCTCCACCCTCTCACTCTGTCCGTCCACTCCTCTACACATATTAACCCGTTCCCATCCATACTCATCAGCACATTTAGCCACTGCAATACAGTTCAAGAAAGCAGTCAAATACAGCTCCCACAATACATCTGTCATGCAATGCCACCTACACATTAGAGACTTCAAAATAAATCACTTTCCCCTGACTTATAGACCACCATGCAAAGCAGGTCGATAGAGCGGGCTAATACCACTCAACAAAACATTTCTGCCACACAGGGCAGCGTGCATGTTGGCATCCAGAAACCTTTTCTTGCACCTGACAGTTGGGCTGCTGTGTGAAGCAGGTTGATTTAAGAAGCTAATAGTGTCCCCACACATCATGCCTGTTGTGCTGGGCAATCTACTCTCCAGGGACTGGGAGAACACGTTTTTATGCTTATTATCCGCACAATGCTGCTGCTTGTGAACCTGCTGTTTCTGTGCCAAATTTGGTTGAAATACATCCCGGGGTTTGGGAGGAGTTCCTAGATATACATACATACCTTCTGCTTGATATAAATATCTATGGCAAATGCAAGCATAATAAACAATTTAATGATCCATATCACATAAGAGAAACACTCTCTGCGCATAAAAGTAGTATATCATGCTCTATGGATGATCCATAGAATTACATTTGTTGACAACATTGTACATTTGTTGTTTTCAATGTGTACTGAGCACTGTATGCTGTGTCAGTGATGTACAATAGATGTCAGATTCTACAGAAGTGGACTACAAAGAAAGTGATTAACTCTACATAAAATGGTCATTTGTTACAGCAGAGCAGCAGAACAATCCAGCGCCTCATACAACGATAACATCACGTGTAGCAGGGGCAATACATGAGAAATGCACTTCATGACCATAGATTTTTATTGCATACTTGAGACATGATTACCATTCAAATATGTTCCCACTGATGAGATAGCATTCTAAACGGTGACGATTCTATTTTTGGGATTTGAAAAGATGTAAATTTATAATGAGTTAGGTTATTTTGCGGATCTATTTCTAAGAACAGAATGAAATGTCGAGTTGAGCTATGTGAACAGATCAGACTCGGGCATAAAGGCTGTAATGAATGGAAGTATCTCGATTAGAAAGAACATAAGGCAAGGATGCAGTCCTCTTAGCTTCGCTCCAGTCTGTGTATCGAAGAAGCAATGACTGAAACATAAGTAAGATTTAGTAGTAGAATTAAAATTCACAGTAAAAAGGAAGTCAATTATCAGATTCTCTGAAGATGTTTCTAAAAATCAGGAAAACTGTGGAAGAATTACCTGTTGAATGAACTGAGCAGTATAATTAGAAAATATTTCAGAAGAAAGACCAATGTAAAGAGGAGCTGCAGAAATTATATTAGTGAGTGTTCAAATGATTCAAATGGCTCTGAGCACTATGGGACTTAACATCTGAGGTCATCAGTCCCCTAGAATTTAGAACTACTTAAACCTAATTAACCTAAGGACACCACACACATTCATGCCCGAGGCAGGATTCGAACCTGCAACCCTTAGCCGTCGCGCGGTTCCAGACTGAATCGCCTAGAACCGCTCGGCCACACCGGCCGGCTATTAGTGAAGGACTTGGATCAAAATGTGGAGTAACATAGTAGGAGAAGTTAAGGGATTCTGATACGGTGAGATTAAAATAAGTGGATTAAGCGAGAAGTATGTTAGAAACGGACTATCACAGACAAAGAGGGCATTCATCGTGGAAAGATGTCCACTAGTGTCAAACATAGGCTGTACTCTGAGGAAAAAATTCTGAAAATGTACGTTTGAAGTTCAGAACTGCAGGTAAGTGAAACATGGACCATCGGAAAATCGGAAAAGAAGGAGACTGAGAAATGTCAGAAGGATGATGAAGATTAAGTGAACGGATAAACTAGAAAATGAGATCCTGTGCAGGTCTAGGAAAGGAACATTTGTAAAACAGGAACTATAAGAAGAGACAAGATGATATGACATGCGTTAAGATATCGGTAATGCACAAGTGGAAGCTATAGAGGAGAAAAACTATTGAGGAAGACACATATAGGAATTTATCCAACTAAGGATGTTGGATGTAAGTGGAACCCTTGGAGATACTGGCGCAGGAAACCTAGACGTGATGCGCCACATCAGACAGAAGACAGACTTTTAAAAGAAAAAGAAACTGTACAAAACTTTCTCATACGGGAAAAATGAAGTATTGTGTAGTATGCTACTCGCGAAAGAAAATTAATTTTCAGTGTCAGTAGAAATAGACTTGGTGGTAACAGCTGTTTCACAACCATATTCGTCGCGTAATGTATTAAGAGTGTTACAAAAGCGGGTGAATTTTGGTGATGCCATGGGTACGGGCGCACGCCACACCTGGCTGCCGTGACTGGCACGGGCCGCAGGGAGCCATAACATCGCCTCCACCTCCCCCCTCCTCCCCCCCCCAACGGCCCACAGACGGTCCCAGCCTGGGGCGGGGAGGGATGTGTGATTCACGGCCGTCTCAATTCGGCGCCACTTTAGCAGATTAGCCGTTATTGCCGGTATAAATTGTATAAGCAGGTGCGTGGTGTCGGCTACCAGCGGCGATTACGTTTCTTAACGGGCCCATAAGTCGGCACCAGGCTCTGGCGCTGAAGGGGCGCGACCGTAGGAGGCGCGTTAACGAGTGCGGCTGCTGACGCGGCGTCAGGCGTCAGCCGTCGGCAGTCGTCCGCAGAGACCCGCACTGAACCAGCCGCCACAGCGCCCTCAGCGTACTGGGCCATTCACAGCTGATTCAGGAACATGTCTTCGTCCTGTACAACTTTTCCGTGTAGCGACACAGTGGAGAAGTGGGTGAAGGAAGAAGGTCCAGTTACAGGCTTTTTTCCGTCCCCAGCACATCTATCTACATCTACATACATACTCCGCAATCCACCATACGGTGCGTGGCGGAGGGTACCTCGTACCACAACTAGCATCTTCCCTCCCTCTTCCATTCCCAAAAAGAGCGAGGGAAAAATGACTGCCTATATGCCTTTGTACGAGCCCTTATCTCTCTTATCTTATCTTTGTGGTCTTTCCGCGAAATGTAAGTTGCTGGTTCTCTAAACTTCCTCAGTAGCGATTCACGAAAAGAACTCCTCCTTTCGTCTAGAGCCTCCCACCCGAGTTCCTGAAGCATTTCCGTAACACTCGCGTGGTGATCAAACCTACCAGTAACAAATCTAGGAGCCCGCCTCTGAATTGCTTCTACGTCCTCCCTCAATCCGACCTGATAGGGATCCCAAACGCTCGAGCAGTACTCGAGAATAGGTCGTATTAGGGTTTTACAAGCGGTCTCCTTTACAGATGAATCACATCTTCCCAAAATTCTACCAATGAACCGAAGACGACTATCCGCCTTCCCCACAACTGCCATTACATGCTTGTCCCACTTCATATCGCTCTGCAATGCTACGCCCAAATATTTAATCGACGTGACTGTGTCAAGCGCTACACTACTAATGGAGAATTTAAACATTACGGGATTCTTTTTCCTATTCATCTGCATTAATTTAAATTTATCTATATTTAGAGTTAGCTGCCATTCTTTACACCAATCACAAATCCTGTCCAAGTCATCTTGTATCCTCCTATAGTCACTCAACGACGACACCTTCCCGTACACCACAGCATCATCAGCAAACAGCCGCACATTGCTATCCACCCTATCCAAAAGATCATTTATGTAGATAGAAAACAACAGCGGACCTACCACACTTCCCTGGGGCACTCCAGATGATACCCTCACCTCCGATGAATACTCACCATCGAGGACAACGTACTGGGTTCTATTACTTAAGAAGTCTTCGAGCAACTCACATACTTGGGAACCAATCCCATATGCTCGTATCTTAGTTAGGAGTCTGCAGTGGGCCACCGAGTCAAACGCTTTCCGGAAGTCAAGGAATATGGCATCCGTCTGATACCCTTCATCCATGGTTCGCAAGATATAATGTGAAAAAAGAGCGAGTTGCGTTTCGCAGGAGCCATGCTTTGTAAAGCCGTACTGATGCATGGACAGCAACTTCCCTGTCTCAAGGAAATTAATTATATTCGAACTGAGAATATGTTCGAGAATCCTGCAACAAACCGATGTTAAGGATATTGGTCTGTAATTTTGAGGATCCGTCCTTGTGCCCTTCTTATATACAGGAGTCACCTGCGCTTTTTTCCAGTCGCTCGGGACTTTACGTTGGGCAAGAGATTCGCGATAAATGCAAGCTAAGTAAGGAGCCAATGCCGTAGAGTACTCTCTGTAAAACCGAATTGGAATCCCATCAGGACCTGGCGATTTATTTATTTTCATCCCATTCAGCTGCTCCACAACTCCAGGGATGTCTATCACTATGTCCTCCATACGGGAATCTGTACGAGCCTCAAACATATTAATTTCAAACTTGCAGCTGGGGTTATGAGTACCCCACTATTGCATTGTGATAGGAGAAAGGAGACAAGCTAGAAAAGAATCCTTTTATCAACAACTAGCTGAGAAACCTGGCGTTGCCCGAGTATTCATTTATTTCAGTTGAGACTGGGGTTGTTGAAATACTTTTACTTCGTCTGGTAAAGTACTTTAACTAGACAGAGTTTCCTTACCACTCTCAACAGCGATCCCCTTCTCTCTATCTAAGGCATGCCTCAGATAGGAGATGTGGGCAAGTACGGTGTCGTTTCGAGACGTGTCATGGACTACATCCAACATTAAGGTCCGCTGACTATTACGTACCCTTCACGGAATTTGAAATAAAGTGAGCCACTCATCCCTCTTATTCCACGCTCGTGGCACGTGCTGCCCTTGCCATGTTGATAATGGCGGCCATTGCGGTACAAAATGGTGGGAGTGGATACAAGGTACGGTTTGCAAATCAAAATGGACCTCCATCTCCTTTGAACACTTTCAACATTTATTGGTAGGCTTCCTGCACTTAACTTACGATCCACTTAGCAACTAATAAATACGCTAAACCCTCCGTTGCCCGCATCTCGTGGTCGTGCGGTAGCGTTCTCACTTCCCACGCCCGGGTTCCCGGGTTCGATTCCCGGCGGGGTCAGGGATTTTCTCTGCCTCGTGATGGCTGGGTGTTGTGTGCTGTCCTTAGGTTAGTTAGGTTTAAGTAGTTCTAAGTTCTATGGGACTTATGACCACAGCAGTTGAGTCCCATAGTGCTCAGAGCCATTTTTTTAAACTCTCCGTTACCAAATTCCCCTTTATTGTAATTTTAATTAACGTGGAAGCCATAAAAACACCAAGCATGGAGGCAAAATGTACACATCTAAAGGCTACTTAAAAAAGGAATAAAATCACTTAAATTTGTTTCCACAAGATGGGAATACAACGTCCCAATTCGGACCTCGCTAACACTAACATTTTACTGACATTAAATATAACAAGATAAATAATGATACATGTGACGAGAACAAAGGAATAACACTATCAATCTTTCCAGATGAGACTACGACTATATCCATGAAGGTTCGAGCCCTGGCAAGGGAGATACGTAACTTCAACATATAAGGTGATTACAGTAAGCCCAAATTCCACTCGACAAACGTAGTAACGATATAAGCGAGTCACATGTAATGAAGGACGACAGCCGAATGTGCCATAGTAAAAAGGGCCACTATCAACTCCGTCCGGACGCGACCCCCGTGAACACGTCAGTTTCAGCTACCTGCAACAGACACGGAGTCATTTGTAGGTTCTTAAAAACAATTAACATGAAAAGGCACAACGGTTAACATAAACGACCACTTCACAGAACTAGCTCCCCTTTAGACAAAGCAAACAGCAGAATATTAATAACACGTAAAATACTTCTAACCTATAACAAACTAAGATACCACGTAATAGAATATCGTCTTGAACTCATAGAATACTCAGTTTGACTTGCCTGCTTATAGGCCTTACAACTCAACAGTATCAGCTTAAGCAAACTCGCGAATAAAAAACTCAAAATGTGACAGGAATAATGACTGAAGCCACTGACAATGCTATGCTGCCACACAGAGGAGGCAATAGTTTAATTACAGCGGCACACAACCGACCTTACATCTCCAATTTAGCATAATCAGAATAAACAATTTTATGTATAATAATTACTTACAGTACCATGACAACCTCCAAATAACACTTATTACCCAAGGTAGGTGATGGTATCGAAAGGCACCTTTAGTAATACAGAGTACGAGTGTATTCACTTATTGGAAGGGTTTCAACTTTACATCCCTTTCGACATAGCTCTCTGTTTACAGACTTCTATAACTTCTGCAACTAAAGAAGGGCATATAAATGCACATATAACTGACACAGATTTAAGCAGAATAAACCAGTACCTTAGCATGGCGCAAATGGCTTCATTTACTTTACACGTGGGATATCTTCACCATTCAGGAATTCCGAAATATATTCAACAACGCGTGAGAGCAAGACGTCGCCGTCGTATCAGCTATTTACTTCACATAATGTCCTGCACAGACACAGGGCAGACGAAGCGTTTTCACATGCAACAGCGGCGAGCGTCACACATTTCCTCCGTCACGCCAACATCTCAATTTCAATGGCCAGTAACGAGAACCTATACATGCCCTCGCAGCAGAAAAGCCCCAAAACACAACAGTGCACCACCGCGATACCAAACCCGAGGTCCCATCAAATCACTCCCGGGATCTCTCGTTGACCCTGCCCATAGCGTACAGGCGTCGTACCACAGGCCTCACGGTAAACGTCAACAAACCAACTCCGACCCCTCGAGTCCACTCCGCTGTCTCTTTTCTCTCTCCCTCAACCACCCGACCACCAGCCTGAATCGCGGAAGGCAAAGATGGTGACCCTATAATCGATGGCAGCGATGCCGTTGTAAGAGCGAGAACACTGGCGCCAGCCACGCCACGGCTCATTTATTTACTCACAGAAGCCACTTTTCGCGGGAAACAAATAATACTCTCGAAAGTCTCTTCGCGTTTGTGCCCGTATACTAAAATAAAGTCTGATTTTAGTATGAGACAGTAAGACCCAACAGACTTTCAAGACTTATTACGTCAGTGAAGTCTATGCAATCACAGATAACTCTCTCATTTTTCGTCTACTAAAACTACTGGCCTCCTACGTACAAAGATGAGCCAAAACATTATTATCACTGTTCACCGCGACGCTGGATGTCGCCGGGTGACGCTGTGGCCACGTGACAGTGCCATGAAAAGTATGTAATCGCAGCAGAGCGGATACAGGATCACCCTAGAAAAGTTATGGGTTGAAAATGGGGAAATCCTCTGAGATAAGCGACTTTATCAAAGGACAGATTATTATTACAGAAACGCTGTGAACGAGTATCTCGAAAATGGCTAAGCTGGTCGATTGTTGGCATGCTAAAATGGTGAGCACCTACCGAAAGAGGTAGAAGGACAGTGAAACCACCACTAGTCGCTAAATGAGTACGTCAAAAATCCTCCTCAGTTGCGAAATTTTACTGGTCTTTACCCAGGTTTCACCTAGAGTAATCTAGAAGCGTAATATAAACTAATACATGCCAGAATAAGACACGGTCAAACATATTTCTTATTCTGGCATGTATTAGTTTATATTACGCTTCTGAAGAAGGCTAGATTACTCTAGCTGAAACCTGGGTAAAGACCAGTAACATTTCGCAACTGAGGCGGATTTTTGACATATTAATGTATCACAGTTGCTAAAAGGGTTGCAATGCTTTAAAAATTCTTAGTCGCTAAATGATTGGACGCCGGCGACTTTTGATAGAACGTGGGGTTCGGAGGCTTGTCTGCTGTGTAAAGTAGGACAGATTGTGATTTCTAACATCCCTGCCGAAAGAGCATACTGCTGGTGTACGCACAAATGTTTCTGAGCACACCGTTCATCGTACACTGTTAAACATGGAGAGGGGTACAATAACCCCACGTGTTCACATGTTGACCCAATGACATCATCATTTACTATTGCAGTATGTACAGGGCCATCGAAATTCGACAGTCGATCAATGGAAATATGTCAGCTAGTTCGCTGGTAGTCTCCAAAAACGCCTTTCATGAGGTGACGGCAGCTCGAAACATGCAGCGCGCATGGGGGGGGGGGGGGGGGGAGGTGGACTTTCTACCAAGCACCGCCTTCACAACTGCAGAATCAAAAAATGGTTCAAATGGCTCTGAGCACTATGGCACTGGGACATCTGTCATCAGTCCCCTAGAACTAAGAACTACTTAAACCTATGTAACCAAAGGACATCACACACATCGATGTCCACGGCAGGATTCGAACCTGCGACCGTAGCAGTCACGCGGTTCCGGACTGAAGTGCCTAGAACCGCAAGGCCACTGCAGAATCGTACACGCCTTTGACCCCTCATTCCTGCTTTGCAATCCTTGAGATAAAACTCAAGTTGGGAACAGCCTGGGACTGTACAGGCAACATCAGTGAAAGCTTCCTCTGTCACCTGGGTGGATGACACACTCCAGGTCATTCAATGCCCAAACCAGCCATCATAAGTAAACAAAAATTAAAAAAATAAATAATATCACTGAGACAATGAGGACACTTGAGGATTAGTGAGGGATGTGCACAGAAAAATATAATAACATGGTTTGCCTGCCCTTCTCCATGGCACACTCGTACCACTGTACCGAAATACAGTGAAATTATGTGCTCTAGTCACGACCTGCTGCTGTATCGAAGGTGGACACCAGTGAAAGGCGAGAAGTGGTATCCACAGTCCATCGCCTCCCACACCTTTGCTCATCTCATCCTCTGCCCTGTCTCCATCCATCTTCCACTTACGTCTGTACCTACCTCATCCTCCCCCCCTCTACTCATCCCCCCATCTCTTCCTTTCATCCTCCCTCTTTTCTCTGTCCATCTTCTCGTCTCTCTGTGTCTAGCTCCCACTTACCGTTCTCTCTGTCCATCTCCTCTTGCACCTGCATCTGTGCATATTTTCCTCCCCCTCCCTCCCCCAATCTCCTTCCCCCCTACCCCCTCTCTGTCCGTCACCTTATCCCCCTTCTCTCTGGCCGTACACGCTACTTCTCTATTCATCACCCCATTATCGCCCCCACCCCCACCCAATTTGGAGGTTGGTAGTTTTTACCCCAGCAGCATTTCTTTCCAAATAGTAACTATTGTGAGCACCATGTTTCTTTGAATTCGATCCAGAGGTTTAGGAGGAGATGCTGATCAAACGCGAATTTGACATATACTGTACACATATGTTTGATTCCCTGCTGTTTCACGCTGTTCGGCTACAGAGAGGATGTTGATTAAACTATTGACTCGCTGCAGTGCTCATTCTCGCCATCTGGTTAACTCAGCGAATGGCATAAATAAGAAAAATTTCGCTTTGTACTTTTAAAAGTATTCCAAGTCATTTAAATACCGGAAATAAATACCAAGAATCTATTTCCGAAAAATTTTAGGTCACCCCTAGTGCTAGTGGAGAATCTTACATCCACAGTATTTTACACAAATAGTAACCTATATACCCACCGAATCTGGGTGACATTGCTCCAGATGTTCCTGAGTTACGCTTCAGAGTCACGATTTTTAATTCCCACCCCTGCGGGATGTGAGGGTTTCTTACCTCAACAGTGCATCTTTCCAGATTGTAAGTAACCAGTGATCCACCGATTCTTCCAAAAATCGAACTCCCCTGTATAAAATAGCTTCAAACATCTGATTACTTTGAATATCAATTAACGTGTTAAATATTTGATATTAAGCATGTAAGCGAGAAAAAGTTTGGAAAACATTTGAAAGAATGTTTAAAGTTTATAGAAAGTCATTGAGCGCACTCATTATCAAACACTGGATTGTAATCTGGGTAGTTTGCACAACATTTTAAGACAGCCTACTTTCTTATTCACCTTAGTGTTTATGACATCATATCTTTTGAAATATGCGTCGTACAATCTGCAAGATTACTTGTGAATAAAATTGTTAGTGAAGAAGTAATAAATTAAAACTTAATGCCTGATGCAGCAGATTCATTGTACGAATGCCTAAACTTTAGTAAGTGATAAACTATTTCTGTTTCATCATTTGTGGTAGATGTCAGTGGTAAAAAGCTTCGTAAAGCTTTGAAATTATGTGTAAAGTTCCTGAAAGTCGCTATGTGCTCTCAATTTCCAATACTGAATGAATATATTTTGGGTATTTGCATTTAGTGCGTTATACTTCTTTTTCAGTCTCCACACTCATCCCTTATGAGGTCTTCTTTCCAGATAGCATGTGATATGTGTACCAAGTTTGGTTCAACTCGATTAGGTAGTTTAGGAGTAAATGTTGAATATAGTTAAAAGTTACATCATACATGCGTAAAGGATACAGAAATTCTGACGAAGTGGAATACTGTTTAGGATTATATGCACATTAATACGTCATACCTTTGAAGCATGGGAAGTAATGGATAGATGACTTTAAATACTCGTATTTTGGAGTATTTGTAGAATATGATAGTGCTAACCCCACTTCACAAAACCACATCTTGTGTGCTACAAACTGGCACAAGTGTCTTATTTACCATAGCTATTGTAGCCTGGTCTACTGTGGAAATGGGTAAAAGTATTCCTTCCAGAGATCAGATCAGAACTGCTCATACACTGGAACGAATTAGTTCTTTTTCATGACTCACCACACCCCGTTGTATTTTTAAAGTTTTGGAATTAATACATGGATGGCTTTAAATTCTGTGTATTTTGGAATGTTTGAAGAATATAATGTTGCTAACTTTAATTCATAAAACCATATTTTATGTACTAAAAACCGACACAAAGCTCTTATGTATATGAGATATTGTAGCCTAGTCTAATGTGGAGGTGGGAAAAACTGTCATTTCCAGAGATCAGATCAGAACTGCACATTCACTAGGAATGAATTAGCTCTTATTCATGACTCACCATTTCCCATGTAGTATTTTTCAAACTTTGGAAATAATAGATAGATGGTTTTAAATTTTGTGTATTTTGGACCATTTCGTAAATATAATAGCGCTAACTCTGCTCCATCAGAACACATTTTATGTACTGAAAACTGTTGGCACAATCGTCATATTTACATGAGCTATTGCAGTCTTGTCTATATGCACATGGGAAAAACTGTCCTTTAAAGAGATCAAATCACAACTGCTCACTCACTTGAATGAATTAGCTCTTTTTCACGATTCACCACTCCCCACATCGTCTTTTTCAAGCACTGGAAGTGATAGATGGATAACTTTAAATTCTGAGTATTATGGAACATTTGAGGAATATAATAGTGCTAACTTTACTCCATAAAGCAGTATTTTATGTACTGAAAACTTGCAGAAATGTCTTACTTACTTGAGCTTTTCGAGCCTAGTCTATTGTGCAGATGAACAAAACTGTGGCGCCTGTGGAGATGACTGGTAGGGAAGGATATGGGGTCGGGTCGTTCGAGGGAGGCGACCAGACAGCGAGGTCATCGGTCTCATCGGATTAGGGAAGGATGGGGAAGGAAGTTGGCCGTGCCCTTTCAAAGGAACCATCCCGGCATTTGCCTGAAGTAGTTTAGGGAAATCACGGAAAACCTAAATCAGGATGGCCGGACGCGGGATTGAACCGTCGTCCTCCCGAATGCGAGTCCAGTGTGCTAGCCACTGCGCCACCTCGCTCGGTGGACAAAACTGTCCTTTCCAGACATCATATCAGAACTGCTGCCTCACTGGAATGAATTACCTTATTTTCATAACCCGCCACTTCCCATGTCATATGTTTAAAGCACTGATAGTAAATGACGGATGACTTTAAGTTCATTATATTTTGGAACGTTAGGAGAGTTTAATAGCGCAAAGTCTACTTCATGAACCACATTTTATGTATCGTGTGGGGCTACCGTGAGCACGCAGAAGTGCCGCAACACGACGTGGCATGGACTCGAATAATGTTTGAAGCAGTGCTGGAGGGAACTGGCAGCATGAATCCTGCAGGGTTGTCCACAAATCCGTAAGAGTACGACAGGGGGGAGACCTCTTCTGAACAGACGTTGCAAATCATCCCTGACATACTCAATAATGTTGATGTCTGGAGAATTTGGTGACCAGAGGAAGTGTTTCAACACAGAAGAATGTTCCTGGAGCCACTCTGTAGCAATTCGGGATGTGGCGGGTGTCGCACTGTCCTGCTGGAATTGTCCAAGTCCGTCGGAATGCAGAATGGACATGAATCGGTGTAGGTGACAAGACAGGATGCTTACATACATGTCACCTGTCAGAGTCGTATCTAGACGTATCAGTGGCCCCATATCACTCCAACTACCTACGTCCCACACCATTACAAAGCCTCCACCAACTTGACTTGCAGGGTCCATGGATTGATGAGATTGTCCCCATTCCCGTACATGTCCATCTGCCCGATACAATTTCACATGAGACTCGTCCAACCAAGCAACATGTTTCCAGTCACCAACAGTCCAATGTCAGCGATGACGGCCCGAGGCGAGGCTTAAAGCTTTGTGTCGTGCAGTCATGTAGGGTACACTAGTGGGCCTTCAGCTTCGAAAGTCAGTACCGATGATGTTTCAATGAATGGTTCTCACGCTCACGCTCGTTGATGGTTCAACACTGAAATCTGCAGCAATTTGCGGAAGGGTTGCACTTCTGTCACGTTGAACGATTCTCTTCAGTCGTCGTCGGTCCCGTATTTGCAGGATCTTTTTGCGGCCGCAGTGATGTCTGACATTCGACGTTCGCCGGATTCCTGATATTCACGGTACGCTCGTGAAATCCTCTTGGGGAAAATCCCTATTTGATCGTTACCGTGTAGATTCTGTGTCCCATCGCTCATGCGCCGACTATAACACCACGTTCAAACTCACTTAAATCTTGTAACCTGCCACTGTAGCACCAGTAACCGATCTAACAACTGCGCCAGACACTTGATGTCATATAGGCGTTGTCGGCCCCAGCACAGTATTCTGCCTGTTCACACATGCATATACCAGATTTTTGGCGCTTCGGTGTGGAGATGGGTAAAACAGCGCTTTCCAGCGGACAGATCAGAAGTGCTCATTCACTGGGATGAATTAGCTCTTTTTCATGACTCACCGCTCTGTGCGCATCATATTTTTAAAGCACTGGAAGTAATAGATGGATGACTTTAAATTCATTGTATTTTGGAACGTTTGGAGAATATAATAGTGCTACCTCTACTGCATTATATCATGTTTTTGTACTAAAAGATGGCACAAGTGTCTTACATGAGTTATTGTAGTCTGGTCTGTTATGGAGATATACAAAACTGTCATTTCCAGAGAGAAGATCAGAGCTACCCGCTGTAATGAATTAGCTGTTTTTCATGACCTACCATTTCCTACTCACTCACAAAAATAAATAAAAGAAGGCACGCTGCCGTTTTAATCTGGGTCACTCTACCTGTACTTTTTCTCGCTTTGTCTGATTTTATAAAATCTAGGAAAAGAAGTAATAAGAATATATTTTGTCCGTAGTAGTTTTGAGAATTAAAAGGTCTATATTTCATCCGCTGTAAAATTTAAAAATGTTACAACAAAATCCTATATATTTTAATAAATTGGGAAAATTTTTAAAGAAAGAATTTGCTTGTTATCCTTTCACACTGTTATTGGAGACAAAACGCAATAAAGAGAATTATGATGTAAGTGTAATTAACTTAAGTATCTAAAGTCTACATGACACTATATGTACCAATGAAGGAAATTTTTCACTGTTATTGTTTACCAGTAGAATGTGGCCTATTTTACTCGGTTGGTTCAAAAATGGTTCAAATGGTTCAAATGGCTCTGAGCACTATGGGACTTAACATCTATGGTCATCAGTCCCCTAGAACTTAGAACTACTTAAACCTAACTAACCTAAGGACAGCACACAACACCCAGCCATCACGAGGCAGAGAAAATCCCTGACCCCGCCGGGAATCGAACCCGGGAACCCGGGCGTGGGAAGCGAGAACGCTACCGCACGACCACGAGATGCGGGCTTTACTCGGTTGGAGTCAGTTTCTTTTACCACTGCATATTTTTTTGAAATATACACCCATAAGGCTAGGATACATAACATTTTTGGAAGCAATGGGTGTACCATCGAGTACAGGAATTTTTTGGATTCCCATCAGTTTAAGGGATTGCTTTTGCTAGGCAAATATGACTGAAAAAATATTGGTCTGGTTCAGCAGCCACCACATGTACTGGGTCATAACTTCTTAGAGAACACACACTGGGCAACAATTTATATTTTATCCACAGCAGCTAAGACATGTTATCTTTTTGCATGTTTGAAGCAAACAGAAGTTACAACTTTCAGGGGCCAGAAACCAATTCACAGCAAAATGATAGAAAATGGTCAGAAAACAGAAAGAGTAAACCCATTCAACATCTTAAGTAACACTATCTCGTCCATGACAGGAATAGACATAAATATGGAAGTAAAAACTTTTAATTACATTAATAGAACAATTTATAGGGACTTCAAAAGTAAAATAAGAAAATAAACTTTACCCAAGTTCTACAAAACGATTTCAGTACAATTCCAATGATTGCTACTTTTGTAATGTTGATTTGCAGTGTTGATATTACTGGTCATAATTCGAAAAACAAGAAGGTCCGCCATCCGACCAGTAGGGCATGGCGTAGATTTGCCGGTTCCTGAACCACCAGATGATTTAAATTCTATTCCAACAGAAATATTTTCTGATGTACAATCTGATTTAGATGAATCAGATGATGATAAATTCCATTGTAATACAGAAAGTCTAGAGCCGAAATTGTTTACTCAGACCGAGCTTAACGATTTGCTTAGGGGTCTGGGCTTAACGAAAGAAAATCTGAAATGCTTAGCTTTAGATTAAAAGAAAAGAAATTATTGGCAGTTGGAACCAGTATATACAGATATAGAAAGAGAGAGCAGCAATTTTCCAAGTTTTTCAACAAGAAGATGATTTAGTGTACTGCTCAGACATTCCCCATCTGATGAAAGAGTTTGGTATTGAACCGAAAAAGAAAGACTGGAGGCTGTTTATTGATTCATCGTAAACTAGTTTAAAGGCCGTTTTATTACACAATGGTAACATGCATACATCTATACCTGTCGGACATTCTGTACATATGAAAGAAAGCGATGAAAACCTAGAAATAATGCTAAATAAAATAGGCTATTCTGCTCATAGCTGAATGGTATGTGGCGATCTAAAAGTAACATGCATGCTCCTTGGTCAGCAAAGTGGCTTTACCAAATTTCCATGTTTCTTCTGTGGTTGAGCTAGTAGGTGTAGGGATCAACACTGGTGCAGAAAGAACTGGCCTGTGAGGGAGTCCTTAAAACCTGGTGAGAAGAACTTTCTACACAAAAACCTTGCACATCTAATAAACGTAATCCTACCACCTCTACATGTAAAGTTAGGCCCAATGAATCAGTTTGTAAAGCCTTTGCCTAAAGATTGACCATTTTTAAGTGTCTCTGCCAAAAGTTTCCACACCTTTCAGAAGCTAAACTAAAGAAGGCATCTTTGTCGGATCTGACATTAGAAAATTAATGTCTGATGTTAACTTTGAATCCACAATGACCTTAAATGAGAAAGAAGCATGGGTATAATTCAAGCAAGTCGTTACAAAGTTCTTAGAACATGAAAAATACCCAGAATATGTTTCTATTATAGCTACAATGTTAAAGAAGTTTAAAACTTTAGGATGTTTCATAAGCCTGAGAGTTCACTTTTTGAACAGTAACCTTGATTACTTGCCGGATAATATAGGAGATGTTAGTGAGGAACAAGGAGAGCGTTTTCACCAGGACATTAAAGTGATAGAAAACCACTACCGAGGCCGCTGGAACGTCAATATGGTGGGGGACTATTGTTGTTCACTTCACCAAGAAGTTCTGCAAGCGACTCACTGTAGATAAAGCTACACAAGAAGCGTCAAAGAAAAAAGATAAAGAAAATACAAATCAATTCCAGCTCACAGGTGAAACCTCTGTTAACATATATCGTTGTTTTAAGTAGCTTACTGTAAATACGAACCATGTTTATGTTGTAACAAAGCTTTTCATTAATTTCCCTGTTTACCGTATGGCATAGGATTTTTATACTATATAATAAAAAGCATATTGCTCGAAAACAATGGGTAATACAAAAAACTAAGGCTAGATTTGAATTCAGCTCCTACAAATCAATAAAGATCATATATCAAAGTAAAGAAAGGTTGTTCCAAAAAAAAAATTTCGTTAGTCTGTGCAGTTTTTCACAATGCAGATTCCATCACTTCATTTCAGTGTCTCATTTCCTGAAGTAATTCTTTTCATATCACCTTATTTAGATTGACTACATTCCATTACTTGTGCTTTAATTTTGTTACTATTCCTTTTGTAACTTCTTTTTAAGATATTATCCATCCTTTCCAGCTGCTATTTAGCGTCCTTTGTCATCTATGCCAGAATTACAATAGTGTTGGCAAATCTCAAAGCTTTTATTTCTTCTCCGTGAACTTTAATTCCCTTCCCAGATTTCTCCTTCATTTCAATATACCGATTGAATAACATCGATGATAGTCAACAACACTGTATCATTGGTTTCTCAATTCTGACTCTTACGACTGGAGTCTGGTTTATGTACGAGCCGTGAATACCCTTTCGCTTCTTGTATCTTATCTCTATTACCATCAGAATTCCAACTTATTCCTTTCAAGATTATGAAAAGCTTTCTCTAAATCTACAAAAGCTATTCACATAAGATTCTCCTAAGGCTAGTCATAAGGTCAGTTTTGCTTCACATTCTCCAAAATTTCTCTATCTGGGTTTGACTTTTAGCGGCTTTCCAATTCTTCTGTGAATAATTCGTGCGAGTATTCTGCAAACATAGCTTATTAAACTGACAGTTGGGTAATATTCACACCTGTCAGCAACTGCCTATTTTGGATTTGGAACTTTTGGTATCTTGTACGACAAGGGGAATAGTTTTATCTCTATTGTCACCACCGTCCCCCGAAGGGTATCAACAGCTCTGAGGGAATGTTGTCTACTCTAGGAGTCTTTTTCGATGTAAGAAATTCAGTGGTTTGTTAAACTCTTCTCACAGTATCATGTCTCCCATCTTTATTTTCTACATTTTCTCTTTCAACACCGTCTCCATTTTCCTCTCTGTTTATTGTAACCGCACTCCCCGTTCGACTTGCGACCGATTCGCCATTGTATTTTACATGTCCGAATTGCTGTAATCGAACCGTTTTTTAACGTTACGCAGCACGGAAGGTATACTTTTTAACTACGAACGTGACAATATTTAAGTGTATTACCCACTAACATTGCTTAAAATGTAATTAATAATGCGCAGGATCATTTTTGTATCTCTCCAGAAGCGAAGATATGATGTTGGCGGCGCTACCGAAAGTGAATCCGGTTGGCGGTCGAATTTGCGGCACCACGTGCGTGTGCCACTAGCTGCCGGGACTGTTTCACAAAAAAGAACTTTCGTCCCTCCCGTACCGCCTACGTTCCGCTTCTCACAAAAAATACAGCTTTTAGTTAGCCCAGTAGAACATTTTCATTAAAACTACGCAGCGTCACACTGTTTTTAACACTGGACTCGCATTCGGGAGGACGACGGTTCAATCCCGCGTACGGCCATCCTGATTTAGGTTTTCCGTGATTTCCCTAAATAACTCCAGGCAAATGCCGGGATGGTTCCTTTGAAAGGGCACGGCCGACTTCCTTCCCCGTCCTTCCCTAATCCGATGAAACCGATGACCTCGCTGTCTGGTCTCCTTCCCCAAAACAACCAACCACTGTTTTTACTAACAATAACAACAATTTCTAACAAAAATGTTGACACCTGTTATCTAACAGAATACTTTCATTAGCAATGCACCTTATCTCCAAAGTGATGTGTAGACAATGGGGCTCGATTTTCAGGATTGGTACCCTACAAAAGTTATTACATACACAGCACTTTCTATGCCCCACTTCTTCTTATCCACACTCCCGCAGCAAACAGCTTGCAGAAGTATAGCCTCACGTTATTCCAAATCCGCTGAAATAGAAACTATATATATATGAATATTGTTTTGGTAACCAACTCTGAATGAGTAATTTAAATACTTTCTTTCAGTTTATGTTTCTGAATGTGCCGGAAGTAAATTTACGTTAATGACTTTTGTGGCAACACTTTCACTTAGATATTACGTAAAGTTACTAATTTGCTAAAACAAATTTAAAGGTAAGAAATCTCATAAAATTAAATTTTTACAATGTCATATCAACGCGACAACACTTATTACCTCTTCAGACTCAAACTAAACAATTATTCTCGGAAATTACTTTTACATGACACTGGAAGACTGTCATAACACCAGAACTAATTAATTACTATCTTTCGACTGCACAAAATGGCTCTGAGCACTATGGGACTTAACTTCTGAGGTCATCAGTCCCCTAGAACTTAAAACTACTTAAACCTAACTAACCTAAGGACATCACACACATCCATGCCCGAGGCAGGATTCGAACCTGCAATCGTAGCGGTCACGCGGTTCCAGACTGTAGCGCCTAGAACCGCACGGCCACTCCGGCCGGCTCGACTGTACAGAATGGCACAAAATTTACGTTTAACAAAATGGATAGGGAACTTGGGATCGGTATCTAACTTTGGAACAATGATTCTAACAAATACTTTTAACAGAACTATATAAAACTTTGGCAACTATGGGGTTGACGGTAACGTCCTAATACAGTACTAAATATGGTTAATACGAAAATGTCTTACCATATTAGTTGCAGTCATATCGGTATTGATGTTGTTGCTTTCTGAATGAAAGTTTGGATAAGCTCTTCATAACTCCAGTAATGGAATTAATTTCCTAGACCCTCACACATGCGGTAGCCGTGTTACATCTACATCTACATCTATACTCCGCGAGCCACCTTACGGTGTGTGGCGGAGGGTACTTATTGTACCACTATCTGATCCCCCCTTCCCTGTTCCATTCACGAATTGTGCGTGGGAAGAACGACTGCTTGTAAGTCTCCGTATTTGCTCTAATTTCTCGGATCTTTTCGTTGTGATCATTACGCGAGATATATGTGGGCGGTAGTAATATGTTGCCCATCTCTTCCCGGAATGTGCTCTCTCGTAATTTCGATAATAAACCTCTCCGTATTGCGTAACGCCTTTCTTGAAGTGTCCGCCATTGGAGCTTGTTCAGCATCTCCGTAACGCTCTCGCGCTGACTAAATGTCCCCATGACAAATCGCGCTGCTTTTCGCTGGATCATGTCTATCTCTTCTATTAATCCAACCTGGTAAGGGTCCCATACTGATGAGCAATACTCAAGAATCGGACGAACAAGCGTTTTGTAAGCTACTTCTTTCGTCGATGAGTCACATTTTCTTAGAATTCTTCCTATGAATCTCAACCTGGCGCCTGCTTTTCCCACTATTTGTTTTATGTGATCATTCCACTTCAGATCGCTCCGGATAGTAACTCCTAAGTATTTTACGGTCGTTACCGCTTCCAATGATTTACCACCTATGGCATAATCGTACTGGAATGGATTTCTGCCCCTATGTATGCGCATTATATTACATTTATCTACGTTTAGGGAAAGCTGCCAGCTGTCGCACCATGCATTAATCCTCTGCAGGTCCTCCTGGAGTACGTACGAGTCTTCTGATGTTGCTACTTTCTTGTAGACAACCGTGTCATCTGCAAATAGCCTCACGGAGCTACCGATGTTGTCAACTAAGTCATTTATGTAAATTGTAAACAATAAAGGTCCTATCACGCTTCCCTGCGGTACTCCCGAAATTACCTCTACATCTGCAGATTTTGAACCGTTAAGAATGACATGTTGTGTTCTTTCTTCTAGGAAATCCTGAATCCAATCACAAACCTGGTCCGATATTCCGTAAGCTCGTATTTTTTTCACTAAACGTAAGTGCGGAACCGTATCAAATGCCTTCCTGAAGTCCAGGAATACGGCATCAATCTGCTCGCCAGTGTCTACGGCACTGTGAATTTCTTGGGCAAATAGGGCGAGCTGAGTTTCACATGATCTCTGTTTGCGGAATCCATGTTGGTTATGATGAAGGAGATTTGTATTATCTAAGAACGTCATAATACGAGAACACAAAACATGTTCCATTATTCTACAACAGATTGACGTAAGCGAAATAGGCCTATAATTATTCGCATCTGATTTATGACCCCTCTTGAAAATGGGAACGACCTGCGCTTTCTTCCAGTCGCTAGGTACTTTACGTTCTTCCAGAGATCTACGATAAATTGCTGATAGAAAGGGGGCAAGTTCTTTAGCATAATCACTGTAGAATCTTAAGGGTATCTCGTCTGGTCCGGATGCTTTTCCGCTACTAAGTGATAGCAGTTGTTTTTCAATTCCGATATCGTTTATTTCAATATTTTCCATTTTGGCGTCCGTGCGACGGCTGAAGTCAGGGACCGTGTTACGATTTTCCGCAGTGAAACAGTTTCGGAACACTGAATTCAGTATTTCTGCCTTTCTTTGGTCGTCCTCTGTTTCGGTGCCATCGTGGTCAACGAGTGACTGAATAGGGGATTTAGATCCGCTTACCGATTTTACATATGACCAAAACTTTTTAGGGTTCTTGTTTAGATTGTTTGCCAATGTTTTATGTTCGAATTCGTTGAATGCTTCTCTCATTGCTCTCTTTACGCTCTTTTTCGCTTCGTTCAGCTTTTCCTTATCAGCTATGATTCGACTACTCTTAAACCTATGATGAAGCTTTCTTTGTTTCCGTAGTACCTTTCGTACATGATTGTTATACCACGGTGGATCTTTCCCCTCGCTTTGGACCTTAGTCGGTACGAACTTATCTAAGGCGTACTGGACGATGTTTCTGAATTTTTTCCATTTTTGTTCCACATCCTCTTCCTCAGAAATGAACGTTTGATGGTGGTCACTCAGATATTCTGCGATTTGTGCCCTATCACTCTTGTTAAGCAAATATATTTTCCTTCCTTTCTTGGCATTTCTTATTACACTTGTAGTCATTGATGCAACCACTGACTTATGATCACTGATACCCTCTTCTACATTCACGGAGTCGAAAAGTTCCGGTCTATTTGTTGCTATGAGGTCTAAAACGTTAGCTTCACGAGTTGGTTCTCTAACTATCTGCTCGAAGTAATTCTCGGACAAGGCAGTCAGGATAATGTCACAAGAGTCTCTGTCCCTGGCTCCAGTTCTGATTGTGTGACTATCCCATTCTATACCCGGTAGATTGAAGTCTCCCCCTATTACAATAGTATGATCACGAAACTTCTTCACGACGTTCTGCAGGTTCTCTCTGAGGCGCTCAACTACTACGGTTGCTGATGCAGGTGGTCTATAGAAGCATCCGACTATCATATCTGACCCACCTTTGATACTTAACTTAACCCAGATTATTTCACATTCGCATTCGCTAATAACTTCACTGGATATTATTGAATTCTTTACTGCTATAAATACTCCTCCACCATTGGCGTTTATCCTATCCTTGCGGTATATATTCCATTCTGTGTCTAGGATTTCGTTACTGTTCACTTCCGGTTTTAACCAACTTTCCGTTCCTAATACTATATGCGCACTATTTCCTTCAATAAGAGATACTAATTCAGGAACCTTGCCCTGGATACTCCTGCAGTTTACCAATATTACGTTGACTTTTCCTGTTTTTGGTCTCTGAGGACGGACGTTCTTTATCAACGATGATAATGTCCTCTCTGGTAAGCCGTCAGGTATTTTATCGTTTCGCCCAAGGGGGGGTCCCTCTAACCTAAAAAACCCCCGTGTGCACGCCACACGTACTCTGCTACCCTAGTAGCTGCTTCCGGTGTGTAGTGCACGCCTGACCTGTCTAGGGGGGCCCTACAGTTCTCCACCCAATAACGGAGGTCGATGAATTTGCAACCATTATAGTCGCAGAGTCGTCTGAGCCTCTGGTTTAGACCCTCCACACGGCTCCAAACCAGAGGACCGCGATCGACTCTGGGCACTATGCTGCAGATATTAAGCTCAGCTTGCACTCCGCGTGCGATGCTGGTTGTCTTCACCAAATCAGCCAGTCGCCGGAAGGAACCAAGGATGGCCTCAGAACCCAAGCGGCAGGCGTCATTCGTTCCGACATGTGCTACTATCTGCAGCCGGTCACACCCAGTGCGTTCAATAGCTGCCGGAAGGGCCTCCTCCACATTACGGACGAGACCCCCCGGCAAGCACACCGAGTGCACACTGGCATTCTTCCCCGACCTACCCGCTATTTTCCTAAGGGGCTCCATAACCCGCCTAACGTTGGAGCTCCCTATAACTAATAGGCCCGCCCTCTGTGACTGTCGGGACCTTGCCGGAGAATCGGCCACTGGCCCAACAGGCGAGGCATCCTGTGGTGGCTCGGAAACGATGTCATCACCACTAGGAAGTACCCCGTACCTGTTGGAAAGGGGTAAGGCAGCTGCCACGCGGCCAGATCCCACCTTCGCCTTTCGGCCAGGCACGCGCGAGCCCACCACTGTCCGCCATTCACCCTGGAGTGATGGCTGACCGGTAAGATGCTCACTGCCGGAAGACGCAGCGACATCAGGGGTTCCATGCGATTCCAAGGCCACCGAAGTAGGCATAGGTCTCACCACAGTTGCCCCAACGCCACTACGAGCCGACGCCTGCGCCTCGAGCTCGATGAGCCTAACAGACAAAGCCTCCACCTGCCCCCGAAGAGTGGCCAATTCTCCTTGCGTCCGCTCACAACAACCACAGTCCCTACACATGACTATGTTTACCCTACAAGCGAACGGTGTACTCGCCTTATTAGCAGCAGGAAATCGAAGTGCTCTCTCACTGACGGTCTAACCGACACTGAGCTGTTCTAACCAAACAAACAAAAGCCTGTACGATACGAGGGTCGATAGCAACGGCGATACTGTAAACTACACTGTTATTAAAATAAAAGGTTGTGTCTAGTAGGCACTCAAACACGCAAGAAATTACAAAAATAAAATATTAACTACCCAGATAACTGAAAATAAGTTGTACCTGTTTGAAGCTCGTAAAAATGTGTAACAAGCGAACGGTGTACTCGCCTTATTAGCAGCAGGAAATCGAAGTGCTCTCTCACTGACGGTCTAACCGACACTGAGCTGTTCTAACCAAACAAACAAAAGCCTGTACGATACGAGGGTCGATAGCAACGGCGATACTGTACACTACACTGTTATTAAAATAAAAGGTTGTGTCTAGTAGGCACTCAAACACGCAAGAAATTACAAAAATAAAATAGTAACTACCCAGATAACTGAAAATAAGTTGTACCTGTTTGAAGCTCGTAAAAATGTAACAAGCGAACGGTGTACTCGCCTTATTAGCAGCAGGAAATCGAAGTGCTCTCTCACTGACGGTCTAACCGTATCGTGGCTCCATATTCCACCATATACATCCAGTCGGATATTCTTGCTTTCCGACACAAAATAAACTGAAGGCCACTTCAGGAACCATAAGACACTGCCACACCAAACACTGCCACTCGGGGTAGCCGCCCGTGCAACTGCCCACCTCGGAGGTTCGAGTCGTCCCTCGGGCGTGGGTGTATGTGTTGTCCATAGCATAAGTTCGTTTACGTTAGATTAAGTAGTGTGTAGGCTTAGGGACCGATGACCTCAGCAGTTTACTCCCATAAGACCTTAACACAGATACCCAATTTCCACCAAACATTAAACACTCTCACACCGAATTTTTACTGTTTAAGCCTCACATCGCCAAACACTACGTACACTACCAAGACTCGACTCCAATTGCCTCTAGTTTTCCGTTCCGTTCCTCCCTTGTTCTGCTCGCACCAAAGTCATCCAAACACTGGCGGTCGAAAACCGAAGGGATTCCCCACCTTTATGATTTCAGTTTGTTCAAAATAATTACGTGTTCTTCTAACCTCAGAATGTTACAGTCAATACATTTACAAATTACATTCAGATCCATATTTCGTTTACCATAAAATCGTTAATGTTTTCACCTAATGCACTTTCCTTCCAACGCACATTTATCACAGAAATAACATTTTTACATCTTGACGTAGTTACTAAGGTTTCCTTAACACTAATATTTAGAATCAGATCGATAATTTCAACTGAAGCGATTTCCATTCGACACCGTTTAGATAAAAATGAATTTTAGAATTTATATTTGAATTTAGCTGTAGCATCACAATATTCCTTATACCTTTCAACTTAGTACTGGCTTGCCATCTGAGCTTTTGAAATACCTGCAGTTCCTTCTCTTTTCTCGAAAGTCTCTTTTATTTTCTGTAATTGGCCGGCCGCGGTGGTCTAGCGGTTCTGGCGCTGCAGTCCGGAATCGCGGGACTGCTACGGTCGCAGGTTCGAATCCTGCCTCAGGCATGGGTGTGTGTGATGTCCTTAGGTTAGTTAGGTTTAAGTAGTTCTAAGTTCTAGGGGACTTATGACCTAAGATGTTGAGTCCCATAGTGCTCAGAGCCATTTGAACCATTTTTTTTCAGTAATTCTCCTGTTCATGCATGCTTCTACAGTATTATATTTGTCTAATTTGAAGCCATATTGACCATTAATCGACAATGACTGTTACAAAAATACGAAAAGGTTTTTAAATACCGCTACCAGCAAAAAAATTTGTTGACAACTAAATTAGTTATTTAGCGGCATGTTTCGAGCTGATACCTGATCAATAGGAAATAGTGGCACTATAAAAACATTTAATATACGCGTATACAAATGTTAAAGTGTCTTTGTGATCATCCTGGTAAGAGGTGCCTGTTAGCAGCTTATGCTTCTCTCTCTCCATAGGGTGATCACAGCAGTCATGAAAAGAAACTGAAATATTTGTATACACTTACCTTATATGTTTTTGTAATGCCACTATAGCCTGATGAGGTATCACCTCGAAACAAGTCGCTAAATAAATAATTTGGTAGTCAACAAGTTTTGTGACTGGTAACGGTATTTGAAAACCGTTTCATGTTATAGTTGTCCTTTAATCACTTCTTCTTAGACATGCACCCTAATTAACGCACGTAAAAGTAGTCTTAGCACTGAAATACGTGAGGCACCATATTTCATCACGCAGTGCACCTTGCCTGAAAGGATTTTTTGAAGTGGGATTATTGTGACATTTAAAGGACGACTTGTCACGATGACCATCCCCTAGACCTGATTTGGATATCGTTGACACCCTTCCATTAAAAAATCCTCGATGTTCTGGTGGCAAAACTTTTCTAGTCCAACGCAACGATTGTAGTAGTAATAAACGAATATAATGAGAATTTTGTAGAATGTCTTTTCAGGTACTAAGAAAAACTATAGACAAAATGCATTCATTTGAACGGGGAGGCCGCAGAAAAATGAACTAGAGACCACAACCTTTAACTGTCCGACAGGGTAATTCTTGCATTATCTTCGTATATTTTTCATGTAGTGGGCACGTTGGCGGCACCGCGAAAACAGGTGCAGTAGATGTTCAGATATTTTGTCTGAAAAGCTTCTTATATTATGGCCTGCAAGAATCTCAAAAAGAATTTCAGCGGAACACATATTCTTTCTGTACGTTAAACATTTTGCATCAGACGTGTTACGGTATCCAGTTTTGTAGTGTGCCATTGCGTTTCCTTAAATATTTCAGCATAAAGCCTTTCGTCTTGTTTTTATTTGCTAATAAAAATTTTCGCTCCTTCGAAACTCGTTACAGCATCCATTAAAAGATTTGCGAGACCGTGGCAAAGTATTGGTAAACATCTCCTCGTTTACGGCAGAGCGCTTCTAAAAACTTAAGAAGAGAATCTTTGCCGTATACGCCGTAGTTGAGCCTCACTGCTGTCCTAAGAAGAAACTTCCTTCGCCCGTTTCAACAGTTCATTGCGTTACCTATTAGAGATGACGAGCCGAGATGTTTCTATGAAGGCTACAGCATTTTTCGACATCTGGTAGCAAAATAGACGTCGTTATTCGTTAAAATGTGCGGCGCAAAGAATCACACATTTTTACTTTTTCGCTAACTACAAAGAAAAGACAACGAGTAAAAAGAAAATAAGTTGTAAAAAATTCTGAAACTGATTGTTTCTTAAGATTATGTTTCTGCCAGTGAGTTAAGCGCAAAAGAAAAACATTTGCTAGTGTCACATTAACTCTACTCACGATCGTAGAAAAAGGGCCAGATAGCTGCATGCACCTAGAAAAATCAAAGAAAAAACTGAAAACAGTATATTCATCCGGCGTACAACTATGCAACAAATTATTGTAGGAAATGAAGGAGGCACGAAAAACTAAGATGATAAAAATTGGCAACAAAAGCATACATTTTACGTAAAGGCTAATTAACACAAAGTAGAAGATGGAGGAAAATATTATGGCTGCTACAAATTTTAAAAAGCGAATAACAGTTTCTTACCATAATATACTATCAAAGTATAATGAATGACAGGAGAAAACTGTATGCCCAAGAATTTCTCCCCATATGGAGGTTGCACCCATACAAGTAACGGTGACGATGGCCTTTCAGCTATCCTAGGAAAGTGGTACCACTTCGATTGACGAGCCAAAACATTATGACCTCCTCCTTAATAGAATATTGGTCCACGTTTGTAACGTAATACAGCACCGCTTCTACCTGGGCTTTATTCAACAACTCGATTAGCTTTGGGAGGTACGAGAAGACTTAAGAAACTGAGTTACACACTTTGACTCTTGCTAAGAACATTCCGCGACAAGAATGAGTCATTGGCAGAAGAGACTATATGTTTTGAGTTTCCTGCAGAGTTCTGCTGCGGTAAGGTTAACAGGCGCAGCACACTATGGGAGTGAAACGACGCAGCACCTGGAAAATAACTCCAAATTCGAATTACACGGGACAGTACGAGTCTTTTGGGCATTTTTCTAAACTGCACGCAGGTTCACCTGTAATTCTTGCTGCATGTTGACTGTTGCACTGTCGCGCCAAGCGTGAAATGATGCCAACACAACGTCCAGCCATTCGAGGAGCTAATTAAAAGCAATCCCAGAGAGGTGGGAATTTAAGGAGATCGGACCTGGATAAACTGACTAAACCAGAGGTTGTTACAGCGTTTCAGGGAGAGCATAAGGGAACAATTGACAAGAATGGGGGAAAGAAATACAGTAGAAGAAGAATGGATAGCTTTGAGGGAATAAGTAGTGAAGGCAGCAGAGGAACAAGTAGCAAAGAACACGAAGGTTAGTAGAAATCCTTGGGTGACAGAAGAAATAATGCAATTGATGAATGGAGAAAATATAGAAATCCAGTAAATGAAGCCGGCAAAAAGGAATACAAACGACTCAAAAATGAGATCGACAGGAAGTGCAAAATGGCTACGCAGGCACGGCTAGAGGGCAAATGTAAGGATGTAGAGGCTTGTCTCACTAGGGGTAAGATAGATACTGCCTACAGGAAAATTAAAGAGACCTTTGGAGAAACGAGAATCACTTGTATGAATATCAAGAGCTCAGATGGAAACTCAGTTCTAAGCAAAGAAGGGAAAGCAGAAAGGTGGAAGGAGTATATAGAGGGTCTATACAAGGGCGATGTACTTGAGGGCAATGTTACAGAAATGGAAGAGGATGTAGATGAAGATGAAATGGGAGATATGATACTGCGTGAAGAGTTTGACAGAGCATTGAAAGACCGAAGTCGAAACAAGGCCCCGGGAGTAGACAACATTCCATTAGAACTACTGAAAGCCTTCGGAGAGCCAGTCCTGACAAAACTCTACCATCTGGTGAGCAAAATATATGATACAGGCAAAATACCCTCAGACTTCAAGAAGAATATAATAATTCCAATCCCAAAGAAAGCAGGTGTTGACAGATGTGAAAATTACCGAACTATCAGTTTAATAAGTCACAGCTGCAAAATACTAACGCGAATTCTTTACAGACGAATGGAAAAATTGGTGGAAGCCGACCTCGGGGAAGATCGGTTTGTATTCCGTAGAAATATCGGAACACGTGAGGCAATACTGACCCTACGACTTATTTTAGAAGCTAGATTAAGAAAAGGCAAATCTACGTTTCTAGCATTTGTAGACTTAGAGAAAGCTTTTGACAATGTTGACTGGAATACTCTCTTTCAAATTCTGAAGGTGGCAGGGGTAAAATACAGGGAGCGAAAGGCTATTTACAATTTGTACAGAAACCAGATGGCAGTTATAAGAGACGAGCAGTGGTTGTGAAGGGACTGAGACAGGGTTGCAGCCTCTCCCCAATGTTTTTGAGTAAGCAGTAAAGAAAACAAAAGAAAAATTCGGAGTAGGTATTAAAATTCATGGTGAAGAAATAAAAACTTTAAGGTTCGCTGATGACATTGTAATTCTCTCAGAGCCAGCAAAGGACTTGGAAGAGCCGTTGAACGGAATGGACAGTGTCTTGAAATGAGGATATAAGATGAACATCAACAAAAGCAAAACGAGGATAATGGATTGTAGTCGAATTAAGTCTGGATTTGCTAAGGGAATTAGATTAGGAAATGAGACACTTAAAGTAGTAAAGGAGTTTTGCTATTTAGGGAGCAAAATAACTGATGATGGTCGTAGTAGAGAGGATATAAAATGTAGACTGGCAATGGCAAGGAAAGCGTTTCTGAAGAGGAGACATTTGTTAACATCGAGTATAGAATTAAGTGTCTAAAGATTAGATGGGTAGATCACATAACTAACGAGGAGGTATTGAATAGAATTGGGGAGATGAGGAGATTGTGGCACAACGTGACTGGAAGAAGGGATCGGTTGGTAGGACATGTTCGGAGGTATCAAGGGATCACTAATTTAGTACTGGAGGGCAGCGTGGAGGGTAAAAATAGTAGAGGGAGACCGAGAGATGAATACACTAAGCAGATTCAGAAGGATGTAGGCTGCAGTACGTACTGGGGGATGAAGAAGCTTCCACAGGATAGAGTGGCATGGAGAGCTGCATCAAACCAGCCTCCGGACTGAAGACCACAACAAAAACAACAACAACAACAACAGATTTCCCAACAATGAAGACTTCTTCTCGGCAGTTTTCGAACGGCTCCGTGACCAAGGAGCGGGTTTCTGTCGGCGAGGAACTGAACGTTTGCTAGAACGTTTCGACCTATGTGTAAGGAGGCTTGGTCACTAGGTTTTAATACACACTTAGGCGACAAAGGTGATGGGTTACCGCCTAATGTCGTGTCAAACCTCGTTTAACCCGACATAGTGCAAAAACTCGACGGGGCATAGACTCAGCAAGTCGTTGGAAGTTCCTTGGTGAAATATTGAGCTAAGCTGAGTCTATAGCCGCCCATAATTACGTAGGTGTTGCCGGTGGACACAAACTGACATCTCGATTATGTCCATTAAATGTTCGATGGTATTCACGTAGGGTGATCTGGATGGCCGAAACATTAGCGCTTAGCTCGAACTGCTCACAACGCTCTTCAGTCCAGTTGCGAACAGGTGTGTGTAGTGCATTGTCATCCATAACAATTCTGTCGTTGTTTGGGAACATGAAGTCCATGAGTAGCTAAAAATGATTTCCAATTAGCCGAAAATAACGCACTGTCCTACAGAATACTTTTGTCGTACGTCCCACTTTGATATCTGCTGTTATTTCACTCGGTGTTGCTTGTCTGTTAGTACTGACAATTTGAAACATACCCTTTGGAAAAATTAATGAATGACTGTGCTTAAACTGACACACAATATTTTTAGCGCAACGCAATCTGACTTTCTGTAATCCCTACAAAAGAATGGCCCTGACTAACAATAACCTATACCTGTCATGATTCACTTACCTCACAAAAATGTTCGTTACTGGAACTACTGCAATACAGCGAGTGCCAATACTGCCAGCTAAATAAAAGATTCTAACTACTGAACGCACTGACTACTGATAGGCATACTTAGTAAATGAAAGATTTTGATAGAGAACAAACAATGTATTTACCTTAATAGTGTTCAAAAGTCATAATATAATTATCAGTTCATGACATCCAGTCTTACAAATTTACTCTCTCTGATGGACACACGTGCAGACCGTCCGCTCTCAAAATTCTGCCATCTCTCTCCCCACATCCACCATTGCTGGCGGCTCACCTCCAACTGTGCAACACTACGCGCTGTTAACAGCCAACTGCCCAACACTACAATACCGAATATTTCAACACTGCCAACCAGCCACAGACTGCACACAGCACAGTCAGTGATTTTCATAGATAGCGCTACGTGGTGTTACCAACATAAAAACCTAAACAGCCTACTTACAAATTGCACCCAGACGCCGCTGCTCTAGGTCGGTAAGTGATGGTCTTTGGTCACTACATTTTCCGTGGCGAGACGTAATGTCCGAAATTTGGTATTTTCGGCACACTCTTAGCATCTCAGAAACGTTCAAAAATGGCTCAAATGGCTCTAAGCACTATGGAACTTAACTGAGGTCATCAGTCCCCTAGACTTAGAACTATTTGAACTAACTAACCTAAGCACATCACAGACATCCATGTCCGAGGCAGGAATCGAAATTGCGACCTTAGCCGCAGCTGGATACGTAATGTCCCATGCATCTGGCTCTAACTACCATCCCAGGTTCAAAGTCTGTTAATTCCCGTTGAGCGGCCATAATGACGTCGGAAGCTCCGCCATTGTATCGTCCTTTTACACTGTGTACGCGATACTGTCGCCAACTGTGTATGTGCATAGCACCTATCCCACGACTTTCGTCACCCGGCGTAGTGTCATGTACGTGTATCACTCTGAGGAGCAGTAGTGCATTCAGGAAATGTTACTAGGCCTGCCATAGTAACTTTTAAGTTACTTTTTGAAGTTTCCTCGTATACGGCATCACAGGTCATGTAATTACCTAAACCACTGGCCAGTTGTTTGTTGGTGCCCCTAGTAGAGACCCAAATGTATTCTTACGGATTAGGCGAATCACTAACACGCTCCTGAAATCACTGTAAAACGATTCTGGCCTGGGGTCACAGACAGGTAGCCCGGTGGGAGATGGCATCGCCGTCTTGGAAGACAAGAGAATGAAAGAAGGCTGCTGGTCCACAATAATCTTTTCGTACTCCACAGCTGTCATAGTGCCCTCAATTACGGCCAGAGGTCTCGTGGGAAACCATGTGTATGGACACATACCACAATACGGATAGCATCGGCCTGCATTGGCGGCATGGGGCGTGTTTCTGGCAGCCATTTGCCTGGATGACGTCATATCCAGACTCGTTCATCGACCTGATGTAACTAGAAACTTGACTGATTCATGGTTCAGACTCAGTGCCCGCTTTATTGGTAACTGACGATGTCACTAGTATAACGAGGGAGCATCTATGGGGTCATCTGCTGCCGACACCTGTGTTCAAGATTATGCAACAAATGGTGTGCCCTGAAACTAACTGCACCACCGTTGTACTCTGTTGTCGGGTCTGGTACAAGTAATTTTATAGAGGGGCCACGACACCGGCCTCCACGCTCTTTGGTGAGACATGAACGTTCAATCCCCTGTCACCATCTGTCAATCACTTTCTAGAGCTGCTCACGACAGTAGCGCACGATCAGCCGACCACCTTTGCCATTTCATCATCGATGTCCATTCCCAGGTTCGTCCGGTAATGTGTCTACAAATAAATCCCCTTTCATCTCTCTCACGCCTTATGCCCGCAACAACAGCTGACTGCATGCAGTCATGCGGTGGATAGTGGCTGTAATATTTTGTCTCATCAGTGCATTTGAACAATAAATATGAATTGTGTGAATTTCTCCACTTATCGGAGTGACGGCCTTTATATGTATCTATAATGATACATGAACACGCCACACATCAGGATTTTCTCTTTCATTGAGTATATGGACAAAACAAAGTTCTCAAAGCCACAGAGCAACAAACATAAATTCAGGCTGCAACTCTGTCTACTCCAGTTAGACTTGAAACAGGCAGTAACCTAATGAGGAATGGTTTAGTCCTGCCGTAACATGCTGCAGTCCTGAAATTGGACGATCTGTATCTCGACAGAGGCCTCTATTTGCTCCTCAGCTACAAAAAAAAAAAAAAAAAAAATGGTTCAAATGGCTCTGAGCACTATGGGACTCAACTGCTGAGGTCATGAGTCCCCTAGAACTTAGAACTAGTTAAACCTAACTAACCTAAGGACATCACAAACATCCATGCCCGAGGCAGGATTCGAACCTGCGACCGTAGCGGTCTTGCGGTTCCAGACTGCAGCGCCTTTAACCGCACGGCCACCTCAGCTACAGATGCGTGCTGTAACTCCTCTACTACAGATGCGTGCTATAACCACTGGCGTCAGGAAGGGGCGGCAAGAACGAGTACTTCCTTGGGGGTTGTAAGGTCTGGTGTATCCACGCAGCCAACGGTCGAGAAAAGATCTTCAAGTCGCAATTCAATGGCGTCAGCGTATGGTACTCCTGCATACGTGAACCATCGGACGGTTTGTGAATGGGAATAATCATTCCTTGTACAAGGGCCGCAGGGAGCGGTACTTCTGGGGATAGAAGTTCGCGACAGATGTCCGTCCATCGGGTGGCTAATAAATGTTGAAAAGTCTGGTAAAATTCCTATGGGCGGCCATCAGGACCCGGAGAATTGTTTACATCTCCTTTTTTAATGGTGTCGACCATCTTCCGTAATTTTTTCCATCAAGGACGCTTCCACTGAGGGGGTGACGGTGTCGTAAATCGCCTGAGAGACGTCCTCCAGCGCTGTTGAATCAGGAGTCTGAGCTGAATACAGCTGGGAATAATGATCGTAGAGCGCCATGCCTACGTCTTGTTGCGTGGTGAGGCGACCGCCATCCTCCGTGTCCATGAAAGTGTATCAGCGCTCTTTGGCGTCGCTCACGAAGTACGTGGAACATAGACGACCGTTCGCTCACTATCATATCCTGCATCCTCGAGCGGATGACCACCCCCTCTTGGTAGCATCGCATATTGGCGATGATCTGAGCGTTAGCACGGTGGATCGCCGTTTGCCTTTCCGGAGATGGCGCCATATCATAGCAGCCTCGCAGTACTCTGAAGTAAAAATCGACTGTATGTCTATGAGAAGCGGCGTCGTCGCGACCGTAGGTTATCAACGTTCGCCTCAGTGCCGGTTTGGAGCAGTCTAACCACCAGCGGATCGTCGTGGGATATCCACGGAGGCGATTTTCACATAAATGCAAGGTATCCTCAATGGCTTGCCTGAAATCCGGGTACGACAGGTGAGCGACGTTTAATTTTGATGGGCTGCGGCTTCTCCACACTTGTTGTCGCCGGAGGGTGATGACACAGATACAGGCCGAATGCTCCGAGAAAGCTGCAGGCCACATTTCCGCATCCTGTGTCCCAGCGGCAAGAGAGCGTGAGATATAAATCCGGTCGATACGACTGTAAGAGTGACTCGTGAAGTGTGTGAATCTCGGCCGATGTCCGTTAAGATGTTCCCAAGTGTCCACCATCTACAGGTTTCAGATTAGCGTCTAGAGTTCCGGGCATGATTGTCGTGAGAGTTGGTCTCTGGATGCCAGTACACAACTGCAGTCACCTCCAAACACCAGATGGTCGTGGCGGCCTTGGAAGAGCGGGGCGACGTCTTCCGTAATGAATCGTAAACGTTCGCGACGTTTGTCCGTCCCAGAAGGTGCGTAGATATTGATAAGGCGGCCACACAGTACTGTGAGTGCCATTCCTCTTGCTCCAGGCACAAAGAGGATATCGTCCGCCACTATGCCTTCCCGAAGAAGTACAGCGACGCCGCTACCTGAGGGCGGAGGGGGGGGGGGAGGGTGCTGGAGAGACGCATGCGTCATAACCGTAGATGCCTGGGAAGTCGTCAACGTACACCTCCTGGAGAGAGCTATATCGATGGAAGCAGAATTCAACATTTCCTGAAGCAATGGTGGTTTAGCGCGCATCATATAGTGTTGGTGTTTATAGTCGCAACACGATAAGTTTGAGATCTATCCATAGCACCCGTGTTGGCCATCAACACCGTAGTAAGGGGTGTGTGCACATGACGTCAGGCTGTCTCATCGCTGTCACTGATGGTGGAAAAGAATCAACACTGGTGGGGTGAATTCCCTCGTGTGTCGTCCGACACGATGGGCAAGGACTTTTCCTCACCGTCGTCCGCCCAGTCGCCATGAAATACCATCGGCTGTTGGTGGCTGTTGGTGGCTGCTGCGGCACTCGGCGTAGACTCCTTCGGCGCTACCGGCTGGCAATCGGCAGCGGTTGTCTGCAGGTGATCCGGCTGTTCTATGGGGTCGGAGGAACTGAAGTCGTCACCATGACGATCTGTTGGAGAGGATGTTATTGCAGCCTCTGCACCGCCGGTACCGTCGTCGGATTGTTCACAGTCCATGTCAGACGTTCGCTGCAAACACTCGTCCGATGGAGCACGCCACTGTCTCTTATGTTACTGCGGGGAACGCTGTTTACAGACATGTGTTTCAGTATCGGAAAGTGGGTGGATCTCTTCAGCAGGTCCAGTGCCTGGGAGAAAAGCCACTGTTGGCACAACCCGTGGGTCAATGTTCATCCTGTCATTCGTGCTTTCTTGCAAGGTCGGTTGGTGATTGTCCTCAGGACGGGGCGCCGTTGCAGTGGCTAGTTCAGATTCTGCTGAATCCATCGTTACCTCGCTATCGGGGATGGCTATCGGACGAACGTGGTTGGTATCGAAAAGGGTGGCCACCCGTGCAACCCTGGCATAATTGAAGGGTCGCCCCGTATAGAGTCATAGATTCATCTTCTCGGGATTTGAGCAAGCTGTCGCCGGAGACAATCTGACCTGCCGTGTCCTTCTTGGGCATAATCGGAGCAAGTGCGTGGCTGTCCGTCATACATAATTATCGCCTACATCCGCCGATGACAGATAACATGCTACATGTTTTGTCAGTTCAATTTTGATCTGTAGTACCCCGTTAAGAACCGGGTACGTTGTAAAGGTGTTCATTTCTCGGCCATGTGGCGCATCATTCTGCCGCAAGGCTGAAATGCTACTGTAACTACGTCCGGTGGTTCTTCTAACGGGAGTTCAAAAATGGTTCAAATGGCTCTGAGCACTATGGGACAACATCTGAGGTCATCAGTCCCCTAGACTTAGAACTACTTAAACCTAACTAACCTAAGGACATCACACACATCCATGCCCGAGGCAGGATTCGAACCTGCAACCGTAGCAGTCACGCGGTTCCAGACTGAAGCGCCTAGAACCGCTCGGCCAAACCGGCCGGCTAACGGGAGTTCGAAGACTCGTATCATACGGAGGCCAAGCCCTGCGTGATCGATAGAGACTGCCACAATATGGCCATCAGAATGTTTGAATTTAAGATGGTTCGCTTGTGCTAACGATTCTCTTGCACACCGCGTCACTTACTTACTTGACGCAGACAGCACTGCTCTCGATAGGGAGATGGATAGCAATGATGTCCTGCGGATCAATTTCATCGTCGTCACGTAGAAAAAGCGTTCCACTTCAAAAGCTCGCGACCGTTCATAATCGGGATGAATGATCTTGATGGCGGTTTGTCTGTATGATTGTGCCATATTACGTCGGTAGTGATGGACAGTAAACTAGCGGCGACGGAGTAGTAAACAACTACGGATACTCGCTACCGTGCGGACTGGACGTAAACAGGACGTCCTCGCAGCACGGCTGCGGGAAGCATGAAAAGGAACTAAAAAAAATGTTGCAATTTAATCTCGAAGATACAAGAAGAAAATTTGTTCGACTGTCATACCAGAGGAATACTCTGGTAGACTGTTTTATCCTTGATAGACAAATTTCGAGATTCTTTTATTACTTCTAGTATTAACTACTTTTTGTTCTCATGTGCTGGCGTAAAGACGTACTATATAATTTCATGTCTATGTGTGTGTTAAATGAAGGTGTTAAATAATGAAAAATGTGTTTTATAATTTCTGTCAGGATCAAACCTACATCCCATACCAATAGAGTACAAATTATTCTGTTAATTCGAGAAGGCGAATTTTAGATGGAGGCGACGATCTTTACGACGGCGCTGCTCAACAATAGAGGTACGTGATTGTGCTCACTACTTTCCTTTGGTGGCCGCTAAGATTAATTTCGACCCTACAATCTTCCTTTTCGTATAAAAATGGGAGTCCGAGAGAAAAAGAAATATTCTTAAATTTAAATAATTGCAGTTCTTTTATCCTGGCCACGGAGAATGGTGGAACTTACGTGCCTCTACCCTGATTGTAAGTTCGCAATCACCGAGGATGTTACGACGTAATTATTTTACGAAAAAACATTAAAATAGATCTTTCTCATCAGATCGCAACCACTCGCACGCGAATGTACGTACCCTCTGAATGTGTCTAGTCAGTTGTGCGCATTGTTCTAAAGCTTTTCTGTTAATATTCAGTGGATTGCATCTCCGCAATTAGTTTTTGTTTATGCCGCAAATCGCACTTCACGAGAAGTATTTATTACGCAAGATTCAGGCTCCATTTAATGTCAAAAATTCCTTAGTACGGCTGACTAAGCAAACCGCTACAATAATTTCATATCTCTACGACTACAATAATACAAAACAACAATAACATAACAGAGAGGGTACGTTACAAGCAGACTGGTACCATTAGGCTATCCGAGTACGCCTCATGTGTCTTCAACCTGCACTCGTACATCCGTTACATATATGTTCCCATATAGGGAAGACATTTTAAATGGAAGTCTTTTTCCGGTGCCGGCAGATTAGTATGTTACTGCAGTGCCTGTATTCGAAGGAACATTGCATCGTACTTGTTAACAATACAGGGACTGCATTATCGTCTTTATCAGCCGACACCGGGAAAGCGACTTTCAATTAAAATGTCTGCCCTGTACGGGAATATGCTTAATGGACGTACGAGTGCAGGTTATAGACACTTGACTGACGACATATGGTTGTTTGGGTCTGACTGTGAGGCATGCTCGGATAGCCATTCGTAAGGCGGCCGCTCGCGATAAGTGAGAAATACGGATTCGAGTGTCGGTCCGGCACAAAATGTCATTGTCGTCATTCCGTTATACAGCTGATGGTTGTCCATATTCGCAACTGCGAATTCATTTAACGTATTCCGTGTTGCCTGGTCAGTAGTACCATATGTTACCGCTTCAAAAGCTGAAGGCCGAGGTGGCCATTTGTTCTAGTTAGTCAAATGCACGTTTTTTTTTTAAACCAGCGTCTGTGCTCTTCTGCCTTATCATTGCCAGCACATGAAGAAGCGGTAAAAAGCAACGCATACTCTCACTTCACTATTATCACCATACCTACTATCCTAGCCGAACATCGAATGCTCTCTGTATGTCTCCAACCACAGAGACCTGAAAAATCTCAGCTTGTCCCAAACTCCATTTCACACTTGCACCCAGCTGCCCGCGTAGCAAAAAACGAATGACCAAAAATTCTGCTTCACCTTAGGCCTGAGAATGAGCCCCTACAGTAAGTATGTTACGGTTTACAACTGACGAAACTTGCATCAGGTGTGGGGTACTGGTTTCATTTCCTGGCTGACAACCTTTCCTCACAATTAAGGTGCCTTAAAATGTTGCGAAAACCGAGGTCGGGGCCTCCAACACTTGGATCAGCGGCACGTGTGTGCGACCTCACCTAATTACAACCTTATGCTTGCACGAGATGTCAACACAGCATCGCCACCTGACCGAGAAACGCGGTAGTGGATCACAACGTAGTACGGAAATGAGGTGTAGAGCAGCGAGAAGATACAACGAACCATCTAACATGAATGTGGGAGGTAGTGAAGTCCCCACTCAGTATTTGGTACTGTCTTATGCATTTGAGTTAATCCTGAGTTCTTTTGAAGAGACTAAAAATGAATTTTGGGAATTCGTGGACAACTGTGGTCTATCATTGAATCTAACGCTAAGCGATAGCCATAGTGTGGTATTAGAAATCATAAAAGCTGGGATTGCCGGTGCAGCTCGAGGTAAATTACTAGTACGCTATTTTACAGTAACGTGGGCAGATGTGAAGAGAATTTTATCGGACAACAATGAGCCGAAACGTATTTTTGATTATCGTGTTTGTTTATTAATCTATGCTCGGCGAACAGGAGCGAAAGTATGGCCGAATAGGAGAGTCGCTTTGATACATTGCAACATCGGATTCGATAAGCCTTCGAGAAGCCATCCAGCGAGTAATGAAGAATCAGTGATTCAAAATTGTTAAGGCTTTCGTGGCCACTTGTTGACAAACTGCCTATTGGCTTCTGTCTCGGGTTCTTCGGCCGACGTTCATCTAGATGAACGTCGGCCGAAGAACCCGAGACAGAAGCCAATAGGCAGTTTGTCAATCAGTGATTCTCGGTAACCATGCTCTAATTGGGAAGCTGGCAAGAGAAGCGTTTGTACAGGGAATCGGAGATGAAAGAGAACTATGAGAGCAAAAGGAGAGGATTAACTAATAGCACAAGCAGTAGACGTACCATTAGCGGGAGAAGCATTCATTGCTTCTTGCAAAGAAATTTTCGGTGAATCCAGTCGTCCGAGAAATTACTGTTTTAAGTGTAAGAGAGGAAGCCATCATGTTGGGAACTGGACTACGGAGAAAAACGACAGGAAAACAGACGCGATGCAGCGGAATTATTGAACCGTGATTTATTTTCAAAGAATATTCTTAAGAATTTATTTTATTTACTACCGATTCATCAAGAATATTATCACATTTAATCACACTATGTAAGCATGGAAGTAGATGCCAGGGAGTAACTGATGAAATCATAACCAAATTCCTTTTAACAAATGGGAATTTTATTCACATTAACAGTGCCTAAAAGCATTTTTTTAAAGAAACAGATTTAAAATTGTAATCAGAAAGCACCCTCTAAATATCAAACTTACAATATATTCAGAGGCGGAACGAAACAAGTTTTGACTGTATGAGCTTTTGGGCACAGAACCTTGCCGCTCCCTTTTGACACGGCCGTAGCTACGATCGCTCACAACAGCCTCTGAAAGACTACACAGGTGCAAATCTGCAACACACCAGATAACTTTAAACTAAGAGTTTTAACAATTTACACAAGCACACAAACTATGCACCCCTCCATAGGAGGGATGTGAATGGTACAAAACACTAACAATTAAAATATTAACCTTGCCAACGAAGGTGAGCATCAAAATAAAATAAGAGAAATCAGAGCTCGAACAGAAAGGTTTAGGGGAGTGGAATGGTAGGGAGATATTATGATTGTGGTTCGATGAACCCTCTGCCAAGCACTTAAATGTGAATTGCAGAGTAATCATGTAGATTTAGATGTAATTTTAACTTCTAAGAAAAGTCTTATGGTGAAAGGGTGGCAACTTTATATACTAAAATGAATAAAAACCCATGAAATGCAATCTTATATAAAATTCTACAAGGTTGGCCAAACAATAGTTAAGATGCCCTACAATACACAGATACCGCCTCTCAACATCATAGTCAATAATATCAAGATTTCCAAAGATGAAAACATATTTGAGGTATTAGGCCATTACACTCCAAGCAATAAATTCGTTAACACACCAAATCCGACAAACATGACAGAGGCAGCTATTAACGTACGGTCGATTGATAGGGTGCGCAAACGGAAAAGAATGGTGGGACGACCCCAAAGTAAAACGGCTGGTGACCACACCAAGAAAACAAGTAGAATTTAACAGGAGTAAATCAAACAACGTATCACCAATCACTTAACTTCTAATAAACTGCGATTTCTCTAGAAGACCTGGTGCAGCACCCCCAAATCGCTCTGCCGAACCGTCCGCTGCCAGCCGCTTCAACGGACGCAGGAAGGCGCGCCGATATTCCGTCTCACGACGTCGCAGCTCGCACCGGCCAGACTGATGTCATGGGTTGACTCCTGTTGCTCTCGTGTCGATCGCGAAGTGACTACTATTCGCTATACGCCACGGCCCACTGGACTCACGTGGCGATCTCACATACGCCGACGCTCAAGACGGACAAGTCATTTTGTGTCTCAGTGCGCGACCGACCAACCAATCGATCCAACCGCCAATGACCATTGTCCGAGCAAACTCGAGCAGACTGGCGGCCTAACGCGCAGACTCGGATGCAGGAACTAAGCCCCGACTGGAGACCACTCTCTGAGGTCTCTTACTGGCGGAGTGGAAAGACTCTCATTTTGCCGGCTTTAAAGGTTGATCCGAACGACAGACATACTAGCACTCCGAACGACAGACAGCCACTAACTGCCTAATAAATGCGGACGAGAGACAGACTAGCAAGCTGGCGACGAGGGACTGACCCAGACTGCTCGACTGGCGATCTCATAGCGCTCCTTAAATGCACGTGAACAGGCAACCTTTCCCCTTTCCCACCAGAGGGAGACACCAAAGCTGCGATTGCCACAGCGGCGCCACCGCCAGAAATGGAGGGCGACTGCTTCACACTACGCGCTGCGACGCGCTCTTCAAAACAGCAATTTTTACCACGGCTCAGTTGTAGTGGAGCAGAGAAGCTGGCACTCACTCCTACATCACCGCCAAGAGGGATAGAGGAAACTCTGTGTAGAGGTCATCACAGGTAAATTGGAAGCCTGCGACCGACGGGGCGTTGTCGATGGCATCGACGGCCGTGTGAGTAGCCGAGACCCACGATATTTTACTTTCGTAAGAAACCACGACACTTCGGCCGACACTGTAATGCTAATGCTAAGCTAGTGGATACGAAGACTCAGAAACAGGGAAACGAAAGAACAGCATGAGCATGCAATCGAGCCATGTGATACTCAGTAGACTGCAAGGGTAGGAATGATTTAGTAAATACAACACGTGAGCAGGGATGGGTGGGGATCAACAAGTTTCATTAAGAAGTCCCTATCAGGTTAAGGTAACCAAAGAATCACCATTGAAGGACACGGTGGGCAGTAACATCGACGAAAGAATAAAACTCAAAGGAATCATTAAATAAGTAATAGGCAAGCGTACAGCCGCGATATCAATGCTGAGGGCAGATGATGATGTGTGTGTCTACAACACAAAGTTCATATAGTGTAGGTCGAGTTAGATGTCCCTTATGATGAAACATTAGGCTGGCACTTATGCGAGAGTTTAAAAGTAATCATTGATTACGCGACGAAGGCACTATGTGTTAAGGGCAGGCCAGTACGGCTACGGACGTAACAGGAACCGAGCTGTTGAACCTAGCGGACCAGGGGAGAACCGCACCGAGAGAAAATTTTCATAAGTGCCACATCAGAGGTATCAGTAGGAACCCAGTTAGATCGGCCAAAGGACTGAAAGAGAAGACATACCTCCAGAGTGAGGATTCATAAGAAATAAGAAGTAACAAGGCACTGCATGTAAAGGAAGCAAGCAACAAAGATGAAAGGAATAGTCCCGTTAAAGCGCAGAACACAGATCTGACCGCAGTACCTAGTATGCGAGAAGGTGAGAAACGCCGTATACGTACACTACTGGTCATTAAAATTGCTACACCAAGAAGAAATGCACATGATAAACGGGTATTCAGTGGACAAATATACTAGAACTCACATGTGATTACATTTTCACGCAATTTGGCTGCATATATCCCAGAACAACCACCTCTGGCCGTAATAACGGCCTTGATACGCTTGGGCATTGAGTCAAACAGAGCTTGGATGGCGTGTACAGGTACAGCTGCCCATGCAGCTTCAACACGATACCACAGTTCATCAAGAGTAGTGACTGGCGTATTGTGACGAGCCAGTTGCTCGGCCACCATTGACCAGACGTTTTCAATAGGAGAGAGATCTGGAGAATGTGCTGTCCAGGGCAGCAGTCGACGTTTTCTGTATCCAGAAAGACCTATACAGGACCCGCAAGATGCGGTCGTGCATTATCCTGGTGAAATGTAGGGTTTCGCAGGGATCGAATGAAGGATAGAGCCACGGGTCGTAACACATCTGAAATGTAACGTCCACTATTCAAAGTGCCGTCAATGCGAACAAGAGGTGACCAATGGCACCCCATACCATCAAGCCGGGTGATACGCCAGTATGGCGATGACGAATACAAGCTTCCAATGTGTGTTCGAAGGGATGTCTCTAAACGCGGATGCGACCATCGTGATGCTGTAAACAGAACCTGGATTCATCCGAATAAATGACGTTTTGCGATTCGTGTACCCAGGTTCGTCGTCGAGCACACCATCGCAGGCGCTCCTGTCGATGATGCAGCGTCAAGGGTAACCGCAGCCATGCTCTCGGAGCTGATAGTCCCTGCTGCTGCAAACGTCGTCGAACTGTTCGTGCAGATAGATGATTTTGTTGTCTTACAAACGTCCCCATGTGTTGACTCAGGGATCGAGACGTGGCTGCACGATCCGTTACAGCCATGCGGATAAGATGCCTGTCATCTCGACTGCTAGTGATATGTGAGGCCGTTGGGATCCAGCACGGGGTTCCGTATTACCCTCCTGAACCCAAAGATTCCACATTCTGCTAACAGTCATTGGATCTCGACCAACGCGAGCAGCAGCAATCGCGATAGGCTACAATCCGACCTTTATCAAAGTCGGAGATGTGATGGTACGCATTTGTCCTCCTTACACGAGACACAACAACGTTTCACCAGGCAACGCCGGTCAACCGTTGTTTGGGTATGAGAAATCGGTTGGAAACTTTCCTCATGTCAGCACGTTGCAGGTGTCGCCACTGGTGCCAACCTTGTGTGAATGCTCTGAAAGCTAACCATTTGCATATCACAGCATCTCCTTCCTGTTGATTAAATTTGGCGTCTGTTGCACGTTATCTTCGTGCTGTAGCAATTTTAATGGCCAGTAGTCTAGTATAATTTTGGTGAACCGAGAAACACTAGTAGCGAATTAGCTGATTAAAGCGAATGGTGTGAGTGGATTGCTCAAACAAAAAAGAAAGGACTTCGATTACTGAACTCCGTATTGGGTATCATGACGTATTTCACCTGCTTAGAGATAGATTAACGTACGCTCAGACAGTGATGCATGAAATTAAGTTGAAAGCAGAGGTGAAAGGTACAGTGGTAAATATAATACCAGAGGCGCAAAAGGAAGCCCTCTGAAACGAGACAGGTGTGATTTTAACGGAGCATATCATTACGTTGAGCGTAAGTGTGTGGAATTTGCTGTTGTTGATGGACGCCTCAGGGAAGCGGAAGTGGAGAATAGATACGGACTACCAGAAATTGAATGACAGGTGTATTTCTGCTATCCCGTATTGATGAAATTTTAGGTAGCTTAGTAAACGCCAAGTACTTCACCACTTTATACTGCGCAAACGGCTACTGCCAGATACCGCTGAATGGCGAGAACAGAGAGAAAACTGTAGTGGACTGTTAAGGCAGCCAGTCCACAGTGAAGTAGCCGAAAGGGGCACGCGTCAACTCACGCCGTCTGGCGTTAAGTCTGGAACAGGAGTCGTAATGAATGTGATAAACAAAAGAACGTAGCTACTAGAACACTTAACTTTTATATTGTCCTTTGGTATACAGCATTCTGGATGATACAAGTGAGACTCTATCTTGAGGTACATGCAACGTTACAAATGGTTAATGGCGCCTTGCTAGGTCGTAGCCATTAACTTAGCTGAAGGCTATTCTCACTGTCTCTCGGCAAATGAGAGAAAGGCTTCGTCAGTGTAGTCGCTAGCAACGTCGTCGTACAACTGGGGCGAGTGCTAGTCCGTCTCTCGAGACCTGCCGTGTGGTGGCGCTCGGTCTGCGATCCTGACAGTGGCGACACGCGGGTCCGACATGTACTAATGGACCGCGGCCGATTTAAGCTACCACCTAGCAAGTGTGGTGTCTGGCGGTGACACCACAAATACAACCCTTTCTACTCCTGAAGGGTACTATGAATACAAATTATTACTGATCGGAATAACAGACAGTGGAGACAGATCAACGCAGTACTAACCGGACTTCAGTGACAGAGGATGTCTGTACGTTCAGATAATATCATGTCTGGAGCTACGTTAAAAGAGCACAAACTTCAGTAAGATAATATGTTTGTGTATTTAGATGATGTGGTCATTTCTGGAGCTACGTTAAAAGAGCACGGGCTTGCAGAATGGTTTAAAATTGCAAATTGATATGAATGCCTATGGAAAGAAATAACTTACTCTGGACTCATAAGAATTAAAACTTGAGTCACAGATGGTGAGCAGGATAAAAGAGTATCCAAGGTCTAGTACCACGAAGCAGTTAAAGAGTTTTCTAGGGATTGTGTCATTTTACTGTCCTTTTATCAAGAACTTCAGTCGGATAGCTGAAGTTTTACATGAATAACTGAAGGAAGGAGCAAACTGTGAGTGATCGACTCAGGAGGAAACAGTTTCCCAGGAACTGAAAGAGAAAGTAGTTAGTCCCCGTCTTACAATACCCCGATTTTGTGATTCAGTTAATAATTACAGCGGATACTAGTAAGCAGTCTATCGGTGCCTATTTTATCAATGAGAATTATGTTAGGATTTGGCAGTAGCCTTTGCTTCCAGAAGGCTGAACCACGCTGAGGGAGGATAAAGTATCGCCAAGGGAGAGCTCTTAGCCAGAGTCCGGGCCGTGGAGCACTGCTGGCATTACTGTGCAGAACAAAATTCATTGTACGTACTCATCACAAATCCTTGAAATGGTTGGCGCATGTATGTGATCCATTGCCAGCATTAATGAAATTCATGATGAAACTGGCAGAATACGACTTTCGGATAATATACAAAAAGGGATCGCATAACAAAATGTGACATGGATTGTTATGCATACCAGAAGACACAGCTGCAGTCATTGGGAAAGGGGAAGAGATAGACGAGGAAGAACAAGACGATCAGCAATCAGCGCTTAGTAATGAGGAGAAGCGAACTATACTGAAGCAATTTCACGACTCACCAATAGGTGGGCATCAAGGAGTCTGTTGCACATACGACCGTATTCAAAGGTATAGATCATAGAGAGGTACGAATAAAGAAGTAGAACAGTATATTCCAATTTGCAAGAGTTGTCAGGAGAACAAGATACGCAGAACAAGGTGAAGATGCCCTTAATTGCGAACGAAATACCGAACCATGTATTTACTCGTTTTGATATCGAGATAGACGGATCACTTAAGAAAACAGAGAAATAGTACAGATACATATTAATGTTTCAGGGTGCCCACTCAAAAGTCGTTGTAGCAGACACTATAGCACACAGTTTGCTGACACAATAGCGCAAGTCTAAACGACAATCCCTCTTTAAGAGGGAGTGACCAAGGAAAAAACTTCCTAAGTGACATCTTAAAGAGGGATTGTCGTTTACTAAACACAGAGAAGATTCAGTCCTGTGCGTACCATTCACAGAAGAACGTAGCACTCGAAAGAACGCTTCGAAAGTTGACAGAATATCTGCACTATTCTGTAGGAACAATGCAGGAAAATTCGGATGAATGGATACATTTTGATCTTTCAAATATAACACAGCACTGCATAATTCTACAGTAGGAACCAGCCGAAGTACATTACAACTACGATGATTACATAACGGAACTAAAGAAAGGGATGCGCCAGGTGCATCACATGGCAAGGAGTTTTAATTACAAATGTAAGGAGAAGAATAAGGAGTATTATGATCGTATTCAAAGCCGCAAGGAGTTCATGGCTGGAGATTAGATATCATTACATGATGGAAGTTTGAGAAGAGGCTGATCAAAGAAGTTAGCAAGCCAATGGACAGGGTCATTTCGAGCTATAAGGACTCGTGGACCAAATATAGTACTCCATTTCATGAATAAGAAGTTCATAACACTACACGCGGAAAGATTAAAGCAGTTCATTCAAAATTAGACTTGCGCGGTTGTGATAAACTCGAGTTCATTGGTTGTGAAATATAAATGAGAAAGGATAGGCTAAATTCTAGTTTAAAGTTAATTAAAGAGGGACTTAGTATAAGAATTATAATGGTGTAGGTAAGGGAGACAGTGAGATCGGTTCTCAGAGACAGGCTGATCCCCAGTCACTTTGCCTCTGTTAGCCTAACCCTGGCGGCAGCAGCAGGCAGGAGAAACAGAACAGCGTATACATGAAATAGAAAATAAGTTAGAGCTACACGAAAGTCAGAAGAGACTAAGAGATCCAATTAGAAAACCTGCAGTCCCTTGTTGGTAACAACCGCAACCGTAGTATCCATAGAAACGATACTTAGATATCTCAGACTTAGCATTCAGTGCAGAATGGAAAGAAGATGAGTGTTAACACCATTTCTGTGCCAGCTGTGTTCCAGTTCATGGAAAGATCTCTACTAACCCCAGTGTTTTGTCACTGGATACAGAGGATCGAAATTGGAGAATGGAGAAGAAACGTTTACTTATTGTACGTGTTTATGTTACACAAAAGCATTAATTGTAATCTATTTATGTACGGTGATATGTAAAAAAATAAAAGAGAAACCCGTGTATTTATGTATATATATGCACACAAGAATGTAACTTGTATGTGAAACAGGTGTAAAATTAGTGTCTAAGGTTTAAGGACAAATCTCACTGCAATAACGGAGACGTAATGATCAAATTATAAAACTTTGCAAGAAAAAAAAAAGAAAAATCATCTTTATATGAATATTAGCTGTAGCCTTGAAACTTAGATAGATATATACAATGCAACCTGCTTTCATCAGTTCATTAATAGGTCATACGCACCCCGAAACCGCTGATTTCACGCTCATTGATTGCGAATCGGAAGTAAAAAGCGACGCAGTCACTTCCCATCTGTAAGCAAACAGTCCCAAATGCCATATCTAGAGGCTTTCAAACGCAAAGTGAATTAGACATCGGCAGAGTTCGAGAGTTCCAGCGAAAGCAGGAGATTCAACAACAGCAGCCTCAGATGAACGAGCCTAAAGCAAACTCTGTATAAGTGAACATCGGACTCAGTTAACTCTGTGCTCTAAGAGGTGCTTGGAGAAGCTTGTCTGTAGGAACCTCTGGACTAGGGTTAATGGTCTCCATCGTTCAATTATCTGCATATACCAGCGTCTGTATATCGCTTGCATTGCGACGAGAACTTGGGCCTCACGGTTCGATTAGAACAAATTGGGTCTGTCACTTCCATGGTGCATGAGCAGCAGTACCATGCTACTGTGTCTTAAAAAAGGTATAGACAAGGGTGGCCATTTGTTCTAGGAAGCCATATCTTCGTTTGTATAAACCAATGTCTGTGATTGTTATTGGTACTACGTGAAGAAACAATGCAGAGCAGACCAGTAACACAACCCAGAGACTCATTTTATTATCATCACCATATATACATTCCTAGTCTAATAACCAAGTCTTTTTGTACTGTGTACAGCGTGAGAAACCTGTGCGTGACCCCGTGACGCTTTCACTCTACACAGCCGCTCTTGGACCAAGAAACGGATGATCGAAATTCCCATGTCACCTGTGATCTGAGAGTGAGCTTCTACAGAAAGTGTCTCGTGACACACGTCGCGTTACGACAAACTTAATCTCAACAGTAAAGTAACAATTAATTTAACACTACTCAAACATTAGATCTAAGTCCAAATCATGCACAGTCGTCGAATTCTCTAGCCTGTTGGCTGAACCTTCTACTCTTAAAAGAATGTTGCGGGTGACGACTGACGCAGTATATTACAGCTCCAGAAAATTGGATTGCTTATGTCTGAATGGGTGCATAGTGACATATGTCCCGTTTTCGTGTTTCCTCTAATCTTGCTCACATCTACACGTGCGTCACTTTTCACAAATCACGTTTAGGACCCCATTCACCTGTCTAACTGACAAGGAATCCTGACACAGTTGAACAGGAAACAGCCAAATCAGTCTGTTAACAATCACCACACTTTCGTGACAACCCACGATACTGCTTTATGTGACTGACTCTTCTGACACCAGTTTTTTAGAGGCTGGCAGCATTATAGGTTCACGACTGGTTCAGTAATATCTACATGATAAAACCTCCTGATGGAGAGCAGGGCGATGGGAGCAAAGCATCAATTCACCGGCGGCTGTAGAATCAGAAATGCCGTGATACGAGGTGCGGCTAGAAAAAAACCGGACTGATGCTGGAAAAAACATTTATTTACAATTATTTACAGTTTCATGTTATCTCCTTCAATGTACTCACCTCCTCGGTCTCTACACCGCTCCATACGAATTTTCCACTGTTCATAGCAATGCTGCAGATCATTTTCGGTAAGTCCATACATTACTTCCGTCGCTTTTTCTTTTACTGCTTCAACAGTCTCAAATCTAGTTCCTTTCAAAGCTGACTTGACTTTAGGGAAAAGAAAAAAGTCACAGGGGGCCAAATCAGGTGAGTAGGGTGGATGATCTAAGATGGGAATGTTGTGTTTTGCCGAAAACGTCTTCACTGACAACGCACTGTGAGCTGGGGCATTGTCTTGGTGAAGGATCCATGACTTTTTTCTCCACAAATCGTTCCGTTTTCTCCGTACTCGCTCACGTAGGGTAGCCAGGACGCTAATGTAGTAATGCTGATTCACTGTTTGTCCCTCTGGTACCCAATCAATGTGCTCAATCCCTTTGATGTCAAAAAAAAACAATCATCATTGCCTTGAATTTCGATTTTGACATTCGTGCTTTTTTTTGTCGTGGAGAACCAGGAGTTTTCCAATGCATAGATTGGCGTTTAGTTTCGGGATCGTAAGTAAAAAACCACGATTCATCGCAAGTAATAACATTTTGTAAGAAGGTGGGATCACTTTCAATGTTTTCCAGGATGTCAGAACAAATCATTTTTCGGCGTTCCTTCTGTTCAATTGTGAGACACTTTGGAACCATTTTTGAACACACTTTGTTCATGTTCAAACTTTCATGAAGAATCTGCCTAACACTTTCCTTGTCAACTCCTGTTAACTCAGACACTGCTCTGATTGTTAAACGGCGATCTTGTCGAACAAGTTTCCCGATTTTTTCAATGTTTGCATCAGTTTTTGCTGACAATGGTCTGCCAGTGCGAGTGTCATCACTGGTGTCTTCGCGGCCATCTTTAAATCGTTTAAACCACTCAAACACTTGTGTTCGCGATAAACAATCATCGCCGTACACTTGTTGTAACATTACAAACGTTTCACTTGCAGATTTTCCTAGTTTGAAACAAAATTTGATGTTAACACGCTGTTCTTTCTGTACACTCAACATTTTCCGACGCACAGACAAAACGTCAACTACTTAAAACAGACGCCACGGGCAGACTGAGTGCAGGAGGCAGATGAAACTCGAGCAGTAGGCGGAGCGAGAGTCACGTGACAGGCCACGCGACTTTCAGGCTTATTGCATCCGTTTTATTGTTTCACCAGTACTAGTCCGGTTTTTTTCTAGCCACACCTCGTATAAACGTCTCGATATGCGTCGACGTTGGGCAGCAGAGACCGGTCAGCGTAACAAAAGGTGATATGTTAGCACTGCACAGACACTAGCAGGCACCAGGACGGCCCTAGCAGGCTCGCTGCATCGGCAGCCCTGTGAACATGTTACTACACCAGGTTTTCCATCAACAGCCAGACGAGGAAGAGCCAGCCAAGCAGCAGACCACAGCAATAGGTCAGATGTGGGACGGTCCTAGGTGTGGACTGCAAACCTAGGCCCCTTGTAGGTGTCTTGGATTCAGTTGTCAGCTGGGAAGAGACCATAGATGGGTGGCGATTATTTAGTCACGAGAATCATCACGCCCAGAAAGCAACAGCTGACACAGGCAACGGCTAGTTGCAAGTGAGGCAAGGTTACCTACTGGTTGGTTAAACGCACATCAATAAAAATGTTTGCATCACCCCAGTTCACGTAACTCCTGAAGACAGACGTTGACTGTGGATATTGTATCACGAACACAGTCCCTTTGATTGTTCAGAGATGTCACTACACCAGCCCAAAGTGTAATCAACAGCCTATTAGACGGAGGGGGTCCGACAGCCGAACAGTTCCGGTTATTTCACCAGGAGAGAGGTACACGGCTCGTGTTGTCTGTAGTTCAGCCAATCCTAGACGGTCAATACCGCGGTTCGATCGCGTCCACATTGTTACTCTGCGCCAGGAAGGGCTCTCAGCAAGGGAAGTGACCAGGGGTCTCGGAGTGAAGCAAAGCGATGTTCTTCGGACAGGGAGGAAATACACAAAGATAGTAACTGTCGACGACATACCTCGCTCAGGCCTCCGAGGGCTAGTACTGCAGTGGATGACCGCTACTTACGGATTATGGCTCGAAGGAACCCTGACAGCAACGCCACCCTGTTGAATAAAGCTTTCCGTGCAGCCGCAGAACATCGTGTTACGACTCAAACTGTGCGCAATAGACTGCATGATGCGCAACTTCACTCCCGACGTCCATGGCGATGTCTATCTGTGGAACTACGACACAATGCAGCGCGGTACAAATGTGCCCAACAACATGCCGAATGGACCGCTCAGGATTGGCATCACGTTCTCTTCACCGAAGAGTGTCGCATAAGCCTTCAACGAGACAATCGTCGGAGACGTGTTTGTGGGCAGCCCGGTCAGGTTGAACGCCTGAGACACACTGTCCAGCGAGTGCAGCAAGGTGGAGGTTCCCTGCTGTTTTGGGGTGGCATTATGTGAGGGGCGACATACGCCGCTCGTGGTAATGGAAGGCGCCGTAGCCGTTACGTGAATGGCATCCTCCGACCGATAGTGCAACCATTTCGGCAGAATAATAGCAAGGTATTCGTCTTCATGGACGACTACTCGCTCCCCCACCGTGCTCATTCCTTCAGGATAACGATATCGCTCGAGTAGAATGGCCAGCATGTTCTCCAGACATGAACCCCATCGAACATGCCTGGGATCGATTAAAAAGTGCTGTTTATGGACGACGTGACCCACCAACCATTCTGAGGGATCTACGCCGATTCGCCATTGAGAAGGAGGACAATCCGGACCTACAGTGCTTTGCTGAACTTGTGGTTAGTATGGTGTCACGACGAATACAGGCATGTACCAATGTAAGAGGACGTGGTACTGGGTATTAGAGGTACAGCTGTGCACAGAAGTCTGGACCACCACCTCTGAAGGCCTCGTTGTATGGTGGTACAACATGCAGTGTGTGGTTTTCATGAGCAATAAAAAGGGAGAAAATGATTTTTATGTTGACCTATATTTCAATTTTCTGTACAGGTTCCGGAACTCTCGGAACCGAGGTAACGCAAAACTGTTTTTTGTTGTGTGTAGTTCATGTGCAGATACTCACAGAAGTCCAGTGTAGGCTGCAATTATCTTAGGGCATCGAAACTTGGGAGATATGCTGATCTGTTTATGAGTGACCGATATACACTAGAAAAATATTAGTTCCCATTTTGGGCCACCAAGTGTAAATCTGACGCTTTGAATGCAAGAATGCTTAAATATGTAATGGATTAGGAGCAGAACGATATGATTCCACTGCAGAGCCTCCTGCTCATGATTACCAGATAAATACGACTCGCCGACCTGGGTGGCTGAGCGGTTCTAGGCGCTACAGTCAGGAGCCACGCGACCGCTACGGTCGCAGGTTCGAATCCTGCCTCGGGCATGGATGTGTGTGATGTCCTTAGATTAGTTAGGTTTAAGTAGTTCTAAGTTCTAGCGGAATGATGACCGTAGATGTCCCATAGTACTCAGAGGCATTTGAACCATTTGAACATAATGGCATCGGGCCTCCCCTCAGACATTTGAGTCGGCGATACTCTCTCAATTCAGCAGTGTAATTGCTGCCGCTCACATAAAACAGTTCCACTAACAATGCACGGTCTCTCTTCTCGATACCGACACTGTTGACCCTCGTTACGGCTTGCTTACGACAGTGTGTATGTTATACTCTCATCAAAACAGTGTACAGCGCCATATTTGCACCTGGTGGCCAAAATTCGAACTACTTTTTTTCTGCTCAGTGGGTTTCGCATCTACTCGTTAGCAAATCGCCATACGATAGTTAGAGCCCACACTGGACGCCTCTGAGTAGCTACACTTTAATTACAAACACCCTGTACGTCAGTTCGATTGCGGGTGTCGTATAGTTCCCAAGCTAGGCAGCAGTCAACGAGAGGTACTGTTAGGCAGGAGATGGCAGTATTTAAACTCACTTGGATTGATTCTCTTATGACAAGGTGACATTTCTAAGCACGTGGAGGGAACCCCATGTGCCACTACACCATGAAATCGCAGCATTATTCCGGCCCTCGAATTGGGGATCCACAGTTGGTGGGCTGGCCTGTCTGTCCATGCATTGTGAAGTCTGCTGGGAGGGATGTTGGTGCAACAGCAAGTACATCCCCAGGAGTCCAGGAGGACACTGAACCGTAAGAAATTTTTTTTCAATTTTAAACAGTATTTAATCGCAATCAAAAAGTATTTTATTTTATAACCAGTTTCGAACTACATGATCCTCATCAAAACTGGTTATAAATAAAACAAAAAAATTTCAATAAACTGAAAAAAATGTTCGCGATCAGAGACTGTTTTAAATTCTGCAAATTAAGCCACATGTCATCAAAACGTAATATTCATTTGACAAGCATTCAACCAGCGTCTGTTACCCATTCTGCTCTTGAAATCAATCACAGATTTTGCTTAATCATAGGTGTGAACTACATGTTCCTTATATCGGTTTCACGATTATTATGGGAATCATGCGAAATGAGTCAGTTCGCCGGCAGTGTTTGTCAATACGACTACATCCTGGCCTTTTAGAAGTTGCTGTATACCACATCTGCTCAAATTTATTGTCAGTGAATATAAAAGTCTTTAATACTACTCATGTGGTCAGTGATACACTTATTTTTAACCACACATGCTAAGATGCTACACGTTTTTAATTAAAATATATTCAGAGATTTACGAGCCACTCATAAGGAATAATTTATGGCTACATTTAAAAATTTGCTTTTCCCTCTGTTTTTTTGGGAAATGTACGAAGATATTTTGATTGCAAACTGAACGCCGCTCTCAGCCACCGACAGCTTTTAGCTCCTAGTGGTACAGCTGTGGATTCTTCTTCTCAAATTTTGATGGATTATGTACGACGAATTGCATTATTAAACACACCTATTGTGCAAAATCGACTGAAATGACGAACTCCTTGAACTGTAGACTACAAGGTGATCTGGAGTTAACACCATGTATTATTCACACTGTTCCCTTTTGTGTGATTAATACTTTCTTTCTAAGGAACAATGATCCAAGAAAATTATGACACAAGGCGTTAAAGAGAAGAACTCGCACCGTCACAAAAAAAAGAAAAGAAAAAAACGAGATAGACGAAGATGCATAATCTCTGGAGAAGGCCTCTATTTTGGTCAAACAGAAGAATTGTCTACATGGAAGTCACTCACCCAATTCCGTTCTAGGGTCTCAAGGAGCTGAACTTATCTCCAGCGACGGGGACTCGTTGTTGGGTCAGTGAATGTGGCAGTAAGCAACCCATTTCTTGCACTGTTGCCTGTGACCAAACTCGAGTACTAAGGATAACCTGGAAAAAGCTTCGATTACTGAACTCGAAATTTCCGGAGTCTAGTCTCATGCTGCATAATATTTGTAACATTTATGTTTAGTCTGTTCACGGACAGGTTGCTTCTGACATGTTGTTATTCCGACCGAATACTGGCTTTGGTGAGGCTCTAAAGCAGGCCAGTCCCGCCGCGGAAGTCGAACACGCGCCCAAATGGACGTGATCAGCCCATAGAGGGCTCGTCCTCCGCAGCGGCTATTCCGCGCAGCGGCTCTCGCGCAGCGAGGGCGCCACCGCTACGCCACGTGCAGACCGTGGCCAATAGCTGCTCCCTCCGGTTTCGTTTATAGGGACCCGCTCTGCCGTAGTCCACATTCGAGGGTTGGATTCCCTCACTTCCTCATCGAGGACTCGCACTGCCTGGGCTACTCTCAGGGTGTACCGAAGGAGGTGGCGTAGTGGTTAGACACTGGACTCGCATTCGGGAGGACGACGGTACAATCCCGCGTCCGGCCATCCTGATTTAGGTTTTCCGTGGTTTCCCTAAATCGCTCCAGGCAAATGCCGGGATGGTTCCTTTGAAAGGGCACGGCCGACTTCCTTCCCCATCCTTCCCTAATCCAATGAGACCGATGACCTCGCTGTCTGGTCTCCTTCCCCAAAAACAACCAACTATCAGGTGTATCTTCGACGTGGAAGAGCCCCACCATTTCCTTGCCGTGTCGTCTGCTCGCCGTCACTACTGCTCGCCGTCACTACTGCTCGCCGTCCAGTCCTCCTCGCCGCCGCCGCCGCCGCCGCCTGGTCGCCGCCACTCGTTCGCCGCCTGCCGGTGCTCGCTGCCGTCTGCCGCCGCCCTTCTCGCGCGCCGCCACCATGTCCCAACCCACCACATCATTTTCACCTCTCCCTCCGCTGCTCCAACCACCATCACATGGAGCTCATCCTCCACCCCCCTTCCCGTCCTTTCTTCTCTCCCTGTCCACCCCACCCCACCCTCCCCTATCACTGTCGCCCCATCGACAGCTGCTGACTTTCCGCCACTCCCGGCACCACCTCCGACGGGCTCCAAGCCAACACGGATTTCGGCACGACGTTCTACAGTCTCTGTGACACGCACGCCCTCTCCCTCTGAGTCATCTGCTGCTCAGGGTGGTACTGCCCCCCGCCATTTCCCCCTGCAACCCATCCCCCAGCCCCCTCTCCACCCAGTCGTGACCACAAAACCCTCAAAGTGCCCGAATGTTGACCCTTCCCCCGAAATCTCCTCCAAAAAAACCCCCGTGACCCACCCACCCCCGTGGACGCGACCCCGACCCCTGCCCCCGCCACGCCTGCCACCCACACCTTTGTCCTCTCCAATCCTGACCCTCATTTCCTTGATGCCCACTCCCTTACCCTCGCCATCCGGAAATACTACTCCAATGCCCCCATGTCCCTTCCGATTCCTCGCAAGGACTCGGTTCTCATTAAATCCCCCAATGCTTCCTTCCACACCGATCTCCTCTCCCACAGCCCCCGTATCCAATTTGGCCAACGTGCAACCCTCACCCCCTACCACACCTCGTCCTCTTCCCATCAGCCTCAACCTCCCCGATGTCCGTCAACCTTCACCGCTGTGATCATGAAGCTTAGCCCCGTGATCACAGAGGCTGAGGTGTTGGCGGAACTCGACTCCCGGCCCGACATTGAAATCCGATCGGCCCATCGCATCTTCACTGATGACGGGCCGACTTTTCTCATGCGGTTATTCACCTAATGCTCCTCCTCCATTGACTGCCTCCTCACCGATGGAGCCCTCATCTACAATCGCTGTCATAAGGTGGACCCCTCCCGTTCCCCAGTCCAATCCTACTGCTGCCAACGCTGTCTCACATACAACGACCATGTTACCTCTGCCTGCAAGAACCCCCTACTTGTCCCCACTGCAAAGCTTCACACTTCCTCAAGAATTGCCCCAACCTCACCTCTCCCCCCTCCTGCAACACTTGTAATGAACCACATCCTACCTACTCCTCGAAGTGTAAAGTGAAACATCCTCCAGTCACCCCTGAGCTCACCATCCCTGTCCGTCCTGTTGATGACCCTATCCACACCAAAAACTCGCTCCGCCCTCCACCTACTGCAGAGGACATCATCCATTTCATCACCATTGTGCTCCAAAACATCCACCCCTTCCAATGCTCCCACACCCTTTCCCAAATCGCCCTCGCAGCCCATTCCATCTTCCATCTTACCACATATGCCACATACTCCCACAACCAGGCCCACTTCACCTTCACCCCCCTCACCACCCTCGTCTAACTCTCCCCCAACCCCCACGGTACAACAACCCTATCGTATCATGTACCACAACATTCGCTCCCTGCCCACCCACAAACTCCTCTTCCTCCACACCCTCTGTCAGCACCGCGTGGATGCCTTCATCCTAAATGAAACCTTCCTTCAACCCCGTATCTCCATCTCCATGGCTCCTTACACCCTCCACCGCACCAATAACCTGTACCCTCTGGTGCGTGGCGGAATTGCTATAGGCCACCTCAAGCACCTCCCTGTCCGGCCCCAACCTCTTCTTAACAATCCTGCCAAGCATCTCACCCTCAGCCTCTTCTTCCCCACCCTTACCATCACCTGCGCCACCATTTATGTCCGCCCTCGCACCCCCATCCCATACGATTTCGTGGCCCACATTGACCGCACCTTCTCCACCTATGTGATTGCAGCCGACCTCAATATCCACAGTCGTGATCCTGCTGACCTCCAGCGGTGGCATCAGTTTCTCACCACCCTCCACGGAGACCTGGTTCCCTTGCCTCAGCAGACCTGACCCGAATTCAACACCACTCCCGATGCGGTCCTTGCCTCTCCCAACCTCCTTGGGCGCATCACTGCAGATGTCCTTGGCAGTGACCATGCTCCTGTTCTCCTCACTATCTCTAATGGTCGCCATCCCCGCAACGCTCCTCGACCCGACGTCCCTCCTAAACTTGTCCATGATTACTCCCGTGCCGAATGGGATGCCTACCGGGACTCCATTCACACCCAGGTTGATGGCCGCGACCTTACCCTCCAATATCCTGATGACATCTCTCGCACTGCGGCCTTCCTGCACCAGACCTTGTCTGATGCCGTCGCCACGCTTTTTTTTTTTTCCTGTGCTAACCTCTTCATCTCAGAGTAGCACTTGCAACCTACGTCCTCAATTATTTGCTTGACGTATTCCAATCTCTGTCTTCCTCTACAGTTTTTGCCCTCTACAGCTCCCTCTAGTACCTCGGAAGTCATTCCCTCATGTCTTAGCAGATGTCCTATCATCCTGTCCCTTCTCCTTATCAGTGTTTTCCACATATTCCTTTCCTCTCCGATTCTGCATAGAACCTCCTCATTCCTTACCATATCAGTCCACCTAATTTTCAACATTCGCCTATAGCACCACATCTCAAATGCTTCGATTCTCTTCTGTTCCGGTTTTCCCACAGTCCATGTTTCACTACCATACAATGCTGTACTACAGACATACATCCTCAGAAATTTCTTCCTCAAATTAAGGCCGGTATTTGATATTAGTAGACTTCTCTTGGCCAGAAATGCCTTTTTTGCCATAGCGAGTCTGCTTTTGATGTCCTCCCTGCTCCGTCTGTCTGCCTAGGTAGCAGAACTCCTTAACTTCATTGACTTCGTGACCATCAATCCTTATGTTAAGTTTCTCGCTGTTCTTATTTCTACTACTTCTCATTACCTTCGTCTTTCTCCGATTTACTCTCAAACCATACTGTGTACTCATTAGACTGTTCATTCCGTTCAGCAGATCATTTAGTTCTTCTTCACTTTCACTCAGGATAGCAATGTCATCAGCGAATCGTATCATTGATATCCTTTCACCGTGTATTTTAATTCCACTCCTGAACCTTTCTTTTCTTTCCATCATTGCTTCCTCGATGTACAGATTGAAGAGTAGGGGCGAAAGGCTACAGCCTTGTCTTACACCCTTCTTAATACGAGCACTTCGTTCTTGATCGTCCACTCTTATTATTCCCTCTTGGTTGTTGTACATATTGTATATGACCCGTCTCTCCCTATAGCTTACCCCTACTTTTTTCAGAATCTCGAACAGCTTGCACCATTTTATATTGGCTGGCTCTGAGCACTATGGGACTCAACAGCTGTGGTCATCAGTCCCCTAGAACTTAGAACTACTTAAACCTAACTAACCTAAGGACATCACACACATCCATGCCCGAGGCAGGATTCGAACCTGCGACCGTAGCAGTCGCACGGTTCCGGACTGCGCGCCTAGAACCGCGAGACCACCGCGGCCGGCGCACCATTTTATATTGTCGAACGCTTTTTGCAGGTCGACAAATCCTATGAAAGTGTCGTGATTTTTCTTTAGCCTTGCTTCCATTATTAGCCGTAACGTCAGAATTGCCTCTCTCGTCCCTTTACTTTTCCTAAAGCCAAACTGATGGTCACCTAGCGCATTCTCAATTTTCTTTTCCATTCTTCTGTGTATTATTCTTGTAAGCAGCTTCGATGCATGAGCTGTTAAGCTGATTGTGCGATAATTCTCGCACTTGTCAGCTCTTGCCGTCTTCGGAATTGTGTGGATGATGCTTTTCCGAAAGCCAGATGGTATGTCGCCAGACTCATATATTCTACACACCAACGTGAATATTCGTTTTGTTGCCACTTCCCCCAATGATTTTAGAAATTCTGATGGAATGTTATCTATCCCTTCTGCCTTATTTGACCTAAGTCCTCGAAAGCTCTTTTAAATTCTAATTCTAATACTGGATCCCCTATCTCTTCTAAACCGACTCCTGTTTCTTCTTCTATCACATCAGACAAATCTTCACCCTCATAGAGGATTTCAGTGTATTCTTTCCACCTATCTGCTCTCTCCTCTGCATTTAACAGTGGAATTCCCGTTGCTCTCTTAATGTTGCCACCGTTGCTTTTAATGTCACCAAAGGTTCTTTTGACTTTCCTGTATGCTGAGTCTATCCTTCCGACAATCATATCTTTTTCAATGTCTTCACATTTTTCCTGCACCCATTTCGTCTTAGCTTCCCTGCACTTTCTATTTATTTCATTCCTCAGCGACTTGTATTTCTGTACTCCTGATTTTCCCGGAATATGTTTGTACTTCCTCCTTTCATCAATCTGTTACCCATGGTTTCTTCGCAGCTACCTTCTTTGTACCTATGTTTTCCTTCCCAACTTCTGTGATGGCCCTTTTTAGAGATGTCCATTCCTCTTCAACTGTACTGCCTACTGCGCTATTCCTTATTGCTGTATCTATAGCGATAGAGAACTTCAAACGTATCTCGTCATTCCTTAGTACTTCCGTATCCCACTTCTTTGCGTATTGATTCTTCCTGACTAATGTCTTGAACTTCAGCCTACTCTATTGTGATCTGAGTCTATATCTGCTCCTGGGTACGCCTTACAGTCCAGTAACTGATTTCGGAATCTCTGTCTGACCATGATGTAATCTAATTAAAATCTTCCCGTATCTCCCGGCCTTTTCCAAGTATACCTCCTCCTCTTGTGATTCGTGAACAGGGTATTCGCTATTACTAGCGGAAACTTGTTACAGAACTCAATTAGTCTTTCTCCTCTTTCATTCCTTGTCCCAAGCCCATATTCTCCTGTAACCTTTTCTTCTACTCCTTCCCCTACAACTGCATTCCAGTCGCCCATGACTATTAGATTTTCGTCCCCCTTTACATACTGCATTACCCTTTCAATACCCTCATACACTTTCTCTATCTGTTCATCTTCAGCTTGCGACGTCGGCATGTATACCTGAACTATCGTTGTCGGTGTTGGTCTGCTGTCGATTCTGATTAGAACAACCCGGTCACTGAACTGTTCACAGTAACACACCCTCTGCCCTACCTTCCTGTTCATAACGAATCCTACACCTGTTATACCATTTTCTGCTGCTGTTGATATTACCCGATACTCATCTGACCAGAAATCCTTGTCTTCCTTCCACTTCACTTCACTGACCCCTTTTCAGATTTTCAAGTTTCCCTACCACCTTCAAGCTTCTGACATTCCACGCCCCGACTCGTAGAACGTTATGCTTTCGTTGATTATTCAATATTTTTCTCATGTTAACCTCCCCGTTGGCAGTCCCCTCCCGAAGATTCGAATGGGGGACTATTCCGGAATCTTTTGCCAATGGAGAGATCATCATGACACTTCTTCAATTACAGGCCACATGTCCTGTGGATACACGTTACGTGTCTTTAATGCAGTGGTTTACATTGCCTTCTGCATCCTCATGTCGTTGATCATTGCTGATTCTTCCGCCTTTAGGGTCAATTTCCCACCCCTAGGACAAGAGAGTGGGCAACGGCCTTGCCACAGTGGATACACCGGTTCCCGTGAGATCACCGAAGTTAAGCGCTGTCGGGCGTGGCCGGCGCTTGGATGGGTCACCATCCCGCCGCCACGTGCTGTTGCCCTTTTTCGGGGTGCACTCAGCCTCGTGATGCCAATTGAGGAGCTACTCGACCGAATAGTAGCGGCTCCGGTCAAAGAAAACCGTCATAACGACCGGGAGAGCGGTGTGCTGACCCCATGCCCCTCCTATCCGCATCCTCACCTGAGGATGATACGGCGGTCGGATGGTCCCGATGGGTCGCTTGCGGCCTGTAGACGGAGTTAGTAGTAGTAGGACAAGAGAGTGCCCTGAACCTCTATCCGCTCCTCCGCCCTCTTTTGACAAGGCCGTTGGCAAAATGAGGCTGACTTCTTATGCCAGAAGTCTTCGGCCGCCAATGCTGATTATTTATCAATATTTATGCAGTGGCGGGGATCGAACCAGGGACCGAAGACGTTTTGATTATGAATCAAAGAAGCTGCCACTAGACCACGGGTATGAACTTCGCCACCCTTGTCTCCACCAAAGCCAGCTATCCTCACCACCCCGCCCTGCCTCCACAGGCCGTCCTTCTCCTTCGAGAGTCCCGCCGCCTCTACCGCTCTTTTCTCCGCACTCGTGACTGGGATACACTTACCCGCCACCGGCAATTACAACGACACATCCGCAACCTGCTTTCTTCGAAGAAACGCCATGCCTGGCGTCAGACATGTACACAACTCAACACCACGCTCCCCATAAACTCCTCCAAGTATTGGTCTGCTTTCCACCGCCTTACTGGGAACCGCCCCACCCCCCAGTACCCTCTCCTCCTTAATGACCGTCCCTTTCCTGACAACCTCAGTAAGGCCAACCACTTTGCCTCTCACCTCTCCGATGTTTTTTCCATCCCAGATGATCCCCACTTTGATTATTCCCTCTTCCCTGATGTCATGGACCGTACAAATACCTCTGTTCCTCCCCTTGCTCCTAGCTTCCAGTACTTGGGCCACACACCACCATCTGAACTTAACACTCTCATCACTACACAGGACATCAGCCTCACACTCCGCACTAAACGCAACACTGCTCCCAGCCACGACAGCATTACCTACCGCCACCTCAAACACTGCCCTCCCTTCTTCCTTTCAGTCCTTGCCACCCTCTACAATGTCATCCTTGCCACTGGCTTCTAACCCGACCTGTGGAAAACCTCCCACATCCTGATGTTCTACAAACCCAACAAGCCTCCATCTGATGCCTCTTCCTATCGTCCTATCTGTCTCACATCGGTGTTCAGCAAGCTCTTGGAATCCATCCTTTTCCGGCGCATCCATCACCACCTCCGCCAAAACCACCTCCTCCCCAACACCCAATGTGGCTTTCGACCTTCCTTCTCTGCTACCAACTCCTCCACCTCACTCATCTTCTCTCCCTCCAGGTTAACTCCCGTCGCTCCACCATTTTTGTCTCCCTTGACCTCAAAAAGGCCTATGACCGTGTCTGGCATCCCGGTCTCCTGTTTAAACTCCAAACCTACGCCCTTCCTATCAACTACATCCATCTGATGGCCTCCTTCCTCTCCCACTGCCCCTCCTATGTTACCATCCATACTGCCTTCTACCTCTCTGCAGGTGTGCCCCAGGGCTCTGTCCTCTCCCCTCTCCTCTACCTCCTGTACACGGCAGATATGCCCCAACCCCCCCCCCCCCTCCAGTACACCTCTTGCAATATGCTGATTACACCGCATTCCTCGCCCTCGCTCCTACCCTCCAACGGTCCCAACGCCTTCTCTAGAATCAACTTGACCTTTTTGCTGCATGGTGTAACCAGTGGCTCCTGAAAATCAATCCTTCCAAGACCCAGGCAATCATCGTAGGTCGTACCACTCGCTCCTTCCGGCTCCTGGATTTCTCCCTTACTGTCTGCGCCCATCCTGTCCGCCTCACCCCCACCCTCACATACCTTGGCCTCACTATTGACCGTCACCTCACCTGGATCCCTCATCTCCGCTCCATCCAATCCAAAGCCCACAGCCGTCTCCGACTCGTCAAACTCTCTGGCCGGACATGGGGGTTGCACCCCTCTACCATCCTCCACACCTACAAATCCTTAATCCATCCCATCCTCTGCTATGCCAGTCCTGCCTGGATATCTGCCCTCCCCCCCCCCAAATTCTATAAGTCCCTCCAGATCCTTGAGCGTCATGCACTCCGCCTCGCTTTCCGTATACGCCTCCCGTCCCCCACGCGGATCCTCTATGATCTCATTCCTTTCCCCAATATGCTCCTATTCCTCGAACATATCCACATCCTCTACTCCTCCCGCAGCCTTGATCCCCCTCACCCCCTGGTTGCTCCTCTCCTCTCCCATCCCCGCCCCCTGCCACGTCTTCACTGTTGTGTCCCCCCTACCCTCCATCTCTACACCCTTCATCTTCTTTCCCAAGGTGGCTTCCATCAACTCCCCCTCCCGGATGATGCCCTCTCTCCCTCCATTTATCCCTCCTATCAACTCTGATCCCCACTCCCCCTCCTTTCCTCTGTCCATTTCCTGGGCTCCCTTTCCCCCCCTTCCATCCTCTTTTTTTCCCACCTCCCCTCTCTCTGCCCCCTTCTCTCCCCCGAGTCCTTTTGCATTTTCCTCCTCTGCCTCCTCTCATTCCCTCTCGCGTCTGCCCTGCCCCTCTCCCCCTTTATTAGTCCTCTCCCTCCATGGTTCCCCCCCTTTTCGTTTTTTTGCCTTCCTCCCTGCTTGTTCTTCCCCCTCCTCCAGGTCCCCCCCACCCATCTGCCTTTGGCTTGGGAGTGTCATCTTTGTGCTGCCCTTTTCGTGCAGTGTTTTACAGTGAGTGTTTTACAGTGAGTGTTCCGTGTTGTGTTTTTTGGGAAGTGTTGCGAACGGCCATCATACTGTCGCTGGGTGTGCTTTTTATCTCTTGTGAACAGAAACCAGACTGTCGCCGTGTTTTTTAATTGTGTGTGTACTATGTTACTTGTCTGATTCCTGTGTCTTTTATTAACACTGCCAACCCATTTTGCTTTCTGTTTTAACTTTTCGCATTTTTCCGCCATTTTACACTTTACGTCAACGTTTTATCGCCTGTTTTTCTTGTTTCTTTTCGTCTTCCGTTTTTAAAATAAATGTCTGTAGGCCGTAGAGCAGCGTACTAAGCTGCTGCCAGCCCGCCCGCTTCGGGGGGAATTGAAAATCAATAAAGGAAAAAAAAAAAAGCCGTAGTCCAGTCAGTCTGGTACTCGCTCTATTGCTTCTCTATCTCGGCGGAATTGAGTTCTGGTCGTTGCTCGTTGTTGATATTGGCCTGGCTCTGGTTCCGAGTTGATTTACTGTTGTGGTTTCTACAAGCTTCCGTGTTGTGTCGGTCATAGTCGGTCGTTGTCGGTTGTCGTTGGTCTGTCGTCCGACTCGTCCTTGTGTTTACCCGGTGGTGCGTGCTCCACCGCCGGCGGCTTCCCCGCCTGGCGGCTCCGATCCGCAGCCCAAGGCGTTCCCGCGGTTGGTTTTGGTTACATCATATCTGCATAAGTACTGCAGTCTGCCCCCACTTGAATCTGCTCACTACAGACAAGGCTTGGACTCCTACAATTTCGCCGGCCGATGTGGCCGAGAGGTTCTAGGCGCTTCAGTCTGGAAACGCGCGACCGCTACGGTTGCAGGTTCGAATCCTGCCTCGGGCATGGATGTGTGTGATGTCGTTAGGTTAGTTAGGTTTAAGTAGCTCTAAGTTCTAGGGGACTGAGGACCTCAGATTATAAGTCCCATAGTGCTCAGAGCCATTTGAACCATTTTTTGAACCTTCAATTTCCACTTCCCCCCTTACCCCCCCCCCCCTTCCACCACGCACACTTCCCTCCATTACCATATTAACTATTCATCGATGTCTTAGCGTATGTCTTATTAATCGATACCTTCTTTTAGTCAAATTGTGCCTTAAATTTCTTTTCACTGCAGTTAGATTGTGTGCTCCTTCATCAGTAACTCAATGAACCCTTCTAATGTTCACCGTTCTTTTGTGGCAAATCATTTCTGAAGCTTCTATACTCATCTTGTGTGTACTGTTTAGCGTTTCCGCACAGTGCTACATTCCAGACAAATACTTTCACTAAAGACTTCCTACGTTTATTTGGACACCGATCTTTCGAGGTAGCTCTTATATATTGATTTCTTCCTGTCATAAGCAAAGTGTGTAAGTATTACACCAGGCATGTTTGCTTTTATTTGCAAATAATCACCAGTGGGTTTATCGTTCCTTTTAACATATTTTGAAGTCAACAACTATTTCCATTGTTGTTAATGGAGGCTGTTGTCTAGAAAACTTTCAACCATTGCGATTACACCGGAATTAAGAAATCGCTTTTTATTTTGCTTCATTTGCCTTGTTCGTACATCAGATCACTCTTTTAGCACAGCTGAATGAAAAACTGCTGAAACCACAGTTCTATATCTATTAAGTCAACTTGAGTGTGATGTCTTACAAATGTGAACTTGAACTGCAAAGTATGCAAATGCGGCAAGAGATAGAACAGTTCCCTAAAAGCCAAAATGTAGCGAAGGGTTTCGTCGATTACAATTTCTGGTAACAACAACAGAAAAACCAGTCGACTTAAAAGCAAGTAGAAAGACAGATAAACACCACCATCCACTGTTGACGTTTCATAAATAAAAGCGAATCGCGTGTGCTGTAAACTGTTGTAAGTTCAGTACGTTTAAGATGGAAAGAAAACGAATAACAGAAAACTGTCTTAGACTCAGTACCGAACGTTTAAGAGGGAAGAAACGGATAATGACTGTTACACATAATAACATATTATATTCGATCTTAATAAATATCTCTTTTGCCGAAACGCTTTTCTTGTTTTTGCTGGTCTCCATTTTGTATCTACCCTACTTTGGCCATCGTCAGCTTTTGATATCTGAAACAGTAAAACTCAGCGAATTTTGGTGCGTCATATTGTAACCTAATTCCCTCAACATCGTTTTAATTCTATTACACTTAGTTACCATTATTCTATCTTTGTCGATGTGCTACATGTGTTCTTCTTCGCAATTGTACGCAGCTGAACTTACTGCCTGTATTCTTTCAGAACTAAGGAAGAATGTTTAATAAATGCAGGACACAGAACTGAATTATCTCTCTTTATTATTGCTACGGTTTTTCGTAAAATACCATCTTCTCGGGATAAGGAAAGACTAATATTACTCATATGTCATTATGACTGACACATGAGTAATATGTCTTCTTTTATATGTAGAATATGGTATAGTATCGAAACAGGTAATAACAATAAAGAAAGATTAATACAGGTCTGTGTCATGCATTTTCTATAGTAGTTATTGGTGTTAGTGGAGGCCTGAAATGAAATGTAAGGGAGACTCGACGTTCGAACGTAAATAATTATTTGCAAAACCATGTCAATAAACTCTTCTGATGCATTCTCTGTAACAGGATTCACTATTAAGCTTGTGTCGTCTGCAAGAAGCACTGACTCTAGTATCCGTCTGAAAAATGGAAAGTTAGTCTTGGAAGCACTTACGTCTACGAAGGGTAGCCATAAATTTTTAATCATGATCTCGAAAAATAACATTATTTTCTCCTTCTTTAGTCTGCTCGCAGGTAGGTGTCTTTACTCATATATCCTCTTGGCACAGTACCATAGAGTAGCCGGAGCAAAATGGAACAAGTCACTGATTCAGTGAAGGTACACCTGGTACTCTAGCGGCGTACGAAGGCAGTGTGTCGCAAGAATTTAAATGTGTACTACCGCTACACACATGTACTTTCGAGCAAACAAAAAACTTAACTGTGAACTTTACGTTTATGAAGGTGACCATTAAAGCCTTATCGCTATCTCCCATAAAGTTTACATTTTAAATCTACCGCTAGATACTTTGGTAAGTCTAGTAAATTCAGTGGCATGCGGCATGATGTGGAGCCACGATTGTCTCTGATAGTAACTGCACGTGTAAATCCCTGAGAATACGTCAGTCAGTGAGTGCTATTCTGTCCCAGTGCTATGAAGTTAAACGAAATTGAGATGAATGACAGGCAGTGTTTCTTGACAAGAAGTTAGTTAGTTACCGCACAGGGTATTATGATTCATTTATTTCAACTGGAGTTCCAATTATTCGTAAACTGTGAATTCATGTCGGGAACCGCAGCTTGGCTGTGCGTCTGTGGACGCTTACACTCTCTGTGCTCAAATTGGAAGCGTGGAGCCGTCCAAACCATCGCAGCGCATTCGAACGTAACGCGAATATGCGAGTCCAGAAAGATTAGAGTAACCATTCTGGTCCGGAGTAAAGCGCGCTTCCGCAGTTTACTATAAGGAAATTCCAAAGCCGGAAGACAGATGCACACACCTGACTCCTCTTGAGAGAGCAGGTTGCGCTCAAAACATAGAACTTTTCCACTTGTAGCCACGTGAAAGGGAAAACACAATCAGGGATTTTTTCCTCTTTAAACGGAAGCTTCCCATTAGTTAACAACAACAAACTGTCGAGTAGAGAACGATGGAGACTGTCAGAGGGGAGACGGAAAATATTTGTGACCAGAAGGGATGGTGTCAGGGGACTAAGTACATGTGAGAATTTGAAACAAACCCCGCCACTGGCTGAGGACAGCTTATGTTCACAACAGGCGGCGCAGTACTATACAACTTGCTTCTATCTCACTCTTCGGCATCTCAAAAGGACCAGCAGCGATTAAAACGTAGGGAATTTTACTGTATGACCAGTGCTCAATAAGCTGCACTTATTCAAGTTTATATTCTATATTCTGACTTGCATTTGCTAATGACTTGATTCAAACTCCAGTTTTTTCGATGCATTTTTATCAGATTCATCTCTGAGTTGAGCATTAGATTCAATTAGTTGCTTCCCACTGTTTCCACATTCAGCAAGAGGCGTCCATTTACACTACTGGCCATCAAAATTGCTACACCACGAAGACGACGGGCTACAGACGCGAGATTTAACCGACAGGAAGAAGATGCTGTGATAAGCAAATGATTATCTTTTCAGAGCATTCACACAAGGTTGGCGCCGGTAATCCTACAACGTGCTCGCATGAGGAAAGTTTCCAACCGATTTCTCATACACAAACAGCAGTTGACCGGCGTTGCCTGGTGAAACGTTGTTGTGATGCCTCTTGTAAGGAGGAGAAATGCGTACCATCACGTTTCCGACTTTGATAAAGGTCAGATTGTAGCCTCTCGCGATTGCGGTTTATCGAATCGCGACATTGCTGCTCGCGTTGGTCCAGATCCAATGACTGTTAGCAGAATATGGACCTGTGAGTTCAGGAGGGTAATACGGAACGCCGTGCTGGATCCCAACGGCCTCGTATCACTAGCAAGTCGAGATGACAGGCGTCTTATTCGCATGGCTGTAACGGATCGTGCAGCCACGTCTCGATCCATGAGTCAACAGATGGGGACGTTTGCAAGACAACAACCATCTGCACGAACAGTTCGACGACGTTTGCAGCAGCATGGGCTATCAGCTCGGAGACCATGACTGCGGTTACCCTTGACGCTGCATCACAGATAGGAGCGCCTGCGATGGTGTACTCAACGACGAAACTGAGTGCACTAATGGCAGAACGTCATTTTCCGGATGAATCCGGGTTCTGTTTACAGCATCATGATGGTCACATCCGTGTTTGGCGACATCGCGGTAAACGCACATTGGAAGGGTGTATTCGTCATCGCCATACTGGCGTATCACCCGACCTAATGGTATGGGGTGCCATTGGTTAGACGTCTCGGTCACCTCTTGTTTGCATTGACGGCACTTTGAATAATGGACGTTACATTTCAGATGTGTTACGACCCGTGGCTCTACCCTTCATTCGAACCCTGCGAGACCCTACATTTCAGCAGGATAATGCACGACCGCATGTTGCAGGTTCTGTATGGGCCTTCCTGGATACAGAAAATGTTCTACTGCTGACCTGGCCAGCACATTCTCCAGATCTCTCACCAACTGAAAACGTCTGTTCAATGGTGGCCGAGCAAATGGCTCGTCACAATACGCCAGTCAATACTCTTGATGAACTGTGGCATTGTGTTGAAGCTGCATGGGCAGCTGTACCTGTACACGCCATCCAAGCTCTGTTTGACTCAATGCGCAAGCGTATCAAGGCTGTTATTACGGCCAGATGTGGTTGTTCTGGCTACTGATTTCTCAGTATCTATGCACCCAAACTGCGTGAAAATGTAATCACATGTCAGTGCTAGTGTAAAATATTTGTCCAATGAATACCCGTTTATCATCTGCATTTCTTCTTGGTGTAGCAATTTTAATAGCCAGTAGTGTAACTTTATAGTCCGATAGCGTTATTGACTGTTTGATTTAGTTTGAAGTCAGACTGTACTTCGAGAATCTTTAACTTTTCAATGTTAGATTTTGTATCAGGAGCCATTGATTCTAAATGAAGCTCAGATTGCGATTAGGTGTCCCGACACTTATTCCAAGCACACCTGAATAATTTGATAGTAACATTTTATGCAGCTATGTGCTCTAATGCAAATGGAAATTAGTAGAACGTTTGGTATCTTGGGACCCTTAAATGATATGCAAGTTAGGAGACAGAATCATGAAGTTACGCAAATCACACTCAAGTGGCTTTATATTGACTCTACACAAGGTTTGTAACGTAATCTTATTGTTGCGATGATGTAAATCCTACGTGGAGTGGCTAGCCTCTCGTTTAACTTATTAGTTAAATTAATTGATCAAAGCTCCCCTGCAAAAATGGTGGTGGAAAAAGATTCTAGTATGGGTGATAGTTTATCACATAGATGTCGTCCTAAAAAGTTACAATCACACTTATTTTCTTCAAATGGAACAAAAAATTGATCATTAATATGTACAAGGATCAGTTACGTATATTAACGTAAACGAAACATGTAAATAGTCCTCGCCTGATGGACATGCGGTAAAAAATCTAGTACAATAGACACTGCATGCAATCTAGAGTGCTTTTCTACTAAGAGTAGGGGGAGCAAAGAGAACACATGAAATTTATAATATCAATAAACAAGTGGATAATCGAATGCAGTACCACAATATCACCTAAGGAGGCAAAGTGTTTCTACAGATGCCACCACTGAGAAACATCAGTTCGAATGTTGGGCAACTGGAAAATCAGCTGAGACTCTATAGGTAGGAGCTGCGTATATTTCCGACAATCCAGCGCAATGTGGGGTGCTGATGATGGCTGATACTCGTGGTCGACTCCTCTGCGTGGAGGTGGGCTCCGACTTGGAGACCGTTCGAAGCGTGAGAGCGAAAAAACTGTTTGTCCATGTGGCCGGACAAATGAAACTGCGAATGAACTTACTCGGCAGCCAAGGGCGCCAAAGTACATGACCAATTGCTGCGGCGGCCATGAACCGACGACCTCAAATTCTCTTCGACCCCCAAGCCCAGAGGGCGACTGCTTGGCTGTGCTAGAATTTGGTCAGTCGTTGTCAGTAAACAAATCTTTCGCCAGTAATGGCCTTACAACTAATTCGTTTAGACTCCCACTGCCGCACTCCATCCAACTAGGAGCCAGTACCATTCCTTTCTGCCAATTCCAATCGATGACTGCATATGTGTGCGGACATAACAGTCGAGCAGCCTATGGCGTCTTCCGCCACAACTTTGTGCATGAAGCTTTCTGCGCCAAGGAATATGATAAGTGGGGCGCTATGTGTGACGCCATTCCTGTCAGCTGTTCCGTTGAGTCCGGCGACCATTTCTCCGAAACGTCCCGCACTATAGCATCAGCTGGCGCGTTGCTGCCCAAAACATGAGGTTTTCGCGAGAAAACTGATGCCAGTCATTGTAAAAATAGCGAGCGTCCACTGCCCTGACCGCTAGACCTGATATCAAAAGAGAAAGCCATCAGCCACAGGTCAGTGGCAGGCCAGTGGCAGAACTGTACACGACGTTCAAAGTCGTCACCATGCAATTCCTGGTGCATAGAAATATGGTACGTGTGCAATCGATGTTGATGTAACATTCTCAACACCGAAGTTTTTGGGATTCCCGATTCTCGCGCAATTTGTCTCCTACTGATGTGCGGATTAGCCGCGACAGCAGCTAAAACACCTACTTAGGCATCATCATTTGTTGCAGGTCGTGGTTGACGTTTCACATGTGGCTGAACACTTCCTGTTTCGTCAAATAACGTAACTATCCGGCGAACGGTCCGGGCACTTGGATGATGTCGTCCAGGATACACAGCACACGCCCGTTGGGCATTTTGATCACAATAGACATACATCAACACGATATCCACCTTTTCCGCAATTGGTAAAGGATCCATTTTAACACAGGTAATGTATCACGAAGCAAATACCGTCCGCGCTGGCGGAATGTTACGTGATACCACGTACTTATACGTTTGTGACTATTACAGCGCCACCTGTAAGCGGAAAGAGTGGTCCAACTAATTCATATTTCTTTACGTAGTACACGAATAAGTAATAGAAAAATGGGGGTTCCTGTTTAAAAATGGCAGTTGATATCTGTTTGACCTATGACAGCGCCTTCTAGCGGGCCAACCATAGCGCCATCTGGTTTCCCCCTTCAAGCTAGACGAGTTTCGTACTTTGTAGTTTTTTCGTTTGACGCTTATTTCTTGAGATATTTGGCCCGGTCACTATCAGTGGACCACCCTGTGTAAATTTGAAACAGTAGAACCCCTCTAATCCGCAACCTTCGGTACCGGGACTATGGTCGGATCGAAGAAAAGGTCGGATTATCCGACAAATCTAATATTTATTGCAAAAAATATAAAAGACATTTAGTACAAAAAATTATACGATTTAAGACCTAAAAGACGTCTACAGTAATATAAAAAGATGTTTTTTACACAGTGTTAAACAATATATTAACTAAAATACGTCTACACACAATATAATATGCATTGCTTTCAAAAGGAAAAAAAAAATGGTTCAAACTGCTCTGAGCACTATGGGACTTAACATCTGAGGTCATCAGTCCCCTAGAACTTAGAACTACTTAAACCTAACTAACCTAAGGATAACACACACATCCATGCCCGAGGCAGGATTCGAATCTGCGACCGTAGCGGTCGCACGGTTCCAGACTGAAGCGCCTAGAACCGCTCGGCCACTCCGCCGGCTTAAAAGGAATAAGACAAACAAATTACAGTACTGTACTTAATAACGTATAAACGATATATACTGTAAACTAAAAAATGTTTATAGCGCAGTGTATAAAAAAGATTTTTCACGAAGAAATAAACTACTGTATGTATAAACTAAGAAATGATTATACTGTATGTATTTTTTTACAGTAAAAACGAAAACAAATTGCTTGAAAAAGAAGTCAGTGATACATTTTTGTTTAGCAGATGTTATTCTAGATTTAGCTGCAGTGTCCCTCCATTTTTTTATCCACAATTCTGCTCGATGTATTGAAGGGCAATACTAAAATCGTGTTTTGCATCGTTGTGTGAAATCCGGGTGGGGGGGTTCGTCTTCGCCGCCCGAGTCCTCATTCACAGTTTCCTGGCTAACAGCGGCAACAATCTGGTCGTCACTGAGCTCTTCAAAAGTGTCACACAGTCTTTGTCACATTCACTGATCCACTCTTCAACTTCATTGGCAGGGACGTTCGGCTCCAGTGTTTGTAGATCCTTAACTACTTCCACTGCGTCGTTGTTTTGCTCATCTTCGGTATGCTCATTTTCAGCCATAACTTGTGGCCAAAGCTTACGCCACTATTTCCGCAGTGTGTCAGGTTTCAGTTCGTCCCATGCTGCAGCGATTGTATAGATAGCATCTTTGATGTTCAGGGATTTCATTGCCTCAAATAAGTGATGACCTTCTTCAGATTTTTCGAAGATTGAGCTGATGTACTTTCTGCGATATCGCCTTTCTAACCATTCGATAACGCCCTGATCCATTGGTTAGGTCAGTGAGGTCACATTATGAGGCAGGAAGAGAGCTTTTATGTCCCCTTTCACCAAATCGTCCTCGGATAGATGTGATGGTGCGTCATGCAACAGCAGTAGAGCACGAACAGGCAGATTTTTTTTGCTTAAGTCTTTTTCGACCGATGGCACAAACTCGTCGAAAAACCAGGATTTAAAAAGGTTGCAGTCCATCCAAGCAGATTTTTGATTGCGGTAATAAACTGGCAAGGAAGATAAGTTTATATTTTTGAATGCCCTTGGCTTCTGAGATTTGCTAATGACGAACGAGGGGAGCTTGTGGGTACCATCTGCGTTGCTACAAGGAATGACTGTTATTCTATCTTTTATAAGTATCGTTCCTACCACGGGTTCATTTGAAGCTGCAAGCGATTTTGTTGCCAACATTTTAAAGTTCAGCCCTGTCTCGTAGATGTTAACGACTTGGCAGGGTAGCAGTTCATTTTCTTCTACAATTTCTTGAAACTTAACAGAAAACTCCTTAGAAGCTGCGACATCGGCAGATAGTTTTTGGTTCAAATGGCTCTGAGCACTATGGGACTCAACTGCTGAGGTCATAAGTCCCCTAGAACTACTTAAACCTAGCTAACCTAAGGACAACACACACATCCATGCCCGAGGCAGGATTCGAACCTGCGACCGTAGCGGTCGCGCGGTTCTAGACTGTAGCGCCAGAACCGCTCGGCCACCAGCGGCCGGCCCAGATAGTTTTTAACCGGAAATAGAAACAAATCGGACACCATGACGAGTTTTCCGACGATCAGTCCAGCCTTTATTGGCAGCAAATTTACTTTCGGCTTCGCTTATTCTTTGAGAATTGGCCCATCCACAATGCGTTATCAAGCAGTTCAAGTTTAGGCTTTTTTAATGTTTTGCGATTCTTCAGAGTGTTTTCACCATCAATCGTAACTGTATAGGATTCAATGTCATTCCGATTCTCCCTCCAATCCTTAATTGTCATAACACCTACATTCAGTTCTTTTGCAATTTTTCGGAGAGATTCTCCTTCGTCCGGCCTTTTTAGCACTGCTAAGTTTTCATTTAGTGAAAGAGTTACGTGTTTAAGTTTGAAGCCAGACATGTTGAAAAACAGACAACTGTACACACAATGAATCTACAGTAATAATTACTGTAGAGAACACGGAATAAAGCAAGCAACGACGTTTCTTAATCCCAAAAAAGTATAAAACTGCACAATAACGTACAGTATAACAATATGCACAGCGATAGACACCACAGCAATGGCCCGACAGGCGTCCAGTCAGTGACAAGTCGGCACAGTCTCGCGAGCCTAAGCATGGTCGGACTAACCGGAGTGACGGACCATCCAAGGTCGGATTATAGGGCTTCTACTGTATTATCCACATTCTTTTACCTACAAATCCCCGTACAATGGTCATCAGTCGCTACAGGCGTTTACTTACCGCCCTCTGTCATCCACAACCTTGCCTGTAACAGGTGTGGAATTGGACAGGTCCTCGAGAAGGGAGAAGACCTGCAGGAGCCGCAGTACTTGCTCCGTCCGCCTTATCGACGCCACGTCCCACGCCAGGGGGCGTCTCCGTTGTAGCGGCGCTGTTTTAATATCTCACGGGCGAGGCACGGGCTGTCATTTTTTGCGAGCAGCCACCGCCGTCCCGTCGCTATGGAGACGACGCAAGAAATGACGTATAATACTGGGCGTAATTATCTGTGCCGGTCGACCGTCTTCATTGCTGGGTCGCCGCCGCCGTCGCCGGCGCCCGCGCCGCTGCAGGGAATTGTGTTTCCGAATTACAGCCGGGACGCAGGCTCCGCCGAGTGGGCCCTAATTGAACTGAAATGAAAAACGTCCCACGCCCCTTACCGACGGCCGATGCGCTATCTGAAAACACCGATATTACCAGACGAGATATTGCATTTCGCCGTCGCTGTCGTATAAAGCCGTACTGTTCTTTTCGAAGTGATATTGATATCGAAGACAGATGGTAATTTGTAATTTACGTTCGCGACTCTGTATTTTTCCTCGAGCTCATAAGGCCGTTTGCAGTTTCGTGCGGCTTGTATCATCAGCAGTTAATGCTGGTTATGTGAGCGTCAAAAAACACACACACACACACCAACTACCAATAGAATTGTGATGGTCAACGCGGATTACCTCTGCTGACAAATACCTTTACGGAAGAAAAAGTGACATCAGGTTGGAGATTTTTACCAAAGGGAAGTCACCAAACAGTAGTATGTTTTCAGAAATTGTAATTATATTTAAGTACCATTTTCGGTATTTTATTAACGCTATCTTCAGGTCCCTATGCATTCTGTATTTGCATGCATAACCAGGGCCATCAATACTTGGATTCTGTAATTTTTTTTTTTTTGTCGGCTGTATGCTTAGAGGACTTCACAACGACTCTAATGAAATAACAGTTTCCGAAAGCATACGGCTGTTTAGTGATTTTTCTTTGATAAACAGGTGACCAGGCGCTGCTCAGTATCCACACTGGGTCAACAGAGATCGCGTTAGACTTGTACATTGTATTGTATTGTATTGTATTTTAACCGGGGACCTAGAAACGACGGAGAGGCTCCGTCCCCGCCGCAGCCGCAGTGGTCCACAACCCCACGACGACTAACGCAGTCCACTTCTCCCCTCCGCCGCCCCACACCGAACCCAGGGTTATTGTGCGGTTCGGCCCCCGCTGGACCCCCCCAGGGAACGTCTCATACCAGACGAGTGTAACTTCTATGTTTGCGTGGTAGAGTAATGGTGGTGTACGCGTACGTGGAGAACTTGTTTGCGCAGCAATCGCCGACATAGTGTAACTGAGGCGGAATAAGGGGAACCAGGCCGCATTCGCCGAGGCAGATGGAAAACCGCCTAAAAACCATCCACAGACTGGCCGGTTCACCGTACCTCGACACAAATCCGCCTGGCGGATTCGTGCCGGGGACCAGGCGTTCCTTCCCACCCAGAACGCCGTGCGTTAGACCACATGGCAAGCCGGGCGGGCTGAGTTGTACATACTTTGCTTGTAAACAATTGTGAGTCATTACTTCATTTCTTCCTCTTCCTTTATTATTAAAATTTAGGGTTTAAATAATAAACCAAATAGTGTCATTCAAACTCCACCACCATCAGGGTTCGCCTTCTGTGTATTTTGGGATTATTCCACTGTGGTGTGCGTACTGTAAGACCTTTGGTACACACACCATCAGATTATTTGACTTGTCGCTCTAGCGAAGTAGGCGAGTGTCAGCAATATATCTCGTGGTCTTATCGTGGCGTGTTTATCTTCTGCCTTTAGGTCAGACGATAGAAATGCCGCTTGCACGCTTAGAGTAGCAGATTGACGGTGACCAACTTTAAACAGAACTTGATTAATTTTCACACACATTTATTAAAATAATAAAAATTATAGACATTACGTAACTTGATTCTGGATGCTGTTTACAATTGACAATCTGAAGTTCCTTTGGTCTTGGTACGTTAATCTTATTCTCACATATCTCTGATACATGACAAAGTGTCTATTCATTTATCTTCATGTCTATGTACAGGAAACTGATTTATTAGGCCAAGACTGAAACTTGACTATAGACTGGTACAGACAAATGCAGACTGGTACAGACTGGTGCAGACTGACTAATCGGCGGTCTGTACACTCGTTATAATACCTCGAGCGTTCAGGTATCACTGCGCGAGTGTGATCCGCGAGGAGAAAAGGTTCTACGTTAGCAACAATCTCATTGGCTGCGTTACATATTAATACGCGGATCGGCGGAAGCAGAATTTGGTCCGTCTTCGTAGTGAGCACTAGAAATTCAGTATAAGGAACAGTTTTACAGCAGTTGTGAAAAGCTACTAATTGTTATCACTGTAATTAATTGTATTTATGTGTTCACAGGTGACTGTTGTTAAATATATGGGTCCAGAGTGTGAAATGGGCATATGAACAGCAAAGAAGATGTAGTAACACAGGACCGGCGACGGCGTACCAAACCTCACGCGTGCAGCGTGTGCGGGTTGCGTGCAAGCCACTGCCAGGCGTGCCCTCGGTTTTGCTCGTTCCTTCTCGGAAATATTCGGAACACCGCGACATTTCATTTAGCATTGCGGTGCGGCATTTTGCAATCAAAACAACTCTCTGTGTTCGACAGAATCGTGATGCCAGTGCTGTTTACCCGTTGCTATTTGTTCGTGGTATGAAGGATGTTCAAAGCTCCATTGGATGATTGCACAAAAAGAGGCAGTCCAGCGATCTATCTTCACAATCCCTTGAAATGAGTACGACAGGCATAAGAGAAAGAGAAGAATTCTCATATCGCATAAGCGACGGATACTGCTTATTTGCTACGGAATTGCATTATGGTATCATGCAGGAGGATTTAAAGTTGTAGATGACAATGAATGAGCAAAAAACTACAACGATCGACAGACGGAATTCATTGTTTTGTACATCAAGAAGCACTTTGTGGTAAATTTGCAGGCGTGGAGCACTTGAAGAAATTGGTGGTACAAATAGCAAAATTTCTGAAGTGGTACACATTATTCCAATTTCAGTTGCAACAGTTTTCAATGGAAATGAATGAAGAGTATGCAGACTTCACACATTACTGAAAAGTGCGTTGGTTAACTCACGGGGCATGCGTGGAACGATTTTTCGCTTTAAATCTCGCTGCTGTTGAATTTATAAAGGGAAAAGGAGCGCGGAAGCGAAAATTAAAACACCCGGAATGGACTGCAGGCTTCGCATTTGAAATGGACTTTACTGACGCTGCCCACAGTAAGACATTGTAAGGTAACTTCTTTCTGATTTGTTGGGGATGCGTTTAAAATCGCGTTGTAGAAGGGATACGTTCTGATAATGACAATCCAGTTCCCTAAGCTCAGTGGCGTTAAAGAAAGCGCGAGGTTTGACGAATTCATGGTGGCCTTTCAAGAATTGCGATGGTAGTTTTTTAAACGTTCTGAAGACACTGATAAGCTGTTTTCGAGTTGTTTTCAACACCGTCTGCTGTTTCGCCAAGCGCCTCTGTGCATGTACCGATGTAACTGACTAACCTGGAAGATAATTCCCGTTTTTATTACAAATCGTTTTACCTCAAAACTGTCCAGGACGTCTATATTGCTTTTCTCAGATAGATCTTCCAAGTCTCCGTGATGAGGCTGAAAAAGTGCTGCAATACTTCGATCGATACATTTAAGTGAAAAGCCTATTTTCGATTATGAAACTGAATAAGTCACGATTGCGTGGTGACTTGAGTGTGCAACTCTGTCAAATTGCCTGCGTCGGCTCGTATGTCGACAGTTTGTACCAGATAAGTACTGTATTATGACTTTTATCGCTCCAAAAAGAAAACTTATTTGGTTTGTGATTTGTGTTGTTGAGAAATGTGATATGTAAAAGCAACTCTTATGCAGTATGACTGGACTGCCATTAAAATGCGGCGTGTCCGCTGTTTTCCCCTCTCCCCCCCTCTTCCAACCACCGTCTTCCCGCTCTGACAAAGCGAGGTGGTGTTGGGTAGAATATGAAGTGAGACTTTGGCACTTGTTTCACCACTATGGGACTTAACATCTGATGTCATCAGTCCCCTAGACTTGATTTTAACTAACCTAAGGACATCACACACATCCATGCCCGAGGCAGGATGCGAACCTGCTACCGCAGCAGCAGCGCGGTTCTGGACTGAAGCGTCTAGAACCGCTCGGCCACAGAAGCCGGTTTGGCACTCGCAGCATGGCATTACCTGCGAGCTGAAATCTTTACCAGCCCTGTGTTAAAAATACTCTTGTTAAGTAGGATTATAGGATTTTGATTCTAGAAACAACTGAAGAGATTTCATAGCTTCATCTATACCTTGAAAGGTGGCTACACTGAGCCACAGCGCCAGAGATCGCGCTAGAGAGTATTGTTCCGCCGCCTCCACTGGCAGTGATTATTGAGATGTCGTAGTGGGCAGTACTTGGGGAGAGCTCGTGGTAGTCAGTGCTTGTTAAGAACTCGTAGCAGAGAGTGTTTGTTGAGATGTGCTAGTAGGGAGTGCTTGCTGAGATGTGATACTGAAAAGTTCTTGTTGAGATGTGGTAATAGCGAGTCAGTGATTAGAGTGATTTTGGTCAATATATGAAGGTAACGAAACTTGATTTATTTTTCATTATTTAATGTCGTAAATAATGCTTCAATACAGGTTCAGTCAACAAAGCATCTGGCTTGTGTTCTGGGATTAGAGTGTAATTCTGGTTTTCTTGAGTAATTATGGTATTTCTATTTCCTTTAATTAATTCAGTATAAATGATATTTAAAATTTCTTGTGTTGTTGAAGAAGAACAGTGCCAGATGCGTACGTTGAGTCATACTCCCACACACAGAACAGTTACACTTGTGCTTTGGTTTCGTAGGTTTTATAGTTGCTGGGGACTTAATTAATTAATTGTGTTAATGAAAATTTCCATTGCAGTCTTTGTTATTGTTCTATGCAGTCAGATAGCGTAATAATACTAGTCAGGGCCAACCTTTACGAGACTTCGTAACCGAACAGACAGCTACTAAAGCAGAAAATTAAAATTATTTGCATTTTATTATAATTAAGCCCCCATGCACGATAACTGTCAATGGTCTAACCTTGTGTTGGTATGTCATGTCGTTAGCTTCCTTCCTATTAGCATAAATTTATACAGCTTCCATAAAACCTCCATCTCATGTGACTTCTATGAAGTTTCTTGTACCAATGTCGTTCGTAGCATTATAGCAGTTCATTTTCTTATCTTAAAAATATCAGGTACTGAGCGTAAGCAAAACATGCAATAGCGAGTAAATATACCAGTAGAGAACAGAATGTCAACAAATGGATGCAGCACAATCCCTACAACGAGGCTCTGCCAAGCAAACAATCTATAATTAATACCATAGTGTGACCTAAACTCTATGTTCATACACAGTATATCAGCATTTCTATATACTAAATTGAAGAGTAGTTATGACAACAAAACAGAAGTGTGTAAATATGCAATCCATACGCACAGCAGCAAACATATATCTTACGTAATAAACAAGTCATTAGCATCATTCAGCATAAGCAAATAAATGTTCATATGTAATCTTAATAAGTAAACATGAAGGCGCAAGCAGATAAATCACAAAGTATATCTTACATACATAACCACAGTCAGCACAATTAATCAGTTGTCAATTACAATTTAAATAAATAAGCACAGCAGGCACATAATTAAAAAATATGACATCAGTGAAAAAGCATAGCAGCCAAGCGATGCATAATATACACAAGTAATAACACTGTTCATTAATCAATAATTGTCAAAATCAGTAAATGTACACAAGCACGTCGCTTCACAAGTAAATTCATAGAACATGAAATTTAGCACAAAGTATGAGTCACGTAATCGCAAGCAGCAAATTACGTCTAAAGTACGTACCTAAGTGGAAATATGTTACCTGAAAATAAACTCAATTAATCGTTACCTTTTTGGTTTTTTACTTCTTTTTTTCGAAATTACATTCTTCCTGAAATTTTCTCCATAGCAAGTCCTCTTAACGTCGGACACACACAGAATTTACATGAAGGTCTTAAATACTTTATACAACCGTATCCTGAAATATACTGAACGTTAATAACATAATTTATAAAGTCACCATAGCTTTATACAGAATTTAGTCGGAAAAATTAGACTGTGTATTTGTTTACGTCTGTCAGTGCATTCGCACTGAGCGCTCGATCAGCTGTAGGCGCGTGACGTAGGAAGTAATTGTTTGCTGTCAACGACTGCCTTGTGCGGCGCGCAGACTTCACTGTTGCTTTGAGTATCTGCCGCCGCCGGAACACGGCGCGGTATCCTTGCATTCTCCGCATGTTTACGTATAACTGTTGGTTTCTCAAAAGTATGTCATTCCACAAAAATTTTAACGTTAGATATGTGATGTATTCCCTTAGAGCGCCGAGATTTAAGAGTTTCTACTTCAACAGTGTTATCATGAATAATTTTGCGAATTCTATATGGACCGTTATAAAGCAGAAAAAATTTGCGACATAAGCCTTTTCCTTTATGAGACAAACGATGAGACTTAATTAACACCTTTTGACCAACTGACAAAATTTTTAAACGACCAGGACGTTTAGCTGATTTCTCTCTTCTTGCAGCCGCAGATGCAATATTTCGTAGAGCCAGGTTGACAACTTCAGAATGCCGCAGTTTCCGTGAAGGCGGAAAAGGAACGATTTCAGAAATGCGATTTGTTGGTACTTTATTTTTTAATATCAATAGAGGCGGTAAAGAAGTTGAGTCATTAGGGAGTTCATTCAGAATGTTTTGAAAAATATGAAGATACTGATCCCACGTTCTGTGATTCTGATGACAATAAAGTCGGCACAATTTATTGATTTCCTTCATCCATCTCTCTGAAGCATTAGATTGAGGGTGAAAAAGTGAAATGAAAATTGGTTTAATCTTACGACGCCGTAGAGTACGAAGCCAAATTTTAGAGCGAAACTGTGATCCATTATCTGATATAACCTTATCAACATGACCCACTTCTTTAAGAAAATGTTTGATGAAAGCGTTAGATACTGAACGAGCTGTTGCTTTGCGTAAAGGTGTAAAACACACATATTTTGATGTCAATTCCACTGCTACGAAAATGTACGCAAAACCATTAGTAGAACGAACCACTGGACCGAACAAATCGACTGCAGCCATGTCCTTTAATTTCGCTGGAATGATAGGAAACAACGGTGCTCTGTGAGAAACAGTTGGCGGCTTAGCCTGTTGACATAATTTGCATTTGGCAAGAACAGATCGAATACGTTTTTCCATATTACTGAAGTAGCAATTTTCTCGCAATTTATGAAAGCATTTTCTGGGACCAAAGTGCGCATAACTGAAATGTGTGTACCAAATCAATTTATTGACCCACTCATCAGGAATACAAACTAACCAAACAGAGTTGACCGATTTTCGTTTGAAAAGAATGTCATTGCGAACTAAATAATGCTGTCTAATCGCTACGCTTTCCTTTCTCCTCCACTTCTCCTTAATGTCCTTCCAGATTGGATCCTTATTTTGCTCCTTAGCGATGTCCTGGAGCGAAGACGAAATAAAGTTCTCAAACGCAACACCTTGAATGTACATCAAACAATAATTGTTTTCTTTGCAGTCCTCTTCAGCACTTTGTTTCAAACCCATAGGTGCACGTGATAAAGCATCAGCAACAATATTTGATGATCCCTGTATGTAAACAATACTAAAATCAAATTCCTGTAGATACAGCGCCCATCGTGACAATCTGCCATGAGTTAATTTTGTCGACATAAGAAATTCCAAAGCTCGATGATCGGTGTAAACCTTAGTATGTCTGCCATACAAAAATGTGCGAAATTTTGTGAAAGCCCAAACAACAGCCAAAGCTTCAAGTTCCGTAATCGAATAATTCTTTTCGGATTTAGAGAGAACACGACTTCCAAATGCAATAGTCTTCTGTACTACAACGCCGTTTTCTTCTATCTCTTGAAATAAATGTGCACCTAGGCCTTTGTATGATGAGTCCGTCGCCAAACAAAAATCTTTAGACAAATCCGGATGTGAAAGAAGTGGAGCAGCAACTAAAGCATCACGAAGTTGTTCAAATTCTGACTGAGCTTCCTCATCCCAACACCAATTAGAATTCTTTCCAGATAGTTCACATAAACGAGGTGTGGCCAAATTGTCCAATCTTACAAAGCGTCTAAGAAAATTACAGACACCAAGGAAACTACGAACATCACGTTTTGTGGTAGGGACAGCATAATTACGAATAGCGTCTAGTTTTTCTGGATCAGGAAGAATACCTTCTGTAGAAATAATGTGACCGAGAAATTTCACCTGAGAACGACCAAATTCAGATTTTTCCAAGTTCACTGTCATGCCAACTCGTGCAAAAATACGTAATAATGAATCCAAAATTTTGTTATGCTCACTCCAAGAACGTTTAGCAATAAGAATATCGTCAACATATGAAGTAATATTGTCACGAAGATAAACAGGTAAAATTTCATTTAAGCTACGAATGAATGCTGCTGAAGATACAGTAAGTCCAAACGGTAATTTCCGAAACTGGTAACAGTTACCAAACGCTAAAAAGGCAGTATATTTTCTACAATCAGGGTGGAGTTCTATTTGCCAAAAACTTGCGCGCATATCAATCGTGGATAAAACTTTAATTCCATGGAAATGTTGAAGAAGTTCATCTAAATTTTGTGGACGGTCAGTTTCAGGAATAATAATATTATTTATCTGTCTGGAATCCAGAACCAAACGAATTGACCCATCCTTTTTAAGAACGACATGTAATGGGCTGGTATAAGGGCTGACTGCTGGCTCAATAATGCCCTGATCTAACATGTATTGAAGTTCATTCTTAACCTTGTCTCTGTAAGCCAAAGGAATAGCGTACGTTTTCCCGCGAAATGGTGTGTGTTCTTTAACTTCAAATAAATATTGTAAGCCTTGTATAGTTCCTGTGTGATGACTAAACACTGTAGCATGTGAAGTCAAAATGTGGTGCAACTCTTCTCTTGCAACGTCATCTGGCACTTCAGCTTTCTTAACCTTTTCATTAATTAATTCTTCGCTATTAATTATATCCTCCATCGCGTCTCTGTATATATTGTCATTGTCATGAATAAACACACTGTCGTCATAATGCTCAACGAAAACATCAGAAGTAAGAAACCTTAAACATTTTGTATCTGATTCAGATCTTGCTAAACACTCGAAAAATTTCAGACATTTCGGCATTCCGGCAACAGTCAAATTCACACTTCCTTCTTTAAAGTTCAAAATTGCCTTATCTGTGTTAAGAAACTCCATACCTAATATAATCTGTGTACTGAGTAATGGAACAATAATAAAATTAGCAGAAAATTCGTATCCTTGACAAATGAAATTTAGGTTGGTCTGTTGTTTAACTTCCACACCTTTTCCAGAAATCGCTCCTCGAATTGTAGTTTTAGAAATAGGTAACACAGGACAGGCAATAGTTCTTTCACATATACGACAAACTGATTCACTAATGACGTTCAATGGGCTCCCAGAATCTAGAACTGCAGTGAACTTATTCTTACCCACACATACTTCAATAACAGGATGTAAAAATGCGTCTACATTATTTTCCTTTTCGCCTAGCAAAATGTCTCTCATATCTTCCAGGCGTACGTAGTGTAAAGTTGTAGTGTCATTACTTTCTGAACCGTCTATATTGCTGCCAGAAGCCGAAGCTGCTAGTCATTGTCGATTGTTTGCGTCACGTCTTTGATTATTCCCGACATTTCGCGGATCAATTTCTACTATTTCCACTTGTCTCTCTGAATTTCTGTCACGCGGAGGATGCCAATTAGGTCCTTCCTGTCTGTTAGATGCAAATTCTTGGTTGTGCCTGTTATTAAAATTTCTGTTTTCCTGTCTGTCTGCATAACTACTTCTTGTATAATTTCGACTGTCACTTCTGAAATTACTGTTAGACCTACTACCCTGGTTACTTCTGTAGTAAGAATTTCTATTACTGTATGGATATTTTCTGTCTTGATGATACCGATTACTGTTCCCGTATGATTGATCATTCCGGTACGAATTACCGTTATTATAATTGTCTGTGTAATTTCTGTTAGAACGTCTGTTATTGTCATAAGGCTGGTATCTATTGTCCTGTCTGTTACGTCTGTCATTCTCAAAGTTACCCATATAACGCCCGTTCCGATCACTATCCCTTTTCTCTGAAAATCTATCGTAATTACTGTTACTGAAAAAGTTACAAGAAGTCCCGTCGTCGTTGTCATACTCAAGTTCTTGTAACAAAGTCTTAAAAGTCTCTAAGTCGTCTTTACATCTTCCAGCTAAAGCAATTTGTCTTATGGATTGTGGCAGCTTAGTTAAACAAATGCGAATTAATTCAGTCGGGCTATAAGGGTTGGACAGGAACTGATTCTTTCGAATCATGTCTTCAAAGTATTCTGCCGGCGTGCGGAACTCAGACTGTTTAAAATTACGCTGCATATTAAGACTATGTTTGACTCTGTCTTGCGTGTTTTCGGACCAATATGCCGATAGAAATGCATGATAAAAATCATTTAGATTATTACAATCTCTAATGAGTGCGCGCATCCGCGTCGCCGGTTCGTTTTCTAAATATCCACACATAAATTCCAGTTTGTGACTTAGTGGCCAATTTGGTGGAAGTGCGTACATAAATTGATCTAACCATGCACATGGATGTATGTCATTCTTAGAATTGCGGAAGATCTTAAATTTCCGAACAGTCAAAAAGTGTTTATAGTCGAAGTTTTCGCCTCGTGGCGACAAAGACCTACCGCGTCTGTCCCAGTCACAATGACGATTATTGTTAAATTCACGCGCCTGGCGCTCTCTTGTTGCATCCCGTAAATGGAACAAATTATTTTCTTCAAACCCCTCTGCTATCTGTGATTCCAAATTTCTTTTGCTGTCTTTTCCTACAATTTCCCCTTCAATTTGTTTGACTTGCTTTCGTAATGCCTCAACTTCCCTTTTAACACGTTCATTAAATTTTCCCTGATTTTCAACATGCTTATTTATGTTCTGGTACTCTTCGGTTTCTGCAAATGGTAATGGAGCTGTTTCATCCGACTCTCTGTCCCCATGTAAACTAAGATTTGTCAATTTATCTGAAATCTCCTCAACTCTTTCCGATAAGTCACCTATTTTTTCTTTCTGTTTATTTACGTCTTCCGTAAGTGTCGCGACTCGGGTTTCAGTATTAACACATTTGGTAGTTAACTGTTCATATTGTTGTGTTAGGTTATTTATTCTGTCATTTGGTACGGATTCCTCGATTCTCTCAAATATTTCTTCCTTATCGTGTGCACGTTGTAAATTTAACTCTGAAAATTTTTGTACTATCACGCAATCTCTTTCTTCCTGTTCTCTATCCTGTTCCTTTTGCCTAATCTCTACTGCAATTAATCTATTATTGTGAGAATTCAAAATCGGTTGTACTTCTTCTCTAATTTCTTTCTTTAATTCATCTTTCATGTTTTTGAAACATGTCCCTATTCGTGAATCTAACCGTGTTTCCATTGTTTCCATCTCTGTTTTAATTGTTCCTATTTGTGATCCCACTGTTTTTAATTCAGATCCCAAATTTAATATTGCACCCATCAACTGCTCCATAATAGCCGGTTCGAAATTCTTTTCGCCCCTAACATTTCCCGCGAAACCAACTTCTTTCGTCATGGCTGTAAAGCTATCTGTGTTCGATACTATTTCAGAATCTTCTATCGTTAATCTCGTATTCTGTGAATTTTCTGATTGAAAAAAATTTTGAAATGTTTCCGGACTATTTTCCCGACTTATTAAATTGTTTTCCACTTCATTATTCATGATACTGTTTTCCTCTGTTGGCGAGTTCGCCATGTTAACAATTTCGTCATTCTCTCTATCCATCATTTTTGCCTTTTTCATCGATCGCGTAATCATTTACAAAACATACAAAACTCGTCACTATATGAAAATTACACACAATGACACTTTATCTCCAACAATACCATTCACACGAAATGTTTCCCTCAAACACGATTAATCGAACAATTGAAATAATTGCACTAATTGTCAAACCCGTAGACAAGACAACAGAAATGAAATTTTGCAAAAAAAATATACCATTAGAAGAATGACAATTACCAAATCTACACATGCAACATAGACTACAATTACTAAACTACAAATTACTACAACAATCATACTGTCTACTATTTCTACAATCAGAAGATTCCAAGGGACGATCCGAAGCAGCGGTCGCCACGTGCATGGGGGCTTAATTATAATAAAATGCAAATAATTTTAATTTTCTGCTTTAGTAGCTGTCTGTTCGGTTACGAAGTCTCGTAAAGGTTGGCCCTGACTAGTATTATTACGCTATCTGACTGCATAGAACAATAACAAAGACTGCAATGGAAATTTTCATTAACACAATTAATTAATTAAGTCCCCAGCAACTATAAAACCTACGAAACCAAAGCACAAGTGTAACTGTTCTGTGTGTGGGAGTATGACTCAACGTACGCATCTGGCACGGTTCTTCTTCAACAACACAAGAAATTTTAAATATCATTTATACTGAATTAATTAAAGGAAATAGAAATACCATAATTACTCAAGAAAACCAGAATTACACTCTAATCCCAGAACACAAGCCAGATGCTTTGTTGACTGAACCTGTAATGAAGCATTATTTACGACATTAAATAATGAAAAATAAATCAAGTTTCGTTACCTTCATATATTGACCAAAATCACTCTAATCACTGACTCGCTATTACCACATCTCAACAAGAACTTTTCAGTATCACATCTCAGCAAGCACTCCCTACTAGCACATCTCAACAAACACTCTCTGCTACGAGTTCTTAACAAGCACTGACTACCACGAGCTCTCCCCAAGTACTGCCCACTACGACATCTCAATAATCACTGCCAGTGGAGGCGGCGGAACAATACTCTCTAGCGCGATCTCTGGCGCTGTGGCTCAGTGTAGCCACCTTTCAAGGTATAGATGAAGCTATGAAATCTCTTCAGTTGTTTCTAGAATCAAAATCCTATAATCCTACTTAACAAGAGTATTTTTAACACAGGGCTGGTAAAGATTTCAGCTCGCAGGTAATGCCATGCTGCGAGTGCCAAACCGGCTTCTGTGGCCGAGCGGTTCTAGACGCTTCAGTCCAGAACCGCGCTGCTGCTGCGGTAGCAGGTTCGCATCCTGCCTCGGGCATGGATGTGTGTGATGTCCTTAGGTTAGTTAAAATCAAGTCTAGGGGACTGATGACATCAGATGTTAAGTCCCATAGTGGTGAAACAAGTGCCAAAGTCTCACTTCATATTCTACCCAACACCACCTCGCTTTGTCAGAGCGGGAAGACGGTGGTTGGAAGAGGGGGGGAGAGGGGAAAACAGCGGACACGCCGCATTTTAATGGCAGTCCAGTCATACTGCATAAGAGTTGCTTTTACATATCACATTTCTCAACAACACAAATCACAAACCAAATAAGTTTTCTTTTTGGAGCGATAAAAGTCATAATACAGTACTTATCTGGTACAAACTGTCGACATACGAGCCGACGCAGGCAATTTGACAGAGTTGCACACTCAAGTCACCACGCAATCGTGACTTATTCAGTTTCATAATCGAAAATAGGCTTTTCACTTAAATGTATCGATCGAAGTATTGCAGCACTTTTTCAGCCTCATCACGGAGACTTGGAAGATCTATCTGAGAAAAGCAATATAGACGTCCTGGACAGTTTTGAGGTAAAACGATTTGTAATAAAAACGGGAATTATCTTCCAGGTTAGTCAGTTACATCGGTACATGCACAGAGGCGCTTGGCGAAACAGCAGACGGTGTTGAAAACAACTCGAAAACAGATTATCAGTGTCTTCAGAACGTTTAAAAAACTACCATCGCAATTCTTGAAAGGCCACCATGAATTCGTCAAACCTCGCGCTTTCTTTAACGCCACTGAGCTTAGGGAACTGGATTGTCATTATCAGAACGTATCCCTTCTACAACGCGATTTTAAACGCATCCCCATCAAATCAGAAAGAAGTTACCTTACAATGTCTTACTGTGGGCAGCGTCAGTAAAGTCCATTTCAAATGCGAAGCCTGCAATCCATTCCGGGTGTTTTAATTTTCGCTTCCGCGCTCCTTTTCCCTTTATAAATTCAACAGCAGCGAGATTTAAAGCGAAAAATCGTTTCACGCATGCCCCGTGAGTTAACCAACGCACTTTTCAGTAATTTGTGAAGTCTGCATACTCTTCATTCATTTCCATTGAAAACTGTTGCAACTGAAATTGGAATAATGTGTACCACTTCAGAAATTTTGGTATTTGTACCACCAATTTCTTCAAGTGCTCCACGCCTGCAAATTTACTACAAAGTGCTTCTTGATGTACAAAACAATGAATTCCGTCTGTCGATCGTTGTAATTTTTTGCTCATTCATTGTCATCTACAACTTTAAATCCTCCTGCATGATACCATAATGCAATTCCGTAGCAAATAAGCAGTATCCGTCGCTTATGCGATATGAGAATTCTTCTCTTTCTCTTATGCCTGTCGTACTCATTTCAAGGGATTGTGAAGATAGATCGCTGGACTGCCTCTTTTTGTGCAATCATCCAATGGAGCTTTGAACATCCTTCATACCACGAACAAATAGCAACGGGTAAACAGCACTGGCATCACGATTCTGTCGAACACAGAGAGTTGTTTTGATTGCAAAATGCCGCACCGCAATGCTAAATGAAATGTCGCGGTGTTCCGAATATTTCCGAGAAGGAACGAGCAAAACCGAGGGCACGCCTGGCAGTGGCTTGCACGCAACCCGCACTCGCTGCACGCGTGAGGTTTGGTACGCCGTCGCCGGTCCTGTGTTACTACATCTTCTTTGCTGTTCATATGCCCATTTCACACTCTGGACCCATATATTTAACAACAGTCACCTGTGAACACATAAATACAATTAATTACAGTGATAACAATTAGTAGCTTTTCACAACTGCTGTAAAACTGTTTCTTATACTGAATTTCTAGTGCTCTTTACGAAGACTGTAATTACATTTGTGTTGGAGGCAAACCACAAGTACACATGAACCACATATGGACCTTGAATTTGTCTCGTAGGCGTTTAGAAGTTAAGTTCGTAGGTGGATCAGTCCCACAAGCACGTTACTACAGTCTCTAACTTGCAGTAATATTCTCAAACTTACCGATCATATATCATTCCTCTTTTCGAAGTACAAATGTGCGTCTGCCATACTGAAATTAGACTGTTACCACCGAGTTGATATTGCATTTAAATCGATAATTCTATAGCCATCTATTTTGTAGACATAAAGTTAATATCCCACACATTCCTCGTTGGCATAACAATTCATCGTTCATGACAAACACAAACCACGCTTTTTTTCACGTGACATCCTGAAACTCATCACGAAGATGCCTCATTTCCTAACTTTGAAGAGCATTTAACACGGTACCACACCAAGGGTTATTACCAAAGGATGATCCTACTGGGTACCGAGACACATTTGTCAGTGGACTGAAGAACACAGCAAACCTTCTTGGATAGGACTGACTAGTAGATGTAGAGTAACTTCAGGCCTTCCACTGAGGAGGTATTGTGACCCATCCTGTTATTTTCAGTGTCAGTGAGCTGGCAGACAATATTAACAGTAACCTCAGCCATTTTCCTGTTGCCGTAGTTAGCCACTGTCTATCAAGAACTGCATAAATATTAAATCAGTACATGGAGATATGTTCCGTGTTTGCAACAAACTGAAAGCTAGTTTTTTTTTTTTTTTTTTTTTGCCACACGCGTTTCTCTTCTTCTGTTTATGAAGTATCTTCATTGTCTAGTAATGCATGCTTGTTTATACAATAAATGCAAGATATAATAGTTACAAGAGTGTTACTATGTTAAGTTTTCTCATGTGTGTTTCTCTTGTTTTTCAGCGTAGAAACAACCTTTGCAGCACAACTTTCAAGAGGTTAAATTATCATTTAGTTTTACTTATGATTTCCAATGTTGCTAGTATGATCCTAGAGATCTGTTTACCCGGTCCCCTACTCCTGACGTCCGATTTCGAGCGTTTTCTTCATCCATATATATTACAACACTTCACTTGCACTTTTCATTGTGTGCTGAACGTGTGTGTGTAGTTACAGTGTGTATTGTTGTCAACTGTCGCTGTGTGTTTATCTTCTGTCTTTTCTTTGTGTTGTGTTTAGTGGCTAACATGATCAGTGAGTTATTCCTTATTTTGATTTTGCCAGAAGCTACTTTCTTTCTGTACTGAAAGGGCTCCTTCATATGAAAGTTTTCCTCCAGTGTCAGGAGTTTTTATGTTTGAATTGTGATCTCCGAGAATATTCATATTCTGCTCCAAGTTGAATGTTAAGTCCATATTTTATGGGGCGTTCAGCAAAGGTAGAATGGCTATTTTCATACTTCAGGCTTCTTACATGTTCTTTACACCTGTTTTTGAAGTTCCTGTCTATCAACCCCAGATATACTGATTCACATTTTTGACATTCTAACTGGTTGATATCTGCTCCTTGCTATTCATTACTTAATTCAAACTTATTCATTACATACTTCAAACTTAATACCTAATGCGCGCGCGCGCGCGCGCGCGTGTGTGTGTGTGTGTGTGTGTGTGAACGTGTGCATGTGAGTGTGTGTTTTTGTTATGTGTGAATGTGTGGTAAGGTCTTATGGAACAAAACTGTTGAGGTCATAGGCTTAAGCTTACCCAGTACTTAATAACTTACGCTAAGGACAACACACACACCCATGCCCGAGGGAGGACCCAAACCACTCGGACGGGGGGAACCGCGCGGACCGTGACAACGCGCCCAGACCGTGCGGCTACCTCGTGCAGCTATGTGTGAATGTGTTATTCGTTATCTGAAGGAATCTGTATGTGTGTGTGTGTGTGTGTGTGTGTGTGTGTTAGAGAGAGAGACAGAGAGAGGGAGGGAGGGATAAAGAAAGAGAGAGAGTGAGAGAGGATTCGTTAATTATTTATCCAGGCTATGTTCTACATTTCTGTTTGTTATTTAGCTTATGGCTAACATGATAAGTAGGTTATTGCTTACATTGATTTGGTCAGAAACTACTTTCTTTTCATTGCAACGGCTCTCTGTATAAGAAAGTTTCCCTCTAATGTCAAAAACTAATGGGCTTGTAATTGTTCACTCTGGTAATTTTCATATACTGTTCCCTGTCGGATGGTTATGACCATATTTTGTTAGACGTTCAGCAAGGGTAGAATGTCCGTTTTCGTACTTCCAGCGTCTTACATATTCTTTATACCAATTTTAGAAATTCTTGTCTGTCATCCCCAGATATAACGATTCACATTCTTGACATTCTAACTACGAATGTCTGCTCCTTGGTATTTATCTGGTTTGTCTGTTACTAATAAATATGTCTGAAGTGTGTTTCTTATTCCGTAAGCAATGTGTAATCCTTTTTTCTCTGGTAAAATTGCTATTCCGTGTGTTGAGAGAGAGAAACGTGAGAAAAACAGGATATAGTAACTTACTTGCAACTACAGTATAAAGCATTTATGAAAAGAAACATGTATTTCAGGCAACTGAAGATGCTTCATAAATTAAAAAGCGAAACGTGTATGACAAAAATAGACTGCCATTCATTTCGCTGCAAAGTCGGAACATACCTCCATGAATTTTGAAACAAGTAAGGAACGACGTAAATCGGGGAAAAAAGTGGTGCGAAGATAGACAAGTTGCGTTAAACGCTAAGAAATGTAAAATTGTGCACTTCAAGTACCCGCTGTCAGGCACTTCACAGTGGTTTACAGAGTATGGATGGAGAACTGACTCAAATTATTACTATCTCTCATGAATGCCTGCAATTCCAAGACACCTTGGTGGCCAGCTGCCAACCTGGGAGCCCTTATACGAAGTAGCTGCTATCCCCATTCCTCTTCTTTCGCAAGCGACCCCCCGCGAAAGACGAGCGGAATATTGGCGATCTTGACGGGAATTTTATTTGGACGCGGATGTGACGGTGTCCGTCCCTCCCGCTTCCGACATTTTGAAATCAATTTCCGCCCTGGTTCTCTTCTCTCTCCAGGACAGATCAAAGTCCTAGCTAGGAGCAACTTCTTCACAGGAAGGCTGTCAACGGAGACCCTTTGTAGACACCGTTTTTACAGCAATTCGTCACGTTTGAACAAAGGATAGAAAAATAAACGGAAGGGAACAAAGGGAACTACCAAAACTGGGGCCGTATCGCGCACTGTAGGTGGCGAAGGTATACGGATTTGACATTTTTAACGAAGACCAAATAATGCCGCTGAAAAGCATATTTCTTCTGTTACAGATACAGCTACGTAAACTGAATAGCTACACAAACCGAACAATTCTCCATTGAAAACCAATTTGCAGCTGTCATTCGAAAGTGCACAAATGCTTGGATGACTTACCTCCATAATGAAATCGGATGGGTGACGCAGTGATAAAGACACTGGATTCAAATACGGTAGGACTAACGTTAAAGTCCCTCTCTGCAAATTCGGGTTTAGGTTTCCCGTGATTTTTCCTAAAATCGTTTAAGGAACATTCCGGAATGATTCCTCAAAAACAAGATGGCAATTTTCCGCCTCACTGTTCCCCTGTCGAAACTTTTTTCGACTCAAATGGAGCCATCGTCGACGGGACGTTAAACCCTAATCACCCTCTGTTACTTTTCCAATTTTCCAAAAATTAATGGCAAGTACTTTGCGGCTCTCTCTCGAATACGCTAATGATTGAGAGAACTATCTACAAAATTAATGGTCCAAAGTGATCTTACGTAAGTGATGAACGCTACGAAGGCAGGGTTTACACACAAATCTTCCACTTCTCTGTGTCTTGTTGTTTCTCTGCTACTGCCGTGACTCTACATATCATGACTAAAAGGACAAAGTGTGGGCCAGTGATATAAAGAAAACAGTTTTTGGTGTGTTTATCAGACATCAGCCACTTGCAAAGAATTATATTAGGTGGTTTACCGTTGTCTTTGAACAAGCAAATGTGAAACGTAGCAATGGAAGAAGCTAGAGAATACATAAATCTAATTTCGGAACACGATATATTGTTGTGCTTAGCGTGAATCATTAGTGCCTTGACATTTCATAGTAATATTTGGCATCCATGCCACAGACGAAAACTAACACGCATGTAAGACCATAAGGCAAATGATAACAGAATTTTTACATCAAATCTCATATACTGTACCTAGAGCAAAAACTAGATAAGAGATTCATATGAACAACTTGCTGCAATGGATCGTTTCTTGGTCTTATTCAACACTGCAAATCATGTCAAACGATGGACTCTGCATGAAAACAGGAAGATGAAATATTATCTTTCCATCAACGATGAAGTCATTAGAGACGAAGCAATCTGGGATTCTTTGGAGAAGTGGGAAGACAATTCACCATGTTTTTCCCTAAGAAGCTATCACTGCATTTGCCTCAGGTAGTTCGAGAGAACCACGAAAAATTTTAATCTGGATGACAAAGATAAAAGAGCAACCGTCCTCTCGAATACGGGTCTAGTATGGAAACCACTGAACCACTTCCCTAAGTGGAAGGAAATCTGAGTTTTCGTTTAATGAATCCATCCAGAATTTTCCTTCATATGACTTTGTAAGGGGGCTGTTTAGTTTTTATGTTCGTAACGTCACGTAGCGCTCTGTATGAAAATCACTGACTGTGCTGTGTGCAGTCTGTGGCTGGTTAGCATTGTTGGAATATTCGCTATTGTAGTGTTGGGCAGTTGGATGTGAACAGCGCGCAGCGTTGCGCAGTTGAAGGTGATCCGCCAGCAGTGGTGGATGTGGGGAGAGAGATGGCAGAATTTTGAGAGCGGACGATCTGGTTGCTTGGTTGGTTGTTTTGGGGAAGGAGACCAGACAGCGAGGTCATCGGTCTCATCGGATTAGGGAAGGAAGTCGGCCGTACCCTTTGAAAGGAACCATCCCGGTATTTTCCTGGAGCGATTTAGGGAAATCACGGAAAACCTAAATCAGGATGGCCGGACGCGGGATTGAACCGTCGTCCTTCCGAATGTGAGTCCAGTGTCTAACCACTGCACCATCTCATATATATATATATATATATATATATATATATATATATATATATATATATATAATGACTTTTGAATATTATTAAGGTAAATACATTGTTTGTTCTCTATCAAAATCTTTCATTTGCTAACTATGCCTATCAGTAAATAGTGCCTTCAGTAGTTAGAATCTTTTATTTAGCTGGCAGTATTACCGCTCGCTGTATGGCAGTAGTTCGAGTAACGAAGATTTTTGTGAGGTAAGTGATTCATGAAAGGTATAGGTTATTGTTACTCAGGGCCATTCTTTTGTAGGGATTATTGAAAGTCAGATTGCGTTGCGCTGAAAATATTGTGTGTCACTTTAGTGATAATCAGAACAAGTAAAGAGCGAAATGTCTGAGTACGTTCAGTTTTGCTCAGCTGTTTGAAAATCAAATAACGTAAGGGGTTTATCAGCACAGTCATTCATAAAATTTTCTAAGGGGACGTTTCAACTTAAGCAAAGAAGACCTTAAGTGGGACAGCAAAGTAATCTTTGGATAAAATATGACCTTTAACTCCCCCTCCCCTCCCCAAACCCTTTGAGCACACGTCCCACCTTCTCCTTTCTTTACCTTCTCGACCCACACCATTGACAAGCCAATACCCCTCGCATCCCTTCCAGATGCCAGACGCCTTCTTTGGAAATGCGTCAATCGAGAGAGCTACTGAGCTATCTGTGTTCCACATATTTAGCTCTCCGTATCACAGCTGAATTTTTTACTGTCGTATCATCTCATCGTGTCCCATTTCTCAACTCCGTCTAATGCCACCCGCTTTTGTTTTGGAAATAGGCCAAACAGAGAGCTTCTAAGCGAACAACTCACATAAAGCTCGGTGGTTTACCGCCATAAAAGCAAAATAGCCGATCACATTGCTCAACTCCTTTCTAAGCCATATTCATTTCTTGGAAACAGGCTTTTTGTGTTAGACATATTTAACTCTCAAAAGCACAACTAAGTATTTCACTGTAATAAAAAAAAAAGCAGCCAACCAGACAGTTTCCACTTCAACAATAGGCAGTGTACTAGACATCGTTCTCAGCGTGTGGGGACGGTAATTTCGTAACTGTCTGCCTTTCAGATTGAACACGCCTTACTTCACTTGTCTGTCTATCTTGCCATTTCAAACAGGGGTGTTTGGCGTGGCACACAAGAAAAACAATGATATATGTAGTGCATCATATATGACAAAATTTTTTTGTTAGAGTTTTCATGGCACATCTATAGCCATTGTGTCACAGTTACATTTTTAGGATACATTTACAACCAATGTGTTGCATTACGCTATCATAATAACTCAATAACATATCAGTTAAAATTTCAGATTATATCTGTTCTGTGTCTACAACATGTTGGTTACCATTTCAGCACATTATATTCACAGTCAGTATTTCACAGCTACGCAGTTTTGAACTGCCCCTGTCACACGTACAGCTGTTGGCTAGCCATGTCTTCTCGAAAATGAATGTTATAGTGCTCAGTATTATGAAAAAGATAGTTACTACTCACCGTATAACGGAGATGCTGATACGCACAACAAAAAGACTGTCACAAAATAAGCTTTCGCCCGACAAGGCCTTTGTCAAACATTTTTCATTGCTTGTGCTCACTTTATCATCGAGAATGAATTGTTTATTATCTCCAGCGGCAATTTCAATTTACGTTGTTTTGTAGTGGAAACAGTATATAATCTGGATCGAAGTGTATGCTATTTATCAGCAGAGTTTAATACCCATTCTTTGTAATCATCAACGCCTAATTTCTTTGCTCGTGAGCATTTCACACCTTCCACTTTACGAATTACGCATTGCATTTGGTTTCGAGAGCGTTCCTTTTTATTCTGCACCTGATGAAATCTGTAATAGGGTCCTCTCATAATTCTTCAATCATTAAAACTACTTTCTTTTTACTGACGTGTGGGATGTTGCAAATGATGTTACCGAATTAGCCCGAAGCGTCAAGCCACTAACGCTCTTTAATTTTAGTAACATCATAAATATATGAGGTATTTGCATAGTACATTAAGCTGTTCTTGTCTGCATAACATATTTTAACATCTTTGATCTCAAATTTCTTCAACATATACCCATAATGGAACTTCAAAAAGCCATTTGCAAATGTCTGAAAAAGTCTTTCTAAATGTCAAAACTAACCATTCAAAATTTATGAAAGAGTCATTCCCAAAAACAGTGTTAAGTGAACTTAGCTGACGCCGGCCGGAGTGGCCGAGCGGTTCTAGGCGCTACAGTCTGGAACCGCGCGACAGCTACAGTCGCAGGTTCGAATCCTGCCTCGGGCATGGATGTGTGTGATGTCCTTAGGTTAGTTACGTTTAAGTAGTTCTAAGTTCTAGGGGAGTGATGACCTCAGCAGTTAAATCCCATAGTGCTCACAGCCATTTGAACCAACTTACTCAGTGGCAACTAATTTTTCCTTAAATACGACATATCACTTTAAATTGGGTCTTTTAATCAGATCAGCATCCCCTATATACTTTATCAGTATGTAACCAGGGTCACGTCGCTCGTCTTTGTTACATTTTGCGTAGTTTTTTCAGAAAACATTGTTGTGGGTAAATTTGCAAAATTCTTTTTGATAAATTTTTATCGGTTTAAGGTTTTCCAGGGAACTCGATGAAAGATAGTGTCTGTACATATGACAACTGGTTCCTTTAATTGTTTACTGTACTTGAATTTTATGTACTGTTTCTCTGCCTTGGGTATGACACGTACAATCAACTAAATGTGCAGCTAACTTAACTTTAGCTTGAAAACACAGAAACGGCACTCCCATATTTCAGTTGAACCTTTCTGAGCAGTAATCTAATACACGCTAGCCTAATTTTTTATGTAACAGCAATAACAGATTCACATGTCTCTCACATTTATGATGGTCTGCGAGATAAGCAATGGAACTACCTTAAACATTTTTCCTTTGTATTTTTCCCCCTACAACCATGCAGACGTGCTCAGAATACGCGTAACTAGCTACATTTTCGTAGTTTTTCTCAAATATTACTATACGCTTTAAACTCTAGGAGGCGAAATATTCACCAAGTTAAATTCGTCTGAATATGGATGATAATTAGAAACTTTGCTGATATTGATAATTACCGAAAATGCGTAGTAAATAATGTTCATAAACCGACTGTTCAGTACATAATTCGACTCATTTTAATATTTTCTGTAAAAAATGGTGAATGTGTCATACTCAGTTATAAACTGAGCACTGTAGTGTTGGTTCATTTTAGAGAAGAAATTGCTAGTTAGAAGCTTTGCTTAAGACAGGAAGTGATTTAGAATTGATAAAACGTAAACACCACTGATGGACTTGGTGTTAGGCCCATTCCGACTGGCCGACATGTGCCTACAAGCCATTACAAGGAGCGGTCGTCGATCGAGGAACATGTGGTCAGCTTGCTGGCAAACTCTCCAACTGTTATTATCAATATATGAATCCTGATGGTGCCGGTGTTTCTCACCTGACCTCACCAGGCTCACAAGACTTTCCAGACGACCTCATCTCGGAAAAAGTCTAAGGAGGTACAGGAAATCGAAACTGGGTCATCCCGCTTCGAAGGCAGCGACAATAATCACTCGAGTATGGCAAGTGACTTAAAACTGATTTATCAGTAGGATACTATTTGAGATTGTAATGTTCTGAAATTGCAACCTACATGTTGTAGACATAGGCAATGCTCTGAAATTGTAACCTATGTTATGCAGACATAGACAAGACGCAACCTGAAATTTTAACCTACGTGATAATTTACGCAGGTGATTAAAGGCATGCGATATCGATATGCAGACATACAGAAGGCGGTAGTATCGCCTCCACAAGGCCGGCCTCGGTGGCCGAGAGGTTCTAGGCGCTTCAGTCCGGAACTGCCCTGCTGCTACGGTTGCAGGTTCGAATCCTGCCTCGGGCATGGATGTGTGTGATGTCCTTAGGTTAGTTATGTTTAAGTAGTTCTACGTCTAGGGGACTGATGACCTCTGATGTTACGTCCCATAGTTCTTAGAGCCATTTGAACCATTTTTTAGCTTACACAAGATATAAAAGTTCACTTCACTGGCGGTGCTGTCATTTATACTCAGGTGATTCATGTGTAAAGGATTCCGACGTGATTATGGCTGCGCGACGGGAATTAACAGGCACTGAATGCGGTATGATAGTTGGAGCTTTACGCATGGGACATTCCATTCGGGAAATCATTAACCCCGAACGATTTCCGCAATGGAATGTCCCAAGCTTCTAGCTCCAACTACCATTCCGCATTCAAAGTCTGAAAATTGCCGTCGCGCAGCTATAATCACGTCGGAATCCTTCAATATTCCGAGATCCACAGTGTTAGGGCATTACCTCTCACCACAGATAACGCAGTGGCCGAAAGCCCTTACATAACGACCGAGAGCAGCAACAATTGCGTAGAGTTGACATTGCGAACAGACAAGCAACAGAAATTAATGTAGGGCGTACGACGAACTTATCCGTTAGGACAGGACACTGAGCTCAAATTTGGAACTAACGTGCTAGCTGGTTAACGTCACGCGGACTCGACGAAACCATCTACCTACGTTGTCAACAAGGCAATGTGCAAACTCGTGGTGACTTCATAACGGTGTGGCCTGCGTTTATATGGAATGGACTGGGTTTTCTGGTCCAGCTGAACCGTTTATTGACTGGAAATGGTTGTGTGCGGCTGCTTGCAGGCCATTTGCTGCCATTCATGGATTTCATGTTCGTAAACAACGACGGATTTTTTTATGGATGGGAACGTGTCATGTCACCGGGCCACAATTGTTCGCGATTGGTTCGAAGAACATTCTGGACAATTCAGTCAAATTATTTGCTGCCTGACACGAATCTCATTCAACATTTATGAGACATGATAGAGAGGTCAGTTTGTGCTGAACGTCCTGCACCGACAGCACTTCCGTAGTTGTGGTCGGCTACATAGGCAGCATTTCTCAGTATTTTTGCTGGGGTTTCCGACGACTTGTTGAGTCCACGACACGTCGAACTGCTGCATTATGGGGCAAAAAGAAGTTTGACACGATATTAGTAGGTATCCCATTACTTTTGTCATCTCAGTGCACGATGTACTGTAACTGCAACCTACATGTTGTAGATACAGAAAAGATGTAGTGAAAACAGTGAGTGAGACTGTAACCCTTATGGTATAAATGTATTAAGATAATGACAAATAACCCATTATTTATTGAAGTACTAGCTGACAAACCCGAAATTGCCTGGTTATTCATTTTGCTAGTTTTATACTTGAATTGAACCAAAAATAGATTGTGTATTACCGTAAAACTGAAAAAAATTTACCCGTGTAACAGTCATACAAAGAAAAAAAATGGTTCAAATGGTTCTGAGCACGATGGGACATAACATCTGAGGTCATCAGTCCCGTAGACTTAGAACTACTTAAACCTAAGTAACCTAAGGACAGCACACACATCCATGCCCGAGGCAGGATTCGAACCTGCGACCGTTGCAGCAGCGCGGTTGCAGACTGAAGCGCCTAGAACCGCTCGGCCACAATGGCCGGCCAAAGAAATATGCATAATGTACCAATGTATAACTACAGCTGCTTCACGGATCTACAACGCGATTTTGTAAATTTGTCTATGATGATGGTGGTGGTTAATGTTTAACGTCCCGTCGACAACGAGGTCATTAGAGACGGAGCGCAAGCTCGGGTTAGGGAAGGATTGGGAAGGAAATCGGCCGTGCTCTTTCAAAGGAACCATCCCGGCATTTGCCTGAAATGATTTAGGGAAATCACGGAAAACCTAAATCAGGATGGCCGGAGACGGGATTGAACCGCCGTCCTCCCAAATGCGAGTCCAGTGTGCTAACCACTGCGCCACCTCGCTCGGTAGTTGTCTATGACTATGATTCTTTATAGAGGTTATTACTTTGACCTGCAGCCGTTGGCGCTACGCAGTGAGAAGCTGCCAAAAGCACCACCAGGTGTCAGGGATTTCCTTATGCCTAGTGACCGTATCAGTGTCTTAGCAGCAAAGAATAAATGTATTAAAGCTTTCACGTATTTCAGTGTTTATGACGTCATATCTCTTGAGCTACACTAAAGAAGGAAAAAAGCAGCCCTTAGAAGGATTGTGCGACATAAATTAATGTTGGTAGGTGTTTTCTACGTCTGAAACACTTCGCACCATTCGCATAAGTGTGGCGCTATTGGTGCCACGGCGAGGAAGCGTATCAGGGTTGCTTTAAATACACTTTGTATGGGTCGTGAGCGTTAGTTACCTTTGGGATTGGACGTAATGAGTTGATGTTGGTCAAGAGTGCCTTTAAGGCGACATACCCGCCATTATCAGCGCCTCACTAAGTTTGAAAGACGTCATTTACCAGGGCAGTTCAATAAGTAATGCAACACATTTTTTTTCTCGGCCAACTTTGGTTGAAAAAACCGGAAATTTCTTGTGGAATATTTTCAAACATTCCCGCTTCGTCTCGTATAGTTTCATTGACTTCCGACAGGTGGCAGCGCTGTACGGAGCTGTTAAAATGGCGTCTGTAATGGATGTGCGTTGCAAACAACGGGCAGTAATCGAGTTTCTTTTGGCGGAAAACCAGGGCATCTCAGATATTCATAGGCGCTTGCAGAATGTCTACGCTGATCTGGCAGTGGACAAAAGCACGGTGAGTCGTTGGGCAAAGCGTGTGTCATCATCGCCGCAAGATCAAGCAAGACTGTCTGATCTCCCGCGTGCGTGCCGGCCGTGCACAGCTGTGACTCCTGCAATGGCGGAGCGTGCGAACACACTCGTTCGAGATGATCGACGGATCACCATCAAACAACTCAGTGCTCAACTTGACATCTCTGTTGGTAGTACTGTCACAATTGTTCAGCAGTTGGGATATTCAAAGGTTTGTTCCCGCTGGGTCCCTCATTGTCTAACCGAACACCATAAAGAGCAAAGGAGAACCATCTGTGCGGAATTGCTTGCTCGTCATGTGGCTGAGGGTGACAATTTCTTGTCAAAGATTGTTACAGGTAATGAAACATGGGTTCATCACTTCGAACTTGAAACAAAACGGCAATCAATGGAGTGGCGCCACACCCACTCCCCTACCAAGAAAAAGTTTAAAGCCATACCCTCAGCTGGTAAAGTCATGGTTACAGTCTTCTGGGACGCTGAAGGAGTTATTCTGTTCGATGTCCTTCCCCATGGTCAAACGATCAACTCTGAAGTGTATTGTGCTACTCTTCAGAAATTGAAGAAACGACTTCAGCGTGTTCGTAGGCACAAAAATCAGAACGAACTTCTCCTTCTTCATGACAACGCAAGACCTCACACAAGTCTTCGCACCCGAGAGGAGCTCACAAAACTTCAGTGGACTGTTCTTCCTCATGCACCCTACAGCCCCGATCTCGCACCGTCGGATTTCCAAATGTTTGGCCCAATGAAGGACGCAATCCGTGGGAGGCACTACGCGGATGATGAAGAAGCTATTGATGCAGTACGACGTTGGCTCCGACATCGACCAGTGGAATGGTACCGTGCAGGCATACAGGCCCTCATTTCAAGGTGGCGTAAGGCCGTAGCATTGAATGGAGATTACGTTGAAAAATATTGTTGTGTAGCTAAAATATTGGGGAATAACCTGGTGTATTTCAATGCTGAATAAAACAACCCCTGTTTCAGAAAAAAAATGTGTTGCATTACTTATTGAACTGCCCTCGTAATACGGCTACGCGATGTTGGATGTTTCTTCTACGATACTGCAGAAAGACTTGGCAGGAACGTAGCCACTGTACACGATTCCTGGTAGCGGTAGTTTCGAGACTGTACCGTCGCAAGAAGACCGGACTCTGACAGCCACGTGGCACTTCAGAGAGGGAAGACAATGTTTGTGGCCTCTGGCTCGAACGCATCGTATTCGAACTGTAACTGCAATTTGAGCAGCAATTGGTACCACAGCAACACGAACAACTGTTACAAATCGGTCACTTTAAGGACAGTTCCGATCCAGACGAACCTGTAGCGTGCATTCCACTGACCCCAAACCACCGCTATTTGCGACTTACGTGGTGTCAAACGAGAGCATACTGGAGGTCAGGTTGGAGGCCTGCTGTGTTTGACGATGAAAGCTGGTTCTGTATCGATGCCAGTGATGACCGGGTGTTGGTTCGAAGGAGGTCAGTTGAGAATCTGCAACCAACCTGTCTGCGTGCTAGACACCCTGGACCTGCACCTGGTGTTAATGGTCAGTGGTGCTATTTCGTATGACAGCAGGAGCACTCTGCTGGCTATTCCACGCACCCTGACTGCAAAACTGTACGTCAGTGAGATGATTCAACCTGTTGTGCTCCCATTCATGAACAATATTTTCGGGGGTGTTTTCCAACAGGTTAACGCTCGCCCACATATCGCTGTAGTAACTGAACATGCTCTACAGAGTGTCGACATGTTGCCTTGGCCTGCTTCATCACCAGATCTGCCTCCGAGCACATACGGGACATCATTGGACGACAACTCCAGTGTCGTCCACAAAAAGTATTAACTGGTCCTGTAGTGAGCGGCCAAATGCGACAGGCATGGAACTCCATCCCACAAACTGACGCCCGGGACCCGTGCGGACGTTTCACCATTCTGCCGGTTACACCGGTTATTAAAATACAGGATGATTCAAAAAGAATACCACAACTTTAGGAATTTAAAACTCTGCAACGACAAAAGGCAGAGCTGAGCACTATCTGTCGGCGAATTAAGGGAGCTATAAAGTTTCATTTAGTTGTACATTTGTTCGCTTGAGGCGCTGTTGACTAGGCGTCAGCGTCAGTTGATGCTAAGATGGCGACCGCTCAACAGAAAGCTTTTTGTGTTATTGAGTACGGCAGAAGTGAATCCACGAAAGTTGTTCAGCGTGCATTTCGAACGAAGTATGGTGTTAAACCTCCTGATAGGTGGTTTATTAAACGTTGGTATAAACAGTTTACAGAGAATGGGTGTTTGTGCAAAGGGAAAAGTTGTGGACGGCCGAGAACGAGTGATGAAAATGTAGCACGCATCCAGCAAGCATTTGTTCGCAGCCCAGGAAAATCGACTCGCAGAGCTAGCAGAGAGCTGCAAATTCCACAATCAACTGTATGGAGAGTCCTACGAAAAAGGTTAGTTATGAAACCTGAACGTCAAATACCCGAGGCGATGGATCGGCCGCCAGGCAGCCCGTGACAGAGCACTTCATCACTGGCCTCCAAGAAGCCCTGATCTTACCCCCTGCGATTTTTTCTTATGTTAAGGATATGGTGTTTCGGCCACCTCTCCCAGCCACCATTGATGATTTGAAACGAGAAATAACAGCAGCTATCCAAACTGTTACGCCTGATATGCTACAGAGAGTATGGAACGAGTTGGAGTATCGGGTTGATATTGCTCGTGTGTCTGGAGGGGGCCATATTGAACATCTCTGAACTTGTTTTTGAGTGAAAAAAAACCTTTTTAAATACTCTTTGTAATGATGTATAACAGAAGGTTGTATTATGTTTCTTTCATTAAATACACATTTTTAAAGTTGTGGTATTCTTTTTGAATCACCCTGTACTACCATATCACTTTTGCAATGGCTTATCTCGTGCATACGTTCAATTCTGATCATGCAGTGCATGTTACGTAGAAGAATGTACCCCGAAATTTCGTTATTCTAGATTAATTATTTTTTGGAGTTACGAGTATTGTCGTTAGTTTACATATTGTACAATGACATATTTTCGTAGGTACATCAGCAGCATATGTGGTTATTGTCTGCGAATTATATTGCGAATAGAGTTAGTAGGAAGGAAGTAAAAAAATCGAACGTCATGCACGATGTGGCAGTTTTTCACGCATCTCAAAGTTTGTGACGTCGTAAGTCCTGCTCTATGTGTCACACAATGATATAATTTTGTAGGTAAATGCAAAGGCTTGTGTTAACACGGTCTAGCAAATATATTGTAAATGGTGTCAGCAGCACAGAAGTAATGCGGCAGTTTATCACGGATCTTGTTTATGACGTCATATCTCCTGAACTAGGGATCTTTCACCCACAGCGAATGTCGACTGATGGTAAGGAATATATGAACCAAGTTTAGCCGACACTGGTCCAGTGGTTTACAAACAGATGTTGAACATACATCCATTTTACAACATGTACGTATTATGAGAATATAATTGTAATACACTGGTTCTAGATGATGAAAATATGTAACTGGTGTATTGTAAGAACGTAACGTAACACTTCCGTACTACATTGTGAGACACATATCTCTGCAGGACGGAGAAAACAGCCGAAGTTGCAAATTTCAGTTTTATTTACTTGATGTAGAAGTGAAATTTGCAGCTTTGGTTGTTTTCCGCTGTATTGTTTAACACAAGTTGCTGTACTACAATTACTCCAGCCTGCTGGAAGCTCGTACATATCTCAGTGTTTTTCTTGTGATCTATAGCTGTCATGAACGTTGGAAACAGCTTGGCAGAGAGATTTTGCATCTCCTTCAGGCACGCGTTCAGTCGCCTATCCTGTAGCAGAATTTGCTTCATTTGTCTTCAAGTCCCGTTGGAAACAGCATGGCAGAGAGAATGTTCCATCTCCTTCATGCACATGTTCAGTCGCCTACACTGTAGCAGAATTTCCTTCATTTGTCTTCAAGTCCCTCTTCCAATCTTGCAGAAAGCCCTCTTTTCTGCCTATTTCCAAGAATGGAACATGGCTGAAAGAGTTGAGGAATGTAACTGGACAAGCTGATGTGCTAAAAGAATATTGAGCTGTGATTGGTGGAGCTTATTATGGTTTAGAAGTTCTCGTTTCGCCCGGTTTCCAAAAAAAAGACACGGGACTTAAAAAGGGGATGGGAGGTGTGAGCAGTGAAATGGGAGCGGGGAGGGTTGTTGCCAGAGGCGGGAGGGGTAAGGCTAAAAAATTTTGGAAATTTGTGGTTAGTTCCTATGGGACCAAACTGCTGAGATCATTGGTCCCCAGGCTTACTACTTAATCTAACTTAAACTAACGCTAAGGACAACACACACACACACACACACACACACACACACACACACACACACACACACGCATGCCCGAGGGACGACTCGAACCTCCGACGGGGGGAGCCGCAAGGCAAGGTGCCTTAGATCGCGCGGCTACCCCGCGCGGCGATAAGGGTACAGCCGTCAGCACTTGGACCGTGCATCCGAATGTTGAGCGTTCGGGAGTCTTTCCGAAAGTCCAGGGAAATATCTAGCATGTCAGATATTCTGAGCGTGTGACTGAGCGTTGACCAATCAGATGGCACAACACCACCTACGTCACATGCACGCCATCACCCTTCAGCACAGAGCTGTGAGGCGCCGTATTGGCATTCAGTTCAAGCCTATACGTATATATGTTGTTTCTGAGCACCAGCAAATCGAGAATCACTAAAAAAACCGTTCTTAACTGCGTGATTCGTTGCAATAAAATAATGACAGACATCATATTCGTGGCAAAAGAATTATTTCAACTTGCGTATTATGAGAGTATGTCGTCTGAAGGTAGCGACACACTGAGGATCCACCAAAAACACATTGATCTTGGTACAACTTGTTATAATTAAATTTCAGTTAATTCATAGCTACGATTAAAGCATTTAGCGAGATGCAACATCTTAGAATTCGCCGTATACGAATTGTTGTCACTGTAGCGTAATTTTTTTTCCTAACATTCCAGTATATAATAGGTTCTGATGCTTTATTATCAGTTTAATGTAAGTATATACTACAATATTTGATGTTATGTAAAAATAAGTTCACTTTTTTTTAGAAGTGAATTTGTTCGATTTGCTTTGTAAGTAGGCTGTTTATGTTTTCTTATTGGCAACGTTACGTAGCGCTCTGTATGAAAATCACTGGCTGTGCTGTATGCAGTCTGTGGCTAGTTTGCGTTGTTGTCTGCCATTGTAGTGTTGGGCAGCTGGATGTTAACAGCGCGTAGCGATGCGCAGTTGGAGGTGAGCCGCCAGCAGTGGTGGATGCGGGGAGAGAGATGGCGGAGTTTTGAAATTTGTAAGACTGGATGTCATGAACTGCTATATATATTATGACTATTAAGGTAAATACATTTTTTGTTCTCTATTAAAATCTTTCATTTGCTAACTATGCCTATCAGTAGTTAGTGCCTTCCGTAGTTTGAATCTTTTATTTAGCTGGCAGTAGTGGCGCTCGCTGTATTGCAGTAGTTCGAGTAACGAAGATTTTTGTGAGGTAAGTGATTTGTGGAAGGTATAGGTTAATGTTAGTCAGGGCCATTCTTTTGTAGGATTCTTGAAAGTCAGATTGCGTTGCGCTAAAAAAATATTGTGTGTCACTTTAAGCAGTCATGTATAATTGTTCTAATGGGACGTTTCATATGTCGACCCTTAGCCGAGGATACCTCACTGGAATCTTCTGATACTTTCTTGTAGTTTGTGTAATTAATGTAGCTTTTGTTTATTGCTAGCGCGTAATTGCAGAGAGAATCTCCTTTGTAGTTGCAGTCTTTCACTGTTACCGGTAAAACAGTTGTGGCATGCATGTAGATTTGCACCAAGTATTTCGCAGCTGCGCTTGCAATTAACTAGATATTATTTTCAGTGCTATGTTAATGTGTTCTCTTATTTTTGCTCTTCAAATTGTGCTTTCCTATGTTATCGTGTGAAATATTGTGACAATAATGGCGTGTGAAAAACGTAACACTAGGCTCCAAAGTAAACGGAGAAATAATAGTGACGACGAGCGTAGCTTACCAGCACCACTGTGTAATGAATTAACAGATATTCAAAGTAGTAATTTAGTAACTATGCGTAGGGAAATGGAGCGGGCGTCAAATAATGGTGTAGACAGTGAAACAGGTAGTGAACAGGGAAGCATTATCGATCGATCGGCCGGCAACAGCTCGCCTCAGGAATCGGGAATGACAGAACACAATATTGCAAATACTGTAGACTCAGGTTTTGGGTTCTCACCGTTTTCTCATATGAGTCAAGACACATTTTCCGCTTGTCAAAATGTGAATGTTGCCGGTGCAAATTCACTGCCGAAAAGCACTGAGGAACATGTTTCAGACACCAGTGCAATGTTATTACAATTAATGCAACAAATGGGACAAAAGCATCAAAAGTTAGACACAATGGAACAAAATCAGAGACAAACACAGCAAAAGCATCAAAAGTTAGACACAATGGAACAAAATCTTCAAAAGTTAGACACAATGGAACAAAATCTTCAAACGTTAGACACCTTGGAACAAAATCAGAGACAAACACAGTAAAAGCTTCAAAAGTTAGACACCACGCTTGAACAAACACGTGAAGATTTAACTACTGAGTTATATAACATTGAATCGAAATGTCAAAAAGTTTGTAATGACGTAAAAACACAAATTTGTGAGCATTATCAACCTATTTTTTCGCGGCATTAAAATACATTACAGAATCACGAATTAGCCATAAAAGAACTGCAAACCATTGTTCATGAAAATCATGAGACCTTGCAAGCTAAAATTGACAGTTGCATCTACCGATTCGGTTACGCAACTTGCAAAAACTCAGGAAAACTTAAAGGACACAGTAGATACGATTTCAACACAAATGGACACTCTGAAATTTGGTTCAGAAAAACACACTGAGGAAATAAGTACACTATCGGAGAAAGTAGTCGAACTTTCGGATCAGTTCACTAACTTATCTGCAAAGGTAGATGATCTGAATGACACAAGACCTGTAGCCATCACTGACACAGAAGAGTATGAACAAATTAAGAAACTCAAACAAAATCAGAATCAAATTAATACGCAACACAAAAGAGTAATCTGGAAAGTACAAGATCAGTTGGCACAAGTAATACAAAAATTACATATTTCAGAGGACACTCGCGCTCCAACACGGGAAGAGGGACTTAGAAATACGGAAAAGCCACAAAATAATAACAGAGGGCATTTCGGAAATTATGAAAGAAATTGGCAAGGCGCACCGAATTTTGAGATGGAACCGCCGACAAGACGTAACAATGACCGATATGCTACTCGCCGACACGATGATTTTGACTATAAGCTGTTCATTACTACACGTAAATTCAAGACATTTAAGAATTCTGGCAACGACATTCATCCACAAGCGTGGCTCCATCAATTCTCTCATTGTTTCCCTCCCATCTGGTCATTAGAGCACAGATTAGAATTTATGTGTGGCTACTTAGAGAATGAACCAGCTGAAAGAATGCGATCGGTCATTCACGATTGTCACAGTGAAGGAGAATTTTACCATGCCTTCCTCTCAGCATATTGGTCTCAAGCTACGCAAGACCGAGTAAAACATAGCATCATAATGATGAAGCATTTCGAACAATCTGAATTTTCCAGTCTTGTGAAATATTTTGAAGACATGTTGCACAAGAATCAGTAAATGTCAAACCCATACAGCCCCTCAGAACTCATCCGCATTTGCTTAATCAAATTACCTGAACATTTACGACATATTATTTTGGCAGGACGTTGCAAAGACGACATTGAAGCTTTACAGGGACTCTTACAAGAATTAGAAATTGACACTGACAATTGCGGAACACGAAAACAGGAACACAACAATTACAGGTCACATCCGTCACAACTCCGCGATGACAGAAATAATAAATGGACACAACAAGGCTATTCTTACAACGTAAATCGTGACCAAAACAGATACCACCCATATGACAACCACTAGCAGAGTAATAGTTACAGAGGAAGATCGCATTTCCATAGTAATGAATATGACAGAAACAATCATAGAAACAGACAATATGGCAACCAGAACTATTATTATCAAGGGAGACAGAATAACTTCAGACACAACAGTTCAGCACGCAGTTACGATTCAGGGAGAAATTCTCCACCACTTAACCGACAAGAAAGAAACTGCAGGAACTACCGACATGACGACAGACGATATAATCGTAACGACAGACCTGAATTGCATCAGAACTGATGGTATTCCTACAGGGCAGGGCCCTCTCGGCAAGGTGAATTTGTAGAAGTTCGGTCTCCTAATCCCAATAACGACGCGCGCCAACAAAGAGACAGACAATCACTCGCACCGCAGGCAGCCACGTGCGCTGGCTGGCTCAGAGAAAAATAACATAGAAGCTAACCTTGAGAAAAATTCCAGTATTCTTTATCGACGTATACCGCATGATAATTGCGTTCAGGTTGAAACTCTGCATACTAGGAAGAGTAAAGGTTTACACCACATTTCACATGTAAAACCGTTTATTGAAAGATAATCTGCTTTTTAACTTTGTCTTTGCCATAAAACTTTTCACTTCACATTTCTAGTATGCATTGTCAGACTTAGAAACTGTTACCATGCAACAATGTTTGGAGTTAAATATCCAATCAAGAACCAAGAGAACTGATTTAAACACAAATTACGAATGCATTGTTATAGTGAACAGACGTCACAGTGTTATTGTGTGTGTACATTCTTGCTTGTTAGTTGCGCTATTACGTAACGACTATAAGGCTTACATACTTAGAACATATACTGGTACTGCTAATGAGATTTTAATGCAACATTTTGGTTTACTTGAAAATACATTCTGGATTTAAAATACTTTCTGTGAGATACCAGATGACACTGATTAATTTATGTGACAGCTACACGATTATATCACGACGCTACTAATGAGTGACAATTTACAATGTTGCTTTTGCGGTGTTTCTGTTTTATATCTGCACAGTTTTTCTGAATTCTTCTGGAAAGGACAACATGTTTTAGTATTAACTTTTATGGTATAGCTACAATGAGACAGCCTTTTCTGTAGCACAACAATACGTTATAGCACAGTACTTTCTTCATCACGGCAATAATCGTAATAACTAAGATATCTATACGCAAAGCATTTCACTTTTGTTTATCATGAGGTAAGTACATTGACTTCTGCAGAACTTAGGTTTCGGAGGACGATAACTCCGACACTTCCACAGAGATTATCTTACAACAAGATGCACAGTTTAGCGCTACAGTATATGTATTTGAGTGATTAATTTTGTACTTAAAACATTTATTTTTAAAGATATTTGAAGTACAATGATCCAAAGGTTTTCCGTGATACATTTCATTCCATTGCTGTAATCTGTAACACCTGAGGGTATAATTACATTAATCCTCAGGGGGGTACACGCTTACTTTGTGTACCATGTGTTTGGCAAGCACAAGGAGCCCTAGATAATATGGTATTTGCTTATACAACTTTACACATCGGTACCATATTTCTCTAACACATAAATTACACAGCTATCTGATCATTTAACTGAGAGAGACAAACATTTTCTTTTTACTACATCAGTGACAGATGTTTACGCAATTACACCGTTGGATAGCTTCACACTTATGAAACTGTATTTTGTCTTTACTTTGTGAACTGTTCATACTTTTTCGGAACCATTGTGATACTATGAGAGGTTTGAATGATGTATTTGGTGTGGGATCATGATTTTTAAAGTACGTTAGAGGTAGATGACTCTATTGAAATGAGCAGAGAATTCTATTTTAGGTTTTGAAATTATTGGAGGAAGCATCGACGATTTTGAGAATTGACTGAGATGTTATGATATTATTACGATGACAATGTGTATTATGCTGTTGAGGTATGTTTATGATCAATAAGCTGATGCAATATGAGGAATTTGATTATGCTATGTATTTATTATGATGAAATATTGAAGAAGTGTCGACAAATATGTATATGTGTAACAAGGTAAGGAATAATGAGTAGTGGTTAGGGACTCTGACTTGTGAAAAAGGATGTTGTAGATTATGCTATGTATTTATTATGATGAAATATTGAAGAAGTGTCGACGAATATGTATATGTGTAACAAGGTAAGGAATAATGAGTAGTGGTTAGGGACTCTGACTTGTGAAAAAGGATGTTGTAAACCAAGAATCGTACTTTAAGAGTTATGAAATGTGTGTAAATGCCTGAATGCATCACAATACCGACGAAAATTTTTTGGGCACTATTATATTTAAAGGATTTTCTTTCTACACATTTGCAACGCAAATTCTCGACCTGTGAAATTTTTGTATATGAGACTGTCACTGTAATGCAAACTGGTGTCGTAAATATTTCAGTAAGAAAGTTAAGTGACCACCTTCACATAATGAGTCGTGGGCACCCAGCTGTGCGACAGTCGCCTGGAAAAAAGCCATTAGTGTGTGCCTTTCAGAGGCACAGGTGAAAAAAAAAGGGGGCCATTATCCTCGCTATTGACATTCCTTTGTAGAAAGCATCGCAAATACGACATGCTCAAACTTGAAAACATATGATAACACTGTGGAGCTCTTAATTTATGATATTTACTGAAATGCCTAATGAAATGACGAGAAATATTTTTATGTCTATACATCTGATTATGACTACTGTCTTTCTAGTTGGGAGATTTTTTTTACTACCTTATGAAATGCCATATGGCTAATGAATGATGTTTCATGCCTTCCTTTGTACATATTTGCTCATTTTCTTTAATATCTGGTTTCTAGCTGCACTGCAGCATTGGTTATTATAAAAATTAACAGATGTACTAATATCACTATTTTCTGTTTACAGACCCAGTAAAGAATACGTTTATGATATACTTTCTTAGAAAAGAGAGTACAAATAGACATTTCCCTTCACAGGAATTGCATAAATAATTTTTTTAATGACTTGGTAACTTTCTTGCAGAGTAAGTTTTTGTGATGCATCACTCTAGTATTAAGATGTGACATAGGTATTAGACATGACCATCTTTAGTGTAATATTTTTTCTGCTTGAGCTTTGTCATGTTTAGATATAAGTTATTACATTTGCTGCTGCTGTTTGCCAGGCATAGTGCTACTAAATTTCACTTTGTATTACTCTGTTAAGCTAGTTTTACTACTGATTTATTTTTCTTGTTGCTGCACATTGGCTCATATTAGTTGTAATGTTGCATTGCTTGGTAATTTAGATTTACTGTAGCTTGCTTCGCCAATTTGTTTTTTTTTTGTCATTGCTGTTTGTGTTAATTGTTTTGTGCCACTGCATGGCGTCGTCCCTTAGTTTAGCATCTGAGCTCAGTAGATTTAAGTTAGCTTAAGAGAATGAGTTACGATGAAATGCATTGAGAAGTCATACGAAAAAAGTACAGAAAGTAGGTATAGGTAGGATTTTCTTGGAAATAAATGATAAGGTAAGATAATGGAAAATAAATAATGAAGTAAGAAATATGAGAACATATAAATACAGAAAGCATGCTTGGCTAGGATTTTTTTGGTGGAAACAAATGTTGAAATAAGAGAAAAGATCTAGGGAATGAAGTTTTGTGTTGGACTGCAGTACCATACGTCACACTGAAAACAAACCCTGTCCTATCCTTTTGTATCATTGCGCTATTTGTGTATTTGCGTTCTTACAGTCTTTATGTGTTTATCTGATAAGACTTATGTTGTAGAATTTTTCTAATACTCAGTTACATTCACTATGATGAGGAATACTGTTATCCTCAAATATAATTTGCATTAATAATATGTTATTTTCTTTGTAAAGATGTTTATAGACATTATTAATTCTGTTCTGTTTCAATGCTTATGTGTGAAATAAATTTTTCCAAAAATATTCTCATTATTTTATATATTTACTTATGTCATAATTCCTGTAACACTGATGTATATGTTTATTTCTATTCTTTTGTAAAGCCTGTGTAACTACAAATGTTATCTATACTGTTATGTTCTCTAATGATGTATTTTGTACGTTTGTAATTGTATTCTTATGTTATAAAATTGTAATTGTCACCAGTTCATCAAATTAAGTAACTTTTAAGCATTCACTTCACTGCACACGTTTCTGTTGGTCATAGTATAAGGACAATATGTGAGAAGTAGGGATTGATAGTGTTTGCACGTGTGTTAATAATTCAGCAAGGGACTGGATAACAGCATTGCTGGTTCTAAGGACATTTCAAAAAAAATTCTGTGAGTGCAAAACTGGTAGTTCATGGACTTGCTATATTGTCCGCAAGACTCTTCTATGGTGATTGTGCACCTGCACAGTCGCAACGGATGGCTGCTAGCCATCTCTACAAGGACTACAGTGGGTCTACACCTTTGATGACCCACCAACACCATTATTTCTACAAGGACTGCAGTTGGTCTGCACCTCTGGTGGCCCACCAATACCGTAATCTCTAACAAGACTACAGTGATGACCTACCTACCAATATTCTTCAAAACTTCGACTGACTTCGCGGTGGATTTGCTCTGTTGTGGCCCATTACCTGTCTGCATGTCAAGAGTCTGCACTGTCTTTCCGTTGGAAGGACAACACTACTTCTTCAAGACTGCATGGAAATCCACTACTTCCGTGTGCATTTTCTTTTACTGTTCAGACTTTGAGAAAAAAAAACTGCAATTTTACTGTGATGAATGATCAGGACTGTCTTTATGGACTGTGAGAAAATTTTAGCTTTTGACCAACATTGTATCAATAAGTGTGTGCATTTGATATTTTTGTTATTGTAATTATGAAAAATTTTATCAAATCATTATTGGCCACTGCCCAAAACAATTTGTAAATTTTATGTGGGGAGCATGGGGGCTATGTAAGTAGGCTGTTTATGTTTTCTTATTGGCAACGTTACGTAGTGCTCTGTATGAAAATCACTGGCTGTGCTGTGTGCAGTCTGTGGCTAGTTTGCATTGTTGTCTGCAATTGTAGTGTTGGGCAGCTGGATGTTAACAGCGCGTAGCGTTGCGCTGTTGGAGGTGAGCCGCCAGCAGTGGTGGATGTGGGGAGAGAGATGGCGGAGTTTTGAAATTTCTAAGACTGAATGTCATGAACTGCTATATACACTCCTGGAAATTGAAATAAGAACACCGTGAATTCATTGTCCCAGGAAGGGGAAACTTTATTGACACATTCCTGGGGTCAGATACATCACATGATCACACTGACAGAACCACAGGCACATAGACACAGGCAACAGAGCATGCACAATGTCGGCACTAGTACAGTGTATATCCACCTTTCGCAGCAATGCAGGCTGCTATTCTCCCATGGAGACGATCGTAGAGATGCTGGATGTAGTCCTGTGGAACGGCTTGCCATGCCATTTCCACCTGGCGTCTCAGTTGGACCAGCGTTCGTGCTGGACGTGCAGACCGCGTGAGACGACGCTTCATCCAGTCCCAAACATGCTCAATGGGGGCAGATCCGGAGATCTTGCTGGCCAGGGTAGTTGACTTACACCTTCTAGAGCACGTTGGGTGGCACGGGATACATGTGGACGTGCATTGTCCTGTTGGAACAGCAAGTTCCCTTGCCGGTCTAGGAATGGTAGAACGATGGGTTCGATAACGGTTTGGATGTACCGTGCACTATTCAGTGTCCCCTCGACAATCACCAGTGGTGTACGGCCAGTGTAGGAGATCGCTCCCCACACCATGATGCCGGGTGTTGGCCCTGTGTGCCTCGGTCGTATGCAGTCCTGATTGTGGCGCTCACCTGCACGGCGCCAAACACGCATACGACCATCATTGGCACCAAGGCAGAAGCGACTCTCATCGTTGAAGACGACACGTCTCCATTCGTCCCTCCATTCACGCCTGTCGCGACACCACTGGAGGCGGGCTGCACGATGTTGGGGCGTGAGCGGAAGACGGCCTAACGGTGTGCGGGACCGTAGCCCAGCTTCATGGAGACGGTTGCGAATGGTCCTCGCCGATACCCCAGGAGCAACAGTGTCCCTAATTTGCTGGGAAGTGGCGGTGCGGTCCCCTACGGCACTGCGTAGGATCCTACGGTCTTGGTGTGCATCCGTGCGTCGCTGCGGTCCGGTCCCAGGTCGACGGGCACGTGCACCTTCCGCCGACCACTGGCGACAACATCGATGTACTGTGGAGACCTCACGCCCCACGTGTTGAGCAATTCGGCGGTACGTCCGCCCGGCCTCCCGCATGCCCACTATACGCCCTCGCTCAAAGTCCGTCAATTGCACATACGGTTCACGTCCACGCTGTCGCGGCATGCTACCAGTGTTAAAGCCTGCGATGGAGCTCCGTATGCCACGGCAAACTGGCTGACACTGACGGCGGCGGTGCACAAATGCTGCGCAGCTAGCGCCATTCGACGGCCAACACCGCGGTTCCTGGTGTGTCCGCTGTGCCGTGCGTGTGATCATTGCTTGTACAGCCCTCTCGCAGTGTCCGGAGCAAGTATGGTGGGTCTGACACACCGGTGTCAATGTGTTCTTTTTTCCATTTCCAGGAGTGTATATATTATAACTATTAAGGTAAATACATTGTTTGTTCTCTATTAAAATCTTTCACTTGCTAACTATGCCTATCAGTAGTTAGTGCCTTCCGTAGTTTGAATCTTTTATTTAGCTGGCAGTAGTGGCGCTCGCTGTATTGCAGTAGTTCGAGTAACGAAGATTTTTGTGAGGTAAGTGATTTGTGGAAGGTATAGGTTAATGTTAGTCAGGGCCATTCTTTTGTAGGGATTATTGCAAGTCAGACTGCGTTGCGCTAAAAAAATATTGTGTGTCAGTTTAAGCACAGTCATGTATAATTGTTCAAAGGGGACGTTTCAGCTTACTCTACAGGACAGCTTGAGCTACTTGTATAAAGATATTTTGTTCCTTTTTCTTTCGTGTTTCGAAATTTACATGTTGTAAAGATTCTGCTACTGGATAGAAACAGTGCTCAAGTAAGAATGACCTTAGGGTTTTACTAACATGTGTGAAAGATAAAACACTGTTTAGCTTATGTGAGGAAGTACTGCAAATTTGTGTCGCATTGTTTGTAATGGAACTTTTATAAGCCTGTGTCTTTATTGATTGGATATGGTACTTTCCTTTTTGTCTTAAAACATGTACATCGATATTGAAGTTTTTAACTGTGTGTATTACATATAGAACAACGTGACTAGCCTATGGGCAATGGAGGAAATGTGTATTTTAATAGAGCTAACGTGGGACTTTTTCGCGCGCCTGTTGAGTAAACAGTGTGATTTACGAACTAGAAAGATTCCACAACTGCCGCTGGAGTGCGTTGCGATCGCGTATACCACGTTGGGCCCGCGTACCGTATGCACAAGTCGCATCGTTCCTGAGCGTTCAGCAGCACGTTGAACTCAGCACGCTCGACGTTGACGTTCGACAGCATGGTCCGTGTGCCGACGGCTTAAGGCGGCGTCCTACATGAGCGAACTGTAGCCGTGCGGCAATAGCGCGAAAATAACAAACAATGGCAACCGGTCAAATTGTCTTACGTGAGCGCGCACGGGCGGGTCAGTGTGCGACGCGAGTTGTGGCGAAGCGGACGCGATCAATTGATTTCATATTTCCGCGCGAAGTGGACGCGGTTTGCAGTGTGTTTTTCATCTTAAAATGGCTGAAATTCTTATGTACTGTTCAAGAACGGCGTGTATTGTGGTACAAGAGAAATAAAAATTGTCATAACCGTTTAATGTCTTACCTTGAATGGGAGGAAGCTGCGAAAATAATTGGTAGAGGCAAAGGTGGAAAAATGGGCCCCTGCTGGTGATATGGGCCCCCTACATATTTGGAAGTACAGGCCACGAATTATAGCAGAAAACACATGAACTTCTAGAACTAGTTGCCAAAGTTCACTGTAGAGTGTGCAGACGTAGTAGCTGTCATGGTTTGTGAGTAGTTGTGCTGTGAATTTTTTCGCTGTCATCAGAAGTTTGAAATGTTAGTGTTTATTTGAATAAAACTCAAATTTCTAACATGTTATTACTAAAACTAAGGTAAGGTACGTATTTGGCTTGTTGTTGGGATGCCGTTTTACATTAATTAACGTCGGTTGCGAACCAAACTAATCGTAGGCAAAATCGTTTTTCCCAAGATGTCGAGGGTGGATATATGGGCCCCTTTTTGCTGCTGGTATATAAATCAATCAGATTTTATGGGACCATTTACAAATATTGCTACTCTTTATGTTTCAGATGCCTCGAAGACATCTCGTACCACCAAAAAAAATCGAAACGGCAAACGTGGGACAAATCAAATATGTCAAATGCTATTGTAGGTATTAAAGAGAAAAAAATGGGATTGAAAAAAGCGGTTAAAGTGTACTCTGTCCCTCGTTCCACACTCCAAAGACTTTCACGAATCGATAAACCGGTCGAAGAAATAGTTCATATTAAACTGGGCCGTCCACCGGTTTTACCACAGGGACTTGAGGACGAACTGGTTAAATAGCTTCTCATTATGGAATCCAAATTCTACGGCCTTACCAGAAATGACGCCAGGCACCTAGCCTACCAGCTTTGTACAAGAAATGAAATCCCTCATCCATTTGTAAAGGGCGAAGTTTCTGGTCGAACTTGGTTTGACCATTTTATGTCACGGCACAAAAATATTCTGTCTATTTTGAAGCCATCCGCAATTTCGATTTCACGTGCTAATGGGTTTAATAAACAAGCTGTCGACAATTTCTTCAGTTTACTTGAAGCTGCGTTCAGTAACTACAAATATCCTGCGGACAGAGTTTTTAATGTAGACGAGTCAAAAAATGGCTCTGAGCGCTATGGGACTTAACTGCTGAGGTCATCAGTCCCCTAGAACCACTTAAACCTAACTAACATAAGGACATCACACACATCCATGCCCGAGGCAGGATTGGAAAATGCGACCGTAGCGGTCGCGCGGTTCCAGACTGTATCGCCTAGAACCGCTCGATCACCCCGGCTGGCAGACGACTCAGGTCTTAGTGTCGTTCAAAGAAAAATTTCTCGTGTCATCGGCCTGAGGGGAAAAATGCAAGTTGGTGCATTATCTGCAGCTGAAAGAGGATCACTTGTCACGTATAAAAAGATGCATATGTGTGTGACTATTGTGAATAGACTAGGTATAGGCTGTGAAAATCATCCCACCAGTAGACTAATTAACAATGTTCAGAGTGAATCTTTCTTTCATTATATACAAAAATGAAATGAAATTATTATTTCAAATTTTTGTTTCTTTTTATTTCAAATTACCTTGGTGCCCATATTACCAGCACAAATTCTTGACGTAACGAAATGCAGACTATCAGGTAAAATAAAATTTTGTTTTAAATATTAAAAAGTTGAACCAAAACATGTCGTAACTATTTGCAGGACATACTAGAGAAATGTTTTATGTTAATTTCAGGTGATTATACTAAAAATAAAAGGTGTTATATAAAAAAAAACAAAGTGGGGGCCCATTTATCCACCTTTACCTCTACTACAAGTAAGTGGTATATCTTTTGTAAATTGTCTTGTGCTGTATTTGGTATATTTCGGTATACAAAATGGAAAAATGCCACCTCTGGCTCATTTATTGATTCAAGATCACGGATGATGCTGTGTAATAAAGTTATAGCTTTAACAATATGTACTGAATTTTCCACACTAGTGTCGATAGGTTTATACCAAATTCTAAATTTAGATGTTAAAGAACCAAATGAACGTTCTACAACCATTCTTACCCGAGATAACAGATAGTTGTATATCTCTTTATTGCCACCTGCAGTCGTCATTCCTTCTGGAAAATGCCTCATTAAAAATTTCTTTAGTGGAAATGCTGCATCACCTAGAGAAACATACGAACACTACTGGATCCTGGCAAAAATTCTTTTTCAGGTAATTTTAGTCTTTTCTATTGCATATCGGAAGGGGCGTTCATCAAACACACCTGCGTCATTGTCTGTGCCGTAGGAGCCTACATCCACAATGACAAACCTATAATTGGCGTCAGTGACGGCTAATAATCCGATGGAACAGAAGGATTTGTAGCTGTAACACATGGCACCAGTTTTACTGGTTTTTTAAATACGAATGTGTTTCGCATCTATACTTCCAAGACAGTTAGGGAATTGCTATCTGTCCCAAAAACACTGTGAATTTTTTTTAATAAGTCATTTTCTGTTGGCTCAGGCATGTGCTTCATTAAGAGTTTTGTTCAGATAGCTTTACAAACCTCTGCAACGATTGTGGAAATAGCCATTTTAAAAATTCTGAATGAAAAAGTGAATTGGCGGAACGGTATGCCCGTGGCTAAGTACCAGGAATGATGAAAGAGCTGTGTTAATTTTTTATATTTTTTAATTTGTTTGACAATGGGGTAGGTTCTAAATTGTACACTATCCTTTCTACGTATGGAATGCGATATATCGAACGTTAACAAATAACATAATTATTTGTATAACTTATCATTTTCGCAATTGCTGACAACAGATTGGTGAGCTGGTTTTTGTGTACACGCATTATGTGCCTTTAACGTCGTTTGAAACAGGTCGTCAACAAGTAGTCAGTTGTAATGATATAGAGCGATTCAGTGGAAAAGCAATTATAAATCACGTAGGTCACATTTGCCAGAAGAACACAGTTAACTGTGGAGTAAACGTCTGCAGCATCTCATCAGTTGTTATGTCATTAAGGGGAGTTGGAACGCCCTACCCCTGCAATGTTAAATTTAGTCACTTGGCTTCCCTGTATTTCAGGAACCACCGTAATCATAGACATGAAACTTTAACGGGACATTAAACTGTATATTCTGAGCTACTGAGCTACAACAATTGCATTTCAGCCACAGCTTTCATAAATACAATTTTCTAATCACACGGTTAAGATTTTGTGTATTTTTTGTACGTTATTCTAAATAATTTTAATTATACATAACATTATGTTCTTCTGTTAGTTCAGTAGACTTAGGATATGTATGTTGTTACACCCTGAAAATCTTAATGCAAAAGAAAATGTAAATTTTCAGGATCGGCTTCCAAAGTCTCAAAAGACTGTAACACATTTAATATTTGCTAAATTTTTTATTTTTACGCACTCAGAATCACCCTGCACCGTACTGTGTATCATCCTCTTGATCTTTTCCAAGTTTTTTCTTCTTTTCTTTTTCCTGGACTCCTTAGTGGCCAACCTCAATAATGGCCAACCATGTCCATTCGTTCAAGTTCTCTGATGCAGTTTGCTCCAGAATTAATTCCCATATGCTGTAGCACTTTAACTCTACCAATGTTGCCATAATTAAAAGTAGTAATAGCATTACTAAACCCCCACTTTACTGTTTTCATTCCAACAGAAACATTTTTTTGGTAAGTGATTCCATTTAGGATTATTGAACGACTCATTGGGATTTTGAGTCCGACCATGCAGACACTTCTTCAGTAATTCAGGATTTGCCAGGTGTCTGTAAATAGATATTATGATATCCATGACTGCTGCTGGGATGGAATGTTTATGGCTGTATGAACCGTTGAAGTACTGGGCGTTGCGGTTATTGCACAATGAATTAGGTCCAGGAGGGCAAAAGTGGTGTACTTGTTTTTCATCAGTTGACAGTCTGTGGAAGAAGGTAGCCCATACTGCCTGCTTCATTTTCAACAAATCCTCAGTATGTAATGTATTGCGAATACACAGAAAGAAGGATCCTTTATTGTATGATTATATGATAGCGGAACAAACACTGGTAGCAGTTACTCCTGTAAAATATGTGGGAGTATATGTGTACGGAACGATTTGAAGCGGAATGATCATATAAAATTAATTGTCGGTAAGGCGAGTGCCAGGTTGAGATTCATTGGGTGAGTCCTTAGAAAATGTACTCCATCAACAAAGGAGGTGGGCTTACAAAACACTCGTTCGACTTATACTTGAGTATTGCTCATCAGTGTGGGATCCGTACCAGGTCGGGTTGACAGAGGAGATAGAGAAGATCCAAAGAAGAGCGGCACGTTTCGTCACAGGGTTATTTGGTAAGCGTGATAGCGTTACGGAGATGTTTAGCAAACTCAAGTGGCAGACTCTGCATGAAAGGCGCTCTGCATCACAGTGTAGCTTGCTGTCCAGGTTTCGAGAGGGTGCGTTTCTGGATGAGATATGGAATATATTGCTTCCCCCTACTTATACCTCCCGAGGAGATCACGATTGTGAAATTAGAGAGATTCAAGCGCGCACGGAGGCTTTCCGGCAGTCGTTCTTCCCTCGAAACATACGCGACTGGGACAGGAAAGGGAGGCAATGACAGTGGCACGTAATGTGCCCTCTGCCACACACCGTTGGGTGGCTTGTGGAGTATAAATGTAGATGTAGATATTATTTCTAATGGTCATCCCATAATACTTTTGTAGTTCATGAATCATTTTGTCTGTCAGCCTGCCTCTTATGGTTTTACCATCAGAAAGTTTCTTGTCTCTCAAACTCTGTTTCAACTTGCTCAACCTGGTGGCCATCCTCTTCTGGACATGACGAACACATTCCATTTTTGTGATAATCTTCTCACCATAAGGCTGAGCGGCTACTACACTGTTATATGCTTTTCAGTCTCCATCACCTAAGAACTTAGTGTAACACACTCCCCTTTCGTTCACAGATCGAGTAAAATTTTCAATAGCTGCAGAAGCCTTCGTAGTTTCTGTCACAGATATGCCCTTCTTCATTCCCTGACTTACACTTTTAACAATGTTTGGTTAAAATCTGGAAGTCTATTACCTTACCAGTATCGACACTGGTCACCATAGCAACAGAATTTTTAGAACTGTAGCCGCACTTTTGCCAAGTGCCATTAAAAGCTACTGGTATGTCAGTCATACTATCATTTATTCCAACAGCTTCATTTGCAGCTCCCTTTATTGACTCACATGCAACAGATTCCACAGCAGCTCCAATGAATCCTGCATACTTGGTGATTTTACAAGGTGGGGGTGGCAAATTCATCGCGGCACACATTGTTTCTGCTGCAGTGCGTCCTATGCCAATAGCTGTCAATCCATAACACCACCTAACATTTACGTCAAAATAATTATCTTCACACTTACCAGGATTCCAAAATGAATGAGTATATTTACAAATGGCACAATTAATTATAAGTTTCCTGGATAGTCCATTTGATACCTCACTGTCTTCATGTAAATTTACTGGCCCTCCACACATTTTACAACACACAGATTCACCTAACACGCTTGTTAGGATGTGTAAATCTATCAGAATATAACCTAACTTACCATTTACATCACTTTCGTTTTGATAAAACTGTGTATCACCACGTTTTATTTTAATCTTCGAAGAACTAATGGATGTTTCTCTACATACTGACGAGTTTGCCTATATTTCATTGTCTGTAACTTCACACACTACATGTTGAACACAATGTTTCCCTTTATTCGAAAATCTATTACCATGACACCCACGCTCCTTAGAATACTTCGTTTAGGCGTCAAACTTTACTTCTTGAGAGATTTACCAATCTATTCGTCACCTTTCATCCGAATAACGTTAGCACTTCGACATACAACGCGTGTTTATACTATGAAACGATACGATACTATTTTTGACAGTGCTACCAATACAAAAATGTGATTTCAGTTTTATAACAAAGCAATCCACATCCTTCTATATAAAAAAAATTACCGATTTTATTAGTTCTTCAAGTCATGCGAGTAAAAATTTTAGCATTTTCTACTGGTGTACATTGTATTTAGAAAAAATAAAATACTTCCCATGAGAGTATATATATATATATATATATATATATATATATATATATATATATATATATATATATATATACTCCTGGAAATGGAAAAAAGAACACATTGACACCGGTGTGTCAGACCCACCATACTTGCTCCGGACACTGCGAGAGGGCTGTACAAGCAATGATCACACGCACGGCACAGCGGACACACCAGGACCCGCGGTGTTGGCCGTCGAATGGCGCTAGCTGCGCAGCATTTGTGCACCGCCGCCGTCAGTGTCAGCCAGTTTGCCGTGGCATACGGAGCTCCATCGCAGTCTTTAACACTGGTAGCATGCCGCGACAGCGTGGACGTGAACCGTATGTGCAGTTGACGGACTTTGAGCGAGGGCGTATAGTGGGCATGCGGGAGGCCGGGTGGACGTACCGCCGAATTGCTCAACACGTGGGGCGTGAGGTCTCCACAGTACATCGATGTTGTCGCCAGTGGTCGGCGGAAGGTGCACGTGCCCGTCGACCTGGGACCGGACCGCAGCGACGCACGGATGCACGCCAAGACCGTAGGATCCTACGCAGTGCCGTAGGGGACCGCACCGCCACTTTCCAGCAAATTAGGGACACTGTTGCTCCTGGGGTATCGGCGAGAACCATTCGCAACCGTCTCCATGAAGCTGGGCTACGGTCCCGCACACCGTTAGGCCGTCTTCCGCTCACGCCCCAACATCGTGCAGCCCGCCTCCAGTGGTGTCGCGACAGGCGTGAATGGAGGGACGAATGGAGACGTGTCGTCTTCAGCGATGAGAGTCGCTTCTGCCTTGGTGCCAATGATGGTCGTAAGCGTGTTTGGCGCCGTGCAGGTGAGCGCCACAATCAGGACTGCATACGACCGAGGCACACAGGGCCAACACCCGGCATCATGATGTGGGGAGCGATCTCCTACACTGGCCGTACACCACTGGTGATCGTCGAGGGGACACTGAATAGTGCACGGTACATCCAAACCGTCATCGAACCCGTCGTTCTACCATTCCTAGACCGGCAAGGGAACTTGCTGTTCCAACAGGACAATGCACGTCCGCATGTATCCCGTGCCACCCAACGTGCTCTAGAAGGTGTAAGTCAACTACCCTGGCCAGCAAGATCTCCGGATCTGTCCCCCATTGAGCATGTTTGGGACTGGATGAAGCGTCGTCTCACGCGGTCTGCACGTCCAGCACGAACGCTGGTCCAACTGAGGCGCCAGGTGGAAATGGCATGGCAAGCCGTTCCACAGGAGTACATCCAGCATCTCTACGATCGTCTCCATGGGAGAATAGCAGCCTGCATTGCTGCGAAAGGTGGATATATACTGTACTAGTGCCGACGTTGTGCATGCTCTGTTGCCTGTGTCTATGTGCCTGTGGTTCTGTCAGTGTGATCATGTGATGTATCTGACCCCAGGAATGTGTCAATAAAGTTTCCCCTTCCTGGGACAATGAATTGACGGTGTTCTTATTTCAATTTCCAGGAGTATATATATATATATATATATATATATATATATATATATATATATATATATGTGTGTGTGTGTGTGTGTGTGTGTGTGTGTGTGTGTGTGTCATTTTATTTGGAAAATTGCAAATTTAGTAGTGAGATAAGAATCCGACAATGTGAATCTTTTTTTTTCATTCAAACTCCCCTTAAAAAATCCTTTTAATTTCCTACGTTTATATGTACGAGGATGAATCAGTACTATGGAGAGTTTGATACTAAATTTGTCTCATGTTCGTTCAGCTCTATGGAAAGTTCCATTTCCACTGATTGCGAATATACCGCTCGCCATTAATTCTAAGCAACCAAGTCAACAATCCGTAGCGTTCCCCACTGAAACGGCAATTGTTAAAGAGATAGGGTAACAACATTTTAGTACCGTTATACTTTAAAGTCTTTTTCTTTTTAAATTTTTACTTCAGGTGATAAAATAAAATAAATGTGAGGGACACAGATAATGCCTTTGAAAGTGCTACTGTCAGTATCAGTTATGAGACTCTCAATGACAATAGTGGTGACGACAACGATGAGTCCGAACTTCAGATTCCTGTAGTTGAAGAGCCAGAGCATGCCATGCTGCTGATTTCCCATGCACCAGAAACTACCCGCAATGATAGCATCCCTTCAGGCTCGATAAATCCACCGGCTGCAACGAGAATTAAACGTAAGCAAAAAGAAAATGGGCTATATGCATTTCTTCAATTGGAGAGAAAGAAAATTAAAATAATGCGTCAGGACCAAGAAGATAACAAAGATGAAGGCATTCTGTGGTTCAAGACAATATTGCCATTTATGAAACAGTTGTCGAAGTTAAATACGTCACAGGTGCCACATGTTGATCATTCAGATGTTACTAATGTTTGAGAAATGGAAACGATTAAGTACATACGGTTATGTGAATAAGTAAGTAAAATGACTGATTTATTATTTGTTTGTGTTCTTACCTTAAAGACACCATTAACCGTTTTTCAACTGAAATAGGTCGCTGGAAATTAGTTGAATTCAATACCAGAACAGGTTTTATAGCTTCCTCGCTATAAACAAACGGTGTAGGTAACATTCGAGCACACTCCTTGAATAGCAAAGGTTGACATTTCAGTTCTTCATACAAATGCTGAAATTCTCCATGAATACGCCTTTCCAAATATATAATATTAGTTTCACTCCTCCGTTGTAGACAGTAGTTCCTCAGCATTTGATACTTGAGATACGAGTTGTCCATTAAAAATGTCTTCCTTCTTTCGTAATGAATGTAGTGTACTGAAAGGGCGGGTGTGCTGACAACAGAATAACGCGTCTGCTTCCACAACTATTCAGGACTGAGCTGCAGGCTACTTGCAGGTGGTGCACACAGGTAGCACGGTCGACACCTGCGCCCTCGCGTAAAAATACTTCAGCATCTTTCTCCATTCTGTAGTGGGATATAGCTTTTGTTTCAGCTTTAAAAGCAATTCCGGTATGTGAGCTACACTTTATACGCAGGAACATATCACCTAAAATTAACCAGACGTAAAGTAGCCAGCGACCACACGCACCGATAACTGCACAAACTGTCAAACCACCACCCGAGCCAGAAAAGAGGCATGATTAGTACGCTCGTAACGAGAGCAGGACGAATATGTGAGCCGCAACATCTCAAACGAGAAATGCAACGCCTAAAAACTGTTCTGAGGAGCAATGGGTACTCCACAAATTATATTAGAAGTGTAACAGAGCCAAACACTCGGCGAAGTAAGGAACCAGAAAAAGAAATGTCGGGTACGGCCTTTCTGCCATACATTGCCAGAGTGACGGACACAATCGGCCGTATATTGCGCAAACATGGCGTAAAGACGATTTTCCAACCGACAAGGAAGATCAAAAAGTGTCTTAGATCGGCGAAGGAGAAAAGAGACCCACTTGCAATGTCGGGAATATACCGTATACCATGCACATGCGGAAAAGTTTATGTCGGAATGACTGGACGATCAATTAACACCAGGATCAAAGAGCATAAGCAATATTGCAGGATGGGACAGGTGGAGAAATCGGCCGTGGCAGAGCACGCACTGAATGAGACCGACCACGTAATAAAATTCGCCGACACGGAAGTTCTGGCTGCAGAGAAGCACTATCACACGCGCTTGCTCAGAAAAGCTGTATAAATACAAAAAACACGCGAACAGTTTCAACAAGAAAGAGGAAAGCCTTAAGGTAAACGAATCCTGGCTTCCCGTACTGCAGCGAACGACCGTCGCAGGTACCAAGAGGAGAACCGCACCGGAAATGACCGCGGAGAAGCCCTCGGACGTTGGCGCGTCAGGTACATATAGTTTGCAGCCGCTAACTCGGCTCCAGTTCACCACCGGCAATGTATGGTGAAGCTTTGGCAATGCCAGCCACTCGTGCTGGCGAAACGCCAGAAAAATCATTAGATGAACGTCGGCCAAAGGACCCGAGACAGAAGCCAATAGGCTGTTTGTCAACAAGTGGCCACGAAAGCCTTAACAATTTTGTAAGTCTGTTATGCTTGGAAGAGCCGGCCGGTGTGGCCGAGCGGTTCTATGCGCTTCAGTCTGGAACCGTGCGACTGCTACGGTCGCAGGTTCGAATCCTGCCTCGGGCATGGATGTGGGTGATGTCCTTAGGCATGGATGTGGGTGATGTCCTTAGGTTAGTTAGGTTTAAGTAGTTATAATTTCTAGGGGACTGATGACCTCCGATGTTAAGTCCCACAGTGCTCACAGCCATTTGAACCATTTATGCTTGCAAGGTAGGTAATAGGCGAAAAGAGCTGAGAGAAACGGTTTCGTGATTTGTGCCTCGATAGTTTACTCGATAGTAGCCATGAAAAGCCAGGTTCCATGGTCAAGTCCCAGTCGCCAAATTGGTTTAACCTGCCAGGACGTTTCAAACCAGTGTACTGCACTGCTGTCTGCAGTAAAAGATTCAGTCTGCTAACCAATCCTTAGGATGTGTCTGACCCGTTTCTACGCGATGTGATTGATTCGGAACTGCTGCTCCAGTATGGTATACGGAGTATCATTGCCACAGATACTTCTACAACGCCGCGCCAACACAAGGTTGGCAACCCGTCGTCTGCCGAGCACAGCGTACTCTAGCGGGCTGTGCAGCTCGACGGAACTGGAGTGTGCCTCGTTCACTTCTTAGCTAGATTTCAACCTAGGCAGACGCACTTTCATAATAGGCCCTCAGTCAGTTCTGTCTGCATTGATTCTCTGAGGAGGGTCCAACAGGCTTAGTCCCTGAGAATTTGTAGTGTTAGTTGGCTCTGAGCACTATGGGACTTAACATCTATGGTCATCAGTCCCCTAGAACTTAGAACTACTTGAACCTAACTAACCTAAGGACAGCACACAACACCCAGTCATCACGAGGCAGAGAAAATCGCTGACCTCGCCGGGAATCGAACCCGGTAACCCGGACGTGGGAAGCGAGAACGCGCGACCACGAGCTGCGGACTGTAGTTATAGCCGTGTTTTCACTGTTTTGTGCCTCTAAAAAGTGAGACACAATAGTATGCAGGAGAGTTTCTGAGAAGTCTGGAAGCTAGAACAGAAATCCTGGTGAAAGTCGGGCTGTGAGAACTGGTAGTGAGTCGTCCAGGGTAGTTCATTTGATAGCAGCATTTCCCCAAATAGGTCTGGCGGACGGTCCTATTCTGTCGGTTACATGAACACCGCTCTTTCCACAAGGTGCCTTTCGTCTGGTACTAGCCTATACGTGGAACACGTGTAACAGCAGTTGTTGACCGGAGGCAGCGGCGAGCCGTTTACCTGCGGTGCGGCTGGCTGTCTCACAAGGCGCCTGCCGGCGTCGCGCTTGTTTCGCCGCGAGCTGTTGACTCGGGGCCCGGCGAGTCGACTAACGAACCTATTCAAACAAACGGCGGCGGTGTGAACAAAAAACAGGTTAGCTGAGAGGAGCGGGGCGCGGGGCAGTCGGCTCGCATTGTGCGCCGCCTTGCCGGCGTCCGTCGCCCGAGGCGGCCGGCGCAACCCCGAAGAGAGAAGGAGAGGCAACAGCCCCTCTGCATGCGGCGCGCAGACAGCCCCGAGGAACAAACTTCTTTGTCTCCGGTCGGGGCCGAAGACCACTGACGCGGACGAGCAAAAATAAATAATAAAGGAGAACTTCATTACAACCGGGCCCAAGTCAGAGTTCCCGACAGACAGTCTCATTTGGAACAAGCTGCACAGATTTTTAATTAACCTCTCTGGCGGCAGTCTTAACAAAGTGGACTTGATCTATCGGAATGGTTATGCAGTACTTCGTCGTTTCCCAAGGAGTGTGGTAACTCGTGCCTTTACGGGGGTTCCTTTACAGGGGTTCCTATTGTATTGTGTAATATATAATTTATACACGTTGTTGGGGCGATCCAAGTTTAATAAGCCACAGCTGCAAAATACTAACACGAATTCCTTACAGACGAATGCAAAACTGGTAGAAGCCGACTTCAGGGAAGATCAGTTCGGTTTCTGTAGAAATGTTGGAACACGTGAGGCAGTACTGACCGTACGACTTATCTTAGAAGCTACATTAAGAAAAGGCAAACCAACGTTTCTAGCATTTGTAGACTCAGAGAAACCTTTTCACAATGTTGACCGCAATACTCTCTTTCAAATTCTGAAAGTGGCAGGGGTAAAATACAGGGAGTGAAAGGCTATTTACAATTTGTACAGAAACCAGATGGCAGTTACAAGAGTCGAGGGGCACGAAAGGGAAACAGTGGTTGGGAACGGAGTGAGACAGGGTTGTAGCCTTCCCCGATGTTATTCAATCTGTATATTGAGCAAGCAGTGAAGGAAACAAAAGAAAAATTCGGAGTAGTTATTAAAATCCATGGAGAAGTAATAAAAACTTCGAGGTTCACTGATGACATTGTAATTCTGTCAGAGACAGCAAAGGACTTGGAAGAGCAGTTGAACGGAATGGACAGTGTTTTGAAAGGAGGATATAAGATGAACATCAACAAAAGCAAAACGAGGATCATGGAATGTAGTCGAATTAAAACGGGTGATGCTGAGGGTATTAGATTAGGAAATGAGACGCTTAAAGTGGTAAAGGAGTTTTGCTATTTGGGGAGCAAAATAACTGTTGATGGTCGAAGTAGAGAGGATATAAAATGCAGACTGGCAATGGCAAGGAAAGCATTTCTGAAGAAGAGAAATTTGTTAACATCGAGTATACATTTAAGTGTGAGGAAGTCGTTTCTGAAAGTATTTGTGTGAAGTGTAGCCATGTAGGGAAGTAAAACGTGGACGATAAATAGTTTGGACAAGAAGAGAATAGAAGCTTTCGAAATGTGGTGCTACAAAGAATGCTGAAGATTAGATGAGTAGATCACGTAACTAATGAGGAGGTATTGAGTAGAGTGAATACAGTTGGGGAGAAGAGAAATTTGTGGCACAACTTGAGTAGAAGAAGGGATCGGTTGGTAGGACATATTCTGAGGCATCAGAGATCACCAGTTTAGTATTGGAGGGCAGCGCGGAGGGTAAAAATCGTTGAGAGAGACCAAGAGGTGAATACACTAAACAGATTCAGAAGGATGTAGGTTGCAGTAGATACTGGGAGATAAACAAGCTTGCACAGGAAAGAGCAGCATGGAGAGCTGCATCAAAGTAGTCTCTGGACTGAAGACCACAACAACAACAACAACCTCAAGATCGTTTGAAATGAAATAGTTTATTTCTTGACCAGTGCCGACAGGAACTAGCCGTTTATCTTCAGATTCTCAGATCTCCCAAAACATAACAAGACATCAGTCTCGGTATGTCGACAAGACTGATGTGTAGTTCGAGACTGATGTGTAGTTAGATAGAGTTATTACAAATGATGGACCCATTTTCAAAACTTCGTATTTATTGAAGTACAAATCCAAAAATCAACAAGTTTCAAAGTTTTGTTTCATAATGTTTGATATAATTTTAATAAATTTAATAATTTGTAACTAATTAGTTTTTAATAGTTATTTAATAGTTAGAAATGTGGCAAATACTGTAAATGTTCAATGTAGCCACAGTTGGCTGAACGGCAAACATCGACGCGTTGTCCCATACACACGAAATACGAAGCGACGATGTCTCCCGTCTCCATACTGCCCCACTATCTGACAGCTCACGACTGAGGCCCGTGACGCCTGCCTGGGCTATACAACTGCAAGGAGAACACCTGTGTTATTCAAACAGTACTCGTTAATCGGTCTTAATCCGTGAGAGCAGTGCTTTCTCGGCCGTCCTGAAGCTCAAGTTGAAACTTGAAGCGCCAAAGAAACTAGTATAAGCATGCGTATTTAAATACAGAGATTTGCAAACAGGCAGAATACGGCGCTGCGGTCAGAAACACCTATGTAAGACAACAAGTGAGTTGTTAGATCGGTTACTACTGCTACAATGGCAGGTTATCAACATTTATGTGAGCTTGAAAGTGGTGTTACAGTAGGCGCAGGTGCGATGAGACACAGAATCTTCGAGGTAGCCAAGTAGTGGGGATTTTCCCGCACGACAGTTTCACTAGTGTACCGTGAACATCAGAAATCCGACGAAACATCAAATCTCCGACATCGGTGCGGCCGGAAAAAGATCCTGCAAGAACGGGACCAACGACGACTGGAGAGAATCGTTCAACGTGATAGAAGTACAACACATCCGCAAATTGCTGCGGATTTCAATGCTGGGACATCGACAAGTATCAGCGTGCGAACCATTGGAACGAAACACCATCGATATGGGCTTTCGGAGCCGGAGGCTTACTCGTGTACCCCTGATGACTGCACGACACAAAGCTCTACGCCTCGCCTGGGTCCGTCAACACCGACGGACTGTTGATGACTGGAAATATGTTACTCGGTCGGACGAGTCCATGAACGCTGCGTGTCATCAGAGGACTGTTCAAGTGGTGGAGGCTCTGTAATGGTGTGGGGCGTGTGCAGCTGGAATGACATGGGACCCCTGAGAGGTCGAGATACGACTCTGACAGGTGACACGTACACAAGCATCCTATCTGATCACCTGCATCCATTCATGTCCATCGTTCATTTCGACGGACTTGGGTAATTGCAGCAGGACAATGCGACACTCTACACGACCAGAATTGCTACAGAGTGGCTCCTGGAACTCTCTTCTGAGTTTAAACGCTTCCACTGGCCACCAAACTCCCAAGACATGAATATTATTGAGCATATCTGGGATGGCTTGTAACGTGCTGTTTAGAAGAGGTCTCCACCCCTCGTACTCTTACTGATTTATGGACAGCCCTGCAGGATTCATAGTGTCAGTTTCCTCCAGCACTACTTCAGACATTAGTCTAGTCCATGTCATGTCGTGTTAAGGCACTTATACGTGTTCACGGATGCTCTACATGATATTAGGCAAGTGCATCACGTTGTTTGGCTGTTCAGTGTATATCTATATGCTACTTCAGATTATTTAATTTACATTTCACTGTGGAATTAAATTTCATTAAAGGAAGAGCTGTGTAGTGATATGTCCTTCAGTTTCAGATAATTATATTTTTGTCATTGCGATCCATAGTCTCACATCAAAAGTACACCGGCTCTAACGACTGCGCTGTGGACGGGACATTAAACTCTAATATTCCTTCCTTCCTTACATCTCATACGAGTAATCACATATTTAATATTTCGTGAGTATGTCAGCTAGGCGATGATTAAAACGTAGCACATCAAAGACACTGAATATAAAATATGGAGCTCATATTGAAGGTAGAGCGAGCAATAAATTGATCTAAACTGGAACTGGCGGAGGGAGAGAACCGTTGAGGGAATACCGCGCTAGACGTCAGCGTAGGACACACACGTCTTCAGTCCGTTGAGCGTCTGAAGGTAGCTATACGTCCCATACTGTTCAGGCTGTCCATGCCCCTGAAATAAGCTCGGCTCGGCCTTTAACGGAAGAGATTACTTTCACCTGCTAGCTACAGGGTGTTTCAAAAATGACCGGTATATTTGAAACGGCAATAAAAACTAAACGAGCAGCGATAGAAAAACACCGTTTGTTGCAATATGCTTGGGACAACAGTACATTTTCAGACAGACAAACTTTCGAAATTACAGTAGTTACAATTTTCAACAACAGATGGCGCTGCGGTCTGGGAAACTCTATAGTACGATATTTTCCACATATCCACCATGCGTAGCAATAATATGGCGTAGTCTCTGAATGAAATTACCCGAAACCTTTGACAACGTGTCTGGCGGAATGGCTTCACATGCAGATGAGATGTACTGCTTCAGCTGTTCAATTGTTTCTGGATTCTGGCGGTACACCTGGTCTTTCAAGTGTCCCCACAGAAAGAAGTCACAGGGGTTCATGTCTGGCGAATAGGGAGGCCAATCCACGCCGCCTCCTGTATGTTTCGGATAGCCCAAAGCAATCAAACGATCATCGAAACATTCATTCAGGAAATTAAAGACGTCGGCCGTGCGATGTGGCCGGGCACCATCTTGCATAAACCACGAGGTGTTCGCAGTGTCGTCTAAGGCAGGTTGTACCGCCACAAATTCACGAAGAATGTCCAGATAGCGTGATGCAGTAATCGTTTCGGATCTGAAAAATGGGCCAATGATTCCTTTGTAAGAAATGGCGGCCCAGACGAGTACTTTTTGAGGTTGCAGGGACGATGGGACTGCAACATGGGGCTTTTCGGTTCCCCATATGCGCCAGTTCTGTTTATTGACGAAGCCGTCCAGGTAAAAATAAGCTTCGTCAGTAAACCAAATGCTGCCCACATGCATATCGCCGTCATCAATCCTGTGCACTATATCGTTAGCGAATGTCTCTCGTGCAGCAATGGTAGCGGCGCTGAGGGGTTGCCGCATTTGAATTTTGTATGGATAGAGGTGTAAACTCTGGCGCATGAGACGATACGTGGACGTTGGCGTCATTTGGACCGCAGCTGCAACACGGCGAACGGAAACCCGAGGCCACTGTTGGATCACCTGCTGCACTAGCTGCGCGTTGCCCTCTGTGGTTGCCGTACGCGGTCGCCCTACCTTTCCAGCACGTTCATCCGTCACGTTCCCAGTCCGTTGAAATTTTTCAAACAGATCCTTTATTGTATCGCTTGCGGTCCTTTGGTTACATTAAACCTCCGTCGAAAACTTCGTCTCGTTGCAACAACACTGTGTTCTAGGCGGCGGAATTCCAACACCAGAAAAATCCTCTGTTCGAAGGAATAAACCATATTGTCTACAGCACACTTGCACGTTGTGAACAGCACACGCTTACAGCAGAAAGACGACGTACAGAATGGCGCACCCACAGACTGCGTTGTCTTCTATATCTTTCACATCACTGTTGTTGAAAATTGTAACTACTGTAATTTCGAAAGTTTGTCTGTCTGAAAATGTACTGTTGTCCCAAGCATATTGCAACAAACGGTGTATTTATATCGCTGTTCGTTTAGTTTTTATTGCCGTTTCAAATATACCGGTCATTTTTGAAACACCCTGTACATACTCGGCGCCTATGGCAGCAGTGGCTTTTGTAAACCTATCACATCTAATATTGACATCTTGGGCTCCACAATAGATTCTTGGTAATATTTATAAGAGACTACCACAGCTGTAGCGATACACTTTTATTATGTTACGACTGATTTCGTTCGAAACCACGTATCGGGTTACATTGACAACAACCTTAATTAGAAATCCACACAAAGTTGTGCTAATATTACGATTTAAGAAGTCCAGTTATCTTATGCAACGTTAAGGGCAAATTCTGCAACATTATAATCCCGAGAGATTCAGGCATCTTGATATGCTATGTACCCTGCATCGTGATGTCTGTAGTGTCAAACTTTTTGACAGCCGACAGAAATTCATTGGGCTTCCTAGTGCCGACAGCGAACTTTCAATCAATTCGCTTGCGGTTTTGCAGTTTACAGTTATTTTTTGAGTCAGTTGAGGTTAAGAGTTGCAAGATGGGAATAAAAAAGACGATGACTAAAGGCAAGAAACGTAATGAAAGTACATCAATTAACGATTTGGATGAAGAGTCATTGGCAAGAACCTATGAAGGAAGTAGCACCGTGAGTTAGTTATTTAGATAGTTACATGTTCCATAGATCATTTGAAAGATAATGTTATGGAAATGATGTGAAATGAGTCAGTTTACAGATATGCACACATGATTGGTGTTAACGTTACTGAACACATTATCATTTTATTCCCACTTACGCAGCGACTCTTAAAAACAATATTTGTTTCTTACAGGTTACGTTTTTTAAGTAGAAACTCGCCAGTGAAATAGGAGTTGTCCAGAAGAAATGATTTTCAATTAGATTTAAAATTTGCTTCGCTACCTGTCAGAATTTATGTTATTGGGCAATTGATCAAAACTTTCAATTGCTGCATATTGAATTGCTCTCTGAGCCACTGGCAGCTACAGCAATGGGTAATAAAGGTCATTTTTCCTTCTAGTATTATAGGCATGTACTTTTCTGATCAAATTGTAATGGATTATTTATGGTGAATCTAATTATTGAAAATATGTACTATAACGGCGCAGTTAAGATGCCTAGCTCCTTCAAAATGTATCTACATTACGTCCGTGGCTGAACGCCACATATTACAAAACATCTGTCGATAAAATTCCTACGTCAAGTTCGCAAATTTTCCTCACTGACTACCGGTTTCGGCTCATTACCGAGCCATCTTCAGATCTAGGACACTTTTCTATAATCTCCCTTCGCCTGACTGGCTCAAGATCTGAAGATTGCTCGGCAGTGAGCCGAAACCGATACCCAGCAATGATCTTGACGTAGGTTTTTATCCACACATGATTCAAATCAAAAGATCGCATGCCTCCCCCTACTGATAGTGTCAAAGAATAATCACATATTATTCTTACTGCTCGATCCTTTGCAATAAATTATTTCTTCCTAATTGATGCATTACTCCAGAAAATTATTCCGTACGATATTGATGAGTGGAAAATGTAAATATCTCAGGAGGTCGATATGAGGAGGTCGATACCTTTGTTTCAAAGATTGGCACTTATATGAAGAGAAAAAGAAAGCGAACTTAACTGTTTGGAAAGCTCGGTAATGTGCTTCGTTCAGTTCAAGTTTTCGGCAGTATGTACACGCAAAAATTTGATACATTCTACCCTACTACTCCTGCTAACGCACTACATCAATTGTTGATATGATTCTGTCATACAAAACTGAATAGAGTGTGCTTTATTGAAATGTAGGGAAAGATCATTTTCAGAGAACCACGTAATAATTCTTTGGAAAATATCATTTACTACCTCTTCTGTTAAAAGTAACTCTCATAATTAGTAACTGCGCGTGAATTACATGAAATGGTAATAGTGATATGTAATGTTTCAACCAAATATACTATGTTAGTTGAATATATTGAAATTAGGTTGAACTGTAAACTATACTCAGCAAAAAGTATGACGAACAGCACAGAAGAACAGTCACTAAATTGAAAATTGCGCTTTGATATTAGTCAAGAATGCGGTTGGGAATTTGAACTGTTAGGGCTGAAATGCTTGCGAAATAAACTGAGACTTATTTATATACTTCGCTCTTTCTGATGTAACCAATGTACACCATTCTCCGACAACTGATTATATAAATTAAATGAATAACGACTAAACGATATTTAAATCTGAACTGTATGGTACGTATTAAACCTATCTTTCTTCATCTGTATGTAGTTTCTACTATCCAGATAAATAAATTCCAGTTGCCTCAATAAAGTTTGTGACTGATCAGCATAAATCATTAAGCATTCTCAAGTTGCTACTTCCAGACTTTCCTGGAAGTCAAATGTCGAGGCGACTTGCGTGGTGGAGGGAGGAGAGAACAGATTTCTTTACGACATTCTTCCATCATCTTATGAAATTAATTTATATGTGCACAACGATATTTCAAATTTAGTTGTGCTAAAAAATAGGCAAACACTTACCAAATACAAGGGTATAGGTCTCGGTTCATAAGGCATCGTAAAGAAAATAAAGAAAGAGTTTGGTGATAGTTGGGTGATACTGCCTGCTGGGAGACGCCGAGACATTGTTCATTAGCTTAATTCATTGGGGCAGTTGACGTGTAGTGTCGGCTATTGTATGCTGATGGGCTTGGGTCTATTTGGGATAATGTGTGTAACAGCAATTTGCTCTCATATGTAAAATTTTAATAGCACGTTTGCTGTTCAATTACATTACGATTTACGTAAAGCATACTATACAAGCACGTTTGCTTGCTATCCAGTTTGCAGCCAACCTTTTGCTACTTTTTTGACGTCGTTGCATCACAGTGTAACTCTTGCTGTTAGTTTAATGAATGCATGGTGATTGTTCTTTCGGACATATCGGAAAGAAAAGTCCCTACACTTCCATTTAATTGATATACCTACTGGACAACGGATTCATCATTTCCAGTGCGGATGCACAAGTACGTCCTACCTCCCACGTGAATCGCAGAGTATAGAGCATGGAGGAAATTGACGGGGACTGCGAATAGATGGCGCTCAGTGAAAGTGTGGGTCAGCTGTGATGTGAGCCAAGATAGTCCGTGTAGATACGATAACACTGTATCCCGGGGAGTGTAGTGGTTCGTTGTATGACAAAGTTCCTACCACCCAGCATTACATTGTTCCCAGATTTATTCAAGATGCTGGGTCCAAGATGGAAGCGATAGATGTGGCAACATCGAAATGACATCGTGGTGGGAAGTCCAAATTCTGGCAGGAAAATAGGTTAATTGGGCTATCTCCACTAACTTAACCCCCAACCCCTCGCCAAGAAAATGGCGGGAAGGAGAGGTCACTTGGGCTACCTCCACTAACCTAAGAAAATGTCGGGAAAACTTTGGTGGAAAAAATGGCAGGAAAATAAGTCAATTGTATACCTTCATTAACCTAAGACATCCAACAAATACCTCTTCCTTGAAATTGGAGGGACAAAGACTCACTCTGTGCTGGGCTGCTGGATAGGATGGACATAAGTCTTTATTTTGCATACATTGTTTATTTAAACAATTTGAGCTGTCATTGGCAGTACCTCTACCCAGTGTGTTCACTATGAAGTCCAGAGTCCAACTTAATTAGTAGACAGTACCACCACCAGAGAGCGCTGTCGTCCCTGCCGCTCTCTTATGATGTAATCCAAGATGCTGCCAGGAGCAAAATTGCGGGAAAAGGACTCAGGCTGTGCTCAACTGCTGGAGAGGACGGAATGTACTTCATTTGTTTTGAGTGGGAAGTTGGAACAATTTCTTTAGGTATAGATTTCACATAGTTTCTTTATTACACTGATACAAAACACCCTCCCTGATGTCCTTGGGGTCGCAGTAAATAGCCTACAGACCTGCAAACTGCTCGTAAATTACAGAAATAATGCAGCACACTGATGCACAGACGCATTCACTACACATAAAATTGCCAGAATAATGCATGTATAAAGATCTGCAAACACGCTCACAATGCTTAAACAGCTGAAATAATGCAGTGCATAAATACTCATTGCATGTAAAAACATTTTCGAACTATCGTTAAGAAATTCGATGTCGACATATCAGTGATCTGTTTCCTACAGAGGTCCAAGGCACGCACGCCGGGGCGGCCTGCCATTGCCGGACCAGCCAGTCCCACATGTGAGATGCATGTGGGCATGCATGTGTTTACCTGACCACCGCGTGGTGTGCTGACGTGTCGCCTTTGTATCGGTGAGTCCAGCGCTTGCCATATTCCCAAGCGAGATGTTTTCCCAGCGACACATCCTCGCAAGTGTAGCTAAAGGTTGTCAATGTTACCTGACGTCTTTTTTATGTAAATGACACCCAAAACTTCCTCTTGACAAGTTATAGAAATCTTCTGCATTGCTTTCAGAAACTGTTTATGTAAATATCCCAGTATAACACCGGATGCTTCCTTCCTAACGATCATAACGAGACAGCTTGTCCATTACTCATCAACTCTTCCCAGAAATGGTAAAGTGCCTCAGAAATAGTTAATGATCGCTTTTGCTGTAGGAGCTTTCGTGATGTCTCAGCTTGTCTGTATGGGAATTCTTGTCCTGTTCAAAACAAGTGTCAGCTCATGTTATTAATGTCTGTGGCGACCTGACTTCGAACAAAAGCATGGCACAGCTAAAATATTGTCAATGTAATGCAGACGTCCTATGTCGATGTAGGTGACACGCAAACCTCCCTCTGGACCGACGCATACTGTAGCAGTCTTTTGCACTGCTTTCAGAAACTGTTTACGAAAATATCCCAGAATAACACAGGGTGCATTCTTCCTAACGATCCTAACAAGACAGCCCATCCATTACTTATCAACCGTTCCCAGAAATGGTAAAGTGCCGTAGAAATAGTTAAAGATCACCTTTGTTGTAGGAGCTTTCGTGATGTCTCGGCTTGTCTTGAAGAAAATTCTTGGCCTAAGCAGGACAGCCTGTTCAAAACATGGGTCAGCGCACATTATTAATGTCTGTGGCAACCTGTCTTCGTGGAACAAAAGCATGGCACAGCTAAAATATTGTCAATGTTATGCAGATGTCCCATGTCGATGTTGCTGATAGCCAAATCTCCCTCTGGACGGATGCATACTATAGGAATATTTTCTGAAAGCAATGCAAAAGATATGCATAACGTATCTAGAGAGAGATTTGGCTGTCATTTACAGAGACATGAGATGTCAGTATAAGACTGACAACCCTTTAGCTGCGTCTGTGAGGGTGGGTCCCTAAGAAAACATCTCACTGGGCAATTAGGCCGGCGCTGGCGTCTTGGACCTCTGAAGGGAACAGATCGTTGAAACGTCGGGGTAGAATTTCTTAATGCTAGTTTGAAAGTGTTTTTATATGCAATGAGTGTTTGTACTCTGCATTATTTCGGATGTTTAAGCGTTCTGAGAGTGTTTGCAGACCTTTGTATATGCATTATTCTGACAGTTTTACACGTAGTGAATCTGTCTGTACTCAGTGTACTGCATTATTTCGTGAATATGTCTGAAGGCTGGTCAATGCATCATTTCGACAGTTTACAATTAGTGTGGGTGTTTGCAGAGCAGTTTACATGCATTATTTTGATGATTCACGAGTTGTTTGTGTGTCTATACATCAGTGTACTTCATTATTTCTATAAATTACGCGTAGTTTGCAGGTCTGTAGGCTATTTATTGTGACTCCAAGCGTAATAAGGAAACTACATGAAACCCATCCCTAAATAAACTGTTCCATCTTCCCACTGAAAATAAATGAAGTACACTCCTTCCTTTCCAGCAGCTGGACACAGACTGAGTCCTTTCCCGCAATTTTTTCTCAGATTGCATCTTGGATTACGTCATGGGAAGGGAGAGGGTGAGAGGCAACAATGCCTTCTGGTGGCGGTACTGTGCACTAGGTCAGTTGGACTCAAATTGCTTAAATAAATAATGCTTGCAAAAAGAAGATGTACATGCATCCTATGCAGCAGCTGAGCACAGACTAAGTCCTTTTCTCACCAATTCCAAGAAACAGATGTTGGCTGGATGACTTAGGGTAATGCTGGTAGCCCAATTGACCTATTTTCTCGCCAATTTTTGCAGCCAAAATTTTCCTGCCCTTCTCTTGGGTTAGTGGAGGTAGCCCAAGCTACCTTTCTTCTCTCACCAAAATTTTCCCAATTTTCCCATCATTTTCTTGGGGAGGGAAGGGGTGGCGTTGGGGGGGGGGGGATGGTTGCGAGGGTATTTGGCTAGTGAAGATGGCCCAATCGGCCTATTTTCCCGCCAATATTTGAACTTCTCCCCCCCCATGACGTCATTGCGACATTGCTGCCAACTTGGATCAGTCATCTTGAATAAATTTGGCAACAATGCAACGTGGAGTAGTACGAATTTTGTCCCACTACTGTGGTTAACCCACATGCCTAGTAAGTAGAAGACACTGGGTTCAAATGCCAGTCTGGTACACATTTTCATTCGTCACCGCTGATTCTGTGCAATATACCAATGAAGATGACATCAGTAATCCCTTCCCTTTCTCTCTCGCCCATCCACTTACTGTTAACCGAAACTGTGACGAAAAATAATATGTGAGCAGAATCGGTCGCTTGCTCAAGAATATTTTTAAGAATAAGTGTTACACGAAGTCATTTCTAATCGGAAACAATTTTTCTGTCCATATACAATGGTCGCCTTCTCTGCGATGTGTGAAAGTTGTATCTCCAGTTTATTTGTCGAATGTAGCTAACGATGAAGATCGTGTATATAGTGTGTAGTATTGTTAGTGTTGTATGATGATGAGGGAAGCGAGTGTGTGAAATCCATTGCCAACACACAGCCGACTCCTCTCGAATAGCACTAACAAGGGAACATCACCAACTCGACCTCCAGATCTTAGGGACAAGAAAGCACACTTGCAAGGTATCATCCCCAGCAATCAGTCCCGCGCGAAAATTTTGGCCATAATTATGATAGTGCGTAGTTATGGCCTTCTGAAAGGACAGTTTTAAACTTTCGCCCACACTGTTTGTTTGTCACTGGCTCCGCCGCATCGCAGCCGCCTAATGCCCAAGCGCGAAGTATTCTACAGCTCATTAAGAGTTTTGAAACACTGTTCTGACAGTAGTAACATGCTTTGTTCACTGTGTTAAAGTGCGATGTTTCTGACCTGTAGCTTGTGCCAGAGATCTCATTGCTTTGAACATTTCTATGTTGCGATACACAAATCGAGTGTAAATAAATGAAATCAATCGGTGTTTTAAGAAAGAAGTAGCGTAGCGTTACTTCATTTTTAACATCTCTGTTATACATTATTTTCTTTGGATTTTAAAGCTGGTTCTCTTAAAGTGAAGTACATTTGCGGGAAATGCGCTGGTCTTCAATGTGATTAGCGTTATTAAATTGTAAATCGAAAATCGTTAACTCCATTTCATAATTGAAGGGGTCGGAGAGATGTAGTCATAAGCCACATCGAACTAGTTTTGAGATACAGCGAGTTTAAAGTTCCACGGAGATCTGAAAATGTTTAATACAAAATAGAAACTTTATTTCTACTGCAAACACTTCCTTAATACTTGCGAAGCATGTTGTTAAATAGTCAACTCTCTGCATGCTATAAAAAATAAGCTGTAGTTAACGGTGGCTAATGACTATATCTCCCAAAAATTGTTTAAAACATAAACTATGAATTTGTAAAGATTTATTTTAACTACTCTTACACGGCAAGTAGAATATATAATTTTTACCCATTAATATATACATATCAGGTATCTGAGCTGTATAAATTACTTTTTCATTGATACAGTTACATCAAGGAAGTTCCTCTACCTCATCATTGTATACGTTATTTGCAGTATATGACCGAAAGAAATCTTGATTTGCTGCAGGTATGTGTGGCATAAGAGACAGTACATCATCAGTTTTTTTCGGGTTAATTGGTAGTGACTTTCTGTACTTCATTGGCAGCTGATATGAATTTGGTTCGACTAGCTTTCCTTTCTTTTTGACACGAATATCCACTGACTCCACTGACATGAAAGCTCCTATGTCTGAATAAGAGTGCTTTACACTTAGCTTGAAGGGATTTTCAGACTCAAACTTAAATTGAGTAGCTTCACTGAAATGGTGGGGATCTCCAGACGTGGATTCTGTACGTTTTGAGGCTAATGTCTTCAGGCTTTTTCAAACTTACGAAGTCTTCTCTTTCCATTTTAGTTACAATGAAATGTTTTGGACTCCCAGATTTTATTATTTCTGCCCATTCATCTGGAGTGTACACTATTGGACCTCTGTTTCTTGCATACCGTTCAATGCGACCAAAATCACAATCGCAAAGTAGCATGGTGTGACCTACCACAGGGAAGTAATGCTGGACAGAATCAAATCTTTTGGTAGCAACAAGGGACCTCTCCAAAGCAATAATAGTCCAATTCTTTGCCTGACCCTTGCAGTTGTCTGTGATTATGTGGAGATGTTTTGTCTGAGGATTAGTTATCTCCAAGTACTTCAATAAGCAGCTCCCAACCTCGTCTGAACCCCGTCCTCCATCTTTCTCGCTCCACAGAAACATATAACCCTTATTTGAAACACAGTCATGGATACCATAGTTGTATGTCCATATTTTCCTCTTGTAAAATGATGGACCAACTGTTAGTTTAGGTGTGGCGGAACGTTTGCTACATATCCATTGCTATCACATGATGCTCTTTCGAATTTTCTTTAGCCAGAGCAATTAAAGACGCAATCATATTTTGTCCTCTGTCAGCCTTTTTGAGATGCAGTTCATATTGTTGTTTCTTTTCTGTGACTTCTTCTGCACATAATTCTGGGTTATTTATTGCAATTAGAAATCCATCACATTTTGAACAGGTGTCACTTTTTGGTAGTTTGAAGCCTATGTTAAATTCAGATACGAAAATTTCTCTGAATTTACTTTCAGATACTGCAGGAACCTGCTTTTCCTTGCAGTATTCTGAACATTTATCTCGAAATAAGGACGCAGTTGTGAGATAACAATCCAAATACACTTTATTGGGGTTCTGTTGCCTACTGTAATGATTGTTATATTTCGGTATGGCCTTGAGAAATTCTCTAACACTTTGTACAGCTTCGTCTTGAAATTTATGTGGATAGTTTCCATGTTTTCCTGAAAGAAAAAAAAAGATGAGCTTATATCCTCTTCCTAATAGAAATATTTGTATAGTACTCAGTTTGAGTACATCCCTAACTTACAGCACAGAGTAACATACAAACCTCTTCCATTTTCTTTTGGCACTGCAAACCCCTGCTTCATTTGATGTTGCAAATTCCTCACTCTTCGTGCATGTATCTGTAAGCCATGAACCCTTAGGAAAGCTTCCTTGCAGATCATGACTTCTATTCCGCATACCCTCACATTATAAGAAAATGAAACATCCCTGGATGATATTTTCTTGGAAGTCTTTTTTGGATAGCTTTGAAAGAAATTATGACAAATATAACAAAATGAAATAAATATACAAAATATTAAACCATTTTTATTTAAATAGTGAACAAACCTCCGCTTTTTCGGTTCCATTTTCATACAGCTCATCAGGTAAGTATTCTGGGCATTAAAGTTTCCTATGTCCCAAAATGAATGAAAAATGTTTTCTTCCTCTCCAAGCAGTTTTGTGAAGCATTTATTTAAACAAGTACAGGGACTTCCTATAGTAGCAGCCTGAACAGTCTTGTGGGTTTTTAAAGACTTAAACTGCTGGCCAGCATTTCGTCGACGTTTTGCTTTATTTTTCTACCAATGATCAATATTTCGCTTCCTTTTCCGTGAAGGCTTTGGTTTTTCGGGTGATTCTTCATTTATTCTACTTATTTCAAGCTATAATATGAAGAGCAAAATAGTGTAAGAATTTGCGTGAGATATAGTCATAAGCCACACAAAACATTAAATTTCGATAAAATCACATTAATGAGAAAATATTTTTTACACATCTTTTGCCTTTGAAGCTACATTATTGCACCATTAAGCAGTAATATAAAAGTGCCCATCAAGTTTCATCACTAACACACAGGATGGCTGTCAAATGCGTTGGAAATGTTGAGAGAAACAAAGTCACAAGCCACAGGAAATTAATCACCAGAAATAAACCTTTTTATATACTTACCAAAACATCATCTGAGCTGGAACTGCTGGTCGATGTATGCCAAGATTCATCACTGTCAGGATCCAAAGGGTCAAGCTCTGCACTTCCACTACTGTCTGTGTCAAATATGCGCTGAAGACCCGAAGACGCTTCAGACGTTCCTGACCTACCTGCCAATTTGCCATGGCTTGTGACTATGTATCTTCTGAAACTACCATCAGATGGCACAGCATAGAACTACACTCCATCATAGCCTGCCATCTGTTGCAGTAACATGGAACTTTTTCAACACATTGTGAAGAAGACATTGTTAAGAAATTTTCGTGAAAGTTGTGGCTTATGACTATATCTCTCCGAGTCCTTCAATTATTTCTCAGTTACTTAAGTTTATTTTGATTTCGATGAACATATATGTTGTGGACTGGCAAGACAGCCAATCCACAGTGACGGGTAGCCGAAAGGCACGCGTTTAATCTCACGCAGACTGGCGTGAGGTCTGGAACAGGACAATGTCTTGAGAATTGCAAATAAAGTACGTAGATGATGTAATACTTAACTTTAATCCATAATTGGTGTACATCGCTCTTGACGGTACATTAATAACAATCGCAATATAAACTGGTAATGGCGCCTTGCTAGGTTGTAGCAAATGACGTAGCTGAAGGCTATGCCAACTATCGTCTCGGCAAATGAGAGCGTATTTGTCAGTGACCCTTTCCTAGCAAAGTCGACTGTACAACTGGGGCGAGTGCTAGGACGTCTCTCTAGACCTGCCGTGTGGCGGCGCTCGGTCTGCAATCACTGACAGAGGCGACACACGGGTCCGACGTATACTACCGGACCGTGGCCGATTTAAAGGCTACCACCTAGCAAGTGTGGTGTCTGGCGGTGACCCCACAATATATATCTGCAGAACAGTTGTGCTGGTGTAAGCTGTCGCCAACACACTGGCCAGTAAAGATGAAGCATGGATATAGATAAAAGGCGCTCGAGCAAGTGCGCCTATCACGAGTGAGGCCAGAGACACACCACAAGCAACGTGCCGCCAACGCCCTCTCGACAGCACGTATTTAGGCCGCCGCCAATGACCGGAGGGCCTCACTCAAACGCTCGGCCTCGACAAACTGACTCACTCATTGAGTTTCGCGTCTGTCAGAACATTCACAGAGTGGGCTCAGTTAATGTTGCAGGCCACAGCAGTGCATAGTGTCCAGATTAGTGACTATAGCGAGACTGAAGTTTGTAATAGCAAGATTACCGATATGTCTGCAAGAGGACTGTTGCTGAGGAGCTTGTACCACAACACATGGACTGCATTCAAGATAAGTTCCAGTTCCTGTAAATAAAGAACCGTATTAATTCATCTGCGTATTTCTGTTGTATAAGGAGAATAAGAAGTCAGCCTCATTCTGCCAACGGCCTTGTCAAAGAGGGCAGAGGATTGGATAGAGGTTCAGGGCACTCTCTCGTCCTAGGGGTGGCAAATTGATCCTAAAGGCGGAAGAATCAGCAATGATCAACGACATGAGGATGCAGAAGGCAATGGAAACCACTGCATTAAAGACACGTAACGTGTATCCACAGGACATGTGGCCTGTAATTGAAGACGTGTCATGATGATCTCTCCATTGGCAAAAGATTCCGGAATAGTCCCCCATTCGGAACTCTGGGAGGGGACTGCCAAGGGGGAGGTTACCATGAGAAAAAGATTGAATAATCAACGAAAGGATAACGTTCTACGAGTCGGGGCGTGGAATGTCAGAAGCTTCAACTGGTAGGGAAACTAGAAAATCTGAAAATGGAAATGCAAAGGCTCAATCTAGATATAGTAGGGGTCAGTGAAGTGAAGTGGAAGGAAGACAAGGATTTCTGGTCAGATGAGTATCGGGTAATATGAACAGCAGCAGAAAATGGTATAACAGGTGTAGGATTCGTTATGAATAGGAAGGTAGGGCAGAGGGTGTGTTACTGTGAACAGTTCAGTGACCCGGTTGTTCTAATCAGAATCGACAGCAGACCAACACCGACAACGATAGTTCAGGTATACATGCCGACGTCGCAAGCTGAAGATGAACAGATAGAGAAAGTGTATGAGGAAATTGAAAGGGTAATGCAGTATGTAATGGGGGACGAAAATCTAATAGTCATGGGCGACTGGAATGCAGTTGTAGGTGAAGGAGTAGAAGAAAAGGTTACAGGAGAATATGGGCTTGGGACGAGGAATGAAAGAGGAGAAAGACTAATTGAGTTCTGTAACAAGTTTCAGCTAGTAATAGCGAATACCCTGTTCAAGAATCACAAGAGGAGGAGGTATACTTGGAAAAGGCCGGGAGATACGGAAAGATTTCAATTAGATTACATCATGGTCAGACAGAGATTCTGAAATCAGATACTAGATTGCAGATACAGACTCAGATCACAATATAGTAGTGATGAAGAGTAGGCTGAAGTTCAAGACATTAGTCAAGAAGAATCAATACGCAAAGAAGTGGGATTCGGAAGTACTAAGGAATGACGAGATACGTTTGCAGTTCTCTAACGCTATAGATACAGCAATAAGGAATAGCGCAGTGGGCAGTACAGTTGAAGAGGAATGGACATCTCTTAAAAGGGCCATCACAGAAGTTGGGAAGGAAAACATAGGTACAAAGAAGATAGCTGCGAAGAAACCATGGGTAACAGAAGAAATACTTCAGTTGATTGACGAAAAGAGGAAGTACAAACATGTTCCGGGAAAATCAGGAATACAGAAATACAAGTCGCTGAGGAATGAAATAAATAGGAAGTGCAGGGAAGCTAAGACGAAATGGCTGCAGGAAAAATGTGAAGCCATCGAAAAAGATATGATTGTCGGAAGGACAGACTCAGCATACAGGAAAGTCAAAACAACATTTGGTGACATTAAAAGCAACGATGGTAACATTAAGAGTGCAACGGGAATTCCACTGTTAAATGCAGAGGAGAGAGCAGACAGGTGGAAAGAATACACTGAAAGCCTCTATGAGGGTGAAGATTTGTCTGATGTGATAGAAGAAGAAACAGGAGTCGATTTAGAAGAGATAGGGGATCCAGTATTAGAATCGGAATTTAAAAGAGCTTTGGAGGACTTACGGTCAAATAAGGCAGAAGGGATAGAAAACATTCCATCAGAATTTCTACAATCATTGGGGGAAGTGGCAACAAAACGGCTATTCACGTTGGTGTGTAGAATATATGAGTCTGGCGACATAGCATCTGACTTTCGGAAAAACATCATACACACAATTCCGAAGACGGTAAGAGCTGACAAGTGAGAGAATTATCGCACAATCAGCTTAACAGCTCATGCTGCTTACAAGATTAATATACAGAAGAATGGAAAAGAAAATTGAGAATGCGCTAGGTGACCATCAGTTTGGCTTTAGGAAAAGTAAAGGGACGAGAGAGGCAATTCTGACGTTACGGCTAATAATGGAAGCAAGGCTAAAGAAAAATCAAGACACTTTCATAGGATTTGTCGACCTGGAAAAAGCGTTCGACAATATAAAATGGTGCAAGCTGTTCGAGATTCTGAAAAAAGTAGGGGTAAGCTATAGGGAGAGGCGGGTCATATACAATATGTACAACAACCGAGAGGGAATAATAAGAGTGGACGATCAAGAACGAAGTGCTCGTATTAAGAAGGGTGTAAGACAAGGCTGTAGCCTTTCGCCCCTACTCTTCAATCTGTACGCCGAGGAAGCAATGATGGAAATAAAAGAAAGGTCCAGGAGTGGAATTAAAATACAAGATGAAAGGATATCAATGATACGATTCGCTGATGACATTGCTATCCTGAGTGAAAGTGAAAAAGAATTAAATGATCTGCTCAACGGAATGAACAGTCTAACGAGTTCACAGTATGGTTTGAGAGTAAATCGGAGAGAGGAAGGTAATGAGAAGTAGTAGAAATGAGAACAGCGAGAAACTTAACATCAAGATTGATGGTCACGAAGTCAATGAAGTTAAGGAATTCTGCTACCTAGGCAGTAAAATAACCAATGACGGACGGAGCAAGGAGGACATCAAAAGCAGACTCGATATGGCATAAAAGGCATTTCTGGCCAAGAGAAGTCTACTAATATCAAATACCGGCCTTAATTTGAGGAAGAAATTTCTGAGGATGTACGTCTGGAGTACAGCATTGTATGGTAGTGAAACATGGACTGTGGGAAAATCGGAACAGAAGAGAATCGAAGTTGAGATGTGGTGCTATAGACGAATGTTGAAAATTAGGTGGACTGATAAGGTAAGGAATGAGGAGGTTCTACGCAGAATCGGAGAGGAAAGGAATATGTGGAAAACACTGATAAGGAGAAGGGACAGGATGATAGGACATCTGCTAAGACATGAGGGAATGACTTCCATTGTACTAGAGGGAGCTGTAGAGGGCAAAAACTGTAGAGGAAGACAGAGATTGGAATACGTCAAGCAAATAATTGAGGACGTAGGTTGCAAGTGCTACTCTGAGATGAAGAGGTTAGCACAGGAAAGGAATTCGTGGCGGGCCGGATCAAACCAGTCAGTAGACTGATGACCAAAAAGAAAAGAGAATAGCGGCCGCCACTCCTCCTCCCACGCCTTCAGCACCCTGCTAATAAAAGGGCTCCAGTTGTCATTCCGCTGTACGGTACTTTGGGCTCTGCCATAGGCGACTTCCGTGAGGGGGAACAAGTGACCAACAAACGGTACTCGCGAAGTTTAAATGCTGTACATCCACAAGGTCATAATTGCGTACTGTCAGAATTATACGACAAAATTTTGCGCGGAATCTATGGCTAAGGCTTTATCTTGCAATAGTTCTTTCTTCTCCTTAACATATGAGGGTGAATTGGTGGCGTATCCTTGTAAGAGTGTATTCCAGCTAAGGGTCTCCGCGCGACTGACGGATCGTCATCGGCAGTGTCACATGCGTTCATTCATTGAATATTCAAATCTGGAATTGAACCAGGAATACTGGCACAAAATCTGGCGAGCAAGAACGTTATGTCACTCCCCATGTGGCTAAATATTGGCCGCGAAAATTTCTTCCACCACAAGGATTCGAAATTATTATGTGCGTTGGCGAATTTGGTTACGGAGCAAAATACACTCCTGGAAATTGAAATAAGAACACCGTGAATTCATTGTCCCAGGAAGGGGAAACTTTATTGACACATTCCTAGGGTCAGATACATCACATGATCACACTGACAGAACCACAGGCACATAGACACAGGCAACAGAGCATGCACAATGTCGGCACTAGTACAGTGTATATCCACCTTTCGCAGCAATGCAGGCTGCTATTCTCCCATGGAGACGATCGTAGAGATGCTGGATGTAGTCCTGTGGAACGGCTTGCCATGCCATTTCCACCTGGCGCCTCAGTTGGACCGGCGTTCGTGCTGGACGTGCAGACCGCGTGAGACGACGCTTCATCCAGTCCCAAACATGCTCAATGGGAGACAGATCCGGAGATCTTGCTGGCCAGGGTAGTTGACGTACACCTTCTAGAGCACGTTGGGTGGCACGGGATACATGCGGACGTGCATTGTCCTGTTGGAACAGCAAGTTCCCTTGCCGGTCTAGGAATGGTAGAACGATGGGTTCGATGACGGTTTGGATGTACCGTGCACTATTCAGTGTCCCCTCGACGATCACCAGTGGTGTACGGCCAGTGTAGGAGATCGCTCCCCACACCATGATGCCGGGTGTTGGCCCTGTGTGCCTCAGTCGTATGCAGTCCTGATTGTGGCGCTCACCTGCACGGCGCCAAACACGCATACGACCATCATTGGCACCAAGGCAGAAGCGACTCTCATCGCTGAAGACGACACGTCTCCATTCGTCCCTCCATTCACGCCTGTCGCGACACCACTGGAGGCGGGCTGCACGATGTTGGGGCGTGAGCGGATGACGGCCCAACGGTGTGCGGGACCGTAGCCCAGCTTCATGGAGACGGTTGCGAATGGTCCTCGCCGATACCCCAGGAGCAACAGTGTCCCTAATTTGCTGGGAAGTGGCGGTGTGGTCCCCTACGGCGCTGCGCAGGATCCTACGGTCTTGGCGTGCATCCGTGCGTCGCTACGGTCCGGTCCCAGGTCGACGGGCACGTGCACCTTTCGCCGACCACTGGCGACAACATCGATGTACTGTGGAGACCTCACGCCCCACGTGTTGAGCAATTCGGCGGTACGTCCACCCGGCCTCCCGCATGCCCACTATACGCCCTCTCAAAGTCCGTCAACTGCACATACGGTTCACGTCCACGCTGTCGCGGCATGCTACCAGTGTTAAAGACTGCGATGGAGCTCCGTATGCCACGGCAAACTGGCTGACACTGACGGCGGCGGTGCACAAATGCTGCGCAGCTAGCGCCATTCGACGGCCAACACCGCGGTTCCTGGTGTGTCCGCTGTGCCGTGCGTGCGATCATTGCTTGTACAGCCCTCTCGCAGTGTCCGGAGCAAGTATGGTGGGTCTGACACACCGGTGTCAATATGTTCTTTTTTCCATTTCCAGGAGTGTATACAGCAAATTCACGTGAAAATCTTAACACATAAAATACTAAATTAATCAGATATTGTAAGACGTCGTGGTCTCCTGACCTTCATTGCTTACATATTCTGACCTCACAATCATATTCCGCACATCAAGACGCTTCATTTGAACCTGAACTCGATAAGATAAAGTCAATGTTGTATGAATTCATGTAAACGATATGCAAATAACAAGTTTGCACCGGGGTTGAAATACTCGAGGCTGGCGTACACACATACATCTCAGACACGACGGTCACAGGAGCTTTTAGCTCGAGAGAGGCAGACCACACACCGGGAGGCCGGTCCCTTTAGGGGACGAGTCAACCTGGGCTGCCCGTGGAGCAGACAGCGTGTGCCCGAGTGAAAGGGGAAACGACCCTGTATTCGGCTTAAAACCAAATTCCGCTACATTGTGTGGTAGCCTCCAACCTACGCATTCTCTACAGTTAGCACGCAGTTTCAGAGATTTTCACAGGGAGACAGCAAACGCCAAACGCCGATACTACAGATTTCCGGATATGTCGCCTTGAACGAAACGTCATTCTCCCGTTTTAGAAGAGCAATGCGGATTGACAGACGATATTTCTGACGCCTTGAGCTGAAGGAGTAATGGAAGAGACCGAAAGATATACCCCTTCATGTCTGGCGTGAAGAGGCGCCCTTCCGTTGTCGCTCTTGGAGTGAGAAACAAGTCTCTCCTCAGTTCTTCACTGGGAGAGCACCTCTGTCGAGAGCGAATCGAAGTGCGACTCTACATTGAGTCCTTGTGATTAAGCGGTGTTCACTGTGTTGGCCGACACACTTATTGTGCGGTGTGAACGGACAGAGTTATAGTTAAACGCCTGCGAGCGAATTTTTGAGTGGCATCGCGGTGGACTGGTTATCTGACCGGTGTACGACGCCAGTAGTTAGACTAGGGGCGAATAGGAATCCTTGACTTCATCAAGGCGTAGGGAGAGTTTGATTGGCAAAGGTCAATCCAGATAGAACGAGCGTTATCTTATTTGTCAGCAGCGAGCGGCGCAGACAGCAATCACTGCAGCTTACGGTATTATGCGCTACAGCTATTGCGAGCCCCATATTTCCTCCACAACAGTATACTTCACTGCATTTCACACGCGACAGCCTCGATCGTACCTAGCAACATTCTAAAGGATAATTATTCAAGTTGAGTAGGCGCGCCTCTCAGCCATTCTGCCAAGTCAATAACAATCTTAAACTTTGTATAGAAATTTCATTAGCGAATCCTATTCTTGAGAGATAACTTCACATTCCGAAAAGAACCAGGATATAACTTCTTCAATTCATAACTAAAAGTGCCATTGTGATTTCTCAGAATTTTAGGAAAATAAATAATAATTTTCGTTAGTTTCATGTTTTTCTTACACTAACTAGCACTACTCCAGTACCCAAGTATACCACTAGTTAAGCCGGCCGAAGTGGCCGTGCGGTTAAAGGCGCTGCAGTCTAGAACCGCAAGACCGCTATGGTCGCAGGTTCGAATCCTGCCTCGGGCATGGATGTTTGTGATGTCCTTAGGTTAGTTAGGTTTAACTAGTTCTAAGTTCTAGGGGACTAATGACCTCAGCAGTTGAGTCCCACAGTGCTCAGAGCCATTTTTTTATACCACTAGTTACGTAAGAAATTTTGTGAATTTTTGTGTCATTTCCTTACAGCAGACGACTCCAGAAGATATTTATTGCTGAAAGTTTTTCAGGCATTTCTCTTTAGAACGTTAGAAGCGTCTGTCTGACTTCTGTAGTACTGTGTGGGTGGAAATTGCATCTTGCAGGAGCCACAGGGTAAAGGGTACATCTCAGATTAATCCGTTACGCAGAATAACAGAATAGCAGATCAACCCCATCACCACAGAATATTTGTATGTCGTACAGCGATCCTCATATTAGTGTACGAGTACACATAAAGATGAGTGCTACTAACTCCTGCGCAATCGCTACGCATGATACGTCGTGTGTGTAGCCATCCGGCCCCCTTCCTTCTAGACGACTTTGGAATTTTCCTTGTACGCCGTATTAACTGCCGATTTTGGACCGGAAATCCGCTGCCTACGAAGCGGCACCTCACCCTCGCGTTTGGCCATCATTGGGCCGATCTGCTGCAAACGTCTGCTATTTCACATCGCGATTACTACTGGTAACTGTGCCTCTGACGCAAATATGCGCACAACCGGGCGAATCGAGAACGTGAAGGGATTCCGTGAACCCATCCTCAGCACGGCTACCTCTGAATTGTTACTCAAGCTAACACAGCTTATGACATATCGCAAAATAACGAGATAGAGTAAGGTACATTCAAAGCGTTGGAAACTTTATTCTGTCGAGGTGGATAAGCCATTCAAGGCTTTTACAGAAGAAGCGAGAGCTATTGATCTGCAGCAAAGGAGAGACAGGTGGTAGCTTTCATACTCGTAAAACCGTCCTCTCACGGGACGCGGAAACGATCATGGAGAAGTAACTGGTGACGTCACTGTGTGGAGTTCCATGTTCCACTACAGCGCAGAGGGTGAAACAAAGGATCTGGCAAGTTAGACTTTTGCCTCGTGGGCAGTGAGATGCGACATCGTCTTACGTCGCAAGCAGAAGATAGCAGCCGCCAAATTGTATGGCGTTAAACATCGTATTTGGTGGGTTTTCTTTTTTTCCCTCATAGAATATGTGTTACGAATATAAGCTATTTCACAGCATCAGGGCCACGCGGGGTTGCCGTGCGGTCTTGGGCACCTTGCCATGGTTCGCGCGGCTACCCCCCCCCCCCCCCCCACGCATTATCGAGTCCTCCCTCAGGCATGTGTGTGTGTGTGTTGTCCTTAGCGTAAGTTTAAGTAAGATTAAGTGGTGTGTAAGCCTAAGGACCGATGACCTTAGCAGTTTAGTCTCACAGGAACTTACCACAAATTTCCAATTTTACAGCATCAGGCAATTAAGAATCTCTCGATAAGCCGTTGTTTTAGCTACAATTTGTTACAAACAATAACAGCAAACTACATATCGGTGGGAAACAGCCTCCTGCAGTTGATCTTGTACTGACCTACAGATGTACACTGTTCCAGTATTAAGGCACAATGATGATATACCAGAAGTACATCTCTTTGGTACAATTGGCGTATTAGATGTCAAGTAATGGTATTCGTAGTGACAAACTTTAGTCAATGTATATGATAGGTGCACAGTCCTTAGCTATGTTGCAACTATAGTGCAGTTTAAGAGCGTTGTGAGGTGTGGATGCAAATGACTCAGGATCGCACCCACCTTCTTCTAACGGTTTTTTGCCGAGCGAGGTGGCGCAGTGCTTAGCACACTGGACTCGCATTCGGGAGGACGACGGTTCAATCCCGTCTCCAGCCATCCTGATTTAGGTTTTCCGTGATTTCCCTAAATCGTTTCAGGCAAATGCCGGGATGGTTCCTTTGAAAGGGCACGGCCGATTTCCTTCCCCATCCTTCCCTAACCCGAGCTTGCGCTCCGTCTCTAATGACCTCGTTGTCGACGGGACGTTAAACAACACTAACCTAACCTAACGGTTTTTTCCACCATTTGTTTCTAAAAGATTATGCGTGTTTTTTTATTCATTTAGTAGAAATATAATCTCAAAAGTAGACCGAGCGAGGTGGTGCAGTGGTTATCAAACTTGTCTCGCATTTGGGACGACGATGTTTCAAACCCGGCCGCCATACTGATTTAGTTTTCCCGTGATTTCATGGCCGACTTCCTGTCCCATCCTTCCCTAATCCGATGGGACCCATGACCTCGCCGTTGGGTCCCCTCTCCCAAACCAACCAACCAATCAAAAGTCGATGTTACTCATTGCAAATAATGTATTTGATTCAGCTCTTGTCCCAAAGGTCAACGACTGGAATGTTTCCCTAGTGGCCAGAAATCTTAAGTGAGTGTCAGCCTATGTCAGCAAGTAAACACAAGTCGCACACAGGCAGCTTTTGTCATTATTGATTGGTGACTCCATGGAGTGCTGTGTGCACAACGACCATATATCTTGAAGTAAAAGGAAGGTCAGTGTTGGCCATCTCGGTGTTTATGGACTGGCTCGTGTGTGTATCTTAACGATAAATATGTTTTTCGGTAATGGTGAGCAGCTTCGAAAAAAATTTCCTCTTACATTCGAATGAAATTACGAGAAGAATCTCGATCTCGAAATCTATGTGGCGAAGTACGTTATTTTAGATTATTGGCAGTGAAAGTAACATCGAGAATATGGATATTATGAATACACTAACTGAAATCAGACACTATACTTTTAGCTATTGGAACATCCCCTTAGAAAAATTATGAATTACTGTGCTAGTAAACTTCTACGTTATTTGATACAAAGAGCTGAGTAAAACTGTGCGTACTCAGACATTGATCTGGTTGTGTTGCTTGAGGTTTTCCCCACGGACATGTTGTATATATGGTTCTCGGGTGAGACGTCGGATGTCATAGTGAAAACACAAGAGTTGCTAAGAGACTACGTACACAGGCGCCCGTACCTACCAGGCTATACGGATTGACCAAAATTCACAAGGATAATGTGCCACTGCGGCCTATTGTGAGTAATATCGGGGCACCAACGTATAATCTCGCGAAACATCTGGCAGCGCACCTGAGCCCTTTAGTAGGAAAGTGTGAGCATCATATCCGTAACTCACAAGACTTTATTCGTCGGCTCAAGAACTTACGACTCGCACCATCAGATATACTCGTGAGTTTTCACGTAGTCTCACTTTTTACTCGAGTACCATTGCAAGAATCGTTGTTGCTCATTAGCGAGAGGTTGGATGGGGAACTTTTAGACTTATTCCAACATGTGCTCACCTCGACGTACTTTTTATTTAATGGACAATACTTTGAACAGACTGACGGCGTCGCAATGGGTAGTCCCCTGTCTCCCATTGTGGCTAATCTTTTCATGGAAGACTTCGAGGAGAGAGCGCTCCAGACGTCGGATTTGAAACATATGTGTTTTTGGCGATATGTGGACGACACCTTTGTTATCTGGCCTCACGGCATTGCATCGCTGAATGTTTTTCTTGAGCATCTTACCTCGCTTCGTCCCAACATCAAGTTCACTATGGAGATGGAGAAAAACGGCGAACTTATATTCCTGGACGTGTTGGTACGGAGAAAAGAAGATGGAACATTAGGTCACGCAGTGTACCGTAAACCAATATACACGGACTTACATCCGAAGCGGGTTACCCAACGTGAGGAAGTGGAAGAAGGCAAGGAACAAAGGGGAATGATCATCTTGCCATACATCGGCGGTGTCTCTTTAAAAATAGGAAGATTATTGAAGAAGCATAAAGTTAAATGTGTCTTACGTCCGCCGGCAAAACTCAGAGCTCTCTTGGGCTCATCTAAGGACAGCCTTGGCCTAAGAAGACCCGGTGTTTACGAGATTCCTTGTAGCTGCGGCATGTCGTACATCGGACAAACTTCTCGCACTGTAGGAGAGAGATGTACTGAACACCGACGCTACACTCGTCTGGAGCAGCCAGTGGCCGAGCATTGTCTCAGTACAGGCCATTCTATGAATTATCAACATACCAAAATTCTCGCATCGACGAGTTCGTACTGGGACAGTGTTATTAAGGAAGCAGTGGAAATACGTAGCTCGACGAATCTTGTAAACAGAGACACGGGCTTTCAGCTTAGTACAGCTTGGGATCCGGCACTGGCCATATTGAAGTCGCTTCGAGCAGTGAGGAGTACTATTGGTCATAAGACGGATGACGACTCACCAGCAACATAAATATTCTGCTGACAACAGGAGGATAATCAAGGCGCCTACACGGAGGCGCATTTTTGCTTGCGGCTTCCGACAGAGGTCGCTGGTGCGGCCGATGGCAGCGCAGAGCAGCAGCGGCAGCCTCCGCGCGTGCCCCGAAGTCTTTGGTTCATCATCCTGTAGGTGGCGTTGCTGTCCTTCCAGCTATCGGTTGATATCGTCGCTATTGGCCATATAATTTGGCGCCTCCATGCATGCGCACTTCGTGCCTAAGACTAGCATAAATAGGGGGCTCTGGCCCTGCCTTAGCCCCCATCTCCGGCGGTACTCCGCAAGGTTACCGCCCTTCGATTGTGCCATTCCAGCACTAATCGAAGTGCTAGGTTTTTCAGGTGCCAGCCAGCCAGCCAGCCAGCCGAGCAGAGCCGCAGCGATCCAGCAGCAGCAGCAGGAGCAGCAGCGGTCCCGGTCCCGGTCCCGGCCAGCAGCGGCGGTCCAGCCGGCAGCAGCCAGCCAGTCCTCCTGCAGCAGCAGCAGCAGCGCTCCCGCCAGCCAGCCAGCCAGCCAGCAGCAGCAGCAGCAGCCCCGGCCCCGTCCGCAGCAGCAGCAGCAGCAGCAGCTGCGGCGTTCCTGCCACCCGCCGTCGCCGTCGGCGTCGCCGTCGCCGTTCCACCCTGGTCTTCGTCCGTCTTCGTCTTCCTCCGTCTCCGTCTTTGTCTTCGTCTGTCCCCAGTTTGTGTCCTTTCTTTTTCGTCCTGTGCGTTTTTGTTTCTCCCTGTCGTTATGTCCGCCCCCACCACCACTACCGCCACTACCACCACAGCCATAGTTTATACTTCCCCCTCCGCCGCCACCACCACTATAACATGGTGTGCCCAGTCATACCCCCCTCCTTCCATCCCACCTCTTCTCACTCTCCCTTCGCCCTTTCTTTCTCGCCCCCTCTCCAGCTTCTTCCTCCCGCTCCTCTCCCTCTGATCCTTTCCCCCCACTCTCCCAGCCTGTCACTGCAGCTCCAGCTAGGGTGGTGCCCCGTCGGGCCACTGTCCATGCCCAGCTCTCCCCATCGCCTTCGCCATCACCGCCGCCACCGTCGCCGTCGCCTTCGCCTTACCGTCACCATCTCTGGCGCCGACTGCTGCGTCCACGCCGGGACCAGTCCCTTCCCACCACCTCCCTATAGCTCCCATCCTTCATATCACCACCCGCCCTTCCGCTGCCGTTAAACGCCCTAGTGGCACCACCACCTCCTCCGCTCCCAAATGGCCCCGCCCTGTCCTCCTTCCCCCCCCCCAGGGTGTCATGGATGTCTCCCCACCTGGCCCTGCTCCCTCCGCCTCCTCCTCCTCCTCCTCCTCCTCCTCCTCCCCCCGCTCTTTATACAAATACCTCCTCTCCCGTCCCGATCCTTCCCTTCTCGAGGCCCGGAATCTCTCCCTCCTCCTCCGCCTACACTTCCCTGGTGCCCCCATCTCTCTCCTCACTCCCAGACGGGATTCCGTTCTCATCTCCTCCCCCAGCCCAACCCTCCATACTGACATCCTCTCTCGCCTCCCCACCACCCGTTTTGGCCCCAACACCTCCCTCACCCCTGATCCTTCTCCATCTCCTACCCGCCAGCCCCAACCCCCGCGTCGCCCGTCGACCCTCACTGCCGTGATCACTCGGCTCAGTCTGTCGATCACAGAGGAGGAGGTGTTGGCGGAGCTCAAGGCACATCCCACGCTGGAGGTGCGGGCGGTCCGCCGCATTTTAACTCGGCCGGCCCCACCCGCCTTATGCGAGTTTTCTCCGAGGACTCCCCCTCCATTGACCGTCTCCTGAAGGAGGGTGCCCTCCTCTTCAACCAGCACTACAAGGTCGACCCCTCCCGTTCCCCTCCTCAATCTCTGCGCTGCCAGAGGTGTCTGCGCTATAACGCGCACCCAACGGCTGAGTGCCGCGAGGCCCCCACCTGCCCGCATTGTAGGCAAGTGCACTTCCTCTGGCAGTGCCCGAACCTTCAATCCCCTCCTTCCTGCAATACCTGCCATCTCCCCCATCCCACCTACTCCCAAAAGTGTAAAGCCCGACCACCTCCGAGCACTCCTGAACTCACTGTCCCTGTCCGTCCTCTAGACGCCCCCACCCCTCCTGGCAATACCCTTCGTCCCCCCCCCCCACCGCTGAGGACACCAACAGGTTCCTCACCATTGTCCTTCAGAATGTCCATCCCTTTCAGCTCCCCCTACCCTCCAACAGATATCCCTCACCACCCGTTCCATTTTCCAACTCAAAATGTACGCCACCTACTCCAACAACCAGGCCCATTTCACCTTCTCCCGTCTTGACACCCTCGTCTAAATCCCTGTCATGACGCGACAGCACTGTATCCTTTTCAACAATATCCGCTCCCTTCCCGCCAACAAGAACCTCTTTCTGCACACCGTTGCCACCCACCGCGTGGATGCCTTCCTCCTTAATGAAACCTTCCTCCAACCCCACCACACCATCCACACCGCCCTTTCTTCTCCACCGCTCCGATAATCCCCTCCGAATTGCGCGTGGCGGAGTTGCCATTGGTCACCACCGCCAGATCCCCGTTCGGCTCCAACCTCTCCTTCCCGACCCCACCGAACACCTGATCCTTAGTCTCTTCTTCCCCGGCCTTACCGTTACCTGCGCCACCATCTATGTCCGCCCCAGCGCCCCTATTCCCTTCGACTTCCTCTCCCACATCGACCGTACCTTCTCCTCCTATGTGATCGCCGCCGACCTCAACATCCATAGTCGTTCCGCTGCCCAGTTACGGCGGTGGCATCGGTTCCTCTCCTCCCTTCAAGGCGACCTCATCCCCATCCCCCAGCACACCCGTCCCGAATCCAGCTCCACTCCCGATGTTATCCTCTCCTCCCCCAACCTCCTTGGCCGCATAACGGTGGATGTCCTGGAGCCTATTGGTAGCGACCATCTCCCTGTCGTCCTCACCATTTCCGACGGTCGTCGCCCCCGCCCCGACCCTCGTAATGACCCTCCCCCTAAGTATGTCCATGACTATTCCCGTGCCAACTGGAATGCCTACCGGGATACCCTCTCCACCCAGGTCGATAGCCACCCTTTCACCTACCACCACCCCGATGATGTCACATATGCCGCTTCCTTTCTCCAGCAGACCTTGTCTGAGGCCGTGGAGGCCTACGTCCCTACTGTCGCCATCCACCCCCTCCGTCCCACCTTACCCCCGCAGGCCGTCCTCCTCCTCAGTGAATCCCGCCGTCTCTACCATGCCTTCCTCCGCACGCGTGACCCGGACACACTATGACGCCACCGGCAACTACAGCGACATGTTCGAAATTTGATCGCGGCTAAGAAACGCCGGGACTGGCGACAGACATGCACCCGTTGAAATGCTACCCTCCCTATCAACTCGTCCAAGTTCTGGTCAGCCTTCCGTCGCTTTACTGGAACTAAACCCTCCCCCTACTATCCTCTTCTCCATGATGATCACCCCTTCCCTGACACCCTTAATAAGGCCAATCACTTTGCCTCCTACCTCTCCGATGTCTTTTCCATCCCCGATTATCCCCAGTTCGATTACTCCCTCTTCCCGGATATCCGCGATCGAACTGACACCTCTGTCCCTCCCCTCACTCCTGGTTTCCAGTACTTGGACAACATTGCACAGACGGAACTCAATGCCCCTATCACTACACAGGATCTCCTTGCTACACTCCGCACAAAATGCAACACCGCTCCTGGTCACGATCGTGTCACCTACCGTCACCTTTTTGAAGCTCCTGTCTCTTTCCTCTCCACCCTGGCCAGGCTCTACAATGTAGTCCTGTCCACCGGTTACTACCCCGACCTGTGGAAAACCTCCCGTATCCTCATGTTCCTTAAACCTGGCAAACCGCTGTCCGCCGTCTCCTCTTACTGTCCCATCAGTCTTACCTCGGTCTTCAGCAAGGTCCTGGAATCTATCCTCACCCGCCGCATCCACCAGCATCTCCGCCAGCACCGCCTCCTTCCCGTTACACAGTGTGGCTTTCAGCCGTCCTTCTCTTCCGACGACCTTCTCCTTCACCTCACTCATCTCCTTTCCGACCAGCTTAACTCCCGTTGCTCCGCAATCTTCCTCTCCCTGGACCTCGAACGTGCTTATGACTATGGCATTCCAGTCTCCTCTTCAAGCTCCAAACCTTCGCCCTTCCCATTAACTACGTCCGTCTGATCGGCTCCTTTCTCTCCCGCCGTCGTTCCTATGTCACCATCCATAACACAGATTCCTACACCTTTTTCCCCTCCGCCGGTGTGCCCCAAGGCTCCGTCCTCTTCCCCCTTCTGTACCTTTTATACACGGCGGACATGCCGCCGCCGTCACCCCCCGTCCACCTTCTCCAGTTTGCCGATGACACAGCCTTCCTTGCCCTTGCCCCCACCCTGCAGCGCTCCCAACACCTTCTCCAATCCCATCTTGACCGGTTCACTGCTTGGTGCAACCAGTGGTTGCTCAAGATCAATCCCTCCAAAACCCAGGCGATCATTGTAGGCAAAACCACCCCTTCCTTCCGCCTCCTTGATTTCTATCTCACCATCTATGGCTGTCCTATCGCCCTCACTCCCACCCTTAAATACCTTGGCGTCACCCTTGACCGTCGCCTCTCCTGGACTCCCCACCTCTGGACAATCCAAGCCAAGGCACGCTCCCGACTCAGTCTCCTGAAGCACCTCTCCGGCCGTACGTGGGGTCTGGACCCCTCCACCATCCTCCACACCTATAAATCCCTCATCCGCCCTATCCTTTGTTATGCCCATCCGGCTTGGATCTCCGCCCGCCCTACCTTTTATAAATCCCTCCAAATCCTTGAACGTCATGCTCTCTGCCTCGCCTATCGCATCTGTCTCCCCTCCTCCACGGGGATCCTGTACGATCTCATCCCCTTCCCCCACCTCCTCCTTTTCCTTGAAAGAATACGGATCCTGTACACATCCCGTGAACTTGATCCTCCTCACCCGCTCGTCTCCCCGATCCTCTCCCACCCCCGCCCGCTGCCGCACCTGTATTCCCACGTCCCACCCGGTCTCCATCTCTCCACCCTCCTTACCCTCTCCCAAGGTGGCTTCCGCCAGCTCCCTCTCCCTGATGATGCCCTCCTCCCCTCCATCTACCCCTCCTACCAACTTTGATCCTCCCACCCTCCTTCTGTGCTTGCTCCTCTGGGCACCCTCCCTCCCTTCTCTCCCTTTTCCCTCCCTCCTCCCTTTCTCCCCCCTCCTCCCCCAGGCTTCCCCTCCCCTGTCCCTCTCCTCCTGCCCCCGTCTCCTCAGCAATTGGCATCCTTGTTCTCCCCTCTCCCCCACCTCACCCCTGTTCCCCTCTTGGCAGGTCCCCGGACTTGCACATGCTAAGTGGACATTCGCGCGCCGAAGATCACCGCCATCAGTGTTTCGTGTGTGCCGTCATGTTTAGTGTTCAGTGTTCAACGTCACACTCCATCGTTCACCAGTGCCATCGTCTTCTTCAGTGTTTGTGCGTCGTATCAACAGTTTGCAGTGTGGATTATCGTCGAGTGTGAACGGCTCCGTGTTTGTCTTTATGTGTCTACTGTTTTATTGCCCACCGTTCTGTAACTTATGCGTCTTCTCAGTGTTTCTTCTCATTGTGTATCCTATGGCTGAAGAGCAGCGTAGAATGCTGCTGACAGCCTGCCTGTTGTACGGGTTTAAAATAACAATAAAGAAAAAAAAGAAACCTGCCTTAGCAGTGTGTTCGTCGCACTTCAAGATGTCGGTCCAGTTGCGCTGCTGAAATATTGTGGAGTTTTCAATATGACATTCGACTTCTCGCCCGAGAACCATATATACATTTATCTGTTTACTTATTCTGATCATCACTAAACTGACGCCGGCCGGTGTGGCCGAGCGTTCTAGGCGCTTCAGTCTGGAACCGCGCGACCGCTACGGTCGCATGTTCGAATCCTGCCTCGGGCATGGATCTGTGTGATCTCGTTAGATTATTTAGGTTTAAGTAGTTCTAAGTTCTAGGGGACTGATGACCTCAGAAGTTATGTCCTATAGTGCTCAGAGCCATTTGAAATAAACTGACACACAATACTTTTAACGCAACGCAATATAACTTTCAATAATCCCCACAAAAGAATGGCCCTAACTAACAATAACCTATACCTTTCATGAATCACTTACATCACAAAAATCTTGAACTACTGCAATACAGCGAGCCCCAGTACTGGCAGCTAAATAAAAGATTCTAACTACGGAAGCCACTAACTACTGATAGGCATACTTAGCAAATGAAAGATTCTGATAGAAAGCAAACAATGTATTTAACTTAATAATGTTCAAAAGTCATCATATATATCGGGTGTTACAAAAAGGTACGGCCAAACTTTAAAGGAAACATTCCTCACACACAAATAAAGAAAAGATGTTATGTGGACATGTGTCCGGAAACGCTTAATTTCCATGTTGGAGCTCATTTTAGTTTCGTCAGTATGTACTGTACTTCCTCGATTCACCGCCAGTTGGCCCAATTGAAGGAAGGTAATGTTGACTTCGGTGCTTGTGTTGACATGCGACTCATTGCTCTACAGCACTAGCATCAAGTACATCAGTACGTAGCATCAACAGGTTAGTGTTCATCACGAACGTGATTTTGCAGCCAGTGCAATGTTTACAAATGCGGAGTTGGCAGATGCCCATTTGATGTATGGATTAGCACGGGGCAATAGCCGTGGCGCGGTACGTTTGTATCGAGACAGATTTCCAGAACGAAGGTGTCCCGACAGGAAGACGTTCGAAGCAATTGATCGGCGCCTTAGGGAAGACGAAACATTCCATCCTATGACTCGCGACTGGGGAAGACCTAGAACGACGAGGATACATGCAATGGACGAGGCAATTCTTCGTGCAGTTGACGATAACCCTAATGTCAGCGTCAGAGAAGTTGCTGCTGTACAAGGTAACGTTGACCACGTCACTGTATGGAGAGTGCTACGGGAGAACCAGTTGTTTCCGTACCATGTACAGCGTGTGCAGGAACTATCATCAGCTGATTGGCCTCCACGGGTACACTTCTGCGAATGGTTCATCCAACAATGTGTCAATCCTCATTTCTGTGCAAATGTTCTCTTTACGGATGAGGCTTCATTCCAACGTGATCAGATTGTAAATTTTCACAATAAGCATGTGTGGGCTGACGAGAATCCGCACGCAATTGTGCAATCACGTCATCAACACAGATTTTCTGTAAACGTTTGGGCAGGCATTGTTGGTGATGTCTTGATTGGGCCCCTTGTTCTTCCACCTACGCTCAATGGAGCACGTTATCATTATTTCATACGAGATACTCTACCTGTGCTGCTAGAATATGTGCCTTTACAAGTACGACACAACATGTGGTTCATGCACGATGGAACTCCTGCACATTTCAGTCGAAGTATTCGCACGCTTGTCAACAACAGATTCGGTGACCGATGGATTGGTAGAGGCGGACCAATTCCATGGCCTCCACGCTCTCCTGACCTCAACCCTCTTCTTTCATTTATGGGGGCATTTGAAAGCTCTTGTCTACGCAACCCCGGTACCAAATGTAGAGACCCTTCGTGCTCGTATTGTGGACGGCTGTGATGCAATACGGCATTCTCCAGGGCTGCAACAGCGCATCAGGGATTCCATGCGACCGAGGGTGGATGCATGTATCCTCGCTAACGGAGGACATTTTGAACATTTCCTGTAACAAAGTGTTTGAAGTCAGACTGGTACGTTCTGTTGGTGTGTGTTTCCATTCCATGATTAATGTGATTTGAAGAGAAGTAATAAAATGAGCTCTAACATGGAAAGTAAGCGTTTCCGGACACATGTCGACATAACATATTTTCTTGCATTGCGTGTGAGGAATGTTTCCTGAAAGTTTGGCCGTACCTTTTTGTAACACCCTGTATATCAGTTCATGATATTCAGTCTTACAAATTTCCTCTTTCTGACGGACACACGTCCATACTGTCCGCTCTCAAAACTCTGGCATCTCTCTCCCCACAACCACCACTGTTGGCGGCTCACCTCAACTGCGCAACGCTACGCGCTGTTCACATCCAACTGCCCGACACTACACAAGCGAATGTTCCAACAATGAGTCCAACCAGCCACAGACGGTAAACAGCATAGTCAGTGATTTTCATACAGAGCGCTACGTGGCGTTACCAACATAAAAACCTAAACAGCCTTATTAGACTATATTCAATTTATAGGCGAAAATAAGATGAAAATGCTACTGAGTTAATGAATAATTTCTACAAGTATGTATCTCAGATCACTGAACAGCGTTATGTAGTGTTCTTATACCAACAATTCACTGTTCAAACCATCGACCAGTCCATAATCCTCTTAGCAATTTTCTCCGCTCTTCTTCGACAGTCGATAACAGAGTTGACGTAGCTATTTTAGAAGCGTACATTTTCGTGAAGAAACTGTGCGGTTTGCGAGCCAAATAAAGCCGAGAAAGAGCACCGGAGAGCGCTGAGAGCGCATATCACGTCATCCAGCTCGCCCTACATGCTAACGGCGCTGTCTCTCGTGAGGTTGGACTGATGTCCTATCCGCGTCCGCGGCAACGTTATCTACTTCTTCTCGTGTGAGATCGGCTTAACGGCAGCAATCGTGGCGAGGGTGAGGCTCGCTAGCACTGATCGAGGTCTCCCACGGGCGGGGAACTAAAGAACCTGGACACGGAGCAGCATGTCTTGGGAGGGGGTGGAAAGGCGTGGGGGGACTAACACTGAAGAGGTACAACGCTTTGTTAAACTTCAAGTTCAAATAAATTGTGAGCAATTTTCCCCCTGCATTTTATACCAGATTTTCCATTATGGAACCCTGGATAGCGCAAAGGGACTTGTAAATTTTATGTAATGACGAGGGAGAACCTTCGAAAGCGGAACGACAGTATTTCTTGTAATGTATTTGTAACTAGCACAGATTGGATGTACGCTGCCTAAACAGACACAAAGCGTTCAAATGGTTCAAATGGCTCTGAGCACTATGGGACTCAACTGCTGAGGTCATTAGTCCCCTAGAACTTAGAACTAGTTAAACCTAACTAACCTAAGGACATCACAAACATCCATGCCCGAGGCAGGATTCGAACCTGCGACCGTAGCGGTCTTGCGGTTCCAGACTGCAGCGCCTTTAACCGCACGGCCACTTCGGCCGGCAGACACAAAGCGTGTAATGAATCTTGCTCTCTACACTCGAAAGGAAGAGAGGAAGATTGCTTTTAATGTCCCGTCGGCATCTAGGTCATTAGAGACAGAGCACAAGTTCGAATTGTGTCAATGATGCGGAATGACATCAGCCGTGCCCTTTCAAAGAAACCATCCTCGCATTAGCCTGGAGCGATTTAGGTAAATAGCGGATAACCTAAATCTGGATGGTACGATGCAGCTTTGAACCGTTGTAGACTCGATTCGTACAGGGAAAATGTGCTTGACAGCTGTGATAGATACCACTTTTAAATTACCGAACAATGAGCTGTGGTGGACCTGAAAATTATTAAACTATTATTCCAAGCTGTGTCTCATATTAATCACAGCGCCCTGATGAAAAATGTTACGAAAGTTACGAAAGATAGCAAGCGTGTGTACTGCGAAATGAAGAGGTGCCTCCACCGACGACATAGCTTATCATTACAACTGATGCATGAAATCCGAAATGAAAGCTACAAAATATTTAGTGTGCTTTTTAGGACAGAGAGAGAGAGCTTTTAATCCATTTCATTCATGGATGAAAAAGTTAGAAATGGATATGCACTTGGATCCTAATAGTCCACAAAGGAGTAATTAAGTCCCATAGAAAATCGTCAAATATTCGATGAAAGGAATTTATTCTGAATAAACATTATTTGGATATGTATTTGAAACAAGAGAATCGTGGGCGGATCGCAAATGAATGGTACGACTACCGCCTGCACCCAGCAGTCAGCGCCGAATCACCTTCTTCGTCCAGAACGCCTCAACTACACCCAAACACGGCCCAGAAGCAAGTTTGTAACTACCTAGTTCAGAGTATGTCGGTGCTACTCAATTATGCAGCTTGCGCTCTATTGGCTTTCCCCGGCCATAGTTCCCAAACTGACTTAGCTATGACACGCACAGAGATCTTTGCCGTTAGCCTATCGGAGCCGCAAGGCATGCTGTACAGCACTCCGCAAACAAGTGCCTCACGCTCTGCCCACAAAAGTCATACCTATTAAACATTCGTTGTGTTCTATTCTAACACACGTTTTCAGCTACAACATAAAATTCTTTGGATAAACAATCTTTTTTCATGCCACTCATTTATGTAATATTTAATGTTTTTTTCGAAATTATGGCTAACATTGCTACCATTTATTTAAAGTCTATACCATTTTTGAATTTCGGTGAAATAATAGGTCTTGTGGGTAATACACTCCTGGAAATTGAAATCAGAACACCGTGAATTCATTGTCCCAGGAAGGGGAAACTTTATTGACACATTCCTGGGGTCAGATACATCACATGATCACACTGACAGAACCACAGGCACATAGACACAGGCAACAGAGCATGCACAATGTCGGCACTAGTACACTGTATATCCACCTTTCGCAGCAATGCAGGCTGCTATTCTCCCATGGAGACGATCGTAGAGATGCTGGATGTAGTCCTGTGGAACGGCTTGCCATGCCATTTCCACCTGGCGCCTCAGTTGGACCAGCGTTCGTGCTGGACGTGCACACCGCGTGAGACGACGCTTCATCCAGTCCCAAACATGCTCAATGGGGGACAGATCCGGAGATCTTGCTGGCCAGGGTAGTTGACTTACACCTTCTAGAGCACGTTGGGTGGCACGGGATACATGCGGACGTGCATTGTCCTGTTGGAACAGCAAGTTCCCTTGCCGGTCTAGGAATGGTAGAACGATGGGTTCGATGACGGTTTGGATGTACCGTGCACTATTCAGTGTCCCCTCGACGATCACCAGTGGTGTACGGCCAGTGTACGAGATCGCTCCCCACACCATGATGCCGGGTGTTGGCCCTGTGTGCCTCGGTCGTATGCAGTCCTGATTGTGGCGCTCACCTACACGGCGCCAAACACGCATACGACCATCATTGGCACCAAGGCAGAAGCGACTCTCATCGCTGAAGACGACACGTCTCCATTCGTCCCTCCATTCACGCCTGTCGCGACACCACTGGAGGCGGGCTGCACGATGTTGGGGCGTGAGCGGAAGACGGCCTAACGGTGTGCGGGACCGTAGCCCAGCTTCATGGAGACGGTTGCGAATGGTCCTCGCCGATACCCTAGGAGCAACAGTGTCCCTAATTTGCTGGGAAGTGGCGGTGCGGTCCCCTACGGCACTGCGTAGGATCCTACGGTCTTGGCGTGCATCCGTGCGTCGCTGCGGTCCGGTCCCAGGTCGACGGGCACGTGCACCTTCCGCCGACCACTGGCGACAACATCGATGTACTGTGGAGACCTCACGCCCCACGTGTTGAGCAATTCGGCGGTACGTCCACCCGGCCTCCCGCATGCCCGCTATACGCCCTCGCTCAAAGTCCGTCAACTGCACATACGATTCACGTCCACGCTGTCGCGGCATGCTACCAGTGTTAAAGACTGCGATGGTGCTCCGTATGCCACGGCAAACTGGCTGACACTGACGGCGGCGGTGCACAAATGCTGCGCAGCTAGCGCCATTCGACGGCCAACACCGCGGTTCCTGGTGTGTCCGCTGTGCAGTGCGTGTGATCATTGCTTGTACAGCCCTCTCGCAGTGTCCGGAGCAAGTATGGTGGGTCTGACACACCGGTGTCAATGTGTTCTTTTTTCCATTTCCAGGAGTGTAGCTTCCGTGTATTAAGTCCACCAAATCTGATACAGAAGCATTTGTTTTTGACCACTTTTCCAAACAGCTTTTGAAGCTGCTGTGCTATCATTGGCGAATAACTAGGTCAAAACAGCTCCATTCAGACTTGACAGCACTACCTGTTATTAAGAGATGCCTGCCGAACTGCTGAACACCACAAAGACGATATTCCAAAGTTCGACTACCATAACGAGCCGTGTGTATATGCGGCGTTCTGCACATGGACTGTATGACTCGTCTGTCCAATGTGTGAGAGGTTACATTCGCAGGGGATCTTGGACACGGTCTATATTATGAGGAGCGTCTAGTATCCAGTTGTGACAGCAGGTAGAAGACGGAGGAAATACTTACCAGTGAAAATAATATCGGTTATTTTTACAAATAAGTCAAGCAGTTAAAAAAAAAAAAAAGGGTTCACCCAAACTTAAGTTGGCTTCGGGAAGAAAGAAGATTATGCCATTCATTAATGTCAATACGGAGTGCAAACACACGAAACAAAGACGAGTATAGCGTCGGTGTTCAGTACATCTCTCTCCTACAGTGTGAGAAGTTTGTCCGATGTACGACATGCCGCAGCTACAAGGAATCTCGTAAACACCGGGTCTTCTTAGGCCAAGGCTGTCCTTAGATGAGCCCAAGAGAGCTCTGAGTTTTGCCGGCGGACGTAAGACACATTTATCTTTATGCCGCTTCAATAATCTTCCTATTTTTGAAGAGACACCGCCGATATATGGCAAGATGATCATTCCCCTTTGTTCCTTGCCTTCTTCCACTTCCTCACGTTGGGTAACCCGATTCGGATGTAAGTCCGTGTGTATTGGTTTACGGTACACTGCGTGACCTAATGTTCCATCTTCTTTTCTCCGCACCAACACGTCCAGGAATATAAGTTCGCCGTTTTTCTCCATCTCCATAGTGAACTTGATGTTGGGACGAAGCGAGTTAAGATGCTGAAGAAAAACATTCAGCGATGCAATGCCGTGAGGCCAGATAACAAAGGTGTCGTCCACATATCGCCAAAAACACGTAGGTTTCAAATCCGACGTCTGGAGTGCTCTCTGCTCGAAGTCTTCCGTGAAAAGATTAGCCACAATGGGTGACGCCGTCAGTCTGTTCAAAGTATTGTCCATTAAATAAAAAGTACGTTGAGGTGATCACATGTTGGAATAAGTGTAAAAGTTCCCCATCCAGCCTCTCGCTAATGAGCAACAACGATTCCTGTAATGGTACTCGAGTAAAAAGTGAGACTACGTGAAAACTCACGAGTATATCTGATGGTCGAGTCGTAAGTTCTTGAGCCTACGAATAAAGTCTTGTGAGTTACGGATATGAGGAATGAAAATTATAAAAAATAGCTGAATTTTGTGCATCACTTTCTTTCTGTCACAAACATGCTCATACACTTCTCCAGTATGTCGATAATTATTTTGTCTTCTGTTACCGAAGACTGTGTGTGTGGAAGTGGGCTTCCCAGGTCCCCTGTGCGAGCAGGTAAGTTGGTCGGCTTACTCAGGCACTGTCGCCCATTTTTAGATTTAAAAGAAAACGCAGATGTAAATTACAATTGGGGCTGAATTCAGATTTTACATGTAACAAAACTAAATCAATTTTTATCTGTTTACAAAAAGCAGTGTGATATGACTTCGTATTTACGCAGTAATTTACAGAACTACTACAATATGAATGTCGCATATATTAAAAACCAAGCTTGTGTATTGTCCTTTTATGTCAAAATTCAGAAGAGTTTAGATCGCTGCAGACAAAGACTGTCATATTACTGACAGACCTCTAAACGTGAAAGAAGATTTTTAAAATACACGATTTAAATAATTTATGGGTATTAATTACAGAGCATTTAACAAGAAACATTAAATAGGATTTCCTAGATAGAAATTTTTTGCCTGAAATCGGTAATCAAGTTATAGTAAAATAGTGGTCGACAAACTGAACATACGTTTTTTTTCTCCTAATATAATGATTGCAGATTACTCCTCACTGAGAAGTATGATCAGTTTTGACAAACGTTGTCAGTGTTAGACCTACAAAATATATTGAGTTTCTGCTGCGAGATTTCTGTAGAAAATGTGATACATAGGGAGTGTAAATTTCACCGCGGACATTATATTTTCGTGTTTATCACTGTACAGCGTACAGTACGGATATTTGAGAGACCAGAAATATAATGTCAAAAATAATAATTCAATTTGGCACGTATATATTTCTGAAACTAATGAACATATACGATGAATTTTATGTTTTGATGAACTTGAAACTCAAAAAGTTTTCTTCCATACCTTTCAGTAGGTATTCGACATGCTCCCCTTGAGATGCACGGCATATGTCAATGCGGTATTCAAATTGTCACCACGTTTTGAGTTACAGTTTCCACAACTGCTGTTTAGCGATGTCTCAGTTCATTCACTGTTGTTGGTAACGGAGACACATAAACAGGATCTTTTATAGACCCCCCCCCACAAGGAATAATAACTTATAGTCAGGTCCGGTAAACTTGGAGACCAGTGATGTAAGGCTAAATCACTAAGTCCAGTGCGGTCAATGCATCGTTCAGTAATCTTTTGATTTAAAAATTCCTGCGCTTCCAGTTGCCAGTGTGGCAGTCCCCCATCCTATTGGCAAATGAAGTCGTTCGAGTCAGTCTCCAACTGTGGTAAAAGAAAGTTCTCAAGCATATCGAGTTACGTGCTTGCTGTAACAGTGTTCTCGGCAAAGAAAAATAGTCCATACATATTTTACCATGAAACTGCACAAAACACGTAAGGCTTTGGAAAGTACCACTCATGTTGTACAACTTCATGAGGTTTTCCGTACCTTATAGTCTCACATTACGACGGCTCACCTTTCCATTTAAATGAAATGTTACTTCGTCACTAAACACTAAGCGTGGAAGAAAACTGTCACCCCCCATCTTACCAAGAACGAAATTACAGATCTCCCCACGTTGTTGTTTGTCACCTTCACAAAGCGCTTGCGGTGGTTGAATTTCGTACGGTATCGTGTGTAAACGACGACGCAACACACGCCAGACGAACATCAGGTGCATGTTGAGCTGTCGAGCTGCACGGCGAAAGGATTTCTGCGGATGCGTTCAACATCTGTGTCAGACAATCGTGGCGATTTGCCTTTACACAAACAACCGGTTTCTCGAAATTGTTGATGCTATCGTGTAATGGTCTATGATGTAGGAGGATCCACGCAATACCTAGTACGAAAGTCACGTTGAACAGTTATTACTGACCCGCCCTCCGCAAAACGTAGAACACTAAGCACTTTCTGTTGTCCCGACAGCATTTTTTCTAGAACTGAAATGGGCGCACACTGCAGTTACCTAACGCGAAGCGGGTAAAGACGAGATTTTGCACTTTCCAGCAGTACGTTGTTCGCGCATGTATTTCAAATAACATAACAGTTATGATTTTTTTTTTAAGTCGGATGAAATTTTTTGATACATCCTGTAGTATTCATTGCAGTTAACATTTTAGTGCGAGGAGTGATATAGCCAATTTCACAGTTGTTTTACATCTACATCTACATCTACAGTTATACTCCGCAAGCCACCCAATGGTGTGTGGCGGAGGGCACTTGTAACCTCCCCGCAATAAAGTTAGTCTATATTAACGGAATAATAAAATGAGCCAAGCGTGACCTCCTTGCAAAATTAAAGAATAAAAATTGCGCAAATGTAAACTCCCCACAAAATATCGTTAAGGGATGAAGATTGATCACAAACCCACAATAACATTAATTAAATAATGAACCATGAACTGAATGTAACAACTCAACAGCAATAATTAAACCTGACAAATTTTATAAGCACAGCAGCGCTGACCTACGGCCCTGTGAAATAATTAAACCAAAATTCTTACCTCAGTAAAACTGCATCTATATCTGCTCTTATTTTACGGCATAGCTTCGTGCAATGCTGGCTTATATTTAATTTTTGATTCTTGGAGGGAATGCACAGGAAATATTATTTAGCTTGAAATGAATCTTTTTCTTTAAATGAGTTACTTTATAAAAAGTTATTATTGGGGCATCATTTTGAACCAATTAATTACAATTAACATACGTTATTAGCTGAGCGCAATGCTGCTTCATTACCTTCTACAATAATATACATATCGTCCACCACATTCCTGACCAGACTCGTGGGCAGAGCACACCGCGGACGCATGCCGACTCGCGACACACTAGCACTGACTGAGTACAACTATCCAACTGTCTACTCCCTCTGCCGACTCGCCACACACAACTAAACTCTCGCGCGGTCAAGCGCAGACTAGCCACGATAAATAACTCTCCGGTCAGAGATTCTGTCATGCCTCGCCATCGCTGGTAATGAATCCATATGAAACGTACGCGTTTCACACTTTACGTGCCACTGTAATTACCTCCCTTTCCTGTTCCAGTCGCGTATGGTTCGCCGGAAGAACGACTGCCGGAAAGCCTTCGTGCGCGCTCGAATCTCTCTAATTTTACATTCGTGATCTCCTCGGGAGGTATAATTAGGGGGAGGCATTATATTCGATACCTCATCCAGAAACGCACCCCCTCCAAACCTGGACAGCAAGCTACACCGCGATGCAGAGCGCCTCCCCTGCACAGTTTGCTAAACATCTCCGTAACGCTATGACGCTCACCAAATAACCCTGTGACGAAACGTGCCGCTTTTCTTTGGATCCTCTCTATCTCCTCCGTCAACACGATCCGGTACGGATCACACTGATGAGCAATACTCAAGTATAGGTCGAACGAGTGTTTTGTAAGCCACCTCCTTTGTTGATGGACTACATTTTCTAAGGACTCTCCCAATGAATCTCAACCTGGCACCCGCCTTGCCAACAATTACTTTTATATGATCATTCCACTTCCAATCGTTCCGTACGCATACTCCCAGTTATTATACAGAAGTAACTGCAACCAGTGTTTGTTCCGCTAACATATAACCATACAATAAAAGATCCTTCTTTCTATGTATTCGCAATACATTACATTTGTCTATGTTAAGGGTCAGTTGCTACTCCCTGCACCAAGTGCCTATCCGCTGCAGATCTTCCTGCATTTCGCTGCAATTTATATGGACTTGTTGTTATAAGGCGAACACTAATTGTTGCAAGAGTAAACGGGCAATGCCGCCACAAGGCCTGCCCTTATTAGTGACGTCACCTCCCTCATCGAAGCCGGCCAGAGTGGCCGAGCGGTTCTAGGCGCTACAGTCTGGAGCCGCGAGACCGCTACGGTCGCAGGTTCGCATCCTGCTTCGGGTATTGATGTGTGTGATGTCCTTAGGTTAGTTATGTTTAATTAATTCTAAGTTCTAGGGGACTGATGACCTCCGAAGTTGAGTCCCATAGTGCACAGAGCCATTTGAACCATTTTTGAACCAGCCCTTATCGAAGACGTCATCACCTTTTATTACAGACGTCACAATTGCCACATGTTAAGCCACGCCGTTCGCTCCCCTTCCCCACACACCCACCCCTCTCCAGACAATGATAGTATAGTGGTTTAGTGGTAGCTACCAAATTACGTAATCCTCAAAAACGACTCTGACCACTATGGGACTTAACTTCTGAGATCATCAGTCCCCTAGAACTACTTACATCTAACTAACGTAAGGACATCACATACATCCATGCCCGAGGCAGGATTCGTACCTGCGACCGTAGCGGTCGCGCGGTTTCCAGACTGTAGTGCCTAGAACCGCTCGGCCACCATGGCCGGCTACGTAATCCTCACTTGCTATGCATGCAACAGGCGCCACAGTGCATATACTGTGACAGTATTCTCACCATAAGTTCCATTGCCTATCTAAGTACGACGATAAAAAAATCACTTGCAGCTGTTTGTTCCTTATCACGAAATGTGTAGTTAAGGGTCCTCTGCTATCCGGGTAGTTTTGACCACGAAGCTCTGTGATCTCCCGCACACAGGTCGACGCTGACGTCACTGCGTCAACGACGCTCTTCGCTCGCCGTGTGTGTGAACTTTGAGTCCCACGTGGCAGTTCGTGTTTCGGCCGCAGCAGTCGGTAATTACTGGCCCTGGCCTGACAATCCGTGCGGCCGCCGCCGGCCTCAGAGGTTCCGGACAGGACTGCGAGGACCGGCCAGTGCGTTTGAGCGCCGTCCGACGGCCGACGGCCGACGGCCGGGTACACACCGACGGGCCCCGGGCCTCAATAAACCATCCTTTGTGGCGCAGGCGGCGCTTTAATGCAGTTTGCTTTGGCTGCAGGCGCTGCTGCCGGCGGCCACTTTCTGCGGATCTGGAGTCATTAACCGTCCTCTCTCAGCCCAATAAATCGCTTCCACCGCCGGCGCTAAACGTAGTAACGCGGTGTTTTAAGCCTCTCGGAGGTTCCTGGCGCTTTCATAGAGTGCTGCAGGGCAAGTTTGTCTAACAGAACAAATAAAATACTGTAAGGGCTAATACAGAAAGAGTACTCTGTTGATTTTAAGTCGTGAGGCACTTGTAAAAAGAATTAGAGAGAGCACTATGGTTTTTTTTTTCTTTATTTGGCAGTTAACGACCTCTTGCAATAGCGAAAACGTAAAGTGAACTCCGCAAATAGCGATTCATGTAGGCCTGTTATACAATGTATATGATGAAACTTCCTGGCAGATTAAAACTGTGTGCCGGACCGAGACTCGAACTCGGGACCTTTGTCTTTCGCGGGCAAATGCTCAACCAACTGAGCTACCAAAGCACGACTCACGCCCTGTCCTCACAGCTTTACTTCTGCCAGTACCTCACCTCCTACCTTCCAAACTTAACATAAGCTCTCCTGCGAACCTTGCAGAACTAGCACTCCTGAAAGAAAGGATATTGCGGAGACATAGCTTAGCCACAGCCTGGGGGATGTTTCCGGAATGAGATATTTTCACTCTGCAGCGTAGTTCTGGAATGTATATGATGATATTCAAGACACTTGAGTCGTACATCAAGAGAGTCTCCAGTATCTCACATGGAAGTGGCGGTGGTGGATGGGAGGGGAGAGGGGCAGGCTGCTCCGTTTCGTGCAAGGAAGAAGAACACAAATGTAAACTATTAACACTAGAATATGACGTAAACTTTGTACAAAAAGCCCTGGCAGGCCCATCGATACTGACCAACCGTGATGTCATCCTCTGCCTATGAAGTCATTGAATTATGGTCTGGAGGGGCATGGGGTCAGCGCATCTCTCTTCTGTCGCTTGTAAGTTTTTGTTACCTGGAGTCGAAACTACTCGATCATGTAGCTAGCTCCTCGGATGGCACCAAGAGGTCCCACCAACGAAAAATCCACGGCGGCCCGGGTATAGAACTCTGGTCCTCCACATGGCAGAGATATGCTCTGTTCATTCTGGTATGGAGGTGGTCTAAAAATAAATTTAAAATTTCAAATGGTTCAAATGGCTCTGAGCACTATGGGACTTAACATCTACGGTGATCAGTCCCCTAGAACTAAGAACTACTTGAACCAAACTAACCTAAGGACATCACACACATCCATGCCCGAGGCAGGATTCGAACCTGCGACCGTAGCAGTCGCGCAGCTCCGGACTGAGCGCCTACAACCGCTAGACCACCGCGGCTGGTTAAATTTAAAAGTAATAACAATAAAATAAAACCACTATTGACAGTTAAAATTGTAGCGCCTGTATGTCAAATTGGCATCAAATGTTCAGATGTACGAATGGATAGTATTTAATACAGTGACTCAGAATAGGCAGAAGTAACACCACATACATTCTCTACACACCAAAGGATTACACAGCGAGTTTTTCATTAAAAATCGCATTTAGTTGTTGGTTTGCCAGAACATCATGTCATTCGTTGTGAAAGTAGGAGAAACGTCTACCACAGCGGGTGGGAATTCGGTAGCGGTTGGACCATAGCCTACCAAGATGGCGGTGTATTGTTCCCCGACATTCCTGCTCGTGTATGGCAGAGTGCCGTGAGATGTACCAGCGCGGTCTAGGGCGCCTTTCCACGTTGAACGCGGCTCCCCCCATCAGAGGTTCGACTCCTCCCTCTGGCATTCGTGTGTGTGTTATCCTTAGCGTAAAGTTAATTTAAGGGGCTCCGAAACGCCCTATACTTGCAATGATAAAATAACGCTTATAAATTACATCTTTCCTCACAAAGTATTTGAGGTAGGAAGTTGAACTTTTTACAGATTATTTATTGGAATATGGGCTACAACTTAACACAGGGATTTTACAAAATTTTAGTTCAGTTATTAAAGATGATTTTTTTCAATTGTAATGAAAATTCACAACATTTTCTGGCAATTTTTTATTTATATATTCAAAAATATACAGTTTTTTGGAAAAAGGCTGTGTTAAATTATGCAGAAGGTACTGAAAGTTTGAAACAAATATGTTTGGAAGATCCTTAGAAAACATGTAATCAGTATGAGAAAATAAAAGTTTTGGGAATCGAGCGACAAAGATTGGATTAACTTTTTAGTGCATTCCAGGTCCATAGGATGGATTATCTTCATCCTCTGCAAACTCCTCCTCCAGCTTCCTCTTGTTCCTCCTCCTGTTTACTCTTGCTTGTATTTCTAGACTCTTTACAGCCCTGTCTGCAGCCCGAAGGCGTTCCTTGTCTAAAGCAAGCATCGCTCCTACCATGTTAGAACCTATCTTCATTCCCATATTTCTAAATACCTTGAACCTTACAATGTTGCCATGATTGAAAGTCGCAACAGCATCATACACACCAAAGTGAAGTGTTTCTATTCCAACAAATACAGTCTTGGGGATTCTCGACTATATAACACTATTTACACTTTCATTGTGGTTTTGAGTTTTTCCGTGAATACACTTTTTCAACAGTTCAGGTGCTACTAAGTCTCTGAAAATAGGTTTTATCACCTCCATTATTGCATGAGGCAGACTATGCTTATGAGTGTACACTTCACCAGTTAGCAATCCTTTGTTATATTTACACCAACTGTCTTCTTCTTTGGGACACAAGCTATGTTGGGGATTTTCATCGTCTTTATTGTTTACAGTAATAACACATACCTGTGGCTTTCCAACATTTCTCCTTTTCTTAAAAGCCTTCAGAGGATTTCTAATAACTTTACTTTTACTCATTATTATACTTCAACAAAACAGAGACTCAAGAAACAGAATTAATTATGAATATTTTCGAGATAACGACAGATTAAATAAACATGAAACATTCGACAATCACACCAGCGATATATATTGAACCATTACAGGTTAGCCACAACACATACTTTATCTCACATCACTAAAATGTACCTGATGAACACGGACGTTAATAATAACACCATTTGACAGCAGTTTAACAGCGCCACAGTGGGTCACGCCCATGTAGAACACATTTCAAAAAATATTTAAAAATAGTTGTAGTCTTCGGAATTGAATAAATTATATATCTATTAAAAGGTAATAGTCTGCAGATTCAGAAAACGCAAAAAAGTAAAAATTGAACTTTTCATGATTTTGAGCCTTTCCGGAGCCCTTTAAGTTAGATTAAGTAGTGTGTAAGCCTACGGACCGATGTCCTCAGCAGTTTGGTCCCATAGGAATTTACCACAAATTTCCCAAACTTTTTTGTATGGCGGAATCCCACAACTGTCATGAACATGGAATCAATGGGTCGAATGGGGTCGTGCGCCAACTCGCGCAGGATCTCAACGGCCCCACGTGAGCAGAGCCCGAGAGGAGAGACACTGTTCGTTCAGCCATGCAGGATCGTGCAGCCAAGTCATGTACCTCGTTACGAAATGGATTTGTTGCAAGAGAAGTATCCACACAGTGTGACGATGTCTGTCTGACTTATTAACCTGCTTTCGACTGCCTTAAAAAATATTATAGAATAATCATCTAACAACTTTTACCATTGTATGGGATAATGGCCTAAAAGCCAAAATCTAGTAGTGCCGAAGATAAATATAATAATACGCAGTCAAATGGCGGTTTACTCTTTTTGAAAAAGAATATCAGTTGCTCGTTGACGTTACAGCATGAGAAGATGAATAAAGGCTGTAGGTGCATTGACGGTACGATACTGATGCAGTGGCACAAAATGGTACCTGAACAGACGGTTTACTTGGTGGGATATTTGCTCGTCCTTCAAATTAATGTTTTGGATTCGAAGGTGCTGCAGGAAGACAAATTGCGATGAATGAAGAGGTGGAATAGTGAGTTGGGGAAGTTAAGTGGTCGTGGAAAGAAAAATGGAGTACATGTCTTTCTGCAGTTTCAAGGTATTTGTAGAATTTAGGGGAGCCAGAGCTGCTGCCAATACAGGAGTAAGCCGGCCGCTGTGGCCGAGCGGTTCTAGGCGCTTCAGTCCGGAACCGCACTGCTGCTACGGTCGCAGGTTCGAATCCTGCCTCGGGCATGGATGTGTGTGATGTCCTTAGGTTAGTTAGGTTTAAGTAGTTCTAAGTCTAGGGGACTGATGGCATCAGATGTTAAGTCCCGTAATGCTTAGAGACATTTGAACCATTTGAATACAGGAGTACCTCTGTATGAAAATCACTGGCTGTGCTGTGTGCAGTCTGTTGGGTCTTTGCATTGTTGTAATACTCGCCATTGTAGTGTTAGGCAGCTGGCTGTGAACAGCGCGTAGCGTTGCGCAGTTGGAGGTGAGCCGCCAGCAGTGGTGGATGTGGGGAGAGAGATGACGGAGTTTTGTAATTTGTCATGAACTGCTATATATGTTATGACTATTAAGGTAAATACAGTGTTTGTTCTCGATTAATATCTTTCATTTGCTAACTATCCCTATCAGTAGTTAGTGCCTTCCATAGTTTGAATCTTTTATTTAGCTGGCAGTAGTGGCGCTTGCTGTATTGCAGTAGCTTGAGTAGCGAAGATTTTTGTGAGGTAAGTGATTTGTGAAAGGTATAGTTTAATGTTATTCAGGGCCCATTCTTTTGTAGGGATTATTGAAAGTCAGATTGCGTTGCGCTAACAAAATATTGTGTGTCAGTTTAAGGACAGTCGTGTATAATTGTTAAAAGGGGACGTTTCAAAGTTAGCATGAGATGAATGAGGCATTTATAGATGAGGACAATAGTGGAAAGATGCAGACCGCACGTGTAGCTTGTTAGTAGTTTTAGTCATTTCGGGATTTGTACTGAATCATAAGGACCTGTAGAGTTAGATTTCTATCAATCCTAAATATTGCGTAGGAATGGATTGGAATGCTAATTGCTGGAGGTTGACTTTATGCGTGACTGCTACGATGATAGGATTTGATCCTTGTCAACATCGTCTGCAATTAATTAAGTCATTTGTATTTCCTAATATTTTTTAAAATTATTGCAGCCGACGGGGTCAAATAGGGGACCCCCGATAAGACACCCGAAATTTTTTCCTTCGCCACGATGAGTGGCCGCTACCGGGAGGGAAAAGAGCACGCCCTCGTGCTGATTAATTAAACAATTAATAGCGGCGCTACAGCTGTCGGGAGGGGTGGGTAGGGGAGACGCAGCTTCAGCGGTCGACCGCAGCGCGGCGCTAGCGGTGCTCTCATTACCGCCGCGTCGCCCGGACAACAGAAGAAAACCTCGTTTTATGCCTTAATTAAGCCGGCGTGCGCCGTAATGAATGCGCATTTTTTCGCCCTCGCCCGCTCCGGGCTTCTACAATAAATCAGGGCAGAGGGCGAGATGCTCGGCTTGTCTTAATCTTTGTCGGGCCGCGGCGTATTAGTGCGGTGGCGGCGGCAGCAGCCACCAGCCGCCATCGTAGCCTCTGCCTGTCTTTCCCGATCCTTGGCCGCCCCAAGGGAAAGGGAGGGGGGGGGGGGAAGAGAGCGGGCAATTCCTCCAAGTAGGAGAACCACAGGATGGCTAGGTCATCAAGGAGACAACCGCTTCTGTGAAATTTTAATTTCTTCGCAAGGGGGCACTAACTGCGAATGCTTCGCTTTCCCGAAATGGAGCCAAACAGCAGGTCCTAATGCCGACGAGTAGGCTGTCTCTTGACATTTAGCCTTCCCACTCCAAGGCGATTCTCTTCTTAATTGTTCCACACAGCAAAGGCGGCCTTAGTATGTCCTTCACTAGACGGTACGTTGGGATTTTCGCGAGCTACGTCTTCTGAAACTGCTGGAGACACTTGTTACTCTATAGCACATCGTTTGCAAAATGGGGATTAGGCGTTAAATCTGGCCTCCTCTCTTTAAAATGCAAGAACTCAAATATTCAAATTAGTGAATTGTCTCTTTTAGCAATGAATGGTTGGTGCAAGACGAATTCCTTCATCTGAAGGAATCCTACAAAATTGATTATGATTCGAGTGGAAACCATCAGTCAGCCAATTAAACTCAATTATTACAAATTGGCAGAAGAACTTTTCAGTTCTTTATATTTTCTCCTTCTTCCACTTTCATTCCATAAAGTGTTTCATTTATTTAATTGCAATTTGTTAAGAAAATCGGGATTGACGCTTTGTAGGTCTTGGTGCGAGAACGTGGGCTCCAATTTGGGCAGATAGCTTCATGAATACCGTGTTCGTCGCAGTCTGGGGTCAGGACTCAGGGCGTCTCAGCTGCTTTCTGCAGTATTGCCAACTGTGGGTAATACTTGCTCTTGGAAAGTGCAATGTAAGAGTGGCGGCGGGGATATTTGAACCAGAACACACCGCCCCCCCCCCCCACCTCCCGTCTTCCCTTGAGTTGGTATAAACTGGCGGTGGATGAGCCAATCACGCAAGCAGTTTGAACGGTAAAACTTGAGCTGTGTCGGCTCGTTCTATCTTTGCCTACTGGTGCGATCCGTCTCTATCGAGTCGTTGGGTGACGCTTCGGTCGCCCGTTAGCTGAGTCTTTGGTGGTAGATTCATGGAGGGGGTTGTTGACCGCATGGGTAGGCAGTCGGTCGCAGTCAGGGGGAGAGAGACAAGAAGCACGAGGCCTATGAGAAAGGCAGGCCGCAACGCATCGGTCACGAAGGTAGCCCGAGTTCGCTGGCTCGCTCACTCAGCACAGCAGAAAAACTGCGCTTCTACACCTGTTATCTAGTAACTGGGTGTGTATGTGTAGGGTCTTGCCCACTAGTTGCTTATAGGGTGCCTAAAGGATGTTGCGTTCTCGGAATGCAAGTCTTGCAGACAAACAAAACTTACACAAAGTGAAATGTAAGTTCTATGTACTGTCTTGGCAGAAAATCCTAAGAAATTCTGCTCTTATGTCAAAGCGGTAGGTGGATCAAAACAAAATGTCCAGACACTCTGTGACCAAAATGTTACTGAAACAGAGGATGACAGACTAAAGGCCGAAATACTAAATGTCTTTTTCCAAAGCTGTTTCACAGAGGAAGACTGCACTGTATTCCTTCTCTAGACCGTCGCACAGATGACAAAATGGTAGATATCGAAATAGACGACAGAGGGATAGAAAAACAATTGAAATCGCTCGAAAGAGGAAAGGCCGCTGGACCTGGTGGGGTACCAGTTCGATTTTACACAGAGTACGTGAAGGAACTTGCCCACCTTCTTGCAGCGATGTACCGTAGATCTCTAGAAGAGCGTAGCGTTCCAAAAGATAGGAAATGGGCACAGGTCATCCCCGTTTTCAAGAAGGGACATTGAACAGATGTTCAGAACTATAGAGCTATATCTCTAACGTCGATCAGTTGTAGAATTTTGGACCGCGTATTATGTTCGAGTATAATGACTTTTCTGGAGTCTAGAAATCTACTCTGTAGGAATCAGCTTGGGTTTCGAAAAAGACGATCGTGTAAAACTGAGCTCGCGCTATTCGTCCACGAGACTCAGAGGGCCAGAGACACGGGTTCACAGGTAGATTCCGTGTTCCTTGACTTCCGCAAGGCGTTTGATACAGTTCCCCACATTCGTTTAATGAACAAAGTAAGAGCACATGCACTATCAGACCAATAGTGTGATTGGATTGAAGAGTTCCTAGATAACAGAACGCAGCATGTCACTCTCAATGGAGAGAAGTCTTCCGAAGTAAGAGTGATTTCAGGTGTGCCGCAGGGGAGTGTCGTGGGACCGTTGCTGTTCACAATATATATGAATGACCTTGTGGATAACATCGGAAGTTCACTGAGGCTTTTTACGGATAATGCTGTAGTATATCGAGAGGTTGTAACAATGGAAAATTGTACTGAAATGCAGGAGGTTCTGCAACGAATTGACGCATGGTGCAGGGAATGGCAACTGAATCTCAGTGTAGACAAGTGTAATGTGCTGCGAATACATAGAAAGAAAGATCCTTTATCATGTAGCTACAATATAGCAGGTCAGCAACTGGAAGCAGTTATTTCCATAAATTACTTGGGAGTAGACATTAGGTGTGATTTAAAATGGAATGACCATACAAAATTAATCGTCGGTAAAGCAGATGCCAGACAGATTCATTGGAAGAATCTTAAGGAAATGCAGTCCTAAAACAAAGGAAGTAGGTTACACTACACTTGTTCGCCCACTGCTTGACTACTGCTCACCGGTGTGGGATCTGTACCAGATAGGGTTGATACAAGAGATAGATAAGATCGAACGGAGAGCAGCGCGCTTCGTTACAGGATCATTTAGTAATCGCGAAAGCGTTACGGAGATGATAAACTCTGGTGGGAGACGCTCAGTAGCTCGGTATGGGCTTTTGTTGAAGTTTCGAGAATATAACTTCTCGGAGGAGTCAAGTAGTATATTGCTCCCTCCTACGTATATCTCGCGAAGAGATAATGAGGATAAAATCAGAGAGATTAGAGCCCACACAGAGGCATACCGACAATCTTTCTTTCCACGAACAATACGAGACTGGAATAGAAGGGTGAACCGTTTAAGGTACTCAAGGTACCCTCCGCCACACACCGTCAGGTAGCTCGCGGAGTATGGATGTAGATGTAGATGTAGATAACAATTCAGACGAATAACATTAGGAGTTTTATTTCTAGAATGCAAATTGACAGTACTTATTTTGATTAGAGCAAATGTCGCTAGTGAGAGGCGACATGAACATAGTAAAGTTCTTGCTATGCACAAAGTCAAAGTAAGCACTTGATACGGATGACGACAGTCTGATATCGTAGCACTAATCCCGTTGCAGACTGGGTCGATCTAAGCGACTGAAACTGGCAGGAGTGTCGCTTATATTCACTTCTTGACGGGGACGCTGCTGGCGCGGATCGGTCCAGTTCCGCGCACCACTGGCCGAAGTTTCCTCACCGCCTTCACTGGTTTTCTGTTCGTCTTAGCTCTGCCGCTTGTGGTTACGCCAAAACAGTATGTGCAAACGAGAACTGCATCTTCTACTGGAATCTACTATTATGGAATCTTACCGTTATTAGTCTTACAATGATAGAAACTGAATAGGCCTACAAATAATTTGTTGCGGTTGTACTGGGGTACATTATAATTAAAATCATTTCAAAATGATCGCCTTCCATAAGGCGTGGAATGTCAGAAGCCTGAACGTGGCAGGAAAACTAGAAAATATGAAAGGAACTGCAAAGGACCAATATAGATGTAGTGGGGGTAGTGAAGTGAAATGGGAAGGAGACAAGGGTTTCTGGTCAGATGAGTGTAGAAAATATCAACAGCAGCAGAAAATGGTGTAACGGGAATAGGATTCCTTATCAAAAGGACGGTAGGGCAGAGAGAGTATTACTGAACAGTCAGTGATAGGATTGTTCGTATTAGAATCGACAGCAAACCGGCAGCGATAGTTCAGGTATACATAGCGACATCGGAAGCTGAAGTACGCAATGTTAGATGAAAATCTAATAGTCATGGTGGACTGGAATGCAGTGTTAGGAGAAGGAGTAGAAGAAAAGGTTATAGGAAAATATTGACTTGGGATAAGGAATAGGAGAGGAGAGTGACTAACTCAGTTCTGCAATAAATTTCTGCTAGTAGTAGCGAATACTCTCTTCAAGAATCACAAGAGAAGGAGATATAGTTGGAAAAGGGCAGGAAATACGGAAAGATTTCAGTTAGATAGCCGGCCGGTGTGGCCGGGTGGTTCTAGGCGCTTCAGTCTGGAACCGCGCGACCGCTAAGGTCGCAGGTTGGAATCCTGCATCGGGCACGGATGTGTATGATGTCCTTAGGTTAGTTAGGTTTAAGTAGTTCTAAGTTCTAGGGGACTGATGACCTCAGCTGTTAAGTCCATAGTGCTCAGAGCCATTTCAACCTTCAGTTAGATAACATCATGGTAAGACAGAGATTCCGAAATCACATACTGGATTGCAAGGCGAGCCCAGGAGCAGATATGGACTCAGATCACAATTTAGTATTGATGAATAGCAGGCTGAAGTTTAAGAGATTAGTCAGGAAGAATTAGTATGCATATGGCGTACGGTAGCAGTAAGGAGTGACGAGATATGCTTGAAGTTCTCTAAGGCTGTAGATACAGCAATTAAGAATTGTCCAGTAGGCAGTAAAATTTTGAAGAGGAATGGACATTCTAAAAAGGGTCATTACAGAAGTTAGAAAGAAAAACATAGGTACAAAGTAAGTAACTGCGAAGAAAAAGTGGGTAACAAAAGAAATGCTTCAGCTGATCGACGAAAGGAGGAAGTACAAAAGTGTTCCGAAAACTCAGGAATACAGCAGTACAAGTCGCTGAGAAATGAAATAAATCGGAAATGCAGAGAAAATAAGACGAAATGGCTGCATGAAAGCATGAAAAGAATATATTGAAAGCCTGCATGAGTTAAGATTTGTCCGATGTGATGGAAAAAGAAACTGGAGTCGATTTAGAAGAGATAGGGCATCCAGTATTAGAATCAGAATTTAAAAGAGCTTTGGAGGACATAAGATCAATTAAGGCAGAAGGGACAGATAAAATTCCATCAGAATTTCTAAAATTGCTGGGGGGAAGTGGCAACTTAACGACTACTCACGTTGGTGTGTAGAATGTATGAGTCTGGTGACATACCATCTGACTTCCGGAAAAGTATCATCCACATTATTCTGCAGACTGCAAGAGCTGGTAAGTGCAATTATCACACAATCAGCTTAACAGCTGATGCATCCAAGTTGCTGACAAGTATGGCGTACAGAAGAATGAAAATGAAAATTGAGGATGCGCTAGATGACGACCAATTTGACTTTAGAAAAAGTAACGGCACGACAGCGGCAATTCTGATGATACGGTTGAAAATGGAAGCAAGACTGAAGAAAAATTAATACACGTTCATAGTTGTCGACCTGGAAAAAGCGTTCGACAATTTAAAATGGTTCAAGATGTTCAAAATTCTGGAAAAAGTTGGGGTAAGCTAAAGGAAGAAACGGGTAATATACAATATGTGCAAGAGACAAGAGAGAATAATAAGCGCAGACGACCAAGAACGAAGCGCTCGCATTAAAAAACGTGTAACACTGGGATGTAGCCTTTCGCCCCTAACGTTCAGTCCGTACATCGAAGAAGTAATGAGGGAAATAGAAGAAAGGTTCAGGAGTGAAATTAAAATTCAAGGATATCAGTGATACGATTCGCTGATGACATTGCTGTCCTGAGTGAACGTGAAGAAGAATTACATGATATGCTAAATGGAATGAACTATCTAATGAGCACAGAATATTGACTGAGAGTAAATCGAAGAAAGACGAAAATAATGAGAAGTAGTAGAAATGATAACAGTGAGAAACTTAACATTAGGATTGGTGGTCAGGAAGTAGATGAAGTTAAATAATTCTGCTACATAGGTAGTAAAATAACCAATGATGGACAGAGCAAGAAGGACATCAAAAGCAGACTAGCAATGACGAAAAGGGCATTCCTGGCCAAGAGAAGTCTACTGGTATCAAACATAAGCTTTAATTCGAGTAAGAAATTTCTGAGAATGTACGTCTGTAGTACACTATTGTATGGTAATGAAACATGGACTGTGGGAAAACCGGAACAGAAGAGAATCGAAGCATTTGAGATGTGGTGCTACAGACGAATGTTGAAAGTTAGGTGGGCTGATAAGGTAAGGAATGAGGTGGTTCTGCACAGAATTGGAGAGGAAAGGAATATGTGGAAAACACTGACAAGGAGAAGGGACAGGACGATAGGACGTCAGCTAAGAAATCAGGCCGGCCACTGTGCCCGAGTGGTTCTAGGCGCTTCAGTCCGGAACCGCGCTGCTGGTACGGTCGCAGGTTCGAATCCTGCCTCGGGCATGGATATGCGTGATGTCCTTAGGTTAGTTAGTTTTAAGTAGTTCTAAGTCTAGGGGACTGATGATCTCAGAAGTTAAATCCCATAGTGCTTAGAGCCACTTTTTTAAGACATTAGGGAATGACTTCCGTGCTTCTAGAGGGAGCTGTAGTGGGCAAAAATGGTAGAGAAAGAGAGAGATTGTTGACGTAGGTTGCAAGTGCTACTCTGAGATGAAGTGGTTGACACAGGAAAGGAATTCGTGGCTGGCCGCATCAAACCAGGAGAGCTTCTGTAAAGTTTGGAAGGTACGAGACGAGGTGCAGCAGAAGTAAAGCTGCGAGGACGGGGCGTGAGTCGTGCTTGCGTAGCTCAGATCAGTTCCGTTTCAGCCGCGCTCGCGAGTGGCCGCTGTTAACTGTTGCGCTGCACTTCAGTGTGTACATCGCTGTACTTGTGCTCCGCCGAGTGCCGTCCGTCCGTTAATCTCCGTGTTCGTTCCTGTTCCTTGTGATCTGATCGCTCTTTCTGGTCTTGCTGCTGCTACTTGGAATTTCGGTTGTTTCCAGACGAATGGAAAAACTAGTAGCAGCCAACCTCGGGGAAGATCAGTTTGGATTCCGTAGAAACACTGGAACACGTGAGGCAATACTGACCTTACGACTTATCTTAGAAGAAAGATTAAGGAAAGGCAAACCTACGTTTCTAGCATTTGTAGACTTACAGAAAGCTTTTGACAGTGTTGACTGGAATACTCTCTTTCAAATTCTAAAGGTGGAAGGGGTAAAATACAGGGAGCGAAAGGCTATTTACAATTTGTACAGGGACCAGATGGCAGTTATAAGAGTCGAGGGACATGAAAGGGAAGCAGTGGTTGGGAAGGGAGTAAGACAGGGTTGTAGCCTCTCCCCGATGTTGTTCAATCTGTATATTGAGCAAGCGGTAAAGGAAACAAAAGAAAAATTCGGAGTAGGTATTAAAATTCATGGAGAAGAAATAAAAACTTTGAGGTTCGCCGATGACATTGTAATTCTGTCAGAGACAGCAAAGGACTTGGAAGAGCAGTTGAATGGAATGGACAGTGTCTTGAAAGGAGGATATAAGATGAACATCAACAAAAGCAAAACAAGGATAATGGAATGTAGTCTAATTAAGTCGGGTGATGCTGAGGGAATTAGATTTGGAAATGAGACACTTAAAGTAGTAAAGGAGTTTTGCTATTTGGGGAGCAAAATAACTGATGATGGTCGAAGTAGAGAGGATATAAAATGTAGACTGGCAATGGCAAGGAAAGCGTTTCTGAAAAAGAGAAATTTGTTAACATCGAGTATAGATTTAAGTGTCAGGAAGTCATTTCTGCAAGTATTTGTATGGAGTGTAGTAGCCATGTATGGAAGTGAAACATGGACGATAAATAGTTTGGACAAGAAGAGAATAGAAGCTTTCGAAATGTGGTGCTACAGAAGAATGCTGAAGATTAGATGGGTAGATCACATAACTAATGAGGAAGTATTGAATAGGATTGGGGAGAAGAGAAGTTTGTGGCACAACTTGACTAGAAGAAGGGATCGGTTGGTAGGACATGTTCTGAGGCATCAAGGGATCACCAATTTAGTATTGGAGGGCAGCGTGGAGGGTAAAAATCGTAGAGGGAGACCAAGAGATGAATACACTAAGCAGATTCAGAAAGATGTAGGTTGCAGTAGGTACTGGGAGATGAAGAAGCTTGCACAGGATAGAGTAGCATGGAGAGCTGCATCAAACCAGTCTCAGGACTGAAGACCACAACAACAACAACAACCGAAATTGCTTCGCTGGATTAACCATGGCTACAAACCTCAGGAAGAATACTCTGGTATTTGCTTTTGACAAGGAATCCCGTCCTGTTCAGCCGACATCCCTGGAAATAGATGACTGGATTACACAGGTAATTGGTCTAAATTCTGAAACCGTTCATACCTGGCAACTGGATCAGGAAAAATACTGTGTTTTTGTCAAGTTAATCAGTGCTTCGACTGTTGATAAAGTGTTACGAAACTGGGGCTATGAAGTAGATTTTGTGCATAGAAATGGTTATAAAAGTAAGGTTTCCATCTATAGAGCGGACATTCATTACAAAACCGTTCGTGTCTTGAATCTTCCCATTGAAATTGAAAATGATAAGATTAAGGAAGCTCTTTCAAACTACGGAGACGTTAAATCAATTGCAAATGAAAGATGGTCGCCTCGCCTTAAACTGCAGTGTTTTAACGGGGTCCGCTGTGTAGAGATGGACGTTAAGACGAATATTCCATCTCACATAACTGTTTGTGGGTATAAGGCACAAATTGTTTATACAGGTCAGGAAGCTACGTGTCACATATGTAACGAAACCGGCCACTTCAGACAGGAATGTCCGCGGCGAACTGTTGTTCTTAAAAGTAATTTGATACAGCGTCAGAAGCTTACCTTAAAAGATCTGTTACCAAAGAATAGCCCGGAACAACTGGTTGAGGATGTTAACGCAGCGGGCCAAGCTGATGTCTCCCTTCACGATAACAGTCAATTTTCCCCGTTAACAACAAAAGGAAACCCTGTTGCCACTACTCGTGAAACTGAAACGCAACCGAAAAAACGACCTCTGGAGATAACTGATAGTTGTTCAGAGGACGAGCTGTCTTGTCCCACTCCCTCACTTCTCAAGCAAAAACAGTGCGATGAGGAGGCAGAGGAACCTGAAGGCAAAATGCGAATGGAAACTAATGAACAGAAAGATAATACACATACGGTACCAGAAAATGAAGGGGGTGTAAGCAGCATTAATTTGCAAGAAACATCAGGTGCAGTAGCCGATTGCAAAGATCAGAATCTATCTGTTAATAAACAGATTCAGGGAGAGGTTGCAAAACTGCAGTCTCCACTTGTTTCCTTCGATCAGAAAGTGAGTGAAATTAATAAAGAAAGAGGAAGTGGTGGCCAAACTGAAATCACGGTCATCACCTCAGGGCAGGCGCCGGCAACCGAAATTGCGAAAGCGTCTGCTGCTGCTCCAGATAAGTCGTGAAGTAAAATACCGACACAACCAAATGAGAATGTAGTTCGTAACCAAGGGAAGAGAAAATCCGGTAGCGGCGACCCAAGCCCAAAGAATGTTCAGTCCGAAACGGTCGTACACGAATCACTGGAGGAAAAATCAGAAAGTTTACCAGGAAATCAGTCTGCTTGCGTTACAAGAGAAAACATTAGAAGCAGAAAAAAACGGGACAGTAACTAATAAACTGACTGAAGTGTTATTGCATGTTCAGCCTTCCGAGAAAGCTGTTACAGCTTAACTGAACCCTGAACCACATGAAACTATATTAGTTCATCAAAACAACTACTTAGTGACAGCACAATGACGCAATCTTATTCTGTCATCACTATAAACATAAATAAAATCACGACCAGTTTGAAATTACCCTGTTACAAGAAGTTCTAATTTCGGATTTGGTAATTCCCGGTTTTGTCAGTTACATAAATGTGTCTACCGAAACAAGTGTTGGAACAGCTATTTTGGTGAGGGAAGGGATTGCAGTAAGCGAGGTGGAACGACTGGAATTCGGAAGAGGAATAGGACTAAATATCTATCATGTGACTATCGTCAACTTGTATGCCCCTTCAGGAAGTTCTCATCGAGCTGACAGGGCACGTTTCTTCAAAGATGACCTGATATACTTGTTAAGGAAATCGCCAAGACAGTTATTACTTGGAGGTGATTTTAATTGTGTTTTAAATCGAAAAGATCAGTTACCTAATTTTAATTTCTCAAGTGAACTAAAACAACTAGTTACTGGTTTAGAATTAAAGGATGTATGGGAAATCAAATACCCCTCCAGTGTTGAGTTCACTTATGTCACGGCAATATCACGCAGCAGGATTGATAGACTATATATTTCTAAAAATCTTGAAACTTCCGTGACAAAAGTAGAAACCATTCCTACGTACTTTTCAGACCATTCAAGTGTCTTAGCTTGCATAAATCTAACAAGACAGCCGGTTCGCCGATTCAAGAATCAGTGGAATTTGAACACTTCCTTGTTAGTAAATCATGATTTAGAAGATCTGATTAAAGAAACATGGGCAATATGCCTGCGAGCCCGTAGTAGATATGCCTCTGCTATTGACTGGTGGGTTAAAATGGCAAAGCCAAAGTTGAGGAAAGTTCTTATTCAATACAGTGCCCAGAGCGCAAGGGAAATGAAATGCACTATAGAGTATTACTATTCCGTTTTGAGAGATCTATATGATCAAGTCTCAGCAGGTTCCTCACTTCGGATAGCAGACATCAAAAAAGTCAAAGCCAAGTTACTTAATATCAAGAGAAGTCAAATGGAAGGGTTGAAAATAAAATCGAAGGCAAATTCGGTGTCAGAAGATGAAACTACTTCCCTATATCATTTAGTGAAGCATACGAAAACGGGAGAAGGACTTTTATTGATGAAATTCGAACAAAACACGGTACGATTCTCAGAACCCAGCAGGATATCATGGACGAGATTTATCGCTATTATTGCGAGCTATATTCTGTACATCAAAGTAGAGATGCTTCCTTGGAAGAATTCCTTGACATCCTAGCCCCACAGCTGACAGATGATGACAACGAAAATTTTCTCGAGGTTGTCACTGAAGAAGACGTGTATGAGACTCTGTGCGCCTCACCACCAAAAAAAATCCCCAGGACCGGATGGTCTGCCAGCAGAGTTTTACATCCGTTGCTGGCCAATAGTAGGTGCAAAAATTACGGACATTGTAAATGAGGTTATTCAGGGGAAAATGATTCCGGCTGAGTTTAAGGAGAGTAAAATTGTTTTGGTGCCAAAAAATAATGGAAACAAAGATTTAAATAATTTTCGTCCAATTTCACTGCTGAATTCTGATTATAAATTAATAGCTAGAATAATAAACAAGAGAATTTCATGCCTTACAGATAAAATTATTAGTCAACATCAGAACTGTGCACAAGGCAGAACCATTTTTCAAAATCTAGCTGAATTCAGGGATATCATTGCAATAACTTCTGTAACAAACATAAAGTGTGCTTTATTGTTTTTAGACTTTTATAAAGCGTTCGATGTAGTAAATCATGAATATCTTCTACAGACATTGAAGAAAATAGGTTTCAACGATAGGGTCATACAGTTGATTAAGAACATAGCAACTGGAATAAATGCTAAAATAGCGGTGAATTGTCAACAATCCAGGCCGATGCAAATACAACGAGGTGTTCCTCAAGGAAGTCCTCTGTCCATGTCGCTCTTCGCCATTTCGCTGGAACCTTTCCTCCGACATATCCATGCTACATTAAAAGGCTTAACATTATCAGGAAATAAAACAGTTATAAGAGCCTATGCTGACGATATAGGGGTCATTATAAGGAATAATGACGAGGTAACCACGCTAGCAACGGTGATTGATTCGTACTGTAGAGCATATGGAGCCAATGCAAACGAAAAAAAAAGTAAGATGTTAAATCTCAGAGGTTTTGATAATATCAACGTCGAGTGGGCAAAAATAGTCCGACAACATAAAACACTTGGGATCACCCTGACAGCATGTCCTATGAAAATGACGGCTTTAAATTGGAAAGTTGCAGCAGATAAAGTGCAAGGAGCCATTGTAGAGAATTTAACTCGATATATGAACCAAGTTCAAAGAACACAGTATATCAGCTCATGCATCCTTGCTAAGGCTTATTATACTGCCCAGCTGTTTCCAATACCGAGAATGATAGCGAGGAGAATAATGTCCAAAATCACCAACTTTTTGTGGAGAGGTGAAGTGTTCAGAGTACCTGCTAAAGTAGCCACTTTAGATCCTAAAAATGGTGGACTAGGATTAACTGATATAACGGATAAAGCCTCTGCTCTTTTTATCAAAAGGCAAGTTAATTTAATAAGAGACTCGCGAGAAAGCATAACCAGCCAACTTTTCGAGATCATTAAACCTCCAAGCCTGCTTCCCCCGATTGACGTGCAGAATATCAACAGTCGCTTACAGCACGTGAGGATTTTCTATGTTGAGTTTAGTTATGTCAGTGTCGAACTCAGGCAGTCACGACACTTAACATCGAGAGCCATAATGCGGGAACGAAAGAAAAGCGAAGGAAGAAACAAAATAGAACGGCAGTTTCCAAACATTGAGTGGACTGAGATTTGGAAAAACATTAGTTCTAATGTGCTCACGTCTAACATAAAAACGGCATGGTACAAGACAGTTAACAACATAGTTAGCACCAATGAAAGACTGCACGCAATCGGACTCTGTGAAACAAATTTATGTCAACAATGCCATCTAGTTGACACAGTAATTCACAGATATACTTGCAGTGGTCACATGAATAGTTGGAAGTGGGTCCGAGAGCAAATAGCTCTGATTACAAGAACATCCCCTGAGTATATATCGCTGTCATTGATACACAGGCCTGACGCACGCTGTTTCCCAGAAGCAAAACATAACGCTGTGCACTGGTTGCTGGGAAATTTTGTTAACTACGTCCTTAACAAATTAGGATCCGATAGCATCATAGAGTTCAAGGTACACATGCTGTGTGAGTTTCACAAAATTAGAAGCTATTCGAATCACAAGAAAAAGGTCGGTAATATGTAAAAAATTGTATTTGAAAGAATAGGCATTGGTTAAGATAAAAAAGAAGACTGTGTTGACAGTGATGTATTGTAGTTACCTTAAGGATACTATTTAAGATTTTACAGTATATTAATGATGTGTACTTTTTCTACTTCAGAGAGTAGTTTTTGCAACGTATAAGCTAATGTACAGAACTTATGTGACATTGAGATTGTGTGTCGAAATAGTGTCAAAACACAAAACATTAAAGGTGCATTATTGGCTTATACTAGAAATTTGGAAATAGACAGTTTTTATAGAAATGTCCTTATCGATTGTTTAAAACCATAAGATTCTATCTGATAAATGTAATATTCAATGGCTGGCACATTGCCCTGTTCATTTTTGCACTGTGATGTGTAAGTCAGTTTCTCAGTGAAAGACTGATTATAGATCTGATCCAGTGAAAGACTGATTACATAGATCTGATCACTTCAGATTCAATTAATGTCCAGAAAGTATAGTTGGAAGGCTAGTCAAATTTATTATATATCTCCTTTCCGCCTTTCTCGAGTATTTCAGAAATTGTCTAATATGATTATTAAATTGTTTTAATTAAAATTATCCCATCAACTTGCTGATATCCATCATAAAGAAATTATGCTTCTGTAAAGATTGCACCTCATGTAATTCAAAGTGCAGATTTTACTTCTTCAGGTTGAAGTTTGAATGTCTTTAAAAACTTTGTTCTTGATGTTTAAATTAATTCTTTCTGGTAATTAGTCAGTAACACAATCCTCTGTTGTCTTTCCTTAACGTCAGCGTAACTGAAATGTTTAAATAACTTCATGTATGCATAACTTAGTATGTATTTGGAGTGTAACATTGTTTTTTTAATAAATGTTTTATATATAAAAAAAAAGATGGTAGAGCACTTGCCCGTGAAAGGCAAAGGTCCCGAGTGCGAGTCTCGGTCCGGCACACAATTTTAATCTGCCAGGAAGTTTCATATCAGCGCACACCCCGTTGCATAATAAAAATCTCGTTCTGGAAACATCCCCCAGGCTGTGGCTAATCCATGTCTCCGCAGTATCCTTTCTTTCAGGAGTGCCAGTTCTGCAAGGTTCGCAGGAGAGATTTTGTAACGTTAGGAAGGTAGGATACGAGATACTGGCAGAAATTAAGCTGTGAGGACGGGGCGTGAGTCGTGCTCGGGTAGCTCAGATGGTAGAGCACTTGCCCGAGAAAGGCAAAGGTGCCGAGTTCGAGTCTCGGCGCGGCACACACTTTTAATCTGCCAGGAAGTTTCTAATCATTACTTGACTGACATACGTGCTCCCGTGCTGAAGTTGCTCCCTCCACCCCTCACGCTGGATTGCCTGTGGTTCTCTGTTACTGTCTCAAGTATGAAATTTACCTTTCGGTGCGTCTGTTTGAAATTATCTGAGTTCCATATTTGGTGTTTTTTAAAAATTTCTTTTAATTGCAACTTGTTCAAACTCTGTTTATCTTGTCATTTGGGCCTGAAATTAATTGTGTCATATATTATAGGCCACCGCGTGCATTAGTGACCATTGAGGTCGAGACTGAGTCTTATTTGTATTGGAAGTTGTTCCTTCCCCGACTGATGTAGCGGATATAAAATTGCCTACGGCCGTGGTAAGCAAACGATAGTGACCCAGTGTATCTTGGTTCTTTTGGGTAATTAAATTCCATAACCCCTTTCAAAAAAATGTATTGTTCTAAATTTAATTCTGTTGTATTTGTGTTAGCCCTCAAGATTTGCCTGTTACCTTTTAAGTCACTCAAGATTATGTGTTTGAGTACCTTGTGAGTCCTTGGTTATTATATTAACTTGTTGTTATGTTTTATTGTAAGATTAATCGGTTAATCCTCTTAATAATTATTACTGTATCATTCTTGTTGTAAAACGTAAGGTTTGCTTGGGGCTTGGGGCCACGCTCGCATCGATTTTTTTGTCTTGGTCACAGCATTTTGATATGTGTGTGAAATGGTATGGGACTTAACTGCCAAGGTCATTAGTCCTCTTACACACTACTTAACCTAAATGAACCTAAGTTATCCTAAGGACAAACACACACACCCATGCCCGAGGGAGGTCTCGAACCTCCGCCGGGACCAGCCGCACAGTCCATGACTGCAGACCCCTTGACCGCTCGGCTAATCCCGTGCGGCAGCATTTTCATATTTTCTATGATTATTATGCATGAATTCTGTGTCTGCTTGTTTGCTCTCGGCTTTCCGAGCTGTTCGTATCGTTTGGAGGTGCTGCCCCTGGGTGTTATTATTATCCGCCGGTCCATCGGGCGTAACCTGTCCGCTTCGGCAGCGTACGTGCACGTGGGCGACTCACCGCTTCCCATACCACCGTAGCCTCTGAGACGTCACGGCCTCCTGGCTTGTTAGGGCACCCTCCCTCCCCCCTGCCCCCCCCCCCTCCCCGCCCCTCTCCGCCACAAGTTGAGTTTCTATCTCGTAGCAGTCGGACCCTAATTTAACCAGAAGTGCTCGTTATTCTAAACCATCTTACTCAGACTTGGCCGGCTGTACCTGCACTTTCCATATTTTCCCTGTTTGAAGTTTGGTTTTAACGTGATTGTTTTCATATTGGCATAATGATCAATTTTTTAAATGATATTTTATTATATTTGCTAGTCAATTTCTTGATTATGATTCAGGCGTTTCTCTGATTGATCAAATATTGGATATTTGTGTTGAAAATTGTTCCTGTTCAAAAAAATGTCTCTGAGCACTATGGGACTTAACCTCCGAGGTCATTAGTCCCCTAGAACATAGAACTACTTAAACCTAACCAACCTAAGGACATGACACACATCCATACCCGAGGCAGGATTCGAACCTGCGACCGTGGCTGTCGCGCGGTTCCAGACTGAAGCGCCTAGAACCGCTCGGCCAGCCGGCCGTGGTGGTCTAGCGGTTCTAGGCGCTCAGTCAGGAACCGCGCGACTGCTACGGTCGCAGGTTCGAATCCTGCCTCGGGCTAGGGTGTGTGTGATGTCCTTAGGTTAGTTAAGTTTAATTAGTTCTAAGTTCTAGGGGACTTATGACCTAAGATGTTGAGTCCCATAGTGCTCAGAGCCATTTGAACCATTTGAACCGCTCGGCCACACCGGCCGGAAATTGTTCTTGTGCTCATTGCGTGACAATTAGTAATTAACGGGCCTCATCTCTTCCGATACGACTTGTTTTATTTTATGTTACTACACTTCCTGTAAAGTATATTCATTAGCGTCAAGCACCACCATTGACTAGCCAAATGTTGGAATTTTAATCTTTAGCCTCATTGCAGTCATTGTTTGCCAGTGCTAAGTGTATGTTTGATTTATATTTGAGTGCACTGTGTGTTTGTTAATCCTTCCTAAATGGGTACATTTGATTCAGTTAAATTAACTAATTAATCGTCAAATGGTTTAACTGAAGAAATTTTCGAGTGACGACTTGAATTATTCGTATTTTATTTGTGTTTTTGGTTCTTGTGGAATAAAAGAATGTTGAACTCTTCTGAAGTAACAAATGATTTGTGATAAATGACCTACACCCCTCCCATGCCCTTTTAGTTGTTTCCTTATTCAGGGGCGTCCACTGACATTTCAATACTATAAATTTTCCAGCATCTCGCTTTCGAAAAATCAGCTGCTCAGGTATTGTCGGCCCCATCACGATTGTCCCAGCAATAAGTTCGTCGCTAGTCGCTGCAGCATGCGAGCAATTTTTCCACATGGGGAGAGCACATGTATCCATTGCTATCCTTACTGCATATTTCAGTCTCTCAATTTCTGTTATGCACATTCCAGGTTAAAACGTGGATGACCAGCAGGTGAAAGACAAAGATTTTTCTGATTAATGCTTAAAATGTGAGTGAGAGTATATTTCGTATAAATTTAAGGCACCCCTTTTCGACGGAAACGTGCTATCATCAAAGTACACGGTTCTGGCAAACCGAAGTCCATCGCGCACTCGTTGTCAACGTCATTAATAAGGATACTGCTCGATTCGATCATCTGGCCAAATGGAGTCCCACAGTCAGGCCCCTTTTTACTGGCATAAATGTAAAGTGTTTTTTGTATATGACTCCTTTCCTGTACGTCACTGCCACTAAACTGCCTGACAAAAAAAGAAAAATATGGAGTACGCGGAAGGAGAGGCGTAAACAAAATACAGCATCGGAAGCAGAGACGGTGTGTGACGTTATTTCATTAATTACGATCTCCAGTTATATTTACCAAGAAATTCGCAGTATGAGTGCAGTTATTAGGATGACGTTATCCGCCATGGAGTAGAAGCATACGCTGATTCGTTTGGGATGTATGTCATAAGGCCGTCTATACTCTCCTGGGGATACATTGCCCGTAACTGTTGTATCTGGTCCTCGATAACTGGATACTGGCACTGGGACACAGTTTACATCTGAGCTGGTGCCACACATATTCCATTGCGTACAAACCTGGGGATCTTTCTGGACACAAAAATAACTCAACATGAGTCAAATACTTGACAAAGACAGGTGCCACACGCGGTTGAACATCCACCGGTTGACAGATGTCACCTCCATACAGGGAGGAAACACTTGAGGACGCATGACGTCCATGAAGTTCCGTTATGTCGTCACAGTACCCTCAGACACTACCAGCCGTCACCTGTAGTGATATGCGACGGCTCTCCACATCACGACGGCAGGAGTAATATTGCTGTGCCTCTCCAAATCAGTGGTAGGGAGGGACTTCTCCCCATGTCGCAAATATCCTCGTCGACGATGGTCACCAAGGACAGTACGGAACAGAATGCGACGCCTTTCATCAGCAGTCCACGCTTCCGGTCATGGCACCACTCCAAACGCAGCTTTTTATGTCGTGGTGTTAACTGAGGATAGTCTCTGACCAATGGATGGCCATACGGTGAAGTTAAAAGCAAGGCTGATAACATTAAGAATGCAATGGTAATTCCACTGTGAAATGCAAAGGAGAGATAGGACGGGTGGAAGGAGTAGACTGAAGGCCTCTGTGAGGGGGAAGACATGTCTGATGACGTGAAACGAGAAAAACAAGGGTCGGTAAAGGAGAGATGGTGGATCCAGTATTAGAATCAGAATTTAAAAGAGCTTTGGAAGGTTTACGATGGAGCAAGGCAGAATGGCTAGACAACATCCCATCATATCAGCTAAAATCATTGGAGGAAATGGTGGCAAAATGACTATTCACGTTTGTGTGGGGAGTGTATGAGTTTGGCGATATATCATCTGGCTTTCGGGAAAAAAAAAGAATACTACAAAATTCTGAAGACTGCAAAAGCCGGCAAGTGCGAGAATTATCGTACAGTCAGCTTAACAGCTTGTGCATCCAAGTTTCTGACCAGAATAATAATAAGCAGAAGAATGAAAAAGGAAGTTAAGGATGTGTTAGATGACACTCGATTTGGCTTTAGAATAGGTAAAGGCATCAGAGAGACAATTGTAGCGTTGGGGTTGGCAATGGAAGCGAGACAGAAGGAAAATAAAGATACGTACATAGGATTTGTCGACCTCGAAAAAGCGTTCGACGATGTAAGGCGTCGCAACTGTTTGAAATTCTCAGAAAAATAGGTGTAAGTCATAGGACAAGACGGATAATATACTGTATGTACAAAAACAATGAGGGAAAAGCAAGAGTGGGAGACGAAGAACGAAGAGCTAGGTTTAAAAAGAGGGTAAGGCAGGGATATAGTCTCTCGCCCCTACTGTTCAAACTCTTCATCGAAGAAATAATTACGCAGAGAAAAGGAAGGGTCAAGGGTGGAATTAAAATTCAAGGTAAACGAATATCAATGTTAAGCTTCACTGATGATATTGCTATCTTCAGTGGAAGTGAACAAGAGTTACAGGATATGCTGAATGGAATGAACAGTCTAATGGCTACAGAACACGGACGGAGAATAAAGCAAAGAAAGACGAAAGTAATGCGGAGTAGCAGAAATGAGAACAGCGAGCAACTTAACATAAGGATTGGTGGTCACGAAGTAGATGAAGTTAACGAATTCTGCTACCTAGGCAGCAAAATAATGCATCACGATCGGAACAAGGAGGACATAAAAAGCGGATTAGCTCTGGCAAAAAGGCATTCGCGGCCAAGAGAAGTCCAAGAGCATCAAACATAGGCTCAGATTTGAGGAAGAAATTGCTGATACAGTACGTCTGGAGCAGGGCATGGTATGATAGTGAAACATGGACTATGGGAAAACCAGAAAATCGAAGCATTTAAGACGGGATGTTAGAGAGGAATTTTGAGAATTTGGTGTACCGGTAAGGTAAGGAATGAATGTATGTCGTGTGACTAGGGCCTCCCGTCGGGTAGACCGTTCGCCGGGTGCAAGTCTTTCGATTTGACGCCACTTCGGAGACTTGCGCGTCGAAGAGGATGAAATGATGATGATTAGAACAACACAACATCCAGTCCATGAGCGGATAAAATCTCCGCCCCAGCTGGGAATCGAACCCCGGCCCTTAGGATTGACATTCTGCCGCGCTGACCACACAGCTACCGGTGGCGGATAGGTAAGTAATGAAGAAATTCTGAGAAGAGTCAGCCAGAAAAGTAATTTACGGAAAACACTAGCAAGAGGAATGGAGAGGATGGTCGAAAACCTGTTAAGATATGAGGGAATACCTTCCATGGTACTGGAGGGAGGGGCAGAAGACAAAAACTGTAGAGGAAAACTGAGAATGGAACATTCCCAGCAAATAATTGTGGACGTAGGTTGCAATACTATCAGGAAATGAGGAGGATGGCACAGGATAGCGTGGCGGGCCGCATCAAACAAGTCAGAAAACTCATGGCTCAAAATAATAATAGTAATAATAATAATCCCTGTGTGTGTGCCTCTGTGTGTGTGTGAGAGAGAGAGAGAGAGGGAGAGAGATTCCATGTGTGTGTGTGTGTTTTAGTGAGTGTAGGTGGGTGGTCCATTGATCGTGACCGGGCCAAATATCTCACGAAATAACCATCAAACGAAAAAACTACAAAGAACGAAACTTGTCTAGCCTGACGGGGGAAACCAGATGGCGCCATATTTGGCCGCTAGAGGGCGTGCCATAGGTCAAACGCATATCAACTGCGTTTTTTTTAAATAGGAACCCCCATTTTTTTATCACATATTTGTGTAGTATGTAAAGAAATATGAATGTTTTAGCTGGACCACTTTTTTCGCTTTGTGATATATGGCGCTGTAATAGTCACAAACATATGGCTCACAATTTTAGACGAACAATTAGTAACAGGTAGGTTTTTTAAATTAAAATACAGATCGTAGGTACGTTCGAACATTTTATTTTAGTTGTTCCATTGTGATACATGTACCTTTGTGAACTTATCATTTCTGAGAACGCATGCTGTTACAGCGTGATTACCTGTAAATACCACATTAATGCAATAAATGCTCAAAATGATGTCCGTCAACCTCAGTGCATTTGGCAATACGTGTAACGACATTCCTCTCAACAGCGAGTAGATCGCCTTCCTTAATGTTCGCACATGCATTGAGAATGCGCTGACGCATGTTTTCAGGCGTTGTCGGTGGATCACGACATGTTCAAAGTCGTCGCCATGTAATTCCTGGTGCATAGAAATATGGTAAGGGTGTAATCGATGTTGATGTAGCATTCTCAACACCGACGTTTTTGAGATTCCCGATTATCGTGCAATTTGTCTGCTACTGATGTGCGGATTACCGCGACAGCAGCTAAAACACCTACTTGGGCATCATCATTTGTTGCAGGTCGTGGATGACGTTTCACATGTGGCTGAACACTTCCTGTTTCGTTAAATAACGTAACTATCCGGCGAACGGTCCGGACACTTGGATGATGTCGTCCAGGATACCGAGCAGCATTCATACCATACGCCCGTTGGGCAATTTTGATCACAATAGCCATACATCAACACGATATCGACCTTTCCCGCAACTGGTAATTGGTCCATTTTAACACGGGTAATGTATCACGAAGCAAATACCGTCCGCACTAGCGGAATGTTACGTGATACCACGTACTTATACGTTAGTGAGTATTACAGCGCCATCTGTCACAAAGCGAAAAAAGTGGTCCAACTAAAACATTCATACTTCTTTACGTACTACACGAATATGTAATAAAAAATGGCGTTCCTATTTTTAAAAAGGTAGTTGACATCCGTTTGACCATGGCAGCGCCATCTAGCGGGCCAACTATAGCGCCATCTGGTTTCCCCCTTCAAGGTAGACTAGTCTCGTTCTTCCTAGTTTTTTCGTTTGATGCTTATTTCGTGAGATATTTGGCCCGGTCACTATCAATGGACCACCCTGTATACTCAGCAGAGATATGAGAGGTTGTAGTTGGAATAGTGGTTCGGATTTTGGGGACATACTAATTATATGAAAGAACTGGAAGGAGATGGTAGTGGCGAATAGGACCAGACTAGTGGCTAGTATGCCACCTACTCACCGCAGTCAGGCCAATTCACTACTTCCATCTTCTAAAAGTTGTTTCCTGTAATCACCATCTCCCAAAATCACTACTCTGTAATCTCTCGCATTCCCTCTCTGCTCACACACTCACACACACTGCCACACACACACACACAATTCGAGCGCCCGCGAATTATATATACAAATTTCTGAGACTGGCAACGCTCGCAATCTACAGGAAGCAATAACAGAAACACTGTAATAATAAGTGAGAATCACATGTAGCTGCACATCTGTTCACAAAGTGAGATGGAGTACAAATAAAGCTAGTACGCGTAAGAAAAAAGTGCTTTCGAAAAATGGCAAAAAATCACAACTTCTGCTAAGAACGAAGGAAAAAGCAGTCGTTTGCAGAATGTGTGAACAAGAGGCAGAAACACCGTGCCTAAATTTGACTCCAATTTTATAAATAAATATTGTTTTTATTCAACAGCAACCAGAATGTACAAACGTATTCGTATGAGTATTTCCAGAATGACTACAGAAAAAGGCACTCCGTCGTCAGGCCACGAGTGGCCTACCAGGACCATCCGACCGCCGTGTCATCCGCAGTGCATGATGCGGATAGGAGGGGCATGGGGTCAGCACACCGCTCTCCCGGTCGTTACGATGGTATTCTTGACCGAAGCCGCTACTATTCGGTCGAGTAGCTCCTCAATTGGCATCACGAGGCTGAGTGCACCCCGAAAAATGGCAACAGTGCATGGCGGCCTGGATGGTCACCCATCCAAGTGCCGACCACGCCCGACAGCGCTTAACTTCGGTGATCTCACGGGAACCGGTGTATCCACTGCGGCAAGGCCGTTGCCAGAATGACTACAGAAGATACTCGTAAAAGAAAGCGAAGAGCATCTCGTGTGAAGTTCTTTTTAATTAATTGCAGTAAGCATAAGACAGGGAAACCAATAACAACTGATACTAAATTCTTTCTCCCCCAAATTACTTCACTGAAGCCATTAACAACTGATATCAAATTTTTTCTCCCCAAAATTACTTCACCAAGGAAACCGTACTATAGTCCCTGCTTTAAATCGTAGCGGGAGCGCCAAAGTGACAGACATCGAAACAAGTGACCGCTGGATAGGGACTGCAGTAAAATCTCTCAACAGAGAAAATGTGGTTGGCCGTAAGGGACACCTGTAAGATTTTGCAAAGATTATGCGAAATGAATTGCTCCTCATCAGGCAGCTGTGTGCCGTAGGTCGTTGGAGGAGCGAAGCTTTCCTAGTGATTGGAAGAAAGGGTAGATTTTCAAGGAAGGTAGTCGAACAATCACACAAAACTGTTGGCCTATATCACCGACGCCTGTATGTTGTAGAATTTTGGAATATATTTTGCGCTCGCGCCTTGTGACATTTCTGGAAACCCAAAATCTGCACCGGCCGTTGTGGCCGAGTGGCTATAGGCGCTTCAGTCTGGAACCGTGCTGCTGCTACCGTCGTAGGTTCGAATCCTACCTTGGGCATGGGTGTGTGTGATGTCCTTAGGTTAGTTAGGTTTAAGTAGTTCTAAATCTAGGGGACTGATGAACTCAGATGTTGAGTCCCATAGTGCTTAGAGCCATTTGAACCAAAATCTGCTATGTAGGAGTTAACGTGGATTTCGCAAACAATGATCGTGTGCAATCCAGAGACCCAAAAAGCAGTTGATACCTGCGTCCTGGTTGATGCCAAGTATCTTCACTTCCGGCAGGCGCTCTATTTAGTTCTGCACTGCCTCCTAAAGTAATAAATACGAGCATATGCAGTGGCGGACTTGTTGTGTCCTTGTACTGAAGAGTCCTAAGCAAACAGAACAAAACATTTCATTCTCAATGGAGAGAGATACGCAGGAACAAAAGTAGCGTAGGGGTTACCCCAACAGAGTGTTGTAGGATCATTGTTTTTCCCAAGTTGTATTAATGACCTATCGAAGAATGTCGGAAGTTCCTTGAGAATGTTAGGAGATGATATTATTGTACACAGAGAAGCTGCAGCGCTAGAAAATCGTAGTGAAGGTCGGTAAGATCTGCAAATGATCAACGCTTAGTGCAGGGATTGGCAGTTGGCCCTCAACATAGCCAGATGTTACGCATTGCGCATAAATAGACAGAAAGAGATTCAGTGGAAGAATCGTCAGAAGTGTAGTCCTCCCATAAAGGAGGTACGATACAGAACCTTCGTTCGATCAGGTCTTGAACCTAACCCGACAGATTAGGATATGTACAAGATAGGATTGACAGAGGAAATAGAGCAGATCAAAAGAAGGGCAACGCGTTTCGTGACACGTTCACGGAAGCTCTTCAAAATTCAGTGACAGACTCTAAATAAGAGACGTTCTGCTTCGTGGCATGGTTTACCGTTAAAATTCAGAGAGTTCCTAGAAGGGTCACCAATATGTTGCTTCCTTCTACGCATATCTCGCGAAAAAACGAAGGAAAAATTAGAGCTATTTGAGGTCACACGTAGGCGTACTACCAATCGTTTTACCAGCAAAACATTCGTTACTGGAACAGGGAAAGCGGTAAATGGCAGTGTCATACTTAGTATCCTCCGCCACACACCGTAAGGTCGCTTGATGAGTGTATATGTAGATATATAAATAAATAATGTGTAACGCTTTATGTAATTCAATAACACATGCCACGTATTCTGTTCAGAAATTCATCTACGAATTTGAAGGATTATCAACTGTTTCTGTTTTCTTTTAAATCAGTTTCGACTGTCTGACATCGCTTTAATTCCTACTGAAAATGGTAAATATTTTCATGACTACATACGATTCAATTACGGACAACTTACTCATTATCGCTACTGAAGTTATGGTTTCGATTTTACTATTACGTTCAGATTATGACCGGTTTTTCATGGCAAACATAATTACAGTTTATTTGTACTCTGAATCTGTTGATAGTATGCATATTTTTTAACGTTTTCCCACGTTCGAGTAACACCAGATATTTCTTATGGTACTTTATTGCGCAATGAATAGTTTGCGTCTATGGAATCGCATCAGAAAATTTTCCATGTGACACTGATTAATGGAAATACGCAAAGTAAACTCACTTTCAAATCCTTTCACTTCCAAATCTATTTAGTATAGCTCAGAACGTTGAACGTATTAATGTCTCAGGAATATTTTTAATTTTTTATATATACATACGTCGGTAGAACGGCGCCAGCTTCACTTTTTTGATTTACCGACACAAGGCACTGAAAAAATATTTTTATTTATTTTTTAATTTCTTTCAGATTGTACTAAAACTGCTTCTTGAATTTAGTTCCAATACATTAAATGTCTGAAGTAACCAATTTATGTTTTTAAAATCTGTTTGCTTTGTAACATCTTTCCCGTGTATTAAATTAAATCTCCCACATCTTGTCATACCATTATGAGCTCATTTTCAGGTACTTTTATCTGCTCCTGTAGCATCCGTGTTCAGCACATGTTTTATTCTGTAAATGGCTAAGTGTAATTCATGTAAGCAGGGTGCTGGCGCGCCGCACTGCACTTCAGTTTGCTAAGAGCTGTTGCATTAATTCTGTATGCGTGTGATTGAATACCTTATGTGTGGTACAATTTTCCATAAAGCAACGAGGATTTTCTGGCTTATTATTCTCTCACTGTAGCATACTTAACATATTTTGGCTGGATACAGCGTTTGTACTCGGTTATGAGTATTTGCGATTTACGCATAAATTAAGCTTTGATTGATCTGTTGTGTTGAACCGTTCTATACACCTTCCTTGGCCAGACTGTCTATTTTTTCGTTTCCTTGTATTTTGCTGAAACCCGTAACATGATGGTCGTTTTATTCCCGCGGGAAAGCTCCTACGCTTCTTCTGTACTACGATACACTGGATAATTTTTGGTGTTGCTGACATCGTAGCATTTTAACAACATAAATGCTGAGCGTGAGTCTGATAAAAGAGATTGTTTCTTCTTGCCCTTCTTTTGAGCGTGCAAGTCCATCTGATCCCTATGACTTCTACAGTGTGTGCGAAAGCAACTTCAGGTAGCTGAAATTTGTCTCCTCGATTAGTCATGCCATCTACGAACGCACCTGCTACCCCGTCCTTTTGTTTGGATCCAACTGGGTAAATCTGTCGTGAGCGACGGCCAAAGTGCTACGTTGTCAGATAAAACTTTCTCACTCAATGAACCTTCGCGGAATGGAAGGTGCGTCTTGATATTCAGCTTGACTAACGTGTTACCGCAGAGTGTGCTGAAGAAGCTTGTATTTTGGGAATTGGTGATGCATTCACGGAAAGACGAAACACCGAAGTAAAATTCCGCTAACCGATATTTTTAATCAGGTATCTGCCTGCGTAGCACTTCGTAGCGAGATATCGGATCTTTTTTAAGCAAATGTCATCTGAGAAGTCAAAACGTTTCAAGAAGAATTTGGCGATGTATTTCTCGAGCAGTTTTAACGATATTTCGAGATTTCATTTACTTCCACTAGCAAAGCACTAGTTGGAGTCGATCTGAATGCTCCAATACAGATTCTGAGATCTTTGTACTGGGGTTTATCTTGTTCTATTAGTCTATTTTGCGTTGCTGAACCGTAACAGATGCCTTAGTAATCCTTGTAACTTCTGATTAGCGGGCGATATACGTTAATGCAGATTCTCGGGACTGCTTCCCAACAAACGCTTTTCAGAGAGCGAAGGACGTGTATGGCGCCTTCACAGTTTTGAATTATATGATTAATGCGGCGTGACCATGTTAGCTTATGATGGATGTAAATCCCTATCTACTTGACAAGTCTTTTGAGCGGGGCCATATAGGGGATGTAATTTTATGTTTCTTCTTTCGTTAAGCCTGTTTCTCGTACATAGCACACATCTGATTGATGAGGCTATATTCGAGGCAGCTCTCATGCACCTATTCATTGAACACCATCAAAGAATTATCCATCTGTTGCTGACGCTCAATAAAACTGTCGCTACGAGATTGAACAGCTATTGCGATGGCGACACACCCTAGTGACAAACCTTTGTTTGTTCTTCTTGGCACCATTGTTTCATTGTTTCTTGTAATAATCAGGTTTCTGTCAGGCAATAACCGGTGTAGCTTGTGAATGAATGACTGCGTGACGAAATGATTCTTCAGTTTATTTTTCAGTGGGCGGGCATAAAAACACTATCATGAGCATTTGTTATATCGATATCAAGGGCATCCACATCTGTGGATGTGTGATTCTTCAGTTTATTTTTCAGTGGGGGGCATAAAAACACTATCATGAGCATTTGTTATATCGATATCAAGGTCATCCACATCAGTGGCAAGGTGTGGGGGGAGGAGCCGCAGCCCCCCTCTAGCTCTGAAGGAAAAAATGATGTACGAGGTGTGGCTAGAAAAAAACCGGACTAGTTCTGGTGAAACAATAAAACGAATGCAATAAGGCTGAAAGTCACGTGGCCTGTCACGTGACTCTCGCTCCGCCTACTGCTCGAGTTTCATCTGCCTTCTGCACTCAGTCTGCCCGTGGCGTCTGTTTTAAGTAGTTGACGTTTTGTCTGTGCGTCGGAAAATGTTGAGTGTACAGAAAGAACACCGTGTTAACATCAAATTTTGTTTCAAACTAGGAAAATCTGCAAGTGAAACGTTTGTAATGTTACAACAAGTGTACGGCGATGATTGTTTATCGCGAACACAAGTGTTTGAGTGGTTTAAACGATTTAAAGATGGCCGCGAAGACACCAGTGATGACACTCGCACTGGCAGACCATTGTCAGCAAAAACTGATGCAAACATTGAAAAAATCGGTAAACTTGTTCGACAAGTTTCCTTGTCAACTCCTGTTAACTCAGACACTGCTCTGATTGTTAAACGGCGATCTTGTCGAACAAGTTTACCGATTTTTTCAATGTTTGCATCAGTTTTTGCTGACAATGGTCTGCCAGTGCGAGTGTCATCACTGGTGTCTTCGCGGCCATCTTTAAATCGTTTAAACCACTCAAACACTTGTGTTCGCGATAAACAATCATCGCCGTACACTTGTTGTAACATTACAAACGTTTCACTTGCAGATTTTCCTAGTTTGAAACAAAATTTGATGTTAAGACGCTGTTCTTTCTGTACACTCAACATTTTCCGACGCACAGACAAAACGTCAACTACTTAAAACAGACGCCACGGGCAGACTGAGTGCAGGAGGCAGATGAAACTCGAGCAGTAGGCGGAGCGAGAGTCACGTGACAGGGCACGCGACTTTCAGCATTATTGCATTCGTTTTATTGTTTCACCAGTACTAGTCCGGTTTTTTTCTAGCCACACCTCGTATTGTGGTTAGATGCTTTTGTTTCTTGAAAATGAAGTCTGCATTACGCTGGTTTTTAACAGAGTCGGAACTGGAACATTTATATGCTACTTCCAAATCGACATTCATCTCCCAGAGTATTAAAAGTATTCTACATCCGCAGGTCTAGCCCCCTCCTCCCCCCCTCCTCCTACATAGGGACACCCTTGATCAGTATACATTGCTAGCAAGTACTGGTTGTCACTGAACGTTAAGTCGTACATCAGTCACTAATGGTACCAATGTTTCAACTGTGCCGGTACCCTTTCCAAAACCTGTTTGTGCAAGGGGTAGTGCTCTTCGAGTCTCATTCCACCATTCTAATTTGTGTTTAACCAACCGTTCCGACGTCTTATATATACACAATAGAACAGAGATAGCCCTGTATGACGAAGCTCGCTCAGGACTCTTCACCGTTTTAAATATTGGTATGAACCATACTGTCTTCATTTCTGCGATGTAGATTTGGTTGGTCCGTATTTTATATAAAATGTTCAATATTTGAATTTATACCTTCTCCGGCATGTGTTGGAGCACTGAATAATGAATGTTATCAAGTCCCACCGCCATGCTCTTACTGCGGGCTACTGTTCGAGTCATTTCCGACAAGGAGAAATTTCCATTTAGTAGGCGTTCCATCTGCCTACCTTGAGCTGATTTACTTCCTGTTCTGCAGCGTATGGGGTCAAGTTGTATAAAACGTGCACTAAACGTTTTTTATATGTTGCCTGTACTTTTCCTATTGCTGTATTCATTCGTCTTACCCTCTTCATCTTATTCTAAGCGATAGTCTGCACGTGCGGTAGCGTTCTCGCTACCCGCGCCCGGGTTCCCGGCTTCGATTCCCGCCGGGGTCAGGGATTTTCTCTGCCTCGTGATGCCTGAGTGTTGTGTGATGTCCTTAGGTTAGATAGGTTTAAGTAGTTCCAAGTTCTAGGGGGCTGATGACCATAGATGTTAAGTCCCATAGTGCTCAGTGCCATTTGAACCATTTTTTTTTGATAGTCTGGAGGATTCTAAAGACAGACTACTAAATAAATTCCGCCAGCTTTCCTTCTTTTTATTTTTTGATAGTGGCTTCGTTCTTACCAGCGTACGATTCTTTCGCTGCCATCTCACATTATTCGTTGTTATTGTTAACCGGTTTTCGGCTTACAAGGCCATCTTCAGACATTGTAAATGTCTGAAGATGGCCTTGTAAATAAAAGTAATATTGTAGAAGAAAAGCAGACTATTGCTTTTCATTTATTATAATGTTGTTCTACCAAGAACCGACAGAAGATTCTGTTTACATGACATTATTCGTCTCACCGCGCCAAAAGTGGCATAGCAGAAGCATAGAAGGGCATGTTTTGTGCGGTTGAGGCTTCGGCTGCCTTATCAAAATTATATACTAGGTTCTCGTAGTTCACTCTCACATCGCTACATTCTTTAAAATCATTCAGCTTCTCCGTCAGAACTGCCCACTTTACTTTTCTTACATTCCGTTCACATTTTACTTCTCTCCCAGGGTTGGTCTGACAATTTATCAGTAGCTCTTGTAATACTTCCCAGTTTATTTGCAGCGAATTATTAGCCGATGCGAAAGTGACGTCTACAGTCCAGTTTCGTAGGTTAGTTCTGTTGATTCACTTTCATGTCTCCGACGATTACCTTTGGGTGGTGGTCAGCATTAATTATTTCTCGTATTTGTTCCTTTGTTATGTAATTGTTAGGAGCACTATAAATCGCTAAGAGATTCACATAGCCATCCATAATTCGCAGAGTGGCCCACATGCCTCTAGTGCAACTTTTTCAAGAGTAAATCGTATAGCCGAAAATTGTGAACCATTTTTATTTATGATGGCGCTGCCTCCTTAGCCATCCCTCCGACCATTTCTTATCATACTATATCCTGGAAATGTGTACGCTCGCCTAACTGTATCCACATTTCTGAAATTGCCCACACGAATGTAGCTGTTCTGAACGAATGTAACTGTTCTGAACAAAATCCTCTTGTTTCTCACCACCGAGTGAGGTGGCGCAGTGGTAGCTCACTGGACTCGCATTCGGGAGGACGACGGTTCAATCCCGCGTCCGGCCATCCTGATTTAGGTGTTCCATGATTTCCCTACATCGCTGCAGGCAAATGCTGGGATAGGTTCTTTGAAAGGGCACGGCCGGCTTCCTTCCCCATCCTTCCCTAATCGGATGAGACCGATGACCTTTCTGTTTGGTCTCTTCCCCCACAACAACCCAACAACCAATCCTCTCATTTTTCAAGCCGCGTTAACTCGAATAAGATTCTCGAGCTTTCGATGGCTATCTTCGCCATCGTTGTCAAGAATAAAACCACTGAATGCTGGTGATAGCATGGTTTGAAGCTTATGCAGGCACCAGTCAGAGAGGGCCGAAATGATGCGCGCGTGGAAGGTGAATTAGGCAGCTCAAAGCACCTCCGATCCGCCGCGGGACCGTGGCGCGTACGTCACAGCACGTGACACTGTGGTTGTGACGAGTGCCAACAGTCGTCTCCGACGGGATGCGAGTAACTGCTTCAGATGAGTTTATCAACTCCTTATTGCGTGTTTAAATCTGTGCAAGCTCTCGACAGAACACGACCAAAGTAACACCTTTAGTTAGTACCTTTACAATTAAATATTGATAATGTAAAACTACACTTTGCTGTTAGTTCTAGCTGCATAGCTGGGTTGACTTTTCGTAAAACCACTAATATTATTCCCATGATGTTGTTAACAAATTTATCATCAGTTTGTCCTCTTTCAGGCAAGTGGTGCGTCTGTGGATTGCTGCTGAATGGAGTCTCATTGTGCTGGTTTGGTACCCAGAATTTCTTATACACGCCGTAATGTACAGATTCGGGAACATTCTTAAAGTTATGTCCCTCTGAAAAGGGGTATTGCTGCAGCTGTTCCCACTCGTAATATGGAGGAATCTACCTGCCTTCGAAGCAGATGATGGGAGAGCTTGTGCCGGTTGAGTCAAAGGGACTCCCAGGGGAACATGCATACCTGCAGATGGCACTACACTCCTGATTAATTTCAGCAGGTTGTGGGGGTGGCAACAGCGGAAATGCCTCGTGGCTCTGTGTATTTGCTGGTTGCGCTGCTGACACATTAAACTAGCAAATTTTGATACGTTTTTTCCATTCCTCAATACAGCGTGCCTGTATATCAAGCCTTCGAATGGCGTACTCAGGGCGGCAACCGTAGTTCCAGATGTGACCACCAGAAAAATGTTCACAAATTGCGGGGCTCGATTGATCACTGTCTACAATGTCACGTTGACCAGCGCATTGCGCACATCATTGTCGACTATGGCATTGTTTGCTGCCGTGGCCACAGCGCATAACCCGGCTAACAAACGACTCTACGCGGCAAGGAATTCTGTGAATGCACACACAGTCAGGTAACCTTGTAAGTATATGTTGGCAGCGCGATAGACTGCACCAATATCTCTGACAGCAATGTGCGCCCTCTGCAAAAGACTCTGTGGCTGGTCGGACTCGAAGTTGGGAGTGATGGCAGTTGGAGGAGAATAGCCAGCAGTGATGGAGGTCGAAGTTATTAGTTAGCTGATAGGGAGGTTAGAGAAGTGTTAGCGCGAGCGAACGGTCTGGACGTGTCCGTCATAGAGATTTAAAATTATTGACGATTATATAATTTTTTGGATCTGGATGTCACAGACGATTATATAATTATTTGAACTGGATGTCACATTATTAAGGTAAAATTTGTTGCTCTGCAACAAAATCTTTACTTTGCTAACCACATGCCTATTAGTAGTTAGAGCCTACAGTAGTTAGAATCTCTTATTCAGCTGGTTGTGTTGGTGCTTGCTGTGTCGCTGTAGCTCGTGTAGTGCAGATTTATTGTAAGGTAAGTCACTTATGAAATGAATAGGTTATTGCTAGTATTTATCTAATTCAGGGCCCTTACTTTTGTATTAATTATTTATGCATATTGCGTTTAAGTTGTAAGTCATATATGAAATGATAAAGACAAGCAAAGTGACAGTACGTTCAGTTTCACTCAGCAGTTTAAGAACATTGAGTAAGCATTCAGCAGTTTAAGTAAAATCATGTTTAGAAGTTTAAGCTTCCCAGTTATTTCAGTCCAAGTAAAAGCTAAGTAAAGAAGTTTCAATCTCTAAGATTTAAAACTAATTACAGACGGGTGTTGGTTTGTCTGTGATAGCCTCATTCTCTTTTATCTTCTTTAGTACTTCCTGACTGCCACAACTTTAGCTCTGCACAGTGCGACACTTAATATTTCTTGTTATTTCCGCCTCCGTTAGTTGAGTCATCAGCGCGTCGAAGTGTCACGCCAAGGGCCCCGGTTCGATTCCCGGCTGGCGCAGGAGATTTTCTTCCCTCAGGGACTGTTGTCCTCATCAACATTTCATCCCCATCTCCGACACGCAAGTCTCCCAATGTGGCGTCGAATGCAATAAGTACTTGCTCTCGGCGGCCGAACTTCCCCGAGTGGGGGACTCCCGGCCCACAAGGGCGTACGCTCTTTTCCATTTTTTTTTTTTTTGCATTGTTCTGACAGGCCCGTCAAGACATTTCGAACAATTCCTTATATTGTACTCATAAATCGGGGAATACAAGTTTTGTATTCGTGGGCCTACTCCTGTAAACTGAAGGGTAGGCCGAATTTAGGAAGCTAGGAGGAGCAGGTGAGGTAGAACACTTGGTACTGAAATTAAAAGTGGTTTTACTATATCACCACACGATAACTTGTACTTAACCTTGGCTGAGATGAGCACGTAGGTGCGAAGCCGTTCATCAATCAATTCTAACAGCTACTAGAAGTTACGAAGGCAAAGCTGTAGTGGCTCGCCCACTATGAAATTAGAAACCATGTTGCTTGGTCGTCTACTTGGAATCAAATGAGCAAAATCTGGAGCGACGCTCGTAGAGCTGCATAGCGCCGGCTAGAGGGCGCTGTCGTCAGTGTCGGTGTCGTAGTGCCAACCTAACGAACTTCCACCTACGCCGTGGCATCGTAGCTATCGATACCACAACAAGTCTCCATATTATCGATTCAAAAAATTGGACTCTGTACTAGTTTATTCCCAGCTAAAGCAGAGCAGCATTCAGTTCTGATTTTATTACGCCTGGCAGGAGCTATTGTACATCGATGACACTTCTTAGTTGCGACTTCTGACGTTTGGCTCATCCTTTGACATCCTTGCCCAGGTAACACCAGGGGTGAAGGTGCAGTAAAGACAAATAACGTGTACCTACAGGACATGTGGCCTGTAACCGAAAAAGTTTCATGATGATCTCTCCATTGGCAAAACATTCTGGAATAGTCCCCATTCGGGTGTCGGGGAGGGCACTGCCAAGGGGGAGACGACCATAAGAAACAGACTGAATAACCAATGGAATCATAACGTCCTACGAATCGAGGCGTGGAATGTCAGAAGCTTGAATGTGGTAGGGAAACTAGAAAATCGTAAAAAGGAAATGCATAGGCTCAATCCAGATAAATAGGGGTCAGTGAGGCGAAATGGAAAGAAGACAGAGATTACTGGTCAGATAAGTATACCGTAATATCAACAGCAGCAGAAAACGGTATAACTGGAGTAGGTTTCGTTATGAATAGGAAGGTAGGGCAGAGAGTGACTTACTATGAACAGTTCAGTGAGAGGGGTCGTTCTTATCAGAATCGACAGCAAATCGACAACGACAGTTCACAAATACATGCCGACGTCGCAATCTGAAGAGGAAGAGAGAGAGAAAGTATATGAGGATACTGAAAGGGTAATATAGTACGTAAAGGGAGATGAAAATCTAATAGTCATGGCTGACTGGAATGCATTTGTAGGGGAAGGAGTAGAAGAAAAAGTTGCATGAGAATATGGGCTTGGGACAAGGAATGACGCATAAGAAAGACTAATTGAGTTCCGTAATAAATTTCAGCTCCTAATAGGGAATATTCTTTTCAAGAAACAGGAGAGAAGGAGATATACTTGGAGAAGGACGGGTGATACGGGAAGATTTCAGTTAGATTAGTGGTCAGAGATTCCGAAATCAGATACTGGATTGTAAAGCGTTCTCAGAAGCAGATGACTAAGATCACGATGTAGTAGTGACGAAGAGTAGGCTGAAGTTTCTAAAAAGGGCAATCACAGAAGTTGGAAAGAAAAACTTAGCTACAAAGAAGGTAGCTACATAGAAACCATGGGTAACTGAAGAGCGATGAAGTGCAAAAATGTTCAGGGAAGTTCAGGAATAGAGAAATACAAGTTGCTGGGGGATGAAATAAATAGAAAGTGCAGAGAAGCTAAGGCGAAATGCCTGCATGAAAAATTTGAAGAAATAGAAATGATTGTGGGAAGGACTACCTCAGCATATAGGAAAGTCAAAACAAACTTCTGTGAAACTGAAAGCAAGGGTGGCGACAACGGGAATTTCACTATTAAATATGTAGGATAGAGCGTCTAGGTGTAAGGAATACATTGAAGGCACGATTTGTCTGATATCACAGAAGAAGAAGCAGGGGTCGATTTAGAAGAGACAGGGGATCCAGTAATAGAATCAGAATTTAAAAGAGGTTTGGAGGACTTAACATCATATCAGGCAGAAGGGATGGATTACATTCCACCATAATTTCTAAAATCAGTGGGAGAAGTGGCAACAAAACTTTGGTGTGTGGAACGTGTGAGTCTGGCGACATACCATCTGGCTTTCGGGAAAATATAATCGATACAGTCTCGAAGAATGCAAGAACTGACAAGTGCGAAAATTATAGTACAGTCAGCTTAACAGCTCATACATCTAAGTTGCTGAAAGGAATAATATACAAAAGAATGGAAAATAAAATTGAGGATGTGTTAGATGATGATCAGTTTGGATTTAGGAAAGGTAACGGTACGAGAGAGGCAATTCTGACGTTGCGCTTGGTAACTGGAAGAAAACCAAAGAAAAATCAAGAGATGTTGATAGAATTTGTCGACCTGGAAAAGCGTTCGGGAACGTAAAACAGTGCAAGATCTATAAAATTCTGAGAAAAATGGGGATAGACTATACAGAGAGGCGAGTAATATACAATATCTACACGAGCAACGCTCCGATTTTAATTACGACAGAGATAGCCTTTCACCTCCACCGTTAAAACAGTACATGGAGCAAGCATGGACCTGTTGTATACTTTGTGTTTTTTGAGATTCAAAAGTGATATGTAACGTTAATGTGGAGCTTAGTAACAGACATAATACAGTCTGGTGCATTTTCGCGTATTTATGTTTGATCAAAAGATTGTGTGATGAACTTTAATGTTCGACAAGCTTGTATACGTTGGGCGATGTTTGCTGTATAACCTGCTTCAATAACACGGTCAAAAGCATAGAGAAAGTCTTATCTGCTGAAATGAACTTATTTCACTCGCAGACAATCATCGAATGACCAAATGCGAATGGTAGTATCCCAATGCGAGAAGGTCCTATAGATGTTTTCTTTCTCTTACATTTCAAGATTTTTACAGGCGACCGTCGGAGTCGGCAGCTGCTTCTACACCACGAGAGTAAGTTGTCTACGAATACGAAATTACGTACGCTGTGGTGGTAGCCGACGCGCTCTGGAAACTGATATTGTTTTCACAGACAAACAGAGACACTACATACACTAGTTCAATAACAACGAGTTTATTATTACCAGCTTAAAATATTAATTTCATCTTTTGAGGCATAATATTATAAAAATGGCTAAAATGGAATAAACAGTCTACTAAGTACAGAATTTGGACTGAGAGTAATTCGAGGAAAAACGAAAGTAATGAGAAGTAGCAGAAATGAGAAAAGCGAGAAACTTAACATAAGGATTGATGGTCACGAATAAGATGAAGTGCAGTAATTCTACTATCTAGGTACCAAAATAATCAATGACGGAAGGAGCTGGGCAGAACATCAAAAGCAGGCTAGGAATGGTAAAAAGAGCATTCCTGGCCAAGAGACGTCTACTAGTTTCATAAATAGGTCTTAATTTGACGAAGAAATTTTCGAGCTTGTACGTTTGGAGCACAGCATTACCTGGTAGTGAAACATGGACTGTGGGAAAACTGGAAAGAAAGAGAATCGAAGCATTTGGCATGTATCGCTAGAGACGATTGTTGAAACGTATGATAAGGTGAGAATCGAAGAGGATCTGCGAAGAATCGGAGACGAAAGGAAAATGTGGAAAACACCGATATGTACAAGGGGCAGGATGGTAGAACATCTATTAAGACATCAGGGAGTACTTTTATGGTACTAGAGGGATCTGTTGAGGGCAAAAACTGTAGATGAAGACAGAGATTGGAATACATCCATGGCGCAGGAGAAAATTTCGTGGTGGGCCGCGTCAAACCCGACACAAGACTGACCCCCACCCCCTCCCCAAAAAAAGTGTCCTGCAGCGGTGACGTACTGTGAACAAGTGTTTCGTGTTGGCATTGCATTAATAACAGTGCAGCACGTCTGAACACGAGGTTCACATTAAAATTTGTCGTCGAAGAACACGTTCGCCGCCTGTGAAGATATTGTTCTGTTGCGGGATTTTCCTCCGCATTCGACAATAATAATGGACAATGCGCGTACCATTCTGTTGTGATTGATAAAGCACAAACAGTGCATTGGAGTAAAGTGGATATTTTGTTCTGAGTAGCAGAAATATCTCACTGGATAAAGTTGAGCGTAGCATGTGTAAGGTAGGGGTAATGGAACTTACAGTGCCGTACAAACCAAACACTCCAAGCTACCAGGTGGACGAACTAGCTAACACTAAAGGGCATAGTTTAATCAGGTTCCCTCCGTATCATGTTACTAAATATCCAACAGAGAATGAAAAGTAATGTGGCAAAACATAACAAGAAATTCACGCTCAGTGAGGTACCTGATGCTGAAAAAAGGAAGCCGTTGCAAATGTTGCACCACAACACTGATCTCGAGTTGTCAGCCATACCAAGAAGGTAGTTGAGGAGAAAAACTCATTAAGGACTGTGACGAAACAAAGTAGAGTATCATTAACATTCTAATGCAATTGAAAAATAAATTCGAAAAAATCTTGAAACAGTAAAACATTTGCAACTGAGGGCAAGATAGGTCAGTAGTTCATGAAAACTCCCATTCTCAGTGTAAAAATCTGCGCGTGACACCGTCACTTATTGATGTAAAACCCGCAGGAATTCTCTTTTAACCAGTGAGCTATAGTCCTAAATTGCATTTTTTCATTGAAGAAAATCAGTAGATGCTTTAATATCGTGGAAGGTACGAATGTTCCACATATTAATCGTATGGCAAATACTTTCCTCTTTGAGTGCAATCATTTGCCAAAATCTTGTTTCGACATCTCAGACCGTTTATGAGATACGAGGGATCTGAGAATATTTCATTCTGGCTTTATCACTGGAGCGTGCGTTCGTGACAGAGCGTACCTTAGATACATTTCATTTTCTCGAGACTGGGGACAACGATATTCTTCCAAGATTAAAGAAAAATTCAATACGTTTTTTTTTTTTTTATTTCATAAGCAGCAACGTATGACGTAACGTACACCAAACGTAAATTCATAGCAACCCTTATTTTTCAATGCAAACTTTGAGAATATCATGCAGTAGTATACGTGTTATCAAAATATCACAACGATACACTAAAGCGCCAACGAAACTGGTATTTAAATACAGAGATATGTAAACAGGTTGAACACGACGCTGTGGTTGCGAACACCTATATTAGCCAACAAGAATCTGGCGCAGTTGTTGCATCGGTTACTGCTGCTACCCTGACAGGTTATCAAGATTTAAGTGAAACTTCCTGGCAGATTAAAACCGTATGCCCGACCGAGACTCGAACTCGGGACCTTCGCCTTTCGCGGGCAAGTGATCTACCATATGAGCTACCGAAGCACGAATCACGCCCGGTCCTCACAGCTTTACTTCTGCCAGTATCTCGTCTCCTACCTTCCTAACTTTATAGAATCTCTCCTGCGAACCTTGCAGAACTAGGACTCCTGAAAGAAAGGATACTGCGGAGACATGGCTTAGCCACAGCATGGGGGATGTTTCCAGAATGAGATTTTCACTCTACAGTGGAGGTGCGCTGATATGAAACTTCCTGGCAGATTAAAACTGTAGTGTCGGCAGACTTGCCAACACTACGCACACTAATTGAAAGAGGCGGCCAAGATGCACGCGCTAACTCACGAAGGATGGAGTGAGGTCTGAAACAGGAGACTTAATGAATGTGATAAAGAAAATACGTATCTTTGGAATCTACTTAACTTTTAATCACTCCTTGTGGTACATCTCTCTTGACTATACAAATGAGACTCGTAAGATACATGCACTGATACAATTGGCGCCTTGCTAAGTCGTAGCTATTAACTTAGCTGAAGGCTATTCTAACTGTCTCTCGGCAAATGAGAGCAGAGGCTTCGTCCTTATAGTCGCTAGCAACGTCGTCGTACAACTGGGGCGAGTTCTCGTACGTCTCTCGAGACCTGCCGTGTGGTGGCGCTCGGTCTGCGATCACACAGTGGCGACACGCGGGTCCGACATGTACTAATGGACCGCGGCCGATTTAAGCTACCACCTAGCAAGTGTGGTGTCTGGCAATGACACCACAAAAACCGTATGCCCGACGGAGACTCGAACTCGGGACCTTCGCCTTTCGCGGGCAAGTGATCTACCATCTGAGCTACCGAAGCACCACTCACGCCCGGTCCTCACAGCTTTACTTCTGCCAGTATCTCGTCTCCTACCTTCCTAACTTTGCAGAAGCACTGCTGCGGAACCTTGCAAAACTAGCACTCCTGAAAAAAAAACAATACAGTGGAGACATTGCTTAGCCACAGCCTGGGGGATGTTTCCAGAATGAGATTTTCACTCTGCAGTGGAGGTGCGCTGATATGAAACTTCTTGGCAGATTAAAACCGTGAGCCCGACCGAGGCTCGAATTCCGGACCTTTGCCTTTCGCGGGCAAGTGCTCTTCCTGTTGTGGCGTAACAAGCTAGTCACGCCACACTGAGGAGGAAGCCGAAAGGCACGCGTACACACACGCCGACTGACGTCAAGTCTGGAACCGGATAAGTTATGACTGCTATAAAGAAAATACGTAGCTTTGGAATATACTTAACTTTTAATCAATCCTTTGGTACATCTCTCTTGACTATACAAATGAGACTCGTAAGATACATGCACTGTTACAATTGGCGCCTTGCTAAGTTGTAGCCATTAACTTAGCTGAAGGCTATTCTAAAGGTCTCTCGGCAAATGAGAGCAAAGGCTTCGTCAGTATAGTCGCTAGCAACGTCGTCGTACAACTGGGGCGAGTTCTCGTACGTCTCTCGAGACCTGCCGTGTGGTGGCGCTCGGTCTGCGATCACACAGTGGCGACACGCGGGTCCGACATGTACTAATGGACCGCGGCCGATTTAAGCTACCACCTAGCAAGTGTGGTGTCTGGCAGTGACACCACACTTCCATCTGAGCTACCGAAGCACGACTCACGCTCGGTCCTCACAGCTTTATTTCTGTCAGTATCTCGTCTCCTACCTTCCTAACTTTCCAGAAGCTCTCCTGCGAACCTTGCAGAACTAGCACTCCTGAAAGAAAGGATACTGCGGAGACGTGGCTTTTTCACTCTGCAGCGGAGGTGCGCTGATATGGAAGTTCCTGGCAGATTAAAACCGTGTGCCCGACCGAGACTCGAACTCGGGACCTTTGCAGAGCAATATACTCTCATTCTGGAAACATTCCCTAGGCTGTGGCTAAGTCATGTCTCTGCAGTATCCTTTCTTTTTGGAGTGTTGGTTCTGCAAGGTTCGCAGGAGAGCTTCTGTAAAGTTAGGAAGGTACGAGACGAGATACTGGCAGAAGTAAAGCTGTGAGGACCGGGCGTGAGTCGTGCTTCGGTAGCTCAGATGGTGGAGCACTTGCCCGCGAAAGGCAAAGGTCCCGAGGTCGAGTCTCGGTCGGGCATACGGTTTTAATCTGCCAGGAAGTTTCATATCAGCGCACATTCCGCTGCAGAGTGAAAATCTCATTCTGGAAACATCCCCCAGGCTGTGGCTAAGCCATGTCTCCGCAGTATCCTTTCTTTCAGGAGTGCTAGTTCTGCAAGTTTCGCAGGAGAGCTTCTGTAAAGTTAGGAAGGTAGGAGACGAGATACTGGCAGAAGTAAAGCTGTGAGGACCGGGCGTGATTCGTGCTTCGGTAGCTCAGATGGTAGAGCACTTGCCCGCGAAAGGCAAAGGTCCCGAGTTCGAGTCTCGGTCGGGCACGCGGTTTTACTCTGCCAGGAAGTTTCATATCAGCGCACTCTCCGCTGCAGAGTGAAAATCTCATTCAAGGTTTAAGTGAGTTTGAAAGTGGTGTTATAGACGGCGCACGAGCGATGGGAAACAGCATCTCCTAGGTGGTGATCAAGTGGGGATTTTCCCGTTCGACCATTTTACGTGTGTACCGTGAATATCAGGAATCCGGTAAAACATAAAATCTCCTATATCGCTGCGGCCGGAAAAAGATCCTCCAAGAACTGGACAAACGACGACTGAAGAGAATCGTTCAGCGTGAGAGAAGTGCAGCCCTTACGCAAATTGCTGCAGATTTGAGTGCTAGGCCATCAAAAAATGAACCGTTCAACGAAACATCATCGATATGGCTTTCGGAACCGAAGGCCCAGTCGTGTACCCATGATGACTGCACAACATAAAGCTGTACTACTCGCCTTGGCCCGTCAACACCGATACTCGACTGTTGATGATTGGAAACATGTTTCCTGCTCGGACGAGTCTCGTTTCAAATCGTATCGAGCGGATAGTAGTGTACGGGTTTGGAGACAACCTCTTGAATCGATGGGCCCTCCATATCAGCAGGGGACTGTTCATGCTGGTGGATGCTCTGTAATGGTGAGGGCGTGAGCAGTTGGAGTGATATGGGACCCCTGATACGTCTGTATACGAGTCTGATAGGTGACAGGTGCGTAAGCGTCCTGACAGATCACCTGCATCCATTCATATGCATTGTGCGTGCCGACGGACTTGAGCAATTACAGCAGGACAATGCGACTCCCCATGCGTCCAGAATTGCTACAGAGTGACTCCAGAAACACTCTTCGGAAATTAAACCTTTCCGCATGAGACCAAACTCCCCAGATATGAATGTTATTGTTCATATTTGGGATGCCTTGCAACGTGCTGTTCTGACGAGACCTCCATCCCGTCGTACTCTTACGGATTTATGGGCTGCCCTGCGGTATTAATGGTGTCACTTCTCCCAAGCACAACTGCAGACATTTCTCGACGCCCTGCCACGTCCTGTTGCGGCACATATGCGTTTTCGCGGGTTCCCTGCACGATATTAGGCAGGTGTGCCAGTTTCTTTGGCTCTTCAGTGTACTCGTATGTCCCATTAGCGATATCTACATCTACGTCCATACACCGCAGGCCACCAGACGGTGTGTGGCGGAGGGTACCTTGAGTACCTCTATAGGTTCTCCCTTCTATTCCAGTCTCGTATTGTTCGTGGAAAGAAAGATTGTCGGTATGCCTCTGCGTGGGCTCTAATCTCTCTGATTTTATGCTCATGGTCTCTTCGCGAGATATACGTAGGAGGGAGCTATATACTGCTTGACTCCTCGGTGAAGGTATGTTCTCGAATCTTCAACAAAAACCCGTACCGAGCTACTGAGCGTTGTAACCTCCCCGCAAAATTTCGAAAGACAGTATTTTAAATGTTAATGGGAATAGAGCTAAGTGTAACCTCCCAGCAATTAAATTTAATGACAACGACAATAAATCAGAAATAGCAATCTGAGCCAAGTGTAAGCTGCCCACAAAAATGTAAGACAATTCAGTGATAATGAAATCTCAGTGACAATGAAAACGCAAATAGACCGAAATGTCGATCTTAGGCCCTGTGCAACTTTGAATTTAAGTGAAACTTTTCTTTAAGGAAATACATGGGAAACTTTCTTTCAATTCAAATGATTGTCTTCTTAAAAAATATTGCTTTGAAAACAAAATTATTATTGGGGCGATTCTTGAACAAATTAATTACAGTTAAGATACATTACATTCTCAGATGTGCGCAATGCTGCTTCATTACCTTATTTAAAAATATATACCACGTCCCGAATCTTGACCAGGGGCCCATGTCGACGCCCGCCGACTCCTCACACACAACTGCGACTGTCTCTCGCGCGCTACTACATGCTCTCGCGACTCGCTACGTACAACTGAACTCTCTCGCAACTCGACCGCAACTGCACTGAACTCTCGCGCGGTCAAGCGCAGACTAGCAACGATAAATAACTCTCTGGTCAGAGATTCTGTCATGCCTCGCCATCGCTGTTCTGAATACATACGCGTTTCAGCGTGTCTCTTGCAGAGTCTTCCACTGGAGTTTATCTATCATCTCCGTAACTACTCGGTGAGCAGCATTCAAGCAGTGGGCGAATAAGTGTACTGTAACCTACTTCCTTTGTTTTCGGACCGCATTTCCTTAGGATTCTTCCAATGAATCTCAGTGTGGCATCTGCTTTACTGACGATTAATTTTATATGGTCATTCCATTTTAGATCACTCCTAATGCCTGCTCCCAGATAATTTGTGGAATTAACTGCTTCTATTTGCTGACCTGCTATATTGTTGATAAATGATAAAGGATCTTTCTTTCTATGTATTCGCAGCACATTACACTTGTGTACATTGAGGTTCAATTACCATTCCCTGCATCATGCGTCAATTCATTGCATATCCTCCTGCATTTCAGCACAATTTTCCATTGTTACAACCTCTCGATATACTACAGCATCATCCGCAAAAAGCCTCAGTGGACTTCCGATGTTGTCCACAAGGTCACTTACGTATATTGTGAACAGCAACGGTCCCACGACTCTCCCCTGCCGCACACCTGAAATCACTCTTACTTCGGAAGACTTCTCTCCATTGAGAATGACATGCTGCGTTCTGTTATCTAGGAACTCTTCAATCCAATCACACATCTGGTCTGATAGTCCATATGCTCTTACTTTTTACATTAAACGACTGTGGGGACATGTATCAAACGCCTTGTGGAAGTCAAGAAACACGGCATCTACCTGGGAACCCATGTCTCGTGGACGAGTAGCGCGAGCTGGGTTTCACACGATCGTCTTTTCCGAAACCGAAGCTGATTCCTACAGAATAGATGACAGGCAATCGTTAAGCTGACGAAATAAGCTATGAGATCTGCGAGAACCAGAATTAATCACCGAATAGCTTCTTTTAAAATTGTTTGAGAAAGATCGCAGATCAGCCGGCTTGCGCGAACTGCTGTTCACGTAGGCAAGCGAGCCTGACAGGTTCCCCGCCGCCTAGGCGTGGCATTATCGACATCTGCTGACGCGCTCAGCTCACGCTCCGTTGCGAGCTGTCAAAAGTCACAACTAACTATAAACACAGTATAATTGTGGGTTCTAACCGATGCAAAAGTTCACCAACTGACATCGGTTGCAAACTGAGTGTTCCTATCCTTGCTTTCTAGAAGGACGCTATATAGCTCAGAATTATACGGGTCATACAAATTCACTGGCTGGGTGTTAAGCTGTCGCTGCGTACTTACACTTGCCTTTGGAGTGTTACCAGAGGTATAGCTGGTAAGTTCTGCGATCTTTTCCTTGCGCTCCACATTCTGTGCTTGCTTGGTCTATTCTTCCACCATATTCTTCCACCACCTTCAGAGTTTTCGTTATATTTCTGTCTGCCCCAGGTGTCGTGTTGTGCTGTTTCTGTAGATTGTTCTGGAGTGGCATATCCCCTTCATTTACCGCTAGTGAAACAACTGCAGATGTTGCCCGCAGATTCTTGATGTAGTTGCTTAATGTCATTTGTAGTCGATGAAACTGCTTCCGAACCAGAGTTTGCTCCCGGTGCAGTCACTGTGAGACGTAACATCTGGGACACGAAAGCTTTGTGCTCGCCTCCTCTGCTTTCGACCCTAGCCACAGCTGCACAGCTACGAGCTGCTGTCCTGCTAACTCACAGTGAAACATTTTCAGGTGTAAATAAACTATCTTGATGGTACCCGACGGGTTAGCAGAGTGGTAAAAAAATACAATACGTATTTTCTGGTTTTTGCCCCGTTTCACTTTTAAGGAGTAAAACGCCCCGAAAAGGAATTTGGCATATAAGGTTTGGAGGTAATATCTTTGAAATCATCAGATATAAACAAATGCGTGTCATATAAGCGTTTAAATGCAATTAACCTTCTTGAAAACTGTATAAATAACTTTTGCAATAATTTGAAAAGTTGGAAAATACCCAGCCACCATCAATTAATTTTGAAAAATGAAACTTTGGTACAACATGAATTACAGAAGCCTTGACTCCGTATCGCGCCATGTGTAACAAAGCTGGTCATCTAAAATGCCATTTTTGGAAAATAAGCCGTGCACTATGTGCTGTCGGAGTATTTTCAACATACCTAATCAAAAGATTTAAGCATTCATTCTTATTCAACTTATTTAATTAACTTACTTTTGTTCTATTTTTAAATTACTATTTTACGTTTTAAGTTCATGTTTTAACTATTTTACTTTTTTCGCCTTAGCGTCGCACGTTTGTGCATTTCGTTAACTGAAAATAATAAGTAACCCATTATTATGATACAAAATCAACACGTTTCCATTAGTATCGGTATGATTAACAGTAGAGGAAGGCTTGAAACATAACGTTGTTTTACGCCATGCAAATAAAATGAACGAAATTTCTTCACATAATGCATGGGACGGACAGCACAAAATAAAATAAAATTCAGCAGGATTCTCAAAATGTGGCGTGCGATCCTCTAAATATCGTGATTTGTAGCGGGCATATTTCAGTACATAGGAAAACCTTGGTGGAGAGAATTGATCATGTACTAGTAACTGCAACTAGAACATATTTTGTCTCAAATGCTTCAATTCTCTCCTGTTCCCGTTTTATCATGTTTCACTACCATACAATGGTGTGCTCCATCGCATAGCCTACCAACTAACAAAAGGAAGTAGCTTGCCCCACGGACTTTACAAATAAACATGTTTAGTTGGGCGGGACTGAGCTATAGGATTCGTTACTAGCTATCATATCTTGTCTGTTCATAAGCCAAAAAATATTTCTGCTGCATGAGCTATGGGATTAAGTAAAAAAATAGTAACATTAACTTGTAATAAAGCATTAAAAAGAATTGTACTTTCTTCAAAATGATAGTACAATATTTTCTCATTGTTGACGATTTTTTTTAATGTTCCATACTCCTTAGCCTAAATTATACAGTAGACAAAGTTACATCAGTTTTGTGATGATATTCCTAATAATCTTTACCTTAAGGCACTAATTTCACAAAAAATTGCCTTATTCCATGATGCCTTGTGAGGCAGAATGGGAAATATCCAACTATTTCTTTGAAATAATCTAAAAAATACATAAAACACATTTAAGTGATGTTCAGGTGAGGTACGCTATGTGATCAAAAATATCCGGACACCTGGCTGAAAATGACCTACAGCTTCGAGGCGCCCTCCATCGGTAATGCTGGAATTCAATATGGTGTTAGCCCACCCTTAACCTTGATGACAGCTTCCACTCTCACAGGCTTACGTTCAGTCAGGTGCTGGAAGGTTTCTTGGCGAAGGGCAGCCCGTTCTTCACGGATTGCTGCACTGAGAAGAGGTATCGATGTCGTTCGGTGAGGCCTGGCACGAAGTCGGCGTTCCAAAACATCCCAGAGGTGTTCTATAGAATTCCGGTCAGGACTCTGTGCACCCCAGTGCATTACAGAGATGTTATTGTCATGTAGCCACTCCACCACAGGTGCTCGATCGTGTTGAAAGATGCAATCACCATCACCGAGTTTCTCTTCAACAGTGGGAAGCAAGAAGATGCCTAAAACATCAGTGTAGGCCTGTGCTGTGATACTGCCACGCAAAACAACAAGGGGTGCAAGCCCACTTCATGAAAAACACCATAACACCACCACCTCCGAATTTTACTGTTGGCACTACAGGCACTGGCAGATGACGTTCATCGGTCATTCGCCTTACCCACACTCTACCGTCGGATCGCCACATTGTGTACCGCGATTCGTCACTCCACATAACGTTTTTCCACTGTTCAATCGTCCAATGTTTACGGTCCTTACACCAAGCGGTGCGTCGTTTGGCATTTACCTGCGAGATGTGTGGCTTATGAACAGCCGCTCGAACACGAAATCCAATTTTTCTCACTTCCTGCCTAACTGTCATAGTACATGCAGTGGATCCTGATGCAATTTGGCATTCCTGTGTGACAGTCTGGATAGATGTCTGCCTATTACACATTACGAGCCTCTTCAACTGCCGGCGGTCTCTGTCAGTCAACAAACGAAGTCGGCCTGTATGCTTACGTGCTGTACGTGTCTCTTTACGTTTGCAATTCACTATCACATCGGTAACAGAGGGCCTAGGAATGGTTCGGTGTGTGGAAATCTCGCGTACAGACGTATGACACAAGTGACAACCAGTCACCTGACCACGTTCGAAGTGCGTAAGTTCCGCAGTGCGCCCCATTCTGCTCTCTCACGATGTCTAGTGGCTATTGTGGTCAGCGATACGGAGTACCTGGCCGTAATTGGCAGCACAATGCACCTAATTTGAAAAACGGATGTGTTTGGGGTGAAGGAATACTTTTGATCACATAGTGTATGTTATCACACGGTGATCTTGTGTGCTTTTAAAAGGTAATCTGTTATGTTCCTTTATTTTACAAAAAATTTTAAACATTAAATATCCCCGTCCGCACCAAGTTCCCACATTTATTCGCTATTTTTGGTTGAATTTTCAAATTTTGTTAAATGCACTATGAAAATTTTGTGCTTTTGGTTTCCCTCACAGTGTTATATAAAATTTAACAGTCTGCACATAGTTTAAAAGTTAAAAAACCCTTTCTGAGTAATTATTTTCCGTACAATGGATTATCATAGTGGTGATCATCGCCTGAAATTCTCAGTTCGCCAGACGAGTGTCACTGCAACGACTCTCACGCATAGTAAGTTAACGCTAGTGAGATAACCTGAACTGGATGCCCTCACACACGAGCTGTAAGGCCTTGTTCCCTAGGTGACGTTGCTTCAACGCTATCAGCTGATCTGCGCTGACGTCTGATCCATTATTAACAATATTAGATTACATTCGTTTCAGTTGCCTCTTCAAATATCCTGCTCGGAAATTGACCACTCAATAAATAATTTAATGCTTTCCGCGTTTTATTGTGCGCTTCTGTCCTCAACTGTGCTCTTTCAGCGCAGACGTCTCATGTTGTACAATTTAATTCATCTCTGATACCTTCTGAACCGTTAACTTCACTAGTAATCACTTCACCTAGAAAAACATAAACTCGGCGCCAATAAAATAAAGCCCAGTGTTTCTTAGAAAATTCATTAATCACCACATTATCGTCCTTTAAAATTGAACTATGTAAGTTTTGCGCTAGAACAGTGTAGGACATAGAGTAGTTGCGACAAGAAACTCTGGAGTAAAAATATACTTAATGAGGATATTTTTTCTTCCATTGGACAAGTCGACTGCAGTGCACAGGAATGACTGCCTATGAGAACGCTGGACTGTCATTGGTAATAGAAACCTTTATACCATAGCTAAGTCTAACGCTCAACAATAACTTCATTCGTCAAATCGATGATAAAAGTTTTCTTGGAGAATAGAGCTATTTGCAACGATAGTATGAGACTCCCCATATTCACAGTATTTTTACTCGGTAGTTTCTTATAATACCTAAGAAAAAGAAGTTAATCACTAAATTTGTCTCGTGGAGATCTACTATCCTTAGTACAAAAAAGTTCCATAGCTGTATTAAAAGACAAGAAAATTGATTTCTGTGTCTCAGTGACCGATGAATTTTCAACAGCACATGGCTCTTGCCGGCCGCTGTGGCCGAGCGGTTCTAGGCGCTTCAGTCCGGAACCGAGTGCCTGCTACGCTCGCAGGTTCGAATCCTGCCTCGGGCATGGACGTGTGTGACGTCCTTAGATTAGTTAGGTTTAAGTAGTTCTAAGTCTAGGGGACTGATGACCTCAGATGTTAAGTCCCGTAGTGCTTAGAGTCGTTTTGAACATTGCTCTTTACTTACTTCATAAGTGCCTGGTCACCACTGCTGTCGGTGACATGTGGCAACAAATATCGTTAACGTGTCAAAAGTCCATTAATGTGAAGGCTTTAGGTGCCTCACGTAGTATAGAACTAACGATCTTAAGAGACTCGTTGCCGGTAAATTCGTTTTGTTACTGTACTGACTTCATGACACTTCCACCCACAGTGCAAAAATTTGTAATACTGAATGTGTAGTGCATTTGTCAAGGTAATTCTACAATGACCTCGAATATTGACCGTTAGCAACACAGTGAAATGCGCTTTTGCTTCTTTCCTGTATAAGTATATACTGCTTATTTTCGCCTCAAACAGTTCAGGCTGGGAGTTTTTTTTAGTAATGTGACGATACCAAAGAATGCTAAAAATTCGATGGGCAGATCGAATAATGAAAACGTACTGAATGTAACTGGGGAGAAAAGACAAGAAATGTGGGGCACAAGGTGTCTAAACGAAGGGAAGGAAAAGACCGGTTGATAGGACACGACCTGAAGCGTCAACGAATTGTCATCTTTATTAAAGTTCCTCGTAATGAGAAATGAGAAGAGGTGACCTGCATGTACTTTGAGGAATATTTTTAGCCAACTTCGCGTTTTAAGCTATTTTTAATGACGTTTCGATAGGTAAGACTGTCACACGCAGTTCTTAAAAAACTGTTTTTGGTTCATCGACATGCAATCTTTGCTATAACAAAAAAAAAATGTTCAAATGTATGTGAAATATTATGGGACTTAACTGCTAAGTTCATCAGTCCCAAAGCTTACACAATACTTAACCTAAATTATCCTAAGGACAAACACACACACTCATGCCCGAGGGAGGGCTCGAACCCCCGCCGGGATCAGCCGCACAGTCCATGACTGCAGCGCCTTGCTATAACGAAATTCAAAAATTCTTTAATTGTCAGTTTGGTAATGGAGGGAAGTGTTAGCGGATAAATGTTCCTCAGTGACATCTAAACTTGGTTACAGTAATCATGTCCAAGTGGTTGTAGGTTGCAGCAGTCATTCAGAGATGAAGAGGGAGCATGGGGAGCTGCATCAGACCAGTCTCCGGACTCAAGATCATGACAACAACATTGCCATCTCAACAACAAACAACAGAAATTCGTAGAATGTAAATGTTTGCAGCTGTTAGTTTTGTGTAAACCGTGATACGATGTGGATGAGTTCACTGAGAGATAGTTAAGTGTATGTGGTACCGATGTACACGGCCGCTGGATATTATGAAGACTTATTTGAACAAGGGGCACCTTAGCATAGTACAATATTGTACGGTAACAGGACTGTTGCACTGCGTTGTTGTTGTGGCCTTCAGTCTGAAGACTGATTTGATACAGCTCTCCACGCTACTCTACCCTGTGCAACCCTCATCATCTTCGAATAACTAATGCAAGTTACATCCTTCTGAATATTTTCACTATACGCAATCTCTAGGTCTCCATTTACGACTTTTACCCCCCCCCTACCCCCCCCCCCCACGCTTTCCACCAGTACTAAACTGGTGATCCCTTGATGTCTCTGAATGTGTTCTACACTCCCGGAAATTGAAATAAGAACACCGTGAATTCATTGTCCCAGGAAGGGGAAACTTTATTGACACATTCCTGGGGTCAGATACATCACATGATCACACTGACAGAACCACAGGCACATAGACACAGGCAACAGAGCATGCACAATGTCGGCACTAGTACAGTGTATATCCACCTTTCGCAGCCATGCAGGCTGCTATTCTCCCATGGAGACGATCGTAGAGATGCTGGATGTAGTCCTGTGGAACGGCTTGCCATGCCATTTCCACCTGGCGCCTCAGTTGGACCAGCGTTCGTGCTGGACGTGCAGACCGCGTGAGACGACGCTTCATCCAGTCCCAAACATGCTCAATGGGGGACAGATCCGGAGATCTTGCTGGCCAGAGTAGTTGACTTACACCTTCTAGACCACGTTGGGTGGCACGGCATACATGCGGACGTGCATTGTCCTGTTGGAACAGCAAGTTCCCTTGCCGGTCTAGGAATGGTAGAACGATGGGTTCGATGACGGTTTGGATGTACCGTGCACTATTCAGTGTCCCCTCGACGATCACCAGTGGTGTACGGCCAGTGTAGGAGATCGCTCCCCACACCATGATGCCGGGTGTTGGCCCTGTGTGCCTCGGTCGTATGCAGTCCTGATTGTGGCGCTCACCTGCACGGCGCCAAACACGCATACGACCATCATTGGCACCAAGGCAGAAGCGACACTCATCGCTGAAGACGACACGTCTCCATTCGTCCCTCCATTCACGCCTGTCGCGACACCACTGGAGGCGGGCTGCACGATGTTGGGGCGTGAGCGGAAGACGGCCTAACGGTGTGCGGGACCGTAGCCCAGCTTCATGGAGACGGTTGCGAATGGTCCTCGCCGATACCCCAGGAGCAACAGTGTCCCTAATTTGCTGGGAAGTGGCGGTGCGGTCCCCTACGGCACTGCGTAGGATCCTACGGTCTTGGCGTGCATCCGTGCGTCGCTGCGGTCCGGTCCCAGGTCGACGGGCACGTGCACCTTCCGCCGACCACTGGCGACAACATCGATGTACTGTGGACACCTCACGCCCCACGTGTTGAGCAATTCGGCGGTACATCCACCCGGCCTCCCGCATGCCCACTATATGCCCTCGCTCAAAGTCCGTCAACTGCACATACGGTTCACGTCCACGCTGTCGCGGCATGCTACCAGAGTTAAAGACTGCGATGGAGCTCCGTATGCCACGGCAAACTGGCTGACACTGACGGCGGCGGTGCACAAATGCTGCGCAGCTAGCGCCATTCGACGGCCAACACCGCGGTTCCTGGTGTGTCCGCTGTGCCGTGCGTGTGATCATTGCTTGTACAGCCCTCTCGCAGTGTCCGGAGCAAGTATGGTGGGTCTGACACACCGGTGTCAATGTGTTCTTTTTTCCATTTCCAGGAGTGTATCAACCGATCCCCGCCTTTGGTTAAGCTGTGCCACAGATTTCTTGTCTCCTTATTAGTTACGCGATCTACCCATCTAATCTTCAGCACTCTTCTATAGCACTGCAAGTCAAAAGCCTCTATTCTCTTCTTGTCTAAACAGATTATCGTCCATGTTTCGCTTCCGTATATGGCTGGACTCTAGACAAATACCTTCAGAGAAAATTTCTTAACAATTAAATCTTTCGATGTTAACAAATTTCTTCAGGAAAGTTTTTTTTTGCCATTGCCAGTCTACATTTTGTATCTTCTACTTCGGCCATCATCAGTTATTTTGCCGCCCAGACAGCAAAACTCATCTCCTGCTTTGTCTCATTTCCTAATATAGCTCCCTCAGCATCATCTGATTTAATTTGGCTGTGTTCCATTACCCTTGTTTTGCTTTTGTTGATGTTCATTCTTATATCCTGCTTTCAAGGCGTTCTCAATTCTGTTCGGCTGCTCTTCCAGGTCTTTTACTGTCTCTGACAGAATTACAGTGCCATCGGCAAACTTCTAAGTTTTTATTTCTTCTCCCTGAAATTTAATTCCAACTTCAAATATTTCTTTGGTTTCCTTTACTGTTTGCTCATTGTACAGACTAAATAACATCGGGGATAGGCTACAACCCCTTCTCACTCCCTTCTCAACCACTGCTTCCCATTCACGCCCCTCGACCCTTATAACTGCTGTCTGTTTTCTGTACTAGGTACAAATAGCCTTCACTCCCTGATATCCCTGCTATGTATATAATTTCATAGAGTGTTCTCCACTCAAAAGCTTTCTCTAAGTTTACAAAAGCAATAAACGTAGGTTTGCCTTTCCTTAATCTACCTTCTACGATAACGCCAAATTTCTAAATTTTCTTTTTATGTTCCTGCATATATAGAGTGTTCAATAATTCCTATTACGAACTTAAGGAAATTACATTAGTGCACACTACACCAACACGAATATAGCGAGACTGCTCACGTTACTAACGAAAAATTTGAGGTGATGCGCCGGCCGGAGTGGCCGAGCGGTTCAAGGCGCTACAGTCTGGAGCCGCGCGACCGCTACAGTCGCAGGTTCGAATCCTGCCTCGGGCATGGATGTGTGTGATGTCCTTAGTTTAGTTAAAGTAGTTCTAAGTTCTAGGGGGACTGATGACCTCAAAAGTTAAGTCCCATAGTGCTTAGAGCCATTTGAACCATTTTTTGAGGTGATGCGTTAGTCAGCAACTGTTTTAGACCTCCACTGTGTCCTTAATCAATGAATACGTTCAAAGGTTTCGTCATAAGGACCTTATTTTGTTTGCTACTGTACCTTGTATCTTATGTTGTCTTCAAGAAAAATAGGCAACAAAAGTCATAAATTAACTTCAAATTATCGTTCAGCGCAAATTAGGAACTAAAGTATATGTTGTCTTTTTCCTCATTATTGTCCAAGTTTTGTTTGGGGCTTCGCTTCGTTGTCTGTGTCACGAGACGGTATGCCCTCTAGATACTGCACCTTACAGCCCCTTGTGCGCAGTCGCAACGTATGGCAACCCGAACCGCTAAGGCCGCCCCATTCCGCATGCAGGCGGCGACTGCGGGCACGCACCGCACTGGCGCCAGTTAAATATGCATTGTTTCAGATTAGCTCACTTGTCGATTTATCGCGCGTGTAAGTGGTGCGCGTAAAGCACGCCGCACCGAGCGAAATAAATATATCATTAGGGAATTTGCGGGAGGGTGGCGCGAGTTCAAAAGGAAAGGGTGGAAAAAAGTGAGAGTAGAGGGACGCGAAAAAGAGAAGTGCGGAGGAGGTCAGAGGGGGGGGGGGCGCAGGGTAGGCCGCGGGTCATGAATAGGCAATGTGGCGGCAGGGAGGGCGGGGGCGGCGGGGGCGGGCAGGTGGGCATTCCCAGTCAGCGCCGCAGCTGGCACGCGCCCCGCCGCCCACAGCATAAATCAGCGGCTGCACTGGGGGGCTGCTTACACAGCGCAACAACGCCGGGCCCCGTAAGCTGCAACTCTTCCAGCGTCACTCAGCGCCCGCAAAGGGACGTGAAAGGGAAACACCTTACGCAGGTCTCGTTTCCTGACGGTACTTGTCGCCTCTGCGATAGATACAGGTGTTAATTCATATTGTCGAGACGGCTCTAAAGCACCGTTACTAATAAGCTTGCAACATCCCCTTACAAAAATTATCAATTACTGTGCTGGTCAACTACGTTATTTGATGCTAAGACAGCTGAGTAAAACTGAACGAACTCAAGACAGTTCTGTCTTCACTTATTCTGATCATCACTAAACTGACACACAATATTTTTTTTTAGCGCAGCGCAGTCTGACTTTCAATAATCCCTACAAATGAACGGCCCTGACTAACAATAACCTATAGCACCGGCCGGAGTGGCCGAGCGGTTCTAGGCGCTACAGTCTTGCACCGCGCGATCGTTACTGTCGCAGGTTAGAATCCTGCCTCGGGCATGGATGTGTGTGATGTCCTTAGGTTGGTTAGGTTTAAGTAGTTCTAAGTTCTAGGGGACAGATGACCTCAGAAGTTATGTCCCATAGTGCTCAGAGCCATTTGAACCAATAACCTATACCTTTCATGAATCACTTACCTCACAAAAATCCTCGTTACTCGAACTACTGCAATACAGAGAGCGCCAATACTGCCAGTACTGAAGGCATTAACTGCTGGTAGGCATACTTAGAAAATGAAAGATTTTCAAAGAGAATAAACAATGTATTTACCTTAATAATGTTCAAAAGTCGTCATATATATCTATCAATTGTATACTAAGATGGTATCTGTTCTTTAGGACATGTCCGAAAGAACAGATACCATCGGTGACTATGCAACTCGTTAGAAAGAAATTACAATGAAATGAACACCCTTAGCTGCTTACAGGCGTTGACATACGTGAACGGGGACAGATGAAAATGTGTTCCCCGACCGGGACTCGAACCCGGGATCTACTGTTTACATGGCAGACGCTCTATCCATCTGAGCCACCGAGTACACAGAGGATAGCGCGACTGCAGGGATTTATCTTTGGCACGCGTCCCGCGAAACCCACATTCTCAACCTATTGTCCCGCACTACATTCGTAGTGCCCCCACGCATTATACTCATTACTCGCGGCGCATTGCCGATTCCCGTAAGAGTTCGGGCACTGTTTGTGCATTCCCACAGAAGAAGAAGATGGTCAAGTGGCCGGTGAGCTTTAACTATATATATATATATATATATATATATATATATATATATATATATATATATACTATGGAAACTGGAAACTCTGAAAAGGGAAATGCAAAGGCTCAATCTAGATATAGTAGGGGTCAGTGAAGTGAAGTGGAAGGAAGACTACGATTTCTGGTCAGATGAGTATCGGGTAATATCAACAGCAGCAGAAAATGGTATAACAGGTGTAGGATTCGTTATGAATAGGAAGGTAGGGCAGAGGGTGTGTTACTGTGAGCAGTTCAGTGACCGGGTTGTTCTAATCAGAATCGACAGCAGACCAACACCGACAACGATAGTTCAGGTATACATGCCGACGTCGCAAGCTGAAGATGAACAGATAGAGAAAGTGTATGAGGATATCGAAAGGGTAATGCAGTATGTAAAGGGGGACGAAAATCTAATAGTCATGGGCGACTGGAATGCAGTTGTAGGGGAAGGAGTAGAAGAAAAGATTACAGGAGAATATGGGCTTGGGACAAGGAATGAAAGAGGAGAAAGACTAATTGAGTTGTGTAACAAGTTTCCGCTAGTAATAGCGAATACCCTGTTCAAGAATCACAAGAGGAGGAGGTATACTTGGAAAAGGCCGGGAGATACGGGAAGATTTCAATTAGATTACATCATGGTCAGACAGAGATTCCGAAATCAGATACTGGACTGTAAGGCGTACCCAGGAGCAGATATAGACTCAGATCACAATATAGTAGTGATGAAGAGTAGGCTGAAGTTCAATACATTAGTCAGGAAGAATCAATACGCAAAGAAGCGGGATACGGAAGTACTAAGGAATGACGAGATACGTTTGAAGTTCTCTAACACTATAGATACAGCAATAAGGAATAGCGCAGTAGGCAGTACAGTTGAAGAGGAACGGACATCTCTAAAAAGGGCCATTACAGAAGTTGGGAAGGAAAACATAGGTACAAAGAAGGTAGCTGCATCTCTAAAAAGGGCCATCACTGAAGTTGGGAAGGAAAACATAGGTACAAAGAAGGTAGCTGCGAAGAAACCATGGGTAACAGAAGAAATACTTCAGTTGATTGATGAAAGGAGGAAGTACAAACATGTTCCGGGAAAATCAGGAATACAGAAATACAAGTTGCTGAGGAATGAAATAAATAGGAAGTGCAGGGAAGCTAAGAAGAAATGGCTGCAGGAAAAATGTGAAGACATCGAAAAGATATGATTGTCGGAAGGATAGACTCAGCATACAGGAAAGTCAAAACAACCTTTGGTGACATTAAAAGCAACGGTGATAACATTAAGAGTGCAACGGGAATTCCACTGTTAAATGCAGAGGAGAGAGCAGATGGGTGGAAAGAGTACATTGAAAGCCTCAATGAGGGTGAAGATTTGTCTGATGTGATAGAAGAAGAAATAGGAGTCGATTTAGAAGAGATAGGGGATCCAGTATTAAAATCGGAATTTAAAAGAGCTTTGGAGGACTTACGGTCAAATAAGGCAGAAGGGATAGATAACATTCCATCAGAATTTCTAAAATCATTGGGGGAAGTGGCAACAAAACGACTATTCACGTTGGTGTGTATAATATATGAGTCTGGCGACATACCATCTGACTTTCGGAAAAGCATCATCCACACAATTCCGAAGACGGTAAGAGCTGACAAGTGCGAGAATTATCGCACAATCAGCTTAACAGCTCAGGCATCGAAGCTGCTTACAAGAATAATATACAGAAGAATGGAAAAGAAAATTGAGAATGCGCTAGGTTACGATCAGTTTGGATTTATGAAAAGTAAAGGGACGAGAGAGGCAATTCTGACGTTACGGCTAATAATGGAAGCAAGGCTCAAGAAAAATCAAGACACTTTCATAGGATTTGTCGACCTGGAAAAAGCGTTCGACAATATAAAATGGTGCAAGCTGTTCGAGATTCTGAAAAAGGTAGGGGTAAGCTATAGGGAGAGGCGGGTCATATACAATATGTACAACAACCAAGAGGGAATAATAAGAGTGGACGATCAAGAACGAGGTGCTCGTATTAAGAAGGGTGTAAGACATGGCTGTCGCCTTTCGCCCCTACTCTTTAATCTGTACATCGAGGAAGCAATGATGGAAATATAAGAAAGGTTCAGGAGTGGAATTAAAATACAAGGTGAAAGGATATCAATGATACGATTCGCTGATGACATTCCTATCCTGAGTGAAAGTGAAGAAGAATTAAATGATCTGCTAAACGGAATGAACAGTCTAACGAGTTCACAGTATAGTTTGAGAGTAAATCGGAGAAAGACGAAGGTAATGAGAAGTAGTAGAAATGAGAACAGCTAAAAACTTAACATCAGGATTGATGGTCACGAAGTCAATGAAGTTAAGGAATTCTGCTACCTAGGCAGTAAAATAACCAATGACGGACGGAGCAAGGAGGACATCAAAAGCAGACTCGCTATGGCAAAAAAGGCATTTCTGGCCAAGAGAAGTCTACTAATATCAAATACCGGCCTTAATTTGAGGAAGAAATTTCTGAGGATGTACGTCTGGAGTACAGCCTTGTATGGTAGTGAAACATGGACTGTGGGAAAACCGGAACAGAAGAGAATCGAAGCATTTGAGATGTGGTGCTATAGACGAATGTTGAAAATTAGGTGGACTGATAAGGTAAGGAATGAGGAGGTTCTACGCAGAATCGGAGAGGAAAGGAATATGTGGAAAACACTGATAAGGAGAAGGGACAGGATGATAGGACATCTGCTAAGACATGAGGGAATGACCTCCATGGTACTAGAGGGAGCTGTAGAGGGCAAAAACTGTGGAGGAAGACAGAGATTGGAATACATCCAACAAATAATTGAGGACGTAGGTTGCAAGTGCTATTCTGAGATGAAGAGGTTAGCACAGGAAAGGAATTCGTGGCGGGCCGCATCAAACCAGTCAGTAGACTGATGACAAAAAAAAAAAAAAATACTAAGATGGTATCTGTTCTTTAGGACGTGTCCGAAAGAACAGATACGAATGTAGTGCGGGACAGTACGTTGAGAATGTGGGTTTCGCGGGAAGCGTGCCAGAGATAAATCCCCGCAGTCGCGCTGTTCTGTGTCCTCGGTGGCTCCGATGGATAGAGCGTCTGCCATGTAAGCAGGGGATCCCGGTTTCGAGTCCCGGTCGGGACACACATTTTCATCTGTCCCCGTTGACGTATATCAACGCCTGTAAGCAGATAAGGGTGTTCCTTTCATTGTAATTTTATCAATTAATGACAACCATCTTTACAAATTTCTTTTTTCTGGCGGACACACGTCCAGATCGGCCGCTTATAGTAACCTCTCAAAACTCTAGTATGTCTCTCTCCACATCCACCACAGCTGGCGGCTCACCTCGAACAGCCCAACGCTACGTGCTGTTCACATCTAACCGCTCAACACGACACAAGCGAATATTCCAACAATGAGTCCAACCAGCCACAGATTGCAAACAGCACAGTCAGTGATTTGCATACAGAGCACTACGTGGCGTTAACAATATAAAAACCTAAACAGCCTACTGCAGTCTGGGATTTTCATAGAGAGCGCTACGTGGCGTTACCAACATCAAAACCTAAACAGCCTACTGACAAACTAAATGAACAAAGTAATAGTAACACTACCGGCCCTTATCTAATTTTCAATCGCCGATAATGTTAACCATCTGTGATTCTACCTAGTGACAAGGAACCGCATCATACTTCGTAGCCGTGAAATATGTGAAACAATGAAAATAGCAAAGCAGATGGGTTTTGAGATGACGTGCTACCAATACGGTCTCCAGGCAAATTAGGCATTGCGGTCTCCTGCTTAATTAGGCAGTGCAGTATCAAGTTCTAAGGCAAAGCGAAAATAAACTTCACCTAAGAAATCTAACCTCACTTCGTACCCTAACTAACCTCTTCTAACACAGTTACTCTCAATATTACACAGCAACTTGCCCTAGCAAACAGTACCACAGCTTATCCTTCTGCACAACACAGAAAGGCCAATAAATGCAGCAATACACACTGTCTCACAATAACACAAGCTATTGGCAAAACTACTGTGCAGTACAATGAACAAATACAAAGGACATATGAACCTATTAATAGTCTGATTGGCAACAGCATTAACTACTATTATTTTAATTAACTATCACAAAAATCATCATGATTTGAAACAGTACTGGTTACTATGGGCTTCAGAAATTTGCACATGAAGTCACTCTATCTATATAAATGGGCAGTACAGCTATTATTTACAAGAAAACTTTTGGCGCAGAAGAAATTATTGTACTGTTTGCTGCACTTGCTCAGAAAGAGCCTTTACTTTCATTTATCACTAGCTTACGGGGTCACTCAAACTGGTATGGTTTGAAAAACCATCTTCAGCTGTTAATGGTAACACACAAAACTAAGACAATGGCAAATACCTTTATCAACAACTTTAAGTGTAATGAATAATATAAAATTTAGTTCGACAGTTAACAAGGGAACCTAACAACTAGTCTCTCATTGGGCTCCAAGTCAAACTGGCCTTGTAAATGACTGCACAACCTGAAAAAACCAGTTTAAAACAACATATAAAAAGGAAAGTAAAGTAACACTGCTGTGTTTTTATAACTTTTACTCACAGGCAGCTATAAGTACTTTATATTTTTGTCACTGATTATTTCAACAGCAGCTTCTTATTTAATGAAAATCTTTTTTGTGAACACACTTTAGAAAACTTAAAATGGAAAATTATGTGGAGTACATAATTTCCTGCTGTACAGGAAACTAGCCAAATTTCACACCCCACAAAGTTAACAAACACTGCAAAATGTTTTACTGGAAAAATATTCAGTTGAATAAAAACAGGATACCCGGAATAAATTCACTTGGATAGGACCCTGTCTAGGAATGTGACTAGGTTAACCACAGGTGTGCATACCTAATTTAGAAGTTCCACAAAAAGTTATTATTCAATGCATAATACCTGATCCACTGGATGTACGTATTTAGGTAACATTTGTGTTGAAGATGGTAGCTCTGGCGTCAAATTACAGTGCCTACAAAATTGGCGGTAAAGGAACCATGGTTCTTGAAGTTAGTCACTCCCTGATACAGCTCTTCTTGGAGTCGAAAACTTAACCAAATAGGACCAATAACGACACCATGTGTGATGGCCCGCTTTAGATTCCATCCGAGACTAATTTACATGCTCGCAAGCTCTTCTTGCCTCAATTTATGCCACAATTGCTGACCAAGGCTGCCACTGACCACTCAGTAACACAGTCAGAACTCCACTATACCACTCGCCACAAAGGAATATAAGTCTTGCGACAGGTCCGACTTTTCCAGTCGCGCCAAACTACTTCCGTAGTGGCGGGGCTTGACCACAGGTTTTATATTTAGCTGCCCTACTTACGAACCGGTAAAATATACAGGGGTTTTACAAATTATTACATCCACAGGCTATTACATATAAAATGAGAGGTAGAGCTGCAATATAATTTCCTAAAATATCAAAATAATTAACATAATTATTACATATTTACACAACCAAAGATCTTGACTATGCAGATACACTAGTGTACAATGTCAGCAGAGAGCTTGCACAAAAGGTACATAAATCTATCGATCATTGGTGTCACAAGCCCTCCCCCCCTTCCCTCCCTTTAGAGCAGCACACTGATCGATTTGGAGCACTGTAGATGGTGCAGACCCGGAACGAGGCAGTTACGCGAAGAAAGAAACAATAAATGAAGCGAAAAAAAGGAGTACTGCACCATGTTCAGCGAAATCCTTCATATTGAGTACTGAATTCTAATGTATTAAGGTCCGAACGAAACTTATACTGAGGCGACAAAAGCCATGGGATAGCGATATGCACAGATACAGATGGCGACAGTATCGCGTACACAAGGTGTAAACTGGAATTTCACCGGCGGAGCTGTAATTTTTACTCAGGTGCTTCATGTGAAAAGGTTTCCGACGTGATTATGACCGCATGACTGGAATTAACAGAGGTTGAAATCGGAATGGTAGTTAGAGCCAGACGCTTAGGATATTCCATTTCAGAAATCATTGTTGTTGTTGTTGTGGTCTTCAGTCCTGAGACTGGTTTGATGCAGCTCTCCATGCTACTCTATCCTGTGCAAGCTTCTTCATCTCCCAGTACCTACTGCAACCTACATCCTTCTGAATCTGCTTAGTGTATGCATCTCTTGGTCTCCCCCTACGATTTTTACCCTCCACGCTGCCCTCCAATACTAAATTGGTGATCCCTTGATGCCTCAGAACATGTCCTACCAACCGATCCCTTCTTCTGGTCAAGTTGTGCCACAAACTCCTCCTCTCCCCAATCCTGTTCAGTACCTCCTCATTAGTTATGTGATCTACCCATCTAATCTTCAGCATCCTTCTGTAGCACCACATTTCGAAAGCTTCTATTCTCTTCTTGTCCAAACTAGTTATCGTCCATGTTTCACTTCCATACATGGCTACACTCCATACAAATACTTTCAGAAACGACTTCCTGACACTTAAATCTATACTCGATGTTAACAAATTTCTCTTCTTCAGAAACGCTTTCCTTGCCATTGCCAGTCTACATTTTATATCCTCTCTACTTCTACCATCATCAGTTATTTTGCTCCCCAAATAGCAAAACTCCTTTACTACTTTAAGTGTCTCATTTCCTAATCTAATACCCTCAACATCACCCGACTTAATTCGACTACATTCCATTATCCTTGTTTTGCTTTTGTTGATGTTCATCTTATATCCTCCCTTCAAGACACCATCCATTCCATTCAACTGCTCTTCCAAGTCCTTTGCTGTCTCTGACAGAATTACAATGTCATCGGCGAACCTCAAAGTTTTTATTTCTTCTCCATGGATTTTAATACCTACTCCGAATTTTTCTTTTGTTTCCTTTACTGCTTGCTCAATATACAGATTGAATAACATCGGGGAGAGGCTACAACCCTGTCTTACTCCCTTCCCAACCACTGCTTCCCTTTCATATCCCTCGACTCTTATAACTGCCATCTGGTTTCTGTACAAATTGTAAATAGCCTTTCGCTCCCTGTATTTTACCCCTGCCACCTTTAGAATTTGAAAGAGAGTATTCCAGTCAACATTGTCAAAAGCTTTCTCTAAGTCTACAAATGCTAGAAACGTAGGTTTGCCTTTCCTTAATCTTTCTTCTAAGATAAGTCGTAAGGTCAGTATTGCCTCACGTGTTCCAGTATTTCTACGGAATCCAAACTGATCTTCCCCGAGGTCGGCTTCTACTAGTTTTTCCATTCGTCTGTAAAGAATTCGTGTTAGTATTTTGCAGCTGTGGCTTATTAAACTGATTGTTCGGTAATTCTCACATCTGTCAACACCTGCTTTCTTTGGGATTGGAATTATTATATTCTTCTTGAAGTCTGAGGGTATTTCGCCTGTTTCATACATCTTGCTCACCAGATGGTAGAGTTTTGTCAGGACTGGCTCTCCCAAGGCCGTCAGTAGTTCCAATGGAATGTTGTCTACTCCGGGGGCCTTGTTTCGACTCAGGTCTTTCAGTGCTCTGTCAAACTCTTCACGCAGTATCGTATCTCCCATTTCATCTTCTTCTACATCCTCTTCCATTTCCATAATATTGTCCTCAAGTACATCGCCCTTGTATAGACCCTCTATATACTCCTTCCACCTTTCTGCTTTCCCTTCTTTGCTTAGAACTGGGTTTCCATCTGAGCTCTTGATGTTCATACAAGTGGTTCTCTTATCTCCAAAGGTCTCTTTAATTTTCCTGTAGGCAGTATCTATCTTACCCCTAGTGAGATAAGCCTCTACATCCTTACATTTGTCCTCTAGCCATCCCTGCTTAGCCATTTTGCACTTCCTGTCGATCTCATTTTTGAGGCGTTTGTATTCCTTTTTGCCTGCTTCATTTACTGCATTTTTATATTTTCTCCTTTCATCAATTAAATTCAATATTTCTTCTGTTACCCAAGGATTTCTATTAGCCCTCGTCTTTTTACCTACTTGATCCTCTGCTGCCTTCACTACTTCATCCCTCAAAGCTACCCATTCTTCTTCTACTGTATTTCTTTCCCCCATTCCTGTCAATTGTTCCCTTATGCTCTCCCTGAAAATATGTACAACCTCTAGTTCTTTCAGTTTATCCAGGTCCCATCTCCTTAAATTCCCACCTTTTTGCAGTTTCTTCAGTTTTAATCTACAGGTCATAACCAATAGATTGTGGTCAGAGTCCACATCTGCCCCTGGAAATGTCTTACAATTTAAAACCTGGTTCCTAAATCTCTGTCTTACCATTATATAATCTATCTGATACCTTTTAGTATCTCCAGGGTTCTTCCATGTATACAACCTTCTATCATGATTCTTAAACCAAGTGTTAGCTATGATTAAATTGTGCTCTGTGCAAAATTCTACCAGGCGGCTTCCTCTTTCATTTCTTAGCCCCAATCCATATTCACCTACTACGTTTCCTTCTCTCCCTTTTCCTACACTCGAATTCCAGTCACTCATGACTATTAAATTTTCGTCTCCCTTCACAATCTGAATAATTTCTTTTATTTCATCATACATTTCTTCAATTTCTTCGTCATCTGCAGAGCTAGTTGGCATATAAACTTGTACTACTGTAGTAGGTGTGGGCTTCGTATCTATCTTGGCCACAATAATGCGTTCACTAAGCTGTTTGTAGTAGCTTACCCGCGTTCCTATTTTCCTATTCATTATTAAACCTACTCCTGCATTACCCCTATTTGACTTTGTGTTTATAACCCTGTAGTCACCTGACCAGAAGTCTTGTTCCTCCTGCCACCGAACTTCACTAATTCCCACTATATCTAACTTTAACCTGTCCATTTCCCTTTTTAAATTTTCTAACCTACCTGCCCGATTAAGGGACCTGACATTGCACGCTCCGATCCGTAGAACGCCAGTTTTCTTTCTCCTGATAACGACATCCTCTTGAGTAGTCCCCGCCCGGAGATCCGAATGGGGGCTATTTTACCTCCGGAATATTTTACCCAAGAGGACGCCATCATCATTTAATCATACAGTAAAGCTGCATGCCCTCGGGAAAAATTACGGCCGTAGTTTCCCCTTGCTTTCAGCCGTTCGCAGTACCAGCACAGCAAGGCCGTTTTGGTTATTGTTACAAGGCCAGATCAGTCAGTCATCCAGACTGTTGCCCTTGCAACTACTGAAAAGGCTGCTGCCCCTCTTCAGGAACCACACGTTTGTCTGGCCTCTCAACAGATACCCCTCCGTTGTGGTTGCACCTACGGTACGGCTATCTGTATCGATGAGGCACGCAAGCCTCCCCACCAACGGCAAGGTCCATGGTTCATGGGGGGGCAGAAATCATTAGAGAACTCAATATTCCGATATCCACAGTGTGAGAGTGTGCCTATAATATCACATTTCAGGCAAGTACTGTCACCACGGACAGAGCAGTGACCAACGGTCTTCACTTAACGACGGAGATCAGCGGCGTTTGCGTTGAGTTGTCAGTGCTAACAGACAAGCAACACTGCTTATAACAACCTCACAAATCAATTTGGGACGTACGACGAACGTATCAATTAGTATGGCGAAATTTGGCGTTAATGGGATATGGCAACATACCGACGCTAGTGCCTTTGTTAACACCATGACATCGCCTCAGTGCCTCTCCTAGGCTTGTTACCATATCGGTTGGACCCTAGAGAAGTGGAACACTGTGATCGTATGAGGTGATGGTAGGGTTCGAGTGTGGCACAGACTCCACGAACCCATGGACCCAAGTTCTCAACAAGGAACTGTGCAAGCTGGTGGTGGCTCTATAATGGTGTGGGCTGTGTTTACATGGAATGTACTGGCTCCTCTGGTCCAACTGAGCCGATCGCTGATTAGAAATGGCTATGATCTGCAACTTGGAGACCATTCTGAGCCATTCATGTAGCAAACGATTTGGCCACCCAGATCGCCCAGAACGAATCACATCGAAAATCTATGGGACATTATCAACAGGTCAGTTCATGCACAAAATCTTGTACAGAAATACTTCTGTAATTATATGGCTATTGAGGCGGCATGGCTCAACATTTCTGCGAGGGACTTCCGACGAGTGGCTGCATTACGTCGGGCAAAACGAGGTCCTACTCGATGTTAAAAGATTCCCATGGCTTTTTTCGCCTCAGTGTAAGTATTTATCCAGATTTTCGAGAGACCTAAACGAAGATTACTAATATTGTAATGTTGTTGTTGCTGTGGTCTTCGTCCAAAGACTGGTTTGATGCAGCTCTCCAAGATATTCTATGCTGTGCAAGCCTCTTCTTCTCCAAATAAGTACTGCAACCTACGTCCTTCTGAATCTCCATCTACATCTACATCTGCTTCATACTCCGCAAGCCACCTAATGGTATGTGGCGGAGGGTACTTTGGGCACCAATGTCTGATACGTCCAACCCTGTTCCACTCGCGAATAGTGCGTGGGAAGAGTGATTGTCGGTAAGCCTATGTACTGGCTCTAATTTCTCGAATTTTCTCCTCGTGGTCAATACGCGAGGTGTATGTGGGGTGAATATGTTGACTGACGCCTCCTGAAAATTGCCGCCCCGAAATTTCAACATAAATATCTCCGTGAAGCACAACGCCTCTCTTGTAACGTCTGCCAGTGGAGTTTGATTAGCATATCCGTAACGCTCCCTCGCCAGCTAAACCATCCCGTGTCGAAACGCGCCGCTCTTCGTTGGCTCTTCTCTATTTCCTCTATCAGTCCTACCTGATAAGGAGCCCAGATAGATGAACAGTACTCAAGAATCGGGTGAAAAAGCGCCTTATAAGCCTCTTCTTTCGTGGACGAATTAGATTTCCTTAAGATTCTTTCCATGAATCTGAGTCTGGTGTCTGCTTTTCCCACTATCTGCTTTATACGGTCATTACACTTAAGGTCTCTCTGGATAGCTACGCCTGGATATTTTACGGCAGACGCTGTCTCCAGCTGTTTGTCATTAATAGTGGAGCTGTACAGTACACGCAGTATGTTACATGTATTTACGTTCAGGGTCAACTGCCAGAGTCTGCACCATTCATCAGTTCTCTGCAGGTCGTTCTGCAAATTCTTACTATCTTCTGGCATTGCTACTTTGGTATAAACAACTGCACCATCTGCGAATAGCCTTAGGAGGGACAGTGTTACGATCTTCCACGGTAAAACAACTACGGAAGACCGAAATCAGTATTTCGGCCTCCTCTCAGTTATCTTCCGTTTCGGTGCCCGTGTGGTAGCTGACAGAATGAATAGATGATTTTGACCCACTTACTGATTTTACATACGACCAGAATCTCTTAGGATTTTTACTCAGATCAGTTGACAACGTCTTACTTTCAAAGTCATTGAACGCTTCTCTCATGGCTCTCCTTACGCTCATTTTCGCTTCGTTCAGCTTTTGTTTGTCAGCTAGGTGTTTACTTCTCTTGAATCTGAGATAAAGTGCTCTTTGTTTACGTAGCGCTTTTCTAACTCGGTTATTAAACCATGGTGGATGCTTCCCATCCCTTGAAACCTTACTCGGAACATACTTGTCTAGGGCATATTGAACGATGCCTTTGATTTTTTCCATTTGTCCTTCACATCTTCGTTCTCATTATCGAATATTTGATTCTGACTGTTGAGATATTCTGAAATTTGTGTCCTGTCACCCTTTCTGAGCAAATATATCTTCCTACCTCACTTAACATTCCTTGTAGGACCCGTCGTTATAGATGCTGCTTTATGATCACTGATACTTTCCTCTACGTTAACTGATTCGATAAGTTCAGGTGTGTTTATTGCCAGGAGGCATAAGACGTTACCCTCCTGAGTTGAGGCATAAGACGTTACCCTCCTGAGTTGGTTCTCTAACTATCTACTCAAGGTAATTTCGAACAAGACATCCAGAACAATGCCACACGATTCCCTGTCTCTGGCATCAGTTTTGATGGCCTAACTCTCCCAATCTATACCCGGCAAGTTGAAGTCAACCAGTATTAGAACGGTATGATCAGGAAAATTACTAATGATATTCTGCAAGTTCTGTCTGAAACGCTCTACAACTACATATCCTGACCCGGGTAGTCTATAAAAGCATCCAATCACCATTTCTGACCGTTCTTTGATACTCACTTTCATACAGATTAATTCACATTCGGAATCCCTGATAACCTCGCTAGATTTTATTGAATTTTTTACTGCAATAAACACTCCACCACAATTGGCGACTAACCTACCCTTACGATAAACATTCCAATCTGAACTTAGGATTTCGTTCTCATTGACGCCTGGCTTCAACCAGCTTTCTGTTCATAATACTGTCTGTACATCATAACCTTCATTAAGCGATACTAATTCTGGGACCTTTCTTGGATGCTCCTGCAGCTTAGTAAAATCATGTTAATCTTTTCTGTCTCTGATCTGCGAGAACCAAAATTCTCGTCTTTGCTCCCAAGGGAGGGGTCCTCTAACCTAAAAAAACCCCATGTGCACGCCACACGTGCTCCGCTACCCTAGTAGCCGCTTTCTGAGTGTAGTGCACGCCTGACCTATTAAGGGGAACTTTACAATTGTGCACCCGATAGCGGAGGTCGAGAAATTCCTATCCGATCCCATCACAGAGCCGTCTGAGCTTCTGGTTTAGACCTTCCACTCTGCACCAAACCAGAGGAACACGATCAACCCTGGGTACGATGCTAGAAACAGACAGCTTAGCCTGCACCCCGCGTGCGTTGCTTCTTGCCTTCACCAAATCAGCCAGCCGACGAAAGGAGCAGAGGAAGGCCTTAGAACCCAAGCGGCAGGCATCTTTCGCGCCGACATGTGCCACTATATGCAGCCGGTAGTACCCAGTGCGCTCGATAGCCGCTGGGAGGGCCTCCTCCACGTCATGAACCAGACCTCCCGACGAACATACTGAATGCACACTGGAATTCTTTCCCGCCTTGCCTGCTATCTCCCTGAGGGGCTCCATCACCCATCTATCATTGGAGCTCCCAATGACTAGCATACCCATCCTCTGTACTTGTCCGGTCTGGGCAGAAAAATCGACCGCTGGCCGAACAGGAGAGGCATCCCGTGCTGGCTCAGAGTTATTCTCAACACTGGGAAGCACCTCGTACCTGTTGCTAAGACGTAGGTAGCCAGCCGCACGGCCTGCTCCCTCTTTCGCCTTCCGCCCAGAGACACGCGAACCCACCACTGTCTGCCACCCACGCTGGAGTTAGGATGGACAGGTTAGATGTCACGTATCGTAAGCCGCAGCGACATCCGGGTCACCAGGGAATTCCAGTGGCACCAAAGGTGTCACGGGTCTTGTCACTGGCGCCCCTACGTCACCGCAATTTCGAGCATTCGCTAGAAGCTTGTCGACGGTAGCCGACGCTGCTTCCGGCTGTTTACGGACAGCAGCCAATGCTCCTTGTGTCCGTTCACAACAAGCACAGTCCCTAGCCATATCGTACTATGTATAAAATAGATATAAGGTCTCAAATGGCGCAACGGGGTTTGAAAATATGCCAAAGGAGAATAAAGTAACCCGAAAAGTTGGTGAGCACATTTCTCACTGTACTCTGAGACCACTAGCTATTAAACGAAATAAATTTCTCTACACGGAAAATTTACACTAGGAAGCCGCCGTACACAAGGATATTCACAAGACTTATGCAACAACAGAAACTACAATTATTTTTGTAACCACTAGTGTACACAGTAAAATACACACGTACAGTTCACTTCTTTGCAGGATCACGTGAACAAAAAACAAATACAAAATTAATTGACAGTTTACCACACAAGTGCTGCTGCTGCCCTTCTGCGCGTCCTCTCGACTCGGCGGCTGCCTTAGTAATGTATTCATCGCTTGGTCTCCCCCTACGATTTTTACCCTCCACGCTTCCCTCCAGTAATAAATTGGTGATCCCTTGATGCCTCAGAACGTGTCCTACCCAACCGATGCCTTCTGCTAGTCACGTTGTGCCACAAATTCCTCCTCTGCCCAATTCTATTCAGTACTTCCTCATTAGTTAGGTGATCAAACCATCTAATCTTCAACATTCTTCTGTAGCACCACACTTCGAAAGCTTCTATTCTCTTCTTGTCTAAACTTTTTATTGTCCATACATGGCTACAATCCAGAGAAATACTTAAATCTATACTAGATGTTAACAAATTCCTCATCTTCAGAAACGCTCTCCTTGCCAGAGCCAGTCTATAGTTTATATGCTCTCAACTTTGACCATCATCAGTTATTTTACTCTCCAAATAGCAAAACACATTTACTACTTCAAGTGCCTCATTTCCTAATGTAATACCCTCAGCATCACCTGATTTAATTCGGGCACATTCATTTATTCTCGTTTTGCATTTGTTGATGTTCATCTTTTATCCTCCTTTCAAGACACTGTCCATTCCGCTCAACTGCTCTTCCAGGTCCTTTGCTGTCCCTGACACAATTACAATGTCGTCAGCAAACTGCAATTTTTTTATTTTTTCTCCATGAATTTTAGTTCCTGCCTTAAACTTTTGTTTGGTTTTCTTTACTGCTTGTTCAATGTACAGATTGAATAACATCGGGGATTACAACCATGTCTCACTCCCTTCTCAACCACTGCTTCCCTTTCATACCCCCTCAACTCTTATAACTGACAACTGGTTTCTGTACAAATTGTAAAAAGCCTGCCACTTCCTGTATTTTACCCTTCCCACCTTCAGAATTTGAAAGAGGGTATTTGTAATATAACGCGGCAGGAAAATAATTTTGTGTGGTGAAGTTTCGGATGTGTATCGTTGCTTAACACAAGAATACCACGTCATATTACGGATATCCTCCACCAAATAAATAATACGTATATTGTGTAATCAGGGGTGCTGCTTCTTGCTGCTGCCGTAGGTTTATCTTGATGTTACTGCATCGCCACTCAGGAATCATGCAATGGTAGAAATGAGCTCCAGGAATTCGTGTTCACTACGAGCTTTATTTCGCACGCTAGATGTTTGGCTACGAACTACATGTAAAATTGACTTAACACTTTCTTATGACTGACCTCAAACTGAACTCCAATTGAGATATGGTGGCGTACAAATCGCCTCTATTTATACGATTTTAAGCAATTACTGACAATGTTAAATACTAAATTTTTAATTTCATCAATTAAAACTCTTACATACCTCTTCCCAAATTACATAGAAATTTACATGAAATAAAAGTGAATAATTTCCTACACAGACAGGAAGAATTGTATTAAGACTATAAATTACATGTTTTATCATTAAGCAAAATTACATGAAGCTAAAATTTGGTCTGTGACACCTCAAACCAAGTTGAAAATGTTCATGGCCTACATTTGCGACGATCGGACCGACTTTCCATTCCAGTAAATAAAGACTGACGTGTTTTATCTAGGGCATAGAAACAGAAGGTTATTAAATGTGGTTCATGAGCCATGAACTCGACTGTACGATGAGGTTTTGCTCGAAACAAAATGTGTAACAGACAACAGACAATGATGACAACTCATGTCAAATATGGGAAAATCTTCCAGATAAACAAAATTATTCTTGTTCATACCGAAATAAAACGTGGCGAAAATGATTTTGTAGACGATGTTTAGTCACTATCTAATTATTTCATACCATATTTTAATATGAATTTTTGTTTGAAGATAAATACGTATAGTGTCACTTAAATGATTCAATAAGGAAAGCAATGTAAGTATCCATTAGTATCCTGAACAAGCAGGTGAAGAAACACAATGACAGTACTCATGTATATCACTTATATTATGACATCGACGTGAAGGCGTATTCCGAAAGAAGTTGTTCAACAAGAGTGATGTAAAAGATTCTGTGGCAAACTCTGACACGGAGGTCGATTGAGAGAGAAAATTGAATATATATATATATATATATATATATATATATATATATATATATATATATATATGCGTAAGTTACACGCAGGGAATTTTATGTAACGGAAATATGTTGGTCAAATGGTCATGTGGAGGAAATTATAAATGATTAAGATGAACATCACAGTGCTACATGACAATGTTGAGTACCAAAGAACATATATGATGAATGCTAATAACCAAATTAGAAAACATGACACTGAAACAATATACAGAATCAAATATAGGTAAAAGCACAAAGCGCAATGCAGATCAGAGAAATATACTTCACATACTGAAACATAGCTTAAACTTCATGCATAATTGGTGTGACAAAGAAATGGTTGATGTCCATCCGTAACATCATACCAAAATATCTCCTATCTGAATCAGGCCTTCGACAGAGTAATCAGTCCATGCATATATCTCATCAAGACTGTGGTCATCTGTAACCATGCAGCCAAAATCCATTAATAATACTATTGTCACTCAAGAACAACAGCAAGTGATATACTTCTAAATCATATTAATCTAAAGCTTTCAGAGACGACACCACATTTACCACAGAGCAATGGGATTTATTATAGTCAAGATAAACTAAATAACAAGTAAATCATTGTAATCCATAGAATATGTGTCTGTGTAAACTTCAAATAGCAGGCTAAACATATGCGATGTAATTTATGTCGATTGTCGGTAAATGTCTCCATAATAATCATACAGAACATTAATTCAAATATGTATGAGGTATTTCAGATTAACATATCGTTGAATAAATGTAAAATCGTAAAGAAGTGAAATAATATCAAATGTTATACAAGTATCCAAGATTATAACATAGATCATGCTTATCAACTAGAGTGTTAAGTAGACAAATGCATGTGTAGTATCGATTTCGCTATACTTCTCTTCAGAATTCATATTGCTGTCGATTCCTGACAGTATAGATGAGATAAGGTGCTATTTTCAAATTAGTGAAAACACTTCATATACTCAGACTTGATTAAAAGTCGTGACAAGAAACTAAATGTATAAGGTGCAAATAACGAATGTAGTACTGAGCTATACAGATGCTGAAGCAGATACTACGTTAGCTGGGGTCCTTGTGCTTCCAAGACACATGGTAAACACAGAGAGTGTACCCCCCTGAGGGTTGATTATAGTAAACATCAGAAAATATCATCAAAGTAAAGTGTATTAAGCAAAGTGTATTATTGTATCTCACATCATCAAACATCAATATCATGAATCAAACAGATAATCAAAGTCAGCATAAATCCAGAGGATAGAAATTTGTATAAAAGTGTGTATGATGTAGTACCGATCTATAATGGTGTTGAAGCAGTTTGTACATTATCTGCGGCCCTTGTGCTTGCCAGCCACGAGGTACACACAGAGAGTGTACCCCTTAGGGTTGATTATATTCGAACATATGTCTTCAGCTGTGTGATATTTCTTAAACCAAATAGCCCATGTGACTTTTGATAAATTAACCTGAATGCATTTGGATGTGGTCTCTGTAAAATCTCGAATGGTCCAGTATATATATATATATATCCAAGAATTTTTTTGTTTCTTTGTAACTTTTAGTCAACACGAGGTCACCTCCTCGTGTTGACTTCCTACTGATAATCTAGACGAAGCATCAGCAGCTACATTCTGACCACCTCTAATGTACTGGATTGAATAGTCACATTGCTGTGAGATAACTGCCCCTCTGGTAATCCTAATGTGATATTATTTGCACTTCTGAATGTAGCACAGAGATTTGTGGTCTGTGTATACAATGACTTTGTGTCCAACTAAATAATTTTGAAATTTTGAAATTTTTTAAACCCTCAAAAAATGGATAACAGTTCCTTTTCGGTGACTGTTTATTTTTCCATGCTTTTTTAAACGTCCTGGCAAAACTAATAGCACAGTGCATGGTCTCTCCCTCAACTTCTTTCTGTTGAAATAACTAAACTTATAAGCCACAATCATACCCGTCTGTCAACATGCAAAATTGTAATGTTAATTGTGGTCTTTGTAAGATTTCACTATTGACAATTTGTCTTTTAATCTCATTAAAGGTACTTGACACAATCAATCCATTTCCAAATACTATACTTCTTTAAAAACACAAGAAGTCCTTATATATTTCATATAGAAAATACATAAACCATAAAATGACCTGAGTTCTTTCTTTGATCTCGCTTTGGGGAAATTTGCAGTGGCAAACAATTTGTGTTTATCATGCAGATGTAAGAGTTTTGTCATGACTGGCTCTTCCACAGCTCTCGGTAGTCCTAACGGAATGTTGTCTATTCCCAGGTCCTTGTTTCGCATTAAGTCTTTCAGTGCTCTGTCAAATTCTTCACGCAGTATCATATCTCTCATTTCATCTTCGTCCTCTTCAATTTCCATAACATTACCCTGAAGTACATCGCCCTTGTACAGACCCTCTATACACGTCTTCCACCTTTCTGCTTTCCCTTCTTTGCTTAGGACCGGTTTTACACCTGAGCTCTTGATATTCATACAGGTGATTTCCTTTCCTCCAAAGGACTCTTTAATTTTCCTGTAGGCAGTATCTATCTTACCCCTAGTGACACATGCTCTTACATCCTTACATTTGTCCTCTACCCATACCTTTTTAGCCATATTGCACTTCCTATCGATCTCATTTTTGAGTCCTTGGTGTTCCTTTTCGAATATTTCATTTACTTCATTTTTATATTTTCTCTCTTCATCAATTAAATTCAATATCTTTTGTGTTATCCAACGATTTCTACTAGCCCTTGTCTTTTTGCCTTCTTGATCCTCTGCTGCCTTCACTAGTTCATCTCTCAAAGCTACCCATTCTTCTTCTACTGTATTTCTTTCCCCTGTTCTTGTCAATTGTTCCCCAATACTCTCTCTAAAACTCTCTACAACCTCTGGCTCTTTCAGTTTATCTAAGTCCCATTTCCTTAAATTCTTTCCTTTTTTCAGTTTCTTCAGTTTAAATCTACTTTTCATAATCAATAAATTGTAATCAGAGTCCTCATCTGCACCTGGAAATGTCTTACAATTTAAAACCTGGTACCTAAATCTCTATATAATCTGTCTTAAACTTTCCAGTGTCTCCAGGTTTCTTCCATACATACAATCTCCTATCATGATTCTCAAACCAAGTGTTAGCTATGATTAAGTTATGGTCTGTGCAAAATTCTACCAGACGGCTTCCACTTTCTTTCCTTAACCCCAATCCACATTCACCTACTACTTTTCCTTCTCTTCCTTTTCATGCAGTCGCATTCCAGTCCCCCATGACTACTAAATTTTCATCTCCCTTAACTACCTGAATAATTTCTTTTATTGCATCACACCTTTTTTCAATCTGTTCATCATCTGCGGAGCTAGTTGGCATATAAACTTGTACTACTGTGGTACGTGTGTGCTTCGTGTCTATCTTGGTTACATGAATGCGTTCACTATTCTGATCGTAGTAGGTTATGCGCGTTCTTGTTTTTTTTTTTTTTAATTCATCATTAAACCCACTCCTGCATTACCGTTATTGGATTTTGTTTTTATATCCCCGTATTCACCAGACCAGACATCTTGTTCCTCCTGCCACCGAACTTCACTATTTCGCACTACATCTTTAATCTATCTATTTTCCTTTTTAAATTTTGTAACCTACTTGCCCAATTAAGGGATCTGAAATTCCACGAGCCGATCCTTAGAACGCCAGTTTTGTTTCTCCTGATGATGTTCTCCTGAGTAGCCCACCCAGAGATCCGAATGGGGGACTATTTTACCTCCGGAATAGTTTACCCAAGAGGACGCCATCATCATTTAACCATACAGTAAAGCTGCATGCCTTCGGGAAAAATTACGGCTGCAGTTTCCCCTTTCTTTCAGCCGTTGGCAGTACCAGCACAGCAAGGCCGTTTTGGTTGATGTTACTCGTCTAGATCGGACAATCATCCGCACTGTTGCCCCTGCAGCTACTGAAAAGGCTGCTGCCCCTCATCAGGAACCACACGTTTGTCTGGCCTCTCAACAGATACCCATCCGTTGTGGTTACACCTCAGATACTGCTATCTGTACCACTGAATCACGCACCCCTCCCACCAACGGCAAAGTCCATGGTTAACGGGGGCGGAGTGATGGGGGATATTCTAATAGAATATACTAATAGTCATCCGCCTTAAAGCAGCACACTGGTCGCTTTGAAGCGTTGTTAACGGTACAGACTTGGAAGCAGGAGGCTATGCCACGAAATGAACAACTAAGGACATCAAAAGCACTGTGCTGCCCGATGTCTTTCAGGCAAAAGCCCTCATGTCATGTAAATTATGCCTTTATGAAATTTATAATTGCTGGTAACAGATTCTTTAACCCTTTAAATGGTTGCGACCTATACAGCATGTCTGGGGAGAAATGCTCAATATTCATGGGTATGACAGGAATTAAATTTCGAAGCAAATAACACTAGTAAACATGGATTCTAATATGCATATCTTAAGAGCTATTAACACTTGTTCAGATGTATTTCACGGTAGTGAAGATTAACAAGTGCTCATAGCTCTCAAGTATGCGTTTTATAGCCCGTATTTACATTTTGCTCCGAATGATCGTTCCTGTTATACCCCTCAATATTTACTATTCCTCCTGGGACAACCCGTATATCGAGTACATTCGTCGTGCCTCCGGAGCTAACGATGTATGGTGATTCCATGATGCTGTCACAGACTTTCAGGGATGATGTAGAAAGGTGAATGTATGAATACGAGGTAAAGATCCTAGTCCGGAAACGGCAGAGTTAAAATCTACTCAAGTTCCGCCTAAGCGTTGCGCAGTCCTAAAATTAAGGACCCCAACTTCCGAAACCTGGGCTCGACTTCCCGTTGAATACTGCCCAATACCATCACATAATATTCCCTGTTGACGGACTCTTGTCAGAGAGACTGAAAATCCTGGTGCTACGCTACAGTTGTAATAACAGAAGATCAAAATGGTGTTCCCCAGCGTCAAAGCGGGATTGACATCGCCCGCACAAAATTCTGTTGTACCCGTTCTAATACCCCCGGTGTCATTTCACAAGACTTTCACATGGCCCCACAGCAAGAAATCGTGTGGGGTGAGATCAGATGGTCGTGATGGCCACGGAACAGGATTCCCTCACCGTATCCACTTTTCAGGGAACGAATGACATACGGTCACGAGTCCTGAGCCCAAAACAATGTGGATTAGTCATTACCCCTATCTCTACCCCTGAGTGCTCATAGGGATTGCCTATACTACAGTCGTAGCAATTACAATACCGGTTCATTTACTCTACTTTCATAGGTATCAAAACGATTTTTACTTGTAGCTTTCGAATCCGTCTTTTCTGGACCAGAGTCCCTTTCCTCAGCCTGATATATTTACTCTTTTCGATTGTCTCTGTGACCTGTATATGCCACAGGAGCTGAGCATGCCAGAAGGGCTAAGGTCGGACATACACTGATAAGCCAGAACATTATGACTAGTTACCTAATAGCTGTTATGTCAACCCTTGGTACGGATAACAACGGCGACACTTCGTGGCATGGAAGCAATGAAGCCTTGGTTAGCCAATGGTGGAAGCTAGCACCACATCTACACAAGTCACCTAATTTCTGTATATTCCGAGGAGGGGATGGGGGAGGGGTGAGGGGAGCGGTGAGTCCTGACGGCATGTTCAATTACATCCTACATCCACAATGTGTTCGATCGGGTTTTAATGTAGCGAGTTGGGGGGGGGGGGGGGGGGGGGGAGAGATCAGCACATCAACCGGAATTCGCCACTATATTTCTCGAATCACTCCATCATACTCCTGGCCTTGTGAAACGGCGCTTAATCTTGTTGAAATATGTCACTGCCGTCGGGAAACATGATCGCCATGAATGGGGTGTATGTGTTCTGCAACCAGTGTATGTGGGAAAAGTGTGTTACCCTTCATTATTGGAAATTGTTAAATCCAGAAAATTAATGGTTTTTTGTTGTTTATGTTCAATATTAAAAACAAGATTTGCATGCATGTTATTCAAGGTATCAGTGAGATCATTAAGTTCTTCCGTAGAGCCATCAAATAAAAGAAGAGTATCATCCACATAATAGTTTATAATACATGACTTTTTCAAAAATATGTGTATTGTCTCTAAAAAACAAAAACAAAATTTCAGTGTGACTGACAAAGATGTTGGCAATGGTACCAGCCAAGGAGTTCCCCCATAGCTAGACCATATTTTTGTAAAAATACTAATTACCAATACTAAGAAAAGTAATTAAAATCCAAGGATGCCTCCAGAAGCTCGGTGACCTCAGGGATTTCAGCAGGATTAAGCAGTTTGTGATTTAGAAACTTTTCTCTGATGATATTGATAGTTTCAGCTATTTGAATGTTCATATACAGATTTTTTATGTCAAGCGAAGCAAGGAGTGCATCTGGAGGGATTGAAACATTATATATACTTGCTGCCAGTTCATAACTGTTTTTAATGGAGAATTTCATTCAGTTTTCTATTGAGATTGTATGAGGTGTAACCAATATTGTTCACTATTGGACGCATGGGCCAACCTTGTTTATGAAACTTTATCTAGGCCCTAAGTGTTGGTAGCTGTGGATTCATTATTTTTAGTTGTTCCTTTTATTTTGGCGAAAATAAGTTTTCATTTTTATGAATTAGTTTCCTGATCTTAGCTTGGAATTTTGGAAGTGGATCCTTATGTACTTCATTTATGTTATTTTCTCGGAAAAATGTATCCTAATGCTACTCAGACCTGTGTAGCCTTTTATCATGATATTACCAGCGACACGACGTCATATTTGTATTCAAGTTTCCATGAAAACTTCCACGCAGACCTGCCACCTATGGCACCTTCACAACAGCAGATGCTCTCATGGTTGATGGGTCACCAAATTTGGTCTCAATAATGACACTGGTAAATATTAAGTAACTTCTCTAAATCGTTTATTTATAATTTGTCAGCACAAACGTTTTCGATGATATCGACCTGAATCGAGACCTTGGTCATAGTCGGCGTCCCCAGGCGAATTTCTTTGGCTTCTCGACTACCACTTCAGCCGTTACGTTACCATGGCAACGACGTCCTTTTTCAGTACACACTACTATGATATCATGGTGAACATCTCTACCTTCATGCTGTGTAGGCAACGGCGTCATTTTAAACTCCTACCAGAGAGCACTGCCTATTAAATATACACGGCGTGTATATATTTCAGTAGTTGTATCTTTTAATACATTTTTACCTCTCACTATCTATTTATGTAATATCTTACTATCAGTGTAATGTAATAGAATGAATATGAGCCGTGACTTATGTAAAAAAGAAACACACATTAATGCAATGGCTCAGCATAAAATGTGATGTAGGAATATTATTAACAGTGTAATATGTTGTTTAATTTAGCCCGACGTGTGTAAGAACTCAGTAAACTAGCTCAGTTCTCAGGGTAGTTACGTAATCGTCGATAATTAATTGTCCTTCACTTATTTATCCAACACTACAGATATTATTCCAGGCTCGTGAGAAGTCGTGTGCTTATTGCACCAGAGAATAGTTCCCAAATCTGTTCGATGTACACTACTGCAATACGTAACTTAACATCGTGGTTTCGTCTCGATTCCCCAATATAAGATAACAAGAGTAGCATCTACAAGTGAAATGCTATAATGGAACTGGAATCCTGTGACCAGACCTTTTCTGCTTGGGATGTTATCTCGTTATATAAAGAAAATCTGTAAGTAAAATTGTTAAATTATTAGTAGCTGCCTCCGGTCTCGAGGGATCTGAAATAAGGTTAACTGTCCTAACCGACGGCACGTCTCGTAGATGAGCTAAAAGAAAAATGTTAAAGATTTTTCTAAGATGGCGCCTAACAATGAAAATTCTTTGTTAAGGCCCATATCTACTTAAGACAATCCAGTTATCAGACTACCAATTGGTTGACCACATACACAAATTCTTTTGACAAAATAACCATTATATTTTTCGGGTTTTAAGTACAGCTTACATTATCAGCTGGTACAGCAAGATGAGCTTTACATAAGAACGTCCTCTTAGGTCCGAGTCCAAGCAGATAAGATAAGTGAAAGACAAAGGAAAGATAGTTCATGCATATAAGTGCAAGAATCCATGGGATAACATGTCCATCTATCTCTTCTTCTTCGGCGTACTTGTCGATTATTTATAAAATTTATCGTAATATATAGTTTACATTTTTTTAAAACCCCAGTCCACCCAGGAGAAACAGTAAAATGTGCCTGCTCACACGTTCCCATGCAGTCCAACTGCATGGGGGCTCAATTAATATATAATGAAAATAATTTTAATTTTTTTGTTTTTAGTAGCTGTTTGTCCGATTACGAAGTCTCGTAACGGTTGGCCCTGACTAGTATTATTACGCTATCTGACTGCATAGAACAATAACAAAGAATGAAATGGAAATTTTCATTAACACAATTAATTAATTAAGTCCCCAGCAACTATAAAACTTACGAAACCAAAGCACAAGTGTAACTGTTCTGCGTGTGGAAGTATAACTCAACGTACGCATCTGGCACGGTTCTTCTTCAATAACACAAGAAATTTTAAATATCATTTATACTGAATTAATTAAAGAAAATAAAAATACCAAAATTACTCAAGAAAACCAGAATTACACTCTAATACAAGAACACAAGCCAGATGCTTTGTTGACTGAACCTGTAATGACGCATTATTTAAAACATGGAAATAATGAAAAATAAATCAAGTTTCGTTACCTTCATATATTGACCAAAATCACTCTAATCATTACAATATATCTCCACACCGACTCGCTATTACCACATCTCAACAAGAACTTTTCAGTATCACATCTCAGCAAGCACTCTCTACTAGCACATCTGAACACGAATTGACTACTACGAGTCCTCGAAAAGCACTGCCACTACGACATCTCAATAATCACTGCCAGTGGAGGCGGCGCAACAATGCTCTCTAGCAATCTCTGGCGCTGTGGCTCAGTGTAGCCACCTTTCACAACATCAGAAACCCAGAATGTACAAAACTTCGATAACGAGAGTGCCCGCTCTCACGTTCCCGTGCAGTAGAACATCAGAAAACCCTGAAAGTACAACGGCATGTCACGGACATCATGTGTCCTCTTGTGTTACTTCTCACGCAACAGCATCGTGGTGCAATTTTTCGACAGGACAATCCTCGTTCACAAATGGCACATGTCTCTATGAAATGTCTGTGTGTTGTTTTTGCGGTAACGCCGTGGCGAGCGAGATTAGGAAATACGTCCCCGACAGATTATGTGTGGGGATCATCTCAGACGTCAACTCCATCCCTGCACCAGTATCCAATAAATCATGGTCGATTTACAAAAGTTGTGGGCCAACTTTCTCGACTTAATGACAGTCTTCCCAACCGAATCAACGCGTACATCGAGGCCAGAAGGGCTGCAATGTCACAATGATAAGTGGACCCATGCCGTCAACTTCTTTGTAAATTTGAGCCAATTTTGTAATCACTGAAATAGCATCACGTATCCTCTGAACTCATGAAGTTCGATTTCGTTTCCTGGTCCTCTTCTGGGTCCTTCACTTTTTTTTTTCAGTCAGTGTATTTCACTTATAAATTTGAGCAGCATAGCTGCGATTCATATGCCTATAGGGCTCATCTGTAAATAGTTGTGATGATGTCCTGTACTGGATGTAGTCTCAAGTTAAATCAAGAAAATTAAATATTTGTAGTTTTTTTATTGTCTTTAAAAATTTAATGATTAGTTATAAGTTTGAATGTTGTAGGTGTAATAGTAAGAGGCTCCTACAAAAGTTGGTATTATGGAAATTAATGTCTCCATAAATTAGTGAATACTAAGACGAGTGTACCAATTCCAATTTCAAAACCGACATGTGCTGATGAATGTAAATTTTACCGAGGTATCAGTGCAATAGTCTAAATCATTCATGCAAAATACTTATCCATATTATTTACAGAAGAATGGAAAAACTGGTTAACATCGTCCAGGGGTACCGGAGAAATGTCGGAAGTCTTGAGGCAATACTCACCCTATGACTTCTCTTAGAAGATGGTAAAAGAAAGACAGACCCAACTTAATATTATTTGTATATTTAGAGAAAGCGTTCTTCAGTATTGAGTATAGCAGGCCTAATTTCTCTGAAATTCTGAAGATAGCAGGTATGAAATACAGGGAGCGGAATGTTATCTACAACTTCTATACAATTCAGACTGCATTTCCAAGAGTTGAAGGACATTAAAGGGAAGCAGTAATTGGGAGACGGTGGTGTAGCCTGTCCCCTGCGTTACTGAATCCGTACATTGAACAAACTACAAAGGAAACGAAGGCGTAATTGGGAAAGGAATTATTCACATGAGAAGAAATAGGAACTTTGAGATTAGTTGATGAGAATCCAGTTCTTTCAGAGACGGGAAAGTACTTGGAAGAGCAGCTGAATCGGTTGGGTAGTGTCTTAAAAAGAAATTGGTTGTAAGACGAACGTCAAAAATAATAAAACAAGAGTAATAGAATTCGGTCGAATTAAATCAGGCAATGCTGAGGGAAGTAGATTAGAAAATGGGACACTAAAAGTAGCACATGAATTGGGCAGCAAAACAAGTGAAGATTTCCGGAGGAGGGGAGATACAAAACGCGGAGTGGCTATAATAAGAAAATCATCCCTGAAAAAGACGAATTTGTTAACATCTATACATATAATAAAATTGTAACTGTCCGATGTCTGTACATAGGAGATATTTAAGAAAACGTAATATGAGGGCTCTTTACAACAGCGATAGAAGCCAAAACAACTACTTTTAAAATTTTTGGTTTTTGTTTTTCTGTCCGCATGTTTGTACGAACATCACGTAGAAACTGCTGCACTAAATTGAATGTAGTTCTCACAGTTGTATTTTTGAACGTATAACTTAAAATCTGGTACAAGTATAATATTGATCGCCACGGGACTACAAGTCCCACCGCCACACCTTCACCTGCCCACGTTAGGCAAAATTTTTCTGCCTGACTCATGTAGTACGATCACCGTCAGAGGGTGGTACGGGACTACAAGTCCCACCGCCACACCTCCAAAGTGAATTGCAGTGACGCAATCACTGCCCTGTGGAAATTTACTGCCTCACCAACACAGTTAGACCGCAATAGACCGGTGATGCTGTATTGTAACATATCACCCCGGACCACAAGTCCATTTAAAAAAAAAAAAAAAAAATATTGATACGCCGCCTACACGTCGAGTTATCCGTAAGTTCTGAGTGTTTTCTTTAACTGTGTCATCGAGTTATCCGTAAGTACCGAATGTTTTCTTTAACTGTGTCAGTACGGTGAAACCTATTTACAATACATATGCGGAAACCGTGCATTTTTATGAAATTGGTTTTGCCATAATCAAATATTGGGTTAAGCGTGAGTTTTCCACGAAAATGAACAAAATTAGTAATGTGTTATCTGGAATAACTCAGTTTCGTGTAAAACAGTATAAAATCCTTAATAAATCACGATACAATCCGTACAAATCAGTATTTTGGAACGCTTTATCATCATAACAGTAATGTTAGTAATTTGATCGCGTTATCCACAGATATTCTTGAATTCATTATTGCTTCGGTACAACTATTATCGTTGATAAGTTTGTCGAGTTAGCACTAAAAATTACGTGAAGTGATACGATTATTGTGATTTCGAATTAGTGTCTTCGTTCGTTTAACTTGTACACTCTCGAATTCATCACCAATAGTGGTAACTACTGCATTATCGTTCTTAGAGATCTGTATCTGTGTTTACAAACACTTGAATTTATTGTCGTTGAGCCATTTTGACACCTTCACTTTCATTTTTTTATATCCGTTTTTCACCAGTAATCAGCTTCAACAGTTTAGAAAATGAGTGGGGGTTCGAGATTCACAGGACCGAAGTCGTGAGCAAAAGCTAGTTTAAATTGAAATGTTACGATGCCTTTTTCTGGAAGTATTCCTCTTGCGTGTAGCTTTGCAGGGAACTGAAACCCGTCCGATAAGCGGTTCAGATAAGAAGAGGACAGAAACTTTTGAAATGCGGTGCAACAGAAGAATGTCGAAGGCTAGAAAGGTAGATCGAATAATTTATTAGGAAGTACTGAATCGAATTGGTGAAACAAAATATTCCACGGTACGACTTGACTACAAAAGAAGATCGGTCGATAGGGCACGTGCTGAGGCACCAAGGAACAATTAAATTGGTAATGGAGGGACGTGTGTAGGTAAAAACCAGAGACGGAAACCAAGGCTCAAGTAGAGTTAGGAGGCTCAGATCGATGTAGATTGCAGTAGTTATGCAGAAAATGCATTCGGAGATAAACAACAATAACAGAATTGGATAGTTAAGTCAAACTAACTTGTAGATATGAGACTAACGGTTATTTTGAAGTACCAGCTACCACGTTTGTGGTTACTTTTTATGTCAGTTATTTTTAACGGTGATAAATAAATGCCAGTTATTTTTCACTACCGCATTCACCAGACGGGATTACAGTTAAATAACTAAGTAGGTTGACTAAGTCGGTTTAGTTCATCAGTATAATCATAACAGCGTGTAGGGCGAAGTGGCAGGAATGTCGTATGGATCGTACCATAACATCAGCTATTTGACTGTCTTGTATATTTCAGCTGATATTTGAGCAGTTATTGGTGTTTCATATCATATGTATATAGTTTATCGATCGCTATTAGAAATATTATCCTCGTAGCTGCAAGAGAATGTACGCGAAAGTTTATCACTGCACTGTTGAAGTGAAACGTTAAAAACGTGCTTTTTCAAGTATGAACTAATATGTAGGCTGAATACCGTAGTAAAATTCTCCAAGTTTAATCTCTGATACTGTCCACTTACTAGAATTCGTGTAGAGCCTTGTAAAACAACACAAAAAATTACATAACGTGGTAGATTCGTTTTCTCTTGTTCAAGACAGTCCATTTGAGGGAAGTGAGAGTACACTAATCAAGTTTTACGCGAAATCTGGAAAGCTGTTCGATTTCTTCAGCCACCGAGAGAGTCTTAATTTTTTGGTGGGAGAATGACTAATTATATTTTTTCAAGCCTTCAGTTTGTTGCGTATCTCTTACGTTTGGCTTTATTGGTACGCAGAATTCCAATGGATGATTGGCTGTGTTAACGTTGTAAGAGTAACAGATTTAAGCTCGTCAGACGTTATTACTATTACTTTTTACTCTGTTGATCTAATTCATCTTTGGTTATGCAGTTGTGAAATTCTACTTTAATAGTACTGAAGTGCGGAATACGAATTTTCAGTAAGTTTTCGGAAATTTCTCAATACCAAAATTTTCTGTCCTGAGGAATACTTCACCTGTCGATTCCGTGTTTTGCCTATTTTTAACTTAAATGTGATGAGAGTGTAAAAATTTTGTCAAATAATAAGACAATATGAAACTTGCTGCTCTAGAGCACTTGCTCGCGAAAGGCAAAGGTCCCGAGTTCGAGTCTCGGTCGGGCACACAGTTTTAATCTGCCAGGAAGTTTCATATCAGCGCACACTCCGCTGCAGAGTGAAAATTTCATTCTGGAATAAGACAATAATTTGCACTCTTTAAAATATACTTCATCCATCAATGCCACCTGCCTGCTTTGACTTTTTTTTCTTTCTTTTTACAATTTAATATCGTGACAGGTAACTGTCTGAATATATAACAGGCTACTTCATGAATGAGACAAATGACCAATCAAAATGAGGCGCTTAGTTTTGCGTATGACAAAATCTCAGCATGGCGGCAGAAAATTTGTCACTGTTACCTATTATAACAGAAAATGGACCGCCCTGAACTCTTTAACAACAAAATAAAGCATGTATTATTCCAATACATTCATGTAGTATGCACAAGTAATAATAGGCCCAAATGTAAGTAAATCTATACTTCTATTTAAATACCTCTGACAGGCAACATATCTGGCCTGATTATTTTGTAAACATACCTGTATTCATTCCAAATATGTCTCCGTGAAATGCTTAATTTGCCATACATGTGTCTTAAATGTAAATATTCCATTGTACAATTTTCCCGTACAAAATTTGTGTCCTAAATAATATGTAGAAAATTTTTCAAAGTCAGTTGCCCAACAAAGTCTTATTAAATTAAAAAAGCTCGTATGTAATCGATGTGTACGAACTGAGAAAATTCGTTTTTGTCTTAGCAATGCCATAGAGCTAAGTATTACCAAATTAGACAAGCTTTCTGTACTCATAAGTTGATAAGATACACATTAATGAGAGGATCTGTGATACAGCACAGACACTTTTTAATTATTATGATGGCATGAAAGGGTTAAGGATATCGTCTACTTTGAGAAGATGTCAATCATTTTCCGTTTTAGAACACCCACAACACTTAAATACTTCCGTAAGTATAAAATCTCCAGAAAACATTAACATGTTACATACTCTTTACAGTATTTCATAACTTTCTGTACTGTTTAAGAGATGAAAGACAATGTTTTCCCTCACAGTAATAATACAAATTATTAAGCACATTTTTTGACAAGGTTGGTGACTGCTACATCTTGTATCACTGCTGACATGAGTTTCCTGTACAGCCCCAAAATTAACATATTACGTTCCTATAAGATTACTGCTCAGCTGTGTGATTTCTGGCCAGCCATTGTTTCCGTATAGGAGTACGAAAATCCGGTTAACTCTAGTAACAGTGCTCTCTAAAAACATCACCTGCTCCTATGGCCCTTAACAGGAGTCCGGAACACAATTAACAACCTCTTGGTTACCTGTAGTGGTAGCCCGTTAACTCCCAGGGAACAAGAACTATCAGCGAATAAGATAACTGCAACAGAAAACACCCTCTGACGGTTATTTCCGTAGTCTCACGAACTCCTTATGGTGACTATCTGTACTGCGAGCCCAAACTTAAATTGACACCCGGCGCCGTGTCTGATGGGAATAACGGTACATGTGAAATGTCTTGACGGCAACACCCATCAGCCACCGCTCTGATGCCTACTTGCAAGGGGAACTCCCGATCGCACCTCCCCCGCCCCCCCCCTCCCCCTCGCCCCGGCCATCGCCCCCGATTTCGTGGACAGATCGTTAAAAACTGAGCACGGATCAAGCATGGACAAAGGAAGAAGGTGTACTGAACTGTAAAAAAAGCAAAATAGAAACAGTGAACGAGCTAAGGACAAGAAGTGCAAATTTATTCTGAACAATATGGACCAGTTTAAAAACAACTGTGACATTCATGATTATAATAACAGAAAAAAGAAAGATTTACACTATCTTTGGCACAGAAAGGGGTTAAATATGCTGCTGTAAAACTTTTCAACAAATTACGACACGAAATAAAATGTATGACAGACAGCAGTAATAGACTGAAAAATAAATTGAAATCCTATCTCCTTCTTAACTCCTTGTGTACCATAGATAAATTCATGATTAGGCATAAATAAATCTATAGGTATAATATATGCATTTTGTGCCATTTAAGGGAATCAGGTAGATAATAAAAACTTTAAGCTTAAAAAAAGAAAAGAAAAATACTTGATCCATGTGTGCATTTCTTATGCAGTAGACGCGTTTCGCAACATGGAGGTTTAGCTAACTAGAGCAGCATAACAACATGACGGCATCGTGGTAACCTGGTACCACGTGAGCGAGCCGTGTTCCACGCTCACTCGTGACAAATTCTTTTTTCTTTCGCTGCATTATTCTTTTCTTTCGCAGCATTCAAATTTATGTCTGTTTAGTGGTATAAGTGCCGTTTGCAACGGCGAGGTGTAAGAAAGGGACCTATAATGAGTGTTGATTCTCCACCTCTACTAGCAGCCGAAAGGAAGATGCTTTCGAATGGGAACCGCAAACGTTTGATGACAAGAAGTCAACCGAATCCTCCACCGAAAAACTCGTCTGCTGTGTCGTATATGGTATTAGTGACAATACGTCTGTCATACGATAGGAATCTCTTATCGACGTACGTTATTTGTACGCCTGGTGAGTGAGTGAGATATGACTCCTTGCTCTATTTAGATGTTCGTGTGAATTTGATCACTCCCAAAGAAACGATGAAAATGTAATAGTTCATCACATAAGCTGTAACAACTGAACATAACAGCTTCATAATCACACAGTTTCACTTCGCACTGTTAAAACATTTTTTAATATTTTTGAAGTTGCGTTCCGTTTTGTAAGTTTCGACTCTTGAATTCCTTTGTTGTAACGTAGTTCACACCTGTTTATTTGTTATTTCCATTTTTGTGAGACGTGTATGTGTCATCTCGCCTGCTCTCACTGCTCATCACATTTACTAGTGACGGTAATGTATTCCAACAGGACAATGCGACACCCAGAAGTCCAGAATTGCTACAGAGTTCCTCCAGAAAATCTCTTCTGAGTTTAAACACTTCCGCTGGCCACCAATTTTCCCAGACATAAATATTATTGAGCGTATCTGGGCTGCCTTGCAATGTGCTGTTCAGAGCACTCCTCGCTCTTACGCATTTATGGACAGCCCTGCAGGACTCTTCGTGTCATTTCCCTTCAGCATTACTGCATACATTAGTCGAGTCCATGCCACTTCGTGCTGTGGGACTTCTGCATGGTCGCGGGGGCCCTACACGATACTAGGCAGGAGTACGAGTTTCTTTGGCTCTTTAGTGTATAACAGATGTATAGTATGACAACTACCAGAACCACAGAAAGAGTACAAAAATTTCAACGACCAGACGGACAACTCAATGTTGTGAAAAAATAAACAAATAAAAATAAGTGGCACACGGGAACGTTCAATACAGTTCTTCGATATGACAGTTCAACATTGTCAACACTTAACCACCACGACGGAGATCTTGAGCTACTTTGCTCGATGTTCCGTTAGTTGAACTTGTTTTTTTATTTTGCTGTTTTTCATAGTTCAGTACACCTTCTTCCTCTTTTCGTGCTTGATCTGCGTCCAGTTTTTGACAGGCTAACTATTGGGATATATGACGATGGGGAGTTGCTCTTGTTCGTTTGTGCTGACAGTAGTGAGAATGCACAATAACACACGACCAGTGTGCGGCTCGCGTTGATGCCGTTCACAGCGTGGCACCTTGTAATAGCGATAGTGGCGTCTCGTTTTCTTAGTGTGTTCACTGGCGCCACTATGTTTGCTCGCCTTGTCTGTCCGTGAGTGGCAGTAGCAGCGCTTATCGATTGCACGCCTGTGTTACCACCTTTGGAGCGGCCTCAAGTACACTGCTGGCCACCGTAAATGCAACACCAAGAAAGACAAGAGGTAGCACAACAAGATTTATTTTGTAGATAACATGTTGACCAAGTATCAAATGATTACGTTTACAGACGTCTGTGACATGTGGTTCCTGCCAGAATCAGTAGTCAGAGTAGCCGCCATTGTTGGAGATCACCGCTGCCACACGTCACGGCATTGAGTCAAAGAGACGTTGGATGTGTTCCTGGGGTACAGCAGCCCAAGCAGCTTCCACACGTTGCCAAAGATCATCTCGTGTGGCAGCTGGGGATGTAATCTGGGTCACTCGTTGAGCAACCATGGACCACATGTTTTCTATCGGCGAAAGATCCGGAGAGCGAGCCGGCCAGGGAAGCAATTCAATCTGGTTATTGACGAAGAACCTTTGGACAATGCGTGCCACGTGTGGTCACGCATTCACGCATTATCCTATTGAAATATGGCTGTGGCCGAGCCCTGAAGGTAAGGAAGGACAACTGGCTCCAGCACCTCGGATATGTAGCGCCGGCTATTTAAAGTACCGGCAATGCGTACTAGAGGCGTGCAAGAGTAATATCCAATACCGCCCCATACCATAATACCCGGTGCAAGACCAGTGTGGCGGTGCATAATGCAGCTGTCCAGCATCCTCTCTCCACGGTGTCTCCACACTCGAATCCGACCATCGTGGTGCTGCAGACAGAAGCGTGCCTCGTCAGTAAAGACAACGTCATTCAATTCTGCCGTCCACATCCGTCTGTCATCACACCATTGGCGACGGAGACGTCTGTGATTCTGCGTCAATGGTAGACGAAGCAATGGACGTCTTGCGGACAGACCACTCTGCTGTAAACGGCGTCGAATGGTACGCGCAGACACTGGATGATGCGTTACAGACGCAATGTGCTGTGCTATGGTTCGGGATGTCACTGAGCGATCCGTCACTGCCATGCGCACAATTTGCCTATCAGCACGTGCAGTGGTGCACCGAGGTGAATGCGATCGACTACGTCGGTCCGTCGTACCCTCCTGCATCCAACGGTCACATATCCGCATTACAGTTGTTTGGTTTCGTCCAACACGACTAGCGATTTCTCTGTATGATAATCCACAATCTCGGTAAGCCACTATCCTTCCTCTGTCGAACTCGGATACTTGATCAAACGATGTTCGCTGTTGTCTACGAGGCATAACTGATCGTCTTGTGAAACAACCACAAGGTAAACACACGTGCCGAACGTACACTCGTCGAAATCGCCAAGCCTTAAATGGCGCTATGAGGTGGCGCCACAGGCGCGCGTGATGTGCGTCTGCGCTGAAATTCTAATCAGTTGCATATCTCATCGCTGCAAACCCATGGTGTAAATTTCACTTGATTCGGATGCTTCCTTCAGGGTGTTGCATTTACGGTGGCCAGCAGCGTATTTCCGGGTCGTCGTGTGTCGAGCTAATTGAGACGGAGCAGCAGTCAGGGCCGGACAGCCAGTATTCGCCCGACCGCTGGCGACACACATGCACTGTCCGGCGGAAGGACGTGGTCGCGAGAGTGCGCGACCACGTCAAGGTCCGGGTTCAGCGAGTTTTGGTTGAATGGACCGTGATATCACAGTAGAGCAACTTTCACTTGTGTGTGTGTGTGTCTGCCCATCGAAGTGACCTCATGGCAGTAAGTTCTCAGTTGACGATTTATACTGGCACTGGCTTGACTGGGGACAACCGTTGGTTGGTCGTTCGGTCGGTGCTCGCAGAGAACGACGTGCATTTGGTCCTCCGACCGTTTCTGATTTCTCTGTTTGTATCGACTTATAATTCGTCCATGTTGTTGCAGAGTGACTGGTTTTAATATTGTGAGTTGTTGGTGGAATTCTTTTCCCGGATCTGTGTGTACCTTGTGGTTTTAAATGAGCAGTTATATTAATGCTGCCTGGGTACTGCATGTGGAGAGAGGTGGCGAACGGACATTAGGTTGGTTGGGGGGCGAAGCAGCGAGCAGGTCCGTGCAGCGCGAGGGCAGGCCGTGGCCGCTGGCGGCGTGCTGCCACTGCCGGGTCGAGGAGGGGTAGCTGCGAGAGCGACGACTTCGTTGCACACCGTACCCTGGACGTTTAAGCTGAGTGAAGAGTTAACTCCTAATGCAACCTCGACTATTGTGAGATCTCGCCTTTGGTCGGCGGGTTGTTGCTCTGCAGGGCCGATGAGCCTGACGGGCACGAGTGAACTGTTTCGAGGCGGTGAAATATTGCGGCTCTCTTTCTCTATTTGTTATTCACCAATGAATTTAGTGTTATTAGTGAAGTGCAACCAGCGGTATTTTCTACCTTGTGGCCGCTAACGCCCCAGTTACTTACCCTGGAGGTTAGCGTACCTTTCCTCGTCGTGTTCATGCTGTCTGACATGGTGTGTAGTTCGACAGCCTCTTGTATTGCGCATTTTTTTCTTTTTTTTTTTTGGGGGGGGGGGGGGAAGGGTCTACCTTCTTGGTTCTAGTGTTTCCTTTGGCCTTGGGCGTTATCTAAAGATGTAGTGCTGTCTGTTTCTTTGGCCTTGCCTAAAAGAATATTCCATCCTTCTACCGGACATTAGGCAGATTGGTTAGTCGGTCTGTCGGTGCTTAAGCTGCCCCTAGTTTGAGTAGCCATCCTGTTACATGAGTACAACTCTTGGCTGTCTGTCTGATCTTACCTTATGTTTGAGTTACCTTCCCATGCCGACCCTTTGAATTGCTGAGGGCCTCTTATCCTCATTCCTTAGATTGTGGTGTTTATTTTAAGGATATTTTTAATTTTCTAATTATTGTTGGCGTGGCCTTCAGCCGAGCAATAATTTCACTTCTTTGCTGATAAGGCCTTCAGCCGTGTTACAGTAAGTTTTTTTAAGCACTGGTCAGGGTGGCCGAGTGGTCCTAGGCGCTACAGTCTGGAACCGCGCGACCACTACGGTCGCAGGTTCGAATCCTGCCTCGGCCATGGATGTGTGTGATGTCCTTAGGTTAATAGGTTTAAGTAGTTCTAAGTTCTAGGGGACTGATGACCTCAGAAGTTAAGTCCCATAGTGCACAGAGCCATTTGAATAATTTTTTTTTTTTTTTTTTTTTTAAGCAAACTTGTTTTGAAGACAAGGGATTTATTTTAAAACTGCTATTTGGAATTGTTTTCCTGACTTCTGATTCAGGCCTTGAGTAATTTCTTATTTGATATTGTTTGTGGCCTTCAGCCGAGTGATAATTTCACTTCTTTTATAATAAGGCCTTTGGCCGTGTTACAGGTTGTCTTAAAACGAAGTATTTACCGTAATATGTGCTATTTGGAATTGTTCTTCTGACTTCTAATTCAGACCTTCAGCCTTTTGTTGTCTGAGGTTATTGTTGGTGGCCTTCGGCCCTATAATTGTGGAATTTTTGTCCTGTGATAAGGCCTTCAGCCGTCACAAAGTTAATTGTGTTTTTTTAAGAGATCGTTTTAAAATTTTAATTTCTTTAAATAAAGTTTACGTATTTGTCGTGCAACCGAGAGTTACTGATTACGGCACCATCCCCAATCGTAACCTTATCCTACCCCATCCTGAGAAACCAGCTCTCAACATAGTACACACTTCTTCAAACAGATGGCGTGCGGTCTCTCAGTTATTTCCATGACCTGTAGAAAACCTTCTAGATGGGCTGTCCTTTTCCTTTGTGGGCAGATCTCAGATGCCACGAAAGCGTAGTACCATCTTCGGCACATTTTGCAGTTATTAAAATAACTACTAGTATCAGGAGGGCGGTTATTACAGTAACTGCTAGTTCTCAGTAATCGGCTATTTTGATTTGTAGAAGAAATGCAAACTAGTACTTTTCATTTATTACAATGTTGTTCTACCAAGAACCGACAAAAGATTATGGGTCAGTTATTTTTTGCCACTTCTAGTAACCCAAACATTAGCTAGGGGCGCTAAGGTAATGCTCGCATTCGGCAATCGAAGACGCTAGTGTCATCCTTGTACAAGTTCCAGCTACGCGCCGAAGAGCTGGACTAAAGAAACTGTTGCGGATGATGACGATGGGTGAATACCGCTCGTGGCAGTGTGGGGCGCCGCTCGGTGCTTTGCTGCGCCCGCGCCGCGACAGGGAGGCGTGTTCCGCTATGGCTGGCATCCGGACCACGCCTTTGTCGGCGATCGGCGGCGGCCGCCCTCAGAGCTAAAGGGCCGAGCAGCCGGCGCGGCAGCGCGGAGGCGTCAGGACCGCCACGCTCCGCGCATGCAGGCTCACCAGTGCGCTACTGGTCGGGAAAGCCGTGGGCGTTACACGCTGTTAACATTCCTCGTGAACCGTTTACGGCTTACGAGACAATCGCCTGATCGTCTATCTCATTAAAGAGGACAGAGTACTAGGAAACAGCTTTCAGTCAGATATTTATATGTGGACAGACTGGATACAAAACAGAGCAAACGTCATCTTTCACACTGGCACTCACATCTACATCTACACTACTCGAACCACGTACAAATATGTCTGTCATATTTGCAACTATCATCACTGAACAATACGCGTATTCGTAATTCCAAAGTTCGCTGAAAGCTTCATTCTATACTAGTTATAGGTTTCTTCAAGTGTAACAGCCTTTGACATAGTTAGTAAGGTGGTTGGAAAGTGTTCTCTGAGTCACGGTTCCATGAGCCAATCAGATACAAATGCGCCTCGTGGCGAACTGTGAACGTCGTCAAACTTCCTGGGAGATTAAAACTGTCTGCCCGACCGAGACTCGAACTCGGGACCTTTGCCTTTCGCGGGCAAGTGCTCTACCATCTGAGCTACCCAAGCACGATTCACGCCCCGTCCTCATAGCTTTACTGCCAGTAAAGTTTGGAAGGTAGGAGACGAGGCAGGATTCGAACCTGCGACCGTAGCAGCAGCGCGGTTCCCGACTCAAGCGCCTAGACCCGCTCGTCCACATGGGCCGGCAATAACGCCCGACATAGAGCGTACTTGGCTATCAGCAGAGATGGGTATTCACTTATATAGTTTCTACTATCAACACCAAACTAGTCACCAGTGTGCTCCCTGCCGCCGTTGGATAAGCAGCTGCAGCAGCAAGTCGTATACTCCTAGCTCACTCATTTCTTACATAGTTTAATTCTTAATTTCTTTGCGTGTTTTTGGTACTTGCATTGTTTGATACATAAATTTCGGGCGTATTATAGTATTTGAGAGTTGTAGCTTCGCGTTTTAATACCTGAATAGTGTAAATTCGCGTAGTCGTTTGTCTTTTGTTTTTGTTTTGAACGGCCAGTGTCGGTTGGTCACAGTCAGTGTGCTCCCTGCCGCCGTTGGATAAGGAGCTGCAGCAGCAAGTCGTATACTCCTAGCTCACTCATTTCTTACATAGTTTAATTCTTAATTTCTTTGCGTGTTTTTGGTACTTGCATTGTTTGATACATAAATTTCGGGCGTATTATAGTATTTGAGAGTTGTAGCTTCGCGTTTTAATACCTGAATAGTGTAAATTCGCGTAGTCGTTTGTCTTTTGTTTTTGTTTTGAACGGCCAGTGTCGGTTGGTCACAGTCAGTGTGCTCCCTGCCGCCGTTGGATAAGGAGCTGCAGCAGCAAGTCGTATACTCCTAGCTCACTCATTTCTTACATAGTTTAATTCTTAATTTCTTTGCGTGTTTTTGGTACTTGCATTGTTTGATACATAAATTTCGGGCGTATTATGTTGTGTCTAGTTCATACAGCATAGACACAATGAGGTAGCTAGGTGCACGCTAAACTAACGCAGACGGGCTTGAAGTTCTGGAACATGAGACTTATTAATGAATAAGAAGAAAAGTACGTAGATGTTTGTTACTTATCTTTATTCTCTGGTTGGAATACATCTCTCTTGAATATTCGTAAGCTATAAGCACTGATACAAATGGCGCCTTGCTAGGTAGTAGCTATGGACTAAGCTGAAGGCTATTCAATCTGTCTCTCGGCAAATGAGAGGAAAGCTTCGTACGTCTGGTCGCAAGCTATGTCGTCCGTACAACTGGGGCGAGGTCTAGTCCGTGTCTTGTGACCTGCCATGTGGTGGCGCTAGGTTTGCGGTCACACAGTGGCGACACGCGGGTCCGACATGTACTACAGGACCGCGGCCGATTTAAGTTACCACCTAGCAAGTGTGGTGTCTGGCGGTGACACCACATTCCTCCCCCGCAAATCGGCGAACGGTCGTGAGATAAGGCTTCCGCCCGCCGTGGGGAGGACCCCATGTTGACGTATGCGATGAGGTGGGGAGCCTAACAACAGGCGAGGCTGTGCCACCCGCACCCGGCCATTCGGTCCGAGGGGAGCTAGGAAACGCCTGCAAACCTAGTCCAGGGTGCACGTCAACATGAGGTGTATGCGCACGTAAGGAGACAAGAGGGGCCGAAGGGTCGACCTCCATGTGGTCGGAGCACCCGACGGGCGAAGACGACATCTGGTCCGGAGCGGGCAAGAGGTCCATGGCGGAGGACGGCTGGTCACGGGAAGCGAGCGGCGGCGCGTGACCCAGGGAGGCGCCAGGCGGCTGCAGCGAAGCGTCCGCTGCGGGCGGCGCCGGCGGCGGCTGCGGCGGCGGCGGCGCGACGCCATGAGGCAAAATGGAAGGCAGCGTCGGTAACACCTGGGGATGAGGCGAGCCAGTAGATGGGTCCCCAGGGCGCTGACCTGACGGCACCGTCGCTGAAAGCAGACGGGGAGCGGCAGAACCCAGGCGACGACAGAGGCGCAGCTGATGGAGATGCCGACGCACCTCACCAGAGGCCCCCAAAACCAAATACATCGCGCGGCCGAGGCAGCGAAGAATGCGCCCTGCGAGCCAACGCCGTGAACCGCGATAGGTGCGATAATAGACAACGTCGCCAGGAGCAAAAACCGGAGTCTGCCGCTGCACAGGAACCTGATGCGGCGGATGCAGCAAAGACATCAGGGTGCGATGAGATCGACCATGGAGCAATTCAGCCGGCGAGCGGCCATCGCGGGGCTGAGAGCGATACGAAGACAAAAAGAGCAACAAAGCGTCCTCCCGAGAATGCGACTCTTTCAATTTCAACATCTGTGACTTGAAAGTCCGGACCAATCGTTCAGCGGCACCGTTTGACTGAGGCGAAAACGGCGCGGATGTCAGATGTTGAATACCATTGGCCTTGCAGAATGACTGAAATTCTGCGGACATGAATTGTGGGCCATTGTCGGAAACAATAGTCTGCGGAAGACCCTCAATGCAAAAGATAGCAGACAAGGCTTGGATTGTGGCAGAAGACGTCGTGGAAGACATCCGGACAACAAAAGGAAAATTACTGAAAGCATCGACCACAACCAACCATCGAGCATTCCAGAATGGACCAGCAAAATCGATATGCAATCGTTGCCAAGGGGAAGTGGCTTTCGGCCATGCAAAGAATTTCCGCGGCGGTGCGGATTGTTGTTCGGCACACGCCACGCAAGAGGAGCACATATTCGTAATCGCAGCATCGATTCCGAACCAAGTACAGTGCTGACGAGCAAGTTGTTTCGTACGCACTATACCCCAATGTCCTTGGTGAAGAAGCTTTAAGACAGAGGACTGCAACGAACGTGGGACCACGACTCGGGATTGATCATTATCCGAACGCAACAACAAAACACCACGTCGCATAAAAAGTCTCTCCTTGTGAGCAAAAAAACGGCGAACCAAAGGATCCGCGATCCGTGACTTTGACAAGGGCCATTGCGTAGCAACAAAACGCAAAACAGTAGCAAGGACAGGATCAGCAGCAGTGGCTGTAGCTACACGACGAAAATCAATCGGAAACGATGCGACCACGTCATCGGCTTCCGAATCAATGAACATGCAAGCAAGTTCGGAAGAATCGAATGCTTTATCCTCAGCAACAGGCAAACGGGACAACGCATCAGCGTTTCCGTGCTTAGCAGTGGACCGATACAAGATCTCGTAGCGGTACTGCGAGAGAAAAAGTGACCAGCGAATGAATTTCTGCGCTGTACGTGGAGGTACAGGCTTGGTCGGATGAAAAAGCGATGTCAACGGTTTGTGGTCTGTGATGATGGTAAAGTGACGACCATACAAGAAATCATGAAACTTTGTAACACCAAACACGAGAGCTAAAGCTTCTTTCTCTATCTGTGAATAATTTCTTTGCGCAGACGAGAGCAATTTTGACGCAAAGGCAATAGGGCGATCATGCGAGCCATCTTTGTGCGCAAGCACAGCACCGATCCCGAAATCCGATGCATCTACCATCAACAAAAGGGGTTTTCGGGGATCGAATGGCGTAAGGCAAGTATTTGAAAGTAACGCCGATTTCAACTGGCGAAAGGCGCGTTCGCATTCCGTCGTCCAGACGAACGGAACACCTTTACGGCTTAAACGATGAAGCGGAGCTGAAATGGAAGAAGCATTGCGCACAAACCTGTTTGTAATTAATGCTAAATTAATGCAGGGGCGGATGCACACCCGAACGGCAGTCTTTTGAAGCGATACAAGCCAAGATGCGTGTGTACCAGCAAGACGCGCTTTGATTCTTCGACCACAGGTAATTGCAAGTACGCATCTGCTAGGTACAATTTTGAAAAATATTTTCCCGGGCACAGTTTGTCAAAAAGATCTTCCGGGCGGGGCAAAGGAAAAGTAGCAGTCACAAGTTGAGGATTCACAGTTGCCTTGAAGTCCACACAAAGTCTCAGTTTACCGGAAGGTTTTTGGCAAAATTACTAAGGGTGAGGCCCAGAGAGAAGCCTGCACACGTTCAATTACACCTTGAGATTCTAAATCGTGCAATGTTCTTGCGACCTCATCACGCAATGCGTGGGGAACATTGCGCGCTCTGAAAAATTTCGGTTGCGCGTTGTCTTTCAGTTCCAAATGCGCTTCATAGTTCGCAGCGCAACCAAGGCCCGGTGCAAAAATGTCTGCAAATTCTTCACAAAGACTAGAAACACTGGCGGAAGGCACAGTCTGATTCACTGATAGGACCTGATTGACTATAGACAAATTAAACAATTGAAACAAATCGAAACCAAACAAGTTCACTGCAGTAGAAGAACGAAGAACGTAAAATGACACAAGTTTTGTTTGTCCCTTGTATGTTGCAATAAGGCTACACTGTCCTAACACAGGTATATGCTGTCCTGAGTAACTAGTTAACTTAACATTTGCGGCACGCAATGGCGGTTTGCCCAGTTGTTTGTACGTGTCGTGATTGATCAATGAAACTGCAGCTCCGGTATCGAGCTGGAATGGTATCACTTTGCCTTCAAAGTCTAAGTCCACAAAAAGTTTATTGTCCTGCTGACGACAAGAGCGACTGTCACGTGCAATTTGAACGGACACAGGTACAGAAGCACTTGCGACTTTACGGGAATTCCGGCGACGTCGACGCACACTTGTGGTGGGACGAACACAGTCACTGTTAGCTAAAGTGTCACTGGACGGGTGGGAATGAACTACATGAATGTCCATGGGCGAAGGTCCACGAGCCCGATTGTCCTGGGTTCGATTCCGGCGCGAAGCAAAAGGCCTGGAATTTGTGTGATTGTCTGATCTAAGCTTTTTCTGGCAAACACTTTGTACATGTCCTTTCTTTTGACAGTAAAAGCAAATAGCCTGGCGTGACGGGCAATTTTCACGCGAATGTCTAGTTGCACGCCGCGGGCATGATTTCACTGCATTTGCTGGCGTACGCGGCGCACGTGTTTGCAAGGGAGGCTGCCGCTGCTGCGACGGGCGCGAGGGCCGCCTAGCGTCCCGTGCAGCGGGCCCGGCGGGCCTGTTAATGTGACACACTGCTGGCGAAGTTTCAAATGATGCCTGAGCAAAGTCAAGTGTGTCTTGCCTATCCAATATGTCTATCACTTGTTGAAGGGAGGGATTTACGAGTTTCAAAATCTGTTCCCGTATGCGAACATCAGAAACGTTCTGTGCTATTGCATCACGCACCATAGTATCTGAATAAGGGAGGCCACAGTCACATTCAAAGGCACACTCCCTAGTAAGTCCTTGCAAAGTTGCTACCCACTCCCTATTAGTCTGACCGGCCGTACGTTTTGTACGAAAGAACGTATACCGTTTTGCAACTACATTTACTGTTTCTTTGAAATAGGCATCTAAAGCAGACAAAATTTCGTCGTAGGACAGAGTGGCTACGTCGCGTCGGGGAAACAATTTCACTATCACACGGTAGGTAGACACACCGACACAAGAAAGCAAAAACGGCTGCCGCTCATTACCTTGTATTCTGTAGGCTGCTAGATGGAAGGCAAATTGTCGGGACCACTCAGTCCACGACTCTTCGGCCGCCACGTATGGCCGAAAGGGAGGTGCAACAGCGTTTTGTGGCAGCGGTAGCGAAGAAGCGGCGGCTGCCGCATCGGTTTGCAGCGCACGTTGACCCTGGACGAGCTGTCCTAGGGCTTCCAATAACGCCTGCGTCTGCTGATTCTGCAAGCGAAAAAATTCGGACAGTACATCTGGAGATTGTGGCGAAGCCATGACACAAACGAATTAATACAAACACTTTTGCTCGTCGCCAAATAATGTTGTGTCTAGTTCATACAGCATAGACACAATGAGGTAGCTAGGTGCACGCTAAACTAACGCAGACGGGCTTGAAGTTCTGGAACATGAGACTTATTAATGAATAAGAAGGAAAGTACGTAGATGTTTGTTACTTATCTTTATTCTCTGGTTGGAATACATCTCTCTTGAATATTCGTAAGCTATAAGCACTGATACAAATGGCGCCTTGCTAGGTAGTAGCTATGGACTAAGCTGAAGGCTATTCAATCTGTCTCTCGGCAAATGAGAGGAAAGCTTCGTACGTCTGGTCGCAAGCTATGTCGTCCGTACAACTGGGGCGAGGTCTAGTCCGTGTCTTGTGACCTGCCATGTGGTGGCGCTAGGTTTGCGGTCACACAGTGGCGACACGCGGGTCCGACATGTACTACAGGACCGCGGCCGATTTAAGTTACCACCTAGCAAGTGTGGTGTCTGGCGGTGACACCACATATTATAGTATTTGAGAGTTGTAGCATCGCGTTTTAATACCTGAATAGTGTAAATTCGCGTAGTCTCCTTCCGCTGCGGAGCAGTGTGTCAGCAGTGCGCAAGTAGCAGCATTACTGCATTTACTAGGCAATCTTGTATTTTAATAACCGTTTAAATTTTGTCGATTTGTTTGCGCTCTCTGTAGATTAGTTCAGACGTTCTTTGCAAAACAGTTTTTAGCATGGATAGGGACTGCAACTGCTGTGTTCAGATGCAGGCTCAGTTGGCATCCCTTCGCTCCCAGCTTCAGGCAGTGTTGGCTTCGGTCACACAGCTTGAGGCTGTTGCCAATGGGCATCACTGTGGGGGTCCGGATGGGGGTTTGTCGGGGACGGCCAGCTCGTCCCTCGCATCCCCCGATCGGACTAAGACTGTGGTTGCCCGGGATACTGCCCGCATTGAGGCCGATCCCTCACCTGTGGTAGAGTGGGAGGTCGTCTCAAGGTGTGGCAGGGGGCGAAAGACATTCCGGAGGGCTGAACGGAAGGCCTCTCCAGTTTGTCTGACGAACCGGTTTCAGGCTCTGTCTCAGGCTGATACTGATCCTCGGCCTGACATGGCTGCTTGTCCTGTTCCAGAGGCTGCCCCTCAGTCTGCAAGATCCGGGCGGTCGCAGAGGGTGGGCTTACTGGTAGTTGGGAGCTCCAACGTCAGGCGCGTAATGGGGCCCCTTAGGGAAATGGCAGCAAGAGAGGGGAAGAAAACCAATGTGCACTCCGTGTGCATACCGGGTGGAGTCATTCCAGATGTGGAAAGGGTCCTTCGGGATGCCATGAAGGGTACAGGGTGCACCCATCTGCAGGTGGTCGCTCATGTCGGCACCAATGATGTGTGTCGCTATGGATCGGAGGAAATCCTCTCTGGCTTCCGGCGGCTATCTGATTTGGTGAATGCCAGTCTCGCTAGCGGGATGAAAGCAGAGCTCACCATCTGCAGCATCGTCGACAGGACTGACTGCGGACCTTTGGTACAGAGCCGAGTGGAGGGTCTGAATCAGAGGCTGAGACGGTTCTGCGACCATGTGGGCTGCAGATTCCTCGACTTGCGCCATAGGGTGGTGGGGTTTCGGGTTCCGCTGGATAGGTCAGGAGTCCACTACACGCAGCAAGCGGCTACACGGGTAGCAGGGGTTGTGTGGCGTGGACTGGGCGGTTTTTTAGGTTAGATGGCCTCGGGCAAGTACAGAAAGGGCAACAGCCTCAAAGGGTGTGGAGCAAAGTCAGGACATGCGGGGACCAAGCAGCAATCGGTATTGTAATTGTAAACTGTCGAAGCTGCGTTGGTAAAGTACCGGAACTTCAAGCGCTGATAGAAAGCACCGAAGCTGAAATTGTTATAGGTACAGAGAGCTGGCTTGAGGCAGAGATAAATTCTGCCGAAATTTTTACAAAGGTACAGACGGTGTTTAGGAAGGATAGATTGCATGCAACCGGTGGTGGAGTGTTCGTCGCTGTTAGTAGTAGTTTATCCTGTAGTGAAGTAGAAGTGGATAGTTCCTGTGAATTATTATGGGTGGAGGTTACACTCAACAACCGAGCTGGGTTAATACACTCCTGGAAATTGAAATAAGAACACCGTGAATTCATTGTCCCAGGAAGGGGAAACTTTATGACACATTCCTGGGGTCAGATACATCACATGATCACACTGACAGAACCACAGGCACATAGACACAGGCAACAGAGCATGCACAATGTCGGCACTAGTACAGTGTATATCCACCTTTCGCAGCAATGCAGGCTGCTATTCTCCCATGGAGACGATCGTAGAGATGCTGGATGTAGTCCTGTGGAACGGCTTGCCATGCCATTTCCACCTGGCGCCTCAGTTGGACCAGCGTTCGTGTTGGACGTGCAGACCGCGTGAGAAGACGCTTCATCCAGTCCCAAACATGCTCAATGGGGGACAGATCCGGAGATCTTGCTGGCCAGGGTAGTTGACTTACACCTTCTAGAGCACGTTGGGTGGCACGGGATACATGCGGACGTGCATTGTCCTGTTGGAACAGCAAGTTCCCTTGCCGGTCTAGGAATGGTAGAACGATGGGTTCGATGACGGTTTGGATGTACCGTGCACTATTCAGTGTCCCCTCGACGATCACCAGTGGTGTACGGCCAGTGTAGGAGATCGCTCGCCACACCATGATGCCGGGTGTTGGCCCTGTGTGCCTCGGTCGTATGCAGTCCTGATTGTGGCGCTCACCTGCACGGCGCCAAACACGCATACGACCATCATTGGCACCAAGGCAGAAGCGACTCTCATCGCTGAAGACGACACGTCTCCATTCGTCCCTCCATTCACGCCTGTCGCGACACCACTGGAGGCGGGCTGCACGATGTTGGGGCGTGAGCGGAAGACGGCCTAACGGTGTGCGGGACCGTAGCCCAGCTTCATGGAGACGGTTGCGAATGGTCCTCGCCGATACCCCAGGAGCAACAGTGTCCCTAATTTGCTGGGAAGTGGCGGTGCGGTCCCCTACGGCACTGCGTAGGATCATACGGTTTTGGCGTGCATCCGTGCGTCGCTGCTGTCCGGTCCCAGGTCGACGGCCACGTGCACCTTCCGCCGACCACTGGCGACAACATCGATGTACTGTGGAGACCTCACGCCCCACGTGTTGAGCAATTCGGCGGTACGTCCACCCGGCCTCCCGCAAGCCCACTATACGCCCTCGCTCAAAGTCCGTCAACTGCACATACGGTTCACGTCCACGCTGTCGCGGCATGCTACCAGTGTTAAAGACTGCGATGGAGCTCCGTATGCCACGGCAAACTGGCTGACACTGACGGCGGCGGTGCACAAATGCTGCGCAGCTAGCGCCATTCGACGGCCAACACCACGGGTCCCGGTGTGTCCGCTGTGCCGTGCGTGTGATCATTGCTTGTACAGCCCTCTCGCAGTGTCCGGAGCAAGTATGGTGGGTCTGACACACCGGTGTCAATGTGTTCTTTTTTCCATTTCCAGGAGTGTAATTGGCTCCTTTTACCGACCTCCCGACTCAGCAGCGTTAGTGGCAAAACAACTGAGAGAAAATTTGGAATACATTTCACATAAATTTCCTCAGCATGTTATAGTCTTAGGTGGAGATTTCAATTTACCAGATATAGACTGGGACACTCAGATGTTTAGGACGGGTGGTAGGGACAGAGTATCGAGTGACATTATACTGAGTGCACTATCCGAAAATTACCTCGAGCAATTAAACAGAGAACCGACTCGAGGAGATAACATCTTGGACCTACTGATAACAAATAGACCCGAACTTTTCGACTCCGTAAGTGCAGAACAGGGCATCAGTGATCATAAGGCCGTTGTAGCATCCCTGAATATGGAAGTTAATAGGAATATAAAAAAAGGGAGGAAGGTTTATCTGTTTAGCAAGAGTAATAGAAGCCAGATTTCAGAATACGTAACAGATCAAAACGAAAATTTCTGTGCCGACACTGCCAATGTTGAGTGTTTATGGAAAAAGTTCAAGGCAATCGTAAAATGCGTTTTAGACAGGTACGTGCCGAGTAAAACTGTGAGGGACGGGAAAAACCCACCGTGGTACAACAACAAAGTTAGGAAACTACTGCGAAAGCAAAGAGAGCTTCACTCCAAGTTTAAACGCAGCCAAAACCTCTCAGACAAACAGAAGCTAAGCGATGTCAAAGTTAGCGTAAGGAGGGCTATGCGAGAAGCGTTCAGTGAATTCGAAAGTAAAATTCTATGTACAGACTTGACAGAAAATCCTAGGAAGTTCTGGTCTTACGTTAAATCAGTAAGTGGCTCGAAACAGCATATCCAGACACTCCGGGATGATGATGGCATTGAAACAGAGGACGACACGCGTAAAGCTGAAATACTAAACACCTTTTTCCAAAGCTGTTTCACAGAGGAAGACCGCACTGCAGTTCCTTCTCTAAATCCTCGCACAAACGAAAAAATGGCTGACATCGAAATAAGTGTCCAAGGAATAGAAAAGCAACTGAAATCACTCAACAGAGGAAAGTCCACTGGACCTGACGGGATACCAATTCGATTCTACACAGAGTACGCGGAAGAACTTGCCCCCCTTCTAACAGCCGTGTACCGCAAGTCTCTAGAGGAACGGAGGGTTCCAAATGATTGGAAAAGAGCACAGGTAGTCCCAGTCTTCAAGAAGGGTCGTCGAGCAGATGCGCAAAACTATAGACCTATATCTCTGACGTCGATCTGTTGTAGAATTTTAGAACATGTTTTTTGCTCGAGTATCATGTCGTTTTTGGAAACCAAGAATCTACTATGTAGGAATCAACATGGATTCCGGAAACAGCGATCGTGTGAGACCCAACTCGCGTTATTTGTTCATGAGACCCAGAAAATATTAGATACAGGCTCCCAGGTAGATGCTATTTTTCTTGACTTCCGGAAGGCGTTCGATACAGTTCCGCACTGTCGCCTGATAAACAAAGTAAGAGCCTACGGAATATCAGACCAGCTGTGTGGCTGGATTGAAGAGTTTTTAGCAAACAGAACACAGCATGTTGTTATCAATGGAGAGACATCTACAGACGTTAAAGTAACCTCTGGCGTGCCACAGGGGAGTGTTATGGGACCATTGCTTTTCACAATATAAATGACCTAGTAGATAGTGTCGGAAGTTCCATGCGGCTTTTCGCGGATGATGCTGTAGTATACAGAGAAGTTGCAGCATTAGAAAATTGTAGCGAAATGCAGGAAGATCTGCAGCGGATAGGCACTTGGTGCAGGGAGTGGCAACTGTCCCTTAACATAGACAAATGTAATGTATTGCGAATACATAGAAAGAAGGATCCTTTATTGTATGATTATATGATAGCGGAACAAACACTGGTAGCAGTTACTTCTGTAAAATATCTGGGAGTATGCGTGCGGAACGATTTGAAGTGGAATGATCATATAAAATTAATTGTTGGTAAGGCGAGTGCCAGGTTGAGATTCATTGGGAGAGTGCTTAGAAAATGTAGTCCATCAACAAAGGAGGTGGCTTACAAAACACTCGTCGTGACCTATACTTGAGTATTGCTCATCAGTGTGGGATCCGTACCAGATCGGGTTGACGGAGGAGACAGAGAAGATCCAAAGAAGAGCGGCGCGTTTCGTCACAGTGTTATTTGGTAACCGTGATAGCGTTACGGAGATGTTTAGCAAACTCAAGTGGCAGACTCTGGAAGATAGGCGCTCTGCATCGCGGTGTAGCTTGCTCGCCAGGTTTCGAGAGGGTGCGTTTCTGGATGAGGTATCGAGTATATTGCTTCCCCCTACTTATACCTCCCGAGGAGATCACGAATGTAAAATTAGAGAGATTAGAGCGCGCACGGAGGCTTTCAGACAGTCGTTCTTCCCGCGAACCATACGCGACTGGAACAGGAAAGGGAGGTAATGACAGTGGCACGTAAAGTGCCCTCCGCCACACACCGTTGGGTGGCTTGCGGAGTATGAATGTAGATGTAGATGTAGATGTAGACCAATCACAATGAATATTACGTAGCGTCGTTTTAAACATGTTTTCAGAACGGGTGGTAAGTGACGGAACTGACGGAGTTGGTGGAGTGTCAGTTCATCATTTTATAAAAGATGGAATTATTTTACGTCTGTTATTTGTGAGTTATGCTAACAGTGTGATGTCCATGGCATCCGGCGGCGCTATAAACAACGTTCTTTAGACGCTTCAAATTCACAGTTTTGCTACTGCTAATCAACTTCACACAAATGAATTAACTATTTGCTATTCCCACTATAAATACGTTGCACCAAGCAAATCTCCCTTTTTCTAGGTTATATTATCTAAATATTCCAGTCAGACTCGTTACTGTACGATTATAATATATGGGTCTAAACGTAGTATGTGAAAGGTCTTTTTTTTTTTTGCGGGTTGTATCCAGGAGGAAACACAGTGGCTGTAAGCACTGTGGGACTTAACTTCTGAGGTCATCAGTCGCCTAGAACTTAGAACTACTTAAACCTAACTAATCTAAGGACATCACACACATCCATGCCAGAGGCAGGATTCGAACCTGCGACCGTAGCAGCAGCGCGGATCCGGACCGAAGCGCCCAGAACCGCTTGGCCACATCATTTGGCTAAACAAAAAACCTGCTTGGATTTTCGGAGAGAGAACACTCACGGAATTTGACGAGTAAAACTGTAAAGCACTCTGTGACGCACAACTCTGCTTGCAGCTCGATAAGCATCTCCGTGACGTTTTGGCTCTGACTAAATGCAGCAACTGCACATCGCTTCGTGTACTGTCCAGCCTCTCTCGATAAGATGGGATAAAACTGTTACTCTGACTCTAGTAATTTGACAGGCGTCTGCTGTGACGATTTCTTAAACCACGGACTGCAGTGCGGTCAACACACTGTCGTTTTTCGCAGCCGGAAGTCGCGCGGACCAGAGCGCCTACCTGACCTGTAAAACAACGTCATGGCTTTCTCGGCCACCCATTGTCCGGCTACCAGTAGTGTTTCCAAGAAATGTTTTTGCTAATCAGCAGATACCGATCATAGCGGGAACGGGACACAATATGAGGCCCCCTGGTGAAATTTAGACTGTACCTCACTTCGCCCTGGAACAACTGTCGCTCGCACGTTCCTATGCAACTTCTGCGAAAGAAGTTGTGCATCTCTCCTCTAGCTACAGGGACAATACAACTGAGCGCTGCTTCTGCCTTTCCACTCCTGTGTGTCCAGTGACTGCCTGTGGATCAGAGCGACCGCTATGGTCGCAGGTTCGAATCCTACCTCGGGCACGGATGTGTGTGATGTCCTTAGGTTAGTTAGGTTTAAGTAGTTCTAAGTTCTAGGCGACTGATGACCTCAGAAGTTAAATCGCATAGTGCTCAGAGCCATTTGAACCATTTTTTTTTTGTTGAAAATCAGCATAAAAGATGGTGTCTTCTCGAGCTCATCATTTACTCTTTTAAATTCTACACTTTACTTTCCCATTCCTGTTGAAGTTCTTTGGCATCTACGCCCATGATATCACGACAGGAAATTTAGCACACTGGGCAGCTCACTGTTTATAGCATAGACCTACTCTCCAAGCGATTTAGTGTTCAAAAGATTGTTTACTTGGGTAGCCTTCACTGTCCCAACCAAGGAATCCCTGGAGGGAAGATGGCGTTCTTCTCGTGAAAAACCGTTGAGAAAATTAAAAGAACTGGCACTTTAAGCTGACTGCAGAAAGATTCTTCTGCCGCCAATGAACATTTCGCGCCACGAAAATAAGAGAAATTGTGACTCATACGCAGGCATATAGACACTCAGTTGTGTCTCCCTTCACTTTATTTGCGAGTGGAATAGGAAAGGATATGGCTGGTAATGATACAAGGTACCCTCCGCCATCTAACATACGGTGACTTGCCGAGTATGCATATGTAGATGTACAATTACGCGGCCTCTTAATGGATTTATGTCGCTCTGCAGGTCCATCCAAAGCTTTATTTTGTAGAAAGCTGACATCGTTCCCAGTTACTTTCCTGACGCTTAATTACAATGAAGACATTGCCTATCACAGTTTCTGGCCTGTTAGTATTGCGAATTTCTCTTTTATTAACAACGTCTCAAAAATAACTAGCCACAAGACGCCTCGTCGAAATTTGGGTGATAATACGATCCACTGGACCACTAGAAACCGCTTGGAGTCTTTGAGATTGCTGTGGCTTCACGGACGTAATGCAAGCAAGTAGGGAAACAAGATTCCACCCAGCTAGAGCCGAGCTACTCTGAGAAAGCCTTATAAATTGTACAATAAAGGTGTGGGACTTTCCTCGGAGGTTGCCGCTACGGACTGTTCCATCTCTACAGCCATCCATCTCATCAGCGTCCCTTATCCCTTGAGGCTGAGCTCAGGAAATCCGAATTCCTAAACGTGAAACCAGCGGCTGAATGCCTAGCTCCTTGAGGTGATCGCCATTTGGCGCGGCCCGGGGGTCGTATGTCTTATTGAATACTTCAAATGGCTCTGAGCACTAAGGCACTTTACATCTGAACTCATCAGTCCCCTAGAACTTAGAAAAAATCAATCCTAACTAACCTAAGGACGTTACACACATCCATGGCCGAGGCAGGATTCGAACCTGCGGCCGTAGCGGTCGCGCGGTTCCAGACTGAAGCGCCTAGAACCGCGCGGCCATAACGGCCGGAGCTTATTGAATGTCGCGGACACAGTGAACGTTATCCCTCAAGGCGCATGATCATACAAGAACAGTTATTTTAGCCTATCTGTGCACAGTACTGTACATTTTTATGTAGTAATGATCCTATTACGATGCCTACTTGTACGCCCAAGGTTTGGTCCATCAAAATTTCCTGTCAGGTAAGAATGGCGTGATGTATTCTATTTGTTAGGCACTCTTCAAAGCTGGTCTGATAATTGGTACGCTCGAATTTCTCTCACCACCCAAAGTGCGGAAATGTATAGAATGCTTTCTGGAGGTTAAGGAATACAGCATCAATCTGGGCTCATCTATCTACTGCCACATAGTTCTATTGGAAGAACAGGGCGTGCTTGGCTTCATGCCACCGTTGTTTGTGGAATCCATATTAATTCCTACTGAGGTTATTTTCACTATCCATAAAGTTCATGATACGTATTCTAAAATTCTACAACAGGCAGACGGCAGCGGTATAGCCCTTCAGTAACTGAGTGCGTCTGTTCGATGTTACTTCTTCAAAACGGAAAATATTTGCGAATTTTTCTGTTCACTAGCAACGCTTGATTACTCCAGCGACTGCTGCTAGAAGGGGAGTAAGTGCTTTTTTATGCTATATGTACAATCGTACAGATATCCTATCGGAACCGCTTACCCTTTCTCTCTTGAGCGATATTAGCTCATAGCCAACCCGGTGGTCACTATTTCGATAATGTTATTTTGATTTCCGTGCGACGACTGATACGAGGGAGCGCAGCTCAATCATCCTCAGTGAAATAATTTCGGAAAAATGGAATTCAATGTTTCGGCATTCTCTCGCTGTCTCCGTTTCGATGCCATTATTCACCACATTTACATGGGGTTCCCAAAACGGGACTTCATTAACCGGTTTGCCACAACCTCTAGGGTGGTCATGTAAAAACTTAAAAATCGAGTCCGGAATTTCGCTTCCGATAATCGGTTTTCCAGTTCCGCAATCACTTTTCACTCCCATGTAAACACAACCGCTTTTGAAACCGCTTGGGCTGTGAAGTTTCGTCTTGTTTTTAAAAAAAATTCCGCTAATATGGACGAAGTGCCTTTTTGTACAGTGAAGGGTAAGTAGAAGCATTAGACTGAAGGTGTTTGCGCCTCGTCTAACTGAAGAGAAATAGCGTCCGTGCTGAGTAAGTCGTAAACTGTAACAGCTGTCTCCAGGAGCCATATTTAACTGGGCATGCAAATCCGCATCAGACTTTAACACGTAAACACGACAGCAAAATCCGGTTTCCGAAAATCGGTTTTCGTCTTTCGGAAGATGTGTCTCATGTAAAAGTAGTGATTGTCGTTGAGATGGCTTTGATCCGTTTAGTAATTAATGAAAGAACCATATGTTCAGGATTTTCTGCCAAGCAGGTAGACAGAGTTTTACTTTTGAATATGACGACCGCGTGATTTTTGTCTCTGTCTCTCCAGACGCTACTGGGCTTTTGCTACGTTTGAATAATCTGTTTACTTTCGGAGCAGTTTTCTGACACAGGCGTCGATCCACGGCATCTCTTTCCTATCCCTCGTAATTTTTGTCGGCACACACTTGTCTAAAGCGTATTGACCAGTACTTGTGAGTTCTGAACACTAACACTCAACATTTTTAGTCTCAGAGATGAACGTCTTATATTGACTGCTCATGTAATCCGAAATCTGTTTCTTGTCGAATTTGCTGTGAATAAATATCTTCCTACCTTTTTTAATTTACTATTTACATCTATATGAGCGATTTGATATGAAGTTGCATCATAATTGAAAATATGTGAATTACACGGCACATAAGTGGAAAGGAAATATACCAGAAAACACTAAGACCATATATTGAAAATCTATGTATGTGGGTGGTAACTAGAAGATTGGCGGGAGGGGGGTAGAGGAGGGATAAGGACTGGATCGGGTAGAAAGATGAGCAAAAAGACATATTCCTACACTGAAATCTAAATTTTTCAACTGCTGTAACTACTGCACAATTGTTTCCCCTCCTCTGTCATTCGTGTTGTTCACTGATTTTTGAACAGTTATCTTGTTACTAAAATGTCTAGTGTTAATCTGTAACTATTCGAAGCGAAAGCTCTGTTTTTTATTCTGTGTCGCTGTATAAATATTCTAGCACAAATCAGTAATATGTAATGCTGAGAAGGCCGTGCTGTGTCGTTTGAAGCAATAGCATCTGCATGTCTCGACTTGGCATATGTTTCATTTCGTCTCTGTTAAGAGTACCTTGGTGTTTAAACCGAATTCTGCCATTCACATACTGCACACACTGCAACAATGCCTACTGCCTACTGCTAGTGTAGTTGCGCTTCTAAACAGCACCCATACGAGCAAGCCAGTTGCGTCTTTCCGCCGGCCGGAGTGGCCGAGCGGTTCTAGGCGCTACAGTCTGGATCGCGTGGCCGCTACGGTCGCAGGTTCGAATCCTGCCTCGGACATGGATGTGTGTGATGTCCTTAGGTTGGTTAGGTTAAGTAGTTCTAAGTTCTAGGGGACTGATGACCTCAGAAGTAAGTAATTCTAAGTTCTAGGGGACTGATGACATCAGAAGTTAAGTCCCATAGTGCTCAGAACCATTTGAATCATTTGCGTCTTTCCCTGCGATTACTCTTACGTCAGGTTCTCGAACAATGCGAATAGCACGATGTAGTTATGGGATAGAGCGGTGCGTGTCTGCTTTAATGCCTCACAGGTAATTCACTGGAAAAATAACCTGTAGTTATAATCTTCCTGTCAAATAGTCTATGGATTGGCTAGTATTACGAGTTAATGAAATACAAAATGTAAGTTAAATGAATAATTTAACAACAAGGGTTGCATCTCTAACGCTGGTAACTGATATAGATGACGTAGAACTTTGTTGAATAAGATTTATTCCAGAAAGAACATGTCAAATAATGGGAAGTTATCCTACGATATTCAGTCCAAACACAGATAGAAAATGCTTATCGAGTGCACAGAAGTTAATTTGACAACGTTACAAGATACGAAAAAACGAAGTCTACTTCATAGTCGCAAGGCATGAAATATTCACCATCTCAAAACAGTTCAGAGTTAAACGTGATGATTTACAAATTAACACACATGGGTGTAGAAACTGTTACTCTGTCTATTGTCCATTCCGTAATATAAGCGGAAAAAGTTAAGAGTCTTACTCTGGGGTACATTCAGACAACACGAAATACGAAGTCCCTCCAAAAGTTAGAGTTCTGTAGCGACTGAACACTGGCCAAAGTTTGTTACTGACGCGACTGATCACTGCCCAAAGTCTGTTACTGACGCGACCGTATATCACACGTTGCCTCGGGCAGGTCTGTCTCTCACCATATATCCACGTAAAGTGTCCTCAGAAGTTAAAGTCTCATAGCGGCCATTCACCATCCAGAACCTATCATCCACTCGATGATATATCACTCGATACCAAAGGTGGGCTCTGCCTTCGTCCATAACGAACTTCCCAGTGTCCAGTATCGCTCGCTTGACCTCTTTGTTCGTCCGACAACACTCGGGTCATTCACAATAATTACAAATAAAATTCTGTTCATAAATAAATAACCTAGTGTTCTTGCACAAGTGCACCCATGTTAAATGACTACGAATTTTCGTTAAATATTGTTGAAACAGTTACTTATACCTTCTTGACAGAAGTGTCTTTTGGTTCACTTTTCAGTTATGGTATCCGTTAACACATGAATCTGACCAGTTTTAAATTATCACATTTTTTAATTGTGATAGCAGTCAGGATTTAAACAAAGTTACTGGCAAAATAGTAAACTGTTCATTAAATAACTACACAAGTATGATAATACGTAAGTATTCACGCTGTATTCATTTAATGTGTAATGTGAAGAATTTGCGGAATAAAAGACATTTTAAGTCTATAAATAAAACAGATACAGATGAGTGGCTTCCTGGGATGATAGCCATCGTGCAGTTCTATCACTTGAGATATAATTTGTTGAAATACCATGAAGCATTTAAAAGTTGTTGATTCACAGTTTCATTATGAACCCGTGAAATATTAACTTCCGTAGTTTTAAGAATATTGAAGTTATTGTTGAGTCATTGGATGCGTCTCATTTTTCTGAGACTACAAATGAATTCCGAGCTACTTTAATACTTAAATTATTGAGAGTCTCGAAGAGCTGTAAGAGACATCTTTCAGGTTGTTTGACCCTCCGCTATTTTTGATGCATCTCCTGCACAAAGGCTATGCGATCAACAGCCGTCCAAATTCGCACCTTTAGGATTTACCCATTTTCGGCGACGCTGCTCGTTTATGGTCTCGTCCTTACATGTCGCGGCGCACACTGAGCCAGTGGCCCTCTAGCGTTCAGCTGTAAAACAATTTCATCTCTCCTCTCAGCACCGCCAGATGGCAAAATCGCTCGCCTACATATGCCTGATGTTGCAACGCCCCTCGCCACTGGAATAGAACAATCTTTTATTTGTCATTTAACTACACTACTGGTCATTAAAGTTGTTACACTACGAAGATGACGTGCTACAGACGCGAAATTTAACCGACAGGAATAAGATGCTGTGATATGGTATGGATTAGCTTTTCAGAGCATACACACAAGGTTGGCGCCAGTGGCGACACCTACAACGTGCTGACATGAGGAAAGTTTCCAACCGATTTCTCACACACAAACAGCAGTTGACCGGCGTTACCTGGTGAAACGTTGTTGTGATGCTTCGTGTAATGAGGAGAAATGCATACCATCACGTTTCCGACTTTGATAAAGGTCGGACTGTAGCCAATCGCGATTGCGGTTTATCGTATCGCGACATTGCTGCTCGCGTTGGTCGAGATCCAATGACTGTTAGCAGAATATGGAATCGATGGGTTCAGGAGGGTAATACGGAACGCCGTGCTGGATCCCAACGGCCTCGTATCACTATCAGTCGAGATGACAGACATCTTATCCGCATGGCTGTATCGGATCGTGCAGCCACGTCTCGATCCCTGAATCAACAGATAGGGTCGTTTGCAAGACAATAACCATCTGCACGAACTGTTCGACGACGTTTGCAGCAGCATGGACTATCAGCTCGGAGACCATGGCTGCGGGTACCCTTGACGCTGCATCACAGACAGGAGCGCCTGCAGTGGTGTACTCATCGACGAACCTGCGTGCACGAATGGCAAAACGTCATTTTTTCGGTTGAATCCAGGTTCTGTTTGCAGCATCATGATGGTCGCATCCGTGTTTGGCGACATCGCGGTGAACGCACATTGGAAGCGTGTATTCGTCATCGCCATACTGGCGTATCACCCGGCGTGATGGTATGGGTTGCCATTGGTTGCACGTCTCGGTCACCTCTTGTTCGCATTGACGTCACTTTGAACAGTGGACGTTACATTTCAGATGTGTTACGACCCGTGGCTCTACCCTTCATTCGATCCCTGCGAAACCCTACATTTCAGAAGGATAATGCACGACCGCATGTTGCAAGTCCTGTACGGGTCTTTCTGGATACAGAAAATGTTCGACTGCTGCCCTGGCCACCACATTCACCAGATCTCTCACCAATTGAAAACGTCTGGTCAATGGTGGCCGAGCAACTGGCTCGTCACAATACACCAGCCACTACTCTTGATGAACTGTGGTATCGTGTTGAAGCTGCATGGGCAGCTGTACCTGTACACGCCATCCAAGCTCTGTTTGACTCAATGCCCAGGCGTATCAAGGCCGTTATTACGGCCAGAGGTGGTTGTTCTGGGTATTGATTTCTCAGGATCTATGCACCCAAACTGCGTGAAAAGGTAATCACATGTCAGTTCTAGTATAATAGATTTGTCCAATGAATACCCGTTTATCATCTGCATTTCTTCTTGGTGTAGCAATTTTAATGGCCAGTAGTGTAATATACATTTATGCTTTAGCGTTTTAACTGTGTAGTGACTGTCAATAATTTGCTCAGTCCTAATTCGCCTATTGGTAATGCTGGACACATAGCGTAGCACCTTACTTCGGCCCTCACACGCATCATCACGAAAAACCCACACGGTACTATCACATAACACCCTATATTAAGACTTGGATGACTTGCAATAACGTAATACTTACTATGGATCATAAGTCGCAGGATATGGTGTGAGCATTTGGGCTTATACGAGGGCAGTTCAATAAGTAATGCAACACGTTTTTTTTCTGAAACAGGGGTTGTTTTATTCAGCATTGAAATACACCAGGTTATTCCCCAATCTTTTAGCTACACAACACTATTTTTCAACGTAATCTCCATTCAATCCTACGGCCTTACGCCACCTTGTAATGAGGGCCTGTATGCCTGCACGGTACCATTCCACTGGTCGATGTCGGAGCCAACGTCGTACTGCATCAATAACTTCTTCATCATCAGCGTAGTGCCTCCCACGGATTGCGTCCTTCATTGGGCCAAACATATGGAAATCCGACGGTGCGAGACCGGGGCTGTAGGGTGCATGAAGAAGAACAGTCCACTGAAGTTTTGTGAGCTCCTCTCGGGTGCGAAGACTTGTGTGAGGTCTTGCGTTGTCATGAAGAAGGAGAAGTTCGTTCAGATTTTTGAGCCTACGAACACGCTGAAGTCGTTTCTTCAATTTCTGAAGAGTAGCACAATACACTTCAGAGTTGATCGTTTGACCATGGGGAAGGACATCGAACAGAATAACCCCTTCAGCGTCCCAGAAGACTGTAACCATGACTTTACCGGATGAGGGTATGGCTTTAAACTTTTTCTTGGTAGGGGAGTGGGTGTGGCGCCACTCCATTGATTGCCGTTTTGTTTCAGGTTCGAAGTGATGAACCCATGTTTCATCGCCTGTAATAATCTTTGACAAGAAATTGTCACCCTCAGCCACATGACGAGCAAGCAATTCCGCACAGATGGTTCTCCTTTGCTCTTTATGGTATTCGGTTAGACAACGAGGGACCCAGCGGGAACAAACCTTTGAATATCCCAACTGGTGAACAATTGTGACAGCACTACCAACAGAGATGTCAAGTTGAGCACTGAGTTGTTTGATGGTGATCCTTCGATCATCTCGAACGAGTGTGTTCGCACGCTCCGCCATTGCAGGAGTCACGGCTGTGCACGGCCGGCCCGCACGCGGGAGATCAGACAGTCTTGCTTGACCTTGCGGCGATGATGACACACGCTTTGCCCAACGACTCACCGTGCTTTTGTCCACTGCCAGATCACCGTAGACATTCTGCAAGCGCATATGAATATCTGAGATGCCCTGGTTTTCCGCCAAAAGAAACTCGATCACTGCCCGTTGTTTGCAACGCACATCCGTTACAGACGCCATTTTAACAGCTCCGTACAGCGCTGCCACCTGTCGGAAGTCAATGAAACTATACGAGACGAAGCGGGAATGTTTGAAAATATTCCACAAGAAATTACCGGTTTTTTCAACCAAAATTGTCCAAGAAAAAAAATGTGTTGCATTACTTATTGAACTGCCCTCGTAGATGCCAGCCTCAAAAGTGAGAAGAGTTCAATGGGGCATCCTACTAAAACCAACGAGCGTCTACCACACTACCCAAAATGAAATTAAGCAGAGGGGGGCCTTTTATTCTTCACGGAGTGCTGCACTGAGGAGAGGTATCGATCTTGGTCGGTGAGGCCTGTCACGATGTCGGCGTTCGAAAACATCCCGAAGGTCATCTATATGATTCAAGTCAAGACTCTGTGCTGGGCAATCCGTTACAGGGACGTTATTGTCGTGTAACCACTCCACCACAGGCCATGCATTATAAACAGGTGCACGACCGTGTTGAAAGATGCAATCGCCATCTCCGAATTGCTCTTCAACAGTGGGAAGGAAGAAGGTGCTTAAAACATCAATGTAGGCCTGTGCTGTGATAATACCACGCGAAACAACAACGGGTGCAATCCCGATCCATGAAAAACACGACCACACGATAACACTACTGCCTCCAAATTTTACTGTTGGCACAACACACGCTGGCAGATGACATTCACTGGGCATTCGCCATACCCACGCCGTGCCATCGGATCGCCACATTGTGCACCGCGATTCGTCACTCTACACAACGTTTTACCACTGTTCAATCGTCCAATGTTTACGCTCCTTACACAAAGAGAGGCGTCGTTTGGCATTTAACGGCGTCATGTGTGGCATAAGAGCAGCTGCTCGACCATGAAATCCAAGTTTACTCACCTTCTGCCTAATTGTCGTAGTATTTACAGTCGATCCTGATGCAGTTTGAATTCCTGTGTGATGGTCTGGATAGACGTCTGCCCATTACACATTACGACCCTCTTCAACTGTCGGCGGTCTCTGTCAGTCAACAGCTGAGGTCGGCCTGTACGCTCTTGTACTGTGTGAAAAACTTTTAGATGGCAGACCACTCCCTAGTCCTGAATCGGTAGAAGTCGGTAAACGTCGGGTGGCTTCGGTAGGCACGCAGTTTCGACTGCTGCCAACATTACGTAGCTGACTGTGTTGTACAAGGTAGCCATTGTCGTCTGCTTCGTTATTGTTTTGCGCTGTACTGTTCTGCGTGTTTTTATTGTGCAGTTGTGCTAAACATTATCAAAATGAGTGAAGAGGCAGTTGCTGGCCCATCTCGGGAGTCGCCAACAACGCCTACCGGTAGGCCTACGGTTAGAAGGAAACCAGTATTACGTAGCGATGCTCGCAAAATTATATTGCATGTGATTGAATGCTGCGAAAGGGAAAGGGAGCAGAAGAAATTGCTTGACCCTATTTACAAATCTTCATGAGAGCTGCTACATACACAGGACAAAGCATGCATAGCACTGGAACATTCAAACAGTTTTCCAAGAATCATCCTGGCGTATAACCACAAACGCCTGGCAAGAAAAGGTGAGTTTCCATTTCAGATATTTTGTTCGCGATCGCTTTGAAGGAGCCCCCTATTTCGTCCGAATTGCCTTATATTTCATTTTTCCTTGCTACCGTATTGCTTTGTATTGAAACACCACTGGTTACTGTATTATTTCGAAACACATTCATATGACAGTACATTTCCAAATTCAAAAAAAAATACATGCAGTGCACAAGGCATTTTCTTATAAATCTTTCTCTCTCTTTTAACTTAGGAAAAGAAGTGGAGAAATCGAAGTAATGATCGATGATTTCAACTGGCGTGCCATTCGCGAAACGATAGCGGAATTTTATTCAGTGCTGAAGATTGTGCCGAGCCTGCGAACACTGCTTCCAATTTTTCACGACAGAATAGGCTGGAAGTGGAGTATTCTCTCGCTGAGAAAAGTACTTTTGTCTATGGGATTCATATGGCGTAAGGTGGAAAACAAGAGGAATGTGTTGTCAGAACGTCCAGACATTGTGCACTGGCGATCTCGTTTCATTGTTGACGCGAAGAACTTCAGGGAAGCAGGCAGAGAAATATTTTATCTCGGTGAATCGTGGATCGATAATAACGTTTAATAAATGTTGGCAGAGGAAGGGTGACTTACGTGAAGAGAGTGTCGTTGGTGTCACTGCTTGGGGGAGCTCATCGAGAAGACTGATAGTTGCAAGTGTCGGATCCAAGAATGAGTTCGTCAAGGAAGGGCAACTTATGTTCTGGGCAAAGTCGACAAAGGGCGATTTTGACGGTGAGATGAATTCGGCAAACTTTGAGAAGTGGTTCGGAGAGAACGTACTGCCAAATCTCCCGCCTAATTCAGTAATAGTTATGGATAACGCTCCTTACCGTAACAGGCAGAGAGAACTCCAACGACGTTTGACACGAAAGTGCGTATGCTGGAGTGGCTGCAACGCAGAAATACCCCCTGTGATGAGAGTATGAGGAAGGACGAGGTGTATGCTAAAGTACGAGCGAACAAGCAAGCTGAGAAGTCTTTTGCTGTAAACCTGTTGGCTGAAAGCAAAAGCCACCAGGTCGTTCGCTCGCCACCTTACGACTGCGACTTAAACGCAATAGAATTAGCATGGGCGAAGATAAAAAGGCATGTTAGGGAGCACAACATATCAGGGGACTTGGCTGCCACAAACATGCTGAATCTTGTGGACGCAGCTTTCCAGTCGGTTACTGCCAATGATTGGAAGGGATATTGCTAGAAAGTTAAAGAAACAGAAGAAGAATATTGGGCACGTTATGGTGTCGTCGAAATTGCTGTGGACGAAATTATCATTAACACAGCCACATCAGATGTAGGTGCGGAAGACTCAGACACACACACGGAAGACAGTGACACTGAAAGCGATTGATGACATGGCGCGAAATGTTTTTACAAAAGATCACAGCTTGAATAAATAACAAAAACAGTCTCCTATTAGTTTGTTGTAAATTGTATTTCTGTTCTATTTTAATCAAATACAGAAACGGAATATAGTGACAGTGAAAGCGGTGGACCACATGGCTATAAATGTTTTTACAAAAGTATGACATCTCTAATAAATACGAAAAACAATCTGCCATTCATTGCGTCGTAAATTTTATTTCTATTTCAGACTGTTTCCTTTCCTTGCGATAAGCGTACTTCATTGCCGCAGTTAAGATATTTATTAAACACTAGCTGTACGCCCGTGCTTCGCAACGGAAGAAATCTCGGAAAGTTGTCGACCGATTGATTTAAAATTTTGGCACAACGTTTTTTAGGAATATGGCCGTGGTTTTATATACGTTTGCGAAACGTGTTGCGAATAGTGTTAGTAGTGAAGAAATAACAGAACAAAACGTCATGCCTGACGCGGCACTTTTCACGCATCTCCATGTTTACCACGTCATATCTCCTGAATTATATGTCGTAAAGAGACATAAATTTGCCGGCGCATTTACTGATATATGTGGATACTGTATGCGAAATATGTTGCGATTAGAGTTAATAGTAACGAAATAATACATTAAAACGTCAGGCCTACTGCGGCAGATTTACGGTATGTGCTGAGAAAATGTAGTAAGCGACAACCTTTTTTCCTTTCATTATTTTGTGGGGGGTGTCAGCGAGAAAAATTTTCGTAAAGGTTTGAAATTGTATGTAACGTTTGTTGCTAGTCGCTAAGTGCTCTCATTCTCAAATAGTGGATGCATAAATCTGGGTATTTTCTCGCGGAGGCATCTCATTGTTTATGGCGTCATATCTCCTCAAAAATGAGTCTTATTTCTTTTTTTTCCGGCTAGGAACCTTCGTGGGCGTACGGAGAACAAATCACCAAAATTTCATCGCAATCGGATGAGTAGTTTGGCAACACACAGAGGGCAAACATACATACATTCATTTTTATATACATAGATTTTAATGTACATGACGATTTCAGTTTCGTTTACGAACTACATTTAAAGCGAGTTTTACTTCAAAGCCTTTCGTCTGCTTTCGTGTAAGCATGACGCGCAATTTGTAGTGCCAGCACTGCAACTGGTAGGCGTGCCTTGTCCCCCCCCCCTCCCCCTCCAACGGCTCCAAACCCCTCGCTGTACTGTACGTGTCCCTTCACGTTTCCACTTCACTATCACATCGGAAGACCCGTGGTCTAGGGGTATCGTCTTTGATTTATAATCAAAACGTATTCGGTCCCGGGTTCGATCCACGCCACTGCTTAAACTTTGATAAATAATCAGCATTGGCGACCGAAGACTTCCGGCATAAGAAGTCAGCCTCATTCTGCCAACGGCCTTGTCAAAGAGGGCGGAGGAGCGGATAGAGGTTCAGGGCACCCTCTTTTCCTAGGGGTGGTAAATTGCCCCTAAAAGCGGAAGAATCAGCAATGATCAACGACATGAGGATGCAGAAGGCAATGGAAGCAACTGCATTAAAGACACGTAACGTGTATCCACAGGACATGTGACCTGTAATTGAAGAAGTATCATGATGATCTCTCCATTGGCAAAAGATTCCGGAATAGTCCCCCACTCGGATCTCCGGGAGCGGAATGCCAAGGGGGAGGTTACCATGAGAAAAAGATTGAATAATCAACGAAAGGATAACGTTCTACGAGTCGGGGCGTGGAATGTCAGAAGCTTGAAAGTGGTAGGGAAACTCTGAAAAGGGAAATGCAAATGCTCAATCTAGATATAGTAGGGGTCAGTGAAGTGAAGTGGAAGGAAGACAAGGATTTCTGGTCAGATGAGTATCGGGTAATATCAACAGCAGCAGAAAATGGTATAACAGGTGTAGGATTCGTTATGAATAGGAAGGTAGGGCAGAGGGTGTGTTACTGTGAACAGTTCAGTGACAGGGTTGTTCTAATCAGAATAGACAGCAGACCAACACCGACAACGATAGTTCAGGTATACATGCCGACGTCGCAAGCTGAAGATGAACAGATAGAGAAAGTGTATGAGGATATCGAAAGGGTAATGCAGTATGTAAAGGAGGACGAAAATCTAATAGTCATGGGCGACTGGAATGCAGTTGTAGGGGAAGGAGTAGAAGAAAAGGTTACAGGAGAATATGGGCTTGGGACAAGAAATGAAAGAGGAGAAAGACTAATTGAGTTCTGTAACAAGTTTAAGCTAGTAATAGCGAATACCCTGTTCAAGAATCACAAGAGGAGGAAGTATACTTGGAAATGGCCGGGAGATACAGGAAGATTTCAATAAGATTACATCATGGTCAGACAGAGATTCCGAAATCATATTCTGGATTGTAAGGCGTACCCAGGAGCAGATATAGACTCAGATGACAATATAGTAGTGATGAAAAATAGGCTGAAGTTCAAGACATTAGTCAGGAAGAATCAATACGCAAAGAAGTGGGATACGGAAGTACTAAGGAATGACGAGATACGTTTGAAGTTCTCTAACGCTATAGATACAGCAATGAGAAATAGCGCAATATGCAGTATAGTTGAAGAGGTATGGACATCTCTAAAAAGGTCCATCACAGAAGTTGGGAAGGAAAACATAGGTACAAAGTAAGTAGCTGCGAAGAAACCATGGGTAACAGAAGAAATACTTCAGTTGATTGATGAAAGGAGGAAGTACAAACATGTTCCGGAAAATCAGGAATACAGAAATCCAAGTCGCTGAGGAATGAAATAAATAGGAAGTGCAGGGAAGCTAAGACGAAATGGCTGCAGGAAAAATGTGAAGACATCGAAAAAGATACGATTGTCGGAAGGACAGGCTCAGCATACAGACATTAAAAGCAACGGTGGTAACATTAAGAGTGCAACGGGAATTCCACTGTTAAATGCAGAGGAGAGAGCAGATAGGTGGAAAGAATACATTGAAAGCCTCTATGAGGGTGAAGATTTGTCTGATGTGATAGAAGAAGAAACTGGAGTCGATTTAGAACAGATAGGGGATCCAGTATTAGAATCGGAATTTAAAAGAGCTTTGGAGGACTTACGGTCAAATAAGGCAGAAGGGATAGATAACATTCCATCAGAATTTCTAAAATCATTGAGGGGAAATGGCAACAAAACGACTATTCACGTTGGTGTGTAGAATATGAGTCTGGCGATATACCATCTGACTTTCGGAAAAGCATCATTCACACAATTCCGAAGACGGAAAGAGCTGACAAGTGGGAGAATTATCGCACAATCAGCTTAACAGCTCATGCATCGAAGCTGATTACAAGAATAATATACAGAAGAATGGAAAAGAAAATTGAGAATGCGCTAGGTGACGATCAGTTTGGCTTTAGGAAAAGTAAAGGGACGAGAGGGACAATTCTGACGTTACGGCTAATAATGGAAGCAAGGCTCAAGAAAAATCAAGACACTTTCATAGGATTTGTCGACCTGGAAAAAGCGTTCGACAATATAAAATGGTGCAAGCTGTTCGAGATTCGGGTCATATACAATATGTACAACAACCAAGAGGGAATAATAAGAGTGGACGATCAAGAACGAAGTGCTCGTATTAAGAAGGGTGTAAGACAAGGCTGTAGCCTTTCGCCCCTACTCTTCAATCTGTACATCGAGGAAGCAATGATGGAAATAAAAGGAAGGTTCAGAAGTGGAATTAAAATACAAGGTGAAAGGATATCAATGCTACGATTCGCTGATGACATTGCTATCCTGAGTGAAAGTGAAGAAGAATTAAATGATCTGCTGAACGGAATGAACAGTCTAGTGAGTACACAGTATGATTTGAGAGTAAATCGGAGAAAGAAGAAGGTAATGAGAAGTAGTAGAAATGAGAACAGCGACAAACTAAACATCAGGATTGATGGTCACGAAGTCAATGAAGTTAAGGAATTCTGCTACCTAGGCAGTAAAATAACCAATGACGGACGGAGCAAGGAGGACATCAAAAGCAGACTCGCTATGGCAAAAAAGGCATTTCTGGCCAAGAGAAGTCTACTAATATCAAATACCGGCCTTAATTTGAGGAAGAAATTTCTGAGGATGTACGTCTGGAGTACAGCATTGTATGGTAGTGAAACATGGACTGTGGGAAAAGCGTAACAGAAGAGAATCGAAGCATTTGAGATGTGGTGCTATAGGCGAATGTTGAAAATTAGGTGGACTGATAAGGTAAGGAATGAGGAGGTTCTACGCAGAATCGGAGAGGAAAGGAATATGTGGAAAACACTGATAAGGAGAAGGGACAGGATGACAGGATATCTGCTAAGACATGAGGGAATGAATTCCATGGTACTAGAGGGAGCAATAGAGGGCAAAAACTGTAGAGGAAGACAGAGATTGGAATACGTCAAGGAAATAATTGAGGACGTAGGTTGCAAGTGCTACTCGGAGATGAAGAGGTTAGCACAGGAAAGGAATTCGTGGCGGGCCGCATCAAACCAGTCAGTAGACTGATGACCAAAAAAAAAAAAAAATCACATCGGAAACAGTGGACCTAGGGATGTTTAGGAGCGTGGAAATTTCGCGTACAGATGTATGATACAAGTGACACCAATCATCTGACCACGTTCGAAGTCTGTGAGTTCCGCAGAGTGCCCCATCCTGCTCTCTCATAATGTCTAATGGCTACTGAGGTCGCTAATATAGGGTACCTGGCAGTAAGTAGCAGTACAATTCCCCTAATATGAAAAACGTATGTTTTTGGGGGTGCCATAATACTTTTGATCACATAGTGTACATTACCTGACTGGCCATGGCCCTTATGCCACGTGTCTACACAAAATCAGAAGATAGATGAAGAATAGCTGCGCCTGTGGCAGTATGGTCACACCGGAGCACTCATTGTGGGACTCCACGCTCTATGAAGATGCAGCGGTGGTGGATGTCAGGTATTATAAGGCTATTGGATCCAAAAGCTGCATTGAGGAGGGATTCGACATGGCGCATCTTGGACGATACTGCAGCCACAGTATCCAGGAAGGCCAAGGGTGATTTCACGAGGCATTCAACCATAAGTCATCATGTTGCCATCCAGGCCAGACAACATACTCTGTACATGGCGAGAAGATATCTGCGACCGCGCGGAGTGGCCGCGCAGTTTGAGGCGCCATCTCACGAATCGCACGGCCCCTTCCGCCGGAGGTTCGAGTCCTCCCTCTGGCATGGGTGTGTGTGTCGTACTTAGTTTAAGTAGTGTGTAAGTCTAGGGACCGATGATCTCAGCACTTTGTTAGGAATTCACACACTCCGGCCGGGTGGCCGAGCGGTTCTAGGCGCTACAGTCTGGAACCGCGCGACTGCTACGGTCGCAGGTTCGAATCCTACCTCGGGCAAGGATGTCTGTGATGTTCTTAGGTTAGTTAGGTTTAAGTAGTTCTAAGTTCTAGGGGACTGATGACCTTAGAAGTTAAGTCCCATAGTGCTCAGAGCCATTTGAAGTTAAGTCCCATAGGGCTCAGAGCCATTTGAATTCACACACGTTTGAACGTTTGATAACTGAGCTTGGCGACCACCAAGTGAAATACCGTCACAAGAATCTACACTGCGTTGGTGCAAGTGATCACGGAAGTGTGGACTTCAAGAAATAACAGTGATGGGGGAATTCCTTCCTACAGTGGAAGCTCGGTTGACGTGCTGCCCGACGCCCAATTAATCAAGACAATGGCTGTTGACCGGGGTAGGATGATGCCAGATCCAGTAGCGGAATCAACCATCTACAATTTAAATTCACCAAAATTAACGAACAAACAGAGAACAGGTTCCTTAGTGCTTGTAGCAGATTAGTCGTTGGATAACTGGTTAAGAGTTTCATAGTATTTCTGTAGTACAGAACTGAGAATGAGAAATAAAAAGTTATTAGATCCACAACTTTGCTTCAGCCGTTTTGAAATATACAGCAGTAGCGGCAAGTGGGGTTCGGGTGGTTGGTCATAGGTGTAATACAATAAGCTTAGGCATTTGTAAACATAATGGCATAAAAATATTAGTCTGTTTGTGATTGCATCCCATTTTCTTAATATTATTAGAACTGCAATTGCATTACCCACTTTTAATTTTGTGTTTGTGAACCTGTTCTCATGTGATCAGAAGTCTCTTCCTTCGTTCCACTATTTCTCACTAATTCCCATCGTGCCTTACTTCATCCTATCCTTTTCCTACTCAAATCCCGAATAATGGATCTGATAGCCCACACTCCGGACCGCTTTATTTGTTGTTCCTGATAATAAAATCTGAGTAGCCCATACTGCTTCTGGAATATCCCATAATGTTCGATCATCAAACCATACAGTAGAACTGCTTGTACTTGGGAAATGTAACGGCTGTAGTTTTCCCTTGCTTTCAACCGTTGACAGTTGCAAAATAGGAAGGCCATGTTAGCTGCCACCAGGTCAGATCAATCCGTTACTCAGACTGTTGCCCTGGAGAAACTGAAATGGCTACTGCCCCTTTTAAGGGCTCATTTGTTAGTCTGGCTTCTCTTGTTTTCGTCATTGCATAACATGGGAATTCACTGGAAATTACACACATTAAAAGCGAAGTGCTAATTTGTTAAGAATAAGCGGGAGTGGGGGTATAAAAACTCACTCAAGTGTGCCATTTATATCCCAAATTTCTACTTCTATGTTGTTACGTTGGAGAGAAGTAACTTTAAGCCTCTGCGAGTCTAGGGTTGTGAGGCGCGAGGTAATGCATGATGCTCTCCGTCAGGGTTGCGTTGCACCTCACTTTCGGAAAGAGTTTCCGAAGAATAAGTTAAAGCCTGATGTTCTCGAGCCGCAGCAAGTATCGCCTCAGGGTCTTCGCTGGACTCTTCAAACCAAATAGTCCTTAGCGTTTTAGCCGTTCTTGTGTATTCAGAAAGAACGTTTTGTAGGTATTTTTGTTCATAAGCAAAACAATCAACATGGAATGAGTGGGCGTCCATATCAAACAAGGAAACTTAATAAATAGGTTTTTCCTACCAAGGAATGTAAATAAAACATATCGAAAGAAACAAAGCAATGTCGTTAACTTTTTAATACACAAAGCGAACTGAACAAATCCATGTATCCTAGCAAAGCCAATACACTGTTAGTTTGTATTTGTATAGCATAGTGTGGCGCTTTCTTATGTTAGTGGTTAGTGTCATAACCTTAAGAAAATTCATCTGTCATTGAGATTTAAAAAAAGAAAAAAAAATTAAAACCATTGCCATCTATTGATTCTTTGCTGTACTATGAAACTAACAGTGCCATCCCATCAATTAGTTATTTGGTGTACTACACTGTGAGGATTGAACCTCTGAACTACTAAGCAGAGCAGACGATTTTAGATAAAACTTTAAATTACGACATCTCTTTTTCTGTTGTTCGATTTTGATAAAATGAAGCCTATGCGTTACCCAAGCTGCGCTCAATTCAGCTGTCAAAAATCCCATGAAATTCATCAAGTAGTTGTGCAGATTAGCGTGTTAAAAGAAACAGACAGACACGACGGTTTTACAGTTTTATTATTAGTATAGATAAGCGTTATGAGGTGTCAGTTAAACTTATTGCTTTTTGAGAATTCCTCTGCGGCAAGAGGAAGTTATTAAGGAGATGAAATGTAACCTAACACGAACACTTCTTCTGTCTGTCTTTAGTTTTATTTTGGGCAGATAATCAATATTTTACAGCATTGTTTAACACTCCTTTCTATGCTAGACATAGATTCACTACGTTGAAGCAGGTTTAAGTCACTTTTCCTTTTAGTACAGTCTTTGTAAATATCTCAACTACTCTCAAACTGCAATGGAATGTTGTGAACAAATGTCATTAATGAGTAAACGAACTTGGCTGTAGTTAGTATTCCTAGTTGTTTAGACACACGTGTGCCAGATGCATATGTCTGAACTCATCCATAATACTAACTACTTTCATTTGTGCTACGTGTAGATTTTGCGTAAGTGGTGAGTTACACTGTAGGACGCCAGTGAATTAAAATAAGACTTGTTAACTTACTGACTTATATTCAGAATTGCCAGTTATTTGTATGACGAAATTATTTGAACTGATATGTTTTTGCAGGTCTACTACGCAGTCCACTCATAATGATGTGACGACCATCTATGTTCGGCGTCAACGTGCAATAACCACTCACAGTCGCCAGATGGCAGTACTAGGTGTGGAGGATACGTAAAACGTGTCAGCGGGACGTGAAAAACAGTGCAGTCGTTGCCGTAATTCGGAAACGGAGCGATTTATCTGAACGTCCAACTGGCTTTCGGGCCAAGGGTGAAAGAATTACCAAAACGGCTAAGTCTTTTCGCATGCCGAAATGGTTAAAGAACGAGGGTAAGTCAATTATTATCCGCAAACTAGTCATAAAATTTTATTGTAATCAAATAGTAAACTAACAAGAACTTTATTTTTCGATATAGTCTCTTTGCGTTTCAACACACTTGCCCCATCGTTGTACAAGCTTCCTGATGCCCTCATAAAAGAAAGTTCTCGGTTGAACTGCGATTCAGGAATACACCGCTTCTTTCACTTCTTCGTCCGAGGCAAATCGACGGGCCCTTACTGCCTGTTTGAGTGGACCGAACAAGTGATAGAAGGGGCAAGATCGGGACTGTATGGAGGACGACCCAGTACTTCAAATTTGAGTTTCTGGAGCTTTTCAGCAGTGTGGGCAGCAGTATGCGGACGGGCATTGTCGTGCAACAACACAACACCTTTTCACAAACATCCTTGGCCTTTGCTTCGAATTGCAGGCTTCAGCCTGACAGTAAGCACCTCACTGTAACGTACACTGTTTATTGTTGTGTCCCTTTCCCCACAATGAATCAGTACAATTTATAATGTTATTATTACAGCCCACGCATTTGTAATAATTTTGTTTATAGTAATACCCATTATAATTGGTGGATTTGGTAATTGACTTGTACCATTAATAATTGGTGCACCAGATATAGCATCCCCACGAATAAATAATATAAGTTTTTGATTACTACCACCTTCATTAACCCTTCTTCTTACATCTTCTATAGTAGATAACGGTGCTGGTACAGGATGAACAGTTTACCCTCCTCTAGCAGGAGCTATTGCACACGGGGATGCATCTGTAGATCTAGCTACGACCGTGCGTAACGCTTGTGTGACCACTTCGGAATTTTTCAATCCATTCGTAGACACTCCGTTGTGGCAAAACACTGTTTCCGTACTGTAACGAAAGTCTTCGATGAATTTCGGCCCCTGATACGCCTTCCGACCACAGAAAATGGATCGCTCAGCGTTGCTCTTCTTTGATGCAAATAGACAGCTGAACAGCCATGATTAGCAGTACGGCAGCGATAACGAAACTAACCTAGCAGCTTGAAAACTGCAAAGATATAAAAACAAATAAACAAAGCATGTGTCATCAACGTGAAACGACAGTACTAGCAAAATAAAAAAAATATAACTAAACTGCGGATAATAATTGACTTACCTTCGTATACTGAGTATCCAATGTACTGGAAGGCACAGTGGGTCATTACAACTACGCATTTATCATTGGAAACCATGTCCCCCCCCCCTCCACGCATTGTACCCAGTTTGTCTTCTTCGGCACAATGGCATCCAGCAGCAGGAAAACGCAGCGTGTCACACAGCTAGCAGTGTACGTGCGTTGTTTGAAGAGCACCAGGACGAGTTTACCATACTCGGTTGGCCACCTTAACCTCGGTATTTAAACCCAATCAAGAATCTGTGTGACCATCTCGATCAGGCCGTTCGCGCAGCGGAGTCTAAAAACAACAAGCATAACGCAGCGGGCCACATCACTGGAGTCGCCATGGCGTCACATTCTTGTCGGCACCTTAAAGAACATCTTTGACCGTCTTCCCGCTCATCTTGCAACTGTTCACACTCCTAAGGGGGTAATTCAGACTTTTGTTAGGTGGTCATATTAATGCGACTGGACAGTGAATACGTTTTCTTTGCAGTTGAAGTTTTCATCAATACTAAAAGTGAAGAAATAAGTATTTTCTAAACTCTTCACCAATTTCTTTTCTGACAGACTGCATCTACAGGGATTGGTGTATTTTCGACAGTAAAAAACTGGATGAAATGTGATTTTTCAGTGTGTAAATGATACAGTTCATTGCGTTTCTTTTACACAGGCATTGAAAAAATTACGCACCCACACGTGGCGGCCGTGAAGCAGCGTTGGATGAACTTCCTACTGGCGTGGACCTGGGAAGACTGGCAGATGTCACTGTATCGGGGTACATGAGGCTCTGCAGTGAGCGACCTTTCTTAGCTGTACATTCCAAGTTAACTCGCAATGTCGTGTCGGACGACGGCACCTCAACTCTGGTAGCCGTAAGCGAAGGAGTGCAACGAACAGCAAAGCATTGTTCCCCAGGATCAAAGCCAGGACTGGTGAGTAGTGAGCGTCAAAAGACCTTCCGTATGCGGAAACATACCATTTATTCAATGCAGCTGGTGCCGATTAACTTCATGTTTTCCATGTTTTTACGGAAAATACCATCCTGCAACTTGTACTCGTAATGTTGAAAGCGACGATTAATAGTACGTCTTTCGAAAGCCGTCTGTGCCGGTCAAAACTTGGAGGTAACAAGTCGTTTCGGGCTCCTTCCAGGTATAAGGGATTTCTCAAATCACGGACAAGCATACATTTTCAGTATTACTTTATGCGTTTGGTCGTTTACTAGCCGATAGTTATGAATATTACATTATTTGTGATAATAAAAATTAGTAGACTGCCAAATAACATTGTAAATTTAATAAAAGTTCATTTGATTACACGTATTTTCCCCATTATATCAATTGTAATATAAATAACAAAGAAAATGATTGTGTTGAAAATTTAAAAAAAAACTGACGAACGGAACTCGATCCAGCGATCCAGCGGCTAAAACGCCCAACACTTTTTTTTAAACAAAAAAACATTTTGTTCTATACTGTTCGTTGAATTTGTTCACGGCGGACGTCCGATGACACCCGTGCAGTTTGTTCGTTCATCCATTCGCCCATTTTTTTTTATTATGAAGGGCAACTAACGCTCTGACCGAACACGTTTTTTTTGTATTTTGTTCGTTATTGATCGTTGTGTTTGGTCGTTGCGGACGCCGCAAGACATCCTGTTCAAGTTCGGTGGTTGATCCTTCCACTCAGTTTTTTTATTACAGAGGCCAACCGGCTACCTGAGCGAACACGCTGAGCTACCGTGCCGGCTTAATAAAAGTTCATATATACTCCACGATCGAAATTATCTTACGATTTCCTCAATAACGCTTGAGAAGCAAGCGCTCCTACTTACACATTTTGTTGTCCTCATGGAGTACTATGAGTGTACGAAGTTTGCAGTAAATCCGCGTTCCAAACGTCGTGGCCTCCCCTTCTTAGTCCGACTCTAAGCGCATTTAGGCTGCTGCTGAACCATCAGGATAGCGGCAGTGTCAAGAAGGCACTTGCTTATACTGGGCGTACTGGTAAGTTTTACACATGATAGGAAAACTTGGTTTCTGTTAATGTTACGTAGGCGGCTAGCCAAACACCGCCGAAAGGTCTCCAACACTTGCCATTGCCTCAGAGACTGTGATGTGGTTGCTGAACTGCTGGCATGGCGGTACTCTGAGCCACTGCATAACAGCTAGTGACTCGATTTGGGCATTGGGTCCCGTCTGGGACCGTGTTATTACTCTTTGCTCCAATTGACAGTGATACTTTTATAATCTGCAATGCTAATTCCACTCCGTGATACAGATAAAACGATAGATCATCAAGATAGAACAAGAACGGTAATGGGCTCTTAATCGAACACTGTGTAACACCTATTGTGATTTCTCCCCATGACAATGAGGTGATATTACCATCTGACTTGCAGCATTTTGATTCATAAGTAGGAACTATTCTATGTATGTTCTGAATTATGTCTCCCATACATGAAAAATCTAGTAAAAGTTGTGACTGACACCATCAAAGTCACAAAATATACCAACTGATAGTATTTAATCACTAAATAATTTAATTCTCTAAGTGAAAGTATAAATATCTGTCCCAGTAGAGCAACCCAGCTGTGGCCGAGCAGTTCTAGGCGTTTCAGTCCGGAATGGCGCTGCTGCTACGCTCGCAGATTCCTGCCTCGGGCATGGATGTGTGTGATCTCCTTAAGTTTTAAGTAGTTCTAGGGGACTGATGACCTCAGATGTCCCACAGTGCTTAGAGCCATTTGAACCATTTGAAGAGCAACCCATTTGCAAATCGTAACTGTGATGACAATATTACACAGCCTTCCTACAGCCCTCGAATACAGTACGTCATCTTCTCAAATATATTGCAAAATGACATGAAGAGTGAAAATGTTCAGAAGATATTTATTAGCATTTACTGACTTCTCACTGAGAAAATTAACTGAGGCATATTTAAATCTGTCTTGGAAAATATCATAATGTGATTATATATTATACTTGTGTGGGAACTTAAAGTATCATTACAGGACCAGGACTTCTAAGTCTTGTTAGAGGTATTATCACCTCCAAATAACATTTTTGCTTTTATGAGTCACGACGATTTTCACTATTTTGGGAGAAGATACACAAATAGTTTTCACGTCACTAAATTCTTTCGTATTCTTCCATCAGTGTACTGTTTTACTGTTTTACCATGTTTTTTGACTTCTTGAGCCAATCATTTTGTGGTAGAAGCTCAGTCCTTGGCAGTGTGTGTTGCCAAATATATAATAAGTAAAAGTGGTTCTACCCTGAACAAATACAATTTTTCTTGTTTTGATTTCCATTCCATGTTTCGGAGAAGTTTCTCAATCTTCAGTGGTTTTTTTCTTTATTTGCTGTTGAATAATATACAAAGAGTTTTGCATCATGGTATTTATCAGTTTTTTGTGACTATAGTGTTTATATTACCGTAAGTAATGACAGAAGTATTAATATGAACAATAAATATAAACATTATTATTACATATTATGGTTCACAAGACTGTTTGGTAAGTGCAGTACAGCTATTATTATTACCTCCGAGCATGTCATCCACACTTAATAAGCATTTATCATTGTTTTGTTTCATTTCTCACAACTTTTTAAGCCCTAATATTATATTATCGGTTGTTTTCTTCTTTCTATAGCGTCACTGTCGTTGTACATTGACTTGTAAACAAAGATTCGCTATTTTACTAGCATTTTCTAGTTTACAGTACTATTTTTAGAAAAACGTATTGAAACGTACGCTGATTGTGATGAGGCGTATGAAATGATGATTAGGATGGGGCAGCAGACTATGTATGTAGACGTGTGTACTTACTGTTCATAGATCTCGCGTTCTCGTGCTTCTGCAGAGTATGTGACTGGAGCTTCCTAACATACACTGTTTCACCGTTTGTACGATGTTCACTTGTACTGCCATCTTGTTCTGTGCATTCTGGGCGGAAATTTTGAATTTAACAGAGACGTTACATTATATATATATATATATATATATATATATATATATATATATATGTGTGTGTGTGTGTGTGTGTGTGTGTGTGTGTACAGGTATTATGTGGATCTCGGTTTCCTTATAATCCCTTTAGAGCTGAGAGCAGGGTTCCATTGCAAGGAGCTGCATATTCGTTCAACACTTCCTTTCACTATGGCTTTTTGTATATCGATGGTGTTGAACTGCAAACTAGTAAGTAACAAAATTCCGTTTTACAGGAGAGTGAAAAAATATTATTATTTCGATATGAAACAAATCTAAAATTATTACCATTATAATGCAGTTCATTAACAAAACATTAGATGAAAAATGTGTAAATGAATTTCAAGCCGTACATTAAATAGAAATTGAAATATGATGCTGTTGTATGAACAGTCATGAGGTCGCAGTTCAACACATCGATATGGTTATTTTCTTCTATCACAAGTGTTTGTGGAAGGCTATGTTGTATTTAAGTATTTTTAAGTGTTAAGAGCCTCTCTGTGTACAGTGTATGTGATCTTGAAACTTCTACTTTTTTGTCAATACAAATTGAGTTGTATTCTTGTCACATGAGTTGATGGATCCCAGACGTGTTAGTATAAGCTGGACTCAGTTTCTTTTGGGTAGAGTCGTCTGTAGGTGAGTTGTAACATTTATTTGTTGTTTTGGATGCTTCCTTTTCACATACGTCCTGTATGTTTGTGTTCTGTGTGTTTATGTTCTGCGTGCCTGTGGTTAAGTATTGGTTTTGGTCTGTTTGCCGCTTTGTGTTCGACGCACTTTTATTTTTTAATTTTTTTTATTTTTGGTTTTTTGTGTGTATCATGTTTGTTTTGTATCCATTTTCAACTGCTATTTCTTTGTTTATTTCTAGGTTATTTTTGTAATTGTCTTTCTTTGAGGGCAGTTTTATTCATTCTGTTTTGTCATGTGTCAGAGTACAATTTCTTGTGGGTAATGGGGTAGTTTGATTGTTGGTATATTGTTGTGCTAGTGCTTTTGTAGTTCTGAATCTGGAAAATTGATGTTGGTTGTTGTGTCTGTGTACTGCAATGTCCAAGAAATATTCCAAGGTGAGTTTCATCTGTAGGTGAACTGTGTTTACATAATTGTGGAGTCGTTACACGTGGTCTGGTGCTTCACCTAGATGGCAGATCAGTTTCATGACAATACTAGTATATTATTCTGTACTATTTCAGCCTCGCTATGGTTTCAAATATTTTCTTTTCAATTTTGGTTTGGGGAGATATTGGCTAGGATTCCGCTAAGTGGTGGGCCTATGCTGAGTCCTTTATGTTGTGAGTAGAAGTGGTTGTCAAATGTGAAACAGTTTTTCTCGGTCATTCATTTTAGTATGTTGTTGTGGGATTTGGGAATGCCTGCCTCTTTGTCGTTCTTATTTCGGACAAGGGCAACTCCCTGGTAGTAATAAAACGTAGAGTACAGAAACAATCCACTTAAATTTGTAGGAGAGCACAACATAATGGCCATTGAGCAACACAAATATACCAGAAAGACACACAGACACTTCTAAAACATATCTCACATATATTCACATAACAGAAAGTACAACAGCTGAAACAAAAAGAAGCCCAAGGCATCCGCACTGAACAGCCTACTAAAGATCCACAAGCAGGATACACCGGTATGGCCACTCATAAATTACAGAACTGCACCAACATATCATCTAGCCAGAAAAGTACACACACACACGCACTCTCTCTCTCTCTCTCTCTCTCTCTCTCTCTCTCTCTCTTACAGAAGCACTATACAGAGTAAATCACCCAATTTGCACTGCATATATTGCAGAAATGGAAAGTACTGATGTGCAGTTTTCGCAGAATGGATCGGTAGTCAGAGGTTCATATTGTTAGCCAATACACAGATCGTAATAACACTTAGGAACTATATTTTTTGCGCAAACATATACTTTCTAAAGGGAACAATGCCAGTTGACATTAACAAACTAAAAATAGGGTAAATTAGAAGGTTAGTGGTATTTGTTGCAGGAGTCTAGTGTGAGTCATTTACGAGATGTCATACTGTGCAAAATTCCCACTCTGGGACTTGTTTGGGCCCTTGAACCTGTGTAGTTGCTAGGTACGATTTCTTATGTTTGCTTATAGTGTGCTTGTTTATTCCAGTGTGCTTGTGCATTGTGACTTGCTAGTCAGTTAGTTTGTGAGAGTCCAAGCAGTAGGTCGTGAGTGGACGACGAGATTTACCAATGCAGGAAAAGCCGACATGCTCGTAGTGTATGAAGAGTGGAGGAACAGTATAGTCTGTTCTTGCATGGCGTATACAGCAAAACATCCTAATTGGTGTCAACCATCTCGGCAATTATTTATCAATCTCTCCAACCAGTTACGTTAAAGTGGTAATGTAACACCTAGACAACGTAACAGAAGGAAACAAGTGATGACAGAAGAAGGTGGAATGGCATGAGACAGGCAGATCTATGTATTCTCCATCGTCATAGATTCCATCCTTATCACATCTCTCTCCATCACGAGTTGCATGGAAACGATTATATTAATTGTGTTAACTTCTGTATATTACCTCACGATAATTCAGATGTATCTTGTATCTTGTTTAGTGATGAAGCCACATTTACCAATCGTGGCCAGGTCAACCAACAAAACATGCATTATTGTTCAGGTGACAATCCCCATTGCCTTTGTCAGATGGAACATTAGCGTCCATGGAATATAAATGTGTGGGTTGGGATAGTGAAACATCAGCTCATATGCCTATTCTTCACAGAAAGAACACTGAATGTGCACAAGTATCAGTCTCCTACAGACTGACTGCCACAGATGCTAGAAGACGTTCCTCTTTAGAGTAGGAGGAACCTGTGGTATCAACATGATAGCTGTCCAGCTCATAGTGCACAAAGTACTACAGCATGTCGCCACTAATTGTTTCCAAATCGCTGGATTGGACGCAAGGGACCTCTGCCTTGGCTTGCTCATTCCCAGGATTTGAAACCTGTAGAGTTTTTTTTCTGTGGGGAAAGCTAAAAGCTGCTGCCTACAAGCACATTACTGCAGCCTGCTTGGACAACTCCTCTGAAATGATAGCAAGTGTGCAGGAGTCGTTTCATACCAGAATCGAAGCGCGTATTGCTGCTGGTGGTGATCACTCTGAACACAACCTGTGACGATCAGTTGTTTCGTTAATGGTCGGAGTGCGTATAACTAGTGTACGCAGTTGCGTTATTGTTTAGTTGTGGATACCACTAGTGTTGCACTAGTGTCGGTGTTGGACTTTTTAAAAATATTTACTATAAATACTTGCACTAGAACCTTGCAATAAACACTACTCACATTGTAATTTAGTCTACTTTTAGTCTGTTAACGTCAAGAGGCTGTGTTACATTTAAATGTGTGTGTTTGCAGCAAGTATTACTACAATCTATTCATCTGCTAACAGTACGAACTGCTGACTACCAAGCCATTATGTGAAAACCGCATATCGTTCTCACTTTCCATTTCCGCAATATTTGCTGTTCACGTATTAGGTGATTCACCCTGTATATATACAAAAAACATTAGTATATGCAAGACTGAATAGCTTACAAAAAAGGTGAAACACACAAGCATAGCTAGACCAGCCTAACTCACATCACCCCTGACATCATTTTTCATGTATACTAACATTCCCACTACAGAAATCATCAACACCATCAATTAGAAGAACAAAAAGATATTCCCGAACCCTACATAAAAGAGATAACAAACATTCTAAAATTAATTGCAGAATAAAACTACTTCACATCAGACAACCTCTTCTACTTACGACAGTAAGTACTCCCTATAGATCACCATCAATAGAATCCTAGTTAACATCTCCCTAAATCACACTCAAAACAACAGTATGTGAAACCATACTCAATCAACATAAAACATATACTAGTATTGTTTTGTAAATGAGAATATATGCCTTTTAGATGAGACACTTTACTGCATACAACAACTCCACAATGATACAAACACAGTTCGGCCACTGATAAAATTCACCTTTAAGACAGAAAAGGACAAAAAAACTAAATTTCTTAGACATCACTATATACAGACACAATAACCAACATCAATTTTCTACGCACAGAAAACCCACAAGCGCCAGCACAGCAATACATCAACAATCAAACCATACCCACAAGGAAGTTGGGTTCCAACACATGCTACACAGACTGAATAAAACTCCCAACAAAGAAAAACAGTTACAAAAATGAGCTACAAATAATCAAGCAAATACCAGTTTGGTGCAAAAGAAACATGATAGACAAACTAAACCAAAAAACTAAAACAAACATGAAAACTGCCCCCAACGGAAAGTGGCAAACAGATCAACACCAATACATAACTACAGGCACACAGAACGAAAACACACAGAAAACAAACATACAGAACATTTGTGAAAAGAAAGCCTCCACAACAACAAATAAATGACACACTCTCACCTACAGCAACAAATCAAGTCACAAAATATGCAATATGTTTAAAAAATAAGGACTGAAAATTGCCTGAAGAAGAGACAATTCTACCCAAAACAAACTGGGGCCAACTAATACTAATACAGAAAATCATAGAATTTCTGTGACCTTTTAACTCATGTGTTAAGAGCGCAACTCAATTCATGTTGAACAAACAAGTAAAAATTTCAACATCAGATGCACTGAACACAGAAGGGCTCTTAAGAGTAACAGCAGTGACCCCACATTTGCAGTTCATCTCATGGACTAGAAACATAGACCAACAGATACAAACACAAATTTAAAAATGCTTAAATGCAGCCATAGCCGTCCACAGAAGCTTATAATAAAAGAAAATTACCATACACAAAGAGCCACAGTGGAAGGAAAAGCAGTGGCGAATGAATACACAGCACTATGCAATGGAAACCTGTTCTCAAACTGTAAAGGAATTATCAGAAAACCAACTCTCTCTCTCTCTCTCTCTCCCTCTCTCTCTCTCTCACACACACACACAGCCTAAAGTCACTGTTAAAATCATAATTCCTACCCATAACACACAGAACAAAACGGCGGTGCAAGTGTACATCACACAAACAGTGGAACAGTGTGTGTTAGGGAGTTCCAATTGAACACCCTGTAGAAGCATTAAGTACACACATTCGTAGTCCGCTGCCCCTCCCCAATCAACATATAATGAAGCCTACTCGGAATCATTGCACGTTTCAACATATTTTTCGAAAAATAGTGCTGTAACCTAAAAAAAATGCTAGTCGGAAAGTAAAATAGAGCATCTTTGTTTACAAGTCAACGTAATATAACGACAGTGGTGCTACGGAAAGAGAAAAAAATTACAATCTGATATTAGGCTTTAAAAACTTGTGAGAAATTACGTTACAAAACAATGATAAACGGTTATTAATTGCAGATGACATACGGGAAGGTAATAATTGCATCTACGGAGCAAAAACCAATAAGACTTCTGAACCACAGTATGTATGAATAAGGTTTATATTTATTCTTCATGTTAATATTTTTGTCAGTTCTTATGGTAATGTAAATGTAAATACTATAATGTCAAAAACTAATAAATATCATAATGCATAAACTCTTTATATATTGGAATTAGATTTTCACTCTGCAGCGGAGTGTCCGCTGATATGAAACTTCCTGGCAAATTAAAACTGTGTGCCGGCACACAGTTTTAATCTGCCAGGAAGTTTCTTTGTATATTTTTCAACGGATGATAAATAAAATCTATCGAAGAGGAAGAAACTTCTCCAAAACGTATATGGGTAGAAAAACAAGAAAATTGTATTTACTCAAGGCAGAACCATTCTTCCTTACAACATATTAGTAAGCCAACATTACCCGTCACTTCCATACAAATATTGTTAAACATCTCTGCTAACCATTTCTTTTATATTGCTGCCATTTTCATTAATAGAAATAGTCTAATCAAAACGCTCTACTTCCCCTCTCTCTTCCTATTGATTTTATTTTATTGTCTGAAAAGTCAAAGTCCTATTAGACGTGGCACCTCTGTTTGCTAAATTTCGTACACTGTGTATTATCATATAATCTACAAATTTAATCTTTTCTTCCTACTATACGCCATATGCACAGCAGGTAAAATTTCGTAACCTGCTAGCCTTTCTAGCGTTTCAGTTTTAATGTGCATAACAATAATAATTTCGTGTAGCTCAGCAATCTGATGTAAGTCTCTCATTTGGACGCCACTTCGGCGAGTTGAGTGTCCCTAACCTACCACAGTTATACAAACCGGGGACATACAGTTTAACGTGGAATCCGAACTGCTCGTCGTTTCTGGCGAATCTCCACAGTACTGAGAGACGAATGTAAGAGCAGACTGAGGAATCTGTTATCTGACTGGGGCTCAACCCCGCAACCAACCGGTTTCCAGGCACGCCATTTATCGTTAGAGCACATGGCCCGACAATGACCAACAGAGAATGTGAAGTTCATTGCGTAGCGAGCTGTCCTGCGGAACATAATCGTATCAGATGTGTAAGTTTTACCCTTGCTTATTACGAAGTGACGGTTTTGAAATGAAATTATGTGCTCGTAATGCCCACACGTCCGCCCCGATAGCTGCCGGCACGGTAGCTCAGCGTGTTCGGTCACAGAGCTGCTTGCCCTCTGTAATAAAAAACTGAGTAAAGGAATCAACGATCAACTTGAATGGATGTGACGTCCGACCAGACCAAACGCAACGAATAATACCGAAAAAAAGACAGCTGAATGGACAGCGCAGCCGTCTGTCACGCCAAGGGGCCCTGGTTCGATTCCCGGCTGGGTCGGAGATTTTTCTCCGCTCAGGGACTGGGTGTCGTGTGGTCCTCATTACCATTTCGTCATCACCAGTGGAAGGCAACGGGAAACCACCAATGGAATCACTTCCCTAGACGCTCATGCGGTGGACCTCTCTGATGAGGCTTCCCCCATGACAAGACCTGCCGTAAGGCAGAACACAAAATTTTTAAAGCCTACGCATTTTTTTATTGAGTAAAACTCTGGCTCTCTTTGCGATCAGTGCTAAAATATGTAAAACAGCGCTACTTAACACTGGCGGCTCAGTAGACTAACACGAATCTTTGAAACATTTCTTATTTAAAGTCGTCGAAAACCTTGTTACTCACACAAAGAGAATATATGAATCACAACAGAGATAATATTGTTTTCGTGTCGGTCTGTCTGCGCTGTGTGCAGACACGCGCTTCTCGACACCGATGCGTCACTCTGGCCAGGCATACATCCATTTTGAATGAATCTGCTCTCTGTTCTCTCCCACACAGTCTCTACACGTAGCTAGATTGCTATACATTTACATGAGCTTTCATGATCTCCTCCATTATTTTATACGGAAAATTTATATGTGTGGTTCCGTACCTGATGTATTTTTCCCTAGAGTACGTAGCCATGACAGTTTGAGTGATTCGCACGATGTTCAGTGCCTAAGAAAACTGGTAGCGAAAAAGAAATAAGAGAAAATGAAAAACCTACAGCTGTAGAAGTTATTTTCACCGTAAATAGCCACCAATCTTCATTTACGCAAGTAAAATAGCATAATTACAGATAATTATACACTACTGGCCATTAAAATTGCTACACCAAGAAGAAATGCAGATGATAAAAGGGTATTCATTGGACAAATATATTATACTAGAACTGACATGTGATTACATTTTCACGCAATTTGGGTGCATAGATCCTGAGAAATCAGTACCCAGAACAACCACCTCTGGCCGTAATAACGGCCTTGATACGCCTGAGCATTGAGTCAAAAGAGCTTGGATGGCGTGTACAGGTACAGCTGCCCATGCAGCTTCAACACGATACCACAATTCGTCAAGAGTAGTGACTGGCGTATTGTGACGAGCCAGTTGCTCGGCCTCCATTGACCCGACGTTTTCAGTTGGTGAGAGATCTGGAGAATGCGCTGACCAGGGCAGCAGTCGAACATTTTCTGTATCCAGGAAGGCCCGTACAGGACCTGCAACATGCGGTCGTGCATTATCCTGCTGAAATGTAGGGTTTCGCAGGGATCGAATGAAGGGTAGAACCATCTAAGGAGTACAGAATATGTACCTAGATTAAATGGAAGGAAGACGAAAGTAATGATAAGTAGCAGAAATGAGAACAACGAAAACTTTAACATGAGGATTGAGGGTCACTAAGTAGATGAAGTTACGGAATTCCACTCCCTAGGTAGCAAAATAACCAATGACGGAAGGAGGAAGGAGGATATCAAAAGCAATTGCAATCTGCTAGTGTTAAACATATGCCTTAATTTGAGGAAGAATGTACGTTTGGAGTACAGCATTTTGTGGTAATGAAACATGGACCATGGGAAAACTGGAATAGGAGAGAATCGAAGCATTTGAGATGTGGTGCTACAGACAAGTGTTGAAAATCAGAATGACTTCCACGGTACTAGAGGGAGCTGTAAAGGGCAAAAACTGTAGAGGAAGACAGATTGGAATGCATCGAGCAAATTATTGAGACGTAGGTTGCAAGTGCTACTCTGAGATGAAGAGGTTGGCACAAGATAAGAATTCGCGGTGGGCCACATTAAGCCAGTCAGAAGACTGAAGACTAAAAAAAAAAAAAAATATTTACAGGCAAACCACGTCCACTTTCGAAAGGATGATCTTCTTTGGGAAATACAAATTTGGGATGGAAGGATAGGCCCATTATTAAGTGCCCCCCTCCAAAAATCACTTTTGAAGCCAGATGCAGATCTATTGCTATTTCCAAGCCGTCATTCTTACTTTCCGAAAGTAGGAAACAGAAATGCTCATGCTGATGCTTGAAAATGAACAGCCAGGCAGCTGAATTAGAATATAGTCTGTCTACTCAAAAAGACTGTTATTATGCTTTCAGCTCCAGTTCTGTAGCAATAAAACGTACTGGAAATTACAGGATGGAATGTAACAATATATGAGAAGGAAAGTTGCTACACACCATATAGCTGAGACGCTGAGTCGCAAACAGGCACAATAAAAAGACTCTCACAATTAAAACTTTCGGCCATTAAGGTCTTCGTCAACAATAGACACACACATATGTGCACATACACACACACACTCAGGCAAATGCAACTCACACACACGACCGCAGTCTCAAGTAACTGAAACCATATACTGTATTTCAAGAAATTTTCCTTGTTTGTTGTTGGTGCAGGCTGATAAATCAACCATTAATTTGCAGTTGCAGTGTTTACTGTCTACATACCTTTCAACATCGCGACTTTTATTTTGCACTGGTTTATAGTAGATGATAAAAAATGAGAAAAAGAAACATTCGTACCAAAAATATTTACACATTATGCTTTATTTTAGTTTCATTTTACTCTTATTTACATATTTTGCCTCATAGTCTTTAACAGCTTTGAACGATAGTTTTTCATGTCAGGGAACTTAAAGTATCTCTTTTATATTATCTTTCTCAAATATGTGTAAGACAGATTTCTGAAAACTGTAACGTCTATAGAAGCCAATGATGTCGTTTATGAACTTCCTTGAAATCCGTGCGATTTTTCCAGAGCCTGTAATTATGGTCCTTTTGCATCAACAAATGTCCAATAAAGGTTCCATGCCTGTGTGCGTGGCTAGCCTTTTCCTAGAAAAAAAACATTTTTAGTTGGTCCATTCTCATTTATCTAGAAAGTGACTGAAATCTACCAGAAGTTAAATAACACCACTAACAATCATGATTTGCATTTAATTTTTAAAAAGCAATGTATTTCAAGGCCTGTAAGTATTACTTATTTACATTTCCTTTGAATTTTTGGCCAGTGCAACCCAAATGAGATGCCAAATGTAGGCAAACATTCGTTTTTTCGCAATCATTTCGTTAATTCTTATTACTTTGCTGGGTTTCACACAAGCACCAGTCAATTGTTGTTGCCAACGTTGTCATGAGACGGACACAATTTGTACTTGAACACTTCTGTGCCTTACTTTTACACGCTGTAGACGGCGGTATTGTAGTTAACATCAGTTTATTTCCGTTTGCAGGGAAAGACAGAGCCTTTTTCATCTGTCCATTATCTAATAAATGTTTTCTAAATTTACCTAGCAGTTTCAGTTTTTATGATGAAAAGTGCGTAAAGTGTTTACATATGGCACGAACATTGGGCTACGCTGTAGCATTCACATTCGTTGGCTCTCATCCTGAGATAGACCTCTGGCTACGTTGGAAAACGTAATTTCGAGGGAGGGTTTGTCCAACATCAAACTTCACACTCTAGCGAAACGTAACAGTGTTTCAAGGTAAAATCAAGTGTAAAATTTTTCTCAGAACACATTATCTTATTTGTTCATTTCTTCTATCATACGTAGGTTACACTTTCATAGCGAGAGACACGAAGTTCTTAGAAGGAAGTGCGAACGTCGGTCAACAGATGGCACACGGCATTGAATGTTGTAATGCTTAAGTACTACTTTCGGTTGCTACTTGTGGTCTAGCTGTGACTGAAAGCGCAGCCAGTTGCTGTAAAGTTAGTATTGTGAAAACTGCACCTGCCCCATCGCCAGCCCCTCGTGTAACAGGTGTTTCAACAATGAAGAAGACATAGAATGAATACTATTTGATCCAAACATTACATGTAAGCAAACTTTAAAACTTAATTTAGGACAATATAAATCTACTCATTGTTTTTCTCGCTTTTGACAGTGTGGCCATGACAAGAAAAGGGAATATTCTCCTCATAATATGTCGAGCCATAGCAGTGATATTGTTGTTGATAACCCGTAATTCGGTGCATGATAACATTTGAAGATATTGGGCTGAAACACAATTAGATTGCAGACAAAAGCAAATTCCACGAAATTTGTAAAGCAGACTTGCCATAACTTTGCGGCAACAAGTGGGACATGTGAATGGTGGTGTTATAGGACTTCTGAGGAAGAGAGACTTCATCATTTACAATTATTAATGTCTTTCCCCGTCTTATGCTTACTGCAATTTGAAAGACATTTTTCATCATATGCGTTTTGCTTGCAGTTACAAAACACCTTCTGCGTTCAGTGGCTTTTTCCCTCTTGTTTATATGTTTTAGAGTCCACTGTTTTCTGCTTCGTTGTTACCTGAGTTTAGAGACGAAAGAAAAAAATATGCTTAAAGATGCACCTTTTGCGGTTTCTCCGCTTTTACAAACTTGCTTTACCTTTTCTGGTATTTGCAGTTTTTTGCGCTTCACTTATCTAAACTTCATAAAAGCTGTTTTCATAGAAATCGAATTGTAGTTTCACCTGTTCCACACCCGGCACTAGTGCAAACATGTTTCTTTCCGACTCTGACCTTCGCTAATAAGGAACGAAATAAGTGTATAAAACATATACCCAAGAGGAAGAATTTTTTGTCTGTAATGAGATTTTAAAATGAGATGAAGGAATGCACAATAGAGTGTGTACAGTGTTGGTCGTTGCTAGACATGAGGATAAGTTTTCTGCAGGATTTGTAAATATTTCGAGCTCTACACATGTAAGTGTGTTATAATCTATTAAGACTAGTTAGAATATTTTGTTAATCCCTCAGTTAGTGAATTTTGTGTATTTCTAAAAGTAGTTATATAAAGCCGTACTTCGTCGTTAGTGGAACATCTTGTACCTTGAAATGGAAGAAGATTTATCGTGAAATTCGAACCACGCATTGTTTCTGGCGATTCGTCAGTTCGTTGACAGAAGAAGTCTACGTTAAAATGAAGACTCAAATATCCGTGGGCAGACTGAAATTCGACCCCACGACCTCTGGCTTTATACGCACACGCTTTACCACTATACCACAAGGCCTGACATTAATATACGTAGCACATCTATAGGTTTCGATAAGTGTGTTTGCGAGTATCACAATATGGCATATATGGCTGTACCTGTGATTGTATTGACAACCTAAAATTATTTACACCGCCAAGGGGCCGAATTTGACACAAATTTCAACTTGATATTCGATCCGTTCTTGAGAAAACGAGATGTCAACACACAGAAATCCAGGGAGACGGACGACAAAAAATAAAAATAAAATAAAATAAATGTCACGTAATTACATACTAAAAATGCCCACATTTTTTCTTTTACTTGCACTGTGAAATCGAACTTTTTGTCAAATGTCATTATTCTAGGTCAAAGGGAAGCACCCTTTAAGTTTTGATGAGTCAATTTGCGAGGGTCGAAATATGTGACACAAAATGGCCGTCTTGTTATGTTCTTGGATTAGAAACTCACATTTTTCGCATCGAAAAGACACCGTAGACGGAGTGTGACATAAATATCAGTTTGTTACTTCTACCCGTCTCTGAGATAAAGGAGTCTCAACAGTCCGAAAGGCAGACAGACAGATGCATACAGACAGACAAAGCGAACAACAAAATGATCCTATAAGAATTCTGTTTCTACCGAGGTACGGATCAATGAAAATCAGGGAGCTTCTCGTTGAATGTGACTAGATAGTCTAGAACCCCACTTACTAGAGTCTAACGCGTTCCTTTTTTCTTTGTCATTAATTCAGTTCCCCACTAAGGGGCGGGCAGGCAGTGGATTAACCTCTCTTTAGCGAGAGGTTACAAATGCTCAAAAGACATTTTAAATTTTTAAATTTATCAAAAACAATGACAATATATTATGTATTTTAAAAATCACGTTGGACGACAACAGTTTGTACATACAAATTTTTATATATATTTTTTATTTTATATCGCTAGTGTTCTGACTGGTTTGATGAGGCCCACCAGATGCCTCAGAAAAGCACTTGTTCACTATGTCCTCAGTTTTTGCTTAGATTCATTACAACCTCCTACACATTTTTTACCCTCGGTAACTCCCTCTAACACGATGAAAGTTAGTCTCTGATGATAAAATTTGCTCGGGCCTCTAGCCGCGTCCTACTGGCAGCCTAAACAAATTTTATCAGTATATATCGCCGCGAAACTATGCATTCGCATAGTACCTGATGTCTTAACACGTGTCCTATCATCCTGTCCGTTCTTTTTGTTGGTGTTTTCCATATGTTACTTTCTTCGTCGATTCTGAGGAGAACTTCCTCATTCCTTGCCTCATCAGTCCACCTATGTTTCAACTTTCTACTGTAGCACCGCTTCGCAAATGGTTCGATTCTCTGCTGTTCCGGTTTTTATATTACAGTTAGAATATTAGGATTGTGCGAAGGTGCCAATCGTGTTTGTTGCATGCTGGTAATCCGATTACAATGGGTTTATTTATCGGTTTTCATTTTTATTTATAGTTCACTATTGCCTTTAGGGTTTACATATTGTCATTTTGTCATTTGAAGATGGTGGGCGCTAGAAAAAGGAGCACCAAGTGGAGAAATCTGACCGTTGCCGACATATTCTTCTGTTATAGTTCAGTAGAGAGGTGACAGCAGCGGAGGCAGACAGAAACATTTGCACCCTGTATGAGGATAATGTCACTGGATAGAATACAGCGAGAAAATGGTTATTTCATTTTAAGGAGGATAGATTTGCCATTAGAGACTCTCCACGTTCAGTAAGACTATCAGGGTTTGATGAAATTCGTTTAAACGCATTAATCCACAACGGTGCACGTCATCCTATTCAAGAACCGGTAACTGTGATCTACTGTTATCGTTCCACAGTCGTGCGAAATTTGCGCGTGCACTGGGGAAGGTTCAAATACTGGGAGTATGGGTACCGCATTCTCTAAGCCAAAATCACAAAAATCAGCTGGTGCCGTATGTGCATCTCTTGCTTGCTCATCACCAACTGGTTCGTGAACAAGAACAACCATTCCCAACCCATATCGTTGTTGCTGTTGTGGTCTTCATTTCAAAGACTGGTTTGATGCAGCTCTCCATGCTACTCTATCCTGTGCGAGTCTCCTCATCTCCAAGTAACTACTGCAACCAACATCATTCTTAATCTGCTTGCTGTATTCATCTTTTGGCCTACCTCTCCGATTCCCCCCCCCCCCCCCCCCCCACGCTCCCCTCGAGTACCAAACTGGTGATCCCTTGCTGCCTCAGAATGTGTCCTACCAACTGATTCCTTATTCTAATCAGGTCGCGCCACAAATTCCTGTTCTCCCCAATTCTATTCAAAACCTCCTCGCTTGTTACATGATCCACCCATGTAATCTTGAGCGTTCGTCTCCAGCACCACATTTCAAAAGCTTCTATTCTCTTCTGGTCTACACTGTTTATCGTCCATGTGTCGCTTGTATACATGGCTACACTTCACAAAAATACTATCAGAAAGGACTTCATCACACTTAAATCTATACTCGATGTTAAAAAATTTCTTTTCTTCAGAAACTCTTTTCTTGCCATTACCAGTCTACATTTTATAGCTTCCTACTTCGACCATCGTCAGTTATTTTGCTTCCCAAATAGAAAAACTCTCTACTACTTTAAGCGTCTCATTACCTAATCTAATTCCCTCAGCATCACTTGATTTAACTCGACTACACTCCATAATCGTCGTTTTGCTTTTGTCGATGTTCATCTTATATCCTCTTTTCAAGACGTTGTCTATTCTTTTTAACTGCTCTTCCAAGTCCCTTGCTGTCTCTGACAAAATTACGTCATCGGCAAACCTCAAAGTCTTTTTCCTTCTCCATGGACTTCAATTACGGTTCCAAATTTTTCTTTTGTTTCCTTTACTTTTTGCTCAATATACAGACTGACTAACATCGGAGATAAGCTACAATTCTACCTCGCTCCCTTCTCAACTACTGCTTCTCTTTCGTGTCCCTCGACTCTTATAATTGCCATCTCATCTCTGCACAAATTGTAAACAGCCTTTCTGTCCCTGTACTTTACCCCTGCCACCTGCAGAATTCAGAATATTCCAGCGAATATTGTCATAAGCTTTCTCTAAGCCTACAAATGCTATAAACGTAGGTTTGCCTTTCCTTAACCTACCTTCTATGAGAAGGCATAGGGTCAATATTGCCTCGCGTGTTCCAACATTTCTATTGAATCCAAACTGATTTTCTCAAGGATCGGCTTCTACCAGTTTTCTTCTCTAACTATTCATATTCTTCTGTAACTATTCCTATTAGTTCTTTGCAACCGTGACTCATTAAACTGATAGTTCGGCAATTTTCACATCTATCATCACCTGCTTTATTTCGAAATGGAATTATTATAGTCTTCTTGCGTCTGAGAGTATTTCGCTTGTCTCATACATCTTGCTCATCAGATGGAAGAGTTATGTCATTACTCGTTCTCCCAAGGCTATCAGTAGCACTAACGGAATGTTGTCTGCTCCCTGGACCTTGTTTCGGCTTAAGTTTTTCAATGAGTTTTAAAATTCTTCACGCAGTATCGCATCCCCCTTCTCATTTTCATTTACGTCCTCTTCAATTTCAAAAATATTGCCCTCAAGTACATCTCCCTTGTAGAGACCCTCTGTGCACTCCTTCCATCTTTCACCTCTCCCTTCTTTGCTTTGGACTGGTTTCCCGTCCGGGCTCTTGATATTCGTATAGGTGGTTCTCTTTCCTCCAAAGATCTCTTTAATTCTCATGTAGGCAGCATCTATCATAGCTCTAGAGATATACGCTTCTGCATCTTTACATTTGTCCTCTAGCCATTCCTGCTTAGCCATTTTGCTCTTGTATTCCCTTTCGCATGCTTCATTTATTGGATTTTTATATTTTCTCCTTGCATCGATTACATTCAATATCTCTTATGTTATTCAAGGATTTCTACTAGCCCTCTTTTTTTCACTTCCTGGATTCTCTGCTGCCTTCAATATTTCGTCTCTCAACGCTATCCATTCTTGTTCCACTGTATTCATTTCCTCTGTTCTTGTCAATCGTTCTCTAATGCTCCCTCTGAAGCTCTCTACAACCTCTGGTTCTTTCAGATTATCCAGGTCCCGTCTCTTTAAAATGCTGCCTTTTTGCAATTTCTTCAGTTTTAATCTGCAGTTCATAACCAAGAAATTGTGTTCAGAGTCCACATCTGCCACTGGTAATGTCTTACAATTTAAAACCTGGTTCCAAAATATCTGTCTTTCCATTATGTAATCAATCTGAAACCTCCCGGTTTCTCCAGGTCTCTTCCACGTATGCAACCTTCTTTCATTATTCTTAAACCAAGTGTTAGCTGTGATTAAATTATGCCGTGTGTAAATTCTACCAGGCGGCTTCCTCTTTCATTCCAGTCCATATTCACCTACTACTTTTCCTTCTATTCCTTTTCCTGCCGTTGAATTTTAGTCCCCCATGACTACTAAAGTTTCGTCTCCGTTAACTCTCTGAATAATTTCTTTTGTCTCATCACACATTTCCTCAATCTCCTCCTCATCTGCTTAGCTAGGTAGTATATAAACTTGTACTTTCGCGGTGGCAGTGAGTTTCGTATCTATTTTGGCTACAATGACGCGTTCTCTATGCTGCTCATTGTAACTTACCCGCGTTCCATTTTTTTTATTCATTATTAAACGTACTACTGCATTAGTCCTATTTGATTTTGTAGTTAGAAGCCTGTATTCACCTGACCAGATGTCTTGTTCCTCCTGCCACCGAAATCCACTAATTCCTACTATATGTAACTGTAACCTATTCATTTCCCTTTTTAAATTTTCTAACCGACGAGCCCGATTAAAGAATCTGACATTCCAGAATGAGATTTTCACTCTGCAGCGGAGTGTGCGCTGATATGAAACTTCCTGGCAGATTAAAACTGTGTGCCCGACCGAGACTCGAACTCGGGACCTTTGCCTTCCGCGGGCAAGTGCTCTACCATCTGAGCTACCGAAGCACGACTCACGTCCGGTACTCACAGCTTTACTTCTGCAAAGGTCCCGAGTTCGAGTCTCGGTCGGGCACACAGTTTTAATCTGCCAGGAAGTTTCAATCTGACATTCCACGCTCCGATCCGTAAAATGCCAGTTTTGTTTCTCACCATACTGTCAATGGTGTCTTTATGCTAACATAAGAAAAAGAAATGAATGGCTGAGCCCAAATAGAAGCAGCTCCCTGGTGGAGGACCTAAGCACATCCACAAAAGATATCGTTATGCAGCTGGTGGAACAGTGACGATGTGGTGTAGTATCAATTGCTTTCCCAAGGTGTAACAGTCACTGCTGACATTTATTGCCAAGACCTAGAGACGTTTTGCTGACCCAGTGCATAATCAACGACTAGGAAGACTGCGTGAAACGTTAATCCACGATGTCAGCTGGCATTCTGCTAAAGCTAGACTGGCTTAACACTACGAGCTGGGTTGGGAAGTCCTCCAGCAACCACCTTATTAACCCGATCATGCGCCCACAGATTTTCACCTTGTCCGTTCTCTATCGAACAACTTCCAAGGAATTTCGTTTTCGGATGTAAATGCGGTCCGAACATGGCTCAACGAGTTCGCCTCAAGACCGCTGCCTGGCCGTTCTGCCCACCTAGACGCCATTCTACAGAAGTCGTGTATAGTTGGCGCCGTTTTTCGGTTAAGCAGTCGTCGATTCGGGAATCAGTGGTTGAGTAACCACTCTTTCACCACAGTGTCAGAAAAACCTAACTAATTGCGGTAATTTTTAACCATTACGTATACTGAGATCTCGCGTGAGATCAGATGGTCTCAATACCACACAAAACGTAACTGCGAGACAACCCGATAACCTGGCTCTTTCAGAAGACTTCTGCGACACTGACAAGGGAACCTCCCCATCGCACCCCCTCAGATTTGGTTGTAAGTTGGCGCAGTGGATAGGCCTTGATAAACTGAACGCAGATCAATTGAGAAAACAGGAAGAAGTTGTGTGAAACTGTGAAAAAATAAGCAAAATATACAAACTGAGTAGTCCACGGGTCGCATAAGCAACATCATGGACAAGGTGAACTAAGGAGCGGCGTGGTCCCGTGGTAGCGTGAGCAGCTGCTGATCGAGAGGTCCTTGGTTCAAGGCTTCCCTCGAGTGAAAATTTTATTTTCTTTATTTTTGCATAGTTATTATCTGTCCGTTCGTTCATTGACGTCTTTGTTCACTGTAATAAGTTTAGTGTCTGTGTTTCGCGACCGCATCGCAAAACCGTGCGATTAGTAGACGAAACGACGTGCCTCTCCAATTGGAACCGAAAACATTTGATCGCAAGGTCATAGGTCAACCGATTCCTCCACAGGAAAACACATCTGATATATTCTATACGACACTGGTGACGGCATGTGCGTCACAGGACAGGAATATGTTGTCGACCCACCTAACTTGTACACTTGGCGAAGGGGTAAAAAGATTCTTCTACCTTGCCCGATTTAGGTTTTCTTGTGGGTGTGATAATCACTCCCAAAAAAGTGATGAAAACATAAGAGTTTGTCACATAAACTGAAAATAAAAAAATAAACTTTTTACTCGATGGAAGATTTGAACCAACGACCTTTCGTTCCGCAGCTGCTCACGTTACCACGAGACCACGGCGCTCTTGCGTTTCTAGTGTTCTTCACGTTGCCTATCTTCCCATGAACTAGTCAGTTTGTATATTTTGCTTATTTTTTCACAGTTCCACACAACGTCTTCCTGTTTTCTCAATTGATTTGTTTTCAGTTTTTCAAGGCCTATCCACAGTGCCAACTTATAATTAATCTGAGGGGGGTGCGATGGGGAGGTTCCCTTGTTAGAGGCCACCCGACCGACACCTTTAGGCAGTTTTCGCTCGACTGCAGCACACTACAGAATCACAAATCCTAATGACCATTACACACGCAGTGGACTTCTTTTTTTCCAAAAATAATTTATTAATATTAAATGTACGATCTTTCAACATAATACAGGCATAATCGTATCAACTAGCACGCAAAAATGTATTTTATTATCGACACATTAGTATAACATTCACGTGTAGTTATCACAGTAGTAAGCACTCCTTTCTTGTAGAGGTTAGGTCATCATTACCAGCAGTTTTCCTGTCATCTTAAGGATTATCGTATTATTACTCATTATTATTATTATTATTATTTCTTTCTTGTCTCAGACGTTATGTCTGGTTAAAAATGGAAGGTGACGCGGACCTTGATCAAGCGTGACTTCCTTTTAACTGTACGGTATATGTTATATTGCATTTAGGAACTTTCGGGTAATTGAACAAGTGTCAATAATTACAGATTTCTGTAGTTGTATATATAAGTTTGGATGTAGCTGTATTGCATTGATGTACTGGTGGATATTGTGTGGTATGACTCCTGTAGTTGATAGTATAATTGGTATAATGTCAACTTTATCCTGATGCCACGTGTCCTTGACTTCCTCAGCCAGTTGGATGTATTTTGCAATTTTTTCTCCTGTTTTCTTTTGTATATTTGTTGTATTGGGTATGGATATTTCGATTAGTTGTGTTAATTTCTTCTTTTTATTGGTGAGTATGATGTCAGGTTTGTTATGTGGTGTTGTTTTATGTTATAATGGTTCTGTTCCAGTATAATTTGTATTCCTCGTTCTCCAGCACATTTTGTGGTGCATACTTGTATGTGGGAACATGTTGTTTTATAAGTTTATGTTGTAAGGCAAGCTGTTGATGTATTATTTTTGTTACATTGTCATGTCTTCTGGGGTATTCTGGATTTGCTATTGTACATCCACTTGTGATGTGATCTACTGTTTCTATTTGTTGTTTGCAAAGTCTGCATTTATCTGTTGTGGTATTGGGATCTTTAATAATATGGTGCTGTAATATCTGGTGTTTATTGTTTGATCCTCTATTGGAATCACGAATCCTTCCGTCTCACTGTATTTATTGCCTTTTCTTAGCCATGTGTTGGATGCGTCTTGATCGATGTGTGTCTGTTATTATTATTATTATTATTATTATTATTATTATTATGTGACCGAGCAGTTCTAGGCGCTTCAGTCCGGAACCGCGCTGCTGCTACGGTCGCAGGTTCGAATGCTGCCTCGGGCATGGATGTGTGTGATGTCCTTAGGTTAGTTAGGTTTAAGTAGCGGACTGATGACCTCAGATGTTAAGTCCCATAGTGCTTAGAACCATTTGAACCATTATTATTGCTTGGCTGCTTCGCTACCTTGCTGTGTTTGTCTCATCCAGCAAGTATATGAAGAAAGGTTACGTGTTGTAAAGAAAATTTTTCTTATAGTTTCTCAGGAATTCACACATAATATTTTCGTACTCAAGGAAAATACATCTTCTTTAACCACATGAGGTTAAAATATTACACACATGAAACTTGTATGCATCGTCTTTCTCTTCTTTCAGAGAGTATTAAAAAATGAAGCTGAATTTATCACCGAAGCAGTAATTATAAAAGACTGTCTGTGTGTTTAATGATGGACTTTGTTTCCATATACTGTGGTCGTGCCGTCGACTGTATTGAGTTTGTGATGTGGTCGTTCATGCCCGCTCTTACGTTATAACTGGGAACGGATATTGTCGATGGAGAATGCAAATTGATTGACAACGCATGTAGGTGCACGGAAGTTGGAACACGTATGTAGCAGCGCAGCAGAACACTTGGGTTGATGAATAGTGAATGGGATATTGGGTGCCGCGACTGAGTTTTGTGATTAATGCGATTGAACAACAAATCCAAGGAGTATATTGGGAATTGTTTATCGTAGCTTTACGCGACAATTAAAAAACTGCACATTATATGAAATTGCTAAAAATAAAACGAGCCTACTTTCATATCGCTTCATTCTGAATTAAAATCATAGCAATAATATTCTCTCAATAAATTACAGGCACTGAACTTCGTAGAACTATCTAACAGCTTGTGTGTTAATCAACATGGAGACAGCGGCAGGCTGTGGTTTCGTTACAAGGAAACCTACAGACACTTGCTGATGAGATCTAGAAATAGCTTGAGTTCCCAAACGCAAAAAATATCTTTCTGTTGAACAAATGATCGTTAACAAGAGAAAATTTGTTTCAGGAACGAAAGGAACACTTGCAACCATAAAATTAAAAAAAAAATCTTCCATCAATGAAACTCACAATAGATTTTTTAATTAAAAAAGTAATTCAAAACTGAGGCTCAAAGAAAGTTCAGATGTTGGACATGGTTGTATTTTTTACTGGTATTATATAACGACGTACGTATTTTGCTTCGCCAGTAAATGATTTCGCTGTTAGGAAAATTGATGTGGTCACTATTAAAGTACGAATTTAGTATACGTGATATCTTTAATTGAAATTTCGGGTCTGCACCTGCATATTGTTTACTTCTTGTTCCAGATTAGGGCTTGGCTACATTCCGTGACAGGTCTGATATTGTATTCATTATTTAGTACACCGTCTGAACCTGAAAGCTCATATTTTAATGTTATCTACGACGCGAACAAAGCGCTAATGGGCACGTATAAGAGTAATGGAAGTAGTCGAGTTAATTTCACGGGTCAGATCGTTCCTAGCTAATTCTGGACTAGTACGCGGAATCCAGTTTCCTCCGATCTCTGTCCTTCCCTCCCTCCCTCACCCCCCCCCCCACTCTCTCTCTCTCTCTCTCTCTCTCTCTCTCTCTCTCTCTCTCTCTCACTTGACCGAGCTAGAGGGCTCATTGTTCAAGACAGTGGAATCACATTCACGAAGAACAGAGTTCAAATCTCATTCTGGTAATTAGATTAAGAATCTCCGTGCTTGTATTAAATCGCTTAAGCCAAATATCAGCAAGGTTCCATTGGAACGACTACGTTCGCCGTCCTTCCCTTATCGTCGTCTCTCCGAGCATGTACTGCGTCTGTAATGACCTTATCGTCGACGAGATCTTAACCCGTTATCCGATTACCATCTATAGTCCCATCAGAGCACAGCTGACTCATCACTATTCCTATTCTTCGCTAGCCGAACGGTTTTGTTATCGCTGTGGCATTTAATATTGGTATAACACTGCACGGTCTGGAAAAACTAGAGTGAACAGAGAAAACCTCAAAGCAGAATCTGCAGACGTGAAAGACTGGCGAGAGTCTTTTCATTTCTTGCTCTACTAAACTGCCCTCTTTCCCTTGAAGGCGCGATAGAAACGTGATTATGGAATGAAACTTGTTTCGGGTACACTCTTGATTCTATTAAAAAAATGTCGGCGCGGGATTAAACACGATGACTGGAGAGTTCGTAAGAAACAAACAGACATATGGACATCTACACTCCTGGAAATGGAAAAAAGAACACATTGACACCGGTGTGTCAGACCCACCATACTTGCTCCGGACACTGCGAGAGGGCTGTACAAGCAATGATCACACGCACGGCACAGCGGACACACCAGGAACCGCGGTGTAGGCCGTCGAATGGCGCTAGCTGCGCAGCATTTGTGCACCGCCGCCGTCAGTGTCAGCCAGTTTGCCGTGGCATACGGAGCTCCATCGCAGTCTTTAACACTGGTAGCATGCCGCGACAGCGTGGACGTGAACCGTATGTGCAGTTGACGGACTTTGAGCGAGGGCGTATAGTGGGCATGCGGGAGGCCGGGTAGACGTACCGCCGAATTGCTCAACACGTGGGGCGTGAGGTCTCCACAGTACATCGATGTTGTCGCCAGTGCTCGGCGGAAGGTGCACGTGCCCGTCGACCTGGGACCGGACCGCAGCGACGCACGGATGCACGCCAAGACCGTAGGATCCTACGCAGTGCCGTAGGGGACCGCACCGCCACTTCCCAGCAAATTAGGGACACTGTTGCTCCTGGGGTATCGGCGAGGACCATTCGCAACCGTCTCCATGAAGCTGGGCTACGGTCCAGCACACCGTTAGACCGTCTTCCGCTCACGCCCCAACATCGTGCAGCCCGCCTCCAGTGGTGTCGCGACAGGCGTGAATGGAGGGACGAATGGAGACGTGTCGTCTTCAGCGATGAGAGTCGCTTCTGCCTTGGTGCCAATGATGGTCGTATGCGTGTTTGGCGCCGTGCAGGTGAGCGCCACAATCAGGACAGCATACGACCGAGGCACACAGGGCCAACACCCGGCATCATGGTGTGGGGAGCGCTCTCCTACACTGGCCGTACACCACTGGTGATCGTCGAGGGGACACTGAATAGTGCACGGTAGATCCAAACCGTCATCGAACCCATCGTTCTACCATTCCTAGACCGGCAAGGGAACTTGCTGTTCCAACAGGACAATGCACGTCCGTATGTATCCCGTGCCACCCAACGTGCTCTAGAAGGTGTAAGTCAACTACCCTGGCCAGCAAGATCTCCGGATCTGTCCCCCATTGAGCATGTTTGGGACTGGATGAAGCGTCGTCTCACGCGGTCTGCACGTCCAGCACGAACGCTGGTCCAACTGAGGCGCCAGGTGGAAATGGCATGGCAAGCCGTTCCACAGGACTACATCCAGCATCTCTACGATCGTCTCCATGGGAGAATAGCAGCCTGCATTTCTGCGAAAGGTGGATATACACTGTACTAGTGCCGACATTGTGCATGCTCTGTTGCCTGTGTCTATGTGCCTGTGGTTCTGTCAGTGTGATCATGTGATGTATCTGACCCCAGGAATGTGTCAATAAAGTTTCCCCTTCCTGGGACAATGAATTCACGGTGTTCTTATTTCAATTTCCAAGAGTGTATATAATCAACGTCTACCTTTAGTTCAACTGCCATTTACACTGTAAATTGGTGACAGAAATTTCAACTTCTAGTCCGTTTTTTTGAATCGTAATACTTCTGTTTTGGATTACAGCAGTAGTATGACTGCCCTCGTTGATCGAAAGTATCAGAATACCTATTACCGTACATTAATATATGCATTCAGGCTTTGTCTTTATGGTTAGTCTGTTGAGGACATTTCCTGCCTGCTGTCTAAGGGTCTGTTGGGGGAAATCAGAGAAGGTATTGATAGCGTACGCTAGTGTCTGGAGCGAAGTCGATCTTCTAAATCATCCCAAAGGTATACCATTAGGTTCGTAGTGGGACTCTGAGTTGAGCAGGAATGTTATCGTCCACAAACCATTGTCTCACAGATGATATGACAGGGTGTATTGTCAAGCTGATACAGTCATTGGCTCGGAAATATTCCTCTCCTGTACGCGGTACACAATGCTATAAATTGTTTTCATATCTCTCTCCATTGAGAGTTTTTTTAAATACACGATAAGGGGAACACACGCATTCCCGAAAAACACGCCCATACAGTAACACCATCTCTACCATACATCACTTTTGGTACTACACATGGTGGCAGGTGACACGCCATAGACAACTTACCTCGTCTTGTCGCTGCCACTGCGTGAATATTCTGTATCTATCAAAACGCTATGGCATTCAAAAGAAATATTGATATTGAAGCAGACTTGCAATGCATGATCACAACTACTTTTTTACATAGAAATTGAATGATCAGGAGCAGCAACCAGCCTTAAGCGCTGTAAAAAACGAAAGAACTTCTAATTAACTATATTCTGAAAACCGACCGTTTGAACACAAACAAACTTTACTCGGACCTTCACTTTTCTTCGATAGACGGATTAGCAACAACTTTAATTATTCCACCATGTCTATAATCAATAATCACGTAGTTGGTCACAACAAAGGTACGAATATTACTCTCAATGTGTGCATACGCAAATCTGACAAAATCCCTCCAGTGCACAAGCATGCAGCAAGTACGTGTAGCAAAAAGACACATTACGAAAAATCCTCAGCTAATACCAAAGTCTCCCCCGGCGCTACTAGCACGGTCAGGACGGTTTGCGACCCTATCTCTACCGCAGGCTACCCTCTACAACTGTTCGCTTGCCACTACTCGTGATAATTATGTCTCAGACTCTGAGTTTGTGTATGCACACCACAGCAGAATCAGTGGCCAATTCTCCGAAGAAATAGTAACATCCAACTTTCACTCGTACTTTAGAGAAAGTTGAACATTATATCTCAAGAGAAAAGTTCATTAATTAGTGCATCAGGTGATGCTTTACTAGTCAGTGACAGCTGTAAATTATCCAATACTCCTGTGGCAAAGAAGTGTGTCAAAGTTAAGTAGACCTTTTATTCATTATTGAAAAAAGGCGATTTAATATTTCATGTGTTCTAGTTCCTATGTACGCCCTTAATGAGCAATCAAAGATCTCACGTTGTGATCGGACGATTGCAGTTTCATCTGGCCATAATAACAAAATACTGACTGCCCCTTATTGTACTGGTGGGCACGCATCTTGTGACATCTAGTGGCAAGTTCCTTATTACATAAGGGCGTCCGGATACTTTAGATTACACGGTTTATGTGAGATAGCTCATACACGTTACAGTGTATGTAATGTTATCACGAATATTACAATGATTTGAACACAATACACACATAATACTAGAAAAATTGAACATGTTCCTGTGAGGGTATAAACGTTTAGGGGTGATGGAGTATGCCAAACGAACAAATTTGAGATGGGCAACTTCTGTCCAAACACGAGCGCGTTGAAAACTGAAAGCGAAAACGTCAACTTTACCGCTGTCGGCGATAAAAATCCAAACTGAGTGTGGTCGAAAGTCTTCCGTTAAAGCTTGTGGGCTAAACGACCATGGTCGTTATATCGAACTGTTAACCGACGTTTCGTACCCATCTGTGGAAGATATATTCGCAGATAAAGCGGCAACTGTATCGTAAGCATGTAACAACACAGTAGTACTACAATCATATTCCTAGTAAACAATTTTCATGGGTGCCTTCATCTGCGTGTCTTGAAAGTTCAAGTCTGCCAAATATTTGCTTTTATCATACCATCATCATTTATGAGCGGCGCCTGGAATCATTATCAATCAAAGTCGAATTCAGGGTCTCGTACGTCAGATTCTGAACATTGACAACATCTGTAAATGTCCTCAGGAACTCCTGGTAATAAGTTCATGAATATTCATTTAAAACTCTTACAGTTTTATTGTTTGGTTAAGCCATGTTGTAAAAAGGTCATATGTTGTATGACCGCCGGCCGGTGTGGCCGTGTGGTTCTAGGCGCTTCAATCTGGAACCGCATGGCTGCTACGGTCGCAGGTTCGAATCCTGCCTCGGGCATAGATGTGTGTGATGTCCTTAGGTTAGTTAGGTGTAAGTAGTTCTAAGTTCTAGGGGAATGATGACCACAGATGTTAAGTCCCATAATGCTCAGAGCCATTTGGTTTGGTTTTGTTGTATGACCACTATTACTTCGTAATAAACAGAGAACTATTAAAACACAGACAGACTAAAAACTGGTGAAAGATCAGTGCTAAAAATTTATAGGAACAATTCAGTATTCCAAAGGTTATAAAAATCTAGAGAAAACAAAGAACCAGAATAAATGTGTATTATTCTCGCCTAGTTCTGCAATGACCTTTGCTGGTTAGAAACATATAAAATATAAATAAATAAAATATAAAATAAATAAATAAATAAAATAAAATATTAATTATTGTATATTTGTGATAGTGATTGGTTGTAATTAATATTTGCTTATCTGGAACGTGGACGTTTAATTATTTGGTATCAGACGCTTGACAATGGCTTTTTCGTAAATGCAATGTTATTCGTAGTTGACCGTGAAATAAGACTCCAATAATCGGACTTCGTATTTAAATCGTTTCCAAAGACTGCTGCGGTAGGTGCGGACTCAGAATCTCAATATTAGAATAATTTGCCAGCCATGTCAATACGTCGTACAGAGGTGACTGTCTACTAAACATAAAAAAGTTTACACAGTTAGTTAAATCAGATATATTCAATGCAGCTCAGTGCACTAGCAATATTGTGTAACTTTGATACAAGGAGATTTGGTGGGGAAGAAAGGTGAAACGGGATGAAAAGATGTATCACTAACTTCGGGCGTGCTGTGTGGTGTTCAAGGATGTCGGAATGGCTGCAAGCAGTTTTATAACCTGTAAAGCCGAATTCTCTCCGATTTATCGGTTTTTATTACAATAATTATTTCTTGCGAATTTCTGTATGCAATTTTCAGTGTGCTCACAGCACTATATAATGATAATTTTCCACAATAAGTTCTTTTTTACTGCACAAAAATTGTAAAATTTTACAAGAAAACGTCCTGAATAAAACGTTCTCGGTTTTACAGCCTCGTCAATTCGAATAAAACCCTCGTGCTTTCGATGGCCATCTCCGCAGGGCATGGGGACGGACGTTGGACATCGAAAGAAAGCAAAGACAGATGCGCAACGCGGGAACGGCAGTTTCAAACGTGGCGCCTGCCGCTGGCGCCACTGGCTTCACCGCTGCTGCCACGGGCAGCTCCGCTAACTGCCCGGGTCGACTTAACGCGCCACATTGGGTCGAAATAATTGGCTGCTGATGATGTCATCATGCGTATATAAGCGAGAAACTGTCAGTGGACTACTGACAACGATGCGGAGAAAGCTCGAGGATTTTATTCGAACTGACGCGGCTGGAGAAACGGGAACGTTTTTATTCATATATGCCGTCGTGAAATACTCCGACGACACAAGTAAACATCCTGATACCCTTGAACCTGAATAGTGCGCTTGCTGCTGGAGACAACAGATGTTCCTAAAACTGAATAATGTACAATTTAACATAAACGTGGTGAAACAAATTAATCCTTAATGTTGTAATGAAACAGTAAGATAAGTCAGTGCAGTTTAGTTTATTTTCTATTTTGTGACTACAGTATCACCCAATGTTCAAGCAGAAGGATTGTGCAGTAACGAATATTATTTAACGATTACTGTGTTTTGATTTTCTTACGTAGTTGCTATGTTCTAGACCAATATTTAGCCACCACACTCAATATACAGATTCCTACCGCATTGTGGCTATTTGCAAATTTTTGTTGACATTAATGGTGCTGTTTGAACTCATTTGCTTTGTTGTGTATGGTAGGTGTAACTACTGTACATGAATACAGGGACCTATTACTAGTATAAATGTGTCCTCGTTACACGGGGTGTTCGTTTTAACCGCAGACATTGATATATCTAGAAAATTACACATCGAATGAAAAAATGTTATGATTCCAAATTGTTTGTCCTGGAGGGAGAACTCCAACGATACCACACTTGGTCCCCTACCCTGTCCCTAATTTTGAAATCTGCGATGGGAACCCCGTGTTTTATTGCAGATTACGATTCTACAGAAAAATCCACATACGTTTCGTCTGAGGCATTAGCTCTTTTTTCCCACAGACAGCACTGTAAACCGAGGGATAAAAGTACGTCGGCGGAATATAACGCTGCGAATGGTGTTTACAATTATAAATTGCGACGTACTGGCCTGTTCTACCCTCGCAGCATGGAGTCCGACATGTCATTGTATATTCAAGGGCCATTGAGTTGCACGTCGTAAATTACGATTGTGTCTCCATTTCTATTCCTCTGAATATAAACCCCATCTGTGGTGGAAAGAAGAAAGTGCTTCAGTCAAAACGTGTGCATATTTTGCCGTAGAATTGTAATCTGAAATAAAAAAACAGGGTTTGAATTGAAGAATTCAACGTTGCCCCCCCCCCCCCCCCGCCCCTCCCTCTCCCCGCCAACCAACCACGCACGAGATGGGGTTGTGGTCGAGTGTGGTAGCCAAACATTGGATGTCCACCGCCGAGACAAACAGACTGGAATTACAACTTTCTTTGACCCGATGTGAAGTTGTCGAGATATGTCAATTTTTTCAGTTAAAATGAACACCCTGCATACCTGGACAATAACTCGTATATATTTTGCCACAGTTGCTGTGGCGAAGTTATACGATTCCTTTCTCGCCATAAACATGTCAAAGAATTAATCAGAAGTTATTTAATCAATATAAACAATTTGCAGTTAATAATCCTCTACGTCAAGTCCCAATGCAATACAAGGGTTAAGCAAATCGTTATCACACGCAGTATTGTTGATATATTACGATGTGAGGGTTTGTAAAAATTACGTTTCCTAACTAGGATGAAACTTGATGACTACACTGAACGTTACGTCTTGTCGACGAGGTATACCGAGCTTGGCAATCACGTAATAGGTCGCAAACTCACGTGGCAGTCTCAACTGTAATTGCAAGTCGTATTATTTAGAAGAGGAACTAAGTCAGTTTTGGTCGGCTTTTAACAGAAATTGATAGTCGAATAAGGAGGTAAAACGAGCGCTACACCCAGTAAAAGAGAATTACAAGACTACACAGGAAGAACGGTGAAAATTTTCCTACCTTTTGTTAGGAAGATTATTGATCACAATGAAAAAGCTTTAGCCAACTACACGGTTCGAACGATTTTTAAAGTCACCTGGAAAATAGAAGAAATTCTGAGAACTGCAAAAAATGTACATCTCCCACTAGTGACAGCTGAGTACGTTAAATTTCGTATAGGTGTGGCCAACTACGCTTTGGACCCAGGAAAATAAGTATCAACAATCGCTTGGCCAAGCTTAAAAGGAACTTCCTATCGCTTTAGCTGTAGCGGAAGAATGGAAAACATGAAATGTGTTCGGTTGTTGCCACAAGAAACAAAAAAAAAAAAAAATGGTTCAAATCGCTCTGAGCACTATGGGACTCAACTGCTGTGGTCATAAGTACCCTAGAACTTAGAACTACTTAAACCTAACTAACCTAAGGACATCACACACATACATGCCCGAGGCAGGATTCGAACCTGCGACCGTAGCGGTCGTGCGGTTCCAGACTGTAGCGCCTTTAACCGCTCGGCCACTCCGGCCGGCCCACAAGAAGCGACGCGACTTCGGAGAAAAATATCTTCTCCCTCTGTGAAAACTTGAAAAAGTCAGTAATTGACGGTTTCTTTTTTTCAGAGATGCAGTTATCTTAACTCTTGCGCTGGTTTGACATGTGCTTGTGCTGTCGTGTAGGAGGGGAGATTTAGCGCCTCTAAAGCCCCGTGATTGGCTGAAGACGGGGTTGAGGCGGTACCGTTCGTGCAGTTTGCGGAAAAACGGAATTTTTTATCTGGAGAGATGCGAGGCACTCGGGTTCTGGATTTCGGTCTGGAAGTGATCTTCTGGTCGAAGCTCTGGCATGTGTGGCTGGTGCTTGGGACCTGCCCTGTGACTGACTTCACTTGCAAGTAGCTACACTGGAGAGCCTGTGGTGAAGTTCTTACTGTACCGACAGTGTGACTAAACGTCTCGGACTACTCGTTTGCTGAGGGCACACTTATTCGTTTTTGGTTTACCAGTCTTGACGTGTGGTATCCTTGTGCGCTCTGTCGTATAATTGAACCAAATTGGTACTTGGTACGACCAGCGAGCGTGTGTGTCACACACTGAAATCTACCATAATTTCACGGCTCTGGTAGAGAGTAAACTGCGATCTGTCTGCCTGATCCCTAGACCGTGAGATTTTGCATTTATTTTGTGGCAACGATCGATTCACAGGTTCCGCCTTGCACCGGGCCTCCGCCGCACACATCTCGCCAGCTGCAGGTGACATCGCTGCTTGAAGCAAACAAGGTAACATACTGCTGCTCCGGCCTTGTCAGGGCGTACAGATCTCAGTCACCACTTGCTCTCGGCTGCACCTATATTGATTTCTATAGATTATCAATCAACGACTCCTCAGTATCAGATCAGTTCAGATTGCGTTATCCACAGTTTTAGGGCCACAGTACCTGACTCACTTCTGCCACCCAGATTCCTTGTCCGTTGTTCTCTTAACCCAAGTGTTAGTTGTTTACTGTATTCAATCAATGACTATAATTTACGTCTGTTTGTCTTTAAAAAAATTTTGTTAGTAAATTTTAATACATTCTCAATCATTTTATATAGTCAGCACCATGGGTTAACTTTAATTGTGGCGTCTCATGCCAGGATCTGGGATTGATGGCACCTTCTGTGACAGCCAGATCATGTTGGTTAGCATAGTCATTCAGTTTGATGTCCCTTGTGCTAAATTTTGAATTGATGGCACCTTCTTCGATCGTCAGATTGTAGATAATGTTGCACAGTGAAGTTTCTGTTCCTCATGTTTAATTTGGTACACTGGGTGAAATAGATTCGCGTTGCTGACACCTGGATATAGTACTAATGTTTAATTATTGTATGCGTGTATTTTCTTGTTGTGGTTGTGACTTCTGTGTCACTTGATTGTTAGTTTGTGATGGCGAACGGCGTTGTGCTGATTTGTTAGGATGGATTCAGATTTTTGTTTGTTAGCATAGAAAAGATTGGTGTTATTTGAATTCGTTGTCAGGAACTAGGAATCATTAGCTCACGGGAGCGTAATTTAGAGCAGAATCTGTGTAGCACAGGAATGTGTAGTTTTAAATTCGTTTGTGTCAGAGTTAGAGTGCATGCTTTTAAGAAGCAAGGCACAGTTGCTACGGAGTACCGGAAGTAATTGTGTTTTGTTAACCGTGGATCCACGTCAGATTATTAGCGGTGACAAGGCAGATATAACATGGGATTCTCACGTAAATGCAGATGCACACCGGGTAGAAATGTCGAACGTAGAATCTGCGGAGTATGACGACATGTCTGAGTCAGGTGCCGAAAGTGAACGGGAGACCCCTGCAGAACGAAATATAGGTGCTGCTGGTACGAGGCACACCATCAGTGAGACTGGCAGACCAGAATCACGAACTAAACGTCACAGGTTGATGGAATCTCGTTCATCTAGTCCTGGCGATTTTAGAGGTGGATCTCAGTTTGAGGCTCTCATGCAATTCATGCAAGAGACAGAAAGGAAGGGATAAGAGACAGAGAAAAAGAGACAGGAGGAAGAGGAGGAAAGACACAAATTAGTCATAAGAACGGTCACAGACCGTATAGATGGAGTAAAGAAAGAGATCGCAGGAATCCAAGAAGAGCTAGAGAATGTCAAGAAAACGACAGTAGAAACGCGTGCAGTCGCGGAGCAGACGAAGTGCAATACCTAAACAGCCTGATTGGTAGCACAAATAGCATGAAAGGACCCATCAATGGCCAAACACAATGTTAAAGTAGCAAGAAATGAGGTGTGTAAGACAAAAAACGCAAAGGAAAATAAGTAGTTCAAGAAACGCAGGAAAAAGTGAGTGAGGTGACGAAGCGAATTGAACAGATAGAAATTAAACAGGCCTAAATCTTTAAAGTTAAAGATCAGCAGACCCGAGTCGCCGGACAACAAAACGAGTTGGCTTAGGAAGTTCATCAGGGACATGAGCGGGTCGCGCAATTGCAAACACAATCTCGTCCAGGTAGACGCCAACGAGAGCATCACAGAACTGAAGAAAATGTTTTGCGACTCTCCGAACGGCTGTATGAGGACATACTCCCTGCGCTTGGGCGAACGCAGCAGGAATGTGCTCCTGCTTCGGCGGAACGTGTAATAGAAAATGCTCTGTCGGTAACACGCAGCATGTCAGCTAACGAGCCCGAAAACAATTGTACACGTCTGCGGAGGACAGAAAAGTTATTACGTGAATCAGATAACACGGGCGGATACCATAACGGTGCACGAGGATCGTTGGGGGCACGAATAAATGGAATCACGTGCTGCAGATGAGAGGGAAAATTTGTACGGCGGATACGTCGAACCTTTCGACCACAAACCTTTCTTAACCATCGATAATTTTCAAGTCTACAAGGGCGCAAGCAACGCACTACATCCAAAGACCTGGATGACACAGTCCGATCACGTGCTACCAGAATCTTGGCCACTGAAGTACAAGCTCCAGTTTATCTGTGGTTTCTTAGAAGGGTCGATTCCAGAATATATGCATGGAGTTGCGGAGAGCTGTCGCTCTTACCAAGAATTTAAGGATGCATTTCTTAGCAGCTACTGGTCGCAAGACGTACAGGAAAGGATAAAACAGGAGATAATTTCAGGAAAGAGAATCGTCGCCACGTGGCCAAAGCATGGTGTGCTAACACCGTACGAAACACATCCGAAAAACGAGACTCACATGCACATAAAGCACCGAGTCTTAGCGTCGACACGCTCCCAAAGTGTGAACTGCTAACATCATACGAAACTCACCCGAAAATCGAGACGCACATCTCTATGGCATGATTTACCGTCTAGGCACCACGAAAAACAAAGTGACGTATATCCGTCCCTTGGACAGTGTACAAGAAACAAAAAGGGCTCTGAGCACTATGGGACTTAACATCTATGGTCATCAGTCCCCTAGAACTTAGAACTACTTAAGCCTAACTAACCTAAGGACATCACACAACACCCAGCCATCCCGAGGCAGAGAAAATCCCTGACCCCGCCGGGAACCGAACCCGGGAACCCGGGCGTGGGAAGCGAGAACGCTACCGCACGACCACGAGATGCGGGCAGGTGTACAAGAAACCAAGGGAAGGAATCAGAAACAATTTCATAGACATATATTTTCAACATTTCGCGACCCTGTCAGCAAAAGTATAAATATTAATTTTAATTTTAATAACTTCATAGACCATGGTGATAATTGTAAAGGCTCTTCTACGAGAAAGGTATGACACAATACGACGCTCAATTCCAGGAATCGGACAACAACTGTGAGGCCCAAAGAAATAATAGCAGTATTCAGTCGTTTAGAGTACTCAGTATGACAACATATCTGGTTTGATATGCCACAAAAAGTGCCGACTGGTGATTACATATAATTTTCAACGGAATTTCTGACACCAATCTGACACCAATAAATTCTGGCGTGAAGATATCACAAATACGCAACTAATTTGATCACGTTCAACAAGGACTCATGGTGGAAATTAATCGAAATGACAAACAAAATAACATCGAAATAAAACAAATCGTAAATTACACTAAGCAACACAATATTAACACTAAATTACGTTAAACAATTCGTCCATGGAGACTATTTACATACTGCATCTTCTCTTCCCATTGCAGTTCCCTTTTATCTTAGTACTCTAACAGGTTAACATCGCTCGTTCCGATAGTTTCTGCGGCATTGTTTTGGGCTGAGTACGCAGCTGCTGTGTATCAATTTCTGTTTGAATTTTATGTGCGTAACCCCGGAGATTGGTTAAGTGGCCACAATGCCACATATTTGCTACGTTGCTCATTCCACTGACCTTGACCATTGTATGTCCTGCTACTACTTTGCCCTTGGTCCCTAGGATCCTGTTGATCCTGGTTTGAGTTCTGCTGCTCTCTCCGGTATCCGTTTCGTCGGTAGTTGTTATTGTTATAATTATAATTTCCTCGTCTTGTTCTGTTTTCCCATGATGGTTGGTTATTCCGATTGAAGTTTAAATTTTTGTTGCGATTCGATCGGTGTTTTCCCCCATTTCGTTCCTCGTCGTTCCTCTCTGACAAATCTGGCCAGTTACGCTGATTATTTCTACTTCTTTCCCGCGAGTTGTGAATTTCATTCACGTGCTCAAGTTTGCAGAGCGCACTCTTGAAATCTTCGATTGAATAGCTGCATCTACCGATGAGCAGTTGCTGGTAACGTAGAGGTAGTTTAATGTAGCAGTGCCTTATAATTTCCTTGGGACTGTACGGTTGGTCCAAGAATCGGTTCTTCTTGACCAGTTATTCGCAGAATTTGACAGGACTGCGGAATCCTGCCGCTTCTAAGTCATTTCCTAACATGATCTCCTCTTTTATCCTTTCCTGTGTGTCTTGCGACCGATATGTGCTAAGGAATGCGTCCGTAAATTCTTGGTAAGAGCGACAACTCTCCGCAACTCTGCGTATATGTTGTGCAATCGACCCTTCTAAGAAACCACAGATAAACTGGAGCTTGTGCTTCAGTGGCCAAGATTCTGGTGGCACGCGATTGTACTGTCATCCAGGTCTTTGGATGTAATGCGTTGGTTTCCTCCTCATAGATTTAAAAATTCAGGATGTTAAGAAAAGTTTGTGGTCGAAAGGCTCGATTTATCTGCCGTACAAATTTTCCCTCTCATCTGTAGAGCGTGATTCCATGTATTCGAGCCCCAACGATCCTCGTACACTGTTATGGTATCACCTCGTGTTGTCTGATTCACGTTGTAATGTTTGTGTCCGCTGCAGACGTGTACAGTTGTTTTCGGCTTCGGTCTCTGACATGCTGCGTGTTACCGATGGAGCATTTTCTATCACACGCGGCATGAGCACATTCCCGCTGCGTTCGCTCACGTGCAGGGGGTGTGTTTGCAATTGCGCGACCCACTCATGTGCCTGACGAACTTCCTTAGCCAACTCGTTTTGTTGCGCGGCGACTCGGGGCTGCTGATCTTGAACTTAAGAGATTTCGGCCTGTTTGGTTTAGATCTGTTCAATTTTCTTCGTCGCCTCACTCATTTTTTCCTTCGTTTCTTGAACAGATACCATCGGTGACCAAGCAGCTCGTGAGAATGAAATTACATTGAAATGAACACCCTTAGCTACTTACAGGCATTGACATACGTCAACGGGGACAGATGAAAATGTGTGCCCCGACCGGGACTCGAACCCGGGATCTCCTGCTTACATGGCAGACGCTCTATCGATCTGAGCCACCGAGTACACAGAGGATAGCGCGACTGCAGGGATTTATCTCTGGCACGCCTCCCGCGAAACCCATATCCTCAATGTATTGTCCCGCACTACATTCGTAGTGCCCCCGCCCATTATACTCATAACTCGCGGCGCGTTGCCGAATCCCGTAAGAGGTCGGGCACTGTTTGTGCATTCGCGACAGAAGAAGAAGATGGTCAAGTGACCGGTAAGCCTTAACTATATATTTACTAAGATGGTATCTGTTGTTTCGGACATTCTCTGCTAGAAACAAAAGAGGAAATCATCCTCAAATCCCTGAACTTTTAATGAGATTTCCTGCATCTGCAAGACTATTCTACAGTTCACAGTCGAGCGCCTCGCAGAGAGTTCATGAAACCACTTTGACGCTATTCTCTACCGTTCCGATCTCTAATAGTGCCCGGGTAAAACGAAAACTTGAATCTTTCCGTGCGAGCTCTGATTCACTTATTTTAATACAATGATCGTTTCTCCCTATGTACACGAGTGTCACCAAAATACTTTTACACTAGGAGGAAACTTTTGGAGACTTAAATTCCGTGAAAAGATATCGTCTCATGAAAAAAGTCTTTGTTTTAAAAGATTACCGCCCATATCACATCCGTGACAGACTCTCCCCTATTTCGCTATAATGCAAAACGAGCTGGCCTTCCTTCAGCTTTTCGATGTCATCTGTCAATCCTAAATTCGTTAGTTTCATAGATAATTTCTTTCTCTATCGGAGGAGAAAACGAGAGATTTCTTGGATTTGTGTAAATAACTTGTTGTTCAATACAGGGAATTTTATGCGAAGTTACCTTCTGAGTTAAATAGTTCAATTTATTTTTCCCCCGTTTCATTTTTTCTTTGCTAATGTTTCTTGTTCTACATACAACTAATTTTCCTCAGTTTCAAGCTCAATTAAATAAATATATTTTGTTATTTCACTATGTGAGAAAATCTGTTCTGTTAATACATTACACAATTTTGCCACTATAAGAGAAAATCATGCATTTTTGGAATACAACATTATTCCGCAATGTACTTCTTACGGATATACCACGTTCTTAGATGGAAAGCTACATAAGGATTAAGATGTTTAGATATTCTAAAATGTACTAAATGTATGATGTTGATCTATAACACATGTTATGTTATGTTAACCGGGGACCTAGAAACGAAGGAGGCGCTCCGTGCCCGCCGCAGCCGTAGTGGTCCGCAACCCCACTACGACTACCGCAGTCCACTTCACCCCTCCGCCGCTCCACACCGAACCGACGGTTATTGTGCGGTTCGGCCTCCGCTGGTTCCCCCAGGGAACGTCTCACACCAGACGAGTGTAGGCTAGGTTAGGTTAGTGTTGTTTAACGTCCCGTCGACAACGAGGTCATTAGAGACGGAGCGCTAGCTCGGGTTAGGGAAGGATGGGGAAGGAAATCGGCCGTGCCCTTCGAAAGGAACCATCCCGGCATTTGCCTGAAACGATTTAGGGAAATCACGGAAAACCTAAATCAGGATGGCTGGAGACGGGATTGAACCGTCGCCCTCCCGAATGCGAGTCCAGTGCCAGACGAGTGTAACCCCTATGTTTGCGTGGTACAGTAATGGTAGTGTACGCGTACGTGGAGAACTTGTTTGCGTAGCAATCAAATGGTTCAAATGGCTCTGAGCACTATGGGACTTAACATCTATGGTCATCAGTCCCCTAGAACTTAGAACTACTTAAACCTAACTAACCTAAGGACATCACACAACACCCAGCCATCACGAGGCAGAGAAAATCCCTGACCCCGCCGGGAATCGAACCCGGGAACCCGGGCGTGGGAGCGTAGCAATCGCCGACATAGTGAAGCTGAGGCGGAATAAGGGGAACCAGCCTGCATTTTCCGAGGCAGATGGAAAACCGCCTAAAACCCATCCACAGACTGGCCGGCTCGCCGGCCCTCGACACAAATCCGCCGGGCGGATTCGTGCAGGGGACCGGCGCTCCTTCCCGCCCGGAGCGCCGTGCCTGAGACCGCACGGCCAACCGGGCGGGCTGTATAACACATACAATGAGCACTTATTATGGAATTGTAAGAGACCATGTTCTTAGAGGGAGGTCTTCTGATGTTACAGAGGTTCAGGCTTTTTTGTTGGGGTGAACGACCGTGGACCGCGCGGAGTCCTGCACCGGGCGACATCACATTCCCGTTCCGCGCAAAGAATAGCCGTCAGCTTTTAGCGCTGTCCAGATCACCGGGATGCACATGCAACAAAAGAAAAAATAACATTTTTCACTTTTCAGTAAACAAAGTGTTCCTACGAGAAAATGATTAAATTAATAATATAACGAATAACACAGGGAGTCCCTTTGAAACCTCCCGCATTGTAAACGTCCCAGGAGAAAACCTACAGTAGATATGATAATGAAATTGCACCATATACTAGAGAATTTCAGAGTATTTATGTAATGACTGTCAGTACACTTCTGCATGAGAACCACTGGTAACAAGGAGAATATCGAGTCTGTATTCAGTTCCTAGTAACATTTCCTCTGTTGGAAAGACCACATAGATACTATTGTGGGGAAGGCGAGCCAAATGTTGCGTTTCATTGGCAGGACACTTAGAAAATGTAACAAGTCCACTAAAGAGACAGCTTACACTAAACTCGTTCGTCCTCTGTTAGAATATTGCTGCGCGGTGTGGGATCCTTACCAGGTGGGATTGACGGAGGACAACGAAAGGGTGCAAAAAAGGGAAGCTCGTTTTGTATTATCACGTAATAGGGGAGAGAGTGTAGCAGATATGAAACGCGAGTTGTGATGGAAGTCATTAAAGCAAAGACGTTTTTCGTCGCGGCGAGATCTATTTATGAAATTTCAGTCACCAACTTTCTCTTCCGAAGCGAAAATATTTTTTTGAGCCCGACCTACATAGGTAGGATTCATCATCAAAATAAAATAAGAGAAATCAGAGCTCGAACAGAAAGGTTTAGGTGTTCGTTTTTCCCGCGCGCTGTTCGGGATGGAATGGTAGAGAGATAGTATGATTGTGGTTCGATGAACCCTCTGCCAAGCACTTAAATGTGAATTGCAGAGTAATCATGTAGATGTAGATGTAGATGTAAATGTAGATGTAGATGCTGCAGTCGCATCACTGATACTACGTCTCAACGTAGGAACATCCACTTCGGTCGCATACATGCAGTCCTTCACGAATCTTCACAGGAAGAAATCCAGTCGGGGAAACGTGGTGGGCAGCAGTGGATCCCCCGCGTCCTATCCAGCGATTGGGGAATTTCGTATCCAAGAACCAGCGAACAGCCGTTGACAGATGCGACGGATTTCCATCTTGTCTGAGGGTATACAAATTGCTCCAACATGTCCGCATACACTGATCCATTCATTGTGTTTTCTGTAAAGAAGAACGGTCCAACAGTCCTGTCGTGCATTAACCCACACCAGGCGTTCGCTTTAGGGCTACCACGAACCGATGATGGCGTGCGGATGTTGCGAGACCCAAATCAGAACATTATGTCGGTTGACCTTTCCTGATACACGAAAGGTTGCCACATATTAGAATAAACATCTTTCCTGGAAGCTGGCATTCATGCCACTATGCTGCAGCATAACCATGGCAAATTTTTGTCGGCCTCGTTTGTCGTTCGACATCAGACATTGCACAGTTGCTCTTTGTAAGCATACAAACGAAGACACTGGTGTCCAACAATGTTGCTCATGGTACATTACGGTACCTAGGTGCCTATCGAATTAAGTGGGCTTCTGAGAAACGCTTGTCTAATATCCATCACTGCGTCCTCCGAAAAACTACGACGAACACCGCCAGAATGTTTTAGAAAACTTGCGTCTGCCAGAACCTTACGACACCTTGTTTCACGGCATGTGAATCACATCTATGCAACCTAAGAAAATTTCTTTGCACAGTATTCGGCGATTTCTTTTCTGCAAACCACAATACTGTTTGCACACATTGCTATGATGTGTCGCCATTTACACTTCACGCGATCATGCCGTGCTCTGGCGACAATACTTGGTACGTCTGACGCCGGAATATAAATTATTTAAGACGCTCTAGCACATGGTGTAATTTCATTATCATTTCTGCTGTAGTTTGTTTCTCCCTTTTTGACCTGGGCCTTTGCTACGAAGGAAAGGGACACCCTGTGTATCGTATCGTTCCATACCCCGTGTAGGCGGCGAAGCTTTCGGTGGTACAGCATAAATTCTGTGACCCTCCACACCCTGTCGCACTTCGATTGGCGCCCGTTGAACCACCCGATTGCACTCATATAGGAAATGTCTGGGCTATTCGGAACATCACGTGAAACTTTGCAGTCGACACCACGGTTCGTTGTTAGCTCTGTGGGATTTAAGCTTCAATGAGTGGCTTCAGTTGGGTATAACAAACCAGGAGAAACTTGTCAACTCTCTTCTTCGACGATCTGAGGCAGTCTTCTAGAGCAGAAGGGGTATCATTTGAAAGGGATCACTAATTTGTTGTGTGAAGTGCATAAACATGGTGTTCACGCTTGCATTAAATGCACTGTGTAAATATAGAGGCGTGGCAAGCTACCTATCCCGGATGTGCTGAGGGTAGGAAAAGCGTGAGGGCCCGTTTGTCCTATGTGCTTCTTTATAGTTCATCGTAAAATGATATGTGTACCGAAAGCTGCAACACCTTTCTAATGCGGTCCAGCAGGAAAGACTTTTAAAAAATAAAAATAACTGTTTATTGAAGGCAGGTCGTTATTTATTCACCTCTAAACGAGCGATACTAGCTCACCCATAATCTCTACCGTCTGTACCGACCACATGTCTGTTTTTAATGTCACCTCCCTCCACCGACATTTGCGTTTCACGCCCCCAAACAACGGATACACGGCACGACTGCCACATTTAGAGCTAAGCTGCACCGTTCCCGAACAGACGACCCAAAACATTATGTGTGTGTAGCAGTTACAACATTCTCCCTGGAAAAGGAACACAGGCTAACGACGGTAAAACGGAATCTTTTGTAGCACAACTGGCGTGGCACCGCTAGTTGAGGACGGCCGGAGCAGTCAGTAGCTGTAAAACTGTGTCTCCCGCTTTGATCCCGGCGTGCGAGTGGAGATGAAAGGACACGGTCAGACTTCACAGACGTTTCCCTGTCGCGTGTAAATAAATACGAACACGCGTGCTGACACACACGCAGAGACATAAATCGTCCGGACGCATTTTATTTACTGGCAACAGATTTTACCCCGTCGCACGCAACGGCAACAAGGTTCCAAACCTTGTTAACATTGTTGAAGTTGTGCAAAGTATGAACACAAAAAAAGTATTTATGGCTGACCTATTTATCAGTCGTGGCTCGTGATTTTTCATACTATGGAAGGCTGCGAATTTGTTTTCAATCGCAAATGCCGAAGAGTCGTAACGATTTTGTGTCCCCTTCGATAACGTCTCATAATACGTATTTTTGGCAGCTCTATTCAACGCACATGTTGCGAAAACTGTTGAAATGCACGCCGAAGTAGTGTCAGTAAAAACAGTATTAAATAATACCCTTTAACTAACAAACTCCAGTAGCAAAGAAGAAACTTGCTACCAACTAATAGTAAAGGCATCTACCTCTCTCCCTTATTTCATCGAATCGTTACTGAAACTCTCGTTATGTGATTATGCTTACGTTACTGCATTTCTAGTTAACTCTATCAATACATTTGGAAACTCTGCATTCCTTTAGCAGAATGGATAAAAGTGCCAACGTCATGAACAAAATATGCATATCTAAAGCTATCAAAACATTAATATTTAAAATATCGATTAGTGAGGCATCAGAGCGTAATAGGAATGTACAGAGAAAAGAATCCGACAATAAATGTTCAGCAACTCTGTGGATCAACCCTCGTTTGCTAAGTCTGGTAAAAAAGCAAGAAAAAATATTTCGTGAAAAATTAACCTTACTTCTCGACATTGTCCCCTTTGAGGGATATACACTTTATCCAAGGATCTTCCACCTCGTTCATCCAATCGGAAAAATGGGTTCTGTCAAACTCTGCAAAATACTTTTTGACTACAACTATCGCTTCCTCATCATTTGATGAAAATTTCTTCCCACAAAACGAATAGGATTACTCCTTGGGAATACAAAAAACAGTGGTTATCATCGAACCAGCTGAAAAAATTATTTTTGCTTTCTTAGATGCACTCTCATAAGCCTTCGCCCATTGTTCTGACTGGCGTTCTGACTCTGGGGTGTCAGAAGAGATCCAACTTTCATGAATAGCCACACATCGGCGCAAAAGTCTTGCAGATTAAACATCGCCAGCCACTCTGTTGAAATGTTGTACCTGATGCGCTTTTCGTCGACTGCGATCAATCGCAGTACCCACCTCGCACACAATTTCTTCCTAGCCAATTCTCAGAGCATGATATTAAGCACTCTCTCAATTGAAATTTCTACAGTCTCTAAAATCGCATGAAACTTTAATCGGTGGTCTTGCTTTTTGTCAAAGGTTTCATTTGTGGAGAGCTCAACTGGATGACCGGAGCGCGCTTCCTCTTCAGTGCTTGTCCGACAACGTTTAAATTGATTAGTCCAAAAATAAATGGTCTTCAGTGATGGTGCAGAGTCTACGTGGACCCCATCCAGTTCTATTTTGATTTGCAAGGCAGTCCAACCCTTCAAATGAAAATACTTAATAACAGCACGAAGATCGGTTTTCTCCGACGTTAATCGCAGTCGAAACACTGCCCAGCTCAGGCCGCTGTCAGTAATGAACTGAATGCAGTACATTGTAGAAATTCTTCATACGATCCTTCGAATAATTAAGCTTACTAACCATGAAGACGCAACAAATACGTTCCATTCTTTCATAGAAATTTACCAACTTACCAAACAACTATCGTAATAATGTGGAGGTAAGTATAGCTCCATTAAGATCAGATGCTCTCTAGAAAATCTTAGGACGTGTATCCATAGTTGTCACACCTCGAATCCTCTGCGACATAGAGCTAACAGACAGTTCAAGGCACTTGCCTTAAAACTAGTTACTCAATTTCCCAAAATCATCGTTTGATGCTAAAAATATGCTTCTGATAAATTAAAATCTGTAATTCATTGAAATATATCTTTCAATGAAGTATATTTGGGGCATCTACAACTCGAAACCCTTATCTACGAACCAATCCTGTTCTTTCTATTCGCATTTCCGTGATATTTGGATACGCTGTAACATTATGGAGCATCCGACAAGACACTGCTTTCGTATTTAGGCATACATGTTTTCGTGCCATTAACGAAATCTTGTCAGGGAGTGACGAGGTACTGACTTCGTTGGCAAGGTTCGAGAAGTTTCGATGGAAAACCCTTCCACATCCTCCATACAGTAACGATCTCTCTCTATGCCATTTCCATATCATGGTTCCGTTAGCAATCTCAAACATTTTTCTCTATGAGAGCACTGACCGTCTTTTCTCTCAATGGGATGAATAGATCAACAGTTGCCTGAATGATATTTCCACCATTTGAGTCAAATATACGCTAATTACCACACACCTAGTCACCATTTTCATGAAAAATGAACGCCTTCTTGTTTCTAATTACGTATCATACGCAAAATTCGGGTTTCATTTAAAATATAAATTTTAATTATCGATAGTTTATAGAATATTGTTGATAAATTTGTAACGTTTTCTTAATTAGAAATAATCGTTTGTAAAGTATCGACGGTTAAGAATTTGTAATGACAATGTGTTCGATATCTCTTTAGGAGGAAGACGACATGCGGTTTTCCTTAAGTAATTATCATCAGTACGCATCACTTAGAGCACATTTTCTGAATTTTACATTTAAATGATGTACGTATTCGAAATGTACGACAGAAAAAATGAAACGAAAAAGAAGTCCCCAACAAGTTTCGAACCAGGGAACCAGTGATTACCTGAAGGTAGTTCTCCGATGCTAACGAGTGGATCACGGGACCCATAGTAATAACAACGTTTACTTTTGCGAATTAAATGTCCTTAGAAATCTTCTGCCGCCAACAGCAACCTAAACGTCGGTTTTTTTTATCCCAAAGAAAATTTATTGAGATGTACTAAGACCACGAAAGGCTGCGCCTTCAAACAAGATCACTTTGAGAAATGTAACCACGTTGAAAAAGGTAGCAGAGAGCGGCTAAAGTTGTCTGATATGAATGTCGCATAAACCTGCAGACACTACGCGGTACCTCACGCAGCTGTCGTCCACAGCTCTTGCAATCTCAGGCGGCGAAAACGAAAAGAGATTGCTTCAGTTTTCGGGGGCGGTAAATATTAGCAGCCCGCTGGGATTTAAAATTGATTTCATCTCCAGTATACAACCACGTAAGGCGTCGGCAACGTTCTTACTTGCACAAGGTCCATATCTATCTGAATACTTGGAAAGGTTGCAAGTTTTACCATAAAAAATAATTATTATTATTATTATTGTGAGCCTGGTGAAAGATGTACGGAAATGTGTAAAGCTCTAGCTCTGACAATATCGTCGTTAGCTATACATTTTCTCTAAACATTGCAAGGCAATCTAGTGAAACTTTACTATCGTTATCATAAAATGTGATATGCAGCAGTACAACTCGTGTTGCGAAAAGCCTTATTCCAACATTTCAGTATTAAAACATTTTCTGTAAGCTTCTACTATCGAACATGTCAGTATTCTGATAGAGAACAGAAACAGAAATTAATTACCCTTCTATAATTCAAGAAAAATCAATTCTCTAGTATCTGACTGAGATTTTTTAAAATATTCTCTAACGTCTTATAAAAATAATACTGCAATGCTCCTGCACGAAACTGCTTAAATATATTGTGTCCATCAACGAGCCAAATTAATTCAAAAGAAATACTGCAACCCATGCAGAGTTCAATGCATGATCACAATTACTGATGCAACTATTCCTGTATATTATTTCTATAGAAGTTAAATGATCAGAAAGTGTTTAGTCAACAAGCCTTAAGCAGTGTAAAAAATGAAAGGAACCAATAAAAAGTTTTAATTTGTTATATTCTGAAAACTGAAGATGCATACACTGACAAACTTTACTCGCACCTTTCTTTTCTTTGGACAGTTTGATTAGTAAGTTTAATTATTCCACGATGCCTTCAATCAATGATCGAGTACGCTACTGTAAAATTAAATGCAGCGTATGACTTATCTCAAATGGAACAAAACTCCATAATACATTTTCATAGATCAAAATCAAATAGAAGAGTGAATTCCACACTAAAACTTGTCAAATTTTCAGAAATACGAAAAATCACTGAAAAACTCTAAATTTAAAGCTCACATGAAGTAGTGGGCTCTGAGCACTATGGGACTTAACATCTATGGTCATCAGTCTCCTAGAACTTATAACTACTTAAACCTAACTAACCTAAGGACATCACACAACATCCAGTCATCACGAGGCAGAGAAAATCCCTGACCCCGCCGGGAATCGAGCCCGGGAACCCGGGCGTGGGAAGCGAGAACGCTACCGCACGACCACGAGCTGCGGACTCACATGAATTAGTAATTTTTTGTCCAATACCTAAATGTTCGCTAACCAACGGTAAAGAAGATTGAACATGCATCTAGCTTTTCAGTAATATGTAAAAACAGTTTTATGAAAATTATTTTTATGTAATATTTTTATTGGCTTCATGTGATGTGTAAAACAACAGTAGTAGCATTTATGTTATTACTTGAGTTTATGAAGAAATATGTCAGCAATATGTATGTGATAAGTGATTATGTACAAGTGTGAATAACTAATTGTATTATGAGACCAGGGGAACACACATCTGGACTGTATGAATGAGTCATATACTTTGGGAAAATTTGTGATTTGTAACACATCGGCAGGCAGATGTGGCCGAGCGGTTCTAGGCGCTTCAGTCTGGCACTTCGCGACCGCTACGGTCGCAGGTTCGAATCCTGCCTCGGGTGTGGATGTGTGTGATGTCCTTAGGTTAGTTAAGTTTAAGTAGTTCTAAGTTATAGGGGACTGATGACCTCGGACGTTAAGTTCCATAGTGCTCAGAGCCATTTCAGCCATTTTGTAACACATCAGTTTACGCTAATGGCCAAACGACAAGCGTATTCCACTTGTTCAGTTGTCTAAAGAAGGGGTTAATTCGAAGTTACTGGGTTTTTCGAGACTAATTATTTAATAATGTGAGCTAAAGAGCGTTAATAACGTGATTGGTGCAAGGTAGAAGATGTGGGATAATGAATATTACAGCTGCCAACTGATTGCGTATGATTAGCCAAGCCAATGGAAAGAGGCGCCTTTGCGCGGAGTTCGTAAGATGAGAGAGATTGTATTTCGGCGTTTGGAGGTTTCTGTGAGACGTGGATGCTCTGCAAAAATTTATTAACTCTGAGCAATCGCGAACTGTAGGAGATCGTAATGTTTTTGATAACGTTCTAATACCGACGTAAAAGACAAATACCGAAATTTCGGATTTATTTGTGTGAACTGTTGCTTATATCGAGTAACTTAAAATTCCATATGGCACGCTGTGAAATAGTAATTTACAACTGATAACCCAAAGTGAACTTTGCAAAGTACTGAACAAACATCCGATCCATAGACAATCCAACTAACCTTTTTAACTAACAAGTTAGAGAAAAAGCTATATATTTTTACCGGTCGCCCCACAACCTGACAAACGAAAACAAACTTTGCACACTGTAGATATGTTTAGGGCCACTGGTTTCTCTGTTACAGTTTTTACAGTCGAAGAAACGTTACTCGTTTTCTTTCTTTTTTTGTCAGGGAAGGTGCGTGCTGCGGAAGAGAAAATCACTGAAAAATGAGTGAACCTTCGTATTTTACGTAGGCAACACATCGCACTTTCGCAATTTCCTGTTACAATTGTTTGAAAAATTGGAGAACACAGTTCAAAATAAATAAAGAAACCAATCAGAAAATCAAAGTTAAAGGAGGTATCACGTCTAGTAAGCAATGAGAAAATTAAGTTATTGCTAATTTTAAAACCGGTAATTTTTGGCGGTTTCAAGAGTCAGGCGAGCTTCCTACAACTGCAGTACCCAAGCTGCGAGTCCATGTGGTCAGGTGGCTGATTGTACTGATGATGGAAGCGTGTGTTGTCCCGTCGAATACCAGCTAACCAGGGAGAACGACAGCTCCTCTCAGATCTTATTTAAAAACATTGACCCTGAGAAAAACGGTCGTAGCAGTAAGCTCTGATACAATCAGTGTGGAATGTTAGGTTGCCAGACTATGGCAAATTTTTTACCGCTAACTTCCTTTACTCCTAAACGTGAAGCAGGCTTTCATACCTTAAAAATGTGGCTTTACAGAAATTAATCTTCATGGCAATAATTTATAACCTGTCAATGACTAATAACCGCATTACGTGTCGACTAGTAAAAATCAGAGAAAAATACTCATATATCAGTGGACACAATTATTTCTGAAATGCTAAAAGTAGCAGTCTGCAGTAATAACAGTGGACGGATCTGAAAGGGAAGTCGTAGCCGAGAAGGGAGTGAGACAGCGCTGTAACCTATCTCCAGCGTCATTCAATCGGTAGAAAGAACTAGCTGTGAAGAATACCAATTAGAAATTAGGAAAGGAAATTAAAGGGAGAATAGTGAGAAACTTCGTGGTATGCTAATGACGTCGCTGTTCTGTCAGAGTTGGCTAATGACTCGGAAGAGCAGTTCATCGTTGATAGATAGTGTTATGGTAAGGTATTATAAGATGAATACCAACAAAAGTAAAATAAGGGTAATGGTGTCTAACGGGAAGCCGAAGGGATTAAATTAGAAAATGAGGCACTGAAAGTAGTAGATGAGTTTTGTGGTTTGGGGCTGCAGGAGGATATAAAATGCAATCTGTCAGTAGAAGGAAAAGCACTGATAGTATCGAATATAAATTTTAAATGTTAGGAAGCCTTTTATGAATGTATTTGTCTGGTGTGTAGCCCAGTATGGAAGTGAAACATATCCGATAAATAGTTAATAAAAGAAGAGATTATAGGATTCTGAAAAATGTTGATGATTAAACATGTAGATCAGATTACTGATGAGGACATGTTGAACCAAACTGGAGAGAAAAGAAATTTCTTACCCAACTTGACTAGATAAAGGTATCAGTTAACTGGACCTATTCAAAGGCATAAAGCAAAAGCTAAATTTGGTAATAAAGGAGAAGTGGAGAGGGTAGAGTTTGTAGAGAGAGATCAAAATTTGACTACTAAGTAGGTTCTAATGGATATACGTAGCTGTAGTCCAAAGTGTCCAGTTGTTCTTTTGAACTGCTCAGAATAGAGAAAGTATCGCTATACCCAAAGTCTACTAAGTGCAGTGTTGTGTGAAACTCTTTAAAAAATATGACTCATTATTTTATATCAGTTGTGCAAGAGAGATTTGTATCATAATTTCAAAAAGATAGTTCAGGGAAGGGATTACATCGGAAGTTCAGTAATCATTTCTCAAGAAGGGAGTGCTATTGTCGGTGATCTCACTGGGTATATGGGGAGATGGCGGAGTGCATTTCGGACGCAAACGGAAATTGAATTGTGTTGCATGAAATAAACGTTTATTAGCTCCTTTTTTTACTTTCTCATTATGTTCCTAAAACAGAACAAACTTATTGATTTGGTTACTTCAGGTGGTAGGATTCTTCCACTTAACATCATCACCAGCAAAGGATCTTTACTCACAGTAGATAATTGGTGTACGCACTTTGGTATAAGCTCTAACATTCGCAGCACCCAAGCATTCGTATTGACTAACAGGAAGCTACAGACGAAGGTACATTGGCTTTAGTAAACCAAAAAGCAACATTATTACAAGTGGTTTAAAGTTGGACCAGAAATTAAGTTCACCTTGGTAGATAAAACTCAGGAAATTCTGACCAATACCACACTAACAATAACTCCTTAGGCATGCAAATATTCAATATGATCAAGAGTTTATGTGGATGTCAACGGTATGGTGCTATTATGGGTGGCCCGTCACTCTGCGTTCGATCAGTCTAAAATATAGAAAAAATGGTAAAAATCGGCACACGCAGATGTAGATAACGACCCAGGCATTCGTTCTACCCAACTATGAACGATCTGATTAATTGTTAGGATGAGGATTTGATCGATAATGTCACACTCATAATTCGCAAAACGAAAAGCAATTATCTTAGAAAAATCATGGCTTCACAAGCCACCAAACAGCGTTTATTCTCCTGGTGGTTGAATTTAAAAAACGCAGTGATTACCTATATTGAACTATGAATTAATTAACTACCCTAAACGAAAATGAACTCGTACTAGACGGGTTCGTAAGAGCACGTCTTACTTACCGCGCCGACACAACCAATGTGCTCTCTTTCAGCTTATTGGGAAATTTACGTCAGCCGCCGTGTGACCATCACACTTGACAGTCTGAGAGCGTCAGCCGGGCAAACGGCAAAACGTTTGGTACTCGCCGGCCGCTCACTCATAGGCCAAAAAGGTCATTGCCCTGATACCACTGAAATTTGCCGGTTAAAGTTTTGACAGATAAAGCAGTGGATATTTCCACAGTTTCCCGCATTGCTTTTTCTTGACCAACAAATACATGTAAAAATACACTGGGGACTCCTACTCTAAGTTAAAGAAAAGTGGAAAGAAGGAATGCAATTACAAAATGGCTATAGCTTTTAGTAGGCAATTGTTACAAATTAGTCCGTCCCAATAGCTGAACGGTCAGCGCGTTGGATAGCCACGGGGATCCGGGTTCGATTCGCGCCTGCGGTGGGAGATTTTCTCCCCTCAGGGACTGGGTGTAGTGCTGTTCTCATCATCATTTCATCCTCATTGTTGATGCACAAGTCGCCCAATGTGGCGTCTCACTCAATAAAACTTTCACTTGGCGGCCGACCTTCCCGCCTGGGAACTCCCGCTCACTGACGCCATACGCTTATTCCCTTTTTTACTACAAACTAAAGCAAGTGTTAAATGATAATTTGAGAAAACAGAGTGGCTGCTAGAGTGTGCCACCTACCATAGCAGGTACAAGCAACCACTCTGTGTTCTCAATATTTTTCTTTTCTCGCCGCCGTTAATGTGTAGTAAGGATACTTAAAAGACTAGCAAAATAAAAAGCTTTAACGCATTCCGTCCAGATATTAAACTTTTGTGCTCTGTAGCATAATCACACAAGGGGCTAAAAAAGTACCTGTTATACAACTGAAAACGACGCACTATGGAGGAACTATCGGAATGTAACGGAATTTGATGGATGTGATTTACATGCACAGAAAAATAAATATTACGAAAAAACTGTATGATTTATTCGCGAGAAAGAGCTTGACAAATTGAGCAAGTCAACAACGCGTGGGTCCAACTCTGGCCCATACGCGAGCCTTTATTCGGCTAGACCAGTGGTTCCCAACAGGTGGTCCGCGGACCTCCAGGGGTCCGCGAGCTATGCCAGAGGGGTCCGTAAGATGCTATTAGAATAAAAAGTATATTAAATATATTTCGTCTGATAACAGAGTTTTTGTTTTGGCCGCTTACTGCATGAGCAGGGCTTTAGCGAACGCTAACTTCTGCGTCTACTGTCTTCCTAGAGACAAATGACACTAGCACACTCCAGCGCAAAACTAGAATTAGATAAAGGAAAATAGTTCTGCTGTATGCCCTTAGATAGCGCGCGCTGCCTCTTAAGCTAAATAATTTTTCAATAATGAATATGTCAATGTTTTTTCTAAGTACCAAAATCAGTAAACGTATAAAAAGACTCTTAATTTGGCTTTTTTAGGTACTTGATACTGTGATATGACAAGGTACCAATCATGCTCGATGAGGGGGTCCTCGAGAAAATTTTGTTGGGAACCCTGGGCTAGACAGTGGCTGACAAAGCTGTTGGATGACCAACTGCCAGACATCGTGTCAAATTCTGTCCAGTCGGCGGGTTAGATGGTCAAAATCCAAAAATGGCCCTGTCCATAATGCTCCAACCGTTCTTGATTGGTGCTCCAGACGTTCTCGATTGGAGAGAGATCCGGCGACCTTACTGGCCAAGGTAGGATTTAGCAAGCACGAAGACAAACATTAGGAACACTCGCCATGTACGAACTGACGTTATCTTGCTGAACTGTAAGGTCAGGATAGCTTGCCATGAAGGGCAACATATCGGGGCGTAGGCCGGCCGGTGTGGCCGTGCGGTTCTCGGCGTTTCAGTCTGGGACCGCGTGATCGCTACGGTAGCAGGTTCGTATCCTGCCTCGGGCATGGGTGTGTGTGATGTCCTTAGGATAGTTAGGATTAAGTAGTTCTAAGTTCTAGGGGACTGATGGCCACAGATGTTAAGTCCGATAGTGCTCAGAGCCATTTGAACCAAAACGGGGCGTAGAATATAGACGAAGCTGTGCTCTAAGCGTGCTGCCAATAAAAACCAAAGGGCTGCTGCTTTGAAAAGGTACCCTACACTATCAATCCCTGTTGTCAGGCCGTATGGAGCGCGGCAGTGAGACTGGTACCCCATTGCTCTCCAGGGTGTCTTCAGACACATCTTCGGGTAGGAATCTCATTGACCTGAGTAGAATTCTCTTCAGTGATCAGTCTCCTTTAGAACTAAAACCTGATGACCACCGAAGAACCGTCCGGTGAGGCCGAGCGGTTCTAGGCGCGTCAGTCTGGAACCGCGCGACCGCTACGGTCGCAGGTTCGAATCCAGCCTCGGGCATGGAAGTGTGTGATGTCCTTAGGTTAGTTAGGTTTAAGTATTTCTAGGTTCTAGGGGACTGATTATCTCAGATGTTAAGTCCCATGGTGCTCAGAGCCATTTGAACCATTTTCTGAACCACTGAAGAGGTGTCTGGAGACGCCTCGGACAGCAGTGGGATACCCACCTGACAGTCGCACACCATGAGGCCTAATGACCAGGAGTTGTGGTCTGGCGTGCCATATCTTATCATAACAGGCCCCCTTTGCTTGCCATCCGCGGCACCCTTACAGAGATGCAGTACGTTGAGTAAATTCTTGCCCCAGTTTTTGTTTTGCTTTGTGGAAAACCATCCTGGGATTACTTTTCGGCAGGATAATTACCACCCGCACACGGCAAGACGTTCTGCTCTTTGTCTCCGTGCTTACAATTCTTACCTTGGCGAGAAAAGTCGCTGGATCTCTCCCGAAGTCAGAATGTTTGGAGCGGTATGGGTAGTGCCTTCCAACCGTTTGGATATTCTAAACATCTAACACGCCAATTGGACAGAATTTGGCACGATATCTCCCAGAAGATCATCCATCCACTCTACCAGTCAATGCTAAGCCGAATCACTGCTCGCATAAGGGCCACAGTTGGATCAACGCGTTATTGACTTGCTCAATTTGTGAAGCTGTTTCTGCTGAATAAATAATCCAATTTTTCTGTTATCTTGAGCATTTGTTTGTCTGTACATGAACAACACGTCTACTGATTTCTGTCTATTTCGGTTAATTCCGTGGTGGTGCATCGTGTTTTTTTTGTTTTTGTTTCTTTTTCCTTTTTCTCCCTAATGTACATTACTTCGTTAGTATTCGACGTATCTCTCATTACATACAATAATAAATTTGCATTCAAGAAATTAAGTTGTATTGATTTTCTTAGATTAACCTCCCTTGAAAATTTGTATTCTGATGGACTTCAAAACACAGCAGAAATTGAAATGAATAACATAACCCAAACTTGGCATTTTTCCAAAAACGATTTATAGTGCTGAAATGCCTTTATTTTGTAGTTGGGTAATGTTTTACACAACAAATAAAACACTCGACAAGATCTACTGGCGGACATGAATCTGTGTTGATAAAAAATATATATCGTTTCCCTGGGTGTAAATTCCAAGTTCAGAATATGGTAACACTTAGAGGAAACATATCGTACAACAGAAAAAAATAATGCACGATATTAAAAAAATGCTGCAAATAGTAAAGGGAAATTGGAATGCCATTGAGGAAGAACCGTACTATGCAGTCTTGGTCCTGGAAGGAGAAATGACAGAGGTAACCAGATTATTGACTCTTGCAGGGGGGATGCAGCAAGTAGTGGCAAATACGTCGCTCAAAAATCTCAAGAGGGGAATCTACACTTGGAAATCACGAGGAGAAAAATAAAGAAACCAAAATAATTTTATATAAGTAAAAGAAAGGTACAGAAATTGAATGAAGAAGGTGCACACCTCACCAGAAGCAGAGCGGCCAAGACTTGGTTATGGCAGGAATAGACACAAAAATTTAAAAAAAAGAAACTGAAGAAGGCTACTGTAGTGAAAAATTAGGACCTAGAGAAGATAACATCTGCGAAAGAAGGAATTACGAAAATGCTGTCTCTTGAGCTTACTCACATATTACAACACAAAAAACCACCCGACAATGTCAACGAGTATTGTAGTAATGCTGAAAGAAGGAATCATAAAAGCAAGGCACAAACATATAAGAGAGCCTATGTACACAGAAAAAGAGCAAAAAGCTATGGGTACCACAAAAATTGATTACAAAGAAGGAGAAGGAAATCAAAAAGAAGAACAATGCAGATACAAGAAAAATTTAACGAAGGCTGAATAACGAACTGCGTAGAAGAAAAGAGAAGTAAAATTACTTAAAAGAGCTATATGACACAGATCACAATCCCAAAACTCTTGAAAATGAATAGTGTGGATGCTGCCGATGAGAAAAGTTTAACAATCGAAGGAAAGAAATAAAGAGTTCAATTGATGCAATGACAAATTGGAAAGTGGTAAGTATGGGTACGATACCAGAAGAATTAAATTTGAAACACGAAGAAGTACGATAAATATTGTCGTTCTGTAACACAATACATACAGAGGTGAATGGACAGAGGACATCTGAAATCAGTAATTATTTCAATACAAAAAGAAGGAGCCAAGAAATTCAGTGAGCACAGGACAATTAATATCATTTCAGACGTACCCAAATTTACGTTATGAATCGTTAATAATAGACTGGAAACTGTAAAGAAGGATAATTTTGTTTAGGAGCAGTTTCATTTTTGGCGTAATACAGGCGAAAGTGATGCAAGAGGAGTCGTGTGAATTTTGACAGAGGTTTATCGAAAAGGGAAGAAACATTTACATGTGTTTGAAAACCGGACGACTTTTACACTCATAACATTTCAATCAAAAAGTGTCAGCAAAAGCGAGAGGAGAAAACACCGGTACCAACTGGACAGAAGTTGGAAAACAGTAAGAAAAAATCCGCTGTCTATCTCTTACACTTTTCTGTCTGTACTCAGAGAAAATACGATTCACCTACTCATTAGATACTGAGGGAGTAAAAGTTAGAGGCAGATGAATATGACGTTTGAGGTTTTCAGGTCCTTGTAGCAACATACGAAAAAAACTACAGGATATAGTGGACACCAATGAAGCTAAAGTAAAGATTTAACGAACAAAAAAAAAGTAATGGCGTTAGGAGGAAATAAAAACGTTGAGCCAAAGCTGAATGTAGACATGTTAGAACATGTGCAAAGCTATAAATACCTAGGAAACAGAGCAAAAAGCGACTGAACGAGCACCATAGACATTAAAACTCTGTAGGAAAAAGAGAGTTTTCTGCATCGATATGGGCAGGGGTTTGAGGGAAAAGCTAATAAAATACTTTATACCGACTGTCCTTCTGTATGGTGCTGAAATATGGACACTGACGAAGAAAGGTAGAAGAATGTGGATTACGCAAAAGGGCAGAAGGAATAAGTTGGATGGGTGTAAAGAAAAATGAAGAGGTACTGAGGAGAGAGGAATGTAAAGACAATTGATGAATGTAATACAGAAAAGAAGTATTAATGGACATATGATAGAGAAGGAGGGGTTTGAAAGGTAGAAGAATGTGGATTACGTAAAGGTCAGAAGGAATAAGTTGGATGGATATAGAGAAAAATGAAGAGGTACCGAGAAGAGAGGGATATAAAGACAATTGATGAATGTAATACAGAAAAGAAGTATTAATGGACATATGATAGTAGAGAAGGAGGGGTTTATAAAAACAGTCTTAAAGGTGTATGGGGAAGGGAAGAGGAGGTGACGACAGAAGAAGAGATTTCAGATCCTGAATCATATCATGTGAAGCAGCACATACAACATTAAGAAGCAAGTAGTGGATCGCAGGAAACGGATACACAAATAATTTGCTAACATAGCAGAAAGCATATGATGATGAGCGTGATGTGAAACTTAGATGGACTGTTTGGTTACGAAGATGATTCAAGTCAGAACCACGGAACCGCATGAAGATTTCATCTGACAGACGATTTCATTGTATTGTGTACTCCACTGTTGCTGAACCGAAGGTTGCACTGCTAACAAAGACACATTCTGAGCAACTAAAGGTCTTGGGTTATCTGGATTCTTTCATAGTGTAAAACACATTGTGCAGCTCGTTAAATTTCGTAACGTTCGTGTGTTTCAGACAGCTAATGAAGGTACAAGCGGTTTTTTCCCGAGGCGCCAGCGGAAATAACGTTTTTTCCGGTGTTAACCTATTCATGTGTGAGCGTGCTTTAGGTATTAGCTAATACCAGCCAAACGTTGATCATGTGAGTAAAATATGCACATGAAGTGCAGTACCAAAATAAAAAACACATGCACTGAAAGTAGATTGAAAACAATTTTTTATACGTAACGCTGCTGTAACTGTTCAGCGCTTTTAAATATTCACAAGCGGTAACTGAGTTGTGTTTTATAATTTGTCCTCATTGTCTTTGGAAAAAATATAACCCACAGCGAAATGCTCCACACACAAGCATGAATATCGATACCAACCCGTGCGAATGACGAATGATTGCAAAATACGTATAATATCAAACTTTAGACATGTCTGTGCAACAGACTAGAACTTAATGTCCCCCAAGTCGTTGACACACGTTTGCAACTAGACGTCGACGACTGTTGTTTCACGTACTGCAATATTTCTTCATCAGCTGTAGGTATATCACAACGTCATTTTTGGTCACTGGAATGGGAAACAGAGACAATAAATTCGTGGTTTAGGATGGTGTGCAGTGAGGCTGTGGTTAAGATTCTAATCTCGCAGGAAAAGATGTGAAGCCCCGTTAAGCACAAATTTCTTACGTTATTCAGGATGATAAGATACCACCGTAACATCTGTTCATCTCTTCTAAGCGACAAAATGAAGTCCTAGTACTTTTCCACAACAAACTAGTTTTCAGCTGCATGCCATGGCAAGACGGAAAGTTTTGTTTCGAAAATTATTTTATGATAAAACCAATTGGCACTCATACCAAACGTGATAGTCACACTCTCATAAATATATCCGCATCGAAATCCCCAAACAGAGTAAATCATACTTCTATAATAATGCACCATGCATATCTGCCCCTAACGTAATTTTCATGACATAGTCGCTAGAGAGAAACCACGCCTGACTACATACCCAGATTTCAGATGCATTAATTGATATGAACTTGCAACTGACGTGCAAAAAATAGTTTGGTGACGTCTTCTATTCCCTTCTCCGTCTTATACGAAAGACTTCGTGGGTTTACTGACAAACTCATCCAACTATAGCACAAATATTCTCGCCTAAAATCTCAGGTTGTGACAAATTTGAAGAAGAAAGCATCCACTTGAATTCCATAATGGGGGGAATACTGATAGAAAATTTATGTTAATATCGCCAAGTATAATTATGTGCACATGTGTCGATTTCAGACTTGAAAGAGCAGTTTCGAAACAGGCAAACCTGCCTACTTTTGGGAGGTTTGTAGAGCATACATACTGGTCACTTTCTGTTAAGGGGTTTGATCAGTGTGAACATATATTCAATTTGTTTACCCTCATTGATTGATGTGTGTAGCACTGTCGGTGTTAACTCAGAACACATGTAAGCCCTTCTCTATTCCCTCGCTGGTTACACCCGTCGCGTCTTAGAAAGATGTAGCCATCTTAATTTACCGAACTTGTAGGAATAATTGGTTTGAGCCATGTCTAAGACAGAAATATTACAAGGGTGTCTTTGTCTTGAAATATATGATGGAACTCGTCGAGATGAGGTGGCAGAGATCGGACATCTGTGTGTGTAATATGGAGCATAGTGCATTTGGGGGGAAAGCACTTGAGTGTATCGGTGCTAGACATTAGCGACTCTCGGCCAGTGCATAGCATGACGCTCTGTGCCACAGCATAAAAGGGCTATTTGCGTTATGGTAGCATGGGTTCCCGGAAGTATAAGCGGCAGGTAGCTTTAGGGAAAGCGAAGCTTTTGTGGCCACGGCCAGCTGGCTTTCACAGTGGCAGTCTAACGGCCAACTAGTGTCAGGGACAGAAACTTGCTGAACAGAGCTATAATAACCTGCACACAACAGTACTGAAAGCAAGATAAAAGGGATAAAATCTAAGTGTACTACTAATGTTTCTAATTTGAGTAAAGAAAGTGATATAATAAAAAACTGCGAAATAAAATTGAAAGTAAGACAGTAAATTAATCATCTGAATCAGAATAGCGGACTGTATAGGTCTTGGAAGTATAAAAATTAGACAGACAATTTTTAATTTGTACTGAAGGTAAACCTAAACAAACAAATGATAACAACAGGAAAGTGTTTTAAGGAAAATAAGTTGTTTCCTTACAAAATAAAGACAAAAAATCAAATACACAAACTAGAAGCAGCAAGAGTTGACATGCTTTTAGGTCCTAAACCACAGGTATTCGAGTTCATCTGCATTAAAGACTGATTTTTTTCCCATTTTCAGTCTTCACCATAATCCTGCCGTCATTTGTCAACACGTTTTGTTACCCAAATCTCTCGATCACACTGTTCAAAATCTTCAGTCTCTCATAGGTGAGATCCTCCCTTATTGTTACATCTGTTTCATGAGTTTCTTCTACACTCTGAAGTTCATAAGCACTGAAAATTAAATAAAATCCAAGATGACGGACCTAGTCCACTTATCCTACTTGCCTCCCCCCCCCCTCTCTTACATCCAGGCTGCATTGTTGCCAGATCATTTGTGCTAAGTACAGAGTCTAAGCTAGTGGTCGTGAGCCACTTGATCTAGTGAGTTTTCCCCTGTTGCCACATGTCACCGGTGCAGCCTGCATGATTGCCAAGTCACATTATGCTAAGTTTAAAATAATAGAAAATTCAAAGTGGCTCAATTGTCATTAACTTAAAATGGTGGGAAATCCCAGTTTAAAATGGTGCCACGTTAAACAGTTACGATATGTATTGTTGGATAAGAAAGATTTTATGTATTTGCTTAAAATTGTGTGCCTGGGCGCGGCATCACGCCCTGCCCGACCCCAACCCACCCCATCTCACCCCCATCCACCCACGACCACGAAAATTTAGACTGAGGGCACTGATTTACATTCCGAAAGTCCACTTGCCCTGAATTAAAAATTGCAAGAAATTCAGTATCAAAGTTTGTAATTGTAGTTAACACGTGCTAAGCTTAAAACGGTACGTGGTTAAAAATTTACCGTAACTAGGAAAGGAGCAAGTACAAAAATGTTCCGGTAAACTCAGGAATACAGAAATATAAGTCGCTGAGGAATGAAATAAATAGGAAGCGCAGGGATGCTAAGACGAAATGGTTGCAGGAAAAACGTGAAGACATCGAACAAGAAATGATTGTCGGAAGGAGAGTCTCAGCATACAGGATAGTCAAAACTACCTTCGGTGACATTAAAAGTAAGGGTGATAACTTTAAGACCTCAACGGAAGTACCACTGTTAAATGCAGAGGAGAAAGCGGACAGGTGCCAAGAATACACAGAAAGCCTCTATGAGGGGGAAGATTTGTCAGATGTGATAGAAGAAGAAACAGGAGTCGATTTCGAAGAGATGGGGGATCCAGTATTAGAATCAGAATTTAAAAGAGCTTTGGAAGACTTAAGATCAAATAAGGCAGAAGGGATGGATAACATTCCATCAGAATTTCTAAAATCATTCGGAGAAGTGGCAACAAGACTACTGTTCATGCTGGTGTTAGAATGTATGAGTCTGGGGATATACCATCTGACTTTCGGAAAAGCATCATCCACACAATTCCGAAGACGGCGAGAGCTGACAAGTGCTAGAATTATCGCACAATCAGCTTAACAGCTCATGCATCCAAGATGCTTACAAGAATAATATACAGAAGAATGGAAAAGAAAATTGAGGTTGCATTAGCTGACGATCAGTTTGGCTTTAGAAAAAGTAAGACACGAGAGAGGCAATTCTGACGTTGTGGTTAATAACAGAAGCAAGACTAAAGAAAAACCGAGACACGTTCATAGGATTTGTCAACCTGGAAAAGCTTTCGACAATGTAAAATGGTGCAAGATGTTCGATATTCTGAAAAAGTAGGGGTAAGCTATGGAAAGAGACGGATCATATACAATATGTACAACAGCCAAGAGGGAATGATAAGAGTGGACGACCAAGACCGAAGTGCTCGTATTAAAAAGGGTGTAAGACAAGGATGTAGCCTTTCGCCCCTGCTGTTCAGTCTATACATCGAGGAAGCAATGATGGAAAGAAACGGAAGGTTCAGGAGTGGAATTAAAAGTCAAGGTGAAGGGATATCAATGGTACGATTCGCTAATGACACTGCTATCCAGAGTGAAAGTGAAGAAGAATTACATGATCTGCTGAATGGAATGAACAGTCTAAGGAGTACAAAGTATGGGTTGAGAGTAAATCGAAGAAAGACGAAGGTAATGAGAAGTAGTAGAAATGAGAACAGGGAGAAACTTAACTTCAGGATTGATGGTCTAGATGTAGATGAAGTTAAGGAATTGTGCTACCTAGGCAGTAAAATAACCAATGGCGAACGGAGCAAGGAGGACATCAAAACCAGAATAGCACTGGCAAAAAGGGCATTCCTGGCCAAGAGAAGTCTACTAATATCAAATATCGACCCCAATTTGAGAAAGAAATTTCTGAGAATGAACGTCTGGAGTACAGCATTGTACTGTAGTGAAACATGGACTGTGGGAAAAGTGGAACAGAAGAGAATCGAAGCATTTGAGATGTGGTGCTACAGACGAATGTTGAAAATTAGGTGGACTGATAAGGTAAGGAATGAGGAGGTTCTGCGCGGAATCGGAGAGGAAAGGAATATGTGGAAAAAACTGATAAGGGGAAGGGACAGGATGATAGGACATCTGCTAAGCCAACAGGGAATGACTTCCATGGTACTAGAGGAAGCTGTAGAGGACAAAAACTGTAGAGGAAGGCAGAGATTATAATACATCCAGCAAATAACTGAGAACGTAGGTTGCAAGTGCTACTCTGAGATGAAGAGGTTAGCGCAGGAGAGGAATTCGTGTCGGGCCGCATCAAACGTGTCAGAAGACTGATGACAAAAAAAAAAGGATAGGATAGAAATTGTATTACTGTGACATCAGGTGGCAGCATCGGCGGCGTGGTTAGGCCGCGACAGGTCCTAGAAAGTTTCACTAAATCTTACTAATACGGGGCTATTAATAGTTTTATCCTATGTTTCAGACTAGGTTCTCTTCACTCATCTAACGCCATAGTTCACAGGTGCAGTCTGTTTGATTGTCTGACCTACTTCCACCATGCAGCATTGTCAGGTTTCCGATGACGTTACAATCATAGACGGTGAAACGAATACACTTGTCCTTAGTTAAAAATTGTGGGATATTCAAAAATCCATGATAGTAGCTCCGATTGCCATGAATATGTGGCACACTCTTCTGAAGGCACTACCTTCTTGCCTCATCTGAAAGGTATGAAATTTGAAACTTTCAGATGCACACTTGTGTTTCGAAACGAAAGGAGCAAGGAGGTTCTGACGCTACGTTTTTAAAGTTCAACGCAAAAAATTGGTGTGTGACAGTGTGACAAACATCCATGGCAAGATGTAGTGCATCCATCCACCTCTTAAAAACTTACTGCGCCAAATCCGTTCGTAACCATGCCGACCCTGTGCCGATGCGGGACGAAGGCACAAGAAATAGAGTGACAAACACACACTAACTGGGCCAGTTGCATGAAAAATCAAGGCAGTATGTATTAAAGTGACACTAGTTATCCTCGTTAATAGCCGGAGTGTAGATCCCTCTTTTTCTTTTTCATGTGGCTTGATGTCCCACCGCTATGTCCTATGCAATTCGGGTTCTTCTTGCTTGATTCATGTTTAGCTATCTTCATTTATTCGCCTGAAATGGTGTAATTACTTAAGGCAGTTAGATGTTGTGCATTTAGTAAAAAGTTTGCTTTAATAATGATCATTCAATGAGCTACCTTTGCAAATAAAATCGATTTCTTGCTTGGGTGTTGTGCCTGCATCCCCGACCTGTCGTATTACTTGCCGTAAATATTCGATTTTGTCGTCTACCTGCCGCGATCATACCCTCGTAAGGTGATCTAATGTGTCACTGTTTAGCTAACGATGAATGTCTACATGTCTTGTAAACGTGGGTAGACTGACAGCCCGTTGGAGAACCTTGTTTCAGACGACTTGCGTCTGTCACTGTTTGTAGTTGCCGACGAGACCAGAAGAGGTGATACCAAACAGAATAGGAGGTAGGATCTTGGCCTTGTGCAGTGGTACTTTCATGCTCGTTCGGAGTTTTAGGAAGAAAGGCAGCATCATCTTCTTCTTGCCCATCGTCTGTCGTCTTTGGTCTTGGGCATTGTCTTTAAAAAGTGAACCTTATGTCGCATATTACTCCCAGATGTTTCACCGTCTTCGTCTATGGCACTGGATGATTATTTAAGAGAATCCCTGCACAAATCGTAGGTATCTTCAGATAAAGTACATAACTGTGCATAACTCTTTGTTCTTATTACGAAATAAAGTGACAAGTAGAATCATGACTATCAAGAACGTTGCAAATACAGGTGACAAAAATGAAACACTTTTACGGGAGTAAAGTACTTACCATCTGTACGAGATCTGCATTGCTCAGATGATTCACGATGACGTCACACAATGTACAGCCGCCGACATATTGCGTTAGCTATGCCTCTGGCTATCTGTTGGAAACCTACGCTATTTATATCAATGCAGGATACCAAACCAGTATCAGAACGTATTAACTTTCAACTTTCTACCTAGACACTCAGAAAAAACGGAGGCATCACAGCAGTTCAGAGGTGTGCAGAAGATTTTTCCCGTCACATCACTGAGAAAGTTTGGAGAAGCCACATTTGTGACTGATTGAAAAATAATTTACTGTCACAAACATACATCTCACTTAATGATCTCGAAAACAAGAGAAATCAGGGCTCGTACAAAATCATACAGTCGTCTTCCCCACGCTGAAGTACAATTACTTGATGGTTTGATACTCAAAAAGGCATTCTGTAACAACTTCAGTGAATGTATGAGTTGTTAATGTTTTTTTGCAATGGAAGGTCTCTGAAAAAGTGGCAGTCCAGACAACAGTTTAAGATCTGCCTCCAAGTAAATATAGCGAAAACGAAACTTTACTACATTAATTCATTTGGTTGCCAAATAAAGCACTTTTTCTACCTCTTTTAGCGAAATACGAGGGCAGTTCAATAAGTAATGCAACACATTTTTTTTCTGAAACAGGGGTTGTTTTATTCAGCATTGAAATACACCAGGTTATTCCCCAATCTTTTAGCTACACAACACTATTTTTCAACGTAATCTCCATTCAATGCTATGGCCTTACTCCACCTTGAAATGAGGGCCCGTATGCCTGCACGGTACCATTCCACTGGTCGATGTCGGAGCCAACGTCGTACTGCATCAATAACTTCTTCATCATCCGCGTAGTGCCTCCCACGGATTGCGTCCTTCATTGGGCCAAACATATGGAAATCCGACGGTGCGAGATCGGGGCTGTAGGCTGCATGAGGAAGAACAGTCCACTGAAATTTTGTGAGCTCCTCTCGGGTGCGAAGACTTGTGTAAGGTCTTGCGTTGTCATGAAGAAGGAGAAGTTCGTTCTGATTTTTGTGCCTACGAACACGCTGAAGTCGTTTCTTCAATTTCTGAAGAGTAGCACAATACACTTCAGAGTTGATCGTTTGACCATGGGGAAGGACATCGAACAGAATAACCCCTTCAGCGTCCCAGAAGACTGTAACCATGACTTTACCGGCTGAGGGTATGGCTTTAAACTTTTTCTTGGTAGGGGAGTGGGTGTGGCGCCACTCCATTGATTGCCGTTTTGTTTCAGGTTCGAAGTGATGAACCCATGTTTCATCGCCTGTAACAATCTTTGACAAGAAATTGTCACCCTCAGCCACATGACGAGCAAGCAATTCCGCACAGATGGTTCTCCTTTGCTCTTTATGGTGTTCGGTTAGACAACGAGGGACCCAGCGGGAACAAACCTTTGAATATCCCAACTGGTGAACAATTGTCACAGCACTACCAACAGATATGTCAAGTTGAGCACTGAGTTGTTTGATGGTGATCCGTCGATCATCTCGAACGAGTGTGTTCGCACACTCCGCCATTGCAGGAGTCACAGCTGTGCACGGCCGGCCCGCACGCGGGAGATCAGACAGTCTTGCTTGACCTTGCGGCGATGATGCCACACGCTTTGCCCAACGACTCACCGTGCTTTTGTCCACTGCCAGATCACCGTAGACATTCTGCAAGCACCTATGAATATCTGAGATGCCCTGGTTTTCCGCCAAAAGAAACTCGATCACTGCCCGTTGTTTGCAACGCACATCCGTTACAGACGCCATTTTAACAGCTCCGTACAGCGCTGCCACCTGTCGGAAGTCAATGAAACTATACGAGACGAAGCGGGAATGTTTGAAAATATTCCACAAGAAATTTCCGGTTTTTTCAATCAAAATTGGCCGAGAAAAAAAATGTGTTGCATTACTTATAGAACAGCCCTCGTATTTCCAGTGAAGAATGGATACAAAATCTATTATCCTCACTTTACGAAGTAGCAATGTAACGACATTCAACATCTGCAGGACAATTACAGTGAAACCTCACTTTGCTCTAACGTGACTTTTGAGTTCTCTGAAGAAATCGAATGAGTGACTGACTAACGTAACCAAAGAGTGTCTGTACTGATGAGTCACACAATATCATAACTATTTGCTTAATAGGGGGTTGATCCTCTTGCACTCAAAAGAGCCGCCGTCCTGGGTGGCATGAATTCGACAAGCTTTTGGGAGGTTTACGGGGGTATGTGGCTCCAAATACTTACCAAAAGCTCGTCGGATTCCGCTTCAACAATTGCGATTTTCCATCGTTCCGACAGAATGCACGGCTAACCTCAAAGAGCTGGAGAATGAACTTCTGTGAAATGTGTTTCTTGGAGAGCAACACAGATAACGAAACAGGAGAAAATCAGTAGTTATAACTCTGATAGGTGGCAGTAATGTCCACTGAATGATCACGTTGTGGGTGACCCGGTTAGAGGTGAACGTTCCGGAAGGATTCCCCCCCCCCCCCCCCCCAAAGATCATTGCCAAAGGTGCAAAAACATGAACGAAAATTGGCTCCAAGTTAGATGGCATATTAACTGAGAGCTTGTTTGGTAGCAACACGGGACACGTGTCATAGTTCACAGCATTGGTACGGCGATGATTTAACACCTACCATAGTCTTTAGGTACGATTTTAAAGTCAAATCAGTGGAAAGTACTGAACTGTCTGCAAGAGGCACAGCTATAACACTATATAGGCGCCAGAAGTCTTCTTCACAACAAAGGTGGAGCTTTTTTGGATGTCCAGCATGGACTGTATTGTATCAGTTGTTTTGCCCAGTGGTGTGTACATAGTTCCGCGTAGTTAGCGCGTACACAACATTCCCAATAGAGCGCGCCCCGCTAAGCACAACAGCGCAGGCGCAGCGCTCGTCCGTCTCCGCACTACGAGATGGCGCTGTCCTAGAGACGGACCAAATTCTGCTTCCGCCGATCCGCGTATTAATATGTAACACAGCCAATGAGATTGCTGCTAATGTAGAACCACACTCGCGCAGTGATACCTGAACGCGCGAGGAATTATAATGAGTGTACAGACCTCCGATTAGTCAGTCTGCATTAGTCTGCATTAGTCTGTAGTCACGTTTCAGTCTGCGCCTAATAAGATTATCATATTCCTGTACATAGCCATGAAGATAAATGAATAGACACTTTGTCAAGTATCAGAGATATGTGAGGATAAGATTAACGTACCAAGACCAAAGCAACTTCAGATTGTCAATTGTAAATAGCATCCAGAACCAAGTTAAGTTACACTCCTGGAAATTGAAATAAGAACACCGTGAATTCATTGTCCCAGGAAGGGGAAACTTTATTGACACATTCCTGGGGTCAGATACATCACATGATCACACTGACAGAACCACAGGCACATAGACACAGGCAACAGAGCATGCACAATGTCGGCACTAGTACAGTGTATATCCACCCTTCGCAGCAATGCAGGCTGCTATTCTCCCATGGAGACGATCGTAGAGATGCTGGATGTAGTCCTGTGGAACGGCTTGCCATGCCATTTCCACCTGGCGCCTCAGTTGGACCAGCGTTCGTGCTGGACGTGCAGACCGCGTGAGACGACGCTTCATCCAGTCCCAAACATGCTCAATGGGGGACAGATCCGGAGATCTTGCTGGCCAGGGTAGTTGACTTACACCTTCTAGAGCACGTTGGGTGGCACGGGATACATGCGGACGTGCATTGTCCTGTTGGAACAGCAAGTTCCCTTGCCGGTCTAGGAATGGTAGAACGATGGGTTCGATGACGGTTTGGATGTACCGTGCACTATTCAGTGTCCCCTCGACGATCACCAGTGGTGTACGGCCAGTGTAGGAGATCGCTCCCCACACCATGATGCCGGGTGTTGGCCCTGTGTGCCTCGGTCGTATGCAGTCCTGATTGTGGCGCTCACCTGCACGGCGCCAAACACGCATACGACCATCATTGGCACCAAGGCAGAAGCGACTCTCATCGCTGAAGACGACACGTCTCCATTCGTCCCTCCATTCACGCCTGTCGCGACACCACTGGAGGCGGGCTGCACGATGTTGGGGCGTGAGCGGAAGACGGCCTAACGGTGTGCGGGACCGTAGCCCAGCTTCATGGAGACGGTTGCGAATGGTCCTCGCCGATACCCCAGGAGCAACAGTGTCCCTAATTTGCTGGGAAGTGGCGGTGCGGTCCCCTACGGCACTGCGTAGGATCTTACGGTCTTGGCGTGCATCCGTGCGTCGCTGCGGTCCGGTCCCAGGTCGACGGGCACGTGCATCTTCCGCCGACCACTGGCGACAACCGCGATGTACTGTGGAGACCTCACGGTACGTCCACCCGGCCTCCCGCATGCCCACTATACGCCCTCGCTCAAAGTCCGTCAACTGCACATACGGTTCACGTCCACGCTGTCGCGGCATGCTACCAGTGTTAAAGACTGCGATGGAGCTCCGTATGCCACGGCAAACTGGCTGACACTGACGGCGGCGGTGCACAAACGCTGCGCAGCTAGCGCCATTCGACGGCCAACACCGCGGTTCCTGGTGTGTCCGCTGTGCCGTGCGTGTGATCATTGCTTGTACAGCCCTCTCGCAGTGTCCGGAGCAAGTATGGTGGGTCTGACACACCGGTGTCAATGTGTTCTTTTTTCCATTTCCAGGAGTGTATTTTTACGCTTGTTATTATTTTAATAAATGTGTGTGAAAATTAATCAAGTTCTGTTTAACGTTGGTAACCGTCAATCTGCTACTCTAAGTGTGCAAGTGGCGTTTCTATCGTCTGACCTAACGGCGGAAGATAAACACGAGACATATTGCTTACACTCGCCTACTTCGTTAGAGCGACAAGTCAAATAATCTGATGGTGTGTGTACCGAAGGTCTTACAGTACGCACACCACACACATTTGAACTTTTTTTTTTTTTAGTATTCGAAGTTTCACGAAACAGGGAGCATCTATGATCTCGATAGAAGAGACGGGCCAGGACCTACTGCGCAGCATTATAGGCAGTGAGAGACGACTTCGTGAGAAGTCGCAGGAAGTCAGTCCGCAGAGCCTCACGAGAGCTGCAGATTCCGGAGACTTCTATGCATCACGTTTCAGAGAGTGAAAGAGGCCTTCGTGAGAAGTGCCAAGAAGTCAGTCAGCAGAATGCAAGAACCCCCGCTCGTACTAAATCTCCATAAATGTTTCAGTTTATCCGGTGAGACCGTATTTGATGGTATAAGGGGCGTACTGTGTAACTGTCCACGGTTTCCCACCCGAGGTTGGCGATAATTAAGCCAGTCCAACCTTGAACCGACGTAGTGAGTCGCCGCGTATGGCTTCTTCGTACCTGTTAAGTGGAGATGCTCTCGAAGTATTATGTCCCCTTGAAGAACCGTAACAGCGCCGTTGGATTCCCAAAGTGCAATACTACTGTCTATGTTTTACGTAATGAGGCTGGAAGAAGGGTCTTTTTTTCTTTTTCTTGCAAATAAATTTTGGTCACGATGGTATTACGGTGTACTCATTTAAGAAACAACGAAAAATGAACTTGTTCACACTGGTTATAAGCTAACCATTAACGGTACGAGAGCATGGTCTATCGCAAAATCAGATCTAAAGGTATTCTATCGACGACTGCCGACAATGGAACCAAGTCTGTAACTTGAACGTACAATATTGTTGAGTGGTACTTAAGATTCACGACTTCGTTCTCAATAATTAAACGGGCTACCTCACGATGCGCGTCTCCAGTCAACTGGGCGAAACAGCGATACGAGATACACACCGCAGGCGTAATCAGACGCCGCCGCCCAAGCAGCAGAAGGCTTCGTGAACGACACAGCTGCCGCTCCCCAGCCAGAACAGTCCAGTAAGGCAACCACTGCACAAAACTTTCAATAAAAGTTATCTTGTGTGAAAATGCTGTTTCATTCTACCTCATACCCGAGACAGGGAAGAACCCACCCTGTCCACATGTTGTTAAGAGAGAAAAAGTAATTTATTTAGTGTTTTTCACCCTGACATAATACTTTACAATCAAATGCCGTTTGCGGTAATGCTCATCCTGACAATTGACTAGCATCAAAAGAGAAGACCCAGTTACAATATGTATACTTCTTATAAGATCGTACACCTTGTGTTATGACGAAGTTATTCATTTATTTGTTAATGTCATCGTTTCTTGGCATTGTAAAGTTAGTGAAATATAGTATTTACGACCCGCAGACACCACCTAATGTCTGAGTGGAAACAGGAAAATATTTATTAATAACAGTTATTTGCTTGGCGCCATAGTAAATGTACTTTCCCTACGTATTTATTTGCTAAGGTCATGAGTGATTTCTGAATTGTCTCTGAAAGAGCGACGTGGGCAACAGTCTCTGCTACCCAGCGTGAGAACCTACCGCTCGTTCCTTACACCGTAGGTACTGCAGCGTTGATACATTCACTTCACGTATGTGAAACAACAGAACTGGAAATAAAGTGGTACCTTACAAGAAACGAAAATGAGTTGCACGTTCCTAAGACATCAGTACACCATATCCTCCCTAAACGTCTTTTCCCTGCGTGCAAACTCCAGATGGTGCAGTCTCTCCAACCAATGGATTACTTTACTCGTTGTGACTTTTCTGCAGCCAAGGTGCCTGACACTGAGGAAGATGATGACTATCCGAAGAGTGACCGTTTATCAGGTGAGGCCACATTTAATTTAACGCCGACAGACACAGTGCTGGGATCTGGGGGTCCGAGGATCCCCTAGCTGTGTTTGAGACCATCAGAAACAGTCCTAAGCTGAAAGTGTGATGTGGTCTTATGCGCAATAAAACCTAGGACGTTTTTCTTCAGCGAAACTGCAATCGCAGCCAATACATATCTTGATATGTTGCAGTGGAATGAAATGATCGTATGGCACTGATGGCCAGGAATCCTCACCTGGGAAGGTTTGACCTATAAGTTGCAAGCCTTTTCAGTTGACGCCTCCCTGTGCGTTTTGCGTATCGATCATGATGCAGTGATGATGAGAGCAACACAACACCCAGTCCCCGAGTGGAGAAAATCAAACCAGGGCGCGCTGGAAGTCAGTCAATCGTGCTGACCACTCCGCTAAAGGGGTAGGCTATAAAAGCTACGTTTTTCTTCATAAACGCACATTCAAAACAACTTATTATTGGTTCAACTTCTACAGCTACCAAGATTTTTTCGAAATCCTTTGTGCACACTAGTTTCTATGAACATATAATCATGCGGAGTATTTGTACTTAATACACTTTAAGGCAAATAAACATTCCAAGTTTCTGAGAACAGTGCCTGAGAAATGGTCTTAAGCTCGTACTTCAGGTCTTCTCGAGTTTGTCTACTGTACCCATTTCGCTTCCGTAGAGCAATGTCCTTAAATCATCTAGTTTCAGCAACTTTGATTATGGGCAATACTTGACAACGGCGTATTTCTTCAGGCATATTTCTTCAGTTCACGACGACTTTCATAATATGTGACGTCCTTCAATTCTTCCACTGTGTTACTCGCTATTACGACGATTAGCCTGTATTAATAAGGTCTTGTGCAATCCCTGTCACAGATACTCGCGAAAAAATACTTGTCGATACGGTAAACAGATTTTTAAGGAATGTTATGTAGCGTAATGCCTGGTTATTGAGAGGCAGAAAGAAACAATGAAACGAAGAATTAGAGCGTTCGGAAAACACTGTGACCAATTTGTGAACAAACAAAAACTAACTTACGCTGCATTGAATCAACTTGACTGTACTCAACAACACTTTTCTGTGATTTTTTAAAACAAAAGAAGAAAGAAAATAACTAATATGGACGTACAAACTTCATACCAGCGGCAATATTATTTAATTTTCCGTCGAATGTATGATTCTCTGAATTGGTCAGTCGTGTTTGCCGTTGTAATGTTGTTTTTTATTCGGAATTCATTTGCGGCCTGCGGATAAAATTCATTTTTACTTTATACTGTTCATGAATGGAACTGTTTCTGGAATGTTGTAATTCACCCTTTGTAGAGCGTGTGCGTAACACCGCGCTGAGTACTAACGTCAATCAAAGTGTAAAAAGCCGGCCGCTGGTGGCCGAGCGGTTCTGGCTCTACAGTCTGGAACCGCGCGACCGCTACGGTCGCAGGTTCGAATCCTGCCTCGGGCATGGATGTGTGTGTTGTCCTTAGGTTAGTTAGGTTTAAGTAGCTCTAAGTTCTGGGGGACTTATGACCTCAGCAGTTGAGTCCCATAGTGCTCAGAGCCATTTGAACCATTTTTGAAAGTGTAAAAACATTTTCATCAAATCTTGTATTTTGTTGTGAACCTTGTTAATAATGTTACCGTATAAGATACTTCCTTAATACGGGTATTAAATCACTACTATGCTAGACGTACAGAGAGGCAATAGAAATTTAAAAAATGCAAAACCAATGTTAAAAGAAATGGATAAGGACTGATATTAGACAAGTTGTGGGCGTTAGTGCTGAATAAAACAGAAAATATCATACTCTTTTGCCGTAAAATCTCCATAACACACGTCGGTGCGACTCGCCGATCTGTAACAGCGATCGGAAACCCACACTGCTCTGTCGTTGGGCGCTTACCAATAAGAAGTTCAACTGTTTCGTTCTTTTAGGAAATCTAGAAAAATTGTTCAAACGACTCTGAGACTGTGGGACTTAACATCTGAGGTCATCAGTCCCCTAGAACTTGGAACTACTTAAACCTAACTAACCTAAGGACATCACACACATCCACGTCCGAGGCAGGGTTCGAACCTGCGACCGTAGATGTCGTGCGGTTCCGGACTGAAGCGCCTAGAACAGCTCGGCCACCGCGGCCGACTTTAGGAAATCACCTGGAGTGGAGGAGGTCATCAAACCGATGCCACCAAAGAGATAAATGCACTGCGGTTGCCTTTCATAGCAGTTAGTTAACTCAGTGTTCACATCTACATCCACATTTCTACATACGTACTCCGTAAGCCACCGTACGGTATGTGGCGGAGGGTACTCTGTACCACAACTAGTCGTTTCCTTTGCTGTTTTACCCGCAGATAGAGCGAGGGAAAAACGACTATCTATATGTCTACGTATGAGCCCTAACTTGTCGTGTCTTGTCTCCGTGGTCCCTATGCGAAATGTACGTTGGCGGCAATAGGATCGTTCTGCAGTCAGCTTCAATTTCCCATTCTATAAACTTAGCTGCGCGGTCTAAGGCGCTGCAGTCATGGATTGTGCGGCTGGTCCCGGCGGAGGTTCGAGTCATCCCTCGGGCATGGGTGTGTGTGTTTGTCCTTAGGATAATTTAGGTTAAGTAGTGTGTAAGATTAGGGACTGATGACCTTAGCAGTTAAGTCCCTTAAGATTTCACACACATTTGAACATTTTTTTATAAACTTCCTCAGTGGTGTTCATCGAAATAAATGTCTGCTTCCCTCCAGAGAAGCGTATTTCTAACACTTCTATTATGATCGAATGTACCTGTTGTTGTGGTCTTCAGTCCAGAGACTGGTTTGATGATGCAGCTCTCCATTCTACTCTATCCCGTGCAAGCTTCTAAATCTCGCAGTACCTATTGCAACCTACATCCATCTGAAACTGTTTAGTGTATTCATCTCTGGGTCTACGATTTTTACCCCCCACGTAGCCCTCCAATACTAAATTGGTGATCCATCGATAGCTCATAATATGTCCTACCAAACGATCCCTTCATTTAGTCAAGTTGTGCTACAAATTTCTCTTCTCCCCAATTCTATTCAATACCTCCTCATTAGTTATGTGATCTACCCATCTAATTTTCAGCATTCTTCTGAGGCACCACATTTCGAAAGCTTCTATTCTTTTCTTGTCTAAACTATTTATCGTCCACGTTTCACGTCCATACATGGTTACATTTCATACAAATACTTTCAGAAACGACTTCCCGACACTTAAATCTATACTTGATGTTAACAGATTTCTCTTCTTCAGAAACGCTTTCCTTGCCATTGCCAGTCTACATATTATATCCTCTCTACTTCGACCATCATCAGTTATTTTGCTCCCCAAATAGCAAAACTCATTCACTACTTTATGGGTTCAATTTCCTAATCTAATTCCCTCAGCATCATCCGATTTAATTCGACTAAATTCCATTATGGCTCTGAGCACTGTGGTCATCAGTCCCCTAGAACTTAGAACTACTTAAACCTAACTAACCTAAGGACATCACACACATCCATGCCCGAGGCAGGATTCGAATCTGCGACCGTAGCAGTCACGCGGTTCCGGACTGAGCGCCTAGAACCGCTAGACCACCGCGGCCGGCTCAGTCCATTATCCTCGTTTTACTTTTGTACTTGCGCGTACTGAACGTGCATAACACATTACCGAACTGCGCTGTACTACGACTGTTTATCAGATACTGAAAATGAATCACGACATAAGCCAAGCACACAGAAAAAAATTTTGGTCACTTGCTAAAAATAATAACCAAACCATAAATACTACAAGAAGAAGATGGAGAAAAAGATACCGATGAACTATTGGCAGTGAAAAAGGTTTTTTAATGTGCCTTATAACAAATACATTTTTTGTGCTAAAAAGCAAGGCAATCAAATTCACTAGGATCCCAGTTCTAACGATCTTATGTTTTTGTACATTTTGCCTGACATCATCAGGAGTGCCCTGGGAAATGTGATAGGACCGTTGCAATTCTGTATATACATAAATGAGTAGACAGACAGGGTGGGCAGCGATCTGCGGTTGTTCGCTGACGATGCTGTGGTGTACAGGAATGTGTCGAAGATAGGTGGCTGTAGGTTGATACAAGATGATTTAGACTAAATTCTTAGTTGGTGTGATGAACGGCAGCTGACTCTTAATGGAGAAAAACGTAAGTTAATGGGATGAGCAGGGAAAACAAACCCGTAACGTTCGGATACAGCATTATTAGTGTCCTGCTTGGGACAGTCACGTCGTTTAAACACCTGGGAGTAATGTTGCAAAGTGATATGAAATGGAATAAGTGTGTGAAGATTGTGGTGGGAAAGGCCAATGGTCGACTTCGGTTTATTGAGAGAATTGTAAAAACGTGTACTTCATCCGTAAGGGCGACCGCATATACGACGCTAGTGGGACCTATTCTTGAGTACTGCTCGAATGTTCGGGATCCGCACGAGGTCGGACTGAAAGAAGAGATGGAGCGATTCAGAGGCGAGCTGTTAGATTTGATACCGGTAGACATAGAGAAAGCTTTTGACAATGTTGACTGCAATACTCTCTATCAAACTCTGAAGGTGGCAGGGGTAAAATACAGGGAGCGAAAGGTTATTTATAATTTGTACAGAAACCAGATAGCAGTTATAAGAGCCAAGGGGCATTAAAGGGAAGCAGTGGTTGGGTAGGGAGTGAGACAGGGTTGCAGGCTATCCCCGATATTCAACCTGTATATTGAGCAATCAGTAAAGGAAACGAAAGAAAAACTCGGAGTAGAAATTAAAATCCATGGAGAAGAAATAAAAAATTTGAGATTCGCCGATGACATTGTAAAGCTGTCAGAGACAGCAAAGGACCTGGAAGAGCAGCTGAACAGAATGGACCGTGTCTTGAAAGGAGGATATAAGATGGACATCAACAAAAGTAAAACGAGGATAATGGACTGAGCCGGCCGCGGTGGTCTAGCGGTTCTAGGCGCTCAGTCCGGAACCGCGTGACTGCTACGGTCGCAGGTTCGAATCCTGCCTCGGGCATGGATGTGTGTGATGTCCTTAGGTTAGTTAGGTTTAAGTAGTTCTAAGTTCTAGTGGACTGATGAGCTCAGAAGTTAAGTCCCATAGTGCTCAGAACCATTTTTTTCTCCCGTATTTTTATGGAACAATCCACAGATCGCAGAGGGTATATGGAATTTCCTTCATCAGCAGCAGGCAATGACCGACAGGACAACATCTGCAGACCTAACTGAACTGACACTACTGGAAAGCCTCAGATACATGAGAGAAAAGATCAACACTGCAGTCTAGATGCTTGCGCATACTGAACATGTATAACACGTCACTGAATATCAATGTACTAGGACATTACAAAAGATCAAGTTGGCCTCTTCACATTGACCAGTCGACATTCTTCTGCACAGTCTCCCATCAGCTTCTTAACATCTGATGCATTCTCGGACAGTTTCTCCGCATGCTAACCGGCATCATGGACCGCTGTCCGTAGACTACACCTCAGCACAGTATGGTGTGACCATTCAGAACTAACATGGGTGTCGATCGGGGTCACTGGAGTTAGTCAGGTGACCCGTGCCTGCTTCACCCATTGCCGACGATACCTCTATCAGTGACCAAGGCACTGACCCGCAGTAGAAAGTCACGACATGCTAACGAGCCGCCACCATTCCTTCACGTGGCATGTGCCCCATGCCTGGCCGCAGTGCAGCTCAGAAGTAGATAAATCTTTGTAAACTCTGTTTGACTGTGAATGTATTCACCGCTAATGCCATCTTACTGACGGTACTTGCCATGCAATGGACCGCTCTCCCCACACATCGATCGATTTCCTGATTACAATACGACTCTAGGGCTGCGTAACAATGCTGGTGACAAGAAATGCTACAGATGCAGCCACAATGTGTGGTTGGCCAGGTGGGATTGCTCTCCATGTAGCTAATTTACGATTAACAGGAAAAGTAAAGGTGTCTGTGTTTTAGCATGAAGTCCTGTCTAAACTGGAAACATTTCTCCAGCTAGCTGATGGGTTACGACAATGTGGTTAAAAAGAGCACGAAGTTCTTTCGCGATTAACTGAATACCTTAACGCAGAAACATAAGCAGTCGGTTGAGACCTTTTTGGGAAAGGATCCGAAGGGTGAATGCACAGACATACAAGTTGACACAAATTGTGGAAGCAGATACAACCTTGCTTCATAAAGCTGAGAATAGCGCTTTTAGATGTTTCCTTACGTGGTATTCCTGTATAGAAGTCAAGTAGGGTGGGAAAGGAAAATCTAGGAGGTTTAGCTGCAGCTCTTAGGGTCACGACACAGCCAAAGGAAATAGGCACTTCAGCTACCGGCGTACGGTTTGCGTGTTCTCCCACAGAGGTAAGATGTAAGGGGTTGTATAGAAGCAGTGCCAGCAACCTGAAAGCTATAAATATGGTTGAGTCGGGCACCAAGAACAGGATTTGGGGAGTTACGAAAAAGGGAAGAGACGGTAACAAAAGCAGCTGTTAAACATAAACGGGAGTGCTTTGCCTGTCCAGACGTATTTCCAATAGTATTGACATTGCACAAATGGATGCACGGGTGGAACGCTGCTTGGAAGCCTATGCCAAAGGCAACAGGTATGCATGTTGTGGACACAGGTATGCATGTTTCAGTCATCAAATCAAATGGTTAAAATGGCTCTGAGCACTATGGGACTTAACATTTGTGGTCAACAGTCCCCCAGAACTTAGAACTACTTAAACCTAACTAACCTAAGGACATCACACACATCCATGCCCGAGGCAGGATTCGAACCTGCGACCGTAGCAGTCGGGCGGTTCCGGACTGAGCGCCTAGAACCGCTAGACCACCGCGGCCGGCCTTCAGTCATCAGTCAGGACCTCATGGGCAGTGGGTTCCCCACACTACAGGTTGTGAGGAGTTGATGTAATAAGATAGGGTAATAGGAACAACATTGCTCAGTTTCAGTGTTGGAACGAATGACTACCGCTAGTATACGGAAATATTACCATATGTAGATAAAGAGTATTCAGCAATTCTCAGGCTAGAGTTTCTGGACAAACTTTATGCAAAAACCGATCTTTCATAGTATTCAAACTGTGGGAGTTTGTTTTCAATGGGGATTACTGCTTAATGCAAAACAGTTTCACAAGGCATGCCCTTTATGATGTTGATGCTGACTAAATTGTGTACACACACACTAAGGATTGGTTCTCATGATAAAGTTACACGAAATTTGATGTGGGTTTCGGTTCATACCGATTTGCCATGGGAACCCTTATAAGTGGTAGAGCTACTAAAGGAAAACAAAGAATTGGATAAAATCCATGGCATCATGCACAGTAGTGAAGCGGGCGAGTAATATTGATGATGAACTCGTGGTTCCTGTAAGTCTGGGTAACCTCAGAAAGGACATGGTCAATCCGTCAAAGTGTTCAACAAGACCTTATTAGAGGTATTAGATAAGGAAGTTATTGGCAGGACAGAGGATAAACAATTCATCGATGTAGCAACATTACAGAGTAAAGTGGGTCACTTGCAAGGGAGGCAATGAAAGCTTTACTATCACAGTTCATGGATTCATCTAGTACAAAGGGTCATTTATATCAACAACACCTCTTACCCAGCACTGCAAACCTACAAACAACGATTTGCCAGTGTATGAGAAGCTTTACCACAAATCAAAACATCTTCAACCCATAATGTAACAGTTTATAGACAAACAGTCAGCTGATGGTATCATAGAATAGTGATAAACCTATGGACCATGAATATTATCATGCCAGAAATGTCAACAGATGGTACCAGGAAGTACAGGTACTGTTGTGATTATCGCAACTTAAGTGCAAAAACCATGATAGAGGCATATCTGATACCCGATATTATGGAAACATCAGACAATCTACGCCAGCAGCAGTAATTTACAAGAATGGATCTGAGAATTGGGTACCACCAGTTGTAGGTAGCGCCAGATGCTATACCGAAGACTGCTTTTATGGTCCCATCGGGACGTCATTGGTACAAAAAAGCTTTTTGGGCTCAAAAACGTGCTAGCCACGATCCAGGGACTATTGGGCGGAGTTCTATGAGGATTAAAGCCAAAAACTGCATGATGTATAATGTATACCATCGTATTTTCGAGGCATGTTCCAGAGCATGTGGAGTGCTTGGAAAACATGTTCAACAGGTTGTGATCTGCATGTCTCACTCTTATCATAGACAATGGCATTGTGTTGGGCAAGTGATTAGTGAGGAAGGCGATCACACTGATACTCATCTAACAGATGCAATTCGGAACTTTGCACCACAATAAATAAGAAAACAACCACAATCATTTGTGGGTTTAGGCAATTAATGTCAGAAATTCGTAAGATATTTTGCACAGAATGCAGAATTCTTCACTCATCCATGGAGGAAGGACGTGAAATTTCACTGGACAGCTGAGTGTCAAACAGCGTTCGAGACACTGAAGGCAGTACTAGTTTGCGATCTGTTACTCGTCTTCCCTGATTTCAAGAAGAATTAAGCATTTCTTGTGATGCTAGCGGTGGGGTGGTTGCTTGTATTTAAGCCAGATCAACAACCGAGCAGAAACATGCAGTGGCATATGCTTCAAAGCAGTTCACTGAAGTGCAGTGGAACTACACCACAGGAAAGGAGACGTTAGCAGTAATATATGGGCTAATGCAGTTTAGTTGCTATTTATGCGGACAAACGTTTTAGGTCTTCACAATCCTTCATTGAAATGCTTTCTAGGGTCAAAAGTCCCGTCAGTTATGTTAGCAAGATGGGCACAAGCTCAGATAAGACGTAAACCACAAACTGGGCAGGAAGCACAGAAATGCAGACACCCTAAGCAGGAAAATTGCAGTGGTAGATGCATTAGACAAGAGTTTAACAGAGAGGCAGAGAGCACAGGTAACTGAAAAGGATCTCCGGTATTCAGGTCACAACCACAGTTCGTGATGCATGAGTGCTTGGTCGTGGAGGATGCTGAGCGTCAGTCAGATGTGTAGCAGAAAGATTTTGGTGAGCACTGAAACAAAACGATGAACAATACGTGAACAACTGCATGTGCTGTGTGCAAAGAATCGATTTTAGTAATCAATTATTACTTTACCTAAACTACCTGAGGCTTTTAAATCTTTCTATATGAATAATTTCGATATTTTGGGACCTTTTAATAGGACCCTCTTATGGAATAAATGCATAATTACAATTACTGATTTTTTATGATCTTAGTGATGATGGCGATCCCTGATCATCAATTCAAAGTAGAACAGTAAGCTTTGGTGAACAGCTGGTTACCTATTTTGGAAGTACCTGATACCACGGCACAGATCAGGGCACAAATTTTGTCAAGTTTGAGGAAACGGTTATATCATATACTATACATCAGGAAATTTTGAATGAACCCTGATAGTAGGACAGAAAAATGCACAAGACAATTTCCAAAAACGTTCAGTTATTGTGTTAACAGCAGTCACATAGACTGGAATAAGTATTTGTAGTATGTAGCTTGCTTGTATAACTCTAAAGTGCATATTGGTAAAGGCCTTTTGCCTTTTGATGTCGTTTGTGGTAGGAAAGTGCTGAGTCACTTTGATTTCTTGATTCCTAAATTAGGACCAGATAGTGAACCATTAAGAAATTTGATTAGAGAATACAGCAGGCATTGTTGTGGGTAAAGTGATCCAATACAAAAGCATTGGAGTCATTGGAATGGTGCATGGAGAATTCAAAATTACCATAATGTCGAGATGGTCAATGGGTACTGTTCACAAATCCATACACACCTAAAGGGAAAGCGAAAACATTTTTGATCAATTATCAGAGCCCTTATCAGGTCATCAAGATCCTTTGTTCAGTCAGTGTCAGAATATAGTTTCCAACAAAGTCATCTGTTATTCATATAAGTCAAATTAATTCATTTAATGCAATGCACTGATACAAGTCTCAACAGTGGAGTTGATATTTTCAGGAACAGCTAGGAATACTCAGGAGTTCAAATGGCTCTGAGCACTTTGGGACTCAACTGCTGTGGTCATCAGTCCCCTAGAACTTAGAACTACTTAAACCTAACTAACCTAAGGACATCACACACATCCATGCCCGAGGAAGCATTCGAACCTGCGACCGTAGCAATCGCACGGTTCCGGACTGCGCGCCTAGAACCGCGAGACCACCGCGGCCGGCATACTCAGGAGTATATACGAGTAGACAGACAGGATATGTATAGCATAGTATGCATTAAAGTCACCTGAAAAATAGTAGTATTTATGTCTAGTTGTGTTATATCTGGGTACTTGTATTCAGAATTGTACTGTGGGTTATCATACAGGGTTATTACAAATGATTGAAGCGATTTCACAGCTCTACAATAACTTTATTATTTGAGATATTTTCACAATGCTTTGCACACACATACAAAAACTCAAAAAGTTTTTTTAGGCATTCACAAATGTTCGATATGTGCCCCTTTAGTGATTCGGCAGACATCAAGCCGATAATCAAGTTCCTCCCACACTCGGCGCAGCATGTCCCCATCAATGAGTTCGAAACGGTAAGGCTTCTGCTTCTGCTTTAGCCTTTTCCGTAAGATTTTCCAAACCGTCGGCTGTGGTACGTTTAGCTCCCTGCTTGCTTTATTCGTCGACTTCCGCGGGCTACGCGTGAAACTTGCCCACACGCGTTCAACCGTTTCTTCGCTCACTGCAGGCCGACCCATTGATTTCCCCTTACAGAGGCATCCAGAAGCTTTAAACTGCGCATACCATCGCCGAATGGAGTTAGCAGTTGGTGAATCTTTGTTGTACTTCGTCCTGAAGTGTCGTTGCACTGTTATGACTGACTGATGTGAGTGCATTTCAAGCACGACATACGCTTTCTCATCTCCTGTCGCCATTTTGTCTCACTGCGCTCTCTAGCGCTCTGGCGGCAGAAACCTGAAGTGCGGCCTCAGCCGAACAAAGCTTTATGAGTTTTTCTACGTATCTGTAGTGTGTCGTGAGCATATGTCAATGAATGGAGCTACAGTGAATGTATGAAATCGCTTCAATCATTTGTAATAGCCCTGTATTTCTCTAGATGTTGTGTGTTATACGTTGCTTTTGGTATCTATGAGTTTTCGAAGGAGGGGAGGGATGACAGAATTTTCTCTTCATACTTGGCGAATCACCAGGAGCAATAGTTCTTGACAGGGTTGCAACTAGGATTTCCTTCAGAGTTATAGCATATAGCAGATGTGTGAGAGAAAATTTAGCCATTGTTTACTATCTAGCTAGTGTAGAAGCAAGAACGAATGGAGTGAAATTATGCGTGCTAGTTTGATAAGAGTGATATGGATTAAAGCACAATATCGATTTTACATGGTTCACTCTTATCCATTAAAATGAAGAGCGATAGGGAAATGAGTTCAAGTAAACACACAAGGTATGCTAATCATTTTGGAGCATGAGGTAGCTCACGCTCTCATGCCACTGAGCGACGCACAGGAGTGTGTGATCAGGACGACGACTACTTGACCAGCCAGGGAATGGCAAACTGACATACAGACTTACGAGATGCAACTGCTTCTCGGAAGAATGAAAGATAGGTATCAGCACCATGACCGCATTTCCAAATCGTAGGTAAGCATTGTATATACTCAGTTTTTGAGTCAGCAACTGCATTTAAGAACTGTTTCATGGAAGGAAAGCCTCAGGGCATGGTGCAATTCGAGATATGTTTTAACGGTATTTTGGACAAAATTCTGCCTCACAGTTACATTAACATGTACGATTGCACTCCAATTCACTCATTCTGTATTGTATTATTCAGAGAAACAGTTTCAGGTGCCGTGAACGCAAAATTTAACGCACCTAAAGACCCTTAATCGTAATCTCATACGTTTCTTAGACACACAGCCGTAGATGTAGGTAACTTGCAGCAGTCCTCAGCAATTAGGAGGCCTAGGTTAGTTGCAAAGTCTAGCAGAAAGAAGGTTCTGCTGCTAGGTAGTTCCCACGGTAGAAGTGTGGGCCAACAGTTGCAGGAAGTGCTTGGGAGTGAGTACCAGGTCAACAACATTGTGAAGCCTAGTGCAGGGTTGGCTCAGGTGACTGAAAGCTTAGGGGTGTTATGTAAGAATTTTATGAAAGAGGATCAGGTAGTGATAGTGGGTGGAGCAGGGGACAGTCTCGATAGGGATGGGGAATATGATGTCAGTGGTGACATGGTTAAGATAGCTACTCAAACTGGTGGCACTAATGTGCATTTCGTGCAACTGTTTCAGCGTCATGATCGGCCTCGCCTTAATGCGGCTGTTAGGCACGTTAATATGGGGCTGGGGAGGGCACTGATGGCGGAGGGCATGGATCACATCTCAGTGGTGCCAGTTGGGTCTATCAGTAGATGGGGTTTCACTAGGCATGGCCTGCACCTCAATAGGTATGGGAAGGGGAGGCTGCCTATGCTTATAGGTGACAGTGTAGTGGGTGCTGGTGGTGGTGGTGGTTGTGGTATCACTCATGGAAAAATTCCTGTAGTAGTTGGTGTTAGAGCTTCATCTTTTTTAGACTGAAGTCAGCTGATAGGTATACCTGCTTAAAGGAAGTGCCTCTAACTAAGGGCTCACCTCCAGAGGATGTAATGCTTCCAAGTAGAGAAGGAATTAGCATATTTCATCAAAATATAAGAGGTATTAGAGATAAAGTTAGTGAACTGCTAATAGATGTTAACTCTGAAATTATTGGTATATCAGAGCACCACTTAAATAATTTGATAATTTAGAGGCTTCCGTTACCAGGCTACAGATTAGCTGGCTGTTTCTCGAGGAGTTCCTTGCGTGGTGGGGGAGTGGCTCTGTACGTAAAAAACAGTATTACATTTCAGTCCATAGACGTATCACGACACTGCACTGAACAGATATTTGAAAGTTGTGCAGCATTAGTTGAATTTAGTGAAACTATACTTCTAATGGCTGTTGTTTATAGGTCCCCTAACTCCGACTTCAGAGCATTTTTGCTTAAGCTAGAGAGGGTTCTTGATTCACTTTGTAGGAAGTACCAGAAAGTAGTTATATGTGGTGACTTCAATATTAACTTTGTACATGATTGTGTAAGAAAAAGGATGTTGGTAGATCTCCTAAATTCATATGATCTGATGCAAACTGTGTTTTCCAACTAGGGTGCAGGGGAACAGTAGCACAGTCATAGACAATATTTTTATTCATTCTTCATTACTAGATGGGCATTCTGTTAGTAAAGGGGTGAATGGCCTTTCAGACCATGATGCACAAATTTTAACACTAAAAGGTTTTTGTACTCAAACCACTGTCGTATTTAATTACAAACTACATAGGAAAGTTAATCCAACAGCAATAGAGAGTTTTTCAAAACTTGTCAAGGAACAAGAGTGGCAAGATGTTTATATTACCACTAATATAGATTATAAATACAATGCTTTCCATAACACATTTCTCATGCTCTTTGAGAGTTGCTTTCTATTATAACATACTAAACGGGGCACTAGCAGTAATGGACAGCCCGGTTGGCTGACTAGTGGGATAAGGATATCATGTAGAAGAAAGCGGGAATTATATCAAAATGTTAGAAGTACTCACAATCAAGCTACAGTAGCCCATTACAAACAGTATTGTAAGGTGCTTAAAAATGTTATTAGCAAGGCAAAAAGTATGTTGTATGCAAATAGAATAGCTAATTCACAGGATAAAATTAAAGCCATATGGTCAGTTGTGAGGGAAGTGTCTGGTCAGCAGCACAAGGTTGATCATATAAAGTCAGTTCGCAGTAATAATATTTCTGTTACTGATAAATCAGTTATATGTACAGTATTTAACAACCATTTTCTGAGCATTGCTGGTGAATTAAATAAAAATTTAGTTTCTACAGGAAATCATATAAATTTCTTAGCAAATGCCTTTCCGAGATTGACGTCTGAAATACTCCTCTGTGATACAGACAAGAGGGAGATTGAGTCAATAATTAAATCACTGAAGACTAAGGACTCTCATGGTTATGATGGGGTGTCTAGTAGAATATTAAAGTACTGTGCTGCACATTTTAGCCCTGTATTTAGCCATATTTGTAATTTTTCCTTTAGGAATGGTCAGTTTCCTGAGCGATTTAAGTACTCAGTAGTAAAGCCGCTTTATAAAAATGGAGAAAGGGATAATGTAGATAATTTTAGACCTATTTCTATGCCATCAGTGTTTGCAAAAGTTATCGAAAAGGCTGTGTATGTAAGGTTAATTGATTATTTTATCATATTAACAGAATCTTCCGTCGGTTCTTGGTAGAACAACATTATAATAATAAATGAAAAACACCAGTTTGCTTTTGTTCTACAATATTATTTTTATTGCTAACTTCTTTGGTGATAATACTCAGTAAATGTCTGAAGATGGCCTTGTAAGCCGAAAACCGGTTAGCAATAAAAATAATATTGTAGAACAAAAGCAAACTGGTGATCATTTTATATCACACGATTTGCTATCAAATGTACAGTTCGGCTTTAGAAGTCGTTTGACAACTGAAAATGCTATATTCTCTTTTCTCTGTGAGGTACTGGATGGGCTAAACAAAAAATTTCGAACGCTTGGCGTATTTTTTGATTTAACAAAGGCATTTGACTGTGTTGATCTCACAATATTGCTCCAGAAGTTGGACCATTACGGAATAAGGAGAGTAGCTCACAATTGGTTCATCTCTTACTTTAGCAACAGGCAGCAAAAGGTTACTATTCACAATGTTGATAACGGCTGTGATGTGGGATCTGAGTGGGGTACTGTCAAGTGGGGGGTGCCCCAGGGATCAGTGTTGGGTCCGCTCCTGTTCCTTATTTATATAAATGATGTGTCCTCTAGTATTATGAGTAACTCTAAAATCTTTCTGTTTGCTGATGACACTAGGCTTGGTAGTAAAGAATGTTATGTGCAACATTGACTCGGTTTCAAGTAGTGCAGTACATGACATCAGTTCATGGCTTGTATAAAATAAACTAACGTTAAATCTCAGTAAGACTCAGTTTTTACAGTTCCTAACACACAGTTCAACAAAACCTGACGTTTTAATCTCACAGAACGGGCATATGATTAGTAAAAACTGAACAATTCAAATTCCTAGGTGTTCAGATAGATAGTAAGCTGTCGTGGAAAGCCCACGTTCAGGACCTTGTTCAAAGACTTAATACTGCCATTTTCACTATTCGAACGGTATCGAAAGTGAGTGATACTTCGACACGTAAATTAGTCTACTTTGCTTATTTTCATTCACTTATGTCGTATGGTATTATGTTTTGGGGTAACTCTTCCCATTCTAGAAGGATATTTTTGGCTCAGAAACGGGCGGTTCGGGCAATAATGGTGTGAGTTCACGAACCTCTTGTCGACCTCTGTTCACGAGTCTGGGTATTTTGACATTGGCCTCTCGATATGTATATTCCTTGTTGTCGTTTCTTGTTATCAATATTAGTTTATTTCTAACAATAAGCAGCTTTCACTCGGTTAATACTCGGCAGAAATCAAACCTCCGTTTGGATCGGACTACCTTAACTCTTGTGCAAAAAGGTGTGCAGTATACTGCTGCATCCATTTTCAATAAGCTGCCACTCGAATTCAAAAATCTTAGCAGTAATCCACGTGCTTTCAAATTGAAACTCAAGAGTTTCCTCATGGGTCACTCCTTCTATTCTGTCGAGGAGATCCTTGGAAAATTAAGCTGATTCTCATTGTATAGCTGATAGCGTTTGCTTAAACTTATGGACTGATTTTCTTGCAGGTTGATGAACATTAATTTTTATCTGTTATTACTTTTATGTTGTAAGTTCATGTACTGACACGTTGCATGACCTTGGAGATTTGCTCCTCAATTTGGTCCTACGGAACTTGACGCGTAAATAAATAAAAAATAAATAAAAACTGATAGCATTTCAGCAGAGCAAAATTTCACATGGGAATGTTGCAGCATATTTAACAGTAGAAGGAAAACCATCGACGAGACGTAGTAACCGCAAGTGTTATGACCACTAGCTTCGGCGTGTTACTGATAGTTGTTTGCATACAGAGCATAATTGCAGGAAAGGGCTGAATCTTAGAATTACAATATAGAGTAAGGATACTTTGTTCCACTTGTGAATGAAATAGAGTTTGCACCAGGCACATTTATGTAATTAAATTTATGAAATATTGTAGAAGTTTGGCAGATGCAACGAATGTTGTGAAATGGAGGAGAAGTTTCACAACACAACAACGTTATTGTGCAGGACTAACATTTTTATTGAAGTGGAACAGAGTAGGGGACTGGGGCAGACAGAAATGTAAGCACCACTGTACTACTTAGGAAGGCACTGTGCGGTTACTGTTGTGTCAGCTACTGTGGGAGTCATCATCGACACAAGCAAGGAAGGAGATAAGATGTGACAGCCGGTGGCAGGAATCCAAAATGATCTGTCCATAACGTTTTCAAATTAATAGACTACTGTATTTCTAAAAACGAAAGAAACGTAACTTAACTTCTCATTACGAGGTGCTTGTGCTCCTTGTGCCGGTTCTATTACTACCCAAGTCCGCGTTGACAAGGGGCGCTGAACTCGACCTTCGTACTGGTTAGGCACTGCCCATTCTTTCGACCCGTGGGTCAGCGCCTTCTAGACGCCGCTTTGCAGCGCTGCGCTGGTCTGTGCGCAGTCGATGCTTTAGGACTGTACAGTAACACTACGTAACTACGCATGTGAGCACCGCAACAGTTGCTTGTTAATAAAGGTCAGTATGAGTGGCCTTTCGAACCACTGAATGACCAATTGTGTCATCGTTCTTACGTCGCCGCAAGACTTCTAAAAACAGTAAGCAACCATCTTTCTCCACCTCCACAGTATATTTTGTATTTTCAAGTACGAAGTTCAGATGCTGAAGGAACTCCCGGAGACTGTCTAAACCATGAGGCCAAATTATCAAATTCTCATCAACGTATCGCCAAAATACTATTGTTTTTAAATTTCAGAAAGTGTGCTCTATTTGCCACATCAAAAACACGAGTCGGCAGCCTTCAAGTCTTTGTGCAAAGGTGGCAGTGGTGAAACTCAGGAGCAGGCCTAATGTGCGATATAGCGCTCCACGTATTCCACAAGACCTTAACTTAGTCCAGACTACTGCCCAAATTTTCCGGAAGTAGGTTCTTTGCTCGCTGGACAAGTGCTTTCTTCAATACATTTAAATTCAGAAGCAGGCACAGTGTGCATGCAATTGCCATCCTACGGCTTCTGCAAGATGTTATCAGCACCTGGTACAACTGCCCAGAACCTCTGGACACGTTGTGTGTGCTCGCCGACGCAGTGCCATAAGCAGTCATTGGGCCATCTGAGGGCGCCAGGTAGTTGCAGCCCAAGCCAACTCTGTGCTACAATGCCTATGACCGGCACACAGTCTCAACATTACTCTGGAAAAGGACTAGCCAGGTCTCACACGCCAAGCAGTGGCAATTGATGGAAAGAATTTCGTTAGAGTGAAGTTGTAACCTCTTTAGTCATCATGTAAAATTCGTTTGCATATAAAAACTCGCATTGTACACTGCTGGCCACCGTAAATGCAACACCCTGAAGGAAGCATCCGAATCAAGTGAAATTTACACCATGGGTTTGCAGCGATGAGATATGCAACTGATTAGAATTTCAGCGCAGACGCACTTCACGCGCGCCTGTGGCGCCACCTCATAGCGCCATTTAAGGCTTGGCGATTTCGACGAGTGTACGTTCGGCACGTGTGTTTACCTTGTGGTTGTTTCACAAGACGATCAGTTATGCCTCGTACACAACAGTGAACATCGTTTGATCAAGTATCCGAGTTCGACAAAGGAAGGATAGTGGCTTACCGAGATTGTGGATTATCATACAGAGAAATCGCTAGTCGTGTTGGACGAAACCAAACAACTGTAATGCGGATATGTGACCGTTGGATGCAGGAGGGTACGACGGACCGGCGTGGTCGATCTCATTCACCTCGGTGCACCACTGCACGTGCTGATAGGCAAATTGTGCGCATGGCAGAGACGGATCGCTCAGTGACATCCCGAACCATAGCACAGCACATTGCGTCTGTAATGCATCATCCAGTGTCTGCGCGTACCATTCGACGCCGTTTACAGCAGAGTGGTCTGTCCGCAAGACGTCCATTGCTTCGTCTACCATTGTCGCAGAACCACAGACGTCTCCGTCGCCAATGGTGTGATGACAGACGGATGTGGACGGCAGAATTGAATGACGTTGTCTTTACTGACGAGGCACGCTTCTGTCTGCAGCACCACGATGGTCGGATTCGAGTGTGGAGACACCGTGGAGAGAGGATGCTGGACAGCTGCATTATGCACCGCCACACTGGTCTTGCACCGGGTATTATGGTATGGGGCGGTATTGGACATTACTCTTGCACGCCTCTAGTACGCATTGCCGGTACTTTAAATAGCCGGCGCTACATATCCGAGGTGCTGGAGCCAGTTGTCCTTCCTTACCTTCAGGGCTCGGCCACAGCCATATTTCAACAGGATAATGCGCGACCACACGTGGCACGCATTGTCCAAAGGTTCTTCGTCAATAACCAGATTGAATTGCTTCCCTGGCCGGCTCGCTCTCCGGATCTTTCGCCGATAGAAAACATGTGGTCCATGGTTGCTCAACGAGTGACCCAGATTACATTCCCAGCTGCCACACCAGATGATCTTTGGCAACGTGTGGAAGCTGCTTGGGCTGCTGTACCCCAGGAACACATCCAACGTCTCTTTGACTCAATGCCGAGACGTGTGGCAGCGGTGATCTCCAACAATGGCGGCTACTCTGGCTACTGATTCTGGCAGGAACCACATGTCACAGACGTCTGTAAACGTAATCATTTAATACTTGGTCAACATGTTATCTTCAAAATAAATTTTGTTGTGCTACCTCTTGTCTTTCTTGGTGTTGCATTTACGGTGGCCAGCAGTGTACTAACATTAAAACGAAAAATATCTCTCCATCTCTTGGTCGAGTAAGTTCTACTCTTAACAAAGTGGTAACTGATGGGCTGGCTTCAGCGTGATGCCTTGCGATAGGAAAGAAACTTGAAGATAAGATTACTGGAAGAGAAGAGGAAGTACATGAAAATAAGATGAAATATGGGATCATATTGTGTGAAGAATTTGCCAGAGTGCTGGAAGACCTATGTCTATAATGAGACATCCACCCAGAATATTTCACCTGCTGTGCCATACTGATCGCCAACGGCCTTGCCACAGTGGTAACACCAGTTCCCGTCAGATCACGGAAGTTAAGCGCTCTCGGGCTGGGCTAGCACTTGGATGGATGACCATCCGATCTGCCGTGTGCTGTTGGCAATCGGGGTGCACTCACCCATTGTGGGGCTAATTGAGGAGCTACTTGACTGAGAAATAGCGGCTCCGGTCTCTTAAACTGACATACGGCCGGGAGAGCGGTGTGCTGACCACATGCCCCTCGATATCCGCATCCAGTGACGCCTGTGGGCTGAGGATGACACGGCGGCCAGTCGGTACCATTGGGCCTTCCAAGGCCTGTTCGGGCGGAGTAAGTAGAGTATGCAAGACTGATGAGAATAAGGTAATGACTGAAACACTGGTTTAGAGACGACCTGGGCAATATCAGATTGAGTTTCAGGGGCATGTAGGGACATGTGAAACTATAGTCACCACCCTCCCCCTATAAACCTGCATTTATAGTTTGTGCAGATATATAGAGAGAGATTCTGACGATGTTGGATGGAACACAATGAAATACTGAAGATAGCAGGGATAATTTAGAGACCAAAAAGTTACATAAAATTTGTACAGGTTTCAGGCTGCAGTTGTACAGTATTTGTCAAAAGACATGAAGAAGAGACAGTAGTTGGGAGGAAAATGACACAGAGTTGTAGTCTATCCCCCAAGGTTCTCAATGAGTACACTGAGTAAGTTGTAAAGGAACATTAGAAGAAATTTGGAGAGGGAACTTAAAGGCCAAGGAGATGGAACATACATACATCAAATAAACTTTTGCATCAACCCAGTTCCCAGAAATCCTGAAGGTGGACGTTGACTGTGGATATTGTATCACAGACATAGTCCCTTTGTTCAGAGACGTCAATAAATCCGCTCAAAGGTGTAAACAACCATGTATGAGCAGCGCCTATTAGACGGAGGGGGTACGACAGCTGATCAATTCCAGTCATTCCACTAGGAAGGAGGTACACGGCTCGTCTTGTCTGTAGTTCAACCATGCCTATACGGTCAATACCGCGGTTCGATCGCGTCCGCATTGTTGCTTTGTGCCAGGAAGGGCTCTCAATAAGAGAAGTGGCCAGGGTCTCGGAGTGAACAAAGCGATGTTGTTCGGACATGGAGCAGACATAGAGAGACAGGAACTGTCGATGACATGCCTCGGTCAGGCCGGCCAAGGGCTACTAGTAAAGTGGATGATCGCTACCTACGGATTATGGCTGGGAGGAACATTGGCACCAACACCACCATGTTGATTAATGCTTTTCGTGCAGCCACAGGACGTCGTGTTACTACTCAAACTGTGCGCAGTAGGCTGCATGATGCACAACTTCAGTCCCGACATCCATGGCGAGGTCCATCTTTGCAAGCACGACACCATGCAGCGCGGTACAGATGGGCCCAACAGCATGTCGAATGGACCGCTCAGGATTGACATCACGGTCTCTTCACCGATGAGTGTCGCATATGGCTTCAACCAGACAATCGTCGGAGACGTGTTTGGAGGCAATCCGGTCAGGCTGAACGCCTTAGATACACTGTCCAGCGAGTGCAGCAAGGTGGAGGTACCCTGCTGCCTTGGGGGGAGGGGGGGGGCGGGGAGGGGCGGGCATCATGTGAGGCCGACATACGCCTCCCGGTGGTCATAGATGGCGGCGTAATGGCTGTACGATATGTGAATGCTATCCTCCGACCGAAAGTCGAAAGTGTAACCATATCGGCAGCATGTTGGCGAGGCATTCGTCTTCACGGACGACAATTCGCTTCCCCACCGTGCACATCTTGTGAATGACTTCCTTCAGGATAACGACATCGCTTGACTAGAGTGGCCACTATGCTCTCCAGATATTAACCCTATCGAAAATGCGTCAAATAGATTGAAAGGGGCCGTTTGTGGACGATGTGACCCACCAACCATCTACGTCGAATCGCCGTTGAGGAGTGGAACAATCTGGACCAACAGTGCCTGGATGTACTTTTGGATAGTATGCCATGAAAACAAGCATGCTCAATGCAAGAGGACGTGCTACTGGGTATTGGAGGTACCGGTGTGTGCAGCATTCTACACCACCACCGTTGAAGGTTCGCTGTCTGGCGGTAAAACATGCAATGTGTGGTTTTCATGAGCAATATAAAGGGCGGAAATGATGTTCATGTTGATCTATATTCCAATTTTCGGTACAGATTCCGGAACTCTCGGAACCGAGGTGATGCAAAACTTTTTTTGATGTGTGTCTACTAAGGTTCGACGATGACATTGTAACTGTCAGACATGATACAGTTGAACGGAATCGATAATGCCTTCAAGAGAGATTTAAAGATGAACAGCGACTACAATAAAGTAAGGTTAATGAGAAACAGTCGAATTAAATCAGGTGATGCTGGGGAAACTGTATTTGTGAATGAGACACTGGAAGTTGTAGACGACTTTTGCTATTAGAGAAGCAAGATAACTCGAGATGGCGAAGGTTAAGTTGATATAAAATTAGAAGAAAATTTATTTGAAACAACAAGAAATGGGCTAATAACTTATATTAACGTAAGAGGAGAGACGAAAATAGTATGATGTAACCTCCCCACAAAATTCTTTCACATCTAGTGTAACCTCAAAACAGAAAAATTATAATTATGTCGTTCACATTCAGTGTAACGTCCCAACAAAAAATAAATTCAGTAACCTGGTAATAATACAATGTAACTAACCCCTCAATTAAATTGTCGCTCACTTATGACTTTTCAATAATTGACTGTGAATTTAACCTGGTACATTTTGGACGTCAGCAGTACTGCGTCATGGCCCTGAAAGATCATTCTGAATAAAAAAAGAAAAATTCTTATCTCATTGAAGTCGCCGGATAACGCATATATATCTGCTCTTACAATAAATTTTTCTGGCACAGCCCTGTGCAATTCTGGCCGATAGATTTGTCATTTATGAAAGGAAACAACTGATTTTTCTTTTGCAATAATCGGGATGATCATGGATTGGAGAAATTAGTAAATTCTTTAAATTGAAATGAATGGTTGTTAAAAGTTATTTTTTTTATGAGAAAGATTATTATTAGGACATTTTTAAAACATTTACATGGGACTTGAGATAACAATACTACATATGCGCGAGGCTGCTTTTTACCTTATACAATAATGCTCAGGCTCCGGCATCGCTGCACCACGACCGGCCCAGCCAACACGATACACCAGACCAGACTACTCGCTGGCAACAACTTACTGCTACAGCTACACAGTTCCTACTGCAGTCAACACTGCTCTACGGTCTGAGATTCTCTTATACCTTGCATATCGCAGGCAGCGCGTGATCAATACATCGAAATTACATCTGCTCGGACCTCTTATCAATGAAAAACGAAATCGGTTAATATTCACGTTGTTGTGAGCTAGTCCGCGAGAGAGGTCAAAGCGAGCATATATTAGCTAGCGACTTGACGGCAATGTGTCGATTATATCCTTGTCCACTAAGAGCAGCGTGGGTGTGTTCACTATGTTACTTTCGTATTGATGAATGCATTTTGGGGATAACGCATCACCGTCTTCATGACTTGATTTAACCAAGTTGCTATTCACTGACAAGTCGCTGGAGTGGCTAACAATTGTAAAACTTGCACCAGGTCATTGAGCCACAGGAAATTATTATTATTACTATCATTATTGTCATTAATCAACAAGGCAGCACTAACCCCATTATTCTTCTTTTATTTTGCAATATCGCATGCTGCAGAGAGAGACAGAGAGAGATGTGTTGCTCTGGATGATATTTGGCAGAAACCAATGAAATTATTTACACCATTTTTCTTCAGGGAGATGCTACGGGGCAAGGATCTTACACAGCGCCACAGAAATTAAGATCTTATATAAGAATAATTGTATACAAATGGTATATCCTACAAACTATTGTTTAAAGGTGACAACGTCCGCTCTGCAACAATACTGAGCATTCTATTTTGAAGTATTTTTCTTTATCTACTCTCTTTTTGTCGTATCTTGGAAATGAAAGTGTAAGGTAATGCGTATCTTTTAAAGCGTACTGATTTATTTTAAGCTCATATGTTAATCTTCAACTGATTTTTCTTGTAAAGGATATTATTCAGATGTTATTTAATCAATTCTCATGAATATTCTTACACAGACTACCTTTCTGGTGTGTTATACGTAAATTGAAGGGGTATCACTGCTATCAGCTGCAGTGGGATATTAAGCGGAATCAGCGGCGACTAACGAAAATGTGTACCGGGACGGGATTCGAAACCAGGATCTCCTGCTTAGTAAGCAGGTGCGGTAACCACTGCGCCATCCGGGACACAGCATTATCGCAAATGCACGGACTATCTCGGTACGCCTCATGCCCAATCCACACGTAATTACGACGAGGTGCTGCACGATTTTGCCGCCCCTAGGGATACCCTGCTGTTGCCCATCACATCCCACGAGCTGACATCGGCCTTGGCACGTCGAGCACCGAACAAATCACCAGGGCCAGACGGTTTAGTGTTTTAAGATTTCGCTATCCCCACTGAATTCACAGACGTCATCTTGATCCCAGTACCTAAACGAAATGGTGGTTGTAGGTGGCAGGACTTTCTGCCACTCACACTCCGTAACAACGACTAAAGATCTTCTTCCGCATGTTCCGTACGGGTCTCCACACCGCTATCGGGAAAGCCATCCACACCGATCAGACATGTTTAGGTGGTGTCAGCAACATTCATGCAACGTTAGGAGCATACCGCGACGTATTAGCTTTGACAGCGGCATGCAAAATTCGAAGCGCCCTTGTTGCCGTCGATTTTGACCACGCGTTCGACCGCGTCGACCACTGCTTCCTACTCGCAGCTTTGGAGCCCATCGGCCTCTCTCCAGTCTGCACAGGTGGTCCTTCGACTGATACACAGAGCGCGTTCCCGCATGATGGTGAACGGTTACCAGTCTAGTCACATTGTTGTTGGTCAGTGCGACAAGGATGCCCCTTGGGCATATTATTTGCGGCAGAGCTTGAACCAGCTTTGCATTGTCTGCGACGGCGATTAGCAGGCATTTGCATGCAGGACATGGGCTTTCGTTGTTGTGCCGATGATGTGGTGTTCCTAGCCGAATCGGAGGATGAAATACTCGTACATATGGCACTTCAGTGGCTACGCCGGTACGAGGCGGTCGCTGGAAGCGTCATCAACGCGAAGACAAAATACAGGTTCCTTTCAGAGTATGCTGATGCATTAGCTCCATGCTTGACAATCTTATAGAACCGTTCTCTCGACGAAAGATCCGTACCCAAAGAGTGGAAAGTGGCACAGGTCACACAAATATTCTAGAAAGGTACTAGGAGTAATTCACTTAATTACAGGCCCATATCAAAAATGGTTTAAATGGTTCTAAGGACTATGGGACTTAACATCTGAGTCCCCTAGACTAAGAACTACTTAAAACTAGCTAATGTAAGGACATCACACACATCCATGCCCGAGGCAGGATTCGAACCAGTGACCGTAGCAGCAGCGCGGTTCCGGACTGAAGCGCCTAGAACCGCTCGGTCACAGCGGCCGGCCAGCCCATATCATTAGCGTCGATATGCAGCAGGATTCTGGAATATATGTTTTCCAACATTATGAATTACCTCGAAGAAACGGTCTATTCACACACAGTAAACATGGGTTTAGAAAACATCAATCTTGTGAAACACAACTAGTCTTTATTCGCTTGAAGTATTGAGTGCTATGGGCAAGGGATTTCAAATCGATTCCGTGTTTCTGGATTTCCAAAAGGCTTTTGCAATATCGTCTCAATTATGTGACTGGATCTGCGACTTCCTGTCAGGGAGTTCACAGTTCGTAGTAATAGACTGAGAGTCATCCAGTAAAGCAGAAGTGATTTCTGGTGTTCCCCAATGTAGTGTTATAGGCCCTTTGCTGTTCCTTATGTATATAACCGTATTGAAAGACAATCTGAGCAGCCGTCTCCGGTTGTTTGCAGAATAAGCTGTCGTTTATCGACTAGTAAAGTCGTTAGAAGATCAAAACAAACTGCAAAACGATTTTGAAAATATATCTAAATGGTGTGAAATGTGGCAGTTGGCCCTACATAAAGAAAAGTGTGAGGTTATCCACATGAGTGCTGAAAGGAATCCGTTAATCTTCGGTTACACGATAGATCAGTAAAATATAAAGGCTGTAAATGCAACTAAATACTTAGGAATTACAATTACGAACAACTTAAATTGGAAAGAACGCATAGAAAATATTGTGAGGAAGGCTAATCAAAGATAGCGTTTTATTGGCAGGACACTTAGAAAATGTAACAGATCTACTAAGGACACTGCCTACACTACGCCTGTCCATCCTCTTTTAGAATACTGCTGCGCGGCGTGGGATCCTTACCAGACTGGACTGACGGAGTACATCGTAAACGTTCAAAGAAGGGCAGCACGTTTTGTATTATCGGGAAATATGGGAGAGAGTGTCACTGAAATGATACAGTATTTTGGCACTGTAAACGAATAAAGTTGTAGAGAGATCCAAATGCTGTATGAGTACACTGCTAACTACACAAAGAAAGATTGGAGGCAGTTGGATAAGTATGACAGATGTAAGCTATATCTAGATCCAAAAATAACGTGTAACTCATGACGAGTCCTCACTTATATTTATTATAATGTGATTCCTTTCGTCCGCAGCTCGTGGTCGTGCGGTAGCGTTCTCGCTTCCCACGCCCGGGTTCACGGGTTCGATTCCCGGCGGCGTCAGGAATTTTCTCTGCCTCGTGATGACTGGGTGTTGTGCGCTGTCCTTCGGCTAGTTAGGTATAAGTAGTTCTAAGTTCTAGGGGACTGATGACCCTACACGTTAAGTCCCATAGTGCTCAGAGCCATTGTTTTGATTCCTTTCGCTAACAGTCGCCCAAAGCTCTGAGAGGGAACTTATTTCAGCTATGAGGTTGTCACCTGTCGGGATACAGGCGTAGTGCGGGTTGCATAAAAGGGATCGTTAGGTGAAGCTGACTTACGTTGTGTAATACCATACATCGTGTTACAGGCAAAGTTGTCTGCGGTACTGTGCAATTTCTGTCACTACCAATGACACCAGTTCAACCACTAGCAGCTAGCTACAAGAGCAACGTACTAACTTTTAGTAACAGGGTGAGTGCATATCCTGCATTTACTAGTAGCTCTACTGCATTGTGAATGCAGCGTCCGTCCTGTCCGCCTGCGACATCGGCATCCCGCATGACAGAACAGAGATGTGTGATACTTTCATCACAGCGAGTGAAACCATAAAAGTCACTTACGGTATGACCGAGGCAGCTGCCGGAGACGGAAACACAGCCTCGTGTCTCAGCCAACGGTCGCCAGGGCCCGCTACACGTGCACCGTGGATCGACAGCAGAGCCAGAGGTTGCGATCAACAGGCGGACTATTTTCCTACGCCACTCACGTGATCGAAAATAGTCCCAGAAGATCCATCCGCCAACTAGCATTTTGAGCAGAAGGCAGACACGCCGCCGAGCCGTGCAGGGATGTGCCATCAGGTCGCAACATCCACCCGCCTCATCTGCTGATTGTCCCGGATCCTCAGGAGAGGTAGCTTCCAACTATGACTCAACTGTGTTGTGTAACGGTGGTCTGCCCTCCTTGGATAGCTTTGTGGTAACACTGTTGCGACCACTCTCTAGTAGTTTCGTTTCCGTCTCTTCTTTGGTAGACTTTTCGAGTGAGATACATATGTGGGGAACATTTTATTTTGTTATTCTTCGGTTACGGGATCCCAAGTGGGATCCTTACTTTCTTTCTTGCTTAAACTGAGTTTTGTTTTCGACTACTTTGTTGACATCAGCAATATTCTTGTTTGTTGTTTGTTCCTGTTGTGTACATAGTTCCGCGTAGTCAGCGCGTACACAACTTTCCCACTAGAGCGCGCCCCGCTAAGCACAACAGCGCAGGCGCAGCGCTCGTCCATCTCCGCACTACGATATGGCGCTGTCTTAGAGACGGACCAAATTCTGCTTCCGCCGATCCGCGTATTAATATGTAACGCAGCCAATGAGATTGCTGCTAACGTAGAACCTTTTCTCCTCGCGGATCACACTCGCGCAGTAATACCTGAACGCTCGAGGTATTATAACGAGTGTACAGACCTCCGATTAGTCAGTCTGCATCAGTCTGCATTAGTCTGCATTTTTCTGTACCAGTCTATTGTCAAGTTTCAGTCTGCGCCTAATAAGATTACCATATTCCTGTACATAGCCATGAAGATAAATGTGTGGACACTTTGTCAAGTATCAGAGATATGTGAGGATAAGATTAACGTACCAAGACCAAAGGAACTTCAGATTGTCAATTGTAAATAGCATCCAGAACCAAGTTAAGTTATTTTTATGCTTGTTATTATTTAATAAATGTGTGTGAAAATTAATCAAGTTCTGTTTAAAGTTGGTCACCGTCAATCTGCTACTCTAAGCATGCAAGTGGCATTTCTATCGTCTGACCTAACGGCAGAAGATAAACACGCCACGATAAGACCACGTGACATATTGCTGACACTCGCCTACTTCGTTAGAGCGGCAAGTCAAAGAATCTGATGGTGTGTGTACCGAAGATCTTACAATATGCGCACCACAGTTCCCAATCAAAACAGATCGAGGAATATCGTTTGCGTTTTGTCTCCGCTAACGCAGATACAGCAGTGAAAACGTAGTTTTCGGGAAATGCTGTGCCGAGTGCATCATGTGGACTGACATGTTTGTCTAAGAGAAAGTTTGCAGCTGATATTTCATTCCCGAACTTGTCGTTACTGATAACTGACAGCTTCTGACAGCGTGTGATGTGGGAGGCAGAGTACGCCAGCTAACGCGCGGTACCGTTAATGAAGCCGGGAAATCTGTTCTTTCGGCGGCCTCTCGGACACGGACACGGACACGGTCCATACAATTGGTTTGCGGGCTCGGCAGCTGCGAAGTGCGCCAATAGCGCGACGCGCCGCCCGAGCCGTCCCCGGCGCAGCTGCGTGCACTCAACTTGATTACGGCGGCGCTTTTGTGAGCACGGCCCGTAGCCGCCCCACACACTGACGTGGCGTTATTTACAAGTGTTAACAAGGCGCCGCCTCTTGTTCCCATTTAGGCCCTGAAGAGCGAGTTGGGGACTGTCAACACTAGCTCACCTCCACCCAACGGCTGTCTGTTCATCTCTGGCGCGGCGCAACGCCTCGCGGTGAACTGTTGTGGATTCGCTTCCTTATGTACACACATTCCAGATATTACTGGAAAATGGAAACTGTACACCATCAAAGATTTGTCGCACAAACAACATCTTTGAATGTGTCTATAGTGGAGGGCAGTAACAGCGTTGTTACCAAGTACCGTGTTCCACACGAAATAGCAGAATTTTTTGTAAAAATAGACTGTCACAATGATCGTTATTACACTACTGCCTACTAAAATTGCTACACCACGAAGATGACGTGCTACTATAGATTCTGAACTGTGCTTGTAAAAGGCTAAGAAACAGTACGACGTCGAAATCATCACGTGTAAACTGAATGAAACGTATCTTACTTTCGTCGCTGCATGTACCGGATGGTAATAATTTAAGTTAAACTACTCACGGAGGTCCATTGTGGGCTGTAATTAGCCTATGGCATCGAAATTTGGTAGATATATAATGAGTTCATGCGGGACCGATTTACTCTGGAAAAATTTATTTCCAATTTTTGCCATCAGGTGCAAATCTGACGCTGTACAGAAACTCTACACCGCTTTCCGAAACCATTATACATGGAAACATTTTTAGGTCTTTCTGGAATTCAAAGCGCCAGGTTTGCACCTCGTGGCCAAAATTGGAAATAAATTTTTTTACAGTGTAAATCGGTTCCTCACTGATGCATTAGAATGTCTACCAAGTTTCGCTGCCACACGACAATTACAGCCCGCACTGGACTTTTGTCAATAGCTGCAATTTAATTAGAAACCACCCAGTAGTCGCACTAAGTGAGATGATTTTACAAATATCGTACCCCCTTGCTGCAGTAACAACGAGCAGCTACGACCAAGACAATCGGCGCGACGACGACAATTTCAGGACTACACGCTCAATGATAATGCACCAGCAATGCGAACGTCGTCGATTCGCTGAAAGCACCAACTAATTGAAAATTGAATTACCGTGCAAAGGTTCAACCCATGCGAACTCTTGATGAACAGAGCTCTATATTCAAATTATTAATTGTGTTAAAGGTGTTTTAATTTTTCATGGTCACTGTCTTTCGAACAATTGAAAATGCACTAAACGTTGAGCGCCATCTTTTCAGTATCTCTCAAAAGGAATGGTTAAAATGACTTTTGTTTATTAAATCCATCGGTTTTACAGATCTAATTGCTTTGAAAGCCTGGTAAATTCGTATAATATTCTCATTATTACTAATAACTGCTGTTATTATGAGTAAAGCTACATTCATCCAATTTTTATTTTGGTGTTTGTTTTTAAAAGCTTACTCTTATTTATTTGTGTTGTGAGTTAGTGTTAGTCATTCATTTGCATGTTTATTTATTTTTACGCCAATTCGTGTGTGGATTGTTGGTATACATTGATCAAACGCTCTCATTGTGCAGTGTCTGCCATTAAGATCGCAGATAGCAACCAACCACGGCTTGTCTAGTCTGTTTGGTGAAGTGCTTTGGTAGGAGGAAAATTTTTGATTTTGGCGGAGGTGTGAATACTCATCATTTTGTAATATCATGACTCCTGCTTGCGAATGTGAGCGTAATATGCAGTTAATACTGGGAGAAGTTAAATATTCTTGATTTCAGGTACCTCAGATCTTACATACCTGTGATACCAGGGGGGACGTATCAGGGTTCCTCCACTTTAATTAGACTAGCACCGTCATTTCTATTTAGATTATATGTTCTAAAGGGACTTATTTCGTTACAGGTCGTGAAAGGTTAAACACGAGGACGTGCTGAAGAATAATCGAATTTCGTATGTGAAGATTCTTAAAGATTTCAAAATAAAACAGACATTATTAATATTTTACACCTTTTTCCTTCATGTCTCCATATCTACAGCCCTCTACCGCTAGAGGGCTCCGAATTGTAGCTTGTAACATGGCGCCGTGTAACGTAACTATATCAGTGCGTGAGAAACACGTTCTGTAATCAAGTTTAACTACTTCGAAGAGTTCGTCCGCTCATGGAGCACTGTCTTCTTTAGCATGATAGTGTCAGACTACACACGGGAGATGGGGCATATGCAACAATCCGACGCGTTGTGTTCACTGTCATTGATCATCCTCCATACAGTCCCGACTTGGTCCCATCCGGTATCCATCTGTCTTCAAGACTTAAAGAACACCTTCGTGAACTCCACTTTGATAGTGATGAAGCGCTACCAGCAGAGCTGAGTTTGTAGCTCTACCAACAAAGTCAATTATTCTACAGCGATAGTAATAACAGGCTGGTCTTTCATTGAGAGAAATGTGTTCGTTGCCAGGATGGCTATGTTGAGAAATAAATATACATGAAGGATAAAGACGTAGAATGGTAATGTTTTATTTTTAAAAAAATAAAAAAGTCCTTAAGATTTTTCGCATAAAAATTTGGAGGCATTACTTTTCAGCACGCCCTCGTAGAAGACGAACTACACTACTGGCCATTAAAATTGCGACACAAAGAAGAAGTGCAGATGATAAACGGATATTCATTGGACAAATATATTATACTAGAACTGACATGTGATTACATTTTCACCCAATTTCAGTGCATAGTTCCTGAGAAATCAGTACCCAGAATAACCACCTCTGCCCGTAATAACGGCCTTGATACGCCTGGGCATTGAGGCAAACAGAGCTTGGATGGCGTGTACAGGTACAGCTGCCAATGCAGCTTCAACACGATACCACAGTTCATCAAGAGTACTGACTGGCGTATTGTGACGAGCCAGTTGTTCGGCCACCATTGACCAGACATTTTCAATTTGTGAGAGATCTGGAGAATGTGCTGGCCAGGGCAGCAGTCGAACATTTTCTGTATCCATTTTCTGTATCCAGAAAGGACTTGCAAATGCGGTCGTGCATTATCCTGCTGAAATGTAGGATTTCGCAAGGATCGAATGAAGACAGTTGGGATCCATCACGGCGTTCCGTATTACCCTCCTGAACCCACCGATTCCATATTCTGCTAACAGTCATTGGATATCGACCAACAGTAGCAGCAATGTCGCGATACGATAAACCGCAACCGCGATAGGCTCCAATCCGACCTTTATCAAAGTCGGAAACGTAATGGTACGCATTTCTCCTACTTACACGAGGCATCAGAACAACGTTTCACCAGGCAACGCCGGTCAACCGCTGTTTGTGTATGAGAAATCGGTTGGAAACTTTCCTCTTGTCAGCACGTTGTACGTGTCGCCACCGGTGCCAACCTTGTGTGAATGCTCCGAAAATCTAGTCATTTGCATATCACAGCATCTTCTTCCTGTCGGTTAAATTTCGCGTCTGAAGCACGTCATCTTCGTGGTGTAGCAATTTTAATGGCCAGTAGTGTACGTATCCGATTTGGCCTGAATAAACCGTTACACATAAGAGTCGTATTTGGAAAAGTTGTCATTATGCTATACTCACGACAGCCTGGAACATATAAAAACAATATTTTGTGTTTGTCTGTTATGTAAGATAAACATGACGTGAATATCTGAATTAGCTTGAGCACTATAACGCGTTCAAGTTGTAGCGTACCTTCCGAGATAGGCTGTATTTCATGCACCTTCCGAATGACAACCCAGTTTTCATCGTCTACCCAGGATGTGGATTTGTAAATTGGGTTACCTATCTTAAAATGCTTGGAATACTTTCCAGGACAGAATTACTGAGGAAGCGACAATGATTAAAGTTTCTGGAATGTCTTCCTATTCATCGGTACTAACTAGTGAAACACTTTTGGTAATGTCTTTGAGACTAGGTTAAATAACCACAACACACTACAGCCAAATTGCTTTCAGAAATCTGTCCACCTTGAGGTCAGAGTTCTCCATCCATCTAGCAGAGGCAGCAGTCCCTGTCATTCGAACCCATATTATTATTAATAATGTTGTGTCAATTGCACATACCTTTAGAAAGATAAGGACAATACAATATATACATATTTTATAAAATTACAGACATGTTATTTATATAATTTATCACATTTGTTCTGGTGACCAAGAAGTTAGAGGGGCTTCCAGGGAACGAATTTTAAGGCCATTCTTCCCCAATGTGTCTGACAGCCTGTGATGGAAAACCACAGGTGCACTCTGCACTGATATGAACTCCTAGATATTAAATCATTCAGAACAGAAACAGTAGCATCTGTGCTGAATTAATTTCTGGATTTTATTATTACATAGTTTCTTCCAAATATTCATGCCTGAATAACATAATTTTAAATATATTGTATGCATATGAAGTTTTTTTTAGAAAGAAGGGACAATACCTCATAGAGCCCAATATCGTTGACAACAGTGTAATAGGCACCACATAAACAATGATTTACTCGTCATGGTTCTACAGCTAGCAAAACTGAATACCTGCAGATACACGCTGTCCACATTGTCCATGCTATAAAGTTATGCAAAATGCTTTGCTCGGTCTATATATGTCTACAGGTAAGAGGAGGGCTTATTTCAAAGATGAAATGTTTCTTATTAGGGTGAGTTAAATCGATTAAATGTCTAAATTACTTTTCACAATTTAAAAAATTTAGAACAGAATAATTTGAATGCAATTGATTACTATTTGCTTCCAAAACGAGTGTTAACATACTTACGTCGTATTTCGCTTCTTCCACAGTTTATGTTTAGTCTTTCAGACTGACGACGTGGTCGCTGAATAACAGTATTGTTATGAGCGTTACGACATGTTGTAAGTAGGCTGTATAGGTTTTTTTATTGGTAACGCCACGTAGCGCTCTGTATGTAAATCACTGGCTGTGCTGTGTGCAGTCTGTGGCTGGGTGGCATTGTTGGAATTTGCTATTGTAGTGTTGGGCAGCTGGCTGTTAACAGTGCGTAGCGTTGCGCAGTTGGACGTGAGCCGCCAGCAGTGGTGGGTGTGGGGAGAGAGATGGTGGAATTTTGAGAGCGGACGATCTGGACGTGTGTCCATCAGAAAGAGTAAATTTATAATATTGGATATCATGGACTGATATATATATATATATATATATATATATATATATATATATATATATATATATATATATAGTGTTTGTTCTCTATCAAAATCTTTCTTTTGCTAACTATGCCTATCAGTAGTTAGTGCTTTCAGTAGTTTTAATCTTTTATTTAGCTGGCAGTAGTGGCGCTCGCTGTATTGCAGTAGTTCGAGTAACGAAGATTTTTGTGAGGTAAGTGACTTGTGAAACGTATAGGTTAATTTAGTCAGGGCCATTCTCTTATAGGGATTATTGAAAGTCAGATTGCGTTGCGCTAAAAGTACTGTGTGTCAGTTTAAGCAAAGTCATGTATAATTTTTCTAAGGGGACGTTTCAATGTATATAAGGTATGAGGTTCACATGCACGTCACATTAAACTAAATTTTACGCGTTGTAAAATAGATATTTTGATGGCAATAAAGGAACGACATTAATTACTATGAGTTTATTTATTCTGTTTCAAACAGTAAACTCATGTGCAATCCATACTTTTTTATGGTATAGTGACCCCATTTCTTGTTTTTGGGCAACGTGATGTATCAAACTCGGTATGTACATCATTCTTAATATCCTACTAAATAGTGGATAAATTCACCGTCTGTATAATATAGTTTAACATGGTTTATTGAACTTTTTTTAGCATTCACTCATATCTAAAGTTAACGAGCTTCTGAACCTCCAAAAATAGCAATTACTTCTGCTTTTTCCTTATCAAACACAAAATTAAGTTTATTTAAACCAAAGCAACGAGATTTTCCTTAAACACTCCTTCAAAATTTGGTTTAGCAATTAAATGAGTAGCAACACTCGTATCTACCCAATCACGATGTTACAAGTTTAACATCCATACTTTTTTGTGTATTCTGCATAGTTATACCAAACATACTGTTACTCTTAAGATTGAATAAATTTTTCTCAGGTATCATTATTTGCATTCATAAGTTTCTGAACATTAATTTCGATGTATGTTGTCATCCAGGAAAATTGTCTAAATAGTAAGCAACCACCAAACAATTTAATACCAGTTTATGATGCAAACATTGTTCTAGATTTCTGTACTGACTCAAGTAGTTTCTCCTACTGTATAAAGAAGAAATTAATTTCCTTTACACACCAAGTGAGACGGTGATGTTACTTTTTAAGGACATAAGCTCAAGACAGATTGAAAAGCGTGAACACTCTCGATATATTCAGGATCTATTTCTATAATGTTTCTTATGGTATAATTATCAGAATATTCTTTGTCTTAAAAGTTTCAACATTTTCTGGATGAAATCCATAAGAAACTGGACATGTGAAGAAATTGCGTTATTGCCCAGCTGTGAAGGTAATTACCGTGAAGATATTACTACAGGATTGATCAGATTTATTATCATTATTAACTATGAACCTACTGATTTCAATAGGATATCAACATGAACAATGAACAATACCATGTCTAATGCCTCTTTCAATAAATTGAAATTGTACAGTGTCAGTAATGAGCAACAATTCTGCACTATTAGTTTCAGTAGAGCATCCTGTATTGAGCTAGGTGAAATACTGCAATTAGCAAGATACAGTTCATATGTTTCAAGATGTGGCCTATGTAAGTTTTTAAATACGTCAGCAAACAGTAGCACTTCAGTTTTCAAATACAATTCAGAATAGTCTCCAACTATCATACACCTGAATAAATTTCCATACAATTCAAGGTAATTTGTATTCACTTTTTGCAATCATTTATTAATAAACGTCTAAATTTCTCTACTGGAGGTAAATGATCTTCTAGCAAAATATATCAATTATCCAAATATTGGTATGTAAAATTGCCTTTCTGATTATTTAACCTCTTTCATTTAGAAAATATTTTCCAACGATGCCTAGATCATCTGTTATTAAATGTTACCAACATATTTCTAGAGACTTTCTTAAAAAAATTAATTGAGTCTCCAAATTGGACTCTTATGTTACAATTTCGCTTTTGTTAGATTACGATAGTTGTCTCTTTTTTTTAATGGCTTACACTTTCTCATGTTCGATGTTATCAGTGAAACATATCTCGAATTTATTTTAATATCCGTATCAAAATCCATCATCACTTCTTCAGATACGTTTCTGATAAAAAACAGGGCATCATAATTGCTCAAGTTGTGAAATGGTTACTTTAAAACTAGATCTATAGTGGAAGTCTCATATAGCATCTACAGTTCCTCTATTATTTCTTTCATACAAACTAGCCAGCATCGCTCAGCTGAAGCAAACTTTATCTCATCAATTGATTTTATTGCAGTATGTTTCTTTTCAATAACTTTGGGTAGCTTCTGCACAGCACTGCAAAATGTGTTGTGTGTGAATTCTGAAAGGGCTAAACTGCATAGGTCATCGGTCCCGAGACTTACACACTACTTACACCAAATTATGCTAAGAACAACACAGACACCCGTGCCCGAGGGAGGACTCAAACCTCCGTCGGGAGGGGCCGCGCAGTCCGTGATATTACGCCGTAAACCACGCGGCCACTCCACGCGGCACAGCACTGCAATTTGTGTTGACAGTGAAAGATAGATTAACTATGTCTTGTAATGGCGAACATGAATCTCTCTCTTGAAAGCTTTCTAGCTTCTTTACAGTTTGTTTATTACTCAACGCTAATTTGTGATGTATTTATGTTTCTTGAAAATAGACTAACTTGAGAAAAATCGCAACACCAATAAGTTATCAATGTAGAGTGATGAAATTTCGGAACTTCATTTGTCATGGTAACATCCTTAAGTGAATAACAATGCAAGATCATAGTGCGAACACATCTACATTTCCTCGAACATACGTGTTTCATACGACAAACTCTTCAGAAAGTTGTACGCTACAAAACGAACATTTTTTTAGAAAAATCGATTTTTTTAAAAAATTTTACGTCCTATATCAACCGCTCTGGGAGGGGGCAGTATCAAGTATTTGCCCCGGTTCGGTAGTATCGAAGATCAAGGGCTGCACTCTCTTACGTGTATTTTCAATTTCTAGCATGTCTGCTATCACGTAAGATGTCGAAAAAGTTCAAAGAAAGGCAGCACGTTTTGTATTATCGCAAAATATGGGAGAGAGTGTCACAGAAATGATACAGGATTTGGGCTGGAAACCATTAAAAGACAGGCGTTTTTCGTTGCGACGGAATCTTCTCATGAAATTACAATCACCAACTTTCTCCTCCGAATGCGAAAATATTCTGTTGACAGCGACCTACATCGGGAGGAAAGATCACCACGATAAAATAAGGGAAATAAGAGCTTGTACGGAAAGTTGTAGGTGTTCATTCTCTCCGCGCGCTAAACGAGATTGGAATAATAGAGAATTGTGAAGGTGGTTCAATGAACCCTCTGCCAGGTACTTGAATGTGATTTGCAGAGTATCCATGTAGATGAAGATGTTCACAGGTTTGCAAAATATACATGAACATATTATCACAGACATGAAAAAGTAAATGTCTTGCAAGCACAATTACAAGAGAATCTTATCTATATTGTAATCCGAGGTTCCTTATGATTAATTTTAGTTGACACTTTTTTTTAACTCTAAGAAAATTTTCTCCTTTTCATTTCTTTCAGTGAGTGAAGAATTTACTTCTCAAGATATTTACACGCCCTGTAACAACCTGAAAACACAATCAATATCAATTTCACCACCGCACAAGAAAAGGGAAAGTATATGAATTTCATCAAGTAGCTTCTGTTTAAGGTAAACATCGTGCATCTTCTTGTACTAGTATTTGTTTTCACAAACAACATACGATACTTGCGACGAGGGCAGGTGAAGTACTGGTTGTAAATCCACGTTCCACTCACATCATAGTTAGTGTTCCTTATATTCGTATCGGCGTCTCAAAATCCTTTGTTTAATGTTTATAGTTTTCACACAGCTAATCGCTGTTGACACCATATTTTTATATTTTCATTGTATTTTATGTTCAGGTTCAATGATAACTCTGTGTTTGAATATAGCGTTCAATTATTTTTTCTACAACATTAGTTTTGTATTACTCTTTGTACAACGTGAATGTAAGTGTTTATTTACGCTCAAATGTGGCTTACATAAACGTGTACGTATTTCATTGGACATACGAGTACAACGTGAATGTGTTTATTTACGCTCAAATGTGGCTGACATAAACGTGTACGTATTTCATTGGACATATCACTCAGCGGTTTACGTAATCGTTTAACACGCAAGCTAAGTTGATGTGAGATCCCCTGTACTCGTTGTTACTCTTCAGGTGACAGACTACACTTGTGATTAGCTGTTTCAACGTACCGAAAATAAATGTATATACTGATCCTTCTTTCTATAATCTGACACAGTCACAGTTATACATACCTTATAAACTAATATGAAGGGGCAGAGGTTTTCATTCGGTACCTTCCACCTACAATTCAATCCTTCCGCCAAATGGGATGTACTACTTTGCATCATTCCCTAATAAATTCTTATTAGTACATAACTTCTCAATTATGCACAACCGCCCGTAGATCAGTCAGTGTGTTGATTCACACATACGCATAAAGTACACCTCGGTACATTGAATATTTTTTGCTAATAACGTTTCGCCTTCATACCGGTACCTCTCAGAGTCTATGTTTATCAATATTTCATACTTCCTTATGAGCTCATTGACAGTGTTTTGCCTGCTGCAGTACGTGTGTATGAGTAAAGCTTGCCGGCCGGGGTGGCCGAGCGGTTCTAGGCGCTACAGTCTGGAACCGTGTGACCGCTACGGTCGCAGGTTCGAATCCTGCCTCGAGCATGAATGTGTGTGATGTCCTTAGGTTAGTTAGGTTTAAGTAGTTCTAAGTTCTAGGAGACTGATGGCCTCAGAAGTCCCATAGTGCTCAGAGCCATTTGAACCATTTGAAGTATCGTTTATTGGCCACAATGAAACTTATTCTACATTGAGGCTTACAGTCGCTATGCAAAGTTTTTACCGTGTTAATTATCTGTATCTAATTTCATTGTCTTTTTATTTCTTCAAAATTCCTTCCTGTATAGTATACACTCCTGGAAATGGAAAAAAGAACACATTGACACCGGTGTGTCAGACCCACCATACTTGCTCCGGACACTGCGAGAGGGCTGTACAAGCAATGATCACACGCACGGCACAGCGGACACACCAGGAACCGCGGTGTTGGCCGTCGAATGGCGCTAGCTGCGCGGCATTTGTGCACCGCCGCCGTCAGTGTCAGCCAGTTTGCCGTGGCATACGGAGCTCCATCGCAGTCTTTAACACTGGTAGCATGCCGCGACAGCGTGGACGTGAACCGTATGTGCAGTTGACGAACTGTGAGCGAGGGCGTATAGTGGGCATGCGGGAGGCCGGGTGGACGTACCGCCGAATTGCTCAACACGTGGGGCGTGAGGTCTCCACAGTACATCGATGTTGTCGCCAGTGGTCGGCGGAAGGTGCACGTGCCCGTCGACCTGGGACCGGACCGCAGCGACGCACGGATGCACGACAAGACCGTAGGATCCTACGCAGTGCCGTAGGGGACCGCACCGCCACTTTCCAGCAAATTAGGGACACTGTTGCTCCTGGGGTATCGGCGAGGACCATTCGCAACCGTCTCCATGAAGCTGGGCTACGGTCCCGCACACCGTTACGCCGTCTTCCGTTCACGCCCCAACATCGTGCAGCCCGCCTCCAGTGGTGTCGCGACAGGCGTGAAGGGAGGGACGAATGGAGACGTGTCGTCTTCAGCGATGAGAGTCGCTTCTGCCTTGGTGCCAATGATGGTCGTATGCGTGTTTGGCGCCGTGCAGGTGAGCGTCACAATCAGGACTGCATACGACCGAGGCACACAGGGCCAACACCCGGCATCATGGTGTGGGGAGCGATCTCCTACACTGGCCGTACACCACTGGTGATCGTCGAGGGGACACCGAATAGTGCACGGTACATCCAAACCGTCATCGAACCCATCGTTCTACCATTCCTAGACCGGCAAGGGAACTTGCTGTTCCAACAGGACAATGCACGTCCGCATGTATCCCGTGCCACCCAACGTGCTCTAGAAGGTGTAAGTCAACTACCCTGGCCAGCAAGATCTCCGGATCTGTCCCCCATTGAGCATGTTTGGGACTGGATGAAGCGTCGTCTCACGCGGTCTGCACGTCCAGCACGAACGCTGGTCCAACTGAGGCGCCAGGTGGAAATGGCATGGCAAGCCGTTCCACAGGACTACATCCAGCATCTCTACGATCGTCTCAATGGGAGAATAGCAGCCTGCATTGCTGCGAAAGGTGGATATACACTGTACTAGTGCCGACATTGTGCATGCTCTGTTGCCTGTGTCTATGTGCCTGTGGTTCTGTCAGTGTGATCATGTGATGTATCTGACCCCAGGAATGTGTCAATAAAGTTTCCCCTTCCTGGGACAATGAATTCACGGTGTTCTTATTTCAATTTCCAGGAGTGTATTAGTTTTTCGTATTAACTTTAACGTAGCGGTAGTTTTCAATAGAATACTGTAAAGTATTGTACAGTCGTCATAACTTCACAGGCTGTAGTTCTATACAAATAGAGCATTTCTTTCTTATTGTAAGCAGCTGTAGATAGTGTAATATAAATCGCACTTCATTTTAGTACCTTCTCTATATCCACTAGTGTGTTCCTATTTGTAGCTTACTCGTTTAACATTTGCTTTATTTATTACTTTAGTATAATCGTAACCTTTCTGTAAATTAAGACATTTTCCAAACAGCATCCCGGGTGTGGTATTCTGTGCATATTGTACCGCCTGTGTACAACAACTGTCATTGTGCGACTTATTCTTTTATCATACTGATTTTTCCTAGCTTGTGCTTTTGCTTCCAACGTTATTAACGCTTGTGTAACCTTTTCTTCTAAACAAGTCATCTTATTTATACTTCTCGCACGTTAAATAGACTGGTGTAAAAGGTGCTGATGAGTATGGCAAAAATATTTACTATTTTCTGAAAAGGCGTCACGAATTCAGTCAAGTTAGTGAGTCTGTCTGGTGCATACGTTCTGATAAGCCTGTTAAACTCACGATACATCCATTATATTGCGCTCGTCTTCAGACGAAATTTGGATACATAAATATGTTTTACGATACATGATTTGACAAATTATTTCCACTTCACACATGTGAAGTTAGTTACATTATCAGTCAGTATAGCTTTTGGTTTATCCACTGTCACAAAATATTCTCTCACGATTCGTTTGATTATAGACCTTGCCCTTAGAGTTTTAGCGGCATACATCTGCAGATATTTATAAAACATATCATACAAGGCTATTACATATTTCACTCCTCCTTTTGCCGTTAGAAAACGTCCTGCGACATGGACTGATATGAGGTCAAGGGACTTTACTGGTATAATAGAATGTAGTTCATTGGATCGTGATCTGTTGAAGTGTTTGGTCTTTTGACATATTACACAATTCTTGATTACATGTTGTATTTTACGTTTAGTGTTAGGGAAATAGCAGTATGACATTATTTTCTGACGACACTTGGCTACACCATGGCGACCACACCACTTACATTTGTGACTGATAAAACTGTATACACATGCTTCGAGTAAACAAACACACCAGTTACCAGATTGAGGCGTTGAACGATAAAACAAATCTCCATTATGCTTATTATAACATTTTCTCAACTCTGTATCGTTAGTACTTCTAAGTTGTTGCCTTACCTTATTCCTTCCTGACTATATTTTTACATATTTTCACATAATAGGACCTATATGGACCAACCTGAAGTGGGATGTTTGTTCTGTTAATTCTTCATATTCACGTAATGCTTATGGAAGTCTAGAAAGGGCAATCTTCCAAAATATTCTGTTCACCTTTGATATAAATTACCTCAAAATCGAACTCTTGAAGAAGAAGACACCATCTCGGTAATTTATTGCGCAGTAGTTTACATGTCAGTAAGAATGAAAGCACTTGATGGTGACATTACAGTTTGGTGTGATTTCCTCATAGGAAGTACTGGAATTTGTGGAATGACCATACTACTGCGAGAGCTTCAAGCTCGGTTACGGAATAAGCTCTTTCACATTCTGTCAGTGTTCGACTAACAAAACTGATTATATTTGCATTCTGATTTTGTTTAACACGGTTAATATGATACAGCATTGCATGCAAAGTCTGGAAGGACGCATCAGTATTGAGGCAAAATTCTTGTGTCATATCAGCACGTACTAACATGTCAGAGTTTACCAAAGCTTATTTTATGGCGTCAAAGCACCAAAAGCTCCTACAGAGACAATGGGGTGTGTTTTCTTGGATTATTGTGAGAAGACTGGGAATGTTATAGGTTTTTGAGACCCTCGTCTATTATGGCTGACGGTAGGCCGATGATTACGCCACCAGATTGCGACGCTGTCTTACGCCTTTGCGGAGGCGACAATGCTGCGTATGGAGACACCTGCACGTTGGTCTGATCTTTTGTAAATAGTTCTTGGTTTTTCTCACACTCGGAGTTCAGCGAAACGTTGTTCGCGTGATTAGTGTCTATACCGCTTTTGTTTTTTTGGTAAGCTGCGAAGGCGGTTCATTCGAGCTGCCTCTTTAACTAACAGGTTCGGCCCGAACCTTATCTTCTACTGATTTCATATTGCTATTTTCTCAAGAATTTTATGTTATTTTTCGTTAATTATCTTCAACCGCGCCAACTTCAGTTTTTTGTTCTCGGACGCAATTTTCAGTTAGATTAAAATCTCTGTCAAAGGCACCGGCCTCAGCTCTCTCATTTAATCTTTTTACATCCTTACTGATACGTTTCCTCTCGGTTCTCAAAAAAGTTTGTCCTAAAGTCAGAAATCCTTTGGCTTGCGTGGGTTTTTGTGTATCATCCGGGAAATTTTTGCACGCAGACTTCGTTTCTGATACATGTGTCTCAACTGTTGTTACCAATTAAGCTAAGCTTTCATGTGCGCTTTGTGAACTACCGTGCGCCGTTGCAAGTCCCTCAACTTGACGTGCATTTTGACCACTCATAATAGAATATTTTTGACTATATTTATTTGTTTGCCGTAATCCATAAATCGTTAATCTTATACACTTTATATACAATTCAATTACACATTGTCATGCAGACATTTAATATAACCGATGCGTCCTCTGTTGCAGCTAGGAAATCGATAAAAGTTCCCTTGTAAGCTCGAACTGGACGTTCTTCTGATATGTGCTGGATGGTTTGGTTTTCAGCACCGCAGTGGCAATTTGGAGTTGGTATCTTTTCCCATTTGTAGAGGGCGTCAGCACTTTTTCCGTGGCCAGTGCGTACGCGGTTTGAAGTTGTCCACATATTGCTTGGCTGACTGAAGCCTGCTGGCTTCTCATTTACCACGAAGCTTCGACATTTTGGTGGGCAGCGCTCTCGCCAGTGTTGTGTATGTCAAAGCTGGAGGTCGGCATTTTTTTTAGCAGTGAGTAGTGGTGGTCTTCTCGATTTAAGTCTTCTGGGATCCATATCAGCCGTTTCATTATGTAAAAATTATAAATAATGAGAACAGCACACAGTACGAAAGCAATAACCGGCAGCACTTACGTTAAATTCAACTGCAAGTAAGAATTTGACAGATTAACAAAACAACAACTGAGCTCTTGAGCCCACACAGTACAGTAGTTGGTATAGGTTAAAGTACTGATGGGCGATAGCCTATAGTGCTGCCGACAGGCTGAATATATTGATGCCTTTGTTGATTATTACCAATAGTGCGTAAGCCTTTTTCGTCGTTATGATTGACGACCAAAATACCTTTGTGTTTCACAACACGGTAGCTAGGTCGTTCATTTCGGTGACGACGGGGGATAGACGCAGCCCCCGGATCCCTCTTTGGCTACGTCCGTGATTCAGGGCTACAAAACGCTGCCGCAGTTCAGTCATTAGTCACTTAAAATCAGTTTTCGCCAGAGTATCTCGCATTTCCGACGCACCTTGCGGAGGCCACTTCCAATATTGCTCCGCATTATACATTAACAGCGTTTGTGCAGTGACTTGCCGTGTGTATGTGTTACCTATAATAGAGAGATAGCTGGCGGCCGATGTGGCAACACCGTAGCGGCAAGTGACAGACGTCAACTATCAAGTAATGCTAAACTGACAGTTGTCTTCCACCAGGGGGTGATAGCGACAGCGGAGGACGGTTACCTACACCGCCCAGCAGCGCTCGTGTATTCATGTGACGTCACGCCACTGTGCGGGAGCACGCGCAACGCAATTTTGCTCTAGTCATTAGCGAGCCAAGATATGAATCGGAACCTGCAGGAAGCTACGATTCCCCTTGAAAACGTCTTCTGCAGCTGGAAGCGAAACGTTGGGTTTTAATGTGAAATCCATTTGTCAACGGCATGTTAGCCCCCAATCTTTTATTAATTGTAACAGTATTATTTTCTTATTCTCCCCTGAAGAGGCCTTTACATCGCGGCTAAACCCAGTTACCTCGTAACTGTAAACTAGATTCTCAAGTGAATTCAGAACCACAACGCTCTTTCTGTATGGAGCGAAAATTTTTTGAGTTGTAAACCTATATGTGTATGATCTTTCCCTTGCCCAACAAATTTTTAATCGAGTATATAATCCGAGCTAAAATTTGAAAATTAAGGTTTTTATATTGTCTGAATTAGGTGAGCTGCAGCAATTAGGAGCATAAAATTAAAACCCCTTTGAAATATTACTGTATCAGAACAAAATTTTCTATTGGGGCCGTAGATCATCCAGTTGAATACATGAATAATATTTCGCCATTCCAGGAGTGTCTCAACTACAAACAATATTGTCAAAAAACAGAATTAATCAATGCCGTACTTCTACATCGCTGTTATTGATAAAAATTGCACAATGTACTCAACTCAAAATAAAATGTCAGTTCCACTTCTTTTAGTTTGTAAACAAAAATGATGAGCTAATGAGAAAAAAAATGATGCATTCTTTGAGAAAATTACAGACACTGCGTCTCTTAATACTGAACTATGTTTCAAACCATTGTTACTAATGATAATGGTGGGCATAGATTGCTGCAATTCGCCCAGTGGTGGTCCATATTAACAAGACCGAAAGTGTAAATGCAAGTTCTGTTGTTGTCTTTTACAGCTGTTATGGTTATATGCACGTAAATCCACATAAGGCGCCAATATGATATCTTTAATTTATTTTTCTTTTATGTTTCTTTGTGCCGTGTGTTCGCGAGTGTTGCCGGACATCTGGACGGTATATCCATCCCACTGTTGCAGAGTTTTACATCACGGCTTCCCGTCAGATAGGAAACAATCGTGCTCCCGTTCGTTGTTGTGTAGTCGGGTGAGACACTGCTCGGAACATGATTAGTTGCCTTGTACTTGTGTGAAACCATGCATCATTTACAAAGTTGTTAAAAGTCTATGGTTATCAGTGCGCGTGCTTACTTTGACGCCGAAAAAGAACAGGGCGCTATCAGTTCCATATCACAGCCAGTATTCAGAACTTCTGAATGTCCCGGTATTAGTGAAAGTATAGTAAAGCGAATTTCGAGAGAATATAGAGAAACTTCAATCTTGTATCACCGAAAAAGAATTCGAAAATTGGGCTTTAGATACAAAAAGCTCAACGAGAAACATGTACCGATGGAAAATAACCAAGTAGCAGCAAAAAGATAAAGAGTTCTAGCGGGAAATAATACAATTGCGCAACGCTGGATAGACTATTTATTACACCGATGACAGTTGTTGTGGTTCAAATCATTCAAAAAATGGCTCTGAGCACTATGGGACTTAACTTCTAAGGTCATCAGTCCCCTAGAACTTAGAACCACTTAAACCTAACTAACCTAAGCACATCACACACATCCATGCTCGAGGCAGGATTCGAACCTGCGACCGTAGCGGTCGCGCGGTTCCAGACTGTAGCGCCTAGAACCGCTCGGCCACCCGCGGCCGGCTTCAAATCATTACAGAAAGGTTGGCTGGGAGGAACCAAAAATGCTTATGCATCAGAAAATTTATACGATTATCACACAGGAAGTGTTGTACAGTGGAATGGCTGGAAAGCAGGAACTCGAACGCCGTCCGGTTCTGGGAAAAGGATTATAATGTGCCACATTGGGAACGAATATGGATTTGCGCAAAATATGGCTTATGTTTTACTGGGCGAAAAGGAGGCGCAGATTATCACTCTGAAATGAATGCTAGACACTACGAAGAGTGGTTTAAGAGCTTTCTCGAAAAATTACCAAAAAAATCTGCGATTGTTTTAGACAGGCTCCATACGTTAAATCCAGTATCACGAAATTCATCTTCGAAATGGAGACAGAATTTTACTATTGAATGAATGGAAAGCAATAATGTAGAGCTTCGATCTAATACCACATCGTAAGAGGAATTTACTAGAGCTGGCCTACTGGAACACGCTCGACCTCACTTCAGGGTGCAGGAATACCTTTTGGAAATAAGATTAACAGCAGCCGACCAGTTGCAAAGGATAAAGTAATCTTTACCTAGGTTTCGATAGATTTAAATCTATCTTCTTCAGAAGACGGCCTAAGGACAATGAACATCGTAATTTATATTAAAAGGTATGAAACATGAGTCAAGAATAAAGTTTAACATATATTAGGAGAATCTTGTATTACAAAATGTGAGAAGGATTCCTGGTACTTACAGGATTACATTAACATGGAGTGATATGTCCTTGTTATTTTTACAAGCATCTGCATAGCTCCATTAGTCCAAATAAAATATAGCCCTGAGAATAGGGTTTGTCAGACAAATAAAAATAAGTACATGGAAGTTGGAGAGCGCGTAAGCGACTGAGTAAAATCGGCCAGCATAGTAGCACTGCGGCCAGGGCAGGTGGCGCTCAGGTCGCGAACTATGTGCCGATTGGCGTACTGAAGTAACATGTGAAATATCAATATTAAATGCGTCATTAGATAGAGTGACAATAAATAAATGGAAAGCATTTAACACTCCCGTTATGACATTGTGGAAGCTATAGGAACAATAACGTAGATACATCAAAAAGGCAGGTGGCGCTTCCGCCGTGAGTTACATGCAGTGGCATATACAGCCAGAATATAAAAGTTGTATTACCATATTAGTGAAGCACACAGAACGTATATAAGTCAAAACCTTAAGAAAAATTAGTAATGGCTCTTAAGACATAAACTACGAAACCTGGCCCACAATCCAGTTAATACACATTTTAGAATAAGAGAAAATTACATGAGGGCCGATGTAGTGGCAGCCATACATCGTGAGAAAAACACATTATATAGAAGGTAGTGAGCTGAAAGGTTTGAAAGTGCATTATAGCTTCCTGAGGAAATAGACTACTGAGGTTACTAGCATTAATGTTATATATTAAACAGTACGGGTTTAAAGCCTTCGAAAAATTGTCTACAGGCAAGGTTCAACTGATCGTTCAGTATATTGCCGTCTTGGAGCTCTAGATGTTTAAAAATAAATAACTCTTCCCACAGATCTAGTCTGCGTCCTTTGACTTGTCTGTGTAGGATAACCGTGTCTTCTAACTGTTTAGGCGTTTGGCCGGCTATCAAGAGGTGTTCAGCAAAAGTAGAGTTGTGAATATTCGTTCCTTTTTTACCTAATAGATGATCTTTATATCGTGTTTTCACAGCTCTGCCTGTTTGACCAATATAATATGAGGGGCAGTTATTACAGGTTAGTTTGTAAATACCTGAATTAGAAAACTAATCGCTGGCAATCTCTACTGACTGTACAAGATTTCTTTTTAAACTGTTATCTGTAGAGAAGGAGACGTTACAGTTATATTTTTTGTTTAGAAGACGTTTAATCCTATACGATATGTTACCCAAGAAAGGGATGGAAATAAATTTTTTAGTTTCTGTGGTATCTGTGGGGAGGTTATTTCTCAAAGTCGAACAATTTTGGGAAATTTTCTTATTGAGCAGGTAATCGATCATATTCTGGTTGTACCCATTATTAACCGCAATCGCTTTGATGACATTCAATTCCTTTTTTTGATCCGCAGGTGATAAAGGAGTAGTTACCATTCGGTGAATGACGGAATGAAAAAATGCCAGTTTATGAGCTTTCGGATGAGTTGAGTCAGCAGGAATGACGTTATCTGAATACGTTTCCTTGCGGAAGATATTGAAATGGAAGGTATTATCTTGTATAGAAATTGTTAAATCGAGAAAATTAGGTTCACGTTTATCATTTTGAAGTTCTTTTGTGAAGGAAATTTTTTCATGTAAACCGTTGAAAGTATTAAAGAGATGCTCTAACTCATGATCAGTGCCATCAAAAGCAATCAAGATGTCAACATAACGTGCATAATAGCGGATTTTGTGGCGTAATTCTGAACTTGAATTGAAGAACGTTGTTTCCAGAGCGTTGATGAAAACCTCTGCTAGAATACCGGCGAGGGGGCTACCCATTGCTAGACCATCTGGCTGTACATACACTTTCCCGTTAAATGTGAAATAATTGTATTTTAAAATGACTTTAAGCAAACCAATGAGTTCCGCAATCTGAGTTTCACTTAATTTTTTATGCTTAAGAATATTCTCTTTTACAAGGTCTATGGTTTCATCTTCATTGCTTTTGTCAACATAACGTGCATAATAGCGGATTTTGTGGCGTAATTCTGAACTTGAATTGAAGAACGTTGTTTCCAGAGCGTTGATGAAAACCTCTGCTAGAATACCGGCGAGGGGGCTACCCATTGCTAGACCATCTGGCTGTACATACACTTTCCCGTTAAATGTGAAATAATTGTATTTTAAAATGACTTTAAGCAAACCAATGAGTTCCGCAATCTGAGTTTCACTTAATTTTTTATGCTTAAGAATATTCTCTTTTACAAGGTCTGTGGTTTCATCTTCATTGCTTTTGATGGCACTGATCATGAGTTAGAGCATCTCTTTAATACTTTCAACGGTTTACATGAAAAAATTTCCTTCACAAAAGAACTTCAAAATGATAAACGTGAACTTAATTTTCTCGATTTAACAATTTCTATACAAGATAATACCTTCCATTTCAATATCTTCCGCAAGGAAACGTATTCAGATAACGTCATTCCTGCTGACTCAACTCATCCGAAAGCTCATAAACTGGCATTTTTTCATTCCGCCATTCACCGAATGGTAACCACTCCTTTATCACCTGCGGATCAAAAAAAGGAATTGAATGTCATCAAAGCGATTGCGATTAATAATGGGCACAACCAGAATATGATCGATTACCTGCTCAATAAGAAAATTTCCCAAAATTGTTCGACTTTGAGAAATAACCTCCCCACAGATACCACAGAAACTAAAAAATTTATTACCACCCCTTTCTTGGGTAACGTATCGTATAGGATTAAACGTCTTCTAAATAAAAAATATAACTGTAACGTCTCCTTCCCTACAGATAACAGTTTAAAAAGAAATCTTGTACAGTCAGTAGAGATTGCCAGCGATTAGTTTTCTAATTCAGGTATTTACAAACTAACCTGTAATAACTGCCCCTCGTATTATATTGGTCAAACAGGCAGAGCTGTGAAAACACGATATAAAGAACATCTATTAGGTAAAAAAGGAACGAATATTCACAACTCTACTTTTGCTGAACACCTCTTGATAGCCGGCCATACGCCTAAACAGTTAGAAGACACGGTTATCCTACACAGACAAGTCAAAGGACGGAGACTAGATCTGTGGGAAGAGTTATTTATTTTTAAACATCTAGAACTCCAAGACGGCAATATACTGAACGATCAGTTGAACCTTGCCTGTAGACAATTTTTCGAAGGCTTTAAACCCGTACTGTTTAACATATAACATTAATGCTAGTAACCTCAGTAGTCTATTTCCTCAGGAAGCTATAATGCACTTTCAAACCTTTCAGCTCACTACCTTCTATATAATGTGTTTTTCTCACGATGTATGGCTGCCACTACATCGGCCCTCATGTAATTTTCTCTTATTCTAAAATGTGTATTAACTGGATTGTGGGCCAGGTTTCGTAGTTTATGTCTTAAGAGCCATTACTAATTTTTCTTAAGGTTTTGACTTATATACGTTCTGTGTGCTTCACTAATATGGTAATACAACTTTTATATTCTGGCTGTATATGCCACTGCATGTAACTCACGGCGGAAGCGCCACCTGCCTTTTTGATGTATCTACGTTATTGTTCCTATAGCTCCCACAATGTCATAACGGGAGTGTTAAATGCTTTCCATTTATTTATTGTCCCTCTATCTAATGACGCATTTAATATTGATATTTCACATGTTACTTCAGTACGCCAATCGGCACATAGTTCGCGACCTGAGCGCCACCTGCCCTGGCCGCAGTGCTACTATGCTGGCCGATTTTACTCAGTCGCTTACGCGCTCTCCAACTTCCATGTACTTATTTTTATTTGTCTGACAAACCCTGTTCTCAGGGCTATATTTTATTTTGACTAATGGAGCTGTGCAGATGCTTGTAAAAATGACAAGGACATATCACTCCATGTTAATGTAATCCTGTAAGTACCAGGAATCCTTCTCACATTTTGTAATACAAGATTCTCCTATTATATGTTAAACTTTATTCTTGACTCATGCAGTCGAGTTCGCGATGCCGACGAGCGAGGACGTTGCGCGCGCGGCCGGGGCAGCCGCCTCGGACGCGCTGGAGTCGGCCGCTGGTCGGTCGGTTGGGCCTGGCCCGCCGGACGCTCCAGCGGCCGCTCCACACAGGACGGATCCCAGGTTGACGACCCAGGCTACGGCACCGGTTCATGACGGGATAGAACGACGATCGACAGGCGCTATTCGACCGCAGAAAGCTACATACCACACGACGAAACCGTATTCGGATGTCGGCCATACATCACATCACGACGGACGCAGCAATGAAGACGACCGCCAGGACTACGCCAGAAGACTCGATATATGTCGGGAGGAGGACAAAGAAACGCTGAAGGACATACTACGCCTTATCCGCTATTCACGGGAAACGCAAGAGCAGGATAACGACACCTGTCTGGCATCTCCATCTGTGGACTCAGATGTCGAATCACAGCACTCCCACCAAACGGTCGACGACGCGGAGATGGCAGCGGCCTTTCCAGCAGACAACGAAAACGACTCCCTACACGCAGAGGGGGACTTTACGCTCGTACACAACAAACGGTGCAGAAGCAACGCATTAGCCAAGGACTTAGCCAACCCGGCTAAGAGACGAACGGAGACCATCCCCACAACGAACCGATTCGCCCCACTGACACCTCAAGCTGCGCCTCCATCAACCACCAACAAGCCGCAGGAACAAACTTCTAATGCCGCAGAAGCCGTGGACAGAGACAAGAATGTGCTTCGCAAAGTGCCCCCAGTCACAATTTATTACACAAAGGATTACGTTCACCTCAATGAAACGCTCAACGGACTTCTAGAGGGCAACCTTAAAGCTATATACCAAAAGGACCGCATCAAATACCACTTTGAGTCCTTCGAAGACCAAAGGCGTGCAATAAAATTCTTCACGAACCACAACTTCTCCTATTTTACACATCAAGCACCAGACGACAGGGAACTGAAAGCAGTTGTCAAACGCCTTCCGGCGGAAGTTACCGAAGAACAACTTTACTATGCCCTCAAGGAAAAAGGCTTCAAAGTGCTACAAGTCTACCAATTTAAGGAACGCGACGAGAAGACGAAACAATTGATACCGCAACCTGTGTACCGAGTCACCCTCCCATCCGGAAAAGACAGTGACAAGATATATGATGTCAAATACCTGCTCTACACACGAGTGATAATCGAAACCTATAATAGTAAAGAAGGACCAGTCCAGTGCCGACATTGCCAACGTTTCGAGCATACAGCGAACTACTGCAGCATGCCAGCACGCTGCGTCCGCTGCGGTGGATCCCATAAATCATCGAATTGTACCCATCCTAGGACGGCGCCCCCAAAGTGCGCCAATTGTGAACAAGAACATCCAGCGACCTTCCGTGGCTGCCCCAAATTTCAAGAACTCCTACGGAAATATACTAGAAGGACACCAAAGAAGTCGACCCCACAACGGCCTATAATTTTTAAGAACTCGGCCATGGCAGCGATTCCGGCCACCCAACAACAAGCGGCACCTCTCCCTGTGGAAACAATCGCCTCTCGACCACAACCGGCACCCAGAGTGACTCTACGACAGACAAAACAACAGCGCTCGTACTCCGAAGCAATACGTGCCCATCCGCCGACTCCAACACCAGCGGAGACGTCATCTGCCTGGTCGACCACCTTTACACCAGCGTTAACAGATATTCTTCAACTACTCACCGCCCTCCAGCAGAAGCTGACCTCTATCCTCTCGCTTGTAGAAAGCGTACTGACAGCTTTTCAAACACCCTAAATGGATAGACGGCATCACGCGAGGAATCTTAACTTCTGCATTTGGAATGCCAACGGCCTGAAACTGAAGAAAATAGAATTCTCGGACTTCTTACATCGCCACAGGATAGACGTAGCATTTGTCTCCGAAACACATCTCCGCGAGTCAACCGCCCTCCGCTTGAGGAACATGCATATCTACCGGACGGACAGACGGGACCAGCGGGGTGGAGGGACCGCAGTTCTGATCAAAAAATGTATTCGTCACCACCAAGAACGTTTACCCCAACTCCAGACTTTAGAGGCCACGGCAGTAACAATCCACACGACGCTCGGAAACATTACCTGTATTGCGGCTTACCTTAGCCCAAAGAAGCCTCTCCACCCAGAAGATCTTTACTCCGTTACTGAGGGTTACGACAAGATCCTCCTTGGAGGGGATCTTAATAGTAAACATGTTGCTTGGAATTCCCGTAAGACTAACCCAAAAGGACATATGTTGTTTGCACTGGCTGAGAATTTACATGTTTCCGTCCATGGACCACGGGAACCGACGAGGATACCTTACGTCCAGACACAAGACGCTGATGTTCTAGACATCGCCATAATCAAGAACATCAACCCGAATCTCCATCTGCGGACGCTGGATGATCTTTCGTCGGACCACAAACCGGTGTTAGGACTCATAGAGAGGGCTACTTTGCAACTCCCACTGCCGACGACAAGAACTTACGACTGGCAGCAGTTCCAAGCGTACCTCAACAACAATGTGCGACCAACCCCTGGTTGTTACTACCAGAGAAGCGATTGATGTGGCAGTCGCAGTACTCACGAAGAAGATTACCAGTGCAAAACAACGAGCACTCACGGAGCACCTGCAACCAGACGTCAATTATGACGAGTTTCCACCACCACTGCAGGAGCTTAAGACAAGGCGCAATCGCTGTCGGAAACGATGGGTCCGTTACCGCCATCCGGACGATAGACGGGAAACTCACAGACTAACCCGAGAACTCCGGCGGAAGGTTCAGGACTGGAAGCAACACACGTGGGAACTCAAAATGGACAACTTTCTATTACGCACCAAAGATGAATGGCGAATAGTTAAAAGTCTCAGACAGCAACAGCCCCCCCAAAAGGGCAATTCGAGGACCCCATGGCCTCTTGTACGACTCACTGGCGCAAGCGGAGCTGTATGCGGATACATACCAACAACAGTTGACTACGCCCCCCACGGAGGATGGAGATGATGCACTCCACCGTGCAGAGGAGGACACAGCGGCGGAATGGGAAGCTATTCGGGACGCCCCGACTAACACTATGCCCCGGCTGACAACGCCGGAGGAAATTCGGAGGATTATCAAGTATAGCAAACACACCTCACCTGGAGCAGATAGAATCAGCAATACGGAATTGAAACACCTCCCGAGAAAGCCTGTTGTGCTTCTCACCCGGATAGTGAACAGCTGCCTCAGGACTGGATACTTCCCAGAGGCATGGAAGATTGCCAGAATAGTGCCAATACCAAAACCGGGCAAGGATCTCTCACACCCTGACAGCTACAGACCCATACGTTTACTGCCGACGCTGGGAAAGGTACTGGAACGTGTCCTACTGAAACGCATGCTGGACATCCTTGTGGCACACAACATCATCCGACCGGAGCAGTTTGGCTTCCAGGCGAAGCTATCGGCTGAGTTACAACTACTGCGCATCACGGAATCTATCCAAGACAATTTCAACAAGAAACGACATACTATTGGAGTCTTTCTCGATATAGAGAAGGCTTACGATAAAGTATGGCGACGCAACTTGATCGTCAAGCTCCGACGTACCACTCCCCTACCAGACTGCTATTTAAAACTTCTTGACAATTTTCTTCAGGATCGCAGATTATATGTTCGCATTGATGACAAGAATTCAACAACACGGCCTGTCCTTGAAGGACTTCCACAAGGATCGGTCATCTCTCCACTGCTGTTTAATTTATATATTAACGACCTCCCGACGGTGCCACATGTTACTGCCAGTTTCTATGCCGACGACACAGCGCTCCTGACTGCAGGCACCAGAATGGACCACCTCGTCACACGGATGCAGTGCCAACTAGATTTAGTGGACCACTGGACCCACATGAACAAAATAACGGTCAATGCAGAAAAAACCAAAGTTATTGTCTTCACACGTCGGAGACCCATTGTCAATGACCGCCTGCGGATATCAGACCAGCCACTCCCCTGGGCAACAACTGTAAAATACCTGGGAGTGCATCTAGACGCCAAACTGTTGTATAGTCATCACATTATGGAGAAGAAGTCTGGCCTCAAAATGCTGGGAGCTCTCCTCCCCTTTCTGAAGAGCTCATACCTCAGCCAACGCACGAAACTCCAGTTGTACCATGCCACAGTCGAACCATCTATTTTGTATGGATCGACCTCTTGGGGTACTACGTGTGCCACTAACTACAAGAAGTTACAGGTTGTACAAAGCAGATGCCTACGATGGATCACAGGAGCCCAATGGTGGATCCGAAATCATGACATTCATCGAGCCTTAAGCGAATCTTACCTCTCAGACAAGGTCAAGAAGGCGGCACGAACCTTATTTCGGAAGTTGGACATGATACGTGACAGTACACCACAACTCACCACAGTAGGTGCAGTAGAACCCTTACGCAACCACAAATATAAAGTACCGAAGGCGATAGTATTTGAGCCTCCGTAAATGATATTCCTACGGAATTCTCCATAATTTAAGGACATATCGTCCTTTAGCACTTCTACACACATGTTTTCAAACACACACCAAAAGCAGCGAGTTAAAGGACCCTTCTGTGTGCCCAAACTAAAGCTGAAAGAAGAATAAATAAAGAGAAAATTTTTACCCCTTCCATTCCCTACAGAAGTAAAAATCAACGAAGTTGATCAGACTTCAGCACCACCACACACAAAAAAATAAAAAAAAATAAAAAAAATTTGACTCATGTTTCATACCTTTTAATATAAATTACGATGTTCATTGTCCTCAGGCCGTCTTCTGAAGAAGATAGATTTAAATCTATCGAAACCTAGGTAAAGATTACTTTATCCTTTGCAACTGGTCGGCTGCTTTTAATCTTATTACGTGGAACCGTTGCTGTAGCGCAGCTATGTTTAAAATACCTTTTGGAAAGTATATTATGATCAGTGGACAAGGAAACTTCTGTGGTTGCCTGTAGCGGACTGCGGAACTGAACGCCGTTCATCTTATTTGGGCATTGTCAAGAACAAGATAGGAAACAAGAACAAGAATTTTTTCCGCTCTGGAGGGTGTTCCCCAAAGTGTCTGAAGGAATTCAGGGGGTCGTGTACACAAGCTTGGAAACAGTTATGCACGAAGAGCTCACTGTCTTGACATAGCAATAGAACCGTTGCTGATCAGAGTAGGCAACTGCATTAGTAGCAGCGATACCTCAACCTGCAGGGAAAGCAATTGAGGTAGGTCTTATTTCAGTCATCATTCTTTACTGCAAATTTTTTTCGAGCTAATCGACTTTTCCATTTACTGTTGAAATGTGCTATGCAAACGTTCAATTATTGTGAGCATATCTAACATTTATTTTCAATTTCCCATACTATTTCTCTCTACTCGCTACAAAAACTGAATGCGGCAATGCTGCACGGGAATGCGGCTTTGAAGCTGCCGTTCTTCACAGTTTGTGACAACTGAATTCCACCACAGACTTGCGTATATTGCAGCTACTAACACAATTGCTTTACAAATTCTTCACTAACAAACACGGGAAGTATTCAGTAGTAAAGACATATGATGTAACAAAGAAAAGTTCAAGCTTAACATCAGTGCCTTCTCCGTCGCAATAGCTATAACGGTAAGCTCAATCGCAGCATCTCGGGTTTTAGTTACAGCGACGAAACGAGTAATTAGAAAATAACGAAAAACCGCCTGTAAATAGAAAAATATTGTATCTTTAAACTGCGCAGTGAAAATTTTTATCTTATTTACGGTTTCAGCTAAGATGTCATTTTCATACATAGATATTCCCATGGTTCCGGTAAGGTATGTCGATATTCGTAATGGAATATGAGCAGAATACCAGCTCAAAGTCAGGGCTAATCATTGTGAAACATATAATAGGCCACTGTATTCCCTGGAATTTGACGTGGGTTGGCGGCTCGGAGGCACTTTGACAACATTATGAAATAGATATTTTTCCACAAATTTTTGCCCTATTTGCCACCCTTGTCCCATCACTTAACAACAATATAAAATTATCATACTTCCTCACATCTGAAATTATTTTTGCAGGGAATAAGTAACGTATGTAACTGGACTGTCACAACTGATACCTAACGGACAGTTACTGGCATTGAGAATCTTAATTTATATCCGTATACGAGGGCTATTGGAAAGTAAGGTCCGATCGGTCGCAAAATGGAAATAACGTGAAAATAAAAATTTTTTTACTTGCAACAGTTAGTTACACGTCAGGCTACTTCTCTACATAGTTGCCGCTCCGATTTAGACTTTTGTCGTATCGTTGTACCAACTTTCCAATACCCTCGTCGCAGAAGGCAGCCGCCTGTGCTTCCTGCCAATTCTCTACGCTGGTCTACAGCTCGTTGTCTGTGCCAGAACGTTGTCTTCATAGCCAGCGGTTCACGTTAGCAGAGATGAAACTCAGGGAGAGTCAATTGTGGGTGATAAAACACTTCCCATCGAAAACGCTGCAGGAGCATCTTCATTGCCCCTGCAGAGTGCAGCCGTGAAATGTTATTCAGAAGGTAACTCATGACTGCTATGTTTTGTGGGCTGCATGACATCAGGCGATATCTCACATGACGCCCTCACACTTCGCTGGAGACGCTATTGTTCTAATCATATTTACGTGCTCACTGTGTCCGGAGAACTGAAAAGAGCGACGTGGCGCAATCGACGGGCATACTTCATGCACTGCCCAACGCGTCTGTGCAAAGCTTCATCGGATTTTCGCTGTGGTTTCCATTTCACATCCCATCGGACCTTACTTTCCGAATAACCGCCGTGATATATGCTAACAAGTGTACAGTTACTACTAGACACATGTGTAATAAGAAATTGTACGTCAACAGTGTTACTTCTTATAACTGAATTTCGTACCGAATGTGCTCACGCTGTTTATTCTACCGTGGTATATGATGCAATGCCTGCCGCTGTTGCGACACTGAAATTCCTCATCACTGATGTCTGTGAATCTTGGTGGTAGATACACCTCGCAGTTCTTCAAATAAACTAAGAGTACTGCTCCAACTTTTCAGTCGGCCTGTCTTGCACTCAAGATCATGCACTTTAGCTCTGATAGCCGGCCGATGCGTTTTGCGCTTGTTTCTTCAGTCATCTGCTTAACATTTCGCGATATGAAAGCTAAAGAATCGGTGTATCTTATTTTTATTAAAAGTAATCGATGGGAAAATACAAATTTTGCCAGTAGTATTGGTACGTAAACTTTGCAATTCAAAGTGGTGGTTTTGGCACTGGTGAAAGTTACACAGGAGTCACACAGAGGATTGGACGAATAAAAATACTTGCAGCGTTGTCTCTACTCGCTAGATACCCTTTCTGGCTGTGTCCTTGTACGCTGTGGACTATCCTAAGTTGTGGTGCCTCATGCTATTGAATAGTGCCCACATGCGAGCTAGCGAATCCCTATCGCTCCGCGTGCTCAGTACCCAGAGAGACAGAAGCCTCCGTTAATTCAAGCGTCAGGCTGATGAGACGCTAGCCGACCCTTTCACACCGGCTACTGCCTTCACACTCAAGCGTTGAGTTGCTTGCGTATGCGATAACTTTTACCCGGGTATTATCAGCTATACGTCTCACTTGACACGCTTACGTAACTGCTTTGTAGCAGTAAAGGGTGCCGGCAAACGCGCTGTTGTCGTAAGCGTGTAACACTACGCTCGGACGCACGATACTTCTTAAAGCCTGTACTATAATAAGTTGACGGGCTTCACCTTAAGAGAAAGGATTTTTGTATAGACATTGACCGCGTGTACCTGAATGGAGGCAAATCAGACTTACACCCACTCAGTAATAACAATGATACGTCAAGCAAGTCCGAAATGCAACTACACGTCAGGACGGACAAGAAACAACACAGAAGATGTTACCAATTTGTTAATAATACGGTCGCCAGCCTAATTAGGCATTAACAGAGTTTCTTCCCTGTACAAGTTGATGTACGTTCGAGCATAACAACACGTAGTAACACCGCATAATATGGTAAATATTAGAACCAGAAAATCTACTGAACTGATAATTTCACTTTCTGTACCAATATGGGTAAACCATAAATACATAACATTACACTATAATGTTTACTACGAAACTTCGTACTGTCTATTGATCTGATTAAAATCGGGCATAGGTTACCCTAGAAATAGCACTTTCGAAACACACACACAATGTCAATTTTGATAAATGTAAAACACTGATAAATTTTGGGTTTTATATTGGCTTTAACTTTACTGGTCTAATCAGTTTAGAACAGTTCAGAATTCAAATGAATAAAAAGGGGGGGGGGGCTGAAACTGTTATGATCGCTGTATTGAAACTATTAACTATTGAAAGCATTAAGCACTCAAGATTTCCAATATATGAATTACTACTCTTTTTAGCTTATTTCCTGCTCATTTAATTACCATTATATCTGCCTCAAAATAATTAAACTTCATTACTAAACCAATTTCAAAATTACAAAATTGTTGAGGCTTTCGTGGCCTCTTGTTGACAAACTGCCTATTGGCTTCTGTCTCGGGTTCTTCGGCCGACGTTCATCTAATGATTTTTCTGACGTTTCGCCAGCACGAGTGGCTGGCATTGTCAAAGCTTCACCCTCCATTGCCGGTGGTGAACTGGAGCCAGCCACTCGTGCTGGCGAAACGTCAGAAAAATCATTAGATGAACGTCGGCCGAAGAACCCGAGACAGAAGCCAATAGGCAGTTTGTCAATTTCAAAATTATCTTCCCATTTTGTCAGACCTTTGTTATTTACCTATAGATTCATTAACAAAACAGTTCTTTAAACATCATTCTAACGTAGCTAGGTCTGCAAGTAATTATTATTAACATAAACTTTAAATCTTCATCTCGGGACACTCGGATTGCACAACATGTGGAAAGGACCCTGTCTAGGTTAGTTGTGAGGATAATTAAATGATAGGACAGTTCTGGTAAAATTTAAGTTGTTATTGAACAGTATGGAATAAAGTAACACTGGTCCACACGAATACAGTACTAAAAGTTTCAACCTGTTCGTATCGATGCGGCGGTTGGCAGGCGGCGAGATGGCGAGGCACAGGGCACACATACAATCACAGCAATGGCTCTTGACGTATCGGCACTTTATTTCTTCTTAGCGTCTCAATACCTTTCCATTTAGTGCCTATGGAATTTGGCCATGCTGCATAGTCGTCGGAACGGCACATCCGAGGCTCAATGAAACCACGTCTTCCAGGCGAGCCTCCTCGATCCAGAACGTGTGGCTCAGACCAATGCCCAACTCCGACTACTACTGTTGAGCCCGTTATGCCGTGCAGTGCCCGTGTGCATTTTCCCGCGCTCGCCTGCCAACCACATTTTACCGCTCCCCTACAGACAGGGTATTGGCTCAAATGGCTCTAAGCACTATGGGACTCAACATCTTAGGTCATAAGTCCCCTAGAACTTAGAACTACTTAAACCTAACTAACCTAAGGACATCACACACACCCATGCCCGAGGCAGGATTCGAACCTGCGACCGTAGCAGTCCCGCGGTTCCGGACTGCAGCGCCAGAACCGCTAGACCACCGCGGCCGGCAGACAGGGTATTCACCAGAGGTTTTGCATTCTACATATCCTAATACATTGCCTACGAATGGACCAGACGCACAATTACAACTTCGACATCTTACAATAGTTTCAACGTTTCTTACATTTCAATTCTGTTATAACATTGCTTGAAATTTGACATAAATATTAATATTTACATTGAAAGTTGTTTATAGTGCCCTTAACATAATGGCATGAAACAAAAAAAAAGAAATGAAATCAGAACATCGATTACACTAATTTATCAAAATTCAGAAGAAAAAAATTATTTTATGTACAATAGGACAACGTTGTTGTTGCTGCAAGCGCTGGAGAGTTTGTGAGACTTTGGGCAATCTTCTGTTATTAACAGATACTGACGTTGACTCTGCTACTTTTACCTGAAAGCAATTGGTACAGCTTCTTTCTTAGCGTTTGTGAAAATGATACGACTCACTCTCTTCCCACAGTGATGGATTTGCTCTGGTAAACGAAATGGGGTTTCCTTTTTACCCTAGTGCAAATACTAATAAACCAGCAGGCGCATTTCACTTGACAGGCATTGAGAGTTGCTTATAAATAGAGTTGCTTGTTGTATGCTTGCATTCAGCGAATGTCCCACCGACCAAGCCTTTTGTTATCAAAACGATAGCTCACGCAAACGTTTTGCACGTAATATGAGTGATATTTATTTTTATTTTCTGAACAATACATCACAATGTTTTTTCCGAATTCCAGGAAACGTAGTTTAAAAATTCATTAAGTAGTATTTATTTCCCTTTACAGACAGAAGATAACATCATCTGATTTACAAGGTCTCAAGGATGATGGGAATAATATTATCTCCAAATAGGCTAATGGTATTCTGGTCAGTAGAGAACAAGTTACTGCTTAAGCGTACATTACAACAGCACAGCAGAAATTATCACCGCCAGAAATGAGGGATCGAAGGTTTACCATTACTTACTGCACCACAAAACAATGTGGGAATAATTATATCTGGTCGCAGTATAACAGTTCAGAAAGAGATAAAAGTTGGATGGCTCTCGACTTTACGAGATGGATATCTCATTATAGTGGTAAATAAGCATAAATTTAACTGTCCAACGTTAGAAATGTTCATAAATATTGGTAATGGTTCAGAAAGAGGTAGAATTGGCTTTATTAGATGTAGATTTAACACACTGCTAAACATGTAAATCTTCGATTGCCCATCGTTATAAATGTTGATAAAACTTTGCAATGTACAGTCAGTGACAGAATTCGCGAGACTGCTCGCCTTCTCATTGTGCTGAACTGCATAGCGTTACTGTCTCTGATGTAACATGTGAAAGGACACGAAGTGCTACCAACATATTTTCTACATGCGTGAAATCGATAAACTATTTGAGAATTCTCAGACTGTTGTAACTAATGTGTGAGACAATATTTTTGCTGATCAGTTTATAACTTTTGTTTATGTGTTGTGTTCATAAACTAATATAGCACGCACTGCACTAATAGGAATGAGCTGCAGCTTACCATAATAACGTTACGGAAGAAGTCCTTTTTCATGAAACAAAGTATCCTAAATTGTCACGAACTAGTAGTAGGATACATACTTGTGCCTTCCAAACGGTCTGTGTCTATGTCCAGTCCACAGTCTTACTAAAATAGCATTATCACGAAATTATGGAAATGTTCCAGTAGGGACACATACGTAACAAAATCAAGATAACAAATCATTGAGTGCCACTGTCAAGTTAGTACAATTGTCAGAGACAGAAGAAGAACGCATTAGCAAATGTGCAGTTTTGCAAGTTTTTTATCTCCAGATCAACAGCGTATAAATCAAGGTAAGGACAGAACTTACGGGGAAGAAGACTACTTTAGAGATTCCGGCCTGCCTGCTTGTGGCTCTTTCACAGTGGACGTTAAATCGTGTCTACAGCGAGATTAGAACTGAAAACTAGCTCAGTGGACTCCTTGTAGAGCAAACGTTTCACCGCTAAGCTACCATAAAACTGTAAGAGACACTGCTTCCTCAATGTCTCAGTGAAAGCCAAGACGGAGGATTTACAAACTATATAGCGAAGTAAGCCACAGTTTCTGCTGGAACGAGCTTCTTGGATTGAAAAGCATAAATTTGCTACCTATATGTCATCCCCTGAGTGACAATAATTCAGGATAATTAATTTACATGACAAGCAAATATCGAGTAATTTACCAGCGTGATTCTGAATTACTTCAGGAAGTAATTCGAGATTCACATAGTTGACAAAAGAATTCTACAGTCTTACCATTCCTTCATCAGCCAGCAACAGGCAGACTACATTTGCTCAGCCGATGTGTTTCTTCAGCTACCAATGTGGAAGCTGGCGCTTCAAAGACGTGATGACGCTGGCTGTCACTGGGAGCAAGAGTACCTGGTGTAGATCAATAAGTTTTGATCACATTTCTGTAGCTATGATTTGCTTCTAAAACATAGTTGCAAATAATGTACAGACGCACCGAATGCAACTCTAACATCACAAATAAACATCCGTTGCAGGCTCCAGCTTTCTAGGAAATGCTTTGATTTACTTGCTTACCCCCGAGATTATCGACAAAGCACGAGCTATTGAGAAACGTTAACGAGTTTACTTTCCCTAACGACATTCACGCTAAATAATGTGACCGTGGCATACGTGCCTTATTAAGTCGCTCGTGGTGCTCTGAACTTTCGTGCTATAAATGTTTTCATGACATACATCACACTGGGGAATGCACTAGTTCTCTAGAAGTATAAAAGTAAAAAATCAATGCAAATAATATAATACTAGAATTAATATGTTTCTCATTCTAGAAGTTTATATAAGATTACTGATGATAAATCCTTTTTTTTTAAATACTAAAATGTTTATCTACTTTATCAATAGTCGAACTGCGTATCTCAACGTCACAAAAAACACTGACGTCATTGATGTTACGTATTTCGACAACAATAAAACAAAAATGCCTTACAACTGGATTTGAACGCGAAGCGGCGCAAAATTTGGAAACTGTGCTCTTAGCCACTACGCTGCTGACTCGCTTGGTTTAACGCTGCGCGAGCGAATTGATGAAGGAGCATCAATACTTCGACTGTCACTTTGTTAGAAACTATAGAGTGTTGACACCTAAGACTAAATAGGTGTCCTTTATTTTCAGACCTCTTTCACCAAGCGAAGTTTGGACTGTGACAAAGAGCAACGTATGGTAGTTCCCTTTGTTAGCTGCAGATTCCGATGAAATAGCAACATACTAGTTGGGAGTTACGTGGAGACTGAAAGTGGTGCATGTTTATGGTTCAGTACTACGAATTTAGAACTAATGTAAAGCTAATCCGACTAATACAGTAGTATAGGGCTCATGATTTTTTTATCCTCGTCTCACAGCTCAAACAAAGGTTGATGAGACTGGTGACCGTTAGTTCCAAGACGAGGGGAACTGATCCAACTACACATATTTCCAATCACATAGTGAAATCGGATTCTGCATTACAGTGGGTTCCCGATTATGATAGATTCGAGAAGGGGAGACTCTCGCCGCTATCACAAGTTATCAGGGACCTGAAACGACTCAATGAGACCTTCAGTGACATGTATTTGGCTTCAAAACAGGAATAATCACGGAAGGAAGATTTAGAGTCAATTTATTTCATCAGCCTCATTTCATCTAAATTCGTTTCGCTTCAACTTTCAACTTCTTCAAGTCATTCCTTGGTTACGTAAAGAGTGCGGTGCCCAGTCTCCATATCTATTTTCCCCACGTTTTACCCGATCGAAACGATCTTCAACTTTCAGTTCACAAGAGCTGATGAGCAAATGCACCAAGAGAGAAATAGATTTGACGTACGCACGACCCGTGTTAAACGCATTATTTAGCCTTACCAGTAGTCTCCAAGTTGAAGTAAAATTACAATTAGCGTTGTCTACAGATTTGGTTTCGGCCGTGGTTACTGTAGTATTTAACAGAGTAGCGTTTTTAACAATTACATTTCGATAATTCTCATTTGACGGTTGTGGTAGCCTAGAGGTATCGTTAGTGTGAAACAAAAGGGAAAGTAACCTTGAGCAAAACGCGACAACTACAAGGTAGGACGACTGCATAGAAAACGCTTCCCACAATCACCTAAAGTTACCTCTTCATGTTACTTTGCTTCCTCTCTTTCTCACGTATTCTGTAAACTGAAAAGCTCATAAATCGGGTAAATTTCACGTTTATTGACAAAGCATCGCCAGTAATAATATTGTAGTTATTGCGAATAGACAATATTTTCCGTCTCTTTGGTGTTTATGGGATTACAGACAGTTACACTTAAGAATAAAATATCCGAGGCATCACTAGCCATAGGGCAGTGGGTTTTCAAGGACACTATTGATATCAAATTGATATGCAAATTGATTAAATTGATTAATTATTCACCCCCGTCCCCAACCACACAAAACCACCCCCCACCCCCGCCTCTGACCACATCCACCCCCACCCCTAGATGACACAACCTGTTTTCCTTACCCTGCACGTGTGACCCAGCCCCTTCCCCTCCCCCTCCCCTAACATACCCTATTGGTGGAAGTTTTGAATTTTGGCGGGAATTTCGAATTTCGGTGGGAATTTCATCGTCCCAGGGCTGTGCCGACGTCCCTCCCCAAGCCCCCCACTCGAAAATTGGCGAGAAGTTAAAATTGACAGTGCCCTTTCTAGGACTTGATCCCTGGTGATACTGGATGGAAAGTCCAATTGCGGCCTCCTAACACAATTATACCACCAGAGGCACTTGGAATTGATGGGACATTAAAAATAGCGGTGCCCTTTTAGGAACTCGAACCTCGATTCTACTAGATGGAAAGCCCGAGTGCACCCCCTAACACGTGGAAACTCTCCAGATGTGGGAGAGGAAGGTTAGGTTAGTGTACTTTATTTATTTTGGTCAGGAAAATGATGCAAAGATCGATCCTAATTTCATAATTAATAACAAAGATAGGGCCCAATTACCATATGCATTGTACTACACAATGATGGCATAAAATCGCAATACAACGCAAAAACTGACCATACCATACAACTGGGGTTATCCTGCTACCACAACTGACGGAAGAAAAAGTCTCACAGTTCTAATTACACTTGGAAATTGTCGTGAAATAACCAGAACTTGTAATGAACTGGTCATAATGCAGCACATGTACTTGGCAAAATTGTCATCCTAAAGGGCTGCAGAGGGGATGGTAGTTGAACGTGCATTCTTCTCAATGTGCAACTACAAACCACTGAACACCAAGGCCTTCTCACTTCCACTCACGCCTCCCCCTCCTACTCACCCCTCCATTTATCCATCCACGGGGAGGACACATGCTTCTTCGAATAGCCAGATGCTCCACAGAGCTTCTTGTGCCCCACTGCCCTCCCTTTCTGCCAACGCCCATACGGCTGCAGGCCCCCCTCGGCGTTCACTCGCGATATGCGGCATTATATCTGGAGCGACGTTGGGATGCGGAGCCACAAGACATCTGGGATAGGGCTCGAAGGGGGGGGGGGGGGCAATCACGCATTAAGTACGGAGATGTGTTTGAACCACCAGCAGGAAGAGCACATCATGGGAGCCTTCTGCGACACCGACACAGGCATAGGTAAAATAGAGCAAACATGCTGCAACTGTAGAATATACGGTCGGAGGTGACTGTTTGCATTCGAGTACAGTGCTATACTATGCTGTCCAATAAGAAAAATAGTATATGTAGTGTTGGCAGCCGTACTACATTTACAAGCAATTTTGGAACGCGGAACGATAAGTGATGTAGTGATAGCATGGACAGAAGTGCATAAAATCGACAAAACGTCGGAAAATACGTATGAATTGAGGGAAAATACGCCAAAATGCGGGGAAACTTGAGGGAGTACTTGCATGTCTTCTGATTGGAGCAGAACAATTCTTGTACATGGGAATGAGTAGACGACAGCTAGAGGAATATGGGAAAACGTTGAGATGAACGCACCGGGAACTCGGAAAACAATCTTTTATTTCACGTCGAGGTAGCATTCTACTGTATGTCTATTGAGGTAATAGTGACACGCGCTAATTGCTGTCTGTGATGATTTCCTGGAAAAAAGAGATCCATCTGCCTTTAATCTTGCATATTCGTTAAAGGATGACAGACAGTGGATACAGAGATCGATTGCGATGTATGTGTAACGACGTAGGCTCAAATGACTCTGAGCACTATGGGACTCAACAGCTGTGGTCATCAGTCCCCTGGAACTTAAAACTACTTAAACCTAACTAACCTAAGGACATCACACACATCCATGCCCGGGGCAGGATTCGAACCTGCGACCGTAGCGGTCACGCGGTTCCAGACTGACGCGCCTAGAACCGCACGGCCACACCGGCCGGCTAACGACGTAGGATTTAATGGTAGGCTGATTATGCATTCTAGAGAGAGAGGGACATGTTGCTGAAGGTCATTTGACCATTTTTTTCCCCATTGCTCTGTCGGGATGCATCAGTTGTGCAACGTAACCTGCATTCGACTTGCATACAACTGCGTGTTCTACGAAAAAACTGTCTACTTGTAATCATTAATAGCAAACCACTTGGTCACCAGAGGACTTCCATCCTGTTTCAACACATTCCTCTAGATGAACGAAGATTTATGCGACGTACTCCATTCCTCTGCATCTTGGGCATAAAATCCAGTCTTCAGTTTCATAACGATGGTGATTCTAAGTTAGGGACAGGTGTTTGCAACATATTACAATCCCCATGTATACATCTGCTTAACAGATGTCCTGTTTATGGAGTTAGTGGCGGAATGACATGTAATTTCACGTGTCAAACATTGCTGCTATGCGTTTGTCTCTTTCTTTGTAAGAAGCATTCTCCATTACTAACAATCATTTTATATAAGACTGATGCGAGCACAGTATATAATTTCTGAACTGTGATCTGATGTGAACAGTGAGGGCTATACACCTCTGGAAAGCTATATTGTACGCTTATCACAAGGAATCGATGTTTTAAGGAAGCAGTTTTTCATTTTACAATTTATCACCATAGTTAATCGTAGAGAAACCTGCAAGGAGAATGTATGTCATTCCTTGGAAATATATTTCTTACATCGGGATACTAACAGCATTATATTCCAAACAACTAATAGGTCGGAAACCGCAACGTTACAACATTATTGCGTGTTTTAGTGCAGAACATTGTAGACTTACGAGTGTATGTGTTTACGTTCTCTCTTACCAATACCTTTTTGGTAATGACCCCAGACACTAGAACAATACTTTAGAATTGTTAACACAGTTGATTTACATAAAACACAGCAAACTCTGTCTATCTGGAGCTCCATCATGCATAAAAACCACCCGTCTTGTTCTTAACCATCTGTTATATCATCACAACAGTTTCATATCTACTGTACACCGATAAGGGGTGCTAACCCCCTCGACATTCGCACATCTAGAGAAATCTTGTGCACTTGGATGGGTGCGGGAGTGCAGTCGCAGACTTCTGGTCATCTGCATGGAGCGTTGGTCAAAGACAGTGCGAGGAGATCTTTCAGCCTCTAACTTTATCCTAAGAATGCGTGAATGTCCTGTGACTCTAATCCACATAGAGAAAGATCGTATATTACGCACTATGATCGAAGTGCTAGAGATATATAGGTTGATGTCTGGTATACTTTGACGATGTAGATGCTTGACAATAAAAAATGAGTGGACGTACAGCACAGTCATCTATTTACATTCACAATGATACTCGCAAGGTAGTGGAGGGGCTGTTTAGCGATGATACAGAAATTGCTAAGCATGCTGCCATGCCAATTTTTGGTGTTGAAATTACGATACAATTGCTCAAATTGATCGCACTTCTGTATAAGAAATAGTAGTAAATAATAATAGTGGTGGTGTCACTGTTGATTGGTAATATTTAATGGCAAAATGCAACCCAACACTAGATTGCGTACGTACAGCTATCCTGTGTGGCCGTTTTTCACTACGACCTGAAAAGAGAGAGAGATTATTAATTGATGACCGATGCGTCAGTTCTCGATTGTGTTCAGGAGACGTACGGATTGATTATGCGAAGGGGTTTTCTTAATTGACCTTTTGACCCGGATTGCCTTCACGCAACCAGAATCTTCGATGAAAATACCTAAGGGACTATTTGAATATGAAAATAGAAATCAAAGCAAATTAGTGGAATTTCGTAAGAAAAAGACTAACAGATCGGAAGTTGAACACATTAGTGGTCTCCCAAATACAATCGAGACACCTCGATAAAGAGCGAACCTGAAACAAAGCTCATATAAATTTAAACATCAGTTTCGGTTAGTGAAAGAAAAGAATAAGAAGAAAATTACTGCATCGTAAAATATAAATACATTTTGAACAAATTGACTTTAAATATCGAGACATTGACAAATCCACAATAAATACATGATTTACATCTGGTATTTCTTTTGTACGTGGCGCAGTCCAATAATCGCTGTTTCATCAGTCCGTTCTTTCTTAAAATTAAATGTCCTTGCGTGCGCGTAAGTACATTATATCTTCACCCGAGTTACCGAAACGTTTGTTCGTCGTTTCACATAGTTCTTACACAAAATAAAAATACAACTTGTAGCCGTGCTATGTAGTAAGTCTTAACATGTCGGTGACCAAAAGTACAAGGGATAATGAAGTCTCTAGAATCTTTCTTAACAAAAGATAGATTGCTCTTTCTTCTGTTTCGCAGCTTCTTGCTATCAAGCGTTGAGGCAATGATTTTAAATATCTGCGCCCAGCGGATCATATTGTTTACTCAGGGTATTTAAACGCTGGACGCGTGTTTTGGTATAGACGCACATTAAAAAAAAATATTTCGTCTATTTACTCTCGCGCTGTGATGCTTAGCATTTTTACGAACTACAGCTCGTTGGTGGATCTTTTCTTTTATGACAAATATCTCATATGCAGAGTATCTGAAATCCAATAATATTACACTGTCAACTATGATGCTTATTATTACAGCACATCAACGGTGTCTTTTCCATCCAAACTGTCCACTGGTACGCTGTTGATTACCACATAATGACTGACTGACATCGCTTGTTTAAGATAGGGAAAGAGTCTCGTTGGAGGGGGCAACACCTTCCGGGGATGGCTAACACCAAAACAGTGATCGCGTGCATGGCAGCAAATGAGGAATCAATCAAACAGAACACAGTGTCATCATCTATGCTGTCACCGAGAATGATGAGTTTAAATGTAGATGTCATCAATCTTATTTGTACAGCAGTTTGGAAATGCTCCACAATGCCTCAAAACTCTTCCAGCTTCCTTATGTTGTTACTGTCTTTTATTTCAATCACCCAGTGCGCAGGTGTGTTTGGGATCAGCAACACCACATGATTTACATCGTGCGATGTCTAGTTTTCTGGGGGGAGCCAACGGACCAAAACGTGTTAATGTCAGTTTAGAACCTGACATGGATGTCGAAGTCGTGACAGAAAGAAACAAAATATATGTCAGTGCACAATGTGTGTTACAGCAGAAAAAGTGGCGTATCAAACAACGAAACAGGGACCCTCTCTTGCGTCTCATAATGTGTGGCAGATAGCCCTCGTACAGTACAGGTGGTGAAGCTTTACACAGGTCTGTGCAAGCGACGTCGATCACAGGCTGCCTACTCCAATGCATCAGCACCTGTATCTTTAATAGGATCGCCATATATGCTCGATGCGAGCATGTAGCCGGTATTTTTTTTTTATACACTCCTGGAAATTGAAATAAGAACACCGTGAATTCATTGTCCCAGGAAGGGGAAACTTTATTGACACATTCCTGGGGTCAGATACATCACATGATCACACTGACAGAACCACAGGCACATAGACACAGGCAACAGAGCATGCACAATGTCGACACTAGTACAGTGTGTATCCACCTTTCGCAGCAATGCAGGCTGCTATTCTCCCATGGAGACGATCGTAGAGATGCTGGATGTAGTCCTGTGGAACGGCTTGCCATGCCACTTCCACCTGGCGCCTCAGTTGGACCAGCGTTCGTGCTGGACGTGCAGACCGCGTGAGACGACGCTTCATCCAGTCCCAAACATGCTCAATGGGGGACAGATCCGGAGATCTTGCTGGCCAGGGTAGTTGACTTACACCTTCTAGAGCACGTTGGGTGGCACGGGATACATGCGGACGTGCATTGTCCTGTTGGAACAGCAAGTTCCCTTGCCGGTCTAGGAATGGTAGAACGATGGGTTCGATGACGGTTTGGATGTACCGTGCACTATTCAGTGTCCCCTCGACGATCACCAGTGGTGTACGGCCAGTGTAGGAGATCGCTCCCCACACCATGATGCCGGGTGTTGGCCCTGTGTGCCTCGGTCGTATGCAGTCCTGATTGTGGCGCTCACCTGCACGGCGCCAAACACGCATACGACCATCATTGGCACCAAGGCAGAAGCGACTCTCATCGCTGAAGACGACACGTCTCCATTCGTCCCTCCATTCACGCCTGTCGCGACACCACTGGAGGCGGGCTGCACGATGTTGGGGCGTGAGCGGAAGACGGCCTAACGGTGTGCGGGACCGTAGCCCAGCTTCATGGAGACGGTTGCGAACGGTCCTCGCCGATACCCCAGGAGCAACAGTGTCCCTAATTTGCTGGGAAGTGGCGGTGCGGTCCCCTACGGCACTGCGTAGGATCCTACGGTCTTGGCGTGCATCCGTGCGTCGCTGCGGTCCGGTCCCAGGTCGACGGGCACGTGCACCTTCCGCCGACCACTGGCGACAACATCGATGTACTGTGGAGACCTCACGCCCCACGTGTTGAGCAATTCGGCGGTACGTCCACCCGGCCTCCCGCATGCCCACTATACGCCCTCGCTCAAAGTCCGTCAACTGCACATACGGTTCACGTCCACGCTGTCGCGGCATGCTACCAGTGTTAAAGACTGCGATGGAGCTCCGTATGCCACGGCAAACTGGCTGACACTGACGGCGGCGGTGCACAAATGCTGCGCAGCTAGCGCCATTCGACGGCCAACACGGCGGTTCCTGGTGTGTCCGCTGTGCCGTGCGTGTGATCATTGCTTGTACAGCCCTCTCGCAGTGTCCGGAGCAAGTATGGTGGGTCTGACACACCGGTGTCAATGTGTTCTTCTTTGCATTTCCAGGAGTGTATATCAGAAGAGAGCTGTGGTAAAAATCTGTCGGATGAAAGTAGTTCGTAATTTATATCTGCTGGATGGTACAGAATAATGATGATAGAATGTTCGGGTGATAGTCGTGAATGGATCCTGAGGGACGCAGATGTGCTTCAATGTAGAATCTTCTTAATTTTCCTGATAAGAAACACCACCGTAACTGTTCGCATTGTCTTTTATACTATGTCGTGTTGCAGGAGCAGGCTTCATTCGGCGCTGACCTCACACGTCGTACACGGGTGGCGGAGCTGTGGCAACATGTTCCCGCTTCCACCGAGTGGTCAAAATACGCTCCTATAGCATTAACTCAGCTCACTTTGTTTCTACAAATGTTGCAGAATGTAGTAGATATTGCTCTCTCCGAATTCTGGGTAAAATTGCTAAAAATGATCTCGCTATCAACTGCTGTGTGTATTACAGTACTTCACCCCATATCAATGGTGTCTTCCCATCCCAACTGTCCACTGGGTATGCTGTTGATTACAGCATAATGAATGACTGACACCACTCTGTTGAGATGGAGGGAACCTGGACGGAGCACTCGATATCTGCTACTTGTCACTGTGGAACATGGAATTAAATGCAGAGGTCATTACCTTAACACAGTTGTTTGTAAGCGTTCCTCGTTGCTACAGACTCATCCTATTTCCATCCACTGCGATGCCCCTCCACGTGTTTTTATTTTTTATTTTTTTTTCCGTCAATAAGATAACAGTACATCTTTTTGTTTGTGCTATCTCATGCGTGTTGAGAACACCATCTTCTGGTGATGGTCTACACCGGAACAGTAATTATGTATATCACTGCAAAATGAAGGAACAATGCTTTTCGAAATGGAGCACCGAGACATCCGCTGTCCTGACGATGGAAAGATGAGATTAACTGTACAGGTGACCACCTTCGAATAGCTATTGGAAGGACTCTTTCAGTTTCCATATGTTGCAATGTATTCCACAGTTTTTTAAATGAGAAACCTAGCCTCTGTGTTTTATTTCTACCAGCTGTGTTATGGTAACTGTATAGTTTATGCCATGCAATGTTCAGTTTTCTGTGAAATCCAGAGTATCGAAACGTGTTAATGTCGCTTTAACAGCAGCTGACACAGATAGAAGAAACAAAGTGTATGGCCGTGTACACAATGGACTTGGAGTGGCCGTCCTTTTATCCCCTACTGTTTAGTTGGTGTTGGTACTGGTGTTGGAATGTCGCCTTAAGGCGGCCAGATGGTGGAAAACCGAGGGTTGTGGGCCATCAAGGCCTGTTCTCCAGATGGGCGGGGTTGTTCTTGTTGTTGTGGTTTCAGTCCTGAGACTGGTTTAATGCAGCTCTCCATGCTACTCTGTCCTGTGCAGTATCTACTGCAACCTACATCCTTCTGAATCTGCTTAGTGTATTCGTCTCTTGGTCTCCCCCTACGATTTTTACCCTCCACACTGCCCTCCAATACTAAACTGGTGATCCCTTGATGCCTCAGAACATGTCCTACCAATCGATCCCTCCTTCTAGTCAAGCTGTGCCACAAACTTCTCTTCTCCCCAATCGTATTCAACACTTCCTCATTAGTTATGTGATCTACCCATCTAATCTTCAGCATTCTTCTGTAGCACCACATTTCGAAAGATTCTATTCTCTTCTTGTCCAAAATACTTATCGTCCATGTTTCACTTCCATACATGGCTACACTCCATGCAAATACTTTCAGAAACGACTTCCTGACACTTAAATCTATACTCGATGTTAACAAATTTCTCTTCTTCAGAAACGCTTTCCTTGCCATTGCCAGTCTACATTTTATATCCTCTCTACTTCGACAATCATCAGTTATTTTGCTCCCCAAATAGCAAAACTCCTTTACTACTTTAAGTGTCTCATTTCCTAATCTAATTCCTTCAGCATCACCCGACTTAATTCGACTACATTCCATTATCCTCGTTTTGCTTTTGTTGATGTTCATCTTATATCCTCCTTTCAAGACACTATCCATTCCGTTCAACTGCTCTTCCAAGTCCGTTGCTGTCTCTGACAGAATTACAATGTCATCGGCGAACTTCAAAGTTTTTATTTTTTCTCCATGGATTTCAATACCTACTCCGAATTTTTCTTTTGTTTCCTTCACTGCTTGCTCACTATACAGAACGAATAACATCGGGGAGAGGCTACAACCCTGTCTCACTCCCTTCCCAACCGCTGCTTCCCTTTCATGTCCCACGACTCTTATAAATGCCATCTGGTTTCTGTACAAATTGTAAATAGCCTTTCGCTCCCTGTATTTTACCCCTGCCACCTTCAGAATTTGAAAGAGAGTATTCCAGTTAACGTTGTCAAAAGCTTTCTCTAAGTCTACAAATGCTAGAAACGTAGGTTTGCCTTAATCTAGCTTCTAAGATAAGTCGTAGGGACAGTATTGCTTCGCGTGTTCCGATCTTTCTACGGAGTCCAAACTGACCTTCCCCGAGGTCGGCTTCTACTAGTTTTTCCATTCGTCTGTAAAGAATTCGCGTTAGTATTTTGCAGCCGTGACTTATTAAACTGATAGTTCGGTAATTTTCACATCTGTCGACACCTGCTTTCTTTGGGATTGGAATTATTATATTCTTCTTGAAGTCTGAGGGTATTTCGCCTGTCTCATACATCTTGCTCACCAGAAGGTAGAGTTTTGTCAGGACTGGCTCTCCCAAGGCAGTCAGTAGTTCCAATGGAATGTTGTCTACTCCCGCGGCCTTGTTTCGACTCAGGTCTTTCAGTGCTCTGCCAAACTCTTCACGCATTATCGTATCTCCCATTTCATCTGCATCTACATCCTCTTCCATTTTCATAATATTGTCCTCAAGTATATCGCCCTTGTATGGACCCTCTATATACTCCTTCCACCTTTCTGCTTTCCCTTCTTTGCTTAGAACTGGGTTTCCATCTGAGCTCTTGATATTCATAGAAGTGGTTCTCTTTTCTCCAAAGGTCTCTCTAATTTTCCTGTAGGCAGTATCTACCTGACCTTTAGTGAGATAAGCCTGTACATCTTTACATTTGTGCTCTAGCCATCCCTGTTTAGCCATTTTGCACATCCTGTCGATCTCATTTTTGAGACATTGTATTCCTTTTTGTTTGCTTCATTTACTGCATTTTTATATTTTCTCCTTTCATCAATTACATTCAATATTTCTTCTGTTACCCAAGGATTTCTACTAGCCCTCGTATTTTTCCCTACTTGATCCTCTGCTGCCTTCACTACTTCATCTCTCAAAGCTATCCATTCTTCTTCTACTGTATGTCTTTCCCCCATTCTTGTCAGTCGTTCCCTAATGCTCTCCCTGAAACTCTCTACAACCTCTGGTTCTATGAGTTAATCCAGGTTCCATCTCCTTAAATTCCCACCTTTTTTACAGTTTGTACAGTTTTAATCTATAGTTCATAACCAATAGATTGTGGTCGGAGTCCACATCTGCCCCTGGAAATGTCTTACAATTTAAAACCTGGTTCCTAAATCTCTGTCTTGCCATTATATAATCTATCTGATTTCTTCTAGTACCTCCAGGATTCTTCCATGTCTACAACCTTCTTTTATGATTCTTGAACCAAGTGTTACCAATGATTAAGTTATGCTCTGTGCAAAATTCTATCAGACGGCTTCCTCTTTCATTTCTTACCCCTATCCATATTCACCTACTATGTTTCCTTCTCTCCCTTTTGTTACTCTCGAATTCCAGTCATCCATGACTATTAAATTTTCGTCTCTCTTCACTACCTGAATAATTCCTTTTATCTCATCGTACATGTCATCATTTTCTTTATCATCTGCAGAGCTAGTTGGCATATCAACTTGTACTACTCTAGTAGGCATGGGCTTCGTGCCTGTCTTGGCCACAATAATGCGTTCACTGTGCTGTTCGTAGTAGCTTATCCGCACTCCTATAATTTTATTCATTATTAAACCTACTCCTGCATTACTCCTGTTTTATTTTGTGTTTATAACCCTGTAGTCACCTGACCAGAAGTCTTGTTCCTCCTGCCACCGAACTTCACTAATTCTCAATATATCTAACTTTACCCATTTCCCTTTTTAAATTTTCTAACCTACCTACCCGATTAAGGGATCTGACATTCCATGCTCCGATCCGTAGAACGCCAGTTTTCTTTCACCTGATAACGACATCCTCTTGAGTAGTCCCCGCCCAGAGATCCAAATGGGGGACTATTTTACCTCCGGAATATTTTACCCAAGAGGGCGGGGTTATGCCTGCAAATTTCCCTTTTTTGCTAAGGGGCGCCGCCTCAAAGGCATGCCACATATCGCGAGTGACCACCGAGGAGGGCCTGCAGATGTATTCGGGTCGGCAGAAAAACAGCAAAGGGTGGGCAGTAGGGGGTGCGAGAAGCTCTGCAGAGCATCCGGCCATTTGAAGAATAATGTGTCCTCCCCGTAGATGGATGAATGGAGGGGGGAGGGGGAGTCGTGAGGGGAATTAGGAAGGCCTTGGTTTTCGGCAGTTTGTGATTGTACAGCGCGAAGAATACACATTCAACTACCACCTCCTCTGGTGCTGGTTTTTTCACGACAATTTCGAAGTTAATTAGAATTGTGTCATATTTTTTTCCATCAGTTGTGATAGCGTGTATTGGCTTCGGTTACCTGGTCTGCAGGATGGTTTTTCAGCAGGCATCTGCAGCGAACTGTGGCGTCAAACAGCAATAGATACTCTATGCTTACAGGTAACACACTTTGTAAACGCTCTGTCCAACACCAGCATCTCGTCTTTGAACTTATTTCCCACCAAAACGAATATAGATAGCTCCTTACACCCCTGCCTTTTTCCCGCCAGCTTGAAGGTGTAGGGTAAAGTTTGAGTGTGTCTGTCGCTAGTTTCGAGTGGTATTGCGGAAATTTTTTCCCAGCAGGATAACACCAGTTGTATGGTAGCCTCAGTTTTTGAGTTGCATTGCTATTTTATGCCATCCTTGTGTAGCACTAGCCATATGGTAGTGTAATTAGGCCCAATCTTTGTGATTAATTGTGTAGTTGGGATCGATCTTTGCGTCAGTTTACCGACCAAAATAAACAAAGTACACTAACCTAACCTTTCCCTCCCGCATGTGGAGGGTTTCCATGTGTTAGGGGGTGCATTTAGGCTTTCCATCCAGTAGAATTGGGGTTAGAGTCCCGGAAAGGGCACCGCCGTTTTTAATTTCCCGTCAGTTCCTAGTGATTCTGGTGGCCTAATTGTGTCACGGGGGGGGGGGGGGAGGGGTTGCAATTGGGCTTTCTGTCCAGGAATACCAGGGTTCGAGTCCCGGAAAGGGCAAAGAAAATTTTAATTTCCTGCCAATTCCGGGGTGTGGGGGGTGGTTTGGGGAGGGACGTCGGCACAGCCCTGGGACAAAGAAATTCCCACCAAAATCTGAAAATGCTGCCGAAATTCAAAATTTCCACCAACACGGTACGTTGGGGGAGCGGGAGGGGTTAGGGAGGAGTGGGGGAGGGGGAGGGACTGGAGCACATGTGCAGGCCGAGAAAAGCAGATGACATCATCTGCGGCCGGGTGTGGACGTGATCGGGGGCGGGGGTGGTCAAGGGTGGTCGGAAGTGGGTGGGATTGAGGGTGAGTGGGGGCTATTTATTGATAAATTTCATTAATTTGCATATCAATTTGGTATCAAAAGTGTCCTTGAAACCCTACTACCCTGCTTTTTGTTTAGTGTTTGACATTCTCATCTCAGCTGCTTCTCTTTTCATTTTATCAGAAGCTTGTCCCGCGTTTGTAGCCAAGGTTGGCAATACCCTAATTCTCACTCTAGGCTGCCACACTCTCTACTGACGCTGTTCGTGACCTCTCTGACAGTGTGGAGTGTTTATCTGCACGACCGCAGTCTGGTAGTTGAGTGATAGGGACAGAGAATTGGAAGACTGTTGCGAATAAGAAGGAAGTTTCACTGGCTGTGAAGGAACGCCCGACGCGGATAGCCGGTGTGTACCTAAGGTGGGAGGGACCGTGTACGTCGTATGTCATTGTGTGTGCTTTGCACGAATGCAATGTTTACTTATGGAATGTGAATAATCCGGACTCATAGAACTGTATGTCACTTCTGTGTCGGGCGTGCAGTTGTTTCAGGTACTCTGTACTACTGGTTGTGTCACCATGGCATGATTTTCCGTACTGTTTCCACACTGTTATTTGCTCACGAAGCCGTTCGTATATGTTTTATGTGCTACATGATGTGCATTCTCCTGTTATTTCATGTGTAAACTCGTAACAAGTACAAATAACGCTGTACTGAAGTGCGATCTGTCGGCGCTGCTTAGTGTATTTCGTGCATGTGTGTCACTCGCGCCTAACAGCTGAATGTGAAAGGTATAAGGCAAGCGCCTGAGACGACATACGTATATAGACGCAGCTCGGTGCAATACTGCCGCTTATTTCTACAGTATTCTTAGTTTTATGTAATTGCTGAGTGTAATAATATTTGGAAGGAAAGACTCTGGCTGCAATCGTACATGAAAGTAGACTTGTTCTGCATTTCATTATTGCTTGTTATTTATCGTGCGCTATCGTAGACACATAAGACAAATTTCGTATTCGAAGTTAAACGGAAATGAAAGTGTGATGTCAAATATATGGAGAGTGCTGTAAGAAGATTACTCAATACATACGTGATATTAAGGTGCATTGTCAGAAATAAATTTTGACTTACCAAGAACTGTTACAATTGATTGACTGCTACCCTACATACAGGGAGTGTATATAAATCGGTTGTGTGGAAGAATCTGCAATTTCTGCACGCTCGTGATATTCCTCTTGTCATCATTGAACAATTTAATTTGCAAACTGCATTCATTCCGCTCCACAAACTTCGAATTTATATGTGTCAGTTCATCATTGCATCCAGGTGAGCCGGTGATCTATTTGTAGGGCGTAGAATGTATTTCTGTGTGTGTAGTACTAAAGTACTGAAGTATTGCACGGGCCGCAGCAGCTTCCTGAGATAAACGTTAGGGGTGACAATTTCATCAGGAAAGTATGTGTGGTGTGAGTGGTCCAGCCTTAAACCTACATCGGTGGATTATGTAGTTGAATAATTCTTTCACTCGCAGTTAATTATTCATAATTGCATGTTTATGTCAGTTCGGAATTTTATCTTTGGACATTCAACGTAGTTATTAGCTATTCATGGCAATGATTGCTCTCACTTAAAAACCAAGTGCATTCTCAAGAGCTACTGTAAAGGTCAAATCCGTTAACTAGCAGTACCAACTAGGAACTGTTGATTCGAGAGTTGAAATATTAAGCTACTTCGTACTTTATAATTTTCTCTGCATTAAATGGTGTGGTCCATGTAGCTGTATGATGTGTATTCCGAACTCATAAGATTACACTACATGCAATCCAAGCCACTTGGCCTTATGCATCATATGTACTTTGTTATAGATACATAAAGTTCAGTTGCCAAATAATAAACTATCAAATGAACAGACTTGTACATCCACAGGTATTTCGGTAATGAAAGATTTAATATAGTGAACTGTAAAGATTTAGCACTTTTGTGTGCACACTTTATTACAGAGAAATTAGCCTGATTTAAACTACTCAGTGGTGTCCGCCTTCTGTGTGTGGTATTATAAATATGACATTGAAACGTGTACAGTGTATGTTTGCTTATTTCTTACTTCATAATATGCTTGCGCAGTGTGCACGCGTCAGTGAAACTATGTGGTTCTTGTTTGTAAAAGTGGTCCGTTTTACGTACACTATGAGCAAATGTATTCTATATGTCATATGAAGGAAATCGAAGGCTGATAATATAAATACTACATATAACAGCGCAGCGCCACGAATCTAGGCAAGCTACCCAAAAAGGGATGAATCCGTTCCAAGTATTACTTCCATTCCGTGTTCCCAAGTGGTTCCGCAGTGGTTGATGTTCTAAGCCATTTCGAATTTCTGTTTGTGACTTCAAGTCTGAAGAGCTCTGTTCAACTTACTGTTATCCTTGTAGTGGTTTTGCTGAGAGTGCAGCTTTCATTCTGATGCCGCTTAAGTAACTTCCGTAAATTTTAATTCCAGTAGATCTGTTAGGTCCCAAAGTAAGTGTCATGTATAGTTATTTGAACGATGTTGATAGTTTGCTTACTTCTGGATTCCTGTACTGAATAGTTGTCATGGTTCAGCTTTATTAATCTGTAATTGTTTGGGGTGTATCTAAATTTTAAGAGACATTGTTGTACACAACTCAGGTTGTAAATTTGTTAAAACTATGAGGGTATTAATAAATCAGCGATGTGTTAGCGTAGCTGTGATTCAGTATTCAGTATTTATCCCATGGCACCAATAAATGCTATATCGTGAAATAGAACTTGTACTGCAGTCATTCACTTGTTTAATTTCTTCACGACTTCTGAGGAGTATCTTTTGGCTTTCCAAAAGGTTTCCTTCAGCGATTTTCTTATGGTTTGAAACTTCTTCGTGAATATTCGCATTCTGTAATGAGTGTTATTTCATCTTTTCATTTTTGTTATTATGAGTTAGAAGCGTTGCCAATGAAAGCATTCGTGAAAACTGGTTTCAAGTGTATAATATTAAAATGAATGTTATTTACTCGTAATGTAGGCAACATTGTAGATTACATTTGTCAGCTATGTGGCTCTTCAGGTACTTCCTATGGTGGTTCAGAATTATTACAGTAAACTCGCTCGATATTTTCTTGTCATTCAAATTAAATATTCTCACTTAAGGAATGACATAGATGTAGCAAATTTATGTTTTTGAGTCCAGGCAGCTCATTCCTGCAGAAACTGCCGATTATCCTCCAATACTATTGGCGAATCCTCCGTCTTAACCATCACAGAGATAACAAGGAAGCAATATCTGTTACAGCAGTACTTTCAACTGCTGTCCAGCGGTGAAGTGTTAGCTCTTCAAGGAAACGACTGAGTTCGTTTCCGTTCTAATCTCGCTGGCGATGTTTTGTACCTCCTCTGCGAAAGAGCCACTAGCAGGCAGATCTGCAATCAGTAAAGACAACTTCTGCCTAATATATTTTGTCGTTATCTCAATTCTGTGCAATGTAGAACGGAAGGTGAAAAACTTGCAGAATTGGACATTTGTCAATGCATCCTTCTCTGCTTCTGTCAGTTGTATTGACTTAATTGTGGTAGTGAATTATTTGTTACGTAGATTTCATTACATATATACCCCTACGGTAACATTTGCAGACTGTCTGATAGATCTCCCTGTAATGCAGCATGACTGTGGACCGTTTCAAAGTCAAAACTGTGTATTACCCTGGTAGTTGGTGACAATTTGGGATACTTTCTTTTATAAACAAAGACATTGTTCATAACGCTATTGCGAAGATGTAAGTCATTTCTATAGTACAGTGCATATTAAATAGTGTTTTTTTTATGTTTATGAGGACGATAGATAAACATAGGACACATAGCATAAATATTATCTCCCATGTTATCTAAAAGAATCTGACAGTACTGGGATGGTTTTTTGGTTTCACACCTCTTGACATCGCGTTCTTGCACATTGTGCTGTATCACAGACATAACGTTATGTAGTTCAGCATAATGATGAGTCGAGGGGTTTCGCGAATTTTGTCTCCATCTTTGTCTGTGGATGAGAGTATGGCAAAAGATAATGCGAGACTACTCATGAAGTGGTATTTCAACACAAAAACTCATTCTAGAGTTTCTTTATCTCCCTGAAACATTTTCCAGGTAAGATGAGGTTTTTCTGAACATTGTACACTATTGGAAATTCTAGTAATCGTAATTTAAAAACAGATTAAGTACGAGCCTCTTTTCTTTTTAGATAGTGACAGAAATGTACTATTGTCCACTGTCTAAAAACTTTTTTTTCCTGCCTTCCTGAAGATAGGTGTACGTGGAAAACAATATCATGCTTGTTTAAATTAAATTTCATTTCAAAATATATATTTAATCTTTTCTATCATTTCGCCTGATTATGAGAAACTGTGGTCACATAAGTTATATACGTAAATATTTTTGCAAAATATCCTCAGTCACCCCCCCATGAACCATGAACCTTGCCGTTTTAGGGAGGCTTGCGTGCCTCAGAGATACAGAAGGCCGTACCGTAGGTGCAACCAAAACGGAGGGGTATCTGTTGAGAGGTCAGAAAAACGTGTGGTTCCTGAAGAGGGGCAGCAGCTTTTCCAGTAGTTGCAGGGGCAACGGTCTGGATGATTGACTGATATGGCCTTGCAACACTAACCAAAACGGCCTTGCTGTGCTTGTACTGCGAACGGCTGAAAGCAAGGGGAAACTACAGCCCTCTTCCCGAGGGCATGCAACTTTACTGTATGGTTAAATGATGATGCCGTCCTCTTAGGCAAAATATTCCGGAGGTAAAATAGTCCCCCATTCGCTACTCCGGGCGGGGCCCACTCAAGAGGACGTCGTCATCAGGAGAAAGAAAACTGGCGTTCCACGTATCGGAGCGTGAAATGTCAAATCCCTTAATCGGGCAGATAGGTTAGAAAATTTAAAAAGGAAAATGGATAGGTTAAAGTTAGATATAGTGGGAATTAGTGACGTTCGGTGGCAGGAGGAACAAGACTTCTGGTCAGTTGAATACAGGGTTATAAACACAAAACAAAATAGGAGTAATGCAGGAGTAGGTTTAATAATGAATAAAATTATAGGAGTGCGGATAAGCTACTACGAACAGCATAGTGAACGCATTATTGTGGCCAAGAGAGACACGAAGCCCATGCCTACTAGAGTAGTACAAGTTGATATGCCTACTAGCTCTGCAGATGATAAAGAAAATGATGACATGTACGATGAGATAAAAGGAATTATTCACGTAGTGAAGAGAGATGAAAATTTAATTGTCATGGATGACTGGAATTCGAGAGTAAGAAAAGGGAGAGAAGGAAACATAGTAGGTGAATATGGATAGGGGTATGAAATGAAAGAGGAAGCCGTCTGGTAGAATTTTGCACAGAGCATAACTTAATCATAGGTAACACTTGGTTCAAGACTCATAAAAGAAGGTTGTAGACATGAAAGAATCCTGGAGGTACTAGAAGAAATCAGATAGATTATATAATGGTAAGACAGAGACTTAGGAACCAGGTTTTAAATTGTAAGACATTTCCAGGGGCAGATGTGGACTCTGACCACAAGCTATTGGTTATGAACTGTAGATTAAAACTGAAGAAACTGCAAAAAGGTGGGAATTTAAGGAGATGGGACGTGGATAAACTGAAAGAACCAGAGGTTGTACAGAGTTTCAGGCAGAGCGTAAGGAAACAATTGACAGGAATGGGGTAAAGAAATACAGTAGAAGAAGAATGGGTAGCTCTGAGTCATGAAGTAGTGAAGGCAGCAGAGGATCAAGTAGGTAAGAAGACGACGGCTAGTAGAAATCCTTGGGTAACAGAAGAAATACTGAATGTAATTGATGAAAGGAGGAAATATAAAAATGCAGTAAATGAAGCAAGCAAAAGGGAATACAAACGTCTCAAAAATGAGTTCGACAGGAAGTACAAAATGGCTAAACAGGGATGGCTAGAGGGCAAATGTAAGGATGTAGAGGTAAGATAGTTACTGCCTACAGGAAAATTAAAGGGACCTTTGGAGAAAAGAGAACCACTTGTATGAATATCAAGAGCTCAGATGGAAACCCAGTTCTAAGCAAAGAAGGGAAAGCAGAAAGGTGGAAGGAGTATATAGAGGGTCCATAAAAGGGCGATATACTTGAGGACAATATTATGAAAATGGAAGAGGATGTAGATGCAGATGAAATGGGAGATACGATACTGCGTGAAGAGTTTGGCGGAGCACTGAAAGACCTGAGTCGAAACAAGGCCGCGGGAGTAGACAACATTCCATTGGAACTACTGACTGCCTTGGGAGAGCCAGTCCTGACAAAACTCTACCTTCTGGTGAGCAAGATGTATGAGACAGGCGAAATACCCTCAGACTTCAAGAAGAATATAATAATTCCAATCCCAAAGAAAGCAGGTGTTGACAGATGTGAAAATTACCGAACTATCAGTTTAATAAGTCACGGCTGCAAAATACTAACGCCAATTCTTTACAGACGAATGGAAAAACTAGTAGAAGCGGACCTCGGGGATGAACCTGCGGCCGGGGGGTCGCTTGGTTCCAGACTGTAGCGCCTAGAACCACACGGCCACTCCGGCCGGCGACAATGTAGAGTACTACGAATTGTTCCTGAGATTTAACAGTCACTGCTGACATTTATTGTCATCAACTGAGACGTCTTGAAGACACAGTCCAAGAACAACGACCAGGAAGATTTCATGAAGTGATACTACTCCGATAACGCCAACCCGCATTCTGCTAGACCGACAAAAAACGCTATACAGGAGTTGGATTGGGAAGTCATTCCGAACCCACCCTATTCATCAGATCTTGAGCCCTCAGATTTTCAGCTCTTCCGCTCTCTATCAAAAATGACTTCAAGGAACTTCTGTTCCGGATGAATAGCGCTCAGAACATGGCTCGACGAATTCTTCGCCTCAAAACCAAGTGGTTTCTACATTCGCGGAATCGAAAGTTACCCCAGCGTAGGGAGACTGTTGGAATAGTGAAAAGAGAATGTTATTGACGACGAAAATCTCTGTCATGTGTATGAGTTGTGTATACCAAACTTATGGAAAAACGCCACAAACTTATTCATCACCCTAACACTTTTAAAAAGTTAATGCGAAATCTCGAGGTGACTCATTACTCCACTTTTTTAAGATATGGGAGCTTTGGTGGAATAATGCTTCAACGGAGCGGTTAAGAAAGTGATAGTCAAGAACTATATAACATTAGGTTCCTAAAGACAGTACAATCACACAGCAAAGACAAACAAAATGAGGCCAACTGATGAGGAGGATAATGGCCTTTATCTGTATATGAGTTTCATTTAAACGAAAAATGGTCAGTGCGTCTACCTTTGCCTTACATGTATGGTGGCACCACGTAACTGCGGGTATGGTGGCGCTATCTATTGGTAGAGAGACTGACTCGTGCTCACCGTCTGATGTTGCATAGCGCCAATGTAGTTTCAGGCCGATGAGAAGGTGTCCACGCAAGTTATCGTCCATTACCGAACATGCAGGCAAGTAAGCAGGAACAATGAGGAGTGATTCGATTTTTGGCGGTGGAGGGAGCTGGAAGCCGTGAAATGTATCGACGGATGAAGGCTGTGTACGGTGAGTGCAGTCTGAGTCGTGCAAGTGCTGTGGAATGGCGCAAACGATTCCTTGAGGGGTGCGGGTCACTGGAAGACGATGCTCGTCCTGGATAGGCTCATCGTGTCATCACACCTTAAATGGTTGCGGAAGTGAAGGCTTTAGTCTTGGACAACCGCAGAATCATCGTGGACGAGATCCATCGGTTACTGGGTATTAGCGTGAGCACCGCCCATACCTTAACGCATCAACTCTTGAATCTGTTTTCACTGGATTCCCCACCAACTGACCAACGTTGTCATGAGGAGTAATACAGCTTTCTGTCGCGTAATGTCACAGGAGACAAAACATGGTGTCAGTATTTTTAACCCGAAAGCAAGGGTCAGATCAAGTAGTGGAAACATGCGACTTCACCACCTCCAAAGAAATCAAAGGCTGTGCACACCAGTTCCGATAAGGTCATGATGTCCTCCTTTTTTTACCACAAGGGCCCACTGCCTGTGGAGCTCCTGGAACGGGGAACCACCACAAGTGTCCAGTGTTATCAAGCCACTTTACAGAACCTTAGACGAGCGATCAAGTCGAAACGCCGAGGCATGTTGTCCAATGGTGTTACCCTCGTGCATGTAATACCCGCCCACAGACAGCCAATGCGGTAAGATGACATTGTAGCGGTTTCGGTGGGAAACGCTGGAACATAACTACAGTCCTGACCATTCACCGTGTAACTGTCATGTGTTTGGACGTCCAAAACAAGCTATTCCAGGATATCGATTCGTAACGGACGACGAAGTGTGTGACTGGGTCCAGGCCTGGATCCGAAAACAGCCTATTAGCTTCTTCAAGGATGGAATCGACCGGCTAGTGTCGCAGTGGGATAAATGTGCCAACAGTTCTGGCGACTATTTTTGGGGATGTGTACTGTGTATATGAATTGGCAGGAGCCAATTCACGTGGTTTGGAGGAAGCCGAAAGGCACGCGTTTAAGCTCACGCAGGCTTGCGTGAGGTCTGGAACAGGTAAAGTAATTATACTATGAAGAAAAGTACGTAGCTTCAGGAATACTTAACTTTAATCCATAATTGATGAACATCGGTCTGACTGTACATGCATCACAAGATAAATAGGAATTGACAATGGCGCCTTGCTAGGTCGTAGCAAATGACGTAGCTGAAGGCTATGCTAACCATCGTCTCGGCTAATGAGAGCGTAATTGTCAGTGAACCATCACTAGCAAAGTCGGCTGTACAACTGGGGCGAGTGCTAGGAAGTCTCTCTAGACCTGCCGTGTGGCGGCGCTCGGTTTGCAATCACTGATAGTGGCGACACGCGGGTCCGACGTATACTACCGGACCGCGGCCGATTTAAAGGCTACCACCTAGCAAGTGTGGTGTCTGGCGGTGACACCACAGTATAACTACATTTTTGAGTTAATAAAATCGTTACCGTTACTTTCCAATAGTGACCGGGTCTCATCTGAATGTCCTTTACATACAGCAAAATAAAAATGATGGACGCACCTTTTCCTAAATCCAGAGGGCAAGATTTCGTTAGAAATAACAAATAGAAGACGGTTTTTTAGAAAGTTCATACGACAAACAGGTATGAAATATTCAGAATTTGTGAATTACAAAAACTAATCACGTAATGTATCTCCTCAAAGATTATAATTCTTAGTCCATAACAATAGCATTTTTAGTATCCCTGTCTACAGTGTATGTCGATAGTGACGCATAGATGCTGAATATCGCTACTATGACAGCCGCCGCCGCTTCTAGCCGTAACAGGCAGAACAGGCGTGTCACATGGGACCCTCCTCTTTCATGGTTATAAGGCTGACTGGGCAGCCAGTTAACCTCACTTGTTCCATGCTGCATGAAGCATTCAGTACTTCATCACATCGCTATACGTACAATGACCCCGCTTTGGTTCTGAACTTCTGATTTTCGATAGAGATATATATTCAATGCACAGCTAACGGCTACTCTTGCTCTGTTTACAGCTGAAGTGCGCGTATGGCACGTGGATGGAAAACATTCTGTACTGGGAAATTACAGAAAACGAATGCCCAACTAAAATAGAAACAGATTTAAAATACAGGCAGCCGATACCATAAACGAACACATATACAGAAGACAATAGCAGAAGGAAAACAGTTTATAAATGAATATACTACACTCTGGAAAGGCACTCTATTTAACTCATCAAAGGACGACACCAACAACTAAAAAGAAGACACACACACACACACACACACACACACACACACACACACACAGAGGAGAGAGAGAGAGAGAGAGAGAGAGATAACGAAATTAAAATTAGGTGCCAAACTGACAGAAGTGAACTTTGACTTGAATTCGGCACAATAATAATTTTTACACTGTGTTTAGGCGACATGAAAAGTGTTTGTTACAAAACAATATTCTGCAAAGTACGTGTAGTATTTGTGGGTGCTTCTCAGTGACTCATAAGAACTTAAAAGAAATAGGATTTGCCGAAGAAAAAGTAGTAATGGCAAATATACGCGTTAAATATCCTGACACGACAAAATCACGTTTAAACATAAAGTGATGTGTTAACTCGGAACAAAATTCACATTACTATCATTAGGTTGCAGACGAGAAATTTGGAAATTTGTGGTAAGTTCCTATGGGACCAAACTGCTGAGGTCATCGGTCCCTAGGCTTACACATTACTTAATCTAACTTAAACTTAACGCTAAGGACAGCTCCTGAACTGTAGTCGTGCAACGACATAATTTTGTAGGTACATTCAGCAGCATACGTGGATACTGTATGCAAAATGTCAATTCAGTTCGTAGCTAAGAATTAATAAATTAAAACATTGTGCCTGACGTGGCTGTTTTACTGCTTGCACAGTGAAAATGTAGTAAGCGATAAACTTTTATCTTCCCATCATTTTGTGGTGGTTGCCAGCGAGAAAACGTTTCGTAAACATCTGAAATTGTGTGTAAAGTTTGGTTTGATGGATGTCACTAAATGTTCCCATGCTCGATTAATCGATGAATAAAGTCTGCGAACTCGTGCGTCATGGGCTACATTATTTTTTCACCCCCACCCCTTTGATGACTGATGATAGATTTTATATACAGGGTGTCCCAGCTATCTTGTCCACCCAAAATATCTCTGGAAGAATAACAGCTATTGGAAAACGACTTTCACCGGTATCAATGTAGGGCTGGGGTCCATGAATGTACATATTTGGAAACATTCTAAAACGAAAGCATATGTGTTTTTTAACACAAACATGTTTTTTTAAATGGACCTCCTATATTTTTTCTTCAGCAATCCATAGCATGACAAAGCACATACACAATGGCGTTGATTGCATCGCAATATTCCCATTACACCCCGAGATATTAAGACGCGAAGTTGACGCTTGAAACACCCGACATGCGCTGCTAGCGCACGTCCTGAGGCTCAGGCGTGAACCCCGTGCTGCCCGTAATCGCGATGTGATTGACATGCATAATCACACTTCCAAACTTATCAAGAGGTCCGAAACGAATAATACGGTCTCCTGCCATCCTGCTGCGATTACGGGCAGCATGGGGTTCACGCCTGAGCCTCAGGACGTGTGCATGTCGGGTGTTTCAAGCGTCAACTTCGCGTCTTAATATCTCGGGATGTAATGGGAATATTGCTATGCAATCAACGCCATTGTGTATGTACTTTGTAATGCTATGGATTGCTGAAGAAAAGCTATAGGAGGTCTATTTAAAAAAACATAAGTGTTAAAAAACACATAGGTTTTCGTTTTAGAATGTTTCCAAATATGTACATTCATGGGCCCCAGCCCTACATTGATACCGGTGAAAGTCGTTTTCCAATAGCTGTTATTGTTCCAGAGATATTTTGGGTGGACATATATATATGGTCCGAGCTATGTCACTCTACTTCATGCCTCCTCTGTTTGATGCCTGAGGACCACATGCCCGGTACATTTTATTCACATTGTTTTCTGTCAATTCTCCGTCAATATTGTTCCATTCTTTAATGTGTGTGTCTTCCCCCACCTCAGTCCACTCTGAATCTAATTTCTTTTCACGTCTGCTTTGTAATCCTTCCAACATCTTTCTTCCAAAACAGACTCTGCATGCTCTGTCATGCGATCTTATGTTGTACGTCTGTAAAATGATCTTCATCCCTTGTTGTTGTTGTCTTCTTTTGCCGAAGATAATGATACTGGTGATTCTGTTGTCTATACAAATGACACATAATGTAAGTAGTCGTTACTATATTGTATTAAATTTTCTACTGGCTAGTGTTGTATTTAAAACTACTTCTGCATTTCATGGACCCTACTGTTTCCAACGGATCCAGAAATATTCTCTTAATTCATTTTTCCTGTATTTATAATAGACTACCTGATAGGTCAGTAATAAGCACTGACAAGGGTAAAAGCAATGTTGTATCTCTAGACTGTAATGTTCGTTTTTAATTTCAACAGGTAAGCAAGTCCGTTGCAAGCGTTCCTCATTATACAGCACCCCTTTTCCATTTTGTTTGCCGTTTTCCTCGTGGCAAATTTTTTGAATCAGTTTTCAGTAGTTCATCCAAAATTAGTTTTTATTTTAACTAAGGTTTTTAATGCGATTTTAAGATCGTAATGAATGTATTTGTTTCCCACAGAGATTCGCATATCAGGTTCGTTGGTTACATTTTCCAAACGATTGAGCTGCGTCGCCGAATTTGAATACTTTCTGAAAATACAGAGAATTAATGAGTAGGTGCAGGCCTTTCACCGTAAAATCTTCGTATTTTTACCACACTATTATAGGGAAAATTCAATGTTCTGATAATGTTTCTTTCCTTAGTCTTATAATGTTCTCTAGAATAAAACTGAAGAGGTTTTGCCTGTACTGCCACCTTGTGCTGTTACTGGTTTTTCAAGAGTTTTGATATTTTGATACTTCAATCATTACTGTATGTTTTTGAGGCAGTATATTGTCAGAAAGCCCCTGTTAGGTTCGATAATTTAGATTTAAGACAAAAGTACCGGATTACTTTATCGAATCCTGCTCTGTAAAGATTAATTGCTAATTGTCCACTCCCAGCAAAATCTATCTTTTCTGTATCTGCTACACTTACTGCTTTCAAACGAAATTATATTTCAGATCCCTGTATCTGAAATTCACTTTTTACACCGAAAATCTCACATATACGTGAACAGTCATCGCACTGCAGACGATTCAGAGCTCTAGTGGTTTTACGTACGCGTCAGTTGCAGCAGGCAGTCAGTGAGATAATACGTACGTCTAAATGGAAGCAGATACGGTTGGATTCGTATCTGGAACGTGTGGAAAATGTTTGCTCTTTCTGTAGTAAACAGTATCCAGGGATGAAAATTTAATGCAATTACCCTAATGTACCTATACGAGCACATGAGAAACGATATCACGTGAGCGACGCGGACTAGCTGCTCATTAGGCGATGCATTTACCAGTTATACAGTTTATTAAGCGGTCCATGAGAAGCAAATGATTGCATAGCGTACTATGTAGATGATATTACTTCAACTAATTAAGCTTTTGGTTCTGACACTAAATTTCCTGGTAGGATATGACATATTAACCTGCTATTTGTGAACATTATTTGATTCATCGTTTTCCGGAATGGAGCCATTTGTTCATCCATTACGCATGATACTACCTGTGTTTTCTCTCCGATTCACTTCATTGTGCACCAGTTTGGCTCACATTTTCTACTCTGTTGTTCTTCCATGTTTATGCTCAGTAAAGAAGAAGTGCGCCAAAAACTGTGTAACTTTTCTGATCTTCGTTTGTTGTGAACTATACTTAGACTGGTTCCCTATCTTAAATTTCTTGTGTCTCTGATGTTTTTTTATTTTTTTATTTTTTTTTATTTTATTTATTTTTTATCTTGTGGGACTTAACTGTTAAGGTAACCAGTCCCTAAGTTTACACACTACTTAACCTAAATTATCCTAAGGACAAACACACACACCCATGCCCGAGGGAGGACTCGAACCTCCGCCGGGATCAGCCGCATAGTCCATGACTGCAGCGCCCAAGACCGCTCGGCTAATCCCGCGCGGTGTCTCTGATGTAATGCTGAACAATGCAAGTGGTGTAATTAAGGGAAAGCAATCTAGTAACAAGATTTACCAAATTCCTGAAACTGTAGAACAGTATCCTTGTAATGCAATTAGCTTCCACCAAACTAATTGGAAATCCAACATTGTAAACTGGAGAAACTATCCTGTGTTTCTGAGTTATGTAGTGCAATGTACAGTGCTATGGTGGACGTTGTCACAACAAACTAACAGAATGGAAACGTGGCACAAAATTACAAATTGCATTTTGAAGAAATAAGCGGCCAAAATATTTCTATGAAAATGCCCTGTGATTTTACGTAAGCAAGCTAAGGAAAATTCCAAATATTAAATAACACACACGTCTATGTAACGCTGCACTGTATGAATGAAATTGTGTGCATAAAAATGCGATCTTACCACGTAAGAATAAGATTGTCTCCATAAGAAATGCGATGTAAGCGCACTTTAATTGGTCAGAACCTGAGGATAATTTTGAAAATCAAAAAATCTTAACTATGAATGGGCTTACTGTCTTGACTGTAATATACAATTTGCACTGACAAATTTTTATATGCTGTGGCAAAGTAACCTCGGCAATGATCGAACTGACGAACGTGAAAGAAATGCAGTCGGCCGCGGTGGTCTAGCGGTTCTAGGCGCGCAGTCCGGAACCGCGCGACTGCTACGGTCGCAGGTTCGAATCCTGCCTCGGGCATGGATGTGTGTGATGTCCTTAGGTTAGTTAGGTTTAAGTAGTTCTACGTTCTAGGGGACTGATGACCATAGATGTTAAGTCCCATAGTGCTCAGAACCATTTGAACCATTTGAAAGAAATGCAGCGCAGCAACAAACAAGCTGAATGAGAAAAAAACTTTGCACAGTGCAATGCAAGGACGTGCAACTACACTGTTGGTCATTAAAATTGCTACACCACGAAGATGACGTGCTACAGACGCGAAATTTAACCGACAGGAAGAAGATGCTGTGATATCCAAATTGTTAGCTTTTCAGAGCATTCACATAAGGTTGGCGCCGGTGGCGACACCTGCAACGTGCTCACGTAAGGAAAGTTTCCAACCGATTTCTCACACACAAACAGCAGTTGACCGGCGTTGCCTGGTCAAACGTTGTTGTGATGCCTCGTGTAAGGAGGAGAAATGCGAACCATCCCCTTTCCGACTTTGATAAAGGTCAGAATGTAGCCTATCGCGATTGCGGTTTATCATATCGTGACATTGCTGCTCGCGTTGGTCGAGATCCAATGACTGGTAGCAGAATATGGAATCGGTGGATCCCAACGGCCTCGTATCACTAGCAGTCGAGATGACAGGCATCTTACCCGCATGGCTGTAACGGATCGTGCAGCCACGTCTCGATCCATGAGTCAACAGATGGGGACGTTTGCAAGACAACAACCATCTGCACGAACAATTCGACGACGCTTGCAGAAGCATGGACTATCAGCTCGGAGACCATAGCTGCGGTTACCCTTGACGCTGCATCACAGACAGGAGCGCCTGCGATGGTGTACTCGACGACGAACCTGGATGCACAAATGGCAAAAAGTCCTTTTTTCGGATGAATCTAGGTTCTGTTTACAGCATCATGATGGTCGCATCCGTGTTTGTCGACATCGCGGTGAACACACATTGGAAGCATGTATTCGCCATCGCCATAGTGGCGTATCACCCGGTGTGATGGTATGGTCACCTCTTGTACGCATTGACGGCACTTTGAACAGTGGACGTTACATTTCAGATGTGTTACGACCCGTGGCTCTACCCTTTATTTGATCCCTGCGAAACCCTACATATCAGCAGGACAACGCACGACCGCATGTTGCACGTCCTGTACGGGCCTTTCTGGATACAGAAAATGTTCGACTGCTGCCCTGGTCAGCACATTCTCCAGATCTCTCACCAATTGAAAACGTCTGGTCAATGGTGGCTGAGCAACTGACTCGTCACAATACGCCAGTCACTACTCTTGATGAACTGTGGTATCGTGTTGAAGCTGCATGGTCAGCTGTACCTGTACACGCCACCCAAGCTCTGTTTGACTCAATGCCCAGGCGTATCAAGGCCGTTATTATGGCCAGAGGTGGTTGTTCTGGGTACTGATTTCTCAGGATCTAAGCACCCGAATTGCGTGAAAATGTAATCACATTTCAGACTAGTATAATATATTTGTCCAATGAATACCCGTTCATCATCTGCGTATCTTCTTGGTGCAGCAATTTTAATGGCCAGTAGTGTAATTTAAGTAGATCATGCTTCACTCTTAGCCGCTGCGTTCCTCTCAGTGCAATACAGCGACACACACAACTAGAAACGAAAATTCGTGGGGAGACGGTGCTAGAATTTAAACTGCTGAAAGGAAGATAACTTTTAAAAAGTTATGGAGTGTATACGAAACGCATTCTTCGACAGTTGGAATGATCTTTATAAAAATTACTTTTATGAGAAATATTGGCCTGTCATGTGAATAATTAGTGAGATGGTAAATCTACGATTTTTGAGTGCAGCCTCGTCTGAACAATGAATATAACTAACCCAAACCGATCACGAAAAAGATCCCACAAACTTTTCGTTTTCCAAACGTATCATAAATCTACGTGCAAGCAAACAGTGCAGCAAGAACAGCACCTAGAAATCTTCACTTCTCAAAGTGGTCCTTACGGAAACATATTTTCAAACTTTCATGTCCTCTGTATCATTATCTCTTTGCTTTGCAAGCTATTTCCAGAACGCTAAGTAGCGTCACCAACACCCAACTCACTCACTAGCTTCTCTTTAAATGCTGCACCAATGACAATGCTACTAGCAATAAAAGATCGCACTGTAACGTAAATGGTCAGATAAACAGTTGCAGTTCATTACAGATGTTATAAGTTTTATACATATTACCTCCGTAAAGTCAAGCGCCGGCACACCGGTCGCGATCGTTAGAGAGGGCTGTGAAGAAGACTTCATCCAGTTGCACGCGGACCGACCCACTCTCTAGGACGAAAACAGGGCGGCAATGCACTACGCGAAGAGAACATAAGCGCTGCACCCGACCGGCCCCGGCCTCGGTCAGTCAGGTTCGAGCCCTGACGGTGTTTACTTGCGAGTACGTGCGCGTTGTTCGTTACGCCCGCGAGTGTCGCTCAGCGTTGTGTAGTCGTAGTGTCTGAGTCGACATTGTTTTGTCATTCGCCTTGTACAGCAGCATCGTCATTTCGTACGCGTCCCGTTGTAGCGCAGCGGTGTACCGTAAGTCTCTAGAAGAGCGTAGCGTTCCGAAGGATTGGAAAAGGGCACAGGTCATCCCCGTTTTCAGGAAGGGACGTCGAACGGATGTGCAAAACTATAGACCCATATCTCTAACGTCGATCAGTTGTAGAATTTTGGAACACGTATTATGTTCGAGTATAGTGACTTTTCTGGAGATTATAAATCTGTAGGAATCAGCATGGGTTTGTAAAAAGACGATCGTGTGAAACCCAGCTCGCGCTATTCGTCCACAAGACTCAGAGGGCCATAGACACGGGTTTCCAGGTAGATGCCGTGTTTCTTGACTTCCGCAAAGCGTTCGATACAGTTCCCCACAGTCGTTTAATGAACAAAGTAAGAGCATATGGACTATCAGACCAATTGTGTGACTGGATTGAAGAGTTCCTAGATAACAGAACGCAGCGTGTCATTCTCAATGGAGAGAAGTCTTCCTAAGTAAGATTTCAGGTGTGCCGCAGGGGAGTGTCGTAGGACCGTTGTTATTGACAATATACATAAATAACCTTATGGATAAGATCAGAAGTTCACTGAGGGCTTTTGTGAATGATGCTGTGGTATATCTAGAGATTGTAACAATGGAAAATTGTACAGAAATGCAGGAGGATCTGCAACGAATTGACGCATGGTGCAGGGAATGACAATTGAATCTCAATGTAGACAAGTGTAATGTGCTGCAAATACATAGAAAGAAAGATCCTTTATCGTTTAGCTACAATATAGCAGGCCAGCAACTGGAAGCAGTTAATTCCATAAATTATCTGTACGCATTAGGAGTGATTTAAAATGGAATGATCATATAAAGTTGATCGTCGTTAAAGCAGATGCCAGACTGAGATTCATTGGAAGAATCCTAAGGAAATGCAATCCGAAAACAAAGGAAGTAGGTTACAGTACGGTTGTTCACCCACTGCTTGAGTATTGCTCACCGGTGTGGGATCCATACCAGATGGGGTTGATAGAAGTTCCAACGGAGAGCAGCGCGCTTCGTTACAGGATCATTTAGTAATCGCGATAGCGTTACGGACATAATAGATAAATTCCAGTGGAAGACTCTGCAGGGGAGACGCTCAGTAGCTCGGTACGGGCTTTTGTTGAAGTTTCGAGAACATACCTTCACCGAGGAGTCAAGCAGTATATTGCTCCCTCCTACGTATATCTCGCGAAAAGACCATGAGGATAAAATCAGAGAGATTAGAGCCCACACAGGGGCATACCGACAATCTTTCTTTCTGCGAACAATACGAGACTGGAATAGAAGGAAGAACCAATGGAGGTGCTCAAAGTACCCTCCGCCACACACCGTCAGGTGGCTTGCGGGCCCGCACCTCGTGGTCGTGCGGTAGCGTTCTCGCTTCCCACGCCCGGGTTCCCGGGTTCGATTCCCGGTGGGGTCAGGGATTTTCTCTGCCTCGTGATGGCTGGGTGTTGTGTGCTGTCCTTAGGTTAATTAGGTTTAAGTAGTTCTAAGTTCTAGGGGACTTATAACCACAGCAGTTGAGTCCCATAGTGCTCAGAGCCAGAGTGGCTTGCGGAGTATGGATACAGATGTAGATATATAGACGACAGGCGTTCGTGCCTATAGCCTGACTACGTCAGTCAACTAAGCATGAATAGGGCCAAGGACAGGACTCCGCAGCTAGGCGATTCCTCCGCCGCCACTTTGCGCGGCAATGTGGCACCGATCGCACGATGGCCGTCCCGGCAAGCTGGCGGCTGCGCTGAAACTGGCACCACCCAACGGGCTAAGGACCGAGCGCACCCTGCCTCCCGCCACAAGTCACGGATTACCATTGTGAGTGATACCGATTCACGTGCTCTCTCTACACAGCGTCACCTCAGGGTCCGATCTTCTTCTTCGTCCTCCGACGATTCTCATGGCCACCTGGTGATAGACCTCTCACCTAGTGATGGTCGTGTCGGCCTCCGGGCTTGATACAACCGATCGCGACGTAAAACGCGCTGTCGGGTGCTGCTTCGTCTACACCATCACGTCGGCGCAACGTGTCTTCTGAGGATTCCGACACTGTCGGTGTCCCCCCCCCCCCCACCCCCCTGTGGTCGACAATCTAAACGGGTCTTCCGCTCGCGCCCGTCGCAGCGATCGAGATTCAGGTTCCGATGCCTCCGCACCTGGAGCAGCGACACGTGTTGCTGCCATGGACCAGGACATAGGTCCCCTTCCCGACCGCACTTCTTAGAATCCACCTCCACCACCACCAAAGAAAGAAAAGATCCCTCCTCTCCTTGTTTACTATCCCACAAACTACATTAAACTGAACACTGAACTGCAACGCCTTATTGCGGCCAACTGCGGGCAGTATACCAGAAAGACCATGCCAGGTACCTGCTTGACACCATGGATGATTATCTCCCTCATTTTTGTGAAGTCCAGGGCTTTGAACTACTATACTCATCAGGCTTCTGACGACAGAACAACAAAAATCGTCGTCAAAGACCTTCCTTACCAAGTTAAAGAAACTGACGTCAGGGATGAATTACTCCGTCTCAGCCGGCCGCTGTGGCCGAGAGGTTCTAGGCGCTTCAGTCCGGAACCGCGCTGCTGCTACGGTCGCAGGTTCGAATCCTTCCTCGGGCATGGATGTGTGTGATGTCCTTAGGTGAGTTAGGTTTAAGTAGTTCTAAGTCTAGGAGACTGATGACCTCAGATATTAAGTCCCATAGTGCTTGGAGACATCTGAACCATTTGAACTCCGTCTCACGTTCCTGGACACTTTGGTGAACGAATACAACAAGAGGGACCCTGAGTCCTGGAAATTAATCCCTATGTCCACCCATGTTGTTTCCTTCCTTGAAAGAGAGGCCGTCGAACGCATTTACCAAATCAGATATCTCCTGTGCAACAAGGTGCCTATTGAATCATATGAAGGCCGCAACGACCCTTCCATCTTCCGTAGGTGTCAACGTTTGCGCCACATCAGCAATTACTGTTCACTGTCTTTTCTGTGTGTCAAGTGTGCTGGTTCGCATCTGTCAGAGGACTGCAAACTCCCGGCCTCAGAAAAAACCCACGTGTTCCCACTGTTTGGTACTTCTCACGAACTCCACCATCTGGCTCCAGGAAGGGTTGTCCTATATACCAGAAGGCTATGAAGTCTTCCCGCCCGCCACGAAGGAAACCAAGGACGAATCGGCTACCCCTGTCTTCATGGGACAGCACCCATTTCCCCGTCTTATGGGGTAAATCCGACGACCATCCCACCACTGATGCTCAGGTGCCTGCGGCACAGGAGCCCCTCCAGCTCCATCCACATTCACTGCAGCAGCTCAGTCTCCTCCTGCTCATCCATTTTCTGTAACGTATACCAACGACCACCAAATTGAAAGACTGTCTGCAGCCTCCTTCCGCCCACCTGCTGAACTGCCACAACGCTCCATTGCGGCGCCTTCTCCACTAGTCACCACGCCCCTCCCTGTCCGTCGCAGGGTCAAGCAGCCCACCCACGTTGTTCCTCCAGTGGCGGAGACAGATGCTTCTTTCCGGGATGACATGTGGGAGATCCTCCAGGTCCTCCCTCTGTTCTTGTGGCCCCACATCAGGGCTGTCATCCGTGAAGCAGCTGAAAATATCCGTCCGTCGGAGGTTGCGCTCACCAAGGCCATCACCCCTGTTGAAGGGTTTAGCCAGATTTTGTTATAATGGCGAATCGCCCACCGCACAAACATCAGCCCCCTTGGGATCTAGTTGTATTTTTAATGCTAATGGCCTTGAAGGTACCAGGACTGAACTCTACAAACACTGAACCGTGATTTATTTTCAAAGAATATTCTTAAGAATTTATTTTATTTACTAGCTATTCATAAGAACATTAACCCACTTAATCACACTTTGTAAGCATGGAAGTAGTTGCCAGGGAGTAACTGATGAAATCATAAGCAAATTCCTTTTAACAAATGGGAATTTTATTCTGATTATAATCAGAAAGCACCCTCTCAATATCAAGTTACAATTTATTCAGAGACAGAAAGAAACAAGTTTTGACTGTATGAGCTTTCGGGTAGAACCTTGCCGCTCCCTTTTGACACGACCGTAGTTACGACCGCTCACAACAACCTCTGAAAGACTACACTGGTGCAAATCTGCAACACACCAGATTACTTTAAAATAAGAGTTTTAACAATTTACACAAGCACACAAACTATGCACCCCCATAGGAGGGATGGAAATGGTACAAAACACAGAAATTAAAATATTAACTTTGCCACCGAAGGTGCAGCTTGATTTTAACTTCTAAGAAAAGTCTTACAGTGAAAGGGTGGTAACGTTATATACTAAAATGATCATTTAACTAAAAGCCCATAAAATGCAACTTTATATAAAATTCTACAAGGTTGGCCAAACAAGTTAAGATGCTCTACAGTACACAGACACCCCCTCTCAAGATGATACGCAAGATCAAGACATATTTCAGGAATTAGGCCGTTACACTCCAAACAATAAATTCGTTAACACACCAAATCCGACAAACATGACAGGGGCAGCTCCGAACGACAGACTGACACTAACTGCCTAACAAATGCGGACGAGAGACAGACGATCAAGCTGGGGACGAGAGACTGACCAAGAAAACAAGTAGAATTTAACTAGAGTAAATCACATAACATATCACCAATCGCTTACCTTCTAATAAACTGCGATTTCTCTAGAAGACCTGGCGCAGCACCCCCAAATCGCTCTCCCAAACCGTCCGCTGCCAGCCGCTTCAACGGACGCAGAAAGGCGCGCCGATCTCCCGTCTCACGGCGTCGCACCTCGCACCGGCCATACCGATGTCGTGGGTTGACTCCTGTTGCTTTCGCGAAGCCACAACCCCTCGCTATACGGCGCGGCCCACTGGACTCACGTGGCGATCTCACATGCGCCGACGCTTAAGACGTACAAGTCATCTTGTGTCTCAGTGCGCGACCGACCAACCGATCGATCCAATCGCCAATGACCATAGCCTGAGCAAACTCGAGCAGACTGGCGGCCTAACGCGCAGACTCAGATGCAGGAACTAAGCCCCGACCGGGCGACCACTCCCTGAGTTCTCTTACTGACGGAGTGGAAAGACTCTCATTTTGCCGGCTTTAAAGGTTGATCCGAACGAAAGACACACTAACACTCCGAATGACAGACAGACACTAACTGCCTCACAAATGCGGACGAGAGACAGACTAGCAAGCTGGAGACGAGAGACTGACCCCAGACTGACCGACTGCTCATAGCGCCGCTTAAATGCACGTGAACAGGCATCCTTTCCCCTTTCCCACCAGAAGGAGACACCAAAGCTGCGACTGCCACAGCGGCGCCACCGCCGGAAACAGAGGGGGACTGCTTCACACCACGCGCTGCGGCGCGCTCTTCAAAACAGCAATTTTTACCACGGTTCAAACACCATGTAGACATTTTACTTGTCCCACAAACCCACTTGAAACCTGCTGACGATTTTCGTCTCCACAACATGAGTTGCTATCGCACTGACCGACTCCATGGCAGTGTTTCTGCATAAGTCACTCGTCCATAATCAGATGCGACCAGCACACTTGACACACAGAAGCTATTCGAACATGTGGAAGCTACAGCAGTTTCTACCCACCTTGGCGCTATAACTTTTGCTGCGGCGTGTTTGAGGTCTGACCTACAACTTGTTGAAGCTGACCTCTGTACCTTGACCTCTTTTGACAAACTCTGTTCAGATAGATCTCAACGCCAAGCATCCAGCTTGGCATTCTCGTGTTGCTAATCCCAAGGGCAGACTCCTCCTTGACTTAGATCTTCTGGCAGTGTCAGCCTATGGCCCCCACACTCCCACCCATACACCAGTCCGTTCTGACTGCCAGCTGAGCGTCCTGGATTTGTCCATTTTCAAGAACATTATGTTTCAGTTTTCGTTACTCCATGAACTGACCTCTGACCACAACCCCATGCTCCTGCACCTTACCTACGTCGCTCTGTCTTTAGATGTCTCTTCTACCTTGACCATTAGGGACTGGGACAAATTTTCCAGGACTGTTAATAACTACACTCAGTAACATGACAATGCCTACCAATCTGGTTAGTGCTGTTGATTACCTAACCACAAAAATCGAGAAAGCGATGAAGGAGTCAACTTCCATTGTCCCTAGGGCTTTAACCCCTCTCAATGACTTGCCTGCCCCCTTGTGCAAACTGAAAATCCAGAATAACCGCTACTACAGGTGGTGAAGCAGTTTCGCGATCCTCGGGATAAGCATCGCATGAAACGTCTCCAGCATGAATTCTGCCACTGGTTCACCGATTACAAAATAGAACAATGGGAGGACAAGATGTCCACCTTCCTCCTCCAACATAAGTCCGAATGAGCCCTGTGGCGCTCCACAGGGAAGACCAACCATCCCATCCGCACAGTGGATGACTTAATTTATGATGCCCTTTGTATGGTAGAAACTCTGGCCAATGTGTTTGAGGCCCAAAACCAACTGCTCGTCTAGGACCTCACGCCTGATGAACTCCAAGATGAACACAATATTGTAGCAGCTGCTACCCGCTTTCTGACCAAGACCACATCTGACGGCCCCCTCATCGTATGTCCCTGGTGCAAATCCAAAGGATCCTCCGGCAGGAGTATGGGCAGTCGGCTCTAGGTTTGGATGGCATCTTAAACGAACACCTCCGCTGGCTCCCACGTAAGCTGCTGGTCTTATGTATCAGCATCCTGAACCGCTGTCTCACAACTGGCCTTTTTCCCCACAGTGGAAGCAGGCCAAAATGGTTGCCATCCATAAGCCCTCGAAGGATCCTATGGTCTCTACTAACAACAGGCCCATTAGCCTTCTGAATACCATGTCATGGTTCTAGAATCATTGATCATACACCACATTTCCCAGCCTCTGGCGTCAGCTGGGACAATCTATCCAGAAAAGTTTGGATTCACTTCTCACCTGTCGGCTAAAGTCCTTGTCCTTAGGTTCATGGAACATGTCAGCAAGGGCTTTAACTGCAAAATGTGTATGACACGAGGGTAGTTACCCTCCACGAGGAAATGAACATGGCCACTCTCAAGACGTCCATGTGAGAGAAGGCAAAGTGTGTCTATGCCAAAGTAGAAGCCCTACACGACACGATTGCTGGTTTACAAAACATTGACACAACGCCTCCCCAGCACTGGCACCGACACCCTGTTCCTCTCACCATCCTTAAGGACTCATATTCTCACCATGGCTAATTATAGCACTGTTATGGACACTAATGAAGCGTTAGTTTTGACTTGACTACTCGATGGGTATCGACCATCGTCAATCATCACTGTTGATGCATAATTTAGTTCATAGTTAGTTAACATTTGCCTCCAGCCTCAACTTCCACCATCAGAGAGGGTTTTGGGACTTCGAGTTCCACCGCCACACCTTCAACATGCACTCCAGTGCGTGGAATGACATCATAGTCGAATAAAATATTTTTACCACCCACCAAGACAGTAAGGCCGTAAGCCACCGGTAAAGCTGTATTTCAACAACCCACAAAAAAAAAAAAAAAAAAAAAGGCTGCGGCCCAGTTGAAGACTAGCAGTTCTACCACCTCCACAGCATCAAGAATAGGCACTTCTACAACAGCGACTTAGGAACTGTATTACTTCTTTTGTATTACGAATTTCATAGACTGAAGTGATTTCTTCTTTGTCTGTCACCATTTGCTCGTCTGTATCTCACAAAGTTAAGTATTGTACTCATTTACTTTTCTGATAAACTTCATTAATATGATTTGCTTGAATTGTTGTCTAGAGATCCGAGAAAGCAGGTTTCGTAGGCACCACATATTCGACGAGTAGGCAGGATACAACAACCCAGAAAATGCCTTTGCTAATATTCCAGATCACGTTAATACAAGAACTGCTAACACTGATTTCAATTAAAGTTTTTGCCCTTATATCGACTTAAATACATGCAAACAAGAATAAATAATTTTTCTGAGCAAAGTAGGCCTATGTCATATCTTTGTGTGAATATCTTTGTAGCAAGTAACTGTGGTATGGTACATGATGGATGCTGGTAAAGCTTCGCTCTCACGACGTACGTGCATACATATTGTGTAAAACCGTCTGATGTTTTACCCGCTGGCCATCATAATGAAAGCATGTCAGCTTCCATGATGGATACTAACAAAAAAGGCCGCCCATACTTTCGCAATGAGTACAGAACCAAAGTTTGGATCCAGTTTGACAGATAAACAGTGCGGATGGCAATACATTAAAGTATGTTGCATCGTCTTGTCACAGAGTCGATACCAAGCATCATACCTGAAATAGATATGTAACTTTCCGAAAACCACGTGTTCGAAAACCAATTCACGAAACAGTAGATGACTTAAAAGAACGTGGCTCGTTGCAGTTTTATGTGTTTACACTGAGTAAACAGTCACGGGTTCTAAAGCATATGTAAAGGATAAGCTTAATAAAGATGTCATTGCTACATCGCTTCTACTCAGAACCAATGTGGCGTAACATATCGGCTACTGAAAACCTCTGTTTGAAAAATTTCGTATATAGAAATATGAAATATTACACACCGAATGAAAACAGAGAGTACATTATTTTTCTTGCATACCAAAAATAAGCTAGGAACTTTTCAACTCTCTTTGCTTATTTTAGATGTCCATGTCTCTTTATCATTGTCGTCTTTTGCAGTCATTATATATATACTCCATTAACTAGAATAATTTCAGCTTCCTATTCCCACTAAGACGGTCTACGGTGAACCGAACACCTGACATTCCCTTTGAGGACGAGGCTCGTATTAATCATTAATCATATAAATAAGGCGTTTTATATATACTTTGACGACTCCAAAAACAATGACTCTTTCGGAAGCGCTTAGTGCGAGCCCCGTTTGCTAAAGTCTGGGATATTCAATTTCCCAACATAGACACGTTTGATGACCACAGATCTTGCTACACTAGAACCACTAAGTTTCTGCTCGTGTATGACAGTATCTCTTTATTTCCTACCCAGAACCTCTTTATCTGGTCCAACAGTACTTAAAAAATTTTAGCATCCGCTTGAACACCCAGTTGCATACAGGATTATCGAAGTGTTGGAGTGGATGCTTGAAGTAGGCGGTACTGTTAATTTCGCTTGTGTGAAACCACACTGCGGGATCGGTGGCAGCGAAGCTGCCGACTAATTAGCCACTGAAACTGCCATTAGAAGCCACCCTAGCTGGAGTGCAATCCTAAGTACAGATTACCGATGCATTCTACACAGAGGCACAGTAGAAGACTGGCAACTGGAATTGGAACAGGCAACAACAGACAACGTCCAGAAGTGCGCAATAATTCACCCTTCGGTCTTCCATTGCACAAAATTTCGAATGTATTCAGTGTCTTAGCACATCACCTACGTAATAATCAGACTCAAAAATCACTGGAACACTTTCATAGGTAGCCCATTGTAGACATATATTTCTGCTGTAGTGATGAAGAAGAGGCGCTGTTCACGTTTTTTTTAATTCTTTATTTTCCAAAAAACTTATTAATTATACAATGTAACCCACTACCTTACGTGATTAGTGGGCCGAAATAGTGATACAATAGTTTTAGTTGCAGTTATTCTAAGTTATATTTTAGAAACTAGTTAGTATGTGAGCTATGGGGTAAACGCAATGGGCAAATTAGTGTGTTAATTAACTACTAAGCAGGTAACCTAACTATAGACTAGTTACTAAGGCCTACAGCGTTACATGCACTCCTGGAAATGGAAAAAAGAACACATTGACACCGGTGTGTCAGACCCACCATACTTGCTCCGGACACTGCGAGAGGGCTGTACAAGCAATGATCACACGCACGGCACAGCGGACACACCAGGAACCGCGGTGTTGGCCGTCGAATGGCGCTAGCTGCGCAGCATTTGTGCACCGCCGCCGTCAGTGTCAGCCAGTTTGCCGTGGCATACGGAGCTCCATCGCAGTCTTTAACACTGGTAGCATGCCGCGACAGCGTGGACGTGAACCGTATGTGCAGTTGACGGACTTTGAGCGAGTGCGTATAGTGGGCATGCGGGAGGCCGGGTGGACGTACCGCCGAATTGCTCATCACGTGGGGCGTGAGGTCTCCACAGTACATCGATGTTGTCGCCAGTGGTCGGCGGAAGGTGCACGTGCCCGTCGACCTGGGACCGGACCGCAGCGACGCACGGATGCACGCCAAGACCGTAGGATCGTATGCAGTGCTGTAGGGGACCGCATCGCCACTTCCCAGCAAATTAGGGACACTGTTGCTCCTGGGGTATCGGCGAGGACCATTCGCAACCGTCTCCATGAAGCTGGGCTACGGTCCCGCACACCGTTAGGCCGTCTTCCGCTCACGCCCCAACATCGTGCAGCCCGCCTCCAGTGGTGTCGCGACAGGCGTGAATGGAGGGACGAATGGAGACGTGTCGTCTTCAGCGATGAGAGTCGCTTCTGCCTTGGTGCCAATGATGGTCGTATGCGTGTTTGGCGCCGTGCAGGTGAGCGCCACAATCAGGACTGCATACGACCGAGGCACACAGGGCCAACACCCGGCATCATGGTGTGGGGAGCGATCTCCTACACTGGCCGTACACCACTGGTGATCGTCGAGGGGACACTGAATAGTGCACGGTACATCCAAACCGTCATCGAACCCATCGTTCTACCATTCCTAGACCGGCAAGGGAACTTGCTGTTCCAACAGGACAATGCACGTCCGCATGTATCCCGTGCCACCCAACGTGCTCTAGAAGGTGTAAGTCAACTACCCTGGCCAGCAAGATCTCCGGATCTGTCCCCCATTGAGCATGTTTGGGACTGGATGAAGCGTCGTCTCACGCGGTCTGCACGTCCAGCACGAACGCTGGTCCAACTGAGGCGCCAGGTGGAAATGGCATGGCAAGCCGTTCCACAGGACTACATCCAGCATCTCTACGATCGTCTCCATGGGAGAATAGCAGCCTGCATTGCTGCGAAAGGTGGATATACACTGTACTAGTGCCGACATTGTGCATGCTCTGTTGCCTGTGTCTATGTGCCTGTGGTTCTGTCAGTGTGATCATGTGATGTATCTGACCCCAGGAATGTGTCAATAAAGTTTCCCCTTCCTGGGACAATGAATTCACGGTGTTCTTATTTCAATTTCCAGGAGTGTATGTGTCAGTTGAAATATAAACCTACTATAGAGCCTTTCTCATTGTGCTAACCCCAATGAGCGTGCCCCTGATACTGGGCAGGCCAAGATGTTAATCGCTACAGGTTTCTAGAGATAGTGTCTAAAAACTAAGTCCTACAACTAAACTTTTTCTAAGGTCAAATCAGGTGCGTTGTCGAGATCGGTGAAGTTGCACCCCACTCCCCCTGAGTCCCAAGGCGCGGCGGATTCCAGACTGAGGAAGTCGGCCTTTCCGCGCCTAGGCGGTTTGGGAATAGGGTACCAGACTCTGTCGGTGTTTAGGTAAGTCTCTCATTAATGCTAGTTTAATTCTCTCAGGTAATCCTTTAAGACTTTCTGTGATATCACGTTAGCCAGTTTATTAATGGTCTGAAAGGTGTCGTGTTGTCTGAGCAGTCTGTATGTGTCATAGTGTGGTAGTTGGTCGCGTAACACTGAAGCCACATCATTGAAAAGGGGGCACTAGTAGACTACATGGTCAGGAGTACCCTCCGGAGCACCACAGTCACACGCAGGTATCGCCTTTTTCCCGAACCGACGTAAGTATGTCCAGTGAGAAAGTGAATTAGTCTCCGGGTTGGTTCGAGATATGTCATTCCCATCCTTTCCCTACAATCTGGTAGAAAATCAAAAGTTCTGCGGCCCTGTTTCTTCGCTTTCCCACGATTGTTGCCATAGCTGGTCCCCTTTTAACCTAATCTCAACCTTGTTCTCAGTCCTGCTGCCTAAAATTTCCTCTGTTTTCTCCATATTCCCCTTCTTTGCCCAATACCAAGCGGCCTGTTCTCCAATTTTGATGTCCAAGGGGCAGAGCCCCATTATGACTAACAGGGTTCCTCCCGGCGTAGTCCTATATGCCCCCACTGATCTCATAATCATATTTCTCTGTCATGGCAGGCACCACCCTCGTGAGCCTGTGCGCCCAGACTCCCGAGCCGTAACCCACTATTGACGTGAGTATGCTATTGTGGTAAAGTTTAATGAGATGTGGTGGGAGATGAAATCGTTTGTGGCCAATGGAAATGAGGTTGTTGAGTACCTGTAGGGCTCTTTGAGTTACGGTTTCGATGTGCCTTCCGAAGGGATGATTCAAAGATAGATAGTCTCTCGTCGCCGGAGAACTGGTGAGCCCTCAATCCTGACAGATGGATTACGAACTAGCTGTCCCTTTAGAAGAAGGTATGTGGATTTGGCTGGTGAAATCTTCATTTTTGTGTTTCGGCACCAAATTTGTAGTGTTTCTATTGCTCTTTCTATCTTGGGCTCTATATCTTCTCGGCTACGGCCGCCGACCAGTAGGAGGAGGTCATCTGCGTAGGCTATCACCTCTAGCACTTCATCACTTTGCTGTAGTTTGTCTAGTAGAGGTTCCATGTGGATGTCCCAGAACAGGGGACCCAGTACAGAGCCCTGGGGACATCCTTTTGTGATTGTTTTTCTTACTCTTGTGCTAGGGGATGATACCCGAACCTCCCGATCCTCACAATAGCTCCTCAGACGCCCATATAGCGGCCCTGGACACTCCTTCTTCCGTAAACAGGAGAAGAGCGAAGGCCACCACAGGTTGTCGAAGGCGCCACTTATGTCCACCATGATGCCGACAACGTACTTGTACGGGGTAGAGCCACAGACCTCGGCCACCAGGGCAATTGCATCAGATGCCTATCGCCCAGGCCCGAAGCCGAATTGCCTGCTGCTCATCACGCACAGCACTCGGTGCGCAGCCAGTCTGTCAGCCAGTAGTCTCTCCAGAACCTTCCCAAGCAGATCGAGCAGGCAGATTGGTCTGTAAGATTTTATTTCTGCTGGGTCTTTGTCAGCTCCTTTCTTGATGATTACTACATTTGCCGTCTTCCAGATTCGAGGGAACTTTTTCTGCCTGAGACATTCATTGTAGAGGTGAGTTAGAGGGGCGACTATCTGGGGGGCCAGGAATTGCACCACCTCCGCCACAATGCCGTCCGGCCCGGGAGATTTCCCTCTCTTCAGGGATTTTATATGGGCAGCTAACTCTTCTTCAGAGAATGGGTAAACTGCTGTTTTATTTCCATATACATTGTTGTTGTCATCACGCAGCTGCCGTTGTTCATCTGTCTCTCCATCCGCGGTGTCGTCAGGCAGGAGGAACTGGAGAAGGACCTCAGTAGTTTCCTGCCAAGACTCCGTCATCCCGCCCCCATACCTGACGGTTCAGAGCTCCATCGGAGAGCGGATTTTCTCTCGGACAAGCTTGTAGGGGACTCCACATGGGTCTAGAGCTAGTTGGTTCAAAACAAACTGTTCCCAGCTTTTTGATCTGACTTTGCGTAGTTCTTTTTGGAAATTGGCTTCCCAGTATAGCTGCAACCATCTTTATCTTTCCAACCAGACGACACTGCGCTGGTAGTGCCTTCTGAGCCTTCTGACAGACCGGCACATCTCCTCCAGTTCAGCTGACCATGGTCACGGAGAGGCCGCCATGGCCTTCCTCCTAGTAGGTACAGCAGCTTTCACTGCTCGAGTTATTACTTTCACCAGTTCCTCGGCTCTGTTGTCTACGTCAATGTCCAAGTGTCCGCCACCTTCTGGTAATGCAGGAATGTCGCACTCCCTAGCAAGTCTTTCCCAATCGGCTCTTTTGTAGTTGTATTGCACCTCCCACCCCATGGCCCAGCGGCTCTCCTTGTCTCCTATAGTAAAGGTGATGTGGTTGTGATCGCTAGTGGTGGCGTTCTCTTCTACTCTCCATTGCTGAATGAGATGCGCAGCATTAGGCGTAGCCAGGGTCACATCAATGTTCGTGCCTTGGCCACCTCCCGCCACGTAGGTCGGAGGGTTGCCCGGCTTGTTAGCCACCACCAGCTGCAAGGCCATGATGGCCTCTTCTGCCTTTTCTCCATTAGGGTCCCTGGTGCCGCTGTACCATAGGGGGGATTTGGCGTTTATATCAGCTGTTGCAATCGCTTTCCGCCCCCGCAACGCCGTGATAACTGTGGTAAGGTGTGCCAGATGTCTCTCAATATCATCTCCATACTGGAAGTACATACTGATGAGGACGATTGCTCCCGATGGAGACTGCAGCTCTACGACGTTGCAGTGGCTGGTTGTGAATTGTGTTAATACTGTGGCCCTTAGAAGTTTATTTGTTATTATAATTGCCGATCTTGGTTCTTCCCCTCTGCTTACGACTTGCCAGGTCGCAGCCGTGAAAGCTATTTTCCCATTTAGGGAGTACGACTCTTGCAGGCAGACCACATCTAGTCTCCTCTCCTCCCTTGCGTAGCTCCTGCATCACTAGTCTGCTGTTATGGGCGTTAAGTTCACCAATGGTGATTTTCCTCATGTAGTCATTTATGGGAAGTATGTGTGGATTCTGTCATTTGGCCATGTCTTACTCCAGTCGAATGAGATGCGTCCATTTGCCAAAACTGCTTGTTCATAGATATCGTCCAGGTCGAATTTTTCACCTCGTCTTTCGAAGACTTTCTTAAGTAGGTCTCGCAGGGCTCCGAAGTCGGTGGGGAGATTCACTGACTAGAGCTGTATTCTGTCCACAGCCTCCATTACCGAGAAGGTAACTCTCCTACCATTTTCATGTCCCACCCGAACCACGTGTCTCAAGGCAGTGGTCAGGGTAGTCGGCTGCTCTAGTCTTGCTAGTTGCATAGCGAATTCAAGGTTGGGATAGACTCTGACTGGGGCGACTGGTGGCAATCTGACGACAAGATCTGTTGTGGTAGATGTTTCGCTGGGGCTAGTTATTATGTTTTCCTGAACTGGTTTCTTTGAAGTTCTGTTCTCCTCTGTTGTTTGCCACAGTCTCTGTTACAGGATGCCGTTGGTCTTTAGTCGGCCTCGTCTCCCGGCTTGGGGAGGAGGGAAACGTGGCTGTAAAAGGCTCCGTTTAAGTCCCTCTGTCCATTGTCGAGAAGTCGGTTTGAGTGCTTGTGTCGGTGGTATTAATGGTGGCGCTCGTGAGCGACCTCAAGAATAACTTGAAAGCACTTGCCCTCATGGCATCCCTCCTCCTTTTGCTCGGAGATTTTCTTTTGGGCATGCTGTTTGCTTTAGCTTGATCAGCCATAATCTATTCTTGAAATTAATCTTTGTTCCAAGAGTCTGTAGGTGGGGCAGTTGCGTCCAGTGGTTCCGCAAGGTTTTTTGCCCCGTCTTTTACATGGGATGCAGACTGCTGCAGCCCTACAGTCTTTCCTCACATGACCATCCTCGCCACATTTTGAGCAGGCCGACCCGCTGGTACAGTGCCTCAGAACGTGGTGGAGATCTCCGCAATTGTGGCAACGTGGTACCACAAGATAGTCCCTGGTATTTACGGCGTGAAAGCCAATGTATAGTTTGCCCATTGCCGTTACTCTTTTCCACATTTGAGCGGAGACCTCGGCAACGTGATGAACCACATCACGGTCCCGAGGCCTCGTTCTAAATCTAAGTTTAAAACTTTCTTTAAATTCCTCGTCTGTCATATCCTCAAAGTTCTGAGCCTTAATAGTGTTTTGTACTTCCTCATTAGTCATAATCGTTGACTAACGGGTTTCTTTTCCTCGGTGGCTCGCATTTGACTACCGAGTTTAATTTGGCATGTTCAGTAGTTTTCTTTGTCCTCTTCTGAGGCAACTTCAACGATTACCGAGTTTTTGCTCGGATTAACTTTGTTGATTTTGATTTTGGCTTTTACAGGGTTTATGGTGGTAGTAAGTAGCTCCTGTATCTTTTTTACGCTAGTATCTTGACCAGGCATCGTCCTTAAAAAGACCGTTGTGTCTGATCGTTTGGTGACTCTGGCAGTAGTGTCCTTAGTTGTTTGCGGTTTCAGTGGCGCCTGTGCGACCACTCCCGCCCAGGTCTTGACAGGTTGCTTTCTTAATCTTTCATTTTCTTTCTCGAGTTCCTCTACGCGGCCCTCAAGCTTGGCGTTTGCGATGGCCCATGGCGCCAGCTCATTTTTAATTATTGTCAAAGCTGCCTGACTAATCTTGCCGTTTATTATGTTTTGCTCAAGGAGCAACGTGATCCTTGTGTGTCTTTGCAACACGTTTTCATCAGTTGCCTGTCCCAGCTCGTCCTGAGGAGCGGGTTCAGGCATCGAAGAAGCTCGCGATGGCGCACTCGTATCACTCGTTTCTGGTGTCGCCATTTGTACGAGTGATAAAAAGAAGGGTGGGAGCCCGTCTCTTGGCCCGGACCGGCTCCTCTGGCATGGGGGGGGGGGAGGGACTTCTGCAGCTCGGCTACCGACCTCGCCCCTAGGTCAAGGGCACTCCTGAGCTGCTGGGTTCAGCGCACCGTTTCCAGCGCACTGGTCCCTCTCGGTGACTCCGTCATCAGCGATTTCACGCGACGCACCCCCGGCAACTGCACCCCGCACTCCGGAGAGGCGGATGCACCTCTCGTCCTTCCCCGCCTACTTGCCCGAGTTTCCACCTCTCGGCCAAGGACCCACTCCTACTCAGTTGGCGGGCCGGTCCCCTAGACGTTCGGCGGTCTGGACCCATTTAACTTGGCCCAGGCGATGTCACCACCTCCTGGGTTTGGCAGAACACGCCCCGGTTACCCAGGGGCGCGGCGAAGCACCCTTGCCGACTCGCGCCGTGATCCCACGCCGACAAACGAGATCGCCGGCATGCAGAGCACCTGCTGGTCTGTGCCCTGCGAACAGAAAGGGACTGGTGTTCGGTCCCTCGACACAGCTCTCCCTGTGCCACGCACCCTTCGCTTTCGCATCGGGTTGGGTCGCAGCTCTCCATTTTGTCGCAAGGTAGAATGCCGAGCTTAACATCTGGCACCACGGGAAGGCGGAAAGAGCCACTTGGGAAGGAGAGGCTATGAGAGACGCATCACTCCCACTGTGAGGACTGCCGCGGCACGCCCGACTAGAAGCGATACACGCCGGCAACGGGCAGGGCCGCGCCGAACGCGCCGTCAGGCGACCGACCTCACGCCAGACGCTGTTTTTTACAAAGGACCAATGTAAATACAGTACGCAAATTTTATCGCCACTTTGTCAGTAGTTGTTACGATTTCATACAGAGCGTTTCTTTATTATCGAAGCTTATAAAGTTTCTTTTGCATCGAAATGGATCCTAAAAAGCGTAAAGATGATAGTGAAAATAGGACGGGTTCGACTGGGTTGACTGAACAGTATTGTTTGACCCTGGCCGATAGACCTGGAGATGACCCAGCTTGCCTCATACGCAACAGAACTGTCGCTACTGTTAAAGTGACAATTTAAAGCGACTCTATGAAACAATTCATTAGCAGTTCCAATTTTCCCCTGAGTGGTGAAGAACGTCAAGGAAAAAAAAAAAAGCCCGCGCGTCTCCTAGTTCGCTCTGTGAGCGAGCAAGAAAAATCTACAGAAGCAGCGATGCATGTGTGTTGGACGGCTAATTAACACCAGAAGCTATTTTCAGACTCTGGGATAGTAAAAAACAGTAACTTGGAAGTGCTCATGGCACTTTTTGAAGTGTTGTGCGTGCCGCAATTCAAGGTACTCCATTGTCGACAAGAAGTAATACTACATTCCTGGAAATTGAAATAAGAACACCGTGAATTCATTGTCCCGGGAAGGGGAAACTTTATTAACACATTCCTGGGGTCAGATACATCACATGATCACACTGACAGAACCACAGGCACATAGACACAGGCAACAGAGCATGCACAATGTCGGCACTAGTACAGTGTATATCCACCTTTCGCAGCAATGCAGGCTGCTATTCTCCCATGGAGACGATCGTAGAGATGCTGGATGTAGTCCTGTGGAACGGCTTGCCATGCCATTTCCACCTGGCGCCTCAGTTGGACCAGCGTTCGTGCTGGACGTGCAGACCGCGTGAAACGACGCTTCATACAGTCCCAAACATGCTCAATGGGGGACAGATCCGGAGATCTTGCTGGCCAGGGTAGTTGACTTACACCTTCTAGAGCACGTTGGGTGGCACGGGATACATGCGGACGTGCATTGTCCTGTTGGAACAGCAAGTTCCCTTGCCGGTCTAGGAATGGTAGAACGATGGGTTCGATGACGGTTTGGATGTACCGTGCCCTATTCAGTGTCCCCTCGACGATCACCAGTGGTGTACGGCCAGTGTAGGAGATCGCTCCCCACACCATGATGCCGGGTGTTGGCCCTGTGTGCCTCGGTCGTATGCAGTCCTGATTGTGGCGCTCACCTGCACGGCGCCAAACACGCATACGACCATCATTGGCACCAAGGCAGAAGCGACTCTCATCGCTGAAGACGACACGTCTCCATTCGTCCCTCCATTCACGCCTGTCGCGACACCACTGGAGGCGGGCTGCACGATGTTGGGGCGTGAGCGGAAGACGGCCTAACGGTGTGCGGGACCGTAGCCCAGCTTCATGGAGACGGTTGCGAATGGTCCTCGCCGATACCCCAGGAGCAACAGTGCCCCTAATTTGCTGGGAAGTGGCGGTGCGGTCCCCTACGGCACTGCGTAGGATCCTACGGTCTTGGCGTGCATCCGTGCGTCGCTGCGATCCGGTCCCAGGTCGACGGGCACGTGCACCTTCCGCCGACCACTGGCGACAACATCGATGTACTGTGGAGACCTCACGCCCCACGTGTTGAGCAATTCGGCGGTACGTCCACCCGGCCTCCCGCATGCCCACTATACGCCCTCGCTCAAAGTCCGTCAACTGCACATACGGTTCACGTCCACGCTGTCGCGGCATGCTACCAGTGTTAAAGACTGCGATGGAGCTCCGTATGCCACGGCAAACTGGCTAACACTGACGGTGGCGGTGCTCAAATGCTGCGCAGCTAGCGCCATTCGACGGCCAACACCGCGGATCCTGGTGTGTCCGCTGTGCCGTGCGTGTGATCATTGCTTGTACAGCCCTCTCGCAGTGTCCGGAGCAAGTATGGTGGGTCTGACACACCGCTGTCAATGTGTTCTTTTTTCCATTTTCAGGAGTGTAGTATAACAATTGTAAATTCGAAAATTATGGAACACTTTTATGTAGTCCTTTTTCTGTAATGTTTTGGTCTTAGATGCGTATACATATATCAATAGTGCAGAACATTATGACTATCGATATAAGCTCATCTGGGCGATAGCAGCGTTACCTGGCAAGGAATGACAGCTTATCAGACACACGCTAGTGCGTGTAGTATCAGCGATTGTATTGTCTACGTGTTAAGTGGTGAAGGCGCGCGATATATCTGAGTTTGACAGAGGGCAGGTTATTATGGCCCGGAGGTTGGGCACGAGCATTTCGGAAATAGCGCGACCTGTCGGGTGTTCGAGGAGTGCTGTGGCGAGTGTCGTAAACACGTGGCGAATCCGCGTCCAGTCATCGTGGGGTTGGGCAGTCACCCCTGCTGTCGAACTTTGTTGGCTGGGTAGACTGGTAAAACAGAATAGGAGGCGAATTGTGGTGGAACTAACATCAGGCAGAGTACAACTGTGTCTGAACACACGGTGCACAGAACACTCCTAATGATGTGCCTCCGCAACCGACGACTCATGCATGCGCCAATGTTAACACCACGACATCGGCAACTACGACTGAAATGGGCGCGTACCCAGCGGCACTGGCCGTTGGCGCAGTTTCAGAGCGCTGCGTGGTCTGATGAATCCCGATACCTTCTTCATCACGCTGATGGGAGGGGGTCACTTCCAGGAGAACAGCTCCTTGACTCTTATAGTGCAGGACAGAGACAAGCGGGCAGCGGCTCTTTTACGCTCTGGGAAACATTCACGTGAACATCCATGGGTCCAATGGAGCTCGGGCAAGACACCATGACGGCCAAGGGGTTTTGGACACTGGTTGCAGACCCCTTCATGAGGATCACGTTTCCCGACGGCAGTGGCATTTTTCAGCAAGATAATGCGCCAAGTCACAAGGCCGGGAATGTGATGCAGTGGTGCGCGGAGCCCATTGGCGAGTTACGATTGATGTGCTGGCCCTCCATCTCGCTAGATCTAAACCCGATCGAACTCTTCTGAGATGTGGACGTGGCGTCAGAGCTCATCCCCCCCCCCCCGCCACCCTTCCCACCCCCTTTCCCGGAATTTATGGGAATTAAGTGACTTGTGCGTGCAGATGTGGAACTATTTCCCTCTAGCGACCTACCACGGCATCATTGCTTCTATGCCACGACGCGTCGCCGTTGTTATCCGTGCAAAAGGTGGACGTACCAGCTATTAGATAGGTGGTCGTCATGTTCTGGCTGATCAGTGTATTCTTTCACTCTTTAGCTCTCTTCTGTAGCACCACATTTCAAATACTTTGTAACAGTTACTTTGTCAAGCACATAACCCACATGGCGAGGCCACAGTGACTGGTGGGACCAGTAGAAACAGAGAGTAATATAATGTATCCTTTAATTCAGACTCGCTATAAAATTCAGACCAAATTGTGTAACGTCCCATTAGAAAAATTATGATTGACAGTGCTAGTAAACATCTTACGTTAATTGATTTTCAAACAGCTGAGCAAAACTGAACGTACTCAGATATTTCTCTCTTTACTTATTCTGATCTTCATTAAACTGACACTCAATATTTTTTTTAGCGCATCGGAATCTGACCTTCAATAATCCCTACAAAAGAACGGCCCTGACTAACACTAACCTATACCTTTCATGAATCACTTACCTCATTAAAAATCTTCGTTACTCGAACTACTGCGATATAGAGAGCGCCAATACTGCCAGCTAAGTAAAAGATTTTAACTACTGAAGGCACTAACTACTGGTAAGCATAGTTAGCAAATGAAACATTTTGATACAGGAACAAACAGTGTATTTACCTCAATGTTCAAAAGTCATCATATATATATATCTTTACAAATTTCCTTTTTCTGGCGGACACACGCCCAAATCGTCCGCTTATAGCAACCTCTCAAATCTATGGCATCTCTCTCTCCACATCCACCATTGCTAGCGACTCACCTCCAACTCCGCAACGCTACGCGCTGTTCACATCCAACTGCCCAACACTACAGAAGCGAATATTCCAACAATGAGTCCAACCAGCCACAGACTGTACACTGCGCAGTCAGTCATTTTCATACAGAGCACTACGTGGCGTTACCAACATAAAAACCTAAACAGCCCACTTACAATTGATACCAAATATAGACCCGTCGGTTAATTAATTAAAAGGTTGTCAATACTGGTTACTCAGTAATACTGCAAAACTAATTTCGCCAGGTCCGCAGACACTGCCGACGTATTGCCTACATAGAGGATCATAGCTCGGAGGGGCACGATAACTGTGGCATTCCCCGTTTATTTGGTATAGCTTGGTTACGTGGCCGTTATATAGAATCGTCGTTGAAGCCACGCAGTGGCGACCTACGGAGCCTCCCACATTCTGGGAATCAGCGCCAGTTCGGGCCACCCAAACTTATGATAAGAACTTGGCCGCTCCATTTTGTCGGAGCAGCAGGAATGCTTACACCTCCTACTTCTGTTAGGTTGATTATTAAGACCTTTTCGTATGCCGCGGATGTGCACTGTACTTCATCAACAGAGATTTAAATACTCCAAAGAGCAGCTCTCCACCCCAGTAGAGGGTGCCGACATTACGAAGTTCATCGTGCAGCAATCACCACCATTTTGTGGCAAAAGTTGACAGCCATTACCTTGGTAGTAGCCTTATGTTAACCATCCACAAGCTGCTCGTAGTGTTTAGAATTACGAAGCACGTCGCAACTAAGATGGTTGTCTCTGTGCTGTCATCATATTTGCACCACTAGATACCGCCTCTGCAAAGCGACATGTAGCGTGGATAAGCTCTATTGTCCGACCCCTATTACTGCGACCGGATTCTTTACCAATGGCTAGTTTCTTTCCTTAATGTAATTCACATTAATTCAGTTTTCGCACTCTCTAAGAACTGGTCTTTATGCTCAAGATATTATTGCTTGTTCTTTTGACTTGTCCTACAGCAAACCCATTGCTCGTCTAGCTTTTACATCATTGTGAGTGATAGGAAACTTGTGACCAGCCCGCATCTAGGGAGGGAGCGGGGACGGCGGGGCAAACCGGGCTATCTGGCCCGGACGGCAATTTTAGGGGGCGCCAAATCCATATTCTTGAAGAAAAAAACCGCGTTTCACAAAGCGCCTAGCTTCCAGCGCACATTGGTCTATCGATTATTCATATGATTTTGAAACGCATCCCTGTTAATTTTTGAACATTTTTGAACACATTGTAAGCTGCTTAAGTTGATTTTTGAGTGCATGCGTAGCGAACGTGAATGTCTCTGCCAGGGGAAACCCCGTCGCATCTAGAAATGAAAAACTTTCCCGCAGATGAAAAGGGACGGGGCTATATGAGCTGAGCCGAGTAAACCCGAACGGGTGAATAGTAATCGCTGTTTGTTTATGTGGTTGGTTGGGTGTGCGAATGATCAGTGTTATTATAGTTATTAGCGAAATCCACAGATATAGACTTCCAGAGTAGAAATAAAGAACTAACAGGAATAACAGGTAAGAAACATTACATAAAGTTTGGTGGAAATTTTTTGCCAGATTGCTACAGTACTAAGGGCCAGTTGTACAGTCTCCGGTTAGCAACTGCTTATGTTCTATTCTCGGAACGCGGAAAACGGGTTGTAGGAACACGTAATAACGCCTAACCGGAGGATAAACGCTGGATAACTAAACTGCTGATTCAGGCAGGGTTAGTGAAGTTTATGGAGAATAAAATTTGACAATTGCAGGAATAGTTACAGAAGTAGTAATGGTAGAATTATTTGTTAGAGCGAGGCAAGAGAGGAAACGGGGACATCACACAAACTATGTGGAAGAACATTATGATTCAAAATATATATAAAAATTTCGTACTACTACTTTTGAATCTCATGCTTGAGAAACTGGAGCGTATGAATGAAATGTGAAACTGTTTCCTAACATAAAACTTTTTGCTTGTATTAGGTCTAAGAGACATTCGATATTGATACTTCGTGATTTATATTCTGTAATGTTATTTATGAGGTAGATAAAAATGACCATTTATGTCAGCAGTCTCGCTTATTTGGCGCGTGTTACGACTGCTGCAGTATTAAAAAGACCTATTTCCTTTCTGTCTAGCAGACAGTGACAAAACAGACGTCATCAAATCGAAAAACCACACCAGTCTTGGGTACTATTCGCATTAGCACACTTTCCAGTACTATACAACGACGTTTTGATTTTTCATGTAGCAAAACGTTTGACGAACTTTTATGAGGTAATACACTCCTGGAAATTGAAATAAGAACACCGTGAATTCATTGTCCCAGGAAGGGGAAACTTTATTGACACATTCCTGGGGTCAGATACATCACATGATCACACTGACAGAACCACAGGCACATAGACACAGGCAACAGAGCATGCACAATGTCGGCACTAGTACAGTGTATATCCACCTTTCGCAGCAATGCAGGCTGCTATTCTCCCATGGAGACGATCGTAGAGATGCTGGATGTAGTCCTGTGGAACGGCTTGCCATGCCATTTCCACCTGGCGCCTCAGTTGGACCAGCGTTCGTGCTGGACGTGCAGATCGCGTGAGACGACGCTTCATCCAGTCCCAAACATGCTCAATGGGGGACAGATCCGGAGATCTTGCTGGCCAGGGTAGTTGACTTACACCTTCTAGAGCACGTTGGGTGGCACGGAATACATGCGGACGTGCATTGTCCTGTTGGAACAGCAAGTTCCCTTGCCGGTCTAGGAATGGTAGAACTATGGGTTCGATGACGGTTTGGATGTACCGTGCACTATTCAGTGTCCCCTCGACGATCACCAGTGGTGTACGGCCAGTGTAGGAGATCGCTCCCCACACCATGATGCCGGGTGTTGGCCCTGTGTGCCTCGGTCGTATGCAGTCCTGATTGTGGCGCTCACCTGCACGGCGCCAAACACGCATACGACCATCATTGGCACCAAGGCAGAAGCGACTCTCATCGCTGAAGACGACACGTCTCCATTCGTCCCTCCATTCACGCCTGTCGCGACACCACTGGAGGCGGGCTGCACGATGTTGGGGCGTGAGCGGAAGACGGCCTAACGGTGTGCGGGACCGTAGCCCAGCTTCATGGAGACGGTTGCGAATGGTCCTCGCCGATACCCCAGGAGCAACAGTGTCCCTAATTTGCTGGGAAGTGGCGGTGCGGTCCCCTACGGCGCTGCGTAGGATCCTACGGTCTTGGCGTGCATCCGTGCGTCGCTGCGGTCCGGTCCCAGGTCGACGGGCACGTGCACCTTCCGCCGACCACTGGCGACAACATCAATGTACTGTGGAGACCTCACGCCCCACGTGTTGAGCAATTCGGCGGTACGTCCACCCGGCCTCCCGCATGCCCACTATACGCCCTCGCTCAAAGTCCGTCAACTGCACATACGGTTCACGTTCACGCTGTCGCGGCATGCTATCAGTGTTAAAGACTGCGATGGAGCTCCGTATGCCACGGCAAACTGGCTGACACTGACGGCGGCGGTGCACAAATGCTGCGCAGCTAGCGCCATTCGACGGCCAACACCGCGGTTCCTGGTGTGTCCGCTGTGCCGTGCGTGTGATCATTGCTTGTACAGCCCTCTCGCAGTGTCCAGAGCAAGTATGGTGGGTCTGACACACCGGTGTCAATGTGTTCTTTTTTCCATTTCCAGGAGTGTAGATTCTTTCGCAGAAAGGAAAGCACGCCGTATAAAGCTGTAGCAAGATCAGAGAGAAAAAAATGGTGGTACCTAAGGATTGAAGAAATGTGTACTGTCTTGCTTGTCTCTTCTCTTTACTGGTTTTATGTTTACTATATTTAATTTTTGTGAGACGAAAGGGAAAGTTATTAGCTAATAGGCAATGAAGAGTGCAAATTTCGTGAAGAAATCTTATTCACCTGGTTACAAATAACCCCACCCATTATTGACTGTGAGTTCTTTTAAGGCGTGGTAGGATACCAAACTGACTGGGAGCAGGACAGGCACCGCAGGACATTTAAATTTCCACTATCCTGAATATAGATTTAATGGCTTCCTTTACAAAATACAAGCGTTTGAATTCCACATAGCGAAATATAGTGACGTGCGATAGAAGAATGCTGTGTGAAGAGGTGTGGCACTGCACTTTGGCACACTTAAGACCAAATAAAACCACGTACACTTCCTCGAACATGTATGTTTTAAATATCAAACTCTTCAGAAGGATAAAATGAACATATTTTTGAGAAATAGACATATTCTAAAAATTTTAGACGTCCTATCTCAAACGTTTGAGGGGGGAGGTGGCACCACTGTGAAGTTATTGCCCCGGATCGGAAATATCGTAGATGGCTCTGATCACTATGGGGCTTAACATCTGAGGTCATCAGTCTTAGAACTACTTAAACCTAACTAACCTAAGGACATTACACACATCCATGCCCGAGGCAGGATTCGAACCTGCGACCGTAGCGGTCGTGCGGTTCCAGACTGTAGCGCCTAGAACCGCTCGTCCAACCAGGCCGGCTTTACTAGATGACGAAACATTTGCTGTAAGCAACGAAGTCCGACACGTGGGACAGAAGGTCAGGAGGTGAGTGATCTGCTAGGGAACTATAACGTTTCTACATCTCTGAAGGACATCTCTCGATAAATGTATTCATATTCTCAAAAGGCGAAATTACAGAGACCACAGACATAACTACAGGTATACACCTAACCAACAAACGCTACAACTTGCATTCTCCTCTTGGCCGCACGGTTCAACTTCCATGTGTCACTGGCACTGGATGTTAACGAATTTCCATTTTTCAGAAAAGGCTTTTTATTTTTTGTTGTTAGTCAGCAGTTTATATCTGCCCTTTCTCGACACTCGTCAGTTATGTTGCAAACCTCGTCTGCTGTAGTTCATGTCACATTTCTTAATTTAATTCCACCAGCATCGAGTGACTTAAGTGGACTACACTCAATTATTTTTGTTTTACACTTATTAATCTTCAACTTAAATAGATCCGCGACATTCGACTCAGGGTAACGACGCTAGACGTCCGTACGACGGCGTATCATTTCTCCGTTTGACTAGCCATATTTTGTTTATTCTGATTTCGCCAAATCACCTAATGTGAGTCAGTTTCCTTTCCTCCCCAATCCGAATACGCTCTCCGCTATCGACGGTATGTAAAAACCTTATTCTTAAAAAAAAATGGTTCAAATGGCTCTGAGCACTATGGGACTTAACATCTGTGGTCATCAGTCCCCTAGAACTTAGAACTACTTAAACCTAACTAACCTAAGGACATTACACACATCCATGCCCGAGGCAGGATTCGAACCTGCGACCGTAGCGGTCACGCGGTTCCAGACTGAAGCGCCTAGAACCGCACGGCCACACCGGCCGGCCCTTATTCTTCATCCCCTCCTTTTGTTGTACAAGACTACACCTGTGATCAGGAGATATAATGAACGGATATGTTCAGGACGTAACCCCCTTCCATAGGATATAGAAATCAGATTATTTTGGATTATTCGGAGGAGTGAAATGGCGTCTCCGTTACTTACACAGAAAGTATTCTCGTTGCTATTCTCAAGATAATAAGAATGGGGACTGCAGCAACGACATTCTTTCCATGTTACTCAAAATCGAGAACTAGAAATCTGTAGAACAGAAAAAAATTTGTCACAATGAGTGGGAAAGTGAACTATAATTTGGAGAGTTTAACCCTTTCATGGATAAAATTCATTTTTGACAGATTTTTAAAATATTAAGGTGATAACAGTTTCTTTTCAGTCCCATTATTATATTTTCACCACCAAAATATTTTTTAAGTTCTTCATTTTTTCACAACAGGATGTGGGACACACATGTCCCATGAACCAACGAAAGATACCTTTTCTGCTGACTGATTGATTTTGTAATTTTATTTTTTTAGCCATAAACAGGATTTTGCAGAGAATAAAATAACTACAAATTATACATGCATGTAATCGTTTTATTTGTGTAGAGCAAGTGTAAAAAATATTCATTACATTTCAGTTTTCATAATACATGATCAATACTTACAAAACTTTACATGCCATGAAACTCGGAAAAAACATGGTGTGGCACAGAGTGGTACACCACAAGCAGTGCAAACATCTTTTGTTCTCTTCTCTTTAGAGTTTGTGCTGCAGAATCTGCATCGCTTCCAAGTGCCGCTGTCTTTCGGTACATGTTTGCCTACGTTCACGAGCCGGACGTCATCTGGCACACTAGAGACTCCTCTCTTTGCTGGGAAGAAAGTGGGCATTGATCCCCTCTTTTTCCTGGATGAATACCCATTAATCAATTGTCTTGCTAATCTTTACAAATAATGTCTGCTGGGACACATGTGTCCCACTAATTTTATTTCGATTATAAGATAGTACAGTCCCTGAGAAGTACATTCCACACTGTATTTGTACTAAGAAATGATTATTAAGTTAATAATAAGATGGATTACTTACTTCAGACATCGCTGGAAAGTGAGAAATGATGAAAACTGAAGAATGACACAAATAAGTAGCGTTGCAGCGGCCATGTATAAACGCCAGTTAACAAAAGTAGTCATCGCTTCTCTGTTACCTTTGCAGTGCAGTCCCGATTTTTTTCTTAGGTTCAGTACAGTCGCCCTAGATGGCAGCACCGTGCAGAGCTGAGTAACATACATCCCGACACTCGAACTGGCGCTCAAGTTAGTGGGACATATACGACCCATCAACCAAGAAAGGGTTAAATGGTTCAAATGACTCTAAGCACTATGGGACTTAACATCTGAGGTCATCAGTTCCCTAGACGTAGAACTACATAAACCTAACTTACCTAAGGACATCACACACATCCTTGCCCGAGGCAGGATTCGCACCAGGGACCGTAGCAGCAGATCGGTTCCGGACTGAGGCGCCTAGAACCGCTCTGCTAAACCGGCCGGCTTAATTTGGGGAGTCCCCTCAGAAACACAAACCACGATCACGTTTCTAAAGTCTACGACAATTCATGGAAGCTTATGTAGACAGTACCAGCGCCGCACTAGAGAAAAATATGCTGCCACTGAGGCTGGTAAAACGTTTTCGTTATGCGCTACGTAGAACTCTTTTTAAATTTCGGTACTAGTGTTGAAACTTAATCTTTCGAAGCATGTAGCGTAGTGACCATAGAAGGATCTCTGATGATTGCCGGTCAAAGTCGTAAAAGTTACATCCTGTTTAACACAATAATTTAAAGATGTCAATCCTAAGGGCCCGGGTTCAACTCCCGGCTGGGTCGGAGATTTTCTCCGCTCAGGGACTGGGTGTTGTGTTGTCCTACTCATCATTTCATCCCCATCGACGCGCAAGTCGCCACAGTGGCGTCAAATCGAAAGACTTGCACCCGGCGAACGGTCTACCCGACAGGAGGCCCTAGTCACACGACATTATTTAAAGATTAGAAAAAAAGTACAGTTCATCGCTGACAAACGCCGATGCATGGAAATAATATAGAAAAGGAAGAGCATAGGATAGTTAAATAAGAGAGGGAATGTAGGCCTGGCGAAATAAGCAAGAAACAACCTCAGTATTTAATATGTCTATAAATAACAAAATAAACGGGCACAGTCTACAGAGACTGGCTACCAAGTTTTCAAGAATCGCCGGTTACTGTCTAGCTTATGCCGGGACACCGTCAAAGGAAATAGAAACATATATTTCCCAAACGAACTTTCTCGGTAAAGAGTATCACCGAACAAATTGGTTTAAACGTATCGTTTGAGAAAACGAATATAGTAACCAATATTAATGCTGGATTAAAAATATATTCAACGTTTTCCACGCAAAAACCCAAAACCTCTGTGTCCTGCTTTACAAGCACCAAATAAAACTTCCAAACACTACAAATCATTTCGATGACCTCGTCACTGGAACTCTCTTCCACAAACGATGTTGCCAGACGAGATAAATCTAGAAGTAAAACAAGTAAAAGTGTCTCGGTGCTACTTAGATAGAAAAAAAAGAAAAAAGAAATACGCAAAAAAGGAAAGCTTAAGAAGCTGAGGAAATCAATGATCATATCTTGAGCTGATGGAAAAAAAGACTGATTCGAATAAGTACAGGTTGAGGCATACCGATGTGACACGAATGAGACACAAAAATTTATGCCCGTGTTAAGAAATCAGCGCGACGCCAAGCCAGAAAAGTATGTCGAAAACGTACGAAGCTCCTGAAGACTTCCGACTTGAACCACTTAGAATGCTGGAACACAACACACCAGATATCGAAACTGTGGAGAAGAGGATCATTGATACTACCATTTCGGCTGATGGCAGAATAGACAAGAAACAAACTGAAGAACTTGCTGGATACGTAGCCTTGAAAATCGCACTACGGCGACTCCTGCGTAAACCACTGAAAGAGGTCCCAGTGGTGAATGACACAGTGGAACCCCTGCCAAAAGATCTAGGTGGGCACTTGAAAGTAATTGGTACTCATCCAATATCCAACTGACAACTACAAAGAGCCGTTTTACTTGTATGTCAGGAATTATCCGTGGATTCATCGCATCGTCCTAAAGCCTTGGGAAGCGTCCGACAGGCGATAAAAGACGGAATCCAGCGTAGTGATGTCATTTTATGTGTTTATTATTGTAATGATAATAGTCAAATACAACTAATAATGACAGTAATGAATATGATTTCTCATGTTTCTGTTATAATATAAACGATGATTGATGCAATGTAATAAACTGGTAACAGGCCATGACTTCGTACCCGGCACGCTGCAGCATACTAGACCCTTGGAGAGGTACAAGGAGACGCGACCTGCTAACTTCTGGCAGATTTCCACGTCCGTCTTCAAACTACTTGTTACTTGGCACGTGAAGTGTCGTCCGCCGGATGCGACTGACGGCCGTTGCGTCTCTGGCACTGGTGCCCATGTCGCGCTGCCCCGACTTCTTCTGTTGAAGGCACTCAGTACGTAAGCTCTCTACCAAAAATCACCTTCTTGCCGAAACTGTGTTAACGGCATCTGGGAAACCAGAGGGAGGACGAAACGATATCTTAGGCCCAGAAGCATAGCAGACCACGGCCTAATTTCCGTAAAATAATTGTCAGCAATAACAATAACCGAAAGCTGTAGTCGAGCGCTTTCTAAAGATCTTCCAAAATACTAGTGATCTGAGGTAACTGAGTACCTCTATCAATAAACTATACACGTTAGAAGTAACACTAATAGGAGGGCATGCTGAAAAGCTTCGATTTTTTTAAATTCTATATTCCTTATCGGTTGAGGTATCACATGCTGTTCATATTACTCGGTCGACCATCCCGTTTCGCTGACGCTAACTGCAACCCTCTGTCCCTAGAAGTATCCGAATTACAATCTTGTAACATGTCGGCATGTAACCTAATTATGACGATGCGTGAGAAATAGCGTGCTGTAATCGAGTTTCTACCTTTGATTGGGGCACCATACACAATCATTAACCCGGCTCCAGGGAGGAAGAGTCTCCTTCCCTATTCCTCCACTATGGTAATTCCAGTCGGTGCATCCACGTCGCGGGGGTGGACATCCTACACTTCAGTAGGCCGGAGTGGTAGGATGGCTGAGTTCAGGCAGGGACCTAATCCCGTGGGGTATAACACGGAACCCATGCCCAGGGTTACGGGTGAAGACCTTGATGGCAGCGACGGAGGAGAAGAAAGACTTCTGAACGGCGAAGATGGCAGATGAGGCAATCCTCGTTTCTGGGGATTAAATGAGAAGGAAACCACTGCCGTGTGATGCAGGAGAAACTCCAAAGGCTCAGGGAGACACCCCCAACAGAAAATCCTTTCTTGCGTTAGTCCTAGCAAGTCAGTAGGAAAGTCTTCGTATATTGCTTTCAAAACACAGACGAGCCTCTCAGAATTTGACCCCACTGCTTCTTCAAGCACTGCTGCGAATGATGGAAGACCTGATGATATTCATCAGTACATGAAGATGAAACCAAATGGACTAAAAATAACCTAAATATTGGCAACCTTAATACATTAACCCACAATGGAAAAATTGAAATATATTAACCCTCAATGGAAAAAATGGAAGAAATGACAGTTCTACTAACAGTGAGAAAGTTAGATATTTTGGGATTAAGGGAAACGGAAGGGAAAAGGTGTGAAGAATTTGAGAGGAGGAGGAAAACTGTACTGGAGTGGGAATAACGGGTTTGGAAGAAATGGCGTAGCAGTGATGGTGAATCAGAATGCTAATGGAGCGATGGGAGATTTTAATGCACGGGTAAGCAAAGACAGAAAGGGATTTGAGCAAGTATTGAGGTGTTTTGGATACGGAGGCAGAAATGAAGAAGGGGAAAGACTCCTGTATTTGTACCAGAGGAATGGAATGAAAATAGCAAACAGCTGGTTTGTGAAGAGATAAAGTCATGTTATCACCAGATACAGTTGGGATGGAAGAACCAAGAGTATAATTGATTATATTCTAGTAGATATGGAATGGGGAGAGAAAGTAACAAATATGAAGGTCTTGAAAATTTCTCGGGTACTCGACCAAGAAATTTTCAAGATTTCTGTACGCCGGGAAAACCTTAGATCACACAAATATGAAGGTAATTCCAAGTCTGAGGGCAGATGGAGACCATAGATTACTAGTGGGACAATGGAAAATGAATCAGCGTGTGAAAAATAGAAAACAGAAGAAAGTGATGAGGATACGGGATTGGAAACTGAAGGAGAGTGAAAGCGCTAAGTAGTATAGAGAAATAATCACACAAAAATTTTCAAAAGAAGTTTTCTGCAAAGTAGAAAAAGAATGGAGTTTATCAAAGACACTTTAGTCGAAGCAGCAAAAAAAGTATGTGGCAGAACATCTGGAAAGGAAAAAGGAAGACAGTCTAGTTGGTGGGATGATATCACAAACCAAGCAATTAGAAGAAAAAATGGAGCATGGAGAGAGTGGTGGAAAACTAAAAATGATGGAGGCCATAAAAAATATGAAGCGGAAGAAAAGAAGTTCAAAGAAATAGTGGACACAGCAAAGAAAAAACTTGAAGAAGATGTGAAGAGCAATAAGAAAACTAAAAAATGACGAAAAATATAAAGAAGGCTTCTGAAGTACCAGTAAAGATGGAAACAGAGGATGGTACTGTGATTGAAGATCCAGGGAATGTAAAAGATCTCTGGAGAGAACATTTTAAGAAACTGTTAAACGCTGAGAAGCAGGTACATGAGAAAACAACAAATAATGGAGAAATTGAGAGGTGTTGGGAAGTAGAATTAGGACAGATTACACGGGAAGAAACGGAAATAGCTGTGAAGAAGATGAATGGGGGGAAAGCCCCAGGGCCTGATGAAGTATCAGTGGATATGATAAGAGCAGCAGGTCCAGCGGAAATGCAGTGGCTGTATAGAGTACTATCAATTGTGTGGAGAAAGAGTACAATACCAGACATAGTTCCCATCTTCAAAAACGGTACTAAAATACTTTGTAAAAACTACACAGGAATAACCCTTATGAGTCATACAGCCAAGATTTTTGAAAGAATTTTACTAAATCGAATAAATGAAAAGATATAAAAGGAGTTGAGTGAAGAACAGCATGACTTTAGGAAAGGGAGAAGCACGGTCGACCTGATATTTTCCATCCGTCAACTGATGGAAAAAAGTTGGGTGTATAAAAAAAGGATGATAATGTTTTTTATAGACATAGAAAAGGCATATGACTCAGTTAACAGGGAAAGACTGTGGGAAGAAATGAAGAAGATAGGTATAGATGATGGATACATTAATATAATAAAGACAATGTACATAGGACGCAATTGTGGAATTAGAACACCATTGGGGAACTCTGAATACTTCGAAATAAGACAAGAACTTAAACAAGGAAGTATTCCATCTCCTGCTCTTTTTAATGTTGTGATGGAGGGAATGAATGGTGCAGCTAAAGATGTAGTAAAAGAAAAAGACAAAAAGATAATTTTTGCAGATTGCATGGTAATATGGGGTGATAAAGAGGTAGATGTACAGTTACAAATTTATGCGTGGAAGGAAATAATGAAAAGGTATAGATTAAAAATAAATAAAGATAAGAGTGAGGTAATGGTATTTGGAAGTGACAAAGGGATCAGTGCGAATAGTAGTTTGAATGAAGAACCCCTCAAAGTGATAAACAGTTTCACATATTTAGGGAGTGAAATATCTAGTGATCGAAGAGTAACCAACGAAATCAACAGGAGGTTTGAGAAAGGAGGCAATTTCTACCAAACAATAAAACACCTGATTTGGAATAAGGAAGTTTCAGAAAAAGCAAATCTCCTAATGTGTAAGAGTTAATACTTCCCTATTGTCACCAATGGAGGAGAAACATGGACAACGACAGAAAGAGGCTGGAGCAGACCGCAAGCAAGGGAAGTGAAGTTTCTCAGAGCAGTTAAGGGAAAAACAAGAATGGACAGAGTAAGGAATATAGATATTAGAAAGTACCTTAAACACGGAAGTATGAGAGAAGAAATCGAAATAAAGATTAAGATGGTACGGGAATGTTAAGAGGATGCGTGCTCAGAGACTCCCCAAAATTATGGAAGAACTAAAGATGGATAGAAAAAGGCCTAGAGGGCACCCAAGAACACCGTGGAAAACAGGAGTGAGAATATCTGTGGAAAGGGGAGGTGTGACCTGGCAGCAAGTGGAGGAAGAAAAGTGGTGGGAGGACTAAGCCAAATGGAGAGGACTCGTCAGAACCTAGACCGGGCAGTAATTGGAGCGGGGTCCGGATATAGACTGATAGATAGAATTGGGTTTTTAAGTGCAGGCAACGAGCCTCCAATTGAAATCCGTAAAGGAGTGAACGCTGTGTACGGTTATGAATGTATCGACATCGGTATGACGTCGGGTTCTTCGTACTCGTGCTGAAGGAAAGGGTGTTGTTAACCACAGAGAGTGTCTCAGAGCTCGGAGAGGACGGTCGCATACGGTAACCGACGAGACTCATCGGTATCGGGTTGATGGAGTCATCAGACTTCACTGTGATAGTGATGAAGCGGTGGAAGCACAGGTTGGGTTGTGGCGCCTACAGCAGAGTCGAACATTCAACAGTGATGGTGTCAATAAACTGGTCTCTCGTTATGAGAAATGTATTAGGCGGGAGGATGACGATGTTGAGAAATAAATTTTTAGACATGAAGAACTAACATGTAGAATGTTACTAAAATTTATTTTATTTACTAATCCTTAAAAGCTTTTACATTAAATAATTCGGTGGTATTCCTTTTCAGATTACCCTCATAATTATAATCTCTTCACGTAGAAATGAACAAGGACTCCCTACTTCTGGATGGGCAGAAGTCGGCAGAACCGGTCGACTTTCGTCCCGCTAATGTCTTGTGTCCGGCCGCAGCCAACCTCAGCGATCCAGTACGTAGAGCAGTCAACGAAGGATAATTAAGGGGAAAAATTCGTGTAGTCACAAGTTTTTGTCCAGTGGGAGTAACTCGGCTACACTCTGAGATAAATAAGACCATGAGATAGCTCCTAATATCGTGTCGGCCCTCCTTTCACTCGTCGTAGTGCAGCAACTCGCCGTGACATGGACTCAAACAGTTGTTGAAAGTTCCCCTGCAGAAATTTTGAGCCACGGTCGTTCTGTAGCCGTACACAATTGCGGAAGTGTTGCCGGTGCAGGAATTTGTGTATGAACTGATGTCTCGATTATATCCCATAAATGTTCTATGGGATTCATGCTGAGCGATCTGGATGATAAAATCATTCACTTGAATTGTCCACATGTTTTTCAAACAAACAATTGTGGACAGCTGAAATGGCGCATTGTCAGCCATAAAAATTCCATCGATATTTGGGAACATGAATCCCATGAATGGCCGAAAATGGTCTCCAAAAACAACCATTTCCAGTCAATGATCAGTTTAATTGGACCAGAGGACTCTGGGACCAGAGGACCCAGTTCATTCCATGTAAACACAGCCCACACCACTATGTAGTCATCACCAGCTTGTATAGTGCGTTGTTGATAACTTGGGCCCAAGGCTTCGAGTGTGTGCGTTACACTCGAAGCCTACCATCACTTCTTACCAACTGAAATAGGGGCTCATACGACCATGCTACAGTTTTCAAGTCAACTACGGTCCAACCGATGTGGTCACGAGCTCGGGAGAGGCGTTGAAGGCGATATCGCCGCACTTCCCGACGGATACGTTCCTCGTACGTCACACTTTGTTTTCTGTGGTTATTTCATGCACTGTTGCTGGTTTGTTAGCACTGACGACTTTTTGCGAACGCCGCTACTATCGTTAGTTGAATGAAGGTTGTCGGTCACTCCGTTGTCATTGGTGAAGGGCAATGCCTGAAAATTGGTATTGTCGGCACACTCTTGACACTGTGGATTTCGGAATATTGAATTCTCCAACGAAATGGAATGTCCCATGAATCCAGCGCCAACTACCATTCAGCGTTCAAATTCTGTTAATTTCTGTCATGTGGCCATAATCATGAGCAATCCTTTCCACATGAATCACCTGAGTACAAATAACGGCTCCGCCAGTGCACTGCCCTTTTATACCTTCAGTACGCGCTGCTACCATCATCTGTACATGTGCATACCACTAACCCATGACATCCCTCACCTCCGTGTATGAACCCAAGCTCAGTGATGTTATTTATCTACTAACATAAGAGAAGTGGACAGGAAATTTTGGGGAGACATAGTGCGTCTGTAAACTCAAATGGTTCAAATTGCTCTAAGCGCTATGGGACTTAACAGCTGAGGTCGTCCCCTAAACTCAGAACTACTTAAACCTAACTAACCTAAGGACATCACACACACCCATGCCCTAGGCAGGATTCGAAGCTCCGACCGTAGCAGCAGCGCGGCTCCGGACTGGAGCGCCTAGAACCGCACAGCCACCGCGGCCGGTTTCTGTAAACTCAAAAGTGAGCTGCGCTCGTGGTGGGAAAAGTTACCTTTTCCGGAAGAAGGCTTCAGCTGCCGTACAGGATGGCTGAGAAATAATTTCCCCTCTATAGCTGTAGAAGAGTGTGCAGAGATTTACGTTCTATCCTTACCCGTTCCTTGCTTTAGTATCAGTAATTCATATCTGTATTGAATGTATTAGTAACACACTTTGTAGACAATAAGCACAACAGGAGATGTCAGCACACTGTGTTGCTAGTGATTCATCAGGCGAACTACCGAAGGGCCGACATAACTTTGTGAAACATCCTGTAGTTACTTTTGTGATGTGGAGGAGTGGAGAGAACGGGTAACTGCCCGCTCTCTCTCTTTACTTTGCTAAACTATGAAGGAAGGATGTGCATAACCACAATCCGGCAACCTACATTTCTTCATGCTCCTAAACTCCCCCACTCCTCACCAATTTCACCCTGTTACTCCCCCAGAACACAATTTATCAAAAAATGGTTCAAATGGCTCTGAGCACTATGGGACTTATCATCTGAGGTCATCAGTCCACTAGATTAGTTAGGTTTAATTAGTTCTAAGGACATCACACACATCCATGCCCGAGGCATGATTCGAACCTGCGACCGTAACAGTCGCGCGGATGCGGACTGCAGCCCCTAGAACCGCTCGGGCACGGCGTCCGACCACAATGCATCACTCAATAAAATTCTCCTGCATTGAGAAGTGGTGCACAAATTTAATATTTTTCTCATAACCATTTCATTTAACAATTAACATAAGTTTTCTTCCATTAAAACTGTTTTTAACAATCTGAAAATTTTCCGTACATTACTATTAGTCCTAAGGGAGAAATGAACGGATATTTATGTAGAAAATTTAATCCAGTTTAATTTTGTGCTGAAGAACATTTTCGCTAGAAGCCGCAATTTTCGATAAATTCAACAGAGTTATAAAAAAAGTGACTCTTAAACGCTCCATCCCCACACTCTTGTCATAAACGTCAGGATATTCAGTATGTGGTTCACAACATCCCCCCCCCCCCTCTCCACTCAACAAAAATTTGCGACCCGAGAATTTTTTCTCCCAGTCGACCTTTTTTAGTCTTCGTTACTTGGGCTAACAGAACCATTGCGAAGTAACAGTTATGGCGTGCTGTGTTGAGCGCAAATTAATACTAGTCTCCTGGTCCACTTCCCGTCTCTCAGTCACTGAGACGAATAGTGGCGTACACCATAGCAGGCTTCAGCTGTGTAAGAAGAATTCGAAATTTTTGCAAAGATAATCATGAGTAATCACCACAAACCCCCGGCAAAGAAAGACAAATTAATTTCAGAATTTTGTGCTCGACAGTGATTTGAAAGTGCCTTCTCTTTTTCTCTGCATTGTTTTAAAAAGGTCATATTCTTTGTGTGTGTAAAAGCACCGCTATTTATTGTAGGAACTACTAGTACTTGCTCCCTTTCAACGAGTGCACTGGTGGGCCCTCATTTACAAGTAATCAACAAAAAAAAATTATTGTGACCCACTAGATCACTAAAGCTGCAATAACAACGTCGATGTTTTAGTCCGCATCTTATCAAGTTGTTTGGCTGTATGTTGAAGGTAGTGGATACAAGCCCTGACACAGACATTTTTCTGCATCCTTATAGGAATGATTATCGTCATTGTTTTTGTTAAATTAATTGTGGCTGTACGTTGTGATACTGTAATCATAACTTACACAACCACATAGGTGGTTTCAAGACGCCAATTCAACTGTTTGCCATTTCTGCTTGTTTGTTACAACTAAATATTCTGCATAGAATGATGTTTTGTTTTGTGACATTTACATCGTTGATAGTGCTGAATCAGACAGCAGAGACGATAAGAATGAATTAAATCCAGATGAGGAATAGAGAGAGATTGATTCTGAAGGATACGTACAGTAAAGAGATTAATTTCGTGTGACTAGGGCCTCCCGTCGGGTAGACCGTTCGCCGGGTACACGTCTTTCGATTTGACGCCACTTCGGCGACTTGCGCGTCGATGGGGATGAAATGATGATGATTAGGACAACACATCATCCAACCCCTGAGCGGAGAAAATCTCCGACCCATCCGAGAATCGAATCCGAGCCCTTAGTGTTAAAACTCTGTCGCGCTAACCACTCAGCTACCGCGGACGGACATACGTGCAGTTAAGCGTTACGTATACTATAAAATGTTAAAAATTGTAATAATCCTTTATATCACCACAATATAAGATTTACTACTCGCTCTAATTTTGAGCTCCCTATGAGCAATAGAAATAAATAGTTAGTAGCACCCATCATCATCTTTCAGCACGAAACTACCAATTTCCGTATGACGCAAGATGCAACTTTTTGTTATGCCTCTGTCTCAGTTTTTACTATCGTGGACGGGCAATACGGAGCAGTTGACAGCTGGTATAAGGTCTAGTATGTGACACCTTAAACAACGGTAAACTGAGAATACGACACCGCTAGTGTACTGCACGTAATGCGTGACCTAATTTTCAGAAAGCCAACAACCACCAATGTTACCATACACAAATCCTCTTGCCATCCAGACCAACATAAAAAAGCATTCTTCAGAACAATGGTTAATCGCATGCTTAAAATCCCAATGGACACAAACGAAAGACAAAAAGAAACAGAAATTGTTAAATCAATTGCCTCCACCAATGGGTACAACCCTGCAATAATAGATAAACTAATCCATACAGCAAAACTAAATCAACCAACTGCTGAACAACCACCCACAAACAAGAAAACCACATTTGTTAGCCTGCCTTTCCTAGGGAAGATTTCTCACCAAATTGCCAACCTCTTCAAGGCATGCAACATAAATATAGGTTTCTTCACCAACAACAAAATACAAAATAAAATCATACACAGCACCAAAAACACTATACAACAATATCAAAAGTCAGGTGTGTACAAGCGCACTTGCAACTCATGTCCAAGTTTCTACATTGGACAAACTGGTAGAAGCTTCACAACAAGACTTAAAGAACACATAGATGCACTCCGACTTAACAACCTGAACAACTCCAGCTTTGCCTCACACCTTGCCCAACACAGTCTTTCTGCAAACAACATAGAGCAGAATATCCGAATACTACATGTTGCCAACAAAAGCACAATACTTGACCTTGAAGAAATTGAAATATTTATCTACACAAATACAGCACCTGACTACCTACTCAATGATCAAACTGAACTGAGAAACAAATTTTTCCTTCAGAACTTTGAAGATCTACTAGTTCAAAACAAGTAACCACCCAACGAACCCTCCACTGGTTCCCCAACCCCCCCCCTCCCAATGACCAACCCCCTCCCTCTCCTTACATCCCACCCCACCGGTGTCAATGTAATATACTACCACAGAATAAGACATGTACCATATCTCTAAATGTTAAAGCCCTCCATTGTTAACATAAAGCAGTACTTTATACATATTAATTCTAGCTGGAACAAACAGAAGCTGCCTTTACCAATATCCCAGATCGCTCTAATGTTAGAATAAAAATAGGTCAACAGTTACGAATTTTTGTTTATGATTTTTTAAATATTAAATGTACAGCCATACAAACAGCTTTAATCCATTACAATCACTATAACTCTTATACATATACATTTAGCTAAGATAAACAGAATCTACTCTTGATAATACTCCAGATCACGTTAACGTAACAACAGAAATATGCCAACAGTTCATCTGAAGATTTGTTATTAATTTAAATATACAGGTCCTAGTCATACAGACAGCTGCACCTCACTGCAGATACAATAACTCTGTATTATTGATTCCTTGGGATTCATGTTAATGCCAAACATGATAATTGCTATTAAAAGAAAACTGCCTGTAACATACAAGTAGAAATAACATATCAGATCACCTGAAATTTGTTCTTGTAGTAATTTATTATTATTTTATCTTGTGCTCTCATGTTATCGCCATTCTGATTAAAATACTTGCCCTTATATCGACTTTAACACTTGTAAAGAACAACAAATTACCTCTCTGTACAAAGTAGGCTTATGCCATATCTCTCTGTCAAGATCTTTGTTACAAGCAACAGTTGTAGAGCGCATGCTGGATGCTGGTAAAGTGTCACTGTCAAAGTGTAAACTAATATAGTTCATGTGAAAGTGTTCTGGACCTCAAAATGGAGGCAGACAGATACGAAAAAAGCCGCCTATACTGTCACAGTAAGTCAAAACTAAATTTACATCCATATTGACAGATAAGCTATAGTCATGGCGATACATTAAAGTGTGACCCATCTTTATGCCATAGAACCAGCACCCAGCATTATGCTACTACCAGTAATGATGTAACTTCCCGAATCCTCCCAAAATCATCTGAAGATGAACCCGAAAGGGTTCGAAAACCGGTTCATGTAATAAAGCATAATTATTGAAAAAAGTGACTGGTTGCAGTTGCGTATAACTTATTTACAAAAAATCAGTGTGTCCCGTATTATTTCAGGATTTCTGTTAGGCTTCGTCTTTGTACCTTTTTGATCCTCTGCTGCCTTCACATCTCTAAAAGCTACCCATTCGCTTTCTACTCTATTCCTTTTCCCTGTTGTAGCCAACCGTTGCCTATCGCTCCCTCTGAGACTGTCAACAACCTCTGGTTCTTTCTATCTATGCAGGTCCCATCTCCTTAATTTTCTACCTTTTCCAGTTTCTTCGATTTTAATCTACAGGCCATAACCAAAAAGTGGTGGCTAGAGACCACATCTGCCCCTCGAAATGTCTTAAAATTTGGCTCCGAAATTTCTGTCTTACCATTATGTAATCAATCTAAAACCTTGCAGTGTTTCCAGGTCTATTGCACGTATACAGCCCTCTTTCGCGATTCTTATACCATGCCCTGGGCAAAATTCTACTAGGCGGCTTCCTCTTTCACTCAGTCCATATTCACATACAATTTTTTCTTCTCTTCCCTTTCCTGCTATGTAATTTCAGTCCCTCATTACAATTAAATTTTTGTTTCCCTCAACAATGTAAATAATTTATTTACTTCATAATACGTTTCTTCAATCTCTTCATCATCTGCGGAGCTAGTTATCATATGAACTTGCACTACTATAGCAGGTGTGGGCTGCGTGTCTACTTTGGCTATGATAATGCGTTTACCATGCAGTTCACAGAAACTTACTCACATTTCTATTTTCTTATTTATTATTAAAATTACTCCTGAATTACCTCTATGCGATTTTGTATGTAGTCGCCCCCCACCCCCGCCCACTCTCCACCATGAACTATGGACCTTGCCGTTGGTGGGGGCGTCTTGCGTGCCTTAGCAATACAGATAGCTGTACCGTAGGTACGACCAAAAACGAGGGGTATCTGTTTAGAGGCCAGACAACTGTGTCGTTCCTGAAGAGGGGCAGCAGCCTTTTGAAAAGTTGCAGGGGAAACAGTCTGGATAACTGACTGATCTGGCCTTGTAACATCAACCTAAACGACTGAAAACAAGGGGAAGCTACAGCCATAATTTCGCCTGAGGGCATTCAGCTTTACTCTATGGTTAAATTTTGATGGCGTCCTCTTGGGTAAAATATTCCGGAGGTAAAATAGTCCCCCATTCGGATCTCCGGGCGGGAAATATTCGTTAGGACGTTGTTATCAGGAGAAACAAAATTTGGATTCTACAGATCGGAGAGTGGAATGTCAGATCCCTCAATAAGGCAAGTAGGACAGAAAATTTAGAAAGGAAAATGGATAAGCTAGATATAGTGGGAATTAGTGACTTTCGGACACAGGAGGAACAAGACTTCTGGTCAGGTAAATACACGGTTATAAGCACGAAATCAAATAAGGGTAATGCAGGAGTAGGGTTAATAATGAATAAAAAATAGGAACACGAATAAGCTACTACGAAAAGCACAGTGAGAGCGTTATTGTAGCCAAGAGAGACACGAAGCCCATGGCTACTGCAGTAGTACACGTTTATATGCCAACTAGCTCCGCAGATGATGAAGAGGTTGAAGAAATGTATGATACGATAAAAAAATTATTCAAATAGTTAACGGAGACGAAAATTTAATATTCGCGTGAGACTGGAATTCGATAGTAGAAAGAGAAGGAAAAGTAGTAGTGAATATGGACTGGAGTTAAGGAATGAAAGAGAGAGTCGTCTGTTAGAATTTTGCACAGAGCATTATTTAATCATACACTCCCGGAAATTGAAATAAGAACACCGTGAATTCATTGTCCCAGGAAGGGGAAACTTTATTGACACATTCCTGGGGTCAGATACATCACATGATCACACTGACAGAACCACAGGCACATAGACACAGGCAACAGAGCATGCACAATGTCGGCACTAGTACAGTGTATATCCACCTTTCGCAGCAATGCAGGCTGCTATTCTCCCATGGAGACGATCGTAGAGATGCTGGATGTAGTCCTGTGGAACGGCTTGCCATGCCATTTCCACCTGGCGCCTCAGTTGGACCAGCGTTCGTGCTGGACGTGCAGACCGCGTGAGACGACGCTTCATCCAGTCCCAAACATGCTCAATGAGGGACAGATCCGGAGATCTTGCTGGCCAGGGTACTTGACTTACACCTTCTAGAGCACGTTGGGTGGCACGGGATACATGCATTGTCCTGTTGGAACAGCAAGTTCCCTTGCCGGTCTAGGAATGGTAGAACGATGGGTTCGATGACGGTTTGGATGTACCGTGCACTATTCAGTGTCCCCTCGACGATCACCAGTGGTGTACGGCCAGTGTAGGAGATCGCTCCCCACACCATGATGCCGGGTGTTGGCCCTGTGTGCCTCGGTCGTATGCAGTCCTGATTGTGGCGCTCACCTGCACGGCGCCAAACACGCATACGACCATCATTGGCACCAAGGCAGAAGCGACTCTCATCGCTGAAGACGACACGTCTCCATTCGTCCCTCCATTCACGCCTGTCGCGACACCACTGGAGGCGGGCTGCACGATGTTGGGGCGTGAGCGGAAGACGGCCTAACGGCGTGCGGGACCGTAGCCCAGCTTCATGGAAACGGTTGCGAATGGTCCTCGCCGATACCCCAGCAGCAACAGTGTCCCTAATTTGCTGGGAAGTGGCGGTGCGGTCCCCTACGGCACTGCGTAGGATCCTACGGTCTTGGCGTGCATCCGTGCGTCGCTGCGGTCCGGTCCCAGGTCGACGGGCGCGTGCACCTTCCGCCGACCACTGGCGACAACATCGATGTACTGTGGAGACCCCACGCCCCACGCGTTGAGCAATTCGGCGGTACGTCCACCCGGCCTCCCGCATGCCCACTATACGCCCTCGCTCAAAGTCCGTCAACTGCACATACGGTTCACGTCCACGCTGTCGCGGCATGCTACCAGTGTTAAAGACTGCGATGGAGCTCCGTATGCCACGGCAAACTGGCTGACACTGACGGCGGCGGTGCACAAATGCTGCGCAGCTAGCGCCATTCGACGGCCAACACCGCGGTTCCTGGTGTGTCCGCTGTGCCGTGCGTGTGATCATTGCTTGTACAGCCCTCTCGCAGTGTCCGGAGCAAGTATGGTGGGTCTGACACACCGGTGTCAATGTGTTCTTTTTTCCATTTCCAGGAGTGTAGCTAATATTTGGTTTAAGAATCATAAAAGAAGGTTGTACAATTGGAAGAGGCCTGGAGACACTGGAAGGTTTAAGAGGACAAATATAAGGAACCTGGAGAACACTTTGCAGGGTTTGCTAATTAGTGAGATGCCTCTACAATTTCAACATTCTGGTTTAGCTCCCTTGTCCCTATAAATGGCGAGAAACTTACGTAAACGGTGGTTATAAGTATCTTAATAGATACGCACGCACGGCTCGCCTAGGTCACCCGGCCAACAAAATGGGCGGGTGCAGAAAGGGAGAAAGAGCCAAGATTGCTGCCGCCGTCGAGCTCCTGCTTAAGGCAGTCGGAAGGGACGGTAGCGGCACGAAGAAGAAGAAGCAGAAGTCTGTGGCACAATTACAATGCTGTAAGTGTCAGAAGATGGGACACATAGCCAGGACCTGCGACGGGGCGGTTGCGTGTGTGAAGTGCGGGAAACCGCTTGATACAGGCAACTGCGACAAGCCGAGGGGCTCTGCAGCCGCGTGTGTGAATTGTGACGGCGCGCACGCCGCAAATTCGCGCAGCTGCGCCTACCTGGACTCAAGGAATCGGCAGAAAGGGGCCACCACGCATGAAGAGGGTTGCCCAAAAAGACAAGGTGGACACCCCGCCCCCCTTTTCAAGTAGGGCAAGCGGGCCGCGCCGGCGCGAATCGTCTACGGTGGATTCCTCGAAACGTTACGGAAAGCCACCGACGACGCCGTTGCCGCGATCAAATCCGTCATGGCGGAGGAAGAGATGCGTCGCGAGGTGACGCAACTGAGGATAGCCCTGTACTACGCATTTCGCAGGACACCTGAAGTGGAGCCGACCCCCACCAGTATGGGGTGGACACGGAAATGTAAAAGAACCTTCTCCCTGGCCGACGCGGAAACGCAGATTGCTAGGGAGGTGGTCATGGAGTCGGGAACACCAGCCGACTGGACAACGACTACCTCCTTGGAAACGGTCGCCCCTTCTGCCTCTGCAGGTACGCAGACGGCGGAAGAGACGCCCATGGAGACGGAGGAAGAAGAAGACGAGCCGTTTTTCGAGCGCCTACCCCTCCCCAACGAGAATTGCGTGATGGAGGTCCTCACCAAGATCGCAGACTCCCTACGAGATAGCAGCTATCCCTACCACGGAAATCCATACCCTTCACAGAAAACAGTATCCCTCCTCTCCCATACAAACGCTATTCATTCCACTGGATGTGTGAACCCCTGAACCAGAAGATTAAAGGGAGGGAACTCGTCCGGCATGCGGATCTGGAGCTAATCAATTGCTACCAGATCTTCACCGACGCGGACTGGAGGTACCTGACAGAGCAAGCCGTCCTGTACATCGAACAAAACTGGCCCCCAGTGGACTACTCCTGTCTGACCAAAATAGAGTTCGGACAGAAGAAGAATAAGAAGCCGCCAGAGACATCTGGCAGATAGTTCTTTTGTTGCAAATAACCCAGAGGCCCACCCTTACCCAGAGGTACCAACAATTCGACAAGTCAGGAATGGAGGAGGAACAGATTCCCACAGCTTAAACTCCTATGATTCGGTCGGGACAAGTCTAAGGCCCGTCATTTTAGCGTCAGGGCCAGCGTCTTAATACCACTGCATTCTATACAGAGAAGGATTACTTGGATATCACAAAGTAAGAATTAAGTAAGCAATGTAACTCATAAGTAAAATAATTAGAATAAATCTCATAATAAAACATCTATCATTTTATATAACACTTTCGCAATTACGTTTCCTTCTTTCTTTTCTTTTCTACTCACAAAGATACGCAATGTATAACAGTAACACTTTATTCTGTTTCTGAGCTTAACGTCGTACTCTTTTCTGAGGGATTTTGACTCAGTTTTTCAGGCTAGGAAAGGGTCAGCTACGATGCACAAAATGGAAACCAAACATCGTCGCTAAGAGCCTGATGTCAGCTGATAGTACGTGTAGTGTTACATTACTAAGTAAAATGTGTATGGTGTATGTAGTGTGTCTAATGACTGGGGGTTGGGAACGAATTTGTGGTATCGTACAGAGATAATCGCGCTGTCAATAGATACCGCAATCATTAGCGAGGGCTCACTGCAGTCTGCAACGACATGTGGGAGGTGCTCCTGAAAAACACGACTCTCCTGTCAGCTGCAGCGCCCTTACGCTGAGGTCACTATAGTGTCGAGCATGACAGAGTTCGCTCAGTTCGTGACTTCATGTGAAGGAGTTAACATCGTAGTAGAAGACCAACGTGATGGTTTCAGTTTCTCATGGACTTACTCATTTAAATGTGGAATATTGACCTACAAGATAACAGTTTGTTAATCTGTGCATGAAGTTATGTTTTAATAATCAATAACAGTTGTAAATTACGAAGTATTCCTGTGGCAAAGAAGTGATACAAGGTTAAGTAAATCTTTTATTCGTTGATATAATAAAGCGAAGGAATATTTCATGTGTCCCAGTTTGATGTGCCATCTCACCGAGTAGTCTATGAACCCACTGCTGTTACCGGACGAAAATAGTTTTGCTTGTTCGAAATGGAATGAATAGCGTAGCATTAGCCTTTTACACCTTTGCAAAACAGTATACACAGAATCAGGTAGCAATATTTTAAACAGACTGGCTTTGTATTCTACACAATGGCTGTTCCAATCTTTATCCAACTGTTCTATTCTGTGGTTTTCGTAAATTACTTATGACAAAAGCTGGCATGATCCCTAATACAAGGTCGCAGCCGATTACATGTCTTATACTTGTCAAACCATACTTGTAAGTATAGAAATGCCTGTATACAGCGTGTCCCATTTATCTTAACCACCACAAATTACATTTTTTACGTAGGAAAAGTTGTTTGGCTATGAGAACGACATTAATCAACATCATTGCCTTATTCTAATTTATTCGGTATGACGATACATCTTTTTTATATTCCTATATTTTTATTCTATTATCCACTACCTCCCTTCAAGAACTGTTCAAAAAACATACCAAATAGTACAATTCAGGTAAAACCCGCTAGGGTAGCCGAGCGCGCTAATGCACTGCTTCCTGAACTCGGGTAGGCGCGCCGGCCCTGGATCGAGTCCGGCTGGCGGATTAACGACGAGGGATGTGGATTTTAGGTGGTTTTCCACATCCCACTAGGTGAATACCGGGCTGGTCCCCACGTTCCGCCTCAGTTACACGCGTCGCCGACATTTGAAACACGTCCGCACTATTTCACGATTTACACTAGACGCAGACAGTTGGGGGTCCACTGATTCCTTCCTGGGGGGTACAGGGTGGCGGCAGGAAGGGCATCCGGCCATCCCTAACACTAACACTGCCAAATCCGTTGTAACCACGCCGACCCAGCGGTCGCTGTGGGACTATGGCGTAAGCGAAAGAATGAAAGAAAGAAAGAAAGAAAGTACCATTCAGGTAAAAGTGACGTTATTCAAAACATAACACAAAACTGACTTTGACTCTCCTGTACACGCACACATTGATGGTACTGGGGTATCGTAACTTGCCCACTTGCAGGAGTTGGCAGTAAAAAAATTGAAACACAGGAAAATAGGCACGAGTCATCGAGTCGCCCATCTTCAGTTGGAGGTTTGTGTGAGTGTAATGTACACCAAATAAAAGGGGGTGAAAATGCTACTGATCTATGTGGAAAGTAAATTAGCAACATAATTACAATAATTTTTTCCATTCTACAATACGGGCACATTTGGTACAGTGCTGTATTATTTTTAAACAACATTTTGCGAACTGTAAAGGCAGTCCTTGATTAAAATCTGTTCTTTAATTTGTGACTGAACCTAGGCGTAATACATCTGAGGCAGAGGAACTGGACTGAGGGCGATAAGCTGACAAGAACTCAACTTCCCTACAAATGTTTTCTCGTCCTGTTCTGACGCTTCATAGACCTAGACGATTCAATACAAGGAACCGCAATCCCCGAAGAACTCGTACAAACGAAATCCCTTCTAAAACAAAACTGTTTTCCGTATGTGTGTATCAACATTTGTGTCGATGTAAATGCCAACGATTTTGTGTGTAAATACTTGAGAAACAAAAGAGGGCACTGCCTTTATCTGGGAGAAGCCTGACTGTTCACACCTGCCTTCCTGACTTCAGCTGTCGCTGTAAATGATTTCATAATGTACAAGCTTATTTGTGTTTCTTTCTTATTAATCCACCCGCTCACGTGTTTATATGAATATTTATTGTATTACGAGGTCTGGTTTTCAGCGTTTCTAGCAGGAAAGATGCAACACTTTGATGTGGCAATTTTCCTTCATTGGCTTGATTTCATTAATAATTTGCTAGGTCTAGTCTTCCGTATTTTGAGCGTGCAACCTCCAGTCATTCAGTGAAGTCCGAGTTTTTCAAATCAATCATACATCATAGAGCGATTACCAAATCACAACATCCATAGCATTATTTTTTGAAATTGAGTTGCTTCACATCTTCTAGTGCGTCGCTCACAACACCAATCTGGGATTACAAACTTCATTCTGGTAGAAAAATTTTGAAATATTTGAGTTAGAAGCCATCGCATAATGGCGAAGTTTGTGTCACAATGTAACCACAAGTGAGCATGTAATAGCTTCAATAATAGATTGGCATTCCTGAAACTGGTGTATATTGTATCCCAACATGTCATCAGCTCCGTCCCTAGCATGTAAAATTATACAAATGATTATATGGGGATGATTTCCAGAATCGTGTACAATTCTGCAGTGGTCACAGCAGCAAATCTTCTCCAACCAGAACTTCTTCACCTATGTTCTTCTCGCCAATGAATGCTCCCATTCAAACAAAGGACTGATAAATACGAAGATCTTGCATTAATGGTCCAAGGAAAACCCACCACGGCTTAGGCAAACCATCAGCGTCAATGGAGTGTCAGTGTCTGGTGTTGGATGCATGGTGCAATTTTTGACACCTATTTCATCAATGGCAATCTAAACGGCAAAATATATGCCAGCTTTCTCATTCAAATTCTTCTTCCTATTCTGATTGAGGTGGCGCTAAGAATCAGATTGTTTGTATGGTACCAGCACAATGGACGCCCACTACATAAATAGTTGCAGACAACCTTGTAGGTGGGGCATCCACAGCTATGGGTATTTCTGTTGGGTATTAATAACCGCTTCAGCTGGATCACTACCGGATTCGTGGCACTAAAAGCCACGTTTTAAGGTGAACATCTACGATTAAAACATTAGGGCGTAAAAGCTCGGAATATGTTTTCCCATTATTTTACAACGGATAACGAATGTTGGGTAAAAATGATTCCGAGCTTTTCGGCTATAATGTTTTAATCATAGATGTTCACCTAAAGATGAGGGTTTTAATGTCACGAAACCGGCAGTGATCCAGTAATAAAGGAATAAATACGACTGAAGGGGTTATTAATACGCAAGACACATAAATAATTAAGTGCTTGTCACTTTCCGAACCACCGGTGTCCTGCCAGGTGGATTGATCATAGGGGAACAGTGGATTGAAATCTTGATTTGATTCCTTTGGACTTTTTTCCTTGGGTATGCATAAATGACTTGGCCCTTCACGATATTCCACACAGTACATGAATGTAATGTGTTTACTTTTAATTCACTTTAGCGAGAACACTTGGGCAGTGATGAATTGTTTCATCCAACGCGAGGAGCAATGTATCACTTCCCAGGTTCCACTTTTTCATCACCTTTGAACTATTCCTTTTAGTGCCCCAACTGGATTAAAGTATTGTAAAATGTTATTAAAGATATCTGTTCCTGTTCTTTATTAATATCTGCTATCCGTTTTAGAACAGGTCTCTAGGGGAGGAAGTGGACTACCTAATAAAAATTAGAGGACGCAATTTTAAAAAGATGTACTGCTATTCATGTCCGAGCCGTATAAGCGCTCATATCGATTCCAGACGCTCGTTGAATTTGTCTGCTTTTGTTCTCTAGCAACGGCCTTCATAGCGTCTAGCTTGCGGAGGCAGCCATGCGGCTCCTTGAAGGGATTTTAAGGGCATGCGTGGTCCTCTGCAAGTCTTCTGTTGCTGGATATTCCGCACTCTAAGAGGGCTCGCTCGTTGATGAGGACAGAGGTGTGGTCGCCGTGTTGCAATTGGCTGCTGTGTACCGTTGATCGTGTAGCGACACCATTTGAAGAGTCATTGCGTCTCTCCTGCCTTCGCGGACACGGGTTACGTCTTCTGAGTCGACAGTATCCATTTCTGGTGCCTCGGTTGATGGATGTGGTTCTGCTAGCATCCCTTGTGCCTCCATAGTCTATCACAGAAATAAGTGGTAAGCTCCTATTTGTGTGTAATTAATTTTGGATGAGATTTGTGGAAGCCCCTATTCTTTGCTGAGTCTTATTCAATGAATCTTTTGTTGGCTTCACACCTGTAAGAGTCTGCAGCTCTCGATAGTGGCCGTTATTTGGCCTGGGTTCTAGAAGTGGTTTAGCATCCTCGGTAATGGGAATTATGGCAGAGCTATTTTTACGACAGTTGTAAAGGGGTTCACGCTTCGGCTGGCTCTAGTTCCAGTTTAACCCGATTAAGTGCACAGCTTATTTCTGTAAATCTGCATCAGTCAGTACTCCATTTTTACAATTTTAGGTTCCGGAACGAACCTCTTCAACCATAAACCTCCTCCCCTCCAAACCCAACTTCGGAACTCCCCCCCCGTAACCCCCTCCTCCGCCTTACACAACACAGTACGTCGCCCCAGGCCCCTACACGTCGCATCACATCGACTACCCATTGCCACGCTCATTGGTGCCGGCGCAACTGCAAGTTATAGTCACGTTGCGATTTAATACACGTGTACTATTCAAATATCAACTGGATGTGCCATAATGCCGTTCCTCCCGAAATTAAGTCCTGGTACAAATGCCTTACTCTGAATGCTCGGGCGTTCAGACCTTATATATCTTTTTAATTTAATGCACTCGAGCTTTGATTCTTTAGAATCATATCTGTATTTAATTCTGAATGATAAAATGATGAAATTGTTTTAAAATATTTTTATGTTCAATTGTCTGCTTCTGTGGAGTAAACGTGCACAGTTCCTTTTGTTCTGAGAGCAATTACCTGCATACCATCTGTAATTGGTATCTGTTATACAATTCTAATGTGTGTCCTGTGTATATTTTAGAGCCTGAACTAACCCAACCAACTGTTTATGCGTGACCTACGGTGACGTCGCTAAACCCTGCCTTGGTTAATTCATTAAACTTCAGGTCCGTTTTAACTATGTTGAGAAGCTGTTAGTCAAATGTCCTTTTTTTGCTTTGTGGTGATTCAATTAGTTTAAAATTTTTCGTAAATTGACAGCTTTTGCTGTCTTAAGTCAATTTAAAAGAGTGCCTGAGTTAAATATTTTTGGTATCTGAAAGATCTTTCTCTTTAAATTTCAATGGTGGTTGTTCTAATGACTGTATTAAAAGTTTATTGTAGTAATCTTTAAGAAATGTAAGCAAATGCCTCTGATTTTTGGCTGTTTAGTGGACTGTCTTTTAAACGTATATTTTCCCAATTGTTTCTGGTGTTAAAGTGTCACTACTAGCAGACTTGTGTTGCTCTGGGACATGTTGTCAACAGTTTGCTAGTTTTGAGAAATCACATTTGTTAAAATTTGAAAATAAAACATTAATAATAAAAATACGAAATGCTTGATTCCTGTATGCCCAGCGCGTTATCAGTCCCTACAATTTAAGTATCTTCGTAGCGAACAAATATACAGGAAATGGGTGATGCTGGTTAATGTCCCCGCTGTAGCTAAACAATATTTTCTTGATCCTTTTTTTAAATTTTGTTTCTTGGCAAGAAGTTATTTGCGGCGATCAAGTTAAATGGGAATCCCAGTATGTCTATCTTGTAGACCGCTAAAACACTCATTATCCAGCGTGAGTCTGTACCTTACCCACGATGGAATTCCTACTTTAACTGTTTCTACATTGAAAGGATTCACCATGTTATCGAATGAAACAACGCTGCTGTCAAGATAGGGGACTCATCTCCATGTGGATGGTAGTTCACATCCCTGTCCCGCCATCCAGAGGTATGCTTTCCTTTCGTTTCTCTAAACTGCAAAAGGCAAATACGGGAGTAGTTCATTCAAAATGATAAGGCTCCTTTCCTTTTCCATTCGTCCCCAGTCCGAGATTGTGCTTCGTCTCTGTCGACCTCGCCGTCAGTCTTTACCGCAATATTAATAAATGCAGATATGCTAGAAACACCACCAGAAACGAAGAAAAACATGAAGATATTCACATTCTGTGTATGCACAAGAAAGTATAAATTTCTCATTGTTCGCTTTAGGTACTATTCGCAAAAAATTACTGGTTTGCCTATGGCTCTAGGCGCTACCTCGCCAACTCTGCAGTCCGATTACCCTACAGCAGCCGCTAAATGGTCCATATTATTGTTCAATATTTCCAGAGATTGATGAAATATATGATGAGATCAAAGAAATTATTCGGATAGTGAAGGGAGACGAAAATTTAATTGTCATGGGTGACTGGAACTCGATAGTAGGAAAAGGAAGAGAAGGAAACGTAGTAGGTGGAATTGGATTAAGGAATGAAAGAGGAAGCAGCCTGGTAGGATTTTGCACAGAACATAACTTAATCATAGCTAACACTTGGTTCAAGAATCATAAAAGAAGGTTGTAGACATGGAAGAACCCTGGAGATACTGGAAGGTCTCAGATAGATTATATAATGGTAAGACAGACATTCAGGAACCAGGTTTTAAATTGTAAGATATTTCCAGGTGCAGATGTGGATTCTGACCACAATCTATTGTTTATGAACTGCAGATTAAAACTGAAGAAATTGCAAAAAGGTGGGAATTTGAGGAGATGGGACCAGCATAAACTGAAAGAACCAGAGGTTGTAAAGAACTTCAGGGAGAGCATTAGGGAACGATAGACAAGAATGGGGGAAAGAAATGCAGTATAAGAAGAATGAGTACCTTTAAGAGATGAAATAGTGAAGGTAGCAGAGGATCAAGTAGGTAAAAAGACGAGGGCTAATAGAAATCCTTGGGAAACAGAAGAGATATTGAATTTAATTGATGAAAGGAGATAATACAAAAATGTAGTGAATAAACCAAGCAAAAGAGAATACAAACGTCTGAAAAATGATATCGACAGGAAGTGCAAAACGGCTAAACAGGGATGGCTAGAGGACAAATGTAAGGATGTAGAGGCTTATCTCACTAGGGGTAAGATACATAGATACTGCCTACAGGAAAATTAAAGAGACCTTTGGAGAAAGGAGAATCACTTGCATGAATATCAAGAGCTCAGATGGAAACCAAGTTCTAAGCAAAGAAGGGAAAGCAGAAAGGTGGAAGGAGTATATAGAGGGCGATGTACTTGAGGACAATATTATGGAAATGGAAGAGGATGTAGATGAAGATGAAATGGGAGATATGACACTGCGTGAAGAGTTTGACAGAGCACTGAAAGACCTAAGTCGAAACAAGGCCCCCGGAGTAGACAACATTCCATTAGAACTACTGACAGCCTTGGGAGAGCCAGTCCTGACAAAACTCTCTACCATCTGGTGAGCAAGATTAATGAGACAGGCGAAATACCCTCAGACTTCAAGATGAATACAATAATTCCAATCCCAAAGAAAGCAGGTGTTGACACATGTGAAAATTACTGAACTATCAGTTTAATAAGTCATGGTTGCAAAATACTAACACAAATTCTTTACATGCGAATGGAAATCTGGTAGAAGCCGACCTTGATGAAGATCAGTTTGGATTCCGTAGAAATATTGGAACACGTGAGTCAATACTGACCCTACGATTTATCTTTGAAGAAAGATTAAGGGAAGGCAAACATACGCTTCTAGCATTTCTAGACTTAGGGAAAGCTTTTGACAATGTTAACTGGAATACTCCCTTTCAAATTCTGAAGTTGGCAGGGGTAAAATACAGGGAGCGAAAGGCTATTTACAATTTGTACAGAAACCAGATGGCAGTTATAAGAGTCGAGGGGCATGAAAGGGAAGCAGTGGTTAGGAAGGGAGTGAGACAGGGTTTTAGCCTATCCCCGATGTTATTCAATGTGTATATTGAGCAAGCAGTAAAGCAAACAAAAGCAAAATTCGGAGTAGGAATTAAAATCCACGGAGAAGAAATAAAAACTTTGAGGTTCGCCGATGACATTCTAATTTTGTCAGAGACAGCAAAGGACCTGGAAGAGCAGCTGAACGGAATGGACAGTGTCTTGAAAGGGAGATATAAGATGAACATCAACAAAAGCAAAACGAGGATAATGGAATGATGGAATGTAGTCGAATTAAATCGGGTGATGCTGCAGGAATTAGATTAGGAAGCGGGACGCTTAAAGTAGTAAATGAATTTTGCTATTTGGGGAGCAAAATGACTGATGCTGGTCGAGGTAGAGAGGACATAAATTTAGACTGGCAATAGCAAGGAAAGCGTTTCTGAAGAAGAGAAATTTGTTAACATCGAGTATAGATTTAAATGTCAGGAAGTCGTTTCTGAAAGTATTTGTATGGAGTGTAGCCATGTATGGAAGTGAAACGTGGACGGTAAATAATTCAGACAAGAAGAGAATAGAAGCTTTCGAAATCTGTTGCTACAAAATAATGCTGAAGATTAGATGGGTAGATCACATAACTAATGAGGAGGCATTCAAGATAATTGGGGAGAAGAGAAATTTGTGGCACAACTTGACTAAAAGAAGGGATCGGTTGGTAGGGCATATTCTGAGGCATCAAGGGATCACCAATTTAGTATTGGAGGGCAGTGTTGAGGGTAAATACCGTAGAGGGAGACCAAGAGATGAATACACTAAACAGATTCAGAAGGATGTAGGTAGCAGTAGGTACTTGAAGAAGCTTGCACAGGATAGAGTAGCATCGAGAGCTGCAAGAAACCAGTCTGTGGACTGAAGACCACAACAAGAACAACATTTCCAGACCTACAATAATGTTCAACGAGTGGGCGTTAGTGTGAGAGGCTGTGAAATACTATTGAGCATAGTAGCCTTACCCCACTTCTTTCCCCATGTAGGTTTTCGATGCATATCTTGAACACAGCTCCTCGTCCTCCCACACTCTCTGTGTCCATTTCTCCCTAATCCTCCATCTCTATCCATCAATCTCCTCCTCCCCACTCTCCCGTCATCTCCTCCTTCCCCTCTCTTTCTCCATTTCCTCCAACCCCTGTCTCTGACCATATCTCACTCTCCCTCCCTCTGACCATGCCCTCCTCTTCTCTCTCTTTCCAGTTCCCCCACCTCCTTTTCCACTTACCCACTAACCCTCTACACCTTCCACCTGCCTCGTGCTTCTCCCCCCTCTCCTCTCTCTACCCATATCCTCCTCTCACTTACTCTTTCCACCCCCTCTTTTAACCATCGGCACATGTGGCCCGTGAAATACAGTTCAACGAAGTAACGAATGCTACTACCACAACCATGCTTATCATGCTAGGCAAGCTACACATCAGGGGCTTCAAACTCATTCATGTGCCCTTGATTAACATTCTGCCATGCAAATCAGATCGATAAAACTGGCCAATACTGTTCCAGTACAACACACCTGTCATGTAGGGCAGCCTACATGTGAGGATTTGGAAATCTGTTTCCAGCCGCTGACATTTAAGCTGCTGTGCGGAGTAGGTTGATTTGGCAGGCTAATCCAGTTCCTATTCAACATGACCGTCATGCAGGGAAGACAGAGTCTGGAGGAAACACGTTTTTGCCTTCATCTCTGCTGCTATTGGAGAGGAGATTATATAGCCACAGTGCTGATACTGGTGAGGCCTGCTGTTTCTGTGCCAAATTTACTGAAATCGATCCAGAGGTTTGGAGGAGATTCTGGACACCTACACATGACTATAACAGATTAAAAACTTTTCAGATATATTGCGCTATCTGAGAAATATTGGGACATAATCACCATGATCGACGTAAGGTGTGCTGCCTTTTGCATTTTCCTGACACCACTGGTATCTCTCTCTGATGGTGTCCCACGCAAAGTACTTTATAGTCCTGTATCTTCCTCTTTTCATTTCATCTAGTGTTATTATTGCTCCCTCCCCTGTGTTGTTCTGTCTTTCCACTATACCCTCAATAGCTGTTGGTAGAACTTTTCTCCTTCACACAATGTTTTCGACCTTGTTTGCTCTCCTTTTCTGATCCAGGTTGTGAGAGTCCTTCGCTCTTTTACTACTTTTATTTTCTCAGTTTTTCTCCAGACTGACATCTCACATGCTGCAATATTTTCTGTGTTTTAGTGTCCAGCTTTCGTAGCTCTACAGAAAAAAGTTCTACACAAAGTGCTTCACGAACCTTTTAACTCCATATCCACTTTGCTGCATAAGAAGCTTTACTTCTTCTGGAAAGTTTTCTTTTCCATTGTAATTTGATCATATTTCTTTTTTCATTCTCTCAGTTATCAGTTAGCATGCTTCTCCTTTTAAAGAAATTAATTTCTTAAGGACAGGCTTCAGAAGTGGTCAACCTGTATTCAATCAACAAGTTTCCATGACATTCCATGTACTAATTTTTCATTCACTTCTTTTCTGCTGATTGCAACCAAGTTGAACAATTGCCATAGGAGCGGCGACTTGGTTGTCCAGCATTTCAAACCGGACTAAGTATTGTGCAATATTACCGTACAATTTTACTCTGTAGAATAAAAAACAAGTTCAATAATTTTGCACAATATAGTTGTACAGTAATATTGACTCTCTAGTAGTAACTTACAGAAGTGGATCCATTGTTAGTCTCTGGGGTGGAGCGGAGTGGGGTGGGGTGAGGAAAGTCATAGTTGTCAAAGATTTTAATTATAATAACAAAATGTTTAAATGTATGAAATTCTTTGGTTAGAGGAAAATACATAAAATATTTTAATATAATAATGATGATTCGTTTACGTTAGTCAGTAGTACAGTGCTCCAGGATAACTTCCAAGGAATGCAGTACAGTGAAATATAGCCTTGGGAAAGCCTAGTACGAAAATGTGAGCGCTAGGAAGACGGACACATTCAGGCGGATTTCTTTTCGGAATTTATGATTTTTCTTGGATTTATTGTGTTTAAAACCCTTAACTCTCATAACATGGTTATTAAAATATAACTTGGTATGTATACTTCTAACTCAACATTACATTTCAGAGTGGAAAATAATTTTACATACACTCAAGTCGACTGCATAAATGTGCCCTAGATTTCGGGCAGGTGTACCCACTTATAGGGGTGTATTTACGCGTACCAAAGACGATGAGTAAACAAAACACACTGTCAATCTTTTCAAAATGTTTCGTTGGCAGTAAAAAAATCACAGTCTTACTTACACCAATTGCCATTGTTAAAAACAGCAATTTTCCTGACAGAAATCAACTTTTTTGGTGAACTTCCACCAGTTAGCATAATATGGCATACGCAGACGTCTGAATGTTAATTAAAGGCCAGTACATCATCATGTCTGAGTTGCAGTTTACGCAAACATGAAATAATATGGTTCCTTTGGCACAACCGTCGCGAGACCACCTTTGACGTCTAAGGCACTGTACCCATTCTTGATTTCTTTTTGGTAGGCTGTATCGTTTCTAGCAGTAAATACAAAGGCAGTTTTCATCTTCATCCGAATGCTGCAGGTTTTGTGAGAGAGGAAGTAAAACTGGACACGTCATTCGCTGAGACGGGAACGCTTCCTATCAGAAGCTTTGGAGTAACTAGTTTGTATGAAGAGATTGAGAGGAAGAATGGGGTAAGGGATGTCAGACAACATAAAGGGAGGTGAAAATTTCGCGGACATGAAGAGGATGGCAAGAGACTGGTGAGCATGGAGAAATACCTAATGAAAACCTGACTTTGGGCACAGCACTAATGATCGCCTCAGATGTAGGCCTTTCCACATTTTTCCTTCTTCTTGCTTTTAGCAACTTTCATAGGATTGGGGAGAAGAGAAGTTTGTGGCACAACTTGACTAGAAGAAGGGATCGGTTGGTAGGACATGTTTTGAGGCATCAAGGGATAACAAATTTAGCATTGGAGGGCAGCGTGGAGGGTAAAAATCGTAGAGGGAGACCAAGAGATCAATAGACTAAGCAGATTCAGAAGGATGTAGGTTGCAGTAGGTACTGGGAGATGAAGAAGCTTGCACAGGATAGAGTAGCATGGAGAGCTGCATCAAACCAGTCTCAGGACTGAAGACCACAACAACAGCAACAAATAGCTTTCATAGCAATTTCTGCCTTGTATTTTTCTGCACCTTCGTTTATCTACATTACGTTTCCAACTGCTGTTGTCTTAAATTTTCCTTGGCTGGGATATCTGTTAGGATAGTAATGCAAAACAGTGCGTAAGCGTGTCCCATCGATGTGCCTGAATTTGTTTGGAAACTACAGGAAAAACCTTCAGTATTTTACATTACTCAAATGTACCTTGTAATGCAGAAAAATGTCCTTTAAACGATCACATATTTACCAGTTCTGAAAGGTATGCTTCATATGAGATTCGATATTTGAGTAATCAAATTTACTCACCATGCAAATAAACACAGATATGTTTTCGCGCTAAGACGTTCGCTCAGCTGGTGCCGTGAAGTTTATGCTAGCCCTCAGTAGACAGCACTGAACTACTCTTCCATTCTCTGCAGCCTCTAGCAAGAATGGTTCCCGAGCAAAGTGCTCTGTGTAAACTCGCACGGTCTCCCCGCATGGGTCAAGGAGTTAATTTCGGAATTATAATAACTACTAACTTCGACAACGGCACAATTTACAAAATTTAAATCAGAAATAAAGATTCACAGTTGTTAGTATTACTGTAAGCGCTGCCACTGTAAACACTTATCTGCACTATACAGCTATAAGAGCGAGCAAATGTGAAGAGACGCCATTGGTTTCAGCCTACATTTGGGAAGCCAGTTTCTCCGTTAGTCGAGAGTTATGCCTTTTCCTTCTTCCTTATTCAGCTTCGTGTGGTTTGCTGGTTGTAGCTGCGGATTCATGAACTGTGTCGGGTCCGTGTTAACTCATTCAGCGGAGGTGGTACAACTTGTATACCTTCATTCTTCCTTACTTAAACACATGGTGGTACAAAAACCTACCACTTAATTGGCAGGCCCTGACTCATTCAGAATTAATACACACTGAAGCGCCAAAGAAACTGATATAGGAATGCGTATTAAAAAAAAAACAGAGATATGTTAAACAGGCAGAATACTGTGCTGTGGTCGGCAACGCCTATACAAGACAACAAGTGTCTGTCGCAGTTGTTAGATCGGTTACTGCTGCTACAATGGCAGGTAATCAAGATTTAAGTGAGCTTGAACATGTTGTTATAGTCTGCGAACGAGCGATGGGACACAGCATCTGTGAGGTAGCGATCAAGTGGAGATTTTCCCGTACGACCATTTCGCGAGTGTACGTAAATATTAGGACTCAGGTAAAACATCAAATCTCCGACATCACTGCAGCCGGAAAAAGATCCTACAAGAACAGGACCAACGACGACTGGAGAATCGTTGAACGTGACAGAAGTGCAACCCTTATGATAATTTCTGCAGATTTCAATGGTGGGCCATCAACATGTGTCACTGTGTGAACCATTGAACGAAACACCATCGATATGGGCTTTCAGAACCGAACGCCCATTCGTGTACGCTTGATAACCGCACGACACAAAGCTTTGCGCCTTGCATGGGCCCATCAACACCGACCCTCGACTGCCGATGACTGGAAATATGTTGCCTGCTCGGACGAGTCTCGTTTCAAATTGTATCGAGCGTATGGACGTGTACGGGTATGGAGACTAACTCATAAATCCATGGACCCTGCATGTCAGCAGGTGACTTTTCAAGCTGGGGGAGGCTCTGTAATAGTATGGGGCGTGTACAGTTGGAGTGACATGGGACGCCAGATACGTCTAGATACGACTCTGACAGGTAATACGTACGTAAGCATCCTGTCTGGTCACATGCATCCGCCGGCCGTGGTGGCCGAGCGGTTCTAGGCACTACAGTCTGGAACCGTACTGATGCTACTGTCGCAGGTTTGAATCCTGGCTCGGGCATGGATGTGTGTGATGTCCTTAGGTTAGTTAGGTTTAAGTAGTTCTTTGTCTAGGGAACTGATGACCTCAGATATTTAAGTCCCACAGTGATCACAGCCATTTGAACCATTAAAAAAAATTTGTTTTGTGTTCATTGTTTTGAATAAAATTGAAACAAAAAATTCAAATCCGTGAATTCCTGCAAATCCAAATATTTGGTCAATATTCTACAGGAAAGCGTGGGAGAAGACCCCTAGACGTGAACCACGAGAAACGTAGAAGAAAAATTTTACCAGTTAGGTACCAATTATTTTGATCAGTCAACGTTTCTAAACTTCCGACCGTGTTTGCCCAGTGCGCTGTTCCAATGATGAAGTACACTACTGGCCATTAAAATTGCTGCACCGAGAAGAAATACAGTTGATAAACGGGTACTCATTGGACAAATATATAATACTAGAACTGACATGTGATTACATTTTCACGCAATTTGGGTGCATACATCCTGAGAATCAGTACCCAGAACAACCACCTCTGGCCGTAATAACGGACATGATACACCTGAACATTGAGTCAAACAGAGCTTGGATGGCGTGTACAGATACAGCTGCCCATGCAGCTTCAACACGATACCACAGTTCATTAAGAGTTTTGACTGGCGTATTGTGACGAGCCAGTTGCTCGGCCACCAGTGGCACTCCATACTATCACGCCGCGTGATACGCCACAATGGCGATGACGAATACACGCTTCCAGTGTGCGTTCACCGCTGTGTCGCCAAACCCGAATGCGACCATCATGATGCTGTAAACAGAACCTAAATTCATCCGAAAAAATGACGTTTTGCCATTCGTGCACCCAGCTTCGTCGTTGAGTACACCATCGCAGGCGCTCCTGTCTGTGATGCAGCGTCAAGGGTAACCGCAGCCATGGTCTCCGAGTTGATAGTCCATGCTGCTGCAAACGTCGTCGAACTGTTCGTGCTGTTGTCTTGCAAACGTCCCCGTCTGTTGACTCAGGGATCGAGGCGCGGCTGCACAATTCGTTACAGCCATGCGGGTAAGATGCCTGTCATCTCGACTGCTAGCGATACGAGGCCGTTGGGATCCAGCACGGCGTTTCGTATTACCTTCCTGAACCCACAGACTCCATATTCTGCTAACAGTCATTGGATATCGAGCAGCAATGTGGCGATACGATAAACCGCAATCGCGATAGGCTACAATCCGACCTTTATCAACGTCGAAAAACGTGATGGTACGCATTTCTCCTCCTTACACGAGGCATCACAACGTTTCACCGGGCAACGCCGGTCAACTGCTGTTTATGTATGAGAAATTGGTTGGAAACTTCGACTATAGATTCTAGGTATAGGGCTGGTGTGGCTCCTACATAAACCACGTGGTTGTTGGCAAAATGTGGCGGGATTTCAAATCAGCGGTCGGTCATCCTATGTTTGTATCGTATTTTACACACATTTCTCAATTGACTGCCAAACGCTTCCAACAAAAATTACTTTTTTATTTGCGAAAAATTATATCAGAACTACATTTGACCTAGATTTGTTCACAGGACCATTTATAAAATCTTACAAATACAGCGAACGCCTCTCTGGTGGGCAGCGGGACGAAATTACTATAAACTATCAATTAAAGTGAAATGTCGTTAAAATTCTTTTAAACAGTAAGAGTGGGCTCGTGTTTAAATATTGGATTCGCCGCGTTTTGAGCTCTAGTCACTTATAAAAGAAAATGGGATATGGGAATTATGTCAACTATAGGTGCCAAAATTGTCGACTTTAGGAGCAGGTCCATTTTAGAGTATCCATTTTAGGTGCACTTCAAAGGTTCAGTTCCTACTATTTTAAAAAAGTTTAAACTATCAGTTTAAAAAAATGATATTTTAATAATAATAATTTCGTGTGACGAGGGCCTCCTGTCGGGTAGACCCTCCGCCTGGTGCAAGTCTTTCGATTTGACGCCACTTCGGCGACTTGCGCGTCGATGGGGATGAAATGATAGTGATTAGGACAACACAACACCCAGTCCCTGGGCGGAGAAAATCTCCGACCCAGCCGGGAATCGAACCCTTTGGATTGACATTCGGTCGCGCTGACCACTGAGCTACCGGGGGCGGACGTATTTTAGATGAAAGGTGAGACTTTGAAGTTTCAGAAAATAATTTTGGAGCCTACATTTATTTAATAGACTAGTATTACAAGGTAGAAAAAAATTCTCTTCATGTGTCGATTATAGGTGCTCTCATCTTATTATAATCTCACTTGTATGTACAAAAAGGCGCGTATGTGCAGATGGCTTAAAGTTTTTCCGTTTCAGGGCGTGTATCCAAAGCTGCCTTCGGTTTTCGTCCTTAGGGAACCTATGAGAAGGAACGAGAAACAGTTATACTTACTTCTGTAACCGAATTATCACAGATACTTTCCCAAATGTAATACGAGTCTGACTTTACAGGCATCACTTTCAACACTTTAATTTACGTGATACTCTATTTCAAGTGTAAAAAACATATAAAAGTCACTTCAGCAGATTTCAATAAACGCATCTGCACTATCATAGAAACACATGTGAAATGTAATGCCATTCCCCCGACAAAACGCTGAGTACAGCCATAAGCGCAACACGAAACAACCATGTTTTGCCAACATTCATGTGACTTTAGCCCAGATATGTTGGAGCCACGAAAATGACTTCAGGGCCAGTCTATTACATTCATGGTCGAAGGTTGGAAACTTTCCTCAAGTCAGCACGTTGTAGGTGTCTCCACCGGCGCCAACTTTGAGTGAATGCTCTGAAAAGCTAATCATTTGCGTATACAGCATCTTCTTCGTGTCGGTTAAATTTCACGTTTGTAGCACGTCATCTTCGTGGTGTAGCAATTTTAATGGCTAGTAGTGTATTTTGTCGATATTCTAAAGGAAAGCGAGATAGAAGACCCCTAGACGTGAACCACTAGAAACGTATAAGAAACATTTTACCAGCTAAGTACCAATTATGTTGATGAATCAACGTTTCTGAACTTTCCACCGTGTTTGCTCAGTGCACTGTTCCAATGATGAAGTATATGAATCAGCAGAAGCAAAATTTAAATAATTAATTTGAATCAGTAATTATGGGATGGGAGTCAGACTGTCGAAGAGGTCTTGATTCACAGAGGAAGACTGCACTGTAGTTCCTTCTCTAGATTGTCGCACAGATGACAAAATGGTAGACATCGAAATAGACGACAGAGGGATAGAGAAACAATTAAAATCGCTCAAAAGAGCAAAGGCCGCTGGACCTGATGGGATACCAGTTCGATTTTACACAGAGTACGCGAAGGAACTTGTCCCCCCTTCTTGCAGCGGTGTACCGTAGGTCTCTAGAAGAGCGTAGCGTCCAAAGGATTGGAAAAGGGCACAGGTCATCCCCGTTTTCAAGAAGGGACGTCGAACAGATGTGCAGAACTATAGACCTATATCTCTAACGTCTTTCAGTTGTAGAATTTTGGAACACGTATTATGTTCGAGTATAATGACTTTTCTGGAGACTAGAAATTACTCCGTAGGAATCAGCATGGGTTTCAAAAAAGACGATCGTGTGAAACCCAGCTCGCGTTATTCGTCCACGAGACGCAGAAGGCCATAGACACGGGTTCCCAGGTAGATGCCGTGTTTCTTGACTTCCGCAAGGCGTTCGATACAGTTCCCCACAGTCGTTTAATGAACAAAGTAAGAGCATATGGACTATCAGACCAACTGTGTGATTGGATTAAAGAGTTCCTAGATGAGAGAACGCAGCATGTCATTCTCAACGGAGTGAAGTCTTCCGAAGTAAGAGTGATTTCAGGTGTGCCGCAGGGGAGTGTTGTAGGACCGATGCTATTCACAATATACATAAATGACCTTGTGGATGGCATCGGAAGTTCACTGAAGCTTTTTGTGGATGATGCTGTCGTATATCGAGAGGCTGTACAATGGAAAATTGAAGTGAAATGCAGGAGGATCTGCAGCGAATTGACGCATGGTGCAGGGAATGGCAATTGAATCTCAATGTAGACAAGTGTAATGTGCTGCGAACACATAGAAAGATAGATCCCTTATCATTTAGCTACAATATAGCAGGTCAGCAACTGGAAGCAGTTAATTCCATAAATTATCTGGGAGTACGCATTAGGAGTGATTTAAAATGGAATGATCATATAAAGTTGATCGTCGGTAAAGCAGATGCCAGACTGAGATTCATTGGAAGAATCCTAAGGAAATGCAATCCGAAAACAAAGGAAGTTGGTTACAGTACGCTTGTTCGCCCACTGTTTGAATACTGCTCAGCAGTGTGGGATCCGTACCAGATAGGGTTGATAGAAGAGATAGAGAAGATCCAACGGAGAGCAGCGCGCTTCGTTTCAGGATCATTTAGTAATCGCGAAAGCGTTACGGAGATGATAGATAAACTCCAGTGGAAGACTCTGCAGGAGAGACGCTCCGTAGCTCGGTACGGGCTTTTGCTAAAGTTTCGAGAACATACCTTCACCGAGGAGGCAAGCAGTATATTGCTCCCTCCTACGTATATCTCGCGAAGAGACCATGAGGATAAAATCAGAGAGATCAGAGCCCACACAGAGGCATACCGACAATCCTTCTTTCCACGAACAATACGAGACTGGAATAGAAGGGAGAACCGATAGGTACTCAAGGTACCCTCCGCCACACACCATCAGGTGGCTTGCGGAGTATGGATGTAGATGTAGATGTAGATGTAGATCCTACTGATGCTGTGCGCCAGTTGACATCCCTGCTCGCCATTCCGTGTTGACAGGTGGAGTCGAGAAAAATGGCTCTGAGCACTATGGGACTTAACATCTTAGGTCATCAGTCCCCTAGAACTTAGAACTACTTAAACCTAACTAACCTAAGGACATCACACACATCCATGCCCGAGGCAGGATTCGAACCTGCGACCGTAGCAGCCCCGCGGTTCCGGACTGCAGCGCTAGAACCGCACGGCCACCGCGGGCGGCAGGAGTCGAGAAGCGACCCGAGGGTGCCGTAGGCGGAGAACGCCCCTGCGGCTGGCCGCGACTCTACAACAATGGGCGCGCGTCGTGCTGGCACGGTGCGTCCGCGCCGCTGGCAGCTCCCCACCTCCGGCTGGCAGGGCCCGCGCAGCACAAGACGCGGCCGGCCGGCAGGGAGGCGGGGATCAGTCCGGCTCGCGGCGCCGTCCCGACAACCCGCCTCGCTGTAGCGCCGCGCCGCGCCGCGCCGCGTCTTGTGCTGTGTGTGTGTGCTCCGTGCCGCGGTCAGCTGAGCTGAGGTGTCGTCGAGTGCGCGCGACGCGGCCAGCCATGCGCCATGCTGGGCAGCGGACGTCCTCCCGTCGCCGCCGCGTCCGCCAGCATCCACTCCCTGGTGCTGCTCGCCGTCGTGTTGGCCGCGCAGCCCGCCACCACAGGTACGTCGCAGGCGCCGCGCCGCTGCAACAGGTGACGCGGGGGCGAACAGCTGGGGTCGCCCGCGCAGGCATCCGACACTCGTCTCCGGTAGCTGGCATACGTAGAACCCTTATGGGCGATTCACACTCGACATTCAGGCCCTTACGCTATAGGTCAGTGGTTCCCAGCCTGGGGGTAATTGCTCCCTGAGGGGCAAGATAAACAATGTTTCTGCCAGCAAGGTCGCAGTTCGTAGTATTTGACGGCAAATCATCGAGTAAAACTGAAGTGATATCAGGTGTTCCCCAGGGAAGCGTCCTGGGACCTCTGCTGTTCCTGATCTATATAAATGACCTGGGTGACAATCTGAGCAGTTCTCTTAGGTTGTTCGCAGATGATGCTGTAATTTACCGTCTATTAAGGTCATCCGAAGACTAGTATCAGTTGCAAAGCGATTTAGAAAAGATTGCTGTATGGTGTGGCAGGTAGCTAAATAACGAAAAGTGTAAGGTGATCCACATGAGTTCCAAAAGAAATCCGTTGGAAATCGATTACTCGATAAATAGTACAATTCTCAAGGCTGTCAATTCAACTAAGTACCTGGTTCTTAAAATTACGAACAACTTCAGTTGGAAAGACCACATAGATAATATTGTGGGGAAGGCGAGCCAAAGGTTGCGTTTCATTGGCAGAACACTTAGAAGATGCAACAAGTCCACTAAAGAGACACTTACACTACACTCGTTCGTCCTCTGTTAGAATATTACTGCGCTGTGTGGGATCCTTACCAGGTGGGATTGACGGTGGACATCGAAAGGGTGCAAAAAAGGGCAGCTCGTTTTGTATTATCACGTAATAGGGGAGAGAGTGTGGCAGATATGATGCGCGAGTTGGGATGGAAATCATTAAGGCCAAGACGTTTTTCGTCGCGCCGAGATCTATTTACGAAATTTCAGTCGCCAACTTTCTCTTCCGAATGCGAAAATATTTTGTTGAGCCCAACCTACATAGGTAGGAATTATCGTCAAAATAAAATAAGAGAAATCAGAGCTCGAACAGAAAGGTTTAGGTGTTCGTTTTCCCCGCACGCTGTTCAAATGGTTCAAATGGCTCTCAGAACTATGGGACTTAACATCTATGGTCATCAGTCCCCTAGAACTTAGAACTACTTAAACCTAACTAACCTAAGGACATCACACACATCCATGCCCGAGGCAGGATTCGAACCTGCGACCGTAGCGGTCGCGCGGTTCCAGATTGTAGCGCCTAGAACCGGCCGGCATGGCTACACTCCATACAAATACTTTCAGAAACGACTTCCTGACACTTAAATCAATACTCAATGTTAACAAATTTCTCTTCCTAAGAAACGCTTTCCTTGCCATTGCCGGTCTACAATTTATATCCTCTCTACTTCGACCATCATCAGTTATTTTGCTCCCCAAATAGCAAAACTCCTTTACTACTTTAAGTGTCTCATTTCCTAATCTAATTCCCTCAGCATCACCCGACTTAATTCGACTACATTCCATTATCCTCGTTTTGCTTTTGTTGATGTTCATCTTATCTCCTCCTTTCAAGACACTGTCCATTCCGTTCAACTGCTCTTCCAAGTCGTTTGCTGTCTCTGACAATGTCGTCAACGTTTTTATTTTTTCTCCATGGATTTTACTACCTACTCCTAATTTTTCTTTTGTTTCCTTCACTGCTTGCTCAATATACAGATTGAATAACATCGGGGATAGGCTACAACCCCGTCTCACTCATTTCCCAACCACTACTTCCCTTTCATGCCCCTCGATTCTTATAACTGCCATCTGGTTTCTGTAAAAATTGTAAATAGCCTTTCGCTCCCTGTATTTTACCCCTGCCACCTTCAGAATTTGAAAGAGAGTATTCCATTCAATATTGTCAAAAGCTTTCTCTAAGTCTACAAATGCTATGTTTGCCTTTCGTTAATCTTTCTTCTAAGATAAGTCGTAGGGTCAGTATTGCCTCACGTTAACACTTCTACGGAATCCAAACTGATCTTCCCCGAGGTCGGCTTCTACCAGTTTTTCCAATCGTCTGTAAAGAATTCGCGTTAGTATTTTGCAGCTGTGACTTATTAAGCTGATAGTTCGGTAATTTTCACATCTGTCAACAGTTGCTTTCTTTGGGATTGTATAAAGTAATCCGTACATAATACAGTTTGACTCGAAATAATGGGAAATTTTGAAACGTGTTACGGCAAAAATGCCAGTTAGGTGGCGCCTAGGAATCTACATCTATATTTATACTCCGCAAGCCACCCAATGGTGTGTGCCGGAGGGCACTTTACGTGCCACTGTCATTACCTCTCTTTCCTGTTCGAGTCGCGTATGGTTCGCGGGAAGAATGACTGCCGGAAAGCCTCCGTGCGCGCTCGAATCTCTCTAATTTTACATTCGTGATCTCCTCGGGAGGTATAAGTGGGGGGAAGCAATATATTCGATACATCATCCAGAAACGCACCCTCTAGAAATCTGGGCAGCAAGCTACACCGCGATGCAGAGTCTGCCACTTGAATTTGCTAAACATCTCCGTAACACTATCACGCTTACCAAATAACCCCGTGACGAAACGCGCCGCTCTTCTTTGGATCTTATCTCCTCTGTCAACCCGACCTGGTACGGATCTCACATTGATGAACAATACTCAAGTACAGGTCGAACGAGTGTTTTGTAAGCCACCTCCTTTGTTGATGGACTACATTTACTACGGACTCTCCCAATGAATCTCAATCTGGCACACGCCTTACCAACAATTAATTTTATATGATCATTCCACTTCAAATCGTTCCGTACGCATACTCCCAGATATTTTACAGAAGTAACTGCTATCAGTGTTTGTTCCGCTATAATCATACAATAAAGGATCCTTCTTTCTATGTATTCTCAATACATTACATTTTTCTATGTTAAGGGTCAGTTGCCACTCCCTGAACCAAGTGCCTATCCGCTGCAGATCTTCCTGCATTTCGCTGCTCGTACTGTCTTGCCATTTAGTAAGCAGTAAACATAGAGCTATGAAATGGTGTGAAGCGTGCCTTTGCGGTAAAAGCCTATTACAAGAACAGAAGTGTGAGGCCGCGCGCCGAGCACGTCCTGTCTTGCCCTTTAGCAAGCAGTAAACATGGAGCTATGAAATGGTGTGAAGCGTGCCTTTGCGGAAAAAGCCTATTACAAGAACAGAAGCGTGAGGCAGGGCGGCGAAAACGTCGGACGGTATGGTCGTTTTCCTTCAGAGCACAAAAACATCTGGGTCCGCAATTTTGAAGGAACGGATTCTGCATTCAAGACCCAATCTGCAGGGAGGCCCGAACCACTCGTACGGGAGACAATATCGAGGTTATGCGAACCGGTTTCGTAAGAAGCCAACAGGCTGTGTTCGGCGTCACGCAAAGTCTGTACAGTTGCATCGTCAGGCTGTTGAACGAATTCTGGAAGTGCATTTGGAGTACCATCCGTACAAACTGCATATAGTTCAGCAGCTTGAATATCAGGAACAGCTAATGCGTAGACAGTATGTTGAAACCATGGTAGCAAAAGTGCACGACGATAATAATTTCAGTAACAACCTGTAGATATCGGACGAAGCTCATTTCCACCTTAGTGGCATTGTCAATAGAGACAAATTTCATTATTGGTCTCAGAGAAATCATATGAGCTACGCGAGCGTCTATTACACGGCAGCAATGTTACTGTATGGTACGCCAATTCATGGTCTTGTGGGCCTTACTTTTCCGCAGACGACGATGTGTTAGCAACCAGTGTAACGTCTATTCGTTATGTTGCCATGCTGGTAACATTTTCCTGCCAATAGTTGGTTTCAACATGACGGAACAACGATAAAATATGGCAGCGGTGTCGGTGGGAGCTGTGCTACGATTGTTTCGTAACCGTGTTATTTCAAGGTGCGGTGGCATTGCATGTGCCCCAAAATTGCCTGACCTGACAGCGTGTGATTTTTTCCTGTGCGGCCACCATAATCGAATGTTTCGATAAGTTTACCTTCGAATTGTTGCCTAATAACTATACTGCGTCACACCTAATTTAATTCCACAAGCAGAAGTGACTGATTTAAACATCTGAATCGAAACTGTCCTTGAACGCAAACAGTAGTTTCCTGCACACGAGCTCCTATTCAAAATATTACGTGCTCATCTAGCTCCGCAAGTCCTAGAAGTTTGTTAAGTGGTATCGGTAAATCAAAAAACCTATATAATTTCCTGAGAGATAGAAATTTGTGTTTCGGTCACAAAACAAAGTTATTGCTTAAAGATCGTTACTGTTATCATCATTTTGTACGACTGTTGTAGTTGTTGTTGTTGTAGTAATAGTCATCGTTGTCGTCGTTGTTGTGGCCTTCAGTCAGAAAACTGGTTTGATGCTATTCTATGCCGGCCGGCGTGGCCGAGCGGTTTGCTATTCTATCCTGCAGAAGCCTCTTCATCTCCGAATAATTACTTTTTACGATTTTTACGCCACACATTTCCCTCAAATACTAAACTGCGGATCCCTCCATGTGTCACAATGTAACCGATCCCTTATTCTTGTAAGATCGCGACACAAATTTCTTTTCTCCGCAGTTCTGTTCTGTATCTCCACATTAGTTACGTGATCTATCCATCTAATGTTCAGCATTGTTCTGTAGCACCACATTTCAAAAGCTTCTATTTTCGTCTTGTCTAAACTGCATATCGTCCCTGTTTCTCTTACATTCATGGCTACACTCCATACAAAATCTTTCATAAAATACTCCTTGACACTTAAATCAATATTCGATGTTACCAAATTCCTCATTTTTAGAAGAGCTTTTCTTACCATTGTCAGTCTACATTTTATATACTCTCGACCATCGTCAGCTATTTTGCTGCCCAAATAGCACAACTCATCTACTACTTTTATAGTCTCGTTTCCTAACCTAATTCCCTCAGCGTGACCTAATTTAATTAGACTACATTCCACTGTCATTCATTTGCTTTTGTTGATGGTCATCTTATATCGTCCTGTCAAGACACTGTCCATTCAGTTCAACTGCTCCTCTAAGTCCTTTGCTGGCTGTGACAGTTAAACGTCATTGGAAAAACTCAAAGTTTTTATTTCTTCTACCTGCACTTTAATTCCTGCTCCAAGGCTATATTGATTTCGTAAATTATCAATAACTACATGTTTTTCAAATACTAACAGTAATGCGTGACACAGTGTAATGGAGGGCACAATTCGTGAAACGAATATACGAAAAACACCTTTCTCGCATGGTCCACCCACTAGACATACACACTTCGTACTTTGTACCATGTGTCTATGACAGTAAAACTGAGACATATACATCACACATACTATAAAAATGTTAATGCCGTGTGGCTAGGGCCTCTCTCCGTGTAGACCGTTCGCCTGATGAAAGTCTTTCTAGTTGACGCCACCTCGGCGACTTGCCTGTCGAGGGGGATGGAATGATGATGATAAGGGCATCACAACACTCAGTCCCTGAGCCGAGAAGACCTCCGATCCAGACGGGAATCAAACCCGGGCCGTTGCGTATGACATTCTGTCGCACTGACCACTCAGTTATCAGGGGCGGGCATCGAATATGCTATAATATCTCATGAAAATACCTTCTCCGAGTTGTAAATAGTTCCCAGAATAGTTCAGAGACGTTATGTACTCATCTCCCTCTACACGACCTAGAAGTTTGTTACGTTGTAACGCTAATTTCCGAAAACCTATATAATTTTCTGAGCAGTAAAAATGGGTTAAATTGTGCTTCGGTTCTGAATTACAATGTAAAGTTCCTTTTGACATGCATGCATTCACGTCAAAAGGAACTTTGCATCATAGTTCAGAATAACACAAGCATTGCAATATCGTGTTTATCAGCCGACTATGAAATAAAACGTCTCACCCGTAGCTGATGTACGACATAAGGAAGTTTGGGTCTTGCCATGACTCGAACACTGGTAGGCAAATGATCAGCCGGCACGGTTGCACAGTGAGCTCGGTCAAAGCTGAGTAAAGGAATCAACGATCAAGTTGAACGGAGGTCACGTGACGTCTGCCCAGACCAAACGCAACGAACAGTACCGAAAAACATGGGGAAAAAGATCCCACTAACTTTCCGTTTTCGGAGGGGAGTGTACTAGCTGACATCTGATTGCAGTCGGGGGTAACGATCCGAGAAAGATTGGGAATCACTGCCATATATGATACAGACCGCGCAAGCCGACATTGTTTCGAAACGAACATGTCCATCAGCTGACTAGTGGCAGCAACGTGTTACAGGCCACTTCTGATATACTGTTCATTTTATTTTAACTGTAGCATTTGCAATAAATCTGTCTTCATTGCAACGATGAAATCCTGTGCAGCGTGTGACAGCACCGAAATATATGTGAAAGGAAGGAATGTTTCCTTCCACAGATAAAACTGTTTTAAAACCAAAAAAAGAAATGCGAGCACATGTTTCGAGAGTATGTCAGTGAAATTACAGGTCAAAACTAAGTGATATCGGTACCAAGCAGATGCGTGGTCTTCTATTTGAGAGTACTTATTTGTGTCTAAATATTACAATCTGAACGATATGGTTTATTATGTATCTACCTCTTGAAAATTCATAGGTCTTCATGTGTGCAATGTGAGATAAAGATTCTGAGACGACAACTTGATGATATCTAGCACACAGGAAGAGTTTCCCGTATAATCAACGTTTTATAAGACATTATGCTTCTTATCTTGATATTGTTTAGATATTTGTACTGGATTAAGCACAAGTGATAAAAAACAACACTTATATTGTGTAACAGCCGGACATTACGGGTAGATGTAAATTCTTATAAAAGCATAACATAATATTTCACACGAATTTCTCAGAAATCGTCAGAAAACTAAAACCTTATAGCCAACATATTGCGTTTCCTAATCCTTTTGTCGTGTCGCGGCGAGGGCTCTCGCCGGGTAGACCAGTCTTCTGGTACAAGTCTTTTTAGTTGAAGCCACTTCGGCTACTTGCGTGTCGATGAGGATGTATGATGAGTGGGACGACATAACACAGTGTCCCCAAGCGAAGAAAATCTCCAATCCAGCCGGAAATCGAAGCCGAGCCCCTCTCACTGCATTCTACCGCACTGACCCTTCAGTGATGGAGGCGGACTACTCGTGTCTAGGCGTATACTAAATGACTCAAAATGCAAGGAATACAGGAATTCGCTGAAGAAATCTAAGCCTGTCACTATAGAGATACATCGAAAGGAAATCCAATGCAAAAAGGTAAAAAATTCAACTTAATATCGACTTTACTCACCTAAAGTTAATATGTTCCTTGCGATGTCAGCACAAAAATTGTACGGTCCACTTTTCTGCATTCAGCAAGGTCTTTCAAAAGAAATGTAACTTGACGTGCTTCAGCAATGGATAATGCCACAGCTAGTTTAGGGTTACAACTTTCAGCAAGGTGGAGCACTCCCACATTTGGGCATGGAGTTCCGCAAATTTTTAAATCAGCATCTTTCAAACAGTTGCATCGTACGCATTGGACATGACGACTGTGTGTTCTGTTCTTTGCCTACTAGACCTTCTGATTTCTTCTCACGAGGCTTAAGCGAAACACTGGCTCAACTTCAACCTACGATACCGCCCGTCAACTTTGAGCTATCACGTAGTATTGTAGTGGATGACGTCATTCGTTCACGAAGTCACACGCGTTTCACTCAGATACTCAAATTTATCTTCAGTTCTCCTTGTAAGGAGCAAAAAAATGTGAATATAATTCACATGGAATAGGAATTTCTTAAGAATACGTTTTCCTTTCGAATATTACGAGGGCAGTTCAATAAGTAATGCAACACATTTTTTTTCTGAAACAGGGGTTGTTTTATTCAGCATTGAAATACACCAGGTTATTCCCCAATCTTTTAGCTACACAACACTATTTTTCAACGTAATCTCCATTCAATGCTACGGCCTTACGGCACCTTGAAATGAGGGCCTGTATGCCTGCACAGTACCATTCCACTGGTCGATGTCGGAGCCAACGTCGTACTGCATCAATAACTTCTTCATCATCCGCGTAGTGCCTCCCACGGATTGCGTCCTTCATTGGGCCAAACATATGGAAATCCGACGGTGCGAGATCGGGGCTGTAGGGTGCATGAGGAAGAACAGTCCACTGAAGTTTTGTGAGCTCCTCTCGGGTGCGAAGACTTGTGTGAGGTCTTGCGTTGTCATGAAGAAGGAGAAGTTCGTTCAGATTTTTGTGCCTACGAACACGCTGAAGTCGTTTCTTCAATTTCTGAAGAGTAGCACAATACACTTCAGTGTTGATCGTTTGACCATGGGGAAGGACATCGAACAGAATAACCCCTTCAGCGTCCCAGAAGACTGTAACCGTGGCTTTACCGGCTGAGGGTATGGCTTTAAACTTTTTCTTGGTAGGGGAGTGGGTGTGGCGCCACTCCATTGATTGCCGTTTTGTTTCAGGTTCGAAGTGATGAACCCATGTTTCATCGCCTGTAACAATCTTTGACAAGAAATTGTCACCCTCAGCCACATGACGAGCAAGCAATTCCGCACAGATGGTTCTCCTTTGCTCTTTATGGTGTTCGGTTAGACAACGAGGGACCCAGCGGGAACAAACCTTTGAATATCCCAACTGGTGAACAATTGTCACAGCACTACCAACAGAGATGTCAAGTTGAGCACTGAGTTGTTTGATGGTGATCCGTCGATCATCTCGAACGAGTGTGTTCGCACGCTCCGCCATTGCAGGAGTCACAGCTGTGCACGGCCGGCCCGCACGCGGGAGATCAGACAGTCTTGCTTGACCTTGCGGCGATGATGACACACGCTTTGCCCAACGACTCACCGTGCTTTTGTCCACTGCCAGATCACCGTAGACATTCTGCAAGCGCCTATGAATATCTGAGATACCCTGGTTTTCCGCCAAAAGAAACTCGATCACTGCCCGTTGCTTGCAACGCACATCCGTTACAGACGCCATTTTAACAGCTCCGTACAGCGCTGCCACCTGTCGGAAGTCAATGAAACTATACGAGACGAAGCGGGAATGTTTGAAAATATTCCACAAGAAATTTCCGGTTTTTTCAACAAAAATTGGCCGAGAAAAAAAATGTGTTGCATTACTTATTGAACTGCCCTCGTAATTTTTGCCTGAGCAAGACTTTGTGTCCGGACCCGCGCGACTGCTACGGTCGTAGGTTCGAATCCTGCCTCGAGCATGGATGTGTGTGACGTCCTTAGTTTAGTTAGGTTTAAGTATTTCTAAGTTCTAGGGAACTTATGACCTCAGATGTTACGTCCCATTGCACTCAAAACGATTTCTGAAGGTTGTGTGTTACAGTGATGTTAAAATATTAAGCCTACGTATTTTTTCGATAACGCGTTTCGTTGATAAACGCGAAATTTGGCTACGGCTACTGATATCGCATTTTTGCCTTTTTGTATTACCATTAGTTTTTGGTTTTTTATATTTGTGTGTGTTTTAAATTTAGCTGCAAAGGTCAAGTGATGTTTTCGATAACATTTATAGTTGGTTCGTGCTAATTTCGCGCTTGCTAATCAACTATTGTAGAGTATCGTGCTTCTGTGGTTGTTTCGATTACAATATTTTGCTACGATCGTGATTTTCTAATTGTTGTTTTAGATTTTCTTGTTCTCACTCAAAATCTCCAGTTTCCCGCGGATATCCAATGTACGCTTCTGTATTACGTGTTTATGGGATCGCTTAAAGTCATTTGCCCCCATTTTGAAATGATGTTTGTATTACAGATTTTGGGGTTGTTATTATGACGTCATTGGTCAAAGTCAGGTGATGATATCCGAGGCTCTGGTTTATCCGAAAGACATTGTGTATGTGTCTCCTTTATCAGATATCATTCCGTAACGCAAAATGTTAATTTCCAATACGCTTGAGTCCGTGGCTCTACATATGTTTCAGTCTCTATGTCGTGAAATGGATTATCGCTTGGCTCTTGTCCAAGAGGTTTTTACAGAACAATTAATTTCTTTACAATTATCATACCTTTAAGACCATCTCTAACATCAATAAATGGACCACACTATTCAAAGCTCAATTACAGCTACTTAAATATTTCAATACAAATGACTAATGGACTAGCTATTACTTCAACTGTTAGTTACAATTTTAATGAAACATTGTTATTTTGACGTACTTAGCCCTGGCAGACTGATCCTGTCAGATTACCTTCACTAGCGACGAGGTTTCGGGGCGCTACTAACAGCCATAATCCACTGTCATAAGTTCGGCGGTAGTAGCCGGCCGCGTCCTCTTCCGCAGAAACCTGACACAGCTCTTACAAAACACCTATAAAGTATGTACAAAATTATGATTTTGACTCCATTGACTGTAATTCTTTGCAAAGTATGGCTACGCATCAACGTCACTTCAGATGGTTTCTGCATCTACACCATACGCTGCAAGCCACTTAACGCTGTGTGGCGTAGGGTATTTGAGGTACCATTAACAGATCCGCCTTCGCTGTTCCATTAGCGGATAGCGCGTGGCAAGAACCATTGTCGGTAAGCCTCTGTACTGCCTCTAATTTCTCGAATTTTACTGTCGTTGTCATTTTGCGAAAATATTTGTGGTATGTGTAAGGAAGTAACATGTTCTCCAACATTTCGCGGGAAGTGCTGTCTCGAAATTTAGATGGTAAATGTCTCCGTGATGCACAATGCCTCTCTTGTAGCGCCTGCCACGGGAGTTTGTTGAGAATCTCTGTAACACTCTCTCACCGACCTAGCGATGCCCAGAAGAAACGCGCCTCTCTTCGTTGGATCATTTCCGTCCCTTCTATCAGATCCCGGTAAGGATTCGAATTTGATGAACAGTACACAAGAATCGGTCGAACAAGCGCCCTGTAAGCCACTTCCTTCGAGGATGAGTTACATTTCCTTAAGATAACTTAAGGTCGCTCTGAACAGTTATTCGTAAATATTTTACGGTAGAGACTTTTTCCAGTAATTTTTCATCAATAGTGTAGTTGTACGGTAGTAAGGCCGGCCGTTGTGGCGGAGCGGTTCTAGGCGCTTCAGTCAGGAACTGCTTCGGGCATGGATGTGTGGGATGTCCTTAGGTTAGTTAGGTTTAAATAGTTCTAAGTTGGAGGGAACTGATGACCTCAGATGTTAAGTCCCATAGTGCTCAGAGCCATTTGAACCATCTGAACGGTAGTGGATTTCTTTTCCTGTGTTTTCCCAATGTGTAACGTTTGCTTAATTTCAGGGTCAACTGCCCGAGCACGCACCATTTATCAATCTTCTCCAGGTCGTTCTGAAAATCGATACTGTCCTCTGGTATTGTTACTTTGTTATAGACAACAATATCAGCTGTGAACTGCCTCTAGGAACTTCCGTCGATTTCTACTTGATATATGAAGTTTAAACGGTAAAGGTCCTATCACGAATCCTTTGGGCACTCAGGATATCACCTTTATATCTGTCAGCTTCGTACCGTTATAAGCAACGTGTTGTGTTCCGTCTGTTATGATTCTTGAATCCAGCCATAAATGTGGTCCGATACTCGGTAAACTCGCAGTCAAGGAGTACGGCATCAACCCTGAGAGCCGTGTTCTTCAGCGGTAAGGATCTCGGGGAGAAACAGAGGGAGCTGAGTTTCGCAAAATACCTGCTTACGGAATCCACGTTGATTTTTATACAGGAGATTTTCGTTCTGCAAAAAGTCGTGATTATTGAACATACAACATGGTCCATAATTTTGTAACAGATTGATGTCAGCAATGCAGGCCTGTAATTATATGCATCTGTCCTACGATCATCCTTGAAAACGGGAACGAGCTACTCTTTTTTCCAATCGCTAGGCACCCTTCATTGCTCCAGCGATCTACGATAAACTGCTGCGGGAAGTGGAGGAAGCCCTTTCGCATAATCCATGTAGAATCATATAAATATCTCATTTGGTGCTGATGCCTTTTCACTACTAAGCGATTGTGGTTGCTTTTCTCTTCCACTGTCGGTTATCTCAGTATCTGCCATTTCAACGTTCGTACGATCATTGAAAGGAGGGACTGTGTTGTGAGTTTTATCGATGAAACAATTGCGTAAGACCGAATTTCTTTACTTTCGGTGCCAATATCGTCACTGCGTGAATCAATAGATGATTTTGAAACGCTTGGTGATTTTACGTAAGATCAAAACCTCTCACGGTTTTTACTCAGATCGGTTGACAAAAATTTTACACCCAATGTCATCGCACGCTTCTCTTATTGCTCTCCTTACGCTCGTTTCACCCGGGGTTGCAGTTGGAAGTCTTCCTCTGACGTCAAAGGTGATATTTTCGTTTGAGTAACAAAGAAGAACTTGCGGAATGTTTGTTTGTTATCAGAAACCAGCACAAATATAAACGTACCTCTGACTCCAGTGGAACCGCCATCGGTGTGCCACCACACCACTCTTCGAAAACGAAAATACAGGGTCACCTGAAATGACACGCAACAGTAAATGTCGAGTTTCTCCCAAACTGTGCTATTAGCTGCCTACTGTCAGCTGCGACAGCTTCTTCTCTAATGGTGACTTGTGAAGCCGTCGTTATGGCATCACCGAAACTACTGTACAGGGTGATTCAAAAAGAATACCACAACTTTAAAAATGTGTATTTAATGAAAGAAACATAATATAACCTTCTGTTATACATCATTACAAAGAGTATTTAAAAAGGTTTTCTTTCACTCAAAAACAAGTTCAGAGATGTTCAATATGGCCCCCTCCAGAGACACGAGCAATATCAACCCGCCGGCCGCGGTGGTCTCGCGGTTCTAGGCGCGCAGTCCGGAACCGTGCGACTGCTACGGTCGCAGGTTCGAATCCTGCCTCGGGCATGGGTGTGTGTGATGTCCTTAGGTTAGTTAGGTTTAAGTAGTTCTAAGTTCTAGGGGACTAATGACCACAGCAGTTGAGTCCCATAGTGCTCAGAGCCAATATCAACCCGATACTCCAACTCGTTCCACACTCTCTTTAGTATATCAGGCGTAACAGTTTGGATAGCTGCTGTTATTTCTCGTTTCAAATCATCAATGGTGGCTGGGAGAGGTGGCCGAAACACCATATCCTTAACATACCCCCATAAGAAAAAATCGCAGGGGGTAAGATCAGGGCTTCTTGGAGGCCAGTGATGAAGTGCTCTGTCACGGGCTGCCTGGCGGCCGATCCATCGCCTCGGGTAGTTGACGTTCAGGTAATTACGGACAGATAAGTGTCAATGTGGTGGCGCTCCATCCTGCTGAAATATGAATTGTTGTGCTTCTTGTTCGAGCTGAGGGAACAGCCAATTCTCTAACATCTCCAGATACTGTAGTCCAGTTACAGTAGCACTTTCGAAGAAAAACGGACCAAAAACTTTATTGGCTGAAATGGCACAGAAAACGTTCACCTTAGGCGAGTCACGTTCATACTGAGTTGTTTCCCGCGGATTCACTTCTGCCGTACTCAATAACACAAAAAGCTTTCTGTTGAGCGGTCGCCATCTTAGCATCAACTGACGCTGACGCCTAGTCAACAGCGCCTCAAGCGAACAAATGTACACCTAAATGAAACTTTATAGCTCCCTTAATTCGCCGACAGATAGTGCTTAGCTCTGCCTTTTGTTGTTGCAGAGTTTTAAATTCCTAAAGTTGTGGTATTCTTTTTGAATCACCCTGTATATGTCGGAATTACAAATCGAAGTCGGTTTCGAAAAAGACGTACGTATAGTGACAGTATGTTTGCAATAAAATTACTGATAAACAAGAGAATTTAATTTTGAAACCCATATTATTTTTGTAGAATTGACAATGCTTTCGATCAAGTTGTTCGAAATAAGCTATGGACAGTAAAGAATGGCGCAGGCTACACATTACGTAATGGCGGTCAAAAAGTTATATCGTGAAATAAAAATAGTAATAAATGCTGGAAGGAAGAGGTCAAATGGGATAGTATTCAATCAAGGTGTTAGGCGGGGGAGTTCTCTTTCACTAGTTCTTTTTAACAATTATATTGAGAATGTCCTTATAAAATTAGAAATCAAAGTAATAATAAAAGAAAGTGCAGATGACTTCCACTTAACACTACACCATCTAAACCAAACATGTACAGAAAACTATCTTAAAAATTTCATTACATAACACGAAGGCTATGCACTTAGAAGGTAAATACCCAAAACAGTCGAAAACGGCAATTAACAACAAAATAATTGAACAAATGTCACATTTTAAATATTTGGACTGCAACAGGAGGTACGTGGCGTATTCCAAAAGTTAGGTCCGATCGGTCGCGAAATGGAAGTCACAGTGAAAATCCGATAAAGCTTTGCAAAGCTGTGTCGGACATTGTCTCTAGTACGCCTGTTGATGGCGTTACTTCTGTCTTTTCAATTCTGAGCGCGTAGTGAGCATCTAAAGATGCCTAGAAAACAGTGTCTCCCACCAAGTATGAGTGGCCGTGAGACATTTCGCCTGATTTGATGCAACCCACACAGCATAACTGTCATGCATTTTCTTCTTCATGACAGATCTCGGCCGCACACTGCACGTACAATGAGGACACCCCTGCTTTCGATGGAAAGTTTGAGATTGCCCTCCATACAGCCCGGATTTTTCTCCTTCTGATTTTCATCTCTGCTGATATGAACCGCAATTTGGCTCTGAAGTCAATGCTTTGGCACAAACAACGAACTGTAGATCAGCTTAGAGAATCGGTGAAATGTGCACGCAGCTGCCTTCTGTGACGAAGGTATTGGACACTTGGTACGATGCTACAACTAATATTCAGACGGAGCGGCGACTATGTAGTAACGTTGCTGGAAGGTGTGGCTAACTATTGCAAATAAAACACTTTTGATTTTCACTGTGGTTTCCATTTCTCGATCGATCGGACCTTACTTTCGAAAACAATAAACAGGACATTTGGTTACAAAATCAGAAGTGGTACGAAAATAAATTTTGTAAAACAATGACGAAGCCAGTAATGTTGTGTGGAAACGGGAGTTGGATAAAGAAAGTTAAAAACAAGAAAAACGTCAAAACACAAGCAGCAGAGATGCATTCTTGATGAGACTAGCGGCTTGCACAAGAAGAGATATAATAAAGAATGAAACTAATTAAAGGTATGTGCTATTAATGAGGAAATACCCGAACACAGGGAGAGGTGACAGAAACTTGTGAACAAAATAGTAGATGAAAAATCTTGAGCTGCGACCCGAAAGGAAGGAGAGACATGGGTCGACCAAGGAAACAACGGACATTGGGTTGTTATGGGAGCGGGATAGGGGGGAGGGAGACCTGAAAGCGAGGTCATCGGTCTCATTAGATTAGGGAAGGTCGGGTAAGGAAGTCGACCGTAACATTTCAAAGGAACCATCCTAGCATTTGCCTCGATTTAGGGAAATCGCGGGAAACCTAAATCAGGTTGGCCAGACGCGGGATTGAGCCGTTGTCCTCCCGAACGCGAGTCCAGTGTGCTAACCACTGCACCACCTCGCGCGGTAAACAACGGACATTAATTTAGTGAAAATGGAATAGGTATGCAAGACGACTACGACGTTGGTTATGAGCTGCTGTTTCTTGTTGGAATCAGTTTACGTGAATTGTATTTTCTATCCTCTTTTCTTGCAATAGCTTACCCCGTCAGTCCCAGAACTATTGAGGTTGGATAAATAAAAAGCAGAGGAAAGTTGAAACGATGGTTTAAATGCCTCAGATGTTCTAATAGTCTTCCCCCTCCCCTTCAGCACGACACACGAAACGTTCCTACAAGCATGTGAAACTACCAGAGAAGTCCTTTGAGCTGTTTTTCAGCTCGCACACCACAATGGCATCTTCTTCGGCCTTCAGAGACCCATTCTACACTTCGTCGTTTCGTAGTAGACTCGTACTGATAACACAAATTCTGCGGTAGTACATCCACATTGTTCAGAATTGATTGGTTGAATGCACATCTGTTGTTTACAGTTGTTAGTTCAAGCTGGCACCGTAGGTACTGCACTGACGTCTCTTTTAAAACAGGAATAAAATCAGTCTCTGAAATTTTTGGTCAGGCGGTATGCTTACAGAAGTGCTGCTTTATTGCGTATACAGTGTAGGAGTCAATGAAGTGACTTGCAGGTGTGCCGAACTGTACACAGACGAAATGAATTAAACAGCGTGAACGCACATACATTAAAACGAATTATACAATCTGGTTTAGCGGAACCCCAGGAGGCCAAGATATAGGTTTTCTCAACTATGAGTGCTAATATTTAGAGAAAGAAAGGTCCTAAAGCAACTGAAATCTGTAATAACTGGTGTGCTTTCCGCTTCGTGACTTACGCCATCTACATTAAAACTACTGTACTCACGCCTCTGGAGGATCATAAATAATTGAAGCCACCTCACTAACATCTTGACGGCTATTTCTTGATAACATTTCTGCTTTCTTGCTGTACCGCCTACTACTACGTATCTCGATATGAGTGCCCACCAATGATATTTTACCAAATAATTTCGTTTTTTCAGCAAAGCGCGGGGAAACATTTTAACACTCGGAGACGCCAAAGGACTACTGAGTTAAAATGGTTCAAATGGCTCTGAGCACTATGGGACTTAACATCTGAGGTCATCAGTTCCTTAGAACTTAGAACTACTTAAACCTAACCAACCTAAGGACATCACATACATCCATGCCCGAAGCAGGATTCGAACCTGGAACCGTAGCGGTCGCGCGGTTCTAGACTGAAGCGCCTAGAACCGCTCGGCCGCAGCGGACAACTGAGTTAGATCGCCGCGGAGTGCTCGACCCGTCCGGTTTTGGAGAAGACGTTTCATCACCACAAAATTTTACCTTCACGTTTATCGAGCGATACACGCTATATTTTACGACAAGGTCTCATATTTCCTTTCTGGAACGAAACAGATGATTCCGTAGCATACAAAAACTAAAAGGTGAGACAGACAGACAGATAGATAGATAGATAGAGAGAGAGAGAAAGTTCTGCACGCATAACAAAGGAATTCGTATAGGTCTTGATATATTTTTGCAGCACTGACCGCCTCCGTGCAGTCTGAGCTTCGCTATCTGCTGGCATGGGAGGTATGTATTTCTGTTCCTCAGGACCACCGCAGGGACCACCGCAACTATTTGTTGCGCTGTGACGTCAGGAAAAGAGTCTAATAAGTACCGTAAGACTGCAGAAAAATATGATTGTGTTGTTTGTGCTGCTCAGTCAGAAATACAATGTAAACAAGGAGAATCAAAATTCGTATCTGTCGCACGAAGATGGAGCTATGAGAGGGATTTATATCGTTATTTTAAAACTTTTTGCAATTTTTTTATAAAAATAATAGTCTTCAAGCATTGAGCTCAGAGAAGAATGTGAAGAATATACCATATAAGAGCATTCCTTTTGTAGCAACTTACATTATGATCTATAATGGCTAAAAGCTATTTTACTATGAGTGTGCTTAGACAGCATTGAATTTTATTCAGGTCACTCCGGCATTCAGCTTTCTTTGAGGTTTTCCACATTTTAAAGCAATCTTTGCGTCACTGTTCTTTGTTATAAGACCCACATTGTTGTGCGACGGTCTTGCGGTAGTCGGCTTCAAATGCCGGTTCTCTAAATTTTTCTTTCTCGAAAAGAACGTCGCCATCAAAAAAATGGTTCAAATGGCTCTGAGCACTATAGGACTTAACATCTGAGGTCGTCAGCCCACTAGGACAGAACTACTTAAACCTAACTACCCTAACGACATCACACACATCCATGCCTGAGGTAGGATTCGAATCTGCGACCGTAGCGGTCGCGCGGTTCCAAACGGAAGCGCCTAGAACCCCTCGGCCACTGCGGCTTGCACGTCGCCTTCCCTGCAAGGATACCTGTTTGAGTTCCGGAAGCATCTCCGCAACACGTGTTGTTCGAACCTGTTGTTGTGGTCTTCAGTCCAGAGACTGGTTTGATGCAGCTCCCCATGCTACTCTACCCTGTGCAAGCTTCTTCATCTTCCAGTACCTACTGCGGCCTACATCCTTCTGAATCTGTTTAGTGTATTCGTATTTTGGTCTCCCTTTACGATTTTTACCCTCCACGCTGCCCTCCAATACTAAATTGGTGGTCCCTTGATGCCTCAGAATATGTCCTACCAACCGATCTCTTCTTCTAGTGAAGTTGTGCTACAAATTTCCCTTCACCCCAATTTTATTCAATACCTCCTCATTAGTTATGCGATCTACCCATCTAATCTTCAGCATTATTCTCTAACACCACGTTTCGAAAGCTCCTGTTCTCTTCTTGCCTATATTACTTATCGTCCACGTTTCATTTCCATACATGGCTACCCTCCATGCAAATCCTTTCAGAAACGACTTCCTGACGCTTAAATCTATACTCGACGTAAACAAATTTCTTTTCTTCAGAAACGCTTTCCTTGCCGTTGCCAGTCTACATTTTATATTCTCTTTACTTCGACCATCATCAGTTATTTTTCACCCCAAATAGCAAAACTCCTTTACTACCTTCGGCGTCTCATTTCCTAATCTAATTCCCCTAGTATCATCCGATTTAATTCGACTACATTCCATTATCCTCGTTTTCCTTTTTTTTTATTTTCGTCTTATATCCTCCTTTCAAGACACTGTCCATTCCGTTCAGCTGCTCTGCCGGTCCTTTGCTGTCTCTGACAGAATTACAATGTCATCGGCGAATCTAAAAGTTTTTATTTCTTCTCCATGAACTTTAATTCCTACTCTGAATTTTTCTTTTGTTTCCTTCACAGCTTGCTCAATATACAGATTGAATAACATCGGGGATAGGCTACAACCATCTCTCACACCCTTCACAACCACTGCTTCTCTTTCATGCCCCTCGACTCTTATAACTGCCATCTGTTTTCTGTACAAATTGTAAACAGGCTTTCGCTCACTGTATTTTACCCCTGCCACCTTCAGAGTTTGAAAGAGAGTATTCCAGTCAACAAGCTTTCTCTAAGTCTACAAATGCAAGGAACGTAGGTTTGCCTTTCTTTAATCTATTTTCTAAGGTAAGTCGTAGGGTCAGTATTGCCTCACGTGTTCCAACATTTCTACGAAATCCAAACTGATCTTCCTCGAGGTTCGAACCTACCGGTAACAAATTGAGCAACCCACCCCTGAATTTCTTCGATATATTCTTTGAATCCGACCTGGTACGGATCCCAAACACTCGAGCAGTACTCAAGGACAGATCGCAGCACTGTCTATACGAGGTGTGGCTAGAAAAAAACCGGACTAGTACTGGTGAAACAATAAAACGAATGCAATAAGACTGAAAGTCGCGTGGCCTGTCACGTGACTCTCGCTCCGCCTACTGCTCGAGTTTCATCTGCTTCCTGCACTCAGTCTGCCTGTGGCGTCTGTTTTAAGTAGTTGACGTTTTGTCTGTGCGTCGGAAAATGTTGAGTGTACAGAAAGAACAGCGTGTTAACATCAAATTTTGTTTCAAACTAGGAAAATCTGCAAGTGAAACGTTTGTAATGTTACAACAAGTGTACGGCGATGATTGTTTATTGCGAACACAAGTGTTTGAGTGGTTTAAACGATTTAAAGATGGCCGCGAAGACACCAGTGATGACACTCGCACTGGCAGACCATTGTCAGCAAAAACTGATGCAAACATTGAAAAAATCGGTAAACTTGCTCGACAAGATCGCCGTTTAACAATCAGAGCAGTGTCTGAGTTAACAGGAGTTGACAAGTAAAGTGTTAGGCAGATTCTTCATGAAAGTTTCAACATGAACAAAGTGTGTTCAAAAATGGTTCCAAAGTGTCTCACAATTGAACAGAAGGAACGCCGAAGAATGATTTGTTCTGACATCCTGGAAAACATTGAAAGTGATCCCATCTTCTTACAAAATGTTATTACTTGCGATGAATCGTGGTTTTTTACTTACGATCCCGAAACTAAACGCCAGTCGATGCATTGGAAAACTCCTGGTTCTCCACGACAAAAAAAAGCACGAATGTCAAAATCGAAATTCAAGGCAATGATGATTTTTTTTTTTTGACATCAAAGGGATTGTGCACATTGATTGGGTACCAGAGGGACAAACAGTGAATCAGCATTACTACATTAGCGTCCTGGCTACCATACGTGAGCGAGTACGGAGAAAACGGAACGATTTGTGGAGAAAAAAGTCATGGATCCTTCACCAAGACAATGCCCCAGCTCACAGTGCGTTGTCAGTGAAGACGTTTTTGGCAAAACACAACATTCCCATCTTAGATCATCCACCCTACTCACCTGATTTGGCCCCCTGTGACTTTTTTCTTTTCCCTAAAGTCAAGTCAGCTTTGAAAGGAACTAGATTTGAGACTGTTGAAGCAGTAAAAGAAAAAGCGACGGAAGTAATGTATGGACTTACCGAAAATGATCTGCAGCATTGCTATGAACAGTGGAAAATTCGTATGGAGCGGTGTAGAGACCGAGGAGGAGAGTACATTGAAGGAGATAACATGAAATTGTAAATAATTGTAAATAAATGTTTTTTCCAGCATCAGTCCGGTTTTTTTCTAGCCGCACCTCGTATGCCGTCTCCTCTACAGGTGAACCACACTTCCCTAAAATTCTCCCAAAAAACCGAAGTGACAATTGGTCTTCCCTACTGCAGTGGTCACATACTCGTTACATTTCACGTCGCTTTGTAGCGTTAAGACCAGATATTTAAACGACTTGACTGTGTCAAGCAGGACACTAATAATGCTGTGTCCGAACTTTACAGGGTTGTTTTCCGCGCATTAACTTACATTTCTCCACATTTAGAGCTCTACCATTCATCACACCAACTACAAATTTTGTCTAAGTCGTTTTGCATCTTGGTACCGTCACTCCGACACCTTACCGTACTACATGCTGCATAATCAGCAAACAACCACACACCTCTGCATATAGAGAACAATAGGAGTCCTAGTACACTGCCCTGGGGCACGCCTGATGATGCCCCTGTCTCTAACAAAAATTCCCCTTCGAGGTCAGCATACTGGGTTGTATTACTTTAAGAAGTCTTCGAGACGCTCATTTCTATGTGAACTTACTCCATACTCTGGTACCTTCGTTAACAACCTACAGTGCGGCACCGTGTCATGTCCTTTCCGGAAATTTAGAAATATGGAATCTGCCTGTTGCTCTTCATCCGTAATTCGCAGAATATCAGGTTAGAAAAGAGCAAGATGAGTTTCGCACTAGCGTTGCTTTCTAAAACCATGTTGATACGTGGTCGCAAATTAATTTATTGACACGTTTCGATGGATCATAGTCAGACATAGTTATGGTAAGGACAAAGAAACACAATATGAAGGGAAACCCCAGGAAACGCAGCAGTTGCCGTAAAAACTTACAATGCGGTACAAAAACAAACCACACACAAGTAGGCACATAACGTACTGAAAATACAGCTTCCAAATATGTGGAGTCAGGTGCCAAACTGACCATATATCGAGAAGCATAGTGATAAGGAAAACGGTTTGTAACGATTCATGTTGAACGTTACTTAAGTTTCTTCTGCCTGGTCCACTGATGAATGAATACGAAATTTTTATGCTTCACAAAATTTATTCACCTTAATTGACATCTGAACTGCACACTCGTCATGTAAACAAAACAAGGACAGATTTCACTGATCTCTTTGACTTCCTAAAGTAACTTCAAAACTGACTTGTCAGAGCATCGCTGCATCGCTTTATATAGAATTTTAACAATAGCTTTCAAAATAAAGCATTATTAATTTTGTACAATTTTGATGTTACAATTAAAATTTACAAAACGTAAAGAAACTGATGTTACAGCTGAATAAGGTGTAAAATAAATAGTGAATGACAATCTTTTGTAGTAATATCTTTAGTTTTCCAGAAGAAAATCATTCTCAACTTTAATTACAATAATGTCTCTTGTATTATTTTAGTTACCTAATTAATTACAGTTTGGATTTGGTTACTAACATTCAGTGGTAGTACAGAGCTCGTGCTTTATCCGATTACATATATAAAATGCACAAATTCTGGAAATTGGAAAACTGTGAGATGTAAATAATTCGTGAGTTAATTAGAAATGTAATTACAAAGAATATTAATTACAGAGAAGATATAAAAATACATCGCTTGGTAATAACTTTTAAGCTCTTTCTCAAGATAGTGAGGTCTCCTGTTACGTTTGTTTCTGTTGACGTCCTCCATTCAGGACGACATACTGCACTGTGTCTGTTAGAAGACTTTCTATCCAACCGCATATGTCATCGGATAGACCGTAAGCGAGCACTTTATGGAGCAAGCCATACTGCGAAACTGAGTCGAACGCCTTTCGAAAGTCGAGAAATATGACGTCAGCCTGGGAGCCGGTACCTAGAACCTGTTGTATCTCATGCACAAAGAGTGCCAGCTGTGTCTCGCATGACCGCTGTTTCCTAAAACCGTGCTGAACACAAAATATGTTCCATGATTCTACAACAAGCCAATGACCATGCCCTTTTGGACGTAATGTAAATCGCTCCGTTTCCGCATAACGATAATAATTGCATAGTTTTCTGCGTCTCCCGACACGCTTTATATCCTCTCCTCTGCCAGTGCTCCCACCGCCACTTTGTGAGTGGTTATTGTACGCTGGCGTCGACGTAAGCGGTGGTCATATTAATAAGACAGGACCGTGTATATTTTCAGTACGTTATGTGCTGTGTCTTGTGTAGTTTGTTTTTATACTTCATAGTAAGTATTGATAGATACTGCTGTCCATAGTACACATATTTTTTTCTGTGGCACATTTTTACGTTGTATATCTTGTTTTTACCACAGGTGCGTTTGGTGATGATGTACTGAAATGCCTCAATAGATTAATCTGCAACCAAAACCATTCACAATTCATTGTGAAAGTGACCTGCCTCATAGATGGAATCATTCCTCTATCAAGTGAAAATAAGGAGAGAAAGTTTATTTTATTAAAAAAAATCCTCTCTCCCTCTCTAATACACACACACACACACACACACACACACACACACACACACACACACATTCACAAAACAGTTGAATGCAGAAAACTGAGAATGTTGGTAACACTTACTGAAAGTGAACTGTAAGATGTCCACCTGGTTGTCAGATGAGAAAAAGCAGTTTGCTTACATGCAGTGAATTATAAGTTACTTGTAAGTACCTTTCCATTTCATAAAAAAACGTTAAGGAACTGTTTTTCAGTCTATAACTTAGATGTGAAACCATAACCTATGTGTAAAAATGGACAAATCATGTAATATCTCAGGACACTCACTGAAGATGCCTTGTAAAAAAGGCGAAACGCGTTTGGGTGGATAATTAAAAATAAAAATTTCGAAGTGCAGCATGCAAAAAAGCATTTTCTTTTAAACAACTGCAAAGAAAGTTTTGTGTGATGGGTAGCGCAATTCTCCACCCCCCCCCCCCTTCCAAAGCCGCTTGCTGTGTCACTGTGTCATAGACCACCGTAATCGTTAGCGTCAGTACGACGCTGGCTAACAACGAATAAGCGAATAGGAACGATCGTTTACTATTAATTTGAAGGATTTTGAAACGTATGACAAAATTGCAAATCACAACAAAACAAGTGTGAAGTTTGTAATGTAGTAAGGTTTCTGTGTTGAAAACAAGTCTAAGCTCTTGAAAATTACAAACTGATAGCAGAAGCTTAGAAAATCAATGAAAATGTAGTTGGAAAATAGTGCACCATGTTTAATGGCAAGCGAACGGAGATTCATGATAAAGAACCTTCAGTTCGGACTGACGTTTGAAATCAAGGACCGAGGAAAACATTCGACAGAATAGACGTTTTGCTATTCATGGCCAACTAATGCGTTCCTGAAATTTCATCATCAGTTCTTTCCCAAATTCAAACTTTTTGGTCGTTATTTGGTTATAGAAAACTGTGTGCCAGGTGGGATCCTTCACTTTTGACAGATGTGCATGAAGCACCACTAATGGTAGCTGGACTGGCTGTTTTCACTCGGTACGAGAAGGATGACGACGAATTTTGAACCGCATTGTTAACAGGGACGAGGCCTGTAAAAGTGCAGAAACAAAGTGCGAGTCTTTGGAACTGCATCTTTCACGATCGACAACAAAACATAGAAGGAAGACAAACAAGTTCCGAACACTGAACTAGATTATGACCTCAACTTTTTGAGGCCGTCTTACTCGTCGACTTCATGCCTACAGGAGAGCTTAGTCTCAGATCTCCCCCCACTGACTACGCTGGGCCGTTCAGAACAGGCTGCTTGAATTGCTGTACAGAGGCATTGTGCTTCATCTCGATATCGCACTCCCGCATTCTGCTGCGTTCACGAAAAATTTACTTCGTAAGGCTAGGAGGGGAACATCACGGATTTGTCCCAGAGTGATCAACATGTGTCTCTCAAATTGAAGAAATTTTTTGGTGCAAAGCACAACGGAATCGAAAACGAAGAGAAAGAGGACGTTTGTCACTTGTGCTACAACTCGGGAGCAATTAAGGATGAAGAATGAACAGGAAAGCTCGTGAAGTGCTATGACTTGTGTTTAAATTTGGACGGTGGCTATGCAGAAAAATAGCAAAGATATCAAAACTTTTTGTAAAATAAGTTTCCTTTCATTTTCTTGAAGAAAACCGACCGAAGAAACAAGCGTACTATTTGCATGACCCTCGTGCCTGACTTCATCAACAAGCCAAAGCACTACTTTTCTTTGTTTTTTTTTCACCAATCATCTGTTTCCTCATTTTTATTATCTAACACCGTTATTTGGAGAGATTGGAGCATCACAGTAGTGACAATGCGAGTCAAAGTAGTTGACAATATTACCACATCCACAAAACGGTCAAACATGATCAGTGTTGAGTTTACAGAGTAAACATAAGTAAGCCAAGTAACTGACGCACAGAATGACTCAATCTTTTTCTCGTTGTATAATTTTATAGACACTGAATGTAGAACATTCACTTTCCTCTTTTATTCATCGGACCACCTTTTACAAAAAAACCTGTAGATAACAACCAGTACAAGAAAGAATCATTTCTTTCCACTCTTCCCCATTAACTGCTGTCTTTCTCTGTGCTGTAGACAAGCTGTCAACTCTCATGCTAGACGGGCTCTACACATGCTAATAAATTAATATTCATATGTTTTGTTGTAATATTACGATGGCAACTGGAAGTTTGATCTGTTACTGAGCCATTGATTGAACGTCTTCACGTTTGTCGATAGGGACATGACTGCGCCGCTGCACTGCTATTTACGTAGAAACAGAACTTATCAATAGTATGTGTACAAACTCGAATATTTTTCGGCCAGCCGGAGTGGCCGAGTGGTTCTAGGCGCTGCAGTCTGGAACCGCTTGACCGATGCGGTCGCAGTTTCGAATCCTGCCTCGGGCATGGATGTGTATGATGTCCTTAGGTTAGTTAGGTTTAAGTAGTTCTAAGTTCTAGGGGACTGATGACCACAGAAGTTAAGTCCCATAGTGCTCAGAGCCAATTTTTTAAAATGTTTTTCACGTATTTTTCTGTTCTGTCTCAATAGTATGTATACAGACTTGAATATGTTTCACATATTTTTCTGTTCTGTCTCCCTTTACGATAGAGAGGACTGCTCGAGTTCCGAGCTACTGCGCAATCAAGAATTTCTCTGCCAAATGCCAGAGGACCTGCAAGAGAGAGAGGTTTACATTCCAGCATTTGCCTTATAATTAGTCGAAACATTGGTAGTCAGTGACAAACAGACAGAATTTAGAGAGTAAAAATCCGCTTCAGTTGCAAGTAATTTTCATTAATTTATTCCACGACCAGTTTCGAAGTTTAAAGCTTCATCATTAAACAAACGCATGGCCAGGCGGACGCTATGGTTGCTGGTCCTACGCTCACATGTCCTTGTTTGACGAGGGTGTGATCCCCCATGACTGACTGGCCAGACCGCCACATAATTATGGTCCCATAATTATTTGTCGGGACCTGAAGATGAAGCTTTAAGCTTCGAAACTGGCCGTGGAATAATTTAATGAAAATCACTGGCAACTGACGCGGATTTTTATTCCATAAATATGTTACTCATTTGCGGATGTTCACCTGATCAAATATTTTGTAAAGTGACAAAAAACATTAATAAAAAAGGCACGCTGGAACGAAACGAAATTTCACGGGTTGATCGGATAGGTGATGTAGTTTTAATGTTTACAAAACCGATTCAAACTTAAAAAGAACTTGACAGTGTGATCGCAGCACCACAGGGATGGAGTTAGTGGCATCGTCCAGAGATCGCGATGCCACATCAAAGTTGGCAACACGAGTCGATGCCACAGATATTGGTAAGGTCTCGCTACAATCCCAACGACGTGTGGGAGAGGCTCCTGAAGCCCATGTCTATCCTCAGACTGCAGCAACCTCGCACTGAGATCAAGATACTGTCGAGCATACAAGAGCTCCGCCCAGTCCGAAATCTCAGCTACAGCAATTAGTATCCTAGAATACTACAGTGACACTTAAAGTTTCTGATGAAATGTACTTTTGTACATGTTGGAACTTGTACTGCAAGAGAACAGTTTGTTAATCCGAGTATCAAGTGATGCTTTCATAGTCAGTCACAGTTGTTAATTGTCTAGAAATTCTCTGGAAAACGAATGTGTCAAAGCTAAGTAAATCTTTTATTCATTTGTGTCATAAAGTGACCGAATACATCGTGAACTCCATTTCTTATATGCCACCTCAGTGAGCAAGCAAAGAATCCACAGTTCTGGCCGGAGCAAAGTAGTTTTGGTTGGTGAAACCGATGAAAAATTGTCCCATTTAGTCGAAGACTCCTCGGCGAAATTTTTGCGTTGAAACTGTCGAGAAATACATTTTCCTCTTTGATCTCCAACGACACATAGCAAGAAGTTAATACCGCATACGTCAGCGTTGGAACATGCAGAAATTATTATTAGGTCTGATATTCGTTAGAATACGTTTCTCCATGCCTCATCCATGTACCACGATCCGTATGACGTTCTGAGAAAATTTTAATTTAGCAGCAATCTCGTGTCGTTGACATACCCTTTCCAACTCGTCCCTTCGCAAACGCTTCGTGTAAATATTTGCTGTAGATGCTCTTTTGCTACCAGATTTGTTTACAGTGCTAGTTTCCCTTCCTTTAGCTTCTTTTTTAGTGGATCTTCCTTGCAGTCCTGATTACAGGAATTTCATAAAACGTTCTATCGATATTGCACCCTTTGCGTCCCCCTCATTAAAAATTCAGTAAGAAGTGAGGCCGCCGTACAACACGAAAACTTTTATTGCGGGTCAGTGAAGTAAAGGAAAATGAGGATTTATCCGTCAGTAAACTGTGTATATCAGCACGTATAAGTAGAATACATTATTTTACGTCGTTGTAAGACAGCAAGCCTAAGAACAAAATATGACAATAACGGAACGTTTTCGAATGAAAATGATAAAATTAATAATTGTAAGCACGATCAGTGATACCACGGTGACTCATTTAGAATAACATAAACTTTCCCATGGCACCACTATCTATTCCAGAAATAACTATCATACGAAACTCAACCTCTGATATTCTGATGTGATGTACAAAAATGTAATAACTATCTGTCTGTCCTCCCCTTGACTGAGTGGTCAGTGCGTGTGGCTATCACGCATCGGGCCCCGGTTAGATTCTCGGCCGTATTGGAGATTTTCTCCGAACGGGGACTGGGTGTTGCGTTGCTTCTATCATCATCGACACGCTTGCCCCCATTGTGGCGTCAGCTAAAAAAACTTGGCGACAGAACATCCCCAGACGGGGACTCCCGGTCATCAATGTCATACGATCATTTCATTTCAGCTACATTTCTACACTTTCTAAAACTTTACTGTTAAATAACACAGAAATACCAATTAAAGAAAGTATTCTGGCGTCAGATACCAAACCAATGCAGCACAGAGATTGAGTTCTTGACTCATAGAATGCAGCGCTTTTTCCTAGATAGTGTCTCATTTTCAGAAACAAAAGCAACATTTCAGCCGACCTAAACAACTGAACTAAAGACGTTACTCTTTTTATTGTAAGTGTCTTAGCACGAAATGTTATAGTGATTTCAGAATTGTATGAGTACATGGTTTTGCGGTGATATCAATCCATAAAATTTTCTCGGGCTTCCAGCCGTGTCATGTGGTTAAAATCCCACGAGCTTTCGACCGAGCCGTCCTCAATTATTGTCAACTGGTAAGACAGTCTTATCACTTGACAATGACTGAGGAAAGCTCGGTCGAAAGCTCGTGGGATTTTAACCAGCTGACGCAGCTGGAAGCCCGAGAAAATTTTATTGATTGCAGTATTTTCTCAGGTGCAGTTATTTACAGTAAAGGAGTGCTTCACGATTAATATTATAGTTATCTCCATTAAGATTCCGTCAAAAAAGTAGCAGAGTTGAATACTGATATGACCTCTTATAGTGAATAAAATATGAAGACTCGTATTTCACCAAAAATAAAAGAAAAATACGTCGGCGCCTCCGCTACGCGATTAATGACTCACATCACATCGTTCAAATATGTAGAGACATCAAGCGAAATGATTAAATATGCTCAGTGGTAGGACTAACCGACTATAGGCTTCGATCAGTAGAGACACCAGGAAAATGCAATTCCTCTACAGAAGTAGTTGTTTACAAACCACTAGTACAGCGCATACTCATACCGAAATACATCTCAGATATGGACATCGACCATGCACAGAAATGGGAAGGGGGGGGGGGGAGACCAGTCGTAACAGCCTTGCTCAAATGGCGATCAATCTCGTCTGGTAGTCACATGAAGAAAGGTGCCTTACATCTCATTTCTCAGTCTGAGACCCTTACCAGACGGAAATGATTGATGAAACCAAGAACGTCGAAAGAAGAGCCGCGTACGTCCTTTTCGGTTAGTAAGCGTTCAATAAGTAATGGTACACTTTTTTTCTGAAAGCAGGTTCGTATTATTCAGGATTCCAATATACCACATTATTCCTCACTCTTTTGGCTAAAAAAACCCTAAATTTCCACATACGAGTAATCTGACCGTCGCCATGATTTTACAGGCTGAGAGTGCGGCTTTGATATTTTACTTTGGAGGAGATATGCATAACATCTCCATGGATGTTTTTCTTCGGAGGAGAGATGCATAACATCTCCATGGATAACTGTTTTGTTATTGGTTCGAATTGATGACCCACGTTGCATCGCCTGTAGTAAATCGCCACGATCAGCCTTGCATCGCGCAAGCAATCACGCACAAGAGTCTTTCGTTGATCTTTATGGTACTCAGTTAGGCGACGACGAACGCATCGGTCACACCCCTTTGTGTACCCCAACTACTGTACAAGTGTGTCAGCGCTATCAATAGAGACGCCCAGTTGTGCAGCGAGTTGTTTGATTGTGATCCGTCGATAATCTCGAATGAGAGTGTCCACACGTTCCAACATTGATGGAGTCACAGTTGTGTGCGACCGGCCGGCACATGGAAGGTATGAAAGTTTATTTTAATTTTAAAAACCAACAGCCACAGTTGCAAAGTTCACCTAGATTTATCTAGGTTTCAGTCGGGATAGCCCAACCATTTGTGTGCTAAGTCAATAGGATGTTCATGCGTTGTAACCATAGCAAATGCTTAACATATACATCTCAAAAAAAAAAAAAAACGAGCGAGGTGGCGCAGTGGTTAGCAAACTGGACTCGCATTCGGGAGGACGACGGTTCAATTCCGTCTCCGGCCATCCTGGTTGTTTTTCGTGATTTCCCTAAATCGCTTCAGGCAAATGCCGGGATGGTTCCTTTGAAAGGGCACGGCCGATTTCCTTCCCCGTCCTTCCCTCACCCGAGCTTGCGCTCCGTCTCTAATGACCTCGTTGTCGACGGGACGTTAAACACTAATCTCCTCCTCCATCTCAAAAAAATTTTAGACCTAGTCATAATAATGACGATGTTGGCTTTATATTATCATCTCACTCCTAAGTTCTTTTTAGGTGATTAAACCTCGCGCTTAAGGACAAAATTTTCCTTGACAGGCCATACGTTGTAAGCACGTGATATCTTCCTCATATCATGACCAACGAATATTTCATGAATGTTAAGACAGTAGATCTACGTACTTTCTGCACAGGATAACATATACGCCCTTTTCCTCAGCTGTACCTCTCTTTTATTTCACTTTACTAGTAAATTCAAGGTCAGGAGTTAGGTTCGCTTCTCGTCCCAACAAGTACCCATCACACAGTTCATACGCAGGCGCAAGGTATTGTGTCCGCCTAGGCGGGCCTCATGACGCTACGGTCAGTTTCAGTACAGCACTCGTGGCTGCCGCATCACGGTCGCGAAGTTGGGCCGAGGCAGTTTCAGATAAGTTTTTACAGTCTGACGATAATTTATGGATTTGTAAGTTCAGCCTGACGATGTCCACTATGGGCAAACGGTAGTTACTTTTATTCTGAAGAAGGTTGGGTTATCCTGACCTAGGTAAATCTAAGTAAACTTTGCAACTGAGGCTGTTGGTTTTTAAAATTAAAATGAATATTTATACAGTTGCTCACACGGCCGCGAAATGTTGAAAATATTTAAGGAAGGAGAGGTTTGCGCGGCCTCGTTTGCGGGGACAACAGGCACCTCGCCCAACGATTCACAATCCTTATGTTTACTGCCACTCCTCCGCAGACATTCTGCAACCGCATGTGAATATCTGCGATGCTCTGATTTTCCGCCAAAAGAAACCCAATGACAGGTCTCAGCTTGGAACGCACCTCCGTTACTGACGTCATTTTAAAGGGTACTTATAGTGTCAACATCTATCGGAACTTTACGAAACTATGGGACCTGAAGTGGAAATATTCCGTGATGTCCCACAACAAATCCCGCATTTTTTCATCCGAAACAGGCCGAAAAAAAAAATGTTGCGTTACCCGTTGAACGCCCCTCGTGCAACTCCAGTGGCAGAATTTACAAGTGAGGCGTTGTGCGCCGCGGTGTGATTTACTGCTAAAACTCTGAGAACGGATGCTTGCAGAAGACTCTACCAATATCTTGCTTCCTGCTACATATACATATACATGCAGGTAAAATAAGAGACATGAACTCACATGGGTACCAACAATCGTTGTTCCCAGGCACCGTTCCCAACAGAACAGGAAAGAGTTAAGAAACACAAAAAATTGTAGCCGGCATCAGATACCAAGAAGTGGCTTGCGGTGGATAGATGCAGATGTGAATATGATCAACAAATACTTTTTAGCCTCTACCTGTTGCCTTACAGCAGCCGTGAACGTGAAATCAATCCTACACCCAACAGCGTATAAGCACTCATTCTCCACAAGTCCCAAGCGTGAATCCAACGAGAGGAAACATGCCGAAAACCGATCTTTCACGGTGCAAAACGACTAACAGTGACGAGCACGTAGACATGTACCTGACCTTACGAGAGACAGCGCCGTCGGAACACGGGAAGGGTTGGTCAACGTGATCTGCGCTCTCAGCGCTCTCCAGCGGCCGTTGTCAGCTTAATCTGGCTCACAAACCGCACGTTTCTTTACGAAAATGCACGCGCGAAGTAGCTGTATTAACTCTGTTAGCGACTATCGACGGAGAGCGGAGAAAATCGCGAAGAGATTTCTGGACTTGTGCTGGTAGAGGACCATTACATAAAACTGTTCAACAATCTGAGATAGCTACTAGAAAACGTTATTCGTTAACTCAGTTGCGTTTTCATCCCACTTTTCGTTTTAAATTGAACATGAACACATCAAAGTTTTGCATCACCTCGGTTCCGAGAGCTCCGGAACCTGTACAGAAAAAAGGAATAGAGATCAACATAAATATCATTTCCGCCCTTTTTATTGCTCATTAAAACCACGCATTGCATGTTGTACAGCCATACAGCGAGACCTTCAGGTGTAGTAGTCCAGATTGCTGTTCACACCGCTACCTCTATTACCAAGTAACACGTCCTCTTGCATTGATGTATGCCTGTATTCGTCGTGGCATTCTACCCACAAGTTCATCAAGGCACTGTTAGTCCAGATTGTCCCACTCGTCAACGGCGATTCGTCGTAGATCCCTCAGAGTGGTTGGTGGTTTACGTCGTCCATAAACAGCACTTTTCAAACTATCCCAGGCATGTTCCATAGGGTTCATGTCTGCATAACATGCTGGCTACTTTAGTCGAACGATGTCGTTATCCTGAAGGAAGTCATTCACAAGATGTGTCGTCCATGAAGACGAATGCCTCGCCAATATGCTGCCGATATGGTCACACTATCGGTCGGAGGATGGCATTCATGTATCGTACAGCCGTTACGGCGCCTTCCATGACCACCACCGGCGTACGTCGGCCACACATAATGCCATCCCAAAACAGCAGGGAGCTGCACTCGCTGGACAGTGTGTCTAAGGCGTTCAGCCTGACGGGGTTGCCTCCAAACACGTCTGGTTGAAGGCATATGCGATACTCATCGGTGAAGAGAACGTAATGCCAATCCCGAGCAACTCATTCGGCGGCATGATATTGGGCCCATCTGTACCGCGCTGCATGGAGTCGTGGTTGCAAAGATGGATCTCACCATGGACGTCGGGAGTGAAGTTGGGCATCATGCAGCCTGTTGCGCACAGTTTGAGACGTAACACGACCTGCTGTGGCTGTACGAAAAACATTATTCAACATGGTGGCGTTGCTGTCAGGGTTCCTGCAAGCCATAATCCATAGGTAGCGGTCATCCACTGCAGTAGTAGCCCTTGGGTGGCCTCAGCGAGGCATGAGATCGACAGTTCCTGTCTCTGCGTATCTCCTCCATGCCCGAACAACATCCCTTTGGTTCACTCCGAGGCGCCTGGACACTTCCCTTGTTGAGAGTAACAATGAGGGCGCTATCGAACCGCGGTATTGACCGTCTAGGCATGGTTGAACTACAGACAACACGAGCTATGTACCTCCTTCCTGGTGGAATGACTGGAACTGATCAAGTGTCGGACCTCCCTCCATCTAATAGGCGCTGCTCATGCATGGTTGTTTACAGCTCTGGCCGGGTTTAGTGACATCTCTTATCAGCCGAAGGGACTGTGTCTGTGATACAGTATCCACAGTCAATGTCTATCTTCAGGAGTTTTGGGAGCTGGGGTTATGCAAAACTTTTTTGTTGTGTGCAGTTAAGATATAGTGTGTAATGTCAGTTTGCGCATTGATCATATCCATATTCTCGATGTTGCAGTGATTACCAAGGCTGTGAAATAACGTACCTCATCACATAGATTTCAAGGTAGAGATTCGTTTCGTCATTTCGTTGGAAAGGTAGAGGAGATTTCTTCGACGCTGCTTACCATCACTGAAAAAGATATTTATCGGCAAGATACAAACATGAGCCAGTCCGTAGATAGACATATTTTACAGAAAGGTTCATAATAGGAAAAATCTCTAGTTTGTAACTTGTGTTTAGTTTCGAACATGGACTGGCAGTCACGTTACGATTTCTAGCCACCAGCGAAAAATTCCAGTCTTTGACTTTGGAACATGAACTGCAGCAAATGCACCATTTATAATAAATGAGTAAGTAAGATTCGAATCTTTTAGAACAGAAATGGTGAAAAGAAATTTGGGAACAGTTGGTCGCGAATATGTCTTTGTATTCACCGTTCACAGTTCACGACACTATCAGTTGCCCTACAGTTTCCATGTTGATGCCGAGTCTCCATATACGAGGTGCGACAATAAAGTAATGGGACTGATTTTCTTTACAAACCTGCAGGCATGCGTGGGCACAATACCTTTGATCTTGGTCTATAAGCTCGTTCTAGTCCAAGCGTTACATCGATGCAACTTCTCAGTAGTGAGTTGCGCTGTAATATGTTAACACGTGTTTGTGTCTCTCGTCATGGAAATGGAACCGCATAATATTGCGAAACGATGTGTCATTTTTTTTGCGTTAAATTGGGTGAAAACGCGACGGCAACTTACGGTAAGCTTCAGAAGCCTTTTGGAGAGGAGGTTATGTCAAGAGCTCAAGTTTTTCGTTGCGTTTAGTGAAGGCAGAACGAATGTTGAAGATGAAGACCGCAGTGGACGACCATCAACCTCACGGACGGATGTCAACTTGGCCAGGGTGCGTGAACTCGTACGATCCGATCGAAGATTATCAGTGAAAATGATTGCAGAAGAACTGAACATCAATCGAGAAACACTTTGTCTAATAATAACTGAAGATCTTGGTATGAGAAAGAATTGTGCAAAAATGGTCCCCAAAAATCTCACACCACAACAGCGAGAAACACGGAAAAATGTGGCAGCCGATCTGTTAGAGCAAACGGAAATCAATCCAGAATTGTTGAGCCGTGTTATCACTAATGATGAGAGTTGTTTTTTTTTTTCAGTACGATCCAGAGACAAAACGCCAAAGTTCGCAATGATGCTCAAAGGGATCACCCAGACCAAAAAAAGCCCTCATGTCAAAGTCAGAAGTGAAATGCATGCTTGTGTGCTTCTTTGATTACAAGGGAATTGTTCTTAAAGAGTGGGTGCCTCCTGGACAAGCAATCAACCAATATTACTACAAAGAAATTTTAGAAAGACATCGTAAAACAGTTTTTCGAGTCCGTGCCAACATTGTGTCACAATTTTTAAGCTCAAAACAAATTTCCGTACTACCACAGCCACCTTATTCACCAGATATCGCTCCGTGCGACTTTTTTCTTTTTACAAGAATCAAAACGGCGGTCAAGGGACACCATTTTCAAACAACACAAGATGTCCAAAAAAGCTGTGGCGAGGGTGTTGGAGGATATTACCGAAGATGAGTTCCAGAAATGTCACCATCAATGGCGGAAGCGCTGAAAAAAGTGTGTGCAATCCGAAGGGAACTACTTTGAAGGAGACAACACTAAACTTGACTAAAACGATAAGTAACTTTTTTTTCCACGTCAGTCTCATTACTTTACTGTCGCACTTTCTATGATATACACTGTCTACAGACTGTATCTACAAATATCATTATTTGATACTTAATATTCAAACTCTGCCAAAATGACGCGCTTGAGTGAGATTGTTGTGTGATGGTGAGCACCGACACAACCAAGGAAGGAGAGAAGTTGCGATTGTCGATGATACGAATTCAAAATGATCTGTACGTAACACCTGAAGATTAATTTAAAATTTATTTTTATAGCAAACATGACTGAACTCCCTTCGTGTGCCTCCCCCATGCAAGTACTTTTTATTATCCCTAGTCAGAGAACGCAAACTTTATATCATCTTCATATTACTAAGTTCTGATGCCCTCGAAGTCAGCGTCCTAAATAAGCTCGACAAGAGATGAGCGTCTGGTTGAATCAGCGTCGATAGGGGGCGCTTAACTCTATCTTCCTGAAGGTGTGGCGCTGCCCGCTCTTCCCATTGGCTCGTGGGGCAGCGCCTTCTTCATGCCGTTCCGCGTTGCAGAGCTGATCGGTGTGCAGTCGATGATGTAGGACTGCACATGGGTCATCATTGCGCGGTACCACTGAATCCGTATACTTTCCAAGCACACAAGTTATAACACTAAAACTGTCAACTACCGGAAGTCCTTACCTGACAATATGTAGTTTCCTGTCATTTTATTATAAGAAAGTGTAGCTAAAAAGACGCGTTTTCTAGACATACTCAACTTTCTGATGCTTTGAAACAGATTATACTCGTACTACGTACTGTATGAGAAAGGAAACTTACCAAATACGGTTTTTTAACGCCATGAAATATGGCGGTTGCTATGTTCTGCTTATGACGTAAAACGAAGTCGCATTTTATTGCTCACGCTCCTCTCCACGAGGCAAAAATCTAACGTGTCACATTCTTTATTTAAAGCTCAGTGGTGTAGTGTAACGTGGGTTTCCACGATGTCACGTCACCTGCTCTTCGTCCACGTGCACTTGACGTCCGTGAGACGACGGATTAAAGTATGGAACTGTTTAAAGAAGTACGCTCTACCACGAACTTTACAGTTACTCGCAGATTGTAAAGCTTGTTACGCGATAGATACTACAGAATCGATGCGAACACCGACAGAAAAAATTCAGAGGATGCTTAGGGACATTTTCTGGGTAGTTTGGTATATACCAATCGTGGTCTCGAGTGCCTCGGTGCAGAATTACGGTTGCACTCAGTGAACTCATGCAGGACGAGCATATCTGCCAACCCTTCATCTGTAAGTCTATCCATGCTGCTGTGTATCACTGTCAACGTACAAATTTCACTGCCGGCAAAACAAACCCGAGACAGAACCGAACATACTGAATACAAGCTGGAGGGCGAACACTAAAGTGCTCATTGTATTGTAAATACGTAGGGCCGTGAGTGAATGGAACCAGTTGGTTTCCAAACAAGGCATACAGAATGCCGTCGACATTTGTACAAGTGCGCAAATGTTGTCAGTGAAATACAAACAAGGTAAATAAGAGTGAGAAAACTAAATCAACGCAATTACTCTGTAACGAGCCACCCCAGGCCACATGTACCTTATACGAAGTTACTTAGAAAATATCTCTGAATAACTTCCGAAATTTTCACTGTAGCCGACTTATTTGTCAAGAGACAATTCTGCAACTGTGGTGATATTTAAAGTAATTTACATCGTTTATTTTTCAGTTTCAGTTACACCTCTTTTCAAAAAGATATATGCAGCTGTAACTGAACAACAAATGATAAATAATTTTTGTAAAAAAGAACCGGAATTTCCTCACTGAAGATCTGATTCCTTCCGTATGAGTCATAAACGCGACTGTTTAACGTGTAATCGACATCACGCTCATCTGGGACGAGACGCTCATACCGGAGAACGTGGCGCAGTGGTAAGACAATGAAATCTGATTCGCCTGGAACAGGGTTAAAGCCCGTGTGAGGCCATTCAGATGTCAAATTATATTTTCCGTGATTTTCCGACACCAATTATTTTAATCGCACGGATGGCTGTGATAAAATCTAGCTCTCTCCTTCGATATTCTTGAAGAAAGTATTCCGGTGCTCGCCTTCAGCGATACAGGGTATCACAGAAAATGTAATCAGGATAGCTGTACAAGAATTTGGATCACCTATTTCACGACAAACACACGACCATGGGCGGCCGCTGAAACCCCTCGCGCGGGCATGTCAGATTACATACGGTGAAGTTCGCCAGAATAATGTCACAGTAGCAGCTGGTGTACTTACGCTTCATTTGAAGTGTAAGTAATACATGAAAGTTTACACGTGACGTGTTACGACAGAGAAAGCAAGCTGTGACCGCTGGAAACAGTGCCACAAGTTATCCCAAAATCGTAAAGTAACTCATACATAGGTCGCACTAACCCATGTAAATCCACCTGATGATATACGTTTAAACCTTCTAAACGCGTGTGACTAGTATTAGTAAACTTGTTTCATTCGATATTACACTACTGGCCATTAAAATTGCTTCACCACGAAGATGACGTGCTACAGACGCGAAATTTAACCGACAGGAAGAAGAAGCTGTGACATGCAAATGATTAGCTTTTCAGAGCATTCACACAAGGTTGGCGCCGGTGGCGACACCTACAACGTACTGACATGAGGAACGTAGCCAACCGATTTCTCATACACAAACAGCAGTTGACCGGCGTTGCCTGGTGAAACGTTGTTGTCATGCCTCGTGTAATTAGGAGAAATGCGTACCCTCACGTTTCCGACTTTGATAAAGGTCGTATTGTAGCCTATTGCGATTGCGGTTTATCCTATCGCGACATCGCTGCTCGCGTTGGTCGAGATCCATTGACTGTCAGCAGAATAAGGAATCGGTGGGTTCAGGAGGGTAATACGGAACGCGGTGCTGGATCCCAACGGCCTCGTATCACTAGCAGTCGAGATGACAGGCATCTTATCCGCATGGCTGTAACGCATCGTGCACCCACGTCTCGATCCCTGAGTCAAAAGATGGGGACGTTTCCAAGACAACAACCATCTGAACGATCAGTTCGACGAGGTTTGCAGCAGCATGGACTATCAGCTCGGAGACCATGGCTGCGGTTACCCTTGACGCTACATCTCAGACACGAGCGCCTGCGATGGTGTACGCTACGACGAAGCTGGGTGCACGAATGGTAAAACGTCATTTTTTTTCGGATGAATCCAGGTTCTGTTTACAGCATCATGATGGTTGCAACCGTGTTTGGCAGTGAACGCACACTGGAAGCGTCATACTGGCGTATCACCCGGCGTGATGGTATGGGGTGCCATTGGTTACACGTCTCGGTCACCTCTCACTCGCATTGACGGCACTTTGAACAGTGGACGTTACATTTCAGATGTGTTACGACCCGTGGCTCTACCCTTTATTCGGTCCCTGCGAAACCCTACATTTCAGCAGGATAATGCATGACCGCATGCTGCAGGTCCTGTACGGGCATTTCTGGATACAAAAAATGTTCGACTGCTGCCCTGGCCAGCACATTCTCCAGATCTCTCACCAACTAAAAACGTCTGGTCAATGGTGGCCAATCAACTGGCTCGTCACAGTACGTCAGTCCCTATTCCCGATGAATTGTGGTATCGTGTTGAAGCTGCATGGGCAGCTGCACCTATACACTCCATCCAAGCTCTGTTTGACTCAATGCCCAGGCGTATCAAGGCCGTTATTACGGCCAGAGGTGGTTGTTCTGGGTATTGATTTCTCAGGATCTATGCACCCAAATTGCGTGAAAATGTAATCACGTGTCAGTTCTAGTATAATATATTTGTCCAATGAGTACCCGTTTATCATCTGCATTTCTTATTAGCGTAGCAGTTTTAATGGCCAGAAGTGTAACAACAGTCATGGCAAAGCCTAACCTAAAAAGATCGCTTTAAAAGTTGTTTCAGTCTGTAATAGCTTTACAGTTCAAACGGTTCAAATGGCTCAGAGCACTATGGGACTTAACATCTTAGGTCATCAGGCGCCTAGAACTTAGAACTACTTAAACCTAACTAACCTAAGGACATCACACACATCCATGCCCGAGGCAGGATTCGAACCTGCGACCGTAGCAGTCCCGCGGTTCCGGACTGCAGCGCCTAGAACCGCACGGCCACCGAGGCCGGGAGCTTTACAGTAATTATTTACCAATCCAAAGGGAAATTTTGTGCAGTCATCACCAAATTTGGTCTTAAATAAATTCGTTTACAAAAATTCAATTGTAATCCATGCTTAAGGGGCTCCGGAACGCCCTATACTTGCAATGTTAAAATAACGCTTATAAATTACATCTTTCCTCACAAAGTATTTGAGGTAGGAAGTTGAACTTTTTACAGATTATTTATTCGAATATGGGCTACAACTTAACACAGGGATTTTACAAAATTTTAGTTCAGTTATTAAAGATGATTTTTTTTTCAATTGTAATGAAAATTCACAACATTTTTTGCAATTTTTTATTTATATATTCAAAAATATACAGTTTTTTGGAAAAAGGCTGTGTTAAATTGTGCAGAAGGTACTGTGTAACATTTACTGAAAGTTTGAAACAAATATGTTTGGAAGATCCTTAGAAAACATGTAATTAGTATGAGAAAATAAAAGTTTTGGGAATCGAGCGACAAAGATTGGATTAACTTTTTAGTGCATTCCAGGTCCATAGGATGGATTATCTTCATCCTCTGCAAACTCCTCCTCCAGCTTCCTCTTGTTCCTCCTCTTGTTTACTCTTGCTTGTATTTCTAGACTCTTTACAGCCCTGTCTGCAGCCCGAAGGCGTTCCTTGTCTAAAGCAAGCATCGCTCGTACCATGTTAGAACCTATCTTCATTCCCATATTTCTAAATACCTTGCACCTTACAATGTTGCCATCATTGAAAGTCGCAACAGCATCATACACACCATAGTGAAGTGTTTCTATTCCAACAAATACAGTCTTGGGGATTCTCGACCATATAACACTATTTACACTTTCATTGGGGTTTTGAGTTTTTCCGTGAATACACTTTTTCAACAGTTCAGGTGCTGCTGTCTCTGAAAATAGGTTTTATCACCTCCATTATTGCATGAGGCAGACTATGCTTATGAGTGTACACTTCACCAGTTAGCAATCCTTTGTTATATTTACACCAACTGTCTTCTTCTTTGGGACATAAGCTATGTTGGGGATTTTCATCGGTTGAAGAAGTAAGAAAAAAAGAGCCCAAACAGCCTTCTTCATTTCGTCGACACTTTGTGTATTTTGCCTAATAGCCATTCCATAATAGTTCTGTATTTTGTCAATTACACTGTCAGTTAACCTTCCCTTCCCATCCAACCCTTTACCATCACTGAGTTTTTGTTTTTTGTACGAAGCTTTCAGTCGCCGAAGTCTTGTTCCCATTCGCTTCTGTACGTGTCCAATACACTCATATTTCTGCACTACAACATCATCACCATAGGGCTTCAGTCCTAGAACATGTTTGAAACTTTTAGAATCACCGTCACCAAGGTAATTAACATATCGCACTTTATCACACGCCTCAGAACGCTGGAATATACTGGCAACACCAGTCACTTCCATTCCTCCACTACTGCCACTATAGTTAGCTTTGCAATTATTTTCATGTGTACCTTTATATTTTTGTGGACATCTACAATACTTTGATATTACTGCTACATCTAAAACTTTCCCTGTATACATACTGGTGGCAGATACTACAACATGAAGAGATGTGTGTCCCCGTTTATGCCAGGTACCATCGAACGCTGCAGTCAAATCTCTGTTACCATTATTTTCCATTACTGCCTCTTCCACAGCGTTCTTCATAGATTCTATACAGACATCTTCTACTTTAGACCCTATTAATTTATTATAGGTCGTAAACTTGGTTGGTGAACGCAAGGAATAAACAAATCTAATGGTGTGTTCGTAGAGTTTGCTACCATTTTCTTCAGTTGCAGTTACTGCAACACTGTTCCAAAAGGTGGTCATGTATGAACACTTATCACATTTCAGTTGTATTTCACTAGCAAGTCCTATGTGCTTTATTATGCAGAGTTCCAGACCAACTTCACTACAATGAATACATCTTGCACAGTTTGAAAAAATTCCTTTGAGAACCGACATATCAAATATTTCATTCACATACGATTCGCCCATAAAACATAGTTTTCACTCATTGAACCAAGCTTCTTTTGTGAAATATTTTCTTTCCCACTTTGACTGCTATGGGCAGGTGTACTGAGAGGTTAGGTTCACTCACTTGGTTATCGTCTTTATTGTTTACAGTAATAACACATACCTTTGGCTTTGCAACATTTCTCTTTTCTTAAAAGCCTTCAGAGGATTTCTAATAACTTTACTTTTACTCATTATTATACTTCAACAAAACAGAGACTCAAGAAACAGAATTAATTACGAATATTTTCGAGATAACGACAGAGTAAATAAACATGAAACAATCGACAATCACACCAGCGATACATATAGAACCATCACAGGTTAGCCACAACACATACTTTATCTCACATCACTAAAATGTACCTGATGAACACGGACGTTAATAATAACACCATTTGACAGCAGTTTAACAGCGCCACAGTGGGTCACGCCCATGTAGAACACATTTCAAAAAAAATTTAAAAATAGTTGTAGTCTTCGGAATTGAATAAATTATATATCTATTAAAAGGTAATAGTCTGCAGATTCAGAAAACGCAAAAAAGTAAAAATTGAACTTTTCATGATTTTGAGCCTTTCCGGAGCCCCTTAATCAATCGCTCTACCCCTAGCTACCAATATCAAACGTTAGACACATGTTTAAGATTTTTCACAAGAATGTAAGTGTTCCGTCATCCATTGCACCCGTTACTCATTGCCTGTGCATCGCTGTATTCTAGCGGCACGACCATAATGCGTAGCCCCTCTTCCCCGCCCCACCGACAATGCTGACCACATTTCCTACAACGCGACTCACGAAGCGCGCGGTCTAGTCCACGTAGTCCTATTGTAAACGCTGAATGGCACAAGTCAGAGCATGTCGTGCGGCGATCCCGCAATTGCGGTTCTAATAAAATTACTGACATGCCGGAGAAGCCATTCAGCGCGGATGATTCACTACTGTCCTCGGCGCAAAGTACGGACGCAAGAAATACTTCTCGTGGCAGCGTGTGGACGTAAGCGCTGCGGATTGGCCGTAAAGCTGGTCGCTGGAGCCGGCCACGTGAGTCAGCCTTGTGGGCGGCGGGATTAATTGTGCCGTCAGCGTGGCAGCATTGTCACTCCGTTCCAGAAACGCAGAGCGCGCCCGCCGCCTGCGCTGTATTTCCCAAGGGTGCCAACTACAGCCGTCTGCCGAAGCTCCGCGGATATTACGTCGCAACCGAGCTACGTGCGGCACGGCGCGCTGCCGAGTTTAGTAATGGCGACGTCGTTCGCCGGTTAGGCAGCAACTGGACCGGGAGCTTTGCTTAAAGCCGGACTCCAGAGGACACGAGACGGAGGTGCGAGTTTGTACGCGTGGAGTACCAGGTGTACCGGGATGAAATGAGCGTTTAGATACAAACGTGTCGATAGGGAACATTTGTTGAGAACGAGCCTTAATTTTTTTTTGTTTGGTTGGTATTACATCTGTCAAAGATATTTAGTATTTATCAAGTCCTGGAACAAACAACATCATATGTTTTCATCGTGTTAACAATGTCGAATTTTGTACCAGAAAGTGATGATTTGCAGAAAGCATTAATTTTTTGTTTTCATTTGAAAAAAAGTGCTGCAGAGTCGCATCGAACGCTTGTCGAGGCATATGGTGATCGTCCTCTATCAGAAGCAACATGCAAAAGATGGTTTAAACGGTTCAGAAATAACGATTTTGATGTAAGAAATAAAGAACGTGGAAGACCACCAAAAACGTTCGAAGATGCCAAATTGCAAGCAATATTGGATGAAGATGATACTCTGAGTCAGAAGCAAATGGCAGCAATGCTAAATGTTGCAGAAAAACAACTTCTGACCGTTTGAAAGCTATGGGAAAGATCCAAAAGTGGGGAAAATGGGTGCCACATGAATTGAATGAAAGACAGATAGAAAACCGAAAAACCATTTGTCAAATTTTGCTTCAAAGACATGAAAGAAAATCAATTTTGCCTCAAATTGTTACTGGCGATGAAAAATGGATTTATTTTAAGAATCCTAAACGGGAAAAATCGTGGGTTAATCCGGGACTACCATCAACATCGACTGCAAAACCAGATCGATTCGGCAAGAAGACAATGCTCTGTGTGTGGTGCGATCAGAAAGGTGTGGTGTATCATGGAACTGTGAATACTAGTCGCTACAGACAACAAATTATCAATTTGAACTACGCATTGATCGAAAAAAGACCAGAATGGGCCAGAAGACATGGCAAAGTAATCCTTTTACACGACAATGCACCTTCACACCAAACAAAACTGATTCAGGATAGAATCAGAACACTTGGTTGGGAGCTGGTACCCCACCTGCTGTATTCACCAGACTTGGCCCCTTCCGACTACCATTTATTTTTATCAATGGGACACGCATTGGCTGAGGAACACTTCGATTCCTGCGAAGAAGTCGACAATTGGGTGTCTGATTGGTTTGCTTCAAAAAATGAACATTTCTATTGGCATGGTGTCCACAAATTGCCAGAAAGGTGTTCAAAATGTATAGAAAGCTATGGTCAGTACTTTGAATAAGATGTTTTTACTTTTCAATTCAAAATTAGTGTTCCATTTTCACAAAAACGCTCATTTCATATCGGTACACCGGGTAGCTTTCCATTTGAGAACGTATGAAAGATATTTTAGTTGCAATGGAGAACACAGCTATCACAGTCTGGATAATTTATAAGTTTATAACGTATCTCCTCACATCGGAGGGACTAAAATATCCTTGGCATTTGTTTTTATTTCTGCGCATTTTCTGCGGTAGACACAATTTCAAATGCAGTATAGCTCATGAAATTCGTTACACATTATGGGAAGCGACAAAGTTGGCCAGACTTCACGATTAAAGACATGACACCTCATAGTCACACACTGCCAGAATTTTGTCGGACTAGGGAATCTTAGAAGGTCTGTTGGCGTTTCATTCATGCATGTGTCATTGTTGCTGCTTTGGATCACGTTCAAATTTCGTCAAATGGCGTGAACAATCCCTTGTGGTTCCAATATGAGCACGAGAGCAAAAAATTGCGGTCGCGCTGCGCTCCAGATGGGTCAGATCGCGTTTAATAGGGATGCAGCCCCACAGTGTCCTTGGAGAAGCGCTGAAACGTCCGAGGGTATCAGCAGTGTCTAAGGCTGTCAACGACGTCTTCCTGTTATTCATCGTACTCCAAACTGTTGTTTTCGAGTTTTCGACTGCGAAATGTGTGGGAATCAACTCCCCAGGACAAGGGGAGGTTTCAAAAAGAAATGGCTCCAAGAACTATAGGACTTCACATCTGAGGTCATAAGTCCCTTAGACTTAGAACTACTTAAACCTGTAAGTACGCTGTTTAGGTTTTTATGTTGGTAACGCCACGCAGCGCTCTGTATGAAAATCACTGCACACGTATGTAACTAGGCTGTTTCGGTTTTTATGTTGGTAACGCCACGTAGCGCTCTGTATGAAAATCACTGACTGTGCTGTGTGCAGTGATTTTCGTACAGAGGGCTACGTGGCGTTACCAACATAAAAACCTAAACAGCCTACTTACAAACCTAACTAAAATAAGGACATCACAGACAGCCATTCCCGAGGCAGGATTCGAGCCTGTGACCGTAGCAGCAGCGCGGTTCCGGACTGAAGCGCCTACAACCGCTCGGCCACAGCTGCCGGCGGGGTGGTTTCATTGAGATCCTTTGTACTGGCCCGGAGACCTCCTCGTGCCGATTCTGAGCGGCGGTATATGTGGAATATTTGCTTCGGCCTCTCTCTCATACGAAAAGATTCCAAAGCTCAGCATCGTGGGTCTGTCGTCCATCGTAGAGACGAGGCGAAATGTGGGTAAGAGGGGGTGTGAAGAGACAACGATAGTATGACACGCCCACGGTGGCGTTGGGTAGAATTGTGGTGAAGTTTGCTACCACCGTGACATCATTAACCGACCTTACACGTGTAAGTCGGCTGTTTAGGTTTTTATGTTGGTAACGCCACGTAGCGCTCTGTATGAAAATACTGACTGTGCTGTGTTCAGTCTGTGGCTTGTTGGACTCATTGTTGGAATATTCGCTTGTGTAGTGTTGGGCAGTTAGATGTGAACAGCGCGTAGCGTTGTGCAGTTGGTGAGCCGCCAGCAGTGGTGGATGTGGGGAGAGACATGGCAGAGTTTTGAGAGCGGACGATCTGGACGTGTGTCCGTCAGAAAAATGAAATTTGTATATATATATATATATATATATATATATATATATATATATATATATATATATATATAACTTGTTTGGACAAGAAGAGAATAGATGCTTTCGAAATATGTGCTACAGAAGAATGCTGAAGATTAGATGGGTAGATCGTATAACTAATGAGGAGGTATTGAATAGGATTGGGGAGAAGAGAAGTTTGTGGCACAACTTAACTAGAAGAAGGGATCGGTTGGTAGGACATGTTCTGAGGCATCAAGGGATCACCAATTTAGTATTGGAGGGCAGCGTGGAGGGTAAAAATCGTAGAGGGAGACCAAGAGATGAATACACTAAACAGATTCAGAAGGATGTAGGTTGCAGTAGGTACTGGGAGATGATGAAGCTTGCACAGGATAGAGTAGCATGGAGAGCTGCATCAATCCAGTCTCAGGACTGAAGACCACATCAATATATATATAGGGTGAGTCGTGTAAGACGTATCACCCCCTTTATTCCGGGGGCGATTGCACGTATCGGCATGCGGTTTTCGGTGAATCGTAGCGGACTATGGGGCTCATACGTTGGTACATGCACAATAATCACAACGTTTATATTGTCCGAGATAACGAGGCAAGTATATGTTTTTTAAATGGGATGCTATACTTTTTCATTCGAACGCTCTGGAAAAGACGCGTGTAGTGTTGGAACGCATGATGCTATTGTGATTCAAACTTTGCTTAAAAGAGGGCGGATGAGGATTAACCTACGTAGCGTAGGCCGTGCATGCTGCATAGAGCACGGCAACTCGGCCTGCGGGTAGCGCGAGGCGTGTTTACAGTCTGCAGCCGCTTCCGACCGCCTCGACCTTCAATCGTACAATATTTCCCACCGTCTTTTAAGCGAAGTTTGAATTACAATAGCAACATGAGTTACATCACTATACGCGTCTTTTCCAGAGCGTTCGAATGATGGTAAAAATAGTATAGCGTCCCATTTAAGAAACATGTACTTGGCTCATTATCTCGGTCAATATAAACCTTGTGATTATTGTGAATGTACCAAAGTATGTGCCCATAGTCGTCTATATTCGCCGAACACCGCTTGTCGATATGTGTAATAGCCCCGGAAATAATGGGGGTATTACGTCTTACGCACTCACCCTATATATAATGACTTTCACCGAGCGAGGTGGCGCAGTGGTTAGCACACTGGCATTCGGGAGGACGACGGTTCAATCCCGTCTCCGGCCATCCTGATTTAGGTTTTCCGTGATTTCCCTAAATCGCTTCAGGCAAATGCCGGGATGGATCCTTTGAAAGGGCACGGCTGATTTCCTTCCCCATCCTTCCCTAACCCGAACTTGCGCTCCGTCTCTAATGACCTCGTTGTCGACGGGACGATAAACACTAAATCTCCTCCTCCTATAATGACTTTCGAACACTATTAAAGGTAAATACATTGTTTGTTCTCTATCAAAATCTTTCATCTGCTAACTATAGCCGGCCGAGGTGGCCAAGCGGTTAAAGGCGCTACAGTCTGGAACCGCGCGACCGCTACGGTCGCAGATTCGAATCCTGCCTCGGGCATGGATGTGTGTGATGTCCTTAGGTTAGTTAGGTTTAAGTAGTTCTAAGTTCTAGGGGACTGATGACCTTTGAAGTTAAGTCCCATAGTGCTCAGAGCCATTTGAATTTTTTGTTAACTATACCTATCAGTAGTTAGTGCCTTCAGTAGTTAGAATCTTTCATTTAGCTGACAGTATTGGCGCTCGCTGTATTACAGTAGTTCAAGTAACGAAGATTTTTGTGAGGTAAGTGATTCATGAAAGGTATAGGTTATTGTTAGTCAGGGCCATTCTATTGAAGGGATGATTGAAAGTCAGATTGCGTTCGGCTAAAAAAAAAAAAAATATTGTGTGTCAATTGAGTGATGATCAGCATAAGTAAAGAGAGAAATGTCTGAGTACGTTCAGCTTTGCTCAGCTGTTATCAAATAACGTAAGAGGTTTATCAGCACAGTCATTTATAATTTTTCTAAGGGGACGACGTTTCACACGTCAAATGAAAGTAGGGGCTGAGGTATTTTTTCGCATGTGTCGACACCTTGCTGTATGATGCCTCGTCGAGCTCTAGGGTAGCATCGCAAGGAGAATTACGGAGGAAGTTTGTAGGCGTCTTTGACTCAAATTTCAAACATAAGCGTCGTAATGGGTGGAAATTAATTCGTTGCACAGTGTAGATACCAGGTATATAGTGTACCACAACAAGTGGTACAACGCTGGATGTTCCAGAATGATTTTTAGAACTTTACGTATGTTTCAGAAACAGGGATAGGTAGAAAGGTGCAGTTTGTGGAATAATGTTCAAACACAACCCAAGTTTGTGTAGCCATTTAACAAAGTGTGCGCCATTTATATCACGCAGAATATGTAAGTGACATTCCAGATGTTCCCAGGCCCGGCTCAGCATGTCTCGATGTGAGCTCACAGTCCCTGAAGGACCTGCTCTAGGGCCTGATAGACATCATCCTTCAGAAAGAACGAAGAAAACTCGAATGATTATATATGACGGTAGTATCTGTTCCCGAAAGAACAGTTACCGTGGATGACCGTGCAGCTTTGCTAGAAATGAAATGATAATTAAATAGACACCCTAGCTGCATACAGGCGTTGATGTACTTCATTGGGGACATGTTGAAAATGTGTGCCCCGGCCGGGACTCGAACCCGTCTGCCATGTAAGCAGGAGATCCCGAGTTCGAGTCCCGGTCGGGGCACACTTTTTCAGCATGTCCCCAGTGAAGTACATCAACGCCTGTATGCAGCTAGGGTGTCTATTTAATTATCATTTAAACTCGAATGAGTTTATATGCGATATTGCGGTGCCTCTACATATCCGAAGGAACTTTGCATCGCAATTCGGAATAATACGGACACTGGCGGCGCGGGTCTCCCGCGTCGCCCCCCTACGCTCTGTAAAGAAGTATGGGACTTATCACGGACACTGTAATATCGTATTTGTCTACCGACATCGTGCAGGCGACGTTCACGTAAAATGTCTCACCTGTAAGGGAATATAGATAATGGATGTACGAGTATAGGTAGTAGACACATGGTTGACGACATGTGGAAGTTTGTGTCTGGTCTTGAGTCGTGTACGGATAGCCAAGTTGTCAGGCGATCGCTCGAAATAAGCGCAAAATCCTGGTTCGAATCCCGTTTGCGCACAAATTTCCACTGTCGTCATTCCATTATACAACAGTTTGTAGTGCATACTCGCACTTGCGAAAACATTTCATATATATATATATATATATATATATATATATATATATATATATATATATATATATATATATATATATATATATGCGCGGTAGGATTGTGCCCTTCCTCACTGCACCTCAATCGTTAGGAATGCTCTAGACGACACATTTCCAGATCGCTGGCAGAGGAGGACCCATTTTCTCGTCCCTAAGGCCTCCAGACGTATATATACTAATGAGGCTACGTCTGGAGGCCTTAGGGACGAGAAAATGGGTCCTCCTCTGCCAGCGATCTGGAAATGAGTCGTCTAGAGCATTCCTAACGATTGAGGTGCAGTGAGGAAGGGCACAATCCTACCGCGCATTGTGTCAGGTTGCAGTTCTTTGGTTCAAATTCCAATGGCTCTGAGCACTATGGGACTTAACATCTACGGTCATCAGTCCCCTCGAACTTAGAACTACTTAAACCTAACTAACCTAAGGACATCACACAACACCCAGTCATCACGAGGCAGACAAAATCCCTGACCCCGCCGGGAATCGAACCCGGGAACTCGGGCGTGGGAAGCGAGAACGCTACCGCACGACCACGAGCTGCGGACTTGCAGTTCTTTGACCTGTGAAAATGCACACTGTTGAAACAAGCCCAGATAAACAATCGAGATTACTGAGGCCTCTGCCAAGAAACACCGTCCCATCACATACTCATGAAGAAAACCACGCGACACGTTTACCTTTTAACTGTCACGCACAATTACCATGCTAAAGAGGGTTGTCAGAGCCCGATATCCTCATTAGGTCGATTTGCCCGCACATGAGAGCAAGCTTCGTCCGGGAACATCATCATATTCGGATAATCAGAGTCATTTTCTTTTGGCACCCTGATGTTCATAAATAAACTATCTGATCAAAAGTATCCGCATATTGATCGACATTAATATGGGATGTGTCCACTTTTCGCGTTTATGACGGAATGAACTCTGACGGAGACACATTCAGTGAAGAGTTTCGATGTCTCTGGAGGAATAGCAACTCATTCTTCCCCAAGATCCGAGGGCAATGAGGGTGTCTGGAACGAAATCGACGTTGTAAAGCATCCGAAAGATGTTCCAGTGGGTGCAGATCGGGATTCTGGGTGGCCGGCCCGCAACTGTTCCTCTTCTGTACACAGCACACATTGCTGTAAGGTGTGTCCTTATTCTTCCGTAACTAGCGTTTTCTTAAGCGCAAACAGGGGTCGCATTCTTATCATAACACCACCTCCTCTGTACTTCACTGTTCGCAATATAGCTGACGGCTGCTACTTTTCTCCAGGCATTCGCCAGAGCTAAACCCTTCCATCGGATTGCCATAGGTTGTAGCGTGATTCACAGCCGTTTTTAGTCATTAACTGTCCAACTGCATAGCTCGCACTCTACACCAAGCGTTGCTTAGCAACGACTACAGAAATGTATGGCGTATGAGGAGCTGCTCGACAACTGTACGCTATTCTTTTTAACTCCGTACGCAGTTATTCTGCTATCTGCATTGCCGCTGACACTTTGGAAAATCATTCCACTAATTTCATGTGATTTTTTACAGCCCTCTTCCGCATTGTTCTGCGGTCCTTGTCCAGCATTACCTGAGGTGTGTCTGGTATTGGTTTGGTTGAGTTTGTTCCATCGCGCCTCCACTTCACAGTCACATCACTAACAAACGACTTGGGGGCAGCTTTAAAGGGTTTTCAATGTCTCTGATGGGTTTGTTACCCAGGCGGTCCCCATACCTGAGATTTTCTTTCGCTCAAGAACTGCGTGTTCGTATTGTCCTAAGCATTTCGTCTCATCTTCATCCACACGCAAGTCGCCGAAGTGGAGTGAACTAGAAAGACTTGCACCAGAAGGCCGAACAATCCCAGACCAGACGTTGTCTCCTGGTCAGCAATGCCGTGCTATCTCCTCCTTCTTCTTTTTCTTCTTTTACTCAGGTGATATCAAATGACTAGACCACGTTCGACGCTACTGAGGTCTTCTGACCAACCCGTAATACTATTACTGCTTCTCTACTGACAACCACATGCTCCACACCTCGTTTTCTACTTGCGGACGGTCTAAGGTGCTGCAGTCATGGACTGTGCGACTGGTCCCGGCGGAGGTTCGAGTCCTCCCTCGGGCATTGCTGTGTGTGTTAGGATAATTTAGGTTAAGTAGTGTGTAAGCTTAGGGACTGATGACCTTAGCAGTTAAGTCCCATAAGATTTCACACACATTTTATATTTATGCTTGCGGGCACACCTCTTGTGACATCTGGTGTCCAATTCAGCATTACATAAGGGTGTTCACATAATTTTGGTTAATAGCGTATTCATGTTTCATTACTGTGAAGTAATCTTCGTAGCTTGACTTGTAGGCTTTGGACTTCTTGTATACAAATTTAGTCAACTGATCGGGCATTTTCATCTCTTTTGCCCTGAGATATTGTCCTTCCTATTTCTGTTGTGATTAAGTATTACTTATTCAAGAAGTTTTAATTCTTTTCTATCTTAATTATTCCAAACTTGTGGACATAAAATTTACAGTGCTTTTTTATTTGTCGTGAATCCCGTATCCGAAAAATAGTTTTAAGGACTTGCGTTTGCCATAGAAATTTTGAGAAGCTTCTCATTCTCGGAGTTCTTCCGAACTGTGCTTCACAGTATTTTTACGAATGCAAGCAACGTCACAATCACAAATGTATTTCACACTGAGGGCCAGTTGGTGCTTAATATATGAAATAACTTCGTAGATGATGGTGTCCAATTCAGTTTCTTCGATATCTGGGACACAAGTTGCTTGGTTCCTTTATAAATCAACTACTTTCTTTTACTGCAGGAAAAGGTTTGAAATCGCTATCGGAGTTTCTGTATGAGAATATATTCAAAAAAATTTACATCATGCTCTCAAGGGCAGCAATCACCAACTGTTGACAGTTATTAAGCAGTCCTGGTGAGAATTCCTCGCTGTAGTTTTATACCCGTAGATAATGATAGCGTTCAATGTTAATAATTCCCTACCAGCACCATCCGCAATATGCACGAAGAGAGTCCAGAAAGTTAATCAGTTCGATAAATGGAGCTGGGACCTTGAAACCCGGTGTACGCGTTTCTTTAAATACTCAGCCTTCAATAGCACTTTGGTTGTGTCCTGTGCAGAGTGAGCAACAACCCCCTTGAGTATCTCCCGCGATGCTTCGTCTTGATAGCCTCCCATAACCTTGTCAACAGATATCTTTAGTATCTTTCTGTGACGGTTTCTCCCTTGTAATAGTAATCAGCAGCAGCAGTCGATGACAGTCCCAGGAAACACTCACGATTAACCTGCTCGATGTTGGTTCGGTCTTCGTCTTTTCCGGTGGTGTTGAGGTCACATGTTTTTACTCCTTCCTTTGTTCCTTTGTTTCAGGTCAAAATGTTGACTCCAGCACTCATCCATTGCAACGAAGGGGGTGAAGAAGTCGTCGGGATTAGCTTGACTAAGGTGCAAATTTTCCGCTGCTACCTGTGTTCAGTGGGATTCCTGAATGAATGTGTTGGTTGGTTGGTTTGGGGGAGGGGACCAAACAGCGAAGTCATCGGTCCCAACAGATTAGGGAAGGATGGGGAAGGAAATCGAACGTGCGCTTTCAAAGGAACCATTCCGGCATTTGCCTGAAGTGATTTAGGGAGCCGCCGGAATGGCCGAGCGGTTCTAGGAGCTACAGTCTGGAATCGCGCGATCGCTACGGTCGCAGGTTCGAATCCTGCCTCGGGCATGGATGTGTGTGATGTCCTTAGGTTAGTTAGGTTTAAGTAGTTCTAAGTTCTAGGGGACTGATGACCATAGATGTTAAGTCCCATAGTGCTCAGAGCCATTTCGAACCATTTGAAACAAAAACATGGAAACACCAAATACACGATATATTACCTTGCCTAACACGATGCAGAAAAAGTGTTGGCATTCAAAACAGCTACCAATTGTCTCGGAATGAGTAAATACAGGAAAAGCGTGCTATTAAAGGGAATATTATACCACTCTCCCTGCAAAATAGTAGCAAGTTCAGGTAACGCTGGTGGAGATGTACAGGTGTCACACACACTTCTCTCCGAAACAGACCACAAAGCCTCAATAATATTGAGATCTGGTGCCAGTGGTAGTCAGGAGAGATGTGAAAATTCATCAACGCGCCCACATAACCAGTCATAGACGGTGCGAGCTGAGTTAACAGGAGCCCTGTATCTTGGAGAACAGTAGCACCTTGGGAAAGAAACATTGTACATTATCAGCCAAAATGGTCACATAGCCGTTGGCAGTAATGCGACCTTGCAGAATAACCATGGAGCTCATGCATCGCGATTTAATGCCCAAATCATTATCGAACCACTGCCATATTTCACTCCTGGGACATAAAGTCTGCCACAAGTTGGAAACGGTGAAACAAGATGCATACAGCCAAATGATTTTAGTTCATTGTTCCTTGGTCCACGTTTTACGGCTTCGGCACCATGTACTCGTATTACGACATTTGCATCACTGATGACTGGTTTTGGAATTAATGCTCTCCCAGTAATTCTCAGCTTATGGAGCGCCCTTCGTGTTGTTTTGTTGCTGAGGAAGTCCGTGAGTGCAACATTAATTTCTGCAGTGATTTTTGCAGGGTTCGCCGTCTTATTTTTTGCCATAGTTCTCTTCAATGGCCGTCTGCCAGGATCACTCAACACACCCTTTCATCCACGTTGTGGCTTAGCGGATGATGTATGCAGTTTAATTCTTCGATAAAATGGCTCTTGAATCGCATAACACTTTGGTTACAGAACTAATTCTCCCCTCCCAGTTTGAGCACCGACAATTTACCCTCTTTCGAATTCGCTTGGGTCCGGCAGAACGTACTCAGAGCTTTATAGAACACTGTTCCGGCTACGACTGACACATGCAACATACTGACGACAACGCACAATTGCCGTTCGCAGTCAGATTCAATAGCGCAAACTGCACGCTTGCCTAGCATCTGCATTCACGCTACTCCCCATTACAATTGTTGCGCCACGAGGATGACGTGCTACAGACGCGAAATTTAACCGACAGGAAGAAGACGCTGTGATATGCAAATGATTAGCTTTTCACAGCATTTACAGAATGTTGGCGCCGGTGGCGACACCTACAACGTGCTGACATGAGGAAAGTTTCCAACAGATTTCTCATACACGAACAGCAGTTGACCGGCGTTGCCTGGTGAAACGTTGTCATGCCTCGTGCAAAGAGAAGAAATGTGTACCACCACGTTTCCGACTTTGATATAGGTCGGATTGTAGCCCATCGCGATTGCGGTTTATCCTATCGCGACATTGCTGCTCGCGTTGGTCGAGATCCAATGACTGTTAGCAGAATATGGAATCGGTAGGTTCATGAGGGTAATACGGAACGCCGTGCTGGATCCCAACGGCCTTGTATCACTAGCAGTCGAGATGACAGGCATCTTATCCGCATGGCTGTAACGGATCGTGCAGCCACGTATCGGTCTCTGAGCCAACATATGGGGAAGTTTGCAAGACAACAACCATCTGCACGAACAGTTCGACGACGTTTGCAGCAGCATGGCTGCGGTTACCCTTGACGTTGTATCACAGACAGGAGCGCCTGCGATGGTGTACTCAACGACGAATCTGGGTGCGCGAATGGCAAAACGTCATTTTTTCGGATGAATCCAGGTTCTGTTTACAGCATCGTGATGGTCGCATCCGTGTTTGGCGACATCGTGGTGAACGCACATTGGAACCGTGTATTCGTCATCGCCATAGTGGCGTATCACCCGGCGTGATCGTATGGCGTGTCATTGGTTACACGTCTTGGCCACCTCTTGTTCGCATTGACGGCAGTTTGAACAGTGGACGTTCAATTTCAGGCGTGTTACGACCCGTGGCTCTACCCTTCATTCGATCCCTGCAAAACCCTACATTTCAGCAGGATAATGCACGACCGCATGGTGCAGGTCATGTACGGCCTTTCACCATACACAAAATGTTCGACTGCTGTCCTGGCCAGCACATTCTCCAGATCTCTCACCAACTGAAAACGGCTGGTCAGTGGTCGCCGAGCAACTGGCTCCTCACAATACGCCAGTCACTACTCTCGATGAACTGTGGTATCGTGTTGAAGCTGCATGGGCAGCTGTACTTGTACACGTAATCCAAGATCTGTTTGACTCAATACCCTGGCGTATCAAGGCCGTTATTACGGCCGGAGGTGGTTGTTCTGCGTACTAATTTCTCAGGACCTATGCACCCAAATTGCGTGAAAATGTAATCACATGTCAGTTCTAGTATATCTCTGCAATGAATACCCGTTTATCATCTGCATTTCGTCTTGGTGTATCAATTTTAATGGCCAGTAGTGTATGTTCAAACTCTCATTTCTCGCTGTGTCTCCTTAAATTTGTCAAATTCGTGTGCTTTCGATTCCCTTTTCTTCAGAGAGACTCAGTCTGCCACTTGTCTCTTCCTCATTCAAACTGCACCTGCACCATTGTGTTATATGATGACGAATTGTTACCGCTCCCTTCCACCAAGTCGCAGCATATGACTGCAGCGTTGTTTCCTGTCAGCAGCAGGACACAAATTACTGACCAGTACCATATTGTTTTTGCTCCACTAGCGGCGTCCTACGAAATCATGGCGAGGGGACGTAAAGATCTACTTGCAAATAAACTGAAACGTACAGGAACTATTTTTTCCTGGTGTTAATTAAATCTTTGTGCCTGCCTCCCATACCACGTTAACTGCAGCTAAGCAGTGCACACAGATGTCTAAATTCCTCGTTCAAGCTGCGAGCCCCCTTGATTTCTTAGCCGCCTGCCGTGAGGGAGGAAAGGCGAGGACGCAGCGTCGATCAGAGCCCAGCACTAACGGCGCAAGGAATCGGTCTCGCAGCGAGAGCCGCATTCTAATGCGGAATAAATTTCCCGATACATAATTACGGGAGGGAGGGGTTGGTGGGGGAGGGGTGGGGGTGGGACAGGGAATCCCTGTAGCGACTGCGAGCTCCGTCCTCCCACGTCTTCACCTCCTCCACTGGTCGCTCTCCTTCGCCCGCCTTCGTTTCCGACTGATGCCTCGGCTCACTCTAAGCCCGTCGACCGTAGAGTATCACGAAATACAAACAGAGAGGTCCGCGGTGGAGATGCAATTACTCGGTCCACGAGATAGCGGCGCCCAGACAGAGGCCCGCGGCCCTGAAGGGCGAGGGAAGGGAAGCGAAGGGCCCCGCCGGAATGGGCCGCGCGTTCAGCTCTGGCGGCTCCTGCAGCCCTCAGCACGCTGACTTGGGCCGGTGGTTCCCGCTAGCCACAGCTCTCTTTAATCACTCGCCAGGCGCCACAGAAAGCCTACATACAGTGTGTATCACAATCCATAGCGAAATCTGACTGGGGTCTGCTTGTACAAGGGCATCCTCAAAAGTAAAGTCTCCAAGTTTTTTAAGTGAAATCTCTTAAAGCTTTTTGAATAATATAAACTTTATTAATATTCTACAACTTTATTGCTCATGTCTACGTGTTTATTTATCAAATGTAGTCACAGTGGCGACGAACATACGAGGGTCACTCCAAAAGAAATGCACACTATTTTTGTAAAAAATGGTTCAAATGGCTCTGAGCACTATGGGACTTAACTTCTAACGTCAACAGTCCCCTAGAACGTAGAACTACTTAAACCTAACTAACCTAAGGACATCACACACATCCATACCCGAGGCAGGATTCGAACCTGCGACCGTAGCGGTCGCGCGGTTCCAGACTGTAGCGCCTAGTACCGCTCGGCCACCCCGGCCGGCTTTTGTAAAAATACAGTGCATGTGTGAAAGCTTTACAGTGTGTAGATACATCCTTCTCGCTTCTTTTCAAACTTAGTTCAACCTGTTCCCGTGAGTGGCGCCGTCACAGCATGTCTTCAAGATGGCTGCTACACTTGCCGTCCCTCAGAAGGAACGTGCTGTCATAGAATTCCTCTGCTGTGAAAACGGGACAGTGGGAAACATCCAAAAGAGGTTGAAAAGGTGTATGGAGATGCTGCTGTCGATCGCTGTACAGTTAATTGGTGGTCAAGCAGGTTACATGATGAAAGCTGGCACGGCAATATTAAGGATTGTCCTCGCAGCGGCAGGCCTCGTACTGCACACACTCCAGACAATGTGCAGAGACTTAACGAACTGGTGACTGCTGACAGACGCGTCACAGTGAACGAATTGTCAGCCTACGTTTGGATAGGGGAAGGAAGTTTTCGCAGAATACTGGAAGTGTTGGCGTTAAAAAAGGTTTGTGCCACGTTGGTTCCCAGGATGGTTACAGTGGCTCACAAAGAAACTCGGAAAACGGTATGCAGCGAACTTTTGGAACAGTACGCGAAAGGTGGAGATGAATTTCTGTAACAGGTGATGAAACATGGCTCCATCATTTTTCACGAGAGACGAAGAGGCAATCAGTGGAGTTGCATCATTATGGGAGGAAGAATAATGGGCCCTCATTTTATCGATGGCAATCTAAATGGTGCAATGTATGCTGATTTCCTACGTAATGTTCTACCGATGTTACTACAAGATGTTTCACTGTACTGCCAACATTATGGATGTCCGGCACATAGCTCGAGTGCGGTTGAAGCGGTACTGAATAGCATATTTCATGACAGGTGGATTGGTTGTCGAAACACCATACCATGGCCCGCACGTTCACCGGATCTGACGTCCCCGGATTTCTTTTTGTTGGGAATGTTGAAGGATATTTGCTATCGTGATCCACCGACAACGCCTGACAACATGCGTCAGCGCATTGTCAATGCATGTGCGAGCATTACGGAAGGCGAACTACTCGCTGTTGAGAGGAATGTCGTTACACGTATTGCCAAATGCATTTTGAGCATTTATTGCATTAATGTGGTATTTACAGGTAATCACGCTGTAACAGAATGCGTACTCAGAAATGATAAGTTCACCTAGGTACATGTATCACATTGGAACAACCAAAATAAAATGTTCAAACGTACCTACGTTCTGTATTTTAATTTTAAAAACCTACCTGTTACCAACTGTTCGTCTAAAATTGTGAGCCATATGTTTGTGACTATTACAGCGCCATCTATCACAAAGCGAAAAAAGAGATCCAAATAAAACATTCATATTTTCTTGCGTATTAGAGGAATATGTAATAAAAATGGTTGTTCTTATTATAAAAAAGACACAGTTGATATCCGTTTCACCTATGGCAGCACCATCTTATTTCGTGAGATATTTGGCCCGGACACAATAAAAGGACCACCCTGTTGTTTATAAGATGCTACAATAAAGTTTCAAGATGTAGAATGCCATCTCTTATATTAATTTGAACCAGACTTAGGAAAATGTGTTTTCACAATCGATTCTATCTGAAAGACATCCTCAGAGCATTAGCTGTAATAACGATCGAGGAGTCTAATCATAAGCTAACAGGCACCATCATATCCACAACCCAGTGCACAATACTTGTTTCCACACAATCTTGATAGCAGTAAGGGACTGCATACAAACATTTCCCAAGGCAAAGTTAAAATTAAGTCACTTTTAATCAAACCAAATAACCACTAGTAGAACGCAAGTATTGCTTGCCTGACAACTAGTCATAGACCGTTTACTGGGCTACCTTCACTTTTTGTCGCCTTCCCTCTCTGGACGCTTTCGTAATGGGTCGGTCAGGTCGGCAAATCACTTGTGACGTTAAACTAATTCTTTAATTGATCGTTCCAAACTGAAACTGTAGTTAAATATATATCAACGTGGATAAGGTGTTCGATGTTTCTGGAATAGCGCATAAACATTTAAATGTTAAATATTAATACTAAAAGATGTTCGTCTTGGGGCTCTGTGTCGAAGATTCAGTGCAATGCGGCGTGTTGTAATACCTCTCCCACGCTCCCCGTCAATTTAGGATACCTTTTCCTTGTGAAGTAGGTAATGTACCGTTCCTGCTTGCTCGAAAGGTTACAACAGATTAGCATTAGATAAGACGTAATAAAACGTAAGACGGCTCTCGTAGTACAGACGTAGTTTAATTGCAATACGTCCTGTATACTAAAGAAGCAAAATTGCCACATCATCACAAAGCAGATGAGTGGGTGGTCCTTGGCTGTGAAGGACGCAGCACGCGCAACAGAGTGTCGGTGCCACAGGAGCCGGCCTAGAAGGGAACCGACTCTCCCACGCTCCGGCGACTGCAGCGGCGCGCTACACAAAGCGAACTCGGCCGTGCCGCCCGGCATGCGGGTGGGCGCTTCCGTGAAGTCTGGATGCGGTGTCACCTGCTGTGGGACCGGAAACTTAACCTGAGAGCGCCGCTGCCCGCTCCGGCAATTCCACCTTCTCGGAAGTCTTACGTTACTTCGCATTTATTCAAACCATCGCGCGCATCTCCGGGAATGCGTCAATGGATTGCACTTTTGAACGTCCAGAGATAACAGCACGATGCCCTCCATGAAACAGTTGTATCAACTGTGCACGGTGCACTCGTCGTGTCTATTGTCTGTGGAAAATACGAGCTTTGTGCAATATTCACCACTCTGTTCTTCAGGGAGCCAGCCGATTGTCGGAGAAGTAACGGAATTACAGGGATGTAACTGATGTGGCTTCCTTCAAAAGGCGAAACGCTATTTACAGTTTGTACAGAAACTACACGACAGTAATAAGAGCCATGGGGCATGAAAGGGAAGTAGTGGTTGACAAGGGAATGAGACACGGTTGTAGCCTACCCCCGCTATTAATCAATATGTACGTTGAACAAGGAGTAAAGGAAACCATACTAAAATTTGTATTAGGATTTAAAGTTCAGGTAGAAGGAATAAAACTTTGAGGTTTTCCGATGACATTGTAGTTCTCAGAGACTGCAAAAGATTTGGAAGAGCAGTTGAAAGGAACGAACAGTGTCTTAAAGGAGGATATAAGTTGAACATCAACATAAGCAAAACAAGGACAATGGACTGTAGTCGAATTAAATCAGGTGATGCTAAGGGAATTAGATTAGGAAAAGAGATAGTTAAAGTGGTACACGAGTTTGCTGCTTGGGCAGGTGGCCTAAGTAGAGGATATAAAAGGTAGACTGGCTATGGCAAGGAAAGGATTTCTGAATAAGAGAAATTTGTTCACATCGGGAATAGACGTAAATGTATGGAAGTCGTTTATGGAAGTACTTGTTTGGAGTGTAGCCATGTATGGAAGTGAAACATTGACTAAAAAAAGTTTAGATAAAAAGAGAATAGAAGCTTTCAAAAAGTGGTGCTACAAAAGAATTCTGAAAATTAGATCGGTGTTTCACGTAACTAATGAGGTGGTGCTGAATAGAATTGGGGAAACAAGGAATTTGTGGCACAGCTTGACCAAACAAAGGGATCGATTGATAGGACACATTCTGCGACATCAAGGGATCACCAAGTTAGTACTGGAGGGAAATGTGGGTGGTAAGAATCTTAGAGGGAGACCGAGAGATGAATTCAGTAAGCAGATTCAGAAAGATGTAGATTTCAGTAGTTATTCCGAGATAAAGAGGCTCGCACAAGATATTGAGATAGAATAACATGGAGAGCTCCATCAAACCAGTCTTCGTACTGAAGACAACAACAACAGCAACAACTGATGTAGTACCCACTGCGACACTAGAGTAGGAAACATAGAGAATGAGCATCCAAATGAGCAAAACGTAACCGCTTTCGCCAACATACATCTACTCTAAAGGTCACGGGACTATGTTGTGGTGTAAGGTTTCTCAGTAAAGATCCTGCACGTTTTGAATGTTCTATACAGGGTGTCGCATTTATCTTCACCTGCCCAAATAACATTTTGTCCTAAACAAAAACAAAACATGTACCTGAAATGGCAGGGAGCATGAAACTGGGAGCGTTAAGGTGCTGAACGGAAGAGGAGCGAGACATTTAAGAACATCTCTTCGCCTCAGCGGCTTTTAAACAACATTGACAAAATGAACAATCCAAAACCACTGTTATAAAAGCCATTAAAATTATTAATAAATGTCACAATGAGAATGACACTTCAAGTTATTACACTTTTAATGTTTGGCACATAAAAGCTCTGAACACGATAAATATTAACAAAATTTAAATAATGAAAACTGACAATATTGTATCCCAGTTGAAGGAACTGAAGTAAACATACTTGGTTACTGATCAACTGTTGTTGTAAGGTGACCAGCTCGACCATAGCCTAGACGGCCCGTTTATTCGGGTCAGATTACATACTCTAAAATACACAACGGATAGAAGTTAGAACCACAAGGAAAACATCAACAAAAATGAATTACAAATGGCGTTACGAAAAACCTCATAAGTCCGCTTCAAGCTTTAGCTGTGACGGAGTAATCTTCAAAATAATTGGGGTAGTTTGACAGAGCAGTATTTAAAAGTGAACAGCCACTTCAAAAGAACAACTTCTCATAACAGGGTCAACATAATGTATTTAAATGGGAGCAAACGGTTAAAAAACTTAGGAAAAAAATACGGAAATAAGACTTCCACAAAGGCAGTCAACATTAAAATCTAAATTTTGTTTGCTTGTCATAACTAGGCTTAAAACAGTTGTGGGATGTACTGGTAACTTGGGATACCAATTCACGTAGGAGACTAAGACTAATATGACGGTCTCTAAACAAAGCTAGACAGCATTACACTCGAGAAACAAAAATAAATCTCTATAACGAAGCCTCGCTCGAAGAAAAAGGTTTCTCGCGAATCACAATCATTACTTTAGTCACATGTAACGTAAGGTGCTCACTGTACCGGTCCTTGGCCGTATAGTAAATACTGACAGCTCAGTATCGAAGAATCAAAGTGGCTGAAATAAGAAACCTGTAAACTCTGAAGACACAAATCAGTGGCCACGAAGATAGAACGAAGCAGCAATTGTTCGAATGTGATAGGTACACTGTCTACACTTAAGGGGTCACCATCCGTAACCCGACAAACTGGACCTCGGTGAGGAACTCTAGTTAACATGCCGAATAACAAGCAAACACTGATGACTCGAGGCCGTTAAATCTCCTTAAGCCATCGGCACACGGACCGTCCTGTCGAACGTTAACGTTGAGCGTGCGAAGTTCAACTTGGTGCTGAACGCTCAGGAACGATGCGACTTGTGCATACGGTACGTGGGCCCCAACGTGGTATACGCGATCGCAACGCACTCCAGCGGCAGTTGTTTCTAGTAGTTCGTAAATCACACTATTTACTCAACGGGCGTGCGTCAAATTCCCATGTTAGCTCTATTAATACTCACATTTTCTCTATCGTCCACGAAAAGTAAAGTACCATGTCGAATCAATAAGGACACAGGCTTATAACAGTTCCATTACAAACAGCGAGGTACAAGTTGGAATACTTCTCTGCATACGATAAACATTATTTCATCATTTCCACATTTTAGTAAAACTCTAGGGTCAGGCTTACTTGATCACTGTTCCTACCCAGTAGCAGAATCCTTGCAACATGTGAATTACGAAGCGTAAAAGAAAAAGGAACAAAATAACTTAATACAGGTAGCGCAAGCTGTCCTGTAGATTAAGCCAATCGAAAAAAGTCACCCCTCAAAAAAAGGTGAACTTATATTTACATAACATCAAATATTGTAGCGTATACTTATATTAAACTAATAATAAAGTATCAGAACCTAATAATGCGAATGTTAGGAAAACAAATTTTTGTGGTGTTAAGACGCGAACCACCGCCCCAACAAAAAAGAGCTTCTTAGACAGAGACGCTAGCCATTAAGCTTTTTTTTTAAAAAAAAATCTCCTTTTGTTCGTTACAGTTCGTTGTAACTGTTCGTGGCGGACGTCCCCTGAGGGCTGTTGAAGTTCATTATTGATCCACTCACTCAGTTCTTTTATTACAGAGGGCAGTTAACCCTCCGACCAAACACGCTGAGGTACCGTGGCGGCTATCCTAAACCCCTAACTCCCTTGGCGTACTTAATCATATTGTATTACGGCTTGCTAAAACCGTTAATCGTAGATAATTATGTTAGTAATTGAAATTTAATTATAACAAATTGTACCAAGAACAATGCGTTTTTGGTGGATCTTCAGTGTGTCGCGGCCTTCAAATAGCCTACTCTCATAAAACGCAGATTACAATAATTCTTTTGCCACGAATACGATGTTCCTCACAATTTTATTGGAACGAACCACACAACTAACAACGGGTTTTTCAGTGATTCTCAATTTGCTGGTGCTAAGAAACGGCATATATACATATAGGTTTGAAATGAACGCCAATATGGCGCCTCACAACTCTGTACTGATGGGAGACGGCGTGCGTGTGACGTAGGTGGCGCTGTGCCATCTCATTGGTCAACGCTCACACGCACGCTCAGAATATCTGACATGCCAGATATTGCTCTGCACGTTCGGAAAGACTCCCGAACGTGCTATTCCACGCTATGACGTCAGAAACTCGGCACGCTCAACGCTCAACGTTCGGATGTACGGTCCGTGTGCCGACGGCTTTAGCGCGGTGCTACGCTGCCCATGGAGGGATGCCGGCAAACCCACCGCTATGATGCCACGTAGCCTACTCGTACAGGCAGGTTTAAGGTACTGGTACTAACGAACGCACAGCTCAGTCTCAATCAACTGTACTTAAGCCACCAGGTGTACATTACCTGCATTACTGCCTTTCTTGTAACTTTGTCCTTTACGAAGATATGAACAGCAGTACACTTTTGCAAATAACACTATATTTTTTAATCAATAATCGACTTCCTCTCATACAATCCTGTTCCAAAACGTGCCATTCACCTAAACACGACCTTGTTACAAATGTAACGCAAAACTCAGTTTGACTCTGCTGTACCAGCACATAACCAAATGTGTGTGGAATCTTATGGGACTTAACTGCTAAGGTCATCAGTCCCTAAGCTTACACACTACTTAACTCAAATTATCCTAAGGACAAACACACACACCCATGCCCGAGGGAGGGCTCGAACCTCCGCCGGGACCAGCCGCACAGTCCATGACTGCAGCGCCTTAGACCGCTCGGCTAACCCCGCGCGGCCGCACATAACCCATATACCTGGGGTAATAGAGTTCGTTCTCTCGCTAGAGTGCAGCTGTGATGTCTATGTGAAACCATCGGCTATTAGAAAGCCATGCTCGTTGAAGAATGGAAATTGGGCCATAGAATGTAATGGCTATAATAGACTGTATACTCTGACAGGAATGTGAAGTATTGCACCACGAAGCCCCATGAAATCTAGAAGCATTGCGGGACACAGAATGCTATTTATACGTACTCGCGCCAAATATTAGAAGCTTTATATGATAAAATATTGCCCGATAGTTTTTTTTTGTTTTTTTTTTTTTTTTAAAGCTTTCCAGGGCGTTTGATGTTGTAGATCATGTTGGATACTTAGAAAAAAGCTACGTTTTATAGAACTGATGACTTTACACACAACTGGTTTGAATTATATTTAACCCTTTAACTACTATTGACTGCTGTAGACAGGTCCAGCAGTCGGTGGACTGCTGTAGAAATCGACCGGGTTAAATACGTTCCCTCTGGTGGATTCTCACAGTCTAACCTACTCTGTTTATTTAATGTCACCCACTACACTCTCAGTGCCTGTCGTTAGTGAATAATGCAAACAGTGTTGGGAGTTGTAAAAAAATATATTATCTAAACAGAAATCACAAAGGGAGTTCCCAGGTTCAATTTTGGTTCCACTCCTATTGCTTATGCGCTATATGTGAATGACCTTCCACTTACGATTCAAGTAGCAGAATTAGTACTTTCTAAATACCATTAGAGAGAAAGCAGTAGAAGAGATTGGTAATGGTGTTCTGTAAATAATTATTTAGCTGTTTACGCAAATTTCTCCCCTCTTTTTGAAAAAACCCACTATATTCATTTGTGTACAACATATAGAGTAATGCCAACAACTGATGAAGCACATGAACAGGAGTCGGTAAATAGTGTAGAATGCTCCAAATTTGTGGTTTTACATACAGATGAATTCTTCAACTGGATGAAGCATATTACTATGCGACTCAAGTTTAGTTACTTTTGGTAGTCTCGGAAATAAATGAATTAACCTTCTCACCTGTTTTGCATATTTCAACTCAATAATGTCTTATGCGATAATTTTGTAGGTGGACTCAACACTTCGTGAGATAGTATCGACTTCACAATAGCGAATAGTAGCATTAGCCGGCCGGAGTAGCCGTGCGGTTCTAGGCGCTACAGTCTGGACCGCTACGGTCCCAGGTTCGAATCCTGCCTCGAGCATGGACGTGTGTGATGTCCTTAGGTTAGTTAGGTTTAATTAGTTCTAAGTTCTAGGGGACTGATTACCTCAGATGTTGTCCCATAGTGCTCAGAGCCATTTGAACCAAGGGATCAGGCAGGGCAATGAAGGATCCGTACACCACTCAAGACGTTTGTCGTGTGAACTGCATTGTGGGTTCAAATGGTTCAAATGGCTCTGAGCACTATGGGACTTAATTACTGAGGTCATTAGTCCCCTACTTAAACCTAACTAACCTAAGGACATCACACACACCCATGCCCGAGGCAGGATTCGAACCTGCGACCGTAGCGGTCGCACGGTTCCAGACTGTAGCGCCAAGAACCACTCGGCCACCCCGGCCGGCCATTGTGGGTATTGCGCTATTTTGCTGGAATGTGTTATTAGCTAACATGGTCATCAAAGGTATCGCGATTGATTTTACATTTGTTGGGAAATATTGGCAGACGCATAGCCCCGTCCCTCCCCCAAATCAGTTAACGAATAAGTTCTGTTTTCGTAGGTGATATCTGTCCACACCATGATCCCAGTAGTTGGAGAGGTATGAGTCTCGAGAATCGTTCCGTCCACTGACCTTTCAGCAGGTTGTCAACAGACTTTTTAGCATCCATCAGAGAGCCACAGACATAAGTAGGATGCATTACTGAACGACATTCAGTGTTCCAGTTGACAGTGGCTCTGCCGGCCGCGGTGGTCTCGCGGTTGTAGGCGCGCAGTCCGGAACCGTGCGACTGCTACGGTCGCAGGTTCGAATCCCGCCTCGGGCATGGATGTGTGATGTCCTTAGGTTAGTTATGTTTAAGTAGTTCTAAGTTCTAGGGGACTGATGACCACAGCAGTTGAGTCCCATAGTGCTCAGAGCCATTTGAACCATTTGACAGTGGCTCTACTCCAGGCAAGTCTCTAGAGCGGTAAACGATGCTTGGCGGCCTCCGATCTCAAACCAGCTTACATTAGTAACTTGTCCCCAACAGTTCTAGTTGACACTTTCCTTGTAACCTCTGCACGAATTCCAGCTGTTGCCCTCCGTCTATTCTTCAGAGCCACTAGAACAGTCCTATGACGTCATTAGGATCTGCCCCTTCTGGAATGACCCGTTCCTATTCTTTCTGAGTGTATTTCCGCACCACTCGCTCTGTAGCTGTTGCACTACAGCATACGCCTGTGCAGTCTGCTGGCATGACGCTCTCGTGTTCCTAATGCTAATGATTCGGGCTTTGACTAAAGTCATGGGATACCTCTTAATATCGAGTCAGACTTCCTTTTGTTCGTCCAGTGCATCATCTCGACGTGGCACGATCTAAACAAGTAGCTGGAAGACCGCTGCAGTAATACTGAGCCATGCTGCCTCTACAGCAGTCCATAACTGCGAAAAAGTTCCCGGTGCGCTATTTCGTACACGAGCTGACTTCACGATTAAGTATCATAAATGTTCGATGGGATTCGGTCGGGTGATCTGTGTGACCAAACCACTCGCTCGAGTTGTCCACAATGTTCTTCAAGCCAACCGCTAACATTTGTGACCAGGTGACATGGCGCATTCTCATCCACAGGAATTCCGTAGTTGTTTGTGAGCATGAAATCCATGAATGGCTGCAAATGGTCTCCAAGTAATCATTTCCATGCAATGATCCATGTAAACACAGCCCGTTACATTACGGAGCCACCGCCAGCTTGCACAGTGCCTTGTTCACAACTTGGGGCCATGGCTTCGTAGGGTCTGCACCACACTCAAACCCTACCATCAGCACTTACCAACTGAAATCGGAACTCATACGACTAGGCCGAGGTTTTCCAGTAGTCTAGGGTCCAACCGATCCGCTAGCAGGCGATGTGCTGTTAGCAAAAACACTCGCATCCGTCATCTGCTGCCATAGTCCATTAACGTCGAATTTTGCCGCACTATTCTAACTGATACGTTAGTCATACGTACTACATTGATTTCTGCGATTATTTCACGCAGTGTTTCTTGTCCTTTAGCACTGACAACTCTACGCAAACACCGTTGTCTTTGGTCATTAAATGAAGGCCGCCGGCCACTGTGTTGTCAGTGGCGAGAAGAAATGACTGAAATGGGGTATCCTCGGCACAAAAAAAATGGCTCTGAGCACTATGGGACTTAACATCTATGGTCATTAGTCCCCTAGAACTTAGAACTACTTACGGGGCTCCGGAAAGGCTCATAATCATGAAAAGTTCAATTTTTACTTTTTTGCGTTTTCTGAATCTGCAGTCTATTACCTTTTAATAGATATATAATTTATTCAATTCCGAAGACTACAACTATTTTTAAATTTCTTTTGAAATGTGTTCTACATGGGCGTGACCCACTGTGGCGCTGTTAAACTTCTGTCAAATGGTGTTATTATTAACGTCCGTGTTCATCAGGTACATTTTAGTGATGTGAGATAAAGTATGTGTTGTGGCTAACTTGTGATGGTTCAATATATATCGCTGGTGTGATTGTCGATTCTTTCATGTTTATTTACTCTGTCGTTATCTCGAAAATATTCGTAATTAATTCTGTTTCTTGAGTCTCTGTTTTGTTGAAGTATAATAATGAGTAAAAGTAAAGTTATTAGAAATCCTCTGAAGGCTTTTAAAAAAAGGAGAAATGTTGGAAAGCCAAAGGTATTTAGAAATATGGGAATGAAGATAGGTTCTAACATGGTACGAGCGATGCTTGCTTTAGACAAGGAACGCCTTCGGGCTGCAGACAGGGCTGTAAAGAGTCTAGAAATACAAGCAAGAGTAAACAGGAGGAGGAACAAGAGGAAGCTGGAGGAGGAGTTTGCAGAGGATGAAGATAATCCATCCTATGGACCTGGAATGCACTAAAAAGTTAATCCAATCTTTGTCGCTCGATTCCCAAAACTTTTATTTTCTCATACTAATTACATGTTTTCTAAGGATCTTCCAAACATATTTGTTTCAGACTTTCAGTAAATGCTACACAGTACCTTCTGCATAATTTAACACAGCCTTTTTCGAAAAAAACTGTATATTTTTGAATATATAAATAAAAAATTGCAAAAAAATGTGAATTTTCATTACAATTGAAAAAAAAATTATCTTTAATAATTGAACTAAAATTTTGTAAAATCCTTGTGTTAAGTTGTAGCCCATATTCGAATAAATAATCTGTAAAAAGTTCAACTTCCTACCTCAAATACTTTGTGAGGAAAGATGTAATTTATAAGTGTTATTTTAACATTGCAAGTATAAGGCGTTCCGGAGCCCCTTAAACCTTACTAACCTAAGGACATCACACATCACCTAGTCATCACGAGACAGAGAAAATCCCTGACCCCGCCGGGAATCGAACCCGGGAACCCGGGCGTGGAAAGCGAGAACGCTACCGCACGACCACGAGCTGCGGACGTTTCTCGGCGCACTCTTCACCCTGTGGATCTCGGAATTCTGAATTCCCTAACTACTTCCGAAATGGAATGTCCAGTGCCTCTAGTTCCAAACACTATTCCGCGTTCAGAGTCTGTTAATTCCCGTCGTGGCCACAATCACTTCGGAAAACTTTTCACATGAATCAGCTGGGTACAAATGACTGCTCCGTTAATGCACTGACCTATCATACGCTGTGCACCCGATACTGTCGCCGTCTTCATACGTGCAATTTGCTATCCCGTCACTTTCGTGACCTTAGTGTAAGCTGCAAGTGCACACCCTCTGGAAACACTGTGTTCCGATCTCCAGCTGGGAAGATACAGTAAAATTAGAAACACGGAACAGCCACCAAGTAATCAAGTCATTCTTCATCTTCTTATGTACAGGAAAAAGTGAAGATAAGATTACATGAAGATTAATAAACATATTCTACACGCATGGAAATACGGGACTATGAGTTTGGTAGCGTTCGGTCACGTTGTCATGATATATTAACTACCATTTCCATCACTGTAATACTCCTAATCTAATTGGATGAGCTAAAGAGCTCCTGTGAGATTTGGTTAGTAGGGCAGAGGTAGTGACATAAATGAGGGTTTGGAGCTGGGTCGTGCGTCGTATATGGATAGTTCAGTAGGTAATAACATTGCTCTTGAAAGGCAAATATGCACATTCGAGTCCGGATCCTGCGCATGGTATTAATCTGCAAGTAAGTTTCAAAACAGTTCAAATCCCGCTGCAGAGTGAATAATTCTGGAGACTTTACAGCTTCAGTTTCTATTGGTTTTTACAGTTTCAGTCGCTATTGCTTTTTTCTTTCTTAAGCTTACTGCAGTTAAAGAGTATTTTTTGCCTGACGCCGTTTGCCTTTTTTTCTGGAAATATGGATACATAATACAGTGCACATTTTGTTCTTTATAGATCATAAAAATTATTTCCTTCAAAAGGTCCTGTACAGCTTACGGTATTTTTGCCCCTTGTTTACTTACCCAGCAAAATACTGCTTTCTCCTTCGTCGTTAGCGGAGTATAAGGTCGAAAGAAACTTCGCTTCACTTTCACTATTGGTAAATTTTCGTCTGTTTTGAAATTTCCAAGAGTGAACGTGAAACTTCTTTCGACCTCAGTCTTCGCTAGCAATGAAGGAAAAAGCAGTCGCTGGCAAAGTATGCAAACAAGAAGCAGAACAACGTAAGTAAATTGTATGTCTGCTTTAGAAGGAAATAATGTTTTTAATCTATAATGACGAAAATGTACGGAGATATTATGTACCCATGCGAATCCAGAATGACCACAGAAGATGCTTTGTAAATGAAATCGAAATGAGTCTGATGTTAATACTCTTTAGCTGCAGTAAGCTTAAGACGGAAAAAGTATTTATTACAGCAGCTACTGCGGTAGATGGCCTATTAAACTGACTTCATAGCTTCATTGGCAGTGTCTGCTTGATGCTGAAGCCCTGCGGGACGTGTAGGTAGAACGTGTAGTGGAACCGATTGTCTGCTTCCGGTTCCGAGAAAGACCTACATATCCGGCATTAAAAACGATGACGGAACAGATTCCATAATATAAACACTGCTTGGTCTCGCATATTTATTTAGATGATATCGGAATCGTTCCGTCGCAGAGTAATAGCGTCAGACAAACAGTGATTTCCAGGAGGGACGTGCAGGTTCAGGCAACATAAATTTTCTACTTGTGCTTCATCCTCCCCTCTGTTTGTTGTGCAATACGGTCAGAAATCAAATAGCGAGAATTCTGGGAAGCCCTTTTCTTTCCTTTTCGGGTAAAGAAACTCTTGGTTAGTGATCCTGGGAAATATAACAAAGTTTCAGAAACAGTTAACGTGCGAAATGTCGCAACAAAATAGTTTAATACTGAATTACGAACGTGCACTTTGTACTGAATCTTTCTTTCGGAACAGGAACCTGATTCTTAACTGGACCACTCCGAGAGTAACCTCAGTGATCGTGTTTTTAGAATTTACAGTGAAGTATCATTTATTTACTTTATCTACACTTCTTTTATTAAAATTATTAATCTTACATTTTTATCATATGGTGGTACCTGTTTGTGGTAAAGATAATGCACTTTTCTTGTGGGTACAGGACTAGTTCCTCCTGCATCTGTTTCCGTTCTATTACAGCAGTTTTTTTTAGTCCAGTCACCGGAAGTCTACTCCAAATTATCGTTGTTGTTGTTGTGGTCTTCAGTAGGAAGATTAGTTTGAGGCAGGTCTGCACGCTACCCCAATCTATCCAAGCATCTTCGTCTCTAAATAACTACTCCAGCCTGCTTACCCTATTCAGCCCTTGGTAACCCTCTACGATTTTTACCCCACCAGAATTTCCTCTAGTTACAAAGAAACGATTCTTTGATGCTTTTGATGTGTTCTGTCAACCGACCCCTTCTTTACATCGGGTTCTGCCATAAATTTCTTTTTCTCCAGTTCGATAGAGAACCTCTTCATTAGTTAGTTACTCGATTCACCTACATAATCTTCAGAATTTTTATATAGCACCACATTTCAAATGCTTCTGTCCTATTTCCCTCTTGACTGTTTATAGTCCACGTTTCATTTAACCTTCGTTGAAGGATGCACTTCGTACAGATATCTTCAGAAGATATTTCCCTACTCTTACATTAATATGAGATGTCAAAAAACTTACCTATACTTCGCGCATCATCAGTTTTTCTGCTGTTCATATAGTGAAAAGCATTTACTGCTTTCAGTGTCTCGTTCCCGAATCTAATTCCTTCATTATCACCCGGTATAATACACATTCCATTACCACTGTTTTACTTTTCTTGGAGTTCATCTTACATTCTCTTTTCAAAACAACATCCATTACATTCAACAGCTCTTAAATACTTTCCTGTCTCTAGCAGAATTACAATATGAGCGTAATACCTCAAAGTTCTTATTTCTTCTTCTTGAGCTTTAACTGCCACATTCCCTCTTGGACCCTCCAACAAGGCGCACCTTGCAACAGTGACAGCAGCATCTAGCACCACCTGATGATATCGCGCAGTTGCATCGATGAAATATTGTGCGAGTTACACAATAAGATCCGGCAGGCAAATCGAGAAGCGTATTTGCAGTAGATCCGTCGAGAAAGCATGAAACGTCACAAGTGTCAGAGTGCAAACCATTCAACGAAATTTCATCGATATGGACTTTCGGAGCCGAAGGCACACTCGTGTACCCTTGATGACTGCACGATACAAAGCTTCACGCCTCGTCTGGGCCCGTCAGTACCGACTTTGCACTGTTGATGACTGGCAACATGTTGCCTGGTCGAACGAGTCTCGTTTCAAATTGTACCGAGCGGATGGATGACTATGGGAATGCAGACAACCTCACGAATCCATGGACCTTGAATGTCAACAGGGGATTGTTCAAGCTGGTGGAGACGCTCTAATGGTGTGGGGAGCGTGCAGTTGGAGTGATACGACAGGTGACACGTACGGAAGCATCTTCTCGGATCACCAGCATTCATTCATGTCCATTGTGCATTCCTACTGACTTGGGTAATTCCAGCAGGGAAATGCAACACCCCACACATTCAGATTTTCTACAGCGTGGCTCCAGGAACATTCTTCTGAGTTTAAATACTTCCGCTGGCCACCAAACTCCACAGACATGAACATTATTGAGCATATCTAGGATGCCTTGTAACGTGCTCTTCTGAAGAGATCTCCATCGCATCGTAATATTACGGATTTTTTGATTCATGGTGCCAGTTCCCTCCAGCACTACTTCAGACGTTACTCGAGTCCACGGCACGTCGTGCTGCGGCCCTACACGATAATGTGTAGCATTGAAAACACGATTTTCCATCATCAACTTTGACCTAGATTATTCGAAACCCAGGTAGTGTCCCGCAAAAAGCCGACAAGCGTGTATCTTTATTTTCAATATACATCGTCCTTGGAAACCTCGATCGAAATCGTTGACCCACATGTCAGACGCTACCCTTATTAGTGGTATGGTACCAAAGTGTCAAGTGTGTCATTTGTTTAGAAGTACTCCCACTACGAAGCAGTAACAAGTTTCCCCTGATAAATGTCGCTGTTCGCAATGAACTCGTTGGTAACAGTACTCCTTGCTTCAACTATTTGTTACTGGAGCGCTATTAAGCAAACCCATGACATATTTGCCGCCAGTAGGTGATGTTACGGAGCTATCAGGCACGGGATCTGCCGCCGCAAGCGCCATAAATCCTCACTGCAGCTACGATTTATGCGAGGGTCCGTGACAGTGCACATCGGCCGATGTCTGCACTCCCTGGGATACTACTTTAATGAGTCGTGACGTAGGGCAGCACGCTGAAATGCTGTCAGCACATTACTGTAACAACGACAGCGTGTCCTTGACGAACGCTTTAATCAGTAACATTGCTACTTGATGGGATAAGACGCTTCAGAATATCGTTTTAACTTACAAAGAAATAATTTTAAATCTCAGAGAAGAGAATGAAAATCATGGTTTGGTATAATTTAGTGTTTTTTTCCTTTGTTTTAAAAGCAAATGGTAATCATTTGAAGGGTAACAGAGGGAAATGACACTTTCCTGCATACGAGGTGTGGCTAGAAAAAAACCGGACTAGTGCTGGTGAAACAATAAAACGAATGCAATAAGGCTGAAAGTCGCGTGGCCTGTCACGTGACTCTCGCTCCGCCTACTGCTCGAGTTTCATCTGCCTCCTGCACTCAGTCCGCCCGTGGCGTCTGTTTTAAGTAGTTGACGTTTTGTCTGTGCGTCGGAAAATGTTGAGTGTACAGAAAGAACAGCGTGTTAACATCAAATTTTGTTTCAAACTAGGAAAATCTGCAAGTGAAACGTTTGTAATGTTACAACAAGTGTACGGCGATGATTGTTTATCGCGAACACAAGTGTTTGAGTGGTTTAAACGATTTAAAGATGACCGCGAGGACACCAGTAATGACACTCGCACTGGCAGATCATTGTCAGCAAAAACTGATGCAAACATTGAAAAAATCGGTAAACTTGTTCGACAAGATCGCCGTTTAACAATCAGAGCAGTGTCTGAGTTAACAGGAGTTGACAAGGAAAGTGTTAGGCAGATTCTTCATGAAAGTTTCAACATGAACAAAGTGTGTTCAGAAATGGTTCCAAAGTGTCTCACAATTGAACAGAAGGAACGCCGAAGAATGATTTGTTCTGACATCCTGGAAAACATTGAAAGTGATCCCACCTTCTTACAAAATGTTATTACTTGCGATGAATCGTGGTTTTTTACTTACGATCCCGAAACTAAACGCCAATCGATGCATTGGAAAACTCCTGGTTCTCCACGACAAAAAAAAGCACGAATGTCAAAATCGAAAATCAAGGCCATGATGATTGTTTTTTTTGACATCAAAGGGATTGTGCACATTGATTTGGTACCAGATGGACAAACAGTGAATCAGCATTACTACATTAGCGTCCTGGCTACCCTACGTGAGCGAGTACGAAGAAAACGGAACGATTTGTGGAGAAAAAAGTCATGGATCCTTCACCAAGACAATGCCCCAGCTCACAGTGCGTTGTCAGTGAAGACGTTTTTGGCAAAACACAACATTCCCATCTTAGATCATCCACCCTACTCACCTGATTTGGCCCCCTGTGACTTTTTTCTTTTCCCTAAAGTCAAGTCAGCTTTGAAAGTAACTAGATTTGAGACTGTTGAAGCAGTAAAAGAAAAAGCGACGGAAGTAATGTATGGACTTACCGAAAATGATCTGCGGCATTGATATGAAAAAGTGGAAAATTCGTATGGAGCGGTGTAGAGACCGAGGAGGAGAGTACATTGAAGGAGATAACATGAAATTATAAATAATCGTAAATAAATGTTTTTTCCAGCATCAGTCCGGTTTTTTTCTAGCCGCACCTCGTATTCATAAACATCTGTACAACTTGGTAGTTTTTGTTTCAGTTCATTAAAACATTTCGTGAGAACAACTGACGATGTAAAGCGATTTAAGTTAATAGTAAACTTTTTTAAAAAAGTCTTAACAAAATGAAAGACAGTATAGAAAATTCTTCAAAATATTTCGAATGAAACTGTATAAAACAGATTCCAGGCAAAACAATGAATTATGGCTGTAACAGAAATGTATCTGCTTGCGAAAATATAATTGTCTGAGTTCCAATTACAGCCGTAGACAAAAAACGAAAAATAAAGGGAATAAAAAACAACTGAAGTAAGTTAGGTTCCATAGAATCATCATGTTGACAAGAAGGGATCTTCGTGTGATCTAAGAAGTGTGAATAACCTGCAAAAATTGTTATATATTAATGTTGTACTTAACACATTCTTGTAGTAGAAGCGCCATCGTGCGAGTATATCTCACTCCAACAGAATGAAGGTCAAGTAGAAGAATTTGGTAACGTGTTAGACGTGTGCGTATATTGATTAATTGACGAACTAGACTAAACTTTTTTGGATTGAGTAGTAAACAGTCGCCGATGAGCTTACTCCTGTGACCTTTAGCTTCGCCCAAACAAATAATACGAGTACATTTTTAGTTTTTTTAAAGATTTTTAAAGTGCGGATATGTCTCAAAGACATCATTATAGGGCACATCAGTCAATCGTAAATGATGCTCCAAATGCCTTCTACGAATACTAAATGAGCACAAAATCTGTGCTTACGATACAGCTGGAACAAAATTATTTAAAAGCCAAGTAACTGACAAATGAGCGTGTATGTTTGCCATTAACAACTTAAAAGTGTGGGGCATCATATATAGTTTAAGAGTAGTTAATTTGGACTCTTATATTTTCAGTGTTTTCTCTGGTGATATCGCTGGGATATAAGAGCTCGATAGTTGCTTATAGGTCTTAAAACTGATATTGTCACTGTAGATAAATTCCGGATAACAGAATGTTTTACTGTGTCAACAGACTTCAGATGTCTTATTTACGGACCTTAAAAAAATTAAGTAAATTTCAGTATTTCGGTACAAAAACTTAAATTACGACAGTCAGAGCCAAGGATCAGCCAGCAGTGAAATCTTTTCCAGAGTTCAATAACAAAACAGGTTTATGTGTGGGTTGTGAAATAACCGTAAAAACATGAATATTTATGAGGCAGGATCTGAAAGAGGTTTGAAGATAGCAAAAGCTACAAAAAATGTAAGTGTAGTTAGTTGTGACAGCAGTATTATTAGCTTGTGAATGTAGTAAATAGCAATCAAAAGCGTAGAAAAAGAAGAACCGCTATGGATGAAAATAATTAAGATAGCAGAATAAAAGCAGAGATCTGTAAGTTAAATAAGGACATAATAAAACAATATGAATGCCAGGAAGAAACTTGTAAAAAAAAGTCGGAGGTAACCATAATTTTAAACAGACTGATTAAGCACAAACCAGAACAAGAAAGACCTGGTCGATGAGGGCTGCACGCAACAAAACTTGAACACGGTAAGCAACTATAGAACACTTTCGAAAGACAAAGACGATTATACCGTAATATAATTTGTACCATGGAATATAAAACATGTTCGAAGCCATCTGAAAATGCTTAAGATGTCGAAATCCGAACTAGTTTCTTTATGACTTGTAGGAGGGTGAGTGAACAAAATATCTGCGCAGTAACTAACAACGGTCTCGCTATATCATCCTATGGCAAACATAAATAATCTGTCGTGGCTTAATCCTTTTTCTAAGGACACCATCTCACAATTTTTCTTTTATTATTATGTATCTTTGTGTTTACGCCTACACTGGACCAAACAGGACCTCATTCTGCGACGTTTCCTCTTCGCCTGGTACTCTCTCAAACCGGCGCCGTGACCGGTTTTTTCACCGTTTCCATTTAGTTTCCCAGACGTACTTTTATGCTCTCAGTTGCCTTTGAGAATCTGCTGTCTGATAAGTGTAGTGTGCAGATAGCTGTTATTAATGTCGCTGTGGTCAACTTTCATTTCTTCATTGTCTTTCCTAACCATTCTTGTCCACTTTGCGGAAGTCGTCTTCCCACTAGAGACAGTACTGAAGATCTTTGACGAGAATTTGCAACTGTCCACATCGAGTATATGACCGTAGAAAATTGGCCTCCTCTTTCCTTTTGCTGCTGTAATTGCGCTCCAGATGTTGTTAGCGTTTCTTGTTGTGTCTGGTCTATACATAGAAACTTCTTAGACGGGACTTACGGTTTTCTCAGTTTCTGTGCTCTAGCTCTAGTTTCCTCAGTTGTCCCTGTCTAACCGTATTCTGACATTCTGAAATATACAGTACTTAGGGTTTATCTACGGCGTTGTTTTAAATTAGAGGAAAGGGATTTAGACTATGAGATCAGTACTAAAATTGAGATGAAACCAAGCCATGGTGCGTGATGTCTTAGCCGCCACGATAGGTCGAGGCAAACTACCTCAGAGAAGGTAGTCCATTTCCAATCCGGTGCCTCCGTGGTTCGTGGCCAAGTCCTGATTAATTTTCAGATTTACGCATTCTTCTATATATTTTAAGAAGCCTCCTGTATTGATGCCTTAGCCAATGTATTGGTGTCGTGTCGTCTCTGACGGCTTACGACTCTCTTAAAGATGGCGATCTTCACGTCATCATTAGCTGCTGTGTTGCTGAGGGAGGAGAGTTGTTAAGTAGCTATAAAGGATGCTTCAAGTGTGAGGTCATCTAGGAAGGTTAGGCAATTGAACATTTGTCCTTCTTGCATAGGATTCGTCTAGTCAATAAATAAATAAATAATCTGCAGCAGGCAAAAGAATATTAGGATAGGTCTTTTCCCAGCTAACATCAGTTCTTATTTCGAAATTTCTTTCACAGTTGTGCTCTTTCCCTCCGTATCCCCCCTTCTCTCCCTCTCCTACTAACCGTCCGCCCATCAGTTCCTCTCTCTCTCTCTGTCTCTCTCTCTCTCTGTCTCTCTCTTGCCCCGCGGGGTAGCCGCGCGCTCTGGGGCGTCTTGTCACGATCCGCGCGTTTCCCCCCGTCGGAGGTTCGAGTCCTCCCTCGGGTATGGGTGTGTGTGTCGCCCTTAGCGTAAATTAGCTTAAGTTAGATTAACCAGAGTGTAAGTTTAGGGACCGATGACCTTAGCAGTTTGGTCCGATAAGACCTTACATCAAATTTCCAATTTTTTCTCTCTTTTCTCTGTTCTCTGTACGCGTGTGTGTCTATATGACCTACAAATTTAACGAAACACGTATATATAATGAATGTTTTTTTTTTAATAACTCATTTTACTGACCAGTTTGATGCGGCCTACCACGAATTCCTCTCCTATGCCAACCTCTTCATCTCAAGGTACCACTTGGCAACCTCTGTTCTCAATTATTTGCTGGGTGTGTTCCAGTTTCTGTCCTCCTTTACAGTTTTTACCCTCTACAGCTCCTTCCCGTACAAAGAATGTCTTAACTCATTTCCCTGTCAACCTGTTTCTTCTTCTTGCGAGTGTTTTCCAAATACTACTTTCCTCGCTGATTCTGCGAAAAGTCTCCTCATTCCTTACCGTATCAGTCCATCTAATTTTCAACAGTCTTCTGAAGCACCACATCTCAAATGCTTCGATTCTCTTCTTTTCCCACAGTCAGTGTTTCACTACCATAAAATTCTGTGCTCCAAACGCAGATTCTCTGAAATTTCATCTTGAGATTAAGGACTATGTTTGATACTGGTATATTTCTCTTGGGCAGGAATGCCCTTTTTGTCAGCAGTCTGATTTTTATGCCCTTCTTGCTACGCCCGTCATGGCGCATTTTGCTGCCTAGATAGTAGGATTCCTTAACATCATATGTTTGTGGTAACCAGTTCTGGTGTTACGTTTCTCTGAATTCTCATTTCTGCTACTTCTCGTTGCTTTCGTCTTTCACCGATTTACTCTCAGTCCATTTTCTGCACTCATTAGAGTGTTCATTCCACTCAGCAGATCATGTAATTCTTCTTCACTTTGACTGAAGATAGTAATATTATCAGCGAATCTTATCACTGACATCCCTTTATCTTTCATTTTAATCCCACTCTTGAACATTTCTTTTAGTTCTGTCATTGCTTCTTTGATGTATAGATTCAACAACAGGGGCGAAAGACTACATCCATGTATTTCCGCCCCTCTTTAATCCGACTTCGTTCTTGCTCTTGCTCTTGTTACCTCCCCCTTTATAATCGGCCTACTGGATTGCGATATAATTGCCCGTGATCGCGTATGCCTAATGAAATTTTACAGTGAGTAAGGCTATCGGCCGCGCGGGGTAGCCGTGCGGTCTTGGACGCCTTGCCACGGTTCGCGCGGCTCCTCCCGTCGGAGGTTCGAGTCCTCCCTGGGGCATGGGTGTGTGTGTTGTCCTCAGCGCAGGTTAGTTTAAGTTAGATTAAGTAGTGTGTAAGCCAAGGGACCGATGACCTTAGCAGCTTGGTCCAATAGATACTTACCACAAATTTCCAAATTTAAAGCTATCGTTGTCGATGGAAAATAATACCGGTTAATAGTGGAAAGTGTACAACAGACCCTTCTGTAGAAAGAAGCTATTCTAAATCTAATCTAAATATTGATTTTTTTTTTTTTTGAAATGGGTAGAACATAATGCAATAGCTCAACACCAAATAGGAGGGGGGGGGGGGCGACAGGTACCACGTAATATTTTTAATACAAAAAATACTGATTATGAAAAAAGGGATTTAAAACGGTCGACAGCCCACTAGGGCAATGAATCACCAGAATCTTAAAAAAGGTAATTGCAAAGAAAATTAAGCAAATAATTACTGACGTGGCAATAGGAGGTTGGCGCGCTTTTCCACAACACAACGGTTCACAAGGAAATAAAGGAATCAGCAGGCATTAAATTTGCAGTTACATAATCTGAACTACTAGATTTTGAAAGAAAAATTACATGAATTTGCTGGTTAAATATATGATTGATTTCAGTAACCTCAGCATTACGTAATAGAAAACTTGGAAAGAAGCAATTAACTGTAATTATTGATAGGTTGAATAATGAGATACGTACCAAGCCAGCAGTAGTCACTCACTAAGCTAAGTACAAAATAAATGAAGTTGAGCACTTTTAATCTGTGCAGTTTCTGTAGTTATTAGTTTTGCCAGTGAACTTTTACGTTATTTTATGTGAATGAAGTTAATACTCAAAACTGCAAATTAGTTAAGCCTTCGTTATGCAGTACAAGAATGAACAGTTACTGAGGCAACAAAATTTAATCTGAAACTGATCATCAGGTAACAAACAAAACTGGCAGTAAGTAGTTAATCCTTTTGATATTTTTACGACACTCGCTGACTCGTGGAAAGGAAAGGGACTCTTCTTGGTAACAATGTCTGAGGACAACGACAACACATATGCCCTGCAAGTTTCAATTATCGCAGGTTATTATTCAAGAAAATTATTCAGTTTTGTGAAAGAAATGCCACTGGGTAATGCCTGTGCAATGTTAGTTATACTCTGCCAGTTAACAGTCTTATGATGCTGTAGCTGTGCAGATGACGAACACTATAGCCGACGACAATGCTGAACTGCTGCTGTTGCTGATGCTGGTTGAGAACTACGTCTCCAGAGCCACAGATAGTTATGGGACAGGCATTAGCTAGAATTGCAGCTTCCTCTATCTGCTCACTCCGACCGTGCTCTCAATAATCGCGGATTAACAAAGTAGGTGCGCCTACACTGGCCCGCGTCTTCGACTCTACGTGAGCCCCCAAATAACACCTTCCGCACTCTCTCATGACTGAAGCTGCTCTCATTCCTCTCTGTTCGCAGCGCGACAAAGACTCTTCATACGTAAAGATAAACAACAGCACAGCTACTGCAATTTCGTCGTTATCGATACATTTAAATAATTTTCCCTTGGCTATTACCCAGCAATTTACAATATTTACATTATAATTATAATCAATTATGTACATTCACAAATAAATACACTATTACATCCATTACATCTTTAATATAGTTTATGAAATAAAGCTTGCAGATTCATAATTAGAAGTACAATACAAGTTACCAACGTATATTAAGCGAAGAAACATTTTGGATGGTGCAGCCTTTTCGGTGTTACAGTCTACCACACTTACTGTTCCCTCTTGGTCGTAATATACACATATCGAAAAAAGTCTTGCATCACCCCGGTTCCCGGAACTCCTGAAGATAGACGTTGACTGTGGATATTGTATCACAGACACAGCCCTTTTACTGTTCAGAGATGTCATTAAACCCGCCCAGATATGTAAACAACCATGAATGAGGAGCACCTATTAGACGGAGGGGGTCCGACAGCCGATCAGTTAGTCATTCCACCAGGAAGGAGGTACACGGCAGGTGTTGTCTGTAGTCCAACCATGCCTAGACTGTCAATACCGCGGTTCGATCTCGTCCGCATTGTTTGCCAGGAAGGGCTCTCAAGAAGGGAAGTGTCCAGGCGTCTCGGAGTGAACCAAAGTGATGTTGTTCGGACATGGAGGAGATACAGAGAGACAGGAACTGTCGACGACATGCCTCGCTCAAGCCGCCCAAGCGCTGCTACTGCAATGGATGACCTCTACCTAAGGATTATGGCTCGGAGGAACCCTGAAAGAATCGCCACCATGTTGAATAATGTTTTTCGTGCACCCACAGGACGTCGTATTACGACTCAAACTGTGCGCAATAGGTTGCGTGATACGCAACTTCACTCCCGACGTCCATGGCGAGGTCCATCTTTGCTAACCAGGACACCATGCAGCGCTGTACGGATGGGCCCAACAACATGTTGAATGGACCACTCAGAACTGGCATCACGTTCTCTTCATCGATGAGTGTCGCATATGCCTTCAACCAGACAATCGTTGGAGACGTGTTTGGAGGCAATCCGGTCAGGCTGAACGCCTTAGACACATTATTCAGCGAGTATAGCAAGGTGGAGATTTCCTGCTGTTTTGGGGTGGCTTTATGTGGGGCCGTCGTACGCCGCTGGTGGTCATGGAAGGCGCCGTAATGGCTGCACGATACGTGAATGCCGTCACCCGACCGATAGTGCAACCACATCGGCAGCATATTGGCGAGGCATTCGTCTTCATGAACGAGAATTCGCGCCACCATCGTGCACATCTTGTGAATGACTTTCTTCAGGATAACGACATCGCTCGACTAGAGTGGCCAGTATGATCTCCAGACATGTACCCTATCGAACATGCCTGGGATAGATTGTAAAGGGCTGTTTATAGACGACGTGACCCACCAACCACTCTTAGTAATCTATGTCGAATCGCCGTTGAGGAGTGGGACAATCTGAACCAACAGTGCCTTCATGAACTTGTGGATAGTATTACACGACGAATATAGGTTTCAATCAATGCAAGAGGACGTGCTACTGGCTTTGAGAGTTACCGCTGTGTACAGAAATCTGGACCAACACCTCTGAAGGTCTCGCTGTATGGTGGTACAACATGCAATGCGTGGTTTTCATGAGCAATAAAAAGGGCGGAAATGATGTTTACGTTGATCTCTATTTCAATTTTCTTTACAGGTTCCGGAACTCTCGGAACCGAGGTGAGCAAAACTGTTTTTGATGTGTATGTATTGCAATTATACCCGTCCTTTCCTATAGTGTACCCATATTTTTCTCAAAATTTCGAACATTTTTTACTTTGTCAAACGCTATTTCGAGGTCGACAAATCAAACGGACGTGTCTTCATTTATGGTTGTAATACTGAACCCCCGGTCTCTTCCCTATCGCTACACCATTAAATAATTAACGTAGAGTAATGAAATTTCCGGAATACCTTTGTCTAGGTAACGTATGTAAGTGATTAACATTGAAAGATAGCAGGTGAAAGTAAGCGCAAATGTGAAATGCGTATACATTAATAACTGTGTACATTAATAACCGTCAGAATGATGAATGCAAGAGTGGAAAAGTGCATGCATTGTGTTGCACAGGTGCCGGACGTCAGTTTGTGGGATGCAGTTCCATGTCTGTTGCACTACAGAGACAGTTAATGCTGGTCGTGGCTGGCGCTGGAGTTGTTAGGTGATGTTCCATAATGTGCTCCATTGGAGATAGATCTGGTGATCGAGCAGGCCAAGCCAGCATGTCGACAAACTGGGTCACAAAATGGTTCAAATGGCTCTGAGCACTGTGGGACTTAACTGCTCAGGTCATCAGTCCCCTAGAACTTAGAACTACTAACTAACCTAAGGACATCACACACATCCATGCCCGAGGCAGGATTCGAACCTGCGACCGTAGCAGTCGCACGGTTCCAAACTGTAGCGCCTAGAACCGCTAGACCACCGAGGCGATGGATCGGCCGCCAGGCAGCCCGTGACAGAGCACTTCATCACTGGCTCAAAGAAGCCCTGATCTTACCCCCTGCGATTTTTTCTTATGGGGGTATGTTAAGGATATGGTGTTTCGGCCACCTCTCCCAGCCACCATTGATGATTTGAAACGAGAAATAACAGCAGCTATCGAAACTGTTACGCCTGATATGCTACAGAGAGTGTGGAACGAGTTGGAGTATCAGGTTGATATTGCTCGTGTGTCTGGAGGGGGCCATATTGAACATCTCTGAACTTGTTTTTGAGTGAAAAAAAACCTTTTTAAATACTCTTTGTAATGATGTATAACAGAAGGTTATATTATGTTTCTTTCATTAAATACACATTTTTAAAGTTGTGGTATTCTTTTTGAATCACCCCGTACACTACTGATTATGCGTATCGGGGATCCGATAGTTTGTTGGTAGGTTTTTGGAGTTATGTGGCCCTAGATGTTGCCGAGACATCAACGTGAGTTCACTATAATACTCCTGAAACTACTGTAGCGCGCTTCTGGCTCCGTGAGACGCACCCTTACAACGCTGAACGATGACATTGCCGTCGGTGAAGACATCAAGCATGTAGGGATTAAAGTGGTTCGCAACTGTGAGAGCGTCTTCGATTACTATCACAGGTCCCACACAACCGCAGGAGAATGTCTCCCATTGCATAATACTGCTCCCACCGGCCTGCGTCCGTGGCGGGCTGCACATTTCGAGCCCCAGATCATCGAGATGACGGCGTTTGTGGAGACGACCTACGACCTAGTGAAGCAAAAATGTGATTCAGCTGAAGAGCTGAGACGTTCTCATCGAGTCTCGATGGTCCCGTTATAACACTCCACTCTTTACTGCTATACCATAACCTTAATGTAGGAGAATTATTTTGTTATAGTAATTATGGTATAACGCATCAGAACAGTGTTACCCTCTGAGAGGAATTTTGTTGTTTGACCGTGTTGTACCTAACGGAGGTGGCTTATCGCAAGTGAAAGTCAGAATTACGTAAATATTCGAAAGTAACAAACAAAATTTTGTTTATCTGCACTGTTTAACTGATAATGGAAAACGGTCGCCAGCCTAACTAGGCAAAAGAATGATTAACATTCTCGTTGAAGAAAATAGTTATTAGTAATTTTAACGGATAAACACAACCTATACTTGGCCATACGCAAGTGCAATGAACTCTGACACACTCATATGTTTATGGTAAGATTGAAACTAACAGTTGGAACAGCACAAACTATTTGCAAAATTATAACAGCTACCGAAACACACTATTACTTTCAGGGCTTACACAAAGTGAGTGGTCTTTATACTGTTAATATGCACACAAGAGAGACAAACACTTAGTAATCATGAACATATAATTTCCTACTATGCAATTTTCCACTTTTACGACCATGAGACATAAAATTAACATTTATGTAAGATACTGGCAACGGCCTTGCCGCAGTGGCTACACCGGTTCCCGTGAGATCACCGAAGTTAAGCGCTGTCGGGCGTGGCCGGCGCTTGGATGGGTCACCATCCCGCCGCCACGTGCTGTTGCCATTTTTCGGGGTGCACTCAGCCTCGTGATGCCAATTGAGGAGCTACTCGACCGATTAGTAGCGGCTTCGGTCAAAGAATACCGTCCTAACGGTCGGGAGTGCGGTGTGCTGACCACACGCCCCTCCTTCTCCGCATCCTCCTCGGAAGATGACACGGCGGCCGGACGGTCCCGGAAGGGCCACTTGTGGCCTAAAGACGGAGCTTTTTTTTTTTTTATGTAAGATACTGACTCACTTTCTGCGATTAACAACAGGTAGTAATGTGATCATTTACTAAGCAAAACTTTATAAGCCTCAGTCTCGAGAAATTTTAATTTGAATTTGGCAACAACACATTAATAGTCAGTTTTACTAGGAAAATTATTTCAGCAAGCATCATTAACTCTAACTCACTCTCTTGCCAGATTAACTTTAACTTTACTCTGTCCAATAGGCATTAATTAGCAAACTGGGTTTTAACGTACTTTCAGTAAGGACACTCGGTAATCACTTTAGTTCAAACGGAGAGGACCCTGAGAGGTGTTATGATGAGGAGAAAAGTCAAGGTAGGTACATAAATTCAGATATAAATTACCTTATATTTCAGCACAATAACACATCCATTAAGCTGATCCTTCACTGTACATCATAATAGTATTACGTTGCAATGATTGCGCAATGTGGTGGCAACTGCATGCTGATAGGTGGAATTGCAGGCAGAATTGCTGGACTCGGTCATTTCTTGGTGGCGATGATAGATACAAATTCCAGAATATTTCCAGCTATTTATCCATCCATCCGAGGCATAGGAAAGTAGCCGGAAAAGCCTCTCTCAGAACTATCACCATATGCACCTTTTACATGGCAGTGCACGGACTCGTAGCTCGTCTCCGACTGCTGGCTCGTCCCTGACTGCTAGCTCGTCCCCGACTGCTTATCAGTGCCACCTTTTCCACCTAGGCCAACCACAATTTGCGCGCGCTACACAGTTCCGTTCCCGAGGGGAACCACTACACCTCTTATACACAGAATACTAAGAGCCCTAAGTGAGGATCAGCAATTTACATAACAGTAACCAAATGCATTAAATAAAACAAAACATTTACACATATTGACATCCCTACAAAAAATTATTCACACAAAATTGCAATTATATACAGTAAGTTTTGTTCCCTCCAAATGGGACAAAGCATTTAAATGACAGATACACTACTTTGCATTGGACCAAACCATATCAAAGTTTGTACAAAGAAAGGAGTATACAATTTTATGTTATCGATTCAAACAAACACATTTACAGAAGCTCAATGATGTAACATTAAATGAAACAAAGGCAAAATAAATCAGTAGAGCATTAGAGCCATGGTGTTACACCGTGACAACTGCATTTGTAATTGACGATGCCGTTGGGACAACGTTTGTGTGATCCGCTGCGGAGCTCCATGCTCAACAATGTACGATGAACGGTGCGCTCCGAAACACTTGTGCATGCACCAGCATTTCCTCTTTCGGCAGAGAGGCACAGACCCTACTTTACAGAGCAGGCAAGCCTCCAAACACCACGTTCTGTGAAGAATCGTAGACGTCGATCCGTTTAGCGTATAGTGGTAATTTCACTGTCCTTCTACCTCCTTTCGTAGATGCTCCCGGCAGTAGCATGTGAACATTCGACTAGCTTCCCCGTTTTCAAGGTATTTGTCCACAGGTTATGCATAATAATAATCTGCCCTTTGTCAAAGCCGCTTATCTCAATGGATTTCCCCATTTGCAGCCCATATCTTCGCAAGGGTGACCCCCGTGCGTCACTGCTCCGCTTACATAGTTTTGTTACCGAGTCACGTGCCCTCAGCGCCACCAAGAGCCATCCAACGTCGCACTGTGCAGTGTTCATAATGTTTTGGGTTATTAGCGTACGTACAATAATAGAAAAAATGATAAAGAACGTCCTTGTAACCATTATTGAGTGGTTTTCTGGGAATGATCTCACTCTAAATTTCAAAAACGCACAACGTATTCAGTTCTTTTGCACATCTAGAGGTACTACTGCACTGGCATGCGTAACACGTGGAGAGGAAATAACATACGAGTTGGAAACATTAAAATTTTAAAGTTTCCATATTGAAGAGAATTTAAACTGAAAAAAAAAACACATTTTGTAGCTTCTAAAACAACTTAACTTAGCCCCATTTGCACTTAGAATTATTGAAAATCTTGGGGAGAGACAAATCAATAAATTGACAAATTTTGCAAATCTTCATTCCAAAACGTGATATGGAATATTGTCTGGGGTAACTCAACTTTAAGAAAGAAAGTTTTCATTTCTCAAATCCGTACTGTAAAAATAGTACGTAGTGCTCACTCACGATCTGTTTAAGGAGTTAGACAATTTGACTACTGCTTCGCCGTATATTAATTCCCTCATAAACGTTTTTGTTAATAATCCACTGGAGTTCAAAAGGAACAGTCATGTACAAAATTACAAAAAATGGTTCAAATGGCTCTGAGCATTATGGGACTTAACATATGAGGTCATCAGACACCTAGAACTCAGAACTACTTAAACCTAACTAACCTAAGGACAGCACATACATCCATGCCCGAGGCAGGATTCGAACCTGTGACCGTAGCGGTCGCGCGGTTCCAGACTGTAGCGCCTAGAACCGCTCGGCCACACCGGCCGGCTACAAAATTACAATATCAGAAGAAAAATTGTTATATTAAGTTTCACCAGAGTGGTTTTTCCCGCCAAGGGGATACACAACGCTGTCAACAAGATTTTTGAACACTTAGAAATGAATAAAATTTCTGACAGGAAGCAAAGTTAAATAACAAAACGAACTGAAAAATTTTCTCCTTGACAACCCTTTCTATATCACTGAATAGTTTCTAATTTTGTAATGTGTGAAGAGTGGTGGTTAGGAATTAGACTATTAACTCGCAACAGTACTAAAAATAATATATGACCAGCTTGTAGCCATATTAACATATGAATGGTAAACTGAATGTAAAATGATGCGTTCTATATTATTACGAGTAACCGCAGAAATCATCTACAGAACATGAAACTAGCTAAACGATAGATCTGCCATGGCTGCCACCATTCACTCCAGTAGCCTTTTCCAATTCAGATCAGAAGCTCGAACCTACTCAACCCTAATGTCGCCGGAGCGTTGAACTGTAATTTTTATTCTTTCCTCTCATTCGTATTATGATCTCGTGTGCAGTATCGACACACCTTACAATTAAGTACGGTCAGGAGTTAGAAATGAAGCAACGATTCGTGCTGAGACGTGCTAATAAGGGAAGTACCCCACCTCGAACGTTTAGAACAGAATGTGATTTTAAAATACGGAGATGTGCCAACAAAAATATCGACGGAGACGACAAAAAGCTTAATGTCTACCTCTCACAAAAATTATTCTGTAGTCTTTCGCATATCCGACCAACAAACACTGGTTAAGACAAAGCTTCTAGTTCGTACATTGCCTCTTCAAACCCCAGAAAAACGGTACTTTGGTCTACTAAAAAAAATGACTTTACCATCGTTCAGGCATGCTCCTTCACGAAGAACATCATTTAAAACATTGTTTCCTATTTCTTCTCGTCCGTATGTGGCTTTTCATCATTTATAAGGGATGAACCACTTAAGATAAAATAAACTTAATATTTAATAATTGATTCACTATGTCGAAAAGAGATTATTTCCCAGAAGATGATAGTAAGAAGACGTGTAAGTAAGTCCATACACTTTCAGTACTATAGATCGGGTGATAAAATATTATGAACTAAAAAAAGTTGTTTATGTCTCACAGCTGCCATTTAAATACAGTTGAAAGTCGTTTAACGTTCACTTTTGAGATGAATATATTGTAGTATTATTTATCAGCGATACCCTGCTCCTTATAGCGTTACCGTTCCGTATTTTAGTATGCTATTGCTTCCTGTTTTGCTGTTGTGGTACTGAAAGCAATGGGTGCAAACTAAGACGCTAGGTTTGCATTTCTACAATTTGTATGAGACAGCTGTCAACATGTTGAGGTTATATGAACGATAGGTATGAAACATTACCAACAAGCACATACATGGATCTTCAAAAGTTTTTACAGTTTTTGGTTATATTTTTTAATGATGTCAGATTTATCAAGTTATGCTCCCGAAATTGCGACACTGAGGCCATTGTGACCACAGCTTCGGTAACTTTGGAAGGTAGGAGATGAGGTAGTGGCAGACGTAAAGCTGTGAGAAAACGTCGTGAGTCATGCCTGGGTAGTCAAGTCGCTAGAGCACTCGCCCGCGAAAGGCAAAGGTCCCGAGCTCGAGTCTCGATCCGGCACACAGCTTTAATCTGCCAGGACGTTTCAGCATCTGCAGGTGTGTGGCAACTTTCGTGGTCAGAATTTCGTACCAGTCCACATATAGTGATAGAAAATGCTGTCTCAGCTCTAACTGAAAGAATGTTTCTCTGCTGATTATGTCTTCTTACTTCGTGAGTGGTGTGTGCCATCTCTTTCTAGGAATCACCGATTTCAACGTGTTTGAGTATTCTCGTCTGAACCACTATAGCGGTTAATTACGACTTGTATCAATGACGCCAAGACAACGCTGCTGTACCGCTGTGATGGTTTCTCTGTCTCATTATCGTAATATCTCCCTTCCAAAACAAATTTTGGAGCTGAGTGCCACAAATGCAATGCGTGATCAATTTCTCGCATGTTAAGGATTTCTGATTGCACGCTACAGTCCCGTCTGTATTCTAGTCACGGTTGCACTGAGTTGTCGAATGCTGGTACGAATAATCAACGCCTCGCTAATTACGCAAATAATCAGTGCGAGAACGCTACTGATTAGTCGCTGTAATTGTGTTGTCAAACATAGTTATGACAAATTTACATTGCGGTTTATTCTTCAAATTTGTATTCATTCCAGTGATTCGAGGTGTTGTTCAAACCAATTTTCGTTAAGAGCCTAACAGAGTTAAGTGATACTAATTATCGGATGTGTTTCAAACAAACATTTAGCATCCGCGCAACGATCTGCCTGCCACTGCCGTTTATGTTATGAGGTGTGCAACTAAAGAATTTTACGCTATACTTTTTCTCCGAAGGAGGCCCATCCACGAGTCGTGCGTAATAAAACTCATTATAGTTTCACATGTAGGAAGGAGGTGACTGTCAACTGATTTCTGGAGACGTACTGTTGGACTTACCTGAATAGCTCAGTCGGTATGAGCATTGTCTGTAAAAGCTAAAAGAATGCATTCCATTCTCATTCCAGCACAAAAAATACAGAGGAAGTTCAAAAACGGGTCAAATGGCTCTGAGCACAATGGGATGACCTCAGATGTAGTCATCAGTCCGCTAGACTTAGAATTACTTAAAGCTAACTAACCTAAGAACATCACACACATCCATGCCCGAGGCAGGATTCGAACCTGCGACGGTAGCAGCAGCACGTTTTCGGACTGCAGCGCCTAGAACCGCTCGGCCACAATGGCCGGCACAGAGGAAGTTAAAAATAAAAATGTCGAAACTTTTAGAGGTTGCTCGTGTACTTTTTGAGATATAAAGAAAGGTCTGAAAGACGTTTGGTTGTGGATGTGGGCCTAGTTATTGCATTGATGGTTGGTCAGTCGGATCACAGATTGGTTTGATGTATTTCTGAATCATAACCGCTAAATACCCACTTGTCTTAGCTTTAGGTGACTGCAGTCAGTTTTGTACTCCTAGTAGTGTTGCACAGCGCTTTTCAATCTGCCTGGGGCACCACACGCTTCTCCAGTTCAGGTGTACGAACTTAGCGATGCATGAGAACTCGTGTCACGAAGAAGGTGAGAAAATCGGACGACCAGCTTAACAGAGAATACACTGGAAACTGGATATTTTCTAATGTAGAGGGCAAGGATTCTCACGCACCTTGCATTTGCTAAATGAAATCAGGAATCATTTCACGATGTCACTTCAGCAGTCGTCTATCACTGCTAACCTGATGTGGAAAAGGAGAAAGGAAATATAATGAGTGATTTGTACATACAAACAACACAGAACCTGAAGCCACTTGTGTACATAGAAGACACCGTGACGCATTCCCATAGCTGCGAGCAGTTTTTCGTACAGTAACGCACGGTAACACGAATGAAAGTACAGTGCAACTCAAATCACATAGCACGCTACCGACCAGTTTATTCGTCAAGTGTTGTGCCATACACCCGCTGTCGAGGGGTAGCGTCTTTGACTAGTAATCAAAGTCTCCTAGATCCCGGGTTCGAAAGTCGCCACCGTTTAAATTTTGATTAATAATCAGCATTGGCGGCCGAAGACTTCCGCGCCAACGGCCTTGTCGAAGAGGGGGAAGGAGCAGACAGAGGTTCAGGGCACTCTCTTGTCCTTGGGATGGGAAACTACTCCTAAAGGTGGAAGAATCAGCAATGATCAACGGCATTAGGCTATAGAAGGCAATGGAACCACTGCGTTAAAGACACGTAAAGTGTATTGAAAAAGTGTCTTAATGATCTCTCCACTGGCAAAAGATTCCGGAATAGTCCCCCATTCGAATCTCCGGGAGGGGTCTGCCAAGGGGGAGGTTACCATGAGAAAACGATTGAATAATCAGCGGAATGATAACGTTCTACGGGTTGGGGCGTGGGATATCAGAAGCTCGAACGTTGAAAGAAAGCTGGAAAATCTGAAAATGGAACTGCAAAGGATCAGTCTAGATGTGACAGGGGTCAGTAAAGTGAAATGGTAAGAGGACGAGGATTTCTGGTCAGATGGGAATAGGGTAATGTCAACAGCAATAGATAATCGTATAACGGGAATAGGATTCTTTCTTAATAGGAAGGTAGGGCAAAGAGTGTGTTACAGTGAACAGTTCAGTGATGGGATTGTACTTATTAGAATCGACCGCAAACCAGTATCGATAACTATAGTTCAGATGTACATGCGAGCTGAAGATGAAGAGATAAAAAAAATATACCCTGGAGCAAGCTGGCGGTTCCCAGAGGGCTCTGATGCCACAGAGGGTGCAACACGTCCCTGGATTTCGTCCTTCGATGTTGTTCGATCGTCCACCGCTGTTCACACTATGTGTCGATTTTGAAATGCCTCTGTACTACGCGGACGTCCATAATACTGTCTACAGGTGTGCGAATGTTGCGCAGACCACTGTTGAAAGCAGCGACAAACCACTGTGTCCAAAAAGCGATGCAGACAGTCATAATGTTCATCGAGCTTCCCGCAGGCCTACAATACGACACGTTCAAGTGGCTGAAGCCGTTCAACAGGAGCAGGTATACGTCGGTGGAGCACGGTTGTACCACAGAACGAATTCTGCAAGACGCTGTTCACCTCTAACCTCAGTTCAGTTACTGCCCGCATAGTCGAAAGAGACGATGCACGGACGGATCTCCTGAGCGCCGTCTGATTGCAGAGGACCGTGACAAATGACACTAAAATTACAGCCTCGCATTTAGCACATACACTGAAGAGCTTTAACTATATGCGATATCCACTGACTAGGCAAAGAAACTGGTACACCTGCCTAATATCGTGCATGGCGAAAGTGCCGCAACAAGACGTGGAACGGACTCGACTAATATCTGAAGTAGTACTGTAGAGAACTGACACCATGACTCCTGCAGGGCTGCCATGCATCCGTAAGAGTACGAGGGGGAGGAGATCTCTTCTGAACAGCACGTTGCAAGGCATCCCATATATGCTGAATAATGCTCATGTCTACTGAGTTTAGTGGCCATCGGAAAAGTTTAAACTCAGAAAAGTATTTCTGAAGCCACTCTGCCGCAATTCTGGACATGTGGGGTGTCGCATCATGTAGCTGGAGTTGCCCAAGTGCGTCGAAAATCACAGTAGACATGAATGTATGCAAGTGACCAGACAGGATGCTTACGCATGTGTCACCTGCAGAGTCGCATCTACACGTATCAGGCTCCCCATATCACTCCAACTGCACAAGCCCCACACCATTACAGAGTCTCCACCAGCTTGAACAGTCCTCTGCTGACATACAGGGTCCATGGTCTCATGAGGTTGTCTTCATACCCGTACACGCCCATCCGTCCGATACAACTTGAAACGAGACTCGTCCGACCAGGCAACATGTTTCCAGTCATAAACAGTCCATTTTCGGTGTTGACACCGATGTCGGAGATTTGATGTTTTACCGCATTCATGGTATTCGCGGTATACTTGTGAAAGGGTCGTACGGGAAAATCCCCATTTCATCGCTACCTCGGAGACGCCGTGTTCCATCGACTATAGCACCACGTACAAACTCACTTAAATCTTGATAACCTGCCATTGTAGCAGCAGTAACCGATCGAACAGCTGCGCCAGACACTTGTTGTCTTATATAGACGCTGCTGTTTCAAATGGCTCTGAGCACTATGGGACTTAATTAACATCTTAGGTCATCAGTCCCGTAGAACTTAGAACTACTTGAACCTAACTAACCTAAGGACATCACACACATCCATGCCCGAGGCGGGATTAGAACCTGCGACCGTAGTAGTCCTGCAGTTCCGGACTGAAGCGCCCAGAACCGCTCGGCCACCACGGCCGGCTAGGCGTTGCTGACCGCAGCACTGTATTCTGCCTGTTTACCGTACATATCTCTGTGCTTGAATACGCATGCCTATACCAGTTTCTTTGGGGCTTCAGTGTATTATATCCCTGTGGCACTGAGCTCACTCCTCGATGGTGTTCCACTTTTTATTTCCGGCAGAGTAAGTATTGCATCCTATGCCGAGCATGGAAGTTCAACAAAATTTATAATAATATGTCTCCGGTGAACCGGCGCTATAAGAGGCCTGGAAAACTTAAGTTACCAGCATAAAAATGATAACTGCAGCACTAGAACTCGCATCTGGCTACAATGAAATGTTTCACAGCTACCGGCGCCTCTCATAAAAACAAACGATACCTAATATATTTTTTAAAAACAGACTAAATATTTGTCTCAGTTTCATTTCATCTTGATGGATTACTCGTATGCTCATCGTGCTGTTCTCGTGAGCATTTTCCTCCAACAAGCTAGAATCACCGGAACTGAGTGGCCTGGATGTTGCCCGTGCGGGAACCCATTCGAAAATGTATGAGATCAACTGAAACGTGCTAGTTTTGGACTTCAACTACAATCAAACACTCTTCGCGACGTCCACAGAACCACCACTGGGACAAACTGGAGCAGTGCTGAACTGACGCTCCCATCGACGTCGTGGACCAGCAAGGGGACGTTCCACCACGCATTGACTTTGCTCAGGATGTCTACGAGACACCCTCCAAGCGAAACAGACAAATTTGTCGTTACCCGAAAGATTTTCTTTAATTTAGTCATATGGACACATTGCAAAAGAATATATACGCCTCGGAGCCGCGAATTTCTAAGACTTTCGTTGACGTGTCTGTGAACAAATAATTGTACAAGATGACGATGGTCTGCATCCCAGGAGACTTTAACGAGTCCATGTCACCTGTTGTTGTACAGCAGCCAGACGGAATGACGGCCACGTGCTGGAGCAGCTCCGCGCACCTGCGCCCGGGTTGCTGCGCGACGCGACGGCCGCGGCTGGGACCGCCTCTCCTTTATTTATACGCACAGCACAGTAGCGGGCGCTGCCTCTCACCTGCCTCTCGTGCTGGCCGCGAGCCACGTCCGCGCCTCCTTCGCCCCCTCTCATCCATTCTCTCCGACAATAGCCGCACTACAAAGCGCCTTCCTGCCCCTGCTTTCTGGAAATGACTGCCTAAACACGTGACTACCATTATTCGCAGGAGAGAAAATACTGGAACAGCTACGATGTTCAACAACGTCCCGACAACACAGACCTGGCAAGGAAGAAAAAGGAACTCGACTCAGATTGTCATTTCGCTGCCTGTTACTCGTATCAGTACCGTGGTCCCGCTGAAAGGATGAATGTATACTGCCGCCCCCCCCCCCCAACAAAAAGTGCCCAGAAGGGCAGGAGGAATAAACTTACGCGAAACTTCACGGCACTGCGCACCCACTTATCAGTGTGACAGCACCTCCTCTGCACTGAATACATGCGCTGGTTCTGTTGGGGAGGCTGTCATAAGGCCACTGTATCCTCCCCTTTGTTAAGCTGGTCCACAACGTTTGTGATTGTGGGAGTTGGCAATACTCTCTTAGGATTTAAAGGTTGGCTACAGCGCGTATACACAAGCTCTGGAATCTAAGATATTGTTGTCGCGCTTCGCAGCGCACAGATTAACTAGTGGCGGTTTTGAAGCCAGTGGTGCTCACGTGTGTTTGGTAAGGCGGAGGGGGGGGGGGGGGTCGTAGCCGAGCTGCCGTACTGCCGTGTCCGCCAGCAGTGACACAGGATTTGGTATTTAGTTGATACTTTTTTTATAATTTGCAGCGCGCTTATTAATTTAAAGAAAAGGGTTTGTGTATGTGCGTAGCAGCAGACGGTAATTTTGATAATGATAGGAGTTGAATTCTTAAGGGAAACCATTGTTAGGCGAATAGATTAAGTATTGATTTTTGTCATTGATTTCTTTTGTAATTGTCAGGGAACTGTTTCACTATGTATTTAATTGAGAAGTATTTCAGTCTGTCTCAAGAGTTTGATTAATTTGTAATATTGCTTTAATGCCACTGGAGGCAGATTTACATACGAAGCGATTGTTCAAAGAGCTTCTAGCGTTTTGTTAATTGAATGAGAAAGAATCGCTTTCAGAATATAGTTTTGGAAAAAAAAGGAATTAAGTGTTTGAATTATCATTTATCGAGATTAGATATGACCAAACCCTTTCTCTTGAATTATATGTAGTTGTAGCAAGCAGCAGCAGCCGCAGTAACAGCAGGAGCCGCCCGCCATACAGAACATGCATTGCACTCAGCACGAATAACAGGTTTTGTTATGTTTTTGTTAAATAATGGAATGCAGCAGATCAAGCAGTGGCAGCAGAAAGACCAACTAAGTTATTTGTTGCGCACAGGACCTATTAAAAAAAATTAAGATTCGGCGATGTAATAGTAAAGTTAACAAGAGTACAAGCACGAGATTTTCAGTAGAAAATACGAGATAAGAAGATAGAACTCGCGACATTCAATTGGTTCTTGATATTCTTGATACTGGCACTGGACAGGGTTGACATCCGAGCTAGTCACTCATGCCTATCGGGCACAGATATGACGATTCTGGTGACTACGGCAACAAGTCAACACCATGCAGATAGTTCTCAGTGACGGGTGTGGTGTGATGACAAGCATTGCCGGCCGGAGTGGCCGAGCGGTTCTAGGCGCTACAGTCTGGAACCGCGCGACCGCTACGGTTGCAGGTTCGAATCCTGCCTCGGGTATGGATGTGTGTGAGGTCCTTAGGTTAGTTAGGTTTACGTAGTTCTAAGTTCTAGGGGACTGATGACCTCAATAATTAAGTCCCATAGTGCTCAGAGCCATTTGAACCATTTTTTGACAAGCATTATCCTGTTGAAAAATGGCACCACGATAAGGTCTCGTGGGAGGTAACACATGAAGACGCAGGATGGCTGTGACCTACCTTACCGCCGCCAGCGTTCCCCCAGCCACTAACAAATGTGACCTGAAATCTTCCCCGATGGCTCCACACCATGACGCCAGTACTAACACCGCTGTGCCTCTCCAAAACATTGAACGAGTGGAACCTCTCCACAGATCAACGCCGCACTAGACGACGATAGTCCTCTGGGATATTGCAGAACCGCAGTTCATCGCTGAACACAGTGCGACGCCATTTATCAGCAGTCCAGCACCTCTCTATATGCAGCCGTTTCACTTGTGGTGTTAACAGCAGCCTTCGTATGGGACGGTAATTCCCTAGTCTGCTGCTAGTCTCCATCCAATGGCACAAGACGACACAATGTTGCAGGGAGTCTATTACTTGTTCTCGGAAGGTAGGCGCAGATATGAAGGATTATGACGAGCACTGTACGGCGATCCTCTTGTGTGATAGTAAGACGAGGTGGACCGGAATTTTTATGACGGGTTGCCTGCCCTCACGTTCCCTTGTAGTCCAAAAGCGGGCCACTGTCACATCCAAATGACCACAAATCTGGATATTCCACGACTGGACCAGCTGGACAAATGATCTGAGGTGCTGATAACGCTGCCTCGAACGAGTACTTGGCACATCCGTGTTTTCCACAGATATCACTCAACATGAGACGTTAATTTACGCCCCTTGTATACCGTACGAGGCCGGTATCAACACTAAACACGAACGATATTAATCCACTGCACCGGCCGGAGTGGCCGAGCGGTTCTAGGCGCTGCCCGCTGCTCCGGTCGCAGTTTCGAATCCTGCCTCGGGCATGGATGTGTGTGATGTCCTTAGGACAGTTAGGTTTAAGTAGTTCTAAGTTCTATGGGACTGATGACCTCAGATGTTAAATCCCATAGTGCTTAGAGCCATGTGAACCATTTCAACCACTCTGGTGATCGATCTAACTGTCACAGACAACTACCACGCCAATCGTTCACATACGCGACGACAGTATCTATATGTACAAAGCTACATTGTAATCTGGCAATGTATTCTATGTGCTTTGTCTTCTAGGTGCTTCACTTCTTTTGCGACAGGAAGTGTAGCTGTTCCATGTAGAAGCTACAACTGAAAAGTAGTGAGGGTTGGAATGTGCTCGTTGTGAACGTGTTAACGGAGTGTGCTTTATAAACTTTAAAGTTGCTACCAAACGGTCTCAGTCATGCCAAGGCCGCTGTATCTGGATGTCGGATACATTCGTTTGGAATACGTGGGCGGCGAATACTCGCACAAATATTAACGAACTTCGAATTCGTATGTAATGTCGTGGTTGTTACAAATCAGCCGCAACTGGGCGGTTATGTAGAGACGTGAGCACGTGTGGACCGATTGCGTCCGTGTGAAATATTTGTGCAAGAGAAAGGGTAAGATAAATAGTAGTATTTCACAAGTGAATCACAATTTGCTTTGTTATCGAGACGTTGCGAAGTTTGCCTGCGTCCTCGTAACGAAATCTACAGTAGACGTCGCGCGGTTACTGTGAATTGCACACATCAGTACGAAATATATATTGCAAAAGTGTCTCTGTCGGGTATGATGAACAGTGAATACCTTGTCATTGCATCCCGCGTCCGGCCATCCTGATTTAGGTTTTCCGTGATTTCCCTAAATTGCTCCAGGCAAATGCCGGGATGGTTCCTTTGAAAGGACACGGCCTACTTCCTTCCCCGTCCTTCGCTAATCCGATGACACCGATGACCTCGCTGTTTGGTCTCCTCCCCCAAACAACCCAGCTCAACTTTGTCATTGCAACGTGGTAACGATTACATTTAGCTTTAGAATAACTTTAGACTGTGAACACTGCAGGCAACATTTATGTTAACTTTTTTGTGTTGTGAATATACGAACAGTTTTATCAGAGCTTCGAGTGAATGATTTGAAAGCGTACTCTTTCTCCAGTCCTGTAGACATTACATTAGAGTGCTGAACGTTGCTGTGGAACAGGAGCACTTGACTGCACATGTCGCAGCAGAACAGGTACGTGGACATTACAGCCACAGATCAACACCATTTATTACGAGGTGCATTCAAGTTCTAAGGCCTCCGATTTTTCTTCTAATTAACTACTCACCCGAAATCGATGAAACTGGCGTTACTTCTCGACGTAATCGCCCTGCAGACGTACACATTTTTCACAACGCTGACGCCATGATTCCATGACAGCGGCGAAGGCTTCTTTAGGAGTGTGTTTTGACCACTGGAAAATCGCTGAGGCAATAGCAGCACGGCTGGTGAATGTGCGGCCACGGAGAGTGTCTTTCATTGTTGGATAAAGCCAAAAGTCACTAGGAGCCAGGTCAGATGAGTAGGGAGCATGAGGAATCACTTCAAAGTTGTTATCACGAAGAAACTGTTGCGTAACGTTAGCTCGATGTGCGGGTGCGTTGTCTTGGTGAAACAGCACACGCGCAGCCCTTCCCGGACGTTTTTGTTGCAGTGCAGGAAGGAATTTGTTCTTCAAAACATTTTCGTAGGATGCACCTGTTACCGTAGTGCCCTTTGGAACGCAGTGGGTAAGGATTACGCCCTCGCTGTCCCAGAACATGGACACCATCATTTTTTCAGCACTGGCGGTTACCCGAAAATTTTTTGGTGGCGGTTAATCTGTGTGCTTACATTGAGCTGACTGGCGCTTTGTTTCTGGATTGAAAAAAGGCATCCACGTCTCATCCATTGCCACAACCGACGAAAAGAAAGTCCCATTCGTGCTGTCGTTGCACGTCAACATTGCTTGGCAACATGCCACACGCGCAGCCCTGTGGTCGTCCGTCAGCATTCGTGGCACCCACCTGGATGACACTTTTCGCATTTTCAGGTCGTCATGCAGGATTGTGTGCACAGAACCCACAGAAATGCCAACTCTGGAGGCGATCTGTTCAACAGTCATTCGGCGATCCCCCAAAACAATTATCTCCACTTTCTCGATCGTGTCGTCAGACCGGCTTGTGCGAGCCCGAGGTTGTTTCGGTTTGTTGTCACACGATGTTCTGCCTTCATTAAACTGTCGCACCCACGAACGCATTTTCGACACATCCATAACTCCATCACCACATGTCTCCTTCAACTGTCGATTAATTTCAATTGGTTTCACACCACGCAAATTCAGAAAACGAATGATTGTACGCTGTTCAAGTAAGGAAAACGTCGCCATTTTAAGTATTTAAAACAGTTCTCATTCTCGCCGCTGGCGGTAAAATTCCATCTCCCGTACGGTGCTGCCATCTCTGGGACGTATTGACAATGAACACGGCCTCATTTTAAAACAATGCGCATGTTTCTATCTCTTTCCAGTCCGGAGAGAAAAAATCGGAGGCCTTAGAACTTGAATGCACCTCGTATATGCGTGGAAGTGCGCACAGCCTTATATGTTCTGGCGGGACGTAAACAGTTTTAAAGATGGAGTAAACACGCAGGAAAGGTTTGTGGGTATACCGCCTAGCAAGATGGATCCATTCACTGCAGGCTCCACAAGAGTCCACTCCACAGAACTCCAAAACAGCACAGAGTCTCCTGATCTACTCTTCAAGATGCTAACAGAGCCCTTAGAGACATACTTGCCTCTAGCAGTGGCAAGCGGGACCACGCTACTACACAGGTTAACAGCCACCTTCAGGCACACTACACCGCCTGCCCCCGTCGCCTGTCGCACGCGGCCCCGCGAGGGGCAGCACAGAACTCACGGCGGTGCTCTCGGAGCGAAAACCCGACGAGGCGCAAGAGCCCAGATAGCCTCCCTGTCATTGCGCAGGAAACCCTCTGACGAGAAGATTTCGAGAGAACGATCGAATTATCCAACAAGTTAGATCACGCAGGATAACAATCGCAAAAGAATTTGATAAAAGCCGCCGAACAGCTGAGGTACAAACCAGTTGTCCGCATTAAGACAATGAATCATTCCTCATGCTTTACACCCACGAACAGGATGACTATATTCGAAATTGTAGTGATGGTAGACGATACGAAGCTGATAATTTTGACGTGATAGTAAATCATGTGGTATGAAGTCTTCAATGAGCAGTGCGTGGGAGACATATATTTATGAACTCATGTTTCATAATAAACAACTGCGTTTTATTCTAGATGTATCACCATAATCATTGGAGACTGTGCCTCTTGTCGGTCATGACAGAAAAGTGAACAGAACACAACGGCGCGCCGCCTCACTTAGATATTAATACGTGCACAACTAATATCCACATCATTGAAAAGCTGGACATGTCATGCACCGTGGACAGCGCAACCGCCAAACTCACTCTTAAGGATTTTTTATTTTTTTTTTACGATGTTACATGATGTATTCGATGCCCGAAATACTAGTAAGGAATGAATTGGAAAGGGTTGGCAGGCTACTTGGTGCCTGCCTGTCTCATTGCACAATACATATAAGAGGTATTTCGGAAGTATAGCGAAGTTACATGCATTGATACTCTCGGTCCTCGCTTTGAAGACTACTGTGAGCTTAAGTTGTCCCGAAAAGCAAACGCCGGCCGTTGTGGCCGAGCGGTTCTAGGCGCTTCAGTCCAGAACCGCGCGACTGTTACGGTCGCAGTTTCGAATCCTGCCTCGGGCATGGATGTGTGTGATGTCCTTAGATTAGTTAGGTTTAAGTAGTTCTAAGTTGTATGGGACTGATGACCTCATATGTCAAGTCCTATAGTCCTCAGAGCCATTTGAACCATTTGAAACGCAAACTTTTATACCAATAAGAAATTAAGTATTGGATTTCTACCATTAATTCATTATCTCAAAGTAACCTGTTTGCTTCCTGTACCTGCTGCATAATTTTGACCCCAGTGGTTTGCACATCTTGTGTGTACCCTCAGGTGCACGGAAGAGGGTAGCTTTTTAAAGAACCATAATTTGAAAAGGAAGATCCTGAGGCACCGTCATGATAACTTCCAGTAAACAACGGCGCCCCTGCTCTAAGAGTCTGGTGACGTTGTCCACATCCGAAAACCACATCGCCATTTTCGTTATCTTATTCAGATATAATCGAATTAGTTAGGCAAGTAAGTTGTCTGATTGCTGCAACAGCAGGTCACAGACTGATGGGCTAGAGACGCGTAGACAAGTGCACAAACAATACCTGAGAAACCTGTTTGCTTACTTCGATACAGAGGGAAAACGTTAGTGAGCCTCTTCTCCTCCCGGAAGGACAGCGGTTTCCGGCGCTTATATTATGTCAGTGACGTTATCTTCTAGTATCCTTTTCCAAGCCACAGAAATAAGTGTATAGGTACATTTGTAAAACAACAATTTCCTTGTAGTATTTTCGCAGCTATAAACGTTAAAAAATACTCACACACCATAGGAAATTCACCATGTTCTCCACTACAACGACCGCACCACGGTATACTTACGTCCTCCGGGTCGTAAGTCACATTGTATGCTATAGTACTGATACGGGTTCACACCATGTAATTCTGATAAACGAACAGGAGAAGAGGAAAGGGAACCGAATGATGCTAGGGCAATCTGAGTTTCGCACTAGCGATGCTTTCTAAAACCGTGTTGATTTTCGTTCCAAGGAATTTAACATATTGGAAGTGAGAATATGTTGAAGATACTAAAATGTCCATTATAATTATACGGGCTGTTATGCCGTGGTCGGTTGATGAATTCTGTGTCAATTCCCAACGTTTCGTCTCCGACTGCGGGAGACATCTTCAAACGGGTCCGTAGCTCGAAGGAAGGTCCGCTTCTGTTGTGGAAGTGGGGTGTTATCAAGACGTTAGCGGACAGAGCTAGAAATATTTGTGAACCTGAGTTGCTCGACGCTGAGATGGAACATCTCCACAATGCACTAATGAAGAACGGATATTCGTCCGCCGAAATAAAACGTGCGTTGAGGCAGCGACGCAGAAATCATAGTGACGTACAGGCTACTGCAAAATCTAAAGTTTTCCTGCCGTTTGTTAAAAATGTAACGGAAAGAATAGGGAGGATCTTGACGAAGCGGAATATTACGGTAATTTACAAGCCCACCAGGAAGATAGAGGAATACCTTAAGCCTGCCAAGCATTCTCGCAAACCATTGGAAAAAGCTGGAATGTATAGGATACCATGCAGCTGTGGAGATGTTTATGTGGGTACCTCTAAAAGAACTGTTTCTAAACGTTTGGAAGAGCACAAGGGCAATTGTAGAAGAGGAGAAACGGAACGATCAGCTGTTGCGGAGCATGCTTTCCAGCCAGGGAACCACAATATTCGTTTCGAGGAGACCCAAGAACTAGCGGCCACAAGCGGATATTACGAAAGGCTCTACAGGGAGGCAATCGAAATCGCTAAACACCCTAATAATTTCAATCGAAAGGGCTTGAAATTAAACGGTATATGGATGCCGGTGTTAAGATTTGTACCACCCGTCCACTACTGGGTGATGGCAAGGCGATCGACGACGACGGACAGCGGCCAATTGCACTGACGTTTTCAAAACACGTGACGTCACGCCGAGGCGCGGGAGCACACGGAATTTAGCGGCAGTCATGTAGCGATGCAATGGGTGTGTTGGACCTTCCATCGAGCTACGGACCCCCTTGAAGATGTCTCCCGCAGTCGGAGACGAAACGTTGGGAATTGACACAGAATTCATCAACCGACCACGGTATAACAGCCCGTATAATTATAATGGACACAATATGTTGAAGAATTCTGCAGCAAACCAGTTTTAAGAGACTGGTGTGTAATTTTGTGGGTCACTCCTTTTACCCTTCTTTTGTACAGGAGTCACCTGTGTTTCTTTCCAGTATCTTGGAACTTCGCGCTGGCCGAGAGATTCTCGATATATGCGAGCTTAGAAGGGACCAATGCTGTGAAACCGAGTTGGTGTGCCATCAGGACCTGGAGACTTACTTCCTTTCTAATCTGCTGGTCATGTAGACCAGAGGTGTTCCGCAGGCAACGTACATTTTGGTTTCCACTAACGGCTCTTCGATAGCCATGTCAGGTATCGTCACTTTAGAGGCAGACAGTAGCGTAGTACACGGCCTACGATCTAATATATCTGTAAGTCAGCTGAGAAAGAATTCGCCAATTTGTACCGCCCATCCACTCTGCAGCTATGGCTGACAGCTCGTAACGGCAGTAGCGTCCATCGCGACCGCGGAGCCGCCGCCGCTCGGCTCGGGGCGGAACTCGGGAACAAGTGTTTACGGCGTGCGCGCGGTGGAGCTCTGGAGGTATCGGCGCGGTGTCTGGACGGGTGGGACGCCGCCGCGCGGGCAGAAATAGACGGCCGTATCGCCGGCGGCGGGGTTTATGGGGCCGCGGCCAGTGTGGGCCTTGAGAAACACGAGGCGACCGCGCCGCTACGAAAACAATGTCCGCCCTCGCGCCAATAAACAAATACATCTTCGCTAAATGGGTCCGCTTCTGAGCCCGCGATGATCGCAGAGAGCGCTGGGGGCTTTTTGCTACACGCCGTGCACCTCGAGTTTGATATTTTTACACGTTGGGTTCCACGTTTCCTCTTCATCCTTTACGAAATGTGTTTCGTCTCGACATGCAGAGATAACGCCATTAAAAGTTAAATTAAAAGGAAGGTCAGCATTGGCCGTAATATTGATGGTTTATTGATAGCAAAATCTATCAAAATATTGTGATCGTTTCTCAGTTTTGGTTACTGATAATGATACCAGTGCCTATGAGTTTAATTTGCACACTACGGCACTGAAGATCATCACTTTGTGATTGAAAATCGATTTTTCTACCAATAAACCATCAGTATTACGGCCAACGCTGACCTTCCTTTTAATTTAACAAATATGGTCGTTGTGCACACAGCACTCCATGGAGTCGCCAATCAATGCCATTAAAAGTCTTGATAAAATGGCCAGAAGCTGCTAACGTGCGAGCCACGTCGTGAATACTAATACCTGCTGGAGATTTGAAACTTCCCTTCTGCTAGTAACTCCACACATAGTACATAGGATATATATCCATTGTTAATAAGGTATGATGTGCATGTACACTGATGTATTCATGTTATGTTGGACCGGAGTCATTTTTTTAGGTGTTTTTACCTACGAATAAGCAATTACCCCATGCTATATAATTTGTAATGCAGTATTACATTCCTGTAAGCATATCACGGATAATGTATGTTTTCCTGTTCTTGTTCTATATTTCATATGCAAGCTTGGACGTTGCATTGTGGTTAAGTTCCAAGTTCTCCCTCCCTTTGTCCCCCCCCCCTCACCCATCACACAACCGTCTCCCCCCTTTCCCATCCTCATTTTTCTTCACCCATCCCATTTCACTATTTTATTTTTTTTCCCCTCCTCTCCTTACACTTAATTATACATGTCTGCCAGTTTGCCTCCAGTCCCACTGCCCCCATTTCTCTCATCTCCATCCCCCTGCCATCAAATGGCTCTGAGCACTATGCGACTTAACGTCTGCGGTCATCAGTCGCCTAGAACTTAGAACTAATTAAACCTAACTAACCTAAGGACTTCACACACATCCATGCCCGAAGCAGGATTCGAACCTGCGACGGAAGCGGTCGCTCGGCTCCAGACTGTAGCGCCTAGAACCGCACGGCCACTCCGGCCGGCCCCCCTGCCATCATTACTATACTAATACTATCAAACAGATTACTCCGCTTCCACCTCCCCTTTCTTAACTCCTTGTTCATCGTTGTGCCCTCTATAATTTCTTGTCCTCCTCCTCCCCCCCTTTCCCAAACCTTCAATCCCTTGTTTACGTTGTGTCCATCGTAGTCTCTTGCTCCTTACCCCTCCCAACCATGCCGCCGCTGTGACCGAGCGGTTCTAGGCGCTTCAGTCCAGAACCGCGTGACTACTACGGTTGCAGGTTCGAATCCTGCCTCGGGCATGGATGTGTGTGATGTCCTTAAGTTATTTAGGTTTAAGTAGTTCTAAGTTATATGGGACTGATGACCTCAGATGTTAAGTCCCAAAGTGCTCAGAGCCATTTTGAAGCTCCTAATCTTCTCCAAGACCCCTCACCCCTCCCCCCATTCTGATCTACCCAAATTCAACACCCACGCTTTTTTTTCTCCCCCAAACCCCTCTCCTACCACTTCCTCTACCCTCCTCGAATATACAGTATCTTCTTTTGTTCTTCTCCAGCCCCCCCCCCACCTTTCCTCACAGTTCCCCCTCCCTCACCCCCGCCCCTGTTTTTCACTCCTAGCGTTATATTTATTATTTTTTATATTATTGCCGGCGCTTTCTATATCGTCTTGTATGATTCATTGGCTTTTGTATTTTATTTTGTCTTTTCCTTGCAGATTTTGGTCTCTTCACGCTACATCACGTATGTTCACTTCGTATTATTAACGATCTGACATTCACATGTAAATGCAAACATGCAATGCCGCCTCCCAAGGTAATAACACACGGCTAGCTTTCTTGACTAGCGTTGTTCTCCATTTGAATTAGTTGAACTAAAAACTTCAGGGGCAGAACAATATTATTTCTGATATTCCCACTCACGTGAAACCTTTCAGCCAGAACCTTACACGATTTGAACACAGCGTCATACAGAAAATTTTGTCATACTTTGCCAACAGTCAATTGTTAAAGCGTGCACGTGGTTAAACTTTTAAGCTCTTTTTTGGACAGCAGTCTGTGTAATCTAGAAAGTGTTCTCTTCCGGGTCCTCATATTTAGATGCTCATTCCAAGGTGATCCTAATTTTGCAGAAGGGCAGATGAACAGGGAGCACTGGAAATGGAAATTATCGATCAGCTAGCCGGTGAGACCATGAAGGATAAGTTTTAAGAAGGTAACCTTGTTCAGTTTCAAAAGTGTCTTCCGAAGCAAACAGCCCGAATATCAAAAACTTTGGACAAGGTTCGTCCTCTGCCTTTGGCACAACACACAGGTGTGAACAAACATCTTCTTTGCTAAAATTTACAAATTGTATATACAGAACAAACGTGAGTGGCAAACATTTTCGAGTTACTTTACACATACTACGAACTAAGGTTGAGCCACAGCTCGAGAAGATTTTGGATTCTGATGTCACTTTTCACTAAGTGTACTAAAGTGCAACTGAGGTTTCGAATGAATATTGCGTTTGTGTTAAGTATCAGTAAATTTTGTTATAAGTTCGTCTTTAATTTCTGAGGAAATACATTATTCAGCCTCCACTGAGATTCAAAACTTGATACGTGGTTCTCATGGTAGAGTAATTTGGAGACAATTGTATTAATGTATAACGTTCTTGCACATGTCTGCGTTTACCGAGCGAGGTGGCGCAGTGGTTAGACACTGGACTCGCATTCGGGAGGACGACGGTTCAATCCCGCGTCCGGCCATCCTGATTTAGGTTTTCCGTGATTTCCCTACATCGCTCCAGGCAAATGCCGGGATAGTTCCTTTCAAAGGGCACGGCCGACTTCCTTCCCTAATCCGATGAGACCGATGACCTCGCTGTCTGGTCTCCTCCCCCAAAAACAACCAACCAACAACCATGTCTGCGTTTACTGGTCTCCTCCACTACCCACACAACACGTCACACTGAGGTGAGTGAAGTCATGAGGTACGATTATGTAGATACGCAGGTGGCGGTAGTATCGCGTACACGAGGTATAAAAGGGCAGTGCATTGGCGGAGCAGTCATTCGTACTCAGGTGATTCGTGTCAAAAAGTTTACGATCTGATTATGCGTGCTGAACGATAATTAACAAACTTTGAACGCGAAATTGTAGTTGGAGCTAGACGCATGGTGCATTCCATTTCGGAAATCGTTAGGGAATTCGACATTTCTAGATCCACAGGGTCGGTACTGGGCCGAGTATATCAAATTTCAGACATTACCTCTCACCACGGACAACGCGGTGGCTGACGGCAGCAGCGTCTGCGTAGAGTTGTCAGTGCCAACAGGTGAGCAATACTGCGTGAAGTAGCCGTAGAAATGGATGCCGGGCGTACGACGAGCGTATGCGTAAGAACGCAGCGGCAAAATTTGGCGTTAATGGTCTATGGCAGCAGACGACCGACACGAGTCCTTTGCTAACAGCACGACGACGCCTGCAGCGGTTCTCCTGGGCTCGTGACCATATCGGTTGGATCCTAGACTACTGGAAACCTGTATCCTGGCCACATGAGTCCAGTCTTCAATTGGTAAGAGCTATGGTAGGTATACATGGAATGGTCCAACTGAACCGATTGTTGACTGGGAATGTTTACGTTCGGCTGCTTGGACACCATTGCAACCATTCATGAGCTTCATGATCCCAAACCACGATGGAATTTTTATGAATGACAATGCACCGTGTCAGCTGGTCACAACTGTTAGCGATTGGTTCGAAGAAAGTTCTGGACAACTCGAGCGAATGGTTTGGCCATTAAGGTCGCCCGACACGAATCCCATCAAGCATTGATGAGACTTCATCGAGAGGTCAGTTCGTGCACAAAATCCCAAAACACTTTCGCAATTATGGACGGTTATAGAGGGCAGCATGGTTCGGTGTTTCTGCAGGGGCTTCCCAACGAGTCCATGACACATCGCGTTGCTGCGCTAAACCAGGCCATAGCAGTTCCGACTTGATACTGGGAGGGAACTGATGACTTTGTCACCTGATTGTATACAATCATTGTATATACTAACAGCGTATATACGGACAGCTAATAATGTTCATTTGATTGGTATACGAGTCTCATTTCGGCTTTGGGTCATTTGTAAGAGCGAAAGTTTCTTACATATCAGAAAACAACAGACTGGTATGAAATACAATGCTTTGAAAACAGTGTGGCGCATACGTGTTTATAGGGTCCATAATGAAAGTCCGCAATATATTTAGGCGTTTTAGAGATATTCTCACTTTTACTAATGACAGATCTGGCCTATACCACCAGATATGCTTTTTCGACAAGAACTTGTAGCTCATAGTAGTCTGATGTTTTTTGACATACAAATAAGATTTTGTATTTGAAAATGGCCTAAAGCCGAAATGTGGATCCTTCGACAGTAAAACAGAAATTATTACAGTCAAATGGCGGCAGCATCATTCAAAAAATTTACCATGACTGCGGCTCCAGCCAAAATAAAAATTAACACTAATGCACCACTTTGATGACAGTTCTATCTGCTATAGTAATTACAACTCTAATCATTTAAATACGCTCCAATGGTGTGTACGAGAGCTATGTTGCATTAACATCTGAGCATGTCCTGTGGATGCTTCACTCTTTTTGTCAGACAGTGTAAATTGAAAGTAACACTCCTATATTTCCATATCCATACCTTCATTGACTCTGAAGCGTAAGGCTAAGGTTCGCCTCCAACGTTACACAGAGACTCCAAGTCCTGAAACTTCCCCTTTGTATGTAAAGACTGACAGTGCTGGAAAAACACTTACGTTATTTGATTTTCAAACAGCTGAGCAAAACTAAACGTACTCAGACAGTTCTCTATTTACTTATTCTGATCATCACTAAACTGACACACAATATTTTTCACGCAACGCATTCTGACTTTCAATAATTCTTACAAAAGAGTGGCCCTGACTAACAATAACCTATACCGTTCATGAATCACTTACCTCACAAAAATCTTCGTTACTCGAACTACTGCAAAACAGCGAGCACCGATCTAACCTCACAAAAATCTTCGTTACTCGAACTACTGCAAAACAGCGAGTACCAATATTGCCAGATAAATAAAAGATTCTAACTACTGAAGCCACTAACTACTGATAGGCATAGTTAAAAACCTGGCATCTCTCCCCACACATCCACCACTGCTGGCGGCTCACTTCCAACTGCCCAACGCTACGCACTTTTCACATCCAACTGCCCAACGATACAGTACCAAATATTCCAATAATGAGTCCAACCAGCCAGACTGCACACAGCGCAGTCAGTGATTTCCATACAGAGCACTGCGTGTCAGTACCGACATAAGAACCTAAACTGCCTACTTACAGTCCCTCCTGAAACCTAGTTTCGGTAACTACGCATACTCCAGTTGTTTATTGAGTAGAATTCTTCCTCTAAAAAATGGTTCAAATGGCTCTGAGCACTATGGGACTAAACTTCTAAGGTCATCAGTCCCCTAGAACTTAGAACTACTTAAACCTAACTAACGTAAGGACATTACATACATCCATGCCCGAGGCAGGATTCGAACCTGCGACGGTAGCGGTCGCGCGGTTCCAGACTGTAGCGCCTAGAACCGCTCGGCCACTCGGCCGGCATTCTTCCTCTAATCCTTAAATAAATTTCATCTAACTTTCGCTATAAACATTGCACCTCCGCTCTCCACTGTTGCAGGTGAAACTCCCTGCCTATTCCTTAGTGATGATTATTTTGCGTAGCCTCTCACCGCAGTCCGCGCACCCCATTCATGCAAGCGGCCGCCTATACCAGTCTCACTGGTCGCGCTCCCCACAAGCTTCTGCACTCTGACACACTTTTAACGTTCTTATTTTTTGATTGTTTGTCGCTCCAAAATCCATCAAACATCGCTCTCATTGGTCACGCGGCTCCCGTGCAGACCCCCACTGCCCTGTTCGTCCTTCCAGGCAAATTTCCGTTGCAGGCGTGATTCGGAAACCACAGGTATTACTTTACAAAAGGAAAGCTACAGTTTGGGTTTCAGGAACAGCATCGGTGACTCGGGAGCTCCCTAATTACTCCCGGTGTCGAAATGGCTTCGTAGCAAACGTTATGGCGGACGGGTTTAACTTGCTGTGTCCGGCCCTTTGGCCGATATGCAAGGCGTGGACGAAAATATGGTAACACGACAAAAATGCCTAATACGGTGTAGGAAAATCTTTGGCATCCAAAACGAGTCGTCTCGGAAAGGATAAATACAGGTCCTGTATGGTTTTCAAGGGAATTTTATATCATTCTTCCCGCAACGTAGTGGTAAGTTAAGGTAATGATGAAGGAGACAGGTAGCGATCACATGCCCTTCCCTCCAAACTGTCACAAAGGCTAAGTAATACTGAGATCTGGTGACTTGGGGCCGGGGGGATGCGAGAATTCACCCTCGTGCTCACAAACCGATTCGAACTGTTTGTGAAGATGCCCTGTGGCTTTGGATCACAACACCACAATCGGCTTCTTGTCTATGGAGTTTTGTGGCCAGAGGAAGTGTTTAAACTCAGAAAAGTGTTCCTGGAGGCACTGTGTAGAAATTCTGGACGTGTTGGGTGTAGCATTGTACTGCTGGAACTGTGCCCAATCCGTCGGACTGCACAATGGACATGAATGGGTGCACGTGATCAGACAGGAAGCTTACGTACGTGTCACCCGTCGGAGTCGTATCTAGACGTATCAGGCGTTCAATATCACTTCAACTGCATACGCCCCACACCATTACAGAGCCTCCACCAGAATGAACACTGCCCTGCTGACATGCAGGTCCATGGATTCATGAGGTTGCCTCCGTACCCGTACACGCCCATCCGTTCGATACAATTTGAAACGAGACTCGTTGAATAATTCGCACGCTGACATTTTTTGATGGCTCAGCACTGAAATCAGCAGCAGTTTGCGGAAGGGTTGCACATCTGTCACGTGAACGATTCTCTTCAGTCGTTGTTTGTCCCGTTCTTGCAGGACTCTTTCCGGCCGCAGCAGCGTCGGAGATCTGATATTTGAAATGGTCGTACGGGAAAATCCCGATTTTCTCGTTGCCTCGGAGATGCTGTGTCCCTTCGCTTATACGCCGACTATAAAACTTCAGACTCACTTAAATCTTGAAAACCTATCATTGTAGCAGCGGTTAACTTACCTAACAACTGCGCCAGTCACTTGCTGTCTTATATACACTCCTGGAAATTGAAATAAGAACACCGTGAATTCATTGTCCCAGGAAGGGGAAACTTTATTGACACATTCCTGGGGTCAGATACATCACATGATCACACTGACAGAACCACAGACACATAGACACAGGCAACAGAGCATGCACAATGTCGGCACTAGTACAGTGTATATCCACCTTTCGCAGCAATGCAGGCTGCTATTCTCCCATGGAGACGATCGTAGAGATGCTGGATGTAGTCCTGTGGAACGGCTTGCCATGCCATTTCCACCTGGCGCCTCAGTTGGACCAGCGTTCGTGCTGGACGTGCAGACCGCGTGAGACGACGCTTCATCCAGTCCCAAACATGCTCAATGGGGGACAGATCCGGAGATCGTGCTGGCCAGGGTACTTGACTTACACCTTCTAGAGCACGTTGGGTGGCACGGGATACATGCGGACGTGCATTGTCCTGTTGGAACAGCAAGTTCCCTTGCCGGTCTAGGAATGGTAGAACGATGGGTTCGATGACGGCTTGGATGTACCGTGCACTATTCAGTGTCCCCTCGACGATCACCAGTGGTGTACGGCCAGTGTAGGAGATCGCTCCCCACACCATGATGCCGGGTGTTGGCCCTGTGTGCCTCGGTCGTATGCAGTCCTGATTGTGGCGCTCACCTGCACGGCGCCAAACACGCATACGACCATCATTGGCACCAGGGCAGAAGCGACTCTCATCGCTGAAGACGACACGTCTCCATTCGTCCCTCCATTCACGCCTGTCGCGACACCACTGGAGGCGGGCTGCACGATGTTGGGGCGTGAGCAGAAGACGGCCTAACGGTGTGCGGGACCGTAGCCCAGCTTCATGGAGACGGTTGCGAATGGTCCTCGCCGATACCCCAGGAGCAACAGTGTCCCTAATTTGCTGGGAAGTGGCGGTGCGGTCCCCTACGGCACTGCGTAGGATCCTACGGTCTTGGCGTGCATCCGTGCGTCGCTGCGGTCCGGTCCCAGGTCGACGGGCACGTGCACCTTCCGCCGACCACTGGCGACAACATCGATGTACTGTGGAGACCTCACGCCCCACGTGTTGAGCAATTCGGCGGTACGTCCACCCGGCCTCCCGCATGCCCACTATACGCCCTCGCTCAAAGTCCGTCAACTGCACATACGGTTCACGTCCACGCTGTCGCGGCATGCTACAAGTGTTAAAGACTGCGATGGAGCTCCGTATGCCACGGCAAACTGGCTGACACTGACGGCGGCGGTGCACAAATGCTGCGCAGCTAGCGCCATTCGACGGCCAACACCGCGGTTCCTGGTGTGTCCGCTGTGCCGTGCGTGTGATCATTGCTTGTACAGCCCTCTCGCAGTGTCCGGAGCAAGTATGGTGGGTCTGACACACCCTTTTTCCATTTCCAGGAGTGTAGACGCTGCCGATCGCAGCGGTGTATTCTGCCTGTTTACATAACCGTGTATTTGAATACGCTTGCTGTTCCAGTTTCTTTGGCCCTTCAGTGTAAATCTTCGAAACAGTGGCCCTTGAAACACCCAACACTTCGGCTACCTTAGCGACGGAAGCACCCAGCATACGAACACTAACAGTTTGCCCACGTTCGAATTTTTCACTTAGCTCCGACATAATGCACTCACAAGGACATAGAACACTGTTCTGAGTACGACTGACACTTGTAAATAGAGGACATCACGCAGCTGCCGTAGGTGACTCAATACAACAGCACCACCTTAGTATACCAAAGTACCGCTATCCAAGATGGCGGAGATGACGACATCCAAGATGGCGGGTATGACGTCAGCTGATGACGCAAGTACTGTTATCCAAGATGGATGATTTTGGCGGGAAGTTTGAAGTTTGGCGGATAAGTGCCACACCCCAATCCCCCACAAAAATGGCAGGATATTCAAATTCCAAGAGGATAATGCACCACACCATAGTTATCTCTACTAAGCAAAGAAAATCGCAGGAAAATAGCTCACTTGGCCTACCTCCACTAACCTGTCACGCGACCGCCACTTCCTCCTATGAACTGGCGCTAAGTTTGAATTTGGTCGGTAAACAAATCTCACTTGCGGTTTTGGTGCTAATCTTAGAAAATGGCGCCGTGGTCTAGGGGTAGCGTCTTTGATTCATAATCAAAAGGTCTTCGGTCCCGGCTTCGATCCCCGCCACTGGCTAAATTTTGATAAATAATCAGCATTGGCTGCCGAAGACATCCGGCATAAGAAGCCTCATTCTGCCAACGGCCTTGTCAAAGAGGGCGGAGGAGCGGATAGAGGTTCAGGGCACTCTCTTGTCCTAGGGGTCGGAAATTGCCCCTAAAGGCGGAAGAATCATCAATGATCAACGACATGAGGATGCAGAAGGCAATGGAAACCACTGCATTAAAGACACGTAACGTCTATCCACAGGACTTGTGGCCTGTAATTGAAGTGTCATGATGATCTCTCCATTGGCAAAAGATTCCGGAATAGTCCCCCATTCAGATCTCCGGGAGGGGACTGCCAAGGCGGAGGTTACCATGAGAAAAAGATTGAATAATCAACGAAAGGATAACGTTCTACGAGTCGGGGCTTGGAATGTCAGAAGCTTGAACGTGGTAGGGAAACTAGAAAATCTGAAAAGGGAAATGCAAAGGCTCAATCTAGATATAGTAGGGGTCAGTGAAGTGAAGTGGAAGGAAGACAAGGATTTCTGGTCAGATGAGTATCGGGTAATATCAACAGCAGCAGAAAATGGTATAGCAGGTGTAGGATTCGTTATGAATAGGAAGGTAGGGCAGAGGGTGCGTTACTGTGAACAGTTCAGTGACCGGGTTGTTCTAATCAGAATCGACAGCAGACCAACACCGACAACGATAGTTCAGGTATACATGCCGACGTCGCAAGCTGAAGATGAACAGATAGAGAAAGTGTATGAGGATATTGAAAGGGTAATGCAGTATGTAAAGGGGGACGAAAATCTAATAGTCATGGGCGACTGGAATGCAGTTGTAGGGGAAGGAGTAGAAGAAAAGGTTACAGGAGAATATGGGCTTGGGGCAAGGAATGAAAGAGGAGAAAGACTAATTGAGTTCTGTAACTACTTTCAGCTAGATATAGCGAATACCCTGTTCAAGAATCACAAGAGGAGGAGGTATACTTGGAAAAGGCCGGGAGATAGGGGAGGATTTCAATTAGATTACATCATGGTCAGACAGAGATTCCGAAATCAGATACTGGATTGTAAGGCGTACCAAGGAGCAGATATAGTCTCAGATCACAATAAAGTAGTGATATAGAGTAGGCTGAAGTTCAAGACATTAGTCAGGAAGAATCAATACGCAAAGAAGTGGGATACGGAAGTACTAAGGAATGACGAGATACGTTTGAAGTTCTCTAACGCTATAGATACAGCAATAAGGAATAGCGCAGTAGGCAGTACAGTTGAAGAGGAATGGACATCTCTAAAAAGGGCCATCACAGAAGTTGGGAAGGAAAACATAGGTACAAAGAAGGTAGCTGCGACGAAACCATGGGTAACAGAAGAAATACTTCGGTTGATTGATGAAAGGAGGCAGTACAAACATGTTCCGGGAAAATCAGGAATACATAAATACAAGTCGCTGAGGAATGAAATAAATAGGAAGTGCAGGGAAGCTAAGACGAAATGGCTGCAGGACAAATGTGAAGACATCGAAAGAGATATGATTGTCGGAAGGACAGACTCAGCATACAGGAAAGTCAAAACAACCTTTAGTGACATTAAAAGCAACGGTGGTAACATTAAGAGTGCAACGGGAATTCCACTGTTAAATGCAGAGGAGAGAGCAGATAGGTGGAAAGAATACATTGAAAGCCTTATGAGGGTGAAGATTTGTCGTGATAGAAGAAGAAACAGGAGTCGATTTAGAAGAGATAGGGGATCCAGTATTAGAATCGGAATTAAAAAGAGCTTTGGAGGACTTACGGTCAAATCAGGCAGAAGGGATAGATAACATTCCATCAGAATTTCTAAAATCATTGGGGGAAGTGGCAACAAAACGACTATTCACGTTGGTGTGTAGAATATATGAGTCTGGCGACATACCATCTGACTTTCGCAAAAGCATCATCCACACAATTCCGAAGACGGCAAGAGCTGACAAGTGCGAGGATTACCGCACAATCAGCTTAACAGCTCATGCATCGCAGCTGCTTACAAGAATAATATACAGAAGAATGGAAAAGAAAATTGACAATGCGCTAGGTGACGATCAGTTTGGCTTCAGGAAAAGTAAAGGGACGAGAGAGGCAATTCTGACGTTGCGGTTAATAATGGAAGCAAGGCTAAAGAAAAATCAAGACACGTTCATAGGATTTGTCGACCTGGAAAAAGCGTTCGACAATATAAAATGGTGCAAGCTGTTCGAGATTCTGAAAAAAGTAGGGGTAAGCTATAGAGAGAGACGGGTCACATACAATATGTACAACAACCAAGAGGGAATAATAAGAGTGGACGATCAAGAACGAAGTGCTCGTATTAAGAAGGGTGTAAGACAAGGGTGTAGCCTTTCGCCCCTTCTCTTCAATCTATACATCGAGGAAGCAATGATGGAAATAAAAGAAAGGTTCAGCAGTGGAATTAAAATACAAGGTGAAAGGATATCAATGATACGATTCGCTGATGACATTGCTATCCTGAGTGAAAGTGAAGAAGAATTAAATGATCTGCTGAACGGAATGAACAGTCTAATGAGTACACAGTATGGTTTGAGAGTACATCGTAGAAACACGAAGGTAATGAGAAGTAGTAGAAATGAGAACAGCGAGAAACTTAACATCAGGATTGATGGTCACTAAGTTAAGGAATTCTGCTACCTAGGCAGTAAAATAACCAATGACGGACGGAGCAAGGAGGACATCAAAAGCAGACTCGCTTTGGCAAAAAAGGCATTTCTGGCCAAGAGAAGTCTACTAATATCAAATACCGGCCTTAATTTGAGGAAGAAATTTCTGAGGATGTACGTCTGGAGTACAGCATTGTATGGTAGTGAAACATGGACTGTGGGAAAACCGGAGCAGAAGAGAATCAAAGCATTTGAGATGTGGTGCTATAGACGAATGTTGAAAATTAGGTGGACTGATAAGGTAAGGAATGAGGAGGTTCTACGCAGAATCGGAGAGGAAAGGAATATGTGGAAAACACTGATAAGAAGAAGGGACAGTTTGATAGGACATCTGCTAAGACAAGAGGGAATGACTTCCATGGTACTAGAGGGAGCTGTAGAGGGCAAAAACTATAGAGGAAGACAGAGATTGGAATACGTCAAGCAAATAATTGAGGACGTAGGTTGCAAGTGCTACTCTGAGATGAAGAGGTTAGCACAGGAAAGGAATGATGACCAAAAAAAAAAAAAAAAAAAAAAGAAAAAAGAAAGCATACTTGTACTAACCTCAGTCACCCGACCTCACCATGAGGTCCAGAGCCCAACTCATTTAGTACACATCAATCATAGAGAAAATACATTGCAGAACAGCTCAGAAATTGCTACCCAGATCCGAGTTTCCTTTTCCTGTTATACGAAAAGCAATTTTATCAATCCCCTGCAGGTACCTTTGTTCTTTCTTCATCCTACTGTCTTTGTAAAATGCGTTATTATCTATTACCTACAGAGATAAACGAACCGCCAGTTTCCCATTCTATTATCTGACGTGATACACTTACTCGAAGCGCTTCGAGGGCACTTTATTATCCTCAGGAAGAGGCTATTACATACTGCTGGGAAGTGATATAAAATTTATCGACAGCAGGGCGCAGCTAACTCTGCCGCTCATCCATAACTGCCACGTAAGGTTCCAAACCACTGATGAAGCCCACGTCATGAACGTAGTCCACACAAGAAGGAAGTTGCTGCATGGCTGACAGAGGTTTATACACTAGAAATGAAACACATACTGTAAACGATATTAACTAATTCTTCCTTTCTATATTGTTGAAGACCTTGTCTGTCAAAGTTTTCCCACAGAGTCTCTGTTTTTTCCAAGCGAACTTAGTTTTACAGCGGTGTGTATCTATTTCGCTTCATTTACTATATTAAATTAGTTTGACTGTATTGTATTCAGACGAGCTAGCCTGAAATTCCCTAACCCCTTGTAATCATTATGATTTATGTATCTTTGAGGAAATAATGTGTTTCTTGAAGTAAGTAGCTAACGTTATAACAATTGCAGTGACCCTAAACGGATCATAAAACACTTTTTATTCTAAATTATAACAGATATGAATTGGGGTTCGAATAGATTAATAATACTCTACTAGCTGATCGCAGTATTACATATATCACTGAACTGAATTGCTGGAAATGCTACTACTACTACCACGCTGGTGACATGAGCCGAAGTCGGTTAATTGGCTCACTCCTTGGCTTCTTCCATAGCTGACAGAGGTTCATATTCTAGAAATAAACTACATTTTGTAAACGACATTAAGTAATTTTTCCCTTCTACATGGCTAAAGAATTTGTTTGTCAAAGGTTCTGATTCTTCCAAGTGAAATTCGTTCTACAGCAGTGTGTATCTATTGCGCTTCGTTTTCCATGTTAGATTCGTCGTGGCCGCCAGCTGTGGCCGAGCGGTTCTAGGCGTTTCAGTCCCAAACCGCGCTGCTGCTACGGCCTCAGGTCGAATCCTGCCTCGGGCATGGATGTGTGTGATGTCCTTAGGTTAATTAGGTTTAAGTAGTTCTATGTTAGGGGACTGATGACCTCAGATGTTAAGTCCCATAGTGCTTAGAGCCATTTGAACCATTTTGATTCGTGGTGTTTCTCACTTCGTCTAGTGAAATGTTCAAACGCGCTAGCCCGAATTTCTTTGACCCCTTGTAGTCATTATGAATAATGTATTTTTGAGGAAATAGTGTGTTTCTTGAAGTAAGGTAACTAACATTCCAAGCAATTCCAATGCTCTAAAAAGGTTACACAACACTTTTTCTTCTAAACTATAATAGAAATATGTAGGGTTTCGAATAGATTAATACACTCCTGGAAATGGAAAAAAGAACACATTGACACCGGTATGTCAGACCCACCATACTTGCTCCGAACACTGCGAGAGGGCTGTACAAGCAATGATCACACGCACGGCACAGCGGACACACCAGGAACCGCGGTGTTGGCCGTCGAATGGCGCTAGCTGCGCAGCATTTGTGCACCGCCGCCGTCAGTGTCAGCCAGTTTGCCGTGGCATACGGAGCTCCATCGCAGTCTTTAACACTGGTAGCATGCCGCGACAGCGTGGACGTGAACCGTATGTGCAGTTGACGGACTTTGAGCGAGGGCGTATAGTGGGCATGCGGGAGGCCGGGTGGACGTACCGCCGAATTGCTCAACACGTGGGGCGTGAGGTCTCCACAGTACATCGATGTTGTCGCCAGTGGTCGGCGGAAGGTGCACGTGCCCGTCGACCTGGGACCGGACCGCAGCGACGCACGGATGCACGCCAAGACCGTAGGATCCTACGCAGTGCCGTAGGGGACCGCACCGCCACTTCCCAGCAAATTAGGGACACTGTTGCTCCTGGGGTATCGGCGAGGACCATTCGCAACCGTCTCCATGAAGCTGGGCTACGGTCCCGCACACCGTTAGGCCGTCTTCCGCTCACGCCCCAACATCGTGCAGCCCGCCTCCAGTGGTGTCGCGACAGGCGTGAATGGAGGGACGAATGGAGACGTGTCGTCTTCAGCGATGAGAGTCGCTTCTGCCTTGGTGCCAATGATGGTCGTATGCGTGTTTGGCACCGTGCAGGTGAGCGCCACAATCAGGACTGCATACGACCGAGGCACACAGGGCCAACACCCGGCATCATGGTGTGGGGAGCGATCTCCTACACTGGCCGTACACCACTGGTGATCATCGAGGGGACACTGAATAGTGCACGGTACATCCAAACCGTCATCGAACCCATCGTTCTACCATTCCTAGACCGGCAAGGGAACTTGCTGTTCCAACAGGACAATGCACGTCCGCATGTATCCCGTGCCCTCCAACGTGCTCTAGAAGGTGTAAGTCAACTACCCTGGCCAGCAAGATCTCCGGATCTGTCCCCCATTGAGCATGTTTGGGACTGGATGAAGCGTCGTCTCACGCGGTCTGCACGTCCAGCACGAACGCTGGTCCAACTGAGGCGCCAGGTGGAAATGGCATGGCAAGCCGTTCCACAGGACTACATCCAGCACCTCTACGATCGTCTCCATGGGAGAGTAGCAGCCTGCATTGCTGCGAAAGGTGGATATACACTGTACTAGTGCCGACATTGTGCATGCTCTGTTGCCTGTGTCTATGTGCCTGTGGTTCTGTCAGTGTGATCATGTGATGTATCTGACCCCAGGAATGTGTCAATAAAGTTTCCCCTTCCTGGGACAATGAATTCACGGTGTTCTTATTTCAATTTCCAGGAGTGTAGTACTCTGCTAGCTGATTGCAACTTTACATGCATTACTGTACTAAACTTCTGGAAATAATACTACCACTATTTAGTTGGTCACACAAAACGAAGTCGGTTCACTGCCTTACTCCTTAGCCTTTTCCATTGGTCTCTGTCGCTGGTCGTTTTTTGGGGGCCTCCCTATGTCTCGAGGTATTTATCAATACAGACAATAAATTTCCTACCATATTGGAATTTAAATCTCTGTTACCGTGCTTGCTTGGGTTTTAAAGCAAAACAGTAGTTCTGAATTAATTAATAAATTTCGTGTGTGAGTACGTGACCATTGTGAACATTTGGTGAGTAAAGCGTTTTATATCGCTGAATGTATTTCATTATTCACTACACCATTTTTTGGCTATTCCCATCGTCAGATTTAAACTGAGGACATGCAAAACTAGGTTCAGCGTCAGTATCAAAAACCTGTGCGTATTTACCAGAGTGCTCCAAGTTTCCGTTTTTGCAATAAATCGTAGTGCTTATTCTTGCGTGAGATGGCTTCCTTGTGTAATTTTTCTGTCAACAGAAGTGCCACGTCACTCGTTACGTGATTACGTTTAAGTATCGTGTTAGTTCTCAGCTTACAGTTTAAATCACTGCATTTCAGACTGCGTATTAAATTCCTGCTGTAGCTTCTGTGTAAACAGAGCTTCTAGTAAAAAGTAACTGCTCATACATCCATTTTCAGTAGAAGAATTTATTTCTGCTTTAAGACCTTGCGTATCTTGCGGTGTCCGGGTATAGCGAGAAATCTGCAGAGCACATCTTAAGTGTTTGCTCATTCTCCTGGTTATATTCTGCGTACATTCCAACCTGAGTAGTGACTCAATGGAATACTTTTCTCTTTTGTGGTGTCCTGTTTGTACTTCTTCAGTTACTCCTAATTGCATTACTTGTATTTTTTGAGATCTCATTCAGTTTCTTTACACAGTACGGTATGGCTTGTTACTGTGCTTGTTTTGAACGGACACAAGGAGAATTGGCTGCCGTCCACAATCAGCTGAAAGCTGCGTTGCCTGCGATCGACAGGCTTCTGGCTACTGCTCAAAGCTACGACGACATCGGCCAACATTGACGAGACCGGCGACAGCTTTCGTGCCGTTGGAATCCCCTGGGGCCCGGGTTGTCGCTGCGTCTACCGACTTGCAACATCACACGGCCCGTCTTCAGTCGACAGTGATGGAAGACATGCTGAGTTCTGGCGTCACTGGGCCGAAGGCTGGCTCTTTACGCCTTAGCAATGGGTAGGAGGTGCTAAGGCTTCTCAGCCAGTGCGCAATGCCTCTTCTGTTGGACTAGCGGCCGATTTTTTGACCACTCTGGACAACTGCAGAGGGCGGGTATACAAATCACTGGGAGCTTCAACGCTGGGCGCGTAGTGGAACACTTCAGGCTGGAAATACTGCCAGTGTGCACTCAATACGTTTGCCGAGGGATTTCTCTTAGATGTTGAGATGGTCCTGCCGGCGGCTATCGAGCGCAGTAGGTGCATCCAGCTACAGATAGTGGTACACGGCACGAATGGCGGCCGCCACTTGGGTTCTGAGCCCATCTTCGGCTCCTTTAGGCGGTTGGCTGATTTCGTTAAGGCAATGACTGACTGTTTATAGCATCGCACCCAGAGTCGATCACAATCCTCTGGTTTGGAAATGAGTAGAAAGTCTAAGCCACAGGCTTTGACGACCCTGCTATCATATTGGATGCGAAATTCTCACCTGTACTATCGGGTGCAGTTCCCCTCAATAGGTCAAGGGTGCACTACACGCAGGAAGCGACTGCTGGGGTAGCGGAGTATGTGTGGAGAGCAAATGGGGTGGTTTTAGGTTAGAGAAACCCCTCCTTGGGATCAGAGACGAAATGTCTGCCAAAATCGAAGTTACGATAACCACAGTGTTCTCAGAGAATGGTCGTCAGATATGGTATGATTACAGAAAAGGTCAACATTGTATCAGTAAACTGCAGGAGCATCGCCGGCCGAGGTGGCCGAGCGGTTCTAGGCGCTACAGTCTGGAATCGCGCGACCGCTACGTTCGCAGGTTCGAGTCCTGCCTCGGGCATGGATGTTTGTGATGTCCTTAGGTTAGATAGGTTTAAGAAGTTCTAAGTTCTATGGGACTGATGACCTCAGAAGTTAAGTCCCATAATGCTCAGAGCCACTTGAACCATTTTCTGGAGCATCCAAGGACAGGTCCCTGAATTAGTTTCGATTATTGAAGGTTATAATGCTGAGATAGTATTAGGAACAGAATATTGCATGAAACCAGAAGTGAACAGCAACGAAATTTTAAGTTCATATTGGAATATTTACCATAAGGGTAGGTCAGCTGCCAAAGGTGGCGGCGTATTTATTGCAGTAAAGGACTCGATAATATCTATCGAGGTCGTCATAGATTCCGAATGTGAATTAATCTGCGTTAAGCATCAAAGGTCTGTCAAAAATGGTGATCGGATCCGTTTGTAATCTGGATCAGGAGCTGTAGTGGTAGATCGCTTCAGAGCGAACACACAGAATTTCATTAATAATTTTCCTGGTCATGCTATTGTAATGGGGAGGGGATGGTAACTTCATCTTATCAGTTAGTGACTGGGAGAGTCATGCTAGCTAAACTTGTGAGAGAGATAGGGATTCTTATGGACGTTACGAGACTTCAGTATCTGTGTTGTTACGAAGGACAATGCAGTGTACCTTCGGCTGTCTTCGAGTCCTTGTCCGGCACAAATTTTCATTGTCGTCGTTCATTTACACAGCTGATGGTTGTTCGTATTCGCAACTGCGAATGCATTTCATATATTGCTTGTGACATCATTCTGAATGTCTCGTGCTAAAATTACTTCTAGCAGATAGTTATAAAACCAGCTCGTGAAGGTAACAGCTTAAATCTCATTGCAACAAGCAGACCTGTATTTATCGGATCAGTTAACGTAGAGGAAGGTACCAGTGATCATAATTCTGTGATAGTATCTATGGCTACGGGTTTACAAGGAATTTTAAGAAAGGTAAGAAGATATACTTGCTTAGCAAGAGTTCAAATGGTTCAAATGGCTCTGAGCACTATGGGACTTAACATCGGTGGTCATCAGTCCCCTAGAACTTAGAACTACTTAAACCTAACTTACCTAAGGACATCACACACATCCATGCCCGAGGCAGGATTCGAACCTCATACCGTAGCGGTCACGCGGTTCCGGACTGAAGCGCCTAGAACCGCACGGCCACACTGGCCGGCTTAGCAAGAGTGACACGACACGAATTGCAGAGTATCTGAACAGTCAGCATCAATATTCTCTGATGAGGACAAAGATGTGGAGCACAAACGGAAAAAATTCAAAGCTTCGTTCAGTATGCCTTAGACAAGTATGTTCCGAGCCCGAGCAAGGTCTTAAGGGATGTGTTTTAATAGCCGCATTAGAAAACTCCTAATGCAACAAAGACAGCTTCATCTAAGATTCAAAAGAAGTCAAAACCAAGCTGACAAGGAGAAGCTGAACGAAGCGAAATTGAGCCCAAGTAGACCACTGAGAGAATCGTTCAACAATTTTGAAATTAAAATTTTGGCTACCAATCTGAGTAAAAACCCTAAGAGCATTTGGTCTTATGTAAAATCCTTAAGCGGTTTGAAGTGCTCTATTCATTCTCTCAGTGGCCGTACTGGTAACGAAACGGAAGATATGAGAGAGATGGCCGTGGTATTGAATCCTATTTTCCGAAATTGTTTCAGGGCGGAAGAATGTAACACGGTTCCTCCTTTCGGCCATCGTAGCAATGTCGAAATGGCATATACTGAGATAACCGATCACGAGACAGAAAAGCAACCACAGTCTCTTAGAGTGGAAAGGCGTCAGCGACAAATGAGATACCTATAAGATTCTACAAAGATTATGCGAAAGAACTTATTCCCCTAGTAGCAGCAGTTTATGGTAGATCGCTGGAGCAACGAAAGCTATCTAGCGACTGGAAAAAAGCTCAGTTCATTCCCAGTTTCAAGAAGGGCCGTTGGACATATGCAGAAAATTTTAGCTCTGCATCGTTGACGTCAGTCTTGTAGAATTGTGGAGCATTATTTATGTTCCAGAATTATGAGGTTTTGACGAACGAAAATCTCCTCTACAGAAATCAGCATCGATTCCGAAAACAGAGGTCTTGCGAAACTTAGTTCGCTCTGTTCCTCCACGAGATCCATAGCGTTATAGACAAAGGCGCTCAGGTTGATTCTGTGTTCCTTGACTTCAGGAAGGCATTTCACACCGTCTCGCAATGCTTGTTAGTAAAGAAAAAAACGAGCTTCTCGAGTAACGGAGCAGATTTGCGACTGGATTCAAGACTACCCTACAGATACAACTCAGCACATCGTCCTTAACGGTCAGAATCGATAGATGTAAAGGTAATTTCCGGAGTGATTAAAGGAAGTGTGACAGGATCGTTACTGCTTCTGTTACAATCATATACTGTTTTATAGATTGGTCGTCAAATCCACTTCTTCTGTCTTTTTTGTTAGCACTGCAGTTTTTCTTATTAGTTCGTCTTCCTCCTCTGTTATAACGTCAATATCATCGGCAAACGGTTAACTCCCTAAATATACACGTCATACAATCGATGACACGCTTTTCAGGCCTTATACAATACCTAGATAAACAGGCCAAAGTATATGTAATCTCCCCTTCTGACACTGTAAAACGTTCAGACACTCTCTCTTCAACCCTCACTTTTAGTACCAAAAGGATAGTAAACAATCAAGAAGATGGTCTTCATTTTTATTTATCGTACACTGCCTTTTGTAAAAGAGCAAATGAGCTGTTGCTGAGGTAAATGAATCATCACCTCGCTGCCTTAAATTCTATTACATGACGTGACGCACTCATCCAGAGAGCTCCTAGGGGAGCACATTATTACCTCCGGAGCAGGCTATTACCTGGAAGTGATATAAAATTTATCGAGAGCAGGCCGCAGTTAACTCCGCCATCATCCGTAACTGTCACGTAAGATGCCATCCCACGGATAGAGACCACGTCCTGGACGTAAAATCGTGAGCTGAAGCTATGTAGAAAAAGTAATACTTCAGTTCTATTGTGCAGTATACATACTCGTATTCTGACTCGCCTGCACCATAGTGCAATTACCACGTCGTGTATTACAGTTCAAAACTTGGAGATATGCTCTGTGCACTGGTATGTGTCACTTTTCTGTATGTCGCAGTTTTTACGCAGTCGTTTTATGAAACGCCAGAGGTACTTACGAACAGAACTGTGTGTGTTCCGCTCGTATTCTGAGCAGGTGCCTTGCTGACTCAGGTTCAAATTCCAAATATAAGGAATAGTAGGTACTTTTATGAAGTAAATTACGTACAAAGTTGTTTGGCACGTTTTCTAGTGAAACATTGTTTCTTCAAAGCAGACTTCATGTTCCAACAGTATACAACTACTATGCTTCATTCGTAAAAAGGACGGCATTAGACTATTGTTAGCATACATCTAGTCTCGTATAGCAGTTGTAAAAGGTCTGATATATTCTTAACGTGATTGAAAAATTTATAGAGGTTCTGTTTTAATAAGTGCATAAGTGTTCTTTTTTCGTTTCACAGTCTTTTAACTTCAAGTTTTATCTGGTTACAACCTTCAGGACAGCCCTCTTTCTTTTAAATATGACTAAACTGGAAGCGATTCCCTCCCTGCCGTTTGATGATGAAATAGACCACTATGGTCGCCCTATTATGGGTTCGGCGAACAGCTTTCTTCAGCTATAATCTGAGGACTCTTGGTATCATTAGCTTCACGTTTTTACATGTGCCTCCCGATGTACTAGTCTGGAACTTCCCGTTTTCTAAATTAATTTTAACGTTGCAGATCATCGGTCAAACCACTGAACATTACCTGATTACTGTTGAACAACCTTACCTGGCTGACACATACACTATGTGATCAAAAGTATCCGGACAACCCCAAAAACATACGTTTTTCATATTAGATGCATTGTGCTGCCACCTACTGCCAGGTAATCCATATCAGCGACCTCAGTAGTCATTAGACATCGTGAGGGAGCAGAATGGGGCGTTCCGCGGAACTCACGGGCTTCGAAGGTGTGATTGGGTGTCACTTGTGTCATACGTGTGTGCGCGAGATTTTCACACTCCTAAACATCCCTAGGTTAACTGTTTCCGATGTCATAGTAAAGTAGAAACGGCAAGGGACACGTACAGCACAAAAGCGTACAGGCCGACCTCGTCTGTCGACTGACAAGGACAAACGACAGTTGAAGAGGGTCGTAATGTGTCTTAGGCAGACATCTACCCAGACTATCATACTCGAAATTTCAAACTGCATCAGGATCCACTGCGAGTACTGTGACAGTTAAGCGAGAAAACTTGGATTTCATGGTCGTGCAGCCGCTCATAAACAACACATCACGCTGGTAAATGTCAAACGAGGTCTCTCTTGGAGTAAGGAGCGTAAACATTGGACGACTGAACAGTGCGAAAACGTTGTGTGGAGTGATGAATCACGTTACACAATGTGGCGGCCCGATGGCAGGGTGTGGGCATGGCGAATGCCCGGTAAACGTCATCTGCCAGCGTGTGTAGTGCCAACAGTAAAATTCGGAGGCGATGATGTTATGGTGTGGTCGTGTTTTCCACGTTTTGCGTGGCACTATCACAGCACAGGCTTACATCGATGTTTTAAGCACCTTCTTGCTTCTCAATGTTTAACAGCAATTCGGGGATGGCTACTGCATCTTTCAACACGATTGAGCACCTGTTCATAATGCACGGCTTGTGGCATCCCTGTAATGGACTGGCCTGCACAGAGTCCTGACCTGAATCCTATCGAATACCCTTGGGATATTTTGGAACGCCGACTTCGTGCCAGGCCTCACCAACCGACATCGATACCGCTCCTCAGTGCAGCTCTCTGTGAAGAATTTCTGAAATCGTTAGGGAGTTCAATATTCCGAGTTCCAAAGTGTGAAACGAGTACCGAGAATACCAAATTTCACTTCTTAACTCTCACCAGGGACAACGCATTGGTCGACGGCCTTCACTTAACGACCGAGAGCAGCGGCACCTGAGTAGAGTTGGCAGTGCTGACAGACAAGCAACACTGCATGGAATAACCACAGAAATCAATGTTGGACGTACAATAAATAATTGCGCAAGAACATTGCGGAGAAATTTGGCGTTAATGGATTGTGGCAACAGACGACCGATGTGAGTACCTTTGCTAACAGTACGACTTCGCCTGCAACGACTCTCCTGGGCTCGTGACCATATGAGTGAACCCTAGACGACTGGAAAACCGGGACTTGATCGGATTTCAGTTGGTAAGGGCTGATGATACGGTTCAGGTGTGGTGTAGGCCCGACGAAGGCATGGACCCATTTTGACAACAAAGCATTGTGAATGCTGGTGGTGGTTCCATACTGATATGAGCTGTGTTTACTTGGAATGAACAGGGTCCTATGATCTGCTGATTGGAGACAATTTGCAGCTGTTCATGGATTTCATGTTACCATACAACGATGGAATTTTTGTAGATGACAGTGCACCTTGTCACCGGGAAATTTTTGCGACTGGTGTGAAGAGAAATTCTGGACAATTAGAGCGAATGATTTGGCCAGCCAGATCACCCGACATGAACTCCATTATTTATGGGATATAAACGAGAGGTCTGTAATCCTGCACCGGCAACGCTTTAGCCGTTATGGACGGCTATGGAGACAGCATCGCTCAATATTTTTGCAGGTGACTTCCAACGATTTGTTGAGTCCATGCCTCGTCGAGACACTGCACTACGCCGGGCAAAAGGAGGTCCGACAGGGTATTGGGAGGTAACCCATGACTACTGTTATTTCACTGTAATTAGCTGTCCATAAATGTCTTGTTTGTGTATGAATGGGTTTGCCTGTGCTTCATCTGCAGATTCTTTTCTTTGTTGCCGCGCTGAGTGCCCGTGCGGTTTGAGGAACCATGTCACGGAAGGCGCGGACCCTCCCGCCGGAGGTTCGATTCCTCCCTCGGGCATGGTTATGTGCGGTGTTCTTATCATAAGTTAGTTTAAGATGGTTTAAATAGTGTGTAAGTCTAGAGAACGATGAGCTTAACAGTTTGGTCCCTTAAGAATTCACGCACACTTGAACATTTGAATATTGTTTTCTATGTTGTTATAGTGTTCTTTAGTCCGAAGGCTGTTTTGACGCAATACTCCACGTTAATCCATCATGTACAAGCCTCTTCATGTCCGCGTGACTGCTGCAACCCATATCCACTTGAACCAGCTTTTAATCAAGCGTTAGTCTCGTCATATTTGTTTTATCCCCCAAAGTTCCCTCCATTTCCAAAATGAACATTCTTTGCGACCACAAGATGTCCCATATCAAGCGCTAAAGCGCTTGATATGCCCAGTAGTTATCCGATCAACCAACCTAAACTTCGGCATTCTCCTGTAGCACCAGATTTCAAAAGCTTTTACTCTGGTTTTGTTTCTCATCTCTGTACAAGTCTACACTCCAGTATTTATGATATTTGGAATGTGAACTTCAGTCAGCTATACAGGTGCTTCGTTCGTCTATGAACTACAATGATGCTGCAAATACTTTCTATCAATTAAATTTATATACGAATATTATCAAATTTATCTTCCTCGTGATTTCTTTTTTGAAGTAGCCAGTCGGCACTTTATATCCTCTCTGCATCGGCAATCGTCACTTTTTTGTTAGTTGGGTACTTGTTTCATTCATCATTGTAACGATGAACATTAAGGTGTGTAACATGTCAATGGAATAAACACAGAACTGATATATGTATGTAAGTGTCCCTCCAGAGAGTCAACAGGCACATTTCTTTTGATGTTTCGACAGATATTAGCAATTTCATTTTTGTCACTTGTAGCCGGAGTCAGCGCAAACAAATACTGCTCTTCAGATCTTTCATAGGCCGCCAAGTGTCAACCGAAACGTCAGTTAGTTTCCCGTAACAGTCAGAATGATTTTTAAAGAGGGATTTTATGAGCCCATTTGATAGAGCAGTGTCGTATTAGTCCTACATCTACATCTACATGATTACTCTGTAATTCGCATTTTCGTGCCTGGCAGAGGGTTTATCGAACCTCTTTCAAGTTATTTCTCTGAAATTCCACATTCGAACACCGCGGCAAAAACGAACACTCTCTGAGGAGAAAGCTGGTGATTGAAATTTTATGAAAAGATACTGCCGCAACGAAGGATGCCGTTGCTTTAATGACTGTTTCCCCAATTCGTGTATCATATCCGTGGCACTCCTTCCCTTGTTTCGTGATACTACAAAACGAGCTGCCCTACTTTGATCTTTTGTCATGTCCTCAGTCAATCCTATCTGATTCTGATCCCACAGTGCACAATACTCCTGAAGAGATCGGGAAAGCGTAGTTTATGCAGTCTCTTTAGTAGACCTGTTACATTTTTCTAAGTGTTCTGCGAATAAATCACAGGGTTTCGTTTGCTTTCCCCACAACATTATCTATGTGATCATTCCAATTTCAGTTATTTGTAACCGTAATATGTAAGTATTTTGTTGAATTTACAGTCTTTAGATCTGTTTGTTTTATCGTGTAACTGAAATTTAGTGGAGTCATTTTAGTAACCATGTGGATGACTTCAATCTTTTTTTTTAAATTTAGAGTCAGTTGCCATTATTGCACCATATAGACATCTTGCCTAAATAATTTTGTGTTTGGTTTTGATCATGTGATTACTTTAAAAAAAAGTAATTAAAAGCATCATCTGAAGCAATCTAAGATGGCTTCTCAGGTTGTCTGCTAAAACTTTTATATAGATCATGATGAGCAGAGAGGCTGTAACACTTCCTCGGGAAACGCCAGGTGTTATGTCTGTTTAACTCGACGACTTCCCTTCAGTTATTAGCAACTGTGACCTTCCTGACAGTGTATCTCGAATCCAGTCCCACAACTGAGACAATTTTCTATATTCGATATTTGTTCCATCGATATGTATTAACACGGACGGTGAAACACGAAGAATAACCAGTACTGCATCAGCGACTGAGAAGTGCTACTGCATGGCGAAAGCAGTCAGCTCAGACAATGGAGGTGCCGACGCTTTTGGAATACGTGTTATTCTTCGTATTTTACTATACGTGTTAGCACATATAGGTAACACGAATATCACACTAGAGTAATGTGGAACCGGTCTATCGAACGAACACGGAAAATTACACCTTAAAAATAACTTTCTTTGTAACGGAAAACATACAGACGTTTTCTGTCGACACTGAGCGTCGCATGAAAGACTTGGTGAGCAGTATTTGTTTGGCCCGATTCCAGCTACACATTGCAAGAACGAAATTGCAGGTATCTGCCGAAACACCAGAGAGAAAGCACCTGACGACTCTTACGAGGGACACACGTTAAATAAAGGGCGTTCCAGGAGGAAAAATCAATATTCAGAGACATGAATAAGAAGTCTAGTAACCATGAGACCTAAAATGCGTACCTCAAGACCTATGAGCAAATCTTCTTTGCTTTCCATATACCGAAAGGTGGTAGTATGGACTAAAATTGGAAAAAAAGTGTCCGATAAACATACGGCTCAAAGAACATATTTTATGAGTTATCTATCTTCGATATTTTGAAACACACTCTTCTACTGAACACCTTCTCATAGCTCTTAAGGTATGCATTTTAGAAGCCAAGTTCAGTATGCAATTTTCTCTTGTTTTGGTCCATACTTCCTCCTCTCAAAATAAGGAAACTCAAGATCTTGCAGCAGAAGACTTTTGTTTCACGCTATAGACTATGAAGAAGTGCTCGTAACTCATAAGGTGTGCATTTTAGAGCCCATATTTACATGACCTTCGAATAATCGTTCCCGTCATATCCGTGAATAGTGACCATTCATCCTGGGACATCCTATACACTGCAGGAAAGAAATTACAATTACACTACTGGCCATTAAAATTGCTACACCAAGAAGAAATGCAGATTATAGATGGGTATTCATTGGACGAATATGTTATACTACAACTGACATGTGTTTAAATTTTCAGGCAAATGGGGTCCATAGATCCTGAGAAATCAGTACCCAGAAGAACCACCTCTGGCCGTAATAACGGCCTTGATACGCCTGAGCATTGACTCAAACAGAGCTTGGATGGTGTGTACAGGTACAGCTGCACATACAGCTTCAACACGATACCACAGTTCATCAAGAGTAGTGACTGGCGTATTGCGACGAGCCAGTTGCTCGGCCATCATTGACCAGACGTTTTCAATGGGTGAGAGATCTAGAGAATGTGCTGGCCAGGGCAGCAGTCGAACATTTTCTGTATCCAGAAATGCCCGTACAGGACCTGCGACATGCGGTCGTGCATTATCCTGGTGAAATGTAGGGTTTCGCAGGGATCGAAAGAAGGGTAGAGCTACGGGTCGTAACACATCTAAAATGTAACGTCCACCGTTCAAAGTGCCGTCAATGCGAGCAAGAGGTGACCCAGATGTGTAAGCAATGGCACCCAATACCATCACGCCGGGTGATACGCCGGTATGGCGATGGCGAAGACACGCTTCCAATGTGCGTTCACCGCGATGTCACCAAACGCGGATGCAACCATCATGATGCTGTAAACAGAACCTGGATTCGTCCGAAAAAATGACGTTTTGCCATTCGTGCACCCAGGTTCGTCGTCGAGTACACCATCGCAGGCGCTCCTGTCTGTGATGCAACGTCAACGGTAACCACAGCCATAGTCTCCGAGCTGGTTGTCCATGCTGCTGCAAACGTCGTCGAACTGTTCGTGCAGATGGTTGTTGTCTTGCAAACGTCCCCATCTGTTGACTCAGGGATCGAGACGTGGCTGCACGATCCGTTACAGCTATGCGGATAAGATGCCTGTCATCTCGACTGCTAGTGATACGAGGCCGTTGGGATGCGGCACGGCGTTCCGTATTACCCTCCTGAACCCATTGATTCCATATTCTCCTAACAGCCACTGGATCTCGACCATAGCGAGCACGAATGTCGCGATACGATAAACCGCAATCGCGATACGCTACAATCTGACCTTTATCAAAGTCGGAGACGTGATGGTACGCATTTCTCCTCCATACACGAGGCATCACAACAACGTTTCACCAGGCAACGCCGGTCAACTGCTGCTTGTGTATGAGAAATGGATTGGAAACTTTCCTCATGTCAGCACGTTGTAAGTGACGCCGCCGGCGCCAACCTTTTGTGAATGCTCTTATAAGCTAACAATATGTATATCACAGCATTCTCTTCCTGTCGGTTAAATTTCGCGTCTGTAGCACGTTATCATCGTGGTGTAGCAATTTTAATGGCCAGTAATGTAGTACACCCTTTTGGTTGTTTGCTATTCACCTAAGATTTATTGTTGCGAGAGTGGGTGTGGAGTACATGAAACGATTATCTTTTTAGATCAATAGCGCCAGAGGTTCTGAGGTACCACGTATCGACGCAAGCTGAACACACCCATTTAGTACGCGATACAGCCTCCACGGCCGGAACTGCAGGCGCTGACTCTTGCATTAGTCGATCGTACAGATGTCGAATACTGTCTTGGGATAGGTTATTCCACGCCTACTTGAGCTGTTTTCATGGTTCTGTAAAGGTTGTTGGTTGACAAGTCACATGAGTCACTTCTCGTCCCATAGTATGTTATACGTGCTCGATTGGAGACAAGTCCAGAGATCGTGCTGGTCAGAGAAGGTGCTGTGCGTCTTGCAGAGCACGTTGAGTTTCAGGGGCAGTGTGTGGACGAGCATTATCCTGTTGGAACAACATCACCTTCCCGTTGCTTAGCGTCCTCTCCAGAAACACCAAAAGCGGACGAAAGTTGTAGCTTACTTGCGTGCAGGAAGAATCTCCTTTCATTGCTGAAGACCACGACCCACAATTTTATCCTCCAGGTGATCCTATAACGGTACCTGTGCACGTCGGTGCTGTGAAGTGATCGGAAGACGGACTAGAAATGTGCTTGCCTGTAATCCCACTGCTAATAAACGTTTCTGTTGACACGTATGGGCTCACAGACATTTTTATCTTTATTGTGGTAGCTGTTCGATTTGCCACTTCTGTATTTACAATAAGACGATCTTGGTCGGCGTCTGTGCTGCGTGAACCTCTACAACCTATACGGGTGTGTGAGAATGTTCACGTGATTACTGATACCAGCTTCGTTGCACAACTGACGCATCACGTCCGACTTGAGCGGCAGTTCTCCGAAAGGACCACCCCACCACTCGGAATGCCACTACGCTATCTGCTGACGGACGATGTTGAAACTACGAGGGCAGTTCAATAAGTAATGCAACACATTTTTTTTCTCGGCCAATTTTGGTTGAAAAAACCGGAAATTTCTTGTGGAATATTTTCAAACATTCCCGCTTCGTCTCGTATAGTTTCATTGACTTCCGACAGGTGGCAGCGCTGGACGGAGCTGTTAAAATGGCGTCTGTAACGGATGTGCGTTGCAAACAACGGGCAGTGATCGAGTTTCTTTTGGCGGAAAACCAGGGCATCTCAGATATTCATAGGCGCTTGCAGAATGACTACGGTGATCTGGCAGTGGACAAAAGCACGGTGAGTCGTTGGGCCAAGCGTGTGTCATCATCGCCGCAAGGTCAAGCAAGACTGTCTGATCTCCCGCGTGCGGGCCGGCCGTGCACAGCTGTGACTCCTGCAATGGCGGAGCGTGCGAACACACTCGTTCGAGATGATCGACGGATCACCATCAAACAACTCAGTGCTCAACCTGACATCTCCGTTGGTAGTGCTGTCACAATTGTTGACCAGTTGGGATATTCAAAGGTTTGTTCCCGCTGGGTCCCTCGTTGTCTAACCGAACACCATAAAGAGCAAAGGAGAACCATCTGTGCGGAATTGCTTGCTCGTCATGTGGCTGAGGGTGACAATTTCTTGTCAAAGATTGTTAAAGGCGATGAAACATGGGTTCATCACTTCGAACCTGAAACAAAACGGCAATCAATGGAGTGGCGCCACACCCACTCCCCTACCAAGAAAAAGTTTAAAGCCATACCCTCAGCCGGTAAAGTCATGGTTACAGTCTTCTGGGACGCTGAAGGGGTTATTCTGTTCGATGTCCTTCCCCATGGTCAAACGATCAACTCTGAAGTGTATTGTGCTACTCTTCAGAAATTGAAGAAACGACTTCAGCGTGTTCGTAGGCACAAAAATCAGAACGAACTTCTCCTTCTTCATGACAACGCAAGACCTCACACAAGTCTTCGCACCTGAGAGGAGCTCACAAAACTTCAGTGGACTGTTCTTCCTCATGCACCCTACAGCCCCGATCTCGCACCGTCGGATTTCCATATGTTTGGCCCAATGAAGGACGCAATCCGTGGGAGGCACTACGCGGATGATGAAGAAGTTATTGATGCAGTACGACGTTGGCTCCGACATCGACCAGTGGAATGGTACCGTGCAGGCATACAGGCCCTCATTTCAAGGTGGCGTAAGGCCGTAGCATTGAATGGAGATTACGTTGAAAGTGTTGTGTAGCTAAAAGATTGGGGAATAACGTGGTGTATTTCAATGCTGATTAAAACAACCCCTGTTTCAGAAAAAAAATGTGTTGCATTACTTATTGAACTGCCCTCGTATTATCAGTACATCTACTTTCCCCCAAATGACATATGCCGCCATCGGATCAAAATAGACGTCGTCTTTCCAGGTGCACTGTTTTTTCCATCATGTATACGACTTCATGCTAGCCATATACAGAGCCTTTTCCGTAAGACGGCTAAATAACTGATTCATTTGTAATTGAGCATCAGCGATAATTTTAACTGTGTATTAAGTAATATTTACGAAAGAGGAGTCGCCCCACTGGATATCGCCTCAGATCTCGCTTCAGAGACTGCGGCATCACTCGCCACCATACAATGAGACACAGGTGCAATTTACTCTTTGGACATCGAAAATCATTGACAGTACGAGCGAACCAAAACTAACTGAGTCACATATGCATTCAAAGTGTAACAAGAATTTATATTTTGATCAATACGTTGAGATTAATAATACAAATCATTGTAGAAGCACTCTCGCAGGCCAAAGTTTTTGAACAAATTTTATGTTCCCTGAGAGGTAAACTATATTGCGTTGATAGTTTGGTTCCAATGCAATGCCTAGTTTAGCCGCTACTGCACATTAAGCTTCACTGAAAGTCACAGTGTGGAAATTCGTGGTAAGCTCTATGGGACGTAACTGCTATGGTCATCGTTTACTAGGAGTACACACTACTTAAACTGACTTACGCTAAGAACATTACACACCAATGCCCAAGGGAGGACACGAACCTTCGACGGGGGGAGCCGCGCAAACCGCGGCAAACCGCACGTCTATCCCGCGTGGCTATTAAACCTTACGCGTCTTGTATTAGGCTAAGGCGCTAAGCAAACACACGCCTAGCAGCCTGGACAGTCAGACCCAGGTATAGTTACGGTAACCTGCACTCCAGGGACCTGCACGAACACTATCAGCCAGCGCCTGCCGAGGCTGAGGCAGCTCAAGGCCCGCACCAAAATGCGCGAAGAGGCCCTGCAGGTCACTAAATCATCCCATCTCAACCATTCAGACTCAGCGCTCTACACGCCAAATGAAAACCCTGACGAAAAAACAAATGTGACACACAACAACACAGGCCGAATTTCAAGTCACCAACTAATCCCCAACAATCTCAGCAACCTTAACTATCTAAGCCCGACCTACATCCCGGTATTCACTGTCAAACCAATGATTCTCCTAATGAAAAGGAATCTCTTGAGATCCATGACGACGCTGGTTTTCAAACGGTACGCTCCCAGCGTAACTCGAGAAGAAACTCCACTGTGTCCAGACAATCTGGTGACAAACTAGTAAAGTTTGATCTGAACATTCAACCTAGAATTATTATCAATGAAAAGATGGACCGCAAGGAAACCGCTAAGTCTTTTCATACAACACTCAAGTAGTTCAACCTCGCACAATCTGTGAATTACATGAATTTCAGTAGGAACGGTGTCAAACTCACCACCATCCAAACTAACTTTGAAACCAAATTAAAAAAAAAAAAACTGTTGGCACCAGTTACAGACCGAAAGAAGCTATTAAGAAATAAATTCACCCAATAAACCTCAACTTGATTGGAGATCACATGAACCCTTGGTAAGTGTCTCCATCACTAACGTCGATCACGACGTCACCAATCGAAGAGAAGAGGAACTAAACGTGCAGGGATACCAATTTGTAAACAAAAAAAATAAAACTCTCATCTACTCACGACTCACAAAATGACCCATCAAAAAAAACGTGTCATCTCTGATCACAAGGAAACCATAGACGAGCTTCTTGCACACCACTTCAGGCTGCACTGCGTAACACGTAAGGCTGAACCATCCAACCCACCACCTCCGCAAAAAATGAAACTGGTTGCATCTTGGAAAACTGTCGCAATGAACCCAAATGTGGGAACAGAAGCGGATCTCACCTGATATTCAACTGCAAAATAAATTATAAAAAGAGAACACCTACATAGAGCAGTTGCAATGGTACTCATCTCGCTACCGATCCAAACTGCTCAGAAAGGCCGAGGCAACCCATCTCCGCCGACAGAACAGAGAAGAACAAGTGCATTGATGAATCAACTTATCCCGTGCAGGAATGCTCACAAACTGAAAACTTTCTGGGTGCATTCACCACTGCACAACTGAACATTCTTCCGGAACATATATTCTTTATGATTGCAACGATAAAAACGCTCTCCAGAAAATTCCTGCCGCGATGGATGGAAACTGCGCACATCTGCAACAACATATACATCTACATCAGAAAACCACCAGACTCATCTGTCCAAGTTTAATGCTACACTCTACAAATTTGGTAATTTTCTCAAATTCTCGTCCAGAAAAGATATCGCAACTATGTGCTTTGTCAACGCAAATGATTTCTATCCTAAAAATGAGTTCTTGGAAAAATTGGTTCGAGGACAAAACATTGCAATTATTGGAATCACCGAAACCAAAAGCTTCGGCAAAGATATAAACCTTCTCGATAATGTATGCCGCAGGTTAGACAAAACTAAAGCAGGCAGAGGAGGATGTTCACGAGGAGGAGTCGCCATTTTTCATACAAAGTAACTTGTCACTATAAGCCTTAATTAACCAGAAAAACTGTACACCCACCAAGCAATTATCCTAAAAATAGTATGAAAATGTAGGAAACCGATCTTCTTCGCAACTTCGCAACTATATATTTATCTCCCACTGGGAATCTACTAATTGACCTCTTTGATTACATCTTAATGCCAGATCCACAGTTCTTGGCAACAAAACCAACAACAAAAACGGCGATCTCCTCATTGCAGCTCTAAACGACAGTCTGATCCACCTAGAAAATAATTCACGTAGTTTCATCAACCACACTGGAGCCCCCATAGTTGATCACATTATTTGGACGACGCAAATTCCTAGTCACTGCAGCGAAGTGGAAATAGGTGACGACATTTCCAGCGACCACGTCTTTGTCATCATAAAAATAAGGGCTACTACCCACGTCAAAAAGGACAACCACAATAAGGAAACTTCTATCGACTCAAAAAATCTTAATATAGTAACCTTAAGAACATAATTTTTAAGCAGAAAGCCTAACACGATAGCCATCAGTATTACAGAAGACCTTGACAACTATAACCACCTAATCGTCCAAACTATAGGAGCTGCTGTCATTAACAATGCACCGAAGAAGACCATAATAGAACATGAGGACAAGCCTTCTACATATATTCTTATGTCCGCAGCTCGTGGTCGTGCGGTAGCGTTCTCGCTTCCCGCGCCCGTGATCCCGGGTTCGATTCCCGGCGGGGTCAGGGATTTCCTCTGCCACGTGGTGACTGGGTGTTCTGTGATGTCCTTAGGTTAGTTAGGTTTAAGTAGTTTTAAGTTATAGGGGAGTGATGACCATAGATGTTAAGTCCCATAGTGCTCAGAGCCATTTGAACCATATTCTTAAACTAATCAAAGAAAGAAAATTACACTCCTGGAAATGGAAAAAAGAACACATTGACACCGGTGTGTCAGACCCACCATACTTGCTCCGGACACTGCGAGAGGGCTGTACAAGCAATGATCACACGCACGGCACAGCGGACACACCAGGAACCGCGGTGTTGGCCGTCGAATGGCGCTAGCTGCGCAGCATTTGTGCACCGCCGCCGTCAGTGTCAGCCAATTTGCCGTGGCATACGGAGCTCCATCGCAGTCTTTAACACTGGTAGCATGCCGCGACAGCGTGGACGTGAACCGTATGTGCAGTTGACGGACTTTGAGCGAGGGCGTATAGTGGGCATGCGGGAGGCCGGGTGGACGTACCGCCGAATTGCTCAACACGTGGGGCGTGAGGTCTCCACAGTACATCGATGTTGTCGCCAGTGGTCGGCGGAAGGTGCACGTGCCCGTCGACCTGGGACCGGACAGCAGCGACGCACGGATGCACGCCAAGACCGTAGGATCCTACGCAGTGCCGTAGGGGACCGCACCGCCACTTCCCAGCAAATTAGGGACACTGTTGCTCCTGGGGTATCGGCGAGGACCATTCGCAACCGTCTCCATGAAGCTGGGCTACGGTCCCGCACACCGTTAGGCCGTCTTCCGCTCACGCCCCAACATCGTGCAGCCCGCCTCCAGTGGTGTCGCGACAGGCGTGAATGGAGGGACGAATGGAGACGTGTCGTCTTCAGCGATGAGAGTCGCTTCTGCCTTGGTGCCAATGATGGTCTTATGCGTGTTTGGCGCCGTGCAGGTGAGCGCCACAATCAGGACTGCATACGACCGAGGCACACAGGGCCAACACCCGGCATCATGGTGTGGGGAGCCATCTCCTACACTGGCCGTACACCACTGGTGATCGTCGAGGGGACACTGAATAGTGCACGGTACATCCAAACCGTCATCGAACCCATCGTTCTACCATTCCTAGACCGGCAAGGGAACTTGCTGTTCCAACAGGACAATGCACGTCCGCATGTATCCCGTGCCACCCAACGTGCTCTAGAAGGTGTAAGTCAACTACCCTGGCCAGCAAGATCTCCGGATCTGTCCCCCATTGAGCATGTTTGGGACTGGATGAAGCGTCGTCTCACGCGGTCTGCACGTCCAGCACGAACGCTGGTCCAACTGAGGCGCCAGGTGGAAATGGCATGGCAAGCCGTTCCACAGGACTACATCCAGCATCTCTACGATCGTCTCCATGGGAGAATAGCAGCCTGCATTGCTGCGAAAGGTGGATATACACTGTACTAGTGCCGACATTGTGCATGCTCTGTTGCCTGTGTCTATGTGCCTGTGGTTCTGTCAGTGTGATCATGTGATGTATCTGACCCCAGGAATATGTCAATAAAGTTTCCCCTTCCTGGGACAATGAATTCACGGTGTTCTTATTTCAATTTCCAGGAGTGTAGATGCGTATTCTGCTCTCTTTCTGGACATAAACGCGCCTCTGATAAGGTTGGCATTAGGGACGTCTTCACAAAATGCTGAAATACAGCTTCCCACCCGCAATAGTACGATTAATAGCTAACGTCATTGGAAATGGAAACGTACAAATGCGAGTTGGGTATCAAAAAATCGTCCAAGTTGGACACCCAAAGTGGGAGTCCCCCAGCGTGCCGTCATCTCTCCGTTGTTACATAAGACACATACAGCTGCCATTCAAAGGTCCAGGTGATGGAACACGAGAAATATCTCTGTATGCACATGAAATCGCTTATGCTATGGATAATTCGGGTCCAGTACAGCCTCCCGCAGTGGCCGAGTGGTTCTAGGCACTTCAGTCTGGAACCGCGCGACCGATACGGTCGCAGGTTCGAATCCTGCCTCGGGCACGGCTGTGTGTGATGTCCTTAGGTTGGTTATGTTTAAGTAGTTCTAAGTTCTAGGGGACTGATGACCTCAGATGTTAAGTCCCATAGTGCTCAGAGTCATTTGAGCCATTTTGGTCCTGTACGGTTTTCAGAGTAGACCACAAAGGCTCGGAAATATTGGGATGTGGAGACTGTAGTGATCAGGGTGGATGCGACAATTCCTCCTCGTGCCCACAAAGCGAGTCGTGAACGATGTGAACTGTGTGAAGGGGTGCACTAACGTCTTGGTACGCAGTATCAGCATTGAGGAGCAGACATTGTGCCATGGGATGGACCTCATCAGCTAAACTGGCCGTAATGCAGCTTTGCAGAGTAACCACAGGGCCCAAGGAATACCACGATATGACTGGGCAAATCATCACCAAAGCCCCGCCATGTTTCACTCTTGGAACAAAAACTCGGCCAGAAGTTGGAAACAGTTTGAAACAAGACTCATCTGACCAAATGACTTTCCACAGTCCAGATTTTACGCCTTCTACACCACAGTTAACGGCATCTGGAATTCCATCTCAGTTTGAATTTCCCAGTTTGCGGAGATCCCTTCGGATTGACGCGTATGCAGGGGGACATTCAGTTCGGGACTGACTTTTTGGAGCTGTTGTCCTATCATTTTCTTTCACAATCCTTTTTCAATGATCGCCTATCACGATGACTAAACGCACACTATCTCCCGCGCTGTGAGTTAGATGATATGCTTCCGCTTTCTCTGTATGCGATATAAATCTTCGAGACAGTGCCTCCTGGAACATCAAACATTTCGGCTCCTTTGGTTACAGAATGATCCACCAAACCAGCACTAACACTTTGCTCACGTTCGAATTCACTTAACTCCCGCATAATGCACTCTCAGTTACACAGAACACTGTTCTGACCATGACTAACACTTGCAACGTATTCAGGACATTCATTGAAAAGATGCCGGTCGTGGTCAAATTTAATAATTCAACCTGCATTATTGGATAGCATCTGGATTTATGTACAAGCAGGTATTTCTCTCAGTGTTCCTACATTTCTGTCCAGCCCCTTTATATTTGTTTAGTCTACAGATTCATTTTTATTTTGTTACGTGACTGCCGGTTTCGGTACGAGGTACCAACATAAGGCCAAGCTCTGACGCGCAGCCGTCGAACTCGCTTACCGACGTAGGTGTGTCATTGTAATATTACACATTACATAATTACACACAGCGGAATCACACCACTTTGGGTGAACGTATTTGACAAACGTAGACAGAAAATGGCCTTGTGATGGTACTTAGTACCGAAACCAGTACTACTTCTTTTCTCCTGTGTTTATCCCGTCTAGTGCAGCGTTCATGTTTAGAAGATATGACAAATTTTATTTTCTAATTTATCTTTATAGCCGGATCCGGCTCCTGACACCTTCTTCAAGGTAACCTAACTGAGAGAAGTCGTGTGCGTGTCATCTGTCTGTGAATCTACATCTACATCCATACTCCACAAGCCACCTGACGGTGTACGGCGGAGGGTACTTTGAGTACCTCTATCGGATCTCCCTTCTATTGAAGTCTCGTATTATTCGTGGAAAGAAGGATTGTCGATATGCCTCTGTGTGGGCTCTAATCTCTCTGATTTTATCCTCATGGTCTCTTCGCGAGATATACATAGGAGGGAGCAATATACTGCTTGACTCCTCGGTGAAGGTATGTTCTCGAAACTTCAACAAAAGCCCGTACCGAGGTACTGAGCGTCTCTCCTGCAGAGTCCTCCACTAGAGTTTATCTATCACCTCCGTAACGCTTTCGCGATTACTAAATGATCCTGTAACGAAGCGCGTTGCTCTCCGTTGGATCTTCTCTATCTCTTCTATCAACCCTATCTGGTACGGATCCCACACTGCTGAGCAGTATTCAAGCAGTGGGCGAACAAGCGTACTGTAACCTACTTCCTTTGTTTTCGGACTGCATTTCCTTAGGATTCTTCCAATGAATCTCAGTCTGGCATCTGCTTTACCGACGATCAACTTTATATGATCATTCCATTTTAAATCACTCCTAATGCGTACAGATAATTTATGGAATTAACTGCTTCCAGTTGCTTACCTGCTATATTGTAGCTGAATGATAAGGGATCTTTATTTCTATGCATTCGCAGCAAATTACACTTGTCTACATTGAGATTCAATTGCCATTTCCTGCACCATGCGTCAATTCGCTGCAGATCCTCCTGCATTTCGGTACAATTTTCCATTGTTACAACCTCTCGACATACCACAGTGAACTTCCGATGTCATCCACAAGGTCATTTATGTATATTGTGAATATCAACGGTCCTACGACACTCCCCTGCGGCACACCTGAAATCACTCTTACTTCGGGAGACTTCTGTCCATTGAGAATGACAAGCTGCGTTCTGTAATCTAGGAACTCTTCAATCCATTCACACAATTGGTCTGATAGTCCATATGCTCTTACTTTGTTCATTAATCGACTGTGGGGAACTGTATCGAACGCCTTGCGGAAGTCAAGAAACACGGCATCTACCTGGGAACCCGTGTCTATGGCCCTCTGAGTCTCGTGGACGAATAGCGCGAGCTAGGTTTCACACGATCGTCTTTTTCGAAACCCATGCTGATTCCTACAGAGTAGATTTCTAGTTTCCAGAAAAGTCATTATACTCGAACATAATACGTGTTCCAAAATTCTACAACTGATCGACTTTAGAGATACAGGTCTATAGTTCTGCACATCTGTTCGACGTCCCTTCTTGAAAACGGGGATGACCTGTGCTCATTTCCTATCCTTTGGAACGCTACGCTCTTCTAGAGACCTACGGTACACCGCTGCAGGATGGGGGGCAAGTTCCTTCGCGCATTCTGTGTAAAATCGAACTGGTATCCCATCAGGTCCAGCGGCCTTTCCTCTTTTGAGCGATTTTAATTGTTTCTCTATCCCTCTGTCGACTATTTCGATATCTACCATTTTGTCATCTGTGCGCCAGTCTAGACAAGGAACTACAGTGCAATCTTCCTGTGTGAAACAGCTTTGGAAAAAGACATTTAGTATTTCGGCCTTTAGTCTGTCATCCTCAGTTGCAGTACCATTTTGGTCTCAGAGGGTCTGCACATTTTGTTTTGATCCACCTACCGCTTTGACATAATAACAAAATTTCTTAGGATTTTCTGCCAAGTCTGTACACAGAACTTTACTTTCGAGTTCATTGAACGCCTCTCGCATAGCCCTCCACGCACTACATTTCGCTTCGCGTAGTTTTTGTTTGTCTGCAAGGCTTTGGCTGTGTTTATGTTTGCTGTGAAGTTCCCTTTGCTTCCGCAGCAGTTTTCTAACTCGTTTGTTGTACCACGGTGGCTCTTTTCCATCTCTTACGATCTTGCTTGGCACATACTCATCTAACACATATTGTACGTTGGCTTTGAACCTTTGTCCTCTGATCCTCAACACTATCTGTACTTGAGACAAGACGTTTGTGTTGAGCCATCAGGTACTCTGAAATCTGCTTTTTGTCACTTTTTCTAAACAGAAAAATCTTCCTACCTTTTTTAATATTTCTATTTACGGCTGAAATCATCGATGCAGTAACCGTTAACTGTTTCAAATCTTGTAAACTTTGTTCTGTGTGTTATCACGCTTGTGTATAGTATTCTCTGAGGCGTAATTTCGGAACCAGCATAGTATTTGCCTGAACGAGCAAGGGAAAGGGCGTAAAATGGACACACAGGCTGGCTAGTGTACCTTCCCACGATCGGTACTAGACTGCGCGTTTTCTATCAGGATCTGGCGCACCGCTCAAAATAGCGTTTCACTATACGAGCACGTCAGTAGCGAAACCGGTACTCATTTGAGCAAATAAAACTGCGAATACAGACTTAAGCAATCAACAACTTTCTTCTGTCTGTGTTGGGACGGTTTCTAAACCGGCAGTACGTCTCCTCGTCCCCAAATTTCACAGAAGGTCTCCTGCATACCTCGTTGCGTTAGCGCTCTTGGAAGAATGCATATCACACTGAAGTGTCTGCGTCATTAAATCTCTGGTCACGTCCGTGAGTATCGAATTTAGCAAATAACCGTGCAGGATGAGACTGCATGTTTCATTAATCCGCGTTCCAGCTCCGACAACCTACAAACACGAAGGACCCGGATCACCTCGGGACGGGATAAGGTTTTTTTATTGTCCTTTTTTTCTACTGCGGTTCCCCTTAACGTAATACCTCGCTTTGACAAAAATGACCCCACAGGGGAATGTCGGCTTTCTAGGCAAATATCGTTACTGAAATCTTCTCGTATTTTCGGCCGAGTCATGGCGTCTTGTTGTCATAAGGTTTCGATGCGTTTCCTAGTCGACATCCTCCGATGAAGTGTTGGGTTCATGTCCGGCTCGTTCCTTTATAGCTGGTGGACTTCTTTGCCGATTACACGATGTGGTGACCAATCGCCTCCGGATGTGATGATGTCGCAGCCATTGGGTCGTGAGGGTTTGGCGGGGGGAGGGGGGGGAGGGGGTTTGGGAGGTTGCAGTAAAGGGGGATCGCGGCGTCGAGTCCTGATATTCCCCCCTTTGCGCCCGCTGCTTTCACATCAGAGCGTCCCTGACGCATTTTTGGTAACGCCATGACGTGGCTTAGGCCCCGACAACACGTGATCGACAAAAATGTACATCGTCCATGTAATTTAAAAATTTAAGGATTTTTGAGAATTAAATATGGGTATCACTTACTTAGAATAGGTGTTATTTTGCATTACAGAAGTAACATGGATCAGCATGGTTTTGTGCCATGTGAAGCTGCACATTTGACTGACCCGCCGCCAGATGCGAGTTTCGGAAGCTCTTCGATGATGCGCTACGCTAGAGGGTTCGCTATGTGCATGGACATCAACGTCTGCGGTCCTGGGGCCGAGGTGTAAGGACGCAGCGAAGCGGACGGCAGTCGGTTGGAAGCCAGCAGCCAAGGAAGTCAGCTGATAGCTGGTGTGCCGTAGAACTGGGCTCTTTGGACGGTCGATGGAGGGCATGGCCAGGCGACTGTGACACCACAGGCCAGAAGGGCTGTCGGTTGGCACGAGAGGACGGCAACGCTAGCACGATACGCAAACGAGTGGCATGGATTACCACAGTAGAGGTACAGCACTGGAAGTGTGTTTTAGCGGCCTGCAGTGATTCTTTGTCAGCAAGTGGTCAAATTCAGAGTCGTGTGTGGCGAGTACAGCTTACATTAAAAATGGTATAATAATGTTCCTTGAGTGCAACGATTCATTACCGTCATACATTGCGCGTCGTGGCCGTGGGCAGAGTATATTGTTTTTGTATGTGGATTCCTTACATGCTGCTGGCGTTTGTTAATGGTAATTGAAATAAGGCTTACGTGACTTATTTGTCATATTATGCCGACAGCGTGGTCTATATTCCATAAACATTATATACAGAAACCTGTGTGATTACTGTTTTTTTAGAGCGTGGTTATATAGTAGATCTTTTGACTGTAGTAGTAGTAGTCCGCAGCGGTGCAGGTACTAGTTTATTGTTTTGTTCTACTATATGGAGTTGACGCCCAATTATGAAGTGTAAGGGCTGAATGTGTGAGTCTATTGTATGTTTTTGTTGTTCTTATTTAGAGTTGACTCTGATTTTTCACCACTGCACCAAGAAGACGTGCAGATGATAAACGGGTATTCATTGGACAAATATACTAGAACTGACATGTGATTACATTCTCAAGCAATTTGGGTGCATAGATCCTGAGAAATTAGTACCCAGAACAATCACCTCTGGCCGTAATAACAGCCTTGATACGCCTGGGCATTGAGTCAAACAGGGCTTGGATGGCGTGTACAGGTACAGATGCCCATGCAGCTTCAACACGATACCACAGTTCATGAGGAGTAGTGACTGGCGTATTGTGACGAGCCAGTTGCTTGGCCACCATTGATCAGACGTTTTCAATTTGTGAGAGATCTGGAGAATGTGCTGGCCAGGGCAGCAGTCGAACATTTTCTGTATCCCGAAAGGCCCGTACAGGACTTGCAACATGCGGTCGTGCATTAGCCTGCTGAAATGTAGGGTTTCGCAGGGATAGAATGAAGGGTAGAGCCACGGGTCGTAACACATCTAAAATGTAACGTCCACTGTTCAAAGTGCCGTGACTGAGACGTGTAACCAATGGCACCCCACACCATCACGCCGGGTGATACGCCAGTATGGCGGTGACGAATACACGCTTCCAATGTGCGTTCACCGCGATGTCGCCAAACACGGATGCGACCATCATGATGCTGTAAACAGAAACTCGATTCATCCGAAAAAATTACGTTTTGCCATCTTTGCGCTCAGGTTCGTCGATGAGTACACCATCGCAGGCGCTAACAGTCATTGGATCTCGACCAACGCGAGGAGCAATGTCGCGATACGATAAACCGCAATCGCAATAGGCTACAATCCGACCTTTATCAAAGTCGGAAACGTGATGGTACGCATTTCTCCTCCTTACACGAGGCATTACAACAAAGTTTCACCAGACAACGCCGGCCAACTGCTGTTTGTGCATGATAAATCGGTTGGAAACTTTCCTCCTTGTCAGCACGTTGTAGGTGTCGCCACCGGCACCAACCTTGTGTGAATGCTCTGAAAAGCTATTCATTTGCATATCACAGCATCTTTTTCCTGTCGGATAAATTTCGCGTCTTTAGCACGTCATATTCGTGGTGTAGCAATTTTTATGGCCAGTAGTGTGTTATTACAGTTAAAAAAGTAACTCATATTACTTAATATTTTCACAAGATCAGCTTATTTCACCAACTGAACAACACAAATTATCAGTTAACTTATACAGAATGATTCGGTGATGATGTTACAAACTTTCACGCATCATGAAGAACGGTAAATGTATCAGTTTAAGGTTAGAGAGCCTCATCCATAAATGACCGAATCGAAAATTATAAGCCAACATCGGTCTGATATCTCTGCCAGTCTAGTATAAGTATCGGCACTATTGTCGCTAAGAATGTATGGTAGGCATATTTCAGATGTGGTAGTGAGGTCCAAAGTAATAAAAAAGTCTAATAAATATGGGCTCTAAAATGTGTAGCAATTTTAATGGCCAGTAATGTATATTCTGTTATACTGAGAGGAACCGATTCGTACCTCTACAGGCCAAGAGTGCAAATATTTTTATCTGTAGTATTGTTCTGGTTGGTGCCCTTTTATGTGTCACTGGGGCTACGCCTAATATTGGATTGTTTCACGATTTTGCTTAGGGTTTCTTTAATTTGAAACATCCTGGCAGATTGAGACTGTGTGCCGTACCCAGACTCGAATTCTGGGTCTTTGCATTTCGCTGGAAGTGCTCTACCAACACAGCTACGCAACCACGACTCACGGCCCACCCTCACAACTTTACTCCCACCAATATCACGTCTCCTACCTTCTGGGAGCTTCTGTGGTGTTTGGAAGATAGGAGATGAGGTACTGGCGGCAGTAAAGCTGAAAGGAGTCGCGCGTCGGTTTCTCAGTTGATATAGCAATTGCCCGCATAAGACTAAGGCCTCGATATCCAGTGTCGGTCCCGTGCACAATTTTAATCTCGCAGGAAGTTTGACATCATCGCGTTCTCCATTGCAGAGTGAAAATTTCGTTCTGGAAACGTCATCCACTCCATGTCTCGGCGCAATATCCTTTCTTCCAGGAGTGTTAGTCTTATAAGTTTCGCAGGAGAAGTTCTGTGAAGTTTGGTAGTTTGGAGATGAGGTTCTGTCGGAAGTAAAGCAGAGAGGGCAGATCGAGAGTCGTGTTGGAAATGTGTGGTAAGTATCTATGGGACCAAGCTGCTGAGGCCATCGGTCCCTAGCCTTACACACTACTTAGTCTAACTTCAATTAACTTACGCTAAGGACAACACACACACTAGTGCCCGGGGGCGGACTCGAACCTCCGAGGGTGGAGCTGTGAGAACCGTGTCAAGGCGCCTAAGATCGCGCCGTTAAATGGTTCAAATGGCTCTGAGCACTATGCGACTTAACTTGTGAGGTCATCAGTCGCCTAGAACTTAGAACTACTTAAACCTAACTAAGGACATCACACACATCCATGCCCGAGGCAGGATTCGAACCTGCGACCGTAGCGGTCGCTCGGCTCCAGACTGTAGCGCCTAGAACCGCACGGCCACTCCGGCCGGCTCGCGCCGTTACCCCGCGCTGCTGTCTTGTTGGGGTATCTCAGTTGGTAGAGCACTCACCCGCGAAACGCAAACGTCCTGAGTTCGAATCCCGGTCCGGCACACCATTTCACACCATTTCAATCTGCCAGGAAGTTTGATATCAGCATACACTGCGCGAGAGATTGAAAATGTCATCGTAGGAAGTCATTAGTTTGTCGTTTTCTGGTGCCCATTTTACTCGGGTACTAGCTGAACAATATATACTGAGCTTGCAAAAGTCATGGGATATCTCCCACTATCTTGTCGGACCAACTTTTGCCCGGCGTAGTGCAGCACCTCGACGTGGTATGGAATCAACAATGTTGTAAGTCACCTGCAGAATTACTGCCCCTATAGCCCTATGTAAGTACGAAAGTGTTGCCGGTGCCGGATTTTGTTTATGTCCCACGAATGTTTGATGAGTTCATGGCGGGAGATCTGGGTGGCCAAATATTTCGCTCGATATGTCCAGAACGTTCTCCAAATCAATGATGAAAGTTGTGGCCCAGTTACACGACGCACTCCATCGTTGTTTGGGAACTTGATGTCCATCAGTTTCTGCAAATTTTCCCCAAGTTCAGTTGGAGCAGAGGACACAGCCCATTCCACGTAACTACAGCTCACACTATTATGAAGCCAGCACCAAATTGCCCAGTGCCTTGTTGACAACTTGAGTCTATGGCTCCGTGAGGTCTGCGCGACACTCGATCCCTACCATCAGCTCTTACCAACTGAAATCAGGACTCATCTGACGAGGCCACGGTTATTGAGTCGTCTAGGGTCCAAGAGCCCAGAAGAGGCGCTGCAGCCGATGTCGTACTGTTAGCGAAGGCACTCGTCTCGGCCGTTGCTGCCACAGCCCATTAAGGCCAAATTTTGCCGCACTGTTCTTACCCATAAGTTCATCGTGTATCTGACATTGATTTCTATGGTTACTTCACGCAGTGTTGCTTGTCTGTTAGCACTGACAGCTCTACGCAATAGCAGCAGCTCTCGGTCGTTAAGTGAAAGCCGTCGGCCAACGCGTTGTCCGTGGTCATAGGTAATGCCTGAAATGTGATATTCTCGGTCTCCGTTCAAATTCCCGTCATGCGACCATAGTCACGTCAGAAACGTCAGCTCTGCCAATGCATTGCCCTTTAATATCTTGAGTACGTGATAATGCCGCCATGTGCGTATGTGCAGATCTGTACCCCATAACTTCTGTCACTTCAGTGTAATTTGGAGTTGTCGTCATTGTTTACTATTCTGGCCTTGTAATTTGTTGTGGAAGGTACTTATATATTTTTTTAAATAAATGTATTTGAAAAGATGTGCCCATTCCGCACTACTCCAGCCCAGACCCCACTCCACCAGAAACTTACGCTACAATTTGTTGTCCATGACAAGTAAGGTAGCACTAGTTGCCTCATCTCGCCTCCCTTGCTAGAGAGAGCCGGCAGCGGAAGGAATGCTGCTGAGGAATCTGGCCGGCCCGCCCCCGCCGCCCCCGACCACTCCGCTCGGTACCCGAGAACCGGGTAATTAAGACTGCGGCGCTCCTTGTGCCGGCGGTCAGCGCTGTCCAGCCGGTCCGCCGGGTGGCATTCACCGCTGGAGCTTCCAGTCTGGGCTGAGCGGTAATGAATCCCGCCGGCCTCTCGGGCCGGTAATCGAACACTCGCCGCCCACTGGCTCCCCATTATCGCGGAGGCGTCGCACCGCTCACCGACAGTCGCCGCCGCCTTACTTCTCCCGAGAGGGAAGACTTAAGTCCCTCCCCTGAGGCACTTCATGTTCCGCACTGCTGCATGCTCCAGTCCTGGCCCGAGGTGGACTATTTCGATTTGCTGCTGAATCCTTGAACGTATTCTCAGTTTGTGTATATTAAGCGTTCTACAGACTTAGAAGCTTATGTCCAATAATCAGCATGGTTTCAGAAACATCCCCCGTGCGAAATTCTCCTTGCAGTTTTCTCACATGATATAACGGGTGATCAAAAACTCAGTATAAAAATGGTTCAAATGGCTCTGAGCACTATGGGACTTAACATCTGTGGTCATCAGTCCCCTAGAACTTAGAACTATCTTAACCTAACTAACCTAAGGAGATCACACACATCCATGCCCGAGGCAGGATTCGAACCTGCGACCGCAGCGGTCACGCGGTTCCAGACTGAAGCAACCGCACGGCCACACCTACTCAGTATAAATTTGAAAACTAAATAAATCACGGAATTATGTAGATAGAGAGGTACAAATTTACACACATGCTTGGAATGACATGAGGTTTCATTAGAACCAAAAAAATACAAACGTTCAAAAAATGTCCGACAGATGGCGCTTCATCTGATCATAATAGCAATAATTAGCATAATAAGGTAAGACAAAGCCAAGCCGGCCGAAGTGGCCGTGCGTTTAAAGGCGCTGCAGTCTGGAACCGCAAGACCGCTACGGTCGCAGGTTCGAATCCTGCCTTGGGCATGGATGTTTGTGATGTCCTTAGTTAGGTTTAACTAGTTCTAAGTTCTAGGGGACTAATGACCTCAGCAGTTGAGTCCCATAGTGCTCAGAGCCATTTGAACCATTTGACAAAGCCAGGATGATGTTCTTTATAGGAAATGCTCAATATGTCCACCATCATTCCTCAACAATAGCTGTAGTTGAGGAATAATGTGAACAGCGCTGTAAAGCATGTCCGGAGTTATGGTGAGGCATTGGCGTCGGATGTTGTCTTTCAGCATCGATCACGATACACTTGCAACTTCAGGTAACCCCAAAGCCAATAATCGCACTGACTGAGGTCTTGGCACCTGGGAGGCCAAGCATGACGAAAGTCGCGGCTGAGCACACGATCATCACCAAACGACGCGCGCAAGAGATCTTTCATACGTCTAGCAATACTTTTTTTTTTGTTCTAATAAAACCCCATGTCATTCCAAGCATGTGTGTCAATTTTTACCTCTCTATCTACATTATTCCGTGGTTCATTAAATTTTCAAATTTATACTGACTTTTTGATCTCCCAGTACTACGAAGTATGGATGAAAGGCGACAGGCAGCTTCCGTATTTCTAGATTTCCGGAAAACGCGGTGCCCCACAGCAGGCTGTTTACAAAGGTAAGGGCATATATATATATATATATATATATATATATATATATATATATATATATATATATATATATATATTATTGGTGTTTTGCCCTTAAAGAGCGCATTTGGACTAAACTACATGGCCAGTTCCTTTTGCTGCCTTCCTTGCTGCCCAAACTTCCCTCATTCGCTCGCTGTGTTTCTGTTTCCGGTCCTCTGTCCATGCTTCTTGTCGGCTTTGTGTCTTCGGCTTCATCTTGATTGCCTTTTTGGTTGCCCATATTTCTTTCATCTTCTGGCTGTGATCTTGCTTGCGTTCTTCGGTCCATTTTATGCCTGTTCGTTTGTCGCATTGTATCTCATGTAGTTTACTTTTCTTAATGATGTTTCTGAACTTTGTTCTGTCGTTTATTGTGTCTGCTGTTATGTTGAGCTGGTTCAGGTCGTTTTCTACCTCTGCCACCCATTTGTTGTTTCTAGTGGTTACCCAGTCAAAGATCTGTTTGGTCAGCCTGTGTGATGGCATTCTGTATAGGTGTCCATAGAATTGTAGTCTGCGTTTTCTAATCTTTTCTGTGATTGTCTCCGTATGTTTGTACAGTTCCTTTGTAGGTTTCTTGATCCATATTCCATTGTTGTTAGTTGCGCCAAATATTTTCCTAAGTATTTTCCGTTCTACTTTTTCTAATTGTCTGATACGTGTATGCCCTAGGATTAGTGTGGTCTCTGCTGCATATAGTGCCTCGGGGAGCACCACCGTGTCGTAATGGCGTAATTTGGCTTTTTGTGAGATAGACTTCTTGTTGTAATGATTCCACACTACTTTGTATGCCTTGTCCAGTTTAGTCTTTCTTTCTTCGTTTGAGTCTCTGTTATGTCCACTCATTTGTAGTGTTTCACCGAGGTATTTGAAGTTTTCCGTTTTGTAAATCGTGCCATACTTTGTGTTCAGAGATGAGAGTTTCTTTGTGCTCATAAACTGTGTCTTTTCGTAAGAGATCTGTAGTCCAGTTTTGGCAGCGATTTCGTGCAGTTTTTCAATAGCGTCTTTTGTTTCCTTTATACCTTTCGTGACAATCGCCAAATCGTCTGCAAAAGCCAGGCATTTAATCTGTAGGTTTCCTAAGGTTATCCCCTGTTGTGATGTTTCCCATTCTTTTATGACCTTATCTAACACCAGATTGAAAAGGAGAGGTGAGAGGCCATCGCCTTGTCGGACACCTGTGCGAATTTCAAAGGGCTCTGATAGTTCCCCACAGAACTTTACTTTGGAGGTCGTGTTGGTTAAAGTTTGCTCTATGATAGCCCGTGTTTTGTTGTCTACTTTGTATTCTGCTAGAATTTTGAAGAGAGTTTTCCGGTCGATAGAGTCGTACGCCTTTTTGAAGTCAACAAAGGTAATGATCAGGTTCTGTTTGTGTTGTAAAATCATTTTCAGGTTCCAAATTTGTTCCGCACAAGACCGCCCTTTACGGAAGCCTGCTTGGTATTCCCCAATCAAGTGGTCGGTTTGGCATTCTAGTCTGTTCAGTAAAGCTTTAGAGAGGATCTTGTATGTGACCGGTAATAGGGATATTCCTCTGTAATTGTTCGGGTTAGTCTTGTCACCTTTTTTGTGTAGTGGGTGTATCAGGGCAGTTTTCCAGTCGTCAGGAATTTTCATGGTCTTCCAGATGTCTTCCAAGATCCTGTGGATGTCTTTGGTGAGTTCTGGGTCTTGTAACTTCCAGATTTCCGCGATGATGCCATCTTCTCCTGGTGCTCTACGATTCTTGAGTGACTTTATTATTTCTTTAACTTCTTCTAGAGTTGGAGGTTCACTATCTGGATTGTATGTGCTCGTTTCTGTCATTATTTCTTCCATGGGGGGGTCCGTGTTGAGCAGTTTTTCAAAGTACTTTGCCAGAATGTCACAATTGTTTTTGGTATTGGTTTCTAGGGTTCCATCCGGTCTTCTAAAGCACAAGTTGGGTGGTTGATATCCAGTCATATTTTCTCTGAACGTTCTGTAGAAGTTTCTTGTATTGTTCTTCATGAAGTCCGATTCGATCTCTGTCAGTCGCCGTTTGTCATACTGTCGTTTTTCACTGCGAATGATTTTGCTTGATTGCTTCTGTGTTTTCAAGAAGTTCATCCAATTCTCTTGGGATTTATGGCAACTAAATTTTTTCCATGCACTGATTCGTTGGTCAATAGCTTGGTCACATGTGTGGTTCCACCAACGGTGTTTCCGTGTTCGTGGTGCTTGTGCTAGTTTCATGGCCTCTCGGATTCTTCGTGAAAGTTGTGTCCAGTCTGTCGTTTTCTCCATTTTAATTTTGTGTAATATTTGTGTCTGGTTTAAAGTAACGTATTCTGGATCTGGTCTAACAATTTTGTTCTTCTGGAGCTTTTTCTTGGGCAAAAGACGAATCCTGATCTGTAGTAGGTGGTGGTCTGAGTCGAAGTAGCCTTTACGGGTGTCTATGTTCAAAATTTCTTTTTGTGAGTCTTTCTGCACTATTACGTGGTCGATTTGTAGTTCTTGCTGTCCGCTGGGGAATTTCCATGTGGTAAGTTTTCGTGTTGGTTTCTTGAATTTTGTTGACATAATGGCGAGGTCGTGGCTTTTGCAGAAGTCTATCAGATGTTTTCCGTTTTTGTTGGTGTCCTTGTGTGAAGTATGTTTTCCTGTGATATGTCTGTATATCTTTTCTTTTCCGAGTTTGGCGTTGAAGTCTCCCAGTATTATTTTGACTCTATGTGCAGGAATTTTTCTGATAGTTTCTTCCATTGTCGTCCAGAAGTCATCAATTTCGTCCGGATTTTTCCTGTTGTAGTCATTAGTCGGTGCATGTGCGTTGATTATTGTGTAGGATTTATTGGCTGATTTCACTGTGATGGTGCTGATTCTTTCGTTTGGTGACGAAAAGTCGATTATGCTGTCCGTGATGGACCTGTGTACTGCAAATCCTGTGCCAAAAAGCCTTAGGTTTTTCAGTTGTCTCGATGGTTTTCCTTTGTATATTCTGAAATTCTCCGTGTTGAAATGGTCTTCGTCTGTGAATCGTGTTTCTTGCAGTGCACATATTTTGATTTGAAATTTTTCGAGAGTGTCTGTCAGTTGTTTCATCTTTCCTGTCATATATATATATATATATATATATATATATATATATATATATATATATATATATATGTGTGTGTGTGTGTGTGTGTGTGTGTGTGTGTGTGTGTGTGTGTGTATGTGCGTGTGTGTATCTGGATCTGATGGGTACGCAACGGCGAGGTCATCAGCGCTCTTACACTTATGAAAACAAACGAATCTGGAGATGTAAGGGCATATGGAATGAGTTAGCGCATATGTGAGTGGCTCAAAGACTTCGTGAATAATACAAACCGGTATGTTGTCCTCAACGGCGATTGTACATGAGAGGTAAGGTTATCTTCAGGAATGCACCAGGTAAGCGTGATAGAACCGCTGTTATTTTTTATATAATGATCTGGCGTACAGGGTAGGCAGCAATCTGCGTCTGTTTGCTGATGATGCTGCGGTGTACGGTAAGGTGTCGAAGCTGAGTACTGTAGGAAGATACAAGACAACTTACACATAATTTCTAGTTGGCGAGATTAATGGCAGCTGGCTCTAAATGTGGAAAAATGTAAGTTGATGAGCAGGAAGAACAACCCTGTAATGTTGAGATACAGTATTAGTAGTGTCCTGCTTGGCAGAGTCATGTCGTTTAAATTTCTGGGCGTAACGTGACAAAGCGATATGAAATGAAACGAACATGTGAGAACTGCGGTAGGGAAGGTGAATGGTCGACTTCGGTTTATAGTGAGACTCTTAGGAAAGAGTGGCTCACCTGTAAAGGAGACCGCATTTAGGACTCTGGTGCGACTCATACCTGAGTACTGCTCGAGTGTTTGGGATCAGTAGCAGGTCGGATAGAAGGAACACATCGAAGCAATTCGGAAGCGGGCTGCTAGATTTGTTACCGGTAGGTTCGAACAACACATAAGTTTTACGTAGTTGTGTCGTTAAATCCAATGGGAATCTCTGGAGGGAAGGCGGCGTTCTTTCAGAAAAACACTATCGAGAAAATCTGGAGAACCGTGGTGCTGACTGCCACATGACTCTACAGCCGCTTACATACATTGCCAGTAAGGAACGCGAAGATAAGATTCGAGAAATTAGGGCTGATAGCCGTTTTCCCCCGCTCAATTTGCGACTGGAACAGGAAAGGAAATGACTAGTAGTGGTACAGGGTACCCTCCGCCACGCACCGTACGGTGGCTTGATTAGTATATATGTAGATGTAGATATAGACGACTTGAAATTTCAATTAAATAAAGTGGAGGGACATTTATTTTCATTGCTACCAGTCAGTATGTCTAACTAGTTGAGAACACTCGGAGCTAAAGCGCGAATTACACCATGTCTTGTTCTTTCTTTTCTTCATCTTCTTCTTTTTGCTGATTGTCTACGACTGGCGTCGCTTCTCCGCCCCAGTCACCTTCTTCTGTCTTGGCTTTTCTCAACGTTCATACTCTTTGCTTCCATTGCCTCCTTCATATTATTTTGCCAGTTGCTTCGTGGTCGAACCCTTTTCTACCGCTAGGATAGTATCCATCTTACTATCCTATGTGGTATCCCGTCTTCATTCATTCTGTTCACATGACCAAACCACATCAGCTGTTTTTGTTGGACGTCGTCACAGGTATCGCTACCCATTTGAACCCTTTGATGGATTAAGTCGTTTCTTATCCTATCCATCCCAGAACAGCTTGAGTTTTATCCTAAGTGATCCATCACAGTGGCAAGCAGTTTATTCTTACTTCTTTTCCCTAACGTCCCAGGCTTCTACTCTGTACAAAACTACACTATGGACTATAGTCTCATATAGTCTCTTATTCGTTTTCCTTCATACGTTTTTGTTCCACAAAACAGAGTTCATTGCCCTTGTTACAACTCGTCCTTTATTAGTCCACCTAGTGATTTCATCGTTGCTTGTGCCCTGTTTATTATACGTATAATTCCCCAAGATATTTTACCTCTTCTTCTACTTCCAAATTATTTACTTTTCCAGTTCCTACTCAAATATCTTCATGTTCATCTTCAAGCCAGCCTTATTCTATTCTTCTTTAAGTTTTCTTATCATATAGCTCAGATCTTCTTCACCTTCTGGTAGTACAATCTGGTCATCTGAAAAATACAGGCTAAATATCTTGCTGTAAAGAGGATCGGTGATAGCCCACATCCCTTACGTAAATACTTATTAATGTCGAATCCTTCCGTCTAACGATTCCCAATCCTTACTCTCTCTGTGTTATTTTCATATAAAAATATACAAACTAGATCTTTGATCTAACTCTGTCCCTTTCAACTTTTTCCACGATTTGTTGGCGGGTACCTTATCGTATGCTTTTTATTGGTCAAATAATTCAACGTGCGTCCCCAGCCCAACTTTTGTTCGTTTTCCACTAATCAGTTTCATTGTGAAGATGTTGTTCATTTCTGATCTTGCTCGGAATTCCGCTTGCTCTTCTTGCTGCTTGTGAGTTGTTTCTCTGTCTACCAGATCCTTCAGTACCGTCGAGTACAGACTTCTAACGCAAGGGATTACTGTCAATCCCCTATAATTATTTGGAACATTACGTGACCTGTTCTTATGCATCGGTCTTATGTAACGCGTTTCCCGTTCCGGTGGAACATCTTCTCCTTGTACTTTTTAAAACAGCCTCCTTAGCATCTCAAACTATTTCAGTGGATCAAACTTTGCCAACACAGGATGTGTTCATCCATATCCTGGTGTCTTCTTCGTCTTACAGCTCCTCACAGACTATTGAAGAACTCGTGTGTCCGAACACCATAATTCCTCCTGTTATATCCTCACCTCAAAGCTACATGAAAACCCTTAAAATACATACCATGACTAATATTATTATGATGTAACTTGTCACCAGTTAACGCTCGCGCTGACGACTGTTCTCCATGCCTCCACTGCGAGCCCCACCGTTTATCCTCTCTGCATATTTCCATCTTTCTTCCAACTCCTTGTTTTTCCTTTCTAACAGATCTCTTTTTACTTCTCTATTTAGTGTCCTACATCTACCTCTTCTTTTGATTATCATTCATATTCAGGAACTTCAAATAAGCTTCTATTTTCCTTTCAGTCATCTCTGCTGTTTATGCATATCACCAAACTGGTTTCGTATTCTTCTTGTATTTTCCCAGGGTTTCTTTCACTGCTTCATCTGTGGCCTTCTTTATTATCTCATATTCCTCTTCTATTGCTCTCTGCACTCTGCAGTTTATTTGCCATTCGTTGTTGGTCTAAGTACTTAGAACTATCTTTTCTTAAACTGTCCAAATTATGCCTTATGATCTCTACCTGATCTGCATGTTGCATCCTTTTCTATTCGCCACTATTCAAGAGAGTATAGGCAATATAATTTTTACAATACACGAAGTGATGGTCACTTCCACAATCTGCCCATATTTTAACTCGGGCGTCCTACATTTTTAAATTGTCTTTGTAACGTAGCAAATTATCACGCGCTGTCGCCTTGTATTGAAAGCGTTGCTTGCCGTGGAGAGGGAGAAGAGCAGTTTTTGGTTCTCACGCTGACACAGCTGACGCTGGCTACTGGGCCGTTCCTGCGGAATACTTGTTTAACGCTGCGTGAATAGGTTACACATACTTTCCATGAATCTGAAGAAGTAGTGCTAAGTATTAATCTAGTTTTTCATTCTTTGTACATCAAATTCTATCGATAACATAACCATACTGTTAGAATTTAGAATCAATAACTTCAATACTTTCGGAGATGTAAATTTTTGTCTAAAACACATAATAACAGCACTGGCATTGTGAAACGAAGTTAGGGACTGTAATTTATTCATCTATAGCAGGGCTTAACAACTGGCCGGTTTTGAGCACGAGTACTCGCGTCTGCTCAGGCACCTGCTCGCGAGCAGCTGCAAGGTCGCGGAGTGGGGAGGGAGGGGAGGGAGGGGAAATGCGCGCGCACGTTTGAATAGGGCCGCAGCGTGCCTATTGAATTCGCGCCGACTGTGTAACGTTTAAAGTACTACGATCAGCTCGTAACAGTCACTTCGCTGGTTAAGAATCATGTGAAGTCGCCGTTGTGTAACCCCAGCCATGCTTTCGCAGTTCAACCCCCATTGGGAGGAATTGTATCTGTTTACTGAAAAAGATGGTGTTGCAAAATGATTAGTATGTTACAAAACGCTGAATTCTTTTACGAAATTTAATTTGCAGCGACATTATATGTCGTACCACGCGAAAGACTACGGACGTGGAAAATGTGATTGACCAGATCGTGCACAGGAAGTTATTAAACTTAAAAGGAAGCTATCCGAAGAAGATCTGGACGACGAAGAAAAATCAACAGAGGCAGCTCTCAGAGTGAGTTACAAAATTGCTTTATTTTTAGCAAAATCCCTGCGCCCCTTCACTGATGGCGATTTAATAAAAGATGGTTTTGTAGTTGCAGCGGAACATTTGTGTCTATCTCAAGCTGAACAGTTTCGGATTGTGCAATTATCTGACATGACCATTATGCGTCGCATACAGGACATGGCAGACGACGTCCAGAGCCAGTTTGCAAATATCTGTAAAGATTTTATGGCGTATTCTCTAGCTCTAGACGAAAGTGTTGATATCACTGGAACAGCGCAGCTTGCCATATTTATTAGAGGTGTTAATAGAGATCTTCAGGTGAGGGAGGAGCTCCTCGATGGAGTAGCCATGAAGAACACTACAACCGGAGGTGATATTTTAAGTAGTGTTGAAGAAAGTGTTGAAAATATAGGATTGTCGTGGAATTCTTTAGTTTCAGTGTCTACAGATGGTAGAGACATACACTAAGCTAATAAAATTATGAGACACGTGTACATTCTCCTTTATTTGTTTCATTTGTCGCAGTAATAATTCGTGAGTGATATCCCTGCAGGTGGCCGCGGATTTACATCGACTGGCGGCAGCTGTTGTGTACCCCACGTGACTCTCCCCACTCTCCGCTCTGGTCCGATAGTGGGGGTAGCGTGCTCGCGCTGCTCCGTGCTCGCGCCTTGCTGCTCACAGCTTGCTCCGCGAGCACGTATGTTGTGAAGCCCTGATCTATAGTATAAACTGAAACTAAAACTAAGAGGACAAGTTCATTCAATCTAATTTTCTGGAATTTTCTTTAATTTCATTACCACAGAGTTTTGACGTGGGAAAATTATTATTTCGTCGTGTTTTGTCTGTTTGAGTGTTTTGGAGAGTCTGAGAGAGTAAATGGGGGACATATGTTGTTTTAAACTCATGTAAACGTATGCATGAGAAAGTTGTGCAACCGGGTTATTAGTGACGTTTGTCCCAGTGAACCTGATTTTGTAAAAGATAGTGACAAGGGGCGTTGAATGTTAAATTTAGTAATAATTTATTTTGTGGAAATGAATCATAATCTGTTTTCATTAAATTTTTTTTAGCTTCCGAATTACGAGATTTCTAGTCTAAATTACTTGTGGTAATCTGATTCGCTGACATTAGAAATACCGTGGGTGTAGAACTGCTCTCACTGGCTACTTAACATACTATCCAATAGGAATTTAGCATTTCCCGCTCGTATGAGTAGGGCCTTGTGTCTCAGATCTATGAGTCGAGATAGTCGCTCGCGAGTCGTATAGTAGTAAACACCGATGTTAAACGGCGCTGATTAAATTTGTACGAAAAAGAAGAAATTGGCGGGTTTGATCGTTTCTCGTGTTGTTGACGAAAAGTGAGTACAGTGTTGAGTATTTTGTGAAATATTGAGTCTTGTGAGTGTTTTAGGAGATATTTACGTGTGAACATTTCATGTCGTACGTAAGCTCTTCGTGGCCTGTTTCTTGCGGATTACGGGACATTATAGTTAGCAGTTCTTTACAAAAAGCCTACTGAACGACTGAATATGTTAATTCGAATGTAGTCGTGGGTCAGTGACTGTTTAGGACGTTCGAAGTATCGGGTAGGACTATATATCTTCTGGCTGCTTTCAGGTATGAACATGTTGTAACAGAGGCAGTCAGTTACATTCCATAATTGATGTTGGGATATTAAATACGGACATGATAACCATTTTCCGTGTTTTAAAGACAGTAAATCAACTTAAAGGAAATTTTAGACATGTATTTCAAGCGAGTTATGCAAGAATCCTGAACGCTCGATGGATCAGCTAACTTTTAGCTACTGCACATGGAGTGGAGTTATGTGGCCCTTCCGTTGTAGGTATTTAGTCGAATTTTCGTCAACGCAGCTTTTGTCGTCTAAAGCAGTACCTACCGTCGCATAGTGAAGGGGCAGACAACCTGAAGCTTATTTAGGCAGGTGGACTGATTGTTCAGTGGATAGTGAGTGAACAACCTGCCTTGCCGCATCCTTTTGCCTCAAAATTAGATTACCGGTAATTGATTTCAGCACTCTTGTATCGTTTTACCCATGTATATTTATGTATATCCTTGTGAATAAAGAATGTATTTTCTACTCGTAATTCATACTGCCCCATTATATCTACCATCTTTTTCCCATTATTATTACTAGCGTCTTCCCCGTACGGGAGGACTATCCGGTCACGAAATCGAAACCACAGTGAAAATCAAAAATGTTTTAATTGCAACAGTTAGCTACCACTTCCAACTACTTCCATACATAGTCGATGCTCCAACTTAAACATTTTAGTAGCATTGTACCAACTTTCCAATACCCTTGTCATAGACGGCAGCCGCCTGTGATTTCTGACAATTCTCTCAGCTGATCTACAGCTCGTTGTCCATGTGAGAAGAGTGAAACTCATGGTGGACCAACTACGGGCTATATTGTGGCTGATCAAACATTTCTCATCCAAAAAACTGCAGGAGCACCTTTATTGACCCTGAAAACTTGCAAAACACTCGTGTGACCTGTTCTAGTTATTGCTCAAGTGTATGGGATGGCGATATTAAACGTATGCAGCTGTCTTTGACCCATTCGCGTCACGGAAATCCTGAAGAAACTAAACTGGTAGACACTTTGAAGCTTGAATATAGCAAAAATTATGGTGCGAAAATCTACTTACAATGTTTCACAAAGCAGCTTTAAATTATGAATCTCCTGTATACCGATCAAATAGTGATTGCTAGCACATGATTTAACTAATTACAGCGTTCTGAAAAGCGATTAACACGTTCATGCTAGATCCCCTAATCGGGTTAGTTGATGCTCTACTCTACCAGTTATGATACCAGCAGTACGCTAATGTATGATGTATTATCTGTCAGCGAGGCCCAACAAGCAGCTCTGAATACGATTTGCGACAGTACTGTCACGTATCAGTTTGTGATAATAAGTAAAATTGGCAGCATTTCATTCTTAACTGTGCTGAAGAGGAATAGACAGTTCGTGGTTCCTGCAGAAAAATTCGTGAATCTGTCTTCAGAGACACAGGCCTGAGAGGGTGCAGTAATGAACGTGGGTGGCCTCAGTGTTATAAATAAATACGGGACGGCTCAAGACCCCTGCAGGGCTGCTGGTTCGCAGAAATGTTGGAGGCCACGCACGGGCCAGCTTCCGTTGTCCACTATGCCACATGGGCCTTGGAAGTTATAGGAGAGCGACCACAGGTCGCCGGAATATTTCTGAACAAACGGATCTACATTTCCTGTCAGCAGTTGCATTTACGCGACATCGACACTTTGCCATGTTAAGTATTGGTAAGTTCCAGAATCTAACCGTCAGGATGATGTCAGGCACGCAGAAGGAAGATCAGCATAGGTGCTGTAGCGCAAACGTCTGAACCAAGGAGTCGTGATACATAAAAAAAATGGCTCTGAGCACTATGGGACTTAACATCTTAGGTCATCAGTCCCCTAGAACTTAGAACTACTTAAACCTAACTAACCTAAGGACATCAAACACATCCATGCCCGAGGCAGGATTCGAACCTGCGACCGTAGCAGTCCCGCGGTTCCAGACTGCAGCGCCTAGAACCACACGGTCACCGCGGCCGGCCGTGATACATCATATACAGTGTATCAGATTTTGGACAGTTAACAGGGATACTACAAGCTATAGTGGAGAAGTCTGGGCACGTTTCCCCTGCGTTTCAGCGTGTTGAGAGTAGTTTTTGGTCGTCACTGTAGCGAAAGTGTGAATCCCCCTCTCAAAGCCGCAGTTTCTTGTGAACTGAGAGGAACGCGAGTTCGACAGGTGACTCTTTGGAGACGTGTGGCCGTGACGTCACATCTAGAGAGAGATAGGCCCGATCGCAGCCTAGCGCAGTTTTCGCTGATTCGATCGAGTAAGTGTTGTTCTTAACATTTGCGCTGCTTTTGATCTGAGCTGCTCACAATTGTGAATTGTCAATTCTGAAAATTGTGTTCGCTTTTAAGTGTCTTATTTGGATCTTGGATCGGGTTATAAGTTGCATTTGCGAGCTACACAGATTTTGGAAGGTAATCGAGGTTCCACAGCAATCTTCTGTGCGATTCGTGTTTTCCACCACTTGTTAGCAGAACAGCCTGTCCCAAGTGAGCTTCACTCAAGCAATTATTTATTGTACTTTTGAACACATCAACGTGCATTCCATTGTGAAATATTATTTGTTAAGATTTTTAGAGGTAATTGTTCATTCATTGAGTTTAAAGCAATCGTATTTGACTCAATTACGAAAGTATTACACATTTTAATTGTGAAACAAATTAGAGGAAATAAATACATTGTTCAAAAGCATTGATTAGATTTCCCCCTATTCTGTAGTACTACAACAAATTTGTCAGCTGACCCACAAATAATAAAAATGATCTATTCCATCTGCCTAACCAAATTACTCACTGTGGCGGCGTTTCACTGTAAAGGCCCTACACAGAGACATATCGGTGTAGTAGGAAATTTAATTAATTTTCATGACAAAATATTAGTGATAATTACTCTTATTTATATCTAACTATTGTCGAATCAAAGAGGATTTTCAGTTACTGTGATTAGCAATTTGCTAGTTTACGACAATATAAGGCTTATACCAGTTTGGATATCGTTTGCGTGTTGAGCACTAAGTGGCAGCGGATAGCACTTTCCACTGTCGAGTCCCAACACGTCACGCTCACAGCAACGACTATACACGCATCTGATTTCAAATTTTGTGTGTCGCTTCACTTTCTCAACATACGCGATGTCATAAAATCTGTGATAAATTTAGTGTAAAATTATTTTACAGTGAAGCGCCAAAGGAATTGGTATAGGCATGCGTATTCAGATACAGAGGCATGTAAACATGCAGAATATGGCGCTGAGGTCGGCAACACCTACATAACACAAAAAGTGTCTGGTGCAGTTGTTGGATCGGTTACTGCTGCTACCATGTCAGGTTATCAAGATTTAAGTGAGTTTGAACGAGTTGTTATAGTCAGCGCACGAGAGATGGGACACAGCATCTCCGAGATATCGATGAAATGGGGATTTTCCCGTACGAGTGTACGTGATTATGAGGAATCCTGTAAAACATCAAATCTCCGACCTGGCTGTGGCCTGAAAAAAACATTGCAAGAACAGGACCAACGATGACTGAAAAGAATCATTCAACGTGACAGAAGTGCAGCCTTTTCGCAGGTTGCTGCAGATTTCAGTGCTGGGCCACCAACAAATGTTAACGCGCGAACCATTCAACGAAACATCATCGATATAGGCTGTAGGAGCCGAAAGTCCACTCGTGTACCCTTGATGAGTGCATGAAATAAAATTTTACGCCTCGCCTGGATCCGTCAACACCTACATTGGACTGTTGATGACTGGAAGCATGTTGCCTAGTCGGACGAGTCTCGTTTCACAACGTATCGAGAGGATGGACGTGTACGAGTATGGAGACAACCTCATGAATCCAAGGACCCTACATATCAGCAGGGGACTGGTCAAGCAGGTGGAGGTTCGGTAAAGATGAGGGGGCGTGTGCAGTTGGAGTGATATGGGATCCCTGATACGTCTAGATAAGACTCGGACAGGTGACACGTACGTAAGTATCCTGTCTGATCACATGCATCCATTCATGTCCATTGTGCATTCCGACGGACTTGGGTAATACCAGCAGGACAATGCGACACCCTACACGTCCAGAATTGCTACAGAATGGCTCCAGGAACACTCTACTGAGCTTAAACACTCCCGCTGGCTACCAAAGCCACCAGACATGAACATTATTGAGCATATCTGGGATGCGTTCAAACGTGCCGTTCAGAATAGATGTCCACTCCCTCAAACTCTTATGGATTTATGGACAGCTCTGCAGGATTCATGATGTCAGTTCCCTCCAGCACTACTTGAGATATTAGTCGAGTTCATGTCACGTCATGTTGCAGCTCTTCTGCATGCTCGCAGAGGCCATGCACGATATTACGCAGGTACCAATTTCTTTGGCTCTTCAGTGCATCTCATCGCCCATTCTTTTAAAGCAATGGTCCTATATCACTTTGAAAATAAAAGGCAAATATATTAAAATAGCAGTATAGCGCATTTGAATACGACCGCCGCTCCACGGTGAAGAACACAATTCTCAGCACTGGCATCAATGTGTTAAACATAATTACCGTGTTCCATATGTGATAGTAACTAGCAAACGCTCTAAAAATGATGCTATGGCAAAAACTTCTGTCATGTTCTTCCCCTCGACATGCAGAGTGTTGATGTAGATACATACAAATAGTAACAAGACGGAATATTGTCTGTGTAACAGTGGATATGTCTGTTTACTCTGTAATTGGCGAAGGCGAATTTAATCGACTAAGTTTCGGAGGTATGAGGGACCCGTGATTTCCGGTCACTAATTACAATGTAATTGAACTTGCTTCGTTTTCTTACCCGTATACATAATTGTCAGTCAGCGAACAGCTTTGAACATCGACTGTGAGGGTGCGAAACCATTGAAAGGGCGTGAATTGTAGTTCTGCAGTTGCTGTTGACGCTGTCCGAACCGAGTTGTAACAACGGGCAGGAATTTAGCGATGTACTATCGTTTCGTTTAAAAAATTACGTTATTTTTCATTTTGTATCTTTTTCTTGTATTCATTTATTCCTTTATTTCGCCTCTGAAGTTTATGGTCTCCAGTCCCAATCTTACAGATAATCAGACGTGCTTTCAGAGTGAACTTCACAAAACGCACTGTACACCAGCTGTACATAGTGTCATGTCCTGTCATGGGGTAGAGGAAGCGTTTTAGGGCTTGAAACAAGTCCATCAATTAGAGTCACTTAACTGTCACTTAACAGACTGACTTGTTCCATATTATGGTTATTAACCTACCCTGGTAGAGAATGGATGAGAATAGCCATCGGAAATGGCAAAACAATTACACGAGATCAATTAATAACCCCCTTACAACATCCCATAGTCCGTGCAGTTGAGACACATCTCTGTGAAAAGATGGTTAAACAATTGTGATCTATGTTATATACAATAATGTTCATGTTCCTTTATTCAGAATATCCAGAAATTCTTGACCGATTGGTTAAAAAATTTGACGCAGCGTTGCATTCTGATACAGGCGTGATAAATAATAACTTTTTGAGATTTTTTGTGACAATTTTTCCCTACTATTAAATTTATAAAAAATTATTTGTTACTTACATTTAAAAAATAGGTACATACCTAAAAACACACGTGTATTCAAATGCAACTTGTTTCAAAATTTCAAAGCGTTTGTTAAAAAACTTTCGGAGATAAGGAACATGTATAGTTTCTACACTATGTGATCAAAAGCATCAGGACACCTGGCTGAAAATGACTTACAAGTTCGTGGCGCCCTCCATCGGTGATGCTGGAAGTCAATATGGTGTTGGCCCACCCTTATCCTTGATGACAGCTTCCACTCTCGCAGGCATACGTTAGATCTGGTGCTGGAAGGTTTCTTGGGGAATGGCAGCCCATTCTTCACGGACTGCAGCACTGAGGAGAGGTATAGATGTCGGTCGGTGAGGCCTGGCACGAAGTCGGCGTTCCAAAACATCCCAAAGGTGTTCTATACGATTCACGTCAAGACTCTGTGCAGGCCAGTCCATTACAGGGATGTTATTGTCGTGTAACTACTCCTCCACAGGCTGTGCATTATGAACAGGTGCTCGATCGTGTTGAAAGACGTAGTCGCCATCCTGGAATGCTCTCCACCAGTGGGAAGCAAGAAGGTGCATAAAATGTCAGTGTAGGCCTGTGCTGTGATAGCAAATGGTTCAAATGGCTCTGAGCACTATGGGACTCAACTGCTGTGGTCAGCAGTCCCCTAGAACTTAGAACTACTTAAACCTAACCAACCTAAGGACATCACACACATCCATGCCCGAGGCAGGATTCGAACCTGCGACCGTAGCAGTCGCACGGTTCCTGACTGCGCGCTGTGATAGCGCCACGTAAAGCAACAAGGGGTGCAAGCCCCCTCCGTGAAAAACACGACCACACCATAACCCACCGACTTCGAATTTTACTGTTGGCACTACACACGCTGGCAGATGACGTTCACCGGGAATTTGTCATACCCACACCATGCCATCGGATCGCCACTATGTACATGAATCGTCACTCCACACAACGTTTTCCATTGTTCAATCGTCCAATGTTTACGCTCCTTACACCAAGGCTCCTTACACCAAGGCGTAGTTTGGCATTTACCGCCGTGATGTGGCTTATGATCAGCCGTTCGACCATGAAATCCAAGTTTTCTCACCTCCCGCCTAACTGTCATAGTACTTGCAGCGGATCGTCATGCAGTTGGAATTCCTGTGTGATGGTCTGGATAGATGTCTGTTTATTACACACTACGACCCTCTACAACTGTCGGCGGTCTCTGTCAGTCAACAGACGAGGTCGGCCTGTACGCTTTTGTGCTATACGTGTCCTTTCACGTCTCCACTTCACTGTCACAACGGAAACAGTGGACCTAGGGATCTTTAGGAGTATGGAAATCTCGCGTACAGACGTATGACACAAGTAACGCCCAACACCTGACCATGTTCGAAGTCCGTGAGTTCCGCGGAGAGCCCCATTCTGCTCACTCACGATGTCTAATGACTACTGAGGTCGCTGCTAGGGAGTACATGGCGGTAGGTGTCAGCACAATGCACCTAATATGAAAAACGATTGTTTTTGGGGGTGTCCGGATACTTTTGATCACATAGTGTATATAACTTCAAACGTGGATATTCATTTCTTCAAAATCTTCACGGAATGCTTTGAAATTTTGACGCAACATTCCATTCGAATTGTCACCTGTTTATATACAAGGTTGAGCCGTTGTAAAAATTGCTGTTTTGAAGAGCGCGCCGCGTGGGCTTCATGTCAATCTTGGCTACAATAATGCATTCACTATGCTGTTCGTGGTAGCTTTCGGCTTTCCTAATTTTTTATTCATTATTAACTCTACTCCCGCATTACCCATATTTGATTTTGTAATTATAACCTCATATTCACCTGATCAGAAGTCCCGTTCCTCGTGCAACCGAATTTCACTAATTCGCTCTATATCTAACTTAAACTGTCCATTTCCTTTTTTAAGTTTTCTACTCTACCTGCCCGATTAACAGCTCTGACATTCCACGCTGCGATCCATAGATCGCTAGCTTTTTTTTCTCCTGATAACGACGTCCTCCTGGGTTCCTATTTTACCTCCGGAATACTTTACTCAAAAGGATGCCACCATCATTTAACCATACAGTAAGACTGCATGTCTTTGGTGCAGTGCTGTTTTGGTTGATGTTGCAAGGAGAGTTCAATCAATCATTCAGATTGGTCGCCCTGAAACTACTGAAAAGCCTACAGCTTCTCTTCATGGACCACACATTTGTCTGGCTTCTCAACAGATACCCCTCCATTGTGGTTGCACCTACGGTACGGCTATCTGTATCGCTGAAGTACTCAAGCATCCCAGCAGTGGCAAGGCCCACGATGCACATCTTTTGAGAACATTGACATTGAAAATTTAGTTTTTTACATCTCCAAGGTACCTTAGATCTCAGCTTGTCACATACGTTTCGACCTGATATGTGCACTTGTTCGTGACAAAAAGGGGCGTCGGTGGACAGATGGACAGACCGACTGTCTGACAAAAAATGAAAAAAAATTTCGTATGATATAATTATAAATTAACAATTTTCGGATTTTTTTCGTTTGGTTGTAGTGTGAAACCTTTATTCTTGCTGAATTCTACGTCAAGGGGAAGTAACCCGCACGTTTTGACGTCTGAATTTTCAAGTATCAAAATGTGGTGCACAAATGGCCGTATCTTTTTAGAGAACTGACTTACAAGGGACCGTAGATGTTAACGTACGACGTAGATGTAGATGTTAACATACGACATAAATTTCATTTTATACGTCCATCCTTTCCCGAGAAAAGTGTCCTTAACAGACGGAACGATTGACAGATGCTCTGACAACAAATGACAAAACTTTTTTTTGGTGCAACATTGTAACAGATAACCAATTTTTGTCTTTCTTCCTTTGGTCTGAGTATGAATCGTTGCTCCGTGGTAAATTTCATGATTCTAGGACAACGGGATGTACCTTATGGGTTTTGTGGGGTGAATTTGCGAGTATGAAATCTTGTAACCTAAATTCCCGTATCTTTTCATTGCACTGACTTACAAACTTCCCCTTTTACATCATCATGGGACCACAGACCTCATTACACGACACAAATTTCGGCTTGAGTCGTCTGACTCTTCCTGAGCAAAAGCGTCTTCAAGGGGACACGCTCCTCAACCGGCTGCATTTTTAGCATTATCTTCACCCTCATAGTGCAACTGATCTACAGATGAGCGATAGCTCAAAATTCTTACACACAATTAGGGTCGTTAGTCAAAGCGTCCCCAAAAAGTCTTTGAGATATTTATTACATTTTGGTACTGACAAAAATATTTATAATAGTATAAAAAGTGAACACTATTTCACTGCTGTACCACTTCCTTTGGAACCGCTGACTGCACAGCTTGTAAAAACAGTCAGAGTACAGACAACATTCACATAAGTGTTTTATGCCTCCAATTTCCTTCCCTGATGCTGATTTGTGAAAGAAAAATAAATTACTTTACTACAGTAAAAATTTTTTAAAATTTAGCTGAAATTTTACAGACATCATCATCATGTTATAAATTTTTCAGGAAACAGTAGGCAAGGGATGTAGAGGAGGTCATTCTAAATATCTGTACCAATGTTTGTGAGTTTAACTTCAGTCATTTAGGAGAAAAGTGTACCTGAATGATGAAAAATTCAAGTTTTCGGTGAATCGCAAAAGAAGATTTACAGATTCATTAACTTACCACTATGCTCGTTTAGAAAATTGCAGCTGCGTACTCCTGTTGTCCTCCTGTTTCCTTATCCTCCATACTCTTTCTCTTCCTTCTTTTCTTTATCCTTGACTCCTTGGTAGCAGCTTCTGCAGTTGTCTCTGCTTCGGTTACCTGCCGCTTATCACTAGCAGAGCTGAAGCCATATTCTTTCCCGTCTGGATGTTCAATTTCTTCATAACGCTGACACTTGAAATTGCACCATCATCGAGTGTTACACTCCTGGAAATTGAAATAAGAACACCGTGAATTCATTGTCCCAGGAAGGGGAAACTTTATTGACACATTCCTGGGGTCAGATACATCACATGAGCACACTGACAGAACCACAGGCACATAGACACAGGCAACAGAGCATGCACAATGTCGGCACTAGTACAGTGTATATCCACCTTTCGCAGCAATGCAGGCTGCTATTCTCCCATGGAGACGATCGTAGAGATGCTGGATGTAGTCCTGTGGAACGGCTTGCCATGCCATTTCCACCTGGCGCCTCAGTTGGACCAGCGTTCGTGCTGGACGTGCAGACCGCGTGAGACGACGCTTCATCCAGTCCCAAACATGCTCAATGGGGGACAGATCCGGAGATCTTGCTGGCCAGGGTAGTTGACTTATACCTTCTAGAGCACGTTGGGTGGCACGGGATACATGCGGACGTGCATTGTCCTGTTGGAACAACACGTTCCCTTGCCGGTCTAGGAATGGTAGAACGATGGGTTCGATGACGGTTTGGATGTACCGTGCACTATTCAGTGTCCCCTCGACGATCACCAGTGGTGTACGGCCAGTGTAGGAGATCGCTCCCCACACCATAATGCCGGGTGTTGGCCCTGTGTGCCTCGGTCGTATGCAGTCCTGATTGTGGCGCTCACCTGCACGGCGCCAAACACGCATACGACCATCATTGGCACCAAGGCAGAAGCGACTCTCATCGCTGAAGACGACACGTCTCCATTCGTCCCTCCATTCACGCCTGTCGCGACACCACTGGAGGCGGGCTGCACGATGTTGGGGCGTGAGTGGAAGACGGCCTAACGGTGTGCGGGACCGTAGCCCAGCTTCATGGAGACGGTTGCGAATGGTCCTCGCCGATACCCCAGCAGCAACAGTGTCCCTAATTTGCTGGGAAGTGGCGGTGCGGTCCCCTACGGCACTGCGTAGGATCCTACGGTCTTGGCGTGCATCCGTGCGTCGCTGCGGTCCGGTCCCAGGTCGACGGGCACGTGCACCTTCCGCCGACCACTGCCGACAACATCGATGTACTGTGGAGACCTCACGCCCCACGTGTTGAGCAATTCGGCGGTACGTCCACCCGGCCTCCCGCATGCCCACTATACGCCCTCGCTCAAAGTCCGTCAACTGCACATACGGTTCACGTCCACGCTGTCGCGGCATGCTACCAGTGTTAAAGACTGCGATGGAGCTCCGTATGCCACGGCAAACTGGCTGACACTGACGGCGGCGGTGCACAAATGCTGCGCAGCTAGCGCCATTCGACGGCCAACACCGCGGTTCCTGGTGTGTCCGCTGTGCCGTGCGTGTGATCATTGCTTGTACAGCCCTCTCGCAGTGTCCGGAGCAAGTATGGTGGGTCTGACACACCGGTGTCAATGTGTTCTTTTTTCCATTTCCAGGAGTGTATTATTGCATCCATTACACCGGTCTTCAGCACTATTAGCCCAACAAATACAGTTTTGGACATTCTCTCCCATATACAGCTGTTGAAGCTTTCATTTACATTCTGAGGGATACGATGCATACATTTCCTAAGTAGATTTTTATTTGTCAGATCACTATATATAGGCCTAATTGCCTCCGTTACAGCAAATGGAAAGGAATGCTTGTGGGTATATTGCATGCCTGTAGCAATGGTCAATCAGTACTTGCACCACGAATCTTCTCCTTTTGGACACAAACCATGCTGTGGGGTTTCATCTGTTGACACTCCGTGAAACCATGTTGCCCAAACATGTTGCTCGTCTCATGTTCTCCAGCCGCCCAGGGTAGCCGCGCGATCTAGGGCGCCTTGTCATGGCTCCCCCCGTCGGAGTTTCGAGTCCTCCCTCAGGCATGGGTTTGTGTGTTGTCCTTAGCGTAAGTTAGTTTTAGATTCAGTAGTGCGTAAGCTTAGGGACCGATGACCTCAGCAGTTATGTCCCATAAGACCTTACCATAAATTCTCATGTTCTCCAAATCTCCTACATTTCTCCTTATTGCTAGTCCATAATATTGAGTCAAAGAAGCAATTTCACTTTTTGTAAGACACTCTGACCACCTATGTGTGCCGGCCGGAGTGGCCTGCGGTTCTAGGCGCTACAGTCTGGAACCGAGCGACCGCTACGGTCGCAGGTTCGAATCCTGCCTCGGGCATGGATGTGTGTGATGTCCTTATGTTGGTTAGGTTTAAGTAAGTGTAAGTTCTAAGGGACTGATGACCTCAGAAGTTAAGTCGCATAGTGCTCAGAGCCATTTTTGAACCCAAGGTAGCCTACATAACCCTGGTAGTGCTTTGTTAGACATCCATAATCTAGTTTCTTACCAGTTTCAATACATGTGGCTGTTACAACCCCATGGCCTCTCTTCTTCCAAGATGCATCAAATGTTGCTACAATGTCTGTATTCTCAGACAACGTTACTGCTTCTTCTTCTGCTGCTCTTTACATTGAATGTTCACTTACACCACATAAAGCATTATGCATTAATTTACTGTATCTGTCAAACCTCAGTGGAGGTGGAGGCAAATCCATCACTGCACAAAAATGTCTGGGCAGCTCTCCTTCACCCTTCAATACATGCACTGCACAAGCAAGCTGAATATTTACACTGTAATGTCGACCATCAGTTACTGGCGATGGCATAGTATCACTGTGCATCTTACACGAGTTACAGGCAATCACTAGCCGACTTGAAAGACCCTTCCTTGGTGAAATGTCCTCATAAACGTCAATACTATGTTCACAATTGCAGTACTTACAAATCACAGCACTCTCCAAAAGTCTTGGCAGCACATTTAAGTTCACAATAACATTTCCGTCGTTATTGCTGCTCACAATACTACAAGGCTTGTTCTTATTACATTCGGAAAGCGAAAGTTTACGTCTAGAAGCACTGCCTGTAGAAACAGTTTCTGCGGGCGACTTTTGAAGCAACTAAAGTGTATTATTCGGTTGTGTTTGGAACTGGTTGCCGCGAAACTTTCGTTTGGGGCTAAATTTCTTTACTCCTGGCATTTGTAGCGCAGGGAATACGGACACACATACAAAATAACACACAATAACTACAAAACCATATGCGTATAATATTCCGAAATTATATATTGTCATATCTTTGTTTGCATTCGAACCATAGCCTTCTAGACATGCCTGTACTTTGGTTCCGGGAGCCAGTGCCTTTTACAATACACCTGTGTTAACGATCTGCAACTAACGACGAGAAAAAAACGGAAGAACAAAATGATGCATCACGTATTCTGACGCACTTCAAACTGACAGATGGACGTGGCTCCTGTGCAACATTACGTTCAACCTTAATTTTGGTACGAACGGAAATTGATAATGCCCATTAACTGTACATTTTTCAAAGCAGCATAAAATGCTCTTTCCTATAGGCCAAGGAAAATGTTTTTCGATGTTTTGGTCATTTTCGCTAGCATGTCCACTTAACACAGACAGATGGACGGACGGACTACGAAATGATGACATTAGAGTTACTTTTTTACAGACTGAGATTCGGAACCCTAAAAACAGAAGATAATCAGTCAATTAAACTTTGGGCACAGTATGTCATTCTTTCCGAAATGAAATTGAAATTAAACATATTAGTCCTGTAATGACTGTCCGACAGCTGCCTACAAGACAGTGAGAGGAGCGATCTATGGGACACGTGATCAGCATGTCGCCAATCCCTCCAGCAATCACTGACAGTAGATGAATCCTGATGACACGCTGCTTCTTTATTCAAGCAGCTTCTGATTTAGCCACCTCGAGGGTGAGTGCTTCCCATTCCAAACCTCCATACACCACAAAAATACTTAGGAGACATTGGGAATCTGACTTGGGTTTTTCTGCATCGAAGGCAGCGACACTAACCATTCATCTACAGACGGGATCAACTGACATTAATTGACTGTCAGCTCATACAATGACGCTATATTCTTGCTGAAACAGCCTAAACAGTTCCTCAACAATGAAAACATAGAACCAAAAACTTTGATAAATTATTAAATTAATTGTTGTCTTGGCATTAAATATTGTTGAAACTTCCTGGCAGATTAAAAATCTGTCCCGGACAGAAACTAGAAACTCGTGACCTTTGCGTTTCGCGGGAAAGTGCACTACCATCTGAGCTACCCAAGCACGACTCACGATCCGTCCTCACAGCTTCAGCTCTGCCTACCTTCAGTTTTAATCTGCCAGGAAGTTTCATATCAGCGCACACTCCACTGCAGAGTGAAAATGTCATTCTGGAAACATTCCCCAGGCTGTGGCGAAGCTATGTCTCCGGAATATCCTTTCTTCCAGGAGTGCTACACTACAGGCCATTAAAATTGCTACACCAAGAAGATGACGTGCTACAGACACGAAATTTAACCTACAGCAAGAAGATGCTGAGATACGCAAATGATTAGCTTCTCAGAGCATTCACACAAGATTGGCGCCTGTGGCGACACCTACAACGTGCTGACATGAGGAAAGTTCCCAACCGATTTCTCCTACACAAACAGCAGCTGACCGGCGTTGCCTGGTGAAACTTTGGTGTGATGCCTCGTGTAAGGAGGAGATATGCGTACCATCACGTTTCCGACTTTGATAAGGGTCGGATTGTAACCTATCGCGATTGCGGTTTATCGTATCGTGACACAGCTGTTAGCGTTGGTCGGGATCCAACGACTGTTAGCAGAATATGGAATCGGTGGGTTCAGGAGGGTAATACGAAAGGCCGTGCTGGATCCCAACGGCCTCGTATCACTAGCAGCCGAGATGCAGCAGCACGGACTATCAGCTCGGAGACCATGGCAGCGGTTACCCTTGACGCTGCATCACAGACGGGAGCGCCTGCGATGGTGTACTCAACGACGAACCTGGGTGCACTAAAGGCAGAACGTCATTTTTTCGGATGAATCCAGGTTCTGTTTACAGCATCATGATGGTCGCGTCCGTGTTTGGCGACATCCCGGTGGACGCACAATGGAAGCGTGTATTCGTCATTGTCATACTGGCGTATCACCCGGCGTGATAGTATGGGTTGCCATTGGTTACACGTCTCGGTCACCTCTTGTTCGCATTGACGGCACTTTGAACAGTGGACGTTACATTGCAGATGTGTTACGACCTGTGGCTCTACCCTTCATTCGATCCCTGCGAAACCCTACATTTTAGAAGGATAATGCACGACCGCATGTTGCAGGTCCTGTACGGGCCTTTCTGGATACACAAAATGTTCGACTGCTGAGCTGGCCACCACATTCTCCAGATCTCTCACCAATTGAAAATGTCTCGTCAATGGTGGCCGAGCAATTGGCTCGTCACAATACACCAGTCGCTACTCTTGATGAACTGTGGTATCGTGTTGAAGCTGCATAGGCAGCTGTACCTGTACACGTCATCCAAGCTCTGTTTGACTCAATGCCCAGGCGAAACAAGGCAGTTTTACGGCCAGAGGTGGTTGTTCTGGGTACTGATTTCTCAGGATCTATGCACCCAAATTGTGTTAAAATGTAATCACATGTCAGTTCTAGTATAATATGTTTGTCCAAAGAATACCCGTTTATCATCTGCATTTCTTCTTGGTGTAGCAATTTTAATGGCCAGTGGTGTAGCTCTGCAAGAATCGCAGAAAAGCTTCTCTGACGTTTGGAAGGTAGGAGACAAGGTACTGGCAGAATTGAAGATGTGAGAACCGGTCGTGAGTCTTGCTTGGGTAGCTCAGATGGTATAGCGGTAGCCCGCGAAAAGCAAAGGTCCCGAATTCGAGTCTCGGTACGGTACACAGTTTCAATCTGCCATGAAGTTTCACATCATCGCACACTCCGCTTCAGAGTGAAAATCTCATTCTGGATTAAATATTGTAACCCACAGACGTACACTGAGGTTATAAAAGTCATTGGATACCTCCTAACATCGTGTCGGATTCCTTTAGCCGGGCGTACTTCAGCGTCTCAACGTGGCATGACTCAACAAGTCGTTGGGAGCCTCTGTACACACACAGAGCCATGCTGCCTCTGTAGTCGTCCATAATTGCTAAAGTGTTGCCGACGCAGGATTTTGAGCGCGAAATGATCTCTCGATTATTTCCCAGAAATGTTCGATGGTATTCATGTTCGGAGATGTGGGTGGCCAAATCATTCACGTGAAATGTGTAGAATGTTCTTCAAACCAATCACCAACAATTGTGCCCTGGTGACATGGCGCGTTGTCATCCATAAAAGTTCATAGTTGTTTCGGAACATGAAGTCCCTGATTAGCTGCAAATTGTCTCCAAGTACCCGAACATAACCGTTTCCAGTCAATTATCGGTTCAGTTGGACCAGAGGACCCAGTACATTCCATGTAAACACAGCCCACACCATTATGGAGCCATCACCGACTTGCTCAGTGCCTTGTTACAAATTGGTCGTGGCTTCTGCGCCACACTCGCACCATACCTATAGCTCTTACCAACTGGAAACGGGACTCATGTGACCAGTCCACAGTTTTCCAGTCTTCTAGGGTCCAACCGATACGGTCAAGAGCGCAGGAGAGACGCTGCAGGCGATTTCGTGTTGTTAACAAAATGGTTCAAATGGCTCTGAGCACTATGGGACTGAACATCTACGGTCATCAGTCCCCTAGACTTAGAAATACTTAAGCATACCGAACCTAAGGACATCACACACATCCATGCCCGAGGCAGGATTCGATCCTGTGACCGTAGCAGCAGCGCGGTTCTCTATTGCAGCGCCTAGAACCGCTCGGCCACAGCGGCCGGCGTGATATTAACAAAGGCACTAGAGTTGCTCGTCTGCTTTCATAGCCCATTAAGGCCACATTTCGCTAGTGTCCTAACGGAAACGTTCGTCGTACGTCCCACACAGACTCCTGCGGTTACTTCACCTGTCTGTTAACACTGACAACTCTACGCAAACGCCGCTGCTCTCAGTCGTTAAGTGAAGGCCACTGTGTTGTCCGAGGTGAGAGGTGGTGCCTGAAATCTAGTATTCTCGGTACACTCTTGACAATGCGGATCTCGGAATATTGAATTCTCTAACGATTTATGAAATGGAGTTTCCCATGAGTCTAGCTGCAACTACCATTCCCCGTTCAAAGTCTGTTAATTCCCGGCGTGCGGCTAGGATCACCTCGGAAACCTTTTCACATGACTCACCTGAGGACAAATGAGAGCTCCGACGATGTACCGCCGTTTTATAGCTTGTGTTCACCATACTACTGCCATCTGTATATGTGCATATCGCTATCCCATAACTTTCGTCGCCGCAGCGTATAGCGCAAATACTGATCAATAATGTAGCTTCTTGAATCCACAGCTGTATTACCTTAAGAGGAAATGCTGGCTACGCAAAGAAAACCATCTAGCGTAAAATGCAAGCAGAGTCAGTAAATCGCACCTTCACCATCCGTCAGATTTAAATACAGCGTCTGCTGAAATTCTCTGGCAATTATAACAAGTGAGAGATTATTTTAGGTTAGGGGGCGCCGTATGATGGAAAGTAGCAAATTTACGCTCTTCAGATTTACGAATATCAATGCAGCTTGACGATTTTGTAGCTTTTAATGGATATTACGTCGCGCTTATGTCTGTGTGTAGGGGGGGGGGAGGGGCTAGCGTAACTGTGTGTGTGTATGTGTGTGTGTGTGTGTGTGTGTGTGTGTGTGTGTACACTATTACAAAAATTACCAGCAAAACTGTTGGAGCTAAACGAGATAAAACATTAACTTTTTGGTGGACGGTGCGGCCACAGCACGTAATAACAGCGACGATTAATGACAGTGACACCAATTTATCAAAAGCATTTTGGCATTTGATTAAAAACGCTATATCATTTTAATAACATTTTGATACAGTATGACAGTAATTACAGGCGTTTAAAGATTTACTGGTGGAAATACTTCTACACGTTCGCAAAATCTCTGGTTACCAGTTTTAAATTGCGAAATATAATGATTTTCCAGGAAGGCAGTGATACAGTAAACCATTGTACATTGTGTGGCTCAGTTACAAATGCGGTATCATCTGTCATAGAGGTGTCGGCCTCCTTTTTCCCGGCGTAGTGCAGTAGCTGAATGTGGCATGGGCTCCCCTGTAACAAAAGTGAGCCATGCTGCCTCCTCGGCCATCCATAATTGGTCATGTTGCAGGTGCAGCATATTGTGCACGAACTGACCTCTCGATTATGTAACTCAAGCTCTTGCTACACAAACAAGCACTTAAGCTGGGTAGGACGTCAAACGGGCCTACTTGGAGCAAGAGAGGCACCATAGGACATTTTAATTTCCACTGTCTATACTTTTACAGATAAATGCATAAGACTCTGTCACCATGACCACGAAGGATTCAGGATTCACACTCACAGCAGTGGAAGTTGAAAAACATAACAAAATAATTTTTTTACATGTGAAATTTCATCATTTTTTTCACTTACTATTGGTTGCATTTGTTGCTATAGGTACACTTTTCTTCATAAGTAAGTGAGATTCTTCGATGAATTTTGCACAGCATACAAACCGTACTTGCAGGTGTAAGAAACTCTAGAATTTTCCAAATCTATGAAAACTGTAGTAAAAATTGAGATAATTATCTATAAAATTTGAGATTTTTCTAACCATGAAGTTTAAAGTGTAACAGCTCATTCATTTCTTCATAAATTAAATAAATTCTAGATGGTTTGTATGCTGTGCAAAATTCGTCGAAGAATCTCTCTTACTTATGAAGAAAAGTGTACCTATAGCAACAAATGCAGCCAATAGTAAGTGAAAAAAAATCGTGAAATTTCAGTTGTTAAACAATTTATTTAGTTATGTTTTTGAACTTCCACTGCTATGAGTGTGAATCCTGAATCCTTCCTGGTCATGCTGACAAAGTTTTTGTGAATTTATTTGTAGACAGTGGAAATTAAAATGTTGTGTGGTGCCTCTCATGCTCCAAGTCGGTAGCGTTTGACGCGCTATCCCGCTTAACTGAACTGTAGGGGACCTACAATTGAGGGGTTTGGTGCAAGAAGGAGGCAGCTCCACTTTTTGGCTATATTCAGTTGAACATTCTATCACATGCAAGAAAAAGCCCCTTCGTTTGCTGCAAGAAAGAGGCAGCTCCACGCACTATTTTCAGAGAACTCCAAGAGACGGAGCTGCCTGTACTCCGAGTTTGAATGAAAATGTAATAATCACACCGAGGTGTTGTGCTTCGACTACCAACAAACTATGCCTCTCCCGATAGTTCCTTCTGGGGACGCATTTCATAAACACCAGTTGTGGGTCCATAACTTTGCGATTTCGTCTGATAAGACTGGAAAACATCATTTTTATCTCTATGATGAAACCATCTGAAGAAAGACGCCCAATGAGCCAATAAGTTTTATAATTCATTACATCAACCACGTTCTAACAGATGATATCAAAATACTTTCTTTACCTATTTTCCGATAACAGTGTGTCACAAAATAAAAATCATTCGTTAACGCAGTACCTGTTTTACCTTGTGCAAAGTGGCCGCTTTACGAAGATCGTTCATCGATTCCCAGAACCGGGCCACAGCTTTATGTCATGCGACAGAGCGTTCGGTAATATAGAAAAGTGTTTGAGGAAGAGTTTTCCTTCCAGTGGACTATGCTCGCATTATCAGAGGAACCAGCCCCAAATTACATGTCTCTGGAGTGGACCAGAGATTTATTTTCCACTTTGTTGACACATTGAAGAAATGTTTTGTAAAGAACCCTTACGTATCATTATCGAACAAGAAAAGAGGAAAATATTTAATCACTAAGTACAAAATATTCCTCTATGAACGGCCAAACATTGGTAAAGGGATTATTCAATGCAGTGCGACCGTAGGGATGACTGTCTTCGATAATGCGCAAGTTTGCAACCAAGGGCCTGCGAGTCTCATAACAATGGACCACCTTCATAAAGCTTATGATTATCTCCTCCCGCTTAAAGGCCAAAAGTTTAAAGATGTCAAAGATCTGGCTAGAAAGTATGTTGGACAATACGAAATGTGGCTTTACGACAAGTTGACGTCAGATGCTTCAAACGATTCTGAGGTGGCTGAAGGGGAGCTAGAAGACTGAAGAAGAACTGTAGAATCAATGTATTATGCCAATAATGTTTTACTTTCTTTATTAATAAATGTTTTGTAAACTGAAATATGGTTAATTATGAAGAAAATGGTCCTGCAAAGAGTTTTTCATTCACTTTGGAGCGAAACAGAGGCAGCTCCAAAATTCAAAACTCTATTGCACGTACCTGAGTGCATGTATTTGTGTGTATTCTCGTCATCATTATTAGACACCCCATAGCCTAAAACAAGGCTGACAATTTTTTCATTTTGGTGAAAACTGAATTTTTTTAAAATTTGCCACAAACTGGAAATGTGGAGGTGCCTCCTTCTTGCACCAAACCAAACCATGTTCAAGGCCATAATAGTCTTCCAAGTATCCAATAAGTGGGCAGATAAAATTGGTGGCAGCTAACCAACTTCAATTCCTTGTAAAATATGAGGATGACCTAATTAATTTGTACACCACTGTAGTGCTAACAGATTATACTCGTAAAGGCTAAGCTGTCACCGGAGCATACCACCGAAATCCCCTAACTAGTTCGCCTGGACCTGTCAACATGAAGCGTCGCGGATTGCAGTCCGTGGTGGTGTTTTTGCTCTACAACGTACCCCATCTCATTCTGCTCCGTACACAGTTAGACAAGCTCCTTTTTCGGGTTAGCAGTTTTGTCTCACCCCCGTATTCTCCGGACATAGTATCTTTTCGTCTTTCCTCGGATAAGGAAACCATTCACTGGAAGGCATTTCTTGAACGACGGGGGGTTAATATTTGAGGTGCATTGTTTCGAGAATGATACTAATGGGCACTCCTACAGCATCCAGTGTCTCTGCCATGTCAGCCATCGTCCGGAGAAACATATAGCACTGAAGAGTGAGTATGTACTGAAGGGCTAAAACCATCATCAAGTTTCACGGCAGGAGCTTGAGTTTTTGATATGATAATTAAAACTTCGTGACAACCCATCGGAAAACGAAATTTGGAACTGTATGCCACAACCAGAAATAACGCACGTGTCAAGTTGCAAAGATATTTACCTCCCATTCGGCTCGTATCCGCCAGCCTCTCCGGTGACAAAATATTTTTCTTTCTGATCATGTATCAGGAAGCGGAGCCGACTCGACCAATTTTGTCAATACCCTGGAGTCTGACGGTGTGCACCAGGTGTCGTTATTACGTTCCGGTGTGCCGTTACCAGCGATACCGGCTAACGCAACGTGACGTGACGTGACGCAGAGTAATGCTTCCTGACAGGCCAGCGTGCTAACCCCGGGCTTTTCAAACGAAATTAGGGCGGATTAAGTGTACAAGGCTTGTAATCTCATGCCCCATGTTCCCTGGCCACCACGGTACTAACTTCGTTACCACCGTGCCCTCCTTAGCTTCACGCACGAACTTATACCACCACGAAGTTTCAGTGTTGAATAATTTTAATAACTTCTATCGAAATGTAATTAATCTGTTGAATATTTGTGGGATTAACATTACGTTTACTATGGCATACTCAGAATTCAGAGTTCGATAATTCTGTCTTTTAATATACTAATGTTATACTTCTTAGGGATTGGAGGTAGTGCTTGTGTAAATAATCTATATCGTTATTTAGCATACAACACACAAATGTGAGGAAGGTAATCCACAGCTACGTGCTTTGGGAGTCAGGCTCCCCTCATCTGGCTGTCTTCTTTTATCATTTCACATCCACAGTTACATGTTGATAACTACTATACAATTCACATTTTAAGTGCCTGAGAGAGGATTCATCGAAACCTCTTCAGGCTATTTCTCTGCTGTTTCACTCTCTACAGCTTATGGAAAAAACACTTAAACCTCTCTGTACAAACTCTGATTACTATTATTTTATTACGGTGATTATTTCTCGCTATGTGGGTTAGCGACAGTAAAATATTTTCACATTCAGAGAAGAAAGTTGATGATAGAAATTTCGTGAAAATATCTTGCCACATCGGGAAAAGCATTTGTTTTAATGATTGCCACAACAGCTCACTTATCATATCCGTGACGCTCTCTCCTCTGTTTCGCTGTAGTACAAAACGAACTGGCCTTTTTGAACTTTTTCGATCTCCTGTGTCAATCCTATCTGATAAGAATCCGATGCAGTACAGCAGTACTCTATCAGACGACGAACAACAGTTCTGTAGGCAGTTTCTTTACGTGACATGTTACATCTTCTAAATTTTTCGCCAATAAAACGTACTCTTTGGTTTGTCTTCCCTACAAAATTATCTACGTGATCGATCCAACCTAAGTTTTTCGTGATTGTAACTCTTAGGTATTTAGTCGAATCGACAGCCTCTTATATTACGTGATTTGTCATGTAATCGAAATTCGACGTATTTCTTTTTGTTCTCATTTGCATGACCTCACACTGTTTCTTATCGAGAGACAATTTCCGCTATTCGCACCATCGAGATATCGTTTCCAAGTCATTCTCCAGCTGGTTTCGAACTCCTACACGGAAAACTACAGCATAGTCTGCAAACTATCTGCTCGAATTGTCTCCTAATTCGTTTATGTAGATTAGGAAGAGCAGAGGGCCTATAACACTGCGTTGGGAAGCGCCAGATACCACTTCTTTTTTACTCAAAGATTTTCCATCGATTACTACGTACCGAATCCTGTCGCACAACTGGAGCGATGCTCCATAAGCAAGCAATTTGATTAGACATGTCCTCTGAGGGGCCGCGTAGTCTAAGGGCGCTTTGACACGGTTCGCTCGGCTTCTCTCATCGGAGGTTCGAACCCTCCCTTGGGCATGAGTGTGTCCCATAGGAACTTCCCTTAAATTTCCAAATTTTTTCCTGTGAGGGACGGTGTCAAAAGCTTTCTAGAAATTTAGGAATATAGAATTCATCTGAGATCCCCTGTCGATAGCCCGACTCCCTCTGTCTTCTGCTGTTACCATCTCATAAGTAGGCTACGTACACCAACGTCGGTACTCCGGAAGACTGCTTACAATGTGTAGCGGTAGATACAGTTGCTCGCCCATCACTTACAACTGTCCGCTGCATACACGAAAGGTGTGTGTGTATAACAACTGTTGGTGATCCTCCGTTGTTGTTGTTGTGATGTACAGTCCAGAGACTGGTTTGATACAGCTCTCCACGATACCATATCCTGCGCAAGCTTCTTCATCTCGGAAGTACGTACTGCACCCTACATCCTTCTGAATCTGCGTAATTTATTCATCTCTTGGTCTCCCTCTACGATTTTTACCCTCCAGGCTGCCCTCCAGTACTAAGTTGGTGATCCCTTGATGCCTCAGCATATGCTCTACCAACCGATCCCTTCTTCTAGTCAAGTTGTGCCACGAACTCCTCTTCTCCCCAATAGTATTCAACACCTCCTCATTAGTTATGTGGTCTACCCATCTAATCTTAAGCATTCTTCTGTAGCACCACATTTCGAAAGCCTCTATTCTCTTCTTGTCTAAACAATTTATCGTTCATGTTTCACTTCCATACATGGCTACACTCCATACAAATACTTTCAGAAACGACTTCCTGACACTTAAATCTATACTCGATGTTAACAAATTTCTCTTCTTCAGAAACGCTTTCCTTGCCGTTGCCAGTCTACGTTTTATATCCTCTCTACTTCGACTAATCAGTTATTTTGCTCCCCAAACAGCAAAACTCGTTTACTACTCTAAGTGTCTCATTTCCTAATCTAATTCCCTCAGCATCAACCGACTTAATTCGACTACATTCCGTTATCGTCGTTTTGCTTTTGTTGATGTTCATCTTATATCCTGCTTTCACTAAGAGTAGGAAACGTCATAGGGTCAGTACTGCCTCAAGTGTTTCAACATTTCTACAGAATCCAAACTGATCTTCCCCTAGGTCAGCTTCTACCAATTTTTCCATTCGTCTGTAAAGAATTCGTGTTAGTGTTTTGCAGCCGTGACTTATTAAACTGATAGTTCGGTAATTTTCACGTCTGTCAACACCTACCTTCTTTGGGATTGGAATTATTAAATTCTTCTTGAAGTCTGAGGGTATCTCGCCTGTGTCATACATCTTTCTCACCACATGATAGAGTTTTGTCAGGCCTGGCTCTCCCAAGGCTAGCAGTAGTTCTAATGGAATGTTGTCTACTCCCGGGGCCTTGTTTCGACTAAGGTCTTTCAGTGTTCTGTCAAACTTGCCACGCAGTGTCATATTTCCCATAGCTCCGTATGAGCTCTAAATTCTTTTATTTTGCCGTCGCAGTCATTTCGCGATACAAGGAATTAATTCGTTGTCTGGCTCCCGGAGTTTCAACAGCGAGTATGAATTAACTCTTTCGTTGTAAAATGAAGTAAGAGAAGCTGAAACAAGCGATGTCAACGATATAAAGTTAGAGGGTGGAACCTAATAAGGCCATAAAAAACGAAACTAAACACAAATCAAAGAACTAGCAGCCATGGACTTAGTAAACAGTGACCTATTAAAGTATGGGAGTTTGGTATTTTTTCCAGCAATAGTTTTAAAATGGCATATGTAACATGAATCGGAGCTCAACGGACAAAATTTTGGCAACTGTGCAGTGATACTAAAAATAGTTCAAATGACTCTGAGCAATATGGGACTTAACATCTGAGGTCATCAGTTCCCTAGAACGTAGAACTACTTAAACCTAACTAACCTAAGGACATTACACACACCCATGCCCGAGGCAGGATTGGAACCTGCGACCGTTGCGGTCACGCGGTTTCAGACTGAAGCGCCTAGAACCTCTCGGTCACACCGGCCGGCCGTTCAGTGATACTATCTGAGTCTTTAGAAATAAGGAACTCCTAGGTCTCCGGTAGCTCGTTGCAGAATAATTGTATTTTGCTTCATTTCTTAAATTTCATGTATCTTCGTACATGTATTGCACTGGAAATATCTGCTCAAATATCAACAGTATGATCTTTGTGTCTCTTTCCTGAAAATGGTTCGGTATCGTATTTTTTTTTCTGGTAGTATTAGTTGTCCGCTAACTATGACCACAATAACATGGAAAACTTTACGGCCGATACCCACCTGGTGTATGATTTCACTGAATGGAAGAGAAGATCTTCACAAGGCCGTGTTGCCGAGTCCCGTCCAATCTTCCCAAGGGTAGCATTTGGCATCTACCGTGTCTCGCGTAGTGGTAGTAAATTGTATACGCAAACCTTCCTCGCCCGTTAATCTACCCATTTGTGAAAATCGTATCAAAACCCACACAGTAATTCTTGAGTTTAGCCTTCTCAAAGAGACAGAAAAATGCGGCAGGGGACTGCAAATTATATGAGAGGAGTTCAAAAGAAAAAATACGAAACAACAATGTGAGTATAACTGAAGTCTTTATTCAAAAGTAATCTCCAAAGGCCAGAGGACAACTAACCCACTGTTTCACGAGCTGAAGGATTCCCTATACCGAGAATTCCCGTGGCTGTGACAGGACCAGACATCCACAGTGTCATTAATTTCGTTGCCCGAGGTGAAGCGCTTCCCTTTGAGACGTTTTTTTAATGGACGAAACACAAAGGAGTCGCAAGGCGACAGTTCCGGGCTGCAGGTCGGAAGCCCAGGTCGTTTACTCTTGATGGACTTGAGTAGGCTCCGGAGTGTCTCACAGTACACGTCACCGTTGTTGAATCAACCGTGCTCGAGAACTACGATGAGTACCAGACCCCGGACGTCGATAAAGTCGGTGACCATCACCATTCCTATTGAGAGCACAACCTTGTATTTTTCACGGGCTGGAGCTGTGGGAGGAAGGGGGGGGGGGGGGGGGACGAGCTGAAGAAGTTACAGTCGTATCCCTAGATATGTCACTACTTTATTCCAATGCGGCATATGCTGATTTCAATCGGTTTGGTTCTTTCAACGTTTCGTACCTTTTCATTTGAGCCGGCCGCTATGACCGAGCGGTTCCACGTGCTTCAGTCGGGAACCGCGCTGCTGCTACCGTCGCAGGTTCGAATCCTGCCTCGGGCATGGATGTGTGTGATGTCCTTAGGTTAGTTAGGGTTAAGTAGTTCTAAGACTAGGCGACTGATGACCTCAGATGTTAAGTCCCATAGTGCTTAGAACCACTTTTTTTATTTTTTATTTTTTTTTCATTTGATCACTCCTTACAGTATTCACAGATACGACGCTTGGATTCCATTCTGACACGGCTCACTTCCCTATAGTATAAGGCATCGCGTTACTCGTTGTTTTAATCTTTTACTTGCTCAATTTCTTTTTAAACATCAAGCCTCGGTGTTCCCCTTCTAAGGTGTTCATATTCTCGCTGTCGTTTCCTTTGTTGGTATTGGCTCTTTGGCTATTAAATGTCGCCTCCGTAACTACCAATGTAGGATTCCTTCGTAGTAGCTCCATAAAAATAATTTTAAGGAAAGGAGGAAAAAAGGATTTGCTCTTTTCAGCTTCGCTTGCTTACCATTAGAAAATCTAGAAGAGAAAATAACATCAGTTAACAAGGGGGAGATAAAAAATTATTTTTGACAACGAAATATTACAACAAAATTAGATACTTTGACCGCTGGGATGTGATGTTACATACGAATATGGGGAAGCGGGGAGGGTACAGGGAAGGACAGAAGAGCGCAGGATGGGAAAGGGCAGCCAGTCATTGTACAAGATTCCGTAACAATTAAACTAAACGACAGTGTTGTTACTGATAATTCACAAGCTGCAATTAGTTTAAGCTGTCACTTTCTAAACGTAGCATCAAATATATAATTAAATGGTTCAGTTGAAGAAGCAAGAGAACATATTAAAAATGTCATTTCACAAAACTTTAAACAGCTAGAAGTAGCAGCAGTATCCTTGACTGAAAGCAATACAATTACAAAATTCTAAAAAAAAATCTCATGTGTTGTTGATGGAATTTCAAACAGACTTCTGAAAAGTTTTTCCGACGTACTAAGTAATGTCCTTACTGATATATACAGAACATCACTGTCAGAAGGAATTTTTTCAGACAGATTAAAATATGCAAAGTTAAACCACTTCTTACTAAGGGTGACAAGATAGACTTAAACAGTTATCGTCCTATTTCCTTACTGACATGTTTTTCCAAAATATTCGAAAAAGTCATGCACTGAAGAGTAGTCGCACACTTAAGTGAAAACAATGTACTTAGCATATCACTCTATGGACTCCAGAAGTGTTTCTCGACTGAGAATGCTATTTATACATTCACTCGTCAAATAGTACAAGCCTTAAATAATAATATATCGCCATCTGTTATTTTTTGCGACCTTTCCAAGGCATTTAACTGTGTAGATAATGTTACTCTCTTAGAAAAACTCACATTTTTATGGAATTGATAGCTTTTCCCACAGATGGTTTGAATCACGCTTAACAAACATAATGCAAATGGTTGTGCTGAAAGGTAGAAAATGTTAGTGATTGGGGAAAGAAAAAAGTCCCAAAGGGAGTCCCAAAGGGGTAAGTTCTGGGTTCACTACCATTCTTTATATAAGTGAATGACCTTCGACTGCACATTCAACAAGGGAAAATAGTACTTTTTGCAGACGATACCATTGTTATTGCGAATCCCATTAGAGACAAACCAACAGAAGAGTTGGTGAATGATATTTTCTGAAGAACTATTAAGTGGCTCTCTGAAAATGGAGTCTCCTTAAATTTTGAAAAAAAAACACTACATCCAGTTGTATATAACAAATACAGTCATACCAGCAACTGATGTAGCACATGAGCAGAAGTCAGCAAGTAGGACAGAATGTAAAATGTTCCAAATTTTGTGGGTGTACATACTGATGAACACTTGACCTGGAAGAAACATATTACTGAGCTTCTCATAAAATTAAGTACAGCTACTTTTGCTCTTTGTATAATTTCTAATCTTGGAAACAAACGCGTCACCCTGCTGACATATTTTGCCTAATTCCACTCAATAATGTCTTGCGGAACAATTTTCTTAGTAACTCGTCACTTACAAAGAAGTATTGGTCACTCAAAAACGAGCAGTAATAACAACACGTGATGTTCACCCCTGTACGTCATGTAGGTATAGACTGTTAAGTAAGAGCGTGGTCGGCATCACACACAGTTGGTAAAAGATATCGCCTTAGTTCTTCCACAGCTTTGTTCTTTATGCAGTGTCCATAAAGCATTAGTTTACTTTGAATTTCTGAACTGATATACTCAAGAAAAGACAGGAGTGCAGTGCACTGTCAAAATCATCCATCCATGTAACCAATTTATAGAGTGTCTGCCACTTTGGTACAAATGACTTTGATTTACCGTACCCATATATTTAGACGCCGCGGCTTGACTCATTTTCGGACCTTTGGGGTCGCTACAGAGAAATACAGCCTCAAAATGCGACTCGTAAGCTGCACTCATGTGTCTTCTTGCGTATCTCAGCCAAGAATTCAAAGTAAACTAATGTTTTATGGACATTGCATGAAAGATAAAGGTTGCTTCTGTTACGCCGTGAAAGAAATAAGGCGACATCTTTTACCATCTGTGTGTAATACTGACCACGCTCTTACTTAACAGTCTATACGCCTTCAAGGAGCTACGCATTTTAACTGCACCGTGTCAATATATATAGTCGCTATATCAATTCGTCATAAACATTCCATTACAATTTGAGAAGAACAGTGATATCGACACCTACAACACTGGGGGAAAAGTGACCTTTATTACCCATTGTTAAAGTTGTGAGTAGCTCAGAAAGGATTTCAATATGCAACAACAAAATTGTGTGATCATTGCCCAATAACATAAAATGTCTAAAAGTTAGCGAAGCAAGCTTTAAATCTAATTTAAAATCATTTCTCCTGGACAACTCCTTCTATTCCACTGACGGATTTCTACTTAAAAACTGTTAACTAGAAAAGAAGTGTAGTTGCATAAGTAGGACTAAAAATAATGTGGCCATTAACGTTATTAATAATGTATGCATGTCCTGTAAACTGTCTCGTTTCAAATCATTTCCATAAAAATATCGTTCAGGTTATCTATGGAACATGTAACTAACTAACTACGATTGAGATAAAGAGACGAGAATGTCAAAATTCTTACATATATATGTGTGTAACAATACATAGTTGCTTGAAAAACAAACTACAGAAAGGAGCTCGAATTGCATTTTGTAGTACCACAGCTGTTCCTGCTTCTTTACACAGAAGTGAGTTGTTTATAAGGAACAAGGAAGTAGAACTGAGGCACCAGGCGTGATATGTCTCCGAGCAGTGACGTGGTTAGACAGAATTAAGAATAATGAGATTAAGAATGAATGGAATGTCCATCAGTTAGGAAATAGAAACCATGAAAACAGAAATAAGTGGAAAGAAATTAATAGGATGAAAAGGCAAAGATTATCGCTAAAATCATAGACACTAAACCAAATAGAGAAGATGAGAAGAAAGGCCAAGGAAAAGACGGAACAAATTACTAACGCTACAAGTATAGAACAAGAAGACAAGGATAGAATTCCTCATTTAACTGCATCATTAAATCAATCCTTTATCTTCTGGAATGAGACCAGTAAATTTTCAATCTTCCTTTGGAGGATTTTCCTCTTCCCCTTCGACCGCTCTGCGTGTTGGCTAATGACGTTTGGTCTCTGCCTACGGTGTTATTCGTTACCTTGCTACCAATGGGTTGTACCTTTCCAGTTCGTCGTGCAATAGGAATAAAATCAGTAAATTTTAGTATCTTTTCTTTCATTTTGCTGCACTCTGGTTTTGAAAATGTTGACGTCAGGAATAATAAAGGTAGTCCATGTAAGAAGGGAGTGGGGGCAGTTATTATAGGGCGTAGTATGTAAAATGACGGAGCAGTCGGCACTAGGCATTATGTTCAACAGCTGTAAACAGGAACCAATCACAGTCCAACGTTAGAGTATACGAGAAGCTCCCCTGTTACTTAAAGTGGGGACATACATGGAAGTTCTAAATGATTATAGCAAGTACAAACGGCTGCAACTATTTAATGCACAGCAGTATACGGATGAGAATTACAGAGAATGTGAAATGAAATTGAAAAATCTTTCTTCACGTATTTAGCTCAATGAAGAAAAATGGCCTGTAATGTTTTTGTGCACAATCACATTCGCTTTCGGTCAATCGCTCTAATTATTCAGTTACACACAAAGGTTTTCATGGGTTCCACATCCGGGTGTTGCGCATTAACCTTACTGCTTGTTTGGGAGATTGCTTTCTCGATGAAAATGAGATGTTCAGCTTACGTTTCTTCCTCCAGGGCTTTCAGCACTGACGTAGCGTAATTCATACGCTTGACGTAGTCTTCCTGTTCCAGTTGCTTTATACTTCGACTTAAGTACGGTTTCCTTTTCAGCTTCGGTTCAGAACATGCTGGCCGGCCGCTGTGGCCGAGCGATTCTAGGCGCTTCAGTCTGGAACCGCGCGACTGCTACGGTCGCACGTTCGAATCCTGCTTCGAGCATGGATATGTGTGATGTCCTTAGGTTAGTCAAGTTTAAGTAGTTGTAAGTTCTATGGGATTGATGACCTCAGATGTTAAGTCCCATAATGCTCATACCCATTTGAGAATATGCTAAAGCGTTGTTTGTGACATTTTTAGCTCCTTAGTGCGTTCTCACGGCCATTTCCCGAGAACTGCGAACGAAAGACGAATTCTCTCAGTGTTGCCGGCTGGTATTTTTTTCCTTTGCGCAGACATCTTTTTTCTCCAAACTACCGATGCCATCTGCGAATGTTGTTGACATTTAGAAGTGCTTCGACGAAATCTTCTCTGCATTTTGATGACAGACCACCAACTGTTAAATTCTAACACCCAGAATGACAGTTTCAGTTTTCACTCTTGCCTCACAGCGCATGAGCCAACTTGCGATTCACAGAGCTTTGCAACTAACGAAATTTTGAACATTCTTTTACATTCTCTGTAGTTCCTACCGATGTGTCGCCGTCCGTTAAATAGTTACATTTCTTCTGAACTGCCTGTATGTTCGTTGTTTCCAGACTCTTCTTGCTCTCTTGCACGCAAAGTATCAAGTGTTGTATAAAGATACCAGCTGACTTGCATCAAGCGACCGGTGTTCCCGACGGAAGGCGCTAGCCACACGACATTTCATTTCACCATCTGGCAAACTCGGCACTGTACGGGCATTCATTTTGCATATTTTCTATTAGAAACGAAAACAAAAAATGAACTGTGTTTTTAGTGTATTGTCGAAAAAATTTTATTTCCATCTGTTCGTGATAACACTTTTGAAATTATGAAAGTGTAGCACAAATAAATACGAATAATGTACAAATATGTAAGTACAGAATCGAAATTAAAATACATAGTACACTACTGGCCATTAAAATCGATACACCAAGAAGAAATGCATATGATAAACGGGTATTCTTTGGACAAATATATTATACTAGAACTGACATGTGATTACATTTTCAAGCAATTTGGGTGCATATATCCTGAGAAATCAGTACCCAGAACAACCACCTCTGGCCATAATAACGGCCTTGATACGCCTGGGCATTGAGTCAAACAGAGCTTGGCTGGCGTGTACAGGTACAGCTGCCAATGCAGCTTCAACACGATACCACAGTTCATCAAGAGTAGTGACTGGCGTATTGTGACGAGCCCGTTGCTCGGGCTCCACTGACTAGACATTTTCAATTTGTGAGAGATCTGGAGAATGTACTGGCCAGGGCAGCAGTCGGACATTTTCTGTATCCAGAAAGGCCCATACAGGACTTGCAACATGCGGCCGTGCGTTATCCTGCTGAAATGTAGGGTTTCGCAGGGATCGAATGATGGGTAGAGCCACGTTTCGTAACACATTTCAAATGTAATGTCCACTGTTCAAAGTGACGTCAATGCGAACAAGAGGTGACCGAGGCGTGCAACCAATGGCACCCCATGCCATCATGTCGGGTGGTACGCCAGTATGGCGATGACGAATAGACGCTTCAAATGGCTCTGAGCACTATGGGACTTAACTTCTTTGGTCATCAGTCCCCTAGAACTTAGAACTACTTAATCCTAACTAACCTAAGGACAACGCACACATCCATGCCCGAGGCAGGATTCGAACCTGCGACCGTAGCGGTCGCGCGGTTCCAGACTGTAGCGCCTAGAACCGCTCGGCCTCTGCGGCCGGCAATACACGCTTCCAATGTGCGTTCACCCCGATGTCGCCAAACACGGATGCACCCATCATGATGCTGTAATAAGGACCTGGATTCATCCGAAAAAATGACGTTTTGCCATTCGTGCACCCAGGTTCCTCGTTGAGTACACCATCGCAGGCGCTCCTGTCTGTGACGCAGCGTCAAGGGTAACCGCAGCCATGGTCTCCGAGCTGAGAGGCATTGCTGCTGGAAACGTCGTGTAACTGTTCGTGCAGATGGTTGTTGTCTTGCAAACGTCCCCATCTGTTGACTCAGGGATCGAGACGTGGCTGCACGATCCGTTAGAGCTATGCGGATAAGATGCCTGTCATCTCGACTGCTAGTGATACGAGGCCGTTGGGATCCAGCACGGCGTTCCGTACTACCTTCCTGAACCCACCGATTCCATACTGTTAACAGTCATTTGATCTCGACCAACGCGAGCAACAATGTCGCGATACGATAAACCGCAATCGCGATAGGCTACAATCCGACCTTTATCAAAGTCGGAAACGTGATGGTACGCATTTCTCCTCCTTACACGAGGCATCACAACAACGTTTCACCAGGAAACGCCGACCAACTGCTGTTTGTGCATGCGAAGTCGGTTGGAAACTTTCTTCATGTCAGAACATTGTAGGTGTCACTACCGGCGCCAACTTCGTGTGAATGCTTAGCTAAAGCTAAAGCTAATGATTTGCATATCACAGCATCTTATTCCTGTCGGTTAAGTGTCACGTCTGTAGCACGTCATTTTCGTGGTTAGCAATTTTAAATGCCTGTAGTGTATTTCTGTACTCTGGGCGCAGCTGCTTCTCGTGTCTACAATGTGATTTTGTAAATATATCTACGGCAGCGCCTCTTCACAGCCCTATAGACGGCTGTTGTTTTTGTCTCCAGCTGTTTTAGCTTCACAGTTGAAAGCTGTTAAAAGTCCTGCCAGGTGTTAGGGATTCCCTTAAGCTGACGGTGCTGTAGGAGTGTCTTAGCAGTAAAGAATAAATGTATTAAAACTTCGTGCATGATGCGGCATTTTTCACGCATCTCAGTGCTTATGACGTGATGTCTCCCGAATTATGTGTCGCACAAAGATGTATTTGTGTAGGTACATTCAGCGGCATATGTAGATACTGCCTGTAAAATGTGTTGCGAATAGAGTCAGTAGCAAAGAAGTAATACATTTAAACATCACGTATAATGCGGCAGTTTTTCACGCATCTCATTGTTCCTGACGTCATATCTCCCGACCTATGTTACGAACAGTGTTATACTTTTGTATTTACATTCAGTGTTGGTAGGTCCGCTGTTGTTTTCTATCTATATAAATAATCTTTTGGATAGGGCGGATAGCAATGTGCGGCTGTTTGCTGATGATGCTGTGGTGTACGGGAAGGTGTCGTCGTCGAGTGACTGTAGGAGGATACAAGATGACTTAGACAGGATTTGTGATTGGTGTAAAGAATGGCAGCTAACTCTAAATATAGATAAATATAAATTAATGCAGATGAATAGGATAAAGAATCCCGTAATGTCTGAATCTCCATTAGTAGTGTAGTCCTTGACACAGTCACGTCGATTAAATATTTGGGCGTAACATTGCAGAGCGATATAAAGTGGGACAGGCATGTAATGGCAATTGTGGGGAAGGCGGATAGTCGTCTTCGGTTCATTGGTAGAATTTTGGGAAGATGTGGTTCATGTGTAAAGGAGACCGCTTGTAAAACACTAATACGATCTATTCTTGAGTACTGCTTGAGCGTTTGGGATCCCTATCAGGTCGGATTGAGGGAGGACATGGAAGCAATTCAGAGGTGGGCTGCTAGATTTGTTACTGGTAGGTTTGATCATCACGCGAGTGTTACGGAAATGCTTCAGGAACTCGGGTGGGAGTCTCTAGAGGAAAGGAGGCGTTCTTTTCGTGAATCGCTACTGAGGAAATTTAGAGAACCAGCATTTTAGGCTGACTGCAGTACAATTTTACTGCCGCCAACTTATATTTCGCCGAAAGACCACAAAGATAAGAGAGATAAGGGCTCGTACAGAGGCATATAGGCAATCATTTCTCGACCGGCCGCGGTGGTCTCGCGGTTCTAGGCGCGCAGTCCGGAACCGTGCGACTGCTACGGTCGCAGGTTCGAATCCTGCCTCGGGTATGGCTGTGTGTGATGTCCTTAGGTTAGTTAGGTTTAAGTAGTTCTAAGTTCTAGGGGACTGATGACCACAGCAGTTGAGTCCCATAGTGCTCAGAGCCATTTGAACCATTTTTGAGCAATCATTTCTCCCTCGTTCTGTTTGGGAGTGGAACAGGGAGAGAAGATGCTAGTTGTGGTTCGAGGTACCCTCCGCCACGCACCGTATGGTGGATTGCGGAGTATGTATGTAGATGTAGATGGAGAATGGTATATGTGTGTACCACCTGTAAAATATGTTGGAAGGCAGTCAGTAGTACAGAAGTAATAAGAAAGTAATGCCTCATGAACAGAAAGTGAATAGCAGGAAAGTAGTAAATTATGAATATTTTTCCTTTCGTCATTTTGTATGGGTTGTCAGCAAGAAGGTTTGGAATTACTTGCAAAGGTTGTTGCAAGTCGCTCAGTGCTCTCATTCTCAAATACTGGACGAAAAGGCAATTCACGCGTCGTGGAGTACGATTCTTTTCTACCCCCACCCTCACCCCTTTGATGGGTAAGTGGTTCTTACCCCACTGCAGTTGTTGCCTAACAGTAAGGGTTATGTGTACCAATATCGGCTGAAATTGGTTCAGTGGTTTAGGAGGAGATGTGGAAAATACATACTCCCACACACACGCGCGCATACAGACACACACATTACATACATACATACTTACAATACGTACGGATTCCACAGGTGGGCACTAAGTATAGTTTACGTCGCCAGTCACCACACGTTACCGCCGCGTCTAGTGTCTATAGCTTTAGGCTTGACATGTTTCTACAAACAGCCTTCAGGCAAATAACTACAGGCCCGAAGGATAATCCAATTCGACGAACGTTAGTTTCATCCGCCACGATACACGGCAGGAGCCAACCCCCTCGCGGCGTTTATGCCGCAAGCGACCACACATATCGCGTTCACCCCGCCACCTCAGGGCTCGTATTTTTAGGTTCCCAGCGCCCTGCAGCGGATCGCGGCCGCAGAACAAATAATCGTCAGATAATGGGCGAGTGTCCCGCAAACCGGGCCTTGGAAGTGTTTCCCAACGACGTGAGAGGTCTGGCTCTGAGAAACCACTTAGCCGCACCGCCTTTTATACCTCCTGATGTTGCCAAACACCCTCTCTTTCTCTCTCTCTCTCCGCCTCTTTCTCTCTCGAACACACACACACGCATACACACACACACACACACACACACACACACACACACACAAACGAGCGAAGCTGTGAGAAAACTAGAAAGGAGCACGACAGCAGCAAAGCAGAGCATTTTCCAAACAGACAGATATAAGAGCCAGAAATCTCCTTTTCTCGCCGCCTAAGTGTGCGCGCTCTACGCCAACGTCAATAATCTCCCGCCCCAGGATGTTGCCCAGACTGCCTCGTTCCTCCCTAAAGCATCTGCGGTCCTCTCTTGCTACTGAATGGGAGGAATACAATTTGATCCTCGCGTGTTGGGAACCTGCTACGTCTCCGTTGCATCAGCCAATTTAGTGCGGTAGTGGGTGTGTGTATGTGTGTGTGTGTTGAACACCAGCAAATATCCGTCTGATATCCAATTTCCTCCATATAGCGATATTTCAACGGACTTGTTCCGCAAGCGTTCATGCTGGAGATATTGGAAGAAAGTTACTCCTCCATCTCTTTCACTTTCTCTAGCTCTTTTCTCTGTCTCTTTCTAGTCTGCAAACACTATTCGCCGGAGAGAAACTGCACATAGTCTTCTCCAAACTCTCTTGGTGAACCTCTTGAATGCGACAGATAAAAGAATAAAGCAATTTGTTACACATTACAGAGCTCTTGATAACTACAGCTCACTTTATCAGAATACCGAACATTGTCCTCAAAAATGACACTGTCATTATCGAAAAGCTGCAGACTCCCTGAAGGATAAAACTGAGTACACGAAGACAAGTAGAGAAACTTCATTCAGCGAACTTAAGGGAAATCTGAAATACGAGGCCTGTTCAGAAAGTAAGCTCCGATTGATTGCCAAATTGAAACCACAGTGAACATCAGAAATGTTTTACTTGTAACAATTAGCTACACCTTTCAGCTACTTCTCTACGTAGTCGCCGTTCTGACTTAGACTTTTGTCATAGCGTTGTACCAACTTTTCAATAGCCTCATCATAGAAGGCAGCCGCCAGTGCTTTCCGCCAATTCTCCACGCTGGCCTACACCTCGTTGTCTGTGTCAAAATGTTGTCTTCAAAGACAGCGGTTCATGTGACCAGAGATGAAACTCAGGGGGAGACAATTGCGGACTGTATTGTGGGTAATCTCACATTTCCATTTGAAAACGATGCAGGAGCATCTTCATTGCCCCTGCAGAATGCGGCTGAGAATTGTCTTGAAGAAGAAACAGCATGACAGTTATGTAATGTTAGCTGCATAGCTTCAGGCGAAATTTCTCACCAGGCCCTCGTACTTGGCGGCAGACACTATTTTCTAGACATCTTTACGCACTCACTGCGAGCTCAGAAATGAGAAGAGCGACGTGATGCTAACTGGGGTTATACTAGAGACACTACCCAACACATCTGTGCAAAGCTTTATCGGATTTTCATAGTCGTTTCCATTTCGCGACCGATCGGAGCTTACTTTCTGAACGCCCCTCGTACGTGTACAAATGCTATCATTCTTATTTGATACTGCGGCGGCCATCATTCGAGATCCAAAGCCACAATACTAGTTTAAATTTGAAAACTGTCATCTTACTGACTTGAGCTGCTGGTAAAATACTTTATTTATACAGTAAGTTTCAGTCATGTGAAAATCATCAGCTTCATAAAAGTACTCGTAGCACAACGTTAGACGAAATATAAAATCGTTATAGTCAGGTGTTGAAAAGCGTGAACAGTACACTGTCATCACATCGTAACATTAAGTACGTCGTCAATCTACTGATATTACGAGGTGATAACAGTGTATTGTTCATGGTTTTTCTACCTGACGATAACGATTTTATCATTCGTCTAACACGATGATTTGAATACTTTTATGAACCTGATAATGGTCAGATAACTGTATAATTAATTTTGGCAGCACCTCAAGATGGTAATAAGACTTTTTAAAATTTATAAGAGCTGTGAGGCACGAGCTCCTGAAAATGCAAGTTTAAATAATTCAAAAAATTCTCCGCAACAGGAAGGGAAATGTTACTGCGTAAAGTCAAGCGTCGGTTACGCCAGTCTGAAACGTCAGAGCAGAGATGGCTGCGAGAAGACGTCAGCCAATCGCACTCTGACCGACCCCTCTCCAGGATGACAACGCGACAGCAGCGGCCCCTATGTGGAGAGGACATAAGCGCCGCGCCCGACTGGCGACGCCCTAGTTATATCGTGTGACTAGGGCTTCCCGTCGGGTAGACCGTTCGCCGGATGCAAGTCTTTCGATTTGACGCCACTTCGGCAACTTGTGCGTCGATGGGGATGAAATGATGATGATTAGGACAACACAACACCCAGTCCCTGAGCGGAGAAAATCTCCGACCAGCCGGGAATCGAACCCGGGCCCTTAGGATTGACATTCTCTCGCACTCTACCGGGGACGGACGACGCCCCACTTGAACAGTAGCTTCAAGACTAGCGGCTTGGATCGAAGAGTCTACGCTCGTTACTTCGTCTGTACACTCTAGGTATCACAGACTTGGAACTGTTTGTACTGAAGAAGATCTGTTATTTCGTATGTAGCCCTTTGCTTGCGACACATATGTGTAGTTAACAAAGTTAACTGTTGTAATATTTTCCTATTGTTTTAAAACTCATTAATACGATTTGTTTATATTGTTTGTCTAACGAACCGAGTACGTAGGGTTCCTTAGCTCCACATATTTGACGTCGAACAATATGGGGAAAAAATACAAATATGCAGCAAAAGAAAACATAAATGGTCTACAGCGGATGGTGAAACATGGAAAACATATTTCAACAGTAGAACACTGTTGCTCAGGTTAAATCCAAAAATAAATGACAGTAATGAGTTCAAAATGATCACCGTCACTGTTCACAACAAATATGGTCCATCGATTGACTCATTCCGTTCAATATGCTTGTCGTAATTCGGACATCTTTACACGCTGCATATAATCTTGTTATTTAAGTCGTCTGGCTCCATTATTGATCCACAAATCGGAGAGCTCTATTTCACATGGAAAGAAGTCCATTCAACTTTACGTTAAGTGATCGAGTGGGCGAAGTCGTTGATTAACCGTATTGTTAATGTTGTATGGTACCTTTGGGCGACGTTTCCTATATTAAACACACACACTGCTTGCAGTGCCTTAAAATGTTCCACTATATTTTTGAAATGTCATGTCTGACACATTTTCAGTTTTTATTAAGTAATGAATTTTAATACGCGACAGACCTAGAACAAACTTAATGAGTTTACGGCAGGACCGCGAGGCAGTTTCCCACATTCAGACAAAATGCTTCACAGTTGACGTACAAGACTGCCGCAACTACTTTCCGTGTCATTACATGACAACAGAGTTCCTGTTTGGAATGTTGGAATGCAGGCAGCTGAGTTAGCGATATTAAAAACAAAGCTGTGTGTTCATGCAGCGCTTGACTTCTTGACAAGCAACAACAAATGTAAAACGTGAGAGCACGTTGAGGGTTGTCAATTCTAAAACCAACAACATATGAACTTCTTGGTAATGAAATAAACATAGTAAGGTTAAAGTGTAAATTTCACACTTACCGCAACAATATGTTGCGACCTTTTTTCAGAGAACTAACACTAACGAAAATGCTTACAGTTATTTAATGCAGGACGATGCAAGAGTCTCTTCATGAAACTGACGTGGATTTTCAGAATTCCAACGTCGAATGTTCTGTGAATCCATGTACACCGATAAAGACAGCCATGTTTCATCACGAAAAAAATTTAGAACAAGATTAACCTCTCCACTATACACAGTCAGCAGCCAGCTTCAATACTGACGGGCAACATTTTCACCGTTGATTAGTCGATACACTAACGGGAGACATATAGTGCATACAAGGAAGGACAACGCGAATGGTGGAAGCTTGTTCTGCTGGCGACAGAGTGTAACAGAAATGTTAAAATAACTGGCCTACATTTGAAAGAAGCGAGAAAAGTCTTTCAAGATCAACAATTAATTTCTCCAGTCCGTTGTGTGCAATGGTGACCAAAACTTAAGAATGAAAGTAATTTTGCATTATGTTTCACTGTCAAGTAACACTGCTTAATGAAACTTGAACCATACATGGAAGAACTACTACAGACACTACAGAAGGCAACTGAAAAAAACAAATTAGAAGAACACAAATGACACTTTTATTCAAAGATACGCTATTTATGGTTGCCCATTGGACCTTAGAATTCTCGGGTCGTGGTTCTTAAAAAGATGTGTGGTCCCCATGGACGGTACTGAATACTCTACAACGTGCTCCCGTAGCGGTCAAAGGGTTGGTAAGGAATTCTCGTGGTACGGCGTGCCATTCTCCCACCGGAACGCTTGCCTCCTTATGGATGATCGTTGGTGTGTGTGCACGTGCTGCAATACTTCTTTCCAACGCATTTAGGTTGGAGAAACAGGCTGAACAATCTACACTCCTGGAAATTGAAATAAGAACACCGTGAATTCATTGTCCCAGGAAGGGGAAACTTTATTGACACATTCCTGGGGTCAGATACATCACATGATCACAATGACAGAACCACAGGCACATAGACACAGGCAACAGAGCATGCACAATGTCAGCACTAGTACAGTGTAAATCCACCTTTCGCAGCAATGCAGGCTGCTATTCTCCCATGGAGACGATCGTAGAGATGCTGGATGTAGTCCTGTGGAACGGCTTGCCATGCCATTTCCACCTGGCGCCTCAGTTGGACCAGCGTTCGTGCTGGACGTGCAGACCGCGTGAGACGACGCTTCATCCAGTCCCAAACATGCTCAATGGGGGACAGATCCGGAGATCTTGCTGGCCAGGGTAGTTGACTTACACCTTCCAGAGCACGTTGGGTGGCACGGGATACATGCGGACGTGCATTGTCCTGTTGGAACAGCAAGTTCCCTTGCCGGTCTAGGAATGGTAGAACGATGGGTTCGATGACGGTTTGGATGTACCGTGCACTATTCAGTGTCCCCTCGACGATCACCAGTGGTGTACGGCCAGTGTAGGAGATCGCTCCCCACACCATGATGCCGGGTGTTGGCCCTGTGTGCCTCGGTCGTATGCAGTCCTGATTGTGGCGCTCACCTGCACGGCGCCAAACACGCATACGACCATCATTGGCACCAAGGCAGAAGCGACTCTCATCGCTGAAGACGACACGTCTCCATTCGTCCCTCCATTCACGCCTGTCGCGACACCACTGGGGGCGGGCTGCACGATGTTGGGGCGTGAGCGGAAGACGGCCTAACGGTGTGCGGGACCGTAGCCCAGCTTCATGGAGACGGTTGCGAATGGTCCTCGCCGATACCCCAGGAGCAACAGTGTCCCTAATTTGCTGGGAAGTGGCGGTGCGGTCCCCTACGGCACTGCGTAGGATCCTACGGTCTTGGCGTGCATCCGTGCGTCGCTGCGGTCCGGTCCCAGGTCGACGGGCACGTGCACCTTCCGCCGACCACTGGCGACAACATCGATGTACTGTGGAGACCTCACGCCCCACGTGTTGAGCAATTCGGCGGTACGTCCACCCGGCCTCCCGCATGCCCACTATACGCCCTCGCTCAAAGTCCGTCAACTGCACATACGGTTCACGTCCACGCTGTCGCAGCATGCTACCAGTGTTAAAGACTGCGATGGAGCTCCGTATGCCACGGCAAACTGGCTGACACTGACGGCGGCGGTGCACAAATGCTGCGCAGCTAGCGCCATTCGACGGCCAACACCGCGGTTCCTGGTGTGTCCGCTGTGCCGTGCGTGTGATCATTGCTTGTACAGCCCTCTCGCAGTGTCCGGAGCAAGTATGGTGGGTCTGACACACCGGTGTCAATGTGTTCTTTTTTCCATTTCCAGGAGTGTATTAACCGAGTATCCTCTCGTTCCAAGAAGTCCTCCACCTGAGCTGTTTGATGCGGTCACGCGTTGCCATCCATGAAAATGACGTCAGCGGCGTTGCAGCCCTGACAAGACGCACGTGGGGAATGCGCAGCCCCGGAAATCGCTGATGCGCAGTGATTTGCCATATTCAAACTCCCTCTGCCGAAAATCGCAGAGCGGCTCTCCCGCACGTGCGAACAGTACGGCCAGCACTGTTGACACGAGGAAGGTTATTTGAATAACATGAAAATAGCGTTAGTTGAGTGGAAAATGTCAATAAAGGAGAGTTACATGCGACTTTTGGCTGCTCTGCAATTTTAATCCCTAATGGTCGGTGTTCCCCTGGAAGTGATGCCTGCACTTGCTAGTTATGCCCTTACATGCTGCACCAGACGTCTTTGCACGAGGGTGCTGGACAGGTCGTAATCTGCATCTCGGTAAGAGATGTAGTAAGGTGTGCCAGAAAAAGATCCCTCTGCCGAAAATCGCAGGGCGGCTCTCCAGCGCGTGCGCTGTACGCTGCATTTGTCAAACGAAATGTAAAGCATCAGTCATTGCGCAGTGACTATACGGCAGAGGGTCACTTTCCCATCCTGGAATCTGGACATAGGTTTTTTATTCATTACAGAATTGTTGTGAATTTGTAGAAAACAGCGTCTGCGACACTAATAAACTGCGGATATAGCGTTGCGGAACGCGACGGGGAATGCAAGTACTTTAGCACTCACGAGCAAGGTTGAACCACCTGAAGATGTCCGACAGTTGCTCCGAGGAAATATTGTCGAATTTGCGCAACGTGATCCGGCGGCAAACCGGTGAAGACTGTTTTAATTTTTTCTGTGCATCTTCGTATTTTCACTGCCCAATGACTGATGCACTACATTTCGTATGTGCAATCGCATAAAAACTTCGAGAATTTTAACGTACCTGTTTTATTTTTTTTATATTGTAAGCTTATTTCCTTTTTCTGTAATGCATTGTATTATGACAGTGAGGTTATCAGACGACAAGCTATATCGCCTACTGAATAGGATGCTTTTGCTTTGCTCTGTGAAATGACCGTACCAGAACTCGCTATTACACCACACGAAAATCGTGGCAGCCTCGAATCAAAGACGTCAGAGCATAATTTACCTATAGCCTCTGCTGGTTACGTCTCTATCAATTCCGTACTTCGCAGCGTCACTCGGTCGACATACAATAGGCTCTGTGTGTACTCCGCGATCTGTTGTTAAGACTCTCCGTTTCCGTATGTCTGAACTCAAATATTTGGTCTTTCTCGGTTTCTCTCAAACAGTTTACAGTATATCGTCATCTAACGGAGTGTTACATAACTAAGTCACTACTTTTATGTTAAGACTCCTTTTTTCTGCTAGATTCAAGTGTCTCCATGAAATTTATTTTTAAAGACAACAGCTGATTCATAGTAAATTTATAGCTCTGAAAGCATTACTGTATGTCAGCAAAGAAAGAATGGATCTTATAGTTAAGGTTCTGTCGAAGATGAGATTATTACAGACTGCAAATCTTGGGGTTGTTGTCTTTCTCCAACTGTTGCTTCCTTCGTGTCTTGCAGATAAGAAATGTCATATGTTCACAGAATTGCTCCTGTGAACTTGACAGCGGCAGCACTGGACTTCTTGTCTAGTTGCAAGAGTTTATGTCGAAAATTCTTGTTAAAATGGAACAGGTGAGACAATTACAGACAAGAAACAGTTAGGAGTAGCTTAAATTGTTTTTGCTGTATTCTTCAATATGTATGGGAGCTAAGGCAGAGTTTCCTGTTTTGTGAGACACTAATCCACAATATCAGATTATTACTGGAAATTGCCCTGACACACACGGGATATTGTTAGAACAGAACAGTATTAAAAACATCGAATCTAATCTCTCCCTCCGAACAGGCCTTGGAAGGCCCAACGGTACCGACGGGCCGCCGTGTCATCCTCAGCCCACAGGTGTCACTGGATGCGGATTTTGAGGGGCATGTGGTCAGCACACCGCTCTCCCGGCCGTATGTCAGTTTACGAGACCGGAGCCTCTACTTCTCAATCAAGTAGCTCCTCAGTTTGCCTCACAAGGGCTGAGTGCACCCCGTTTGCCAACAGCGCTCGGCAGACCGGATGGTCACCCATCCAAGTGCTAGCCCAGCCTGACACCGCTTAACTTCGGCGATCTGACAGGAACCAGTGTTACCACGGCGGCAAGGCCGTTGGCAAAAGCATCGAAATGTTCGTTTATTCCAGACCATAGCACGCCATAAACGGAACGACAAGCTGGCAGCTATCTAATTAACTACTATGCTCGCGTAAGAAACAAAGGAAATCGTTCGAATTTCCGACAAACTCGGGAGAGAGACAGAGAGTTAATAACTAGGCATAAAAGTTGTAGGGGGTCGTTGGAAATAGCGGCTTACACCGTAGTGCCAGCAGTCTATGCCAGAGTAAAAGGTAGCTTTCTCGGACCTCTTCTTGTCTCCCAGGAATTGCCAACACGGTGCAATTTTAAGCCACATCTTGTATACTCTGTGCACTGATGAATGTAGATCGCACAATTACTCCCTACATTAAAATACTGCTGTACGCAGACGATGTATGTGTTCATTCACCCACCAGCTTATCATCAGGCTAAAATGGATTTTACACGTATTTCTGAAAACATACACTGCTGGTGACTCACGGCTCTACGTAATACAGGGTGATTCAAAAAGAATACCACAACTTTAGGAATTTAAAACTCTGCAACGACAAAAGGCAGAGCTAAGCACTATCTGTCGGCGAATTAAGGGAGCTATAAAGTTTCATTTAGTTGTACATTTGTTCGCTTGAGGCGCTGTTGACTAGGCGTCAGCTTCAGTTGATGCTAAGATGGCGACCGCTCAACAGAACGCTTTTTGTGTTATTGAGTACGGCAGAAGTGAATCGACGACAGTTGTTCAGCGTGCATTTCGAACGAAGTATGGTGTTAAACCTCCTGATAGGTGGTGTATTAAACGTTGGTATAAACAGTTTACAGAGGATGGGTGTTTGTGCAAAGGGAAAAGTTCTGGACGGCCGAGAACGAGTGATGAAAATGTAGCACGCATCCAGCAAGCATTTGTTCGCAGCCCAGGAAAATCGACTCGCAGAGCTAGCAGAGAGCTGAAAATTCCACAATCAACTGTATGGAGAGTCCTACGAAAAAGGTTAGTTATGAAACCTTATCGTCTGAAATTGGTTCAAGCACTGTCTGCAGCTGATAAGATTAAAAGAATCGATTTCTGTGATTTTATCCTTGCTCAAATGGAAACAGATGAATCTTTCGTTTCAAAGATTGTGTTTAGTGATGAAGCAACTTTCCACACTAACGGGAAAGTCAACCGTCACAATGTCTGTATATGGGGCACTGAGAATCCGCGGAAAACAACTCAGTATGAACGTGACTCGCCTAAGGTGAACGTTTTCTGCGCCATTTCAGCCAATAAAGTTTTTGGTCCCTTTTTCTTCGAAGGTGCTACTGTAACTGGACTACAGTACCTGGAGATGTTAGAGAATTGGCTGTTCCCTCAGCTCGAACAAGAAGCACAACAATTCATATTTCAGCAGGATGGAGCGCCACCGCATTGGCACTTATCTGTCCGTAACTACCTGAACGTCAGCTACCCGAGGCGATGGATCGGCCGCCAGGCAGCCCGTGACAGAGCACTTCATCACTGGCCTCCAAGAAGCCCTGATCTTACCCCCTGCGATTTTTTCTTATGGGGGTATGTTAAGGATATGGTGTTTCGGCCACCTCTCCCAGCCACTATTGATGATTTGAAACGAGAAACAACAGCAGCTATCCAAACTGTTACGCCTGATATGCTACAGAGAGTGTGGAACGAGTTGGAGTATCGGGTTGATATTGTTCGAGTGTCTGGAGGGGGCCATATTGAACATCTCTGAACTTGTTTTTGAGTGAAAAAAAAACCTTTTTAAATACTCTTTGTAATGATGTATAACAGAAGGTTATATTATGTTTCTTTCATTAAATACACATTTTTAAAGTTGTGGTATTCTTTTTGAATCACCCTGTACTTTCGATATTAATCAGCTGACAGAGAATTCCTTTACTTCAACTGTGTCAGGTATACACTGAGATGACAAAAGGGTACCCCCTAATATGGTGTCAGGCCTCCTTCTTCATGCAACGTACTGCAGCACCTTGACGTGGAATGGCCTCAACAAGTCGTTGAACGTCACCAGCAGGCATACTGAGACATACTGACTTTAAAGCCGTCCTAACTGCGGAAGCGTTGCCGTCTCAGGATTTTGTGCATGAACTGACCTCTCGATTATGTCCCATAAAATTTCGATGGAATTCATGTTAGGTGACCTGGGTGGACAAATCATTCGCTCGAAATTTCAGAATGTTCTTCAAACCAATCGCAAGCGATTGTGGACATGTGACATGACGCATTGTCGTCCATAAAAATTCCATCTTTGTTTCAGAACATGAAGTCCATGAATGGCTGAAAATGATCTCCAACTACCCAAACATAGCCGAGGACGCCGTCCATTCCCTGTAAACGCGACCCACACCATTATGGAGCCACCAACAGTTTGCACAGTGTCTCGTTCGCAACTTGCGTCCATGGCTTCGTGACATCTGCTCCATACTCGCACCATCAGCTCTTACCAACTGAATCGAGGACTCATATGACCATGTCACTGTTTTACGAAAAATGGTTCAAATGGTTCTGAGCACTATGGGACTCAACATCTTAGGTCATAAGTCCCCTAGAACTTAGAACTACTTAAACCTAACTAACCTAAGGACATCACACACACCCATGCCCGAGGCAGGATTCGAACCTGCGACCGTAGCAGTCCCGCGGTTCCGGACTGCAGCGCCAGAACCACTAGACCACCGCGGCCGGCCACTGTTTTACGGTCCATGATCCAACCGATATGGTCACGAGTCCAGGAGAGGCGCTGCAGGCGAAGTCGTGATGTCGGCGAAGGCCCTCGCGTCAGTTCTCTGCTGCCATAGACCATTAACGCCAAATTTCGCGGCACTGACCTAACGGATACGTTCGTAGGACATTTCGTAGTACGTCCCACATTGATTTCTGTCGTTAGTTCGTGCAGTTTTGCTTGTCTGTCAGCACTGACAATCTTACGCCAAAGCCGCTGTTTTCGGTCGTTAAGTGAAGGCCGTCGGCCACAGTGTTGTCCGTGCTGAGAGGTGATGCCTGAAATGTGGTATTCTCGGCACATTTGTGATACTGTGGGTCTCGGAGTATTAAATTCCTTAACATTTTCCGAACTGGAATGTTCCATGTGTCTATCTCCAACTATCATTCCACGTTCATTGTCTGTTAATTGACGTCGTGCGACCACGATCACGTCGGAAACCTTTTCACGTGGATCACCTGCTTACAAATGACTGCTCCGCCAGTGCACTGGCCTATTGTACCTTGTGTACGCGACATTACCGCCATTTGTATAAGTGCATATCACTATCCTATGACTTTCATTACCTCATTGTAGCTCTGCTACTAGTACTGACATTGAAAACTTGCGACAGATCGTGACTGGAACCATGGATCGTTGACTTATCCGTCCACGCTCCACGGACTTGGTACAGCTGTGGAACACCAACAGTGTCTGTTCTTTCGGCCATACGTGTAAGTACTTTATTACAAGTCTAGGCAAGCTCACAACGAATAAAGCACTGCTCTCGATTGCTTCTTGCCACATTCTCCCTGCTGCAAGCATTAGGTGACGAATTTAGTGGACTACGATAGAAGAATGGAAGTTATGGGTTGTCTGGGGAGCACTCACGGATAGCCGAAGTGGATAAGGTGACCGTTTCCTATAAGCGGGAAATCCGGATTCGAGTCCCGAATCGGCACAAGTTTCATATGTCACTGTCTATACCTAATACAGCGGATGTAAAACAATTCGCAGTCGGCGAATTAATTTCTAAACCAAATGTCATTACTCACTACCATAGCTCACATCAAGGAATGGCTGTCTATTTATGGGCTGAGGATTTCGATTGAGAAACTGATGGTCGTCCTTTCTTACAAATCGAACACTGCTCGTTCTGACGATCACACCGCATGTTGGAAATACGCTTTGAACCTCAAATGCGATGCCCGTTTCCTAGCAATAATGTTTGACTCCCAGTTGAGCTAGACCCCTCACAGTCGATCTACTGTTACTAAGTGAGAAAAAGGTTTAAATGTAACTCGCTCACTCACCCATGTATGGTGCATCAGAGTATTTTACTCATCATATATCGAGGAATTATTCGATCTTATATAGATTATGGCTGTCAGCTACACTACTGGCCATTAAAATTGCTACACCAAGAAGAAATGCAGATGATAAACGGGTATTCATTGGACAAATATATTATACTAGAACTGACATGTGATTACATTTTCATGCAATTTGGGTGCATAGATCCTGAGAAATCAATACCCAGAACAACCACTCTGGCCGTAATAACGGCGTTGATACGCCTGGGCATTGAGTCAAACAGAGCTTGGTTGGCGAGGTACAGCTGCCCATGCAGATGCAACACGATACCACAGTTCATCAAGAGTAGTAACTGGCGTATTGTGACGAGCCACTTGCTCGGCCACCATTGACTAGACTTTTTCAATTTGTGAGAGATCTGGAGAATGTGCTGGCCAGGGCAGCAGTCGAACATTTTCTGTATCCAGAAAGGCCCGCACCGGACTTGCAACATGCAATCGTGCATTATCTTGGTGAAATGTAGGGTTTCGCAGGGATCGAATGAAGAGTAGAGCCACAGGTCGAAGCACATCTGAAATGTAATGTCCACTGTTCAAAGTGCCGTCAATGCGAACATCTGGTGTTACAAGTTTGAATCCCTACAAAGCTATGATTTACGAGGTGTCGGTATTCCTCTTACCTGCTCTGCACAGTGCAGGATACTTCCAAAATATGCTCAGGCTCACTCTGTTGCCTTTTCTACACCACCACGCAATTGTCCTTCTGCAGCTGGATTATTACCATGCACACATTTGTCGCTTCTCGCATTACTCAACACACTCTCTAACATGGCCATAATAAAAATTCTGGTTGTCAGCACAGTCAGTCATCCTCTGATTACGCGCGCGCGCGCGCGCGCGTGTGTGTGTGTGTGTGTGTGTGTGTGTGTGTGTGTGTGTGTGTGAGAGAGAGAGAGAGACACTTTTTGTAAGACTGTCATTCGATTTCACCTGTGCAGCTGACAACATCTCTCAACCAACAGAAACAGTAAGTTAATGGTATGTGCCTTTGAATATGAGTTGTTGTAGAGAATAAAAACTGTAGAGGAAGAATGAGATTGGACTACATCCAGCAAATAATTGAGAATGTAGGTTGCAAGTGCTATTCTGAGATGAAGAGTCTGATGCAGGAGAAGCATTCGTGGTGGGAAACATCAAACCGGTGAGAATACTGATGCTGCAAACCAAAAAATTGAAATTACGATCGCCTGTTGCACGATTTTAGCAATTCATAATAAGTAGTAATGGTGAAACTGTAGACCACGGCATCTGTTCATTATTTATAAGCTGATGACAAGTTTGCTAGATGTATATTATGATCACTATCTCCATCTTCTACAGACTAAGCCTTACGTCTGATAACAATCCCCTCCGTTTTGTACCGTTCGTGCTGCGGGACCTTTTACTTCTCATATATTTTCGACTATTTTCATTCTTGGCTCTCTCTTGGATTTACTTCCCAAATTTTTTCCTTCCATTATTTTTTAAAAACTTATGGTGTCTAAATAAATATGAAATTTTTTGTTTGCTATTATTTTCAATATTATTTCATAGTTGGTATGAGGTCTCTCTGTTCATCATATGTTTCAGAATACCTGTTTTGATCTTCTTTCTGACCGGATACTTGTCATTAGCCCTCTCCAAAGACACAGTTCTTTCCGTTCAGAGCGCTTTGTGCCTGTCTCCAGCAGTGTAGCCATTAATCATTTTATTTCGTTCAGTTTTCCCCCCATGAACCATGGACCTTGCCGTTGGTGGGGAGGCTTGCGTGCCTCAGCGATACAGATGGCCGTACCGTAGGTGCAACCACAACGGAGGGGTATCTGTTGAGAGGCCAGACAAACATGTGGTTCCTGAAGAGGGGCAGCAGCCTTTTCAGTAGTTGCAGGGGCAACAGTCTGGATGATTGACTGATCTGGCCTTGTAACATTAACCAAAACGGCCTTGCTGTGCTGGTACTGCGAACGGCTGAAAGCAAGGGGAAACTACAGCCGTAATTTTTCCCGAGGACATGCAGCTTTACTCTATGATTAAATGATGATGGCGTCCTCTTGGGTAAAATATTCCGGAGGTAAAATAGTCCCCCATCCGGATCTCCGGGCGGGGACTACTCAAGAGGACGTCGTTATCAGGAGAATCATTGGACAAATGTAAGGATGTAGAAGCTTGTCTCACTAGGGGTAAGATAGATACTGCCTACAGGAAAATTAAAGAGACTTTTGGAGAGAAGAGAACCACTTGTATGAATAACAAGAGCTCAGATGGCAACCCAGTTCTAAGCAAAGAAGGGAAGGCAGAAAGGTGGAAGAGGGTTTATACAAGGGCGATGTACTTGAGGACAATATTATTGAAATGGAAGAGGATGTAGATCAAGACGAAATGGGAGATAAGATACTGCGTGAAGAGTTTGACAGAGCACTGAAAGACCTGAGTCGAAACAAGGCCCCGGGAGTAGACAATATTCCATTACAACTACTGATGGCCTTGGGAGAGCCAGTCATGACAAAACTCTACCATCTGGTGAGCGAGATGTATGAGACAGGCGAAATACCCTCAGACTTCAAGAAGAATATAATAATTCCAATACCAAAGAAAGCAGGTGTTGACAGATGTGAAAATTACCGAACTATCAGTTTTATAAGTCATGGCTGCAAAATACTAACACGAATTCTTTACAGACGAATGGAAAAACTGGTAGAAGCGGACCTCAGGGAAGATCAGTTTGGATTCCGTAGAAATGTTGGAACACGTGAGGCAATACTAACCTTACGACTTATCTTAGAAGAAAGATTAAGAAAAGGCAAACCTACGTTTCTAGCATTTGTAGACTTTGAGAAAGCTTTTGACAATGTTAACTGGAATACTCTCTTCCAAATTCTGAAGGTGGCAGGGGTAAAATACAGGGAGCGAAAGACTATTTACAATTTGTACAGAAACCAGGTGGCAGTTATAAGAGTCGAGGGGCATGAAAGGGAAGCAGTGGTTGGGAAAGCAGTGAGACAGGGTTGTAGCCTCTCCCCGATGTTATTCAATCTGTATATTGAGCAAGCAGTAAAGGAAACAAAAGAAAAATTTGGAGTAGGTATTAAAATTCATGGAGAAGAAATAAAAACTTTGAGGTTCGCCGATGACATTGTAATTCTGTCTGAGATAGCAAAGGACTTGGAAGAGCAGTTGAACTGAATGGACAGAGTCCTGAAAGGAGGATATAAGATGAACATCAACAAAATCAAAACGAGGATAATGGAATGTAGTCAAATTAAATCGGGTGATGCTGAGGGAATTAAATTAGGAAATGAGACACTTAAAGTAGTAAAGGAGTGTTGCTGCTTAGGGAGTAAAATAACTGATGATGGTCGAAGTAGAGAGGATATAAAATGTAGACTGGCAATGGCAAGGAAATCGTTTCAGAAGAAGAGAAATTTATTAACGTCGAGTATAGATTTAAGTGTCAGGAAGCCGTTTCTGAAAGTATTTGTATGGAGTGTAGCCATGTATGGAAGTGAAACATGGACGATAACTAGTTTGGACAAGAAGAGAATAGAAGCTTTCGAAATGTGGTGCTACAGAAGAATGCTGAAGATAAGGTGGGTAGATCACGTAACTAATGAGGAGGTATTGAATAGGATTGGGGAGAAGAGAAGCTTGTGGTACAACTTGACTAGAAGAAGGGATCGGTTGGTAGGACATGTTTTGAGGCATGAAGGGATCACAAATTTAGCATTGGAGGGCAGCGTGGAGGGTAAAAATCGTAGAGGGAGACCAAGAGAAAAATACACTAAGTAGATTCAGAAGGATGTAGGTTGCAGTAGGTACTGGGAGATGAAGAAGCTTGCACAGGATAGAGTAGCATGGAGAGCTGCATCAAACCAGTGTCAGGACTGAAGACCACAACAACAGGTAGAATTTCAGGTGTCCTCCTCAAAAAATGGTTCAAATGGCTCTAAACACTATGGGAATTAACATCTGCGGTCATCAGTCCCGTAGACTTAGAGCTACTTAAACCTAACTAACCTAAGGACATCACACACATCCATGCCCAAGGCAGGATTCGAACCTGCGACCGTAGCAGGAGCGCGGTTCCGGACTGAAGCGCCTAGAACCCCTCTATCACAGCGGCCGGCTGTCCTTCTCATTTTTTATTTGGTTGTTGCCGTAATTTTGGTCTTCCGACTATTAATTTTATTTACAAACATTTTCATAACTGCCGAAAATTTAGAAAATATATGCCGCATATTTCTGTTGGTTGTAAATCTTATACAGTGAATATAATTCCGTTCACTTGAACACAGCATGATTTTCATTTGAAGATGCTCATGGCTTTTTAGATGAAACAGATAAGAGGCCTATGGATGTTCTGTTCTTTCCTTTTCTAATTTTGGTCTTTCGTTGTTCTCCATTAATGTCTACCCTCACACTACGGTTTGTGTGTGTGTTCAGTGGTCTACTTCTATCAATCCAGGTTAGACGTATTTCTTAAAGAATTGTTCCAGCTAAGACTACAAATGGCTTTTCTAATTTGTGGTAAATATCCCTTTTATTTCTAGCCTTCTCTCTGTTAAGCCCCCGAGTGCTCAGATGACTTCTCTGGTCCCCGTTTTTTCCACAACCAAGTTAACCCTCTCGAACGAATGTTTTACTCTGCAGCGAGGAGTGCGCTGATTTGAACATTTCTGGACCGTTAAAACTATGTGGCAGACTGGGACTAGAACCTCGAACTTTGCCTTTCTCGATCAAATGCTCTTACTGTGGTGTCACCGCCAGACACCACACTTGCTAGGTGGTAGCTTAAATCGGCCGCGGTCCATTAGTACATGTCGGACCCGCGTGTCGCCACTGTCAGGATCGCAGACCGAGCGCCACCACAAGGCAGGTCTCGAGAGACGTACTAGCACTCGCCCCAGTTGTACGACGACGTTGCTAGCGACTATACTGACGAAGCCTTTCTCTCATTTGCCGAGAGAGAGTTAGAATAGCCTTCAGCTAATGGCTACGACCTAGCAAGGCGCCGTTTGTACCATTGCATGTATCTCAAGATAGTCTCACTTGTATCATCAAGAATGCTGTATACCAAAGGACGATATAAAAGTTAAGTGTTCTAGTAGCTACGTTCTTTTCTTTATCACATTCATTACGAATCCTGTTCCAGACTCGCGCCAGTCGGCGTGTGTGTACGTGTGCCCTTTCGGCTACCCGTCACTGTGGACTGGCTGCCTTGTCAGTCCACTACACTTACCAACAGTGCTGTCCAGGTACAACTTGCGATTCTCTGTGAAACACTCGCTTCCGCCTGTACCACTCCTCTGTCTTCGAAACTTAACAATTCTCCTACATAGCTTTCGGGATTAAAACTTTTAGAAGAATAAATGCAGCAGATAAATGGCTTCAAGTAAATATTGGGATAGTTCCTTCTAAACAGGACGCGGCCGCTTTCTGTGACTAACCTGTGGTTGTGCTCCAGTTCTAGTGACCGCATCGGCCACGCGACATTAAGCCTTCCGACTGCAGAGAATGAGCACATCCAAAACCATACGTGGCTGTAATCAGGGAAACGTTCAGGGAAGTTAATGGAGGTTCTTTCAAGTACGGGGAGAGTTAAATAAGGCCCAGGATCCTATGTCATCGCTTCTTGCCGACGAAAAAAATAGAAGTATCACACAACGTGCATCCATTTGGTGGCGTATAGCAGCCAGCGGGCGACCTGTGCCTTCAGGGAAACAGGACATCTTGAGCGTGCTTCTGCGTCCACCTCTGGTACCTCAGCTCAGGGTTGTTGAGCACAACTGGGACACAATGTTTTCTATCTTACTTTGCATTGGCAAAATATTGACACTGGCAGTGATACAGAGATCAGTGAAACAACGGGCAGTTCCTGTGGTTAATGAGAACAGAGATCACAAAGCGAACGGCCAGCCGCAAGGAGAGTACATAACGTAGGAAGAGAACTGCGTAGTAAGTGCGGGGCTGCCGTATTTACAGGCACTCTGGCGCCAGTGGACGGGCGCAGGCGACGCGGCTGCTACTGCAGCGGCGCTGGTAGGACTATATGCACTCTAAAACTGATCAAATATCAAAATCGCCAAGTTACTTTAAAATTCTTTCAAACGTGTTAATCTTCAACGTTGATGACATCACCGTCTTTCAGCAGGCGGAACCTTCCTATATGCCCAAGGCTCACGCCAGCTGTTGCAAAGTCAGTCACAAACGGAACAAAGTCGTTAAGTTTAAGTGAAAATATCTATTGAATATGTAAATGAAAGGTGTGTACTGTATCATACCTTTATTGTTTTATTGCTTAGATTGAGTGCTTATAGACAGTTACTCTGTGGATATTTTTGTTACCTCAAAATGTTGCGATTTAAATTTTTCTAGTTACTTGTCGAGTGTTGTCGAGCTATGTTCCCGTTACAGGCATGAAATTTAGACCGGTGACGATTGTTTAATGCAATAATATTCTTCGCTCTTATCCACCAGTTTGTTTTTTATTCATTAAAAGCGAAATGCTTAACTATTGCAACATAGCCATTTTCCGTTTGGTTGTAGATTCTTTGGGAACAATCAAGAAAATTACCAGAAGAGGTTTGTACGATATGTTGCAGCAATTTAGAGGGAAGGAAATAGCCGAGACGTTTTCGGTCACTGAAGAAGGACCTGAAGAAATGTTAAAACGTCCAACTGATCAAACAGCTGTTTCAAGTCGTGCTTTGAGGTAGTTCAAAAAGAGCTTAAAAAAAGGCAGCCGCTAGTTACAAACACTGACCTGTATTACAAATAAATGAACAACGACTGTATTCTTCCATTGAACTGATTTGCTGGTCTTCGGCACATACACAAAACCCGGGGCGACCTCCTAAAACAAGCGCCGAAAGCCGCAGTATCTATGACAGCAGGTACCTTTTGAGGGGTTAACAAATTCAGAATATTTCCTGCCGACCCAGAATGTCCTCCTCGTATCACTAGCTTCCACGCGGATTTAATGAAACAAATCAAAGTAATCCTAGTAGTGATTTCGAGTGGCAACAGAATTGATACTGAGAAATTTGATGCCTTTGCTCGTGAAACTGAATAAAATGTACACAGATTTATATGGCTGTTACCCTGTGTCAGCAGCTCTTCACGAAGTTTTAATACAAGTCGCCGAAGTCATATCTAAAGCAATTCCACCTAAAGGTGAATTCTCGGAGGACGCAGCAGACGCCAGCAACAAGCACTGATGGAATGCAGGACAAATTTTACTCGTAGATTTTTACGTGTGGATTGTAACAAGTATGTACTACGTAGATTGCAACTAAGTTCAGACTCATATTTTGGTTTTAGCAGACCAAAGCATCATAAGAAAGGTATGCTATTTTCGCAGGAGGCAGTCAATCTAATCATCGCAAGAACACCATCTTTACCTTTAGACGAATATGATAGGGACGAAGCTATTGAGGAAGGCAAAGATGAAGAAAACGACGATGACCAATAGTTTGACACGATGTATTGTAATAGTTTACATGTCAGGCATGTATGTTTTGTAAATGAACATACAATTTGTCAGATAACTGATTTCATTTGATCCCATTGGGAAAAAACGCATAAAATAATTTTGATCGGTTTTTGAGTGCAAATACTTCTACATGCAGCGGTGGTGCCATCTGAGTGAACAAGCTGAGGACTTTATGTTTGGTAGGGAACCCCTGTCACTGTTAGATACTTAATAATCGAAAAAAGTCTTCCACACCTTGGATTCGAGCCTGACGAGTCCCTGTGGACAGAAGCTGCGGGAATTATCGGTAATATTTCAGGACTGCACGGCTACTTATGATGTCTCAAGCAACCCATCCAAGGTAACAATATCACTGTAGTTTTGCATCTGTACATGGCAGCCTGCGAGAAACTAGATCCTTCCATGTTGGAATGCAAGATACTGGTGGATAAAAGCGGCCATGTTGGAATGCAAGATACTGGCCATGTGAATTACATTGTGACTAAAGTCACGGGATATCGATATGCACATTTACAGATGGCGGTAGTATCGGGTGCACAAGGTATAAAACGGCAGTGTATTGGCGGAGCAGTCACTTGTACGCAGATGATTTATGTGAAAAACCTTCCGACGGGAATTAACAGACTTTGAACGCGGAATGATAGTTGGACCTGGACAACAGGAACATTCCGTCTCGGAAAACGTTATTGAATTCATTATTCCGGGATCCATAGTGTGAGGAGTGTATCGAGAATATCAAATTTCAATCATTACCTCTCAGAATGGACAACGTAGTGGCCGACGGCTTTCACTTGACGACCGAGAGCAGCGGCGTTTGCGTAGAGTTGTCAGTGCTTACAGACAAGCAACACTGCTTGAAATAGCCATAGGAATCGAAGTGGGACGTACAACGAAGGTATCCGTTTGGACAGTGCGTCGAAATTTGGCGTTAACGGGCTGTGGCAGCAGACGAACAACGCTAGCCTTACTAACAGCACTACATTGCTTGGGCTCGTAACCATATCGATTGGACCCTATACGACTGGAAAACCGTGGCCTGGTCAGAAGAGTCCCGATTTCAGTTGGTAAGAGTTGATGGTAGGGTTCGTGTGTTGCGCAGACCCCACGAAGCCATAGGTCCAAGTTTTCAACAAGGCACTGTGCAGATTAGTGGTGGCTCCGTAATTGTGTAGGCTGTATTTACGTGGAACAGACTGAGTGCTCTGTTCAAACTGAACGGATCATTGACTAGGAATGACTATGTTCGGCTTCATGGAGACCATTTGTAGCCATCGATGGACTTAATGTTCCCAACAAATGATGGAATATTTATGGGTGGTAATGTGCCATGTCACCGAGCCACAATTGTTCGTGACTGGTTTGAATAACATTCTGGACAATTCGAGCGAATGATCTGGTCATCCATTGAACATTCAGGGGAAGTAATCGAGAGCTCACTTCGTGCACAATATCCTGCACCGCCAACACTTTGCCGGCCGGAGTGGCCGTGTGGTTCTAGGCGCTACAATTTGGAACCGAGCGACCACTACGGTCACAGGTTCGAATCCTGCCTCGGGCATGGATGTGTGTGATGTCCTTAGGTTAGTTCGGTTTAATTAGTTCTAAGTTCTAGGGGACTGATGACCTTAGAAGTTAAGTCGCATAGTGCTTAGAGCCATTTGAGCCGCCAACACTTTCGCAATTAGGGGCGGCTATAGAGACAGCATGGCTCAATATTTCTGCAGGGGTCTTCCAGCGACCTGTTGAGGCCACATCACGTCGACTTTCTACACTGCGCCAGACAAAATGAGGTCTGGCACGATATTAGGAGGTATGCAGTGATTTTTGTCACCGGGTTGTATGACAGAACACTCGATCTGGAAGAGAGTGTGTTTATTCCCACTGGTGACAATCGTGCTGCCACGTTGCACTAGATCTGAACAAAAGCCTGGCTGTTATAATAATTTAAAAGAAGAAGAATTGAACTGAAGCAACCACAGATGGAGCATTCATTGCAGCCAGTGGACATCCAATCTCGAGTGGAGTTTGCAAGTAGATTCCTACAACAATGTGTTGAAAACCACAATTTTCGTGCTTTCGCATTTTTCGCAAACGAAGTCATGTTGTTAAAGAACGCATATTCAACAGTATGTATAGTCTTGTCTGGAATGACATAAACTTGCACACATTGGTGTCTCAATCCTGTCAACACTAGTTCGCTGTGAATGTACAGGATCACGTCAAATATTATGTCACTGGACCTTGTGTACTTTAACGAAATTTCTAAAAAAAACAATTATAACGAAATTTCATTAAAGAATAATCAATTTGTTTTTAGTTAATTTTCTTTTCTTTAACCTTTGCGTGCGAACTTCGTTGTAGAACCTCTCTCTAATTTACGTGTGGTAATACAAAAATGCATTTTCAAAAGAATTTACGTACATTTAAATTTACGTGAACTCATATTAACTGATTATTAAGAATATTTATCTGAGAATTAAATGCTTTACATAATTCGGCCTTGGCACACATTTTCTAAATGCAGTGGGTTTTTTAAAAATAATTTTACTGGATTTTCTCCCGGCGTTAGCTATGGAACACAAGACTGTCTCTATTAGCAGAAAATGGTTAAATATTGCCAAGCCGACGTTTAACTATCACTGACAAAACACACATCGCTATACATTTAAGTTATTTGAAAGAACCAAAATTGTTAAATTTCAACATTAACTATCCGTCTAAGAATGCACAAATGTGTAACTATTTTTAAAATCCGTCAGTCTCAGGATCGCTGTAAAAGAGGAACATTCTCTTAATTCACTGTTAATTTTTTATCTATCTGTTCCCGTTTTACGGGTTTGGTTAATTTTTCTTTAGCGGAACAATTTTTTTTTAAATGTGCCGCCGCTGCGAATCGATCGGTCGCGGCACAGCCCAGCAACACCGCTAAAAATGCTGAAAATTCTTTAAAGAAATATTATAGATGACATGGGCAAGCTAATTTACATTAATAATACCCACTTTTGATAAATTTCAATAAATTTAGACCACAACAAATATTCAACTCACATTAGTTCGTAATTTCTCCTTCAATGGCGGCTAATTCTAGATACAGACAAATGACGTCTACCCATTTATGAAATACATCGTCACAGCTTCCTATCGCTTTCAGCTCTACAGGAGGAAGACCAAAGAATACATAGTGCATTGTGCTTTTATACTGCTGCTGACTATTAACATTTCTTTGTAATTTCACGACATTATTTTCCACTGGCTGAATTTCACATCTCTGTTATCGCAGATATTGACACATTTCGCAATTACATTATTAATATAGAAATATTACCATCCTAAATACAGAGAGAATATTACTACAAAAAATATTACAATAATAACAAATGTCTTTTACACAAAATTCAATAATATTTTTTGTTAAATAATTACAGTATATACAACTTGCTCAGAGCGGCGTATATGGTACAAATAAATTTTATTTTATTAATAGTGTGAGTTTGCCAGGGAACGTTACATTGCCCCCTGGCAGCATTTGGCAAAGAGTTTCTATACTTTGACACAATGGTGCCAGTAACGTTCTTTACAATTCTGTATTTTTTTATGGAATGGCTCTTTTAATTAGTCCCAGGGTTATATATGTTCATGGCTCCCCCATTTGGGCGAAGGCAGACAGGAAACCTGGGCAAAACTGTGCCGGAGCCCAGCCATCCCAGTTGGTTCATGATTAATCTTGTCTCTTTAACAGTCATTCTTTTGAATTGATTTAACAGTTTGTCATCAACGGTTACATAATATGACAGTCACATACAGTTCAACGATAGTTTTTTGAAATCATTTAGCACAACATCACTGTTTATAATGTTCCCACTACCTACGTGTTACAAATCCATCTCCTACACTTGTTAGTGTTCATTTTCTCTTAACAGTTCACAGGTATACATAATAAATGTTCAATGTTTATCAAAAATGGAGTCATTGACATGTTATGCACTTGTGTAAATATTTTGGAAAATGTCAATAATGCTGTAGTTGGTGAGCGGTGCGGAGTGATTGTTGAGCGGCGCTCGGCGCGGCGCGTCGGCTCCGTGTAGGTCACCGCGCCCGGTGTTGACAGCTACGGCGCGGAGGGGCGTGGCTGTCTGGTCTGCTACGGGCTGCTGCGGCCGCTGCATGGCTGAGGTAGCCGGATGCGCGTTGTATATCAGTTCGCCCGTGTGACATCTTCTTGCAGTGCTCCAGCAAACATGCAACAAGTTCACAAACAGTGTACTATCCTTATGGGAATTTTTCCTGCTGTGGGAAAAAACGCACACAGTTATTGGCAGTTATTATTCAGCAGGCCTTCACTAGTGTGGTTTGCACAATGTTTCGTTGTCACAGTAACACGTTTTATGGGCACACAATATTTTTTCACCATGTCATGACTTGTCATTAGTCACACGCAAGTTTTCACCTTAGGACAAAATGTATCTTTGTAGTCAATGCGCTTTCCTAGCGTCCCTTGACACACAAAGAGTTATAGTTTGACACTAACTTGGTCCACCGTCCGTTATCGGCTCACTGTTCGTGTCGTGCTAGTTTCTTGTCCACTTGCACACACGGCGATGATACAGTTTCTTATCACTTGTTCAAAACAACCTCGTGACGTATTGCTGCAGGTTTAACAGTCACTGTCTGTCTCTGCCACACAATACTGCACTTTTGTTCAAGTTTTTTGATTTACAATGTCCGTTGTGAAATTTTTGTAATTGCACATTCGTAACTTCTTTGTTCGCTCTTTACCAAGGTGTGTGATATTTGCGTACATGGTAACAAATATTAAAATTGCGTATTAGTTTGCCCAAAAATCATCTATATTTATGTTCGAGTAGATTTTATTTGTGCATTCCAGCCGGATTCAGGCATATTGTTCAATAACTCCTTTGAAATTACGTCTCACTTTACTATCAAGGTCCTACGTAAGTACAGTGTAGTCTCTGTAGGCTAAAATTGACTTGGACTGTATCAGGCTAGCTCTTTTTTAATGATTGAATCTGCACATGCTTCAATTGAAGCTTCTCTGTGCGTAACGTTGCGTTACTTAAATTTGCAATAAGTTTGCCTCCCATGGTGCCCTCGGGTCACTACTGGGTGCGTTATTCTCTTTGATAACACTGGTTTGATAATAAAGTTCTCAGGGTCTCATATTATTGATATTATTCTGGGTTCGAATCTGTCAATCTGACAGCTACACATATATACATATATACACATATAATAGAAAAGATTGTGCCAAGAAATATTTCAAGTTTGACACGCATATAGAATATTATGCAGTACTCAAACTAATCATTACTAAAATGTTTCTCTTGACTAAACTCTGTCACAGCTTAACACTACAAATAATTGCACTAATCAGATTATCTGTGCAGACATTTAGAGCATGTTTTAGTTAACACTAATTAAAAGTAAACATAACACAAATATTCATAAACACATGAGAAAGTTAATCATATTCTTATAACTAAATACTTCTACATTAGTACATTATCTCTACAGATCACACATCATTAATGTTCATTCATTTTCAAAAGAATGGTGTATCTTTTTTACACATAGCACATAGGACTATTAGTCATTTACTGTAGGAATATTTTTACATCCTTACGCGGATACAGTCCCCGTACTCTCGGTGATTGGGGATCTGCTAAGAGATAGCTACTATTTCCTTCTTGGACTAAGGAATGGAGTATGAGGCTCGACAGTAGGTTTTGTGAGGCTTAACCTCGATATTGTACTGATATCCCGTAACAATTCCTATTCGTTCTGAAAATACATCTGCATAATTAGATAATAATTGTACCAAATCCTGCTGTTGCATTTAGTTCAGATTTTCGGACTGTGATACTTTGTTCACTAGTGCGTCCACATTTGCTTTTAATTGATCACTTTGTACGTCTGGATAATAGAGATTTTGTCCTAGACAATGATTGTCTAAATGTAGTATCCACTGATTCCTACATTTTATGTTAATAGCATTACAATTAGACACAGTTACCTCTTCAGATCTGAGCATGGACAATTCTATCCTCCTACCCGCGTTCATCAAACTTAATTTTCCCCGAGAAAGGTCGATTATTGCGTCCCTTTCTCTCAAAAAAAAATCTATCCCCAAAATGCAGGCTAGCTTTAAACCCTATACCACTTGGAATGAGCACTCTATGGCTTCTTCCCCTATATACATCTGTACCCGCACTTGGAGTTTAATTATTTGTCGCTGTGCACTTATGGCTCCAGTGACTTTGCAATTATTCACAGGAAAAGTCAGCATACGCTTTTCTTTCCCCAGTACTCTGAATAAGTCCATACTCATGACACTGACAGTAGCACCTGTATCTACGATTGCTTGCACATCAATATTGTTAATTTTGATCTCTATTATCGCTTGTACTTTGTCTTTGTGCTCCTTTATGCACGTGGATGGTTCAGTTATTAATTCATGTCCCATCTGTACCCCGTCATTATACCTGAGGATACAGATTCCCGATGTTTTGTTCTGTGTCGGGCTGCTCTCACTCCAAACCTCAGCCGACGATGGAGAGCGTATCTCGGCTGAATCTAGTTTGTTGAATTATTACAGGTGGATGGGTGTGGCTGCTCTGTGTCACTGACCTCCACTATGTGTAAGTTGTGTTGCGTCGGCCGCCACGGTTGCGCAATTGGAGCATTTTGTGGTGGCGGTCGATTTTTGTCATATCTTTCACTGTTTTGCCGGTCCGGACTGGGCCTCTGGTTCTGTGGCCAAGTTCGGTTTGCATCATTATAGGTATTAGTGTTCCACGGCCCCCTGGCATTTTTCCATCTACTATTGCTTGGTGGGCCTGTTTCATATCCGTCATCTAACCTCCTTTTCCGGTCATTATTCACCGGCGGACTATTGCCGTTCCGGTCTCTACCTCTATTCTCGTTTTGTACATAATCTTGTCTCCTATTGTTACCTCCGCCGTTTCCATTATTCGGTGGAGGCGTGTTATTTCGACCATTTCTGTAACCGTTTCCGTTACTTCTAGCCTGTTCAGAGGCTGCCTTAACATCCTCCTGAATCAGGTCAATTGAGTCCAGTACAGACAAGAAATGTTCCATATCGTTCTCCGGTACGTATATAAGTTTTTCCCTTACGTGTATCGGCAAGTGTGATTTCAAAAGTCTGATCAAATCCCGGGATGAAATCTGCTCGTCCCAGTAACGGGTCTTATTAATGTACTTCTCAAAATATTTTCGCCAATTGCCTAATCGTGGAGAATACGGCTCTGGATTATATACCTCCTTCCGTAATCTCTCCTGAATACATGTTGACCAATATTTGGCCAAAAATGCCTTTTCAAATTGCTCATATGTATCGCAACTGTCAGCTGCTTCGGTTGCCCATAATGCAGCATCTCCTTGTATGTAAGACATAACGAACTGTATTTTCTGTGTATGACTCCAAACGCTAGGCAAAATGTTTCTAAATCCCTTGATAAACACTACAGGGTGAACAGATTTCTTCTCCGTTGTAAAGATCTGAAACTGTCGGTTTCTAATCAGGCTTTCTTCAATCACTATTTTGGAATGGCATTTATTTGTTTCGCTTACATTGGTTGCCTGTTCTGTCTCGCAGTCGCAATTTTTTACTGCTGTATTTATATGCCTATCATTGTTGGACCTGGCTGGCGTGACATACACCTGTGAGTCGTCATGCCGCCAACTGTGAGCCCACATCTTTGGCTTCAATCGCGGCGTGCACTTTCTCGTCTATTTCCTTTATAAATTCGTTTTCCATTTTGTGCACTTGTTCGGACACTTTGTGCTCAATTACTTGATTTGTGTCAATCTCTAATTGTTCCACCCTGTTGGTCAGAACACTGATTTCATCTACGATACTGGCGTTAGCCACCTGGATACTATCTACTCTTTCGCTTAGTTCTTGCACCGTTTTGGGTATGGTTTCATAGTTTTGTTTCAAACTAACAATCTCACTTTGCATAGCTTCCAAAGATTGCATTAACTGCAAGTCTCTCTCATGCAGGCGTCGATCACGCTCTGCTTGTTTAGCATCACGTTCTCTATCACGCTCTGCTTGTTTGGCATCACGTTCTCTATCACGCTCTGCTTGTTTAGCATCACGTTCTCCATCGCGTTCTGCTTGCATACATGCAAATTCAGCTATCATTCTCTGGTCACGCTCTGCTTGTTCAGCATCACGTTCTCTTTCGCGTTCTGCTTGCATACGTACAAATTCAGCTTGGAAATTGAGCATGCGCTCGAACATAACTCTTAATGATTGCACTTCTGACACCTCACCACTCTCTGGTCCGTGTCCAGTGCTTGCGGGTGGCACAGTATTACCGCTATCAACTGAATCACTGGCTGGCAGTGGCAACATTTCTTGCCCTTCTGCCCCCAGATTCTCACATTGTACTTCCTGAACTACGCCACTAACATTACTTTGAGTCCCACTTTCTAACTCGGTATCACTACTTACTAATTGTTGTTCATTATCCTTGTTGATATCTTTCTGACTACGCAACCTAACCATAGTCAACAAAAGAAACAAAATCTGAACTAAATATCCTAACACTCAGGTTTCACTGACATAATCACACAAGAAATGGTCATTTGTTAAAACACACTTATTATATACACTCCTGGAAATGGAAAAAAGAACACATTGACACCGGTGTGTCAGACCCACCATACTTGCTCCGGACACTGCGAGAGGGCTGTACAAGCAATGATCACACGCACGGCACAGCGGACACACCAGGAACCGCGGTGTTGGCCGTCGAATGGCGCTAGCTGCGCAGCATTTGTGCACCGCCGCCGTCAGTGTCAGCCAGTTTGCCGTGGCATACGGAGCTCCATCGCAGTCTTTAACACTGGTAGCATGCCGCGACAGCGTGGACGTGAACCGTATGTGCACTTGACGGACTTTGAGCGAGGGCGTATAGTGGGCATGCGGGAGGCCGGGTGGACGTACCGCCGAATTGCTCAACACGTGGGGCGTGAGGTCTCCACAGTACATCGATGTTGTCGCCAGTGGTCGGCGGAAGGTGCACGTGCCCGTCGACCTGGGACCGGACCGCAGCGACGCACGGATGCACGCCAAGACCGTAGGATCCTACGCAGTGCCGTAGGGGACCGCACCGCCACTTCCCAGCAAATTAGGGACACTGTTGCTCCTGGGGTATCGGCGAGGACCATTCGCAACCGTCTCCATGAAGCTGGGCTACGGTCCCGCACACCGTTAGGCCGCCTTCCGCTCACGCCCCAACATCGAGCAGCCCGCCTCCAGTGGTGTCGCGACAGGCGTGAATGGAGGGACGAATGGAGACGTGTCGTCTTCAGCGATGAGAGTCGCTTCTGCCTTGGTGCCAATGATGGTCGTATGCGTGTTTGGCGCCGTGCAGGTGAGCGCCACAATCAGGACTGCATACGACCGAGGGACACAGGACCAACACCCGGCATCATGGTGTGGGGAGCGATCTCCTACACTGGCCGTACACCACTGGTGATCGTCGAGGGGACACTGAATAGTGCACGGTACATCCAAACCGTCATCGAACCTATCGTTCTACCATTCCTAGACCGGCAAGGGAACTTGCTGTTCCAACAGGACAATGCACGTCCGCATGTATCCCGTGCCACCCAACGTGCTCTAGAAGGTGTAAGTCAACTACCCTGGCCAGCAAGATCTCCGGATCTGTCCCCCATTGAGCATGTTTGGGACTGGATGAAGCGTCGTCTCACGCGGTCTGCACGTCCAGCCCGAACGCTGGTCCAACTGAGGCGCCAGGTGGAAATGGCATGGCAAGCCGTTCCACAGGACTACATCCAGCATCTCTACGATCGTCTCCATGGGAGAATAGCAGCCTGCATTGCTGCGAAAGGTGGATATACACTGTACTAGTGCCGACATTGTGCATGTTCTGTTGCCTGTGTCTATGTGCCTGTGGTTCTGTCAGTGTGATCATGTGATGTATCTGACCCCAGGAATGTGTCAATAAAGTTTCCCCTTCCTGGGACAATGAATTCACGGTGTTCTTATTTCAATTTCCAGGAGTGTACTACAGTGGCTAACTACTCAAATGTCCTGTTATTTAAAAAAAAAAAAAGACACTAACAACAAGCACACCACTAATGATCCGAGAACACTGCACTGAGGCTACTTTACTACCCACAGGACAACTACACTGTAGCTTTACCTTTTGGTGATCTATCTTGGGTGCAGCTGCCCCCTGATATTGTGGTAGGTAATTAATTTTTCGCTATAATGAGCTCTCTTCTTCAGCTTGCCTCTGGGTATATAGTGTTCTCATGCAAAAAATCATATACAGGTATTACCACACAATATTGGTTATGCAATACATACAATACATGGAAAAATTATTAAATGTTCTCCAACAAAGTTCGACTATAATAATTCCCTAGTTATCTCATGGGTATGTAGTGGCCACTGCATATTCGAGCCCCACGTTGGGCGCCAATTTAATGAAATGATTTAAATTTCATTAAAGAATAGAAAGAAAAATTAAATAATCAATTACCTTTTTTTTTAAATTTACTTTTAGTTACGTACGTTCGAACTTTGTTGTTGAACCACTAACTCTTACCAAAATTGTTAAATTTCAACATTAACTATCCGTCTAAGAATGCACAAATGTGTAACTATTTTTAAAATCCGTCAGTCTCAGGATCGCTGTAAAAGAAGAACATTCTCTTAATTCACTGTTAATTTTTTATCTATCTGTTCCCGTTTTACGGGTTTGGTTAATTTTTCTTTAGCGGAACAATTTTTTTTTAAATGTGCCGCCGCTGCGAATCGATCGGTCGCGGCACAGCCCAGCAACACCGCTAAAAATGCTGAAAATTCTTTAAAGAAATATTATAGATGACATGGGCAAGCTAATTTACATTAATAATACACACTTTTGATAAATTTCAATATACGAGGGCAGTGCAATAAGTAATGCAACACATTTTTTTTTTTTTCTGAAACAGGGGTTGTTTTATTCAGCATTGAAATACACCAGGTTATTCCCCAATCTTTTAGCTACACAACACTATTTTTCAACGTAATCTCCATTCAATGCTACGGCCTTACGCCACCTTGAAATGAGGGCCTATATGCCTGCACGGTACCATTCCACTGGTCGATGTCGGAGCCAACGTCGTACTGCATCAATAACTTCTTCATCATCCGCGTAGTGCCTCCCACGGATTGCGTCCTTCATTGGGCCAAACATATGGAAATCCGACGGTGCGAGATCGGGGCTGTAGGGTGCATGAGGAAGAACAGTCCACTGAAGTTTTGTGAGCTCCTCTCGAGTGCGAAGACTTGTGTGAGGTCTTGTGTTGTCATGAAGAAGAAGATTTTTGTGCCTACGAACACGCTGAAGTCGTTTCTTCAATTTCTGAAGAGTAGCACAATACACTTCAGAGTTGATCGTTTGACCATGGGGAAGGACATCGAACAGAATAACCCCTTCAGCGTCCCAGAAAACTGTAACCATGACTTTACCGGCTGAGGGTATGGCTTTAAACTTTTTCTTGGTAGGGGAGTGGGTGTGGCGCCACTCCATTGATTGCCGTTTTGTTTCAGGTTCGAAGTGATGAACCCATGTTTCATCGCCTGTAACAATCTTTGACAAGAAATTGTCACCCTCAGCCACATGACGAGCAAGCAATTCCGCACAGATGGTTCTCCTTTGCTCTTTATGGTGTTCGGTTAGACAACGAGGGACCCAGCGGGAACAAACCTTTGAATATACCAACTGGTGAACAATTGTGACAGCACTACCAACAGAGATGTCAAGTTGAGCACTGAGTTGTTTGATGGTGATCCGTCGATCATCTCGAACGAGTGTGTTCGCACGCTCCGCCATTGCAGGAGTCACAGCTGTGCACGGCCGGCCCGCACGCGGGAGATCAGACAGTCTTGCTTGACCTTGCGGCGATGATGACACACGCTTAGCCCAACGACTCACCGTGCTTTTGTCCACTGCCAGATCACCGTAGACATTCTGAAAGCGCCTATGAATATCTGAGATGCCCTGGTTTTCCGCCAAAAGAAACTCGATCACTGCCTGTTGTTTGCAACGCACATCCGTTACAGACGCCATTTTAACAGCTCCGTACAGCGCTGCCACCTGTCGGAAGTCAATGAAACTATACGAGACGAAGCGGGAATGTTTGAAAATATTCCACAAGAAATTTCCGGTTTTTTCAACCAAAATTGGCCGAGAAAAAAAATGTGTTGCATTACTTATTGAACTGCCCTCGTATTTAGACCACAACAAATATTCAACTCACATTAGTTCGTAATTTCTCCTTCAATGGCGGCTAATTCTAGATACAGACAAATGACGTCTACCCATTTATGAAATACATCGTCACAGCTTCCTATCGCTTTCAGCTCTACAGGAGGAAGACCAAAGAATACATAGTGCATTGTGCTTTTATACTGCTGCTGACTATTAACATTTCTTTGTAATTTCACGACATTATTTTCCACTGGCTGAATTTCACATCTCTGTTATCGCAGATATTGACACATTTCGCAATTACATTATTAATATAGAAATATTACCATCCTAAATACAGAGAGAATATTACTACAAAAAATATTACAATAATAACAAATGTCTTTTACCCAAAATTCAATAATATTTTTTGTTAAATAATTACAGTATATACAACTTGCTCAGAGCGGCGTATATGGTACAAATAAATTTTATTTTATTAATAGTGTGAGTTTGCCAGGGAACGTTACAGTACTTCCCTATAAACTAAAAGGACCCGTATCCAAAACGTTCCCTTAACATCTCCCACAGTTGCGAGAGGGTATGCAACTGATAAATTATCAGCTTATTTCGTTTCAGGACGATGGTACACCAGCAGTCTCTGCAGTCCCTGTTAGGAGCCACATTAACAGTTTGGATAACAGCGTGTTGTGTACTGTTCCATGGCCAACACGATCACCATGCATGAGAACTGCAGAAATCTTCTTCTAAAGATATTTGAAGAGCCTGGTTTACGAGGCTTAGCTTGGCATGTGGGTTGTGCCTTAGGGTTGTAACCGCAGATGTGGAATAAGTGTGCCGAACTTGCAGGATTACTGAGCGTATAACGCGGTCGATGGTGCGTTGTTGTACGGTACGTCGTGATCATGAATGTCGACATTTTGAACAATACTTGTATGCAACCAGTTCTGTATTTCTGACAACTGGACTGTACGGACCAATAAAAGTTTAGCTGTTTCGCATGAGGATAGCTGGATTACTCTATGTGGTGTTGTATACATTTTGGTGATCGAATATTACAGACTTTTTCAATGTTATGAATTTATTTTCACGAAGAAAGGGTAATTCGGGTAACTTACGGAAGAAATATGTAAGAAGCCTCGAGAGGCCATGTGTCCCTTACACCAAAATACTCAGAAAATATTTTTGAACTACCTAACTTTTGTTCCTGGAATTCGGCTTTTTCCTCTGAACCACACTCATGTTCGGACTGCATATTTTTACCTTCATCTTCCCAAATTGCATGCAGTCATCATCTCAGCATTTTCTTAACACTTGGAGTAGAACAAATACGAATAACCAAACGTGGTAAATGTAATAATTACAACTACATGGGATAACCATTATATTATATCTAAACGTACAACTCTGCTTATCCAAATAATACATTTATAATCATATTAAGCTATTTGTAAAAAATAAAAGAACTTAAGAAATAAAGTAGCTAGATCAGAGCATCAGCAGCCAGTCCTTTTCTGTGCGCGAAGCCGTTTGTACCCCAGTTTTCCTTGCAACCATAAACACAGCATGTATGGATGAAAACTTTATACGAGGGTGAGTCAAATGAAAACCTTAAATTTGTAATAATAAATCGAAATTTTGCGCCGTTATCCTTTAAGTTGGTAAGCGTGCTACAAACAGCGTGCAGAGTGGCCTGTACGTGGCAGCATAGTGTAGATGCACACATACCGTCGCAGTATCAGTAGGAAGATGGCCTTCCCCACTTGCGACTTGCACCAGGGAAGAACAGCGTTCTGTTATTCGGTTTTTGCGTAGTGAAGGTGCGAAACCTATTGAAATTCATCGACCATGAAGGTTCAGTACGGTGATGTATGTTTGTCACAGCAGGAAGTCTACAAATGGAGTAGGAAGTTCGCAAATGGTGTGATTTCAGTGGATGATGCTCCTCGTCCAGGTCAGGCGTAACGAGTTGTGACTCCACAGAACATTGCAGCAGTTGAAGCCATAGTAAAGGAAAACCGCCGAGTGACACTGAATGACATTGCAGCATGTTTACAGTTTAGTCATGGGTCAGCACACCCATGATGTGCTCCAGTTTCACAAAGTGTCTGCAAGATGGGTGCCACAGCAGCTGACTCCTGCAATGAGAGAACGACGTATTGATGCTTGTGAAGAACTTCTTCGGCGCTTTGAACGAGAAGGTGATGGCTTCCTTGCAAGAATCGTTACTGGAGACGAAACCTGGGTTCACTTCCACCAACCGGAAACGAAGAGAGCGAGCAAGGAATGGCGCCATTCCTCGTCACCGAACCAAAGAAATTTCGAACAGAACCATCAGCAGGGAAGGTTATGCTGACTCTCTATTGGGACGAAAAAGGCGTCATTTTGGAGCATTACATACCTAGAGGGACCACTGTCACCAGTGCATCATACACAGATCTAAAAAATCATCTGCGGCCTTCAATCAAATCAAAGCGACGTGGATTGCTGTCAGCAGGTGTCCTTTTGCAACATGGCAATGCAAGTCCCCACAATGCCCGTACAACAGTTGCAACAATCACAGACCTGCATTTTGAGTGTCTTCCTTATCCACCATACTCACCAGACCTTGCCCCAAGTGATTTCCATATGTTTGGATCACTCAAAGACGCAATGTGAGGAAAGTCCTGTTCTCATGAACAGGTACGCCACGTGGTGCATGAGTGGTTGCGCGGACTACCAAAAGAATTTTGTCTAAAGGAATTTGTGCACTTTGTAAGCGCTGGAGGACTTGAATTGAGCGTGGGGGAGATTATGTTGAAAAGTGATACAGCTTTGTGCCACTTCTGCACAATAAATAGTATTTAAGGTTTTCATCTGACTCACCCTCGTAGTTATGGCACGGTACAGAGAAATGATAGCTATCTGCCAGCAATCGTTATCTGTATGTTATTGGTGCCAGAAGAAAGAGAATCTGTAGGAGGGGATATTAGTAGCGTTTCTCAGTTTCTGTCATGATATTACAAAGAAAACTGTTGGATAGCAATGCGCAATCTAATTTCAGGTAACCTTTCGCGGTAGCTGAAATACTTCGTAAACCCACCACAGTCCCACTACTTCGACTGCAGAAACGCTGCTCGCCTGATTACTACGATCACCTCTGGCCGCTAAATGTTCCTGTATATTTCCTTTCCCTTGAAACGTGGCACTATTTCTGTATTTGTTGCCTGTCTCGTTACCGTTCGTGGCGGGAGGCAGAGTTAAACGACTGCAGGTGGCCCAGTGATCTGTGATTTACCACGATGGTTTCAGACGCGGCGTTCACGATCTACAGAAACGTACCGACAAGCTGAGGCGCGAATGCTACATTCAGGCTGCAGAAGTGGGAAAAGAAATTGTGATTTACTACTTTAATTTGTGATCCTCACATGACAGTACAATACAATGAAACTTACAACCACTTGAAAATTTTATAAAAATACGTGTAAATTTTATAAAAAATATCGATTTTGAGTAACATACTCTTAATCACTTCACGGAAGACTCAGGAGTGATACTGGCTGCCTGTTCACATTACATGTCTGTGAATTTCAGCTCTCGCATAAAAAGCAGTTGAATATTAACATCTGTTGAAGATCATACATAATATCTAACACCTTATGTTTTTACACGTAAACCTTGTCCATATGAAGATAACAAGTAATCATCCTCAATTTGACGTCACAGAAGAATGCAAACAAAGGAACTGTCGCTCGATAAAATCTACAGAAATGTTAATACTTCTGCAGCAAATACTGATTCGAGGAAAACTTTCGCACAGCGTTTAATTATCTTATGCACCCTTTTCGTAGTTTTAGGCATGTTGGCTCATATGAGCTGTTCACACTGATTGTCGTCATGAACGCTGTAAAACATCTAATTGTCACTTTCGCCAGTGTCTCTGACGTCTTGAAGTTTATTCAAATCAGAATGTACCGGAACTGCTTGGTTACATGTAATGTTGGCGATCGAACCTAATGCACTCTGAAACACGTATGTTGTGCGGCAGCGATGCTGAGACACTGTAGAATCTCTGACCAGAGCAGTTGCGCTCGACTCGCAGTAGCGAGCAGTCAGTCAGTCTGCAGTAGTCAGTCCTCAGTAGTGCTAGGAGTATGTGAGTAGTAGTAGCGGAGAGCAGTCGGCGGGCGTCGGCACAGCAATGGTCGAGATTCAGGATGAGGTATAATTTTATTTAAATAAATAATCATGCAGCTTTGCGCTCATCAGACAATGTAACGAACACTCATTGTAATTTAACTTTCAAAAAATCGCCCCCAATTATAATTTTTATTTAAAACCAATTTTAGAGACAATCATTCAAATTTCCTTCCATTTCCTTTTAACAAAGATTTCTTTAAAAAGGTACTTCCAATGCTTTTCATGCAAGCGCCAGAGAACAATAAGAGCAGAATTTTGACATGCAGTTTCACTAAGGTAAGAAATTTATTCTCGTTTCGCACAGGGCAAACACCGACTTTTCGGTTGAATTGAGTTTAGGTTATCATTACAGTTTCATTATCATGGGATTAGCGTTCATTATTTAATGGGAGCTTGTATTTGAGTCAGATAGCGAGCTTTCATTTAATTGTCTTTGCCATTAATATTCTTGTGGCGAGTTTATACTTACCTGTGGCACCATTTCTAATAAATATTGTTTTTAAAACTTCTGTGGGAAGGTCACACTTAGCTGTGGCTCCATTACTAATAAATATAGTTGTATATTTAAAGAATGTGTTGTGGGGAGGTTACACTTGGCGACACCCGGTCCAGGATTGTATTTCGTAGAGAATCTTTTGAAAAACAGTCAGATATCTGCTCTTATTTGCTTAAATATAATTTTAATTTGGCGCAACGCTTTTACTAATCTTGTGACTTTCTTTCTACAGGTCAACGGCAATTCGTTGCTCTGTTGTATTTGTGTGTTGATTTTGCATTGTGCTTATTTGTTTTGTGATTAATTGTGACTATTGTGAAAATGCCGCGAAAGACTGTGAATAGTGTATCGCGAGGTATCATGAATGAAGTTACCGACTCAAACAATTTTACCGATAGGACTGGTGACACGCAGTGTAATGATGACAATGCTGTGTTCACTAACATTCAGTGCGTTCCAATCGCGAATGACGACTTTTACCTTAATGATGAACAAACGAACTCGGTTATGTCTTCTGTTGATTTGACGACAATCAATGACGCGGGACGCTCTATTGTAATGAGCGCTGCCCAGCCTAACACAACCGGTTTACTAAATTCACGTGACGAACAGACAAATTTGTCTAATGAAAATGATCAGTGTACGGAAAGTACGCCGGACTTATTTAATTCCGAAATAATGTCTAACAGTGTACATCTGACTGACAAACCTTCTTGTAAATCGCAAAATAACCAAATGGTTACAGAAAGCGAAACGATTCCAGATCCACCATTAATCAGCACAGAGAATAGAAATGTTAATTTTGGCTCAGATCAAATTATGGCACTATTGCTGCAACGAATTAACCAAATTATTGAAAAACAAGACAACAATGATGTAAATCTCAAACAACTTAGTGAACAGGCTAAACAACAGAATGAAAAATTAGATAACAATTCCAGACAGTTAAATGAAAAATTAGATAACAATTCCAGACAGTTAATTGAAAAATTGGATAACAATTCCAGACAGTTAAGTGAACAAATTAGGGCCGTTGCCGCACAATGTCATGACACTAAGGAACAGTTACGCGAGGAAATTGAGGCTTGTTCACGAAAAAGTAGCGAAGAAATTAAGTCTGTTGCTCAGGAATTAAGGGAATTGCAAACAGCTGCAACAGAAACACTTAGAGCGGAAATCAGTACAGTCGCTAAACAATGCTCTGAAAAAGCTACACAATTACGCGACGAGTTTAAAGCAATGACGGTAGAACTTTCGCGCACAATGGATGAAAAGATTGACGCAAAATTCGAACAACAGAACACACAAATTAACGAACGTCTTAGTCTTCACATAGAAAACAGTAATACGCGTTTTCGTAAATTTATTGGTGATCAAAATAAAGTAAAACGCCAAGTAATGGAAACAATCACTGCACAGAGACAAGAAGACAAACGTAAAATGTTTGCGAAGGCAAAAACGTATGTAGACAATAATATTGCCACAGTTTCGGACAAAATTAATACCATCGAACAGTCAAACACAGAATTACGTGACGAAATTTCTGATCTGAAATCGAAAACAGACACATACATAACAGATTTTCAAACAGTGACCGATAGACTCGAACAATTAGAACTAACACAGGATTCCGATGTCGTGAAAGCTGATGTTAAAAAACTGAACGAAACTACACGTAGATTGCAAAACCAGATTAATGCCACTGACACTAAAACCGATGATCAGGTAAAAATACTGACTGAAAAATGTGATGAATTGGCCAGTCGTATTGATGTCATCGAAACTACTAATGACAATAAATCAGACGATACTTCACCGGTTTCATTCAACCAAACACCTGAATTTCAAAATTTACAGCAGACAATTAATGAGATTGATTCGTCTAATAACACATTGCGTCGAAAACTGTCAAGTTTACAGCAAGAAGTAACAGAGATGAAAAACACTTCAGTTAATAACACAGCACAGCAGACACCACTTTTCGAACATTTGCCAGACTCGCGCAACGCGTATAATTTGGGTAATCTACAGAGAGTACGGGACTTAGATTCCGAACAATCACAGTTCAACAGATTCTCTTACAACCATGAACCTGTTTCATCACACAGAGACGACAATTTCGATTACAAACATTTTCTGTCAGTGAGAAAGTTTAAAGTGTTTAAAAACGACAGAACACAGATTCACCCGCTAGATTGGATACAACAATTTAGCTTTGCTTTTCCACCGACTTGGCCTGTAACACATAAACTTGAATTTATTTGCAGCTTTTTGGAAGGCGAACCGGCAACTCGTATGAGGCCGATCGCGAGGCAATGTTATTCAGTGGAAGAGTTTCAGAATGCGTTTCTATCTGCGTATTGGTCGAAAACGACACAGCGCGGAATTAAAGATCAACTAATTAGTTTGCCAAATTATGAGAACTCAAATTTTCCGAATGTGACGCAATTTTTTGAGCACATGGTGCAACAAAACCAGTACCTAAGTGAACCTTATAGTGAATCTGCACTTATACAATTATGCATTTCTAAACTGCCACGATCATTAAGAGTTTCACTTCTAACGGGTCAGCAAAAGGAAAATATTTCGGCATTCAGGGATCTGCTGCAGCTTTTAGAAGTGCAGCAATCAGATTATTCTTTCGTAAACAAAAATTTTTCATATAACAACCAAGGCCAACAGACGTATAGCAATTATGATCAGACACGTAATTTTAATAGGAAAAGTAACAGACGTTTTAGGAATGAAAACCACCAAAGCTCTAATAACAGACAAAATTCTAATTATCAATATCGTCAAAATTCTGAGCAACAAGAATCACATTTTGGTAACAATAGACGTTTTCCACCACAACAGCATGAAAGTCAACCGGTTAACATGCCTAACCAACAATGGAATGCACAAGGTCAACCAGGCTTTAATGTTTCGCCGCGTGAACGTATAGTCCCTGGTACAACAAATAGTAACGCATGGCAGCAAAGGAATAACTACGTACAGAGAAGACAGTTTTTCAATTCCAATCGCAATGCACCGTATAGGAATGACTATCACGATAGACGTAAAAATGACGAGCACAATTATCAACGTACATATAATAACAGTCGATCTTACCAACAGCAAAATCATCCACAAGAACATATTCTCGTGAATGAACCCGACAGTAGGTATCATCCAGAGCGTAATACGTCTGGAAGAAGTAATAGGACAGTTCAAATAGTAGAAATGCCACAACATCCTCCTGATAATAGTAACACGTCAGATAGAATTTGACTAGATACTGTAAAAATCGCATCTTCCAATAACACAAGCACTAGTTTTGACACGCAAAATGTTGTTCACGAAAATGTAATTACTTTTGACGACATCAGAGACACTCTTTTGCAGGAAAAACCAGTTGTTCAGAAAACCATTTCACATCCTGTCATCGAAATTAAAATAGGTTCATCGAAATTTTCAGCAGTAATTGATTCTGGCTCACCTATGTCGGTTATTAATGAAGGAACTTTTAACGAGTGTAACAAAGAGAACACCTATCCCACATTACCTTTAGGCAAAACGAAAGTGAAAGGAGCAGTATCGAGTAAAGGAGTGGATGCAAAATTACAGACGCATTTATCATTTTGTATTGCAGGTCATACTTTTCACTCAAATTTTTGGATTGTTCCTTTATTGACAACAGACGTAATTTTAGGTACTAATTTTCTCGTACAACACGACGCAGTGGTTGATTTCCAAAATTCTTATTTAATGTTAAAAGATGAAAATGTGCAATTGGCTTTAGAATTTCAACATTCACTATCTGCAGAAGAACAAACAATTAACTGCACAGAGGTCATTTCCGCAACACGTAACATAAACTGTAATTCCGCATTGTTCACCGACACGTACGTACATAACTATAACACTCCAGACGAAACTGACTACGATGTAATGCAAATGATTTCTGATAAAGTTAAACAAAGCAGTGCAAATACAGACGACGAACGAACGCAATTACATAAAATTCTTTTACAGCAAGCTCCAGTTTTCGATAACATTCCTGGTACTATGTCCGGCTTTATGTACGAATTTCGAGTCAAACAGCACGACACATTTAAAGCAAAGCATTATCCCATTCCATATATCCACAGAGAACAAGTTAAAAAAGAATTGCAGGATATGCTCGATCAAGGAATTATTGAACCAGCAGTTAGCCCGTACATAAACCCGCTGCATATTGTTAAGAAAAAAGATGGCTCACTTCGCCTTGTACTTGATTCACGTCACATTAATGACATTATTATTAATGAAACAGATCGACCACAGACATTAGAAGAACTACTACAGAAATTTCACGGTACAGCTATTTATTCCACATTAGATTTGAAATCGGGATTTTGGCAAATACAACTTCATCCAAATTGCAGAAAATATACAGCTTTTCTCTGTTTTGGTGACTGTTATCAATTTTGTAAATTACCGTTCGGCCTAACTATTTCTTCTGCTGCTTTTATTCGCGGTTTGAACACAATACTTCCGACAGAACTTAAAGACAGAATTACGACGTACGTAGACGACATTCTTATTGCAGAAGCTAACTGGTCTGAACATAATCTGATTTTAGAACGACTATTGCAAACTTTCCATGCACAAGGACTCACAGTTAACCTCAGTAAATCGCATTTTGGTAAAACTTCTATAAAATTTCTTGGACACGTAATTTCAGCAGAAGGCATTGCGCCTGATCCGGAAAAACTTCAAGCTCTACGTGACATTACTGTTCCTACAACGAAGAAACAATTACGCAGTTTTTTGGGCTTAATTAACTTTTTTCGCAAATTTATTCATCACTCTGCTTTAGACACGCCTAGATTATGCCAATTAACAGGTAAAAACACTATTTGGTCATGGGATAAGCAAGCACACTCTGAATTCGTGAACCTGAAACATGCTTTGTTGAATGCTCCACTTTTATCGCACCCAGACCTTACTAGAAATTTTTCCATTGCCACCGACAGTTCCAACACAGCTTTAGGCGTACATATTTTTCAGGAAATTGAAGAAGATGGTTCTACAGTAATTAAAAACATCGCATTTGCAAGCCGCATTTTGTCACCTGCTGAACGAAATTATTCCGTTACTGAACTAGAAACATTGTGTGTTGTATGGGCTTTTACGAGATTTAGACACTTTCTTTATGGCAGACATACCACCGTTTACACAGATCACAGAGCTATACAATTTTTACTTTCAGCTAAATTTACTCACGACAGATTAAGCAGATGGAAACTGTATTTACAAGAATTTAATTTTACGATTGTTCACATTCCCGGCACACAAAATGTTATAGCAGACGCACTTTCTCGTTCTCTCAGCAACAATCAGCAAGACGTAGCAACCAACTTCTGCAGAGCAAATTTCAGCGTCATGTACATTCAACAAGTTGCATTTGAAAATTTTATTTCGTCGTCATTACAGGACATAGCAAAAGAGCAAAGTAAAGACAATGTGTGGAAAGAAATTAAACACCTTTGGCAAGATAAGAATAATGTTACGATTAGAAACCACTACACTGTACGCAATGACATTCTGTTTCGCCGCTCTCATCCTGACAGCAACAATTGGTTACTATGTATTCCTGACGAACTGGTTAACAAATTAATTTGGTACACGCATTTAAGCTACGCACATTATGGAGCAAGAAAATGTTTTCTGATATTGAGACAGAACTGTTATTTTGCCAGCATGGAAAAACGTATACGACGAGTTTTAGCGTCATGTAAAATTTGCCAGAAAGCTAAGTCTGACACCACTTCACACATTCCTCCATTATATCCCATTGTACCTGTTAAATTAAGACATATGGCCGCAGTAGACATTTTTGGTCCAATTCCGAGAACTAATAGAGGTTTTTGCTACATCTTTGTCGCTGTTGAACTCACTTCAAAATTTGTTACCTTCACTCCGTTACGCAAAGCTACTGCTAAAACTGTTTCGAAAGCATTTGTAAAGCATTTCTTATTTCATGTAGGGCATGTGATGAAAGTAATTTCTGACAATGGATCACAATTTCGTTCTGTCATATGGACACGCATGTTACGAGCTAGAAACATTTCTCCGATTTATATATCCAAGTACCACGCCTCTTCGAACCCTTGTGAACGATTAATGAAAGAAATTGGTAAACTGTGTAGAATATACTGCCACAAAAGACATGTTAATTGGGACACACACGTACACTCATTCCAAGATGTAATTAATTCCATTCCAAATGAATCCACTATGCTACCTCCGTCTGTTATACTGAAAAACGTTGAACCACCAAACAAAATCAAAGAGTTAGTAAATTTTCCTACATCTCGTCGATTACGACACCACGAAATAGTTGACATTGCGCTGAACAACATCAAACGTACCGCAGAGCGCCGGAGAAGACAGCAAAAACAGGTTTGTAGACACCGAGATTTTCACGTTGGACAGAAGATATTAGTACGTACACACTATTTATCCAGCAAATTAAAAGGTAAGTGCAGTAAATTTGAACTTCTATACGCAGGTCCATATCGGATTCGCAGCATTCCTCACCCCAATGTTGTACACGTCGAAACTCTGAGAACCAGAAAATCGAAAGGCAACCATCATGTGTCAAACATTAAACCCTTTATCGAATGAAACCACTTTACGATGTAACATGCTATGAGGCCGTTTACACATTTTATGACCACTTATGCAATTATATTCACATTACTAATTACTGATGATTATCGTATTTTTTCTTGGCAAGTGCCCGGCAAGGTAAGGTTAGCAGGTCGCTTTTCTTGTCGTTACACATCAGACCGTGCATTTTTTTCAGATGAACTTACGCATTTTATGATTAATTATGCAATTCTCTATAATGACGCATTAATTTTATCAAATTCTCTCTCCATTGAAGTCTTTAATTATCGCATCTATTAACTACACTACATATAAGCTGAACACAACGAATGTCACATTTTGTCTTTCTTATGTATGTACGATTGTTTTCATGTTCTGTTTGTATGCACTGTGAACTAGTTAAGGTATAACACACACCATTTGACTTTGACATTTTGCCTTGTGATATCTCAACATCGTGACTGTTTTACATTTTCCTTTTTTGCTGCTGCATTACGATATTCTCTGTACACTTTTTGCCTTTAAACACTGTCTGTGTTTTGAGATATTACGTTTTCTGTCATGTTATGTTGTATGCTTAATTGAGTCACCATTAACCAGTCACTATTTAATGGGTATATGATTTAAATGCAAGACATTAATCTTTGTTCATCAATTTCAGAAATAAATGATGCGTACAGGAAATGAATTAAACAGAAGTGGGAATTTCACCTATGGAATAAACGAAAGAAGATGCAATAAGCTAATGAGGACGAGTAAATGGATCAGAATTAACAAGCATTAACCAGAATATATTATACACATCACAGAATAGCAGTCTTAACTAATTTTTTCTTTCAGAATACAAAGCGATTGATGCAAGCTGTCAGACAGAACTACACATTTTAGTTTTAAGTGATGAAATATGCTAGGGATTAGGAATAGTTGTGTGATGAATAATGAAATGATTTTTGCAGATGATAATGAATGCTGATAATGAACAATGATGAAGAATATGGTACTATGAATAATGAAGTTTTTGTTTACAGGTGATGATAATGATGGAGTTATGATGATATGAATAATGAAGTTTTTCTTTACAGATGAGGATAATGTTGAAGTTATGTATTTATGCTATGTAGTTATTTAAGTATTTGTTGCAGTTTATTTTGACAGCAGGTGTTATATTGCGTAGTAGGATGACTGAAGGTTTTGGAAAGGACAGCTATGGAACACATTTTTTATACACATTTCACTACCTGTTAATTCGAAGTTCACTACTTTTCAGCATAGTCTGCATTTCTTCTTTCAGCTCAATAATCCATTTTGTATTTTTCTTTCAGGAGAAGCTTTTTATGATACTTACTAAACCTGTTACTTATTATACCTGTTCTAGTACTTGCATTTTTTCTTACCCACTTGTGTCTATCATTTATAAATGTGATAACCTTGCTACAGCTGACTCATGACGAATGACGTTACACAATCTTTTCATTTATAGGAACAACCTAGAAGCAATTTTTTCTCTTATTTCTTCTTGCTTTCCCTTATAATTACCCAAAGCAATGCATTGCTAGCAGAAAAAACAAAATGTATTAACAGTCCCAGATAATGTCACTAGTTTATGATAATTCTGAATAACACTGATCAGCTCTGAATAGTATGTCACTTGAATAATGACTTCTTAATGATACCAAAACATAATTGCCACTATCTATTGTAATGAGAGTACTTATTATGCCCATGCTTATTAATGCTACTAATGTTTTGTACTATTCAGTACTTGCTGGCCACTGAGTGCCCATAATTAATGTAACTTATAATGCCCATGCTTATTAATGCTACTAATGTTTTGTACTATTCAATACTTGCTGGCCACTGAGTGCCCATAATTAATGTAATTACTTATAATGCCCATGCTTATTAATGCTATGACTGTAATTAACTGATTTTTCTAATAATGATTTCTTAATGATATGAATAATACTGAATGATGAATAATGTTTTATACTATTCAATACTTGCTGGCCACTGAGTGCCCATAATTAATGTAACTTATAATGCCCATGCTTATTAATGCTACTAATGTTTTGTACTATTCAATACTTGCTGGCCACTGAGTGCCCATAATTAATGTAACTTATAATGCCCATGCTTATTAATGCTATGACTGTAATTAACTGATTTTTCTAATAATGATTTCTTAATGATATGAATAATACTGAATGATGAATAATGTTTTATACTATTCAATACTTGCTGGCCACTGAGTGCCCATAATTAATGTAACTTATAATGCCCATGCTTATTAATGCTATGACTGTAATTAACTGATTTTTCTAATAATGATTTCTTAATGATATGAAGAATACTGAATGATGAATAATGTTTTATACTATTCAATACTTGCTGGCCACTGAGTGCCAATAATTAATGTAACTTAACGTTTTGTTAGTGTTTTCAATGATGACTTCCCATATTAATACTGAATGATGATAAATATTTTGTACTAATCGAAAGTTGCTAGGCCACTGAATGTTAATAGTTACTTGTAAATATGTCATTTGAATGAGGAAAAATGTTTTGTAATACTCAATACTTGATGGCGATTGATTACCACTCTTGTCTTTAAATTAATTAATGAACATTTTTCTGTAATACTACATTCATGGTACAGAAATGTTCAATGACTAGAGTATGGATACCGCAAACTACTTATGTAATCACTAATCAAGACTTGTGTGTTAGTTAATGTCCTTCACCTTCTGACCTAACTACCTGAAATTATTGTAACATCCATTTGTCTTGTCCATCCTCATTATCATGGAGCACTATATTTGGTTTTTGCACTAATTCTACGTTGGTGTGCCGCCTCTTAAAAGCGTGGTGTTGACACGACATGCTGTCCACCACTGTAGGCGAAGAAACTACTTATGTAATCACTAATCAAGACTTTGTTATGGAGCACTGTGTGCCGCCTCTTAAGAGCGTGGTGTTGACACGACATGCTGTCCACCACCGTAACCGATGAAGACGTTATTCTGGTCCCACTGTTTGATGTACCTGGTATACTGCCAAATGATAGTATGGAATACTACTACGACGTTTCACTGTCTTGATAAGCTGATAAATACTTCTGGGAACGGAACTGCAGATTGTATCACTTAGTTGTGATTCTGTGGAAAGATATGGACTTTCAGTGCAGCTATGTGCAAACTAAAGTGCTACAACCATGATGCAATCCTTTCTTTTCCTATCCTAATAGTGAAAATCAATTTTTACTAACACCATTTATGTTAATGGCCTATACATTTTTTCTCGATTTGTTGAACTCTAGTGCGAGTACACTTGTGTCACTTGTCGACATGATTTTTGCCATTTGTTGTCAAAATACTAAAGACATTTTCGATTTGTTTTGAAGTGCAGTATGTGTGCACTCTTGTCATCTATATTGTATATACTTTTTGTGATTTGATGATTTTTTCTAATATGTTTTCAACTGAACTACAGTGCCTGTGCACTCTTCTCAATTTTCGATATGATTTGTGTTCATTCTGTATACCTTTTATGATTTATGTCATTTGTTACTCTTGTATATACATTTCGTCTTTTACTGATATGTTCTCCACTGCAGTGCATGTGCACTCATGACACTTGTCAACATGATTTTTTTTTTTTTTTTTTTTTTTTGCCTGTTATGAAACTGCTAAAGAATTTTTCAGTGTGTGTACACTTTATTATCTGTCAAATAATTTGTATATACATTTTCCTGATTTGTTTTGTACTTATATTTTGTCTTGTCTGTAATGTTTTGTAATCGGTGCATGCGCACAACATTTAATTCATGTGATACATCTAAATATTTTGTTAATTAAAGGAAAAATTTGTTACGATGGCAAGTCCAAATGACTCACCATCGCTGCCAAATTTTTGCCCCCCCAGTGGAGGGTTATGAAACACGTATGTTGTGCGGCAGCGATGCTGAGACACTGTAGAATCTCTGACCAGAGCAGTTGCGCTCGACTCGCAGTAGCGAGCAGTCAGTCAGTCTGCAGTAGTCAGTCCTCAGTAGTGCTAGGAGTATGTGAGTAGTAGTAGCGGAGAGCAGTCGGCGGGCGTCGGCACAGCAATGGTCGAGATTCAGGATGAGGTATAATTTTATTTAAATAAATAATCATGCAGCTTTGCGCTCATCAGACAATGTAACGAACACTCATTGTAATTTAACTTTCAAAAAATCGCCCCCAATTATAATTTTTATTTAAAACCAATTTTAGAGACAATCATTCAAATTTCCTTCCATTTCCTTTTAACAAAGATTTCTTTAAAAAGGTACTTCCAATGCTTTTCATGCAAGCGCCAGAGAACAATAAGAGCAGAATTTTGACATGCAGTTTCACTAAGGTAAGAAATTTATTCTCGTTTCGCACAGGGCAAACACCGACTTTTCGGTTGAATTGAGTTTAGGTTATCATTACAGTTTCATTATCATGGGATTAGCGTTCATTATTTAATGGGAGCTTGTATTTGAGTCAGATAGCGAGCTTTCATTTAATTGTCTTTGCCATTAATATTCTTGTGGCGAGTTTATACTTACCTGTGGCACCATTTCTAATAAATATTGTTTTTAAAACTTCTGTGGGAAGGTCACACTTAGCTGTGGCTCCATTACTAATAAATATAGTTGTATATTTAAAGAATGTGTTGTGGGGAGGTTACAACTCTTAGTAAGAAAGTTTAACAAGCCGAGCAGTCATGGACTGTGCGGCTGGTCCCGGCGGAGTTTCGAGTCTTCCGTCGGGCATGGGTGTGTGTGTGTGTGTCCTTAGGATAATTTAGGTTAAGTAGTGTGTAAGCTTAGGGACTGATGACCTTAACAGTTAAGTCCCATAAAATTTCACACACATTTGAACATTTCTGAAAGCTTAACATTTTTTGCGCGCAGTTCTGTTGTACACCTGATTAATAAATAATAGCTTGCCAAATGGAATAAGGGGTATATCATCTTCGTACATCTGCAAGAGCTTCATATTCCGCTTAATGGGATTGTAGTTTTGTGTTTGTATTCTTGCTATATGTGTCCAATTTTACAGCAATAGAAGTGGCACCTGCGACCACTGACAATAGTTGATTAATTACTTCGCTCGTACTTGTTCTCAAACATGACAAACAGCACGAGTGAAGTAACTCCGTTATTTGAGAAGTCGTGATATGACATTGGTTATATTTTACCTGCTACTTAAGTTAACAGTAGAGGAACTAAAATATTGTCAGATATTAGAGACGATGAAAGGAGGGAACATGCCAGTGGAGGTGACAATTGACCTGTGATGAATGTTATAGTAATTGTTCCAACATTGTTTTAAACTAAATAAGAAATTAGTCGACTAACGACCACATTAGGAGTCACTCTTCTGCCCTTTACTTTAAATAAGACTTTTCTCATCTTGCACAGTCTTTAGTTTGCTTTATGCAAGAAGTTTTGGTGAAAGTAATTACATGCCTCACGAATACTTCTGAGCGGTGCAACCAAGGTAATAAATAGTCAGTTAGTGGAAGGACTTAGCTGCAGAAGAGGTGCTAATGTTTTGTGTGTGTTCAAAAATGGTTCAAATGGCTCTGAGCACTATGGGACTCAACTGCTGAGGTCATTAGTCCCCTAGAACTTAGAACTAGATAAACCTAACTAACCTAAGGACATCACAAACATCCATGCCCGAGGCAGGATTCGAACCTGCGACCGTAGCGGTCTTGCGGTTCCAGACTGCAGCGCCTTTAACCGCACGGCCACTTCGGCCGGCCTTTGTGTGTGTTCCAACACATCGCGTAAACGAATATGAATAGACTATAAGATTATTCTTGAAAAAATCCTGTGTTCTGCAGCAAAAGTGTATTCGTGCGTTTCTGGTAGAAACGGGTTCTCTTTTACAAAACACCCGCTTCCGTGTCTTCTTCGGTGTCACTGAGTGTTCAAATTTTAATAAAGAAATATGTCTCTTGGTCTGTAGTCTTAATGTTGACGACTCAGAAAGATTGCTTTTTAATGAATAACGTGATATCTACTAATATGGGAAAGCGGTTTCCCGATATCGAGTCCACATCTGAAACGCAGTCACGGTGACACATAACTTATCTTCCATTCCATGGTCTACAAACACAGCAGATTTTAGTACCGCGTCGTTGTTTTGGTTGTTCTGTTCTTTTCCTTAACAGTGAACAGTAGACAGTCAGTATTTACCTGAGCTTACCGTTGTTATATAATTTCGTTCGAAAGCTTCACAACTACCTACAAGATCTCAAGAAAGCTCGTGATTCTCACTATACTTCGTCGTGTTGTACTTCTCCATGCAGTTTTTGCTTGATGCAATGCCAGGTGTACTACAGTCGCACAGATATTGAAGATGATTGCAGCTCCCCGTGCAAACATTAAGAGTTGCTTCCGATTTCGTGGTAGTTTCATCTGAAGTCATTGATACAAATGTCCGTCAGAAAGTAACAGATAGACCTCTTGTATCCCGATAATTATTAACTTCAGAGGAATGAAATATTAAACGTATAATAACTGGTCCCATACCACCAAATATAAAATTAATTTTCGTTTCCTGTTGTTTCAGGTAAACCACCATGGTTGGAAAACGTACTGTGATCGGATTCTTCTGTAATACCACGAACAACTCTGCAATATCAATTCACGGTAAGTTACTGCCAATGGAGAGAGCACGACAAATAGCAGTAAGGTGAAGAGTCGTATACACGGTGATTGCAGCTACCAGGATCAAGTAATCATCACCATCGACGGAAACACAACAGACGTTGATAAATTCATCCAATATGTCAGATGAATCGTCTCCAAACAGATCATGAAGCTCTCAGATGTGATAAAGGGTTTTGACAACGCTAATCAAACTTTTGTTGTACATAATTTTGTGCTTCCTACCTCCCAAGACTTTATAATAGAGAGATGGAGCAATTCTTGAAAGAAACCTGCGACGATCTCCGCATGTGACAACTTGACTGAGCCATTTCGGCCCAAGTAACAATAGATATTTGACGGAACGGAGACATTCAGGATGATCGCGTCGTAAGCCGCTGCAATTTATACGATTACGTAAACAAATATTGACGGCGCAGTTATTTTTCGATCCAAGGAAAGGGAGTCATATGGGTAGGATGACCATCGACGCTATTGTCTCTCCTTCAAAATGATACTGCGCTTCTTACAAACAAGGGGACCAGAGTCATAAGCAACAGATGTCACGTGGCATTTCGGTAACGCAAAACCTAATTTCGGTACAGGTGACATTTGAGAAGATTGGCGAGTTGCACCTGTCCGGCCCTGGTAGCTGAGTGGTTAGCGTGACGGAATGTCAATCCTAAGATCCCGGGTTCGATTCCCGGCTGGGTCGGAGATTTTCTCCGCTCAGGGACTGGGTGTTGTGTTGTCCTAATCATCATCATTTCATCCCCATCGACGCGCAGGTCGCCGAAGTGGCGTCAAGTTGAAAGACCTGCAGCAGGCGAACGGTCTATCCGACGGGAGGCCCTAGCCACACGACATTTCATTTCATTACCTGACCTCCCAGACAGCTAGGTGTCCGGCCGTACTGTTTCCATTTGGCTCGAAGGCTGAAGGCACATCTGCGTGGCATTATATCTGACATGACGAAGAGCTGACTGTGAATGAATGCGGAAAGGGGGAAGGAAGTTCAAAAATATAGAAAATTAATATTTGACCACAGCTAGCTAGCTCTCTTTTTTCGTTGACAACAGGACCACTGAACCTTAAGATGGAAGTCACTAATGACAGCAGATTATGTACATTACTGTCAAAGGAATCATCAAGCAATGCGTTGTGTCTGTTAGATTGGAATATTGTTTGTACGTGGTAAGTGCTGCGAAATATCTTTAGTACTATCTTCAAAAGCTGAAAAAAACTGTAGTTTGCTGAAATACATGTTTGAATATAATTGTACTTTACGCTAAACAAGTAACTGCGTTAAACTGTCCTATTGATTCTTTCCTCTCTTGAAACAAGTGCTGTATATATACACATATTTACCACACAATTCGAAACGCTATTTCCGGTTACACTGTAAAGAGCGACTATGTAGGAAAATATTACAGTTAATTACACTCGGAATTCAATTACAGTTTCGTATTTGCTTTGTGTAGTAGTTGCTTTTATTAGATTGTGAGATTTTTCCCTGTTCTAATATAATTCCATTTATTCGTAGCTATATATGTTATTTCAGATTTACACTGTCCATACTTCCAGAATGCTAATAACATTCAGCGACATTGTAATTAAGTTAACACATTTTCAGAAGTGTTCTGGTACTCTGATCACATGATTTACAGAACTCCAGTGTGATGTATTGTCTTTAAAAAATATAATTCTACACAGTTTATTTTCACTTCTCCGCTCTTTACTTGGAGCTAACAGAAATATGTGCAGCACTTGGTATTCATACGCATTCTTTTAATAGCATCGTCTTAAATAGACAATTGCTAGGGTTGGGATGGAGTTAAAGGTTGAAATTTCTGAGACTCAGATTGCTTACCGTACATAAGCAAAACGTAAGTGAAACCTTGAATCGGATATAAAACGAACTGTCTACAGTGACACGATGCGCGTTACATTGGTCGTGAAGGCAAAGTTGATTGCCAGTAATGTGCACCTGGACTCGGTGAGATTTAACAGTAGCAGCTCTCTGCGATGCGTTCGGTAGTTGGACTGTTGTCAGCAGTTTACTGCTAGACCGTTCTCCTTTGTCATCGGAATGACTCAGAGTCGTTACTTTCAACGTAGTTACAATTCTGACACTTTATCGTTTCACCTTCCACATCTCCGTCGCAAAATTCCCTAGCATGCACTAACGCGGCTTTATAAATCGCATGACTTTTACACATACGTAGTAAGAACTTGTAATTCTGAATCATCATTTAACTTTATAGCTCTTACAAACATTCATTTACTATATTAGACGTGACTGGACCGTATTAGATCACCCCAAGCTGTAACGTTACAATCTTTGGAGTCTTCAAGCAGCTCTCAGCCCAATTTGTTTCTGGTTTTCTGGTGACTTTGAAACCTCCCCTTAGAAAAATTATAAATGACTGTGCTTAAACTGACACATAATACACTCCTGGAAATGGAAAAAAGAACACATTGACACCGGTGTGTCAGACCCACCATACTTGCTTCGGACACTGCGAGAGGGCTGTACAAGCAATGATCACACGCACGGCACAGCGGACACACCAGGAACCGCGGTGTTGGCCGTCGAATGGCGCTAGCTGCGCAGCATTTGTGCACCGCCGCCGTCAGTGTCAGCCAGTTTGCCGTGGCATACGGAGCTCCATCGCAGTCTTTAACACTGGTAGCATGCCGCGACAGCGTGGACGTGAACCGTATGTGCAGTTGACGGACTTTGAGCGAGGGCGTATAGTGGGCATGCGGGAGGCCGGGTGGACGTACCGCCGAATTGCTCAACACGTGGGGCGTGAGGTCTCCACAGTACATCGATGTTGTCGCCAGTGGTCGGCGGAAGGTGCACGTGCCCGTCGACCTGGGACCGGACCGCAGCGACGCACGGATGCACGCCAAGACCGTAGGATCCTACGCAGTGCCGTAGGGGACCGCGCCGCCACTTCCCAGCAAATTAGGGACACTGTTGCTCCTGGGGTATCGGCGAGGACCATTCGCAACCGTCTCCATGAATCTGGGCTACGGTCCCGCACACCGTTAAGCCGTCTTCCGCTCACGCTCCAACATCGTGCAGCCCGCCTCCAGTGGTGTCGCGACAGGCGTGAATGGAGGGACGAATGGAGACGTGTCGTCTTCAGCGATGAGAGTCGCTTCTGCCTTGGTGCCAATGATGGTCGTATGCGTGTTTGGCGCCGTGCAGGTGAGCGCCACAATCAGGACTGCATACGACCGAGGCACACAGGGCCAACACCCGGCATCATGGTGTGGGGAGCGATCTCCTACACTGGCCGTACACCACTGGTGATCGTCGAGGGGACACTGAATAGTGCACGGTACATCCAAACCGTCATCGAACCCATCGTTCTACCATTCCTAGACCGGCAAGGGAACTTGCTGTTCCAACAGGACAATGCACGTCCGCATGTATCCCGTGCCACCCAACGTGCTCTAGAAGGTGTAAGTCAACTACCCTGGCCAGCAAGATCTCCGGATCTGTCCCCCATTGAGCATGTTTGGGACTGGATGAAGCGTCGTCTCACGCGGTCTGCACGTCCAGCACGAACGCTGGTCCAACAGAGGCGCCAGGTGGAAATGGCATGGCAAGCCGTTCCACAGGACTACATCCAGCATCTCTACGATCGTCTCCATGGGAGAATAGCAGCCTGCATTGCTGCGAAAGGTGGATATACACTGTACTAGTGCCGACATTGTGCATGCTGTGTTGCCTGTGTCTATGTGCCTGTGGTTCTGTCAGTGTGATCATGTGATGTATCTGACCCCAGGAATGTGTCAATAAAGTTTCCCCTTCCTGGGACAATGAATTCACGGTGTTCTTATTTCAATTTCCAGGAGTGTATTTTTAGCGCAACGCAATCTGACTTTCAATAATCTCTACAAAAGAATGGCCCTGACTAACATTAGCCTATACCTTTCACAAATCACTTACCTCACAAAAATGTTCGTTACTCGAACTACTGCAATACAGCTAGCGCCACTACTACCAGCTAAATAAAAGATTCAAACTACTGAAGGCACTAACTACTGATAGGCAAAGTCAGCAAATGTAAGATTTTGATAGAGAACAAACAATGTATTTACCTTACTAGTGTTCAAAAGTCATAATATATATAGCAGTTCATGACATCTAGTCTTACAAATGCACTGTCTCTGATGGACACACGTCCAGATCATCCGCTCTCATAACTCCGCCATTTCTCTCCGCACACCCACCACTGCATTCGGCTCAGCTCCAACTGCGCAACGCTACGCGCTATTAACAGCCAACTGCCCAACACTACAGTAGCGAATATTACAACAATGCCACCCAGCCACAGACTGCACACAGCACAGCCAGTGATTTTCATACAGAGCGCTACGTGGCGTTACCAATATAAAAACCTAAACAGCCTACTTACAACTTCAATCTCTGCCAGTACTCCCCATTTGATAATTTTTCTCTGCATATCTTTCTGTTGAAAATGTCTGGTGAACCGGGCACCCTCTCGCAAATCCACCCAGCTTTAGTCTGAGACATCGCTTTATTCTGTATGTTGTGGAGAGGGCGCTTCCCGATCATTCCTGCCGTCTCCCTGTGCTGTTTTGCAGTCTTCACACAGCATCTCTCCCATAGTCTTTACATCCTTCATACTTCTCTCAGTAACAGAATACAGCAACACACGTGGGTAGTAGTCAGTCTAGTAATATTTCCAGTGTTATCAAAGCTGCGTAAAGAACTCTTCTTGACTTATCTATCCAATCTAGTCCTGTGAAATCCATACATCCATGTTCCTCCTCCATTGTTTCTATAGTCACCTGTCATTCAGTCATCTTCTTTGCCGTCTACCATGTTCCACACAATTTTATTGTTATGACATTCAGAATTACGTCTACTGCTCCAATCTTTTTCCTGACCCATTTGTTTTCTTCGTGGCTCTGTTGAACATTTCAAATATACGTCATTCCATTGCTCACTGAGCAACGGTCTGTTTTCGGATGGTTTTCACTTAGAAAATCCATCGCACTGCCATAGGTCAGACATGTAACGCATTTCGATGATTTATAAACATACCATTTCACTCAAATAGGAAGGTTTCAAGGGAATCTTACGGTCTTGGAAACTCGTTTCGGGTTGAAACTTTGCAAGTTAGTAGTATACTTCAAGGGTGCCCATCAATAAAACAAAGGGCACTAGTCGGAATATTCTGAGAAAAAGGTCTCTAAAATTTTATGCGCAGCTCATACACCAGTTAGTTTTATACGTTATGGTATCTCAGCGAAATGACTGCGTCTGTACAGGACTCTCTTGCCGCGCAAGGCGATCCAGGTTTCATTCTTCCTTCAGGTAACTTTTTATTTTTATTTTTTAAGTTGTAACAGCTTTTAAATAAAGTTATCAATAAAATCATAAGGAATTTATTGTATCAATGAAATGGTTATTACAGCTAATTAACATAAAATATGAATTGTAATTAATATTTTCGTTTTAAAAATTGAATGATTTCAAATGATTTTAATAGAGATAAATTAAAGCTTTAATTACTAATGTCATTAAAGTGTAACTATAATTTTTACGGTATCATAAGATCTGGAAATGTTAAAAATATTTGTTGTGAATTTGAGAAACGGGTTTCCACTTGGAAGAGTAGAGTGTAGCTGTTGCCTTATTGTATATACAGATAGTGACATGGTCAGGACCCTCACGGAACTAACCTGTCAGTGGTCGTTATCTGCTAAATAACGATGTATACAGCTGTACGACCCTCGTTCTTCTAGAGACTCGAAGTAACATACCAGTTCAATCTTCACTTTCGCCGAGCGAGGTGGCGCAGTGGTTAGCACACTGGACTCGCATTCGGAAGGACGACGGTTCAATCCCGCGTCCGGCCATCCTGATTTACGTTTTCCGTGATTTGCCTAAATCGCTCCAGGCAAATGCCGGGATGGTTCCTTTGAAAGGGCACGGCCGACTTCCTTCCCCATCCTTCCCTAATCCTATGCGAACGATAACCTTGCTGTTTGGTCTCTTCCCCCAACCAACCAACCATCTTCAATTTCGTAGAGATTGGAGTGTCCCGTGCTGTGAAATATTATCGGAATTTTTAAAACATTTTGAATTAAAAATTTCTGCTAATGAACACATCGTGAAAGTATCAGAAGCTGCAGATGAAATCAGTCAAGGTTCATTATAAAGCGAAATGCCGAAAGTTACGTTAAAAGAAGCTGTCGCATATTGCGGAAGCTTGCTAGCTGTAATAATTTGATTACATCGGCATCTTCTACATCAGTTTCTTATGAAGCACGTTGGTGGACGAAGAAATTTACGAACCTTCTATGGACATGCTGGCTGAAAAATAGTTGCGCCTGACGATGAACTTGTTTATGAAAATGAAAACCATGGCGAGGAACCTTTTGGAAAATTCAAAGACCATAGCTCATCAGATGAATATGAACCAGAAAGTGACAAAATTTATTTCAGAAAAAGAATCAGTGTCGGCCGAAGAAACCTGGGCTTCTAAAGACACTTCGTGAACCCAGACGTTTAAAATGTTACCGAATTTCAACAAAGCTTTTCTTATCAACATTGACCTGATAGGTAGATGATTGCGAGTATTTACAATTTCATTTTGCTCTGTATTTTTTCGACAGTCTGAAAAAATACTTCAATTTCGATTATTTTTTGTTTCCAAAATGTCTGTATCAGTCGGTGAGCAAAAGGTCTATGATTGACAAAGGAAGCGAAACTATTTTCGTCGAAAGGCATGATATTAATAAAGTGACTCATACATATACCATTCACTATGTTCTCGCTCCTTCTGGAAAAGCCCTACAAATATTTGATTGTTCACAAAAAACAATCGGTAACTTTTCCCCCCTAGTTCAAAAAACAGTAAATGAATATGCGCAGCCGGCCGATGTGGCCGAGCGGTTCTAGGCGCTTCAGTCTGCAACCGCACGACCGCTACGGTCGCAGGTTCGAATCCTGCCTCGGGCATGGATGTGTGTGATGTCCTTAGGTTAGCTAGGTTTAAGTAGTTCTAAGTTCTAGGGGACTGATGACCTCAGATGTAAAGTCCCATAGTGCTCAGAGCTATTTGAACCATTTTTTGAATATGCGCAAAAATATAAAAATGAACTATAACAACTTCGAAATCTGGGAAGCTAACGACAGGACTGTATATTGACTTTCTCCACGGTGTTTAAAGCCTTATGTGGGAAAACAACAAATTCTATTGATTATTGACGATTTGGATCAACAATTAAAGCCTGAATTATGTGGCAAAATGTTTCAGAATGGGGAGACGACTCTACAATTTAAGTGATTCCAACCAAATGTTCGACCCTGAGACGTCTATTTTTTTATATAAGATAAAAAATCTAATAAAGCGTATACAAAATTGCGGTGATCTGATTGACAATAATAGTAAGAAATTCCAGTCAACACTGTAAAAAAATGACATTAGCAGTGCGTCATCAACCGTCATCGCCAAATTTTGAGGAAAGGATGCGTATGCCTGGTACGCTTCCAGGCTTTCCCATGTAAGAGAAGTTTTCATGAATGTCTGCGATGTATGTTTTCCAAAATATCTTTTTAAAAGAAGGTTGTTTGTATATGAAGTCGTCCTTTATAATTCGTGCAAGATGTCAAAATAATTTTCGTTTTTAATGCTTTTAAGTTAATTATCAGTCTGGTGCTGTATGTAAAATACGAAATTGACAAATAAAAACGAGATTGTAAACGCTTTTATATGAATAAAGCCCTAGCAAAAATTTTGTTACAGTGGTAGTTACAGCTTTAATTACCTCCATTAAAAAAAGCCTTTCAAATTATTCAACTATATGAAAAGATAATATTAATTGTAATTCACATTTCAGGTCAATTAGCTTTAACAGTCATCTCATAAATAAAATAAAATTCTTTCTCATTTAATTGGTAAAGTTGATGTTATTTTTAAAACAACTAAAAATAAACTTTACCGGAAGGTAGGATCGATGTTGGATCGTCGGCCGTAGTGGCCGTGTGGTTCTGGGCGCTACAGTCTGGAGCCGAGCGACCGCTACGGTCGCAGGTTCGAATCCTGCCTCGGGCATGGATGTGTGTGATGTCCTTAGGTTTAAGTAGTTCTAAGTCTAGGGGACTGATGACCACAGATGTTAAGTCCCATAGTGCTCAGAGCCATTTTGATGCCGGATCGCCTGCTACAGGTGCAGCCAATTCGCTGTGCTGCCACAGTTTATAAAATGGCCGGTATATGAGCTGCGCTAGAAATTTTTGAGCCCTTTTCCTCGGAACCTTTTGATTAGTGCGCTTTATAATTTTTATAGGTGAACACCACTGAGGTATATTACTCACCTGTTACGTCCTATCCCGAACTTATTTCCGACACCGTAAGGTCCCTTGTTGGTTTCGAACAGATTACGAAAATTCTCTGAGCCACTTTTGCTCTTCATCAGCCTTTACATGTACATCTGTACTCCGGAATCCACGTAACGGTATGCGGCGGAGAGTACTTCGTGTACCAACTTCATCTCCCTGCTTTCCTTTTCCAGTTCTGGACGGTTCGCGGGATGAACGGTTGCTGGTATTCTTCCGTGTGAGCTCAAATCGCTCTAATTTTCCCCCATCGATCTTACAGCGAGATATGTGTAGGAGAAAGCAATACATTGGTTAAAGTTTCTTGGAATGTACTCTCTCGAAATTTTAACACGAAACCACAACGTGATGCAGGACGCCTCTCTTGCAGCGTCTGCCACTAATTGTTTGAGCACCTCGGTGGCGCTTTCACGTTTACTAAACCAACCTGCAACGACATGTGTTGCTCTCCTTTGACTCTTCTCTTCTCGTATTTCCCCTATCAACCCAATCTGTTACGGTCCCCAGGCTGACGAGAACGAAGATGTAAGTTATCTCCTCTGTGGATGGACTACGCTTTCGACGATTTTTTCAATGAATATCACTCTGGCACCCGTTTTATCTGCGAATAGTTTTTTGTAGTCGATCGACTTTATTCTTTTATATATTTCATTTGATGACTAACCAGTCTTTTCCATTCACTAGTCTAAATACACTACTGGCCATTAAAATTGCTACACCAAGAAGTGCAGATGATAAACTGGTATTAATTGGATAAAGATACTAGAACTGACATGTGATTACATTTTCACGCAATTTAGGTGCGTATATCCTGAGAAATCAGTACCCAGAACAACCACCTCTGGCCGTAATACCGGCCTTGATACGCCTGGCCATTAACTCAAACAGAGCTTGGATGGGGTGTACAGGTACAGCTGCCCATGCAGCTTCAACACGATACCACAGTTCATCAAGAGTAGTGACTGGCGTATTGTGACGAGCCAGTTGCTCGGCCACCATTGACCAGACGTTTTCAGTTGGTGAGAGATCTGGAGAATGAGTCCATGCTGCTGCAAACGTCGTCGAACTGTTCGTGCAGATGGTTATTGTCTTGCAAACGTCCCCATCTGTTGACTCAGGGATCGAGACGTGGCTGCACGATCCGTTACAGCCATGCGGATAAGATGCCTGTCAACTGCTAGTGATACGATGCCGTTGGGATCCAGCACGGCGTTCCGTATTACCCTACTGAACCCACCGATTCCATATTCTGCTAACAGTCGCTGGATCTCGACCAACGCGAGCAGTAATGTCGCGCTACGATAAACCGCAATCGCGATAGGCTACAATCCGACCTTTATCAAAGTCGGAAACGAGATGATACGCATTTCTCCTCCTTACACGAGGCTTCACAACAACGTTTCACCAGGCAACGCCTGTCAACTGCTGTTTGTGTATGAGAAATCGGTTGGAAACTTTCCTCATTTCAGGACGTTGTAGGTGTCGCCACCGGCGCCAACCTTCTGTGAATGCTCTGAAAAGCTAATCATTTGCATATCACAGCATCTTCTTCGTGTCGGTTAAATTTTGCGTCTGTAGCACGTCATCTTCGTGGTGTAGCAATTTTTATGGCCTGTAGTGTAATAACGCAACAACTGTATTTATGACTTCATTCTTAATTTGTACTATAGCCATTCCTATATGTTGGTTGTATACTATTTTTGTATTATTGCAATTCTCTTCAGGCCTATCTGCGAGCTTCGTAAGGTTCTTTCATTACATTAGATGCAAACAATATAGTGTCAACTATCCTCTCATCTCAGGCGGCTGAGTACAATGAAATGCACTGCTCTGCAAATTATAACGACAAGATAAAGTAATATATCGTATTAAGAACTCGGTGGAAAGGAATGAAAGTGCGGGGGTATCTTGCCGATGGTCGCCGAATCGTGCAGAGAAAGCTGGACATGGCGTGAGATCAGCATAACTATAGCGTCAAATGGGGCTGTCCCCGCAACACGTGGCAGTTGGAGCAACTGAGGAAAATAGTGTGATTAATCACCGAGCAGTTATGATCCGCTGCAGTGGTATTCTTCATTACAACATGGCCCGGAGACAACATCTGCATGACTTGATACGGAGGAGAATCATCTGAAAACTGGAAGAAGGACGAAGTGTGACGAATGTAGCCCAGGAATTTGATATTTCTTGCACCGTTGTTTCACGTGCCTCGGGAGCGTTCTGAACCACAGGCGCTGCTGCCTGGAGGAGGGAAGGTGGTAGGTTATGGTCAACTACAGCAGCAGATGACGCCACACTGCACAATAGGCAGTCACGTCAAACAGTGCAGTTGGAAAAACAACAGTACCTCAAGACACGTAATCTCTTGGTGCACAGTGGGAGGGCGACTGCACGGGATGGTCTGTTTGCCCTACGACAAGTTCGTTGTGTTCCGTTGACACCTACGCATTGGCGGCACCGTTTGCGATGGTGGCGTAGGAACGGAACAAACGAGAAGTTGTGACGTATGGTCTTGTCGGACGAGAGCAGGTTCAGTTAGAGTAGTGATTCTGGAGGTGACAGTCACACGGTAGGAGGTGGGAACACATAATGCACCCAGCGACATTATCGAACACGGTCTTTTCAGTGATCCAGTATTATGATGTGGGTAGGCATGATGATCCATGAGCGTACTTACTTCCGAATCTTTGCACACGGTAGAGTCACGGGACACTATACTCTTTTCTCATTTGCGTCTATTCGAGGGTGTGTTCGGAACTGACTTCATATTTATAGATAACAAATCGCGGCTGCATCGAACAGCTCAGTTGGAGAAGCTCTTCGAACGAGAGGATATTCGACGAATGGACTACCTTGTCTCTGCCGCGACTTACATTCCATCTAGCCAGTGTGGAATGCTCTTTGGAGACGTATTGAAGAACTTCCACATGCACCAGAGAACATCCAGCAGGTGCTAACTGTGTATGTGAAGGACTGGAACGACGTATCATAAGATCTTCTTACCAACCTAGTAGCCAACACTGGAGCGCGACGCGGAGCGGGCGCTGCCATGTTTGGTGATCAGACACCCTATTAAGAACTATGTACCGTCTTTTGCATCTCTAGGTAACTATCAAAAATCGCAGTAACTTCAGTGTAACTATTGCCTTTGAATAAAATGGTCGTTTCTGTCCGTCTCACTGCGTGTTTCTCTCAATTACTTTCTGTACTGTACCGTAGCAGTCCATCATCTGCATTTGCTCTAATGATGTCCGTTTGGTTGCCCATCTTAAGGTGCGTGACATATTTTCTGGGTCAGATTTAGTTTTCCATGCTCAATAACAACTCAGGTATCTTCGTCATTTATACAGGGTGGTCCATTGATTGCGACCGGGCCAAATATCTGATGAAATAAGCGTCCAACGAAAAAACTACAAGGAACGAAACTTGTCTAGCTTGAAGGGGGAAACCAGATGGCGCTATGGTTCGCCCGCTAGATGGCGCTGCCATAGGTCAAACGGATAACAACTGTGTTTTTTTTAAAAATAGGAACCCCCATTTTTATTACATGTTCGCTTTGTGATAGATGGCGCTGTAATAGTCACAAACATATGGCTCAAATTTTAGACGAACAGTTGGTAACAGGTAGGTTTTTTAAATTAAAATACAGTACGTAGGTAAGTTTTAACATTTTATTTCGGTTGTTCCGATGTGATACATGTACTCTTGTGAACTTATCATTTCTGAGAATGCATGCTGTTACAGCATGATTACCTGTAAACACCACATTAATGCAATAAATTCTGAAAATGAAGTCCGCCAACCTCAATGCATTTGGCAATAAGTGTAACGACATTCATCTCAACAGCGAGTAGTTCGCCTTCCGTAATGTTCGCACATGCACTGACAATGAGCTGACGCATGTCGTCAGGCGTTGTCGGTGGATCACGATAGCAAATATCCTTCAACTTTCCGCACAGAAAGAAAGCCGGGGACGTCAGATCCGGTAAACGTGCGCGCCACGGTATGATGCTTCGACGACCAATCCACCTGTCATGAAATATGCTATTCAATACCGCTTCAACGGCACGCGAGCTATGTCCTGGACATCCATCATGTTGGAAGTACATCGCCATTCTGTCATGCAGTGAAACATCTTGTAGTAAAATCGGTAGAACATTACGTAGAAAATCAGCACACATTGCGCCATTTAGACTGCCATCCTTCCTACCATAATGCCGCACCCTACATTAACCCGCCAAGGTCGCTGAAGTTCCACTTGTCGCAGCCATTCGTGGATTTTCTGTTGCCCAGTAGTGCATGTTATGCCGGTTTACGTTACCGCTGTTGGTGAATGACGCTTCGTCGATAAATAGAACGCGTGCAAAAAATCTGTCAGCGTCCCGTAATTTCTCTTGTGTCCAACGGAAGAACTGTACACGACGTTTAAAGTTGTCGTCATGCAAGTACTGGTGCATAGAAATATGGTACGACTGCAATCGATGCTGATGTAGCATTCTCAACACTGACGTTTTTCAGATTCCCGATTCTCGCGTAATTTGTCTGCTACTGATGTGCGGATTAGCCGCGACAGCAGCTAAAACAACTACTTTGGCATCATCATTTCTTGCAGGTCGTGGTTGACGTTTCACATGTGGCTGAACACTTCCTGTTTCCTTAAATAACGTAACTATCCGACGAACGGTCCGGACACTTGGATGATGTCGTCCAGGATACCGAGCAGCATACCTAGCACACCCCCGTTGGACATTTTGATCACAATAGCCATACATCAACACGATAATTGGTAAACGGTCAATTTTAACACGGGTAATGTATCAAGAAGCAAATACCGTTCGCACACGAATATGTAATAAAAAATGGGGGATCCTATTTTTAAAAAAACGCAGTTGATATCCGTTTGACCTATGGCAGCGCCATCCAGCGGGTCAACCATAGCGCCATCCGGTTTCGCCCTTGAAGCTAGACGACTTTCGTTCTTTGTTGTTTTTCGTTTGATGCTTTTTTCGTGAGATTTTTGGGTCGGTCACTATAAATGTACCACCCTGCATAAAACAATCAAAACAGAAATAATCTAATCGCATATCATTTGTGAGAACTATGACTGTGGAAGAGAGGCCGTAAAAATAAGGAGACACCTTGATAGAAGCAGTTGATGACTATGTATATTTACTGGAAACAATAAGCGGATAGACGCGGAGATTCTAAACACTGCCTTCACGAATACAGGTCCAGTGTCTTATAGCTACGTCTTATAAACTATGTGATCAAAAGTACCCGGACATCTTTCTGAAAATGACTTACACATTCGTGGCGCCCTCCATCGGTAATGCTGGAATTCAGTATGGTGTTGGCCCACCCTTAGCCTTGATGACAGCTTCCACTCTTGCGGGCATATGTTCAGTCAGGAGCAGGAAGGTCTGCTGGGGAATGGCAACCCATTCTTCACGGAGTGCGGCACTGAGGAGAGGAGTCGATGTCGGTCGATGAGGCCTGGCAAAAAGTCGGCGTTCCAAAACATCTCAGAAGTGGTCTATAGAATTCAGGTCAGGACTCCGTGCAGACCAGTCCATTGCAGGGATGTTATTGCAGTGAAACCACTCCGTAACAGGCGGTGCACTATAACAGGTGCTCGATCGTGTTTTACGATTCAGTCGCCATCCCCGAATTGGTCTTCTACAGTGGGAAGCAAGAAGGTGCTTAAAACGTCAATGTAGGCCTGTGCTGTGACGGTGCCACGCAAAACAACAAGGGGTGCAAGCCCCCTCCGTGAAGAACACGACCACACCATACGCCACCGCCTCCGAACTTTACTGTTGGCACTACACACGATGACGTTCACCGGGAATTCGCCATACCAACGCCCTGCCATCAGATTGTCACTATGAACCATGATTCGCCACTCCAAACAACGTTTTTCAATTGTTCAATCGTCCAGTGTTTACGCTCCTTATACCAAGCAAGGCGCAGTTTGGCATTTACCAGCGTGATGTGTGGCTTATGATCAGCCTCTCGACCATGAAACCCAAGTTTTCTCACCTCCCGCCTAAATGCCATATTACTTGCAGTGGATCCTGATGCAGTTTGGAATTCCTATGTGATGGCCAGGATATATGTCTGCCTCTTACATACTACGACCCTCTTCGAGTGTCGGCGGTATCTGTCAGTCAACAGGCGAGGTCGGCCTGTACGCTTTTATGCTGTACGTGTCCCTTAACGTTTCCACTTCACTATCACATCAGAAACAGTCGACCTAAGGATGAAAATCTTGTGCACAGATCTGACCACGTTCGAAGTCCTTCACTTCCGCGGAGCGCCCCATTCTGCTCTCTCACGATGTCTAACGACTACTGAGGTCGCTGATATGGAGTACCTGGCAGTAGGTGGCAGCACAATGCACCTAATATGAAAAACGTATGTTTTTGGGGGTTTCCGGATACTTTTGATCACATAGTGTAACTCTGTACTGACAGTGGAATGCTGCATGTTGGGCATAACAAGAAACTACCCGAGCCAGAGTTGCGTAGTTATCAGCAGTTGGAGCGAAGAGCAGGGATGCGTAATTCTGTCGAGCATTTGAACGCTAGTTAAATATCATACAATTAACGATCATTTATTGGCGAGAGTTTTACAATCACTCCGTCTTCTTCCCCAAACTGATTAGCAGCAATCACACTATTGAGTCTGCGTTGCGTGAAAGCGCGAGATGAGATGCCAGCGGCCGGCGAGGAGGTTGCTGAATACAGTTCCTGGAATTGTCTGTGGGTGGTCAGTGTTGCGGTCGAAAGGGGGAGGAGTCGGCCGATGGGTCTCTGCAACCCAGCGTCGCTACGGACGTCTGTCGTAGCCTCAGCGCTATGAGTAAAGCTGCTCTTAGGCTCGATCCCATAATGCTGCATACCCCAGTAGTCGGTCATGGAGACAGAAGATTCTACAACAACAACAACACGAAGGACAGTTCGAATGGTGGTCCCACTATAGAGCCGGCAAGGCCTTAACTGAACTGCCCCAGTAGCGACTACACAAAAAATGCCTCTAAACACTTTGGGACTTACCATCCGAGATCATCAGTCCCCTGGACTTAGAACAACTTAAACCTCACGAACCTGAGGACATCACACACGTCCATTCCCGAGGCAGGATTCGAACCGTAGCAGCCGTGTTGTTCCGGACTGAAGTGCCCAGAACCGCTCGGCCACAGCGGCCGGCAGCGATACACAGACGCCCAGTGCCCAAGCTGTACAGTTTGCACGTGGGTAGATCATTTCTTTATCGACGGAAGATCGGCCCCGCCACCACCCTCAGCCAGTCACCACTGTGACCGTCAAGGGTGCGGCTTGCAGATCAAAAGTTCTCTCCATGGCCACATGGTTGTGGATTTGTAGCGGTGGACTCCAGATTGTCGAGAGGCTGTAGACACTTGGGGCATCCTGTAACCGAGCCGGTATTACAACGGTAATCGTGATGCAGATGGTATGACCTCACTCTGAGAACTTGGTTGACGAGGGCAGATGTTTTATAGATGGCGATAACGTGATCCCCCCCCCCCCCCCCCAACACACACACACACACACACACACACACACACACACACACACACGCGCGCGCGCGCGCACTGCTGACCATGTATGCTACCGCTCTGAGTGTGTCAGCGCTCTCGGCTGATCAAGTGTTTAGCTTCAGGGTTTCAGAACGTTCCTTTTGCGAAATTCACATCCTAAAAGGAGCTCTTATGACACCTGTGTTTGAAATTACTGCATTTATCCGCTTTACATTAGAGCCTCCAGTCTGCTCTGCACTTGTCAAAGTACTCATGGCTTCCCTCACGAATAATCTCATGAAACGAGCTCTTAGCTAGTTTGTATTTCAGCCTTCCCGTGTTGACATTCGTTAACCACACTTTTGTGTAGCTGACAGGACCGCCGCACTTAGCGACATCTCAGTCGGTTTCTAACAAAATTTCATTCCAGCACTTACTTGCTATTCTACTGTGCGATACAATGGATGAAAAAAAAATGAGGGTTGAGGAAGTGACAGAGACTTGACCGAACTGAAATGGACAAGGGGTGGACATTCATCGACACGAGATGCTGGGAGCTGAATGCGGACATTTCGAGTGGCCATTCACTGCTCCCTCTAACTGCATTTCTCTGCAAAGAGAAAGGGCTTTTCAGTCTCCGGCCGGTGCTGAAAAACACTGGCCGTCCTGGGAAAATCGCTCACTCTCTAAAACAGCACCGTAGTACCTGACCATAGCCGAGTTATAAGGATTACGCTAATACCGACCCATCATCTGGAAAAATCCCTTCCCCACGTAGCGGAAACCGGCTTCAGTGTCCACAACTCGAGGACGAAATGGCTGGTGTGAAACGTAATCATGTCTTGCAGAGGACTAAGGAGGTTCTGTGTTGGATTTCTCATGATAAGAAAATGCTCCCTAATGGAATGTGAATTGATGACCTACAGAGGCAGGCAGGGCAGATTTGGATACAAAAAGCTGAACATCGCTAATGTACAGAGAAGGAGGGAAGAGAGCTATATCCGGCAATGGGAAATTCTGTGGTAGATTAACTTTTACACAGCTAAAATAGTGTTTTAAAATTGGATAAGTTCTTACGATTTCTGGTTACACTGCCTCTGACCAATTTTGTATGTCGCCGTTGGTTATGACCCTCGTGCCTGACATTATTTCAAACACTGCTGCTTGTAAGTGTTATCGTAGCCAGCAAATTCTGTATGTCTACTTTGGTTATGCTTTTGCATCTGGGGTCTAAAGTGTTTTGTGTGATTTAAATCTTAAATGTAAAGGCCACGTTGTGCATTTCAAGTTATGGTTTAATTGCTTCCATTTTGTTTTTGTGTTTTTAGCTGAAGGTTTAGAAGTTTCAATCTAGAACTCAGTTACTGCGTGGATCTTGTGATATGCGTTGAAGTGTATTCAGTTCTGTTATTGAGTTGCAGGTATTTGTTTTTCACTTACACAAGTTTCCGTTTTGTTCATTGTGAATTTATTAATGAGCGTCACTATCAAGGTCACCATGATTACCATGCTCTTTTCAATGCAATAATTTGTCATAATTTTTTTTCTTACTATTTTTCACAGAGTTTAAGAGTTACTACTAAATTGTGCGTTCTATTACAATACGCACCCTCCACCGTTAAGAATGGGTTGAGACGGTGAGATCCACCGCGAATTTTAAAATTTTTTAGGCGAATTGAGTATTCAAAGCCATGAGGGGTAGCCGTGCGGTCTGGGCGTCTTGTCACGGTTCGCGCGGCTCTCCCCGACGGAGGTTTGAGTCCTCCCTCGGGCATGGGTGTGAGTGTTATCCTTCGCGTAAGTTAGTTTAAGTTAGATTAAGTAGTTTGTAAGACTAGGGACCGATGACCTCAGCAGTTTGGTCCCACAGAACTTACCACAAATTTCCGAATTTTTTGAATATTAAAACAAATATCAGCCTTATAGCTTGTTGCCGTTTAACACATTCCACGATATTTCAGCAGGCCACCTGTCAATCATGGCTCACGTGACGATGACTAGCAGGAGCCTCGCTGAAATTTTGTGGGATTTGTTAAACGACGACCGGCTGCAAGGTCGAAATTTATTTTAACACAGGGCGTTCCTATGTCGCCAATTCCGTTCAGCATTGCGCTTAAAAAGGTAAGACGTGCAGCTGGCCATAATATGGTGATGGAGATGTTTCGAAGTGAGACGATCTTTGAATATGCAGATGATGTGATTGTGGGCAAAACTCTGAATGAGGAGCCAACAGATATATCTCGATTTATGCTAGAAACTAGCAAGCTAAGGTTACTGGTCAACGATGAGAAAACATAGTATATATCAGTTTCTCGTCGACAAGGTGATATGGATGCCATCAATATAGATGGTCATAATTTTGAAAGAGTCAAAATATTCAAGTATTGGGACAAATAGAGTACGATAAAAATGAGACAGAGAAGGAAAATCGACAAAGAATAGTAAATGCGAAGCAGGTGTTCTACAGTTTAATGAAGATCTCTTTTGAATAGCACGTTGCAAGGCATCTCAGGTATTGCCCAAGTCCGTCGGAATGCACAACGGACACTAATGGATGCAAGTGATCAGACTGGGTACGTGTCACCTGTCAGAATCGCATCTCGACCTATCAAGGGTCCCATATCACTCCAACCGCACACGCCCCACACCATTACACACCCTCCACCAGCTTGAATAGTCCCCTGCTGACATGCAGGGTCCATGGATTCATGAGGTTGTCTCCATACTAGTATACGTCCATCAGGTCGATACAATTTGAAACGAGACTCGTCGGACCAGGCAACATGTTTGCAGTCATCAACAGTCCAATGTCGGTATTGACAGTCGCAGGCGGGCGCAAAGCTTTGTATCATGCAGTCATCAGGGGTACACGAATGGGCATTCGACTCCGAAAGCCCATATCGATGAAGTTTAGTTGAATGGTTCGCACGCTGACCCTTTTTGATAGTCCAGCATTGAAATCTGCAGCAATTTGCGGATTGGTTGTACTTCTGTGATGTTGAACGATTCTCTTCAGTCATCGTCGGTCCCGTTCTTGCGGGATCTTTTTCTGGCCGCACCGATGTCAGAGATGAAATGGTCGTATGGGAAAATCCCCAGTTCATCACAACCTCGGAGATGCTGTGCCCCATCGCTCGTGTGCCGACTATAACAGCACGTTCAAAATCACTTAAATCTTGATAACTTGGCACTGTGACAGCAGTAACCGATCTAACAACTGCGCCATAGGCGTTGCCGGCCACAGGTCCGTATTCCGCCTGTTTACATACCTCTGTATTTGAATAAGCTTGCCTAAACCAGTTTCTTTGGATCTTGAGTGTATATACTGTGCAATTGCGCATTGAGTGCCAGAGGTGTACACTCTCTTGTGGGACTGACTGTAGATGTAGATTGTGGTGATACGTGCGCGCCCCCACGATCCCCAGTTAGTCCTCAGCCTATGCTGTTGCCGATCTAATGTACCAATCGTAAATGGGTGACAATGATGATTACGATGATAGTGTTCGCCGAATAGTATGAACGCCCCTTGCAAGTTATCAGGTTTCACGTTGTATGAATGCTCGTGGCAGAGGGAGATTACCGGTCTTAGAAGCTACTTACGTCGCTTCGGAGAGCGGAGCCTTGTAGCTGGCGAGGCAAAGGCAGGTGGCGTCAGCGCGGACGCAACAGGCGGGCAGCCAGCCGCAGCGACGGAGGGCCTCCGCCGCGAGCGGCGCTGCGCTCCGCCGATCTGCGCGGGCCGGCCGATCTAAAGATACCGGCAACCGCACAAAAAGCGGGCCCAGCGTGGCGTGGCGTGGCGCAGCGTCCACACATGTGGCGCACCTCCTACCCCCCCCCCCCCACTCCCCGCCCACCCACTGTCTCCGTGCCCCACTCAGCATTCGTAGAAACGCTCCGTCCAACGGGAGGCGTTTTCATCAGTCGTGGCGCAGTTAAGGCCGGATTCTAGCGAACTCATCAACTCCGCGACCAGCGCTCCTGACGCAACAGCATTTCCGCTCGGCAGAAGTCTGACGAGCGACCGTGTCTACAGAGGGTTTTTTATTTTATTCATTTTTCTTATTGCATCCTCCTGCACCCCCCTGTGGGGCTGAGGGTGGGCTGGGGCTGTCGGTGGATACAATGTGCCAGTCTTCAGCCACATGAGAGGAATATATATATATATATATATATATATATATATATATATATATATATATATATATATATATATATATATGTGTGTGTGTGTAAACTGGACATACAGTTTGAAAAAAATAAAACCTTTTGCGCAATAAAAGAAAGTTGCATTAACTTCAGATGTGTTGTGTTGTTGTGGTCTTCAGACCTGAGACTGGTTTGTTGCAGCTCTCCATGCTACTCTATCCTGTGCAAGCTTCTTCATCTCCCAGTACCTACTGCAGCCTACATCCTTCTGAATCTGCTTAGTGTATTCATCTCTTGGTCTCCCTCTACGATTTTTACCCTCCATGCTGCCCTCTAATACTAAATTGATCCCGCGATGTCTCAGAACATGTCCTACCAACCGATCCCTTCTTCTAGTCAAGTTGTGCCACAAGATCCTCTTCTCCCCAATTCTATTCAATACCTCCTCATTAGTTATGTGATCTACCCATCTAATCTTCAGCATTCTTCTGTAGCACACATTTCTAAAGCTTCTATTCTCTTCTTGTCTAAACTATTTATCGTCCCCGTTTCACTTCCATACATGGCTACACTCCATACAAATACTTTCAGAAGCGACTTCCTGACATTTAAATGTATACTCGATGTTAGAAATTTTTCTTCATCAGAAACGCTTTCCTTCCCATTGCCAGTCTACATTTTATATCCTCTCTACTTCGAACAACATCAGTTATTTTGCTCCACAAATAGCAAAACTCCTTTACTACTTTAAGTGTCTCATTTCCTAATCTAATTCCCTTAGCATCACCCGACTTAATTCGACTACATTCCATTATCCTCGTTTTGCTTTTGTTGATGTTCATCTTATACCCTCCTTTCAAGACATTGTCCATTCTGTTCAACTGCTCTTCCAAGTCCTTTGCTGTCTCTGACAGAATTACAATGTCATCGGCGAACCTCAAAGTTTTTATTTCTTCTCCATGGATTTTAATACCTACTCCCAACTTTTCTTTTGTTTCCTTTATTGCTTGCTCAATATACAGATTGAATAACATCGGGGATAGGCTACAACCCTGTCTCACTCCCTTCCCAACCACTGCTTCCCTTTCATACCCCTCCACTCTTATAACTGCTCAAAAATGGTTCAAATGGCTCTGAGCACTATGGGACTCAACATCTTAGGTCATAAGTCCCCTAGAACTTAGAACTACTTAAACCTAACTAACCTAAGGACATCACACACACCCATGCCCGAGGCAGGATTCGAAACTGCGACCGTAGCAGTCCCGCGGTTCCGGACTGCAGCGCCAGAACCGCTAGACCACCGCGGCCGGCCTTATAACTGCCATCTGGTTTCTGTACAAATTGTAAATATCCTTTCGCTCCTGTATTTTACCCCTACCACCTTCAGAATTTGAAAGAGAGTATTCCAGTCAACTTTGTCAAAAGCTTTCTCTTAGTCAACAAATGCTAGAAACGTAGGTTTGCCTTTCCTTAATCTTTCTTCTAAGATAAGTCGTAGGTTCAGTATTGCCTCTCGCGTTAAAATGTAATAGGTTGATTCGGTGATTAATTAAGATACTGATAAAGATGAACGGAAAATGAGTGTCGCACACAAAGAGATAAAAACAGATAGACAGCAGCATAAATTGAAATAGAAAGAAATTACGATGAAATGAATACCCGTAGCTGCATACAGGCGTTGATATAAGTCAAGGGAGACAATTGAAAATGTGTGCCCCGACCAGGAGTCGAACCCTCTCCTGCTTACATGGCATACTATCTAACCATCTGAGCCCCAGAGGACACAGAGGATACTGTGACTTCAGGGTCTTATTTCTGGCACGCCTCCCGTGAGACCCACATTCTCAACTTATTGTCCCCCACTACATTCAGAGTGCCCCTGCCCATTATAATCATTACTCGCGGCGTGTTGCCGATTCCCGTAATGAGTTCGAGCACTGTTTGTGCATCCGCACAGAAGAAGATGGTCAATTGGCCGGTGAGCCTTAACTATATATATTTGAAGATGTTCTTTCTGATATGTCCGAAAGAACAGGTACCATCTTATATATATATATATATATATATATATATATATATATATATATATATATATATATATATATATATATATAACAGATAGGCCGAAGTGTGACGTATTAGAAGACATACACGGAGAAATGAACAGATGAATGGAAATAAGGGTGCCAGGGAGAAATCACAGGAACGTAGCATTTAAAGATAGTGTGTAGGAGGGGGTTTGTGTAGGTGAATGTTTGGAGAAAGAATGGGGGAAAAACGCACACCCGACCTAAGACTTGGGAAGTGAGGGGACGGGATAGGAGGGGAAGACAACCCTGACGAGGAGTGGGTGGTAGGGATGTCGTAGATCCGGTGGAATGGGTATGATGGTTGGGTAAGGGACGGCGATTTAAGTTTCGCTGGGAGAGGATGTGGAGCATATGGAGGTGTAGTGTTGGAGGAATGTGGTCATAGAGGCGCAGCGCAGTACCAGGACCAGTGAGCAGTTGGGTAACTAGGGGGTGGGTAATGTCGAGTTTACGGGTAACATAAGATATTCGGAGCTGTTCAAGATGGAAGAGTAGTCTGGGGAATTCGACGGTAAGCGGATCCGTAGACTAGGGGGAGTGCATAGAGTTTGAGGATCTGTTCGGCATGATAGAAAGAGGGAGGAGCGAAAGACCAATCCATATTGCCACAGCAGAAGATGAGTCAGATTAGGGCTTTATAGGTGTGGAGGGTGCAATCCCCAAGTTAGGTTGCTTAGTAGTTTTAGTAATGTTGGTCTGGCGTTGGCTTTCTGTTTAATCGTTGCTAGATGAGCCGTCCATGTTAGTCGATCGATCAAGTGTTTTCAGAGATATTTTAGTGTGTTAGTTAACTCGATAGAACGGTCGTACATAAGGTAAAAGTCATACGGACGGAAGCTGCTGGTGGTTCGATCTATAATTATTGCCTGCGTTTTGGTAGGGTTGATTTTATGAAGTCATTGGTTGCACCAGGAGTTGAACTGATTGAGATGGATCTGGAGAGGTCGTTGGGATTCCATGGAGATGACATGAAGGAAGAAGGAAGCGAGATTTGTAATCAACATTGTAAGGGCACAGCTTTCCATATCAGTTACCACGTATAAAGCCTGGCCTTTAAGCCGTCTTCATACGGGTCGAGGGCGCCGACGGGACATCCGACCTCAAGAGAGAAACAGCGCGGTCGGCACACGGGACGAGCTGGTTAACGTGATCTGGGTTGTCAGCGCTCTCCAGTGGCCTATGTCGTCTTTATGTGTCTAGCAAACCACGCGGTTTCTTAACGAAAACGCACGCGCGTAAAATAGCTGCGTTAACTGGGTTAGCGATCGTCGAGCAGAGGTAACTGCGAAAAATATTCTTCACTCGTCGATGGATTGAACAGAGAATTCCTGGAAGAGGAACACCACATGATGCTGTACAACGATTTGAGATATATACTAGAAGGAGCTGTTCGTTAACACAATTGAATTTTCATCCCATTTTCGAATATAGTAAAGGTAAAGCGACTAATGTCAGTTTGAGTGTGCGTAATATCCATATTCTCGATGTTTCATTAACTACCGACACTATAAAACAACGTACTTCACGGCATACTTCACGGCATACATTTCAAGATAAAGATTCGTTTCGTAACTTCATTCGAATGGAAGAGGAAATTTTTACGAAGCTGATCACTATCACTGAAAATGCTATTTACCGGCAAGATAAAACTTTAGTTACTGCAGTAACCCAGATTATATATATATATATATATATATATATATATATATATATATATATATATATATATTGTACAGAGAGTTTCTTGATAGCAAAAATAATTTCAGTGTGTAATTTGTTTTTGCTTCCAGACATACACTTGCAGTCACGATAAGATTTCTGGACACTGGGGAAACACTGCAGTCGTTGGCGTTTGTAACAAGAATTGCAACAAATGCATTATTTAGACTTTTGAGATAATTAAAAAAACTCTGTGGAACAGGCCATTAAGGCCCAACGGTCGTCAGCCCACAGGCGTCATAGGATTCAGAGATAGAGGGGCATGTGGCCAGCTCAGCACACCACTCTCCGAGCCGTTTTCAGTTTGCTGACCGGAGCCGCTACTTTCCGATCAAGTAGCTCCTCAATTGGCCTCACAAGGGCTGAGTGCACCCCGCTTGCCAACAGCGTTCGGCAGACCAGATGGTCACCCATCCAAGTGCTAGTCCAGCCCGACAGCGCTTAACTTCGCTGATCTGACGTTAACCGGTGTTATCAGTGCGTCAAGACCCTCAGTCGTTTTGAAATAATACTTGTGTTTAATGAATAAGAGAGACCCAGACCCTCTTAGAAAAGAAACAGTGAAAAAAACTTTGGAAAAAAGCGGGGGTGAACCTGTTATATTGCTCAAACAACTCAGAGTTCACGACATTATCAACTGGCGCTACAACTTCGACACAATACTTGCGTTTACGTATATGATCTACATCCTGTAAAGACTGTACCTACAAATTCATTATCTGATAATTAATATGCAAATTATACTAGTAAGAAGCGCTTTTGATAGGTCATCATTGTGCCATAGCACTGAAACGGTATACTTTCGTAGCACCCAAGTTATAGCACTAAAAACATCAGCTACGAGGAAGTCTTTACCTACCGATATGTAGTTCCCTGTCATTTTATTATAACAAATCGTAGCTAAACGACGGGTTTTCGAGGGATCTTCAGTTGGCTGATGCTTTGAAACGGCTTCTATTCTACTATGTGCGCAGTGAGAAAGAAAACCCACCAAATACGATGTTTTATGTCATGCAATATGTCGCATTTCGTTGACTGCGTTTCTCTCCACGAGGCTAAATTCTGACATGCCATATTCTTTATTTCACTCTCCGCACTGTAGTGGAACGTGAAATTTGACGCTGGGACGTCACCAGCTCCTCGTCCACGTGCCGTTTTCACGTCCCGTGAGAGTACGGCTTTACCAGTCTCTGGCGAACCAGAGCGGCACAGACGACTCGGGGACGCCCCATCGTCCGAGACAGTTGTGGTTTTGGCCCCTACCAGTGAGCCGCGCGAACCGTGACAAGACACCCTAGACCGCACGGCAACTCCGCGTGGCAGCGGTTTTCGGGCGTGCGTGATGTGAGCGAGCAAAGTGTTAGGGAAAAAAATTAATATTCGTGCATTAAGTCTAGTTCCATACTAATCAGGACGAGATCGAGTATGTAGTTGCCATCGGGCATTCGGTATAGTCTAGTCGGTGGTGGCGTATCGAGCAGGACACATTGAACATGATGTGTGCAGATCATGCGTCGTTGTGACGAAAGGTTCAAACAGAATATTTTTACGGCGACCTTATCGAATCTGAAAGCTATGGCTAACTCATGTAGAACTGTAAAACTTTGTGAGGGATTAGTGTAGTGTGAATGAACTTCAGACATCATATGGATATTTTCTCTGAACTTAGAGCATAATAGCCGGCCGGAGTGGCCGAGCGATTCTAGGCGCTTCAGTCTGGAACCGCGCGACCGCGACGTTCGCAGGTTTGAATCCTGCCTCGGCCATGGATGTGTGTGATGTCCTTAGGTTAGTTAGGTTTAAGTAGTTCTAAGTTCTAGGGGACTGATGACCTCAGCAGTTAAGTCCCATAGTGCTTAGAGCCATTTGAACCATTGTTTTAGAGCATAATAAATTAATATTCATTCCAAACTCTTTCTAATTCCAACAGACCTTTACTATCGTTTCCTTTTATGTCTAACGAGGAGCAACTAGGATAGAAGTTCGCTAGGACCAGTATCGCTTAGGCACGCAGTTAGAAACTTCTTTACTTTACTTTCGTGTACCGTGGCAGTAAATCTGTTCATCAGTGCTATCCATACAATCGAAGTCCGGTGCCGAACAAATAGGACAGAAAAGAATGCAAGAACTGACTTCAAATACCAACTACCAGGAATGCAGCTTATAACATACAATCGACGACGACATCTTCACAGACGAAGAGAAGGATATTGGCTGTTTGCCTGTTATTATCGATTTGAAAAAACAACTAGAAGACCTTGTTTGTGACTGTACTGGGATCTGAAATACGCTTCTCGTTAATCAGACGCAAGTACTTCAAGCACTAGGTCACGTAAGGGCTTGAAGATGGCAGCCACCTGGGAATTTTTCCATTCAGTAAGGTTCAAGAAGAGAAAATAAATTCCAAATACTAATGTTTCCATATCCAAAATCGGCATACAGTAGGGAAAATAGCAAGTCAGAGAGGAAAAGAGGGGAAGTATATGTTTTACCTCATCCTGTCGTAGTAAATTAAGATGAAGCACGATCAATACAAGAGTTAAGAATGAATTTTCCTCATTTCATTGGTCTTTAGTTTTATTGTAACATTATCCACTTCGAGGCTATTTCTACGATCTTCTGTTGTACTTAACACACATACATGTTTTCATGAATTCTTATGACCATGTCGTGCTGTCCTCAACTGAACAGCAACGTTTACTGTCTTACAGTGGATCACACAACACCATTCACGAAATGACACCCTCAGCTGTTAACCGCAGAATACGAGGCAAAACAGTTCTCACTGTCAATTTGTTGTACAAATGCGTTCCCACGATTCCGTCAGCGACTGAAGGTTTAAATACTTTTAATACATTTGCAACTTTCTTCAAGAAGATGGCTGGTATCTTTGTCAGTCAGTTTTCTACAATTAGCACAAGAACTGAAGAAGATTATCTTGCTTTGGTCCTAAAATATTTAGGCGTTACTGGTAGTCACTGTAGTCAATTTTCGTGACGAATACCTTTAATAGCTCGAGACCTACCTAGGCACAGTTCTTTGAAATTGATAGCGCCCACCTTAGCCGATAACCAAATCCACAACTCCCGTAGGTATACCTATGTTAATTGGTTCAGGTACATTCAGGGTTTACGCCTTCCTTTGATGTCTGAGATGATATTTCATTTCGAAAAAGAAGTGTAGGAGTCATTGGTTATTATCAACATCTACCATCAACGGCTTCAATGTGGCTGCTATTAGCATTACCAACATACCTTTATGAAGAAGAAGACACCCCATCTGGAGTGACACTTGCGGTCGATCTACCGCTTCCTTCAGGCACTGCCAGTACTCTCCCAAACTCTCCCACATCCAGCTTCTTTTGTAATGACCGCTACTGATGTTATCCTTATGCCGTTACCAACGTTATACATCATTATTACAAAATATATTTCAATGCAAATTATCTTTTCACCATTTTAAGATTACGGTGAAGACCAATTTTAGGGAAAATTTGAGTCCCCAATAGATTATCGATTCCGTCGACATGCAAATCATGTTTATAACATGCACATTCATCCGGTTTGACATAGGGATAGAAGAGCTAAAAATACTCAAAAACAAAAATTACAAGAAAAATGTAAAGATAAGAATGTAGGGCTCTAGAATAAGTTTCCAGATTTATGTACCTACGATGCGAAATCAGCTTAAGTAAAGATAATGATGTACAGAATGAAATCAATAAATTTCAGCACATTTGTGGAACATAAATAAAACCTTAAAGGGTGTTACAAAAAGGTACGGCCAAACTTTCAGGAAACATTCCTCACACACAAATAAAGAAAAGATGTTATGTGTACATGTGTCCGGAAACGCTTAATTTCCATGTTAGAGCTCATTTTAGTTTCGTCAGTATGTACTGCACTTCCTCGATTCACCGCCAGTTGGCCCAATTGAAGGAAGGCAATGTTGACTTCGGTGCTTGTGTTGACATGCGACTCATTGCTCTACAGTACTAGCATCAAGCACGTCAGTACGTAGTATCAACAGGTTAGTGTTCATCACGAACGTGTTTTTGCAGTCAGTGCAATGTTTACAAATGCGGAGTTGGCAGATGCCCATTTGATGTATGGATTAGCAATAGCCGTGGCGCGGTACGTTTGTATCGAGACAGATTTCCAGAACGAAGGTGTCCCGATAGGAAGACGTTCGAAGCAATTGATCGCCGTCTTAGGGAGCACGGAACATTCCAGCCTATGACTCGCGCCTGTGGAATACCTAGAACGACGAGAACACCTGCAATGGACGAGGCAATTCTTCGTGCAGTTGACGATAACCCTAATGTCAGCGTCAGAGAAGTTGCTGCTGTACAAGGTAACGTTGACCACATCACTGTATGGAGAGTGCTACGGGAGAACCAGTTGTTTCCGTACCATGTACAGCGTGTGCTAGCACTATCAGCAGCTGATTGGCCTCCACGGGTAACTTCTGCGAATGGTTCATCCATCAATGTGTCAATCCTCATTTCAGTGCAAATGTTCTCTTTACGGATGAGGCTTCATTCCAACGTGATCAAATTGTAAATTTTCACAATCAACATGTGTGGGCTGACGAGAATCCGCACGCAATTGTGCAATCACGTTATCAACACAGATTTTCTGTGAACGTTTGGGCAGGCATTGTTGGTGATGTATTGATTGGGCCCCATGTTCTTCCACCTACGCTCAATGGAGCACGTTATCAAGATTTCATACGGGATACTCTACCTGTGCTGCTAGAACATATGCCTTTACAAGTACGACACTACATGTGGTTCATGCACGATGTAGCTCCTGCACATTGCAGTCGAAGTGTTCGTACGCTTCTCAACAACAGATTCTGTGACCGATGGATTGGTAGAGGCGGACCAATTCCATGGCCTCCACGCTCTCCTGACCTCAACCCTCTTGACTTTCATTTATGGGGGCATTTGAAAGCTCTTGTCTACGCAACCCCGGTACCAAATGTAGAGACTCTTCGTGCTCGTATTGTGGACGGCTGTGATACAATACGCCATTCTCCAGGGCTGAATCAGCGCATCAGGGATTCCATGCGACGGAGGGTGGATGCATGTATCCTCGCTAACGGAGGACATTTTGACCATTTCCTGTAACAAAGTGTTTGAAGTCACGCTGCTACGTTCTGTTGCTGTGTGTTTCCATTCCATGATTAATGTGATTTGAAGAGGAGTAATAAAATGAGCTCTAACATGGAAAGTAAGCGTTTCCGGACATATGTCCACATAACATATTTTCTTTCTTTGCGTGTGAGGAATGTTTCCTGAAAGTTTGGCAGTACCTTTTCGTAACACCATATATATATATATATATATATATATATATATATATATATATATATATATATATATATATATATAAAAGCAGAGAAGGAGACATGGTGGCAACATTTCAAATATATGGAAGGTGAGAGACATCTGATCCTTGTACACAAGTACAAGGCCTCGGGAAAAGAGACTCTGGAAGCCTGAGGAAAAGATGGCCCCAAAAATGTGAGGTCGGAACAGGTATATGGTCTAAACCTTGAAGAGGAGGAAGAAGAGGCAGCGCGCGCTAGAGAGTTTGGTGGAGTGCCGTAAATGGTCTTGAGAACGTCCACTTGGGTTCAAAATTTTCTCTGGTATCATTCCAGGCCGCAAACCTCACAAAATGACGGCTTCTCCTTTACATTTCCTCTTTCTGTTCCCCAGCCAGTTAATAAATATTACATATCGTCGTTAAGAAAGGATACGTTTCTAGGTTCTTCAGTATAGAACCGCGCTGCTGCTACGGTCGCAGGTTTGAATCCTGCTTCGGGCATGGATGTGTGTCATGTCCTTAGGTTAGTTAAGTTTAATTAGTTCTAAATCTAGGGGACTGATGACCTCAGATGTTAAGTCCCATAGTGCTCAGAGCCATTTGAACCATTTATCGGTGCTTTCCGCTGCAGCCTTCTGGCGTTGCAGCCTGCCTGTAGACAACACCATCGTCTGCCAACAGCCCCAGGGATCTGCCAACGCACTAATTACGAGGTATTCAGTGTTTAGCCGCTAACGGAATTTACGTTCTTTTTACCTTATCTTCCTTAAGCGGTATTGTTTCAGCTTCATTTGTATGATTCCGTGCCTCTCTCCGTAGAAACAGAACCCTTATACGATCGCTTTGTTGTCCGTCCTTCTGTCTGCTCGTCCGTTCGACTTTTGAGAGCTCTTTTTCTCAGGAACGAGTTGACGTACCCAGTTCAGACTTATTTCACATATTAAGGTCTGCGGTCATTTGGTGATTTAAAATTTTTACCCTTCTAAATCACTTCAATCAAAAGATTCTGTCATTTATGTCAGATATTTTGGTACTAGAATTGTCACTGACCGAAATCTGTAGCGTACTTCTCGTTGCCCTAAAAGCATGAAATTCTTGAAGAAGCAAGGTTTCACAGTATAAGTAAAGTAAATATACGAAACTCGTTAACTTTTAATTACAACACATGAATAATATCTTTTGCCGTTCGAAGTTACATCGCATTCATCATCCTTCAAAAGCGTAATAGAAAACATTACTGCGTGAAAACATAGAATATAAGTTATAGTCATGTTTTGGTAAATAAATAAAAAAATGTTGATTAAGTCTTCTCTCTTTGCCCATACAAACATAAATCGCCTGTTCGCTTCTTTTTATATCTCTGTGCTAGTGTCAGGAACTACTACACAGATTTTGATACGGACCCAGGGGCAATATCTTGCTAGTATCGATATCGATTGCAGGCAAAAATCGTGTAGATTCTCGATTCCCAAGTACCGAACCCTCAGAGGGCGGGTCCTACTCGCACTTGACCATTTTTTTTAATTGTAAACTCGTGAAAATTGGTCTTTAGCGCAGTAAAAGCAGCTGCGTTCAATTAACTATGGCAATTGGCCGAAATCCAGAATCTCTGTATTGTTTCTTCCACGATAATACGATGATCACACAGCAAAAGTTGCAAATAATCCGTTGCTTTTCTTTGTATTTTATTTTAATCTGTATTGTCATTTCGCGTTATTTTTTTAATGTGCTATTATATCACTATCATTTTCATAAAAGTAAGACAACGCTGAAATTACAAAACTTTGTTTTCATGTTATACTAAGTACAACCATCTTCTTTCCCGTTCTCCACTCCAAGGGTTTACACAGACTGCTGGAGAGCCAGCCAATTAAACCACGTGTTTCTCATGATAAGTCATCAAGCTAATTTTCTCTGGCGTTTCGGCAGATATATTGCAATTTCGTGTTTTCACTGTGTAGCTAGAGTCAACCCAAACAATTACTACTCGTGACGTCTTTCATGCGACGCCCAATGTCAACAGAAAGCGACGGTTTGTTTTCCATTACAGACAAAATTATTTTCAAATCGGAATTTTACGTGCCGATTCAATACAGTCCTCCCAGATTAGTGTAATCCGATGTTTTATCGATATGTTGTAAAAGTGGCAGGAAAACACGAGGAATAACCAGTATTCCAACAGCGACTCAGTAGCGCGCTACATGCTTGGCGGCAGCAATCAGCTCTGGCCAGGGTAATCCTGCCACTACTCGAGCACTGTTTATTCTTCCAGCTTTACTGTCCTTTATAAAAAGTATCGCGCTACAGTTGTTCCGGCGTAAAGTCAAGCGCCGGCACGCCGGTCGGGAACGTTAGAGCAGAGACGGCTGTGAAGAAGACGTCAGCCAATTGCACGCGGACTGACCCTTCCCCAGGACGACAACGTGACGGGAGCGTCCTCTACACGTGGAGGACATAAGCGCCACGCCGCCTGGCCGCGGCCCAGTTCTGAGAGTTTCACGAGAAGCATCAAGACCAGCGACCCGGATATAAGCGTTCACTGTATTACTCGTATTACGAATTGCATATACTGAAGAGGTATCTTGTTTGTCTGCCGCCTTTTTCTCCAATAAAATTCATTAATACGGCTTGCATGAATTGTTGTCTATCAGTCCGAGAAAGCAGGTGTCTTAGGCATTCCATATTTGCCGAGTAGGCAGGATACAACAAGAGCAATCTCCCCATCTATCGAATGGGCACGTAAAATTCAGCTTTAAAAATAATTTTGTTCGTGACGGGAAACGAACCGGCGCTGCCATCGACATTGGGCGTCGCATGAAAGACTTGGTGAGCAGCATTTGTTTCGGATGATTCCAGCTATACAATCCAAAAACTAAATAGCAAATATCTGCTGAAACACCAGAGGAGAAACGCCTGACGAGGGACACCCTGTAGAGTCGAGGTTCTTTTCAGCCGAATGCTACACGAGCTGTATTGGGGTACAGTGGCAACCAACCTAAAATAGGTAGCAGGGGATTTCCAGTGTAGCAGTTTACTTATAATTAAGGGAAACGTCTTGATAATCCTAGGTCGGAGCCGCGAGAAAGTAACTGTTTTTAACTTCTGTGACAATCCATCTTCCCGGACAAAAAAGTGTGTGTGTGTGTGTGTGTGTGTGTGTGTGTGTCGGTGTGTGTGAGTCTCTGTTTGTGATTTGCGAAAAGAATCTTATAAACAATATATTTTAAGAAGGTGGTGTCCCCACACCTCGTAAACCTTTGAAAAAACGTCAAGATTCACCGCCGAGAGCTGCTGATAAAAATTACTTTAGCATATAAGGAGTTTCGAACTGTACCACACGCCATCAGGTATCATAAAGCATTTACAACAGCTCACAAGGATATAAAGAATCAATGGCATCAAATAATATAAAATCCATAACTTGACAACAACGACGGGTGGATTTTGTGTGATTTGATGCCATTGGATTTATAACGCATTGTAAGCTTTTATAAATACTTTATGATGTCTGATGATGCTCTAGGAAGCGATACTGACTGAATAACGAAATAACGTTTTTTGCGACTTTTTCAGCCTTTTAAACACTTCCAAAACTTTCACCGTGCCCATCCTAAGTGCGAATATGTAGAAGGAATGAGTCCGATACACTACTGGCTATTAAAATTGCCACACCAGGAAGATGACATGCTACAAACGCGAAATTTAACCGACAGGGAGAAGATGCTGTGATATGCAAATGATTAGCTTTTCAGAGCATTCACAAAAGGTTGGCGCCAGTGGCGACACCTACAACGTGCTGACATGAGGAAAGTTTCCAACCGATTTCTCATACACAAACAGCAGTTGACCGGCGTTGCCTAGTGAAATTTTGTTGTGATGCATCGTGTAAGGAGCAGAAATGCGTACCATCACGTTTCCGACTTTGATAAAGGTCGGATTGTAGACTATCGAGATTGCGGTTTATCGCGACATTGCTGCTCGCGTTGGTCGAGATCCAATGACTGTTAGCGGAATATGGAATCGGTGGGTTCAGGAGCGTAATACGGAACGCCGTGCTGGATCCCAACGGCTTCGTATCACTAGCAGTCGAGATGACACGCATCTTATCCGCCTGGCTCTAACGGATCGTGCAGCCACATCTCGATCCCTGAGTCAACAGATCGGGACGTTTGCAAGACAACAACCATCTGCACCAACAGTTCGACGACGTTTGCAGCAGCATCGACTATCAGCTCGGAGACCATGGCTGCCATTACCCTTGACGCTGCATCACACACAGGTGCGCCTGCGATGGTTTACTCGGCGACGAACCTGGTTGCACGAATGGCAAAACGTCATTTTTTTCGGATGAATCCAGTTTCTGTTTACAGCACCATGATGGTCGCATCCGTGTTTGGAGACATCGCGATGAACGCACATTGGAAGCGTGTATTCGTCATCGCCGTACTGGCGTATCACCCTGCGTGATGGTATAGGGTGCCATTGGTTACACGTCTCCGTCACAGAAAATGTTCGACTGCTGGCCTGGCCAGCACATTCTCTAGATCTCTCACCAATTGAAAACATCTGGTCAATGGTGACCGAGCAACTGGCTCGTCACAATACGTCAGTCACTACTCTTGATGAACTGTTGTATCGTGTTGAAGCTGCATGGGCAGCTGTGCCTGTACACGCCATCCAAGCTCTGTTTGACTCAATGCCCAGGCGTATCAAGGCCGTTATTACGGCCAGAGGTGGTTGTTCTGGGTACTGATTTCTCAGGATCTATGCACCCAAACTGCGTGAAAATGTAATCACATGCCAGTTCTAGTATAATGTATTTGTCCAATGAATACCCGTTTATATCGGCATTTCTTCTTGGTGTAGCAATTTCAATGGCCATTAGTTATTTTATGACGTCTGATGATGGTCTGTGGACCAAAACTGATTGTATAACGAAGTAACGTTTATTGTGACTTTTTCAGCCTTTTAAACACTTTCAAAACTTTCATCGTGCCCATCCTAAGTACAAATGCGTAGAAGAAATCAGTCCGATATTACGAAGGTCGGAAATGCGCCGGACTCTTCCGGTATCTGTAAAATACAGGTCGACGAGTGGCCGCCACAGACGGTTTTTGCCGTTTTGCTACATTCGAGCCGTCCTCTCGTGCCTTGGCGGCAGATTCCAAATCAAGTCCTGTTTATCAGCGGACAGTCGCCGCCGGAATGCCGGCCGGGCGCTCGCGTCTATTAAGACAAAGTGCTGAGAGGAGCCGCTAATGGGAGCCGCCGCAGCCACTGCCACGGCGCAGGGGGGCCGCTATTTAAAGTCTTTGGCGTCGCGCGCCGCGGGCGACGTCACCCTGACGTCAGCGTGACCCCGCAGCCGCGGGCAACCGGCCGCAGCCGCGCGCCCACGCTCCGTGGGCGGGGGACAGCGGGCGCCCTCGGCCCGCGTCTCGAGAAGAACTGCAACTGGCTCCAGGGTCTAACCGTGTCCTTCCGTACGAAAACATACTCACTTAAAGGTGGCTTTCCACGCTGTCCACTGTGTGGTGTTGTACAAAGACCACGCTGCAACATCAAAGTCGGCAACGCGCAGTGGTACCACAGACATTCGCGACGTCTCCCTGCAGTCCGTAAGACGAATGAGAGAGGCTGGGGACAACACGCTACCTCACTCAGCACAACAGCGCCCTCGCACATAGGTCAATATAGAGCCCTGCTTGGAAACGCTCTGATCTCAGCTGAAGCAGTCACCATTATCGAGTGGGACTAAGGAGCTATGCAGGTCTCAGATGGAAATGTATTTTTATCAATGCTGAACATTGTCCACTGCTGGCCATTAAAATTGCTACACCAAGAAGAAATGCAGGTGATAAACGGGTATTCATTGGACAAATATATTATACTAGAACTGACATGTGCTTACATTTTAACGCAATTTGAGTGCATAGATCCTGAGAAATCAGTACCCAGAACAACCACCTCTGGCCGTAATAACGGCCTTGATAGCGCCTGGGCATTGAGTCAAACAGAGCTTGGATGGTGTGTACAGGTACAGCTGCCCATGCAGCTTCAACACGACACCACAGTTCATCAAGAGTAGTGACTGGCGTATTGTGACGAGCCACTTGCTCGGCCACCATTGACCAGACCTTTCCAATTGGTGAGAGATCTGGACAATGTGCTGGCCAGGGCAGCAGTCGAACATTTTCTGTATCGAGGCCCGTACAGGACCTGCAACATGCAGCCGTGCATTATCCTGCTGAAATGTACGGTTTCGCAGGGATCGAATGAAGGGTAGAGCCACGGGTCGTAACACATCTGAAATGTAACGTCCACTGTTCGAAGTGCCGTCAATGCGAACAAGTGACCGAGACGTGTAACCAATGGCACCCCATACCATCATGCCAGGTGATACGCCAGTATGGCGATGACGAATACACGCTTCCAATGTGCGTTCACCGCGTCTGTAGCACTTCATCCTCGTGGTGTAGCAGTTTTAATGGCCAGTAGTGTACTTCAAGAGAACAGTTTGGTAATTAGTGCATCAAGTGTTGCTTTAATAGTCAATGTCAGTTGTAATTTATCAAGCACTGCTGTGGCGAAGAATTTTGCGAGGTGTGTGAGAAAAGTAGTGAGACCGACAGTACTTGTACAGACTGGTGTCTTCATCCCTTCCAGATGCTCAGTCCGAGTGTAAGCTCCGTACAGCCATAAGGTGATTTTTGAGAGCGCTATCAGCGAAGTTGTGTTACAAAAATGGAAGATGGGAATTTAGAGCACTATTATGTCATTACATTTTGTGTTAAACGTTAGTAATCCGCGAGTGTGATCACTGAAAAGTAGATGCAGGCCTATAACATTCCTCGTCAAGCCCACAAGTTTCTTGCTATTACAAAACATCTTTGGAAGGCCGAGAATACGTTAAAGATGAACCTTGTTCACGGAGACCTTCTACTTCGAAAACGTCGAACGTTTGGCTACTCTTGTGAGATTGACCTTCGAGGACAGACTGTTAGCATAGTGTGGGTGTCACAAAGACATCCTTTAAATGCTCAGTAAAAGATACACTGCAGACAAGTCGATGCTGCATCATGAAAACGCTCCATGTCACACGCCCACTTCTATTCGAAATTTTTGACCTCAACAGGCATTCCTGTCGTTCCACAAGCCCCCGTGTTCACATTATCTGGGTTATTGTGACATTTTTCTTTTCCGAAAGTTGAAGAGGTCGTAAATGGACGTCATCTTGGGAATCTGGAGTACATTCAAAAGAATGTGACCAACACGTTAAAGGGCCCTACCAGATGAAGCCTTTCAGCGCTGCTAAAATGACGGAAAAACGACTCCGCCGATACATAGCTGGCCGAAGAGAACAACTCTGAAGAGCACAATATTTCTGTCTGACAAACATGAAAATAGTTGTTGATAACAAAACTTTTCTCACACACCTCCTATCAACTAAATCTTTTTATTTGTTCATGTAACATATTATGTGTTGTAGCTTCGCTGAGCTATCTCCCCAAGCTGATGATTGTAGTGCCATAACACACTGTACACGACAAGTGTTTTTTTTATTTATTACACTGCTGGCCGTTAAACAATAGCAACACTAGGAAGCAGAGCTTATGAAAGGTGCAGCAATCATGTTTGATACAATATTCCCGGCAATTATGCCATGGTCAGGTGAATTTCTTTTTGAAATCCAATGTTTCGTCCTCGGCTGCGGTGGACATCATCTGGGCTACTAAGGGGGGCTGTAGCTTCCTCGAAAGTCCGGTGCACGGCCTGAATGGCTACGGACTGAAGTCAAACTACGATTCCACGTGCTGCTGCGCAGAGGCGTGACGTCACATGATTTGAAAAAGACTAGTGCAACTGGCCGCTGTCAGCTATGTCGTCCGCAACTGCTATCACCCCATGCTGGAAGGATGCTATACATCGTTTTTAGGGTCGGAAACGAGACACCATTTAGTTTCACAACTTCTTCTTTCCTGTTAACACTTTTGGGGTTCACAGGTATCTCCATGGCCTCCCTGTACACTCTTTCGTAATATCCGCTCGTGGCTGCCAATGAGTGAGTCTCATAAAATTGCCGGCCGTTTGGCCGTGTGGTTCTAGGCGCCTCAGTCTGGAACCGCGTGACCGCTACGGTCGCAGGTTCGAATCCTGCCTCGGGCATGGATGTGTGTGATGTCCTTAGGTTAGTTAAGTTTAAGTAGTTATAAGATATTAAGTCCCATAGTGCTCAGAGCCATCTGAACCATCTGAATCTCATAAAATCGAATCCGATGGGCCCTTGGCTCTAAAGCATGTTCTGCGACAGCTTTCTGTTTCTCCCTTCTACAATTGCCCTTACGTTGTTCTAATGGTTTTTCGACCGTTATTTTAGTGATATAAGTGCGCGGTATCCTATAAAAATGTGTGAATTCCAAAGGGACCAAACTGCTGAGGTCATCTGCCCCATTTCTGTAGGGCCTATCCTTTTGGTGGGTTTGTAGATTACAGATCTTTCCTACGCAGTCAGTTGTGTCCTTAATGAACAACTGAGAAACCTTGGATTTACCTATGATCTTTTCGTAGCTCTCTTGGTTTCTTTTTTTTTTTTATCTCAGCTGACGAATAGACATACTTCAACAATGCGCTCCTGAGATATTCCAACTCCGCGTCGAGTAACTCTGGTTCACAAATGTTCATCGCTCTATTCGATAACGTGTTTATAACAGCTTGGTTTGGTCTTTGGTCGTGGATACTGATTTGAATCTTGCTGTAGGTAACGCTCCGTGTGCGTGGGTTTCCGAATATCGCATGACCCAAGCTACCACCTTCTTTCATGAAGACTAGCACATCAAGTAAATGTAATTTTCCCTATACCTCCTCCTCCATAGTTCACTGAATCTTCGTATTAATCTCACTGAGGTGTCCATGAAAATGATGTAGTTCCTCTCTGCCACGTCTCCACAACACAAACTTATCATCCTCCTACCGGGCCCATCTATCCGGACGTCTTAAGAAAATTCGCCGTCCTCGAAAACGTCCTTCGCAAACGGAGATGGAAACTTTGGGTTTCGGCAAAAAACAAATCCGATCACAGCATAATACCCCGGGATATTTTAATATTTTTGTTGTTGTTGTGATCTTCAGTCCGAAGCTGTTTTAATGCAGCTTTCCATGCTACGCTATCCTTTGCAAGCCTCTTCATCTCCGAATAACTACAGCAACATGCATCCTCCTGAATTTTCTTACTGTATTCATGTCTTAGTCTCCCTCTACTACTGTTGTCTCCCTTGATGACTCAGAATGTATCCTGCAAACCGACCCCTTCCTCTAGTCACACTGCATTAGTTTCGCTGGGAAACCCTTACAAATCCTTCACACTGTCCCGATCTCTCCCCATGCGGTCTCCAGCCATGAAGAGAGAAATTTGTGGCCATCCATTTATTCGGTCAAAGAGGTGCTCGCCTAGGTACTATCATGATTCCGTAAGCAATCGCAAACATTTTTCCATGAAGGCACTGACAGTATTGTGTCATAGTGGGACAATCTTCTTTTTTAATGTGCACGCCACAGCTATATCAGAATCTGTCAGATAAAAAGAGTAAATCAGAAGTTATATTTCTACCACAAATACTTTAATACACTGCATAGAACTAAACGAAGACATACAACATTTAAAACCTCCTATAGAGTCGTACACTTGCACCTCAACCGATGCCGTTCAGGAACGCATCCTATCTTTAGTTACAGTCTGTGGCCGTCAGGTGAACCTGAATATCACAGGACTCATCAACTAAAATTCAAATTAACTTCTAAAAATAAAGCATACATTCATTTATTAACGAAGTAGAAAGCAGCGTTTTTTATTCAAATACAGCCGTATTTGACACAGTCATTATTATAGTAGATACGTTGACCACGCCATACTGTTCTGTAATGGTGATACGGATCGAGTTTGCACTATAGGCGAAAAGATGAATGCACTGCAATCAAAATTTAAATTTGCATCAATTTTTTTTCGATCTGATAGTAAGCGTAAAACGTGGTCAACGTTTATTTGAAGTGTTCATGAAATTGACGAACACAGATAGAACTATAAATATCGACTCTAGCCCGCCAAACAGATATAAAGAAGCTGTTTTAGATGAGCGATCCATAAGATCGTTAAGCATTCACTTGCAAATGACGAAATCGAGAAAGAAAGTGCCAAGGAGCAACGGATATAAAGCGAATGGTGTGAAGTAAATGTTGAACTAGCCGGGAGAAAAAAAAAAGGAAACTAATGACTGTAAAAGAGTGTCATCGTGATAGTAAGTAGGTAGCAATGAAATACATTGGGGAACACTCGGAACGAACAGCGAGTGCTTTTTAAAAATAACGTAGGGGTTCCACACTAAAGGGAACTTGGAAGCCATCGAACCGGAAGACAAAAAAATGGTTCAAATGGCTCTGAGTACTATGGGACTTAACATCTGAGGTCATCAGTCCCCTAGAACTTAGAACTACCTAAACCTAACTAATCTAAGGACATCACAGACATCCATGCCCGAGGCAGGTTTCGAACCTGCGGCCGTAGCGGTCGCGCGGTTCCAGACTGAAGCGCCTAGAAACGTTCGGCCACACCGACCGGCCCGGAAGACAAGCAATTAATTTGTCTAATGGAGGGTGCCTAGGAAAGCTGCTTTCTCGGATCGGTAGGCAACAATTCGAGCAAATCGCGTATTAGTGGAGTATATTACAAAAGGAAATGATTACAATATTTATCTTTGTGAGATATAGACGTGTCGCAAGCAAGGGGCTACAGACAAACATAAGCAAGCTCTTCCGTGTATACAATTCGTAATACAAGTGAACCAATACAGGTTCTCAGTCACCACTGTAGCCTTCATAGGCCGGCTCGACTTCAACTGCGGCCGCGGCACTTATATTCTGTTCGTGTAGAGTCCGCTCCAGTCTCGGTGTCGTCCTAGAGAGGGGTCGGTCAGCGTAGTACTGGCTGACGTCGTCTCACAGCCCTCCACGCTGTAACGGTCCTGGTTAATGTACCGGCGTTTGACGTTACGCCGGAACATAATTCGTAGATAGAGCGTTTATAAAATAAACTGCAAAGGCCGAAGCAAATTTTATGTTGGCGAACGTGCAGGATCTTTGCAGTTACATTTAGAAATCACATACATGACCGGAACAAGAGTGCCCTCGGAAATCATGTGAACACCGTTAAACATAAAATATATGATTGCGCGGTGTCTGTTTTTTCTGACATGTCCGACAGAACGGACACTATGCAGAATCCGCAGCTGTGATACATGTTAAGTTAATTGATGGTGGTGTGGACGGGAAATGGGAGGGGGGGGGGGAGGATAAAGGAAAGGGAAGAGAAAGAATTCATGATGTCAGCTGCATCGGGGCTCCGTGTAAAGTCCCGATGCAACTCGCATCATAAGTTCCTTCCCTTTCCTTTCTCCTTTCCTCCTAGACCTTCAACTTACAAAAAAACGTAACATCTGTAACATGCAAGATAATCAGACATTTTACGCAAGGCGTCTACAAGCGATGCGCTAAAGGTATTAGAAGAAAGTATGATCTATCAAACCTGTTAACTCACTTTATGTTAAGTATGATCGTTGGTTAAAAGAGTTTAGTTAAGTATATTTCCAATTAAGTTCTTCTTTAAGCCACTTCCCCTCACTGTACTCCTTCACCTTCGACGTCACTTTGCTTCTTACCTTAATGTTGACTTTAATAAATGGCGGTACCAACTTGGAAGTTATACATTTTTCATTAAACTTATTGCATGGGTGCATCTCATTAATTTTGATTTACGAGGCTGAAAGCCAAGAACCACCTTTATTACCCAGTTAGGCAACAAATTTATGTATGTTTGTAAGTGACGATATTAGCTGCCAGACACGGAAATCTTTATTCACGGCAAAAAAGAATCACAGCAACTGCTTCAAGACCAAAATTATTTCAGACTGAATTGGTACTTCGACATCTCCCATGACTTACCTGTGCGGCAGTGGGGCGTGTGGATGTGGTTGGGCCGATGATAGTGCTTGCCTGAAGTCCATTGTGTGCGTGTGTGTGTGTGTGTGTGTGTGTGTGTGTGTGTATGCACCGGTCCTGGGATGAGGCAGATACGGCCAAGTATTGCAGTGTCAGCACCACAAGTAAACACAACAGCCACGAGAGGCGTCGATACCAAGTCGACAGCTCCTATGTTACCACGTCAATGCCCTTGCGATATGTTTTCACGATAAAGAAAAGAAAGATCGTAATACAACGTTACATAAGTTATAGCGGATATCTACTTCTACATCTACATGGATACTCTGCAAATCACACTTAAGTGGCCGTCAGAGGGTTCATCGAACTGCCTTCACAATAATTATCTATTATTCCACTCTCGAACAGCGCGCCGAAGAAACGAACACCTATATCTTTCCGTGCCAGTCCTGATTTCTCTTTTTTTATTATGTAGATCGTTGCTCCCTATGTAGGTCGGCGTCAACAAAACGTTTCGCATTCGGAGGAGAAAGCTGGCGACTGAAATTTGTAAGGTGTCCGTATTTTACATACCTTACATGAGCTTGATCCATAACGACAGGACGATACAGTATGAGATACTCAGAAAATAATAATTTTATTACATCAACAAAAGGAAACTGCAGTTAATCTCATGTACCGAAAACTAACGAAACAATATCTGCCAATATATGGACTGGCATGAACAAAAAACCTTAAGTGAAATGCATTTTGGAGATGAACCCAGCAGGTGGTTAATGATATCGTAAAACTCCCATTTAGCAAGAGAACGGCGAGCTTCAGCGCAGAAGGGGATAAGTCCAGAACAATACATTATGCCTTTTAACTTAAATAAGGCTTGGACCAAGGGTAAGTGGCTGCACGTCATTATCAAGGCTAGGCTGCTACCCAGCAAGAAAAATAAAAATATCACCTCTAGCGAGAAGGTGATTGGCTGAAGCAATACTTGGCGACGCAGACGCGACACGGTGGGGAGATCCCCATTATATAAAATCATTTTGAGACCTAAAATTTCTCTGTCTCTCTCTCGTCTCGCAGCAGACCGCACAAGTGTGTGGAAATTAGCGAGGGTGTTGAGAGTTTGCTTTCTGCGAAGTGAGGACAATACGCTTCACATATCGTGGCGACAGATAGCAAAGCGGTAGTTAATTTTTGCTGCGGGAATTTTTGCGGGCAAGGAAATTGTCCACGTCGCTCCAACCCATAGCGAGTGGGTAATAGCCATTATTTCCACTAGGGAAATATTAACGTTCTACGTTGCTACTGAGTGAATTCAGTCAAGGCCAGAGGGAATTAGCGTTTCATATCCATCATGGAGACAACGCCGTTGCAGATGCCACTTGGCAAAGGATCATTGCGCATTAGGTCACAGTAAATGTTGAGTCTAGATTTTGCTCACTCCGACTTGCGTACGCTATGACCATTGAATGTCAAAAGCTAGGGTACTAACCTACCCTCACATTGTGTACATGAGTTTTTTTTTTCATTGGTTCAAAAAGTAAATTTATTGTCTACCAACTCAGTGCATTGACCAGCTATAACAACGTAGATTTAAACGAGCTGATGAGGAATTTTAATAATCATTCTTTCCTGTGATAAAAAAATTTTCATGTGTAAAGAAAACGATTTTAATAATCGTCATTTCAATATGTCCAAGACTTAAATATTTTGTTACGAGTGTCAAAAGTAATTGAACATGATTGTTGTTTATCACTTGACCTCTGGAAGCAACAGTTGATGAATTATATGCAGAATAAAAAACGGAATAGCTGTGTTGTCTTCCTAGAATAGACCACAAACTTTCCCTTTATAAATTCATGCGTTTTAGGTAGGTGATAGCATTTCTAATGATTTTGGTTACAATCCACACCTGATATTAGCTGCCTTACAGTGCCAGGGTCATATTTATTCAGAATGTCTGTTTGACACCCTGGGCTTGAGAAGACAGTTCAGATGTTTTGTCCATTTGCGCACTAAATGGTAAGCTAAGTTTGCACACATTAGTTACCCTCAACCAATATTCTATGCTCAGTAGGAGGTTCATTCCATTTAAAAGGTTCTGTAATACTGCCTTACTTTCACAAACGCCGTCAAAGGTATCATAGAATCTTATCATTGATATTCTTTCACCCTGAATTTTAATCCCATTCTCGTCCACTTCGTTCATTATTTCTTCGACATACTGACTCAAGAGCAGAGGAAAAGACTGCATCGCTGCATCATCCCGTTCGTAACCTCAATACTACACTCTTGGTCTTCCATTCCTATCAACGTATCACTCCACCCCCACCCTTCCCCAAAATTACTCTGACGAGGGCCTGAAACACACAGTGAAATGATCAGAACTTTCCTCACCAGCTTTACTGTATAATTCCGTTCCGCAGTAAAACAATTGTATCTGAAGTCGCGATAGCGCCTGTTGTGGCAACGGATTTAACAAGTAGAACAGCTACGTTCTCACAGCAAATGCTACACACTATCATGCTCTCTATATCGCACGAACACGCTAACAACTTTCGACAAGTTAATCAGTTGTGGCTTCACAAGGGAATGGCACAGGAACGCCAGTAGTAATTTGACAACGTTAAAACGAAAACAGCGATAAATCGGCTGCATATCTATAACTCGTTTAACGCTTCACGGAGAATTAACTGTCTGAATTTTCAGCACGTGCCGTTTGGTAGTTAGGTGATGATATTGGCAACCTTTGTCTTCCTGTATCGAGGCCACACGGAAAAGTGACGCCAAACACACACAGCGATAGTGAACAATGCATTCGTTCACTGTGTTTAGAGCACACCTAACGCGAGAAACTAACTTTATTTACTCGTGTATATCTGTACAAACACCACAGTGTAATCTGCTTGTTGAAAAACCGTAGCTATTGCCTGAATGCGCAGAATGAAATAGAGCAGAAGCTTTTCCCGTTGTAACACAAAGCTGTGGACGCAGCAGCAGCAGCAGTTGGAATATAACTTTCAGGTAGTTCGAACAGGAAAAAAACAAGCATCGTGAATAATTTTGTAGGTGACGCAGACAGTTCAAACGAATGATCTCACGGTTCTTCGACAGGTATGATTTTACAGTGTCTCTGGTTCCATAGCAGTCGAATTAGCTAACCGAATTATCCACAGCATTGTTAATACCATCCGTTATTTTTCATACGGACAAAAATGTCGAAAAGTAAAGCATAACGATTAAAGTGAAAAAATTTGCAGGAGGGTAATAGGATAAGGTAATGTTTTATTAGAAAGCATTTTAATGGTAAGAGAGTACGAAAGACAAAGTCACAACAGTTATGAAATAGCAATTAAATCCAGAAAAAAGTTTTCCACATCAACAGTATAGCTGAAAGGAGACAGTGTGATCTCGCTTCATCATTTAAACATTAATTTCTATAAGATTGCTCTCTCTCTCTCTGAGCTACATTGGGCTATTCAATATAATTGTCCTTATTGATCGCCATTTACATTTTTATTTATTTACTTCTTAAAGTGTTTTGGCCACAGCCATTATCAGAATCCGTCAGATAAACAGAGCATATCAGTTGCAATATTTCTATCATAAATGCAATAACACACTATACAGAACAAAACGAAAACATACCACATTTAAAATCTCGATACACAGTGTTCCTGAAATGGTGAACAATGTTCTTAAAAAGTATGACTGATTTTCTGCGAAATGTCTCATCCACAATTTTGAAAAGACGCAGCATACTCAGTTCGGCATATTTTTTGGGGTACTAAACGAATGACGACTGCAACACAGGCTGATGAAATGATAAATAGGGTGGAAACTTCAAAATTCTTAGGTGTCCACACTGATGAGAATTTACATTGGTAAAAGTACATTTTAGAATTCCTAAAACAACGTAGTTCAGCTACATTTCTACTTTGAATTATTTCAGATCTCGGGGAGAGACAAATCATTAAGTTGACAGATTTGTGATATTTTCATTCAGTGATGTTATATGGAATAATGTTCTGAGGTAACTCATCTTTAACAAAGGAAGTCTGCGTTGCTCAAAAATGAGGCGTAAGAACCATATTTGGTGATCACCCACAATCATGTTTTACACATCTGTTTAAAGAATGCTAACTACTACTTTATGGTATATTTTTTCTCTCATGAAGTTATTTCTAAATAATCCACTACAGTTCAAAAGGGACTATAATGTACATAATATTACAATACCAGGAAGAAAAAAAACGTTCATTACTCCAAGTAAAGGTTTGTCATTAGCAAAAAAGAAGTGTACAAAGATGCAACACATTTGTTCATCACTTACCCAAAAGCTATGTAAAATTTGAAAATAAAATGAAAAAGTTGCTCGTCGGCAGCGCCCTCTATTCTGTAGAAGAATTTCTTTTATTGTAATGTGTAAAAGATGGTGGGCAGGAATTACTCACACTTGTACATTTAAAGAAATAAATAAAATTCAATTAAAGGAACTTATAAATGTTCAGTATGTAGTCATATTTACAAATTAATATGCGATGTGAATGTAAAATGATTCGTTCCACATCATTAAGACTTATCGTCCAAAATGGTCCATGGAACATGAAATTAATCAGGTATTTCTTCAGTTCACCTGTACACCTGTGCCATGACTAGCTCTGTTTAGTGAGACAGGATATCTTAAATAACAGTCCGTGACTGTAGGTTATTGTTGAATACTTCTGGAATTGTCAACTAACATTGAAATTAACGTCTGCAAGTTGAACGCGTATTCATTCCATAAAAATAATGTATATAAATTAATTAAAATGGACGATTCTGTTGTTAAAAAAATTAACGTATGGGTTTGAAACAATACGACTCGCGGCTTAACGTAGCTTCATCTAGGAGACAATCTGAGCAGCCCTCTCTGGTTGTTTGTACATGATGCTGTCGTGTATCGTCAGAAACAAATAATAAAACGATTTAGAATGGTGGAAGAATTGGCAGTTGACCGTAAATAGTGACAAGTGTGAGATGATGCACATGAGTGCTAAAAGGAATCCGTTAAACTTCGATTACACGATAAGTCAGTGTATTCTAAAGGCCGTACGTTGAACTAAATACCTTGGAGTTACAATTACGAATAGTTGAAATTGGAAAGAACACAAAGAAAACGTTTAGGGGAAGGAAAACCAAAGACTGCGTTTTGTTGGCAGAACACTTAGAAAACGTAATAGATCTATTAAAGAGACTGCCTACACTACGCGTGTCCGTCCTCTTTTGGAGTACTGCTGTGCGGTATGGGATCCTTAGCAGACAGAATTAACGGAGTTGAAATATTTAGGAGTAGTGTTAATGAGATGAACGACAAACGTAGCCTGAAGAGTGTGGCTATGTAGTAAACAAAGTAAAAGAATTTTTGGGCCTTGGAAGCAAAATAACTCATGATATACGAGGCAAGGAAGATATAAACACTAGATTAGCGCAGACAAAGAGGGAAGTCTGCGCAAAAACAGGTCTACTAGCCTCACATACAAATTCTGTAAAAAATTCTTAGAACATCCATGGGGAACATACCATTCCACAGAAGTGAAAGATGGATTGTGGTGTTGTACATAAGAAGAAGCTATAATTTTGTATTAAGTGAACTTACCAGGAACTGAACTGAATGTATGCGTAATCATAGTTCGTACCAGTATTCACATACAGAGTCCTCCAGAAATATGTATACACTCTTTGTCAGGCTCTATCGATATTGTCGTTCGATCTGAGTTACGAGTGTCATGTACTATGGTGTTTGGCTCAACGGATGTTAGTACTTTCATCTCGGTATTGAGAAAACAAGCCGGCCGCGGTGGCCGTGCGGTTCTGGCGCTGCAGTCCGGAACCGCGGGACTGCTCCGGTCGCAGGTTCGAATCCTGCCTCGGGCATGGGTGTGTGTGATGTTCTTAGGTTAGTTAGGTTTAAGTAGTTCTAAGTTCTAGGGGACTTATGACCTAAGATGTTGAGTCGCATAGTGCTCAGAGCCATTTGAACCATTTTTTTGAGAAAACAAGATGGCTGGAACACGCTTGACATTCGGGCAACGAAAACATATTGTGAAGTGATTTTTCAAGTTTGATAATGTCGTTGAAGTGCAACTTCAGTGGAGGCTGGAGTTCGAAACAGAAACGCCAATTCGCCTATCAATTAACCGCATCATTGACAAGTTTGAATTGCATAGAACGATTTGTGATATTCACAAAGGAAGATCAGGAAGACAGAGTACAGCTACAAGTCCTGCTTCGCCGGCTCTCGTGTTGGAAACGTTTGTTAATTCTCCACAGAAGTCTGCTAAGCATTGTACACTTGAATTGGTGATTAGCAGTACAATTGTACGAACAAATCTGAAAGCTGCAAAGTGGAAAGTTCACGTTCCACAATTACTGCACACGATTAATGATGACGATCCTGATCGCCGAACGCAATTTTGCGAATGGTATCAGCAAATGGTAACTGATGACGAACAATTTGTGACGGAGGTAGTGTGGAGTGACGAGGCACAATTTAAACTTAATGGAACAGTAAATGGGCATAACAGTGTGTACTGGGCACCGGAAAATCCGCATATTTATGTGGATAAATCGGTCAATCTACCAGGGATTCATGTTTGGTGTGGACTATCATCTAGGGGCTTATTAGAACCTTTTTTCTTTGATGCTACTGTCGCTGGAGACGTTACGCACATCAATTTTGCCATGTATTCGCTCACTTTGTGGAGCTGACGGAAAGGTCTTCTACCAGCAGGATGGGGCGCTACACCGTATCACCAAGCCGTACGAGCTTTCCTGGATGATAATTTTCCGGGTCACTGGATTGGACGATGAGAGCCCTCCACGGTCGCCAGATCTAACACCTATGGAGTTTTACTTGTAGTAACTGTGAAAGATAACAACGTCTATCGACGTAAGCCACGCACGCTGGAGGAACTTCGTCAGGAGATTACAGCGACATGTGCAGCGGTCTCCACTGTAACATTGACTGACGTAGTTGCGGCGACCGCTAATCGTTCTGTTATGTGTATAGCCACCAACGGTGAACATTTTGAACATTTAAAGTAACCATGTGCTAAACTGGAGGTTGTACAACAAGTGTGATCAATTTCGTTCCTTAAATTGTGTATACATTTTTCTGGCGGACTCCGTATTATCTTGAAATCCCCGTTATAGTCAATTTATATGACTGCACTTTAGAACATATTTAAAAAAATTCTAAATTTCTATCTATAGTGATATGTTTTATAGTCTCAACTTTTTCTTCACTGTGGATGAATGAATATCACTTTTACAATATTATAAATCCGGTAGAGATCCACACATTTTCAAAATCGCATATGTGAAGTCCCCGTTGCACATACAGTAAACTTTTTTTGTCCAAATAAACACAGCAATTGTCTATGACATACAATTTATTCTACTTTTTCAGTGTAACATTTAACCGTAATATTTGACCATGAAAATGTCTTTACATTGCGACATGTATCCCTTATGCTATGAGTATATGCTGCATGCTACGAAAGCCGCGAAACTACCCTGTTTCTTAACTTTAAGATGTATGTGATTATAAATAGGTCCTAGGGTTGAGAAAAAAAATGATGAAGTGTTAACAATAGTTTTCTTAATGATTTCTTATTTACATATCTAAGAAGTTCGTTGGTTTAGATAAATAGTTTATTTGCTGATTAAGTTGAAAATATAATTTTATATACGAAGGGTATTCTTATTTTGCCAGTAACTGGCGAATAAATTGTAGGTAATTGACCAGTATATGTATATGGGAATCAAGAATAATATTGGGCATTAATCTTCATGAGACTGCACTTTAGAACATATTTAAAAAAATTCTAAATTTCTATCTATAGTGATATGTTTTATAGTCTCAACTTTTTCTTCACTGTGGATGAATGAATATCACTTTTACAATATTATAAATCCGGTAGAGATCCACACATTGGAATGCCCTGAAAATGCATACTAAGTCATTTGAACGCAAATAAAACATAAATGTTTTTATGTATTAAAATGGTATTTGATTTTCACGGCAAGAATCCCTAACGGATTTTATTGCGGCATATATACCGATCCGCTGGGGAGAAACGCCGCAGCTTACAAATTCGTGGCATTGATAGCCAAGATGGTTGGAACAGAATCGAAACACGCCCAACAGAACTTACTGTTAATACAACTACTTAAACATTTGGAAATATTTGACTATTTAATGTACACTAAGAACTAATCGTGACGCTGAAAATGGTGATGAATGGATGTGTATAGACAGACCTCAGTTATTCCCCCAGGGATTAGATAAAATTTCCTTGATCGAAACGTGAACACTTTTATTACTGCCTGGCGTCCACTGAGCAACTGCAATGCCGATACGCGCACACCGTGTCGATATTTGCCGAAACTACGAAGAGTGCTGAGCCTGTACCGCACGTGACGCCTCGCCTGATTTAACCCTACGACTAAGAGTCAAAAGTTGCGAACTAGCTCGTTTTATTACTCGATGATTAGTTTCGGATTTCCATTCATAACCCATTCTCAAATTATCCATCTAGTCAGAATAAATATTACTCCAAATAGAAAGAAATCATTGCATTCGTTATCCCAAGGAGTACAATGCAAGTGATCATGAAACCGAAAACAAACAGAAACAGTTGTATCCGATTTCGTGATCATTTGCATTGCACTACTTTGGATAACGATTGTCATGATTTTTTGGTTTGTGGAGTAATATTTATTCTGACTGGATGGATGATTTGAGAATAGGTTATGAATAAAAACACAAAATTAGTCATTATCAAATAATAAAAAGAGCTATTTTGTCAACAGTATTACGAGCCGCCGACCCTTCAACATCCCAGAAAGCTGGTAATCTGTAAATAATACTTTGGTTTCGTCTTATTAACAGCTACACACAATATTTTACTTGAGGAATTTTTGCTCCTGTTTCTCATGAAATATATTTACTTGCGTCTTTTCGGGCATGTGCTTTTCCATATGTGTGTTTTAGTAATGTTGCAGTGGAACTTAGATACCTTTCTGCTGGACTTTATGAAACAGGCTGAAGCTATAGCGTCGACCATTGGAAGTTCCGGCTCTGGTCAATATGAACAGAGCAGGTTATTTCTCAGTGGCCGAAAGTAGAGACAGACCAGGTAGTTTAAACTCTACTGATTTGACAGTAGCAGGCGCTTGTGTCTACTTTCTTAAACTTGGTTCATATTGCAGCATCCTAAAACTGTTGACGAACTTACATGGTGGTTAGCTAGTTTCCGACCTTTCTACTGCTCATGTGAGAGTATGTCACTGTTCAACTGGCTCTGAGCACTATGGGACTTAACTTCTGAGGTCATCAGTCCCCTAGAACTTAGAACTACTTAAACCTAACTAACCTAAGGACATCACACACATCCATGCCCGAGGCAGGATTCGAACCTGCGACCGTAGCGGTCGAGCGGTTCGAGACTGTAGAAAGTATGTCATGAAAATGGTTATGATGTTTTCGAAATTTTTATTTGGTTACTTGTTTTAAGGGTGAACGAGAGTGTCTACGGTAGTCGTGACACAGAGACAGATTTCTCCACCTTTAAAACGATTTATGTTACCTTATTAAGGATCTTGTGCGAATAGTTTGGATCGCATTTGTGAACGCAGTCGGAATTTAGTGAGTTACCTGCATACAAGATTACAGGAACTGAATTTTATAGGAATTGTCAGTTGTCGCAAACTAGAAGATTCCCAGTTCGTTACTCCTTTAGCGGAGATTGCTCCGCCAACGGAGCTGTCCTCTCATGCCCCATGATCTGCGCTCACACTCCATTTCTGTTATGCACGAGTTCCGATCTGGACATGATTTTAACCTGCCAGAACGTTTCAAAACAGTATAGTTCCAGAGCAGCGTATACTCCGTCACAGAGTGAACGATTCATCCTCTTTTGCGATTGTTGTTAGTCAGTCTCAAACCATTCCGGTGTCTGATGTGCCTATGGCGTAAATGATGAGTTAAAAAGAATTTACCTTTAACCAAGAAAATGTATTTAGCAGTGATGTATTGTTTTTCATGTATTGTCGATGGTGTTGTAAAACACTTCATAGGTACAGAAGTACCTTTTCTTTGCAAATAGAGGTATATCGCCGAAGAAATAGTTATTCTATCGGGATTTAAGTGCTTTACTGGAGCTGCAGACCGTGGAGTAATTATTGAGAATAGCGTGAGCTATAGCAGTTTTCCTGTTCGGCGTTCCGAACCCCACGTGAGCTAGGGTACTCCCTTTCAACATCTACTTCTACATCTACATACATACTACACAAATCACCGTAAGGTGCGTGGCAGCGGATACATTGTGTCACTAGTAGGTATTTCTTTTCCTGTTCCTCTCGCAAACAGGGCGAAGGAAAAACAACTGTTTACATGTTTCCGTTGGCAACGGCCTTGCCGCAGTGGATACACCGGTTCCCGTGAGATCACCGAAGTTAAGCGCTGTTGGGCGTGGCCGGCACTTGGATGGTTGACCATCCGGCTGCCATGCGCTGTTGCCATTTTTCGGGGTGCACTCAGCCTTGTGATGCCAATTGAGGAGCTGCTCGACCGAACAGTAGCGGCTGCGGTCAAGAGTACCATCATAACGACTGGGAGAGCGGTGTGCTGACCCCACGCCCCTCCTATCCGCATCCTTCTCGGAGGATGACACGGCGGTCGGATGGTCCCGGTAGGCCAATCGTGGCCTGAAGACGGAGTGCTTTTGCATGTCTCCGTACAAGCCCTAATTTCTCTCGTCTTACCTTCGTCGCCTTTACGCGAAATGTACATTGGCGGCAGTAGAATCGTTCTGCTTTCAGCTTCAGAGGTTGGTTCTCTAAATTTTCTCAGTAGTGTAACTCGAAAAGAACGTCGACTGACCTCCAGGGATTCCCAGTTGACTTCCCGAAGCATCTCGGTAATACTTACGTATTTTTCGAATCTGCCACCTACCAATAATAAATCTAGAGCCCGCTTCTGAATCGCTTCGATGTCTTCCTTGAAACCGGCCTTATATGGATCCAAAACACTCGACCTGAACTCGAGAATAGGTCGTACTAGGGTCCTATATGCGGTCTCCTTTAGAGATGAATCATACATTCCTAGAATTCTCCCAACAAACCGAAGTCGATAATCCTCACACGCCCGTTCCTTTTCTTATCGCTTTGCAGCTTTACCTTCAGATATTTAAACGATTTGACTCTGTCAGACAGCAGCTACTAATGCTATATCCGAACATTCCGGGTTTGTTCTTCCTACTTATCCGCAGTAACTTACTTTTTTTTTGCATTTAGAGCTAGCTGTCATTCATCGCACTAACTAGAAATTTTGATAAGCCGTCTCGTATCTTCCTTCAGCCACTCATTTCGAAACTTTACCGTACACCACAGCATCAAGAACAAACTGCCACATACTTTTGCCCATCATTCAAATGTCAAATCATTTATGTACGTAGAGAATAATAGCGATCCCGTCACACTTGGCTGGGGCGCTCCTGACGATACCCTTGTCTCTGATGAACATTCGCCGTAAAGGGAAACATACTGAGTCGTATAAATTAAGGAGTCTTCGAACCGCTCACATATCTGTGGACCTATTCCATATGCTTCTACCATCGTAAATATCTTGTTATGGGACACAGTGTCAAATTCTTTCTGGAAATATAGAAATACGGAATCTACCTGTTGCCTTTCATCCATTGTTCGCACTATATCACCTGAGAAAAGGGCAAGCTGAGTTTCGCACGAGAGAAGCTTTTTAAAACCAAGCTGATTCGTGCATATAATCTTCTCAGTCTGAAGAAAATTTATTGTATTCGAACCGAGAATATGTACAAGGGTGTTGTAGCAAACCGATGTTAGGGATATTGGAATGTAATTTTATCGGTCCGGCGTTGTGCCCTTCTTACACACAGGGAGTGACCTGCGCTTTCTACCAGTGACTTAGTACTTTGTGCTGGGCGAGACATTCGCGATAAATGCAAGTTAAGTAAGGGGCCTTTGCCCGTAGCGTACTCTGAAAAACCGATCTGATTTTCCAGCTGGACCTGGTGACTTGTTTTCGGCTCCTTCAGTTGTTTCTCTACGCGACGGATGCTTATTTCTGTGTCGTCCATACGGAAGTAACTTCGGTGGTCAAATGACGATATGTTTGTACGATTCTGCTGCGTGAACGATTTTTTGAACGTCTAGAAGAAATTTATTGTTTTGGAACTGAGAATATGTTCAAGATTTCCGCAACAAAACGATGTTAAGGATAATTGTCTATAACTTTGCTAGCCCCTTCTTTCACCCTTTTTCTACACAGGAGTCACCTGCTCTTTTTTACAGCCGCTTGAGAGTTTGTGCTGGGAGAGGGATTCGTGAAAATGCAAGCTAAGAACGGGGCCAGTAGAATACTCTTTGAAAAACCGAACTGAGATTCCATCTGCACCTGGTGACGTATTTGTTTTCAACTCCTTCAATTGTTTCTCTACGCGAGTGATGCTGTTACTATGTCCTCCATACTGGAGTCTGCGCGGTGGTCAAGTGACGGTATGTTTGCAAGATTCCCTTGCGTGAACGATTTCTTAAACGCGAAATTTACAACTTCGGCTTTCCTTTTGCTATCTTCTACTATCACACCAGACAGGTTGACGAGTGACTGTATAGAAGCCTTAGACCCATTTAGCGAATTTACATAGGACCAGAATATTCTTTGGCTTTCAGCAAGATCTTTTGCTAAGGTATGATGGTGGTAGCTGTATGCATCGCCCAAACGATCGTTTTACAGAGGTACGAATCTGTACTACCTTTTGCCTGTCGTCATTTGGACGTCCTCTTTTGATCCGAGAATGCAAAGGCATTTGCTTCCTCAGCATTTTCCGAATTTCGTTCTCAAACCACGGTGAATTTTTTCCGTCCTTAATCCACTTCCTCAGCACATACTTCTCGAGAGAACGGTTTACAGTTTGTTTAAACTTTGCACATAATTCCTCTATGTCCTTGATCATGGAATTAAATGATGGCCGCGCGGGGTAGCCGCGTGGTCTCAGGCGCCTTGTCAAGATCCGTGCGGCTCCCCCTGTCGGAGGTTCGAGTCCTTCCCTTGGGCATGGGTGTGTGTGTTGTCCTTAGCGTAAGTTAGTTTAAGTTAGATTAAGTAGTGCGTAAGATTACGGACCGAGAACCTCAGCAGTTTGGTCCCATAAGACCTTACCACAAATTTCCCAATTTCCAATTAAATGATGTCATTTCCTCGTCTAAGTGAGATGCCAACAACTACTTGTCTCCTCTTTCTAGCATAAACATTTTCGCCTTCTTGACTGACTTATTAACTTTTGTAACCATAGACGTTACGACGACATCATGATCGCCAATCGCCGTCTCCATACTAGTCCCGTCGATAAGTTGAGGCCTGTTTGTAGTTTCTAGGTCTAAAATACTGTTATTGGGCAGTCGAATTAGTGGCTCAAGACAGTTTTCGAGAAACGTGTTCAATATTGCTTCGCAGAACTATCTGTGACACCGACAGTAACGGAACTGAAGGGGAAATTGGGATGAGGGATCCTTCCGACCTCCCGTAGTTTGCGATTCGGGAAAACGTTACAACATAAGATAATCAGAGTTGTTTCTCGAGCCGAAGGGGCCTTTCCTGTTCATAATCTAGAAAGACGGCCGTTTTGGAACGAGGGCCTTTCGTGTACCGTAGGACTGCTCCACGCACGCCTGTATCATAACATACATGCAGCCAAGCGCGGCATCTTTCAGCCACAACGAAGTGTCTTTGCCTGGAAGCCTATCTTAAAGTGTCTTTGCCTGGAAGCCCATCTTGCCGAGCGAAGCCTGCTCCGGCAGGTAAGAATGCAAGGAGGCAGAATTTCAGTTCTATGGCCCCACGCTCTACTGTAAAGAGACATCTCGTCCTTTGTATATGAAGATGGTATCTGTTCTTTCGAACATGTCCGAAAGAACAGATTCCATTGGTGATCTTGTAGCACTCAGAGAATGTGGGGTGTCGAATTGCCCTTTTGGAATTGCCCAAGTCCATCGGAATGCACAATGGACATGAATGGATGCATGAATTTACAATGAAATCCAGACCAGTAGCTGCTTACAGGCGTTGATGAATGTCAACGGGGACAGTTGGAAATGTGCGCCCCAACTGGGACTCGAACCCAGGATCTCATTCTTACATGGCAGACGCTCTATCCTGAGCCATCGAGGACACTGAGGATGGTGCGACTGCATGGAATTACCTCTGCCACGCTCCTCGTGAGACCCACTTTCCAACTTACTGTCCACACACTACATTTGTAGTGCCCCTGCCAACTATTCTCATTACTCGCGGCAATCAATCTGCCGATTCCCGTAAGAGTTTGTGCAATGTGAGTGCATCCGCACTGAAGAAGATCATTGGCCGGCAAGCCTTATCTATATACCGTTAAAGTTTAAGCGTTTCCGTGTGTTTTTGTATGCAGATTTCACCTCCAGTGATCGCGTAGTGAACTGAGTCCGTCTCCACACTAGGCACCTGTCAATTGAAGTGACGTATAAGTAGCTCTTTCCACTCACTACAAAGTTTTGAGAAGATATGTAATAACATTTCTTTTGTGAATCCGAGACGTTTGCGGAAGGGATCAGATGCTCTTACTCTGTGTTCATTCTTCGCCAACATGGCGAAGTTGCCGACGTAATCTGCTGGTAAATTTACCGTTCATGTATGGCATTTAGGTTTCGCGAATGCGTTCTTTCATTTTTTACTGGTATTACCAGTTTCATTCAGGTGTATTTGCCTCCATATCAGAGTTATCAGGTACTTTCATGCGATGGTAAGCATTGTGCATTTGTGTTGGACTTGATGCATGGTTGCACTATTAGAATTTCTTGTTTTTTAAACTATTTTCAGCAAACAGAGTAAGTTGACGCCGCTGCAGTAATTCCGAGATTTCCTGCTGCTGACGCTATGGAATTGTGAACAACTGAATTCACTACACAGGCTAAAGGCTTACAGGTTACTGGTAAAAACAGGAAATAGACGACGAAGAGATTTGCCCTTGCACAATTCGGACCTGTAGGGCATGATTGTATGTGGTTGATAGTTTTATGCACGTCTTCAATATGAAGTTCTGTCACTATGCAGCATATAGTGTGTCGTCGTTTGTGATCGGTTCCGATACGTACACTACCGGCCAATGAAGTAAGCTATATACTCTATTTCAACGTACGAACACATTGCACAAACTAAATACAAAAACTAGATAAATATTATCGTTCTCTATCATTAAGTATAATTACTGGCCATTAAAATTGCTACACCACGAAGATGACGTGCTACAGACGCGAAATTTAACCGACAAGAAGAACATGCTGTGATATGGAAATGACTAGCTTTTCAGAGCATTCACACAACGTTGGCGCCGGTGGCGACACCTACAACGTGCTGACATGAGGAAACTTTCCAACCGATTTCTCATACACAAACTGCAGTTGACCGGCCTTGCCTCGTGAAACGTTGTTGTGATGCCTCGTGTAAGGGGGAGATATGAGTAACATCACGTTTCCGACTTTGATAAAGGTCGGATTGGAGCCTAACGCGATTGCTGTTTATCCTATCGCGACATTGCTGCTCGCGTTGGTCGATATCCAATGACTGTTAGCAGAATATGGAATCGGTGGGTTCAGGAGGGTAATACGGAACGCCGTGCTGGATCCCAACGGCCTCGTATCACTAGCAGTCGACATGACAAGCACCTTTCCCGCATGGCTGCAACGGATCGTGCAGCCACGTCTCGATCCCTGAGTCACATGTCAGTTCTAGTATAATATATTTGTCCAATGAATAAGCGTTCATAATCTGCATTTCTTCTTGGTGTAGTAATTTTAATGGCCAGTAGTGTACAACATGGATTAGATTTAAGCCTTTTGAAAAAAGTGAATCCCTCTTTGCCCTCGAATTAGCTGCGCAAACTTCTGACATTCTGGAGATGTTATTTTGTTCTGTTTTAGCAGCCGTTGCAGTCCAACACATCTGTAAATTATTCCATAGATCTTCAACAGTAGAGGACCTCAGTTTTCTGACGTCTCTCTCAAGTTCACTCCATAGAAGTTCAATGGGAATCAAATCCTTGATTTGGCCTTATCATATTCTACAGTTTCCCACATCTATCTTTTGTACTGACACGCTCTACGCAATCTAGAGGAGTGTTTGGGATCATTGTCCTTCTGCAGAACAAACGCACAACTAATAAATCTCTTGACAGATGGAAGTGCATTGTTGATCAGCATCCTGTGAATTCCTTCCTTCTTTAATGTTGCAGTAATTCTCAATTAATCACCGACTTTTCACCCGCGAAACATCCCCACACCATGACGGACACTCCACCATGCTTCACCGTTGGTGTCACACACTGATTCTTCGTACATTCTCCACAACCTCTACGTATAAACATTTGACGGTGGACCCAAATGCTTCAGACTTAGATTTGTCCCTGAATAAAACCTTGAAGAATGGCAGCACGCTCCAGCTTTTATTTTGCTTTGCCAATTGCAATGTCTTCATCTTATTTTGTTTGCGTAATGAATGTCTTTTGCCCACTATACATTCCTTTACACCTTGTTGACGGACACGGCGTTGCGCTCTTGAGAGAGACTCTGGAGCTGTTTGCATACTGTTTACTTTTTCGCGAATTTCAGGAGCAGTATGAGTCCCCTGATGTTTACTCCGTAACAAATAGCTCTGATCACTACGGGACTTAACATCTGTCACCAGTCCCCTAGAACTTGGAACTGCTTAAACCTAACTAACCTAAGGACACATCCATGCCCGAGGAAGGATTCGAGCCTGCGATCGTAGCGATCGCGCGGTTCCAGACTGAAGATCCTAGAACCGCTCGGCCACAACGGCCAGCTTACTCCGTACATGTATTAACTAATCTTCCCCGTACGACGTTGCATTGGTGACAGTTTGTTTGAATCGCTGCAAGCTCTACACAACTGTACACTGCTCTTCGCCAACTTTTGTTGCCATGGTCTTACTAGAATAGTTATCCTGATGCAGAGCTGCAATTACATCACGTTTTTCAATTCCGATCTCAGCTTCCGTTCCATCTGGAGATAATACGATATGAACATGATCAAGGCGGCGCGGGGTTAGCCGATCGGTCTAAGGCCGCTGCGGTCATGGGCTGTGCGGCCGGTCCCGGTGGAGGTTCGAGTCCTCCCTCGGGCATGGGTGTGTGTGTTTATCCTTAGAATAATTTAGGTTAAGTAGTGTGTAAGCTTAGGGACTGATAACCTTAGCAGTTAAGTCCCATAAAATTTCACACACATTTGAACCTTTGATTTTTTTTAACATGATCAGGTATACAAACGCAGGGCCAGATGTACACAATATACCGTAAACCGATGTGAACTGATTGCTACAAGGAATGAGGTCTATTCGAATGGAACAGTCTTAGGTAAATGCACGTCACTGTTGTCGTGGATACTCTTCTGCGTCCCTCTAGCCAAATAACCAGTCAAATACCCAACAGAGGCTCTTAGTCTTTATTTAGTCATACCTGTTTTATTATCAGAAACGAAATCACTGTTTTAGAGACAAATTCATAATTGTGACAAGTTGTTGAAAACTTTTTACTAGCAGTGTATGAATGAAGCCGCCTTGAGTTGCATTCATGGTGACTCAAGGTTTGTCCACTTCCCATTACTTAGACTGCCTGCATCTCTTTCGGCTCTGTCTTGAACAATGTTCTCACCAAACTGAGCTGAAAAATCAACGGCATCAACATATGGGATTGGTACTGGGTCGCCATTTGAATTCGTCCGGAAATCACTACTGTAAGAAAACTCGGTAAGCAGTTGAAGTATCCTTGGCCGAGTGCTGTACCAATGTAGTGAATGATATGCACACGTTGAAATAACAACTGCTTGTTTATTAACCTTCAACTAATCTCTGTATGGCTTCAGAGGACGACAGTCCACACTTGAGCACAACTGTTGTGTAGCGGTTGCTCACTATGGCAGGGTCCACGATCGTCAGGAGTGCTGATGAGTCGGGAGGTACCTTGGATGATCAGCGGCACTTTACCACGATGCTGTGAGCTCATCTGCCGTCAAACGCAGGTCCAAGGGTGGTAGCGGCTGACAGTTGTCGAGCGGTTGGTGATCCCTATGAAGGTGCGAGACGGCACAGTCTGATGGGTAGCAGCAGCGGCAGGCGTTGCGGTCCGAAGCATAGACTCGAGGCGGCTGATGGTCGGTCTGCAGCCCGGAGCGGAACTGGCTATCGAAGGGACTAAATGGTTCAAATGGCTCTGAGCACTATGGGATGTCTTGTGCTAAAATTACTTCCAGCAGATAGTTATAAAACCAGCTCGTGAAGGTAACAGCTTAAACCTCATAGCAACAAGCAGACCTGTATTTATCGGATCAGTTAACGTAGAGGAAGGTACCAGTGATCATAATTCTGTGATAGTATCTATGGCTACGGGTTTACAAGGAATTTTAAGAAAGGTAAGAAGATATACTTGCTTAGCAAGAGTTCAAATGGTTCAAATGGCTCTGAGCACTATGGGACTTAACATCGGTGGTCATCAGTCCCCTAGAACTTAGAATAACTTAAACCTAACTAACCTAAGGACATCACACACATCCATGCCCGAGGCAGGATTCGAACTTGTGACCGTAGCGGTCGCGCGGTTCCAGACTGTAGCGCCTAGAACCGCTCGCCCACGCCGGCCGGCTATCGAAGGGACTGAACGGCGACCTAAGTACCAGTCAGCGGAGGAATAACTGTGCCGTGTCATGTCAAAGTATGACCGTGCTGACGCTAGTAGGTGCCTGCGACTGCAAGGCTTTTTTCCACTACCGGCATGCCATGTATGCTTGCAACTGCAGAAGCTATGGAAGCTGGAAGCTTGACTGTGAACAGTTGAACGATTCTTCTGTTGACAATCAAACTCCCTAACAAGGGAACCTCCCCATCGCACCACCTTCAGATTTAGTTATAAATTGACACAGTGGATAGGCCTTGAAAAACTGAACACAGATCAATCGAGAAAACAGGAAGAAGTTGTGTGGAACTATGAAAAAATAAGCAAAATATACAAACTGAGTAGCCCATGTGCAAGATAGGCAACATAAAGGAGAATATTAGCCCATGAGCGCCATGGTCTCGTGGTTAGAGTGAGCAACTGCCGAACGAAAGGTCCTTGGTTCGAGTCCTCCCTCGAGTGAAAATTTTACTTTCTTTATTTTCGCAAAGTTACGATCTGTCCGTTCATTCATTGACGTCTCTGTTCACTGTAATAAGTTTACTGTCTGTGTTTTGCGACCGCACCGCAAAACCGTGCGATTAGTAGACGAAAGGACGTTCCTCTTCAATAGGAACCGAAAACATTTGATCGCAAGGTCATAGGTCAACCGATTCCTCCACAGGAAAACACGTCTGATATATTCTTTACGAGACTGGTGACGGCACGTGCGTCACATGACAGGAATATGTTGTCGACCCACCTAACTTGCACACTTGGCGAATGGGTAAAAAGATTCTTCTACCTTGCCCGATTTAGGTTTTCTTGTGGATGTGATAATCACTCCAAAAAAAGTGATGAAAACATAAGAGTTTGTCACATAAACTGCATCAAATGAATGCAACAGTTTCAGAGTCGCACAGTTTCCCCTGTGCTCTGTCAAAACATATGTTTTTTACGTTTTCAAATGTTTCCGTGCGTAGACCGTCAAATTCTGTATATGTCCAAGCAAATCTGAACATGTACTGGAATTTTGGAGAGCGAAGTTGATTATGTGTGAGTGCCTGAACTTTGATAATTATCTGAAAATAAAAAATTAAAATTTTCACCCGAGAGAAGATTTGAAACAAGGACCTGTCGTTCTACAGCTGCTCACGCTAACCACGGGACCACGGCGCTCGTAAGCCAACGCTCTCCTAATGTTGCCTACCTTGCACATGGACTACTCAGTTTGTATATTTTGCTTATTTTTTTCATAGTTCCACACAACTTCTTCCTGTTTTCTCGATTGATCTGTGTTCAGTTTTTCAAGGCCTATCCCTGTGCCAACTTATAACTAAATCTGAGGGGGGTGCGATGGGGAGGTTCCCTTGTAAGTAATGCAGGAACCTGACGTGGCCCGCAAAGCACATCCGCGAATGTCGTTGACGAATATGCAGAGGCCCAGTCCTGCGTGTATTATCACAGTTGTAAAAGTACACCACTGGCCATTAAAATTGCTACACCACGAAGATGACGTGCTACAGACGTGAAATTTAACCGACAAGATACGCAAATGATTAGCTTTTCAGAGCATTCATACAAGATTGGCGCTGGTGGCGACACCTACAACGTGCTGACATGAGGAAAGTTTCCAACCGATTTCTCATACACAAACAGCAGTTGACCGGCGTTGCCTGGTGAAACGTTGTTGTGATGCCTCGTGTAAGGAGGACAAATGCGTACCATCACGTTTCCGACTTTGATAAAGGTCGGATTGTAGCCTATCGCGATGGCGGATTATCGTATCGCGACACTGCTGCTCCCGTTGGTCGAGATCCAGTGACTGTTAGCAGAATATGGAATCGGTGGGTTCAGGAGGGTAATACGGAACGCCATGCTGGATCCCAACGGCCTCTTATCACTAGCAGTCGAGATGACAGGCATCTTACCCGCATGGCTTAACGGATCGTGCAGCCACATCTCGATCCCTGAGTCAACAGATGGGGACATTTGCAAGACAACAAACATCTGCACTAACAGGTCGACGACGTTTACAGCAGCATGGACTATCAGCTCGGAGACCATGGCTGCGGTTACCCTTGACGCTGCATCACAGATAGGAGCGCCTGCGATGGTGTACTCAACGACGAACCTGGGTGCACGAATGGCAAAACGTCATTTTTTCTGATGAATCCAGGTTCTGCCTACAGCATCATGATGGTCGAATACGTGTTTGGCGACATCGCGATGAACGCACATTGGAAGCGTGTATTCGTCATCGCCATACTGGCGTATCACCCGACCATTGGTTACACGTCTCGGTCACCTCTTGTTCGCATTGACGGCACTTTGAACAGTGGACGTTACATTTCAGATGTGTTACGACCCGTGGCTCTACCCTTCATTCGATCGCTGCGAAACCCTACATTTCAGCACGATAATGCACGACCGCATGATGCAGGTCCTGTACGGGCCTTTCTGGATACAGAAAATGTTCGATTGCTGCCCCGGCCACCACATTCTCCAGATTTCTCACCAATTGAAAACGTCTGGTCAATGGTAGCCAAGCAACTGGCTCGCGACAATACGCCAGTCACTACTCTTGATGACCTGTGGTATCGCGTTGAAGCTGCATGGACAGCTGTACCTGTACACGCCATCCAAGCTTTCTTTGACTCAATGCCCAGGCGTATCAAGGCCGTTCTTACTGCCAGAGGCGGTTGTTCTGGGTAGTGATTTCTCAGGATCTATGCACCCAAATTGCGTGAAAATGTAATCACATGTCAGTTCTAGAATAATATATTTGTCCAATGAATACCCGTTTATCATCTGCATTTCTTCTTGGTGGAGCAATTTTAATGGCCAGTAGTGTAACTTATATTACTTAATATTTTCACAAGTTCAGTTTATTTCACCTACCAAACAACACAAATTATCATTTAACTTATGCAGAATGATTCGGTGATGTTGTTACAAGCTTTCACGCATCATGAAGAAGGGTAAATGTATCAATTCGAGGTTAGGGAGCCTGATCCATAAATGACCGAATCGAAAAATATAAATCGACCTGATATCTTTGCCAGTCTAGTATATGTATCGGTACTATTTTCGCTAAGAATGTATGGTAGGCATATTTCAGATGTGGTAGTGTGGTCCAAAGAAAGAAAAAAAGTCTAATAAATGTGGGCTCTAAAATGTATACCTTAAGAGCTATGATCACTTGTTCATCTCCGATATTGCCAAACACATCTCGTCTACTGCAAGCTCTTTGCTTCCTATATATTTGAAGGAGGTAATATGAATCAAAACAAAAGAAGTCCACTGCATACGAGGTCTAGAATGCTTACCTCAAGGGCTATGGGGACTTGTTCAGTAGAAGAGAAGTGTATCACTATGGCGAAGTTGAACAAGTGCTCAAAGCTCCTCAGGCATGCATTTTAGAGCCCATATTTACTGGGCATTTTTTTCTTGGTTTTGTTCATACTACAACATCTGAAAGTTGCCTATTCTACAGTCTTAACAACAACAGTACCGGTACGTGTACTCCACTGTCGTAGGTAGCAGAACGATTTTCGCTAATAACTTTCGTTCAGTCATTTTCGGACCAGGGTCCCTTAAACTGATACATTTACCCTCTTCCATCATTCCTGAAGATTTGTAACATCACCACTGAATCACTCTGAATACATTATATGTTACTCCAAACCTATTGTCCGCATCTTGTAGTGTAGTGGTTAGAGTTGCTGCCCCTGGACCAAGGGGTCCCGGTTTCGATTCCCGACCTACCGGATCGGGAATTTTCTCTGCCCGGGGACTGGGTGTTTGTGTTGTCCTCATCATTTTGTCCTCAGTGACAAGACTGGAAATTTGTATGGGCGCCCCACAAGCCAACATTGTCTGTCATCATCCAAACCTACGTACTAAGGCTGTACTAAGTATAGGCTACTTGTAAAACTTCAAATATTGCCTATCCACGCTATACCACCTCATACACTATCAAGTGCTCTCAGCCTGGACCGTGAAGAAGTGGCCGAGTTATTCCTCATCTCTACTCTGTATTACTGTAGAATGTTGGAGGCTCCGGCCAATGACGAGCCTAACACAAGGGTGGTGTTTGAACTTTTAGAATATCGTATCACGACTTGTGCACAAGTTTGCTCGCAAACTTTCGAGTTCCTAGCAAGGGTTGAATCGAGTTACTTGAAATCGCCAGCGACCGTCACTGAGACGTCCCCTTTGAAAAATTATGAATGACAATGCTGGTAAACCTCTAACGTTATTTGATTTTCAAACAGCTGAGCAAAACTGAACGTACTCAGATATTTATCTGTTTACTTATTCTGATCATCACTAAACTGACACACAATATTTTTAGCGCAACGCAATCTGACTTTCAATAATCCCCACAAAAGAATGGCCCTGACTAGCAACAACCTATACCTTTCATGAATCACTTACCTCACAAAAATCTTCGTTACTCGAACTACTGCAATACAGCGAGCGGCAATTCTGCCAGCTAAATAAAAGATTCTAACTACTGAAGGCACTAACTGCTGATAGGCATAGTTAGCAAACGAAATATTTTGGTGGAGAACGAGCAATGTATTTGCCTTAATAGTGTTCAAAAAGGTATATATATATATATATATATATATATATATATATATATATATATATATATATATATATATATATATAATATTCGATAACGAGTGTTGTGTTATCTGCAGAGGATGCTCAGTCCCTGAGAGTGCATGTGGGCGAGAAACAAGCCAAGTACTCAGCATCGACAACGTTGAATCGCAACGGTCAAAAATGTCTTACAACTTTCAGAAGTGGAGAAATCGAAGGCGGATGTGGACCCTCGTGCAGGATAGAAAACAAGTTCAGAATCATCGGGACGTCTGTTTCGAGTATTGTAGACGACCTTCACCGCATTACAGCGCGATTTTACGGCAGCAATGGTTCAAATGGCTTTGAGCACTATGCGACTTAACATCTGTGGTCATTAGTCCCCTAGAACTTATAACTACTTAAACCTAACTAACCTAAGGACATGACACACATCCATGCCCGAGGCAGGATTCTAACCTGCGACCGTAGCGGTCACGCGGTTCCAGACTGAAGCGTCTAGAACCGCACGGCCACATCGGCCGGCTAGTAACAGCAGCAGCAGTGGCCTTGCAAATCGATTGTTCAACTTTATAGCCAAATATGGCTGCATATTTGTGTGGGATTAGTGTACTAAAATGTATTGGTGAAGGAGATGGTCAATGGAACGGATTTGGCTACAGTATGGGATTAAGCTATATGTGTTTCTCTGGAAACTGTTTCATTCTTTTTTTCCCGCATATATCTAAGGACCTCTCCTGTGACATTTCTTTTAATTTGCTGTGTTGCCAGGAGCTAAAGTGGTTTGCGAGTAAGAAGGTAGTAGAGCGTAGAGATAATTTTTATTTTTTTTTGCCATGTCGGCATACAGAATTTTGCATACAGAATTTTCGGTAAGTGATTTGTGTGTTACTGATGCTCGCTATAGCTGAGGTAAAGTATATATAACTAGCAGACTAACACGACGACATTACCCAAGTATTCATTTTGCCATTTATCTATTAGAAACAAAAACAAAAAATGAGTTGTGTTTTTAGTATACTATCGAAGAAAACGCCTTTGAAATTATGTAACAGTCGTACAAAGGAACATTCACAATGTACAAATGTGTAAGGACAGTATCCAATTTAAGAATCATGGTTTCCGTACACTAGGCGCAGCTGCTTCTCGAGTCTGCAACTCGATTTTGTCAACGTCTCTACGGCAACGCCTATTCGTAGTTCTATAGACGGCTAATGTTTCTGACTACAACCGTTCGCGCTTCGGAGTTGAAAGCTGTCAAAAGCGCTCCAGGTGTCAGCGATTTCCTTAAGTTGACTCGACTGTCGGGTCGTCTTAGTAGTAAATGTGTCCGCCCCCGGTAGCTGAATGGTCTGCGTGACGGATTGTCAATCCTCTGGGCCCGGGTTCGATTCCCGGCTGGATCGGGGAATTTTCTCCACCCAGGGATTGGGTGTTGTGCTGTCCTCATCATCATCATCGACTGCAGGCCGCCGAAGTGGCGTCAAATTGAAAGACCGGCACCCGCCGAACGGCCTGCCCAGAGGGGGGCCAAAGCCATACGATTAACTAAAAGTAGTAAATGTATTAAAACTTCATGCATGATGCGGTAGTTCCTCACGCATTTCAGTGTATATGACGTCATGTCTCTTGATCTATATGTCATAAAATAACGTAATTTTGTAGGTACATGTTGTTGTTGTTGTTGTGGTCTTCAGTCCTGAGACTGGTTTGATGCAGCTCTCCATGCTACTCTATCCTGTGCAAGCTTCTTCATCTCCCAGTACCTACTGCAACCTACATCCTTCTGAATCTGCTTAGTGTATTCATCTCTTGGTCTCCCTCTACGATTTTTACCCTCCACGCTGCCCTCCAATGCTAAATTTGTGATCCCTTGATGCCTCAAAACATGTCCTACCAACCGATCCCTTCTTCTAGTCGAGTTGTATCACAAACTTCTCTTCTCCCCAATCCTATTCAGTACCCCCTCATTAGTTACGTGATCTACCCACCTTATCTTCAGCATTCTTCTGTAGCACCACATTTCGAAAGCTTCTATTCCCTTCTTGTCCAAACTGGTTATCGTCCATGTTTCACTTCCATACATGGCTACACGCCATACAAATACTTTCAGAAACGACTTCCTGACACTTAAATCTATACTCGATGTTAACAAATTTCTCTTCTTCAGAAACGATTTCCTTGCCATTGCCAGTCTACATTTTATATCCTCTCTACTTCGACCATCATCAGTTATTTTACTACCTAAATAGCTAAACTCCTTTACTACTTTAAGTGTCTCATTTCCTAATCTAATCCCCTCAGCATCACCCGATTTAATTTAACTACATGCCATTATCCTCGTTTTGCTTTTGTTGATGTTCATCTTATATCCTCCTTTCAAGACACTGTCCATTCCGTTCAACTGCTCTTCCAAGTCCTTTGCTGTCTCTGACAGAATTACAATGTCATCGGCGAACCTCAAAGTTTTTACTTCTTCTCCATGAATTTTAATACCTACTCCGAATTTTTCTTTTGTTTCCTTTACTGCTTGCTCAATATACAGATTAAATAACATCGGGGAGAGGCTACAACCCTGTCTCACTCCTTTCCCAACCACTGCTTCCCTTTCATGCCCCTCGACTCTTATAACTGCCATCTGGTTTCTGTACAAATTGTAAATAGCCTTTCGCTCCCTGTATTTTACCCCTGCCACCTTCAGAATTTGAAAGAGAGTATTCCAGTTAACGTTGTCAAAAGCTTTCTCTAAGTCTACAAATGCTAGAAACGTAGGTTTGCCTTTTCTTAATCTTTCTTCTAAGATAAGTCGTAAGGTTAGTATTGCCTCACGTGTTCCAACATTTCTACGGAATCCAAACTGATCTTCCCCGAGGTCCGCTTCTACCAGTTTTTCCATTCGTCTGTAAAGAATTCGCGTTAGTATTTTGCAGCTGTGACTTATTAAACTGATAGTTCGGTAATTTTCACATCTGTCAACACCTGCTTTCTTTGGTATTGGAATTATTATATTCTTCTTGAAGTCTGTGGGTATTTCGCCTGTCTCATACATCTTGCTCACCAGATGGTAGAGTTTTGTCAGGACTGGCTCTCCCAAGGCCATCAGTAGTTCTAATGGGATGTTGTCTACTCCCGGGGCCTTGTTTCGACTCAGGTCTTTCAGTGCTCTGTCAAACTCTTCACGCAGTATCTTATCTCCCATTTCATCTTCATCTACATCCTCTTCCATTTCCATAATACTGTCCTCAAGTACATCGCCCTTGTATAATCCCTCTATATACTCCTTTCACCTTTCTGCCTTCCCTTCTTTGCTTAGAACTCGGTTGCCATCTGAGCTCTTCATATTCATGCAAGTGGTTCTCTTCTCTCCAAAGGTCTCTTTAATTTTCCTGTAGGCAGTATCTATCTTAGCCCTAGTGAGACAAGCCTCTACATCCTTACATTTGTCCTCTAGCCATCCCTGCTTAGCCATTTTGCACTTTCTGTCGATCTCATTTTTGAGACGTTTGTATTCCCTTTTGCCTGCTTCATTTACTGCATTTTTATATTTTCTCCTTTCATCAATTAAATTCAATATTTCTTCTGTTACCCAAGGATTTCTATTAGCCCTCGTCTTTTTACCTACTTGATCCTCTGCTGCCTTCACTACTTCATCCCTCAGAGCTACCCACTCTTCTTGTACTGTATTTCTTTCCGCCATTCCTGTCAATTGTTCCCTTATGCTCTCCCTGAAACTCTCTACAACCTCTGGTTCTTTCAGTTTATCCAGGTCCCATCTTCTTAAATTCCCACCTTTTTGCAGTTTCTTCAGTTTCAATCTGCAGTTCATAACCATTAGATTATGGTCAGAATCCACATCTGCCCCTGGAAATGTCTTACAATTTAAAACCTGGTTCCTAAATCTCTGTCTTACCATTATATAATATATCTGATACCTATTAGTATCTCCAGGATTCTTCCAGGTATACAACCTTCTTTTATGATTCTTGAACCAAGTGTTAGCTATGGCCGGCCGGAGTGGCCGAGCGGTTAAAGGCGCTACAGTCTGGAACCGCACGACCGCTACGGTCGCAGGTTCGAATCCTGCCTCGGGCATGGATGTGTGTTATGTCCTTAGGTTAGTTAGGTTTAAGTAGTTCTAAGTTCTAGGGGACTTATGACCACAGCAGTTGAGTCCCATAGTGCTCAGAGCCATTTGAACCATTTGTTAGCTATGATTAAGTTATGCTCTGTGCAAAATTCTACAAGGCGGCTTCCTCTTTCATTTCTTCCCCCCAATCCATATTCACCTACTATGTTTCCTTCTCTCCCTGTTCCTACTGACGAATTCCAGTCACCCATGACTATTAAATTTTCTTCTCCCTTCACTACCTGAATAATTTCTTTTATCTCGTCATACATTTCATCAATTTCTTCATCATCTGCAGAGCTAGTTGGCATATAAACTTGTACTACTGTAGTAGGCATGGGCTTTGTGTCTATCTTGGCCACAATAATGCGTTCACTATGCTGTTTGTAGTAGCTAACCCGCACTCCTATTTTTTTATTCATTATTAAACCTACTCCTGCATTGCCCCTATTTGATTTTGTATTTATAACCCTGTAATCACCTGACCAAAAGTCTTGTTCCTCCTGCCATCGAACTTCACTAATTCCCACTATATCTAACTTTAACCTATCCATTTCCCTTTTTAAATTTTCTAACCTACCTGCCCGATTAAGGGATCTGACATTCCACGCTCCGATCCGTAGAATGCCAGTTTTCTTTCTCCTGATAACGACGTCCTCTTGAGTAGTCCCCGCCCGGAGATCCGAATGGGGGACTATTTTACCTCCGGAATATTTTACCCAAGAGGACGCCATCATCATTTAATCATACAGTAAAGCTGCATGTCCTCATGAAAAATTACATAGAGAGACTTAAGTGCATACTGTCTGCAAAATGTGTTGCTGATAGATTTAGTAACGAAGACCTAATAAATTTAAACGTCATGTGCGATGCAGCAGTTATCACGCATCTCGGTGTTAATGACGTCATATCTCCTGAACTATCTGTGATACCGTGATATGACTTTGCAGGTCCATTTAGCGGCACATGCGTATACTGTCCCAGACATTTATTGCGAATAGTGTTGGTAACACAGAAGTAATAAATTGAAACGGCATGTATGATGCGACGGTTTTTCACGTATCTCATTGTTTATGGCGTCATATCTCGTGAACTTTACTAGGTAGCACACACACACACACACACACACACACACTCACACACACACACACACGCATTCATATATCCATATTTATATACGCATGGATACCGATACACAGGATTTTCGATACATGTAAAGGCGATTGTTATTTGAAAAAAAATATGACATTTGATATAGAAAAGTGCCATTACTTAAATATGTTATATTAAAGGACTGTGATTGTCGAAAATACGTATTTTCTAGAAGCTTTGTCTGTTTTTATTGTTTACTGTCACATTTTCATTGCTTTTAAAATAAACAGAATATAAAGATCTGGTTAATTACACTGGCATAATTAATTAATGTTCTGTAAGGAAACAGTTCTTTTAAATGAGAAATAGTAGTAGTAAACCCCCAGAATTAACCTATTTCCTGATTTACACCAAAAAGTGAACTATGCTCATCTGCCATCTTTAAGGCAGTCAGTTCAAGAAAGAAGTTTTATACATAATGTACACCTTTAACTAGTGGTATCGCCACCCTTTGATAACAGTCTCTTAGCTGGTACAGAAATTGTAACAACACCCAAATACCGTCTCTCTAAACAGTGTGTCGGGTACACATGTGTTAGGTTTCCACATGACTCTGAGGGATTGGCTTTTTGATAGGAGTTGTTAAGTAGAAGAAAGTTTCTGCTAACACAAGGTTCGCAGGACAGGACGCAGGCGGCCTCGTTCCCATGGTTGTGTTTACTGCGATTGACTCGTGATGTCATCATTTACTGAATTGGAACTACCTATTAGTATTTCCCTTTCAGTCTCTGACCCTGACAATGATCCTTTCCTGACAACACTGAAAAGAAGTTTTTGATCTACACTCCTGGAAATTGAAATAAGAACACCGTGAATTCATTGTCCCAGGAAGGGGAAACTTTATTGACACATTCCTGGGGTCAGATACATCACATGATCACACTGACAGAACCACAGGCACATAGACACAGGCAACAGAGCATGCACAATGTCGGCACTAGTACAGTGTATATCCACCTTTCGCAGCAATGCAGGCTGCTATTCTCCCATGGAGACGATCGTAGAGATGCTGGATGTAGTCCTGTGGAACGGCTTGCCATGCCATTTCCACCTGGCGCCTCAGTTGGACCAGCGTTCGTGCTGGACGTGCAGACCGCGTGAGACGACGCTTCATCCAGTCCCAAACATGCTCAATGGGGGACAGATCCGGAGATCTTGCTGGCCAGGGTAGTTGGCTTACACCTTCTAGAGCACGTTGGGTGGCACGGGATACATGCGGACGTGCATTGTCCTGTTGGAACAGCAAGTTCCCTTGCCGGTCTAGGAATGGTAGAACGATGGGTTCGATGACGGTTTGGATGTACCGTGCACTGTTCAGTGTCCCCTCGACGATCACCAGTGGTGTACGGCCAGTGTAGGAGATCGCTCCCCACACCATGATGCCGGGTGTTGGCCCTGTGTGCCTCGGTCGTATGCAGTCCTGATTGTGGCGCTCACCTGCACGGCGCCAAACACGCATACGACCATCATTGGCACCAAGGCAGAAGCGACTCTCATCGCTGAAGACGACACGTCTCCATTCGTCCCTCCATTCACGCCTGTCGCGACACCACTGGAGGCGGGCTGCACGATGTTGGGGCGTGAGCGGAAGACGGCCTAACGGTGTGCGGGACCGTAGCCCAGCTTCATGGAGACGGTTGCGAATGGTCCTCGCCGATACCCCAGGAGCAACAGTGTCCCTAATTTGCTGGGAAGTGGCGGTGCGGTCCCCTACGGCACTGCGTAGGATCCTACGGTGTTGGCGTGCATCCGTGCGTCCCTGCGGTCCGGTCCCAGGTCGACGGGCACGTGCACCTTCCGCCGACCACTGGCGACAACATCGATGTACTGTGGAGACCTCACGCCCCACGTGTTGAGCAATTCGGCGGTACGTCCACCCGGCCTCCCGCATGCCCACTATACGCCCTCGCTCAAAGTCCGTCAACTGCACATACGGTTCACGTCCACGCTGTCGCGGCATGCTACCAGTGTTAAAGACTGCGATGGAGCTCCGTATGCCACGGCAAACTGGCTGACACTGACGGCGGCGGTGCACAAATGCTGCGCAGCTAGCGCCATTCGACGGCCAACACCGCGGTTCCTGGTGTGTCCGCTGTGCCGTGCGTGTGATCATTGCTTGTACAGCCCTCTCGCAGTGTCCGGAGCAAGTATGGTGGGTCTGACACACCGGTGTCAATGTGTTCTTTTTTCCATTTCCAGGAGTGTATTTTAGGCCAGTCGCTGTTAAATTTTTGTTCAGAAAGGTTTGTTTCTTAACGTTGGAACAGTAAACTTTGGTAGAGCAAGTAAATGTGATAACTTCCGCCGGCCGAAGTGGCCGCGCGGTTCTGGCGCTGCAGTCTGGAACCGCGAGACCGCTACGGTCGCAGGTTCGAATCCTGCTTCGGGCATGGATGTGAGTGATGTCCTTAGGTTAGTTAGATTTAACTAGTTCTAAGTTCTAGGGGACTAATGACCTCAGCAGTTTAGTCCCATAGTGCTCAGAGCCATTTGAACCATTTTTGATAACTTCCCTTAAACCTCATGCCAGTTCCTGCACAAGAGCAAGTTTCAAGTTGTTGGTCAAACTTTATTTTAAAGAATATGCACATATTGACTAAACAGTATAGAACTAAAATTACTGTACTTCCCCTGTCTAATGATGAGGAATTCTCTTCCTGAACACCTCAGCCGCATAGCACCAAGCTGGGTGGAGACTAGGGCGTAAAAGTCAGAATACCGCTGACGTTGTTTGAAGAAAATGAAACTCGTTCCAAAATGTAAGATGCGGAATTCCTAGCGCACACAATTTGACTGCAATTTTCAAATATTCTCCTTCACGAATTTCTCTAAATTTTTTTCGCTTTTGTGTCAGACTCGGACTTTTATTACGTGTCATATATAAATATGATACTACACACACTTCATGTTATACTACACACACTTCATGAACCTATATTTTTTTCAAGTTTAGATGACAGGATGTGCGTAAAACAGTGATAATTAACATCAAATGACAAGTATGCCTAAAGCGCAATTATGAAAGCCTGAACATCGCAAAAACGTAGCTATATCGTCGATATATCGATAGTTGTAATTCTGCTGTATAAATAGCAATATTTTTCGAAATATCGCTAATTCCTATATTTCGTTGTCATATGAAGTAGCATGACGCGTTCTGTGTCACCAACTTACTGTCTCTGTTCCACATATCACCCTCCAGTTACTTACTCTCCTGGTTAACTGGCAGAGATGGGGTAGGCGTAACAATAAGTCATTGTTTCTGCTTCTTTCTCTCAAAAAATTATATACTCGGAAAAATATCACTGTTGCATTGCTAACGTGCCTGTAACCCTTAACGCAGTCCTTTACATCAGCTATACAGAACACTACAATGGCTGAAATCCCTCACCATACCTAGACTAACACGAATATGAATGGTAAAAGTTCTACGCTTACACTGAAGTATGTCCTACAGACAGATTCACCCGAATCGCTCTACAGCTTGGAGCGGTGGCCGTCAAACTGACCCCCGCAGGGCGCATGCGGCCCGAATGAAATATTCGTGCTGTCCACGGCTCTCAGCCGTATTTTAAAATAATATACATCTTGCGGGAGTCGTCATCCGAATAGATCTCACCGTGAGGAGGTATGCAGATCAAGCATTATGTTAACTCGGAATTCCTCAAAGAATCCCCCTGACATGACTCTTATACGCAATATTTGACTTTTTTTCAGTTTTCAATACAGATTGGCACCTCTCCTATTACTGACAGAACGCACATGATTCTAGTTGATGTTGCTATCAACAAGAAAGTTATGGACATACAGAAGTAAACTACACTTTGAGCACGCACTGCATTGCACATATGGCTCACAAAATCGCTCTGAGCACTATGGGACTTAACTTCTGACGTCATCAGTCGCCTAGAACTTACAACTACTTAAACCTAACTAACCTAAGGACATCACACCCATCCATGTCCGAGGCAGGATTCTAATCTGCGACCATAGCGGTCGCGCGGTTCCAGACTGTAGCGCGTTGAACCGCTCGACCACCCCGCCGGCTATGGCTCACAACCAGCCCTTCTGTACCTATCTCGGCAAAAGCGAATTGAATACGGACTAATCTGCCGATATTTAACCTGTGATGTTCTCTCTGACGTCGAAACCACAGCAGGAGGTCCCGTCGTGGTGGTGAGATGTGGCCCAGTGTCTTGTTGCAACTGTGAGTGCCCCACGCGATCACGTATGTGCAAAACCGATATCCGAACTGCCGGACGAAATACAAAGCTTTTCTATCACTCCGTCGCACGGATCGGAGCAAAAGCGACCGCTTCACTTCGAAGCCAAAATGCAAGTGTCTAATTTCTGTAGTTATCAGGTAAGTGTTGTCCGTCCAATACAACAATTTTCTTATGAGTTACCCAATCACCGGCACTGCCGCTCTCTGTCTGGATGCCCAGCGGTTGTCCAGTCAGCGTTGGTTTCGGGAGGCGCCCGTTGTCTGAGGTCACTGACCCGAGCGTCACACTGGCGCCGTTTTCAGAATTCGCGGAAGGTCCCACTGTTGACCGGCAGCGGCGTCGCCATTGTCGACTTGTGTGGGCGTCCAGTCTATGCTAAGATCAAAGCGACGCTTCCGCACAGGATACCGACTTGGGCGACCATCTCGGTGGGTGTTATAATACCCCCCCCCCCACCCCCAACCAGCTCAGTATCGACCTCACTTGCAATAGTTTCAGGGAGAAAACTCTGCTACGGAATAGCTCTGATTTTTACTGCAATGCAGCCTGTGTTTATTGCGTGTTTAATAGACCTGTCATACTGTCATAGTTATAATTATGCGTGCGGAGCCCTTAACTTGATCTCCACACTTTGCTGGTTGGCATAACAATCCTCAGTTCAGTAATAAAAATGTAAACAGGGGGATAATAAGAGACTTGCACTTGCAGTGCATTGCGCAGATAGGACAGCACGTTACACTCGCAACTAACAATTGAATCTAGACAAGTCAGCAACTATAATTAATCAATTAATATCCACTCACGAAGACAACACAGCAACACTTCGTCAGGCAGTTACAGTATCACAACTTTGTTGGCGCTGAGAGTATCAGCAATCTGAATGTGTGTATGTGTGTGTGTGTGTGTGTGTGTGTGTGTGTGTGAATTCCTACAGGACCAAACTGCTGTGGTCATCGGTCCCTAGACTTACACACTCCTTAAACCAACTTACACTAACTTATGCAAAGACCAACACACGCCCATGTCCGAGGGAGGAATCGAACCTCCGGCGGGAGGGGCCGCGTAATCCGTGACATTGCCCCCTAGACCGCGCGGCAGCAATCTAAAGAAAGCGTTCCAAATGGAGCTGACTTCTAACGATTAGTACATAGTGGCTCGATGCCAATTTTTTCCGCGCATACTGTGTATTGTCAACTGGGTGCTCATAACGCACTAATCTGTACACAGGTGGTGGACAAAAATATGAAAACACCAAAACTCATCTCTTTGACGTGTCTAAAACGGTGTAGGAAGCCCTTTGGCATTCAAAACAATTCAAAAGAGCTTCCGCTCGTCACGGATTTGATAAATACAGGTCCTGTATGATTTTCAAGGAAATCTTGTACCATTCCTCCTGCGAAACAGTGGCAAGTTCTGGTAACGACGATGGTGGAAAGCAATCACGTACCCTTTTCTCCAAGGTATACCACAAGGGTCTGATGAGTGTGGTGGTCGGAGGAGATGCGACATTTCATCCTCGTGCTCACAGAACCAGTTTTGGAATATACTAGCTGTGTCAACAGGAGCCCTGTCGTCTGGGAACACGGCATCACTATTGGGAAGGAAACACTGTACCTTAAGATGCACCAGATCAACCAAAATGGTCAAGTAATCCTTGACAGTAATGCGACCTTGCAGAATAACCATGGGGCCCACGGAATATCGAGATATGCTTGTCCAAATCATCACCGAACCCCTTACATGTTTCACTCTTCGAAAGTAAACCAGACCAGAAGTTGCAAACAGCCTGCAACAGGACTCATCCTACAAAATGCTGTCTTGCATTACCCATAGTCCAGGTTAACCACGTGTTCCAGTTACGGGCATTTGCATCACTGATAAGTTGTTTTGGGATTCCAGCTCGCCCTACAATTCTCTGCTTCTGGAGCTACCTTTTGAGGATGACAGAGTTCGTCAGGGAGACATTCAGTTCTGCACTGATTTTCGCAGCTGTCGTCCTCTTCTTTTTCTTCACAGTCCCCATCTATGACAGTCTGCCATAATGACTGTTCAAACAATATCGTTGACACTGCGACGTAGCGGACGATATTTTTCCAATTTCCCTGTAAGCTGTATAAATCTCTTATGCGGTTCCTCTTGAAACATCTATCATTTCAGCTACCTTGGTTACGTAAGTATCCACCATATGAGCATCAACCATTTACCCACTTTCGAATTCACTTAGGGCCGACAGAAAGCTCTCACAGTTACACAGAACACTTCCATAATTTTTAACATTTTTATGCAGCGACAGCAACTGATTTTGTTTATGTAAGAATATACAGCCTACAGTTGCAGATTAACTTTAACGTTTACCTAGGTTTCAACGTTAGTAATAACGTCTTCTTCAGAACATAAAATAGTATTTAAATCTTTGCCTAAAGCAGGCCATGCCCAAAGTCAACTTCATAAAACTTGATGCATAACCATAAGGTTTTGTCACTTCTATTAAACCACCTGTAGTGAATTTTCTACAGCTGGTTTAATAGAAGTGACAAAACCTTATGGTTATGCATCAAGTTTTATGAAGTTGACTTTGGACATGACCTGTTTTAGGCAAACATTTAAATAATATTTTATGTTCTGAAGAAGACGTTATTACTAACGTTGAAACCTAGGTAAATGTTAAAGTTAACCTGCAACTGTAGGCTGTATATTCTTAGATACACAGAACGCTGCTCTGGCCAAGAGTGACATTTGTAATACATAGAGGACTTCGCACAGGTGCCGTTCGTGGTCAAACACAGCAGCGCCACCAGCAGGCTTTGGTAGCAACTGCATTCATGTTCAAGCATGTATTTCTCATGGTGTTTCCATTTTTCTGTCCAACTCCCGTAGGTTACCAGTTAGGAATGAAATCGGTTCATGTTAGGAATGAAATCGGTTCATGTTCAAGCAAGCCCTTCTCATGGTTCAAAACGGTTTAAATGGCTCTGAGCAGTATGGGACTTAAGTTCTGAGGTCATCAGTACCCTAGAACTTAGAACTACTTAAACCTAACTAACCTAAGGACATCACACACATCCATGCCCGAGGCAGGATTCGAACCTCCGATCGTAGCGGTCACGCAGTTCCAGACTGTAGCACCTAGAACCGCTTGGCCACCCCGGCCGGCATCTCTCATGGTGTTTCCCTTTTTCTGTCCAACTCGCGTAGGTTACCAGTTAGGAATGAAATCGGTACGTACGTGGCCCGATGTGTATCTCACGTTGTTAGTATTAGCTCTTTAACAAAAAAAGTTTGACGACCACTCTCTTGGAGGGGCTTGCTACTGTGTATCTACATCTACATTTATACTCCGCAAGCCACCCAACGGTGTGTGGCGGAGGGCACTTTACGTGCCACTGTCATTACCTCCCTTTCCTGTTCCAGTCGTGTATGGTTCGCGGGAAGAACGACTGTCTGAAAGCCTCCGTGCGCGCTCTAATCTCTCTAATTTTACATTCGTGATCTCCTCGGGAGGTATAACTAGGGGGAAGCAATATATTCGATACCTCATCCAGAAACGCACCCTCTCGAAACCTGGCGAGCAAGCTACACCGCGATGCAGAGCGCCTCTCTTGCAGAGTCTGCCACTTGAGTTTATTAAACATCTCCGTAACGCTATCACGGTTACCAAATAACCCTGTGACGAAACGCGCCGCTCTTCTTTGGATCTTCTCTATCTCCTCCGTCAACCCGATTTGGTACGGATCCCACACTGATGAGCTATACTCAAGTATAGGTCGAACGAGTGTTTTGTAAGCCACCTCCTTTGTTGATGGACTACATTTTCTAAGGACTCTCCCAATGAATCTCAAGCTGGTACCCGCCTTACCTACAACTAATTTTATATGATCATTCCACTTTAAATCGTTCCGCACGCATACTCCCAGATATTTTACAGAAGTAACTGCTACCAGTGTTTGTTCCGCTATCATATAATCATACAATAAAGGATTCTACTTTCTATGTATTCGCAATACATTACATTTGTCTATGTTAAGGGACAGTTGCCACTCCCTGCACCAAGTGCCTATCCGCTGCAGATCTTCCTGCATTTCGCTACAATTTTCTAATGCTGCAACTTCTCTGTATACTACAGCATCATCCGCGAAAAGCCGCATGGAACTTCCGACACTATCTGCTAGGTCATTTATATATATTGTGAAAAGCAATGGTCCCATAACACTCCTCTGTGGCACGCCAGAGGTTACTTTAACGTCTGTAGACGTCTCTCCATTGATAACAACATGCTGTGTTCTGTTTGCTAAAAACTCTTCAATCCAGCCACACAGGTGGTCTGATATTCCGTAGGCTCTTACTTTGTTTATCAGGCGACAGTGCGGAACTGTATCGAACGCCTTCCGGAAGTCAAGAAAAATAGCATGTACCTGGGAGACTGTATCTAACATTTTCTGGGTCTCATGAACAAATAAAGCGAGTCGGGTCTCACACGATCGTTGTTTCCGGAATCCATGTTGATTCCTACATAGTAGATTCTGGGTTTCCAAAAACGACATGATACTCGAGCAAAAAACATGTTCTAAAATTCTACAACAGATCGACGTCAGAGATATAGGTCTATAGTTTTGCGCATCTGCTCGACGACCCTTCTTGAAGACTGGGACTACCTGTGCTCTTTTCCAATCATTTGGAACCCTCCGTTCCTCTAGAGACTTGCGGTACACGGCTGTTAGAAGGGGGGCAAGTTCTTTCGCGTACTCTGTGTAGAATCGAATTGGTATCCCGTCAGTTCCAGTGGACTTTCCTCTGTTGAGTGATTCCAGTTGCTTTTCTATTCCTTGGACACTTATTTCGATGTCAGCCATTTTTTCGTTTGTGCGAGGATTTAGAGAAGGAACTGCAGTGCGGTCTTCCTCTGTGAAACAGCTTTGGAAAAAGGTGTTTAGTATTTCAGCTTTACGCGTGTCATCCTCTGTTTCAATGCCATCATCATCCCGGAGTGTCTGGATATGCTGTTTCGAGCCACTTACTGATTTAACGTAAGATCAGAACTTCCTTGGATTTTCTGTCAAGTCGGTATTTAGAATTTTACTTTCCAATTCACTGAACGCTTCACGCATAGCCCTCCTTACGCTAACTTTGACATCGTTTAGCTTCTGTTTGTCTGAGAGGTTTTGGCTGCGTTTAAACTTGGAGTGAAGCTCTCTTTGCTTTCGCAGTAGTTTCCTAACTTTGTTGTTGTACCACGGTGGGTTTTTCCCGTCCCTCACAGTTTTACTCGGCACGTACCTGTCTAAAACGTATTTTACGATTGCCTTGAACTTTTTCCGTAAACACTAAACATTGTCAGTGTCGGAACAGAAATTTTCGTTTTGATCTGTTAGGTAGTCTGAAATCTGCCTTCTATTACTCTTGCTAAACAGATAAACCTTCCTCCATTATTTTGGATTCCTATTAACTTCCATATCCAGGGATGCTGCAACGGCCTTATGATCACTGATTCCCTGTTCTGCACATACAGAGTCGAAAAGTTCAGGTCTGTTTGTTATCAGTAGGTCCAAGATGTTATCTCCACGAGTCGGTTCTCTGTTTAATTGCTCGAGGTAATTTTCGGATAGTGCACTCAGTATAATGTCACTCGATGCTCTGTCCCTACCACCCGTCCTAAACATCTGAGTGTCCCAGTCTATATCTGGTAAACTGAAATCTCCACCTAAGACTATAACATGCTGAGAAAATTTATGTGAAATGTATTCCAAATTTTCTCTCAGTTGTTCTGCCACTAATGCTGCTGAGTCTGGAGGTCGGTAAAAGGAGCCAATTATTAACCTAGCTCGGTTGTTGAGTGTAACCTCCACCCATAATAATTCACAGGAACTATCCACTTCTATAATTAAAACTTCCGGGCTAAGAGGCCGTGGTCCAATAGTAGAAATACTTCTCCCTGACGTTTCGTTGCCAGCTGCGGGCAACATCATCTGAGGTGAGTCTACGACTGGCTGCTAGGCCGTGGAGGTCCTGTTTATATAGAGCGCGTAGAGGGCACCACCACTCGTCACGTGTTGTCAACAGTAAAACTATCTCTGGCTGGCGTCATTACTCTCGATCGAAGGTAATCGATTGTCACATCTTTGGTACAGAGTCGATCGCCATATCTTATCTAGCTTCAAGCCTTCTTTTTTCCTGTTAAAATTTTTGTGGTGTTTAAAAATCTCTACAGTCTCTCTATACATACGTGCATAATAATGCGATGTCTTAGCTAGCACGCTCGTCTCACTAAATTTTATTTCATGGTCACCCGTTTCAAAAACATGTTCCGCTACAGCCGATTTGTCCGTGTGTCCCAGTCGACAGTTCCTTTTATGTTCAGTTAGGCGAATATTGATACTTCTTTTTGTGGTTCCAATGTAAACCTTCCCACAACTACACGGAATCTTATAGACACCAGGAGTAGCTAGAGGGTGTCGTGCATCTTTCGTCGATCTTAAGCGTTCACTAATCTTCTTGGTGGGTCTGAAGATTGTTTCAACTCTGAACTTGCCCAGCACTTTCCCGATACGGTCCGTAACATTGTGGATGAATGGAAGAAAAACTTTCCCCACCGATGGTTGTTGTTGTTGGACGTTTTCGGACATTTTTCTTCTGAGATGGAGTGCTCTATCTATCTCCTTGCCAGCGTACCCATTTTTCTGGAAAGCGGTTCGCAAGTGGTTTAGTTCCTCTTGCAAATAAGCTGGCTCACAGATTTTATTAGCCCTGTCCACCAATGTCTTGATAATACCTCTCTTCTGCCTGGGATGATGGTTGGAATGCTTATGAAGATAACGATCGGTATGCGTATCTTTTCTGTAGACTTTGTGACCCAGAGTCCCATCTGCTCGTTTAATTACTGAGACGTCCAAAAAATTTATCTGTCCATTACTTTCTGTCTCCATAGTGAATTGTATTTTTGAATTAATGCTATTCAAATGCTTCAAAAAACGGTTCAGTTCTTCTTCATCGTGATTCCATATGACAAAAGTGTCGTCCACATACCGATACCTCTTCAAAGGCCTTTTTCTGGCTGACTGGAGTGCTTGCTGTTCAAAAAATTCCATAAAAATATTAGCAACGGCTGGACTTAGAGGGCTACCCATTGCCACTCCATTAATTTGTTCATAGAACTCATTATTATACTGGAAATAAGTCGTGGAAAGGCAATGTCTAAACAAAGCTACTATATCAGTCGGAAATATGTCAGATATGCAAGCAAGAGCTTCGTTGACAGTATAATAATGAGTTCTATGAACAAATTAATGGAGTGGCAATGGGTAGCCCTCTAAGTCCAGCCGTTGCTAATATTTTTATGGAATTTTTTGAACAGCAAGCACTGCAGTCAGCCAGAAAAAGGCCTTTGAAGTGGTATCGGTATGTGGACGACACTTTTGTCGTATGGAATCACGGTGAAGAAGAACTGAACCGTTTTTTGAAGCATTTGAATAGCATTAATTCAAAAATACAATTCACTATGGAGACAGAAAGTAATGGACAGATAAATTTTTTGGACGTCTCAGTTATTAAACGAGCAGATGGGACTCTGGGTCACAAAGTCTACAGAAAAGATACGCATACCGATCGTTATCTTCATAAGCATTCCAACCATCTTCCCAGGCAGAAGAGAGGTATTATCAAGACATTGGTGGACAGGGCTAATAAAATCTGTGAGCCAGCTTATTTGCAAGAGGAACTAAACCACTTGCGAACCGCTTTCCAGAAAAATGGATACGCTGGCAAGGAGATAGATAGAGCACTCCATCCCAGAAGAAAAATGTCCGAAAACGTCCAACAACAACAACCATCGGTGGGGAAAGTTTTTCTTCCATTCATCCACAATGTTACGGACCGTATCGGGAAAGTGCTGGGCAAGTTCAGAGTTGAAACAATCTTCAGACCCACCAAGAAGATTAGTGAATGCTTAAGATCGACGAAAGATGCACGACACCCTCTAGCTACTCCTGGTGTCTATAAGATTCCGTGTAGTTGTGGGAAGGTTTACATTGGAACCACAAAAAGAAGTATCAATACTCGCCTAACTGAACATAAAAGGAACTGTCGACTGGGACACACGGACAAATCGGCTGTAGCGGAACATGTTTTTGAAACGGGTGAGCCGGCCGCGGTGGCCGTGCGGTTCTGGCGCTGCAGTCCGGAACCGCGAGGCTGCTACGGTCGCAGGTTCGAATCCTGCCTCGGGCATGGGTGTGTGTGATGTCTTTAGGTTGGTTAGGTTTAAGTAGTTCTAAGTTCTAGGGGACTTATGACCTGAGATGTTGAGTCCCATTGTGCTCAGAGCCATTTTTTTGAAACGGGTGACCATGAAATAAAATTTAGTGAGACGAGCGTGCTAGCTAAGACATCGCATTATTATGCACGTATGTATAGAGAGGCTGTAGAGATTTTTAAACACCACAATAATTTTAACAGGAAAGAAGAAGGCTTGAAGCTAGATAAGATATGGCGATCGACTCTGTACCAAAGATGTGACAATCGATTACCTTCAATCGAGAGTAATGACGCCCGCCAGAGATAGTTTTACTGTTGACAACACGTGACGAGTGGTGGCGCCCTCTACGCGCTCTATATAAACAGGACCTCCACGGCCTAGCAGCCAGTCGTAGACTCACCTCAGATGATGTTGCCCGCAGCTGGCAACGAAACGTCAGTGAGAAGTATTTCTACTATTGGACCACGGCCTCTTAGCCCGGAAGTTTTAATTACTGAAGACGCCGGCCGTGAAAGCCTACACGCTATGATTATCCACTTCTACTTCACTACAGGATAAACTACTACTAACAGCGACGAACACTCCACCACCGGTTGTATGCAATCTATCCTTTCTAAACACCGTCTGTACCTTTGTAAAAATTTCGGCAGAATTTATCTCTGGCTTCAGCCAGCTTTCTGTACCTATAACGATTTCAGCTTCGTTGCTTTCTATCAGCGCTTGAAGTTCCGGTACTTTACCATGCAGCTTCGACAGTTGACAATTACAGTACCGATTGCTGCTTGGTCCCCGCATGTCCTGACTTTGCCCCGCACCCGTTGAGGCTGTTGCCCTTTCTGTACTTGCCCAAGGCCATCTAACCTAAAAAAAAACCGCCCAGCCCACGCCACACAACCCCTGCTACCCGTGTAGCCGCTTGTTGCGTGTAGTGGACTCCTGACCTATCCAGCGGAACCCGAAACCCCACCACCCTGTGGCGCAAGTCGAGGAATCTGCAGCCCACATGGTCGCAGAACCGTCTCAGCCTCTGATTCAGACCCTCCACTCGGCTCTGTACCAAAGGTCCGCAGTCAGTCCTGTCGACGATGCTGTAGATGGTGAGCTCTGCTTTCATCCCGCTAGCGAGACTGACAGTCTTCACCAAATCAGATAGCCGCCGGAAGCCAGAGAGGATTTCCTCCGATCCATAGCGACACACATCATTGGTGCCGACATGAGCGACCACCTGCAGATGGGTGCACCCTGTACCCTTCATGGCAGCCGGAAGGACCCTTTCCACATCTGGAATGGCTCCCCCCGGTATGCACACGGAGTGCACATTGGTTTTCTTCCCCTCTCTTGCTGCCATTTCCCTAAGGGGCCCCATTACGCGCCTGACGTTGGAGCTCACAACTACCAGTAAGCCCACCCTCTGCGACCGCCCGGATCTTGCAGACTGAGGGGCAACCTCTGGAACAGGACAAGCAGCCATGTCAGGCCGAAGATATCAGCCTGAGATAGAGCCTGAAACCGGTTCGTCAGACAAACTGGACAGGCCTTCCGTTCAGCCCTCCGGAATATCTTTCGCCCCCTGCCACACCTTGAGACGACCTCCCACTCTACCACAGGTGAGGGATCAGCCTCAATGCGGGCAGTATCCCGGGCAACCACAGTCGTAGTCCGATAGGGGGATGCGTGGGACGAGCTGGCCGTCCCCGACAAACCCCCATCCGGACTCCCACAATGATGCCCATTGGCAACAGCCTCAAGCTGTGTGACCGAAGCCAACACTGCCTAAAGCTGGGAGCGAAGGGATGCCAACTCAGCCTGCATCCGAACACAGCAGTTGCAGTCCCTATCCATGCTAAAAACTGTTGTGCAAAGAACATCTGAACTTATCTACAGAGAGCGCAAACAAATCGACAAAATTTAAACGGTTATTAAAATACAAGATTGCCTAGTAAATGCAGTAATGCTGCTACTTGCGCAATGCTGACACACTGCCGGCGGCGGAAGGAGACTACGCGATTTTACACTATTCAGGTACTAAAACGCGATGCTACAACTCTCAAATACTATAATACGCCCGAAATTTATGAATTAAACAATGCAAGTACCAAAAACACGCAAAGAAATTAAGAATTAGACTATGTAACAAATGAGTGAGCTAGGAGTATACGACTTGCTGCTGCAGCTGCTTATCCCACTACCCACCGTATGTGCATACCATTATAGTTTGTGGTTGATTGGATATTGTGAGCGACGTACGTTTCTTTTCCAGTGCTCGTTGTTGAAATTTATCTGTGGGAAATCGTGCAGCTGCAGGGCAGCGATAATTTGTGTCAAAATTTAACTGTTGAACGTTGTTGTAGCGACTTATGGAGAACTTAACAAAACTGCATCACTGAAATAGCCATTCAGTGAGTTGATCCCACTATAATTTTTTTGGCCGACAGCGATAAAATTATGTCCCATAATGGAGTCGTGCTGTAGGAACGACATGGAGCCCATGGACACATTTGTAATTTATGACAACAAACAGAATTTTTCCAAGATGGAAAGGGACGGTGAAATACCCGAGAACGAGATTCGGGTAGACTGAATACATGAATGAGTTATGAATTTGATCTAAGATTAACTCAACAAAATCCACTTTTCAGAAATACTCTTTTTTCATTCTCAAAATCTGACATGTTAACCATATGTATAAAAAGGAGTAAAAAGTTAAATAACTATTATTCTCATCATAAAATTATTCTGAAAGTGTCATGTACTTTTCCTCTAACTTTGTCACTGACATTTCCTGCAGACGTAGTATAGGAAATGGCTTTGAGATGGTTTAGAAAACTATTATCTTATTTGCTAGATAATTTGACCATCTGTTGTGACAAGTGTGTCCTTGTTCATTATCATGCGATGATTCTACATGTGCTACTGTATGTAGGTCTTCATTCAGTTGTCACTCTTTCCTTGTGTGTCGCAGAGTTTAAAAGACTGCGTAAATAAACAATCCCTCCACGTGTGGATTAACGGCGGCGCGAGCAATGGAGGGTAATATTTTATGGAAACTAGTACGTCACGTAACAGAAAATACAATAAGAAAAAGTGGCCTTCATAAATCAGCCCTGGGTGACGGTTCTCACAAAATCATTAACGATTAATAACTGCAGGGGGTCAACTATCTACTGAATTGAAAGCATTGGTCCAATATTGAACACTGAAACGATTTAACTGCATATTAGAGAGGGCTGACCAGGCACTGAAGGCATAGGTAAGATGTGAACGACCATCATCTCAACAAATCATTCTCTAACATTCATGATCACAGCTGAATGCGCAGTAACAGCTCTGACAGTACACGGAGATAAGATGTAGATTCCACAACAAATGCCTACACCCACTTGGCTATGAATGAGCCCTCAACTGTGAGATAGGTATTGAAATACGTAGTCTAACTATGTTAATATGAAACAAATCGAAGGCCCCTACCCATAATCCTCATATGACAATCCACCCTGCAAGCTGTTTTCACCAGAATCAACAACTCAGGGAGACAAGAGCTGCACCTATTGTGGCCTGCTAGCGACACAACTCATCAGTAATGGTGGGATGACGTGTTTTTCGAGCTAACAGGCTGTGACTCTCACTGTGTTTCCCAACCAAGTTTGTCTTCCTTCACGTCTCCACTGAGGGTGTCCCAGAAATTTTACATTTCCCCTCTGCTCTGCACAAAGTCCGCGCAAATGCTCTTCCATGAATGTAAATGGCTCTGTCAATGATTAACCCCAAGACTTCTGCAAATTATTGTCCAATGCACAACCTAGCAGATATTTTTAAGTCAGCCAATAAGTTGCCCTCCCACGTTGTGGGGGAGAAATATGCTGTCTACATGGAGTGGCATTTAGATGATGCCAGACCTCGCCCACAAAGAGGAGAAGAAAAAGTTTTTAACAATAACCATCGCACAGCTTCCCATTTGAAAGCATCGAGATGACTATCTTTCCGCCAGCTTGGCTTCCTTAAGGTTCCTCGAAAGGCTCGGTCAGCGAAAAACATTCGCATCAGGACTTCGTTCGAGCAGATATACCGACTCGTAGATAATTATTTGCACTGGCCCAGATCCGTGCCATTGTGCCACAGATTAAGCTTTTTAGGACTCAGCTGCAGCTCTCGAGAATTTAGGTCGCACATGCCCTAGCTGTTACCACAGCAGACAATAAAGCATATGTGGCACAGTTTACCTGCCAGCCAGAGGTGAGGCCCATGCCCTCTTCTCCAAATGTACCAACTCTTAAAGGTCTTCCTTTCACCACAGGGACTCGACCACTGTCCAAGACCGTCCTCCCTTTATTCCCTACTGTGTCTCGCCCGTGACCGTCTGCAGAGTCACGCAACTCATTAAACAGAGAATGTGCAACCAAATATGCAGAATGTAAGTATGAACGGGGATATTATTAGCGGCACGATATTCGCAATCACTGACATTCCTCATGATATCAACGTAGATATCTATCAATAGGTGCAATTATCATAAAGATTTTTATAAATTGGTGTAATAGCAATGATGCATAAAACTTATCAGTCCAAAATTGACTGAAGCGTTTCAGTAGTGGCAGTAAGTGTAGAGTACGAATGTTGTTGAATACTAAGTATGCATCCACCCGGAAATAGATAGGCATACGACAGCATACGTACCTAAAATGTTCCAAAACGCCGCGCACAAGAGCGGTATTTTTCGGTGTTCATATCTCTGGTTCTATTGGTGACAGAAAGATAGCGTCAAGGGTTCTGAAAAGCCCTTGGGCTAGGTACCATTTGTATCTCAAACAGAAGGTTCATATTAGTGTCACTTCAGTACAGTGTCAATGTATGAATATTACACACTTTCTCTTGCTTAGGAAAATGGAGCAAATCGGTTGTTCCTTTTTGTATTTGATGTTGCTTACGGTGTGCTTGAAGGGACTTGCGGAGACACGGTTAGTTCATGGACGATTCCTCGAAAAATTCCACAAAATTGTTTCTTCAACTATGTCTTCTTCGTCGCCAGCGTACAAAAACACAGCCAATGGTTCCAAGACGGCTATGCACAGCAAATGGTTGAAAGTTTTGCAGTTTATTCCTAAGGTGTCGATATCGAATAATCTAGAAACTTTTCTTGATATTTTATCTGGTTCCAAGATTCAGATGATCAAAGTTACCGTATTTCTACACCTAAAACCCGGTATGAGGTGAAATCTAAATAATAAATAACAACAGCAAATTGCTCAAATACCATCGGTATATTTTTCTAGACGTTTATATAGAGGAGTCATCTCCCCGTTTTCAAAAATCTGTACCCGTTATCGAGAAACACACCAAAAAAACTAATTTCGTGGGTACCAAAACCCAGCCGCGGATTCCGAGACGGCTACACAGCAAATGTCTGAATGTTTTACGATATATTCCTAAGGCCCAGATCTCGAACAGCCTCGAAAATTGTCTACCTATCTTTGACCGTTTCTGAGATACAGAGGTTCGAAGACACCCTACTTGTACGCGTAAAACACGCACGTGAAATCAGGTGTGAGGCGAAAACGTAATTTATAAAGTGAAGAAGCACGGAGAAATATGCCATAAAATGTCTCCGTTATCATCTGGAATACCATGTTGTAGTACTGAAGCTCATTCAAAAGTTTTGTTTCCACGTAAAATCCAATCTGAGGTACAAAATTAGTTTTGTGTTATTTTAATTTCACATAAGAAGACTATTTAAATTTTACTGAGCAATACACTTCTTTTCCTTTGAGTTATATGCCCTGCTGCAGCATGAAAATGAAGATAACATGTGGAACAATCTGTGGGAGCACAAAAAAATGCCAATATGTTTCTGTTTATTTAAAAGATTCTGACCGAAAAGTGGGATATCAGATGCCTCATTCTAACTTCCTCAGCATCTTTATAAATTTCCCCACATATGTTGACATGAGAACTTATTCGCGCTTTATTATGCAGAGATATAAGAAGACAGTGGCACTGGCAAAGAGACGGAAATGTAATAAATTCTAGAAGATAGTAGAGAATGGTTGTATTACAGAAAGAGCGAAGTGTGAGGAAAAGAGGGGGCGGGGGGGGGGGGGCAGTGGCAGTGGGAAATAGTTGGCAGAACCATGCTATGAAAAGAGTGAAGGAGACAGTGTCAGGGGAGGAGGAGTAAAGAGAAAAAGAAAGCGGAAGTGGATGAGAGCCAATGATAATTAGATTATATGACAATGACAACGAGGAAGAGAGAGATAGTCACAGTGAGAAGAGACAGCTACAGTAGGAAAGAAGGAATTACGTAGATGGTTCAAATGACTCTCAGCACTATGGGACTTAACTTCTAAGGTCATCAGTCCCCTAGAACTTAGAACTACTTAAACCTAACCAACCTAAGGACATCACACACATCCATGCCCGAGGCAGGATTCGAACCTGCGACCGTAGCAGTCACGCGGTTCCAGACTGTAGCGCCTTTAACCGCTTGGCCATCCCGGCCGGCAATTACGTAGATATTAAGAGCAAGACGGAGACAGTAACAGTGAGAGAAAAATTGTGGCAGTAGGACAGAACGAAGAGGACTATGGCTGTGACACAGGAGACAATGACAGATACAGACAAAGACGTAATGAGAGGGGCTGAATGACTGAATGAGGAATGGCAATTTGGAGTGGTGGGTATAAGCGACTTACAGCAGTGGTCAAGTGGGTGTGAGTGAGTTACAGTTAGCGGAGATGCTGAGGAAGGTAGAGTGAGGCAGCTGGTACCCCACTTTTCGGTCAGCCTTTCAAGTAAAGAGGAAAAATCCGATTTTTTGTGCTCCAGTAGAATCATTTTTCCGCAGTTTCTCTCAGTTACTCGAAGTGCACTGATACACTCAACTCATGCAGTTGTCAAAGTACACCAATACGCTCAACCCATGCAAATAGAGTAATATTGTAAATAAACCAGCAGTCAACACGTGTACACCACCTGCCAAGTCTGAACACCGCTTGGCAAATAACGATACACACCTATGACAGGCTCATGTGCATCCCACATTATGGTGATTATAATGGTGGCTTCAGAAAGTTATTTATTCATTATGCTAGAAATCAGAATGTGCCAAACATAGGAAATGCACTGAACGAATGAGAGCAGGCGTATCTATATTTTAATAAGCAGCAGAAAAATTGTACGGAGGTCTGTGGAGCAAGCACGTTTAGTTATTGGTACTGTTGCAGTGAAAGTGTTGTCGTAGATCGATAAATTACAGTATTAAAGCTGGAACAACATTTATTCTAAAGACGGAACGGATACCAAATCACTTTTGCAACTGAGAGACTGATAAAAAATATCCGTTTGGCTGCACCTTACCTCGCTTCAGGATTCCTAATAGTACGGTGAATGTGACGCCGGATTTTGGTATTTGGCGATTGAAACTAATGTCTCCAAATCTGTTACAGGTAATGAAAAAACACCTGTACTGTTACAAAAGTCATCATATACTGATGTCGTGGCATTTCAATTACAGAGCCTGCACAACTGAAAATGCGTCGTACCGACTTATTTATGGAGTATATTCGTCTATAGAATGTCCTACTCAGTTCAGTTCAATGAATGATACGACAAAGCCATTAGTACCTCATACGAATAATGCCCGCAACTCTGACACATTAATTATTCCGTAATCCTTACTCAAAACTATATTTTCTTGCGAGTAAGAGATTTTCAAAAATATCTGGACTCCCAGATCTCTGTGATAACTCGAAGTATTCCTGCTGTCTAAAGGATTTTCCAACCATCCGTTAACCGTCGTTCATCAAGTGAATGGTTTGCATCAACTAAATTATGAACTAAGCAGCCACAGGAACTGTAATTAACAGCGTAAAGCGCTCTGTTGAAACTATACCATCAGCAACATATCACTAGCAATTTCACTATCTTCATAATGGTACGTTGGTCTATGTGCTCTTCGAAAACCACACATCGTTATCTAACACAAAGTGACATTAAAAATGAAAATATTTAACGAACAAATAGCTGTACATATGCCTGAACTTTGAATAACATGACGAACTTTTTCGTTCTGGATATGGATTGAGATCCAATACTACGTGCATGATCGAGATTCCACCAAAGCACTGATCGTATTTCTGACTAGCCATAAAGACAAGTGATCTAATACACTTGTAGCCAGTATCAGTTGGCAATTCTCAATTTAAATTACATGACGAACGTTTCTGTACTGGTTTGGGACAACTATCCAGAAACCGCTGTCCCCGTCTATTGTCCCCATTAATTAACCACGAAAGATGTTAAATATGGTTTTGTTCCAAAACAATAAACAGAAATGACGCAATGTATGTGTTCGATGGCGATCCCACTGTTATGTAAGAAAAGGCAAAGGCCAGATATAGAATTTTCACAGCAGTAGCGACATGTTTGGAACTGCAGCGACGAGAGAGTTAATAATTTCTGCCTTCTCGGGATTCGAACCCGGCACTTATCGTCGTTGTTTCCTAGCCAATAAAGGACGTTAAATTGAGATTTCTTTCACCAGAAGCGAGATGTACGCATGTTTAAATTACAGGTGACGTCACGAAGAGTACAGTCATGACTGGAAATCGAGCTCCGCACGTATCGTCGTTGACTATACATGAAGAAACGGTAACTAATAGAATTATTTTTCACCAGTAGCTACGAGTGACATGTGTAAACTTGAAATGATGTGACAAAAAGATCTTTTCTCTGGGAGCTGAAATCTTCACATATCGTTAATGACAATGAATGAAGAGACGTTAAAAATCAAAATAAATTTCCATCAACAGTTAGGTGTGCTCATGCTATAGCCTGAACGAACATTATGAAAACTTTTGTGCCGATCCAGAATTTCAACCTTGACAAGCGTCTTACGTGGAGAACTTGAGAAGTTTGGAACCCTGAACAAACAACAAATTGATGTCAGAACGAGGTGATGGCGCTATGTCGTAGCGAAGGGATTAAATCCCGTGAAACCAAATCCAAGATATTCAACATCTCAAGCTGAGATAAAAGATAAAATGAATGCCCTATGATACTTACATACCGTTTGGCCCTTCAACTAAAAGAAAATACTAGTGTAAGAAAGGTTGCTGGTGCCATAGTTTCTACATGCTGCCACTTATGCCTCTGTCATGGCCCAACCTAACGTGTAGACGGCACTGAAGGGACACAACGGTTAATGTGAATCTGGAACCACAGTGGAATCGTATGTTCTTTATTTGCTGTAATTAGGGGTAATAGGATCTACCAGCGCCTACTAAAACTTTCGCCTGAAGAGGGAATTCAACCCTGGCGCTATGGGTGCTAACTTAACATCAAGCCCCAATACAACATAATTCGACTGATGGCTGGATCACGATCTTGTCGTAGCACTGGTGCGCCATACCGGTTGACAGTCCTGACTTGGTGACACCCAGGAATTGTAATCACTGAAATAAAATCACATGGTACTGGCAGTCTACACAAACTGCCAACACTATCAGATGCGGAAGTTTCCACAGGAAGTGTTGCTTCCACTTCTACATCTACACCTTCATCCATACTCCGCAAGAAAACCTGACGGTGTATGGCGGAGGGGACTCTGAGTACCTCTATCGGTTCTGCCTTCTATTCCAGTCTCGTATTGTTCGTGGGAAGAAAGATTGTCGGTATGCGTCTGCGTGGGCACTAATCTCTCTGATTTTATCCTCATGGTCTCTTCGCGAGATATACGTAGGAGGGAGCAATATACTGCATTACTCCTCGGTGAAGGTATGTTGTCGAAACTTCAACAAAAACCCGTACCGAGCTACTGAGCGTCTCTCCTGTAGAGTCTTCCACTGGAGTTTATGTATCATCTCCGTAACGTTTTCGCGATTACTAAATGATCCTGTAACGAAGCGCGCTGCTCGCCGTTGAATCTTCTCTATCAACCCAATCTGGTACGGATCCCACACTGGTGAGCAATATTCAACCAGTGGGCGAACAAGTGTACTGTAACCTACTTCCTTTGTTTTCGGATTGCGTTTCCTTAGGATTCTTCCAATGAATCTCAGTCTGGTATCTGCTTTACCGACGATCAACTTTATATGATCATTCCATTTTAAATCACTCCTAATGCCTACTCCCATATAATTTATGGAATTAACTGCTTCCAGTTGCTGACCTGCTATATTGTAGCTAAATGATAAAGGATCTTTCCTTCTATGTATTCGCAGCACATTACACTTGTCTACATTGAGACTCAATTGCCATTCCCTGACTATGCGTCAATTCGTTACAGATCCTCCTGCATTTCAGTACAATTTTCCATTGTTACAACCTCTCGATATACCACAGCATCATCCGCAAAAAGCCTCATTGAACTTCCGATGTTATCTACAAGGTCATCTATGTATATTGTGAATAGCAACGGTCCTACGACACTCCCATGCGGCACACCTGAAATCACTCTTACTTCGGAAGACTTCTCTCCATTGAGAATGACATGATGTGTTCTGTTATCTAGGAACTCTTCAATCCAATCACACAATTGGTCTGATAGTCCATATGCTCTTGCTTTGTTCATTAAACGACTGTGGGGAACTGTATCTAACGCTTTGCGGAAGTCGAGAAACACGGTATCTATCTGCGAATCCGTGTCTATGGCCCTCTGAGTCTCGTGGACGAATAGCGCGAGCTACTGTCCGTAGTAAAGGTCACGCAGTGCAAAAGAGAAGCTGAGTTACTGTACCCGATTCATCTGTAATATTGTAATCTTAAATTCTTCAGCCTGCTTACAGTATCATTCTGTTGGAAGCTCAGAAATTATTTACTTCATTTTATAACTCGCCAGTAAGAGCGAAACCTCTGGAAAACTTTTCCGTGAAGAGGTCGTGGCTGCCTGTCCTGATCGAAACAATTTCTCCTTCACCAGCCTACGGCCACCTGACGCTGCCCAGCGTCAGTCCGGGTGATTGTGATGGATCGCTCCTCTAGTCTATGATCTACTGCGGACTTTTGTACCCTGACATTGGCGAACATAAGATTATTTAATACTGTAGTTTCGTCTCCAGCGTGAAATAATTTCTATGAACAGTGTGTACACCGTGCAGTATAACAGCATTGTAACCAGTATTCTCACAGCATATGACATAAGGAATACAATGTAATCTACCACTGCGGGCAAAATTTCCCAGGAGAAAGGAGATAGCTGTATAGGTTTGGGGCGATTTTTGGTCTAACAGAAGAGGAAAGTCGAGAAGCTCGAACACCTGTGCCCTGTACGGAGTGGGTGTTATCGAAGAAATGAAGACGAACAATAGCTTCCTCGTGTTAAGTAGGAGTTAAAATGACACTCTCCTCTGAGGTTAGAACCAACACAACTTCGGAGCGTGTGGGCGACGTCGTTTCCACTGGTATATCTACTACAGCGTTACTGCTTCCTCACTGCGCCAGTGATGGCTAAGAGACATAATTCGCAATGAAGACCCAGTTAATTGTAGTTCCTGCATGGAATGACCTTCCTGGACTAAAAACATACATTTGATAGTTAGATGATACAACATAGTGAAAATCGTTCAGAATATTTGACTGAACTACGTATACAATACCAGGGGAGTTTAGCAGGATAATTCTGTGTCATTCGAAGAAGTATATGGACTATCACAGGGTGCCAGACTTAATCTGCAATGTTATCTAGTCCCTATCATCCTCGCAGCAGGAAGGAATACACTCCTGGAAATGGAAAAAAGAACACATTGACACCGGTGTGTCAGACCCACCATACTTGCTCCGGACACTGCGAGAGGGCTGTACAAGCAATGATCACACGCACGGCACAGCGGACACACCAGGAACCGCGGTGTTGGCCATCGAATGGCGCTAGCTGCGCAGCATTTGTGCACCGCCGCCGTCAGTGTCAGCCAGTTTGCCGTGGCATACGGAGCTCCATCGCAGTCTTTAACACTGGTAGCATGCCGCGACAGCGTGGACGTGAACCGTATGTGCAGTTGACGGACTTTGAGCGAGGGCGTATAGTGGGCATGCGGGAGGCCGGGTGGACGTACCGCCGAATTGCTCAACACGTGGGGCGTGAGGTCTCCACAGTACATCGATGTTGTCGCCAGTGGTCGGCGGAAGGTGCACGTGCCCGTCGACCTGGGACCGGACCGCAGCGACGCACGGATGCACGCCAACACCGTAGGATCCTACGCAGTGCCGTAGGGGACCGCACCGCCACTTCCCAGCAAATTAGGGACACTGTTGCTCCTGGGGTATCGGCGAGGACCATTCGCAACCGTCTCCATGAAGCTGGGCTACGGTCCCCCACACCGTTAGGCCGTCTTCCGCTCACGCCCCAACATCGTGCAGCCCGCCTCCAGGCGTAAATGGAGGGACGAATGGAGACGTGTCGTCTTCAGCGATGAGAGTCGCTTCTGCCTTGGTGCCAATGATGGTCGTATGCGTGTTTGGTGCCGTGCAGGTGAGCGCCACCGGGGCACACAGGGCCAACACCCGGCATCGTGGTGTGGGGAGCGATCTCCTACACTGGCCATACACCACTGGTGATCGTCGAGGGGACACTGAATAGTGCACGGTACATCCAAACCGTCATCGAACCCATCTTTCTACCATTCCTAGACCGGCAAGGGAACTTGCTGTTCCAACAGGACAATGCACGTCCGCATGTATCCCGTGCCACCCAACGTGCTCTAGAAGGTGTAAGTCAACTACCCTGGCCAGCAAGATCTCCGGATCTGTCCCCCATTGAGCATGTTTGGGACTGGATGAAGCGTCGTCTCACGCGGTCTGCACGTCCAGCACGAACGCTGGTCCAACGGAGGCGCCAGGTGGAAATGGCATGGCAAGCCGTTCCACAGGACTACATCCAGCATCTCTACGATCGTCTCCATGGGAGAATAGCAGCCTGCATTGCTGCGAAAGGTGGATATACACTGTACTAGTGCCGACATTGTGCATGCTCTGTTGCCTGTGTCTATGTGCCTGTGGTTCTGTCAGTGTGATCATGTGATGTATCTGACCCCAGGAATGTGTCAATAAAGTTTCCCCTTCCTGGGACAATGAATTCACGGTGTTCTTATTTCAATTTCCAGGAGTGTATGTTTCCACAGTCGATGGATTTCTTGAGCAGGCTAGCAATTGAGGAGTAAAGCTTGCGCTTCAGCGATGCAGAAGAAGCATCTCGCAAATCGACAGATACCTGAACTACGAAATGTGTAAGCAAATGTGTGTAACTCGTCAGAAACAACACACATTAGTAGCAGGGGAAATGAACCGGATGGCCCTCCTCTTCCTAACTGGCCTTATTTTATTTCTCTTTTATAGTCTGTAAGTTATCAGAATACTCATGATAATTATCGACGATGAATTTCTAAAATCGACTGGTAACTCAGGTTTAAATCGGAAAATCATCAGTGTTCTTTATAATGAAGGTCTCAATGACATTAAGTCTTTAAATAAAAAGAAGTTAAGTAAGTAGCCTGGAATGGCGTTTACAGTCTGCGGCCCACAGTCATCTCTGGGGATACGAATGCGATGATATAGATGGCCAGATGCTATCAGAATATGCACCGACTCTCCAGAAACTGTAGTTAAGCTGTAGTTGTATTACGTTAAAATACCAAGATGCATTAATACTGTTCGTTATCGACAAGATTATTACTCAAACGTCCTTAACAACATGTGAAAGGCATCGACACACCACACCCTCGTATTATAGTAGTTAATACTGAGCCCGTCTTTTTTTCACTGCTTTGTTCGGTAGCTAGTGGTAACGGTCATCTAATTGTTAAAAATTTGCTTGTTTATGGCTTTCGGGCGTAGTCCATAATCACAACATCACTTAAAAGGACATCATACATAGTTCTGTTTTGATGACGGCAGTAGCTGAAAAGAGACGAAGAATAATTATATATACGATGGACATTAAATAATTGAAAAGAAAAACTGATGTAGGAATGAAAAAGTTTGCAAGAGCTTTTTACATTCTCGAATTTCGATTTTTATCACTGGGTTGATCTGAGAGGTGCTGACGGATAAAAATGGTTTAGTTTGTAGTTCAATATTGCGTTTAACGTTGAAGTGGGCTCTTAAACCTTCCACTTTAGTTGAACAACGTTCCGTGATAAGTTTTTTTTTTTGCTTTCTGAAGGTAAAAAACTAGCCAAAATGTCGAATGCTTTTATACTGTGGTGAAAGTTGTATAAACCGTACAAATCATTGTTGTAAGTGGGCAAAACAATTCACAAACAGTCGAACCTCAGTAGCTGAGGAGCAACGTCCTGGCCGGTCAGCAAGAGTGTCAACTCCTTCGCTTGAAACCCGTATTGACGATATTATTCGTGAAGACCGAAGTGTTACAGTTGAACATATAGCAAAAGCAGTTCCAATAGGTGTTTGCATAGTCCATAATGTTAATAGTAACAATCTCAAGTACAGCTAAAGAATTGCAGGCCGGGTCCCGAAAAAATTAATGCAACAACACAAGGAATCAAGACTCAAAGTATTCAGATTTAAAAGAACGCAACGGAAGAGAATGTGACCCTTTCCTAAACAAGATTTTAGCGCGTGATGAAACTCCGGTTCACCATTTTCAACCAGAGACCAAAAGACAAAGCAGACAACAATGGCTTGAGGGAAAGTGACTCAAACAGCCATAAAAAGACTTCTTTGCATTAGTTACTCGTATAAAACAACTATTTCATCATTGGGAGAAGTACATTAATATTTGTGGGGATTATATTGAGAAGCAGTAACTGTCTCGTTTTGTAAAAATGCACAATTTTTTCCTACATCAATGTGTCTCTTTAATTATTGAATGTCTCTCGTGTTAAACGATCTAGACTGTTTTAATCACAAACAATAGGTTCGTGTCATATCATTACAATCTTAACTGAACACTAATGTTAAGACTGAAATCATGTGATACAGCACTGTGTATTAAGTCCCTTTATACGATGCTCTCATGGTGGACTATCCCCGTAACACGTAAAACAATAAATTTTTCAAAAGTAGACTGTCGTCAGCGACCGAATAAAGTAGTAAGAAGCTAATTTTAGTATTTACATACTAGATGCCAGGTTCCTCCGTGACTTCATGTCGCAACCGATACTCATGCTTGCTAATCACAACTGCATGCCGTTTGTTTCCAAACAAGATACGCAACGCATACTATCGAAATATGCACTATTGTGTAGTGACTGTTGTGCAATAGAGACAGGAAGATTAAAAGAAATAACAATAGAAAATAAATGAAATGCAATTACTCGGTAACGTTCAGAAATATCCTTGACACAGCTCCGAAATATTGTAGTTGGAGTTCGGGTGCAATCTATACGAGGTGTGGCTAGAAAAAAACCGGACTAGTACTGGTGAAACAAAAAAACGAATGCAATAAGGCTGAAAGTCGCGTGGCCTGTCGTGACTCTCGCTCCGCCTACTGCTCGAGATTGTTAAACGGCGATCTTGTCGAACAAGTTTACCGATTTTTTCAATGTTTGCATCAGTTTTTGCTGACAATGGTCTGCCAGTGCGAGTGTCATCACTGGTGTCTTCGCGGCCATCTTTAAATCGTTTAAACCCCTCAAACACTTGTGTTCGCGATAAACAATCATCGCCGTACACTTGTTGTAACATTACAAACGTTTCACTTGCAGATTTTCCTAGTTTGAAACAAAATTTGATGTTAACACGCTGTTCTTTCTGTACACTCAACATTTTCCGACGCACAGACAAAACGTCAACTACTTAAAACAGACGCCACGGGCAGACTGAGTGCAGGAGGCAGATGAAACTCGAGCAATAGGCGGAGCGAGAGTCACGTGACAGTCCACGCGACTTTCAGCCTTATTGCATTCGTTTTATTGTTTCACCAGTACTAGTCCGGTTTTTTTCTAGCCACACCTCGTATATACTGCGTGACAAGGAAAGTGAAGCACCCGGCAGACATGGAAGGATGCCAACGTAACTTCATTGCTAGATGGGCATTAGTAAAAGGATGAATGGCCTTTCAGACCATGATGCACAAATTTTAACATTAAAAGCCTTTTGTAGGCAAACAAATATCATATATAATTACAAACTATGTAGGGTAGTTAATCCAACAGCAATAGAAACATTTTTAAACCTTGTCACACAAGAAAAGTGGCAGGATGTTTATAGTGGCGATAACATAGATGATCAATATAATGCTTTCCTTAACACATTTCTTGTGCTCTTTGAGAGTTGCTTTCTATTAGGACTTTCTAAACGGCGTACTAAAACTAGTAGGCAACAGGGCGGCTGACTAGTGGGATAAGGATATCATGTAAAACAAAGCGGGAATTATATCGAAATGTTAGAAGTAGTCACAATCAAGCTACAGTAGCCCATTGGAAACAGTGCTGTAAGGCGCTTAAAAATATTATTAGGAAGGCAAAGAGTATGTGATATACAAATAGAATAGCTAATTCACATGATAAAATTAAAACCATATGGTCAGTTGTGAAGGAAGTGTCTGGTCAGCAGCACAAGGTCGACGACATAAAGTCAGTTCGTAATAAAAATATTTCTCTTACTGATAAATCAGATGTATGTACAGTATTTGACAATCATTTTCTGAGTATTGCTGGTGAATTAAATAAAAATTTAGTTTCTGCAGGGAATCATATAACTTTCTTGTCAAATGCCTTTCCGAGATTTATGTCTGAAATACTACTCTGTGATACTGACAAGGGGGCGATTGAGTCAATATTTAAATCACCGAAGACTAAGGTCGCTCATGGTTATGATGGAGTGCCTAGCAGAATATTAAAGTACTGTGTTGCACATGTTAGCCCTGTATTAAGCCATATTTGTAATTTTTCCTTTAGGAAAGGTCAGTTTCCTGAACGATTAAAGTATTCAGTAGTAAAACCACTTTATAAAAGGGGAGCAAAGAATAATGTAGATAATTGTAGACCTATTTCTATGCCATCGAACTTAGAATCAAAATATTAGCGTCACGTGCAGTTTTAAGGTGTTATCAGATTGCATGGGAAATAGATGGAAAACCAAACCAAGGAAATTATGCCGACAGAATTCAGTAAACCATGACAGTTACAAAAACTGGTCAGGAGCATCTAGGACTCGCGCACTGAGGGCTCCGTTCAAACTTAGTTATGTATACAGACAGTTCATCCATCCCAGAAATCGAAAATCTTGACGCTTTTTGCCTGTTACCGACATTGATACTGGCAAGATATCGGTCCCGGGAATGTCAAGATTTTAGAGAATGTTTTAATTTTAGGTTTCATATCGGACAACAAATTACAAATAAAATTTCCATGTTATGTACACTGGTGTCCAAAATTAAAGCAACAAACTGCTATTTCCCCGTGCTGTGTTCAATTCACGATGTAGTCACACAAACTGTCAACCAGATGTCCGTACGATCATGTTCTGCACGGAAGATGTAATTCCGATCAACGGACAACCATGCCAACGATGACGTCAGGACACCAACGAAACGAGGTAGTGTTTGCTGGGTAGCCCCACATCCACAAAACTCTCTGCGGTGGAGGGCCATAGAAAGGAAGCAGGACAGTCGCAAACTGATTTGACCTGACGGCTTAACGTGAATCGTTCTGTTGTTTCTCGGATGTGGTGACAGTCTAGAGAGACCGAAACAGTATGCCGAGGACGAGGGCAGGGCCGACCACGTGTGACATCAGAAGATCGTTATTTGGCTGTATGGGCTCTAACATTACTGCCTTTGTACTTCACGGCATCTGGCATGCGAGTTCGCCGCACCCACTGGACGTATTTCATCGACGTGAAAGGTGTGCAGAAGGCTTCGGCAGAGGAACCTTTACTGTCGGAGACTTGGTGTATGTGTACCTCTGACGCGTCTTCACAGAAGGGAACGCCTAGAGTGCAGTCATCAACATGCCATATGGACGGTGGAACAGTGGGATAATGTTTTCACAGATGAGTCCCGATCTAGTCTGGAGAGTGATTCTAGACGGATTCGCATCTGGAGGTAGCGTGTAAACCGATTTGGGGGAACAAAAATTGTGGAAAGAGAGCAAGACGAGGAGGATCCCTAATGATGTGGGCAGGGATTATGTTTACCACTCGCACCCCTCTTCATGAAATTATGTAGCTGAATCGGTAAAGTTTCGTGAATCGGCAAAGTATCGTGACGAGATCTTGGGACCTCATTTGCGGTTGTTGCGAGGTGCTGTGGGCCCAGACGTCGTACTGATGGACGATAACGCTCGATCTCATACAGCGAGGGTGGTTGATGTTTTCTTGGGAGCAGAAGATACTGCACGCATGGCGTGACCTGCTCGCTTTCCCGATTTGAATCCCATAGGGCATTCGTGGGATGCACTAGGGAGACGGCTTGTATCACGTCAGCATCCACCAAACACTTAAACACTTTCCAAGACTACGAGCAGCTCTGCAGGAAGAATGGGCGTTATTGCCTCAACATGAGACTGATGACATCGTTCACAGCATGCCCCGTCGTTGTCAGACCTACATTGCTGCCAGAGGCGGTCACACCCCATACTGGGCATATTAACCGTTGTCGGAAAGTGTGTGCAAATCCGTTAAGTTGGAAGAAACGAAGAACAGTTTTATCTGCGTTTATGCAAATTGCAGTTGTTTGTGTTCTGTATTTTTTGACATTGTTTCCCTCACCTGTTTATACTGTTTTGTGGCGAAATAAAGGCAACATTGCAAAATTTCTTTATGTTGCTTTAATTTTGGACACCAGGGTAGTTATCAATTAAGACTTTACGGATGTTTTCCCTGTACTTGTACTGTGAAACCCTGCTTTTTGCCCAAATTTATGATTCTCGGTCAAAGGGCAGTACCCTACAAGTTTTTATAACTCAGTTTCCGAATCAAAATATCTTACATAAATGTCCGTGTCTATTGACTGAAAAGATATCAATGATACGATTCGCTGATGACATTGCTGTCCTGAGTGAAACTGAAGAAGAATAAAATGATCTGCTGAACGGAATGAACAGTCTAATGAGTACACAGTATGGTTTGAGAGTAAATCGGAGAAAGACGAAGGTAATGAGAAGTAGTAGAAATGAGAACAGCGAGAAACTTAAGGATTGATGGTCACGAAGTCAATGAAGTTAAGGAATTCTACTACCTAGGCAGTAAAATAACCAATGACGGACGGAGCAAGGAGGACATCAAAAGCAGACTCGCTATGGCAAAAAAGGCATTTCTGGCCAAGAGAAGTCTACTAATATCAAATACCGGCCTTAATTTGAGGAAGAAATTTCTGAGGATGTACGTCTGGAGTACAGCATTGTATGGTAGTGAAACATGGACTGTGGGAAAACCGGAACAGAAGAGAATCGAAGCATTTGAGATGTGGTGCTATAGACGAATGTTGAACATTAGGTGGACTGATAAGGTAAGGAATGAGGAGGTTCTACGCAGAATCGGAGAGGAAAGGAATATGTGGAAAACACTGATAAGGAGAAGGGACAGGATGATAGGACATCTGCTAAGACATGAGGGAATGACTTCCATGGTACTAGAGGGAGCTGTAGAGGGCAAAAACTGTAGAGGAAGACAGAGATTGGAATACGTGAAGCAAATAATTGAGGACGTAGGTTGCAAGTGCTACTCTGAGATGAAGAGGTTAGCACAGGAAAGGAATTCGTGGCGGGCCGCATCAAACCAGTCAGTAGACTGATGACAAAAAAAAAATTGACTACATGGACTTACAAGTTTACGTTTTCTACACAGCTAAGGGACCATAGATGTTAGTATGTGACAGAATTTTCAACATGAGACGTCGACCCTTTCCTGAGAAAAAAGGGTGTGGACAGACTGTCGAATAGATAGAATGTCGTACAACAATTTTCTTTTTTCGTTTGACGTAATTACAGATCCACTATTTTCAGATGTTTTCCTATGCTTTTACTGCGAAATGTTGCTTCTTGGCAAATTTCATGATTTCAGCGCGAAGTACCCTATAGGTTTTGATGACTGAGCTTGAGTGTCTTAAAATATGTGATATAAATGGCCGTATCTTTTGGTTGGACTGAAGAGACGGCTTAAATTTTTTGTATTGCCAAGGGACCGTAGACTTATGTGAGACAAATTTTAGCTACATACGCCGCCCAATCCTGAGAAAAACGGCTTTTATCAGTCGAACAGACAGACAGATGGTCAACAAAGTGACCATATAAGCGTTCCGTTTTTATTGACTGAGCAACGGAACCCTACGAATAGACTATAAAGTAGCCATGGAAGCAAAAGAGAAGGAAAGACTGTATGGCACAGCATTTCGTGCTTGTCTCTTAACTCCTTATCTGAGGCAATGCGCAAAGGAGGGCGGACTGAGAGATGCAAAAGAGCAGCACTGAGACTCGGCCCGCACACAGCGAGCGCCCAGCGTGGTTCACTTTGTGGTGGCGCGCACTGTCTCGAGTAGCGTTTGTTTATTTTTACTCTTGTTCTCAAAGCAAAGTGCTTCGCTGAAAGGCTGCAGCAGCTCGCCTCGTGGGCCCTCCTAAAGGGTTCGCTGACATGCCACCCCTCGTGTTTATTTCGTAAAACGATCCGCAAGTTCCCAGTCTGCAGTTGCATAGTACATGTCTGCCAACAGTCACTAAAATAAAATTATCAGCATACATCCTTGGTTAACGTAATTACGTAGTCATATGATCTTGGTCTCAGCCATGTTCCCTGCCTAACATTACGTCTACTAATGCTGGAAACATCCTTAGAGATTTTAAAGACTTCGTTAGCTGATTTTCTTCGTGAGACAAGCTTAGCAACGTAATGAAGCAACAGTCGTGTCGTGACGTCATCCCACCGACGTCAAGATAGCGGGGTCGCGCAGGCGTCTGTTATGGAGTCTTTACTGCAGAACTGATACTGTTTGCTATATTTAGTACTAAGGCACAAAACTTCTCTAATTGTAGTCGTTCTTCTTTTAATTGAACCAGCTGTGGGTTCTTGGTGAAACATTGTAAATTAACAAAACAAACCCTGTTTTTGGCTTTGTTTCACTATTTTACTATTGCACGACATAGGTTTCGGATTACAAGCCCATTTTCAAGTACATTACTGATTATCATCTTTGGGAATCAGTAATGTACTTGAAAATGGCCTTATAAGCTGACCCTTCGTCGTGCAATAATAAAGTTCTGAAACAGGTCCAAAAACAGTGTTTATTTAGTAGCTCTTCTTTTCTGATAAATTTGTTCTTGTTTTTCTGAATTTCTATGGCTTCTCTTTTGGTTCTAGCATAATAATGACTGCATCAATCAAAATATCCACTGTGTGATAATACTGGTGTTGTTAAAGACGATAGTACCACTAAAGCAAAGTTACTAAACAGTTTTTTCGAAATTCTTTCGCCAAAGAAGACGAAGTAAATATTCCAAAATTCGCATCAAAAACAACGGTGAACATGAGTGGCTTACAAGTAGATATCATAGGTGTAGTGAGGCAGCTTAAATCACTCAATAAAGGCAAGACCTCCGCTCCAGATTGTATTTCAGTCAGGTTTCCTTCAGGGTACCCTGACACAATAGCTCCGTATTTCGCGATCATATACAACCGCTTGTTCATCGAAAGATCCGTACCTGAAGGCTGTAAAATTGCACGAGTCAAACCAACACCCAAGACCGGAAACAGGAGTAATCCGCTGAATTACACACTCAGATCACTAATGTCTATTTGCAGAAGGATTTTAGAACATGTATTATGCTCAAAAATGAATATTTACGTCAAAGAAACAGCCAGACAACACGGGATAAGAAAATACAGTTCTTGTAAAATACAATTAGCTCTTTATTCTCGCCTGCTGTCTACAGGGGAAGTCAAACTAAGCCTATATTTCTAGCTTTGCAGAAGGCTTTTGACACCGTTTCTCACAACCGACTTCTAATCAAATTGCGTGCCTGTGGACTGTCGTCTCAGTTGTATGATAGGGTTTGGGATTTCCTGTAAGAAAGATCGTAGTTTGTAGTAAGTGATAGAAAGTAATCGACTAAAACAGAAGAAACACCTAGCGTTGCCGAAGCAATTGTTATATGCCCTCTGCTGTTCCTGATCTACATTAACGATTTAGGAGACCATCTGTGTAGGCCAGTTAGATTGTGCACAGATGATGCTACCATTTACATTCCAGTGAAGTCATCGCATAATCAAAACCACTGCGAAATGATTTAGACATGGTATCTGTATGGTGGAATAGTGTCAATTGACTCCACATACTGAAAAGTGTGAAGTCATCTACGAGAGTACTGAAAGGAATCCGCTACATTTCGGTTACAGGATAAAACATACAAATCTAAAGGCTGTAAATTCATGCAAATACTTAGGGATTACAGTTATGAATACCTCAAATTGGAGTGATCACGATTAGCGTTGACTGAGAATCTCAAAAAAGTTCAAAAATGGAAGATAGTTTTGTATAGGGAAGAGAATATCATGGATCTGATACGCTAATTGGAGTGGAACGATTATAACAAGTGCGTTTTTCATTTCGGTATGATTTTCTCTTGAAATTTCGATCACCAGCTTTTCTCCTACTACTCTTAGAGTACTTTGTTGGTGCCACCTCTATAGGGAGAAGAGAACACCATAATAAAATAGGTGGAAGCAGAGCTCGCATGGAAATACACTACTGGCCATTAAAGTTGCTACACCACGAAGACGACATGCTACAGACGCGAAACTTAACCGACAGGAAGAAGATGCTGTGATATGCATATGATTAGCTTTACAGAGCATTCACACAAGGTTGGCGCCGGTGGCGATACCTACAACGTGCTGACATGAGGAAAGTTTCCAACCGATTTCTCATACACAAACACCAGTTGACCGGCGTTGCCTGGTGAAACATTGTTGTGATGCCTCGTGTAAAGAGGAGAAATGCGTACCATCACGTTTCCGACTTTGATAAAGGTCGGATTGTAGCCTATCGCGATTGCGGTTTATCGTATCGCGACATTGCTGCTCGCGTTGGTCGAGATCCAATGACTGTTATCAAAATATGGAATCGGTGGGTTCAGGAGGGTAAAACGGAACACCGTGCTGGATCCCAACGGCATCGTATCACTAGCAGTCGAGATGACAGGCATCTTATCCGCATGGCTGTAAGGGATCTTGCAGCCACGTCTCGATCCCTGAGTCTACAGATGGGGACGTTTGCAAGACAACAACCATCTGCACGAACAGTTCGACGACGTTTGCTGCAGCATGGACTATCAACTCAGAGACCATGGCTGCGGTTACCCTTGACGCTGCATCGCAGACAGGAGCGCCTGTGATGGTATACTCAACGATGAACCTGGGTGCACGAATGGCAAAATGATATTTTTTCGGATGAATCCTGGTTCTGTTTACATCATGATGGTCGCATCCATGTTTGGCGACATCGCGGTGAACGCACAATGGAAGCGTGTATTCTTCAGTGCCGTACTGGCGTGATGGTATGGGGTGCCATTGGTTACACGTCTCGGTCACCTCTTGTTAGCATTGACGGCACTCTGAACAGTGGACGTTACATTTCGGATGTATTACGACCCGTGGCTCTACCCTTCATCCGATCACTGCGGAAACCTACATTTCAGCAGGATAATGCACAACCGCATGTTGCAGGTCCTGTACTGGCCTTTCTGGATACAGAAAATCTTCGACTGATGCCCTGGCCAGCACATTCTCCAGATCTCTCACCAATTGGAAACGTCTGGTCAATGGTGGCCGGGCAACTGGCTCGTCACAATACGCCAGTCACTACTCTTGATGAACTGTGGTATCGTGCCGAAGCTGCATGGGCAGCTGTACCTGCACACGCCATCCAAGCTCAGTTTGACTCAATGCCCAGGCGTATCAAGGCCGTTATTATGGCCAGAGGTGGTTGTTCTGGGTACTGATTTCTTAGGATCTATGCAGCCAAATTGCGTGAAAATGTAACCACATGTCAGTTCTAGTGTAATATATTTTTCCAATGAATACCCATTTATCATCTGCATTTCCTCTTTGTGTAGCAATTTTAATGGCCAGTAGAGTATTTAAGTGTTCCTCCTTCTTCTGCGCTGTTCGAGTGTGGAACGATGGAAAAACTGCTTGAAGGTGCTTCGATGAACCTTCTGCCAGGCACTTCATTGTTAATTGCAGGGTAGTCATGTAGATGTAGGTGTAGACTTTCGAAGACCAGAGTATAAGGAATTTGGTGGTTCTCTGGCCTAGGTGCACGATCTGCCACCCCAGATTTATGCGTATAGCCCAAATGGCAACTGCTCTTAAGCTTGGTGTTAGTCGTTCTTCAACGAATAAATTACATATTATGGTGAGCTAAATAACTTTAATTAAATTCTGCATTACAGTTCAAAATGACACAGGTACAGACCAATAACCCTGCAGAATCCTTGAACATATTCTCAGTCCGAATATAATAAACTTTGTTGAGACTGGGAAGCTTATGACCACGAATAAAATGGTTTTAGAAAGCATCGCTCGTGCGGAACTCAGCTTGTCGTTTTCTAACATGATATACTGAGGACTATGGATGAAGGGCAACAGGGACATCCCATATCTCTACATTTCCGGAAAGCATGTGACACGTGCCCCATTAGTGGCCGTGCGGTTCTAGGCGCTACAGTCTGTAGCCGAGCGACCGCTACGGTCGCAGGTTCGAATCCTGCCTCGGGCATGGATGTGTGTGATGTCCTTAGGTTAGTTAGGTTTAATTAGTTCTAAGCTCTAGGCGACTGATGACCTCAGAAGTTAAGTCGCATAGTGCTAAGAGCCATTTTTGAACGTGCCCCATTGCAGGCTGTTAGTAAAGGTAGCATATAGAATAAGTTCACAGATATGTGAGTGGCTCGAAGACTTCGTAAGTGACAGAAAAAAGTATGTTGTCCTCGACGGCGAGTATTCATCAGAGTGCCCCAGGGAAGTATGACAGGACGGTTGTTGTTCCTTATACACATAATGATTTGGCGAACAGTGTGGGTAGCAATCTGCTGTTGTTTTCTGATAATGCCGTGGTGTACGGTAAGGTGTCAAAGCTGAGTGACTGTAAGAAGATACAAGACAACTTAGACAACATTTCAGTTGGTGTGATCAATGGCAGCTAACTCTAAATGTGGAAAAATGTACGTTAATGCGGATGAGTAGGAAGATCAAACCTGGATACAGTATCACTGGTGTCCTGCTTGACACCGTCAAGTCGTTTAAATATCTGGGCGTAGCGTTGCAAAACGATATGAGGTGGTACGACCATGTGAGAACCGTGGTAAGGAAGGCGAGTGGTCGACTTCGCTTAATTGGGAGAATTTTAGGAAAGAGTGGTGGACCTGTAAAGGAGACCGCATATAGGACGCTGGTGCGACCTATTCCTGAGTGCTGCTCCAGTGCTTGGGATCGATCGATACCGGGTCGGATTGGAGGAAGACATCGAAGCAATTCGGAACCGGGTTGCTAGATTAGGAACCGGTAAGTTCGAGCAACAAGTGTTACGGAGATGCTTCGGGATCTCAAATGGGAATCCCTGAGAGGGAAGGCGATGTTGTTTCCGAGAAACACTATTGAGAAATTTAAAGAACCGGCATCTGAAGCTGACCGCCGAACTATTCAACTGCCGCAAACATCTAATGCCCGTAAGGATCACCAACATAAGATACGAGAAATTAGGGCTCATACGGAGGTGTACAGACAGTCTTTTTTCCCTCGCTCTATTTGCGAGTGAAAGAGGAGGGGAGAGGACAAGGTGTGGTACAGGGTACTCTCCGCCATGCACCGCACCGAGGCTTTCAGAATATCTATGTAGCTGTAGATGTAGATGTATTATTTTTCAGTTTAGTGACCGGGTATCTGTAAATAAGAGTTGAAGTGTTCTACCAATGGGTCAGTTCCTCGACGATAGAACACCGCGCCTTGGTCACGGAGCCGTGCCAGAACCACTGTGTGAACGTCGTCACTGTAGGACAGTCTCTTCCGTCAGATATTCTTCCAGCTTGCCAAAAAGATAGAACCACGTTGTACAAGACCTGGACTTCCCAGACAACATCACCCACGTCTGCGCAGCCTTGGTCAATTTGTTGACACCTCTTCACTAAGGCAGGTGGCGACATTCCATTGGTCCAAATACCACAAGAATTTAATGGTGAATCTGTGTGCAGTTTAGATGTTTTGAGCACAAGAATCGTACTGTCCCCACGTAACTTATCTTTGGAGTACGTTTCCAGTTGCCCTGCCATTTTAATCACACACTGTGATTTATCTATTATCCGTACCGCAGCACAACTGTGTCTGGAGGAAATCTGGAAGAGCGACACCATCGTTGCGTAATGATCTTAGTGTGGGATGACACGTGTAAAATAGTTTTTTAAGTCCCTACTATTACTATTTCTATACACTCGTACATTTGACTGTAAGTGCAAGGAATTTTGTATACCTAAAAAATCACTCATATAATGTATAACGAACGTATCTAAAAGAGAATGACGTAAATTATCAGAGTAGTCACAGACGCAGTTGATGGGATTTCGTATTTAGACAACGAAATATAACTGCTGCATGGGCGGCAAATGAAATAAACAGTAGAGAAGAATTTACATCGAGTGCTTTTACTAACCCGGCCACAGTTTTTAAACCCTGACTTCTATGGCATCTAAAAACGAAGATTAATAAGCGGCGCATATTGCCCGTTTTTTATCTTTGCAAAGGCACGTGTGCTCATCAGTCGAAGACCAATTACTAGGAGAGACAAAAAAAAAGCAAATAAACAAACAACGTACTATGTATCATAATAATTTTCTAATCACTGATTTGTTTCTTCGTTTTCTGCTTTTATAAGATCCTTGATGGCATTGTTACCCTCCGTGAAAGTGAAGAAGCTTTGCTGGACCTATTGAATGGAATGAACAATCTAATGAGTAAAGAAAATGGATTGAAAGTAAACTGAGCGCGGGATTAGCCGAGCGGTCTAGGGCGCTGCAGTTATGGACTGTGCGGCTGGTCCCGGCGGAGGTTTGAGTCCTCCCTCGCGCATGTGTGTGTGTGTGTGTGTGTTTGTCCTTAGGATTATTTAGGTTCAGTAGTGTGTAAGCTTAGGGACTGATGACCTTAGCTGTTAAGTCCCATAAGATTTCACACACATTTGAGCATTTTTTTAAACAAAGTAAACTGAAGAAATGCGAACGTAACGAGAAGTAGCAGAAATGAGAACAGCGAGAAACTTAACATCAGATTTCATGATCACAAAGTAGAGCAAGCTAAAGAATTCTGTTGCATAGACAGCAAAGTAACCCATGCTGTATGGAACAAGGCGGACATCAAATGCAGACCACAACTGGCAAAAAGGGTATTCCTGTCCAGGAGAAGTCTACTAATATCAATCATAGGTCTTTATATGAGGAAGAAATTTCTCAAAGTGTACTTTTGAAGCACAGCATTGTATGGAGGTGTGGCATATTACTGTGGGAAAACCGGAACAGTAGAGAGTAGCACCATTTGGGATGTGGTGCTATGGAAGAATGTTGAAAGTTAGATGGATTGATAAGATAAGGAATGAGGCGGTTCTCCACAGAATCGACGAGAATAGTAATATATGTAAAACACTCACAAGAAGAAGGCACAGGATTATAGGACATGCGTTAAAATGGTTCAAATGGCTCTGAGCACTATGGGACTTAACTTCTGAGGTCATCAGTCCCCTAGAACTTAGAACTACTTAAACCTAACTAACCTAAGGACATCACACGCATTCATGCCCGAGGCAGGATTCGAACCTGCAATCGTAGCGGTCGCGCGGTTCCAGGCCGTGGCGCCTAGAACCACTCGGATACTCCGGCCGGCGTTAAGACATCAGCATACTAGAGAAAGCTGTAGAGCGTAGAAACTGTAGGGGGAGACAGAGATTGGGAGGCATACAGTAAATAATTGAGGATGTAGATTACAAATGCTACTCTGTAATGAAAAGTTTGGCACAGAAGAGGAATTCGTACCAGGCCGAATCAAACCAGTGAGAAGACTGACTCAGAAAAAAAACTAACTGCAATCACTTATTCAAGCGATACTGGTAAATAAATTAATGTGAAGTCGACAATAAAAGTTGGCTCTTGCTCCACGTAGCAGAGGCAGTCGGGAGCTGACAGTGAGGGTGATTGGAGCAACAGCTCGCAGGCGGACGGCGGCGTGGCAGGGTCGTGCAGTGTGGGTCCAGGAAGCGGGGGCACAAGACAGGCGGCTCCCATGGTGCTGCTACATCACGATGGCTGGTCTCCGCTCGGAAGCTTTAGAGGAAATGCAGCGCTTGCTGCTCCTTCAGACTGCCGACACCTGCCCCCACTTCACGTGCATGTCAACCCCCACCCCCCCCCTATCTCTCTCTCTCTCCCAACAGCAGCAAGATAAATACAAGTTTTTGTGAGCCCCTAAATCTTTAATTAATATCCGCAGTAAATTATAATAACGTACCTGCAACCAACGATTTCAAATATAGAGGCTCTACTATTACTGTCTGTTACTAATATAATTTGAAAAACGAATCGAACTGGCTTCCAAATATATTTTGAGGTAACTTCCTACCAATCTTCAAATTGTACTTTAGTAAAATAATTCAAAAGGGAACCCTGACTTCAGGAAACTGGCGTCTATTAAAGCTAGACAAATACACTAATGGACATTAAAATTGCTACACCAAGAAGAAATGCAGACGATAAACGGGTATTCATTGAACAAATATATTATACTAGATCTGACATGCGATTACCTTTTCATGCAATTTTGGTGCGTAGATCCTGAGAAATCAGTACCCAGAACAACCACCTCTGGCTGTAATAACGGCCTTAATACGCCTGGGAATTGAGTGAAACAGAGCATGGATGGCCGTATAGGTACAGCTGCCCATGCAGAATCAACTAGATACCACAGTTCATCAAGAGTAGTGACTGGCGTATTGTGACGGGCCAGTTGCTCGGCCACCATTGACCAGACGTTTTCAATTGGTGACAGATCTGGAGAATGTGCTGGCCAGGGCAGCAGTCGAACATTTTCTGTATCCATTTTCTGTATCCAGAAAGGACCTGCAACATGCGGTCGTGCGTTATCCTGCTGAAATGTAGGGTTTCGCAGGGATCGAATGAAGGGTAGCCACGGGTTGTAACACATTTGAAATGTAACGTCCACTGTTCAAAGTTCCGTCAATGCGAACAAGAGCTGACCGAGACGTGTAATCAAGTGCTATGCCAGTATGGCGAAGACGAATACACGCTTCCAATGTGCGTTCACCGCCAGACACGGATGCGGCCATCATAATTCTGTGAACAGAACCTGGATTCATCCGAAAAAATTAGGTTTTGCCATTCGTGCACCCAGGTTCGTCGTTGAGTACACCATCGCAGGCGCTCCTGTCTTTGATGCAGCGTCAAGGGTAACAGCAGCCATTGTCTCCGAGCTGATAGTCCATGCTGCTCCAAACGTCGTCGAACTGTTCGTTCAGATGGTTGTTGTCTTGCAAACGTCCCCATCTGTTGACTCAGGGATCGAGACGTGGCTGCACGATCCGTTACAGCCATGCGGAGAAGATGCCTGTCATCTCGACTGCTAGTGATACGAGGCCGTTGGGATCCAGCACGGCGTTCCGTATTACCCTCCTGAACCCACCGATTCCATATTTTGATAACAGTCATTGGATCTCGACCAACGCGACCATCAATGTCGCGATACGATGAACTGCAATCGCGATAGGCTACAATCCGACCTTTATCAAAGTCGGAAAGGTGATGGTACGCATTTCTCCTCCTCACACGAAGCATCACAACAACGTTTCCCCAGGCAACGCCGGTCAACTGCTGTTTGTGTATGAGAAATCGGTTGGAAAGTTTCCTCATGCCAGCACGTTGTAGGTGTCGCCACCGGCGCCAACCTTGTGTGAATGCTCTGTAAAGCTAATCATTTGCATATCACAGCATCTTCTTCCTATCGGTTAAATTTCGCGTCCGCAGCACGTCATCTTCGTGGTGTAGAAATTTTTTTCACAAGTAGTGTAAAAGTATTTGTTTTCACCAACACAGTAAAGATGCGAGCCATATACAAAAAAACATTATTTCTGGGCTTAAATTCAATCGATCTGTACATAAGAGTAACTGCAATAGGTTGGATGACAAGCAGCAGCTACCAACCTCGTACATTAAATGAAAGGAACCCTACTATTTTATTATTCGTATCACATTATGTCTCCTGCTAACCATGGATCTTGCCGAAGTGGGGTGGCTTGCATGCTTTTGTTATACATTTAGCCGTACCGTAGGACCATCTGCATCGGAAAGGTATCTGTGGAGAGGCCACACACACGTATGGTACCTGATAAGGGGCTACATTAGGCAACATGATCTTACTACGCTGGTGCATGTTCGTATGTTAGTCAACTCCAAAATTCTTTCGACTTGACAGCAGAAACCAAAGCACACCAACTGTGGTTTGTAACAATATTCTTTGAATAAGTTAGATTATATACAAATAAAATGAGTGATTGCAAATTTTTTCCCAATTCGCAAAAGACATGAAAAAAAAAAACGCAAAGCCATATGTTACTTTTCAGCCAGTAATTCCTAATCCAATGATGGCTGATGCTAACGGGTGTGAATTTTACAAAGCCGTTCGTTTGATAAATGATGAGTGCAAAATACTGACACGAACTATAACAGAAGAGCGGAACAACTATTAGAAGCTGATCTCACGTAGCCGGCTAGTGTGGCCGAGCGGTTCTAGGCACTACAGTCTGGAACCGCGCGACTGCTGCGGTCGCAGGTTCGAATCCTGCCTCGGGCATGGATGTGTGTGATGTCCTTAGGTTAGTTAGGTTTCAGTAGTTCTGAGTTCTAGGGGACTGATGACCCCAGAAGTTAAGTCCCATAGTGCTCAGAGCCATTTGAATCATTTTTTTGATCTCACGGAAGATCGGTTTGGGTTCCACAGGAATGTAGAAACACTCAAGACAGTATTCGGATCCTATGAGTTATCTTAGAAAATAGACTGAAGAAAGGCAAACCCTTGTATGAAATTTTTGTCTCAGCTACCTGACGACTGATAAAAATAGAATATAAATTGTTATGTTCTAAGTTATAATTACAATAATAGCTGGAAAATTCTAACGAAGTCGCAGTTTCACAAATATAATTAAAAGAATAATCAAACAATGACCGTTCACCGTTTAGGTGAGTTTTTGTCATCAGACAGACACACTAATATCACACCATGCTAGTAGTTTCAAAGCAGCTCACGAAACAGAAAATGAAAAATATGTCAAAATTAACTAAATTGGCTCTGTGAAGCCATAAGAATGTTAGTAAATTTATCTGGCACCTCAGTCTATATTAATAGTTTATTATTTCGGTGCACATTATAACACGGCGTCTATAGGCGTCGAACATGCATTCGTCTAACCTATCGAACTGTCCAACACAAAATGGAAATACTGATCCCTTCTCACAGTTTAAAGTATGGTTTTCGTAATGTAGCAAGGAAAAAATGAAGGATGACAAAGATTCAAAACTTACGTACAGCATAAATATGGCCTTGCGATCGGTACCTCAGGGATTGTTACTGTCACAGTGCCAGCGATCCTTCTCAAGTGATATTAAGAAACCCTTATTCATAGCAAACGCAAACCTACATTTATTGCATTTGAAAATTTAGAGAAATCATTTGATGATGCCGGCTTGAAATCAATCTTTGAAATTGTTAAGTTATCAAGGATAAAATACGAACAAGTTGTTGACAACTTGTGCAACACGAGACCGCTGTTTTAAGTATTATTATGTATTATGTGTGTGAAACCTTATGGGACATAACTGCTAAGGTCATCAGTCCCTAAACTTACACACTACTTAACCTAAATTAACCTAAGAACAAACACACACCCATGCCCGATGGAGGACTCGAACCTCCGCCGGGACCAGCCGCACAGTCCATGACTGCAGTGCCTCAGACCGCTAAGTTAATCCCGCGCGGCTGCTGTTTTAAGAGCCGAGGGATATGAACGGAAAGAAATAGTTGAGAACGGAGTGAAACAATGCTCTAGACTCTCCCCGATGTTATTCAGTCTGTGCACTGAATAAGCACTAAAGGAAACCAAAGAGAAATTTGGAAAGGTTATTAATGTTCAGAGAGACTAAATAAAAACTTTAGATTTTACGATGACACTGTAATTCTTTAAGAGACGGCGAAGGACTTGGAAGAACAATCGAAAGGAAAGGATGGTGTATTTAAGAGAGATGAACATAAAAATAGTAAAACAATTATAATGGAATGTAGTCGATTTAAATCAGACAAAATACGGACAGGCAGTACTAAAAAAAGCATTTCTCAAGAAAGAGAAATTTGTTACCATCGAATACGAATTTAAATGTTAAGATGTCTTGTCAGAAGGTATTTGTGCGGAGTGTAACGTTTTACGGAAGCGTAATGGGGACGATGAACAGTTCAGACAAGAAGAGAAGCTTTAGAAATGTGCCGCTACAGATGAGTGCTGAAGATCAGATGGATGGACAGAATAACCAATGATGAGGTCCTACTGAATCGAATTGGGGGAAAAAAGGAACTTGTAGCATACCATGACCAACAGAATGGATCGGTTGATAGGACCCATCCTAAAGCATAAATGAACCGCCAGTTTGATAGCGGAAAGAAGTATGGGAGACGAGAGCTTGAGGACAATAAGTATACCCAAACGAATGTAGTGCGATGTAGTTACGCAGAGATGAAAAGGCTTGCACAGGTTAAGCTTGGAAGTTGCGTTAACCTCGTCTTCGGCCCACAACAAGACATCATATTGTGAAAGAGCGTCAGTCAAATCAAAACCAAACACCCACCACAACGGGACCATGGAATGGTTCCATTCAAAAGTAATCACCACACGCGTTAAGACATCCGTCCCACTGGGGGATGGGACGAACCATTCCTCATTTGTAGAACGCGGACGGCCGCTCACCGATCCACAAGCGCACTCATTCTTCCACTTCCTCGTCCGCCTGAAACCGACCTCCACGCATGTCCACATACGTAGGCATCGGTTTCAGGCGGAAGACGAACTGCAGCGAGGGTACGTCTGTGGATCCGTCAGCGTCCGACCGCGTTTTACGAAACAGGTTCAAATGGCTCTGAGCACTAGAACTTAGAACTACTTAAACCTAACTAACCTAAGGACATCACACACATCCATGCCCGAGGCATGACTCGAACCAGTGACCGTAGCGGTCGCGGGGTGCCAGACTGTAGCGCCTAGAACCGCTCGGCCACCCCGGCCGGCATACGAAACAGGAATCGACCGTCCCGTCTCCCAGTGGGACAAGTGTCTTAACGCTTGTGGTGCTTATGAATGGAAGCATTTCACGATCCTGTTGTGGCGGGATTTCGGTTTCCACTGTACTGTCCCTTAGATGTTAAATTGAATCACGAAGCATCTTGCCTGTGCCTCTCAGAGTCATTAGAAAGTTTACCGATTATTACGTCGCTGATAGGTACTTCTTACAGTTTTGGAGTGGTTTTTTATCCGTTGCAATTTCTGCAGGTATGTTTAATAGAAACATTATGATATCATGCTGCCGGTAAATTTAACAGTAGGTTTTTTAGATTATGCTGCTATCATGCACATGTTGCTGAATGGGTATCGTTCTGTATTCAAAATTACCATTCTAACGCATACTCCCACTTTGGGGTCAGGTTTTATACACTGCTGGCCATTACAATTGCTACACCACGAAGATGAAGTGCTACAGACGCGAAATTTAACCAACAGGAAGAAGATACTGCGATATGCAATTCATTAGCTTTTCAGAGCATTCACACAAGGTTGGCGCCGGTGGCGACACCTACAACGTGCTGACATGATTGAAACTTTCCTACCGATTTCTCATACACAAACAGCAGTTGACCGGCGTTGCCTGGTGAAACTTTGTTGTGATACCTCATGTAAGGAGGAGAAATGCATACCATCAAGTTTCTGACTTTGATAAAGGTCGGATTGTAGCCTATCGCGATTGCTGTTTACGTACCGCGACATCGCTGCTCGCGTTGGTGGAGATACAATGACTGTTAGCCGAATATGGAATCGGTGGGTTCAGGAGGGTAATACGGAACGCCGTGCTGGATCCCAACGGCATCGTATCACTAGCAGTCGAGATGACAGGCATCTTATCCGCGTGGCTGTAAGGGATCTTGCAGCCACGTCTCGATCCCTGAGTCTACAGATGGGGACGTTTGCAAGACAACAACCATCTGCACGAACAGTTCGACGACGTTTGCTGCAGCATGGGCTATCACCTCGGAGACCATGGCTGCGGTTACCCTTGGCGCTGCATCACAGATAGGAGCGCCTGCGATTGTGTACTCAACGACGAACCTGGGTGTACGAATGGCAAAACGTCATTTTTTCGGATGAATCCAGGTTCTGTTTACGGCATCATGATGGTCGCATCCGTGTTTGGCGACATCACGGTGAACGCACAATGGAAGCGTGTATTCGTCATCGCCATACTGGCGTATCACCTGGCGTGATGGTATGGGGTGCCATTGGTTACACGTCTCGGTCACCTCTTATTCGCATTGATGGCACTTTAACGGTGGACGTTACGTTTCAGATCTGTTACGATCCGTGGCTCTATCCTTCATTTGATCCTACATTTCAGCAGGATAATGCACGACCGCATGTTGCAGGTCCTGTACGGGTCTTTCTGGATACAGAGAATATTCGACTTCTGCCCTGGCCAGCACATTCTCCTGATCTCCCACCAACTGGAAACGTCTGGTCAATGGTGGCCGAGCAACTGGCTCGCCACAATACGCCAGTCACTACTCTTGATGAACTGTGGTATCGTTTTGAAGCTGCATGGGCAGCTGTACCTGCACACGCCATCCAAGCTCTGTTTGACTCAATGCCCAGGTGTATCAAGGCCGTTATTATGGCCAGAGGTGGTTTTTTATGGGTACTGATTTCTCGGGATCTATGCACCCAAACTGCGTGAAAATGTAATCACATGTCAGTTCTAGTATAATATATTTGTCCAATGAATACCCGTTTATCATCTGCATTTCTTCTTGGTGTTGCAATTTTAATGGCCAGAAGAGTAGTAGCTGAAAATTAAGCAAGCCCTACCCCCTTTCTTTTTGTGCAATCGATGGGGTGGAATTTCACGCTCGTCTCCAGTGCGGGGAAATTCAGTGATTCAGATTGACCACCGTCAATTAACAAAAGCTATTCCAGCGGTTGCCTCGTAACTGGAACGGAAGAGATAGTAATGAGCGGAATGAAAATGAAATGGGGAGGGCCCAGAAATGTAGCCAAGCGAAATACTGGTGGATGGGCGAAGAAAGTTCTTCGCTGTATTACAAGAGATAAGGAAAGGGCCAACTGGAATCTGGGGCGATGAGATTAGGAAACATACAAGAGAAACAGTATATAGCTACTTCTAATTACGTCCACCGCCAGCACAATGGCTACTCAGTAATTTATCATCTAGGCACAACAAAGCTCCTGGAATAATTCAGAAGTACGTCTGTTAATTTGCGTTGTCTGTGAAACCCAGTGATCACAAGACACTGCGTGAATTGTTGTCCTACCAATCAAACAGGAAAGAGTAGTAGTCTTAGGCTGTTTATTGCTTGCACATTAGGCTGTCGATTACCGCCTAGTAAAGTCTTCAGAAGATCAAAAAAAAAGCTGACAAACGCTTTTGAAAATATATCTGTATGGTGCGAAAATTGAGAGTTGACCCTAAGTAATGAGAAGTGTGAGGTCATCCACATGAGTGCTAAAAGGAATCCGTTAAACTTCGGTTACAATATAATTCAATCAAATCTAAAGGCCGTAAATTCAAGAAAATACCTAGGAATCACATTTACGAACAACTTATAAACGAAAGATCACTTAAAAAATGTTGTGGGGAAGGCTAACCAAAGACTGCGTCTTATTGGCAGGAAACTTGGAAGATGCAACCTATCTACTAAAGAGATTATCTACACTACGCTTGTCCGTCCTCTTTTCGAGCGCTTCTGCGTGTTGTGAGATCATTACCAGATAGGGATTACGGAGTACATCGAGAAAGCTCAAAGAAGGTCAACACGTTTGGTATTATTGAGATGTAGGGGAGCGAATGTCACGGACATGATACAGGATTTGGGATGGACATCATTGAAACAGAGGCATTTCTCGTTGGAGCGGGATCTTCTCTCGAAATTTCAGTAACCTACTTTCTCCTCCGAATGTGAAAATATTTTGTTGATGCCTACCTACAAGGGAAGGAACGATCATCATAATAAAATAAGGGACATCGGAGCTCGCATGAAAAGATATGGGTGTTCGCGTATATATATATATATATATATATATATATATATATATATATATATACTCCTGGAAATGGAAAAAAGAACACATTGACACCGGTGTGTCAGACCCACCATACTTGCTCCGGACACTGCGAGAGGGCTGTACAAGCAATGATCACACGCACGGCACAGCGGACACACCAGGACCCGCAGTGTTGGCCGTCGAATGGCGCTAGCTGCGCAGCATTTGTGCACCGCCGCCGTCAGTGTCAGCCAGTTTGCCGTGGCATACGGAGCTCCATCGCAGTCTTTAACACTGGTAGCATGCCGCGACAGCGTGGACGTGAACCGTATGTGCAGTTGACGGACTTTGAGCGAGGGCGTATAGTGGGCATGCGGGAGGCCGGGTGGACGTACCGCCGAATTGCTCAACACGTGGGGCGTGAGGTCTCCACAGTACATCGATGTTGTCGCCAGTGGTCGGCGGAAGGTGCACGTGCCCGTCGACCTGGGACCGGACCGCAGCGACGCACGGATGCACGCCAAGACCGTAGGATCCTACGCAGTGCCGTAGGGGACCGCACCGCCACCTCCCAGCAAATTAGGGACACTGTTGCTCCTGGGGTATCGGCGAGGACCATTCGCAACCGTCTCCATGAAGCTGGGCTACGGTCCCGCACACCGTTAGGCCGTCTTCCGCTCACGCCCCAACATCGTGCAGCCCGCCTCCAGTGGTGTCGCGACAGGCGTGAATGGAGGGACGAATGGAGACGTGTCGTCTTCAGCGATGAGATTCGCTTCTGCCTTGGTGCCAATGATGGTCGTATGCGTGTTTGGCGCCGTGCAGGTGAGCGCCACAATCAGGACTGCATGCGACCGAGGCACACAGGGCCAACACCCGGCATCATGGTGTGGGGAGCGATCTCCTACACTGGCCGTACACCACTGGTGATCGTCGAGGGGACACTGAATAGTGCACGGTACATCCAAACCGTCATCGAACTCATCGTTCTACCATTCCTAGACCGGCAAGGGAACTTGCTGTTCCAACAGGACAATGCACGTCCGCATGTATCCCGTGCCACCCAACGTGCTCTAGAAGGTGTAAGTCAACTACCCTGGCCAGCAAGATCTCCGGATCAGTCCCCCATTGAGCATGTTTGGGACTGGATGAAGCGTCGTCTCACGCGGTCTGCACGTCCAGCACGAACGCTGGTCCAACTGAGGCGCCAGGTGGAAATGGCATGGCAAGCCGTTCCACAGGACTACATCCAGCATCTCTACGATCGTCTCCATGGGAGAATAGCAGCCTGCATTGCTGCGAAAGGTGGATATACACTGTACTAGTGCCGACATTGTGCATGCTCTGTTGCCTGTGTCTATGTGCCTGTGGTTCTGTCAGTGTGATCATGTGATGTATCTGACCCCAGGAATGTGTCAATAAAGTTTCCCCTCCCTGGGACAATGAATTCACGGTGTTCTTATTTCAATTTCCAGGAGTGTATATAATTTTTTTTTTTTTTTTTCGAGAGTGGAATGTCTGAGAATTTACTGAATTTTCCGTCGGTGCTTGGCAGAACATGACAATAATTTTTTAGTTAATGTGATTATTGTAATATTTTTCTTAGGTATCCTATGTAAACAGTTTGTCACTTTTGTATTTTCAGGACAAATAATATCTGTGTATTACTCGCGCAAACAAAGTTGACACTAAGCGCTGGCTGATAAGAGCGATTGTATATCGGAAATTCCTTTACAGTCGCTACCATCAGCCACCGCGCCGAGTGTAAACTTTGCGCGAGTAATAATCCGCACATCATGTTTATATGTGTTTGCGACATTCATTTGTCACCTGAAGATGGCCTGAGAAGCCGCAAGTCGGTTCATGAGAAAATAAATACCATTTTGCATAATATTAGGAGGTGTTTTCCTCTTTTTTATCATCATGTTCTGCCACGTACCAACGGAAAATTCAGTAAATGTTATAAAGTGTGCTAACAAAGAGCAGTGAACCGTGATGTACAGGAGATTATTAAAACAGAAGCTATCGGCCACGCAATATATTTCGTTCAACAGAGAGTGTTTAGAAGGGAACATTACTCCAAAATAAGTCAACATAAAATCAAAGTGTACTTCATCAGCTGCAATGAAAGCTATCAAGATCGGGGAGAGAACGTGGATGAGAGAAGAAATGCGAAACTGGTACAGAACCCGTGATAACGTAAGTTCACGATTAAAAGTTTGTCACATGCTTATTACGACCGTCACACATCCCTGCGAGTTCGACAGTTTTGATCGCGATGTCCATGAAGACGTAAATGCAATCGTCTACCAAATATATTTACGCAAAAAAGAAAAACAGTTGCAGTTAACAAACTATAAACCTCTGACAACACATGTTCACAATCGACAGTTTGCTGATCGAATAACGAACTTATCAAATACAACAATTAGTGTGGATGAGCTCAAAGAGTTAAATAAAGTATTAAATATGCTCCACCACGCGCAGTTTCTGAAAAACAGCTGGATGTTCTAAAAGTAAATCTTGAGCTCGCGTTAGGTGACGATGTTTCAACGAAACATTTGGTAGCCCACGATTTGAAAACGCGCTACTGCTGTTTGTGACGGGCTCTAACGCAATGAAATCAGTACGTTATAAGAAGAAAATAAACTCCAAGAATGTCATCGCCACCAATGCTGATAAATAAAACAGTTTAGTTCATTTTAACAAAAATGATTACGTTACAAAAGTGAAACAGTTCCTTGATAGATCCGACTTACAACATCTACAAAAAGATCCAGCTGCAGCCTTCAATGAACAAATAAAAACCACTACTAAATCATGTTAAAGTATTACATCCTAAACCAACAGCCGTATGCTAATTAACACGAATCCCATGGCTCCTGGATAATACGGCTTAACCAGATTCTAAAAGGGTAGTGTTCCAATGCAAGTCTCATCCATTTCTGCTCCATGTTACCTACTAGCGAAAGAGATTGATTATATCATTAGAAAGAAAACAAGTTCTAAACCGAAGTTTGGTATCAAAATTTCTATGCCTCTTGTTGACAAAATTAAAGATATTCAAATCCCACCCAGTACTAAATTAGTATAGTTTGAAAATATAATTACTTCCAGTTAAAAAACGTGTATTATTGTAGTCTGATAGCCTAGCTACGGATTCGCCCCTCAGTCATATACCTAAAATTTTCATGGACAATTTCAAACAGAATTTCTTACAGAAAGAGCCACTGAACTGTGAAATTAAGTACTGTTTCATTTATGTTGATGATGTGTTGTATTTGTCGACCGGTACTACTAGACAGTTAAATAGATTACTACACCACCTAATCTGACTACATAATAAAATTCAGTTTACAATGGACCTGGGAGACTCTTCTATAAATTTCTTGGATCTTAATATAAATATTAGTAGAAGAAAACACGTATTTAGCATTTACCGAAAAAATCGAAGCTACTGGTACGGTAATCCCCACAAAGCTCCCAGCAGCAACACAGCCACAAACATGCAGCTTTTCATTCTAGTGGTGCGTCGCCTCATACCTGTTCCACTGTCCAAATCAGCCTTTCGAACAGAACTACAAACCATCAAACAAATTCTTCCAGCAATGGCTATACCTCTGCCCTGATTGATGGTATTCTACGAAAAAAGAAACGAATAAAATTACACCACTTATGTCCGCTGGCCAATAATTGTCACTCATTAGTTTCAATGCCTGGTGCAAAATTCCATATTTTGGAAACATTTCAGACAATCTTGGAAAACAGTTAGTATCGCAACTACAGGCCAGCATTTTATAACAACAATAACATATCAAAATTTTTGGTCAATAGTAAAGACAAAATGCAACCCTTGTCACAGAGTCGTATATATAAAATCTCTTGCAAGCATTGCAAATAAGCGTATATTGTAAGTCCGGCAGAGCTGTGACAGATTGCGTGAACATGACAGAAGCTGGCCATTAAAGAAAAAAGATCATCTTCTAGCTCTGAAACATCTATATGTAGCAGAATGTTAACTGTGGTGTCACCGCCAGACACCACACTTGCTAGGTGGTAGCTTTAAATCGGCCGCGGTCCATTAGTACATGTCGGACCCGCGTGTCGCCACTGTCAGTGATCGCAGACCGAGCGCCACCACACGGCAGGTCTCGAGAGACTTACTAGCACTCGCCCCAGTTGTACGGACGACGTAGCTAGCGATGCACACTGACGAAGCCTCGCTCATTTGCAGAGCCGATAGTTAGAAAGGCCTTCAGCTAAGTCAATGGCTACGACCTAGCAAGGCGCCATTAGCATTACATAGCAATTGATAGTTATCGTATGAAGCATGTCTCGTCAAGAGCGATGTACCACAAGGATGGATTAAAGTTAAGTATTCCAGGAGCTACGTACTTTTCTTTATAGCATTCATTACGTATCCTGTTTCAGACCTATCTACTAGCCTGCGTGAGTTAACGCGTGCCTTTCGGCTACTTCCAAGTGGCGTGGTTGTCTTACTACGCCACAACATTAACTTTTAAATTGTGTCCAAAAAAGCAGGAAGGTGACCCTACTGGAAATAATGGAAATCAACAAACACGTGGCACAGAGTGCTAGCCAAGTACTAGATATCACACTCAGTTTCCATTTTCTCCCTTGTTAAATTACGTTTTAGGTCAAAATATTAGATTCAAACTGTAAATTCATTTTATTCCTCGTCGTTTGTCACATGCATCTCCACATACAATTTTTTTTGTTTAGACACTTTTTTAGTTTATGTGATTATTGCAGTACTTTTCTTATGTAACCTATGTAAAACACTTCGTCGTTTTTGCATTTCCTGTACAAATAATATCTGGGAAAGTCGCACATCATGGCTGGCTCTGAGCACTATGGGACTTAACATCTATGGTCATCAGTCCCCTAGAACTTAGAACTACTTAAACCTAACTAACCTAAGGACAGCACACAACACCCAGCCATCACGAGGCAGAGAAAATCCCTGACCCCGCCGGGAATCGAACCCGGAACCCGGGCGTGGGAAGCGAGAACGCTACCGCACGACCACGAGATGCGGTGCACATCATGTTTATCTGTTTTTGTGACATTCAATTGTCACCTGAAGATGGCCTGAGAAGCCGAAATCCGGTACTCGAGGAAATAAAGTTTGCAGAATATTAGAAAGTTTTTTCCTCTTTAATATTAATAGAGAATTTCTATGAAGGTGATTCGACGAACCCTACGCCAGACACTTAAGTGTAATTTCCAGAGTATCCAGCGAGATGTAGATGTAGATGGCATCGTGGACATATGCCCTCTCATTATCGTATACATGTCTGCTGCAGCAACACAGGTGTGCAGAACTTAGGGACTGAAGTAACTTTCGCCTGATGTGTCAATGCAACGTAACATAACTCGATGAAACTTGAAATATACATAGAAAAAACTGCTACTCTATTGTGAAGAAAAGCAATGACATGAACAGAAATGACAATTGTATTCAAAGACAATAATTCCACTGACGTCCCCGCGATTCTTGATGGTCCCCAGGATATTACAAAAGGAGAGATAGCGTTAGCAATAGGATGTGAGGTCACCACTTGTACTGTGCCGGAATTGCTGCCTGCGAGTGTCCACGTATCTAGCCATGATAAAACATTCTGGCGACACCACAACACAGTACAAGAGGAAATCGAGAAAAAAATTAAATATAGTTGCAATAAACTGCTAAAAATGCGTGATGAGGCGCATCTAACGTCTCAGAAGACAACAGGTTCTCAAAAATACTGTATGAGCAATTCAGTAAACAATCAGCACACATGTACCTGATCGAATTGGTAAGTAAGCTTTCCAACACTACAATATTCTAATAATGCTATGAATCTTTTTGATTTAAGCTCAAAAATAGTTATAGAGATCATCAACACACCACAAACGTGAGTACCGTACAAATCACTAATTATGAAAATTATACGGGACAGTCGTACTCTACCATGTAATACTGACACGACTTAACGCGTTACTCAAAATGCTGTACTTGGCATTAAATTATTTAGTTGATTAATCGTACTTTTTAATTACAGTACTTACGCATTCCAAAATGTATAAAAGGTTATGCAATTAATAATTTGTACAAACCAGTTGTTGTCTCAGGCCAAAGATGTATTAGTTACCATGGAAACAAACAACAGTTATTTACATCCTCTGATTAACGATACCTCTGCCAACGATAAAGTTTAAAAACAGTCCCCTTTATTAAATCAGAATTCTTTCTTAAGTAAATCTTTGCATATAGTTTATAACTATCAATATTTTTAACTGTAGCTCGAATGTTACCTTTCACGACATTTCGTAAATAGTAAACTTTGCGTCGTTAAAGTATGATAAAATAATTCTCTGCTTTCTTTTTAAAGAATCGTCATTGATTTATTTATATTATATCACTGACTTGAGCGTGCTTGTTCCACTTTTTATTCGATAAATCGCTAAATTTTCAGCTGCACTTCATCACATTCAAGCTCAACTTAAAACCGTATTTTCAAAACTCAGCCACTTCAGACGTTGGTATCTCGCGTCCCCATTACAAAGCTAATTGAATGTGAAAGCGGTTACGTGACTACAAATAACCTCGTTTTAATGAAAATAAAAGCAACGAATGACTAAAAATTAGGATTAAAATTTAATTACTTATTAATTAACAAATTTTCATACCCAATTTTAGCCAAGTTCCTTTGTCACGCTTATTTTTCCATGAACCTTAAATATAAATATCATGAATAACAAAATCATCACACTAAACTCTACACGCACACGTTGCGTCACCCACACTCAGCAGCATTTCAGGATGAAATTGTGGACGAACCGCCAGAATACTGATTTTCAGAATATTCCTCAGCTACGTGGGAACCATACCAAATATGACTAACAAGGGAAACGGGACGCATTCGAAGAAGGAAGCACGAACGGTCATAGGCGTTTTTGTGGCTCATGGGGGAGTTTCATCGCAATATTAGAAAACCTTAATCGGCACTCGCTTCAAAAAGGAAGCTAGTTATTCCGTGAAACCCTACTTAGAAAGCTGCAAGAATCAGTATTAAGTGAAGGACCTAGAAATTTATTTCAGAACATTAGGTATCGTTTCCGCAGGGAGAGGTTAGACTAATTACAGCGAGCGCCAAGGCATTTAAACCGTTATTATTCCAGTGATCCATTCGCGGCTGAAACCGGGAGAAAGCCTTGCATGTTGAATAAACCTAATTATCCTGCACCAAGTACTGCACAGTGGTATGCGCATCATTTACGTAGATGTACATGCAGAAAGGAATCCTTCCCAACTAGACGGCTCGTCTTTCCCCTAGGGATCTCCCAAGCAAGTGGAGTGGTTTGTTGCTGGTCTGCTGCATAAAAGAAAGAGGAATAAGCAGATACAGATTTACGCCTCAGTTAATGACATTCACATGCCGCCTAGAGCGTTAAAAGGCCTTGTAAAAACTAGAATACAAGGTCGAGCGATTTTTGTATCTAGACACTGTCTGCGGACAATCGAGCGATTTTGTATATAGACAACTGAGAGACATTTCTTGTCTATAAATACTCTTTCGCAAAAAAAAAAAAAAAAAAAAGAATCGCAGAAATTTTGACTCCCAACTGAAATAGGAGAGATGAGACAATTGTCATAAAATGTTGCGCACCACTTGGTAGTGCGGACGTGTGGGTACACATGGCTTCCAGTTACTCTCTTTGCGCCGGGGAAAACAATTCGTCGGATTTTTATTACATGTACATCTATATCTACGTGATTACAATGCAACTCACAATTAATTGCCTGGCAGAGGGTTTATCGAACCACCTGCAAGATATTTCTCTACCGTTTCACTCTTTAACCTCGAGCGGGGAAAATGAGCACTAAAATCTCTGTACGAACTCTGATTTCTCTTATTTTATCAAGCTGCTCATTTCTCCGTAAGCAGTTGGGTACCAACAGTATTTTCGCAGTCGTGGGAAGAAGCTGGTGATTGAAATTTCACGAGAAAATACTGTCGCAACGAAAAACGCCTTTTTTAATGATTTCCACCCCAGTTCACATATCATGTCGGGAAAATACTGTCGCAATGAAAAACGCCTTTTATTTTAATGATTTCCACCCCAGTTCACATATCATGTAGGTGGCACTCTCTCCCCTATTTCGCGATAATACAGAATGTGCTACCTCTGTCAGTCTCATCTGATGCAGATCGCACACCGTACGGCAATATTCCAGGAATGGGCGGACAAGCGTGGTGTAAGTGTTTTGCCAGTAAATCTCAGACTTCGGTTTGCTTTCCCAACGACAGTATCTGTGTGCTCGTTCCAGTTTAAGATTTTGCTTTTATTATTGTTAACTTATCAAGATGTACTAATGGAGAAAGTGTTGCAGCTGATTGAAGATTTGCACATGGCATTGTGTTTGTGGGAAGTTAGCAATTATGAATATAAAAATCACAACAAGAGGAAGATGGTTATTCAAGAGCTGACCAAAACGTATTAAGTGTCAGTGAGTGATGTTTATTTTTAAACCCGCCAGGGTAGCCGAGAGCGCTAACGCGCTGCTTCCTGGACTCGAGTAGGCGCGCCAGCCCCGGATCTAATCCGCCCAGCGGATTAACGACAAGGGCCGATGTGCCGGCCAGCCTGGATATGGTTTTTAGGCGGTTCTCCACATCCCCCTAGGTGAATACCTGGCTGGTCCCCAAGTTCCGCCTCAGCCCAGGGGTCCACAGCTCTCAGACATCTGAACACATTCGCACTATTCCATGGATTACACTCGACGCAGACAGTTGGGGTACACTAATTTCGTCCCGGGGGGTACAGGGTGGCGGCAGGAAGGGCATCCGGACATCACTTAAACATTAACATGCCAAATCCAGTTAACGATGGCTGACCCTGCGTAACTGCGGGACAAGGCTCAAGCGATAGATAGATAGATAGCGATGTTTATTTTTAACTTCTAGTGGCGTAATGAATAATCCATTAAATTTCGGGCATGAAGCCGTGCAAATACTACGTCGTCAGTACTTCTTCAGTGCTACAGTTCACATTTCCACCGACGTCTCCTCTTTCGGTTTCTTTCAGTATCAGTGGCAGCTGTTGTATAAGAGCACAAGAGCACGTGAACGCCCTGACTATTAACACCTTGCAGATTTACTGATTATTTTTTATTGAGTGCTGTTAAACGTAATGTAGATGCAGTAATCTGAAACATACAGCACTAAATCTACCATACTATGGTACGTTACTACTCCTTTAGACTCCGTGGCACATCGCACCAGAGTCGCGAGCACACCTTCAGTTGTGCACGTTTTAAGGAACTTATGCGCAAGCGCAGGTTGCGTGACGTAATTGCCTTACGGGTCAAATTTTGGGATTTAATAAATAAAATGCACGGTTCATGGCATGCACAGTTAGCCCCTACAGCTCATCTTGAAGTTTACGTCAGTGCCATCAGATGGTAGCACACTGAAGCAGCCAGCCGCTGTGGCCGAGCGGCTCCAGACGCTTCGCTGCTGCTGCGGTCGCAGGTTCTGTGGTGTCACCGCCAGACACCACACTTGCTAGGTGGTAGCCTTTAAATAGGCCGCGGTCCGTTAGTATACGTCTGATCCGCGTGTCGCCACTATCAGTGATTGCAGACCGAGCGCCGCCACACGGCAGGTCTAGAGAGACGTCCTGGCACTCGCCCAGTTGTACAACCGACTTTGCTAGCGATGGTTCACTGACAAGATACGCTCTCATTTGCCGAGACGATAGTTTAACATAGCCTTCAGCTACGTCATTTGCTACGACCTAGCAAGGCGCCATTATCAATTGCTATTGATCTTGTGATTCATGTACCGTCAGACCGACGTTCACCATTAATGGATTAAAGTGAAGTATTCCACCAGCTACGTTCGTTTTTTTAAATTCTAATTTCCTTGTCCTGTTCCAGACCTCACGCCAGCCTGCGTGAGCTAAGACGCGTGCCTTTCGACTTCCTCAATTAATAGGGTGTTGGCTCTCCTGCCAACCCACAACAAGTTCGGATCCTGCCTCGAGCATTGATGTGTGCGGTGTCCTTAGGTTAGTTAGGTTTAATTAGTTCTAAGCCAAGGGACTGATGACCTCAGATGTTACGCCCCATAGTGCTTAGACCCATTTGAACCATTTTGAACAATGCACCAGACTTTTTTCCCCGTTCGCTTGGCATAAATCCCGCTAGGCGGTAGCACACTCCTAGGATATGCCAGTTCACTCACTATGCAGTAAAATTAGATCGGACGTCAGTATATGTCATAGTTATACAGATAAACTATTTTGTGGTCTTCTGAATGAAATATAGTGTATTATGTTGTGGATTTTACCATACAGTAATCCATTTGAGCTGCTGAGAATCATACGGCACATGATCGTCGATTGTGAGACTGTATTATTTATTCATGCTTCTAAGATCTGTTGATCTTACGCTGGGTTAGGGTTATCTGTGCTGTAAGCCGACATTGGATATACGACCATTCATGAAAAGCTGTCTCACTGATTTCTCTTATATTGACTTAGATATGGGATCAAGGGCGGCGTGCTTTTGTCCCTTATGGTTCTCAACGCCTCATTTATCTTCTATTCAAGTGACCATGTTGGTAGACAGTACTACTTGAATTTAATTAATTCCGAAAATGGCGGTTTGTGTTTGGAGTTGGTTGTTTGCCTTGCAGAAGTCGTGCAGCGTCAGCATGAACTCTGTTGAATCTGTTTTAAGTGCCAACATAAAGGAAAATTGCCAGGGAAAGTTAACCGCAGAGGAACTGGGACCTCTCAGACCAGATCTGTTGACGGAAAAAGTGACGAAATCAAATAAACATGAGAACAAGCGAACATTTACCAAAAAATGTATGTTGTATGGGTGCAACTTAAGAGTTGGAAGTTAATTCTTTAATTATTACCTTCTTGTACATTTACCTAAAAAAATGAGCACGAAATTCCCTTTTACAGAAAATGAGAAATGGAGAGTAGCGAAAGGTTAAACATTATTTCTTTCTTGCCTTAAATTTTATTTAATTATGTGCAAAAACAACAAAATTCCTCAAAACACTTTTTTTCCTTTTTTCAGACAAGCTGTGCGTATCATTTATTTATTTATTTACGTTGTTTGGATCCACAGAGGATCACATAAAGCAAATTATGATCTGTGACTTATGTTTTTTGCCGGCCGCGGTGGTCTAGCGGTTCTAGGCGCTCAGTCCGGAGCCGCGCGACCGCTACGGTCGCAGGTTCGAATCCTGCCTCGGGCATGGATGTGTGTGATGTCCTTAGGTTAGTTAGGTTTAAGTAGTTCTAAGTTCTAGGGGACTAATGACCACAGATGTTAAGTCCCATAGTGCTCAGAGCCATTTTTGAACTTATGTTTTTTGTTCTTCCAGAATTGTTTCACCATCTCGCTACGCTTAGCTCGACGTTCATCTGACCACTTTCATCTAGTTACCCTGGGTTTGTCTTCTGATGAAATTTCTCAGCAGTAGACCTGATGTCTGAAGACGCTTCGATCTTCAATGTTTGTCAGTGAGATTTTGACATTTTTTAGATCTATTTGGACCTGTTTTATCCAGACTGTTGTCGCTTTCAGTTGTAATAAGTTCAAAATTTTCTTTTTTATTCGGTTGTCATCTAGTCTCTTAATGTTCCCGTAGGATTTTAGTCGTCGTTGGGGAAATCGGTTTCGATGTTGGAATATTTTTCTATGACTGTGTGTGATTGTAGACGGCATCCCTCGTCTGTGGATTTTGCACCAAGGATTTTTCGGATAAATTGTCTTTCAGCCTATTTGACATTTTCGAGGTCTTCTTTGTAATTTGTAGCGTCTCGCTGGCATAGAGTGTTTCAGGTTTGATAATAATAGTCGTGTAGTGTCAAACTTTTCTGTTGATGTTTATGCATTTTTATTGTGGGTGCTCGCAACTTTCCCATATGCTTTCCGCATATTCAGTTACCGTGCCTTTTGTGCTATTTTTCCTGTACCTGTCATCATCATCATCAGTTATCTGCTATATTAGCAGGTCCTTTGCCTCTCCATTTTCTGCGATCCATTGCTTCCTTCTTAAGGCTGTTGTATGTTCTACCGTCCATCATGTCATCCAGTATCTGGAATCTCTTCCTTCCTCGCTTCCTTTTCCCTTCTACATAACCTTCTAAAACTGTTTTTATCAGTCCGTCATTCTTTCTTAATATATGCCCAATCCAATTTCTTTTTCTTCTCTTTATTACATCTAGTAACTGTCTTTTCTCTCCCACTCTTCTCAGTACCTCTTCATTTTTTACTCTGTCCATCCAACTTATTTTTTCCATCTTCCGCCATGTCCAGATCTCAAAAGCCTCCAGCCTTTCTCTGTCTTTTTTCCACATAATCCATATTTCAGCGCCATATAGAAGAACACTCCATACAAGACATTTTATGAGTCTCTTTCTGAGTTCTCTGTCCAGACCGCTGCAGAAGATTCTCCTTTTCTTATAAAACGCCTCTTTCGCCATTGCTATCCTTGTTTTAATTTGTGCGGTGCACTTCCAGTCGGTGTCTATCCTGCTTCCAAGATACTTAAAATTTTGCACCCGTTCTAGTGTTTCTCCATTCAGCACAATTTTTATTTCCTTATTTCCTCCTATTGCCAATACTTTTGTTTTATTTGTGTTAATTTTCATTCCATATTTTTTCCGTTAGTTGCAATGGTGTGCACCAAATCCTGTAATTCTTTTTCCCCTGTGGCTAGAAGGACCATGTCATCAGCAAATATCAAGCACCCTACTCTTCTTCCGCCAGTTTCTACTCCTTTGCCATCTAATGAGCATTGGTCAATCATATTTTCCAAGCACAGGTTGAAAAGAGTAGGTGATAAACAGCAACCTTGTCTTACTCCTTTCCCTAGTCTGATCCAGTTTGTACTTTCTCCTCTCACTATACCTGTACGCACTATAATTTCTGCTAAAAACTTGAAGTGGTTAACCTTGTATACTGCGCCGTTTTTTGTGAATAAGTTTTGTGTTTTGACGTGTTTTGTAGTGATGAATTCGATATAGAAAAAGAAATTTGCAGTCCAACTTTCTCGGCACGTTCTTCGAGGACTTCAGTCTAATGGACTGCTGTTTGTTCATCACCAGAAAGGATCGCGAAGCCGTCAGCGAAGGCTAGGCATGTGACTTCGATGTTATACTTCCCTTTTCCTAGCCTGGTGGGTCTCCAGATGTTTCGATTTTTCAGTTCTTGTTCGCATTCTTTGGTGATTTTGTCTAAAACGATGTTGAAAAGTAGTGGGGGGAGGCTATCGCCCTGCCGCACACCACGGGAAAAGGTTATGAGATTTCTCCGTTGAACTTGATTTTGGAAGTTGTGTCCGTTCCGGTTTGTTGGATCAGCCGTTGTGTTTTTGGATCCAGATTGTTTTCTCTGAGTATATTAAAAGGGACGGCCGATGGAATCGATAGCTTTCTTGAAGTCGACAAATGTGCAGCTGGTTGGGAGATTCCGTATAGCTCGAATTTTCAGTATAGATTTCATGTTGAAAATTCGTTCGGTGCCTGATCTGTGTGGTCTGAAACCGGCTTGATATTCACCTTTTAGGGGTTCGAGTTGTTCTTGTGCACGTTGTAAGACGCAAGCGGAGAGGACTTTGGGAAAGAATGGAAGGAGAGAGATTCCTCTGTAGTTATTCACATCAGATTTGTCTCCTTCTTTGTGAAGTGGGTGGGTGAGTGCGCCTTTCCAGTCGTCTGGGAGTTCTTCACTTCGCCATATGTCCTGAAAGACCTGTGTGATTTCCTGTAATGTTCGTGTTCCGAGATTTTTCAGTAATTCGGTGATTCCATTTCTCCTGATGTCTTTCCGTTCTTCAGTTTTGTGATATGGTGTCGCATTTCTTCTTGTGGCGGTGGATCGGCATCGGATTTCGTGTGAGTTGGTTTCCTTGAGGGTTCTGTTTGCCTTTTGCGAATATCGAGAAAGCGTTGTAGGGTTTCCGGCGATTTGTTCCTGTTGTATTTTTGAAAGGCTTATTATTATAATAATAATTATTATTGTTATTTTTTTATGTTATTATTATTATTATTGATAGTGGTTGCAGCTGTATAAATATGTTGATAAGCGTAATTGTTCACGACAGGTGCTATTAAATTCACATTCTAATACTTACCTCATTCTGAAAATTTTTGAACATCCAGAATGTATACTCACGAGCCGCCGCTGTTCACTATCAAACAAATGTCTCTGAGCACTATGGGACTTAACTGCTGAGGTCATCAGTCCCCTAGAACTTACAACTACTTAAACGTAACTAATCTAAGGACATCACACACATTCATGCCCAAGGCAGGATTCGAACCTGCGACCGTAGCGGTCGCGCGGTTCCAGACTGTAGCGCCTAGAACCGCTCGGCCACTTCGGGCGGCTGCTGTTCACTATCCATTATTGCCAAATGGCTCTGAGCACTATGGGACTAAACTTCTGAGGTCATCAGTACCCTAGAGTTAGACCTACTTAAACCTAACTAACCTAAGGACATCACATACATCCATGCCCGAGGCAGGATTCTAACCTGCGACCGTAACAGTCGCGCGGTTCCGGACTGTAGCGCCTAGAACCGCTTGTCCACCCCGGCCGGCCATTATTGCCACGGCACAAGCTGAGACCCGAAGAGATCGGCCGCGCCTAGTAAATATCGAGTAACATGGCATTCAAGTGTGTACACGAGATAAAATATCTACACTGTCTATATACATTGTCTACAGGTCTACAGTCAGTCTCTCTACAATGTGTGTGGACAATCGCTCGACTTTGTTTACAAGTGTGTACTTACGTACCTTTGGGCCAGCGAACAGATGAGAAATGAGTAACCTGTTTCCAGGACGGAAAAACTCCAAGGAGAGATGAGGTTTAGAAGTGTTGCTAATGTAACCACAATGCTTTTTCCTAAAAGGTTCTATCTTCCTCTGAACACGAGACGTGTAAATTAGTTCTGTTCCCGTGGGGAGAAAAAGAGTGGAAGTGAGTGAGTACGAGCTATATACGTCAGAAGCATATAAAGGTGGGCGCTATCCGCAATTGGGAATCCGAAAAAAAAAGAACGAGCAGGGAATGAAACAGATTTATCGATCTGCACGGGCGATACGTGCCCTTCTTCCTCTCCCAGGGGACGGAACGCGAGCTCCCGGATGGCAAGAATTATTCCGTGGGCGGCTCTGGTGCGGCCTGCGGCCGGACAAGTGAGTTTTAATTGCAAGGTGTCCACCAGGCGCGCTGTCAGCTGGAGAGACGTGACCGAAATACGGGCCCGTCAGCAGCGCCACCCCCCCCCCCCTCCCGCCATCCTACACGCCCCCTTCCGCTCTGCTGTCCTGCCCCATTCTACCGCCAGCTGTTCGACTCGCACAGTGCCGGCCGCCGGAGAGGCCGTTTCGCGCCACCGTTGCGCCCCCTTCCGTTGCGCTGCGCTGCGCTGCGCTGCGTGCTGGCGCGCACAGTGGGCGAGGATCCCCAATAAATGCTGGCGGTGCGATGTGCGAGAGCGCGCGCGCCCGGCGCCGTATTTAACCGCGCCGGGCGGCAGCGGCGGCGCATGTCTCGAATTCGTTACTGACAGCTATTGCCGCCGCAGCGGACACGGACCGTCCTCCGCGGTTGAAAATAGACGACACCCGTGCGCGTAAAACCGACGGCGCGACTGCGCAGTCGAGGACAGAGGCTGCCTTGCGGAAAAGTGGTGCACGAACCGAAACCCAGCCGAATAATGCACTCACCTTCAAGTTCCCGTGGGTAAAATACAGGCGGCAAAAGGTTGTCTGCAACTAGTTCGGAAACCGACCGGCACTTTTATTTCAGCAGATTCATAAGTCGTAATTGATGTAATATTTGGCGAATAAAACAACATTATGCCCTTTTTATACGATGGGCGTTCAGTAAGTAATGCAACATATTTTTTTAGTCAGTTTCGGTTGAAAACAGCAGAATTTGTTGTGGGACATTGTGGAATATTCCCGCTTCATCCCCTATGGTTTCATTAAGTTCCGGTAGGTGGAGGCGCTATAGGAAGCCTTCAAATTGGCGTCACTGACATAGGTGCGTTTCAAGGAGAGAGCTGTCACTGAGTTTCTTTTGGAGAAAATTCGGAGCATCGCAGCCAAAACGTCTGTCATCATCATAATAAGGTACAAACCTGTCCGACCTCCCACGTGCCGGCCGGTTACCCACATATGTGACTCCTGCAATGTTGGAACGTGCGGACACTCTCACTCTCATTCGATGTGATCGACTGATGGCAATCAAACACCTCGCTGCATAGCTAGATGTCTCTGTTGTTAGTGCTGACACACCCGTCCGTCAGTTGGGATCTCAAGTGTGTGTGCTCCCTGCGATCATCGCCGTATAACACAAGAGCTTAAAGAGCAACGAAAAACTACCTGCGCGGATTTGCTTGCGCCTTTACGATGCTGATTGTGTAAATTTCATTGATGCAATTAGACGTTGGCTCAGGCGTCGACCGATAGCCGTATGGTGTGGCCATGCGGTTCTAGACGCTAGAGTCTGGAACCGCGCGGCCGCTACGGGCACAGGTTCGAATCCTGCCTCGGCCATGGATGTGTGTGATGTCCTTAGGTTAGTTAGGTTTAAGTAGTTCTAAGTACTAGGGGACTGATGACCTCAGAAGTTAAGTGCCATAGTGCTCAGAGCCATTTGAACCATCTTATCAGCTCTGCAGTAGTCTAGTGTAAAGAGTCACACTGATCACATTATCCAGATTTTTGGCACGACGTATTCCACATCACTGGGTCTTACTTAGCGTTCAAACTGCACATTTTCTCCGTGATTACGAATGAAGGTGACAGGTAATTTGCCCTCGTGTTGTTACTTCTCCCCACCTTGCGTACAGCATGTAAGTAGGCTGCTTATGTTTTTATGTTGGTAACGTCACCTAGCGCTCTGTATGAAAATCACTGACTGTGCTGTGTGCAGTCTGTGGCTGGTTGGCATTGTTGGAATATACGCCATTGTAGTGTCGGCAGTTGGATGTGAACAGCGCGTAGCGTTGCACAGTTGAAGGTGAGCCGCCAACAGTGGTAGATGTGGGGAGAGTGATGGCAGAATTTTGAGAGCGGACGATCTGTACGTGTGTCCATCAGAAAGAGTAAATTTGTAATATTGGATATCATGAACTGATATATATGATGACTTTGGAACATTATTAAGATAAATACATTGTTTGTTCTCTATCAAAATCTTTCATTTGCTGACTATGCCTATCAGCAGTTAATGCCTTCAGTAGTTAGAATCTTTTATTTAGTTCGCAGTATTGGCGCTCGCTGTATTGCAGTAGTTCGAGTAACGAAGAGTTTTGCGAGTTAAGTGATTTATGAAACTTATAGGTTATTGTTAGTCAGGGCCATTCTTTTGTAGGGATTGTTGAAAGTCAGATTGCGTTGCGCTAAAATTATTGTGTTGTTGATCAGAATAAGTAAAGAGAGAAATGTCTGAGTACGTTCATTTCTGCTCGGCTGTTTAAAAATCAAATAATGTAAGAGGTTTATCAGCACAGTCATTCATAAATTTTTCTAAGGGGACGTTTCATAAGCAAATGCATGCCCTTCTACGGGATGTTTATAAATTTGTGTCGATAAATGTAGGGGCCTGTCGCTAACACCAAACACAACAAAAAGTCAGTATGAACGTGGCTTCAAAATCCTTCATTAGCGAGTAACGAAAGGAGTTCCCTGGAGTGACACCTGAGTATCCAATGCACTTGGGACATGCCGCTTTATTTACATTCTTCTTTACAGTTGTTCTTCGTAATTGGTTTCAGCTTGTCTGATTTTCTTTTGTTGACCATAACTGTGCTGGCAGGAAACATTCATGTTCAACTCTGTGGTCCTCATTTCTTCCATTAGGGGACAGCAGGCACTTTGGACGAAGTTTGACACTTGATTTGAACCTTGACCTCCTACCAAACTCACCCTAGAATTTCTCCTCCCCCGCGCCACTCCTCCATGCCGCACTGACTACGGTGAGGCTTAATAACATTCTCGTCCAGTGGCTATGACAATAGCATAACTGACACAATGCAGGCTGCAGCAGATGTCGCGCAGTGACGTACAGCCCAGCTGATGTGCTTCGTGGATATACCGTAGCACGCAGGTATGGCAGCCGACTCTTGTGTAGGTTACACACATGTGTACCTGCTAACCTCTCCAGACTCAACAGACAGAGCGAGACATTTTACTTTTACTGATTGGCTTATAGTATCTGTTCTAAAACTCCACCCGTATGTTCGGTCCTCCTTTGAAACTGAATACAATCTCTCACTACCCGTTACCAAGCTCAAAGGCATGTTAACCCTTAACTACACTAGTGAAATGCTCACACGTAATACTCTAATGGGGTCTCGGAGTACCCCAATAATCGAAACTGTAATTTAATGAAATTTTATTATGAATTGAGCTTTTATCACACAATATTATAAACATTTTTACGCATTTTAGATATGATTACAAACAGTTTTGGCGTACTGAAAATCTGTGTTCGGGACAAACATGTTTTGAGAGTTTTTTACACAATATTTTGGTTTTCTTGACCGCATTTTTTGCACACATGTAGCATCTTGCTTTTCTCGTGGGTTTTGGCTCTGAAGATGTTGAGGCAAGAGGAGTACCACGAAGTTTAACAAAAACGTCTCTCAGCTCACGAGAAAGTGCTAGGACATCTCGACGTTGTATATGGGGTTTTATGAAATCCATTCCAAGCCTTGCGAGGTGCCGGGGCTAGCAGTGTATTTATCACTAAATTTTACTAGAATCCACATATGTAAATCATGCTCTAAGCCCCCCCTATTCTAACTCCGACTTTTGCTGTTGCACAAGGATAAAAAAAATACGCGAACTGACTCTAATCAACCCTGCCAGTGGAGTAGAACAGAGTTTGGCACCTGCAATAATTTAATTTGATAAATAAGTTAAATAAACAAAGGTTTCATTAACATAGGGAGAAATGATGGGGTTGCTCTATCGATTAACAGAATGAAAGTTCTGTCCAAAATAACAATATGATTTATTAAGATTAAACACAGAATAGTAAAAGAAATACGGGAAATATTTATAAAACATCAAATTGGCTAAATTGGAGATTCATACAAACACTATAAAGGTGAAGTTGTCCCTAACTTAGATCGTGAGGTTTAAGACGAAGTGGTATGTGGAGCCAATTCCTTGCCACTCAAATCTCAAGAGAGACACACAGCTAACCCAACAGTAATTGCTGCTACTCAAGACAGAACAGAGTTAGAAAAAGACGAACAGGCGCGCTCTGCTGAGCTCTGATTATCACCTAGGAAAATCCCTATCTGCCGGTGCTGCGGACATACATTACCAAAACTGCCTTATCAACTGCTAGAACACGATCTGGCGTACCGCAGGCGAGGGCTGGTTGCTTCGACGTCCTCGACCGAAAGGCGACTGCCGACTACCCAGAGCACCCGTACAGGCCGAACACACAACATTCCCGCCCCCACGACAGTGGCCGTGGTTACGTTCCAATCAGCAACTCGAAAACCGGCGGAAATTCCACTCCATTGCCGGAGCACTACCATTCCACCAATGGAGATTCTTGGCGCCCATTTCTGTGCTGATTTTGCTACGTCACAGAGCTATGCCCTGAGCAAACCAATCACCGTTACTATTTTGCAGAAAGTGCGGGAATTTTCCCGCCACAACTGCGTGGGTACACAAGTCATTCCCACGCCTCGCTGGTAGCCCGCCAGAAAGTGTTTTCGCAAAGTTTCTCCAAAGTAACGGAACCTCTAGCCCAGCCGCTACTTCACACCCCAGCGGGCGTGTCTCTTGACAATGTCGGCGTCTGCAAAGCATTCACTCGACTGCCTCACACACGTCGGCTTAACCCTCTCCAGTTCTACAGAGCCCGCCTGTCACCGGACCACCCGGGTGACGAGAGACGCTGCGTGGGAAGTCCGCATGTGAAGGAATAGCAGCCCTCCACCGCATGCAAATAGAGAGGAGAGTCGTAAGATAGAAATATGAGAGGGGGCTCATGCCACCTCTCATAGCCCCCATGCCATTTTAGATTGTAATTGGTGAGCGGTTGGCTCACTTAGGAGCAAGGTAGTGAGTCAATCGCCCAAGAACAATCTCGCAACTGGCTCCACATGCCGCACTCTATAAGGCTCCACATGCCGCACTCTATAAAGAAAATCACTGCAACTGAAAAATGCAGCTCATAGAGGGAGGATTATTTATGATGTAGCCAACTTCACCTTCTTAATATGGAACACTAACACACACATCACACATCCATACCCAGGGAGCCCCTTCCAAACACCGATTCACGCAGACATTCACGCTCTAAATATGGCCCGGGCATCTGAGCCAAATATGGAGCATTTTATTCTTTACAATCAGAGTTGGAGTGCTCCGCAATTAAATGCCCAAGATGTTACAACAATTTTAGTCATTAAACTAACCTGAACTCACTTACACATGATACTATTTAAGTTAACAATCTCTTTGTCAGCTTTCAGAATCTAATTACAACCTCCGATTCATTCTGTCTCCCTGCAGCAAAAATAACCTTTACAAAATGTTCCCTGAACTGATGGTCCATTCACAATGACAGTGGTGGTATCTGCTTCAGTTTATGGGGACTTCAGGCACACTGTTCGCATACACACAACAATAAATACAAAATACAAAAAAAACATGGTGTGGAGAACAATACAGTAATTTGTAATAAGAATTACAGTGTAAAACACAAACACATACAAGGTATAACATACATTACAAAACCAACACTAGAGAACGAAATTTAAGAAATAAAAGAAAAAAAAGGGTTCATGGGGCATCAAGTTGTGCGTGCACATTGCAAAATGTTCACGACTGTGCTGAGAATGAGGCACTAAATCACATTGTTAGAAATATCCGTAGCACTTCACTAATTACACAGTACTGACATCACATAAGGCTAAACGTCGGGTGTTGTTGCTACGTTGTGGCAACAGCAATAGGGAGTTCTGGAGTGTCTGCAGTACGCTGTTGAGATTGTAGTCAGACCCACGCATATGATCACGGCAGTACGGTAGGAGGACACAGTGATAGGCTCTCCTCGCGTCGATTATTTGTCTCTGAGATCTACTTGTTGGGATACATCACTAGTCTAGGTCTCTTCTCTCGCTGGACAGAACTTTACGTTTCCCAATATTGCAGTTCGACGAGGGATGATGGCACGTGGAGTGACTCCACAAGTGTGTGAGGTCATCCATACAGGATCGAACTAGGAGCGACTATTGTTAAAACTGCTCTCTAATAGAGAGGAGAAGTAAGAAATGAGACCATACATTTGTTAGTGTGTGTGGCACGATGCTGCTTTGTGTATGCATATCGGCCAATGCTAGTGAGTTGTAAAAACCCAAACAGGTGAGTATATAGCGTCCCTTTCTGTCCTGAGGCACATGAGGCGCAGGTTCTGACACGATATGTGATCTTCTTCGTGTACTCACGACAACGTGGTCTGCCGCAGGGAATCCCTCCAAACGGCTGCCGCGTCTGGAGAGCTAGCAGGACGTCGCGTGTGGGTCACGTGTCAGTGTCAACGGCCAGCCTCACTTTCGCTTGTGGCCCGGCGAGGGTCCCGCGTAATCCCTCAGGTACACGGCCCCGTGACTGACAGCCTGTAGGACCGGATGCTCTCGCACCCTTCACGTCAGGTAGCGCGCTGACGCTCTTTTCTTGCAGGTAGCCGCAGACCTCTTGTTCCCGCTCCGGCCGGCCTCCGCATTGCCACGATCCCCGTCATCTGCACAATTCTTACAAAAATCTTATGCCTAACTTTTTCCCATGACCTTCTATGTTATAATAAATTTACATAATGACACATTGATGGTCTGTCATTTCAGACACTCTTATTTTACTTTTATAGTTATTAATCTATGGCAATCATTATAACATCTAATCTAGACATGGAAATAATTTATTTTGATATATGTGTAGAGACCGATCTCAGTATGTACATGGTGTGTGATAACTGATGCTTTGTAATGGATGAACAACTAAATGTGCGGGCCCGCACTAATATTACTATTAATTATATAGATAGACAGTAGACATGCTCAAGAATTAACTACCATATGCCAACGATCTACATTCTATGTCTTCTGAATAAATTATGTTATTGCAACTATTCTACGTTCGCTCGCCGGTCGTCCCTCCATCTCGGGTCTGTGATTTGATGACCTGAAAAATAACATCCAAACAGGCGCGCGCCAAACACTGGTGGTAGAAAACCGCCACAATATTAATCTAGTTATTGTAAAATCCTACAGTTTAAATTTATCCTAGTATATCGTACCTTCTTTTTTTTTTTTTTTTTTTTACAATACTCTTACATAATTCTTGTTACGTTGAGATGTCTCGCTGCTCGCCGCTATTGACGACAGTGATGTGCGCGCCGTACGACATGGCCTCCGAGTTCTCATTACGCCTCACTGAAACTCCAGAGACTGGGTTAGCCATGGCTATACACGACAATAAATTTATAGTTGCAACTTCCTTCTCTATCTGATGCGGTTTTCGGGATCAAAGCACACCTTTCCAGAAGCAATGTAATATGACCGAGCCAGGGGTGGTTCCTGTTGAGGATTCAGTCGCCCAACACACGCCAGCTACACAGTATGTCACGAATATCCAAGTATAAGTCCCTGGTTATTCATCTGTGACAGTCACGAGCAGCACGCTAAATCCCCAACCAGCACATTGGCATGGTAGGCTTTATGCTCGCATTTCTCTCGTCTAGGGCACCATTGGAGTCAAACGCTCACAGGATCACCCCGACTTGCAAGACAACGATGCTGGCGCAGCTCTGCAAAAAAAACTATACTGCCCATATTCATCCTCGAAATCACGCAATATACCACAATCTTGCAGTGCACTAACGCGTGCCTGCAAGCATTGGTATGAACGACTCACGAACTGGTTGTGGCCGCTATGGAGCGTATCACGACTTCTCAGAACGCTTCTAAGAGCACGTTCTTGTATGCGCCCGTTTGTGCGACATCTCGTCACTCATCATTATCCCTCAACATGGACACCAGATAGGAAGGGACAAAAACATTGCTCATGAAAAGGTAGTGTCTCCTACTCCATCGACATTGGAGATCGCGAACATAAACAAAAAGAGGATAGCAGCAGTAAATTCTTATGCAAGACAACGCAGCGTGTTAATACTTTAGCAATCTTAATCTATTAATGTAACGATTATTGTTCCCCGAAGAAAGGTTCATACATTTGCCTATTCTAATATGTACACCACTTAAACTACTATTATTCCACGAACTTCTTTGTGTGAGAGAAGTGGTGGAGTCCTATGGACTAGCGTCAATCCCTTCTTAGACTCCCCCTCCTCTGACGTGCATTAGGATTTGGAGGTCTAATTTCTATCTCCCGGTTCTCCTGTTGTCCTTGATTTCGCTCTCTCCAATTACGGTCGCTTTGCCGTTCGTCATTCCTCCTGTCCCAGATTGCTTGTCTAGATTGACCCTGTTCCCTGACGTTTTGGTTTCCGTGTCTCTGGTTTCCATAACCTTGAATAGCGTAACCTTGATTTCCGTAACCCTGGTTTCCTAACTGACCAGTCCGATTATGCGATCTGTTGTCGTCTTCCCTTGCTGGCCCGTGGTATTTGTTATTTTGCGCCTTTTTCCTGTCCTTTGCGTCTTGTTTATCGAAGACTACTTCGAGTTCGCGCAGTAGACTCTTGAATGCATCTATGTCAGATCCACACTTCCCGACAAGTGTCTGTTGATACCTAACTGGCAATTTGGAAAAGCAAAATTTAATGATTTCTCCGTTGCTATATGGACTATCTAAAAACTGATTCTTCTTGAGTAAATCATCAAAAAATTTGGTTGCGCTTCTATGCCCGGACACTTCCAGTTCAGGACAAAATATTATTTCCTCTTTAATCCTGTCTTGCGTTTCCTTTGACCAGTAGGTCCGCAGGAATGCACCAACAAATTCCTGATAAGTCCGACACGTCACTGCCACACCCCGCATCTTTTCCGCGGCTTGGCCTTCGATGTGTCCACACATGAATTCTAATTTTGCCTGGGTTGGCCATGATGACGGTAATGAATTTGTAAATTGCATCACCCAGCTCTTCGGATGCATCGACCCTCCATTATCTTTGAATTTCTGGAATTTTAGTATCGACAGGAAGTGATTGTGATCAAAATTCTGTCCGATCCTCGCACTGGTGTTGTCACTCGTTTCCGATACTTGCACGTCTGCTGAGTGTCCTGATCTATCTTGCTGATAACTGTGATGTGCTACGTCTGTATCACAGTGGAAGTGGCATTCAGCATTCGCTCTTCTAAGTGGGCTGCAATTATTGGAGCTATTTCTGTTTCTGCGTGTGCATTGTTAGTTCCGCACTCTGTCACTGGGCTAGAGCACGGCGGGCTTTTCCTCGGAGATACAATTCTGTGTACTCCATCATTGGTATCCGAACGCGCAGTGCTCGTGTGCCCGTTTCGCTCTAGTTTTGCTATCCGACTCTCTACTTCTTTCATTTGTTTCGTGATGTTCGTAACCGCAATATTACCTTGGGTTTTTAAGAACGCTAGGGATTTTGAGTGGGCTTGTGTCGCACGTCGCAAGCGACCTGCGAGTTGAGAAGTTACTTTTGCAACTTTCATTGCCCCTGTTGCTGCCGTTTTGGCTAGGCCTGCTACTTTTTGTGCTACCAATGACATCTGTTTAGCTTCTCCACATTCTTTCTTTATTGTTAGTAATTCCCCACGAATTTTCCCTATATGCGAAATTATTGCCTGAGTGTCCTTCTTACGCTGTTCGTCAGCTTCTTCCTTCTCCTTCTTACGTTGTTCGTCAGCTTCTTCCTTCTCCTTCTTACGTTGTTCGTCAGCTTCTTCTTTCATTGATCGTAAGAAGCTTAGTATTGGGTTAATGTCATCATTTTGATCCTCGTCACACATGGGTGATGTAACTCTGGACACCTGGGCGCTAGGGCTCTGACGTGACCGAGCTGGCCTCTGTCTGCTCTCGATCGTTTGACTATAAGCTTCTGCTACTGTCTCGACCCGTGTGCCTGTCTCTGTTTCATCCTCTACCTCACTATCATAACCACGGCCGCGACGCTGCTCTAAGATCGCGTCCAAATCACCTTCCTCATCAATGAACCTGCCGTCCTGTCCTGCTAAAAATGTGCCCATCTCATCTCTGAACCTATCCCCGTCAGTAAACTGCCCCTTATCCATTATTCTATCCTCTTTTGTTTTAGCTTCGATCGATAATAGTCGTGCCTTACTTCTCGTTATCATTCATGAAAAACAAATTTATCTAGAATGCACAATTAAATTAATCTACTCCATATATTTTTACACATAGACATAAAATTTCAACAACGCTGTTCCAACGCTGTAATCACAAACACAATTTGATGTGGTACAGAAACCGCACACAAATCCGACAAAGTGCGATGTGGTACGGACACCACATCAACGAAACACAAAAAAACAATGAACAAAAAAAATATATACACTGAGAACAAAAACTGTAATCATGTGCCGCTACTTAAAACTAAACGCGGAACTACCAGAAAAAAACTTGGGTATTAATCAATAAAAAAAATTAGAGAAAAAAATTTGAATGTTCGTACTAAGAATACTGTTTGTTAATCAGTGATTCTCAGGAAAGATCCTGGCAGGGTCGCCATATTATGCGAGGTGCCGGGGCTAGCAGTGTATTTATCACTAAATTTTACTAGAATCCACATATGTAAATCATGCTCTAAGCCCCCCCTATTCTAACTCCGACTTTTGCTGTTGCACAAGGATAAAAAAAATACGCGAACTGACTCTAATCAACCCTGCCAGTGGAGTAGAACAGAGTTTGGCACCTGCAATAATTTAATTTGATAAATAAGTTAAATAAACAAAGGTTTCATTAACATAGGGAGGAATGATGGGGTTGCTCTATCGATTAACAGAATGAAAGTTCTGTCCAAAATAACAATATGATTTATTAAGATTAAACACAGAATAGTAAAAGAAATACAGGAAATATTTATAAAACATCAAATTGGCTAAATTGGAGATTCATACAAACACTATAAAGGTGAAGTTGTCCCTAACTTAGATCGTGAGGTTTAAGACGAAGTGGTATGTGGAGCCAATTCCTTGCCACTCAAATCTCAAGAGAGACACACAGCTAACCCAACAGTAATTGCTGCTACTCAAGACAGAACAGAGTTAGAAAAAGACGAACAGGCGCGCTCTGCTGAGCTCTGATTACCACCTAGGAAAATCCCTATCTGCCGGTGCTGCGGACATACATTACCAAAACTGCCTTATCAACTGCTAGAACACGATCTGGCGTACCGCAGGCGAGGGCTGGTTGCTTCGACGTCCTCGACCGAAAGGCGACTGCCGACTACCCAGAGCACCCGTACAGGCCGAACACACAACATTCCCGCCCCCACGACAGTGGCCGTGGTTACGTTCCAATCAGCAACTCGAAAACCGGCGGAAATTCCACTCCATTGCCGGAGCACTACCATTCCACCAATGGAGATTCTTGGCGCCCATTTCTGTGCTGATTTTGCTACGTCACGGAGCTATGCCCTGAGCAAACCAATCACCGTTACTATTTTGCAGAATGTGCGGGAATTTTCCCGCCACAACTGCGTGGGTACACAAGTCATTCCCACGCCTCGCTGGTAGCCCGCCAGAAAGTGTTTTCGCAAAGTTTCTCCAAAGTAACGGAACCTCTAGCCCAGCCGCTACTTCACACCCCAGCGGGCGTGTCTCTTGACAATGTCGGCGTCTGCAAAGCATTCACTCGACTGCCTCACACACGTCGGCTTAACCCTCTCCAGTTCTACAGAGCCCGCCTGTCACCGGACCACCCGGGTGACGAGAGACGCTGCGTGGGAAGTCCGCATGTGAAGGAATAGCAGCCCTCCACCGCATGCAAATAGAGAGGAGAGTCGTAAGATAGAAATATGAGAGGGGGCTCATGCCACCTCTCAGCCTCTGTAGCAATTCTTTACTTTTTAAATCGTCAGTTTGGTCAAGTTTTTTGGTGCACTGAAGTAAAACAGCAGCATCGACTCCTACTATTATTAAAATGGCATAAAATACAGACATTGTCCATCTGCGTGTTCGCCGCAATACCGAATAGTTGGCGCACATTTGGTCCATTGGCATTCTCCTTTTGTGTCATTGTGATCAATGATCATTTCAGATTTTCTCTTTTGAGTACTTATTTTCTGGTCGTGGTGCATAGATGAAAGCAACACAACAGCTTGACTTCCCAGAGGAAAATAAGAACAAATTGTATTTCTTTCGTTGTGCCCAAATAATGCAGATTCTACTGGGCGCTTTCTCTCTGGTTTGAATTCTTCTGGGGCCGGCCGCTGGTGGCCGAGCGGTTCTGGCGCTGCAGTCTGGAAGCGCGCGACCGCTACGTTCGCAGGTTCGAATCCTGCCTCGGGCATGGATGTGTGTGTTGTCCTTAGGTTAGTTAGGTTTAAGTAGTTCTAAGTTCTAGGGGACTTATGACTGCAGCAGTTGAGTCCCATAGTGCTCAGAGCCATTTGAACCATTTTTTGAATTCTTCTGGGATCTACGGTTTATTTAGCTTCAGAGTGCCTAAGACAGTCAACTTTTTGGCTCCCAGCTGTTCACAGAGTTCAAGTGACATGAACCAATTTTCTACTGTCACATTTATATTGCTTTCCTCAGTTGGTGTTATTAATTTCAAAACATCCTGTGTTGGAATTGACAATATACTTTTATTTGTCCCTTTGCCTGTGTAGACAAATGCATTGCATAAATACAATGTTTGTGAATCACAAAGGCGCATAACTTAAAGGCCGTATTTGCTTGGCTTCCTAGGCATATACATGTGAAATTTGGACCTACCACGAACGGGTACTAACGTTTCATCGATTATCACGTTCACTCCTGGAATATAATAATTTTGACATTTGTCTATAAAGAAATCCCGGCATCTCTAATAGCTGCAAGTCTGTCATCAGCCTTCCTAGCATCTCTTGTAGTAGCACAATCGAACATTAATAAAAATCTAATGCTCATCGTGGCTCGAATCACATCACAACCAGTTCCATAATTATCAAAAAGTCCAACAACATTTCCGTGATTCGATTTCATTACTCCAGATAAATAAGGCAGACCTAGATATTCTCTCAGTTCTATTATATCTGGCGGCTCTATGAATGCTAATTGAGGAGGTCTGTATTTGTTTGACATGTCATGTATCTTTACGTTTGTATTAGTTACTACTAGTTGTAATAAATCTTCAGTAATGAACAGTTCCCAAGCAGATAATATGCCATTGAATTAAGCGTTTTTGCTTCACGTCTAGCGCCTAATAATATAGTGAGCACGGGTACGAGTTGCAGGAGGAGCTCTTTTGTGACCACTTGTAGCACTGCCTTTTTCCAAAAAATATTTGTCAGCGGATGGCCTAATATGCGCTTTTTCATCTGATTCTTCACGACTACTTTCTGATGTGACTTCAGAGGTGGAATCATGATCACTTACAAGGGGAGGCCGCCAATTGTGAAATTTAGATTCGATTCATACTGCGCATAATAAAAGCTCATGGCCAGAGGTGTAATGTGGCAAAGCACCAAGATGCACATCTCAGCCGTTATCGAGAAAATCGACAGTTAGGCGGATCGCTCTCCAATTGTACCGCCTCCATTTTTCGTTTTTTTAACAGGGTGTACCAAAGCTCTCCCGTCCGCACTGATTTTCGACGATGTTATAAGTTGCGCTAGGGACCGCATCTACCTTCTTTCGAAGTTAGCAGGCAACTATGCTGTTATCCGGCGGCTCGTTTCGGCCCATTCAACATCTGTCCTTCAAGTGTAACGAGCGAATAACGGAGTTTATATTTCATACCTGCCACAGCGAATTTGTGTTCGTGGGGTCTCTATTCTAATTCGAACGTTTGACTTACGCTATACGTATTCGTTTCGGAATATCGTTTCTACGTGGTTAACGTTATGAAGACAATTAATAACATTTGTGAAATACAACTTTGATTGCGGAAAACATAATGATGTTCGAAGTCGCCAGTTTTTCCACGACAAACGACTTTCAACAACTTATTATATGTATAATTGTTGCAACTGATAGTATTTGTTTTTTGTAATTCATATATATATATATATATATATTGAATTACAAAAAACAAATACTAAAAAAAAAGTTGCATGGTGCGGGATTCGATCCGGCGACCTTTGGATCAGACACCCGAGCGCTTACCGCTGCGCCACGACACTATGAAGAGTTATTAATCGCAGAGAGAATTTCACCGCAACGGTTTCTTTTAACTGTCGATTTTCTCGACAACGGTTGAGAAGTGCATCTTGCTGCTTTACCACATTACACGTCTGGCCTTGAGCTTTTATTATGCGCAGTATGAATCGAATCTGAATTTCACAATTGGCGGCCTCCCCTTGTTAGTATATATTCATGCTCATCTGCTGTGCTCTCCTCATCAGATTGCAAACATGCAGGATCATTCACTACTCTTTCCAACTCGTCATTTGTTAATGACTTCGATGACGACATTCTGAAAAATAATGCATATATACTCACATAAGCTTAAAAATTGGCGTTAACATTGAAATTTTTCTCCATTCGAAGTACTCTAAGACTTCAGTCGTGTAAGACACTAATTAAGATAATCAAAAACAACTGACGTTAATACTCTGGTGGGGTATGCTTAGATCTCTTTCTCTTTACCTCACAAAATATTACCGGAAACACCGCATCCAACACTCCGCGTCAAACGATATCACTTCACTGAGGACTACCAAGAACACAGGCGCCATCTATTGTCCCGTTCTCCAGGAAACCAGTACATCAGTTAAAGGTTAATCGATGTATGAAATCACACGCAATAATTTTGACTTTGTGAATCACACCTTTTGTGGCTGTCATTAAAGTGACGAAATATTTTTCCCGTTGTGCACTTGTCTCCTTGACTTCATTTTTCACAACTATTTCCCAAAGCTGCTCGTAAGTAGATATCATTTCACGAATATATGAATTATTACCCTACACCTTTGTATCTCCCACAACCAAGCCCACTTCACCTTCACCCGCCTCGACACCCTAGTTTAAGTCTCTTCCCTTCCCTCTCTTCCCCCCCTCCTTCCCGTCATGGCGCGGCACGAGTCTCGCATCCTCTTCCAGAACATTCGCTCCTTCCGCTCCAACAAATACCTCCTCATGCACACCCTCTCCCACCACCAGGTCGACACCTTCCTCTTGAACGAAACCTTTCTCCAGCCCCACCATTCTATCCGCACCTCCCCCTATATCCTCCACCGCACTGACGCTCCTGGTCCTCGTGCGCAGGGTGGAGTCGCGATTGGCCACCTTAAGCATATCCCTGTCCGGCCACAACCTCTCCTCAATGACCCCACTGAACACCTTATCCTTAGCGTCTTCTTCCCCTCCCTCACCATTACCTGTGCCACCATCTATGTCCGCCCCACTGCTCCTCTTCCTTATGACTTCATCTCACACATTGACCACACCTTCTCCACCTATGTGATTGCCGCCGACCTCAACATCCATAGCCGCACTCCTGCTGCCCTTCGGCGGTGGCATCAGTTCCTCTCCACACTTCAAGGTGACCTTGTTCCTCTTCCCCAGCACACCCGACCTGAAAGTAACACCACCCCCGATGTTGTCATTGCCTCCGCCAACCTCCTTGGGCGTATCACTGTCGCCGTCCTTGACCCCACAGGTAGCGATCACCTCCCTGTCCTTCTCACCATCACATCTGCAAACCGCCCCCCTCCGGCTCCGCACCCTGCACCCCCTCCCAAGGTCGTCCATGACTATCGCCGTGCCAACTGGGATGCCTACCGGGACTCCATCTCCACCCAGGTCGAAAGCCACCCTCTTACCTATCACCATCCTGACGACATCAACCACGCCTCGTCCTTCCTTCAGCAGGTAATTACTGACGCCGTGGAGGCCCATGTTCCTACTAAAACCATCCACCCACACCGTCCCACTCTCCCTCTGCGGGCTGTCCTCCTCCTCCGTGAATCCCGCCGCCTCTATCGCTCCTTCCTGCGCACTCGTGACAGGGATACACTCCAACGCCACCGGCAAATACAGCGCCACGTACGGAACCTTATTACAGCAACGAAACGCCGAGACTGGCGCCAGACCTGCACACGACTCAACACCACCCTCCCTATCAACTCCTCCAAGTACTGGTCCGCCTTCCATCGTCTTACTGGTTCCCTTTCCGCTCCCCACTACCCCCTTCTCCATAACGATCGCCCCCTTCCTGACAACCTCAGTAAGGCCAACCACTTCGCTTCCCACCTTTCCGAGGTCTTCTCCATCCCCGATGATCCCCACTTTGATTATTCTCTTTTCCCCACGGTCATGGAACGTGCCGATACCTCGGTCGCTCCTCTTGCTCCTAGTCTCCAGTACTTGGGGCAGTTGCCCCCCTCCGACATAAACACTCCCATCACAGCACAAGACATTAAACTTATCCTCCGGTCCAAACGCAACACGGCCCCTGGTCACGACTGTGTCACCTACCGTCACCTTCGCGAAAGCCCCTATTCCTTCCTGACTGTCCTCGCCCATCTCTATAATGTCGTCCTCTCTACTGGCTTCTACCCTGACCTGTGGAAGACCTCCCGCGTCCTCTTATTCCTCAAACCCAACAAACCCCCTTCTGCCGCCTCTTCCTATCGTCCCATCTGCCTCACCTCCATCTTCAGTAAGGTCTTTGAATCCATCCTCTCCCGCCGTATCCATCAGCACCTTGCTCAACACCACCTCCTCCCCCTTACCCAGTGTGGCTTCCGACCCTCCTTCTCCGCTGACGACCAACTCCTCAACCTTGTTCACCTTCTGTCCCTCCAGCTCAACTCCCGTCGCTCCGCCATTTTTGTTTCCCTTGACCTCCAAAATGCCTATGACCGTGTATGGCATCCCGGTCTCCTCTTTAAACTCCAAACCTACGCCCTGCCTATCAATTTTGTCCGTCTGGTCGCTTCCTTCCTCTCGCACCGTCCTTCCTATGTCACCCTCCACAACACCAACTCCCGTATCTTTTATCCCACGGCTGGCGTCCCCCAGGGTTCTGTCCTCTCCCCTCTCCTTTATCTCTTGTATACAGCTGATATGCCCAAGCCACCCCCACCAGTCCACCTTCTCCAGTATGCTGATGACACCACCTTCCTGGCTCTCTATCCTACCCTTCAACGGTCTCAACGTACCCTCCAAACCCACCTTAACCAGTTCACCACTTGGTGTAACCAGTGGTTCCTCCGTCTCAACCCCTCCAAAACCCAGGCAATCATCATAGGCCGCACCACTCGCTCCTTCCGCCTCCATGATTTCTACCTCACCCTTTATGGTCGTCCTATCCAACTCACCCCCACCCTGAAATACCTTGGCCTCACCCTTGACCGCCACCTCACCTGGACCCCTCATCTCCTGACCATCCAGCAGAAAGCCCATTCCCGCCTCCGCCTTCTGAAACTCCTGTCTGGCCGGACATGGGGCTTGCATCCTTCTACCATCCTCCACACCTACAAATCCCTCATCCGTCCTATCCTCTGTTACGCCAGCGTTGCCTGGATCTCCGCCCCCACCCGCTTTTACAAGGCCCTCCAAATCCTTGAACGCCATGCGCTCCGCCTTGCCTTCCGTATCCGCCTTCCTTCCCCCACACGGCTCCTGTATGAACTGATCCCCTTCCCCCACCTCCTCCTGTTCCTCCAACATCTCCGCATCCTTTACATTGTTCGCAGGCTTGATCCCCCCCACCCTCTGGTTTCCTCCTTCCTCTCCACCCCCCGCCCATTGCCGCGCCTCTATCGCTGTATCCCTCCCTCTCTCCACCTCCACACTCTCCATCTCCTTCATCAGGGCAATTTCCAACGCCTCCCCCTCCCGGATGACGAACTTCGCCGTGACATCTACCCTTCCTTCCAACTATAACCTGGCCTTGTTCCCCCCCCCCCTCCCCAGGGCCCCTTTCCCTCTTTCCTCCTTCTCCCAGAGCGGATTTTTCCTCTGTCCCCCCCCCCCTCCCCTGAGACCCTGCACCCCATACTTGCCTCTCTCTTTCCCACATCCCTCCCTCCCTGGCCCTCTTCCACGCGCCCCCCGGTCACCTCCCCCATCTCTTCCCCTCCCTCCCTTCTTCAGGTCTCCCTCATCTCCTAGCGCCTGGCAGATCCTCTGTGTTGCTCTTCATCAGTGTGCCACATCAGTGTTGTTTAGTGCTGTTTCTCGTGTGCGTCAAGAGGTGTGATTTTAATTGTGTCCTGCCTTGAGGTTCGCCGTCAGTGTTACATTATGTGCTATGCCATACGTCACTACCTTTATGCCCCAGTCATACTGTGCCTCGTGTTCTTTTAACCGTCGCAGTGTGTGGCTTTTTGTGTGTGCTACTTTTAAACAGTTTTTTATCTCCATTTTAGTCACCCCGTTTTTTTGTCTATTGCCTTCCATGATGTTCCCCTTTTTTATATCTATGTTCACCTTATTCTCTCCTTTGCTGTTTTTAACTGTCTTCTATTGTTTTGTTCTATGTCTTTCGGCTGAAGAGCAGCGCCTATGCTGCTGCCAGCCCGCCCCGATGGGGAATTGAAATACAATAAAGGAAAAAAAAAAAACTTTGTATCTAACAAGAAAGTTAATCCATCTATCACTCTATTCAGGTTATTCCAGTGGACACAGTCGATATGCGCTGTTGCTTTGTTGCAGGTCGGTTTTTAACAGCAAATTCTCTTTCAGTTATTATTGGTTTCTCCGTCTTAACCTCACTTATAATAATTACATGGAAATTGACTGTAGACGCATTTCACTTTTTTAAAATTAGCATCTTCTGTTATCCTTCTATAAATATGGATATATATGTTTGTACATTTTTGGTTTAGATTAAAAAGAACATTTCTTTTTTAAAGTTGGCGCGCTGTTTGATTATGGTGTTTGTGCCTCTCATTCACATATTCTGCAAACCTCTGCTTCTTCCTTCTTCGTTAGGTTCATGTCGAAAGAAACTTAGTCGCACATACCAATCTGAATTTCAGCATTTGTCAAAGATAACGCAACACTGTTACCTATTGCAGGCTTAACGATTTTGGTAGACTTGTTGGCTCCGTTGGAATTTCCTGATCTGCAAGGGACAAGGAAATTTGGGAATTTCTGGTAAGCTCCTATGGGACCAAACTGCTCGGTCGCAGGTTCGAATCCTGCCTCGGGTATGGATGTGTGTGATGTCCTTAGGTTAGTTAGGTTTAATTAGTTCTAACAAGGGAACCTCCCTATCGCACCCCCCCCCCTCAGATTTAGTTACAAGGTGGCACAGTGGATAGGCCTTGATAAACTGAACACAGATCAGTTGAGAAAACAGGAAGAAGTTGTGTGGAACTGTGAAAAAATAAGCAAAATATACAAACTGAGTAGTCCATGGACTATATAGGCAACATCATGGAGAACATGAGCTCAGGAGCCCCGTGGTCCCGTGGTAGTGTGAGCATCTGCTGAACGAGAGGTCCTTGGTTCAAGTCTTCTCTCGAGTGAAAATTTTACTTTCTTTATTTTTGCATAGTTATTATCTGTCCGTTCGTTCATTGACGTCTCTGTTCACTGTAATAAGTTTAGTGTCTGTGTTTTGCGACCGCATCGCAAAACCGTGCGATTAGTAGACGAAATGACGTGCCTCTCCAATGGGAACCGAAAACATTTGATCGCAAGGTCATAGGTCAACCGATTCCTCCACAGGAAAACACATCTGATATATTCTATACGACACTGGTGACGGCAAGTGCGTCACATGACAGGAATATGTTGTCGACCCACCTAACTTGTACACTTGGCGAATGGGTAAAAAGATTCTTCTACCTTGCCCGATTTAGGTTTTCTTGTGGATGTGATAACAACTCCCAAAAAAGTGATGAAAACATAAGAGTTTGTCACATAAACTGAAAATAAAAAGTTAAAATTTTCCACTCGCCGGAAGATTTGAACCATGAACCTTTCATTCTGCAGCTGCCCACGTTACCACGAGACCACGGCACTTTTTTTTTTTTTTTAATCTCATTTTGTTCGTTTTCGTTCGTTGTGTCTGCTCGGGGCGGACGTCGTAAGACATCCGTTTAAGTTCGTTGATGATCGATTAACTCAGTTTTTTTATTACAGAGGGCGCGTAACCCTCTCACCGAACACGCTGAGCTACCGTGCCGGCTGACTCAGTTTGTATATTTTGCTTATTTTTTCACAATTCCACACAACTTCTTCCTGTTTTCTCAATTTATCTGTGTTCAGTTTTTCAAGGCCTATCCACTGTGCCAACTTATAACTAAATCTGAGGGGGGGGGGGGGGGGGGGGGGGTGCGATGGGGAGTTTCCCTTGTAAGTTCTAGGCGACTGATGACCTCAGAAGTTAAGTCGCTTAGTGCTCAGAGCCATTTGAACCAAACTACTGAGGTCATCGGTCCCTAGGCTTACACAATACTTCATCTAATTTAACCTAACTTACGCTAAGAACAACACACACCCATGCCCGAGGGAGCACTCGAACCTCCGACGGGGGTAGCCGTGTTATCCGCGGCAAGGCGCCCCAGACCACGTGGCTACCCCGCGTGGCAAGAGACAAGTTTACGACTATTAGCATTGTTAGCCCCAAGAATTTTAGCGTAAATTTGAAGGTCTAGTTCTACCAAACTCTTATTATTGGTTTTAATTTTAATAAGAGATTATATAGTCTTCTCATTCCATGGAGTCTCACTCTGAGGGTTATTAAATCGTCTGCATAGATCTATCATACGCACTGTTGTTATCAGATCAAATTTAATGCCGTACACCATATAATGCGTTTAGTCTAACGGTCCATTAAAAATGATGCTGATATAATTTTCCTTCATTCTTCTTTATCGTCTTCGTTTCTTCCTCTTTGTCTTCTTCCTCATTGTTCTCAGCTTCGTCTTCATCTACTTCTTCTATAAAGTATCAACTTCCTTCTCCGCATTGTGCTTTCATAAATTCATCGTTTTCATCGGCTTTAATGCCTTATTCTTCTTTGTCTTTGTCCTCCTTCGCTTCGTGAAACAGTCTCTGTAGCGGTTGAGAACTGGGTTTAAATGCTTTCTCCAGTCCACACACAGCTTTATTCTCCTTTTCTTGCAGTAAAGACAGCTTCTTGCAGATTTTTTCCGTGTTTAGAATGTGCATAAACATGTGTGTGTTGAACTTGTAGACACTGTAAAGAGATGGCAGCCTCGTTTCTTATTTTGGCATTTTACAATGAAATAAGATTTGAAGTTATAATCAGTTCCACAGGTGAACCCAAAATGTGTTCTTCATTTTGCTGTGTTTGAAAGTGAGTCTCAAATATTTCTGAGTAACATGGAAAATAGTTCGTTCACTTATTATATGCTGTAGATCCTTGATATTAAATCACTGTATTCCACTTAAAACGTGCTGAATTTTATGATAATGTTTTTCTGTGACCTATAGGCTGCATCTGATATTGCAAATAACGGTCAAGGAGAGGTGAGTGCTTCAGTCACCAATGTTTTTCACATGGTTTTCAGTAATGGTTCATTTCTCCAATCAAAAGCTGTAGATGGCATTAAGTTCTTATCAATATAGGATTCAATTCCACCTACACAAACTCGGACTGTATTTCGTGGATATGACATAATCTGATGATTTCGTGCATAAACATATTGTCTGCGGTGTTTTCATTACAACTTAGAAATTTATCCAGTACTTTATTTTAGTTAGCCATGATGCTCTGAACACAGTTTATCAATAACAACAGATACTATTTTACGTCATTTGAAGTCTATAATATTACATATTTTATTTAAAACAATCAGGCTGTTCCTCAGTGCTCTGTATCAAAATCCATAATCAGACTTCTCATCATCGTCATATCATTAGTGAAATCTATTATTGTTAAAGAAAAAAAGATGAGATGATTTATTATAAAATTTGATCTCAATTCGAATGCCAGTCGTTCTACATTTGAAATATCCGCCTGCAAATTTAGTTAAGGCAATAGGAATTTGCTTATAGAGGTCAGGTGCAGGCTAATACGGGAACATTAAAAGCTGTTATCGATGGTTTTCAGCGGTACCGTTGTCCCTCTTTCAATTTAAATGTCGTTTGATAATCCGTAATATTAATTAAGGTCATGAGTAGTGTCGAATGGTCAGATCCTGTAATCAAGAACACGTCAAGTGCATAATAAAGTTACTGTTCATTCGACATGCATGACACCTCAAGAATTCAGGTTTGCCCTACCATTCCTCACTGTTATAGCATAAAATTTTTCCCCTGAAGTATTAATTCTAAACGTAAAACAAATGATAATGATCTTATAATTTACTTTTTCCCGAGACATTTAAGCCTCATCTTTATCTACGATAATGATGGAAGCTGAAGAAATGAATTAAAATTTATGCCGCGGCCGGGACTCGAACCCGGGTCTCCTTGCTTACTAATCAGAAGCGCAATTTGACCATAGTGCTGCCGTTGTGTAATGGTCAATATCTCTACCTAGTAAAGAAGAAGATCCGGTTTCTTCAGCTTCCATCATTATCGTAGATAAAAGATAGTGAGCTACAAACGTTTGCTGACTGATGGAAGAAGGGTGGCAAGTGGGAACGAAATATTTTCACTGTCGTTTTTGTGAAAGACTGTGTCACAAAGTCGTCAACTAATAGCTTCGGAGCCGTCACGCAGCTTCTAGCCTCGGAGAAAAAAGGAACCGGATCAAATGCGAAAACGATGTAGGGTCGGAACTCTCACCTAGCTGCATGAAGTCCACAATACGCGGTTGCTGTGCCCAAGACAAATCAGAACATAAATGGAGATGCTAGCCGAGCCTGCAGGTTGCTCTGTTGCATTTGACCACGAACGGGACTTGCGCAAAAACAGTGTGCAGTGTAATTAAGAGTGTATTATGTCGGAGCTCGGTGGAAACTTGGGCAAATTATTGGCTCCTATAGCAGGTGCTATCTCAATCAACGTAGTCAAAGTGTTTGGCGTTTCAAGAGGCATAATATCGAGTATCTGTACCGTTTACAGCGAAAGCAAGCGGAAAAACATCATTAGCTAAGTTAACAACGCGGGCGAAAATGTATGTTGAGTGATCGTTACTAACCGTCATTGGAGAGGATTGCGACGAAAAATAACACGATGACAGGTGCAAAAGTCACTGCAATGTCGCAATGTCACACTCGCACCAAAACAACGAAATGGAACTCCAGAAACAGGGAATTTCAGGGCAGATGCAATGCCAAAACGAATCATCAGTGGTGTCGAAGCAGTAAAATCTGGACTATGGAACAATGGAAAAACGTTATTTGATCGAAGGAGTCTTGCTGCGCGCTGTTTGCAACTTCAAGTCGAGTTTACGTCCCAGGAGTGAAACATGGTGAGGGGTTCAGTGATGATTTGGACAGGCGCATCGTGGAATTCCATGGGCCTCATGATTATTTTGCACGGTCGCATTACTGCCAAGCATCATGTGACCATTTTGGCTGATCAGGACTATTCTGTGGTAAAATGTTTCTTACCCAGTGGTGACGCTGTGTTCTTAGACACCATGGCCCTTGTTCAAACTGCTCGCGCTGCCCAAAACTGAAAAGTGAGCACGAGGATGAATTGACTCATATCCGCTAGCCACCACAGTCGTCGGATCTTAACATTATTTAGACTTTGTGGTCCTCTTTGAAGAGAAGCGAGCGTGATCGCTATCCACCTCGATCATCGTTAACTCATCTGTCCACTACTTTACAGAAACAATAATGTAAGATTCGATTGAAAACCATACAGGATCTGTATTTATCCATTTCGAGACGACTGGAAGCTGTATTGAAAGACAACACAAGGTAATTTGTTGTGTTTTTGGTGTTCCCACATATTTTTGCACCCCTTGCATACTGCACCAGCTATTGGAGTTATTTTTCATTATTTCTAAAAAACAATAAGAGAGGCGATATTACTAGGCGCAGTGACTGTATTACTGTTTTCAGTTTATATCTTATCCTTTCTCAGTATTTCATTGTTTTCTTTACGAATAAGATGAAGTGGAAGGGAGATTTTTTATTTTCAACAGACTGTATTGCAGTTTTTTTTAATTCGCAACTGCTATGTGAAACTACGATGTTAATTTATTCTTACAAGGGAACCTCCCAATCGCACCCCCCTCAGATTTAGTTATAAGTTGGCACAGGGATAGGCCATGAAAAACTGAACACAGATCAATCGAGAAAACAGGAAGAAGTTGTATGGAACTATTAAAAAAATAAGCAAAATATACAAACTGAGTAGTCCAAGATAAGCCACATCAAGGTATGTGTATATTGATGAGCACCGTGGTCCCGTGGTTACCGCGAGCAGCTACGGAATGGAAGGTCCCTGGTTTTATTTTCAGACAATTATCAAAGTTCATGCAGACATGATCAACTTCGCTCTCCAAAATTCCAGGACATGTTCAGATTTGCTTGGACACATGCAGGATTTGACGGTCTACACACGGAAAAACTTGAAAACGTTAAAAACGTATGTTTTGACAGAGCACAGGGAAAACTGTGCGACTGTGAAACTTGCATTCATTTGTTGCAGTTTATGTGACAAACTCTTATGTCTTCATCACTTTTTTGGGAGTGATTATCACATCCACAAGAAAACCTAAATCGGGCAAGGTAGAAGAAACTTTTTACCCATTCGCCAAGTGTGCAAGTTAGGTGGGTCGACAACATATTCCTGTAATGTGAAGCACATGCCGTCACCAGTGTCGTATAGAATATTTCAGACGTGTTTTCCTGTGGAGGAATCGGTTGACCTATGAATTTGCGATCAAATGTTTTCGGTTCCTATTGGAGAGGCACGTCCTTTCGTCTACTAATCGCACGGTTTTGCGGTGCGGTCGCAAAACACAGACACTAAACTTATTACAGTGAACAGAGACGTCAATGAATGAACGGTCAGATCGTAACTTTGCGAAAATAAAGTAAGTAAAATTTCTACTCGGGGAAGGACTCGAACCAAGGACCTCTCGTGCCGCAGTTACTTACTCTAACCACGGGACCACGGCGCTCCTCAGCTTACACACTCCTTGATGTTGCATATCTTGCACTTGGAGTACTCAGTTTGTATAATTTGCTAGTTACACACAACTTCTTCCTGTTTTCTCGATTGATCTGTGTTCAGTTTTTCAAGGCCTATCCACTGTGTCAATTTATAACTAAATCTGAGGGGGGTGCGATGGGGAGGTTCCCTTGTTAGTATTAACAGGGAATATTCTTTGCTTTTTACGAGTCACGCTCGCAGCTGTGGCACTTGATTGCTGCAGTAAACTGAACTTTTCATTACGCAGTCAGGTTCATATTTTAGGACCCTAGTCATGGAACGGTAACATTTTCAGGGCAGTTTTATGTTAGGTCCCTAATACTGCAGGTTCACACAAGATGAACTTCTAAACTTTTACGATACGCTCGGGAACTGAAGACTGAGGTAGGGCTATTTTCTGATAAACTCGACCCTTCATACTACAAAAGAAACGGCACAACTTTCTCTGTAGTCAGCGTCATTTTGAATTATGGAAAAATCGAAACAAGTGTACTGTTCCTCTGGACTGAAATATGTATTCCTACTACTAAACCCAGAGGATTTTGTTCAAACATTGTAACAAATTAGGCTACCATTTCTTACTATACAAGAATTATTTTTAACCTGAATTACTCCAATCAACCTTCATCACAATGTTGCTTCTCAATAACTTCCTATCACAATCGCTTCACAGGTATTAGGAATTAATTTCCTTCTTTTAGCATATTTGTCTGCTTGACCTATTATATACATTGTCCTGGCGTTTCATATCAATTATTTGTCTACCCTGTATTGAAATCACAACGCACGACTCTAACCCATGTCTCACGATTACTCCAAGAATTATTAAGACCAAACAAATTAACCTGACACGCTAAAGATAAAAAACGAAAAACCCAAATTTTCAAAACTACAATGCTCAATGGTTTTGTGTCTGGCAATCAAAGAGCTTAGCCTGGGTAATTGGTACAAATTGTCATTCAGTCCAAAATTTCCCCCAAATTGTTGTTACTACTGGGAAAGAATGAGACTGTAAGTACCACGAAGACGGCTAGGAAATGCATGCCAAGCACTTCTTTTTCTTTTTTTTTTCATTGTATCGTCAAAGTCCATGACGAGTTGATTCAACTAGCCACAACTTTCACTGCTGCATCGGTCCGCTCATCTCTGAGTAGCACCTATACATATGGTTCTGACTTATTTTTTGGATCTTGCCAATGTCCACTTTTCGTACAGGATATCCCTCTATGTCCTTCTCTAGTACGATAGAAGTTACGTCTTAACACGTCCCTTATTCTAGTTAGCATTTTGCTCATATTCCTTTCTTCTCCTGTTCTGCAGAGAACCTACTCATTTCACATCAGTCTACCCAATTTCAGCATGCTTCCGTAACACCACATGTCCATTTTTTTCGAATCTGTTCCGGGTTTCCCACCGCCCATGATTCAACATCTTTCTCAAAATAAAGTCTGCTAGCAGAGGATTTGCTCGTATAACTTATCGCGCTCAGCGCTGTGGTTTACGAGACACAGAGATTAGCAAGATGCAGATCGTATCCGCGGAGCGGACTACGTCAGTTGTCAGTATGTGGTTATTACGAGGTTTTCCACGGTCATTTCAACAAATGCTGGAATGGTCCCCAATTACATCCTAAGAAATTACGATACCGAAATTGTTACCATACGATAACGCAGTAACATTTACAGGGATTCACAGAGATGTGGGGCAAACGTTTCCATTTCTTTAAGGGCCCTTATACGCTCAGTATTTATTGTGCAATAGCACTGTTTCTCCATATTTCACGAAAGTGCTAGGCCGAAAACGGCACAGTTTTACTGCGTAATATTTATGCCCGGGACGCGTCACTTAGAACTTTGCCTCCGTAGCGCACATGTCGGCGATCGATGTTGTAGAACTTGCACATATTGCGTTTTCAAACGTGGCTTTGGAAGGCGTAATACACACGGTCATACTAACACGCTAAAAAAAACTTGCAACAGACCCAAATGAATATCGGAATTTTTTGACGCTGAACGAGGAACATTTCAACGACTTGGTGAATTTCGTTACTCCTTATGTACACAAAATTAATATTGTACATTTCACTTTGCAAAATGCTAGAAGCCACCAATAAATCTGAAAAATAAAGATAAATTACTATAAAGGATCGGTAAGGCAGTGGTGTGACTCATTTCTGCAATAATTAATTCAAACTTCTCAAACGAACAAACAAGTAGTTGAATTGTTATTTCCCTCCACTTAAACACTTTTGTCGGATGTTTCTACAGCCTTTCCTAATCTATTGATATTCACATGGCGTCGCTGTATCAGTTGTTGGCGTGTCCGCAAATCACGAAGTCTCAGCGAGAGCTGCCGCGTATTGCCCATTATCACCCTTACACAGTACAATATGTTGCGCAATGTATTGAGCGAGCGTCAATATTTTTAAAGCTCTACAGTCTCCCTCAATAAACTGCACAGACCGTCAATACCGCTCTCAGATGGTCATTATTACTTCGCAACACTCAGTATTACTCTTGTGAGCACCTCTTTAGTATAAGTGGTGACTGGAGATAGGAATGACATGCTGCCACAAAGCAATAAAAACTTTGCCAAAGTATGAAAAGAGCGTTCCCCATCCGGTGAGATAAATACTTGGAAAGGAGACATTTGGATACTAGTAGACGTTTCTTGCCCAAAAATGATCTCTCTGCCTATCCTAATCAACTCTTTATGATCATTGCGTCAAGGTGCAAGGTTTATACTGTTTCCTTCAATTAGTATGCCACGTGGTTCCCAAATTTTACACTTCAGAGTTATCACCAATCCTAATTCGGCTGCTCCTCTACTTTTCCGCCCGCATCTCGTGGTCGTGCGGTAGCGTTCTCGCTTCCCACGCCCGGGTTCCCGGGTTCGATTCCCGGCGGGGTCAGGGATTTTCTCTGCCTCGTGATGGCTGGGTGTTGTGTGCTGTCCTTAGGTTAATTAGGTTTAAGTAGTTCTAAGTTCTAGGGGACTTATGACCACAGCAGTTGAGTCCCATAGTGCTCAGAGCCATTTGAACCATTTTTTCTACTTTTCCGTCTAATTTTGGTTCTTTCTTAGCCCATCAGCAGATTGCTTATTTCATCCAGCAGAACCTATAATTCTCTACCACTTTCACAGATGACAGCAATGTCATGACCGAATCTTCTCATACCGGTAGATATCCTTCCATCTGTAGTTTTAATCCAATTTCTTAGTCTCTGTGCTTTTGTACATACCAGCTTTACTCCCCGTGTAACCCGAGCACTTCTGCCGATCGTAATGTGGGATTATAAACAAAAGAAACTAAAATATGAACGAGTAAGAGAGGAGAAAGAGGACAGTAGATATGGCTTTATGGTACCCGTTCAAGTGATTTAGTGTACTAGTGAAACTGAGAGACGCGATAAACATGTAGCGTCAACAGGTAGGCACTTAACGTGCAGATAGGCTTAGGAGCGGATTTGGGCGTGTAAGCGAGTGAGATGATTTACGACACACCAGCTGGGCGCCCACGCGCCTATCCCTGAGTATGACGGGCCGCGCTGACTTGCTGATGCGGCGACAGACGCAGGTTGCTGCGTCACGTGACGCGACCGATGGGTGAAGCAGCCGCGCTGTGAGCGCCTAGGGGGCATCCACAGAGCGTGGGTCGGCATTCCTCGATGACAGGAGTGGGGCGGGGGGGGGGGGGGAGGACGGGGTGGGAATGACTATGCGCATTTCTCAGCCACCTGTTCCTCTGTCAGCGGGATGTCACGTAAGTGACTCTAGGGCGTGTATCGTCAGTCTGGTCGTACTACCTTTTCCCCTTCCCTGCCACATACGCGAATGGCGTGTGAGACGAATGACTTTCCGCAAACCTTCTTCCGACGTCTAGTTTCGCTTATTTTATCGTTGTGGACATTTCACCAGACGTATGTGGGAAGAAGTGATATGTTTCCCGACTCCTCACAGAACATACTCTATAGGAATTTCAATACTAAACCATCTGTGATGCGTAACACCTCACTTTCAGTGCCTGACACATGAGTTTATTATTAGAAGACACAAAGGAATTAACGATATTAGGTGCCACTTATCGTTGCTTTATCTCAATGGAGCAAGTTGGAAATTTGTGTAGGACCAGTATTCGGACGCGGGACTCGTGTTTACTAGGCAGATGCGCTGACCACTATGCCATCTGGACACATTGTTAACCACAACAGCAAGCACCACCCCAGCACGCTTCCCGTCAGACCCAAATTCTCAAATTATACCACAACTACTGATGTAGCGTCCCTCCTCATTAGCCTCATTACTCGAGACATCACGCCTATTCTCGTTAAGAGTTCAAACTTAACGTGCACCTGCACTGAAAAAATTACCGAACTATTAGTTTAATAAGTCACGACTGCAAAATACTAACACGATTTCTTTACATACCAATGTAAAAACTGGTAGAAGCCGACCTTGGGGAAGATCAGTTTGGATTACGTAGAAATGTTAGAACACGCGAGGCAACACTGACTCTGCGACTTACCTTAGAAGGTAGGCCAAGGACAGACAATCCTACGTTTCTAGCATTTGTAAGCGTAGAGAAAGCTTTTGACAATGTTGACTGGAATATTCTCTTTCAAATTCTGAAGATGGCAGGGGTAAAATACAGGGATCGAAAGGCTGTACAGAAACCAGATGGCAGTTAAGCAGTAAAGGAAACCAAAGAAAAATTTGGAGTAAGAATTACAATTCATGGACAACAAATAAAAACTTTGAGGTTTGTCGACGACACTGTAATTCTGTCAGAGACTGCAAAGGACCTGGAAGATCAGTTAAACGGAATGGAAAATGTCTTGAAAGGAGGATATAAGATGAACATCAACAAAACCAAAACGCTGATAATGGAACGTAGTCGAATTAAATCAGATGATTCTGAAGGAATTAGACTAGGAAATGAGGCACTTAGGCGGCTGCGGTGGCCGAGCGGTTCTAGGCGCTTCAGTCCGCAACCGCACGACTATTACGGTCGCAGGTTCGAATCCTGCCTCGGGCATGGATGTGTGTAATGTCGTTAGGGTAGTTAGGTTTAAGTAGTTCTAAGTTCTAGGGGACTGATGACCTCAGATGTTGAGTCCCATAGTGCTCACAGCCATTTGAGACACTTAAAGTAGTACATGAGGTTTGGTATTTGGGGAGTAAATAACTGATGATGGTCGAAGTAGACAGGACATAATATGTAGACGGGCTACGGCAAGGAAAGCTTTTCTGAAGAAAAGAAATTCATTGACATCGAGTATAGATTTCAGTGTCAGAAGTCTTTTCTGAAACTGTTTCTATGGAGCGTAGCCATGTATGGAACTGAAACATGGATGATAAATAGTTTGGACAGAAAGAGAATAGAAGCTTTCGAAATGTGGTGCTGCAGAAGAATGCTGAAGATTAGATGAGTAGATCACGTAACTAATGAGGATGTGCTGAATAGAATTGGGGAGAAGAGGAATTTGTGGTACAACCTGACTAAAAGAAGGGATCGGTTGGTAGGACACGTTCTGAGGCAACATGGGATCACTAATTTAGTACTGGAGGGCAGCGTGGAGGGTAAAAACCGTAGAGGGAGACCAAGGGATGAATAAGCAGAAGGATGTAGGTTGCAGCAGTTACTCAGTTGAAGAAGCTTGCATAGAGCAGAGTAGCATGGAGAGCTGTATCAAACCAGTCTCTGGATTGAAGACGACAATAATGAAATAAAATAATCATAACTTCGGAACGGTCTGCGCTAGGAGACTCAAACTGCACAGTTGGCAGCGAGGCATGATGGTAATTAATATGTGGTTTGGTTAAGCGACGAAGCCCACTTTGGGGGCTGAGAATCCGCAATCTAGAAGTCTGTTCACCCTGTGTAGTGTGCAATATCCAGTCACGGAATAATCGGTGCGATATTCATTGATGGCAGTGTTATTACCTAGCGGTACGTGAAGGTTTTGGAGGATGATTTCATTCCCATTGTCCAAAGTGACCCTGATTTTGCCAAGATGTGATTCATGCAAGACGGAGCTCGACCCCTTCGAAGCAGGGGAGTGTTTGCTCTTCCGGAGGAGCACTCTGTGGACCTCATTCTGGCTCTGGGGTACCTAGAGGCCAGACATGGGCCTCGATTGGCCATCTTATTCTCCGGATCTAAACACATGCGACTCCTTTTTATGGGGCTGTATTAAAGACAAGATGTACAGCAACAATCCCAAAACCACTGCAAAGCTGAAAACAGCAATTCAGGAGGTCATCAGCAGCATAGATGTTCCGACATTTCAGCGGATCATGCAGAAGCATATCGAACATGTCATAACCTGCTCTGCCAGGCACTTATATGTGATTTGCAGAGTATCCATGTAGATGTAAATAACCTAAATTCGAATAGCTGTAGTGACGTTTACATGTTGAATAAAGTGTCTGCTTGCCGTAGTTTGTAACTAATTTACGTTTCTTTGTTCTATAGTTCTATAATTGTCACCCTATATGTGTAGTGTGGTGTCACCGCCAGACAACACACTTGCTAGGTGTGTCAGTGATTGCAGACTGAGCGCCGCCACACGGCAGGTCTAGAGAGACGTCCTAGCACTCGCCCCAGTTGTACAGCAGACTTTGCTAGCGATGATATACTGACAAATACGCTCTCATTTGCCGAGACGATAGTTAGCATAGCCTTCAGCTACGTCATTTGCTACGACCTAGCAAGGCGCCATTGCCAGTTTATATTGAGATTGTAATTATGTATCATCAAGAGCGATGTTCTCCAATTATGGATTGAAGTTAAGTATTCAAGCAACTCCGTACTTTATTTAGTAGACTCAACTCCTTTAACTGTTCAGACCTCACGCCAGTCTGCGTGAGCTTAACGCGTGCATGTCGACCTCCTCTAGCAACACGGTGTTGGCTCTTCTGCCAACACATCATGTAGTTTCTGTTCTTTCGGACATGTCTGATAGAATAAACATCACATATATATATATATATATATTGAGTATTTTTGTGACGGTGTCCCTCCGAGTAAACGATCTCCTGACTAAACACGCCGCTCTACTTTGGACGTTCTCTGTCTATTTCCTTAATCCATCAAGGTAAGATTCCCCAGTGTGATGAGTAGTACTCATAAATCTATCTAACAAGTGTTTTGTAAGGTAGCCTACTTTTTTGTAGATGAACACTCTGCCAGTGAATTTGGCCTCTGATTCTCCGAAATTTCGTATTATGCGATCATTCCACTTTAGGTCGCTATGGGCGGTTGCTCTTAGGTATTCTACGATATTACTGTTTGCAGTCAGTGATTTGTTGCCAATAGTGTTATTTCATAATAGTTGATCTTCTCCTGTTTATCCGCAATACATTACTTTTATTGTACATTGTATTTCCTTCAAACAGCTTCATCGCCTCTGAACAGTCTCAGGACTTCGACGTTACCCACTACGTCATTTACCTATATTGTACACAGTGATGACATTATCACACTTCCTTAGGTCACTGCTGAAATTACTTTTACACCTGCGATTAATGCGATTAAAAAGAAAAAAAGCGACACAACGCTAGCAACCTAACGTGACCAGTGTTCAGAGAAACATGCGCTCTTTGTATTCATTCCCAGCTCCGTGTTAGACAGCATGGAACTGCTGCCGTAAGTAGAGGTAATGCAGGTCATGTGAGGAGCCTGTATGTATTCTGTCACGTCAAAGCAGGCCATTGAAATTCTTTAACTGTCTATGCACCTAATACGAGGAGTGTTTTTTTAAGCAAGTACCGTTTTGAAATTAAAAAAAGATATCTCAATAATTTTATTTTTACATTAAAGCCTGTACCTTAGTCTACGCACTGACGCCATTACACTCTGATTCCTCCTTGTTTACGTTGTGTACTGAGTGTTTTAAGATGTCTCCGATAATCGTGAGTCCCGCCGACTGTGAAGTACAGGCTGTTGTAAGATTTCTTAGTGCTAAAGGCCTAAAAGCGATCGATATTCATCGTGACATCTGTGCAGTTTACGGAGAAAACATTATGAGTGATGGAATGGTAAGAAAGTGGGTGAGATCATTTAAAGATGGCCGCACAAATGTGCATGATGAACAACGGAGTGGGCGTCCTTCGGTCGTTAATGAAAGTTTGGTACAGGAAGTGGACAATAAGGTGAGAGAAAGCAGACGCTTTAGATTTCCTACTTGCGGAATGACTTTCCTAATGTTTCTCGTAGTGTTTTGTACGGCATTGTGACCGAGCACTTGAATTACCGAAAATTGTGCGCACGTTGGATAGCGAAAATGCTGACGGGTGTGCACAAAACCAAACGTTTAGACAGTGGTTTGACATTCCTTGAGCGGTACCACAACGACGGTGATGATTTCTTAAGCCAAACTGTTACGGGCGATGAAACATGGGTGGCCTACGTCACACCAGAATCAAAGCAACAGTCCATGGAATGGCGGCATTCAGATTCACACAGAAAAGTAAAGTTCAAGCAAACAATTTCTGCCCGGAAAATCATGTGCACAGTTTTTTGGGACAGAAGAGGAGTATTGCTTGTGGAATATCTGGCTGGTAGTGAGACAATCAATGCAGCAGCTTACTGTAACACATTGCACAGTCTGCGCCGTTCAATTCAGAACAAAAGACGTGAAAAGTTGAGCATGGGCATCGTTTCGCTGCAAGACAATGCCCGTCCGCATGTGGCGAATCAGACCAAAGATCTCATCACATCTTTTCGATGGGAAACTCTAGAACACCCTCCGTACAGCCCAGATCTTGCGCCCAGTGACTTCCATCTGTTCCTGTACTTGAAGAAACACCTGGGCGTCTTCAAGACTATGACGAAGTCAAAACAGAGATGATGTAGTGGTTAACATGTCAGGCGGCAGACCTCTATGAGGAGGGTATTAAAAACTGGTACAACGTTACGACAAGTGCCTCAATATTGACGGAAATTATGTAGAAAAGTAGATTACGGTACAGGCTTTCATGTAAAAATAGAATTATTGAGATATCTTAGCACGTCTTTTTTTAATTTGAAAACGGTACTTATTTAAAAAAACACACCTCGTATCTTCTAAAGACGCCCTTGTCCTGCACAGAAGTTGGAAATAGGCTAGTCTTGATGTGGAACCGTGAAATTTACTGGTAAGCTGTCTAAGGCTCACTACGCTACAAAATGAATATACATAGTTAACTGGAATGCCAATGTCTTTTTCTTATTTTTTTATCACATACGTAGTAGCTAAAGCCATAATCTGCTGACAAGGCATTTCACAAACGTACCCTTCCGAAGTCACACATGCGACAGTTCATATATATTACTCTTACGATTCTAATACATTAAATACATCGTATAAATTACAGTTATGCTCGCAGACTCTCAATTCTACACGGCCCGCAGCTCGCATCCTTAGACCCCCGTAAACGATCAAACATTTTGTCAAACTTAACTATGCTTGCCAAATATTTGACCGTGTACGGTGCTGATTGACGTGCTTGTCACGCATAGATCGTGTTTGACGTGTTTGCCAGAAATTCTGATTGAGGTTAAGTTCGACAAAATGGCGGACGTAATTTGTGACGACGTTTCGCCGCATATGTTTAGTGAAAAATTTGTTTTATTACAATTAATTTCATTATATCGTGAGTTACCACAAACATGGAAACTGCCGTCAAGTATAAAAATAAAACAGCACTAACAATTATCAAAATGGTAGAGATATAGCACCTTTCCCAGCCATATATTACGCATGAAAAGGTCATGAACAAAATCAATATTTTACGCATACAGCGATAGACAAGGAAAATCGAAGTTCTCCGGTTCTTCTAGGGACGATGTGGACTTTATGTCACTACGTTGTGATATTTCAGTGAATTATCTTAGACGAGTAAGCAGAAGAGATTATATTGTGGCGTACTTGTGTCTTTCTTTCAATGTGAGGACAAAGTAACGCTAAGCAAGTTATTGAACATTTCACAGTCCATCCGTAGAAAGTTGATGTAATCATCAGGTTCTGGATGTAACATTTCCATTAACGAATTTTCAGTAGTATATTTCTCTCTCATTTTAAACCATTCCCTGCACCAGCGTCTTGTTTTCTTCTTCTTTGAACACAGGGCCGGACACAGTGTTGTTGTTTTTGTGATCTTCAGTCCGAAGAATGGTTTGGAGCAGCTCTCATGCTACTACAAATGTTGTAACTGCATTCATCTGCACTAGCGCCAAAATACAGCATACACGAAAAGCTTCTGCTTCAAAAGTAAGGTTAACTGAGAAGCTTTCGTGGCACGTATACGGCACTGTTTGATACATCCGTGGCTAGGTAGTGAACTCTACAGACAAGTTTGCTACTTTAGGAGGGCCTTAAAAAGTTTAAAAAAATGTAATTTCCCATTCGAAGAAAGTTGATGTAATCATCAGGTTCTGAGGATAATATTTCCTTTAGAAAATATTCATGAGCAAATCTCTCATTTGCGCCATTCCCTTGACCAGAGTGTTGTTCTTCTTCTTCGTCTTCTTTAAATACAGTGTCAAAGTCAATGCTAGGACTGGTTTGTCTGCATTTGTGGCCGTTCTCACTACTGTCAAAATAATTACGAAGGCGGACAGCCTCTGCTTCAAAGTGCCGTTAAACTGAGAAACGTTGTTTGAATGTGTTCGCGTTTGCTTGGCAAATCCGTGGCCAGAAAAGAGCGATTTTGTCAAGCACGTTTGATCGTTTACGGGGGCCTTTAATCGTGCGGTTCCTAAAACCAGCTGTATGCTATGGCCGTCCTTTCCGAATGGACTTTTCTGCAGTACCCAAAGGAAACGGCCAAATCTTGTTAGTTCGAAACATAACAAAGGGAAAGTTACGAGACAAAGAGATGCTTGTTGTCTGTACGTGACAACAGGCAGACTTTGGAGGGCGGTTACACACAACGTGAGAGACTCCTGAACGCATCAAAGGAAAGTAAGTGCCAGGGTACCGACAGCCAGGAATAGCGATTACACTAAAAGCTGTGAAAACAAGACTGATATGACAGACAAAGGACGACGGTAAGAGAGGAATAAAGGAAGAGTGTTTCAAAGGGGCACTTATACGTCATGAAGAGTCTTTGGTATGCCTAAGGCATGATTTAACAATAGACGCCTTACTCCACTCAGCCTCCGAAAAATAGTGCTCAGTTACAGCTAATGAGATTGAGGGCCCTTCGACAACACATTATGTCAGGAACTGGCGGGGGCGAAGAGGAAAACTGAATAAATCTCGGAAGCAGGATGCTCCAAAAGGGCTATTGCAGTCTATTAGGAAGTTGGTAGTTGTATCAGCAAAGGCAGCTGAATAAAATATCCAGGCAGGGATAAGCAGAGTTAGCTGCAGTAGATGCAGCATAGCTGATGGAATCCTAGTCTTCAGCTAGGGATTTCTGCATGTCGTGTCGTGGGTGCAGGCTTACTTAGTACCGACAGTTCCATTTTGAGTAGATGGGATGGTTGTAGTTAGTTATCGTCTGTGTGTAAAGACCTGATCTCTTTCGTGAGTACAATTCCTTTAGAACAGACATATCAGGAGTTGACACCGGTTTCTGAATAAAGGCACAACCTGTAAAGCACGCGTAGCGTTTGTCATTTAGGTAGTCCCTACATCTCCTGTTGTTGCTGTCAGTCAGGTTATCGGACTACAAAATTCGCTCAATTTCTCACAGAATCAGTAGCCACTATACATCACTCCACTTCTTGTGCGCCCATAGGGTTATGCAGTCTCAACTAAAGTATGAAATGAAGAATGGTGTTGAATATTCTGGCTTCTAAAGCCATAAATGTTACACGACATTGATTCGGGCGGCAGTATGCGATTAATGTACGCGCTATGTCCTGTTGGCGGGTTTGTAGAATGTGGCGCAAGCGTTTTAGCCGAAGTACACGAGTTAGGACGCGCCTGCAAGGAATTCCAAGAAGTTTTGTAGCACCATTAAGCAGTTCAGACTTGTTACCAGCGTCATCTGATCATACAGCTGTGCACGAATTCTGAAACCGTAAAAAATAACGGTAGAGCAGCGACTGAGACATTTAGATACTGTCTGTAGACATTAGTATTGCAAACTGTCCATTGCGGCCTGTGCATGATAGTGACGTTCACCTCGAAATACCATTTTTTATGAATTATCGTTGCTTTAATCGGGATACGTGAACTCGACGAACAATGATGAAAAATGAACTCTCATAAAATTCAGTAACATGAATGTATCACCATTTTCTCCTTCTGAAATTAAGAAAATTATAAATTATCTGAAAAAGTAAAAGCTCATCTGGTTTTGATGGTGTCTGCCATAGAGTATTAAAGATTTGTTCCCCTATAATAAGCCAGGTTTTATCTGAGATATGTAAAGCATCACCAACTCAAGGCATTTTTCTGGAGAGACTGAAATATGCCACTGTTAACCCCACCTGAAAGGAAGGGGATAATAGAGATGTCAACAACTAACGACCTGTTTCACTGCTGATATCGTTTTCAAAATCTCTGAGAAGGTGATGTATTCTAGAATAGTATCTCACCTTAACAATAATATCTTCAGCAAATCACAGTTCGCGTTTCAGAAGAGCTGTTCTACTGAGAATGCCATTTAGATGTTCACTCTCCAAATTTTACAAGCATTAAGTAATTTTCTGCGAGCTATCTGAGGCAGTTGACTGTGTAAATCACAGTATTCTCCTAGATAAATTGATGTTCTATGATACTGATGGTATAGTCAACCAATGAACAATGTCACATCTAAGCCAATATAGTCCAGGGACGTAATTCTGACTGGGAATAAATCACGTGTGGGGTTCCCCAAGGCTCAGTCTTAGATCAACAACTGGTCCTCGTTTATGTAAACGACTTTCTGTCCAATGTAGAACAATCAGAATCAGACTATTATTCAAATCAGTCCAAGCACGCATAGAAAAACAAAAGAAATTGTAAACAGCGTTTATTATTGACTGGCGTTTAAAATGGTTCAAATGGCTCTGAGTACTGTGGGACTTAACTTCTGAGGTCATCATTCCCCTAGAACTTAGAACTACTTAAACCTAACTAACCTACGGACATCACACACATCCATGGCCGAGGCAGGATTCGAACCTGCGACCGTAGCGGTCACGCGGTACCAGACTGTAGCGCCTAGAACCGCTTGGCCACCCCAACCGGTATTGACTGGTGTCACCCTCATTTTTAAAAAGACACAATATCTTCAGCTGTGTATATCTAGGGGTACTACACCAATGATAGGTGTAATGCATGGTGATGAAATAATAAATAGGGTGGAAACTTCAAAATCTTTAGGTGTCCATATCGATGGGGATTCAAACTGGAAAAGGCACATTTTGGAACTTCTTAAACAACTTAGTTAAACCGCATTTTCCCTTAGAATCTGTGGTGTCACCGCCAGACACCACACTTGCTAGGTGGTAGCTTAAATCGGCCGCGGTCCATTAGTACATGTCGGATCCGCGTGTCGCCACTGGCAGTGATCGCAGACCGAGCGCCACCACACGGCAGGTCTCGAGAGACTTACTAGCACTCGCCCCAGTTGTACGACGACTTTGCTAGCGACTACACTGACGAAGCCTTTCTCTCATTTGCCGAGAGACAGTTAGAATAGCCTTCAGCTAAGTCCATGGCTACGACCTAGCAAGGCGCCATTTGTACCATTGCATGTATCTCAAGATAGTCTCACTTGTATCATCAAGAATGCTGTATACCAAAGGACGATATAAAAGTTAAGTGTTCTGGTAGCTACGTTCTTTTCTTTATCACATTCATTACGAATCCTGTTCCAGACTTCGCGCCAGTCGGCGTGTGTGTACGTGTGCCCTTTCGGCTACCCGTCTCTGTGGACTGGCTGCCTTGTCAGTCCACTACAGAATCATTGCAAATACACACACAGACACACACACCCCCTCACACACACACACACACAATGATCAAACGTCCAATGAGCACAACTTGGTAGAATTCCCTTTACAACTTTTAACATTCTCAGGACACGCGGTACATCTCACGACACACGTGGTTCTTTTGTGACTTTCGGGGCAACTGAATTTTATCAAGTAACGTGAGTACATGACAGAATAGGCTATAATCCAGTGTTCAGCAAAATTGTGTCACAATGTAGCCGCAATTTTCATTTCAATAACACAGGTGTTTTTAAGTTCACGTTTTAGCTGCTGATACCTTTGCAGCTGACATTCTTTATACCCAAAAAACGCAACAAACGTAGAAATATCCAATGACCATAAAATATAAAGGTACTATAGAATTATTCGCACTTTTATCTGGAAGCAAACAGTATAACTTATAATAACGCTTTTCGTAATGTAATATTACAGTGTTAATTTTCATGTTTCAAAATAAAGAAACCTCACTGAAGATGGTGGTATGTTACCAAAACTAGTTTAAGAATTTTAAAAACTAAAAATAAGAAACAACAAGGTGGAGCCACTTTTCTGTATTTTGTTACCCAGACATGGATCAACAACAGAAGGTTTCAACTGTACAGTGATTCTTTACATCAGTGTTTCGCGAAAAGAACGTCGTCTTTCCTGCACGGATTCCCATCTGAGTTGACGTTGTATTTCAGTAATACTCGCGTGTTGATCCAACCTACCGGTAACAAGACTGGAAAAACACTTGTGAATTGGTTCGATGTCTTCGTCTACTCCTACGTCCGGTTTAGCGTTGTGTTCTCTTGCGTTGTCCATTAGTTGTTGGTTCTCAGAAAAATGGTCGTGGCATGTTGCTTATGTGCAAAGCGCATGTTATGGCTTGGCAAAGAAATATCTGTCCACTGATTCGCGTTGCACTAACTGCAGACCACACTCATGTTAACACGCCATGCAGACGCTCTTGATGTACCCGATGAGGATTTCCGGATCTCCAAACTCGTGTTGTTGCGACCTGAAACAGGCCAGCAAATGCCGCTATGCTTCAGCAGTCAAACTCGTACCTACTGCCAACTGATGACCGTTCCAGCTTTCAGTGTGGACGGTAAGCGGCTGGTGTTTGAAAAACATTCTCGATAGGTTTTCAAAGAATTTTGACGTAAAGTACTGGCAGAGTAGTTATTATTATGTAGTTTAACTTGCTGCGACTTTACTTTGAAAATTTTATAAAATAAAGTTGCTTCGTTTTTTGCACCATCACTACTGTGGAACCGGTGGCGGTCAGAAAATTTTACTGCTAACAGAGCTAAAAAAGTGGGTGGTTGATCAAAAAGGTTGACTACCCCTGCTTCAGCAGAAGAAAGAGTATTTAAGTAAGGATCAGGTATCCGTGTTTTACAGATTGAAGGAGCCATTTGCATTATGTGATTGTTGTACCTCAGAAGACTTTTCCGGGCAGGAAGAAGCTCCTGGTCCCCGGCACGAATCTGCCCGGCGGATTTGTGTCGAGGTCCGGTGAACCGGCCAGTCTGTGGATGGTTTTTAGGCGGTTTTCCATCTGCCTCGGCGAATGCGGGCTGGTTCCCCTTATACCGCTTCAGTTACACTATGTCGGCAATTGCTGCGCAAACAAGTTCTCCACGTACGCGTACACCCCATTACTCTACCATGCAAACATGGGGATTACACGCGTCTGGTGTGAGACGTTCCCTGGGGGTCCACTGGCGGCCGAACCGCACAATAACCCTGGGTTCGGTGTGTGGTGGCGGGGGGTGAAGTGGACTGCGGTGGTCGTCGTGGGGTTGTGGACCACTGCGGCTGCGGCGGGGACGGAGCCTCTCCGTCGTTTCTAGGTCCCCGGTTAACATATAATACAATACAATACTTTGTCCGCAGCTCGTGGTCGTGCGGTAGCGTTCTCGCTTCCCGCGCCCGGGTTCCCGGGTTCGATTCCCGGCGGGGTCAGGGATTTTCTCTGCCTCGTGATGACTGGGTGTTGTGTGATGTCCTTAGGTTAGTTAGGTTTAAGTAGTTCTAAGTTCTAGGGGACTGATGACCATAGATGTTAAGTCCCATAGTGCTCAGAGCCATTTGAACCAATACAATACTTTAGAATACTTTGTAGAATTTCGGATCTAGCTAGAAATTTGTTTTCTTATGCTGTTTTTTATCTGATAGAGTTCACTTTTTGTGTGTTGCAGGCTTTTTCTGAAATTACAAAAATTTCCCTGGAAAAGTAATTTTTTTCCTCCATATGTGATTAAATGTTCCAAGATACAACACGGTCATGAACCTAGGAAAAAATATTCAAATTGAAAAGCTTTATAATCGAGAAAATCTTGTCAATACTGCATTCAGTAGCCGCATTTTGAAACAGAAGCTGTTGGAAAACAATACTATTTTCCATTTTCAAGACAGGTAAATGGTTAAACATTAAAGAAACCCAATCCATTTGCAAATAATACATGTTCCACAGTGGAAGGCTCTCTTTCTTTTCAAGATATAAGATCGTGCAGGACAGATGAAGTATGACTTAGCTGTCCACAGGTTAGGTAACTAGTTTGAAAAATATATTGGATTTTACTTACGATAAAATTCTGTTACTGAAGAATTATCAGTATCTTCAAGTATTTTTAAAATATTATACAACACTTAAATGTATAGAAACAAAAATATTTACAAATGCTGCACAAAACACAACGTCATGTTTCACAACAACTGAAATAGTATAAAATGCTGGAAGCTGTGTGTGGCTGTCTCTAGTACGCATTCCTTAATCTCATTCTAAAATCGGCCACTAGACTGAAACATAGGCCAAGAAAAATCTTGTGTTGCTAGGTACACTATCCTTCAGGTGCAACACTTTCCCCTACTAATATCGAGCAACAGCATCTGAATTGGTCTTTCGATGCTTTCCCAATACCTTGTAGGGTTTCGATTCGGTATTCTGCACAGCGTTGTGAGGTGTCACTGACAAACCAGTATGAAGAGCTGAATGGTGCAACAATTTCCCGAAGTTTTATCCAAAACCGACCATAACTCATTCGGTTACAATGGATACACCACCTCTCATAGTCCGAGGAACGACCTGCTGCACACACGGCAATCAGATCCTGTCTCCACGGAACTGATTCCCACGCAACACAGTACACTGTGCATACGTTGCAAGTAGAACACACTGTACTTCTATGCTACCTGCAATAATGTGACCCGTATCACTGGTTCTGCCACTTACGTTTTCTGTCTCCATTTCTTCTTCCAACTTTGGAGTAAAATGAAAAGACTGATACTTGCAAAGAAACTTTATTGCTGCAAAAGTAAAAGCACTCAACGATGTCCTTAACGTCGTTACGACACCAAACTTTGTGAATATTTCTCCGGTTTCCTTCCATATCAAGAATCTAAATTCCTTCGTGTTAAATAATTCATCGACGTCTGGCACAATATCCGACGGAAATGTGTTTCATATACATTCCGCGAGTCGCCTTGCGGTGAGTGGCGGAGGGTAACTCCAATACCAGTCTCGTCCCCCCCTAACTGTGTTCCATTTTGGTAATGGTGCGTGGGAAGAATGACAGTCGGTAAACCTCTGAGTTACAATTTTTCTAATTATCTCGTTGTGGTAAATCCACGAGGTAGGCGTAGGAGGAAGAAATGTGGTGCGCCATTCTCATATTTTGATGACAACAGTTCTTCCTCTCCTTGTTAACGGGAGTTTCATTCTTACTACTCTGTTTTTTTCGGATTTTATACGTACTTCAGTTTAACTACATTAAACGTTGAGTTCTTGACAAAAGATCAACTGCAGCTACACTTGTTTTTCACTCGTTGTGTCTATGCATATGCTTTCGTTTGTCATGTGCGTGTTAAGTATTGCTAATATGGCGGAAGTAGTGTTTACAAGGGTAATGATGTAGATGTGTGTGTGTATGTGTGTGTGTGTGTTCCCTCCCTATGTGTGCGATATGAGAGCTGCGGTTACAGCAGAAAAGCGCGCTCGAACAGAATGGAAGTCCCGTATGGGGAGAAGATTGTGAGGACATGGCGAAGGTGGTGGTCGGGGGGGGGGGGGGGGGGAGAGGGGGAGGAAGCAGTAGTAATAAATGAGAAAATGAGATAACTGTGAGAAATGAAAATAAATAACAAATTTCATACAAATAATTAACAACCGTTTATTTACGAAGCATGCGTAAACGTGAATGCACTTGCTCAGGCGACAGTTCCTGCTTCCCACTCTCGTCCCCGTCCATAATTACCTACGAAAAAGATCACTTTCTTTGGGGACGGCCTGTTTACTAACAGCGAGCTGTTATAAATTATAATGACAACTAAAATGTTCTAATGCAATATCATATACACTAATGACAGAGTGGTGCGACCTAAACAAAAATTGGTAGGCATGTTGCTATTGAAACGTCCCCTTAGAAAAATTAATGAATTACTGTGCTGCTAAACCTCTACGTTATTTGATTTTCAAACAGCTGAGCAGAACTGAAAGTACTCAGACATATCGCTCTTTACTTATTCTGGTCAACACTAAACTGACACACAATATTTTTAGTGCAACGCAATCTGACTGTCAATAATCCTTACAAAAGAACGGCCCTGACTAACAATAACCTATACCTTTCACGAATCACTTACCGCACAAAAATCTTCGTTACTCGAACTACTGCAACACAGCGAGCGCCAATACTGCCAGCTAAATAAAAGAGTCTAACTACTGAAGGCACTAACTACTGATAGGCATAGTTAGCAAATGAAAGATTTTGATAGAGAACAAACAATGTGTTTACCTTAATAATGTTCAAAAGTCATCTCATATATATATATATATATATATATATATATATATATATATATATATATATATATATATCTCAAAATTCTGCCATCTCTCTCCCCACATCCACCACTGCTGGCGGCTCACCTCCAACTGCGCAACGCTACGAGCCGTTAACAGGCAACTGCCCAACACTACAATAGCAAATATTCCAACAATGCAAACCAGCCACAGACTTAACAGAGCGCAGTTAGTGATTTTCATACAGAGCGCTACGTGGCGTTACCAACATAAAAACCTAAACAGCCTACTTACACTATGTCTGGAAGATTACGTCGATTCAGATTCGGCGCCCGTAGCGTAAGAGTGGCGCTAGTAGCGCCATTAAAGGCTGCAGATGAGGTTTGCTTTAAATACACGCTGTAACGGTCGCGAGCGTTAGTTACCTTTCAGATTGGACATGGTGAACTGATATTAGTCACGAATGCCTTAAGGCTACAAAGACGCCGTTATCAGCATCTCACGAGTTTAAACGAGCTGATGTAGTAGGGCTACGAGAAGTTAAATGCTACCACTGTACGTCACTGCCGGCAGCGGTGGTCACGAGAATACAGGGTCGCAAGAAGACCGGGCACCGGACAGCCACGTAACGCTACCCAGAGGAATGACCATCATGTCGCGCTTACGGCTCTGGCGCATTGTACTCTATCTGCAGCAGCGATGATGAACAGCTTGTGGCACTACAGTGAAATATGAATCGGTTACTTCAAGGACGGCTCCAAGACAGACGGACTGTAGCGTGCATTCCACCGACACCAAACGACCGTCATTTGTGACTTCAGCGATGTCATGCAAGAGGTCATTGGAGGGCAAGTTAGAGGTCTGTTTTTTTCTGATGAAAGCTGGTTTGCCTCTGTGCCAGTGAAGGTTCTATGTTGGTTAGGATGAGGCCAGTTGAGGACCTGCACCAACCTGTCTGCATGCTCGACACAGTGGACCTACATCTGGAGTTATGGTCGGGGGTGCGTTTTTGTATAACAGTGGGAACACAGATGTGGTTATCCCACGCAGCCTGACTGCCAGTTTGTACATTAGTCTAGTGATTCGATCGGTTGTGATGCCATTCCTGAACAGCATTTCATGAGTTTTCTTCCAAAAGATAACGCACGCACACGTACCGTTGTTGATTTGTTGCCTTGATCTGCCGATGACCAGAGCAGTCTCCAATTGAGCACCTATGGGGCATCATCAGACGAAAACACCAGCGTCATCCACAACCAACGTTAATTGCACCTGTATTGACCGACCGAGTGCAACAACCATGGAACTCCATCCCACAAACTGACATCTGACACTTGTACGACTTAATGCATACACATCTGCGTGCTTACATTCCACATTCTGCAGGCTACACTGGTTATTAAAGTACCAGCATCTCACATTTTCAATGGCTTTTCTTGCGCTCGCGTTAATAATTTAAATGTCGGGTGATCAAAAAGTCAGTATAAATTTGAAAACTGAATAAATTACGAAATAATGTAGATAGAGAGGTACAAATTGACACACATGCTTGGAATGACATGGGGTTTTATTATAACCAAAAAAAAAAAATACAAACGTTCAAAAATATCCGACTGATGGCGCTTCATAATAGCAATAATTAGCATAACAAAGTAAGACAAAGCAAAGATGATGTTCTTTACAGGAAATGCTCAATATGTCCACCATCATTCCTCAACAATAGCTGTAGTCGAGGAATAATGTTGTGAACAGCACTGTAAAGCATGTCCGGAGTATGGAGAGGCATTGGCGTCGGATGTTGTCTTTCAGCATCCGTAGAGATGTCGGTCGATCACGATACACTTGCGACTTCAGGTAACCCCAAAGCCAATAATCGCACGGACTGAGGTCTGGGGACCTGGGAGGCCAAGCATGATGAAAGTAGCGGCTGAGCACACGATCATCACCAAACGACGCGCGCAAGAGATCTTTCACGCGTCTAGCAATACTTTGTTTTTTGTTTTTTTTTTTTGGTTCTAATGAAACCCCATGTCATTCCAAGCATGTGTGTCAATTTTTACGTCTCTATCTACATTATTCCGTGGTTTATTAAGTTTTCAAATTTATACTGACTTTTTGATCACCCGGTATGTTAGCTAGACAAATATATTCGCAAAATTTCACTATTCTACATTAATTATTTTTGCCGTCAGTGTAATGACTGAGAGATGAAAATAAATAACAAATGATATCGTTTCATACAAATAATTAACAACCGTTTATTTATGCACCATAAGTTAATGCGAATGAATATGTGCAGGCGATTATTTCTGTCTCTCCACCTCCTCCCCCTCGATACCCACCTACACAACTGACCGTTCTCTTTCGTACGCCTGTTGACTAATAACGACCTGTAGCAGATTATAGTGACAATTAAAATGTTGAAATACAATATAAATTTCTCTTTGTAATTTAAGGCACTTAATGTTTTGTGATAGAGATTAAATAATGTAACAGATTTTACTGGCGGATAATTAATCGAGCGTTGTCGCTGAGCGCCTCGTGTTATAAATACCTCTACAGCAGACAGCCTCTTTAGCGAGGGTGCCGGCCGGCTGTAGCGTTGAGTGACATATGTTTGGGGTTTGCCTCTCTCGGATTAACTCCTCCTCTTTCAACCGGAGGAGTAAATTTTACGAGCAGACCTGCCATGTAACCGAGACAGCTGACGACCGGCTTCAGCGTTGTGTTTCTCGTCATGCGCCTTTTATATCGCAACGTTACTTCCAGTGAGCAAGAGTAGGATGTCAGACCAAGACAGCCTAGGAGGAAACTTTTTTTATTTCCGTTCTATGAATTATCGTGGTCTTTCACATGCATTGTTGCCAAGTCTGATAAAAATATATATAATTAACGCAGAATAATATGCGACATCCACCAATTTCTCCACACTAACAACTTTGTTCGCACATAGCGAACGTAACAAACATATGTTAAGGACTATTACCGTTTTTCAAAACTGCTGCTAACGTAGAACATTAGACTTACTGACTCATACAGACGCACACATACCAACACATACACTCACACATTTTTAATTTTTGCGCCAGAAACAAGTTAAGTAGTGCCAAAGTGACAGTCGATTAGGGTTTCGCGAGATTTCCCTTGCTTATCAGGTGAATGATGGACTGGAAATCTCCTCCCACTTACTTCCAGTTGGAATTTCTCTGCTCCATTTCTATCATACCGCTGATATCGCCAGAAAAGAACGAAGTTCTAGAACAACCAGGCTCGCCCTACTGTACTGGGGATAAACGACATGAAAAAGAAAACAAACCGAAGACGTGCGAGTAAGACCCACGCTCTGAAATTTCTGTAAAAACTTAATTATGTATATAGATAATGATAATAATAATAACAATAATTTCGTGTGGCTCAGTGCAAGTCAGTGCAAGTCTTTCTATTGGACGCCGCGAATTGCGTGCCCGTAACCTACACCAGTTATCAAACTGGAAAAAGGGTATCTACATTGTAACGTGGAATCTAAACCACGTATTGCTTCTGGCGTCTCATCACATTGTTGGGAAGTGAAGAGTAGGTTAAAACGAAGACTGGAAAATCCAATCCGAGGTCCGAACGTGACTCGATCCCGCGACATCTCGATTTCTAGACACTAGTTTTACCGCTGGACCACCAGTCCCGACATGTGTGTCCAGACAGCACATCCACCGGTTTTGACGAATGATTTTGCGAGTCTCAGATTTGTGACATATATAACTGTGCATTTCGACTGCTTAAACTATTTACAACGTCAGGGTATCGTAAACCTTTGCATTTGACATAAATTTCAACTATATACCCCTGAACATTCTTCAAGGGGTCTTAACAGACAGAAAGACGGACAACGAAGTGATCTTATAAGGGTTCCATTGTTATCGACTGAGATCCAGAATCCTTAAAAAAAGAGAGCTATTGAGGTAACTGATGACCACTAAGTTACAGTTTCCGACTGTGCGCTCGGAATGGTGTGTTTCTGGTACTGTCGTAGGAGCATATGAGAATCTGGAGGAAGCATCCATTTGATGAATGTTATTGTCTATAAATGGAAGTTACATTGGCTTTTGGCGGTTTCGTAATACCGTTCTTTAAGTACGTTGAAGATATGGAGCAGTGCTTACGGTGAAAAAAAGATCAGACGAACCTTCACACTCTATGTATATACTGTTGTTCACTTTACTTCTAAACAGTTTACAAGAATCTCAGACGTTTACGTAGTTTGATTAATACAATGAAATGACGCTGGGCAAATGAGTAGAGATTTGAGAAGCCGGTATGAAATACGGAACAATGAAAGGTAGTTGAATGTAAAATACAGAGAATACATTTACTGAAAATGAAATATTTTGCATTTACGCCGTTCGGAGTGGCCGCGCGGTTTAAGGCGCCATGTCACGGATTGCGCTGCCTCTCCCGCCGGAGATTCGAGTCCTCCCTCGGGCGTGGTGTGTGTGTTGTTCTTAGCATAAGTTAGTGTAACTAGTGTATAATTCTAGGGACCGATGATCTCAGCAGTTTGGTCTCTTAGGAATTCACACACACTTTTTGCATTTACTTTTGTCAAGAGCAGCTACTATCCTCGTAAAAAGTCACTTTACAACATTTACAACAGAGAGAAATAAACCAGGTCTACTGACTGCATTCATCACAATTAGGAACGAAGCGATCGGTAATTTGTGAGCCTTTTTTTTACGGCCAAACTAATGAGCGCGAGCCACTCGTCAGTGTTTTAAATGAAACGACACGTGACAGGACGTAAATACTCGCCTGACGTCTCACGATGTAGGTCATTATTGAATGTAGCGAAAGAAAGCTAGTGAGAAGTGATAATTATCACTTTAGGTTCTTGCAAAAAGTGAATGGTAATCACGAAGTTATTATTTACTTCGAATTAAGATGCTGTGTTAAACATTAATGGTAACTTTTAACTAGAATTCCACAGATGGTTTTCAGATTACTGAGTGACGTGATGCAGTGGCAAGGACAAAGGTTTCATACGTAATAGGAGCAGGATTCATATCCCTGTTTCCCTGTTATTATTTCGGCTTTAAACTTCCTCGTTAAGTCACTTGAGACAAAAGCCAGGCCGGCTCAATGAATGCGCGTGGCCTGCTAATCTACTGAAAAAATGGTTCAAATGGCTCTGAGCACTATGGGACTCAACTGCTGTGGTCATAAGTCCCCTAGAACTTAGAACTACTTAAACCTAACTAACCTAAGGACAGCACACAACACCCAGCCATCACGAGGCAGAGAAAATCCCTGACCCCGCCGGGAATCGAACCCGGGAACCCGGGCGGGGGAAGCGAGAACGCTACCGCACGACCACGAGATGCGGGCTAATCTACTGAATGATTTGAGTAAATGATGATCTGAGTCGACGGGACGCCACAATAACTTAACTATTCTCTACATTGACCAGTGATTTACTTGCTCTTATCCACTGCCCGCCGTCCATAGATATTATGTAATCGCCTGTGAATATTTTTAAAAGTCTGAAGGAAACGAGGACATGTTGTCCTTTGTCATAATGAGTTTCAGAAACACTTCCTTCTACTTGCATGAGATTCTCCTTATCAGACTGATTAAATTTTGTGCCTTCTTTGCCTGTAACAATCAAATCGACACAATGGACCCTTCGTGCTGGTGAAATATTCATTCATTTCCCAACTCTACAAGAGTCTGCTGATGTTTCATTCCCACGGGTGTTGTACAAGTGTTCAGTAAGTGAGTCTGTCCAAGACTGTTCCATATCTTCGTGAGAGGTTCTACAGGTCTCAAGCAGCTTGGCCAGAACTTTCTGTGGATTTAGAGAAACTATGGCACAAGTTCTAAAACCTGTTTTCAAACTCTCTGCCGAAGTAGAATTTATGGCTTCGAATGCAGTTTTCAGCCATCTAGGAAATTCTGTTTTGGCAAGCGGCTCCGTGTTTTTCATCTTCCATACACCAAGATCTTCTCGCCGAGCTCTTTTTAGAAGACGAAAATATACCACATCTATAGGCTGGCATATGCGTTCAGTTAGCAGATACCTCACGTTAGATCTTTCAGTTGATTTCTATCTCTTGGAGGAGTTTATCACGACGTCAGTGTGATGTGCTTCTGTATTAACGTCTTGAAAGACGAACCAAGCGTCAAAATATTCGCTGTAGGGTTCTGTAGTACGTTTAGAGGACCTTGTCCCTGCGCTGCTCAGCCCTCAAGGCATCCTCGAAGAGACGAGAGCCGTGCGACATCCATACATGGTGGCGATCGCAAACGTGACTGATGAACTTCTGTGTGGACTAAGATTTATAATTTAAAACAGCAGCCAGCCACAACGGTGACTTAGAGAAAAGTTTATTTAAACCCAACCATTAGTGGTTTCGGATTTACTACAAACAACTTTCAGATAGCTCTTACAGATTTTCTTGGTTTCCTGCTGTAACGTTGCTATGTAATCGCAAGTGTGAGTGAGGGAGAGTTTACTAGTGAGGTTGAGGATTACATTTTTTTTACCATCTATTGAATACTTTTCACAAAAAAGAACACATTTGTCGTTCATGAATTGAGTATGTTCGCTGACGTCCTCGCTGTTGAGCGCCCTATACATACCACCACCGCACACCCTTACCAGTCGATGTTGTTTGTGTGCGCAAAAGTAAACAAAATTATTTTCTTTCAAATTACGTCACGTACGAGACATTTTTTTTTTCTTCCTGACTTTCACAGAAATATCTATGATACGTTTTAAAGTTAATAAGACACGAAATGTGGCGGAAAATTTCTTGGAGTATATTTCTGTGCGCCCGCATCTCGTGGTCGTGCGGTAGCGTTCTCGCTTCCCGCGCCCGGGTTCCCGGGTTCGATTCCCGGCGGGGTCAGGGATTTTCTCTGCCTCGTCATGGCTGGGTGTTGTGTGATATCCTTAGGTTAGTTAGGTGTAAGTAGTTCTAAGTTCTAGGGGACTGATGACCATAGATGTTAAGTCCCATAGTGCTCAGACCCATATATTTCTGTGCGACGAATTATCTGCGTATTTGTGTTATATACTTCGAAGTTTCCATATTTTGGTTCATACACTATGTGAGTGCTTTTAAGTTCGCGGGAAATTACTTGACCAAACCAGTATTCGTTTTATCGCAACACACACGTTCCACGTTTAAGAAATACATCATATCTTCACATAACTAAGAAAAACACTCCTTTCAGTGATGATGGGGTAGTAAAAATGTCATGTTGCAGATGTTACATAGAGCATATGAACACTATGGAATACATCTTTGCTAGAGCCACAAAATTAATTTAACGGCCGAAACGACAAGTAAAATCATGTACAATAAATCCTAATATTCCGTTCTACTCAACTGCTAATATTACGCAACTGAATTTTGGCGTTAGATGACCCATGTGTAAAGTACGTGAGCACTATAAAACATGGTGTAAGAGTTACACAACTGCGTATATACGTAGACGCTATGTCTCCTTTCCAAAAGACAGCGCTCACTGCTAAAACAGTATGGCTGCATACCTGAGTTGTGTATTGCACCTGCCAGCTACACACATTCCTGTGACTATCATCAAGCTATAGCCTAGATCTACTCTTGTGGGTGCCCAAGCCAAGACATCATTTGTGTACGTTCCATTTCTGGTGCACCCCAGCCCACTTATTCCGCACAGCACGATGCTAGGTGGCCTGTGGTGATGTTCGTACTTGACCATATTCTACTGTGGATCCGGTTGCATATTAATCTGGGTGGACGAAGCTTTCTCAGACGTTTTTCATACATCTCTCCATGCTAGACTATCCTATTCAACCTCTTCATCACTCTATAAATGTGCCAAATTACGAGGGCCGTTTAGTAATAATGCAACGTATTTTTTTCTGAGAGCAGGTTAGTTTTATATTGAATTCCAACACACAATATTAATACCCCCTCTTTTGGTTACAGAGCCCTATTTTTCAACGTAATCTCCGTTCAACGCGACGCCCTTACGCCACTTTATTGCTAGGGCCTGCATGCCCGCCTGGTACCACTCTACTGGTCGACGTCGAAGCCGACCTGTTACTACACTCATACTCATAAATTAAGGATAATTGCAGAATCTGGTGACACTACACAGAACTGGCGCTAATAGCATAGACACATAGGGAACACACACGACACAGATCTGTAAGTTCACGGTATAGGTGATAAGTTGAGAAAACCGTCACGAAACACATGTGCTATAAAACGCCATTGTTTCCTGCGCATGTACCTCGACATCAGTATGGGATATGATCACCATGCACACGTACACAGGCCGCACAACGGGTTGGCATACTCTGGATCAGGTGGCCGAGCATATGCTGGGGTACAGCCTCCCATTCTTGCACCAGTGGCTGTCGGAGCTCCTGAAGTGTCCTAGTGGTGTGAAGATGTGCAGCGATACGTCGATCGAGAGCATCCCAGACGTGTTCTATGGGGTTTAGGTCTGGAGAACAGGCAGGCCACTCCATTCGCCTGATATCTTCTGTTTCAAGGTACTGCTCCACGATGGCAGCTATGTGGGGCCGTACGTTATCATCCACCAGGAGGAAGGTGGGACCCACTACACCCCGGAAAAGGCGGACATACTGGTGCAAAATGACGTCACGATACAGTTCCTCTGTCAAAGACATGCAGGGGTGTCCGTGCACCAATCATAATCCCACCCCACACCATCAAACAACGACCTGCATACAGGCCCCTTTCAAGGATCTTAAGGGGTTGGTATCTGGTTCCTGGTTCACTCCAGATGAAAACCCGGCGAGAATCACTGGTCAGACTATACCGGGACTCGTCCGTGAACATAACCTGGGACCACTGTTCCAATGACCGTGTACTGTGTTCTTGACACCAGGCTTTACGGCCTCCTGTGACCAGGGCTCAGTAGAATGCACCTTTCTGGTCTCCGGGCGAGTAAACCATGTATGTTCAGTCGTCTTTAAACTGTGTGTCTGGAGACAATTGTTCCAGTGCTTGCAGTAAGATCCCGCGTCCCGTACTGTAGCGCCTGGACACGTTTCCTGTCTGCTGGAATCGTTGCCATAATCTTGAGATCACATTTTGTGGCACACGGAGGGCCCGTGTTACGGTCTGCTGTATTTGACACGCCTCCAGGCGCCCTAGTATTCTACCCCTCATAACGTCATCAGTATGTGTTCTTTGAGCCATTTTCAACACACAGTCACCATTAGCACGTCTGAAAACGTCTGTATACTTACTCGCTGTACCGTACTCTGACATGCACTAACACACCTCTGCGTATGTGGACTGCTGCTAGCGCCAGCGTGCGACGACTGCAGCTCAAATGCACCGCACGGTCATACTCCGAGATGATTTAAACACGCAAACGCCCACAAGAGTGTTGTTTCACCTGTATCAGCATTAATCGTAATTTATGAGCATGAGTGTACATTAACAGCCTCCGCATCGGCCATGTAGTGCTTCATGCGGAGTGCATCTTTCATTGGGATAAACAGATCGAAATCGAAAGTTGTGAGAGCCAGGCTGCAGGGTTCATCAGGAGTAAAAATCGAATGAAGTTTTTTGAGCTCCTCTCGGGTGTGCAGATTTTTGTGCGGCATGAGTTGTCAGGGAGAAGGGGAAATCGTTTGCATTTTTGTGGCGACGAATGCAATGAAGTCGTTTCTTTAGTTTTCTGAGGGTAGCACAATACACTGCAGAGATGATTGTTGCACGATGAGAGAGGACATCGAACACAATAACCCTTTCAGAGTCCTGAAAGGCCGTCGCCATGACTTAACCGAATTAGGGGGCGGTTATTTATATATATATATATATATATATATATATATATATATATATATATATATATATAGGGTGTTTCAAAAATGACCGGTATATTTGAAACGGCAATAAAAACTAAACGAGCAGCGATAGAAATACACCGTTTGTTGCAATATGCTTGGGACAACAGTACATTTTCAGGCAGACAAACTTTCGAAATTACAGTAGTTACAATTTTCAACAACAGATGGCGCTGCGGTCTGGGAAACTCTATAGTACGATATTTTCCACATATCCACCATGCGTAGCAATAATATGGCGTAGTCTCTGAATGAAATTACCCGAAACCTTTGACAACGTGTCTGGTGGAATGGCTTCACATGCAGATGAGATGTACTGCTTCAGCTGTTCAATTGTTTCTGGATTCTGGCGGTACACCTGGTCTTTCAAGTGTCCCCACAGAAAGAAGTCACAGGGGTTCATGTCTGGCGAATAGGGAGGCCAATACACGCCGCCTCCTGTATGTTTCGGATAGCCCAAAGCAATCACACGATCATCGAAATATTCATTCAGGAAATTAAAGACGTCGGCCGTGCGATGTGGCCGGGCACCATCTTGCATAAACCACGAGGTGTTCGCAGTGTCGTCTAAGGCAGTTTGTACCGCCACAAATTCACGAAGAATGTCCAGATAGCGTGATGCAGTAATCGTTTCGGATCTGAAAAATGGGCCAATGATTCCTTTGGAAGAAATGGCGGCCCAGGCCAGTACTTTTGAGGATGCAGGGACGATGGGACTGCAACATTGGGCTTTTCGGTTCCCCATTTGCGCCAGTTCTGTTTATTGACGAAGCCGTCCAGGTAAAAATAAGCTTCGTCAGTAAACCAAATGCTGCCCACATGCATATCGCCGTCATCAATCCTGTGCACTATCTCGTTAGCGAATGTCTCTCTTGCAGCAATGGTAGCGGCGCTGAGGGGTTGCCGCGTTTGAATTTTGTATGGATAGAGGTGTAAACTCTGGCGCATGAGACGATACGTGGACGTTGACGTCATTTGGACCGCAGCTGCAACACGGCGAACGGAAACCCGAGGCCGCTGTTGGATCACCTGCTGCACTAGCTGCGCGTTGCCCTCTGTGGTTGCCATACGCGGTCGCCCTACCTTTCCAGCACGTTCATCCGTCACGTTCCCAGTCCGTTGAAATTTTTCAAACAGATCCTTTATTGTATCGCTTTTCGGTCCTTTGGTTACATTAAACCTCCGTTGAAAACTTCGTCTTGTTGCAACAACACTGTGTTCTAGGCGGTGGAATTCCAACACCAGAAAAATCCTCTGTTCTAAGGAATAAACCATGTTGTCTACAGCACACTTGCACGTTGTGAACAGCACACGCTTACAGCAGAAAGACGACGTACAGAATGGCGCACCCACAGACTGCGTTGTCTTCTATATCTTTCACATCACTTGCAGCGCCATCTGTTGTTGAAAATTGTAACTACTGTAATTTCGAAAGTTTGTCCGCCTGAAAATGTACTGTTGTCCCAAGCATATTGCAACAAACGGTGTTTTTCTATCGCTGCTCGTTTAGTTTTTATTGCCGTTTCAAATATACCGGTCATTTTTGAAACACCCTATATATATATATATATATATATATATATATATATATATATATATATATATATATATATATATATATATATATTTTTTTTTTCTGGACGAGAGATGGCGTGGCACCACTCCACGGATTACATTTTGTTTCCGGTCTGTAGTGCACGCGTGGGCGCTATTCTGTCATTCTGCGCGACGGAGTAATCTGAGATGTACGCTTTACCCCGTGGCTCCTGCAAGATACAATTTCCACCCCGACACTACTACAGAAGTCAGACAGACGCTCCTAACGTTCTAAAGAGAAATGCCTGAAAATCTTTCAGCAATAAATACCTTCTGGAGTCGTCTGCTGTAAGGAAATGACACAAAAATTCACAAAATTTCTTACGTAACTAGTGGGATTCTTGGGTACCGGAGTAGTGCTAGTTAGAGCAAGAAAAACATGAAACTAACGAAAATTATTATTTTTTTCCAAAAATTCTGAGAAATCACAATGGCACTTTTAGTTGCGAACTGAACAAGTTATTTCTGGGTTCTTTTGAGAATGTGAAGTTACCTCTTAAGGACAGGGTTCGCTAATGAAATTTCTATACAAAGTTTAAGATTGTTATTGACTTGGCAGAATGGCTGAGAGCCGCGCCTACTCAACTTGAATAATTATCCGTTAGAATGTTGCTAGGTACAGTCGAAGCTGTCGCGTGTGAAATGCAGTGAAGTGTACTGTTGTAGAGGAATATGGGGCTTGCAAGAGCTGTAGCGCACAATACCGTAAGCTGCGATGACTGCTGTCTGCGCCGCTCGTTGCTGACAAATAAGATAACTCTCGTTCTATCTGGACTGACCTTCGCCAGTCAAACTCTCCCTACGCCTTGATGAAGTCGAGGATTCCTATTCGCCCCTAGTCTAACTATTGGTGTGGTACATCAGTCAGATAACCAGTCCACCGCGATGCCACTCAAAAATTCGGCCTCCTGTCGTGTGGTTTGCCTCTCCCAAACTAAAAGCTTTTGTGACCATCGTGTCTTGAATGTGTGTGTGTGTGTGTGTGTACGCCAGCCTCGAGTATTTCAATCTCGGTGCGCACTTGCGATTTGCTTGTTATATGCATATCGTTTACATGAATTGATACAACATTAACTTTATCTTATCGAGTTTGGGTTCGAATGAAGCGTCTTGATGTGCGTAATATGATTGTGAGGGCGGAATATGTAAGCAATAAAGGTCAGGAGACCACGACGTCTTACACCGGTTCAGAGTGATGAACCAATGTTTGATCTTATGTGACAATCTTCGACAAAAAATGGCACGATAAGTCTCGTAACGCACAAGCAATTCCGCACAAATGGTTCTTCATTGCTCTGTATGGTCTTCAGTTAGGCGGCGAGGAACTAAGCTGGCAAACACCTTTGCTTATCCAACTGGTGGACGAGTGAGTCAGCACTACCATCAGACATGTCCACTTGTGCAGCGAGGTGCTTGGTTGTGATCCATCGATCACCTCGAATGAGAGTGTCTGCACGTTCCAAGAAGTCACAGCCGTGTGCGGCCAGCCGGCTTGCGGGGGATCGGACAGGTTTGCGCTACGTTATTGCGATGACGACAGACAGCATGCCCAACGGCTCACTGTGCTTCTGTGCATTGCCAGGTTTCCATAGACATCCTGCAATCGCATGTGAATATCTGCGATGCTCTGGTTTTTCTCCTGTAACCTCCCCACAAAAATTTTATGATAATATTCAAAAATGTGACCTCCCCGTAATTATTTTTAAATAATATGAATTGAATGAAAATGCAAATAGAGCCAAATGTTAGCTTCCCACAGTAGTAAAACTCAATGATAATAACAATGTGCAAAAATATTAAATCCCCACAAAATTAACGTTATGATCAACCTGATAAATTTTATAAGGTCATCTGCGCTGACCTTAGGCCCTGTGCAAATCTGATAAATTGATTCTGGCAGGAAAAGCATAGGAAGTATTGTTTCAATTGTAATGATTATTTTCTTAAAAAAATTGCTTTCAGAACAAAATTATTATTGGGGCGATTCTTGAGCAAATTAATTAGTTAAGATACAGTACATTATCAGATGAGCGCAATGCTGCTTCATTACCTTATTTAAAAATACACCTCGTCCTGAACCTTGACCAGAGCCCCATGTCGACGCCCGCCGACTCCTCACACACAACTGCGACTGTCTCTCGTGCGCTACTACATGCTCTCGCGACTCGCTACGTACAACAACTGATCCTGCCGGCTCGCTATACGCAACTGCAACTACCGACTCCCTACATGCAACTGAACTCTCGCGCGGTCAAGCGCAGACTAGCAACGATAAAAAACTCTCTGGTCAGAGATTCTGTCATGCCTCGCCATCGCTGTTAATGAATACACTGAATACATACGCGTTTCATAACCCTCCACTGGGGGGGTCAAAAATTTGGCAGCGATGGTGAGTCATTTGGACTTGCCACGAGCAACAAATTTTTTTTAACTAATTAACTTTACAATTCACATAATATTCAGATGTAGAACATGAATTAAATGTGGTGCACATGCACCGAGTACAAAACATTTCAGACAATGACAAAAATATATACAATGAGTACAGAACATATGACATAAGTGCACATACTGAAAAACTCTTTAGCATCTTCACAACAAAAAAATCATGTTGACAAGTGACATAAGTGCACATGCACTGCAGTTCAGAACATATCAGCAAATCAAAATGTATACGTAATGAGTACAAATGACATAAAGTGCACATGCACTGTAAAACTCTCTAATATTTTTACGACAAATAGACCTAATGAGTACAAATCATATTGACAAATGACAAAAGTGCACACGCACTGAAGTAGTGAACATATCAGGATATCACAAATGTATATGTAATGAGTACAAATGGCATGAAGTGTACACTCACTGAAGTTAAGTACAAAACATATTAACTAATGGCAAAAGTGCACACACTGTAATACTCTCTAGTATTTTTCTACAACAAACAAACAAATCAAGGAGTGTAATAAAGTCCACATGCACTATAGAAGTCTTTAGTAATTTCAGGACAACTGATCTTATTAACAAATGAAAGGAAATGCACACGACTGTATATGACTTTTTCATTTTACAAGAATTAGGAAAGGAATAGGAAGGATTGCGTCATGGTTGTAGCACTTAGGTTGCACGCAGCTGCACTGAAAGTCCATATCTTTCCACAGAAGTACAACATCAAGTGAGACAATCTGAAGTTCTTTTCCCAGAAGTGTTTATCAGCGTAGCCAAGACACTCAAATGTCGTAGTAATATTCCATGTTATCATTTTGGCAGTACATCAGGTACACCAAACAGTGGGACCATAATAACGTCTCCATCGCTCACGGTGGAGGACAGCATGTCCTGTCAACACCACGCTCTTACAAGACACACCAACGTAGAATTAGTGCAAAAACCAAATATAGTGCTCCATGATCATGAGGATAGACAGGACAAATGGATATTGCAGTAATTCAGGGTAGTTAGGCCATAAGGTGAAGGACATTAAGTCACATACTAGTCTTCACTGAAAATTACATTAGTAGTTTGCGGCATTCATTGCCCAGTTATTGAACATTTCTGTACCATGTATTTAGTATTACAGAATAATGTTCATTGCTTGGCGTTTTACTGACAACATTGGCACTCATTGCCTAATTATAAATCATAGATAACATTGAAATTCGTTGCTTAATTACAAATCATCAGAAGTCATTCGTTTTACAGATAACATTGAAATTGATTGCCTATTTGCAAATAATTAGAAGTCATTCGTTTTACATTGAAATTCGTTGCCTAATTACAAGTCATCAGAAGTCATTCGTTTTACAGATAACATTGAAATTGATTGCCTATTTGCAAATCATCAGAAGTCATTCGTTTTACATTGAAATTCGTTGCCTAATCACAAATCATCAGAAGTCATTCGTTTTACAGATAACATTGAAATTGATTGCTTAACTACAAATCATCAGAAGTCATTCGTTTTACTGAGAACATTTTACAGAGAACAGTAGAATAAAAGTATTATTCACTAAAATTATGCGCATAGTATTTATGTATTCAATTGACATACTGTTCAGAGCTGATCTGTATTATGAAGAACTCTCTTAAACGGGTAGCATTATTTGGGATTGGTAATACATTTTTTTTGTTAGCATTACATTGCTTTGGGTAATTATAGGGGAAAGCAAGAAAAAGAAAAAAGAAAATTGCTTCTGGGTTGTTCCTGTGAATGAAAATGTGTAACGTCATTTGTCATGAGTCAGCTGTAGCAACGTTATGAAACAAGTAGAGTATATGTAATCACATTCATAAATGATATAGATTTAATGAACAACTGCTTATAGCACATTAAATTCATAAATAATTTCTCCTGCAAAAATGTATAAGAAAAATGGATTATTAAGCTGAAAGAAGAAACGCATTTTATGCTGAAAAGTAGTGAACTTCGAATTAACAGGTAGTGACATGTGTATAAAAATATTTGTTCTCTAGCTGTCCTTTCCAAAACCTTCAGTCATCATACCATACGATATAAAACATACTGTCAAAACAAACTGCAACAAATACTTAAATAAATACATAGCATAAATACATAAACTTCAACATCATCCTCATTTGTAAAGAAACAAAACTTCATTATCCATCACTTCATTATCCATATTATCATAACTTCATTATTATCATCACCTGTAAAGAAAAACTTCATTATTCATAGTAGCATATTCTTCATCATTATTTATCAGCATTCATTATCATCTGCAAAAAAGTCACTTCATTACTCATTACACAACTATTCCTTATCTCTAGCATATTTCATCACTAAAACTAAGATGTGCAGTTCTGTCTGACAGCCTGCATCAATCGCTTCGTATTCTGAAAGAAAAAATTAGTTAAGACTACTATTCTACGATGTATAGTATATTCTAGTTAATGCTTGTTAATTCTGATCCATTTACTCTTCCTCATAAGGTTTTTGTATCTTCTTTCGTCTATTCCGTAGGTGAAATTCCCATTTCTGTTTAATTTGTTTCCTTTACACGTTATTTCTTTCTGAAAATGATGAACAAAGATTAATGTCGTGCATTTACATCATATACTCACTAAATAATAACAGGTTTATGGTAACATAATTAAGCATACAGCATAACATGACAGAAAACGTAATATGTCAAAGACATTGACAGTGTTCAGATGCAAAAAGTGTACACAGAATATCACAATGCAGCAGCAAAAAAAAAAAAAAAATGTAAAACAGTCACGATCTTGAGATGTCATAGGGCAAAAAAAATGTCAAAGTCAACTGGTGTTTGTTATATCTTAACCATTTCATAGTGCATACAAACAAAACATGAAAACAATCGTACATACATAAACAAATGATGACAACTTACCAAGAAAAAATGCGATAATCATCAATAAGTAGTCATGTGAATATAATTGCATAAGTAGTCATAAAATGTGTAAGTTCATCTGGAAAAATGTGCACGGTCTGATGTGTAACGACAAAAAGAGCGACCTGCTAACCTTACCTTGCCGGGCACTTGCCAAGAAAAAATACGATAATCATCAATAGGTAGTCATGTGAATATAATTGCAGAAATAGTCATAAAATGTGTAAATGGCATCATAGCATGTTTAATCATAAAGTGTCTTCATTCAATAAAGGGTTTAATGTTAGAGACATGGTGGTTGCCTTTACTTTTTCTGGTTCTCAGAGTTTCGACGTGTACTACATTGGGGTGAGGAATGCTGCGAATCCGATATGGACCTGCGTATAGAAGTTCAAATTTACTGCACTTACCTTTTATTCTGCTGGATAAATAGTGTGTACGTACTAATATCTTCTGTCCAATGTGAATGTCTCGGCGTGTACAAACCTGTTTTTGCTGTCTTCTCCGGCGCTCTGCGGCACGTTTGATGTTGTTCAGCGCAATGTCAATTATTTCGTGGTGTCGTAATCGACGAGATGTAGGAAAATTTACTAATTCTGTAATTTTGTTTGGTGGTTCAACGTTTTTCAGTATAACAGACGGAGATAGCATAATGGATTCATTTGGAATGGAATTAATTACATCTTGGAAGGAGAAATTGTGTGTGTCCCAATCAATATGTCTTTTGTGGCAGTATATTCTACACAGTTTACCAATTTCTTTCATTAATCGTTCACAGGGGTTCGAAGAAGCATGGTTCTTGGATATATAGATCGGAGAAATGTTTCTAACTCGTAACATGCGTGTCCATATAGCAGAACGAAATTGTGATCCACTATCGGAAATTATTCTCATCACATGCCCTACATGAAATAGAAAATGTTTTACAAATGCTTTCGAAACAGTTTTAGCAGTAGCTTTGCGTAACGGAGTGAAAGTAACAAATTTTGAAGTGAGTTCAACAGCGACAAAGATGTAGCAAAAACCTCTGTTAGTTCTCGGAATCGGACCAAAAATGTCTACAGCGGCCATATGTCTTAATTTAACAGGTACAATGGGATATAATGGAGGAATATGTGAAGTGGTGTCTGACTTAGCTTTCTGGCAAATTTTACATGACGCTAAAACTCGTCGAATACCTTTCTCCATGTTCGTAAAATAACAGTTCTGTCTCAGTATAAGAAAACATTTTATTGCTCCGTAATGTGCGTAACTTAAATGAGTGTACCAGATTAATTTGTTAACCAGTTCGTCAGGAATGCATAATAACCAATTGTTGCTGTCAGGATGAGAGCGGCGAAACAGAATGTCATTGCGTACAGTGTAATGGTTTCTAATCGTAACATTATTCTTATTTTGCCAAAGGTGTTTAATTTCTTTCCACACATTGTCTTTACTTTGCTCTTTTGCTATGTCCTGTAATGACGACGAAATAAAATTTTCAAATGCAACTTGCTGAATGTACATGACGCTCAAATTTGCTTTGCAGAAGTTGGTTGCGATGTCTTGCTGATTATTGTTGAGAGAACGAGATAGTGCGTCTGCTACAACATTTTGTGTGCCGGGAATGTGAACAATTGTGAAATTAAATTCCTGCAAGTAAAGTTTCCATCTGCTTAATCTGTCGTGAGTGAATTTAGCCGAAAGTAAAAATTGTATCGCTCTGTGGTCTGTATAGACTGTGGTATGTCTGCCATAAAGAAAATGCCTAAATCTCGTGAAAGCCCATACAACACATAATGTTTCCAATTCTGTAACGGAATAATTTCGTTCAGCAGGTGACAGAATGCGACTTGCAAATGCGATGTTTTTAATTACTGTTGAGCCCTCTTCTTCAATTTCCTGAAAAATATGTACGCCTAAAGCGGTGTTAGAACTGTCGGTGGCAATGGAAAAATTTTTGGTAAGATGTGGATGCGATAAAAGTGGAGCATTCAACAAAGCATGTTTCAGGTTCACAAATTCAGAATGTGCTTGCTTATCCCAGGACCAAATAGTGTTTTTACCTGTTAATTGGCATAATCTAGGTGTGTCTAAAGCAGAGTGATGAATAAATTTACGAAAAAAGTTAATTAAGCCCAAAAAGCTGCGTAGTTGCTTCTTCGTTGTAGGAACAGTAATGTCACGTAGAGCTTGAAGTTTTTCCGGATCAGGCGCAATGCCTTCTGCTGAAATTACGTGTCCAAGAAATTTTATAGAAGTTTTGCCAAAGTGCGATTTACTGAGGTTAACTGTGAGTCCTTGTGCATGAAAAGTTTGCAACAGTCGTTCTAAAATCAGATTGTGTTCAGTCCAGATAGCTTCTGCGATAAGAATGTCGTCTACGTACGTCGTGATTCTGTCTTTAAGTTCTGTCGGAAGTATTGTGTTTAAACCGCGAATAAAAGCTGCAGAGGAAATAGTTAAACCGAACGGTAATTTACAAAATTGATAACAGTCGCCAAAACAGAGAAAAGCTGTATACTTTCTGCAATTCGGATGAAGTTGAATTTGCCAAAATCCCGATTTCAAATCTAGTGTGGAATAAATAGCAGTACCGTGAAATTTCTGTAGAAGTTCCTCTAATGTCTGTGGTCGATCTGTTTCATTAATAATTATGTCATTAATGTGACGCGAATCAAGTACGAGGCGAAGTGAGCCATCTTTTTTCTTAACAATATGTAGCGGGTTTATGTACGGACTAACTGCCGGTTCAATAATTCCTTGGTCGAGCATATCCTGCAATTCTTTTTTAACTTGTTCTCTGTGGATATATGGAATGGGATAATGCTTCGCTTTAAATGTGTCGTGCTGTTTGACTTGAAATTCATACATAAAACCGGACATAGTACCAGGAATGTTGTCGAAAACTGGAGCTTGCTGTAAAAGAATTTTGTGTAGTTGCGTGCGTTCGTCGTCTGTATTTGCACTGCTTTGTTTAACTTTATCAGAAATCATCTGCATTACGTCGTAGTCAGCTTCATCTGGAGTGTTATAGTTATGTACGTACGTATCCGTGAACAATGTGGAATTACAGTCTATGTTACGTGTTGCGGAAATGACCTCTGTGCGGTTAATTGTTTGTTCTTCCGCAGATAATGAGTGCTGAAATTCCAATGCCAATTGTACATTTTCGTCCTTCAACATTAAATAGGAATTCTGAAAATCAATAACTGCGTCGTGTTGTACCAGAAAATTCGTACCTAAAATAACGTATGTTGTCAATAAAGGAACAATCCAAAAATTTAAGTGAAATGTGTGACCTGCAATACAAAATGATAAATGCGTCTGTAATTTAACATCTGCTCCTTTACTCGATACTGCTCCTTTTACTTTCGTTTTGCCTAATGGTTATGTGGGATAGGTATTCTCTTTATTACACTCCTTGAACGTTTCTTCATTTATAACTGACATAGGTGATCCGGAGTCGATTACTGCTGAAAATTTCGATGAACCAATTTTAATTTCAATGACAGGATGTGAAATAATTTTCTGAACAACTGGTCTTTCCTGAAAAAGAGTGTCTCGTATGTCGTCAAAAGTAATTACATTTTCGTGAATAACATTCTGCGTGTCTAAAGTTGTCCTTGTGTTATTGGAAGATGCGACCTGTACAGTATCTAGTCAAATTCTATCTGACGTGTTATTATTGTCAGGAGGATGTTGTGGCATTTCTACTATTTGAACTGTTCTATTACTTCTTCCACACGTATTACGCTCTGGATGATACCTACTGTCGGGTTCATTCATGAGAATAGGTTCTTGTGGATAATTTTGCTGTTGGTATGACCGACTGTTGTTAGATGTACGCTGAAAATTGTCCTCATTATTTCTACGTCAGTCGTAATAGTCATTCCTATATGGCGCATTGCGATAGGAATTGAAATACTGTGTTTTCTGTACGTAGTTGTTCCTTTACTGCCGTGCGTTACTATTTGTTGTACTAGCGACTATACGTCCACGCGGCGAAACATTAAAGTTATGTTGATCTTGTGCATTACATTGTTGGTTAGGTATGCTAACCGACTGGTTTTGATGCTGTTGTTGTGAAAAACCTCTATTGTTTCTAAAATGTGGCTCCTGTTGCTGAAAATTTTGACGATATTGATAATCAAAATTTTGTCTGCTATTAAAGTTCTGGTAGTTGTCGTTCCTAAAGCGTCTGTTACCTTTCCTATTGAAATTACGTGTCTGATCATAATTGCTGTACGTTTGTTGGCCTTGGTTGTTATACGAAAAATTTTTGTTTACGAAAGAATAATCTGATTGCTGCACTTCTAAAAGCTGCAGCAGATCCCTGAATGCCGAAATGTTTTCTTTTTGCTGACCCGTCAGAAGTGACACTCTTAATGACCGTGGTAATTTAGAAATGCATAATTGTATGAGTGCAGATTCACTGTACGGTTCACTTAAGTACTGGTTTTGTTGGACCATGTGCTCAAAAAATTGCGTGACACTGGGAAAATTTGTGTTCTCATAATTTGGCAAACTAATTAGTTGATCTTTAATTCCGCACTGTGTCGTCTTCGACCAATACGCTGATAGAAAAGCATTCTGAAACTCTTCTACCGAGTAGCATTGTCTCGCGATCGGTCTCATACGAGTTGCCGGTTCGCCTTCCAAAAAACTGCAAATAAATTCAAGTTTGTGTGTTACGGGCCAAGTCGGTGGAAAAGCAAAGCTAAATTGTTGTATCCAATCTAGCGGATGAATCTGTGTTCTGCCATTTTTAAACACTTTAAATTTTCTCACTGGCAGAAAATGTTTGTAATCAAAATTATCGTCTCTGTATGTTGGAACAGGTTCATGATTGTAAGAGAATCTATTTGTCTGTGTCTGTTCGGAATCTAAGTCGTATACTCTCTGTTGATTACCTAAATTATACGCACTGCGTGAGTCTGTCAAATGTTCGCAAAGTGGCGTCTGCTGTGATCTGTTATTAACTGAAATATTTTTTATCTCTGTTACTTCTTGCTGTAAACTTGACAATTTTCTACGCAACGTGTTATTAGACGAATCGATCTCATTAATTGTCTGCTGTAGATTTTGAAATTCAGGTATTTGATTAAATGAAATTGGTGCAGTATCGTCTGATTTATTGTCATTAGTACTTTCGATAACATCAATACGACTGGCCAATTCATCATATTTTTCAGTCAGTATTTTTACCTGATCATCGTTTTTAGTGTCAGAAGTATTAATCTGTTTTTGTAATTTACGTGTGGTTTCGTTCAATTTTTTAATGTCAGCTTTGATGACATCGCAATCCTGTGTTAGTTCTAATTGTTCAAATCTGTCTGTCACTGTCTGAATATCTGCTGTGTGTGTATCTGTTTTTGATTTAAGATCGGAAATTTCATCACGTAATTCTGTGTTCAACTGTTTGATGGTATTAATTTCGTCGGACACTGTAGCAATATTGTTGTCTACGTATGTCTTTGCTTTTGCGAACAATTTACGTTTGTCTTCCTGTCTTTGTGCTGTGATTGTTTCCATTACTTGTCGTTTTACTTTATTCTGATCCTGTATAAATTTGCGGAAACGCGTATCACTGTTTTGTAGGTGAAGATTAAAACGTTCGTCAATTTGAGTGTTCTGTTGGTCGAATTTCGCGTCAATCTTTTCGTCCATTGTGCGCGAAAGTTCTGCTGTCATTGCTTTAAACTCGTCACGTAATTGTGTAGCCTTTTCAGAGCATTGTTTAGCGACTCCGCTAATTTCGTTTCTAAGTGTTTCTGTTGTAACTGTTTGCATTTCCCTTAATTCTTGAGCAACAGATCTAATTTCTTCGCTACTTTTTCTTGAACAAGCCTCAATTTCCTCGCGTAACTGTTCCTTAGTGTCATGACACTGCGCGGCAACGGCTGTAATCTGCTCGCTAAGCTGTCTGGAATTATTGTCTGATTTTTCATTTAACTATCTGGAATTGTTGTCTAATTTTTCATTTAACTGTCTGGAATTGTTGTCTAATTTTTCATTTAACTGTCTGGAATTGTTGTCTAATTTTTCATTTAACTGTTTTTTCTGTTCACTAAGTTGTTTGTGATTGTTGTCTAGTTTTTCATTAAGTTTTTGTGTGAAATTTTCACTAAGTTGCTTGTTCGTTTGTAGCAACAATGCCATAATTTGATCCAAAGTAACATTACCTACTCTATTCTCTGTGCTGTTTGATTGCGTACCTGCAATTGTCGTGTTTTGTGTGACCATTTGGTCATTCTTTAATTTACAAAAAGGATTGCCAGTCGAATGTACACTGTCAGTCACTATTTCGGAATTAAATGGATCCGTCGTACTTTCAGTACACTGTCCATTTTCGTTAGAAAAATTTCTCTGTACGTTACTTGGATTTTCCAAACCGGGTGTGTTAAGCTGGGCAGCGCTCATTACAATAGAGCTCCCCGCGTCATCAATTGTCGTCAAATTAACAGAAGAGACAATTGAGTTCGTTTGTTCATTAGTAAGATAAAAATCATCATGAGTGATTGGAACGCACTGATTGTCAGTGAACGCAGGATTGTCATCATTACTCTGCGTGTCACAAGTACTATCGGTGAAGTTGTTTAAATCGGTAGTTTCATTCATAATACCTCGCGATACACTATTCAGTCTTTCGCGGCATTTTTACAATAGTCACAATTATTCACAAATGAAATAAGCACAATGCAAAAAGCAACAAACACAAATACAACAGAGCAACGAATTGCCGATGATCTGAGGAAAGAAAGTTACAAAATTAGTAAAAGCGTTGCGCCAAATGCTAATTATATTAAGTAAATAAGAACAAATATCTGCCTTTTTGAGAAGATTCTCAACGAAATACGATCCTGGACCGGGTGTCGCCAAGTGTAACCTCCCCACAAAAATTTTATGATAATATTCAAAAATGTGACCTCCCCGTAATTATTTTTAAATAATATGAATTGAATGAAAATGCAAATAGAGCCAAATGTTAGCTTCCCACAGTAGTAAAACTCAATGATAATAACAATGTGCAAAAATATTAAATCCCCACAAAATTAACGTTATGATCAACCTGATAAATTTTATAAGGTCATCTGCGCTGACCTTAGGCCCTGTGCAAATCTGATAAATTGATTCTGGCAGGAAAAGCATAGGAAGTATTGTTTCAATTGTAATGATTATTTTCTTAAAAAAATTGCTTTCAGAACAAAATTATTATTGGGGCGATTCTTGAACAAATTAATTACTGTTAAGATACAGTACATTATCAGATGAGCGCAATGCTGCTTCATTACCTTATTTAAAAATACACCTCGTCCTGAACCTTGACCAGAGCCCCATGTCGACGCCCGCCGACTCTTCACACACAACTGCGACTGTCTCTCGCGCGCTACTACATGCTCTCGCGACTCGCTACGTACAACTGCTCCTGCCGGCTCGCTATACGCAACTGCAACTACCGACTCCCTACATGCAACTGAACTCTCGCGCGATCAAGCGCAGACTAGCAACGATAAAAAACTCTTTGGTCAGAGATTCTGCCATGCCTCGCCATCGCTGTTAATGAATACACTGAATACATACGCGTTTCACTCCAAAAGAAACTCAATGACAGCTCTCTGCTTGGAACGCACCTCCATTGTAGATGCCATTTTGAAAGATACGTATAGCGCCAACCAATCGAAATTTCATGGAACACTCGTGGCCGAAGTGGAGATATTTCACGAAGTCCCACAACAATGCTCGCATTTTTTCAACCGATACTGGCCGAGAAAATAATTTGTTACAGTTTTGCATTACTTACGGAACGCCCCTCGTACATCCACCTGTATGCTGTAGTAAAGTCTTCGTCTCCCTTTACAGCTTTACGCATCACATTACCCTCCCTTTCGATTTTAATACTCCTTGACGCATCTGTATATGTTGTGTCAACCGATCCCTTTTTTTAGTCGAGTCATGCCATAAATTTCTTTTCCCTCGATTCGATTTAGTGTTTTTTCATTAGCAATTTATAGATGTTTACCGCATGTCCGTGCAGAGCGCATTCCTTAATAGACTGGCTACCCTCACCGATATTCGTTCATGTTCATCTAATTCGTGTGTTACCTTTTAAAAGTCAATCTTCAACAAATATTATTGCATTTATAAAATGTCTGCGTGAATAAAGATGCCAATACGGACAGCTTGGTTTTGCAGTAAGTTACTTCTTAAAGGGAGGTTTACTATCTTTGGCCCGAAAAAACATGTTCTTTGAGAATTTTTTTTCTCGAGGTGTGTTACAGATATCAATGTCAAGTTTGGTCGAAATGTTTATTGATATTTCCTCTACAAACTGGAATTTTTTCGACCGGAAATGTCGAAGAGCAAAGGCGGAAGTGCCGTCGGAACGAAACAAAATTTCGATGTAGACCTCCACGCGCGGTATGTCACAGGTCAGCCGGCACGTCTCAAATCAAAATTGAGTTGACGTTGGCGAAGTAGATTCTTTAGGAGCTGTACCTCGCGTAAGTTATTTGGACCATAGGAAACAAAATGGCGGACATTTGAAAAAAATAGGTTTTTTTTCGATTTTTCGACTTCGTCGGCCAAGTAAAAATATTTGTAGTTGATGGATCGAAATAAAAGTGGTACAACTCCTAGACAATTTAGTTAGCTTCGTCGGAATCAAAGGATCGTGCCTATCGGTTCAGTAGATTTGAAATTATCATACCGCGAGATAAAGAAAACGTCATTTCGAGAAAAACGCGTTTGACTACATATAAATGCAATATTATGCAACGTACTTTCAATCTGCTATTCCGGGTCCATAAACTAGTCCTTCCTCTTCCACGTAGAGAACGTTCTGCTCGATCTGGGCCATCCTGCGCTGCTCCAGAGCCGCTCGTACGGCCGGTGACAAGCGGATTTCGGCCGCTTGAATCCGGTGGTCGTCCAAATGCTTGGCGATCTGCGTCGAATAGAGTCCCAGGGTGACGTCCATCGTTGTCTTGGTCTTCAGAATTGCTGAATACCCTTCGTTGAAGCTGCTCACTGCCAGGGAAGCCGCGATATCCACAGTCTTCGCACCAGAATGCAAATGCTTGGGGGCTAACTTCCAAACACACGCGTTCAAACTTTCATTTGAATTTTGTGTGCTCCCTCCCAAGCACCGGTACAATAACTCGTCCTCCGAAAGAAAGAAACTGGTGCGTGGAAGAGGCCGATTTCAGGCAGGTGCATTTTTTTGTTCAACCGCGAATAACAAACATTTCCGTTCCGTATTCGGAAAAACCGTTTTCGGGGTGGATTCTAAACACTTTTATGGATCCAAAAATGCAATTTTAAAAAAATCGATTTTTTTAACCAAGAGATAGTAAACCTCCCCTTAAACCTTATTGCTGGAAGTTATGCTTCATGGCGCCAGTTTTTTAAGGGAGTTCCAAAGCTGCAAATTGTCAGAAACTTTCCCAACCTCCAGCTCCAGCTGACTTCATTCACCATTATTCGTAGTGGAGTGGGTAATTTGTCTCGTGGCGTCGGTGAAAGCAGTTCTGTACAGACGGCAAATCAAGACCCGTAATAGGGCATAAACCAAACAACGGCCATATAACACTCTCTTTGCGCACTCTAGCACTAGTTTCTACATGTGACGATTTCACCTCATTAGGAACGACATGTTTATTTCTATCACCTACGATGTTCTGAATTCAGTCACAAAGTTTTTATGATATTCTGTAATCTCATATATTGTTCTCTTGGTAACTATACGGAACTGTATCGAAAACCTGCTGACAGTCAAGGAGCATAGGATCGGTCTAGACGCCGTTATCTGCAGCTCTGTGTCCCTCCTCAACGAACAGAGATACATAAACAAGTTTTACCATATAATTAGTTAAGAGTGTAATTTCATGTTTTCACGTCTCAAGAAATATAAGTATCCCAGTGTCTCGTCAGAAGACGCAAAAATATAACTGGACATTGGAGAGCGACTACCATACGAAATCCAGAACTTGGCACAGTTCATTTCTTTATTAAAACTAATAAATACTAAGTGACGGTTGATTTTTGTGCAATGTTGCTACTCAGATCTGGACTTCGTGCTTAGCGCGAGCATTAGCCTTAACCATTTCTAATTTTTTTTTTTAGGCATCAAAACAGGCCTACCAATTTCTCTGTCCTTAAGCTCGCCTTGGTCGCCTTCCTCGCTATTGTATCTTTGGCCATTAAGTTTCATCTTCCTATATCCAACAGTAAGGATGGAAAAACTGAAATCTTCGGCCTTGTTTATACGGTATGTTTCCATTTGAAGAAACTGATTAATTAATCCTCTTCTTGACAACAAAGAAGAAATGTAACGGAAGCGAGGGTAAGTCTTCTTACTTTATTACTGAACTAAAAACGTATGCCTCCGGAGTCACAACTCTAAATCAAGTTTCGTTTTGGAAACTTCCCCACTGACAACTGAAATGATGTTTCAGGCGTCCTTGCTGTTTAAGTTCATGACCACATGTTTACATTCTTCAGGTCTGTGTCATTGGACTGTGTTTATTAAGTTCCTCATGCTATAGGGCCTTCAACACGAAATTCTGGTAGCTGTGCTTTACCATGCAGATAAGAAAAATCCCGTCTTTTTCAAACTGAATTGATTTGCGTGTACCAAAGATGTTTCGACTGTTCTTGCCGTGTATTTTCAGAGGTCCGCAATACAAAGAAAATTATTTAATTATAAATATTTTGGTACAGCCGGCCGTTGTGGATGAGCGGTTCTAGGCGCTTCAGTCTGGAACTGCGCGATCGCTACATTCGCAGGTTCGGATCCTGCCTCGGGCATGGGTGTGTGTGAAGTCTTTAGATTAGTTAGGTTTAAGTAGTTCTAAGTTCTAGGGGACTGATGTTCTCAGATGTTAAGTCCCATAGTGCTCAGAGCCATTTGAGCCATTTTGATACAAATTTTTAGTGATTGTTGGCACGCTGTTTAAATTTATTTCTGTTTACAGCCATATGCTGGCGTTTTTTGTATTTACTTTCATTTTATGGCGTATTCATGCATTCGTTTCCGTATGTGCTAGATGCACTTAATATGGATTTTTTCCAATTGATATGTCACAGCTCAACATTGCATTGCTCTGCACATGTTCTTGCTCACATGCTTTAGGGCTGACAGAATCATGGGAGCTGTGTAGGGTGAGAGTGCAGTGGAGTATTGGAATGGGGCACTGTGTGTGTGTGTGTGTGTGTGTGTGTGTGTGTGTGCATGTATGTGTACGTGTGTGCCCATTATTTTTTATTTATTTAGTTTTATTTATTCTTTTATGGTAAACTCTGAATTAATTTGAATATTGTTTTTCTGTTATTTCTCTTTTTGTCATTGAGCACAGTTTCATTTTCATTTATGGCCTTCTGTATGGAACATTCTTTCTGTACAGTGAGTATTCCCTCTCCTTTGTTGTTCTGCCACACGTTTATCATGTGTTTTTTTATCTCAGAGTGGTTCTGATTTCCCTTCATTATTTTGGTAACCATAAAGCTATATGAACACGAATATTGACTCAAAGTTGTAGTATCATATTCTCATTGGTGTTCCTATCTGTAAATCCGGAGTCATCTACCAGAGGTTCTCCCACGGAGTTCACGGGGGGATGGGGGGGGGGGGGGGGGGGGAGCGAAAACTGACACGCATTGAGCTAAGAGGTAATAGAAGCAAGAACTAGTTAAATGAACGAATATTTGATGACTGCGGGCCCAGTTGTGTAGAAAAGAACTCAAAAAGCGAATACTTTGCAGTAAAAATCGGTCCGAAATCGAACTGTTTGCGCGGTATTTGCAAATGTGTGGTTTCCGGACGCCCACTGATTTTAGCACGAAATGTTGTGCGAGTCAGTAGATATGTGTATGAAATGTAAACTTTTCGATGCTCAGACTTCTATACTCAAACTGTACCCATAGTCTACATGAAAAATTAATACAATAGTGCTTCACTACGTCACATTTTACAGTATATGTCCACCGAGCTTGTTAAAGGGAGTGTTCCACGGGACATTCTTGAATTTGGATATATTTCACTCGTCTTCGCTGTGCCTTTTTGTGTTCGTACAATGATCGTACAACTGGTGACCACCGTTGTCAGCAATCACGTACAGTGGCTACAATGCTACCAAGTCTTTCTGCAATATCGCAGAAGAAACATCCAGTTCTCGTATCCCCATTACATGACCTTGTTCAAACTCAGTTAATGGCGTCTTTGTCGCTCTAATGGCGTCTTTGTCGCTCTAAAGGCATTTTTGGCTAACATCGACTCACCACGTCTAACCTCAAAGGTAACTCGCTCACGACAGTTACAGTGTGTGTTTAAAGCAAACCTGATTTGCGTCCTCATAAAGGCGCTGCTAGCGCTACTATTGACGACTGACCTGAAATTTAGACAGACATAAAGTTTCAGATGTAGAAACACGCCTACCAACTGCCGTTTATGTCGCACAACCCCTTCTTGGTGTTGCGATATTTTTTTCATTCCGTCGATGTACGTGAGAAACATGAATCTCATATTTTGTAGCCGAAAAACCGAATAAACACAACCGAAAAGAAGGTGGGATTGCATCCCTCAGCTGTCCCCCGAAGCAGTCGTAAATCTTGCTTTGTGTGCAGTTTTAGGAAAATATGAAATTGTCTACTCGGATATCATGTACACTGATTTGAGACCCGTCAGTCCATTGATTTCATTTCAAGGAATTTCTTTTTCTGTAAAATTTAATATTTTCGACGTGTAATTATAAATGTAAGGCAATTATTCTTCAAGGAATGGCTGCAAGAAAGTAATTTGTTGCAAGTCTGGGGCGGTGTGGTGGGTTAATAAAAGCAGAGCTGGCAGTGGGTTGGCAACCCTTTCTGGAACGATGTTTGTGGCCGCCACTCAGGGAGCTGGTAAGCCCTGACTCCATGCATAGCGCCACATTACCCGTGGGACACGTCGACAGCACTGAATTGCCGCCACGTCACATCTGTGGCGCGCACGCTTCGCCACCTCTTTCTGCCGTCGCTCGCAGCGGCCGACTTGTGAAAACACGCCGCTCGCGCGTGTGTGTTTGTGTGTGTGTGTGTGTGTGTGAGTGTGTCAGTGAGTCTGTGGTTGTGTCGAGTTCGCGCAGCACAACGACACGGCTGTGAAATACTTCGTCTGTGTACTGCAGGCCCTGTGCCCGCACAAACCTGCAACGTTCCTGCACACAAACCCGCTCTACTGTGAACGGTACGTCTGTGCAGGGACTAGCATCGACGCACATCTGTTATACTGGACGGAAGGAGATTAACCGTATAAGCTTGTCGACACTAGCAGTGTTCGTAAAATCGATACAAATATTCTTTGTGAAATCAGACAATACATGCAGCTACAAAGCGTGGCGTCGTCCCAAACGTGACGATCAAATCAGCAGCAAAGAGGGACCGTACACAGCGAATTATTACGTCGTCCAGCTGTCGTTCTTGAAATTAGTCGCTCTAGAACGTGTCGCTGTTTCTGCTGTGAATGTAGATCCAATATTCTTTGTGAAATCAGACAATACATGCAGCTACAATGCGTGGCGTCGTCCCAAACGTGACGATCAAATCAGCAGCAAAGAGCGACCGTATACAGCGAATTATTACGTCGTCCAGCTGTCGTTCTTGAAATTAGTCGCTCTAGAACGTGTCGCTGTTTCTGCTGTGAATGTAGATCTGACCTCCGCAGCGTTCAGAGACCAGCGATGTAGTCTTCGCCTCGACGGACAACAACCGCGGAGACATCAAAGAGCTTAACCATACACGGTTGTCGGCACCAACACTACTCGTAAAATAGATTTTGTAAAACGTGACAGTACAAGTAATTACAAAGCTTTGCCTCTTCGAAAACGCGACCCCATCCAGCAGCAATGACCATTTATATAGTGAATAATTAGATTACCCGGACCAATACGCAACTGCCGTTTCCTGAAAGAAGGCACTTACCTGAGTCTACGATCATGCGTGGGCACAACAGTCAGAGAGATGTTCGTCATGGGTTACATTTTGTGTTCTACTTACAGAACTTCGCTTCTGTAATTGCTAACACATGTTTACTATGGTCGATAAAGCTTAGTGATGCAGTGGTACGACCTAAAACTAATGACAATAGCGTTGGGGAGGGGGGGGGGGGGACGTCGATGAGGTGGCCCATTAAGCCGTCCGGTCACCCACATTTAGATTTTCAGTGATTTCCGTAAATCGATTAAAGCGAATACCCGGATGGCTCCTTTTGAAAAGACACAGTACGTTTCATCCTCCCCACCCGCCTTCTTCCCAATCAGACCTTGTGCTGAGTCAGTAAGGACTAAGTCATCGACGGCTCGTTCAGTTCCAGTCGTCTCTCCTTCCTCTTGTAGTTATACTACTTTAGTATTACGACACCGGTTCTTTACAGACTGCTGAATAGATCACGATGTCCTGTGATAACATAATAATTTAACATTTTCACCTGATACACATAAAAGTGGAAATGGAGACGTTCTAAGTGACAAAATCCACATTCGTCAGCAGAATCAAAAAGCAATATCTCTCTTTTTGTGCGTACCTTACCCAAAAAATTCATGAGGTATTCTGATACGACAAAATTATGCATCTCACATCATCACTGGGAAAAAGTAATGAGACAAATTAGAATATAAATAACTTATTAAGATCTTTCTAAGTGCCATGCGAGAAAACTGACTGGTTCTAAACGCCAATTTTTTGAAGTGCTATTAATACTGTGACATTACGTTTTATTTGTGATAATACAAGTACAGAAATACAGCTGTAATATTTTAACTAGTAAAACTGTAGTCAACCAAAAACCATTTCTTGTTTCTTTTAAACTTTTTACAGGATACTAGCAAAATCGAATTCAAGAAGGGTTTCGCTCATTATTGCCTTCGGTTTCCTACATAGCTCCATGTTCGGATCAGATGATATAAAGTTTTCGGTAAAGCTTCCTATGTTCACGAGGAAGAAATAGCGACATCGTCAACTGGTCTTCCACTTCCTCCACTGACAAAAATGGCTGCTCTTTCAGTTGAAGTACGGCAAGGTGTAGATCGGCTATGGTCGTTCCTCTTTTGAATACTCGTACAATCACTACTCTGTTTCAAATTAAGAACTTTTAATAGGTGTTTGTGATGGATGAGTACGAACCATTCTACCATACTGTATTTGTACGAGGGTCACTCTAAAAGAAATACACACCATTTTTTTTAAATCCATCTTTTATTCTACATGTTTGAAAGTTTTTACAGTGAGTAGATACATCCTTTAGGAACAATATTTTCATTTCTCCACATAATTTCCATCCCTCTCAACTGCCTTACGCCATCTTGGAACCAGCGCCTGTATACCCGCACGGTAAAATTCTGGACCAACCTGTTGGAGCCACTGGTTGGCAGCGTGCACAAGGGAGTCATAATCTTCAAACCTTGTTCCACGAAGAGAGTCTTCCAGTTTCCCAAAGAGATGATAGTAACATGGAGCCAGGTCAGGACTGTCAGGGGGGGGGGGGTGTTTTAGTGTTGTCCATCCGAATTTTGTGATCGCTTCCATGGTTTTTTGACTGAGATGTGGCCGTGCATTGTCGTGCAACAACAAAACATCCTGCTTTTGCCGATGTGGTCAAACACGCCTCAGTCGAGCTTGAAATTTCTTCAGTGTCGTCACATATGCATCAGAATTTATGGTGGTTCCACTTGGCATGATGTCCACAAGCAAGAGACCTTCGGTATCTAAAAACACCGTAGCCATAACTTTTCCAGCAGAAGGTGTGGTTTTGAATTTTTTCTTATCTTGGGTGAATTTGCATGATGCCACTTCGTCTCTGGTGAAAAATGATGGAGCCATGTTTCATCACCTGTCACAATTCTTCCAAAAAATTCATCTCCACCATCCTCGTACTGTTCCAAAAGTTCGCTGCATACCGTTTTCCTTGTTTATTTGTGAGCCACTGTCAGCATCCTGGGAACCCAACTGGCACAAACCTTTTTTAACGCCAACACTTTCAGCATTCTGCAAACACTTCCTTCCCCTATCCCAACGTAGCGTGACAATTCGTTCACTGTGATGCGTCTGTTACATTCACCAATTCGGTAACTCTCTGCACATTGTCTGGAGTGTGTGCAGTACGAGGCCTGCCGCTGCGAGGACAGTCCTCAATATTGCCGTGCCCGCTTTCATCACGTAACCTGCTTGCCCACTGACTAACTGTACAGCGATCGACAGCAGCATCTCCATACACCTTTTACAACCTCTTGTGGATGTTTCCCACTGTCTCGTTTTCACAGCACGGGAATTCTATGACAGCACGTTGCTTCTGACGAGCGTCAAGTGTAGCAGCCATCTTGAAGACATGCTGTGACGGTGCCACTCACGGTGACAGGTTGAACTAAGTTTGAAAACAAGCGGGAAGGATGTATTTACACACTGTAAAACTTTCACACATGCAGAATGAAAGCTGTATTTTTATAAAAATAGTGTGCATTTCTTTTGGAGTGACCCTCGTATATTTTTTATCTTACAGGCCTGCACTGACAACTATGTTTAAGCAGCACCATTAAGGTCAAAGAAGTTCGTAGCTTTAGTTGACTCAACAATCTTGTGTAAATCTTGCTTACCTTTCTTCGGTTCTCTACAATTGAAAAATCATTGTTTCAGTTCAAAAATTTGTGCCCACTGACCAAAAACGTATGTGTTATCTCTTAAAACTGGCGCAGGCTGAATGCACGAGACGTTGACACATAGGACATAGAGCTCTTGAGGGAAGCACTAATAGGCATAAAGACCCTGCATAATCTAGTAATAAATGTCAGGAACATTTTCTCCATGATTTGACACTTGAAGTCTAGGTACATGCAACAGTGTACCGAGAAAACAGTAGCACTTCAAACGCATTTTGTGAAAACATGGCATAGAACGTTTTCCGTTTCTACTCTGCACTTGATAATGCTGAAGGTGACGAAAATTGCTAATAACAATGGATTCAAATAAAGTGTTGTTTCGAATAAAAATCACTACCTTGCGCAAGAAAATTTCTTTCAAGAAATTCAAATTCGGCTTGGGACCCAAGCATGAACAAGACTAACCATCTTTGTGTTGCGTGTCGTTCACTGTATAATGTTACACGGTACATCAGGACCACAACGATACGTCGTTTTCTATTAAGGAAAAGGATATCACTGGTACGAATAAGGTACGTGTACCAAATAAGGCCCACCTAACGTTTAGGAATTTCGTATTCAGTATGTGTAAGTGATAAGATTCCGAGATTGTACGTGCAACAACCTACAACTACATTCAGTTCAAAAATAAATGAACATTATAAGTTTATTCAATTAATATTACCATTTTTAAAGAAAATGTTTAACTTTTGCAAGTCGACGTTGTTAGGAGACCTTGTTCCTAATTTTGCCCATAGCCACATCTTGCTCATACTAACGTTCTGGGGCATGTAAATGGCAGTAAAACTGTTTTAATACGCTGCAGGAGTTGTAATGTAACTTCATTTTAGAAATAAGTGGAATGAGACGATACATAGACTTTTATGATTACTTGTTTTTACAAACGCTTTATACAGAACTGTTGGTACTTACTGCTTACTAACTCTTCAGATTATTAAATTTAATCAGCAATCAAAATTGTTCTGACAGCAGTAAGTTTCATTATCGTAACAGGAACAGTAATTCTATGATTACATTTTCAATGAACACATGAATAATGATTCGTGAAACTGGTTTGGCTCATTTAAATCATTTTTACAGGTGGGGCACAGGAAATTTCGCACTTTGTCTTTGGGTATCAACCCTACACAGTCTTCATGCACATATTACATACATTTTTCGCAAAGTGTCATGTCGAATATCCTGTCTTCACAGTAAACGTGACAAAACCAGCCAACCTCTTGCAACACTTTTTTCTAGGCGGAGCTGCTTGCTTCAGCGGAGTCTTTATTTTTGCAGTTTTTCATCTTAATATTGTTTACTGACAGTGAAATTTTTTGTGATGTCTATCTTCCTTAGACCGTGTGCTTTCGTTGGTACCATTTTCCTTTTGATTCTGTGTGACCAGCGCTTTACATACGACTTGCGCCTTGTAATTTAATGCCTTCTCCGTGGTGTTTGGTTTTATTCTTCAGCTTTGGGGTTTGCAAAATTTCCTTGAAAGGACAATCGAGATCTTCAGCTGCGTCACTATCTTCAAGACTGAAGTCACTTGAACTATCCTTTACTGAATATGCCTCAGTTTCTGATGAACTGGAATCAATGAACTGGCGTCTCTTTTTCCGGGAAGCCTTTGGGACTGGCAGTTTCCTTGTTTCAGGAGAAATTGTCATGTCCTCTTCTGCTTCAGGACGCTCTGATAGACGAGAGGGAGGAAATGAAGTGTCTGGAATGGCTTCTGGATCAAAAGGATAAATCCCTGTTGCACAGAACCCAGACATGAGATTTACTTGGGATGCTGCTTTCGGCCACACCTTGCTGAAGATTTCCATACACTTATGTATTAACTACTCTGTTTTCTTCCCTTTCATGTGTAGACCAGTACAGCTGGACTTCATCATCCCAGTAAGACTCCAATGGCTTAAATACTGATTTATCCATGGGTTGCAGCTCATTTGTTGTTTTGCTGGCCAAGCAGTAAAGTATGATATTGTGCTCTTCAGCAGGGTCGCAAATTTCAGGGTCCAAATGTGACGATGCTCCATCAAATATCAAAATAACATCTTTTGCAGGCTTTTATTTCGCAAAATGATGTATCAACTTGATGAATGTCGCAGTATTCATTGAGCCCTTATCTGTCATTTCTACTGCTGTCCTAGGTGACAAATAGTCTTCCCATTCCGGTTTCCGTCGCTTTCCTTTGAATAGTATCATTGGAGGATTAACCTGTTCAATTGCATTCCCACATGAGAGAATGGTAACGTTTTCCCCATGTTCTGGGGCAAAAAGTGCAAGCGTTTCTCACCTTTCTTCGCTAAAACATCACGAGACTTGTGGAGGGAGAGGCGACATCCCTTTTCGTCTATATTTTAGATAAGGTGGGCTTTGTCAAATAACTCCAATTCGAACAAGACCGTTTTCCGTTTATGAAAATGATCATTTTCAATAATATTGCTTTGCTTTGCAGCTCTTCCTGGATTCAAGTGTTGTGCCTTCCTTCTAGCAATGTCTGGGTGTCTTTGTAGGAAGAGCTTCAGAAACTTGTGTCCAGCCAACCTCTTCGTCTCATTAAACGGATTCTGCACACTATTCTTTTAACAATATACGATGTGTGATTGGAAAGTTTTATGTATGGATCCGCTGTTGCTTACTGGTTTGGAGGGCAGGTGCAGGGAGGGTGGGGAGTGAGTCATTCCACTGTCCTTGAACGCCCTCTGACAGGAAACTGCGTTTCCTTTATTCAGTTCGTTGTGACAGCTGGTTGAGTGCGGGGCTGTTAGGGCCTCTTGCTGGATTCTGTCTGCGTGAAAATGTACGTACAAAACTAACATCGTGTGTGCGTGAAATTTTGTTTTAACACTGGGAAATCAGCTTCTGATACTTACGAACTATTAAAAAGAGCTTTTGGAGATAATTGTATGATCCAGTCAAATGTTTTTGTCTGGTTCAACAGATTTAAAAATGGCCGCGAATCATTTTAAGATGAACCAGTGTCTGGCCGTTCTTCTACCTCAAAAACGAATGAAAATGTTGTGAAAGTTCGCGACTTAGTGCGCTCTGATCGTAGTCTTACAATTAGGGAGATGGCTGATGAACTTTATTTAAGTTTCTACACAGTTCAGTCAATTTCAACTGAAGATTTGAACATGCTTCGAGTGTCCTCAAAATTCATTCCAAAAGTGTTGTGTAGTGACCAGAGACAATACCGACTTGAGTGTGCCAAGAACTGGTTAATCGGACTAAAAATGATCCAGATTTTTTAAATAGGGTAATTACAGGTGACGAATCGTGGGTATATGGATATGATCCTGAAACCAAAGTGCAGTCTTCACAGAGGAAGACACCAGGTTCACCACGACCGAAAAAAGCACTGCAAAGTAAGCGAAGGTGACGACAATGTTGGTGATTTTTTCCGATTCTACCTGTATTGTGCATCATGAATTTACCCCTGGAGGGCAGACAGTTAAGCAGGAATACTAGGAATGTGTCCTTGAGCGCTTGCGCAAAAAAGATGCAGAAGAAAAGGCTTGCATTGTGGAAAGACAAGAGTTGGGTGCTACACCATGAAAATGCTCTGGCTCATTGTGCCTTCTGCATTATTGAATTTTTGACTGACTTCAAAATTCCTGTGCTTCCACAACCGCCATATTCCCCTGATTTGGCCCCTGCGGACTTCTTTCTGTTTCCTAAGCAGGAATTTTCACTGAAAGGGAAGCGATTTGACTCGACTGAAGACATCCAGGCAAATACAGAGAGCGTCCTTAACACACTTCAGGAAAATTTTTCCAGGAATGTTTCCAAAAGTGGGAACACCGATGGAGCCCGTATGTTCAGTCAGAAGGGGACTATTTTGAAGGAGGTGCATCACAGTAGCATGTAAGTAGCAACATTGTTCAATTTCCAGCTCATTCTTAACACTTTCCCACTTATGTTGTATACACACACATTTTCTGAGCACTTTTGCTGTAATTGGGTACCCAACTTCAGCGAATCGAAAAAGTCTTTTGGCAAAGTTCTCTTTCCTGAGTTTCATCCAAACAAGTTTTTCGGCCCAAACTTTTGGTTGTTAGTGCAGAACTTATGTGGTTGTGTAACGTATGTCGAGAAATCCTGTATGTTTTAGAAGCGTCTCTGACAGGCATCCCTTCAGCAACAGCTTTATAGCTCGTTCTAAATTATCTCCATCCCATGTTGCTCTTTTTTTCTGTGGCTCCATCTAAAAACAAACGTTTCCAGTAAGCCTGATATTTCTGAGTTAGGGCTGTAAAACTGTATGCATTTTTTTAAAGTACTGCACTTCAATTATAGCTACTACAAATTATTGATCTAAATGTAGAATGCCCTGTCACAAAGATTACCAAGAAGTAATTTAAAAGTTTTCTTTTGAAGTTTCTAGCAACGACCAAATAGTAGCTCAGTCAAAATGTATAAATTAATTTAGATTTAATTTACAAATAGTAAATACATGTTAAATGAGGTTTTCCAGGATACACTAAAATTAAATATGCATTGTCGTTATGCACAGCTCTATACAGCAGGGTGCCAAATAAGGCCGGCCCGGGCCATGTTTCGAGCGCCACGGATGGACCTTATTGGGAAGAACCAGTTCGAAACGTGTGAGCGTTTGTTGTTTACAAAGAAACTTATTATTATGAAGATAATGACGCTATCTTAATACAGCACAAGTTTCTGTTCATAAATACATATTTGCTAGTAAAAATGGTTCAAAGCAGAAACGATTGCATTAGATGAAACGTGCCATGAAGATAAGAAGCAGCCCTCCTTCATTGAATGCCGTAGCATAACTGAAAGTAAGATGTCCGGCACGAGAGCGGGTGTGGGAATAGTTGTTGCCTTGGCCACTAGATGTGACAGACTATCACTAAAGAAGACATTTAGCGCTGTTTTCAAACTTTTTATGCTAGAAAATGATCGTGGGCCTTGTTGGGAACCGGTCATTATTTGGTAGATGTACCTTATTAAATTTTTCGTCAAGCAGCGTTCCACTGATTCAAAATAGATGTACAACTTAGCTGTTGCCTACAAAACTGCTGTGATGATATACTGATTATTGTCGAGATTAGTTTCCATCAGATGTTGGACATTATGGGCTTCTGAAAATCAATCCTTCTAAGGCCCAGGCAATCGTCTTAGGTCGCACCACTCGCTCCTTCCGGCTCCTAGATTTCTCCCTTACCATCTGCGCACGTCCTGTCCACCTCTTCCCCACCGTCACCTAACTTAGCCTCATCATTGACCGTCAGCTCACCTGGATCCCTCATCTCTGCTCCATCCAATCCAAAGCCCACAGCCACCTCTGATTCTTCAAACTCCTCTCTGACCGGATATGGGGGCTGAACCCCTCTACCATACTCCACACCTACAAATCCTTACTCTGTCCCATCCTCTGTTATGCCAATCCCGCCTGGATATCCGACCCCCCCTCCAAATCCTATAAGTCCCTCCAGATCCTCGAGCGCCATGCACTCTTCCTTGCCTTCCGTATATGCCTCCCGTCCCCCAGGCGGATCCTCTACGACCTGATTCCTTTCCCTCATCTGCTCCTATTCCTTGAACATATCTGCATGCTCTACACCTCCCGCCACCCTTATCCCCCTCATCAGTCGGTTGCTCCTCTCCTATCAACCCCTGCCCACTGCCACACCTTCACTGTTGTGTGCCCCCATCCCCCCTACCCTCCATCTCTACACCTTTCATCTCCTTTCCCAAGGTGGCTTCCATCAACTCTCCCTCCCGGATGATGCCCTCTCTCCTTCCGTTTATCCCTCCTATCAACTCTGATCCTGATCTCACCCTCCTTTCCTCTGTCTTTTCCCTGGGCTCCCTCTCACCCCTTCCATCCTGTTTTTTCCCCACGTAACCTCTCTCTGCATCCCTTCTCCCCCCTCCCCCCTGAGACCTTTTGCATTCCCCTCCTCTGGCTTTCCCCATTCCCTCTCACGATTGCCCAGCCCCCCCCCCCCTCTTATGAGTCCTCGTTATTCGTCGGCTCCTCCCCCCTCTTCGTTTTTCCTCTCCTTCCCGCCCCTTTTCTTTCCCATCATCTGTCCAGGTTCCCCCTGTCTGCCCTCGGCTGTGGTGTGTCATATTTGTGCCAACTTTTTAGTGCAGTGTTCAAGTGAGTGTTCAGTGTTGTGCGTCTTTCCAAAGTGTTGCGAACAGAAATCATGTTGTCGCTGGGTGTGATTTTTTTATATCTCTTGAGAACAGAAAACAGACTGTCGCTGTGTTTTTTTATTTGTCTATTATTTTACCTGTCTGCTTCCTGTGTATTTTATTAGCATCACCAACCCTTGGTTTTATGTTTTAAGTTCCACAATTTTCCGCCATTTTACCATTTAAGTCACCGATTTGATCGCCTGCTTTTATTATTTATTATCTTCATTTTTTTAAAACCAAATTCTGTATGCTAAAGAGCGGCGTACTAAGCTGCTGCCATCCTGCCCACTTCGAAGGAAAAAAAAGCGAATTGGACTTTAGAAGAAGGTTATACAAAAAAGTATTCGATGTCAAAAAAAATGGTTCAAATGGCTCTGAGCACTAGGTGACACTGAGGTCATCAGTCCCATAGAACTTAGAACTACTTAAACCTAACTAGCCTAAGGACCGTAGCGATCGCGCGGTTCCAGACTTTAGCGCCTAGAGCCGCTCGGCCACCCCGGCCGGCCATTTGATGTCAAGAATAGTTGAATTCGCACTAAGGATGCCGTCGTTGAGCTCTTACGTATGTGCAATGTGCCGTAGAAATCCTTGCCCGCAAACATTACAGAACAAACCACAGTCGAGGTACCAATTTGGTCAATGACAATTACAAATCGTAAATACTATTAATTTTCTTACGTTGTGACTCGACGACAGTGTACTTCAAGTATAATGGGTGATCAAAAAGTTTCTGTTTGAAATCCTTACAATTCAGAATCGGTACGCCAATCAGGCACAATCGCCACGAGCACTGAGGCAAACATCTCACCGACACACCAGGTTGAAGATGTCCGTCTGGTAAAACATCGTGGACCGCTACATGAAGAAGTCCATAACTGCCTGCTGCACATCCTGGTCGGACAGAAATGGTAGACTTTTCAAGAGAACGAAGGCGTGATTACAGTTCCCCACTGATTTCGACACCAAATTCGTAGAAGTCAATAAGCAACGGGACGCCGTAATCAAAGAACTGGGTGAGTGTCACCTTTTCAGCAGATGGCCGGTTCCTGAACTTCTTGGGACGATGGATGACACCACTGCCCGAAATGCATTCTTTGTTCTCCGATGGATGTCTAATGGTGTTTGTCCCGCGACAGATCAAATGGTTCAAATGGTTCAAATGGCTCTAAGCACTAAGGGACTTTACATCTGAGTTCATCAGTCCCGTAGACTTAGCACCACTTAAACCTAACCAACCTAAGGACATCACACACATCCATGCCCGAGGCAGGATTCGAACCTGCGACTGTAGCAGCAGCGCGGTTCCAGACTGAAGCCCCTAGAACCGATCGGCCACAGCAGCCGGTTCCGCGACAGCCAAGAAACCATTACCTACTAGTCGGTTCTTATATACCCGCATCGGAGTCGCGCTACATTGCGAATACGATGCAGCAACGCCCAAAAATGGAAACTGTTTGATCGCCACTTATACATTAATACCTAATCATACGAGTCTTTCATCTTCTTCTAGTAATTACGTATATAGCCTCTAATTTTGAAGTATCCGAATAATGGGAATCTTACTCTTTCTTCGGTGAAAATTAGGTAGCTACAGTCAAATAAACGTCTCTCTCTCTCGTCCCTATACTTCACTCTTTCATTTGGTCATACAATATTTAAGTCAAAATTTTTATAGTTAGTTTTGGGAATGGACTTTTTAATAGTCTTCTACATAAAAGTGTTTCCACTCTGCACATTTTTGCTAGATTTATATGTTCTAATGGTACTTTACAATGCCAGTGGATCCATCGTTATATGCTTTAACAAATTTGTAGCGGCTGTGGGACCTAAAGTAGAAATGTTGATTGAGTTACTACTCAAATGTTGAGAGTCTGTATCATGCAGGCAGGCGGCAGAGATGAATGGAATGCCGAGACGCGATTCTAGAATCGAAATAGATGTATATATTCCATGCAAAACCGTGATATGTTTAAGATACATACATGAGAATCTACACAGCAAAGGAAATGTTCATGCTTCTAAACCCATTTCGCCGGCCGCTATGACCGAGCGGTTCTAGGCGCTTCAGTCCGGGACCGCGCTGCTGCTACGGTCTCAGGTTCGAATCCTGCCTCGCACGTGGTTGTGTGATGTCTTTAGGTTACTTAGGTTTAAGTACTAAGTGTAGAGGACTGATGACCTCAGATGTTAAGTCCTATAATGCTTAGAGCCATTTGAACCATTTTTTTCTAAACCCATTTCACTCTTGGGCAGTTTTTTGAAAACTTGTACTGGCGCAGATAGTCTTTCCTCGCTTGATCGACACTGGACAGATGTTACTAGTTGTTTGACTACCGTCCGTCGCACCCTTTACAGAGGCTTGTGAAGTGCCGATAGAGGTGTAGATGAAGCCTTAGACACGTATGAGCAATGTGAATGAACTGCATTTTTTAATTACGTTTCTGGCTGCTTTTTCCAACGGCCTTGCCGCAGTGGTAACAATGGTTCCCGTCAGATCACTGAAGTTAAGCGCTATAGGGCTCGGCTAGCATCTGGATGGGTGACCCTCCGGTCTACCGGGCGCTATTGGCAAGCCGGGTGCACTCACCCCTTGTGAGGCCAATTGAGAAGCTGTGTGAGTGGGAAGTAGCGGCTCCGGTCACGAAAACTGACAACGGCCGGAAGAGTGGTGTGCTGACCACATGCTCTCCTATATCCGCGTGTTGTGACACCTCTGATCTGAGGATGACACGGCGGTCGGTCGTTACCGTTGGGCCTTCAAGGCTTGTTCGGACGGAGTTTGGTTTTAGTTTAGATCTCACTGGTTTTATGCAGCCCGCCATGATTTCTTCTTCCGCGATGATTTCCTTCATATTAGAGTAGCATTTATATCGAATGTTCTCCGTTATTACTTGTACATATTCCAATCTCTGTGCTGCCCCACAACTTTGCCCTCCAACGTTACCTCTACCATGGACTTTATTCCATGATGTCTTAAGATACGAGTATATCCTGTCACACTGCCTGTTTTTCTAGCTACTGTTTTACACATATTTCTTTCTTCGCCATTTCTGCGGAGGAACTCAACTTAGCTGTCTTTATGTAACACCACGTCTCAAGGTCTCCTGTTGTAATGTTTTCTGATTTTCCAACTGTTCACGATTCACTTGGATATATGGCTACGCTCTAGACATTCGTTTTCAGAAGTTTCTTTATCAATCTTAAGGCCCATTTATAATAATAAGACAGTCCCAGCTGCAAGTTGCCTATCTAACTGCTTCCAAGGGCAACAAAATTCTGATTTTCAGCATTTCATACAGTTACTGACCAGATTTTAAAAAAAATTGAAATGCTCTCTTAATCTACTGATTCAGAGATGGTTGGTTGGTTGTGTTGGGGAAGGAGACCAGACAGCGAGGTCATCGGTCTCATCGGATTAGGGAAGGACAGGGAAGGAAGTCGGCCGTGCCCTTTGAAAGGAACCATCCCGGCATTTGCCTGGAACGATTTAGGGAAATCACGGAAAACCTAAATCAGGATGGCCGGACGCGGGATTGAACCGTCGTCCTCCCGAATGCGAGTCCAGTGTCTAACCACTGCGCCACCTCGCTCGGTTGATTCAGAGATATAATCTTACATCAAAGGTTTAACACAGAAAGTGAAGCCACATTCTTATTGGCTGCCTCATTTTAATACCGGCTAGAATACTATGCTGTAATTGGCTGGAGGCCAGAGGAGGGAATAGCGAGGGGGAGAGGAGAAATGTACCAAGTACAACAGGGCTAATTCCGCCACCTTGCATTTGTTTACAAATTTCCATCCACACCACCATTTCGCGTTTTACAATTTCCCAATATAGCCATCGTGGATTTTTAAAATTTCCCAGTACCATCATTTTGAACTTTTCTAAATTTCTTGCCACTACCACGTTCTATTTACGAATTTCTCACCAGCGAGCGCCATCTTGGATTTTTCGGCGACAGCGCCTACTGGCGGCGGAAACAAGAACTATGTGCTAGAGGCTGCATAGTTATACTTCTGTTATGTTTAGCACAATAGGTCAGGTACTAAATTTCAGGAAACTCATGTCGCAAAACTCCATTACAACAGTTTGTTTAGTACCGCTTTCTGTCTAATACAACCGTCTGATACGAAAATCTGGCCAATAGAAAACATATGTCACTCACCAGGAAACATAAAATCACATTACGTATGAAGTTCATGAACAAAAGCTAGGCAGACACTGATTTTACCGCATCATAAATAATTAGTGTGTGAGGGTGTGTGTGTGTATGTGTGACAATAAAGGCTGACACGGGAAAATCATTGTCAGTCATGAGCTGAATGACATTTGATATGTTTTGGCCAGTTTTTCAGATGATGGTCTTAGACCAAACTCGATAGTGAATAAATTGTGCTAATGCACCATTGTGTCACGCCACGCAGATCACCATACTGCATTCATAGATCACTGGAGATTGCGACTTGCAACAAATTGACATATAATTTAAATCATTTTCGAAACTATTTCTCGCTGGCACCTCCCCACAAAATAATGAAAGGAAAACTTTTTCCACTACTCGTGCAGTGGAACTTCACTATCTGGCATGGCGTTTTAATTTATTACTTCTTTACTACTAACACTATTCGCAACATTCTTGCAGACAGCATCGACATACGCCAACGCATGTACTTGCAAAATTATATCATTGTACGACAAACAATTCAGGACATATGAAGTCATAAAAATTGAGATGCGTAAAACAGATGTTTTATTCATAGCAGTTCGATTCCTCAAAGAAGGGGGGTGAGGGGGTGGGAGGGTCCTGACTATTTGTAGCAGTTTTGCAGGTTTCAAGTTCTGGTCTCTATCCGATACAAAGTTTAAATTCACAAGGAAGTTTTTACGTTTTCTTTGTCTGTGCTGTTCGGCTTCGTTCGACCCACTTGCTTTGTCCGTCTTGCGTTATTTTTTTCTTACATGGTACAACGAGCGGAATAGTGGAATACTTTCAGTTCATCTATTGCGTCGACCCCAATCTTTATGCGATGTTTGCCGCTAACGTATTTTTTGCCACTCTTTAATACTTGCGATGCTCTCAGATTCATTTTCGTTCCATAGTTTATTCCCAGTCCAGTGAACATTTCATTCAGCCCGTCCTTTAACTCTGCTCCGGTTTCACGGAGGACGACAGAATCATCAGAAAATCTTATCACTGAGGTTCTATCACCGTGAAATCTCTGACCTCTTTAGTGTTCTTCATTGCTTCTTCGACGTACAAGTTTAACAGTAGGATAGAATGACTACATGCCTGCCTTAGAGTTTTCTAATCGCTTCTGTTCTTATTGTCTGTAGCATCTCCATTACTTTTAAATTCACAAGCCAGTGAATTTCCGCAGACAGGTCGTATTGGCTAGGTGTAGCACAATGACCGTCGTTTATCGAAATTCTTGTTTTTCACCTCCGGTCTCGCAAGTAGCATCATGAGCTGTTCAGACTTCTTAGTAAATCATCATTAACCGTTCTTCATGAGCTAAAGAAATTTTATGTCCATCTCGGTGACAGCTAGTCATTTGGACAGCGTCCACCTAGTTTGATGCACTGCGGTAGGTAGAAGCGGCCAGCTGCAAGCCAGAGGTCTGAAGCTCCTCTTCTGAGCGTGTGTGTGTGTGTGTGTGTGTGTGTGTGTGTGTATCTTGGCAGCGCTCATGTAGAGAGCGGCGCGTATCGGCCTGCCAGCGACAAGCTGTGCTCGCAGAGTGGAGAGGAGCGCAGCTACAACTACCACCTGCAGCTACAACTGCAGCTACCGCGCACGCGCCTCGGTGTCAAGAGCAGCCGCGTCGCGCAGTTGAGATGCACGCAGCGCGCATCGCGGCCGCCGTGTTTAACGGTAATCTGCTGCAGCTCTGTGCCCTGGCAGAATGGCTTCCAGCATCTCTGCTGGCGCACTGTCTAGTAACTTCCACGTTCTCTCAACAGCAGCACGTTTGTGCGTGCTGCGAATTCTGTCTTCAGTCGCTCATCCCCTTTGAACTGTATCTCATTGCAGGCAAGAAACACGGCATAATGGCGCCTTATGGTCTCCCTTCGTTCAGGCTGTTTACTTTCAAAATTTATTTCCCGGTTTCCGTTTTATTTTTTACTATACTTTTAGAAAAATCTTCTTCCTGTTATGAGAATTCTATACCTTCACGCGTCGTAGATAACCATACTTATTATTTTATTTACATTCTTTATTCCGTTCATTGTTGATTGTGATGCATGTATCGGCAGTCATCAGCAACATTAGGTTACCTGTGCCCAGTAATAAAATACAAAATTTATGCACAGTATAGATACTAGCGTAGCGCCCTCTGCTTTGCTCGTGTAGACTATACACTCGGCAGAGATTTCATTCTTTCTTTTTTTTTTTGGTTCTTGTTTTTTTATCTTCAATCGAATTTTTGCGTTGTTTGCAGATTGAAACATATTCTAAACTTTTCATGCTAATCAAGGCCATAGAAGCCTGGCGTTTTCCGCGTGTACTTCTCATTAAAAAGTGATTCTGGAAGCTGACTTTCTTTCTTAATCTTGCCTTCTAAGTTCTTGTGGTTATATGTTCACAGAAACTTCATTTCCTTAACAAATACTTCCTTAGCAGTTCAATACAATTTTTTTTTTTTAGATTTAGCTTGACAACTGGTTTAAAATACCGGTAATTTTCATCCTCTGTTAAATTGCGAAAAAAAACTGAAACATCTGTTTTTGAATTTCCATCCGAGAAGCGAAGTAGAGATTTTCATAGAATTGTTTTTAAAAATGCTTTCGTAATGAAATACTTGCATAAAAACTTCAATTCCCACCTTTACTGCTAGTAGCTGAATTTCCAAAAACATTGAAACACATATTTTTTAAATTTTTTACCGAGAACAAAAACACAAAATTTCTTAGATTTAGCGTTAAATGCCTTCACAATTTAACCACCTAAGGGATTTTTTTTCCAAAAACACTGAAACCCGTGGTCTTTTTTTGTTATTTTCAACCGATAGGCCAAATACCAGTTTTCATTGATTTACATTTAAAAATGTTTTAGTAGTTCCTAAACATTTATTTTAAAAAATTACCCACTATTTCATGGCATCATTGATTGAATTTCTAAAATTGCTCAAATACGTATTACTTTAGGTAATGCAATTTAGGGGGTGGAATTTCGAAAAGGGATTTGTTAAACGAAGTCTACAATATAAGCTCAAAAACGCCCATTCCAAATTTGAATTTACTATCCTTAGCGGTTTGGGCTTGGCGATCAGTCAATCAGTCTGTCAGGACATGTCTTTTTATATATACATATTAACAATTCGGTGGAAATGAATTAAAGTGCGGTGGCTCGCTGCCACTGCTCTCCCAGTCGCGCACAGAAAGCTGGACTTCACACGGTGCGAGGACAGAGTAAATATAGCGCCACATCGGGCTGGCCCCACAACACGAGGCAGTTGAAGCAGTGGGAAATGACACTGTGTGTCAGTCAGCGAGTACTTACTGTGCGCTACGGCACCGTTCTTCATTACAACATGGCCTCAAGAGTACATCTGGATCACTTCACACGGGGATGAATCAACGGGAAACTGGAAGTAGGGCGAGTATAGCGCAACAGTTTTGTATTGCTCGCAGCATTGTTTCACGTGTATGCTGAGCGTTCCGAACGAAAGGCACTCCGTGCCGAAGGACCAAGGACTACAGCAGCAGAAGCCCGTTGCATTGTGCAAGAGGCAAGAAAGGACCTATGTCTAACAACGGTCTAATAAATGTAAATGTCGTGCGACTAGAACCTCCCGTCGGGTAGAGCGTTCGCCGGGTGCAACTCTTTCGATTTGACGCCACTTCGGCGACTTGCGCGTCGATGGGGATGAAATGATGATGATTAGGGCAACACAACACCCAGTTCCTGAGCGGAGAAAATCTCCGACTCAGCCGGGAATCGAACCCGGACCCGTAGGATTGCCATTCTGTCGCGCTTAGCACTCAGCTACTGGGGGCGGACGGCGGACCAGTTGCAACCACATTTAACAGAACTGCAAGGCATGCAATCTCACGCACCTCACTGGTACGACTGCAGTGGGGGTGGTCTCTTTGTCGAACTATAAGTACGTTGTGTTCCTTTGCATGCGCACGTCGGCGGCACAGTTTTCGTTGGTGCCAAGAGCACAGAGACTGGACCAACAAGTAGCGGGGCCGCTCGCTTTTATTTGATGAGAGCAGTCTGACTAGTGATTCTGGACTTTCTCACACTCCGACAACGATACTTTTGGTGGTCCAGTTGTTATGCTGTAGGTGCGCATAATGTTGCATGGACGTAAAAAATGGTTTAAATGGCTCTGAGCACTATGGGACTCAACTGCTGAGGTCATTAGTCCCCTAGAACTTAGAACTAATTAAACCTAACTAACCTAAGGACATCACAAACATCCATGCCCGAGGCAGGATTCGAACCTGCGACCGTAGCGGTCTCGCGGTTCCAGACTGCAGCGCCTTTAACCGCACGGCCACTTCGGCCGGCGCATGGACGTACTGATCTCCAGATTTTGAAACATGATGCAGTAATTGGTCAGTGTTATTGTGACACCATACTCCCCATAGAGAAGGATGTAGGTTGCAGTAGGTACTGGGAGATGAAGAAGCTTGCACAGGATAGAGTAGCATGGAGAGCTGCATCAAACCAGTCGCGTAATCCATAGTATCTCCAATATCCATGTAATGTTCCTCAACCGCAGGACTATGGATTACGCGAAAACGGAAGTTTTACGGCAGGCCTCGTCTTTTTGGGACTGTGTTCTGAAGTAGGCGATTGAAATACGTGTAGCTGTTGGGCTGATCAACAGAGACGCCGGGTTCAACCTCAGCAGAGCCTGGGACCCAGCACTCAGCCAACTAAAAGCACAACGCCGACCCAAAGCGACTTCCACTCCCGACGAAGGCCACAGGACATCTGATGGTTCTAGTGATGGAGAGCTCGTGAATGAGTCGTTCAAATGAACGCTTCACTCCAGTGAAGTGTGAACTAACCACTCAATTTCAATGAACTTGTACTTCAAACTCTTCGCAGATAACACACTCCACACTTTTTTCTAGTTCACTCACTCTCTTCCCCTCTCCCTCATCCCATTACATCGGCGCTACGTCTCTCATTCTCCCTTCACTTCAGTCCCCCCTCTACTGCCTGTCAACGAATCGCGCGGCGTTTGTGGGAAACGATGGATTTTGCGATGGTTTGTGGAGGTGAGGGGCGAGGGGAAGGCAGCGTCAGCTGCTTCCTGCAGTGCTGACATCATTACCCGTGACTATTTGTGCAGTTCAGCTATACTTCGCGTCTACCGTTGGCAGCGCTTGCGGACAAATGAATGTTACAGATACAAACTAAGAGGCTGGCTGTGTGAGCATGCACAGCCAACATGAAAATAAAAGGTTTGTTAATAACACTGAAAGAGGGATTTTACCTGAGATCGTACCAATGACTACAGGTGACAGTTTACGTTTTGAATCTGGAGGGTTATTATTCTCAACAAAAATAAAATCTACAGGGAAACTTCTGAATAATTACTAAACGTTGATACATAGACTTTGTGACAGTGGTAAACATACTCATTCTATTTTGGACTAAATTTTAAAAGAACATAAAACTGGACTGCATTTCGTTGATAGCCCTAGTTTTCAGTCCATGAATACAACAAATAATGTTTCACTTGGCAGATAAAGACTTCTTTGGGCGCTTCATGAGCAAATGGTCGAGCAAGATTAAATGTAATACCTTCTTTATATGTGACAGGCTTTTCTGTTTATCTTTCGTTTGTCCCCTTCGACCATGCTCTATTTGAAGTTAGCTCAGACGCTGTAAGAGCGTAAAACGTTGCGTGCACGTTACTGCATAGTTCGGCCATCTGTTGGTAAAAGTATGAAGTATTACTTAGCTTTATTGTACGAGCGAGGCGAAGCGAGCGTAGCCGCGGCTGAGCGGCGAACTGGGCAACTTCGCCAGGCTTCCGCACTTCATGAATGAACTACTTCATTTGAACGCTTCACGGCAAAGAGTGAAATGAATGAAGTAGTTCACGGGAATGAACGAGTTCGACCCATCTCTAGATGGTTCACAGTTCGCATCCAGCAGCCGTCAGCCCGCCCCTCCCCACCACAACTCCACGCAGCGCCGCGTGCAGCATGACGCGGAGGAAGGGGTGGGGAGCGATCAGAGTATAAAGGGGAGGAGATCCAGCGGAGACGCTCAGTCTGCAGGTATCACCTGAAGATGACGGCAAGGAACGCTGTCGAAATATCGTGGTTTGAAAACGACTGCACCCGGCTGGAGACCCGAGAACAGTACAAACTGGAAACGTGTTGCCTGGTTGGACAAGTCTCGTTTCAAATTGTATCGAGCGAATGAAAGTGTACGGGTATGGAGACAACATCATAAATCTATAGATCCACCATATCAGCAGGTGGAGGCTCTGTAATGGTATGGGGCGTTATATGGGACCTCTGGCACGTCTAGATATGACTCTGACAGGTGACACGTACGTAAGCATCCTTACAGATCACCTGCATCCATTCATATGAAGCTGGTATCAGTTCTTTCGGACATGTCCGAACGAACAGGTACCCCTCTTCATATAGATAAGGCTTGGTTATCACATTTAGCATTCAACCGCGATTTTTATATATATTTTAACAACGTGTTTCGAGAGACAATGCTCTCATCATCAGGTTGTAAAATCTATGTCGCGAAATTAAACGTACTAAAAAGACAAAATACCATCACCAATAGTTGGTGGGTCCATAGAGTAAAAAAGAATTAAAAGTATATTCGACTGTGGGTCCTCGTCTTACATTAAAGTTGTTGACGCAGGTCGATGGCCGTCCCATAGCTACCAAATATGCTGTCGACTGCGCCGGCCCGGGTGCTGTTGTGGACTAACGTGCCTAGGTGTTGTGGCGTGGTTACCGCCGTGTGCTTGACGGTAACGCTATGCTATTGGGCGCCTCATTTCCTTACTGCATTGGTCTGCCATCGTTAGCCTCTCGCAACTCCGTCATTGACATGCTACAAGTTTTAAGTCGCATGCCTGCCCTAAAATAATTCTAAAAACCCGCTAAAAAATCTCATTTCTTTAAAGTTATCTTGTACATAAGGCTTACCGGCCAAGGATCTTTTTCAGTGCGGATGCACTCATATTGCCCGAACTCTTACGGGAATCGGTAGATTGAATGCCACGAGTAATGAGTATAGTGGACAGGGGCACTACAAATGTTGCGTGAAGACAGTAAGTTGGAAGTGTGGGTCTCACGGGGAGCGTGCCAGAGACAAGTCCCTGCAGTCGCACTATCTTCTGTGTCCTCGGTGGCTCAGACGGATAGAGCGTCTGCCATGTAAGCAGGAGATCCCGGCTTCATGTCCCGAGCGGGGCAATATTTTCAACGGTCCCCGTTGATATTTATCAACGCCTGTAAGCAGCTAAAGTTCTGTGTGTCATTGTCATTTCATGCAGCCATTCGTGTCCATTCCGACGGACTTGGAAATTCCAGCAGAGCAATGCGACACCCCACACGTCCAGAGTTGCTACAGACTGGCCTCAGGAACAGTCTGAGTTTAAACACTTCCGCTGGCCACCAAATTCCGCAGACACGAACATTATTTTGCATATCTGTGATGCCTTGCAACGTGCTGTTCAGAAGAGATTTCCACCCCTTAGTACTCTTACGGGTTTATGTACAGCCCTGCAGGATTCATGGTGTCAGTTCCCTCCAGCACTATTTCAGACATTAGTCGAGTTCATGCTACGTTGCGTAGTGGACTTCAGCGTGGTTGGGGCCCTACACGTTTTGAGACAGGTGTACCAGTTTCTTTGGCTCTTCAGTGTAGAACAGCAGTTTCATTTCTGTTCGTTTTATTGCATATTTCTTTCAGCTCGTTCTCTACTATAGTGTAACAGTTCTTTCTACGTATGGTTCCAAGTTTCATCGAGCTGTGTTACTTGGCAGACACACATCATGTGTCCTTAAGTTTTGCGCACCAGTGTATAATCCTCGAGTGCCGACAATGCTTCGCGTTTTCTCTGCTAATGCGCTGTCTGGGAAGTGCCGAGCTGTCTTCCACTTGCCATTAGCGCAAGGTGCTTGTCACGTACGTCATCTTTTAACTTTTACTATTTTCCGCGTTTGTTGACTCACGAGCACTTTTGCTTCGATATTCCGTGGCCAGTAATCTGAGTTAGTCTTTGCTCAGTCGAGGTGGGTAGCTTGAGCGACTTTCTTTGCTGAGCAGTTTCTCAGCCAATACGAGTACACCAGTGTGACCTCAGCTGGGAGCGCTTGGCCTTTGTTCGAATGGGGACAAAGTAGTTTTTATCTAGTGTGGTCGGAAGTATGTACAAGATTTGTGCTGGAGCGTTCCTCCTGAGGAATACTGATGTGCAAACTTGCAACGACGTTTGCTCCCTGCATTCTCATCTGATGAGCTACTAGATATAGTGCGGAAACGGAATGCGCGGAGCAGTGCAGCACATCATTTAAATGTAACGATTTCACGTCTGTACTGAGACATTAAGAGTGATCAGATTCGACATTCTTTGTATTGTCAAGCATTTGCTTTCGATTCACATGGGACAGAAATCGATTCCTGTCTACCGCATCCGAATCACAGGTGGACTAAATAACTCACTTCCTCATTCATTTGATTATTGATATTTTCGCAGGTTTCTTGAGAATACTTTGTGGGTAAATTTTTTGTTGTGTTGTGGTTTAGAACGCCACGTGATCCAAGCACAAATACGTGAAACTATGTTCTTCCATGTACTATGACCTGAGTTTTGAGTTGAACACTATCTCTCTCTCTTTTTTTTTTTTTTAACTTTTCCCTCCGTCCATTAAAACGGATAGTTGAAATATAACGATTCTATTTAGTGTGCCATATGCTCATGCACAATGCAAATTTAACTGCCATAGAGATTCCCCATGGTCATTTGCCTTGAGCAAAAGTATTTACTCACTATGATCAGCTTAAAAAGTCTAGAGTCATTTATTCACCAATAAGTTTATTACTAACGTATTTGCATGAATTGATCAGGTTCTGAAGATAAATTATGTCGAGACCTTAGGTCAGGTTATTAACACGCCGATAGAGGACCTGATCAATAAGGTACACTTAAATGTTCATTCACGTCCGTAGATGAACCGTTGTGTAAAGTAAGTGTTGCTCTCCTTATCTTGTCCTTAAAAATCAAGTCAGACAGCGTTTAATATAATGTTCATGGGTTAGTACTTACAGATTGCAAGAGGGAATTTTAATCTGAGCGATTTTGTGTAGATATTCTTACATGTTCCGCGAATTTAACAACATAGGGGCACTTACAACGTTTGTGCACGATGTCAATAGTAAGGAATTAATTAATGAGGTTTGTAGTCTGGTTGTGGGCTGATATCAGTTCTGAATAAGTAATCGTAATAATGATGATGGAACCACTGCCTTTAACACTCTGAATGTTAAAAGTTTCGAAACTAAGAAAGTTGACTGACCCACGAGTTATCACAATTAGCATGAATGTAGAAATTTTACACGCATTTCTCGCTCTCAAGCATCCTCTCTACTACAAGTTTACTTTCACTGGAAAAGACAAACACCCATGTCGTATCCTTCGATTAAATAGTCAATAGCACTTCAAGTAAGACCCTCTAATCACTAACATACACATATGTTTTGATGACTACAGGTGTTTTCATAAATAACAAATTAAACAAAGTATTTAATTTTTTACACATTTTATCTTATTTATTTTTATTATGTAGACATTGCCACTTTTTTTGTGCATATACGAGGTGCGGCTAGAAAAAAACCGCACTAATGCTGGAAAAAACATTTATTTACAATTATTTACAATTTCATGTTATCTCCTTCAATGTACTCTCCTCCTCGGTCTCTACACCGCTCCATACGAATTTTCCACTGTTTTCGGTAAGTCCATACATTACTTCCGTCGCTTTTTCTTTTACTGCTTCAACAGTCTCAAATCTAGTTCCTTTCAAAGCTGACTTGACTTTAGGGAAAAGAAAAAAGTCACAAGGGGCCAAATCAGGTGAGTAGGGTGGATGATCTAAGATGGGAATGTTGTGTTTTGCCAAAAACGTCTTCACTGACAACGCACTGTGAGCTGGGGCATTGTCTTGGTGAAGGATCCATGACTTTTTTCTCCACAAATCGTTCCGTTTTCTCCGTACTCGCTCACGTGGGGTAGCCAGGACGCTAATGTAGTAATGCTGATTCACTGTTTGTCCCTCTGGTACCCAATCAATGTGCACAATCCCTTTGATGTCAAAAAAAAAAAACAATCATCATTGCCTTGAATTTCGATTTTGACATTCGTGCTTTTTTTTGTCGTGGAGAACCAGGAGTTTTCCAATGCATCGATTGGCGTTTAGTTTCGGGATCGTAAGTAAAAAACCACGATTCATCGCAAGTAATAACATTTTGTAAGAAGGTGGGATCACTTTCAATGTTTTCCAGGATGTCAGAACAAATCATTCTTCGGCGTTCCTTCTGTTCAATTGTGAGACACTTTGGAACCATTTTTGAACACACTTTGTTCATGTTGAAACTTTCATGAAGAATCTGCCTAACACTTTCCTTGTCAACTCCTGTTAACTCAGACACTGCTCTGATTGTTAAACGGCGATCTTGTCGAACAAGTTTACCGATTTTTTCAATGTTTGCATCAGTTTTTGCTGACAAAGGTCTGCCAGTGCGAGTGTCATCACTGGTGTCTTCGCGGCCATCTTTAAATCGTTTAAACCACTCAAACACTTGTGTTCGCGATAAACAATCATCGCCGTACACTTGTTGTAACATTACAAACGTTTCACTTGCAGATTTTCCTAGTTTGAAACAAAATTTGATGTTAACACGCTGTTCTTTCTGTACACTCAACATTTTCCGACGCACAGACAAAACGTCAACTACTTAAAACAGACGCCACGGGCAGACTGAGTGCAGGAGGCAGATGAAACTCTAGCAGTAGGCGGAGCGAGAGTCACGTGACAGGCCACGCGACTTTCAACCTTATTGCATTCGTTTTATTGTTTCACCAGTACTAGTCCGGTTGTTTTCTAGCTACACCTCGTACATACATACTATATGTTTTTACTTTTATACGATCCAAACTGTTGCGAGTTCAGCTCTCGTATTATGATTTGTTTTTTGTTCGCCTGTTAGAGTTTTTCCATAGCCTATTAACCATTATTGGAACCAGAACCGGCTCTCGTTCACAATGATGTAAAGGTGTTTTAAGGGATTTTTGCCATCAACAAATCCTGCCCATCCTGACTGGGACCAATGCTCACCTTAATTTTCGCACTTGTTTTCTGAATCATTTTGGAGTAGTAGATGTATTTTAATCGAAGCATGAAGTCTAAATACCTTGGTTTTGATAGCTTATTTCGCTTTAAAAAAATGTAGTTCTGATGCAATGCGTGTATGATGCCAGAAGGTTTATGTCAGTGGACACTAGAATAAAGGTGGCTGAGGGGAGACTTGGCCAGCTGTGGTGACGATCTTGATATTACAACAACATATGCAGCTAGAAGACGCTCCGACAGCTACAAATTTGTGTTTCGAATGACGCTATACTTTTCGCGCCTAGGGTTAATTTGGAAACACCGAGGCTGCAAGTTATATCTGTGCAGCGATCATATGATTTCGTTTACCTACAGATCAATAATAGCACAGAAACATTATTCTAAATTTTTATTCGTGAGTTTTGAAGTTAAAGAAACACCTCAATGTACATATGAAGCCGTGAAGCTGCACCCCCAAACAACAAACGAATTCAAAATACAAAGCGCGCTCAAAAAGTTTTTCACAGTCGTCTCTAATTTTTTTATTTGTTGCAAGAGGAGAATGACATTTTTTGTGAACATACTTGGAGCACTTATCTATACACTGAGCCTACTCAATGTAGCCTCCATCAGCTGTGAGGAATCTGGCCAAACGTTCTTTCCATGATGTAAATGCACTTTGGCTAAATTCTGGGGAGTGACTTTTACACTATTGCTTGACACAGGTTCAAAATGGTTCAAATGGCTCTAAGCACTATGGGACTTAACATCTGAGGTCATCAGTGCCCTAGACTTAGAACTACTTAAACCTAATTAACCTAAGAACATCACACACATCCATGCCCGAGGCAGGATTCGAACCTGCGACCGTAGCAGCAGCGCGGTTCCGGACTGAAGCGCCTAGAACCGCTCGGTTACCAAGGCCGGCGCTTGACACAGGAAACAAGGTCTTTCTCACTATCAAATTTTTTACCGCGCAGATGGGCCTTCAGACGACCAAAGCGGTAAAAATCAGACGGAGCCAAGTCCGGACTGTACGGAGGATGAAGAACAATTTTCCAACCCATTTTCCTGATTTTCTCCCGCGTCATAAGGGTTGTATGGGGTTTGGCATTATCATGGTGTAGCCTGATGAGCTGACCCTGAAGCTGTGTTCTGTGGGTCTTGATGGCACGTCGCAGCTTGTCCAATGACCAACAGTAACGGTCCCTTTTAATTGTGTAGCCAGGTTCCAAAAAGTCAATGAAAATGACACCACACTAATCCCAGAAGAAGGAGGCCATCACCTTTCGGCCTACTGTTCGTGAAAGTCTTGGTTTCTTTTTCCGAGGGGAACCCGGATGGCCGGCCGATGTAGCCGAGAAGTTCTAGGCGCTTCAGTCTGGAATCGCGCGACCGCTACGGTCGCAGGTTCGAATCCTGCCTCGGGCATGGATGTGTGTGATGTCCTTAGGCTAGTTAGGTTTCAGTAGACCTAAGTTCTAGGGGACTGATGACCTCAGATGTTAAGTCCCATAGTGCTCAGAGCCATTTGAACCATTTTGAACCCGGATGACGGCACTCCATGGATTGGGTTTTGCTGTTAAGTTCGGACAAAAAAAAAATCATGTTTCATTCTGGGTAATTTCGCCGTCAAAACACTGTTTCCACTGTTCAATAAAGGTCTTTATGAGATCTTCGCATACATTCTTCCTCATCGTTTTCATTTCTCTTGTCAATAATCTAGGCACCCAACGTGCACAGGTTTTTCTGTACCATAGTGACTGTACCAGTGATACCACTCTACCCAATGACAAACGAGTCATTTCAGAAAGCTGTCGTGTCGTCACAAATTTGTCATTCTGGATGATTTGATCAATGGTCTCCTTATTCGCATCCCTCACTGCCGTCGATGGTCTACCGCATCGCGGATTGTCCAGTAGAGAGAAATCACCTTCTTTAAACCTCTGCAACCACCGCTGCATATTGCTGCGATCCACTGTGTCCTCCACGTAAACAGGGAGCAACTTCTTGTGAATCGATGTTGCAGAGTCATCACCGGTCTTGAAGAGGAACTCTATCACCGACCGTTGTCGCAACCTGACATCTATTTCACGCTCCACTATGGCTTACCCGTAAATAAAAGAAAATTGTTTTATATACTATCTTATAGCTAAATGTTCCAAATACACTCCTGGAAATGGAAAAAAGAACACATTGACACCGGTGTGTCAGACCCACCATACTTGCTCCGGACACTGCGAGAGGGCTGTACAAGCAATGATCACACGCACGGCACAGCGGACACACCAGGAACCGCGGTGTTGGCCGTCGAATGGCGCTAGCTGCGCAGCATTTGTGCACCGCCGCCGTCAGTGTCAGCCAGTTTGCCGTGGCATACGGAGCTCCATCGCAGTCTTTAACACTGGTAGCATGCCGCGACAGCGTGGACGTGAACCGTATGTGCAGTTGACGGACTTTGAGCGAGGGCGTATAGTGGGCATGCGGGAGGCCGGGTGGACGTACCGCCGAATTGCTCAACACGTGGGCCGTGAGGTCTCCACAGTACATCGATGTTGTCGCCAGTGGTCGGCGGAAGGTGCACGTGCCCGTCGACCTGGGACCGGACCGCAGCGACGCACGGAGGCACGCCAAGACCGTAGGATCCTACGCAGTGCCGTAGGGGACCGCACCGCCACTTCCCAGCAAACTAGGGACACTGTTGCTCCTGGGGTATCGGCGAGGACCATTCGCAACCGTCTCCATGAAGCTGGGCTACGGTCCCGCACACCGTTAGGCCGTCTTCCGCTCACGCCCCAACATCGTGCAGCCCGCCTCCAGTGGTGTCGCGACAGGCGTGAATGGAGGGACGAATGGAGACGTGTCTTCAGCGATGAGAGTCGCTTCTGCCTTGGTGCCAATGATGGTCGTATGCGTGTTTGGCGCCGTGCAGGTGAGCGCCACAATCAGGACTGCATACAGGGCCACACAGGGCCAACACCCGGCATCATGGTGTGGGGAGCGATCTCCTACACTGGCCGTACACCACTGGTGATCGTCGAGGGGACACTGAATAGTGCACGGTACATCCAAACCGTCATCGAACCCATCGTTCTACCATTCCTAGACCGGCAAGGGAACTTGCTGTTCCAACAGGACAATGCACGTCCGCATGTATCCCGTGCCACCCAACGTGCTCTAGAAGGTGTAAGTCAACTACCCTGGCCAGCAAGATCTCCGGATCTGTCCCCCATTGAGCATGTTTGGGACTGGATGAAGCGTCGTCTCACGCGGTCTGCACGTCCAGCACGAACGTTGGTCCAACTGAGGCGCCAGGTGGAAATGACATGGCAAGCCGTTCCACAGGACTACATCCAGCATCTCTACGATCGTCTCCATGGGAGAATAGCAGCCTGCATTGCTGCGAAAGGTGGATATACACTGTACTAGTGCCGACATTGTGCATGCTCTGTTGCCTGTGTCTATGTGCCTGTGGTTCTGTCAGTGTGATCATGTGATGTATCTGACCCCAGGAATGTGTCAATAAAGTTTCCCCTTCCTGGGACAATGAATTCACGGTGTTCATATTTCAATTTCCAGGAGTGTATGTTGACAAAAAATGTCATTCTCCTCCCGCAAAGAAAAAAAAATTAGAGACGACTGTGCAAATTTTTTTGAACTCCCTTTGTAGGTATATACACAGGAGTCGCAGATTTAGGAATCTCTGTTATTAGCGAGGGCTCGAATTGATGGCATTCAAAATAAAGTATAGGGAGACTTTTAGTGTAGCATGCCATGTTGGGCAGGATACGACATATCTGCGCAGCTGGTCGTGGGCAGATCACACTGCCCGGCCGCATAGTACTCTCCAGTTCCGACGTCTTGCAATCCCCAAGCCTCTGCAGTAGAGAACTGCAGGTGAATGGCTGGCTGCGCGGTTTTCACTCGGTTGAGCTACACGAGAGGGAGGGATATAAACTTAGCATAACATGGCGGAAGTTTCCAAAGATGACTATCTCGCCTAATAACGCAATCACATGCTCAGAGCGTGCGGCTCTCACACAGCTGAACCTACTTGCACAGATCCTGTAGTGCGCAGTTGTGCCGAGGCTTTTCTACACACTACTACATCTCGCACTATGTTGTGACACAGATTACCGCAGTTTTGTCTTAGCTGCATGCTCGGGCAAAGTGCCTGTTGGATCGCAATCGTCGAGTACTCTCCTGCATGAGGATGAAAAAAACCGAACCGGATGAAAAGTGAGTCAGAGTGAATGAGTGCCACTTAACGCCACCTCACCACACAGATGCTGTCTTCCAATTTACATCGGCATCTGTGCTACGTAAATCACCTTGCGGTTTTTTGCGGAGGGTACTTCGTGTCCCACTATCATTTCCCCGCCGAGCGGAGTGGCCGCGCGGTTTAAGGCTCCATGTCACGCATTGCGCGGCCGCTCCCGCCGGGTGTTCGAGTTCTCACTCGGGCATGGGTGTGTGGGTTGTTCTTAGTATAAGTTGTTTAAATAGTGTGTAAGTCTAGGGAACGATGAGCTCAGCTGTTTGGTCCCTTAGGAATTCACACACTTCTGAAAATTTTTTATCACTTCCCAATTTCCAATTGCAGTTGCGAATCGTTCCAGGAAAAACAATTGTTGGTAGACTCTGTGCGGGCTGGAAACTATCTAATTTCATCTTCATGACTTTTGAAAGAGATATATGTAGCAGGAAGCGATATACACAATGCGATCAAAAGTATCTTGACACCCCCAAAAACATACGTTTTTCATATCAGGTTCACTGTGCTGCCACCTACTGCCAGGTACTCCACATCAGCGACGTCATTAGTCATTAGACATCGTGAGAGAGCAGAATGGGGTGCACTCTCACGGACTTGGAACATGGTCAGGTGATTCGATGTCACTTGCGTCATATGTCTGTACGAGAGATTTCCTCACTCCTAAACATCCCTAGGTTCACTGCTTCCGATGTGATAGTGGAGTGGAAACGTGAAGGGACACGTACAGCACAAAAGTGTGCAGGCCGACCTCGTCTGTTGACTTACAGAGACCGCCGACAATTGAAGAGGATCGTAATGTGTAATAGGCAGACATCTATCCAGACCATCACACAGTAATTCCAAACTGCATCAGGATCCACTGCAAGGCCTATGACAGTTACGCTGAAAGAAAGTTCTGCAAGGTTCGCAGGAGAGCTTCTGTAAAGTTTGGAAGGTAGGAGACGAGATACTGGCAGAAGTAAAGCTGTGAGGACCGGGCGTGAGTCGTGCTTCGTTAGCTCAGATGGTACAGCACTTGCCCGCGAAAGGCAAAGGTCCCGAGTTCGAGTCTCGGTCGGGCACACAGTTTTAATCTGCCAGGAAGTTTTATTGTAGCCCTATTACACGACCTCGTTTAAACTCAATGAGGTGTTAATAATTGCATTTATGTTGCCTTAAAGGCATTCTTGACTAACATCAACTCACTATGTCCAGTCTCACAGGTAACTAACGCTCACGATCTTTATATTGAGTGGTTAAAGCAAACCTGATTTGCATCCACATATTGGCGCTTCTAGTTCCACTCATGCACGACTGGTGCGAAACTGAAATAGGAGTCATATTTCAGACGTAGAAACACGCCTACCAACTTTAGTTTATGTCGCACAACTTCTTCTTGATGTTGCGATCTTTTTCCGTCAGTGTACGAGGGCTGTTCAGAAAGTAAGTTCCGATCTGTTGCCATGGAAACCACTGGGAAAATCCGGCAAAGCTTTGGACAGATGTGTTGGGCAGTGTCTCTAGTATGCCCGTCGATAGTGTCGCGTCGCTCTTTTCAGTTTTGGGTGAACAGGGAGTATGTGAAGATGTGTAGTGAATAGCGTCTCCCGCCGAGTATGAAGGTCTGGTTAGAGATTTCGTCTGTGTCACGCAGCCCGCATAACATAACTGTCGAGCAGTTCCTTCTTCATGCCAATTTTCGGCCGCACACTGCAGAGGCAATAAGACGCTCCCGCAGCGTTTCCGTTGAGAAGTGTTTGATCAACCTCAACACAGTCCTTAATTGGCTCCCCCCGAGTCTCATCTCTCCTCACAAGAACAGTGGCTATGAAGACAAATTTTTCCCGCAGACAACGAGCTGCAGACCAGTACAGATAACTGGCTGAAAGTACAGGCGGCTGTGTTCTATGACGAGGATATTGGAAAGTTGATACAACACTATGACAAAACTCGAAGTTGCAGCGGCGACTATGTGGAGAAGTAGTTGGAAAAACTCGAGGTTGGAGCGGCGACTATGTGGAGCAGTAGTTGGAAGGTGTACCTAACTGTTGCAAATAACACGTTTCTGTTTTTCGCTGTGGTTTCCATTTCGCAACCGATCGAAACTTACTTTCTGGACAACCCTCTTATCTAGACGCGAGTCACAACTTCTAGTCGATACCTGTGCCACGCGTGATGTTTGTTGTGACGTTACCAAGAAATAGCCAACAGATATAAAATCATCATTTCGCGACCGATCGAAACTTACTTTGTGGACAACCCTCTTATCTAGACAGAACCTCTAGTCGATAGCTGTGCCAAGCGTGATGTTTGTTGTGACGTTACTAAGAAACAACCAACAGATATAAAATCAACAGTATTACTGCGGTAAATAATTATCTATTAAAGTATAGTGGGACATTCCTTACAAAGGGTTCCTCTGGCTGGCTTCCAAATTGCTCGTCGCAATTCACATACCGGAGATAACCGGAGAGGGTGCAGTAGTCCGATACTCCAGTTTACTCGCCCGTTAGCTGCATTCACTGACGAGCTCCGCTCTCTACTCAGGCACGGAAGCACCACTTACCGGAGTGAAAGTACACGCGTCGAGGCTTCCGCGACTGCCACGTCGCCAGTAATTAGCCTCCGCGTGGGCAGTAGGCGGGCCCCGCTGGCGGCAGTGCTCGGCCCTCACAATGGCCGGCCACTGGCGGCAGTACGCTGGCACGACGCCCGGGCACTGGCGCGGCCGCCTGCAAAACCCGCGGCTTTAATCCCGGCCGCCTTATGAACGTCGCCGACGCGTGCCCGCGCACAGCGCACACTCCATTTGCGTGCATACGGCCCGGCTGCGCAAACCGATGTGGAACACCGGACAGCTACAAATACTGCTACGGGCCGATGCTGTGGGCGACAAAAAGAAGCAGCGTACAGTGAATGTTTCACAAGTGGTACCAGTTAAACTAAAATTGACAAAAACTTTAATTCTCCCTCGATAAAGTCCCGCGTTACAGTTTTCAGACTCCAGCCTACCACTCTTCATTATTGGACAGAGATAAGTAAGGAAACAGTTTAGAATACTTGGAAAGACGGTGTCGATCTCTTGATCTTTCGTGAGTGGAAGGCTGGGATTTGAAGACGGAGGAGTGGGCGAGGGGAGGTAGGGGTCAGGTCTATGTACTGATAGTGACTGCAGTAGGTGGCGTCGAGTCGTAGTTACCTGAGCACCATGTGGAAAGTACACTACTGGCCATTAAAATTGCTACACCAAGCAGAAATGCAGATGATAAGCGGGTATTCATTCGACAAATATACTAGAACTGACATATGATTTCATTTTCACGCAATTTGGGTGCATAGATCCCGAGAAATCAGTACCCAGAACAACCACCTCTGGCCGTAATAACGGCCTCGATACGCCTGGGCATTGAGTCAAACAGAGCTTGGATGGCGTGTACAGGTACAGCTGCCCATGCAGCTTCAACACGATACCACAGTTCATCAAGAGTAGTGACTGGCGTATTGTGACGAGCCAGTTGCTCGGCCACCATTAACAAGACGTTTTCATTTGGTGAGAGATCTGGAGAATGTGCTGGCCAGGGCAGCAGTCGAACGGTTTCTGTATCCAGAAAGATCTGTACAGGACCTGCAACATGCGGTCGTGCATTATCCTGCTGAAATGTAGGGTTTCGCAGGGATCGAATGAAGGATAGAGCCACGGGTCGTAATACATCTGAAATGTAACGTCCACTGTTCAAAGAGCCGTCAATGCGAACAAGAGGGGACCGAGACGTGTAACCAATGGTACCCCATACCATCACGCCGGGCGATACGCCAGTATGGCAATGACGAATACACGCTTCCAATGTGCGTTCACCACGATGTGGCCAAACTCGGATGCGACCATCATGATGCCGTAAACAGAAACTGGATTCATCCGAAAAAATGACGTTTTGCCATTTGTGCACACAGGTTCGTCGTTGAGAACACCATCGCAGGCGCTCCTGTCTGTGATGCAGCGTCAAGGGTAACCGCAGCCACGGTCGCCGAGCTGATAGTCCATGCTGCTGGAAACGTCGTCGTGCAGATGGTTGTTGCCTTGCAAACGTCCCCATTTGTTGACTCAGGGATCGAGACTTAGCTGCACGATCCGTTACAGCTATGTGGATAAGATTCCTGTCATCTCGACTGCTAGTGATTCGAGGCCGTTCGGATTCAGCACGGCGTTCCGTGCTACCCTTCTGAACCCACCGATTCCATACTCTGCTAACAATCATTGGATCTCGAGAAACGCGAGCAGCAATGTCGCGATACGATAAACCGCAATCGCGATAGGCTATGATCCGACCTTTATCAAAGTCCAGACCGAAGCACCTAGAACGGTCGCCGGCCGGAGTGGCCGAGCGGTTCTAGGCGCTTCAATCCGGAACCAGGCGGCTGCTACGGTCGCAGGTTCGAATCCTGCCTCGGGCATGAATGTGTGTCATGTCCTTAGGTTAGTTAGGTTTAAGTAGTTCTAAGTTCTAGGGGACTGATGACCTCAGCAGTTTAAGTCCCATAGTGCTCAGAGTCATTTGAATCATTTGAAACACTTAGGACAGCTTCGCCTCTCCTTCATCTCTTGCAAACTACAGTCCGAACACACTATCATCTCTCCTATCCTTGAGAACACCTTCCGTTTATCGCTAAACACTCAACTTCCTTCCCAAGTGATAAACGCATCCCTGAAATCTTCCTGTTTTCCTACAGTAAGGTACTTTACTCATCTCACTGCACAGCAAATTAAAGCTCGAACCCATCCTTCCTTTGCTCATCTGGGATTATCTTCTTCAATATCTCCCACATTCGGATCCCTCCTACCGAATGTTACGAACCGCCCCCCCCCCCCCCGCCCCACCCACCATATAACCCCCATAAAGAAGAGAACGTACATCTCATCATCATCATGTCATGAATATCAGGTGTATTTATTCCTCCTCTCTTTTCGTATTTAAATTGAAAATTATGTAATGCAATGGCAGATACTGGGCTATCTGACCGATTCCAGCTCCCCCCCCCCCCCCCCCCCCAACCGTCCGTCCGATAGGAGTGTCGTAAATGACATTCTCAAAGTCCACGCTGCTCCACAGGCGCCCACCAGGATCGTCACATTTCCTAATGGCACTGATGACAGCCCGTACAGCTGCGGTAGCATAGGTAGGTGCAAATGCAACTGCAGAGGTTATTGGAAACACGTTACTAACAGATAGGACTACAGGCTTCCCACTCACGTCAGAGTTTCGCCTTGCACGACTGGAATGGTACCGTAAGAATATCACTTGGAAGAAGAAATGACATAGCATGGTATTCAGTGATGTCTCGAAGACTGCATTTCACCAACATACGGTGATCTCATCCTGGAGCTTATGAAGTTATGTGTCATTAGCAACAATGCTCGCTCACCTTCGGTGTATGCAGAGACGCTGACCAGCGCTCAATATGTATAGAGGGTTGTTTTGTAAATTCTGCCGTTCTTACAGTAGGATGGTAATTCACTTTTCCCACAGGATATTTCTCTCCCGGACACTGCCCATGAAATTCATACTGCTCTGAAAAACATACAGTGACGTACCTGATCAGCATGATAGCCAGACTTGTCGCCAATCGAGCGTCTATGGGACATACATGGGCGAAAACTGACTCGCGCAATTCGTCTACCCATATCTTATATGGCTCCCATAGATAATCGGGCCAATCTGGCGACTTTGTCGCTAAACGGGTCTGCCCCATCATGAGGATTGATGTTTAGTTTGTGGGGCGCTCGATGGCGCGGTCATCAGCGCCTGTACAATGTCCCAATCTTTACACAGTCCAATTTTAGTCACGTTCATAAATTCTGATGATGATGAAATAGTGGGGACAACACAAACACCCTGTCCACAGGCAGAGAAAATGCCCAACCCGGCCGGGAATCGAACCTGGGACCCCGTGTTCTAGAGGCAGCAACCCTAGCCACTAGACCACGAGCTGCGGACGGTCTGCCGCGATACATGTGTATGAGACGATGGGTTCACGGTCGAATACATCGTTCAAAATGGTTCAAATGGCTCTAAGCACTATGGGGCTTAACATCTGAGGTCATCAGTCCCCTAGACTTAGAACTACTTAAACCTAACTAACCTAAGGACATCACACACATCCATGCCCGAGGCAGGACTCGGACCTGCGACCGCAGCAGCAGCGCGGCTCCGGACTGAAGCGTCTAGAACCGCTCGGCCACAGTGGCCGGCGAATACATCGTCCCAGTGCGTTGGTTTGAGCGGCGAACCTCTACTTGCTAGCTCCGACCGCTGCCTGCCAGACCACACTCCTTCACTGTGGACAGACAGGGAACGCCAAGCAGTCCTCGTGGCGCACACACAGTCTGACTGGTAGGCGAAGGGTCGGCGAGCGAGTCGGCAGACCTGTCGGGCTCTGCATGGGCAGCTTTACAGGGCTACGACGATAAACCATGCAGATGTGCAATAACGTATCTCAAGACAGTATTCGTCACCTGCATGATCGATTGCGTGCCTTCAGTGCCTGTACTGCCACCCACAGTGGTTACGCCATTTCTAAATATGGTTAATTTAATATTGATCCGTGTCTGCAAGCTCTGAACTTATTGAGTCATTGATCTGCAAATTTACTCGTTGCAGTTACGCTATATGTACTGTTCTTGCAATGAATTTCAGTTGAGCAGGAGAACTCCCAGTGGTTATTCTTTTCTTCTTCAGACATTGATTTTCGCGCATGATTATTTCTTCCTCTGATATTTTGCTTCCTGAACACACAGCCACCGACAAGGTTTATCGTTCACTGCGTAATGAGACGATTAAAAAGCAAGTGTCTTCTCTATTTAAAGTAAATTGAATGTGGGTGCTATGAAATTTGATTGGTCTGTATGGGTGTGTGTAGCATTGAGCCGAAAACAGCTTTGGCTGGGTGTTGTACTTATGCAGAGCGTTAGCTAGCGTAGCTATTTCGAATGGAACTGGAGGGCTGGGAAAGAGGCCAGGCACGCGACGTCCTGTAACACAAATGCAGCACAAAGAGTGAAGCGTTCTGCAGTCAGAGTCTAGTCCGTTTTAATTGTAAACAGTGAACTACTAGCGACAAGTGGAAGTTAGATTGAAGATGCTAAACGAACGCTGTAAGTTACCGGGATTGTGCAAACAGCCTTCAATGAAAATGAACACCTTGACATACGTCAAACAAACTAAATAATGACTATAACTCCTTGATATATGTTTTCTTCTTGTTGTATCAATATAATTAACAAAATAAGAACTACGTAATTTAAGAAACAGAATAAAAAACAAAATGCCCTACTAAGACACAAGCTTTTCATAGTTATTCCAACATTGCACTTTAAAATCAGTAAAAGTACCAAATGTCTCTGCATAACATGTGACGCTCGAGGGAGATTGCACCTGTCCACAGTCAGGGCGCCATCATGACTGCTCCACAATGTTATCGCATCTCTTCATCTAACCACTCCCTTCTTGAATCGAATGAGCGACAGCAATTCCATATTTCTAGATTTGTGGAAAGCCATTAACACGGTGCCCCATTGCAGGCTGTTAATGAAGGTACTAGTATATGGAATAAGTTCGCACATGTGTGAGTGGCTCGAAGACATCTTAAGTAATAGAATCCAGTATTTTCTCCCCCATAGGAGCTCAACAGCTCATGCATCGAAGCTGCTTACAAGAATAATATACAGAAGAATGGAAAAGAAAATTGAGAATGCGCTAGGTGACGATCAGTTTGGCTTTAGGAAAAGTAAAGGGACGAGAGAGGCAATTCTGACGTTACGGCTAATAATGGAAGCAAGGCTAAAGAAAAATCAAGACACTTTCATAGGATTTGTCGACCTGGAAAAAGCGTTCGACAATATAAAATGGTGCAAGCTGTTCGAGATTCTGAAAAAAGTAGGGGTAAGCTATAGGGAGAGACGGGTCATATACAATATGTACAACAACCAAGAGGGATTAATAAGAGTGGACGATCAAGAACGAACGATCTGCTGAACGGAATGAACAGTCTAACGAGTACACAGTATGGTTTGAGAGAAAATCGGAGAAATACGAAGGTAATGAGAAGTAGTAGAAATGAGAACAGCGAGAAACTTAACATCAGGATTAATGGTCACGAAGTCAATGAAGTTAAGGAATTCTGCTACCTAGGCAGTAAAATAACCAATGACGGACGGAGCAAGGAGGACATCAAAAACAGACTCGCTATGGCAAAAAAGGCATTTCTGGCCAAGAGAAGTCTACTAATAGCAAATACCGGCCTTAATTTGAGGAAGAAATTTCTGACGATGTACGTCTGGAGTACAGCATTGTATGGTAGTGAAACATGGACTGTGGGAAAACCGGAACAGAAGAGAATCGAAGCATTTGAGATGTGGTGCTACAGACGAATGTTGAAAATTAGGTGGACTGATAAGGTAAGGAATGAGGAGGTTCTACGCAGAATCGGAGAGGAAAGGAATATGTGGAAAACACTGATAAGGAGAAGGGACAGGATGATAGGACATCTGCTAAGACATGAGGGAATGACTTCCATGGTACTAGAGGGAGCTGTAGAGGGCAAAAACTGTAAAGGAAGACAGAGATTGGAATACGTCAAGCAAATAATTGAGGACGTAGGTTGCAAGTGCTACTCTGAGATGAAGAGGTTAGCACAGGAAAGGAATTCGTGGCGGGCCGCATCAAACCAGTCAGTAGACTGATGAAAAAAAAAAAGGAGTGTTCATCGGAGACAAGGGTATCGTCCGGAGAGCCCCAGGGAAGTATGATAGGACCGCTATTATTGTCTATATACATAGATGACCTGGAGGTCAGGATGGGGAAGAATCTGCGGTTGTCTGCTGATGATGCTGCGGTGATCGGTAAGGTGTCGAAGTTGAGTGACTGTAGGAAGATAAAAAACGACTTAGACCAAATTTCTAGTTGGTCTCATAACGGCAGTAGCTCTAAATGTGGAAAAATGTAAGCTAATGCGGATGAGCATGAAGAAAGTGAGATAAAATGGGACATATGAGAACTCTGGTAGGTAAGGCGAATGGTCGACTATCGTTTGTTGCATTTTGAGAAAGTGTGGCTTATCTGTAAAGGAGATCGCATATAGGGCGCTTGTGCGACCTTTTCTTGAGCACTGCTCGAGTGTTTCAGTTCCATACCATGTCGGATTGAAGGAAGACATCGAAGCATTTCAGAGGCGGGCTGCTACATTTATTACCGGTGGATTCGGACTCGTAATTGTTACGTAGATGCTTCGGGACCTGAAATGGGAATCCCTGGAGGGAAGGAGACGTTATTTTCGTGAAACACCGTTGAGAAAATTTAGAGACCTGGCATTTGAAGCTGAGTGCCAAACTACTGCCACCAACATACCCTGCACGAAAGGACCACGAAGATAAAATACGAGAAATTAGGTCTCATACGGAGGCAGTCGAATTAAGTCAGGTGATGCTGAGGGAATTAGATAAGGAAATGAGACACTTTAAGTAGTAAAGGAGTTTTGCTATTTGGGGATCAAAATAACTGATGATGGTCGAAGTAGAGGAGATATAAAATGTAGACTGCCAATGGCAAGGAAAGCGTTCCTGAAGAAGAGAAGTTTGTCAATATCGAGTATAGATTTAAGTGTCAGGAAGTCGTTCTGAAGGTGTTTGTATGGAGTGTAGCCATGTATGGAAGTGAAACATGGACGATAAATAGTTCGGACAAGAAGAGAATAGAAGCTTTCGAAATGTGGAGCTACAGAAGAATGCTGAAGATTATGTGGGTAGATCACATAACTAATGATGAGATATTGAATAGAATTGGGGAGAAGAGGAGTTTGTGGCACAACTTGACAAGAAGAAGGGACCGGTTGGTAGGACATGTTCTGAAGCATCAAGGGATCACAAATTTAGCACTGCAGGGCAGCGTGGATTGTAAAAATAGTAGAGGGAGACCAAGAGATGAATACACTAAGCAGATTCAGAAGGATGCAGGTTCCAGTAAGTACTAGGAGATGAAGAAGCTTGCACAGGGTAGGGTATCATGGAGAGCTGCATCAAACCAGTCTCGCGACTGAAGACCACAATAACAACAACAAAGGAGGCATAGAGACAGTCGTTTCTCCCTCGCCCTGTTTGCGAGTGGAACAGGAAAGGAAGTAACTAGTAGTGGTAAAGAATACCCTACGCCTTGCACCGTACGGTGACTTGCGGAGTATCTATGTAGATGTAGATGTTCTTGCGAGATTGAATACTTCTATTTTAGAAGTTTCTCCAGTCACAAGAGTATGACTCTTAATGTTGGACGTTTCCAGTAGCGTCATTCCTCCTCTATGTTGTGTTGTCGTTGCTGTAGTAGAGGCCAGGATTAGAGGCGACTAGTGTGTACCACAACCTCGTGTATAGCAATATCGGCACTGTTAATCACTGTTTTGTATTAATAATTTTTTATTTGTCTTCATCGCAAACTGAATAGCACAACAAGATCTGTGGCCGAGATAAACTAACGTGGAACTATGAATAATCTGTGCCAACTTGAGACAACAGCTGCACTGCACTGTTTCACACAACAAATTATACTGGCTTCTTTAAATGGAAATGTTGTTACAATTTGCTTCTTTTCTGCTACTTCAGGTTTCTCTCCCGTCCATTTTCGTTTTTATTTATTATTGTTCTAATCACAATATTTATTGGAAGATGGGGGACAAACCAATATGAATATTCCCGAGGTTTATCCCATTTTATTCGTAACACTAATTCTAGAGCCATTACAATGTACTCGATTACCCATTTTTGTAATCAGTTTTAATTTCAGAAGGTTTTTTTTTAAATTCTGACATTTTTAAACTGTTAAGAAACATATTTATGAGACAGTTAAATATAAAAACATTTCTTCCTAAAATGCAACTGACAATACCTTAAACAACTACACTTTGACATGAACCTTGGTTTAGTTAGTTTGTACAATTATATGTACATTATGCATTCATCAACGACCTCTAGGATAACTTTGCATCCTATGAAAATGCGGTTGAAGCATGCATAGCCGTTTTGACTCAGTTTTACAGGGCTACAATGTAATATCACATTTTATTACGGAAACAGCTACGTCAGATACTGTGATGTGTTTAGAACCAAAGACGTTACTACCTGACTAAGAACAGCGACCATTACGATTGCTTTATCTCTGATTTTTATTACCACTGTTGGTAAATGTAATGTTAATAAATGCGATTTTGTTCCTGCTCTGGCAAAGACGAAAGGAACTTATAATTGTGAATATTACATATTACAGCTCGACAGTAAAAGTTGTATTGAAGGAAGAAATAAATGAGTGCTCATTTCTGATAAATAATTAGGTGACTCGAACGTTAATATAACTCTTTCTGCCGGCCGATGTGGCCGAGCGGTCTGGAACCGCGCGACCGCTACGGTCGCAGGTTCGAATCCTGCCTCGGGCATGGATATGTGTGTCCTTAGGTTAGTTAGGTTTAAGTAGTTCTAAGTTCTAGGGGACTGATGACCTCAGATGTTAAGTCCCATAGTGCTCAGAGCCATTTGAACCATTTTTGATAACTCTTTCTAGTCATTCTCATCTCTACAGAAAGTTTCAGCTATACTATAGTACGTCGATGTGGAGTTGGAGAGAAGCTGGGGAGATTGGTGAACGAACCACAAATAAACACTGCGATTTTCAACGCACTCATATGCACACAATAAGAAATCTGCCACAGCTCTTTACCAACAGATTACTACACGACAAAACACACACGCGCGAGTGTAATTTCAATGGACACATCGATACACAATTTGAAAACCAACAATACATGCTAATCTTGTCTATAAAACCATAAAATACAATAAAAAGAACAATATAATCAGTTGTTGCAGTGCAGCTGAGTGATAGGTATATCGTGTTTATATTTTCTGCTCTTCATTATCAATCTCTTATTGTAGCAGATAGTAATGTCTCCTTTTACTTCTACTGTAGGTTCTGTATAGCCGAAACTGGTAATTCTGTTCAAATAGCTTTGCAGTGAAGACAAATAAAAAGTTATGTTCAGCATATGATCGCTCTCCAAGCTGCCCCTCTGAGTAGGGCACAGCCGATTTACATCCTCTTTCTTGTTAGATTCAAACTTAGCTCCATATTTACCGAACGTGAACTTCTAATGTTGCTTTTTGTGTAAGAAATATATTACGTATTGAGTACCAAAGAAGCAACCGTGTTCTTCAGCTGAAAACTCTGTGGTGCATGTTTAACGTATCTGTACAGACTAATCTGTGAATTTGGGTAACGTTAAAATTTTGAAACTCTGCGGAGAAAAGCAATAGAGCAGATAACGTAACAGCTCAGATTTATGGTTATGCTTTAGATGATACCTTGAACCCGTTCCACCTCTATTCCTAGCGTATAAATTTTCGTTCTGAGTCTGTAGTGTTTGACAATGTTACGGATTTGCACATACTACGCACCTGCCGTTTTTGACTATCAGTGCTCACCGCTTGATATGCAGGACTTCTTAGTTCAAACACGGTGGCGTGTCAGTGAATAACTGTCATTGAATAAACCAGCATTTTATGGTACACAGAAGACACCCATCAACATTAGTTGGTAATGAACGTGCGGCTTGTTACCAAAATATCGTGGGAAGAACGATTAAACCGTGAACGGAAGTATGGGGCTAAGATTTTAAACTGCTTAGGTAATAGTCCTGGGTGGCTGTACCCACCTCTGTTAAAGAGGCGGAGGGAATTCGTAATGAATTCAGTCGCTAACTGCGTGCTCCAGTAATGGCAGATAACTGGTCACAGTACACGAGTGCCGCGTTTTATCATCTTACACGGACGATAAGTTCCTGAAAATAGGTAGCTACATTACTCTGATTGTCAATTGAAGTTGTTTCAGAAAAGCTGACTTAGATGTAATGCGATAATTCGTGTAATCATCTCCCAACTTTCACAGCAAGAGACGAGCAACTGCTGCAGTAGTTTGTGAGTGTAAGACAAAACGGTGTAATACTTTGTAAATATTGGGGGCCTAAGTTCACAGCGCTGGCCGGGGCGCTCTCCCCATAACCGCAGGTTCTCGGATATCGCGTTCCGCCCACAAGACGGTGGCGGCGGCTACGTCCAGGCGATTGCTGCTAAGAGCCCAGAGGTTAATGGCCCGTGAAGCGCTTTGTAACGGGAAATCGTAATTAAAATAATTGCCTGAGCTCATAACTGTCTGAAGATATTACCGAGCCGATAGCAATTACCAAAGTTTCCGATGTTAAACCTGTACCACCGGGTCCTGTGGCCTTCATACTCTCTGGCTGCCTTTATCTGGAGGTTTCAGAATGTGTTACGTGAGAAACGAGGGTTGTAATATTTAATTTGTATTAATTTTCGACATTCATTTCCAAAGTAAAACATGCAACAGCACACTTGCCATCAGATCACATCGTGCTTCCTCAACTAACTGTGTTGAACTTAAGTCTTACACATTTTTGTCCCAATACCTTTCCGAAACTAAACTAACGTCCTGCAACAGTAGGCGCATGTATTCGCCAAGGATAAAGTAAACTGCAAATGCAGTGTGAATCACCTAAAACTTGCATCACAGATATTGCGGAAATGAATGGTACTATTGATGTGCGGTTTTCACAGAATGAATTAGTAGTCACGGGATCGTACTGTTGGCCAATAAACAGATATTAGTAACACGTAGAAAGCCGGCCGCAGTGGCAGGGCGGTTCTAAAAATGGTGATTCAAATGGTTCTAAGCACTATGGGACTTAACATCTGAGGTCATCAGTCCCGTAGACTTAGCACTACTTAAACCTAACTAACCTAAGGACATCACACACATCCATGCCCGAGGCAGGATTCGAAGCTGCGACCGTAGCAGCGGCGTGGTTCCGGATTGAAGCGCCTAGAACCGCTCGGCCACTTCGGCCGGCGACCGTTTTAGGTGCTTCAGTCTGGAACCGCGCGACCGCTACTGTCGTAGGTTCGAATCCTGCCTCGGGCATGGATGTGTGTGAGGTCCTTAGGTTAGTTAGGTTTAAGGAGTTCTAATTTGTAGGGGATTGATGACCTCAGCTGTTAAGTCCCATAGTGCTCAGAGCCATTTGAACCATTTTTAATACGTAGAAAGCGTATTTTTATGAAAAATTCCACTTTTTTTGAATGGAACAATGCTTAAGGAGCTCCGAAACGCCCTATACTTCCAATGTTAAAATAACGCTTATAAATTACATCTTTCCTCACAAAGTATTTGAGGTAGGAAGTTGAACTTTTTACAGATTATTTATTGGAATATGGGCTACAACTTAACACAGAGATTTTACAAAATTTTAGTTCAGTTATTAAAGATGATTTTTTTCAATTGTAATGAAAATTCACAACATTTTTTGCAATTTTTTATTTATATATTCAAAAATACACAGTTTTTTGCAAAAAGGCTGTGTTAAATTATGCAGAAGGTACTGTGTAACATTTACTGAAAGTTTGAAACAAATATGTTTGGAAGATCCTTAGAAAACATGTAATTAGTATGAGAAAATAAAAGTTTTGGGAATCGAGCGACAAAGATTGGATTAACTTTTTAGTGCATTCCAGGTCCATAGGATGGATTATCTTCATCCTCTGCAAACTCCTCCTCCAGCTTCCTCTTGTTCCTCCTCCTGTTTACTCTTGCTTGTATTTCTAGACTCTTTACAGCCCTGTCTGCAGCCCGAAGGCGTTCCTTGTCTAAAGCAAGCATCGCTCGTACCATGTTAGAACCTATCTTCATTCCCATATTTCTAAATACCTTGCACCTTACAATGTTGCCATCATTGAAAGTCGCAACAGCATCATACACACCAAAGTGAAGTGTTTCTGTTCCAACAAATACAGTCTTGGGGATTCTCGACCATATAACACTATTTACACTTTCATTGGGGTTTTGAGTTTTTCCGTGAATACACTTTTTCAACAGTTCAGGTGCTGCTAAGTCTCTGAAAATAGGTTTTATCACCTCGATTATTGCATGAGGCAGACTATGCTTATGAGTGTACACTTCACCAGTTAGCAATCCTTTGTTATTTTTACACCAACTGTCTTCTTCTTTGGGACACAAGCTATGTTGGGGATTTTCATCGTCTTTATTGTTTACAGTAATAACACATACCTTTGGCTTTCTAACATTTCTCCTTTTCTTAAAAGCCTTCAGAGGATTTCTAATAACTTTACTTTTACTCATTATTATACTTCAACAAAACAGAGACTCAAGAAACAGAATTAATTACGAATATTTTCGAGATAACGACAGATTAAATAAACATGAAACAATCGACAATCACACCAGCGATATATATTGAACCATCACAGGTTAGCCACAACACATACTTTATCTCACATCACTAAAATGTACCTGATGAACACGGACGTTATTAATATCACCATTTTACAGCAGTTTAACAGCGCCACAGTGGGTCACGCCCATGTAGAACACATTTCAAAAAAAATTTAAAAATAGTTGTAGTCTTCGGAATTGAATAAATTATATACCTATTAAAAGGTAATAGTCTGCAGATTCAGAAAACGCAAAAAAGTAAAAATTGAACTTTTCATGATTTTGAGCCTTTTCGGAGCCCCTTAATGACGTTAATGAACTGAGAGTAGGGTAAACGAGAATGTCAGTGGTGTTGTTGTAGGAGTCTAGTGCGAGTCGTTGACGAGATATCGCATTGTTTACAGTTTCACCACAGACACTTGTGCATGCCATTCAACCTGTGTAGTTACTAGATACAATAATGTTATGTTAGTTTGCAGTTTGCTTTTGTGTTCCTTGAGTGCATCGCAACTTGCTACTCAGTTAATGTGTGACAGTCCAAGCAGCAGGTCATCAATGGGCGATGGTATTTACCGGTGCAAAAATTGGAAATTTGTGATAATGTGTTACGGGACCAAACTGCTGAGGCCATCGGTCCCCAAGCTTATACACTACTTAAACTAACTTACACTAAGAACAAAACACACACCCGTGCCCGAGGGATGACTCGAACCACCGAGGGGGGGGGGAGGGGGGGGGGAGCCACGCGGACCGTGACAGGGCGCCCTACACAGTTCGGCTACCCCACGCGGCTTTACTAGTGCAGAAAGAGCCGACATGCTCATGGTGCATGGAGAGTGTAGGTAGAGTGCTGCTATAGTTGGTCCGCACGTTAGCTCCTGCGCAGTCGCACGAGGAAGCAGCATGAGTCAGGTAAGTATCCTACACACTCTCCATCATCAGTTCCATCCGCATCATGCGACAACCAGGAGTGCCATGTCATTCCATAGCTGGACCCCTGTGGTTGTTATCAGTGGCACCCCTACGGCACAGCGGTACGTCGAAGATATTCTATGCTCCTTTTTGTTGCCTTTCACTGCAAGTCATCCTGCGTTTACATTTCAGAAAAATAACGCCCGCAGCTTCTACTGCTTCTTTTCGTGCCTGTCAAACCTTACCTTTGCCAGCAAGGTCGCCGGATCTCCTCAACTGAGAACGTGTGGAGCTTTATGGACAGGACCCTGTAACAATCTCGGGATTCTGACCGTCTAACGCGCCAACTGGATATGATTTGGCACGATATTCCTCAGGCGGTCATCCATCATCTCTGTAAATCAATTCTAAGCTCAATAACCGTTTGCACAGGGGCCGGATGTGAGGCAACACTGTTTTTGACTTGCTCAATTTGTAAAGATCTTTCACTTGAATGAATAATCCATTTTTTTCTGAACTAGTGATCGTTTGTTAATCTGTACATGTACTTTGCATCTTTCGATTTCCGTCCCATCCAGATAATTCCTTCGTCGTACGTCTTTTTTTGCCTTAGAGTGTACGACGATAGAAGCTCAGTATAAGCCGACTGAAGCGCCCACGCTCCCTCGTGCAGTAGTATTGTGGTCGAGTAATATACTCTAGTATCATGTTGTGCTGCATGATCATGACGATGCTGAGAGAAGGAGAGATTGAAATCCGGTGCCAGCACAAGGCCTTCTTATCTCGAATAGCACCAAGGAGGTCGCCGAGCCTAACTTCCCCATCCCACTGACGGGTCACCATCAACAGTGTCACTTTTCCCCTCTTGATGGCACACTGTGGATAGATTTGGAATGTAATGCAGGACATTGGAGCAAAGACTGGTGATCAGAGACATTACACCATACACCATACCTCTTCTCCATTTGCCGGCCAAATAGTGGCAGTGAAGATTTCATTCAACACCAGGATTCGAATCGGTGTACCTCCAAGTCGATCGCCACCGCACAGGCCTTTGCCACTGACTTCGCATACCGATGCGGTAAAGTGTTGTGACCTGACGAAACTACTTTGGTGCGGCCATAACTGTAGATTCCTTGATTTCTCTGGGAGAAGGCTCATTAAACTAAAACACATGAAATATTAGTTCACTTTATTACAGAAACGAATAAAACACTTTATAGCACTATTTGTTTATGGTTCATCCAAATAGTTATATATATTTTTTTTTGCTTTAAAAATTTCGCATATGGCTGCTATACTTGCTATATGTAAAGTGTGTTATACTGGAGGTTGAAGTTCTTTGCATTGTATGTGAGTAATGCTTCAAATGGCTCTGAGCACTATGGGACTTAACTGCTGAGGTCATCAGTCCCCTAGAACTTAGAACTACTTAAACCTAACTAACCTAAGGACATCACACACATTGATGCCCGAGGCAGGATTCGAACCTGCGACCGTAGTGGTCGCGCGGTTCCAGACTGTAGCGCCTAGAACCGCTCCGCCACTCCGGCCGGCTGTGAGTAATGTATGTAAAATACTACGTATATTGTTTATTAAGTTAAATAATTTTCTGATGACATTTTTGTACTTAAAATATGTTTGAATTCATAAACTCTTCATATTGATCTAAATTTGACAATTGTAAGAAATGGTCATGCTTAGGAACAATGTAAGAAATAGGTGTTATGTAAAAGGTAGTGGGCTTTCGTTTGAAACGAAAGTAGCTCTGGGAAGTGGAAGTGGAAAAGGGCGAATTGGCGCGCTACCTAGAGCAAGCGCGGGAAGTAAGCCACACAGTCTGTAGGTAGCAGTGATTGAGGGAAAACACTTGTGGAGCAGGAGAAGCTTTGCCTGCAAATTTTGCACGAAAATGCATCAGATGAACACTGCAAACGGCTTACGCCATAGCTGTGAGCTGTTGGGCTGCTGTATGTAAAATTGAACGAAGCCAAGAAGAGAAATTGAGCCCATACAGCAAGATACTTGCAGGCCGTACTGTGGGAATGGAGCCGCTATAATTGTTTACCACTCTCAAGCCTACAACCACTAGATAAGATCTTGTTTTGTACTCTACTTTTGTACAGCGTGAACCATTAACTTAAACTGTGAATAATCATTTTTGAACTTAAGAAACTGATTCACCCTGTTATTTCATCGTAATCATACGGCTATTCGGGGCTCCTTCCTGGTATTTGATTAATCCGGCTATTCTGTTTTACAGACTTATGAAGTGCTAAGTTAATATAAAGAGGCATAATTTAAATTGTTTTTGTGTAAATAATGAGAAACTTTTCGTAACTATTTGAAAGTTTTCTGACGTGAAATTTAGTCGGAGCGAAGCAAACTTAGTAAAATATATTAAATGAATATACAGAGTTAGTTCAAAGAGTAATAGCTTTTGAAAGTAAATACCAGTAAGAAAGAGGTTTTCTTGAAGTGAAACTTTCAGTTTAAAAAGTGTGTGCTTTAGTATCTAAGTATTACAGTATTTAAGTTTGTTGATTATGGAAAGTTTTTCTAAAGGTTTTAATGATCGCTGCACAACTTAGGTTTGCTCTGCTGCCACGCTGTTGACGGGAAATTAATGCCCTTTCCTGCGGCGCAGCAAATGTTTGCGCCCTTTATGATAGTAGAGCCGGATTCTAATGTTAGCAGGACAGTGCTGAATGGTGGTCCTGTTTCTTCTGTCGTTGCTGTATGTAATCATATCATGCTACAGAACGGGGTAGATGATCGCCAGTTCGCATGAACCCCCTTTCTCTCCGCCATTTTCATACTGCACGTGGCCATGTTACACTGTAGGTGTGCTTATTAAGACAGAAAGTTCTTCGAAATCATCAAGAATGTGGAAGATAAGACATGTTTTCGTGTAGTGTTTTGTACGAAAGCTTTTTCCTTTTTTTCTATCAGGAAAATAAGTCCCAGCACTATTCTCCAAATTAAACGTACGAGTTCGATTCTTTCAGAGCATCAACAGTGTTTTATTCACGTAGTCAATTATGTGCATTTTCTCTATATAGTAGATTAAGTTTAATGATTCACTGTAACATAGCTCTCTTTGTGATGCCGTAACAGCATTTTTCTAGCTGTATTTGTATTGATAATTTCGTTGAATAAATGGCGAATTTACTTACTTAGGAATATAATTGCACATTATAAATTTCAAAGAAGTGCCAAATTTGTATTAATTTTAATAATATGATGTTGATGATATCTCCGATATGTACTGATGAAATGGTGCTTATATTTGATAACTCGAGTTAATGTATTCACAATTAATATTCAGCTGACAGTCAGTATTCTGGATTACATAAGTTTAGCGTCTATTGAAAAATACTGTTTATGGAATCTCTTCAAGCACACCGACTCAAATAAGACAATTTAGAGTCCTGTCACGTTTGGAGCCCTCTTGATCATCTGACAAATATAACTCATTGTAGAAAAAGGTACTCTGTTTGAGCCAATTTATATGGCGAACTATAACTGTTGTCTGGAATGGATTACCTGTATGTCATGTCGTCAGTATTAATCGACGATGAGTTCTTTCTAAGAGACGATTCATACGGTGCGGGCTTCACATTTCCTTCCAACACTAAGATCCACATTTTACGTCGTTCCATTAAACTCTTCAAGTGACTGCAACGATAGTTTCTTTTACAAGGCCAGTTGCAATTTCCAACTTCATACGAGTCAGTATCTCATGACTGTAATCTTCTTTTGTTTCTTTTTGTTTTCCTTTTACTGTCCATCTAGGGCTTTTTCCTTCGTTATACGCCTATTTCCTCGTTTTTTCGAACATTTTGTGATGTGTCAGCAGCTGGGCCAACACCTTGTAGATAGAGGTGGCTTAAAAAGGCACGCGAGACTAACGCAGACGGGCGTGAAGTACTGGAACAGGATACGTAATTAATGCTATGAAGAAAAGAACGGAGTTTCTCATATACTTATCTTTAATTTCTTCTTGTACATCTCTATGGTGAACACAAGTGAGACTCTAATTACAATCACTGTAAGGCCAATGGCGCCTTGCTAGTTCGTAGCCATTAACTTAGCTGAAGGCTATTCTGTCTCTCGGCTAATGAGAGAGAAAGGCTTCGTACGTCTAGTCGCTAGCTCTGTCGTCCGTACAACTGGGGCTGAGTTCGAGTCAGTCTCTCGAGACCTGCCTTGTGGTGGCGCTAGGTTTGCGATCACACAGTGGCGACACGCGGGTCCGACATGAACTACAGGACCGCGGCCGATTTAAGCTACCACCTAGCACGTGTGGTGTCTGGCTGTGACACCACATTCCTCCCCCGCAAATCGGCGAACGGTCGTGAGATAAGGTTTCCGCCCGCCGTGGGGAGGACCCCATGTTGACGTATGCGATGAGGTGGGGAGCCTAACAACAGGCGAGGCTGTGCCACCCGCACCCGGCCATTCGGTCCGAGGGGAGCTAGGAAACGCCTGAAAACCTAGTCCAGGGTGCACGTCAACATGCGGTCTATGCGCCCGTAAAGAGACAGGAGGGGCCGAAGGGTCGACCTCCATGTGGTCGGAGAATCCGACGCGCGATGACGACATCTGGTCCGGAGCGGGCAAGAGTTCCATGGCGGAGGACAGCTGGTCACGGGAAGCGATCGGCGGCGCGTGACCCAAGGAGGCACGTGGCGGCTGCAGCGAAGCGTCCACTGCGGGCGGCGCCGGAGGCGGCTGCGGCGGCTGCGGCGGCGGCGCGACGCCATGAGGCAAAATGGAAGGCAGCGTCGGTAACACCTGGGGATGAGGCGAGCCAGTAGATGGGTCCCCAGGGCGCTGACCTGACGGATCCGTCGCTGAAAGCAGACGGGGAGCGGCAGAACCCGGGCGACGACAGAGGCGCAGCTGATTGAGATGCCGACGCACCTTACCAGAGGCCCCCAAAACCAAATACATCGCGCGGCCGAGGCAGCGAAGAATGCGCCCCGCGAGCCAACGCCGTGAACCGCGATAGGTGCGATAGAAGATAACGTCGCCGGGAGCAAAAGCAGGAGTCTGCCGCTGCACAGGAACCTGATGCGGCGGATGCAGCAAAGACATCAAGGTTCGATGAGAACGACCATGGAGCAACTCAGCCGGCGAGCGACCATCGCGGGGCTGAGAGCGATACGAGGACAAAAAGAGCAATAATGCGTCCTCCCGAGAATGCAACTCTTTCAATTTCAACATCTGTGACTTGAAAGTCCGGACCAATCGTTCCGCGGCACCGTTTGACTGAGGCGAAAACGGCGCGGACGTCAGATGTTGAATACCATTGGCCGTGCAGAAGGACTGAAATTCTGCGGACATGAATTGTGGGCCATTGTCGGAAACAATAGTCTGCGGAAGACCTTCAATGCAAAAGATAGCAGACAAGGCTTGGATTGTGGCAGAAGACGTCGTGGAAGACATCCGGACAACAAAAGGAAAATTACTGAAAGCATCGACCACAACCAACCAATGAGCATTCCAGAATGGACCAGCAAAATCGATGTGCAAGCGTTGCCAAGGGGAAGTGGCTTTCGGCCATGCAAAGAATTTCCGCGGCGGTGCGGATTGTTGTGCGGCACACGCCACGCAAGAGGAGCACATATTCGTAATCGCAGCATCGATTCCGAACCAAGTACAGTGCTGACGAGCAAGTTGTTTCGTATGCACTATACCCCAATGGCCGTGGTGAAGAAGCCGTAAGACAGAGGACTGTAACGAACGTGGGACCACAACTCGGGACTGATCATTATCAGAACGCAACAACAAAACACCACGTGGTACAAAAAGTCTCTCCTTGTGAGCAAAAAATCGGCGAACCAACGGATCCTCGATCCGTGACTTGGACAAGGGCCATTGCGTAGCAACAAAACGCAAAACGGGAGCAAGGACAGGGTCAGCAGCTGTGGCTGTAGCTACACGACGAAAATCAATCGGAAACGATTCGACCACGTCATCGGTTTCCGCATCAATGAACATGCAAGCAAGTTCGGAAGAATCGAATGCTTTATCCTCAGCAACAGGCAAACGGGACAACGCATCAGCGTTTCCGTGCTTAGCAGTGGACCGATACAAGATATCGTAGTGGTACTGCGAGAGGAAAAGAGACCAGCGAATGAATTTCTGCGCCGTACGCGGAGGTACCGGCTTGTTCGGATGAAAAAGCGATGTCAAAGGTTTGTGGTCCGTGATGATGGTAAAGTGACGACCATACAAGAAATCGTGAAACTTGGTAACACCAAACACGAGAGCTAAAGCCTCTTTCTCTATCTGTGAATAATTACTTTGCGCAGATGAGAGCAATTTCGACGCAAAGGCAATATGGCGATCATGCGATCCATCTTTGTGCGCAAGCACAGCACCGATCCCGAAATCCGATGCATCTACCATCAACAAAAGGGGTTTCTGGGGATCGAACGGCGTAAGGCAAGTATTTGAAAGTAACGCCGATTTCAACCGGCGAAAGGCGCGTTCGCATTCCATCGTCCAGACGAACGGAACACCTTTACGGCGTAAGCGACGAAGCGGAGCTGAAATGGAAGAAGCATTGTGCAGAAATTTATGATGATAATTTATTTTACCCAGCACACTCTGTAGTTGTGTCAAGGTCTGCGGTGACGGCAAATCCTGTATGGCACGGAGGTGCGCTGGACTCGGATGGATGCCCCGGGCATTTATTACATGGCCCAGGCAGGGTAAATTCCGAGCAAAAAACACACATTTGTCCTTCCTCAAGCGAAGACCATTTTGTCACAAGACCTGAAATAATGTTCGGAGATTTTGCAAATGTTCGGCTTCTGTCTTTCCGGAGATCACAATATCGTCCAGATCGCAGCAGTAGGGACCGACGCACAAACAGTTTGTAAATATTGCTGAAACAATGCAGGTGCGGATGCACACCCGAATGGCAGTCTTTTGAAACGATGCAAGCCAAGATGCGTGTTTACCACCAAGACGCGCTGGGAGTCTTCGTCCACCGGTATTTGCAAGTACGCATCTGCTAGGTCCAACTTTGAAAAATATGTTCCCGGGCACAGTTTGTCAAAAAGATCTTCCGGGCGGGGCAAAGGACAAGTAGCAGTTACTAGTTGTGGATTCACAGTTGCCTTGAAGTCCACACAAAGTTTCAATTTTCCGGAAGGTTTTGGCAAAATTACTAAGGGTGAGGCCCAGAGAGAAGCCTGCACACGTTCAATTACACCTTGAGATTCTAAATCGTCTAATGTTCTTGCGACCTCATCACGCAATGCGTGGGGAACATTGTGCGCTCTGAAAAACTTCGGTTGCGCGTTTGCTGTCAGTTCCAAATGTGCTTCATAGTTCTTAGCGCAACCAAGGCCCGGTGCAAAAATGTCTGCAAATTCTTCACAAAGACTAGAAACACTGGCGGAAGGCACAGTCTGATTCACTGATAGGACCTGATTTACGATAGACATGTTAAACAATTGAAATAAATCCAAACCAAACAAGTTCACTGCAGTAGAAGAACGAAGAACGGAAAATGACACAAGTTTTGTTTGTCCCTTGTATGTTGCAAGAAGGCTGCACTGTCCTAACACTGGTATTTTCTGGCCTGAGTAACTATTGAGCTGAACATTTGTGGCACGCAACGGAGGTTTGCCCAGTTGATTGTACGTGTCGTGATTGAGCAATGAAACTGCAGCTCCGGTATCGAGCTGGAATGGTATCACTTTGCCTGCAAAGTCTAAGTCTACAAAAAGTTGATTGTCCTGCTGACGACAAAAGCGACTGTGTTGTGCAACTGGAACAGACACTGGGACAGATTCACGTGCGACGTGACGGGACTTCCGTCGACGTCGACGCACACTTTTTGTGGAATGAACACTGTCACCGGACGGGGTGGAATGAACTACATGAATATCCATGGGCGAAGGTTCACGAGCCCGAGTTTCCTTGGTTCGATTCCGGCGCGAAGCAAAGGGCCTGGAATTGGTGTGAGTGTCTGATCTGAGCTTTTTCTGGCAAACACTTTGGACATGTCCTTTCTTATGACAGTAAAGGCAAATAGCTTGGCGTGACGGGCAATTTTCACGCGAATGTCTAGTTGCACACCGCGGGCATGATTTCACTGCATTAGCTTGCTTACGCGGCGCACGTGTTTGCGAGCTAGGCTGCCGCTGCGCTGACGGGCGCGAGGGCCGCCTAGCGCCCCGTGCAGTGGGCCCGGCGGGCCGGTTAATGTGACACACTGCCGGCGAAGTTGCAAATGAGTCCTGAGCATAGTCAAGTGTGTCTTGCCTATCCAATATGTCTATCACTTGTTGAAGGGAGGGATTAACTAGTTTCAAAATCTGTTCCCGTATGCGAACGTCAGAAACGTTCTGTGCTATTGCATCACGCACCATAGTATCTGAATAAGGAAGTCCACATTCGCATTCAAACGCACACTCCCTAGTAAGGCCTTGCAATGTCGCAACCCACTCCCTATTAGTCTGACCGGCCGTACGTTTTGTACGAAAGAACGTATACCTTTTTGCAACGACATTTACTGTTTCCTTGAAATAGGCATCTAAAGCAGACAAAAGTTCTTCGTAGGACAGAGTTGCTACGTCGCGCCGGGGAAACAACTTCACTATCACTCGGTAGGTGGACACACCAACACAAGAAAGCAAAAACGGCTGCCGCTCATTACCTTGAATTCTGTAGGCGGCTAGATGAAAGCTGAACTGGCGGGACCACTCCTGCCAGGACTCTTGGGTTGCGTCAAAGGGTCTGAATTGAGGTGCAACAGCATGTTGTGGCGGCGGTAGCGATGAAGCGGCGGCGGCCGCATCGGTGTGCAGCGCACGTTGACCCTGGACGAGCTGTCCAAGAGCATCCAATAACGCCTGCGTCTGCTGATTCTGCAAGCGATAAAATTCGGACAGTACATCTGGAGATTGTGGCGAAGCCATGACACAAAGAAATTAGGGCAAAGTAAAACACAAGATCCTTGGTAGACTCGTCGCCATGTGATGTGTCGGCAGCTGGGCCAACACCTTGTAGATAGAGGTGGCTTAAAAAGGCACGCGAGACTAACGCAGACGGGCGTGAAGTACTGGAACAGGATACGTAATTAATGCTATGAAGAAAAGAACGGAGTTTCTCATATACTTATCTTTAATTTCTTCTTGTACATCTCTATGGTGAACACAAGTGAGACTCTAATTACAATCACTGTAAGGCTAATGGCGCCTTGCTAGTTCGTAGCCATTAACTTAGCTGAAGGCTATTCTGTCTCTTGGCTAATGAGAGAGAAAGGCTTCGTACGTCTAGTCGCTAGCTCCGTCGTCCGTACAACTGGGGCTGAGTTCGAGTCAGTCTCTCGAGACCTGCGTTGTGGTGGCGCTAGGTTTGCGATCACACAGTGGCGACACGCGGGTCCGACATGTACTACAGGACCGCGGCCGATTTAAGCTACCACCTAGCACGTGTGGTGTCTGGCTGTGACACAACATTTTGTATGTACATAAATTTAACGTTCTTCTGCTCCATGGCCTTCCTTCTGCTTAGTTTAATCAGTTTTCTTATGGTATCCTCCATAGTCACATAGTTCGTGGTAATCAAACCAACAGATTAAGAAGAGGATTACTTGGTCTGTCATTCACACTTGTCACTAATCAGCAAAGTTCTGTTTTAACACTTCGTATTTCTCGTGTGATTCTATGTCGCTGTGGGTGTTTTTTCTTGTTTCTTTTGTTCTTGTTTACCTGCGAATTATTATCTGTTGGTGTACTGAATACAAATTCGTTGTTAGGAAACTTCTCAAGCGTAGTTAATAGTCACTGTATGACGGAAACGTCGTGTTTCAGTATACATTGTCCTCGCATTTTTATTCCAGATCTGACTTCTTTCACTACGCTAATTACATATACGTATGACGTATGAGTGAACAAGGCAGTATGGTAACATGCCATTCTATCTTACACTTTCTTCACTACTTACTTTTTCCATTCTACTTTTCTTCGATGCATCTGAGTTTTTTGAGATATTGTGTATCGAACTTTCGGAATTCTTAGCGTCGTATTCTACAGGAGACTTTATGCAAAATTTAAATCATACGAATGGCATGATGGTCTTATTTAATACTTTCTTCTGTGAATAAATGTAAAATGCAGATTACATCTAGGACGCATTTAGTTTTAGAGAAACTTATCATCAACCAACACTTGTTCTCCGTTTCATTGTGGTATTGTAGTCAACAGCGAAAAAATATTTGATTTTTCGACTGAACGTCTTTTACACTGCACATGTATCCAATGTTTTTTTTTTTTTTGTACTGAAATCAGTTCTATTCTTAAAAATTTGCTTTTGCACCTCCTGTATCATAAATTTTTCACGCCAGATTTAATGAGCATCTGGCTTCTGAATTTTCCACAGAGCTGTATTATCACATTTTCTTGTCAATACGAAAATGTCGTTTTCTTTTTCGCGCTACTAAGCAATTACTTCTCTCTCGTTTCAGTCTTCAGTTCTGTGTGACGGAATAATCTCTTCAGCTGCTTGCTGCTGTGTTATTTGGCGGTGATTAATACGAGGGAAATCAAATTATGTACTGGAGTCATTGATTCTTCACCCTCGAATCCACATAACTAACTTCTGTTTCTTGTTCTTTCAGGTAACCGACTGTGGATGATCATCGTGACACCTTACTACTTCAACGTACTCCACTACAACGTACAGTTCCTCAACACAATCGGCGGTAGCTCGGCGACATCGGTTCACAGTAAGTTGTTACCGATGAAATGACACATAATAAATCGATGTACTCTGGGAATATCAGAGACTTGCTGACTGCGGCATTCTAATAGAAAACAAACTTCCATAACCTTTGAAATTTCGTGACAAATTGATGAACTACTAAATGACAAATGCCCATAGGCGTTCGCAAGGAGCAAGAGATATTTATCCCTTTTGGAATCTGTAGACATAGTTTATTTATTACAGAATTACCACGAATTTCTCCCTCATCGAGCTGCAGAAAGAAAGTGGTCCAATATACTGTCGTGTCGATTCCAGCTCCAGTTACAAGATTACGTATCGCAACAGCATTACTTTAAAATTCCCGTAGAGCGTTGTCGAGATCTGAGTTGTCTGATTAATCCTTATGTAATGGCGACTCTGTAGAGAGAGATGTGAACAAATCATTATAAAAGAGTTGCTAGTTTACGAACTGCACATTTATTTTATTGTTATGTAATGAAGAATATAAAACAAACAATTGTAAAGTTTGAGTTCTTCCACAGTGTGTGAGAATTTATTGTTACAAGAGGCATAAAATTCTGTCAAAGAAATGTGGACGCCACTAGATCTCAGGAGGGCCAATCTTTTGCCATTGTCGTTCCGTTTTGTAAATACCTTTCCTACACAGGAAAATGCACAATAAGCAGACCCTGCGGATTGCAAAAAGACAGTGTTTACAGGGAGCCATGCCGTTTTACTTTTCTTGTGAACGCCTTTTATGTGGAAAGAAGTACACCACGGACGGACTCAACTCTGGAAGGAGTCTGCCGGCAATGTTACAGTGGATCATGTAACGATGCGCGTCGCAAGACATTAAATAGTCTATTTGTGCTAACATTGTCACCAATTACGGAAGAAGGCTATGATTAGCACTTATGCATTAGTAAGTCCTCTTAAACAAATCGTAGGCGCGGATCCAAGACTTTTCCAGGCTTAAACATGGTTTTGCGGAAACTGCGCCACTTTTCTTAAATAATTGTCTCAAAGGTAGGTTGTATGAAGTGCGTTCTACATAATAAGAGACGTGAAGAATTTATGGAATCGTATCTGCACCACATTCTCAACTTCACTGCTTCTAATGAGCAAGCTACAGGCAATTTATTTCATTATTTGTGTATAGCAAAGGCAGACTGTGCAGACATGGTGTTGAAAAGGACTTCTGGTTCAGTATACTGACAATTTAAACCAGTTAACCCTCTTATTTCTAGAACCTATCGTTACTTTCAGTAAACTTATCATTACTTTTAGTAAGGTAGATTCTATCTTAAAGTAACGTTTGTTGTGTGGGTAAAGTAATAACAATGTATGCAGCGTTTGTATGGCTTATTGAACTAAAAAAGTAGAAAACCACAATTTTCATGTGTCATTTTGTTACTGCGCTTGATCAAATTGCACGCGTTTATTGATTTACTAAAAATCTCAAGATTAAAGTAAATTCAGTCCAACGAAAATGGCTAAATCCGCCTTTTTTGCAAAGTTCTTAAAGTAATGTTTAAAAAGGGAGTTCTTAAAGATCCTGGTAGTTTCCTTCTGGTGTACAAAGCAGTAATTATATTTCAGAAACTATAAATTCTTTACTTTTTCTAAGCTGAATGAAAAGGTTTACTTCAAAATTATTACCTTCGGGACGTGTTGGCCGGTATCAGAAAGCAGAATAACCGACTTACATGAGTGAAACTGTCAAGGTGAGCTATCATTGGTCGATGGTAATGTCCTGAATGGTATTACTGTACATAAGTGGGAAACATTAACTATTAAGCCGATACTTACGGATAATAGTGAAATAAAGTGTATATAGGGTGGTCCATTGATCATGACTGGGCTAAATATCTCACGAAATAAGCGTCAAACGAGAAAACTACAAAGACGAAACTTGTCTAGCTTGAAGGGGGATACCAGATGGCGCTATGGTTGGCCCGCTAGATGGCGCTGCCATAGATCAAACGGATATCAACTGCGTTTTTTTTAAATAGGAACCCCCATTTTTATTACATATTCATGCAGTACTTAAAGAAGTATAAATGTTTTAGTTGGATCACTTTTTTCGCTTTGTGATAGATGGCGCTGTAATAGTCACAAACATGTGGCTCACAATTTTAGACGAACAGTTGGTAACTCGTAGGTTTTTTAAATTAAAATACAGAACGTAGGTACGTTTGAACATTTTATTTCGGTTGTCTCAATGTGATACATGTACCTTTGTGAACTTATCATTTCTGAGAACGCATGCTGTTACAGCGTGAGTGCCTGTAAATACCACATTAATGTAATAAATGCTCAAAATGATGTCCGTCAACCTCAATGCATTTGGCAATACGTGTAACGACATTCCTCTCAACAGCGAGTATTTCGCCTTCCGCAATGTTCGCACATGCATTGACAATGCGCTGACGCATGTTGTCAGGCGTTGTCGGTGGATCACGATAGCAAATATCCTTCAACTTTCCCCACAGAAAGAAATCCGGGGACGTCAGATCCGGTGAACGTACGGGCCATGGTATGGTGCTTCGACGACCAATCTACCTGTCATGAAATATGCTATTCAATACCGTTTCAACCGCACGCGAGCTATGTGCCGGACATCCATCATGTTGGAAGTACATCGCCATTCTGTCATGCAGTGAAACATCTTGTAGTAACATCGGTAGAACATTACGCAGGAAATCAGCATACTTTGCACCATTTAGATTGCCACCGATAAAATGGGGGCCAATTATTCTTCCTCACATAATGCCGCACCATACATTAACCCGCCAAGGTCGCTGATGTTCCACTTGTCGCAGCCATCGTGGATTTTCCGTTGCCCAATAGTGCATATTATGCCGGTTTACGTTACCGCTGTTGGTGAATGAGGCTTCGTCGCTAAATAGAACGCGTGCAAAAAATCTGTCGTCGTCCCGTAATTTGTCTTGTGCCCAGTGGCAGAACTGTAGATGACATTCAAAGTGGTCGCCATGCAATTCCTGGTGCATAGAAATATGGTATCGGTGCAGTCGATGTTTATGTAGCTTTCTGAACACTGACGTTTTTGAGATTCCCGATTCTCGCGCAATTTATCTGCTACTGATGTGCGGATTAGTCGCGACAGCAGCTAAAACACCTACTTGGGCATCATCATTTGCTGCAGGTCGTGGTTGACGTTTCACATGTGGCTGAACACTTCCTTAACTAACGTAACTATCCGGCGAACGGTCCGGACACTTGGATGATGTCCTCCAGGATACCGAGCAGCATACATAGCACACGCCCGTTGGGCATTTTGATCACAATAGCAATACATCAACACGATATCGACCTTTTCCTCAATTGGTAAACGGTCGATTTTAACACTGGTAATGTATTACGAAGCAAATACCGTCCGCACTGGCAGAATATTACGTAATACCACGTATTTACACGTTTGTGACTATTACAGCGCCATCTATCACAAAGCGAAAAAAATGGTCCAACTAAAACATTCATATTTCTTTACGTACTACACGAATATGTAATAAAAATGGGGGTTCCTATTTTTAAAAACGCAGTTGATATCCGTTTGACCTATGGCAGCACCATCTAGCGGGCCTACCATAGTGCCATCTGGTCTCCCCCTTCTAGCTAGACGAGTTTCATTCTTTGTTGTTTTTTTCGTTTGATGCTTATTTCGTGAGATATTTGGCCCGGTCACTATCAATGGACCACCCTGTATACTGATCAGTCAGAACATTACGACAACCGTCTTACTATCGATATAAACCCGTGCAGGCAATAGCAGGGTTACCTGGCGAGGAACTATCGCTAGTCAGATTCAAACACGTTGCATATAGTATCGGTCAGCGCGCTGAGTGAACGTAGAATAGCGAAGGCGCGCTATCTCTCTGACCGAGGACGGATATGTTGGCCTGAAAGTTCAGTACGATGGTTTCGGAAACTGCACGATTTCGCGGGTGTTCGAGAAGTGTTGCTGTGAATGTCTTCAACACTTGGTGAAACCAAGGTGAAACCACGTCCAGACGTCGTGGGGTTGAGCGGCCAGCCCTCGTTACAGTTGTCAGACGCCTTAGGTTGGGCAGACTGGTAAAGCAGAACAGGCGGCAATCGGTGGCGGAATTAACATCATACTTTCTGAACTCACAGTGTACCGACACACTCATAATGATGGGCCTCCGCAGCCGACGACTCATGCGTATGCTAGTGTTAACACCACGACATTGTCAACTATGAATTAAATGGACACGTGACCCTCGACTCTGGCGCAGTGTCAGAGCGTTGCATGGTCTGAAGAATCCCGATACCTTCTTCATCATGCCGACGGGAAGGAGCGAACCCGTCGTCTTCCAGTGGGACAGCCCCTTGACGTCTGAACTGCGGGACGGAGGCAAACTGCTGGGGGCTCCATTATGCTCTGGGGCACATTCACGTCGGCATCCTGGATCCAGTGGAGCTCGTACAAGGCACCATGACGGCCGAGAAGTATCACACACTGGTTGCAAACCACGTATACCCCTTCATGATGATCATGGTTCCCGATGACAGTGGCATTTTTGAGCAAGATAGTACGCCATCTCACAAGAAGTGTGATGGAATGATTCGAGGAACACAGTAGCGAGTTCCAACTGATGTGTTGGCCGAATAAACTTGCCAGATCTGAACTCGATCGAACACATCTGGGATGTGATTAAACGCGGCGTCAGAGCTCATCGTCCTCCTCCCCAGAGTTTACGGTGACATACCAAGGCGTCATTGCTTCCATGCCATGACGCGTCGCCGCTGTTATCCGTGCCAGAGGTGGTCATACTGGGTATTGGACACATGGCTATAATGTTCTGGCATATCAGTGTACATCTTTCCTGGTTACAACAGCCCACTAGTTCGCCCAATAAACGATGCGGAAGCCTAATTAATATTCAGGCACGTACAACGTAGTTGACATTGGTAAGAGAATTCCGGTTAAAGTAGTGTTCAAATTGTTGATACTATTTTCCTTGGCGGCTTGGTCGAAGTTATACATTACGATAGATAACCAAGGTTCTAGCAAGGTCACACTGCTTAACAACCGGTATCTCTCAATCGTAATAAAAGACAATAAGAGAACACTATCATTACCAATGGAATATAGGTTAAAGGGTTGTTATGAACAACCTAAATATGATAGCTGGGCACCTGCTCGACAACCGTCGCCAATAACCAGAAGTACGCCCCCTCCCTTTTTTGCACAGAGTATTACGATAGTACTCCACCGTTCATCTGTGGACGAAGAATACATAACTGATTATATATTTAATTTTGCACGGCGCAGCTGTTGTAGTGGACTGCGAATACCGTACTCATTTTATATTGTAGGTGTTTATATCTATACTTAATCTTTCGAGTCATTACACCAGTCGAAGGAAAAACAACTTTTTCTGTGCTACAAGGAAAGAAAATGGGAAATTTCAAGGTTGGAAGGAGGTGATCTTCAGAAATTGAGATTCGCGAACTCAATGGCGTGCCACATAGTGCCGCTAGCAGTAATAGAGCTACGAAATCGCCAGTGTAGCAGGAATACCTACACAATAATGTGACCGACTGAGAGACAGGGACTGCCTTGGTTCAGTCATAAAACTTAAAGCCTCGGTTCCATCGGAAGTTTGAGGGTTGTTTCTAGATCGTTCTGATACTCATCAAGCCGTATACTGATCATAATTTGCTCTTTACCCAACCAACTCGAAACACATCTCGTTCAACTTTAGTCATGCTAGTCGACATTAAAAATTAGAAAGCATGGAAGTAAAATTATAAATTCATCAACATAACGAATGTGAAGTTTTGTAAGGAAAGTGTTATACAGGGCGGTCAGGAACAGTCTGAAAAGCTTGTAAGAGTGTTACACGGTGGGCCGTGCAGAGAAATAATTGTTATAAAAAATTCGATACGTTTCCGAGTTAATTGGCATTGAAATTGCGCGCCCAAGTACAAGCGGCCCGCCAGAGACGATGTCGCAGAACGTGTCCCTTGTTTGGTTTCCTAAAACCGAACTAGAGAGTTATACAAGAATTGGACTTCGGCTGTAGTACGACTCTGACATGAGCAAAGTCTGAAGAGTCTCGTGTGCTATCGTCTACGCTGTGAGAAGAAATGTATCTGGAGGGCGCTTGGATTTGCTCGCGCAACGGCCTGATTGCCTAGCTTTAGTGCGAGTTAATTCAGAAACGACGCAACGTATCCAAATTTTTTCTTAACAATTATTTATCAGGACAGCGTACCCTGCAACACCCTTACAAGCTTTTCATACTGTTTCTGACCACCCTGTAGCTGCCTTTGAAGTTGATTAAGCCTTCCTTAAAGTTTATTGACAGCCGTATTCACAATAATAAGGTTAAAAGATGTACTTCGCTTATAATATTGAACTACGCTTACCGTTTGGTTCTCAAGAGAATCTACCGGGTGATCAAAAACTCAATATAAATTTGAAAACTTAATAAACCACGGAATAATGTAGATAGAGAGGTAAAAATTTACACACATGCTTGGAATGACATGGGGTTTTATTAGAACAGAAAAAAAAACAAAGTTCACAAAATGTCCGAAAGATGGCGCTGGACAGCAAAACGTCAGTGACTGCGCATGACAATCGTGTATAAAAGAAGCTGTAATGAGAGAGAGAATTCAAGCTGCTGCCAGCCCGCCCCCTTCGGGGGGAATTGAAATTCAATAAAGGAAAAAAAAAAGAGAGAGAATCAGATGCGCGAGCACTCGCAGCATGTTGACCTTACCTGAAAAGGCTCTTTTAGTGAAGCTGTATTATCAGAATGGGGAATGTGGTAGTTCAGCGTTACGATCCTATCGCCAAAGGAAGGGGATTCGAACGGGTAAAGGTCCGTTGACAAATACAGCTATGGCGAGAACGATTTCGAAGTTCGAAGCCACGGGTTGTTTAGACGATAGACCCCGTAGTGGCCGACCGAGCACAAGGCGTAAAGCTGCTGAGACAGTTCAGGAAGAAATGGGGACTGTAGCGGGTTCGTTTATGCACGGGGAAGTCAGCGCTCGTGAAGTCTCACGTCGCACCGGCATTCCATACACTACTATTTGGTTGGCACGTAGGCGTAACCTCCGATGATATCCGTACAAAATCCATCGGCAACATGAACTGTTACCTGGCGATTTAGTGAAGCGGAGGGCATTTGCGGAGTGGGAGTTTCAAAAGTTGGCGGAAGATGACGATTGGTTGAGTAACATGTTGTGGACCGACGAAGCCCATTTCACGCTCCGAGGGTCTGTCAACGCCCACAACTGCAGAATTTGAGCTACCGAAAATCCTAGAACTGTCGTGGAAACTCCATTGCACGACGAGAAAGTCACGGTGTGGGTTGGATTTACCACATCTTCCGTTATCGGGCCTTTTTTCTTCCAGGAAATGCGTGATTCTGGTTTTGTAACTGCTACCGTGACGGGTGAGAGGTACGCCGATATGTTACAGAATCGCATCATCCCCAGCCTGGCTGATAAACACCTGCTGGAACGTACGATGTTTATGCAGGATGGCGCTCCACCAACACCGACTCAAAGGAAGGCCTCGGCGCTTGTTCGTGACGTCACGCCAGGTAGGCACGGCGAACGCCAGGTCTGTTGCAGGCAGAAACGCCTGGGCGCGCTTATCACTATAAATCTCTTATTTTTGGACAAAATGTTTGGTATTGTTTTGGATTCTGCAGTTTTATTTAGATGAAAGATTTTCTTACTATCGTAAAGCTGCAAATGAAGATCATAGTTCTGTATTACTGAATCCTGTCGAAACAAACGTAGATCAATGTGAGAAGATGCTTTGCCCCATTGCAAGCTTCGGAAGTTTTACATTCAAGTAACTATATTTACTTAATCCATTTTGTTATCAAAACTGAACCCAACCCCTTATAATGAATTCGTTTCTTTTATTTATTTATTTATTTTCGTCTGACATCGTCACTGAAAATGTGAACTAATTTACATGTGTAAAAGTCCAACTGTTGCCAGTCATTAGATTACAGTCGTTTTCAACGAAAGGAATTCTAAACAGGAAACAAAATAGCTTCATACATCGAAAATACGGCTGAACTTAAACTTTTTTTAAACACACACATTAGGAAAGATAAATATTCCCCTCTTGCAACTGAAAGGAGAAAGTTTATAGGGTAAAAAATTTTATTTGATAAAACAAGTATCTCTCTCTTGCCTCTTATTCTGTCCCCCACCCCCTCCCCCAGCGTGTACAATCGCAAGATATTTCATTAACATTCAGTGCTCCTCACCCCATAGTCAACCAAGATACCTAAAGAAGAGCACCAATATGTTCACAGTTTCTTGTAAAAGCAACCCAATACAAACGTAACTTCCTCAGATTTACAAATAAGGTAAAGGAGCATGAATTCTGTTGGTGCTGGACCATGAAGTTGTTTTTGTATGTCAATCCTTAAAACAGATGGAAATTTAAGTTCAGGAGTACACTATTTGTTAAGAAGTGTAATGCACAATTAATTGATTGCAGAAATCTCTCAGAACAATGTGTGTCGGTCAACTGCTGCCAATAGTTTCACATTTTCCTGTGTCAGGGAGACACCACCATTATGAGTATAATATAGATAGTCCCAGGTGCTAACACTTTGTACACATTTAAATTTTTTTACATACAACTCTTTCACTAATAAGAAAGACTAGCTATGAAACCCGCTATGCATGTAACATAACACATTTTCAGATCCCTCAGTGATAAAAGGACTGTAGAATATACACTGACTGTGCAACAAATTAAAAATTAACCGACATTCAAGTACAGCAGTATATGCTTTGCTAAGAAGTGTGATGAATTATGGATTTCACCGGTTGCACAAGTCACTCAATACAAGATGTGTTGCTCACTTACCAAATCAAGTGTCATGTTTTCTTGTTAAGAGGAAAAAAAAACACTACCATTATGAATGTAATGGAAAAGAAAACAATCTTGTGTGGTAACACTTCAGAATGTACACAATAAAAATTAAAATTTCACATCTTGCAGTGTAATGAAGAAACTTTATAAGCCAACACAATTTTAAGAAATAAAATACATATCTTTGTGTCTTTCTTACTTCCTTCTGCTGCAATGTGTACAGAGACAAGAAATTTCATTTCATTAACTTCCAAAGCTCCAAATACCATAGATCAACCAAAAAACCTTCAGAAGAGCCAAATTGTGACCATAGTGTGTTGCAGAAGCAACACAGTGTACACTAACTTTCTTATAAAATGTATTAATAATGTATCAACAGCAACAGCTCTGTTGGTGTTGGACTAATGAAATTTAAGCATGGCAATATATGCTTTGACAAGGGATTTAATGAATTACATACTGTACTGCTTGTGTAAGTCACTTGAACACTATGGGTTGAAAACTTATGGTGTTGTACAGCATAAATTTCATTTTCTTATCAGGGAGGACCATAATGATTACTGTAAAACAGAAGCAGAAATTTGTTGGTCCTAGTACTTCAAATAAATTTCATATTTTGACCTACCACTCTTTTACCAATATTTAACATAATATTCTATCCATGTAGGACATTTTCAGTGTCCTGAGTGGTAAGAGTTTAGAAAAAAAAGTTAATGCAATTTCCTTTTGTTTTAATAATAATAACACAATTACAATTACATTCATATGGGTCATTCCATGTTAAAGAGACTTAGAGACAAAAAAAATTAAAATGACAATATTACAAATATAACCTTAAAAATGCCAAGTTAAAAGTACATTTGTTCATTGCAAAATAATCATGACTATGAAAAAATGAAATTTCTACCCTCACTAAGTGTTAAAGTGCACTACTCTATTGCACCACAGAGAGGTATGTTTTATGCTATTTCGAGATGAGTATTAGTTGTGTTATCTATGGCTGATTGTTCTATTGTTGCAAAAAATATTGAAGTCAACATTGTTATAGCTCATAATAATTCTTTTTGTTGAGGTAAGCTAATTGGATTTCTTTATTTTGTTAGTTTTATAATATATATGCAGCTTGTAACACCCATAACAAAAAAGATACAAAAGTTTAATTTCTAATCTAGTAAATTTGTTCTGTACAATACCTTTCTGTAAAAGTGAGGTTATGCACATGTTTTTTTCAATATCATATCATTACGTGGCATTTTGAAATCTCATTTAACACTCTTATAGCTGTTACCGGTGTTACTAATTTTTGTTTCGGGTGTTACTTAACACATGCGTAACACCCGTAACTTGAATTGGAAGGTTTAATGCCACCTTCATCTTCAGTAGGCCTAGGCCCTATATTTAAATTATAACCAAAGGGTATTATTATGAATGAAAAAAGTTTTTTAACTATGTTTATTACATATGAAAACAGTTTTAAGCATGAAAACTAAAATTTTTATTCCTCTGCATACATTTGTTTAAGCACTACACCTAAATTATAAAAGTTAATTAGGGCATTAACATGACTCAACTGACATTCTCCTAAAAGTTAATTAAGCCCAAAATTCTTTAGATTACATATAGTTTATGTTTTCCATTCTAACTTTTCCAAGAACAACAATGTTGCGAACCCAAGTTTTAAATTTTATATAGGCCCGGTAAACTGCTTATTGAGGCAAATTCTAGTCATTCATAAGAGCCTATGTTTAACAATGTCTTTTACTTTTATCTCTCTGCACAGTGTTGTGTTTATACATTAATAGGCCTACATTATCAGGATTTCTAATCTCTCTCTTCAAATGGACTTTGCAGAGAATTATGCTTTAATTTCACAAGATGAGGTACAGAGTGCACACTGGGCGGATTCACAAGTAACTATTTTCACTTTCTGGATTTGGTTTGCAAACCATGAAGTCAGATCCTATGCAGTCATCAGTAACGACCTTAGACACAGAATATATTGTGTGTGGACTTTTCTTAAAACTGTTATAACAGAGATTAAAAAAGCGTTTCCTAAAGTTAAAAGAGTTCAAAAATAAATATACTTTGTACAATCTATGTTATTTTGAGAGAGACTTTGGATTGACAGTTGAGTGGAATTTTTTTGCCAGTTCACATGGTAAAGGAGCCAGCTGTTAGATCTAGGAAAGTTGTTAGATCTAGGAAAGTTATTATTAACAACTCAATTGACTTTTATGACTACACTCTGAAGAATTTTTCTAAAAGTAAGGCACTATGGGTTGGTAAGATAACAGTGGAGCACAACATTCCTATTTTGGATGAAAGGTGGAAAAATTTACAAGCAATTCCTCAAAATCCAGGGCTGCCATCACTTTCAGCCTTATAACACAACTGATTTGCTGGTTTCAAAAACAGGAGAGTCATTAATGACAAGGGTGTCAGTATTTATTACTGAGGAGGCCAAATTAAAACATTACATGCAAAAAGATGAATAAACTTCTATGAAGTGTGCAGTTCTGATGATTCTGATCAGGAGACTGTTTCACTATCTGAATCACAAGACAATATTGGAAGTGCTTGTGAGTTAAGCCTAACTAATAAAATTGAAAAGTCTGATTTAAAATTTGGGTTATTTGTCTTGGTCGACATTCCAAGTGACAAAAAGAAGCCAACCCTATCCAAAATTCAATACTTGGGAATCAGCCAGAGTGAGGTTGATGAAGAGGAGGTTGTGAAAATACTGTTTCTGAAGTCAGTAGGAAAAAGTAAAACACTTTTTAAACTAGATGAAACTGATGTTTGTTTTGTGAAATTCAGTCAAGTACCATCTTAGGTAACAACACCAGAAATCAAACAACAAGGTTACCATTTGTACTATGAGTTCAATTTTGAGTTGGATGTTGCTGAAAAAGATTATTAAATGAAGTTTTTAAACCTATCAATAATAAGAAAGCATTTTTGTCATAAAATTATTAGGCCTACAAAATGAGGTAAATGTTAGGTAAGTAAGGATATCTTGGCCTAGTTGTACTATAAAACTGTAACAAAATTTTTTGTGTAATAAATAGCTTTACCCTTCAAATATGTTTTCTTAAGTACATACTTCTATTCCAAATAGACTACAATACCAATTTCCTTGTTATGCAATTGTAATAGGTAGATTTATTCCTCCAAGAATCAAATCTGATGCATCTATGTAACACCCGTAGCATTTAACGTAACACCCGTAACAGCAAAAAAATATATATATTTATATGTGTACACTGAGTTACGATGTCCAAAAAAATAAAAATTTATATTTCAAAATAAAATTTGGGGGAATACCTCTTAACAGTTGTTTTACAAGAAGAAAAGTTTCATCAAGTATGCAGAAATTAGAGAATTCCCTAACTCATAACAGGGGCCAGGTCTACTTTTGGTAACACCTGTAACACTAATTTTTTGATTGATAACCAGCAGAACAATAAAACAATTCCAGTATCAACATTTCTAACATGAAATATAATGTAAGCCTTAAAAGTTTTCAATATTAAATTCAATAAATATTTTTCATTACATTATTTTTCCTGATTTTAAGGTGTGTACATGAAACACCCGTAATTATGGAACTGCCCATATATTTCTTAACTTAATGTCTGTACTTTCCTCTTCTTTTTAGCACTACTACATTCATTAAATTTTTTCACATAATCATTGAGGAGAATATTTGTAGAAACAAGTAACAGCTCACTTAGTACTCTATCTTTACAGTGTCCTTTTTTACAAGTGAAGTGTGGTAGGAAGAAACCTAATGTGTTTACCCTGCTAGTTGTCAAATTAATTACAAGTTCTCTCTGATTGCCGTGTCTCAGGAATGCTGTCTCCCTGCTACTTTCAATTAGCTTCTGTACTGTTATGTAGTTGTACATGACAGCATTCACCATATCCAAGTGTGGGTACAGCAGGCCTCCCCTGTCCATAGCTGCTATTAAAGTATTACAAGCACTGTTTTCAGGCAATGCTCCCCTGTCCAAAACCATGACTGAAGCACAAAATTCACACTTAAGTCTCTTTAGAGCAATCCGAGTACAATATCCAGATAAATATGTAAGAAGAGGAAGCAGTTTCTCCACCTCCTTCACATCTGTAAGTGAATATTCAATGTGAATTGTGTCACTAACAGTAGATATCGATGATCCAGTAGTGGTTTCCAGATCAACTGGAAATGTAGGGAGATTATGTTCATCAGTATCTGTAAGAGAAACAGTTATATTCCCAAAGAAACTGGATTGCAATGGAAGGAGGTGTTGAAGTCTTATCTTACATTCAGTTTCAAAGACTTGTCTCAGTGATACTAAGTATTGTGAACCTGCATATGTTCTGTAATTGCCAAACCTTGCCTCAAGAGCATCTGTCTGTATTTTACCTGGCAAAAAGTACTTGAAGCCAAGTTCATTAATACAGTACTTGGCCATTTCAATTAGACCATGAGTGGTGTTTGATAGTGCCCAGTGGGTGTCTCGTGTAAGGCAGTTGTACTTTAACCCCATCTGGTCCCAAACATCTAGCCAGTTCAAAAACTTATTCAGAAACAAGAAATTATCCTCATCTCCTGTCACAGTCAGTGGATGCTTAAGTGAATTTTTCAAACGTTCACCTTTGTATTTTGTTTGTACATTCACCACTGACCACCAGTTTTCAATTAAAGTAATAAAATCTGCAGTACTCTGATATTCATAAAGGTTGTGTTCCTCACCTAAAGTGAGAAGCCCCTGTACAACATATGGATTGAAAACATTTAATGCATATTTTACATTCTGCCTTTCAAAATTTGATGGACAGAGAGATTTCATACACAAGCCATAGGAGTACTTAATGATTGTTTTACTTTCCAAGGCATGGAGTTTCTTCAGAGTAGAAAATGAAGCAACTTTTAATGCCAAAGTTTTGTCCATGTTTTCAAAATTGGGATATGTGAGGACCTGCTGGGCATCTTTCTGGTTGATCCAATTGTTCCGAATGCATTTCAACACATGCACACTATCAATGATAAAAAATAATGGTGAACGTGGGTCTGAAGGATGGGGATAAACCACACTCTTTTTTGGTGGTGTTGAGAAATATGCCATACATTTTCTGTTTATGGAATTGTTATCAGTCACAACACAAATCACTTTAAAACCAATACTGTGCAAGCCTGTTATAACATTTTTGACATATGTAAAAAGATCACATGCCTGAAGAGTGTTTACAGGAAGAATATGTACAACTTCTTTAAATGAAGACAAAAGGCTTTGGATCATGAAAACATATACAGAGCTAGCTGCAGTGGTACCATTGAATGCAGTTCCTAAAATATTGCCTCCCTTATAGTCCAAGTATGGTTTGATGTGCATCTCATCTATCATTAATGAGACAACATGGTCCTCTGTCCTTAAATAACTAAACTTCTGTTTAACATAAGCAAGAAAGTTATCTTCCACCTGTTCCTTCTGAGGGCTTGCACCAAACTTTAAACATATCTTCTGAAGTGTACGAGGATGTGGCACAGACATGTAATGAGACTTTCTCATAAACCTATATGCATGTGGGGAAATTGAAAATAATATGGCACAAAAAACAATAAATTCAGGAGAATACCTCAAGCGTTCTTGGGCTACAGGCAACAGCCTAACTTGTTCCATTAGAAATTCTATACTTCTCTCTTTTCCTTCTGTAACTTTACTAACGTTTTGCAACACATCACAGATTATATTAATGTTGTCCTGTGTACTTTGAACATTGGCACCTATGGACAGTAGTAGTTCCAAAATATTATTCACTTGACCAATATCCTGAATCTTTTTCGGAAAAATGTGACTCCCTACAGTTTTTAAGGCTGTTTGTTCTTTAAAAACACTTATCTCTAAATCACAAGTTATACAAGCGGACACTGATAAAAATGGCACAAAATTTGAAGTGTCAATAAAAGCAAATAACACACATTCCTTTTTCTTAACCACAGTCCAACATTCACTAAATGTTTCCAGTTCCAAACAGTCCATAAGTTCGCTAAATGTCGTGAATCTTCTCCTTTCCTCAAACATTTTATATGTACATAAGGATTCAGATATTGCAGCAGACACAGCGCTGTTGTCCAATCTTATTCTTCTTGCCTCTGGGTCTTCTCGTTTATTCTGTACCACTGTCAGGTATTGAGGACAGTTGGGAAAAATTGATGGCACAGATTGAGCTCTAAGTCGCGGTGTGTAGAGTGGAGCCACTATTTTCCGTCCAGTTGTCTCGTCAAAGCACTCTGTATGTTTCAGAACATTCTCTTTTGGAAAGTGTAGTTCACATACCTGAAAATAATTTCGAAAATAATGACTGAAGTTGAAGACTAATTCGATTGTGTTAGAGCTTGTACACACCGTACAATTATTTTCAATGGAAATCTTTCTACAACCTGAATTGTCACAACACAGCTAACTGTATGATCTTTACTCTGAAAATCAGTATTTGCCTCCATGCAGGTGAAATAAATCGTGCCTTCGATTAAATAAAAAATAATGTAGAAAACGCGATTTCGTCTATTCAAGTGTGAATACTAGTTGCTGAACTGACCGGTCAAAATTCGTTTACTACGTAAGACTGAAGACAGAAAACCAGTAGTGGTGCCTGGGTACAATATCGTACAGGTCTTCAAAAGGTATAAATAAAGAATATAGAACTATAAAAACTGAAAACATGGAACGCTATCGGATTTACTTACTTTGGAATACTTGGTTGGTGAAAATGCATCCCTGTGAATGGCGGCAATCCACTTACGACGAAGGTTTTCGTCGTTAGGAAACGAAAACACATGGACCTTAGGTCCATTTGGATAATTCCCGTTACAGCGAGGAACACAGCACTTGTACACCATGGTGAAAACTCTCACTATAACTGCTGTAGTGGAAAACACGCAATAAGTTTCACAAAAGGAACGGCACTGCACAGCTAACACTCACGATCGTACGCCATGTGGCTTGCCTACCCGTTGTGACGTCACTAACGACTAATGACGTAGCGCCCGGGCCTTCCTTTGAGTCGGTGTTGGCTCCACCCCGTACTGCTAGACGCGTGAAAGATCTCTTGCGCGCGTCGTTTGGTGATGATCGTGTGCTCAACCGCCACTTTCGTCATGCTTGGCCTCCCAGGTCCCCAGACCTCAGTCCCTGTGATTGTTGGCTTTGGGGTTACCTGAAGTTGCAAGTGTATCGTGATCGACCGACATCTCTAGGGACGCTGAAAGACAACATCCGACGCCAATGCCTCAACATAACTCCGGACATGCTTTACAGTGCTGTTCACAACACTATTCCTCGACTACACCTATTGTTGAGGAATGATGGTGAACATCATCTTTGCTTTGTCTTACTTTGTTATCCTAATTATTGCTATTCTGATCAGATGAAGCGACATCTGTCGGACGTTTTATGAACTTTTGTATTTTTTGGTTCTAATAAAACCCCATGTATTGCCAAGCATGTGTGTCAATTTGTACCTCTCTATCTACATTATTCCGCGATTCATTCAGTTTTCAAATTTGTACTGACTTTTTGATCACCCGGTACATTAAAGGTATTATGTTTTATATACCTACTGCTATCTATAGTTCTTGGGACACGATGTATTTTCAACGAATTGCCATAGTTCTATAAAAAATGGCGAATCTTACCCACTCTTGAATAAATCCTGTGGACACCCACGCAAGTGTACTACAGCGAGACAGATTATAGGGCATAGAAGTATGACAAACGTATTTTACACATAAATAATACGAATGCTGAGTTCCATAAATAAGTATCAAAGGGACTGCTTCCTATAGTCATCACGTATGACGAAAGCTGAAATATGGGTTCTAGAGTCAGCCAGTAGAATGAAATCTGACGACGCCAAATAACACTGCAGCTTATGAGGTCAGGCAGATAATGGATGACAACATTACTTTACTTTCGAGGTGGCCGATTTTCATAGACTTCCTCTAACATAAGATGACTAATAATTATGACAAACTGTTGCGTGCGATTTGAACAGAGATGACAGAGACACACGTAAGGTGCACACATTTCCATCACAATAAGTCGAAACAACAAGCTGCGTACTTAATTTCAGAAGACAGACTGAATGATATGGATAGTGGTGCTACAACTATCAGACAGTTCCAAGCGAATGCCGTCCGATTTCTATCAGTCTAGATATTCATCGACGTAGGAAACAGTTGTGATGTGACACCAAGCCACTGCAACTGTAACAAAAACGGTGCAGTGACGTTTATCAATAGTTTTACAAGTGCACATTTATGTTTAGGAAACAGATGTCAATGCGTTGCAGTGGATAAAGAAGCGGAACCTATGTTGTGTGACGTCTCCAAAGCACCGGGAAACCAAATACATTCCAGACAAATTTTCATTTTTCGTACGATTGCTATTACGAGGCTGTAGCGGTCTGTGTGCTACATTATGTAGCGTTCTATATAGGGTGTATTAAATAAAGATTTATTTAACTCTGTAGGTGGATTCTTCTCTCCAAAATACAAAATAAGTTTAAAAATATCAACATCTTCCCGAAAAACCTTTGGTTTGAGTAATATCTACATTAAATGTGTTTCGAACCAAAAGCCGGCCTCAGTGGCCGTGCGGTTCTAGGCGCTACAGTCTGGAACCGAGCAACCGCTACGGTCGCAGTTTCGAATCCTGCCTCGGGCATGGATGTGTGTGATGTCCTTAGGTTAGTTAGGTTTAATTAGTTCTAAGTTCTAGGCGACTGATGACCTCAGAAGTTAAGTCGCATAGTGCTCAGAGCCATTTGAACCATTTTTCGAACCAAAATTCAGGAATTTTTATTACTTACAAAATTAATTCTGTTAGACGTGGCTATGAAGCCGTTCGCGACGGAGCTAATGAGACACTTCTTGATCACGAACGACCTGTAACTATGGGAACATGTTTTACTTTGACCTTTTTGTACAGTTTAGAATAGTCTGTGTAGAATGTTCCATGTATGAAAAAATTAGTGAGTTTCCTGCGTACTGCCGTTTTCGGAAGCTTCGTTTGAACACGTTTAACCGCTTACGAAATATTGCGGGTGTCTAAGTTATGTTCTAACATTCTCCGTGGTGTCTGTTGTTCTATATCGTGTCTCCCTACCACTTTTGCGCAACGACGCTCTGAGCGTGTTTTTTAGGGAATTGACTAGTTTGAACCTGGGACCTGTTGCTGGTAAGGAGACGTCAGACCACACATGACATGTAGAGTTCAGAAGAGTTCAGTGAGACTAGCGATGATATAACCAAATACTTAATGATTTCAGCGTCAGCTCCACTGCACTCCCTGTAAAAGAATCTTAATACTAACTAAATTTAGTGGAAGGGGTTCAAGGCTTTCCTATTTTTAGTTAGCTGGTAAAATAATGTTGAAAAAGCAGTTAAGTTTACCATTGGAAATTTTATTCTTCTCACAAAACATTGTTTGTAAATTGCACTATTGATAAAAGGAAATGTTTTAATACAGGATGGTAAAAACCAACTGCGTTCAACAAAAATGTGAACGAATATTCCCTGAATGGGTTTACAAGTTCTGCAATAGATCGAAGGATGACCTATGCCATATCACATCTATAATCTAGGTTTAAATTTTCACAAAAGAGAAAACTATCAAAATGGTCTACAGTGACCCTCGATTATCTTTAATTACTTATCTAACTTGTCGTAAATTACAGTGGCTGATGTGGCTTCTCAATAACTATATAACAGAAAAATCATCGCGTTTCAGATTTTTACTTCAAGTGGCAAATGTGAACACTATGAGCTTTAATTGACGATCGACACTAGTATTACGCAAAAAGGGGGTGTAACAGATGAGACTTCTGCAGTTCTGAGTGAAGCTTTATGCGCTGTTATGCGGCATCGCGTGCGTTCATTACCTTGTCGGTGTTCGTCAGGGGGCGGCGGCAGCACAGCTCCGCTCACCTCGCTGTCTCCGAAGCAACTCTCTCCTAACTTCTCCTTACTACAATTTACCGAAGTTGGTTTAAAAAAACTATCTGGCTGTGTTTTCATCTGACCAGTCAGGGCCTCAATGTTAACCTTAAGCTCCGCCTACAAAAATTCTGTCTATCCAATGAGAAACGTTATACTTTTCGTGGTGGGGCCATGTTTTTAAAGTTTGCAACGTAACAGAGACGCGAAAAAGTCTCACGCTAAAACTTGCAGCTGGTGTGGTCCTTTTAGTGTTATCGTAAGACCTATACTGTTCTTCTGGAGGGCTCTAGCTTTTAACATGGGCTGGGGGGTGGTCCTAGCGGTTAGCTGGCGACGTGGGTGTCTGTCCCTTATCGTGGGGCCTTCTAGCTTAACACGGTTCTGCTCTCGGTTTCTCCCCTCGGAACTGCGTCTGTTTCACAGTGGGAAGGTATGACATGCATTTAGGCATTCTTGTGTTAGTCTGTGGTATTCCATTTGCTCACTCGTTACTCGTATTACTTTGGTTAATTTAATGTCACGAGTTATTCGGAGCTATGTGACATACTACTGGATTTGCTTATCATGTCAGGGTTTTCATGGAAGGTGTTGGATATGCCTGACACCTTACAATGTGGTTTAACTTACCTATGAGGTAAGTAATAGAGGAAAATCATTTCTTCTCTGTTCAATTAAAGCATTTACTAAATGCGTCATTTTCTGTGTCTGAGAAATCTTACTCTTTGTGAAACGACGTAAAACAAAAATCTGTTGGCACTAGCTGATGATACTTGGTACAGTTCTCCTAGTTAAATTCGGTCCCTTACATTTGACTTAACAGGTTAACGTATTACTCGTTCCCACCCAATACTTAAGTTAGGTCTATGCTGGGATATGTTTGTAATTCAAAGCAGATAATGAGATTCACGTGATTATACCGATGACGGTTATTGTTGAACATGGTCGACGTTGTTCAGTTGAATACATTGCTGAAGGAGACCCACAAGTAATTTAAACTGTTTTTAAGCCATAAAAAGCTCTCCATGTGCTTCAAATCAATGTTTCCTTTCACAAACAGATGTGTGACACTGTGACCCTTCTGAGAAATACGGGTAGTATGAGGTGTCCATTTACCATATTTGACTAGAGAGTAGGGGCATGGTGTTTGCCTTTAAGCAATATCGTCATTTGCTATCAGATATTTTTCTAGAGAATATGTAGTTTAAATTCTTCTCGGGTCTTCAGCCGGATATAGTCGATGATATTGCACGGATTTCAGCAAAGAGACTTGATGTCATTATCAGATGACTGTTGTGCAAAGAGTGGGTGGTCCATTGCTGCGTCCCTTGTATAAACAAGGAAGTCATGTGCTGCCGGAAATTCATGTAGTATCAATGAGTATACAAAGCTGAACACCCGAAAAGCACGTAAATTGTTTCTTGTTTTCTCCAAAAAAGAAATCGTATGGTGAGCATTCCTTACTTTCCGTATCTTCCTATATCATGCATATTAGTATTTTTAGCTCAATACTGTAAGTCACACGTAAATCATATAAAGTGGTGCTTAGTGCATAATGATTTTTATACAGTGAAAGTGCAGGTGACATACTGAGGACACTGACCATGTGATTAAATTACTGTAGCCGTCTGCAGGCGACGTATTTGTCCGAAATCAGTAATGGCGCTGAAGCAAAAGCTCTATATAATTATTTGTGACCGTACCCCATCTCTCTAAGTATTGATTAAATGGATAGCTTTCCGGGAGATGCTACGGTCGCAGGTTCGAATCCTGCCACGGGCATGGATGTGTGTGATGTCCTTAGGTTAGTTAGGTTTAAGTAGTTCTAAGTTCTAGGGGACTGATGACCACAGATGTTAAGTCCCATAGTGCTCAGAGCCATTTGAACCATTTGAACCTTTCTGGGAGACAGACTTTTCATTTCCCGGTAGTTTTGTACAACAATGTGAAAATAGAAGCGTTTTTGAGAGATCTTGCATCAGCCACTGCAAATAAACAGCATATTTATTTAGTAAGGATGTTAAATACGACACTCACCAAATACGGCACTTAATCTTTCAATCCATCATGGTACCAAAACAGCATGTTAACCTGTAGTAGAAGTATAACAGATGTCAAACCTGTTTTTAAAATAAGTGGTAAATTTTGAATAAAAACATAATAATCATACAAATGGCGTAGGAACGCACACTCTCTAAAGTCAAGCTAGTATACACCTGGCACAATACCTTCTTCCGATTCTGGAAAGAGTGACAGGCATTCTGCAGATGCGTGGCTCGAAATTGTTACAAGGTTCTCATCCGTAATAGTAAGTGGTGGTGGGATTTCTTTCTCTGTTTTGCTGATCTGAGTTATTCCTATCATCATTGCTGCTCTTTATTTTTATTCGCAACATCAATTTGTTTCACCCTTATCTTAGATAATTGCAAAACTGCACCCACTAAGCGAAAATAAAATTACAGAACTAGCATCCTACACAGAACTGGCCCATCTCCACGTAGCGGGCACGCTAACTTCTCGATAACTTTCTTACACCTGTATTCTTCGCATTATGGATACAGGTTGCAGCCTACACTAACGATGGGCAAACACACAAGTTCCAGTGCAGACGATTAAATCCACATTTTTTAAGATTAAGACACTTTTGCGGGTTGTTTTTATTTACACGTGCCTATCCTGGAAGACAGACTGAAGAAAGGCACATCCACATTTGTAGCTTTTGTAGATTTAGAGATAGCTGTTCGATAGTGACGTGATAAACTCTGGATAAATTCTGAAGGTAGCAGGAATAAAACACATGGAGCGAAAAGTCGTTACAACTTGCACAGAAACCAGATTGCAGGCCGCGGTGGCCGAGCGGTTCTAGGCGCTTCAGTCCGGAACCGCGCGACTGTTGCGGTCGCAGGTTCGAATCCTGCCTCGGGCATGGATATGTGTGATGTCCTTAGGTTAGTTAGGTTTAAGTGCTAAGCTCTAGGGGACTGATGACCTCAGATGTTAAGTCCCATAGTGCTCAGAGCCATTTGAACTATTTTGAAACCAGATTGCAGTTATAAGAAGCAGACTGCAGTTATAAGAAGCGAATGACATGAAAGGGAAGCAGTGGTTGAGAAGGTAGTGAGGAAGGGTTGTAGCCGATCCCCGATGTTACTCAATCTGTACATTGAGGAAGCAGTGAAGGAAACCAAGGACAACGTTAGAAAGGGAATTAAAGTTCAGGCAGAAGAAATAAAAATTTTTAAGCTCGCTGATGACATTCAAATTCTGTCAGTGACAGCGTACGACTTTGAAGAACACTTGAACAGTATGGAGAGTGTGTTGAATAGTGGTGGTGGTGGTGGTTAATGTTTGACGTCCCGCCGACAACGAGGTCATTAGAGACGGAGCGCAAGCTCGGGTTAGGGAAGGATTGGGAAGGAAATCGGCCGTGCCCTTTCAAAGGAACCATCCCGGCATTTGCCTGAAACGATTTAGGGAAATCACGGAAAACCTAAATCAAGATGGCTGGAGACGGGATTGAACCGTCGTCTTCCCGAATGCGATTCCAGTGTGCTAACCACTGCGCCACCTCGCTCGGTTGGATTGTGGTCATAAGATAAACATCAACATGGTAAAACAGAAATAATGGAATGTTGTCGAATTACATCTGAGGATGCAGAAGCAATTACGAGCAGCATTCAGCAAGTAATGCAATAATTCTTTTTAAATCTGCAAGCAGGTTGGTTTCATTCAGGATTCCAATAAACCATATTATTCCCACTCTTTTACTTAAAAAATTATATTTCCCTACATAATCTTCATTCAATGCGACGGCCTTACGCCATCTTACTGGCAGATCTCTGTACCAATCTACTGGTCAACATCGAAGCCAACGTCTTGTTGCGTGAGTAACCTACCCATCATCCATGTACTCATTCCCACGGAGCGCATTCTTCATTCGATAGGTGTGAGATCTGAGCTGTAGGGTGGATGGGTGGATGAGAAAGAACAGTCGAATGAAATTTAGTGAGCTCCTTTTGGGTGGGCAGGCTTGTGTGAGGTCGTCCGTTGTCGCGGACAGGGAGAAGTTCGTTGTTATTTTTGAAGCGACAAACACGCTGAAGTCGTTTGTTCAGTTTACTGACGGTGGCACAATACACTTCAGAGTTTACCGTTGCACTGTTAGGGAGGAATCAAACAGAATAACCCTTTCAGCGTGCCAGAAGAGCGTAGCTATAACTTTAGGCTGAGGGGCGGCTTTGAACTCCATCTTCAGAGGAGAGATGGTGTGACGCCACTCCAAGGGTTGCCGATTTGTTCCCGGTTCGAAGTGATGAACTCATGTTTCATCGCCTGTGACGATGGTCGACAAAAAAATTGTGACGATCAGCCTTGTAACACACAAGAAATTCAGAACCAAGCAGGCACACATCTTTGAGTATCCCAACTGTTGGGCGAGCTTCTCAGCACTACCGAAGCGTCCAACTGAGCAGCGAGGTGTTGGCTGTGATCCGTCCATCACCTCGAATGAGACTGTCCGCACGTTCCAGCACTGTAGCACTCACAGTGGTGTGCGGCCGACAGGTATCCGGGAGATCGGACAGGTTTGCGCAACTTTATTGCGACGATGGCAGACACCTCGCCCAACGACTCACTGTGCTTTTGTTCACTGTCAGGTCTCCGTAGACATTCTGCAAGACCCTATGTATATCTGCAGTTTTCCGCCAAAAGAAACTCAATGACAGTTCTGTGCTTGGAACGCACCTCCGCTACAGACGCCATTCTGAAGGCTACATATAGTGCCGCCACCTATTGGAACTTTGTGAGACTATTGGGGCTTGTCAAATGTTCAAATGTGTGTGAATTCCTAAGGGACCAAACTACTGAGGTTATCGATCCCTAGGTTTACAAACTACTTAAACTAGCTTATGCGAAGAACAACACACACAGTCATGCTCGAGGAAGGACTCGAACCTCTGGTGGGAGGGGCTGCGCAATCCTTGACAGGATGCCTCTAAACGCGCGGCCACTCCGCGCGGCTATTGGGGATGAATAGGGAATTTTTTCAGTCAAGAACTGGCTGAGAAAAAAAAAAGTGTTGCATTAAGTATTGAAGCCCATTGTACATTATGAAGTAAGATATTAAAGGTAGTAGATGAGTTCAGCAATTTGGACAGTAAAACATCTGGCGATGGCCGAAGTAGAGAGGGTGTCAAATGTAGACTGGCAATAACGAGGAAAGCATTTGTGAAAAAGAAGAATTTGTGAACATTTAATATAAATTTTAGGCACACGTTTCTGAAGATATGCTACAGAAGGATGCTGAAGATTGGATACGTAGATCGAGTAACAACGAGGTACTGTATCGAAGTGGGAGTAAAATAAATGTATAGCAAAACTTGACTAAAAGTAGACATCGTCTGGTAGGACACCCTGAGCCGTGAGTTTGGTGATGGAGGGAGGTTTGGATGGGAGATAGTAAAAATTGTAGAGGAAGACTGAAAGCAGATTGAACTGGATGTTGTGTTGCCATAGGTATTCGAATAAGAAGAAATTGGCATAATATAGAGTACCGTGGAGACCTGCATCAAACCAGTCTTCGGACTGAAAAACACAACAATAACTATGACAATATGCAGGACAAGCCACTGGACTCAGCAAGTTTTAAACCTACGGTCTTCTGGAGGTACGTGGACGACACATTCGTGGTATGGCCCCATGGAATGGATGAATTACATCGATTTCTTGAGCATTTGAATTCCATCCATGCTAGCATTAAATTTACTATGGAAATAGAAAAGGCTGCCTCCTCTTTTTGGATATTGTCGTTCGCCGTAAAAGTGAAGGCACATTAGGTCATGCCGTATATCGGAAACCAACACACACAAATCTATATCTTCATGCCAGTAGCTGCCATCACCCTTCACAGACCATAGGTGTCGGGCGCACTGTATATCCGATAAAGACAATTTGCAAGGAGAGTTCACATACCTCAAGAGCATTTTTAAATGGAATGGATTTTCTCCGCAACAAATTCGTAGAGCATTCGACGCAAAACCTAAAAAGCAGGTATGTGATGGGGAAGAAGATAGTACTTCCTTCAGATCTAGTGCGTTTTTGCCGTATGTGGGTGCTCTTTCCTCGAAGATAGGCCGTATTCTTGAGAAACACTGTGTTAAGGTGATCTTCCGGCCCCCCACGAAGATTGCACCTGTGCTCGGCTCTGTGAAGGACGATTTACAGCTTCGTATAGCGGGTGTGTATCAGATTCCTTGCGGAAATTGTGAGAAGTCGTACATAGGCCAAATAACACACACCGTTCATGAGAGGTCTGTGGAGCATCGAAGATACACACGCTTATTACAGCCAGACAAGTCAGCTGTGGCCGAACATTGTATTGATACAGGTCATTGCATGAATTACAGTGATGTGAAGATTTTAACATCCACCTCTTCTTTTTGGGAATCTGTCTTCAAGGAAACTATAGAAATTTGATTAGCTAATAATTTAATAAACAGAGATAATGGTTTTAATTTGGACAAAGCATGGAATCCGGCTCTTGGGGTAATTAAACTGCAGAGAAGTCGTCATCGTGTCACCGCCGCCGATCGTGCATCGATAAGCGAAGCGAGTGTCTGTACGCCTTCGCCACAGGCGGCGCATGTGTAAGCGTATGTCTCTGCCGCCGACCAGCACCTGTGACCCGCATGCGCAGTACGGCCGCGGTGGAGCATATAAGGCGCGCTTGGCATCTTGTTGTCAGTCTTGTGACTCACTCTGAGGATGCCCGGACGATACGCGGCCGAAAAATCAGTGGAGGAAATTTTATTTGCGCGGCTGCATGCCTGAAATTTAATGGATTATGACAATATGCAGTTTAACGGCATTGAAGATCTCAAATAAACGCGTCGGTTCTTATACGACGCTTTTCCGCAACAGTGAAGAGAAATGTAACATGTGGCATACACTGGATACAGCCGGCGACAGTATGATGGAACTGCTGGTCAGGTACAAGGGACGCGTCGCGGCGACTGGCTGGCAGGTATCCGCACAGTGGCGGCAGTGCATTTCGACGCAGGCCCAGCATTCTGGCCGCCTTCCGGCGCGTCGCGGACCGCCACGCCCGGATTCCAGGGCGGCTTTTGTGGCGGCGTCCGCCCGGCCTGTGAATGCCGTGGGAGCCGGCGCCTCCTTTTGTGTCGCGGCGGTGTCGCCGGCAAGGCGAGGGCGCGGGGGCGGAGGTGGGGGCGGAGGCGACTTGCCTGCTGCCCACCGACACCGACACCGACACTGATACGGTCGGAGCAGCGTGCCGCCGCTTCCAAAGGCCTCTGAGGGCTGCCGACATGCTAGGGGACACCGACCCATTTTTATTTCGCCAAGCCGGAACACATTGCTCCAAACGTATACATCTACACACACAAGGTACTTAAAATCAAGTTGCTAATATTCCTGTTCCTGAGCAGTTCTCTTAGGTTGTTCGCAGATGATGCTGTAATTCACCGTCTAGTACGGTCATCCGAAGACCAGTATCAGTTGCAAAGCGATTTAGAAAAGATTGCTGTATGGTGTGGCAGGTGGCAGTTGACGCTAAATAACGAAAAGTGTGAGGTGATCCACATGAGTTCCAAAAGAAATTCGTTGGAATTCGATTACTCGATAAATAGTACAATTCTCAAGGCTGTCAATTCAACTAAGTACCTGGGTGTAAAAATTACGAACAACTTCAGTTGGAAAGACCACATAGATAATAGTGTGGGGAAGGCGAGCCAAAGGTTGCGTTTCATTGGCAGGACACTTAGAAGATGCAACAAGTCCACTAAAGAGACAGCTTACACCACACTCGTTCGTTCTCTGTTAGAATATTGCTGCGCGGTGTGGGATCCTTACCAGGTGGGATTGACGGAGGACATCGAAAGAGTGAAAAAAAGGGCAGCTCGTTTTGTATTATTACGTAGTAGGGGAGAGAGTGTGGCAGATATGATACGCGAGTTGGGATGGAAGTCATTAAAGCAAAGACGTTTTTCGTCGCGGCGGGATCTATTTACGAAATTTCAGTCACCAACTTTCTCTTCCGAATGCGAAAATATTTTGTTGAGCCCAACCTACATAGGTAGGAATGATCATCAAAATAAAATAAGAGAAATCAGAGCTCGAACAGAAAGGTTTAGGTGTTCGTTTTTCCCGCGCGCTGTTCGGGAGTGGAATGGTTGGGAGATAGTATGATTGTGGTTCAATGAACCCTCTGCCAAGCACTTAAATGTGAATTGCAGAGTAATCATGTAGATGTAGATGAAGTAGTAGAGTTTAAAACTAGAAGATAAGTTCATATAATGTTATGCCCGGAAACCAGTATCTGTTGGTTGCAGGCCGTTAAAGGATCGCGGTTCACAGACTTGCATTTCAGCATTTTATTTAACCATCTTGGAGCTGGGGCGTGTATATAATTCCCTCCACGCCGTTCCCCAGTTGTTGTGGACATGTATAAAGGGCGAGTCGAGTAAGACATAACACCCCCATTATTCCGGGGGCGATTGCACGTATCGACAAGCGGTGTCCGGCGAATCATAGCCGACTATGGGGCACATACTTTGGTACATGCACAATAATCACAACGTTTATATTTACCGAGATAATGAGGCAAGCTCATGTTTTTTAAATGGGACGCTATACTTTTTTTACCATCATTCGAACGCTCTGGAAAAGACGCGTATAGTGATGTAACGCATGTTGTTATTGTGATTCAAACTTCGCTTAAAAGACGCTGGGAAATATTGTACGATTGAAGGTCGAGGCGGTCGGAAGCGGCTGCAGACTGTAAACACGCCTCGCGCGACCCGCAGGCCGAGTTGCCGTGCTCTATGCAGCACGCACGGCCTACTCTACGAAGGTAAATCCTCATCCGCCGTCTTTTAAGCAAAGTTTGAATCACAATAGCAACATGCGTTACATCACTATACGCGTCTTTTCCAGAGCGTTCGAATGATGGTAAAAAAAGTACAGCGTCCCATTTAAAAAACAAGTACTTGCCTCATTATCTCGGTCAATATAAACGTTGTGATTATTGTTCATGTACCAACGTATGTGCCCCATAGTCGGCTATAATTCGCCGAAAACCGCATGCCGATACTTGCAATCACCCCCGGAATAAAGGGGGTGTTACGTCTTACGCGACTCACCCTGTATACACGCCAATCGGATTGTCCTACATTGCTATGGATGTCTATATGCGTTTTGAGCCACCGACCCCTTGCTGTTGCGAAAGAGCTACTTTCATATCTAACTGAATAAAAAGGTTTCGAGTAATTATCATGCAACGTATGTGCCTCACTGCGTACTATCGTTTGCAAAAATCCTCGTTTCGATATCTTGAATCGTTTATCACATATGACCACATGATTAGCGATACGCAAGGACGCGAATGGGCGCGTCGCGCCATCATCCTTCGGATATGAAACCCAATAGCTCGAGAACGAAATGAGATATCGTTCTGTTCTCAGTTTCAGATGAAGTTTAAATGTCTTATCCAGATTTAATTCGGAGCGATGAATGACCTAAAATGAACGATACAAGAAGCTCACAAAATGCGTTTTTATCTCTGCAAAATCTTAAAATGTCGCGCGATGTTTTACTTAATTAGATGCAGTGCAGTAACTGTGGCATAGAGCGAAAAGAAATTCAGCTCTTTATCGAGTGAAGAGATCAGAGCGTAAGATGTGCAAAAATCAAATTTTTACACATAATATAGGCCGGAATTCCGTCTGTCAACACAGGCACCAGCATTTGGAGAGCAGAACAGCTGCCTCAGAATTGAATGCAGAGAACACCTCTGTAGCAGCGAAAGAGTTAATTTTGAGGGAGGATTCGCAAGTGACAGCATTGTACATTATGACAATAGGCACATGTGGGCAGACGAAAATCCTGGAGCAATCAAAATGATGAGGCTGCAGGATTGCATGGGAACCAATACATTAGCAGGAATTGTCGGCGACAATTTCATAGCCCATACACTTTACCAAACAAATTAACAAGGTGCCTTATATGTACATATGAAAATTGCACCCGTGAAATTTGCACCCAACCAGAGATCTACAAAATCGGCACACAGTTTGCCTGAAAACTATCCGCTCGCTACGTCACAGCCTGCCTGCATCCCGAATCATCGCTCGCCCATTCACTCAGGCAACACTGAGTTGGTGCTTCACTGCGTCTTTGCCACGTCGACGCCGCCATGCAAATGACCAACGCGAAAAAATATCCCACTGCCGGAGGAAGAGCCAGAGCGCCATCAATTGTCTGCATAACGCTCTACAATATTTCCTCTTACATTCGCAAATGACACTCGTTCTACTTGTTTTACCGTTTATATCCTACTTTTCCTTCTTTTGTAATGAATGTCTATATCTAGATGACTACTCTGCAATTCAGATTTACGTGAGTGGCCGATGGTTCGCCGGAGTGGCCGAGCGGTTCTAGGCGCTACAGTCTGGAATCGCGCGACCGCTACGGTCGCAGGTTCGAATCCTGCCTCGGGCATGGATGTGTGTGGTGTCCTTAGGTTAGTTAGGTTTAAGTAGTTCTAAGTTCTAGGGGACTGATGACCTCAGAAGTTAAGTCCCATAGTGCTCAGAGCCATTTGAACCGATGATTCATCTACCCACTTCCACATTATTTTTCTACCGTTTCACCCTCTAACAGCGCGCACGGAAAACGAACACCTAAGTCTTTCCGTACGTGCTTTGATTTCTCTTACTTTATTACGATGATCATTCCTCCCTAAGCAGGCAGATGTCAACCAAATAATTTCACATTCAGGGGACAAAGCTGTATATCGACATTTCGCAATAAGATCTCCCCGCAACGAAGAAGGTCTTTGTTTTAATGATTGCCACCCCAGCTAGCGTATCATATCCGTCACACCTTCTTCCGTATTTCGCGATAATGCAAACCGAGATGCCCTTCTATAGACTTCTTCCGCGTCCTCCGTCAGTCCTACCTGGTAAGAATCCCATACTGCACCGCATCTTCTGTGTCCTCCGTCTATCACATCTGTTAAGGATCCTATACTGCACAGCAATACTCTAGCAGAGGACGGACAAGCGAAATGCTACGAGTCTATTTATTAGGCTCTGTTGCATCTTCTGTCAATAAAATACAGTCGTTGGTTTGCCTTTCCCACAACATTACCTACATGATCTTTCCATTTAAATCTGTTCGTAGCTCTTATCCATAGATACCTAGTTGAATTGTGTCATTTGTCGTGAAACCGAAATTGAACGGATTGCTTTTAGTACTCATGTGGATGACTTCTCACTTTTAATCATTTAGGGTCACAATTGACACTTTTAGCAGCATACGAATACTTCGTCTAAATAATTTTGCAATTGGTTTTGATATTCTGATGATTTTACTAGACGATGAATGACAGCATCATCTGCAAACAATTTAAGATGGCAGCTAAGTCTGTCTCCTAAATCATTTATGTACACTGCTGGCCACCGTAAATGCAACACCAAGAAAGACAAGAGGTAGCACAACAAGATTTATTTTGTAGATAACATGTTGACCAAGTATCAAATGATTACGTTTACAGACGTCTGTGACATGTGGTTCCTGCCAGAATCAGTAGCCAGAGTAGCCGCCATTGTTGGAGATCACCGCTGCCACACGTCTCGGCATTGAGTCAAAGAGACGTTGGATGTGTTCCTGGGGTACAGCAGCCCAAGCAGCTTCCACACGTTGTCAAAGATCATCTGGTGTGGCAGGTGGGGATGTAATCTGGGTCACTCGTTGAGCAACCATGGACCACATGTTTTCTATCGGCGAAAGATCCGGAGAGCGAGCCGGCCAGGGAAGCAATTCAATCTGGTTATTGACGAAGAACCTTTGGACAATGCGTGCCACGTGTGGTCGCGCATTATCCTGTTGAAATATGGCTGTGGCCGAGCCCTGAAGGTAAGGAAGGACAACTGGCTCCAGCACCTCGGATATGTAGCGCCGGCTATTTAAAGTACCCGCAATGCGTACTAGAGGCGTGCGAGAGTAATATCCAATACCGCCCCATACCATAATACCCGGTGCAAGACCAGTGTGGTGGTGCATAATGCAGCTGTCCAGCATCCTCTCTCCACGGTGTCTCCACACTCGAATCCGACCATCGTGGTGCTGCAGACAGAAGCGTGCCTCGTCAGTAAAGACAACGTCATTCCATTCTGCCGTCCACATTCGTCTGTCATCACACCATTGGCGACGGAGACGTCTGTGGTTCTGCGTCAATGGTAGACGAAGCAATGGACGTCTTGCGGACAGACGACTCTGCTGTAAACGGCGTCGAATGGTACGCGCAGACACTGGATGATGCGTTACAGACGCAATGTGCTGTGCTATGGTTTGGGATGTCACTGAGCGATCCGTCACTGCCATGCGCACAATTTGCCTATCAGCACGTGCAGTGGTGCACCGAGGTGAATGCGATCGACCACGTCGGTCCGTCGTACCCTCCTGCATCCAACGGCCACATATCCGCATTACAGTTGTTTGGTTTCGTCCAACACGACTAGCGATTTCTCTGTATGATAATCCACAATCTCGGTAAGCCACTATCCTTCCTCTGTCGAACTCGGATACTTGATCAAAAGATGTTCGCTGTTGTCTACGAGGCATAACTGATCGTCTTGTGAAACAATCACAAGGTAAACACACGTGCCGAACGTACACTCGTCGAAATCGCCAAGCCTTAAATGGCGCTATGAGGTGGCGCCACAGGCGCGCGTGATGTACGTCTGCGCTGAAATTCTAATCAGTTGCATATCTCATCGCTGCAAACCCATGGTGTAAATTTCACTTGATTCGGATGCTTCCTTCAGGGTGTTGCATTTACGGTGGCCAGCAGTGTAGATTAGAAACAGGGCCTTTAACAGTTTCTTGGGGAACTACTTTGCATGATGACTCACCGTCAATTACTACGAACTGTGACCTTTCTGAGAGAAAGGCACAAATCCAGTCGCAGAACTAAGATGATACTCTATCGGCATGCAATTTGATTAGAAGTCGTTTGCGAGAAACGGTGTAAAAAGCCTTCTGGAAATTGAACCAGTTTATGACCCCCTGCCTATAGCACTCATTACTTGATGAGCATTCAAGAGATAGTTGTGTTTCACACAGACGATTATATTGAGTCCTTGCTGATGGTGTGTCGATGAGCCTTGGCAGAGAGCGTATTGGAAAGTTGTTCCGACGCTACGACAAATGTCACATTCGGAGCGACAACTATCTAGAGAAGTAGCTGGCAGGTGTGGCTAAATGTTGTAAATAAAACATTTTTGATTTTAATTTTGGTTTCCATTTCGCGGCCGATGGGACTTTTTTTTTAATGAAGACTGGAGACTCTGTATCATGAATAGTCGCTTCTGCAACAAACAGTTTAAATGTTTGCGGTTGTAAATGGCATAGCTACGACCATCATACCCGACGATTAATTCAAAGCTCGTTATTTAAGAAAGTAAACCAAGCACGATGTACAAAACGAGCATTATGTAAGAACTGCTTGATTAAGTTGTTTTCTCTTCGACATTTTGTATCTTCCTTTCCCCTTTAATGAAGTTTACTGGTTAATGGGTCAACCTCTGAATGACGAAATGCTTCCGCTGGAAAAAAGGGTTGTTAATTTGCCACTATTGTTCAAGACCCGTCATTCTCACCAAAAGTACACCAATAAACATAAGTGATGCTAATTTCTGCTGTGCGTGTACAGAGAGTAGCCAATAGCCGTGGGAATGACAATGGATGTGATGTTAACAGAGAGGCACACATCCGTCTCCCAACATACTTTCATCCAAAGAGCGTGAACGTGTCGCGTTGACCTGTTTAAACAAGTCCTCTCTACCAGGGTACTCTGATACCTTGCAGATGGTCTGCAAGAATGTCCACATAAAATGCACGTGTTATTCGTCTCCCCATTTGGACAGTGGGACATGGAACAAACACACCTCAGACTATAACCGAGCCACCTGCTGCCTGGACACTACTTCCTTGACATGTACTAACCATAGAGTTTAAGCCGACCTTACAAGGAACGAGAAAGCATTCGTGGATGAAAGGGTCGAGTGGAGTTTCACGTTTCACAACATTCTGTAGTGTGGAAAACTGAGCAAGACAAATCAGATTTTTCCTTCGTAGAATGGAACGTGAGCAATGAGATGCAAAATCACAGTTTATGTCACAAGTGGAACTTGCGAGCCGCCATTTTGAATTTCGTCGTTTTCTGTTGGAATCCCGTATTTGGTGGGTTTTATATTACAGCTTACACGCTGTTTCAGAGCACCAGCGCACTGAGGGTCTTTCGAAAACGCTTCGTTATTGGTACGATTTATTGTAGTAAAATGAAGGGAAATGAGATACTGATGTTTAAAGAATTTTCGTAGTTGGCTGTTTTGTTGTTATAGCTTGTGTGTCATCAAAGTGTTCCGTTTGAACGCAACAGTACAATGAAGTTTATAAAAACTTGTTGTTCTAGGTGCCATTTATTGAAATTTAATCGCAGGTGATAACATATCGGCAATTAAAACCTTGAGGACTTTCTAGTCTGTTCCAAAAGTGGTGTAGTGGTGTAGTGGATAGAAGTGCAGAGCTACGAAGTCAAGTGAAGTTACTTCGCACCCTGCTACATCAAAATATTTTCTTCTTCCCCTATTGGGCTTTCTATGTGTCTGGGCTTTCTTGCAAATTTAATAGAAGTTTGTTCTGTAGTGTTCGATGTCACGTACATAAAGGAGCGCTCTCTCTCAGGAGTGAGTTTGTTTTACTTTGTGAATCTGCCAGGGAAAATGGAACAATGAACTGTAAGATTGCTTTCTATGTCTCTGTCTGATGCACGCACGCGCGCACACACACACACACACACATCTATGTGAAGTACAGAAAAGTAACAGTAATATGGCAGTAAGTAACCGATTTTTTTGCATTGACAACAAGAGAGGTTGCGCTCCTTGCAGTAGGATATTTGGCAGTTTCTTGTTTCCACTATTGTACTTCACGTGTTCTAAAATCTAATCTCCTTAACAGAAGCAGTTATTTAGTAAGAATGACCTTACGCATTTCCTAAAAAGTGAGAAGGATGAAACGATTGCATCTTACATGCAAGACTATTTTTAATTTGTATGTCACTGTTTGTAATGCCTCTTCATAAGATGATTTCGTTAATGACTGGACATGGAACATTTCTCTTTGACTTATTCATGAATACTGAAGTCCTCATTTACCTATAGAACATACAGAACCACATGACTAGCAGTGGAGGAGGGAGGAAATGTGCGTTTTAATAAAGCTAATGTAGAAATTTTGTGCCTGTTGATTTTCGTAAATAAACTGTCTAATTTGCGACTCAGATATAGCCGATAACTGCCGATGGAGATCGCTGCTGTCGCATATCGTAATGAGAATACATTCCGTGTTATGCACCCATTCGCTTCTAAATGTGTACCAACCACAATGTAAACCAAATATGACGTGTTTTAACGACGAGAAACACGTTCTGTGTAGGCCAGCTTTATGCCAGTATTTCATGCGCCCACCAGCTCGATACATCAGAAACTGGAAATGATCAGACCACGATATTCGCCGGCTGTTTAGTATCCACAGAGAAAAAGACCAAGTCTTGTAAACAAAAAGTAAGTCAGATTTAATGCAGTAGTGGGAATTGGAAGGATGCCAGGCATCACACGGTGGCGAGTACACAACCGGAGCCAGGATGGTGGCGGCCGCCAGGTGGTATGTGAACACAACAGCATTGCATTGTATTCTTGCAAAGTGTACACAGTACGCAGCTAGCTCAAAATAAGGGAATGGAATGGCTTCAGAAGTAACAGACAGCATAGGGCATAGTGGACAGAGAGAGGGGTTTTGGAAAAGGAGCCCATACATCATGCAAAGCCACTAACAGGCTTGGAAACACGGTATGTGGAGACTGTGCTCGTCCGGCTAGCCGCGCGTTCTAACGTGCTGCTTCCCAAGCGGGAATGTGTGCCGGTCCATGGCACGGATCCACCCGGCGGATTAATGTCGAGGTCCGGTGTGCGGGCCAGGCTACTTCAGCGAATGTTCCCCTTGTTCCGCCTCAGTTACACACATTTCAACTGTTTGTTGCAGAAGCGACTATTCATGATACAGAGCCTCCAGTCCTCAATAAGAATATGTCCCATCGGAAACCAAACTGAAAATAAAAAATGTTTTATTTACAACATTTAGCCACACCTGCCAGCTACTTCTCTAGATAGTTGTCGCTCCGAATGTGACATTTGTCGTAGCGTCGGGACAACTTTCCAATACGCTCCATGCCAATTATCTACGATGATCTAGAGCTCTTCGTTTATGCGAAAATGTTGTCCTCGTAGTCATCAGTTCATGCGATTAAAGAGATGAAAATCAGAGGCACCCAATTCCGGGCTGTGTGATATGTGATCAAACACTTCCCATCGAAAACGCTGCAGGAGCGTCATTGTTGCAACTGCAGTGTGGGCCAAGCAAAGTCATGAAGAAATTCAGTGCCTGGTAAGAACATTCATCTACCCTTTTTCTGAATTTCCGTTCATAGACGATTTTATCGAACCACCTAATGCACTCGCTGAACAGGACCGTTGGTTGACAGTCGCTTCCTCCCCTCGCTTCCTGCATCATTAACGTACGCGTACACCGTAATTACTCTACCACGCAAACATTTGGGGCTACACTCGTCTGGTATGAGACGATCCCAGGGGGAGGGGGGGGGGAGGTGCCAAACCGCACAATAACCCTGGGTTCGGCGTGGGGCGGCGGTGGGGTGGGTGGACTGCTGTGGCCTGTTGTGGGGTTGTGAACCACTGGGGGTTACAGGGGGAAGAAGCTTCTCCATCGTTTCTAGGTCCCACTCCTCTAAAGAGTCTAAGAGAAATAGAGAGTTAAAGGCGAACGGACAGAGTTGCCGGAAGCCCAAAAATGGAGTACTATTGAGGAACTCTGTCGCCAAGTTGATACGGTACCAGTTAATAGTGATATTCAGTATAGAGGGAACAATACCATCAAATCACCTTTCAAATAACTTCCGGGAATTCAGCCAGGTAACACTTTCCGCGACCGCCGATATTTCGGCGGGAAAACACCCCCCCATTTTCAAGGCAAACTGCAACGGACAGGCGGCGTACATGCAAATTTAATACCTCGGTTCTCGGAGAGAAGCAGGAAAGATAACACACACACACACTGAACACTAGTGCCATCAAAGATGACCAAAGTCAGAGCTATCGATAGTGAGACTATGAATTCGCAGGTGAGGCAGCATTGACTCTGTTCCTCTGTTTTTTGACAAGGGAGAGAGCCGGATTCCAAACAGGGTTTAAACAGAAACCTCCATCCCTGTTAACGAGGTTGCTCGCTAATTTAATCTCAACTGCCTCCCTAATAACACTGTCCCAATAGCTGGACGTGCATGCCAATATCTCGGTGTTATTATATAACATGGGGTGACCAGTATCCAAGCAATGTTCGGCAATAGCAGATCTATTTGGCTGCTGTAATCGTGTGTGCCGTTTATGCTCAGTACATCTGTCCTCCACGGTCCTGATAGTTTGACCAATATATGCCATGCCGCAGCTACAAGGAATACGATATACACCCGCCTTACGCAGTCCAAGATCATCCTTAACGGAACTCAAAAGTGCTCTAATTTTAGATGGAGGTCGGAAAACACATTTCACATCGTATTTCCGTAAAATACGACCGATCTTATTGGACGTGTTTCCTACGTAAGGCAAAAAGGCAGTAGACTTAGGTGTTCACTCAGAATTATCATCAATCACCCGATGTACAGTTGGTCGATAGTGCAACGCACGTTCAATCTGTCTATCACTATAACCATTTTGACGAAATGTAACTTCAAGATGGGACAGCTCAGCTGGCAAAGTCTCAGCGTCAGAAACGACATGTGCCCTGTGTACCAAGGTACGAAGTACCCCTTCACGCTGAGCCGAATGGTGACAACTATTAGCTTGTAAGTACAAGTCGGTGTGAGTACGTTTCCTGTAGACTGCATGTCCCAATGATCCATCATCCTTCCTCCTAACCAACACGTCGAGAAAGGGAAGGCAACCATCCTCTTCCACCTCCATCGTGAAACGAATGTTCGGGTGGATCGAGTTCAGATGTTCTAGAAAGACATTCAGATTCTCCCTACCGTGAGGCCAAACAACGAAGGTATCGTCAACGTATCTAAAGAAAGAATTGTATCGTTTTCATTTAACGGTTGCATCTGAAGTGTCTTATTTCACTTGGGATTGGTTGGACGGTGCCTCATGGACCCAAGCTGACTGGGAGTACAACTCCGTTACTGCCCGGCATTTGGCAAAGTTTGAACGTTTTCATCGCGCGGAGTCGGATGTTATATCTCGACGTTCTGTGATAAATCTCACAGAGAAATCTTTTGACGACGCAACCTTATCCGTGCTAGGGAAGGGTTTAAATTTTGCACCCACTCCGAAGAATATGCCGGTAGTTGATTTTATTAGTTCAATTGAACAGGCAGTTTGCAAACTACCTCCTGACGCTGCAGAGGAAGTTAGGAGGGAGGCATGCCGTGTTTTGACTAGGGCTCGTCCACCCAAGAGTAATGTAACAGCAGCCGAGAGGGCTGCTTTACGCTCTGTCAAAGTTGATCCCAGTATCGTTATTTTACCTGCTGACAAGGGCAATGCCACCGTTGTTTTAAATAAACATGATTATGTACAAAAGATGCAACGTTTGCTATCTGATTCAACGTATCGCAGAATCGATGCTGACCCCACGAAAAGTGTTGAGAGAAAGACCAACAGCCTCCTGAAGAAAAGTGGTTTGTCGCAGGACACAATCAAGAGGCTTAACACCTATAGTGCTGTTCCCCCTAGGTTATATGGCCTTCCTAAGGTTCATAAGGAAGGGATTCCTTTCCGTCTTATAGTGAGTAACATCGGCGCTCCGACATATCGTGTATCCAAGCATCTTGCTTCTCTGTTGAGTCCACAAGTAGGACGGTGTGAACATCATATCAGGAACTCAGCTGATTTTTTACGTCGTTTGGAGGGACTGAGGCTGAATGACTCTGATATTTTAGTGAGTTTCGATGTGGTCTCTCTCTTCACTCGTGTTCCTCTGTCTGATTCGTTGCGGTTAATTGAAGCCAGGTTTGTGCTGATTTAACTAATCTCTTTAGGCATGTGTTGACATCCACTTACTTTTTATTTAATGACCAGTATTACGAGCAGACGGATGGAGTTGCGATGGGTAGTCCGTTGTCTCCTGTGATCGCAAATTTGTTTATGGAAGACTTCGAGGAACGTGCATTGGAGTCGGCGCCTTTAAAACCCGCCTGTTTCTTTAGATACGTTGACGATACCTTCGTTGTTTGGCCTCACGGTAGGGAGAATTTGAATGTCTTTCTAGAACATCTGAACTCGATCCACCCGAACATTCGTTTCACGATGGAGGTGGAAGAGGATGGTTGCCTTCCCTTTCTCGACGTGTTGGTTAGGAGGAAGGATGATGGATCATTGGGACATGCAGTCTACAGGAAACGTACTCACACCGACTTGTACTTACAAGCTAATAGTTGTCACCATTCGGCTCAGCGTGAAGGGGTACTTCGTACCTTGGTACACAGGGCACATGTCGTTTCTGACGCTGAGACTTTGCCAGCTGAGCTGTCCCATCTTGAAGTTACATTTCGTCAAAATGGTTATAGTGATAGACAGATTGAACGTGCGTTGCACTATCGACCAACTGTACATCGGGTGATTGATGATAATTCTGAGTGAACACCTAAGTCTACTGCCTTTTTGCCTTACGTAGGAAACACGTCAAATAAGATCGGTCGTATTTTACGGAAATACGATGTGAAATGTGTTTTCCGACCTCCATCTAAAATTAGAGCACTTTTGAGTTCCGTTAAGGATGATCTTGGACTGCGTAAGGCGGGTGTATATCGTATTCCTTGTAGCTGCGGCATGGCATATATTGGTCAAACTATCAGGACCGTGGAGGACAGATGTACTGAGCATAAACGGCACACACGATTACAGCAGCCAAATAGATCTGCTATTGCCGAACATTGCTTGGATACTGGTCACCCCATGTTATATAATAACACCGAGATATTGGCATGCACGTCCAGCTATTGGGACAGTGTAATTAGGGAGGCAGTTGAGATTAAATTAGCGGGCAACCTCGTTAACAGGGATGGAGGTTTCTGTTTAAACTCTGTTTGGAATCCGGCTCTCTCCCTTGTCAAAAAACAGAGGAACAGAGTCAATGCTGCCTCACCTGCGAATTCATAGTCTCACTATCGATAGCTCTGACTTTGGTCATCTTTGATGGCACTAGTGTTCAGTGTGTGTGTGTGTTATCTTTCCTGCTTCTCTCCGAGGTATTAAATTTGCATGTACGCCGCCTGTCCGTTGCAGTTTGCCTTGAAAATGGCGGGGGTGTTCTCCCGCCGAAATATCGGCGGTCGCTGAAAGTGTTACCAGGCTGAATTCCCGGAAGTTATTTGAAAGTTGTATACGCCAGGAGAAACTCAGGTCTCACATCAAATCACCGTCTCCGTGTAAAGACTTGATCTATTTGTGGGTACGAAGCCCAACCAATAAGAATACAAGAAAAGAAGCCATTTTAGGAAATAAACTACGAATTGTAACGCAATTCTTGTTGAGATCGATTCAAGCTAGCTCCCTGTCCTTATCCCACTTTGCAACGAGGTGTAGCTAGGTCAACACTCGCTCTCAGAGAGATCATCTGGCTCATTCACTCCTAGGCGCCCCTTGTCGCTGAATTCCCGACAACACTCATATTTGGGACGCGACAGCTGTTCAGTGTTTCAGTGACGATGTTTGCGTGCCCGTGCCAATCGATGAGCTCTGTATCAAGGTGTCAGTAAAGGGTCAAGAGTCGCTGGCTGTTAAAGCCTACGCAACGCATTTGTCTTCGTACAGTCGTGGTAGGAAAGGGTTCCTGACGCCGCAGATCAAATAGGCGGCGATCTGAATCATAGATCGACTATCACACCCTGTGGATTTGTGGAGGAGACGAGATAACCATTCGTCGCATTCTTGTGGTCGGCCTGTGGAATGATTTAAGCATGTCATAGCATTAGCCACGTGACATTGTGAATCACGCTAGAGACTGTTAATCTCGAAAATCCGATCTCTTCTGCATACTCCATAGGGGACCTATTATCGCCCCTCGTACAAAGTCGGTAAAGGAGGGACATATAAGCTAGCGAAACTTTTACTGTTTGAGTGATAATTGAACCAAACTCTGCAGACGTTATTATTATGTTATTGGCTAAAACCTGGATTTTTTTCAATTTTTTGTGAGGTGATTTGACCAATCAACAAATTTGAAAACCATAAAGCAGATTGCATAACTGCAGAATTAGTTAAAAATGGGGGACAGAAATTGGTGGATGTAGTTCACAAAGTGATAACTAAAGTATGGAACTCAGAGATGTACCTGAAGAGTGGCAGGAGTCGATTCTGATCCCAATTTTTAAGAAGGGCGAAAATGGATTGTAGTAATTATAGAGGGATATCGCTATTACCAGTATGTTCCAAAATTTTCTCGAATGTTCTGCTAAGCAGGCTTACACCATATGCAGATGAAATCGTGGGGGATTACCAAGCTGGCTTTCGGAGGAAGAGATCAACTATAGACCAAATATTCACCCTGCGTCAAATTTTGGAAAAGAAATGGGAATACAATAAACCAGTTCATAATCTTTTCATAGGTTTTACAAAAGCATATGATTCAGTATTGCAGTCAAAATTGTACAGAATTCTTTTGGAACTTGGAATACCAAAGAAGTATGTTAGACTTATAGAAGCGAGTTTGAAAAACACAAAAGGTAGAGTACGCGTGGGGAAATTGGAGTCAGAAGAATTTGTAATAAAGAACGGACTTAAGCAGTGAGATGCCCTATCTCCGCTACTTCTTAATTTAGTCCTAGAATATATTTTCCGAATGGCAACAGATAATTCAGAGGGTGTGGAGTTAAATGGAAATATTAAGATATTAGGGTATGCAGATGATCTAAACATCATTAGCGATAGGAAAGAATCTGTAACAGCAAATGCGAATGCGTTAATCAAGGCTAGTGAAGATGTAGGTCTAAGGATAAGTGAAGACAAAACTAAATACCTGGTTACTAATAGAATGCCAACAGCAGTAGATCAGGAAATGTTAAGAGTTGGAGACATGCAGTTTGAAAAAGTGAACACATTTAAGTATCTAGGCGTGGACATCACTTCGTGAAATGAGATTGAATCCGAACTGAAGAAGAGATTACGGGCGGTAAATGCGTGCTACTTCTCACTGAATGGATTACTTTCATCACGGATATTGTCTAGGAATTGAAAGATTAGAATATACAAAACTATTGTTCTACCAGTTATGCTGTATGGGTGTGAGACTTGGTCTCTTACTGTGCAAAATGAAAAGCCGTTTCGAGTATTTGAAAACAAAATTTTGAGGAAAATTTTCGGAGCAAAAAGGGATAATATTAGCGGAGAGTGGCGAAAACTGCATAACGAACTCTATTTAAGCCCTGACATAATCAGTATTATCAAATCACGTAGGCTGCGATGGGCGGGTCACGTAGCTCGAATGGATGAGAGCAGGGCAGCGCGCAGAGTACTGGTAGGGCACTTAGAGGGAAAACGTCCTGTGGGGAGACCGAGGCGTAAATGGGAGGACAATGTGAAGGCTGATTTGAGGAGTCTAGGTATTGAAGGTGAATGGAAGGAAATAGCCCAAGACAGGGAGAGATGGCAAAAATACGTTGTTGCGGTAATGGACTCTCGATTCCGGTATGACCAGTGAATGAGTGTAATTTGACCAGGACGTTGCTGGGTACTTTTAGAATATATACTGCCACTTGAGGAAAATTTTTCAAACGTTACTTTACTTATCACTTTTAAAATGTGGTAAGTTATTCTCAGTAATTAGATAAACAAATCTGTGGACCAGTTTTTTTAATATTAGACTTAGAACTCTCGTAAGATTTTTTTTTAATTTTACGTTTATGGTAAATACAAATTTTTATTCCAGAAAAAATTTAAATAAACTCGACAGCAACGAAGTTTGGAATAATTTTGTACCACGCGAAGTTGTATTGTGGTATGTACAAAGTCAGTAGCAAATTTTATCTTATCCTCCTCAGATCCCGCGTGTCGTATACGACACACCAAATTGGTGAACTTTGTTTAGCCACAGCTCCGATGTAACGCCAGAGACACATGTCTAAGTTGTTTCCCAGACGTCTGCGAGATGTCAGCATGGATTCCTGTGAGTTTTAGCGGTCTGGCGCGTAAAGTGACGAGTGTGAGCTTTGTTTCCTGAGTGCATGCGTGAAAAGGCGGACAAAATGATGTCGAGATATTGTAAGTACCCATCTATGTAAAGTTATTTACATTTTGTGTTACCTTAACGCGCATAATGTTTGACGCAAATACTAATGCTCGGTATGTGAGCATTTTAAAACCACGAAATAATATTTTTCACTGTTCTACAAAAGGCTTTGTACACGTGTGTCGGATAGGACACATCAGATTCTCAAAAAAACCAATCAAAAAAATTTTTAAAGAACAACGTATCCTTGCTAATATCAACCATAACATCAAATAAAACGCAATTTTTTTTAGCAAAATTAAATTTAGAGGGTAGAGGATCTGAGGAGGTTAAGTGCAATGGTTCAGCAGAAAACGCTCCTTACACACTGAAAAATGGAAATTGCGGAAAATGCAGGAAAAATATTTTATTAGCATTCATGCCAGAAACAAGTATCTTAATGTTGACCATAACAACGCATTTTGTCTTTTTGGTCTACACGTAGCTCTTTTCATATCGTCTGATTCTTCCGGCGTGACGTTTTCGCAATATCCTTGTATGGAAGTTCAGAACTACAATAGTAGTCTCCTTCAATAAGCTTTCAGTGAAGGAAGCTGTATCTAATCCTAAACTCAAAATGTTCTGATCCTTGCAGTGTTGCAATCACTGAATGCCAAACAAGCATCGTATGAGGAAATTTTAACAGAAGTAGATGAGCAAAATGTTGTCTTTGGACGTCTCTTTTAAATGGGGCTATTAAAGCTTTCCTTCTGATTTTATGTTGCACCATGTGTGCATTTCTTTAACGAAACGTAATTAATCGCATCGTAAATGGGCTGACAGTCTTCTATATTCTACAGATGCCTTCTCTGGTGGCAGGAAATAATAAAATATCGAAAACAAGGTCATGTAGAAAAGGAGGCCTGGAATTGCACGTTGCTTGAAACAAGTTAGCTTTTACATCATTTGTAGCACCAATTAAACTCTAAAAATTAGAGACGATATTTATGAAATGCTACGGAACTATTTTGTGGCAAAAAAGATATCGACATTTTTGACGAATTTCACATACGTTCCCCACTTGAATTCGGGACGCGGTAATATGGCGACTACACACGTGTCAATACCGGACTGCTGAGATGCGATGTCCGCATTAACGCCATAGGCCGCAAGTATCCGCAACAATCGGGCACCACACAGGGCCCATCTTCAGTCGGGAAATGCCTTCCCGCAACATTCGGCCACCGAGTTTATTTCACTGCCCTACATATGCTACAGAGATTTATTTGGTAAACTCCTGTTGGGTGTTAAGTTAATTAGACAATTTGCAGCCCATGTGCGAGCTAAACAAATATGTTATGTAGAGACCCGCACCGATAAATCTCGGGTGGCGCGACAGAATGCGTGTCGCGTCGGTAGCGGAGGTGGCGCAGGCGCCACGTATTAATAACCGGGTTGACGCGCCCGGAGCTGGCTCGCGACGATGCCAGGTGTATATGCGTCCCGCTCTGGCGTCCCGACTGTTTCAGAATGGAGGAAGACGCACTGTGCGTTGGTCTGACCATGATTAATTCCAACAGCCCATGTTTTCTAAGCCTTGCGAGGCCGCGCGTCTGAATTAAGCCTTCTCGGTTTTCGAGAAGCGTCTTTGCCGATAAAATTCTCGAAGCGTTTGATCATGCAGTGAAATTCTCTCACCGCCGGTATTAACGTTATTGGTGATCGCAATTACAAGGACGTTAGGCCGCTGTCGGGGGCATGTATCGGAGCCTGACGTTTCGGCTTCTAATCCAGGAGACATCATCAGAGGCTAAGACTTCATTAGTCGAATTTCAACTGAAACAAGCACAGCAAGCCGAATTATTTATCAGGAACCTGTGCCATTGGCAGAGCTGCAGAAGCCGCGCTCCCGTAATTCCCCCATCCCTTTCCTGACCACATGCAACTATCTTCATGCCATTTTTTTCGTCACAAATTCAGCAAATTTTATGATTGTAGAAACTGCGTTCATAAGATACTGCAATCAATGGCATTCTCATTCATATACGCTAAGACCTCTGGCCTTTATCAAGCAGCTATTTGGCTTGGCACTGATTGATAGAGTTGTTGGATCTCCTCCTGAGGGATATCGTACCAAATTCTGTCCATTGGTGGGTTAAACTGTCAAAAAGTCCTGCACATAATGCTCCAAACGTTCTCCAGTTGGGAGAGATCCGCTGAACTTGCTGGCAAAGTTAGGTCTGGTAAGCACGAAGACAAGCGGTAGAAGTTCACACTATGAGCCATGAATGGCAACAAAACGGGGCTTAGAATATCGTCGACGTACCGCTGTGCTCTAACAATGCCGCGAATGACAACCAGAGGGGTCCTTGTAAGAAATGAAATGGCATTCCGGATCATGAAACCTTGTTGTTGGGCCTATGTAGGGGGACAGTTAGGCTGGTATCCCACCACTGTCTTGGGCGTCTCCAGATGCGTCTTCGGTCTGGAATATCGTTCACTGGAGTAGAATTGTGTACAGTGACCATCGTGACCATCGAAGAGGTGTCTGAAGACGATCGGACATCGGTGGCGTACCAGCCTGACTCTTCGCCCGTCATGCGGCCCAAGAACCAGGAGTGATCGTACGGGGTGCCATTTCCTTTCATTGCTGGACCGCTTTGGTTGTCATCCGTGGAATCGTTACTGCACAGTGGTACGTTCCGATAATCTGCGACTCGTTTTGTTGCCCTTAATTTCCGGATGCACACAGTGTGAATTTCTAATGTTTGTCTTCGTGCTTGCCAATCCTTACCTTGGCCAGCAAGATCGTCGTATCTCTCCCTAACTAAGAACTTTTCCAGCACCCAACAACCATATCAGTCAGTGCCTAGCAGAGAAAGTGTCAAAGTTGGGTGAACACGTTATTTACTTGCTTAATTTGTGAAGCTCTTTCTCTTGAAGAAATCATCCAATTTGTCCGAAACTGCAATCATTTGTCTGTCTGTACATGTAAATCACATCCACGCATTCGCGTAATTCCTTCGTCGTGCGTCTTTCTTTCAAAAGGACAAAGAACGTATCATTTAACCTATTTCGATGTCTGAATAGCGTAATTCCGGGAGAGTTGGACCAGCGTAAAATTTTTATATTTTTTAATTTTGTTGTTGTCTGGCATCATATTCGTATAGTGTGTCATATAAACGTATTGGTGGCGCACTACCACTTTAAATACAAGATATATGATAAAATTAAAATACACATTTATAGTCCATCTCGCCCAGATGTGTGTGGGTGAGGTGGACCAGTGTACCAGGTGAGACGGACCATCTAAAAAACAGCTATACATGAAGAAAAGAGACAATTGAAATTACATATTTCTATGTGGAATGTGTTCTCATGAGTCTAGAATTACATTATTAAATATTTTATCCCAATATAATTTTATCAGTTTATGATAAAGGTTGGCTGAACATTTGCTTTTCTAATGAATTATTATTTTTTTTCAAATATTAGCGTACCTTCCTCTTAGCACAGCAGTTACACTTAATGGCAAATGTTGAACAACGTTAGTGGCACCATCGTGACCACAATGGGTTTCACTATGCCCAACACATACATCTTCACAGCATTCATCAGAGCTAATGTCGTTATCTGCTGCAAAGTCTTCAATGTTCTGCATCTATTGAGCATGGTGAGCTATTTTTATTTTCTTCGATCTCTTTTTCTCTTCACTAGGAATTTGTGTCGGTGATCCTTTTCGTTTCTATTTTCTTTTTCCTTCGTTTTTTCGTCCGCGTTTTTCCCTACTGTTTCAATATTTTTAACAGAGTTTAGTGGTAAGGATACAATACTAGCCTTCTTCTTAAAATTCGTGACTGTATCAATAGAAGGAAGATGTAATATTTCTTTCAAAGGTTTTGCAGTGGTTGGCGTAGGAATAGCCAGCCAGTTTTGAAGAGTTAATCTTGAATGTATTAAGTGTAGTAGGAGTGGAGTTCGATGTTGTGCAATGAAGGAATTTGACTTTTACAGATAACTCTGTTTTCTTGATTGAATCACTAGGTCTTTTGATGAGATTTGAAGTGGATCGTTGGCCTGTGTGAGATTCGGCTCTTTCGTTCGTTGGCTTATATGCATTTTCCGACTAATAAGCATGTTCTGAGACTGCGGCCATATTAAGTGGTATTTTTCCATTTTCCTTGAAGCCACGTATTCCATTTTCAACGATGGCTGATGTAGACCGTGCTGAGCTGAGCAGTTTTCCAAATTGAAGACGGTTAATTTTGCTGGCTGGATTATACATAGTGAAAGTGCTGCAGGCGTTGTATAAACGACTTTTTAATTATTTGAAAAATGAGCGGTCCAGAGAAAGACTGATTAAATTTATCCCGTGTTCGTCTGCCAAAGCTGATGTTTCCAAAAAGTTGATTGAGACGCGTGTCCGTCAAGTACAAGCAATACTTTTCCAACTGGTTTCCTTGGCGTGATAAAGGTTTTTAACCAATATCAAGTATGAAAAAGCACATGCTATTCAGTCCTTTCCAAAATATAAATAAGCCTTCCATCATCACCTTAGCTAAATTTAATTGTGATCTAGCTCCAAAATAGCAATGGTCTAGCCGGCAGTTGTGGCCGAGCGGTTCTAGGCGCTTCAGTCTGGAACCGCGCGACCGCTACGGTCACAGGTTCGAATCCTACCTGGGGCATGGATGTGTGTGATGTCCTTTGGTTGGTTAGGTTTAAGTAGTTCTAAGTTGTAGGGGACTGATGACCTCAGATGTTAAGTCCCATAGTGCTCAGAGCCATCTGAACCATTTGAACAATGGTCTGTCTTTCCCGATTGTCCGGAAGAGGTCGACAGCTCTGACTTCTATCTGCAGTTAGTGGACTAGGTGGTCATTTCAGGTTAGTTTCATGCTTACTCATTTATCAAGCTCTCGGTAAAATGAACTGCATCGATATTGTGCAAATCAACCTTTAAAATTAAAATCATATAACTACACGATGAAACTTTTCGGGTTACGAGAACATGGAGCCTGATTTTTCTCGAGAACTAATGCGAAAATGACCGCAACGCTTTTGCACCACATTCGTTCCTCAAAAATTGCGGGACTTACTCACTAGCGGCGCATTCGCGAAATACGCAATTGGTCCGTCTCATTCAGATGTCAGAGTCCCCAGGACTTTTCGTAAGCATCTCTCAAGGCGCCCTCACATGCTCATCAATGCTTAGTGCGCAATACTTAGTAATTAAATCATTCTTCTGAATCGACATCAACAGATGATTTCTTTTATCTGTCTTTCCTGAGGTACTCATATTCATGTGACGTCGCTGCCTGGTTTAAATGTCTGCAAATCACAAACTCTCGGCAGGAACAGCCGTGTATTACGCAATATCACCTTTACACAGTACAGTGTGAAACGCAATACATCGATGCCGGCTCAGTATATAGCGTAACATGTGACACCGTGTAAAGGTCATATTATTCAATAGACGGATGTTCCTGAGAGACTTTGTGATTTGTGGACGCTTAAACAACGGATACAGTGACTCCAAATGAATATGGACACATGAGGAAAGAAGGATGAATGGTATCATTTGATGAATTGGATCGAGAAAAGTAATTTGATTTCATACTTCATAAGTAATTACCTCCAGAAATATTCGAAAAAAGTGTTTAATTTCAGGCTCTGAGCACTATGCGACTTAACTTCTGAGGTCATCAGTCCCCCAGAACTTAGAACTACTTAAACCTAACTAAGCTAAGGACATCACACACATACATGCCCGAGACAGGATTCGAACCTGCGACCGTAGCGGTCTTGCGGTCCCAGACTGTAGCGACTAGAACCGCTCGGCCACTCCGGCCGGCTTTTAATTTGAGGAAAATAACACTGCAACTGCTTGTTTCTTCTTTTCATCCGGCGATCTGGGTGGTCATATCATTTGCTCGACTGTCCAGGAAGTTCTTCAAATCAATCGCGAACAGTTGTGGATCGGTGATGTGATGCAATATAATCTATGAAAATTCCGTCGTTGTTTGGGAATATGAAGTCCACGAACGGCTGCAAAGAGTCTCGGTGGGCGAACAGAATCATTTCCAGTAAAAGGCCGTGCAGTTTGACCAGAGGACCGAGCCCATTCCATGTAAACAGAGCGCACACCATTACGGAGCAACTGCCAGCTCGCAGACTGCCTTGTTCACAACTTGGGTCAGTCGTTTCATGGGGTCTGAGGCACTTTTGAACTCTGCCATCAGCTCTTATCATTTGGAATTGGGACTCTACTGACTAGGGCACGGTTTCCAGTCGCCTAGTGTCCAACCGATGTGGTCACGAGTGCAGGAGAGGTGCTGCAGGCGAAGTCGTGCTGTTAGCAAAGGCACTCGCGTCAGTCGTATCCTGTCATAGCCCACTGACGTCGTTTTTCACCACAGTTTCCTAACCGATTGACTGGTCATACGACCCACATTAATGTCTGCGGTAATTTCACGCAGTGATTCTTGTCTGTTAGCACTCACAACTCTACGCGAACGCCGCTGCTCTCGGTCGTTAAGTGATGGCCTTCGACAACCGCGTTGTACGAAGTGGGAGCTAATGCCTGAAATGTGCTATTCTCGGTGCGCTCTTGACACTGTGGATCTCGCAGTACTGAATTCCCTAACGATTTCCGACGTGCTATGTCCTAAGCTTCTAGTTCCAGGTACCATTCTGCGTTCAACGCCTGTTAATTCCCGTCGAGCGACCATAATCACGTCGGAAACCTTATCACATAAATCACCAAAGTGCAAATGACAGCTCCAACAGTGCAATGCCCTTTTATACCTTGCGTAGGCGATGCTACCGCCATCTGTATATGTTCAATTGCCATCCTCAATTGTCACCTCAGTGTAGCTCGCTTCCAGCTTTGTAAAATGTGAAATCCGACAAGTCTATGAACAATATCCTGTGCACATAAGGCCTTCCAAGGCACTTTTTCGCGCACCACCGCTTCCTTCCAGCTTTTATTTTTGCAGCATGTAGCGACTGCAGCCGCAATACTCCGCATCCAAACCGCGACATGTTTGCTACGAAGGCAGAGTTCTAACTGAGGAGTCGTGGGCATGAATATTGCGCAATAATATCGTGTCACGCTTGGCATCCCACTTTCGCGCATTATATTGACACAATATTATTGCTGAATAAATACTGACGTGTGAAGGTTCCTTTAGGCCGTCCTCTAAGAAACTGTAATGGAAACCCATGTCAATGTTCTTTTATCACTTCTAGAACACAGAGTCTGAAAGTAGCTACTTCGTCAATTAACTCCCCTGTATCACTTTACTTAAGACAAAGAAAAAACGACGCACCACAAGGGGTTATCGGAATGGGGTCGGAAAACGGTAGGTGTGATGTACATGTACAACCAAACAAATGATTAGAATTTCAGAAAAACTGAATTTCTTATTCAAAAGAAAGAGCTTCATAAACTGAGCAAGTCAGTAAAGCATTCGTCCACGTCTAGCCCGTATGCAAGCAGATGATTAACAAAGTTGTATGTACTCGTGAGGCGCCGGCCGAAATGGTCGAGCGGTTCTAGGCGTTACAGTCTGGAACCGCGCGACCGCTACGGTCACAGGTTTGAATCCTGCCTCGGGCATGGATGTGTGTGATGTCCTTATGTTAGTTAGGTTTAAGTAGTTCTAAGTTCAAAAATGGCTCTGAGCACTATGCGACTTAACTTCTGAGGTCATCAGTCGCCTAGAACTTAGAACTAATTAAACCTAACTAACCTAAGGACATCACACACATCCATGCCCGAGGCAGGATTCGAACCTGCGACCGTAGCGGTCGCTCGGCTCCAGACTGTAGCGCCTAGAACCGCATGGCCACTCCGGCTGGCAGTTCTAAGTTATAGGGGACTGATGACCTCAACAGTTAAGTCCCATAGTGCTCAGAGCCATACTCGTGAGGGATATCGTGCTAAATTCTGTCCAATTGCCGCATTAGATCGTCAAAATGCCAAGCCGGTTGGAGGCCCTACCCATAATGCTACAGACGTTCTTAACTGGGAAGAGACCCGGCAACCTTACTGGCCAAGGTAGCATTTGGTAAACACGAAGGCAAGCAGTGCAAGCCCTCGCCCTGTGCGGGCGGGCTTTATCTTACTGAAATGTAAGCCCAGGATGGCCTGCCATTGAGGGCAACAAAACGAGGCGTAATATGTCGTCGACGTACCACAGCGTTGTAAGAATGCCGCGGATATCAACCAAAGAGGTCTTGATATGGATTGAAATGGCAGCCCACACCATCACTTGTGGTTGTCGGCCGTATGGCGGGCGACAGGCAGGTTGGCATCCCACCGCCGCCCAGGGCGTCTCGAGACACATTTGCGCTGGTGATCTGGACTCAGTTCGAAGCGGCACACATCACTGGAGACAATTGTTATCCAGGCATTGAGATTCTAGGCCGAATGTGCCTGACAGCTCTGCAAACGGGCATGTTGGTGTGCAGAGCTCAGTGGTAGTTGGCGGACGCGGTGCCGTGAGCTCAGCTCCCTTCTTTGAGCCATCTACTAATGATCTTTGTGGTTACGTAAGCACCAGTTGCACATGGGATCGATGATAATTATGAGTCCGAGGCTCCGAGTGCCTCTCGGATGTTTACTCCGTCCTCACCTTCTGTCGTCTCTCTAAATGGACTGCTTCTTTCCCGACGCTGTGTACGGCCATGGTAAATTCATTTTTACCAACATCGAATAGTGGCACTGCACCTATTGAAATGCAGAGCGATTCGCCGGTAACTCCAACGGGCTTCCTTAAGCCAAACTACCTCTCTCATATTATGCAGCTTGCGTATATTTTTCACGGGCCTGTCTGCGAGGCATAATTACTGTCCAACTGAGTACAGGGAATGAAATTCACAAACACTTTATACCCTTTTTACTATCCTTACCGGCTACGCGGCAAATTGTGCTACAGCGTCACAGGGCCATTCACCGGCTGTGAAACCTTGCAATAACTGTATGAATAGCAATTTGTGGCTAATTTACGTAACTCCTTCGTGGTGCGCCGATTTTTTTTTTTTCTGCTACAACTTGGACCAAAATCAGCTACACATTTTCGAAGTACAATACAGAGCACGCTTTTACGACGTTTCCTTACAGAAAGTTCCTCGGATGAAATGGTGTCATTGTTTTAGTTCTGTTTGGCATTTCACTTATAATTCTGTCAAATACGTTCAAACGCTCCAACTCAGTTCCTCCTCCTCGAGCGTAGTCCCATACTGTTCCGCAATTAATGTTACAGCCTTGCTAAGGTGCATCGCAGGCGCGGCTCGGCGATGATGAAACGTACCCATTAATTACCGCCGCATTTAACCTCCAACAGTGCTACCCACATCGCTGCGGTTCGCTCAAATGCGCGCATACGAAAGATACGTTGATATGAGGAACGACTGGGAGGGAAAGTGAAATTATTACTCATTGAGATTTGATACAAGAACTAAACGGGCGGCTTAAACATTTAGCTCAGTGAATAGCTAAGAACCCTTAGCCCTTCAGTGCCTCAGTGTCTATCACACTTCCATTCGCACTAGAAAACAACAGGAGATTATGTAGTGCTGTAAAAAAATTTAAGTTCACCACCTAATATTAATTACCTCAAACTGTCGTTACACTTGCTTATAATTTACTTTGTTGTAAAATTTGTTTTATTCTGCCTTGTTTGCGAAACAATTTGCAAAAGAAACAATTCTCTCACTCAAAGGGTTAGAAGTTATTAATTTTTTGCGGTCTCAAAAGTAACAATTACCTCTTAATTTGTAAGGGGAAAATAGTATATCTCCAAAGCGACTCATCATAGAACTCATAGGGAGTATACAAAGTTTCTTGCACATGCGGTCATGTGCACGTAGGAACTACGAAGAGAAAGATAAACACCTGATCTAGGCGTATCAAATTTGCAGGCTCAGCTAGTTCACTATGCCAACTAGTTTTGCCAAATTGAATAACAGGCATTCTTGCAGGGTTGAGAGATTAAGACCACTATATAACTCTAACTGATCACATGAGGCGATGATCACACAATCATGGCGATCTTTACACCACAGTGTATCCTGTCTATAAGCTTTTACCTATTTTATAATGACAGCTTATAACTTGCTAAAATGGAAGGTCGGTAATTTCTGAAGATACGAAACGGCGTTATTAGCTGAGATGAGAGAGAGAGAGAGAGAGAGAGGAGGTTTATTGCCCATGTTATGAAGTCTGTACACAGAACAAGCACTGACGAAGATAAAGAATAGATATGGAGAAAGATTTAAAATTCAGGAAACACGAAAAACATCTATACGGTTTACCGATGAGTATATTGTTCTGCCGCGGGTGACAAAGGACTAGCAAGCACAGTTGCATGGAATGGATAGTATCTTGAAAATAAAGTCAACAGAACAAAAACAGAGGTGCATATCTAAGACCCACGAGTGTGTCCAGACCTATATAACACATATGTACATATTTGCGGTTATCATAGTCGATGGAAGTGTAACGGCAGGACGAGTTAAGAAGACAGAGAATATAATCTGTAGACACACGAACCACTGAAGGAATCCAAACACATTATAAAAATGTATGTATGTATGTAAGTATGTATGTTCCCCGTCTCTTCCTAAACCACTGGACCGCTTTCAGCCAAACTTGGTACACATATCACTTACTGTCGGAAAAGAATCGCTATTGGGATAAGAACCACTTACCTATCAAAGGGGTGACATTGGGGATGAAGAGGAAGTGTAGCTCAAGACTTGTGAATATCCATACCCTTTTCATCCAGGATTTGGGAATGAGAGCAATTAGTGACTTGAAACAAGCTTTACACATGATATCAAAGCTTTAACAGATTTTTCTAGCTGACAACGTCCAGAAATAGATGAAAAGAATTTTTTTTTTTTTTTGCTTACTGCATTTTCGCTGTTCATGCAATAAAACTGTGGCATGAGGCACGACATTACAGTTTATTACTTCTTCAGCACTAAATTTATTCGAAACACACTTTCCTGACAGTTTTATTTATAAGACTGAATGTACCTGCAATTATATCACTGGACGACACATGGTTCAGGAGATATGACGCCATAAACATTAAGCTATGTGAAAACCAACTGCAGGGCGAAATTCGTCTACATGTACGTGTGAAACACGTCAAATATATAGGAAATGTATGTGACATAATCATATGTGGGCAAAGACGCGGACAGCAGCTCCTCCTAAGCCCTTAGATCGATTTCAATCATAAATGGTACACGTACTACTTACTGTCTGGTGACATATACTAAGAGCATAAGAACCATCAACCTCCTATTGTGGTGGGGGTAATCGTGACGAGAGAATGGGAGGAAATGGACAGCAGATCTAAGGCTTCCATTCAGTCCCTTGTTGATCAGTTTGGTGTGGCAGTTGAGGATAGCAAAAACTAAAAAGCCGAAGTTTTAAGTTTCACGTTCAAGAAAGTATTAACACAGGAGAATCGTACATACATCCATTGGACAGTCACGTATGGACGACATACTACAGGGTAAAGGTATCAATGATTGTGTAGTTCCAAAGAGGGCGCAGCTTGTGTTTCTGATAGTTAGCTAAACTGATCAGCTCGCCACTGACGTAGTTGTGTTCAGAGTTGCATCAGAAACACCTAGTGGAAGTTGTGTGAAAAAATCATATGTTTCCGAATTGAAACAGGTAAAAATCACTTTGCAACTTTCTTGATGTAATTCTGGTACTCTACTACATAAGTTATCTACAGAATATACGAGCAATGGCCTTTAACTCTTGACTGTATTTTGAAAGGCTGGCTTGCAGTCCACAGTACTGCATCCACATATTTTGCAAATGAGGGGTTTGCTTCCATCTATTGACTTCGCTTGGAATCATTGTTTCTGTACGAAAGAACGCGCATATAACGTCCCCAAAAAGTGAGTGCGTTCTCTTCAGGACACAACAGCAAATTTGTACCTCTTGAGTATGTTCTGGTGTCCGTTTTGTTTCTGAACGACTTCAGATCAGGTTGCCGCTGTTTGTGGTACCAAGAAGTGTAAGGAAAAGACTGAATGTTGTGAATACAGAACACAGATTTTGGCGTTTCCAGAGGACTGGATCCAGTGCATTAAGCGTGTGAGATGGTGGCATCAACAGTGCTCTCCGTCTGCTGGTGCGATCTATTCTTGAGTACTCCTCGAGTGTTTGGAATCCGTACCAGATAGGACTGAAGGAAGACATCAAAGCAATTCAGAGGCGGGCTGCTAGATTTGTCAGCGGTAGGTTCGAACAACACGTAAGTGTCACAGAGAAGCTTCAGGAACACAAATGGGAATCTCTGAAGAGAAAGCGACGTTCTTTTCGAGAGAAACTATTGAGAAAATTTTCATTTGAAGCTGGCTGCAGAACGATTCTACTGTGGCCAGCATACATTGTGTTTAAGGACCACGAAGATAAGATGCGAGAAATTAGGGCTCATTCGGAAGCTCATAGATAGTAGTTTTTCTCTTGTTCCGTTTGCGAGTGGAACAGGAAAGGAACTGACTATTAGTATGGTAGCTTGCGGAATGTGGATGTAGTTGTAGCTGACAGTGAAGGGGATGGGGGAGATAAACACTGATGTGGGAGAGGGGGAGATAGACAGAGGAAGGAAAGAGAAGCGGACGGACAGAGGAATAAAAGAGGAGATGGACAGAGGGAGGGGGAGGAGGAGATGGACTGAGAGAGGAGAAGGAGAAGATGGAGAGGGGGAAGGGGGGACAGAGAAATGTAAGAGAACATGACACAGAGAGGGAGGGGAGGAGAAGATGAACAGAGTGAGGGAAAAGGACGAGATGGACAGAGGGGGAGACGCAAATGGACACAGAGGAGAGAAACAGATGAACAGAAAGACTGAGGAGGAGCATATGGACAGAGAGAAGGCGGAATAGCGGATGGAGAGGGGCAAGAGGAAATGGTCGGTGTGTGGAGGGTGGAGGAGGTGTACAGAGAGAGGAGGAGAAAAAGATGGTCAGATGGGGGTGGAGGAGACGGATAAAGAGGGGGGGGGAGAAGGAGGAGGTCGACTAATATAACTGGAATAAATACGTACCTGGGTAACACCGGATAGTCAGCTAGTCCGAGAATAAACATGTGCAAAGAATTAAAAATCTGTGAAAATAAAAATAAAATCATTTTGTTGATGAGACTATAATTCAGTCAGAAACAGTAAATCACTTTTTTTTTCTAGGAAGCACAGTTGAACGAAATGGATAATATCTCGAAAATAGGTTGCAGCTTGATGATCATAAAAACTATAATAAGTGTGGTAAAATAAGTCAGATGATGCAATTCTTAATATAAATTTAAGTGTTAGCAAGTCTTTTCTGAAACTGTTTGAGCGGCGTTTTGTATGGAAGGGAAAGTTGGACGATAAAAAATATAGACACGAAGAGAATTGAAATTTTAAAAAAGGGTATAGATCAGGTAACTTATAGAAAGATACTGTACAGAAGAAATTTATGTCACTATTTCACTAAAAGAAGAAACAGGTTGAAAGGACGCATTCTGAGGCATCAAGGAATATTTAATTTGGTAATGGAGGAAACTATGGGAGTACGAGTTTCAGTGCGAGACCAAAGCTCGATTACAGTATGTACAAGTGGGTATAGTTTGCAATTGCTATTCCGAGATAAACAGACTTGAATTTGATAGACAAGCGTTAAAGTTGCAGTAAAACAGTTTACGAATTGAAGGAAAGAACAGCAACATATTTTTCCTAACCCATTATGTTGTCCAATTTATCCTACGCGTTGTAGATCGAGAGACCCACCCCTTCTGCCCAGCTCTGAAATATCCATTTTTCCTAGCCAGAGAACATATATTAACTGCCAGGTTTATTAATACAACCACTGCGTGTCTGATGACTTCGCAGTACAGAATAAGCTTTTGCATTGCAGTGTCTCCAGTATAGGTTCCGAGAGTGTAGTGAGTCTTGGTAGCGTCCACCTCTTGTGTCCTGGACGGGCGACGATAGTTTCTCCTGTTCAGTTCTTATTGAATCTGCTACTGTGCGACCACGAAGTTCTCATACTTCACCATCGACAGCAAGCAAAGGTTCATTGTACCACTGTGGAATGGTACTAGTCTGCTCTCTGTGCACCTGTATTACGGTCAGCCAAGGTATTATCACTTGCACCTATTGAGAGCATTTTTACACCTATAACGGATGTACATTTGAGCGCTAAATGTTTGATGATGTAACCGTTCATTGCGAATAAGTACCCACTTTGCATTTTGGCTAAATATTTAGGCTATGGAAACATCTCCATTTGCGGATTAGTTATACATCCATATTTTGGAACTATAATTTCTATTATTTTCTGTGCTTGGTTATTATCTCAAACGCGATAGTTGTTACCAATTTACGTTGATGTTCATAGTGTACTCTGAAATGCTAAGTTATGGAACATCATCGTACTGCCTAGGGTATATATCTGTCACTTGTGGGACTATGATGTAGAATCCAGCATTTTAAATGATTTTTTAATGGGTGAGCGTGGAATAATCAAAAGAATAGGGAGGGAGCTGCTGACGGCACACAGTCTAGTCTTCGCACGTAACACCATTGGACCGCTGGAATCTATCAACAGCGTCATACGCTGTGACTCCGTGACAGCGTGCGGAGTGGTTTTGGATCTCACTTCGGTCATCAATTTTTGCGACAAGAAATACACTGCCCTCTCATTGCCATTCAGCGCTGATGATGAACCTCTTTTCCACGGCCGAAATTCGAAACATATGCCTCCACACTGAATGCTTTTCCAGCAACACGCTTTAACGACCTAGGTTACGAAGCAGGAGCTACAATGTATGAATATATCTCGAAACGGATGGGCTTGTACCTTGAAGTTCATCCGTCATCAGTGGTCAGATAGCACAGATCTGATCAAGTATTGTTTGCACTATTAAAATGCCTTCCATACACGCTGTAGTAATTATATTGTTTTAATGATCCATATGTAGCTTAAAAAATCACTATAAATGTAATGCAAAACTAAATTACTTGGATGTACTGCGCCAGAAAATTTATACGAACCACCTCCGTTGCACAGTCGTCAGCGTGTCTGGCATTTTTGTGGAGGGACGGGGTTCCATTCTCGGTACTACCAGGCATCTTTAGTTAGTGGAGGCCTGGAACGGGATCCGTTTAGCCTGAGGAACTTCTTGCATGAGAAGTAGCGGCTCCAATGTTTGAAAAGTGAACAACGGTCGGGAGATCGCTATACTGACCCCATGCCTCTCCACACCGCATCCGAAAGACGGCCTACGGCAGAGGATGACAGGCGACAGGCCCTTTGTCTTTCACTTTTGTTATTTATACAACATTCAAACTAGATGATTTCAAAACATTTCTCAAGTTTTACTAAAATTAGAAAACTGTGAAATAATATGTACATTTTAACAATGTTTTCGACCACACTCGGTAGCAGCACGTCTATGAGAGATCACTGGTGTAATTTATTATTTGACATTATTTCTGATGATCCATTTGGTAAAATCTGTACATTCAATTCTGCTTTATAACCCCTTTGTGACGAAGACCTTGTGGCCGAGAGGTTCTAGGCGCTTCAGTCTGGAGCCGCGCTGTTGCTGCGGTCGCAGGTTCGCATCCTACCTCGGACATGGATGTGTGTGATGTCCTTAGGTTAGACAGACTTACGTAGTTCTAGGTCTAGGGGACTGATGACCTCAGATGTCAAGTTACATGGTGCTCAAAGCCATTTTTTGTGACGAAGATGGATACAAAATATTACTCTGCAAAATAACACAAAACATTACAAGTAACATGTTTTCGCATAGTAGAGATATTCTGAGTCATAATCACTCCCCTAACGATGGTCGAATACCACCTTGATCTTACTTTATTCACTGAAAAGTCTTTATCATACATGGTTCCATTAATTTACATGCTAAACACACAGAGAAATGGCTTTTATGTGTCATTGACTCACAGTTGTAGAGACCAAATTTTGCCCAGTTCTGTTGCTTTTGACCTCGCAATCAACTTTGTGATATTGGTGTATGATCTGACCATCTGGATTAGAATCAGGTGTTGTACATCATACCAGACTTCCTACCAACTTCCTCCGAAAAACACTGATGTCATCTCCAGTATACCAGAGAAGTAAGACGTGAATCGTCTGGTATTGACGTGTACCAGGAACAAGAGACACTAAAAATTCGTATAATTAAGCACTGGTTAACGAAATATGTCCTTGCCGTAAGAGATTGCAATTTACACGTAAATTCACGAGAAACAACCTGCGTTACCTGTGATATAAAATAAATTAAAGCTGTATGATCTCATCGTGTGAAGATACATAATGGTTAGGTTCTCCAAAAGTTTTGTATGTCAGGTTTTTGGGTACTTTGTCTAACACTCTTCTAGTCATATTAACGTGACCACATGTTAAAAGCCTGAATAACCACACTTCCTTCCTTCCTGGGATTTGAACCTTCTGGTGACGTTGATTTCATTTAATCTTTTGTAAATCGGTTAAAGTGATGATACTATATACTTGCTATTTATGTTGATTGTCATTTGATAGTGACATTGGAAAAATGTGCTAACAGATGCAGCGTGTTGTCCAACGAATTATCGCCGATCGATGTGTCGCACTGGACTCATCTTCATGAGGATGCCGACTAAAATACTTTTTGTTCATCCAAATTTAATTTTCCATGGTTTCCCTAAATCGCTTAAGGCGGGATGGTTCCTTTTAAATGACGCAGTCCATTTCGTTCAACGTTCCTCTCCAGTCTTAATTTGTCGTTTGTCTCGAAATACACTATGTGATCAAAAGCATCCGGACACCTGGCTGAAAATGACTTACAAGTTCGTGGCGATCTCCATCGGTAATGCTGGAATTCAATACGTTGTTGGCCCACGCTTAGCCTTGATGACAGCTTCCACTCTCGCAGTCATACGTTCACTCAGATGCTGGAAGGTTTCTTGGGGAATGGCAGCCCATTCTTCACGGAGTGCTGCACTGAGGAGAGGTATCGACGTCGGTCGATGAGGCCTGGCACGCAGTCGGCGTTCCGAAACATTCCAGAGGTATTCTGTAGGATTCAGGTCAGGACTCTGTGCAGGCCTGTCCATTACAGGGATGTTATTGTCTTGTAACCATCCGCCACAGGCCGTGCATTATGAACAGGTGCTCGATCGTGTTGGAAGAAGCAATCATCATCCACGAATTGATCTTCAACAGTGAGAAGCAAGAAGTTGCTTAAAACATCAATGTAGGCCTGTGCTGTGATAGTGACACGCAAAACAACAAAGGGTGCAAGCCCCTTCCATGAAAATCATTACCACACCATAACACCACAGCCTCCGAATTGTACTCTTGGCACTACACACGTTGGCAGATGACGTTCACCGGGCATTCGCCATACCCACACCCTGCCATCTGATCGCCACATTGTGTACCGTGATTCGTCACTCCACACAACGTTTTTTTACTGTTCAGTGATCCAATGTTTACGCTCCTTACACCAAGTGAGGCATCGTTGGCATTTACAGGTGTGATGTGTGGCTTATGAGCAGCCGCTCGACCATTAAATCCAAGTTTTCTCACCTCCCACGTAACTGTCATAGTACTTGCAGTGGTTCCTGTTGCAGTTTGGAATCCCTTTGTAATGGTCTGGGTAGACGTTTAACCTGTTACAAATTATGATCCTCTTCAACTATCAGCTGTGTCTGTCAGTCAACAGATGAGGTCGGCCTGTACGCTTTTGTGCTGTACGTCTACCTTCACGTTTCCACTTCGCTGTCACATCGGAAACAGTGGACCTAGGGATGTTTAGGAGTGCGGAAATCTCGGGTACAAACGTATGACACAAGTGACACCCAATCCCCTGACCACTTTCGAAGTCCGTGAGTTCCGCGCAGCGTCCCATTCTGCTCTCTCACGATGTCTAATGACTACTGAGATCGCTGATATGGAGTACCTGGCAGTAGGTGGCAAAACAATGCACCTAATATGAAAAACGTGTTTTTGTGTGTGCCAGGATACTTTTGATCACATAGTGTACATCGTCGTCGACGGAACGTTACATTCTAATCCACATTCCGGTTAGCACACTGCACTCGCATTCGGGAGGACGACGGTTCAATCCCGCGTCCGGCCATCCTGATTTAGGTTTTCCGTGATTTCCCTAAATCGCTCCAGGCGAATGCCGGGATGGTTCCGTTGAAAGGGCACGGCCAGCTTCCTTCCCCGTCCTTCCCTAATCCGATGAGGCCGATGACCTCGCAGTTTGGTCTCTTCCCCCAAACAACCCAACGCCTCTAATCCACATTCCTTCTTTCAACAAATTATTTTGATTACGCCGATACGTTGAAGAGTCGATAAATGTCTAATACCTTCCGTTTCAAAGACACTATTGTCGAGTCAGTATAAACTCGTTACTCAGTCCGTATTAATGTTTCTGAATGCTTTTTGAAGCAGTCTCCGAAATACAGCTGGAAACACCCTTTGCCTCGAACGTATTACAATGTGGCTCATTACTTCAATAATACGGTATTTGTATAGTATAACGTTTGTTGTAGACACCAAGGAACTAAGGCCGCGAATATTTTAGAAAATTCTTATGGGAATTTGCATATGCACTACCCCTCGCCCCCCCATAAGTTTGGAAACACCATGATGCGTATAATAACCGAGCAAGATGGAAATGATCTATGTGAGTTGTTGTTTAGAATACAGGGTAGTATGCTCGAATAATGGTTAATAATGACGCTTGCAGTATTGCACACACAATTGTTGTACATATACATACATTTTGGTATTGCTCATTTTTATGTAAACTGACAGTACATGTCCAAGCAGTTCTACTAAACACGGCTGGTGGCAGCAGTAGGCGGCACGATTGTGTAGAGGTACGATGTGAACAGTTGTGTTCAGTTGTAGTTTGTATGAAAGGAGAACACGCCGTGAAAGAAGGTAGTACACGCAGCGAAAGTAACTGAAAAACCCACAAAGTGCAAGATTAATTATGACTCACGGGTAAAGATAGTCACTTTGCACCAAGATGGCAGTAGTCCATTAGCGGCATCGAGATACAGGCTCATATTATAGGTAGGCTGTTTATGCGTTTGTATGTTAGCAGCGCTATGTAGCGCTCTGCATTAATGACTCTGACAGCGCTGTGCGCACTCTGTAAGAGACTCTTTTGCTGGTCGGACTCAGCAGTTGAAGGTGAATTACCAGCAGTGATGAAAGTTGGAGGTGAACAGCTAGCAGTAATGGAAGTTAGATGTGAGTAGTTAGCATTGATGGAGGTTAGAGGTTTGAAGTTTTAGCGCGAGCGATCTGGACGTGTGTACGTCATGGAAATTTAATTTGTCGATAATTACATAATTTTTGGAACTGGATGTCATGGACGATTGTATAATTTTTGAACTGGTTGTCACATTCTTAAGGTAAATACATTGCTCTGCAACAATTTCTTTCCTTTACTAACCACATGCCTATTAGTTGTTAGAGCCTACAATGGTTAGACTCTTTTCTTTAGCTGGCTGTATTGGCGCTTGCTGTATTGCAGTAGTTCGTGTGATGAAGAATTTTGTAAGGTAAGTGACTTATGAAATGTATAGGTTATTGTTAGGATTTCCTCTAATTCAAAGCCATTCTTTCGTATTAATTGTCTGAAGTCAGATTATCATTTTTGAGCAGTCACATTGTGTTGCGCTTGGATATTGGGGGTCAGTGTTGAGATGATAAAGAATAGTAAAGCGACAGTATGGTCAATTTCAGTCAGCAGTTTAGGTAAAAAAATTTATTAAGAAGTTTCAAAATGATTATCATTCTCGCCCAGGAGTGTAAAGGAAACTATCAGAACGCTGTGAAAAGTATTTGGTAGTGACTAATAAACTTAATAGATTCGAAATAGTCCTTGAGTTGACTCCGGAACTAAACATATCTAGGGATACCCCAGTGAGTGGGTCGACAGGGAGACGTCACCTGGCACCTGCGATAAAACTACCTCGAGGGTTATGTAGCAGCAGCGAAACCGGAGTTGCGACCTATTAACAACGAGAGAAGCCTCCAATAGGCTACGACACATCAGCGTTGGACATCGGAGGATTGGGAAAGAGTCTTGTTCACTGATGAATCCAAGTTTGAAATATCTGTAAGTAAATGCCGCCACATCATACACCGTTTACCCAGTGAACGCATGAATACTCAAATCCAATTGTGAAGCATGGAGGGCACTCTTGATGGTACGCAGATCTGTTGTAGGGAATAAAGTCGAACATTTGATGAAAGCAGATGCAAAAATGGTCCAAAAGGATAATCATGCCCTTCTCCAGCGACATGTCAAGACATCTGGTTTGCATCTGACTGGGAAAGGATTTGTCTTGCAGCAAGACAACGACCCAAAACATTCACCCCGCATGTGTCAGAACTATGTGAACTATTTGAAAAACGTAGAATAGCCTCTTCAGGCTGCTGATTGTAACCTAATCGAGCTGCTGTAGCATGAGTTGAACAGGAGAATCCGAAAACGGGGAATCATGAATGGTATACACTTGTGGGATGTCCTGGAACAAGAAGGGAGACTAATTGTAATGTCTCTTGCAGCGGTCTCTCCGCGATATTTTCAGAAATTTTATAAATTATATAACTCAGTACATATCTCGAAATATCTCTTCTTATCTTACCGATTATCAATAAAAAGTAGTTTCAAGCCCAATTATTCCTTGGAGCGTCCATTTACTCCATGGAATAGCTTCTCTGCTATCTATGTTTTCTCTTATGAAAAGAATAGGAACTTCTTGCGGATGAGTCGTGAAAGGAGGAAGTATATGTATGTATTGTTGAGCTAGTCGCCATCTTGATGAGATTCTGTATGAGAAGGAATTTAATACATGAACTAAACTAAAGTAAGTGCGTTCGCGTATTATTTAACTGTTTATTATTGACAGTGTCTGCTTACTACACTGTGTTGCACGGGATCAGTGGGGAACGTCTGATTTACACTGGACGAAGCTGCCGTTTTGTATGCTCAAGATATCCAGTTACTTCGAATAAAAAGGCTAACACGGTCTTACCAGCAGATCTCCGGTCTTCCCCACGTGATCACCGAAAGTTAATAATTATTACAAATGTTTCCAGGAGATCGACTGACAATTTTCGTCGCACCGAGACTTCGAAATTGCTTCACTGCCTTATGGAATTTAAGTTAAGCTCAATTTAATCAGGATAGAACAGTATTGAACTGTGTGAATGTGATAAGCCTGCTTTGTCAATGAAAATTCGCTTAATATACGCATGTTTTTACTATCCTGATCAGTGAAGCTAAATAGGGCCGGTGTGAGAGAGGTTTTTTAAATTTTAGAAATATTAAATAATTCCAGCTGAAAACCTGGAAAAATTGACCCACTTCACGCCTTTGGTTAAAGCAAAAGGTGGCTATATAGAGGAATCTAAAATTTCATAGCTGCATTTACCTATGTATTGTTTTAACTTCATAAACACTTAGAAAACATTACAATGCAATTTTATAATGTGTTTCTTTTTCCTTGTCCACAATCACTTCGTGTTTCCATATTTATGAAGGGTAGTGTAGTCGCTGGGGGCTTTCGACATTGTAATGAGTACGACAAGTAATTCGCCCCTCCCAGAGGAACGCTTCAAAGTCTCCTACGAGACGCTAACCACAAAGAGTGCCCGAGATGTGACGTGGAACAGCGGCGCACGCGGTGACAGCGGCCGTTTAGTACTGTGCAAAATTAGAGACGGTGTTTACTGGCGGAGACAGTGCGACGCCACCCAAAAGTTCCCACCGCGTGTGTTTACTCAGCTGCTGCGGAGCAAACAAGAAGCCACCGGGATAAGTGGCCCGCTCAGACCCTTCCAAACACCGTTGGAAAGCACTTCCCGCAGTCGTCGCCGCTGGGCGCTGCGGGCAGTGTGGCCAGCAAAAAGATCGGGAGCGGCGGGGAGGGGAACAAGCGTTCCTAATTTTGCGGACTCACCCACTCCACACCCTCTCCTCCAGCCTTCCTCCTTTTAAAGCTCTCCGGTTCGCTAGACTCGGCCCCTCTCCTTCTCACCGCAAGTTACAGTCAATTCTTACTCTCCTGTTGTGGTCTTCAGTCCTGAGGCTGGTTTGATGCAGCTCTCCATGCTACTCTATCCTGTGCAAGCTTCTTCATCTCCCAGTACCTACTGCAACCTACATGCTTCTGAATCTGCTTAGTGTATTCATCTCTTGATCTCCCTCTACGATTTTTACCCTCCACGCTGCCCTCCAATGCTAAATTTGTGATCCCTTGATCCCTCAAAACATGTCCAACCGATCCCTTCTTCTAGTCAAGTTGTGCCACAAACTTCTCTTCTCCCCAATCCTATTCAATACCTCCTCATTAGTTACGTGATCTACCCACCTTATCTTCAGCATTCTTCTGTAGCACCACATTTCGAAAGCTTCTATTCTCTTCTTGTCCAAACTGGTTATCGTCCATGTTTCACTTCCATACATGGCTACACTCCATACAAATACTTTCAGAAACGCCTTCCTGACACTTAAATCTATACTCGATGTTAACAAATTTCTCTTCTTCAGAAACGATTTCCTTGCCATTGCCAGTCTACATTTTATATCCTCTCTACTTCGACCATCATCAGTTATTTTACTCCCTAAATAGCAAAACTCCTTTACTACTTTAAGTGTCTCATTTCCTAATCTAATTCCCTCAGCATCACCCGATTTAATTTGACTACATTCCATTATCCTCGTTTTGCTTTTGTTGATGTTCATCTTATATCTTCTCAAGACACTGTCCATTCCGTTCAACTGCTCTTCCAAGTCCTTTGCTGTCTCTGACAGAATTACAATGTCATCGACGAACCTCAAAGTTTTTACTTCTTCTCCATGAATTTTAATACCTACTCCGAATTTTTGTTTTGTTTCCTTTACTGCTTGCTCAATATACAGATTGAATAACACCGGGGAGAGACTACAACCCTGTCTCACTCCTTTCCCAACCACTGCTTCCCTTTCATGCCCCTCGACTCTTATAACTGCCATCTGGTTTCTGTACAAATTGTAAATAGCCTTTCGCTCCCTGTATTTTACCCCTGTAAACTTCAGAATTTGAAAGAGAGTATTCCAGTTAACGTTGTCAAAAGCTTTCTCTAAGTCTACAAATGCTAGAAACGTAGGTTTGCCTTTTCTTAGTCTTTCTTCTAAGATAAGTCGTAAGGTTAGTATTGCCTCACGTGTTCCTATTACCACCATTTATCTTACTGGATTACAATTATCGAACTACATGAAAACAAACGTAAATTATTTACAAACCACTGCGTGCACACACTTTATTCAACATGTAAACGTCACTACAGTTATTCGGATTCAGGTAAAGACATGTTCGATATGCCCGCCACCATTGGCGATGATGTGGTGGAGACGAGTAGCGAACTTCTGCATCACCCGGTGAAGTATGGGAACATCGATGCTGTCGATGACCTCCTGAATGGCTGTTTTCAGCTCAGCAATGGTTTTGGGGTTATTGCTGTACACCTTGCCTTTAATAGAGCGCCATAAAAAGGAGTCGCATGCTTTCTGATCCGGAGAATACGGCGGTCAATCGAGGCCCATGCCAGTAGTCTCTGGGTACTCCAGAGCCAGAATGCGGCCCCCAAAGTGCTCCTCCAGGATATGAAACACTCTCCTGCTTCGATGGCGTCGAGCTCTGTCTTGTATGAACCACATCTTGTCGAAATCAGGATCACGTGGCATAAAGGGGATGAAATCATCTTCCAAAACCTTCACACACCGTTCCGTAGTCACCGATTATTCCGTGAATGGACATTAATTGCAGACCACAAAGTCACCTATTGAGGGTGAAGAGACTCCTCGATCGCGAAATGCAGATTCTCAGTCTCCCAAATGCGCCAGTTTTGCTTATTGATGAACCGGTTCAAATGAAAGTGAGCTTTACCGCTGAAGCAAACTATACATGCGCATTCTAATTCCCATAATGCCCCGCGGCTAACCGTGCAGTTCGAACGTCCTAATGCAAACCGTTCAGAAGTTATGACGATTTTATTTGATACAGTGCAACAATTGTCATCCTCTGTCTTTTCTATTAACAATCAGTTAATAATTTCCTATCTTTCTTACACATTTTAGTATACCTGGGCTTCTTAACACACCGAGCGAGGTGACACAGTGGTTCGCACACAGGTCTCACATTCGGAAAGATCCAGATTAGTGTTCTCTGCGATTTCTTTAAACCAGGATCTATGCACCCAAATTGCTTGAAAATGTAATCACATGTCAGTTCTAGTATAATATATTTGTCCAATGAATACCCGTTTATCATCTGCATTTCTTCTTGGTGTAGCAGTTTTAATGGCCAGTAGTGTACAATGGAGGATGCCATATTGTGCACCAAGTACTTCCTAATTCCTACATATCTGGGCCTGCTCTCCAGGAACAAGTAATGGACTATTTGCAGCATCCTGTACCATAGTGCACCATTCGTTGAAGAATAGCAGCAGCTCGACTAGGGAGATGCCGTACCACGGACGGGGTGCCGTAAACACCACATCACAAACGGCTGGGACCAGGATGCATGCCTGGCTACGCGTTGTGTTCGGCTATGAATCGCTGTTCTGTCCTACACTGGATTACAGTCGTTGGCGAGTATGGTGGCGATGTGATGAGAGCTGCCATTAATCCAATGTTTTTGAAATGTGAGCAGTGGTAGCCCTGACGTCACTGTGTGGAGAGCCTTGGGGTATGACTTCAGGTCGTGGCTGGTAGTGACTGAGAGAACTCTGACAGCACAGTGGTACATAATGGACAACTCGTTTTACCTGTCATGTGATAGAATGGTGGTACCATATTTCAACAGAATAATGCTCGTCCTCATATGATACTGGACTTCACGAAATATGTGCGTGACGTTGAGGTACTCTCGTGACAAGCAAGATCCCCAGATCGTTACGCGGTAGGACATGTTCCGGAGCAGAACACACAGCAACTCCGTAACACTGCCAGCATCCAAGATAACAAGTACGAGTTACAAAAGCTGTCAGTTAGCTTACCTCAGTAGAGGATACAAGGGCTTTAAGACACCGTTCCCAACAGAGAATGTGTATCCATCCAGCCCAGAAGTGCTGCAACGCGTGATAAATCTGCTCATTTAGACGAGGTCATTGTAAATTTGACTCGATTTTGTAGTCACTGAAATAATATCCCATATTCTGTCACCGTGATGATGGGAATCAACAAGTCTAGAATTCCTTAGGAAAACTGGTTATAGAAAGATAATAAGTAGCGAATCTGAAACGATGGAAACAGGAGCAATAACTACGACTTCTTTTTTGCCGACAGAAAATGCGGGCTGGTTTTAAGGCATCTGAACTCCTCGAGAGTACTTGCCCATTTTGAGACGAAGTGGTTGATTTCCCGCGGTAAGATTAGACACATGTCACCAGTAATGATGACAGCGTGTCACTCGCCAAGGCGCATTGAGGGCTAGGCCATAGCGAGGACTATCTTCGTCATGTAACTAAGTAAAATCACGTCTCAGTCCAAAGCTCGCAGCGCAAGTCTGGAAAGTGATCGCGGGAAGTGCTTTCGCAGGCAGCCTCGACGGCTTCCTGTGAATGTCACTAAATTTATGGATGGGAAGCTCAGTGGTGTGCGAAACTTCAGGCTGGAATTAATTTTCACATGGTACGTCGCAGAAAATGAACGTAGTTCTATGTAATTTGGACCATGCATTGAAAGAATAGCTAAGGTATTGTACAGAAGATAACTGAAAGAAATAAACATTGGGGCGAACAGAAATGACACTATAATAATTACACTGAAGTCAATGTGCTTCATGGTCGTCTCATTGCGTATTTCTTTTAGTTATCTTCTTTGTTCCAACTGGGCTAAAAGGAAACCTGAACAAAATTATGAACAGCATGGTCCAGTGAAAGCAATAAGCGAAATTTGAGAACAAAGAAATACCATCTAAAAGATGGTATTTCTTTGTTCTCAAAGTTCTTCAAAAGTTCTGTGACAAAGAACTGGATTGAATGCTAGCAAGCAAAACAGAGAAGAATGGTTGTGCACTGACGGCAAAAATCTCAACACCAGGATAAGGTTGTGCGACATAAACGAAAGTTTACATCTACAACTGAAAGATGATGTCTACTACAATTTCTCGTTAGTCGTATAAGAGTGGCCACAGTAGCGCCACTGTGAGGATGCAAATCAGATTTTCTCTAAATACACGCCGTAACGATTGTGGACGTTAGTTGCCTTTGAGATTGGGCGTGGTGAATTGACGGTAGTCAAGAATGCCTTTAAGGCTACACAGACGCCATTATCAACATCTCACTGAGTTTGAACGAAGTCGTGTAATAAGGCTAAGAGAAACTAGTTCCTTCTCCTGGGATATTGCAGAAAGACTCGGCAGGAATGCTGCCATTGTACATGATTGCTGGCAGTGGTGGTCACGATAAAATAGGGACACAAGAAGACCGGGCACGGACAGCCCCATCACACAACCGAGAGGTAAGACCAACGTCTTCGGTGTATGGCTCTGGCCCATTGCACTCTATCTGCAGCAGCAATTATGAGCAGGTGACACAGATCGGTTAAGGATAGCTCCCAGCCAAACGCCCTGCAGCGTGTATTTCTCTAACGCCAAACAACTGCCACTTGCTACTTCAGTGATGTCAAATGACAGCTCATTGGAGGACAGGGTAGAGGTCTGCTGTGTTTTCTGAAGAAACCTGGCTCTGCCTCGGTGCCAGTGATGGTCGTGTGTTGTTTAGATGGCGGTCATTTGAGGGCCTGCAACGAAACCATCTGCTTGCTTAACACTCTGGACCTACTCCTGGAATTATTGTATGAGGTGCGATTTCTTTGACAGCAGGAACGCTCTCGTGTCTATCCCGCGCACCCTGACTGCATATCTGGACGTCAGTCTGGCGATTCAACCTGTTGTGCTGCCATTCATGACCAATGTTCTAGTGGGTGTTTTCCTACATGATAACGCTCGCCCACATACCGCTATTGCAAACGATGATGGTCTAGAGAGTGTGGACTTGTTACCCTGGCCTGCTCGATCACCAGATCTGCCTTCAGCTGAGCACATATTGGACATCATCGGACGGCAACTCCAGCGTCATCCACAATCAGCATTAACCGTCCCTGTATTGGCAGCCATGGAACTCCATCCCACAAACTGATGCCGGCGCCTGTACAACACAATACATGCAGGTTTGCATGCCGGCATTCAACGTTCTGGAGGTTACATCGATTATTATTGTAACAGCATTTCACATTTGCAATGGCTTATCTCGTGCTTACATTAATCTATGATCTTGCGAGCTTGAGCACTTAAATATGTCACCTGGACAAACACATTGCCGAAATTTCATAACTCTATTAATTATTCTTTGCTGTTGCAAGTTTTTTCCGTCAGTGTAGGAAGAACTGCTACAGTAGAGTACAGTACAATACAGTACAGAAGGTAACCGACAGCAACACGCAATGGACGAACGGAAACGACACTATAATAATTGCACTTAAGTTGCCGTGCTTGTTGCGTATTTCTTTCAGTTACCTTCTGAGAGTGAACTGGGCTAAAAGGAAACCTTCACAACATCATGAACCGCGCTGTTCGGTGTACGCCTTAATGAAATTTCAGAATAAAGAAATACCAACTTTGATAAATCTTCCAAGTTTCCGTGGCACGGAACTGGATGGAATGCTAGCAAGGAAAACCGGAGAAAAGTAGCTCCATTTATGGTGATACCTGAGGTCACGCGTGCTTATGAAACAATTTTGGTTTATGGTAGTCATCAGTCTTCTGGCAATCTCGGCGCGGCCCGCCGCCTCCCTCGTTCCTGCATTCTCAACTACTTGCTTAACGAATTGGTTTTCGTAAAGGGCATGCCCGAAAAACTTTTTCGAGAACGTGAAATATGGCTTTTAAATTAGCCATTGTTCCTATGAAATGAAACATGGATTCGTACACATAATGCTGTGAATGCAGTAAAGTGTGTGACGAGTATTGTCAACTAGAAATTCTGGTTAGCATTAAGTAGTTGTGGTTGTGGAAGGCAGTGCCTTACGCTCCTCTCGTAGGAATACGATGCTGGAGGTAACAATTAGTAACTGTAGTAGTAATAACAGGCGGAATGTGGTAGAAATCGTAATATTTTCTTTCATTGCAACCATCACGACCATATAAAACTAACGTGCGTCTCACCAGACCCGGTTTCAGATTGCACACGTTACATACCACTGCATCATTACAAGGGTCCCTGTTCAGAAATGTCAGGTCGCAGCCACAGTCAAGTCAAAATGCGGGTCCTTGCTGAAATACAACCCTTAGAACTGATAGAACGTTTATTCCTGATACCATTGTACAGCCACAAAAGGACTGAAATACTGAACAGAGAGTGTAGCTAGTTACACGAACATGGAATTTTCTAGAATGCTCTTATTTACGAGGCACTTTCAGAAATTAAGTGTATTCAATTTTTACATTTTTAAGGAAAAGTGCATTTAAAAAACTTAAAGGACATTGTTCACACACTATTCCAGATACAGATATCCGTTATCGACCGAATTACCATCAAACGTAACTGTCAGCTGCCCCTGGTTGTAGTATAACGGCCCTAATTCTACTTTCTTCTTGTGTAAGGAGCAGTCAGATGAAAACGAGACAGCTGAAAAATAAATTGGCCATGCGCGAAAAGGACTCGGGCACTGAAGGTTCCGTGCAAACGTAACTGTGTATTCAGACAGTTCATCCATTCTGGGAATCTAGAATCTCGATTATTTCTGCCTGTTATCGATATTGATACAGGCAAGAAAAAAATTCCAAGGATTTAAAGGTATTCGAGGATATTTTAATTTCAATAATATAAATGTGACATAAAAGCCACGCAGGAGCAGGTGACTATTATTAAAATGATTATTCAGAATGACTAGGTAGCAGTGGGAAAAGTGGGTAACTGGGTCGCAATTAGAAAAGTCAAACATCAGGAAGGGAACTTGGGTTCAAATGGCTCTGAGCACTATGGGACTTAACTTCTAAGGTCATCAGTCCCCTAGAACTTAGAACTACTTAAACCTAACTAACCTAAGGACATCACACACATCCATGCCCGAGGCAGGATTCGAACCTGCGCCCGTAGCGGTCGCCCGGTTCCAAACTGTAGCGCCTAGAACCGCTCGGCCACCCGGGCCGGCAGGAAGGGGACTGTTCATAGGACGTGTTTCGCAGACTAGTTGCGAACGTTTGTTTCACATACAACTTTAAACGTTATATCCACATGCAATAATGACAGACTAGTCTACGGATGTTTGTTTCCCATACAAATGGAACCGCCACATCCACGTGCAATAATCACTCATGAATATTTGATGAAGGAGCGGTTCCGAATAATAAATTCATTCCTTGTCCGATGTTCGACTTTTGCTATTGTGACGCTGTGAGTCTGAATGCAGAACTACTGATTGTTTTGATTTCAAGTTTGACATCGGATAACAAATGACAAAAGTAATATTTTTTACCTGCGATACAGTTACAAATTAACAGTTTTCGGATTTTGCCCTTAACTTGTACTGTAAAACCTTGCTTCTTGCCAAATTTCATGATTCTAGGCCAACGAGAAGTATCATATGGGTAGTGTGTTGGTGTACGTGACAAACATGGCCGAATTGACTTAGAACCTTACATTAACGACACGGCCAAAGGCCTTCACATCTTAGTATGTGATACATATTTCTTCTTGATATGTCTACCTTTTCCTACTACTGCTACTGGATTAGTTAAGACTTTCACAAGTTTTAAATAAATACGAAAACGCTGATGTAAACCACAGCATCACCTACTCTAAGTGATAAATGTAGCTGAACCAGATAAACCTACCTTATGGTCTACAATGTTGTGTTTGGTTAAGAGTTCAACGTACTGTTGCAAATACTCGTCATCTTAGTTGCCTCAGCAACAATTTACTGCCCAAAATTAATAGGAAGTTCCACGCCCCTTTTGATAGATTAAGCTTAGCTCGGAACAGATCTGAGTGAATATACTTCTGAGATCTTCTTGTGCCTAGGTTTTCTCTTATGATTGACGGTTATGAGCAAGGAAATACACTCACACATTCACAGCTTCTACACTGAAACGTCAAAGAAACTATCAAAGGCAATTGTTAGATCAGTTACAGCTGTTGTAATGGCAAGTTATCAAGATTTAAGTGAGTTGGAACGTGGTGTCATAGTCGGCGCACGCGAGATGGGTCGCAGCATCTCCGAGGTAGCGATGAAGTGGTCATTTTCCAGTACGACCATTTCATGAGTGTACCGTGAATATCAGGAATCCAGTAAAACGTCAAATCTCCGACATCGCTGCGGCTGGAAAAAGATCCTGTAAGAACTGGACCAACGACGACTGAAGAGAATTGTTCAACGTGACAGAAGTGCTATAGTTCCGTAAATTACTGCAGATTTCAGTGCTGGGCCATCAACAAGTGTCAGCGTGCGAACGGTTCAACGAAACATCATCGATATGGGCTTTCGGAATCGAATGCCCACTTGTGCACCCTTTATGACTGCACGACACAAAGCCTTACGCCTCGCCTGGGCCCGTTAACAGTGACACTGGAATGTTGATTACTGAAAACGTTTAGCCTGGTCGGACGAGTCTCTTTCCAAGTTGTATCGAGCGGATGGATGTGTAGGGATATGGAGACAACCTCATGAATTCATGGACCTTGCATGTCAGCAGGGGAATGTTCAAGCTGGTGGAGGCTCTGTAATGATGTGGGGCGTGTGGAGTTTTAGTGACATGGGACCCCTGATACGTCTAGATACGACTCTGACAGGTGACACGTACGTAAGCATCGGGTTGTTTTGGGGGAGGAGACCAAACAGCGAGGTCATTGGTCTCATCGGATAAGGGAAGGATGGGAAAGGAAGTCGGCCGTGCCCTTTTGAAGGAACCATCCCGGCATTTTCCTGGAGCGATTTAGGGAAATCAAGAAAACCTAAATCAGGATGGCCGGACGCGGGATTGAACCGTCGTCCTCCCGAATGCGAGTCCAGTGTGCTAACCACTGCGCCACCTCGCTCGGTAACCATCAGGTCTGAACACCTGCATTCATTCATGTCCCTTGTGCGATCCGATAGAGTTCGGCAATTCCAGGAGAACCAGTCGACACCCCTCACATCCAGAATTGTCACTAAGTGGCTCCAGGAGCTCTCTTATCAATTCAGACACTTCCTCTGGCCACCAGACTCCACAGACATGAACATTATTGAGCATACGTGCTGTTGAGAGGAGATCTTCATCCCCTCGTACACTTACGGATTGATGGACAGCCCTGCAGTATTGATGGTGTCAGTCCCCCCCCCCCCCCCCCCAGCTCTACGTCATACATTAGTCGAGTCCATGTTACGTCATGTTGCGGCACTTCTGCGTGCTCGCGGCGGCCCTACACGATATTAGGTGGGTGTAACAGTTTCTCTGATTCTTCAGTGCGTTAAAATATACATAGAAACAGGGTGCCTCTCGTAAGAGTCGTCAGGCCCAATTTCTCCAATGTTTCTGCCGATTATTGCAATATCTTTTTTTCACTGCGTATCTGGAGTCAACCCAAACAAATAATGCTCATCAAGTCCTTCGTGTGACACCATGTGTTAGCAAAAAGCGTCGGTTTGTTTTCCCTTCCAGACAAGATGATTTTTAAGCAGCATTTTACGTGCTGATTCGATAAAGCGTTCCGAAATTAGTCTAGTCCGATATTCGTTTTATCCGTGCGTATTAACAGCGACAGTAAAGCACGAAGAATATTCAGTGCTCCAGCAACGACTCACAACCAGCAGAACGTGTTTCACGGCAGCAGTCAGCGTGGGCCAAAGCAGTACTGTCGCTGCTAGAGTACTGGTTAGTCTTCGAGTTTTACTGTCCCTGTTAATACATATCGACAAAATGCGTTCTGTCTGTAGAACGTGCACGTAACATTCCGCTTTAAAAATAATTTTGTTTGTAACAGGAAATAAACCGACGCTTTCGGTCAACACTGGGCATCGCTTGAAAGTCTTGATAAGTACTAATTGTTTCGGTGATTCCAGTTACACAGTGCAAAGACTAAATTGTAAATACCTGCTGAGACGGCAGAGGAGATTCACCTGGCGGCTCTTAGAGGGGCACTCTGCGTATACTGACAAACCTGAACTCACAGCCGTTTGAATAGCAAACAGTTATCGCAGATAATAATTGGTGTGAAATTAGCTGTGTAGCTGGCTGACGATCCATGTACGGCAGATATGGCTTACCTTGCGTTATAACATGAGTCCTAATACCATCCGTGCTCCTAATTTCGTCGCCCTAGAAATTTCCGGTTTCTATAACTGATAAAAAGTGTTTAACTGCGCGTGCATGCGTGACCTCAGTCCATACTCTTGTTGAGAGAGTCTAGTTAGTAAAGCTCGTCTAGCTTTCGAGTACGAGGGAGTCTTTATTTTACACTCAGGCGTTAGTGCAGCAGTCAAATCAACAGCCTACTATTCCTAGTGTCGGCGCTGGTCTGTGTGCAAATACTGGACTTCATTTCAGTCGAGTTTTGTAGTTTCTGTCGCGTAATCACTATTGACAACGATTTGGCCTATTTTGCTCTAGCGGCCATTATACGAAGGTCACTCCGAAAGAAATGCACACTATTTTTGTCAAAATACAGTTTTCATTCTGCGTGTGTGAAAGTTTTACAGTGTGTAGATACACTCTCCTCGCTTGTTTTCAAACGAAGTTCAATTTGTTCCCGTGAGTGGCGCCGTCACAGCATGTCTTCAAGATGGCTGCTACACTTGACGTTCGTTAGAAGCAACGTGCTGTCATAGAATTCCTGTGCTGTGAAAACGAAACGGTGGGAAACATCGCCAAGAGGTTGAAAAAGGTGTGTGGAGATGCTGCTGTCGATCGCAGTACAGTCAGTCTGTGGGCAAGCAGGTTACGTGATGAAAGCGGGCACGGCAATATTGAGGATTGTCTTCGCAGCGGCAGGCCTCGTACTGCACACGCTTCAGACAGAAACGAATTGGTGACTGCTGACAGACGCATCACAGTGAACGATTTGTCAGCCTACGTTGGGATAGGGGAAGGAAGTGTTTGCAGAATGCTGAAAGTGTTGGCGTTAAAAAAGGTTTGTGCCAGATGTGTTCCCAGGATGTTGACAGTGCCTCACAAAGAAACAAGAAAAACGGTATGCAGCGAACTTTTGGAACAGTACGAGAATGGTGGAGATGAATTTCTTGGAAGAATTGTGACAGGTCATGAAACATGGCTCCATCATTTTTCACCAGAGACCTAGAGGCAATCAATGGAGTGGCATCATGCACATTCACCCAAGAAAAAACAATTCAAAACCACACCTTCTGCTGGAAAAGTTATGGCTACGGTGTTTTTCGATTCCGAAGGACTCTTGCCTGTGGACATCATGCCAAGTGGAACCACCATAAATTCTGATGCATATGTGACGACACTGAAGAAACTTCAAGCTCGACTGAGTCTTGTTCGACCACATTGGCAAAAGCAGGATGTTTTGCTGTTGCACGACAATGCACGGCCACATGTCAGTCAAAAAACCATGGAAGCGTTCACAAAACTCGGCTGGACAACACTGAAACACTCGCCTTACAGTCCTGACCTGGCTCCATGTGACCATCATCTCTTTGGGAAACTGAAGGACTCTCTTTCATGGAACAAGGTTTGAAGATGATGACTCCCTTGTGAAAGCTGCCAAACAGTGGCTCCAACAGGCTGGTCCAGAATTTTACCGTGTGGGTATACAGGCGCTGGTTCCAAGATGGTGTAAAGCAGTTGAGAGGGATGGAAATTATATGGAGAAATGAAAATATTGTTCCTAAAGGATGTATCTACACACTGTAAAACTTTCAAACATGCAGAATAAAAGATGGATTTAAAAAAAAATAGTGTGCATTTCTTTTGGAGTGACCCTCGTATTAGGTCTGGAGAAGTTTGTAATTTTCTTCCTGGCGACGAAATTTTGAACTGTTATTAAAAACTCATGTTATTTGTTATTTATAGATATTGTTTTACTTTTTCCTTTGGAAAAAGGCAAGCAGAAAGAAATCCAGTCTTCGCACAAAATGCTTGGTTTGTTATCACGAAACATACACTGAATCCACCCAGACATACAACTTCATGTATGACTCATCTCTAGAAAGCTGAAGATAACTTGAAAATATTGTTCACTGATAGTCTTTAAGCGGTTTATAGACAAGGTGATCGGTAATCTTATAATGGAAAAATATACTTTAATTAACTGTATTTTTGATAGTTTTTATGGTGGACGAAATTGCGAACATTTTTTTTCTATTTCTGGTTTTGCAGCATTAAAATTTATATCAAATACTGGATTTATTGTGCTATAACTAGTCACCTGAAAGTTATCTTCAAGCAGAGAATAAATTCAGAAATACATATCCTAATTTGTAGCCTTTTTCATAGCATTCCAGGCCTTATACAGGTTCTAAGCTACTAAGGTGGCGAAATTTTGGCCACTATCCTACCCGCAGAGGTAAAAATACGGGGAGATGCCGCCACGGACTTAGCGCTGTAAGTTGTTCTGAAGCTGACGCCGCCGTGTTAGATGCCCCGAAATTTTAACAGACTGCTGTTTGCACGGAGGTCGTTTACGATTGCTTTTTTTTGTAATTTCTGTCGTGTGCACGCGACAGCTATTTTAAGTAGTAAATATTACAGTCCTTGCGCTAATAACATAGTGTCAGGAAAGCATTTTCAGACGCTTTTCTGGTCTTAAATGTGGATATCATCCAGTAATACAACGCATTTGTCCTCGTGAATAAAACTTTCTTTCTGTTTATACATTTCAAATAACCAAGAAGAGAAGTTTGTGATACAAAATGGACAGTTCTGCAATACATTTACATCCTATTTTGCTGTACTCGCGTCCGCAACTAGTGAAGTTAAAAATCGGAAAAGAGTGCTTGTTTGCTTACTGCTACTGATTCTTACTCGTTACATTCATATCATGTGCACAACATGTTTAATGCTAACGTCTGCAGAAAAGTTACCTACGTTTTCTTTGGTTCCCTATGAATGTGTACAATGTGAAAAGAAGTAAGCAAAACAAACTATCCTGACCTGTGTATGTCAACGAAGTGAATCTTGAAACGTCGAAGGAATAGAAAAAACGTGGGAGTGTACCTTCACGCAGAACTGAATTCTTGTTTCATTAGGCTGTCAGGGTGTCATTGTCGCTGTACACAGAAGAGCCAAAGAAACTGTTACACCTGCCTAATATCGTGCAAGGCCACCGCGAGCATGCAGAAGTGCCGCAACACTACGTGGGATGGACTTGACTAATGTCTAAAGTAGTGCTGCAGGGAACTGACACCATGAATCCTGCGGGGCTGTCCATAAATCCGTAAGAGTACGAGGGGCTCGAGATTTCGTCTGAACAGCTCAATAATGTACATGTTTGGGGAGTTTGGTGGCCAGCGGAAGTATTCAAACTCAGAAGGGTGGGAATTCTGGAAGTGCGGGATGTCACATTGTCCTGATGGAATTCCCAAATCCGCCGGAATGCACAATGAACGTGAATGGATGCAAGTGATCAGAATTGATGTTTACGTATGTGCCACCTGTCAGAGTCGACGTTTCAGGAGTCCCATATCACTCCGACTGCACACACCCCGCACCATCACAATATGGATGAGGTCGTCGCCATACCCGTACACGTCCCTCCACTCGATACAATTTGAAACGATACTCGTCCGACCAGGCAACATGTTTCCAGCCATCAACAGTCCAATGTCGGTGTTGGCGGGACCAGGTGAGGAGTTAAGCTTTGAGTCGTGTTGTCATCAAGGGTACACGAGTGGGCCTTTTGCTCCGAAAGCTGATATCGATAAAGTTTCATTGAATGGTTCGCACGCTGACACTTGTTGATGGCCCAGCATGGAAATCTGCAGCAATTTGCGGAAGGATTGTACTTCTGTCACGTTGAACGATTCTCTTCAGCCGTCGTTGGTCCCACTCTTGCAGGATCTTTTTCAGGCAGGAGCGATGTCGGAGATTTGATGTTTTACCGGATTGCTGATATTCACGGTACACTCGTGAAATGGTCGTATAGGAAAATCTCCATTTCATCGCTACCTCGGAGATGCTGTGTCCCATTGTTCGTCGTGCGACTGCTACGGTCGCAGGTTCGAATCCTGCCTCGGGCATGGATGTTTGCGATGTCCTTAGGTTAGTTAGGTTTAAGTAGTTCTAAGTTCTAGGGGACTAATGACCACAGCAGTTGAGTCCCATAGTGCTCAGAGCCATTTGAACCATTTTTGAACCCATTGTTCGTTCGCCGACTATAACACTACGTTACGTTCCTACTCACTTAAATCTTGGTAACCTGCCATTGCAGCAGCAGTACCCGATCTAACAACTGCGCCAGACGCTTGTATTAAGTATACGTTGCCGACCGAAGCGCCATATTTTGCCAGTTTACATGCCTCTGTATTTGAATACGCATGCCCATAACAGTTCCTTTGGCGCTTCAGTATAGTGAAGTGTTGATCAGTCATAACAAAAAACGATAAATTAATTTATAAGGCACGTTCCAGCAATTTGAAATTTATGTATATACTTGGTGTACGTTCTTTCTGATATGCCCGAAAGAACAGAAACCCTGTTGATCCAGCAACCATTATGAATTAAGACTCGAAGTAATGACAGACATTGGTTGCGATTGCGTCAGACGGGAGGCGTGCTAAGGTAGTCTGTGAGGCGATGATGAGTACTGTATCGGAATGGCTCAGTGCTCAGAGCATCTGTCTAAAAAGCAGAGGATCCGCTTTCGAATCACTATTCGGAACAAATCTGCAATTTTAATCAATGCCCACTCGCAGCCAGTGTCTATAATTCCTTTGCATCTTAATTTTGAATTTAATAAATTTCACCTGTAGGCAGTTCTGATGGTATTAACGAGATTTTAGACTAACACTTCCTACATTACTTAGTGCAAAACACCGCATTGTGAATAAAGGAAATGTCTCAGTATCCTAGACCATGCAAAATGGATATTTTGTCCATCAAGTGTTCATTGTATTTCTGAATTTTATTTTTAGGTTTTCAAAACACTTAAGCCTATACCTTGCTTCATGATAAACCAATAATAATATTAGGATGCTATGCAGCTACTGCTTTTATTTATTCATTCATCCGTCATGCAGGAGGTCAAACTTGGTACATTGTACTTGTCAGATACAATTAATAACACAAGTGTGCATAATAAGTTGTGTATAAAAAGGGTACACGGGAATAAAGATCAAGGTCCACAAAATTTTTTAAATTTAGTTGGTAATGCCATCTTTGAGAGGAATGGATGTACTCTTAATGGCTGGTCGGTGTGGCCGAGCGGTTCTAGGCGCTTCAGTCCGGAACCGCGCGACCGCTACGGTCGCACGTTCGAATGGGTGTGTGTGATGTCCTTAGGTTAGTTAGGTTTAAGTAGTTCTAAGTTCTAGGGGACTAATGACCTTACATGTTAAGTCCCATAGTGCTCAGAGCCATTTGAACCATTACTCTTAATGTGGCAAGGTTTGTTTGTTTAGTGTTTTATTTTATTTTTTAACTATCAAGGTGATCAAAAATCTGTGTCCAAGTTTTGATCTACTTGAGAAAAACGATCGAGGTCCACTCGGTTCTGAAGTAGAACAATCAAGATCCATTTTCTATTCAGAGATTTTTTCCCCTTTCATGTTTCATCTTATAATGCTGCTGGTTCATGATACTGACTTTCCAACAGTTGTTAACCGTCACCAGATGTGCTCACATTCCGCCTTTAACGGCCTATGCTTGCCTGTTAACCAGCACTGTCGCACGTTGTCAGCAGGCTGCTTCACTCTCATTCAGGCCTAGCTATGCCCAGCCCAAGAAGGCTACAGGAGTTTTGCTTGCCTGCTCGTCTTCCGCTGTGATACGCCACGTAGTAGTTTATTCTAGATGACTTTTTATTGTGTTGTGAATATTGTTCAGAAATTTTTGATAAGTTTGTGTTTCGCCGAGAGTCAGAAGATGAAATGACATATATGTTCCTGTAGAGTATCTGTAGACAACAAAATAGTGAATTTTGTTTGACCTTTTTTCTTTTGGCGTATTTCGGCCTTATTCATTTATTTCGGTATGAACGATTTTCTCTGTAGCTTTACCATCTTTCGACTAATACTGGCTATTCTAAATTCGAACCACCATCATCTCACCGCTAATTTTTGTAGTAAGCAAAAGACGAGATCTTAGACACCTACGAACCTGAATAGGTCTGTTATACTGCAACGTCAACCGAAGTTTTGTATGTCTAGTTTCAATAACCCTAGCGCTTTTCAGCAATATGTGACCCTCGTTATACGAGTTTTAATTACTTTTTGCAGGATTCTATTGTGGGTTCACTAAGTGCAAAACAATTCATTCTAAATTCCGCAAATTCAATTTAGCAATACGAAGTTAGTTTTCATATCATGTTAATCTAGAAAGTATGTGTCTGAAAGAAGCTTCCCTTTCATACCAAACTATCTTCGCATTAAGTATCATACCACCAGAATGTGGTTTTTAATATTGCCTGAGCCATATTTTTTTCTTATTTCAATCAATGTTTGCCCAAAGTTAGAAAGGCTATATTCTGCCAAATAGCCTCAAGTCCTTAGCACACATTTCCACAAAAGTTTCAGTTTCAAGTCTTCACCGTTTCAAAATAATATGGCCTGAGGTAACTGATGCTCAAAATTACAAACATGTCATAACATATTAGAGGTACCTGGATGAGTGTTTACTAACTTTTTACAAAATTTACGTTGCGAGCCATCCACTGATTTATTTGAAGCTTCCCCATAAACCCACGAAAACTTTTCCCATGCTGGACTTGAGCTATGTTTCGTGACTGGCACATATTACCTAATTCAAACTTTCTCCTCAACCGCCTTTACGGCTGAGTTGTTCATTTTACAGCTCCCACCGTTATGGTAAATAAGCTGCAGTCAAACTGCCTACGCAAACGCAGACCTCGATAGTCACGCTGGACTGATAACACAATCTGTTGTCAGGGGCAGCAGGCTGAACAGGTCCCGTGAAATTTGCCATTCTTCGGAACCCAAGCTGTCTTGCGCTAACCACTGTGCTTCAGGACACATGTACTCTTGTCTCCGTTGCGGCAGGCTCAGCTGCTTTACTGGTTGCGGCAGAGATAGGGGCAAGCAGACTGGAAGGAGAATTTGTAACCCTCTGCTACTCACTTCCCACTGTAAACGAAGTTTGAACTCTTATATTGTTTAGTAGTAAAGCAAAAACCGATACAAAACTTCACGAATTTGTGCATCCAGACTGGGCCGGAAAAGGAATTTCTTCGGTAAGTTGAGCAGAAACACTCGTGTGTTACTATTCCCGAGATTGTGTGTAATGTGATTTCTTAAGTGACATGGAGGAATCAGAAATGTCAGAGAATGAAGACTAACATTTCAGTTCTGTGCAGAACACAAGTGCAAGTAAAAGAAAAGTGTTGGTGCGTATTTCTGATTCCTCAAAAAGCTTACGGGTCCTGAGTCACGTTACACGCGACATTTGTACGTGATTACGATTGAGATATTTTCACAATATTTCATTCATAGAAAGGAGTAGATTAATGAAGGAATTCAATCTAATGGCTTCCTACGATACAAGGATGTTCAGGTATGTCAACTAGCATTCTTGGCAATGCATGGCATCACCAACAGACGTCTTATTACTCTTAAAAGGCATTGGTTCCTACAGGGAAAGCAACATAACACAAGGCCTAACAAACATTAAGGAGAAACCGTGTCTAAAGTGCATGAACGTATACAGTCACTGAGACGTCCCAGCTCACATTAGCATTCATGAGAGCAAATGATATATTTACAGAAGAATTTAATATCCGAAAATTACACTTGTACAATTTGAAAAAATCCTCCAAACCCTGTGTCGTACGAACAACGTCGACAGATCTTTGTGGCTAGCTACAATATAAATTTTGGATACCCCAAAACTGACACGTATACAGTACATGACAATTTCGGAGCTGACTGTTGGAAACTAGATTTATAGACAAACACCGAGAAAGATACAGCTCAGATACAAACTTTGATTAAGGAGAGACAACATGTAACGACTTAAAATAAATTACAGAAGATTACGTCAGAGAAGGTTTACGAGAGTCAACGTTCCGAACTTTTGAAGCACAGAAAATCTTTGATTAAGAAAGCAATTTGTATGGATTACCAAACAGATCTTTCACTTCTTTATATTTCATCCGACGAAGGATATTACCACAAGCAGCTATCATTTTATTCATTCAATATTCGTTTGTTTTCTTCTGGAAAATCTGTACTTTATACGTATGACGACTCGAAGGAAACAAAATACCTGTAAACACTGCTTTGGGGCAACTAAGATGGCGGACATGGGCTTAAATTTTTTAATGTCATGATAACTAGTAATTTTTCTTTTCTCCAGTGCTCTTCAACTCTCGAGAAATTCTATTCCGCGTCGCCTTTCGGACAAAAAATTCTTTTCGAAATATTGGTACGTTATTGGAACAATAAGTGAAGCAATCTCTTTCCAGAATGTCCTGAGCTCTTCTCATTCCTCCATATGAATTACTGCGATCTCCGTCACAATACGCTGTCCCTGAAAACCTAGAAACATCTCCACTTTCCACCACTACTAAAAACTTAGAACACCCAAGTCCCACCGTATACTACTGCTCGTTACTTCCGCAATGGTAGTTTTTAATTTTATGCAGATATAATGTTTCATATCAGACCAAAGCTCTGAAGGATAAACAGAGGTTACATACACACTTTGACAAAAGCCATTGGATAAAGATATGCACGACGGCTGTAGAATTGCGTACACAAGATATAAAAGTACAGCATATTGGCGGAGCTGTCATTTGTACACAGATGGTTCGTGTGAAACGATTCCCAACGTGATTATGGCCGCACGACGGGAATTAAGACTTCGAACATGGAATGGTAGTTAGATCTAGACCAGCTTCTCCCAACCTTCCCCCGAGACTATTAAGCCTGAGTGCAATAAGTAACAACCCCACCCCCCACCCCCCCTCCACCATCGACAACCACATTAGAGCCTCACTAAACTTGAGAATGAAAAAGAACTTTATTTAAACGCTTATTTTATTAAATGATGGAAGATAAATTATTTATAGTTTTTGTAGGTGTTTTGTTAAAAGCCGAAATAATGATTCAATGAGACAATTAGTACCCCTTAGTTCTAATAACATTTTATTTACGTTTATGGGAATATGAAGCAATTCTCAGCGAATCGCGAGTACTACCTACAACTGCTCCTCAGAAAAGAAATCTAATTATCCACGTTGATGGTAGATACTTATTACAAAACGTGCTTATTCTGCACCACTCCTCTGCCTAGTAACATTTGCTTCACTCACACTCAGCTAAGTCAAACTATACACAGGACTCCTTACCCCTGAAATGGCAGAAACTGGAAGACCTTACATTGCCAATGCTTTGTGTCTGGCCACTGCCGCACAGCAACGTAGTAGCCATTACGTAATTTCAGCTGTGCTGTGATCTCACTTATATGGTTTATAGTAGCGAAGTGAATAACGAAACAGCTTCTGCTCCATTGAGGGAACTACATACAAATCGGAGAGTGCATTTTCATGCGATGTTTAAGCAAATATGTATCAATTTTACTGACACAGATGGATTATACAAGGTATGTACAGTAGGTGGACTATGTGACGAATAAGGAAGATGATAATCTACATTTGTTCAAAGGTTGTAACCTCCACCACTGTGTCTTACGTGTTGACGACAGAATTTGAAACAAAAAATGTAATTAGTGGTAATTTATGTAATAAGTATAACAGTTTTACGAAACAGTGATGATAATAATAACGACAGTTTGGAAATAGTTCTGGTTCGAGACCCATACACTACTGAACTCTTTTTTTATACTCCTTAGAAAATTTCATTTTACCGCTCAGAGGGTAATTACCCCCAGATTGGGAATCACTGATCTAGACGCATGGGACATTCCGTTTCGGAAATCGTTAGGAAATTCGATACTCCGAGATCTACAATGTCAACATTGTGCCGAAAATATCAATACCTCTCACCGCGGAGAACGCAGTGGCCGAAGGCCTCCACAATCGACCGAGAGCAGCGGCGACTGCGCAGAGTTTTCAGTGTTAACAGACAAGCAACACTGTGTGAAATAACCGCAGAAATCAATGTGGGACGTACGATGAACGTATGCGTAAGAAAAGTGCGGCGAAATTTGGCGTTAATGGGCTACGGCTGCGGAAAAGCGACGCTAATGCCTTTGTTAACAACATAAGTAGCCTGCAGCGCCTCTCCTGGGTTCGTGACCTTATCGATTGGACCCTGGACGACTAGAAAACCTTGGCCTGGTCAGATGAGCCCCGATTTCAGTTGGTAAGACAGCGGCGCACACCCCACGAATACTGTCAACAAGACACTGTCTACCTGAACCGATCATTGACTGGAAATGGTTATGTTTGGCTCCTCGGAGAGCATTTGCAGCAATTCATGTACTTTATGTCTCCAAACGACGATGGAATTTTTATGGATAACAACGCTGCATGTCAGCCGGGAAAAATTGTTTGCGATTGGTTTGAAGAACATTCTGGGCAATGCGAGGGAATGATTTGGTAGCCCAGATCATCCGACACGAATCCCATTGAACATTTATGGGACATAGTCGAGAGGTCAGTACGTGCACAAAATTCTGCAGCGGCAATACTTTCACAATTATGGACGGCTATAGAGGCAGAATGGCTCAGTATTTCTGCAGGGGACTTCCAACGACTTGTTGAGTGCATGTTACGTCGAGCTGCTGCACTACGCCGGGAAAAAGGAGGTCCGACACAATATTAGGAGGTATCTCATGACTCAGTGTAATTACTGAAAGAATAACATTACTATTTTATATTACTTTTATCTTCACGCATTTATATACATAAAGCCTCATAAAGCCTTGACTCCGTTTACTAACAGCTTATGGGGGCCTGTTTTTGTGTTTCAGTGATCCACAGAGGTATGGTGGCGGTAGCAATGGTCCTGGTCAGCTGGTGAGATTCCAAAGGTTAGACACCTAGTGGGTTCCAAATATTCAAATGTTCAAATGTGTGCGAATTCCTAAGGGACCAAACTGCTTAGGTAATCGCTCCCTACACTTACCACCACCACTCCGTCTACAGGCCACAAGTGAACCATCGGGACCATTCGACCGCCGTGTCATCCTCAGGGAGGATGCGGATAGGAGGGGCGAGGGGTCAGCACAACGCTCTCCCGGTCGTAATGATAGTATTCTTGACCGAAGCCGCTACTATTCGGTCGAGTAGCTCCTCAGTTCGCATCACGAGGCTGAGTGCACCCCGAAAAATGGCAACAGCGCATGGCGGCCTCGATGGTCACCCATCCAAGTGCCGACCACGCCCGACAGCGCTTAACTTCGGTGATCTCACGGGAACCGGTGTATCCACTGCGGCAAGGCCGTTGCCTGGTCCCTACACTTACACATTACTTAAACTGACTAATGCTAAGAACAACACACACACACCTATGCCCAAGGAAGGATTCGAACCTCCGGCGGGAGGGGCCGCGCAATCCATGACATGGCGCCTCTAACCGCACGGCTACTCCGCGCAGCAGTGGGTTCCCTTCCTGCGACAATGTGAGTAGTAACCTCACAGATCCTTAGCTACGATACTTCCATGTACTTGTTTCAGGCTTCTGCATTTCCTTTCTATTGGACTTCCTGGTTTTTTCGCTCTCAACAGTTTTAGGTTTCGAGGCCCAAGGACGTCTTTCATTTTCTTTTATTATTTCCAACGGTCAAACGTCGACAGGAGATCCCAAAGTCTCTTCATACTGCCGAAATTAGTTCAGAATCAAAACTTTGAGGAAAGTCCATTAGAACTATGTGAATCAGACCCAAAAAGAAATAAAGGCAGCTCTGTCAACAGCCTCTACTCCCACGCCCAAGGAGCTATGAGTCGCATGACCCTTTGGCAATTCATATCATATAGAGAGTGTATGTTATGCAGACAACGGGAGAAGATGCAAGGCGAGTTTTCGAGTTTCCCGATGTCTTTAAACAACTGAACCATATCGGCTAAATAATCCTGAAAGAACATCGTGATCCTCCTAGAACAGGGGCTGATCAGATCGTTGGTAACCAACTCACGGAAAATACACACTACTCCTAGTATGCCAAGGTTCAAATGGTTCAAATGGATCTGAGCACTATGGGACTCAACTTCTCAGGTCATTAGTCCCCTAGAACGTAGAACTACTTAAACCTAACTAACCTAAGGACATCACACACATCCATGCCCGAGGCAGGATTCGAACCTGCGACCGTAGCAGTCGCACGGTTCCGGACTGCGCGCCTAGAACCGCGAGACCACCGCGGCCGGCAGTATGCCAAGGAGCCTCGAAAACATGATGGTCTCAAACGTAAATGATAAATCTATGAAAAAGGATAAACAAAACTGGATCAATGGATACATCGCAGTAGCAATCAAAAATTACAGAGGAATTTCTCGAAAAAGAGGGTGATATTAAGTTATGTTCTGCAGTGGAGCTGAGGAAAATGAAAGAGCAAGGCCCAGTACTATTCCGCATAAGAAATGGGAAAAAGAGATCGCAGGTTGCACATACATAAGCGAAAGTATACTTACAGCCAGACTGAAAATGAGAAGAGGCAACCCACCATTATAAGCGTATATGCACAGGAAAAAAGAAAAAGTTGAACCTAGAAACTTCTATGAATAACTAGAGAAGACTAACTACACTCAGTACAATGCTACTGATCAGATTATTATGGTGGATGATTTCAGTGCCAGAATAGAAACATTCGAGTGACGAATGTTTTTGGGCCTTTTGGAATTAGAAAAGTACTAAGGGATTTTATTACTTACAATAATCTAAAAAGAACTAATTCAATTTTTAAGGAAAGGGATATATTTAAGCATACTTGGGTCAACAGAGGTCTTAGATCAATAATGAACCACTACATCTTGGCAAGGGATAAACTACTGGGTCAAGGAAGGGATACAGTAGTTTACAGAGGACAAGATGTAGGATCAGATCATTTTCAGTAATCTCCAGAATAGATCTCTGACGAAATGGATGAAAATGACGGAACAAATGAGTGACCGACAAGTTCAAAGAATTTATAAGGTATATGAAACGTCCCCTTAGAAAAAATTTATACACGACTGTGCTTAACCTGACGCACAATATTTTTAGCGCAACGCAATCTGACTTTCAAAAAAAAATCCCTACAAAAGAATGGCCCTGACTAACATTAAACTATACCTTTCACAAATCACTTACCTCACAAAAATCTTCGCTGCTCAAGCTACTGCAATACAGCGAGCGCCACTACTGCCAGCTAAATAAAAGATTCAAACTATGGAAGGCACTAACTACTGATAGGGATAGTTAGCAAATGAAAGATATTAATAGAGAACAAAGAATGTATTTACCTTGATATCATCATATATATAGCAGTTCATGACAAATTACAAAACTCCGCCATCTCTCTCCCCACATCCACCACTGCTGGCGGCTCACCTCCAACTGCGCAACGCTACGCGCTGTTCACAGCCAGCTGCCTAACACTACAATGGCGAGTATTACAACAATGAAAAGCAGCCACAGACTGCACACAGCACAGCCAGTGATTTTCATACTGAGGTGGCGTTACCAATAAAAAAACCTAAACAGCCTACTTACATAGCCCCCATGCTACCCACAAAAAATTTTACAAATTTTGTTGGGCTCTGGCCAATACATATTTGTTAAAATTTTTTTCACAATTACAATAACAAAGAAATCAAATGCACACACTTATTGATACAATGTTGGTCAAAAGCTAAAATTTTCTCACAGTCCATAAAGACAGTCCTGATTCATCACAGTAAAATTACAGTGTTTTTCTTTTTTTTCAAAGTCTGAACAGTGAAAGAGAATGCACACAGAAGTAGTGGATTTCCATGCAGTCTTGAAGAAGTAGTGTCCTTCCAACGGAAAGACAGTGCTGACTCTTGACATGCTGACAGGTAATGGGCCACAACAGAGCAAACCCACAGCGGAGTCAGTCGAAGTTTTGAAGAGTATTGGTGGGTAGGTCATCACAGAGCAGACCCACTGTAGTCCTGGTAGAGATTACGGTATTGGTGGGCCACCAGAGGTGCAGACCCACTGCAGTGCTTGTAGAAATAATGGTATTGATGGATCATCAGTAGACCCACTGTAGTCCTTGTAGAGATAATGGTACTGGTGGGTCATCAAAGATGCAGACCCACTGTAGTCCTTGTAGAGATGGCCAGCAGCCATCTGTTGTGACTGTGCAGGTGCACAATCACCATTGAAGAGTCTTGCGGATAATATAGCAAGTCCATAACCACCACTTGTGCACTCACAAAGTTTTTGGAATTGTCCTTAGAACCAGCAATGCTGTTATCCAGTCCCTTGCTGAATTATTAACACACGTGCAAACACTAACAGTCCCTACTTCTCACATATTGTCCATATACTATGACCAATAGAAACATGTGCAGTGAAATGTAACTTACAAGTTACTTAATTTGATGAACTGCTGTCAATTACAATTTTATAACATAAGAATACAATAACAAGGTACAAAATACATCATTCAAGAACATAACAATACAGATAACATTTGTAGTAAAACAGGCTTTACAAAAGAATAGAAATAGACATATACATCAGTGCTACAGGAATTATGACATGAGTACATATATAAAAGATCAGAATAAATTTTGAAACATCAACTTCACACATGAGCATTAAAATAAAACAGAATAAGTAATGTCTAAGCATATTTACAAGTTAAATAACATATTATTAATACCAATTATATTTGAGGATAACAGTATTCCTCATCATAGTGAATAGTATTAGAAAAAAAATTCTATGAAACTACACAGAGACAGGAAGAAAACAAATATACAAGGGTACACAAACACATAGGGGGATAACACAATGGAAAGGACAGGGTTCGTTTTCAGTGTAACTTTTGGTACTGCAGTCCAACCTAAAACTTCATTCCATAGATCGTTCCTCTTATTTCGACATTTGCACCTGCCAAAAAAATCCTACCCAAGCATGCTTTCTATATTCTGTTCACATATTTCTTACCTCATTATTTATTTACCATTATCTTACCTCATCATTTATTTCCAAGAAAATCCTACCTAAACCTGTTGTCCCTAAACCCTACTTTTTTTGGTTCATATCCTCTTTCAAAATACCCTTTTTTTGGCCAAAGCATTTTCTTTAAGCTTCTCAATGCATTTCTTCCAATCCATCATAGTTAGTTTCTTATATAGTCTACCCCCTCTTAAGCTAACTTAAATCTACTGAGCTCAGATATATATACCAATGGATGAGGCAATGCAGCATCACATAAAACAATTAATATAAACAGCAATGAAAAAAGACGCAGATTTGCGAAGCAAGCTGCATTAAGAAATTAGCAAAGCAATTGTAATATTACAACTAATCTAAGGCAATGTGCAGCAAACAATAAAAATAAATCATTAGTAAAACTGGCTTAACAGAATAATACAAAGTCAAATTCAATAACACTATGCCTGGCAAACAGCAGCAACTTATACCTAAACATGACATAGCTCAAGCAGAAAAAATATTACAGTAAAAATGGCCATGTATGTCACATCTTAACACTAGAGTGATGCATCACGAGAACTTACACTAGCAGATAAGTTACCAAATCGTAAAGAAATTATTTATGCAATTCCTGTGAAGGGAAATGTCTATTTATGTGCCCTCGTTTTCTTGGAAGTAGATCATAAATTTCTTATTGACTCGATCTGTAGGCATAAAATAACTATATTAGTACATATATTAAATTTTATTTTAACCAATGCTGCAGTGCAGCTAGAAACTAGATATTAAACAAAATGGGCAAAGCAAGGCGTGAAACGTCATTCACTAGCCATATGGCATTTCTCTCAATTAGCACGACAATAGCCGTGAAATGTTTCTCATCGTTTTCAAGTTCGACCGTGTCGTTTTTGCGATGCTTTCTACAAAGGAACGTCAATATTATTTTAACCAATGCTGCAGTGCAGCTAGAAACTAGATATTAAACAAAATGGGCAAAGCAAGGCGTGAAACGTCATTCACTAGCCATATGGCATTTCTCTCAATTAGCACGACAATAGCCGTGAAATGTTTCTCATCGTTTTCAAGTTCGACCGTGTCGTTTTTGCGATGCTTTCTACAAAGGAACGTCAATAGCGAGGATAATGGCCTCCCCTTTTTTTTTCTACCTGTGCCGCTGGAAGGCTAATGGCTTTTTTTCGGGCGGCTGTCGCCGTGGTGGGTGCCCGCGACGCATTACGTGCAGTTGGTCACTTAACTTTCGTACGGAAATATTTACGACAGCAGTTTGCGCTACAGTGGCAGTCTCATATAAAAATATTTCACAGGTCAAGAATTAGCGTTGCAAATCTGTAGAAACAAAATCCTATAAATGTAAGTGTCCAAAAAAAAATATTCGTCAGCATTGTGATACATTCACGCATATACACACATTTCATTTCATAACTCTTAAAGTACGATTCTTGGTTTCCAACATACGTCTTCACAAGGCAGAGTTCCTAACCGCTACTCATTACTCCTTACCTTATTACACATATATATATTCGTCGACGCTTCTTTAATATTTCATCATATGAAACACGTAGCATAATCAAATTCCTCATATAGCATCAGCTTCTTGACCATAAACATACCTCAGCAGCATAATACACATCGTCGTCGTAAAAATAGCATCATAACACCTCAGTCAACTCTCAAAATCGTCGTAGCTTCCTCCAATAGTTTCAAAACCTAAAAAAAATTCTCTGCTCATGTCAAAAGTGTCATCCGCCTCAAACGCACTTCAAAAATCATGATCCCATACCAAATACATCATTCAAAGCTCACGTAGTATCACAATGGTTCTGAAAAAATATGAACAGTTTACAAAGTATAGACAAAATACAGTTTCATAAGTGTGAAGTTATCCAACTGTGTAATTGCATAAACATCTGTCACTGACATAGTAAAAAGAATGTTTGTTTCTCTGTCAAATAATCAGATAGCTGTGTAATTCTGTGTTAGAGAAATATGGTACCGATGTGTATAAAGTTGTATAAGCAAATACCATATTAGCTAGGGCTCCTTGTGCGTGCCAAACACATGGTACACAAAGTAGGCGTGTACCCCCCTGAGGTCAGAAGATTCCAGGTTCGTATCCTGGCAGGGTCGCCATATGAAACGTCCCCTTAGAAAAAATTTATACACGACTGTGCTTAACCTGACGCGCAATATTTTTAGCGCAACGCAATCTGACATTCAAAAAAAATCCCTACAAAAGAATGGCCCTGACTAACATTAAACTATACCTTTCACAAATCACTTACCTCACAAAAATCTTCGCCGCTCAAGCTACTGCTATACAGCGAGCGCCACTACTGCCAGCTAAATAAAAGATTCAAACTATGGAAGGCACTAACTACTGATAGGGATAGTTAGCAAATGAAAGATATTAATAGAGAACAAGGAATGTATTTACCTTGATATCATCATATATATAGCAGTTCATGACAAATTACAAAACTCCGCCATCTCTCTCCCCACATCCACCACTGCTGGCGGCTCACCTCCAACTGCGCAACGCTACGCGCTGTTCACAGCCAGCTGCCTAACACTACAATGGCGAGTATTACAACAATGAAAAGCAGCCACAGACTGCACACAGCACAGCCAGTGATTTTCATACTGAGGTGGCGTTACCAATAAAAAAAACCTAAACAGCCTACTTACAGGTATAATGGCTCAAAGAGGACAACATAAATCACCTTCACCAAAGTAGATTAAATAAAATGATATCAAAGTTGCAAACCTAAGATACACCAAAGTGAAGTGTTTCTGTTCCAACAAATACAGTCTTGGGGATTCTCGACCATATAACACTATTTACACTTTCATTGGGGTTTTGAGTTTTTCCGTGAATACACTTTTTCAACAGTTCAGGTGCTGCTAAGTCTCTGAAAACAGGTTTTATACTTTATCTGACATCACTAAAATGAACACGGACGTTAATAATAACACCATTTGACAGCAGTTTAACAGCGGCACAGTGGGTCACGCCCATGTAGAACACATTTCAAAAAAAAATTAAAAATAATTGTAGTCTTCGGAATTGAATAAATTATATATCTATTAAAAGGTAATCGTCTGCAGATTCAGAAAACGCAAAAAAGTAAAAATTGAACTTTTCATGATTTTGAGCCTTTCCGGAGCCCCTTAAGAGCAGAACACAGTTGCTATTTGGTTAGAATAATGTTTATTCAGAAAGCAAACTAATAGCGAAAGTGGTCGTATTTAGAATTACTATTACACTCGGGCGCATATCCATTTGACACAGTTCAATCATGCACAATCTCATCGCGAAATACAAGTTATCTACGCGAAAAGCTAGAGCTCACACCAGGCACGCGGCTGCTCACCGCTCAGCGACAAAGTCCCTAGATACCATACAACGCGAAATTTTCTAAGTCGTTTCACTTCCTAGCTGCCTAAAGACCGACTGTCCGCTTTCGCGTCTCAATTCGAACTGTACCGTCTGGTGTCTCCAGCCGAACTGTCCGCTTTCGCGTCTGCACCAACACTCTCTCTTTGGTGTCTCGACCAGAACTGTCCCTCTCTGCCCGTCTCTGGCCGGGCGTTCCGCGCGCAGAACATTTTCGCTCAACTGCCTGCTGCAGTTCCCTTTCCTGAAGCCGTCCATCTGATTGGTTACAGCTTATTCTACATTATTTTACATTTTAACATATTTAAATAATCGAAGCTTGACAATTTTGACGTTCTAAATAAAGTAACAATAATATATATTACATAATAAACGTTAAATTCTTTTACATAAAACCAATACGATTTCCTTCTTAACTTTGAATGTCACGGACAGTAGCCTTGCACCAATGTGCTTTCTGATAAATAAATAAAGAACTAAAGTAACTATTATGCTCTAAACTATACAACAAATATCCTATTACCTGATGATTCAGTAAGGTGTCATGCGGTCATCGTTCATTATGTTTTGTGTGGAGGAAATGATGAACTGGTGCTTAACTGAAAATACTGATAATTTAAACTTAATATATCTTTTAAACAAATAAAGTTACAGAGCTGATATTTCCTACGTTTGTCATTTTAATGATTCGGTTCTATATGAAATGTCGATCGTTGAGGTCGAGCACAGTGTTCACATTTTAGCATTCAGGTCTTGGTTACAAAACTTGTTAATTTCACTTTAACAGTAAATCCTAAACTATTATAGATATGATGAATATTCAAGTTTTATTGGGATTACCAAGAAAATTTATAGAGGATGACAAATTAAAATTACTGTGGCTTGATTCCCTGCATTGCTACGGAATTAAATTGTTTTCATAAATGTTTCCCCTTATGGATTACTTTAGGTCCGCCATATTTAACACTGCTACCTCTCCTCGGCCACAAACGGATTTTAATGGGTTTCCCTATGACGTAGGTTCTCGTCTGTCTCAGTCGCACACTACAGCGCTTAGGCCTCAATAGACAATAGACGCCTGTGAGTTTTCCCATATCGTGGCGAATCTGCGTATTTCGTGGCGCACAGTCCTTGACGACAGGGTTCGTTTCACAATTCTTGTAGGATGACTCTTTCAGCCATATATTTAATGAGAGCGCAATGCTCGTTAACTGACAGGTTTAGCGGTCATCTACAAACAAAAAGAAAGGCCACATGAAAACATTTCCCTCCTTTCCCCAGCAGCTCACATCTTCTGCCCATCGGACCCAGATTCAGAAAATTTTAAAATCTTTTACGTGGTGAACAGAAACAAGAATCTTAATTTATGGGATTTATAGGCATATCTTTTCCCAATATCCGAGTCTAATAAATGAAGAAGTCTTTTGGAAACATCAGATATTTATTGATATTAAGATGCGTATCTTTAAATGATGATTGGGACCTGTGTTACTTATTGATTATTTTATTTAGGCCTTCGCCATCAGTTAAGTTTTAGCGCCCCGTTTTGTGAGCCTTTTCTCATTACTGCTCCACGGAACCTTCGCAGTCTAGTTGCCGGTACGACAGCACGTGATCACAACATTGTAAACAGACCATATTTGTGTTCTTGGGTAAGCTATCATCGTTAATTTTTAAGTTTAGCGTCGCTTCTGGCTTCATTGTTTCATATTTTTACTAAAAAGTTTAGCTGTGCCCCTTCATTTGCCAAAAGTGTATTAGCCTATCCATTTTATTGGTGTATTTTGCACTTGTGAGTCTTTTTGCTCACCGAATGTGCCTATTTGCCTGAGTTAGGTACCCATTACACGCTTTAGAAGTGTTCTTTTTCCTATTCTCATTACCTTTTTCGCGTTGCTTCTAGATCAGGGCTTAACAACTGGCCGGTTTTGAGCGCGAGTACTCGCGTCTGCTCAGGCACGTGCTCGCGAGCAGGTGCAAGGTCGCGGAATAGGGAGGGAGGGGAGGGAGGGGAAATGCGCGCGCATGTTTGAATGTGATCTCGCGTTCTTAGCAGATTTAACTAGCCATCTGAATGCATTGAACATTTTACTACAAGGTAAAGATCTGCTAATTACTCATTTCATAGATCGAATATGAGCTTTTAAAATGAAATTGACACTTTGGGTGAGTCAGCTGGAAACAGAAAATCTAGCTCATTTTCCTAAATTATCATCCATGCAAGATGTTCACAAAGACTGTGAACGTTATTAAAATAGTTTAGTTGCCCTTAAGGAAGAATTTGATCAACGCTTTCAAGATCCGACAGCACTAGACAGTAATTTTGATCTGTTCTCCTCTCCATATTCAGCGAATATTGAAGAGATTCGTCCTGATCTGGAACTAGAAATTATTGACCTGAAGTGTGACAGAGAATACAGAGACAAATTTCAGAACAAGAAAAAAATTTGGAATTATACAGACACTTCCCTCAGGATAGATTTCCTCGTTTGCACAAACTGGCGGCTACAATAATACCAATGTTCGGTTTCACGTATGTTTGTGAACAACTGTTCTCTGCAATGAAATGTAACAAGACGCGCCTGAGAAACGCATTGCCTGATCGAAATTTAAACTGCACGCTGCGCCTACAATGCACAATAACAATTACTCCAAACGCAGACGCAATTGTAAAGGGCAAAAAGTACAAGGTAACCGAGAATCCCACACTTCAGTGACACCTTTTATTGTGTAACAGTTCACAAATGTAGAGGTATACACTAAGCTAATAAAATTATGTGGCACGTGTACATTCTCCTTTATTTGTTTCATTTGTCGCAGTAATAATTCGTGAGTGATATCCCTGCAGGTGGCCGCGGATTTACATTGACTGGCGGCAGCTGTTGTGTGCCCCACGTGACTCTCCCCAATCTCCGCTCTGGTCCCGTAGTGGGGGTAGCGTGCTCACGCTGCTCCGTGCTCGCGCCAGGCTGCTCACAGCTTGCTCTGCGAGCACGTATGTTGTGAAGCCCTGTTCTAGATGATACAATAAAGCATTGACAGTGGCTATTTGGCTGTTACCTCCCAGTTCTATGGGACTTTTAACTATGTTCGACTCCTCGGTTACGATTAACAAGAATTGTTATCGGTAATCTCAGTTACGGTCAATATTTTATGAGTTGAAATTTATATCCTTCACTAGCACCTGAAACACTACTGTGGCACTTTGCTCCATTGTCCAGTCGGTGTATGTCTTCCTCTTGGTATTTTTAATTTATTCATTTATTATTGCCTTTAATAGCAATTTTTTACTTACACCAGTTCGTAGTTTTCCCAGATTGTCTGATAATGCCTAAAACAGCCGGAACGCGTCACATGCGCAGGTTATTAAATAAACCCATCTTGTGTAACCAAGACTGGTTTTTCTGTTCTAAAGATCTGTCAAGGTTGCTGCACCAGTGGCACTGCGGTCGCCATACAGTAGAGAGATTTTAATGGTGTTAAAATATGCTTTACTTTCGGTTCAAGAAATCATCTTTCAGTTTCTCGCTGCATGTCACTGAATGTGCTTATGATGTATGACTCACTGGACGAGAAGGCCTGAATATGATTTCTTTTAATCAAATGAAAACTGGATATAGGTAAAAGCTATTTGTGATTTCGACGGTAGAAAAATTTCGCAAATGAAAGGCTCACTGTTACGTGGTACCTTTCCGCACTAAAGAGCTAAAGAAACTGGTACACCTGCCTTATAACGTGTAGGGCCACCGTGAGCACGCAGAATGCCGCAACACGTCGTGGCATGGACTCGACTAGTATTGCTAAAGGCAGCTGACACCATGAAACCTGCAGGGCTCTTCATAAATCCGTAAGAGTACGAGCGGGTGAAGACCTCTTCTGAACAGCACGTTTCAAGGCATCCCAGATGTGCTCAATAATGTTCATGTCTGGCCAGTTTGGTGGCCAACGGAAGTGTTTAAACTCAGAAGAGCGTTCCTGAAGCCACTCTGTAGCATTTCTAGACGTCTGGGGTGTCGCATTGTCCTGCTGGAATTGCCCAAGTCAGTCGGAATGCACAATGGACCTGAATGGATGCAGGTGACCAGACAGGATGCTTACGTACATTTCACCTGTCAGAACCGCATCTAGACATATCAGGTGTCCCGTATCACTCCAACTGCCCCCCTCCCCCCCCCCCCACACACACACGCCATTACAGAGCCTCCTGCAGCACGAACAGTCCCCCGCTGACATGCAGGGGCCATGGATTCATGAGGTTGTCTTCATACCCGTACACGTCCATCCGCTCGATACAATTTGACACGAAATTTGTCCAACGAGGCGACGTGTTTACTGTCATCAACAGTCCATTGTCGGTGTCGACGGGCCCAGGCGAGGCGTAAAGCTTTGTGTCGTGCAGTCAACAAGGCTCCGAAAACCCATATGGATGATGTTTCGTTGAACGGTTCGTAGGCTGACACTTTGTGATGGCCCAGCATCGAAATCTGCAGCAAGGGTCGCACTTCTGTCACGGTGAACGATTCTCTTCAGTCGTCGTTGGTCCCGTTCTCGCAGGATCTTTTTGCGACCGCAGTGATGTCGGAGATTTGATGTTTTACCAGATTCCTGATATTCACTGTACACTCGTGAAATGGTCGTACGGGAAAATCCCCACTTCATAGCTACCTCGGAGGCGCTGTGTCCCATTACTCATATGCCGAGTGTAGCACTATGTTCAAACTACTTAAATCCTCATAACCTGTCATTGTAGGAGCAGTAATAGATCTACCATCTGAGCCAAACACTTGTTGTCTTATATAGGCGTTGCCGACCGCAGCGCCGTATTCTGTCTGTTTACATATCTCTGTATTTGAATACGCATGCCTATACCAGTTTCTTTTGCACTTCAGTGTATTTTTACTTTTGATAATGTTAGAACTGAAAGTTTGAGATGAAACCTCAGTGAAACAATTTTGTCAAATGTTATTCCCCTGCCCGAAGGGGTCAAGGAAATGAAATGAAACTTAATGTTTGAGAGTATGTGATGTCATTTCGGTGATGACAATATCAAGTAAAATTTACAAACAATTTGGCAGTATGATCCCATTTATCAACATTACGTGGGATCCCTATGGCCCCGATGAATGCACTGATTCGGTTGGAAAGGCTGTCATAAAACGATTGTATTCTCTCCTGAGGGAAGCTGGCCTGCAGCTTTCGCAACTGGTCCTTCACATCCTAGATACTCGCACATGGGGCGCCGAGCTAGTCCCACACAAGTCGTATTGGAGACAGAACTGGGGATCTTCCAGGCCACGGGAGTACCTTTACGCCATGCAGAGGGTTCATAGCGTTGAAAAGTGGCACTTCGATGTTGTCGCATGAGAGGTAACATGAGGATCCAGGATGATCGTGATATACCATTATGCCGTCAGAGTTTCCTCACAAATATCAGCCGTCAGCTGAAGTTACCTCCTGAAGGGATCCCTCACCATGAGACCAGGAGTAACACCACTCTACCTCTTCAAATCATAGGGATGTTGGGACCACCCCCTTATGTTGCTACCACACAATGGTCATGGTTGGGGGTCGGGACTGCTACGGTCGCAGGTTCGAATCCTGCCTCGGGCATGGGTGTGTGTGATGTACTTAGGTTAGTTAGGTTTAACTAGTTCTAAGTTCTAGGGGACTTATGACCTAAGATGCTCAGAGCCATTTGAACCATGGTTGGGGTACTGCAGAACGGCGATGATCATAATATGACGCCATTCGTCAGTAGTTCAGGATTAACAATAACCAATAGATGGTTAAAAATTCAATTTACAGGTGTATTTATTGGGTTAAACTTGGCATTTTTCCCTTAACATTAGGTCGCGGTACCACTCCAGACGCAGCCATTTGTGTTGTAGCGTTAAAGGCAGTCGACATGGAAACGCCGTGTTGTTCAAATGGCTCTGAGCACTATGGGAACATCTGGGATCATCAGTCCCCTAGAACTTAGAACTACTTTAACCTAACTACCCTAACGACATCACACACATCCATGCCCGAGGCAGGATTCGAACCTGCGACCTTAGCGGTCACGCGGTTCCAGACTGAAGCGCCTAGAACCGCTCGGCCACACCGGCCGGCGAAACGCCGTGTGACTAGGGCCTCCCGTTGAGTAGACCGTACGCCTAGTGCAAGTCTTTCGAGTTGACGCCACTTCGGCGACTTGCGTGTCGATGGGGATGAAATGATGATAATAAGGACAACACAACACCCACTCGCTGAGCTGAGAAAATCTCCGAGCCAGCCGGGAATCGAACCCAGGCCCTTAGGCATTAAACTCCGTCGCGCTGACCACTCAGCTACCAGGGGCGGACAAAGGCAGTCGATACATGGGATGACAATTCCATAGTCCAACCAAAAGCGCAGGATGCCACAGAGTGCTGCAGGAAATCCTTTACTTGTTCTCGGACGGCAAGCATGGATGTGAAGGGTTTACGATGTTTTTGGTGGACATTACGGCGATCCTTCCATGTGGTGGTCGTAGGTCGCCGACCGGAAACTTGAGGACGAGTGTGTCCACTATCACATTTCCCTCCTTCCAACATCGAGGCGCTGTAACATCCAAATGCGCAGAAGTCTGGATAGTGCACTATGTGACCAGCCAGCCAAATGGAGAGCCACTATGAGGCCCCTATCAGACTCTGTCAGGTGCTGATAACTCTGTCTCACACGATTACGTGACATCTGCGTGTCCTTCAAAGTAATCTCTCAACATCTGACGCTCCGTTATACACGCTGCCAGGCCTTGTAAAACCACTAAACACGAACAACACTCTGAACATGGTGGCTGGTTGATTTGGGAGAAGGGACCAAATAGTGAGGTCATCGGTTCCATCAGATTGGTGAAGAATGGGGTAGGGAGCCCGCTGTGCCCTTTCAAAGGAATCATCCCAGTATTTGCCTCAAACGATTTAGGGAAATCACGGAAAACCTAAATCAGAATGGCCGGACGCGGATTTGAATCGTCGTCCTATCGAATCCGAGGTCAGTCTGTTACCCACTGCGCCACCTCGCTCGGTGAACATAGTGGCCTACCTGTTACAGTCGCCTGCAACTGTTTTCATTTACAGACCCATCGTTGGTATGTACGTGAAAGTTGTTACATTAACAGCCGAAAATGTCTACTTGGCGTTTAATATTTTTTTCAGACAATATAAATTCTTTTGTATTTGCAGCTCTCAAACGGACTATTTTATATGAAGGAAAGACGCCTGTACTTTACAGTAACTAGTTATTATTTTTGTAAATGTTTTCGTTTCCTAGCGCCAAGTTTCAGGAGAGGTCTATAAGCTAACAGCCCCGACGGCGCAGTTGCAGTCTTGAAGTTTGGTAAAGTTATAATTCATGCATCTGAGATCCGCCAGTTCGGCCACGTCACTTCGTGTAATAAGCTCACCATATTGCGCTGCATTTGTACTGCATATTTACAGAGCTTGCTAAACAGCAATTGCAGCTTGCATAAAACTAATACGAGGATACCGTTTAAATATTCAACAGCCTCATTTCAAAGGCTAAACAGTTAATGCAACCCATTTCAGAATTGGAATGCCAGAATATATCACACTAAATATAAACAAACAAGAATCCTCTGAAAAAAATGCATAATTGCTTCAAAAAAATACAGAGTTCTACTCGTCTGGCGGGCATGTAACGTTCTGTTGTTGGAGAATTGTTAGTATTTTGTTCAATTGAATTAATCTAACTTTGGACCTAACATTCTCCGTACCTTCTACATTCCTGTAAGAAACAACGTACCTTCCCTTCAGTTCTTAATCTGTTTGGAAGGAACATAATTTCTGCCCCCATCATTCTGTATCTGAAACGTGGGAGAAGTAGCTAGACACACACAAAATAATTCTGTAAAATAATAATAATAATAATAAACGCATACATTGATTACCAAAAAGCTTTTGATAGTGTACCCCACTCATGGTTACTAGAGATATTGGAAATATACAAAGTAGATCCTAAATTAATACAGTTCCTAAACACAGTAATGAAAAATTGGAAAACCACACTTAATATCCAAGCAAATTCAGATAACATCACATCACAGTCAATACAGATTAAGCGTGGAATATACCAAGGAGACTCATTAAGTCCTTTCTGGTTCTGCCTTGCTCTGAACCCACTATCCAACATGCTAAATAATACAAATTATGGATACAATATTACTGGAACATACCTACACAAAATCACACATTTGCTATACGTGGATGATCTAAAACTACTGGCAGCAACAAATCAACAACTCAACCAATTACTAAAGATAACATAAGTATTCAGCAATGATACAAATATGGCTTTAGGAACACAAATGTAAGAAAAATAGCATAGTCAAGGGAAAACACACTAAACAAGAAGATTACATATTGGATAACCACAGCGACTGCATAGAAGCGAGGGAAAAACAGATGCCTATAAATATCTAGGATGCAGACAAGAAATAGGAATAGATAATACAAATATTAAAGAAGAACTAAAAGAAAAATATAGACAAAGACTAACAAAAATACTGAAAACAGAATTGACAGCGAGAAACAAGACAAAAGCTATAAATACTTACGCTATACCAATATTGACCTACTCATTTGGAGTAGTGAAATGGAGTAACACAGACATAGAAGCACTCAGTACACTTACACGATCACAATGCCACAAATATAGAATACATCACATACATTCAGCAACAGAAAGATTCACATTAAGCAGAAAGGAAGGAGGAAGGGGATTTATTGACATAAAAAACCTACACTATGGACAGGTAGACAATTTAAGAAAATTCTTTATAGAACGAGCAAAAACTAGCAAAATACACAAAGCAATCACTCATATAAATACATCGGCTACACCTTTGCAATTTCATAACCACTTCTACAACCCATTAGATCACATAACATCAACAGATACGAAGAAAGTAAATTGGAAAAAGGTTTCACTACATGGTAAGCACCCGTATCATCTAACACAGCCACACATCGATCAAGACGCATCCAACACATGGCTAAGAAAAGGCAATATATACAGTGAGACGGAAGGATTCATGATTGCAATACAGGATCAAACAATAAACACCAGATATTACAGCAAGCATATTATTAAAGATCCCAATACCACCACAACAGATAAATGCAGACTTTGCAAACAACAAATAGAAACAGTAGACCACATCATAAGCGGGTGCACGATACTAGCAAATACAGAATACTCCAGAAGACATGTCAATCTAGCAAAAATAATACATCAACAGCTTGCCATACAACATAAACTAATAAAACAACACGTTCCCATATACAAGTATGCACCACAAAATGTACTGGAGAATGATGAATACAAATTATACTGGAACAGAATCATTATAACAGATAAAACAACACCACATAACAAACCTGACATCATACGCACCAATAAAGAGAAGAAATTAACACAACTAATCGAAATATCCATACCCAATACAACAAATATACAGAAGAAGACAGGAGAAAAAATTGAAAAATATATCCAACTGGCTGAGGAAGTCAAGGACATGTGGCATCAGGATAAAGTTGACATTATACCAATTATACTATCAACTACAGGAGTCATACCACACAGTATCCACCAGTACCTAAACGCAATACAGCTACATCCAAACGTATATATACAACTACAGAAATCTGTAATTATTGATACATGTTCAATTACCCGAAAGTTCCTAAATGCAATGTAACATATACCGTACAGTTAAAAGGAAGTCACGCTTGATCAAGGTCCGCGTCACTTTCCAATTTTAACCAGACATAACGTCTGAGAAAGGAAAGAAATAATAATAATAATAATAAACGGATAATATTTACTGTCGCAATGACGACGAGGACATTACTGATAAGCTGAAGTTTTAACTGACAGTAGTTTATTCGAACTGGATTTTCTAGGACAACGTATGCCTTAATAGAATTTTCTCTACTATTGTACTGCCTGGATATGGTACTGGAGACAAAACCTTTTCCTCATACCACACACTTTCCTAATCTTCACCTTATCGTTGTTGACATATAATGATTTAAATGTATGGCTGACACTCGTTGCTTTTCTTGCAAAATTTTTCACTTCTAAGTTTTTGTTTGTTTGCCTCTTTTCTTATGCTAATGTTACTCCCGACTCAGGGATCCTTAACTCACATTAATGCTTTCATCCTTGTGCATCGTCTCTTAAGCCTTTTTATCACCGTCATCAAGGAAACACTCTGTAGAGATCCACCTAAGTGCTTCACTTAACACTCTTCACTTTGCCGATTTTCCGTTCACAACCGCTTCCTCAAAAATGACATACAGTAATCGATTTATTCGCACAATTTTGAAGTATCAACACCACAACTAAAACAGTGCCATTCTATGAGCAAAGTACTATAACATTATGTGTATGTTTACACGAGAACAAACTCTACGTTTTCTTTGGCTGCCTGAGACACGTAAATAGTACAATCATTTAACGAGAACTTGTGAAGCTTGGTCATGCGTTGCCAAACCCTGTGACGGCTTTCTTATCAACGCAGGATCACAGAATTTCCAATGCGATGTCCAGATTCACTGTTGCCGCAGGCGTCCAAATCAAGACCAATGTATCACAGACGACGGACTGTACAAAAGTGTTCATCCAAATTTAGAATGTAATCTATTGCTCTGTCTGTAACTATGTATGTTCTGAACACAATGAGTGTGTGTGTGTGTGTGTGTGTATGTATGTGTGTGTGTGTGTGTGTGTGTGTGTGTGTGTGTGTGTGTGTGAGCAAACATTACTCTAACAATAATTTTCTATCAACACCTGTATATTTTATTTGTGAATGAGCTGGCTGTATGGTGAAAGCTAAAGGCCAATAAATTAATTTCAGAAAAACTTCCACATTGTGAATATTATTTCTGGTTCGACACTACGCTGTCGGAAACACGCCAGCTAACTCTTCAAGAATTTTTGGCTCGCTTAGAAGAACTCTGTGACGACCAACAGAAAAGACGTAAATATAAAATTTTATAAATAGTCATCATATTTACCATGCAGTGTAATAGTGAAATCTGGGTAAGAAAATCAAAGACAGAAGAATAATCTACGTAAATGTAACGAAAGTGCCGAAAACAGTTAATGGACGGTGACTGTAAATTTCAACAGTAATGACACAGTCTGCTAGGACTAGAAGATCCTTATTGAGAAGCAAAAAATTGAAAACTACAAACGAAAAAGACTAACTCACATTACGAACGGAAGTCTATCAGTTGCCAGTGTCAGCTTTCCATACCAAACTCATGTTAGAAAAAACGTGGAATGACTAACGGGAAGCCCGAACGAGCAGCTATGCCTGCTCTTCGACAGAAATGATGAGAAGGATGTAATGAAAAATCAAGAGGGAGTAACTGTAGCAGATATGCAATTCTTTTATTCAACAAACCACTTTGATATATTCTACTAGGACAGCAGGTCTGTTGAATAATTGTATGGTATGGCATGAGTGTTGAACGTCGTATGGTAAGATCTGAAAATGGGGTGTTATATAAACAGAAACAGGCTATGTCATCATCATCATCATCATTTAAGACTGATTATGCCTTTCAGCGTTCAGTCTGGAGCATAGCCCCCTTATAAAATTCCTCCATGATCCCCTATTCAGTGCTAACATTGGTGCCTCTTCTGATGTTAAGCCAGTTACTTCAAAATCATTCTTAACCGAATCCAGGTACCTTCTCCTTGGTCTACCCCGACTCCTCCTACCCTCTACTGCTGAACCCATGAGTCTCTTGGGTAACCTTGCTTCTCCCATGCGTGTAACATAACCCCACCATCTAAGCCTGTTCGTCCTGCTACATCTACAGAGATCATTCCCAGTTTTTCTTTGATTTCCTCATTGTGGATACCCTCCTGCCGTTGTTCCCATCTACTAGTACCTGCAATCATCCTAGCTAGTTTCATATCCGTGACCTCAACCTTACTGATAAGGTAACCTGAATCCACCCAGCTTTCGCTCCCATACAACAAAGTTGGTCGAAAGATTGAACGGTGCACAGATAACTTAGTTTTGGTACTGACTTCCTTCTTGCAGAAGAGAGTAGATCGTAGCTGAGCGCTCACTGCATTAGCTTTGCTACACCTCGCTTCCAGTTCTTTCACTATGTTGCCATCCTGTGAGAATATACATCCTAAGTACTTGAAACCGTCCACCTGTTACGTCAAAGAAAAAAAATGTAGTTATGGCCATAGCAGATAACAAACAGTCTATTGAAACAGAAGTTGCCTTGTGTTGTATAAAGGAGAGGAAACTCTTCTGGCGCCTGCATTACCGCTACCCCCCCTCATCACTTCCCCAAACGTCTGACTGTTCTTCTCCGGGGCAGAGCTTTTAAGCTGGTGGTGCGTGCGGCGTGGAAGCTTGTCACAATATTGTTGTTATTCCTGTGGCGGGATCCCATCGCTGACACGCACAGCACACGCAGACAGCTGGAGACGCGTGCCGCCTCCTCCCCCCACCACCGCCCGCGCCGCCCACATATGTTGCGTGTCGCATCTTTCACGGCTGGCGCCCCCGCCTTCTCGTCTTCGCCGCAGAACGAGCAGTAGGACGTCACTCGGGACGCCAACCCATCACACACTCCTCACTGCAGCAACAAAAAAAAAAAAGGACGGCCTGGCTGCTGAGGGAATAATAATAATAAAAAAGAAACATCGAGGAAGAGGGAGGATGAAAGTAGGCGCTGTTTGAAGAACAGGACTGATATCATTTCCTTTGTTACTTTTTTCCCGTTCTTCCAGATGGCTACCAACTGTATACCATACGTACTCTAGAATTCTCCTCGTAGCTACTGGACTCTCGTTGTTATCTGCGCACGAATGATGTACGAGTTCTTGGATAGGCTCAGTGTTCTCGTCTGCTCCACTCTCAGAAGACTACTGTTTCCTCTTTGATTAATTTAATATACAGTTATCTGTTGCAGCCGTGAATTTAAATCAATACACGTTAATTGTAATAAACACCACCACCAGTCATAAATGTTCATGTTCTACGTTATAAAATTATGCACGTATGGATGCACTCATATGGCCCGAAGTGTGTACGACACCAAGGTATGTAAAGAGGAAGCTCAACACATCTCACTCCCTCCCCCCTCCCTTTCTCTCTCCCCCTCTCTCTCTCTCTCTCTCCTCCCCCCTTCTCCCCATACAACATGTGTGCGACTGCAAGTGTGAGTGTGGCCTCATGCATACACCGTTAATGCTACAGCTCAGCAGTTTCGTGTCAGTGGCCTAGGTGATCATAATCAGTATTACACAAGCCAGTAACACATCGGCAGACTCACGACCTTTCAAATGTAGACGCTGTAGTCCCCGTGGTTAATTTACATGCTTCATTGTCTCGCAACTATGATAAATGTATATGGACAAACTGATTGATCTATTATATTGTAAACCACGCCACTGTCCGCCGCCGGTAGCTGAGTGGTCAATCCCAAAGTCCCGGGTTCGATAGCCCGGTTGGGCCGGAGATTTTCTGCGCTCAGAGACTGGGTGTTGTGTTGTCCTAATCATCATTTCATCCCCATCGAAGCGCAAGTCGCCGACGTGGCGTCAAATCAAAAGACTTGTATCCGGCGAACGGTCTACCCGATGGGAGGCCCTAGTCACACGACATTTACATTTAACCGCGCCACTACTGACCCATTACTAAGGATTACTCTTACCGTCGTTCTAAAAGAATGAAATTCGCTTTCCGTAACCGGGTTGCAACTGGTTTCGGTTCCCTTTATTGACGCTTGACTCCTGTGACAGAGCCACGTAAACGGTCGTTAGCACTTGTAGTGTAATAGGGCATTTTGTCAAATACTCTGATTCACTATTGGTATTCAGACCAAAAAAATGTTCAAATGTGTGTGAAATCCTATGGTACTTAACTACTAAGGTCATCAGTCCCTAAGCTTACACACTACTTAACCTAAATTATCCTAAGGACAAACACACACACCCATGCCCGAGGGAGGACTCGAACCTCCGCCGGGACCAGCCGCACGGTCCATGACTGCAGCGCCCCAGACCACTCGGCTAATCCCGCGCGGCTATTCCGACCAGATAAAGATGATCGTGATGGCAGATATTTGTTGATTTGTGTATAAGAAAGGAGAATATACTGTGCGCCCCAGTCCGCTTTTGTATAGAGGGTGCAAGGATAGCGGTGAGCAGTAATGTGATACGCGGCGTTCACTTGTTGTACGGGCTACATGTATGCTTCGGCACTCCGAGTTAACCGTATCATGAACGGCTTGGAGTAAGGGAACCTCCGACAAAAGGAACTTTGATGTACGGCCTATAGGCCACACGTTATGCATTAGATTGTGTTAATGTTCGGTCAAACTATTTTGAGCTATAGCCATTGGGACCTGTCATTGTGGCACTTGAAGACTTTAAATACAAAGAAATGCAAATCGAAGTTTGGAGTTTATTTAGATGCACGAAGTCATCAACACCCAGCAAGGATCGAAGTCCACAAGAAAAGGAAGTTCGTACACGGCGGTGGGATGGAGTAGCTGGACTACCGTTCAGCAGTAAGGTTCATAACAGATAACTGACAGATGCGGCACGGCGAAAACGTACCAAGTGCAGACAACAGCTGAAGTACTCCACTGCAAACCCATCATTTTCACCGTACTCTGTTCCTGTGACGGCAGGACTTACCTCACAGCTCTGAAACAGAATAAAGGCAATGTGGTAAAACGCGTTATTTTGAAATAGGACTGCCGGCCTGAGTGGACCAGCGGTTCTAGGCGCTACAGCCTGGAGCCGCGCGACCGCTACGGTCGCAGGTTCGAATCCTGCCTCGGGCATGGATGTGTGTGATGTCCTTAGGTTAGTTAGGTTTAAGTAGTTCTAAGTTCTAGGGGCTGATGACCTCAGAAGTTAAGTCCCATATTGCTCAGAGCCATTTGACCCATTTTTTTTAATAGGACTGCTTATGGCGTATCACCTTTACTTGATGTTTGTTTATGACGTTCGAAGAATACTACAACCGTAATTGATGACTCAGATATATATCCGCTTCTGTTATCGGCAATGCTATTGCAAGAGTCTTTAATGTCACGGCCCTTATAGTTAAACAACAAGGAAGGTGGAGTTAGTTTGATGTTTCGTGTAACATCAACATGGCACAGCAGTTTGTATTGTTTGGTAGCAATTGTACCCAAAGCTATTCGCTGTTAAAAATATTTCGCCGTTAGCAGAGAGTGGTAAAAGCTACCCGTAGCGCTCTATTTTCAATCAGCGCTGTTTTTTTCTTGCGTTACTAGCCCGCTACAATGAATGCGAATCTATTCGCATGTTAGAATGCTATCTGTATCTGTTAATTTATAAATAACATGTACAGGTCTCATACAAGCTGTTAGTACATTGTAGGTACGGCGTAGCTCACATTTATGGAAAATTCGGTCGGTACTTGGAAGAACACAGACACATTAAAAATTGAAGTACTTAGTTTTGATATTCCATAAATACTTCTGCAATTTTCCATGGGTCTTGTCAGATGCGCTCACGTACCTCAACTGCTTAAAACAGCTTTTTCAGGTGGATCTCTCAGCATGTGTACATTTTAAGAAAAGCATAACACGAATGCTAACTTGTATTTTATTCACGAACCGATTTCAGTGCAAGACCACCTTCATGGCACTGTACGAGATACAAAACAAAAATGAAAGAAAGTTCAGTGACAAACATGACCCGCAAGGTCAAAAATTTGGACATAACATTCGTAAGATGATACTTAAATTATTATCCATGTTTGCGATATCTTTAAAATGTTGTTTGACCATGATGGTAGGGAACATCTGTGATACTGCAGAAAATATATTCACAATTGCGAACACGAACCGCAATCAGCTGTGTGGGGTATCATGACGACAGTGAAAATTTGTGCCGGACAGGTATTCGAACCCGTATTTCCCGCTTTACGCGAGGCGTCGCCTTAACCGCTTCGGCGATCCGTGTGCGAATCGCAGTCAGATCCAAACTTTCACATGTATCGTTCTTGTGTCGCAACTTGAACCCGTACGTCACTTATATTCCCAACCAGGAAGGACATACTTATTGAGAATCGAGAGCCTGGTATTGGCGAATAAATACGAAATATCAGTGCCTTTGTTTTTGAGAAGTACGATGCAATGTTCCTTCGGACAAGGATGCATGTCAGAAGGAACAAGGCACCATACTTCTTAATAACACAGGTACAGCTATTTCGCATATGTGATTTTGTTGTTGGTTCTCCGAACCGTGGCCGGCCGCGGTGGTCTCGCGGTTCTAGGCGCGCAGTCCGGAACCGTGCGACTGCTGCGATCGCAGGTTCGAATCCTGCCTCGGGCATGGATGTGTGTGATGTCCTTAGGTTAGTTAGGTTTAAGTAGTTCTAAGTTCTAGGGAACTGATGACCACAGCAGTTGAGTCCCATAGTGCTCAGAGCCATTTGAACCATTTTTCTCCGAACCGTATTATTGTTTTTATTTGAACTGACAAGCGCTCGCTTCTCACACAGTCTGTATGTAGTGAATCTGTACCGTTTGAATTTAATTATGAGTTTTGCGTTTTTCTTAAAATGTATGACTTGTAGTGATGATGTTGTAACAACAGTTTGATGTAAGTATCATCTTACATGTGTTGAATCCTAATTTTTGACGTTGAAGATCATGTTTGTCATTGCATTTCATTTCAGAAACTCAACAAAGCGGATTTTAAATCGAAAAATCGTTCCAGGCATGCCCCTTGACTTAACCATCGTTCTTTGAGGTAATATATAACGTTTACATACGCTTCGTTCAATTCGACCAAAAAGTGTTGCAACTAATGATGCGTGCGACTTCAGAAAATGTACTACTCGCACCACCAGTTTCATCACGTGCTCCATGCCTGTTGATTTAGCACAAAGTGCTTCTTCATATGAAGAACAATCAATCCCGTACAAATCCTGTGTCGATCATTGTAATTTTGCCGAGCGGGGCAGCCGCGTGGTTTGGGGCGCCTTGTCGCGGGTCGCGCAGCTCATCACGCGCAGGTTCGAGTCCTCCCTCGAGCATGAGTGTGTGTGTTGTCCTTAGCGTAAGTTAGTTTAAGTTGGATTAAGTAGTGTGTTAGACTAGGGACGTATGACATCAACAGTTTGGTCCCATAGTACGAGGGTGAGTGAAATGAAACTCTTAAATGTGTAATAACAAATCGAAATTTCGCGCCGTTATCCTGTAAGTTGGTAAGCGTGCTACAAACAGCTTGCAGAATGGCCTGTAGGTGGCAGCACAGTGCAGATGCACACATACCGTCGCAGTATCAGTATAAAGATGGCCGCCCCACTTGCGACTTGCACCAGGGAAGAACAGCGTTCTGTTATTCGGTTTCTGCGTAGCGAAGGTGCGAAACTTATTGAAATTCATCGACGAATGAAGGTTCAGTACGGTGATGCATGTTTGTCACAAAAGCAAGTCTAAGAATGGAGTAGGAAGTTCGCAAATGGTGTGACTTCAGTGGAAGATGCTCCTCGTCCAGGTCAGGCACAACGAGTTGTGACTCCACAGAACATTGCAGCAGTTGAAGACATAGTAAAGGAAAACCGCCGAGTGACACTGAATGACATTGCAGCATGTTTACAGGTTAGTGATGGGTCAGCACACCACATTGTGCATGATGTGCTCCAGTTTCACAAAGTGTCTGCAAGATGGGTGCCACGGCAGCTGACTTCTGAAATGAGAGAACGACGTATTGATGCTTGTGAAGAACTTCTTCGGCGCTTTGAACGAGAAGGTGATGGCTTCCTTGCAAGAATCGTTACTGGGGACGAAACCTGGGTTCACTTCCACCAACCGTAAATGAAGAGAGCGAGCAAGGAATGGCGCCATTCCTCATCTCCAAAACCGAAGAAGTTTCGAACAGAACCATCAGCAGGGAAGGTTATGCTGACTCTCTTTTGGGACGAAAAACTCGTCATTTTGTAGCATTACATGCCTAGAGAGACCACTGTCACCAGTGGATCATATACAGATCTCCTATAAATCATCTGCGGTCTGCAATCAAATAAAAGCGACGTGGATTCCTGTCAGCAGGTGTCCTTTTACAACATGACAATGCAAGGTCACACACTGCCCGTACAACAGTTGCAACAATCACAGACATGCATTTTGAGTGTCTTCATCATCCACCATACTCACCAGACCTTGCCCCAAGTGATTTCCATCTTTGGACCACTCAAAGACGCAATGGGAGGAAAGAAGTTCCGTTCTGATGAAGAGGTACGGCACGCGGTACATGAGTGGTTGCGTGGACTACCAAAAGAATTTTTTTCTAAAGGAATTTATGCAGTTTGTAAGCGCTGGAGGACTTGCATTGAGCGTGGGGGAGATTATGTTGAAAAATGATACAGCTTTGTACCACTTTTGCACAATAAATAGTATTTAAAAGATATTTAAGGTTTTAATTTGACTCACCCTCGTTCCTTACCACAAATTTCCAAAAATTGCAATTTTTTTGTTCTGTCATCGTCAACTAAATCCTTAAATTCCTTCTGCAAGGCCTTGTAATGCCGTTCCATTGCAGCTTTGCAGTAGCCGTTTGTGATTCGTATTTAGTCTTGAAAGTTCGGACGACATATCACTCGATTGCTTTTTTGGGGAAAACAACCACTGGGCCTATGAACTTCCTTTATACCACGAATAAGTAGCGAAGGATAAACAGCTCTGACAACACGATCTTGCACAACTGAAGAAAGTCGTGCCAATCGCACAATGCCGCACCAAAAGCCGGAATAAACAGCTCCGCGTTGCGCTGCGAAAGGCGGTATAGTGAGCAGTTCCGAGAAGTATCTGTAACTCTGAGACAGGCCGACCGTAGGACCGCACGCGTGCAGCATATCGTAAACGCGTTAAGTTTTGGATGCAGTGGCCGCTCCTGATGACGTGTGTTGCTTCGCTGTCTTGTAAGCAAATGTCACAATGAGCACTGTTGTACCCAGACTCTTTGGTGGACATCAGTGTACATCGGGAGCATATATTCCAAAGTTCTCTGTAAGGCCATTCGTCTGCGGGTGGTAGGCACTTGTTACGGCGTGAAGTCAAGCGCCGGCACGCCAGTCGGGAACGACAGAGCAGATAGGCCTGTGAAGGAGACGTCAGCCAACTGCACGCTGACGGACCACTCTTCAGGACGACAACACGACAGCAGCGGCCTCTATGCGAAGAGAAGTGCCGCTCCCGACTGGCCGCGACCCAGCTCTACAGAAGCTTCACGACTAGCGACCTGCATAGAAGAGCCAACTATATTAGTTCACTTGTATTAGGAATTGTATACACTGAAGAGGTTTCTTAATTGCATGTCCCCCTTTGCTTGCGACACTTATGTGTTATTGTCAAAGTTAGTTATTGTCATTGTTAATTTCGTAATTAAACTGATTAACACGATTTTTATGAATGGTGTCTAGTGATCCGAGAAGGCAGGCTTCCTAGACCCAACATATTTGATGTCGAGGCAGGGTTCAACACTTATCGCCGGCCGGTGTGGCCGTACGGTTCTAGGCGCTTCAGTCAGGAACCGCGTGACCGCTACGGTCGCAGGTTCGAATCCTGCCTCGGGCATGGATGTGTGTGATGTCCTTAGGTTAGTTAGGTTTACGTAGTTCTAAGTTCCAGGAGACCGATGACCACAGATGTTAAGTCCCCTAGTGCTCAGAGCCAGCCAACACTTATCCTGTGGTCGATGACGCAGTGTGAAATTACCTCTGAAAAGAAACCTTTCCACGGTCAGACATCATTACACATGGTGCTCCATGCTTAAAGTGGCGTCCTCTACTATGAGTTTTGCAATTTCTGGAGCTTCAGCATTCGGCAGTGCTTTTGTGACACTGTAGCTGGTGAGATAGTCAGTGCTGACCACTATCCATCGATACCCGTTTGTCCACTTCGGGAATATCCCCAGTTCGGTGGAATAGTGTTGCTACAGTCCGGATATAACTGCAATACGTGCTTCTCTCTATAGCATTCCGATCTAACGGATAACAGAGAACTGGCCAATGATACTTGCATGTTGTTCTGTCTAGTCATCAAGAATCCCACGTGACCAGACGTTGGAAGTTCTTGGCAATACTTCAGGACAGCTAGTCTCAGACAACTTGGGATTTCGAGCAACCATTTCTGCCCCACTGGGTCATAATTACTTCTACACCACCGAGCGAGGTGGCGCAGTGGTTAGCACACTGGACTCGTATTCGGGAGGACGACAGTTCAATCCCGTCTCCGGCCATCCTGATTTAGGTTTTCCGTGATTTCCCTAAATCGCTTCAGGCAAATGCCGGGATGGTTCCTTTGAAAGGGCACGGCCGATTTCCTTCCCCATCCTTCCCTCACCCGAGCTTGCGCTCCGTCTCTAATGACCTCGTTGTCGACAGGACGTTAAACACTAATTTCCTCCTCCTCCTTCTACACCATCCCTGTTTATTAATTTAAATTCTCATTCTGCCGGTTTCTCCTTCTTCGAGGCTTCTAGAGTTTTCGGCAACGTTGGATCTTCAGCAACAGTGTCATTTAATGCAACGTAAACTAAGATTGATCCACGCTGTTGTGTTCCACTAATGGATTTCTTGAAAAACAGTCCACTCTCTTGCATTTGCGTTCCCTTTTATATACCACCGTGAAGCAGCCCTCCTGAAACGTCAGTGCCTATCTCGGCCGTCGACCCGATGGATCCTTCCGCTAGTTAGCCACGTAAGACAATCGTATTCCATCTCAACCATGAATGATTTGCCAAATAAATACGACCAGAACTTACTGCGCGCAGCAAGGAACATTTTATCGTTTGTATAGCAGTTCATCTCAGACTTGGAGAGTACTCTGGAAGCATGAGCTATCACTTTCTCAGCACGTTCCACTAGAACAGGACCTTTGCCATAACTGCTAGCGTATGTGTGAAGTTCTGTCTCGGAAAAAATTACATATAGTGCCAGGACCGGGGAAGACGTTTGCTCCCCCTTTTGGTCAACGAAAGATGTTTTGTACCTCGTTCCGAGATAATTTTGCATCTATAATGTGGCGTATCCCAGCAATATTTTTTGGAAGTGACATGCCTTTGTACAGAAGTCTGTTATGGGATAGGTGATAGCTCGAGCACATTACGAGAAGACATCTCACATCACGAATGTTTCGAGAAATCGGGAAATTTGTGACAGCCCCTTATTTTGCTTGCATCGGGATGGGCACCATCGCTATTTGCAAGAAGCTGAAGATTTTTAATTCTTCGCCGACTAGGAGGCACTTCTTCAGACACACGGAAATCTGCAGTTTGAACACATTTCAGCATGGTTGCCAGGGGCCTTAGATATTCTTCAAATGTTCTAGAAGAAATGACATTGTCGTCATCCACATAGCAATGACACATCGTCTGTATAAGGTTGTCCATCTTACGTTCGAAGGTAGATTGAGAGTTACATAGTCCAAACGGAGTAAGTTTTACCTCATAGAGGCCGTCGAGGGTTACGAAGGCAGTCTTCTCTAGGGCAGCCACGTTAGCCTCGATTTGCCAGTACCCGTCTGCACGCACATAGTTGAGAAATAAATTGCTCCTCTCTAGCAGTCTAGGGCATCATCAGTGTATCAATGCGAGGCAACGGATAGACATCTTTCTTCGTGGTTTTGTTCGGTCGTCGATGATCAACGCAGAAACGCCATATGCCCTTCGTCTCTTTCACAAAGACCACAGACAAGGACTCTCTGTGTTCAATGATATCATCCTGCAGCATCTTCTCCACTTCCTCCTGAATTACCAGTTGTTCAGCTGGTGATTTCCTATGCTTGCTCTGACTAACAGATGGATGGTGTGGATGGTGCTGATAAGATGTTTTACCATAGGCAACGTGGTCTGTCTTTTCTCCATTCCTGATTTGAAATTACCCAATACAGAAACGCTATCATTCACCGCTCAGTCCACAACCTATTGCCGGCTCAACATTAAATTCCTTCCCTTGGATGTCTGTAGTGGTGACACAGCAACATTCTTTGTTGATGAGCCGGCCGCGGTGGCCATGCGGTTCTAGGCGCTGTAGTTCGGAACCGTGCGACTGCTACGGTCGCAGGTTCGAATCCTGCCTCGGGCATGGATGTGTGTCATGTCCTTAGGTTAGTTACGTTTAAGTAGTTCTAAGTTCTAGGGGACTGATGACCTCAGATGTTAAGTCCCATAGTGCTCAGAGCCATTTGAACCATTTGCTCAGAGCCATTTGAACCATTTTGTTGATGACACTAAGACAAGCCTCCTGGACTGGTTTGGCCATCCATACGCAAATGCCTGTAGGGATGCATTGTGACTGTTCGCGATAATTAGTGCGCCAAAGATCTCTTTGACAACGATTATGATCGTTGCTGCGATGCAGATTTTTTTACGTCAGACCAAGTAATTCTTTCAATCGACAGAACCTTCATTGTTTAACTGAGCATCTAGTACGACGATTTCAATTCGTCTTGTTGATGATGGCATGATATCAATATATTTCACAGCAAATAACTGCCCACAGCAATCATTGTTATGTCTGCTTGTTGGAATAGCTTTGTCAACCTGGAGCTCTGTTCCTCACAGTAAAAGACTGCGTATGATCAAGAAGTTCATTCTGAGAATAGCATTATGACTACATTCAGTTAAAACGGCAACTCCGGAGGGCTGTGTGCTGTCATTGATAGTTTATTCTTACATGTTCTTGTCGGCTGGGGGTATTTCCTGTGGTGTCACCGCCAGACACCACACTTGCTAGGTGATAGCCTTTAAATCGGCCGCGGTCCGCTAGTATACGTCGAACCCGCGTGTCGCCACTGTCAGTGATTGCAGACCGAGCGCCACCACACGGCAGGTCTAGAGAGTCTTCCTGGCACTCGCCCCAGTTGTACAGCCGACGTTCATAGCAATGGTTCTCTGACAAATTACGCTCTCATTTGCCGAGACGATAGTTAGCATAGCCTTCAGCTACGTCATTTGCTACGACCTAGCAAGGCGCCGTATTCAATTGATATTTATCTAATGAAGCATGTACAGTCAAGAGAGATGTTCACCAATTGTGGATTAAAGTTAAGTATTACAAGATTTTCGTACTTTATTGCAATTCTCAAGACATTGTCCTGTTTCAGACCTCACGCCAGTCTGCGTGTATTTAGACGCATGCATTTCGGCCTCCTCTAGCAACACGGTGTTGGCTCTTCTGCCAACACAGCATTTCCCATTTACAATTTTCCGTACAGTTGCTTTCGTATCACGGAACATGGTCGTCTTTACCTGAAGACGATAAATATCCGACATGGGAGCAGATAAAGCCCTTGAGTCGACTAGCCCCCAGACAAGTTGGCCGTCAATGACGTCAATGAGATTTCGACACTTTGTGGCTGTCGTCCACAGAGGATTTGTATCTGTGGTGGCCTCACCTCCATATTTGGTCACCTGGTTTAGTTTTCCTGGAGCTGGCAGGCTAGAGCCCCATTGCTGGAACCTGCGTACAGCAACAGGGAACGGCTACGGTCTCGTCTAGGGAATGGCAATGAGATTCGTCCCATAGGCCGACCTAAACATCTGCAGCTGATTGGTGTGAACAGGATTGTCGTTATAGTTGACGCGTGGCGCAGCAGCAGTCGCCAGAAACACGCCTTCTTTCTTTGAACTAGCGTAGAACGTGTTGTCCTGTTTCCTCTAAATGTCTGCTCTTCTATTCTTCCACGGGACGCCACATTTGGCAGAAGAGCTGATTATAGCTACCTGCGTTGGTCGGTAGCTGGGTTGTCGTTTGATGGCTGTGGCATGAGTAGACATTCTTCCTGGCACGTTCACCTCGTAGCGGACACTGGCGTTAAGGTTCAATATACCTCTTCTTTAACACAGTCTGTTACCTCCTAACACACTGGGTCGACCTTCATGGCCAATATTTCTTGTTTACTCGGTCTGACAGTAGCTATAAAATTCAGTCTCTCTTTTGCCACTATTTGGCTCAAGACAGAGGTGAAATCGTCGTGATCGTCTACTGCCGGCATAGTGACAACATTCAGAAGTCGGTCATACTTCTTTCGACCGATTCAGTTCTATTGCATTTCCCCGAAGCGCTGGCACCTCTTGATGAATTCCTCAGTTGTTGGAACATCCTTTACTAAAAAAAATGGTTCAAATGGCTCTGAGCACTATGGGACTCAACTGCTGTTGTCATAAGTCCCCTAGAACTTAGGACTACTTAAACCTAACTAACCTACGGACATCACACACATCCATGCCCGAGGCAGGATTCGAACCTGCGACCGTAGCGGTCGTGCGGTTCCAGACTTTAGCGCCTTTAACCGCTCGTCCACTCCGGCCGGCCTTTACTAAAAGAGCTTGGTAAATATCTTCTGTGAATCCTTTCAAGTGTGAGATTTTGCCACCTCTTTTTATCTTTGGGTTCTCAAAGTGACATATGGCCAATACATCTTGAATGTAGGACTGAGTCCTTCCCGTATAACGTTGGACGCTGTTCCTCAGCTGTCCTTTCGCTAAGCGGTCTTGCTCCCGTTGTCGCCATATCTTTTCCTCAGGTACACCTGGAATTTATCCCAGCATTTGAGCTTCCTTCCGTTGTTCTCAAACCACAATTGGGCTGCGCAGTCCAAGTAAAAGTACACATTTTCCAAACACAGATCATCCGACCTGTTGTATTTGATGACTTGGTTGGATCCTTTCAGCCATTTCGTCGGGTCCTGAGCAGCATCTTCCGAAAACACTGTTGGATGCCTGATGTGCAGCTGGCCTATTACTGGTTTGGAATCGATTGGTCTCCTAAATATACCGACCATCGGAACGACTTACTGCTTGCGTTGTGGGGTTCCTCTCCGTGTAGGCAACGGGTTTTACGTTGACTAATTGTAGCAACGGAGATGTACAGGGTGTTTCAAAAATGACCGGTATATTTGAAACGGCAATAAAAACTAAACGAGCAGCGATAGAAATACACCGTTTGTTGCAATATGCTTGGGACAACAGTACATTTTCAGGCGGACAAACTTTCGAAATTACAGTAGTTACAATTTTCAACAACAGATGGCGCTGCAAGTGATGTGAAAGATATAGAAGACAACGCAGTCTGTGGGTGCGCCATTCTGTACGTCGTCTTTCTGCTGTAAGCGTGTGCTGTTCACAACGTGCAAGTGTGCTGTAGACAACATGGTTTATTCCTTAGAACAGAGGATTTTTCTGGTGTTGGAATTCCACCGCCTAGAACACAGTGTTGTTGCAACAAGACGAAGTTTTCAACGGAGGTTTAATGTAACCAAAGGACCGAAAAGCGATACAATAAAGGATCTGTTTGAAAAATTTCAACGGACTGGGAACGTGACGGATGAACGTGCTGGAAAGGTAGGGCGACCGCGTACGGCAACCACAGAGGGCAACGCGCAGCTAGTGCAGCAGGTGATCCGACAGCGGCCTCGGGTTTCCGTTCGCCGTGTTGCAGCTGCGGTCCAAATGACGCCAACGTCCACGTATCGTCTCATGCGCCAGAGTTTACACCTCTATCCATACAAAATTCAAACGCGGCAACCCCTCAGCGCCGCTACCATTGCTGCACGAGAGACATTCGCTAACGATATAGTGCACAGGATTGATGACGGCGATATGCATGTGGGCAGCATTTGGTTTACTGACGAAGCTTATTTTTACCTGGACGGCTTCGTCAATAAACAGAACTGGCGCATATGGGGAACCGAAAAGCCCCATGTTGCAGTCCCATCGTCCCTGCATCCTCAAAAAGTACTGGTCTGGGCCGCCATGTCTTCCAAAGGAATCATTGGCCCATTTTTCAGATCCGAAACGATTACTGCATCACGCTATCTGGACATTCTTCGTGAATTTGTGGCGGTACAAACTGCCGTAGACGACACTGCGAACACCTCGTGGTTTATGCAAGATGGTGCCCGGCCACATCGCACGGCCGACGTCTTTAATTTCCTGAATGAATATTTCGATGATCGTGTGATTGCTTTGGGCTATCCGAAACATACAGGAGGCGGCGTGGATTGGCCTCCCTATTCGCCAGACATGAACCCCTGTGACTTCTTTCTGTGAGGACACTTGAAAGACCAGGTGTACCGCCAGAATCCAGAAACAATTGAACAGCTGAAGCAGTACATCTCATCTGCATGTGAAGCCATTCCGCCAGACACGTTCTCAAAGGTTTCGGGTAATTTCGTTCAGAGACTACGCCATATTATTGCTACGCATGGTGGATATGTGGAAAATATCGTACTATAGAGTTTCCCAGACCGCAGCGCCATCTGTTGTTGAAAATTGTAACTACTGTAATTTCGAAAGTTTGTCTGCCTGAAAATGTACTGTTGCCCCAAGCATATTGCAACAAACGGTGTATTTCTATCGCTGCTCGTTTAGTTTTTATTGCCGTTTCAAATATACCGGTCATTTTTTAAACACCCTGTATATGCTTTGAAGCACCGCGTGTCTCGACCAAGCAGTGAACGTCCTAACCACAAAAAAGTCCAAATCAGAAACCAGGGTTGTCAAAGATGTGCAACACTCAGCACTGAATGCCCGTTTATTACACAAACGGACGTACCGTCCGAACTGAACTGAACTCGAGGACAGGAACGCCGTTATTTGTAGCAACAACGAATATTCCAGAATGCTGCTGTTTCTATAAACATCGACTATTGCAGAATGCACAAACATAAGATACTTCTAGGAACTACCAGAAACGGTAAATATTATGTAACAGTTTGAACTGGCGACCCGCAGCACACACAGCGACGCTAAGAACTAGGTCACACTGCACGTACCAAAGCTCGCCGCTATATGTATCTTATATCTGTAATTTGATAACATTTCAGAGAATTTTGTGAAGCGTTTTTGTGACGAATAGAATATATATATATATATATATATATATATATATATACTGTATTCTTTATTCCATATTTATTATTATGTACTTTTTGTGTTAAGAGACGTAGTCGGATGGAGAAAATCAGGCGGTTTGGTTCGAATAATTTTGTTCTGAACAATTGGGGTTTTACAAAACATTAGCGGAATTTTGAAGTATAACGAAATGTAGCTACCCGGAATATATTATCACGCAGAATAACAAGGAAATTGAACGTAAAGATTGCAACGTTGTATTAATTATATTCCTCTTTTGTTTCCCTTTCACTTCTTTTATCACGAACTTCCCCCATAATAAAACGGTAAGACTCAACTGTACTCATGTGCTGCGTCCAAAAATTCGCACTGCCATGTACGGTACATAAGCTCTCCAAATAATTTCATGTTCTTGTTACTGCCATACCGTTAGTCCAAAAAGCCATTCAATTCTTTTTACGAAAACTTCTCCTTGTCCACTTTTTAATATTTTTTTAATTTACCACTGAAATACTTACCAAAATTCTTCTCGTCATTACCACTCCGCGGAGTTCACATACAACAGGATTAGTTTTAAAGTTCCTAACCCGTCAGTGTTAGACACTTCTTTGCTCCAAATGGTAAACTTCGCAGTAATAACCGTGATAACTATCTTTCCCGTTTCCAAACGAGGAGATAATTCTTTTATTCATTTTTGATTAACTCTTACATGTCTCATTCTGGAAAATCTCATAGGCTGTGGCTAAGCCATGGCTTCGCAATATCCTTTCTTTCAGGACTTCTAGTTCTGCAAGTTTCGCAGGAGAGCTTCTGTTAAGTTTGGAAGGTTGGAGACGAGATACTGGCAGAAGTAAAGCTGTGAGGACTGGGCGTGAGTCGTGTTTGGGTAGCTCAGTTGGTAGAGCACTTGCCCGCAAAAGGCGAAGGTCCGAGTTCGAGTCTCGGTCCGGCACATTGTTTTAATCTGCCAGGAAGTTTCAACTCTTAGATGTCTTTGTGGAGGAGAAAGAGCGAGAGAGAACGAGGGACACTTACAACCATGTCTGAGAAAAGAGATACATTTAGCTATACAGAGCTGTACGAAATAATTCGAAATTAATTAGCTGAAGGCGAATTTCTCGACATCAGCTGTAATAGGTATAAATCTACTAACTAATAATGACATATGGAAGTTTGTGCCAGACCGATCCTCGAACTCGGACTTCCCGCTTATCGCAAATGGTTGCTTTAACGACTTCGGCTATCCGTGCATCATTCCTGACCGTGCCCGAACTCCCATGTCACATAGTCTACGTCCTTATATCGTAGTCCACTGAATTCATCATCTATTGTTCGTAACATTACTTGGATTCCCGCAACAGGGAGGGAGAGACAATGAGGAATTGACACCTTTGTTGTTATTGTCGTGTGTCCGTCTACTCTTGTAATTCTTACATGCATGTCTCAAAGAATACTGTTCCCGATTCACACCTGTCCGGAGTAATTCGAAATTAATTCGCCGAATACGAATTCCTTCATATCAGATGTATTAGGTGTAGATTTACTACCCAATAACGGCACATGAACGTTTGTGCCGGATTGGGGCTCGAACCCGGATTTCCCGTTTTCGGCACAAATTCTCGAATGTCATTATTGGGTAGTAGATCTATACTTAATGTAGTTAATGTCGTGGGGTTCATGTTTATCGAACTAATTTCAGATTAGACACACACACACACACACACACAGAGAGAGAGAGAGAGAGAGAGAGAGAGAGAGAGAGAGATGGTAAATAAGGAACTAAGAGTGGAATTAGACCTTCTGAATTTCGCTTAGCAACAAAAATACGACTGGCGATGGTTGATAACATGTCACTATTAGAGAACGCTAATGTGCTGAGAGTGCAGTACGTATTGCGGAAGCCAGGCAAGTCGATTTCTGATTTTCAGTTTCAGGCGATAGGCACGAAGCAGCTGGCCTCTTGCTGTAAACAGGGTATTGTATAGCGGTAGGCCCAGCTCTAAACACGTCACTCCCACCTTGTTGCCAGCTGGTAGCCGCTGTAAACATCTGCCTCGTAAACAGAACACGGAACCGCCTCGTCGGCCTGGGGGCCGTATGTATGAAACACGCGAACTAAGCCGTAGGCTAGGAAGTTTTTTGAGAACGAACGAAATTCCTCAGAGCCATTTGTAACAGTTGATGGCCGATTAAGAAGCACGTATAGTAGTTGTAACCGACTGAGATGTGTCTTTAATATCCGTGTTATTATCTTTATATTTACATTCAGGTAAACGCATGTGTCGTGGGCTGGTGATTATAGGTGAAGCAAATCGGGAAAATCACGGGTACCTAAGTCCTGCAGAATGCGAGTCCAGTCGCTTAATCATTGCGCCACCTTGTTTTCGCTTTTTTTCCAGTGAAAGAAAGTTGACTAGAATTATGTTTCTCTAACGCGTAAAGGAAGAATAAATCACTGTTACGGAGATTATGTGGTTTATTCGGGGTCTTTCACAATTCCTATTACAGGCTTCTAGAGGTTCTAGAAGGGGAATTAGAATATTGAATGCCGGCCGAAGTGGCCGTGCGGTTAAAGGCGCTGCAGTCTGGAACCGCAAGACCGCTACGGTCGCAGGTTCGAATCCTGCCTCGGGCATGGATGTTTGTGATGTCCTTAGGTTAGTTAGGTTTAACTAGTTCTAAGTTCTAGGGGACTAATGACCTCAGCAGTTGAGTCCCATAGTGCTCAGAGCCATTTGAACCATTTAGAATATTGAATAGGTACCTGTGTACGGAAATGTAGTTTTGGATGTATAGTAAGTTTGAAGATAGGATTACTTTCAAATCTCCCCTTCCTCTGTACACACACACACACACACACACACACACACACACACACACACACAGGAACAGAAAATGAGCTCTGACCTCTGTTCTCGACAGGAGCCCATGGCATGGGCACTGTTTCGAGTAATCGTTGTCGGGCCCCCTTCTATGTGACGAAGGACGTGTTCTTCCAAGTTTAGAGTGCAGCGAGTCTATGGACACCCCAGTCAGCGATCCTATTTGGGAACGTAAAAGTTTACTGTAGCCGTTGTTGTTATCGGACAAAAATGGCGGGCTATCTAATATCATAAAATTCGGACTGATGAGGTAAACCTATTTCCACTTTGTGTGCGTATCGGGAAGTGGGAGATTTGGAAGCGATCTGATCATTAAACTCATTTCATATGCAAACAGTGGAATTCCGGACATGGATTCCTTATCATCAAAACTATCTACTAAGTCACCCTTACAGCCTGTAGAAGCCTATAATAGGAATTGGGAAACGCCGTGTTATTACCGTAACCTCGGCATGTATGATATATAAATTGTTTGGTGTCGAATACGGACACGAAGAAGTAGTAGAATTGGACAGTGGTTTTGACAAAAGTCAGTTTCGCTGGAGAGGTGCTCCTAATACAAACGGAAACTGTGCGGCTGGTCCCGGTGGAGGTTCGAGTCCTCCCTCGGACATGGGTGTGTGTGCTTGTCCTTAGGGTAATTTAGGTTAAGTAGTGTGTAAGCTTAGGGACTGATGACCTTAGCAGTTAAGTCCCATAAGATTTCACACACATTTGAACATTTTTGAACAAACGGAAAATAACTGAGACCTCATCAACGTCTTCTCAGATCCTACTCTCATATTACATCAGATGAGGCTGAAAGTACCACTTACTTGATACTTAAATCACAGTATGTGAAACCGTCTTTTGACAGCTTAGTTGCGGTTACTGATGCTACATGTATATAAACATTTCATCGAAAAATAGGTCCTCCAGTTTAACATTTGATACGAATGTAATGACCGTGCTACACTTAGAGGAAGATTAGTAAATTATGTTGCACCATGGTAGACCTACAGGTAATACACAAAAAAAAAAAAAAAAAAAAAATGGTTCAAATGGCTCTAAGCACTATGGAATTTAACATCTGAGGTCATCAGTCCCCTCGATTTAGAACTACTTAAACCTAACTAACCTAAGGGCATGACACACATCCATGCCCGAGGCAGGATTCTAACCTGCAGCCGTAGTAGCTGCGTGATTCCCGACTGAAGCGCCTAGTGCCGCTCGACAGGCAATACACATTACAGTATCAATAACCTTCATAAGCCTCTGTAAGACATTTGACATTAAAGTATTTCTAAACAGAATTTACCCGTGGTCTAGGGGTAGCGTCTTTGATTCATAATCAAAACGTCTTCGGTCCCGGGTTCGATCACCGCCACTGCCCAAATTTTGATAAATAATCAACATTGGCGGCCGAAGACTTCCGGCATAAGAAGTCAGTCTCATTCTGCCAACGGCCTTGTCAAAGAGGGCGGAGGAGCGGATAGAGGTTCAGGGCACTCTCTTATCCTAGGGGTGGGAAATTGCCCCTAAAGGCGGAAGAATCAGCAATGATCAACGACATGAGGATGCAGAAGGCAATGGAAACCACTGCATTAAAGACACGTAACGTGTATCCACAGGATATGTGGCCTGTAATTGAAGAAGTGTCATGATGATCTCTCCATTGGCAAAAGATTCCGGAATAGTCCCCCATTCGGATCTCCGGGAGGGGACTGCCAAGGGGAAGGTTACCATGAGAAAAAGATTGAATAATCAACGAAAGGATAACGTTCTACGAGTCGGGGCGTGGAATGTCAGAAGCTTGAACGTGGTAGGGAAACTAGAAAATCTGAAAAGGGAAATGCAAAGGCTCAATCTAGATATAGTTGGGATCAGTGAAGTGAAGTGGAAGGAAGACAAGGACTTCTGGTCAGATGAGTATCGGGTAATATCAACAGCAGCAGAAAGTGGTATAACAGGTGTAGGATTCGTTACGAATAGGAAGGTAGGGCAGAGGGGGTGTTACTGTGAACAGTTCAGTGACCGGGTTGTTCTAATCAGAATCGACAGCAGACCAACACCGACAACGATAGTTCAGGTATACACGCCGACGTCGCAAGCTGAAGATGAACAGATAGAGAAAGTGTATGAGGATATTGAAAGGGTAATGCAGTATGTAAAGGGGGACGAAAATCTAATAGTCATGGGCGTCTGGAATGCAGTTGTAGGGGAAGGAGTAGAAGAAAAGGTTGCAGGAGAATATCGGCTTGTGACAAGGAATGAAAGAGGAGAAAGACTAATTGAGTTCTGTAACAAGTTTCAGCTAGTAATAGCGAATACCCTGTTCAAGAATCACAAGAGGAGGAGGTATACTTGGAAAAGGCCGGGAGTTACGGGAAGATTTCAATTAGATTACATCATGGTCAGACAGAGATTCCGAAATCAGATACTGGATTGTAAGGCGCACCCAGGAGCAGATGTAGACTCAGGACACAATATAGTAGTGATGAAGAGTAGGCTGAAGTTCAAGGCATTAGTCAGGAAGAATCAATACGCAAAGAAGTGGGATACGGAAGTACTAAGGAATGACGAGATACGTTTGAAGTTCTCTAACGCTATAGATACAGCAATAAGGAATAGCGCAGTAGGCAGTACAGTTGAAGAGGAATGGAAATCTCTAAAAAGGGCCATCACAGAAGTTGGGAAGGAAAACATAGGTACAAAGAAGGTAGCTGCGAAGAAACCATGGGTAACAGAAGAAATACTTCAGTTGATTGATGAAAGGAGGAAGTATAAACACGCTCCGGGAAAATCAGGAATACAGAAATACAAGTCGCTGAGGAATGAAATAAATAGGAAGTGCAGGGAAGCTAAGACGAAATGGCAGCAGGAAAAGTGTGAAGACATAGAAAATGATATGATTGTCGGAAGGACAGACTCAGCATACAGGAAAGTCAAAACAACCTTTGGTGACATTAAAAGCAACGGTGGTAACATTAAGAGTGCAACGGGAATTCCACTGTTAAATGCAGAGGAGAGAGCAGATAGGTGGAAAGAATACATTGAAAGCCTCTATCAGGGTGAAGATTTGTCTGATGTGATAGAAGAAGAAACAGGAGTCGATTTAGAAGAGATAGGGGATCCAGTATTAGAATCAGAATTTAAAAGAGCTTTGGAGGACTTACGGTCAAATAAGCCAGAAGGGATAGATAACATTCCATCAGAATTTCTAAAATCATTGGGGGAAGTGGCAACAAACCGACTATTCACGTTGGTGTGTAGAATATATGAGTCTGGCGACATACCATCTGACTTTCGGAAAAGCATCATCCACACAATTCCGAAGACGGCAAGAGCTGACAAGTGCGAGAATTATCGCACAATCAGCTTAACAGCTCATGCATCGAAGCTGCGTACAAGAATAATATACAGAAGAATGGAAAAGAAAATTGAGAATGCGCTAGGTGACGATCAGTTTGGCTTTAGGAAAAGTAAAGGGACGAGAGAGGCAATTCTGACGTTACGGCTAATAATGGAAGCAAGGCTAAAGAAAAATCAAGACACTTTCATAGGATTTGTCGACCTGGAAAAAGCGTTCGACAATATAAAATGGTGCAAGCTGTTCGAGATTCTGAAAAAGTAGGGGTAAGCTATAGGGAGAGACGGGTCATATACAATATGTACAACAACCAAGAGGGAATAATAAGAGTGGACGATCAAGAACGAAGTGCTCGTATTAAGATGGGTGTGAGACAAGGCTGTAGCCTTTCGCCCCTACTCTTCAATCTGTACATCGAGGAAGCAATGGTGGAAATAAAAGAAAGGTTCAGAAGTGGAATTAAAACACAAGGTGAAAGGATATCAATGATACGATTCTCTGATGACATTGTTATCCTGAGTGAAAGTGAAGAAGAATTAAATGATCTGCTGAACGGAATGAACAGTCTAATGAGTACACAGTATGGTTTGAGAGTAAATCGCAGAAAGACGAAGGTAATGAGAAGTAGTAGAAATGAGAACAGCGAGAAACTTAACATCAGGATTGATGGTCACGAAGTCAATGAAGTTAAGGAATTCTGCTACCTAGGCAGTAAAATAACCAATGACGGACGGAGCAAGGAGGACATCAAAAGCAGACTCGCTATGGCAAAAAAGGCATTTCTGGCCAAGAGAAGTCTACTAATATCAAATACCGGCCTTAATCTGAGGAAGAAATTTCTGAGGATGTACGTCTGGAGTACAGCATTGTATGGTAGTGAAACATGGACTGTGGGAAAACCGGAGCAGAAGAGAATCGAAGCATTTGAGATGTGGTGCTATAGACGAATGTTGAAAATTAGGTGGACTGATAAGGTAAGGAATGAGGAGGTTCTACGCAGAATCGGAGAGGAAAGGAATATGTGCAAAACACTGATAAGGAGAAGGGGCAGGATGATAGGACATCTGTTAAGACATGAGGGAATGAGTTCCATGGCACTAGAGGGAGCTGTAGAGGGCAAAAACTGTAGAGGAAGACAGAGATTGGAATACGTCAAGCAAATAATTGAGGACGTAGGTTGCAAGTGCTGTGCTACTCTGAGATAAAGAGGTTAGCACAGGAAAGGAATTCGTGGCGGGCCGCATCAAACCAGTCAGTAGACTGATGTCAAAAAAAAAAAAAAAAAAAAAACCACAGAAGTCTTGTAACGGGAATCCGGCACAACCAGGAGACACAGTCTGACCGACCGATGACGTCAACGGTGAGTCACCAAAACTATGGAAAGACAACAGCTATGGACAGCAATGAAGACGACAAGAACTGCTACGGACGAATTCGACAGAACGGCAAGTCCGAGCCGTAAGCCAAATCGACGGCCTAGACGTAGCAAGATCAGGAACCGATGGGTATGACGAATGACACCAGACCGCAGTCGGAACACGACTGACTCCTGGGCTAGTTGGCTCGCTCGCTCGAAGTGCTGGCTTCATCAGCCAGGTGTGTGGGCAGGGTAAGCAGCCTAGCTGATGTTCGTGCGTTGACGTATGGGTTGTCGAGTTCGCTTAATAGTCCGCATTGGCCTCTGTGAGCGTCTCGTGTCGTAGAGACGCTCTTGTTGTTTGCATCGGCACTGCGACGGACTCTACTTCCGCAATAGGTCGGGGCAATGAGTTGCCGGCCTGTGGTAAACCTGGCTGCCCAGCCCACGAATTAAACGGCTGCCAGAGTGTTCTGCTTTGTTGCAGAACACCTTGGCGGTCTGGAGGAAGCGATCCCGCAGGAGAGGGATGCCTGCTTCCTCCTGCAGCAGCCTCGTTGAATAACAAGTCGGCTTGTTCAGCACGAGCAGCAGCACCCTGTTCTGGATGCGCTGGAGCGTCGCAATGTGCGTCGCAGCTGCATTACCCCATTCACGGCCGCATATTCGAGCACCGGCCGAACGAGGGCCAAGTACACGGCGAGGCCGTGGCGTGGAAGGAGGGTGGATGACGGAATGAGCAGCGGGTAGAGCGCACGAGGATCCCCACTGCTCGCTCTCTGACATCACGGATGTGAGGCAGCCAGGTCAGATGCATGTCCAGCGTCACCCCGAGGTATTTGGCGGTCCGCAACTGCGGGATTGGGACCCTCATGATCGTGACAGGCTGCAGGTCCGGAGGCAGCCTCTTCCTAGAGAAGACGACGGCCTAGTTCTTCGCGTCATTGAATTTCAGGCTCCATTTGGTGGGCCAGGCATCCAGGACGTTACATCCGAGGTGGAGGCGGCGGCGCATCTCCACCGCATTCATTCTGTGGGTGAACAACTTTGTGTCGTCAGAGTGCTAACTCCACGCGCGCCACCGTCTAAGCGTCGATTGTGTAAAGGGAGTACAACAGGGGCCCGAGAACCGACCCCTGCGGCAATCCCGCACGAATCTGCCGGTCGGTGGATTGCTCCATCTGCTCGGACGCGGTACGTGCGTCCCGAGAGATACGAGATCAGCAGGGCCACGTGCGACGGGGGTACCCCGTGTACAAAGACTTTGTACACAACACCGTCGTGCCACACGCAAAGGCCTTGGAGACGTCGAGAAGCAGTGCCCCTAGGTACTCCCGCGTCTCTAGCGCTCGCGTCGCCTGCTCCACCAGGTGCAATAGCTGCTGGGTTGTCGAAGGCCGTTCCGTAACCCAAACTGCTCCTCAGGGATTACTGTTGTTCCGTCACGTAGCAGGTCGACGACCACGGTAGTGATCGGCTCGATCACGTCGTGGCTCCGGAGCCCCTGCGCTGCCGGCTTTATAGGACCCCCATCAGCACCGATAGGCCGAGCCAGCGGGCGTCGCACGTGCACTGCGCTGGGGCGGCGGCAGCAGTGCTCGCAGATTATAGAAGCGCCGCCTAGCGGCTGTCGGACCGAGATACCAGAAGAAGGATACAGACCTGCTACGGAAACGGATGATTGATAGTTCCATAGATAAAGAGGTACGTGCTTGTCATAAATTAATGCGCTGCCGTAAGTCTAATAAAGAGAACCCATTACGTTGTTCTCGACGACGAGAGTCGTCAGTAGTGCCCCAGGGAAGTGTGATAGGACGGCTGTTATTTTCTGTATACGTTATAGATCTGGCAGAAAGAGAGAGCACCAATCTGCGATTGATTCTTAATTATGCTATGGTGTATGGGAAAGTGTCATCGTTGATTGACTGTAGAAAGATACAAGACTATTTAGACACAAATTGTAGTTGGTATAATGAATAACTGCTAGTTCTAAATGTAGAAAAATGTAAGTTAATGGAGATGAGTAGGAAAAACAATACCGTAGTGTTTGAATACAGCATTAGTAGTGTGCTGCATGACACAGTCATGTGAATTAAATATCTAGGCGTAAACGCTGCAAAGCGATATGAAATGGAACGAACATGTAAAGACTGAAGTCGGAAAGGCGAACGATCGACTTCCGTTTATTGGGAGAAATGTAGGAAAGTGTGATTGAACGAGACTACATGTAGGACACTGGTGTGTCCCATTCTTGAGTACTGCACCAGTGTCTGGGATTCGCACCACGTCCTATTTAAGGAAGACATCGAATCATTTGAGAGGCGGGCTGTCACATTTGTTACCGGTAGGTTCGAGGAACATACATAACGCAAATTCTTCGGGAACGCAAATAGGAATTCCTGGAGGGAAGACGACTTTCTTTTCGAGGAACGCTGCTGATAAAATTTAGAAAAAGGACATTGGAAGCTAACTGCAGATAGGTTCTATTGACGCCGACGTACATTTCGCGTGACCCAAGAAGATAAGATAAGAGGAATTAAGGATCGTACGGAGACATATAGACGGTCGTTTTTATCTTGTTCTATTTGCGAGTCTAACAGGAAAGGAAACGGCTAGTAGTGATACAACGTAACCTCCGCCACGAACCATAGGGTGGCTAGTGCTGTATGCACGTAGATGTAGAAGGAGATGTAAATAAAACGTAAGAGTGGCAGCAACAATGCTTTCGTAACTGATGAACTCCTTGACATATTAACTATTGCACAATAAGGGAGAGTGCTGTACTTGGACGGTAGTCTATCTATAAATACGTGTTCTAATGATTGATTTTAGAATCACGTGAAGGAATGTGCAGGAAAAACCACGATAAGCAGTTTCTGGTATTTTCTGCTGTTTTTGTTGTTGCGAGTAATGAAGTTGTACCTTTTTTTGCAACCTTTGTAATTATTGACTCCAATTCATCACGGTTCAAGCCACAATTGTGTGTATTACGTATATGCCGAATGTTGCGTTGCTTGAACTTTATAATGGGCTGCCATACTATTCACAGCCGGCCAGTGTGGCCGAGCGGTTCTAGGCGCTTCAGTCTGGAACCACGGGACCGCTACGGTCCTGCCTCGGGCATGGATGTGTGTGATGTCCTTAGGTTAGTTAGGTTTAAGTAGTTATAAGTTCTGGGGGACTGATGACCTCAGATGTTAAGTCCCATAGTGCTCGCAACAACGCCCTTAATAGTGGCAACACTGCTGTGGAGACACTATGCAATGGAATCTACTATTATCGCTGATAGCACACGTTGTTGACATACCTACTTTATCTCTGAGCAAATGGACTCGCCTGTCCCACGTCACCGGCGTGCGCACAATCGAGGGAAACACAGTCACTTGTGAGCGAGCGGTCTAACGTAACGGTGTGACTATGTTTTCGAAACAGGAACAACGGAGTTGGATCAAGATCGAATGCGCCAGAGGTCTTACAGCACGACAGAGTCATCAAGGTCTTCAAGAGACGTGCGGGGAATCGGCATTGCCGTACAGAACGGTGGCGCGTTGGGTAAAAGCCTTCAACGAATGCCAGCAAACTGTGGCAGACATGCATCGGGCAGGCTGTCCGAGCGTCTCTGAAGAAGAAGTGCCTGCTGTTGCCGCGTTAGTGGACAGTGATCGACGCCATACGATTCGTGAGCTCCCCACGAAACCGAATTAGCGCATCAACGACGCTTCGCATCCTGAAGGAACGTCTGGGCATGCGATGGGTTTCGCATGACCTGACGGAAATGCAGAAATGGATGCGTTACGGCGCTGCTCAGATGCACTTGGAGCGCTATGAGCGCGAAGGAGAGTCTTTCTTACGCCGTATTGTAACACTGGATGGGACATGTGCCACGTCGTACGAGCCAAAAGTGAAACGCCAATCCAACGAATAGCGTCATTATGGGTCGCCGTGAAAGTCTGGGTTGGAGCCCCAGTATGGTGAAAGTTTGGTGATTCTCGTGTACGACTGTTGAAACGTCCCCTTTCAATAATTGTACACTACTGTGCTTAACCCGACACACAATATTTTTAGCGCAACGCAATCTGACTTTCAATAATCTCTACAAGAGAATGGCCCTGACTAACATTAATCTGTACTTTTCACAAATCACTTACCTCACAAAAATCTTGGTTACTCCCACTACTGCAATACAGCGAGCGCCACTACTGCCAGCTAAATAAAAGATTCAAACTATGGAAGGCACTAACTACTGATAGGGATAGTTAGCAAATGAAAGATATTAATAGAGAACAAACAATGTATTTACCTTGATATCATCATATATATATATATAGAGCAGTTCATGACAAATTTCAAAACTCCGCCATCTCTCTCCCCACATCCACCACTGCTGGCGGCTCACCTCCAACTGCTCAACGCTACGCGCTGTTCACAGCCAGCTGCCTAACACTACAATGGCGAGTATTACAACAATGCAAAGCAGCCACAGGCTGCACTCAGCACAGCCAGTGATTTTCATACAGAGGTGGCGTTACCAATAAAAAAACCTAAACAGCCTACTTACATAGCCCCCATGCTCCCCAAAAAAAATTTTACAAATTGGTTTGGGCAGTGGCCAATACATATTTGTTAAAATTTTTCATAATCGTAATTACAATAACAAAGAAATCAAATGCACACACTTATTGATACAATGTTGGTCAAAAGCTAAAATTTTCTCACAGTCCATAAAGATAGTCCTAATTGTTCATCACAGTAAAATATCAGTGTTTTTCTCATAGTCTGAGCAGTAAAAGAAAATGCACATGGAAGTAGTGGATTTCCATGCAGTCTTGAAGAAGTAGCGTTGTCCTTCCAACGGAAAGACAGTGCTGACTCTTGACATGCTGACAGGTAATGGGCCACAACAGAGCAAACCCACAGCAGAGTCAGTCGGAGTTTTGAAGAGTATTAGTGGGTAGGTCATCACAGAGCAGACCCACTGTAGTCCTGGTAGAGATTACGGTATTGGTGGGCCACCAGAGGCGCAGACCCACTGCAGTCCTTGTAGAAGTAATGGTATTGATGGATCATCAAAGACGTAGACCCACTGTAGTCCTTGTAGAGATGGCCAGCAGCCATCTGTTGTGACTATGCAGGTGCACAATCACCATTGAAGAGTCTTGCGGATAATAGAGCAAGTCCATAACCACCACTTGTGCACTCACAAAGTTTTTGAATTGTCCTGAGAAACAGCAATGCTGTTAACCAGTCCCTTGCCGAATTATTAACACACGTGCAAACACTAACAGTCCCTACTTCTCACATATTGTCCATATACTATGACCAATAGAAATGTGTGCAGTGAAATGAATGCTTACAAGTTACTTAGTTTGATAAACTGGTGTCAATTACAATTTTATAACATGAGAATACAATTACAAAGGTACAAAATACATCATTAAAAACATAATAATACACATAACATTTGTAGTAATATGGGCTTTACAAAAGAATAGAAATAACATATACATCAGTGTCACAGGAATTATGACATAAGTACATACATGAAAGATCAGAATAACTTTTGGAATATCAACTTCACACATGAGCATTAAAACAAAACAGAACAAATAATGTTTAAACATCTTTACAAAGAAAATAACATATTATTAATGCAAATTATATTTGAGGATAAGAGTATTCCTCATCATAGTGAATAGTATTAAAAAAAAATTCTATGAAACTACACAGAGACAGGAAGAAAACAAATACACAATGGTACACAAACATATAGTGGGAAAACACAAGGAAAGGACAGGGTTTCTTTTACTGCAGTATTTGGCAAACAAAACTTTCTTTACTTCTCGGAGATCTCCCTTCGTTCCTCATTATTTCCAAACAGTCCTATCAATACCTGCTTTCTCTACTCGGTTCATATTTCTTTCAAAATAATTACGGATCATTGTACAATACTCATTTTGGCCCAAAACGTTTTCATATACCTTCAATGCATTTCTTTCCATTCATCACAATTTGTTACTTATATAGTCTACCCCCTCTTAAGCTAACTTAAATCTACTGAGCTCAGATGCTAAACTAAGGGACGAGGCAATGCAGCAGCACATAAAACAATTAACGAAAACAGCAATGACAAATAAGTGCAGATTTGCAAAGGAAGCAGCATTTTAGAAATTAGCGAAGCAATTGCAATATTACAACTAATATAAGGCAATGTCCAGCAAACAAGAAAAATAAATCTGGCTTAGCAGAGTAACACAAATTAAAATTCAGTAGCACTATGCCTGGCAAACAGCATAACTTATATCTAAACATGACAAAGTTCAAGCAGAAAAAGTATTACACTAAAAATGGCCATGTCTAATACCTATGTCACATCTTAACACTAGAGTGATGCATCACAATTTATTCTACAAAAGAAATTAACAAGTACTTGAAAAGAAAACTATGATTGCAGTTCCTGTGAAGGTAAATGTCTTTTTGTCCTCCCTCATTTTTTTTGAAAAAAATATTATTTACTCGATCTGTAGACAGAAAATATTTATATTAGTACATCTATAAAATTTTATTTTAAACAATGCTGCAGTGCAGCTAGAAACTAGATATCAAATGAAATAAGCAATTACGCAAACCAAAGCATAAAAATATCATTCAATAGTCATGTGACATTTCATAAGTTAGTAGACATTCTCTCAACTCTCGTAGAAAGACGCTTGTCATAATCAGGTGTGCAGATGTAAAAATATTTCTCATTTCATTAGGCATTTCTGTAAGTATCATAACTTAAGAGCTCCACAGTGTCAACATATGTTTTCAAGTTCGACCGTGTCGTTTTTGCGATGCTCTCTACAAAGGAACGTCAATAGCGAGGATAATGGCCTCCCTTTTTTTTTTCTACCTGTGCCGCTGAAAAGGGCTCGCAATAATGGCTTTTTCTCCAGGCGTCTGACACACCTGGCCGCTCACAACAAATTACTTCACGGTCACTTACCTTTCTTAACGAAATATTTACGACAGCAGTTTTCGCTACAGCGACAGTCTCATATAAAAATTTCATAGGTCAAGAATTTGCGTTACAAATCTGTAGAAACAAAATCGTATGAATATAACAGTGTCCAAAAAATTTTCGTCGGCATTGTGATACATTCACGCATTTACACACATTTCATAACTTTAAAGTACGATTTCTCGGTTTCCAACATCCTTTTTCACAAACCATAGTCCCTAACTTCTATTCATTATTCATATACATATAAACACGTAATCACATTCCTTATATAGCATCAGCTTATTGATCATAAACATACCTCAACAGCATAATACACATCGTTGTCGTAAAAATAACATCATAACACCTCAGTCAAATCTCAAAAACGTTGTAGCTTTCTGCAATAATTTCAAAACCCTAAAACATATTCTCTGCTCATTTCAATAGTGTCATCTACCTCAAACGTACCTTAAAGATCATGATCTCATACCAAATACATCATTCAAAGCTCTCATAGTACCACAATGGCTCCGAAAAAATATGAACAGTTCACAAAGTACTGACAAAATGCAATTTCATGAGTGTGAAGTTATTCAACTGTGTAATTACGTAAACATCTGTCACTGATGTAGTAAAAAAAAAATTTCTTTCTCTGTTAAATAATCAGATAGCTGTGTAATTTATGTGTTAGAGAAATATGGTACCGATGTGTAAAGTTGTATAAGCAAATACCATATTAGCTAGGGTTCCTTGTGGTTGCCACACACATGGTACACAAAGTAAGCGTGTACCCCCCTGAGGATTAATGTAATTATACCTTCAGGTGTTACAGATTACAGCAATGGAATGAAATGTATCACGGAAATCTTTCTTTGCAATTCAAAAATTTTTAAAAATAAATGTTTTAAGTACAAAATTAATCACTCAAATACGTGTCCTGTAGCGCTAAACTGTGCGTCTTGCTGTAAGATAATTCTGTGGAAGTGTCGTAATTATCGTCCTCCGAAAGCTAAGTTCTGCAGAAGTCAATGTACTTACCTCATGATAAACTAAAGTGAAAATCTTTGCGTATAGATATCGTAGTTATTATGTACCTGACCGTGATCAAGAAAGTACTATAATGTAACGTATTGTTGTGCTACAGAAAAGGCTGTCTCATTGTAGCTATACCACAAAAGTTACTACTAAAACATGTTTTTCTTTCCAGAAGAATTCAGAAAACTGTGCAGATATAAAACAGATACACCGCAAAAGCAACATTGTAAATTGTCACTCATTAGTAACGTCGGGATAAAATCGTGTAGTTGTTACATAAACTAACCACTGTGTCATCTGGTATCTCACAGAAAGTACTTTAAATCCAGAATGTATTTTCAAGTAAACCAAAATGTTGCATTAAAATCTCATTAGCAGTACCAGTATGTGTCCTAAGTATGTAAGCCTGATAGTCGTTACGTAATCGTGCAACTAACAAGGAAGAATGTACAAATGCAACACTGTGTAGTCTGTTCACTATAACAATGCATTCGTAATTTCTGTTTAAAAATGTTCCCTAGGTTCTAGGCTGGATATTTAACTTCAAACATTGTTGCATGTTAAAAGTTTCTTAAGTCTGACAAAGCATACTAGAAATGTGAAGTGAAACGTTTTATGGCAAAGACAAAGTTAAAAAGCAGATTATCTTTCAATAAACGGTTTTACATATGAAATGTGGTGTAAACCTTTACTCTTCATAGTACTCAGACTTTCAACTGAAAAGCAATTGTCATGTTTTATACATCGGTAAAGAATGCTAAAATTTTTCTCAAGGCTAGCATCTTATGTTATTTTTCTCGGAGCCAGCGGGCGCACGCGGCTGCCTGCTGTGCGAGTCATTGTCTGTCTCTTTGTTGGTGCGCGCCGTTATTGGGATTAGGAGACCTAACTTCTACAAATTCACTCTGACGAGAAGGCCCTGCCCTGTTTGAATCCCGCCAGTTCTGATGCAATTCAGGTCTGTCGTTACGAATATATCGTCTGTCGTCATGTCGGTAGGTTCCGTAGTTTCTTCCTTGTCCGTCACGTGGTGGAGAATTTCTCCCTGAATCGTAACTGTGCGCTGAACTGTTGCGTCTGAAATTATTCTGTCTCCCTTGATAATAATAGTTCTGATTCCCATATTGTCTGTTTCTATGGTTATTTCTGTCATATTCATTACTACGGAAATGCGATCTTTCTCTGTATCTATTATTGTGCCAGCGGTTGTCATAAGGGTGGTGTCTGTTTTGGTCACGATTTGTGTTGTGAGAATAGCCTTGTCGTGTCCAGTTATTATTTCTGTCACCACGGAAATGTGGCGGATGTGACCTGTAATTGTTGTTTTCATGTTTTCGCGTTTCGCGATTGTCAGTGTCAATTTCTAATTCTTGTAAGAGTCCCTGAAACGCTTCAATGTCGTCTTTGCAACGTCCTGCTAAAATAATATGTCGTAAATGTTCAGGCAATTTGATTAAGCAAATGCGGATGAGTTCTGAGGGGCTGTATGGGTTTGAAAGATACTGATTCTTATGCAACATGTCTTCAAAATATTTCATAAGACTGGAAAATTCAGATTGTTCGAAACGTTTCATCATTATGATGCTATGTTTTACTCGGTCTTGTTTAGCTTGAGACCAATACGCTGAGAGGAAGGCATGATAAAATTCTCCTTCATTGTGACAATCGTGAATGACCGACCGTATTCTTACAGCTGGTTCATTCTCTAAGTAGCCACACATAAATTCTAACCTGTGCTCCAATGACCAGTTGGGAGGAAAACAATGAGAGAATTGATGGAGCCATGCTTGTGGATGAATGTCGTTGCCAGAATTCTTAAATGTTTTGAATTTACGTGTAGTAATGAACAGCTTATAGTCAAAGTCATCATGTCGGCGAGTCGCATATCGGTCATTGTTACGTCGTTTCGGCGGTTCCATTTCAAAATTCGGTGCACCTTGCCAATTTCTTTCATAATTTCCGAAATGCGCTGTGTTATTATTTTGTGGCTGTTCCGTATTTCTATGTCCCTCTTCCCGTATTGGGGCGCGAGTGTCCTCTGAAATACGTAATTCTTGTATTACCTGTGTCAGCTGATCTTGTACTTCGCGGATTTCTCTTTTGTACTGTGTATTGATTTGATTTTGATTTTGTTTGAATTTTCTAATTTCTTCATACTCTTCAGTGTCAGTGAAGGCTACAAGTGTTGTGTCATTCAGATCATCATCTACCTTTGTAGATAAGTTAGTGAACTGATCTGAAAGTTCGGCTACTTTATCCGATAGTGTACTTATTTCCTCAGTGTGTTTTTCTGAACCAAGTTTCAGAGTATCTACTGTGTCCTTTAAGTTTTCCTGAGTTTTTGCAAGTTGCGTAACCGAATCGGTAGATGCAACTGAGTCAAATTTAGCTTGCAAGGTCTCATGATTTTCGTGAACAGTAGTTTGCAGTTCTTTTATGGCTGCTTCGTGATTCTGTAGTGCATTTTCATGCCGCGAAAAAATAGGTTGGAAATGCTCACAAATTTGTGTTTTTACGTCATTACAGACTTTTTGACATTTCGATTCAATGTGATGCAACTCATTAGTTAAATCCTCACGTGTTTGTTCAAGAGTTTGCTCCAATGAGTCTAACTTTTGAAGATTTTGTTCCATTGCGTCTAACTTTTGAAGCTTTTGCTGTGTTTGTCTCTGATTTTGTTCCACTGTGTCTAACTTTCGAAGATTTTGTCCCATTGTGTCTAGCTGTTGCTGTGTTTGTCTCTGATTTTGTTTCATTTGTTGCATTAATTGCAATAATAATGTATTAGTGTCTGGAATCTGTTCCTCTATGCTTTTCGGCAGTGCATTTGCACCGGCAACATTCACATTTTGACAAGCAGAAATTGTGTCTTGACTTATTTGAGAAAACGGTGGGGACCCAAAACCTGAATCTACAGTATTTGCAAAATTGTGTCCTGTCATTCCCGATTCCTGAGGTGAGCTGTTGCCGACCGATCGATCGATAATGCTTCCCTCTTCACTAATTGTTTCACTGTCCACGCCATTGTTTGCCACCCGCTCCATTTCCCTATGCACAGTTACCAAATTACTACTTTGAATATTAGTTAATTCATTACACGGTGGCGCTAACACACTGCTTTCGTCTTCGCTGTCATTTCTCAATTTACTTTGGAGCCTAGTGTTACGTTTTTCACACGCCATTATTGTCACAATATTTCACACTACAACACAGAAAAACACAATTTGAAGAGCAAAAATTGGGGAACACATTAACATAGCACTGAAAATAATATCTAGTTAATTGCAGCTGCGAAATACTTGGTGCAAATCTACATGCGTGCCACACCTGTTTTACTGTACAACAATGAAAGACTGTAACTACAAAGGAGATTCTCTCTACAATTACGCGCTAGCAATAAACAAAATCTACACTAATTACACAAACTACAAGAAAAAAATCTGAAGATTCCAGTGAGGTATCCTAGGCTAAGGGTCGACATATGAAACGTCCCCTTAGAACATTTATACAGGACTGTGCTTAAACTAACGCACAATATTTTTAGCGCAACGCAATCTGACTTTCAATAATCTCTACAAGAGAATGGCCCTGACTAACATTAACCTGTACTTTTCACAAATCACTTACCTCACAAAAATCTTGGTTACTCCCACTACTGCAATACAGCGAGCGCCACTACTGCCAGCTAAATAAAAGATTCAAACTATGGAAGGCACTAACTACTGATAGGGATAGTTAGCAAATGAAAGATATTAATAGAGAACAAACAATGTATTTACCTTGATATCATCATATATATATATATATATATATATATATATATATATATATATATATATATATATATATATATATATATAGAGCAGTTCATGACAAATTTCAAAACTCCGCCATCTCTCTCCCCACATCCACCACTGCTGGCGGCTCACCTCCAACTGCTCAACGCTACGCGCTGTTCACAGCCAGCTGCCTAACACTACAATGGCGAGTATTACAACAATGCAAAGCAGCCACAGACTGCACACAGCACAGCCAGTGATTTTCATACAGAGGTGGCGTTACCAATAAAAAAACCTAAACAGCCTACTTACACTGTGATGGTGTTATCTTAACGCATTACGTCCCTCCACGGCAGACCGTCAATGCACAGTATTACTGTTCGTCTTTGGAGCATCACCTGCGACCAGCTTTGCGAAAGAAGCGGCGACACTTTCTGCGCAACCCACCCATCATTTTGCACGACAATGTGCTCGCGTATACAGCGCAAGCTGTGGGTGCTCTGTTCGGTCGATGGGACTGGGAGGTACTGTGCCATCCACCATACTCCCCGGATTTAAGTCCTTCTGACTTCTAATTGATTCCGAAAATGAAGGGACCACTTCGTGGCATTCGCTTCAGAACTGTTCCAGAGATTCGACAGGCAGTAGACCGCTCCATTCGCACTATCAACACAACAGGCTCTGCTAACGATATACTACGCCTTCCACATCGCTGGCAACGGGTTCTACACAACGGTGATGACTACTTTGAAGGACAGTAACAGGTGCAAACATATAACTGTTTTGTATCGGTTGTGAATAAATAGTTGCCACTATTTAAGTGCCAACTGTCGTATGATTGTCACGAAATGGTGTAATTACTGATTGTGTCAGTTATTAAGTTGTAATGGGATTAACGCCTTTGTTTAATGACCATGGTTCAATCACACTGGCCATGAACGATGAGAAGCTGTTTTTAATTATGTCGTGTATGGATGTTGTCATTTTAAGACAGATTTTAACCACGTATGAAGCCGTAATGGCAACAACACTAATCAAAATGTTTTATGATCTGAAGATGAATAGATTGTTAGCCCAAGTAATACTCAATGCAAATAAAGAATATTTCATGTGCAATCGTGACTTCATGGGTTTTCAGTCCCTGACATAATTATAATTTTTCAACAGATCGCGTATCTTCTGGTTGACAGTATCAACAAACCTGAGATCCGAGTTTCGTCTGTGAGCAATCAATCCTGGGATGTCCATTCAGATTGATTTCCTTGTTAATCTGTAAGGGAGTCCACAGTGTTTGTGCTGTGCGATGTGGTGCTCGCCATGGTCATCGGGAATCCTCTCTTAACAGTTTGATGCGGTTCATGGTGTCTCATAAAACTAAAACTAAACTCCTCTCGAACAGGTCATGAAGGCCCAACGGTACCGACCGGCCGTCGTTTCATCCTCAGCCCACAGGAGTCACTGGATGCGGATATGGAGGGGCATGTGGTCAGCACACCGCTCTCCCGGCCGCATGTCAGTTTCCGAGACCGGAGCCGCTACTTCTCAATCAAGTAGCTCCTCAGTTTGCCTCACAAGGGCTCAGTGTACCCTGCTTGGCAAAAGCGCTCGGCAGACCGGATGGTCACCTATCCAAGTGCTAGACCAGTCCGACAGCGCCCAACTTCGGCGATCTGTCGGAAACCGGTGTTACCACTGCGGCAAGGCCGTTGGACCCATGTTGCTTCATAGCCTCTTCAGACTCTGAATTCAGTTATGGAGAAATCAGCCCACGATTCCTTTGGCTCAGAAGTCGTAGATATCGATCGTCATGTGTACCTGTCGAACGTGCACAGCGTATGCTGCGTGAATCCTCAACGCTACCGATTCCATGTCTGCATCACACCGCCTTGACTCCGATGCACACATCGGGCAACTTCGCTGGTTGACAAGCCTTCAGCTCGTGACGTTATGATGCGGATCCGATCATTGGAGCTGATTGTCTTCGTAACAAGATGGGTGTTTATTGCTCAAATGGTTCGAATACCTCTGAGCACTATGGGACTTAACATCTGAGGTCATCAGTCCCCTAGAACTTAGAACTACTTAAACCTAACTAATCTAACGACATAACACACATCCATGCCCGAGGCAGGATTCGAACCTGCGTCCGTAACGGTCGCGCGGATCCAGACTGGAACGCCTAGGACCGCTCAGCCACACCGTCCGGCACTCTATTGCTCCTCAGATGTCTCTGTTGCATCTGTACTGGTGGTTTACTTTCAAGTGAAATGCTGCTATCCATTCGACTGCGGCCTGTCACCAGTAGGTAGCACTCATGGCAACTGACGGCAACTGAATGAATGTTCACGAGCAACGTCAGGGGTGACCTTCCGATCAGTACAGGAACACCGACAATAGCAACACACTTGGGTGACATACTGTGGTGATGCAACACTATTTCCGATGTGTGAATTAGCAACTCTGACTGCAGACACCAGCACGTCCGCTTCCTGCACGTACTCTCTTCAGATTCCCGCTTACTCACAGAGTAGCCCAACGCTCTGAACTGACTACAGATCGGCTCATAATAACAAGCAATTAACTCCACCCGTGACAACCAGCCTGCCAATGTTCCATTTGTCTCACAATAAAAATAACTAAAACATAGGAGATGGTCCAATTTTCATTGACGTATTGGTCATTTATTATTTGCCTATTTTAATCCCATTGATGGAAATATTTTTTTTTGTTATGGTGTTTTGTGAAGAGTAACTGAAATTATTTAGCCGTGGTCCAAAACAGAACTTTTAAAACATAACATTTTATGAAACTATAATGTTTATAACTTACTCTATTTATATTCCTGTAGCTGGTGCAGTTAATTCCCCTATTTATTAAAATAACTGCGATTGCCACAATCAAGTGCTATTATATTATAACTGCTAACTGCAATTAACATCAACTGTATTTCACAAAAGCGAACCCTAAAGTAAAAATCCATCAGTGCACTAGTCTATTTCTATTTTCATGCAGCAGAAATATGCTTTTCGTACTTTCAGCATCACATTTAGGAAGTAACGGCGATTTATCCGGCGTGGCTCATGTACAGAATGTTTTCTGTTGCCATTTTTCCTTGTTTATTTTTAGATGGTTCAAATGGCTCTGAGCACTATGGGACTCAACTGCTGTGATCATAAGTCCCCTAGAACTTAGAACTACTTAAACCTAACCAACCGAAGGACAGCACACAACACCCAGCCATCACGAGGCAGAGAAAATCCCTGACCCCGCCGGGAATCGAACCCGGGAACCCGGGCGTGGGAAGCGATATTTTTAGATATACAGGGTGAGTCACCTAACGTTACCGCTGGATATATTTCGTAAACCACATCAAATACTGACGAACCGATTCCACAGACCGAACGTGAGGAGAGGGGCTAGTGTAATTGTTTAATACAAACCATACAAAAATGCACGGAAGTATGTTTTTAACACAAACCTACGTTTTTTTTAAATGGAACCCCGTTAGTTTTGTTAGCACATCTGAACATATAAACAAATACGTAATCAGTGCCGTTTGTTGCATTGTAAAATGTTAATTACATCCGGAGATATTGTAACCTAAAGTTGACGCTTGAGTACCACTCCTCCGCTGTTCGATCGTGTGTATCGGAGAGCACCGAATTACGTAGGGATCCAAAGGGAACGGTGATGGACCTTAGGTACAGAAGAGACTGGAACAGCACATTACGTCCACATGGTAACACCTTTTTCACTGACGCATATGTACATTACCATGACGTGGAGGACGCATAAATTGGCCAGCCCGTTCTCCTGATCTTACACCTCTGGACTTCTTTCTGTGGGGTATGCTAAAGGAGAATGTGTACCGTGATGTGCCTAGAACCCCAGAGGATACGAAACAACGTATTGTGGCAGGCTGCATCGACATTACACCAGATGTACTGCGGAGTGTACGACATTCATTACGCCAGAGATTGCAATTGTGTGCAGCAAATGATGGCCACCACATTGAACATCTATTGGCTTGACATGTCGGGACACACCCTATTCCACTCCGTAATTGAAAACGGAAACCACGTGTGTACGTGTACCTCACCCCTCATGGTAATGTACATGTGCGTCAGTGAAAAAGACCAATAAAAAGATGTTAGCATGTGGACGTAATGTGCTGTTCCAGTCTCTTCTGTACCTAAGTTCCATCACCGTTCCCTTTGGATCCCTACGTAATTCGGTGCTCTCCGATACACACGGTCGAACAGCGGAGGAGTGGTACTCAAGCGTCAACTTTAGGTTACAATATCTCCCGATGTAATTAACATTTTAAAATGCAACAAACGGCACTGATTACGTATTTGTTTATATGTTCAGATGTGCTAACAAAACTAACGGGGTTCTATTTAAAAAAACGTAGGTTTGTGTTAAAAAACATACTTCCGTGCATTTTTGTATGGTTTGTATTAAACAATTACACTAGCTCCTCTCCTCACGTTCGGTCTGTGGAATCGATTCGTCAGTATTTGATGTGGTTTACGAAATATATCCAGCGGTAATGTTAGGTGACTCACCCTGTATTTCGACAATCACTTTAATAGACGATTGTCAAATTTAACCGCTGATGGTCTTGCACCGGAAAATGGGATCATAATGTGGAAGATGCGACAGCATACTGTCTGTGGAAGAAATAAAGCACATCAGATGGTGGTTCTTGTGGGAAAGACGCATCATGGCACGTCCTGTGATAGCTCTAGCGCTTAAAGGATTGAAGCGCCAATATTTGAGACAGAATCTGCCCTCTACGTAATCCTCGTGAAGTCGTAGCCGAGATAGTGGCACGTCGGGAAGCATACAGTGTTTCCGAAAATGGTTCAAATGAGTCTAAGCACTGTGGGACTTAACATCTGAGGTCATCAGTCCCCTAGACTTAAAACTACTTAAACCTAACTAACCTAAGGACACCACACACAGCCATGCCCGAGGCAGGATTCGAACCTGCGACCGTAGCAGCAGCGCGGTTCCGGACTGAAGCGCCTAGAACCACTCGGCAACAAGGGCCGGCCAATGTTTCCGAGATCCATACGGTACTGTGGGGGATAAGTGTACGAGGCAGTTTCCACTCCACTGTCTCTCTACTGTGGCTTGCAATTACTTCAGATGCCTTAGATCCATCTAAATAACAACTACAAAATTGCGTATATATCTTACAATATGTGCGCCGTTTCATTGGACTAAAACACAGCCAGTGGACTGGAATCGAACATAAATGTTCCTCTGACAGCGAGACGTGTTGTCTGAATATCCATTTGGCACCAGGTTTTTAGTTTTCGGGGCTGGTGTTTTTGGCCAATTTTGGTCTTACGTATCTAGAGCTGGCCGAGGTGTCCGGGTGAGAGATAATAAATTATACACACAAACCATCTTAAAAAAAAAAAAGTGTTCAAATGTGTGTGAAATCTGATGGGACTTAACTGCTACGGTCATCAGTCCCAAAGCTTACACACTACTTAACCTAAATTATCCTAAGGACAAACACACACACCCATGCCCGAGGGAGGACTCGAACCTCCGACGGGACCAGCCGTACAGGCCGTGACTTTAGCGCCCCAGACCGCACGGCTAATCCCGTGCGGCTAAACCATCTTTGTGGATCAGTCCACTTATCAGTGAAAACCGTATAAAGATCCTTACACTAGTTTCTGAAATTAGGCTAAAATTACAGACAGAAACAGCAGCGGGGTACTTCATAATATGTGTAGATGCAGACGATTTAAAGAAATATTTTCTCCAGTACCTTGAAATCTCTTAGGTTTCGATAGCTGCACTCTGCTCACAGTTTCTGCTTTCGTGTTGCTGCTAGTCCCATTGAACACGTTGCGGCATAAAGTTTTGGGTGATATCTGAAACAGTGTAAGAAATTTCTTGTCAACGCAGCACTATACTGAGCAAAATATTGAAAAAGCGAGCGCGCTTATGGCTTACATCCGCTCGACACGGCAGGTATCAGAATAGAAAGAGAGCTGGCTAAACTTTTGTTTCGCTTATTCTGTAGCTGTCAAATTAAAATGATTCAGCTGCCGAGCTATATTTGTTCAAGAGAGCCCGTAATCGATATGAAAAGAAGCAAGAACGGAAAAATAAAAAGGGAAGTGCCACATCACAATCACGAAAGTAAACGGAATGCGTTATGTGCTTGTTCTGTAATATTACTTTTCAAAGTGGTTTCGAAATGTTAAATGGCTTGTGCTGTCATTCCACAGCCTGATATTTTCCTTGTACTTGGAGCCAAAGATTCTGCAAGTAATCCCGACGCAGATTCGGTCACAGTCCCTATGGTTGGGCAAATAGGTATCGGTATAAAATAATCATAGAAATCGTATGTAATTTTACAGCAATCACAGGCGCCTTTGTCAAATAATTGAAGAATGTACATTGAGATAGCTGGAAAGTTTTACACAGTGAATCACCAGTCTGATATCTATCAAACTTTGTGGAGATGTTCATCACATAAACTTCTGGTGTATTCGTAACAGATATTCATATATCAGTATGGGATGGGACACCCAGGGGCGTGGAACCAAACAAAGATCATCTTGAGGACTTTCTTGCCATGCCTCAAACTCTTGTCAGTTTGAAGATTGCTCGCTGGATGCTCACATGGAAGTATACGATTTCTCCTCATCTCCCAGATAAGTTGGCACGTGATGAATCTTGCGCCCATAAAGGTTGTGCACTGCTCTCTAGGTGACCTCGGTGTGAACGCAGGGTCGGGTCGTGCATTATCTGCATATACCATTTGGTGTCCTGATCATAAACGGCATGCGAACAGAGTTTACGATTCTTGGCACATTCTGGCGAGCATTCAGTTTCTCTTCAACAGCTTCAAATGTGTCCTGTTGTCAAATTCAATAGCTCTTCGCAACTTGATTCCAGGAGTTGGAGTGTTATGGGTCTCGGAAGTTGTTGCTTCCTGCGATTTATCAGACCTGCTGGCGTCGACCTCACGGCCACAAATAGACTCATCGCTGAACACAATACTACTTAATGTGCTAATGGACTGTTGTTCTCTGTGATGCAAGTCTCCTTCGTCCGTGGCATGCTGTCAACGGTAAACGATGCATAACTCCTGGAGTTATCACTTCAGATTACAGTAATCCCTTCATGATGGTTCGTGGTGTCAGTTTGCCTGTAACACCTTTAATGCCACTGGGCATATAAAGGGAGCTCTGGGTATACACCGCTGAAAGAAAAAAAAATAATCCACCCTTTTCGAGGTTTCTAATTCACTTAAGATTTATTGATGCAACAGTGGATATGGAGTACATGAAATGATTACATTTACAGATCATTAGCACAAACACCCATGTTAGTACGTATGGGCGGCAATTCAGGTGCTCTCTCTGGATCCAGTCGATTGTACAGATGGCGGATACTCTCCTGGGATACATTATTCCACGCCTGCTTGACCTGTTCACATAGCTTTGTAAGAGCTGTTGGTTGACGAGTCGCACGAGTCACTTCTCGTCGCATCACATCCCGCTCGTGCTCGATTGGAGACAAATCGAGAGATCTTGCTGACCAGAGAAGTTGTTGCACATCTTGCAGAGGACGTTGAGTTTCACGGGCAGTGTGGGGGTGAACATTATCATGTTGCAACAACACATCACCTTTCTGTTGTAAAAGCCGGCCGGTGTGGCCGAGCGGTTCTAGGCGCTTCAGTCTGGAACCGCGCGATGACTACGGTCGCAGATTCGAATCCTACCTTGGGCATGGATGTGTGTGATGTCCTTAGGTTAGTTAGGTTTAAGTAGTCCTAAGTCTACGGGACTGATGACCTCAGACGTTAAGCCCCTTAGTGCTTAGAGCCATTTTAACCAACCTCATTACGTACAAAGCTGGGGTGTTATTCCAGTATCAGAGAGCCTCTGCAATACTGACCCTGCCGTAGATTTGATCATAATAGTAGTTCGTCTTCTGTTCACTGAAATGCGAAATGTAACGGCTTGGGCCGCTGGCATCGCTACAGCTATTTGACCTCTGTAGTGTGTTTGTAAACATGGATACAAAGTTTAGTTTTTAATAAACTTGCTTCGACTGGGGAGGGCACGAGCAAGTGGCACAATGCATGCTTGTTAATCGTATACTGATGGACAAGTGGGATATGTTGCAGGCGACTTTAAATCCACAATTACAGCAAGCCATACACCTCTATATCTTTAAACATCCAGCTTTTCTGCAAGCCGGAATAAAGGACGACACATTCTAAATAAAAAATTTCTTAGCATACGGCTTTACATTTTTTTGCAGTCATTGCACTACATCCAACTGGGATCCGTGGGTATGAGCCTCCCCTGATCCTCATGCCACTAATTTGACCGCATTTAATCTCCGAAAGATGGCGGTAATGTACAACTGCACGTCCTGTGGCCATGCTATGTTGCGATTTTTTTCTGAAAACTTCCGTTACGTTATAAACACCCAGAAGCCGTATTGTACTCATGTTTCTTCTCGGAAAATACTGAAAATAAGTTCTCGTAAGTATGGAATATATAGGAACATATCCCACAGGTATGGAAATACAAGAGTATCAATTTAGAAGAGTCTGCTCAAGGTGTTCACGGTGACATTTTTCATTTCCGTTGGTGTTTGCAGCATTAGACAAATAAACGTAAACACTGTGTTTGTGTGCGTGAAGAGGCTTTTTAAGGTATTGTGTCTTTGTAGGTAAGAGGCGTTGTATTCCCTCGAAGCCACTTCTCGCTGCGGCATCCCAGAGACAATAGAACTCGCCTTCCTCGAGGGCTCTTCGCAGAGATAAAAGCGGTTCTATTTTCGCCGGAGCAGAACTATTTGTAAACAGAAGGCGAGTGGCGGCCGTACTGCACAACGCAACGACCCGCGGAATGCGTAGCGGCCGAATGTCTGGGCTGCCGATGGTCGCGCTGTGTAGGGGCAGGGCCCAGAATACGCATCTGCCCCGCTGCGAGGGGTGAATCAGCTGCCGGGTCAGCGCCTGGGCTCGCATCGCGGCCTTCTGCCAAGGTCCGCGCTGCTGCCAACCTCGTGGGCCATCCGCCAGCCCGCCCGCTGGCACTCGCTCCCTCCCTCGCTAGCTTCCTCTGTTGGCAAAACTGCCACAAAGTGCTAATTTCCTTGCCACCGCTACGAGTCTCGAGCCCGGCCGACCAGATGGTCCGTTCAGCTGCCGCCGCGTTTTCTATTATTCCAGAAATACACACGACCACAGTCACACAAGCCCGCACGTACCTCGCATGCGCACATGCACAAGTACATGCCTGTGTACACACACACACACACACACACACACTAGAATTAGTTGTACGACTTGGTTGTACATTTTCAATCAACATGATTGCTGCCAAACGTGATAAACGCTCAAGGGTGGGTAAAAAAACGTACCACAAAAGAATTATCCGGAGGGGACAGAAATCGATAGATGTGATGTACCTGTACAGACAAACAAATGATTACAATTTCATAAAAAAATTGGGTAATTACTTCAAGAGGGAGAGCTTCATAACGGAGCATGTCAGTAATGCATTCGTCCGCCTCTGGCCCCTTTTGCAAACAGGTATTCAGCTTGGAATTAATTGACAGAGTTGTTGGATGTTCTGCTGAATAATATCGTGCGAAATTATGTCCAAATGGAGCGTTAGCTCATCAAAATCCCGATGTGATTGGAGGGCCCTGCCGAAGATGCTCCAACCATTTCAATTGGGGGAAAGAGATGGCGGCCAGCTGGCCAAGGTAGGGTTTGCCAAGCAGTATAAACTCATAACGCGTGCGGTTGGGTGTTATCTTGCTGAAATGTAAACCGAGGGTGGCTTGCCATGAAGGGCAACGAAACGGGGCATAGAACGTTGTCGCCATACCACTGTGTTGTAAGGGCGGCGCGTATAACAACCAAAGGTTGAAAGGTGGCAACGGTCTTGCACCTTACATGAGTCCATTTACCGTGACTGTAATCACTTTGCGAGCACTTTAGGTCAGTAAAAAGATTGACAGCGTCGAAATCGCTTAGTAGATAAGCAATTGTTGTTTGTTGGAGTAATACTCTAAACTATGGTGTAGGAAATCTATGTGGAAACGCATCGGCACGCTGGCTAGGTGATGCAGCGAGAATTCCGTGATTTTGCAATTATAAGATTTTGCAAGCGAGACAGAGCTCGGCTACCTCCCCCGCTAGCCGCCGAAGGCCACTGCCTGACGGCATGAATGGTGAACTGGGGAAGTTCTGTAATCCGTTTAGAGAGGCCACAGAGGCTGCCAGCCTCTGAGGAACGCGCGGCTGCAGGTGTTGAAGTGTTTACCAAAACAGAGCAGTGGATAGCTGCACAGGCTTTCCTGTACGTGCTCTCGCCTATGTCCCAGTAATTTTACGCCTTCGAGTAACTCAAGTGGGGTAGGCCAGGAGTTCCGAATAACAAAAACTTTCAATGCAGGAGTCTGTGTTCGCTGTGACGGGGAATCTTGCCGGGAAAATCTGGAGTGGTCCCTTAGGAGAAAAATTCCAGTAAACGTGTTATTGCCCTCAGCTGTGGTTCTTCCCAGCCGGCGTAGACGGAGTTTACTTGTGAAATTTTGTAGAAAGGGAAGAACTGTGGAAAACAGTTCTATTCCCAGGTCGTACATTGGTCGGCATTGGCAAACTGGGTATTTTGAGAGCTTATAGTGATGTGATTCGCTCGGGAAAAGTTGAGGTATGAAAACAGAGGTGAAGAGCAATGTTGCTCGGCTCACCGTAGAGGTCTTCCATTCTGTTTCCTCGTACTGAAGGGACATTAGCCAAGTCGTCTCCCGTCTTGGACTTTCGTTCTGAGAGGACGTTAACCGCGCCAACTCTTTGATGCCTGGAAGATCGTTGCAAATAGAGAAGTTTGCGGAGACGCCACACGCCCAACCGCACAGCCGCGCCGTCGGAGACCGCCGCTACAACAGGAATATTACGGTGATATCGCTCCTGCTTCGGCCTGTTTTAGGAGCAACGTGAAATAGTTGGATCACGTGCAATTGCTGTTTCCACAGAGGTTTCACGGTACTTTGTGGTGTAGTGGTTCTTCGTATTTTAGGTTTTGTGTCGATGTCAGTCGATTAGCCAAGTTATAAGAGATCACGTTTTGAACCGATTTTAACACAGTTCACTGCCAATGCCAGCTAGGAGGATAATTTGTAAATAGTTCATTATGTTTTATTCAGCATTGATCTGACGGTTATAATAAAATTATTGTGATTCAGTAGAGCCTTTACTTTCAGTAGTTGATCTTGGATTCACCCTTTTGCTTTATTTTATTTTTGTGTGTGTGTTTGATGTCATTGAACACCCTAAGTGTTCGTGATCGTTCATGTTTGGAAGTAAAAGTAGGTGTGATTTTTCGTCAACACTACCACCGCAGATTAATTAGGAGTGACAGGGCCACATTTAAATCCATCGTTATCCATTTTTGCGCACAGTTCTCCTCCAAATTTCTCTATAAGTTGTTTGTCAGGGGCGAACACACGCAAAAATCGGACAAGCAACGGCTGGGGTGTTACAAGATGTCCTGTGATGAAAAAAGTGGCATCCCAGACAGCCATTCCTAGGACAAATGGTTAAAGACGTATGGAAGTTGGGTCTGGCCGTGAATCGTATTCGGATACCTAGTGGAAGCCGACCGCTCACGACAATGGAGAAATCCGGGATCTAGTCACTTTCCGGCACAAATTTTCATTATCGTCATGTCATTACACAGCTTATGGTTGTCCATATTTGCATGCATGCATGTGTGCGGGAACACACCTACTGCAAGGGCGTATCATACCTGGTTGTCGCGCCATATGGTGGCTGACAGTCGGATTGGTAGCTCACTGCAGTCCTGGGCCTCTCCAAAGATGTATTTGGTCTGTAATCCAAATGACTGGAGTAGAACTGTCTTCAGTGAGAGTCCTGCTTCTAACTGAGCCCCAATCATCAGCGAAGACGTGTCTGGTGACGCCCCGGGAGACGGTGGGACGTCAGTCTGAATGTCGCTCGACAACCAGGAGCGATGGTTTGGGATGACATTTCTTTTCATAGCAGGAACTCATTGGTTATTATTCGCGGTACCCTTACGGCACAGCGATACGTCGGCGATATCCTATGCTTTCTTGGCAAGCCATCATCGGCTTGTATTTCAGCAAGATAGTGCCCTCCCGCACACGGCATGAGTGTCTACTGCTTGTCTTCGTGCTTCCAAAATCCTATCTTGGCCAGCAAGGTCACCGTCTCTCTCTCCAGTTCAGAGCGTTTGGAACATTAGGGGCAGTTCAACCAGCTTGGTATTTTGACGATCTAACGAGCCAGTTGGACAGAATTTGACACGATATCCCTCAGCTGGGCTTTCAGCAACTCTATCAATCAATGCCAAGCCGAATACCTACTTGCATAAGGATCAGAGGTGGACCGACTCGCTATTGACTTGCTCAGTTCGTGAAGATCTTTCTGTTATTTTCAAACTGTAATCGTTTGTTTGTCGGCACGTGTATATCACATCTGCCGATTTCCGTCCCATTCAAATAATTCCTTCCGTTTTTGCATTAGAGTATAAAAATGAAAAACTGTTATTCCTTAATGAATTTTCACTCTGCACTGAGCATTGTTTTGAAACCTTCTGGACGATTAAATCTGTGTGCCAGACCGAGACCCGAATCTGGAACATTTATCTTCCGCTAAGAAGTGTTCACCGACTAAGCTACCCAAGCACGACACACGATCCACCCTCACAGCTTTACTTGCGCCGGTGCCTCTTCTTCTATCTTCTCCTACCTCATGGAAGTACCCCACAACAAATCATACCACACTCCACTGGCTACTTTCTGGAAACATTACTCTAGGCTGGGGCTAAGGCACTGTTCTGCAGTATCGTTTATTCTACGAGTGCCAGTCCCGCAAGGTATGCGGGTCAGTTTCTGTGAAATCTTAAAAAAGAAAGTGATACTTGTGGAAGAAAAGCTGTGAGAATGGATCGGGAGGTGCTTGGATAACAGTCGGTGAACACTTGCCCGCGAAAAACAAAGATTGCAGGTTCGAGGCCCAACATGGCAGAAAGATGTAATCTACCAAGAAGTTTCTCTGGTCTCCTTAATTTATAATTTATCCGTGATAATGGTGACTTACCTTCGTGGCACAAGGCGAAGTGGTGCAGTGGTTAGCACATTGGACTCGCATTCGGGAGGACGACGGTTCAATCCCGCGTCCGGCCACCCTGATTTAGGTTTTCCCTGATTTTCCTAAATCGCTCCTGGCAAATCCCGGGATGGTTCCTTTGAAAGGGTACGGCCGACATCCTTCCCCTCCCTTCCCTAATCCGATGAGACCGACGACCTCGCTGTCTGGTCTCCTCCCCCAAACAACCCAACCCAACTTACCTACGTGGCACTTGAATAAATTACTTGAAAAATACATCAACCAGACCTTTTTATACGACTTCGATTTGTGCAAAGACTTGTTTCGGGTTTTCATCTATCTTAAACTGGCGTAACAGTTTTATTTTTTCAGCGCAACAACATTTTTGTCGATAGTATCTCAAACGTTGTGGCTGCCGATTATACTATAAACATGTAACTCCTTGTTTGCATTTATATGAATAATCAGATATTTTAGCTTCACTAAATCAGACCAGCATTCACCAGATGGTAGACGTATGCGTCTGTGATAAACAGTGCCTGCATTCCCTTAGACAGTGAGAAGCAATGTAGAATTCGTCGTACGATGTTTCACCGTCTGGGTATCAGATACTGTACCCTAAAGTCTGTCCTCCTTATCCTGGTGAAATACTCGAGGCAAAGATTCGTGTATTATATATCTTCTGAAACCTAACAAGCGCGTGTTACTCAGTTCACCCATGGAGGCGGCTGTCTCGAATATGATGAGATGTAAAAGTGGCCGGTGCCTCATTTTAAGACATACAGATTTGCCCCAGCGTGGTGGCCCAAAAGGAGGAAGACAGCATTACTAATTGCTGACGGAACAGTTTTTTACTGCGACGCAAATGGTGCTTTACGGGACGATAGGGGAAGGGACCATGTATAAGCATGGAACATGGATTGGCGGGTCCCGTTGCGGAGGGGCGGGAGGAGGGGTTGAGGGAACGTGGACTGCTGGGTGGGGGACGAAGGAAAGAAGGGGAAGGTGGAGCGGAGAGGGAGGACACCGGCAGGAGGTGTGTGGCGGAGGGAAGGGTTGGGCCCCGAGCCACGCAGCGATCCGCGTTCCGCGCGATGCGTACTCTCGGATTCCAGGGTGCCCAGTCAGGCGGTCAGGCTGCAGTGGCAGCTGCCCGCCGCCGAACTAAATACGGGCCGGCATGCCAACCCGCATCACGGGAGTTCGCCTGCCGGCCGGGCCAGATGCGCCTTCCCCCACCTCGAGTACTTGCCGTACACTGGGGCAGCAACTACTGCAAGACCACCCACCGTCAATTACTCCCCATGGTAGAAGGGCTAGGTATGGAGCCCGGGAACAGATGCAGATTGTACCAGTGATATACATAAATTACGAAGTATCACGTCGAAAAAATCGAGCAAAGATAATTAAATTTGCAAATAGAATGAGGGCCAGACGTCTTGTCGACTGCTCCAAGACTTTCTTTGGCCGATTCATGAAAAGCTCTCACAATAATGAGGGGCTGAGAGCACAATGCTACAAGTGCTTGCTGAAGCAAATAGAGTAAACGACTGCCAAAGTTAAATGGCTATTTGTAAATTATGTGAATTACTATCGAAACATTAGATACTTTTTCCTAATGGTCATTTAGTCTATGTATAGTCGTAGTGCCCTTGCATTACTTTTTATAATATATTAAAAATACATATACTACTTGAGTGTTAGAACTTTTCAGTGAAAAACAGGTACAATTGCAAAAACATGTTCATTCATTATACACTGAAAAAAAATTGGTACACCTGCCTGATATTGTGTAGGTTCCACGCGAGCGTAGATGCATCGCAACACGACGTGGCATGGACTCGACTAATGCCTGAACTAGTGCTGGAGGGAATCGACACCACGAATCCTGCAGGGCTGTCCATAAATCCGTAAGAGTACTTGGGGATGGAGATCTCGTTTGAACAGCACTCTGCAAGGCATCCCAGATATGCTCAATAATGTTCATGTCAAGGGAGTTTGGTACCCAGCGGAAGTGTTTAAACCCAGAATAGTGTTCCTGCAGTCCTGTGTAGTAATTCTGGACGTGTAGGGTGTCGCATTGTCCTGCTAGAATTGCCCAAGTCCGTTGAAATGGACAACGGACATGGATGGAAGCAGGTGATCAGGCAGTATGCTTACGTACGTGTCACCTGTCAGAGTCGTATCTAGACGTGTCAGGGGTCCCATATCACTCCAACTGCACACGCCGAACACCATTATACAGCCTCCACGAGCTTGCACAGTCCCCTGATGACCTGCAGGTTACATGGATTCATGAGGTTGTCTCCATGCCCCTACACGTCCATCCGGTCGTTACAATTTGAAACGAGACTCGTCCGACCAGGCAACACGTTTCCGGTCATCAGTAGCCTAGACGAGGCGTAAAGCTTTGCGTCGTACAGTCATCAAGGGTACACGAGTGGGCCTTCGGCTCCGAAAGCCCATTCGAAGATGTTTCGTGTAATGGTTCACACGCTGACACTTGCTGATGGCCAAGCATTGAAATCTGCAACAATTTGCGGAATGGTTGCACTTCTGTCACGTTGAAGCCGGCACCCGGCGAACGGTCTGCCCGACGGGGGGCCCTAGCCATACGATAAAATAAATAAATTTCAATCGTAATCGCTATTAACTGTTAATACATTTATTCCACTGTGAGCCCAGACGGTTCAAGCCTTCGTGGAAAAATGTTTTCGATAGCCTCAGGTGTGCACACCATCGCCCGAAGCAAAGCGACGGCCAGGAATTTCTTTCTTCAAGGCTTCAAAAATATGGAAATCGCATTCGGAGAGATTGGTACTGTATGGAGTATGTATGAGAGCTTCCCTGTGAAACTTCTGCAGCGTACTCGGAATAACGTTGGTAACATGTGGGCGGGTATTATTCTGCAACAGAATGACGCCGTCCATCAACATCCCTGGTCGTTTTGACTACGCTGCAGAAGTTTCGATGGGAAACTCTTACATATCATCCAAACAGTACCGATGTCTCCCCATGCGGTTTCAGTACTTTTGGAGCCCTGAAGAAAGGCACTCGTTTTAGGTCGATTTGCTTCGGACGAAGAGGTGCACGACTGGCCACAATCATGGTTCTGAAGAGGACCACAAGGCACTGAACGTCTTGTCTCACGCTCGGATAAATGTCTGAATAGTTAAGCGATTAATATTTGAAATAATAAACAGTGTACTTAATTTTCCATCTGCCTCGTTTTCGTCTGACTGTCCCTAGTATCTTTATTTCTGTGACAGGTAGTTGTTTTGCTACCCGAGCAGCAAACGACGTTTACTAATTTATATATCTCATTTCGTAATCTATTTCCCTCATCACCGCTTTATTTAATTCAGCTAAACTTCACTGCCCATTACCTCTTTTCAAGCCACTGTCCGTTCCGCTTGTCTGACTTTCCAAATCCGTTGTCGCCGCTGACAGATTTACCGTACCATTGGCAAACCCTGAAGCTTTTTGCTTATTATTAATAAAAAAGTCTCGATCGCACAGTCGTTACTAAAAATATGTCACGTTTCGGCCTCTAATAACAGGGCAGCTTCAAATAATGCACCATCTGGTTGCATTTCTGCGGCTGGGGTCAGCACAGCTGTTCCCATCGACGTCATCGTCAGCCAGATGTTGCATTACCTGGAGATGACCTACTACTAGAGGCCGAAACCGGTCTTATTTTTAATAATGACTGTGTGATCGAGCCGGCCGCGGTGGCCTCGCGGTTCTAGGCGCTCAGTCCGGAACCGCGCGACTGCTACGGTCGCAGGTTCGAATCCTGCCTCGGGCATGGATGTGTGTGATGTCCTTAGGTTAGTTTAAGTAGTTCTAAGTTCTAGGGGACAGATGACCACAGATGTTAAGTCCCATAGTGCTCAGAGCCATTTGAACCATTTTTTTTGTGTGATCGAGACTATTTTTTATTCATTTTACGTTTATGACAGGACGCTGTTCCCAATAATGTTACCTAAAACTCAGAGCTTATGTTTCTTTTCTCTGAATTTTAATTCCTTTCTCAATATTCCTTTGCTGCTTGTTCTCTTTATACGCTGAATAACAGCGGATAGACTACAACAATGTGCCACTACGTTCTCTAGTGCAACATCTCTTTCATGTCCTTCACCTTATATAACTGCAGTTTAGTTTCCGTGCAAATTGTGTATAACCTCTCATTCTTTTAATTATATCCCTAATAATTTCACAGTTTCATGCAGTGTCTTCCATTAAACATCCTCAGAAACTCTCGCCGGGCGGTGTGGCCGAGCGCTTCTAGGCGCTTCAGTCTGGAATTTAAGAGAGATTAAAACTCTGCTGAAGGCCACACAGCATGCAGAAAACAATTTTACGGCTTAACGGGAGATTTACTATCTTTGGCCCGAAAAAAAGCATGTTTTCTGAGAATTTTTTTCTCGGGATGTGTTAGAGATATCAATGTCAAATTTGGTCAAAATGTTTATTGATATTTCCTCTAAAAACTGGAATTTTTTCGACTTGAAATGTCGAAGAGCAAAGGCGGAACGAAACAAACTTTCGATGTAGACCTCCACGCGCGGTATGTCACAGGTCAATTGAGTTGACGTTAGCGAAGTAAATAAGATTATTTAGGAGTTGTACCTCGCTTAAGTTATTTGGACCATAGGAAACAAAAAAGGGTTTCTGTCACCGATTTTTCGAATTGTCGGCCAAGTCAAAATATTTATAGTTGATGGATCGGAATAAAAGTGGTACAACCCCTAGACAATTTAGTTAGCTTCGTTGGAAACTAAGAATCATGCCAATCGGTTCAGTAGATTTAAAGTTACCATACCGCGCGATAAAAAAAAAGTCGTTTCGAGATATACTAGTTTGAAGTTTTGACCGTATAAATGCAATATTATGCAACTTACGTTCAATCTGCTATTCCGGGTCCATAACTAGCCCTTCCACTTCCTCATAGAGGGCGTTCTGCTCGATCTGGACCATTCTGCGCTGCTCCAGAGCTGCTCGTACAGTCGGTGACAAGCGGTTTTCGGCCACTTGAATCCGGTGTTCGTCCGAATATGCTTGGTGAACTGCGTCGAATATAGTCCCAGAGTGGCGTCCATCGTTGTCATGGTCATCAGAATTGCTGAATACCCTTCGTTGAAGCTGCTCACTTTTAGGAAAGTCGCAGTCTCCACAGTCTTCGTACCAGAATGTAAATGCTTGGGGGCTAACTTCCGAACACACGCGTTCAAACTTTCATTTGGATTTTGTGTGTTTCCTCCCAAGCACCGGTACAATAATTCATCCGCCGAAAGGGCCTCGTAGATCGGATGAATCACTTTTTGAACTTCTTTGGAGAGCGGCTGGTCGTGTTGATATTCGTCCAGATGTCCGGTAGCCTCTGCAATGCACCACTTGCACCAACTAGTTTCCCCAGCCGGACAATTTTGGTGTTGTGGGTGGTCATCCGTCGAACACATGTGGAAGTACGTTGCCCAAATTGCCTTCTTCATCTGTTCTACCGAATTGGAATGCCATCGGATTCCCAAGCCGTAGTACGTCGTAAGCTCGTTGACCACTTTATCAGATTTAGTCATGGGCAAGCACATAGAATAATTTTTCGCGGCTACAAAGTCGAAATTCCCGAAAAAAACTGGTGTGTGAAAAAGGCCGATTTCAGGCAGGTGCATTTTTTTTTCAATCGCGAATAACAAACATTTCCGTTCCGTATTCTGGAAAAACAGTTTCAGGGGTAGATTGTAAGCACTTCTATGGATCCAAAAATGCAATTAAAAATCGATTTTTTAAACCGAAAGACAGTAAACCTCCCCTTAAGGCCTAGATAGAAGAGCTTCTAAATTTTAACTAAAACTCGGTTGAAGGCCACATACGAAACCCAAACAATGTCACGGCCTAAAGCACAGATAAAAAATTCGAATTTTTAATGTAAGCTGGAAAACTCGGGTGAAGGCCACATACAGACCAGGAAATATTTCTTATGGGTTAAGGCCTAGACAAAGTTTATTAACTTTTGATTTTGAAAAGGCTGAAAACTCGGCTGAAGGCCACATAGACAACAAGAAACAATTTTTTATTGTTTAAGGCCTAAGAAGAAAAGCCTTGCAATTTGAAACACGCTCTTAGAAAAATTTTATAAATGACAGTGCTGGAAAACCTCTACGTTATTTGATTTTCAAACAGCTGAGTAAAACTGAACGTACTCAGACATTTCTCTCTTTACTTATTCTGATCAACACTAAACTGACACACAATATTTTCAGCGCAACGCAATTTGACTTTCAATAATCCCTACAAAAGAATGGGCCTGACTAACAATAACATATACCTTTCATGAACCACTTACCTCACAAAAATCTTCGTTACGCCAACTACTGCAATACAGCGTGCGCCAATACTGCCAGCTGAATAAAATATTCTAACTACTGGAAGGCACTAACTACTGACAGGCATAGTTAGCAAATGAAAGATTTTGATAGAGAACAAGCAATGTATCTACCTTAATAATATTCAAAAGTCATCTGCCATCTCTCTCCCCAGATCCACCACTGCTGGCGGCTCACCTCCAACTGCCCAACACTACAATAGCGAATGTTCCAACTGTGCCAACCAGCCACAGACTGCACAGAGCACAGTCAGTGATTTTCATATAGAGCGCTACGTGGCGTTACCAACATAAAAACCTAAACAGCCTACTTACAAATTTTAATAAGCAAAAACTCAGCTGAAGAACACACACAGAGTACTTAACACTAGAAAGGAAATCACTATGTAAAACACAAGGAGCGGCTCTCAGAAGGTTCCAAGGGTCGGCCTGGGAAGGTAACACTAAAGCACGTTTAGGTGAGACAGGCAGCCAGACCGACAACCTCTTAATCGGAAGGCAACCCAACTGAAAGCGAGCCGACGAACCAACCAACAAGATCAGTTCTGCTCCACCCGACCAGCAAAACGACAAAAGATGTCAATAGCACAACGTTCTTGGTCCTGGTACCCAGTCCAGCCAAGTCAGAATAAACGCCCAAAACTACCAACAACACCTCATCTGTCAAACTACACGCCAACATCAACGAGGAAATTATACTTCCGAATACTACGTCAACGATAAGGGCAGGTAATGGGAACGTCAACGGCCACAAGGCAGAAGATACCGTTGGTGTACTTCATTAATGAAGGAATGAATTAAATTAAGCTAAACACCACACAGTAAGGCGGCTGCAATTATAGCCGACTTCAATGCACACACGTTGTTGCTCGCAGGAATCTCCCAGAAGGCGACAAACAGGATCAAATGGCTCAAATGGCTCTGAGCACTATGCGACTTAACTTCTGTCATCAGTCGCCTAGAACTTAGAACTAATCAAACATAACTAACCTAATGACATCACACACATCTACGCCCGAGGCAGGATTCGAACCTGCGACCGTAGCTCGTCTCCAGACTGTAGCGCCTAGAACCGCACGGCCATTCCGGCCGGCCAGGATCAACTGAAGAGATGTGACAGCAGTTGAGGTTTGACAATAGGCCAAGTGAGCACTTTAGTGTCCAGGATCAGTGGGCGACGAACTTCGTAGCCCTCGCAAGAAGCGCCTCACAACTCCAACCGCGTGCCCGCATCTCGTGGTCGTGCGGTAGCGTTCTCGCTTCCCACGCCCGGGTTCCCGGGTTCGATTCCCGGCGGGGTCAGGGATTTTCTCTGCCTCGTGATGGCTGGGTGTTGTGTGCTGTCCTTAGGTTAGTTAGGTTTAAGTAGTTCTAAGTTCTAGGGGACTGATGACCATAGATGTTAAGTCCCATAGTGCTCAGAGCCAACTCCAACCGCATGTGCACACCGCCAGCAGCTCCAGCCTGACCACGCGCCACGGAGACTTCCGCGCTGCTCTGCGTCAACCGACCAACTGCCCAATACCCGGAAACGGTCAAAAGATCACATACACGTCGGCAGATAAGATGACCGACCGAACGACCAACCAACGGTCGTTCCCGCTCCAATCTCCTTCCATCGGACAGTTCATGTGTGTCGCCAGCGGTCGGCGAGCACTGGCTATCCGCGCCTCACCGGCGCTCCGTCCGCGACTCCACTGCTGCTGCGTCCCGACTGAGCTCCCAACTGCACTCCAGACGCACGACGACCCGGAAATACTATCGGTCGCTCCAGAGATGGTACGACAGAGCACGTATCGATAAGCGCTGGTGCTAACACTCACGGGCAGGTAAGGCAGGAAGTTAGTGACGCCAGTAAAAGGAATAAGGAAACAAGACGGCAGTGCCTTAGGAGAAGATGTCAAACAATAAACGACATGAACACGTGCTGTGCAGGGTTCTCTAAATAAGAACCATAGGTAGAGGCAGAATAGCCATTGCAATTTGATCAATAAACGACCTCGATCGATCTTTGCAGGGCCAGTTGCAACTTATATTTATAACAACACATAATTTAATGTGAATTTTGTGTAATTTTTCAGCTTACAACTTAAGTCGGAAACACTACCTGCAGTAGTAAAAAATTTTTCTTCCCTTAAAGATGTTTGGCTACACATGCTAGTATATGTATAGTGCCTTAGTATGTGTACATTTTATGTGCTCTTCGAACACGTTAATCTGTTAATAAAAATGAACTTCGATTTTTAAATCCCGTTTTACATTCGTGACGGCCATTCACATGAGCTCAATGGAACGAACATAAATGCAGAGGTAACAATCGCTCTCTAAAATATGTGTTCAGTGTTACATTTCTCGGACAAAATATGTCTCTCAGCCACGAGGATCATCTCAGTAAGGATGTATAAAGAACCACGAATGTGAAACTTCATACTATACTACGAGTCTTCCGTATGGTAGTACATAAGCCTGAAAAAATGTATTGTTTTTGAAGTCTTTCTTTCTTTGTTTCTCTTACGCCATAGTCCCACAGCGATCGCAGGGTAGGCGTGGTTACAACGGATTTGGCAATGTTAGCCTTAGGGATGCCCTTCCCGCCGCCGCCCCGTACCCCCACGACGGAATCAGTGTGCGCCAACTGTCTGCATCTACTGTAAATCGTGAAATAATGCGGACGTGTTTAAAATGACTGCAGCGCGTGTAACTGAGGCGGAACGTGGGGACCAGCCCGGTATTCACCTAGCGGGATGTTGAAAACCGCCTAAAAACCACATCCAGGCTGGCCGGCACACCGGCACTTGTCGTTAATCCGCCGGGCGGATTCGATCCAGGGCCGCAGCGCCTACCCAAGTCCAGGAGGCAGGGCGTTAGCGCTCTCAGCTACCCTGGTGGATTATTGTTTATGAACTCTGCTAAGTGTAAATTTCAAAGTCGTTGACAGGTCTTGCCTGTTATGTAATGAATACTGTACATTTCACATGCTTCTGATAAAAAGCTGAGGTATTGCAGAATTCATGCGCACGTATTATAGAGAGTTAGTTCGCACCTCTGACAAGGGAACCTCCCCATCGCACCCCCCTCAGATTTAGTTATAAGTTGGCACAGTGGATAGGCCTTGATAAACTGAACACAGATCAATTGAGAAAACAGGAAGAAGTTGCGTGGAACTGTGAAAAAATAAGCAAAATATACAAACTGAGTAGTCCATGGGTCACATATGCAACATCATGTACAATGTGAGCGCGGGAGCGCCGTGGTCTCGTGGTAGCGTGAGCAGCTGCAGAACGAAAGGTTCTTGGTTCAAGTCTACCCTCCAGTGAGAATTTTACTTTTTTTATTTTTACATCGTTATTATCTGTCCTTTCGTTCATTGACGTCTCTGTTCACTGTAATAAGTTTAGTGTCTGTGTCTTGCGACCGCATCGCAAAACCGTGCGATTAGTAGACGAAAGGACGTGCCTCTCCAATGGGAACCGAAAACATTTGATCGCAAGGTCATAGGTCAACCGATTCCTCCACAGGAAAACACATCTGATATATTCTATACGACACTGGTGACGGCATGTGCGTCACATGACAGGAATATGTTGTCGACCCACCTAACTTGTACACTTGGCGAATGGGTAAAAAGATTCTTCTACCTTGCCCGATTTAGGTTTTCTTGTGGATGTGATAATCACTCCCAAAAAAGTGATGAAAACACAATAGTTTGTCACATAAACTTAAAATAAAAAAATTAAACTTTTCACCCGATGGAGGATTTGAACCAAGGACCTCTTGTTCCGCAGCTGCTCACGTTACCACGAGACCAAGGCGCTCCTGTGTTCTTAGAGTCCTTGATGTCGCCTATCTTTCAATGAACTACTCAGTTTGTACATTTTGCTTATTTTTTCACAGTTCCACACAACTTCTTCCTGTTTTCTCAATTGATCTGTGTTCAGTTTTTCAAGGCCTATCCACTGTGCCAAGTTATAACTAAATCTGAGGGGGGTGCGATGGGGAGGTTCCCTTGTGAGTAGAGCTCCTAGAGAAATGCAGCGGAACAGACACGAGAGACTACTCGCTTTTCATATGCGCGTGCCTCACTAATAATGGCCGGAATATTGCAGATGCGTGGATTGCGTCATTGGTTCGCACTTTTCTCCTTGCCGCGTCCCCGTCATTCCTGCAGCTCCCATGCAATCCATATTCAAAAGCTGAGGGGGGTGGGGGGAGGGGGGGATGGAGGAATGGTGTGCTTTCACAGAGGCGGCGAACTGCGCGTATCAGAGCAGCCAGTCCATAATGGCCTGCGGCTGTGATCGAAAGCGTCCGTGCAGACCGACGGCCAGAGACGATTTCTTTGTGCGCCACTTCCTCTTTTATTGCAGCTGTGATAACTTCCGCGTCCCCAATGCCGTAATTCGCTCACTGATTTCTGCATTCTAGGCTTATCGCTAAAATTTCACAGCCATGCAAACTGTGTGGTCCCAAAAGATTAATTTCTGTGTGTCTTCATCTGGTGCGGCCCGATTTGAAGAGAGGAGTTGTTCCGGAAACGACAGATGAATTTCTGCTTACAGCCTTGCTTCACAAAAAGTAAGATGATGCATTCACTACTAAGTGCTAACAATATTTGAAACATAGCTCTTACCTTTTTTGTGTTTCGCATTATAATCTCAATTCCTAAGCGAAGAAACTGGGTATATACTTTTTTTTGTTCTTGTTGAGAAATATTCTATAATGCCATTTGAACTGTTTACAATTACCATTTCGTATCCAAAGGAATAAATAGTCGAGTGGGCGTACAGTCAACTTGATTTGTTTAAAACGTGTTGGAGCCCCAGAATACATCCGTACTAGCACTACGCATATGTTTTGTAACATATCTGGCTGAGTGTCCCTCGTAAAGGTACTTTAAACATGATATGTAAGGTGTGTTGAGGATATTAACGAAGCTACACAAGGGAATTACAGATATACTGCAGCTACAACCATAAAGCTGGCCGTAGTGGCCGAGCGGTTCTAGGCGCTACAGTCGGGAACCGCGAGACCGCTACGGTCGCACGTTCGAATCCTGCCTCGGGCATGGATGTGTGTGATGTCCTTAGGTTAGTTAGGTTTAAGTAGTTCTAAGTTCTAGGGGACTGATGACCTCAGGAGTTGAGTCCCATAGTGCTCAGAGCCATTTGAACCATTTTGACAAGCATAAACGTGTTTTCATTGGGTCACGCAACCATCTATGATGAAATGTGTTTATGAGCAAGGCGAATGGCAGCACGTTAAATGGCATTTCAGCAGTAACCAAATAACCTATCAGACATAATTTATCATGTCCTTTACGCTTGTTTTCACGTTATGGTCCCTTCCTAAGCTCTGTTTATGTGTTTATTACAATATATGCCATGTGTTAAAGACATAAGCTATTGTGCGATGCAATTTTGTCATATGATGGCATGGTTGGAGACAGTCGCTCTTATTTGAAGACAAATGTTGATGGTGTTGAGACAGCAACCAGCCACAGTAAATTACTGTTGCTGGTTGCTGTCTCAACATCACCAACATAAGTCATTGTGCTTCCAATACTGCATCAGTTTTATTTGCAACGCAGAATACACAGTATTGTCAGAGGTCGAGATTATCAAAACGGTATATCCACACTGCGATGGGTGCGTTATAACTTCTGATCGCTATGTGACATTACAGTCCACTCACCTCGGTAAGCTTCTTATTGTCCTTCTCCTTCACTCTGACTTGACAGGTACTGTTTCAGTCGATAAAAGCAGCGTTCAAGAAAAATCGACTAAATACCCACCAATCTATGGTCGCGTAACTCAAGCTTGGAGGCAGCATCTGTATCTTCGTAAAAATTTCAGGCACTCGGGATATTAAATAACTAGCTTTAAAATGTTTAAATTTCAAGTTATTGGCGTTTATTGCCTCCAAAACATGCCTTACATGGCTATTAAGTCCGTACTTACTGTTAAATATGAAAGCTGCCAGGAGGTTATCAGTCCGACCCGAATAATTTTAACGTTCCATACAGTTACTGACCCACAGCTATTCGCGAGTTTCTATATTAAGTTATTCAGTGGGCTGCTTAGGAAGAAGAATTCGCCAAAATGTCTCTAGATATTGACGAAACATGCCACGTGGAGCTTAAGAATGACAAGAAAATTCACAAGCAAATAACTCCCAAACAAATCCTCTTAAAATTTCCAGACTTTCACTATAATTTTCAAAGGTAAGGTCCCTTCACAATTGCGATAACATAACCGACAGAACGTAAGATTTGCTTCATGTAAACAAAGATTCGTGAGGATCAGTCCCACATTGAACTGTAGCGTAAGACAGTTCTCTAGCGACTCCTAGAGACTCAGAACAGTATCACGAAGCACTACACAAAGCGCGCAACTCGCTTATTTCCTATCGGCTGATGATTTAGGGAGCCAGTTAGAAAAGCTCCGGTTCTCCAATACTTGCAGTAATTCCTAAATAACCCAATATAACTACAGAATGCAATTTATAAAAGAAACAAAATACGAATTATACATAGAAATGAAATACTAATTGATTTGACATCTAAATTTTCTTCTGGTTGCTCTTTTTTTTCCACAAAAGCATGCTCACTATGACATACGTCACATGATTCATGATTGCACAAGGACTTTTCCACACATTAACGCATCCATACTTACATATCCCCTCCATACATTCTATCACTCTCCCCACAACATACACAAAGCAAAATATAATTAAATAACAATTTTGAAAGTAGGTTACTATTACGTCAGCAGCTATTGGAATGAAAGCAAGAAAGTTCAATTTATATGAACCGTATCTTTTTCTTTGTTGTTGTTGTGGTCTTCAGTCCTGAGACTGGTTTGATGCAGCTCTCCATGCTACTCTATCCTGTGCAAGCTTCTTCATCTCCCCTCCACGCTGCCCTCCAATGCTAAATTTGTGATGCCTTGATGCCTCAAAACATGTCCTACCAACCGATCCCTTCTTCTAGTCAAGTTGTGCCACAAACTTCTCTTCTCCCCAATCCTATTCAATACCTCCTCATTAGTTACGTGATCTACCCACCTACAGCATTCTTCTGTAGCACCACATTTCGAAAGCTTCTATTCTCTTCTTGTCCAAACTGGTTATCGTCCATGTTTCACTTCCATACATGGCTACACTCCATACAAATACTTTCAGAAACGACTTCCTGACACTTCAATCTATACTCGATGTTAACAAATTTCTCTTCTTCAGAAACGATTTCCTTGCGATTGCCAGTCTACATTTTATATCCTCTCTACTTCGACCATCATCAGTTATTTTACTCCCTAAATAGCAAAACTCCTTTACTACTTTGAGTGTCTCATTTCCTAATCTAATCCCCTCAGCATCACCCGATTTAATTTGACTACATTCCATTATCCTCGTTTTGCTTTTGTTGATGTTCATCTTATATCCTCCTTTCAAGACACTGTCCATTCCGTTCAACTGCTCTTCCAAGTCCTTTGCTGTCTCTGACAGAATTACAATGTCATCGGCGAACCTCAAAGTTTTTACTTCTCCATGAATTTTAATACCTACTCCGAATTTTTCTTTTGTTTCCTTTACTGCTTGCTCAATATACAGATTTATATTTTCAGATGAGGTTATAAGTGAATACGTTATAAGCTTTTGCTCTGTTTTGTAATGCCAAAAGAATGATTATGATTTTTAGATAAAACTTTAAGTCTCTGAAACTATTGAAGATAATGAGCTGATATTTCTACAATATAGTTGTATTGTCAATACAAGTCGGTATACAGAGTATGAAAAATATAGAATAAAATTTATGCTATTTCTTTAGATTCGGAGGGAGTGTGTATAATGAGATCATACGCACGGTATACAGCTCACGCATCCCCAGCGGTCAGCAACAGCTGTAGTGATGTGACAACAGAATAACATGTTCCTCTCCCTTCTACATGGCAAGACACTTCCGCTGTAACGTGTAAAAGATTCGAAATAACTAACTACATTAAAACACTACCATAGACAGTAGTAGGATGTGGCGAAGAGGGTAACCACTGGACTCGTACTATGGACGTCTTGAGACATATCCCCATTTCGACATCCAGATAAACGGTTTTCCTAAGTCACTTACTACCACTGTTAAGGACACAGCCGACGTCGTCATCTATCTCTGTCTAAAATGTGCTTCGTCTCCTATGTCATCGTCGTCGTAGGATAGTTAAACACAATTCTTTCTTCTTTGATTCCTCTATAATGGCGACCAGCCAACATTGACATTGAACTGTGTATCCCATTGTAGTTAAAAACCACGTATTCCTTCAGGAAATTTTTAACGGAGGTCCGAGCATAGGGAATAGGTTACCATGTGTGTGATTCGAAGCAATAGAACCCAGTAACCCATGAGGGTTTCATTGCGTTCAGGTCTATACTGGGGCATGTCAATCCGTTTCAAAATGTTACTGTCAAACTACTGCCTGACACTTACTGCTATACGACAGACTGCTTTGTCATGCTAATTCAGTCATCGTCAGCGAACTGTTTCTCTCTGTACGCAGTACACAGTGCTGTAAAACGAGTTCATGTCCTTACACATTTAGCGCTTTTGTAAGCTGTATGCGGACCGAGATCCTAACCACGAAAAACACTTCCCAAGCTGTAACATCACCTCTTCCGTACTTGAATGGTGACACTGCACAGGCAGTCGCAAACCAAAACCATTCCATCGGACTGCCACAGGGTATAACGTGATCCATCATTCCAAACCACTCGTTTCCAACCATCCACTGTCCAGTGACGTCACCCTTCACGCCACCTCACGTTTCACTCCTCAGTACATAAATATGTGGCTTAGAGCTACTCGATCACTGTACCTCATTCTTTTTAACTGTCTACACACAGTCATTCAGTCATTGTGCTAGCTGGACTGATGGTAGCCATCTGGAACTCTCTAATGATTCCAGCCTCTTATTTCATGCCGTTTCATATAACCAGTATCCATAATGCTCTACAGTCTCTTGCCGTCGATACTTGAGATATGTCTGGTTTTGGTTTAACTGTGGTTATTCATTCACGGCTCCACTTCTCAGTCGCATCACCAACAGTTGTCTTGGACAGATCCAGAACAGCTGAAATCTGAAGGATTTGTTACTCAGGTAACTAGTCCAGTTCGAATTCAGTGAGCAGGATTTACTGACGTGATTGTGTTTGCACAACAGGAGTTAACAGACTCTGAACGCGGGATGATAGATGGAAACTAGACACACTATTGTGTCAAGAGTCCGCCGAATATACCAAATTTCAGGCATCACCTCTCACAACGGACAAGGCAGTCGCCGACACCCTTCACTTGACGACGGAGAGCAACGGCGTTTGCGTAAAGTTGTCAGTGCTAACACCGAGCGCGGTGGTTCAGTGGTTAGACACTGGACTCGCATTCGGGAGGACGACGGTTCAATCCCGCGTCCGGCCATCCTGATTTAAGTTTTCCGTGATTTCCCTAAATCGCCCCAGGCAAATACCGGGATGGTTCCTTTCAAAGGGCACGGCCGACTTCCTTCCCCGTCCTTCCCTAATCCGATGAGACCGATGACCTCGCTGTTTGGTCTCCTTCCGCGAAACAACCAACCAACCAATCAGTGCTAACATACAAGCAACACTGCGTGAAATAACCGCAGAAATCTATGTGGGAGGTACAACGAACGTATCCCTTAGGACAATGCGGTGAAATCCGGCCGCGGTGGCCGTGCGGTTCTAGGCGCTTCAGTCCGGAACCACGGGACTGCTCCGGTCGCAGGTTCGAATCCTGCCTCGGGCATGGATGTGTGTGATGTCCTTAGGTTAGTTAGGTTTAAGTAGTTCTAAGTTCTTGGGTGGTGGTGGTGGTGGTGGTTAGTGTTTAACGTCCCGTCGACAACGAGGTCATTAGAGACGGAGCGCAAGCTCGGGTTAGGGAAGGATTGGGAAGGAAATCGGCCGTGCCCTTTCAAAGGAACCATCCCGGCATGTGCCTGAAACGATTTAGGGAAATCACGGAAAACCTAAATCAGGATGGCCGGAGACGGGATTGAACCGTCGTCCTCCCGAATGCGAGTCCAGTGTGCTAACCACTGCGCCACCTCGCTCGGTAAGTTCTAGGGGACTGATGACCTCAGAAGTTAAGTCCCACAGTGCTCAGAGCCATTTGAACCAATACGGAGAAATTTGGTTACGACAGCAGACGACCGACGCGAATGCCTTTGCTAAGAGCACGACATCGCCAGCAGCGCCTCTGCTGGGTTAGTGACCATAACGGTTGGACCCTTGACGACTGTAAAACAGTGGTCTGGTCAGATGAGTCCCCATTTCAGCTGGTAACAGCTGATGCTAGAGTCCGAAAGTGGCGCAGATCCCACGAAGCCATGGACCGCAGTTGTCAACAAGGCACTGTATAAGTTGATAGTGGCTCCATAATAGTGCGGGCTCTTTTTACATGGAATGGGCTGAGTCCATCGGTGGAAATGGTTATGTTTGGCTACTTGGAGACCATTTGCATCCATTAATGGACTTCATGTTCCCAAGCAACGATGGAATTTTTATGGATGCCATGCGCCATTTCAATGGGCGACGGTCTTTCGCGACTGGTTTGAAGAACATTCTGTACAATTCGAGCGATTGATCTGACCACCCAGATCGCCCCACATGAATCCCATCGAAAATTTATGAGACGTAATCGAGAGATCAGTTCGTGCACGAAATCCTGCACCGGCAACGCTCTCGCGGTTATGGCTGCATGGATCAAGTTTTCTGCAGGGGCTTCTAACAACTTCTTGAGTCCACGCTACGTCGAGTTGCTACACTATGTAGTCAAAAGGAGGTCCGACACGTTAGTAGGACATATCCCATGTATTTTGGCACCTCATTGTATTCTGCTGTTGCTGATTATCTGCTGACAACTGAATATTCAGCGCCTCTTTTTGTACTGGGGGGGGGGGGGGGGGGTGTACGCCTTTCGTGACACTTGGCGGTTCAAATGGCTCTGAGCACTGTGGGACTTAACATTTGGGGTCATCAGTCCCCTAGAACTGAGAACTACTCAAACCTAACTAACCTAAGGACAGCCGGCCGCTGGTGGCCGAGCGGTTCTGGCGCTACAGTCTGGAACCGCGCGACCGCTACGGTCGGAGGTTCGAATCCTGCCTCGGGCATGAATGTGTGTGTTGTCCTTAGGTTAGTTAGGTTTAAGTAGTTCTAAGTTCTAGGGGACTTATGGCCTCAGCAGTTGAGTCCCATAGTGCTCAGAGCCATTTTTAACCTAAGGACATCACACACATCCATGCCCGAGGCAGGATTCGAACCTGCGACCGTAGCGAACGCGCGGTTCCAGACTGAAGAGCCTAGAACCGCTCGGCCACACTGGCTGGTGACACTTAGTGGTCAGTTCTGCATTACACGGAGGCGTCCGGAAGTTTTTAATGAGGTAGTGTAACTGCTTGCTTGTGTCCGAAAGCTTAATGCTCCGTTTCACCGCACTGCTACTGCACAGGATGCCATGTAATGCCTGCGTAGTATAAATGGCAGCCTGCATACGAGGCCGTCGCTTCCCTTGCGCGGACAGCGCCAGAAGCGCAGCCGTGGTCTTTACGTAGAGTTAACAGCACAGCGGCGCGCAAGAGCCCCGGCGCGGAACGAGCGAAAGTTGCGCCAGAGCGAGCCGCGCCCCGCACCCAGCGCGGGTGAACTTGGCGTCCTTTGAAGCCGCGCCGTGAAATGTGTCCCACATGCGGCCGGCCCGCATCCCGCAGCCGTAAGGTTACCGCAGCCGCCGCCAGCCCGCCACACACACATTTCTTCTCTGCCGCAGCTAACAGTTCCGTGTGTGGTCGCGATAATCGCCTCTAAGTCTAGAATTCCTCTGATGATATATTTTAACGTTTAATAGCTTGTAGCAAAATATTTATGCATGCCTCTGTGACTGTACCGAAGCACCATAGTCAACATTTTAGCCGAGTTGCGATGAATCGCGGTTCTGCACTACCTCGGATGATAACCGTTGGCGAATATGGCGGCGAATTGCTGACTTGTCCGATCCTCCCAATTTCGTGCATGGCGGTGATACTCCTGGAGTCGAGGCATAGGGGACCATCGTGTATGACTTCATATAGCAGCTGGAAGTAATGAAGGGAACTCTAACGGTACGTCACAGATGTACTGCATCCCCGTGCGTTACCTCTAAAGCGGTAGTCCCGTGGTGGCGTTACTGAACAGAACGACGCTCACCTACACATGGCACGTCTCTCTGTTAATCCTCTGCGTGATGTTGAAGTACTCCCGCGGTCAGCAAGGTCCCCGATAGAACGAAAGAGACATGCTCCAATATCAATTCCGTCACAGTGTCAGTGTCCAAGATCTCAAGGATCAGTGACAATAGTTGTGGATCAGCTTATATCTGGAGAGAATACAATGGCTTTATGGCACCCTTCCCAACCGAATCAGTGCACGCTAGCGGGCCAGTGGGAGTGCAGCGTGTCACGTATGTAAGTAGAAATGCATAAGATGAACCTGTAGGAAGCAACCTAACGGCAGCCAGGGCGCCGTGAAGCAGGAGAGGCTGCGTTTTTGTAGCAAGGGACGCTGGAGCTTCGTGACTAGCTACGACAGAATGTTCTAGAAGGGTGAGAGGACACGGGAGACGCGCGTGATTGCGGGGGATTGCATGACAAGAGCCTATATAAGCAGGGCCGCTGGTGTTGCTAGAAGATTCCTTCGACAGTTGCCCCACACGCTGGACCTGAGTTACTCTGCCCTCGGGACGGGACTTAGTTTCTCGTGGCACTTAGCAACGCAGGGTAAATGCAGGATTGCACAACTTACATTTAATGTGTTTGTGCCTCTTAGGGTTCGACAATGGTCTTCTCCTACCTCATGTTTCGTCTCAGTTATTTCATCAGAAATATACGTCCTTTATTCCACCGTGTTCCCTTATCTGCAAATAATTTCCAGCTTGTTTTCCAGCACCAGGACTTCGAGTTGGACGAGCCACCTCATTACTGGATGTCCATCCTGATCCGCTCGCAGGAAACTACAGACGCGACAAGCGTCTTACTGAGAAGTGGAATCATACTGCTACTTTGTAAACTTTACTCGATTTAGTAATCACACCACGCACGCTAAACGCCCGTGAAGTTTGATTTCCATTCTCCTTCACTTCTGGGTGCTTCACTCTTTTTGTCAGGCAGAGTATTTCCATTAACTCATCGTCTTCCTCTCTTTTAGAGTTATACAGGGTGTAACAAAAATATACAGAACAAATTGCAGGACTCATTCCTCACACATAGACGAGGAAATTATGTCATATGAACATTGGTCTGGAAACGCTTTGTTTCCATGTTGCAACTCATTTTCTGCAACTCCTTAATTATGGGAAACACACACGAACAGAACGCACCAGCATACCACATGGTACTCTTTCTCGCTGGAGATATTCAATATGCTCTCCGTGGGCAGTGATACAGGCAACAACCTGCCGTCGTGGTGAATCTCGGATGCACTGATGTATCCCTGGAGTATTCCATATGGTTTCGCAGCGTTCCCTAATACGGGCATGGGAACTCTGAGCATATTGTACTGTCGTACCGTACACAAGAGCTTTCAAATGCCTCCAGAAATAAAAGTCCAGTGGTTTTGGGTCCGGAGGGCGTGGAGGCCAGGCCATTGGTCCATCTCTGCCTAGCCCTCTGTCATCGAAACTGTTACGTAGCTGGAACGCCATTGCCGTCAGGTAATCCATAGGTCAAATCGCTACCTGCCATCTATGCATTTGTGTACACTGCTACTGTCTGTGCTTAACTCCACGAAGAAACCCGAGTGCTTGCAAAGGTAGTACTGATCGCTGGAAAACTTGATGTTAGCTGTTCAAAATGGTTCAAATGCCTCTGAGCTCTATGGGGCTTAGAACTACTTAAACCTAACTAACCTAAGGACATCACACACCTCCATGCCCGAGGCAAGATTCGAACCTGCGACCCCAGCAGCAGCGCGGTTCCTGACTGAAGCGCGTAGAACCGCTCGGCTACTGCGGCCTGATGATGTTATCTGTAAACAAGCAATGGCGTACGTCGCATGGCAACAGGGAGACCCAAAGCAAAACATTGGCTGTGCACATCGTAACCAGACGTAACCAAGGATCGATGTTCGCCATGAGCCTAACGTTCTGTTTTTGCTTGTTTCCCATGATTAATGAGTTGGAGAAAACAAGTTGTAACGTGGAAACAAAGTGTTCACAGATCTGTGTTCATGTAACATAATTTCTTCGTCTACATGTGAGGATTATGTCCTGCAATTTGTGTCGTACATTTTTGTTACACCCTGTGTTTGTTAGTTATAAGTAAGCATATTTGTAGTGGCGTAGCAAGACAGCCACGCCACTCGGAAGTAGCCGAAAGGCACGCGTTAAGCTCACGCAGATTGGCGTGAGGTCTGGAACAGGACAATGTCTTGAGAATTGCAATAAAGTACGAAAATCTTGTAATACTTAACTTTAATCCACATTTGTAGAACATCGCTCTTGATGATACATGCTTTATATAATAAATATCAATTGAATACGGCGCCTTGCTAGGTCGTAGCAATTTACATAGCTGAAGGCTATGCTAACTATCGTCTCGGCAAATGAGAGCGTATTTGTCATTGATCCATCTCTGGCAAAGTCTGCTGTACAACTGGGGCGAGTGCTAGTACGTCTCTCTAGACCTGCCGTGTGGCGGCGCTCGGTCTGCTATCACTGACAGTGGCGAAACGCGGGTCCGACGTATACTAGCGGACCGCGGCCGATTTAAAGGCTACCACCTAGCAAGTGTGGTGTCTGGCGGTGACACCACAATATTATGGCATGCTGCTTCATCTCTCGCACAATAGAGTCCCAGATGCATCTGTTGCGCATCTATTCGATATAGATTAACAGAGGCAAAAATCTAATTCACACGTAATTTTGTATCAAGTCATTAAGTAGAACAAATACCCCTCATTGTCATAAATAGACTAAATTCGCTTTCTTGTTTAATTATAATGCGTACTAGTTGGGGGTATTTTAGATTCCCAGTTGTCCCTCCTAAGAGCCGTCAGGCCTTTTTCTCTGGTTTTCCGGTGGATATCTGCAACTTCCTTTTTGCGATGTGTAGCTGGAGTCACCTCAAACAAATACTGCTCATCATGCTGTTCGTGCAACGCCCAGTGTCGACGGACTGCATGGCGGTAGCAGTCAGTGAGCGCAGGTAAGGGCGCTGCTCAGTCGCTACTAGAGTACTGGTTATTCTTCGTGTTTTATTGTACCTATTAATACATATCGGTAAAAGATTTTGACTCTAGACTAAGTTGGAAACTGGAATTACATATTCCTGGAGACGTATGAGTTTCAGCTTTATTTGCGATAAGGACGGAACCTGAAGCAATGTACTAAAATTTGTGCCATGGCTGGGATTTGAACCCATATCTCCTGCTTACTAGGCAGATGTGCTAACCACTACGCAATTGTTTTATTCCTTTTTATTTTCTTCGTTGTTGTTCGTTGCATTTGGTCCAGGAAGACGTCACATGACACCTATTTAAGTTCAACGTTGATCCCTTTACTCAGTTTTTTTTTTTTTTTTATTACAGAGAACAACCAGCCCTCTGACCGAATTCACTGAGCAACTGTGCAGGCAGACACCATGTTAGCATTGTGGCTAGCACAGGTGCATAAGCTACCCTACTCCTGTGCCCTCCCTAACAAATGTTCTGTTCACACCTTCAGTCCATTTTCCCGTTCTTAAATCGTCAGTATTGCATAGGCTCTCCGCTACTGGAAGAGTAGTCCGCCCCTGGTAGCTGAATGGTAGCCGGCACGGTAGTTCAGCGTGTTCTGTCAGAGGGCTGCGTGCTCTCTGTAAAATAAAACTGAGTCAAAGAATCAACGATCAACTTGAACGGATGTCTTGTGACGTCCGCCCAGACCAAACACAACTAACTGTATCAAACAAACAAAAAATGGTCACCGCGACGGAATGTCAATCCTAAGGCCCCAGCTTCGATTCCCGGCTGGGTCGGAGATTTTCTCCGCTCAGGGTCTGGGTATTGTGTTGTCCTAATCATCATCATTTCATTCCCATCGACGCGCAAGTCGCCGAAGTAGCGTCAAATCGAAAGACTTGGACCAGGCGAACGGTCTACCCGACGGGAGCCTCGGTCACACGACATTTACATTTACTCGAATAGCACCCCAGCTTTGTACGTAATGACGAAATCCTCCCTGTACCTCATGTGTAGGCGATCTATTGATCCGATGGAATTATATTTTCCTGGAGACAATGAGTCGCAACCTTATCTTCGAAGAGGATAGTAGCTGAACCAATGAATTAAAATTTGTGTCACAGCAGGGACGTGAATTCGGGTCTACTGCTTACTAGGCGGATGTACAAACCACTACATCATTATTTCAGTGCTGCAGCTGCTGCCCTTATCGAAGGTGTCAGCTAGGGTTCTCCGTGCAGCTACTGTTGATACGATGCTACGGTACTGCAGAGGTTAGCACATATGCCTCATAAGCGGAAATCCCAGATTCAAGTCCAGGTTGTGGCACAAATTTCAGTTCATTGATTCAGTTTCTATGCTTAATTTGGAACATCTCTATAAAATCAAATTCACACGTAATTTCGATTTAGGAATCATTTCGTTTTTAGCGGGAACAAAGTACAATTTAGCACGGATTCGCCCTGAAGTCAGTGAAGTGAGTCTGCTCATAATAATGTGAGGTGGACATGTCATTTTGATTTTTATAAGTTGTCGATGGGCGCGTCAAAGAGAGAGCAAGTTATGTTAATGTTCAACATTCTTTCATCTTGTTGTGGCCCAGTCTTTGCCTCTGAACAGTCTGATACGTTCTTAGTTGAAGTGTGGTGGGTAATGGATGTATTCCATGGCGCTCAAACAAAAGGCTCAGCACTATGGGACTTCTGAGGTCATCAGTCGCCTAGAACTTTGAACTGCTTAAACCTAACCAACCTAAGGACATCACACACATCCATGCCCGAGGCAGGATTCGAACCTGCAACCGTAGCGGTCGTGCTGTTCCAGACTGAAGCGCCTAGAACCGCTCGGTCACTCCGGCCGGCTCCGTAGTGCTGTGTTGACTTGTGGTTGTATCCGTTAGAAGAAGAAAGATTTACTGTGAAGGATAGCGAGAATGAATATGACGTATATATTGAAAGGCGAAAAGAATATAAATTTTGAATATCTTTATGAAGAGAAGTAGTTTGAGGTAAGGCTGTAGCACTGCGCAGGTAGAATGTTGGAATGATTATTGTCAGCTAGTTAACTTCATTTACTTGCTCAGAACTGAGCTAAGGGAAAGACAACTCCACTTCCCTGAGTCATGCATTAATATATTGATTGGGTTGTTTGGTTTTTATAGGTTCTCTGTTAACATTGTACCCTTTTAAATCATTATTCACTTTGCTAAGCACAGTATTCTTCAGACCAATGCTATGTGTGAAGATCATGCAAAGTTTTACTGTGTCTTTTTGAATACATACGTCATTCTAAACTCGTTGTCTTGGGTTATCATTTCATAGGAATAGTTACTCTCCCCACCTCACTGTTTAAAGCTTTATCTTTAAGCATTACCACACTGGTATGCAACGGTTTTAATATTGTTTGGAAATTTTATTTAAAAATAGAAATTTAGCTTATTCGCTGCCTTCTAGCTGTCTGCTATTGTGCTTTCGAGAAATCTGCACCAATGTTCTCAAAACGCGAAGCATGTGGAAAGTTTGATTAGTGCCAGATAATTGTTTTGCTCGAGATGCGCTTTTAAAATAAAGACGAGTTGTATTCAGACCAGTTACATTTCTATTCAAATTTGGTTGTGTTTAGTCAAAGGTTTAAATAAACTAGCTGAAAATAATCATTCCGACATTTTATCTGCGCAGTGCTACAGCCTTATCTCAAAGGTTTAAATTGGGCAACAGTTTGTGGCTACATAGTTTTGGTAATACGTAGCTAAATTTCATACAGAAGCACATAGTGGGGAACTTACAATAAACTGCAAATCGGTGAACCAGTGGTCATGATTAAATGCAAACAGGCCACATTTCGCATGATAGTGAGTTCAGGTCTGACTGGACACATGCATCTTTGTTATATACAGTCAGATGTCAGTAGAGGAAGTAAGAAAAGACGTAACAAACTTGCATTGTTCGCTTCTGGGTATTAACATCGATTTAAAAAAAATTGAAGGCGTATTCAGTGAACGTTTATTTGTATCTTCGCGTTAATATGAAGTTAAGCCATACTCCTGTGTTGAAAAGCAACCAGTCGCAAGCAAGAAAGACTTCTTATCATACTAGCGCAGTCTGGAAGAACTGTGCTAAGAATTTTATAGTACCTTCATTCACAGCTACAATCTGTGATTAACGATCTAAGAATAAGTTGTAGGCGTCATCTTGTGGCTATCATAGCTCGACGGTTATTGCAGAACTGTAATAGGCTCTTATACACGGAGAACAAAACTGTCTGAAGACGACTGGGCCGGCAAAGGAAGTAGCTGGATAAATTATACGTCGTTTCTAATTCTGAATAAAGTTTCTTTCCCATAACTGACGATCGTTGTTACTCCGTCATTCTATAGTAAACATAAATAAGAATTATTCAATATTCATTTTTGTTTATTTATTTATCATAGTCCACTTTTTTATTACAACAATGGACCATTACATATAAAATTACATACTCGTGGATTTTCTTGACATCTACTTATTTTTTTATCCTTTTCTTTTGTTCTGAAGGTGAATTAAGTTTACATTGTCTGTTATACTGTTTTTCCATGTTTTATTTTTTCTCCTACTGTCACTCTAAGACTTATATGGCTACCTATCGTTTTCCTATGGCATCTCCATCCACCCCCAATCGGATGTTCTTTTACTGTAATAGAAAGAGAGCCATAGATTTTCAGTACATCAAATTACCTTGACTAGTTTACATTTATCGTTATACATATTGTTACTACTACTGGTACCACGTCATATACTACTGCTACAATAACAAACAATACAACTATAACAGTTTCAAACCAAGTCGCTAATACAACTACCAAGACATAGGTTTTTATTTATACATTTATTTTTTTTTTTAAGTAAGTGCTACAACTATTGAAATTTATGTTACTACTACTAACTCCAATATTTCGATATTTCTACTATGATTACAGATAATCAATATTTGTCATTATTATAATCTGAGATGGACACACACTCACATACTACTTAGTTCTATCGAAATGTATCTAGTTCCGTACCAGATCGACTACCCAGCACCACCAGACAACGTGGTGAAGACCGCAGCGTATAAGTTATACTTAGCTGGCGCGCGCGCGCACACACACACATACACACACACACACACACACACACAGACTATTTTCTGTAAGCGTCTCTCTTCACTCATTTCGTTATAGGCTCATGTGATCCTGGAGCTATCGGGCATCATTCATGTCCCATAGGATCGTATACACGCCTCACTCGTGCCTGCTGTGGTGTCTGTCGGCTATAGATACGCTAAATGGTTCCAATGGCTCTGAGCACTATGGGACCTAACATCTGAGGTCATCAGTCCCCTAGAACTTAGAACTACTTAAAGTAACCTAAGGACATCACACACATCCATGCCCGAGGGAGGATTCGAACCTGCGACCGTAGCGGTCACGCGGTTCCAGAATGAAGCGCCTAGAACCGCACAGCCACTAGCGGCCAACTATAGATACGCCTCGCTTTTTCAGAGACAGCATCAGTTGGAAGATTTAAGGTATGAAATTCCTTTTTTACTCTAAGTATGGCATAAACAGTTTTACCTCCTAACGCCTGCCTAACAGTCCTTATTACAGCATCAACTATGGGACACGCCCATGGGACATCATCTGGTGAGCCAATTTCGCAACAGTTACAGATGATCGTTGCCCTTTTACCAATTCTATTTAGATGTATAGGTTGTGGTCCATATGTTATCTGAAACCTCTCAGGTAGAAGAAATTGATACGTTCTCCTTCCAGGCTCTGAGGAGTACCACATCTGCTGTCATTCTACAAATATTAAATTATTTTTTACTCTTAGATTTGCTGCCGGTTCTCCGAGAAGGTTCATGGGACATACGTCCACTAATGTAGCTAGGACGTCTGTAGATGTGATGCTCAGGGATCCGCAGCATCGAAGCAGAATTCCTCGCTGTACATTTCTTACTGCATCGGCAGCTTTGACCAGTCGTAACCTGTCTGCCCAAACACTGACACCGTAGTCCACAATTACAATTAACACAGACTCGTGGTGCAGTCTAATTACACTCTACGGCAAACTAAACTTTATTTATCCCATATTAATAATTTTGTTCACTATAAATAAATGTCGTGTGACTGGGGTCTCCCGTCGGGTAGACCGTTGCCGGGTGCAGGTCTTTTGATTTGACGCCACTCCGGCGACTTGCGCGTCGATGGGGATGAAATGATGATGATTAGGACAACACAACACGTAGTCCCTGAGCGGATAAAATCTCGGACCCAGCCGGGAATCGAATCCCGGCCTTTAGGACTGACATCTGTCGTGCTGACCACTCAGCTAACGGGAGCGGACACCATTCTATTCATTACAGAATTCCCTTTTCTTGTTATTATTTTCACCTGGGCACTGAATATCTAGTGTTTGTCCAGGTGCACACCTAGATCCCAGTTAGCTGTATGCCTTCTACTAATTTATTTTAATCGATGGATCCCTAACACGTCTTCCTTTCAGTAGCATATAGTGTGGTCAGAAGTTATTGAAAAGCTTGTAAGTGTGTTGCAGGGTAGTTTGTGCTGAGAAATAATGGTTAAGGAAAAAAAAAATTCGGTAAGTTGAGCCCTTTACAAGTTGATTAGCATTGAAGTTAGTCAGGCTGTTACCCATAAAAATTCAAGTGGTCCCCCGGAGACGTCGTCCTTCATTTGGTTTCCCAAAATCGACCAAGAGCACGATACGAAAACTGGATATGGGACGGTAGTAAGGATCTAATTCGAGCCACAGGCTGGGTAGACTCGCGCCCTACCATCTCTCAGCACAACCTATCCTGCAACACTCTTACAAGTTTTCAGACTGTTTCTGACTACACTGTGCATGTCGACTGTTGTGTAACTACCTTGATTCGCACCTGCGAACACCGCTCAGACAAATTCCAAGGAATTTTGCACATTTTATTTTCTAACATATCTCAGCTGTTGGCGTGCACTAAAAGTAACAAATCAGCATATGCAACAAGAATTAAGTAAGAATAAACAATATGGAGACGTTTTACACTTCTCTTAAACGATGTATGCGATTATGAAGTGGAATTCTGCAGTTCGTGCCTATGCCGGAAAATTTGTAATGGTCAGCGGGTTAAAAACATAAAACGGTACCACTGAATTCATCATGTGACACACAGAGAAATAAATAAACAAGACTTTTTGATCACTGTTTCAAACGCAGATGTAATGACAGTTTGCCAATGAAAAAGGTAGCAGTATACTCGGCTAAATCACAGATGAATCTTGTATTTACATTAGCAGTAAATGTATTCAAAACTGAATCTGCCAACACGCGCTCCACTAAACACTGTTTGGTTTTACGACGGAGGTTTAGCAGTACTTATTATTCCCGTATTATGATCGCTAGTATTATTGAAATTTAATTCCATTTCAATTACGAGTTTAGATACAGTGCTTATATCAGGAGGTTATTACAAGGATTTGGAGAACGTGGCGTACCACAAAAAGTTCGAATCACATAGGGATTAGTTTTTCCGCCAAACATTTTACGACATTTGACACAGTGACACAAATTCTAAAATCAGCGTACAGCACAAGTACTTATGATCCTTAGCATTCTCATTATGTTACGCTATACACTCACACGTTGTTATTGCTGTTGGCGTTGCACTGAATATTATGCCACTTCGTTCTGCTTCTTCTAGCCTTTCTGTTATCAGTACCGCTCTCAAAGTCGTTAAACGGATTTCTAATTTTACACTGCGAATGACAATATTCGTGTCAAGCTGAACATTCATACATTTACCAGCAGTGGATCGTCAGTACTTAAGTTTCAGAATCTGTGTTACAGTATTTCGTTCGGCTTCCTTGGTTCTCACTGACGTTTTGTTTTATTGACTCAGCGATTTCGATGTTTTACGATTTACATGAAGTACTTTAGGGATACTAACGTTTTTACTTTAATATTTTCAACAAATCATAGCCACTCTAGCGAAAATAACAGAAATATTTCACATGCTTCTTATATTGTTACAGAGTAGTTGTTAACTCTGAAGCTTGTGAATTGCGTCTTCGTGACTTATGCCCACCCTGATAGCAAGATTCGGGGGTAAGAGCTGCTGTATCTGCTACTAATTTGTTTTGTACAAACTAAAAATGTCATCTTACGATCTATGACCTCGCGATGCTTGTAAAATCAATATTATGAACAACGCTATGAGCATGATAATCTGTGTCTGCCAATGAAGTTGCTCTGTTCACAGCCATGGAATGAATACGCCATGTTACGAAGCCATGCGCACTGTGCATGGTTTCGATCTCATTATCATAAGTGGCTCGGTGAAACAAGTATCCTGCTCACACAAATTTTTCGAAACGCGCGTAATTTTCTCCTATTGCAACGCAAAAGTTTCCAATTTAGCTCAAATGTGGCTACAACCTTGCTCTGTAATGGTGCAAAAGTATGGCGCCCGCCGACGTCACTCTTAGGCTCGCCACGCTTCAAACAGCAAGGTGTCGTCAACACATACGAAGAAAGGCCAGAGCTCAGAAGTTCATGTGCGGTGTAACGTGGATAAAGGATGTCCCATTGGCAGCAAATTTCACCACAATTCCGCCGAACGCCACAGTGGACTTGTCACACGATGGGATCGTCCTCACGCTCTCCTCTTACTGACACTTTGAAACGGAACTTGTTGTCCCGTTCCATATTTTTCCAATAAATTCCGGTACAGGAGAACAATAGCCACAGTGTTTTGACTCCGCAGAAGTGAATTCCGTGTGTAACAAACAGAAGAGAATGGACCAAGTGGTGTTTATTTATTTATTCATTCATTTTATTTAATGTGTGCCACGTTTCCTTGCATCCTTCACCTTATGCGACCTGGACTGTACGAATGAGATAGTATGTGATGTAGCAGTAAGCTCTGGTCATAGGTTGTAGCATTGCATGTGTAGAGTCGATCTGTGGTAGGATAGTACCAACCCCTAAACGTTGACAGGTTTGGCAAAGGTGGTGGCGAATCAGGTCAGAGAGGTCACGAAGGCACGAGTATTGGCTCTGTTAGGTTGGCGAACCATCCTCTCCACCGTCTTTTGAACGAAGAACGGTTAGGCGAGGTGTCCGGAAGTCCACTTGTTCCTTGGTCGCGGCTCTAGACAGACTTGGATACGCAGCTCTCCATTTTGGTGATGTTAACAAAGGTATCAGACTGTCTGAAATCTGGTCTGTAATGATGTCCAGATGTTGCAATCAGATGTGAGATTACCACTAAAGCCCCACAAGGGAATTTATTTTCCTAATTTATTAAAATTTCAGTAGTTGTGCCTTGGTCAGGCCACGCACCATGGGTCTTAAGCTCACGGTCATATTATTGCTCTGTGCTTAACGGAAATTCACTCATTCAATGTACTTTAAACTGCTCTTTCATTTACACTAATATTTTGGGGTTTTTTTTATTTATTTTCCACATGTTTCCTTTGTGAACTTGCTTTCGCGCTAAGTTGTCGGTTGGTGGAACCGCTACATTGATAAATTGTAGTGTCGGTCTGAAAATGTATTGTACACGATGAATAATCATACGATAGTGTGCGAGGTCAAAATAGGGAAGGAATAATCTTGTGTGTCGGTATTTTTCTGGAGTTCTGTTGGCTACCGAAATTTGGCAACGTGTGTTGAATGGCATTGAAGTGATGATGTTTCTTATGCTCCCCCATAACTATTTGATTTGTTGACAATGTTGTGCGTTAAGTAAAATACACGTTTTAAACTCGTGCCACAAGGAAAAGTATCAGATTTTAATGCCCACTTATAACACTACCGTCTGCTACTGTTATACCATAACCTTAAAGTTGGAAGCAGGTCGTGAAATAACACTATCTTGTTAAAGCAACTATGGTATAAAGCGACAGAGCAGTGTTACCCTCTGAGAGGAATTTTGTTATGTTGACCGTGTTGTACCTAACAGAGGTGGCTTATCGGAAATGAAAGTCAGAATAACGTAAATGTTTGAACAGTAACAAACAAATTTTTGCCTATCTCCACTATTTAACTGATAATGGAAAACGGTCGCCAGCCTAACTAGGCAAGAGAATGATTAACATTCTCGTTCAAGAAAATAGTTATCAGTAATTTTAACGGATAAACACAACCTATACTTGGCCACACGCGAGTGTAATGAACTCTGACACACTCATATGTTTACGGTAAGATTGAAACTAACAGTTGGAGCAGCACAAACTATTTGCAAAATTATAACAGTTACCGAAACACACTATTACTTTCAGGCCTTGTTCAAACTGAATGGTATTTATATCATTACTATTAACATTCACTGCAGGATCATAAATTGTACATATGTGAAGTCTCTCTCAGTTAAATACTTTATTATTTAAAATGAAAGTTAATTGGAATCCACTCACAGGTTGCTTCTCATTATCATTTGAATAAAGAAATTATGGTTTTTATAATTAGTGGTCTTCCCATTACTTGTTACCCAGCATTAATACAATAGACAAACTATGGATCCTGTTATATTATTAATATGCACTTCCTATACACAAGAGAGACATACACTTAACAAACATGAGTATATAACGTTTCACAACTGCAGTTTTCCACTTTTACTACAGCGAAACACAATGTTGGCAAAATTGCAAGAAACTAACTCACCTTTTAGAATTTACTACAGACAGCAATGTGATCATTTACTAAGCAAAACTTTATAAGCCTCAGTCTTGAGAAATTTTAATTTGAAGTTGGCAACAACACATTAATAAGCAGTTTTACTAGGAAAATTATTTTCAGCAAAAAACATTTACTTTAACTCACTCTCTTGCCACATTAACTTTCTTTTTACTAAGTTCAAGGGGCATTAATTAGCATAACAAAGGAATTGGTCATAAATGTTCTTTCAGTAGGGACTCTTGGTAATTACTTTAGGTCAAACGGAAAGGAACCTGAGAGGTGTTATGATAAGGAGAAAAATCAAGATAGGTACATAAATTCAGATATAAATTACCTTATATTTGAGCACAATAATACATCCATTAAGCTGATCCTTCACTGTACATCATTATAGCATCCCGATGCAATGATTGCGCAATGTGGTGGCGACTGCATGTTGGTAGGTGGAATTGCAGGCAGAATTGCTGGACTCTGTCATTTCTTGGTGGCGATGATAGATACAAATTCCAGAATAGTTCCAGCTATTTATCCATCCATCCGAGGCCTTGGAAAGAAGCAGGAAAAGCCTCTCTCGGAATCAGCACAATATGCATCTTTTACATGGCAGTGCACGGACTCGTAACTCGTCCCCGACTCGTGGCTCGTCCCCGACTGACTATCAGTTCCACCTTTTCCACCTAGGCCAACCACAATTTGCGCGCGCTACACAGTTCCGTTCCCGAGGGGAACCACTACACCATTTACATACAAACTAACTAAGAACCCTAAGTGAGGATCAGCAATTTACATAACAGCAACCAAATGCATTAAATAAAACAAAACATTTACACGTATTGACATCTCTACAAAAAATTATTCACACAAAATTACAATTATATACAGTAAGTTTTGTTCCCTCCAAATGGGACAAAGAGTTTAAATAAAAGATACACTACTTTGCATTGAACCAAACCATTACATCAAAGTTTGTATAAAGAAAGCAGTATACAATTTTGTGTTATCTATTCAATCAAACACATTTACAGAAGCTCAATGATGGAACATTAAATGAAACAAAAGCAAAATAAAACCGTACAGCTTAAGAGCTATGGTGTTACACACTGATTGTTAAAGACTTGCGAAATACTCTTCTGCCCTGACCTGGTTTGCTTGTTGTGTCTTGTTCTGAGTCACCTATAGCAACTGAATGTAATAAGCATGGGTTTAGGTATAATTGTGTGTTTGTATAAAATTACATTGAAACCAGGAATGCGCTCCCCAGCCCCATTCCATAATTACCATAATTACATGGCGAAATTGAACAATGTTAACTAGAGAGACCAGTTGTGATGATGTATATTGCAAGAGAAACACAGATAGTTGTTGAAATGCCGTCGGTACTGAATAAATATCATTTAATCCATACCCTCGACTTATTATCTGCTCTCTCCATCATAAATAATAAGTGAAAGTCAGTACCTCAGTCGAATCCTGGGTCATGAAAGCAAATAAAAGCTACATACTGCGCATTAATCCCTGTATAGGTGCCTTCTGTAGTGGGTAAAAAAAAATGCGCTATCCGTTGCGTTCAAATTTCGACCGGTTGGTTAAAACCTCCGGCTAGAAATTATTAATACCCGGCAAAAACTCGCAGGGGCCAGTAATTTCGTGGACCACACTAGTTTAAGAAACCATTTACTACAGACGGTAGCTTGCAGGAGCTGTAAGACGATAAACCGACGGTAATCTTCCTACTTAGGTACAGTTTTACCACCCCCTGTACTGGAAGGTCACGTTGCAACTTCACCCCTCCGCTTGACGTCTCTGCGATAGAGGTCAAAACCGTGTCACCCAACAGTGACATCACGCGGTATTCATATTGGTGATGGGTGGCCGAAGAAAATATTTTAGACACATAGCTGCTTACAATAGGCTCAGAAAGGCCTCAGGAGGTAGCATAAAAGGCGTCATGAAATCATCCCTTCCCTTGGGGAATTGATTGCCACATATTTAGCGGCCGAAAACGACAGGTCGCACTGGGAAGGGCAACAAGACGACGTTCTTGGGAACCTCTGACACTGCCGGAACCCCCCCCCCCCCAACCCCAAGCGATTAAATCCTTCTCCAAGGATATCGTATGGCTGCGACCCTATTCATCTACATCTACTTCTGCATCTACATGGATACTCTGTAAATCACACTCAAGTCCTTGGCACAGGGTTCATCGAAACATCTTCACAATAATTTTCTGTTACTCCAATCTCGAACAGCGCGCGGAAAGAAACGAACATCTATGTCATTCCATGCGGGTTCTGATTTCCCTTATGATCGTTTCTCCCTATGTAGTAGTAATACTAGTATTAGACGGAAAGTCATCTAGTAAACCATAAGTAATATCCGGCGTTCCCGAAGGAAGTGTTATAGGCCCGCTATTGTTCCTGATCTACGTATATTAACGACATAGGAGACATCTGAGTAGTCCTATTAGATTGTTTGCAGATGATGCTGTCATTTACCGTCTTGTTAAGTCATCAGATGACCAAAACGAATTGCAAAATGATTTGGATATCTGTATGATGCGAAAAGTGGCAATTGACCCTGAATAAAGAAAAGTGTGAAGTTATTCACATGAGTACTAAAAGAAATCTGCTAAATTTCGATTACGCTGTAAGTCACACAAATCTTAAGGCTATTAATTCAACTAAATACTTAGGGCTTACAATTACACATAACTTAAATTGTAACGATAACATAGATAATGTGTGGGTAGAGCAAACCAGAGTCTCCGATTCATTGGCAGAACTCTTACAAGGTGTAACAGGTCTACAAAAGAGATTACTTATACCACGATTATCCACCTTATTCTGGAGTGTGCGGTGTGGGATCCGTATCAGGTGGGACTGACGGGTGACATCGAAAAAGTTCAAAGAATGGCGGGTCCTTTTGTATTATCGCGAAATAAGGGAGATAGTGCCACAGACATAATACGTGAATTGGAGTGGCAATCATTAAAACAAAGGCGTTTTTTGTTGCGCCGGGTCTTCCCATAAAATTTCAATCACCAGTTTCCTCCCACTTATTGCGAAAACATTCTGTTGGCACCCACTTAAATAAGGGGGAAATGATCATGACGATAAAATAAGAGAAATCAGAGCTCACACAGAAAAATTTAAGTGCTCGCTTTTCCCGCGCGCTTTTCCAGAGTGGGACGGTAGAGAGACAGCTTGACCGTGGTTCATTGAACTCTGTGCCAGGCAATTTACTGTAAATAGGAGAGTAATCACGTAAATGTAGATGTAGGTCTGCGTCAACAAAATATTTTCGCATTCGGAGGAGAAAGTTGGTTATTAAAACTTTGTGAGATGATTCCGCCGCAACGAAAAACGTCCCAGAACGCCCCAAATCCTGTATAATGTCCGTGGCACTCTCTGTTCCTATTTTGCGATAGTACAAAACGTTCTGCTCTTCTTCCAACTATGTCGATGTACTCCGTTAAACCTATCTGGTAACCATACCACACTGGGCAACAGTACTCCAAAAGAGGACGGGCAAGCATAATGTAGGCAGTCTCTTTAGTACATCTGTCACATTTCCTAAGCGTTCTGCCAATAAAACGCAGTCTTTAGTTCGCCTTCCCCACATTTTCCATGTGTTCTTTCCCATTTCAATTGTTCGAATTGTAATTTGTAGATATTTAGTTGAATTTACTGCCTTTAGATTTGACTGATTTATCGTCTAACCGAAGCTTAACAGATTGCTTTTAGCATTCACGAGGATGACTTAATACTTTTCATTATTTAGGGTCATTTGCCAATTTTTGCACCATTTAGATATCTTTTCTAAAACATTTGGCAATTTGTTTTGATCTTATGATGATTCTACTAGACGATAAACGACAGCATCATCTGTACACAACCGATGGCTCACATAATGTCTCCTAAATCGTTTATGCAGGTAAAGTACAGCAGAGGGCCTTAACATTACCTTGGGTAACGCCAAAAATCACGTTTGTTTTACTCGATGATTTTCTGCAAATTAGTACAAACTGTGACCTTTCTGTCAGGAAATTACCGATCTAGTCACATAATTGGGATGGTATTCCATAAGCACGTATTTTCAATCCGATTGGGTCGTTCAGTAACGCTTGGAATCTGACGGCTTTGGAATGTAGTACGAAGCAGTTTTTGCTCTGGTATACAGGGTGGAAGCACTAAGAGCCTTCCAAAACCATTCGACGAAATTTGAACATGATACGAAGCAGCTAATAGTGTTCGTGCTTTCTGAGCCCCCTGTTTCGCGCCTTCTTGTCAGTCGATCAGAGGGGAATGGGGAGAGAACAAATCGGCAAAGGGTACTTCTAAGGTACCCCAGTTTGGCGACACCCTCGGTATTACTCTTGCCGCCGGCCGGTGTGGCCGTGCGGTTCTAGGCGCTTCAGTCTGGAACCGCGTGACCGCTACGGTCGCAGGTTCGAATCCTGCCTCGGACATGGATGTGTGTGATGTCCTTAGGTTAGTTAGGTTTAAGTAGTTCTAAGTTCTAGGGGACTGATGGCCACAGATGTTAAGTCCCATAGTGCTCAGAGCCAATACTCTTGCGCCTATGTTGCGCACTTTAAAAATGTCCCTATGCAGAAATAGTCATTCACTGATTATTGGGAGTCAGTTTGACTAACTCCTACTGGCCACATGCAGAGTCAAAGGGTTGTCGAAAGGGATGCCTGCATTCCAGTACCTAGGAATCAGTAACGGCTGTCTCTCTCTAGGAACGTTTGTAAGGTGTCCAAAAAAGGCGGCGGGTGGCACCAAGCGAGTTGCTAAACTGGGCTATCTTAGAGGGATCAGTTGTCGTTTTATTCACGAACGTGTCACTGTCACACCCTTTTGTGATCACGCCAAGGGGGGGTGCCGTACAGGAGAGCTGAAAAATCGTAAACACACTTTTGTGCATGAAATCACGTTCAGAATTCGTCTAATAGTTTTGAAAGGTCCCAAATGCCACTCTTTGTACCAGTGCAGAACTGTGGTCGCGCTGCATTGCAAAGAGGTAAGGCCACGTTTAATGTGATTGCAGCCACATGATGTCCTTAGAGAAGGGCAGAGTCAGCTGTGTGGACGGTTGTCAGAAACGTAGCACTGTTCTCCACTGCACTGCGAATTGTCGTATTTGACCGCGAAATATGTGGAAATCAGTGCTCCAAATGATGGGGTGATTTCATTGACATCATTTGTGCCACCCCCCGAGGCCTATTCGTGTCTATTCTGAGTGTCCATATGACCCAAATGTTTTCCTCGGCTACCCATATGAACACCGTATGATTTGAAAGTTGGGTGTCGCGGTTCTTATCTCCATCGCAGAGGCGTCGAGGGAAGGGGTGAAACGTGGATAGGAGGTGGTGCGACGACGTTTCAAGGTGGCGTTGGGCGGAATTACGGTGAAATGTGGTGCTCAATGTGATGTCATCAACCCACGTTATACCTCACACGACCTGCTGAGCTCATGCCTTTTTACGCGTGTGTCGAACGAGTGCTGTTTGACGCGTAACAGAGGCCGCGGGTGACGTTGGAAGTCGCCACGCTTTTGCATCGTTACAGAAGAGGACTGTAATCATCACCTTTGAGCCAGATTTCAAAAATCTGAGTCGCAATGGGAGAAAGTTTCACAGGTTTCGATAGTGAGCCATTAATTGCGGTGCCCAGTTTAGTGAACGATGGGCAACGGCCTTGCCGCAGTAGATACACCGGTTCCTTGAGACCACCGCAGTTAAGCGCTTTCCGGCGTGGTCGGCACTTGGATGGGTGACCATCCAGGCCGCCATGCGCTATTGCTATTTTTCGGGGTGCACTCAGCCTCGTGATGCCAATTGAGGAGCTACTCGACCGGATAGTAGCGGCTTCGGTCAAGAATACCATCATAATGACCAGGAGAGAGCGGTATGCTGACCCCACGCCCCTCCTATTCGTATCCTCCTCTGAGGATGACACGGCAGTCGGATGGTTCCGGTAGGCCACTCGTAGCCTGAAGACGGAATGAGTTTAGTGAACGATATGGTGTCTAAGGTCGACAACAAAAGCAGACTAGCATTGCCAAAAAGGGCATTCCTGGCAAAGCGAAGTCTACTACTATCGAACACAGGACTTGATTTGAGCAAGAAACTTCTGAGAATGTACGTTTGCAGCACATCATTGTATGGTAGTGAAACATCGACTGTGGGACAACCAGAACAGAAGAGAGTAGAAGCCTTTGAGATGTGGTGATACAGACGAATGTTCAAAATTAGGTGGACTGATAAGGTCAGGAATAAGGAGGTTCTGCGCAGAATCTGAGACGAAAGGAATACGTGGAAAACACTGACAAGGAGAAAAAGATGAAATGAGCGTATGGCATCGTTCGCCAGGAGTCTCCATACCGGGAAGTTCGGCCGCCAAGGGCCAGTCTTATTTCAGTCGACAGCACACTGGGCGACTTGCGCGCCGATGATGAGGATAAAATCGCGACGACGGCAACACAACAACCAGTTCCCTAGCGGTGAAGATCTCATACCCGACCTGGAAACGAACCCAGGCCCTCGTGCATGGGAGGAGAGCACGTTACCACCTTTTTTTTCTTTTTTTCATTTTGTTCGGTATTGTTCGTTGCGTCACAAGACATCTGTTCAAGTTGATCGTTGATTCCTTTCAAAAAAATGGCTCTGAGCACTATGGGACTTAACATTTTAGGTCATCAGTCCCCTAGAACTTAGAACTATTTAAACCTAACTAGCCTAAGGACATCACACACATCCATGCCCGAGGCAGGATTCCAACCTGCGACCGTAGCAGTCCCGCGGTTCCGGACTGAAGCGTCTAGAACCGCACGGCTACCGCGGGCGGCGTTGATTCCTTTACACAGTTTTTTTATTACAGAGGGCGAGCAGCCCTCTGACCGAACATGCCGAGCTACCGTGCGGGCATAGCTAAGCAGGAGGACCGACAATGGACAGGATGATAGGATATCTGTTAAGACATCAGGGAATGACTTACATGGTAATATACTCTGTTCATCATAAGAATAAACCTGATGCAAACATTACGCCATGTATTCTTCCGCGTTTGGTTGAATCTCATTGGATTTCGTTTCAGGTGGAGCAGAAGCCAAGCTGTGAGCAGTACAGTAAAGTAAGATAATAACGATACGTTTTATGCTGTGTTACACGTATATAGACTGAGCCATAATGCGGGACAACAGCTTTACCGGCGCATTAATCTTGGTCAGCACTAGCCACCCAGCAGTCCAGCTAACCTGCAATGATGTGAGCAGTTGCAGTTCAGGTGAAAAAAAGAGACAAAGAAACAATATAGCTTCGAATGTCATTTTGTTTTTAAAGAGAATGAACTAATATTCGGAGAAACTCCAGCACTACCACGCGCTTCTTAGGTGAACAGACGGAAAGTATGAAATGCATTGACTAAATTAGATTAGATTAGATCAGTTTTTCGTTCCATAGATCCGTGCTGAGGAGATCCTCTTGGATGTGGAACATGTCATTTTTTTCCGTTCTCAGCTGAATAGCATTCTCAAATGGTTCTAATGGCTCTAAGCACCATGGGACATCTAGGGTCATCAGTCCCCTAGACTTAGAACTACTTAAACCTAACTAACCTAAGGACATCACATACTTCCATGCCCGAGGCAGGATTTGAACCTGCCACCGTAGCAGCAGCGTGGTTCCGTACTGAAGCGCCTACAACCGCTCGGTCGTAGCGGCCGGCCATAGTATTCTAATTACAAACAAGAATGATGAAAATTTCTAATTTAAACATAGGGTAATTTTTCTGAGCGAGTTGAGCGTAATGCAAAAGCATACTGCAAGAATTTCACCGTACTGTTGAATACTAAAGCCACTGAATGTATTAATTACAGTCAGTCGTCTGATAATCTCTTAGCTCCTTCCGTATCCGAATCCGAGAAATACATTTCAGTTTTCATGTGTCATCTGCTACATTGACAACGAGCCATTCAACAACAGAATCCACCTTCTTTTATGACGAGACGTTCTATATCCCGCCTGCGTTCGGCAGTGACATGTGAAAAGAAGTGCGTGCGTTAGTTCCACTACGTTTGGCAGCTTAACAGTCTTGTTACTTCTCGGGCCAAATCCTGCAACTTGCCTCCGGATCAGTTCTCTTGGCATCATATTGTAATGGTACAGTAGGAACTGTAAAAACGCAGCATTTGTATGATGTGCTCGATACTGTGAAAATGATTTTTTTCACGGTTCTAGGATATTTATCTACCTCTGTGGTGTAAAACGATGGACGTAGTCCACATAAACAGGATTTCGTTTTTCATTTTTGCCTTAAAAATTAAATTGTTATTATTTATTTGTAATTTCTGCTACCAGTCACTTTTTATTTTATTTTTTTCTTCTTTTTTTGTTTTATGTTTAATCTAACATAATGCAATACGTTTCGAACATGATCTGTTCATCTTCAGGCGTTTATACGTACATACATACAGAGAAATGTTACTTAAAAATAAACTGTCTTAACCTAGAACTCTTTGTTCATTGTTTGTTATTGTAGTGGCTGGTGTAGCATTTGGGAGAGGGGGGAGGGAGGGGTACCGTGGATGGCCAGAAATCGATATCAGTGATGTTTTCTGCTGTTTTTTTTTCTTGTGGTTGACTATGTATGATATCACAGCCTGTATAGGATGCAGATAGTTTTGCATCAGTAGTGTGTTGCAAAAATAACGTGAAAGGCTTTTATATGACAGTTTATCACTTACGATTTCATTACCTTGCAGCTTCACTTACATCACTGGTGTGATCACCTTGCGGTGGTGCAAGTGACAGCTGTCAGTTCAGCGTCGTGGGTCGGTGCAGCTTGCTCCATGAAAGTCCACCTGGCGTTCTGGAGTCTGAAGATGATCCTCAAGGATTGAAACCGGTCACTCCAATTAAAAGAAAGTTGCGTTCAAGACTGTTTTTAATTATATACATTTAATTATAATGATATAATGATGTTTTCAAAAATTGTAGATTGATTTTATTCTGGATTGCAGTTGTTGTTGTTGTGGTCTTCAGTCCTGAGACTGGTTTGATGCAGCTCTCCATGCCACCCTATCCTGTGCAAGCCTCTTCATCTCCCAGTACCTACTGCAACCTACATCCTTCTGAATCTGCTTAGTGTATTGATCTCTTGGTCTCCCTCTACAATTTTTACCCTCCACGCCGCCCTCCAATGCTAAATTTGTGATCCCTTGATGCCTCAAAACATGTCCTACCAACCGATCCCTTCTTCTAGTCAAGTTGTGCCACAAACTTCTCTTCTCCCCAATCCTATTCAATACCTCCTCATTAGTTACGTGATCTACCCACCTTATCTTCAGCATTCTTCTGTAGCACCACATTTCGAAAGTTTCTATTCTCTTCTTGTCCAAACTGGTTATCGTCCATGTTTCACTTCCATACATGGCTACACTCCATACAAATACTTTCAGAAACGACTTCCTGACACTTAAATCTATACTCGATGTTAACAAATTTATCTTCTTCAGAAACGATTTCCTTACCATTGCCAGTCTACATTTTATATCCTCTCTACTTCGACCATCAGCAGTGATTTTACTCCCTAAATAGCAAAACTCCTTTACTACTTTAAGTGTCTCATTTCCTAATCTAATCCCCTCAGCATCACCCGATTTAATTTGACTACATTCCATTATCCTCGTTTTGCTTTTGTTGATGTTCATCTTATATCCTCCTTTCAAGACACTGTCCATTCCGTTCAACTGCTCTTCCAAGTCCTTTGCTGTCTCTGACAGAACTACAATGTCATCGGCGAACCTCCAAGTTTTTACTTCTTCTCCATGAATTTTAATACCTACTCCGAATTTTTCTTTTGTTTCCTTTACTGCTTGCTCAATATACAGATTGAATAACATCGGGGAGAGGCTACAACCCTGTCTTACTCCCTTCCCAACCGCTGCTTCCCTTTCATGTCCCTCGACTCTTACAACTGCCATCTGGTTTCTGTACATATTGTAAATAGCCTTTCGCTCCCTGTATTTTACCCCTGCCACCTTTAGAATTTGAAAGAGAGTATTCCAGTCAACATTATCAAAAGCTTTCTCTAAGTCTACAAATGCTAGAAACGTAGGTTTGCCTTTCCTTAATCTTTCTTCTAAGGTAAGTCGTAAGGTCAGTATTGCCTAACGTGTTCAAGTATTTCTACGGAATCCAAACTGATCTTCCCCGAGGTCCGCTTCTACCAGTTTTTCCATTCGTCTGTAAAGAATTCGCGTTAGTATTTTGCAGCTGTGACTTATTAAACTGATAGTTCGGTAATTTTCACATCTGTCAACACCTACTTTCTTTGGGATTGGAATTATTATATTCTTCTTGAAGTCTGTGGGTATTTCGCCTGTCTCATACATCTTGCTCACCAGATGGTAGAGTTTTGTCATGACTGGCTCTCCCAAGGCCATCAGTAGTTCTAATGGAATGTTGTCTACTCCCGGGGCCTTGTTTCGACTCAGGTCTTTCAGTGCTCTGTCAAACTCTTCACGCAGTATCTTATCTCCCATTTCATCTTCATCTACATCCTCTTCCATTTCCATAATATTGTCCTCAAGTGCATCGCCCTTGTATAAACCCTCTATATACTCCTTCCACCTTTCTGCCTTCCCTTCTTTGCTTAGAACTGGGTTGCTATCTGAGCTCTTGATATTCATACAAGTGGTTCTCTTGTCTCCAAAGGTCTCTTTAATTTTCCTGTAGGCAGTATCTATCTTCCCCTAGTGAGACAAGCCTCTACATCCTTACATTTGTCCTCTAGCCATCCCTGCTTAGCCATTTTGCACTTCCTGTCGATCTCATTTTTGAGACGTATGTATTCCTTTTTGCCTGCTTCATTTACTGCATTTTTATATTTTCTCCTTTCATCAATTAAATTCAATATTTCTTCTGTTACCCAAGGATTTCTATTAGCCCTCGTCTTTTTACCTACTTGATCCTCTGCTGCCTTCACTACTTCATCCGTCAGAGCTACCCATTCTTCTTCTACTGTATTTCTTTCCCCCATTCCTGTCAATTGTTCCCTTATGCTCTCCCTGAAACTCTCCACAACCTCTGGTTCTTTCAGTTTATCCAGGTCCCATCTCCTTAAATTCTCACCTTTTTGCAGTTTCTTCAGTTTCAATCTGCAGTTCATAACCAATAGATTGTGGTCAGAATCCACATCTGCCGCTGGAAATGTCTTACAAATTAAAAACTGGTTCCTAAATCTCTGTCTTACCATTATATAATCTATCTGATACCTTTTAGTATCTCCAGGATTCTTCCAGGTATACAACCTTCTTTTATGATTCTTGAACCAAGTGTTAGCTATGAGTTGCAGTACACCATACCATTCCCCACTCTTTTGGCTGCAAAACCCTATTTTTCGACATAATTTCCGTTCGGTGCGACAGCCTTACGCCACCTTACTGGAGGGCCTATATACCCGCATGGTACCACTCTTCTGGTCGACATCGGAGCCAATGTCGTGCAGAATCAGTAACCTCCCCATCATCAACGTATTGCTTCCCGTGGAATGCATCCTTCATTGGGTCTAACAGATGGAAGTCGGAAGGTGCAACATTCGGACTGTACGGTGTATAAGGAAGAACAATCCATTGAAATTTTCTGAACTCCTGTTGGGTACACGGAATTGTGTGGGGTCTTGCGTTGATAGAGAGAAGGAGAAGTTCGTTTGCCTACAACGCGGGATCGTGCCACTAGTAATACTAGGTGGCAACGATTGACTTTCTAAACAGGCGCCCACGGGGTTCTCACTCGAAGCGGATGGCCTCGAAGCTCCGAGTAGGTACGCTGGCAAGCGCGACAGCGGCACCTCCCATCCGTCGTCAAATTCAGGTTGTGAAGACTCTTCTGTTGTCCTGTTTGACGAAGAAGAATCAGCTGGGTGATGTTGGATACCTTGGGTTTGTTCATGACTATTGGCAACATTTTCATAGTCGGCTCTTCGGTATCCCAAAGCGGAACGCAGGTTGTGAGCCATCCTGAAATATCCAACACATAATACAGACGTGCCAACACTTGCCACCTAATATGTAAGCAAAACTCATTCTCACATGTAGATTGCCAACACCCTTTGTCAGTAGATAACTTGTTAACAAGCCTATATTTCGTTTTACCCTGATTAGGAGACCTCACTACCCGTGAGGCCATTTTCTAGGATGGCCTACGGCTGTGCGTCTGAGGTATGACTTTTTAGCTTTTATATATTGAGGCTCTAGTAGTTATACCACAAAGGCCTATAACGTCCCTGCCTAAAATCGTAGTACCTATGTGCACATCTTATTCCATTAGGCATAAACACAAACTCTCTATATGCATCCCTGAATTGACGAATTAAATCGTTTAGATACACAATACGTTTCAAAATAGAGGCGTAAGGACGCCACCTTTGCCACTAAAATTCCTCGAACACAATGACATTATGCACACGAGGATCGTAACCACCAAAGCCAAATTCTGAACAAAATGGAAGGTACACATGCTGCTTCCTTGATAAAATTTTTTCAACAAGAGTTGACTTGCCTATATTTGTGTCTCCATATAAATACAACTGTTTTTTACGAACCACTTGGGACCGAAAGGCCTCATTGTACCAACGGACCACACGCCCCGCCCAGCCATTGTACTTCAAATGACACTCGCTAAGTGGACACACAACAAACTTCTTCGCCTGAAATGATTCGAAATACTTTTCTATAAATCTCACACGTGACCAATTATTAACTAGAAATGGATCAGTGTAACGCTGGGATCGTTTCTTCAATTTCCTGAAGGTAGCCCAGCACGGTTTAGAGTTGGTAGATGCATCATGAGGGAGGGTGTCAAACAGAATACCCCCTTCATAGTTCCCCAACACTGTCGCCATAACTTTACCAGCTGAGGGCGCGGCTTTGAACTTCTTCGTTGTAGGAGAGGTGGTGTGGCACCACTCTATGGACTATAGTTTTGATTCCGATTCTCAGTGATTAACTCATGTTTCATCGCCTGTGACAATATCTGACAAAAAAATGTCGCGACGAATCTCGTGACTCGCAAGCAGTTCCACGCAGATCGTTCGTCGATGCTCTTTATGGTCTCCCGTTACACGGCGAGGAACTCAGCCGGCACACACCTCTGAGTGTCACACAGGGTGGACTAGTGAGTCAGCACTACCAACAGAGACGCGCAGCTGAGCAGCGAGGTGTTTGATGGCGATCTATCGATCACCTCGGATAAGTCTCCGCATGTTCCAACAATGTACGAGTCACAGCTGTGCGCTGCCAAAAGGCACGCAAGAGATGGGTCAGGTTGGCACGACCTTGTTGCCATGATGACAGACGCATCGCCCAGCGACTAACCATTGTTTTGTACACTGGCAAGTCTCTGTGGACATTTTGCAAGCTCCTATAAAATTCTACGATGCTCTGGTCTTGCACCAAAAGAAAGTCAATGACAGCTCTCATGCTTGGAACACGCCGCCGTTACAAATGGCATTTTGAAGGCACATTAGCACCGCCACCTCTCGGAACTTCATCAAACTAATGAGGCTGAATCGAGAATATTCCACGACGTCTCACAACAAATTCCCAGTTTTTTAACCGAAATTGGCCGAGAAAAAAATGTTTTCCATTACTTACTGAACGCCCCCTCAACAAAGGTATTCTTCGGAGCGGTGAGACAGCTACGATCGTGAAGAATGTGTCTGAATACTATATGTACGTCGATACTGAGACCATGAAACAGCCTCAAAATTAAGATATCTTTCAGCTGCATCTTTATTCTCAAGTTGACGAAGAAGTAGCCGTTCAGTTTGCTGAACTTACTTGTAGCTTGCAATATTCTCCAGCTGCGATGCAGGATGTGCTGAATTTCGAGAAACTTTCCGGAGAGTAATACCTCTACACCTACATCTACACGGATACTCTGCAAATCGCATTTAAGTGTCTGGCAGCGGGTTCATCGAACCACCTTCACAATTCTCAATTATTCCAATCTCGTATAGCGCGCGGAAAGAAGGGACACTTATATCTTTCCGTACGAGCTCTGATCTCCCTTATTTTATCGTGGTGATCGTTTCTTCCTATGTAGATCGGTGTCAACATAATATTTTCGCATTCGGAGGAGAAAGTTGGTGATTGGAATTTCGTGAAAACATTTCGTCGCAACGGAAAACGCCTTTCTTTTAATAATGTCCAGCCTAAATCCTGCATCATTTCAGTGGCACTCTCTCCCATATTTCGCGATAATACAAAACGTGCTGCCCTTCTTTGAACTTTTTCGATGCACTCCGTCAGTCCTATCTGGTAAGGATCCCGCACCGCACAGCACCACCCTAAAAGAGGACGGACAAACGTAGTGTAGCAGTCTCCTTAGTACATCGGTTACATTTTCTAAGTGTCCTGCCAATAAAACGCAGTTTTTGGTTAGTCTTCCCCAAAATATTTTCTATGTGTTCCTTCCAATTTAAGTTGTTCGTAATTGTAATACGCGTAACGTTTGTCTGATTGCTTCAAATGGCTCTGAGCACTATGGGACTTAACATCTGAGGTCATCAGTCCCCTAGAACTTAGAACTACTTAAACCTAACTAACCTAAGGACATCATACACATCCATGCCCGAGGCAGGATTCGAACCTGCGACCGTAGCGGTCGCGCGGTTCCAGACTGAAGCGCCAAGAACCGCTCGGCCACACAGGCCGGCAACGTTTGTCTGACAGTTGACCTCTAGCCTTCCTCCAGATATGCGCAAGGGACTTTGCATGAAGCTGGAATATCATTGTTAGCTGTATAAATTTTGATAGTAAAGTTTCTCTAAAACTTTATTCAGGCTCTTTATCAAATGCCATTTCTGAAATATCTGTCAACAGAGTTTTCTCAACGCGTATACGTCTCCCTTCCATAGAAGCCACTAACGTACGATTCATCCACACTTCAGCTGCGTCACGAGAAAAATTAGTTCTGCAGCGCCCACATTTTCTGTACCACTGCCAGGCAGCTGTCAGATTACGTTGCGCCGGAAAATAAATGCCTCAAACGCTCTAGCCAAGAGAGAAATAGGTTCATAGTATCGTTTCGTGCAGGATATTAAAGGAAATTTTAGAAGACGAATAAGAATCTTCGATGTGTACGAACGCGGGCAGTAAATTACTGTGTTATTTCAAATAAGGCTCAGTTTTCCATTCAAAAAGCCGTAATACCGTTTTATGCATAATAGCAAGTCACGACTTAAAAGCGGTTTTATTTATCCTCACCGTGGATTCAACTCGCTGGTTTAACAACGACAAGTCTTGACGTCAGTGTTGTCCTTTTGAGTTGTGTGTGCTGTTTCAGTGAATATCTCTATTCGTAGTGATTTTAGAAAACTTTATACGCCCTTGCCTGAATAAAGCAAGGAATAAGCAAAGGTAGTCATTCATTTCTTGGCAATGAACGGGTTTCATATGACCAGATCATTCGTAGCTTGTACCTGCAGTATTGTGACTGTTTCTTTAGTGAGCGAAATATTTACGAGGGGATAAACCGGTTTAGAAGTGGATGCTCGTCCGTCCGCGACAAATGCCGTTTTGGTAGGCCATCTACTTCGAAAACAGATAGTGACATCTAGGCACTGAACGAATGATTTTTAATGATCATCGTATCAGAACTGATGATATGCGGCATCAAATTAACACTAGACACGGTTCAGCATTTGCAATCGTCCACGAATTTGTTAACTATCGCAAAGTTTGTGCTTGTTGGGTACCACGTCACCTGACAAAGCAACACATCGAGCAAATTTTGGAACAGTAGAAATTACAAGTAATGCGTTTTGAAAAGGAAGGAGAAGGGTTATCGTTTACGTAGTAACCGTTGGCGAGACGTGCATACACCACTACGCATCACAGAGTAAGTGGCAGAGAGTGCTGTGGAAACAAGCATCTTTGCCTACATTGAAAAAGTTTATAAGGCGAGCTTCTGATTGATGATGACTGTATTTGGATATGAGTGGACCAGCGCAGGTTATTTACACTCCTAATCTGGATAATCGTATCTACTGTGAGGTATTGCGAAATCTGAAACCCAAAACTAAAAAAGAACAGAATTGAAAAGCTTTCAGAACGTGTGAATGTTTGCATGAAGATAGATCCATGCCTCATTCGGTTACGAGTACAATCCAGTGTATTCCACTATCTCGGTTTAGAACTGCTTTATTCTCCCCGTTACTGCCCTTGCCTTAAATGACATACATCGTTTTGATCCGATGAAGGAGCACCTGCGTGTATCCAAGTTGTCGCCTGTTGACAAGGCTATGGAGGCGGTGAATGATCGGATGCCCACGTTGTCATAAAGACTCTTCCAGAATGGACAAAGTGAATAGGCGTCGTGCGTTACTACACTGAGAAACGAAATTACTTGCACGCAATAGACAGTTTATTTTTATTGTTACTTTTTGATTGCCCACACAGTTTCGTTATATTAACTGGAGTCCCTCTGTTTCAGGTACTATAGTTACTGCTCTTGGACGTCGACTCTGTCCGTAGGACATTCGCGAGAAGACCATAATATAATCGGCTAAGAAGACGGGTATTTGAACATTTGATGCTGATATTAAACGCAGATACGTAAGTAAGAACTAATGATACATTCTACAATGACTGAATAACAATTCCTTGACTGATTTTTCAGCCAGGACTTTGTTGTAACGATAATTTCAGATAGGTTCAGTGATGATCAATCGCAGCATCGTGGTATGCCCGCAACATTCCTGCGGTATTTACGTTATCTACGCTTAGCATTTCCATTTGATTCACTTCACTCCTCGTAAGGGGTGTTGGGGACGAATTGAGTACTCTCACACAAATTGTAACCTTACTGACTGCGTATCTCATTTCACTACGGCAGTCTTCAAGGTTATGAGAAAATAGCAAACTATTTGCCGCTCACTTTTCACTAATCACAACTCAGAGAAGATACGAGGTGTGGCTAGAAAAAAACCGGACTAGTACTGGTGAAACAATAAAACGAATGCAATAAGGCTGAAAGTCGCGTGGCCTGTCACGTGACTCTCCCTCCGCCTACTGCTCGAGTTTCATCTGCCTCCTGCACTCAGTCTGCCCGTGGCGTCTGTTTTAAGTAGTTGACGTTTTGTCTGTGCGTCGGAAAATGTTGAGTGTACGGAAAGAACAGCCTGTTAACATCAAATTTTGTTTCAAACTAGGAAAATCTGCAAGTGAAACGTTTGTAATGTTACAACAAGTGTACGGCGATGATTGTTTATCGCGAACACAAGTGTTTGAGTGGTTTAAACGATTTAAAGATGGCCGCGAAGACACCAGTGATGACACTCGTACTGGCAGACCATTGTCAGCAAAAACTGATGCAAACATTGAAAAAATCGGGAAACTTGTTCGACAAGATCGCCGTTTAACAATCAGAGCAGTGTCTGAGTTAACAGGAGTTGACAAGGAAAGTGTTGGGCAGATTCTTCATGAAAGTTTCAACATGAACAAAGTGTGTTCAAAAATGGTTCCAAAGTGTCTCACAATTGAACAGAAGTAACGCCGAAGAACGATTTGTTCTGACATCCTGGAAAACATTGAAAGTGATCCCACCTTCTTACAAAATGTTATTACTTGCGATGAATCGTGGTTTTTTACTTACGATCCCGAAACTAAGCGCCAATCGATGCATTGGAAAACTCCTGGTTCTCCACGACAAAAAAAGCACGAATGTCAAAATCGAAATTCAAGGCAATGATGATTGTTTTTTTTTGACATCAAAGGGATTGTGCACATTGATTGGGTACCAGAGGGACAAACAGTGAATCAGCATCACTACATTAGCGTCCTGGCTACCCTACGTGAGCGAGTACGGAGAAAACGGAACGATTTGTGGAGAAAAAAGTCATGGATCCTTCACCAAGACAATGCCCCAGCTCACAGTGCGTTGTCAGTGAAGACGTTTTTGGCAAAACACAACATTCCCATCTTAGATCATCCACCCTACTCACCTGATTTGGCCCCCTGTGACTTTTTTCTTTTCCCTTAAGTCAAGTCAGCTTTGAAAGGAACTAGATTTGAGACTGTTGAAGCAGTAAAAGAAAAAGCGACGGAAGTAATGTATGGACTTACCGAAAATGATCTGCAGCATTGCTATGAACAGTGGAAAATTCGTATGGAGCGGTGTAGAGACCGAGGAGGAGAGTACATTGAAGGAGATAACATGAAATTGTAAATAATTGTAAATAAATGTTTTTTCCAGCATCAGTCCGGTTTTTTTCTAGCCGCACCTCGTATTTCTTAGCAAAAGATCTGGCAGAGAACCCGAGAAAATTCTGGAGTAAAATCGTTAAGCGGTTCCAAGGCTTCCATTCAGTCCCTTGTTGACCAGTCTCCTGTTGCAGCTGAAAATAGCAAAACGTCCGCCGAAGTTTTAAGTTTCACATTCAACAAATCGTTCACAGAGGAGAGTCTGCAAACATACCGTCACTTGACCACCAGACAGACTCCCGTATGGAGGACATAGTAATAAGCATCTCTGGCATAGAGAAGCAACTCAAAGATTGGGAACCAAATAAATCACTAGGTCTGGATGGAATCCCGATTCGGTTTTCCAAAAAGTCTCTATGCTATCGCCCCCTCACCTTTATTGTGAATCTCTCGCCGAGCACAAAGTCCCAAGTGATAGGAAAAAAGCGTAGGTGACTCCAGCATATGAGAAGGGTAGAAGAACGCGCCCGCAAAACTACAGGTCAATATATTTGAGCGTATCCTAAGTTCGAATACATCAAACTTTCTTGAGAAACTTATGTCCACGAATCATTGTGCGAAATATATATAAATAGTTTAGACAAGAAGAGAATAGAAGCTTTCGAGATGTGGTGCTACAGATGAATGCTGAAGATTAGATGGGTAGATCACATAACTAATGAGGAGGTATTGAATAGAATTGGGGAGAGGAGGAGCTTGTGGCACAACTTGACTAGAAGAAGGGATCGGTTGGTAGGACATGTTCTGAGACATCGAGGGATCACCAGTTTAGTATTGGAGGGCAGCGTGGAGGGTAAAAATCGTAGAGGGAGACCAAGAAATGAATACACTAAACAGATTCAGAAGGATGTAGGCTGCAGTAGGTACTGGGAGATGAAGAAGCTTGCACAGGATAGAGTAGCATGGAGGGCTGCATCAAACCAGTCTCAGGACTGAAGACCTCAACAACAACATCATTGTGCGAAACTCACCTTTCTCTTTTCTCACATGACATACTGCGAACAATAGATGAAGGACAACGCTCAGGTTCAGTATTCCTAGATTTACGGAAAACTTTGGCACGGTGCCCCATTGCAGGCTGTTAACGAAGGTACGAGCATATGGAATGAGTTCACTGATATGTGAGTGGGTTCTTAAGTAATAGAATCCAGCGAACTTGAGTGTTCATCAGAGACAAGCGTATCGTCAGGGGTACTCCAGAGAAGTGTGAGAGGGCTGTTGTAGTTCTCTGTATACATAAATACATCTATGCCTGTATACGTAAATGTTTTGGCGGGCAGGGCGAACAGAAATCTGCGGTTTTTTGCTGATGATGCTGTGGTGTACTTTAAGGTGTCGAAGTTGAATGACTGTAGGAAGATACAAGACGATTTAGACAAAATTTCCAGTTGGTGTGAAGAATGGCAGCTAGCTATAAATGTGGAAACATGTAAGTCAATGGGAATGAGTAGGGAGGACGTAATGTACGGATACAGTGTTATTATTGTCCTGCTTGACACAGTCAAGTCGTTTAAATATCTGGGCGTAACGTTGCAAAGCGATGTGAAATGGAACGAGCTTGTAAGAACTGTTGTAGGGAAGGCATATAGGACGATAGTGCGACCTATTCTTGACTACTACTCGAGTGTTTGGGATCCGTATCGGGTCGGATTGAAGCAAGACATCGAAGCAGTTCAGAGGCGGGCTGCTATGTTTGTTACTGGTAGGTTTGAACAATACGTAAGTGCTACGGAGATGCTTCAGGAACTTAAATGGGAGTCCCTGGAGGGGAGCCGGCCGTTGTGGCCGAGCGGTTCTCGGCCCTTCAGTCCGGAACCGCGCTGCTGCTACGATCGCAGGTTCGAATCCTGCTTCGGGCATGGATGTGTGTGATGTCCTTAGGTTAGTTAGGTTTAACTAGTTCTAAGTCTAGGGGACTGATGACCTCCGATGTTAAGTCCCATAGTGCTCAGAGCGATTGGAGCGGAGGCGACTTATTTTCGAAAAACGCTATTGAGAAAATTTAGTGGCTGCTCGGATATCTGAGAGACGTATGGTACGTTAATAGTGATAAACACAGCAGCGTGGATGTTTGTTGTTGAAGACCTGGCCGCATGGCCTGTAAGGCCTAAGCGGCACAAGTCCCGTTTGGGACGCCACAGCTGTAGGATTTGTGTATGGCAGGTTTCATAATTAGTAGCGGCACTTGAGGCGCCAGGGTCAGAGGGGCGCCAGGAGCCTACAAGTGCAATATCAGTGCAGTGTACCACAGTTAGAGGTGAAAACTGACACAGGTGAAAATGTAAGAGTAAGGCGATCAGAATACCACTGCTGCCCAAGGGATCTCCAGACACATATTCGCTAGTCATCGGAGCTCAGCTCGAAGCTGGAGGCACAACTGAAGACAATTATACTCTAGTCAACGAGATTGCGGACTGCAAACTTGTCCGGACACGCCCTGGACAATGGCGGGATATCAGCCTGCCATACGGTCCAACAACAGGAATGAAGGTTTGGGATACTATTTCTTTTCACATCAGCAACCCTTTGGTTGTCATCCGCGGCACCCATATATTACAGCGGTTCGTCGACGATATTCTACGCCCCATTTCGTGCCATTCATGGCAAACCATCCTGGGCTTACATTTCGGAGAGATGGTGCCCGCTCGCATGCGGAGAGAGTTTCTTCATGCTTGCCACACCCTACCTAGGGCAGCAAGATCGCCGCATCTCTTCCCAATTGAGAATGTTTGGAGTAGTTTTGGTCGGGTCCTCCAACTATATCTGGAGTTTGACCATTTAATGCGCCAGTTGGAAAGAATTTGGCACAATATTCCTCAGGAGGACATCCAACAATTCTGTCAACCAATGTCAAGCCGAATGCATAAGGGCCAGAGGTGGAACAAAGCGTTACTGACTTGCTCAGTTCGTGAAGGTCGTTCTCTTGACTAAACCATCCACTTTTTCTGACATCGTAATCATCTGTTTGTCTGTACAAGTACAGCACATCTACCGCTTTTCGTTTCATTCGGACAATTCCTCTGTGGTGCATCGGCTCTTTTGTCTTGAGAGTGTATGTGTATGAAGTGTCGTGGAGGTGATAAGTAACTTAAATAGCCCTTCTGCTTAATTGTAATACATACGTATTGGCAAAAGTAAGACTTACATTCGTGTTATAGATTCGTAACTAAACCAAAACAATAAGCTGTAAAGCAAAGACACAGAAAAAATATTTTTCCGCATACCAACTAATTGATTTCATCGTGTCTTTATTTCGATTCATATAGTCTCTTGTTTTAGTCCTAATACCTACTGATGTAATTTCCCGCGAATATTCCACTAATGTATTAGCTAATTTTAATGGTTCACCTTCAGAGTGAAAGGTTTTGATTTCCCAGCTTCAAACAAAGATTCTGTACCTTTTTAATTATTTATCCTATAGGCCTTAATGCCATTACTTTGCTTTACATTTCAATGAATGACGCTGTGCTATTATTTGTGTACCTTATGTGCTAGATACGGATTTCAGAAGGTTAAGTTACACATGTCAGCCCACGCTGATACCACTGCGTAAACCCGAGTCCGGCCATCCTGATTTAGGTTTTCCGTGATTTCCCTAAATCGCTTCAGATAAATGCCGGGATGGTTCCTTGCAAAGGGCACGGTCGACTTCCTTACCTCAATCAACCAACCAACCAATCATTGCGTAACAACAGTGGTGCCTTGCAGAGGAGAGTACAAGTTCTGGGCATCCTGCAGACAGATTTTTGCTACGGTACAGATAACAAGTATATCGCAGTGTGCAACTGAAACGACACGGCAACTTGCAATATAGAAAAAATGCAGTGTTTCGTCCAGCCGTAGTGGAATGGTGCCAACAGTTTGAATAAGGCCGCGCAGACGTGTGTGATGCTGATCGGAAACTTCGTATCTTGCTCCATCCGTTCCATCTTTTCCATAAACTGGAAGATTATCTGGGACGAAAGAGATTTTTCCAAAGATAAGGATTTTCGAACGATTCGGTGATCTTTTAGGTGGATTTCTATCGTTGAGTAAATGAACGATAAGTGGAAATGTCCCGATCGTTGCTTACACGCATTTGATGACTACAAATAGTGTCATGCATTAGTATCACTATGAAGAACAGTGCAACATTCAATGAAAATTACTTCGTTTGTCGTAAGAATGTGTAACTTTATTTTTGAAGTCCTCCTTAAAACCTATTCATTTTCCATATGACACATCTGGCCAGAAACTATTGTACCAACTGTATTATAAATTTATTTCATCCTTCTGAACAGAGCATCTACATGTGGTTAATATCGGACGTGAATTTTCAGCTTCAGAAATAAGTGCAGCGATAATTTTTGTTGCCTCAGTTTTGTTTGAAGCATCTATTTTATACATGAGCTAAAATTTGTATTAGCTATATTTGAAGCTCGCTTTTAGATTTTCAGTTACAATCCTACAAAAAATTTCTTTTCTAGCACTCCTCAAGACGTCACCCAAATCTTCAGTCGGTGAATACGTCTATTTTACAACTCCTTAGAGGTTCTCCTGTAGACGTCGCCGGGTAAGATACTCCGAATTGGTGTATAGGGTAATCTCGAAAGAAGTTTCTGTCGTCAGTCTACTAACTGTTCTGACTGGTTTGATGCGCACCGCCCCCCCCTCCCACACACACACACACAAATTCCTCTGCTGTGCCACCCTTTCCATCTCTCACTTGCAACCCATGTCCTCAATTATTTCCTCGATGTATTCCAATCTCCGTTTTCCTTTACAGCTTTTAATCTCTACGTCTCCCTCTAGTACCGTGGCAGTTATTCCCTCATGTCTTAACAGATGACCTATCATCTTCTTGTCAGTATTTTCCATATACTCCTTTCATCGCCGATTCTGCAGAAAACTTCCTCATTCTTTACCTTATCAGTCTACCTAATTTTCGACACCCTTCTGTAATACATCTCTAATGCTTCGATTTTCTTCTGTTCCCGTTTCCCCATAGTCCATGTTTCAGTACCATACACTGCTAGGCTGCTAACGTGCTGTCTCAGAAGCTTATGTTTCATACTAAGAGACTTCTTTTGCCGGAGATATTCACTGTTTTGGTATTAGGGACCCGACGTTTCCGATGGCTAGTTACAGTGTACTAATGTAATTCTGTTTCACTCGGTTTGCTACACCAGTTACTCTTTGTTTTGTGAAATACACAATTGTTGTTATTTGTTTGCCTTCGCTGCAGGAATAGCCCAGCGTAGAGTAGTTAGGCCGCTCTTTCACTGCATCCAGTGAACCCATATACTAGATCCATACGTATAATGCAGGGCTGGTTCGAGAACAGTTTTCCACGCAAGCCACATATAATTTGGCGCTAACCCCCCCCCCCCCCACCCCTCCCCCCTCTCCCCACATCTTACGTTTTCAGTCTTATATTTTCGCCTGTGTCAGTTTTCACCTCTAACTGTGATACACACTTTACTCTAATACTGTACTTTTACGCCCCTGGCGCACCTCTAACCCTGGCGCCCCAAGCAACACTACTTATTATGAAACCTCCCGTATAGAGAAATCCTACAACTGTGACTTCTCCGGAGGGACGTCCCCTGCAGAGCTTGTACCTCTTGTGCCTTAAACCGGCCCTGCAGGCAGCTCTTCAACAACAAACATATCCATACTGCTGTCTGTCACTAATGAGGTACAACTCTTTATGCTGGAACAAGAAACTTGAGACAGAACCGAGCTTTACTGCATGAAGTCCTGAGGTAGATGAGCAAGGAAGGCGTTATCACTAACATGAAATGCCAGGGATAGCAGGACAGAGCGGATTAGGTTGTGGAAAGGGGCCAAAATGAGTTCCTGTCATTTGCACTCAACATACAAGCTTTATTTATCAACACACAATATTACAACAAGGTTGCAAAACACTCAATACTTTAATCGAACTCCTTTGATTAACTTTAAATCGGCTGAAGGCCCCATTCAAACTCCAAGACACAAGGCTAGTTTCTTCTGGAGGTTTCACCCAAACCTATTTTCTAAATCTTCAATCTAATCGGCTGAAGCCCTTAGTAATTTCATTTTAATGGAACTAGGCTGGAAGTCGCATATTAAGCAATAAGAGGAGTTTCAATCAAAAGGCAGAAGGTCTTATCTTAAAACATTTCATGCAAATTGGGCTGAAGGCCCCATTCAAAAGCATAACAATCTTATCAAGGGCAAGAGAAGAAGATTAAGAGATATTAATATTTGGCTGAATACCACATATCAACAAAATATGTTTACCGGCTTACGGCCTAGGAAGAGTCTCAATCTAAAAGGCAGAAGGCCTTACCTTAAAACCTCTCCAGTAAAATTCGGCTGAAGGCCCCATATAAAAATATAACAATCTCATGCCTTAAGGGCAAGACAAGAACATTAATTTAAGAGATATTGATACTCGGCTGAAAGCCATACATCAACCAAATAACTAAAATCCAACCGGTGAAATTACTACATAACACACAAGGAACGGCGCTCAGAAGTTCCCAAGGGTCGGTCTGGGATTTTAACTCTAATGCCCGTTTAGGTGAGACAGACAGCCTTTCCAACAACTTATTAATGTGTAGGCAATCCAACCGACAGACAGCTGACCGACCAATCAATCAAATCAGTTCCGCTCCACGCAACCAGCAAAACGACCACAAAATCTCAATACATGACACACAGAATATTGGCGCCCACAACGACCAACAACACCCCAGCTGTCGAATTACACGCTGTGCGGGACAGCAACAACACGACGAGGAAAATACACTGCATAAAATTACGTCAACGACCAGGGCAGGCAACCGGAACGTCAACGGCCACAAGGAAGAAGATACTGTTGGTGAACTTCCATATCAGGGAATAAATTAAGTTAAATTTCACAGGACGTCGGCTGGAATCTTAGCCTACTTAAATACACACACGTTGTTGCTCGCGAGAATGTCCCAATAGCGACGCCGGCCGTTGTGGCCGAGCGGTTCTAGTCGCTTAAGTCTGGAAGCGCGCGAACGCTACGGTCGCAGGTTCGAATCCTGCCTCGGGCATGGATGAGTGTGATGTCCTTAGGTTAGTTAGGTTTAAGTAGTTCTAAGTTGTAGGGGACTGATGACCTCAGATGTTAAGTCCCATAGTGCTCAGAGCCATTTTAACCATTTGAACCAAAAGCGACATCCAGAATCAAAAGAAGAAATGGAAATAGTTGAGGCTCGATAGTAAGTTAAGTGAGGACTCAACTTTCACGTCCAGGATCGGTGGGCGACGAACTTCGTAGCACTCACAAGCAGCACCTCACACTCCTACCACGTGTGCACGCCGTCAGCGGCTCCATTCCGGCTCAACCAGTGACAATTCCGAACATGGCATACTCTCCCCTTTTGCTCTGTTACGCAGATATTTTCAGCGTAATACAGGCCAAAAGAGAAATTGGCGTAAGAAATCAAACTAAATGTAATTACTCTGTATAAGTCACCGGCCACCTGGGGTTCTTTGTGCAAAGTTATTAATAAAATATCTCTGAACAACACTGAAATTTTATCGATGGAGTTGACCTAGAAAAGCATAGCGTCTGAGAATGCTGACAAAAGAAAGACACAGACACCCGAAAACTGAAGACCAGTCTTAAATAATTGTCTGGACAGATCAGTCAGTAAGAGCACTGCTAACGAAAATCAAAGATCTGGATTTGATTCCTGGTCCGGCAAGCTGTTTCTATTAGAAACCTTCGCATAGTTATTTCTTATACTCTTAGAAACAATGCACTGTATGTGGCTGATGGAGGCATAATTTCGCAGTCTGAACGTCACAGTCAGCAGTTTCAGATGCGGATGGTTGAGGATCTTAACATATACGTGAATAACTCAATGTCAATAGTACGAAAAAAATACCGAACATGAGGGACTGCCTGTTGACTTTTGTGTAAGGACCTTCGACTGACGTTTGTTTTACGATATTTCTGATGTTTCCCCAGCGCGAGTGGCTGGCAATGTCAAAAGTCCTCCCTCTACTGCTAGTGACTGCCAAAGATCCCGATACAAAATCCACCAATTGGCCAAGAAAACTTGAACAGCTTTGTAATACCGGGCGTCCTCGACGTGTCCAGTAGAATATCGTTTGACTAAACCTTGCTTACACATGGGAACAGCCTCGCTCTGTTCATCTTTCGTTAGCTCTGGAATATTCAACGTCAGTTTTGTAAATCAGGTGGAAAATCAAAGTAGTTAACGATCCAGTAAAACTGGATGAACCAGATGAGTGTGTGTTCAGCATACCATTTACGGCATGCCATTTATTTTTGCACCAGCTTTCAGATCCAGCAGCAAAACACCAGCCACGTCAGAATTTGGCAGCCAGTTCACTGGAAAATACGATCCCCAGCGGCGCTGCGGCTCATTGGGAACTGTATTTTTAGTGAAAATACACTTTCCGGCGGCACTGCGCGTTCCACGGATGTAATTTTTATTCTGCGTAGTTTATTTGTAGAGTAACTCGTATTTACATTTCAGCGATTTTTCCGATCTGCTGATACTCTTATTATGACAATGATAACAAATTTTCTTGCATATTAGCACTCAAAAACAGTATGTCCAGAACACAGGACGCTGTTATTGTTGTAATATCACTTTATTATAATTTACAGTCAAGAATGCAATTATATTTTATAACATCGTCAAATAACCCGCATAGCGCAGTACCCGTCATTAGATTGAGGTCAATGTTGCGATACGAACTACTTCATCGTATGTCTGATAAAGGTAAATGAGCATGGTACTTTTATCGTACATGTGGCGAGATGTCTTAAGTCGGAAGATAATCTGGCGATAGCCGATGGTCAAAATTAGTTATTTCGGACAGCTACGCATTGTGAGTACCATTTTGGCTACGTTTTGTAATGGAGTTAAAAACAGTTTTCTAGTAATTTAACGCTAAAGTTTTCTTGATTAACGAAACAGTTTAGTAATTATTCTAATATAAATTCTTCTACTGGACTGAAGGCAATTATTCCCTTTTCCATCAAAAATCTGATACGAGCAACTTTACAACCCATATGGTAGAATTTAGTTCTCGTAGAAACCAGTGTCGTGATGGTGTTTTCAGACACGCCAATGCCTGGCCCATTGTACAACTTACAACAGGGATTTGAGAAAATGCAGAAAAGTTTAATGCGGCACTGTAATGCAATGGCGGTCGTCTCCTGGGAAAATCAACACGTTCAAATTTTTCTTTTATACGGTTTATGATGTTAATATCAGGTCACTGGTCCGGTATCTGAATGTAATGAGTTCAGGATCCCCTACGAACTATAAAATTTAGATAAATCACTACAATGATTACATTTAATTACATTGTATAAAACAGTTTCTTCCCTTCAGTTCACGCATGGTCGTAGGAAGAAAGCCAATATGCGTCCATGCGACGCATTAGTAGCTGAAACGTGCCCTGTTGGCAACTACAGGCGTGAAATGCCAGGTGACTAAAGAATATTCATAGGTTTCATTCGGAAGACGGCAGTTTTGAAAGTGCTGAACAGGATGTCGCAAGACACAACACAATAAGAAAGTGATACACATGAAATAAACTGTGTATGCTTCGATGCTGCAGAGCTATAAACAACCCTCCTGATTAACCGAAGCCAGTCACCATTAATTACACAATCTTTGTTACTTTCAATTTGAACATGAGGGAGGAGCCCAAGGAATCACTTGCCAACGAGTAATAAACTATATATGAGAATTCATAAAAAGAGAGTTTACAAAAATGCAGTACAAGCCATTAGTGCAGCTACCGACCACCTCGTGCATTTCGTGACGTCATCCTCATGGTGCTGTGAAATCCCACACGCGGGTTGCCTATATGCAGGGGCAGGGCAGGGACATCAGAATCGAAGATAGCGGCATACAAAAGGATGGTTTGTGGGAAATTCAGAAATGTAAAATTGCGGATCCAGCCCAGTTCGTAGGAGCAAGAGATTATGATAAAAAACAATATGCTGGAAGTAGCACAGTAATGGTTTGCTACCCCTCTGATGTCATAATGGAAGATATCTTCTGTAAATTGGCATCGTGTTGCTCAAACGACTTGAATTATTTATTAAAAATACATACAGATGTTGACAGTACTGTTGTACCTTGCAGTATCCGTATCACCAATCTGAGTCATTGTTGGTTCGTGGTTCACATTTCCAGTTGCAGGTTGTCTATCGGTACGACTTCCAGGAGCAACAAAAATTTTATTTTCAGTATTTCATATGATCATTGATCGAATTTAAATATTTAAATTGCTGTCATAACCTAGTCATTAAGTGGTTTAATCTTATGTTAAAGGTTCACGCAGTGAGGTAAGTATTAGAGTAAGAAACTGTGATTATGTCTCGAGGCATTACAGCTCCAAGCACAAATTACCCAGACAGTATTCATCCACTATTTAGGAATGAGAGCACTTAGCGATGTCTAACAAAATTTAAACGTGTTATCAAACCGTTTTGAAAAGTTTCCTCGCTGACACCATTCCCAAAATGGTGAAAAGAAAAAACATTTATCATTTACTACAGTTTACCTGTTTCTGCAATAAAACTTCACCATTTGGAGTGACGATGTAATTTATTAATAGTTTGCTATTAATTCTATTCATCATACATTTTGCGGAAGATAGCCACATACGCCACTGAATATGCATGCAAAATTATATCACTGTAAGGGGCATAGTTCAGCACGAGGGCTACTAGAAAGACAGGCCGCGGCGCGTACGTCACGAAGATAGGCCTGCCCTCGCTCGGTTGCTCAACTCAGGAGACAAACTACATTTCTGCAGCTGTCAACTCGTAACCAGGCGTGTACGTACAAACGAGAGTTACATCTTCTACTGGAATCCGCTATTATGGAGTCTTACTGTTATTAGTCCTACAATGATCAGAAGTCCTTAGGCCTACTAGTAATTTGTTACGGCTGTACTGGTGTACAAAAAAATTAAAATCATGACAAGACGATTGTCAGTTACGTAAGACACCACTTTTTGTGTGAAATTAGGACTGTTAAGCAAATTGGGCTAAATGCTGTAAACAAGCCCTATCTCGAGTATTGTTCTTATATTAATTTTTTGTTGCAGTAGGCCTACTGTTAATCAGTAAAACTTCATAATAGCAGATTCCAGTAGAAGATAGAATTCTCGTTAGTACGAACACACCCAGCAGCGAGTTAACATGTTTAGAAACGCATTTTGTGTGCGGTGCTGAGCGAGCGAGCAAGTTCAGGCCTACGTTCGTGACGTACGCGCCGCGGTCTGTCTTTCTCGTGGGCCTCGGTTCAGAAAATATGTCGTCATAAATATAGAGATGCATGGAAAAATGGTTAAAATGGCTCAGAGCACTATGGGACGTAACATCTGAGGTCATCAATCCCCTAGAACTTAGAGCTACTTAAACCTAACTAACCTAAGGACATCACACACGTCCACGACCGAGGGAGGATTCGAACCTGCGACCGTAGCGGTCGCGCGGTTCCAGACTGAAGCGCCAAGAACCGCTCGGCCACAACGGACGGCGAGACGCATGAAAAACTAGCTTTTGCTGAAAAAGGAGTACAAAGTATCCAGACTATACTGAATCAGAGTTACATAGGTTTCTCCTCGCATATAAAATGTTCAGATAATCTATGGGAATGCAGCCAGGTAATGTCTTCAACAACCGCCGGCCAGTGTCTCGTAACGAGAGCATTTAGTGACTTTCAACAAACGTAAACATGATTTCAAACGTTTCGTAAACTTTTTCTCACCTGATGTGCTTAATCTCAAATATTTAACACACTAACTCGTTTGTAAAGTAATCACATAAGCTTCATTAGCGACCCACACACACACACCGATAGCACAAATGCATGTGCACACACAGCATCAAATCTACTGGGTGATCAAAAAGTCAGTATAAATTTGAAAACTTAATAAACCACGGAATAATGTAAATAGAGAGGTAAAAATTGACACACATGCTTGGAATGACATGGGGCTTTATTAGAACAAAAAAAAACAAAGTTTACAAAATGTCCGACAGAAGCCGCTGGACAGCAAAAATGCTACCGTGACGGGCGAGAGGTACGCCGATATGTTACAGAATCGCATCATCCCCAGCCTGGCTGATAAACACCTGCTGGAACGTACGATGTTTGTGCAGGATGGCGCTCCACCCCATATTGCTAGACGCGTGAAAGATCTCTTGCGCGCGTCGTTTGGTGATGATCGTGTGCTCAGCCGCCACTTTCGTTATGCTTGGCCTCCCAGGTCCCCAGACCTCAGTCCGTGCGATTATTGGCTTTGGGGTACCTGATGTCGCAAGTGTATCGGGACCGACATCTCTAGGGATGCTGAAAGACAACATCCGACGCCAATGCCTCACCATAACTCTGGACATGCTTTACAGTGCTGTTCAGAACATTATTCCTGTACAGAAAAGTAAGGCACTGACATTGACAGTTACTCTTAGTTTTGAATGGTACAAAAAGGATCTTTCATCACCTGACCAAGCACCTTTGTAGGGGAGAACAAGTTGATGCAGCATGTTTCACACCTGAAAAATATAGTAAATGTTATTGATGACTAATATATATTTTTTTATATTACTTCAGATCTCTGAACTATCTTTGTTTGGTGTGCAAAAACAGTCAAGGAAGGCTGTGATATTTACGGATAGGAAATAAGGTGCCAAGAGTCTCTAAAAGGTTCATAGACTCTATGTCCGTAATCAACAAGTAAAGAAAACCGACATAAGTAGCTTGTTTACCCACCGACGTCACATTTTCCGATTCTTCAGCACAACAAAGCATACTAAAACTGATGTATTTTTGACAGACCTTTAACACAGTATATCACTTCAGATGCTATATGCAAGTAGAACTTTGATGACCGCCAATTGTTACATGTTAGTAATATTTTGTAGAATCAGCCTCAGTTGCGCAAATTTTCTGGTCTTTACCACGTTTCGGCTAAATTAATCTAACACACGGTCAGTGCCAACGTTGTTGCCGCTGCCAACCGATCGCGTGGTGAAGAGATGTCGGGGCTGGACTTTAGTTAAGTAGTTTTAATTCGACATGGTACCACGGTACTATAGGTTTTAATTTTAATGTTGACTGTGCCTTACTGTGGCGTGTTATAGTAATTTTGTGCTTCTGAAGAAGGCTACATTAATTTAACCGAAACCTGGTAAAGAGCAGAAAATTTGCGCAGCCGAGGCAGATTCTTCAAAATATTAGCCTATCACATTTGCTGACGGGGCTGCGATGTTCTAAAAATTCTTTGTTATATGTTAGACTTTGTAAACATTGCTCGGTTTGTTTATGACGGTACAGTGATCGCCAACGCTCCATACAGAGTGCGCCCTGATCTGTGAAAATAATATCTTTGCACTAAAATAAAATAGCACTTAAAATTATTAGTATTTTTTTTATCAAAATACGTAAAGATTTCTTCTATAACAGTACAAAACAGAAGAGGAATTACTGCTCTGATTTGCAGGTTAAAGTGCACTTGTTGATGATCATTGCACTATATTTAAGGAAAATCGAAGATTGTGTGCATTATTTATCAAAATACGTGAGTATTTCTTCTGAAACTGTACAAAACACATGTGGCATTACTGATCAGTTCCGACAGCTGTGAATAGCGAAGTAATATTCACGACAAACGGCTCTGGGTAGGTTATATTTCCTGGCTCCCTTAATGTTGAAATGATGTGTACGTCTGCATAGCAGGGCAGGATGTGATTTTGTTTTCAAAGATCAGAATGTCTTTTTCCAAGGGGAAGGGGAGAGGGGTGGACAACTGCTCTCTACTACTTGTCGCTGGGCACAAGAATTTTCCATTTGAACTATCAAAATCGGAGCTAACTGAAGTTTTCTATTTTTCCTTGTTATCTAAAGAAAAACTACCAGTGCATCGAAATCCACGTATCGGACATTTCCTCCACACGGGAAATGCTGTAAGAAATATTGTACATCTATTTTAGCATAGCTGGTGTAAGTGTGATCCCGGAGGGGGGGGGGGCGGGGGGAGCCAGGAAGATTTATGAGGGTAACAGTAGTGGGGTGGCGACAGATTAGGGGTGCTGGGTCAGCGTGTAGCAGATGCTCCTGTCGCGTCCCGCGTCTGGGACTGCGCCGGCTGTCCCTAACGATCGGCAACCCGCGCAGCAGCCGTCTCCTGCGACAGCCGGCGCGTTAATTAGCAGGTATTCCCCGCGGTGACGTCGCTCCGTCTCCAGCCGAGCGCAAATTTCGCGGTGCTATCGACAAACGTGACGAAACTCTGGGGCTGTCTACATAATTGTCAGTGGAGTGCGTTCGCAGAATGCTAAGTAGCGGTTACCGAGGAGATGTGTACAGCTATTTTCCTTCATGTTTTGTATCATTCAGTATCCTTAGATCCCACATACCACTAGAGGTATGTTTGTATTCTGTGGGACGTACGTGGACAGGGCCATATTTACACACAAGCTATCTAGACTAGGGATATTCGTTCGGCAATCATTGTAGTTACTCTGGTGTTCTCCTGACCTTTTTCTTTTTATTGATGGTCCTACTAAAAGTTTGATATGCTTACTTGCCTTCTTTCTTGATAATTTGTAGCAGTAAATTTTATTATGAAGCACTCATCGATGTCTCTCAGGGACGTGGAAGAAGATAAAACTACCCTGGACGCAGGTTAAATACAGTTTACTTTTATGGTGAACTATACGTCTATGATCTACTTCTCTGACAGAAATAAATCACAGATAAAAAATGTTTCTCATTATCTGTTTTTACAGTCTTAGGCCTAGCAAACTGAAACGTACTTTGCCGTGCGGGATTAGCCGAGCGGTCTCAGGAGCTGCAGTCATGGACTGTGCGGCTGGTCCCCGCGGAGGTTCGAGTCCTCCCGCGGGCATGGGTGTGTGTGTTTGTACTTAGGATAATTTAGGTTAAGTAGTGTGTAAGCTTAGGGACTAATGACCGTAGCAGTTAAGTCCCATAAGATTTCACACACATTTGAACATTTTTTTGAAACGTACTTTAGTCAAATTTTAAAACTACGTTTTCGCAGCAAAAATGATTTCAGTGCGTGCTTTCTACAGCCACCAGAGATGCTAAGCTGATAGTCACAATTGGACGATTATCGAAGAATGGCATATCGCTGCGGTGCGCTACGAAGCGATTTAACAGTTACCTTTTCTCAGTACAGATTCAAAATGAATCACTCACGGTTAATTAATCTGATTTTCCACAGAGATAGTCTTGAACTTAACTTTAAATAAAGCTGAAACTCTTTCTAAGCTAACTGTTCCGTATATCACGTCTTCATAGAATAAGTAGGGTATTTTTCAGCAATTATAGTTTATCTATGCTTTTTATCTCATGTATTTTCATAACTCAATATACGTATCGCTCACACGACCTAACACCGCGCCGAAATAACTCTCAGTGAGGAAACAAGGTGATCGAACTAAAATGAGCTAACTGAACGATCTAACCGAATGATCTGAACAAAATGAGAGCGAGACACTGTTGTCTCTATTACTTATAGATTAATACAACCAAACGAATTCTATCCAGGAGTATTCTTACTCCTTCACCCTCTTAGGGTTATATTGTATTTCTTTTTATAACTAATAGTTAAATATTTTAGTCAAAGTTCACTCTTTATTATAATTACGGCTTAAGGCCGTTAAAGCATGGATACAGCATCGATATTAGGAGTTTATAAACCCATATTTCGACATCGATAATGGCACCTTTGGAACGTCGATGTTATCTACAAAATATTAATTTTCGATGTTTGCAAAAATACCAGGTTACTTGTCACCACTGCGAATATTTTTTTTAGTCTTTCAAAGGAATCGTTTTGTGAACGTAGAATGATCAGCCAGAACATTATGGCCACCAACCTAACAGCAGGTATGTCAACCTTCGTGACGGATAACAGCGGTCACATGTAGTGGCAGGGAAGCAGTGAGGTCTTGATAGGTAGCTGGAGGGAGCTGGCACAACATCTGTACAAACAAGTCACCTAAATCCCGTACATTCCGGGAGGGGTGCGATGAGCTCTGACGTCACATTCAGTCATGTACCAGGTGTGTTCGACCGGGTTAAAATGTGGCGAGTTGGGGGGCCAACGCATCAACTGAAACTCGCCACTATGTTCCTTGAACCACTCCATCACACTCCTGGCCTTGTGAAATGGCGCATTATCTTGTTGAAAAATGCCACTGCTGTCGCCAAACATGATCGTCATCGTCGTGGTATGCATCGAGTGTACGATACTTCTTGGCCTTCATGGTGCCTGGCACGAGCACCACTGGACTCAGGGATGCCCACTTGAATGTTCCCCGCGGCATAGTGAAACCGCAGCCAGATTCTCTCCGTCCCGCAGTACACGTGTCAAGAAGCTGTTCCGCTGCAAGACGACAACCCTCCCATTGGCATCATGAAGGAGGTATATGGATTCATCAGTCTATACAACGCTCTGCCACTGTGCCAACGTACAGTGCCGATGGTCACGTGCCCATTTGTGTAGTAGTCGCCGATGTCGTGGTGGTAACGTTGGCACATGCATAGGTCGTCGGTTGCGGAGGCGCATCGTTAGTAGGTTCGGTGCACAATGTGTTCAGACACGCTTGTACTTTGCACAGCATTAAAGTCTTAGTTCCGCCACAGTTCGCCACCTATCTTGTTTTACCAAGCTGCCCAGCCAATGACGCCCGACATCTGTAATGAAGGCTGGCCGCCAAACCCCAAAACGTCTGGACGTGGTTTCACCTTGGTTTCGCCACGTGTAGAAGACACTCACCACGGCACAGTGGAGTGAGCAATAAGAGTCATCACATACTAAAAAATCATTACAGGCTTTGGCCAGATAGTTGTAGAATATGTAATGTATATTGATTAATAAATAAGGTATTAGGAGAGGATTCCAAAAGGTTAGTTAATATTATTAACGCACCCCCAGGTAACATTCATTGACTCATACGCATGACAATCTTTTTCAACTTATCCACCAAATCTCTGCAAAGAACGGTCGGAACGTTCTATCAATCGTTCAGTTTCTCTGCGTTAGCAAATCCTCTCCTTTTCCACCGAGCAAAAAGCGATCTTCTGAGTGAACTTCCTCGTCGTTGGAAAGCCTCCCTCTATTCATATATTCTTTTAGCTTGCCGAAAGGATGAAAATCGCAAGGTACAAGCTATGGACTGAGCGGCTTCAGTCAAATTGTTAGCCCTATTTCATTACTGCTGGACGCGACATTGCATTTGGTCCATGTACCCCCATAATTTCACGGTGAATGTGTATGCAGTTTAGACGATTTGCGCACAAGAATCGTACTGTCCTGCGTACTTGAGAGCACGTTGCCGTCCGCCACTGTGCTTACCTGTTATCCGAAACGCAGCAGAACTGTGTCTGCAGGCAACCTGAAACATGTACTCACTTCTGAAAATGCGCCACCTTTGTTGATCAATGGTCTTACCGTCGGACGACATGTGTTACAGCCGGCCTGTGTGGCCGAGCGGTTATAGGCGCTTCAATTTGGAACCGCGCGACCGCTGCGGTCGCAGGTTCGAATCCTGACTCGGGCATGGATGTGTGTGATGTCCTTAGGTTAGTTAGGTTTAAGTAGTTCTAAGTTCTAGGGGACTGATGATATCAGATGTCAAGTCTCATAGTGCTCAGAGCCATTTGAACCATTTTGAACATGTGGTATTTACCTTGATTCACAAGTCTCCACTTAGATGTATCCATATGATGCTTTTTAAGCCAATCTATATATTCATCATATAAAATCGATGAGAACGAAGTCTTCCGAGACGGCACTGTTTTATAAAACATTCTCGGACTTCTTGCCACGTCAGTTCAAAGTAAAACCTTGGGCACTCGACGATTACCTCCATCGGCTCCGTCAAGAGCAATACACTGCCTAAACTGCTGCGTGGTGCCCTTATATAGTCCAGAGACGTCTTGTGATTGCTCGTTAATTACGTAATGCTGTCGCAGATGGTGACAACGTGTGCTCTGGTGTCGCAACCACTCCCGTAGTAGGGTAAACATTGCGACGAGTGTCTCTGCCTCTTCTCTTTGTCACTGTTGGAGTTCTTCTCACACTTTCTCATTTCGACAGTCTCTCTAACTACAGAAACACAGCAGGTAGGTGCCTGAGAGAAAATTTTTCTTTCATCATGCAATATTCTGTGTGTGTTTTTCAAGGCTGTTCTCAGCAGCTGCAGATTTCTCCAGTTCTCAAATTTTAATATGCCGTTGACGTTCTGAATAGCGTTGGGAAACGGTACGGATGGAATGACGAAGGTACTTGCTTCCGGACTCGCAAGGGATGCTACAAATCCCAAGAATCCTTAGGACGAGACCGTCCTGAACAGGGTGTAACATCGCCTTTATCTTCTTAGGTCGAAAATAGGTTTTATACCTCGTCTTCCCGGGACTCTGCCTATTTAGCCCCACAAAGGAAGGAATTCAACTGATGGCTCATTTCGTTCAACTTTTCCACTTTCTTCAAAACGTCGCCAGCAAGAGCCTACGTTTTTATAGAACATTTTGAGGAACGTGCACTAAATTTGACTCCCCATCGTCCATCTTCATTTTATCGCTATGTTGATGACTCGTTTATCGTAGTGCAACACGGCGTGGAAGCACTTGAACGCCTTCTTGAACATGCACCCAAACATCTAGTTCACCGTCGAGACAGAGAAAGAAGGAGACCTGCCATTTTTAGATGCTTTGGTACTGTGGTGTCACTGCCAGACACCACACTTGCTAGGTGGTAGCTTAAATCGGCCGCGGTCCATTAGTACATGTCGGACCCGCGTGTCGCCACTGTGTGATCGCAGACCGAGCGCCACCACACGGCAGGTCTCGAGAGACGTACGAGAACTCGCCCCAGTTGTACGACGACGTTGCTAGCGACTATACGGACGAAGCCTTTGCTCTCATTTGCCGAGAGACAGAATAGCCTTCAGCTAAGTTAATGGCTACGACTTAGCAAGGCGCCAATTGTATCAGTGCATGTATCTTACGAGTCTCATTTGTATAGTCAAGAGAGATGTACCAAAGGAAGCATTAAAAGTATATACCAAAGCTACGTATTTTCTTTATCACATTCATTAAGTCTCCTGTTTCAGACCTCACTCCATCCTTCGTGAGTTAGCGCGTGCATCTTGGCCGCCTCTTTCAATTAGTGTGCGTAGTGTTGGCAAGTCTGCCGACACTACAGGTACAACCAAAGTCAGGTGGCGTCTCCGTCACTCAGTGTACCACAAGCCTACGTGCACTGATTAGATCTTAGCTCCCTAAACTTTCATCATCCCCTCCAGAAAAGAGCAGTTTTAAATACTTTGGTAGAAAGAGCGAAAATTGAAGATGACCACTTGGATGAGAAAATTAATTATCAAAAGTAGGTGTTCTCAAACAATGGTTATTATTCACTTGACTTAAAGTCAGTGTTCTCCAAGAAACGAAGACGTGAAAATAGTGAATATTAATGTAATGAGTCATAAGTTATGTTCCTTCCTTTCTTAGGCGCTATATCCAGCAAAATAGGCAGAGTCAGATATTCATAGGGATTTATAACATACCTTGTGAATGCGCAGGCAATTACATCTGTCTGTGCATCCGTGAGGCTCCCTACCGCTAAGAGGAACATCAACGGCATATTAAAAATCGAGAACGGGAGAACTGAGAACAGCCTTACAAACAGACAAAAAATATTGTTTGACGAAACAGAAGTTTTGCCCCAGTCCCTACAGAAAGGGATTCTAAGTTAAAGAGGCAATAGGAATGAGATAAGAAGAACTTCAATCGTAACAGCAGATACAGTCTTAGCGGCGCATGGAAGCGAGCTCTCGATGCAGAGAAGAGGCAGAGATATTCGTCGCAATGAATACTCTGTTACGGTAGCGGTGGCGTCATCAGCGTAGACATTGATACTATCTGTGACAGCATTACGTAATTACCGACCAATCACAAGCCGTCTATGGGCTATATAAGGCCACCACAATAGCAGTTTACACAGTCTATTGCTTCTGACAAAATGGAGATAATCGTCGAAAGCTCAAAGTTTTATTCTCAACTGAAGCGGAAAGAAGTCCGAGAATGTTTCACACATATAAAATCGATAGTAAAAACTCCGGCCGTTGGTGTATGGACATCGATGATGAAATCGAAATCAGCATCGATGATTTGCCAAGTACATCCTTATTCTATGCTGCAGTCTGGGATCCCGCACCGCAAACTGGATAGCACAGCGAAAAATTGAAATATAAAGTCAGAGCTTTCCCAGCAAATTGAATGTTCAGATAACTTTGGAGAATGCAATCGGGTACGCTTCTCGACAACCACCCACATTTCGACAGATGAACATCCCGTAATCTTCAAAGCTCAGCTGGAACGGGAATGTGCTGTGCGTGACAACTTAATCCCAAGTCTCAGAGCGAAGGTGTACTTCGTACCTTACTTCATACAGCCCGAGTCATTAGAGACCCTGAAAGTTTGTCCGTGAGTTATCCCCCTCGAGATTACCTTTCACTTGATTCGGTACAGCGAAAGACAGATCAGCCGCGAGATCAGTCGCGCCTTGCGCTATACAGCAACCAGGAATGCGGTGAGTGATAAGTCTAACGATGTTGCGGCTACGTTTACAACTTTCTTACCTTACGTATACAGTATTTCTGATTGTAATGGTCATATTCTGAGGAAACGCGGTGCGAAATGTGTTTTGCGACAACCATCTAAGATTACACTGTTTTACAGACTATAAAGGATGATCTTCTTTTGGGTAAGACTGTGTCTACCGTATCCCTTGCGGTTACAGCGTGTCATACGCTGGACAGACCGTGGAGGACCGTTGTATTGACCATAGGAGTCACAAAGGCTTACAACAGCCGAGCAGTAACAATAAAACGGTTCTGATATGTAATGTCAGGTACCAGGATACTGTTATTGGGGTTAAACTAACAAATGACCTTAAAAATGGAAACGGAGATTTTGCTTAAACTCTGGCTGCAGTCCTACTCTCTCCCTGGTCAAACAACAGAGGGACACAGTGAGCTATACTTGCTCGTCCGCTGTTAATAAATATTTCACTGTCGATGATGTGTAGCGGTTGTCATCTTTGGCTGTCTGGAGGGAGACAGTTGTTTATAGCGAGTGCTACCTTTCTACATACACCGTCTGTCGCATCTTGATTGCACCACCGCCCAGCGAGGGCTTAAGCAGCTATGCACAACGTTCTACCGTTTAATTTTGGCCTTGGAAATGACAGGTTGTTCAGCTGTTCTAATATGCACTGATAAAAAAATAAAAAAAACAGTACACCTGGCAAGACGACCTCGATTTTGATCCGGTAATGGCATGTGTCACCTAGGGGATAATCTATGTACTGATAATCGTTTCAATGTCGGTCGCCAACAGATAACGTAGTGACATAGCTGACAGATTGCTGTCTGCATCTACTCTTTAATAGGGAATGGTCACACCCACGTCGCTAACAGATAACGTAGTGACATAGCTGACAGAGTGCCGTCTGCATCCACTCTTTAATAGGGAATGGTCACACCCAGGTCGCCAACAGATAACGTAGTGACATAGCTGACAGAGTGCCATCTGTATCTACTCTTTAACAGAGAATGGTCACACCCAGGTTGCCAACAATAACGTAGTGACATAGCTGACAGAGTGCCATCTGTATCTACTCTTTAATAGGGAATGGTCACACCCAGGTCGCCAACAGATAACGTAGTGACATAGCTGACAGAGTGCCATCTGTATCTACTCTTTAATAGGGAATGGTCACACCGAGGTCGCCAACAGATAACGTAGTGACATAGCTGACAGAGTGCCACCTGTATCTACTATTTAATAGGGAATGGTCACACCCAGGTCGCCAACAGATAACGTAGTGAAATAGCTGACAGAGTGCCATCTGTATCTACTCTTTAATAGGGAATGGTCACACCCAGGTCGCCAACAGATAACGTAGTGACACAGCTGACAGAGTGCCATCTGTATCTACTCTTTAATAGGGAATGGTCACACCCAGGTCGCCAACAGATAACGTAGTGACATAGCTGACAGAGTGCCATCTGTATCTACTCTTTAATAGGGAATGGTCACACCCAGGTCGCCAACAGATAACGTAGTGAAATAGCTGTCAGAGTGCCATCTGTATCTACTCTTTAATAGGGAATGGTCACACCCAGGTCGCCAACAGATACCGTAGTGACATAGCTGACAGAGTGCCATCTGTATCTGCTATTTAATAGGGAATGGTCACACCCAGGTCGCCAACAGATAACGTAGTGACATAGCTGACAGAGTGCCATCTGTATCTACTCTTTAATAGGGAATGGTCACACCGAGGTCGCCAACAGATAACGTAGTGACATAGCTGACAGAGTGCCATCTGTATCTACTCTTTAATAGAGAATGGTCACACCGAGGTTGCCAACAGATAACGTAGTGACATAGCTGACAGAGTGCCATCTGTATCTACTATTTAATAGGGAATGGTCACACCCAGGTCGCCAACAGATAACGTAGTGAAATAGCTGACAGAGTGCCATCTGTATCTACTCTTTAATAGGGAATGGTCACACCCACGTCGCCAACAGATACCGTAGTGACATAGCTGACAGAGTGCCATCTGTATCTACTCTTTAATAGGGAATGGTCACACCCAGGTCGCCAACAGATACCGTAGTGACATAGCTGACAGAGTGCCATCTGTATCTGCTATTTAATAGGGAATGGTCAAACCCAGGTCGCCAACAGACAACGTAGTGACATAGCTGACAGAGTGCCATCTGTATCTACTCTTTAATAGGGAATGGTCACACCGAGGTCGCCAACAGATAACGTAGTGACATAGCTGACAGAGTGCCATCTGTATCTACTCTTTAGTAGAGAATGGTCACACCCAGGTTGCCAACAGATAACGTAGTGATATAGCTGACAGAGTGCCATCTGTATCTACTATTTAATAGGGAATGGTCACACCCAGGTCACCAACAGATAACGTAGTGAAATAGCTGACAGAGTGCCATCTGTATCTACTCTTTAATAGGGAATGGTCACACCCACGTCGCCAACAGATACCGTAGTGACATAGCTGACAGAGTGCCATCTGTATCTACTCTTTAATAGGGAATGGTCACACCCAGGTCGCCAACAGATAACGTAGTGAAATAGCTGACAGAGTGCCATCTGTATCTACTATTTAATAGGGAATGGTCACACCCAGGTCGCCAACAGATAACGTAGTGAAATAGGTGACAGAGTGCCATCTGTATCTACTCTTTAATAGGGAATGGTCACACCCAGGTCGCCAACAGATACCGTAGTGACATAGCTGACAGAGTGCCATCTGTATCTGCTATTTAATAGGGAATGGTCACACCCAGGTCGCCAACAGATAACGTAGTGACATAGCTGACAGAATGCCATCTGTATCTACTCTTTAATAGGGACTGGTCACACCGAGGTCGCCAACAGATAACGTAGTGAAATAGCTGACAGAGTGCCATCTGTATCTACTCTTTAATAGGGAATGGTCACACCCAGGTCGCCAACAGATAACGTAGTGACATAGCTGACAGAGTGCCATCTGTATCTACTCTTTAATAGGGAATGGTCACACCGAGGTCGCCAACAGATAACGTAGTGACATAGCTGACAGAGTGCCATCTGTATCTACTCTTTAGTAGAGAATGGTCACACCCAGGTTGCCAACAGATAACGTAGTGATATAGCTGACAGAGTGCCATCTGTATCTACTATTTAATAGGGAATGGTCACACCGAGGTCGCCAACAGATAACGTAGTGACATAGCTGACAGAGTGCCATCTGTATCTACTCTTTAGTAGAGAATGGTCACACCCAGGTTGCCAACAGATAACGTAGTGACATAGCTGACAGAGTGCCATCTGTATCTACTCTTTAATAGGGAATGGTCACACCCAGGTCGCCAACAGATAACGTAGTGACATAGCTGATAGAGTGCCATCTGTATCTACTCTTTAATAGGGAATGGTCACACCCAGGTCGCCAACAGATAACGTAGTGACATAGCTGACAGAGTGCCATCTGTATCTACTATTTAATAGGGAATGGTCACACCCAGGTCGCCAACAGATAACGTAGTGAAATAGCTAACAGAACGCCTTCTGTATCTACTCTTTAATAGTGAATGGTCACACCCAGAAGGCTCAATGTGGTGCGAACGAGTGAGGCAAGCAGGCATCCATGACACGGAGACGCACTTCCGCTTCCTACAGCCAGCAGGGTGGGTCTGAAAGGACTGAATTCTGGCCTTCCGAGTGGCAGGATCGTCCTTTTGGAGAATTTCCACAAAGGCTGCACGTGCTGTGCCAACGGTGCAACGGTAGTGGTATCAGTCGTCATGTGAACATTTCCACACCAGTAGAAGAGGTTCTTGACGTCCATGCAGCACAGCTGTCCGCCCGGATCGTCGTATTGTAAGGATGGCAGTGGCAGATCGTGCAGCTAACACAGCACAGAACCCAAACGTGCGATCCGTTTGTTAGTAGTGGGACTACGGGGACGCACGTGTTTGACTCACGCCACAGCATCGAAGTGATGAATCCAGGTTCTGTTTACAGCATCATGATGGTCGCATCCGTGTTTGGCGACATCGCGGGGAACGCACATTGGAAGCGTGTATTCGTCATCGCCATACTGGCGTATCACCTGCCGTGATGATATGGGGTGGCATTGGTTGCACGTCTCTGTCACCTCTTGTTCGCATTGATGGCACTCTGAACAGTGGACGTTACATTTCAGATGTGTTACGACCCGTGGCTCTACCCTTCATCACATTACACGCAAATTGGGTGCATAGATCCTGAGAAATCAGCACCCAGAACAACCACCTCTGGCCGTAATAACGGCCTTGATACGCCTGGGCATTTAGTCAGACAGAGCTTGGATGGCGTGTACAGGTACAGCTGCCCCTGCAGCTTGAACACGATACCAAAGTTCATCAAGAGTAGTGACTGGCGTATTGTGACGAGCCAGTTGCTCGGTCACTATTGACCAGACGTTTTCAATTAGTGAGAGATCTGGAGAATGTGCTGGCCAGGGCAGCAGTCGAACATTTTCGGTATCCAGAAAGGCCCGTACAGGACCTGCAACATGAGGTCGTGCAGTAACCTGCTGAAATGTAGGGTTTCGCAGGGATCGAATGAAGGGTAGAGCCACGGGTCGTAACACATCTGAAATGTAACGTCCACTGTTCAGAGTGCCATCAATGCGAACAAGACGTGACCGAGACGTCTAACCAATGCCACCCCATACCATCACGCCAGGTGATACGCCAGTATGGCGATGACGAATGCACGCTTCCAATGTGCGTTCCCCGCGATGTCGCCAAACACGGATGCGACCATCATGATGCTGTAAACAGAACCTGGATTCATCCGAAAAAAAAAAAAAAAAAAAAAAAAACGTTTTGCCATTCGTGCATCAGGGTCGTCGTTGAGTACACCATCGCAGGTGCTCCTGGTTCAGATGGCTCTATGGGACTTAACATCTGAGGTCATCAGTCCCCTAGAACTTAGAACTACTTAAAGGTAACTAACCTAAGGACATCACACACATCCATGCCCGAGGCAGGATTCGAACTTGTGACTGTAGCGGTCGCGCGGTTCCAGCTGAAGCGCCTTGAACCGCTCGGCCACACCGGCCGGCAGGCGCTCCTGTCTGTGATGCAGCGTCAAGGGTAACCGCAGCCATGGTCTCGGAGCTGATAGTCCATGCTGCTGCAAACGTCGTCGAACTGTTCGTGCAGATGGTTGTTGTCTTGCAAACATCCCCATGTGTTGGCTCAGGGATCGAGACGTGGCTGCACGATCCCTTACAGCCATGCGGATAAGATGCCTGTCATCTCGACTGCTAGTAATACGTGGCCGTTGGGATCCAGCACGGCGTTCCGTATTACCCTCCTGAATCCACAGATTCCATATTCTGCTAATAGTCATTGGATCAGAAGCAGTGTCGCGATTCGATAAACCGCAATCGCGATAGGCTACAATCCGACCTTTATCAAAGTCGGAAACGTGATGGTACGCATTTCTCCTCTTTACTCTAGGCATCACAACGTTTCACCAGGCAACGACGGTCAACTGCTGTTTGTGTATGAGAAATCGGTTGGAAACTTTCCTCATGTCAGCAGCTTGTAAGTGTCGCCACCGGCGCCAACCTTGTGTGAATGCTCTGAAAACCTAATCATTTGCAAAGCACAGCATCTTCTTCCTGTCGGTTGAATTTCGCGTCTGTAGCACGTCATCTTCGTGGTGTAGCAATTTTAATGGCCAGTAGTGTATTATGTCGACCTGGTGAGCGCTGTCTCTTAGGGTGCGTTCGTCCAGGACACACTGGCCCAACACGAGGCCTTGTGGTCATGGGTGCAATTAGCTACCCGTTCTTTCGTTGTTCTTGCGAAAGGAAGGTGATGTGTTGTTCCAACAGGATAACGGTCGTTCACAAACTGCCCGTGGAGCCCAACGACTCTACAAGACGTGCAGCAATTTCTCTGGCCAGCACCATCGTCGGACTTTTCTCCAATCGAGCACGTGTAGGATACGATGACACGAGAAATGACTCATCTGCCAACAACTCTTACAGAACTACGTGAACAAGTAGAACAGACATGGCTTAACGGATCCCAGGATAGCATGCGCCATCTGTGATATCGACTGGATGCCAGAGCCAGCCAGCGCCGAGGCGACACCACGTACAGGTATGGGTATTTCGCATGGGTACCTCAGAGCCGCTTTTGCTGTTGATCATTAAACGTAATCCTTTCAGTACTCCATACGCACTGCTGCAACAATAAATCTTGACTGAACAGGAAACCTGTAAAAGGTTGTACTAATTTTTTTCCGGCAGTGTATATCAGCGGCTGTCGATAACGTTGCCGAGCTGCACTCCCGTAATTTGTTTGAACACAATTGTTGTAATACTGTGGTGAGGGCCACATTATAATCGTAAACGGTCGTAAACGAAATTATTTTGTGTTAGCTTACTCGGCTGAATTTTTCAGTGTCCAGTGATATGAATTAAATTACCATTACCTTCGTAGGTGAGAGGAGAAATTACAAACTGGATCAGACTAGGAAAAGGAGTAAGACAAGGATGCTGTCTATAATCTACTCTTTTCAACCTCTACTTGGAAAATATGATTGACCAATGCTCATTGGATGACAAAGGCGTAGAAATTGGAGGAAGAAGAGTAGGGTGTTTGAGGTTTGCTGATGACATGGTCCTTCTAGCCACAGGGGAAAAAGATTACAGGATTTGGTGGACACTGTTGAAATTAACGGAAAAAAATATGGAATGAAAATTAACACAAGTAAAACAAAAGTATTGGCAATAGGAGGAAGTAAGGAAATAAAAATTATGCTAAATGGAGAAATACTAGAACAGGTGCAAAATTTTAAGTATCTTGGAAGCAGGATAGACACCGACTGGAAGTGCACCACAGAAATTAAAACAAGGATAGGAATGGCAAAAGAGGCGTTTTATAAGAAAAGGAGAATTTTCTGCAGCGTTCTGGACAGAGAACTCAGGAAGAGACTCATAAAATGTCTTGAATGGAGTGTTCTTCTATATGGCCCTGAAACATGGACTATGAGGAAGAAAGACAGAGAAAGACTGGAGGCTTTTGAGATCTGGAGATAGCGGAAGATGGAAAGGATAAGTTGGATAGACAGAGTAAAAAATGAAGAGGTACTGAGAAGACTGGGAGAGAAAAGACAGTTACTAGATGTAATAAAGAGAAGAAAAAGAAATTGGATTGTGCATATATTAAGAAAGAATGACGGACTGATAAAAACAGTTTTAGAAGGTTATGTAGAAGGGAAAAGGAAGCGAGGAAGGAAAAGATTCCAGATACTGGATGACGTGATGAATGGTACAACGTACAGCAGCCTTAAGAAGGAAGCAATAGATCGCAGAAAATGTAGAGGCAAAGGACCTGCTGATATCGCAGATAACTAATGATGATGATGACCTTCGTAGATCCCATACTCTCTCGCGTCAAATTTCCACTGGCGCCCGGTCGAACACGTTACGCTTCATGTAGGAAAATCGCCAAGATTGTTAAAATAACAGCTACCGCAATTCCGGCAGTATGAATTGACATCAAATCGGTGAAACGCGGATTTGTTCTACACTCCATTCCATTTAAACCCGGACCCATATATCTGTTTTTATTTCCTGTCGCCACATGGCGTTGTTTGAACTCTTGAATGCTTTAACGACACGTGACGTCACGGCAAGTTCACACGGTTACCGTAAGCGTTTTAACGGAAAATTCTGAAGTTCAATTCGTTTAAAAAAATCATATATATGAAAATATGTTTTTGATCGTGTTAATTATAGTTCCCTCCGTTGCTTATGTTGACAACACAGCAGTTTTTAATTTGTAATAATTGTTTTTGCACTGGCATGAAAATCAACTTTTCGTTCGTGTGTTTAAGAAATATAGCTATTCACACTGGTGTAAACAAATCAGGTTGAATGCCGTAATGATTTTCCCTTCCTTTAAAAGGCTCCGGATAGGATGGAATATCCCGATCAAAAACAATGTAAAATTTAAAAATAAAATTAAGTGAATCTTGTATATATGTTTTTTTTTATTGAATTTCAATTCCCCCCGAAGGGGGCGGGCTGGCAGCAGCTTAGTATGCCGCTCTTCAGCCGACAGATTTTGTGACAAAGATCAAGAGAACAAATAATAACAAAACAGGCGATAAAATCGGAGACTTAGAGAGTAACAAGGCGAAAAGAAATCGTGGAACTTAAAACAACAACAGAGGGATGATGATGCTAATAAAAATACATACGAAGCAGACAGGGAAAACAATAGACAATTAAAAAACACGGCGACAGTCTGGATTCTGTTCGCAAAAGACATAAAGTCCACACCTAGCGACAGCATGGTTTCTGTTCGCAACACGAGAAAGACAAACAACACTGAATAGTCACTGGAACACTGCACTAAAAAGTTGGCAAATGTGACACCACAGTCGAGAGCAGGTGGGGGGAAACTGGACAGAAGATGGGAAAACAAAAGAAAGGGGGGGAAAGGAGAGTAAAAGCGAAGGGGGGAACCGGGAAAGGAGCTGATGGAGGATGAGGACCCAGAAGAGGGGTGGGGGGCAGACGCGACAGGGAGTGGGGTAGGCAGAGGAGGGGAATACAAAAGGACTGGGGGGGAGAAGGGAGGTAGGGAGAGGTTTAGTGGGGAGAAAACAGGACGGAAGGGGGGGGGGAAGAGGGAGCCCAGGGAAAGGACAAAGGAAAGGAGGGGGAGTGAGGATCAGAGTTGATAGGAAGGATAAATGGAGGGAGAGAGGGCATCATCCGGGAGGGGGAGTTGACGGAAGCCACCTTGGGAAAGGAGATGGAGGGTGTAGAGATGGAGGGTAGGGGGGACACAACGGTGAAGACGTGGCAGGGGGCGGGGATGGGATAGGAGAGGAGCAACCAGGGGGTGAGGGGGTCCAAGATGGCGGGAGGTGTAGAGGATGCGGATATGTTCGAGGAATAGAAGCAGATGGGGGAAAGGAATGAGATCATAGAGGATCCGCGTGGGGGACGGGAGGCGGATACGGAAGGCGAGGCGGAGTGCATGACGCTCAAGGATCTGGATGGAATCATAGAATTTGGTGGGAGCAGATATCCAGGCGGGACTGGCATAACAGAGGATGGGACGGATTAAGGATTTGTAGGTGTGGAGGATGGTAGAGGGGTGCAAACCCCATGTCCGGCCAGAGAGGAGTTTGAGGAGTCGGAGGCGGTTGCGGGCTTTGGATTGGATGGAGCGGAGATGAGGTATCCAGGTGAGGTGACGGTCAATGGTGAGGCCAAGGTAGGTGAGGGTGGGGGTGAGGCGGACAGGACGTGCGCAGACAGTAAGGGAGAAATCCAGGAGCCGGAAGGAGCGAGTGGTACGACCTACGATGATTGCCTGGGTCTTGGAAGGATTGAGTTTCAGGAGCCATTGGTTACACCATGCAGCAAAAAGGTCAAGGTGATTCTGGAGAAGGCGTTGGGACCGTTGGAGGGTAGGAGCGAGGGCGAGGAATGCGGTGTCATCAGCATATTGCAAGAGGTGTACTGGAGGGGGGGGTTGTATATATGGTTCTCGGGCGAGACGTCGGATGTCATAGTGAAAACTCCACAATATTTCGTCAGCGCAACTGCCGACATCTTCAGGTGCGACGAACACACTGCTAAGGCAGGACCAGGGCTCCCCATTTATGCCAGTTTTCGGCAGGAAGTGCGCATGCGTGGAGGCGCCAAATTCGATGGCCAATAGCGACGATATCAACTGATAGCTGGAAGGACAGTAACGCCACCTACAGGATGAAGAACCAAATACTTCGGCGCACGCGCGGAGGCTGCCGCCGCTGCTCTGCGCTGCCATCGGCAGCCCCAGCGACCTCTGTCGGAAGCCGCAAGCAATACTGCGCGTACAGGCCAGTCTATGAATTATCTACATACAAAAATTCTCGCATCGACGAGTTCGTACTGGGACAGTGTTATTAAGGAAGCAGTGGAAATACGTAGCTCGACGAATCTTGTAAACAGAGACACGGGCTTTCAGTTTAGTTCAGCATGGGATCCAGCACTGGCCATATTGAAGTCGCTTCGAGCAGAGAGGAATACTATTGGTCATAAGACGGACGACGTTTCGCCAGCAACATAAATATTCTGTTGACAACGGGAGGATAATCAAGGCGCCTACGTGGACGCGCAGTATTGCTTGCGGCTTCCGACAGAGGTCGCTGGGGCTGCCGATGGCAGCGCAGAGCAGCGGCGGCAGCCTCCGCGCGTGCGCCGAAGTATTTGGTTCTTCATCCTGTAGGTGGCGTTATTGTCCTTCCAGCTATCAGTTGATATCGTCGCTATTGGCCATCAAATTTGGCGCCTCCACGCATGCGCACTTCCTGCCTAAAACTGGCATAAATGGGGAGCCCTGGTCCTGCCTTAGCAGTGTGTTCGTCGCACCTGAAGATGTCGGCCAGTTGCGCTGACGAAATATTGTGGAGTTTTCACTATAACATCCGACGTCTCGCCCGCGAACCATATATACAACATGTCCGTCGGGAAAGCCTCAAGCAACATAAGTGAATCTTGTTACTCCTGTGCCTCGTAACTCCATGTAGCGCCTCGCCTGTTAATTTTGGGAGTAGAGGATACTAGAGGACATTACCATTTTATTACAAGGATTTTTGATGTGCTGAAAATAATCTTGTTATTTTATGTAAGCTGTTTTATGGTATACTTCTTAAACTCATAAGATCTTTCAACAGCTGTGACCAAGTGTGTCACTAAATAATTGCAGTTAGTGTCAGATTCACATGACTTAAATCATTGGAATATATATATTTTATACACAGAGTAGTTTACATGTCCAGTTGTGTACCGAATATTGCTTGGTCATGTAAGTCTGTAAAGCGCTTTTATATAGACCGTGGGTGTAACTTGAAGGCTGTAATAATTTTTTCGGCACGAATTTCGTTTCCATTCCTAATAAGCGTTCACATCAACTGTGTGTGTTTCGCTTTATGTAACTATTTATATTACATGACTGTAGCCGGCCGAAGTGGCCGTGCGGTTAAAGGCGCTGCAGTCTGGAACCGCAAGACCGCTACGGTCGCAGGTTCGAATCCTGCCTCGGGCATGGATGTTTGTGATGTCCTTAGGTTAGTTAGGTTTAACTAGTTCTAAGTTCTAGGGGACTAATGACCTCAGCAGTTGAGTCCCATAGTGCTCAGAGCCATTTGAACCATTTTTTGACTGTAACTCTGGTTTCTGATGTTGTAGTAATTTTGGCTGCTGGTATACGTTGCTTTCGTAACTGAATTAACAAATCATATGATCATTTTTGAGAAGCCGTTTCCAAGCTGTAGGACCACTGTGCTTATTTCAGGAAAAGAGATTTTGCTTTAATGAGCGAAATGTTCCTATTACTTGTTAAATGTGAAAATAATCAAAGAGTAATTTGAAATTATTGTGCTGCAATTTCTTCGATGCTAAATTCTGATTCTAAAGTGTTTGAAGTTCATTTGTTGAGATTTAACTATCTTTTTTAAGCCTTCAAGTACCACTGGGGTCAAAAGGATCCCATGAGCACAATAGAAACATTTATAACCCTTGTTTTCGAAATAGCTATTTTCAAAATGTATTACTTGCTCCCTCTGAGTCAATACTATCCCATGATGTTTGGTTTTTTTATATTTGCAGCACGTTAAAATATTTTCATTGCTTTTGCACTGGGGCTCACTGGGATGAAGATGATCCCAATTTAAATTGTTTGTTTGTTTCTTTAATGTAACATTTATGGAAATAAATGATGAGTTTTATATTAAACAGCAGTTGTAAGAAACATTTGTAACAGTGAAAATATTAAACCCTTGTTACGGTATCTTGCATCAGCTGTTGTAACGTTCTAGTATCGACTGATGCTTTGTTCAGTTTTATATTTACAATTCATTAAAATTTATTCATTATTACTTGCACTGAGTACCACTGGGGTCAATATGACCCCAGTCTACATTTCTTTTCGTCTTCTGAACAGAATATTTTTAAGCAGAATCATTACTGTTATACTGAACAACTGTAACGTTTGTTATTATGTTAGTTCATTAAAATACGGCCTATGAATCGATCGTAAATTACGTGGGGTCTATGTGACCCCAGTGGGACTCAATGAGGCAAAACAAATCCCAGTGGTAGGAGCATCAATAGGCATACCTTCGGCAATCACTCAAGATTTGGAAGGAATTTTATATTTTGTCGCCTAGCCATACCGCTTCCTGTTCGATGCATTCCTGTCATTACAGTATGAGAATGCAACGAGACGAAACCCTAGTACGTCGCCCAGTGATAAGTATCCTCTGCCGAGCAGTCCATAGTGATGTGCAGGGTATAGGTGTGGATGTTGAACTATAGGTAATTGGTGGCAATAACACCACATCCAGTTCTAAGATTTTAAAATTTAAGAAAACACAACCAGGTTAGACCTCGTACAATACCATTTTGAAGTGAAATGAAGTACACGATCAGTGCTTGACGCTGTTCACCAAATCAAATAGGAACTTTATGTCACCAGACTTGTGTGAGAAAATGCTGGTGGTTTTTAATTTAAAAAAAAATGTAACTTGGCATATAGTTGTTGCCATAGTTGGAAAGGTGGGAGTGCAACATCTGCCATACACAGGGTGAACATTAACAAAACCAAAAAACGGCAGAGACGGAAATGGAGGAAAAAAGGTGGTATGAACATGTGTCTGGAGACGCATCGTTGCCACAGTAGATGGTGTTTACGAATCTAGGTTCCTCTGATGATGTGCCGTATGTTCCTTGTGTGTTGCAAGCTGAGCGACGTAGCGTACTGTAAGCAGCAGAATGGTCCGGTATTCATGTCGGGAACAACCCGAGATGTTGTTTGTGTACTGTCAGGCTGATAGGAAAGGTCGAGAGGCAGCAAGGCTACACCAAAACATGAATCCTTACAGCAACCAACCCCATCACACAACATTTCAAGTCCTTTTTGTGCTTTTGTGTGATTATGGGTCCTTTCAGACAAAAGAACTTGCAGGGGGCAGCGGTCTGTGCGACACCAGATTTGGACGACCAGTTTCTTCAGGATATTGAGACGAATACTAGTACAAGCTCCAGGCAAATGTCCCGCAGATATGCTGTAAGCCAAAAGTACGATTATGCCTATCCCACATGACGATAGCTATAATCCCTATAATATGCAACGAGTGCAAGGGTTATCAGCGGTGGATTTTCCTCTACGGGAAGGATTTTGTCAAGGGTTTTTGCAGGGACGTGAACTAAATAACAACTGAAACAACCAATACCGATTGCGTCCAGAGCCCTATTCCCATAACGCCTGTGAGTGGACTGGCCGACTTTCCATCGTAGTTGGCATCCGCCACGTGCAGAAGTAGGGGGAGTGGGGGTCAATGCTACCGATAAGGACATGCACCGGATATGACGTAGGATAAGTTAGTTTGTAAGACTTAGTTTAGGAAAATTAAGTTAGGGAACTGCAGTGATTAAACATCTTGGCCGGCCCAGTGCCAGGGGCATGCTCTTCGGGTTTTATTCGATGAGCAAGGCTATTAAAGTAGGTTTGTATCTTACTGGCACACATGTGACGCTGCAGGCAGTAGTTATAAGAAATAGATATAAGTCGTAGGTATTTGATATTAAATGCCCATTGTTTGTAATTTCAACTGTAGCTCACTTGAAAATTGTAAATTGGCTGCAACATAATTATATCAGTTGTATAATTATTATGACCCACTAATCAGATAAGGAATTGGGTTAACATCGTATAATTATTATGGTTTGTAATAAAGATTTTTTTAAAAAAAGGGTTTTTGCATCAGACCATCACAATTATGGGATTTCTGACATCAATGCTCTTTACCAGCGAAGCAACCTTTATCAGACCTGGCAACACCATACTTAAAAATCCTGATTTTTACAAGCATCTAAAAAGCGTTGTGTAAGATAAATCACTTCATGTTGTGCAGTGCTTTCAACATCGTGTTTACGACGCCTGTGACGCTATTCGGAGAGAGGCTGGAACGTGCGATTGAGTGCTGCAGTGTGCCGGACCGAGACTCGAACTCGAGACCTTTGCCTTTCGCGGGAAAGTGCTCTGCCATCTGAGCTACCCAAGTACGACTCACGACCCGCCCTCACAGCTTCAGTTCTGCCAGTACCTCGCCTCCTACCTTCCAAACTTCACAGAAGCTCTTCTGTGAACCTTGCAGAAATAGCACGCCTGGAAGAAAGGATATTGTGGAGAAATGGCTTAACCACAGCCTGGGGGATGTTTCCAGAATGGGATTTTCACTCTGCAGCGGAATGTGCGCTGATATGAAATTTCCTGTCAAATTAAAACTGTGTGCCGGACACAGTCTCGAACTCGGGACCTTTGCCTTTCGGGGGCAAATGCTCTACCATCTGAGCTACCGAAGCACGACTCATGCCCGGTACTCATCGCGAAAGACAGAGGTCCCGAGTTTGAGTCTCGGTCCGGCACAAAGTTTTAATCTGCCAGGAAGTTTCATATCAGCGCACACTCCGCTGCAGAGTGAAAATCTCATTCTAGAGTGCAGCAATCCATTATGCGACTTGAGAACGCGTAGATTGCATCCTATGGAGGCCACATTGAACATATGTTGTGAAGTGGATGCGATGCAGCTCTGTACTGTGTTCCGGGGCGTTTTGTTGTTGCAGCCGGCCGGAGTGGCCGAGCGGTTCTAGGCGCTTCAGTCTGGAACCGCCCGACCGCTACGGTCGCAGGTTCGAATCCTGCCTCAGGCATGGATGTGTGTGATGTCTTTAGGTTAGTTACGTTTTAGTAGTTCTAAGTTCTAGGGGATTGATGATCTCAGATGTTAAGTCCCGTAGTGCTCAGAGCCATTTGAAACATTTTTTTATTGTTGCATGCATCCGCCCATTTCCGAACACGTGTCCACAGGACCTTTTCCCCTCCCTTTCTAGTCATGATTCCGTCCCTGCAGTTTGTCAGTTTTATTAATGCCAACTCTGTATGCTAGAAAAGGAAAAGGTTTATAAAATGAAAATAACGGGCATTACATCAAAAAATTATAGCAAAATGGTGGAGTATGATTTCAAGCAACAGAGAGACTTCGCAGTTCGTAAGCAAACAACAGAATTCGATGCCAATCGATGTTTTGCCATAATAATTATAAGGCGAATACCCGTAGAGATTCTCCAGTGACTTTGTTGTAAATGGATTCGTGAGAGCTGGGAAAATATTCGTCCTACTTGCGACGGGGCACTTAGACTGTTACGTAATTCTAGTGTTTTCATTCGTCCAAAGAAATCTCCACTCCGAGCTTTTCAGACTTTGCCGCCAGAAGAAAGTTGTGCTCCGACGATGTCGCTCGTTTAAAAGAATTCTGATGTAGCCGCTTCACTGCTTCCATTTAACAGCACCCTGTTGTTACGAAAGATTATTCACTCATAACAGAATTAACGTCAAGTGAGAGTTTAATTCGAGTCAGTCTTTCGTGTTAACTTTACTGCTTGAGGAAAGGTCCTTCAAAAATGGGTTATTGTTTTGAAACTTTATATTCCTTTTCGTTATATAATTTTAACTACTTTAATTCGAGTCGGGTCCTCTATGGTACTGGAGTAGCATACTGAATTTCAAAGAAGTCGAAGTTAATCGTGTTCATCTTTTATTCTTCTATAGCTCACTATGTTGATTTGTATGGTTGAACTGATGTTCAAATGTGTGAAATCTTATGGGACTTAACTGCTAAGGTCATCAGTCCCTAAGCTTACACACTACTTAACCTAAATTATTCTTATGACAAACACACACACCCATGAAACTGATATTGATTTTCTGTTTTTCTTAGTTAGTCTTGTTTCATTCTGTAGGTATTACGCAACCATTAGTGAATGCAGTAACATGCATAAAATTTTTTACCGTTCGTTTTTTCAGAAACGATCGGAAATAAAAAGTTGAAAAAAATATGGCTTGTAGGTTACACATTTATAACCACTTTATCAGAGGGATTTCTGAAAGTATTTATTAGTTTTGAGATAATCATTTTTATTTTTGTAAACAGTGCACATAAAAATAAAAAGCTGTCTATGTATGTAAGGCTCTAACGTATTCGTGAGTTACACAATAAGAGAACCCCTGTGTTAAAATATGCACAATACTCCAATGAGTTTAAAGTGTCAGTCTGAACAAATTCTGGCAAGTAGCAGATGAGAGAAAGTACCCTTTATTCTTTTTATTTACGGTAACAACCATCAATGTTGTCTATGCATCCAAGCTCATTTTGATGGGTTGTCTGCATTCTGTTCCGTCTCCTCTTGCACTTTGCTTTTTCCTACTCATGTGCTCTGTCTTCTCCTTATTTCAAGGTCTGTACCAGATTTATCCGATGCCCTGTGTTTTTCTTTATCTAAATGTAACGTTTGTTTCATTGTGAAACGACCAACAGTGTGTAGCAATCTTTTCAGGACTCCATACTTTGCAACATTTCCTTCATTAAACGTAGCCACTGCATCGAAGACACCAAAACGTAATATACTAATTCACACAAACACTGTCTTGGGAATTCTGGCCCAGAGTAAGCTGTTGATGAACTCATTAGGATTCTGGGTGTGACCATAAAACATTTCTTCGATAGTTACATGAGACAAATCTTTGAAACTTTGTTACAAGACCTCCACTATGGCAAGAGGTATAGCTAATTTGTGGATAAATTTCTCACCATTTTGCTGTTCTCTGTTGTATTTGCACCATGAACCACTTCCTGGACAGCAAAGGCCATGGGTGAGTTTATCGTCTGTTGAAGAGAAGTAAAACGAAAGGATCTATACAACTTTTTCGTATTTTCTACTCTACTAACATTTTACCTGATGGCCACGCCAGTACAGTTTTTAATTTATCTATGACAGATTCTGGTAGCCTATTCTTACCATGTAATCCTCTGTCATCTTTCAATTTCTTTCCCTTGTATGCAGTTTTCAGTTCCACCCCCAAAGCCCGCCATTACGAGAAAGTGGCTCTCTAGACTATCATTCACAACTAGTTGAAATATAATAAAATTCAAGCTCGCCAGGCTCAAGACGTTTCCAGTGCATTGGCGAAATTTGTATAATAAATCTATGGAAATAAATCCAGTTCACCAATCGCCACAAGGTGTGCCGACCACCCACGTGCATGCCTCTGAAACCTGGGGCCAAGGGTCTGAAACTCGCTCGGCGGTAAACTTCCGTCGGCTGACCACGCACCACCCACAGGGAACGATTACGGCTGAGTGAAGCACTGCAGCATTGTAGCCGTCGCCTCCACTCACGCGAACTACAACTGAAGAAATCACTCAGCCTCACATGTGTCATAAACACTTGTTGCAGTACACCCGAAGCACAACTACCGCTTCACAGCTGAGACCAAGCAATCACTGCCATGAATACGAACCGGCACTAACTCCCTGCTGGGTCGCCGCGGAGTATCCGTCACTTAATGACGCAGCACCGTGTCTCTGGTGCAATAGCAACTCACCAATATGAGCCTATACATCATTCACATATGGCGGACGGGAAAAATGTCTACGTAAATGTCTCTGTGCGTGCAGTAGTCAGTCTTACCTTGACCTCATGGTTCCAGTGCGCCGATATTTTGGAGACTACAGTGCGGGGGCTGTTAAATAAGTTACGCAACACTTTCTTCTGAGAGTAGGTTGCTTTTACAAGATTTCTATGCTCCATAGTATTCCCTATTATTTTACCTACAAACCCCTTTTCATTAACGTAATCTCCGTTCAATGGGATGGCCATACGCCACCTAACTGGGAGGGCTTGGTTGTCCGCATGGTACCACTCTACTGGTCGACGTCGAAGCCTACGTTCTGCTGCAACGTTGACCCCACCATCAACCACGTACTGCTTCCCGCGGAGTGCATTCTCCATTGGACCAAGCAGATGGATGTCTAAAGTTTCGAGGTCCAGGCTGTAGGATGGATTAGGAGGAACAGTCCAATGAAGTTTTGTGAGCTTCTCTCGGGTGCACAGACTTCTGTGAGGCCTTGTGTTGTCATGGAGAAGAAGAAGAAGTTGGTTTGCATTTTTGTAACAACGAGCACGCTAAAGTCGTTTCTTCAATTTCTTGATGGTAGCACAGTATACTTCGTAGTTGATTTTTGCACCACGAGGGGGATTTTAGAGGCCAAGGGTGCGGCTTTGAACGTTTCTTCGGAGGTGAGGTGTTGTGGCGCCACTCCATAGACTGCCGTTTTGTTTCCGGTTCGAAGTGATGAAACCTTATTTCATCGCTTGTGACCATGTTCGACAAAAAAACACGATAAGCTTCGTAACGCGCAAGAAACTCTGCACAGATGGTCCATCGTTGCTCTTTATGGTCTTTTGTTAGCCGGCGAGAAACCCAGCGAAAGCAAACTTTTGAATACCCCAACTACTGGACAAATGTGTCAGATGTGCAACGAGGTGTTTGATTGTGATCCGTTCATCACATCGAGTGAGAGTGTCCGCACGTTCCAACGTTGCGGGAGTCACAGCTGTGTGCGGCCGGGAGGCACGCGGAGATCGCACAGATTAGCGCGACCTTGTTGCGACGATGAAGGCTCGCCCAGCGACTCACCCTGCTTTCGTTTACTGTCAGACAGTCGCAGACATTGTGCAGGCGCCTATGAATATACGATGCTCTGGTTTTCCGCAAAAACAAACTCAATGACAGCTCCCAACTTCTAACGCACCTTCGTTACACAAACCATTTACAGGGCTACGTACAGCGCAGCTATCAGAACTTCATGAAACTATAGGATCTGAAGTGGGGATATTCCACGATGACTCACTAAAAATTCCCCCATATTTTACACCGAAATTGGCCAAGAAAAAAAAAAGTGTTGCATTACTTATTGAACGCCCATCTAATGTTCCTACACTCTTCACTTTAAACTTTCTAAGTAGATTTTCGGGGAATGTTGGAATCTATCGCCAAGTGTGTGCCAGTTCTGTCTTCTTTCCACAATTTTTGTGACGCTTTTCAGCGAATGAAAAACCATCTTGGCTCCTCTTGCTTGTGGCCTTTCAGTATCTCACTTAATCCTATTCGATATGCCTCCTACAAGCTTATTCAATATTCTAGGACTAGTCGCCCGATTATTTTGTAAGAAAATTCCTTTGTAGATTGCCTCCATCTTCTAAATGTCGCCGGCCGTGGTGGCCGAGTGGTTCTAGGCGCTGCTACGGTCGCGGGTTCGAATCCTGCCTCAGGCGTGGATGTGTGTGATGTCCTTAGGTTAGTTAGGTTTAAATAGTTCTAAGTTCTAGGGGACTGATGACCACAGATGTTAAGTCCAATAGTGCTCAGAGCCATTTGAACCATTTTTTTCTAAATGTCAAATGGTTCAAATGGCTCTGAGCACTATGGGACTTAACATCTGAGGTCATCTGTCCCCTAGACTACTTAAACCTAAGGACATCACACATCCATGCCCAAGGCTGGATTCGAACATGCGACCGTGGAAGTCCCACGGTTCCGAACCAAAGCGCCTAGAACCGCTCGGTCACCGCGGCCGGCTTTCCTAAGTGTCCTGAGCGTCAATGATACGTGACAGTTGTTTTGTGGACCACTTCTGCTAGCCTTCCTGTAGACCGAAAATATGGTACACTCCTGGAAATTGAAATAAGAACACCGTGAATTCAGTGTCCCAGGAAGGGGAAACTTTATTGACACATTCCTGGGGTCAGATACATCACATGATCACACTGACAGAACCACAGGTACATAGACACAGGCAACAGAACATGCACAATGTCGGCACTAGTACAGTGTATATCCACCTTTCGCAGCAATGCAGGCTGCTATTCTCCCATGGAGACGATCGTAGAGATGCTGGATGTAGTCCTGTGGAACGGCTTGCCATGCCATTTCCACCTGGCGCCTCAGTTGGACCAGCGTTCGTGCTGGACGGGCAGACCGCGTGAGACGACGCTTCATCCAGTCCCAAACATGCTCAATGGGGGACAGATCCGGAGATCTTGCTGGCCAGGGTAGTTGACTTACACCTTCTAGAGCACGTTGGGTGGCACGGGATACATGCGGACGTGCATTGTCCTGTTGGAACAGCAAGTTCCCTTGCCGGTCTAGGAATGGTAGAACGATGGGTTCGATGACGGTTTGGATGTACCGTGCACTATTCAGTGTCCCCTCGACGATCACCAGTGGTGTACGGCCAGTGTAGGAGATCGCTCCCCACACCATGATGCCGGGTGTTGGCCCTGTGTGCCTCGGTCGTATGCAGTCCTGATTGTGGCGCTCACCTGCACGGCGCCAAACACGCATACGACCATCATTGGCACCAAGGCAGAAGCGACTCTCATCGCTGAAGACGACACGTCTCCATTCGTCCCTCCATTCACGCCTGTCGCGACACCACTGGAGGCGGGCTGCACGATGTTGGGGCGTGAGCGGAAGACGGCCTAACGGTGTGCGGGACCGTAGCCCAGCTTCATGGAGACGGTTGCGAATGGTCCTCGCCGATACCCCAGGAGCAACAGTGTCCCTAATTTGCTGGGAAGTGGCGGTGCGGTCCCCTACGGCACTGCGTAGGATCCTACGGTCTTGGCGTGCATCCGTGCGTCGCTGCGGTCCGGTCCCAGGTCGACGGGCACGTGCACCTTCCGCCGACCACTGGCGACAACATCGATGTACTGTGGAGACCTCACGCCCCACGTGTTGAGCAATTCGGCGGTACGTCCACCCGGCCTCCCGCATGCCCACTATACGCCCTCGCTCAAAGTCCGTCAGCTGCACATACGGTTCACGTCCACGCTGTCGCGGCATGCTACCAGTGTTAAAGACTGCGATGGAGCTCCGTATGCCACGGCAAACTGGCTGACACTGACGGCGGCGGTGCACAAATGCTGCGCAGCTAGCGCCATTCGACGGCCAACACCGCGGTTCCTGGTGTGTCCGCTGTGCCGTGCGTGTGCTCTGTCTTCTCCTTATTTCAAGGTCTGTACCAGATTTATCCGATGCCCTGTGTTTTTCTTTATCTAAATGTAACGTTTGTTTCATTGTGAAACGACCAACAGTGTGTAGCAATCTTTTCAGGACTCCATACTTTGCAACATTTCCTTCATTAAACGTAGCCACTGCATCGAAGACACCAAAACGTAATATACTAATTCACACAAACACTGTCTTGGGAATTCTGGCCCAGAGTAAGCTGTTGATGAACTCATTAGGATTCTGGGTGTGACCATAAAACATTTCTTCGATAGTTACATGAGACAAATCTTTGAAACTTTGTTACAAGACCTCCACTATGGCAAGAGGTATAGCTAATTTGTGGATAAATTTCTCACCATTTTGCTGTTCTCTGTTGTATTTGCACCATGAACCACTTCCTGGACAGCAAAGGCCATGGGTGAGTTTATCGTCTGTTGAAGAGAAGTAAAACGAAAGGATCTATACAACTTTTTCGTATTTTCTACTCTACTAACATTTTACCTGATGGCCACGCCAGTACAGTTTTTAATTTATCTATGACAGATTCTGGTAGCCTATTCTTACCATGTAATCCTCTGTCATCTTTCAATTTCTTTCCCTTGTATGCAGTTTTCAGTTCCACCCCCAAAGCCCGCCATTACGAGAAAGTGGCTCTCTAGACTATCATTCACAACTAGTTGAAATATAATAAAATTCAAGCTCGCCAGGCTCAAGACGTTTCCAGTGCATTGGCGAAATTTGTATAATAAATCTATGGAAATAAATCCAGTTCACCAATCGCCACAAGGTGTGCCGACCACCCACGTGCATGCCTCTGAAACCTGGGGCCAAGGGTCTGAAACTCGCTCGGCGGTAAACTTCCGTCGGCTGACCACGCACCACCCACAGGGAACGATTACGGCTGAGTGAAGCACTGCAGCATTGTAGCCGTCGCCTCCACTCACGCGAACTACAACTGAAGAAATCACTCAGCCTCACATGTGTCATAAACACTTGTTGCAGTACACCCGAAGCACAACTACCGCTTCACAGCTGAGACCAAGCAATCACTGCCATGAATACGAACCGGCACTAACTCCCTGCTGGGTCGCCGCGGAGTATCCGTCACTTAATGACGCAGCACCGTGTCTCTGGTGCAATAGCAACTCACCAATATGAGCCTATACATCATTCACATATGGCGGACGGGAAAAATGTCTACGTAAATGTCTCTGTGCGTGCAGTAGTCAGTCTTACCTTGACCTCATGGTTCCAGTGCGCCGATATTTTGGAGACTACAGTGCGGGGGCTGTTAAATAAGTTACGCAACACTTTCTTCTGAGAGTAGGTTGCTTTTACAAGATTTCTATGCTCCATAGTATTCCCTATTATTTTACCTACAAACCCCTTTTCATTAACGTAATCTCCGTTCAATGGGATGGCCATACGCCACCTAACTGGGAGGGCTTGGTTGTCCGCATGGTACCACTCTACTGGTCGACGTCGAAGCCTACGTTCTGCTGCAACGTTGACCCCACCATCAACCACGTACTGCTTCCCGCGGAGTGCATTCTCCATTGGACCAAGCAGATGGATGTCTAAAGTTTCGAGGTCCAGGCTGTAGGATGGATTAGGAGGAACAGTCCAATGAAGTTTTGTGAGCTTCTCTCGGGTGCACAGACTTCTGTGAGGCCTTGTGTTGTCATGGAGAAGAAGAAGAAGTTGGTTTGCATTTTTGTAACAACGAGCACGCTAAAGTCGTTTCTTCAATTTCTTGATGGTAGCACAGTATACTTCGTAGTTGATTTTTGCACCACGAGGGGGATTTTAGAGGCCAAGGGTGCGGCTTTGAACGTTTCTTCGGAGGTGAGGTGTTGTGGCGCCACTCCATAGACTGCCGTTTTGTTTCCGGTTCGAAGTGATGAAACCTTATTTCATCGCTTGTGACCATGTTCGACAAAAAAACACGATAAGCTTCGTAACGCGCAAGAAACTCTGCACAGATGGTCCATCGTTGCTCTTTATGGTCTTTTGTTAGCCGGCGAGAAACCCAGCGAAAGCAAACTTTTGAATACCCCAACTACTGGACAAATGTGTCAGATGTGCAACGAGGTGTTTGATTGTGATCCGTTCATCACATCGAGTGAGAGTGTCCGCACGTTCCAACGTTGCGGGAGTCACAGCTGTGTGCGGCCGGGAGGCACGCGGAGATCGCACAGATTAGCGCGACCTTGTTGCGACGATGAAGGCTCGCCCAGCGACTCACCCTGCTTTCGTTTACTGTCAGACAGTCGCAGACATTGTGCAGGCGCCTATGAATATACGATGCTCTGGTTTTCCGCAAAAACAAACTCAATGACAGCTCCCAACTTCTAACGCACCTTCGTTACACAAACCATTTACAGGGCTACGTACAGCGCAGCTATCAGAACTTCATGAAACTATAGGATCTGAAGTGGGGATATTCCACGATGACTCACTAAAAATTCCCCCATATTTTACACCGAAATTGGCCAAGAAAAAAAAAAGTGTTGCATTACTTATTGAACGCCCATCTAATGTTCCTACACTCTTCACTTTAAACTTTCTAAGTAGATTTTCGGGGAATGTTGGAATCTATCGCCAAGTGTGTGCCAGTTCTGTCTTCTTTCCACAATTTTTGTGACGCTTTTCAGCGAATGAAAAACCATCTTGGCTCCTCTTGCTTGTGGCCTTTCAGTATCTCACTTAATCCTATTCGATATGCCTCCTACAAGCTTATTCAATATTCTAGGACTAGTCGCCCGATTATTTTGTAAGAAAATTCCTTTGTAGATTGCCTCCATCTTCTAAATGTCGCCGGCCGTGGTGGCCGAGTGGTTCTAGGCGCTGCTACGGTCGCGGGTTCGAATCCTGCCTCAGGCGTGGATGTGTGTGATGTCCTTAGGTTAGTTAGGTTTAAATAGTTCTAAGTTCTAGGGGACTGATGACCACAGATGTTAAGTCCAATAGTGCTCAGAGCCATTTGAACCATTTTTTTCTAAATGTCAAATGGTTCAAATGGCTCTGAGCACTATGGGACTTAACATCTGAGGTCATCTGTCCCCTAGACTACTTAAACCTAAGGACATCACACATCCATGCCCAAGGCTGGATTCGAACATGCGACCGTGGAAGTCCCACGGTTCCGAACCAAAGCGCCTAGAACCGCTCGGTCACCGCGGCCGGCTTTCCTAAGTGTCCTGAGCGTCAATGATACGTGACAGTTGTTTTGTGGACCACTTCTGCTAGCCTTCCTGTAGACCGAAAATATGGTACACTCCTGGAAATTGAAATAAGAACACCGTGAATTCAGTGTCCCAGGAAGGGGAAACTTTATTGACACATTCCTGGGGTCAGATACATCACATGATCACACTGACAGAACCACAGGTACATAGACACAGGCAACAGAACATGCACAATGTCGGCACTAGTACAGTGTATATCCACCTTTCGCAGCAATGCAGGCTGCTATTCTCCCATGGAGACGATCGTAGAGATGCTGGATGTAGTCCTGTGGAACGGCTTGCCATGCCATTTCCACCTGGCGCCTCAGTTGGACCAGCGTTCGTGCTGGACGGGCAGACCGCGTGAGACGACGCTTCATCCAGTCCCAAACATGCTCAATGGGGGACAGATCCGGAGATCTTGCTGGCCAGGGTAGTTGACTTACACCTTCTAGAGCACGTTGGGTGGCACGGGATACATGCGGACGTGCATTGTCCTGTTGGAACAGCAAGTTCCCTTGCCGGTCTAGGAATGGTAGAACGATGGGTTCGATGACGGTTTGGATGTACCGTGCACTATTCAGTGTCCCCTCGACGATCACCAGTGGTGTACGGCCAGTGTAGGAGATCGCTCCCCACACCATGATGCCGGGTGTTGGCCCTGTGTGCCTCGGTCGTATGCAGTCCTGATTGTGGCGCTCACCTGCACGGCGCCAAACACGCATACGACCATCATTGGCACCAAGGCAGAAGCGACTCTCATCGCTGAAGACGACACGTCTCCATTCGTCCCTCCATTCACGCCTGTCGCGACACCACTGGAGGCGGGCTGCACGATGTTGGGGCGTGAGCGGAAGACGGCCTAACGGTGTGCGGGACCGTAGCCCAGCTTCATGGAGACGGTTGCGAATGGTCCTCGCCGATACCCCAGGAGCAACAGTGTCCCTAATTTGCTGGGAAGTGGCGGTGCGGTCCCCTACGGCACTGCGTAGGATCCTACGGTCTTGGCGTGCATCCGTGCGTCGCTGCGGTCCGGTCCCAGGTCGACGGGCACGTGCACCTTCCGCCGACCACTGGCGACAACATCGATGTACTGTGGAGACCTCACGCCCCACGTGTTGAGCAATTCGGCGGTACGTCCACCCGGCCTCCCGCATGCCCACTATACGCCCTCGCTCAAAGTCCGTCAGCTGCACATACGGTTCACGTCCACGCTGTCGCGGCATGCTACCAGTGTTAAAGACTGCGATGGAGCTCCGTATGCCACGGCAAACTGGCTGACACTGACGGCGGCGGTGCACAAATGCTGCGCAGCTAGCGCCATTCGACGGCCAACACCGCGGTTCCTGGTGTGTCCGCTGTGCCGTGCGTGTGATCATTGCTTGTACAGCCCTCTCGCAGTGTCCGGAGCAAGTATGGTGGGTCTGACACACCGGTGTCAATGTGTTCTTTTTTCCATTTCCAGGAGTGTATTTTATTTAAGACAGGTGATACCCCATCTGAAAATTCTGCATAGAATTTGACAGGTTTCCAGTAGGATCCCAGACTTTTTAGAAATTATAGTAACTTCAGCCACTGACACTAGCAATTACATTACTCATCACTGAAGTGGTGCGAGAATTTTACTGGAGCAATATTCATGGATATTCCTTTGTAAATGAACATTTGGGAAAGAAGCGTTTGTGTTTTTGTTTTTCTGCCCCCAATTTCAGTTTTCTGTCACCAAAGAGAGGCTGGATGCTACCTTTGTTGCCACTGACATCCTTAACTTATGACCAACTCTGCGTCGGTTTTTATGTGTGGTCTTTCAGTGAGATACTGCTGTCGCTGCAGTTGAAGGCCTCAGCCAACTTTGATGTACATGCTGACAATGATGCCATGCGGAGCTTTACACGTGAAAATCTGAAGACATCCGCCACTAATGAGCAAAACTAGTAATGAATGAAACCAAATTCGCTTGAACGTAAAATCAGTGAAATTTACCTGCATCTCGCCGAAGTAGCGTTTTACGTCGAAAGATCGGCATCAGTCTAACAGACAAACGCCACCAGTCATTATTTTTTTCTTGACGTATTACGACTACGGATCTCATTCTTTGCAAGATTCCAGACCAATTCTAAAGGATTTACGTCTATATTGTATGACAACAGTTGTCAGGGAATCATTCTCTTGCAAAATTTTGACAATGAAATAAAGATGAGAAGATTAATGCGAAAAGCTCGGCTTTTCCTGTCTCTGCGTATTTTTAATTTTTTTGCTGACTATTGCTCGATGACATTCAAAAAGTGATTCAAATGGCTCTGGGCACTATGGGACTTAACTTCTGAGGTCATCAGTCCCCTAGAACTTAGAACTACTTAAACCTAACTAACCTAAGGACATCACACACAGCCATGCCCGAGGCAGCGATGACATCCAAAGATTTCCTGTCACAGTGATGAAGGGGAAGTGGAGACCAAACAAATTCTCATTTCACAACATAAAACACGGTCATTGTTGTTTGCCAGTACTCTTCGCACGTTGACACTTTGTAACATTTCTCCGCACAGTAGTGTATATTCTGTTGCGTCATTTTTCCGTAAATCTTCTATTCGAAAGTACGTTCTCTCGTCAGCACATAATGACTCGTTCGTTCCGGCACGTTTTAAAACAAATCCCACATATTTAATTGGATGCTTTTACTTATTCTGCTTTACGGCAGATCCTTTAATCCTCCACTCGTCATCCTTTCCCACTTCATAATTTGCAAACCATCGGTTTACTTATTGCGTCAGCATCTGATTGGATCTTCCGTCGTCATTTCCCTCGGCACTATCACACCTTTCTCCTTGTCATCGTCAGTAAAATTTAAGACGTTAACAGCAAGTCGTCGGAGATCACCGCGAACTTGATGTACACTCAAGACAAAAAGAAAAAGCGACTTACTACGAAGGCATTATCAGAGTGGCACGGAAATGGGTGGATATGATGTAAACGTACAGACAAAAAAATTATTACAAGTTCAGAAACAAAAACCAGATAAGTTATTCAAGACAAAGAGATTCACAAATTCACCAAATGAATAAAATGTTCGTCCTTTTTGCCCTTATGCAATTAATTATTCGGCTCGACATTGATTGATAGAGTTGATGGACGTCCTCCTACAGGATAACGTGTCACATTCTAATAAATTATCAGCCGGCCGGAGTGGCCGAGCGGTTCTAGGCGCTTTAGTCTGGATCCGCGCGACCGCTACGGTCGCAGGATCGAATCCTGCCTCGGGCATGGATGTGTGTGATGTCGTGGTGGTGGTGGTTAGTGTTTAACGTCCCGTCGACAACGAGGTCATTAGAGACGGAGCGCAAGCTCGGGTTAGGGAAGGATTGGGAAGGAAATCGGCCGTGCCCTTTCAAAGGAACCATCCCGGCATTTGTCTGAAACGATTTTAGGGAAATCACGGAAAACCTAAATCAGGATGGCCGGAGACGGGATTGAACCGATGTGTGATGTCCTTAGGTTAGTTTGGTTTAAGTAGTTCTATGTTCTAGGGGCCTGATGATCTCAGATGTTAAGTCGCATAGTGCTCAGAGCCTTTTGAACCATTTTCGTTGAATTATCAAGTTAGATGATAAAAATTTCGAGTTAACTGGAACACCCTTTCCATAATGCTCCAAATGTTCTCGGTTGGGGAGAGATCTGCCGACCTTGCTGGCCAAGATAGAATTTACTAGCACTAAGAAAACCAGTAGAAACTATCGCCGTCTGCAGGGGGCATATATTTTTGAAATTTAGCTCGGACTTCAATGCTAGATGCCTGTAACAGCTACCATAACGAAACTTTGTCTCGAAACCTGGCAGAAAATCCAAAGAGGTTCTGTTCGTATGTTAAGCATGTTAGCGACAAGAAAGAATCAATGCCTTCTCTGCGCGGTAGCAATAGAGATACTATCGAAGACAGTGCTGCCATAGCAGAGTTACTAAACACAGTCTTCCGAAATACCTTCACAAAACAAGACGAAGTAAATATTCCAGAAATCGAATCGAGAACAGCTGCCAAAACGAGTAACGTACAAGTAAATATCCTCGGAGTACTGAAGCAGCTTAAATTACTTAATAAAAGCAAGTCTTCTGGTCCAGACTGTGTACCAATTAGGTTCCTTTCGGAGTGTGCTGATGCATTAGCTGCATACTTAACAATCCTATACAACCGTTCGCTCGACGAAAGATCCCTACCCAGAAACTGGAAAGTTGCACAGGTCACACCAATATTCAAGAAAGGTAGTAGGAGTAATCCACTAAATTACAGGCCCATATCGTTAACGTCGATATGCTGCAGGATTTTAGAACATATATTGTGTTCGAACATTATGAATTACCTGGAAGAAAACGGTGTATTGACATACAGTCAACATGGGTCTAGAAAACACCGTTCCTGTGAAACACAACCAGCTCTGTATTCACATGAAGTGTTGAGTGCTATTGACAAGGGATTTCAGATCGATTCCGTATTTCTAGATTTCCGAAAGGCTTTTGACACTGTACCACACAAGCGGATCGTAGTGAAATTGCGTGCTTATGGAATATCGTCTCAGTTATGTGACTGGATTTGTGATTTCCTGTCAGCGAGGTCACAGTTCGTAGTAATTGACGGAAAGTCATCAAGTAAAACAGAAGTGATTTCTGGCGTTCACCAAGGTAGTGTCATAGGCCCTTTGCTGTTCCTTATCTATATAAACGATTTTGGAGAAAATCTGAGCAGCCGTCTTCGGTTGTTTGCAGATGACGCTGTAGTTTGCAGGTGACGCTGTCGTCTATCGACTAATAAAATCATCAGATTTAGAAAAGATATCTGAATGATACGAAAAGTAGCAGTCGACTCTAAATAACGAGAAGTATGAGGTCATCCACATGAGTGCTAAAAGGAACTCGCTAAACTTCGGTTGCACGATAAATCAGTCTAATCTAAAGCCATAAATTCAACTAAATACCTAGGTATTACAATTACGAACAACTTAAATTGGAGGGAACACACAGAAAATGTTGTGGGGAAGGCAAACCAAAGACTGCGTTTTATTGGCAGGACACTTAGAAAATGTAACAGACCCACTAAGGAGACTGCCTACACTACGCTTGTCCGTCCTCTTTTAGAATACTGCTGCGCGGTGTGGGATCCTTACCAGATAGGACTGACGGAGTACATCGAAAATGTGCAAAGAAAAGCAGCATGTTTTATATTATCGCGAAATATGGGAGAGAGTGTCACAGAAATGATACAGGATTTTGGCTGGAAATGATTAAAAGAAAGGCGTTTTTCGTTGCGACGGAATCTTCTCACGAAATTCCAATCACCAACTTTCTCCTCCGAATGCGAAAATATTTTGTTGGCACCGACCTACATGGGGAGGAACGATCACCACGATAAAATAAGGGAAATCAGAGCTCGTACGGAAGATCTAGGTGTTCATTCTCTCCGCACGATGGCTTACCATAATGGGAAACAAAACTGAGCGTAGAATGTCGTCGACGTACAGCTGTGCTGTTAAGGTGCCGTGAATGACGACCAGAGGGGTCCTGCAGACAACAGAAATGGCTCCCCAGACCATCACTCGTGGTTGTTGGGACGGTCGGCGGGCTACAGCCGGGCTGGTACGTCGTCGCTGTCTGGGGCCGTCTCCAGACACGTCTTCAGTTGTCACTGACTGAGGCAAAGTAGTCTTCCGTGGTGAGCCCTGCTTCAAACTGAGCCCCAATGACCTTCGAAGACGTGAGACCACAGTTTTTTCAGCCTTCGTTTAACCCTCTCAGTGATATGAAGAAATGTCACGTGCCTCGGATTCCGCGTTAAACTATAGGTGCCCATTCTTTCCCCATTTCAATAATTGGTCTAGGTCAGGGAGAGGCAAGTAACCAATGTGCTGACCAATCCATACATATTATAAATAAGTCCCCGCCGCAGTTTCTCGTCTGTACTTGACGACTAAATTCAGAAAGAACTGTAGGCATTTTTACACGGTTTTCACTAATAGTCTGACTCACGTGGAAACTAAATATACAGTTTATTACCTCTACGCCAGACAAGTCCTCCGACAGAGGGATAGTGAAACAATTAAAATCGCTCAAAAGGGAAAAGGCCGCTGGACCTGATGGGATAGCAGTTCGGTTTGACACAGAGTACGAGAAGGAACTTGCCCCCCTTCTTGCAGCGGTGTATCGTAGATCTCTAGAAGAGCGTAGCGTCCCAAAGGATTGGAAAAGGGCACAGGTCATCCACGTTTTCAAGAAGGGACGTCGAACAGATGTGCAGAACTATAGACCTATATCTCTAACGTCGATCAGTTGTAGAATTTTGGAACACGTATTATGTTCGAGTATAATAGCTTTTCTGGAGAGTAGAAATCTCCTCTGTAGGAATCAGCAAGGGTTTCGAAAAAGACGATCATGTGAAACCCAGCTCGCGCTATTCGTCCACGAGACTCAGAGGGCCATAGACACGGGTTGACAGGTAGATGTCGTGTTTCTTGACTTCCGCAAGGTGGTCGATACAGTTCCCCACAGTCGTTTAATGAACAAAGTAAGAGCATATGGACTATCAGATCAATTGTGTGATTGGATTGAAGAGTTCCTAGATAACAGAACGCAGCATGTCATTCTCAATGGAGAGAAGTCTTCCGGAGAAAGAGTGATTTCAGGTGTGCCGCAGGGGAGTGTCGTAGGACCGTTGCTATTCACAATATACATAAATGACCTTGTGGATGACATCGGAAGTTCACTGAGGCTTTTTGCGGATGACGCTGTGGTATATCGAGAGGTTGTAACAATGGAAAATTATACTGAAATGCAGAAGGATCTGCAGCGAATTGACGCATGGTGCAGGGAATGGCAATTTAATCTCAATGTAGACAAGTGTAATGTGCTGCGAATACATAGAAAGAAAGATCCCATATCATTTAGCTACAATCTCAATGTAGACAAGTGTAATGTGCTGCGAATACATGGAAAGAAAGATCCCTTATCATTTAGCTACAATATAGCAAGTCAGCAACTGGAAGCAGTTAATTCCATAAATTATCTGGGAGTATGCATTCTTCTTCTTAAGTTGCCAATCCTAAGATTGATTTGCAGCAGCTCTCCATTCAGTGCGATTGTCGGCCAGCCTCTTCAATTCCGTGAAACTTCCGCATCCTAGGTCCTGCATTATCTGGCTTATGTACTTTCTTCTAGGTCTGCCTCTTGCCCTTTTGCCCTCCACAAGGCCTTCCGTTATAGTGTGGAGAAGACTTTCATGTCTCAGAATGTGTCCCATCCATATATCTCTCCTGTTCTTGACCGTCTTCCAAAGAACTGGAACTTCCTCCGCTCTCTGCAGGACTTCTTCATTTGTCATCCTGGCCGTCCATGGAATTTTTAACATCCTTCGCAGACACCACATTTCGAATCCTTCAATCCTTCTTCTTTCGTCCTCTCCAAGTGTCCAGGTTTCGCTGCCGTAGAGAAGCACACTCCCAACAAAGGTCTTTATTAACCGCTTCCTTAACGACAGACTTATCATATTTGATGTGAGGAGTCCTTTCCTTTTATAGAATGCAGTCTTTGCCTGATTTATTCTACTTATTACATCTTTCCTACTACGACCATCTGATGTTATTCTGCTTCCCAAGTAGACAAAGTCTTGTATTTCTTTCAGCTTCTCTCCATTCAGCCTTATATTCGTAATTGCTTGATTATTTTGTTTGCTTGCAACTAAGATTTTTGTTTTTGACTTATTAATTTTCATGTTGTACCGTGTAGCAAGAGTGTTTTCCATTTCCTCCAACACTACTTGTCATTCTTCCTCATTTTCCGCTAGGATAGCAATGTCATCCGCAAAACGCAGCATATCAACTATTTTTCCCTGGATCCTGATTCCATTAGCTTGTCCTAACTTTTCTCTGACCTCGTCCATTGCTTTCTGTATGTACATATTAAAGAGGACAGGGGAGAGTGCACATCCCTGTCTCACACCCTGTTTAATTTTTGCTTGTTGTTGATGTTCTCCACATCTCACTATTGCCACCTCTTCTTTGTATATGTTCCATATCGTTCTCCTGTCCTTGTACTTAGCTCCAGTTTCCCTCAATATCTGGAATAGTTTTTTCCATTCAACCTTATCAAAGGCCTTTTCGAGGTCAACAAATGCTATGTAGGTGTCCTTTCCTTTTTCCATTCTTTTTTCTATTATGAGCCTTAGGGCCATAATGGCTTCTCGCGTACCTCTCCCTCTTCTAAAGCCAAACTGGTCTTCTGTGAGCATGCATTCCACGTTCCCTTCAATTCTTCTGAGGAGGATGGTCGTCAAAATTTTTGATGCATGTGATGTTAGGCTGAGGGTTCTGTATTGTGCACACGATTTTGCTGGCATTTTCTTTGGTAATGGAACAATAATACACTTTTTGAAGTCCTCAGGCAGCTCTTCAGTATCATATATTTGGCAGATTAATTTATACAATTTATCTTTTATTTCTGTTCCAGCTGCTTTGATGATTTCTGCAGGCAATGAGTCAATTCCTGGTGCTTTTCCGTGCTTAAGTGCCTGTATTGCCTGATCAAATTCAGACCTTAGTATGCTGTCTCCTAGTTCATCTTTATCTACTTCGTCCTCACTTTCAATCATGTCATCTTGTACGTTGCCTCCATATAATTTCTCTAGGTATTCCTTCCACGTAAGTGCTATATCTTCATGATTATACACCATCTTGTTATCCTCTCTTATTAGGGCATTACATCTAATCCTTTGTCCTCCTGAGAAGAAGCGTTTCACTGTTTTGTATGCTAATTCAAGGTTCCCTTTCTTCAGAAGGTCTTCAACTTCTTTGCATCTGTCTTCAAGGAATCTGTCTTTTACTTGCTTCAACTTCCTGTTGATTTTGTTCCTAAGCACTCGGTATGCCGTTTTCCCTTCTTCCGTTTCATTATTTTTGAGCTTCCTTCTTTCCTCAAACATAAGTATTATTTCATCAGTTATCCACTCCTTCCTCTTTTCAGGTTTTTGTTTTCCAATTATCTCTTCAGCTGCTTTTATTAGGCCATCTCACATATTTTCCCAATGTTGTTCTACATTCTCTATAGAATGCTGTTGAATTCGATCCTTAGCCCTTTCTTGGAACTCCTTCTGCGTCTCACGGTTTCCAAGCTTCCCTATATCCAGTTTTCCATTTCCTATTTTCTTCCTTATGCATTTGAACTTGAGTCGGCATTCCGCAACAACCATGTTGTGATCACTCACAATATCTGGGCTTGCGTATGCTCTAGAGTCTTTTAGTTGATTTCTAAATCTATTTTTGACTAGAATGTAATCAATTTGGTATCGTTCTCTATCCCCTGGTGACTTCCAGGTGTATCTTCTACGGGGGTGATGTTGAAACCACGTGTTCGATATTATCAGTTGATTCCTGTTACAAAACTCTATAAGTCGGTCTCCTCTATCATTACCAAGGTCGTAGCGTCCAACAGCTGGCTGTATGCATTAGGAGTTATTTAAAATGGAATGATCATATGAAGTTGATCGTCGGTAAAGCAGATGCCAAACTGAGATTCATTGGAAGAATCCTAAGGAAATGCAATCAAAAAACAAAGAAAGTAGGTTACAGTACGCTTGTTCGCCCACTGCTTGAATACTGCTCAGCAGTGTGGGATTCGTACCAGGTAGGGTTGAAAGAAGAGATAGAGAAGATCCAACGGAGAGCAGTGCGCTTTGTTACAGGATCATTTAGTAATCGCGAAAGCGTTACGGAGATGATAGATAAACTCCAGTGGAAGACTCTACAGGAGAGACGCTCAGTAGCTCGGTACGGGCTTTTGTTGAAGTTTCGAGAACATACCTTCACCGAGGAGTCAAGCAGTATATTGATCCCTCCTACGTATATCTCGCGAAGAGACCATCATCATCATCATTTAAGACTGATTATGCCTTTCAGCGTTCAGTCTGGAGCATAGCCCCCCTTATAAAATTCCTCCTTGATCCCCTATTCACTGCTAACATTGGTTCCTCTTCTGATGTTAAGCCTATTACTTCAAAATCATTCTTAACCGAATACAGGTACCTTCTCCTCGGTCTGCCCCGACTCCTCCTACCCTCTACTGCTGAACCCATGAGTCTCTTGGGTAACCTTGCTTCTCCCATGCGTGTAACATGACCCCACCATCTAAGCCTGTTCGCCCTGACTGCTACATCTATAGAGTTCATTCCCAGTTTTTCTTTGATTTCCTCATTGTGGACACCCTCCTGCCATTGTTCCCATCTACTAGTACCTGCAATCATCCTAGCTACTTTCATATCCGTAACCTCAACCTTGTTGATAAGGTAACCTGAATCCACCCAGCTTTCGCTCACATACAACAAAGTGGGTGAAAGATTGAACGGTGCACAGATAACTTAGTCTTGGTACTGACTTCCTTCTTGCAGAAGAGAGTAGATCGTAGCTGAGCGCTCACTGCATTAGTTTTGCTACACCTCGCTTCCAGTTCTTTCACTATGTTGCCATCCTGTGAGAATATGCATCCTAAGTACTTGAAACCGTCCACCTGTTCTAACTTTGTTCCTCCTATTTGGCACTCAACCGGTTTATATTTCTTTCCCACTGACATTACTTTCGTGTTGGACATGCTAATCTTCATACCATAGTCCTTACATTTCTGATCTAGCTCTTAAATATTACTTTGCAAACTTTCAATTGAATCTGCCATCACAAGTAAGTCACCCGCATATGCAAGACTGCTTATTTTGTGTTCACATATCTTAATCTCACCCAGCCAGTCTATTGTTTTCAACATATGAGCCATAAATAATATGAACAACAGTGGAGACGGGTGGCAGCCTTGTCTTACCCCTGAAACTACTCTGAACCATGAACTCAATTTACCGTCAACCCTAACTGCTGCCTGACTATCCATGTAAAGACCTTTAATTGCTTGCAAAAGTTTGCCTCCTATTCCATAATCTCGTAGAACAGACAATAACTTCCTCCTAGGAACCCGGTCATATGCCTTTTCTAGATCTATAAAGCATAGATACAATTCCCTGTTCCGTTCATAACACTTCTCCATTATTTGCCGTAAGCTAAAGATCTGGTCCTAACAACCTCTAACAAGGGAACCTCCCCATCGCACCCCCCTCAGATTTAGTTATAAGTTGGCACAGGGATAGGCCATGAAAAACTGAACACAGATCAATCGAGAAAACAGGAAGAAGTTGTATGGAACCATGAAAAAAATAAGCAAAATATACAAACTGAGTAGTCCGTGTCCTAGATAAGCCACATCAAGGTACGTGTACACAGACGAGCACCGTGGTCCCGTGGTTACCGCGAGCAGCTACGAAACGGAAGGTCCCTGGTTCAATCCTCCTTCGAGTGAAAAATTTTAATTTTTTATTTTCAGACAATTATCAAAGTTCATGCACTCAGACATGACCAACTTCGCTCTCCAAAATTCCAGGACATGTTCAGATTTGCTTGGACACATGCAGGATTTGACGGTCTACACACGGAAAAACTTGAAAACGTTAAAAACGTATGTTTTGACAGAGCACAGGGAAAACTGTGCGACTGTGAAACTTGCATTCATTTGTTGCAGTTTATGTGACAAACTCTTATGTCTTCATCAATTTTTTGGGAGTGATTATCACATCCACAAGAAAACCTAAATCGGGCAAGGTAGAAGAATCTTTTTACCCATTCGCCAAGTGTGCAAGTTAGGTGGGTCGACAACATATTCCTGTAATGTGAAGCACATGCCGTCACCAGTGTCGTATAGAATATTTCAGACGTGTTTTCCTGTGGAGGAATCGGTTGACCTATGAATTTGCGATGAAATGTTTTCGGTTCCTATTGGAGAGGCACGTCCTTTCGTCTACTAATCGCACGGTTTTGCGGTGCGGTCGCAAAACACAGACACTAAACTTATTACAGTGAACAGAGACGTCAATGAATGCACGGTCGGATCGTAACTTTGCGAAAATAAAGTAAGTAAAATTTTTACTCGAGGGAGGACTCGAACCAAGGACCTCTCGTTCCGCAGTTACTCACTCTAACCACGGTAGCACGGCGCTCCTCAGTTTACACACTCCTTGATGTTGCATATCTTACACTTGGACTACTCAGTTTGTATAATTTGCTTATTTTTTCATAGTTACACACAACTTCTTCCTGTTTTCTCGATTGATCTGTGTTCAGTTTTTCAAGGCCTATCCACTGTGTCAATTTATAACTAAATCTGAGGGGGGTGCGATGGGGAGGTTCCCTTGTAAGAGACCTAACCCACACTGATTTTCATCCAATTGGTCCTCAACTAATACTCGCACATTCCTTTCAACAATACCTGAGAAGATTTTACCCACAACGCTGGTTAAAGAGATACCTCTGTAGTTGTTACAATCTTTTCTGTTTCCATGTTTAAAGATTGTTGTGATTACTGCTTTTGTCCAGTCTGATGGAACCTGTCCCGACTCCCAGGCCATTTCAATTATCCTGTGTAGCCATAAGAGACCATGAGGATAAAATCAGAGGGATTAGAGTCCACACAGAGGCATACCGACAATCCTTCTTTCCACGAACAATACGAGACTGGAATAGAAGGCAGAACCGATAGCGGTAGTCAAGGTACCCTGCGCCACATACCGTCAGGTGGCTTGCGGAGTATGGATGTAGATGTAGATGTAGATGTAGATACCTGAGTGCTATGCGTGCAAAGGTGGACGGGTCCCTAGCAAGCTATAGCGATGGTGAACAATGTACTTGAGACATCGGCTGCGTCGTTGCCGCTGGCAGGGGCGGCCAACTTTGCCCGCAGCGCATAGGGTATTCATATGGGGCCGCCCAGCCGACGACGAGAACGATATGCGGTCGGCGGGCAGCCGGCAGCGGGCGCGCTCTGTATATATAAACGCGGTGGGGGCACAAGTTGTGGAAAACAAGTCGTAGCGCGGAACGGCTCTCCGCCAGTCGCCGCGGCCCCTCGGCCCGGGCCGTCGCCGCTATCGCGAAACGGTGGGGCCGCGCCGCGCTTGTCTGCGGGCCCTGTGGGCGGACGCGCGCTCACTTGGCCCGAGTTGGCGGCGAACTTGGGCAATTTATGGGCCGGCCGCGCGCGCTACACGCATAAAAATGTGTTCGGCCGGCAAGTTCCGATGGAGGCCCCGCAACTGCTCGGCCGGCTCGGGTGCGCCCAGCGAACACACCCTGTGGCCCAGTCCTGTGTGAACTGCTTCATCAACTTCTAGCGATCCCGTACCTGTTTTCCTTTCACAGTGGAATTTCGTTTATCCAAACCTAATTCTTCCTGCTCTCCTGTTCATCCTGATCGCCCCCACACATACACACACTCTCTTTCCGGTAAGTATACACAAGAATTTTATACTCGTTACGTAATATTAGCAACAGTGTAGAACAACAATTATTAAGGGGCTCCGGAAAGGCTCAAAATCATGAAAGGTTCAATTTTTACATTTTTGCGTTTTCTGAACCTGCAGACTATTACCTTTTAATAGATATATAATTTATTCAATTCCGAAGACTACAACTATTTTTAAATTTTTTTTCAAATGTGTTCTACATGGGCGTGACCCACTGTGGCGCTGTTAAACTGCTGTCAAATGGTGTTATTATTAACGTCCGTGTTCATCAGGTACATTTTAATGATGTGAGATAAAGTATGTGTTGTGGCTAACCTGTGATGGTTCAATATATATCGCTGGTGTGATTGTCGATTGTTTCATGTATATTTACTCTGTCGTTATCTCGAAAATATTCGTAATTAATTCTGTTTCTTGAGTCTCTGTTTTGTTGAAGTATAATAATGAGTAAAAGTAAACTGATTAGAAATCCTCTGAAGGCTTTTAAGAAAAGGAGAAATGTTGGAAAGCCAAGGTATTTAGAAATATCGGAATGAAGATAGGTTCTAACATGGTACGAGCGATGCTTCCTTTAGACAGGGAACGCCTTCGGGCTGCAAAGAGTCTAGAAATACAAGCAAGAGTAAACAGGAGGAGGAACAAGAGGAAGCTGGAGGAGGAGTTTGCAGAGGATGAAGATAATCCATCCTATGGACCTGGAATGCACTAAAAAGTTAATCCAATCTTTGTCGCTCGATTCTCAAAACTTTTATTTTCTCATACTAATTACATGTTTTCTAAGGATCTTCCAAACATATTTGTTTCAAACTTTCAGTAAATGTTACACAGTACCTTCTGCATAATTTAACACAGTCTTTTTCCAAAAAACTGTATATTTTTGAATATATAAATAAAAAATTGCAAAAAAATGTTGTGAATTTTCATTACAATTGAAAAAAATCATCTTTAATAACTGAACTAAAATTTTGTAAAATCCCTGTGTTAAGTTGTAGCCCATATTCCAATAAATAATCTGTAAAAAGTTCAACTTCCTACCTCAAATACTTTGTGACGAAAGATGTAATTTATAAGCGTTATTTTAACATTGCAGGTATAGGGCGTTCCGGAGCCCCTTAAATTGAAGTTCAGGCAAACTTTAGGACTGGGGTGGTGTACTCAGATACCACACAAGAAGAGTTTGCGACAGTTGGTACCAGAAGTACCGTGGACGTCCGTCCGCAACCCAGATGTCACTGCGCGCAAAGCAATCACGCTGTCCGCAAGAATCACGCCCTCCTCGAGCAGCAGCGTCACCAGGAAGACACACACTCGCTAACGTGACCGTGCACGAGCAGAAGACGCCGGCAGCGGGGGCCGTGCGGTTCTAGGCGCTACAGTCTGGAACCGCGCGACCGCTACGGCCGCAGGTTCGAATCCTGCCTCGGGCATGGATGTGTGTGATGTCCTTAGGTTAGTTAGGTTTAAGTACTTCTACGTTCTAGGGGACTGATGACCTCAGAAGTTAAGTCCGATAGTGCTCAGAGCCAATTGAACGAGCAGAAGACGTCAGCTGCCAGTTGTAAGTCAGAGACTTTCTAGGGAGTTACTCCAGGACATACGTCCTGTTTTCAAGTCTGATCGGTCCACTACGTCAATGCGGCTAATTGCAGGATGTTCTTTCACATACACTTAATGAGATTATGTTGTGGACATTAACAAATTAAATTTTAGACAAGGACGTCTTCGCGAGGAAAGAAATTAATCTCTCTTCTTATGTAACGCTTACGATCAACTGGACTTGCGTAGATACTTTAAATTTATGAGATTACATGGGCCCAATAAAAGCGTTAATGCTGATTACAAGTGCAACGGATAAATGACAGCTTAATGATTGACCTGGGGTTCATTATTACAAACCAGTTTCACGACCTTCCTAAAACATTAATGTAATTGTGGCGGCTTAAGCTTGTGGAACTCCATGATATTCGAAATTGTGTCGGGGATCGAGAAAATATGCAACTGACAACCACAAGTAATGGCAGCTGATCTACAATTAAAAACATGAGATTTTTGTAGATATTCACAAGGAAGGTACATTAAGCTTCTAACATTTGCACACAATTTGCAAAAGATGGTAGTGTAATCCATACAAACTCCCAACGTATTTAATTAACTGAAGAGTCCCTTAACACAGAAAACACAGCAAGAGGGGTGGATACGGAAGGACAATCAGTAACTTTGCAAGCCTCCTGTTTGAGACTGGTGTGAAATTGGAAATTCGTGTTAAGGTCTTATGGAACCAAACTGCTGAGATCATCGGTCTCTAAGCTTACACACTACTTAGTCTAACTTGAACTAATTTACACTAAGGACGACACCCACACCCACGCCCGAGGGAGGACTCGAACCTCCGACGGGGGGAGCCGCGCTGACTGTGACAAAACACCTCAGGGAGACTGATGTGAAACGGATGGGACAGAATAAAGACAATATGAATTACTCGCACATGTTCTCATAGTCACGTAGGCTAGGATGCTACGGGTGATATTAAATCTCATAAACCATTACATTTAAACCTGCACAAGCAGAGAGAACACCGGTGCCGTGGTCGCGTAAGTGCATTAAAGTCTGTTAGTCAGAAACGAAAAAGAATTCTTAACGTATTGGTAGTCGTTCTACAACTAATTTCGCGTATTACATGAATGCATTATTTGATGGATATGGACTGTTCGCCAAAGCTAGGTCCAACACTGAGGAAAACATCAGATCTCGCGTGACATGAGTCAAAGTGTAAGGGTCGCAAAATAAAAAAAATGACGTCGTTGAGGGAGCTAGTCTCTAAAATTAATCAATTCGGATTGAATTTAGACTGACTATGTGGCAGCCTCATAGACAAAGGACCAAGGTCTAAAATATAAGTTAATGTGTGAAGGTTGACGAAAACTGCGCAAGAATTATTTCCATAAGCCTCGTGAACAAATGCACTTATGACTTAGAAACTGAGCGACTCATGAGAGACTGAATACGACGATCCACAGATGCATGTGTTTCATTTTGCAAAGGACACACACCTTCAGACGAAACTGTACTATGCATGTAAAAATTAAACGAAATCGTGAAATACTCTGTCAAATTACACTGCTCAAAGAAACAGATCAAGCCCTGCTACGTGTTGAAATAACTCGAACCGCTATGTCCCAAAATATAAAGTAAGCTCTAGAGAGCGCCAACTTTACTCACGCGTCTGAACAAGAGTGCTTGTCAGTTGGCGATTTTCACCCTTCATTTCCTAACGAGAAGTGGTGGAGCAAACGGATCTGTTACCTCGTGCCATGCCCTGCTCAGAGGTGAAACCACTAGACATCTGGTTTAAACTGAATTCACTGCTGCACTTTTGACTACGAGAGCACTGTAAGGTTGGCAGAGCTCAGACATATATTGGCTAATTCTCTGGTTGCCCACAGAACTTTGAAAGCAAACTCATGCACTCATCCAATCATTGAACACAATTTTACTCGCATCTCTTTTAATGTAAGTAGCATGTATATTTGGCATGCAAGAGCTGAGAGGAAGATTACACTGCCATCACAAGCATTCATTTATCATATGTACACTGGCTTTTATATTGACCAAGGCTACACTATTGGCCATAAAAAAATTGCTACACCATGAAGATGACGTGCTACAGACGCGAAATTTAACCGACAGGAAGAAGATGCTGTGATATGCAAATGGTTAGCTTTTCAGAGCATTCACACAAGGTTAGCGCCGGTGGCGACTCATACAACGTGCTGACATGAGGAAAGTTTCCAACCGATTTCACAGACACAAACAGCAGTTGATCGGCATTGCCTGGTAAAACGTTGTTGTGATGCCTCGTGTAAGGAGGAGAAATGCGTACCATCACGTCTCCGACTTTGATAAAGGTCGTATTGTAGCTTATCGCGATTGCGGTTTTTCGTATCGCGACATTGCTGCTCGCGTTGGTCGAGATCCATTGACTGTTAGCAGAATATGGAATCGGTGGGTTCAGGAGGGTAATACGGAACGTCGTGCCGGATCCCAACGGCCTCGTTTCACTAGCAGTCGAGATGACAGGCATCTTATCCGCATGGCTGTAACGGATCGTGCAGCCACGTCTCGATCCCTGAGTCAACACTTGACGCTGCATCAGAGACAGGAGCGCCTGCGATGGTGTGCTCAACGACGAACCTGGGTGCACGAATGAAAAAACGTCACTTTTTCGGATGAATCCAGGTTTTGTTTACAGCATCATGATGGTCGCATCCGTGTTTGCCGACATCGCCGTGAACGCACATTGGAAGCGTGTATTCAACATCGCCATACTGGTGTATCACCCGGCGTGATGGTATGGGATGCCATTGGTTACACGTCTCGGTCACCTCTTATTTGCATTGACGGCACTTTCAACAGTGGACGTTACATTTCAGATGTGTTACGTCCCGTGGCTTCCTTCATTCGATCCCTGCGAAACCCTACATTTCAGCAGGTTAGTGTACGATCGCATGTTGCAGGTCCTTACGGGCCTTCCTGATAAAGAAAATGTTCGACTGCTGCCCTGGCCAGCACATTCTACAGATCTCTCACCAACTGGAAACGTCTGGTCAATGGTGGCCGAGCAACTGGCTCTTCACAATACGCCAGTCACTACTCTTCATGACCGAGCGAGGTGGCGCAGTGGTTAGACACTGGACTCGCATTCGGGAGGACGACGGTTCAATCCCGCGTCCGGCCATCCTGATTTAGGTTTTCCGTGATTTCCCTAAATCAGTCCAGGCAACTGCCGGGATGGTTCCTCTGAAAGGGCACGGCCGACTTCCTTCCCCATCCTTCCCTAATCCGATGAGACCGATGACCACGCAGTCTGGTCTCCTTCCCCAAACCAACCAACCAACCAACTACTCTTCATGAACTGTGGTATCGTGTTGAAGCTGTACCTGTACACGCCATCCAAGCTCTGTTTGACTCAATGCCCAGGCGTATCAAGACCGTTATTACGGCCGGAGGAGGTTGTTCTGGGTACTGATTTCTCAGGATCTGTGCACCCAAATTGCGTGAAAATGTAATCACATGTCACTTCTAGTATAATATATTTGTCCAATGAATACCCGTTTATCATCTGCATTTCTTCTTGGTGTAGCAATTTTAATGGCCGGCAGTGTATTAAGTTTGCTGTGGTTAGTAAAACATGTGGCTGTCGAGGTGAGCGCGGTCTGTGACCACTGGTAAAGTGCGATACTTTAGGACCAGGTAAAGGAGTCAGCGGAAACAGATAGACGGAGGCCCACTGACATAATATAGTGGAGAAACTTGCATTGTTGATGCTGCCTGTGACATATTTCGGCCGGCCGTCGTGGCCATGCGGTTAAAGGCGCTACAGTCTGGAACCGCGCGGCCGCTACGGTCGCAGGTTCGAATCCTGCCTCGGGCATGGATGTGTGTGATGTCCTTAGGTTAGTTAGGTTTAAGTAGTTCTAAGTTCTAGGGGACTGATGACCTTAGAAGTTAAGTCCCATAGTGCTCAGAGCCATTTGAACCATTTTTTTTTGACATATTTCGCTGCCGCAACGGTCGGAGTAGTTAGTTGTAGTGGTACGATTCTTGCGCGAGAGACCGAGATTTAAGTCTATGTTCGCTTTTGTAGTTACATATTTCATCTCAGCTTAATCACTGCAGTCAATTCATTAATGAATTGATGAAACTGGAAACTACAATCTTTTGAGTGTCTCCGTGGCAATCAGTAACTATAGTCGAGTAAGCGTAAGTTGATCCTTGACAGTTGTAGTGGGCCTGGCGCGGAAGCCCCGCGGACCCATCTCAACAAAAAACGTAACGCGATTTTGTAAACGTCTCCCTTGTTGTTGTCACAATCGGTAGCGGGCTATTGTTTTCGCCTGCAGCCGTTAGCACTTCGCTGTTGAAAGTTGACAACTGCGCTGCGTTTTGTCACGGATCACCATATGTCGTCTCGGCTATAGTTTGTTTTAATATCACTTCGCTCGTTTATTACGTAAATTCTTTATCTTGCATTGTATTATGTGTTTTCGTACTAGCAATGTTTTGAAAATTAGCGTGCAAAGACATTGGTTGGTCTTTCTTGCCATGTACCATTGTGTGACTTCGCATGCTGTTATTGTGGTCGCTTCTCGGCAACATATTTCGTAACTACTTCGAAATTAGTTACAGAGGAGTGTGTGGTGCACTCACAACTTAACGGACAGAAAATTCTTCGTAAATTTGAGATTTAGCGTACCACATCGTGGCTTGTGAGTCCATAGTTCTTTGTCTTATCAGATACTGATTAATGGAGCCAGAGTTAATGCAGTTTTTACAGGAACCTTCTCTCTTATTATATCGGAAGCAATTTATTTAAAAAAAATGAACGTCGAAGATGTTTTTATTTTGTCCGTTGTGGGAATCCGAAATCTTCATAGAGAATGAGCCGGCCGAAGTGGCCGTGCGGTTAAAGGCGCTGCAGTCTGGAACCGCAAGACCGCTACGGTCGCAGGTTCGAATCCTGCCTCGGGCATGGATGTTTGTGATGTCCTTAGGTTAGTTAGGTTTAACTAGTTCTAAGTTCTAGGGGACTAATGACCTCAGCAGTTGAGTCCCATAGTGCTCAGAGCCATTTGAACCATTTTTTTCATAGAGAATGAGTGTACAATGCGACGAAGTCTGATGGATCGGCTTATAGTATTATCTCTACATTATGTAAGATAAACCTACGGTTAATTTGATTTTTAAAATACACGACCTAAGTGAAAACAGATTTTGTGAGTTTTGGTTAGAAAGTTCCCCTGCTTCTGACAGCTTTGTCCCTGGGGGAAACTGTGCGAGATGTGATGAAGACGGGGAAATTGTGCGAGATGTAATGAAGACGTGTACGTTTAAGCCAATTCGACAATAAATTTTGTTGTGTGTGAATTATGCACTTTTATTTTCCTGCTCCTGGTTTATTAGCCTGACTACAAGATTTGTTTGTCTCTTGTTCTTCACACGCTGTCTTTGTCCGCAACTTGGATTCTTTTTTGTTAAGAAAACCGTCGGTCTGAATAATTAGTTGTCTTGTCCAGACAGGTAGTACAAGATGATTTGCACTAGAAGAAGCGAAAGTTTGGATAAACACTCGCTCAGGGCCAAGTAGGTCCATTGTACGATTACTGATACATGGCGTACCCCAGAATCGCATTCTTTCGGTTTTCTCTTCCGATATGACGTAAGTTTCGATCAAGATCATAGGTAACCGCCAGATGTCTGCTAACTCCACAGTGCTTCGTTGGATACAGAATTCTAGAGCAGACAGAAGGGATGTCTTTGGTGGAGTTAGAAGCATGAACAATGTGTGCATTTATGTTTCAATAACAGTAAATTATCCGTTGCGTTCAGATATTCATTACAATCAGATATACATTCATTATCAGTCCGTTGGGTTTGTATGTTTGCCTTGAAAATGGCGGGGTGTTCTCCCGCCGAAATATCGGCGGTCGCTGAAAGTGTTACCTGGCTGAATTCCCGGAAGTTATTTGAAAGTTGTATACGCCAGGAGAAACTCAGGTCTCACAATTTTAATCCTTCTTCTTTACGATTAAAACTGTATTGATGTTTGTGGATTTCAATTGCCTCTCTATACATACGTGTATAATAGTGCGACGTCCTCGCTAGCACGCTTGTTTCACCAAATTTTATTTCGTGATCTCCATCCTTAAAAACATGTTCCGCTACTGCCGATTTGTCGATATGTCCCAAGCGACTGTTTCTTTTGTGCTCCGTGAACCGTGTATTGATGCGTCTTTTTGTAGTTCCTATGTAAACCCTGCCAAAAAATACACGGAATTTTATATACCCCTGGGGTGGCTAGGGGGTGACGAGCATCTTTTGTTGATCTTAGGCATTCACTAATTTTCTTAGTAGGTCTAAAAATGGTCTCTACCTGAAACTTGGCTAGTACCTTCCCAATGCGATCCGTGATATTATGGATGAACGGAAGAAATACTTTTCCAGCTGATGGTTGTTGCTGTCTCCTATTTTTAGGCATTTTTCTATTTGGGTGAAGTGCTCGGTTAATCTCGTTTTTCGTATAACCATTTTTCGCAAAGGCCATTCGTAAATGATTTAGTTCTTCTTGTAAGTAGCCTGGTTCACAAATATTATTGACCCTATCCACTAGTGATTTTATGACCCCCCCTCTTTTGCCTAGGGTGGTGGTTAGAGTTCTTATGGAGGTAGCGATCAGTATGTGTATCTTTCCTGTAGACCTTATGGCCTAAGGTCCCATCCGCCCGTTTGATAACTGATACAGCCAAGAAGTTAAGTTGTCCATTCTTCTCCTTTTCCATATTAAATTTAATTTTTGGGTTGACGCTATTTAAGTGTACCAGGAAATCATTCAAGTCTTCTTCCTCATGATTCCATATTACAAAGGTATCATCCACATACCGATACCACTTCGAGGGGCTTTTTTTGGCCGACTGCAGTGCTTGATGTTCAAAATATTCCATGAATAAATTCACAATTGCGAGACTTAGGGGGCTTCCCATGGCTACCCCATCGATCTGTTCATAAAATTCACCATTGTACTGAAAATAGGTCGAGGATAGACAGTGTTGGAACAAGGCTACTATATCAGTAGGGAACATATCGGCTATATGGGAGAGAGCTTCATCAACTGGAACCATCGTGAACAAAGACACTATATCAAAACTGACAAGGATGTCATTAGGACCGACGGTAATTTCCCTCAATTTCTCAATGAAGTGTAGAGAGTTTTTAATATGACTCTCAGTTTTGCCTATGTAAGGTTGTAACAAAGAGGCAAGGTGTCTGGCTAGTTCTTGGGCAGGAGCTCCAATTGCGCTGACTATTGGTCTCACAGGAACATCAGGTTTATGTATCTTTGGTAATCCATATAATCTCGGAGGATAAGCCTCCGTTTTACAAAGATACTTTTTAACTTCTGTAGGAATGGCGGTCGACGTTGCATCAATCACGTGACAATCGATTGCCTGCAGTCGAGAGAACAGACGATAGCAAGAGATAGCTGCACATCGACGCCACGTGACGTGTGGTGGCGCCCCCTACGATATCCATATAAGCGGCGGCCCCAGCTCCTAGCAGCCAGTCGTTGACTCACCTCGGAAGATGTTCTCCGTAGTTGAGAACGAAACGTCAGGGAGAAGAAGTTCTACAGATCGACCACGGCAACTTAGCCCGGAAGTGTCTACTGATGAAGACGCCGGCCGTGAAAGCCTACATGGAATGATTAAGATTATGATGTTTGTCACTGTCAAGTTATTTCCCAAAGTCTGTGATGAATACGAGCGCATCCTTTCGAGATTGTACGAAACTTTACTGAAGATAGTTGTGTAGAGTGTAGCCAAACTTTACTGAAGATAGTTGTGTAGAGTGTAGCCCAGTAAGAAAGTGGAATGTGGTCGATAAATAGTCAAGCTAGAGGAGGGTAGAGGGTTTTGATATGCAGTGCTAAGTGAGAAAACTAAAGAGGGGGGGGATAGGTCGGATGTTCACTTGTGTACTGGACGATTTGGGGAAAAAAAGAAATGTATGAGACACCTTAAGTAAAAGAGGGGATCTCTTGACAGGTAACGTCTTGAGGCTTCAAGGAATTGTCAATTCAATTTTGGTAATGGAACGACCTGTAAGAATAAAAATTGAAGACGGAGTCGAGTCCAACACCCGACTACAGTTATCAGGTACAGTAGATTGCAGTTGCTATGTCTACATCTACATCTACATTCATACTCCACAAGCCACCCAACGGTGTGTGGCGGAGGGCACTTTACGTGCCACTGTCATTACCTCCCTTTCCTGTTCCAGTCGCGTATGGTTCGCGGGAAGAACGACTGTCTGAAAGCCTCCGTGCGCGCTCTAATCTCTCTAATTTTACATTCGTGATCTCCTCGGGAGGTATAAGTAGGGGGAAGCAATATACTCGATACCTCATCTAGAAACGCACCCTCTCGAAACCTGGCGAGCAAGCTACACCGCGATGCAGAGCGCCTCTCTTCCAGAGTCTGCCACTTGAGTTTGCTAAACATCTCCGTAACGCTATCACGGTTACCAAATAACCCTGTGACGAAACGCGCCGCTCTTCTTTGGATCTTCTCTATCTCCTCCGTCAACCCGATCTGGTACGGATCCCACACTGATGAGCAATACTCAAGTATAGGTCGAACGAGTGTTTTGTAAGCCACCTCCTTTGTTGATGGACTACATTTTCTAAGCACTCTCCCAATGAATCTCAACCTGGCACCCGCCTTACCAACAATTAATTTTATATGATCATTCCACTTCAAATCGTTCCGCAAGCATACTCCCAGTTATTTTACAGAAGTAACTGCTACCAGTGTTTGTTCCGCTATCATATAATCATACAATAAAGGATCCTTCTTTCTATGTATTCGCAATACATTACATTTGTCTATGTTAAGGGACAGTTGCCACTCCCTACACCAAGTGCCTATCCGCTGCAGATCTTCCTGCATTGCGCTACAATTTTATAATGCTGCAACTTCTCTGTATACTACAGCATCATCCGCGAAAAGCCGCATGGAACTTCCGACATTATCTACTAGGTCATTTATATATATTGTGAAAAGCAATGGTCCCATAACACTCCCCTGTGGCACGCCAGAGGTTATTTTAACGTCTGTAGATGTCTCTCCATTGATAACAACATGCTGTGTTCTGTTTGCTAAAAACTCTTCAATCCAGCCACACAGCTGGTCTGATATTCCGTAGGCTCTTACTTTGTTTATCAGGCGACAGTGCGGAACTGTATCGAACGCCTTCCGGAAGTCAAGAAAAATAGCATCTACCTGGGAGCCTGTATCTAATATTTTCTGGGTCTCATGAACAAATAACGCGAGTTGGGTCTCACACGATCGCTGTTTCCGGAATCCATGTTGATTCCTACATAGTAGATTCTGGGTTTCCAAAAACGACATGATACTCGAGCAAAAAACATGTTCTAAAATTCTACAACAGATCGACGTCAGAGATATAGGTCTATAGTTTTGCGCCTCTGCTCGACGACCCTTCTTGAAGACTGGGACTACCTGTGCTCTTTTCCAATCATTTGGAACCCTCCGTTCCTCTAGAGACTTGCGGCACACGGCTGTTAGAAGGGGGGCAAGTTCTTTCGCGTACTCTGTGTAGAATCGAATTGGTATCCCGTCAGGTCCAGTGGACTTTCCTCTGTTGAGTGATTTCAGTTGCTTTTCTATTCCTTGGACACTTATTTCGATGTCAGCCATTTTTTCGTTTGTGCGAGGATTTAGAGAAGGAACTGCAGTGCGGTCTTCCTCTGTGAAACAGCTTTGGAAAAAGGTGTTTAGTATTTCAGCTTTACGCGTGTCGTCCTCTGTTTCAATGCCATCATCATCCCGGAGTGTCTGGATATGCTGTTTCGAGCCACTTACTGATTTAACGTAAGACCAGAACTTCCTAGGATTTTCTGTCAAGTCTGTACATAGAATTTTACTATGCAGAGATGAAGGGGCTTGCAGAGGAGAGGCTAACGTGGAGAGCAGCATCAAAATAGCCTTTTCATTGAAGAACACAATAAAAAAGGAAAGAAAATATTTTTTTATACAAATCGTATTTTGTTGCCGAAAATACTTGCTTTTCATGATGACATTCTATGGCATTTGTTCGAACTGATAGGGATCCCGAAATATTTTTTCCCCACCGATGTTGATACAGCTTCTTGAGAAGATGTAAATGGCCTTCCACACATTTTTACTATGGCAAAAGCGAATAAAAACAAGTCCCAAACGAAAACTAATGTGGATACCGATTCGATGTTTTTCTCCGAGAAATAATCTATAATTTGAGGTTTTGAGTGGCAGCTGGCATTGCCATGATGAAGAGTGGTGCGAAGTTGTCCGTTATTTTTCCTGCTTTCAGCGATGACTTGTGGCAGTCAAATTCTGTTCACCATTCACCATTCACTACTCCTCGGTCTGTTAAATCAACGGTAGAGAGAGATATGTCCAGAGTAACAAAAAATCCAAACTTCAAGTTCAGTACAAATTCAGTTTAAATCTCACCTACATTTTTTTCTGGTAAATGATGCTTACTTACTTACCTACTTAGTTACTTACAATTTTCACACACATCGTGATAACTGTGATTTTTTACGACATTGGTTTTCCGCAACGCAACATACGTCAGTCAACAATGCAAATGCTGAAAATAAATAACTTACACATTCATATCAGCCCCCACTTTGCACACACACATTTACAAAAACATGAATTGCTACTACTGCCGTAGCGCTTATCAGAACAGCGCTTTCAATTAGCAGTAACAATTAAATTAGCTGTAATGAAAAGGCCACTGTTGTGCAACGTGGCTATATCAAATAAAATCAGACCTGTCTAACAGATACGTTCGTTCAATGCAATAATTACCGTAAAGTGGGGTAAATAGAAACAGTTGGGGTGAACAGGTTCCAAACGCGTTCTATGCAATCGCATCGAAGACAAATGGGAACATCATTCAAACATTTTTTTGTCTAGATTGGTAGTGAACGAATATAAGAGGAAAATTATGAATTTCAAACTTGTCGATACTGTCTAGTAATGGTTTGTTCACTCTGTGACTAACATCGGATATAGAGCTGAATTTACTTACTTTGAGCCTTTATCTGTAAGTACCAAACTAAATGGTGCAGTTTCGATTTAAGTATATGGCAAGAAAATTTGCAGTTCAGTTTCATTAACTAAAAGTTAAGGATTGAAGTACACTTAACCTGCGTTTCAACTAATTCAAAGTGCAGGTTTGTGTTTTAGGAATTTGTGGGGTGAATGGAAACAGTAATCGTCAGTGGGTCTTCAGAAGAAGAGCAAGACTTTGACGGAAATTAAGAACCACGCGGTACTGTTCTCAACCCAGGACAGTATGCTGTGATTAAAGTATATGGAAAAAGTAAGCAGTCATTTACATTGTAAGCATGTAAAAGTTGTTATTTAGAAGGTAAAGGCTATGTTGATGTTCGCATTCAGAAGAAACAACGTTGATTAAACGCGTTAATTTTAACAGATTTAGAGTCATTTTTTAGTCACTGAGCTGTCTTTTGAAAGCTCATCGTTACGTCTAGAACTCCCATTCAAAGACATGGTGTCAGTGGATTAATGTACTTTACAAACAAACGAAGTTCATCAATGTAATCTTACAATAAAGCATTTAGTTACACAATAAATTTTATTTGTACAGCACAATGACAAACCACAATTCATGAAATATTTTAATTTTTGAATTGGGTACAACTTCTTTTGAACCAAATAAATTTTTATCCTTATTCTTCTAGACCCAAAACACATTTTGGAATCACACGATTCCCCCCCACCCCCTCACCCCAAATACCAAGAAACAGAAAAAATGGTTAATGTTACTTCACATTTCTTTTGAAAATTATTAATTTTTCCCTTTAAAGCCAAAAACTGTTCTGTTAATTTTACGGTATGCTTGAAATTTACATATGCATTCTTCAGGATGTGCCATTAGCTGACAGTTTCAAAAGTATTGTCATCAGTTATGGCAATTTCTGAATTACTTACGTGGCAACTGAGGAAACAGATCAGTGGTTCACTGCAATCACATTCTTCACACAAATAAACAACATATTCAGAAAATCTAAAGTTGTCCTTAAATGAGTGTGGCCTAGTTGCACACATGTCATCATCACCCTCGCATATCCTTGAAATGCTCGGTACATCTTCCCTCCTCCATGTAAAATGGTTGCACGCGTTTATTTAGTTGATACTGCAGCAGTTATGGTTGGCCAGTTCCTCCTTAAGAGACAAATAACTGCGCCCATCAAGGTCATGGCAAATCCATCTTCAGAGTTCATCTCTTCTATTATGTCTGTCTCACTTAATAGTTACGAGTACAGGCGGATTCTACTCCTCGGTGAAGCAATTCCCTAGAACATCACATGCAACTTCACTCCTGTCTCTTAACACTCTCTGCTTTCACCACAGACGAGAATGACAAATAATTCAGAAATTGCGTAGTTCACCTTCATAATGAAATGTAGACACATTCAGCATCCGAATAAAATAACTGTTCGTCATATATTATATAGTATAATACATTTGTCACATTTTCAAAGTTTCCAAAAACCTTTTACGCATATGATAAAAGAAATTTAACTCTGCACTTTGTGGAATATTTAATTATTTGATTTACATAAACAACGTTAACATTATAGCAGTTATTTAAGCTTACTACAGCTGTTATAACTGATAAACATCGGTCTCAATCCGTGCATTTCCACCCCCGGTAGCTGAGTGCTCAGCACCACAGAATATCAATCCTAAGGGTCCGGATTCGATTCCCAGCTGGGCTGAAGATTTTCTCCGCTCAGGGATTGGGTGTTGTGTTGATCCAATCATCATCATTTCACTCCCATCGACGCGCAAATCGCCGAAGTTGCGTCAAATCGAAAGACTTGCACCTCGCGAAATGTCTACCAGACGAGAGGTCGTAGTCACATGACAATGCGTGAATTACAGTGGATAGTCCACTGAATGAATCAAAATGAGCCCAAATTACTGGTTCGCTGTTGTACCTGACGTTTATGATCATGGTATAGTTGCTGCTACACCATTAATCGCTACAATGTGCTTTTCCAAGTGTAAATTTCACGGTGAAAGCGTCAAGCTCCCTCCCCCCCTCCCCCCACCATGGTAGAGTACCATCTCTTCAGATCTTATGGTGAGAACATGTCCTTGTCGAGAACCATGGCCAGGTCTCTTTAGTACAAAGTATTTTTCCTATGAGTATGAGCACAATACATCCTCTACAGCATTCATTAAATGCATGTCTTAAAGTTGTAGTATTAGGCAGCGAAACACATTCGGCAACTAGTCATGTACTCTAAATAGTTTTAACATACACTAGTAGTAGAGTTGTAAAACTGCGGTAGGCTACTGCAAACTATCGTAAGTAGCTTTGATCAGTTAAGGTCGTGTTCGCCTTACCTGTATGTTAGGAGTGTTGCATAGCTATCGGTCGTTACCTCATAACGATCGCTTTCTTTGCATATGAGATCAGTATGTTACAAGATTCCCCTGAAAACAGAAAGTGGTGAACCGTCTAGAAAATGAGTGAAAGATATACAAAGAGCCAGGTAACCTAGGCAACGTTTTTTTCTGCATAGTGTGACAGAACATACTACTTGGAACTGTATATGAAGTATTTAGTATCACACTTTTATATATTATGTGATACACATTTCAAAGTACATCAAATGTTAAAATACAACTTTTGGTGCTCTGTGCTGTATCAAATGGCACTGTACACGAGATGTATAAATTGTAACACACCCATTCAGTCAACTACAGCACATTTAAATACAATTACAGGATCTTTAATTAGTGGCGGAGTATCTTATTGTAATCATCAGTTTTACCAAATATGGAGAAAAACTGATTATTTCATCTGTGTAACTATCAGACAATAACCATGTACAAATTTCGATGTTACGTTTAGTTGTCATTAAATGGAAAATTAATTGTCAAAATTTGATTATTTCATAAAATGTGAAAATTAATGTTTTGGGCAGATTTCTGGTTAACTCATGCACTGGAAGTTACGTACAATATCAAGAGATTATGTTTGTATAAAAACTCTATTGTAATAAGTTCTGTCATTACGAGTTCTAGAACTTTCTTTAATGAACAAACTATTATTTAGATTATTTAGTCGAAACGAGATTATTACGTGAAACTGAACCTCAAAATCTATTTCCGCATTATGGAAAGTATGTTAGTCACATTTCTCAAGCAGAACTTTGACATTGAATTTGAAAAGCAATTACAGATATACACATTTGTTATAATCACTCCTTTATTGACTTCAACACTAGCTGTAATTTCTTATGAAACAACCGATTTTCATTGTAACTCAGTTAATGTGGCTTTGTTGAACAATACTTTAGAAGAAGGTCTATTGTTAAGAAACTATACAAGCAATGAGCCCAAGAGCTCGGGGTGGTGGTAGAGTGACAGTAGAGTGGCAGCAGAGTGGCAGTTATTATCAATAAGTTTGAGTAGATGATCTGTAAAGTCAGTTTCTTTGAGCAGTGCATTGTACAAATGTTCTCGAACAATATAAACATTAACACAAAATGTAAGCTGTGTGTTAGTGTAAATTATTTAATATCATTGCCTTTTCACATTGATTCCTGGGAAGCAATTAATATTAAGCACCCTAATTGACAAAGAGTGGCACTTTTCTGAACAGCACGCTGTAAGGCATCCCAGAAATGCTCAATAATGTTCATATTTGGGGTAGCCAGTGGAAGTGTTTAAACCTCGAAGAGTGTACCTGGAGCAACTCTGTAGCGCCACGAGCTATTCAGGGCCAAATTATGCGACAACCATAATAAAATAAGAAAAAGTGACATTTTATATCTTCACACACTCCTAAGTTCGTCTGAGTCCGTTTCGGACAATTACTTTTCCATATACACTAACAGGTTCGTACATCAAGTTTGGAACACAATCGAATTACATATGATCTCTTGTTATGTGTCTTCGGGCGAGCCCGGGGAAAATAGTATAGGACCTTCACACTTCACAGTACACAGCGTGTCCGACCTAACTCTGTCACGTCATGTCTTTCCGAAAAGAAACAAAACACGAAAAATGCCAAGTATGCACCTATGTCAGAGCTCATACAATGGACAGGAATACATAATCCATAAAGGCCAACGAACACCACTTTCAACACAAATGTACGTTTTTTTTTTACACTAAGAGCCAAAGAAACAGGTACACCTGCCATATATCGTGAAGGGCCCCCGCGAGCACGCAGAAGTGCAGAAATACGACGTGGCGTGGACTCGACCAATGTCTAAAGTACTGCTGGAGGGAACTGACACCTTGAATCTTGCAGGGCTGCCATATATCCGTGGGAGTACGAGGGGGTGGAGATCTCTTTTGAACAGCACGTTACAATGCATCCCAGACATGCTCAATAATGTTCATGTTTGGGGAGTTCGGTAGCCAGTGGAAGTTTTTAAACTCAGAAGAGTGTACCTGGAGCCACTCTGTAGCAATTGTGGACGTGTGGGGTATCGTATTGTCCTGCTGGTATTGCTCAAGTCAGTCGGAATGCACGTGATCAGACAGGATGCTTATGCACGTGTCACCAGTCAGAGTCGTCTCTAGACGTATCAGGGGGCCCACATCACTCCAACTGAACACGCTCAGGGCCTCCACCAGCATGAACAGTCTCCTGCTGACATGCAGAGCCCATGGATTCATGAGGTTGTTTCCATAACCGTACACGTCCACCCGGTCGATACTACTTGAAACGAGACTCATCCAACCAAGCAACATGTTTCCAGTCGTCAACAGCTAAATTTCGGTGTTTACTGGTCCAGCTTTGTGTCGCGCAGGCGTGAAGGGTACACGAGTGGGCCTTCGTTTCCGATAGCCCATATCGATGATGTTTCGTTGAGTGGATCGCACGCTGACACTTGTTGATGGCCCAGCATTGAAATCTGCATCAATTTGCGGAAGGCTTGCAGTTCTGTCACGTTGGACGATTCTTTTCAGTCGTCGTTGGTCCCGCTCTTGTAGGATCTTTTTCCGGTCGCAGCGATGTCGGAGGTTTGATGTTTCACCGGATTCCTGATATTCACGGTACACTCGTGTAATGGTCGTACGGGAAAATCCACACTTCATCGGTACCTCGGAGATGCTGTGTCCCATCGCTAGTGTGCTGACTATAGCACCACGTTCAAACTCACTGCCATTGAAGCAGACCGATCTAACTGCGCTAGACACTTGTTGTCTTACATATGCGTTGCCGACCGCAGCGTCGTATTCTGCGTGTATACATACACTCCTGGAAATGGAAAAAAGAACACATTGACACCGGTGTGTCAGACCCACCATACTTGCTCCGGACACTGCGAGAGGGCTGTACAAGCAATGATCACACGCACGGCACAGCGGACACACCAGGAACCGCGGTGTTGGCCGTCGAATGGCGCTAGCTGCGCAGCATTTGTGCACCGCCGCCGTCAGTGTCAGCCAGTTTGCTGTGGCATACGGAGCTCCATCGCAATCTTTAACACTGGTAGCATGCCGCGACAGCGTGGACGTGAACCGTATGTGCAGTTGACGGACTTTGAGCGAGGGCGTATAGTGGGCATGCGGGAGGCCGGGTGGACGTACCGCCGAATTGCTCAACACGTGGGGCGTGAGGTCTCCACAGTACATCGATGTTGTCGCCAGTGGTCGGCGGAAGGTACACGTGCCCGTCGACCTGGGACCGGACCGCAGCGACGCACGGATGCACGCCAAGACCGTAGGATCCTACGCAGTGCCGTAGGGGACCGCACCGCCACTTCCCAGCAAATTAGTGACACTGTTGCTCCTGGGGTATCGGCGAGGACCATTCGCAACCGTCTCCATGAAGCTGGGCTACGGTCCCGCACACCGTTAGGCCGTCTTCCGCTCACGCCCCAACATCGTGCAGCCCGCCTCCAGTGGTGTCGCGACAGGCGTGAATGGAGGGACGAATGGAGACGTGTCGTCTTCAGCGATGAGAGTCGCTTCTGCCTTGGTGCCAATGATGGTCGTATGCGTGTTTGGCGCCGTGCAGGTGAGCGCCACAATCAGGACTGCATACGACCGAGGCACACAGGGCCAACACCCGGCATCATGGTGTGGGGAGCGATCTCCTACACTGGCCGTACACCACTGGTGATCGTCGAGGGTACACTGAATAGTGCACGGTACATCCCAACCGTCATCGAACCCATCGTTCTACCATTCCTAGACCGGCAAGGGAACTTGCTGTTCCAACAGGACAATGCACGTCCGCATGTATCCCGTGCCACCCAACGTGCTCTAGAAGGTGTAAGACAACTACCCTGGCCAGCAAGATCTCCGGATCTGTCCCCCATTGAGCATGTTTGGGACTGGATGAAGCGTCGTCTCACGCGGTCTGCACGTCCAGCACGAACGCTGGTCCAACTGAGGCGCCAGGTGGAAATGACATGGCAAGCCGTTCCACAGGACTACATCCAGCATCTCTACGATCGTCTCCATGGGAGAATAGCAGCCTGCATTGCTGCGAAAGGTGGATATACACTGTACTAGTGCCGACATTGTGCATGCTCTGTTGCCTGTGTCTATGTGCCTGTGGTTCTGTCAGTGTGATCATGTGATGTATCTGACCCCAGGAATGTGCCAATAAAGTTTCCCCTTCCTGGGACAATGAATTCACGGTGTTCTTATTTCAATTTCCAGGAGTGTATTTCTGTATTTGAGTAGGCATGCCTGTACCAGTTTCTTTGGCGCTACAGTGTAGGCACATGTATGTTTTTCTACATAAATGAAAACTAGAGATACAATCAATCATGGAAGACTTGGTTTCGCTGTTCTAAATCTCATACATTCTGAAATATCAGACTTTAAAGGATGAATAAGGTGTCAATGTTTCCACCGTAATGTGCAGGGCAAGGGTTGCCTGCACTGTCCTACAGTCATCTGTAAACAGACCACTATCAGTACGCACGTTCTACCTACACTGTACAGTCCACTAACGTCTCCTGGTTGGGATTCAGTACCGCTGTCGATGTCAAGGAGGAAAACACACTTTGACGCATTTCACGTACGTTTCTCACAGTACTTTCCATGTATGGATATGACTTCTGCGGCCAGTTCGTCGATATGCCGGTCTTCAGTAATGAAGAGAAACTAGTGTATGGAGCATTTTGCAGAGTCATACATTTCATCCGTCTCATATCTCACTTCACCAAGAACTGTACGAGAAGGACTTTGAAAGCCGCAATGAATTCCGCTGTTTTGCACTTCGGCGGGTGCAACGTGATTCATTACTTCCTCCGTGATTCATTGTCTACGGATGAAGCTTCGTTCACAAATCATGGTCATGTGAATCTGCAGAAGATGGTCTGTGCAAAATCCCCACTGGCTTCGCACGGTCGCTTGTCAGCGTCAGTGGTGTAAATGTTTGGAAACTGGAAATTTGTCGTAAGGTCTTATGGGACCAAACTGCTGGGGTCATCGGTCCCTAAGCTTACGCACTCTTTAATCTTACTTGAACTAACATACAACGAGGACAACACACACACACCCATGCCCGAGGGAGGATTCGAACATCCGACGGAGGGGGGGAGTGGCGGAGGCGTGGAGGGGGGGTGGTGGGGGGGCGAGCCGCGAAGACCACGACAAAGCGCCCCAGACCACTCGGCTGTAAATGTTTGGTGCGGCGTATTGGTACCCCTACTGTAGGACCCTATTTTTATCAGAGAAGGTTAACTCGACAGCGATATGCTCCAAGGCACACAATCGCTTCTCATGGACGACATCGGATAGGAAAGTCATCTGTCGATGTGGTCCCAGCATGTCGATGCCCTGCACACTACATGTTTGCAACGAAGTTGTGGACGGAATTTTTCCCATTGGGTAGGTCCCACGACTTGACACCGTTAGACTTCTTGTTGTGGGTGGCAGCGAAAGAATGTGTGCACCACTGAGTCCCACTGACGCCAGAAGATATGCAACAATGTATTATCGCTGCATATGTGTCAAAATCTACGGAAACACTACAGTCTGTCCAACATTGGCTTGTTCTCTGTCTCCAAAAGTGTACAGACGAAAGCGGAAGACACTTCGAACATCTGTTGATGTGATGAGGGTTATCGGACATGACGTTATCGGTTAGTTGTGAGTGCGTCTTCCTTGCTGGCTGTCACGCACAAACTTGAGGTTACTATAGGCTATATTCCACTAATAATTGTGTTTAGGACACTAGGACCACGTCTTATAACTTGTAAGAGGTCCGAGCAGATGTAATTTCGATATATTGCTCATGTGCTGCCTGCGATATGCAAGGTATAAGAGAATCTCTGACCAGAGAGCAGTGTTGACTGCAGTAGGAACTGTGTAGCTGTAGCAGTAAGTTGTTGCTAGCGAGCAGTCTGGTCTGGTCTGGTGTATCGTGTTGGCTGGGCCGGTCGTGGTGCAGGGATGCCGGAGCCTGAGCATTATTGTGTAAGGTAAAAAGCAGCCTCGCGCATATGTAGTAATGTTATCTCAAGTCCCATGTAAATGTTTTTAAAAAATCTTCTAATAATAATCTTTCTCATAAAAAATAACTTTTAACAACCATTCATTTCAATTTAAAGAATTTACTAATTTCTCCAATCCATGATCATCCCGATTGTTGCAAAAGAAAACATCAGTTGCTTCCTTTCGTAAATGACAAATCTATCGGCCAGCATTGCACAGGGCTGTGCCAGAAAAATTTATTGTAAGAGCAGATATATATGCGTTATCCGGCGACTTCATTGAGGTAAGAATTTTTCTTTTTTTGTTCTGAATGATCTTTCTGGGCCATGACGCAGCACTGCTGACGTCCAAAATTTACCAGGTTAAATTCACAGTCAATTATTGAAAAGTTATAAGTGAGCGACAATTTAATTGAGAGGTTAGTTACATTGCATTATTACCAGGTTACGGAATTATTTTGTTTTGACGTTACACTGAATGTGAACGACATAATTTTATTTTTTACTGTTGAGAGGTTTAGGAATTTTTCTGTTTTGAGGTTACATTAAATGTGAATGAATTTAGTGGGGAGGTTAAATGGGAACGAATTTTGTGGGGAGGTTACAAACTAAACTGTACCTCTGCTTGTCAATTCTGTAGAAAAAAATACACATGTTGCATTTTAATAAAGATAATTTTGTGTTGCTAGTGATGTTTGTTTACTTTCATGGATTGTGCATTTCTACCCATGATGTGAGGCCCTGACAGTTGCTATTATTAAAAGACGTCTTCATAATAATATATATGTATGTATGTACGTATTATACCGGGGATCTAGAAACGACATAGAGGCCTCGTCCCGCCGTAGCCGTCAGTGGTTCACAACCCCACAACAGGCCACAGCAGTCCACTCACCGCATCACAGCTCCATACCGAACCCAGGATTATTATGCGGTTCGTCCCCCAATGGATGCCCCTCGGAACGTCTCATACCAGACGACCTTGTTTTTATTGAGAACTTGGTGCAGTAAGATTAGGAGATTCTACACCTAGTAGGATGGGAATAGAGTTAACCCAGTGGCGCATGAGTTTCACTGTGTTGACAGTTTTTAACTGTCATTCCTCTGGCGTTTTCAGTTTGTAGTGAGGTTGCAAAAGCATGCATGGCATAACATCAGCTGTGAGTGCCCACTGCAATGGACTGTGCATACTGGCAGGTACAGGACTGGTTGGAAACGTCAAAGAAGATACTGTTAACAGCTGCCCACTTCACTGGACGCCATGTGCCACGGGGTTACACTGTAGAGTATATTATTATTACAAATCATGCTGTTAATTTTCTCGCATCCCCCTTCCCCGTTACCCCTGACCTACCATGGAATAACTGAATAACGAAGAAGAAAAATAATTTTAAGGGACGGTTATGTGTTTGATAATCGCACTTTATGTCCTAAGGAAACGACTTCGTAGCAGTTATGAGTAGAAGTACATGTGAATCTTTGCGGAAATACTCTGCTCAACGACGAGTTGCGGCCGCAGACGTCACTTTAGGGGTATAACGGGGCAAGGGGGGTCGAATGCTGCAAAGTAAGAACCGTCAGGGCGAAAACTCGGCGGTCGTAGGCGGGCGGCGGGATCCAGATTAAAAATGTACGGCCGCCAAGGGAGTGGTTTAATATCGTCCCGGAACCCAGAAAAAGACCGGGCCCCTTTCCTTGCTCCTCCCTGCCAAAAGAGTAAAAAATTAATTGCGCTGAATATTGGAGGGAATCTTCACGTCGATTGGATTCTCTTTAACGGGGCTCAGCCTGTGGATACAAACTTCTCAGGGCGAGAGAGTGATTGGGCAGCCGATTGAGTAGCGGAAGATGCGGTAAGGGGTAAGAAACCCGCCATGCATTCAGAGGAGACTTCTGGAATACTGAAATGCCAGCTATAGAAATTCTGTCCCTTCATACTTCTCCAGAGTTTTCTGTATGGTTGTTACAGAGGATGTTTCAAAAACATTTTTTCGATTTCACAAGACTGTATCTTCTACATAAATACCTACAGAGGCTTCAGTAAAATTTTATCTTACGCTTAGGACTACACAGTTTTTGTTTTAGAAAGGAAAAAGTGATTTTATGAGCGTTTATCTTTTACACGCATGCAAGAACAAGTTTGTGCTCCTTTCTTCATTCTCGCTTCAGATAACAGTTTTCACTTACCTTTCACAAAACGGTTTCAGTGTTTTGAAATTGGCATAATTCCGCGAACGCTATCTTTGTAAAAACTGAAAAGGAAAAATTATATTAAATTTCAGTCTCCAGGTGCATAAGCAAAGAAACTTTACGTAGGTTTCGGCTATAATAATGTAGCCTTCTTCAGAAATGTCACAATATAAAATTAAAATTAAAACATGCCAGATATTGGCCTTGTCAAACATAAAATGTTAGTAGTACAGCACATAGTCATAAGACTGCGTCACTTCTACTAATGTATTACCGATAGGCCTCACAAACGGGCCAGACAGTGGGCCGCAGACTCTCCATAAAATGCAAAACACATATAACAATTGTACTGTACATAAGGAAGAATAAACATAAATTGATAACATTATTTGTTACAACAGCTAAAAATGTTACTGCCAAATAAACCATAATAACTGAAGTTACAGTTCTATGAGAGACAACTGACATTGTATAGCGTCAAGGAACCTTTTAATAAGAAAATGCCGTAAGTTAAGGTTATGCGTGCCTGAAATGTGTGGAACTTAGCTGAGAATTAACGCCTGCAATTGATAATAAGGGCCGACCGAAGTGGCCGAGCGGTTCTAGACGCTGCAGTCTGGATCCGCGCGACCGTAACGGTGGCAGGTTCGAATCCTGCCTCGGGCATGGATGTGTGTGATGTCCTTAGGTTAGTTAGGTTTAACTAGTTCTAAGTTCTGGGGGACTGATGACCTCAGAAGTTAAGTCCCATAGTGCTCAGAGCCATTTTTTATAATAAGGACAATTGTCTTAGCGGTTAGATATAAAAATATATGATCAGCAATTAATACATAAGAAAACCAGTAGGCTGTATGTCATATCCAGCTACCGACGTAGGTAGAAGGTCGTATAAAGTAATAGATTTATCGGATAATAGGTGCGTGCAACGCCACAAAACATTATAAATACAATATAGGCAGTGGAGTTATATGCAAACTTTATGCAGCTCTTAAATATAAATACACCATTTCATGTGTAACAAATTGTGAAACAGCATTGAAGATAGATTAATGTATTAAATATGCAGTGTATAATCGGGGAATACCCGAAGCTACTAATAAGAACAAAAAGGCTGTAGGCGTAGCCAGGTATTGACGTCGGTAATAAGCGGTGTACAGAATTAGATTTAATGGGTTAATAAGTAGTACGTAGGGACGTACCACGCCACAAGTTATTATAAAGGCGGTTATAAGAAGTCAAGTGTATGCAAACTTTACGAAGCTCATAATTAGAGATACACCATTTGACGTGTATCAGTTATGATAAAGCCTTTCACTTATAGAAATAACGATTACGTGAAATGCTTATGTAAACATAAAGATAAGAGGGCGACATAGAAAGTCCCGCGTCATCATGATAGACGAAGCAAGGGCTGAAATCCTCCGAAGAAGTTTTTATTTTCCAGCTGCAATTGGTCATTAAGCAAGTTGTCTTTATCATAAAGGAGGTGTTTGAAAATTTGCATTTCTTCGAGTGTATCTAGCTTGCATCCTTTAGCTTCTTGGTTTAAGAGCTCTGTATTTATAAGTGGGTTAGGGGCATGGGCCATTTGGATTAAATGTTCTGCAAATGTTGAGCCATGGGTGCCATCTCCGATTTTTGTGGGTAAATGTTCTTTGTATCTAGCCGATAAAGCTCTTCCTGTCTGACCTATGTAATAACTAGGGCAATCGCTACAGGTAATTTTGTAAACACCTGTCTGGCCCGTTTGTGTGGCCTATCTGCAATGCATCAGTAGAAGTGAAGCAGTCTTATGACTATGTACTGTAGTACTAACATTTTAAGTTTGACAAGGCCAATATCTGACCTGTTTTAATTTTAATTTTATATTGTGACATTTCTGAAGAAGGCTACATTATTATAGCCGAAATCTAGGTAAAGTTTCTTTGCTTATGCAATTGGAGGCTGAAATGTAATATAATTACATTTTACAGTTGCTGACTCTGCTGCACCCTGCTATAAATATTATAAAGAGAAAAACTTGTCTGCTAAAAAAATTTCCACATTAGAAGTGTAACTTACTTCGTTTTCCTAGTTATTTGTTGTGAAAAGAAATATTCTACCGGATCCTCTTATTTCTTACAATTTTGTTGAGAGAGTAAATAAATAAATAAATAAATAAAAAAGGTTACTGATGCCCGTTTCAAAATGAAGGTAAAGAAAATAATTTAGAACAACCTTTATACAACTTAAAGTAGTTTAATTTTACGTAACTGAACACCAATACATACATGTAAGACATTTTTACATAAGTAATGCATTTATATACAACATTTAGCCCCATGACGTTTGACGCTATGCCTTCTAATCAGCTTCTTCTCCGCCCTTTGTTGGCCACTCACAGATCTCTCATTGAAAGGTACTGTATGTTCTCTTGAAATAATTACTGGAGTTTTGTAATGTCCTCCGCTTTTTTTGAGACACTCGGACACTTCTCCAAGTACACCTTTTCTGTAGGCAATGATATATATTCACACTATTCCAACTTAAAACTACGAGAGCTGAATCGGTCGATAAAGTCATAAGTTTTCAACACTCCACTGTTGTGCCTCTTGCATTAAACATGCAGTATTTCCATTTACAGAACTGTTCGTTTTCTTCTTTTGGAATATCCTTCCCTAATGATTCAGTAGATAAAACTTTTCTATTATGAAATTTCTTCCACCACTTTTGAAATCAATTTAAACAATTTCCTCGTGAAGTACACTTGTAAAGCCTCCAACAACATTTTTGCATACTGTGTACGTTTATCAACTTACTTGTAATCAGAAGCAGTAGTTTGAATGTCTTGTCACTGTATTGTACATGTGAAAGTCTTTTAATTTTGCACTTTTTTATCGCAATTTGATTATAGCTCTCAGGAATTTTTATACCTCTATTATGGTTTTTGGGAATTAGGTTGTCTTGAGAATCTGATCCAGAACTCATTTTTCCAGGAAGATTAAAGAATCTAAAATAAAAATAGCAACAACATTAACTGTAAAGAATTATGGAAATGGCAAGAGTTTCGCAGGCTGATTACACAAGAGCGCTGGTATAGTGGTTTTAAATACGGCATCAGCCCTGGACTGTGGCCCTTTTCAAAACGTACGGAATTTCCATACCATGGCAAGGATGACAGTATGCGATGGACTGGTGCCCTTTTCAGTGAAAACTAGCAGACACAGTCGTAAGGAACTCCTAACTTCATTTTCTTAAAAAAAAATGTGAGTGATGCCTTTCTGAAAACCACTGATTTAAATGTTCGGAGTGCTTTCCACTACAAACATCTGAACGGGATTCAGTCTTGTTCCAGACTTGTACGAGCATGTCTGGAGTTACTATATTCACCTCTGTTGCTACGCAGCGTCCCAAAAGGCACATAGACGGAGTTCAAAAATGGTTCAAATGGCTCTGACTACTATGGGACTCAACTGCTGTGGTCATAAGTCCCCTAGAACTTAGAACTACTTAAACCTAACTAACCTAAGGACATCACACACACCCATGCCCGAGGCAGGATTCGAACCTGCGACCGTAGCAGTCGCACGCTTCCGGACTGCGCGCCTAGAACCGCGAGACCACCACGGCCGGCATAGACGGAGTTTTTCACAAAAATAAAAGACATCATACCATCATATCGCCGGCCGAAGTGGCCGAGTGGTTATAGGCGCTTGAGTCTGGAACCGCGCGACCGCTACGGTCGCATGTTCGAATAATGCCTCGGTCAGGGATGTGTGTGAAGTCCTTAGGTTAGTTAGATTTAAGTAGTTCTAAGTTCTAGGGGACTGATGACCTCCGCTGTTAAGTCCCGTAGTGCTCGAAGCCATTTGAACCATACCGTCATATCAGGATACCTTGTGACCAATTGCGCAAAGCCAAATCCGTGCACCCAATACGGCGAATACATCGTTAAGGCAGAACTTTAATGAGAAATGCTTTTACATACAGGTGCCAACGTGATGGTTCAGCGTCTGGTTGAAGGATGCATTTTAACACATTTTTTATCGGTGCCTTATCGGCATATCGGATCAGTGCTCATTCGGTAATGCGAGTTGCACCAGTACCGGCAACCACAACTTACTACTGGCGCCGCGGCAAACCTTCAGCTTATATTCGTAAGTTATTTACTCCTGCTGTCTATCTTCACTCATAAAGAAGATATAGTCATATCAATTCGCCTGCATTTCGGGATGCCTGTAATAATTGTTCTAGTGAAGATATTTCGTGTTATAAAGCAGGTTAACGGAAATAATATAAAATTTTTGGACGTTGATCACGGAACGAAAGAAGGAAAAAATTTGCAATCATAGAAAAAAGGCGCATGACGCGGAAATTATCCGAATTTAACGGACATCGATAGATGTGGTGCACAGTTTCAGGGAAAGTGGAAGAGTTATTCAAGAGAAAGTGTTCCACAAACTGAGCAAGTCAATAAGTTTTCGAGCTTGACAGACAACGTTGTTAGATGTCCTCCTGAAGAATATCGCGCCGAATTTTGTCCAGTTGGCGCATGAGATCGTCAAAATCCGGAACTGGTTGCACGCTCCAAACGTTCTCATTTTGGAAGGGTACACTACGACCTTGCTGGCCAAGGTAGTGTTTGGCAAGCAGAAAGACAAGCAGTAGGAACCTCTCGCCGTATGGGGCGGGCATTATGTTGCTGAAATATAAGTCCATGAAGGGCAACCAAACGAGACGTATTGTCGTCCACGTACAGCTATGCTACTAGTGTGCAGTGGATGACATCACAGGGGTCAAACCAAAAAAAAAGTGACAGTCAGGTTGCTATCGCACCGCTGTCTGGGGCTTCTGCAGACTCGCCTTCGGTCTGGAATCTCATCGACTGGAGTAGAAGTGTCTTCAGTGATCAATCCCCCCGACAAGCGAAGACGTGTCTAGAGATTTTTGTATGCCTGTCCTTCTGATTACAGTTTTGTGGGACCTCGGTCGTTCATTTATGCAATAAAATGAAACACTTGCAGCCGTCCTTTCGATATTATTTATTACATAGCAACCAGTTCTGGTGACCCCTTCAGCGCCAGTTTAGGCCTGAAGATGGTATATTGAGTCACCGAAACTGGCTGGTATGTAGTAAATGAAGAAAGGACGGGCACGGCTGTAGGTATCCACAGACGCCCGCGAACAGGTAGGACACCAACGTGGTTGTCGTCCGCGATACGGACCGACTGCCAGTAGTGACGGCCTGGTGTGCCATTTTTTTTTTTTTTCATAGCAGTACCCTTTGGTTGTCATTAGCGGTACCCTTACAGCACAACGGTACGGCAACGATATTCTACGTCCTGTTTTGTTGCCCTTCACGTCAAGCCATCCTGGACTTACATTTCAGCAAGATAATGGTTGGTTGGTTGTTTTGGGGAAGGAGACCAGACAGCGAGGTCATCGGTCTCATCGGATTAGGGAAGGACGGGGAAGGAAGTCGGCCGTGCCCTTTGAAAGGAACGATCCCGGCATTTGCCTGGAGTGATTTAGGGAAATCACGGAAAACCTAAATCAGGATGGCCGGACGCGGGATTGAACCGTCGTCCTCCCGAATGCGAGCAAGACAATGCCTGCAAGGTATCCCTCAGGAGGACATCCAACAAATCTGTCAGTCAGTACCAGACCGAATAACTGCTTGCATTATGGCCAGAGTTGGACCAACGCTTTATTGACTTGTTTAATTTCTGAAGCTCTTTCTCTTGAATCAGTCATCCATTTTTTGTGAAATTGCAATCATGTGTCTGTCTGTACACGTACATCACATCTGCCAGTCTCTGTCCCATTCGGATAATTCCTTCGTGGTGCGTAGTTTTTTGTCTTAGAGAGTAATTTAATGTCCGGTCAACGACAATGTTTCGGGAGGCGGATCCCAAGCTGGGATAGGTCAGTAAAGGGTAAGACTATCAACCCTGTCCTTCATCAAGGAATCGTACCATAATTCGCGTTGACTCCTTCAGCTAACAGAACGGAAACTGTAAATTAGGATGGCGGTACTTGGCATTGAACATCTGTCCTGCAGAATACAAATACAGTGAAATTGTTAGCATGCCATGAGCAAGGAGCGGTAAAGTGCCAGGCCGCAAAAAACATAACTTGTCACCCAGGGAAGATCAATTAATTTTATTTAACAGGTTGTGCAAACTGTTATAATTAAGGATCTTTTTTTATCGCGTGGAATTTGATAAGCAGAAATGAATGTAATTTTTTATAATCATGCAAAAGAATCAGCAACAAAGATTTAGTACTTCAGATTGGACGATTATTTATTTCAGATTTAAAATCATGAACTCGCTTAGACGTTCACTTCGATGGCTCTGTCGTAAATGAAATTCAGTAAAGCATAGTATGAATTCAGGTGCTACTAGAACAGACCGAAAACATTTCAATTAACAGATATTCCAGAATAATATGTAAATTATGAATAAACATTCGCTTAATACATCAGTTGACACCTGTAACACACCAGATCACGACAAACAATGAGTAACCGTAAAAACAATAGAGCCCGCATCTCGTGGTCGTGCGGTAGCGTTCTCGCTTCCCACGCCCGAGTTCCCGGGTTCGATTCCCGGCGGGGTCAGGGATTTTCTCTGCCTCGTGATGGCTGGGTGTTGTGTGATGTCCTTAGGTTAGTTAGGTTTAAGTAGTTCTAAGTTCTAGGGGACTGATGACCATAGATGTTAAGTCCCATAGTGCTCAGAGCCATTTGAACCATTTGAAAAACAATAGAAAATTTAACTTTCTCGTGATTCATAAGAAGACTGAGCTCTTATAAATTGGTAGCAGTTGTTTTCTTAAAGAGCCCGAGATTAGAAATAAATGCAAAATGCACTATTGTACATAGCTTGGTTCTAAGTTACAGCTCCATAAAGAATGTGTAAATAAAAGTCAAACAGAAACGCCTGCAGGACTTAAAAAATGGTTCAAATGGTTCTGAGCACTATGGGACATAACTTCTGAGGTCATCAGTCTCCTAGAAGTTAGAAGTACTTAAACCTAACTAACCTAAGGACATCACACAAACCCATGCCCGAGACGGGATTCGAACCTGCGTCCGTAGCGGTCGCGTGGTTCCAGAATGTAGCGCCTAGAACCTCTCGGTCACCACGGCCGGCGCAGGACTTAAACTAAAACAGCAGACAGTAAGCTCCGAATAATTGTATGTACAGTGTACACATTAACTCACTCACCGAATAAGTGCAACAAGCGCCGATGACTGTCGCTCAGTAATTCCACTTTGCCAGTGAGTTCAGTAGCCACAAGCAGCAGACGTAGCTACTAGCAGTCTTCCACCAAATCGGAGCGATGTGATCATGTAAGATGGATGAAATAGAGACTCACAAACTCACTCAAAGTCATAAAATCCGGCAAAGCATCTCCGTGCCACAAAACTGACAGCACATCTCATTGTATGCCATCCTACAGCAGTGGGTGGTGTACGACTGGGAGCTGTCTCATACGCAAAGCCGTGAAGTTAGCGTGATGGAGGACGCCCATGGTTCTGGCGGTTTCTTAGTTGACAAGTCAAAGAGGCTATATCCCACTTTTAAATACATATCGAAGCACCCTGTGGATCATAGAGTGTGATAACCGCAAGTCCGCTTGATTTAATATCAAGCAAAGCTGAATAATTAAATGAGGCACTGAGAGCCATAAGGGTCTAAAGGACATGATGGTCGCTTTTGAGATTGTAGCACGTATGCAAGGTCCTGACATCTGTTGGTCTTACGTGAACAAGCTCTATCAGTGCTGTGCCACTATGCCTGTATATATGAACATTTGCGAAAGCTGGCCCATCGAGTTCTTTGATATTCACTTCCATAAAGGTCCAAAGCACAAATTTTCATTGCTGTTGGAATGCTCACTGGCTACGTAAAAGGTGGAAGCAACTGAAGGAATGCACCCTCATTACCTCATGTTCCGTGGTTTCGCCATTCCAGTCTCTTAAATCGATAATAAGGATTTCAGAACCTTTAAGAGTTTTAGCGACCAAACTAAGAAATTCATGGTAACAACGGAAGTTTCAGTAATTTTACAATGATGAAGATTGCCATCAAATGTTGTTTAAATTAACATATGCTGCTTTGGAGTCGTGGGAGGCCACCATTTTCTTCAAAATTTGTTGTTATTTCTCCACAGTTTGTGGATACCTTGTAAAATTTGGTGCCCAAATACGTAGACGGAAGATATATGTCAACTTAGAAACTTAAAGGCTTAACAAAGGTACTAGATCAAATCTGACATACATAGATTAAAAAAAACTACTAAATAGCATGCCCAAAGAGAACAGACAGTTTTATCTGAACCTCGGGCCAGAGAATGGGCTTAATGAAGATGATGATAACGAGGACCATAAAGTGTTGGGATAAGTCGTAAATGTGTGTGTGGTGAATATACACTCCTGGAAATTGAAATAAGAACACCGTGAATTCATTGTCCCAGGAAGGGGAAACTTTATTGACACATTCCTGGGGTCAGATACATCACATGATCACACTGACAGAACCACAGGCACATAGACACAGGCAACAAAGCATGCACAATGTCGGCACTAGTACAGTGTATATCCACCTTTCGCAGCAATGCAGGCTGCTATTCTCCCATGGAGACGATCGTAGAGATGCTGGATGTAGTCCTGTGGAACGGCTTGCCATGCCATTTCCACCTGGCGCCTCAGTTGGACCAGCGTTCGTGCTGGACGTGCAGACCGCGTGAGACGACGCTTCATCCAGTCCCAAACATGCTCAATGGGGGACAGATCCGGAGATCTTGCTGGCCAGGGTAGTTGACTTACACCTTCTAGAGCACGTTGGGTGGCACGGGATACATGCGGACGTGCATTGTCCTGTTGGAACAGCAAGTTCCCTTGCCGGTCTAGGAATGGTAGAACGATGGGTTCGATGACGGTTTGGATGTACCGTGCACTATTCAGTGTCCCCTCGACGATCACCAGTGGTGTACGGCCAGTGTAGGAGATCGCTCCCCACACCATGATGCCGGGTGTTGGCCCTGTGTGCCTCGGTCGTATGCAGTCCTGATTGTGGCGCTCACCTGCACGGCGCCAAACACGCATACGACCATCATTGGCACCAAGGCAGAAGCGACTCTCATCGCTGAAGACGACACGTCTCCATTCGTCCCTCCATTCACGCCTGTCGCGACACCACTGGAGGCGGGCTGCACGATGTTGGGGCGTGAGCGGAAGACGGCCTAACGGTGTGCGGGACCGTAGCCCAGCTTCATGGAGACGGTTGCGAATGGTCCTCGCCGATACCCCAGGAGCAACAGTGTCCCTAATTTGCTGGGAAGTGGCGGTGCGGTCCCCTACGGCACTGCGTAGGATCCTACGGTCTTGGCGTGCATCCGTGCGTCGCTGCGGTCCGGTCCCAGGTCGACGGGCACGTGCACCTTCCGCCGACCACTGGCGACAACATCGATGTACTGTGGAGACCTCACGCCCCACGTGTTGAGCAATTCGGCGGTACGTCCACCCGGCCTCCCGCATGCCCACTATACGCCCTCGCTCAAAGTCCGTCAGCTGCACATACGGTTCACGTCCACGCTGTCGCGGCATGCTACCAGTGTTAAAGACTGCGATGGAGCTCCGTATGCCACGGCAAACTGGCTGACACTGACGGCGGCGGTGCACAAATGCTGCGCAGCTAGCGCCATTCGACGGCCAACACCGCGGTTCCTGGTGTGTCCGCTGTGCCGTGCGTGTGATCATTGCTTGTACAGCCCTCTCGCAGTGTCCGGAGCAAGTATGGTGGGTCTGACACACCGGTGTCAATGTGTTCTTTTTTCCATTTCCAGGAGTGTATTATCTGTTCTTTATATTCTTATTCTAGTTCCACATTCATTAGAAACTACACAACTGTCAAAACGACACTATTGCCACTACGCTGTAAATAAAAAAATTATGGTTTAACATTAATAATAATAATACTCAACATTAAATAAAATTTCATTACATACAGAAGGTACGTGAGTTTTTCATAGTAAATATGAAATGTTGAGCCTTGTTGAAAAGACAAGTCAAACTCTGAGACTGGCGGTTTGCCTACAAATATGATTTTCACAAATATATATTTTTCTCAAAAAATTATATCTATGGTTTATGCCCTTGTCGTTCTCAGTTCCTCAGATGCAGCCTGCTTCAGAGAACAACAACTGTTACGCAATATAATAATTCTATAAAATAAGGCTACCTTAGATAGGAATGTCATTGGCCAAGAAAAATAAGAGGAGGTAGGAGCGTCACAAAAATCAGAAAAAACGGATACCTCCTCACTTTTCAGGAAAGATTACAGGCACAATGCACGCGAACACAGTAATCAACTACTTGATGCGCAAATTAATATTAGAAACTAGACACACGTATATCATTGTTCAGATCACATAAAAAAAGAAATTTATGCCTGACGTAACTTTTGGGAGCCTCTGTGGTTACAGCACTCAATCAGACACTTGCGCGAGAATTCATTTTTAGTGCAGTTTAACTTTGTCACGGCTTTAGTCTGTCTCTCTTGCTTCAGTCATTGTTCTGGTCGACCACCCTGCCTGTTGCTGTGCTGTGTTCACTCCATGCTGCTGCAAATCTGCTGGTGAGATTAGTATATGGTTTTGGCTTAAGCAATGTACTACAAGTTCAATAGGCCGCATTCATGTAGGAGGACCTTATTTTTCCGATTCCGCGGTAATGTACACTATATCTTTTCACAATCTGCGACATGGACGCGAATTGATCAGTGATCCGAAAATAGAATAAATGTCCTTTACTTCACTCGGGAGGCTGTTTATTATTTATGTCATATCCAAAATATCGCTACTTGAGCGTATGTCAATTACTGTTTCTTAACTTTTTCCTTTTAACAATCTAATTTTCGTAGTGTTTTATTTCGTAGCTTTTTATTACTTAAATGCCTTTTACAGCTTATGAGCTCATTACAGACTTTACTGATTGTATTCATCTTTATTTTACATCGTACAATTATCACTGAAGAAGATGTGTACGCTTACAGTAGCAACATCTGGTGAACTTGCAACACAAACGCTTTGTGGCTACTATATGGCAATTAGTTTTGAACGGTAATGCTGCTGACAAGAATACTCTTGTGTATACTATTATAGATATGTTTGACGATCCTGGTGCTGATTTTGTGTTTAGCATTAGACGATGCCTCTATGGCACCAGTTTATTAGGACATGTTTAGTTTTAGAAAACAAGTATGTTTCATCATATTTATAGCGCACAAATACACATGTATGTCAGTAATACTTTTCATAATAGTCTATTTTATTGTTTTAAGCTGTAGGCAATCTGCTTGTTGTATTTGTGTTTTTCCAATATTTTGTTGCAGATCTGAAGATGGTCATTGTCGACCGAAACCAGTAGTCTGATGATATAGAAATTTGTGGTCATAGACGTGAATTAAAGGAAATTTAGAGTATCTTCTACTTTTCTCTGGCATTCTATTTGAAAACAGTACTTTCTTGGTTGGTCTGAGTCGTGTGCTCGCATGGACTGGTATATGCATGTGTTCTATGGTCTTGCATATTCATACTGTATACTAAATCCCAATCTCATTTATTATTTTATGTCATCTGTAACGTGACCTGCTTTTTCTTATTTAATTTGATTGCGATATTGATCAATGACCGTCATTGTACATCTGCTTACTCTGTAAAAAGGAGTGGTTCTTCTGAGAGGGTCTGTTATTCGCAGCCCTATTTTTCCGAAATATCCTTTGTTTTTCCCTGCAGCTGCATGCTTATGTGAGACCATGGTCTTCAGCAGGCCACACTATGGCCGGCCGGAGTGGCCGAGCGGTTCTAGGCGTTTCAGTCCGGAACCGCGCGACTACTACGGTCGCGGGTTAGAATCCTGCCTCGGGCATGGATGTGTGTGATGTCCTTAGGTTAGTTAGGTTTAAGTAGTTCTAAGTTCTAGGGGATTGATGACCTCAGAAGTTAGGTTCCATAGTGCTCAGAGCCATTTGAACCATAGGCCACACTATGGTTCCATGCCTTTCACCTGTACACAAACATTTTGCCCATTCCCCAGCTTTACGAGGACTATTATATTCTATCTGATTTTCAGCATTTTCAAGCAGATAATCATACGGGATATGACGGTAAATTTATCTATCACCAAATACTCGTATAAACGTTTATGATCTGTACTCAGAGATTACGCTTTGTGTACTTAGGCAATGTTCAGAGTTGTCACAGATTATAGAAACTCCACAGACAAGAGGTCTCCATCGGACTGAAAGTTCACACTCTGTGCTCTCACTTAATTCACTTTCCTTACCGACTTAAAAATTGGTTAGCACTTTAAACAATTTTCTTCTGATACACCAGAATCTATTTTCTGTCGAACTTGTGAAGATTACATATTATCGCCATTTAAGTTAATAGTGCATTGCATATTTACGTAGGATTGCCAGGAAAACAGCTGAAAACAAATTACAAATAATCCGAACTTTGGTTGCATTGTTAAATTAATAAAAAGACGACAGCAGTTGGCTTTCACAATACAAGAACACCACAAAAATGTGTAAGCAGACGACCCTTTCTGATGTTAGCGAAAATCAGTAATAAAATACCCTAATTAAAGTCATATCACAACATAATTTGTAATGAACAATTTTTAGATCTAGCAAGAGTGCCGCGTTGCAAATATGTTCATTACATCAGTTACAACATTTTATATTTATAAAACGAAATGCATTTGGTGACAAAAGGACCCACTCTAATATGCCTAATAACTCAATTCCACACTTACTGTAAACGTAACAAACCAATTTAGGATAATGTTGATGACGTTATCCAACACAAAAGCCATCAACACCGCAAGTCAAGGCAGAAACCTTCTTATCATTGCCCAGAAGTAAAACCTCGGAATTCTGAAAACACATTTTATCTCTACTAGAGCTAAGTCAAAGAGTTCACTTTGAACAGAAATTTGTTCATCAATCGTCATGTTGTAAACTTAAGTGGTCGCAGTTAATTCAGTGCTGCAAATCATTCTCAAAACTGTTCTTCAAAGTTCTGATACTAGCAACGTTGTCCAAAAATGCATTTTGATGTATTCGTGAAGTGGCAGTTAATAGAACAGTTAACTTTCACAAAGTATAGTAAGCCTCCAATCCTTCTAAAGGCTTGTCACTGCCTCTCACCAAAGCAAGAGTCATCCATGAATTCCCTGTTACAACTTCATTCGTTGTACAAGAAAACGTAATCTTACAGTCAACAAATGTTATTGGACCACTAAGTATCTCCTCTTGAGACACTGGGTTTGGTGTCTCATTAAAACTGAAAACAGTCTTGTAAACTGGCATTCTGCTCCTCCTAGCATATCTCCTGCGGCGGTACGGCATGGCTGTGTGCTGCGTGCGGCTGCCTGCAGTCGACTGACGCAGAAACAGGAAGCGCGCCTGGACCCCAGCGCTGGCCTTATCGTTGCGTCACTTCCGGTCCGCTTATCTCCAACTTGATTTTCGTGAAACACGGGCCTAGTAAATCTAGGGCCCGTGTTCACCGGCTGCCTCGCTCAGCGGCTAAGTCCCACTCAAGGACACCCGCCTATAAGGCGGCGCACACAGCCATAGAATGTTTCACGCGCTGTGCGCCTCCGGCACTGCTATATATATTTTACTTAGACCGTGTTTCACGAAAATCAAGATTACGCAACTTCCGCCTGTGTTATTCTTATGGGCGGAAGCGCTCTTATCACTTCCGGTGCAGGAAATGACTCCAACAGCACACGCCCCAAACCATTAGAGTCTCCACCAGCTTGAACAGTCCCCTGCTGACATGCACGGTCCATAGATTCAAGAGGTTGTCTCCACACCAATATACGTCCACCCGCTCGATACAATTTGAAACGAGACTCGTCCAACCAGGCAACATGTTTCCAGTCATCAACAGTCCAACTTCTTTGTGTCGTCCTGTCATCAAGGGTACACGAGTGGGCCTTCGGCTCCGAAAGCCCATATCGATGATGTTTCGTTGGATGGTTCGCACGCTGACACTTGTCGATGGCCCAGCACTGAAATCTGCAGCAATTTGCGGAAGGGTTGCGCTTCTGTCACGTTGGACGATTATCATCAGTCGTCGTTGGCCCCATTCTTGCAGGATCTTCTTCCAGCCGCTGCGATGTCGGAGATTTGGTGTTTTACCGGATTCTTGATATTCACGGTACACTCGTGAAATGAATGCACGGGAAAATCCCCACTTCATAGCTACCTCGTAGATGCTGTGTTCCATCACTCGTGCTTCGCTATAACTCCATGTTGTCTTATAATGGCGTTTCCGACCGCAGCGCCTAATTCTTCCTGTTCATATATCTCTGCATTCGAATACGCAATCCTATACGTTTCTTTGGTGATTCAGTATATATATATATATATATATATATATATATATATATATATATATATATATATATATATAGGAGGGGTGGGGGTGGGGGTGGGGGTGGGGGAAGGAGGACAGACGTGTCTGTCCATTGCTAGAACTAAGGGTGCAAATCATAGAGCCGGGTCTTCCAAGCCAACCGTTGTCGTTTGGAACGTTTATCTTCTACCGAATAGAATATTCACCGATGTGCTGTCTACCTCAGTCAATCCGCGTGTCGTTATTTGACTGGGATTTATATGTACTTTATTACTATAAGAGCGTCCCCAATCAGACATTTTGGGGCGCACCCTGTCGAGGTTGAACGCCTCCATATCAGTGTTTCATTAAGGTTTAGTTAAGTGGGAAACGCCCCAAGTAGCTAAGCAATCAAAGTACAGATCGCTCAACAACATCGTTAATGGCTTCCACGATGAGCAAAATCAAAAGAGCGGCTTTGCAGTGGCTTGCAGTGGCCAGAGCAAAAATGGTGTTGCAAGAAGGGTTTCCAGAAATGCCTTGTAGTTACTTGACGTGGTCTCAAATGACCATAAACAAGAAAAACAATACCAGTAAACACAGATACTATGGAGAATAGCATGTATGACTTTTTTAAGATCTTAATGTTTTAGATTTATGTCACTTTTTAAACTCTTTTTATTTCCATAGCAAGAGGGCTTGTTTTAGAAGTTAGGTACTTTCATCTAAATGGCCTAGCAGTCTGGAAAGTTGTAGAGGAATTCGTGATGCAGATTCAGAACCATTGGGAGGGAATTTCTAGTTCCGGCATTCGCCCCAATACCTTCGTAAGAGCTGAGAGATCGAAATGTCTCAACAGACTAGGAGAGTATACAGGCATTCCTAATTAGAAATATTTGGGAATGGGGTTCCAGTTCTATCATTCGCCTGTGTGTGTGTGTGTGTGTGTGAGAGAGACTATGATCTGTATCTATAAAACCTTGAACAAAAATGAGGACTCGAAATTTTCTGCTGCTTGGGTTATGTCTACTTGGGAACAAAAGTCGACGGTGATGAGGATATGTACTTAAGAGGCCGGTACTTCTTTGCTTTCTTTTTCAATTTTTTCCACCCCAAAGGATAAAGCGAGCAGTTGGAGATTTGATACTTTTAAGGGCGAATTTTTATCGGCAGAACTGGTACTGGAACATGCAGTTGTGAAGTTTTGGGAGGAGATTTACAGTTACGGCATTTCACTTACAACCAAGGGAAACCTTCCGAAAATCATGAGCGGTACCTACAGAACGTAGAATTTTCTGTTTATCTGTATACAAACTAGAGTCAACGACTGTAACGGTCCAGTTTAATACGTTTCTTCATTGCCTTTTAAACTATTAATTTCAAATACAACGCATGAGAAATCGTTATTGAACTGCTGTCGCTGTTTGGTGGGAGAAGGACGACAAGAGGGGAAATCATTTTATCAGTAATACGGAAAACCATTGTTTCACGTCTGAGCAGCCACCCAGCTTTGACTTCCAGGATGTGCAGTCCCGGCAGACTGATGTGAATGTGGTGGAGGCGCGTAAGTATGGTCTAAGAGGCAGGACATCCGCAACCCGCGTTTGTGTCGCGCAAGAAACAAAAAAGTTATGAGGTTATTACAGTCAGTCGTTGTACTGCATTTATTCTGGGCTGCCCGTTTTATAACAGTGCCATAATAATTCCAGTTAACATTTATGTTTTCAAAGACAGGTATTAAATTATTTTTGTGGGGCGCACTGCTTGTAACATTATCTTTATTAACAATAAAACTGTAAAACGATTGTGGCTCCCTGTTTGAACGCGCTAATCGCCCAAAATTACTACACGAATTTTCTTGGCGTTTTCATAGATAACCCTAACGTAGTTATGGGCAACGTAGAGGATTTGTTTCATCAAAGTCTGATCACGAGAAAACAATATACCGCGGTTTACAGTTTTATCTAAAGTCGTCTGCTGAGTTCACTAATTCGGATGATTAGTCACACGCCATAGTACACCGAAGAACCAGTAGACGACGGTGTTAGTTTCGTAGTAGATACACCAAAGAACCAATAGACGGCACTGTTAGTTTATTTAACTTTGTGACACATGTATTTTCTAAAGTTTACGTGAGTGACAGAATTAAGTGCTGTAGTTCTTTCTTTGTGCATACAAACTAACAGTGAGTTTACATGGCTAGGATGTACGTATTTGCTGATTTCGATTTCTGTATTGAAATCTTACCGAGATTGCTTCTCTTCTTTCGATTGGTTTTTCGTATATGCTTCGATAGGAAAAACTTGTGATTTGTGCCTCTAATAATTATATTGTAACTTAGGTTTGCTTACGAATAAAAATTCCGGGCCTCTGAGTACACTAGACCAGCTGAGAGACGAGGACTATGTGATCTCAAGAATCAAGCGAAAATCGTGAGCCGAGACTCTGCAACTTGAGAACACAGCCTTTAACTCGCCCTTTGGAAACTCTTCTAACAGTGAGGCGCAAGGTAACTGATGGAGAGAGTCATGCATCATCTCCCTCCTCAGAACCCTTCACTGAAGGAAGCGTAAAGGTACTTTTCTCCAACGTAACATTACAGGAGCGCAAATTTTGACGGAACGTGGCAAAGGCGGGCGAGTTTTCATTCCCCGAACGCTGCTAAATTCTACAAACCTACATTTCGTTTTAAACAAGTACAGTTCTCGGTGAGCTTATGTTACGCCATGACCATAAACAACGAACAAGCACGAACGCTGCGTGTAGCAGGAGTGGACCTCGGTGTTAGTTGCTTTTCACACGGCCAACTCTACATAACTCTCTCCCGTGCTAGTGAAGCAAACAAGCCCTTCGTTTATGTCCCCAATCCTACTACATCAAACGGTGTATACAAAGAAGCTTTGCAAGTAAAAAATAAATTCCCTGCATACGAAACTCCTGGCATGGCAGTAAATAAATCTCCAGGCAACACGTTTGTCAGTCAGTTTAAGGAATGTATTGTGATTTTAGTTCAGTGAGCAGTTGTTTTACTTAGTGGGCTCACAGTACTGCCTGAAGCTGACAAAAACTTTTACTCTTTGATTTATCATTTGATACCCTTTGGTTTTGTTAGCGGCCTCAGTAGCGGCGGAACAATTATTGAATGCAGTCAGATGCGAATTCTAGGGCTGCGTTTATAATTTTTAAACTGGTAAATTAATTTACCCATGGGATTTTTTACTCAGGCCTCTGATTGCGGCGGTACACCCGAGCTGAATTGTACGAACTTTAACGCTAGGGATTGAATAACATTTAATTAAAATCAAACCTCATTTTTTTTTTAAGTGAGCTTCCACACGGCGTCTCGACCACTATAGAGGAGGACTAATACGGCAGCCGACCGCAGGCCATTCGTTCATCTAGTTCTTTTTAACTACAGTATTTTTGTGTAATTGCAGCGACATAGCTTGTAAACGCTGCTGTTATCAAAACTTGATAATCAGTCTTCTATAATAAAAATGTGCAGACCATAATCCCTGGTAGAAGAACACATCAACCGACAGCTTATTCAGTGGCTTTCCCATTCAAACCGTATAAAAATCGCCTTCTACTGATTATTGCCTTAAGTTTGAGATGCTTAATTGTAAATTCCTACAAGTCTCAAACAGTAATAATGTTCAAAAGTGTGACAGGGTTCGAGTAATTTAAGAATTAACACTGTTCTTTTACTTCTGAAGATTTCGCAACTGTGGTATATTGATGCTTGCGAATTACAAAGTTTACCAAAGAAAAAGTAGACTAAATACGCAGTAATCTTCATAAAATTGTTCCGCCGCAGAAAAACATTTTCGTCTTGATTCTGAATGTCTACTTAGATACAGTATCATCCTTTCTTTCTTTTCTTGCAGTCATTAGTGATTTATTTGAAATAGAATTTCATCTCGGCGTATCTTTCATCTGCACTAAACATCCTCGAAGGACACAGATATCCCTCTTGACTAAGTAATGCTTTTACGCATACGTACCTAATTTCTGCACAAATTTAGTAGACCACACAATATTAGATGTTTGGGGACTCCGACCACGAAAGATAAACGACTACATGTAATTAATTTGTCCAACACAGGTCCATTAATTGCTGGCACGGTTATTTCCTGGACAAGACTGTTACATGAATCTGTTACTGTAGAGAGAAAATTTAAAAAAAGATTTACGCAATAAATTCTGATCCTAAAACATTTTGACGAATATCATGACAATATTTTACAATATATGGTTCACATTAATTTTGGATTTCAAAGTTCAGTGAACTATATATATGAACTTAGTTAAATATAAATTATCATTACCTTCGAAATGTCAGTCTCACGAACTAGACAGTTACATGCAAGACGTCACACTCACACTTTCACATTTATAGCCCGCGGTAGATACATGTCGATGGGCGCCAAAGGAGATGATTTAAGATTCAAAATCGGAACGTAAATAATGACATCAGCTTTACGTTTTCAACAAAATTCATCCTGCTAACTACCCTTTCCAAAATGGGCACTGGAGCAGACAAAGTCAAACACTATCTCATTAGCCTTGGCACGTAATAGCGTGAAACTACCTTTAAAGGCAACGAATGCGCAACGGCATGATGAAGCTGAAAACGAAGACATTAAAGAAACAAAACTTTTATCCACATAACACGTGAACTTTTGAAGTAATTTTACGGTAGCCGGTTGGGAGGTCTGAACAGGACTGATGAACACTCGAATATGAAGCGGCGTTCATATACGATTATCTTTTTATAACTAAACTAAATTCGACCCGAACAAGCCTTGGAGGCCCAATAGTACCGACCGGCCGCCGTGTCATCCTCAGGCCACGGGCGTCACCGGATGCGGATTGGAGGGGCATGTGGTCAGCAAATCGCTCTCCCGGCCGTATGTCGGTTTATGAGACTGGAGCCGCTACTTCTCAATCAAGTAGCTCCTCAGTTTGCCTCACAGGGGCTGAGCGCACCCCGCTTGCCAACAGCGCTCGGCAGCCTGGATGGTAGCCCATCCAAGAGCTATCCCAGCCCGTCAGCGCAAACTTCGGTGACCTGACGGGAACCGGCGTTAACGCTACGGCAAGGCCGCTGGTCCAATAGCTTTCTATGCATAACCATAAATTTATTGGCTGTGTCCGTAACTGTGTGTTGAACGGTAAAAACGAGAAAAACTATGAAATCAGTCACCGAACCTTTCCACAGACGTAGTTCCATATTCAAGTGAGCAGCTCGATCTCTGGGGTAATGGTGTGACAGACTATGTATGTGGAACACGACTGCAGAACGACATTCGGTTTATGCGAACCACGTTGACAACTAAAGCGGAAGATTTTTGGTTTAAAATGGCTCCGAAACATATCGTGACGAATACACATATTTATCATTGACAGCTTATTATTTTAAGTGGATAGACGTTTTACTAACTAGGTCGTGAACTGAGGATATAAGTGAAGAGACGGGCTTTTATGTAAGGCGGGAGAACTAACGAGACTTTTTCTATAAATAAATAAATGTTCGGATAAAGTCAATGAAAAGAACGAGGAAAGTAGTTTAGGAGTTGGACCTAAGTATTGTAGCACGCTAATTTTTCAAAGTAATTAAGAGAGAGATAGGAGGACACTGTGATGGTATCATGCATACTACACTGTAGACAGGAAACAACATAGCACACGCTGGTGTTAATAGTGATTTGGGGAACGGAAAGAAGGGAGATATCTTAATTTAAATTAAATAGTCCTTAATAAGTGAGAAAATAATGCGTTCTCTCTTCGGCAGTACCATACTGGTGTTTCCATGAACCAATCAGGGGAACCAGGAGACTTACTGTTAGCACGAATCGACGATGTTTTGAACGCAGTGGCTCTGTTGTCAATAAAGGAGGTACCTTATTCGACAAAGTACTGGTAGTATACAGCTTTCTGGTTAGTGAGCAAAACGGGGTAAATAAATGTAAATGTCGTGTGACTAGGGCCTCCCGTCGGGTAGACCGTTCGCCGGGTGCAAGTCTTTCGATTTGACGCCACTCCGGCGACTTGCGCGTCGATGGGGATGAAATGATGATGATTAGGACAACACAACACCCAGTCCCTGAGCGGAGAAAATATCCGACCCAGCCGGGGATCGAACCCGGGTCCTTAGGATTGACAATCTGACGCGCTGACCACTTTTTTTGTTTTTTAACCTCATTTTGTTGTATACTGTTCGCTGACATTGTTCACGGCGGACGTCCGGTGACACTTGTTCGGGCTGTTCGTTGATCCGTTCACTCAGTTTTTTTATTCAGAGGGTAACTAAACCCTCTGACCGAACACGCTGAGCTACCGTGCCGGCTATCACTCAGTTACCGGGGGCGGACGAAACGAGGTAGAAACATTTCTTAATATTAATAAATCAGCCGTAAGACTTGAAAGAGTACTTCGTTCGTTTTATGATTAAGAAACACTCCTGCGATACAGTCGTCCTTAAGTCAGCATTGTCTAACTGGAGTGCACTTGAGTTGCTCCGGCTGTGAGTGCAATGTAGCAGCCGGCCGAAGTGGCCGAGCGGTTCTAGGCGCAACAGTCTGGAACTGCGCGACCGATGACCTCAGAAGTTAAGTCCCATAGTGCTCAGAGCCATTTGAACCATGTTTTTGAAATGAAGCAATTCATATAATACCCTCAAGTTGATTCCACAGGTCTGAAAAAAAATTCAGTTGCGTGGGATGTTATTGCTGAATTATGTATATTAAAGTTCGCAGATTCTAAAAATGACTTCCATAAAATCCCATCATATATAGGTTTATTGCAAAACGGAAACAAGTTTTTGATAAAACATGTATTTATTACAGTGAATTGACGTTTTTTTAGAAGTAATAAAAAACTTGTTTCTGATTTATGCACAATTTTAGGTCTACTTTTTTTTGTTGCGAGACCTTTTCTTCCCTTCTTTGATGCTTCTCCGAAGTCGTTTCTGAATTCCTTCTCTCGTTTCTCGACTGAACATCCAGCAGTAGCGATGCAAAATAATGACGTCCCACTTTACTTGGTAATGTCTCTCGATATCACGGACATCCTGCTGAAGCCTTTCACTCTGTTCTTCACTGTGGGCTCCCAAGTCTTCTGGAAAACAGTCTGTATGCGAGTGTAAGAAATGAACTCCTTCAGCTTCATACACTGCCAGCATGCGTTGTACTCTGGTTTTGTAGTCAGGGTCCTTAGTATTCCCAAAAAATTTGTGCATTTCATTTTTGAAGAAGTCCCATGCTTATTTTTCCTTTTCTCCCACTGTTTTCAAAAAGAGGGTATTTGTTTCGGCGTAACGATAAGCGCCGGCAGGAAGATGAAGTACGCAAGCGCTGAGAAAGCTGTGAGACGACGTCAGCCATTTCTTACGCTGACTAGGACCGCACCACGACAGGATCGGCCTCTATCCGAATATAAGCCACGCTCCTGCCAGCCTGGGCCGGACGGTAGAGAACGGGCGCTACCATACCGGTGCCGGTGGACCAGGACTAGAAACCACGTACTATAAGAGAGGCAGTAGAACAGCCGTCATTAGCGATCCATAGGAACCTGTGTGAATTGCTTGTATGGACTTGTGTCATATGATGACTTGGTTGGAGACAGTGGCTGTCATTTGAAGACAAATGTTGATGGTGTTGAGACATCTGTTGGACGAAAACTATGAAAACAAACACTCCGACATTTCACGTAAGTCGCATCCAATGCAAATCTTTAACCCTACCATCTGTGTGGCGTGATTATAATTATGTGTTATTTATATTTTAGCACAATTAATCTGTAAAAAAACGCACCACATGTTGTAATGAAAGCATGAAAACCGTCTGAAGATGAATCTTAATGATTCGAAACCGATAACGGTACCTTTTGAACAAAGGGACTGAAAATAAATTTGCGGCTGGTTGCTGTCTCAACACCATCAACACTTGTATGGACATTGTATATAGCGCAGGACATTGGTTATTTACATGTCTCGAATTGCTTGCGACCCAAAGTAGGCTCCTGAAAGGCTCAAAATCATGAAAAGTTCAATTTTTACTTTTTCGCGTTTTCTGAATCTGCAGACTATTACCTTTTAATAGATATATAATTTATTCAATTCCGAAGACTACAACTATTTTTAAATTTTTTTGGAAATGTGTTCTACATGGGCGTGACCCACTGTGGCGCTGTTAAACTGCTGTCAAATGGTGTTATTATTAACGTCCGTGTTCATCAGGTACATTTTAGTGATGTGAGATAAAGTACGTGTTGTGGCTAACCTGTGATGGTTCAATATATATCGCTGGTGTGATTGTCGATTGTTTCATGTATATTTACTCTGTCGTTATCTCGAAAATATTCGTAATTAATTCTGTTTCTTGAGTCTCTGTTTTGTTGAAGTATAATAATGAGTAAAAGTAAAGTTATTAGAAATCCTCTGAAGGCTTTTAAGAAAAGGAGAAATGTTGGAAAGCCAAAGGTATGTGTTATTACTGTAAACAATAAAGACGATAACCAAGTGAGTGAACCTAACCTCTCAAGTACACCTGCCCATAGCAGTAAAAGTGGGAAAGAAAATACTTCACAGAAGAAGCTTGGTTCAATGAGTGAAAACTATGAATGTTTTATGGGCGAATCTGATGTGAATGAAATATTTGATATGTCGGTTCTCAAAGGAATTTTTTCGAACTGTGTAAGATGTATTCATTGTAGTGAAGTTGGTCTGGAACTCTCCATAATAAAGCACGTAGGACTTGCTAGTGAAATACAACTGAAATGTGATAAGTGTTCATACATGACCACCTTTAGGAACAGTGTTGCAGTAACTGCAACTGAAGAAAATGGTAGCAAAATCTACGAACACAACAACGAGCGATGCTTGCTTTAGACAAGGAACGCCTTCGGGCTGCAGACAGGGCTGTAAAGAGTCTAGAAATACAAGCAAGAGTAAACAGGAGGAGGAACAAGAGGAAGCTGGAGGAGGAGTTTGAAGAGAATGAAGATAATACATCCTATGTACCTGGAATGCACTAAAAAGTTAATCCAATCTTTGTCGCTCGATTCCCAAAACTTTTATTTTCTCATACTAATTACATGTTTTCTAAGGATCTTCCAAACATATTTGTTTCAAACTTTCAGTAAATGTTACACAGTACCATCTGCATAATTTAACACAGCCTTTTTCCAAAAAACTGTATATTTTTGAATATATAAATAAAAAATTGCAAAAAATTGTTGTGAATTTTCATTACAATTGAAAAAAAATCATCTTTAATAACTGAACTAAAATTTTCTAAAATCCCTGTGTTAAGTTGTAGCCCATATTCCAATAAATAATCTGTAAAAAGTTCAACTTCCTACCTCAAATACTTTGTGAGGAAAGATGTAATTTATAAGCGTTATTTTAACATTGCAAGTATAGGGCGTTCTGGAGCCCCTTAATGTGATTTGCTTGAATTGTTGTAAAGCTATCCGAGAAAGCAGCATCCTTTAGGCACCCTATAAGAGACAAGTGGGCAGGACACCACAGTGTCACCTTATGCGGTGATCATGCTGTCTTGATCTCCAATTGTAGATATGAAAATAAACTCTACATACTCACCTATGTCTCTTTGTTAACTTTTCTCTGAGTATTCACCACAGACGTAATTGAAGCCTTCGGGAGAAATTACACACTCTCTGTGATTCGTATTCCAGAAAAGAAAAAAACACAGTACTGGATATAAACTGAATATAGCATTAGACGGCCATCGAGATACCAAATTTATTTAGCTTGTTGAAATATGATCTAATACAACAGCTGGTTATCTATCCCTAGTACCGCAGATATCACGTTAAAACAGGCTCAACCTCGCAGGTAATACTACTCACTAAGTTTCGACCCGATCATACGACCTACCTCACAACACAATAACTACTTTAATCACCTCTCCTTACAGCTTCTCTCTTCAGCCGCAAACGTTTTCTCCATTTATTGCCAAGTTCACTTTTAACTGAAGGAATTAGTGTGAGAAGTCTTAGGTTTAAGTCCATTTTATCAATGAAAGAGGTGTAAGGTATTTGGCTTACTTATTCTAGAATTGAACACAACAGTGAGAGCAGTATTGACTCGTTTAATGTCGCAATATTTCCATAGAAATACACGCTTTTACACAGTTTCCAATGTAACAATGTTAAAACAGGATAACGCATCTCGTCAACATCAAAAAGTGAAATAATCCTAAACACAGCAATATTAATTATTAACCCTCAGAAAGTTAAATTATCTTAAACACGACAATATCAAAATTTAACCATAAGTTTCTTTACAAAATTATTCTTACGATATCGTTATGATGTTGGTCAGTACTACGATAAATCATCCGTTTCCGGTTCAAAGTTCGGTACTATTTTTAGGATGACAATCAAGTCAATGGTGGATTGTTAGTTATGTGACAAATTGAACAAAAGATTACCCAAGGTCGCTCGAGTTTACAGTGGATGCAAGCTGGTGAACCAAGAACTTTACACCTCTGAACGCGGTATTTACCCTAAACTGCGATGAGCTGCCGTCTGCTAGGCCGCTCTCTCCTCTGAAATACCTATAAAACTAATTAAAATCTTTGCTGGCTTTTTTCAGCATAAACTCTACCTATGTTTCTCGCTATGCGAGAAAACCTGTACTCATCCCTAGTATTACAATAAATGCGCTTGGCTGGAGCAACGTGCATATTATGCCCTCTCAGTTCTCGCAAGAACAGTTAACTAATTGGCTGGCTCGTTTCTCCACAGTTGGAGCTAAACGATGCTACAGCTAATTTCTAGCTGGATGTCAGCCGCCGTGAATGCAGTGTTCACACTAATTATTCCTCTGTGACGTACAGAGCATTATGCGCTCCATTCTGCATTAGATGCCAGTTCAGAGAACAGTCCCCCAAAATTTCCGTCTTGTCTTTCTCATACCCAACCTGTCTCCCCACCTGGGTTCTTTCCTTCTTCACGTCGCACCTTTTTTCGACCAACAGGAGCGTTCCTTTTATTTTGTGGAAACTGTCTATACTAATTGCAAGGGCCCTACCGTTAAACTGCGTCGAACCTTCGGCTCTTACCTCCTTCCTAGTGCGTCTCCGCCAATCGGACGTTTTGTACCCGCGCCAGACATCAAAAATGTGTACATTGTCTTTCACGTGTGTAGTACTCGCTGGACACGTGACCGAAAATGCGTCACTGGTCTTGTTAGTATCCATTTGGAATTCTGAATGCAGTTTTTTGAAAGTTTTGTTTTCCTGTCCTCTCTCAGATGGCCCCTTCTGAGTCACCTGGTCGGTCGTTGACCTAGCTTGGGCCGCCCTTTTAAGTGATTTCCGTTGTATCTCCCATGGCACGCCCTTTCCTCTCCTCTCGCCCCTCTGAATTCCAAACTAAAACGCCTCTCGCTGCTTGTTGCACCTTCTGCTCATAGACATGCATTATATAGGAATGGTGTGTCGATTACCATCGATTGAGTCTCATCCCTTTTTGCATTACATACTGATGGGCAAGTTTACTCAGAAGCGCCGAGTTAAGTTAGGTGTCACATTCACCTTTCCGTTTCGATGTATAAAGCTCTCACTAAGGTGCGAATCTGACCATCATTTAATCTGCCACCTTGGAAAGAAATACTAAATTTTAAGTCAGTTAAGAATTTCGCGCTAAACACGAAACTGAAATGTAACAAAGAAAGTTGAGGTAATGAAACTGCCAGCTGCATATCATAAGTTGGTGAATGAAACAATATCTGAATGGTACCTTCTGTAAAATTGCAAGCCACATTTTAACAGTTGGTGAATAGACCAACATCTGAATATTACTATGTGTGTAAAAACAGCCACAATGTGCTATCACTAGAACCACTACATGGTACTGGAGACACTAAGCTGAAGTGCTGTTATCTGCTGTGGCTAGTCAACCAAATTGACTGTCAAGCCTGGCGTCACACTGTTAACGAGAAAATACTAAACATTATGTTTTGTTAGTAAATGAGAACAATGGTGACGCATGCGTTAGTGGGCCAGTGGGTTCATAATGGATTTCAGCCGTATCGAAACGACATGGAAACTACTGCATATTACGCGTCATCTTCGGATCAAATATCGGAAAGTATTAGAAAAAAATGTGTGTGAAATCTTACGGGACTTAACTGCTAAGGTCATCTGCCCCTAAACTTATACACTACTTAACCTAAATTATCCTACGGACCAACACACGCACCCATACGTTGATTTTCTCTGTTATTGATGTCTGAGGAGCTGGGACTCGAAACAGGAACCTCAGACTACCGCTGGCAAATGCTCTACCGATTGAACAACACGTACACGACACACGGAATTTAGGAAGGTAGGAGAGAGGTAATGGAAGTAACGAAGCTGTGCGGGCGAGTCGTGATTCGTGTATGGATTGATCAGATGGTGTAGCATTTGCTCGCTAAAGTCAAACGTTATGGATAGTAGTAGTGGCATGGCACACTGTTTTGATGCTTTACGAAGTTTCCAAAAGAAAGGTAGAATGATTTAGTTCGAAATGGGGGTGCGTTCACTACCCTGCCTAACGAAAATCATAAAATTCAATAATTTTTTAGGCATTAAGGCATACTAATCACGCATTGACTTACAGCATCGATGTGTAGACCACTTTAACAGAATGGGCAAAGTAAACCTGGCCCAAAACATTTCATGCTCTATAGGACAGGCAACCCAACCTACATCGCCTGCCACAAGCGTGACCTACCTATAGGCGCAGGATACATTTTCTTGGTTGTATGTTGCAGTTCAATGAAGCTCTTAAAAGCACATTTTCTGTTGTGCAAGAAATCAGTATCTCATTTTGCTGTCTGTCTGGTATTTATACGAAGGGCCTTCCATATTGATTTACACTTTATTTTATCCCATCAATCGTGGCGTGCCACTTGCCTCTTTATTACAGTTGCAAGTATTTAGTACTTCGGTCTAACGGTAGGCGGTAGCACAATTACTAGAAGTTTAATCACTTCATAGTACAGCACATTTTCCCAGCTGCTGTCATTATGTGGCAGGACAGCATGGAGTTTGATCATCAGGGACAGCACTGGACGACGTGGGTTCTGTGGAAGGAGTAATATGTGTATATTCACTAACGATTGGTCGATTGGTGGTGTGTGTAGAGAGTGTGCTGTGTCACGAAATGTGCTCTAGAAATACGACAACGCTCATCCCCATACAAATCTGAAACAACGTCTGCTATCGCTGAAATGGGGTTCCAGCCATTGCCACACCCACCATATTTTCCGGCTTTGGCCCCTTCAGATTATCACATGTTCGGGGCTATGAAGTGACTACTACACGGACGTCATTTCGCAACTTCCATGAACAGTGAATAGCTCTTCCTGAATGGATGCGACGGATTCCAAAAAAGTGTTTCGAGGACTCCCTACAGAAGTTAAAGCGGGCAAGTCATGAGAATACGACGGGTCCGCCCCATTTCACCGATGGCAGCCGTTGGTTCCCGATTCGTTATGGAGGCAAGTGTTGTCGTGTTGCAACACCACTTTTTCGTGATGGTGCACACTCTCCTTAAACTACCATAAATCACCTGTGAAAAAATGCACTGTTTACACTCTTGTTCCACAGAAACTGTTTCTTCCAACGCTGTCCTTAATGATCACTGTCCATGGTACCCGCTCAGTTAATGATAGCGGTTGGGAAAATGAGCTGTACTGTGCAGGGATTACACTTCTATTGATTGTTCTGTCACCTATTGTCAGGCCGGCCACTGTGGCCGAGCGGTTCTAGGTCCTTCAGTCCGGAACCGCGCTGCTGCTACGGTCGCAGGTTCGAATCCTGCCTCGGGCATGGATGTGTGTGATGTCCTTATGTTAGTTAGGTTTAAGTAGTTCTAAGTCTAGGGGACTGATGACCTCAGATGTTAAGTCCGACAGTGCTTAGAGCCATTTGAACCATTTGAATCAACTGTTAGACCAAAATACTACATACCTGCTGCTGTAATGAAGAGTCATATGACGCACTATGAGAGATGAGGAAAAAATAAATTGTTGGCTCTGAGCACTATGCGACTTAACTTCTGCGGTCATCAGTCGCCTAGAACTTAGAACTAATTAAACCTAACTAACCTAAGGACATCACACACATCCATGCCCGAGGCAGGATTCGAACCTGCGACCGTAGCGGTCACGTGGTTCCAGACTGTAGCGCCTAGTACCGCACGGCCACATCGGCCGGCAAAATAAATTGTTATTTAATATGGAAAGTCCTGCTAAAAACTGCGTGACTTCTACTGATGCTTACATTTTCGTTGTAGCTTCGTTAAAGATCGAAGCCAGATGTGCAGAGTCAACTAATGAAATAACAAATGTACAAATGGGCTGGTTTCGATCGTCTATATAACAAACAAATAGAAGAAATGTCCTGAACCGAATATGTCTGTCCAGAAAGTAGTCTTAGCCTCATTATAAGAGCGTGCACAGGAACCTAAAGGCCTTCAAACCCACAAAAGGCAAGCAACTTCTTGAGCGTATCCTAATAAGTTGTTTGTTATTTTTGCTGTTGGAATGCGCTGGAATATCCGTCACTACACTGGTATAATGGCGCGCTGCAACATCTCGTGTGGGGAGTCGCAGCTGCATGCAGCGTATACAATTTGAGGCGGTGACTCGCCTGACCAACAGGCATCAAAAGGCCCACACTTAAATGACAAGCGCATTTCTAGACGCTTTACCGCCTCGGTTGTCGCGGGCGACGCAGCGCACCAATGTGAGCCCCATTCTTCACGTAGATGTGCGTAGTTTGCTCGGCGTCGATGTGAATAATACCGCCGAATGCGATTCGTCACTTCTGGGTAATGGCTTTATTCGTCTGCTTGCAACGATGTTTCAAATGCAAAGCTGTAAAATACACTTCCGACCAGAAAACGAGATATGGAAATTTGTCGCCATTTTTCCAATACATCAATATAACTTCTCCCTCCTGAATAGTTTTCTATGTATATACTGTGCTCTCTATTTCACACGTGAAGCAGTTTCTAAAAATAGCACTCCTGTAGTTTTCTGTGCATTGCTTGCCTCGTCAGTCTACAGATAAATGCTCGTATCTGCAAATAAATTCACATAAAAAAGTGTTCTGCGTGATTCAGTAGCTTTTTTATCACACTAGGCAATTTCTCGCCTACACAAATTTTGGGAGGAGGGGAGGGGAAATTACATTATCATGACCTCGGTGTGATTAGTGAAGGATTTAAAGGCTTTGCACTATAGGACTTAACTTCTGAGGTCATCAGTCCCCAAGAACTAAGAACTACTTAAAACTAAGTAACCTAAGGACATCACACACATCCATGCCCGAGGCAGGATTCGAACCTGCGACCGTAGTGGTTGCGCGGTTCCAGACTGTAGCGCCTAGAACCGCTCGGCTACCCTGGCCGGCCTTCTGTTTCAGCATACCCCAAAAGAATAAATACTTTTTACAAAATTTATTCGCCTTAGCAGTATTCAAACAATATTGACAATTATGATCAATTGAATCCGACGGAAATATAACATTCCAATTAGTACTAACTATTCTAACTATTTTGCCTTCATCCAAAACAGGTGTTATAACAGCCAACTTTAAGTTAATGAATCACGCAAGCATAATGACACTTCAAGTCATTCTTTTAAACATAAGGAAAATTTTAAAATTTTGCACATATGGGTTTTAAATCCCCTAAACAGTGTCAGAATGAATATTAACGGAATTTTTGAGTTCCACGACAATTTCGCGTTATTCAATAGACAGTTGAAATGCAGAGTTCATACATGAACAAAGAAGCATTAACAGTATAAAATAACAATTCAAAGAGCTGGAAACAAATACATTTCGTTAAGAATCAGTCTTTGACATAATGTGATCAGCTTCAGATACACCCAGACATCGCCCTTCACTAAACCATTCATTTCTATGCCGATCCTTGGGTGTATAGTAAATACTAGCCGCCAGGCATCTACAGGCCGAAGCAGTAGAAATAACAAATGGGCTAACTCTGAAGGCACGAACTCGCGACCGGCAAGGCGACGGGAAGCAGGAATTCTTTGAATGTCTTAGCACACTTATCACAGTTATGGAAGACCACCCATAACATGACGAAACGAACCTCCGTCTTCGGTGAACAACCAAAGTTACCACACGAAACAGCAAGAAAAAACTTCCCCAGCAGAGAGTGCAGTTAAACCTCCTTGACGAGCGGCTGCACTGTCTGTGGATCAATGCTAGCGAACCGTTTTACTATGAAACAAAGTACAGAGAAGGGTGATGAATGTCAGCTTTCGATACTAACGCAAGTACTGCTCAAAACTGTTCAGTTAGCACGGATCGGAGCATATACGATTTTTAACAATTCGCTGCCCGGCTGACAGTCACGTTCATTGCCGGGAAACATCCTAGTTACAAACGGGGATCGTATATTATTGTGAGAGTACAAAGAAAGCGCTAGACTCCCAGTTTAGCGCAGCTGCCTGCACCTGTACCTGCACGAGCACACAGAGAAAGCCAGCTATCCCACCAGTGTAGGTGCAGCAGTACTATGACGCCGTCTGTTCTGCAATACATCTTGAACGATTTAAGAAGCTACAGTAGATTCGGCGAAAGATGATCACTCACACTGGCCGCATTGTTTCCAGTCTTCAATAATGAAGTGCAAGCGGCTGCAGATGAAACCAATATTCGTCACTTCTACGACTATCAGACTTTACCTTATGCACCTTCCTCGTGCATCGCAGTGTTGGGGGCGCGGCATGGGTTTCTACTGTCGTTCCCAGAGGACTACCTAACTGTATGGAGGTTGTGTACTGTCTGGGTCGACAAAGCCCTCCCAAGCACAATTCACGTAGAAATGACGTGACGCGGACAGGGGACGTGGCACTGTTTTACGCTTTCTTCGTGTTAACAAATCAAAAAATTCAGGCAGAGGTCACTTCGCGGTCCGCACCAACTCCGTTTGTCGCCACGAGTGGTGCAACAAAGAGAGGCGTGGCAGAGACGCCCAAGTGCCGCGCAATTGTTTTCAGTAATTTGAAGTCATTCGACATGCCAAAAAATTGTTTTTTGTAGATGAAGCAAAGCTATATCCGTCTCTCTAGATAGTTTCTCCGTAAAACTTTTCATTTCGGCGTAAAAAGCTAGTAACACTGTTTTCGAATTCGTATGTGTCTCCTCTGTGCAGTCTTTCTCATTCGATATTGAGGAAACTGTTCGGCAAAATACGAGGGCGAGTCAAATGAAAACTTGAAATATTTTTTTAAATCTTATTTATTGTGCAGAAGTGGTACAAAGCTGTATCACTTTTCAAAATAATCTCCCCCACGCTCAATGCAAGTTCTCCAGCGCTTACAAAGTGCATAAATTCCTTTAGAAAAAAATTCTTCTGGTAGTCCGCACAACCACTCATGCACCGCGTGGCGTACCTCTTCATCAAAACAGAACTTCTTTCCTCCCATTGCGTCTCTGAGTGGGCCAAACATATGGAAATCACTTGGGGCAAGGTCTGGTGAGTATGGTGGATGAGGAAGACACTCAAAATGCAAGTCTGTGATTGTTGCAGCTGTTGTACGGGCAGTGTAGGGCCTTGCATTGTCATGCTGCAAAAGGACACCTGCTGACAGCAATCCATGTCGCTTTGATTTGGTTGCAGGGCGCAGATGATTTTTTAGGAGATCTGTGTATGATGCACTGGTGACAGTGGTCCCTCTAGGCATGTAATGCTCCAAAATGACGTCTTTTTCGTCCCAAAAGAGAGTCAGCATAACCCTGCTGATGGCTCTGTTCGAAACTTCTTTGGTTTTGGTGATGAGGAATGGCGCCATTCATTGCTCGCTCTCTTCGTTTCCGGTCGGTGGAAGTGAACCTAGGTTTCGTTCCCAGTAACGACTCTTGCAAGGAAGCCATCACCTTCTCGTTCAAAGAGCCGAAGAAGTTCTTCACAAGCATCAACACGTCGTTCTCTCATTTCAGGAGTCAGATGCCGTGGCACCCATCTTGCAGACACTTTGCGAAACTGGAGCAAATCATGCACAATGTGGTGTGCTGAACGATGACTAATCTGTAAACATGCTGCAATGTCATTCAGTGTCACTCGGCGGTTTTCCTTCACTATGGCTTCAACTGCTGCAATGTTCTGTGGAGTCACTACTCGTTATGCCTGATCTGGACGAGAAGCATCTTCCACAGAATCACACCATTTGCGAACTTCCTACTCCATTCGTAGACTTCCTGCTGTGACAAACATGCATCACCGTACTGAACCGTCATTCGTCGATGAATTTCAGTAGGTTTCACAGCTTCACTACGCAAAAACCGAATAACAGAACGCTGCTCTTCCCTGGTGCAAGTCGCAAGTGGGGCGGCCATCTTTATACCGATACTGCGGCGGTATGTAATAATCTGCACTATGCTGTCACCTACAGGCCATTCTGCACGCTGTTTGTAGCACGCTTACCAACTTACAGGATAACGGCGCGAAATTTCGATTTGTTATTACAAATTTAAGGATTTCATTTGACTCGCCCTCGTAAAACGATATTTCGACATCTTATAGTATGACACCACAGTTTGACAGTGAACAGGTTTAATTTTCGTTGTTGACCATAGTTGCTGCATATTTCCCAAATAAGTAGACCAGCGGGCATATTTTGGAAAGCTCACAGTGAAGAGCGTAGTCGCTGGTCAGCTTATGTTTGGTGGGTCTTAGGACGTAGATTGCCGCAAGCGAAATACAGCTAACATATCGAAATTGTTTTTAACAGTGGAATGAGACCGTTACCTCTTTCTTGCCCCGAGTAAACAAGTAATATACTCGTATTACGACGTTTGGCCACGACAAGGTACAACGCACGGCACTCGACGTTATGGCCATGCACTGTGCGATTTTTGTCTCGTGTTTCTCTTTCGTCATGGTTTATGAAGTCAGTTACAATCACATATTAAAGTTAATATTGCATTAAGAGTTTTTTATTTTAAAATTAGAGGCAGACAATCGCAAATCAACAGCCAGAGTTAGCTATATTCTCTATATGTAAATTCTTCTTGTTTAAACTAACGAGTTTCATCCACGAAACATTCTATAACTATGTCATCCACTTATTGTCAAACAGCGGGCGTGTGTTCCAGGGAGCAATGAATGAGAAATGGGATTTTGCTATTGATACAACTAAAGCATTCTGCGTTCTGGACTTTTATGCTTACGTATTTGCTTACTTGTTTTATGTTTACGTATTTGGGCTCTCCTGATACAGGTAGCTTCTTAGTAAAACTTCTACTTTTCACGAGAATAATTAAAAACAAGAACACTGTCTTCGGAATCGCATGTGTACTTGGTGTTGGCAATGACTGAAATCCAATTTTCTTGGTCAAAGGATATTTTGTTCCTCTCTATAAGGCCAAAATTTCTACCACACGGTAGGAAACTATGCCCTGAAACGAGGAATTTCTGTTCTACAGCAGTGAAATATTTAGGATGATAAGAATTTGGAAAATTGTCGTATGAACATATCTCACAAAATCAGGAACGTTTAGGCTTTCTCTCAGTTGAAAACCGTATGAAAAATATGAATTATGATCAAAACATTCTAGTTTTGTTACTTTTCTCTAAATGCTGTCCTTCACTTTGTCTAACGGAATATAGAAACGCTTTTGAGACATTGTGTAAAAATGGTAGAAACATTCGGGATACATGTTTAGCTCTTTCATTACGTCGACTGTTGGCAGTTGCTACCAAGTCTTCGACTGAACCACTTATGAAACAGTTTGGACTCACAAAGTCCGGGGATATATGGCACTGCATGGCATTATCGTTTATTCTGAGGAATGCATTGGGACCTGAAGATGGCATAGTAGGATGCAGAAACTAGTTTTCGTCAGTATAAAATAAAATAATATATTAATTACGTGGCTGTTGGAGAACTCGCTGATATTGACAATTACGTAACCAGCTGATGTCCCCTGTCTGTAATTGATCAACAGGGACTGTTCAATTTGGTCACTAGATCCCCTAACGACGAGAAAGCCTTCCACAAGGTTAATGTTTAATTATTTTTCTAATTAATTAATGAAACAGTTATAAGTTTGCATTCCAAGTATTAGTAATCAAGAGGGACGTATGATTGTGAAATAAATGTACAAACACCCGGGTCTCTCTGATTGAGTGACGTAAGCTACAACTTATTCATGAAAAAACACTTTAGAATATTTGTTTTGTAAACAAAACCACCTTTTCTTGCAGTTGCAGCAAGAAAAGGCGTTTTTACTTACAAAACAAGTATTTCTCTGCTTGCTGCAGAGGATGGCCACTAAAACAAACTTTCGAATATACGTACAATTTGCAGCGGACGCCACTGAATGCAGGAGAATATAAACACATATTTCAAGCAAGGGAAGCACGTGTTTCTGTTGTTGTCCTTGATGTTACGATACGCACTTTCCTCGACACGTTACGGTACTGTACGGAGTTCATGATTCGCACATTGGTACACTTCACTCGACTTTCTACAAAGTAATATACGAATATTTTTGTAAATGTAATTAAGTTTGCTTGAAAAGTCAATGTGTTGAAGATTCTTGCCACATGTAACAACAATTGTCGAATCAGTTTCTCCTGCGCTTGGTAGAAGTTTCATTGCATTTGATGTTTTGCTAACACATCTGTGTGGTTTTCTCTTCAGCTACAATTATGATGTCTTATTTGATACGTTAAAGAATGTGGGTATCGCAATCCATACACGTTTGCGACGTCCACATTCACTACTTTACTTCAAATGTGCAAATGTGTGTGAATTCCTAAGGGAACAAACTTCTGAGGCCATCGGTTCCTACACTTACACACTACTTAAACTACCTTAAACTAAATTATGCTAATAAAAACACACACACACACACACACACACACACACACACACACACACATGCCCGAGCCGGTCGAAGTTGCCGTGCGGTTAAAGGCGCTGCAGTCTGGAACCGCAAGACCGCTACGGTCGCAGGTTCGAATCCTGCCTCGGGCATGGATGTTTCTGATGTCCTTAGGTTAGGTTTAACTAGTTCTAAGTTCTAGGGGACTAATGACATCGGCAGTTGAGTCCCATAGTGCTCAGAGCCATTTGAACCATTTTTGAACACATGCCCGAGGGAGGACTCGAACCTCCGGAGGGAGGGGCCGCACAATCCGTACATGGCGTCTTAAACCACGCGGCCACTCCGCGCGGCTGGAAGTGTAGTGAAGAAAACTTCACGTTATTGTGTACATATACGACGCCCGTCTGGAAAAAGTCAGGTATTCCGGTGTTTTCTAGCCATATTTTCGTTCTTAAAACAAAAGGACGTAAACTGACAAAATGGCCGGGAGAGCGGTGTGCTGACCACGTGCCCCCCGCCCCCCCCCCCCCCCCTCCATATCGGCATCCAGTGACGCCTGTGGGCTGAGGTTGGCACAGCGGGTCAGTACCGTTGGGCCTTCATGGATTGTTTGGGCGGAGTTTAGTCTTTTTTAAAACAAAACGAAATTCTTTATTAAAAGTCTCTAGATTGCAAGAGAATCGTAAATAAATCGTAAATGTATCGTTTCATATCACCCATAGTTGTTATGAAGCTGAAAATAGATCATGTGGTGTCATATTCTAGTCAGTGTCGATTTTCATGGCACTGCATACGCCCCTTATTGTAAAAACTGTGTTACAGATCAATATAAACGATACTATTCGCACTAATGTTCGATGTCGTGTGCAGAAGTGTAGCCTTCTGTCCGCTTGGAGCACTGCTGTCGCAGTGCGTAACAAGAGTAGTAGTATCGTGGTTGTATGTGCAAAAAGCCCCACACACGAGCGACGGATAGCATCGATTCGTCGAATGCGATACTTTATGCAGTCGGTCGCACGCCTCGTCATCCCACGCACGAACATTTGCCAAGCAGTTTCAATCAGTATTATGAACGTTACTGGGTCGAGAAGTTCTGATATGGAAAAATTAACTGTTACGTTCAGCGACAGTTGCAGCTGATTTCCATATCCCGACAAATACTTCCAAAACATAAATTTAAAATAAAGGAGTATTATAATTTATTAAACTTGTTATGGAACCCTTTTGTTGGAAACTGTAGGTTACTTGTATCAGATATGTCACAGACACTAAATGGGTTTTGTACATCTTTCCAGTGAGCCAATACAATTCATTTTATGATTATGAGTCCGCAATTCCTTTTTTATTCATTAGTCTTATAGTTTAACTGCAAGCACTTACATAGTTTACACAATGCGTCCATATAGATGTTAGTAACAGCACTACTAATAACCGTAACTGTAGTTACAAACTGTGTGAAGCTGAGTTAGGTTATATGAAATGACAAGGGACTTCAGTATAACTGCACAATAGATTTGCCCTGGTCATGTAAATTAAAATGTCCTCTTAACATTACAGTAGGTACGTATGTCATAATGTGTACAATTAGTTCATAAATAGCTCGAAAAGCATAAGATGGTGCCCACTGTATCGCGACTATTACTACGAACTTCCTACCAATTCTACTTCTTTAGCACAAGCTTGAAAATGCTAATCACTGCAGAATCGGAGGGTGTATTTTGTATAGCTTCTTAATATAAATGGCAAATCTGGCTTCCACTTCCCTTCTCAGAATAATTCGTGGTGCCTGGATAATTACAAACGGAACAAAACTGCACAGTCATGCTAAATAAACAGAGAAACGTGCCACAGCCATATTGCCCCACACCACTGCTAACGAGTCAGGAAGCTATACTGCCAGTTAGCTTGGCACTTCCATCCGATCAGCGATTGATCGCTGCAATTTGCCTACACATGTGCGATCTACGAAGCGGTCGGTCGCCCATGTGTGGACTCTTTAGACGGTTCTGATAGCGAAGAAACCAATGATTCCTAGAGTTTAGCTGAACGCCAGAATATATATTATCGTTGTTTGTCTTCGTACCAAACAAAATCAACAACTAGTTTATATTACGACAACTTATGGTAAGGATAATTTATAAAGAAATAATTTTTTCTTTCTCAACTCATTCCTGCTCGAATGATGCGAAACTGCAAAAATTTTGCAGTATCAACAGCGAATAGTCAAAAAGAATGAAATATCAAAAGAAGCTGTGGTGGAAAGGCGACAGCACGCGGTCAGGTTATAATTGAAATACATTCATGAAACCGACGCAGCTTAACATTTCTCATTTCTCACGTCGCATTACATGGCATGATGCGCTCTACTGTACTATGCTTAGAATACAGGATTATATGTCTTATAGTGATTTCCTGGGATCAACAAAGGAAGTGGAAGAAAATGTTTCCGGACAACAACAACAACTAAAAAACAGAAAGACAAGCTTTACAAAGTCAATACGATTGTGCATGCTTTTTTAACATGTTTAACCGATATGTAGATTTTCGTACACATAGCCAAGTCGACTTTTAATATAATTTATATCAACACAAAATGGTTGAAATGGCTCTGAGCACTATCTGAGGTCATCAGTTCCCTAGAACTTATAACTACTTAAACCTAACTAACCTAACGACATCACACACATCCATGCACGAGGCAGGATTCGAACATGCGACTGTAGCTGTCACGCGGTTCCAGACTGAAGCGCCTAGAACCGCTCGGCCACTGCTACATTAACACATTTTAAATAAACGAGAAGAACTTCAGAACAATTAAAAACATATTTTCCATATAAATTTTCATAGTAACGTTAAAGTGTTTCTTGCTCTTAGGCGATAACTGTACACATGTTCAAAATGGCTCTGAGCACTATGGGACTTAACATCGATGGTCATCAGTCCCTAGAACTTAGAACTACTTAAACCTAACTAACCTAAGGACATCACACAACACCCAGTCATCACTGTACACATGTGATTTTGTACGTGGTAATATTGGTTACACACTTTTAAAAAAGTTGAAAATTTCTTAAGGAGCAATAACGTGTCTTATTTGTCCTTGTATGAATGCACGTCATGTTTCGCAAATCATTCCGAAGCGCATATGTAATTAAGCACTCGGTACATCTATTTTCGTCGAACCAAATGTTGCCAGTTATCTTCCTGTTTATATGTTATCTGTCTCGATTGTGTGTTTAAGGAAGATTCTTCATGATTCAGTTGCATGCACCATTGTTGTTGTTGTGGTCTTCAGTCCTGAGACTGGTTTGATGCAGCTCTCCATGCTACTCTATCCTGTGCAAGCTTCTTCATCTCCCAGTACCTACTGCAACCTACATCCTTCTGAATCTACTTAGTGTATTGATCTCTTGGTCTCCCTCTACGATTTTTACCCCCCACGCTTCCCTCCAATGCTAAATTTGTGATCCCTTGATGCCTCAGAACATGTCCTACCAACCGGTCCCTTCTTCTAGTCACGTTGTGCCACAAACTTCTCTTCTCGCCAATCCTATTCAATACCTCCTCATTAGTTACGTGATCTACCCACCTTATCTTCAGCATTCTTCTGTGGCACCACATTTCGAAAGCTTCTATTCTCTTCTTGTCCAAACTGGTTATCGTCCATGTTTCACTTCCATACATGGCTACACTCCATACAAATACTTTCAGAAACGACTTCCTGACACTTAAATCTATACTAGATGTTAACAAATTTCTCTTCTTCAGAAACGATTTCCTTGCCATTGCCAGTCTACATTTTATATCCTCTCTACTTCGACCATAATCAGTTATTTTACCCCCTAAATAGCAAAACTCCTTTACTCCTTTAAGTGTCTCATTTCCTAATCTAATCCCCTCAGCATCACCCTATTTTATTTGACTACATTCCATTATCCTCGTTTTGCTTTTGTTGATGTTCATCTTATATCCTCCTTTCAAGACACTATCCATTCCGTTCAACTGCTCTTCCAAGTCCTTTGCTGTCTCTGACAGAATTACAATGTCATCGGCGAACCTCAAAGTTTTTACTTCTTCTCCATGAATTTTAATACCTACTCCGAATTTTTCTTTTGTTTCCTTTACTGCTTGCTCAATATACAGATTGAATAACATCGGGGAGAGGCTACAACCCTGTCTCACTCCTTTCCCAACCACTGCTTCCCTTTCATGCCCCTCGACTCTTATAACTGCCATCTGGTTTCTGTACAAATTGTAAATAGCCTTACGCTCCTTGTATTTTACCCCTGCCACCTTCAGAATTTGAAAGAGAGTATTCCAGTTAACGTTGTCAAAATCTTTCTCTAAGTCTACAAATGCTAGAAATTTAGGTTTGCCTTTCCTTAATCTTTCTTCTAAAATAAGTCGTAAGGTTAGTATTGCCTCACGTGTTCCAACATTTCTACGGAATCCAAACTGATCTTCCCCGAGGTCCGCTTCTACCAGTTTTTCCATTCGTCTGTAAAGAATTCGCGTTAGTATTTTGCATTCCACGGTCCGATCCGTAGAATGCCAGTTTTCTTTCTCCTGATAACGACGTCCTCTTGAGTAGTCCCCGCCCGGAGATCCGAATGGGGGACTATTTTACCTCCGGAATATTTTACCCAAGAGGACGCCATCATCATTTAATCATACAGTAAAGCTGCATGTCCTCGGGAAAAATTACGGCTGTAGTTTCCCCTTGCTTTCAGCCGTTCGCAGTACCAGCACAGCAAGGCCGTTTTGGTTAATGTTACAAGGCCAGATCAATCATCCAGACTGTTGCCCCTGCAACTACTGAAAAGGCTGCTGCCCCTCTTCAGGAACCACATGTTTGTCTGGCCTCTCAACAGATACCCCTCCGTTGTGGTTGCACCTACGGTACGGCCATCTGTATCGCTGAGGCACGCAAGCCACCCCACCAACGGCAAGGTCCATGGTTCGTGGGGGAAGGCATGCACCATACCTGTATGAATCTGTAGTAAACTATTCACTCGATATAAACATATTCCGGTCTCCGTAAAAGTCCTCGATATAATCTTGTGAGTCAAATTTCCGTGAAACTACAACTCTCGGAAGTAATCCTATTGATTAATATCTATTACTCACCTATCGTAATTTTTTATTTTAGTGTAACGTTATATTATACTTCACATCAACATCTGAAGTGCCAGGAATCGTCCACAGTCCGCCCTACATGTTAGTTTCCCGTGTACAAGTTCCAGCTCCACTGCTCTTCACTTATCAGCGTTTACATATTTGTAGGTGTCCCACATGCAGAGATAACAACCTCTAAATTAAAGAAAAAATATTTGAAACTGATTAGTAACAAAAAATTAAACTTAGCATTTCTGAACAGATCTTTCTTCAGTCCACTCAAGATTTCATGCTCATAAGATGGGTGATTAATTATTTTAAACGAAGCTCAAGTCTAATAAACCGAAAATAAGTAGAAGACATATTTTGTTGGTGGCCAGTGCATCGTATTTCCGTTGTGCCAGAGTCAGGTGACATTGCAATAATTCTCGATTCAGCTGCATAACATATTGCTTTGTGCGGAGTAATAGGAAGACTGTTAGCGTCTCCTTTTCATGCGGTTCGATGAGGAGCGCCTTTACTGCCCGTGAGTGAAGAAAATGTACGCTGAAATAAATTTAGATCCAGGGTGCTGGTTCCTCTACCGCAGTGCAATTTTGTCTGATTTCTAAGCGTAAACAGCGAGAAAATTCATTCACAAAGAGAGTCTTCCAAGATCGTGAACGACTTCAAAGAAGCCAATCGTCCATAGACTTTCCATTCGTGGTTGTGTCATCAAAGACCGGGGAACGTGCGGCGCTTCCCTCGATGCTTTGAAGTGGTTCTCGTCTCCTTGCGAAAAGGTAGCGGCGAAGCGTCTCAGTATGTGCCTGTTTACCAAATCTTTCACGTTTTGCTGGCGTGAGGCACTGAGTTTAATGTCACCAGCTCCCCCTTCGTCGTTTCTGTCACTTCGTTGGAGGCGTATGAAAGGTAATTCTCAACATCCACCGTCCACATTTTAGAAATATAACACTGTCAGAAGAGAGTATTTCATATTGTGAACTCTGCATCAGCTTAAATAGCTTAGTTTATTGTGACCAAAATGAAATTGCATACTTATCGTCCATTAATGTTCCCACGATGGAGACACTTAAGAACAGATTGTTTTAACATAATTCAATGATTGTTAGAATTATATTTGGAAAGCAACGACTGTTAATAAAACGTTACAGTTTTGTCCTTCTAAGCTACTGACAAATCCCTCAATTTGCAGTGTGTTTGAGACGGGAAAGAAACGAAAAAACAACTTCAAATAACAACAGTTTACTACTTCAGATACATACTTTTTAATACTATCATTTCAGTTAATTCATCGCTTATCATTAGCAAATGGTTAAAATAACTGTCAATGTAAATGTTGTCATGTACACTTTTTTTCCTTATGGAAGCGTCTAGTTGCCCTTCTCGTATTTAATTTTACATATCAGTAGTGGTTAGTATGTGTCGCACACAATTCAGAATATGCAACTGATGTTATTTAATAGAAACAGTGATAAAATTACTTACAATGTTGTAAGCCGTTTCCAAATTTACGTATTTTAAACAATAAGTAGATTTAAAAAAATAATTCATAGATTGTGTAATCACCTAAGAAACAGCGACTTGAGACGTAACGAGTACGTATCAGTTCAGTTAAAAATTAACATTAGTTTCACATAGATCATTGTATTTCCCGTCAGGAAGGTAACAGTCCGTAACAATGGTGGTAAGTCATCGAGCACAGAGAAGTAATATCTGACGTCCCCCAAGGCCCTCTCCTGTTCCCAACCTACATAAACGATTTGGGAGACAATCTGGGCAGCCCTCTTAGATTCACTGCAGTTGATCCTCCTCATAAAGTCATCAGATGATCAAAATAATTGCAAAACGATGTAGACAAGATAATGATCTGTGTCGTACGACAAGTGGCTACTGACTCTAAATAATGGTAAGTGTGAAATTATCCAGATGAGTACCAAAATGAATCCACTAAATTTCAGTTACACGATAAATCACGCAAATGTAAAGGCCGTACACTGAGCTAAGTACTTAAGGGTTTCAGTAACCAATAACTAAAGTTGAAACGATCACATAGATAATGTTGTGGACAAATCAAACCAAACACTGAGATTTATTTCCAGAACACTGAGAAAATGCAACAGGTCTACTAAGGAGACTGCTTATTACGCTTGGGTGTCCTCTTCTGGAGTATTGCTCTGCGGTGTGGACTTCCTATCAGATAGGATTGACGGAGGACATCGAAAAAGTTCAAAGAATTGTACCTCGTTTAGTACGTTCGCGAAATAGGGGAGAGAGCATCGCTGATATGAGGTGCGAATTGGAGTGGGAATCATTAAAACAACGGCGTTTTTGTTGCGGCCTGATCTTCTCATGAAATTTCAGTCATCGACTTTCTCTTCAGAGTATTAAAATATTTTGTTGGCGCCCAACTACGTAGGGACGGATGATTATTGTAATAAAATAAGAGAAATCAGAGCACGCACAGAAATATTTAAGTGTTAGTTTTTCCCGCGCACTGCTCGAGAGGAGAAGCAAAGAAATAACTTGAAAGTGGTTTGACGAGCCCTCTTCCTAGCACTTAATTGTGAATTGCAGAGTAATCACATAAATGTAGGTGCAGATTTTTATAGAAGCTCCTTGCATTAATTTGCTTATTTTCCAGTACTTAATAAATAAATATTTTATATGCAATTTTGTCATATGATGACATGATGGAGACCGTGGCTGTTGTTTGAAGACAAATGCTGATGGTGTTGGGACAGCAACCAGCCACAAATTTACTTTCATTTCCTTTATTCAAAGGGTACCGTTACCGGTTTCGAATCGTTGTGATTCATCCTCAGACGGGTTACACGCTTTCTTTATGACATGTGGTGTGTTTTTTACAGTTTAATTGTCCTAAAATATAAATAATACATAATTATAAACATGCCACACACAGATGGTTGCGTTACAGATTTTCGTTGCATGTGACTTACGTGAAATGTCGGTTAGGAGTGTTTGTTTTCATAACATTCGTCCAACAGATGTGAATACATTCCCACTGCGTTCTTATTGTTGCACACGTAAATTTTTCTCACTGAACAGTTTAGATTTGTCACTGAGGAGATTTCTGTCACGCACCACATGTTTTGATACATACAAAGAGCTTACAAACATGTGAGTATCAAAGATGCTATGATATATCGTAACATTTGACGATGATGTCCTATGTTTGGAAAGGATCCTATATTCATTTACGCAACTGTAATGCCTTTTACACTAGTACAGAGACATTGATTTTTTTTTTGAGTTGATATTGTTACATTAATTATAAAGTTTTTATATATATATATATATATATATATATATATATATATATATATATATATATATATACTGTATGTGTTGGCACATGCACTGTACTGTATAGGTAAAATCGTACATTATTTAATTACATTTAGCATCATGAGGATTAAATTTATAAATCGAGTGAAGATATGGATGATGACTCCAGATTTTGTTACTTTTCATAGATAACAGTAGATACGACAGTACCATATAGCTGCTTATTGCCAATGAGATTATTTAAAAACTCTCTGCTTTGATTTTATTCCCACTGATTTTCTGGCATACAAGAAAACTTGCAGTTCTTCTTAAAGGTATGTTTTACAGTTTCTGCTTAGCTTACAAATTGCTATCAATGTTCTATCTATTATGACCAGCTACCTAATAGCATGGATATGGCCACCTTTGGCATGGGTAACAGCGGCGACGCGTAGTGGCATGGGAGCAATGAGGCCATGTTAGGTCGCTGCAGGTAACTGGCACCATGTCTGCGCACACAGGTTACCTAATTCCCGTAAATTCCTGCGACAGGGGCGACGACCTCTGGCACCACGTTCAATCATATCCCAGATGTTTCCGATCGGGCTCAAATCTAGTGAGTTGGGGTGCCAGCACATCAATTAGGACTCGCCACTGTGACATGCCGCATTATGTTGTTGAAAAATACGACTGCCGTCAGGAAACGCCATTTTCATAAAGTTGTGTACGTGGTCTGCAGCCAGTTTACGATGCTCCTTGGCCATCATGGTGTCTTTCAAGAGTTTGACTGCACCCGTGGATGTCTACGTGGATGTTCCTCAGAGCATAATGGAGCCGCCGCCTGCAGTACAGTGTCACCGAGCTGTTCCCCTGGAAGACGGCGGATTCGAACCCTCCCATCGTCATGACGAAGGAGGTATCGGGCTTCATCAGACCGTGCAAGTCTCTGCCACTGCGCCAACGTCCACTGGCGATGGTCTGGTGCCCATTCCAACCGTAGTTGCCGACGTCGTGGTGTTGACCTTGGCACATGCAGTGTTCATCGGCTGCGGAAGACCATCGTTAGGAGTGGTCGGTGTACTGTGTGTTCAGACGCACTTGTACTCTACCCAGCAACAGAGTCTGATGGTAGTGCCACAGTTCGCCTCCTGTTTCACCAGCCTGCCCAGCCTACAATGTCCGACATCTGTAATGAGGGCTGGCCGCTCAGCTCCACTACGTCTGGACGTAGTTTCACCTTGGCTTCACCACGTTTTGAAGACACTCACTACAGCACTCCTCGGAGGCTGTCACAATGTGTCTTCGCTCGAATTTCCCCATTCCACATACGGTACACACGGACAGCGCGGTCACTGGTACTACAAGTACCGTGCGTATATCTGACCAGCAGTCATTCCTCGTCAGTTGACGCTGCTATCGCCTGGACGGGTCTTTTATAGTTAGTAGGTCGTTGGTGGCAATGCTCTGGCCGACCAGAATATGTGCTGTCAAAAAGCATAAATTCTCTTGTGTGATACTGAAAAACCACTATATTGAAATCCAATAAGTGCCTGGCATACTACATCGTCCAGAAAGTTTTGAAAGTTCGAATAAGGATGAAATGTCCATTAAATTTCGGGCACCCAGCCGCACAAATAAAATTTCCTCCACTGACATTTCGACCGCGTATCGTCTGGCCATCCTCAGAGTGAGTCACAAGACTGACGACATCGTCCGTTGCTCATGTCTGGGCATCTGGCCCATGTGGTTGTTGAGGGTCCTGTGGCTTTTGCCTTAGTGCCTTCTGTCTGAGCTGCGGTTTCCAGAAAAATGGTTTTGCTTGTTTTTTTACATGTTTTTTATTCATTTTCTTGTGTATTTTCTTTGTGCGTTAGTGTGACTTAGTACCTAAAGTGTCTGGTTAGTGCTTTCTTAGGACGCTTGTAGTTGACATGAAATGGGTCCGATTCCAAGCTAGTGATGAACTGATACGGTGAGTGTTCTGCACTGGTGTAGAAAGACTGGGTTCTTTGCTGGACGATTGTAGTGATGGTGGGCATGTTTGTGTCTATGTGTATGACTGCGTTTGGTACGAACCAGGGGGCGTCTGTTATTATCCTAAGGACCTTGTTTTGCACTATTTGCACTTTTCTTAGGTGAGTGTCTGCGGCCATGCCCCAGACCTGACAGCCATAAAGTATTGCAGGAAGGACTACCATCTTCCAGATTTTTAATTTTACTTTGGTGGTCAGTCTGTTGCCCTTTAGCAATGGGTATAACTGAGACTGACGACAAGATGCCAAGCGCTCCTTATATGCTCCATCGCGGCGGTACTGAGCATGCGGGCCACAGATGCTGGTCGGCGGCAAAGAAATACGCTTACACATGCGCCGCCTGTGGCGCAGGCGTACAGACATTCGATTCGCTTATCGATGTATGACCGGCGGCGGTGACACCATGACTTCTCAGCAGTTTAATTACCCCAAGAGCCGGATTCCTGGATTTGTCCAAATTAAAACCATTATCTCAGTTTATTAAATTATTAGCTAATCTAATCTCTATAGCTTCCTAGAAGACAGATTCCCAAAAGGAAGATGTGGATGTTAAAATCTTCACATCACTGTAATTCATGGAATGACCTTGAAAGACGTATGTATTCATTACCAGCGATGGCGAGGCATGACAGAATCTCTGACCAGAGAGTTATTTATCGTTGCTAGTCTGCGCTTGACCGCGCGAGTCGACAGTTGGATAGTACTAGTAGTCTGTCGGCAGTAGTGTGTGGCGAGTGGGCAGAGAGAGTAGACAGTTGGAGAGTAGTAGCAGTCTGGTTCAGTAGCGAGTTGCACTCTGTCTGCAGTAGCGGTAGTCAGTCGGCAGTAGTTGTAGCGAGTGGACGGTTGTACTGAGCGGGCGTCGGCATGCGTCGACGGCGTGCTGTTCTTCCGAATGGCTCTGAGCACTATGGGACTCAACTGCTGAGGTCATTAGTCCCCTAGAACTTAGAACTAGTTAAACCTAACTAACCTAAGGACATCACAAACATCCATGCCCGAGGCAGGATTCGAACCTGCGACCGTAGCGGTCTTGCGGTTCCAGACTGCAGCGCCTTTAACCGCACGGCCACTTCGGCCGGCTTCTTCCGAATCTGGTCAGGATTGTGGTGGACGATGTGTATTATTGTAGAAGGTAAAGAAGCAGCATTGCGCTCAGCTAATAACGTATGTTAATGGTAATTAATTTGTTCAAAAAATTATGCCCCAATAATAACTTTTTATAAAGTAACTCATTTAAAGAAAAAGATTCATTTCAATTTAAAGAATATTTCCTATGCTTTCCCTCCAAGAATCAAAATTAAATGTAGGCCAGCATTGCACGGAGCTGTGCCGAAAAATAAGAGCAGATATAGATGCAGTTTTACTGAGGTAAGAATTTATCAGGTTTAATTATTTCACAGGGCCGAAGGGCAGCGCTGCTGCCCTTATAAAATTTATCAGGTTTAATTATTTCTGTTCAGATGATACATTCAGTTCATGATTCATTATTTAATTAACATTATTGTGGGTTTTACGATCAATCTTCATTCCTTAATTTTTTGGGGAATTTACATTTTTTTATAATCATTGACTTTCAAATTTCTTGCGGGGAGGTTACACTTGGCGACATCCGGACCAGGATCGTATTTCATTGTGAATCTTCTGAGAAGTAGTCATATATCTGCTCTTATCCACTTAAAAATAATTAGCATTTGGCGCAACGCTTTATCTAATTTGTCAATCTTTTTTTTTCCACAGATCATCGGCAATTTGTTGCTCTTTGTTGTATTTGTGTTTGTTGCTTTTTGCATTTGTGATTAATTTGTTTTGAGAAAAATGCCGCGAAAAACTGTTAACCGTACATCTCGATGTGTAATGAATGAAATAACCGATGCTAATAATTTGAACGATAGTACTTGTGACACACAGTGTAATGATGACTTTCCTCCGTTTACTGACAATCAGTGCGTACCGACCATTAATAATGATTTTTAATTTGACGACAATTGATGACGTGGGGCGTTCTGTTGCAATGAGCGCTGCCCAGCTCAACACAACCGGTTTGCAAAATTCACGTGACGAACAGACAAATTTTTCTAATGAAGATGGACAGTATAATCAGAGTACGACAGATTTATTTAATTCCGAGGTAGTGACTAACAGTGCACGTCCGATTGGGAAACATTTTCAAGAATCACAGAATAACCAAATGGTTACACAAAACGCGACAATTGCAAGTACGCCATCAAACAGCACAGAAAATAGAGCCGATAATTTTAGCTGGGATCAGGTTATGGCATTTTTACGACAAATGAATGAAATTTTCAAACAACAGAATGAAAGAGTAGACAACCATTATAAACAACTTAATGAAAGTTTCGCCAACCATTTCAAACAACTTAATGAACAACTTAATGAAAGTTACAATCTGTCGAATGAAAAACACGACAACCTTAACGAACAGAACAAACAAGTTAGTGAACAGATTACAGCTGTTACCGTGCAACGTCACGATACGAAAGAACAATCATGTGAAGAAAGCAAGGCTCATGCTAGGAACAGTGATGAAGAAATTACATTTGTTGTACAAGAATTAAGTAATACAGATGCAGCGACAGCAGAACCAATTAGAGATGAAATTAGTACAGTCGCTGAACAATGTCCTAAAAACGCAACACAGATACCCGACGAGTTTAATTTAAAGTCACCAGAAGTTTCACACACTCTGAATACGGAAGTCGATAATAAAAGCGAACGACAGAACAACCAAATTAACGAACGGATTAAAGTGACAGAAATGAAAAATGTTTCAGTCACTAATACGTCACAGAATCCGCTACGTTGCGAACATTTGTCACACTCAGACAGCCAGTGTAATTTAAACAATTTACAGAGACTACGCGACTTAAAATCCGAAAAGATACGCGACTTAAAATCTGAAAAGCTACGCAACTTGAAATCCGAAATGACATAGACAAACAGATTCTCACACAAACCTGAACGTGTTCTCAAATTCAGTGACGAGAACGTAGATTACGAGCAAATTTTATCCGTAAGAAAATCTAAGGAATTTAATAATGACAGAACACAGGTAGACGCTTTGAACTGGTTACGTCGATTTATTTTTGTATTTTCACCGCCATTACCTGTAATGCAGAAACTTGAATTAGCATGGATACAGCAATTTGCTTTCGAATTTTTACCGACATTGCCTGTAACGCAAAAGCTAAAATTTATTTGCAGCGCATAATTGACCTCAGGGGATTCATTACGCTTTAATGAGTATGTGCCGTAGCGTGCACAGGGCCCCGAGCCGTACTAGTGCTGTTTCATCTTTAGTTTTCTGCACTGCTGCCTTTTCTTCTACTATCCTTTATATCTATCAAAACAGCTCTTCAACTATTGCTCTACCTAGTATTAAGAAAAGTGTAAAGAAAACCCGATGTGACAAGTTCTACCGAAAGTGACATTTATCATTAGACGCTCCAGAAATGACAATCACGAGAACTTTAATATCAGAGAAAATTTTAATCATCAGTATGTGTAAAATTTTCAGCAGTCGCTAACGCATTTTAGTAACAATAGACGTTTTTCTCCGCAACAGCATCAAAGCCAGCCGGTTAGCATACCTAACCAACAATGTAATGCACAAGGTCAACCAGGCTTCAATGTTTCGCCGCGTGCACGTATAGACCCAGCTACAATAAATTGTAACGCACGCCAGCAAGGAAATAACTACGTACAGAAAACACAATATTTCAATTCCTATCGGAATGCACCGTATAGAAATGACTATCATGACAGCCGTAAAATTAATGAGCACAATTTTCAGCGTACGTATAATAACAGTCGGTCTTACCAGCAGCAAAATGATCAGCAACAACATATTCTCATGAATGAACCCGACAGTAGGTATCATCCAGAACGTAATACGTCTGGAAGAAATAATAGAACAGTACAAATAGTGGAAATGCCACAGCATCCTCCTGAAAATAGTAACACGTCGGATAGAATTTGACTAGATACTGTACAGGTCGCATCTTCCAGTAACACAAGCACTACTTTTGACACGCAGAATGTTGTTCACGAAAATGTTATTACTTTTGACGACATCCGAGACACTCTTTTGCAGGAAAGACCAGTTGTTCAAAAAATCATTTCACACCCTGTCATCGAAATTAAAATTGGTTCATCGAAATTTTCAGCAGTAATCGATTCCGGATCACCTATGTCAGTAATAAATGAAGAAACCTTCAACGAGTGTAACAAAGAGAATATCTATCCTACATTACCATTAGGCAAAACGAAAGTGAAAGGAGCAGTATCGAGTAAAGGAGTAGGCGTTAAATTACAGACACATTTATCATTTTGTATTGCAGGTCACACATTTCACTCAAATTTTTGGATTGTTCCTTTATTGACAACAGACGTTATTTTAGGTACTGATTTTCTGGTGCAACACGACGCAGTTATTGATTTTCAAAATTCCTATTTAATGTTGAAGGATGAAAATGTACAACTGGCTTTAGAATTTCAGCACTCTTTATCTGCGGAAGAACAAACAATTAATTGTACTGAGGTCATTTCCGCATCACGTAACATAGACTGTAATTCCACATTGTTCACAGATACGTACGTACATAACTATAATACTCCAGACGAAGCCGACTATGACGTAATGCAGATGATTTCTGATAAAGTTAAACAAAGCAGTGCAAATACAGACGACGAACGCACGCAAGTACACAAAATTCTTTTACAGCAAACTCCAGTTTTCGACAACATTCCTGGTACTATGTCCGGTTTTATGTAAGAATTTCAAGTGAAACAGCACGACACATTTAAAGCCAAACATTATCCAATTCCGTATATTCATAGAGAGCAAGTTAAGAAAGAATTGCAAAATATGCTCGAGCAAGGAATTATTGAACCGGCAGTTAGTCCGTACATAAACCCGCTCCATATTGTTAAGAAAAAAGATGGTTCACTTCGCCTCGTACTTGATTCACGTCACATCAATGACATAATTATTAATGAAACAGATCGACCACAGACACTAGAGGAACTACTACAGAAATTTCACGGTACTGCTATTCATTCTACATTAGATCTGAAATCGGGATTTTGGCAAATTCAGCTCCATCCGAACTGCAGAAAGTACACAGCATTTCTCTGTTTTGGTGACTGTTATCAATTTTGTAAATTACCATTCGGTTTAACTATTTCTTCTGCAGCTTTTATTCGCGGTTTGAACACAATACTTCCGACAGAACTTAAAGACAGAATCACAACGTACGTAGACGACATTCTTATTGCTGAAGCTAACTGGTCTGAACACAATCTGATTCTTGAACAACTGTTGCAAACTTTTCGTGCACAAGGGCTCACAGTTAATCTCAGTAAATCGCACTTTGGTAAAACTTCTATAAAATTTCTTGGACATGTAATTTCAGCAGAAGGCATTGCGCCTAACCCGGAAAAACTTCAAGCTTTACGTGACATTACTGTTCCTACGACGAAGAAACAACTACGCAGTTTTTTGGGTTTAATTAACTTTTTTCGTAAATTTATTCATTACTCTGCTTTAGACACCCCTAGATTATGCCAATTGACAGGTAAAAACACTATTTGGTCCTGGGATAAGCAAGCACATTCTGAATTTATGAACCTGAAACATGCTTTGTTGAATGCACCACTTTTATCGCACCCAGATCTTACTAGAAATTTTTCCATTGCCACCGACAGTTCTAACACCGCTTCAGGCGTACATATTTTCCAGGAAATTGAAGAAGATGGCTCTACAGTAATTAAAAACATCGCATTTGCAAGTCGCATTCTGTCACCTGCTGAACGAAATTATTCCGTTACAGGACTTGAAACTTTATGTGTTGTTTGGGCTTTTACAAGATTTAGGCATTTTCTTTATGGAAGACATACCACCGTTTACACAGACCATAGAGCAATACAATTTTTACTTTCGGCTAAATTTACTCACGGCAGATTAAGCAGATGGAAATTTTACTTGCAGGAATTTAATTTTACAATTGTTCACATTCCCGGCACACAAAATGTTGTAGCAGACGCACTATCTCGTTCTCTCGGCAACAATCAGCAAGACATCGCAACCAACTTCTGCAAAGCAAATTTCAGCGTCATGTACATTCAACAAGTTGCATTTGAAAATTTTATTTCGTCGACATTACAGGACATAGCACAAGAGCAAAGTAAAGACAACGTGTGGAAAGAGATTAAACAGCTTTGGCAAGATAGGAATAATGTTACGATTAGAAACCATTAAACTGTACGCAATGACATTCTGTTTCGCCGCTCTCATCCTGACAACAACAATTGGTTATTATGCATTCCTGACGAGCTTGTTAACAAATTAATCTGGTAATTTAAAAGCAAATATTTTCATTCCCCAGTAATTACCTAACGCAATGCATTGCTAGAAAAAAATGAATGGCAATGATTACTTTAATAAGATTAATTATGTGCATTATTCTGTAATACAATGATGACTGCTGATGGTTTGTAATTAGACAATGAGTGCCAACGTTCTCTGTAAATGACTTCTGATGGTTTGCAATTAGGCAATGAGTGCCAATGTTCTCTGTAAAAACAATTCATGAATATTATTGTGTAAACATATTCTGTAGTACTATGATGACTTCTGATGGTTTGTAATTAGGCAATGAGTGCTAATGTTCTCTGTAAATGACTTCTGATGGTTTGTAATTAGGCAATGAGTACCAATGTTCTCTGTAAATGACTTCTGATGGTTTGCAATTGGGCAATGAGTGCTAATGTTCTCTGTAAATCACTTCTGATGGTTTGTAATTAGGCAAAGAGTACCAATGTTCTCTGTAAATGACTTCTGATGGTTTGCAATTAGGCAATGAGTGCCAATGTTCTCTGTAAAAACAATTCATGAATATTATTATGTAAACATTATTCTGTAATACTATGATGACTTCTGATGGTTTGTAATTAGGCAATGAGTGCTAATGTTCTCTGTAGATGACTTCTGATGGTTTGCAATTAGACAATGAGTGCCAATGTTATCTGTAAAAACAATTCACGAATATTATTATGTAAACATTATTCTGTAATACTATGATGACTTCCGATGGTTTGTAATTAGACAATGAGTGCCAATGTTCTCTGTAAATGACTTCTGATGGTTTGCAATTAGGCAATGAGTGCCTATGTTCTCTGTAAAAACAATTCATGAATATTATTATGTAAACGTTATTCTGTAATACTATGAAGACTTCTGATGGTTTGTAATTAGGCAATGAGTGCTAATGTTCTCTGTAGATGACTTCCGATGCAATTAGGCAATGAGTGCCAATGTTCTCTGTAAAAACAGTTCATGAATATTATTATGTAAACATTATTCTGTAGTACTATGATGACTTCTGATGGTTTGTAATTAGGCAATGAGTGCCAATGTTCTCTGTAAAGTTACTCATGAACATTATTCTGTAATACTACGTACATGGTACAGAAATGTTCAATAACTGGGCAATGAGTGTCACCCATTACTAGTGTAATTCTCAATGAAGACTAGTATGTGACTTAATGTCCTTCACCTTCTAACCTAATTACCTGGAATTACTGCAATATCCGTTTGTCCTGTATATCCTCATGATCATGGAACACTATATTTGGTTTTTTGCACTAATTCTACGTTGGTGTAACAGACAAGAACGTGATGTTGACACGACATGCTGTCCACCACCATGAGCGATGAAGATGCTATTATGGTCCCACTGTTTGGTGTACCTAATGTACTACCAAAAGGATAACATGGAATATTACTACGGCATTTCAGTGTCTTGGCTACGCTGATTAATACTTCTGGGAAAAGAACTTTAGATTGCCTCACTTGGTGTTGTGCTTCTGTAGAAAGATATGGACTTTCAGTGCAGCTGCGTGCAACCTAAAGTGCTACAACCATGACGCAATCCTTCCCTTTCCTATCCTAATTCTTGTGACATAGTAAAAAAAAAATCATTTTGTTATCGTGATTTGTATTTATGGTCTATGCATTTTTGTGATTTGCAAATATGTTCTGAACTACGGTGCATGTGCACTTTTGTCATTTATAAACATGATTTCTACTCATTGCATATACATTTTTGTGATTTGCTGTCAACTACAGTGCATGTGCACTTTTCCCATTGTGAATATGTTTTGTTCTCATTGTATATATATTTTATCATTGTCTGATATGTTCTGTACTCAGTGCATGTGCACTATATTTACTTCATGTTCTACACATATATATATCTGTATATTCTGTGATTGTAAAGTTAGTTAGTTAAGAAAAAATTTGTTGCTCATGGTAAGTCCAAATGACTCACCATCGCTGCCAAATTTTTGCCCCCCCCCCCCCCCCAGTGGAGGGTTATGAAACACGTATGTATTCATTACCAGCGATGGCGAGGCATGACAGAATCTCTGACCAGAGAGTTATTTATCGTCGCTAGTCTGCGCTTGACCGCGCGAGTCGACAGTTGGATAGTACTAGTAGTCTGTCGGCAGTAGTTGTAGCGAGTGGACGGTTGTACTGAGCGGGCGTCGGCATGCGTCGACGGCGTGCTGTTCTTCCGAATCTGGTCAGGATTGTGGTGGATGACGAGTATTGTTGTAGAAGGTAATGAAGCAGCATTGCGCACATCTAGTAATGTATGGTAATTGTAATTAATTTGTTCAAGAAATGCCCCAATAATAATTTTTTTATAAAGCAAATCTTTTAAAGAAAAGTAATCGTTTCAATTTAAAGAATTTTTCCACTCTTTTGAAGAAAAAGCATTCATTTCAATTTAAAGAATATTTCCTATGCATTTCCTCCAAGACTCAGAATTAAATATACGCCAGCTTTGCAGCAATCTGTGGCGAAAAATAAGAGCAGATATAGATGCAGTTTTACTGAAGTAAGAATTTATCAGGTTTAATTATTTCACAGGGTCGAAGGTCAGCGCTGCTGCCCTTATAAAATTTACCAGACATTATTATTTCTGTTAGGAAGTTACATTTCCCATATGGTTCATTATTTAATTAATATTATTGTGTGGGTTTGTGATCAATCTTCATTCCTTAACGTTAATTTTGTGGGAAGACAACATTTGGCACTTTTTTATAATCATTGACTTTTTTTTAAATTTCATGCGGGGAGGTTACAACCTGTATCAATACAATGTTCGGTCACAGCTGACTTGTCTGGCTGTGATAAGCTTGTGTATCTTCGATGCTCCACACATCTCTCATGAACGGTGCGTGTGGTTTGACCTATGTACGACTTCTCACAATTTCCGCTAGGAATCTGATACAAACCGGCTTTACGAAGCTGTAAATCGTCCCCACAGAGCCGAGTAAGGCTGCAGTCTTCGTGGTGGGCCTGGAATCACCTTAACACAGTGTTTCTCAAGAATACGGCTTATCTTAGAGGAAAGAGCACTCACATAGGGCAAAAACGCACTAGATCTGAAAGAATTACTATCTTCTTCCCCATCACATACCTGCATTCTAGGTTTTGCATTGAATCCTCTACTAATTTGTTGCGAACAAAATCCATTCTATTTAAAAATGCTCTTGAGGTATGTGAGATCTTGCAAACTGTCTTTATCGGATGTACAGTGCGCCCTAGGCACTAAGGTCTAAAGGACACAGGGTCTGTGAAGGGTGATGGCAGCTACTGGCATGAAAATATACATTTTTGTGTGTTGGTTTCCGATGTACGGCATGTCATAATGTGCCATCAACTTTACGGCGGACGACAACATCCAAAAAGGGGAGGCAGTCGTCTTTTTTTATTTCCATATTAAATTTGATGCTAGCATGGATTGAATTCAAATGCTAAAGAAATAGATGTAATTCATCCATCCCGTGTGGACATACCACAAATGTATTGTCCTCGTACCTCCAGAAGACCGTTGGTTTAAAACTTGCTGAGTCCAGTGTATTGTCCTCGAAGTCTTCCATGAATAAATTAGTTACCAGAAGGGAGAGGGGGCTTCCCACGGCAACGCCATTAATCTGCTCATAAAATTCACCATTAAACTGAAAATAAGATGATAAAAGCACATGTTCAAATAAGGCCGCAATGTTCTTATCAAAATGTTCGCCGATCAGAGATAAAGACTCATTTAAAGGTACCTTGTTGTATATTGATACCACGTGAAAACTAACTAGCACATCCGTACTATTTAGCCTGACATTGCCAAGTCTCTGAATAAAATCCATAGTATTACGAATGTGTTGAGTACATTTTCCTGCCAATGGTTTCAATAAGGAAGCTAAATATTTCGCAGAAAAATACGTTGGTGAACCAATAGTGCTCGTTATAGGTGTCATAGACAAGTCCTCTAGACGCTCATCCTTACCCATCTTATAAACTTTAGGAAGACCATAAAATCTCGGTGGTACTGCACCTCGTACTTTTAAACTCCTTATGACTTCCTTCGCTAGTGATGAAGCGTTCAGCAAGGCAGCAGTACTTATTGTCACCTTGTTAGTAGCATCTTTGTTACTCTTCCGCTATGCACCAGAACTAAGTAGACCACGTATCTTTTCCTTGTAAACTTTCTGAGGCAAAAGGACGGTAGCACTACCTTTATCAGCACGCAGGACGACTGTGTCAGTATCCTCACGCAGCTTTCGTATCGCACATCTTTCTTCCTGGAAACATTGCTTCTTTGTGGACGATGCTTCGTAATTGCTCGACAGGTTTCTCATCTGATTTCTTCAGCAGAATCCTCTGCTACTGGTCGGACAGCTTCTTCAATAGCACAGATGAAAGATGATATCGGCAAAGTCTTTGGCGTAAGCGCAAAATTTAGCCCTTTACTTAAGACAGAAAACGTAGCTTCGTTCAGATCCTTACTCGTTAAATTTATGATAGGACGTCGAATAACAGAGTCCATATGAGCAGGCTGGTCCAGTCGGCTGTACTTGGTAATCTGTCTTTTTGTGGCCACTTTGCGAACCCAGTCAGAATTAGCCCATGTCGTGCCATCAATCCAGTCCCATGAGTCAAGAGATAAAACAGCTGCTACCTTCAAATGCAGATGATGCAGGGGTTCAGAAACAATGTCCAACTTCTGACGCGTAAAAAGAATTCTTTCTTTGACAACAGCAGAACCAGCCCTATGTAAAATTCTATTTACTACAGCGTTCTTAACAAAGTGAACCAACATTGCAAATTTTGGAACAACTCCATGGTCCCGGCACTTCAGTAAGAAACTCAAGGAGCCCAGTAGTCTTACTCTCTGGTGTCGTAATTTGTCCAAACAATGGACCTATGAAACCATTTGCTCCCCGAAGAGATGCACATCAAGGACGAAATGATTTGTCTACAACCCTCGAAATCAATCATTGAATTAGAAATTAGCAGTTTTCACAGTTAGCTGTAACTCAGACGGCTCGGCGTCTTTAGTGGAAACACACAGGCGCACGTCACCAGCCGTGTAGAAATCATTTCTGCTCTCGTGAAGAAGAGGATACGAATATAATCGTCATAAATTTGCACTTGTATCATTAAAAATTGCATTACCAAAGTAGGAAACAATTTTGTTTCTGTAAACTACTCTTCCAAAATTGCGAATTTGAATCTATTTTAGTTTTCTTCTTGTCTGCTTAGGCTGTTTTTGCTCATGACTCAAGGATTCCTGCCAAATATCTGGCGTACTCTGAAAAAGATCAGCACTGTTGCTTCTGGCGCTGATTTATGTCCGGGCATTGATCAGTACCCGTCGGAGTCTGTTAGTCCCCGCGGAAGGAAATGTAAATGTTTCTTTCTTGGAAGTTTGCACGTTGTGTAAACAGACTCTCGTACGCGGTGTTGTACGTACTATGAACATGACCATTGATCTTACAGGATGTATAAGCAGTGACGATCGTCACCGACCGGTAAACAGACTTTATTGTCCAAACGGTATTACTCACAAGCCATATATTCACAGCATATACATTAAATGTCTGACAACATACGTGAATTATCTACATTTCGCTTTAGACTGAAGAAAAAATTTGTAATACTATTTCTCGTCACTCGCTAAAACGCTTTTTTTCTAAATCTGGATTAACTAACAGCCTTACGAGTCATGCACGTTTGCCATAATGAATTACCAACAGGTCCACGTGGTACAGACAGTTCACCTCGAAAGCAGAGACCGTACATGTTCATTAAGATTTTAAACTCTGTCGTTCTTTCATTTTTTTCTAATAAATTCAACCTTTGCTCTCAGCAAACTGTAGATTAAAATCTAAATTTTCCTCGTCACTACACGCTGGTGAGATCTCCCAGTATCGTGTAAAGAGGAAACGAGATTCAGAACTATTAAACTGACTACCAACTCAATTCAGGTCATTTACAAGCTCCTGAATTTAATTCTCTGTCGCCATTACCGTAATTATTTTAGCCCAGCCAACTTGCAAGTCTTTATCTAGTGATATATCGATCAAAACTATAATTTAATGCAACAATATGGCTATATGAAACTTGTTGTATATAAATATTTTACTAGCAAACGGGCTATGTTCTGAATGATTAACAGTAAGAAAATTGCCAACGAAACTAGGAACCTCCTCCGATTACCCGTTAGGAACTTGATTTTAATCGACAGTAAGCTTGACAATAGCCAACGGCCTTGCCGCAGTGGTAACACCGTTTCCCGTCAGAACACCGAAGTTAAGTGCTGTCGTGCTGGGCTAGCACTTGGATGGGTGACCATCCAGTCTGCCGAGCGCTGTTGGCAAGCGGGGTGCACTCAGCCGTTGTGAGGCAAATTGAGGAGCTACTTGATTGAGAAGTAGCAGCTCCGGTCTCGGAAACTGACATACTGCCGGGAGAGCGGTGTAATGACCACATGCACCTCCATACCCGCAACCAGTGAAGCCTGTGGGCTGAGGATGACACGGCGGCCGGTCGGTACCGTTGGAGCTTCGTGGCCTATTCAGAAGGAGTTTAGTTTTTAAGCTTGACAATGGTTAAAATGGCTCTGAGCACTATGGGACTCAACTTCTGAGGTCATTAGTCCCCTAGAACTTAGAACTAGTTAAACCTAACTAACCTAAGGACATCACACACATCCATGCCCGAGGCAGGATTCGAACCCGCGACAGTAGCGGTCTCGCGGTTCCAGACTGCAGCGCCTAGAACCGCACGTCCACTTCGGCCGGCGCTTGACAATAGATAGCGGTCATGATAACCGGTACTGATGTCAGACTACAACAATTCTTCAATACAAATTTACTCCTTCTGGCGGACACACGGCCAGATCGTCCGCTCTTAAAATTCTTCCACCTCTCTCCCCACTTACAGCACTGCTGTTGGCTCACCTGCAACTGCACATCGCTACGCACTGTTCACATTCCGCTGCCCATCACCACAATAGCAAATATTCCAACAATACAAATCAGCCACAGGCGGCAGCACAGTCAGTGATTTTCGTACAGAGCGCTACGTGGCGTTACCAACATAAAAACCTAAACATCCTACATACATAGCCTCGATGCTCCTCACAAAAAATTTTACATATTGCTATGGGCAGTGGCCAATAATGATTTGATAAAAGTTTACATAATTACAATAACAAAGATATCTGATGCACACACTTATTGACGCAATGTTGGTCAAAAGCAAAAATTGCTCTCATAAAGACAGTCCTGGTCATTCAACACAATAGTAATTACAGTTTTCTTTCTTTTTCTGTCTGAACAGTGAAGGAAAATGCACACGGAAGTACTGGATTTCCTTGCAGTATTGAAGAAGTAGTGTTGTCCTTCCAACGGAAAGATAGTGCTGACTCTTGACATGCATAGAGGTAATGGGCCACAACAGAGTAAACCCACAACAGAGTCATTCGAATTTTTCAAGTATATTGCTAGGTAGGTCATCACAGAGCAGACCCACTGTAATCCTGGTAGAGAGTATGGTATTGGTGGGCCATCAAAGGTGCAGACCCACTGCAATCTTTGTAAAGACGGCCACCAGCCATCTGTTGCGGCTGAGCAGGTGCAAGAGCCTATTTTATCTAACGATATTACTCGTTTCCAAACATAAGAATGCATTTATTAATTTTAAAAAGCCTTCTTGATTTTCCTGTAACATTCCGCGTTCGCCCAATTTCCAGCACGGCCATAGCTTTTATTGTTGATTTCTTACGTTCATCCAGTAACTGTTATTTCTATTGATATCTACTTTCGAGTCAACTAGTTAACGCAGTTGCTTGTTCGTGTAAGCCGAGTAAAATTATGTAGTACACGAACGTAGAAAACTTCTCCAAAATTAAGCGACAGAATTCAGATGCTACTGATTCAAAGCCACTTATAGCCTCAGAGGCAACAAGTATAAAACTTGTCGGGGAAATAAGCGATAGAAAAAGTTGGTGCAATTTTGGAGCTGCGAGGGTTTATTTGGTCACATTCCGCTCGGTGCCGCCGCGAGGCCTTTGTTAATTCCCAGTTATCTGTCATACTGTCCCCGCGGCCATTAAATGGCTGACGTTTTGAATAATCATACTTTGATAGAGATCGCCGTCGGGCGCAGGGCGCCACTTCCATCGCCATTGTCCTGTCGGCGCTAGGCGTGACGGCCGTCGCAGGCACGCTATCACGCCTCGATCAATCAACGGGCCCTCCGCTAAACAAGTGCGCCGCATTCGACCGATATGCGGACGAAAAAGAAGCGACACAATCTGCGCAAAAAGCCGTTCGTTGAAAGCATGCATTCAGTAACACACCAGTCGACTCGCTACATTTAGTGGCCGGCCGCGGTGGTTGAGCGGTTCTAGGCGCTTCAGTCCGGAACAACGCTGCTGCTAAGGTCGCAGGTTCGAATCCTGCCTCGGGCATGGATGTGCGTGATGTCCTTAGGTTAGTTAGGTTTAAGTACTCTACTGGCCATTAAAATTTCTGCACCACGAAGATGACGTGCTACAGACGCGAAATTTAACCGACAGGAAGAAGATGCTGTGATATGCAATGATTAGCTTTTCAGGGCATTCACACAAGGTTGGCGCCGGTGGTGATACCTATAACGTGCGGACATGAGAAAGGTTTCCAACCGATTTCTCATACACAAACAGCAGTTGACCAGTGTTGCCTGGTGAAACGTTGTTGTGATGCCTCATGTAAGGAGGAGAAATGCGTACCATCACGTTTCCGACTTTGATAAGGGTCGGATTGTAGCCTATCGCGATTGTGGTTTATCGTATCGCGACATTGCTGCTCGCGTTGGTCGAGATCCAAAGACTGTTAGGAGAATATAGAATCGGTGGGTTCAGGAGGGTAATACAGAACGCCGTGCTGGATCCCAACGACCTCGTATCACTAGCAATCGAGATGACAGGCATCTTATCCGCATGGCTGTAACGGATCGTGCAGCCACGTCTCGAACCCTGAGTCAACAGATGGGGACGTTTGCAAGCCGACAACCATCTGCACGAACAGTTCGACGACGTTTGCAGCAGCATGGACTATCAGCTCGGAGACCACGGCTGCGGTTACCCTTGACGCTCCATCACAGACAGGAGCGCCTGCGATGGTGCACTCAACGACGTCCCTGGGTGCACGAATAGCAAAACGACATTTTTTCGGATGAATCCAGGTTCTGTTTACATAATGATGGTCACATCCGTGTTTGGCGACATCGCGGTGAACGCACATTGGAAGCGTGAATTCGTTATCGCCATACTGGCGTATCACCCGACGTGATGGTATGGGGTGCCATTGGTTACACGTCTCGGTCACCTCCTGTTCGCATTGACGGCACGTTGAACAGTGGGCGTTACATATCAGATGTGTTACGACCCGTGGCTCTACCCTTCATTCGATCCCTTCAAAACCCTACAGTTCAGCAGGATAATGCACGACCGCATGTTGCAGGTCCTCTACGGGCCTTTCTGCATACAGAAAATGTTCGACTGCTGCCCTGGCCAGCACATTCTCTAGATCTCTCACCAATTGAAAACGTCTGGTCAATGGTGGCCGAGCAACTGGCTCGTCACAATACACCAGTCACTACACTTGATGAACTGCGGTATCGTGTTGAAGCTGCATGGACAGCTGTATATGTACACGCCATCCAAGGTCTGTTTGACTCAATGCCCAGGCGTAACAAGCCCGTTATTACAGCCAGAGGTGGTTGTTGTGGGTACTGATTTCTCAGGATCTATGCACCCAAATTGCGTGAAAATATAATATGTCAGTTCTAGTATATTTGTCCAATGAATACCCGCTTATCACCTGTATTTCTTCTTGGTGTAGCAATTTTAATGGCCAGTAGTGTAGTTCTAAGTCTAGAGGACTGATGACCTCGGATGTTAAGTCCCATAGTGCTGGGAGCCATTTGAACCATTGAACATCTAGTGAGTGAAGCGTTTGCCTCGTCGACACTACAGAATGGAAAGGAAACCTTAGCACATCAGAAGAATGGTCATATGTGATGGCAAAACTTTATGCTTTCTCTTGTCTGAGAACTACACTGTTTCTTCTACATAATTACTGAAAGTTAGTAACTTTACCCTGTTCAGTCACAATAGTGCGACCACCCCGAACGTCCGGCATCACCGTGCAAAAATCACTCGCATACGGCACGTGGCAGCACTAGCAGTGGCGGGTTTAGAAGGCGTGTCGGAGAGATACGGAAAATAATGCAATCGTTGTCATAAAGCGGAAACGGAACGGTTTCTCTGATGTCCAAAAGGGCATGACTATTGGCTTGCAGGCCAAAGATGTGGGCAATTCCTAAACAGCAAACTTTGCAAAATGTCCGCGTGCCGCTGTGGTTAAAGAATACCTTGCAAGGCAAAAAGGCACTATTCAAAGCCGGCCCCGAGGTAATAGTGGTGCTCCACGGACCATTGATGACAGGGGTTTTAGACGGCTGTGGAGATATGTACCGGCGAACCGACATGCAACTGTTCAGCAACATGGTCATTGGCTTTCGGGACAAAGATGTAGGCATTTCCTAAACGGCAAACTTTGCAAACTGTACACGTGCCGCTGTGGTTAAAGAATACCTTGCAAGGCAAAAAGGCATTATCCACGGACCATTGATGACAGGGGTTTTAGACGGCTGTGGAGATATGTACCGGCGAACCGACATGCAACTGTTCAGCAACATGGTCATTGGCTTTCGGGACAAAGATGTAGGCATTTCCTAAACGGCAAACTTTGCAAACTGTACACGTGCCGCTGTGGTTAAAGAATACCTTGCAAGGCAAAAAGGCATTATCCAAAACCGGCTCCGACGTAACAGTGGTGCTCCACGGAACATTGATGACAGGGGTGATGGACGGCTGTGGAGATATGTACGGGCGAACCGATGTGCAACTGTTCAAAAACATGGTCATTGGCTTTTGGGCCAAAGATGTAGTGTATGTGCATAGTTCGAAAAGCACCAAGATCAGGTCGCTGTACTCTCCTGGCCACCAAACGCCGCGGATTTAAAGTCATTGGATTATCGGTGGGCCCACCTAGATCGGGCAGTTCTCGTCACGGATCCTCAACCAAGAAACCTTGCGCACTCGGCACTGCTCCACATCCCTGTCGGTTCCTAAGGGAACCTCACTGGCTCTCTTGCTGCACGTCTCGCAGTCGACCGATCTGCAAAAGATGGTTATTGAGGGTTTTGGCAGGTGGTCACGTTAATGTGACTGGACGGTGTATAATGAGCAGGAACATTTGATAAAAATGTTCAAATTGTCATGCTGTGACTTGCGAGTGCCATTTTGAAACAAGAGTGTAAATATGCTGGACGAAACTTTTCAGCGTTCATATCATTACGTTTCCGTCCGTGGATTTGTCCAAATATTATCATTTCTAACTAGCAGTATCAGTTTAATTCGCAAAACTTACAGACGAGAAGAGAACATATGCATTTGCAATGTGATGCTACAGAAGAAGATTAGATGCGTAAACTGGATAACTAACGAAAAGTTACCGTGTTGAATAATCCGCATGACGCCGCTGGCAGAAGATGACGTGACGACTCGTCGTTACTGAGGAGTCGACGGTGTCAGTAGAGGAAGCTTTATGTTTGTCTTTAACTGAATCGAACTGGAGAGCAAAGAAATGTGGCACAAAATGACTGAAAGAAAGGATCGGGTGATAGGACACGTCCTAAGACAGCAAGCAGTCATCGTTCTGATTCTGGATGGGGGAGGGGGGGGGTGGAAGGGTGTTTTTTTTTTGTATTCTGAGAGAGACTAATGCCAATGGCCTTGCCGGAATGGTAACACTTCGATGGGTGACCGTCCAGTTTGCCGAGAACTGTTGGCAAGTGGGGTGCACTCAGCCCTTGAGAGGCAAACTGAGAAGTAGCGGCTCCGGTACCGGAAACTGACACACGGCCGGAAGAGCGGTGTGCTGACCACATGCCCTCCATATCCGCACCCAGTGACGCCTATGGGCTGAGGATGACACGGCGGCCGGTCGGTACCGTTGGGCCTTCATTGCCTGTTCGGGAGGAGAAGAGAGATCAATGTTTGGCTACAGCAAATAGTTTCTTGATGTAGGTTACCGTAGTAATACAGTGATGATGAGTCTTCCACAGGACAGACCAGCATTGAGAGCTTTACCTGTCCACTCTTCGGACTGAACCCCATAAGGAAGCCAACAACCAGTTTCGAGGCTAAGGTCACATTATTAAATGATCATCTTCATACAGTCTTGTACAGACGCGTCAAAATCTGGAAATGAAGATGGAATTCAGGTCATCGAAACCAAATAAGAAGCTGTTAACTGACTCCTGCAGCTAGCGATTGCCTCTGTGGAAGATATACAGGGTGTTAAAAAAAGTATCCTACATATCAGGGGACGACTGTACGCATCAAAACAAGAAAAATATATCTTATAACCATGAGTGCTACAAAGCATACATTCTGACATATGACCACTTGTTCAGAAGAAGTGCTCAACATGACGTCCATTCATCTCAGTTCATGCCTTTGCCTTTCGTTTAAGGACTAAGACTAGTGGATTCAGGTCCAGGGACGAGCAGGCCAAAGTATGGGACCTTCCCGGCAAGTTCACCGGTTTTAAAATGTCCTCGCTAGGTGCCAACAAACAATGCAGAGAAAGTGTGCTGGTGCGCCGTCATGCGTGAACCACATCTGCAGTCTGTCCTGATATGGCACATCCTTCAGCAAGATAAGCAATACGTTCTTCAGAAAGCGGTGTTAGCCTCTGTGTTAGCACGTATGGCCTTACTAATCTATCGCCAATAACGACTACCCATACATTGATTGAGAATCGATGGTGATGCCTTGCTTCTTGAAGTGCGTGGTGATTTGCATCGGCCCACAATGCTGATTATGGAAATTTGCAATAGCAATCTCGTGGAGACCCTGCTTCATCAGTAAACAGAATGTTGGAGGCAAAGTGTGGGTCTGCACCTTATTGCCGCAAGAGCCATTTGCAGAACTGCGCTCTGTCAGGTTAGTCTAGTGTCCTAAGGACCTGGACGCGCCGAATATGGTACGGATACAACAACTGCTCATGAAGTACCGCCCAGATCAGAGGATGTCTAGCACCTTCAGCTGATCCTATTCGTCACACACTGGTTCCAGAATTGTCGTCCACTGCACCTAGAACACGCTCCTGCATTTCAGGCGTGGGAACTGAAAGAGGACTTCCATTGTCTATTTTGTTGAGTGCTACGGAACTTGTTTCGTCAAGACGCTGGAACAGTAGGCTGACCAGCTTAACAGGTGATACCCTACGTGCTGTAAATCGTTCAGTGTACACGTTACGGGATCTCAGATTGACTCCATCTGCTAAACCACAGCAGTAAATCATGTCAGCTATTTGCCCTGTGGAATCAAACGCCTCTTTTGCGAAGTTGTGTGAGAGTATCTGCGAAAGGAAGAACATGTTGCACCGCACCACAAACGTCACAATAACATATACTTTAAACGTGACCTGTAAGTATGCCAAACATCATAGTACGCACCCGGAGTTAGAAGAAATGTACGCGAACGCAAACAGATGCGATAAGACTACAGGACAAATCACATAACATAAACGGAACAACTCTCTGCAGACCTCTGAGCCAACTAATATTTTCATCGATTCTGCACGGCAGTATCCCAGCAGGCTGTTGACCCTGGCATGACACGGAACTCATATTCGCAACCACATCTTCGTGATGCCTTCCCGTCCTGCAGTGTTCCATGCCAAGGGCTGTAATCAACATTAATTATCGGCTAGTCGTCTGCAGTAGAACAAGTAATGCATTGCCATGGATGACATCAGAAGAGCACCTCTTATGAACAGGTGTTACATGTCAGAACATAGGCTTTGGAGGACCCATTGTCACAAGACATTTTTGCCTTGTTTTTATGCATACTATCATCCCCTGAAATACTGGATAGCTTTTTTAACACCCTGTATAATAACTACTCGAGTGTTTGAAAGGTTCTCGGGCTTTTCAACGTGGCTGCAACTCCTCATAAGATGAGATAATGAGCCTTGTGAAAACAGTATGCAGTTCCCACGACACAATTCGAGTAAACTCCGGACAACTTTACAAGCGATTGTTACGTCGGGAAAGCCCAAAAAAGCACAGAAAGCACTCGTATCTTTGCGAAACCCAAGTCCTAGAGATCTTCGTTTAACAGTAGAAAGTAGTAGTTAGCAGGCGGTATACCGTAACATCTGTATCACAAAAGACTGTTAAATTTATACTTTTGTTAAAATTTCGTGTCCAAACTGTTGGGATTATTACGTTTTAATTATCTTGCAATCCGCCTTAATTATCGTGTTTGAAGAAAAATTACACTACGTTAGTCCCTCCGCAGAGTCAGAGGAAAATGCGCTGCATGTCGGATGAGTTGCGTAAACCAGTTTTACTGCGACATCCGGGCAATTTAAAACTCGTAAACAAGCTACAGGGGGAACGAGGAAGGGTAAACGACCTGGCGGCGCAGGATTTATGGGTCACGCAGGCAGGCTTTAATCGTCATCGCGGTGATGAGTTGCTCATCCCGACAGGTGACGGCCGTGTGTGATGTCCTTCCCAGCCATGAATAAGACGGCATCAGAGCCTAGCACGCACGAACGAGCTCGGAGCTGAATTTATTAAAATAAAACGCCGCGGAAGCCGTTCGGCAACGTACCGCCCCCGCGTGAGAGTGCTATTTATGCGTAAGCGACGCGTTCCGTCGAGCCTAGAGACGGTCTGACGACGAAGCGAGTGCCGAGAGCGAACGGACGCGAAAAGAGAGAAGAAGACTAAACTGGAGGCCTACAAAAACGGCGAGGACCACCCATTAGGCGAGCCCTTAAGAGCGGCCGGTCGGCGCAGAAGTCCTCTGAAGACCAGCCGTCGCCGCGGACGCTGTTACGAAAATAATGGACAGCAGGCAGTGAGTTCGCATCGCCTCGGCTCGCCAGGTGTCTTGCTGTGAATAGTGTCCTAGTCCTGAAGGGCGAGTCCTACACATCCATGCTTTTCTCGCAAACCACATTCAGCGCATAGAATCCAGGTAGCTGGCATTTTAAATTAGTCGTCCGTGCCTTCGACTCTTTCTTCTTCTTCCTCCGCCTTTTATGCTTCCGATCACTGCAGCTACGGACCACGCTAATTATCGGTCTTCCCCTGTACGTGCTTGTTTCCTCGGTGTGTTGTTCATTTCGAGACTGAGCTACTTTGGGAAACTTAATAAAAAAATCCATCCAATGCCTCTATGGCAGCTATTATCGCAGTGCACATTTAGAAGTTGTAACTAGATCATCAGCGGATTTCTTGTTATGTAGGAATCTTCACTACGATGTCAACAAGCCAGAAACGCGAATCTGAGAATTTCTTTGATGTCTTTCGTAAAGGGCTCCTCAATGAGGCAGCTCTCGTATGTATATGTTGAAATTCTGGTAGTTTCTTCATTGAAATGTCACACATAAACGTTAAAAATGAAAGTCACAGATATGTGTTTGTGGCGTGTTGACGTCGCACCTTACGCAACAGCAAAAGCTGAAATGATGAAGCTGTGAGTTCTAAATGTACGAGGGTGTTCACCAACCCAACACTTTTGTTCATGATCAATTTCGGTTGAAAAAATGCACAGTGTTTGGGACATCGTGGAATATCATTACTTTAACCCCTATAGTTTCATGAAGTTGAAACGTCCAGTTTGGAAAATTATGAATGTGCTGATAAACTTCTACGTTATTTGATACAGACACAGCTGAGTAAAACTGAACGTACTCATTTTTCTCTTTACTTATTCTATTCATCACTAAACTGGCACACAATATCTTTTTAGCGTAACGCCATCTGACTTTCAATAATCCCTACATAAGAATGGCCCTGACTAACAATAACCTATACCTTTCATGAATCACTTACCTCACAAAAATCTTCGTTACTCGAACTGCTGCAATGCAGCGAGCGCCAATACTGCCAGCTAAATAAAAGATTCTAACTACTGAAGGCACTAACTACTGATAGGCATAGTTAGCAAATGAAAGAATTTGATAGAGAACAAACAATGTATTTACCTCAATAATGTTCAAAAGTCATCATATATATATATATTCTGTACGTAATGTCCATCACTGTTCCCTTTGGATCCCTACGTAATTCGGTGCTCTCCGATACACACGATCGAACAGCGGAGGAGTGGTACTCAAGCGTCAACTTTAGGTTACAATATCTCCGGATGTAATTAACATTTTACAATGCAACCAACGGCACTGATGTTCAGATGTGCTAACAAAACTAACGTGGTTCCATTTATAAAAACGTAGGTTTGTGTTAAAAAACATACTTCCGTGCATTTTTGTATGGTTTGTATTAAGCAATTACACTAGCCCCTCTCCTCACGTTCTGTCTGTGGAATCGGTTCGTCATTATTTGATGTGGTTTACGAAATATATCCAACAGTAACGTTAGGTGACTCACCCTGTATATATACACCCCTGGAAATGGAAAAAAGAACACATTGACACCGGTGTGTCAGACCCACCATACTTGCTCCGGACACTGCGAGAGCGCTGTACAAGCAATGATCACACGCACGGCACAGCGGACACACCAGGAACCGAGGTGTTGACCGTCGAATGGCGCTAGCTGCGCAGCATTTGTGCACCGCCGCCGTCAGTGTCAGCCAGTTTGCCGTGGCATACGGAGCTCCATCGCAGTCTTTAACACTGGTAGCATGCCGCGACAGCGTGGACGTGAACCGTATGTGCAGTTGACGGACTTTGAGCGAGAGCGTATAGTGGGCATGCGGGAGGCCGGGTGGACGTACCGCCGAATTTCTCAACACGTGGGGCGTGAGGTCTCCACAGTACATCGATGTTGTCGCCAGTGGTCGGCGGAAGGTGCACGTGCCCGTCGACCTGGGACCGGACCGCAGCGACGCACGGATGCACGCCAAGACCGTAGGATCCTACGCAGTGCCGTAGGGGACCGCACCGCCACTTCCCAGCAAATTAGGGACACTGTTGCTCCTGGGGTATCGGCGAGGACCATTCGCAACCGTCTCCATGAAGCTGGGCTACGGTCCCGCACACCGTTAGGCCGTCTTCCGCTCACGCCCCAACATCCTGCAGCCCGCCTCCAGTGGTGTCGCCACAGGCGTGAATGGAGGGACGAATGGAGACGTGTCGTCTTCAGCGATGAGAGTCGCTTCTGCCTTGGTGCCAATGATGGTCGTATGCGTGTTTGGCGCCGTGCAGGTGAGCGCCACAATCAGGACTGCATACGACCGAGGCACACAGGGCCAACACCCGGCATCATGGTGTGGGGAGCGATCTCCTACACTGGCCGTACACCACTGGTGATCGTCGAGGGGACACTGAACAGTGCACGGTACATCCAAACCGTCATCGAACCCATCGTTCTACCATTCCTAGACCGGCAAGGGAACTTGCTGTTCCAACAGGACAATGCACGTCCGCATGTATCCCGTGCCACCCAACGTGCTCTAGAAGGTGTAAGTCAACTACCCTGGCCAGCAAGATCTCCGGATCTGTCCCCCATTGAGCATGTTTGGGACTGGATGAAGCGTCGTCTCACGCGGTCTGCACGTCCAGCACGAACGCTGGTCCAACTGAGGCGCCAGGTGGAAATGGCATGGCAAGCCGTTCCACAGGACTACATCCAGCATCTCTACGATCGTCTCCATGGGAGAATAGCAGCCTGCATTGCTGCGAAAGGTGGATATACACTGTACTAGTGCCGACATTGTGCATGCTCTGTTGCCTGTGTCTATGGGCCTGTGGTTCTGTCAGTGTGATCATGTGATGTATCTGACCCCAGGAATGTGTCAATAAAGTTTCCCCTTCCTGTGACAATGAATTCACGGTGTTCTTATTTCAATTTCCAGGAGTATATATATATATATATATATATATATATATATATATATATATATATATATATATATATATATGACTTCCATCTTTATAAATTTCCTTTTACTGGCGGACACACGCTCAAAACTCTGGAATTTCTCTCTCCACATCCACCACTGCTGGCAACTCACCTCCAACTGCCCAACCCTACGCGCTGTTCACATCCAACGGCCCAACACTACACAAGCGAATATTCCAACAATAAGTCCAACCAGCCGCGGGGGATTAGCCGACCGGTCTCTGGCGCTGCAGTCATGGACTGTGCGGCTGGTCCCGGCGGAGGTTCGAGTCCTCCCTCGGACATGGGTGTGTGTTTGTCCTTAGGATAATTTAGGTTAAGTAGTGTGTAACCTTGCGGACTGATGACCTTAGGAGTTAAGTCCCATAAGATTTCACACACATTTGAACATTTGACCATTTTGAGTCCAACCAACCACAGACTGCACACAGCACAGTCAGTGATTTTCACTGAGAGCACTACGTGGCGTTACCAACATAAGGACCTAAACAGCCTACTTACAAAGTTTCGTTTGGTGGTGTCGCTATACGTAACCTTCAAAATGGCGTTTGTAACAAAGGTGAGTTCCAAGCAGAGAGCTGTCACTGAGTTCCTTGTGGAAAACCATAGCATCGCAGATATGCATAGGTGCTATCAGAATGTCTACGAAGAATTCGCAGTGGACAAAAGCACGGTGAGTCTTTTGGCGGGGCGTCTGTCATCATCGCAACAAGGCCGCGAAAACCTGTCCGAGCTCCCGCGTGCCGGCCGGCCACACACAGCTGTGACTGCTGCTAAGATGAAACATGCGGTTCGCAATCCAACACCTCGCTGCTCAACTGGACGTCTTTGTTGACAGTGCTGACACACTCGTCCACCAGTTGTGGCAATCAAAGATACAGCCTGGGTCTCGCATCTTTTGACCTCAGTCCGTTTGGCCCAGTGAAGGATGCAGTCCTCGGGAACATTACGTGGATGTGGGGAGATTACTGTTGCAGTAAGACGTTTGCTCTTACGTCAGTAGCAGAGTGGTCATGCGGACATCAGGCCCTCCCAGTGTGTGACGAAAGGCCCTCGCGTTGAACGGAGATTATGTTAAGAAATTGGGTTTGCAGCCAAAAGAATGGGGGATAATATCTGTGTTGGAATCCTGAAAAAAATCAACCTGTTTTCGGAAAAGAAGTGTTGCATTACTTACTGAATCCCCTTCGTACGATGGAATTAAAATTGCTGCAAAGGCAGTAGATGGATTTTATTACTAAGTTTTCCACTTACGTTACTTCGTCGATTGCCGGAGACTAGTCACTACAGCTGCGATGAAATGATTTACTATGTGTCCTGCTCTTTCTTTCACAGAACTTCTAGAATCCTTTAATGGAATTTCGATTGCCTCTTGTGTTACAGTAAGTGGTAGAGCCCCACCAGTCCAGTCTCCGCCTGGGATTAATTAACAGCCCATGACTCTTTGATTACGTCGAGTCTTCGACCAAATGTGTGTATATCGCTATTTGATTAAATGAATAAAAGATGGTCATCCAATTGATGTTACTCAACGAAGTCCGCCGAAAGAGTAAACGTGCACATAAATCGAAACTTAAATGCTCTGTATCGAAGGGCAGCAATGTTGTGACTCTGGCGCTGCAAGATGGCTGAGTATAACGGTACACTCGGTTCATGCCGAAGGTGTATGAACACTGAATACTGGTACTAACTGCGTATATTCTTACCACTGTTCACTGCACAAGATAAGACGAGCGTGAGAGAAATCAGAGGAACAGTAGCAGCAGGGTTTTAGTATGCACAGATATTTTACTTGGATACTGCAACGGGGTTTGCAGTGGCGACAGTGACCTTAGTGTTGAAGGGACCCGGTGTCAGAAGCAGAGATTCGCCTTTATTGGAGACACCAGCTCGAACCTTTTTCTCTCAAACGCTGCCCGTCTAGAAGTGACCTCATGTCCCACTAAGAAAACTGTTGACTTCAGGGGATCTCCTGAAATAGCTCCTCACATGTTGTCAATCCAATTGGTGTTCTGGGCACGTTACTCCCACACGATTGACAGAGATACTTATCTACGTTAAGTTACCCATAAGTTCGATTTTCCATGTGGCATGTGACTGATGATATCTTTCTATTCTCCACTGTGTTTGTACTTAACGGTCTCGCTTTCACTTCCTGTCCCAAGAAGGGGCCAGTCTGGAATATTCTTTGGGCACGAAAGTCGGAGCCATTTGTCATTAAAAGTTCAAGTCGTATGGCATGAATGGCTGGGAGACCCCGAACCGCAGGTTTATCCGCGTAATCGGAAAGGTTTCAAAAAGAAAAAGTGTTCAAATGTGTGTGAAATCTTATCGGACTTAACTGCTAAGGTCATTAGTCCCTAAGCTTACACACTACTTAACCTAAATTATCCTAAGGACGAACACACACACCCATGCCCGAGGGAGGACTCGAACCTCCGCCGGGACCAGCCGCACAGTCCATGACAGCAGTGTCTTAGACCGTGGAAAGGTTTCTGCCATCTTTCTTGCCCGCATGCGCCTTCCTCTTCGAAGTATGTGGTGTATGTTGAGATTAGCTCTTAGGTGTAGATGACTGTGATGGGTACGTTTGTAGTGTTGTGTCATGTTTGTGACGGATACGATGAGCGAAGGCTACTTGTCTCGAAAAGCACCATGGCGGCCGCCGAGTTTAACATACCCATCCGACGGACGGATCACCGTCAAGAGTGTCACATGCCCTCAGTTCATGATATACAGCTGAGAGGCGTAGGAGTTAACCTAGGACATTGGCACAGAGACTGGTGAATAGAAAGTTTACGCTCCCACCTACCTTCAACTGCCGGCAAAATACTGGCAGTGAAAACTTCTTCTACCACGAGGACTCCAACTGGTTTACCTCCGAGTCGAGCGCCACCGCACTGGCGTGCGCTACCGACCTTCTATTTTTTACGAATTTATTTTTTTCTTTTATCGCTTTTTCGTTCGTTAGGAATCCTTCGGCTAGACGGATCATGTGTAGTGCCACGCTGTTCCTCTTACATCTCCCGCTTATTTCACTGACCGATAAAAAAAAGTCTGTAAACATATTGCGTTTCATCCTGAGTCCTGTATTGTGATCATTATAAACCATAGTGGTTGGCGAGTAATGGAGTGCCAGTTTCTCGGCAAGCCATGACCAGATATTTTCAGCGGGTGAGAGAAGTAGAGAATGTGTTGGCCAGAGCATCGACATCAGTCGAACTCCCGCTGTATCGAAGTAGGTCAGAATAGCAGAAGCAAAACGCGGGGTTGCATGAACTTATTGAAAAATAACGTCTTGATATCCTGAAAGGTAGGGCTCAAATGTAGCAGCCGCTGTCCTAATTACTTATTATAGCAGTCAAAATATTCGTAACGTACTTTTCCGTTTCGTTTAACTGCTTAAGTTAATGAAGGTGAAAAGATTTCCTCCCGATCAAGAAAGTAATTATTTAGCCGAGGTGCCCGATAAACTCTAAAAAGAGGACACAGAATTTTGCAGGATCCTCCGTTCTAATTGATTATCAGGTATTAATACCTAGTGATGAATTACATACACCTCAGAGCAGAGAACGGCCCGCTGTCAGTGGTGCATCCAAACACAACAATGAACACACAAGACGATCGCTTCTGGTACATACAGCAGGTAACTGGACAACAGCTGCTATATTTCAGCCCTACTTTTCAGACTCCTATGACACTATCTTTCAATATGATAACACAACCTCGCATGTTGCACATGCATCTACCACGATACAGAAAATGTTCCACTTACGACGAAGTTCTGGTCAGCAAGTTCTCCAGATCTCTCACAAACTGAAAATCCTGGTAACTGTGCCAAGGGGATGGCATGCCATCACTGAACCTAGGTTCATTAAACTTTTTCTGTTGCGTTTAAAGTCAATATATTCTTTGTTAAAGTCACGTCTTACGAATTAGTTGTCATAACCATATGATTATTTGCACTTGATCTAATTTAACGTGCCCTGCTTGTGGGCCGTCATTTTGTTGTGTTACGATAGTTAATTACGAGAATCAAAGTCCTCTGACGTATCACCACTCAAGTAAATTGCTAGCACTGAGAATTATAAATAACTAGCTGAGTACCTGCCATTGCCAAGCCATGTATTTATTCCAATTCTATCAACCCATATCCTTCTCCCTTCTTTCTCTGTCCACGTACTCCACCCACTACTGTATGTCTCCTCCGTTCCCTCTCTGTCCATATGATACAACCTCCCCCTCTCTCTGTGTATTTCTTCCCCTCCTCTCCCTCGCCATTTCCTCCTGCCTCTCTCTCTTTCTTCTTCCCTTTCTTTTTTTTTACTTCGTCCTTCCCAGCTGTCTGCCCAACTCCTTCTGCATCATCTCACTGTCCTCCTCCTCCTCTTCGCTTTCTCTGTCCGTTTCTCCCTTCCATGACTGTGTTCACTTCATCCTCTGCATATCTGTGTCCATATCCCCATTCCTCCCTCTGTGTGTTATATATTCCTTCCCCATTCTCTCTTCACGCTATCATCCCCACCCTAATAGAATACTGCTGGTTAGTATCCCCTCGTTATTTCTTTCCAGATATTAATATGTGTGTGACTTTTGGCAGAATCGATAAAGGGTTGTAAGAGGAGCCTTTTAGCGCAGGTTTGCTGGAATACGCAACAATAACATATTGCTGTAGCTAAATTCAGCGGCATATCTGGATACTGTATGCTAAACGTGTTGCGAATAGAGTAAGTACTAGAGAAGTAAGAAATTTAAACGTGATGCAGTTTTCACACATCTCATGTTTATGAGGTCATATCTCGTGAACTATGTGTAAGCTGTACAATGATAAAATTTGGCAGGAAAATTCAATGGTATATGTGAATACGATCTTGCAGAATCTGTCGTGAAAAAAGATAGTAGTAAAGAAGTAATAAACTACGTCGTGCTTTATACTTTGATAGTTGGGTGATTCTTACCTCCTTAGAAATTCTCTCCAGATACGGACATGTCTACAAAGTTTGGTTCTGCTCGGTCCAGGGATTTAGGAGTGGACATGGAACATGTATCCATTTTTACGAAATGTATGGATAATAAGTAGAATATCGGTGCCTGGTAATTTATGTTCAGTTGTCAATAACAAGATTGGTCGTTGTATGCTGGGCTACTGACTTCCTGTCAGAGATCGTGTTGTGTTGTCTCATTCATTTTATATGGTGTTATGTACGAAGGCAATCACGATTGCAATTGACTTCGTTGATAACTATTTTCTGCGTCTGCATTTATGTGAACACAGCAGGACAGAGTTGGAAGCTAAAAGTGAAAAGCAAACACATGATCAGAGTTGTCTGTATTAGATATGCGGGTCCTCAGATATTTTCGTGCCGCTGAATTTATGAAATTTGTTGCTCTGTGACCATTTCTATTCTTATTTTCAAGTTAGATTGTCTTATTAAGTTCTCTTGGGCATTAGAAATTTACGTTTTAGCCTACATATCTTCAAATTCTCAGGCAGTATTTACCACTATTTATAAAAGTGATGAATGCTTCGTTCCAGACACACACACACACACACACACACACACATACACACACACACACACACACACACACACGCACAAGCACGCGCGCGCACACAGCGCACACCGTCTCCAAATACGAGGTGTGGCTAGAAAAAAACCGGACTAGTACTGGTGAAACAATAAAACGAATGCAATAAGGCTGAAAGTCGCGTGGCCTGTCACGTGACTCTCGCTCCGCCTACTGCTCGAGTTTCATCTGCCTCCTGCACTCAGTCTGCCCGTGGCGTCTGTTTTAAGTAGTTGACGTTTTGTCTGTGCGTCGGAAAATGTTGAGTGTACAGAAAGAACAGCGTGTTAACATCAAATTTTGTTTCAAACTAGGAAAATCTGCAAGTGAAACGTTTGTAATGTTACAACAAGTGTACGGCGATGATTGTTTATCGCGAACACAAGTGTTTGAGTGGTTTAAACGATTTAAAGATGGCCGCGAAGACACCAGTGATGACACTCGCACTGGCAGACCATTGTCAGCAAAAACCGATGCAAACATTGAAAATATCGGTAAACTTGTTCGACAAGATCGCCGTTTAACAATCAGAGCAGTGTCTGAGTTAACAGGAGTTGACAAGGAAAGTGTTAGGCAGATTCTTCATGAAAGTTTCAACATGAACAAAGTGTACAAAATTGTTGAGGCTTTCGTGGCCACTTGTTGACAAACTGCCTATTGGCTTCTGTCTCGGGTTCTTCGGCCGACGTTCATCTAATGATTTTTCTGACGTTTCGCCAGCACGAGTGGCTGGCATTGTCAAAGCTTCACCCTCCATTGCCGGTGGTGAACTGGAGCCGAGCTCGCGGGCGCAGGCTATATGTACCTGGCGCGCCAACGTCCGAGGGCTTCTCCGCGGTCATTTCCGGTGCGGTTCTCCTCTTGCTACCTGCGACGGTCGTTCGCTGCAGTACGGGAAGCCAGGATCCGTTGACCTTAAGGCTTTCCTCTTTCTTGTTCAAACTGTTCGCGTGTTTTTGTATTTCTACAGCTTCTCTGAACAAGCGCGTGTGATAGTGCTTCTCTACAGCCAGAACTTCCGTGTCGGCGAATTTTATTACATGGTCGGTCTCATTCAGTGCGTGCTCTGCCACGGCCGATTTCTCCACCTGCCCCAACCTGCAATGTCGCTTATGCTCTTTGATCCTGGTGTTAATGGATCGTCCAGTCATTCCGACATAAACTTTTCCGCATGTGCATGGTATGCGGTATATTCCCGACATTGCAAGTGGGTCTCTTTTCTCCTTCGCCGATCTAAGACACTCTTTGATCTTCCTTGTCGGTTTGAAAATCGTCTTTACGCCATGTTTGCGCAATATAAGACGATTTTCAAACCGGCAAGGAAGATCAAAGAGTGTCTTAGATCGGCGAAGGAGAAAAGAGACCCACTTGCAATGTCGGGAATATACCGCATACCATGCACATGCGGAAAAGTTTATGTCGGAATGACTGGACGATCCATTAACACCAGGATCAAAGAGCATAAGCGACATTGCAGGTTGGGGCAGGTGGAGAAATCGGCCGTGGCAGAGCACGCACTGAATGAGACCGACCATGTAATAAAATTCGCCGACACGGAAGTTCTGGCTGTAGAGAAGCACTATCACACGCGCTTGTTCAGAGAAGCTGTAGAAATACAAAAACACGCGAACAGTTTGAACAAGAAAGAGGAAAGCCTTAAGGTCAACGGATCCTGGCTTCCCGTACTGCAGCGAACGACCGTCGCAGGTAGCAAGAGGAGAACCGCACCGGAAATGACCGCGGAGAAGCCCTCGGACGTTGGCGCGCCAGGTACATATAGCCTGCGCCCGCGAGCTCGGCTCCAGTTCACCACCGGCAATGGAGGGTGAAGCTTTGACAATGCCAGCCACTCGTGCTGGCGAAACGTCAGAAAAATCATTAGATGAACGTCGGCCGAAGAACCCGAGACAGAAGCCAATAGGCAGTTTGTCAACAAGTGGCCACGAAAGCCTCAACAATTTTGTATTACGCCTCTACGGGGAGGAGATTTGCAGATTGTACCGACGCCTTGACCAACGACGGAAGAAGAAAGCGCGACTGATGTCCTCTCTCGCCTTTCTGTCACGTTGCCGAGATGAATGTGCTACACCGAAGTTCTTGAGATGTAAGCGCCTATTCACCACCGCCCAAGCACATCGTATCTACGACAGAATGGAACGAGCTTTTCTTCGTGAGCGAATACATACAACACGGAGAGACTTGGCAAGAACGGATCAGGAACTTCTGGACCTTTTCTATCAACTAAGTAGCAGAATGCATCGAGACGACTGGGACAAGATTGACAGCATCACTCACAGGAGTATGCAGAACGAACTCGAGCGCTGCACCGATCGACAGAAGAAAAAGTTTGAAAGATGCCGGAAGCACACCGACAAGGCGACTCCCGACATGTCACACACAGTGGTCAACCTCACTGAACGACAATTGACCGAAGAGGAAGTGTCTGTTCTTCAAAAAGGAGGGAATTTCGCTATCATCCCGAGAACTATACCTATGGAGGACATCATTGCCAACACCGAAGCAGCCATTCGTACCCTTCCTTGTGAAAGGGCAGAGGAAATACGCACGGAAACAGCCAGGATACTGCGCCGAGCAAAACCACCAGCTTGCAACCTGAAGAAAGAAGAGGTACAAGCCATTAAGAATCTCAACGCCGACAAGAGTATATTGGTACTGCCTGCCGATAAGGGGAATGCGACCGTCGTAATGAAGACCGAAGATTATGAGCAAAAGATCCGAGACCTATTAGATCCGACGACGTACCGAAAACTAAGCGCAGATCCGACGCAACGTATCACACGGAATACGAATCGATTAATCAAGGCGTCTTCTCTGCCGGCGGACATACAGAGAAACCTGCGCAACACAGAAGCCCTACCACCTCGGCTGTATGGATTACCCAAGATCCATAAGAACAACGTTCCACTGAGACCGATCGTTAGCGCTCCTGGATCACCGACATATAAACTGGCAAAACACTTGGCCTCTCTGCTCCAGCCACACGTGGGGAAGACCGACACATACATTAAGGACTCAGGACATTTCATTGAGAAGCTGAAGAAACTGAAACTTGCACCAAACGACATCCTGGTCAGCTTTGATGTTGTTTCGTTATTTACGAAAGTGCCACTCAGTGACGCTCTGGAGCACATCGGTTCCATTTTTCCGCTAGACATCAGAAAGCTCTTCCATGCATGTCTCACCACGAGCTATTTCACGTGGAATGGCGATTTCTACGAACAGCTGGAAGGCGTCGCCATGGGTAGTCCTCTCAGTCCAGTGGTGGCCAACTTCTTCATGGAACAATTCGAAGCACAGGCACTGGACTCGGCGACTTGCAAACCTAAGGTGTGGTACAGGTACGTCGATGATACTTTCGTGGTGTGGAGCCATGGTGAAGAACAGCTCAGTGACTTCCTAAGACACTTGAACAGCCTCCATGCCAACATAACATTTACCATGGAAGTAGAAAAGGACAAGAAACTGCCATTTCTAGATGTTCTGGTCACAAGGGACGGCGAAGATCTGGGACACAGCGTGTATCGAAAACCGACTCACACGGACCGATACCTGCACAAACTGTCAAACCACCACCCGAGCCAGAAAAGAGGCATGATTAGTACGCTCGTAACGAGAGCAGGACGAATATGTGAGCCGCAACACCTCAAACGAGAAATGCAACACCTGGAAACTGTCCTGAGGAGCAATGGTTACTCCACAAATTATATTAGAAGTGTAACAGAGCTAAACACTCGGCGAAGTAAGGAACCGGAAAAAGAATTGTCGGGTACGGCCTTTCTGCCATACATTCCCAGAGTCACGGACAGAATCGGCCGTATATTGCGCAGACATGGCGTAAAGACGATTTTCAAACCGACAAGGAAGATCAAAGAGTGTCTTAGATCGGCGAAGGAGAAAAGAGACCCACTTGCAATGTCGGGAATATACCGCATACCATGCACATGCGGAAAAGTTTATGTCGGAATGACTGGACGATCCATTAACACCAGGATCAAAGAGCATAAGCGACATTGCAGGTTGGGGCAGGTGGAGAAATCGGCCGTGGCAGAGCACGCACTGAATGAGACCGACCATGTAATAAAATTCGCCGACACGGAAGTTCTGGCTGTAGAGAAGCACTATCACACGCGCTTGTTCAGAGAAGCTGTAGAAATACAAAAACACGCGAACAGTTTGAACAAGAAAGAGGAAAGCCTTAAGGTCAACGGATCCTGGCTTCCCGTACTGCAGCGAACGACCGTCGCAGGTAGCAAGAGGAGAACCGCACCGGAAATGACCGCGGAGAAGCCCTCGGACGTTGGCGCGCCAGGTACATATAGCCTGCGCCCGCGAGCTCGGCTCCAGTTCACCACCGGCAATGGAGGGTGAAGCTTTGACAATGCCAGCCACTCGTGCTGGCGAAACGTCAGAAAAATCATTAGATGAACGTCGGCCGAAGAACCCGAGACAGAAGCCAATAGGCAGTTTGTGAACAAAGTGTGTTCAGAAATGGTTCCAAAGTGTCTCACAATTGAACAGAAGGAACGCCGAAGAATGATTTGTTCTGACATCCTGGAAAACATTGAAAGTGATCCCACCTCCTTACAAAATGTTATTACTTGCGATGAATCGTGGTTTTTTACTTACGATCCCGAAACTAAACGCCAATCGATGCATTGGAAAACTCCTGGTTCTCCACGACAAAAAAAAGCACGAATGTCAAAATCGAAATTCAAGGCAATAATGATTGTTTTTTTTTGACATCAAAGGGATTGTGCACATTGATTGGGTACCAGAGGGACAAATAGTGAATCAGCATTACTACATTAGCGTCCTGGCTACCCTACGTGAGCGAGTACGGAGAAAACGGAACGATTTGTGGAGAAAAAAGTCATGGATCCTTCACCAAGATAATGCCCCAGCTCACAGTGCGTTGTCAGTGAAGACGTTTTTGGCAAAACACAACATTCCCATCTTAGATCATCCACCCTACTCACCTGATTTGGCCCCCTGTGACTTTTTTCTTTTCCCTAAAGTCAAGTCAGCTTTGAAAGGAACTAGATTTGAGACTGTTGAAGCAGTAAAAGGAAAAGCGACGGAAGTAATGTATGGACTTACCGAAAATGATCTGCAGCATTGCTATGAACAGTGGAAAATTCGTATGGAGCGGTGTAGAGACCGAGGAGGAGAGTACATTGAAGGAGATAACATGAAATTGTAAATAATTGTAAATAAATGTTTTTTCCAGCATCAGTCCGGTTTTTTTCTAGCCGCACCTCGTATTCACCGAGAAGTCGCTTCCGATTAAGAGCGAAATAAGTTTGAGAACACACTGTTTGGCCATCAACAGTCTCAACCTAGGCTGAAATCAAGGAAAAGTTTCCTCCACACATCAAAGCCTTTGGAAGGACCTTCACATAAGGCAAGCCCTTCATCGTAGAAATCTAAGCTCCAGAACTGGATGGAGCCACATGAACATTTTCCGGCTGGCTACAATGAGGACTAAGATGTCTGGAGGTCCCTGAACCGAATAAGAACTGGTGTCAGCTGGAGGTGCTTCGCATTAGAGGATGTCGAGTGCAAACGTCGCCAAGAACAAACAGTGGGCCTTATGTTTCAATGCGTCTCCGCCCATTTTCATACACGGAAGATCTGTTACTTCCCAGTGAGGATGCCCAATGTGGGCGATGTGGCTTAGTTTTGGAGAAATGTTATAAATCAGGTGTTCTTCCTACTGTACTGTGTACGCACCATAAGGAGAGGGCATGCAGAATAATATGGCCTGTTGATGCACAACTGGCAGGGCGCATGTGGGAGAGCGGTAGTGGTGGCGGGTGTGGGCAGGCGCTGTAGGGGAACTGCCGAGTACTGGGAGGGAAACGCCGTTCTCAACTGAAGCCTACGCTCACATTTTTTGTAACTTTTAAGTGGAAGCCCTCCATTCCCACATTTGCTTGGTGACCATTCAAAAAGATCTGTCACCTCTGCTTTTGTTAATGTCTAATAGTAATTCCACTGAAATGCAATAAAAGCAGGGATCTATTTTCGTCTGGTTTGTTAACCATTTGTAACCTCCAGAGAAGCGTCATGAGTGGCCAGTTTTATAAAACTTACTTTTCTCTGGTTGCCAATTTAGAATTTGCTTCTTTTGCGAAAACAGCGTAGGATACGCGTGTCACCTCACTAATATATTAGTCAGACGCAACTGCAAATGAATTTTGAAACAGTGGTTTATTAATTGAGGAACTGAGGAAAAGTAAGGCCAACAGTTTATGGAAAATTCCATTCACACTACAAAAGCAAACGTGTAACGCCTTCGCTTGTCTTGTTCCAAAATTCACAGCATTTATGATTTCACAAGCTGTCGATGTCCATTAAAAATTACATTATTTCATCGAAAAAGTCTGTCCTTAGTGGAATAACATGGGAGATAATGAAGTTTTACATAATAACCACACGACAAAATTAGCGTGCTATCATTTGCCAAAATCTCATTTCGATATCTCACACCGTTTGTGAAATATGAGAAATGTTGTGGATATTTCACTCTGGATCCATCCCTGGCGTGTTCGCTAGCAAATGATTGTGTTGTATGAGTTTAACTTTCTCGAGATCGGTGGCAGGTTTGTGTAACGAAAAAATCAGTATGTTACCGTAGCTAAATTTCATACACAGCACCATATTATGTAATATGCACCAAACGCAAAATCATAGCGACACATATTTTTCATTGAAAACTTTTTCGAATTTCGGGCAGTCTCTTACTTTCATGCAATCACAATAACTATGACGATTAACGAAATGCTGGGCACATAATCAGGACAGTAACATTAAAACTACAAGAACAGAAAAAACTATTTCTTTTGGCGAATAGCGTCTGTACAATCGTTTGAGAAAGATTGCAGGGCTGCGACCGTCCAAAGGGTGTAAGACACTGTCGGCCTCCCCTTCGAACAAACAAATGAACTCGTCCAGCGCTCTGGATGAAAACTGGTCACTGTGCATAAGCCACTGTATCCTGTGCGGACTCTGAAGTTTTGTTATTTGCTATCCTACATGGCGTTGCAACGTTAATGACAAGCAGTGCAGAATTAATTGCCAGTTGTGCAATTTTCCTCTCTAAAAGGTAGCTGACAAATCCACAAATTTACAAAAATGTTAAAAGACAAACGCCTTCACTAAAACGTGATAAATGAAGGGTCATGACTAGGTTTCCCATGTCGAACACTCTGAGATTGGGTTGTAAAAATGAAGTAAAGAAATAGTCCAGTCCTCTGCTACTAGAGAAGTTTGGTATTTTCACGAATGATGGCGCTAGATTTAGAACGTGTTTGCAACGTCGATACAAGATTCGCAACATGCAACGCCGTCCACTTGCGACATAAATAAAACTAACAGATGCTGCATTTATATGTTGGGCTAACAGATGGTGTTGCTTCAGTACTTGAGCCAACCCCGTAACAGTATTTTGCAAAACTGGGGCTTATCGGGATGTCGGGACAAGAAGGTCCATGATGGTGACGGTCCCTATGTATCAGGAATGGATGACGACCCCTGTTATGGCCCACGTAATACCACTGCCCCCACTTGCTTGTATGAGCGCCTGAATTATATTTTGCTGTTTTGATTTGAAGCTAAGAAATCGGTTACTCGCGATAGCGACGGAGAAGGTGGGATGCTGGAGCTGAGGGAGACGGATGGAGGGCTGAGGACAGAGTCATCTGCAGTGGAGCTGAGAATGGCGGCCCCAGGGAAAGGGAAGCAGACGGTGCGCGGCGCCTGTTGCTGCTGACGTCACGTGCGTCTCTGCCAGATGGGGCTGGGGACCGCCGCCGGCTAGGCTTGCGGTGGCCATAGAGGCCATTACCCCCGTGCGGGAGCTGAACGCCGCGGTGTTCTCGTAAAACAGTCCCCCCGCGATACGGGGGGCGGTCCCTTTACGAGCGCCCGGGGCACGCCGCGCTCTCCTCGTGGTCGGCCTTTTCCCGGCCCTAAACCGGGACGCGACGCTGCGCGGCCTACTTGTCGACGACCGCTGCTCACTCCTTCTCCGGGGGTTGCAGTTCGTGCTGACGCACTTCCCTCTGCTACCGCCTCTTTTGATTGTTGGTTACAAAGGCTTCCAGAGAAAGCTGTTGTGAGACGCCGTCTTTGCGAACTGTTCCCACATCTATAAAAGAGCTAAACTCCAGCGGTGGTTTGGTACGTCTTGTACACTGCTCGCCAGTGAAATTGAAACATCAAGGAGGACAGCAAATTACGAAACTTTACTTATTGTCGTGTATACACTACTGGCCATTAAAATTGCTACACCAAGAACAAATGCAGATGATAAACGGGTATTCATTGGACAAATATATTATACTAGAACTGACATGTGATTACATTTTCACGCAGTTTGGGTGTATATATCCTGAGAAATCAGTACCCAGAACAACCACGTCTGGCCGTAATAACGGCCTTGATACGCCTGGGCATTCAGTCAAACAGAGCTTGGATGGCGTGTAAAGGTACAGCTGCCCATGCAGCTTCAACACGATACCACAGTTCATCAAGAGTAGTGACTGGCGTATTGTGACGAGCCACTTGCTCGGCCACCATTGATCAGACGTTTTCAATTGGTGGGACATTTGGAGAATGTGCTGGCCAGGGCAGCATTCGAACATTTTGTGTATCCAGAAAGTCCCGTACAGGACCTGCAACTTCTGGTCGTGCATTATCGTGCTGAAATATAGGGTTTCGCAGGGATCGAATGAAGGATAGAGCCACGGGTCGTAACACATCTGAAATGTAACGACCACTGGCCGTGCAGTTCTGGGCGTTACAGTTTGGAGCCGAGCGACCACTCCGGTCGCAGTTTCGAATCCTTCCTCGGGCATGGATGTGTGTGATGTCCTTAGGTTAGTTAGGTTTAATTATTTCTAAGTTCTAGGCGACTGATGACCTCCAAAGTTAAGTCGCATAGTGCTCAGAGCCATTTTGTAACGTCCACTGTTCAAAGTGACGTCAATGCGAACAAGAGGTCACCGAGACGTGTAACCAATGGCACCCCATACCATCACGCCGGGTGATACGCCAGGATGGCGATGACGAATACACGCTTCCAATGAGCGTTCACCGCGATGTCGTCAAACAGGGATGCGACCATCATGACGCTGTAAACGGAACATGGATTCATCCGAAAAAATGACGTTTTGCCATTCGTGCACCCAGGTTCGTAGTTGAGTACACCATCGCAGGCGGTCTTGTCTGTGATGCAGCGTCAAGGGTAACCGCAGTTATGGTCTCCGGGTTGACAGTCCATGCTGCTGCAAACGTCGTCGAACTGTTCGTGCAGATGGTTGTTGGCTTGCAAACGTCCCCATCTGTTGACGCAGGGATCGAGACGTGGCTGCACGATCCGTTACAGCCATGCGGATAAGATGCCTGTCATCTCGACTGCTAGTGATACGAGGCCGTTGCGATCCGGCACGGCGTTCCGTATCACCCTTCTGAACCCACCGATTCCATATTCTGCTAATAGTCATTGGATCTCGGCCAACGCGAGCAGCAATGTCGCGATACGATAAACCGCAATCACGATAGGCTACAATCCGACTTTTATCAAAGTCGAAAACGTGTTGGTACGCATTTCTCCTCCTTACACGAGGCATCACAACAACGTTTCACCAGGCAACGCCCGTCAACTGCTGTTTGTGTATGAGAAATCGGTTGGACACTTTCCTCATGTCACAACGTTGTAGGTGTCGCCACGGGCGCCAACCTTGTGTGAATCTCTGAAAAGCTAATCATTTCTATGTCACAGCAGATTCTTCCTGTCGGTTAAATTTCGCGTCTGTAGCACGTCATCTTCGTGGTGTAGCAATTTTAATAGCCAGTAGTGTAGTATAGTAGGAAGAACATTAAATATGTGGTTTATTCGGGTGTGTGGATTTAGTACATAGGTCTGCCACATCTGGCACCAACAGTGGTGGCTCTCATAAGACTTAAATTAAAAATTTAAAAACCGTGACACGATAAATTCTAAAAAGTAAAACACGTATGTATCGTCCCTTAATGTTTAATACACGGTGTTTCAAAAAGAACTTTACAACGTTGAAAATTCATACACATTAATTCATAGTACCTACAGAGGTGATTGTAGTGGCAATTTGTCGGGAAATACATCAAGTTTGGTCTCGCGTGGTTCGCTAGTGCCGAATAACACCGTAAGGAGCGCTAGTGGCAGTTTCGTTAAAGATGGCTGCCTTCACTGGAGCCCAGCGTGCAAGCTGTGTGTTTTGGTTTGAACAATCGAAGTCGGCCACAATAGTTCAGCGTAATTTCCGTACCAAGTACGCTGAAGATCCTCCTAAAAGGCCTACAGTTTATCAGTGGCATAAATGTTTTGTAGAAACAGGGTGCTCGGTAAGACATGGGAAATTATCAGGTCGTCCAAGAACATCTGACGACGTCATTGAGCGGGTAAGACAACGTTTTGTCAACAGCCCTACGAAATCGACCCGGTGTGCGATTACGTAAGGATGAACGTATCTTGGACAAAACTATCGTTTCTGATGAGTTGACTTTTCACGTAAGTGGCAAGGTTAACACACATAACTGTAGGATTTCGGGCAGTAAACATTCATATCAAACAATGCAACCTGTTCCTGATAGCCCTAAACTGAACGTTTGTGTGCAATGAGTAAGAGCAAAGCGACATCCCGTGAGGGAATTATCAACGGGATAGTGTGTCTGGATAAGTTACAAAAATTTTTGATACCACAGATCGATGAGGATGACCAAGAACGAAATGTTTACCTCATGCAACATGGTGCACCACCCGACTACCTGCCTGCCGTCCTAGATTTTGTCAGTGAACGCTTTCCAGTTCAATGGATTGGCCGTGATGCGCCAACTGCATGGCCCTCACATTCCCCAGACCTGACGCGGCTCTATTACTTTTACGGGGTTTCACCAAGGATATCGTGTTTGTGTCTCCTGTGCCGACTTCTCTACCTGAGCTTAGAGCAGGAATTTACGCCGCCACTGAGCAAGTTACACCTGCAATGCTACAGCGAGTTTGAGAAGAAATTGACTTCTGATGGAAGGTGTGCAAGGTAACCAACAGAATCCACATACAACATCTTTAGCTTAAAGTAAAAATAACGTGACGTGTTTCCCTACAAAATAACACTAAACCCAGCTCTATATCTCCTTTCTATAAATTTATAAGGATTTTTAAAGTTGTAAACTCGTTTTGGAAACGTTCTGTATAATATTTAGCATTTTGATCCAAGCGTCGTCGCGTCAGGGGCCCGCTAAGCAAATAATAAGAAAAAAGATGACAAAAGTTATTTTTTCTAGAGCAGCATAGTTACTTTATTGCTGGGGATAAGCATCTTCTGGTTGGCGTCATCTCGTTCTGTCCTGTTCGCCTGCTTAGCTGAGTGTTAACCTGTTTGCCTAGAATGCACCGAGCCCAGGCTCTATTCCGGCCTGCTTGGAGATTGCTCGTCCACTGGGTGTTTTGCTGTTCTCATCATGCTTTCATGATCACTGACGCCCAAGTCGCCCAATATGAAGTGGCCTGAAATAAGATTTGCAACCCAGCAGCCAAGTTCCCCAATGGGTCCTCCCAACCAAGAATGGCACATGAGCAGTTCTCTTAGGTTGTTCGCAGATGATGCTGTAACTTACCGTCTAGTACGGTCATCCGAAGACCAGTATCAGTTGAAAAGCGATTTAGAAAAGATCGCTGTATGGTGTGGCAGGTGGCAGTTGACGCTAAATAACGAAAAGTGTGAGGTGATCCACATGGGTTCCAAAAGAAATCCGTTGGAATTCGATTACTCGATAAATAGTACAATTCACAAGGCTGTCAATTCAACTAAGTACCTGGGTGTTAAAATTACGAACAACTTCAGTTGGAAAGACCATATACATAATATTGTGGGGAAGGCGAGCCAAAGGTTGCGTTTCATTGGCAGGACACTTAGAAGATGCAACAAGACCACTAAAGAGACAGCTTACACTACACTCGTTCGTTCTCTGTTAGAATATTGCTGCGCGGTGTGGGATCCTTTCCATGTTGGATTGACAGAGGACATCGAAAGGGTGCAAAAAAGGACAGCTCGTTTTGTATTATCACGTAATAGGGGAGAGAGTGTGGCAGTTATGATACGCGAGTTGGGATGGAAGTCATGAAAGCAAAGACGTTTTTCGTCGCGGCGAGAGCTATTTACGAAATTTCAGTCACCAACTTTCTCTTCCGAATGCGAAAATATTTTGTTGAGCCCAACCTACATAGGTAGGAATGATCATCAAAATAAAATAAGAGAAATCAGAGCTCGAACAGAAAAGTTTAGGTGTTCGTTTATCCCGCGCGCTGTTCGGGAGTGGAAGGGTAGAGAGATAGTATGGTTCAAAATGGTTCAAATGGCTCTGAGCACTAAAATGGTTCAAATGGCTCTGAGCACTATGGGACTCAACTGCTGAGGTCATTAGTCCCCTAGAACTTAGAACTAGTGAAACCTAACTAACCTAAGTACATCACAAACATCCATGCCCGAGGCAGGATTCGAACCTGCGACCGTAGCGGTCTTGCGGTTCCAGACTGCAGCGCCTTTAACCGCACGGCCACTGCGGCCGGCCTCTGAGCACTATGGGACTCTAATGCTGAGGTCATAAGTCACCTAGAACTTAGAACTACTTAAACCTAACTAACCTAAGGACAACACACACATCCATGCCCGAGGCAGGATTCGAACCTGCGACCGTAGCGGTCGCGCGGTTCCAGACTGTAGCGCTAGAACCGCTCGGCCACCAGCGGCCGGCGGGAGATAGTATGATTGTGGTTCGATGAACCCTCTGCCAAGCACTTAAATGTGAATTGCAGAGTAGTCATGTAGATGTAGATGTAGATCACGTCATCCCATTTCTTCGAGTCCTGCGCGTCCTGCATCCACACCACAAAATAGCTATTGAAGTTATAATTGTTTATTGTATGTAAATAAAAACCAGTAAATCTTTAATTAGTCTAACTATGTTAAGGAATAGAGTTACCTATTTATTTGACATCGCATTTTTACGTAATTAAGTACGAATTTAGTTTCATGCTGTAATCTGTCTTACGGCGTCAATGTCTAAGTCCTGCAGTGGCTCGATAATAGCGTGCTAACTCACGCTTCATTAAACCGCCACCGGCAGTCCCACGGTGCGCGGTATGCGGCGCGTGGGGCGTTATCAAGTGCGGCGACCCGATCGGGCAGTAGCGCGAGGGCAGGCGTCGCTCACCGTTGTGTCTATACCGCGAATTTTTCGGAGTAAATTAAGTCTTATATTGTTATTTTGATATTTACCTACGTTACCTAGGTACCTACTTGTACTTAAATTTCATACTGTACTCTATTATTTTAGATGTATTCTGTTTTTATTTTATTTACTTTTCAGAGGTTTTCTTGTGTCAGCGATCTTAGCGTCGGTGTTATTTCATGCCTTTTAACCTTTATACACTGAATAATTAAAGAAAATGGTACGCCTGCCTAAAATCGTGTAGGGCCTCTGCGAGCACGCAGAAGTGGCGCATCACGACGTGGCATAAACTCGACGACTGTCTGAAGTAGCGCTGGAGGGAATGGACACCATGGATCCTACAGGGCTGACAATATATCCGCAAGAGTACGAGGGGATTGAGATCTCTTGGATGGAGATCTCTTCTAAAATCACGTTGCAAGGCATCCCAGATAAGCTCAATAGTGTTCATGTCTGGGGAGCTTGGTGGCCAGCGGAAGTGTTTAAACGCACAAGAGTCTTCCTGGTGTCACTCTGTAGCAATTCTGTGCGTGTGGGGTGTCACATTGTCCTGCTGAAATTGCTCAAGTCAGTCGGAATGCACAATGGACATGAATGGATGCAGCTGATCAGACACAATGCTTACGCACGTTTCACCTGTGAGAGTTGTATCTAGACGTATCATGGGTACTATATCCCTCCAACTGCACACGCCCCACACCACTACAGAGCCTCCTCCAGCTTGAACAGACCCCTGTTGACATGCAGAGTCCATGGATTCGTGAGGTTTTCTCCATACCTGTACACGTCCATCCGCTCGATACAATTTGAAACGAGACTTGTTCGACCAGGCAACATGTTTCCAGTCATCAACTGTCCATTGTCGGCGTTGACGGGCCCAGGCGAGGTGTAAAGCTTTATGTCACACAGTCATCAAGGGTAGATGAGTGGGCCTTCGGCTCCGAAAGCCCGAATCAATGATATTTCGTTGAATGGTTCGCACGCTGCCACTTGTTTAATGGCCTAGCATTGAAATCTGCAGTAATTTGCGGAAGCGTTTCACTTCTGTCGCGTTGAACGATTCTCTTTGTCGTCGTTGGTCCCCTTTCTTGCACGTTTTTTTGCGGTCACAGCGATGTCGGAGATTTGATGTATTACCGGATTCCTGATATTCACGGTACACTCGCGAAATGGTCGTACTGGAAAATCCCCACTTCATCGCCACCTCGAAGATGCTGTGTCCCATCGCTCGTGCGCCGACTATAACACCGCGTTGCATCTCACCTAAATCTTGGTAATCTGCCATTGTAGCAGTAGTAACCGATCTAGCAACTGCGCCAAACAGTTGTTGTCATATATGGACTATGCCGACCGCAGCGGCGTATTCTGTCTGTTTACGTATCTTTGTCTTTGAATACGAATGTATATACCAGTTTATTTGGCGCTTCTGTGTAATTTAATAGCAGAATCCCCCACATTCTCACAAATTCTTTTCCGCATGAAAGACGAAACTGCCATGCGAGATATTTTTCACTTATGCGATTTAGGTGTTTCTTTTTTTAATTCTCACATGTACTCATTAGCTGTGTTTTAGTATGTATTTAGCAAATTTAGGTAACATAAGCCACAAGTAGAGGCTATGATTCTAAATCAAGATAGAAGAAAGTGGGCTACCACTGCGTACTCTTGCAACAGGTGGCGTATCATATGATTCAGTACTGAACTGTAGACCCAGAACTACAAAAAAGTGTACGGGAGCATATGTTTATCTTTTACAGCTGAGTCATAATCTTCCTTTTTCTGCTTCATAGGTACTGAAACGGGCGATTTCAAAAGTCAAAAGCCGGCCGCGGTGGCCGTGCGGTTCTGGCGCTGCAGTCCGGAACCGCGGGACTGCTACGGTCGCAGGTTCGAATCCTGCCTCGGGCATGGGTGTGTGTGATGTCCTTAGGTTAGTTAGGTTTAAGTAGTTCTAAGTTCTAGGGGACTTATGACCTAAGATGTTGAGTCCCTTAGTGCTCAGAGCCATTTGAACCATTTTCAAAAGTCAAAAACCATCGTTGTTAGTCAACCGTAATAGATAAACACATGTTCTCGCGGCCTTGTATTTAGATCTTTTTGAGCTCTACATTTTGGTACTACGAAGCTTGATGTAGCTCTTATGTACTACATGCTAAGAGAGGCGTGCTGACGGAAGCATTTTTAGTTCATATAACTGATGAAATTTAAACAACTGAACAAACTTTCATGGGACATAGCTAAAAACAATCCCGACCGAAACACCTTTCAAACAAAAGAAAAAAAAATATTGCATTAAAATCAGACATTTCGTTTGGGAGCTACGATGCCACAGACAGATACACAGGTACACGCGTTAAACTACTAACACCCCCCTGTTCCCACTGGGGGTTAAAACGTGGGCATGGAGTCATTCAGAACATGGTGAGAAATGCACGAGCGTCCATCCACGCTAGTTCAGAACTATATCAGACCTGATCGTCGTCAGTTGTTACTATGCAGTTCATGACCAGATGTTTTCAATGGTTGTCATATCTGGTGAACCTTCTGGCAAGGACAACAGTCGAATACCCTGTGTATCGATGTAGATCAGGACAACAGGGAAACATGCTGTTATCTTGTTGAAAGATAACGTTTCGGAGACCTCGAACCTAGGGCACACACATAGGCCTCAACACGTCATAAACATACTGCCTGCTTTTCAAATTACACTATCACGGAAGTGATAGTGTAGTGCATCCAACGGCTCTTCATATCATCCAGCAGGTTATGACGCTTATGCCACATCCCAATCCACGTTTATTATTTTTTTAATGCATAGTATGGGAAGATTTAATTACGGGAGGTTAGCGAGTAGTAGGATCACAAGGCAGACTCATCGAACGATGTGCCACAGTGTCACACAGCGTGCGAACGGCCGCGCGAGCAAAAGAGAGGGACAGTGAAGATTCATCTTCAATGCTGGAAGCCAAGCAGCTAATGTTTTATCATCTGAATTTGCAATTAAAATATTAATATACAGCTCCAACCGTGCTGATGACGTTACTTGCACTGAGAACTTATTAATAATAATTGCAGTATCAGTTCATCGGGAAATGTCAATTACAAATTTTAGTTACTGTGAGCGCTTATTGATGGAAGGATGGACCAGTCGCAAGTGGGCCCTGAGAGGGTAGGCGAAAGGACTGCTAAGACAAAAAAATGTTCAGATGTGTGTGAAATCTTATGGGACTTAACTGCTAAGGTCATCAGTCCCTAAGCTTACACACTACTTAACATAAATTATCCTAAGGACAAACATACACACCCATGCCCGAGGGAGGACTCAAACCTCCGCCGGGACCAGCCGCACAGTCCATGACTGCAACGCCTGAGACCCTCGGCTAATCCCGCGCGGCAACTGCTAAGACAGCTCACTACTAATCTACGATCGGTTTCCGAGGAGGTATTACGTGAATCCGTTTATAAAATCTGATTTCATATCAAGGCGGAACAATTTGTTGGAAAATTGCCTCGCATGAGGCACTTGTGCGATGTCGTCTTAATCCAAGGCAGTCTTATGATCAGTTTTCAGGGTGGCAACATGCGAACTATTGTATGAAATGCAACTCCGCACGAAGACGGAATTAACTGTTAAAGTTTCCTTGGAAAACACATTTGTTCGATATTATATGACTGATGCCCGGAAATCTTGTCATGGATATTAACGATAGTCCGGCCCTAGAATTCGGCTTATTAATTTTGCAGATGGATTAATAAAAGAAAATTAATTGGCACTCTAACATTTATACCTACCCAATGGCCACTGCACTGTTTATTGTACAAGCGATACAGCTCCCGACTGATGGAGAAGAAACCAACTGGGGCAACGTTTACCAGAAGCGACGCTAACAAGCTGGCTGCAGCTCTATTGAGAGGACTTGGCGGGAGGGGGGGGGGGAGGTGGGGGGGGGGGGGGCAGCGGACGCACGTAGCAACATTGTGCGTTCCCGTGGACATATGGTGGCAGACGAGACTCCGAACATGCTGTGATAGTGTTACAGTGTGATGGGCCCATAAGAAAATGACGAATGCCGTCTGGAAACGTTCGTTCCCCTTGGAGCCTCCACAACCAGATGCGGCGATCGTGATACTGTAGGTTGAAACGGGATTCGTCTGAAAAGACGTGACGTGTGACGTTGAAAAAAGCGTCAGTTTCATTTTGGTTCAAAATCGAGACAAAAGCGTGCACCGAAAACAAACTTCTGAAGATATCGCTAGAGTCTACGTATGCTGATAAAGAATTCGATGTAGAATGCCGGCATCAAAATCATATGTACATTCTTAAATTTTGTTTCCTGCCAATCTGAAAAATATCGAATCGAAAACTAAATTTTTGTACTTTTTATTGTACATACCTCCCGTGAGCGATGCCTGGACCATACAACAGTTCCTCCATACCCAAAAGGAGGTCCTTCTCTGTCTTCTTCAAGATCACGGTGGTCCTGCGGGCTTTTTTGGCAGCTTCTGTGATCCGCTGTTCTGCTCGCTCGACATGCTACGATTTTAGTCCGGTTTTGTGCAGAAGTTGTAACAGGCTGATCAGATCTCAGGTTCTAGAGCGTTCATTATTTCCTGTAATACCTGTTAGGCCGCTGTTGAAATTACACGTCGACAATTTTTTTCCGCTCGAATGATTTTCGGATACACTTCCTCACAAATCGCCTCGTAATTCGTTAACGTGGTTTCTGGAGAGCTTGGTATGAACGCCGCAGTAACGTAGACATGCCACAGGACACTTTAAGCCAAAAAAATCGATTTTTTGAAATTTTCGAAGAGGACTGATGCCTTAATTTTTAGCGGCTGAATGGCTTGCTGCAAATCATCCAATTGGATGTCTCTTCGACAAGTTACGTGTCTAACCTACTCCAGTTGCCCAACCAGGAAAATGGGACATAGTGTTTAACGTGGAATGTGGCGACTTCTTTTCGCATACTGAACGAGGGAAATGATGCTGTCCGTTTGGCTCCTCAGACGACCTAATATCTAGTATCATATTCTCATGATACCTTCGCGAGATATACGATGCTAGCAGAAGAATGGTGCCAATATCTCCTTCGAATACAGTTACCCTACAATTACTCAACAGAATTTCTGGAGAACGTGGTCTTACCTCCAGCGATTCCCATTCACGTTCCCCCAATACTTCTGCTTCACTTTACTGTACCGACGTGTTGCGACGCTAGCAGAGTGCTACTGAATCCGTTAGACGTCTGTTGTAACTCCTTAACTGATAAGGACTCCAAACACTGGAATGATAGAACTGCTCGCCCTTTCCTTTACAGATACGCTGCACTTTCCCAGAATCCTTCCAACAAGTTTAAAGCCTCGATTTGCTTTCCCTAAAACTGATTTATCATGATCGCCCAACTCCACGTCGGTTCCTAGTTTACCCCTACATACTCATAGTATGTAGAGAGGATATAAAGTGTAGACTGGCAATGGCCAGGAAATCGTTTCTGAAGAAGAGAAATTTGTTAACATCGAGTATAGATTTAAGTGTCAGGAAGTCATTTCTGAAAGTATTTGTATGGAGTGTAGCCATGTATGGAAGTGAAACATGGACGATAACCAGTTTGGACAAGAAGAGAATAGAAGCTTTCGAAATGTGGTGCAACAGAAGAATACTGAAGATAAGGTGGGTAGATCACGTAACTAATGAGGAGGTATTGAATAGGATTGGGGAGAAGAGAAGTTTGTGGCACAACTTGACTAGAAGAAGGGATCGGTTCGTAGGACATGTTTTGAAGCATCAAGGGATCACAAATTTAGCATTGGAGGGCAGCGTGGAGGGTAAAAATCGTAGAGGGAGACCAAGATATGAATACACTAAGCAGATTCAGAAGGATGTAGGCTGCAGTAGGTACTGGGAGATGAAGAAGATTGTACAGGATAGAGTAGCATGGAGAGCTGCATCAAACCAGTCTCAGGACTGAAGAACACAACAACAACAACTCATAGTATGTGATGTATTCAACATGTTCACTACTGATCTCGCAATTAGATAGACTGGTTTTCTTTATTATAGACGTTATCTTATACAGGAGAAGGACAAAACCATGGAAGCACCAAAACACATTAACATGCCTAATACAATAGGAAAGCCATTGGCATTGAAAACAACTTACAGTCGTCTCGGAATAGTGAAATAAATTGTTTTCAAGTCGATGTTATGCCATTCATGCCAACGGCCTTGTCGCAGTGGTAACACCGGTTCCCGTTAGATCATCAAAGTTAAGCGCTGTCGGGCTGGGCTAGCACTTGGATGGGTGACCATCCAGTCTGCCGAGCACTGTTGGTAAGCAGGGTGCACTCAGCCCTTGTGAGGCAAACTGCGGAGCTACTTGACTGAGAAGTAGCGGCTCCGGTCTCGTAAATTGACGTACGGTCGGGAGAGCGGTGTGCTCACCATATGCCACTCCACATCCACATCCAGTGACGGCTGTGGCTGAGGATGACACGGCGGCCGGTCGGTACCGTTGGGCCTTCTAAGGCCTGTTCGGACGAGGTTATTATACCATTCATGCTGAAAAATAGTGACAAAGGCAGATAGCGACGATGAAGGTGGGTAGCAATCACGCACCCATTCTTACAAAGCAGACCTCAAAGGCTGAACAATATTGAGGTATGGTGACTGGGGGGTATAGCCGACAGTTCATCCTAATGCTCACAAAACCAGTCCTGGACGATGCGAACTATGTGTGGATAGGGACCCTATCGTATTCGTACACAACGCCACCAGTGAGCGACAGATGCACAGAGGTGACAAGAAAAAAGTCATATGATAGCGATATGCACTATCACAGATGGCGGTAGTACACAGGGTACAAAAGGGGAGCGGATTGGAGGTGCTGTCATTTGTACGCAGGTGATTCATGTGAAAACATTTCCGACGTGACTACGATCGCACGACCATAATTAACACAGGCTTTGCATGCGGGATGGTAGTTCGGTCTAGAAGCATGGGACATTCCGTTTCAAAGTGCTACGCACATAATACGTTAACTGGCTATGGGAGCAGACGACCGATGCGAGTGCCTTTTCTAACAGCACAACTTCGCCTGTAGCGTCTCTCTTGGACTCGTGACCCTATCGCTTGGGCCGCGGACGACTGGAAAACACTGGCCCGGTCAAATAAGTCGCGATTCCAGTTGGCAATAGCTGGTGGCATGGTTCGAGAGTGGCTGAGAGCCACGTGACATAGCGAGAGGTCAGTTAGGGCACAAAATCCTGCACCGGTGACAGTTCGCAGCTATGGACGGCTATACAGGCACCATGGTTCCATATTTCTGGACAGGACTTCCAACGATTTGGTGAGTCCTTGCCACGTCGTGCTGCTACACTCCTTCGAGCAAAAAGAGGTCCGACGCTATATTATGAGGCATCCAACGACTTTTGTCACCTCCTGCTATACCATGGGATGCACCTGACCAGCCAAAGTAGTAATACACTCCGTAGCACTAATGAGACAGGGAAGAGTAACATAGGGGCCCATCGAGTACCAGAATCGGTTCACCCAAAGCATCACCGAACCTCCGTGATGTTTCACTAGACAGAAATTGGGAATAGTGAGACACAAGAGTCATCTGAACCAAACACTTTCTTCCACTGCTCCAATAGCCAAGGTTTTATGGCTTTCAAAAAAATGGTTCAAATGGCTCTGAGCACTATGGGACTCAACTGCCGAGGTCATTAGTCCCCTAGAACTTAGAACTAGTTAAACCTAACTAACCTAAGGACATCACAAACATCCATGCCCGAGGCAGGATTCGAATCTGCGACCGTAGCGGTCTTGCGGTTCCAGACTGCAGTGCCTTTAACCGCACGGCCACTTCGTCCGGCTTATGGCTTTCGTACCACGTTTTCCTGTTATGGCCATTTGCACCACTGATGTGTGGTTTTGGAATTCCAGCCTGCGCTACAATTCCATGCATATGGAGCTCCCCTGTTCTTGTTTCAGTGCTGACAGGGTTCGCGTCTGCGACATTTTAGTGTGCAGTAATTTTTGCAACTGTCATCCTCTTGTTTTCCATTACAGTCTTCTTCATTGAACGTCTGTCACGGACGTGCAAAACACATTTTCGTTCGCGTTGTGTCTTACAAGGGAACAGTCCAGTCCGACATCTCGAAAGCTGTCCTGAAATTTTTTATAAATGAAGAATACGCCATTTCATTTTAGCTGCTACGACACACTGCAAATATACATTTTTTTTTAAATGTTGACAACTCTCAAATTCGCAGCTCGCCAGGCGGCTGTAAAAATGTACACCCCTCCGGCAGCTGTAGCAGACAGCGCATGTACAACACGGGAGGTTCGTAGCCTTGGTTGATGGCGTCTCGTTAAACGTATAGCACGACACAACGCGATGGTAATCTCAGTTTCCGTTGATAGCTTCTCTGACACATGTGTTCAAAGTTACTATTCACTCGAATCTGTAACTCATTTCATATCCGTATTAAGTAGCAGTTGTCTTTGCGGTATCAGCAAGTGTTAGCAACGGAGATAACACTGAATTAAATTTCTTTGTGTTTTCTTCGAATATCCTTGCTAGTAGCATCTATCTTAGTGCAGGTTCCAGACTTCCACAGTAAAGTGGAATCCAGGTAATATTTTTAACCTTGCAAAGATAAAATATGAAGAACGCACGCTAGTAGCATCTATCTTAGTGCAGGTTCCAGACTTCCACAGTAAAGTGGAATCCAGGTAATATTTTTAACCTTGCAAAGATAAAATATGAAGAACGCACTATACAGTCGATACCACCTACTTCTCCTGAAGACCTACATGTGTGTTATTTAGTAGTTAATATCTTGGACATTCATTCTAATGATGTCGACATTTAGTTAGTAATTGTGGAATCATTAGAAGAAACAGGAGCTAATTCTGACGATTCCGCTAATTGTGGTTCGAACAATGATTGTTGTGCTAGTTAACGTCCAGAATAAAAATAGCTTACTTTCCTCACCCAAAAGAAAACATTACACTAATAGATTACAGTGGTAAAAAGCCTGGTTGTACAGGGTGTATTAAATAGAATCATCCGATTTGGCACGTCTTATACAAAGAATTTTGTTGTGTGATGAACGGGAAACTCAAAAAAAATTTTTTCATACCTTTCATATGTGTTCAGTATGCCCCAATGAGATGCTCGGACCAGTCGGTGTGGCCGAGCGGTTCTAGGCGCTTCAGTCTAGAACCGCGCAACCGCTACGGTCGCAGGTTCGAATCCTGCCTCGGGCGTGGATGTGTGTGATGTCCTTAGGTTAGTTAGGTTTCAGTAGTTCTAAGTTCTAGGGGACTGATGACCTCTGCGGTTCAGTCCCATAGTGCTCAGAGCCATTTGAACCTTTTTTTTTTTTTTTTTAGATGCACGGCGCATGTCAGTGCGGTATTCAAATTATTCCGACACTGCAGTGAGCATGTCTTCAGTTACAGCTTCCACAGCTGCTGTTATGCAATGTCTCAGTTCATTCATTGTTGTTGGTAACAAAGCCAAATAGAGACTTTTATAAGCCCCCATAAGAAATAGTCACATACAGTTAGTTTCGGTGACCTTTGAGGCCAGTAATATAAGACTGAATCATTTGGTACAGTTCGACTGATCCATCGTTCAGTAATCCTTTGATTTAAAAATCACCGCACTTCCAAGTCGCAGTGCGGCGGTGCTCCATCCTGCAGGTAAATGAAATCGTTCGAATCAGTCTCCAACTGTGGGAAAAGAAAGTTCTCAAGCATATCGAGATATGTGCTTCTTGTAACAGTGTTCTCGGCAAAGAAAAATGGACCATACACCTTTTCCCGTGAAAATATACAAAACACATTGAATTTTGGAGAGTCTCATGTTGTACAACTTCATGTGGTTGTTCCGTACTCCATATTCTTATATTATATTTAAACAGAATGTTGACTCCTCACTAAACACCAAGCGTGGAAGAAAACTGTCATCCTCCATCTTGCCAAGAACGAAACTACAGAACTCCACACATTGTCGTTTGTCACCTTCACGAAGAACTTGCAGTTGTAGAATTTTCTATGGTTTCAAGTGTAAACGTCGACGCAACACACGCCAGACGGTCATCGGGTGCATGTTGTGCTGATGAGTTGTACGGCTAACGGATATCTGTGGACCCCTTCTGAAACTCTGCAGTCTGCGTTCGATGTCTGTGCCAGTCACTGGGGAACGGTCCGGAGATTTGCCTGTACACAAACAACCTGTTTCTCGGAATTGTTCATGCCATCGTCTAGCGTTGTGTGCCGTAAGAGGATCCACACCATACCTAGTACGAAAGTCATGCTGAACAGTTATTACTGATCCGCACTGCGCAATATGTAGAACGCAAAACGCTTTCTGCTGTCCCTACACCACTTTTACTAGAACTGAAATGGGCGGAACCTGCTCCTACCTGGAGGGAACGACGTGAAACTCGAGAGTTTGCTCTTCCCAGCAGTAAACGTTATTCTCACGCATATCTCAAATAACATAATGGTTGTTGTTGTTGTGGTCTTCAGTCCTGAGACTGGTTTGATGCAGCTCTCCATGCTACTCTATCCTGTGCAAGCTTCTTCATCTCCCAGTACCTACTGCAACCTACATCCTTCTGAATCTGCTTAGTGTATTCATCTCTTGGTCTCCCTCTACGATTTTTACCCTCCACGCTGCCCTCCAATGCTAAATTTGTGATCCCTTGATGCCTCAAAACATGTCCTACCAACCGATCCCTTCTTCTAGTCAAGTTGTGCCACACACTTCTCTTCTCCCCAATCCTATTCAATACCTCCTCATTAGTTACATGATCTACCCACCTTATCTTCAGCATTCTTCTGTAGCACCACATTTCAAAAGCTTCTATTCTCTTCTTGTCCAAACTGGTTATTGTCCGTGTTTCACTTCCATACATGGCTACACTCCATACAAATACTTTCAGAAACGACTTCCTGACACTTAAATCTATACTCGATGTTAACAAATTTCTCTTCTTCAGAAACGATTTCCTTGCCACTGCCAGTCTACATTTTATATCCTCTCTACTTCGACCAAAATCACTTATTTTGCTCCCTAAATAGCAAAACTCCTTTACTACTTTAAATGTCTCATTTTCTAATCTAATCCCCTCAGCATCACCCGATTTAATTTGACTACATTCCATTATCCTCGTTTTGCTTTTGTTGATGTTCATCTTATATCCTCCTTTCAAGACACTGTCCATTCCGTTCAACTGCTCTTCCAAGTCCTTTGCTGTCTCTGACAGATTTACAATGTCATCGGCGAACCTCAAAGTTTTTACTTCTTCTCCATGAATTTTAATACCTACTCCGAATTTTTCTTTTGTTTCCTTTACTGCTTGCTCAATATACAGATTGAATAACACCGGGGAGAGGCTACAACCCTGTCTCACTCCTTTCCCAACCACTGCTTCCCTTTCATGCCCCTCGACTCCTATAACTGCCATCTGGTTTCTGTACAAATTGTAAATAGCCTTTCGCTCCCTGTATTTTACCCCTGCCACCTTCAGAATTTGAAAGAGAGTATTCCAGTTAACATTGTCAAAAGCTTTCTCTAAGTCTACAAATGCTAGAAACGTAGGTTTGTCGTTTCTTAATCTTTCTTCTAAGATAAGTCGTAAGGTTAGTATTGCCTCACGTGTTCCAACATTTCTACGGAATCCAAACTGATCTTCCCCGAGGTCCGCTTCTACCAGTTTTTCCATTCGTCTGTAAAGAATTCGCGTTAGTATTTTGCAGCTGTGACTTATTAAACTGATAGTTCGGTAATTTTCACATCTGTCAACACCTGCTTTCTTTGGTATTGGAATAATTATATTCTTCTTGAAGTCTGTGGGTATTTCGCCTGTCTCATACATCTTGCTCACCAGATGGTAGAGTTTTGTCATGACTGGCTCTCCCAAGGCCATCAGTAGTTCTAATGGAATGTTGTCTACTCCCGGGGCCTTGTTTCGACTCAGGTCTTTCAGTGCTCTGTCAAACTCTTCACGCAGTATCTTATCTCCCATTTCATCTTCATCTACATCCTCTTCCATTTCCATAATATTGTCCTCAAGTACATCGCCGTTGTATATATACTCCTTCCACCTTTCTGCCTTCCCTTCTTTGCTTAGAACTGGGTTGCCATCTGAGCTCTTGATATTCATACAAGTGGTTCTCTTCTCTCCAAAGGTCTCTTCAATTTTCCTGTAAGCAGTATCTATTTTACCCCTACTGAGATAAGCCTCTACATCCTTACATTTGTCCTCTAGCCATCCCTGCTTAGCCATTTTGCACTTCCTGTCGATCTCATTTTTGAGACGTTTGTATTCCTTTTTGCCTGCTTCATTTACTGCATTTTTATATCTTCTCCTTTCATCAATTAAATTCAATATTTCTCCTGTTACCCAAGGATTTCTATTAGCCCTCGTCTTTTTACCTACTTGATCCTCTGCTGCCTTCACTACTTCATCCCTCAGAGCTACCCATTCTTCTTCTACTGTATTTCTTTCCCCCATTCCTGTCAATTGTTCCCTTATGCTCTCCCTGAAACTCTCTACAACCTCTGGTTCTTTCAGTTTATCCAGGTCCCATCTCCTTAAATTCCCGCCTTTTTGGCAGTTTCTTCAGTTTCAATCTGCAGTTCATAACCAATATATTGTGGTCAGAATCCACATCTGCCCCTGGAAATGTCTTACAATTTAAAACCTGGTTCCTAAATCTCTGTCTTACCATTATATAATCTATCTGATACCTTTTAGTATCTCCAGGATTCTTCCAGGTATACAACCTTCTTTTATGATTCTTGAACCAAGTGTAAGCTATGATTAAGTTATGCTCTGTGCAAAATTCTACAAGGCGGCTTCCTCTTTCATTTCTTCCCCCCAATCCATATTCACCTACTACACTCCGGGAAATTGAAATAAGAACGCCGTGAATTCATTGTCCCAGGAAGGGGAAACTTTATTGACACATTCCTGGGGTCAGATACATCACATGATCACACTGACAGAACCACAGGCACATAGACACAGGCAAAAGAGCATGCACAATGTCAGCACTAGTACAGTGTATATCCACCTTTCGCAGCAATGCAGGCTGCTATTCTCCCATGGAGACGATCGTAGAGATGCTGGATGTAGTCCTGTGGAACGGCTTGCCATGCCATTTCCACCTGGCGCCTCAGTTGGACCAGCGTTCGTGCTGGACGTGCAGACCGCGTGAGATGACGCTTCATCCAGTCCCAAACATGCTCAATGGGGGACAGATCCGGAGATCTTGCTGGCCAGGGTAGTTGACTTACACCTTCTAGAGCACGTTGGGTGGCACGGGATACATGCGGACGTGCATTGTCCTGTTGGAACAGCAAGTTCCCTTTCCGGTCTAGGAATGGTAGAACGATGGGTTCGATGACGGTTTGGATGTACCGTGCACTATTCAGTGTCCCCTCGACGATCACCAGTGGTGTACGGCCAGTGTAGGAGATCGCTCCCCACACCATGATGCCGGGTGTTGGCCCTGTGTGCCTCGGTCGTATGCAGTCCTGATTGTGGCGCTCACCTGCACGGCGCCAAACACGCATACGACCATCATTGGCACCAAGGCAGAAGCGACTCTCATCGCTGAAGACGACACGTCTCGATTCGTCCCTCCATTCACGCCTGTCGCGACACCACTGGAGGCGGGCTGCACGATGTTGGGGCGTGAGCGGAAGACGGCCTAACGGTGTGCGGGACCGTAGCCCAGCTTAATGGAGACGGTTGCGAATGGTCCTCGCCGATACCCCAGGAGCAACAGTGTCCCTAATTTGCTGGGAAGTGGCGGTGCGGTCCCCTACGGCACCGCGTAGGATCCTACGGTCTTGGCGTGCATCCGTGCGTCGCTGCGGTCTTGTCCCAGGTCGACGGGCACGTGCACCTTCAGCCGACCACTGGCGACATCATCGATGTACTGTGGAGACCTCACGCCCCACGTGTTGAGCAATCCGGCGGTACGTCCACCCGGCCTCCCGCATGCCCACTATACGCCCTCGCTCAAAGTCCGTCAACTGCACATACGGTTCACGTCCACGCTGTCGCGGCATGCTACCAGTGTTAAAGACTGCGATGGAGCTCCGTATGCCACGGCAAACTGCCTGACACTGACGGCGGCGGTGCACAAATGCTGCGCAGCTAGCGCCATTCGACGGCCAACACCGCGGTTCCTGGTGTGTCCGCTGTGCCGTGCGTGTGATCATTGCTTGTACAGCCCTCTCGCAGTGTCCGGAGCAAGTATGGTGGTTCTGACACACCGGTGTCAATGTGTTCTTTTTTCCATTTCCAGGAGTGTATGTTTCCTTCTCTCCCTTTTCCTACTGACGAATTGCAGTCACCCATGACTATTAAATTTTCATCTCCCTTCACTACCTGAATAATTTCTTTTATCTCGTCATACATCTCATCAATTTCTTTTATCATCAGCAGAGCTAGTTGGCATATAAACTTGTACTACTGTAGTAGGCATGGGCTTTGTGTCTATCTTGGCCACAATAATGCGTTCACTATGCTGTTTGTAGTAGCTAACCCGCACTCCTATTTTTTTATTCATTATTAAACCTACTCCTGCATTACCCCTATTTGATTTTGTATTTATAACCCTGTAATCATCTGACCAAAAGTCTTGTTCCTCCTGCCACCGAATTCCCACTATATCTAACTTTAACCTATCTATTTCCCTTCTTAAATTTTCTAACCTACCTGCCCGATTAAGGGATCTGACATTCCACGCTCCGATCCGTAGAACGCCAGTTTTCTTTCTCCTGATAACGACGTCCTCTTGAGTGGTCCCCTCCCGGAGATCCGAATGGGGGACTATTTTACCTCCGGAATATTTTACCCAAGAGGACGCCATCATCATTTAATCATACAGTAAAGCTTCATGTCCTCAGGAAAAATTACGGCTGTAGTTTCCCCTTGCTTTCAGCCGTTCGCAGTACCAGCACAGCAAGGCCGTTTTGGTTAATGTTACAAGGCCAGATCAGTCAGTCATCCAGACTGTTGTCCCTGCAACTACTGAAAAGGCTGCTGCCCCTCTTCAGGAACCACATGTTTGTCTGGCCTCTCAACAGATACCCCTCCGTTGTGGTTGCACCTACGGTACGGCCATCTGTATGGCTGAGGCACGCAAGCCTCCCCACCAACGGCAAGGTCCATGGTTCATGGAAAAAAAAAAAACATAATGGTTATGATTTTTTTTACACTGGGTGATTCTTTTTTATACACGCTGTGTTATGGTTAAATGAAGGAGGAGAAAAAGCTTATTGTTCATCAATGTGCATAGCCGGTTTCGTTCAGTCTGAACGTTACCTGTATAAATGGAAGAAAGATAATTAACTATAAAATAGGTTCCGAAATGAAGGTCTCAGAAGTATGAAAAAGAATCTGTTCTAAAGGTTTAGAACTGCTCTTGAGTGTCAATTCGCCGGTACTGGATCTACACGAGAGGGTCCCCTGAATTACAAGTAAGATGAACATTGTTAAATTCCAGGCTTTTTTGACTGTTAAACAGATTCAGGAAATTATACGGAAAAGGAAGTCGCAAAATTACGAAGGTTACGTCAAGTAAATGTGTAGAAGAGATGTCATTCAGCCTGCCGCTGTGCCCGAGTGGTTCTAGGCACTTTAGTCTGGAACCGCGCTGCTGCTACGCTCGCAGGTTCGAATCCTGCCTCGGGCATGGATGTGTTTGCTTAGGTTAGTTAGGTTTAAGTAGTTCTAAGTCTTTCGGACTGATGAGCTCAGATATTATGCCCCATCGTGCTGAGAGCCATTTAGATGTCATTCATAACTAATACAATGAACAAATTCACAGCTGAAGTACGATAAAGCTTGTTGTTATCCTCTAAAATGCCGTGAATAAAGGCTATCAGTCGGTTTTCGAACAAGAACTGTGTGCAAACCGCACTTTTTAATTTCGAGGAAGACGGGTAGAGTAGCTTCGCAGCCTATGACAGCCAGGCAAATTACGACCAAAAATTAAATTTAAAAAACGTCTGTTTAGCAGCGAACATTTTGCTATCAGTGCAGAAAAATGTTGAAAAATGGAAGAGAATAAATTTCAATTTTAATTTCGAAATGTCTTTTTACCAGCTGCTGAAAATAATTTAGGATTTCACCCATATTTGATAGAGTGATTGAGTCTCTCGGTAAGGAAATTTTTCCTACAGTGTAAAGCGTTTTTCGGAAAATATTCGAACAATTTCCGATAGCTGTTTGTCAACCGAGTTCAGTAACGGAAGAGTATTGTTAAACTTCAGACATCTGCGAATTGTCGTTTCCTTCACCACGTTTTACGAATCTAATCAAGTGTGCCTGGTGCGCAGAACAAACAACAGCCACGACCATTCCTTCCTCCATTTCTTCTATATAAAACTAGTAACTGCTATGAGTTGCTTTAATGCATTCAGTTTTCTTCTATTAGGTGTGCATGGTGTAACACAGTAAACACTTCGCAGTTTACTGATGACTGCAGGTAATAAACAAGGAACTGTTTCATTGTTAGTAAACTAGATAGTATTTAAAAATTATGATAGGAACTGTTCTACAGGAATTGTTATAAAATGTTTCAGGTCAACAGATTAAAGTCATGGTTTATGGAAGTGGCCTGCATTGTAACATCATACATTGCCTTGATTTTCTTTCCTCTACTAGTCACTAGTGTAACAGTCACGTCTGCAACAGTTCAGCTGCAGTATGAATCCGAAGTTATTCAAATAAGCAATGCTTTGAGGCATTTTTTGGTATGGTGTCAGTGCTTAATATTCACGTTTGTGCACTTCGGACTTCGCGCTACGCGGCGCTACGTTCTCTTTCGGAGCTGCGTCTGTTTATTCGCCAGATCGCGCTCTTGCAGAAAGGGCTGTACGAACGACTGTTATAATCGAGTCTTTATGCAGAAACTATGAGAACTTAATCATTAAAAAAAATACGTGTAGTGCACCTTAGCGCCTATTATTCTGACAGTGTACTTCTTTCAGTGTATTCTTCGTGCGATAAAAATTTCATGTTATGTTTCAACAAGTCGGATTGGACATTGCTTTATTAGCCGATGACGTTTTTCCGCTTTCCCTGTATGCGGTACAAATATTCGATACTGCGCCTCTTAAAACATCAAATACTTCTGCTACCGTGGTTAAGAAAGCCCCTACTATGGGATCGCCAACAGTAAGCCCACGTTTGAAGTCACTAAGCTCAGACATATAGCACTTACAGCTACACAGAACATTGTACTCACCGACAAGGGCACTTGGCCGTTGCACAGGTGCCGTTCGTGGTCAAATACAACAGCGCAAATTGAAGGATTGTCTGGCTTCCGCGTCTTATGTTCAAGCATGCATTTCTCGCTGTGTGTCCATATTTTTGTCCAGTCGCTGTAGTTATCTGCATTTCATGACAGCTGCCAGTCATTACACAAAGTGGAAAATTTGTCCAAGTCTTTCTGCAATTCCTTACGATCATCCAGCGACGATACTTCTCTGTAGACAACAGCATCACCAGTGAAGGCAGATTCTGTTTTACGACTCGTTTATGTACACTGAGAACATTACAAATTCTATTGCGCTTCTTTGTAGCCGAAGCTAGTATCGTTCCTGTAAAACCATGGTCGTCAAAAGCGACGTGCTGAGTTCTGTTAGACAAATACTCATAGAGGCTTATCAACAAAAATATCCTACGTTGTCGTGTTCTCTTGTCTCATCATATTCTGTTTGTTTGTTCCCATGCTCTAAAGCATGTCCTGCTACGGCTAACTTATCATTTTGTTCAAAGTGATAGACGTTTTGTGTTCGGCTAAGTGATGTTAATACTTCGTTTTGTGGACAGGAAAAATGTAACAGCGGCAATCGCTTCATCTTTTACAAAGTAACTAATGCAGTCCAAAAGAGGTTTTCATATAATGTACATTTACATTATTCGTGATTGATATACATATCGCCAATTTTTTATTAGATGTATTCAAATCTAAGTCTTCCCCTCCAGTTTTTACCCTCTACAGCTCTTGTATTATCAAAGAATTTATCGCCCTGTCCTTCCTTATTCTCTGTGTTTTCCATGTGTTCCTTTCTTCCGCGATCCTGCGAAGAGCACCTTCATTCCTTAATCAGTCCACCAGATTTTTAACATCCTCCTATAGCACCACAATTCAAATGATTAGATTCTCTTTCTTCTAGTTTCCCCACAGTCAGTGATTCACTAACATACAATGCCGTGCTCGACACGTACACTCTTAAACATTTCTTTTTCATATTAAGGTCGATGTCTGATACTAGCTGACTTCTCGTGGCCAGGAATGCCCTCTTTGCGTGGGCTAATCTGCTTTTTACGTCCTCCTTGGTTTGTTATGTGTTTTTTGCTTCCAATGTTCCAGAACTCCTTAAATTCGTTTATTTAGAGGTTCCGAATTTTAAGATAAAATTTAACAGAATTGTCATTTATGCTATTCCTATCTGCTTTCCTCTTTCTTCGGTTTATCCCCAATCCATATTCCATACTCATGAGATTGCTCATTTCATTCAAAACGACCTGCAGTGGCTCTTCATTTTTGGTGAAGATAACAATAGCATCAGCGAATCTTATCAGTGATATACTTTCACCATGAAATCTTGAATTTTTTTTTAAATTTCCGTCGTTACATCTTCGATTTATAGACCATATGGGATGAACGTCTACGCCTCTGTTTTACACACTTTTTAATCCGAGCACTTCGTTCGTTGTCTTTCATTCTCGTTGCTCCCTCTTGGTTCTTTTACATATTTTATATTATCCATCTTTTATTATAGCTTACTCCTATTTTCCTTTGCATTTCGAACATGTGTCGAGCTCTTTTTCAAGATCGAGAAATCCTATGAACGTGTCTCGATTATTCTTCAGACTTGCTTCCATTAACAATCTCAACCTCAGAACTGCCCGTCTGGTGCCTTTACCTTTCCGGAATCTAAACTGGTTGGCATCTAATATCTCAATAAAATAATCATATAATCAGATTCAACTGCTGTTTTCACGCTTATGTGATCAATGAATTAATTTTCTAGGCTGAAATATCGCGCAGCGCGCTTCGGTGTCGCCGTAAATCCATACAAAGTGTATATACGTAAGCATGTACGTAAGTACGTATGTCCCACGTCTCCTCCGAAACCTCTGTATCTAATTCAACCACTCTCGTTACATACGTCACTTACTGTCTGGAAAGAACCACTGTGGGGTAGGAACTGCTTACCTCTCAAAGGGGTGGCAGTGGATTTCAAAAGGAAGTGTAGATCACCACGCGCAAATAGTCAGAATCTATTCATCTACTACTTGAGAAAGAGAGCACTTAGCTATTTTCAACTAACTTCATGCGTAATTAAAACCTTTGAGATGCCTTTTCTTTCTGACCCCTCGCCCAAATCGATGACAGCAAAAACGTTATCACTTATTACATATTCATTGTTCATGCACTAAAACTTTCTCATTAGGCATGATGTCTTAATGTGTTACTTCTTTACTACTAATTCTACTCACCGCACATTTTCCAAACAGTATCCACGTGTAGCACTGAATTTATCTGCAAAATTACTTCATACGAAACATACTGCAGGTCAGGAAATATGAAGTAATAAACACTGAGCTGCTTAGCAACGATAGTACAGGGCAACATGCGCTGTAGATACATGTGAAATACAGGGTGTTTCAAAAATGACCGGTATATTTGAAACAGCAATACAAACTAAACGAGCAGCGATAGAAATACACCGTTTGTTGCAATATGCTTGGGACAACAGTACATTTTCAGGCAGACAAACTTTCGAAATTACAGTAGTTACAATTGTCAACAACAGATGGCGCTTCGGTCTGGGAAACTCTATAGTACGATATTTTCCACATATCCACCATGCGTAGCAATAATATGGCGTAGTCTCTGAATGAAATTACCCGAAACCTTTGACAACGTGTCTGGCGGAATGGCTTCACATGCAGATGAGATGTACTGCTTCAGCTGTTCAATTGTTTCTGGATTCTGGCGGTACACCTGGTCTTTCAAGTGTCCCCACAGAAAGAAGTCACAGGGGTTCATGTCTGGCGAATAGGGAGGCCAATCCACGCCGCCTCCTGTATGTTTCGGATAGCCCAAAGCAATCACACGATCATCGAAATATTCATTCAGGAAATTAAAGACGTCGGCCGTGCGATGTGGCCGGGCACCATCTTGCATAAACCACGAGGTGTTCGCAGTGTCGTCTAAGGCAGTTTGTACCGCCACAAATTCACGAAGAATGTCCAGATAGCGTGATGCAGTAATCGTTTCGGATCTGAAAAATGGGCCAATGATTCCTTTGGAAGAAATGGCGGCCCAGACCAGTACTTTTTGAGGATGCAGGGACGATGGGACTGCAACATGGGGCTTTTCGGTTCCCCATATGCGCCAGTTCTGTTTATTGACGAAGCCGTCCAGGTAAAAATAAGCTTCGTCAGTAAACCAAATGCTGCCCACATGCATATCGCCGTCATCAATCCTGTGCACTATACCGTTAGCGAATGTCTCTCGTGCAGCAATGGTAGCGGCGCTGAGGGGTTGCCGCGTTTGAATTTTGTATGGATAGAGGTGTAAACTCTGGCGCATGAGACGATACGTGGACGTTGGCGTCATTTGGAACGCAGCTGCAACACGGCGAACGGAAACCCGAGGCCCCTGTTGGATCACCTGCTGCACTAGCTGCGCGTTGCCCTCTGTGGTTGCCGTACGCGGTCGCCCTACCTTTCCAGCACGTTCATCCGTCACGTTCCCAGTCCGTTGAAATTTTGCAAACAGATCCTTTATTGTATCGCTTTTCGGTCCTTTGGTTACATTAAACCTCCGTTGAAAACGTCGTCTTGTTGCAACAACACTGTGTTCTAGGCGGTGGAATTCCAACACCAGAAAAATCCTCTGTTCTAAGGAATAAACCATGTTGTCCACAGCACACTTGCACGTTGTGAACAGCACACGCTTACAGCAGAAAGACGACGTACAGAATGGCGCACCCAAAAATGGCTCTGAGCACTATGGGACTCAACTGCTGAGGTCATTAGTCCCCTAGAACTTAGAACTAGTTAAACCTAACTAACCTAAGGACATCACAAACATCCATGCCCGAGGCAGGATTCGAACCTGCGACCGTAGCGGTCTTGCGGTTCCAGACTGCAGCGCCTTTAACCGCACGGCCACTTCGGCCGGCCATGGCGCACCCACAGACTGCGTTGTCGTCTATATCTTTCACATCACTTGCAGCGCCATCTGTTGTTGAAAATTGTAACTACTGTAATTTCGAAAGTTTGTCCGCCTGAAAATGTACTGTTGTCCCAAGCATATTGCAACAAACGGTGTATTTCTATCGCTGCTCGTTTAGTTTTTATTGCCGTTTCAAATATACCGGTCATGTTTGAAACACCCTGTATGTACAAATATGTGTGAGATATGTCAAGTGTATGTGACATTTGTGTATGTGTTCTAAATTGCATGTAAACATCTCCTCCTCAACCTCTGGATCTATATCAGCCAAACTCGGCACACATTATCTGGAAAGAAATACTGTGGGCGTAAGAAGCAGCACATCCTATTGGGGTGAGGGTGCTAATGACCAGAGAGAATAGGGAAGGGAGGACGATGAGGAGGATACAGACAGAGAGGGCAAAGGAGGAGATGGACACAGAGCACAAAGGAGATGAACAGAGAGAGTATTGGGCTGAAATGGACAGAGAAAGGGCCGAAGATGAGATGGACAGTGAGCTGTGCACGGTTCTTGTTCATGCCATTTATTGTTTGTCATCTTCTATTGCGGTACTGCCGCCTCGTTTTCTTATTCCACATACTAGCGTCACTAACTTCCTGCCTTATTTGCCCTTGAGCGGCAGCAGCAGCAACACGTACCAATAAGTGCACTGTCGTACCATCTCTGGAGCGACCGATAGTATTTCCGGGTCGTCGTGTGTCTGGCAGTCAGTTTGGGACGGACCAGCAGTGCAGTCGGGACGCAGCAGCAGTGAAGTCGGGGGACGGAGCGCCGGTGAGGAGCGGACAACCAGTGCTCCCCGACCGCTGGCCACACACATTGAAACGTCCCCTTTGGAAAATTATAAATTACTGTGCTGGTAAACGCCTTACGTTATTTGATTTTCAAACAGCTGAGCAAAACTGAACGTACTCAGACATTTCTATCTTTACTTATTCTGATCATCACTAAACTGACACACAATATTTTCTTAGCGCAACGCAATCAGACTTTCAATAATCACTACAAAAGAATGGTCCTGGCTAACAATAACCTATACCTTTCATGAATCACTTACCTCACAAAAATCTTCGTTACTCAATCTACTGCAATACAGCGTGCGCCAATACTGCCAGCTAAATAAAAGGTTCAAACTACTGACGGCACTAACTACTGATAGGCATAGTCAGCAAATGAAACATTTTGATAGAGAAAAAACAATATATTTACCTTAATAGTGTTCAAAAGTCATTATATATATATATATATATATATATATATATATATACATATATATCAGGTCATGCCATCCAGTCTTTCTGACGGACACACGTCCAGATCGTCCGCTCTCAAAACTCTGCCATCTCTCTTCCCACATCCACCACTGCTGACAGCTCACCTCCAACTTCGCAACGCTACGCGACGCGCTGTTCACATCCAACTGCCCAACACTACAATAGCGAATATTCCAACACTGCCAAGCAGCCACAGACTGCACACAGCGCAGCCAGTGATTTTCATACAGAGCGCTACGTGACGTTACCAACATAAAAACCTAAACAGCCTACTTACAACATGAACTGTCCGACGGATGGAGATTGGAGTGGGACGACCGTTGGCTGGTCGTTCGGTTGGTCGTCTCATCGGCCGACGTATATTTGGTCCTTTCGCCGTTTCTGGGCCTGGGCAGTCGGTCGGTTGGCGTGGAGCAGCAAGGAAGTCTCCGTCGCGCGTCCTCTAGGTGGGGCCGCTGGCGGTATGCACACGGGGTTGGAGTGTGAGGTGTTGCTTTCAAGTGCTACGAAGTTCGTCGCCCACCGATCTGGAACATGAAAGTTAAGTCCTCACTTAACCCACTATCGAGCCTCAACTGTTTACATTTCTTCGTTAAATCCTGGCTGCCACTTTTGGGACATTCCCGCGAGCAACAACGTGTGTGTATTCAAGTCGGCTAAGATTCCAGCTGTCTTCCTGTGGAATTTAACATAATTTATTCCCTATTATTGAAGTTGACCAGCGGTATATTTTCCCTTGCGGCTGTTGACGTTCCGGTTACCTGTTACCTGCCCTGGTCGTTGATGTAATTTTCGGCAGTGTATTTTCCTCGTCGTGTTGTTGCTGTCCAGCGCGGTGCGTAGTTCGACAACTGAGGTGTTGTTGGTCGTTGTGGGCGCCAATATTCTGTGTGTCGTTGTGTTGAAATCTTGTGGTCGTTATGCTGGTTGCTTGGAGCAGAACTGATTTCGTTGACTGGTCGGTCGTCTGTCTGTCGGTTGGGTTGCCTTCAGATTAGGAAGTCGCTGGACTTTAAAATACGGCCTTTCCCTTTTAAAATTGAAACTGTTGTTTCTAGGGCTTAAGCCGTTTTTGTCTTAAATTAATGTTCTTGACTTGCCCTTAAGGCATAAGATTGTTATGCTTTTGTATGGGGCCTTCAGCCAAATTTTGCATGAATTTTTTTAAGATAAGGCCCTTTGATTGAAACTCTTCTTATTGCTTAATATGCGGCCTCCAGCCTAGTTTCATTAAAATTAAATTGGTAAGGCATTCAGCCTGTTTAGATTGAAGATGTAGAAAATATTCTTAGGTGAAACCTCCTGAAGAACCTTGTATTTCAATTTCTTGCTTAGGCCTTGTGCCTTGGATTTTGAGTGTGGCCTGCAGCCGATCTAATGTTAATCAAAGGAGGTCGATTAAGGTTTTGAGGGTTTTACATTCTTGTTGTAATACTGTGTGTTGATAAATAAAGTTTTTATGTTGAGTGCAACCGACAGCATCTTATTTTGGCCCCTTTCCACAACCTAATCCCCTCTGTCCTGCTAGCCCAGGCATCTTGTCAAACAGTGAAGTAGGGAGCAAGAAAGAGAGGGGGAAGGGGAGAAGGAGATAGAGAAGAGGGTGGAGGAAATGAGCAGGAAAAGAAAGGAGAGGAGAGGGACAGAGGGAAGGGGTAGCAGGAGTCGGACTAGAGAGGGTGACGAGGAGGTAGTAGGGGAAGCAGGAGATAGACGTAGAGGAAGGAGATGGACTAGCAGACGGCTGAGATAATTACACACACAGGCAACGCGGGTATTCAGGTATTTGATTAACGAAGCACAAACCGAAAAGTAGAACTCCGGTTTTTTTCCCGTGCTGTAAATCATGAGACGTAAGCGTAATTTTCTACCCGTGCTTTACTCTTCAGATCTTTCACTGCCCGTATTCCGCCACCGTTCCCCCAGAAACCTGTCCTGCTGTGGCCGCGAGCAGAGCGACGTCGCTTCCAGACCAGCACGCCGCGCGCAGGGGGCGTTCTCCCTGGCGTCGCGCCCGCCGCAGGTTTAGGAAGACGTACGGCCGACAGCTGCCTCGCGGAGCGGCACAGCGGTAAAAACAAAGCCGCGGAACCCAGCCTCTTCCCCCCCCCCTGTCCTCTCGTCCCTCCCCCTGTCCCCGCGGAGGCCCACCTGCTCCTCGTATCTCCCGCCGCGGGCGTCGCGAGGCTGCAGACAGAACAGCGGGTCGCTTGTCTTCTCCCGTGCCAGCGGCTGCGCATGCGCGCACAATGTCTTGCCACCATAATTAGGCTGCCTGCCGGATACAGACGGGCTTCTGCTACTGCGGTGGGAACGTCATTCCTCGCTGAGAGGCCCATTTGCAGATTCAGCTTCACTTCCACAGATCGCTGTCAGACCTAAAATTCTTACTCAAGTAAGGGAGTTTCGCGTAAGACTACGTATTTAAGGAAAACGTGTGGTTAGCCTGTAAGACGGCAAGAACTATGCCCCTTACATGATGTCATTGAAGATCACCTAACTCACGTTGAGCGAACAGTAGGGCTGAACAAAAATGACTGACAAGGCACAATGCATCTTGTAGAGGGTATAGTATGGACGTATTGGAATAATTAATGTCAGGTGATGGTTTTAAAGTAATTCACACGACATGAAAACTTTGTGGAAATGCGTCGATTTACTGGAGGCTAGTTTACCCCAGGGAAGTACTCAGAACTGACCGTGGCCGCTGGGGGAGTGGCTAAGGGAAGCGACAATAGGCAGCTTACGGCAGCTCAAGCTCTGAGAAAGCGGTAACGGGCCGCGGCCTCCAGCCGCCTTAAGATGAGTGACAGTGAGTGGGTGGTTGACCCCGACTCCATGCTGGTGTACCGGGAAGCAGATGGAGAACTTGTGCGCCTGTTGATAAATGTCCGTCGTCCCATTTTCTGTGAAACATGCGAGAAAGCCACACAAAGCTACGTAGGAGCGGTCAACAGAGGTCAAAATATGCCTGTTCGTGACTATAGCAACTTCACGCTAAATTCACGGTCCGCAGAGTCTGAAGCAAATCAGGTGAAGAGCGACAGAATGAAATACACCGGCCTCCGATGGGAACGTAGGACCGAGGAATTTGAAGTACTCTGCTGGGAGTCAGAATTCCGGAAAACTTGGTGTTTGTGCAGACGCTAACCTTGATGGGTGGCGTGGGAGGAGCTAAATAGCAGAAGTTGAGAGGAAGGGAAATTTTGTGGGAATTTGTTCACTTCCCAGAGCAGGCAATTGTCGACGCTGGGAAGCGACGCATAATTAACGTGACTTGTGCTGCAATTAGTGTAAGTGATTTTGCTGGAGGGGAAACCGAGGTGAAGAGCGGACTGTGAGAAGTCTCCGTAGAGGTCTTCCGTTCCCAGCTTGCCTAGAGTGCGGATGTGGCGTTCTTTACTCAGCTTGCCTGGGAAAGAGTGAGCATCTCTGCAGTTTAGGACCTAGAAAATGGAACGATTGAGCTTGGAGATAGGAAGTTTTGGTTCAGTTATGTACTGAGCAAGATAGCTAGGAGTGAATAGACGAGCGCAGCCTTGCAGCACCACAAGGTCGGCCGACGTCCACACAACGACGCCGCTCCGCCACGCTGTATTCCGTGAATTTGCGCCCGCTCCGGCCACTGATTAATTTGTTGGATCCCGTCGGCAAAGTTTCCACGAGGGTTTCTTGGGCCGTGTATTGTAGAATTCTTCTCGCACTTCGCATTACGCCTGGGTCAGTCGATAGGAATTACTTTTGAGTTATCGCGCTTTACTCCACGCAAACGCAATTTATTACCACTGCCTGATAGGAGAGTCTTGTAATGTGATGATTGAAGGTCGGGAGTTAAAATAAATTTGTGCTAATCGACTGCATCTGTTTTCAATCAAGTAGTTGAAATCCCAAGTCACTTTCTTAATTAATTTTATGTTCAACATTTGCATCTGGTGTTCAATAGCTGAATATAACATCAATGTGCACCCCTTTTAATTAAAAGGGATCAATTCTGAATCAATTAATCTCAAGACTGCCACCGCAGTTCAATCAGGAGTCACAGGGCCTTATTACTTTCTTTGCGTTATCCGACATTGCGGCAGTTTTGCACTCTCTGTTGATCTGTTAGTCAATTACCTGGGGTGAACACACACCAAAACCAGATAAGTGACGGGTGGGGTGTTACAAGCTACTTAATGTTTTATTGCAGTATTTACACAACAGTGTGTCATTAAGCTCCTGCAGGTTGGCACACGAGAAATTGTAGGAGAGGCTTTCTATAAGAAATGCAACATATTTTTTCCTCTGCCAATTTCCGTTGAAAAAAATCCGGAATTTGTTGTGGGGCATCGTGGAATATTCCCTCTTCAGCCGTTATAGTTTCAGGACTTTCCGATTGGTGGCAGCGCTATACGTAACCCTCAAATGGCGTCTATTACGGAGGCATGTTCCAAGCAGAGGAAACATAGCATCGCAGATATTCGTAGGCGCTTGAAGAATGTCTACAGAGACGTGGCAGTGAACAAAATCACTGTGCGTCTTGTCATCATCGCAACAGGGCGCGTACGCCCGTCAGTCCTCCCACTTGCCAGTCAGCCGCACACAACTGTGACAGCTGCAATGTTGGAACGTCGGAACACATTCAAATACCTCACTGCACAACTAGACGTCTGTGCTGGTAGTGCTGAACACTCGGCCACCAGTTGTGTCACAAGAGCAATCTCTCCGTCGCCAGTGCAGTACATTACAAATCCGTCATACGTGTTGGCAGATGGTTGGAAAAAGGATTAAAAATTTTATACTTGTACGCTGCAAGTGGGTCAAAGTTTAGGTCCAGGAGATGAAGTGAACGGGTGCAACTTCCGCACATTACTCGACGAAAATGACGTATTTCTGTTAACTCTTGTGATGTCTGATGAAGCAAACTTTCATCCGAATGGGTTTGTCGATAGACAAAACTTCCGATATTACTCGGAAACAAACCCACAGATATGAAGTGAAAAGGCACAGGATATCCGAAAGGTCGTCGTTTGTTGTGTTATTGTTCAGGCCACAGCCGGCCGAAGTGGCCGTGCGGTTAAAGGCGCTGCAGTCTGGAACCGCGAGACCGCTACGGTCGCAGGTTCGAATCCTGCCTCGGGCATGGATGTGTGTGATGTCCTTAGGTTAGTTAGGTTTAACTAGTTCTAAGTTCTAGGGGACTAATGACCTCAGCAGTTGAGTCCCATAGTGCTCAGAGCCATTTGAACCATTTTGTTCAGGCCACAGGAAACCTTGCTCCATATTTTCTTGGAGACAACAACGGCTTGCAGGTGAGTGCCATTTATGGTCGGCATGCAGTCATTATTAACCGTCTCTTCTTTCCATAGCATCAAGGACAAAGCCATCTAAACCGTACATCGTTTCAGTAACAGGGGCTCAGAACATGGGGCCCGTAAATGAGTTACAGTGCTATAACTATACACTAAACGTTATAATAATCAAATGAATACGTTCTACTTTCCACTGGCCAGCCCGTATATATTAGAAACTGTAAAGCATTAATGAATTTCTATTGTTGAGGCTGACACGACAAGAGCGAGAGCACAAAAACGTTAACTGCATACTACTACCTATACAATAATAGTAGACGTTCAGCCGGAAAAATCTTCAGCATGGATTTCTGAAGTGATCGAGGGATAAAGTCCTACTACATCTCCATAATCTTCAGTTCTAACGCAACGACTCCTTATATTTTTAGAGGTGGCTACCCTTTCCGTCTAGCCACGCCTCAGCTTTGTTCAGAGATAGAACGGAGTAATATGCTAATGACAGGCAGACCGTGAGAAAGACACTTAGAATCAAAGGTCAGATATGGCGGCAATTGCAGAAGCGATGAAAATGGACGTATGGAAATTGCAACCAGAGAAATTTACAACCAACCAGATATCTGTGAAACTAGCACCCAGTTTACCTGGAAACTACCTGCTCACTACGTCACAGCCTGAGTGTGCCCCGAGTCCTCGCTCGCCCTCTCCCTCCGGCCGCAGTGGGTTGCTGCGCGACCCTATCCGAGCTGCGTCGACGCCGCCATGAAAATGACCAACGTGAACAAAATATCCTACTGTCGGAACAAGAGCAAGGACGCCACCTACTGACAACATAACGCTCTACGATATTCCCTCTTATATGCGCATATGACACTGGTTTTAACTGTTTTGACGTTCATATCCTACTCTCCTTCTTTTACGATGCATATCTACATCTACATGACCACTCTGAAAATCACACTTCAGTCCCTGGAAGAGGGTTCATCCAACCACTTTCTCTACAGTTCCACACCCGAATGGGAAAGACGAACACCTAAGTCTTTTCGTACGAGCTTAGATTCCTCCTACTGTATTACGATGGCCAGTTCTCAACGAAATATTCTCGCAATAGGGCAAGAAAGTTGAAGACTCAATTTTCTTTGAAGAACGCAATGAAGAACGTCTTTTTTCTAATGATCGCCATCCCAACTCGCGTGACTCCCCCCCCCCCCACCCCCCTGTTTCGCGATAATACAAAATGTGCTACCCCCCCCCCCTCCCCCCTGTTTCGCGATAATACAAAATGTGCTACCCTTCTCTGGACTTTCCCAGCGTTCTCCGTCAATCCTATTTAGTAAGGATCTCATAACGCACAGCAGTACTCTAGCAGAGGGCAGACAAGCTTAGTTAGGGAATTTCTTTAGGAGACCTATTGCATCTTCTATTCTGACAATAAAACGCAGTCTTTGGTTTTCCTTCCAATGAGTGTCGCATATGCCTTCAACCAGACAGTCGTCGGAGACGTATTTGGAGGCAACCCGATCAGGCTGAAAGCCTTAGACACACTCTGCAGCAAGTGCAACAAAGTGGAGGTTCCCTGCTGTTTTGGGGTGGCATTATGTGGGGCCGACGTACGCCGCTGGTGGTCATGGAAGGCACCGTAACGGCTGTACGATAGGTGAATGCCATCCTCCAACCGGTAGTGCAACCATATCGGCAGCATATTGGCGAGGCATTCGTCCCCCATTATGCAACATCTTATGAATGACTTTCTTCAGGATAACGACATGGCTCAACTAGAGTGGCCAGCATGTTCTCCAGACACGAACCCTAACGACCATGCCTGGGATATATTGAAAGGGACTTTTTATGGACGACGTGACCCACCAACCAATCTAACGGACCTGCGCCGAATCGCCGTTGAAGAGTGGGACTATCTGGACCAACAGTATCTTGATGAACTTGTGGATAATACGCCACTACGAATACAGGCATGCATCAGTGCAAGAAGACGTGCCACTGGGTATGAGAGGTACCGGTGTATACAGCAATCTAGACCACAACCTCTGAAGGTCTCACTGGTGGTACAACATGCAATGTGTGGTTTTCGTGAGCAATAAAAAGGGGGGAAATGATGTTTATGTTGATCTCTATTCCAATTTTCTGTACAGGTTTCGGAACACTCGGAACCGAGCTGATGCAAAACTTTCTTTGATGTATGCATATTAGCAACAGCAGAGTGCCTATCACACTTCCCAGGGGAACGCCAGATATCACTTCTGTTTTACTCGATGGCTCTCCATCAATCACTACGAAATATGACCTTTCTGCCTGGAAATCACTAATCCATTCGCATAACTGAGATGATACTCCATACGCATGCAAGCTGATTAGAAGTCGCTTGTGAGGAGCAGTGTCAAAAGCCTTCTGGAAATCTAGGAATCTGAAATATCCTGTCGATAGCACTCATTCCTTCATGATAGTAAAGAGCTAGTCCCAGGAAGGGGAAACTTTATTGACACATTCCTGGGGTCAGATACATCACATGATCACACTGACAGAACCACAGGCACATAGACACAGGCAACAGAGCATGCACAATGTCGGCACTAGTACAGTGTATATCCACCTTTCGCAGCAATGCAGGCTGCTATTCTCCCATGGAGACGATCGTAGAGATGCTGGATGTAGTCCTGTGGAACGGCTTGCCATGCCATTTCCACCTGGCGCCTCAGTTGGACCAGCGTTCGTGCTGGACGTGCAGACCGCGTGAGACGACGCTTCATCCAGTCCCAAACATGCTCAATGGGGGACAGATCCGGAGATCTTGCTGGCCAGGGTAGTTGACTTACACCTTCTAGAGCACGTTGGGTGGCACGGGATACATGCGGACGTGCATTGTCCTGTTGGAACAGCAAGTTCCCTTGCCGGTCTAGGAATGGTAGAACGATGGGTTCGATGACGGTTTGGATGTACCGTGCACTATTCAGTGTCCCCTCGACGATCACCAGTGGTGTACGGCCAGTGTAGGAGATCGCTCCCCACACCATGATGCCGGGTGTTGGCCCTGTGTGCCTCGGTCGTATGCAGGCCTGATTGTGGCGCTCACCTGCACGGCGCCAAACACGCATACGACCATCATTGGCACCAAGGCAGAAGCGACTCTCATCGCTGAAGACGACACGTCTCCATTCGTCCCTCCATTCACGCCTGTCGCGACACCACTGGAGGCGGGCTGCACGATGTTGGGGCGTGAGCGGAAGACGGCCTAACGGTGTGCGGGACCGTAGCCCAGCTTCATGGAGACGGTTGCGAATGGTCCTCGCCGATACTCCAGGAGCAACAGTGTCCCTAATTTGCTGGGAAGTGGCGGTGCGGTCCCCTACGGCACTGCGTAGGATCCTACGGTCTTGGCGTGCATCCGTGCGTCGCTGCGGTCCGGTCCCAGGTCGACGGGCACGTGCACCTACCGCCGACCACTGGCGACAACATCGATGTACTGTGGAGACCTCACGCCCCACGTGTTGAGCAATTCGGCGGTACGTCCACCCGGCCTCCCGTATGCCCACTATACGCCCTCGCTCAAAGTCCGTCAACTGCACATACGGTTCACGTCCACGCTGTCGCGGCATGCTACCATTGTTAAAGACTGCGATGGAGCTCCGTATGCCACGGCAAACTGGCTGACACTGACGGCGGCGGTGCACAAATGCTGCGCAGCTAGCGCCATTCGACGGCCAACACCGCGGTTCCTAGTGTGTCCGCTGTGCCGTGCGTGTGATCATTGCTTGTAAAGCCCTCTCGCAGTGTCCGGAGCAAGTATGGTGGGTCTGACACACCGGTGTCAATGTGTTCTTTTTTCCATTTCCAGGAGTGTATTTCACAAGGACGATTATTCTGAATCCGTGATGACTATGGATTAATAAATCATTTTCTTGGAGGCAATTCATAATTTTCGAACACAGTATAATTATGTTCCAAAATCCTACTGTGAAGCGACGTTCGTGACATGGGTCTGTAATTCAGTGGATCACTCCTATTTCCTTTCTTGATTGCTGGTGTGACCTTTGCAACTTTCCTGTTTTTTTGGTACAAATTTTTCGTCGAGCCAGCGGTTATATATGATGTGTGGAAGTTATCCATGTGCAGGATTTTGTGCACGAACTGATCTCTAAATTATCAACACGCTCTGAAAGGAACCTAATTCGTGTACGATCTGGACCGGAAGTCTTTCCTTCCTTTGATTTATGTTGCTTCGCTGTCTGTTTCTAAGTTAGTCATGCTGGCAGCAGTTATTGATTCGAATTCTACACTATTTACTTCGTCTTCTTTGGTGAAGGTAATACGGAAAACCTGTGATTACGTAGGCTTTCCCGGCGTAATAAGTCTTGAAAGTCTCTTCGGGTTTGCTGCCGGATCCTAAAATCAACTTGAGTCTATATTTCGGCGATCCAACTGGTCGCCATCTTCAGGAAAATACTGCGTCTACTGATGAGTCCCGCTGAGAACTGACGCCAGGTTGCAAATCGACGTCCTATATAGGCCACCGTTCAGTACACGGCGTATGCGCCGCCCATCACGGTTTCTGGCTTCCAAAACAGGGAGGTGGCGTCGCCCTTAGTGGGACACTGCTGGCAGCGATGTATCGCACTCAGGGCCGCACCGAAGAACGTTTCAATTTTGATGCGATATAATACAGGATTCCACGTCTTGCTAAGAGGAAACCCATTGTCTCTGTTGATTAAATTATCCGCCAACCTAATTTCAATCGCCTCTTTATAGACACTGTTCCAAAAACCGGAAATGTTGGCAGCTACCACAGTTTCATCAAGTTTCATACTGTGTCCCTCATTTAAGCAGTGTTCTGCTACTGTTGATTTTTCCGGCTGTTGTAGCCTCGTATGACGGCGATTTTCCACACACCTGTTATGCACTGTGAGAATCGAACGGCCAATGTAAGCTTTCCCACATTGACAAGGAATTTTGTACACACCGGGTTTCCTAAGCCCCAAATCTTCATTCACAGAGCCGAGCAGAACCCTAATCTTAGAATGTGGACGGAATACACTCTTAATGTTAAAATTCCTTAAAATTCGTCTAATCTTAAACGATAAGCCTCCAGCATAAGGAAAAAAAGGCCACCGATCTATGTTCTTCATATACCTCCGGAGATGGTCCAAACTCCATAGCCTGACGAATCTACTTCTCGGAGTATCCATTTTCCTTAAAAACAGCCATCAAATGCGCAAGTTCTTGGGTTAAGCTGTCCGCGTCGGAAATGGCATATGCTCTCCGTACCAAAGTCCTAAGGACGCCATTGCGTTGATGTGGTGGATGAGAACTCTTAGGATGCAGATATCTATCTGTGTGTGTTGGCTTTCGGTGAACACTGTGTTCCAAAGTACCATCTGGCTTTTTATAAACCATAACGTCTAAAAATGGAAGCATCCTATCATTTTCAACCTCCATAGTAAATTTGATGCCGGGATGAAGACAGTTGAAGTGGTCCAAAAATTTATTAAGAGCGTCACGTCCATGCGGCCAGACGAAAAAGGTATCATCCACATATCTCCAGAAGCACGTTGGTTGCATAGCTGAAGTCCTCAGTGCCATATCCTCGAAGTCCTCCATAAATAAACTGGAGACTATGGGTGATAAAGGACTACCCATAGCCACTCCGTCAATCTGTTCAAAAATGTTACCGTTAAATAAAAAAATACGTGGATGTCAGCACATGACAAAGCTTCAATGGCTCTTCATCCAGTTTTTCACTGATCCAGCTAAGGGACTCTTCCAGAGGAAATCGTGTAAAATGGGATACCACATCGAAACTCACTAACAGATGTCAAGGACTCAACTTCAAAGATCCCAATCGTCGAATAAAATCGGCAGTAGCAGAACACTGCTTCAATGAGGGACACAGTATGAAATTTGATGAAACTGTGGTAGTTACCAACATTTCCGGTTTTTGGAACAGTGTCTATAAAGAAGCGATTGAAATTAGGTTGGCGGATAATTTAATCAACAGTGACAATGGGTTTCCTCTTAGCAAGACGACCATCCTGTATTATCTCGCATCAAAATTGAACGTTCTTCGGTGCGGCTCTGAGTGCGATATATCGTTGCCAGCAGTGTCCCACTAAGGGCGGCGCCACCTCCCTGTCTTGGAGGGCAGCAATCGTGACGGGCGGCATATGCGCGTGTACTGAACGGTGGCCTATTTAGGACGTCGATTTGCAGCCTGGCGTCAGTTCTCAGAGGGACTCATCAGCAGAAGCAGTATTTTCCTGAAGATGGCAACCAATTGGATCGCCGAAATATTGAGTCAAGTTGATTTTAGGATCCGGCAGCAAACTCGAAGAGACTTTCAAGACGGAAAACCTGATTTAGTAGCTAGTGGCATTGTCATTGGTAACATTATCATGCGTACTCTCTTCCAACATAAAAATCGTTCTGCTTTATCACATCCAAAGATTTATGTTCTTTTTTACGTAAGTTATAAGGTTATGTAAGTTGTGATGAATATTCTGTTCTCTAACTGCATAGGTCTTTGTATAGAATTTCATAATGATTATGTATCGTACACTTAGCAATAACGACAATGACCTGTAGAATTATCCAAGAGTATTACTCCTACATAATTCTAGCACCACTGCAAAGATAAATGATACAAATATTAGTGTCAGTGGTGTGGAGGAACAGCTGAAAACACTAAAATGTAACAAATCTTCAACACCCGATGCAATCAGAGTCTACACCATATCTCCGTCTGAGTCCGCCCCCTTTTAACCACAACCTGTCATAGATTCCTGGAATAAAAAACGGTGCCCAGTGGTTCGAAGAAAGCTCAGGTCACACCCACAGACAAGAAGCGTATCAGAAGTGAAGCGTAAATCTAACATCCAATATTCTTGAGATCCATTTTTTGTACAATATTAGAACATAATATGATCTCAATCGTAATGCGGTGTCTACTCCATTTTTTGTACAATATTAGAACATATTATGATCACAATCGTAATGCGGTGTCTACTCCATGCCAGACAGCATGTATTCCGGAAACACTGACCACGTGAAATACAACTTGCAGTTTTTCCACCTGACTTCCTGAAAGCCATAGATTATGGCAGTCAGGTAGATGCAGTGTTTCTCCACATGCGAAAAGCGCTAGACTTCGTACCATATTTACGCTTACTGTCAAAAATGCCCTCGTATGGCATCAGGCGAAAATTGCCACTGGATGAGGATTCGTTGTTAAAGAGAAAGCAGCAAGTTGTCATGGCTGGAGAGTCAACAACAGACGTGGAAGCAACTTGGGCTGTGCCTAGCGGAAGTGTGTGTGGACCTCTCTTGTTAATGTATAGTAATGACCTTGCGGACAAAAAATGGTTCAAATGGCTCTGAGCACTATGGGACTCAACTGCTGAGGTCATTAGTCCCCTAGAACTTAGAACTAGTTAAACCTAACTAACCTAAGGACATCACAAACATCCATGCCCGAGGCAGGATTCGAACCTGCGACCGTAGCGGTCTTGCGGTTCCAGACTGCAGCGCCTTTAACCGCACGGCCACTTCGGCCGGCCTTTGCGGACACTTCTCGCATTTCAAATGTCATCTATACTGACAAGGGAACCTCCCCATCGCACCCCCCTCAGATTTAGTTATAAGTTAGCACAGTGGATAGGCCTTGAAAAACTGAACACAGATCAATTGAGAAAACAGGAAGAAGTTGTGTGGAACTGTGAAAAAATAAGCAAAATATACAAACTGAGTAGTTCATGGGAAGATAGGCAACATCAAGGATTCTAAGAACACAGGAGCGCCGTGGTCTCGTGGTAACGTGAGCAGCTGCGGAACGAGAGGTCCTTGGTTCAAATCCTCCATCGAGTGAAAAGTTTAATTTTTTATTTTCAGTTTATGTGACAAACTATTGTGTTTTCATCACTTTTTTGGGAGTGATTATCACATCCACAAGAAAACCTAAATCGGGCAAGGTAGAAGAATCTTTTTACCCATTCGCCAAGTGTACAAGTTAGGTGGGTCGACAACATGTGACGCACATGCCGTTACCAGTGTCGTATAGAATATATCAGATGTGTTTTCCTGTGGAGGAATCGGTTGACCCATGACCTTGCGATCAAATGTTTTCGGTTCCCATTGGAGAGGCACGTCCTTTCGTCTACTAATCGCACGGTTTTGCGATGCGGTAGCAAGACACAGACACTAAACTTATTACAGTGAACAGAGACGTCAATGAACGAACGGACAGATAATAACGATGTAAAAATAAAGAAAGTAAAATTCTCACTGGAGGGAAGACTTGAACCAAGGACCTTTCGTTCTGCAGCTGCTCACGCTACCACGAGACCACGGCGCTCCTGAGCTCACATTGTCCATGATGTTGCCTATGTGGCCCATGGACTACTCAGTTTGCATATTTTGCTTATTTTTTCACAGTTCCACGCAACTTCTTCCTGTTTGCTCAATTGATCTGTGTTCAGTTTATCAAGGCCTATCCACTGTGCCAACTTATAACTAAATCTGAGGGGGCTGCGATGGGGAGGTTCCCTTGTGAGAGGACAACATTCTTGGAATACCGTCTAATTTCATGTCGGACCTCCTACTGCAAGGAGTTGTGCAGCAACTCGACATGGCATAAACTCAACAATTCGTTGGGCGTCCCCAGCAGAAATATTGCGCCACGTTGCCTCTCTAGCCGCACATAATTGCGAAAATGCTGCAAGTGCAGGATTTTGTGCAGGAAGTAACCTCTCGATTATGTCCCACAAACGTTCGGCGCGATTTATGTTGGGCGATCTGGATGGCCAAATCATTCTCTCCAATCGTCTAGAATGCGCTTCAAACCAACCACGAACACGTGTGCCCCGGTAACACACTGTCATCCATACGTATTCCGCCCTTATTTGGGAACTTGGTCCATGAATGGCTGAAAATGGTCTCCAAGTAACGGAACATAGCCATTTCCAATGAATGATCGGTTCAGTTAGATCAGAGAACCCTGTCCAGTGCATATAAACTCATCCCACACCATTACGGAGCCTCCGCCAGCCTGCCAAGTGCCTAATGGACAACCTGGGTTCATCGCTTCGTGGGGTCTGCGCCACACTCAAACCCTACTGTAGGGAAGCAGCATACTCACGCCCTATAAAATTCACATCAGTATTTCCATTGTGTGCCAGCCTAGTCCGCTGTAACTAGCTCTGACGTCATAAATATTGCGCAATACTTTAAAAATCAAGTAAATAACCTGAAACGTTTCTAGCATGTCAGGAGTAATACTAAATCAATATGTGTTGAATATCAGTTCAATAACTTTAACCATTTTCGAAATTTGGACGTTTTTCTGTAAAAATCATTGGCGCAACAGAAAAGAGCTAGAAACTTAAAAATTTATATTTAGATTCCTTTTTCATAATAATTTAGTAGAAGAAGTATTCTGGATCACACAAATTAAAATTTTAGTTGAAATTCATGATTTTCTGGTTTTTGTCTTAGAAATTAAGGAAGCAAGATAGATTAAGTAGGCGAATAAATAAAGCTAGGATGTTTAAATTTACGTAGAAGGGAGATCCGCTATAATCATAAAGATGTGAGAAGTTTCAATTGAATAACTATAAAACTATAGCGATAGCGTATCTCCAAAGAGCAAGTTCAGAGCTCGTCTACTGCATGTAGTGTAATTAAATTAATTCTCTCGCCCAAAATAATTGACTTAGCCACGTCAGACTTTTATTATGATTACTTACCTGTGTGCTGATTGCAAATTTAAATTGAGAACTTCACCGGCCATCAGAAAAGGAAGCGATGATTTATTCTATAACTTAAAGTGGTGCATTAATAGCCTAGCGGCTAGTCGGGAGAGCGGAATTGATCAGGCGTTCCCTTAGCCGTCCGCACCGCGGCTTTATATATAAGAACGCTGCGCGAGAGAAGAAGTTCCCAGTTCTCTCCAGACGCTGATTAGCACACCACTTGTGCCGGGAGTCGCGTCGCGTCGGTATCATTGCTATAAACAGCCTCGGATGCCGTAATAAGTTACTCGGGATACGTGTAACCATGAAATCGTTCTCGAGTGAAGTGTTAATTCTCGGATGACTTTAATGATATATCTTCAGTTTGCGTATATCGTATTTTCACGTGCCGCCGCGGGACAAACATTCTACCATTATTTAGCGTGGCGTTTGATGAACATTATCATCAAATTATGGCGAGCATTCACTTAAACATTTAATTTGAACAGTTATAGTTGTATCAGCGCATTAGACTCTGAACTGCTCTGGTAGTTGGATTGTGTGGAATCTTTTTGGTCTGTGACTTTCCGAATATAGTGAACAGTTTTAGAGAATCGTATTTGATTATGAATCCCAGACAATCTCCTAATTCCTCAGAGCTATAAACTGTAGCTACAAGTGTATTTCTCAGATGAAGTGGGCACTAGGAATTCTAATTACAGGCTTCACGTTTTGCTCATCACTTTCTGGTTGCCAATATTGTAGTTAGAGAGCCAGTATTGAGAACGGCAAAAAACAGCATAAATAATAGGAACATTTATAATAACAATTATTTCACCCGCCGCCCCACATATGTCGCTAATCGGCCGGGAAATGCATCTTTTCTACGTTACAAACCAAACATTATATAACAAGAATTAATTCCACCCACCGCCCCACATATGGTTAATCGGCCGGGAAATAAATCTTTTCTACATTACATTCTACGTTTAAATAACAACATAAATTCCACCAGCCGCCCCACACTACGATCAGCTCCTACTAACTAAAATCGGGACTCGTCTGACCAGGTCACGGTTTTCCAGTACTCTAGAGTCCACGAGCGCAAGAGAGACGCAGCAGGCGATTTCGTGCTGTTAGCTAGGGAACTCGCGTTGGTCGTCTGCTGCCATAGCCCACAAACACCAGATTTCGCCACACTGTCCTAACGGATACGTTCGTCGTATGTCCCACATTGATTTCTGTCGCCATTTCACGCAGTGTTGCTTATCTGTAGCACTGACAACGCAACACAAACGGCACTCTCTCGATCGTTAAGTGAAGGCCGACGGCCACTGCGTTGGTGTGAGAGGTATAATGCCCCAAGTGTGGTAATCTCAGCACACTCTTGGCACTGTGGATCTCGGAATATTGAATTCCCTACCGATTTGCGAAATGGAATATTCCATACGTCTAGCTCCAACTACCAAACTGCGTTCGAAGTCTGTTAGTTCCCATCACGCGGCCATAATTTTTTCACATGAATCACCTGGGTACACCCCCCATGAACCATGGACCTTGCCGTTGGTGGGGAGGCTTGCGTGCCTCAACGATACACATAGCCGTACCGTAGGTGCAACCACAACGGAGGGGTATCTGTTGAGAGGCCAGACAAACGTGTGGTTCCTGAAGAGGGGCAGCAGCCTTTTCAGTAGTTGCAGGGGCAACAGTCTGGATGATTGACTGATCTGGCCTTGTAACACTAACCAAAATGGCCTTACTGTTCTGGTACTGCGAACGGCTGAAAGCAAGGGGAAACTGCAGCCGTAATTTATCCCGAGGAAATGCAGCTTTACTGTATGATTAAATGATGATGGCGTCCTCTTGGGTAAAATATTCCGGAGGTAAAATAGTCCCCCATTCGGATCTCTGGGCGGGGACTACTCAAGAGGACGTCGTTATCAGGAGAAAGAAAACTGGCATTCTACGGATCAGAGAGTGGAATGTCAGATCCCTTAATCGGGCAGGTAGGTTAGAAAATTTAAGAAGTGAAATGGATAGGTTGAAGTTAGATATAGTGGGAATTAGTGAAGTTCGGTGGCAGGAGGAACAAGACTTTTGGTCAGGTGAATACAGGGTTATAAATACAAAAGCAAATAGGGGTAATGCAGGTGTAGGTTTAATAATGAATAAAAAAATAGGAGTGCGGGTTAGCTACTACAAACAGCATAGTGAACGCATTATTGTGGCCAAGATAGACACGAAGCCCATGCCTACTACAGTAGTAAAAGTTTATATGCCAACTAGCTCTGCAGATGACGAAGAAATTGATGAAATCTATGATGAGATAAAAGAAATTATTCAGGTAGTGAAGGGAGACGAAAATTTAATAGTCATGGGTGACTGGAATTCGTCAGTAGGAAAAGGGAGAGAAGGAAACATAGTAGGTGAATATGGATTGGGGCCAAGAAATGAAAGAGGAAGCCGTCTGGTAAAATTTTGCGCAGAGCATAACTTAATCGTAGCTAACACTTGGTTCAAGAATCATGAAAGAAGGTTGTATACATGGAAGAACCCTGGAGATACTAAAAGGTATCAGATATATTATATAATGGTAAGACAGAGATTTAGGAACCAGGTTTTAAATTGTAAGACATTTCCAGGGGCAGATGTGGACTCTGACCACAATCTATTGGTTATGAAATGTAGATTAAAACTGAAGAAACTGCAAAAAGGTGGGAATTTAAGGAGATGGGATCTGGATAAACTGAAAGAACCAGAGGTTGTACAGAGTTTCAGGGAGAGCAGAAGGGAACAACTGACAAGAAATACAGTAGAAGAAGAATGGGTAGCTCTGAAGGATGAAATAGTGAAGGCAGCAGAGGGTCAAATAGGTAAAAAGACGAGGGCTAGTAGAAACCCTTGTGTAACCTAAGAAATATTGAATTTAATTGATGGAAGTTGAAAATATAAAAATACAGTACATGAAGCAGGCAAAAAGGAATACAAATGTCTCAAAAATGAGATCGACAGGAAGTGCAAAATGGCTAAGCAGGGATGGCTAGATGACAAATGTAAAGATGTAGAGGCTTATCTCACTAGGGGTAAAATAGATACTGCTTACAGGGAAATTAAAGAGACCTTTGGAGAAAAGAGAACCACTTGTATGAATATCAAGAGCTCAGATGGAAACCCAGTTCTAAGAAAAGAAGGGAAAGCAGAAAGGTGGAAGGAGTATATAGAGGGTCTATACAACGGCGATGTACTTGAGGACAATGTTATGGAAATGGAAGAGGATGTAGATGAAGATGAAATGGGAGATACGATATTGCGTGAAGAGTTTGACAGAGCACTGAAAGGTCTGGGTCGAAACAAGGCCCCGGGAGTAGACAACATTCCATTAGAACTACTGACAGCCTTGGGAGAGCTAGTCATGACAAAACTCTACCATCTGGTGAGCAAGATGTATGAGACAGGCGAAATACCCTCAGACTTCAAGAAGAATATAATAATTCCAATCCCAAAGAAAGCAGGTGCTGACAGATGTGAAAATTACCGAACTATCAGTTTAATAAGTCACAGCTGCAAAATACTAACGCGAATTCTTTACAGACGAATGGAAAAACTGAAAGAAGCCGACCTCGGGGAAGATCAGTTTGGATTCCGTAGAAATGTTGGAACACGTGAGGCAATACTGACCCGACGACTTACCTTAGAAGAAAGATTAAGAAAAGGCAAACCTACGTTTCTAGCATTTGTAGACTTAGATAAAGCTTTTGACAATGTTGATTGGAATACTCTCTTTCAAATTCTGAAAGTGGCAGGGATAAAATACAGGGAGCGAAAGGCTATTTACAATTTGTACATAAAGCAGATGGCAGTTATAAGAGTCGAGGGGCATGAAAGGGAAGCAGTGGTTGGGAAGGGAGTGATACAGGGTTGTAGCCTATCCCCGATGTTATTCAATCTGTATATTGAGCAAGCAATAAAGGAAACAAAAGAAAAGTTCGGAGTAGGTATTAAAATCCATGGAGAAGAAATAAAAACTTTGAGGTTCGCCGATGACATTGTAATTATGTCAGAGACAGCAAAGGACTTGGAAGGGCAGTTGAACGGAATGGACAGTGTCTTGAAAGGAGGGTATAAGATGAACATCAACAAAAGCAAAACGAGGATAATGGAATGTAGTCGAATTAAGTCGGGTGATGCTGAGGGAATTAGATTAGGAAATGAGACACTTAAAGTAGTAAAGGAGTTCTACTATTTGGGGAGCAAAATAACTGACGATGGTCGAAGTAGAGAGGATATAAAATGTAGACTGGCAATGACAAGTAAAGCGTTTCTGAAGAAGAAAAATTTGTTAACATCGAGTATTGATTTAAGTGTCAGGAAGTCGTTTCTGAAAATATTTGTATGGAGTGTAGCCATGTATGGAAGTGAAACGTGGACGATAAATAGTTTAGACAAGAAGAGAATAGAAGCTTTCGAAATGTGGTGCTACAGAAGAATTCTGAAGATTAGACGAGTAGATCACATAACTAATGAGGAGGTATTGAATAGAATTGCGGAGAAGAGGAGCTTGTGGCACAACTTGACTAGAAGAAGGGATCGGTTGGTAGGACATGTTCTGAGACATCGAGGGATCACCAATTTAGTATTGGAGGTCAGCGTGGAGGATAAAAATCGTAGAGGGAGACCAAGAGATGAATACACTAAGCAGATTCAGAAGGATGGAGGCTGCACTAGGTATTGGGAGATGAAGAAGCTTGCACAGGATAGAGTAGCATGGAGAGCTGCATCAAACCAGTCTCAACAACAACCTGGGTACAAACGATAGCTCCGCCAATGCACTTCCCCATTATACCTTTTGTACGCGGTACTACCGCCAAAACATGACTTTTGTCACCACAGTCTATAATAAGGTACTGCCTGAAAAAAAAACTCCAAAATATTCAGTTAGATCTTGATAAGATTTGAAAGTGGCGAAAAGACTGAAAATGTGCCCTAATTGTCCAGAAATGTAAAATGATGTTCTTCATAAAACTACAACAAAATGTTATTCTCTGACTACAATGACAATGAGTCACAATTCGAATCTGTCAACCCATACGACTATTTGGGTGCAGCATTTCGCAGGGATATGAAATGGAAAGATCATGTAGGCTCAGTCGTAAGTAAAGCATGGTCAGACTACGCTTCATTGTTAGCATAGTGAGCTCTGGCGCCATTGAATTAGTAGGCTGTCCTGTCTGGCGTCACTGGCTCTGATGTAGTATCGACTATCCCTCTTGCGGCCCCATTGCCAATATGTATGAGGAAAAGTTGGTATCTGTGGGTTGTGTCCTTAGAAGCTCTTTTCTTGCCGATATATATACGGGGTTAGCTGGCCCGAGAGAGAGGCACGATATTTGGGGATTGGCGGTAGCGCCGCGACAAGAGGTGGTTACAAGGTCTGACGGCCGAAGCCGTGAGCTGCGCAAGGAGGACCTGCGCAGAGCGAAGATACCGGAGGACTTCACCGGTATCCGACTATAAGCAGTAGGCCGACATGCCGTCGGTTGGTTGGCAACATTCGTGTCGGACGACCGCTCGTGGCCTGGCTGCCCTCTTCTACCTAGCTTTCATCGGCACCAGTCAACAACCGCTGCGACGCACCGTGCACCCGTGGAACTGCTTTCTGATAAGGGGGAGTAACATTCTGTAATCCTCGTAGTGATTTGTTTCATTGTCTACCTGCACTCCTTATTATTTTCTGGTTTGTACACGACCCTCAGAGTTTTAATCGGTCGGCTCTTTGGTCGTAAATACAGGCAGTAATATTGTACCTAGAGACTAGTTGTCGTCTGAAAATTTGTCCCGCTATTATATTCCCTTTCCTTTCTGGTTTGTACCCCGTCATTAATGTTCTAATTAATCAGTCGTAAACACGGCCGGAACAAAGGTACAGAGGCACAGGTTGCTGTTAAACAATAGAGGGACCTTGTGGTTAGATTTAGATGTTAACCGGTTGCATTCTTTGATTGTAATTGCACTTCTCAGTCATTAATTATAATCTGAACAATCTGTTGTGCTAAGCTGTTCGCTGCTGTGTTTCAAAGACTGGCTCATTATTGGTGTATTTTAACTGGATCTTGTGGTTCCGCTTAGTGAGTTCTCTTGTAATAAGTGTTCACAAGTAATGTTTTAAAACGTTCCTTCAGAGCGGTCTGAATAACTGACAATCTGTGTAACTTTGAAAATATTAACAGCCAACTGTCACCAGGGCTTTAGTCAAAATAAAGTTGTCGGAAGGGACGGGTTGGGATTCCAGTCGCACCTTGGTTGTCGATTGAAATTAAGAGGTTGGTTGCTTTGAAGTAAGCCTCATCATTTTCATATTGTTTGCTAAGCTGTTTAATCTTTAAGCACAGGTATGCATCTTAAACCTGAATCTTTCGACAGACAGCTTCCAAATTAAAAGTTAAGTCATCTGTTTATAGTTTTCATGTGTTGCAGAAGGACATTTAATAAGACAGACTGTGTCCAGTGTAGTAGTAAAAACCGCTGTTTTATCTGATAACGAGCGAACCTGCCGTCGTTTAATCACTGTCATATTGTTTGCTGTTTTGCAGTACAGCACTCCATATTTCTTTTGCAAAGATTAAAGGCTTATTCAACTTAAGGTTTAAGGCCAAAAGAATTTTGCAATTTTTTTTTCTTTTTGTTAAAGGAATTTTATGGTTAAATGCTTCGATTATCTGTAAAACACAGTTAATACATTGTTAAATAAGCAGGTTGAGTGAAAAGAAAGTTATATTGGTGGGTCCTCCCACGTTTTGCTTAATTCGAGTACGTACCACGTATCACATACTACGGATATGCAATCAGTGTACCAAGGAGACTGCATAGGAAACGCTCGAGCGATCCATCCTAGAATATTACTTAAGCGTATGGGACCCTACGAAATACGACTAACTGGGGATATTCAACGAAAAAGAGGACAGCACTAATGGTCCCAGGTTTGTTTGACTAGTGCGATATTGTGCCGGAGATGCTTATGAAACTGAACTGGCAGACGCTACGAGATGGAGGCAAACTACCCCGAGAAAGCCTAGTTAGTAAGTTTCCAGAACTAACAATAAATTAAGAATCTAGGAATATAGTACGACCGCATACGTTTCGGTCCCGTAGGGGTAGCTAGGACAGTTTAGACTAATTACAGCGCCGACTGAAAAGTGGTGAATTGAGAAGTGCCCTCTGCCCTGCACTTCACAGTGGCTTGATCAGTATGGGTGTAGATGTAGAATTACTGCTATAAAGAAAATTGGTTTCTTGTTTTACGCCACATATAGAGGGCATATATACGTAGCTCGAGGAGTGAGAGAAGTAGCTACGTACAACTCGTGCCACCTCTACAGGGTGAACGAGAACTCCAGCGACAAAATTCCAAGGTTTGTTCAGGAATATCTTATGAGTATTTTGGTATAAAGATCCGTGGTCTCCAGTGGTGTGCTACGAAGTAATTATGTTATTATGACTTCAAAGGCTTCGTTACTGTTTCTGTGAAAACACTTTCAAAGCAGTGAAAAAGACCGAATTATGTAATCTCTAAAAAGTAATAACACTGAAGGATGAGGTTATCCGTGGGAGCCTACGTTAAGATGCAAAACTGGTGTTAATGGGTTGCCGTCAGTGCGGGAGCATTCTAGCATAGCGTCCTAGCGACGTTTCTCCACTCGTAAAATAAAAAAAAAAAGGTTCAAATGGCTCTAAGCACTATGGGACTTAACATCTGCGGTCATCAGTCCCCTAGAACTGAGAACTACTTAAACCTAACCAACCTAACTACATTGCACACATCCATGCCCGAGGCAGGATTCGAACCTGCGACTGTAGCGGTCGCGCGGTTCCGGGCTGAAGCGCCTAGAACCGCTTGGTCACAGCGGCCGACTCCACTCGTGAATCTAGGCGCTCAGTCCGGAGCCGCGCGACTGCTACGGTCGCAGGTTCGAATCCTGCCTCGGGCATGGATGTGTGTGATGTCCTTAGGTTAGTTAGGTTTAAGTAGTTCTAAGTTCTAGGGGACTTATGACCTCAGCAGTTGAGTCCCATAGTGCTCAGAGCCATTTGAACCATTTTTTTCCACTCGTGAACCCATAGATGATTGGCATATCGGCCGATTCTTCACGAGTAAACGTCTCCATACCGTTGTGTATCACTGTTAACGTACTGACACTGCTGGAAAAACGAACCCAAGACTGACCGAGCGGTACTGGATGCAAGCTTGAGGACCAAGAGTAAAGTAGACCTTACTGTTATCGGCAGTAATTTCAAAATGGTTCAAATGGCTCTGAGCACTATGGGACTCAACATCTGAGGTCATCAGTCCCGCGGTCCCGCGGTCGCGCGGTTCCAGAGTGAAGCGCCTACAACCGTCCCGCCACAACGGCCGGCCTCAGCAGTAACTACCATGACTGACTGGAATAAGTTCGTCTCCAAACAAGAAACATAACGGTTACCGTTAACGATGTCAATGCACACGTTCTCAATGCAATACCGGTACAAGAGGTACGAAAACAAACGCAATGTAAGTACTCTGCAACGAACCACTAGAGACCACACTTGCTATGGTATCCAGGGGCACCATCCGCAACCCGCATCACTCCGTTGCACAGGTAAGTAACAGCGCCGCACATAACACGCGGCCCCGACTGCGCTGGACGTCGAAGTTTCTGGCACGTGAACCGCGCGGGGAAGCTGTGCGGTCTGAGTCACCTTGTCACGGTTCACGCGGCTCCGCTCGTCGGAGGTTCGAGTCCTCCCTCGGGCATGGGTGTGTGTGTGTGTTTTGTCCTTAGCGTAAGTTAGTTTAAGTTAGATTAAGTAGTGCGTAAGCCTAGGGACCGATAACAGCAGTTTGGTCCTATAGTCCTTATAATAAATTTCCAATTTCTTGCAAGTGACCAGGTGGCTTACGGGTGCGACGAGCTTCACCAGCAGTAGCCAGACCCGCTGCAGTACCACCGAGTCACGCCTCTGCCTGTGACATGTGCGGAGAGGGTAGCGTCTTCTCCTCTGGGAGAACGGATATTTAAGCAGATAGAGCGCCCACATCGGGCACACATGCTGCTGGAGTGATAAATCCGGCGGTAAGAGAGGAATAAAATCAACCAAGTGACGGCCAAGAAGACGAAGCTAAAACGAGAAGAAAACACATAGTTTATGAACCACCGAAGCAGGCTGTGCCTAACCTGCATCAACATTGCTTGGAATGAACGTGTGTCACATCTGTCTGTCTGATAGTCGGCAGTTTCCATAGGCGAGTGCGCCAGCTGCACTGCATTCCCTCAATAGCTCTCGTCAGCGTACCATCGAAGTGAAACTTCGTTTATGCACCACCTCTTCTTCATTCCATGACGGCCAAATTTCAACCAACACCACGATTCGAACACGCTTACCTCTAAGTAAAGGGCCATGCATTAACGACCTCGGCTACGGAGACAGGTAATTGAGATAATGAATTCTCCGTCCGAATAAGACTTGAACTCCAAACCATACCGACCGACTGCCGAATCATCCTGAGTCACTGAATACGGATATGGAGGGGCATGTGGTCAGCACACCGCTCTCCCAGTCATTGTAAGCTTTCGTGAGCTCAGCCGCTACTCCTCAATCAATTAGCTCCTCAGCTGGGCTCATAAGGACTGAGTGCACCCCACTTGCCAACAGCACTCCACAGATCAAGACGGACACCCATCCAAGTGCCAGCCAAATCCGACAACGCTTAATTTCGCTAATCTGACTGGAACCGTTGTTACCACTGTGGCAACGCCGTTGGCGTTTGTGATAATACAAGCAACGAAATGCAGGACTAGGTTTCTAACTAAGCCACTTCTCAAATAATTTAAATTTTGGACCAAGAGAGAAGTACAGCCTGGCACAACGACCGCGTGGCATCTACTAAGGCATCTTTGGAAGACTTCCCCCTTGGTTTCTAACCTGGAACAAGTTTAGAGACATGTAACAGAGTACCGCTAACACAATAGCACTAAAATGTAAATGTCGTATGACCAGGGCCTCCCGTCGGGAAGACCGTTCGCCGGATGCAAGTCTTTCGATTTGACACCACTTCGGCGACTTGCACGTCGATGGGGATGACATGATGATGATTAGGACAACAGCACACCCAGTCCCTGAGCGGAGAACATCTCCGACTCAGCCGGGAATATAACCCATGCCCTTAGGATTGACATAGTCTCGCTGACCACTCAGCTACCGGAGGCGGACACAGTAGTACTGAAACGTTTTCTGAAGGAATGGCACTCAGAACGTGTTTTACTTCCACTCGTCATATATTCTTGTGGTAACAAAATTTTGAGAATATGCGCATATTTAAAGACTCTAAATTACATTAAATTATGAGATCAGCTTCGAAAGATCAGTTTTTCTACTCTTAGCTGCGTAAAGTTTAGCTGTAGCAGCCGTAAAAGGCGCTGTTTGGCGTGCGGCGAGTCTTGCAGTAATTTGCAGAAGGCAAGAATGCCCGGGGCGGCTGAGTGCTGGTAACCGCTGACAGGTAGCCCCGGCTGCGGTTCGCTCTGTTACGGCGAACCGGCCTTTGCAGCCGGCAGCCCTCTCGCTTCTGCTCGGTTCTCGCTGCTCCTTCTGTTTCCTTTCGGCGCTTCCCTTTTTCTGCTCGAGATTCCCGGCGGGATGTCGGGTCCAGTCGTCAGAAGCGCCAGTAATAATGCATGCCCGAGTTGCCCCTCACTTCCGTTGTCATAAAAAATGTACGCTACCAGTCGGGATACCTGTGGTGTTGCTAAGCTCCGCAGAAGCACTTTGCAGAACCGAGGCGCCGTCGCGCACCTTGCTTTCCTTACTGGAGAAATATGTCCTTGAGCAAACGTCACATATGAGCGTTAGCAGCTACTTCTTCGTCTTTTTACTGTTATAGAAGAACTCGTTATCAGTCATTAATAAACGTCGTACCGTTATCAGCTGAGGAGGTGACATGCAAAGACGAGTATGCACAGTATATGCAGTTTCTCACAATCAACATAAAACGTATTTCAAGCATACGTATGAATGATAATAACTTATTGCAAGGCCATCGCTTTTGTCTTTGTGCCTAAAGGCACTTCATTTCAGTTTAAATGGTTCAAATGTCTCTGAACACAATGAGACTTAACATCTGAGGTCATCAATCCCCTAGAACTTAGAACTACTTAAACCTAACTAATCTAAGGACATCACACACATCCATGTCCGAGGCAGGATTCGAACCTGCGACCGTAGCGGTCACGCGGTTCCAGACTGAAGCGCCAAGAACCGCTCGGCCACACCGGCCGGCTTCATTTCTGTAAATCAAATCTATAATCGAAATGCATTTAGCATGTACCATCTGGACATGTTCGTCTCTGAATGATTTTTCAAAAGTAAATATCTGTCCTTTTTTTCCAAAATAACTTACATCGTGCTGTATAGTGCTTGCTATACTTGACCTATGTCATATTATGTACTGGGTGTACATAAAGTCCGGAAACACTTCAGTTATTTATTGCACAAGAACTAAACATTGTAGAAATGTCATACCTACGTCATTTTGAAGAGGAACTCTGAAAGTTTCTTTTTTTTTTTTTTTTACAAACATTCGATATGCGAACAATGAGTGACCCGAAAGACGTCAATATGGTAATTGAATTCTTGCCATACCCGTCCCAGCATGGCATCGTAGACTGTGGCATTCGCTTCCCGCATTCTCTCCCGGAGCTCTACTACGTCACGTGGTAGAGGCGGTACATACACCAGATCTTTAATGTGATCGGGGAGGTCATTTCATGAAACAGCTGTCCCCTTCTGTAGCACGGCCCAACCATCGATGCGGCAGCTCCGTGTTCAGGTACCCACGAAATTACCACACTACGCTGTGGCAGTGAAAATGAGAAAAAAATTTCATGGTTTCTCTTCAAAATGACATATGTATGATATCTGTACAATGTTTGGTTCTTGTGCAATAAATAATTGAAAGTGTTTCCGGAATTTATGTACACCCTGTATTTGTAACAATTTAGTATGTGGTATCATGGAAAAAATTACAGATAGGCAACTGTAACACTGATATTCCTTTACAGTGTTTTAGAAAAAGTTCTTATTTTATTGTTGCTTCACAATTATTTAAAATATTTCAAATCATCATGACGGAATACAATGAAGTAATTACCTTTTAGTAGAAGGGTTCTTGGCGGTAACTACTACACTTAAATGCATAAACCAGAATCATCTTCTAAAAGTTCATAAGCAATTTCCTCCACCCCTTTCTTGAACAACAGCGGTATATCGTCTACGGTGGATATATATCAACCTGAGACTTCTTGATTCTTCCAGTTCTCTCGGAAAGTAGTTTACAGTGAAACGCGAACATCTTCCTTCCTGTAATCTGAGACTGAATGGCTGAGAAGTATTTCAGTTCGTGGCTATGAAAAGAGTTTCGTAATAGTCCATCCACGTTCAGAAGAAATTTCAGCTCCTGTACACCTTGCTTGGATCTGTAGAATGCAGCTGCCTTCATATCAATATGAGTGTTTTCCATATCTTCGTACTCGTATATGAAAATTCGTATGTGATCTAAACTTCGCAGACCTTTAGAGAGGGATTTCACGTCTATCGCTCTCCACTTTTCATCAATGTTTCTTACTTCACCCACAGACTGGCAGACCTCATTATATTCCTCTTTTGTTATAATTGTTGCCCTTTTCTTGGAAGTCTCTCTACTCTACTGAAAACGCTGTCAGCAGGTAAGTAACCATATCTTCATAACAATAATTATTAATATTAGTACTATATACTAAGTACGAGGGAACATAGAAGCACAAACTGATTCTAACAACTGATGTACGCGGGAACAACCGGCCGTGTTTTGAATGTAAATCACGAGATTGGAATCAGCGCCTCCTATTGGCCATAATGGACTCGTTTCTTTTTGTACGAAATGTACACGGTGACAGGTTTGTGTTCATTCAGAACCATGTATTTTCAAAGGCTTATTTAATGGGACATGTTGAATTTTGTTTAAATTGCATGATGTTGTTTAGATTCAGCTCATCTTGAATGTACCGTTCCTTTTTATATCTCATTTGTTTTAAATTGTACGCATGTTCGCTTTTGCATGTCACTTTCTCAATTAAGACCATGATATAACGGTGAACCGTGGATTTACTTCCAAAATCTTTTCTTAAAGAATTTACTTTATTTACTAGCGATTCATCAAGAACATTAACACATTTAATCACACTATGTGAGCGTGCAAGTAGTTGCCAGTTTTTTTGTTTTTTTTTTTTTTTTTTTGACAGTATGAGCTTTCAGGCTGAGAACCTTGCCACTCCCTTTTAATACTGCCGTATTCACGACCTCTGAAAGACTACACTGGTGCAAACCTGAAACACACCAGATTACTTTAAACTAAATATTTTAACAACTCACACAAACACATAAACTATGCACCCCGTAGGAGGGATGGAAATGGTACAAAACACATTTAAAAAATTACTCGCCACGGAAAGTGCTACTTGTTTTTAAAAGAAAACTCTTACGGTGGAAGGGTGGCAACTTTATATACTAAAATGACCATTTAAATAAAAACTCATGAAATGCAGCCTTACATAAAATGTACAAACATGCTCTACATTACACATATACCGCCTCTCAAGATGATAGGCAAGATAAAAACATATTTCAGGAATTTGGCCTTTACACTGAATCCGACATACATGACTGAGGCAGATATTAACGTACGCAGACCGCCAGACAAACAGACAGACACTAACTGCCTAACAAATGCGGACGAGAGACAGACGAGTAAGCTGGGGACGAGAGACTGTCCAAGAAAACAAGTAGAATTTAAGAAATAAATGAAACAACGTATCATGAATCACTTAACTTCTAATAAACTGCGATGTCTGGCGAAGATCTGGCGCAGCACCCCCAAAACGCTCTCCCGAACCCTCCGCTGCCAGCCGCTTCAACGGACGCAGGAAGGCGCGCCGATCTCCCGTCTCACGGCGTCGCAGCTCGCGCCGGCCAGACCGGTGTCGTGGGTTGACTCCTGTTGCTCTCGTGTCGGCCGCGAAGCCACTACCCCTCGCTATACGGCGCGGGCCACTGGACTCACGTGGCGACCTCACATGCGCCGACGCTCAAGACGGACAAGTCATCTTGTGTCCCAGTGCGCGACCGACCAACCGATCGATCCAACCGCCACTGCCCATTGCCTGCACAAACTCGAGCAGACTGGCGGCCTAACACATACTAGCACTCCGGACGACCGACAGACACTGACTGCCCCACACTAACCCGGCTGACCAACTTAGCAGACTCGTCGAGACTGACAGACTGACCACTTGCCAAGCTCATAGAGCCCCTTAAATGTACGTGAACAGGAAACTTTTCCCCTTTTCCACCAGAGGGAGACACCAAAGATGCGATTGCCACAGCGGCGCCACCACCAGGAACGGAAGGGGACTGCTTTACAGTACGCGCTGCGGCGCGCTCTTCAAAACAGCAAATTTTACCACGGCTCGAATATGGCGTATTGGAATCCTGAATAAAACCAACCTGCTTTCGGTAAAACTTGTTGCATTACTTACTGAACGCCACTCGTAAGGAGGATGAAAAAACTGTAACAAAAAATCACAGACGAATATCCTAAAAGGTAATTTGCTGCAAATTTGACGTCACTCTGAGGTTGAATACGACACATTTCCACGAAGAAGAGAAGCTTATATCCGCAGATCAAAACTCAGCTTGCCCTTTCTCGCTCGGTATCCCGTGAAGCGTGGATCAAGGGCAAAAGGCAGGCTGCATATTCCCAAATTTCCGGGGAGCTTTTGACAGTGTCACTGCCGGCCGTTAACAAGGTTCCGAGCGTACGCAATAGGTTATCAGATATGGCAGTTGCTAAAAGACTTTTTAAGCACTAAAATCCGGTAAATACTCCTGGACGGAAAGTGTCAATTGCAGATAAGAATATCGAGAGACAACGGTATCGTTCGGAATGCCCTAGAGAATTGTGGTAAGTGCACTCTTGCTCTCTGTATTGGCCAACACATACGCGATCTTTATAGGTAGGATGAACAGCAATCTCTCTCTCTCTCTCTCTCTCTTAGTGTGTGTGTATGTGTGTGTGTGTGTGTGTGTGTGTGTGTGTGTTTGGAGCAAAAGGTTGCACAATGGCAAGGTTACCGCTACTGTTACACATATTTAAGAAAATGAATGTTGATAAAATGAAGAAAATTGTTCAAAAATGTCTCCAAGCACTATGTGACTTAACACCTGAGGTCATCAGTCCCCTAGACTTAGAACTACTTAAACCTAACTAACGTAAGGACATCATACACATCCAGGCCCGAGGCAGGATTCGAACCTCCGACCATAGCAGCAGTGAGGTTCCGGACTGAAGTGCCTGGAACCGCTCGGTCATAGCGGCCGGCGAGAAAATTGTTGTGATACATTGGGCAGGCAACCCATAAAATGACACTAATTTACTCACTCTCACCATACTCGTGTTGACCTACAAAATCATTCCATCTTACACGTCTTAAGATAACGGAGAAAGGGTGAAAGATGCTACATCTACATCTACATTTATACTCCGCAAGTCACCCAACGGTGTGTGGCGGAGGGCACTTTACGTGCCACTGTCATTACCTCCCTTCCCTATTCCAGTCGCGTATGGTTCACGGAAAGAACGACTGCCGGAAAGCCTCCATGCGCGCTCGAATCTCTCTAATTTTACATTCGTGATCTCCTCGGGAGGTATAAGTAGGGGGAAGCAATATATTCGATGCCTCATCCAGAAACGCACCCTCTCGAAACCTGGACAGCGAGCTACACCGCGATGCAGAGCGCCTCTCTTGCAGAGTCCGCCACTTGAGTTTGCAAACATCTCCGTAACGCTATCACGCTTACCAAATAACCCTGTGACGAAACGCGACGCTTTTCTATGGATCTTCTCTATCTCCTCTGTCAACCCGACCCGGGATGAAAGCAGAACTGAAACGACAGAGGGAAATGTCACTGGCTGACCACTTGGAAAAAAAGAAAAAAAAAAAAAAACAAAGTTGCTCCAGCCACCCTGTCAACACATTAAGAACATCTCCGTATGATTTTAGGAAACACGTTGGACAAACCACAAAACCTTAACACCCTCACCACATTCGTCTGAACGGTACTTAAAATAAGAGGACAGATCCGTCGGCAAATCTCCCGCTGCCTTCTGATATGAAAACAAAACAATGTCTAAGAAATGTGGAGCATAGTGATCTGTACGCCACAAGTACCGAACATTGGAAGGTCCTCTCGCCGGAGCAAGAAGCCAAGCATCACAGAGCTGTGGCCTATGCAGAGACGAGCAAAACCACCAGCGTGGCTGAAAGGAGATCCACCACCGCCGTGTTGAGCGCTTTACTAGATGGTGCTTAGTGTCTGTGACTTCCAGCCACCCACCTTCTCGTCGACGCATAACTCTGTACGTCAACAGCGAGACGATACCATGTAGCGGAATAGCACATTGAACTAACTGAGAATAACGGCACGCCTCCTTGGCTGCTACACCTGCCTTTTCGTTCCCCACAATACCCATGTGCCCTGGCACCTAGCAGAAGACAGCTCATTCTTTAGTCTTTGTACGAGGTGCATTCAAGTTCTAAGGCCTCCGATTTTTTTTCTAATTAACTACTCACCCGAGATCGATGAAACTTGCTTACTTCTCGACGTAATCGCCCCGCAGACGTACACATTTTTCACAACGCTGACGCCATGATTCCATGGCAGCGGCGAAGGCTTCTTTAGGAGTCTGTTTTGACCACTGGAAAATCGCTGAGGCAATAGCAGCACGGCTGGGGAATGTGCGGCCAAGGAGAGTGTCTTTCTTTGTTGGAAAAAGCCAAAAGTCACTAGGAGCCAGGTCAGGTGAGTAGGGAGCATGAGCAATCACTTCAAAGTTGTGATCACGAAGAAACTGTTGCGTAACGTTAGCTCGAAGTGCGGGTGCGTTGTCTTGGTGAAACAGCACACGTGCAGCCCTTCCCGGACGTTTTTGTTGCTGTGCTGGAAGGAATTTGTTCTTCAAAACATTTTCGTAGGATGCATCTGTTACCGTAGTGCCCTTTGGAATGCAATGGGCAAGGATTACGCCCTCGCTGTCCCAGAACATGGACACCATCATTTTTTCAGCACTGGCGGTTACCCGAAATTTTTTTGGTGGCGGTGAATCTGTGTACTTCCATTGAGCTGACTGGTGCTTTGTTTCTGGATTGAAAAATGGCATCCACGTCTCATCCATTGCCACAACCGATCTAAAGAAAGTCCCATTCATGCTGTCGTTGCGCGTCAACATTGCTTGGCAACACGGGCAGCCATGTGGTCGTCCGTCAGCATTCGTGGCACCCTCCTGGATGACACTTTTCGCATTTTCAGGTCGTCATGCAGGATTGTGTGCACAGAACCCACAGAAATGCCAACTCTGGAGGCGATCTGTTCAACAGTCATTCGGCGATCCCCCAAAACAATTCTCTCCACTTTCTCGATCATGTCGTCAGACCGGCTTGTGCGAGCCTGAGGTTGTTTCGGTTTGTTGTCACATGATGTTCTGCCTTCATTAAACTGTCGCACCCACGAACGCACTTTCGACACATCCATAACTCCATCACCACGTGTCTCCTTCAACTGTCGATGAATTCCAATTGGTTTCACACCACGCAAATTCAGAAAACGAATGATTGCACGCTGTTCAAGTAAGGAAAACGTCGCCATTTTAAGTATTTAAAACAGTTCTCATTCTCGCCGCTGGCGGTAAAATTCCATCTGCCGTACGGTGCTGCCATCTCTGGGACGAATTGACAATGAACGCGGCCTCATTTGAAAACAATGCGCATGTTTCTATCTCTATCCAGCCCGGAGAAAAAAAATCGGAGGCCTTAGAAATGGAAATGGAAATGTCGTGTGGCTAGGGCCTCCCGTCGGGTAGACCGTTCGCCTGGTGCAGGTCTTTTCGATTTGACGCCATTTCGGCGACCTGCGCGTCGATGGGGATGAAATGATGATTATTTGGACAAAACAACACCCAGTCCGTGAGCGGAGAAAATCTCCGACCCAGCCGGGAATCGAACCCGGGCCCTTAGGATTGACAGTCTGTCACGCTGACCACTTTTTTTTTTTTTTTTTTTTTTTTTTTTTTTTTTAAATCTCATTTTGTTCGTTTTTGTTCGTTGTATCTGCTCTGGGCGGACGTCGAAAGACACCCGTTTCAGTTCGTTGTTGATCCATTAACTCAGTTTTTTTTATTACAGAGGGCAGCTAGCCCTCTGACCGAACACGCTGAGCTACCGTGCCGGCTGCCACTCAGCTACCGGGGGCGGACGGAGGCCTTAGAAATTGAATGCACCTCGTATGTGGAGAATGTCGTCTTGGATGTCTCAGCTGGATATAAGCGTTACTGAGGCTGAAGGGCATTACGAGAAATTTAGCCTGCACTTCACATCTCACGTACTCCAGCGCCCTTTAGATTGCGGAAAATTCGGGCTTGGGGACACAATCCGGGAAAACAGCAGAGCATTCAACAGAGTCCCTCTGTTTAGATTCATCGGTGAATATAGCTACATAGATGCGGTGCTGTTTAAAATGTTGGGTAACATCGTATTAAAAAAGAGAAGCAAGGGTGAAATCTATCCACCACTGTACTACATCTGTAATTGTTTGCTAATGACACTGCAGTGCACGGTAAAATGTCGTCTTTGAGAGACTACATGATGCACGATGACTTGGACAGAATTCCTGTTTGGTGTGATGAATGACAACAGTTTGCGGTAAATGTGGGAAAAGGACCGCGAAGACCAGACAAGAAAAATTATGGCTCATGCGAAGACATATGAAGAGTCGTTTTTTCCTCGTCGTGACACAAATTAGCTGTTTCATTCGATCGCGATTGGTTCCCACAGTAAGTAAGATGAATAAAGTCTTCAGAAGATAGGAGGAGTGTTATAGAATGGTATTCTGTTCATAATTTCGCCTCTAGCCAGCCATGTATTAGTGATTTTACGTATTTTTCCTATTCCATTTTTAAATGGTGACATTCAGTTTTTACGTGCTATAGTCTTGTTCTGAAATTACAACAATTGCTCCATGAAATTAGGGTTTTCCAAATGTGAAAATCTCTCCCAGGGTAAAACATGGTCATGTACCTAAGAAAACATATTCGATTGAAATTTTAATTCGTTGCAATCGAGAAAATCTGTCAGTGCTCTATTGAATCATCTATCGTTCCTTACTGCTCTACTTCACAATGTTTCCACGTGACGATCTCTTAATTATCACTTGCACGGAAAAAGAGAGTTGAGATTTCGTCGTAGTTTGTTCCAGGCTTCCTTCAGTAGAACATCGTATCCTGGTATTCGAACTCTTTTCGGGTAGTTGCCGTTTTTATTTGCTTCAGATCTCTTTTCGCGCCAAGCATTGCAGACTTGGCTATAGGTGTTACTAAAAACTCCAGTCTTAACTCTTGTGCAAACAGTTCCGTGCACGTTTTCTACGAATTGTTCTTCCAATAACTGTCGACAATGATCGCACACTGTTTTATTGTAAGCACTATTTTATGTTACATTCAACTGGTCGCTAAACACCTATGCTCCTCTCACTCACTCAAATCTGACGGCAAATCGAAATACTCGGCCGGAGCATGCAAGAGTAACAGTAACTGACTGATGCATCCACATTGTTTCCAGAATTTTCTGTGGTGGGCGGTTCTCCTGACATTAATAAGGATCAATACAGCATCTGTCATAAATATTCACGAGGTCAGTTTTATTTTCCCTTTCTTTACCATTTAGTCTCAACGGCGAAAAAAAGTTTCGCACTGCACTCCAAAAGGGATCACGACCACAGTTTCTGCTTGGTTACATGGTGGAGCCACTAGGAACCGTTCAAAACCATTCCACGAAATTTGAACACGATCCTACGCAGCAAAGGTTGCTAACGATTTTTCAGTTCGCTTTCATCACACACTCCTATGGCGTGATCACAGAGATTTGTGACACTGACACTTGCATAAAACCAACGGCAAATGGTCCCTCTAAGGTCCCCCAATTCGACACTACCCTCAGTGGCACTTGCTCACGTTTACTGCGAATTTTGAAAATGCGCCATTACAGAGAATTCCGCCCTCGGTAGCTGAGTGGTCAGCGCGACAGAATGTCAATCCTAAGGGCCCGGGTTCGATTCCCAGCTGGGTCTGAGATTTTCTGCGCTCAGGGACTGGGTGTTGTTTTGTTCAAATAATCATCATTTCATCCCCATCGAAGCGCAAGTCGCCGAAGTGGCGTCAAATCGAAACACTTGCACCCGGCGAACGGTCTACCCGACGGGAGGCCCTAGTCACACGACATTTACATTTATTACAGAGAAAACCTGTGGTTACGTCCAGGGCACCTGGAAGGAACCAAGTGGCATCGACGGAGTGCCAAGTGGTTACCTACCTGCAGGCGCATGGATACTTCATCAAGTTTCTCTGTAAAGGCAAATTATTAAAATCACGTTCAGTGTGGTTGCGACCCCATGATGGACGTCGGGAAGGTTTTGAATCGCCCAGGAGATGTCAAGAGTGTCAAAGATTGCCAATAACAACGTCATCCTGATGCTCATCGCACGGCAAACTTTAATTTTCGACCGCGACATGTGCGGGAGTTAACAGCGCAAGAAAAGGATTGGTTGAATTGACGTCGTTTATGTCACGCCGTGAGGCCTTTCCGTGTCGATTTTCAATGGCAGTGTGACTGAGTTGTTTTCCTCAGCCAGTCGTAAAAAAAAAAAAAAAAAAAAAAAAGCAGCGTGATTTCAACGCTGGACATTCCGTTTCTGAGCTCTATCGCAGAGACATCAGAAGAAGGGGTAAATTTAGGTAAGAGAGGCTTTGACAAACCTCCTACCGTGTGGCGCGTCCGCGGTGGCGTTGGGCACAATTGTATGACATCATTAATCCGACTTACACCTCACATGAACATCGAGCTCTGGCCTTTTATTTTCCATGTGTCAACACCTTGCTGTTCGAAGGGTCGCCGAGCCTTGGGCGCGTGGCGGGACGGGGAGGGGGGGGGGGGGGGCGGCCGAGAGGTGCGCCACAGGGCGCCAAGAATGATCATTTCAGATCGCGCTGTAGTCAGCTTTGAGGCAACGGTAGACAATTACGATGCTTCGAAAAAGTGATCTTTTAATTGCGTTGCGCAATGTATGTTACAATACGGCTTAAACAGCCACCCAGTCACCTGTTACCTCCTGCAGGTTGCCTATCTAAAGGCTTCCAGAAGCAAACAGCAATATTAATTTCAATGTCACAGATATTTAATGACTGAATTTAAAAATTTATAATCCTATATTCATCTGCTCATTAAGAAATGTAATCTTACTTTAAAGGTTTAACTTTAAAGGTTTAACACACTAATAATAACACTAAAGTTAGAAACTGTGGACAAGTCTTGAGGCAGCATAACTCGTGGTACGCATATTACGCAGACTATGATCATCCAGTTTTTTTATGAGAATGAGAGCATTTAATGACTTTCAATAAACTTCATAAATAACTTCAAACCACTCCGAACCGTTATCTCGCTGACACTAACCCCCCGTCTCCCTCCATAAAATTACTGATTTACTACTATCTCTATTTGCAACTCATTTTGCAGACTGTATCCATACGCCACCAAAGTTATACACATAGTTCAGAACATGTGACGTCATAGATGTAGGGATAGAAGTTCGCTTCTTTAAATACTCGGTGGTCGCTTACTGGTAGTCACTAACCCATATAGAAAGTAGTTTTGAGCGATTGTATTATAGTCTCTCTGTAAATTGAAGAGCTAGCAGCGCTTTTGGTGGGGAAAGTGGCCTTTCCCGGAAGAACGCTGCCACCGGCCTACAGGAGCACCCAAAATCAGTTACCCGTTACCTGTCCAGCGGTGTAGATCGGCGTGCACTGACATACGTTGTTTCTGTTCGGAGATCGTAGTTTCCGGTGTCAGTCAGGTAACTTTGTACACTCACTGATATACTTAGGTGTCCGGAAGTGATGCATAATCGCCCTGCATTGCAAGAAAATGTGCAGAATACGAAGAGGAGGTATCTGCGGAGTAACGAGCCTTCAGTCGTTTCTAATAGTATAACAGCGTGTGTGAGGAGGCGACACGAAAAGAACTGTTGGCTAATATTACCAGTTCCAATCAAAGGGCTGCAATTTATGCAAAAGTCAGCCTCGCCACAATATGACACATAAAGAAGGAACTCGAAAATAAGCCGCATGGTTTACTGGAATCGCCACTAAAGAAACCTAATAATTTCGGGAGGAAACCCATTGTTATAGACAGTTTCACAAAGTTGGTCATAGGACAAACGATGGAGAACTTTTACATAAACCAAAAACTAGTGCCGACATTACGGAAATTGATTACTGCCGTGAAACCAAATATAGATTTTCCTTTGCAGAAAGACGTTTTACACAAGACACTGCGTGAAACGGGATTTACCTGGAAAAGATCTGTAAGTACACGAAAGATTCTGGTAGAGAGAACGGATATAATTGACTGGAGATGTAAGTACCTGATCCAAGTGAGGAAATTAAGGGAGCTAGGCAGAAAATTCTTTCATATTAATGATTCTTGGGTAGACAACAACATTCCTTACAGAAAATGTTGGCAGGGTCCTGGCGAAGACGGCATGATGGACAACGTTAGCGGGAGCAATAGGATTACACCGGTCAATATAGGATCAAAAGATGGGTTATCACCCAACGCACAGTTGATTTATGAACCGGGATGTGCAACAGGAGACTACCATGGGCAAATGAACAACGAAAATTTTTCAGATTGGATATCGACTAAAGTAAGTCCGAATCTGCCACCGAACTGTGTTATTGTTATGGACAACACTTCACATTACGACAAGAAGCATAACAAAGCTCCAACTAGGTCTTAGAATAAGAGGGAAATGATTGCTTGGTTATTAAAAATAAGGTGGAAGCTGATTCTTCAATGAGAAAAACAAAATTATTTGATTTCATTGAACAACGTAAGTTGGAGGAAAAAGTACTTGAAATTAATAAAATACTTGAAGCTCATGGACACATTGTACTGCGACTTGCACCATACAACTGAAACTTAAATCCAATTAAAATGTCGTGGGCAAAACTCAAAAATTTCGTTAGAGGAAGAAATATTCTTGAAGATATTTGCATGAGGAAGTAACTACAGTTGGTGGATTTTCTGAGCTCCGATTTTTTATTCGAAACTAAATTTTACAGTAACCGAAAAATAGCATATACAAACACTTGTCCTAATTGTTACAGGTTTTGAAACGATACCTCAAGATGACTCGAGTGCATACTGCCTCCACGTTGAGAAACTTGAAAGACAGAACTGGGCTAAGGATGGGGTTATTGGAGACATACTAGACGCCATAGTTCTTAGTTTAGAAAGTGACACTGTTGATGATGACCTCTAAAATACGATGTAGTACACATGCAGTGAATAATTTCTTTAAAAATACGTTGTGTATCATTTCAAGCGTGACTCTGCTCATACGCTATAAAGTTTCTTTTGGTAGAAATGTACTACATGGTAGTAAAAGTGTTAAACAGTTTTCCAAGATAAATACAGCCAGATGTGGTTCAGTCCAATAAATACCTTTATCACTAGTTGTAGGAAATCAGCAATAATATAAGAACTTCATCGTAAATTTAATTAACTATTCGCTAGTAGAATGTGATTCAGTACTTAAAACCTTTGATGCTTATGGAACAGCAGCATTCCAATGTATTCTGTCACTAAATCTCTGTTACTATTCACCTGATTCTAAGACATCTTGAAACATGTGCGCAATGGCTGTTCTAAACACTGCCGAAATTTCCTTCGAAACATTTACACCTATTGTGGACTTTCATGTAAAAAGCTTAAGATACGAGATGCGTTCACATATTACTTTTTATTTTTGGTAATTTTTGTTAATCCAGAGCATTGTTATCCTCTTCAAAATATTCCCCACTACAAACTATACACTATGCCAGTGCTTTTTCCGATTCCCAAAACACTTTAGGAACCATTTCCTCGGGATAATTTATAGATCACTTCATTATGCATTTTGAATCCCATCCATGCTTGTAAAAGCGCTGTCCTTTAAGGCGTACTTTGAAATGTTTACACCACTTGTATGCCCTTGGTTTACTCAGACTCACCGAAAGCAATATTTAAAATTTCTAAAAATTTGATACATTTTATTCCATTCTTATAACAAAATTTAATACATATTCTCTAATCTATTTTTATACAAAACAAATAATCCTTGCTGCTACCAAAACACACACCTTTTTGACGACTAACAATAGAGTAAGTACCCAATATGCATAACGTTGTACACATACTTTTCAGACTTGTTTACGAAGACAGGCAAGAAAAGTAATACAACACAAGAAATTATAAATGTCTGGTTACTTTTTAAACACTCTTCGTACTGCAAGAAAGGTTTCAATGGAGCCCTTCAAAGGAAACTTCTAACTTTTAATAGAAACACAAAGTAGGAACAAACCTTAAATTCTACAGATTGACTGCACTATATGGGATTCGTTTTAGAATAGCGATAGATGAACATACATTGACATGAACCTGATGTTCGTAGTAGACTTCTGACTTCCGTTCTTATGTTAATATTATTTACTCTACAATGTTGTGCCGGCCGAAGTGGCCGTGCGGTTAAAGGCGCTGCAGTCTGGAACCGCAAGACCGCTACGGTCGCAGGTTCGAATCCTGCCTCGGGCATGGATGTTTGTGATGTCCTTAGGTTAGTTAGGTTTAACTAATTCTAAGTTCTAGGGGACTAATGACCTCCGCAGTTGAGTCCCATAGTGCTCAGAGCCATTTGAACCAATCTACAATGTTGTGTTTCGGAAGAAGCTATCGTCTTTTGTATTCCTTATAGCCTTAACACATTTGTCTAAAAATAAACGCTGCCGAGACGTATCTGTACACGGCGTCGCCACAGATTTGAAGCGCGCGCCGCGGCAGGGCCGGTACTACGTTGTGAAACAGCCTGTAGTAGCGCCTTGTGACGTGGTTCGGTAGGCAGAGTGGGGACTCGTTCGCTCGCTCTTCAGTTTACCGACAGGCTATAGATATGCGTGCTCGGGTAGCGCATCCGGCCATGTGCTTATAATTTTCTTCTCTGGAGGAATATGTCACACGACTGTGAGTGGCAAACGATTAGAACTCTACGACATTAATGATGATCCCCTGAGCTTCACATCATCACGTTCTAAAATCGGTTGGACATTTCTAAGGCTTGTACCACTTCTGCCGTCATATTCGTTGCAGCCTTTATCAGCCACGTTCTGTCCTCGGTTACGAGCAGTCAGGCTGACTCACGGTTGTCGGACAGCTGTCAGCGGCTGGTTGTCAATTCGAGCTAGTCTTACTGCAGTACAAGTTAAAAAATCCAGCAGCTAGTCATAAAAATTCGACAGTATATCTGAAGAACAATGTATTTGCCTTGTAACCGATTACCTTAAATAGGTATATAATGGAAGGCAGCTTCTGATCTTCCTTATACGATCACTTTTGGGATAGCCTTTACTGCTGATAGAAGCAGTATGTCTGGTAACTGGATTTAGGATTTCATCTTTGCGCTTCATCCCCATACAGTAGAGCGAGGTCTGATGTTGTTTTGAAAGATTTCAGTTCTATTATTTTTTCTGAAGTGTCTTACCAGTGTGCTGTGTATCGTTCAATACAATCAAGAGGAAAGAGCTGTCTTATTTTTAATACGAGGGGCGTTCAGAAAGTAAGCTCCGATCGGTCGCGAAATGGAAACGACTATGAAAATCCGATAAAGCTTTGCACGGATGTGTTGGGTAGTGTCTCTAGTATAACCCCAGTTAGCATCACGTCGCTCTTCTCATTTCTGAGCTCGCAGTGCGTGAGTAAAGATGTCTAGAAAATAGTGTCTGCCGCCAAGTACGAGGGCCTGGTGAGAAATTTCGCCTGAAGCTATGCAGCTAACATTACATAACTGTCGTGCTGTTTCTTCTTCAAGACAATTCTCAGCCGCATTCTGCAGGGGCAATGAAGATGCTCCTGCATCGTTTTCAAATGGAAATGTTAGATTACCCACAATACAGTCCGCAATTGTCTCCCCCTGAGTTTCATCTCTGGTCACATGAACCGCTGTCTTTGAAGACAACATTTTGACACAGACAACGAGGTGTAGGCCAGCGTGGAGAATTGGCGGAAAGCACTGGCGGCTGCCTTCTATGATGAGGCTATTGAAAAGTTGGTACAACGCTATGACAAAAGTCTAAGTCAGAACGGCGACTACGTAGAGAAGTAGCTGAAAGGTGTAGCTAATTGTTACAAGTAAAACATTTCTGATGTTCACTGTGGTTTCAATTTGGCAATCAATCGGAGCTTACTTTCTGAACAGGCCTCGTATTATGGTTATATACATGTCACAGCCAACGCACTTTAAGTGTGTGAACTTCCACATATATACCCATATAAGCAAGCACTCCGTCTTCAGGTCACAAGTGGCCCATCGGGACCATCCGACCGCCGTGTGATCCTCAGTTGAGGATGCGGATAGGAGGGGCATGTGATCAGCACACCGCTCTCCCGGTCGTTACGATGGTTTTCTTTGACCGGAGCCGCTACTATTCAGTCGAGTAGCTCCTCAATTGGCATCACGAGGCTGAGCACACCCCGAAACAGCGCATGGCGGCCCGGATGGTCACCCATCCAAGTGCCAGCCACGCCCGACAGCGCTTAACTTCTGTGATCTGACAGCAACAGGTGTATCCACTGCGGCAAGCCCGTTGCCCATATACCCATATGCCCTCCACCATTTACTTATTTAAATAATCGAAATCCCATGGATAAAGCAACTTCGAACATCTTATTACTTAACACATCACCGCACACTGAATGCGAGTACAGTCTGGGTAATCTGTGCTCCGTTTTAAGAAAAGCTAGTGTTTCAAGCATCTCAATATTTATTACGTCATATCTCCTGAACAACTTGGTGTATAATGATATAATTTTGCCATTAATTCAGTGGTATATGTGAATATTGTCTGCTAAATGAGTTGCGAATAGATTTAGCAGTAAACACGTAGTAAATTAGGACGTAATGCTTGCTGCTTAAGTTCTGCTCCATCAACATCGAAAATCTAGTAAGCGATATACATTTTATCTTCCATTATTTTGTGGCGATGTCATCGAGAATATTTATAGTAAAAATTTTAAATTGAGTGTAATGTTTGTTGGCAGTCGCCAAGTGCTCTCACTGTTATATCCTCTATGGATACACTCTGGCTAATTTGCACGTCGTATATTACGCTTTCTCAAGGGGTATGCTCAGTTCCTAATTTCAGTACTTATCTTCATCTACATCTACATCTACATTTATACTCCGCAAGCCACCCAACGGTGTGTGGCGGAGGGCACTTCACGTGCCACTGTCATTACCTCCCTTTTCTGTTCCAGTCGCGTACGGTTCGCGGAAAGAACGACTGCCGGAAAGCCTCCGTGCGCGCTCTAATCTCTCTAATTTTACATTCGTGATCTCCTCGGGAGGTATAAGTAGGAGGAAGCAATATATTCGATACCTCATCCAGAAACGCACCCTCTCGAAACCTGGACAACAAGCTACACCGCGATGCAGAGCGCCTCTCTTGCAGAGTCTGCCACTTGAGTTTATTAAATATCTCCGTAAAGCTATCACGGTTACCAAATAACCCTGTGACGAAACGCGCCGCTCTTCTTTGGATCTTCTCTATCTCCTCCGTCAACCCGATCTGGTACGGATCCCACACTGATGAGCAATACTCAGGTATAGGTCGAACGAGTGTTTTGTAAGCCACCTCCTTTGTTGATGGACTACATTTTCTAAGCACTCTCCCAATGAATCTCAACCTGGTACCCGCCTTACCAACAATTAATTTAATATGATCATTCCACTTCAAATCTTTCCGCACGCATACTCCCAGATATTTTACGGAAGTAACTGCTACCAGTGTTTGTTCCGCTATCATATAATCATACAATAAAGGATCCTTCTTTCTATGTATTCGCAATACATTACATTTGTCTATGTTAAGGGACAGTTGCCACTCCCTGCAGCAAGTGCCTATCCGCTGCAGATCTTCCTGCATTTCGCTACAATTTTCTAACGCTGCAACTTCTCTGTATACTACAGCATCATCCGCGAAAAGCCGCATGGAACTTCCGACACTATCTACTAGGTCATTTATATATATTGTGAAAAGCAATGGTCCCATAACACTCCCCTGTGGCACGCCAGAGGTTACTTAAACGTCTGTAGACGTCTCTCCATTGATAACAACATGCTGTGTTCTGTTTGCTAAAAACTCTTCAATCCAGCCACACAGCTGGTCCGATATTCCGTAGGCTCTTACTTTGTTTATCAGGCGACAGTGCGGAACTGTATCGAACGCCTTCTGCAAGTCAAGAAAAATAGCATCTACCTGGGAGCCGGTATCTAATATTTTCTGGGTCTCGTGAACAAATAAAGCGAGTTGGGTCTCACACGATCGCTGTTTACAGAATCCATGTTGATTCCTACAGAGTAGATTCTGAGTTTCCAAAAACGACATGATACTCGAGCAAAAAACATGTTCTAAAATTCTACAACAGATCGACGTCAGAGATATAGGCCTATGGTTTTGCGCATCTGCTCGACGATCCTTCTTGAAGACTGGGACTACCTGTGCTCTTTTCCAATCATTTGGAACCCTCCGTTCCTCTAGAGACTTGCGGTACGCGGCTGTTAGAAGGGCGGCAAGTTCTTTCGCGTACTCTGTGTAGAGTCGAATTGGTATCCCGTCAGGTCCAGTGGACTTTCCTCTGTTGAGTGATTCCAGTTGCTTTTCTATTCCTTGGACACTTATTTCGATGTCATCCATTTTTTCGTTTGTGCGAGAATTTAGAGAAGGAACTGCAGTGCGGTCTTCCTCTGTGAAACAGCTTTGGAAAAAGGTGTTTAGTATTTCAGCTTTACGCGTGTCATCCTCTGTTTCAATGCCATCATCATCCCGGAGTGTCTGGATATGCTGTTTCGAGCCACTTACTGATTTAACGTAAGACCAGAACTTCCTAGGATTTTCTGTCAAGTCGGTACATAGAATTTTACTTTCGAATTCACTGAACGCTTCACGCCTAGCCCTCCTTACGCTAACTTTGACATCGTTTAGCTTCTGTTTGTCTGAGAGGTTTTGGCTACGTTTGAACTTGGAGTTAAACCTCTTAATGAGTAGATCATGACAGCATTTTGAAATTTCTGCATTAGGTCGATAATTATGGAAAATACTGATAACAAATTTTTTGCTGCCCCTGGAAGCCTATACACAGGCAAGTCGCAAATGGCGCTGAGTGGCCATAGGAGTCTCGTAATTTAGGTTATCGGTCAAATGAAAATGAACACATACTTTCAGAATACCATGCGTTTAATTTTTCTGCCAAGATTTTGCACCTATCTTTAAGAAATGTTGTGTAGCTGTTGGACAGATTGAGCCGTGCTCTCCTTCCTCTGACGCATAGCCAGGAGGGTCACAGTCCTTAGCATACGATCGCTGGCGGCTTTCGGAGAGAGAGGACGTACTAGCGTACGGGCAGTTTGTGGTAGGTGGCCTGCGTGGACGGCCTCGTTTCGTGAGCGGTATTCTATCGTACGGTGAGCTGTTCTGAGGTCGGAAGCCAAGCCTCGTAGCGGCTTGTGTTGCGACTCATCCAGAAGGGCGCTGTGGCGATGTGCCTGGAGGCATGATGTTCTGCCGCTTGTATCATCGAGTTACCGGCTTCTTGTGATAAGATTGCTCTTTCATTATGCATTGTACACTCCCCCCCCCCCCTTAAAGAGGATGTGGTGCTTTAAACTGTGGCCGTTGGTCTGTGAAACAGTAGCCGTTGGTATTTGAAGCTGCCTCACGCAGACTATACTCTTTGTTGCTAGTACGTGCCGGTTGTTTGCTATTTATTTTGCTGCTCGCAAGGTTGCCCCGACGAGATTCCCTCCGGGTAGAGCGACGCTCACTGTTTGACAGTTTGAATCTGCCTGTGGTCGCGTGTGTTTACCGTCAAATGGTAGAAAAACGGTTCAAATAGCTCTGAGCACAATCGGACTTAAATACTGAGGTCATCAGTCCCCTAGAACTTAGAACTACTTAAACCTAACTAACCTAAGACATCACACACATCCATGCTCGAGGCAGGATTCGAACCTGCGACCGCAGCGCTCGCGCGGTTGCAGACTGTACTGCCTAGAACCGCTCGGCCACCCCGGCCGGCTAAATGGTAGATTATCAACTTGATCTGCAAGTTTGCATCTTGCGAATTCGTATTGTGGCCTTCTTGTAGTGTTCCCCGAATTTTCCTATTGTTAACCTGCACCGTTGAATGACAATTTGTTTAACGGCAAGCCACAAGAAGAGCCTTGCGACAGAGCGCCGCTGAGTACTCAGTCAGCGAACAGTTGAAAATACTGTTATTATCAAATGTTTAAATGTTTTGCAGCCACTAGCAGTTGTAGTCTGGGCTTGTGACTTGGTTGATTACATAGTTCTAGTTTGTTAATATATATATATATATATATATATATATATATATATATATATATATATATATATATATATCCCTTTTATGTATGTGTTTGTTGGGTCGCAGCAGGTCTGGCGACTAACTATTACTGTTGTCAGTAACACCTGCTACATGTTGCTCCAACGATTATCTTGTTGTAGTCGTTTATCTATGTCTGTTAATATTTAAAAGGTAAAATAATTCTAGGCATTTAATAGTCTTACCTGTAGCAGGTTTACCTGGTAGCTTACGGCCATCAGCTGTAGTATTCTGGGCTTCTAGCTTGGTTGATTACACCTCCAGCAAACTGAGATGTAACCTTGGTAGGATCCCTGTCCGAATAAAGGTAGGGCATCGGACTTTAACGCCCGTGTGACCAGGGGAGCACCTAGTGTTGGTAAGTTGGCCCCCCGTTTTACGTACATACTTACTGATTAAATCATATATTTATGTTTGGTCGCAACAGGTCTGACAATTAACCTATCATTACTGAGAACTGTGCCCCAGTTTTTGGTTTGACTGCATAGTCAACATAATTTTGGTATATCCTTTTGTATACATTCTTCCGACTTAAAGTTTGGGAAGACAAGGAACGTCTGTATTTACGATCACTGCAGGGCCGACATTGGTTTCCGATGCTCCGCACCCAATTGTGACCCTGTACCCCGTACCTCGGGCGCGTATTGGGGTTGAAAGAGTTGCCTATTATGAGGCGCGCCACTCGCTATCTTGCTCGATTCCCCTTCCAGTCCCACTCCTAATTACCGATAAATCCAGACTTGAGTAGGATCATATCACAGATATCTGCAGGACAGCTGATCTCCATCGTTAAGAAGATAGCTCCTGGTTTCTGCTGACTCAGCTAGACTGATCAATATGGTTCCGCTTTCAACATTCGGATCATACCCTTCCTTGTTCTATCGACTATTAGCCAACTCTACCCTTCGGACAATGAAAGATAATGTTACAATTCGTTCATCAGGCATCTAGGATGGCATAATCTTGAACCCACTGCCCAGCGCCAGTCAGGGATCTGAGCACCCAGCTTTAACTCCTAATAGTCAGACTAACGCCTTCTGTGCAATAAACCTGCCACACTGTAGCCTTTTAGATCCACCTTACGTCCTTTCTTGATCACCAGTATAACCATTGGTGCAGTAACTCTTTCAAGATTTTCCTCTGACCCCAACACACTTTTTAACTGCCACAGCTGCCAATTTTGGGAGTATAGTATAAGGATCTGGTCCAATATCTCTCTAGTTGTCAGGTTTTTGCTGAGCAGCGTCTGGTGATGAGGATCTGTGAACACTCGAGAGCGCCACGAAGTATTATTGATACTGACTTATTTATTGTTCAGAAATACAGAACTGTCTTGCTAGGATGCTGGCAGCTGAGTTAGGCAAGTGGTGTGTGAACCCTGTCAGCAGTAGAAGGCATGTGTCTGCTGGCAGTACTGCTGTGTAGTGGATGGCTCATGTGATAGCCATTACGTTATGGCAGGTCAGTGCTCCCCCACGTTGGAGCCAGTGCGGCCCACACTGGGCGATGATGCCAGTTGATCTCTGAAGTGCTCTCGTTGAGGTTGAAGATGTGCACCCAAAAGACTTGCACTCCCCAGCCAAGCATGACGTACTCACTGTCATGCAGATTTCGACCTGCAGCCTCTAGTTTGCAGGCAGAGGCCAGCAGCATCAGTGCCAGCAGAAACACGATGAGTAGCAGCAGTGGCGCGCCCAGAGGATGGCGAACAGCTTCTTCGCACCACTGGTCAAGCCTCCAGTAGGCCAGCAGGTTGATGACTGTCTCTGCACCTGGAAGTTGACACAGCAGTGTGTAGTGGCCAAGGCTCTCCAGCAAGACTTGTGGTTCTGTAGATGATCGTAGACGACTAGTTGTGCAGAGTGTCGACTGACATAGCCTCCCTCCTCCACAGGACAGCTGCAAATGAGACCATTAATTAACCAAGTCATAGTACTTACCCTGGTGTTTACCATGTGCTCTGCTGTGGTAGGGGTAGCAAAAACGTTGTGTGTACAAGTTTTTCCATGTGGTCAGCTCTTCTGATGGCTTCAGACTTTCGTAACATAGTCTTTCAGATGCTCTTTTCTGCTGCCTCAGTGGATGAATAGCTATTCTTGGGTGTGAAACATCCCCTTAGAAAAATTAATGAATTACTGTGCTGATTTTCAAACAGCAGAGAAGAACTGAACGTACTCAGACATTTCTCTCTTTACTTATTCTGATCAACACTAAACTGACACACAATATTTTTAGCGCAACGCAATCTTTCAATAATCCCTACAAAATAATGGCCCTGACTAACAATAATCTATACCTTTCATGAATCACTTACCTCACAAAAATCTTCGTTACTCGAACTACTGCAATACAGCGAGCGCCAATACTGCCAGCTAAATAAAGGATTCTAACTACTGAAGGCACTAACTACTGATAGGCATAGTTAGCAAATGAAAGATTTTGATAGAGAACAAACAATGTATTTACCTTAATAATGTTCACAAGTGATATATATATATATATATATATATATATATATATATATATATATATATATATATATCAGTTCATGATATGCAGTATTACAAATTTACTCTTTCTGATGGACACACGTCCAGATCATCCGCTCTGAAAATTCTGCCATCTCTCTTCCCACATCCACCGCTCCTGGCGGTTCACCTCCAACTGCGCAACGCTACGCGCAATTCACATCCAACGGCCCAACACTACAATGGCGAATATTCCAACAATGCCAACCATCCACAGACTGCACACGAGAGTTGGGCAACGCGATTCTTTTTCCCGATTCGATTCCTACGATTCAATCTCACATTGCGAATCGATTCCTACGATTCGTTCACGATTCTTTCACGATTCATTCTAGTCTGCGATGGCACGATTCTTATGGAATGCAAAAAGTTCTACATCTTACTCACAGATGGCAGGACGTGTCTGAAATTGTCAATGGGTTAGAATCGAACTGTGTCATGATAAGATATGCCAGAAATAGTTTATTTATGAGTAAACATGCATATGACGATACAAGTGTGAATCTCGATTTATACGTGTAATGTTTGTGACAATAGTTGCTTTGAACTGTGTTTAGACAATAAACTTTAGTACAGTTCTGCAAGTAGTCAGTAATCTAATGCTGTAATGTGCATATTACTCTTGTTATTACCATAATGTGTGGAAGACCGAGCTTAGCTCTGTTACTTTTTGTAAAATCGTATTTTTTGGGAGAAGCTACTTATTCAAATAAAGTTGAAAGCAAAGAGTTAACTAAATATAAATTTTCATTTCCGAGATACCAGCGATCAGAGGAAACCATGTCTAACCTAAAACATATCTAGGATTATTGTTACTATTGGATGTACTGTAAGTCCAGCATGTTCGTATTCGGATAATGTTATACTGCCATCTCACATAATTTTGATACACCTCTACTGTAACATCCAATAGTAACAAATATTTACGAAATTGCGTTATAAAATACTTATTGTGTAAAATCGAGTTTTTTTCAGGAAACACACCAATATAGATAAACTTAAAAATCAAAATCCGTATATAAATATAAAATTTTATCCAAACTGTTAAAGCCGTTCCCAAGAAAAACGAAATTCGCGTTATTATTTAAAAAAGTCTTTTGTGTAAAATAGCGTGCTATAAGGAAAAGGCCGGCCGAAGTGGCCGTGCGGTTAAAGGCGCTGCAGTCTGGAACCGCAAGACCGCTCGGTCGCAGGTTCGAATCCTGCCTCGGGCATGGATGTTTGTGATGTCCTTAGGTTAGTTAGGTTTAACTAGTTCTAAGTTCTAGGGGACTAATGACCTCAGCAGTTGAGTCCCATAGTGCTCAGAGCCATTTTTTTATAAGGAAAAGTTACAGATAAACATAAAAATCAAAACATTAACTACTTTCAATACGTACTAACAAAGTTTTATGAGATGGCGTTATAAAAACATGTGAAATAGCGTTTTTATAATATAAAATTGCGTTTTTACGAATGGAACTATGTAGGATATATATATTGTAAAACTGACTTTTTACGAAAGAATGGAACTATGTAGGTGTACTCAAAAAGCAAAAACCAGTCTAAATACAAAATTTCATCCAAATCGTTAGGACCGTTTTCGAGATACGCGAAATATAATACACAATCCAAGTGCTATTGCTCGTGTGTAAAGAAGGTGTGGGTGTTTTGCATTGCATCTGCAACAATTAAGAGGTACGTATTTATTCATCATTCTTGGATTTCTTGATTTTAATCGTGTGTATTGGAAGCTGTGTACTCGCTGTATATCGTTTCTGTCATCACTAGTTCGTGTATTACTCGCGCAAACTAAGCTGACGTCGGCGCAGTGGCTGATGGTAGCGATAGTAAATGGAAAATGCCTTTATGCCCGTTCCCGTCAGCCACCGTCAAGTGTCAGCTTGGTTTTCACGAGTAATATTACGGCCCACCAACTTCGTTTGTTCGTTCCGAGCTTCCTTTGTTCACACGCATCCTCCACTTCACTGCCATCTGGCGGTCGTAATCATTCGGCACGACTCTGCATGATTCGGAAGTTGCCTTCGAGTATAGCGTACTAAGAATCGACGAATCGTTGGAACTTGTAATCATCACGACTCGGAAACACGCAATCGTTCTTACGATTCTTTTGAACGACGATTCGTCCGTATCACGATCCGATTCTTACGATTCTTTATTTAGAGTCGTTGAAATGAACGACTCATTCACGAATCGCCACAACTCTACTGCACACAGCACAGCCAGTGATGTTCATAAAGAGCGCTACATGACGCTACCAACATAAAAACCTAAACAGCCTACTTACAGTTGTATCAGGGCCCTCTTGTGACACTCTGTTCTGTCAGCAATATGGTTGTGTCTTTCTGTTGCCGTGATGTCATTACGCTTCGTTCACGAACTTGGGCGTTTAGCTGTTACTGCATGTTCCAATCGCTTTCGTGTTCGTTCAGCATCTCACCCTAGCTGGCAGTCAGCTGGTCATTTACCCAGTGATTTGACATCTGCCGTCACCAGTGAAGAAGTTTAATGCATTTTTAGTGTTCACCTGGGATGCTGTTTTGGAACGTAACGATATCTTCACACTTTCTACGTTCAGCAGTAGTGTGCTGTGGACTAGTGCTTCTAGCGTTCCAGGGGAATATTCTGAGCGCAGTTTCCTTGTATCCCGGATAGTAACGTAGCAACGCTGTACCTTCCTTGACAAGACTGCCAGGAAACACTCCTTTCCTTCCCCTCCCACAATTTCTCCCCCTCTCTCTCTCCCTCCCTCTCCACTCGCCTTTTGGTTGCAGCAATGCGAGCCACGTAACTCTCGCTGCCGCCGCTGGAAAAGCGAACCGCGTTCCGCGACCGGGCCTTCCGGGCCGGAAGGTGGCTGGGTGGCGGCCTGTCGCCGCTTCCGCCGACATGCTGCGCGTTTTCGCCCCACCCCCGCGGCCTTTCACCGCGTCTCCTGGCATCTTGCAGCCCTGCGGCCTCTCCGTCAAGGTGTGCAGACGACGCGCGCACACAAAACTGATTGGAGCTCTTCTGCCGCCGCCAGAACTTGATAATTTTTCTCCTCCGGACGCCTCGCCCTTTTTATTTCCCCCTTCTCCTCGCCCCCGCGCCGCCCACCTCCGCTCCCCGGTAAACTTCACCTCTCCGACTCCTTTATGAAATTCTCCGCCCGCCGACAGTTCAACAGTCATTTCCCGTGCCGGCGCGCGGTTCCGCCCCCTTCCTTATGAATTCAGTCCTAATTCCGGCGCCGCTCTGCCGACTCATTTCCATGGCAGGTCGACCTACGGTGAGCCACGACCTGCTACTGCGGTCCGGGGAACAGCCTGCTGCGACCTCACGAGTGGAGGCCGTTCCACTCATATCTGCCGCTCTCGCTGGCGACGGCACTCGCTATGTTGTCTTTTAGTACAATGTGGTTAATCATTCAATAGTGGTAACTACAGCAAAACATCAGCACCATTTTTAATTTCATCGTGCTTATGGGAATCCAGGTCCGTCTATCACATAAACATAAATTTTAATGCAGAAACATGTTTCAACATATCCCACTATGGACGAACTCCACATATTTGAAACGCTTAAAATACGTTGCTGTAACGAAAAGCATTTGATCGCAGTCCCCGTGCCTAGCAGATACGTAACGCTTCATACTAAAAGTGTTGGATGTTAGGCTGCACTGTGAGAATTTCTTCAGGTACTTGAACAGTTACATCTTGGGTGTTCTGTGAAACGAGACTAGTGTATTTCAGCTGTTGACGTTTATTATTGTTAATGATACTGAAAATCATAAGTCATCAACTTAAATGAAAATTACATGATGAGGGTAATTTCGAGGTATATCTGGATAAAAGATAATTATGGTAAATACTACAGAATTTCTGAGCCTATATTTAAACGCTGAAAATTTGTCAAATTGGCCCTCGCAAACAAACTGTTCTTTTTTAGGTAATGAATTCTGCAGCGTTTTATTGAAAGGAGATGAGTGTTGTCGCTATTGAGACTGGTGGAGGCAGTGATGACTGTTCATAAGTGATTCTTCTAGTGATACCACTAAGAATGAAAACTACCCATCACTCCCCCCCACCACCCCCCCCTCAGATGGCCCAGTGGATAGTCCGTCAAAAAATGAACACAGATCAAGCACGAAAAGAGGAAGAAGGTGTACTGGACTGTGAAAAAAGAAGCAAAACAGAAACACTGAACGGTCCAAACTCAAGACGTGCAAATGGAGCGAATTTAAATGGCACCCAGAGTCGTGATTCTGTGGTCCCTGTGTTAGATTGCGAAAGAGGGGTTATCCGTGATCAGATTTCCCTCGTGACCCCCATTTTTTTCCACAGAATTATGATCTGTCCGTCAGGTAACTGATGTGTCTGCTGTATTAAAATTTATGTATGTGTCGTGGTGTAACGTTCGTTTGCAATAGCGAGATGAAAGGAAGGGACCGTCAGACATACGTACATCCTATTTGTTCTACACAAGTACCACATGTTATGACTCTTGAGTTCCATTTTGGAACGTTTGACTCATGAATTTCTTTGTTGTAACATTGCCCCACTCATTTATTTGTTGTTTTAATTTCTGTGAGAGGTCTGGCCTGTTCTCGCTATTCATCATATTTACTTGTAACGGTAGTATATTCTTACCATGTTACTCACGTTGTATAACCAATGTATAGTATGACAATTTGCAAGACTAGAGAAGGAGAATGGACACGTCAATTACCGGACGGGAAGTTCATAAGTTTGTGAAAAAAAGTGGGGCACGATGGAGGTTTGAACACGGATCTCCCGCTTTGCAATCCAACACCATGACCACACACCATGACGCCGTAGTTCTTGCAATTCACTGATGTTGCACATCTTGAGGTTGGATTGTTCGCTAGTTCTATTTGTTCTTTTCTTCATAGTTCAGTGTATCTCCTTCCTGTTTTCTTGCTTGATTTGTGTTCATTTTTTGACGAACTGGACGATTTTACCACTAAATCTGAGAGGGATGCGACTGGGAGTTTCCCTTGTAAGTAAGGTGAAGCAGCCAAAGAAAGGCTAGAATTTGGCTGTCCACCAATTATTCTTCTCTACAGCAAGTCTATGGAGGAGATGTTCTCTTAAATTTCCTAGTTGCCTTGTGCAGACTTAACATCAGAACGGAGTACTCCTGTCGTATATTTTTTCACTTCCATGATATGTGGTAGTTAATCCACGAATATTGTACAGGAGGAACTATGGTTCTGATGGTGTACCCAAAAATAAGGAGAGGTCACTTTGTCAGTTCATAGCTGAAGGCTTTGTGCAGAATAGGCGAGAGGGAGAGACCTTCTTGAAGTGTAGATTCTGAATATGTAGTGGAGAATGAGGCACGCATCAAAGCTAGTTTCCCAAAAGATTGTTCTTCAGGACAATGTTAGACATTAGCCAATTCTGTGCGTGAAGAGAGATGGATGCAACATGCCAAACTGCAGAGGAAGACCTTCAGGTATCTGACAGACGTGTAATGTTAATTTGTGCATCGAGAAGAAAAGACACTACATTCTGGACTTTCGTAGAGAATAAAAATAGTGAGTGCCAAAAATTTCAATGTCTTAAATACGTCAGAAAAGTATATATGTCATTATTCACAAGCCAAAAATTAATTTATCCGTACCCTTAAATGTCAATTGTAACAAATATGTAAAGCTGCAAAATACACACATAAAAAAAAATTCCCAGAACTTCTAAAGATAGACATTGACTGTGGATATTGTATCACAGACACAGTCCCTTTGACGGTTCAGAGATGTCACTAAACCAGCCCAAAGATGTACACAACCATGTATGAGCAGCGCCTATTAGACAGAGGGGGGCCAACAGCCGATCAGTTCCAGTCATTCCACCAGGAAGGAGGTACGCGGCTCGTGTTGTCTCTATTTCAACCATGCGTAGACGGTCAATATCGCGGTTCGATCGCGTCCGCATATTTACTTTATGCCAGGAAGGGCTCTCAATAAGGGAAGTGTCCAGGTGTCTCGGGGTGAACCAAACCGCTGTTGTTCGGACATGGAGGAGATACAGAGAGACAGGAACTGTCGATGACATGCCTCGCTTAGGCCGCCGAAGTTGATGACCGCTACCTACGGATTATGGCTCGGAGGAACCCTGACAACAATGCCACCACGTTGAATAATGCTTTTCGTGCAGCCACAGGACGTCGTGTTATGACTCAAACTGTGCGCAATAAGCTGCATTATGCGCAACTTCATTCCCGACGTCCATGGTGAGGTCCATCTTTGCCACCACGACACCATGCAATGTGGTATAGATGGGCCCAACAACATGCCAAATGGGTCGCTCAGGATTAGCATCACGTTCTTTTCACCGATGAGTGTCGCATATGCCTTCAACCAGACAATCGTTGGAGACGTGTTTGGAGGCAACCCTCAGACACACTGTCCAGCGAGTGCAGCAAGGTGGGTGTTGCCTGATGTTCTGGGGTGGCATTATTTGGGGCCGATTACGCCGCTGGTGGTCATGGAAGGAGCCGTAATGGCTCTACGATACGTGAATGTCTTTCTCCGATCGATAATGCAACCATATCGGCAGCATATTGGCGACGCATTCGTCTTCATGGACGACAGTTCGCACCCCCATCGTGTACATCTTGTGAATGACTTCCTTCAGGATAACATCGCTCGACCAAAGTAGCCAGCATGTTCTCCTGACATGAACCCTATCGAACATGCCTGAGATAGATTGAAAAGGGCTGTTTATGGACGACGTGACCCACCAACCACTCTGAGGGATCTACGCCGAATCGTCGTTGAGGAGTGGGACAATCTGGACCAACGGTGCCTTGACGAACTTGTGGATACTATGCCACTACGAATACAGGCTTGCATCAATGCAAGAGGACGTGCTACTGGCTATTAGAGGTACCGGTGTGTACAGCAATCTGGACCACAACCTCTGAGGGTCTCATCGTATTGTGGTAAAACATGAAATGTGTGGTTTTCATGAGCAATAAGAAGGGCGGAAAAGATGTTGTTGATCTCTGTTCCAATTTTCTGTACAGGTTCCGAAACACTCGGAACCGAGGTGATGCGAAACTTTTTTTGATGTGTGTATGATACATGAAGTTCACGTAATTTGTTTTTGTCAGTATATGTTTGTTGCCTGACCCTTAAGTAACACAAATATAGCATTTAGAATTGTCTTTGCCGCTTCATAATTTTGTCCATAAGGGGCGTTTACGCTATCATCAGCGGGTACTTTCATTCAGATCTGTAAAATGCAATCAAGTTTTAAGGAATAATTATTGAAACCAAAATTAGGTCTATTATGATTATGACCTTGAGGTCTATTACTCGACAGTGCAAAGCGGTACCCTGGCTTTAGCAGGAACTACCTTCTTCACATAATTACGTATAGTAGCAAACCCCAATTAAACGTGGCTCACGCTGTTACCTCGCAGTGCGAGCGTGAAAAGTGATTACGAACAGCAATCGCAGAAAATACCTACGTGGGAATCCATGACAACTTGCTATTAAAGTCATTAATTTTACTGACAGCGGGAGCGAGAAAAGTGTGATAGTGTCGACAGAGAAAGCGAAGAAAGGTGCCAGTAAAAGTTTACAAGCCAAAGTAAGTCAATGGTGAGCAACTTACGGAAGGAGGACGCGATGCTGAGTGGAACAGAACAACTAAAATGCAGACAGTAAATATTTCATTGATGATGTAGAAAGCTGTACTATTAGACAGAAATTTTTGCGACATTATGAACAATACAAAGATAGCCGTTTCTGCAGAAACTTCATAAGTTTTGTCGCACAAGACTGGCTGACGCTAGCAATAAATAAAGTAGTATTGCACAATCGCAAAAAATGGTTCAAATGGCTCTTTGAGCACTATGGGACTCAACTGCTGAGGTCATTAGTCCCCTAGAACTCAGAACTAGTTAAACCTAACTAACCTAAGGACATCACAAACATCCATGCCCGAGGCAGGATTCGAACCTGCGACCGGAGCGGTCTTGCGGATCCAGACTGCAGCGCCTTTAACCGCACGGCCACTTCGGCCGGCGCACAATCGCATTGTTGGTCACTAAATAAGAAGCCACCAGTAGATAAGTTAATGACTTTATTCGACAGTATGTTATTTCGAGTTTGTTACGTATTGTCATTGTATATCTGATCACCAAGATGTTTACGACAATTTGTGGATGAGTTCTACCCAAAACGCGACAAATAAAGTCATTGTTTTATCGGCTGGTGGCTTCTTATTTAATGACCAGTACAGCAATTGTGCAGTACTCCTACTGACTTGCAGTATAGTCGCATTCTTCCTGCGTGACTTTGTCACAATTACTAGCAAAGAAACTCTGAGAAAAAACTGTTACATACAGAGGATTTGATTGTGAAAGGCGCCTAAATAAACACGTCATTATTTATTTTTCGTACGCACTACACTCTGAATAAATGTTGACAGTGACAATGTCCGACGATTATTGTCAAACAAGAATACCAGGCAACGTTTAATTATTGTTAATGGAGAACTTCGTTTCGTGGTCATTTCTCCTCTACGACTGTAACAGTAACACTTATGGCTGCCTTTAGAAATGAATAGAAAAAAATTTACGAATTCGTACGGACAAGGAAAGCCGAACTTTTGGTGTTAATCAAGGATCACCTACCTTTTCCTATTTATACCAGTGACAAAATTTTGCAACAAAATAATTCTCCTCCTACTGCCACCATACTGTCGAGACATAAATTCTATAGAACTCGTCTGGTATCTTGCAAAGAATAAGATTCGTAGGATTTGATATGTCAATCATCTCACTCTCCAGCTCGAAAAAATAATGACTGATACTTCTGCTGATCATAAATAAAAGGGTTTTCTGGTTCAAACCTTTTTGTAGAACACTATTTCGTTGGCTTGCGCGTCAGTTTCACTGCTTTTATATGCAAGTAGTTTTTCAGTCGATCTGGCAAGGCAAAGTGGACCCTTTTGCAGACCGGTTCCCCAGAAGAGGAATTGAAGTTGTCGGAGTGAACCCAGGACCTCGGTGCCGCGAGCATACAACACTAACCACTGTCCCACGCAATCAAACCGTCTGTACGGAAGTGATATTAGTTTCTGTGCTGTGTTATTAAAAGACTAGAAAAGCCATATAGCAATCCAAAGAAGTCTATGTTGGTTACTGGATGAGAGATACTGTGACGGATGAGGACACAGAAAATATCATAAAACTAATCAGTGTAGTTTCGAACGAAGATTCGGCATTATCATCTCCGACAAAAAAAGCAGACTACAGATCAACAGTCAATGCTGTGAAAAATAGCGACCTCTCCGGGGAATTAGTTTCACGGATTCAATTAACGGAGCTTCCTGATCAGCTAGTGAGAGATATACTGCACATTCTGTTCTAAATGAGCACTTCATCCAGAGGCGGTTCAAGATATATAGCCTGTCATAGCGCTCCACTTTACCAGTACTGTAGCTTATGTTCAAATGTGTGTGAATTCCTAAGGGACCAAACTGCTGAGGTAAATCGGTCCCTAGACTTACACACTACCTAAACTAAATTATGCTAAGAACAACACACACACCCATACCAGAGGGAGGACTCGAACCTCCGGCGGGAGGGACCGCACAGTCCGTGACAAGCCGCCTCAAACCGCGCGGCCACTCCGCGCGGCCTGTAGTGTACGTCATTGCTACCTTCACTCAGTGCTAGCCGGGTGTAAAGAAGATGGTGCTGACCCAATGGCCAGGTTACGAGTTTGGTCTGCTGAATAATACATATATTTCATTGTTTCGGTTATAAAATGCGAGTCTCCATAAGGAGAACCTGTAATACACACACCTCGTGCATATCTGTATCTTGTGGGCGTTGACTTCCCCAAGGCTTCATATCTTATCCGAGGGGATTTTAAATTTGAATACAACAAAAAGAGTGTGCGGATTTTTGTTATTATCGTGCATCAAACAACAAATATTTGTCCCAAATTCCATGTGGAATCGTTGTAGCCACCAGACTAATTACTGAATCGAATCATCTGAAAGCATTGCCCTCGTTGCTCAGCTAGTGATCGATCTAACTCCCGCAACACTCTAGAATCGCTAGCGAGTGCCCACCCTCTTCTAGTCTACATTAAATGTATTCGCACTTGTGAATAAAGACATCAGCTGTAGAATCGAATGACGACAGTGAAAATTTGTGACGGACCAGGACACGAATGCGGATTTCCCGCTCATCGCTAGCGGTAATGTTATCATAGCCGGCCGAAGTGGCCGTGCGGTTAAAGGCGCTGCAGTCTGGAACCGCAAGACCGCTACGGTCGCAGGTTCGAATCCTGCCTCGGGCATGGATGTTTGTGATGTCCTTAGGTTAGTTAGGTTTAACTAGTTCTAAGTTCTAGGGGACTAATGACCTCAGCAGTTGAGTCCCATAGTGCTCAGAGCCATTTGAACCATTTTGTTATCATAACGGCTGTATTCGCCGCAGTGCATGCATGTCGAAAGGAACTTTGTGTCGTAATCAGAATAACACAGGCACTGCAATATCGTTCTTCTGGTCAGTTTTCTTCTGATATTGTGACTCGTGACATCATTATTATTCTTATACTAAGTTGTGTGTCAGAATTAGCAAGTGTCTAATGAGCCACACTAGCAACCTTCCCCCCCCCCCTCTCCCCTTCGTGGCTTCTCATGTGTACCACTGTGTCTACCGCCAGCCGATTTGCCTGGCTTAGCGGTAATTTTTTTGACAGGCCACTTTGCAGAGTATGATAAAAACTCAAAGAAACACGTTAGATAACTGAATATCATCCCTTCCATATGACAAATGATTTAAGTAGCGCACGTCAGGAAAGTTCACAGGAGGCACGACGGTTACCGTTCTATCTTTAACTAGCATTTGTAGCGACGCCACATGGAAACGATGGGAGAAGCGATCTACTGCGGCACCTGATCCGCCCACAGCAATGCTAGTTTATTGCGAACTACAGTCACGTGACGCCCACCCATCGCCAATCCGCACCGAGCGAGGTGGCGCAGTGGTTAGCACACTGGACTCGCATTCGGGAGGACGACGGTTCAATCCCGTCTCCGGCCATCCTGATTTAGGTTTTCCGTGATTTCCCTAAATCGTTTCAGGCAAATGCCGGGATGGTTCCTGTGAAAGGGCACGGCCGATTTCCTTCCCAATCCTTCCCTAACCTGAGCTTGCGCTCCGTCTCTAATGACCTCGTTGTCGACGGGACGTTAAACACTAACCACCACCACCACCGCCAATCCGCCGTGTACTATGATTCCTGTGTGACCTTTTTGCAGTGTTTTCAAACCTAACATTGCTGCGAAGCACTGCCTGCCACACAACATCGGTAGGATGCACCCTCTGCCATGAATCATTGGTATGAAGCACCCTCTGCTTGTAACATTATTATGAAGCATCCTCTGCAACACATGATTGGTGCGGAGCACCTTTCACTTCACATGTTAGAAGGCTCCCCATGCCACGCAATACTGGTGCGAGGTACCATATGCCAAGCAACATTAGAACGAAGCACAGTCTGCCACGCGCATTCGGTATGGAGCAAACTCCACCATGCGAAACTCGCACGGAGCACCCTCCACCATGTAACATCGATGTGAAACAAACTATGCACGCAGCACACGTACAAAGCGCTGTCGGTCATGGAACATCGATGCAGAGGACCCTCTACCACTGCACAAAATTTCCATCGCCTCGCAACTTTGGCACCCAAGCACCCTCTGCAATGTAACATTGCGTCAAAGCACCCTCTGCCACGTAACATTTGTGTATAGTACCCTCTGACAAACTCCATAGGTAAAACGCACACTCTGTCACACAACATTGGTGGATCGCACCCTCTGCCATGTTATTTTGGTAAGAAGCACCCTATAGCATGCAACGTTGGTAAGGAGCACCCTCTGGCATGTAACATTTGTACGAAGCATCCTTCGCCACGTAATGTTGGTGCAAAGCACCCTCTGCACGTAATAGTGATAACAAGCACCCTCTACCACGTAACACGCATTCGCCACGGAAAACCGCGCATCAACCGCTAGACCGAGGAGTTCTACCATTCACTCTTAGCTGCCAATGCAACCGTTTTCACAGTGGTGGCAGAGATTTATTTCATCATAGTTCAGCTAGTTAGCACAAAAAAATTATAAATTTTACTCACAAACCTTCTTCGTAAATCCGACTATCTAATAGTGAAAACCGTATCCGCATCCCCACAGTTTTTCCAGAGGTTAGCCAGAACAAACAGACAGAACCACCCCAGAGGACTTTAGTTTACCTAGGCATAGAAGAAGAAGATGGTCTTCATACAGTATTGCTGTTACACATGCATCTGTATGCCTCAGATGGGGCAGTATTCAACAGAGGACGCTAACTTGACAGAAGGCGGCCATGGAGCAAAAATGTATGCACTTGTTCAAGCGCCACTGCACTCATTTTAGGTATCAGCTTAGTGCCGTGAATCAGCCATCTCCTGTGAAAACTTATCTGAAGGTTCCCAGACGAAATACTGTGAAGAGATGTCGACCTCATCTGGCTGCAGTCCCGAAATCTGAAGGCAAATTTTCAAACTCACATGTGTTTTTCTATTTGATCAGAGCTCGTTACTCTACCGTACAGACTTTTACACACTTAAATACATCACGGTCAGTACAGTTTTCCTATCTGCCACTCATTTCAGAATGAAGTAAAACATCACATGATGGTAACAGAGATGTCTTTTACATATTTCAGTAATGATTTTTCAGATGAAGCAAATAAAGTTCCAAAACATCAAGATTTAACGTTCGGTCAATATTGAGATTATTGCAGACGGATCATAAGCTCTCATGTCACGAGGAACTTTGAAGGAATTATGCCGACATTCAAAAGTAATAAGTCAAGAAAGTCTGATGGCTGAACGGCAACTTGAACCCAGCTTCTCTCGCCGGCCTTTGTGACCGAGCGATTCTAGGCACTTCAGTCTGGAACTGCGCGACCGCTACGGTCGCAGGTTCGAATCCCGCCTCGGGCATGGATGTCAGTTCCAGACTGAAGCGCCTAGAACCGCTGGGCCACAACGGCCGGCTAAATGTATGGCACTTATTGTGAAACCTACTTGTAATTTTACAATTAATGTAACCTGAAAAGACACATCTGTGGAGTAGCGTTCTACAGAGGGGGGTAGATAAAAGAAAAAAATTAGAATAAAATGAAACAAGTAAAAACAATCATTGGATTTCGAACACGGGGCGCAAAAGTGAAAGGCCGCTAGCCACAAAGTCACCAATTCGGCTGACATTATCGCCCGATAAAAGGCGTCTAAATTATGTCAAAAACGAGTGCTCATCTCTGATGAATAATTAGCAGAGATTTGAAAGTAAATATTACTCATTCTATTATTCTTTCGAGAATCTACAGCTAAGCTCAGACACGTACCTCTTATTTTGGTTTCTCGTTCTCTGCGCGAAGTTTCTGGGAATTCAGGTGATGGCACTTGGACTTTTTTTTTCATTTAAACACTACAGAGTAGCCCACCACCTGGGTTACTAAGGTGGGCCGTGTGCTACTTAAGTAACAAGCTAGGCAGCGTGTAGGTCTCTTAGCCGTAATGGCTGCTCACAAGTTAGGTTAACTTGACAAGCACCCATTCCGTTACCGTCCTTGCCACGGGTAGGCGGACTTATTTCTAATATTTCTGCCCTGGCTGTTGCTCTGTGTGTTGGTACACTATGCAATAAGTGATGTTTTAATACAAAATAATAAAACCAATATAATTGGCTCAAATGGCTCTGAGCACTATGGGACTTAACATCTGAGGTCATCAGTCCCCTAGAACTTAGAACTACTTAAACCTAACTAACCTAAGGACACCACACACATCCATGCCCGAGGCAGGATTCGAACCTGCGACCGTAGCGGTCGCGCGGTTCCAGACTGAAGCGCCTAGAACCGCTCGGCCACACCGGCCGGCAACCAATATAATTATTTTAAGTATAAAGTAAACCAAAATAGAAATAAAAATATACACAAAAAAAGAAAAAGAATTTTAAACTATACGGTATCAATCAAGAACCAAGTTCTCGCTGATGCAATTCCAGGGTGCAAGGCTGTACATGTGCTCTAAAATTGAACTGAACTAGATTTCTCTATATGAGATTATAAATGATGTTAAAATTTTGCATGAAACGTAAGAGCATAATGAAAATGAAGATATAATGATATAGTTTTTAAGTTAAAATTTCAATTCTATTAATAAAAAACTGAAGCCGAAATTCTAGCATAAACAATCTTAGATGCAGGAAGTATTCAGGTAGCTGCAGTTAAACATAACAAGATTCCTCTATTCAAAGTTTAAAAATTAAATTTAAAGATGAGACAACATTACAAATCATCAATTGTTGGAGACAAGTGGCCACCAAAGTTAGTATAATTAATAAAAAGAATATAATTATGCTAAGTGTAAAAGAAAATGAGTATAAACATTTTTAAAATGTATGGTGTCTCCTAAAACTAGATTCTCACTCGTGCAATTCCTGAGTGTGGAGGCTGTCTATGTGCCTTTAGGGTGAACATAACTAGGGATTTCTCTATATGAGATTATAAATAAGGTTTCAGATTTCACGTGAATAATAAAACAATATGAATATTAACTTTTAACAATACAATTATATCTTTTGTGGCCCACCCAACACATATAAAAATACAAAAATATTCAGGTAGCTGAAGGTTGTACACAATCAATTCCTGTATGCAAAATTTTATTTGGGACAGTAGATTACTAAAGCAGAAAAAAATGTTAATATATCTTAAAAGCTAGAAGTGTCTATAGTAGACAAATCAAAACTTAAGTTACATAAAAGTCTAAAATGTGATAATTCAAGTGTAAAGTTACTTAAATTGATAACAACTAAATTCAGTACACGTAGCGACACGTGACAAGGTTGTGAGCCAGGAAGGGGAATCTGCATGAATGTCCAATGAAATCTCTGATATTCTGTGAGCCAAAACTGGGAGCCTACATTATATGTCTAATGAAGTACATCATCAGTTGTGTGACACAGTCATTTTAAGTTTGGCCCATTTACATCCATATAGTATTAATCAGTATCTATTTCGCTGCCCTTCTACACCTTCTGTCAATATTAATCAATATCTGTTCTGGTGTCTGTGTCAGTGTCGGAGATAGTATCTTCCCAAGTATTGTGTTGAGGTTCTGTTACTGTCTGTGTTCTTGTTCTGGCAGTAGGATGTTGATTTTTGTAACTGTCAAGCAGTGACGTTGACACTGAGTCAGCCAGACTATTTAAGGTGTTCCATTTATCTGGGTCTCAAAGAACCGCATTGACCTCGTCGTCTCTTACAGCAGGTCGTGCATGGTCGAGTAAGTTACACGTTAACACAACATGTTCAGGCATTCCAAGAATGCCACATGGGCAAATCTCGGTTTGCCTTACTCCCATACGGTGTAGATGTGTTAGGTATGGTCCATGCCCAGGCAAGTAGTGAACCATGCCACGACTTGGAGCTACATGTTTTAGTTTTAGCCTCTCAGATACATTTGGAAAAAAAGGAGAAGACACGCCGCCCTTTATCTGATGTCTCCCATTCTCTTTGCCACGTGTCTAATTTCCATTTGCGTAGCTGTTGTTTAGTTTGTATGTTTTCTCCTGTTATTTGAAATACCGTTTCGAAGTCATCATTCTTCAACCAATATGAGGCAGCTCTACAGCGAATAGTGAGGCCTATTGGGCACGTTCCTAGAACCACATACAGGGCCCCAACTGGTGTTGTGCTAAACGCTCGCGACATCCTGAGTGGTACACTTCTTTGTCCTCTCCTCACTGTTGTTTTGTAAGTCACTAGACATAGACGATGTGCCCAGGCACTAGCTGCAAAACATGCAATGGATTCAAATAGTGCTGTGTGATACATCCGCATCGTCATTAGTGGCAATCTAAACTGCACTGAATTTAATCTAGCAAGTTTATGCATAATTTTAGCAGCTTTGTCTACAGTAAGTTTTATATGTTCTTTGAAGGAGAGCCGTTCATCTAGATAGGAGTCCTAAATATCTTGCTACCTGGACTTTTTTTTCACTAGCTGCTTATATTTTATGACCCACCGTCTAATTTCTTACGGTGCGTCGTATGTTGCCACTTAGCCGCTGTGACTAGGTCCGGAGTCCGGAGTGACTGAAAGTAACACCACACCGGCTCCCGTCCCCACTCACACCGTTGCCCGTGTCCCGCCACGTGGAGGCGGGCTCTATTTGTTTACATCCATTTGATATCTTTTTTTGTGCAGCAGTAGAAAAACTTATAACTAATACAAAATCAAGTAAGATATTAATAAACAAAACGAAATTAAATATTTAGAAAGAAGGAAAGAAGAGAACAGAATAGAGAAGGGATAGGTATAATATTGCCCGTCACCTGGTTGTGGGCGGCGGCCCGGGTCTTGGAATGACCCTCAAGACGCTGGCCGTTGCTCACCATGCCTTTAACATCTACCATCCTAAAAACTACCTTAACTAGAAGAGATTAGGGTACGTTAAAGCTAGAAACTAAGACTAAGACCTCCATGTCCAGCCTGCTAAACTATTTACGATATACAATAGAGAGGTAACTGATTTTGTGCTTGGCTCAAAGTTCCTAATGAAAGGGTACTTGTGGTAAAAGTAATAAGGTAATGACGCTAACGGTTTGTGTTGAGCCTACAAGGCTCCTAGTAGAGTACATACCTGGACTGCGGAAGTTACACGATGATCTTCGTCGCTTCTTTCACGCGTGCACAACGGCCCGTAGCGCGGCTTACACATGGCGTCAAGAGCGGCCAGGAATCCCGCCACCGCCACCGCCAGCGCACAATCGCCGTATTCTTAGACCCGCGCCACGCAGTAAACACGGCCGGCAACGCGGGCAGCCAGCGCTCCTCACTCCTCGCCCACTGGTTCTCAGAGACTCCTGGGAAGTGCGCGGCGCAATGAGCCACCCTCGTCCTTACGGAGAAGCTTCTTTTCTTCTTAACATCATAAATACATCTATCAGCAGCTATTCACTGTTCTTTGAATCCTAAACGGGCGATAGTCTTCACGAGAACTTCGTGCGCGCCACTGTAAACTCTAAAAAGAAATGTTCCGCCGTGGATAAAACAACATTAACAAGAACTTCCTTGCTAAAGACGTTACGAAATAAACTATTGACGCAGTTTTATGATAAGCGAAATTTAAAAGGTGACTGCTCCGTAACAACTGCTGATTCGTCTTACCGCGAAGCCGAAGCTTTGATCGGAGCCAGCCAATGGGGTCGCTACGCGCCAGACTTCGTTTTCAGTGCCATCTTGTTTTTGGAACCTCGAAAGCAGTTTCACCTTAGTCTTCCGCCGGCTAGCATGCAGTAGCAAGCGGTATTTCAGACATCTGTCTTGTATCTGATGTGGAAGGCTTCAACCAGCATTTTTTCTACATCTACATCTACATCTATATTTCGGTGTGTGGCGGAGGGCACTTTACGTGCCACTGTCATTACCTGCCTTTCTTGTTCCAGTCGCGTATGGTTCGCGGGAAGAACGACTGCCGGAAAGCCTCCGTGCGCGCTCGAACCTCCCTAATTTTGCATTGGTGATCTCCTCTGGACACATAAGTAGGGGGAAGCAATATATTCGATACCTCATCTAGAAACGCACCATCTCGAAACCTGGACAGCAAGCTACACCGCGATGCAGAGCGCCACTCTTGCAGAGTCTGCCACTTGAGTTTGCTAAACATCTCCGTAACGCTATCACGCTTACCAAATAACCCTGTGACGAAACGCGCCGCTCTTCTTTGGATCTCCTCTATCTCCTCTGTCAACCCGACCTGTTACGGATCCCACCCTGATACGCATATTCCCAGATATTTTACGGAAGTAACTGCTACCAGTGTTCGTTCCGCTGTCATATAATCATACAATAAAGGATTTTTCTTTCTATGTATTCGCAATACATTAGATTTTTTTTATGTTAAGGGTCAGTTGCCACTCCCCGCACCAAGTGCCTATCCGTTGCAGAACTTCCTGCATTTCGCTGCAATTTTCTAATGCTGCAACTTCTCTGTATCTGCACAATCATCCGCGAAAAGCCGCATGGAAAGACGTAATGGTGAGACCGTAAAAAGCCGTGAGCGCTTTAGTTTGCATTCATATGATTGGGATCTGTGTTAACATTAAAATTAAGTACACTCCTGTCTTTCTGCGTTGTCTTGTACATGCGGATTTCACGTGCAGCATACTGGGCCGTTGTTCCCGGTTTTGAGTTGCCTCACAACACGTGGTGATCGGGATCTCCAAACTGAAGTGACAAACAGCTTCACTCGGTCGCGACTTTGTTTTCCATGCCATTTGCAATGTTATGTTTCTACGATTTAGAGCTGCTGTTTCGAAGCAGTGTTAGATAGACTAATTCAGTGTTTTTTGATTGCCGCCATGGCTTATAAATGTTTACACAGCCTCCTTGTAAATAATGGCCGGCCGGAGTGGTCGAGCGGTTCTAGGCGCTTCAGTCTGGAACCGCGCGACCGCTACGGTCGCAGGTTCGAATCCTGCCTCGGGCATGGATGTGTGTGATGTCCTTAGGTTAGTTAGGTTTAAGTAGTTCTAAGTTATAGGGGACTGATGACCTCAGAGGTTAAGTCCCATAGTGCTCTGAGCCATTTGAACCGATTTGTAAATAATAGTTTTGCTCTGATACATTTCAGCTTCTCGAATTCTGTAGCCCATACCTTTTTCCTGGAACTAGCGATTCAGTGTTTTTTGATTGCCGCCATGGGTTATAACTGTATACACACCCTGCTTGTAAATAATGGCCGGCCGGAGTGGCAGAGCGGTTCTGCATATGCCTCCACGTTGGAGTCTTTAAACCTATTTTCATGGGGTAGATGTTTCTTACAATACATTCCCTATAACGGAGAGCGCTATCGCTCTCGCTTCCGGGACGCTGGGAGGCGGGCTAGCCCAGTCTGGATCCGCCTCGCAGCTGGTGCACAGGTCAGCCCGGTTGTGAATTTAATGTGGTTTACCACACACAACTAGATAACTACATGGCTGGTACCGACTTCTCCCCTCAGGCACACTCTACATCAACACTCAGTGAAACATCACGTTTGAACATGAGATCTACACTAGACGCAGATATATCGTATACACAGATACTCTCCAGAAGGGAGTGGTGATATCTGGAAGAGCATCAGGCTACCAAATGCCCATAACACTCTTAAAACAGATGTTTAGGAATGTCGACCCCATAGTAAAACGGGAAAAGGTAGAAGGAAAAGAACATGAAGCGTGTTTCTTACACGTATGTTGCATTCGATCAGTGGTTCTATTGTACTTGCGTGCCCCTCAAATCCTGCCGCTTAGATGATGTAATTCCAATTCATCGTATTCACCGCACAAGCTCAACGTTTTCACGTTATTACGCAATACAGGCAACAGACGAACGGCCCTCTCGCAGTGGTAACACCGGTTCCTGTCAGATCACCAAAGTTAAAGTGCTGCCGGGCGAGGCTAGCAGTTGGATGGGTCACCGTCCGGGGCAGTCGAGTGCTGTTGGCAAGGGGTGTGTACTCAGCCCTTGTGATGCCAATTGAGGAGCCACATGACTGAGAAGTAGCGACGCCGCTCACAAAAAACTGACAGCGGCAGAGAGAGCAGTGCGCTTGCCACATGCCCCTCCGTATCCGCATCCGGTGGCGTCTTAGGGTTGAGGATGACAATGCGGCCGGTCAGAACCGTTGGACCTTCAAGGCCTGTTCGGACGGTGTTCGTTTGGTAGTTTGTTTTAGGCCACAGACGGTAAAAATGTGGTGTCACCGCCAGACACCACACTTGCTAGGTGGTAGCTTTAAATCGGCCGCGGTCCATTAGTACATGTCGGACCCGCGTGTCGCCACTGTGTGATCGTAGACCGAGCGCCACCACACGGCAGGTCTCGAGAGACTGACTAGCACTCGCCCCAGTTGTACGACGACGTTGCTAGCGACTACACTGACGAAGCCTTTCTCTCATTTGCCGAGAGACAGTTAGAATAGCCTTCAGGTAAGTCCATGGCTACGACCTAGCAAGGCGCCATTTGTAACATTGCATGTATCTTAAGAGTCTCACTTGTATCGTCAAGAGCGATGTACCACAAGGATGGAATAAAGTTAAGTATTTCCGCAGCTACGTACTTTTCTTTATACCATTCATTACGTATCTTGTTTCAGACCTCACGCCATCCTTCGTGCGCTTATAGCGTGCATCTCGGCCACCCTCAAACACACTGTGTCGGCTCTCGTGTCGACACAACAAAAAACATTTGCCGTCTGTAGCCTAAGAGAAATTTGTTAACATCGAGTATAGATTTAGGTGTCAGGAAGTCGTTTCTGGAAGTATTTGTATGGAGTGTAGCCATGTATGGAAGTGAGACATGGACGATAACTAGTTTGGACAAGAAGAGAATAGAAGCTTTCGAAATGTGGTGCTACAGAAGAATGCTGAAGATAAGGTGGGTAGATCACGTAACTAATGAGGAGGTATTGAATAGGATTGGAGAGAAGAGAATTTTGTGGCACAACTTGACTAGAAGAAGGGATCGGTTGGTAGGACATGCTTTGAGGCATCAAGGGATCACAAATTTAGCATTGGAGGGCAGCGTGGAGGGTAAAAATCGTAGAGGGAGACCAAGAGATGAATACACTAAGCAGATTCAGAAGGATGTAGGTTGCAGTAGGTAATGGGAGATAAAGAAACTTGCACAGGATAGAGTAGCATGGAGAGCTGCATCAAACCAGTCTCAGGACTGAAGACCACAATAACAACAACAGCCTAAAAGACAGGCCAATGTTTTTGCCCTTGCAAACAACTAACTTGTAATGTGTGATTTTCCTCACTTTGAGACCGTGCAACATATGGTTTGCAGATTACGCACGTGTTCAATATTCGATTGTGTTACTTCCGAGTAACTTGCCTCCTTTTCGTTGCACTTTGTGTAGTTTGCCATCTACAGTTGCTAGCTATCTGAGATCAGTGGGTGACTTTCACTGTCTAGGAGTGTGTTTCAGGGCATAAACTGCGTTCATAGTCTTGTATGAACATTCGAGTGTAGTTTAGAAGGAAGGCAGCGTAGAAATTCTTCAGATTTTTCACTAAGAGGAGGAGGAGGAGATTAGTGTTGAACGTCCTGTCAACAACGAGGTCATTAAAGACGGAGCACAAGGTCGGATTAGGGATGGATGTGGTAGGAAACTGGCTGTGCCCTTTTTCAAAGGAACTATCCCGACATTTGCCTTAAGCGTTTTAGGGAAATCACGGAAAATCTAGGTCAGAATGGCCAGACGTGTATTTGAAACGTCGTCCTCTCTAATGCGAGTCCGCTGTGCTAACCACTACGCCACTTCGCTCGGCGCCTACACACAGCCATCATGAAAGGGAAGCCACATGCTGCGTATCTAATTAGGCTGGGGTATTATTAGAACGTAGTAGACGAAATCATCAGACTAGGTTAACTGACGAGTAAATGGGAGTTTTCGACCAGTGGGCCTCCTCTAGTTAACTCCGGTACCACCAGCCAGGATAAAATCAGAGGCTCGCCGGCCCGGAATGGCTGTTTGCTGCAATATCACAGCAGGCGATCATGAAGCTGAAGAATCGGTAATTTACAGATAAAAAGGTTTAGCACACTTACGTGACAAGAATGTCCAGTGGGCCTTTCTTAGCGGCGACAGTAGACGCCATCCTGATGCTGTCTTGAGATACTGTTGACACTGTGCGATACGGTACTGCCTCAGTGGTGCTGTATGTCTTACATCCGCGTTTCGAATTACCCGAGTACTTACAGTATTAAATAGGCCTTGCCTTGCGCGCTCCCTATTGGAGGTTAGCTTTAGCTCGGCTGCACCTGGGTAGTAGGCAGCTCGGCGGTTCTCCGTGTGTAGCTGTGTTCCGTATCTTCCGGAGGACTACGGTGTGACATAAGGCAGGCGTGTTTGCTGTGAATCGTGTTGAGTTTCTTGTTGGGAAACGAGATGTGTGTCAGTCAGAGGACTGATAATTTCATTTTTTTTTCATAACGCCAACGACAGATAGTTATGAATTACTTTGCTTTTAATGACTGTGAAGTTGTTGTCACAAAAGAAAATATTTATTTTGGTGTTCTTAATTACATGCTTTGCTGGCTACCTTGTGAGTAATTTTTTCCTGCTTTTGATGACAAACCTGACACTCTCCAACCTAGTTTAAATTCAGTCATGAACAACATACAACATATCGTTCCACTCATCTGCAACAGTTTCTTCGCCTCACACAAAAATATCACTTTATTTCTTAGCAAACATCAATTTTTTGGTGATTTTTGTGTTACGGACGTTAAGGTCTAAGCCAAGTCATACTCCTCTGACAAAAGTTTCGCCTTCCATTGCTGGGACATCATCAGATGCTGTGGTTGTTTGAGTAACAGCAGGATGATTCATTATAACCTCTGAAGGTGACTCCGGCACTGGGAGACGAAACGTTAGCAAAGATGTATGTCTTGGACCACGACCTAATGCTCGTAGGACAAAAATGACCGAATGAAAGTCTGCATTGTATGATCAGGCCAGTTTTATACAGAGTTCAGTGCTATGAAACCGACGTTCCATTCCAAAACGTTGAAAAGATAGCAATAATTTTCAAAAAAATTTTTCTTCTTTTAATTTCGAATTTCCCTCAAGCACACATAATGAACAAAGTCAGAAGATAATTGTATATAAACGCACAAAAACTTTGTGATGTTAATTTAAGGCCGTCAGCAGGATCCAGCTACTTGGCGTTTCCGCGCTTCCTGTTCAACCAGAGATTTCGAATGAAGTAGTTAGAACACTACAGTGTGAGAAAAAAAGGCGCTGTAGGATAGCTACGGCTGCCATTAATGTAGACTTTCGAAATCGGCATACCATGCCATCAGTCTCACTGTTCCTTTTAGCTGCTTCTGACTCCAGTGTTGGATGTGCTGGATGGGTTTTCTACCACCGCGGGGGTGCAGCAGTTCGCGCTTCATTTAGGTAGCGATGTCTTAGATACCGTGAATACAGTGGTAGCGGCCGTAGGTCAGAGACGGTGTGTGACACCCTTGTGGCGGAAAGCTGAACCGGCAACCTGACTTTGTTGAACAAGTGGCGCGTAAGCCCAGGTGGCACAAGGCGAGGCAGGCGGCGCGCACTGCCAGCGGCCCTGTGAAGGCTACCAGATGGCGTACAGGCACTCTTAGTCCAACCCACGACCTTCGGATGGTAGCCGGTGTCAGGGGCCGCGCTGGGTAACCCCGTGGTCTGAGGCGTCTTGTCACGGTCCGTGCGGCTCCCCCCGAGTCCTCCCTCGGGCATGTGTGTGTGTGTGCGTGTGTGTTGTCCATAGTGTAAGCCATCCTGACTCGCAAACAGCCATGGTGTGTAGGCTTAGGGACCGACGACCTCAGCAGTTTGGTTCCATAAGACCTTACCACAAATTTCCAGCCGGTGTGTCAGGTAATGTCAGCCACTGATTTTCCTCATGCTAGTGGATTCCGTGTGAAACCCGGGACCGTCAGAGATTTTGAAAGGTGGCTACACTGAGCCACAGCGCCAGAGATTGCGCCAAAGAGTATTATTCAGCCGCCTCCACAGGCAGTTCTTGTCAAGAAGTTGTGGTGGAGAGTGCTTATCGAGATGTGGCAGTAGTGAGTCGGTGTTGAGATGTTGTAGTAGGGAGTGCTTATTCCATGTTTTATGCAGTTGTTTGATGGGCTAGACAGCAGATGTTGTTCGAATGGAGATATTGTAATGATCAGAGTGCTTTTCGTCAATATATATAAAGGTAAAAAAATTCCGTTTTCTTTTTATTATTTCAATGTCTTAAATAATGCGTCATTACAGGTTCAGTCAACAAAGTATCTGGCTTGTGTTCTTGTATTAGAGTGTAATTCTGGTTTCCTTACGCAATTATAGTATTTCTATTTTTTTTAATTACTTCAGTATAAATGGTATTTAAAATTTCTTGTCTGATTCAAGAAGAACCGTGCCAGATGTGTACGTTGAATCACACTTCCACACACAGAACAGCGACACTTGTGGCTTGTTGTTTCGTAGCTTTCATAGTTGCTGGGGACTTAATTAATTAATTGTGTTAACGGAAGTTTTCTTTCATTCTTTGTTGCTATTCTATGCAGTCAGATTGCGTACTAAAACTATTCAGGGCCAACCGTTTACGAGACTTAATAATCGGACATACAGCTACTAAAAAAAAATTATTAAAAAGAATTAGCATTTCATATTTATATAATTAAGCCCCCATGCAATTTCTTTTATTTATTTTTTCTTTGGGCTACAAGAACCATACAACCAGCAATGGATATAAAGTGCCAAAGAAACATAATCAGGAGTGGCAGTGATGACAATGAAATTGGAGCAGAATTAGAAACAGCACTATACAGCAACATTATGAAAAACATGCAAATTGCTCTTATATGTAGTAAAACAGAACATGAATGGGCAAACACCGTACATTATACAACAAGTACAACAACAGCAGAACAACAAAATTTCAAATAATGTGAGAAGCGTAGCGTGCTGACAGACGTACTTAAAATAAAAGAAAAAGCCAAAGTGGCAAACACATTACAACCAACGGCATGTACAATAGTGCTAGTAGAACACTGACATAAAATGCACTCGAGAGCAATAATGGAAATTTAATGCACAAATAGAGGTCTGTACGCAAATTAAAAGATGATTGCGAAGAGGGCCGAAGTTATGTGAAGATGAGGACCTCGGCAATTCATAAATTTGGATGCCGGTGCTTTTCAAATAGTCTGTGAGCAAGTTATATTTATCAGAACGGCGGAGTAAAGCCGGAACACTGGTGGGGAGTGATAACCTCTCGCAACCAATTTCTTATACAAGTCTGATTGTGCAGTCGTGTACTTGGAACATGCCAATATGATATGGTTAAGACCCGCTACTGCCGTTGTGTCCTTATCGCAGTGTCTAGACGCGACGATCTTCAACCGATATGCCGGCCGGTGTGGCCGAGCGATTCTAGGCGCTTCGGTCTAGAACCGCGCGACCGCTATGGTCGCAGGTTCGAATGCTGCCTCGGGCATGGATGTGTGTGATGTCCTTAGGTTAGTTGGGTTTAAGTAGTTCTAAGTTCTAGGGGACTGATGACCTCAGATACTAAATCCCATAGTGCTCAGAGCCATTTGAACCTTCAACCGATATAGGCGCGCGGGGTAACACCCCTGTCCCGGCCTCATGCGAAAGATGGAAGTCACATGACGTCTACGAAGCTGCACCGAGGCAAACCGTGCTCGAGAAGAGCTGTTCTGTTGTATGGGTGCCAGGCGACCACCCTTAAGAGTGCTGAAAGACATGCCATTCACAGTGATAAGCAGCCTTCCGTAACGTCGATGTGAGATCCAAATAAAGGATCGGCGTCGGGCGTAACCGACGACTGTCAGAGATGGCTGAAGGCTTGTAGACCAGTGGCTCCAGGTAGTAGAAGATACTGCTCGGTCAAGGCTGGAGTGATAAAGGCACACATTTGACCGGTAACTAACAAAGGAAATGCGCTGGTCGTATGTACGATGCACAACCATTTTGTCAGCTGCACCAGGAGTATCTATGCTGCGGTGACATACTTGACTGAGCTACACCATGTAACAATATGACCAGGTAACGTCAACAGGACGCTGCATTGCTGAATTCTGCCAGCTTGACGACAGCTTCTGCTAGCACTTTTGGAACGACCAGCTGCAGAATTTCGACTGCTGCTGACCTGAATAGTACTCGGCTGGTTGCAAAGACCCGCTTGTAACTGCTGAAGATTCTTGTATACCGATGTATAAAAACTTGTGACAGTAACTTGAAGAGGACTCTCGACTTTGGAGGTTACTTTGGGGGAGTTCGACGTTTGGGTCTGCAACACAAGCATTAATAGGTGCGCCTATGGTGACAGCCAGCCACGTTCGCATAATGCAGCGTCGTGTTGTAGGAGGAACTGGTGTTTGGAAGTTATTATCACTTTTAGATTGGGCTCTCAGGATCAGCAGTTGTTACCAAATTCCACTTTTCTATATGTTAACTTTGCCAACCATCGTTCAATGGTTTGCAAAGAAAATACACGAGAACCTCATTCAGGATACAGTGCTAATGACGAATTCATTAATATCGTTAGTCAATCCCTTGTGTAACTTTTAATTAGGCACTGAATCCGGAGTAGTGATCTACGACGCAGATGACAACAGTCAGCTCACACGGAAATTCGCATTGTTCAACAGGAGAAACCGGAGAGGGCACTGACAGGCGCGAAACCTCCGCCGCTGTAAAAGCTGCAGTAGCGGATAGATACTGTAGCAGTTCTGTTATATTTGGTTAATAATTGGTTTTAAATGAGAGAATTCCAACCTGGAGTTCCAGAGCGCTAACTTTTCGTAGTAATATCAATTCTGCTAATTTGGTTCTCGTGAACCGACCGTAACAGCGGCATAACGTAGGAATCACTCACTATTGTCACTGTTCCAGTACAATACTCACACTTGGTAAATAATATATGCGCTCTGATTGCAAATGAATGTCCTATTTCCTACGAAAATATAGTTCCGACACTCTGGAAGTGAAAAAAAAAATCCAAGCAGTACTCCGCCGTAATTCAAAAGAAAAATTGTTTCCCCTTACACTTGTAGGAGTCGTCAGTAAAAGGGAAACTGCACTACTCAAATGAAAATAAAAGTTCACATGGTTACTCATACCCTCTCAGTATACAGGACGTTCACAACAGCAGGAAAAGCTTGTAATGGTGTTACAAAGTAGTTCGAGCTGAGAAGTAACCGTTATGAAACAATTCGATATGTTACGTCGTTTCCGAGTTAATTAGGATTCAAGTTAGCCGATTAGTTCATTGCTCGCGCAAATTCAAGCGATCCGCCGGATTCAAAAAATGGCTCTAAGCACTATGGGACTTAACATCTGAGGTCATCAGTCCCCTAGACTTAGAACTTTTAAGCCTAACTAAGCGAAGGACATCACACACATCCATGCCCGAGGCAGTATTCGAACCTGCGACCGTAGCAGCCGCACGGTTCCAGACTGAAGGGCCTAGAAGCGCTCGGCCACAGCGGCCGGCTCGCCAGATCCAATCAGTGTCAGTTGTTCTCGTAGTTTAGTTGACAGCGCGCGAAACTGCTCAGTCTTTGGTTCGAGTTCGATCCTCACTACCGCCCCATGTTCAATTTTTGTATCGCTCTGTTATTCGGTTTTAGGAAACCAAACGAAGAACACATTTACGTTACACTTATTCGCAGTTGCGAATATGGACAACGATCAGCTGTAGAATGGAAGGACGACAGTGAAATTTGTGCTGGGCCGGTACTCGAACCCGGATTTCCCGCTTATCCCTAGCGGTCGCCTTACCTTTGCGCTACCCCAGCACTACTCACGGTCCGGCCCAAACTCCCATAAGTTGTCAACCGTGTGTCAACAACTTGAACAATCACTGTGTAGATTACCGTGCAGGGGAGACATTTTGATTGAAAGTCGCTTTCCCGGTGTCAGCGGATAAATACGATATTGCAGTGCAAGTTCTCGCTCAGAGATACGATACAATGCTCCTTGGGACATGCATGCGTGTCTGACGGGATTTTGCATCGTATTTCTGAACAACACAGGCGCTGCAATATCGTACTGACTGGCTAAATTCAATGTTAATTACCTCGGAAACGCTGTAACGTATCGAATTTTTTTCTTCCCAGTTATATCTCAACACAAACTAGCCAGCAACACAATTACAAGCTTTTCAGACTGTTTCTGACCACCTTACATATATACATAAAATAAAAACGATGAAATGCTTAAACAAAATATATCCTGAATGTATTCTGAAGGCACATTTACAGATACTGCGTCTCGTAATAATTATCTGTACTCAAATGAGAATTACTCAGGTTTAAAATTAAATTATTATTGCCCGGTGCAATAAAAAATTAACACTGTTCACAAACACACACAGAACAACGGCTGGCGTATACATAATTATAATCAGATCTTCTTCTGACACGGTAACAGAGCCTGTAAACTCTATGCCCTCCGTCTAACTAGCAGCTCCTTTCCACCGCTCGTGCAGCCTCCGTCCAAGTACTCATTCCCCCGCGGTTAAGATGCTGCGTGGCAACTCGTACACCCTAATAGTCGTCGACAACTTGTAAAAAAATTCCAAAAGCAATTAATAAAATGATTTTCCTCCTGTTGGAGCCTTTACCCCATCACTCTGCAAACATTTTCAAACCATCATTTCAGTGACACATTTTGAGTTCACGCTATGCCTGGGAAATAACCGAATGCACAGCAAATATAACTGGTATTTTACAGTATGCCAACTATTACTGTAGACTACCGAAAACGGCCTTGGGAGAGCCAGGCCTGACAAAACTACAATCTGGTGAGCAAGATGTATGAGACAGGCGAAATACCCTCAGACTCCGGGAAGAATATAATAATTCCAATCCCAAAGAAAGCAGGAGTTGACAGATGTGAAAATTACCGGACTATCAGTTTAATAAGTCACAGCTGCAAAATACTAACGCGAATTCTTTACAGACGAATGGAAAAACTGATAGAAGCCGACCTCGGAGAAGATCAGTTTGGATTCCGTAGAAATGTTGGATCACGTGAGGCAATACTAACCTTACGACTTATTTTAGAAGAAAGATTAAGGAAAGGCAAACCTACGTTTCTAGCATTTGTAGACTTAGAGTAAGCTTTTGACAACGTTGACTGGAATACTCTCTTTCAAATTCTAAAGGTGGCAGGGGTAAAATACAGGGAGCGAAAGGCTATTTACAATTTGTACAGAAACCAGATGGCAGTTATAAGAGTCGAGCGACAAGAAAGGGAAGTAGTGGTTGGGAAGGGAGTGAGACAGGGTTGTAGCCACTCCCCAATGTTATTCAATCTGTATACTGAGCAAGCAGTAAAGGAAACAAAAGAAAAATTCGGAGTAGGTATTGAAATCCATGGAGAAGAAATAAAAACTTTGAGGTTCGCCGATAACATTGTAATTCTGTCAGAGACAGCAAAGGACTTGGAAGGGCAGTTGAACGGAATGGTATTAAAGTGTAAAAGATACCACAGAGGTGATAAAGAAATTTGCAGAAATACATTAAAAAAGAAAACAAAACAATTATTCATAATAAAAAGGAACAATTTTCAATGCTTGCACAAAGTTGTAGTATCGTCAGTAGATAAATAAAACAGTAGGATTGAGATTGTAATGTAGTTATATACACTATGAAAGGAAAATGTCTCAGGGTGATTACTCAGAACGCTGGTAAGTAATGAATAAAACTGACTACAAAAATCTTAATGTCACTGAACACGTAAAAGAGATAAGTAACTAAGTGTTACGGTTTCAAGCATATTTTGTTGACAAAATTTAAACCAAACTGGAAGGACGTTAAAAAATCACTGTAAGGTGAAATTCCAGTGAACTAGAGCGAGCAACCAAATCTGAGGACCAGGGTAATAACCAGTCTGATATATGAGCACTTGGAGAGTTGAATAATTTTAGTCGTGTAGCAAGAGTAGGTGTTGGGCATGAAGAAGCATTAACTCATTGTTGTACCACCATTACATGAAACAGAAAAAGATTGAATTTCCTGAAATAACGAAGAATAAAACTTAGATTTGCAAAATATATCAAAGTACATTAAGAAGAATGTTACACAAGCAAGAACGGAAAAATAACGGTAGGTTTACGTAAAACACAAACCATGTTCTTTGAAACGTAATCGGTCTTGAAATAACAAATGTGTATCAATATAGCTGTGACGGCTTTTTATTAGTGTTAACACGAACCAGCTAGCTCAAAATGATCAAGATTGTTTCTTTAATAGCAGTAGAATCTCACAAAGAAGACATTCTTTATTCCTTTTTTGATGATTACTGCTTCTCCTTCACGAATTCGGGTTGCTATTGCCAGCCCGCTGTGCTGACGTGCGCACCGGTTCGCAAAAGAATCGATAACATTCAAATATTTATCCAAACTCTAATTATTACTTGCGTCAAGCTTTCGCTTGATTATGACGACATCCACGCACACAATTTTCTCATTCGAAATCGCGACTTGATTTCGGGATATGAAATGTATCCAGGTTAAAGGCACTATGCGTTTCTTGTAGCATCTCCCACTACACGTCTTCTTGTTGACTCATGTTACACTGTCATTACCTACTTCGGCAATCGTCTGGTACCAGATCTACACCATTTTCAGCTCTCGTGAGCGACCACCGTTTTAAGGCGGTTGTGTAAGGTCATAACAAGCAAAATGAAATATCTTTGTAGTGGGACATTTCTTTTTCGCCGTGTTTATATCTGAATTTTCATTACTGTGACTGCCGAATGGGCTACGTGTCCTGATCGAAACAAGTGACTCGTTGTTGTAAAGACCGAATCATGAAGTGATTTCCAACAAAAAAAGTTATCTTGGTATAAATTTTAACAACTAGAGCCTGGAAATCTAGATGGAGACGTACAGTGCTGGATCCTTTGCCAGACCAATATGAGGTCGCGAGCATTGAGAAACCGCTGATTTCAAGCTGGCTGATTGCGAATGCGGCTACGTATCATCTACAAGCAAACCACCCCAAATACATATTAAAATAAGTTCAAAATGGTTCAAATGGCTCTGAGCACTATGGGACATAACTTCTAAGGTCATCAGTCCCCTAGAACTTAGAACTACTTAAACCTAACTAACGTAAAGACATCACACACATCCATGCCCGAGGCAGGATTCGAACTTGCGACCGTAGCGGTCGTGCGGCTCCAGAGTGTAGCACCTTGAACCGCTCGGCCACTTCGGCCGGCTAAATAAGTACTAAATGTAAACACAATTAACATTTAAAAGAAATAGGTGCTAGATTCCCAACGGAAATAATTTTGTATTTAACTATCGGATACAGTATAAAAATATTTCCTTTGTGAGTCACCGAGTTATCTACTGTGTGAGGCCCCTGAGGGGGGGCCCAGAGAGCATCCCAGGGTGGCCCAGGGAGCTACAACACTAAGAAGAATCGCTTCTCGGCTTTTGGCAAGATCAATGTGTAGTCTTTATTAATGATAATACACCATACAATCACCAACAAATTTACAATCTTCCATATTAGAGGTACCACTTATTTTCGACCAAATATAAATTTTCTCGTCAGAATTAATCTTACGTCTAGACCTACAATTAAGAGACAATGAATGTATTAAAATCTTCGTATGTAATAAAAAATACAGTATAATGAGACCATCAGTTGACGTCACAGCAGGGCAGAGTGCAACAGTACGAGAGTTCCGGCCAGCATACGAGCCTCGAGTGTCCATGAGCCGACATCAGAAAATCATGTGAGTGAAATAATCTGTTCAGTTAACCTTGGAACTAAGAAGGACTTATATTCCTGTCTGTACACTACTCTAGTCTGTGGGTAGTCAGTCTGTCATGGCTTACTTGCACCTACGACTGACTGTCGCTTACAGTGTGACGTGTAACGGAACCTGGTTCTTCGATTTGAGCAATAAGAAACTGATTCCTTTCCATTATTCGAGTCAAAGTGACAGGCCAGACAGTCTACTTGTTCTAATAATTTGAGTGTCTAGTAATCCTCATCTGTGTTCTATACTCATTGAAATTATGACCTAGCTCTTGGAGAAGTTCATGTAAACTCGGGAAGAAGCAATAAAATCAGACCAAGATACCAACCCAGAAGCTCGTTTCTTCATTTCTGTCTCTCTAGCCTGACACTCGAATTTTTCTGTACCGTCTCCAGGCTCAGAGACCCGACAAACCTCAGCTAGACGCTGTCGGCCACATTCCCTTGCAAGCCGGTCACGTGCCAAACAGTCGGTAGACTTGAAAAATCCCACATCGCTTCCTATCCGACGAAGGGATTCACGTGAGTATGTTTCGATCCCCGCTGGGTTACGACACTGATTATCAACTTTGAGTCATAAGGCAGTTTTCTGCTCGGTGGTCTCCAGTGTATTTGTAGGTCCTTGTGATGCGCACGGCTGGCATGCTCACCAGGCGACACTTCACTCGTCCAGTGGCGGCAGCTGCGACTCCTCCAGCTGTCACCGAGGGCCATTAACTGGTACAGAGGCGCGTTCCAGCTCCAGAACGAAAGCCCCCAGACCGTGGAATGCGGCCCTCTCTCTCTACAAATAATTTACACAACTCCCTGTTTACAGACAAGTAACCTAATCGCCTCGGGAGAGCTTTTAGTCGCTCTAACGTTACGGTGACGAACGCAACCTCGTTGAGGTGACTCATCACCAGCGTATTTGTCACAAGGGAGACTGTCGCCTCCGTTACATGTTCAGCGACCCTTCCCGACACCGCTTCTTAACTGATGTATTAACGTCTGCCGGCCGGAGTGGCCGAGCGGTTCTAGGCGCTACAGTCTGGAAACGCGCGACCGCTACGGTCGCAGGTTCGGATCCTGCCTCGGGCATGGACGTGTGTGATGTCCTTACGTTAGTTAGGTTTAAGTAGTTCTAAGTTATAGGGGACTGATGACCTCAGAAGTTAAGTCCCATTGTGCTCAGAGACATTTGAACCATTTATTAACGTCTTTATGTCGAAGGTGGTAAAATAACCACTGCTGGTTTTAAAAGCTCTGTTATTCTTCGACTTCAGAATATGTAGAGTATAGGTGTAGATGAGAACGTGGTGATCGGCTTCTCGGCGTATTATATTTTTGTTCTAAGCAGCAAGTAAAAGTGCAACCTTTAAGGTGTTGTAGTTCCTCCATAGTACGTTTTTCAGCTTCATAACTGCAATGTTTTCATGTCTGGCTCGCCTAATTATTTCGTCTACTTATTGAATTTCTCGATAAGTCTTCTAAATTCTTACGCTTCTTAGAAATCAATTGTCGGCTGATATTTGTCGATATGTAAATACTAGCTTTCAGCTGGGGTTAGTTTGGAATGGAAACTAACGTTCATGAAGTGGAAATAAAAACTTTGATATTTATCGACGCCATTGTAATTCCGTTCCAGTCGGTGAAGGACTTTGTAGGACAGCTGAAAGGAATTGACAGCGCCTTGAAAAGTGTATGTACCATATACAGGGTGGTCCACTGATCGTGACCGGGCCAAATATCTCACGAAATAAGCGTCAAGCGAAAAAACTACAAAGAACGAAACTTGTCTAGCTTGAAAGGAGAAACCAGATGGCGCTATGGTTGGCCCGCTAGATGGCGCTGCCAGAGGTCAAACGGATATCAAATGCGTTTTTTTTTTTAAATAGGAACCCCCATTTTTATTACATATTCGTGTAGTACGTAAAGAAATGTGAATGTTTCAGTTGGACCATTTTCTTCGCTTTGTGATAGATGGCGCTGTAATAGTGACAAATGTATAAGTACGTGGTATCACGTAACATTCCGACATTCCGGACGGTATTTGCTTCGTGATACATTACCCGTGTTTCTCCCCGAATTTGTTTTACAGTGTTTTCTATGAGCTAATTCTCTAGTGAAACGTGCTGTACGCCCACTCTCTGACATTAATTTTCACACTCATACATTTTTAATAACGCATAAAAACAGTGTAGATAGAAACATATACACAACATTATCTAAAACAAAGAGAGCGTACAAAATGCTCATAACCTTATTTAGATAGAGTGACAGTGACGTCACGTACTGTCATAACGCGCTCTTGACATTTAAATCTGAAGAATGATTTACTCCACTTGACTACAACTGAGGCTTAGTCTAAAATATTACACGACCGTTCGCTGTTATGAAAATCTTTTTATCTAGACACAAATAGGAACAAAGACTAACGTGTCTACAGTCCTTCCAAACAGAATTTTTGTTGGGCAGATTTAGCATTTTACAGTGCAGTCGGATTATGTTATTCTTGTCGTACAGTCACTCTACCCAAGTATGAAAATAGACGAATTTGTATCTTGATTTTTCAAAATTTTTACACGGTGCTGTGTATTTTTACACTATATTTCATTTTAAACATCGTCTGTCAAAAAGGCTTTTGGAGGGGGAGGAGATTAGTATTTAACTTCCTGTCGGCAGCGAGGTCATTAGTGACAATAAAAGCTCGAATACGGGGCGGATGGAGAAAGAAACCGGCCGTGCCCTTTTCGAAGGAACCATTCCGGCTTTTGCCATAAGCCATTTAGGGAAATCACGGAATACTTAAATGAGGATGGCTGGACGCGGGTTTGAACCGTCGTCTTCCCGAATGCGAGTCCAGTGTGCTAACCAAAAACATTTGGAAATGTATTCTCATAAAAATTAATGTCAAAGGGCATAATAGAATAACCCCGTTCTTTGGTTTAGCTGGAATTATTTCATTATTACGTTAATATAATGGTTGCAGTGCTGCGTTATAGTATGATTCATGCTAGACCACATACTTTGGGACCTGGTTCACGAAACACAAGCCAAAACCCGTGAGCACGGTCTTTACAATGTAGTACTACAGATTTTTATGTTTTAGGTTGTTGATGTTTGCATGGATTACACTATATTTCGTTATGTCTTCTATTTTCATTTATAAAAGATTTTGTAATAATGATCATAAAGAGGGCACTGTTGCCTCCGGTGTTGGTAATGAGAATAGCTAGCCCAGGTGCATCTGTGCCTTCGGTCGGGCAAGTACTCTTCATTGATATTTACAGATATCGCAGTTTTATTGCTTGTATTTATGACTCCACAGGGGATTAATACTAGGTATGTTGATGAAAACGATCTCTTCTATATTTTCTTACTTCCATACTTGGGCAGATGTAGTGCCTTATAGTGCAATCTGATTATTTTATTGTTGCTTTATATACAGCACTGATGATAGTCGCAAAGTAACTGAAATCGATTTGAAACAGAAATAAAGACTTTTGCTTCAACGACCAATGCTGATCCTCCTTTTCTTATTGAAATGTATTCCGCATAAATAAGCAGAATGAGCCATTACTGTGTGATTACACGATTATAGAACATTCAACCGGAGCAGATGTGTTTGCTTCCGATGGTTCCGGACCCACACAATATCCAGGACTGTGCGTACGGAGCGATTTAAAGTGGAACGAGCACATAAAACTAATCCGTTATTCCCGAAAAACAGGAACGGGACGGGAGGGGGGAGTGACAGTGTTACGCAAAATACCCTCCGCCACACACGGTGACTTGGCTTCCGGAGAGTAGATTCATATGTAGAAATTGTACTACGAAAAGCGATATGTTGTATGAAAAACGAAAAGTTGATGTGAAGACATTACAACACAATATGTTACAAATCACTTGTGAGTGACTACAGTTCACCTCCAATATATACTTAAAACCGTGAGAGCACGGCCCTTGACTCCAACTGCCGTGCTTTTACCTTTTAAGTACATATTGGAGGTGAACTGTAGTCACAACATCGTCATACGCACACAATACTCGTAATCAGGGACACGAGACTTATACCTGTGATGACGACGTTCGCAGCAACAGTAAGGCAACCGCTCCTATTCGTCACCATCGACTTCGTCCAAGTTTATATTATACAGGGCTTGGCCAGAAATGAAAATTGCAGAAGTGGGAACTCCAGATGGAGCGTTTGGAAAAAAAAACCCTTGTCGGAGAGTCATGAATCATTTATCCTAGCGTAGTTTCCAGGCAACGGAAAGGTAAGCGAAAACAATACAGAATGGTAATCGGAATGCCGTGGGAATGATTCCCTATGCAGAACATTTTCTTATTTTCAATTTTTACGTTAGCTACACCGCAAATAAACCGAAATAATGTTCAGTGTTTTGCACTTATTAATATATTCATAAAAGGCTTGGAATGTAAATAAATTTCCAGAAAGGGATTGTAAGGTGTGCACGAGAATTTCATATACAAAATTATTATTTTACAGTTGACAATTTACACGTGTTGGCAATGCAATAATTTTCTCGGCATCTTGGGCTCGTTACAAACTCGACATCTGTACAATTACTTGGTACTTTTATAGTTCCTGTCGGGCTTACCAGCAAACCATGCGTAATGCATCGTTTTCCCAAGTTATTGGCGGGGATAACTGGTGGTGTACCACGGAGGGTATTCCGATGCAGTCTTCTCGGGACGTGATTTCTTTTTCTCTCTATGAGATAAAAGCAGTTTTGAAGCTTTTTGATCAAATTCTTTACCTGATGATAAACACAGACATTGCAGGGCTGCACTGGCGGATAGCATTCGGAGGGGGATAACATTAATACTGCACGATGACAATCCTCCCTCATCTTTAAGAATCTCGTCGTATAACTATGGATTTCTTTCTTCTCGCCACGAGTCAACTAACAAAAGAAATTTGTTCTCCTGCAAGTGGGTCTTCTTACATCAGTCAATATATTTCAGTACGTGGCTGTTGCATGTTTGATTTAAATGAAGCAAAGACGACATTCCTACAATTAATTGCGCATTCACCCACCTTTTTTTTTTTTAATCCTGGATCGAAAAGAGCCAGTACTATCTTGTACGCATACGCAGACCGTTGGCAATAAGTTTAAAAAAATGGTTTATCTACATCTACATCGATACTTTGCAAATCACATTTAATTGCCTGGCAGATGGTTCATTGAACCACCTTCGCAATAATTCTCTATTATCCCACTCTCACACAGCCCGCGGAAAAAACAAACACCTATATCTTTCGCTGCGAGCTCTGATTTCCCTTTTTGATAATGGTGATTGTTTTTCCCAATATAGGTCAGCGTCAACAAAATATTTTCGCACTCGAAGGAGAAAATTGGTGATTGGAATTTCGTGAGAAGATTCCGTCGCAACGAAAAAGCCTTTCTTTTAATGATGTCCAGCCCAAATCCTGTATCATTTCTGTGACACTCTCTCCCATATTTCGCGATAAAACAAAACGTGCTGCCCTTCTTTGAACTTTTTCGATGTACTCCGTCAATCCTATCTGGTAAAGGTCCGATACCACACTGCAGTATTGTAGAAGAGGACAAGCGTAGTGTATGCAGTCTCCTTAGTAGATCTGTAACGTTTTCTAAGTGTCCTACCAATAAAACACAGTCTTTGGTTAGCCTTTCCAATTTAAGTTGTTAGTGACTGTAATTTTAGGTATTTAGCTGAATACACGCCCTTTAGATATAAGTGATTTATCGTGTAACCGAAGGTGAGCGGATTCCTTTTAGCACTCATGTGGATGACTTCACACTTTTCATTATTTAGGATCATTTGTCAATTTGCGCCCATACAGATATCTTCTCTAAAACGTTTTGCAATTTGTTTTGACCTTTTGATGACTTTAATAGTTGATAAACGACAGCGTCATCTGCAAACAATCTAAGACGGCTGCTCATATTGTCTCCTAAATAGTTTGTATAGATAAGGAACAGCAAAGGGCCTATAACACTACCTTGGCGAATGCCAGAAATCACTTCTGTTTTGCCGGCCGTTGTAGCCGAGCGGTTCTAGGCGCTTCAGTCCGGAACTGCGAGACTACTACTGTCGCAGGTTCGAATCCTGCCTCGGTTATGAATGTGTGTGATGTTCTTAGGTTAGTTAGGTTTAACTAGTTCTAAGTTCTAGCGGACTGATGACCTTAGATGTTAAGTCCCATACTGATCAGAGCCATTTGAACCATTTTGAACTTCTGTTTTAGTCGATGACTTTTCGTCGATTACAGCGAACTGTGAGCTCTCCGACAGGAAATCAAGGATCCAGCCACATAACTGAGACATATTACAAACCACGCAATTTCAGTAAAAGCCGCTTGTGTGATGTAGTGTCGAAAGCCTTCTGGAAATGCAGAAATACGGAATCAGTTTGAAATCCCTTGTCAATAGCACTCCAAACACTTCGTGTGAGTAAAGAGCTAGCTCTGTTTCAGAAAAACTGTTTTCTGAATCCGTGTTGACTGTGTCGATAGACCATTTTCTTCGAGGTAATTCATAGTGTTGTAACACAATATATGTTCCAAAATCCGGATGCATATCGACGTCAATGATATGAGCCTGTAATTTAGTGGATTTCTGCTACTACCTTTCTTGAATACTGGTGTGACTTGTGCAACTATGCAGTCTTGAGGTGCGGATCTTTCGTCGAGGTAGCGGTTGTATATGATTGTTAAGAAGCTATTGTATCAGCATACTCTGAAAGGAACCTAAGTGGTATACAGTTTGGACCGGAAGATTTGCTTTTGTTAAGTTATGTAAGTTGTTTCAGTACTCCGAGGATATCTACTTCTAAGTTACTCATGTTGGCAGCTGTTCTTGATTCGAATTATGGAATATTTACTTCGTCTTCTTTGGTGAAGCAATTTCAGAAGGCTGTGTTCAGTAGCTCTGCTTTGGCAGCAGTTTCGTCGATAGTATTTTTATTGCTATCGCTCAGAGAAGGCATTAATTGCGTCTTGCCGCTAGCATACTTTACATACGACTTGATTCACTTTGGATTTCCTGGCAGATTTCGAGACAAAGTTTCGTTGTGGAAACTATTATAAGCATTTCGCAATGAAGTCTGCGCTAAATTCCGAGTTTATGTAAAAGATTGCCAATCCCGGAGATTTTGCGTCCGTTTAAATTTGCCTTGATTTTGTCGCAGTACGTGTTAATAAATACAATTTATTTCATGTAACAGCCATAATTTCGAAACATGTCCTTATTTGACAAAATTGCTATAACGTAATGAGAATTATTTCGGTTTATTTGCGGTGTACGTAATGTAAAAATCGAAAGTAAGAAAGTTTCATTGAGAGATTCGGTATCGCGAACTTCGGTTTACCAACCTGTCCTCTTCCCGATGCCCCAGCCACTACCTTGAAACTACGCTAAGATAAATGGCTCCTGCTTCGCTCGCGCTGCGCCAGAAATGATGTTTTTTCTAAAGCCTTAATCATCTGGATCTCCTGTCACTTTAATTTCTGGCCAAGCTCTGCATATGTCATAAATTTGGGCGAAATCGGGGATAAGTAGTAGGCACGGCCTCCATGCTGGTTTTTTTCGTTGCATACAAATGTCTTTCATAGACGGCGTGTTATTTAGTGTGAGTGGATCCTACATCCAAACCAAATTCTTTTTTTCCATCTTTTCCACACTTTCATCATTACAGAATATCTGTTCAATAAGCGAAAACGACGTAAAATTTTTCTTCGTCTGTGAAAGAACAGTTCGCATCCGTCGCGAGAAATGGTTGGATCACCGCGCAGAAGTCGTAGGTGTCGAGCACATATTAGACAATTATTCATTTGCAATATTTCCGAGAACGCACCGTCTTCGGCCGGAAAGCTTGCTTGCTACACAAATATACACATCCACCAAGCTTGTTTTCGTTTTGTGTGCGGAGATACCGTTTGATATCATGCCTCTACGGCTTACGTCAACGCCACGTATTTGCAGTGGTAGTATCACGAATATTTTTCGATAATGCCCTAATTTATAATCAACTCCTCTCAAATATACCATTAAAGGTTACTAAAATATAACACAAGCAGATTAAAAATTTCTGCAAAAAGTGAAACATAACACAACGCACTCCTGGCGCGATGAACTCCTTTCGAACACCACATTATAGGTTACTGCAAAGAGTGACACCACATTATAGGTTACTGCAATAGTTGAGGTATATAACACAAGTATACTACGGAATCCTGCAAAACGTGAAACATTGCACAACACGCTGCCGTTCTTCAACGACCATGGTCCGCTTCTTAAATGGTCACGCAATGCTCATCCAGGCTTTAAATATGCTAGACACTGATATTGAGCGCGTAAAGTTTTCTGTCTGCGAGAAGCAAACCACATCCTGGTTCTCTACATTGATGTGTACTGCTTCCTTGTGGATGGAATTATCTCAAAATATTGGTGGAGCTTTGACAAACAATTTCTTAGATTCTCTTCAAATTGGAGTAAAACGTGTTTTCCATAACCGGCACCAAAAATGAAGATTGCCAAAACTGACAGATCTCGTACTTTAATAATTAGAACTTGGTATCCTTTCTTGTTTTGTAATATGAATTGTTCTTGTTGATTTCGTCTCTCAAGGAACACTTCGATATGTACATGCTTTAAAAAAAAGTTACAACCAGGTATGAAAATCTGGGATCGAAGATATATACAGGGTTAACCAGAACTCCACCAACGAACTTTCAGATGTGGTGGCATCCACCAAAACATACAAAAAAGTCTCGTAAACATGGGCTGTAAAATGCATACCTGTGGGCTATGTTCGCTTGTTCAGTTGAAGACATGTGTTTCACAGTATCAGAAGTGGACAAGATCTCATACCTTTTAAGGTATGAACTTTAGAGCCCATGTTTACTGGACTTTCTTTGTTGGTTTCATCCATACTACCACCTCTCAAAACATGGAAATCAAAGAACTTTCAGTAGAAGAGATCGGTATCATAGTAGCGAAGATCAGCTCATAGTTCCTAAGGTATACATTTTTTCGAGCCCATGTTAACTCGACCTTTTTGCCCCTTGTTTTGATTCGTACTGCCACCTCTGAAAGTTCTCCTATACCGTGTATAATACGTACTTTTTTTAACTTTCTGCTTATTTTTACCGACCCACAGCCTTATTGTTACGGAGGGTCATTTATTGCCTCTTGGCCGCTACGATCGGTGTATGGGACCCGAGTAGATCTAAGTAGCAGTTCCACCCGACATCCACATCCGATCATACCGTTGCCGGTGTCCCGAAATGTGGAGATGGCCGTTTTCTTCACTTCTTTTGTTGCTTTTTTTTTTTGTTCAGTAGCGTTGTACTTTATCAAAATATAATACATGAACTGGAATTGGAAACAAAAAATTTTGTCGAATTTAAGAAGAGACGAAAAGAAAGACAGGAAACAGTGATGTTAACCCGCCACCTAGATGTCTGAGGATGAATACCTCGATATGTGCTTCGAGCTATTGACTCCCTGACATCTTGCATGTTAGTAAGAAGGGTGGTTCTAATACTGTACACTATTGCGTCTACATACATTTTACAGATTTATAATGCCCGTTACGGTAGGCACTTTTAAGGCCAATTTACAATAAAACACCTCCAATTATTTATTTAGTTACTTTTTACAGGTTTATAATGTCCGCTGCCTTTGGCAATTTGCGACAGTGAGCTGGTACTTTACTATACGATATGTTTCAAGCATGGTAATTAAGACACCGGCTTAAAAATCACAACAATAGGAAACCTGATACCGTCTGCCTATCTGGATTTTCCGTGGTTATCATAACTCACATAAAGCGACTCTCGACGTGATTCCTTTGAATAGCCTCAGATCCTTTCTCAACTACATCGTTTTTGAAGGGACATTAAATTCTAAATTCCTGCTTTAGTTGATTGAAAACAGAAATGAAAACGGGACGTTCTACGATAAAATCTGTAGTATTCTGATAAATAGTAGAACAGAGAAAACGCACAAAAGGGAGAATTACTTGGTTTTTATTTTAATAGAAAGCATGCTGTGATAAAAGACAAATAATTACCTCCTTTGCACCACAGTAGGATGACATCTATGTAATAGAACCGTTATTTTCCAGTGTCTGTATTACCGGAATTTTGCTTTGTTTTGGTAGGTATTGGGTGTAATGAAATGACATCAGTTGAAGTTATTCAAAATAATTATGAAGTCGACAGTATTAAAAAATGGAGCTGACTAATCGACATCGCAGAGAAGTATGCTGCAAAGGACGAGGTATATAAAGAACGTATCAAGAAGAGAAGCATGTCTAAAACACGTCAGTTTGATAAATTTTAAATATCGGTGAGCTGTGCATTTCGTCGTACGAGACGGAGGACGACATAAATGAAGACTACGACATCAGAAACGGGTTGTAAGAAGCGTCAACCATTAATAAGATGGATAGTAATACGATAAGTGTGGAAGTGAATAATTGACCAATGTGAGGCATGAATTGGAAAGTAAAATTATGCCAACCCATCAGATTAAAAATACTGAGTAGTTTTGTTCTTACGTAAAGTCAGTAAACGGATAGGATTCTTGTACTCAGTCGCTGATTAACCTTAAGGGCATCGAAACGGAAGCCAAAATAGTAAATACAGTATCCCGAAAATGATTTACTGCGGAAGGTCGTGATAAGATGGTGGTGGTGGTTAGTGTTTAACGTCCCGTCGACAACGAGGTCATTGAAGACGGAGCGCAAGCTCGGGTTAGGGAAGGATTGGGAAGGAAATCGGCCGTGCCCTTTCAAAGGAACCATCCCGGTATTTGCCTGAAACGATTTAGGGAAATCACGGAAAACCTAAATCAGGATGGCCGGAGACGGGATTGAACCGTCGTCCTCCCGAATGCGAGTCCAGTATGCTAACCACTGCGCCACCTCGCTCGGTCCGTGATAAGAATCCCTCTTTCAATCAACATAAGAACACCAAAATAGCAGCCGGCCGCGGTGGTCTAGCGGTTCTGGCGCTGCAGTCCGGAACCGCGGGACTGCTACGGTCGCAGGTTCGAATCCTGCCTCGGGCATGGGTGTGTGTGATGTCCTTAGGTTAGTTAGGTTTAAGTAGTTCTAAGTTCTAGGGGACTTATGACCTAAGATGTTGAGTCCCATAGTGCTCAGAGCCATTTGAACCATTTTGAACCAAAATAGCATATATTAAAATGAGTGATAACAGAATATAAAATCAACTAAAATTGCACAGTAGTCGAAAGGTATCTGGACCGGTTGAAATACCTGAACGATTCTAAAGAAACAACTTATTTCACTTCTAGCAGCTATATAGGTCTGCAAAAACGAAGAGAACCAAGCGAACGGAAAAAGCACAGCTCATTTCCGTTTCCACGAAGGATCGTCGGATAGGAATTAAAGGTATGTATCGTTGACGTCAATCTGTTTTAAAATTATGGCATTATGAAGTTTCTGGAGAACGAAATTCTCCCCAATAACAACCAACATGGATTGCCTGAACACAGATCAAGCAATTGTAATAAAGCACACGTCATTGTCGTTTTTGAGAAGGGCCGTAGGATTGATGCACGTAATTATAATCGCACCCTGGCGAGAAAAGTGACACAAGTAAAAAAATGGCGGTTTTTAGTTTTTGTCACCAAAAAATAGCTGTAAAGTGCCCCGATGCGGACGGAAAACGTCACACTTCTCTCTCGCAATTTGTCCACTTCAGAATAGATTTGTCAGTTTTGCTATAAGCTAACTCATGATGCTCCACGGCAAGAACAGTTTTGCTACCGGTAGGTGTGCATGGGTCATCCAAGAAGAGTAGCACACGTGTACATTTTCATATAGAAGGGAGGTTGAATACAATTCTTAATATCATTGATTATAACAATGTCAGTGTTTCTACTATGTCTGTATCTTGCATTACGATGTCAATGTTTTGAAAATTACAGCTGTTGTATTTTTAAGAAATTTCGTGCATTGCAGCGAACAAGAAAAAAGAATTGGCATTTCTACTATAAAAAAGCACTTATTGAATACCTTTTTTCGCGACAAGTATCCCTACATTACATAAGCCCATGAACGATACTACGTATTCGTAAATTGTCTTTCTTAAATTGTACCTAATTGAGGTTCCTTATTAAGTGGTATTTATTTTTCATAAATTATAATTTTGGATTTTATATTTTTATAATACAACAATTTCAATTTCTTTTACAATTAAACACTAATTTTGCCTGAGAGAATTTCGAATGTCATATATATATATATATATATATATATATATATATATATATATATATATATATATATATATATATATATATATATCTGGTGATCAAACAGTCAGTATAAATTTGAAAACTGAATAAATCACGGAATAATGGACATTAGAGAGGTACACATTGACACACATGCTTGGAATGACCTGGGGTTTTACTAGAACAAAAAAAAAAAAAAAAAAAAAAAAAAATACAAAAGTTCAAACAATGTCCGACAGATGGCGCTTCATCTGATCAGAATAGCAATAATTAGCATAACAAATTAAGACAAAGCAAAGATGATGTTCTCTACAGGAAATGCTCAATATGTCCACCATCATTCCTCAACAATAGCTGTAGTCGAGGAATAATGTTGTGAACAGCACTCTAAAACATGTCCGGAGTTATGGTGAGGCAGTGGCGTCGGATGTTGTCTTTCAACATCCCTAGACATGTCGGTCGATCACTATACACTTGCGAGGTAACCCCAAAGCCAATAATCGCACGGACTGAGGTCTGGGGACCTGGGAGGCACACGATCATCACCAAACGAGGCGCGCAAGAGATCTTTCACGCGTCTAGCAATATGGGGTGGAGCGCCATCCTGCATAAACATCGTACGTTCCAGCAGGTGTTTATCAGCCAGGCTGGGGATGATGCGATTCTGTAACATATCGGCGTACCTCTCACCCGTCACGGTAGTAGTTGCAAAACCAGAATCACGCATTTCCTCAAAGAAAAAAGGCCCGATAACGGTGGATGTGGTAAATCCGACCGATACCTTGACTTTCTCGTCGTGCAATGGAGTTTCCACGACAGTTCTAGGATTTTCGGTAGCCCAAATTCTGCAGTTGTGGGCGTTGGCAGACCCTCGGAGCGTGAAATGAGCTTCGTCGGTTCACAACACGTTACTCAACCAACTGTCATCAAATGGCTCAAATGGCTCTGAGCACTATGCGACTTAACTTCTGAGGTCATCAGTCGCCCAGAACTTAGAACTAATTAAACCTAACTAACCTACGGACATCACACACATCCATGCCCGAGGCAGGATTCGAACCTGCGACCTTAGCGGTTGCCCGCTTCCAGACTGCAGCGCCTAGAAACGCACGGCCACTCCGGCCGGCAATTGTCATCTTTCGCCAAATTTTGAAACGCCCACACCGCAAATGCCCTTCGCTTCACTAAATCGCCTGGTAACAAACAGTTCATGATGCCGATGGATTTTGTACGGATAGCATCGGAGGGTACGCCTCGGTGCCAACCAAACAGTAGTGTATGGAATGGCGGTGCGACGTGCGACTGCACGAGCGCTGACTTCCCCGTGCATAGACGAACCCGCTAATCTCCATTTCTTCCTGAACTGTCCCAGCAGCATTACGCCTTGTGCTCGGTCGGCCACTACGGGGTCTATCGTCTAAACAACCCGTGGCTTCGAACTTATTTTCGCCACAGCTGCGTTTGTCAGCGGACCTTTACCCGTTCGAATCCCCTTCCTATGGCGATAGGATCGTAACGCTGAACTAGCACATTTCCCATTCTGATAATACACCATCACTAAAAGCGCCTTTTCAGGTAACGTCAACGTGCTGCGACTGCTGGCGCATCTGATTCTCTCCGTCATTACAGCTCCTTTTACACACGATTGTCATGCGCAGTCACTGACGCTTTGGTGTCCAGAGCCATCTGTCGGACATTTTGTGAACTTTGTTTTTTTTTGTTCTAATAAAACCCCATGTCATTACAAGCATGTGTGTCAATTTTTACCTCTCTATCTACATTATTCCGTGGTTTATTAAGTTTTCAAATTTATACTGACTTTTTGATCAGCCGGTATATATATATCATTTGGGGTGGAAAAGTGGCAAGAGCATTACATGAAGGGCCACAACAAAAACAAAATATTTTTTTTTGGAAACAGTGACACAACTCAAGGAATTAATTAACAAATATCAGATAAAGCCAAATATTGGACTAGAACAGAACTATACGTCCATATTACTTTTAAATTACTTTTAAAATTACTTACCTGAAAATTAAAGAAGGCTTATACTATTTCATCATCAGTTTTACAGAATTCTTTAGGCCGATTTACCCGAAGTATTGCATTGTTCAGCTACGTTACTGTTCTTGCCGGGGTGTAATATGTCTGTATCACTGATATCTGTATATTGTAGAATTATGGAACATTTTATGTTCTCAGACATCACAACATTTCTGTAGAACGAAAATCGTCTCTGTAATAAATACCATGGATTCGGTAATCTAGTACTTTTCTCAGAACACCCCTCTCTGATCTTCCATGAAGCCCAGAGCGCTGTAGTCAAAGGCGCCTAGATATCCATAAGGCATCCTGCACTGTCTAGTTAATAAAATACGAGCGTACCGAGTATCGGACCAGATTTATGAATGGACGGACGTCTTGTTAAGAATCATTTGCAACGAAAAGCAGGAAAACCTGCAGAGGATCAATGGTTGCTGTAAGGAGTGGCAGTTCACCTCGAACGGAAATAAATGAAACATGCTGTGCATAAACGGGCGAAGAGATCGATTACTGTTGATTAAGGTATTGGTGAGACAACACTGGAGACAATAACAACCGAAAATACTTAGTAGTAGCCATTCAGAGCGACCTAAGTGGAAAAACTACAGAAATATAATTGAAGAATAAGTAAACCGTAGGATGAGATGCACTGGAAGAAGCTTAGGGAAATGTAATTCATTGACGAAAGAGATGACTTACAAAACACTTGTTTGACCGAATCTATTGTTAATCAGTTTGAGACCCTTACAAAGTAGGATTAAAAAAACAGATAGAGAAGTTCCAACAATGAGTGGCACGTTTCATCACACCGTTTAGTAAACACGAGAGTGTTAAAAAATGCTGAAGAAACTCGGGTGGCAGTGGCTACAAGAGTGCAAGAGGAGCTTGGTGTCTCACGGAGAGATTGAGAATCTGAGAGCGTATGTTCGAAGAGAAATTGGAAAGCACGTTTCTTCCTTCCATGTACGTCTCGTGAAATAAGTAAGACAAAAAAAATCAAGGGAGTCAGAGCTCACAGGGAAGTTTATCGACAATCGTTCTTCACACGCGCCATTCACGAATGGCCAAACCATAGTCGTACCACACGTCCCCTCCGCCGCATTGCGTCACGTTGCTTGCGGAGACGGATGTAGATGCAGACCTTTATCATGCTTTTGACGAGAGGCTACTGACAATTATTACTCTCCACACACTAAAATTTACAGAAGAAATCTGTAGGTGAATTGCACACAAACCCCACATTTTTTAAAAGACAGACGCCACTAAGATGGTTGGAATGGCTCAGTAAAATGCTCAAACGAGGTGTCTTCAGTTGTAACTACACACATTTTCACCGTTTGATACTCGTACATTTCGAGGTACTCATGATTTCTGTAATTCCATTCTCAAATGTGAGCGATAAAATTCATTAGTAGATACGTTGAAAATATTTATTTTCAAATTATTCGGTCGTAAGTACTGAACTCGTTAATGTATAAATTCGATCTTCCATACTTTTTATGATTTCATGTAAATTTTAACACTAATACATTTCAACTGTAAAACCTTCAACCACCTAATTTAGTTGCAACGGAGTCCACAGTCGTGATAAACCTCTCGAAAGAAATAAGATTCCTGCATTAGCAGTTATTGATTGCTGTTTTATTTTTATTTTGCCGTTCTCAAGTAGAATGTTTAACCTGTTAAATGTACAGTGTTAGGTATAGAAGAGCAGATCTTATAATCACTGGAACATTAATTTATACCTACTTCAGAGTGTCATATTTTTTCTCTGTGCTTCCGCAGACATGTCACATAATGTACTACATGATTTTTTTTTTCGCAGAATTGTTACCACCTCGTGCCTGGACTTCTAGGTGTAAAGGGTGAAGGGCTACTTTTCTCTTTATTTCTGCGCGAGAAGGGTATTGGGCTCCAGATCCTTTGACGCTCCCAAGGTGTTGATTACTTTATTACATTTAATTTAGTATTCGATAATGGTCCAGTTTCTGTCACACAAGTCACATTAATTTTTCTCCTTTTGTTGTTTATAAACATACATTACTTTGTTGTATCACTGGGGTGCCTAGATGATGGCACGGGGAACTCTAATGCGGTCGGCCGGGGTGGCAGAGTGGTTCTAGGCGCTTCAGTCCGGAACCGCGCGACCGCTACGATCGCAGGTTCGAATACTGCCTCGGGCATGGATGTGTGTGATGTCCTTAGGTTCGTTAGGTTTAAGTCGTTCTAGGGGACTGATGACCTCAGATGTTAAGTCCCATAGTGCTCAGAGCCATTTGAACTCTAATGCGATGCCGCATATCAGTGGCGACAGAGCCTACATAATCAAAGTGTGCCGTAGTCGGCCTTAGTGCTTGAATGATAGCGACCTGTGTGGATAATATACTGCTTTGCTTATGCTCTCTATGTGCAGACCCTGATGGATATCCCTGATCCTTGCCGATCTAGGTGCTCCAAGAATTAACCGTAGGTATCGATTTTGTAGGGTTTACAGTGATTTGAGTTTTCTGCTTCAGATGATTCCCTAGGAGGAGTACTCACCATGATTGACAGCAGGATCGTTGTTCGGTAGAGGTGTAATTTGGTTCTCACATTGAGGTGTTGACTCGACAACAGTGGGTAAAATTGGTGAAACAGGTTCGTGGTGCTGTTGCGTTTTCCCTGAACATGGTCCTTGAAGAGGAATTTCCCGTCCACTATCACTCCCAGGTATTTGACCTAATTCGTCCAAGGCCGTATGATGTGGTGCAGTGTGAGACAGCCTCTGAGTTCGGATCGACGGTGACTAAACATAATGGCTTGTGTCTTCATTCACGGCAATGCGTTTTGCTGCCGTCCATAACCGAACAAGGGTAAGCTGACGCTGGAGGCGCTTTATCACTGCATTTACTCTGTGACTGCTGATACCAGTTGCTGTATCGTCCGCGAATTACAGAAGGATGAGTTGTGCAAGTGACGGCTGGTCATTCACGTTCAAAACGAATAGAATCGGTGACAGAACAGACCCTTGAGGGCTGGCCTCCGGAACTTGTTGAATGTTGGACTGCGGAACATCAGTTCGCATAAAGCGGCGCCTTTCTTGAATATAGCTGTCAGTAATCTTCATGCAATAGTCTGGGATGGAGGGGAGATAAGGGCAGTTTGGAGAGAAGCTTATTTTTCCAGACTCAATCGACGCCTTTTCCAGTCGAGAAAGGCGGCCACTGTAGAGTTCCCGTAGTTCATATTATATGCTATATACTCCGTAACTGGGAGGAACTGGATTTCGCCCAACAGATGTGACTGGAAAGCGAACCGGTCGGGATATATGACATCGCCTTCAGTGACTGCTGAGCGAAGTCATTAGAGTATGAGCTATTGCAATACTTTGTAGAGCGATGGCAGGAGACTGATGGGCCGATGCTTTTGCGGTTGGCGATGGTCTTACCGTAGCTTCTGTAGTGGTACCATGAGAGCAATTTTCCAATCGGATGGGAAGTATCCTAGGCAACTGTTAAAAAACGCGGGCTATCAACAGCTGTGGTTGTGCAGTAACATCTTCAACCGTTCGTTAGTTATACCATCCGGTCCAGCAGCCGAGTGGTTGTCGAATCGTCGTACAATCGTTTAGACCTTCGCTAGTGACGTTAATTGTGGTTCCACCTGCTGTGCAATCCATTGGATGTCTTCTGCCTGGCGTCGTATTCTTATCCACTCCTTTTCGGCAGCGACTTCACGTATTAAGATATTTTGTGCCACAAACGTCGTGGAAAAAAGTTCCGCCTTGCTCACGGGTGAGACAATCGTCCCACTGGTCCCAAAAGCGCCACTTTCGCTGGTCGTGGATTCCGGAAGGACCGGACCAGCCCCCCATTCATCTCTTGTGTGTGAGAACAGACATCTTACCTTCCCAATTTTCGTGGTGGAGTTCAACCGCTCTGTAATGTAACTCCCGAGAGAGATGTTTTAAGTTGTCGGCGGTCCTCAGAGTTACGGTACCACTGCCAGCGTTTTCACACCATGTTTTAAGGTTCTTAAAGTCCTGGAGTAGTGGTTAAGTCTTTACTGCAGAATGCATGCTGGTCAGTTGTGACCATAGCCTCATGGTAGGCTTTTCGGATCTTTCTGGTCAATGCAGAGATGGCCTCCTCTACGAGTACTGTGTTGATACGTCTGTTGTGAGGCGAATATTGCTACTAAGGAACGCCTGGTTCTGATCCCAGTTCATGATCAGTTGCACTGGAGGGTGTTGATGTTCCAGCACCTCTGTGATGATACCGAGCACCGGATTGTGGTCAGACATGGTTTGAAGGCTCAGATCGTGTGGTGTCACCGCCAGACACCACACTTGCTAGGTGGTAGCCTTTAAATCGGTCGCGGTCCATTAGTATACGTCGGACCCGCGTGTCGCCACTATCAGTGATTGCAGACCGAGCGCCGCCACACGGCAGGTCTAGAGAGACGTCCTAGCACTCGTCCCAGTTGTACAACCGACTTTGCTAGCGATGGTTCACTGACAAAATACGTTCTCATTTGCCGAGACGATAGTTAGCATAGCCTTCAGCTACGTCATTTGCTACGACCTAGCAAGGCGCCATTATCAGTTGCTATTGATATTGTAAAGAATGTACAGACAAGAGCTACGTTCAACATTAATGGATTAAAGTTAAGTATACCACCAGTTACCTCCTTTTTTACTGAAGTCTAAATTCCTTGTCCTGTTCCAGACCTCACGCCAGCCTGCGTGAACTTAAACGCGTGCCTTTCGGCTTCCTCTTACATTAGTGGGTTGGCCCTCCTGCCAATCCACAACAGATCGACTCTTAGATTTTTCATGGTAGCTACGTCCAATACGTCAGTTCTATGGGCTGTATTGTTTGGGACGTGATCTGGATTGTCTGGCCAAAATGTGATGACTTCCAATCATCCGTCCAAGTCATACAGCTGTTTCCATCGTGGGTTGGCAATCGCGAATTCGACGCGAGCAGAGTAGAATTCTATTGTGTTTAGCAAATAGCAGCAGAAGTTCATCCTCGACGAACGGCATCTGAGGGCTAACACGTGCTACAGCTAATATAATATTGTCAAAACTGCAGTTGCTTCCAGAGATGTAAATCGTGGCAGTGAGAGAGGAATGTGTGTAGTAGGTCGCTTGATGTGTATGGACGTGTTGCCCTGTCTGCTATTTGCTTTGTCTAACCGTTAGCCCACCGTGCTGCATAAGTTGAAAGGTTGGGTGAGGCGGAGGTACGTTTCTGTCATAATGTCGATCTTACAACGCATGAGGGAATCCTCGAGTTACATCTTCTTATTGTAGACGCAGTGTCCATTGACTATACAGTGTGGAAGATTGTCCGGTCTTGTTGGTCTGTGGGCCGTTACTGAGAGAGAATATTTTCATAGTGCCAGTGCCATTTAATAAGGTGAGTAGCTTTGATAAGATATCTGGTGTTCATTAAATTTTCGTAAGGTCTTTCGAATGACAGTAAATATACTCTTCCGGCTAAGAGTCGCTAAAATTCTCGTATGCCTGTGCCTTCATGCCTTCATGACTTCCGAGAAGTCGAATGGTGAATGTGCAACCGTTGTAGTCGTGCTAAGTTGTTGACCTCTGGTGCCAGCTGAAATGTGCCACGCGGCTGTGGACTGTCATTCTCCGACGTAAAGACTGACATTTCTTTCCGTTGGCAACATCCTTTTGGTGGTTGGGGGGCGGGGGCAGCAACCTGTTGTTGTCTGGTCTGTGGTTCTTGTCCCTGTGCACCGTAAATCCACAGTGCCTCCAGTAATATGGGGTATCCTCTACACGTAGCAGGATGTTCCTCTTCACCATTTACACTTTTTGCCTTTAGATTTGGAGGTTTAGGCAAGCCTTGGATGGGTGGTGGTCCATACACTTCACACACCGAGGTGGCGGTTGGCAATAAATGGCTGTGTGGAAGAAAATTTGATGTCTGCTGCATTGTGGAGGCTCATTTATTTATCGACATGTTTCATTTACCTTTTTCATGACGAGAAGATGTTTGACGTCATATACTGACTCGCTGGCTGGACCTGCCGGCAAGGTCACACAGTAGAATGGCTGTGATTAGGTTGCTGGTTTCCTGCTTATATCGATTTAAATTGATGGACCGAGGCTTGCTGCAGACCAGTGTTATACAGAGTTTGGGCTATCTCCTCTTCTGTGTTTGACGCGCGAAGGTAATTCGAAAACGACTTTTAGACTTATCACTTGGCGACTGGTGTGTAAAAAATGGAATTTTTGGATCCTGGAAAAACTGCAGGCCGAGCCTCTGGTCTGCCAATGGTGAGAAGTGATACTTGATTGTGTAGCCCTTAGAAATAGCCCTTATGGGCTCTTCAACATATTTCTTCAGTTCATTATTCAGGAGTAAGTTTGACCCTGAGTACTGGATGATACTAGGTGGTATTGGAGGGTTCTGTGTCGTGCAGGGTTTCAGTCTATGCTCATTCTAGCTGCACTCTATATTGTTGACACCACCATCTGATCGTTGTCAGGATGCAGCAGTACATTTTTATTCGCGATTCCTCCATTTCATACATTTTTTTGCGTTTACTGACCGTTGATGGACAACAGGGTGAAGCTGTTCTTCATCCTGATTGAGTGGTTGAGCATCGTCGTTGTCCGACATGTTTGGTGGCTCATAATCTGACGAAGTAGGTAACTCTGTCGATTCCGCTGCATTACGTGAGATGTCCTCTCCGTTATCAGTGGTGGGCGGCATTATTTCACGTGTAGCTGCGAATCCTTTAGTTCGTTCATCTCGGAGTCTTCTGTCCTGGGCGGGGATACGGTGGTCTAGTACCGTCGACAGTTGTTGACTCTCCCGCCGGAGCCGGCCGAAGTGGCCGTGCGGTTAAAGGCGCTGCAGTCTGAAACCGCAAGACCGCTACGGTCGCAGGTTCGAATCCTGCCTCGGGCATGGATGTTTGTGATGTCCTTAGGTTAGTTAGGTTTAACTAGTTCTAAGTTCTAGGGGACTAATGACCTCAGCAGTTGAGTCCCATAGTGCTCAGAGCCATTTGAACCATTTTTTTTTTTTTCTCCCGCCGGAGGTTCGAGTCCCCCCTCGGGCATGGGTTTAGAGTAGTGTGTAAGTCTAGGGACCAATGACCTCAGCAGTTTGGCCCCTTAGGAATTCACACACAAACAGTTGTTGAATCCATAGACAGCCCTTGAATTGTATAGGAAGGAGGAGTGTGTGTGTATAGCGTAACGATCCTGCTTGATTCCGCCTGCAGGATTCCCGACCGCGACCTACCTGTATGTCTGAGAGGGCGAGGGCCGATCTCCCTAATTCGGGGTCCTATCCATCCGTTGTCCTCTGCGCGAGCTACTCCTTAGCGTACCGTGTCCGTTGTTCGATTCGTCATCAACCTTTGCCCGTCCGCCGTCGCTGACAGCGATCGGCCAAGTCTTGCGCAACCTCTGCAGAGCGCGCACTTCGTTCCATCCAGCGTGGCATCGCGCACTCGACTGACCTGATGTTTTCTGCACGGTCGTAATTGCACAACTAAGTCGATCACATATGTCTGTATAGATAAGCCGTTTAGCGTTAACGCATCCACAATTCAACACCTGACCCGCTTCCCAGGGGAAAATAATCATTAATAGCTTGTTCTTTCCGTATGTACTTGGAGGCAGTAACAAACCTAAAACCATACCTATAATTATTAGACTGCAAATGAGTAAATACTGATATAGCGTTGTTTACTACACTGCACTCAATCATCAATGATATTATCTCTGTTTATACCCCTAAAACCCTGTATATGTTTTGGGTTAATCATTTTCACGATCGGTCTGTGGTTCGACTGGTGTGTCGCCACTATATTTGGGTCAGTACAACTAGTAGCACACAAACTATGTGATATACTGATTTGAGGTCATACTGAACAGTTACACATGAAAATTACTGTAACCCAAAACCTATGTAGTTAATGGATTAAACATTTTACTTGAGAGTTGCTACATAGTCGAAATGCTGTAGCACGCAAACTAAAAATAACATGGAAATAAGTAAGAATCGTTGCAGGAAACTTCTCCCAAGAAGATTTAACCCACTCTGTTTCTAACTGGTATTTCAAATCTCCATCTTAATTAATTTTTGTTATTTCCACTTCGCAATTGGTAACTTTGGTACCTGTATAAAACTTTTTCTCGTCTATATCCCTGATGATGTGAGGACATCGGATTACGAACATTGTGAAAATATAAGGGAACTGAGTAGTCTGGGAATGTTGCGCGGATACCTGAAAATTCAATTTACAGGCGTGCGTCGAGGGGAAACGAGTAAAACGCGTACTCTTGGTCTACGAACACTACATTGGCAGGGAAAACCTTATAACGACCTAAATCAGCTGTGTGCTTCAGATGACTGGGAGAAAGATCAAGTGACCGCAATCATCGGGATTTTTGTCTGGGTCATCTCAGAAATGAAGTATACGGTACTCCCGTTGATACTGGTGAGGAAGAGGAGCAGTAGCGAACTGCTCAATCTCATCAAGATCTAAGGAATGATCTGGAGTTGTCTGAATGAACTCGTAACGTACTAGTGAGATAAGCGCAGTACTGTATCCTAATGCGAATAAACTGTTATATGTAACGAGCTGATACAGTAGTATACTTCTCGTTTCACTAATTATATATATATATATATATATATATATAGGGGAAATATATATATATATATATATATATGTGTGTGTGTGTGTGTGTGTGTGTGTGTGTGTGTGTGTGTGTGTGTGTGTGTAATTTCTTATACTTGACTTTAACGCAACATATATATTGTTCTTTTATACACAGCCACATCGATATACGAGGGGCGTTCTGTAAGTAATGCAACACATTTTTTTTCTTGACCCATTTTGGTTAAAAAAGTGGAATTCGTTGTGGGGCATCGTGGAATATTCTCGTTTCAGTCCATAGAGTTTCATGAATTGCCGACAGATGGCGGCGCTATACATAGCCTTCAAAATGTCGTCTGCAAAGAAGGTGCGTTCCAAACAGACAGCTGTCGTTGAGTTTATTTTGGTGGAAAACCAGAGCATTACAGATATTCATGGACGCTTGCAGGACGTCTACGGAGACCTGTCAGTGAATCGTTGGGCGAGGCGTCCGTGATCATCGCAACAAGGTCGCCCAGACCTGTCCGATTTCCCGCATGCCAGCCGGCCGCACACAGCTGTTGGGTTGGGTTGGGTTGTTTGGGGGAGGAGACCAAGCAGCCAGGTCATCGGTCTCATCGAATTAGGGACGGACAGGGAAGGATGTCGGCCGTGTCCTTTCAAAGGAACCATCGCGGCATTTGCCTGGAGCGATTTAGTCACGGAAAACCTAAATCAGTATGGCCGGACGCGGGATTGAACCGTCGTCCTCCCGAATGCGAGTCCAGTGTGCTAGCACACAGCTGTGACTACTGCCATGTTGGAACGTGCGAACACTCTCATTCGAGTTGACAAACGGAACACTGTCAAACAGCTCAAAGCTCAACTGGACTTCACTTTTCGTACTGTTAACACACTCCACCATAGCGGTGTTCAAAGGTGTGTGTGCACTGGATTCAAAAATGGCTTTCAGCACTATGGGACTTAACATCGGAGGTCATCAGTCCCCTAGACTTAGAACTACTTAAACCTAAATAACCTAAGGACATCACACACAGCCATGCCCCAGGCAGGATTCGAATCTGCGACCGTAGCAGCGGTGCGGTTCTGGACTGAAGCGCCTAGAACCGCTCGACCACAACGGCCGGCTCCACAGGATTCCTCGCCGCCTAACAGAAGAATTGCTTGCGCGTCACGAGGCTGATAGCGACAATTTTTATTAAACATCGTCACATGCGATGAAACTTCATCACTTCGAACCGATAACAAAACGGCACTCCTCTTAGTGCTGCCACACGATCTATCCTCGGAAGAAGTTCAAAGCTACAGCTTTAGCGGGTAAAGTGAATGCGACGGTCTTCTGGGACTCTGAAAGCGTTATTATGTTTAATGTTCTCCCTCATGGTACAACGATCAGTTCTGAATTGTGCTACCCGCGGGAAAATGAAGAAACGACTTCAGCTTCACGAAAAAGGAAACGGACTTCTCCACGACAATGCAAGGCCACACACAATTCTGCACACCCGAGAGAAGCTCACAAACCGTTATTGGACAAGTCTTCCTCATCCATCCTCGGATCTAGTACCTTACGACTTCCATCCGTTTGGCACAATGAATGATGTACTCTGGGGGAAGCAGTACGTGGATGTTGGGAGGTTATGGATGCTGCAAGACTTTGGCTCCAACGTCGACCAGCAAAGTGGTACAGTGCGGGCATACAGGCCCTCAAAGTAAGGTGGTGTAAGGCCGTCACACTGAACATTGGAAATGGAAATGCCGTGTGGCTAGGACCTCCCGTCGGGTAGACCGGTCGCCTGGTGCAAGTTTTTCGAGTTGACGCCACTTCGGCGCCTTGAGTGTCGATGGGGATGAAATGATGATGATAAGGACAGTTCAAACCCCAGTCCCTGAGCGTAGAAAATCTCCGACCCAGCCGGGAATCGAACTCGGGCCGTTAGGTATGACATTCCGTCGCGCTGACCACTCAGCTACCAGGGGAGAACACTGAGCATTGATTGTGTTGAAAAATAGGATTCTGTAACCAAAAGAGTGGGGAGTAATACATTTGAATCCTAAATAAAACCAACCCGCTTTTAGGACAAAATGTGTTGCATTTCTTATTGAACGCCCCTCCTGCTTGAGATATTGTGACGTGTTAGGATGAGACAGTACCTTATGTAGGGTGCTAACTTTCCAGGCTACTCGTGGGGCACGCCCAGTCGCGACTGGAGGACTCCGGAGCCGCACGGACTGCCCCCACCTAGCTTCGAACCCACGGACACCAGCATCACGGCGCTGGCTGGGCAGACGGTGTACCTGCCGTGCAGAGTGGCGCATCTCGGTGACAAAGTGGTGAGTCTTGCTGCAACTGTAGCCAATCAACACTGTAGCCCGACGTGCTAACGTCACCTCAGGATTTCTGTGAGTGACAGTTCGAAGATGCTGCAGGTGCCTCGAGCTACCGGCTAGTTGTGAAACAATGTATCATGTACCAGCAATTAACCATGTTTATGGTAGTACAGACATATGGTGTCACATTTCTGAAATTATAAATGAAAGTAATATAAAGTATTCTATGCAATACAGGCAATATTTACTGCGTCTTTTGTACTCCGGGAGAGCTCTTCAATAAAATCACAACTATCACGGTGGGCACCAACCAATATTGAATGCAGCAGCTAGTTAACGGAAGAATTCACATGTCTGTTACACCAGTTGTACCTTCCAACTGTATTTGTCGATGTTCGTTCGAATAATTAGCCTTTGCAGCGTGGATGTCCCGCTTGTCCCTTACTTTCCGACCCAAGAATCTTAATTAGAGAGTTTTCCTGAATGCTATATTTTGTCTTACATTTTATGTTCTTTATCATGTATTACGTTGAATTTTGTTAAAGTATCTCAGTACTGGCTCGTTGGATTTACACGTATATGAAAAACTGAAATACACAGCATTGATGTTCCACAATAATAATTATTTTATAGTTCATTGTGAACCGGCTTTCGGCTTTCTAGGCAATCCTCGGATGACTTACGATTAAACAAGCAGTCGACACATCAGTGAGAGCTTATAACTGTACAAACATAGATTTTTCAAAGATTTTATATCCACAAAAAAACAAGCACATTTTAGTACATAAAAATCCGTGAACAAATAGACCTTGTATTACATTTTACACGGAGATTAAAAGTGTAATAATGTAGAGGCCAAAACAGTGCACATGTGAGTAGTAGCTGAGACTACTACGTTATACGGACAACATAAGTGGTGAAAGCGATCAACAGGCAAAAAGGAGGAGGTTGGGCATAGAGGAGGAGATAGTCAATGGAATGTGCGTGGGGAACGGTTATACTGTTTACAAGAAACATATTATCTTATAGTGAGAGTAATACTAACTGGATGCTGCTGCTTTTCGAAGGTGAATATTGGAAGTGTATTTGATCGCTAGGGATTAAGTCAGAACTGTGTGGCTGGTATTTGTTCATAGCCGGACATTTTAGTACTGTTGGTTTTCTACCTTTATTTTCTCTACGAAGAACTTCACATTTAACAATGACATTCAGAGCATGTTCAGCAAAGCTGGACTCATTCTTTTCCAGTCTGCAGTTCCTTTCATGTTCAGTGTAGTAGTTATACCTGTACCTGTACCTGATTGATCAGCATAAAATTTTCCCTAAAAATTTTCACTATTAATGTGATTTGCTTGAATTGTTGCATAACTATCCGAGAAAGCAGCATCCTTTAGGCACCCTATAAGCGACCAGTTGGCAGGACCACATTACTAACTAAAACATCACTGGAAAACTTTGAGAACTTGGTGCAACTGTGAATTGAAGTGAAATAGATCCGTCAATATCGAGAATAGTTTCCAGAGAATTTCTATTATACATTGCAGCGCCCAGTTGTGGCAGAACAATGGAACCGGAAACATCCTCCAGATTCTCTGCTACGAAACCAAGTAGAGGTGATGGGTAACCTTTACACTGTGAGACTGGGAATGTCTAGTGACGTTTAGCGAACCATCTACGTTTTCGGCATACCACGCCCAAAAAGAGCATTGTTGGATCAGCAGTATAGAGTTACTTGTACAAAATACAATACCTTTATAATAGCATGCGCTTCGATTTTTAAAGTGTGCACCCAATCGTAATCTGTCCTTAGGTTGGGCCTAATACAGTGTAATGTTATGAATCCACAGTTCACTGCACTTCATCATAGAGCGTCATTTGAACCTTACAGTGCTTATGAAGTTATTTTTGTCTTTACTGAAAGGTACCAGGACAACTTAATTAACAATTACAACTTCATATACCACACTGTGTTTATGCATCAAGGGTTTGTAATTCCCACATATCCTCTGGTTTTGGCGAGATACCCAAACGTAGGTCCTTCCGCAGCTCAACATGTATGGCCACATTTTGATAAAGTTATTAAAAACAAGCACGTTTATAAGTCCGGCTCATTGTAACAAGTAGCGAATAATTTTTATGCAGCACCAACAGACTGACGCGTTTTAATTTCGCATATAGTAACTAGTCACTGTGTTAGCAAGGATTGGCGACGTTGAAAAGCGACCACCCTGGGGTGCACACCGTCAGATGAGCTGAAACAGCGAGCGAAAACTATGTCTGGTTCCAGAAAAAGTGAGAACAACTATGAACTCCTTGTCGAGACTGCGGGCGAAATTTTAAGACGAGGATGAGTTTTTGTGTTGTAAATGAGATGTAGCGAAAAACACTTTCATTTCACCCCAGTTCACACTGAGAGCCGCTAAAAAGCACACGTATTTGACTTGATCTAAGGACGTAAGTGTGTCCTTACATTTAATAAGCTGTTATCAGGGACACCAGACACAATTTTTCTATTTTTTCTATTACCAGATTTTTAATGAGCTGAGAGTCATTAATATTTGTATAACAGTGGGAACATAAGCTATCGCCAGAAGTAAAGCCCATTTTTTTTAGAACAGCAAGTATTTATCGAGAACAGTGGCAAAATAGCAGATGGGGCTTTGTTCAGACATTTCGTCATTTTCAGCGAGTAAAATAGATGTTCAGTAGAAAGCCCTGGTACGTGTTGCAAATAAATGATGATGTGTGCAAATACACTGTTCGGGTTTGTCGCCGGATCGTACTGTGTAACTTGCACAATATTTCAGCAATGCGACTGCTCGACATCATCAGGTGGTGGTAATTGCTTCTATCATTGCTGCAAGGTGCGACTGATGTTTATCGCACGGTGGCGTTGAAATTTATCAGACCAGGAGCAGGCAATACGCGTGCGCGGAAGACGCTCGCAGTTGGAGGAAAGCGGCGCTTCGGGTGCCCCTGCTGGAAGCCAAAGAAGGGCCTTACGGGCGTGCACTGTGGACAATGACTATACTGGCGGACGCTTCTTGATTAAAGGCTGAATTAAACCTCAGCAGTGCGTTGCGTCGCGTGATGAATCGGAACTAATATACCGACCACAAACAAGACGAAACACATACTTTGTGGAGCTACGTATGTCAAGGCGCATTCGACTTTAATAACTGATTGCCGTCATATTTATTATTTCCTGAACAATAATCTCAATAGAGACCTGGAAAAAAATATTTGATTTTACGGTGCTTTTACTACATTCATAGCTATAGTTGTGAAATTTAATTTTTCCAACTAAAATTATTACGTCACTAGCAACGGTGATATCACTAAAAATTAATGGTATTTGGCATTACACACAGCCAGATACAAAGATAACATTCATACGCTGACCTTGCATTTTCGTTCATCTACGGAATTGCGGCCTTGATGGTGCAGCGGGCGCTACCAGTTATGAAATTTTTGAGTAGTCCTTCAAAAAATAAACGTATTTGATTATCTTTGTACATCCATAGCACCATAGTTTTATCTCTGAAACCTGGCGCTTAGAGAAGCAGACGAACGACATTTTTTGAAGAAACACAACGCCATTTGACTATTTTCATTTAAGTACAAGCCAGGTTTCGGCCTTTGATGCCATTTTCAAGTATTTGATTTTATGAAAATGGCATAAAGGGCCGAAACCTGAGTTGTACTTAAACAACAAACAAATCAAATGGCGGTGTCTTCATTTTAAAAAATACTGCATGAGTGTTGCTCAGCAACATAAAAAAAAAAAAAAAAATGGCTCTGAGCACTATGGGACTTAACATCTGAGGTCATCTGTCCCCTAGAACTTAGAACTACTTAAACCTAACTAACCTAAGGGCATCACACACATCCATGCCCGAGGCAGGATTCGAACCTGCGACCGTAGTAGTCGCGCAGTTCCGGACTGAAGCGTCTAGAACCGCTCGGCAACCGCGGCCGGCAGCAACATCAAAGACGTACGACAATTTATGAATACTGACCGGCTGATTACAAGTGATCGGCAAGATTAAAAAAAGAAGAAAAGACTTACAGACGACACTTCTTTCCTAGAAACCTAACTGCCTACAGGGAGTAACAACGATGGTTCCAGTTCCAACGTACTAATTTCATTTCTTGGCGCAGGCATTATCTCTTTAGTGTAAGCCATTCAGAATGTTACGCATGACTTACTCAACGAATCAAATGCGCCCCCGTGATTCTACCGCATAATTTACCATCACTGTATGCGAATCAACGTCACACTAAAATAATTTTCGTTCTCTGGGAGAAATCACAACAAGGGAACTATTAAAATAAACGATCGGTCGATCGTGGGGCTTTATCACTTAAGAAATTCCTCTTCAACGCCTGTAAAACTTTGATCCAATGAACCTCACTAACACAAATGTCACATTGATTCCCTTGTTCCTGAAATTCCGTCGGTTACCTCATATTTCGGTCCACAGTCACGTTGTATTTCCCGAAGGTCGAAAGATACATGTACAGAATTACTATGCAATTAACATTTAAGTGTTTGGCAGGGGATGCTTAGAACCCACTTGCAGACTATTTATCAACCATTGCACTCTCGAATAACACGTGAGAAAAATGAACATCTTCGTCTTTCAGTCCGAGCTCTGATTTCTGTTATTTTGTTATGATGATCATTTCTCCCTACGTAAGAAGGAGTCAACAAAATGTTTTAACATTCCGAGGAGAAAATTGGTAATTCAACTTTCATGAAAAGATCTCGCCGTAACGACGAACGCCTTTGTTTTGATTGCTACCACAATTATCGTATCCGTAAAACTCTGTCTTCTGTTTCGTGATAATACTCTAACGACCATCTTCGACATTTTTCGATCTTCTCTGGCAGTCGTATCTGCTAAGGATCCCGTTCCAGACCGGAGAAGAAGTTTGGGGAATCTTCTGTGTTGCACCTCATAAAAGTTCTCGCAAAAAGATGCAGTCTTTCCTTCGCTTTTCCCACAACATTTCCTTTGTGGTGGTTCCAACTTAAGTTTTCCGTAATTGTAATATCTTGGTAGTGTGATGAATAGACAACCTTTAAATTGTGTGATCTACCGCGTAACAAGAATTTGGTGAATTTTTTTAGTACTTCGTGGAGAACCTCGCTCATTTTATTAGTAAAAGGCCATTTCCCACTTTTCTCACCATACAGATATCTTGTCTAAATTGTTTTCTTATCAATTTTGGTTTTCTGATGACTTTATTAGATGCTAAACTACGGCATCAACTGCAAACAATGTAAGAGGGCTGCTCAGATAGTCTCCTAAATAGTTTATATACACAGTCCAGTCACACAAATGTGACCACTGCCTATGTTAATCAACGTGCAATCAGTATTCGCAGACGGCAGGTGGCAGCACGATCTGTGGAAGGTGTGTAAGGCGTGTCAGGGAGAATCGAACAACGGCGCAGTCGTTATCGTGGTGCGGAAATAGAGCGATTCATCTGGCATCCAAAAGGGTATGATCATTGGCTTTCGGAACAAACGTGGAAGCATATCCTAAGCGGCAGGGTTTGTGAACTATTTGTATGATGCTGTGGTTAAAGTATACCATACATGCCAGAACGGTGCTACCCAAACCGGCACCCAGGAAAATGTGTGTGCACAATAGGCCGTAGGTGACAGGGATGAACGGCTGCGGTGATGTCTACGGGCGAATAGACGAGCAATTGTTGAGCGGATGACCGCGCAATAAACTAAGGAGCTACCAATAGTGTCACCTCAACGACCATTCAGCGAACTTTTCCGACTATGGACGTCCTTAGCAGATGCTTGGTTCATGCACCAATACTGACTGCTGTTTATAGGCGACGAAGGCTGGAATTTGCACAGAAATACCGCGACTCGACCTCGAATGAACGGCGACAGGCGACCTTTCCAGAAGAATCACATTCAGTGCTCTGTAGGACATACACTATGTGATCAAAAGTATCCGGACACCCCCAAAAACATACGTTTTTCATATCAGGTGCATTGTGCTGGCACTACTGCCAGGTATTCCATATCAACGACTTCTATAGTCTTTAGATATCGTGAGAGAGCAGAATGGGGCGCTCCGAGGAACTCACGGACTTCGAAGGTCAGGTGATTGGGTGTCACTTGTGTCGTACGTCTGTACGAGAGATTTCCACACACCTAAACATCCCTAGATCCACTGTTTTGAATGTGATAGTGAAGCGGAAACGTGAAGGGACACGCACAGCACAAAAGCGTACAGGCCGACCTCGTCTGTTGTCTGACAGAGAAAGCGGACAGTGCAAGAGGGTCGTAAGGTATAATAGGCAGACATCTATCCAGACTCACAGGAACTCCAAACTGCATCAGGATCCACTGCAAGTACAATGACAGGCGGGAGGTGAGAAAAACGTGGATTTCATGGTCGAGCGGCTGCTCATAAGCCACACCTCACGCCGGTAAATGCCAAACGACGCCTCGCTTGGTGTAAGGAGCGTAAACATTGGACGATTCAACAATGGAAAAATGTTGTATAGAGTGACGCATCTCGGTACAAAATGTGGCGATCCGATGGCAGGGTGTGGGTATGGCGAATGGCCAGTGCAACGTCATATGCCAGCGTATGTAGCGCCAACAGTAAAATTCTGTGGCGGTGGTGTTAGGGTACGGTCGTGTTTTTCATGGAGGGAGCTTGCATCCCTTGTTGTTTTGCGTGGAACTACCACAGCACAGGCCGACGCTGAAGTTTTAAGCACCTTCTTGCTTCGCACTGTTGAAGAGCAATTCGGGGATGGTGATAGCATCTTTCAACGCGATCGAACACCTGCGGCGCGGCTACGGGACAATAACATCCCTGTAATGGACTGGCCTCCACAAAGTCCTGACCTGAATCCTATAAGTAGAACACCTTTGGGATGTTTTGAAATGCCGACTTCGTGGCAGGCCTCACCGATGGACATCGATACCTCTCCTCCGAGCAGCACACCGTGAAGCATGGGTTGCCATTCCCCAAGAAACCTTCCAGCACCTGATTGAACGTATGCCTATATTGAATTCCAGCATGACCGATGAATGGCGCCACCATCTTGTATGTCATTTTCAGCCAGGTGTCCGGATACTTTTGATCACATAGTTTATGGCCGTTGGCGTGTACGTCGCGAAACTCCTGAAAGCGAAGGGCCCAGGACGTAGGAGGGAGATTCTGGGTAATGTTTTCGTGGCATTCCGTGGGTGACACCGTCACTTGGAAAGCACAATGGATCAAAACAAATATGCATCTATCCTTGGGGATCATGTCCACCCCTACACGCACTTCGTTTTTCCTCGTAACGATGGCATCTACCAACAGGACAGTGCAATCTGTTGCACAACTCGCAGTTGTACGTGCGTGGTTCGAAGAGCGCCAGTTCGAAGAGCGCCAGGATGAATTTAGCGTACTCCCGTCGCCACTAAACTCCAAGGATCTAAACCCAGTCGAGAATCTGAGGGACCACCTAGAAACCCAGCGCAGCTGGCGACAGCATTGGGTCAGCATGACTCCACGTCGCTATCGGTAGCTTGCAGATTCTCACTGAATCTCTTGCTGAACGTTTCGAAGCGGTCCGAGTTGAAAAAGGCAGTTTTCTACATTTGCGTCTACAGGGATACTCTGTAAATCACATTTAAGTGCCTGGCAGAGGGTTCATCGAACCACCTTCACAATTATCTGTTATTCCAATCTCGGATTGCGCGCGGAAAGAATGAACACCTATATCTTTCCGTACGAGCTCTGATTTCCCTTATTTTATCGTGGTGATCGTTCCTCCCTATGTAGTTCGGTTGCAACAAAATATGTTCACATTCGGAGGAGAAAGTTGGTGATTGGAATTTCATGAGAAGATTCCGTCGCAACGAAAAACGCCTTTCTTTTAATGATTTGCAGCCCAAATCCTGCATCATTTCTGTGACACTCTCTCCCATATTTCGCGATAATACAAAACATGCTGCCTTCCTTTGAACTTTTTCGATGTACTCCGTCAGTCCTATCTGGCAAGGATCCCGCACCGCGCAGCAGTATTCTAAAAGAGGACGGACAAGCGTAGTGTAGGCAGTCTCCTTAGTAGGTCTGTTATATTTACTTATGTCCTGCCAATAAAACGCAGTCTTTGGTTAGCCTTCCCCACAGCATTTTCTATGTGTTCCTTGCAATTTAAGTTGTTCGTAATAGTAATACCTAGGTATTTAGTTGAATTTACGCCTTTTAGATTAGACTGATTTATCGTGTAACCGAAGTTTAACGAGTTCCTTTTAGCACTCATGTGGATGACCTCACACTTTTCGTTATTTAGGGTCAACTGCCACTTTTCGCACCATTCCGATATTTTTTCTAAATCGTTTTGCAGTTTGTTTTGATCTTTTGATGACTTTATTAGTCGATAAACGACAGCGTCATCTGCAAACAACCGAAGATAGCTGCTCAGTTATTCAGGCTTTTGACTGCCTCACCTTAATGTGACGGGGCATTGTATGTGATGAGCAGTCAAATGAAAACGAGACAGATGTAGAAAAAGTAAATAAACAGTTTATTATTCCAAAAGCAACCACCAAATACATTTATCCCACTGTGAGACAAGACGGTCAAGGCCTTAATGGAAAAATGTTTGTTGCCTTTAATGCAGGCGCTCAACTATTCTTCCCAAGGAAATCGACGACCCCAAAAGTATTTCTTCAGGGTTCCCAGAATGCGGAAATCACGTGGGGAGATATCGGGACTCCATAGAGGATGTGTAAGGGTTTCCCAGCGAAACTTCTGTAGCGCACACGAAACAAGCTTGGCAACATATGGGTGGGCATTTTTTTTTTATTTATTTATTTATTTTTTTTTTTTATTACTCTGCAGAAGCTTGGCTGTAAAGCCCTTCAACATCTGTCATACATTCCCGATGTCTTCCCATGCGGCTTCCATAATTTTCGAGTCCTGGAGAAAGGTATTCGTGGCTTCTTCCTAAGAGGTGCACGGCTTGATACAATCATTGCTCCGTAGGCAACCGAAAACATTTTTAATGAAGGCACTGGGCGTCTTGTTTCACAGTGGGATAAATGTATTAATGGTCATTGGGCTCGTTTTTTAAATAATAAATTTTACTTACGTTTTTACCATTGGTGTCGTTTCCTTTGAGTGACCCTTATCGATTAAGTGCAGCAGGGGGTATTAAAGATTGCCTTGGGAAATCCTAGATATAATTTTGGCTTCACTAGAAAACTTCTCTTGTACGACTTCTGAGCTACTTGGCAGGAAATGAAACGATACTCCAATATCGCCATTGAGTTGATCGGTGAGGATGCTCAGAAAGCAAGATAAGAGTTTGTATCTAGGTCCGTTTTAACCTGGCGCATGCAAACATAGCAACATCTCGAACAGACGCTAATAAAAGGACAGTGGAGTACTAGATGGAAAAAATCAAAAGGTTAAAAAAGGCGGGTTCATTAAGTATGCGTGGCTCAGACGTCAGTAGAGCGACGCGTACGTTTTTCGGAGGCCACTGTATGGTGTAATGACGAATTTCGAAGCCCCTCACCTGAAAGAGGTAGCTAGGCCGTGGCCCGGCCCCTGCACTGCCCAGCGCTAACGACCGTTTTTTACATAACGGCAAAACCATGCACCTGTAAATTTGGGATTACGACCTTTCCAGGCGGCTAAACAGAGGTCATTCGTGCGCTAAGCCGACGGGCACAAATGAGGCCAGTCGGCCATTGCCCTGGAAACTGCGCAGTGGAAAATCAATCAACAGATCCTGGGTCCGTCGGCAGCATCGGTCTGTATAAACAGTGCGAAGTACAGGGTGACGGAAGTTTGTAGACTGGCTAGTATATATGAATATCACACAAAATCGTTTAACATAACTTCGTTAGTGCAAGTAAGCACTGGGGTGTTCCAGGTGAAAAGGTATACAAAAATATCAGCTTTAAAATATGTAAATAATTCAAAAAATCTAAATACTACCCTTTAGCCATTTGGTACACAGATATACACTGATAAGCCGAAACTGTATGTCCACTGCTAATCGCGACGTACGATGCCACCTGGTGGCATTGTTGGCACGTGATGCGGTACCAAAAGTATGTAAACGGAGCAGACACGGAAAGGGGAAATCCATTGAGATAAGTGACTTTGACAAAGGACTGATTATTCTGGTGCAGAGCTTGTGAGCGAGTACCTCGAAAGCGGCGAAGCTGGTCGAATGCTCACGTGCTACACTCGTGATTATCTACGGAAAGACGTAGAAGAACAGTGAAACTATCACCAGGCGCTAAATGGTTGGACGTCAACGAATCACCACAGAACGTGTGGTCTAGAGGCTTATCTGCTCTATAAAGTAGGATAGATGGTGATATGTGGTATCTCTGCCGAAACAGCACAATGCTGGCATGCGCACACATGTTTCGGAGTACATCGTTCATTGTAAATTGTTGTACATGGAGCACTGCAGCACACCACCCCTAGGCGTTCACGTGTTAACCCAACAACACCATCCATTACGACTGCGGTGGGCACGGGACCATCGGAATTCAAGCGGGTGAGTCATACTTTTGCTACATTAGGTTGATGGTTGTCTCCGTAAACGCCGTCATCGAGGTAAAAGGCGGCTCGAAGCATGCAGCGCGCCACCTGACGCAGGCTGGTGGGTGCAGTATTATGCTGTGGGACACATTCTCCTTGCATGGAACTTATGGTGGTAATCGAAGACACGCTGACAGCTGCGAAACAACTCCATCCTTTCATGCTTGATGTCCTCCACGGCGCTGATATTATCTTCCAGCTGTATAATTGTGTCTCGGAGCCATAACCGTGCTGCTGTGCTTTGAGGAGCATTATAGTGAACTTTCGTTGATGTCTCAGCGACCACATTTGCCTGATGTAAATCTTACGGAACCCATCTGGGTCGCTACCGGGCACCATCACGGCGCACGCTAATCAGCGGTCCATTATTTATGCCAATTACGTGACCTATTCGTAGACATCTAATGCCACATACCTCCACAAACCTACTAAAAAACTGTCGCATCCCTCATAAGCAGAATCAGTTATGTATTTCGTTCCAAGGACGGACAAACAAGCTATTAAACAGTGGGTTATAATGGTTTGGGTGATCAGCCTGTGTTCAATTTGAATCCAGAAGGCATATTTTACTTGTCTATAGTACTATGTTACAGTGCTACATCGCAGATTCTGTAATTTATAATTCTAGACTACACTATGATATACAACACTACACTGCAATATACTACACTATAGAACTATTCTTGGTATCAGATAGAAACTAGATTTCCTCATTTTTCGTGGATAATCAGCCTCTTTCGTGTTTAGCCACAATCAGAAATATCGACCATGTTTTTGCTCTAATTCTTTCAGTTATTAAATTGTTTCATATCAGCTACAGGTATAGAAGAGTAAGGTATTTGCTGTGTACGAAGAAGTTTGGTGTAGTCAGCAGAGACTAACGGTACAAGACTCCAAAACCATGAAGGCGTAATGCAGCGTTGCTGACTGTCACTACTGGCATTAACGTTTGTACGGAAGGTCTAATTTGATGCCGGTGTTCTTTCTTTTGAATAGAAAACAGGCATTATACAGAATGAGATTTTCACTCTGCAGCGGAGTGTGCGCTGATATGAAACTTCCTGGCAGGTTAAAACTGTGTGCCCGACCGAGACTCGAACTCGGGACCTTTGCCTTTCGCGGGCAAGTGCTCTGCCATCTGAGCTACCGAAGCACGACTCACGCCCGGTCCTCACAGCTCTACTTCTGCCAGTACCTCGTCTCCTACCTTCCAAACTTTACAGAAGCTCTCCTGCGAACCATGCAGAACTAGCACTCCTGAAAGAAAGGATATAGCGGAGACATGGCTTAGCCACAACCTGGGGGATGTTTCAAGAATGAGATTTTCACTCTGCAGCAGAGTGTGTGCTGATATGAAACTTCCTGGCTAAGCCATGTCTCCGCAATATCCTTTCTTTCAGGAGTGCTGGTTCTGCATGGTTCGCAGGAGAGCTTCTGTAAAGTTTGGAAGGTATGAGACGAGATACTAGCAGAAGTAAAGCTGTGAGGACCGGGCGTGAGTCGTGCTCCGGTAGCTCAGTTGGTAGAGCACTTGCCCGCGAAAGGCAAAGGTCCCGAGTTCGAGTCTCGGTCGGGCACACAGTTTTAATCTGCCAGGAAGTTTCATATCAGCGCACACTCCGCTGCAGTGTGAAAATCTCATTCTGGAAACATCCCCCCGGCTGTGGCTAAGCCATGTCTCCGCAATATCCTTTCTTTCAGGAGTGCTAGTTCTGCATGGTTCGCAGGAGAGCTTCTGTAAAGTTTGGAAGGTAGGAGACGAGGTACTGGCAGAAGTAGAGCTGTGAGGACCGGGCGTGAGTCGTGCTTCGGTAGCTCAGATGGCAGAGCACTTGCCCGCGAAAGGCAAAGGTCCCGAGTTCGAGTCTCGGTCGGGCACACAGTTTTAATCTGCCAGGAAGTTTCAGGCATTATACAGTTCCCCGTTGACGTAATAGTGGTAGCTTGAAGCTAACAGGAATTTAGTTGGTTGTTTAATACAGCAGGACGAGTGCTAGTTGATGACTATGGACGTAATAAATAACAAAATTAAGGCAGTATTGTGCGCAGTAGGCGGAATAACTGGATGGATTAATGTTAAACTTCAGCATGAAACTCTTGCAGAAGTGAATGAGGTTTGCTCCCTGTATTTATCCCTGCTACTTTCACAAAAGTGTATATTTCAGTCAAGGCAGTGGAAAGCCTGAGGCCACAATAACAGATACTGTTCAGTATTCAAAATATATTCTCTGTATTTAAAAGGAAAGACTTAGCTAAGTAAACGATACATGTATTTACTATTACACGTAATATTTTATTTCGATATAGCTTTTTCTCCTCTAAACAGAAAAAATTAAAAAAAACTTTTTTAAAGTCATATGGCTGTTACTGGACCGAAACTGTTTTTTGTTGTTGTTGTCTTCAGTCCTATGACTGGTCTGAAGCAGCTCTCCATGCAAATCTATGATGTGGAAGCCCGTCATCTTCGAATAACTGCTGCCAACTTATATCATTTTGAACCTGCTTATTGTACTTGTCTCTTGTTCTTCCTCTACAATTTTTATCCCTCACTCTTACCTCCAGTACTAAATTGCTGATCCCTTGATGTCTCAGAATGTGTCCTGTCATCTGATCCCCTTTCAGTAAACTTATGCCACAAATTCCTTTTCTGCGTATTTCTTTCCAATACTTCTTCGTTGGCTACAGGATCTACCCATCTAATCTCCAGCATTCTTCTGTACCATCACATTTCAAAAGCTCCTGCTCTCATCTTGTGTGTCCTGTTTATCATCCACGGTTCACTTCCGTACAAGGCTATAGTCCAAAGGAATATCTGCAGAAAAGACCTAACACAAATATGTATTTTGTGTAAAAAATTTACCTTCGTTAGGAACGCTTTTCTTGACACTGCCAATACATATTTTATATCCCCATTACTTCGGCCATCATCAGTTACTTTACTGCTCAAATGGCAGACCTCAATTACAACTTTTATTGTTTCGTTTCCTACGTTAATTCCCTTTGCATCGTCTGATTTAATTCGACTACATTCCATTACCCTTGTTTTGCTTTTGTTAACGTTTGTCTTGTACCATCTCTGCTCTGCAAGTCTTTTGCTGCCTCTGACAGAATTACGAAGACGTCGGAAAATTTCAAAGTTGGTGCTTCTTATCCCTGAACTTCAATTCCCGTTCCAAATTTCTCCTAGCTTTCCTTCATAGATTTATAACATTGGGGATAGATCACAGTCCTGTCCCACACACTTCTTCACCAACGCTTCCCTTTCTGCCCTTCCACTATTATTATTGCCTTCTGGTTCCTGTACAGGTTGTAAATAATCTTTCGTTCCCTGTATTTTACCCCTGCTACCTTCAGTATTTGGGAACAAGTCAGAAATTCCTTTAATAACACACACATTCTTTTTATGCCTCCAGATTTATTTTCTTTGCCGATTCTGAGCAGGAGCAACACTTTCCTCTTCTGATGCTCTTTGATCTCTTTATATCAAAGCGTCATTTTCATCATCAGATTCATCGAACTCTGTCATTCACCTGGTTTAATTCTGATGACCAAATTAGTGACCTCTTCATCAGTCAAGCCTGGTAATCAAAAGGAAAAAAATATAACCACACTTCCTCTGACGTGAACAATGTTGGCATTGAGCCCCGAGGTATCATACGTGATACCCAAAGAATTAAAGCTTATAAATGCGTTGTAATGTTATTTTATAGTTCGATATTACCTCAGGGATGTCTGTACATTTATATTACACGTACTATGTATATTAAAATGTCGAAACACATGAAATTAGAAAACGATGTGTCGTTACGTTTATTTCGCCGAGACATGAGGTGCAGTTACGCAATCCATAGTTTCCAGTTAGTGACGACACCCTCATGGTGCACGGTAGAAGACCGAACAAGTAAACTGCTGCAAGTGCATACATGAAACAACAGACCAGAAGTAGTTCAGCTGCTTACGCACCTGAGAAAAAAGTAAAATCTGGAGGTATCATATATGATACCTCGGGACTGAAGAGGATAGAGTGTGTGCAATGTGTACAGTGGGTGTGAATGAGAAATGAATGAACAGCGTAGCGCTAGGCATTTTGCATTATTAAATACCGTCTCTGTAAAACAATATTGCACACTAGGGACAAACCGAAAGTTGTAACGTTGTTTTAAACAGACTTGCCTTGTATTCGTTATGGTAGAGGCTCGACCATCTCGATTGAGGTTCTCAGCGGTTTCATAAATTGCGTCAGGCAAATACGAGGGTAATCCCAAAAGTAAAGTCTCCTATTTTTTATATAAGTACACAGACCTGTTTACTTCTGTCGATACATATTTGTAAACGCTGTGCTAGTTTTTGTACACCCATGTCATACCAGCTCGCCACCATGCTGTTCAGAAAGTTATGAACCTCTTGTTTCACCTCCTCGTCGGAGCTGAATCGCTTTCCGGCCAAATGTTCTTTTAACCTAGGGAACAGGTGTTAGTCACTGGGCGTCAAGTCAGGACTATAGGGTGGGTGGGTGATTATGTTCCACTGAAACTGTTGCAGGAGAGCGTTGTCATGGAGAATGTGTACGCCCTTGCTCAACATTCCTCTTCTCCCCGGGTCTGAATTGCCCGTTTGAGTTTTTTCAGAGTCTCACAGTACCTGTCAGCGTTAATTGTGGTCCCAGCGATTCAGCTCCGACGACGAGGTGAAAGACGAGGTTCATAACTTTCTGAAAGGCATGGCGGCGAGCTGTGTATGACATGGGCATACAATAACTGCCACAGTGTCTACAAAAATGCATCGACAGAAAAGGTGATTATGTCGGAAAATAGCTAAATGTTCAAGCTGTAAACTGATGTAAACCATTGTAGAAATAAACAGGTCTATGTATTTATAAAAAAAATAGGAGACCTTACTTTTGGGATTACCCTCGTATTATAAGGCCACAGCCCGTCCTATCGTCGTCAAGGTAGACCTGTACGTATGTAACTGTCTGTACGTATGAATAACGTTATTTTTTGTTCTTAAATTGTAATAGCATGACATGTTCAGTATTTTTCTAAAAGTGTTCTGCAGATGAATAAAACTACTACTACTACTACTTCTGCTACTATAACAACAATATTAATAATGTGCAGCAGAAACGAGATGGCTGTCAAAACAAACTTTGGTTCCACTTTATTATCGATATGTCGATCCTGGTGTTATCTGTCGCTGTGTAATATCTTCTGTAAGCTATGAAGTAATATTTTTATTTGGTGGACGAAATACAGTGTCGGAAAAACATTAGTACACCCCTTCAGAGGTTTCCAATTCACTCGAGATTTATTGGTGCAACAATGTATATGGAGCGCATGAAATAATTACGTTTACAGCTCAATATCACAAGCGTTTCTGAGATACCAGATGTCGACCCATATTAATACGGGTTGTGGCCACCACAGGCTGTAATTCAGGTGCTGAATCTGGCACCAGTGAATCGTACAAAGGGCGAATACTGTTCTGGGATACGTCATGCCACGCCTCCTCGAGCTCTTCACGTAGTTCTGTACTAGCTGTTGGTTGAAGAGTAGCACGAGTCACTTCTTGTACCATCACATCCCACATGTGTTCGACTGGAGACAAGTTCGGATATCGTACTGGCATTGGAATTTGCTGCGCGTCTTGCAGAGCACGTTGAGATTCATGGGCAGTGTGTGGGCGAGCATTATCCTGTTGAACAACACATCGCCTTACTGTTCCGAGAACGGCAAAAGAATTGGTCTAACAACTTTCTGCACGTACCGAACGCTGGTTAGCGTCCTCTCCAAAAACATCAAAGGTGAACGAAAGCCATTGTGGCCGAGCGGTTCTAGGCGCTTCAGTCCGGAACCGCGCTGCTGCTACGGTCGCAGGTTCGAATCCTACCTCGGGCATGGATGTGTGTGAGCAATACTCAAGTGTAGGTCGAACGAGTGTTTTGTAAGCCACCTTCTTCGTTGATGGACTACATTTTCTAAGGACTCTCCCAAAGAATCTCAGCCTGGCACCCGCCTTGCCAACAATTAATTTTATATGATCATTCCACTTCAAATCGTTCCGTACGCATACTCCCAGATATTTTACAGAAGTAACTGCTACCAGTGTTTGTTCCGCTATCATGTAATCATACAATAAAGGATCCTTCTTTCTATGTATTCGCAATACATTACATTTGTCTATGTTAAGGGTCAGTTGCCACCCGCAGCCCCAAGTGCCTATCCGCTGCAGATCTTCCTGCATTTCGCTGCAATTTTCTGCCGCGCGGGATTAGCCGAGCGGTCTTAGGCGCTGCAGTCATGGACTGTGTTGTTGGTCCCAGCGGAGGTTCGAGTCCTCCCTCGGGCATGGGTGTGTGTGTGTTTGTCCTTAGGATAATTTAGGTTAAGTAGTGTGTAAGCTTAGGGACTGATGACCTTAGCAGTTAAGTCCCATAAGATTTCACACACATTTGAACATCTGCAATTTTCTAATGCTGAAACTTATATATATATATATATATATATATATATATATATATATATATATATATATATATATTGTGAAAAGCAATGGTCCCGTAACACTCCCTTGTGGTACGCCTGAGGTTACTTTAACGTCTGTAGACGTCTCTCCATTGAGAACAACATGCTGTGTTCTGTTTGCTAAAAACTCTTCAATCTAGCCACATAGCAGGTCTGATATTCCGTAGGCTCTTACTTTGTTTATCAGGCGACAATGCGGAACCACATCTAACGCCCTCAGGAAGTCAAGGAAAATGGCATCTACCTGGGAGCCTGTGTCTAATATTGCTGGGTCTCATGAACAAATAAAGCGAGTTGGGTCTCACACGATCCCCATAGTCCCATAGTGCTCAGAGCCATTTGAACCATTTCGTGAACGAACGTTGTTGTAGCTTATCGCCCCCCAGACTATAAGGCCAGTGTGTCTTGGACGAATTCAGGCTACGAGACAGCGCTCATTAGGTCTACGTCGTATGCGCACACAACCATCACTTGCGTGCGAGTAGAATCTGCTTTCATCGCTGAAGACTACAATGCGCCATCCCACTTTCCAAGTGATCCTCTAAGGGCACCAGTCGAGCAATGCACGTCGATGCTGCGGCGTGAGTGGAAGACGGACTAGAGGCCTGTGTGCCTTAGTCCCTTTGCACTATCAAATTTCTTTGACAAATATCTTTGTCAAAAATCTTTGTTAAGGATATTTGATGGTGTAATAGGAACTTTGTCAAATGTCGTCCAATATTTGATCAAATCTAGGGCCTCGCTGTAGATTTGATCAAAGAAATCGCTTGTCTTCTGTTCACTGCAATATGACATGTTACCACATGGAGCGCTAGCATCGCTGCAGCGTTCTGTCGTCTGTAGTTTTTTTATAAACATTACCGGTAAATACAATTGGTGTGTGCCAACAACTACAAAATTAATAGAGATGTATGTAACTGATGACGCGCTTTACAACGTGAGGCACCCTGAATACAAAAATAGATTAAGAAGATTGGAGACGAGACCTGACCTGACCTAACCTAACATAACCCTCTCCTGTAGCAAGGAATCGGAGTGTTAACAGTGAGCCTGTCTTCTGAAGATGTAGCAGTTATGTGAATATTGTGCTTTGTGATATGAGTATACACTTCACTGAGCACATACAGAAATGTATGCTCATCCATTCTTAAGTAATTGATGTACGACTTGACGTCTTCCACTGTAAGCTCACGTAACAAGTTTTGTTGAATGGTTTTATCGTGTCGTCGTAAAACCCACGGCTTCACCCGGATTAGATTAGTTTTTCGTTCCATAAATCCGTGCTGAGGAGATCCTCGTGGATGTGGAACATGCCAATTTTTTTAAGGTGAAATAACAGTACTAATAGTATGAATACATACAATACATCATTTGTTTCTATTAAAAATTTCGTCAGTGGAGTAGAAGGAGTTGGCCACTAGTAAGTCTTTCAGGCTCCTTTCAAACTGATCTTTATTTGTAACTAAATTTTTTTGTTTGCTTGCAAATTATTGATGAGTGTTCCTGAGTAGTGGACCCCTTTTTGAACTAAAGTAAGTGCTTTTAAGTCCTTGTGCAGATCATTTTTGTTCCTGGTATTGTATGTATGAACTGAGTTGTTTGTTGGAAAAAGAGATATATTATTTACGACAAATTTCATTAAGGAGTAAATATACTGAGAGGCAATAGTTAGTATACCCAGTTCTTTGAAGAGGTTTCAGCAGGACGTCCATGAATTTACTCCACAAATAATACGTATTACACGCTTTTGGACTCTGAAAATTTCTGTTTGACTTGAAGATTTACCCCAAAATATTATACCATATGACATTATGGAATGAAAGTATGCAAGCTTTTTCATTTTTATGTTGCCTATACCTGCTAACACTCAATTTGCAAATACAGATCTGTTAAGGCGTTTCTGCAGTTCTGTGGTGCGCTCCTCCCAACTGAATTTATTATCAAGTTGTAATCCCGGGAATTTAAGACTGTCAACCTCGTATGTATGGTTCCATTTTTTCCCCCACTTCTTTTCCGCATGAGCACACAATGCAACTGGGGTACGTGCAACTGCTGCGGTTAATAACAAGTTGTTGTCAGCCATCTTGAACTTCGACGAAAAATTTGATGACAGTGTAATACCCCTTCTAGCGCTACGTCAAAGATCTTTGTCAAATATATTTGAAGGAATATTTGATCACACCTTTGATCAAATCTTTGACAAAGAAATTTGATAGTGTAATACCGGCCTAATAACCAGTTTGCAACAGTTCGTGTAGACACGTCTGGGCTTATAAGCCCTCTTATCTGTGCTGTGGGAGCTGTACGATATGCCGCTGCTGCCATTACAACACGACGATCCTGGCGTACTTCGAGAACCTCATCCATGGGTGTGAGAATGTTCACTTGACCACTGATACCAGCAGTGTTACCTAACTGACGCAGTACGTCCAACTTATGTGGCAGTTCCCTGCAACCACGGTCCCACCACTCGGAAGACCACAATTTAAGCCCTTTCAAACTCGTCCAGTTAGCTGTAGGAATGACGAGTGTGCTTCTGTGGCATGGCTTTCTGCTTGCTTCACACATCTGCACAATACTGAGAGCACTCCTTATTAAAGAATACTCTAAGTGTTGTGCAAACGTGTGAAGCACACAATTGCACACACAGATGGCGCTCCGATAGCTATGGCAGTACACTATCTGTTGGCAGACGACGTAAAAGCCAGTAACAGTACATCTATTATCCCCCAGGTGTCACATTGCGTCGTCGGATCAAAAGCGACGCCGTCTTTCCAGGGGTATTAATTTCTTTCCGACAGTGTATGTTACAATAAGATAGAAAGTAAATAACTAATGTTACTAGTGATAACATAAAAATGCTATGTATACTTACGATAAAAGTTTTTGTATTGTCATTTCAGCCTGATGATGAAGTTATACATCGGAACGTGTTGCGACATTAAATAAATTAGGCAAATTAACAAAAGGCTGTGACAGGTAGCGTTCTCGGAATACCCAGTTCGTTGCTGGTGAGGTGGCATCCATGAATGTTAAATTCTAGCGCCTCACGCCTACGTGAGAAGCGACGGGTGCGAAATGGCGATTCAGATCAGAGCAAAACAGGCGCCCCCGTAAGGATAATTTTACACCTACTTGCCGCGGCGGCGGCCCAAATGGGCGGCCATTTAAATTCAGTGCGTACGTTTTCTCATAAGTTGGGCGGGCGGTCACGCGTGGCGCACATCGGCTGTGCGTGCCCGGAATGCCGCTGGCGCCGAGTTATTGCTCGTTCGTAGCGCGTATTAACAAGCAGAGCGGAAGCCCTCCCCCTCGCACCCCCGTCACTGGTGGTGCGTACTCTGCGGACGTGTCGCGCGCGCTCACACCCCTTTCAGCAACGACATTTCCGTCTAATATAAGTAGCGCGTCAGAGTGACGCAACAAATTCCGTCTGTGCGAGATTCCCTTTCAGAGGCACTCGGCATTGCCGGATGAGGGGCTCCTCGTGCGGGCTCTCCACGTCAAGGGCCTATGAGAACACGGTGCATACAGCTGCTGCCAACACCATTCGGCTGCAACCGTGATACTTTTTTTTTTTTTACCAAATGAGGCTTTAAATCGCAGCATTCACACAGAGCTGAAAATCCTCCTTTTAAAAACGCCACGAGAACCCATACTAATGTTCTGCTCACTTTACATCAGCATTGATATTAACGAGTGAAATAGTTTCCAGACCTACACGAGGTGTGGCTAGAAAAAAACCGGACTAGTACTGGTGAAACAATAAAACGAATGCAATAAGGCTGAAAGTCGCGTGGCCTGTCACGTGACTCTCGCTCCGCCTACTGTTCGAGTTTCATCTGCCTCCTGCACTCAGTCTGCCCGTGGCGTCTGTTTTAAGTAGTTGACGTTTTGTCTGTGCGTCGGAAAATGTTGATTGTACAGAAAGAACAGCGTGTTAACATCAAATTTTGTTTCAAACTAGGAAAATCTGCAAGTGAAACGTTTGTAATGTTACAACAAGTGTACGGCGATGATTGTTTATCGCGAACACAAGTGTTTGAGTGGTTTAAACGATTTAAAGATGGCCGCGAAGACACCAGTGATGACACTCGCACTGGCAGACCATTGTCAGCAAAAACTGATGCAAACATTGAAAAAATCGGTAAACTTGTTCGACAAGATCGCCGTTTAACAATCAGAACAGTGTCTGAGTTAACAGGAGTTGACAAGGAAAGTGTTAGGCAGATTCTTCATGAAAGTTTCAACATGAACAAAGTGTGTTCAAAAATGGTTCCAAAGTGTCTCACAATTGAACAGAAGGAACGCCGAAGAATGATTTGTTCTGACATCCTGGAAAACATTGAAAGTGATCCCACCTTCTTACAAAATGTTATTACTTGCGATGAATCGTGGTTTTTTACTTACGATCTCGAAACTAAACGCCAATCGATGCATTGGAAAACTCCTGGTTCTCCACGACAAAAAAAAAGCACGAATGTCAAAATCGAAATTCAAGACAATGATGATTGTTTTTTTTTTTTTACATCAAAGGGATTGTGCACATTGATTGGGTACCAGAGGGACAAACAGTGAATCAGCATTACTACATTAGCGTCCTGGCTACCCTACGTGAGCGAGTACGGAGAAAACGGAACGATTTGTGGAGAAAAAAGTCATGGATCCTTCACCAAGACAATGCCCCAGCTCACAGTGCGTTGTCAGTGAAGACGTTTTTGGCAAAACACAACATTCCCATCTTAGATCATCCACCCTACTCACCTGATTTGGCCCCCTGTGACTTTTTTCTTTTCCCTAAAGTCAAGTCAGCTTTGAAAGGAACTAGATTTGAGACTGTTGAAGCAGTAAAAGAAAAAGCGACGGAAGTAATGTATGGACTTACCGAAAATGATCTGCAGCATTGCTATGAACAGTGGAAAATTCGTATGGAGCGGTGTAGAGACCGAGGAGGAGAGTACATTGAAGGAGATAACATGAAATTGTAAATAATTGTAAATAAATGTTTTTTCCAGCATCAGTCCGGTTTTTTTCTAGCCGCACCTCGTATATTCATTTTAATGTTAACCATTTTTCGAATGTGACGTGTCTATTGTTATACTTCATCAGCAATAATTATTTGCATTCTGCCACTACAATAGTATACTGCTTGATACAGTTCAACAGCGCCTTTCAACAGACAGTGTTTTCATCGTCCAGTTGTTGACATTAGCTTGTACCGTTTTAAATTAAATAAAAACTCATCGAGTATGGATCCTACACAAAACTGTTCACTTCACACACCGCCTAGCCGCACAGCAGGCCACGATCTCTCCTTCAAGATTATCTTAATATAGATATATAATTACAAGTACTCAGTATTTCAAGGATATAAAAGCTAGAGGTTGGCCAAAAAACATCTTTAAAGATACAGTGTGTCTGAGAAATGTTGCGGCAAACTTCGAGGGTTTCTAGCGTATGTCTTGAGAAACAAATCGAGAATGGGAACCTGTGTCGGGAAACGCCGTCCAATAACTCTACAGAGTGTTAAAGTTATAGGCGCTGGCGCCTGCAAGTAGGCCACCCCTTCGGTAGCAAACTTGACTTTGTATGCAGACATATTGTAGGCTGAATGTCTCGCAGTGTCGTTTGTTATTCAGGGATCGCGGCTGACTGCCACAATCGCTATTGGAGAAGACGGGGCTTTCTGCTGCGTAGAAAGGCCTTGTCCCCTATGAATGTGATGCTCTGTTGCCTTGGAGATGACAGTTTGGACATGGATTCCCATCTGCATTTTATTTTTTTCATATATATCGAAAAACTTTGGAGATTTTAGAAGGTTCCATGGGAAAAATAAACTGCAGATAGAAACCCGTGCCCAAGCCTATCATCGACTGAGGCAGCAGAGTTTTGCATTCATAGGAGATGAGGCCTCCCTGCATGGCAGCTAGATCCATTTCCATTGGCGATTGCGGCAATCAGTTACGATCATAGAACAACAAACAACAACGCAAACTGTTTCTCTTAAGACCTGTCAGCGAACAAAGTCAAGTATGCTGCTGATGGGGTGGCTTAGTAGCAGGTGCCAGCGCCTAAAACTTCGACGCTCTGCAGCACTGTTGGATGATGTTTCCAGAGATAGGTTCCTATCGTCGATTTTTTTTTTTTCGCAAAACACCATCTACAGCCTGTAAGGTGTCAGGCAAATCCAACACCTTCCATGAAAACCCTGACTTGATAAGCAAATCCAGTAGTATGTCACATAGCTCCGAATAAATCGTGACATTAAATTAACCAAAGTAATACGAGTAACGAGTGAGCAAATGGAATACCACAGACTAACACAAGAATGCCTAAATGCATGTCATACCTTCCCACCGTGAGACAGACGCAGTTCCGAGGGGAGAAACGAGAACAGAAGCCGAGAGCAGAACCGTGTTAAGCTGGAAGGCCCTACGATAAGGAACGGACACCCACGTCGCCAGCTAACCGCTAGGACCACCCCAGCCGCAAGTTTTAGCGTGAGACTTTTTTGCATCTCTGTTATGTCAGGACCACCACCCCCCCCCCCCAGCCCATGTTAAAAGATAGAGCCCTCCAGAAGAACAGTATAGATCTTACGATAACACTAAAAGGACCACACCAGCTGCAAGTTTTAGCGTGAGACTTTTTCGCGTCTCTGTTACGTTGCAAACTTTAAAAACATTGCCCCACCACGAAAAGTTTAACGTTTCTCATTGGATGGACAGAATTTTTGTAGGCGGAGCTTAAGGTTAACATTGAGACCCTGATTGGTCAGATGAAAACACAGCCTGATAGTTTTTTTAAACCAACTTCGGTAAATTGCAGTAAGGAGAAGTTAGGAGAGAGTTGCTTCCGAGACGGCGAGGTGAGCGGAGCTGTGATGCCCGCCGCCCCCTGACGAACACCGACAAGGTAATGAACGCACGCAATGCCGCATAACAGCGCATAAAGCTTCACTCAGAACTGCAGAAGTCTCATCTGTTACACCCCCTTTCTTGCGTAATACTTGTGTCGATCGTCAATTAAAGCTCATGGTGTTCACATTTGCCACTTGAAGTAAAAATCTGAAACGCGATGATTTTTCTGCTATATAGTTATTGAGAAGCCACATCAGCCACTGTAATTTACGACAAGTTAGATAAGTAATTAAAGATAATTGAGGGTCACTGTAGACCATTTTGATAGTTTTCTCTTTTGTGAAACTTAATTTAAACCTAGATTATAGATGTGATATGGCATAGGTCATCCTTCGATCCATTGTAGAACTTGGAAACCCATTCAGGGAATATTCGTTCACATTTTTGTTGAACGCAGTTGGCTTTTACCATCCTGTATTAAAACATTTCCTTTTATCAATAGTGCAATTTATAAACAATGTTTTGTGAGTAGAATGAAATTTCCAGTGGTAAACTTAACTGCTTTTTCGACGTTATTTTACCAGCTAACTAAAAATAGGAAAGCCTTGAACCCCTTCCACTAAATTTAGTTAGTATTAAGTTTCTTTTACAGGGAGTGCAGTGGAGCTGACGCTGAAATCATTAAGTATTTGGCTATATCATCGCTAGTCTCACTGAACTCTTCTGAATTCTACATGTCATGTGTGGTCTGGCGTCTCCATACCAGCAACAGGTCCCAGGTTCAAACTAGTCAATTCCCTAAAAAACACTCTCAGAGCGTCGTTGCGCGAAAGTGGTAGGGAGACACGATATAGAACAGAGAGACACCACGCAGAATGTTAGAAGCCCTCAAAGTTATTGCATCATTTCTGGGACATTCTGTATATGTCTGTATAAGCTATACATACAGGGTCGTACCACGACCATTAAAGTGGCCACGCTTGTTACCTACAGCTGAAGAGTGGACTTGTTCAGAGATAATGGATATTCTAACTGGCACATTAAGGCCCCATTTCACACTTGTCCGGCAGACGTTTGAATAGTACCATGTACACACCATGCTGCCTTGACAGTTTCGCTTTTATCCAGCTGCTGTCGTGGATGGCATGCAAGGTAGACAAGCTCCCAACACTTTCTTCCTTCCAAGTCTGTCAGCACTCTAACAGCGACTTGGAATGTAAACAGATGCTGCCATAGGTTTTGGTCATCGTTGTGAGAAAGCAAAAGGAGAAACAGAATGCAATTGATTCTTCCAATCAGTTTAAAAAGAAATGAGTGTGATGTGTTTCATATCATATCCACTGCGCTTTGCTTCCCAGAATCATTCACACAGCCAGATCACTGTACTCAGCATTTATGGCCCCCAATTCATCTCTCTCCCTGTTCTCCATCACCTCCACTACGGTCCATCGGGTACAAATTCTCTACAGGTTACATCTGCAGTTGTAAGAAAATTCTGCCCACCATTTCCACATGTAACTCACACATACCAAATGTAATACTGGGGAACACCGAGATAATCACCTAAAATATGACAGACAATCTGACTGACAATCTTGTTAAAGTGAGAGAGTGGCATGCCACCTCCGAATATTTGCAGGTGCCTATCGAATCATGATAGTATCTCTTGTCCAAAGGGAACTGACAGCCACTAATGTCTATATTCCAGGCTCCAAAAATACGAAAATTGCATGGGAGAGATCAGGATTGTACGGAGGACGTGTAATGTCTTCCCAGCCAAACTTCTGCAGCGTACTCAAAACAAGTTTGGCATAATGAGGGCAGGCATTTTGTTGGCAGATACTTCGACTATGTTACAGAAGTTTCGCTGGGAAGCTCTTACACATCCTGCATACAGTTAAGATTTCTTCACAGGCAATTTCCAAATTTTTGGAGTGCTGAAGGAAGACATTCGCAACTGTCAACTTACTTTAGATGAAGAGGTCCAAGTTTCCGTGCAATCACGGTCCTGTAGGCAACCACAAACATTTCCCCCTGAGAGCATTCAGCGTCTAGTCTCATAATGGAATAAATGTATTAACAGCTATGGCGATTAGTTTTGAAATAATAAACGGTTAACTTACATTTTTTCATCTGACGGCTGAGGGACTTCTGAACTTTTGCTTAGGGTCGGACAGAAAGTCGCTGGTCAACAAAAGATTTCACCTGGACCAGGTGGCAGCCCATCGCTAAGGCGGCTAGTTGTAGAAAGTGAGTGACGGAAGCCATTTAACGGAGACTGCTGTAAAGAGAGCTTTTATGCAAACGGTGGAAAGATCATAAGACACTGTGCATTCTCATATTAGAAGCTGGGACGATATGGACAAGGTGCTGATGTAGGTGTTTAGTGGAGGCAAGACTGTAACCCTCTCGGACGCCAGGAAGTCTTCAGGCTCTTTACCAAGCGGCAAAAACATATATTTAGGGGGCACGACTGTCTGGGAAGCTTAACAGCCTTCTTTCAGAAACTGGAAATGGTTGGCCCTGAAAGGTAAGATCTCTCCGTATATGCAATAGGTGGTAAACTACACACAGAGAGAATACGAGTTGTTAACTAAGCATGTGAGTTTTAGGGATTCGTTGCATGGGGCGGGATAGATCGTAGCGCCTACCAGCTTATCGCCAGCATGTAGGTCGAAGGCCACAGGTTTGAGGCGGTCCAGTTTTGGCGCCCGTCGATCCCTGTTCTCGCGACACGACTGAATAGATAGCAAGATTATACTCTACCATTCCGTCTCCAAGGTAATGGAAGCGAACATGTTGTTTTCTGTTTTGGTGTCAGACTGCTGCGCCAGTGTTCACATTGACAAAGAGCGAATAAGCCACAGTAGGCGAAAGAGAATTATGAGATACGACTGAGCAATGAATAAGGCGGAGAGTGGTGGCTCTGGCCGTCTTACAACCTGTATGGTGAGCGCCGACAGCTAAAACACAGTCCACGTCGCCAACCCTACAGGGAAGCTGTGCTGACCTACACCTTATAACGTCGCAGTCTGGCTAACTAGCAGTAGAGCTGCATATACTGACGTTATATAAAAAATCTATTTGGGCAACGCTGAAATCCCATCGAGTGCGTATTATTAGTTTCGATCAAGTCAAGCAATTACGTGCTCCCCGGCGTATTTAAAGACACACTAAAGTTTTTCAGTTTAATAGAGCCTGACAGTTCGTAACAGAGCGATAATTTGTTAATGCGGTGAAGAGTACTTATGCACGCCGCGTTTCTTGCACAATCAATGTCGTCGCACAAAAATGGTTCAAATGGCTCTGAGCACTATGCGACTTAACTTCTCAGGTCATCAGTCACCTACAACTTAGAACTAATTAAACCTAACTAACCTAAGGACACCACACACATCCATTCCCGAGGCAGGATTCGAACCTGCAACCGTAGCGGTCGCTCGGCTCCAGACTGTAGCGCCTAGAACCGTACGGCCACTCCGGCCGGCTGTCGTCGCACAGATAATTATTTACTGAGTACGCAATAGTGAATGCATTGAAAGAAGTTATTAAAGCAGTAATAACATCGAATACTGGTTTATTGCACTGTTTTCATATCCTAACATTGCCGTAAGGAAGTAGCTTTTCCTGTCCGGGTGGAATTAATGACGTATACTTCAGTCCAAGATATTATGCAAGTTCCAGAGTCCATTAACTGATTTTACGAAACTTAATTCTTTTCTCATAATTCGGTTTCAAAGTTAAGTCTCTATATCGATCCATCATTAATAATTTCTAACTTTGGGTAATGTCCAGACTTTTATTGAAAATATTCAATTTAAGACAATTTCGAATCTTTCACTATCTGGATTCTACGTGATATCCTGTTTGAAGTTTTACTTCTTATAAGTTTAGTGCGTCGTAGTAGATTGCAAATCTTTAGCCTTAAAAAAAAAAAAAAAAAAAAAAAAAACAACCTCGTCGCGCCCACGTATACGAGCACACGCTGAGGTACGACTTGCTCCGGCAAACTCTCGTAACACAGTTAACAGTGCATGGCTCTTTATTAGGTATGACACACGGTTCTCAAAGAGTACTCATAAGGAGTATTCTTTGAGATCGTTCGTCCTACTCCGTGATTTCTAATTACGGTACTTTGCGATCTACTATAATTTTATTTTGAAACTAACCTACTTGGTACTGAATTTCTTTTCTATCTACGTGCTACTATTCAAGCAACATTATACCAAAAGGAACATTTTTTCTCTTTTTTTATGAAATTTGGAACTTGACTTTTGGGACTTTTGGGCTTTGGGGTACTATTTTTATATTCTTCATTTCTCGTCCAAAGGAAGCGGCGTTACAACCTGTTACGTCTTGACGGCAGAGGCGAGGGCATTTTCAGCTCTAGGATTGCCCTCTTATCGTGGTGTCAACACGTGGAAGAGACATGTCTACGTGACCGCACGTGCCACGAAAGAATTTGAACTGAAACGGCTTTTACTGACAGTCAACGCCGTATTATGATATTTAACAAAAGAGATTTATGGCAATCACATAATTATTCGGACATCATTGTTTGGCAGTAGGTCTACTATCCGTCCATAACACTGTGGTAGTTTCAGAATTTTGCTCATTGTTTATTTCTGCATCTACGAGATTATTGTGCAATTCATAACTGAATATATATATCTAAATGAAAATGTATATAAATAAAATATACACTCCTGGAAATTGAAATAAGAACACCGTGAATTCATTGTCCCAGGAAGGGGAAACTTTATTGACACATTCCTGGGGTCAGATACATCACATGATCACACTGACAGAACCACAGGCACATAGACACAGGCAACAGAGCATGCACAATGTCGACACTAGTACAGTGTATATCCACCTTTCGCAGCAATGCAGGCTGCTATTCTCCCATGGAGACGATCGTAGAGATGCTGGATGTAGTCCTGTGGAACGGCTTGCCATGCCATTTCCACCTGGCGCCTCAGTTGGACCAGCGTTCGTGCCGGACGTGCAGACCGCGTGAGACGACGCTTCATCCAGTCCCAAACATGCTCAATGGGGGACAGATCCGGAGATCTTGCTGGCCAGGGTAGTTGACTTACACCTTCTAGAGCACGTTGGGTGGCACGGGATACATGCGGACGTGCATTGTCCTGTTGGAACAGCAAGTTCCCTTGCCGGTCTAGGAATGGTAGAACGATGGGTTCGATGACGGTTTGGATGTACCGTGCACTATTCAGTGTCCCCTCGACGATCACCAGTGGTGTACGGCCAGTGTAGGAGATCGCTCCCCACACCATGATGCCGGGTGTTGGGCCTGTGTGCCTCGGTCGTATGCAGTCCTGATTGTGGCGCTCACCTGCACGGCGCCAAACACGCATACGACCATCATTGGCACCAAGGCAGAAGCGACTCTCATTGCTGAAGACGACACGTCTCCATTCGTCCCTCCATTCACGCCTGTCGCGACACCACTGGAGGCGGGCTGCACGATGTTGGGGCGTGAGCGGAAGACGGCCTAACGGTGTGCGGGACCGTAGCCCAGCTTCATGGAGACGGTTGCGAATGGTCCTCGCCGATACCCCAGGAGCAACAGTGTCCCTAATTTGCTAGGAAGTGGCGGTGCGGTCCCCTACGGCACTGCGTAGGATCCTACGGTCTTGGCGTGCATCCGTGCGTCGCTGCGGTCCGGTCCCAGGTCGACGGGCACGTGCACCTTCCGCCGACCACTGGCGACAACATCGATGTACTGTGGAGACCTCACGCCCCACGTGTTGAGCAATTCGGCGGTACGTCCACCCGACCTCCCGCATGCCCACTATACGCCCTCGCTCAAAGTCCGTCAACTGCACATACGGTTCACGTCCACGCTGTCGCGGCATGCTACCAGTGTTAAAGACTGCGATGGAGCTCCGTATGCCACGGCAAACTGGCTGACACTGACGGCGGCGGTGCACAAATGCTGCGCAGCTAGCGCCATTCGACGGCCAACACCGCGGTTCCTGGTGTGTCCGCTGTGCCGTGCGTGTGATCATTGCTTGTACAGCCCTCTCGCAGTGTCCGGAGCAAGTATGGTGGGTCTGACACACCGGTGTCAATGTGTTCTTCTTTCCATTTCCAGGAGTGTATATAGATCATGTAAGAGCACACGGACGAACATATTTTGATTACTCGCAGATTGGCAGTAAATGTTTTGTACACGTAAAACACCCAGAACACATAGACAAAAATGAATATCTTACAACATAATACAAAAAACAGTACGACAGTCAGCGCGGAAATCCCTAAAATAGCACAAGACCTGCAGGCAGACATCATGTGCTTACAAGAACCCTATAACAGAAACGGGCAACTGATATGTCTACCAAAACATGCTACCACAATAACAGGCAGCAATGACTGTAAGGCTGCAATAGTAATTCTAAATAGAACTTATAACATAGTTAAGGTAACACAGTTATGCAATCAACACTTGGTTACCATAGAGATAACTAACGGGAACGTCACATGGGTTATTGCATCCATGTACGCCCAATACAGCCATCAAATACAGCCATATGCAGACTACATCAGAGACCTAGTAATGTATGCCAGAGGCAAAAAATTAGTGATAAGTGCTGACATTAATTCCAGATCGACCCTCTGGAACTCAGACAGAACAGGTGACAGAGGACGCATAATCACCGATCTAATACAAGAAACACAATTACATGTAATGAATACGGAAGGACCTGTAGCAACATATGCAGGGTTCGATGGTACGCGCAGTAATATCGACTTCACGCTAGCAAATAATGCAGCAATGGCATACGTAACAAACTGGACTGTACACGACAACATAACCAGTAGTGATTATAATGTCATAACATACACACTAACTCACACTCAGAACATAATGAACAAATCACACACCAGACACTTGCTGTTGCACAAAGCAGACTGGAACAAATTAACGGAAATTATCCAACGACATGATCTAGAAAACATCAATGGAAGTATCGATTATAGAGCACACAAGTTAACACAGGTAATACAACATGCACAAAACACATCAATATCGACAGCAAAGAACACAAATTGCTCACCAGTACCATGGACCAACGAACTTACGAGACTCAAACAAGACGCAAGACGCAAACGAAAATTATATCAAAGGGCGATAGCCGATAGGGACCGACGAATAAGACTTGAAGCATATAGGCATGCACAAGACTTATACAGACAGACCCTATACAACACGCGTAGACAACAATGGGAGCTATTTGTAACAACACAAACAGAGCAAAATATATGGGGGGAACCATACAAAATACTGACAGAGAAGATAAAAACCCCACTAGATCTGGGAACGCTAAGGCAGGATGACGGCACGATGACGAGGGGATGGAGGAATACAGCGGAGTTTCTGCTGTATAAACTGCTCCCTGACGACGTTATCGATACAGACGCACAATATCATGCAACACTAAGAGAAAACCTACACACACCATACAACACTGCAACTGTCACCTGTCCTTTTGCGCAAGAAGAGGTTGCGCTAGCAATCTCAGAGCTCAAAAACAAAAAAAGCACCTGGACCAGATGGTATCCACTCGGAAACACTGAAAAAACTAGCACCGCAGATCACCCCGTTCCTAACAACGTTACTGGACGATGCCTTACGGCTGGGCATGGTACCTACAGTATGGAAAACCTCCAAAGCAGTCATTATTAAGAAATCAGCGGACAGGGATCCTTCAGATCCAAAGACTTACAGGCCAATATGCCTAATAAACACCCTAGCAAAGATTCAGGAGAAGCTACTGTGTAAGCGCCTGCAAACACACAGAGCTCTCAGGGGTATGAGCCAACACCAGTTCGGTTTCAGATCTGGCAGATCAATAGATGATGCCATCAACCAGGCCCTGCACATAGTTAACACCACAAAACAGAAATACGCCATGGCAATAATGATTGACATTGCCGGAGCATTTGATAATCTTTGGTGGCCAGCACTGTTTCAGAGGCTAAGACATCTGGAGGTACCGTGAGAGGTGGCATGAGCCCCCTCTCATATTTCTATCTTACGATTCTCCTCTCTAGTTGCATGCGGTGGAGGTTCCGTTGTTCCTTCACACGCGGACTTCCCATGTAGCGTCTCTCGCCACCCGGGTGGTCCAGTGACAGGCGGGCTCTTCTCACTATGAAAGGGTAGGCTGACAGGTGTGGGGGCCGAGTGAATACTCTCCGGACGCCGACATTGTCAGGAGACGCGGCCGCGAAAGCCGGAAGTGGCGGCTGGGCTGGTGGTTCCGTTGCTTCGCAGAAGCTTAGCGAAAACACTTTCTGGCGGGCTACCAGCGAGGCGTGGGAATGACTTATGTACCCAGGCAGCTGGGGCGGGAAAATTACCGCGCTTTCTGCAAAATAGGAACTGTGATTGGCTTGCTAAGGGCATAGCTCCGTGACGGGGCAAAATCAGCACAGAAATTGGCGCCAAGAATCTCCATTGGTGGAATGGTAGTGCTCCGGCAATGGAGTGGAATTTCCGCCGGTTTTGGTGTTGCTGATTGGAACGTAACCACGACCACTGTCGTGGGGGCGGGAAGGTTGTGTGTTCGGCCTGTACGGGTGCTCTGGGGTAGTCGGCAGTCGCCTTTCGGTCGAGGACGTTGAAGCAGCCAGCCCTCGCCTGCGGTACGCCAGATCGTGTTCTGGGAGATAAGAAGACTGTTGGTAATGTACATCCGCAGCACCGGCAGATAGGGATTTTCCTAGGTGATAATCAGAGCTCAGCAGAGCGCGTCTGTTCATCCTTTTCTAACTTTGTTCAGTTTCGAGTAACAGCAATTACCATTGGGTTAGCTGTGTGTCTCTCTTGAGATTTGAGTGGAAAGGAATTGGCTCCACATACCACTTCGTCTTAAACCTCACGATCTAAGTTAGGGACAACTTCACCTTTATAGTGTTTGTATGAATCTCCAATTTTAGCCAATTTGATGTTTTATAAATTTGCTGTGTTTCTTTTACTATTCTGTGTTTAATCTTAATAAATCATATTGTTATTTTGAACAGAACTTTCATTCTGTTAATCAATAGAGCAACCCTATCATTCCTCACTATGCTAATGAAACCTTTGTTTATTTAACTTATGTATCAAATTAAATTACTGCAGGTGCCAAACTCTCTTCTACTCCACTAGCAGGGTTGATTAGAGTCAGTTCGCGTATTTTTTTTATCCTTGTGCAACAGCAAAAGTCGGAGTTAGAATAGGGGGGGCTTAGAGCATGATTTACACATGTGGATTCTAGTAGAATTTAGTGATAAATACACTACTAGCCCCGGCACCTCGCATAATATGGCGACCCTTGGCCTCGGATCTTTCCTGTGAATCTCTGATAAACAAACAGGATTCTTAGTAGGAACATTCAATTTTTTTTCTCTCTATTTTTTAATGATTAATACCCAAGTTTTTTTTGGTAGTTCCGCGTTTAGTTTTAAGTAGCGGCGCATGACTACAGTTTTTGTTTTCAGTGTATATATTTTTTGTTCATTGTTTTTTTTGTGTTTCGCTGATGTGGTGTCTGTACCGCATCGCACTTTGTCGGATTTGTGTGCGGTTTCTGTACCACATCAAATTGTGTTTGTGATTACAGCGTTGGAACGGCGTTGTTGAAATTTTATGTCTATGTGAAAAAATATTGGGAGTAGATGATTTTATTGTGAATTTTAGATAAATTTTGTTTCTCATGAATGATCACGAGAAGTAAGGCACGACTATTATCGATCGAAGCTAAAACAAAAGAGGATAGAATAATGGATAAGGGGCAGTTTACTGACGAGGATAGGTTCAGGGATGAGATGGGCACATTTTTAGCAGGACAGGACGGCAGGTTCATTGATGAGGAAGGTGATTTGGACGCGATCTTAGAGCAACGTCGCCGCCGTGATTATGAGAGTGAGGTAGAGGATGAAACAGAGACAGGCACACAGGTCGAGACGGTAGTAGAGGTTTATAATCAAACGAACGAGAGCAGACAGGGGCCAGCTCGGCCACGTCAGAGCTCTAGCGCCCAGGTGTCCCGAGTTACATCACCCATGTGTGACGAGGATCAAAATGATGACATTAACCCAATACTGAGCTTCCTACGATCAATGAAAGAAGAAGCTGAAGAACAGCGTAAGAAGGAGAAAGAAGAAGCTGACGAACAGCGTAAGAAGGAGAAAGAAGAAGCTGAAGAACAGCGTAAGAAGGAGAAAGAAGAAGCTGACGAACAGCGTAAGAAGGAGAAAGAAGAAGCTGAAGAACAGCGTAAGAAGGAGAAAGAAGAAGCTGACGAACAGCGTAAGAAGGAGAAAGAAGAAGCTGACGAACAGCGTAAGAAGGACACGGAGGCAATAATTTCGCATATAGGGGAAATTCGTGGGGAATTAATAACAATAAAGAAAGAATGTAGAGAAGCAAAACAAATGTCAATGGCTGCACAAAAAGTAGCAGGCCTGGCCAAAACAACAGCAATAGGGGCAATGAAAGTCGCGGAAGCAACTTCTAAACTCGCAGGGCGGTTGCGACGTACAACACAATCCCACTCAAAATCCCTAGCATTCTTAAAAACTCAAGGTAATATTGCGGTTACGAACATCACGAAACGAATGAAAGAAGTAGTGAGTCGGATAGCGAAACTAGAGCGAAACGGGCACACGAGCACTGCGCGTTCGGATACCAATGATGGAGTACACAGGAGTGTGTCTCCGAGGAAAAGCCCGCCGTGCTCTAGCCCAGTGACAGAGTGCGGAACTAATAATGCACACGCAGAAACAGCGAGTAATAGCTCCAATAATTATAGCCCACCTAGGAGAGTGAATTCTGAGAGCCACTTCCACTGTGATACAGAGGTAGCACATCACAGTTATCAGCAAGATAGAACAGGACACTCAGCAGACGTGCAAGTATCGGAAACGAGTGACAACACCAGTGCGAGGATCAGACAGGATTTTGATCACAATCACTTCCTGTCGATACTAAAATTCCAGAAGTTCAGAGATAATGGAGGGTCGATGCATCCGAAGAGCTGGGTGACGCAGTTCACTAATTCATTACCGTCATCATGGCCAACCCACGCAAAATTAGAATTCATGTGTGGACACATCGAAGGCCAAGCCGCGGAAAAGATGCGGGGTGTGGCAGCGACGTGTCGGACCTATCAGGAATTTGTTGGTGCATTCCTGCGTACCTACTGGTCAAAGGAAACGCAAGACAGGATTAAAGAGGAAATAATATTTTGTCCTGAACTGGAAGTGTCCGGGCATAGGAACGCAACCAAATTTTTTGATGATTTACTCAAGAAGAATCAGTTTTTAGATAGTCCATATAGCAACGGAGAAATCATTAAATTTTGCTTTTCCAAATTGCCTATTAGGTATCAACAGACACTTGTCGGGAAGTGTGGATCTGACATAGAAGCATTCAAGAGTCTATTGCGCGAACTCGAAGTAGTCTTCGATAAACAAGACGCAAAGGACAGGAAGAAGGCGCAAAATAACAAATACCACGGGCCAGCAAGGGCAGACGACAACAGATCGCATAATCGCGCTCGTCGGTTAGGAAACCGGGGTTACGGAAATCAAGGTTACGCAAGTCAAGGTTATGGAAACCAGAGACACGGAAACGAGAACGTTAGGGAACAAGGTCAATCTAGACAAGGAATCTGGGACAGGAGGAATGACGAACGGCAAAGCGACCGTAATTGGAGAGAGCGAAATCAAGGACAACAGGAGAACCGGGAGATAGAAATTAGACCTCCAAATCCTAATACACGTCAGAGGAGGGGGAGTCTAAGAAGGGATTGACGCTAGTCCATAGGACTCCACCACTTCTCTCACACAAAGAAGTTCGTGGAATAGTAGTAGTGTAAGAAATGTACATAGTAGAATAGGCAAAGATATGAACCTTTTTTCGGGGAACAATAACCGTTGCATTAATAGATTAAGATTGCTAAAGTGTTAACACGCTGCGTTGTCTTGCATAAGAATTTACTGCTGCTATCCTCTTTTTGTTTATGTTTGCGATCTCCAATGTCGATGGAGTAGGAGACACTACCTTTCCATGAGCAATGTTTTAGTCCTTTCCTATCTGGTGTCCATGTTAAGGGATAAGGATGAGTGACGAGACGTCGCACAAACGGGCGCATACAAGAACGTGCTCTTAGAAGCGTTCTGAGAGGTCGTGATACGCTCCATAGCGGCCACAACCAGTTCGTGAGACGTTCATACCAATGCTTGCAGGCACGCGTCAGTGCACTGCACGATTGTGGTATATTGCGCGATTTCGAGGGTGAATATGGGCAGTATAGTTTTTGCAGAGCTGCGCCGGTATCGTTGTCTTGCAAGTCGGGGTGAACCTGTGAGCATTTGACTCTAATGGTGCCCTAGACGAGAGAAATGAGGGCATAAAAGCCTACCATGCTAATGTGCTGGTTGGGGATTTAGCGTGCTGCTCGTTTTTGTCACAGATGAATCACCAAGGAATTGTACTTGGATATTCGTGACATACTGTGTAGCTGGCGTGTGTTGGGTGTCTGAATCCTCAACAGGAACCAGTCCTGGCTTGGTCATATTACATTGCTTCTGGAAAGGTGTACTTTGATCACGAAAACCGCTTCACATAGAGAAGGAAGTTGCAACTATAAATTTATTGTCGTGTATAGCCATGGCTAACCCAGTCTCTGGAGTTTCAGTGAGGCGTAATGAAAACTCGGAGGTCATGTCGTACGGCGCGCACATCACTGTCGTCAATAGCGGCGAGCAGCAAGACATCTCAGCGTAACAGGAACTATGTAAGGGTATTGTATAAGGTAAATAAAAAAATAAATAAATAAATAAATAAATAAATAAAATAAAATAAATAAATAAATAAATAAAAGGGAAAGTACGATACTAGGATAAGTTAAACTGTAGGATTTAACAATAACTAGATTAATATTGTGGGGGTTTTCTACCACAAGTGTGGCGCGCGCCTGTTGAGTTGCTATTTTTCAGGTCACCAAACCACAGACCCGAGATGGAGGGACGACGGGCGAGCGAAAGTAGCGTAGTTGCATGTTCTTTATAGCACAGTAAAACTTAGACCTGCATAACAACATAACTTAATTAAAAGACGTAGAATGTAGATCGTTGGGATATGGTAGTTAATTCTTGAAGCATGTCTACTGTCGATCTATATAATTAATAGTAATATTAGTGCGGACCCGCACATTTAGTTGTTCATCCATTATAAAGCATCAGTTATCACACACCATGTACATACTGAGATCAGTCTCTACACATATATCAAAATAAATTATTTCCATGTCTAGATTAGATGTTATAATGATTGCCATAGATTAATAACTATAAAAGTGAAATAAGAGTGTCTGAAATGACAGACCATCAATGTATCACTATGTAAATTTATTATAACATAGAAGGTCATGGGAAAAAGTTAGGCTTAAGATTTTTGTCAGAACTGTGCAGATGACGGGTATCGTGGCAATGCAGAGGCCAGCCAGCGCAAAAACAAGAGGTCTTGGGCTACCTGCTAGAGGGCGAGCGTCCCGTCCTACACGCTGACAGTCACCCGGCTGCCTACCTGAGGGATTACACGCAACCCTCGCCCCGCCACAAGCGAAAGTGGGGCTGGCCGTTGACCCTGACACGCGACAGCCTGCTAGCTCTCCGGACGCGGCAGCCGCTTGGAGGGATTCCCTGCGGCAGACCACGTTGTCGTGAGTACACGAAGAAGATCACATATCGTGTCAGAACCTGCGCCTCATATGCCTCAGGACAGAAAGGGACGCTCTATACTCACCTGTTTGGGTTTTTACAACTCACTAGCATTGGCCGATCTGCATACACAAAGCAGCATCGTGCCACACTAACAAATGTATGGTCTCATGTCTTACTTCTCCTCTCTATTAGAGAGCAGTTTTTAACAATAGTCGCTCCTAGTTCGATCCTGTATGGATGACCTCACACACTTGTGGAGTCACTCCACGTGCCATCATCCCTCGTCGAACTGCAATATTGGGAAACGTAAAGTTCTGTCCAGCGAGAGAAGAGACCTAGACTAGCGATGTATCCCAACAAGGAGATCTCAGAGACAATTAATCGACGTGAGGAGAACCTATCACTGTGTCTTCCTACCGTACTGCCGTGATCATATGCGTGGGTCTGACTACAATCTCAACAGCGTACTGCAGACACTCCAGAACTCCCTATTGCTGTTGCCACAACGTAGCAACTACACCCGACGTTTAGCCTTATGTGATGTCAGTACGGTGGAATTTGTGAAGTGCCACGGATATTTCTAACAATGTGATTTAGTGCCTCATTCTCAGCACAGTCGTGAACTTTGTGCAATGTGCACGCACAATTTGATGCCCCATGAACCTTGTTTTTTTTGTTTTTCTTAAATTTCTTTCTCTTATGTTGTTTCTGTAATGTATGTTATACCTTGTATGCGTTTGTGTTTTACACTGTAATTCTTATTACAGATTACTGTATTGTTCTCCACATCATGTTTCTTTTGTATTTTGTGTTTATTGTTGTGTGTATGCTAACAGTGTGCCTGAAGTCCCCATAAACTGAAGCAGATACCACCACTGTCATTGTGAATGGACCATCAGTTCAGGGAACATTTTGTAAAGGTTATTCTTGCTGCAGGGAGACAGAATGAATCGGAGGTTGTAACTAGATTCGGAAAACTCACAAAGAGATTGTTAACTTAAATATTACCATGTGTGAGTGAGGTCAGGTTAGTTTAATGATTAAAATTGTTGTAACATCTTGGGCATTTAATTGCGGAGCACTCCAACTCTGATTGTAAAGAATAAACTGCTCCATATTTGGCTCAGATGCCCGGGCCATGTTTAGAGCGTGAATGTCTGCGTGAATCGGTGTTTGGAAGGGGCTCCCTGGGTATGGATGTGTGATGTGAGTGTTAGTGTTCCATATTAAGAAGGTGAAGCTGGCTACATCATAAATAATCCTCCCTCTATGAGCTGCATTTTTCAGTTGCAGTGATTTTCTTTATAGAGTGCGGCATGTGGAGTCACTTTGTAAGATTGTTCTTGGGCGATTGACTCACTACCTTGCTCCTAAGTGAGCCAACCGCTCACCAATTACAATCTAAAATGGCGTAGGGGCAATGAGAGGTGGCATGAGCCCCCTCTCATATTTCTATCTTACGATTCTCCTCTCTAGTTGCATGCGGTGGAGGTTCCGTTGTTCCTTCACACGCGGACTTCCCATGTAGCGTCTCTCGCCACCCGGGTGGTCCAGTGACAGGCGGGCTCTTCTCACTATGAAAGGGTAGGCTGACAGGTGTGGGGGCCGAGTGAATACTCTCCGGACGCCGACATTGTCAGGAGACGCGGCCGCGAAAGCCGGAAGTGGCGGCTGGGCTGGTGGTTCCGTTGCTTCGCAGAAGCTTAGCGAAAACACTTTCTGGCGGGCTACCAGCGAGGCGTGGGAATGACTTATGTACCCAGGCAGCTGGGGCGGGAAAATTACCGCGCTTTCTGCAAAATAGGAACTGTGATTGGCTTGCTAAGGGCATAGCTCCGTGACGGGGCAAAATCAGCACAGAAATTGGCGCCAAGAATCTCCATTGGTGGAATGGTAGTGCTCCGGCAATGGAGTGGAATTTCCGCCGGTTTTGGTGTTGCTGATTGGAACGTAACCACGACCACTGTCGTGGGGGCGGGAAGGTTGTGTGTTCGGCCTGTACGGGTGCTCTGGGGTAGTCGGCAGTCGCCTTTCGGTCGAGGACGTTGAAGCAGCCAGCCCTCGCCTGCGGTACGCCAGATCGTGTTCTGGGAGATAAGAAGACTGTTGGTAATGTACATCCGCAGCACCGGCAGATAGGGATTTTCCTAGGTGATAATCAGAGCTCAGCAGAGCGCGTCTGTTCATCCTTTTCTAACTTTGTTCAGTTTCGAGTAACAGCAATTACCATTGGGTTAGCTGTGTGTCTCTCTTGAGATTTGAGTGGAAAGGAATTGGCTCCACATACCACTTCGCCTTAAACCTCACGATCTAAGTTAGGGACAACTTCACCTTTATAGTGTTTGTATGAATCTCCAATTTTAGCCAATTTGATGTTTTATAAATTTGCTGTGTTTCTTTTACTATTCTGTGTTTAATCTTAATAAATCATATTGTTATTTTGAACAGAACTTTCATTCTGTTAATCAATAGAGCAACCCTATCATTCCTCACTATGCTAATGAAACCTTTGTTTATTTAACTTATGTATCAAATTAAATTACTGCAGGTGCCAAACTCTCTTCTACTCCACTAGCAGGGTTGATTAGAGTCAGTTCGCGTATTTTTTTTATCCTTGTGCAACAGCAAAAGTCGGAGTTAGAATAGGGGGGGCTTAGAGCATGATTTACACATGTGGATTCTAGTAGAATTTAGTGATAAATACACTACTAGCCCCGGCACCTCGCAACCGCAATCACTGTACAACAGTTTTCTGGACTACTGTAAAGACCGAGTAGTCGAATGGCAGATGGACAGCCGGAAAGTAATTAAAAGAATTACCAAAGGGTCGATCTGCGGCCCCATCTTCTGGGACATAACAATCGAACCCCTCCTACAACTTCTGGATGGGGATGACAGGTCAGACGGAATTGTCGCCTACGCAGATGACCTATTAGTTGTAGTCACCGCAAACAACAGAGCCCAGTTAGAAGAGAAAGCCAGTGGATTACTACAAACAATTACTCAGTGGTGTCACAACAACAAACTCAGGATAGCCGAAAACAAAACAACATACACTTTACTGAAAGGATCACTCCAAAGGAGTGTCCTACTTAGGCTATCTGGAGCCTTCGGTACCACCTCAGGGGATGCACTGTGTGTGGTGCTCGGAATATGCCCCATAGATATCACGATGAAATACAGAGCTGCGAGGTACTGGTTAAAGGCGGGGAGACTAGATAAGGTACACACAATAACCGGTGTGCCCATAGAGACGATACGTCACCTTAAAAGTTGGAGTTTGGATACATGGCAAGGTGAGTGGGATGTAAGTGATAAGGGACGTAGGCTGCACGACTTCCTCCCTGACATAAGGGAGCGGTTGAGAATGAGACATATCGATCCCAGCCGCGGTATGGTACATTTCTTAACCGGGCACGGACCTTATCCCACGCACTTAAATCGCGTGAGTCTGAGGCAGACACCTACATGCACATGCGGGGAAGAAGGTTCCCCAGAACACACTGTCTTTTTCTGTGGGCAATACACGAACAATAGACGTACACTACACTTAGATTACACAGATACAGACATAGATATATACACAGCAATAAGAGACGAAGAACAATGGGCACAATTAAACGCACTGACAAACAGTATTTCAAAAACAACACATGAAGAGTATATGCGGACACGACATCACAGACATGCCTATGTGCAGCGTAACAGAAATCTCCAGAGGATGGACAGCGATACCCACAGTGACAGCGAAAATAGTGAAAATGAGGAGGAACAGGAGGAGGAAGCTGAGATTTGACAGTAAATAAGCAAATTGCTGGCAATCTAGCCAAGAAAACCCCAAATGCTGTACAAGGATGCGCACCTAATGTAGTTAATACATAGGATTAGTAACAAATAGGATAAGAAACATTATTTCTCTACTAATAATCATTTGTGTGTGTGTGTGTGACTGGCGGTCAACGGCTCGATGAAACCATTCCGAGGTATTCACCGTCAATCACACTCGGTGATGGTACTAACATATCTCTTATCTATCCTATCTTCTTTTTATATTCTTCTTAAAAACAACAAAATTTTATTTATATTTCAACCTCAAATTATTGTTATTTTGAATCATTCTTTGTAAATGTTGTAGATAAAACAAAAGGAAAGAAAACAGTAAAAAGATGAAAAACGAAAATTGTAAGATGTACGACCTGTTTTAAACATCAGGTAACAGGTCTATAATTTGGCAATAAATAAATAAAATAAAAAAAATAAATTCATAACTGAATGCCTGACAGAGTTTTCATCGAACCACCTTCAAGCTATTTCTCCACCGTTCCATTCTCGAACGGCGTGCGGGAAAACCGAACACTTAATGCATTCTGCGGGAGCTCTGATTTCTCTTATTTTAGCGTTATGATCGTTTCTCCCTATGCAGGTGGACTTCAACAGAATATTTTCACAATTGGAAGAGAAAGTTGGTGATTGAAATTTCACGAGAAGATCCTGCCGCGAAGAAAGATGTAGTTGTTTTCGTGATTGCCACCACAATTTACTTATCATATCTATGGCACTCTCTCTCCTATTTCTATCCCGGGTTCGATTCCCGGCGGGGTCAGGGATTTTCTCTGCCTCGTGATGACTGGGTGTTGTGTGATGTCCTTAGGTTAGTTAGGTTTAAGTAGTTCTAAGTTCTAGGGGACTGATGACCTCAGAAGTTAAATCCCATAGTGCTCAGAGCCATTTGAACCATTTGAACAAGACTCACAGCAGTACCCCAGAAAAATGCGTACAGGCGTAGTGGAGGCAGTCTCGTTAGTAAACGTGTTACATTTTCTAAGGGTTCTGCCAACAAATCACAGTCTTTCGTTTGCTTTCCCCACAACATTATCTATGTGATAATTCCGGTTTACGTTATTCTTGATTGTAACCCCTAAGTAAATAGGCGTATTTTCAACTTTTAGATTTCTGTGATTTATCGTGTAACCGAAATTTAGAGGATTCCTTTTAATACGTATGCGGATAACTTGACACTTTTCATGATTTAGAGTCAAATGCCACTGTTTGCACTATATAGATATCTTTTATAAATCATTTTGCAATTAGTTTTCGTTATCTGATGACTTTACAAGACGGTAAATAACAGCATCATCTGCGAATAATCTAAGAGGTCTCCTACGTATCTTATGTAGTTGAGGAACAATAGAGGCCTATAATACTTTCTTGGGAAGCGCCAGACATGACTTCTGTTTTAGTCGATAAGTATCCATCAGTTACTCCGAATTGTGACCTGTCCGACAGGAACAAATCCAGACGCACTTCTGAGGCGTTACTCCATAGGCACGCTATTTGATTAGAAGGCGCTTCTAAGGAACAGTGTCAAGGGTCTGTTGAAAATCTAAAAATAAAGAATCAATCTGACATTCCTTGTGGATAACACTGTTTCATTCTACAGAATAAAGAGCTATTATGTTTCAAAGAACAGTATTCCCTGAATCCTAACTAAATGTTTGTCAGTTAATCGTTTCCTTTGAAATAATTTTTTGGAAGGGGTTTGATTATTAAGTTTGTGTACTTGGTTGATGTAGATGTAGTCGACCCGTGATTACGGTCATTCGATACGTAATTTCGTTAGCTGTGGAAGTGTGTGGTAGGAATAATTTATGACGTCTTTGAGTGGGGCGGTTGTAATACTTGACTTGGCCTCACCAACGTGAGTCTAAAACGCTCTGGAAAAGTCTACGATCGACATAAAGTATCACGAAGAATACGTTCTTATACTGAAGATACAGAGTCTCTCACAAAACGTTGTCTTCCTTTCACTTTCTTTCGCATTCTGGCTTAGAAGCAATCACTCTAGATAGGTTCTTCTAGCAGCCTTCCTCCTTTATTCGATTGGTATTTCATTTAGAATAAGTTGTTGTTTGTATCTGACAGTAAATTACTCAGCAGTTCACCTCCAAAGAGATGCTGCCTAAAGGTAGACTGGAAACATCACCATGATCCCGTTTCACAGAAACTGGGCGTAATTAGCGATAGCTTGCATCATTGAGTCAGTCCATTTCGGGTAGCTAAATTTCGTGGCTATTGCCTACAGAATACTGTTCGGCTTCGAGCCTCGGCCCCCAAAGGGATTTATAGATGGAAGTACTTATTTACCGATGCGATTAGTTGACAGTTTCCGTGATTTCGTGAAGTAAATTTGCAGTACTGCTTTCAGGAGCGTGTCAAAAAATATTACCTCGAAGCTAACTCATCTGATGATTGGAACGGCATCAGGGACCTGAGCGGAGTGCTAGAAGAGCAGTGAGAAGTTAAATAAGTGCCGTTAGCATTACTCCGATCGAGCAGAAGTTTCTTTGAAACTGCTTGACATTAATGGCCGGTTAAATAAAATTAAAGGCCCAACTGATAACCTGAAAACTAGAGAGAGAACACAGCTTTTGTCCCTAACGCCTTACTATACCTATAATATTTCACTCGTGGCTATTCCCAGTGAAAACGCTTTCCCTTTATTTTCGTAAGCGAACGAGAAGCAGCTAGAAACCTTAAAAGAATAGTGTGTTGATGATTGTGGAAGTCTGATTGCAACTGCAGATAGTGTCTGCTTGAATTAACAAGAAGGACAAGTCTCTGTTTGTTTGGTCAGTAAATACAATGAGTAACAAGTACCTCTTTGTTTGGACAGACAGTTAATGACCTTAAGTGGCCCTAGTGTACCCGTTTACATTTACACACAGCGTGTTACTTCTGTTAAAGAGGCGACGGCAAGGCAACTGTTGCTTGGCTGTTTAATCCCTGGTCCGTGTTCATAATGCAGTACAGCGGCGGTTTGCACGGTGCGCAACGTTGTCTTGCTTCCCCAACTACGTCTCTAGGGCGACGGAAGTTCAAAATATTTATGGAGTTAACACAAAGGTTTGCAGTTCGTTTTATCAGTGTGGAAACATCTGCCACTGTCTTATGGTGACGAAATATAAATGAATTGGTTATTGCGAAAACGACGATAAGCCATTTTTTAACATGAGTGCCTCAATGGTCACGTTAACAAAAAGAGAATAAGCCACAGTATACGAACGAGGAACTAATGAGACACGGGTGAACAATGAATGAGGCGGGGAGTGGTGTTTCCAAATTGAGAACAAAATGGCATTATACACTGAACCTCCAAAGAAACTGATATAGGCATGCGTATTCAAAATACAGAGATATGTAAATAGGCAGAATACGACGCTGCGGTCGGCAACGCCTGTATAACAAGAGTCTGGGGCAGTTGTTAGATCCGTTACTGCTGCTTCAATGACATGTTATCAAGATTTAAGTGTTTGAACGTGGTGTTATAGTCGGCGAAGGAGCGATGGGATATAGCATCTCCGAGGTAGCGATGAAGTGGGGATTTTCCCGTACGACCATTTCACGAGTGTACCGTCGATATAAGGAATCCGGTAAAACATCAAATCCCCAACATCGCTGCAGCCGGAAAAAGATCCTGCAAGAACAGGACCAACAGCGACGAAAGAGAATCGTTCAACGTGACAAAAGTGCAACCCTTCCGCAAATTGCTGCAGATTTCAATGCTGGGGCATCAACAAGTGTCAGCGTGCAAACCATTCAACGAAACGTCATTGATATGGGCTTTCGGAGCCGAAGGTTCACTCTTGTACCCTTGATGACCACATGACACAAACCTTTACGTCTCGCCTGGACCTGTCAACACCGACAGTGGACTATTGATGACTGTAAACATGTTGCCTGGTCGGTCGTGTCTCGTTCAAATTGCATCTAGTGGATGGATGTGTACGGCTATGGAGACCCTACATGTCAGCTGGTGTTCAAGCTGGTGGAGGCTCTGTACTGATGCGAGGCGTGTGCAGTTGGAGTGGTATGGGACCCCTGATCCGTCTAGGTACGACTCCGTAGGTGACACGTAAGGAAGGAGCCTGTCTGATCAACTGCATACATTCATGTCCATTGTTCATTTCGAAGGACTTGGACAATTCCAACAGGACAATGCGACACACCACACGTCCAGAATTGCTACAGAGTGGCTCCAGCAACACTCTTCTGAGTTTAAACACTTCCGCTGGCCACCAAACTCCCCAGGCACCAACATTATTGAGCATGTCTGGGATGACTTGCAACGTGTTGTTCAGAAGAGATCTCCACCCTCTCGTACTCTTACTAATTGATGGACAATCCTGCAGGATTAACGGTGTCAATTCCATCCAGCACTATTTAAAACATTAGTCGAGTCCATGCCACGTCGTGTTGCGGCACTTATTTATATATTGGACTGATTTATCGTGTAACCGAAGTTTAACGGATTCATTTTGGCACTCATGAGGATGACCTCATACTTTTCATTATTTAGGATCAATTACCAATTTTCTTGCCATTCAGATGTATTTTCTAATTTGTTTTGCAATTTGTTTTGTCTTCTGATGTGTTTACTAGATGATAAACGACAGCATCATCTGCAAACATCCTGAGATGGCTGCTCAGATTGCCTCCTAAATCGTTTATATAGATAAGGAACAGCAGAGGGCCTATAACACTACCTTTGGAAACGTCAGGAATCACTTCTGTTTCACTCGATGACTTTCCGTCAGTTACTATGAACTGTGACCTCTCTGACAGGAAATCATGAATCCAGTCACATAACTTGGACGATATTCCATAAGCACGCAATTTCACTACAAGCCGCTTGTGTGGTACAGTCTTAATAACCTTTTGGAAATCTAGAAATACGGAATTAATTTAAAATCTATTGTCAATAGACTCAAAACTTCGTGAATGTAAAGAGCTAGAGTTGTGTTTCACGAGATCAATGTTTTCTAAATGCGTGTTGACTGTGTGTCAATAGACCGTTCTCTTAGAGGTAATTCATAATGTTCGAACACCGTATATGTTCCAAAATCCTGATGCATATCGACGTTAACGATATGGGCCTGTAATTTAATGGATTACTCCTACTACCTTTCTTGAATATTGGTGTGACCTGTGCAACTTTCCATTCTTTGGGTAGGGATCTTCCGTCAAGCCAGTGCCTGTGTACGATTATTCTGTATGGAGCATACTTTGAAAGAAACTAATTGGTATACAGCCTAGACCAGAAGACTTTATTTTATTAAGTGATTTAAGTTGCTTCACTACTACTTCTAAGTTACTCATGTTGGTAGCTGTTCTTGATCCGAATTCCAGAATATGTACTTCGTCTTCTTTGGTGAAGGAATTTCGAAAGGCTGTGTTTAGTAACTATGCTTTGGGAGCACTGTCGTCGATAGTACTTCCAGTACTATAGCGCAGAGAAGGCGTTGACAGTGCCTTGCCGCTAGCACACTTTACATATAACTAGAATTTCTTTGGATTTTCTGCCAGGTTTGGAGGTAAAGTTTCGTTGTGGAAACTATTAAAAGCACCTCGCGATGATGTCCACGCTACATTTCGAACTGGCCAGTCTTGCAGATTTTTGTGTGCCAAGGGGAATCAGCTCCGTCGTTTGTTAATTTAGGTTATATAAGTCTCTCAACGCCTGTCGATTCTATTTCTTTGAATTCAAGATGCACCTGGCCTACACTTTTACTGTTAATCTGGAAGGAGTAGTGATTGTTTCTCAGCAAGACGTTAAGCGTATTTTTATCTATTTTTTTAAAGTAGGTATATTTTTCGTTTTTTTGGGGGGATTTGGGGGCTACAACATTCAGTCTCGCTTCGACATCCCTGTGCTCACTTATCCTTTCATTCGTTTTGATGTTCGTTATTGGTTCAGGATTATTTGTTGCTAAGAGATGAGATATGTTTTCACAACTGTTTACTATTCGAGTGGGCTTATCAACTAACTGCTCGAAATAACTTTCAGAGAATGCGTTTAGCACGATTTCGGAAGATGTTTTACGCCTACTTCCGTATTTAAACGTGTATTTTCGGCAACATATCGAGGGTAAATTAGTCACCACCAGCTATAACTCTATGAGTTGGATACATGTTTGAAATTAAACTCAAGTTTTCTTTGAACGTTTCAGCAGGTGTATCATCCAAGTTCGGAGGTTGGTAGAAGGATGCGATTATTACTTTGTTCTCGTTGCCAAGAATGACCTCTGCCCATACTAACAGAAACTATCTGCTTCAAGTTCGCTACAAGCTAAACTAATTCTAATAGCAACAAACACGACACCGCAAACTGTGTTTAGCCGATACTTTCGGAACACCATGAGGTTCTTCGCAAAAACTGCGGCTTAACTTATCTCCGGCTTTAGCCAGCTTTCAGTGTCTGTAACGATTTGAGCATGTGTTTTCTGTTAGCGCTTGGAGCTCTGGTACTTTCACAACACAGCTACAACAATTTGCAACTGTTATAAAATAAATAAATAAAATAAAATAAATATATGAATTAGGATGTTATGAGCCCCCAACAGAAGAACTACACTCCTGGAAATGGAAAAAAGAACACATTGCCACCGGTGTGTCAGACCCACCATACTTGCTCCGGACACTGCGAGAGGGCTGTACAAGCAATGATCACACGCACGGCACAGCGGACACACCAGGAACCGCGGTGTTGGCCGTCGAATGGCGCTAGCTGCGCAGCATTTGTGCACCGCCGCCGTCAGTGTCAGCCAGTTTGCCGTGGCATACGGAGCTCCATCGCAGTCTTTAACAATGGTAGCATGCCGCGACAGCGTGGACGTGAACCGTATGTGCAGTTGACGGACTTTGGGCGAGGGCGTATAGTGGGCATGCGGGAGGCCGGGTGGACGTACCGCCGAATTGCTCAACACGTGGGGCGTGAGGTCTCCACAGTACATCGATGTTGTCGCCAGTGGTCGGCGGAAGGTGCACGTGCCCGTCGACCTGGGACCGGACCGCAGCGACGCACGGATGCACGCCAAGACCGTAGGATCCTACGCAGTGCCGTAGGGGACCGCACCGCCACTTCCCAGCAAATTAGGGACACTGTTGCTCCTGGGGTATCGGCGAGGACCATTCGCAACCGTCTCCATGAAGCTGGGCTACGGTCCCGCACACCGTTAGGCCGTCTTCCGCTCACGCCCCAACATCGTGCAGCCCGCCTCCAGTGGTGTCGCGACAGGCGTGAATGGAGGGACGAATGGAGACGTGTCGTCTTCAGCGATGAGAGTCGCTTCTGCCTTGGTGCCAATGATGGTCGTATGCATGTTTGGCGCCGTGCAGGTGAGCGCCACAATCAGGACTGCATACGACCGAGGCACACAGGGCCAACACCCGGCATCATGGTGTGGGGAGCGATCTCCTACACTGGCCGTACACCACTGGTGATCGTCGAGGGGACACTGAATAGTGCACGGTACATCCAAACCGTCATCGAACCCATCGTTCTACCATTCCTAGACCGGCAAGGGAACTTGCTGTTCCAACAGGACAATGCACGTCCGCATGAATCCCGTGCCACCCAACGTGCTCTAGAAGGTGTAAGTCAACTACCCTGGCCAGCAAGATCTCCGGATCTGTCCCCCATTGAGCATGTTTGGGACTGGATGAAGCGTCGTCTCACGCGGTCTGCACGTCCGGCACGAACGCTGGTCCAACTGAGGCGCCAGGTGGAAATGGCATGGCAAGCCGTTCCACAGGACTACATCCAGCATCTCTACGATCGTCTCCATGGGAGAATAGCAGCCTGCATTGCTGCGGAAGGTGGATATACACTGTACTAGTGCCGACATTGTGCATGCTCTGTTGCCTGTGTCTATGTGCCTGTGGTTCTGTCAGTGTGATCATGTGATGTATGTGACCCCAGGAATGTGTCAATAAAGTTTCCCCTTCCTGGGACAATGAATTCACGGTGTTCTTATTTCAATTTCCAGGTGTGTATATTAAGTGCGCGATAAGTTGGCTGCTGGCTCCGAAGTACTGATCGTTAAAAGTCGGCACCATTCGGAACACTTCGTGCGACTGTTCCCTGTTTCGGATTACTGCCACCCTCAGCGAGCCCAGTGCTGTGACACTGTAACTGAATGATGAAGTGTTGTTGTGTTGTATGTGTGAGTAGAGTATTAATTGATTAATAAGTAACTGCACTTATATTAAAATGCAATATACAATATGAGACACAATCACAAATGTTCACTAAATGTTTTGAATGTGATTTTCTTTCTACTTACTTCGTTGTATTACCTTTATTAAATTAATGTTCCTTGCTACATTAGATTATGTCTCTATAATGCTCTTTGCTTCCGTATCAAATTTATACCACAGAAGCTGGCTGCTTCGAGTCGCGAACACTCATGAGTTGTCAATACTGGAAGACAAACAATAAAACGTTCCCCCCACGCGTACTTCTTACCCCTCTGCCCTTGAGGTAAGCTGTCAGATATACTTAGTTCACAGCCGAATTCATTAATGTCAATTAAAATATTAATGCCTCTGTCAGCTTTTTTGTTTGTTACTGAACCGGGAGCTATACACTCATAATAAGGCTTTAACGTTAGTTCACGTTTCTGTATTTGGCTGTTACTTGCTACATGCTTATTATTATAAAATATGGCTGAGAATCGTGGGCTGCACGAATACTTGGAACGCATGTGGCCTGTGGGATGTATATAGTTTGGCAGCCACTGGTACAGACTTACCGTGCTGCGTCCACACGCCCTCACTTCAACACCTAACCTGCTGCCCAGAGGTAAATAAGCATTAAGGCTTGCTCTTGCCACATGTACTTGGAGGTACTAACCTATCTAAACACATATGACTTGTAATGGCTGTAATCATTAGTCAGGAAATGATGTAATTACTGTACTCCGTCTTCAGTCACCGATAGAAGTATCTCCACTTACACCAATTACACCGTGTATATAGGGTGTTTCCGTGAGAGCGTGCAAAGATTTAACAGAACATAGAGAATACCCCACTGAACAATTAGAGGTGGGCATTCTCGGGTCGGAGAAGCAAGCTTAAGGAGAATATAGGAAAAAAATTAAAATACTGTGTACTTTTTATTTACATTAGTTACAGTTAACTGCAAATACCATCACTGACACCATGAAGCATATTTGGAGGAAATCTGATCGATCAATCCATTGTTGGAGCAACCACTGACACAATGCGATCCTTGGTGCAAAGTCGGTTAAATACATTTCATACACTCGTTGTGGATGATATGGGTACAATCGTTGTTCGTGAAGTACTTGCCACATGCTAGTATGTGCAGAGTCCATTTCACGTGTAATACGACGAGTACTTGTAGTGGGATCCGCTGAAACACGTTGCAGCACTTCCTCTTCAAAATCGGGTGTTCAAGTTGTCCTCATGTTGCCAGATCCCTCGTTTCTTCTTTCCTATGAACCAGTCTCCCGCAATCGTCGATCGAGAGAAATAAAACACTCGTCGTGACGGATGATGCCTGTTAGGAAATCATTCCCTGTAGAGCCTTTCAGCAGCGAGAGCACTGCAACATACTTCCCAATACACAAGGTGAACGTCAGTGAGTTCTGAGAAACGGTACTGCTCCATCGTACGATGCTATACGTCTCTGAATAGCAATGAGTAATGAATGGGTCTGTAGTTGATTCATAGCATATTCTGTCGTGGGACAATGAAATGCGATACAGCAGACGCACCCGGTGGGCAAGTAAAGTAAAAAATACCTTCATCATGACTTCATAGTAATGTCCTGTCACATTTTTGCACGCTCTTACGGAAACACCCTGTATAGGTTGATTCAGAGTCGTTGCATAAAACTTATAGAAGTGGTAGATCAGGTCTCGGCAAACAAGTTTTGTTAGAGAGAAAATGTTCGGTGGTGCTACTGTGCGACAGTAGTAATCCAGTTGTATTGTTTATGCCCCTCAGAGGTGGCTAGGCGTAGGCACTCTGAAGTGCACATATACAACGTGTGTTGCCTACAGTCCAGTCATCTAATCTATTTGAAACAGTTTGGGCTAAGCAAATTTAAAGTTTCTGATTTGCTTCTAAAATGTCTTTATTCGCTTAGAGACATTCATTCTTTTTGGAAACACTCTTTCAGTTTACTCTGGTAGGTAGTATACAGCATTCCTGGTTAGCAGACACTCTTACTTGGGTGAAATCATGTTGTCCCAGGGCAACGAACGGTAAAGGACGCCTAGTGTTTCCAGGAGGCGTCAATGAACAATTTTTGTCTAACAAAAGTTGTTCCCCATTACGTGACCTACAGCTCCTAGAGGTTTTATGCAAAAACTTAGACACATCTTACATAATTATATTGTGAGTTGTTTACTGTTCAGCATGTTACCCGTATAGTTTGTGGTCTCCCCAACCCCACTCTTGGAAATTCCCAGAATCCATAGTTTCGTTAACATCTGTCATTCATCTTCTAGGCAGTTTCCCTTTTCCCTCTGGAATCCACTGCGTAACGTCTTCGACCATCTGTTGTCATCCTCTCATTCTAAACGACTGTACCATAGTAACCACTACCACTTAATAGTTTACATCATGTTCTCTTCCATTTCTACATTTCTATAATTTTTCTAATTTCTTCGTTTTTGATGTGAAATTATCTGCAGACTCCAGCACTTTGTCTCCAGTAATCCATTTCTGTGGCTAGAACTTGATATTTTTCTCCCTCATCTTCCAAATATGTGACTCATACATACATACATAAGATTTTTGCTATTGTTTTATATATACTCTTTTTCGTTTTTTTCGTGATTTTATTACTCCTATCATCTATATCTTAATAATGACAGGGAAAATTGTCTACATTGAATACACTGTATGTGTCCGTACTTGATGTTGCGTTGCATGTGTTACAGTTTCACAATGGAATATTGTTACTGAGATTCTGTAGACACAGTAATTAATGGTTGACACAGGGAACTCCGAAAAAAGGGAAGGAAGGAAGATACCAAACACTTTTGGCTTGTCCTTTCATATTTCTTTTTTTTTAATCACCCTCTCAAGGGGTGTCAATAGGATCGTGGTAGGGTATCAAGGGCTGTCATTATTCTCTGCTGTAATTAAATCAGGTGATGGTTCTTACTCCACTTGCTATAATTTCCAAGATCTGTTAGTGGACATTGTGTGTGGGAAAGGGGTATGGGACAGGGGAGTTCTGTGCAGCCGTGTCTGCCCGCGACCAGGAAGGTCGACATAGGTGACAACAGCGGTGGTTGCGGGTACTCTCCTTCACAGGCACCCTTGGCTTTCTCTCAACTGGAGGTAAGGCAACGAGGATTTTGTGGAATCTGCCTTGCCAGGGCGTTCGGACTTCTATCGTTCGTCGCATTCTTAGAATTACCGCTCAGTGACACTAGGTTTCCATCAATCCGGCTCCTCGTGTAGGCACTGTATTTAGCTCAGTCGGTTGTGGCTCTCACATCACTGTTTTCCCATGTGCACTTTAGAAGAGCAAGCTGACTGGCAAGTAACTGGTGACACTTGCTGACGTAACAAGGCGCTGCTAATTTTCGTAAGTCTCTCAACTGGCATCATTTTTCATGGCGTTAGCGAGGGGTTGTCTGCAGCGATTTGCACACTTGAGATTAGCGCTAAGATCCGGGACCAAACACTATCGGCAGCCATTCAGCTTGGTGGCCTCGGCGCATCTTAATTTTTTTCGGAGTTTGTGAGGAAACAGAATTTATCCAGATAACTCTTATTCTGGACCGTCGCAGAGAGAAGACGTGAATTAGAGACCGGAGATCGATCGAGCCAAGAATACTCAGTGTGTCGATAGCCCGGATAGATTTCTTGTAGGTGCTGGCATGGACCGCTGGTCAGCATAATTCTGGTTCGGTATCGCGGCTTAACTGAACGTCATCCACGGCACCAGCCCGTCAGCATGATCATCAGCTCTGATTGCAACCTGCAGTGCAGCCCATCGCTGATAGCTGACTCCACACGTATCGAGCACTGCGTTTGGTAAAAGGTCTGGTAGCTCCGGCAAAGTAGGCACTCGGTCAGTTATTTTGATGCCCCCAGTACCGCTTCTGCCCCCACAACAGATCTAACATACATGTGGGATTCTACAAATGAGTTCTGTTACTCGATCACTGTACCACAAGTTAGCGAATTAGCACACTGTTAGGATAATAAGCCCACTCACGGTAGAGGAAAGGGAACTACAGACATTTGATAGGATCCGACATCAACTTCGCCAAATACTTATCCATGGAAACTTGTTGTACTTGTCAGGTATTTGAATAGCCACGTATAGTCGTAACATTTGAAGACTAGGTCCATTTGCGCTTTTTATCAATAAATCTACTCGAGATATTAAATTCTGCTATCAGCTCAGTAATTATCGACCCACACTGGAATATACTGCACCTAATTACATTTTGGGGGAAGATTATTCAGTATATTTTAAATACGTAAAGGGATCATCCCATGAATTCCCACTAAAGACAGGGTTAATTGGATTTTTTTGTATTCAGACATCCTTGCGCATAACAGGGATCGTAATAGTTCCTGGTGGCAGTGTTTATCTTCATAACATTGAGATACAGAATTTACTCGAACCAGGGGACTAGCTTCACCTCGCCACCATGCACCTTTTCAAGAATAACCTAACAATCTACTACTTTGCTGCGTAAAACAAATGAAACTTAATGAAGAGTGGATAGTGAATCCAACTCGTTTTATACGATGAGAAAATAACAGATGTGAAAGAGGTCACCCGAAAATAGAATCTCGAAATTACCGATAAGGTAAAATCGCTAAGCGGAAAGCAGAAGGAGCAAATGAAAGACAGAGAAAGGAAGAGTAAGAGATAGATAGATACACAGATAGAGAGGGAGAGAGTTAGAGGGAGAGAGAGAGAGAGAGAGAGAGAGAGAGAGAGAGAGAGAGAGAACAGAGGGGCTGATAATTCATTATCCTCCACAGCGATTCCCGTGCTCGAAAGTGAGATAAGATGCAAATTAACCTGTTGTAAATGGGAAACGGAAGATGCATTAGTCTTTAAGGAACATTCTTTACTGATCGTCGACTCGTAAGGTGAATAGTACGTTAAGCACTAGCGAACTGCGTTTCCTCAGTAAATGAAACTATTGCTTCTATCCACAACCGTTGGTGACTTTTACGAGAAACAATAGTTCCCTGCAACAAACGGAATATGCCACTGGTTAATATGGCTGTTTATAGATACCTACTGCATTTGGTGTATGATTTATGTACAGTATTGCACGACGAAAACGTCATTTGTATGATAAGTTACTGCTTTCTCTAACAACAACATTGAAATCACATAAAGCAAGAATAAACTCACATTTCAATAACAATTAGTGATTAGTTTCTGAAAGAGTATAGGCGAGTTTATCAAAACAATATATTAAATAGGTATGATATCAGTTTCATTATTAACGTTGTAAGGATATTCGTTTATCTGACCTCAACTGATACCCCTTGTAAGTCGCATGCAATGTGTTTAAACTGAATTGTTTATAAACTGCCAGTTATGCCCCAGAAACGTAGAATGAGTGAGTCGCAAATTACCCACGATGCAGGTAAATTAAACATATTCGCTGTGAAAGGATATGACGTCGTTGAGGACGTTTGCGGAGAGACTCGAATCGGTTTTCATTTGAAATCCTTGTCCAGACTCAGCTTACATACATCGAGCGACATGCTGACCAAGTTCAATAAAATTTAGGACTTCGCAGAATATCTAAAATGTCAGAAAATATCATTGTTATTTGAATACAGTATATGTTACACAGTAGGTACAATAAAATTCCGAGAAAACGCAGATAGACGTATGTAACTGAGTCGGCTTCTGTTCATCTTTCGATTAAGGATAGTTCAAATTCGTTACTGATATTGCAATTGTGGTTCAGTTTTATGTCTTCAAGTTTTGAATGTTTTTGATAGGTCTAAGGCAAAAAATAAAACTGTCAATCAGACAATAACATTTCATCTAAGAGTAACTTCGTTAACATCTTGCAGGTATAAAGAGGGTAACTGTAATGACCAATAAAAACTCACACTAGAATATTTGTATACAATATCTTCCCTTTACGAATAAGTAATGTATTGCGTTGTGAAGACGCAAGGAGCTCGCTAAATGTTTTAGTACACGTTGGTTCCACGAAGGCTGTTGTTCCCCAAAACTTCGTAATAGATTCTTGGAACTGAAATAAATAAAAAGAATTCTGTTAATGATGATGCACAAAGGGCAGAGAATTTTAGTCCCCTTGACTTTGTTATTAATGAGACAATGAAAAAACTATGATGCTTTTCAAGGCGAGAACGTCTCCTTTCTTAGTTTTAACATACACGTTCTGGTAATTTTACGCCAAACAACATTCTTGTAGCATAAAATTTGTTTATCTTTTAGCTGTTTGGTTATTTAGTACAATCCATCATACCATACTGCTGATATAATTATGTCAATTTAAAAAAAATGCGTCTTTGCTCGAGTTATCACTATCGTTTGGGAATATGACCTTTTGTCGTTCTTTGTAATAGTTTTCAGATGATACGAGTACATCACCGTAAGTAGAAGACGCACTTCTGCAAGAAAGACGGCAAAGGTACAATTTTTGGAATGATCGTAGAAACCTGAGCAAAACAGTACATCTGCAAAGAAGTATACACTGCTGTAATAACAGTTGTGTAGAAATGTTGCATGTGACGTACTGTACAAAAGTGTTACCTGTATTTCAAACAGCGCACGATCGGGAAAAGAGCCAAACGCGCTGCTTTGCAGAAAGAAAAGGGTGACCCGGCAGTGCATCATACACTGAGGTGCCACATACAGGGTGTTACAAAAAGGTACGGCCAAACTTTCAGGAAACAATCCTCACACACAAAGAAAGAAAAGATGTTATGTGGAACATGTGTCCGGAAACGCTTACTTTCCATGTTAGAGCTCGTTTTATTACTTCTCTTCAAATCACATTAATTATAGGATGGAAACACACAGCAACAGAACGTACCAGCGTGACTTCAAACACTTTGTTACAGGAAATGTTCAAAATGTCCTCCGTTAGCGAGGATACATGCATCCACCCTCCGTCGCATGGAATCCCTGATGCGCTGATGCAGCCCTGGAGAATGGCGTATTGTATCACAGCCGTCCACAATACGAGCACGAAGAGTCTCTACATTTGGTACCTGGGTTGCGTAGACAAGAGCTTTCAAATGCCGCCATAGATGAAAGTCAAGAGGGTTGAGGTCAGGAGAGCGTGGAGGCCATGGAATTGGTCCGCCTCTACCAATCCATCGGTCACCGAATCTGTTGTTGAGAAGAACACTTCGACTGAAATGTGAAGGAGCTCCTTCGAGCATGAACCACATGTTGTGTCGTACTTGTAAAGGCACATGTTCTAGCAACACGGGGAGAGTATCCCGTATGAAATCATGGCGGTGAATCGAGGAAGTACAGTACATACTGACGAAACTAAAATGAGCTCTAACATGGAAACTAAGCGTTTCCGGACACATGTCCACATAACATCTTTTCTTTGTGTGTGAGGAATGTTTCCTGAAAGTTTGGCCGTACCTTTTTGTAACACCCTGTATACAGATAGTGGTAATATCGCGTACAATAGCTATAACGGGGCAGTACATTTGTACTCATTGATTCATGTGAAGAGGTGTCCGACGTGATTATGTCCGCACAACAGGAATTAACAGAATTTCAGCGAGGAATGGTTGTTGCAGATAGAAGAATCGGACATTCCATTTCGAAAATCGTTAGGGAATTGAACATTCCGAGGAGTGTCAGGAGTGCGCCGAGAATGCCAAACTCCAGGTATTACGTCTCACCATGGAAAACACAGTGGCCTACAGCAGGGCTTCACAACATACGTGCTCGCGGAGCAAGCTGTGAGCAGCAAGGCGCGAGCACGGAGCAGCGCGAGCACGCTACCCACACTACCGCACCAGAGCGGAGAGGGGAGAGTCACGTGGGGTACACAACAGCTGCCGCCAGTCGATGTAAATCCGCGGCCACCTGCAGGGATATCCCTCACGAATTATTACTGCGACAAATGAAACAAATAATGGAAAATGTACACGTGCCACATAATTTTATTAGCTTAGTGTATGCCTCTACCATATGTAGACACTGAAACTAAAGAGTTCCACGACAATCCTATATTTTCAACACTTTCTTCAACACTACTTAAAATATCACCTCCGGTTGTAGTGTTCTTCATGGCTACTACATCGAGGAGCTCCTCCCTCACCTGAAGATCTCTATTAACACCTCTAATAAATATGGCAAGCTGCGCTGTTCCAGTGATATCAACACTTTCGTCTAGAGCTAGAGAATACGCCATAAAATCTTTACAGATATTTGCAAACTGGCTCTGGACGTCGTCTGCCATGTCCTGTAATCGACGCATAATGGTCATGTTAGATAATGGCACAATCCGAAAATGTTCAACTTGAGATGGACACAAATGTTTGCAAGCTGGCTCTGGACGTCGTCTGCCATGTCCTGTAATCGACGCATAATGGTCATGTTAGATAATGGCACAATCCGAAAATGTTCAACTTGAGATGGACACAAATGTTCCGCTGCAACTACCAAACATTCTTTTATTAAATCGCCATCAGTTACGGGGCGCAGGGATTTTGCTAAAAGCAAAGCAATTTTGTAACCCACTCTGAGAGCTGCCTCAGCTGATTTTTCTTCGTCGTCCAGATCTTCTTCGGATAGCTTCCTTTTAAGTTTAATAACTTCCTGTCCACGATCTGGTCAATCACATTTTCCACGTCCGTAGTCTTTCGCGTGGTACGACATATAATGTCGCTGCAAATTAAATTTCGTAAAAGAATTCAGCGTTTTGTGACATACTAAACATTTTGCAACACCATCTTTTTCTGTGAACAGATACAATTCCTCCCAATGGGGGTTGAACTGCGAAAACATGGTTGGGGTTACACAACGGCGACTTCACATGATTCTTAACCAGCGAAGTGACTGCTAAGAGCTGATCGTAGTACTTTAAACGTTACACAGTCGGCGCGAATTCATTAGGCACGCTGCGGCCCTATTCAAATGTGCGCGCGCATTTCTCCTCCCTCCCCTCCCTCCCTCCCTACTCCACGACCTTGCAGCTGCTCGCGAGCACGTGCCTGAGCAGACGCGAGTACTCGCGCTCACAACCGGCCAGTTGTTAAGCCCTGGCCTACAGCCTTCACTTATCGACCCAGAGAAGCGCCATTTGCATAGAGTTGTCAGTGCAAACGGACAAGCAACATTGCGTGAAATAGCCACAGAAAACAATGTGGGACATGCGACAGGCGGCGAATTCTGGTGTTAATGTGCGATGGCAGCCGACGACCGACGCGAGTTCCATTGCTAACAGCACGACATCGCCCTCAGCGCCTCTCCTGGGCTCGTGACCACATCGGTTCGACCCTAGACTACTGGAAAATCGTGGCCTGGTCAGACGAGTCCCTATTTCAGTTAGTAAGAACCGATGGTAGGGTTCGAGTGTGGCGAAGACCCCACGAAGCCATGGACCCAAGTTGTCAACTAGGCACTGTGCAAGCCGGCGGTGGCTCCCTAGTGGTGTGGAATGAGTTTACGTGCACTGAACTGGATCCACCGGTCTAACTGAACCTATCAATCACTGGAAATGTCTATGTTCGGCTACTTGGAGACCATTTTCAGCCATTCATCGACTTCATGTTCCCAAACAAGGGTCCGCAGCTCGTGGTCGTGCGGTAGCGTTCTCGCTTCCCGCGCCCGGGTTCTCGGGTTCGATTCCCGGCGGGGTCAGGGATTTTCTCTACTTCGTGATGACTGGGTGTTGTGTGATGTCCTTAGGTTAGTTAGGTTTAAGTAGTTCTAAGTTCTAGGGGACTGATGACCATAGATGTTAAGTCCCATAGTGCTCAGAGCCATTTGAACCATTTGAACCCAAACAAGGATGGAATATTTATGGACGGCAGTAATGTAAGGGTATGCCCGGTGTACCACAGAAAAGTTAGCTTGCCATATATTTCATTAGCGGTTCAAGCCCCCAATACGCGACGGTTTGCGAATACATTTTGCAGTCCTCTTTATACCAGAATTTTTTGTGTCCAAGTTGTCAACTAGGCACTGTGCAAGCCGGCGGTGGCTCCCTAGTGGTGTGGAATCAGTTTACGTGCACTGGACTGGATCCACTGGTCTAACTGAACCTATCAATCACTGGAAATGTCCATGTTCGGCTACTTGGAGACCATTTTCAGCCATTCATCGACTTCATGTTCCCAAACAAGGGTCCCCAGCTCGTGGTCGTGCGGTAGCGTTCTCGCTTCCCGCGCCCGGGTTCTCGGGTTCGATTCCCGGCGGGGTCAGGGATTTTCTCTACCTCGTGATGACTGGGTGTTGTGTGCTGTCCTTAGGTTAGTTAGGTTTAAATAGTTCTAAGTTCTAGGGGACTGATGACCATAGATGTTAAGTCCCATAGTGCTCAGAGCCATTTGAACCATTTGAACCCAAACAAGGATGGAATATTTATGGACGGCAGTAATGTAAAGGTATGCCCGGTGTACCACAGAAAAGTTAGCTTGCCATATATTTCATTAGCGGTTCAAGCCCCCAATACGCGACGGTTTGCGAATACATTTTGCAGTCCTCTTTATACCAGAATTTATTGTGTCCAAGTTGTCAACTAGGCACTGTGCAAGCCGGCGGTGGCTCCCTAGTGGTGTGGAATGAGTTTACGTGCACTGGACTGGATCCACTGGTCTAACTGAACCTATCAGTCACTGGAAATGTCTATGTTCGGCTACTTGGAGACCATTTTCAGCCATTCATCGACTTCATGTTCCCAAACAAGGATGGAATATTTATGGACGGCAGTGCGCCTTGTTACCCGCACACGTTTTGGTCGTGATTGATTCGTAGGGCATTCTAAACAACTGGAGCGAATGATTTGGCCATCCAGATCGTCCGACATGAATCCCGTCGAAAATTTATGGGACATAATGGAGAGATCAGTTCGTGCACAGAATCCTGCACCTGCAGTAATTTCGCAATTACGGACCAACACTGTGTGAAATAAGCGCTGAAATCAGTGTGGGACGTAAGACGAACGTATCCGTTTGGACAGTGCGGTGAACTTTGGCGTTAATGGGCTATGGGACCAGACGACCGACGCCAGTGCCTTTGCTAACAGCACGGCGCCACCCGCAGCGCCTCTCCTGGGCCCGTAACCACATCGGAAAACAGTGGCCTGGTCAGATGAGTCCCGATCTCAATTGCAAAGGGCTGATGGTAGGGTTCGACTGCGGCGCAAATTCCACGAAGCCATGGACACAAATTGTAAACAAGGCACTGTTCAGACTGGTGGGGGCTCCGTAAAGGCATGGGCTGTGGTCCAACTGCATCAGTCATTGACTGGTAATAGTAATGTTCGGCTACTTGGAGACCATTTGTAACTATTGATGGACTTCAAGTTCCCAAACAACAATGCGCCATATCACTGAGGCCACAATTGTTCGCGACTGGTTTGACGGACATTCTGGACAATCCGAGAGAATGATTTGGCCACGCAGATCGCCCAACATGAATCCCATGGACCATTTACGGTACACAATCGAGAGGTCAGTTCCTGCAAAAAATCCTGCACCGGCAACATTTTTATAATTATGGATGGCTATAGAGGCAGCATGGGTCAGTATATCGGCAGAAGACTTTCAACGGCTTGCTGCGTTCATGCCGCGTCGAGTCGCTGAACTACGCCAGGAAAAAGGAGGATCGACACGATATTAGGAGGTATCCCATTACTTTTTTCACGTCAGTGGCCGTGGAAAAGAGTGAAAAAGGGGAACTTTTGCTTTTTCTCAATGCGTAATTTGTGGAGGAACGTTTGTTGTAAAAAAAAAATGGTTCAAATGGCGCTGAGCACTTTGGGACATAACTACTGAGGTCATCAGTCCCCTAGAACTTAGAACTACTTAAACCTAACTACCCTAAGGACATCACACACATCCAAGCCCGATGCAGGATTCGAACCTGGGACCGTAGCGGTCGCGCGGTTCCAGACTGTAGGGCCTAGAACCGCTGGGCCACTCCGGCCGGCTTTGTTGTAAAGACAACATATTCATATAACGCATACAAGTACTCGTAACTGCATGCAAATAACTGAAAAATATAAATTTCAGAACAATGTCCACCGGCAGAAGGCAGTTAACTGCAGCTCTCCAATATTTACAACCAAATGGAGGTGAAAATGCGTTCTGGTGGTCTCGTCTCTTCGTTCAGCTGTAATTTTCCAAATATTACCCTCCAAATACTAACAAACGTTGTACTAAAGAACTTTTTCTATTCCACTCTCATCGGCTATTGTTAAAGAAAGAACATCTTCTATTGGAAAGAATCATGCTTTCCGTATCTAGGTAAACACAAAAAATTCTGGTATAAAGAGGACTGCAAAATGTGTTCGTAAACCGTCGCGTATTGTGGGCTTGAACCGCTAATGAAATATATGGCAAGCTAACTTTTCTGTGGTACACCGTGCATACCTTTACATTACTTAAGCAGAATTCAACTTCTGTAAAAGTCCAATGAGAAGCCTCATTGCTTTACAATTTACACACAGCTGGAAATACAGGAGACAATACACGTCCTAGCCGAATGGCAGATTTTATTAGGAAATGTTTGCTCCCATTACGACGCCTGCACGCTTTTAGAACGGTGTACTTGTTGAACATGAAACAGAAGTTGAGGTAGCAACTCATGGGGTATTCCTGGACAGTTTACTGAAACATAAGCACACAGCGGTCTCATTTACGAGCTTCCTGACGTTCACTCCACCGACGTGGTGCAATAAAATGTATGGAAATCCTTGCAACGACAAGCAGCGGTCGTTTCCAAGTCGCAAATTGTAATATTGTTTTTAACTGCCGTTTGTACCACAGAATTAAATGTACACACGTTTACACTGAAACGTAGGTGAAATGTGCCGTCACCAGATGATTATTTCTCTTCCATTCTTCTTTCAACCCCCGTTTCAAAGAGTCATCATCGTCATCATCATCAGTTTTCTGCAATATTAGTGGCCCTCTTCGTCTCCATTTCGTGCGATCCATTGCTTGCTTCTTAATGCCAGCGTATGTGCTGTCGTCCATTACGTCATCGATGAACACAAATCTCTTCCTCCTACGCTTCCTCTTCCCTTCCACATATCCTTCGAAAACTGTTTTTATAAGCCCTTCCTTCATTCTCAATATATTTGCAATCCAGCTCCGTTTCCTTCTTTCTGTTACATCCTTCCAAGCCTTGAACACTACTACAGAAAACGAAGACCGATCCCAATTGCAAGAAATAGCGAATGTTCACGTCTGCATTTCAACAACAAGATGTTCAATTGTAAGCTGCATGAGATACAACCCTTGCACAAAATACCTACGTATTCCACTGGGCGGAACGCTCACCTACAAACAGCGCTTACTTCATACAGCTAGACAGGTCGCCACAAGGATCAAGATAATACAGAAGCTCTGCGGATCGACATGGGGTGCATCAGTGACAATTCGACTAGGCTCGGTCTTCGGTATAGTCATTAGTGTACAGCACAGTAGTATATGGCGCATCACTATGGCTCAACAGCCATCATGTTAGTAAAAATGGCTCTGATCACTATGGTACTTAACATCTGAGGTCATCAGTCCCCTAGAACTTAGAACTACTTATACCTAACTAACCTAAGGACATCACACACATCCATGCCTGAGGCAGGATGCGAACCTGCGACTTAGCGGTCGCGCGGTTCCAGACTGAAGCGCCTAGAACCGCTCGGCCACCAGTACCGGCATCATGTTAGTAAACCAGACAACACAACAGTGAGAATCATCAGTGGCTGAATTAAAACCACACCTAGTAACTGACTACCAACACTCCTCCCACATTTCCGCCATTGGCTTGGTATGAGAAAGCGTACTCTACACTCAGGGTAGCTAAGGATCGACACTCACCAGCCGGCCGAAGTGGCCGCGCGGTTCTGGCGCTGCAGTCTGGAACCGCGAGACCGCTACGGTCGCAGGTTCGAATCCTGCCTCGGGCATGGATGTGTGTGATGTCCTTAGGTTAGTTAGGTTTAACTAGTTCTAAGTTCTAGGGGACTAATGACCTCAGCCGTTGAGTCCCATAGTGCTCAGAGCCATTTGAACCATTTGACACTCACCAATTTTAACGTCCAACGAGAGTGGTCAGGTGTATGAAGCAACGTAGGGCCATCAATTATTAATAGCGATACTGGCCTAGCTAATAAACCTAACAGATTTGACTTGCCGTGTGAAGTCTGGAAAACTGCCAGCAGAATATGCTTACAGGCTTAGGCAGAAGTACAGATTTACTCAGTTAAACTGTCTTCACCCCAACATCGCTGTGGAATGGAGTGCCAATCTTCCATACAGCACAAGGGTGCTAAAAACTGGCCTATCGAGGTGACATGGCAGACTTGCTTAAATTATTCTCATCTGTGACAGAGAGATTAGGTATTAATATTTACCGTTTACGCTTGTATTTTATTATTAAAATTACATTTTTTGTCTTTTATCAGTGAAATGTTCCCGTTTATACAGTATGTTGTCTTATTTTTGTCTATACCATATGATAAACAAATAAGCAGCAGCACAAATTACTACAGTTGATTTGAAAATGCAAAGTTGATACCGATACCTCTATAGCTAATAAACTCCGTGTGAATAGGTCTCGATAGGTCCAATGGTACCGACCGACCGCTGTGTCATCCTCAGCTGATAGGCGTCACTGGATGAGGATATGGAAAGTGGTCAGGATACCGCTCTCCCGGCCGTTGTCAGTTTTCGTGATCATAGCCGCTACTTTTCAGTGAAGTACCTCCACAATTGGCCTGACAAAGGCTGAGTGCACACCGCTCGCCAACAGTACAACAGCGCTTAACTTCGGTGACCTGACTGGAGACGGTATTACCACTGTGGTTAGGCCGTTGGCGTCTCTGTAGCTGATATAGCTATGATAAAGGACTACAAGTCATGTTCGGAGTGCTTTTTCACAACTCATTTGGGCAAAAACAGAATTACGATATCTTGTACGGCTCGGGAACTATCTGAAGTGAATAACCCATCTATATCACCCTGCATTTCGAGTTTACTTTTCGCAACTCACAAGCAGAATCGAAAAAAATTTTTTTTACAAATTTTAGGATATTTATATAGGACTTTCTCTTTTTTTCCTTTTGTAACATCAGCAGATGACAAATGTAGGCCGAAAACGGTTTTGAGTGCCAAAGAATTTGATTTTGTCTGAAATAAACTAAAGTTCTCTTTGCATTTCCGTAACGTATTTAGATGATTTAAGAAAGAAACAAATGGTAAAAATATGCTGTAATACATTTATCGCTCATGCTATTACCTAATTTCGACCATCGGTCATTTTCAAGCACTTTTCACAAGCCTCAAGCTTCACATCACACATTATTTTCATGTGCGTTTGTAGCACGGATACAATCTAACAGTGCACAAGATTACGTCCATTAGTAATACACAGGTAGATTTCCGGAAATCATTTGACACGGTGTCCCACTGCTGACATTAACGAAGGTGCAAGAATATTGACTTGTTTCCCAGGCTGATAGCTGAGTGGTCAGCGTGGCGGCCCAGGTTCGATTCCCGGCTGGGTCGGAGATTTTCTCCGCTCTGGGACTGGGTGTTGTGTTGGCCTCATTATCATTTCATCATCATCAGTGAAAGGCAGCGTTAAATCACCACTGGAATCATTTCCTTAGACGCTCATGCGGTGGACCTCTCTGACGAGGCTTCCCCCATGACGCGACCTGCCGTAAGGCAGAACACAAAGTTTTTTCCCAGGTATGTGAGTGACTCGAACACGTCTTAAGTAATACAAGCCAGTATGTTGTCCTAGATGGCGAGCGTTCCTCAGAAACAGAGGGTATCGTCAGGAGTGCTCCAGGCAAGAATGATAGGACCGCTATTATTTTCTACATACAAATGTGATCTGCGGTTGTTTGCCGATGATGGTATGGTGTACGGTAAGGTGTCGACGTTGAGTGAAAAAATGGTTCAAATGGCTCTGAGCACTACGGGACTTAACTTCTGAGGTCATCAGTCCCCTAAGAACTACTCAAAACTAACTTACCTAAGAACATCACACACATCCATGCCCGAGGCAGGATTCGAACCTGCGACCGAAGCGGTCACAAGGCTCCAAACTGAAGCGCCTAGAACCGCTCGGCCACTCCGGCCGGCAAGTTGAGTGATTGTAGGCAGATACAAGATGGTTTAGACAAAATTTCTAGTTAGTGTAATGAATGGGAATTGGCTCTAAGTGTAGAAAAATGTAATTTAATGCAGATTCGTAGGAAAGACAAACCTACATTGTTCTGATACAGCAAGAGTAGTATCCTGTTTGATACAGTCACATCGATTGAATATTTTGACGTAACGCTGCAAAGCGATATGAAATGGAAGGAGCATGTGACGATTGCTGTGGGGAAGCTGAATGGTTGACTTCGGTTTGTTGGAAGAAATCTGAAAAAGTGTGTTTCACCCGTAAAGGAGGCAGCATATAGGACACTTGTGCAACCTGTTCTTTAGTACTGCTCAAGTGTTTGGGACACGTACCGTACCGCATTAAAGGAAGACATCGAAGCATTTCGAAAGGAGGCCGCTAAATATGTTACAAGATTCGAAACACGCAAGTGTTACGGAAATGCTTCGGGAACTCAAATGTAAATCCCTGGAGGGAAGACGACATTCTTTTCTAAGAACACTATCTGAGAAAATCTAGAAAACTGGCGTTTGAAGCTGTCTGCAGAACGATTCCACTTTCGCCAACGTACATTTCGCTGAAGGACCACAGTGATAAGGTACGAGAAATTGGGCACATACGGAGGCATACAGGGTGTTACAAAAAGGTACGGCCAAACTTTCAGGAAACATTCCTCACACACAAAGAAAGAAAATATTTTATGTGGACATTTGCATATCACGGCATCTTCTTCCTGTCGGTTAAATTTCCCGTCTGTAGCACGTCATCTTCGTGGTGTAGGAATTTTAATGGCCAGTAGTGTAATAAATACGCACGCCTATACCAGTTTCTTTGGCGCTTCAGTGTGTTACAGCCTGTTTGGACCATGTTTCCTTTCTTAAAACATATGGAGGCTGTGGACCCTCCTCCTCCCTCACAGGAACAAAATTCTATTTAGATAATATTTTGCTTCCTTTAAAAAATAACTATTTCTTCAGAGAGTGACGGGTGACTGCGATGCAACACATTCTCAGTCGCACGGTACCGACCGTCGCAACCTCCGCGACCGTAGCGCCAGCGGCCGCATTTTAATCTGTGTGTGGAGCCCGGAACGCCTCATGTCGGACAGACTGGCCGCGCCAGCCGTGACCCGCCTCTATGATGAAAAGCAATTTATTTCGCTCCGTTTGTTTTTAACCTCGTGGAGAGTGATGCGCGGGCTTAACGGCTCAGTTGGAGGGATTCCTGGCCGGCGGGCGAGCGCGCGGTCGAGCGGGCCGTAAAACGCCGCGGCTCTCGAGGGCCAGAATGAGAAGAAAATAAAAATGGAGAGGTGCCGGCCGAACGGAAACGTAGAAAAAGGAGGAAGAAATGGCGGGGGCGCGTAAAAGTTGCGCGCGCCGGCCCCCGGGAAGCGGACGCGGGGCGCGCCCTTTCCAATATTCGACCCGCACCGGCCCGGATTGCCTCGAGTCCACTCGACTGGCGGGCCCCGTGTCCCGCCACTGTGCGCCCGATGCTGTAAATAAGGCCGTAAAAATTTATTGAGCCGCGGAGCGGAGAAGTGACCGGCTGTATTACGGCGCGCGGGAACACGGGTTCCTGCCGCTGCAGTCTGATGGCCGTTCCCTGAGCTGTACTGGCCGCCACGCCGCACGTGAGCGGGCACTCAGCGCTGGCGTAAAGAGGACGCGGAAGGAACCGCAACAGGCTGTGGCTCGCGAGACGCAGGTGTGACGCGTGAAGCGACCGTAGGAGGCAGCCCAACTCCAAATTACTCGCGTCGCAAGTCACAATCAGGATCAGCAGCCGTGTCCACTAACGGCCATTAAAGCCATGGTGTGCATATACGCATACTGAACCGACAAAAGAAAGTTTATGCCAAGGCCGGGTGATTCGAACCCTGGTCTCCTGTTGACTAAGCAGAAGTACCTCCACTACAGTGGTTAGCACATTGTGCATATTTCAATGCTCTCCTCCTTATGTGTGGCATTGTAACGAGAAGGAAGCGACTCCGCCTTCCGTCTCTGGTTTCTTTATCACTAACCTGGTGTCCTGCTGCTTCGGTTGTCCCTCGTCAGAGCAGTAGCGCTCAGGCGCCAGGTTAAATGTAGGTTTTGTGCTCCTGCTGAAATGGGGTGTGTCGGGACGCTAGTTCTTAAAGGTTAACAACGTGCCGGCCGAGGTGGCCGAGCGGTTCTAGCCGCTAAAGTCTGGAACCGCGCGACAGCTACGGTCGCAGGTTCGAATCCTGCCTCGGGCATGGATGTGTGTGATGTCTTTAGGTTAGTTAGGTTTAAGTAGTTCTAAGTTCTAGGGGACTGATAACCTCAGATGTTAAGTCCCATAGTGCTCAGAGCCATTTTCGTTAACAACGTTTTGTAATATAACCGTTTTAATGAAGAAGACATTAAAACACGCATCGCAGTCTTTCTTTACAACACCGTTATCGCTTTCGATACTCGTTATACACTACTGGCCATTAAAATTGCTACACCACGAAGATGACGTGCTACAGACGCCAAATTTAACCGACAGGAAGAAGATGCTGTGATGCAAATGTTTAGCTTTTCAGAGCATTCACACAAGCTTGGCGCCGGTGGCGACACCTACAACGTGCTGACATGAGGAAAGTTTCCAACCGATTTCTCATACACAAACAGTAGTTGACCGGCGTTGCCTGGTGAAACGTTGTTGTGGTGCCTCGTGTAAGGAGGAGAAATGCGTACCATCACGTTTCCGACTTAGATAAAGGTCGATTGTAGCCTATCGCGATTGCGGTTTATCGTATTGCGACATTGCTGCTCGCGTTTGTCGATATCCAATGACTGTTGGCAGAATATGGAATCGGAGGGTTGAGGAAGGTAATAAGGAACGCCGTGCTCGACCCCAACGGCCTCGTATCACTAGCAGTCGAGATGACAGGCATCTTACCCGCATGGCTGTAACGGATCGTGCAGCCACGTCTCGACCCCTGAGTCAACAGATGAGGACGTTTGCGAAACAACAACCACCTGCACGAACAGTTCGACGACATTTGCAGCAGCGGGACCATCAGCTCGGAGACCATGGCTGCGGTTATCCTGGACGCTGCATCACAGACAGGAACGTCTGCGATGGTGTACTCAACGGCGAACCTGGGTGCACGAATGGCAAAACCTTATTTCTTCGGATGAATTCAGGTTCTGTTTAAAGCGTGTATTCGTCATCGTCATACTGGCGTATCACCCGGCGTGATGGTATGGGGTGCCATTGGTTACACGTCTCGGTCACCTCTTGTTCGCATTGAAGGTACTTTGAACAGTTGATGTTACATTTCAGCTGTGTTACGACCCGTGGCTCTACCGTTCGTTCGATCCCTGCGAAACCTTACATTTCAGCAGGATAATGCACGACCGCATGTTGCAGGTCCTGTACGCGCCTTTCTGGATACAGAAAATGTTCGACTGCTGCCCTGGCCAGCACATTCTCCAGATCTCTCACCAACTGAAAACGTCTGGTCAATGGTGGCCGAGCAACTGCCTCGTCACTATACGCCAGTCACTACTCTTGATGAACTGTGGTATCGTGTTGAAGCTGCTTGGGCAGCTGTACCTGTACACGCCATCCAAGCTCTGTTTGCCTCAATGCCCAGGAGTATCAAGGCCGTTATTACGGCCAGAGGTGGTTGTTATGGGTAATGATTTCTGAGGATCTATGCACCCAAATTGCGTGTAAATGTAATCACATGTCAGTTCTAGTATAATATATTTATCCAATGAATAACCGTTTATCATCTGCATTTCTTCTTGGTGTTGCAATTTTAATGGCCAGTAGTGTATATACTGCCCACGAAATATGGCATTACTGATAATTAACACCGTTCTTTAGCTTTATACCTTGTTTATCACTTCTATATTTGTGGTCAGTGGTGCATTCTGCTACTGCTACCGCCTACTAGCGACCGTCCTATTTGAGCCGCCTCTGGTTTCTCGACGTTGCGTTTTGAGTGGCGCCTTGCTACTAACTTCATCATCATCTTCCCGACGCACAAGAGAGACCACACCTTTCCCCCTTAGCCAATAGAGACACTCCACGCGTCTCCTACGCATATAGATATGAAAACTCTCAGCCAATGAGCCTTCAGATCGCTGTTGCCAGGCGTACCTGACGTCACGTATGCAGACAGTGGGACGGAAGTTTGTCTCGGAACACTTTCTCAGATTGTAAGGTCCTACTCCCGAATAGTCTGATCTTGTCCATACTAAGGTTCCACAACATTGCCTCTTATGATGTTATCGTTAAGCCCCTTGTTGACGCATAATTCTCAGATGGACATGTATCCTGGCTGCTACAGAGCATTCCCGAGCGTTTACATCTCGCAAAGGTTCATAAATGTGCGTAATAATAAGCGTAAACGCATGAAGGGAATGCACGTATGCATTATAATATGTATACATCAAAGATGTTTGAAACTTGGAAAGGTCTGATGAAAGCTCTGATGAACCACAGTTCATCAAGAGTAGTGACTGGCGTATAGTGACGAGGCAGTTGTTCGGCCACCATTGATTAATTTGATTAGCACGATGTCTTCTGGCGCGATTATAACAGGTTGAAATGCGAGAGGCAGAAGAAACTCTCATCACCTCTGTTTCGCAGCGAGGCGAGAAAAAGGGGTTATGGACTGTTTCCGATCACCAAACTTATTTTTCTACAAATAGAAGAATTTCCTGTCTTGTATGACTAGTTTGCGTAAATTTACCAAGGTCGGATCTATTATCCAATATTTCGTAAACCCTCGTCGCCAGTTTTGTAAAGGCCTCGTCGCTACTGCTGTGGAGGCTGAGTCGGCACTGATGTTACTGTAGATGGAGTCTGTGAGTTCGTGAAACGGCTTCTGGTACAGCACACCACTAAGGTAATTTGTCCTTGCCACTATTATACAGCTATGCCTGAGGGTCAGATAAATGTAAATGTCATGTGACTAGGGCCTCCAGTAGGGTAGACCGTTCGCCGGGTGCAAGTCTTCCGATTTGACGCCACTTCGGCGACTAGCGCGTCGATGGGGATTAAGTGATGATGATGAGCACAACACAGTACCCAGTTTCTGAGCGGAGAAAATCTCCGATAGCGTCAAGTAACAGGGTAGGAAAACGAAGGTTCTACAACGCTCCAACAAATTAGTAACGAAGTCACACAAATGAGTAAAAACGATTAACTTGTCTTTGTGAATTGTTAAATAATAAAGTACTTAACACTGCATGTAATACGAGGTGTGGCTAGAAAAAAACCGGACTAGTACTGGTGAAACAATAAAACGAATGCAATAAGGCTGAAAGTCGCGTGGCCTGTCACGTGACTCTCGCTCCGCCTACTGCTCGAGTTTCATCTGCCTCCTGCACTCAGTCTGCCCGTGGCGTCTGTTTTAAGTAGTTGACGTTTTGTCTGTGCGTCGGAAAATGTTGAGTGTACAGAAAGAACAGCGTGTTAACATCAAATTTTGTTTCAAACTAGGAAAATCTGCAAGTGAAACGTCTGTAATGTTACAACAAGTGTACGGCGATGATTGTTTATCGCGAACACAAGTGTTTGAGTGGTTTAAACGATTTAAAGATGGCCGCGAAGACACCAGTGATGACACTCGCACTGGCAGACCATTGTCAGCAAAAACTGATGCAAACATTGAAAAAATCGGTAAACTTGTTCGACAAGATCGCCGTTTAACAATCAGAGCAGTGTCTGAGTTAACAGGAGTTGACAAGGAAAGTGTTAGTCAGATTCTTCATGAAAGTTTCAACATGAACAAAGTGTGTTCAAAAATGGTTCCAAAGTGTCTCACAATTGAACAGAAGGAACGCCGAAGAATGATTTGTTCTGACATCCTGGAAAACATTGAAAGTGATCCCACCTTCTTGCAAAATGTTATTACTTGCGATGAATCGTGGTTTTTTACTTACGATCCCGAAACTAAACGCCAATCGATGCATTGGAAAACTCCTGGTTCTCCACGACAAAAAAAAGCACGAATGTCAAAATCGAAATTCAAGGCAATGATGATTTTTTTTTTTTTTTTTTTTGACATCAAAGGGATTGTGCACATTGATTGGGTACCAGAGGGACAAACAGTGAATCAGCATTACTACATTAGCGTCCTGGCTACCCTACGTGAGCGAGTACGGAGAAAACGGAACGATTTGTGGAGAAAAAAGTCATGGATCCTTCACCAAGACAATGCCCCAGCTCACAGTGCGTTGTCAGTGAAGACGTTTTTGGCAAAACACAACATTCCCATCTTATATCATCCACCCTACTCACCTGATTTGAGACTGTTGAAGCAGTAAAAGAAAAAGCGACGGAAGTAATGTATGGACTTACCGAAAATGATCTGCAGCATTGCTATGAACAGTGGAAAATTCGTATGGAGCGGTGTAGAGACCGAGGAGGAGAGTACATTGAAGGAGATAACTTGAAATTGTAAATAATTGTAAATAAATGTTTTTTTCAGCATCAGTCCGGTTTTTTTCTAGCCGCACCTCGTATAACACAAAAATGCCCTCAATGGCTGAGATGAGGTCCCATACTCCGAGGAGCGTAGGGGACGGTGCGGGAGACCCGCCCTTGCCTTCCTCTGACCGTAACGGGGAAGAATGATGATGATGACGACACAACAAAACCCAGTCATCTAGAGGCAGGAAAAATTCCTGACCCCGCCAGGAATCGAACCGTGGACCCCGTGCGCGGAAAGCGAGAACGCTACCACAAGCTGCGGACCCTCACTGGCTAAGTGTAAATAATTGTAGGTAAACTTCACAGTACGTAGTAAATGCAATTTACAACTAGTGTCTGTTCACTAAACGGCGTACCCTATCTAAGACAGCCCTGGACGATAATCTGCTGCTTCTCTGTCTTCTGAGTAGGCTTCTGTCCTTTGTCGCCCGGTCGTTGGTGCATTGTACACGCCCGGCAACTGGCCGAGGCGAAGTCGATATCTTCATCCTCAGCGCCGCCCTTGGCGCGGTGGAACTCGCGCAAGTGGCGAGTCTCTTTGGCACTGGCACAAGCTAGCATCTTTGCACCTTAGTGCTTTTGCCATGTCTGTATCTTGTTCGGACAACACAGCACAATATATCTCTGTGATGAATGGATTTCCGAACTTCGTGTTCTATGTAGTTTTCAGAGAACGCATTTAGTAATATAACGTTTGTCAGAACGCCTTATTGCTCTCACCACTAACAAAACTGTATTAATTCCAGTTGATTCTTGTATAACTGAAATGTTTTTGTATACCCCTGATAATACCCAAACAATACGCACGAATCTTCAATTTTTATCTCACTATATTTGGGTTCTTGTGTAATACGCCAAATACACTACTCCCACTTCACATTAGCCTGTTTTCTCGACATACGCTCAAAATTTCCCCAAAATTTCCACTTGACTCTTGGGTGAATAAAATGTTTATGTATACCTCTGATAACGAGGCTTGCCCAAACAATGCCCCAAGCGGTTGTAGGCGCTACAGTCTGGAACCGCGCGACCGCTGCGGTCGCAGGTTCGAATCCTGCCTCGGGCATGGACGTGTGTGATGTCCTTAGGTTAGTAAGGTTTAAGTAGTTCTAAGTTCTAGGGGACTGATGACCTCAGAAGTTGAGTCCCAGAGTGCTTAGAGCCAGCCAAACAATACCGGATCCAGCTTCAACTTTTATCTCAGTGCATATGAGTATTTCGTTTATTGCGACAAATACAATACCTCTATTTCACATTAGCCTGTCCTTTCGACATATTCAGATTTTTCCCAAGAATTTCTCTGCCATCAATTTCAGATTTTAATTAGCTTTTTGTACCTATTAGAAGAGCTCAGTGAGTTTTAGGAGCGCTTCAACGACTGGTACTTCATTACGAATGACGATTCTGCAGTTGACCACTTGGCATTTAACCTTCCGGCCTGTAGGGCGGGAGAGGGTCGAGAGTACGTTTCTTTGGATCTTACACTCATATTTACGGGTTTCCTGGAGCTATCAGTTCTGGATAGAGAGTCGCCTAATCTGTAAATCTCTTTTATGCACCTCATACATTGTCATACACAGCCTTCTATGTTCAGTGCATATATGACCCATTTAGGGCTGAATTTCCAGAAGTCGCAGCCTAGTTTCGAAGTCTGTGGTTCACGACGTATACTGGACTCAGAACTAGGAAGCTACAATCAGCTCTGGGCACAATGCCGCAGATTGTAAACTTCATTGAAACACTGCAAGCAAGCTTGGACTTCTCAACCTTCGTCACGTTTATGCCACTCTAAACAGAAACCTGTGACGTCAAGAGAGGAGGCACTCCACCAATTGTGTTAGTTTGGTGTGTCTGACGGAACTGTAGTGAAATCTCGGTTTAGTCAGTCCATTCTATTCGACATAAAAATTTGCTTAAGAACGAACAATAGGTATATCTGTGGATCGAGCATTGAGGTATTCAGAACGGGATTTTTCCTTTCAGTATTTTACCTGCAAGCCCCAATGGCTTTGTGGTAGTTATCTGAGAAAAGTAACTGATGCAAGTATTTCCTAGAATCCTTTTGTCGATAATTTTGGAAAATTCGATTGCAGAATGAGTCGGTTTAATTCAGCACGTACAGATATTTTCTCCACATACTATAAATTGTGAAGAATAAAAAAAGTTTCGTCTACGTAAAAGTTAACGCAGAGGAAATTAATGTTCACAATTTTTTCTTTCTTTAAACTCAATCTCTGACAAAGCGATACCAGTGCCATCTACCCTGCGTGACGGAACTCCTTAGAAAAAAGTAATGGGAGCAGCACAGAACACGCGCATCAACCAGAAACGTAATTAGTGTGCACGAAAGCTTTAGTGAAAGTGTTACTGTAACGTTCAGCTATCTAACATGTGTGTCTGTAACGCGGTGGAAACTGTGTGACTATTTTGTTATTAACTAGGGAGAAACGAATTTGGATAATTTTTAATTACAACTCTATTCCATGAAGTGTTGGTATTCAGTTTTACGCGATTTGACTTTTCCGCCCTCTCTATTGCTGACTGACTAACTATCAAACTAATTTTCTGGAATTGTATATAGAATTAGGTTTAAACTGGCTGAAAGCTAAGTTGATGGAGATTGAAATGGAGTTTTCTTGCAGAATGCATCTGAGAAGTAGTCGTGCTACGAGTACTTTTGCTGTAGTGAGAAACTGATTTGAGGATACAACTGTTTTCACACGATGATGTTTGTAGGCATCGTTATTTTTTATTGTCCCAGAGGTGGTATAAGATTCTTCCACACTTACATGAGAGATGGTGGCTACTGACTCTTTCCTGTCAAAACAGATCATCGACACACTTTCCTGATATCTGAATATTTTGAAAGTTTGTGTACACAAATATTTTTTTCTCTATTAACCAATCACAGGTGTACATTTGCGAAACTTTCTATCCAAAAAATGCTTACCAGATGTTGTGTGTCCACTTGCGTATCACATTTCAGTATCTGTTTCAGAGATTACTATTATTATTTTTCTTCACTTTGAATTCCATTATCAGAGACAGCATATTGATTACTGGTACAAATGTATTTGCCACGGGTATCTTGAGGACCGTAATGATGATTTTCAGCTACTCTAGTTACGCTGAGCAGTACTTACTCGGGGACAGCGCCTGCTCGTCATCACCGATTTCGCTTGGTCTGATATGAAAGGGACAGATGTGAGAGTTCCAGATGGCCATGCGTGTAGAAAAAGAAGCATTTTTCAAGCGGGCCGGGCGAGGTATGAGTCGCATATTATGACGCAGCTTACAGGTAGTGATTGGCGCAACGTAAAACAGTACAGAATTGTAATAGGAGGGCCGTGGGGTTGACTCACTACATAATTTATTTTAATTTTAAATTTTTATGTCACTTACGCAGCAAATAACATATGCTTAGCATATTTTATCGAATAATATTTTCATAAAAAGCATGAAAAGAATAGATAAAGGAAAATTGTGGAGTGAAAGTGAATTTCTAAGGACGGTATTTAACAGTATCCACGAAGACTCTGCAAACAACTGAAGGGAATAGAATTAAAGCGTACAGATAACAATGCGAGATTTATAGCGTGGGCAATATGCCGAGGAAATTATTGCTTCTCCTGTTTCTCGATGATAACATCCCAAATTGTGCTAATCATCAACTGTAAAATAATAATAGCCTTTAATTTTGTACATGAAGTGTTCGTGTGCACCTAATAACCCCCTCCTGGATATTTGATTGCAATCTCAAATTTTCCTTTCTCTTCTCGCCTTTTATGCAAATACTAATAAATATAAAGTACAGATCATTATTTCGGATTATGTCCAGAATAGATAATGTAAAAATAGAAAAGAAAAGAAGTTTCCACATAGGGATTCGACCCCAGGAACCTCGGAATACCGTTTGTACTCTTTATGCTGCGTCAAGCAAGGCCTGAAAACTGTGGTGGCGTAAGTGGCTCATTAATCCCTCGACCCACGTCATGTATGCCATTTTTTCTAAATCATAGGCCAGCTTGTGTTCCCATTTCTGTCACTTTCATTTCTGGTCAAGCCCTATACAGGGTGAGTCACCTAACATTACCGCTGGATATATTTCGTAAACCGCATCAAATACAGATGAATCGATTCCACAGACCGAACGTGAGGAGAGGGGCTAGTGTAATAGGGTAATACAAACCATAAAAAAATGCACGGAAGTATGTTTTTTAACACAAATCTACGTTTTTTTAAATGGAACCCCATTAGTTTTGTTAGCACATCTGAACATATAAACAAATACGTAATCAGTGCCGTTTGTTGCATTGTAAAATGTTAATTATATCCGGAGATATTGTAACCTAAAGTTGACGCTTGAGTACCACTCCTCCACTGTTCGATCGTGTGTATCGGAGAGCACCGAATTACGTAGGGATCCAAAGGGAACGGTGATGGACCTTAGATACAGAATAGACTGGAACAGCACATTACGTCCACATGCTAACATCTTTTTATTGGTCTTTTTCACTGACGCACATGTACATTACCATGAGGGGTGAGGTACACGTGCACACGTGGTTTCCGTTTTCAATTACGGAGTGGAATAGAGTGTGTCCCGACATGTCAGGCCAATAGGTGTTCAATGTGGTGGCCATCATTTGCTGCACACAATTGCACACGCTGCAGTACATCTGGTGTAATGTCGCCATAGGCTGCCACAATACGTTGTTTCATATCCTCTGGGGTTGTAGGCACCTCACGGTAAACATTCTCCTTTAACGTACCCCACAGAAAGAAGTCCAGCGGTGTAAGACCAGGAGAACGGGCTGGCCAATTTATGTGTCCTCCACGTCCTATGAAACGCCCGTCGAACATCCTGTCAAGGGTCAGCCTAGTGTTAATTGCGGAATGTGCAGGTGCACCATCATGCTGATACCACATACGTCGACGCGTTTCCAGTGGGACATTTTCGAGTAACGTTGGCAGATCATTCTGTAGAAACGCGATGTATGTTGCAGCTGTTTGGGCCCCTGCAATGAAGTGAGGACCAATGAGGTAGTCGCCAATGATTCCGCTCTACCTGTCTGAGCCAGCGAGGATTGTCCACGGACCAGTAATGCATGTTCCGTAGATTCACTGCCCCGTGGCTTGTGAAACCCACTTCATCGGTAAACAGGTAGAACTGCAACGCATTCTCTGTTAATGCCCATTGACAGAATTGCACTCGATGATTAAAGTCATCACCATGTAATTGCTGATGTAGCGACACATGAAACGGGTGAAAGCTGTGACGATGCAGTATGCGCATGACACTACTTTGACTCAGTCCACCGGCTCTCGCAATGTCCCGTGTACTCATGTGTGGGTTCATGGCAACAGCAGCTAACACACCAACTGCACCCGCTTCTCCAGTGACGGGCCTGTTACGGACCCGTTTGCGTGCTACGACCATACCTGTTGCATACAGTTGGCGGTAGATGTTTTGCAATGTGCGGCACGTTGGATGCTCTCTGTCCGGGTACCGTTCTGCATACACCCTGCAGGCTTCAGATGCATTTCGTCGACACTCGCCATAGATGAGTATCACTCCGCCTTTTCAGAGTTCGAATACACCATGGTCACAGTTCCTACAACACTACACTATCACAGACGTCTGGTAATACGGTGTACTACAGTTGGTCTGCATGCGGAGACGAATGCAGAATAACAATAGCAGCAAGCGCTACATGCGGACACTGCGACAGCTAGACCAAACCACAACAGTGCGCTACAGCCACACTCGTAAACACGGTCGTCATCGTAAACATATCCCTGCAGATGCTGCTCGCCGACCGTGGCCCGTGTTTGTTACAACACGCAACTGAACGTCGGAGGTTTCAAGCGTCAACTTTAGGTTACAATATCTCCGGATGTAATTAACATTTTACAATGCAACAAACGGCACTGATTACGTATTTGTTTATATGTTCAGATGTGCTAACAAAACTAACGTGGTTCCATTTAAAAAAAACGTAGATTTGTGTTAAAAAACATACTTCCGTGCATTTTTGTATGGTTTGTATTAAACAATTACACTAGCCCCTCTCCTCACGTTCGGTCTGTGGAATCGGTTCGTCAGTATTTGATGTGGTTTACGAAATATATCCAGCGGTAACGTTAGGTGACTCACCCTGTATATTCGACAAAACAAGACGAAATCGGTGATTACGAGTAGGCGCGATCCCCTTGTTAAGTAGTTTCACGGACAAAGGCCGATTGTATGCGGTTAATCTTTCGAGGTTACGAAATACATAACATCATACAGTTCGTCTTTCCACGTATTACGACTTACATCCGTAGCAGCAACAATATTCTCCACTGCTATTACAAGTGAACAAAGGAATAAAAACACAACAGATACGTGTAGTATTATAGTTTCGGTCTAGGCGTAAAATGTTAACAAGAGCGTTAAGCCATTAGTCACATGTCATGCCCCATTTTATGCTGACGGCAAATGCAGTACTCAGTGACACTATGGTAAAATCAAAAGCTCAAATGTTATGACTTCACGTTTCAAACCTTCGGCGCAAGTTTCCGTGCAAATATAACTTTTATCATGCCATTCAAACGGCCGTAACACCACCACCAACAACAAAAACAACAATAACAACAACAACACAGGACTTACCATATTCAGCAGTCCCGTAATGTTCTTGTCAGAACTACAGTAGAGTCATATCACTGAATTCGGCTCGTATAGATTTTCTATTCAGACTCAAAAAATACTTGAGTTCCATGAATAAAATTAAGTTGATTCACTATCTGGGAGATCAAAGAAGTTTCGGAAAAATGTACGCTTCTCAAAAGCTGCTGGTGACTTTCGTTCCACTTTAAAAATATGTTACAAATCAGGAAGTTTTGAGTTGAACAATTTAGGCACCTCAAAATAGTTCAAATGGCTCTAAGCACTATGGGACTTAACATCTGAGGTGATCAGTCCCCTAGAACTTATATCTACATAAACCTAACTTACCTAAGGACATCACACACATCCATGCCCGAGGCAGGATTCGAACCTGCGACCGTAGCAGCAGCGAGGTTCCGGATTGAAGTGCCTGGAACCGCTCGGCCACAGCGGCCGGCTTAGGCACCTCAACTTACATATTCCGTGACGTGGCGTTCGAAATATTAGGATGTGTAATTTATCTTGTTTGGCTCTGCAATGTGCGGTCAATTCGCCTATAGCTCGGCAGTTTTTGAAAAAGAAAATGAAACCTATGTATTCTGTTACAATTAAAGGGAATATTTTTGTTTTCAGTACACCACTATGAAGGTGACCCACGTTTTACCTCCGAAAGACAATGCGGGGACCAATTCCGTCGGACGTCCTGAAATATATTTCGTTGTTTAACATTTCATCTTCAGATAAATGTCAGTGACTGGTTTCTTTCCATAGGAGCTAAAGGTCGATAATTTTCAACTCATTTAAAATCGATAGTAAATGAAACTGATTGAGGATTTCTGCTAGAATGGTTACCTTAAAATTTCTTGCTCGTGATAGTAAGAAAGCATGCTAACTGTCACATCTGAAAGTCCATTGCATTTATTAGGAGATGCTCTGTGAAAACTGATGCCTTATTTACAATATTAAACATAAAACACATTATAATTCGCATCAAGTGCTTTCAGAACTTCTTCGGATTATAAAGGGGATGTCTCATCGATTTCAACTCTGCTTTGATAACAAGAGGCCGTTGCCCATGGTGCAATGCGATGTTAATGGACGTCGCTAATTAACATAAATTTAGACCAGGCTATCTGCATGTCATTGGGTTTATGTGAGTCAAGTGCATAAGCAAAGGATCTCAAACTATCTCAATTTCATTTGGTCTCTGTTATCATTAACATCGATTTTCGGAGCAACGGAAACTTTCATTATCACACGAACTCAAGAATACGAGATAAGTGGAGAAATTTTATCTACATTTCACTAATTGATTTCATTTGCCTCTCTAGTACCCATTATGTGGAGGTGCCAAGTTAGTTTGCAGGAATGGATTAAGTTTGGATCTTTGCGGCTCATTAATGAAAGAGAGCAAGTCAATGATAACAAATAATGGGTATTAATTCTCTTAATACATAACATGGCCACCGATCTTTACAATGAGAGACCACTGAGAACATCTTTAGTTTATGAAACATGGACAACAAGGAAAATGATATAATTACATAGTCCCCTAAAATAATTGACAATTCACATTAAATAACAAAGGGATGCTATGGCAGAGGTAACTCGTTTTTATATGCATGTTGGGTAAGGAGAGTTTGTAACCTCCCCGCAATATTTGTTCAATGGACCTAGCGGTAAATGTAACCTCCCAGAGAAGTTTAATGACAATGACAATAAATGAAAAATAGCAATCTGACCCAAGTACAAATTCTCCACAAAAATGTAAGTCAAATTAATGATAATGAAATCTCAGTCACAATGAAAATGCAAATAGACCGAAAAGTCGATCTTAGGCCCTGTTCACTAATTAAACTGAAATTCTTACCTTAGTAAAACTGTATCTGCTCTTATTCTGCGCCACAGCTTGGAGGAAATGCATCGCAATAATAATTTTTTTTTTTTTTAATTTAACTGAAAATTTTCTTTAAGGAAATGCAAGGGAATCAAATGATTTTTTTTTTGTTAAAAATTGCTTTGAAATCAAAATTATTATTGGGGCGATTCTTGAAAATTAATTACAATGAATATACATTAGATTATCTGATGAGCGCAATGCTGCATGAATACGTTATTTAATAAAAATATACCTCGTCCTGAATCATGACCAGAGTGCGATGTCGACGCCCGCCGACTGCTCACACACAACTAAACTGTCTCGCATCTAGACCGCGACTGCGTCATCTCCGACGCGCTACTCGCAACCGCTAGCTCGCAACTGCACTGGGCTACCACTACTGACAGACTGCTGTTCACTACAGCGAGTCGAGCGCAACTGCACTAACTACATGCTCTCTGGTCAGAGATTCTGTGGCTCACCATTGCTGCCCATGAACTGTACGCGTTTCAAGTTACACAGAACAATGAAACGGAAATATCCTTTCAGACTCATAAAAAAATTTATGCTACGATTCAGACATAAAAGCATCTAAATACTAACAGGTGCTCAGTTACTACAATACATTCAAACCGGGTAGGATGAAAGCATGTGGAACACAGAAATGTCACTGGTCAGACACCGAACAAGTGATTAAACACATTAAATCCTATAGATGCCAAACTAGGAGAAATTAGTTAAACATGCCTGTTCTCGTTCAGTTCATAATTTTATGTACTACAAGATGAAGCATAACACTGCTTGTCTGATGCCAGCTAAACGATACGTGGCAGATGCTGCCAGTGACTAACATGTGTAACATCGAACGACATTCCCTTAGAGTGGGTACAAATATATCCAGAAAGTCGGACACAAAATGATCCAACGAAATCGGTTAATTTAAACACCTCACGATTAGCTTTGACTACTGTGGCACGTGACGTGGTCACCAACAAAAGGATCAACACCAGTTCACTAATGAATATACTAAAATCTTACGAATTTTGATACAAGAGATTTTAAAAATCTTTCTGAACAAACGTGCGGTTAATTGTAGACGTAAACTAAAGCGCGAAACACTGAACACATTTATCTTCAAGTACATGTGAAAGCACTTCCTCACACACAGAGGCTACCTCACCAAGCTTCTTGTAAACTCGAAAATTAGTAAATATAACAGAAAACTTAACCATAAAAATAACTACTGAATTGCAGTACTAAGATGAAACAGATTAAAAGTTACGAGGCGTAACTCCAAACTATAGGAACAAACTCAAGGAAAAATCTTCTATTCCTACACAGCGACAACCACCAGAAAAGTGCCGGTGGGTCCTCAGATTTCAACAGGCCTGTTCTCGCTCAGGGTAGGGGATGACTAGTACTGGCGCCAGCACACCATGCGGCATAGAGGTCGCGAGCGATAGAAGCCAACAACAGTTCGCAGGAAACGCGCCGCCAATGCGCTCTCGGCCTCCAGTATTTACATCGCCGCTGGGGACCGGTGGGCGTGTGTGTTCCAGTCAGTCGCACCGAGTTCCAGTGTCGTCAGTGGCAGCCCACGGGAATCGCAGTAGCAGCTAGCTCTCCCGCTAACTCAGAGACGGGCAGCACATAACAACCCCAATAGTGTACACAGTGGACTCTGTACTTCACCAGCAGTGAGGCTAATGTGAACTATACAGAAGATATTGTACCACAACGAATGTCTTGAATTAAGTAAACTTTCCACTCTTATGAATAAAGAACCCAGCTAATCTATTCATGCAATTTGTGTTATAGAAAGAGGGTACCGGCCACCAAACTGAAGGTCGCTGACATGCCTTGCGTTTTCCGCTAATCCTCCAACTACCCCAATACTAAAACGCTGGCGCAGCTCGTGCAGGCTGCAGTTGAGTCTCTGGTCCATGTGGTATTTTTGAAACAGACTAATTCATCCATCCACTTGTCCAGGGAAGTTTGCAGGATGGAATATATTTTAGGAAGTTCCAGTAGGTGATAAACAAAACAGTATTCCGCTCATAATTCCTCCAGAGTATGAAAAAGATTTACTGTTACTCACGACTCATAACGCGCTTGGATATGCCAAACGGCAGATCGTATGAAGCAGAAATGTAAGTACAGTTTCATCGTCCAGTATTTGCTGTTTCTGTTTTACATTCACTATTTTCTACATCGAAAGAAGGCTCCAGGAGTAGACAATATTCCATTAGAAATACTGATAGGCTTGGGTGAGTCAGCCAAGACAAAACTCTTCCATTTGGTGAGCAAAATGTATGAGACAGACGAAATACAGACCTCAAGAACAATATGATAATTCTAATCCCAAAGAATGAAGGTGTGGAAAATATCGAACCATCAGTTTAATAATTCACGGTTTCAAAATACGAACACGAATTCTTTACAGACGAATTGATAAACTGCTAGTAGCCGACCTCGGGGAAGATCTGTTTGGATTCGGTAGAAATGTTGGAACACGCAAGGCTATACTGACCCTACGACGTATCTTAGAAGGTAGGTTACGAAAAGACAAATCTATGTTTCTAGCATTTGTAGACTTAGAGAAAGCTTTTGATAACGTTGACCAGTCTGTAGGTGACAGGGGTAAAATAATGGGAGCAAAAGTCTATTTACCATTTGTACAGAAACCAAATGTCAGTTAGAAGAGCCGAGGGGCACGAAATTGAAGCAGTGACTGAGAAGGGAGTGACACAGGGTTGTAGCCTATCCCCGATGTAATTCAATGTGTATATTGAGCAAGTAGTAAAGGAAACAAAAGAAAAATTAGGAGTAGCAAACAAAATCCATGGAGAGGAAATAAAAACTTTGTAGTTTGCCGACGACATTGTAATTCTGTCACAGACAGCGAAACACCTGGAAGAACAGCTGAACGGAATGGACAATGTCTTGAGAGGGCGATATAAGATGAAAACCAACAAAATCAAAATGAGGATAATGGAAAGCGGTCGAATTAAATCAAGTGATGCTGAGGAATTTAGATTAGGAAATAAGACTCTTAAAATAGTAGATGGGTTTTGCAGTAAAATAACTGATGATGCTCCAAGCAGAGAGGATATAAAATGTAGAGTGGCTATGGCAAGGAAAGCGTTTCTGAAGAAGAGACATCTAGTATAGATTTAAGTGTCAGGAAGTCGTTTCTGAAAGTATTTGTACAGAGTGTAGCTATGTGTGGAAGTGAAGTATGGCCGCACGGAGTGGCCGCGCAGTTTGAGGCGGGATCGATGAAAAATGGTTCAAATGGCTCTGGGCACTATGTGACTTAACTTCTGAGGTCATCAGTCGTCTAGAACTAATTAAACCTAAGGACATCACACATATCCATGCCCGAGGCAGGAAACCTGCGACCGGAGCGGTCGCTCGGCTCCAGACTGTAGCGCCTAGAACCGCACAGCCACTCCGGCCGGCCTGGGATCAATGACCTAAGCAGTTTGGTCCCTTAGAAATTCATACACATTTCACCATTTGAGTGAAGCATGGACGATAAACAGTTTAGACATGAGGAGAATAGAAGCTTTAGAATTGTGAAGAATGCTGAAGATCAGATGGGTAGATCACGTAACTAATGAAGTGGTACTGAACAGAACTGGGGAAAAGAGGAATTTGTGGCACAACTTGACTAGAAGAAGGGATCGGTTGGGAGGACACGATCTGCGGCATCAACGGATCACCAATGTAGTACTGGATGGAAATGTGGAGGATAAAAATCGTAGAGGGAGACCAAGAGATGAATACACGAAGCAGATTCAGTAGGATGTAAGTTGCAGTAGTTACTCCGAGATAAAGAGGCTTGCACAGGATTGCAAAGCATGTAGAGCTGCATCAAACCAGTCTCTGGACTGAAGACCACAGCAACAGCAACATTTTCTGACGGCGGTTCTTAATTCCCGGAGAGCCAAACCATGAATGCAGTCGAACCATTTCTTTTCTAAACTCTAACAGCACATCAATGCATTTGAGTGGTTTGTGTGCGTGGTCACAAGTTCCTCGATCGCGTCGTCTTCATTACCTTCATCTACATAGGAACCAGCCGGCCGGTGTGGCCGAGTGGTTCTAGGCGCTTCAGTCTGGAACCACGCGGTCGCTACGGTCGCAGGTTCGAATCCTGCCTCGGGCATGGACGTGTGTGATGTTCTTAGGTTAGTTAGGTTTAAGTAGTTCTAAGTTCTAGGGGACTGATGACCTCAGATGTTAAGTCCCATAGTGCCCAGAGCCATTTGAACCATTTTTTTACATAGGAACCCACAACATGATTTATATATACAGAGAGCTCCCTGTCATTAGCTCGCACCGGCTTACTGTGGTAAAAGATGAGTGACAGGTGCATTCTAAACGAAAATATTCGTTCTGTCAAGATATTTCAGGCAGCTTTTCCCATTTTTTTTCAAAACTCGTCAAGGTTTGTGCCGATAATAAGCTAGCCGTATGGGTGGGAACCTGGTGTGTATGTTTTAATTTCTGCCCTACACCAAACGAAAGAAGATAACCGTACTGGGATGTGAACAGCAGAGCGCCGGTAAAATTAGCAGTGCCAGCGAACGAGCCTTCACTTGTCTACGGAGAAATGCAAAGTTTAAGGGCTGACAATAAATTGTGGTCTCTTTAAGTCCGGCAGCTAATGGTGGGACCCGCTGTGTCCCCATAAACAGTGGGACCATCCCTCTGCGGTCAACCCGCACGCATACCGCCTCAGTAACGTCTCGATTTAGATGCCATTAAATCCCTCCACCTAGAGTGTCTGAGATTGCATACGGTGGTCCCATCGGGCGCTCGCCGCATCTAATCTACCCGCTCGCTGCTCTAAGTTAGCTGTGAAATCCCTCACCCGCCTGTTGGGTACTCCGCTTGCTATCCAGACCCTAAGCCGTAGGCTTTATGCAGATTAAATGTCACGGCTTAAGCAGCACTTAGCACGTGACTTAAATCCTTAGCGGGACTAGCGGCTTAATTAAGTGATTAAATCACGACTGTAGAATCTGGTTTTTATTTGTCGCCCAAGCCGTTTCACTGAAACCGACGGGAGCTACTCTTATACAGATATCTGGCATAATGGCCAGCAATTCTGTGAATAACATGAATAAAACAACATTAGCGGCAGATCAGTCTCTGCATTTAACCACTAGCAAGTAGATTTTATACTAAAGAAAGCCAGTTTTCGGGTATTTAATTGGCTGCTGCGTAAGCTATGGGGTGGCAAATTCTCTTATTTTTGAGGCCTTTCTATACTGCGTCCCTAACAGCTAGGACTCGCTCAAGCGGTTCAGATTATTGGATTTCTTTCCATCTGCCTCCCAGCTGGTTTGATGTGGTCCTGTACGAATTCCTCTCCGCGCACTTCTCTCCATATCAGAGTAGTATTTTCACTCTAAGTTTACAATTGTTGTCGTATGTATTCCAATTTCTGTCTCAGCCAAATTTCTTTGGCCCCTGCGACGCCCTCTGGTGCCATGGAAGTCGGTTTCTGAAGTTTATTAAAAAACTAAAAAACCCGCCTCGATTTCGAAAAAATCGTACACCATTAAGGTAAGTAGTGGGTCTGACTTTGTACATATGTAGTGTTTGTGTTTCCTTTCTTTTTCGTTTATAAATGTATAGCTATAGTGTTCTTTTAATCATTGATGAAGGTCTTCTTAGGCACTTGTGGGTTTTATTGTTGTTCTGAAGAAGGTGTAGTTATCTACGCCGAAACCTCCGTTAACACTTAACACTAGGTGCTTTTTTCGCAATCGAGGTGGGTTTTTAGTTTTTTAATATATTAACCAACGATTGATGACGCGCTGCGCTGTTGAAGGTGCTGTTTTCTGAAGTCTTAAAATTGAAGTCTTAATATATGTCCTATCAGTTTGTCCCTCCTTACAGTAACTGAATTGCACAAATTCTTTTGCTCTCCAGTTCTGCAAATAACGTCCATATTTCCAGTATCCTTCTGTAGTTAGATTTTCTTCGTATCCAGTTTCCCATAGTCCACGCCATGTTTAAGGGGATGTATATTTTGGTGTATGCTAAATATTCGCGATCCCGTTATTTAACAAAGTAATAGAGGAAATGTTTTACCTTATATTTTTAAGGAAACATCGTACCTCGTTGACGCGTTTTCAGAACTATTGTTAGTGTATGGCAACAATTGCCAGAAAGTGATTCAAGAATGAACGACAACGTTGTTTTTAGAGTGAATTTTCAAACGTTTTCCCTTGTGAAGTGCGCTGGAATCGAGCCGTTGTCTTCCATATTACAAAATGATTCCTAACTATTTTTCCAGGAAGTTGCACTGACAACAGCAGGAATCGTTGTGTTATTTATTAGTCTTCCAAGAGGTCTCGAACCTCATGGAAAAGCTTCTTCCTTTCATTATTAAAGACAAAGAACATAATTTGCTTAATGTGCTGGCAGAAAAAAATGATACAAATGTCATTTTCACAGAGAAATAAATAAATGTTATTCGGCGTACAGCGTCTTCTGGGATCCGAATTACGTTATCTGGTTATACGTTCCAGTAGGTAAAACACTGGATTTTAATTTGGAGAGAATGAAATTTCTGTCGAGTTGGGGACCGCAGCGACTAACTGTTTTGAAAATAATTTGTTGTCCCACACAAACACATTTATTTCACATTAAAAATTACAGGTCGTGGTTTAGTCCCTGAACCACGCGGAGACTACGTTCTCACTTATTTTCATTGGATTTTCATTGAGGAGCGGTATTGTCCAAATCCCCGTCTAGTCATCAGGCTTATCCTCGATTTCCCCAGATTGGTCGACTCGAATACCGAGATGGTTACTGAGTTCTGTCACTGCTCAAGTTACGTCCTAGAGAAACCAAAATTGCAATTTAACCACAGCTACTCAAAGAAGTTAGGAAGCTAGGGATCTTTGCTGATTGACAAGCTTGTGGTTGGTACATAATTTTAATTGGAACTAAAGAACAAATTTCATTATTACAGAATTACAGAATCAGAATAACAATATAAAAATTTAATTCGGACCTTTGTCATCTTAAGAAAATGTACAACAGACGTTAACCGTCTGCTCGTTTTCTTTTTTCTTTTTTTTTTAAAAAAATACATCAAGTCTTTAAATTTCGGACGCTTGTCCTTTACCAAACTTGGAAAAACTATGTGATTCGATCATGAATTAATATAACAAACAGTATTTTAAAAATAACAATTAGATCAGATTGCAAAAGGATCACAGACAGTCACCACCATAAGCACACTATCAAGTTCATTGCTTATGTAACCAAAATTTACACAACACTTATGATTCACCTTGAGATACTTATGAAAAGATCTCGTCTGTCCCGGCGGGCAGGCCGGATATTTAACTAAAGGATGGAAGCGCGGCTTATGCACGGTGATACTCGGTACAAACGAGTAGAAAGCAACCGCCAAGCAATTTCGAAGATGATCAGGCTGCAAGCCAGGGCAGAAAACACGCCGAGCACACACACGATCTCAGCCTGCCCGCCAAGGCGAAAAAACCCCATCTGCCCCACTTACCAGTCCATTTCTGCAACAGTAAATAATTTACCCGGCAGACAAATTTAAATCGTGATTCAGTTTTTTCAAGACCATGCAAGGCTTACTAGCTACGTGACTATCTGTAACATAACTGAAAACCAAACTGAGACAGTTACCGAATAAAAGAACAATTAAAATTACAATGACTTAACAAAAGCTCTGCCCTTCATATTAAAAGAACGCCTAAAGCCAAAACTGGGCGAAGAGCACACTAACATACTACATCAAATTAACACTGCAAGGAACCTTTAAAACAAGCAGTAAAACTCTATTCCCCTTTGCATTTGCTGAAATAATTAGACTCCGCTCCGCGGAAACAACACTTCGAAACCTTAGACTTCGTAAGTTCCGTATAGCACTCTCTTACTCAAAACCATCCTTAACTGATCTCCGGTAGATACAACATGCCACTATAAGTTTCACAAATCTTAACAGGTTAGCAGCTGAATATGAATCATACGTAACTTCATGCTTCCAGTTACGCAATGAGAAGATGTCCAGCATGAGATGACGGATCGCCACCGTTTCGTACGCGTCGACTAATCAGCCCCGTACACCCGGCGCGCGGCTAAACGGCAAGGATGGCGAGGCCTAGGCACAGCGGATCGAGACGAGGGCCTGCCTTCAAAACATGTTGCCTCGTTGAACGCCGACCAGAGGAAGACCCCGGCCACACGCCAAGCCGGAAAACAAAAGGCAGAACAGTCAGAGATACAAGACCAGACGAGTGTCGATATCAGCGACGCAAGTGGAGCGTAACTAGCGCCAGGACACAGAAATTTCACTTCCTCTACCCGAGCTTGTGCCTAATGGATAACGATCACACAATCAACTGGAGTTCAAAAACTAATCATCTTCTCCTTTTTTCTTGTTCGGTATCGTTAACCGTTAATGAAATATCGAGATTATTAGCTTCGTCCCCAACAGGTTTCGCAAAACCGTTTATTTATCTGTACACATATTGATTATTTCCTTATAAGTAAACTATTACTTCCTATTCCCTACATTTAAGTTTCCCGCTTTCTCCAGAGCATACACACATGAAAAACAAATGAGCATCAAACTACATACAGACACCACAGAACAAATAAAATACGAGCGAAAAGCACTCAATGACTCTTGTACAGTAAACTCACACAGCCAACACACACTGAAAGTGAAGTGTTCAACGGAAATGTGTTCCAGACCACCGAAAATCTGACAAGCTGGTGTACGCACTCCAACTAACAAGAAGACCACACAGCAATCGGATCTTTTTATCTTTTTATACATACTGTACGTGAAGTTCAGGATTCAAATATTAGATAGTGAAAGCTGTTCGACATCTCACAAAAACCCTCCAGGAATTCAGTTTCAAAGTTTTTCCATTTTATTTAATATCCTAAAGTAAGAACGTTTTTCCAGTTGGCCCTGTGGCTCTGTGGTGGAATGCTTACATGTCACATCGGTGACCTGGGTTTGATTCCATGAAGTAAATTTTTAAACAAAGATGCTTGTTCTACGAACATTTCCGTGAAGCGAAAAGTACATAAAAAAGAAAAAAAATTAAGTTATAAATTTTTAATTTAAACAATTTTTATTAGCAATCTTTTATAAAAGAAAGGTAATTAAGAATTTATGTTACCAATGAAAACTGGATTTTTGTGCACAATATTCAATTAGAAACGAAAAAGGCTTCGTTTCCCATACAGATTAAAATTGAATATGATTTAATTAGCATATATTTGATGAATTTTATGTTTAAGTGACGTAGGTATTCGAACTGAACGAAAAACAAACAAAAAAATAATGACTGAAGAGAGAACTGACCGAACGATTACCATTTCAGAGCGCTAACGATTTTTTATTCCATCTTTTTGTGTATTTTACGCTGTGTGGAAGTACTCTTACTGGAACATACACGTTTATTAAAAAATCTGTGTCGTCCAGTAACCGAACTTGGGGTCCCCACGTGGCAGCCACACTGTCCGTCGAAAATATCAACCTTACTTTAGTTTATTAAACATTCTCGGAAAACTCCTACTTCGATCTTCTCCAGATTTTTGATAGTTGCATGGACTTCCTTTTGCTGATTTACACTTGAGTTCTGAACTCCTCGTCCCATAAATATAAAAAACTACAAAAATCCGATTGTCGTGTGATATCTTAGTAAGTATAGCTACAGGACAATAAAAAATTGAAAAATAAGATCACAACATCGTAAGCAGAACAAAATAGTAATTTAACATTACGAAAACTGAGCTCCAAAAAGTGGTTCCTCACCTGACGATAGGATAATAAAACCAAGTAACTGTAAAACAGCAGCGTATCTGGAATCGTTGCGTATCTGGAATCGTTGTATAGATCATTTATTATACACGAGTAACAAACAGATATTACAGGCCACCGAACATTCTTCAAAATTAAAAAGAAGCGAAACACGTACGGCAAAAAGCTAGCGGTGTTTAGTTACCTGCATATCTGGACCACATCTCCAAAACTATAGAAGTAATGAAGGAACGACGGAAAACATCAAAAAATGACTCTGTTATTGTTGCTGGTAGACCGGTCATTGAACTCTCAAAAGTTGGTTGGCACTGCAAAAAGGCGCTTATCCGAGATATTCGCTGTTGTCAATTTTACTCTGCAGTCTCTATCTTCTCGTTTGTGAATTCCTTTCCATATTTTATAACTTTAAGTTATTTATATTTTCATGCAGTTACGCATAATCAAATGACAAATTTGATTGACTAGGCAGTAAAGGAAACAAAAGAAAAGTTCGGAGTAGGCATTAAAATCCATGGAGAAGAAATAAAAACTTTGAGGTTCGCCGATGACATTGTAATTCTGTCAGAGACAGCAAAGGACTTGCAAGAGCAGTTGAACCGAATGGACATTGTCTTGAAAGGAGGGTATAAGATGAACAGCAACAAAAGCAAAACGAGGATAATGGAATGTAGTCGAATTAAGTCGGGTGATGCTGAGGGAATTGGATTAGGAAATGAGACACTTAAAGTAGTAAAGGAGTTTTGCTACTTGGGGAGCAAAATAACTGATGATGGTCGAAGTAGAGAGGATATAAAATGTAGACTGGCAATGGCAAGGAAAGCGTTTCTGAAGAAGAGAAATTTGTTACCATCGAGTATTGATTTAAGTGTCAGGAAGCCGTTTCTGAAAGTATTTGTATGGAGTGTAGCCATGTATGGAAGTGAAACATGGAGGATAAATAGTTTAGACAAGAAGTGAATAGAAGCTTTCGAAATGTGGTGCTACAGAAGAATGCTGAAGATTAGATGGGTAGATCACATAACTAATGAGGAGGTATTGAATAGAATTGGGGAGAAGAGGAGTTCGTGGCACAACTTGACTAGAAGAAGGGATCGGTTGGTAGGACATGTTCTGAGGCATCAAGGGATCACCAATTTAGTATTGGAGGGCAGCGTGGAGGGTAAAAATCGTAGAGGGAGACCAAGAGATGAATACACTAAGCAGATTCAGAAGGATGTAGGCTGCAGTAGGTACTGGGAGATGAAGAAGCTGACACAGGATAGAGTAGCATGGAGAGCTGCATCAAACCAGTCTCAGGAGTGAAGACCACAACAGCAACAACAGGCAGGTATTCACGCAACCCTATAGAAGCTCTAACGATGTGCTTTCGCGCGACTACTGACGCCGCACTGTGAAGTGTTGCATTCAGCTGCATTAAACGATTACCACTGGACAGACGCACGGCTAACCTGGCGGCTAGTGTCACCACGACTGTACCGTCCTGCGCACATCGTGACTTGGTTTGCAAAGTACAGATTGAAACGTATAACATGACACGTGAAGCCCGCTTCCTGCTACTATGTGACTGAGCTTTTGTTCCGAAAGGACTATTAAACGCCTATTGTTGACGACGCTTCCAATTTTGTCTGCAATTTCCAAGCAAAATAGGCTAACTCTAAACCGTGAGGCGTTGCGTCTGTATGGATCGTAACCAACGAATGGATTCCGAAGAAAACCGAATCGAAGTAGGACATGGACAGTTTACTGTCACAAATGACAGTAATCACACCTTCATCTCTCTAACATTAAAATGGAAATTTATTAATTATTAATACTAGTTGTGTAGATCACAGTAGGGCTGAATTGGTTTCCAGTGTTCACGCGCTATTTTGTGGAACAGAAAAATAGACTGTCTCAACTAGTGGGTTACGGAACAGTTCTTCTCGATATTTTAACTAGAACGGCTCTAAACTGGAAACTGGTGGTAAGTTCTATGGGGTTAAACTGCTAAGGACATCGGTCCCTGGGCTTACATACTACTTAGTCTAACTTAAACTAACTTAAGGACAACACACACACCCATACCAAAGGGAGGACTCGAACCTCCCAGGGGGGGGAACTGCGCGAACCTTGGCAAGGTGCCTAGACCGCAAGGCTACCCCACGTGGCAGAGCGGCTCTAAGAAATGTGTAATTTGTTACACTTGTGGATTAAAATAACTGCTAATATCAAGAACCTAGTTCCCACCATACCCCAGGGACGAAAGTTTCAGAAAAATTTGCACACGTTCACGAAAATAAATACGAAGATGTGAGGTTAGTCAGATTTCCTGGGTGGCTGTTATAGGTTCTCCTCCACAGTACGAGATTACTAGTTACCTTACCATCTCTCTTCCATTTGCACGTTGTCACACAGCTTTTACATCCTTATGGTTCAAATAGGTCCTGTTACGAGTTAGCTAGTAAGTCTGGAATACATAACAAACAAATTATCTATAGGACAACAGGGTCGCCACTAAGCTCTGTCACATAGTAAGGAATTAAAGAAAGTTCTACAGATAGTCATATCAAAGTCCGAACAGTGAAGCAGCATATATACTAACTTATTAGGCTTCTTTAATGGTCTGAAGAGATGAAAATCGCTTTCCTTCAAATCACCTTCTACAACTTTCCAGAGTGGGACAAGAAATGACATCATTCGCAGTCCCGTTATGGGTAAAAGTGGTTCAAATGGCTCTGAGCTCTATGGGAGTTAACATCTGTGGTCATCAGTCCCCTAGAACTTAAAACTACTTAAACCTAACTAATCTAATGACATCACACACATCCATGCCCGAGGCAGGATTCGAACCTGCGACCGCAGCGGTCACGCGTTATGGGTAAGGACTATGGCTGATAGTAAAATAACGACATATCGATATATTTTCAAAAAGCTATGATGTATATCGACGATATTTAACTATGGATATGCCAGTATCGAAATGGAAATATCGTGTGCCGATATTTTTCTTTAATATTTTTTCACAGTTTTTGGTAAATATTGGAAATTTTTCTTTTGAAATTGTATTAGAACATAATTTTACTTTCAATGTGCGAAGGTATGGTACTACTTTTTGAGCTTTCATCACGTCCAGTCCTTCTCTTTGACTGTGTGAACCAAGTATAGGAGGAACAAAGAAGAATTCCGATTGCACTGAGGGATGGCAGGGAGAATGGAATAACAAAATTTCCAATATGAAAAAATAGCACACCAGTTGCGTTAAAAAACAATTCTTAACGCAACTAGTATGTTATTTCTTCACATCGACATTCTTCAAAACAGTTGCTGAAAATGTTGACTAAAAATCTAAATAACAAGATTAGTCTCTGCGATGGGTTGAGACGTGCGAGGGCAAATGCTGACTTAATCGGCGCTACCAAAAGCAACAGCAACGTTTAACTTCACCTCGTAATTTTGACACTACAAGTGCTATGTCGATTGTGTTTGCAGGCTTTTTTTAAAAAAGAAAGATACCACGAAAAAGTAGACACGACGTGTTCCGGACAAATCCCATACTTGACGACACTGAACGATGGACCCATCGGACACCTTTTATAGTGTCACTCAATTCTTGCTCTACGGGGATAAACAGATGTACCGAATATCTAACGATAAATCATTAGTTAAATATATAGCTCTAAAGCCAGCTGTATAGTCACAATGTGCATCGGATATTTTTATAGGCCGGTAAGTCGATATCTTTTCCGTGTATATATCGACACCTTTCCCCGATAATCGGGGGCCGAGAAAGATATTTTTTATAATATTGATACGGGTGATTCCTGACATTTGTTGAAATATCAGCAGTCCTAACAAGGACATCAACCAGGAGCAGGCCGTTACTTTACTGTCGCGCGGGAGACGAAGTGTCTGAATGATAACGGTGCTTTCGTTGTCTTCGGTGTCATATGAAGAATCCACATTTCATTCACTGTGAGAATACAGTGCAGATATGGAGCATCGTTCGTCTGCGTAATAGGTCCTCTGCTTTTTACGATTTACATAAACCATCTGGTTGATGGTATTGACAGCGGCCTTAGACTGTTTACCGATGGTGCTGTAGTCTACAGGAAAGTAGTATCACACGAAAGCTGTGAACAAAAACATGAGGATTTGCATTAAATAAATGAGTGGTGTAATGACTCGCAGTAATCTCTCAATATTAGTAAGTGTAACCTACGGCGTATAACAATGTGAAAATCCCCATTAATATACGAGTAGAAAATAAATGATCAGTCTATGGAAGCGGTAACATCAGTCAAGTATCTGGGTGTGACTATTCGAAATGATTTCAAATGAAATGATCAGATTACACAAGTAACGGGTAAGGCGAACTCTAGATTGCGGTTTATTGATAGAATTCTGAAGCGATGCAGTCCTTCAACTAAGGAAATAGCTTACAATACGTTAGTTCGTCCAGTCTTAGAGTATTGTTCGTCTGTATGGCACCCTTACCAGTTGGGTCTGATTGAAGAGATTGAGAAGGTCCAAAGAAGAGCGGCAAGATTCGTGACTGGTACATTTAGCCATCGCGAGAGCGTTACAAAACTCATAGAAAGTTTGAAGTGGGACACACTTGCAGATAGACGACGGGCTAAACAGAAGGGTCTGCACACTATTAATTCCGAAATCCAATCTTCACCGAGGATCGCGTAATGATCATCATTCAAAGATAAGGGAAATAAGAGCTCGTACTGAGGCGTTCAGACAGTCGTTTTTCCCTCGCGCCATCCGCGAGTGGAACAGGGGGGGAAGGGGGGGGGGATATGACTTCGGCGCGAATTGTGCCCTCCGCCACACACCGCTGGGTGGCTAGCATAGTATATATGTAGATGTAGAAGTGCTGGACAGAGAACCTGGCTAATGAAGCTGTTGCTGCAGTACCCAGCAGCTCTGGCAGACCAACGTCGTATGCACGATGTCCACTACTCTGTCAATGGGGTTGCCGAGCTCGTGCGCAGTTTACTCCTGAGGAATGCGACACGACCGCCCGGATCTGCGCTCATCTGGCACATCTGTTCTGGCTTTATCAAGTTCCTGCCGTTAACACCTTTGTTTTCTCACACTTCAACCAGTTGACAAAGAACTGTACTTCACTACCCGCCCCTGCCAGTTGCCTTTGAAACCTCTGATAGTATCTACTAAATAGGAATGGAACTTGATCTGCATGAGGTAGTGACAGACCTATGACAATTCTGGTTCCCTTATGAGTGACCCACTGTCAAAATAAATGAGACATCAGTAACGTGCTGTTACATATTATTGCTATTTATCATAAGCTAATTTAAACCACCACCTTGCATAACAGCGAATTTCAAAAACTTTCAACGAAGTTCTTCTACATTGAAAAGTCCCCTTTTGAACATGACTGTGCTTAACCTGACACACAATATTTATAGCGCAACGCAATCTGACTTTCAAAATTCCCTACAAAAGAATGGCCCTGACTAACATTAAACTATACCTTTCACAAATCACTTACCTCACAAAAATCTTCGCTGCTCAAGCTACTGCAATACAGCGAGCGCCACTACTGCCAGCTAATTAAAAGATTCAAACTATGGAAGGCACTAACTACTGATAGGGATAGTTAGCAAATGAAAGATATTAATAGAGAACAAAGAATGTATTTACCTTGATATCATCATATATATAGCAGTTCATGACAAATTACAAAACTCCGCCATCTCTCTCCCCACATCCACCACTGCTGGCGGCTCACCTCCAACTGCCCAACGCTACGTGCAGTTCACAGCCAGCTGCCTAACACTACAATGGCGAGTATTACAACAATGAAAAGCAGCCACAGACTGCACACGGCACAGCCAGTGATTTTCATACAGAGGTGGCGTTACCAATAAAAAAACCTAAACAGCCTACTTACATAGCCCCCATGCTCCCCACAAAAAATTTTACAAATTTTGTTGGGCACTGGCCAATACATATTTGTTAAATTTTTTTCCACAATTACAATAACAAAGAAATCAATGCACACACTTATTGACACAATGTTGGTCAAAAGCTAAACTTTCTCACAGTCCATAAAGACAGTCCTAATCGTTCATCACAGTAAAATATCAGTGTTTTTCTCAAAGACTGAGCAGTAAAAGACAATGCACACAGACGTAGTGGATTTCCATGCAGTCTTGAAGTAGTAGTGTTGTCCTTCCAACGGAAAGACAGTGCTGACTCGACATGCAGACGGGTAATGGGCCACAACAGAGTAAACCCACAGCAGAGTCAGTCGACGTTTTGAAGAACATTGGTAGGTAGGTCATCACAGAGTAGACCCACCAGAGGTGCAGACCCACTGCAGTCCTGGTAGAAATAATGGTACTGGTGAGTCAGCAAAGACGCAGACCCACTGTAGTCCTTGTAGAGATAATGGTACTGGCGGGTCATCAAAGATGCAGACCCACTGTAGTCCTTGTAGAGATGGCCAGCAGCCATCTGTTGTGACTGCAGGTGCACAATCACCATTGAAGAGTCTTGCGGATAATATAGCAAGTCCATAAACCACCACTTGTGCACTCACAAAGTTTTTTTAATTGTCCTTAGAACCAGCAATGCTGTTATCCAGTCCCTTGCTGAATTATTAACACACGTGCAAACACTAACAGTCCCCCTACGTGTCACATATTGTCCATATAGTATGACCAACAGAAACGTGTGCAGTGAAATGGAACTTACAAGTTACTTAATTTGATGAACTGCTGTCAATTACAATTTTATAACATGAGAGTGCAATTACAAAGGTACAAAATACATCATTAAAGAACATAACAATACAGATAACATTTGTAGTACAGGCTTTACAAAAGAATCAAAATAACATATACATCAATGTTACAGGAATTATGAGATAAGTAGATACATAAAAGTTCAGAATAACTTTCAAAACATCAACTTCACACATGAGCATTAAAATAAAACAAAATAAATAATGTCTAAGCATATTTACAAGGTAAATAACATATTATTAATGCCAATTATATTTGAGGATAACAGTATTCCTCATCATAGTGAATGTAGCTTAGTATTAGAAGAGAAAAAAGTTCTATGAAACTACACAGAGACAGGAAGAAAACAAATACACAAGGGTACACAAACACATAGGGGGATAACAGAATGGAAAGGACAGGGTTCGTTTTCAGTGTAACATTTGGTACTGCAGTCCAACCTAAAACTTCATTCCATAGATCGTTCCTCTTATTTCGACATTTGCACCTGCCAAAAAAATCCTATCCAAGCATGCTTTTTATATTCTGTTCACATATTTCTTACCTCATTATTTATTTACCATTATCTTACCTCATCATTTATTTCCAAGAAAATCCTACCTAAACCTGTTGTCCCTAAACCCTACTTTTTTGGTTCATATCCTCTTTCAAAACACTATTTTGGCCAAACCATTTTCTTATAGCTTCTCAAAGCATTTCTTCCAATCCATCATAGCTAGTTTCTTATATAGTCTACCCCCTCTTAAGCTAACTTAAATCTACTGAGCTCAGAGATATATACCAATGGACGAGGCAATGCAGCATCACATAAAACAATTAATATAAACAGCAATGAAAAAAGATGCAGATTTGCGAAGCAAGCTGCATTAAGAAATTAGCAAAGCAATTGTAATATTACAACTAATCTAAGGCAATGTGCAGCAAACAATAAAAATAAATCATTAGTAAAACTAGCTTAACAGAATAATACAAAGTCAAATGCAAATGCCTGGCAAACAGCAGCAACTTATACCTAAACATGACATAGCTCAAGCAGAAAAAATAGTACACTAAAGATAACAATACAGATAAGGGAAATGTATAATCACATCTTAATGTCTAAGTAATTAAAGTGGTGCACCACAACAACTTATTGTAAAAAAAAAATATTACCATGTACTTGAAAAGAATATTATGTATGCATTTACTGTTACTAGTCCCTCCTTATTGTTCTTTCCTTTCCAAGTGCTCCTTTTTTGAAAAATGTGGATCACAAAATTATTATTTAATAGATCTGTTGACAGAAAGTGTTCACATTAGCAAATGCATTTAATTTTATTTTATGAAACCAATGCTACAAGACAGCTGGAAACCAGATATCAAATGAAATAAGCAACTATGTACAAAGTAAAGCATAAAAACATCGTTCAATAGCCATGTGGCATTTCATAAGTAGTAAAAAAATATCTCATCTAGAAAGACAGTAGTCATAATCAGGTGTGTAGACAAACTATTTCTTGTCATTTCATTAGGCATTTCAGTAAATATCAGAAAGTACGATATGTTTCCAAGTAATGAGCGTGTCGCATTTGCGATGCTTTCTACAAAGGAACGTCAATAGCGAGGATAATGGCCTCCCCTTTTTTTTTTCTCCACCTAATGGCTTTTTCTCCAGGCGGCTGGCCCAGCTGCGCGCCACAACGCATTACATCAAGGTCACTTACCTTTCTTAACGAAATATTTACGACAGCAGTTTTCGCTACAGCGACAGTCTCATATAAAAATTTCATAGGTCAAGAATTAGCGTTGCAAATCTGTAGAAACAAAATCTTATTGATATAACAGTGTCCAAAAAAATTTTCGTCGGCATTGTGATACATTCACGCATTTACACACATTTTATAATTCTAAAAGTACGATTCTCGGTTTCCAACATACGTCTTCACAAGGCAGAGTTCCTAACCGCTACTCATTACTCCTTACCTTATTACACATATATATATTCGTCGACGCTTCTTTAATAATTCATCATATGAAATACGTAGCATAATCAAATTCCTCATATAGCATCAGCTTCTTGACCATAGACATACCTCGGCAGCATAATACACATCGTCATCATAACATCATAAAACCTCAGCCAAATCTCAAAATCGTTGTAGCTTCCTGGAATAATTTCAGAACCCTAAAAAATATTCTCTGCTCATTTCATTAGTGTCATCTACCTCAAACGTACCTTAAAAATCATGATCTCATACCAAATACATCATTCAAAGCTCTCATAGTACCACAATGGTTCCAAAAAAATATGAACAGTTCACAAAGTACAGACAAAATACAATTTCATAAGTGTGAAGTTATCCAACTGTGTAATTACGTAACATCTGTCACTGATGTAGTAAAAAAAAATGTTTATCTCTCAGTTACATGATCAGATAGCTGTGTAATTTGTGTGTTAGAGAAATATGGTACCGATGTGTAAAGTTGTATAAGTAAATACCATATTAGCTAGGGTTCCTTGTGGTTGCCACACACATGGTACACAAAGTAAGCATGTACCCCCCTGAGGATTAATGTAATTACACCCTCAGGTGTTACAGATTACAGCAATGGAATGAAATGTATCACGGAAAACCTTTGTATCATTATACTCCAAATATCTTTAAAAATAAATATTTTAAGTACAAAATCAATCACTCAAATACGTGTCCTGTAGCGCTAAATGTGCGTCTTGTTGCAACATAATCTCTGTGGAAGTGTCGTAGTTATCGTCCTCCGAAAGCTAAGTTCTGCAGAAGTCAATGTACTTAGCTCATGATACACAAAAGTGAAATGCTTTGCGTATAGATATCGTAGTTATCATGCTTATTGGCGTGATGAAGAAAGTACTGTACTGTAACGTATTGTTGTGCTACGGAAAACCCTGTCGCATTGTAGCTATACTACAAAAGTTACTACTAAAACCTGTTTTACTTTCCAGAATAATACAGAAAAACTGTGCAGAAATAAAACAGAAACACTGCAAAAGCAACATTGTAAATTGTCACTCATTAGTAGCGTCGTGATAAAATCGTGTAGCTGTCACATAAACTAACCTCTGTGTCATCTGGTATCTCTCAGAAAGCACTTTAATTTCAGAATGTATTTTCAAATAAACCAAAATGTTGCATTAAAATCTCATTAACAGTACTGGTAAATGTTCTAAGTATGTAAGCCTTATAGTCGTTACGTAATCATGCAACTAACAAGCAAGAATGTACACACACAATAACACTGTGTCGTCTGTTCACTATAACAATGCATTCGTAATTTCTGTTTCAATAAGTTCTCTTGGTTCTTGACTGGATATTTAACTTCAAACATTGTTGCATGTTAACAGATTCGAAATCTAACAAGCATACTAGTAATGTAAAGTGAAAAATTTTATAGCAAAAACTAAGTTAAAAAGCAGATCATCTCTCAATAAACGGTTTTACATGTGAAATGTGGTGTAAACCTTTACTCTTTCAACTTGAACGCAATTATCATGCGGTATACGTCGGTAAGGAATACTGGAATTTTTCTCAAGGTTAGCGTCTTATGTTATATTTCTCGGAGCCAGCGGGCGCACGCGGCTGCCTGCTGTGCGAGTCATTGTCTGTCTCTTTGTTGGCGCGCGCCGTTATTGGGATTAGGAGACCTAACTTCTACAAATTCACCGTGACGAGAGGGCCCTGCCCTGTTTAAATCCCGACAGTTCTGATGCAATTCAGGTCTGTCGTTACGATCACATCGTCTGTCGTCATGTTAGTAGTTCCTGTAGTTTCTTTCTTGTCGGTTAAGTGGTGGAGAATTTCTCCCTGAATCGTAACTGCGCGCTGGACCATTGCGTCTAAAGTTATTCTGTCTCCCGTAATAATAATTATTTTGGTTCCCATATTGTCTGTTTCTCTGATTGTCTCGGTAATAGTCATTACCACGGAGAGGTGATCTTTCCCTGTAATTATTACTACTCTGCCAACGATTGTCATACGGGTGGTGTCTGTTTCGGTCACGATTTGTGTTGTGAGAATAGCCTTGTCGCGTCCAGTTATTATTTCTTTCATCGCGGAATTGCGACGGATGTGATCTGTAATGGTTGTGCTCGTGCGTTCCGCGATTGTCAGTGTCAATTTCCAGTTCTTGTAAGAGTCCTTGAAATGCTTCCATGTCGTCTTTGCAACGTCCTGCCAAAAAAATATGTCGTAAATGTTCAGGCAGTTTGATTAAGCAAATGCGGATGAGTTCTGAGGGGCTGTATGGGTTTGAAAGATACTGATTCTTGTGTAACATGTCTTCAAAATATTTCACAAGACTGGAAAATTCAGATTGTTCGAAATGTTTCATCATTATGATGCTATGTTTTACTCGGTCTTGTGTGGCTTGAGACCAATATGCTGAGAGGAAGGCATGATAAAAATCTCCTTCACTGTGACAATCGTGAATGACCGATCACATTCTTACAGCTGGTTCATTCTCCAAGTAGCCGCACATAAATTCTAATCTGTGCTCTAATGACCAGTTGGGAGGAAAACAATGAGAGAATTGATGAAGCCACGCTTGTGGATGAATGTCGTTGGCAGAATTCTTAAATGTTTTGAATTTACGTGTAGTGATGAACAGCTTATAGTCAAAATCATCATGTCGGCGAGTCGCATGTCGGTCATTGTTACGTCGTGTCGGCGGTTCCATCTCAAAATTCGGTGTGCCTTGCCAATTTCTTTCATAATTTCCGAAGTGTCTTGTGTTATTATTTTGTGGTTGTTCCGTATTTCTATGTCCCTCTTCCCGTATTGGGGCGCGAGTGTCCTCTGAAATACGTAATTCTTGTACTACCTGTGTCAGCTGATCTTGTACTTCGCGGATTTCTCTTTGGTGTTGCGTATTAATTTGATTCTGATTTTGTTTGAATTTCCTAATTTGTTCGCACTCTTCTGTGTCATTAAAGACTACCGGTTTTGTGTCATTCAGATTATCATCTACCTTCGTAGATAAATTATTTAGCTGATCCGAAAGTTCAACTACTTTCTCTGATAATGTACTAATTTCCTCCATGTGTCTTTCTACTGTGTCTTGTAAGTTTTCCTGGGTTTTTGCAAGTTGCGTAACCGAATCGGTAGATGCAACTGAGTCAAATTTAGCTTGCAAGGTCTCATGATTTTCATGAACAATAGTTTGCAGTTCTTTTATGGCTGCTTCGTGATTCTGTAATGCATTTTCATGCCGCGAAAAAATGGGTTGAAAATGCTCACAAATTTGATTTTTTATGTCATTACAGACTTTTTGACATTTCGATTCAATGTGATGTAACTCAGTAGTTAAATCCTCACGTGTTTGTTCAAGAGTTTGCTCCAATGAGTCTAACTTTTGAAGATTTTGTTCCATTGCGTCTAACTTTTTGAGATTTTGTTCCACTGTGTCTAACTTTTTGAGATTTTGTTCCACTGTGTCTAACTTTTTGAGATTTTGTTCCACTGTGTCTAACTGTTGCTGTGTTTGTCTCTGATTTTGTTCCATTTGTCTCTGATTTTGTTCCATTTGTTGCATTAATTGCAATAATAATGTATTAGTGTCTGGAATCTGTTTCTCTATGCTTTTTGGCAGTGCATTTTCACCGGCAACATTCACATTTTGACAAGCAGAAAATGTGTCTTGACTCATTTGAGAAAACGGTGATGACCCAGAACCTGAATCTACAGTATTTGCGAAATCGTGTCGTGTCATTTCGGCTTCCTGAGGCGAGCTATTGCCGACCGATCGATCGATAATGCTTCCCTCTTCACTAATTGTTTCACTGTCCACGCCATTGTTTGCCGCCCGCTCCATTTCCCTATGCACAGTTACCAAATTACTACTTTGAATATTAGTTAATTCATTACACGGTGGCGCTAACACACTGCTTTCATTTTCACTGTCATTTCTCAGTTTACTTTGGAGCCTAGTATTGCGTTTTTCACACGCCATTATTGTCACAATATTTCACACGACAACACAGAAAAACACAATTTGAAGATCAAAAATAAGAGAACACATTAACATAGCACTGAAAATAATATGTAGTTAATTGCAAGCGCAGCTGCGAAATACTTGGTGCAAATCTACATGCATGCCACAAATGTTTTACTGTACAACAATGAAAGACTGCAACTACAAAGGAGATTCTCTCTACAATTACGCGCTAGCAATAAACAAAATCTACACTAATTACACAAACTAAAAGAAAAAATCAGAAGATTCCAGTGAGGTATCCTCGGCTAAGGGTCGACATATGAAACGTCCCCTTTTGAACAATTTTACATGACTGTGCTTAACCTGACACACAATATTTATAGCGCAACGCAATCTGACTTTCAAAATTCCCTACAAAAGAATGGCCCTGACTAACACTAAACTATACCTTTCACAAATCACTTACTTCACAAAAATCTTCGCTGCTCAAGCTACTGCAATACAGCGAGCGCCACTACTGCCAGCTAATTAAAAGATTCAAACTATGGAAGGCACTAACTACTGATAGGGATAGTTAGCAAATGAAAGATATTAATAGAGAACAAAGAATGTATTTACCTTGATATCATCATATATATAGCAGTTCATGACAAATTACAAAACTCCGCCATCTCTCTCCCCACATCCACCACTGCTGGCGGCTCACCTCCAACTGCCCAACGCTACGCGCAGTTCACAGCCAGCTGCCTAACACTACAATGGCGAGTATTACAACAATGCAAAGCAGCCACAGACTGCACACAGCACAGCTAGTGATTTTCATACAGAGGTGGCGTTACCAATAAAAAAACCTAAACAGCCTACTTACAACATAAATGACGATACAAACTTGCCATGGATTTGAAATTATTCAAAAGGCTATAAATTTTCTATTTTCAAAAAGCCATCCGATTTTACAGCAACGTATCTTTCACATCCATGCACGTACAGACTTTGAGTACTTTGTACAACTACACACAGTGATCAACGAGAGCAGTATGACCACCGACCTACTATTGAATAAGCTTGTCCAGGCGATAGTAGCGTCACCTGGCGACGAATGGCTGCTAATCACATACACGCACGGTGCATGTAGTTACAGTGAGCGTGCTGTCCGCGTGTACTCGTAGAATGGGGAAGGCACGCGATCTGATTTTGACTAAGACCAGATTGTGATGGCCCGCCGGCCGTTGTAGCCGAGAGGTTCTAGGCGCTTCAGTCCTGAGCCGCGCTGCTGCTACGGTCGCAGGTTCGAATCCTGCCTCGGGCATGGATGTGTGTAATGTCCTTAGGTTAGTTAGATCTAGGTCTAGGGTACTGATGACCTCAGATGTTAAGTCCCATAGTGCTTAGAGCCAATTTCGTAGGCGGGGCAGACTGGTAAAATATGACAGGCGGCAGGCTGTGGCGGAACTAACATCAGACTTCAATGCTGGGCTTGGTAAAAGTGTGTATGAACACGAAGTGTATCGAACACTCCTAACGATGGGCCGACGACCCACGCATGTGCCAAAGTTAGCACCACGACATCGGCATCTACGACTGAAAATGGCACGTGCCCAGCGGCATTGGACGTTGCCGTAGTGGCAGAGCGTTGCAGGGGCTGATGAATTCGTACCTTCTTCATCATGCCGATGGGAGGGCGCAAATCCGTCGCCTTCCAGGCGAACAGCTCCTTGACACCCGTACTGTGGGACGGAGACAAGCTGGCGGCGGCTGCATTATGCTCTGGGGGACATTCACGTGGCCATCCATCGGTTTAGTGGAGCTCGTGCAAGGCACCACGACGGCCAAGGAGAATCGTAATCTGGTTGCAGACCACGTACACACCTTCGTGACGATCGTGTTTCCCGACGGCAGTGGCATTTTTCAGCGAGATAATGCGTCATGTCACAATGCCAGGAATGTAATGCAATGCTTCGAGGAATTCAGTGGTGAGTTCCAATTGATGTGCTGGTCCCCCTACGAGCCAGAACTGAACCAGGTCCAAAACATCTAGGATACGATCGAACGTGGCGTCAGAGCTCATTGGCCCCCTCCCCGGAATTTACGGGAATTAATTGACGTGTGCTTAGATGCGGTGCCAACTCCCTTCAGCGACCTACCGTGACGTCATTGCTTCCATGGCACGATACGTCGCCGCTGTTATCCGTGCCGGAGATGGACAGGCCGCCTAATAGGGAGACCGTCGTAATGTTCCGGCTGATCGGTGTATGATAAGTGTTTTAATTTCCTTACCACAAATGTTCAATATGTCCTCTAAATTCGTCGCATATTCTTGAAGGCCTTCACTGCTGTTGTTATGTGACGCCGAAGAGCACCCGAAGTTGATTGAGGAAGTATACTGATTGCATCTTTCACAAAACCCACTTTTTTTTAATTCACATACTGCAAAATCAAGCGATTTTGGAGGTCAATGACGTAATGCGATATTCTTACGCGAATTACGGTCGATCCTTCGTTGAAGAAGGAAATACAGCTGCCAGTGCGGTAGTGCTAAAATTTAAATTTCCAGAATATTCTCACGATCATGGAAGAAGTCAGATCTGTAACTCTCTTTTCCGTAGAAAAGAATCCAGCCAGGAACGTTTCCACGGGAAACACCACAAAGCACACGAAGCTTGGCTCTGAGCACTGTGGGACTTAACTTCTGATGTCGACACTCCCCCGGAACACAGAACCACTTAAACCTAACTAACCTAAGGACATCACACACATCAATGCCCGAGGCAGGATTCGACACTGCGACCGTCGCGGTCGCGCGGTTCCAGACTGTAGCGCCTATAACCGCCCAGACACCCCGGCCGGCCACACGAAGCCCGGAGGAACCTACATTTTCGTTATAAATGTTTATACTATTCGTGTCTCTTAAAATCCTGGCACACGGGAACGCGTATAATATATCGGCACTTGCGTTTTCATTATATTACGACGTGGAAGTGTAACATGGTATTCAAGAGTAATTAATTGCACAACTGATTTTTACATCTGTTCATTCGATGTGATCTGTCTAAAAAAATGTTGGTGAGAGAATCTGCGATATGCAAATCTTGATCACTGAAATTCCTGAGACTTTGTCATACTATTAAGACAGTGCTCTGATGTATCGGCTATACTCATGTACACTGATCAGCCAGAACATTATGACCACCTACATAGTAGTCGGTACTTTCACCCTTGGCACAGATAACAGCAGCGACGCGTCGTGGCATTGAAGCGATCAGGGCGTAGTAATTAGAATTGTATTAATACCTTCAGCTGACGACGGGCGTTGATATATATCAACGGGGACTGGTGAAAATGTGTGCCCCGACTGGTGCTCGAACCCGGGATCTCCTGCTTACATGGCAGACGCTCTATCCATCTGAACCACCGAGGGCACAGAGGATAGTGCGACTGCAGGGACTATCTCGCTCACGCCTCCCGCGAGACCCACATTCTCACCTTGTATATCCACACACTATATTCGTAGTGCCCCACCCCAACACATTCATTACTCGTGGAAGACATTCTTTCCAAGTCCCGTAATAGTTCAGGGAATATGTGTGTATCCGCACAGGAGGAGAAGGTCACGGCCGGTATTTGCCAGAACTATATACATTTATGGACATGGTGTCTGTTCTTTCGGACAGGCGTGCGTGAGATAGTCCCTGCAGTCGCGCTGTCCTCTGTGCCGTCGGTGGCTCAGATGGATAGACCGTATGCCATGGAAGCAGGAGATCCCGGGTTCGAGTGCCGATCGGGGCACACATTTTCACCTGTCCCCGTTGATATATATCAATCCCCGTCATCAGCTGAAGGTATTAATATGATTCTAATTTCGTTCTAGACAGCTACAGGTCATCAATGGTGTCTGTTCTTTCGCACATGTCCGAAAGAACAGACACCATGTCCATAAAAGTACAGGGTGATTCAAAAAGAATACCACAACTTTAAAAATGTGTATTTAATGAAAGAAACATAATATAACCTTCTGTTATACATCATTACAAAGAGTATTTAAAAAGGTTTTTTCTCACTCAAAAACAAGTTCAGAGATGTTCAATACGGCCCCCTCCAGACACACGAGCAATATCAACCCGATACTCCAACTCGTTCCACACTCTCTGTAGCATATCAGGCGTAACAGTTTGGATAGCTGCTGTTATTTCTCGTTTCAAATCATCAATGGTGGCTGGGAGAGGTGGCCGAAACACCATATCCTTAACATACCCCCATAAGAAAAAATCGCAGGGGGTAAGATCAGGGCTTCTTGGAGGCCAGTGATGAAGTGCTCTGTCACGGGCTGCCTGGCGGCCGATCCATCGCCTCGGGTAGTTGACGTTCAGGTTTCATAACTAACCTTTTTCGTAGGACTCTCCATACAGTTGATTGTGGAATTTGCAGCTCTCTGCTAGCTCTGCGAGTCGATTTTCCTGGGCTGCGAACAAATGCTTGCTGGATGCGTGCTACATTTTCATCACTCGTTCTCGGCCGTCCAGAACTTTTCCCTTTGCACAAACACCCATTCTCTGTAAACTGTTTATACCAACGTTTAATACACCACCTATCAGGAGGTTTAACACCATACTTCGTTCGAAATGCACGCTGAACAACTGTCGTGGATTCACTTCTGCCGTACTCAATAACACAAAAAGCTTTCTGTTGAGCGGTCGCCATCTTAGCATCAACTGACGCTGACGGCTAGTCAACAGCGCCTCAAGCGAACAAATGTACAACTAAATGAAACTTTATAGCTCCCTTAATTCGCCGACAGATAGTGCTTAGCTCTGCCTTTTGTCGTTGCAGAGTTTTAAATTCCTAAAGTTGTGGTATTCTTTTTGAATCACCCTGTATATAGAGGGCTTAGTAGGTCGCTGGGGAAAATAAGTGAAATATGTGCAGAAATTAGAAAACTCAGTGTTAAACACGCTGATTGGTTGGTAATGCTTCGTGGAAGATTACTAAGGCCATTGGTGGTTCCAGGCTTCATGCACATTGTAGTTACTGTCCTGCAGGCATATGGCAGTGCAACACGAAAGTTTTCTTGGCCTCAGTCCCCTGGGTCCAGATAATAAAATTTCTGAATGATTTGGAAATCGTGGGTTGTTCTTTATTCTTGTCCAAACGCTCAGCAGTGACGGTGATCTTCTTATGGATGATGGTACAATATTACTAAATACCGGCAGCCAGTGCGTGTTTGTGAGACGGACATAGCCAGTGATGAGGCGCATTACTTAACTGATCTGCGTGTCAATTATTTTAGTGTGAACACTGTTCAGCCAGTTGGAACAGTGACGGAGAATGAAAAAGCTATAGTTGATGATTCTGTTAAAGAATAATAATTTCGTTTTTGTAACACTTGTTGGGGAATAGCTCCGTCAATTTTCTGTGAGGCAACAGTGGCTGGTAAATAACAAAGTTTCGGAAAGAACATCCCCCTGCAGCGCTTTCACCAAACTTGTTCGGTGAGAACAGGCAGTATAGTACGTCCACTGGGCACCTCTGCGCTGCGCCATCGCACCGGCGGCCGCATTCATTACACTTTGCACGCCCGGTAACCGCATAAACTCTGTGTTTCCTTCTCGCTGAGCCTTCCGCGAAATCTCCGCAGCTCTAAACCGTGGAAATAAAGTATTTCATTAAGGTTTTTAACTGCCGGTGAAATGAAATATTTAATTCTATTTGCGGGGATTAGAATGTAATAACCTTTATGGCTTTGAAAGGCACAGCGCTGCCGGGGAACATTTAAAACGCACGCTTTTCACTATCCTGCTGCTTCCCTCCACTTTATGACGTCTGGTTCTGATGAAGAATTTTGGGGAAGTGTCCGTCTCTTGGCCTCTGGGAAACCTGGCATTTGGGAACTACATGAAACGACTTTCCAACACACTCGTGAGTTGAATGTTCGCGGATACGGTCCATCTCAAACTACCACAATAATGAGCCAACCATAGATTTCATTGATACTAAAGCAACTGTCATAACTAAAAACTGCAAGAAACGAAGTAGAGAATTGCTCCCGAAAAGGTGAGTTAATGAGCAGAAAAGCTGGGAGAGAGAAATTCACAACAAACGAAAGAATTATATTGAATATTGCAAAAGTAAATGATTTGATATAACCGAAGCAACTGTGTTATGAATTACCTGAAGACTGTCAGCTGTGAAGGAAATGGCGGTGCGACGCTCATGCGACATACAGCCAACTACACGAGACCCACAGCCAAGCAACCTCTCCAGCAGTTGCCACACTTTGACCCCCCACAAGTACACCTTCCACTTGCACTATGCTTCAGTTCCAGTCAACTTGCTGTCCTGTGTGATCTTCCGCTGTAATCTTGTTTATTTTCATTTCTAACGGTTGGGGAAATTCAGTTTTATTTGTGGGATACTTTGTTCGTTGTGTGACAATACCACGATAATTATAAACTTGTGATGTGTCTCTTGAAATGAAACTGAACATTATTTCGTACCAGTGATCACTAACGGGGTCCTGCTTTGAAGACGATGAAAATGTGAGTTATTCTTAAGATTTTGTTCCTGTAATTTGTTCACTTGAATTCATTAACAAAAATGTTCCTCGTACGTCGAAAATTCGGTAACGCTGTCAAGAAATGTATTTTCGTAAACTTTCCGTAAATTAGTTTTAAAAGTTACTGATGTACATAAAGCTAAAATGAAAACCTAGATTAGCTCTTCAGCAACAAACTGGGGTCAAATACATCTTTGTACATTGAATAGTTTGTGAGTTTGAGTGGGCTGAATGAAATATAAGATTTCGCGTGTTTTTCTACGGGTTGCGGCAATTCGCTTTCGCGTCTTCCCTCAGAAGTTATAGTGAAGGAACCGTAATAGCATGGCAACGGTACGTAAGATCGTTATAGTTGAATCTAGTTAAATTTATGCGAACCGTATGCATCCTCAGTTGTCATCATCTTGGATAAAAACTTTTTTGGAAATGCGAGCCAGTCATCATATTGTTTTTACACTACCCTGATGAAGTAGACGTGCTATAGTGGCCGAAACTTTGGTTATCTTTGGGTCCCTGAGGCTAGAATCTGAAGTGAGGCTCATGACCCATCCTACGAGACTGGAGACTGCTTCCTCGCCTTTCCCGTCTCACACGACGTCGCCCACACATCATCGCACTTCCCCCACGCCACTCGTTCTTACCTTCTTCTCTACACAAACACGCTATGCAGTTACTTGGGCCTAAAAGTACGAAAAACCTTTACCAGATCAGTATATCTATATTTTATTTTTATGGTGTAGTAAAACGAAATATAACCTTAGCTATTTTTTCTGTGATAATGTTCCTGTATAAATCATGTACTTCGCAGCATAGTATTCCGTTGCATAGTGTTGTCTATTAATTTAAAACCTGTAATATTTGTGCCACTGTCTTCTATACGCAGAAAATGTCGTCAGTGATGAGATTTTGCTCTAGGTTGTGATTGCATTATGTCTATTTGATGGGCCATCGTATGTTCGGCAGCTGGCCGGAGTGGCCGAGCGGTTCTAGGCGCTACAGTCTGGAACCGCGCGACCGCTACGGTCAGAGGTTCGAATCGTGCCTCGGGCATGGATGTGTGTGATTAGTTAGGTTTAAGTAGTTCTAAGTTCTAGGAGACTGATGACCTCAGAAGTTAAGTCCCATAGTGCTCAGAGCCATTTGAGCCATATGTTCGGCGTATGTGGATTGAGAACTACCGCTTTTTTCAGTTCTGATTTTATATTTCACCATTTGCCAGATATCCAATGTATCATCACCACCATTAACAGCCAGTCATCTATCTAGGGAAATACAAACGGCACGCATTTCGTGGTCGTGCGGTAGCGTTCTCGCTTCCCACGCCCGGGTTCCCGGGTTCGATTCCCGGCGGGGTCAGGGATTTTCTCTGCTTCGTGATGGCAGGGTGTTGTGTGCTGTCCTTAGGTTAGTTAGGTTTAAGTAGTTCTAAGTTCTAGGGGACTGATGACCATAGATGGTAAGTCCCATAGTGCTTAGAGCCATTTGAACCATTTTTGAAATACAAACATGTTATTTTCAGATTCAAATAGCCTTAGATAAATTATAAAACCTGCAATTGGTAGGCATTTCCTTTTTTCAAATTCACGCAATAAGCAACGAAATAACATCACGTATGTACCAAACATGCGAAACCTGAAAACCGGGGATGACAAATAACAAGCAGCTGAAAAGGGAGCCACCGCCCCCCCCCCTCCCCCCGCTGCAAAAAACACTTAAATGGGGCGTTATCACTTACTATAATACTAACGTTTTTAAAATTACACATATCTATTTCAGCCTCAGGTCACACAACAGGTATCATTACTGGTTTCTTCTCACTACCAGATCACCGTCGCATGTTCGGCTTAAAAAGAAAGAAAGAGTGATAGTAAAAAATACTAGGAAATAAAATATCAACTTAAATTAATTACTGTATACAATCATACGTACATTACACAGTAAATCGTCAGTTGATATCCCCAGAAAGGCATTCATAATCTAAACACGTCTACGCTATGATTGTTACGCTTTGATTGTTAGAACTGAAATTGGTAATTCTTAACTCGCAGATATAAAGAAAATTCAAACTGTAAAACTGATTGTGATAAAATGCCATCTCAGAGAGAAAACTAGTAAAAAAATTATGTAAGTTAGATGAGCACTAGAAGCAGAATAGATGTCGTCCGACTGTCTATGCGATCCGCGATTGACTAATTAGTATCTGGCTTTAGCACGTCTACACTAAACAGTCGGTATGAAAGAATTGATAAATCAAGATACTATTAGACAAGCGTGAGCCGACAGAAAAAGGAACCCTGAGAAATAAAACGTTCTAGTTTTGAGGGCGTCCGAGACTTTCTTGAGGGGAGGGAGGATGGGCTTCTTACACAACCGTCCGGGGTAAACCCGGTCATTTGTGTCTAAAGAAATTTGGTTGACTGGAAATAAATAGCTGTCAATAAATCTTTGTTTCTCCTTCACACATATTTTCCAATTTCTTTATTGATAGCTATGAGAAGCAGCCCGAAGACTGTATGTACTCTGGAAAATAATCCGATTTCACTAAATTTGTCCAGGGTTTTTGAGTCTTTGTCCGGGGTCGGCTATGTTAGCGATGCTAGGCCGAATAATAACATATCAGAAAATACTTCAGAATAGTGCTTTTTTTACGGAAATAGCTTTGTCCACGTAACAATAATATGTGCAATAATATCTATAACAAAAATTAACGGACAATCCCTACATTTACCTAGCCAGTGACACATTGATACCGCCACTGACGGACTTACACATTTTCCAGCAAATATGCAATTCTAGACAGTCTACTTTTAAGTAGGTGAGATTGACAAGATCTTTAGAACTCTGGGTGCCTCAGAGCCCTAAAAAGCAACAGGTCACAATCCACATGTGCCGATACTTTATGGCTCACCATAACCCAAGAAATGTAGGCACAGCCTTAAGAATGCTTAAATCCATCCACAGCCGCAGCGTATGAACAGAAATTACTGAAAATTGGAGTCTGACAGATGAAGACAACAAATCGAGCATTATCCTCCAACACATTGAATTCATTTCAATGTCTGTTCGTAAAATCAGTGCCTTTTTTTTTTTTAATTCTTATAAATTTACATTGCGATGCGGAGACTGGAAATGAATCTGTGTGAGGATCGTGTTTGTTTTTCCGTATCACGATCCACGAGATGTGCAATGTACAAGTAAAGAAATACGTGAAGTTCTGGAACAGTTTACGCAAGTAATGACGCGAAAATCTCGATAATGTATACCGTTAGTCGCAGTGTTATGATTGATGTAAACGCATTTATTTTCTCGGAAAGCTAGAGAGTAACGCTAGTTTCGGAACCACCTTTCTGTGCCAGGGAGTACGTTTCTCAGTATCGTCGCTGTCGTAAACGGTGCGTTATTACAGGCGTGAGAGCAAACGACAGCTACGAGAGACAGCGCAGTCAGCTGTATTAAGTTCAAATAACTTCGGGAATGCAGCCGGGTGACAACATTGTATACGCCAGGAGAAACTCGGGTCTCATACTGTGCTAAGTTTTATTGCTGTTAAGTAAATTAAATTTTCCTGTAAGTGCCCACTGGCATTTAATGTCGGAGGTGTTTCCAGTTACATGCATTATTTAAAAATATACATCGTAATTTGCTAAATCCCTCCATATATGTGGCAGATTCCCATAAGTATATTTTTATAATCCTCTCTCTCTCTCTCTCTCTCTTTTACACACACACACACACACAAGCAGTCAGTTCTCAGTTCATCACACACTTTTTCTCGTTCATTTTGTCGCTAATTATTTAACTGTGTGTATGTTTCACACACGAGCCGAAAGCGAACAAGAATGTCAGGCAACTTGATTCCAGGCAAACAGTTTTTGGGCCGAGTGATGAAGGAACGGCAACTAAAATGAAACCTGAGTCGGTCAGAGTCCACAATAAACAAAATGAACTGTTGTAGATAAAATGTGGTCAGACCATAATATGGCCTCAGAAATACATAAAGATAGCCAATGATTACATTTTATTCAACAGGGTACGTCGCAGGAATGTATAGCCAAGAGACTAAGAGACTTGGAGATTATCATCGATCTCCAAGTAGTGACTTGAATCAAGACAAGCAGTGGCGACTTTGAGATCTAAGTTTTGCTTTATCTCTGTCATCTAGGACAGCTGAAATTCAACGAATTTATGACGGAATGACGCCAAGTGGAACGAAACAAAGTGGTATAAAGGAGCGGAAGAGATGTGAACACAGTGTTAGATGGAGAACAATTCTGGAATGATATTCATGTGATGCTGATCTGTCTCCAGCGCGGTATTATAATTTACAAAAACAACTGTGAGCACGAAACAACAGGTTCTGGTAATATGTACTACACTCCTGGAAATTGAAATAAGAACACCGTGAATTCATTGTCCCAGGAAGGGGAAACTTTGTTGACACATTCCTGGGGTCAGATACATCACATGATCACACTGACAGAACCACAGGCACATAGACACAGGCAACAGAGCATGCACAATGTCAGCACTAGTACAGTGTATATCCACCTTTCGCAGCAATGCAGGCTGCTATTCTCCCATGGAGACGATCGTAGAGATGCTGGATGTAGTCCTGTGGAACGGCTTGCCATGCCATTTCCACCTGGCGCCTCAGTTGGACCAGCGTTCGTGCCGGACGTGCAGACCGCGTGAGACGACGCTTCATCCAGTCCCAAACATGCTCAATGGGGGACAGATCCGGAGATCTTGCTGGCCAGGGTAGTTGACTTACACCTTCTAGAGCACGTTGGGTGGCACGGGATACATGCGGACGTGCATTGTCCTGTTGGAACAGCAAGTTCCCTTGCCGGTCTAGGAATGGTAGAACGATGGGTTCGATGACGGTTTGGATGTACCATGCACTATTCAGTGTCCCCTCGACGATCACCAGTGGTGTACGGCCAGTGTAGGAGATCGCTCCCCACACCATGATGCCGGGTGTTGGCCCTGTGTGCCTCGGTCGTATGCAGTCCTGATTGTGGCACTCACCTGCACGGCGCCAAACACGCATACGACCATCATTGGCACCAAGGCAGAAGCGACTCTCATCGCTGAAGACGACACGTCTCCATTCGTCCCTCCATTCACGCCTGTCGCGACACCACTGGAGGCGGGCTGCACGATGTTGGGGCGTGAGCGGAAGACGGCCTAACGGTGTGCGGGACCGTAGCCCAGCTTCATGGAGACGGTTGCGAATGGTCCTCGCCGATACCCCAGGAGCAACAGTGTCCCTAATTTGCTGGGAAGTGGCGGTGCGGTGCCCTACGGCACTGCGTAGGATCCTACGGTCTTGGCGTGCATCCGTGCGTCGCTGCGGTCCGGTCCCAGGTCGACGGGCACGTGCACCTTCCGCCGACCACTGTTGACAACATCGATGTACTGTGGAGACCTCACGCCCCACGTGTTGAGCAATTCGGCGGTACGTCCACCCGGCCTCCCGCATGCCCACTATACGCCCTCGCTCAAAGTCCGTCAACTGCACATACGGTTCACGTCCACGCTGTCGCGGCATGCTACCAGTGTTAAAGACTGCGATGGAGCTCCGTATGCCACGGCAAACTGGCTGACACTGACGGCGGCGGTGCACAAATGCTGCGCAGCTAGCGCCATTCGACGGCCAACACCGCGGTTCCTGGTGTGTCCGCTGTGCCGTGCGTGTGATCATTGCTTGTACAGCCCTCTCGCAGTGTCCGGAGCAAGTATGGTGGGTCTGACACACCGGTGTCAATGTGTTCTTTTTTCCATTTCCAGGAGTGTATATTTAATGCAGCGAAAAATACGTTTTTGATCACTTTCAGAAATAAAAAAATCACCTTATAACTGCTGATTTTGTCAGTTGCTGTCTTTCGTAAAGAAAGAAGGATTAAAGATGTTAACCGTATCATTTCATTCCGTTCAAGACTACCTTCGATTACAATTTAGATTTGTTTAAGAAGAAACAATGTGCCTCTCAAAGATGCTACGGAACCAAAGCTGCTGGCCACAAGCCGTGGCTACCGGAATATTATTAACCAACTCGATTAACTCTGGGAAATACAGTTGGAAGTCATTGTTGTTTTCTCGTTTGTTTGGTGTTATCCAGGTTCACATATGTTGCAGCACAACATTTAAAAAAAGCCTACTTGTGAACTTAATAATATTCTTCCTTGAATCCTTATGATTGTTGAGTCAACTCCACTGGAAACAAGTAAGAAATTTTCAATTCCTTTGCATGTTTTCTTTTCTCCACATTTTCTCGCATCACTTAGGTGTTTCCCTTTCATACTTGTAAATTATGTTGATTACTACGACGATACGTGGTACAGTTCAGCAATGGTAAGCTTCCTTAATGATGTAATCTATCCACACGGAATGTAAAATAATTGAAGAATTCCAGAAAGCTCTGGAGCTCTTTTTCCACGAAAGATAACCGTTGTCGATACTACCGCATAAAACGCAATGTAATTAAGATTCAAATAATTTACTACGGTAACCAACCGTTTTAATCTGCCGGGAAGTTCCAATAACATTGTTTTTCATGTTGATGCACAGCGTAGCGGAATATATTACAATGAACGGTAACCAAATAATATAGTCGAACACATAATTGTAAATGAACTTATACTTTAGAAATAATTTTAACTCTAAAGATTTCTGCACGAGCAAAGCGTATATCCGTATCGGCATTCATAATGTACACGTTCGTTACACATTCAGTTAGAAAGCTTCATCAAACATCGAATGTTTGTCAATAAAAACAAGTCTTTTGAAATTACGAACAAGGAATTAAAATATCCTGCCATGGCCAATAATGAATACTTTGATAAAACATCTGACTCCGTTTGCAAAACATGGACATATACTGCATACATACTCCTATGTATGATACAGAAGTGTGGGTAAGAAGTATATCTCCTACTGAAAATCGTAGAGTCGCTATTTCATACATTAAAGATGACTTTTTTGGAAAAATATGCGGATTATGGGCTAGCAGTTGACAGTGGGATGATTTTGACTCACTCATAAGATGACGAAACCAACGACAGAATTGCGTTCGATAACATTCATTATGACGTTACCTACCGGAAGACACAAGGCTCTGCGAAAAAAGTTCAGTATAGACATATGGAATCGAATAGGCAAGTAAATTTAGTCTGCACTACTTGGTCCCAAACTAACCACCAGACCGAAAATACTGACATATTCCCACAGAAGCGCCAAAAAAAAAAAAAAAAAGGCCTTGGAGTTCTTCCGTTTTTTCCATCTGTGACGTTGAACACCATTTTATACGTTATGCGGTGCGGAAGAGGCGATACCACAGTGTTTGCTTATCGTTTCCAACTTTCGTTACGTTTGGACTAATACTTGAGCCAACAATGTATGTAGATTTCCAAAATATTAACGGCACAAATCTACTCAATCTCTGACAGCACACATTTAGAAAACATACGCGTGAGAATGTTAAAAGTTCACTGCTCCCTTTTTTTTTTTTTTTTTTTTTTTTGGTCATCAGTCTACTGACTGGTTTGATGCGGCCCGCCACGAATTCCTTTCCTGTGCTAACCTCTTCATCTCAGAGTAGCACTTGCAACCTACGTCCTCAATTATTTGCTTGACGTATCCCAATCTCTGTCTTCCTCTACAGTTTTTGCCCTCTACAGCTCCCTCTAGTACCATGGAAGTCATTCCCTCATGTCTTAGCAGATGTCCTATCATCTTGTCCCTTCTCCTTATCAGTGTTCTCCACATATACCTTCCCTCTCCGATTCTGCGTAGAACCTCCTCATTCCTTACCTTATCAGTCCACCTAATTTTCAACATTCGTCTATAGCACCACATCTCAAATGCTTCGATTCTCTTCTGTTCCGGTTTTCCCACAGTCCATGTTTCACTACCATACAATGCTGTACTCCAGACGTACATCCTCAGAAATTTCTTCCTCAAATTAAGGCCGGTATTTGATATTAGTAGACTTCTCTTGGCCAGAAATGCCTTTTTTGCCATAGCGAGTCTGCTTTTGATGTCCTCCTTGCTCCGTCCGTCATTGGTTATTTTACTGCCTAGGTAGCAGAATTCCTTAACTTCATTGACTTCGTGACCATCAATCCTGATGTTAAGTTTCTCGCTGTTCTCATTTCTACTACTTCTCATTGCGAGGTGATGGGGCTAGCAGTGTATTTATCACTAAATTCTACTAGAATCCACATATATAAATCATGCTCTAAGCCCCCCCTATTCTAACTCCGACTTTTGCTGTTGCACAAGGATAAAAAAAATACGCGAACTGACTCTAATCAACCCTGCCAGTGGAGTAGAAGAGAGTTTGGCACCTGCAATAATTTAATTTGATAAATAAGTTAAATAAACAAAGGTTTCATTAGCATAGTGAGGAGTGATAGGGTTGCTCTATCGATTAACAGAATGAAAGTTCTGTCCAAAATAACAATATGATTTATTAAGACTAAACACAAATTAATAAACAAAAACACATGAATTCTAATTTATGATACATTAAATTGGCTCGAATTGGAGACTCATACAAACACTGTAAAGGTGAAGTTGTCCCTAAACTAGATCGTGAGATTTAAGACGAAGTAGTATGTGGAGCCAATTCCTTGCCACTCAAATCTCAAGAGAGACACACCGCTAACCCAACAGTAATTGCTGCTACTCAAGACAGAACAAAGTTAGAAAAAGACGAACAGGCGCGCTCTGCTGAGCTCTGATTATCACCTAGGAAAATCCCTATCTGCCGGTGCTGCGGACATACGTTACCAAAACTGTCTTCTTGACTGCCAGAACACGATCTGGCGTACCGGAGCCGTTGGCTGGTTGCTTCTACGTCCTCGACCGAAAGGCGACTGCCGACCACCTCGAGCACCCGTACAGGCCGAACACACAACATTCTCGCCCCCACGACAGAGGCCGTGGTTACGTTCCAATCAGCAACCCGAAAACCGGCGGAAATTCCACTCCATTGCCGGAGCACTACCATTCCACCAATGGAGATTCTTGGCGCCAATTTCTGTGCTGATTTTGCTACGTCACGGAGCTATGCCCTGAGCAAGCCAATCCCAGTTACTATTTTGCAGAAAGCGCGGGAATTTTCCCGCCACAGCTGCCTGGGTACATAAGTCATTCCCACGCCTCACTGGTAGCCCGCCAGAAAGCGTTTTCGCTAAGCTTCTGCGAAGCAACGGAACCTCCAGCCCAGCCGCCACTTCCGGCCCTAAACGGGCGCGTCTCCTGACAATGCCGGCGTCCGGAAAGCATTCACTCGACCCCCCACGCCTGTCGGCCTACCCTTTCAAAGTCAGAAGAGCCCGCCTGTCACTGGACCACCCGGGTGACGAGAGACGCTGCATGGGAAGTCCCCGTGTGAAGGAATAGCAACCCTCCACCGCATGCAACTAGAGAGGAGAATCGTAAGAAAGAAATATGAGAGGGGGCTCATGCCACCTCTCATCATTACCTTCGTCTTTCTCCGATTTACTCTCAAACCATACTGTGTACTCATTAGACTGTTCATTCCGTTCAGCAGATCATTTAATTCTTCTTCACTTTCACTCAGGATAGCAATGTCATCAGCGAATCGTATCATTGATATCCTTTCACCTTGTATTTTTATTCCACTCCTTAACCTTTCTTTTATTTCCATCATTGCTTCCTCGATGTACAGATTGAAGAGTAGGGGCGAAAGGCTGCAGCCTTGTCTTACACCCTTCTTAATGCGAGCACTTCGTTCTTGATCGTGATTCTTGAACAGGGTATTCGCTATTACTAGCTGAAACTTGTTACAGAACTCAATTAGTCTTTCTCCTCTTTCATTCCTTGTCCCAAGCCCATATTCTCCTGTAACCTTTTCTTCTACTCCTTCCCCTACAACTGCATTCCAGTCGCCCGTGACTATTAGATTTTCGTCCCCCTTTACATACTGCATTACCCTTTCAATATCCTCATACACTTTCTCTATCTGTTCATCTTCAGCTTGCGACGTCGGCATGTATACCTGAACTATCGTTGTCGGTGTTGGTCTGCTGTCGCTTCTGATTAGAACAACCCGGTCACTGAACTGTTCACAGTAACACACCCTCTGCCCTACCTTCCTATTCATAACGAATCCTACACCTGTTATACCATTTTCTGCTGCTGTTGATATTACCCGATACTCATCTGACCAGAAATCCTTGTCTTCCTTCCACTTTACTTCACTGACCCCTACTATATCTAGATTGAGCCTTTTCATTTCCCTTTTCAGATTTTCTAGTTTCCCTACCACGTTCAAGCTTCTGACATTCCACGCCCCGACTCGTAGAACGTTATCCTTTCGTTGATTATTCAATCATTTTCTCATGGTAACCTCCCCCTTGGCAGTCCCCTCCCGGAGATGCGAATGGGGGATTATTCCGGAATTTTTTGCCAATGGAGAGATCGTCATGACACTTCTTCAATTACAGGCCACATGTCCTGTGGATACACGTTACGTGTCTTTAATGCAGTGGTTTCCATTGCCTTCTGCATCCTCATGTCGTTGATCATTGCTGATTGTTCCGCCTTTAGGGGCAATTTCCCACCCCTAGGACAAGAGAGTGCCCTGAACCTCTATCCACTCCTCCGCCCTCTTTGACAAGGCCGTTGGCAGAATGAGGCTGACTTCTTATGCCGGAAGTCTTCGGCCGCCAATGCTGATTATTTATCAAAGTTTAAGCAGTGGCGGGGATCGAACCCGAGACCGAATACGTTTCTGATTATGAATCAAAGAAGCTACCCCTAGACCACGGGTACACGGGTACTGCTTCCTACTTACGGTAATGTGGTGGTACCTTGTGGCTGGATTCCGTCGTGCTGATTCGACAATGTATCTGTCCATAACAATACCGGGAGAACAAGAATTGCCCGTTCCTGCTCCACGTTATCTGTGCGTCCACCACAGGCAAATTTCCTGCAAGTTTCGTCTCATCGTAGTGATGGAAGCTTCACGCCGCCGCCAATCTGGTAGCGAAAATACGTACGTTGGCAATGCACCTTAGGCTGCTGTCAGAGCACAAATACAAAATAAAACGTTTTCACTCCGTAGAAACACAGAAGAACAGATATACTCTATACGAGTATACTATGCTGACACATGCTACGTGTGCCTCCATATTACAGAGTCAACAATGCATTGTTTCCAGCGCTCCGTACTATCGATTCTTGCTATCGATTTAAGGGCGGATTGTAAACATTGTATTTGGCAATGACATTACTAAGTCTGATACAAAAATGTGAAAAAAAATTTAGTACTGTCCGTTATACAACAACTGTCACATAGAAACGATTTTTAGATTATGAAAAACATTATGTGAACTAGCTAAGGAGGCTGTATTGTTATGACAACCTAGAAATTTCCCCATTATCAAAGCCAACATGCCGCTGAGATTACCAGGTGTAGAAGTATGAAACCGGAATTTGGTTGCAATAATTATACATCTGTTGTTAGAAACTGATAAACAATATTATATTCAAAACAATCTCTATGGCTATGTATTAGAGTCTGGCAGCACGATTCTTTTTTCCGATTCGATTCCTACGATTCAATCTCACATTGCGAATCGATTCCTACGATTTGTTGACGATTCTTTCACGATTCATTCTAGTCTGCGATGGCACGATTCTTACGGAATGCAAAAAGTTCTACATCTTATTCACAGATTGCAGGACATGTATGAAATTGTCAATGGGGTTAGAATCGAACTGTGGCATGATAAGATATGCCAGAAATAGTTTATTTATGAGTAAACATGCATATATGACGTTACAAGTGGGATTCTCGATTTATCGTGTAATGGCTTAATTGATGAAAGGTCACGTTTGATTTGATTGCATCTGTTGTTTTATTTCAGTATGCCAGGAAAGAGGAGTCGATTTGTGCGAAAGGTGGTTCAAAATTACGTGGTATGCCAGTTTGGTTGTGTGGCTTGAACATATCTAACTACAGCCGTCTGTTTTATAGTAACAAAATCTAGCAGTGAGGCAGACGTGGTTTGGCTCATATCACCCTATGTTTTTCTGTGCTAAGATGTCTTTCCAAGTCTACATCACCCTTGTAATTCATAACGCAGCTGACAGCCCTCCCACACAGCAAATTTAGCTTAACTTTCATTTCTTCTAAATACAAAGCATAGGTATTTTGCTTTTAATTTCTCTGAGAACTTGCCGCTGTCACTACTATTTACGTGAGAAGACGACATACTTCTAAACAGTAGGATTCAATCGTATACAGCGACATTACTTCACTAAAATTTAATATGAATCTGAACACGATAACATTCGAAAACTCGAAATTATTAATTAAAAAGCTTTTATTTAAAGGCGGTATTACACGGCGATCCGCCAAGCAAGGTATTGGTTAGAGAGCCTATATTCTCTCTATATAGGCTCTGTAATATTGGTCTAGTGCGACAGCCATTTACTGGCAGCACTGGTGGAACTAACAGAATTAGCAAATTAGCAGTGAAGTAATGTCGCTGTATACGATTGTATCCTACACTTTAGAAGTATGTCGTCTCCTCACGTAAGTTCTCAGACAAATTAAAAGCAAAATACCCAGGCTTTGTATTTCGATGAAACAAAAGTTAAGCTAGATTTGCAGTGTGTGAGGGCTGACAGCTGCTTTATTATGAAATATAAGGTGCTGTGGAATTGGAAGGAGCACACAAAAACGTAGGATGATACGAATCCGCGCATGGCAACTATATAGGGATAACTCACGCATGCGCACAAGGGGGTACTACAGTCAGCTTTCTGCATATTTGTTTATGGTTTACTGTTACTATTATCCTCTGTGACCAGATCCCAACTTCAAGTTTTTATATTGAAGATTTTGCCCAGTCTTCAAATTTTCATAAATACAGCAACTAATAGTGTGTATTGGGAGCTGTGTACTCGCTGTACATCGTTTCTGTCATCACCAGTTCGTGTATTACTCGCGCAAACTAAGCTGACGTCGGCGCGGTGGCTGATGGTAGCGATAGTAAATGGGAAATGCCTTTACGCCCGTTCCCGTCAGCCACCGCCAAGTGCTTGGTTTTTACGAGTGTCGAGTAATATTACGGCCCACGAAATTCGTTTGTTCGTTCCGAGCTTCCTTTGTTCACACGTATCCTCCACTTGACTGCCATCTGGCGGTCGTAATCATTCGGCACAAGTAGGCATGATCCGGAAGTTGCCTTCGAAGCATAGCGCACTAAGAATCGATGAATCGTTGGAACTTGGAATCGTCACGACTCAGAAACACGCAATCCTTCTTACGATTCTTTTGAACGACGATTCGTCCGTATCACGATTCGATTCTCATGATTCTTTATATAGAGTCGTTCAAATGAACGACTCATTCACCAATCACCAATCGCCACAACTCTGCTATGTATACATTTATTTCTCCCACCTCTCCGACAGGCTATGAAGCCCCCACCCAAAAAAAAAAAAAAAAAAAAAAAAAAAAAAAAAAAAAAAAAAAAAAAAAATTCTTCTTTTATAGCGAACCACTCAACGAGCCATTTTCGTATATTTTCATGCGAATTGAAGTGTTGCTCAGAGAGAGCGTGTCCCAGTGATGCAAATAGAGGATAATCGGACGGAGCTAAATCTGGCGAATAATCCGTATGCCGTAGTATTTCCCAACCGAACGCCTCGATCGTTTCCCTGACACGTCTTGCTGTTTGTAATGGAGCGTTATCGTGGAGTAATATGACTTTGTATTGCCTTTTTCCATATTCCAGTCGTTTTTCACGTAGTGTTCGATTTAAATCAATCATTTGCTGTTGGTAGCGAACAGTGTTAACGGTTCCACCGGGTTTTAGCAGCTCATAATAGACGACACCCTTCTGATCCCACCAAACATAGAGCACTTTCTTCTTTCCAAAGCGATTTGTTCTTGCAGTGGACGTCGATGGTTTGCCTGGATTCACCCACGATTTACGACGCTTAGGAGTCTCAAAATATATAAATTTTTCATCAGCTGTCACCAATCGATGGAGAAACGGTTTTCTTTTGCGTCTGGCGCGCAGCATTTCACGAGAGGTCTTTCTATTTGTTTGCTGTCCTTCGTTCAGTTCATGCGGAACCCATTTTCCCACTTTCTGCGTTTTTCCCATAGCTTTCGACCAAAGAGAAATGGCTTTCTGCGTCACATTCTATTGTTCCGCGAGTTCTTGTTGAGTCTGAGTATCATCTTCATCCAATAAGGCCTGCATTTCGTTGTCTTCTTACTTTTTTGGTGGTTTCCAACGCTCGTCGTTTCTCACGTCAGAATTATCACTTTTGAATTTCTTGAACCCCTGGAAACACTGTGTTTTCTGGAGAACATGTTCGCCGATAGCTTCGACAAGCATCCGATGCGATTCTGTAGGAGTTTTCTTTAAATGATAACAGAAAACCATGCTGTCCGCAAATCGTTGTTCGTAGGGACAAAACTCGAAATGTTTACCGGTTTGAAGACAGATACCGATGAATCAGCTGTTACAGGAAACAGATAGCATTGCAGACGCTGTCCCACGGGCCCTGCACTGACGGCTAGCACCATCTGTAGGGAAATTCGGGTTTCGTAGCTCTATACAACTGGTGTTAGATAACAGTTACAGTCCCTTTACGTCTCAATAATACAGTGGCGCCACAATCTCTACTATCACATCGAGAGCCTTAAACACGGTTTGCATTCTTGATTCGTAATTTGCTTAAGCTTCTTTGTCGTATCTGATGCTTCTTCTTCTTTTCGAAAGTTTTATTGTATTTGAGTATGTAGTTGTTCCTGTAAAAACCATTTATAGTGTAACTTTCTTTTTTAAAAAGTTTTGTTGGTGTCTCTGTTTGCCAATGAATATGTAATGCGTAATGTTTGTGTTGTTGAGCAGATAACGTGCTTAATCAGTTTCACTGTAATCAAAAAGTTAAACAACTTAATCCGGAAAACCAGTATACAATGCCTATAATAAAATCAATCCCTCTCAAATTTACCTAGTCTCGTGAGCACAGAGTTCTATGGCCCTGTGCAGTAAACTGATAAAAGGCTCTGTGCAAATAAACAATCAAATAAATTTTCCTTAGCTGTAGTGTCGTAACGGATGTAATCTTGGTATTCTGTTCTCTCCACAGTAGTCATAGAAAATATTCAGTCCTGGCACGGCGAAGTGCAGTGCCGGCCGCAAAATAGCTTCATACAAATTATATCAGTAGATAAATGAATAACCCTGCAAATGTTCAGTGAAAATACTGGATACTTGCTCAGCGCTATGCAGTGCTGCCCGCACTGAAGCTGTTACAAACATTAATACTTTTCTGATTCTAGCACATTATTATTTTTTTGATTCTGACTGAAAAATGATTTCTTTAAAAAAATATTCATTGGGTTCAAATAAACACGACATTGAAGAGGATGAGGTACCGATAAGGGGATATCCTAAGACTAAATGTTTCAGTTTGAAAATTGTATTCAAAATAAGATTTCTCCTTTACAAAATCTGATATGAAACATTTTACATTAACTTCAAAATCAGTGAACTTCTCATGTGTTCTACAATTGTCACTTACTGTCGTAATTAAAAACACTTGTATCGTTACGTGACAAAAATTCTGACATCGTTTGTCAAAATAGATTCCAAAATTTGACTTTTCTGTAACAGGATTACAAAACACACAAAATATTACAAATCGGTTATACCTAATCAACCTATACATTAAACCTGATGGAAAATACTTCGTTCCTACATTCAAGGGTCAGTACTATAAAAATTAGCGAAATCCATACTGCGCTGCTGCATATTTTGGCACAGCCGTGGTCACTGGAAGTTCCTCTCAAGAATGTCACTGCCTTAAACAGAACACGTGGGATTCCTGTAGCCGCCGGCGTGGCACCTACCGGTCTACACTGTCGTGGTGGTTACTCTGCTCCAAACCAGCGCTCCGGAAGACCTTGATAGACTACGGACGAGATGTTGCAGCATGGAAGAGACATACCATGGACTTTTACTACAGCATCTTAAGGGAATGTACAACACTGCCGTACTCACCTGCAAGGCAGGTGACGGTGAACCGTGCCAAGGCACAGATCATCAGATTAACACGTTGTCACCTTGAGGGTGCGATCGTCAGAGCGCGCACTCAAGACAGAGTGGCCCAGGAGGAAGCGTCCATGTACCACGTCATTGCAGAACGACGGCGCCGACGCAGAACACTGATCCAAGCTATCACGACGGAAGACGGACAATGCCTTGATACCCCGCGCGACATAGGAAACGCCCTTCATGCTCACTACACTAGGCTGTACTCGGAACTCCGACATCCCCCGAGGTGATCGCCGAAGTCTCTCGACACTAATGGCACGATCTCTCCTACAGCGGCAAGCGATTTGACTGCAGATGTAACGGAAGAGGAAATCATTAAAGCAATACAGGCGGGGGCTGCTTATAAGTCCCCGGGACCTGATGGCCTTCCTCTCGAATTTTACCAGACATATCAACAATTGCTGACACCAGCATGGACTGATATTTGCCGCGATCTTATGTCTCCCACGACGCAGGTCCCTTGAGCGTTCCTAGAAGAACTGATTGTGCCCATACACAAAACACGAGGCGGATCCAGGATCAGTGATTATCGCCTCTTGACCTTACTCAACAGTGACATGAAGATATTCACCCGGCTTCTGGCGGCACGCCTAAGGCGATCGGTACAATGTGTCGTGTCGCAGGATCAGGCTTCGTGAGGTGGTGACCATAATATTCGCACTGCACTGCGCCGATATCGAGATATGATCGCGCTAGCCAAAGCTCGCCACCTGCCAGGAGTTTTGGTCTCACTCGACTTTAACCAGGCCTTTGACAGAGTCGACCACACATTTTTGATGGAGGTACTGCGACACATGGGGTATCCGGACTTCCTAGTTAAGGTACTGATGCGTCTCCTAAAATGAGCTCTGACACTGAAATTAAGCGTGTCCGGACACATGTCCACATAACATATTTTCTTTATTTGTGTGTGAGGAATGTTTCCTGAAAGTTTGGCCGTACCTTTTGTAACACCCTGTATAACGGCCGTCTCACGCCGCCGATACAGATCCAGCGACCAGTGTGACAAGGCTGCCCTCTTTCGGCGACATTGTACGCCCTCGTCCTGGAACCACTCCTCTGCGGCCTCAGACAACGCCTGACTGGGATGTCCCTTGGTGGACACACTTTTTGCTGCACTGCCTATGCGGATGGTCTGGTACTCCTTCTTCGCAGTAACGACGATGTTCGTGGAGCACTGGCGTGGGTGGCGACCTACGACGCGGCATCGGGCAGCAAATAGTACGCCCTGTCTATAGGCAGAGGTCTACCTGACGAGAGTGTCGCACCGCTACGAATCAGTGACACAATCCGCTGTCTTGGCATTGATTTCACATCTGACGTGAAGCGTTCTACAGCCCTTAACTACAGGCGTTTATTGAATCAGATGAGAGCAGGAATAAGTGACCACCGTCTTACAAGGGAACCTCCCCATCGCACCCCCCTCAGATTTAGTTATACGCTGGCACAGTGGATAGGCCTTGAAAAACTGAACACAGATCAATCAAGAAAACAGGAAGAAGTTGTCTGGAACTATGAAAAAAATTAGTAAAATATACAAACTGAGTAGTCCATGTGTAACATAGGCAACATCAAAGTGAGTGTGAGTTCAGGAACGCCGTGGTCCCGTGGTTAGCGTGAGTAGCTCTGGAACAAGGGGTACTTGGTTCAAGTCTTCCCTCGACTGAAAATTTTACTTTCTTTATTTTCGTAAAGTTATGATCCATCCGTTCGTTCATTGACGTCTCTGTTCACTGTAATAAGTTTAGTGTCTGTGTTTTGCGACCGCACCGCAAAACCGTGCGATTAGTAGACGAAAGGACGTGCCTCTCCAATGGAAACCTAAAACATTTAATCGCAAGGTCATAGGTCAAGTGATTCCTCCACAGGAAAACACGTCTGGTATATTCTATACGACACTGGTGACGGCATGTGCGTCACATGACAGGAATATGTTGTCCGCCCACCTAACTTGTACACTTAGCGAATGTGTAGAAAGATTCTTCTACCTTGCCCGATTTAGGTTTTCCTGTGGATGTGATAATCACTCCCAAAAAGTGATGAAAACATAAGAGTTTGTCACATAAACTGAAAATAAAAAATTAAACTTTTCATTCGAGGGAAGACTTGAACCTAGGACATATCGTTCCGTAGCTGCTCTCGCTAACCACGGGACCACCGCGCTCCTTGACTTCCATTGTCCTTCATGTTGCCTATCTTCGCATGGATTACTCAGTTTGTATATTTTACTAATTTTTTTCATAGTTTCACAAAACTTCTTCCTGTTTTCTCGATTGATCTGTGTTCAGTTTTTCAAGGCCTATCCACTGTGCCAGCTTATAACTAAATCTGAGGGGGGTGCGATGGGGAGGTTCCCTTGTTAGACATCTAGACCTCCAGCAACGGACGCGATATGCTTAGGTCTATTTGGCGTCACGTATCCCCCATTTTGCACAGATACTCCCGATACCACCTACTCTGGCTCATCGCATGTTGGCGGTTTTGGGATCCTTTGTTAATACGGGCATGTTATTTAAGATTCGTTACGAGTGCCTAACCCTCCAGAGGAGCAGAGGGGGTTTAGGCCTTTGTCATGTTCAGAATAGAGCAAAGGCCCTGTTGGTCAGCTGTCACCTGCAACTGTGGCGACGAAGCCCGAAGTGCCTCACAAGTCTCTTACTGGAAGCCTTACGACCAACCTCACTCGCACTCCCTGTGATGATACCGGACATGCCAGCACCTTTCTCCTACATTAGCCAAATCTTCCTTGAATTCAGCTACATCCATACTGCACTACTACCCACGCGCTTGATGATGACGAGGGTGATATATGCTGCCATGCAGCTGAACAGGATGCCGAATGTGATTGAAAACAAACTCACTACTAAGTGGCGTGCTGTGTGGCAGGCAGTGAATGCCACCACCCTTGATACTGACGTGCAATCTGCGTGGTACGTAACTGTTAATGGGAAACAGTTGTTCCTGTCCCGCCTGCATCACACCCACCTCGCTGATTCACCCTTGTGTGCCACATGCCAAGTGATAGACACGGATGAACATTCTTTCGAATGCGGATCGGCAAAGGACGTTTGGTATTTGGTGAGTCAGATATTGGCTTTCTTCACACGCAAGACTCTCGACAGGATAACTACCCGATCACTTCTTTTCACCGACGAGATGTATTTCCCAAGATCAAAAACGAACTCTGTGACGTGGATTAGCGGCCACGCTGTTCACTATCTATTCGGTACTGGCAAAAAGACAGTACCCGAGTTTTGGTATTACATCAACGAACGAGATTGTGCGATCGTCAAGAACCCTAAATACAGGCATTATTTTTCTAATTTTCTTTGGAGCGCGTTCCATAATCCGCCTCGCAGCTGGATTACCGATGACATGAGAAGATAACCATCGCACCTCTTTCCAGTTTCTTTTTTTTTGTGAGATTGAACAAACAACGGAAACAACACAGCAACGAGACGACAGTCATCGAAAAATTCGCAGCGGGTTATAGTATGGAGCATCCTTGTGTTATAACGGGACGACTTCCTATTATTCTGTTTATGTAGCTGAGGAGGAACGGCTCTCCTTTATCCATTTGTGTAACAAAAATAAATAAATAAATAATAAATAAATAAAATAAAAATAAAAAAGAGAAACAAACCTTCCAAAACCCTTTTTCCTTTTTTAAAAAAGAATAGTTAAGGCGTTAAAAAAAGTGGTCAGCGTGACAGAATGTCAATCCTAAGGGTACGGGTTCGATTCCCTGCTCGGTCGGAGATTTTATCCGCTCACGGACTGGGTGTTCTGTTGTTCTATCATTTTCATCCCCATCGACGCGCAAGTCACCGAATTGGCGTTAAATCGAAAGACTTGCACCTGGCGAACGGTATACCCTATGGGAGGCACTAGTCACACGACATTTTATTTACCTTTGAGGTACAGTATCACTCATCACTTCATTTTATAAAAACTCTATTATGCTGCGTCCATAGACAAACAACTAAATTCCCACAGCTAGCCGCTAGCTTTAAGCCTTACATCCTACAAATAACAGAGTGCAACGGCAACTGCTGCTGCGCTTCGCGTGCCCCTGCTCACAATCTTTCTACCACTCAGGCAACATCTTTGGTTCAGTGGTATCAAAAATACAATCTCTTTTACATATGATAGTCGTTTCAGGTCATTTTTCATGAATTATATTACAAAGTATTTTGCTCACGAAATAGCAAAACTCACTTACTACTTTAAGTGTCTCATTTCCTAATCTAATTCCCTCAGCATCATCCGACTTAATTCGACTACATTATGTAGACTGGCAATGGCAAGGAGAGCGTTTCTGAAGAAGAGAAATTTGTTAACATCGAGTATAGATTTAAGTGTCAGGAAGTCGTTTCTGAAAGTATTTGTATGAAGTGTAGGCATGTATGGAAGTGAAACATGGACGATAAATAGTTTGGAGAAGAAGAAAATACAAGCTTTCGAAATGTGATGCTACAGAAGAATGCTGAAGATTAGATGGGTAGATTACATAACTAATGAGGAGGTATTGAATAGGATTGGGGAGAAGAGAAATTTGTGTCACAACTTGACTAGAAGAAGGGATCGGTTGATGGGACATGTCCTGAGGCATCAAGGGATCACCAATTTAGTATTGGAGGGCAGCGTGGAGGCTAAAAATCATAGAGGGAGGAGACCAAGAGATGAATACACTAAGCAGATTCAGAAGGATGTACGTTGCAGTAGGTACTGGGAGATGAAGAAGCTTGCACGGGATAGAGAAGCACGGAGAGCTGCATCAAACCAGTCTCAGGACTGAAAAATGGTTCAAATGGCTCTGAGTGTACTGTCGGCACGCGCTAACTCACGAAGGATGGAGTGAGGTCTGAAACAGGATACGTAATGAATGCTATAAAGAAAAGTACGTAGCTTCTCGAATACTTAACTTTAATCCATCCTTTGTATACATCTGGAGATTGTGGCGATACAAGTGAGGCTCTTTAGATACAAGCTATCTAAGGCTAATGGCGCCTTGCTAGGTCGTAGCCATGGATTTAGCTGAAGGCTATTCTAACTGTCTCTCGGCAAATGAGAGAAAGGCTTCGTTAGTGCAGTCGCTAGCAAAGTCGTCGTACAACTGGGGCGAGTGCTCGTACGTCTCTCGAGACCTGCCGTGTGGTGGCGCTCGGTCTGCGATCACTGCCAGTGGCGACACGCGGGTCCGACGTGTACAAATGGACCGCGGCCGATTTAAAGCTACCACCTAGCAAGTGTGGTGTCTGGCGGTGACACCACACTGAGCACTATGGGACTTAACATCTGAGGTCATCAGTCCCCTAGAACTTAGAACTACTTAAACCTAACTAACCTAAGGAAATCACACACACGCATGCCCGAGGCAGGATTCGAACCTGTGACCGTAGCGGTCGCGCGGTTCCGGACTGAAGCGCCTAGAACCGCATGGCCACACCGGTCGGCTCTCAGGACTGAAGACCACAACAACAATAATAACAACAACATTACAAAATCGCTCTCCACGTACAAGTGGACCCCTCACAATGTAGTCTCATGCATTGTTTCTCACTGACACGTGAAAATACGTACAATATTGGATCAAAAATATCCGGACAACCATACGTAACACGGAACTGACCACTAGATGTCACAAGAGCGGGACCCGGCAGTATAAAATGAGGCGCAGAGTACTGAGCAGTAATAGCAGAATTCGTCACCGAGCCATAAAAGTAGAACGCGTCGGTTATGAGATTGTGGACCAGTTACTGGGCGTGAGTGACAAATCTACCAGGGAGGTGTCAACCATTCTACAGCAGACGATTGTGGGTGATGTGAATACGAAGTGGAAACGTGAAGGAACGACCAGTGCTAAACCAAGAGATGCAAACCTCATCTACTGACAGACAGTGATCGTCGAGTATTGCGGAGGCTGGTTGTAAAAAACTGAATGAAATTTGCGGAAGGAATCACTAGTGAGGTCCGAAGTACCACCAGCTGTCCAAGTGGTACAATAAGTTTGCATAGTAAGTTAAGAAGTCAATGCTAAGCGGTGCTTGTGTAAAGAACGACGCCACTAGCGGTGGGTTACTGGGAACTACGAGGGTAATCCCAAAAGTAAAGTCTCCTATTTTTTTATAACTACAGAACTCTGTCTGTGTGGCAGTTGGTCACACTGTTATGAAGAGTGCTACACGCGCTGTGTTTACCATACGCACGCCGCGCTGAGGCGCTCAGTCTTGAAATCGCAGCCGTTGAGAATGGAGCTCACATTGGATGTTACCGCCAAGTGCGAATTGCGCGCAGTTATTCGGTTTTTGAACGCAAATGGCAGTGCGTTGATTGAAATCCATCGCCAGTGACGGAAGCTTATGGTGAGTCGTGCAAGGATGTCAAAAATGTTCGTAAGTGGTGTAGAGGCTTTGCAGCTGGTCGGACCGAAATTCACGACTAACAAAGGAGCGGGAGACAGTCACTTTCTGAGTAGACAGTGTTGAAGGTTGAGCAAAGCATGCGTGAAGATCGGCGGATCACCCTGGATGATCTCTTCACGTTGGTTCCTGAGGTTTCCCGAAGCACCCCTCACAGAATTTTAACGGAAACATTGAACTATCGGAGGGTGTGAGCAAGGCGGGTGCCACGCATGCTGACTGAGGACCAGTTGCAGCGCATTTCTTCACCGCCTTGCAGCCGAACAGGACAACTTTCTGGACTCAACTGCCACGGGTGACGAAACCTTGACGTACCATTTTACACCTGAGACCAAGCAACAATCACGCCAGTGGCGGCATCCTTCTTCTCCAAAGACGCGGAAATTCAAACAAACGCAGTCTGACGGTAAAGTCATGACAACCGTTTTCTGGCGTCGGAAAGGGGTATTGTTGGTCGACTTCATGCCCATTGGGACCACAATTAACGCTGACAGGTAGGCTACTGTGAGACAGAAAAAACTCAAAGGGGCAATTCAGAACCGGAGAAGAGGAATGCTGAGCAAGGGGTACACATTCTCCATAACAACGCTCGCCCACACATCGCTCGGCAAATCGTTGCTCTCCTGCAACAGTTTCAGAACAACATAATCACCCACCCACCCTAAAGTCCTGACCTGGAGCCCAGTAACTGTCACCTGTTCCCTAGAGAAAATTGGGCGGAAATCGATCCAGCCCTGACGACGAGGTGAAGGAAGAGATTCATATCTTTCTGAACAGCATGGCGGCGAGCTAGTATGACATGGGCATACAAAAACTGCCACAGCGTCTACAAAAATGCATCGACAGAAATAGTGTTTATGTCGAAAAATAGCTAAATGTTCAAGCTGTAAACTGATGTAAGCCATTGTAGAAATAAACAGGTATATGTTCTTATAAAAAATAGGAGACCTTACTTTTGGGATTATCTTCGTAGTAATTTGGAGTTAAAAATCACGCTGTACCCTGTGGCAATCCGATGGGAGGGTTTGGATTTGGCGAATGCACGGAGAACGTAACCTGCCAACGTGTTAGTGCCAACAATTAAGCGCGGAGGAGGTGGTTTAGTTTTTCGGGTTAGGGTGTGGTCCTCCCCTACTGCGCTTAAGAAAACTCTAAATTCGGTAGGATATGCACGCATTTTACAGCGTTGTGTACTTATGAATTAAAATGGTCCTCCTTGTATATAAACACTGTTATAAAGCAGCATCTGTGAGGTAATGATATGTGGACAATAAAGTTCTTTAAATCGAACGTTATGCCCAGAGTCCCGATCTTAGCCCAATGGAACACCCAAGAGATGACCTACAGCGTCAACTTTGCTCGCCGATGACGCCCATGTAAAATTTTAGAGAAAACGACGTACGCTACCTTCACCTACAAAGTATATTTCATCTCTGAAGTGAAATAACAAACCAATAAACACTATCTTCGTATTCTCTGGAACTAGTTACCACCTGAGATATTTGTATATCTTTGACGTGTTTATGGTTACACCGCCCTGCATCTGGGCATTCATCTTTTGTAGCCTGTTGTAGCTACATATCGAGCAAGATATGCAACAGAATACGGACATCCGCTCAGCATTAAACGCTAATGAGTTTGTAACAGGTTGTTTTGTTTGTTCATACCTTTAAAGCTCTTCATGTATGCAGGGAAACTAATGTAGTAATAACAAGTGAATGAATCCAAAATTTCCTGCTGTTCAAGATATCTCAACACTACCCGGATTGTCATATTGAGTTAGTAAATAAATGTTATGGTGAAGTGAGTTTTCGTACTCATCTACCTTCGTTGTATGAGGACTACCAAATATGTTTATTTCACATAGCGATTTCGCAGTGTTACTGCTCTGTTTTCAGTGGAATTGAATATGGGACGAAAGAACAGGGCACTCTGTTACCTCCAAACATTAGAAACCTAAAATCCGCCTCTGTAGCCGTGTGATCAGCGCGGTTCCCTGCCATGCAGAGCATCCGTATTCTATTCACGGTATTGCAAGGAATTTTTCCTCTTAATGTCTCTTACAAGGGAACCTCCCCATCGCACCCCCCTCAGATTTAGTTAGAAATTGGCACAGTGGATAGGCCTTGAAAAACTGAACACACATCAATCGAGGAAACAGGAAGAAGTTGTGTGGAAATATGAAAAAATAAACAAAATATACAAACTGAGTAGTCCATGTGAAAGATAAGCAACATCAAGGAAGTGGAGTGGTCAGGAGCGCCGTGGTCCCGTGGTTAGCGTGAGCAGCTGCGGAACGAGAGGTCCTTAGTTCAAGACTTGTGAAAACTGTAATATTTTATTTTCAGTCTGTGACAACTCTTACGTTTTCATCGCTTTTTGGGAGTGATTACCACATCCACAAGAAAACCTAAATCGGGCAAGGTAGAAGAATCTTTTTACCCATTCGCCAAGTGTACAAGTTAGGTGGGTCGACAACATATTCCTGTCATGTGACGCACATGCTGTCACCAGTGTCGTATAGAATATATCAGACGTGTTTTCCTGTGGAGGAATCGGTTGACTTATGACCTAGCGATCAAATGTTTCCGGTTCCCATTGGAGAGGCACGTCCTTTCGTCTACTAATCGCACGGTTTTGCGGTGTGGTCGCAAAACACAGACACTAACATTATTGCAATGAACAGAGACGACAATCAACGAACGGACAGACTTTGCGAAAACGAAGAAATTAAAATTTTCCCACCAGGGAAGACTTGAACCAAGGACCTCTTGTTCCATAGCTGCTCACGCTAACCACGGGACCACGGCGTTGCTGAGCTCACGCTGTCCTTGATGTGGAATATCTTCCGCATGGACTACTCAGTTTGTATATTTTGCTTATTTTTTCATACTTCCACACAACTTCTTCCTGTTTTCTCGACTGATCTGTGTTCAGTTTTTCAAGGCCTATCCACTGTGCCAACTTATAACGAAATCTGAGGGGGGTGCGATGGGGAGGTTCCCTTGTTAGTGTCAATTGAGCAATTACTTGACCGAGTAGTACCGGCTCCAGGTGACGAAAACTAACAGCGGTCGGGAGAAGAGCGGTGTTATGACCCCACGCTCCCTCATACCGCATCCAGTGTTGCCATTGGCAGAGAATGAGACGGCAGCTGGTCGGTACCGATGGGCCCACCAATTTCACGTAAATAATGATTGCAGCTGTGTGCCCATTGCATTCCACCATCTCAGTTCTTCCACCTTCATTCTTAAGAGCCTGGGATAATGAATTCGGGTGAAATGAAACTGTCAATATCGGTTAATTTCGATTACAGTTTTTAGTACAGTTTTACTTATAAATAGATCACTGTCATATTTTGTGCAAGTGGTAGCCCACAGCTCTTAAATATTAGAAGACATTCTTGTCTCAGAGCCGCGAAGAGCTGCTGATGAAACGAACCTGTATTCCGTGAAGATTCAACCAAAATATGGCTACCTCCAATATATATCTCGCATAAAGACCAAAAAGATAAAATTATAGAGATTCGACCCCACACGCAGGCTTACTAGCAATCGACACTCCGACGAACCACTCGCGATTGGAACAGGGAAAAAAGGGGAAGTAATACTGGTACATAATGTACCTTCCGCCATACAGCAGGCAGTGACTTGCGAAATATAGATGTAGATGTATTCAGTAGCAAGTGTCTAGCAACATTACATTACGATGTTCAGTTAATCGAAACAGGTGTTCAATAAAGCTTCATTTCAACGGCAGCTTCTGGTAGTCCTGAAATACGACTTTTTTAAAGCGATCTCTATTGCTCTTAAAAAGTTTTGCACAAAAAGGGTATCGTGTGATCTTATATCTTGACTGAAACAGAGGTCAAAATTAATACAATTAAATTGTAATTGAAGAGTACAAAAACGCTATATGGAGATTTTTGGCTACACTACCTATTTTTACTACAATTACGTGGCATCGTACGTCACCATCAGACAGCAAAGGGAACGCTTTGTAGGGGGAAACATTCTTCTCTCCCCCTCGCCATCTGTACCATTTGTTGTAATTTCTGCAGTTCATTACTCTGATAACACTGTGTAATACCGTTGTCCCGGCCGCGCTTCTCTACTTCAGGATTTTTCCTTCCAAGGTCCTTTTTGTGAATTTCTTACGTCGAACTAGGTGTCCAATTAATTTACTTTGTCTTCTCTGAATGGTGTAAATATCATGTTATGTTTAACTTCTTTTATGGGAAACGGTCTTGCCGCAGTAGATACACCGTTTCCCGTGAGATTACCGAAGTTAAGCGCTGTTGGGCGTAGCCGGCACTTGGATGGGTGACCATCCAGCAGCCATGCGCTGTTGCCATTTTTCGGGGTGCACTCAGCCTCGTGATGCAAATTGAGCAGCTACTCGACCGAATAGTAGCGGCTTCGGTCAAGAATACCATTATAACGACCGGGAGAGCGGTGTGCTGGCCCCACACCCCTCCTATCTGCATCCTCTTCAGAGGATGACACGGCGGTCGGATGCTCCCGGTAGACCACTCGTGGCGTGAAGATGGAGTACTAACTTCTTTTACTAATTGTTCGTCAGTTTTAAATCAGTCCAGGGTCTCTTCAGGGCTCCTCTCCAAGTTCACACCTCTGTTGCTGCTAGTTTTTTCTTTTCTCGTTTGCCCAGAGCCCATCCTTTACAACATTTGCTTCAAATTATCAAAGTAGATGTTTTGATTGTTTTTTCACATTAAGACGGTTGTTTGTTAATCGAATTCTCTTCTTTCCGAATGCTTCTGTTAACATCTGTTGCCGTACTTTCAAAGCAGCAAGATTCATTTACTTGCTTTAGTATTTTATTTTTTATTTTAATGTGTCCCTGTTTTGTCTCAGGTTCGAATCCTGCCTCGGGCATGGATGTGTGTGATGTCCTTAGATTAGTTAGGTTTAAGTAGTTCTAAGTTCTAGGGGACCGATGACCTCATATGTTAAGTTCCATAGTGCTCAGAGCCATTTTTTTGTCCCCGTTTTGCTGTTCGATTTATGTACCACCGTTATTTCGATCTTGTTAGCGTTTATTTTCTGTTTGTGGTTATCTAAGGCATTAGGCAGAATTCTTAAGAAATAGCCCATGTCCTGGCATAGCATCAGCAAATTGGACACATTGTATTTGTTATCCATTAATTATGATATCTTTGGCGCTGCTTTTCATTGTTTGTACTGCACTTTATTTAAAAATAAATAACGTGAATAGGGAAAGACATGACAGACTTGTCAGACACTTCTTCTCATATCAATCTGTTTCTTAGTGCCTTTGATGTCTATTTCTGTGCTCTTTTTTTGTATAGACTGAGAATCAGTCTTTTATCTCTCCAGTCTGTTAGGGTTCTTTTCAGTTTTGCTAACAGTGTCTTCCAGTTCACTTTGTCGAAAGCCTTTTCCGGCTTAATGAATACGGCATGTGTACTCTCGTTCATCTCAGGTCTTCTTTATAAGATTATTCGTAGTGCCACTATAGCTCCCATGGTTCATTTCCTTCCCTAAATCCAAATTGATCTTCTCCTAAATGTTGTTTAACTTGAACCTGTAGCCTTTCTTTTGTCTATAATATTTTTATCATGATATAGTAATGTCAGTGTTCTGTAATTTGAAAAAGCATCACAGTTTCTTTCTTAATTGGTTTACTTGTTATTAGATCCATTGGCGTTGTTCCCTCCTCATAGCAGACATACGTAAATTTGTACAGTTGTTTTTTGGCCATAGAGTAGTAATGGAAAGGTGAATCGAAGGCCGCCAGAAAGTCCGCTAGCCTACGAAAAGTCCTCAGCTGCTCGGCAGAAACCGAACCGATTTTGTGTGTTGGCGCAGCGCATAAAACGGCGTCGATTCAGAAATAGATATCGTGCTCACAACTTCTTAATCTTCCCTCTTAAAGTATGCATAAACTGGAAGAGGCACGCAATTCCGCGCTTGAAATAGAGTTCGGAACACGGAACGCTTTCTCTGTACCTGAACTGTTTAGTGAAAGGAGTACGAGTGAGGTGGAAGGATGGGTAGCGGTAGTGTGTGTGTGTTAAGAGGGGGGGGGGGGGAGCAGTGGGGAGAGGAATTTCGGGAGCGGGGGCGCTTCGTTGATGCAGACTGGCTCCACGCAGCCGAAGCCGACGCCAGAGGACTCTGGCGCTCTTCTCAGACAGGAAGTCTTTCTGCGGTTCTTTTCGTGGAACGGCCACCTCGGTGATTACGCGGACGCCGTCGGCGTCGTCTCCCGAGGGACCGCTGAGTGGGCTCAGCGGCCCTTCTGAAGAGAGTCGTAAATGAGTCCCGTAATTAACACTACCGGCGTCTCTCAGGATCAGCTGAAGTGCGAGTGCGGGCCGGTGGTCCTAGCCACAGCGCACACCTCAAACGGCTCGACTGCCCAAAAAAAAAAAAAAGAAGGGGGACATGAAAACCGAGACTTTCTGTCTCAGAAATGCGTTCCCAGAACGACACAGGGCGATTTTTTTCCAAGTTTCCCGCGGGTGTGTTCATTAACGGGCACGCAGTACCGCAAAGGGAAAACCAAAGTCATCGAGACCGCATAAGTTCGAACGTTATCACAATAGGAAGGGGAACTTCTACTTTTGGTGAAATACGTACTGTGTTAATTTTACGTGATATTTCTGAATTATCAGTATAAACTCGTAAGACTATAGAGAGCAGCTAGGTAGTAGTTTGAATGGTAGTTCATGTGTCAAGATGTTCCATGGCCCGTGTTCAACTACATAAAAAAAAATTGTATTCCCCCCCCCCCCCCCCCACTTCTTTCGTGTCTGCCGAGTGTAAGATGATACATACATACTAACTGTTGCAAATATATTTAAACCAACTAATGTGCTGTTACAGGATTTTAATGCAGATTTATTGTTATTCTCCTGTAGTCGAAAACTATGCGTTATTGTATGTATGTTCTGATTACTTTACTTATGGTTTTATTCTGGTTCTATGTTGAAAACATGCACAAATTTCATACGTCATTTCGATAATTACTCTCGAGCATTTTTAGTTACATTCTGTATATTATGCACTGTAATTTGTTTCCTCATATTTTTAATTTTTATGTTATGATTCATGTTGCTCATTGTACTCAGATTTTTAATTCGTCTACTCTCTCCCTTGCACCCTGATTTGGAGTTAGGACTGCATTTATACGTTGCTACATGTTCTCACACACGAAATTTTTTTAAGTATGCTTTATATAAACAACTTTATTAGCAAAATATGGTCTGTTTTAAAATCTGCACAGTAGACAAAAAGAAAACAAAAAGTACTAAATACTTCGCATTCAAGGAATTACATGCGGCAACTGATTCAGTACTATCTGACTGGAGTTTCCCCAGCTCTATCATGTCCACGGCGTGTTTGATAGGATAAAGTCGAATTAGGTTTGTTTTTGTGTTTACAGTTAAACACGAGTTGTTTTAATAGAACAGAAATCATAGGTTTTCGGAAGACTTCCTCATTATCTATTTCATACTGGAATTTGAGTTGTCCGTTACATTTGCATATTACGCTGAAAGTGGTAAACAATACATTAGTACAAGCGGAGATGTGAAGGAAAGATGACAAAGCCGGATGAAAAAACTGTTTGTTGCTAAGTATGCGAAAAAGCAGTCAATGGTGAGACACATTTTCAGACTATGCAACACTGAAAATAAATAACAAGAGAACATGGGAAAACGAAAAATGATGGAGTTAATTTTCTATTGGCAGGTTTTGATTGTTTCTCAACTTTTAGTGTGGAATGTTTTTGTCGCTGATATTCCAGTACGAAGGTCAACTAATGCTTTACAGTTTTGTGCCCACAATTCGAATGTCTGACCACAATTCGATTTCGAAAAAATGCGCTAAAAATAACTGAACAGGAATTAGTCACAGACTTTCTCACAAATCTCGTCGTTTGTGTCACGGGTCGACTAATCCGTGTATAGAAAGAGACTTCCAATCTTCACGATTTCCAAATTTACCGAGCACCTACAGTGTCATTCAATAATATCTTTGCAAGATGACGTCAGTGTCAGAGAAGAATAAAGCCGTCTGGCGATGTCCACAAGGTTGAAGCCGGTGGTTAATAACTCAGACATTTTTGTGACTGTATTTAAAGTTTATACACCATATGGAACTGTCTTTTGAAGACCGAACTTATGTCGCTCTGCTTCTCGACGCTCTCATTTTTTGTCTCCACGAAAGCCCGTAAAGTATATTAAAAAAGCATCTGCAGAATACCCGCCGAAAACAGTTCCGATTTCGAGCTGCTGTCAAGTACATTTGACGAGTGCAAAGATGTTACTGAGACGTGAAATCACATCTTTTCCCTGTCGGATGAAGCAGCAGCTGTTACTAATCTATACTGTAATGACTATATAAGGCCAATAAGGTTGATGCCAAAAATCTCGAAAAGTTCTTGAGCGATTTACTTCAAATTTCTTCATGATACTCGAATAAACGTTTGCACGTACAGAGGCTACATTTTTTTTAATATACAGCGTGTAATGAGTATAAGTATAGACATTTTCATAAGTGGTTTTTCGTATGTACTCACATCGGTGTTTTCTTCTCTGCATCGAACAATCTTCCTGTAGACACGACTCATAATGTGCTATCTGATGTTTTCTGCAGAGTCGTTACTGTTCGACTAAGTGCACTCCCCTTTCAGTATTGACATGAGTCCATCTACCCACACTTCAACACCTGACCTGCTGCCCAGGCAAAAATAAACATTACTATCTTGCTCTTGCAACATGTACTTGGCGGTAATACCAAATCTAAAAACATATCACTTGTAATAGCTATAATTACTAGACTGCAAATGACGTAAATACTGATGTAATGTTGTTCATTACACTGTGCACAGTCACCATTAGAGGTATTTCCACTATACCCACTACTCCTTATATTTCTATACGGTACATGCGCACACTGAAAATAAATTGCAGCACAAAAAAAATATTAATGTAGTATAATGAAAGTTATGAAATACATTTGCCTATGTAACGTATTAAAGTGATAAACTTTGCAAGAACACAAGTTAATGTAAGCCCTAAATAAGTTATTGTAAGTGTGTATTGCTTGTGCATTAAAAACCAGTATAGACGCCAGAATGTTGAATGCAAGCATGCAAATGTACATCCATTGTGTTGTACATGTGCCGGCTGTCACTTTGTGTGACGGATTTCCATGCTTGTTGAATTTGGTCGGGCAGTACAGGGACGGTTGATGCTGTTTGTGGACGACGCTGGAGATGTCCTATGATGTCCCACATTTGCTCGGTTGGAGATAGATCTGGTGATCGAATAGGCCAAGGAAACAGGTCGACACTCTGTAGAGCATGTTGGGTTACAACAGCGGTATGTGGTCGAGCGTTGTCCTGTTGGAAAACACTCTGGAATGCTGTTTCTCCTTGGTATTGTGATATTTTTCCCGTCGATATGTATATATATATATATGATACTCTAATAAACATTTGGAATCGTGTAGGCTACTGATACATATACAACAGATGTAATTCCAGATATTTTTATGCGTCGTACCTTAATATGTACTCACACAGTGTGTTTCTCCTGTTTTCCTCTGTTCCCGACAGTCTTCCCACAAACATATCACAATATTTAGGACCTAATATTTTCTGCATGGTCATAACTGCTCCACTATGTTGACTGCACCTGTCAGTATAGATTAAACATTTCGCATCCATCATCTGGCTTGCATTAAAATTTGGAGGCACTAACCAACTTGAAAACGTACATCTCATAATAGCTATAATTATTACTCTATAAATGATATAATTACTGGTGTAATGTTGTACAGTGCACCACCCTCAGTCACCAAGAGAAATATCTGCACTTATTCATGTGAACATTAATAAAACCAACAAACTGCAGGGACGGATTGATGACTGGAATGGAGGAGAAGAAATCCTACGAACATGTGTTTGGAAGTGGATGGTGCACGTGCAACGACAAAAAATCATCCCAGAATACAGTACAGTGCTGTATCGCATCCACGGCGCAACAGACGTTGAAGGTGGCCTCAATGGGATTGCAGGTGGTAGAGATAGCAGGTGTTGTCATGCAGGACGCACATAACCGTACTTTGGCTTACACCATGTTGGCTGCTACCTACCTGGCAGGTGTACTAGCGGTCGTCTCACTGTCTTGTGGAACATTGTCCTCCAAATATGGTGTACACACAGTCCGCCGCTTCCCTGCACGTTCGTCTGTCTGAAAGGACCCATGAGCATGCAAACTCGCAAAAAGGGTTTGAAATGTGTGATGTGGTTGACGTCTGTGAGGATACTAGGTTTGGTATAACCGCGCTGCCTATCGGCCGCTTCCGTCTGATAGGTCGAACACAAACACCATCTCGGCCTGTTCCCGAAGTGACCACCGGACCATTCAGCTGCTTACAGTACGCTGCGCCAATCACTCAGCCAGAAACACACAAGAAACACATGGTACGTGGTCAGAGGAAGTGTCATTCGTCAGCGCCATCTATTGTGGCAACGATGCATTTCCAGACACATGTCCATACGACCTTTTTTCGACAATTTCCAATCAGGAACTCGTTCTTCCAGTTTGTCGGTTTTATTGATGTTCACCCTGTACATTAAGCAAAAGGTGTCAGCGATAATTTCGAAAATTTCTTGCCTGAATTACTTCAAATTTTCACATGATGCTGTACTAAACATTCAGTCGACATTGTCTGAATATTTCTTTAGACAACAATGTACAGGTTTTCTGTTGAAATCGTCCATGAAAAAGAAAATGCTGTGCTGAAAACTGTGCGTCTCGTCTTTTTTCTCGCAGTCAGGTTTAAGTACATCAGCAGGGCATTTAAACATTTAAGAGTCGCGCGGCGAAGCCGTTGCGGTCTCGGGCGCCTTGTCACGGCTCGCGAGGCTCCCCCCCCCTCCCCCACCACCCACCCCGCCCCACCGCTCGGGTCACCCCTCGTGTGTGCGCTGTCCTTAGCGCAAGTTATTTATGTTGGATTAAGTCTCAGCAGTTTGCTATCCTAGTCCTTACCACAAATTTCCAATTTTTTAAAAATATTTAGACTAATTTATGCGTGTGGAGTGTCCTACACCGGGACTCGTATCGAGATGTCTGGATTATAGCAACCTTTCACCTAAACCAATATACATAAATATACGCGTCGTAACGCAAAACACCTTTATTTCGGATTCACTCTTCGTTCGAATCTTGCGGGAATAAGGTGAGGCTGCAAGCAATGGATGCGCATTTCATTCAGGTGAGGCTGCGAGCGGTCAGCATAATGTAGAGTGTGACATATGGGAATTTTGGTTGGATGGTAAGCTTGCTCGGATAACCGAAGGCGACCACTCCAATAAGCGAGAAATGTGGGTTCAAGTTCCAGCCCGGCAGAAATTTTCACTTGTCGCCACGGGATTTATTTCATTGCAGCTGATCTCGGAATTTATGTCGTCATGTACGTATATTGGGCTACAGGATCGTGAAAGGTGTTCTTTCACACATGTCTGAAACAGCAGACACAATGCATATACATACGTGTGTTGTATTGGCAAATAATGATATCTTCAGTGCGCACGCACTCGTCGTTCAACTTCTTGCAGGGATCAGATGAGGCTGTCAGCAATGAGGATATTAGACAGAGGACACTACGTGTGTAGCGCGCAACATACGGGAATTTAGGCTGGGCGGGAAGCGTTCTTGGATAGCTGAACTGGTTAAGGTGACCTCTCGTGATAAACGGGAAATTTTTGTTTGATTCTCGGTGCAGCACAAATTTTCACTTGTCGCCTTCGATGTATTTCAGTGCCCGAGTGCAGCTAATGGAATTTTTCTTTCATCATTAGACTAATTTGCTCCTCTCATGTATATTTCTTTTCTTACACGTTACTGTACACAAATTTGGTATATAGACGTATAGTTTGTTTTTGTTCTTCATCACAGTTGGTTTTAACGGGAAACAGGTAGGATGTATTTACAGTTTATTTGCTTATTATTGGAATATTACTATGAAACCTGAATCGTCCGAAACTTTGTGACACCACCCGTTCATAGACGAGAGCTATGCGAAATACAGTCATTGAAGCTACTACACTAAAGATCCAGCAACCAATGATCCCAACCGATTTACGCACTCACTTTTAGGGATTTCATTACCAATCAAGATTTCTTTGGCAAAGACAATAAGCAAAGTTTAAAGTCTGAAAGCAGTGGAAAGAGGTGATTGACAGGGACGGGGGTAGGCATTGGACGTACAGAGGGGGATAGGAGGAGAGGGATGGAAAGAAGAGGAGGAGGAGATGGAGAGAGATGGGAAGGAGGATGATATGGACAGAGAGACGCCTGTGACGGGGAGATTGACAAGAATGAAGGAGGAGGAGGACACAGAGAGGAGGTATAACCTCCCCGCAGAAAATAAAAATGTTAAATAATAAATGAAAATGGAAATGGAGCCAAGCGTAAACTCCCCACAGAATTAAAAGGAATGGTAATTGACCATGAACCACACAATTATATTAATTAAATAATGAACCATGAACGAAATGTAACCTCCTAACAGAAATAATAATATCTGGTAAATTTTATAAGGACAGCAGCGCTGAACTTCGGCCCTGTATTCTGAATAAAACAAGCAAAAATTCTTACCTCAATAAAACTGCAATTATATATCTGCTCTTATGTATACATTCTTTGACACAGCTTCGTGCAATGCTGGCCTATATATATATATATATATATATATATATATATATATATATATATATATATATATATATATTGGATTCTTGGAAGCAATGATAATGCATTGGAAAAATTCTTTAAATTGAAATGAATACTGTTCTTTAAAAGAGTTACTTTATAAAAAATTATTATTGGGGCATTTTTTCTGAACAAATTAAATTACAATTAACATACATTATTAAATATGCGCAAGACTGCTTCTTTACCTTCTACAACAATACTCATCCTCCAGAGTCCTGACCAGAGTCGCGAGCAGAGCACACAGCCGACGCATGCCGACACCCGCATACTACTACCGTCCACTCGCTACTAAAGCCGACCGACTACTACTGCAGACCACTGACTACTACTGCAGACTCGCGCAGACAAGCGCAGACTGACTTCTACTGTCGACTCGCGCAGACTAGCGCAGACTGGCGACAAGCAACAACTAACAATAAACTACTCTCTGGTCAGAGATTCTGTCATGCCTCGCCCATCGCCGGCGAAGCATACACCTTACATAACCCTCCACTGGGGGGGCAAAAATTTGGCAGCGGTGGTGAGTCAATTGGACTTGCCATGAGCAACAAATTTTTCATAATTAATTAACTTCACAATCACAGAATATATATATATATATATATATATATATATATATATATATATATATTCTGTGATATATATATATATAGGTGCAGAACATGAAATAAAATATAGTGCACACACACTGAGTACAGAACATATCAGGCAATGACAAAATGTACACACAATGAGTACAAAATATATTAACAAATGGCAAAAGTGCACACGCACTGTAGTTCAGAACATATCAGCAAATTACAAAATGTATAAGCAATGAATACAAATCATGTTAACAAAATGACGAAAGTGCACACGCACTGTAATACAGAACATATCTGGGAATCACAAAATGTATACGTAATGAGTACAAATCATATTAACAAATGGCATAAAGTAACACACGCACTGTAAAACTCTCTAATATTTTTACAACAAATAAACATAATGAGTACAAGTCATATTGACAAATGACAAAACTGCACACGCACTGAAGTTCAGAACATATCTGGGAATCACAAAATGTAATCAATGAGTACAAAACGTATTAACAAATGGCAAAAGTGCACACGTACTGTAGTTCAGAACATATCAGCAAATACGGAATGAGTAGAAATCACATTAACAAATGGCATAAAGTGTACACGTACTGTAGTACAGAAAATATCCGGAAATCACAAAATGTATACGTAATGGATACAAATCATATTAACAAATGACATAAGTGCACACGCACTGTAGTTCAGAATATATCAGCAAATCACAAAATATTATGCAATGAATACAAATCATGTTAGTAAAATGACGAAGGTGCACACGCACTGTAGTACAGAACATATCAGGAAATCACAAATGTATAGGCAACGAGTACAAATCATATTGAGAAATGGCAAAAGTGCATACGCACTGTAGTTCAGAACATATCAGCAAATCACAAAAATTTATATGCAATGAATACAAATCATGTTAACAAAATGACTGAAGTGCACACGCACTGTAGTTCAGAACATATCAGCAAATCACAAAATGCAATGAATACAAATCATGTAAACAAAATAACGAAAGTGCACACGCACTGTAATACAGAACATATCTGGGAATCACAAAATGTATACGTAATGAGTAGAAATCATATTAACAAATGGCATAGAGTGCACACGCACTGTAAAACTCTCTAGCATTTTTTTACAACAAATAAACATATCAAGGAATGAAATAAAGTGCACATGCGCTATAGAAGTCTTTAGTATTTTCAGCACAACTGATCTTATTAACAAATGAAAGGAAGTGCACACGCACAGTATATGTCTTTATCATTTTACAAGAATTAGGAAAGGAATGGGAAGGATTGCGTCATGGTTGTAGCACTTTAGGTTGCACGCAGCTGCACTGAAAGTCCATATCTTTCTACAGAAGCACAACACCAAGTGAGACAATCTGAAGCTCTTTTCCTTGAAGTATTAATCAGTGTAGCCAAGACACTGAAATGTCGTAATAATATTCCATGCTATCATTTTGGTAGTACACTAGGTACACCAAACAGTGGGACCATAATAACATCTCCATCGCTCAAGGTGGTAGACAGCATGTCGTGTCAACACCATGTTCTTGTAAAGTAGACCAACGTAGAATTAGTGCAAAAACCAAATATAGTGCTTCATGATCATGAGGATGGACAGGACAAATGTATATTGCAGTAATTTCTGGTAATTAGGTCAGAAGGTGAAGGACATTAAGTCACATAGTAGTCTTCATTGAGAATTACACTAGTCTAACAACTGATTTGAGTAATTGGTGGCACTCATCGCCCAGTTACTGAACATTTCTGTACCATGTATGTAGCATTACAGAATAATGTTCATAAAATTATCTGAATATAGTAATTATTGGCACTCATTGCCCAGTTACAAACCATCAGAAGTCATCATTCAAAACAGAAGCTAATGAATGGCATAGTATTAACATAATTCACTTAATGATAGTAATCATTAGCATCATAAGTAATCTTATTGTAATAAACAGTGGCATTCGTTGGTCAGCTACAAAGCATTTTTTTGTATTATTCAGAAGTCATTACTCAAAATGAGTTAATTATTGGCATAGCATTTATACATAATTAATCTAATTATAGTAATCATTGGCATCATAGGTAATCTTATTACAATAAACAGTGGCATTCATTGACCAGTTACAAAGCATTTTTTTTGTATTATTCAGAAGTCATTATTGAAGTGACATACTATTCAGAGCTGATCAGTATTGTTCAGAACTCTCTTAAACTAGTAGCATTATTTGGGACTGGTAATTACTTTGTTTGCTTTTGAGTTATTGCTGCAAATGAAGATGTGTAACGTCATTCGTCATGAGTCAGCTGTAGCAAGGCTATGAAACAAGTAGAGTATATGTGATCACATTCATAAACGACATAGGTTTAATAAACAACTATTTATACCACATTAATTTCATGAATAATTTCTCCTGCAAAATATACAAAATGGATTATGAAACTGAAAGAAGAAACGCATATCATGCTGAAAAGTAGTGAACTTCGAATTAACAGGTAGTGAAATGTGTATAAAAATATATATGTTCTCTATCTGTCCTTTCCAAAACCTTCAGTCATCATACCATGCGATATAACACATACTGTCAAAACGAACTGCAACAAATACTTAAATAACTACATAGCATCTCTTAACTAACAGCAAATATATAAACTTCATCATTATTTTCATCTGCAAAGAAAAACTTCATTGTCCATATCACCATAACTCCATTATTATCATCACCTGTAAAGAAAAACTTCATTATCCATAGTAGCACATTCTTCATCATTATTCATCACCATTCATTATCATCTGCAAAAAAGTCACTTCATTATTCATTATACAACTATTCCTTATTTCTATCATATTTCATCACTAAAACTAAGATGTGTAGTTCTGTCTGACAGCCTGCATCAATCGCCTCGTATTCTGAAAGAAAAAATTAGTTAAGACTGCTATTCTACGATGTGTATAGTATATTCTTGTTAATGTTTGTTAATTCTGATCCATTTACTCTTCATCACGAAGTATTGCATCCTCTTTCGTTCATTACGAAGGTGAAATTCCCATTTCTGCTTAATTTATTTCGTTTACACGTTATTTCTTTCTGAAAATGATGAACAAAGATTAATGTCTTGTATTTAATTCATATACCCATTAGATAAAAACTGGTTTATAGTAACATAATTGAGCATACAGCATAGCATGACAAAAAACGTAATATGTCAAAACCTTTAACAGTGTTCAGAAGCAAAAATGTACAGAGTGTATCACAATGTAGCAGCAAAAAAAAAAAAAAAAAAAAAAAAAATGTAAAATAGTCACGATGTTTAGCTATTATAAGGCAAAAAGTTAAAGTCAACTGGTGTTTGTTATATCTTAAATATTTCATAGTGCATATAAACAAGACAGGAAAACAATCATACATACATAAAAAATGGAAAATATGCACTGTCTGATGTGTAACGTCAAGAAATGTGATCCTCTTTGTGTACAGCTTGTATGTTGTGTAGTTAATGGAGGCGAGAATTGAAGACTTTAATGGAGAGAAAATTTGATAAAATTAATATATCACTAGATAGAATTGCATAATTATTCGTAAGATACGTAATTTTATCTGGAAAATGTGCACTGTCTGATGTGTAACGACAAGAAAAGCGACCTGCTAACCTTACCTTGCCGGGCACTTGCCAAGAAAAAATACGACAATCATCAGTAATCACATAAATACAATTGCATAAGTGGTCATAAAATGTGTAAGTTCATCTGGAAAAATATGCACGGTCTGATGTGTAACGACAAGAAGAGGAATGCTGCGAATCCGATATGGACCTGCGTATAGAAGTTCAAATTTACTGCACTTACCTTTTCTTCTATTAGATAAATAGTGTGTACATACTAATATCTTCTGTCCAATGTGAAAGTCACGGCGTATACAAACCTGTTTTTGCTGTCTTCTCCGGCGCTCTGCGGCACGTTTGATGTTGTTCAGTGCAATGTCAATTATTTCATGGTGTCGTAGTCGACGAGATGTAGGAAATGTTACTAATTCTCTAATTTTGTTAGGTGGTTCAACATTTTTCAGTATAACAGACGGAGATAGCATAGTAGATTCATTTGGTGTGGAATTAATTACATCTTGGAATGAGAGTATGTGTGTGTCCCAATCAATATGTTTTTTATGGCAGTAAATTCTACACAGTTTACCAATTTCTTTCATTAATCGTTCACAAGGGTTCGAAGAAGCATGGTACCTGGATATATAGATCGGAGAAATGTTTCTAGTTCGTAACATACGTGTCCATATAGCAGATCGAAACTGTGGTCCATTGTCGGAAATTACTTTCAACACATGCCCAACATGAAATAGAAAATGTTTTATAAATGCTTTCGAAACAGTTTTAGCAGGAGCTTTGCGTAACAGAGTGAAGGTAACAAATTTTGAAGTGAGTTCAACAGCGACAAAGATGTAGCAAAAACCTCTATTAGTTCTGGGAATTGGACCAAAAATGTCTACAGCGGCCATATGTCTCAATTTAACAGGTACAATGGGATGTAATGGAGGAATATGTGAAGTCGTATCTGATTTAGCTTTCTGGCAGATTTTACATGACGCTAAAACTCGTCGAATACGTTTCTCCATGTTGGTAAAATAACAGTTCTGTCTCAATATAAGAAAACATTTTCTAGCTCCGTAATGTGCATAACTTAAATGAGTATACGAGATTAATTTGTTAACAAGTTCGTCAGGAATGCATAATAACCAATTGTTGCTGTCAGGATGAGAGCGGTGAAACAGACTGTCATTGCGTACAGTGTAATGGTTTCTAGTGGTAACATTATTCCTATCTTGCCAAAGGTGTTTAATCTCTTTCCATACGTTGCCTTTATTCTGCTCTTGTGCTATGTCTTGTAATGACGACGAAATGAAATTTTCAAATGCAACTTGTTGAATGTACATGACGCTGAAATTTGCTTTGCAGAAGTTGGTTGCGATGTCTTGCTGATTGTTGTTAAGAGAACGGGATAGTGCGTCTGCTACAATATTTTGTGTGCCGGGAATGTGAACAATTGTAAAATTAAATTCCTGCAAATAAAGTTTCCATCTACTTAATCTGTCGTGTGTAAATTTAGCCGAAAGTAAAAACTGTATCGCTCTATGGTCTGTGTAAACGGTGGTATGTCTTCCATAAAGGAAATGCCGAAATCTCGTAAAAGCCCATACAACACATAATGTTTCAAGTTCAGTAACAGAATAATTGCGTTCAGCAGATGACAGAATGCGACTCGCAAAGGCGATGTTTTTAATTACTGTACAACCATCTTCTTCAATTTCCTGAAAAATATGTACGCCTAAAGCGGTGTTAGAACTGTCGGTGGCAATGGAAAAATTTCTGGTAAGATCTGGGTGCGATAAAAGTGGTACATTCAACAAAGCATGTTTCAAATAACATTCTCGTGAACAAGATTCTGCGTGTCAAAAGTATTGCTTGCGTTACTGGAATATGCAACCTGTACTGTATTTAATCAAATTCTATCTGGCGTGTTATTATTTTGTGTGGCATTTCAACTATTTGTACTGTTCTATTATTTCTTCCTGAAGTATTACGTTCTGGATGATACCTACTGTCTGGTTCATTCATGATTATTTGTTGTTGCTGATGTTCTTGCTGCTGATAAGACCTACTGTTATTAAATGTACGCTGAAAATTGTGCTCATTATTTTTACGTCTGTCATGATAGTCATTTCTATACGGTGCACTGCGATAGGAATTGAAATAGTGTGTTTTCTGTACGTACTGATTTCTCTGTTGCTGTGCGTTACTGTTCGTTGGAGCTGATGCTATACGTGCACGCAGCGAAACATTAAAGCTTGGTTGACCTTGTACATTACATTGTTGGTTAGGTATGCTAACCGGCTGGCTTTCGTGCTGTTGCGGTGAAAAACGTCTATTATTACTAAAATGTGGTTCCTGTTGCTGATAATTTTTTTACACATACTGATGATTAAAAATTTTGCCTGTTATTAAAGTTCTCATGCTTATCATTTCTGGAGTGTCTAATGAAAAATTGTCACATTCGGTAAAAATTTGTTATATCGGGTTTTCTTTACACTTTTCTTAATCCTAGGTAGAGGAATAGTTAAAGAGCTGTTTGGATAGATATAAAGGATAGTAGAAGAGAAGGCAGCAGTGCAGAAAACTAAAGATGAAACAGCACTACTACGGCTCGGGGCCCTGTGCACACTTCGGCACATATTCATTAAAGCGTAATGAATCCCCTGAGGTCAATTACGCGCTGCAAATACATTTTAGCTTTTGCGTTACAGGCAATGCCGGTGAAAATTCAAAAATAAATTGCTGTATCCATGCTAATTCTAATTTCTGCATTACAGGCAATGCTGATGAAAGTACAAAAATAAATCGACGAATCCAGTTCAAAGCGTGTACCTGTGCTCTCTCATTTTTAAATACCTTAGATTTTTTTACAGATACAAATTGCTTATAATCAACGTTCTCGTCACTGAATGTGGGAACAGGTTCACGATTACATAAGAATCTGTTTGTATCTTTTCGGATTCTAACTCCCGTAGCTTTTCAGATTTTAAGTCGCGTAGTCTCTGTAAATTGCTTAAGCTATACTGGCTGTGTAAGTGTGACAAATGTTCGGAATGTGCCGTATGTTGTGACGTGTTAGTGACTGAAACATTTTTCATTTCTGTCACTTTAATACGTTCGTCAATTTGCTTGTTCTGTTTTTCACATTTCTTATCGACTTCCGTATCCAGAGTGTGTGAAAGTTCTGGTGACATTAAATTAAACTCGTCGCGTAACTGTGTTACGTTTTTAGGACAGTGTTCAGCGACTGCACTAATTTCATCTCTAAATGATTCTGTTGTGCCTGCATGTCTATTACCTAATTCTTGTGCAACAGATCTAGTTTCTTCACTATTGTTCGTAACACAAGTCTTAGTATCCTCACGTAATTGTTCTTTAGTATCATCACGTTGCACGGTAACGGCTGTAATCTGTTCACTAAGTTGTTTGTTCTGTTCGTTAAGATTGTCGTGTTTTTCGTTCGACTGTTTGAAAAGGTTGTCGAAACTTTCATTAAGTTGTTTGTACGATTCCTCAAGTTGTTTGAAATATTCACCATGTTGTAGCAATACTGCCATAATTTGATCCAAAGTAACATTACCTACTCTATTCTCTGTGCTGTTTGATGGCGTATCTGCAATTGTCACGTTTTCTGTAACCTTTTGGTTATTCTGTGATTCTTGAAAATGTTTGCTAATCAGATGTGCACTATTAGTCACTACACTGGAATTAAATAAGTAAATTAAGTAAATAAGAGCAGATATATGACTACCTCTCAGAAGATTCACAAAGAAGTACGATCCTGGCCGGATGTCGCCAAGTGTAACCTCCCCGCAGAAATTAATAAATGAGAATTTGTGAAATGGAGCCAAGCGTAAACTCCCCACAGAATTAAAAGGAATGGTAATTGACCATGAACCACACAATTATATTAATTAAATAATGAACCATGAACGAAATGTAACCTCCTAACAGAAATAATGATATCTGGTAAATTTTATAAGGACAGCAGCGCTGACCTTCGGCCCTGTATTCTGAATAAAACAAGCAAAAATTCTTACCTCAATAAAACTGCAATTATATATCTGCTCTTATGTATACGTTCTTCGACACAGCTTCGTGCAATGCTGGCCTATATTTTTTTTTTTTTTTTGGATTCTTGGAAGTAATGATAATGCATTGGAAAAATTCTTTAAATTGAAATGAACACTTTTCTTTAAAAGAGTTACTTTATAAAAAATTATTATTGGGGCATTTTTTCTGAACAAATTAAATTACAATTAACATACATTATTAAATATGCGCAAGGCTGTTTCTTTACCTTCTACAACAATACTCATCCTCCAGAGTCCTGACCAGAGTCGCGACCAGAGCACACAGCCGACACATGCCAACTCCCGCAGACTACTACTGTCCACTCGCTACTAAAGCCGACCGACTACTACTGCAGACGACTGACTACTACTGCACACTCGCGCAGACAAGCGCAGACTGACTTCTACTGTCGACTCGCGCAGACTAGCGCAGACTTGCGACAAGCAACAACTGTCATGCCTCGCCCATCGCCGGCGAAGCATACACCTTACAGAGGACAACGAGCAACGAGAATAGGATGCATATTCAGTACCCATACATACACTATGTGATTAAAAGTATCCGGACACCACCGAAGCTGTCCGTGGTGGCCGAGGGGTTCTAAGTGCTACAGTCTGGAACGGTGCAACTGCTAGGGTCGCAGGTTCGAATCCTGCCTCGGGCATAATGTGTGTGTGATGTTCTTAGGTTAGTTAGGTTTAAGTAGTTATAAGTTCTAGGGGACTGATGACTTCAGAAGTTAAGTCCCATAGTGCTCAGAGCCATTTGAAAGACCCCCAAAAACAAACGTTTTTCTTGTTAGGTGCATTGTGCTGCCACCTATAGCCAGGTACTCCATATCAGCGATCTCAGTAGTCATTAGACATCGCGAAAGAGCAGAATGGGGCGCTCCGCGGAACTCACGGACTTCGAACGTGGTCAGGTGATTGGGTGTCACGTGTGTCAAACGTCTGTAAGCGTGATTTCCACACTTCTAAATATACCTAGATCCACTGTTTCCGATGAGATAGTGAAGTGGAAACGTGAATTGACACTTGCAGCACAAAAGCGTACAGACCGACCTCGTCTGTTGACTGACAGAGATTGCCGACAGTTGAAGATGGTTCAAATGGCTCTGAGCACTACGGGACTTAACATCTATGGTGATCAGTCCCCTAGAACTTAGAACTACTTAAACGTAACTAACCTAAGGACACCACACAGTTGAAGAGGGTCGTAATGAGTTATAAGGTGACATCTGTCCAGACCATGACACAGGAATTCCAAACTGCGTCAGAATCTACTGCAAGTTAGGCGGGAGGTGAGAAAACTTGAATTTCGTGATTGAGCGGCAGCTCATAAGCCACACATCACGCCGGTAAATGTCAAACGATGCCTCGTTTGGTGTAAAGAGCGTCAACACTGGACGACTGAACAGTGGAAAAACGTTGTGTGGATTGACGAATGGCGGTACACAGCGTGACGATCCGATGGCAGGGTGTGGGTATGGCGGATGCCCGGTGAACGTCATCTGCCAGCGTGCGTAGTGCCAACAGTAAAATTCGGAGGCAGTTGTGGTATGGTGTGGTCGTGTTTTTCATGGAGGGGACTTGCACCTCTTGTTGTTTTGCGTTGTACTATCACAGCACAGACCTACATTGATGTTTTAAGCACCTTCTTTGTTCCCACTGTTGAAGAGCACTTCGGGGATGGTGATTGCATCTTTCAACGCCATCGAGCACCGTAATACACGGCCTGTGGCGGTGTGGTTACACGATAATAACGCCCCTGTAATGGACTGGCCTGGACAGAGTCCTTATCTGAACCCTCTGGGATGTTTTGGAACGCCAACTTCGTGTCAGGCCTCACCGACCTACATCGATACCTCATTGCAGCCCTCCGTGAAGAATGGGCTGCCATTCCTCAAGAAACCTTCCAGCATCTGATCGAACGTATGACTGCGAGAGTGGAAGTTCTCATCAAGGCTAAGGATGGGCTAACTCCATATTGAATTCCAGCATTACCGATAAAGGGAGCCACGAACTTGTAAGTCATTTTCAGCCAGGTTTCCGGATACTGTTGATCGTTTAGTGTACTTAGGAGTTGCAAAGCACTGCCGGCTTCGCTAGTAAGATTATAAGTCAACAATTGTCTTTCTGATACAGGTATAATAACGCTAATTAAATCCATTCACAGAAACACTCCCAATGAAATTTAAAAAATTCTGCATGAACCGCAAGCACAGAATTTTAAAAAGTGGTGTGGTGTACTTCGTTTCATTTCTTTGTGACATCCAAATCTCCGGTCTTTTGACTCATACGCTGCGTCAGAAGGCTGCTTTTCACCGAGCGGAACGAGACCAGAGAGGGATAAAAGAGGGTGGACATGTCTGACATGTCTGACATTCTACCCTGAAGATACTAAGGAGAAAAAAAGTCTTCATGATGCAGGCGGAGGTAAGTCAAATTAGAACTGTCGGATAATCTTTTTGTCTGTACTCCGCTGGAAAATGGAAGGTTTCATATCCTTTCGTTATTTTCACTGCACGATACGCGAAGTGGACCAAAAACAGTGGAGTGCTTTCTCTTCCCTTAACCTCGATATTTTCTTTTCCCTGCAGTTCGAGTCGTGCATAGTAAATCTGTCATATAGCAGCTCTGGCGTAGACATGACACACAAAGAGGATGTTTCATGCAGTTCCCTGCTTCGCTTGTCCTTCTAGTGTCCGTAATGTTTCCATTCAGCGCTTCTGCTACCCTTCGTCCTCTTTGCACTTTTATCTCCCATTTGATTGTTGGACCTACAGACGACGCATAGAGGCGTTAGAATAGCCATAAAATATTCTAAAAACTAACAGGAGCATACTTGTAGACCTTGACAGCAGTTTTTTGACAGACAGTTTGCGGTTTCACTTTTTTACTAAGCACCGTATGATGTAGAAAGGGCAGGAGAAAATATAACTTCACTGACAACTTGTGGCAGAATAATCTAAGTGACAATCTGATCTGGAGGACTGTATTCTTAATACAGATTTTCAAGGCAGTCACGCTGCGTGTAAAACACATAAATTTGGCGGTTTAGACGGCAGCGCTAATTAATTTTAATTGCCGAATATTGGAGTTGGCTTCTACATTTTCGAAAGTGTGGAAGTGGATGGTTGTATTTATATACGGCCGTACGTTTCTTACGTTTATATAGTAGTCGGTTTTATGGAATCAGGCAGTTCACTAGGTCAGCATGGGGGCATGACAGAATGTCAGATAGGAGCTATCGTGTTTGGGCGTGACGTATCTACCACCATGAAAGACGTAGCGCGAGTTGTTAGTGCACCACGCCTGAATTTACAACATGTTTACAAGGAATGGTGTGCCATTGGCACCCGTGTAGTACGGTGTTAGAACAGACCGACCAGTAGGCCCGGCGATGAGTGCCGCTCCTTGTCAATGATAAATGATTTAAAACCAGGATGGAATTGCTGCTTTCAGTGTATGCAGATACTTCGCATCCAGTTTCCGACCGAACTTTACAAAGGGAACTACGTGCAAGAGACATATGGAATTACGTAGTTGCCTGGTAAAAGGCCATTGCTCACATGTACGTAAATAAAAATGTAGATGTTCGTTTGTTAATAATCTTAAAATCTCCGAAAGTTTTTCGCGAGTTGCTTTGAAATTTTGACGCAGCATTGAATGTAAATACGTGCCTGTTTTTAGATCCCACTGGAGCGTCGTAATTTTACCCTCCCCTCCGTCACCCCTCCTCTCTCTCCCTCTCTCTCTCTCTCTCTCTCTCTCTCTGTATCTGAAGTCCGCCTGCTTAGGTCTTAGCTGAGTGTTTACGTGCTTGCCTACCATGTAGCGAGCCCGGGTTAAATTCCCGGCCGGGATGGGCTCGGGGCTGGGTGTTGTGTTGTCCTCATCATCACCGACGTGAAATTCGCTTAATGTGGCGTCACCTGAGATGAAACTTGCACCAGGTGGCTGAACTCCGCCGAATGGGCCTCAGGCCAACAATGCCACACTATCACTTTTTTCTGTATCTGAAGTCCCTAGCTCATGTCTTTCCATACAAAGGGCAAATCTCAGGTAGTGCGGCAGGGACTTTGACTAATAGATACACTGACTCATGAGGATGGTTTTGATAGAATTTGTAAATATTTCGTATAAACTGTCTGAATTATGTCGAGTTAAAAGTTAAGTCATGAAAACGAAGTCATTGACACTTAGCGAACAACCTCCAAAACTCGAGAGAACAGTAGTGTCTCGAGATGGCAGCAAGAATGATATGATTCGCATCTGGTGTGTTCTTCTAGTGGTCGTGCATTTGGCTGGAAACCGAAAAGTTGTGGAATCGAAGCCTACCTGGGTGATTTTCTTTCACTCTGCCTTTTAACCCAGCATTCACATCTCAATGACGTGGAGGCACGCATTTCGAAATATGACAACAATTGCAGACTGCCAGTTTATGCTTCCCTCGGATTACTAGTCGCAAATCAGACTCTGAATTAATAGTAAATTCTTCAAAGAACGGGCCGTGAGACACTCAGCTTTGGAGTACTGTAATAAGTTTCATCAGTAACGGAATAATAACCACATCGTCTTCAGGCTGTGATGCGAGACTTACAATTTAAAACAGTCAAGTATTTTTAACCGATGGTGTCCCTGCAGTGGTTTGAGAATAGTTGCATAGAAAACAAAGTGCGAATCAAAAAAATGGTGTTTTATTTTCACTCCTCCAGTAAAACGATTTCCGGAAAAATACTTCAATAACTTTGCTAAGTTAACGTACAGTGCATTATTTCAGCAGTGCAACAGATGACTCAGCTTTCAGTTGCGGCAATGAGTCTCAACAATGCATAACAAATCGTTCAAATGGCTCTGAGCACTATGGGACTTAACATCGGTGGTCATCAGTACCCTAGAACTTAGAACTACTTAAACCTAACTAACCTAAGGACACACACATCCATGCCCGAGGCAGGATTCGAACCTGCGACCGTAGCACAATGCATAACAGTGCGTACTAAGCTTCACAAGAGGAGTGCTGTCACACTTTTAGCTAAGCATGTACATTATGCGTGTTTCTTTTGTTTGTGTAATCCCAGCCAGCTTCCGATACATACTGAATCATTCACACACACACACGAGTTGCTTACAGATTTTCACTGGTTGTGAGCATATTACATACATCAAGATGTGTTTGGATCATTGCCCTGAGCTGTCACATCAAACGCCATTTCAGTATGGAACACATAACATTCATGACTTCAGACAACTTTACTGCCGTACGCTACTTACATTACGTTAAATTATATGAAAGTATGAAATGCATTCCCAAATTGTGAACATGATTGTACAACAGCTGTACGATTTACCCGTAACATATAAGAATTTGTACCCAGCCGGGACTCGAACCGGTATCTGCCGCTTTTACGCGAGCGGTCACCTTCACTGCCTCCTTAATCATTCGCGCACGCCTCCAGTATCGACCCGACTTTCCATACGTCATAGTGTCTAAGTCTCATAGTGCTCGGACACAAATAGTGTGATTCCCGAACAGGGAGAGACATTATTTCACTCTCATCCATATCCGAAATAACACAGCATCGAACTGTACAGCCACTCTAAAATACAGACACTATGCCAAAGTAAGGCAATCTAACGAGTAAAATAACGTGACTCCCTACGCGGGAAATACAGCAATTGCGAAGTACGGAACGTAGACTCACAGTGACATACAGATGTCCGGTTCGGTCCTGGAGGGGTGATCGGATGGCCGAGACAGCCGACGCGGCTGCTCACGTAAAGCACGAACTCCGGTTTTGACGAGTACTGGCCCGGCACAAATTTTCGCATGTCACTAGTAAGCTAGCTAGCTGTTGTGCAATCGTATTCGCAATTTGCGACTGCGTTTCATAATTTAATACGGCTGTCAATCGTCAGTATGCATGGCCGAAGGAAAAGTGTATCAAACTATAAGAACACTGTAGAATACAGACATTGTCCTGCTGTGTTATACGAAAGTAATGATATTCTCTGAAATTTATTCTGTCCTCTGCGCAGTGGTCTGAAAATAAAATACGCAACGTCACCCAAGTTGTCTGGAATAGATATTTACGGCCACTCGTGCGAAACCGGGCCGGGTCGCTAGCAATATACTGTATAAATACATATCTAACACAGAAACGGGAAACTTTATAACCATTAAACTCGAAGGTAGTTGATCGATTTACTTCAGACTTTTGCTCGATACTTTATATATAAAATCTTGGCCGATTTCCTTCATAATTTTACATGATACTCAAATGGACATTCTGATGGGCATAGGCTATACAGGGTGGTCCATTGATAGTGAGCGGGCCAAATATCTCACGAAACAAGCATCAAACGAAAAAACTACAAAGAACGAAACTCGCCTAGCTTGAAGGGGGAAACCAGATGGCGCTAAGATTGGCCCGCTAGACGGCGCTGCTATAGGTCAAACGGATATCAACTGCGTTTTTTAAAATAGGAACCCCCATTTTTTATTACATATTCGTGTAGTACGTAAAGAAACATGAACGTTTTAGTTGGACCACTTTTTTCGCTTTGTGATAGATGGCGCTGTAATAATCACAAACGTATAAGTACGTGGTATCATGTTACATTCCGGCAGTGCGGACGGTATTTGCTTCGTGATACATTACCCGTGTTAAAATGGACCGTTTACCAGTTGCTCAAAAGGTCGATATCGTGTTGATGTATGGCTATTGTGATCAAAATGCCCAACGGGCGATGCTATTGATGCTGGTCGGTGTCATGGACGACATCATTGAACTGTCCGGACTGTTCGCCGGACAGTTACGTTATTTAAGGAAACAGCAAGTATTCAGCCACATGTGAAACGTCAACCACGACCTCCAACAAATCATGATGAGGTAATCCGCACATCAGTAGCAGACAAATTGCGTGAGAATCGGGTATCTCAAAAACGTTGGTGTTGAGAATGCTAAATCAACATCGATTGCACCTGTACCATACTTCTATACACCAGGAATTAAATGACGACGACTTTGAACATCGTGTACAGTTCTGCCACTGGGCACAAGAGAAATTACGGGACGATGACAGTTTTTTTGCACGCGTTCTCTTTAGCGACGAAGCGTCATTCATCAAAAGCGGTAACGTAAACCGGCATAATATTCACTATTGGGCAACGGAAAATCCACGATGACTGCGACAAGTGGAACATCAGCGACTTTGGCGCGTTAATGTATGGTGCGGCAATATGGGGGGAAGGATAATTGGCCCCCATTTATCGATGGAAATCTAAATGGTACAATGTATGCTGATTTCCTGCGTAATGTTCTACAGATGTTACTACAAGATGTTTCACTGCATGACAGAATGGCGATGTACTTCCGACATGATGGACGTCCGGCACATAGCTCGCGAGCGGTTGATGCGTTATTGAATAGCATATTTCATGACAGGTGCATTGGTGGTCGAAGCACCATACCATGGCCCGCACGTTCACCGGATCTGACGTCCCCGGATTTCTTTCTGTGGGGAAAGTAGAAGGATATTTGCTATCGTGATCCACCGACAACGCCTGACGACATGCGTCAGCTCATTGTCAGTGCATGTGCGAACATTACGGAAGGAGAACTACTCGCTGTTGAGAGGAATGTCGTTATACGTATTGCCAAACGCATTGAGGTTGACGGACATCATTTTGAGCATTTATTGCTTTAATGTGGTATTTACAGGTAATCAGGCTGTAACAGTATGCGTTCTCAGAAATGATAAGTTCACAAAGGTACATGTATCACATTGAAACAAACGATATAAAATTCTCAAACGTACCTACGTTTTTTTATTTTAATTAAAAATCTTATCTGTTACCAACTGCTCATCTAAAATTGTGAGCCATATGTTTGTGACTATTAAGCGCCATCTATCACAAAGCGAAAAAAGTGGTCCAACTAAAACATACATATTTCTCTACGTACTACACGAATATGTAATAAAAATGGGGGTTCCTATTTAAAAAAAACGCAGTTGACATCCGTTTGACCTATGGCAGCGCCATCTAGCGGGCCAACCACAGCGCCATCTGGTTTCCCTCTTCAAGCTAGACAAGTTTCGTTCTTTCTAGTTTTTCCGTTTGACGATTATTTCGTGAGATATTTGGCCCGGTCACATTCAATGGACCACACTGTATATGTTTTCTGATGTATGTAGCAAATAATATGCATGTTATATATAAGGGTGAAAAGTTTTAACCAGAAATCTTGAAAATTTCTCGACCGATATAATATACACTCCTGGAAATTGAAATAACAACACCGTGAATTCATTGTCCCAGGAAGGGGAAACTTTATTGACACATTCCTGGGGTCAGATACATCACATGATCACACTGACAGAACCACAGGCACATAGACACAGGCAACAGAGCATGCACAATGTCGGCACTAGTACAGTGTATATCCACCTTTCGCAGCAATGCAGGCTGCTATTCTCCCATGGAGACGATCGTAGAGATGCTGGATGTAGTCCTGTGGAACGGCTTGCCATGCCATTTCCACCTGGCGCCTCAGTTGGACCAGCGTTCGTGCTGGACGTGCAGACCGCGTGAGACGACGCTTCATCCAGTCCCAAACATGCTCAATGGGGGACAGATCTTGCTGGCCAGGGTAGTTGACTTACACCTTCTAGAGCACGTTGGGTGGCACGGGATACATGCGGACGTGCATTGTCCTGTTGGAACAGCAAGTTCCCTTGCCGGTCTAGGAATGGTAGAACGATGGGTTCGATGACGGTTTGGATGTACCGTGCACTATTCAGTGTCCCCTCGACGATCACCAGTGGTGTACGGCCAGTGTAGGAGATCGCTCCCCACACCATGATGCCGGGTGTTGGCCCTGTGTGCCTCGGTCGTATGCAGTCCTGATTGTGGCGCTCACCTGCACGGCGCCAAACACGCATACGACCATCATTGGCACCAAGGCAGAAGCGACTCTCATCGCTGAAGACGACACGTCTCCATTTGTCCCTCCATTCACGCCTGTCGCGACACCACTGGAGGCGGGCTGCACGATGTTGGGGCGTGAGCGGAAGACGGCCTAACGGTGTGCGGGACCGTAGCCCAGCTTCATGGAGACGGTTGCGAATGGTCCTCGCCGATACCCCAGGAGCAACAGTGTCCCTAATTTGCTGGGAAGTGGCAGTGCGGTCCCCTACGGCACTGCGTAGGATCCTACGGTCTGGGCGTGCATCCGTGCGTCGCTGCGGTCCGGTCCCAGGTCGACGGGCACGTGGACCTTCCGCCGTCCACTGGCGACAACATCGATGTACTGTGGAGACCTCACGCCCCACGTGTTGAGCAATTCGGCGGTACGTCCACCCGGCCTCCCGCATGCCCACTATACGCCCTCGCTGAAAGTCCGTCAACTGCACATACGGTTCACGTCCACGCTGTCGCGGCATGCTACCAGTGTTAAAGACTGCGATGGAGCTCCGTATGCCACGGCAAACTGGCTGACACTGACGGCGGCGGTGCACAAATGCTGCGCAGCTAGCGCCATTCGACGGCCAACACCGCGGTTCCTGGTGTGTCCGCTGTGCCGTGCGTGTGATCATTGCTTGTACAGCCCTCTCGCAGTGTCTGGAGCAAGTATGGTGTGTCTGACCCACCGGTGTCAATGTGTTCTTTTTTCCATTTCCAGGAGTGTATATTAGGCAAACATTGTTAGCAAATATTTCGAAAATTTTTTGATCGATTTACTTAAAGTTTTCACAGTACACTCATGAATAATACCATGGATATTGGCTGTATATGTTTTTAAACTGAGAGGCACCCACATGCCTTGCTCATACTGTGGCATAAAGCAGTCAGGCCTGCAAGATGAGTGGTCTGCCAAGCGAGTGGATTCATTCTTATTTTTCGTGCAACATGAACTCTAGTACTCACAATTAAGTTAAAAGTTATTCTCCTTTTTGGATATTACGCAACGGAAACGCACATCTGACTATTAGTAATTTACACAACTCTGACTGTTCACTACGCACTGGCACTACCACATTTTCCTTCTTATTTAACGGCTTTGATCCACACGTGGCCATCGCACTGAATATGAATGGCGCACACATTATAAATTCTGGATATCATGACAACATGCTATTCGAAGGAAAAGACCACCACTCTTTTTCTTTTCACTATCTTATTTATTCCGATAAATTCTATAACCTTAACACACCAATTCTATAACCTACAACAATAACACATGAGAAATTCCGCCCAGTGGGCATGGCTTTACATTGGTCTCGTAATTATTTAACGCTACATTGCACTTTGTGGATAGGATGGTGGATCTTTTGCTATATCGCACACTTCGACTCTCACACCCATCATTACGAAAATTTCCTCCAGACCGAGCGGTACAAAAAGGAACATGCATAACCCACTGCCTCTGAAGCTATCTTGTTACATCTACATCTACATTTATACTCCGCAAGCCACCCAACGGTGTGTGGCGGAGGGCACTTTACGTGCCACTGTCATTACCTCCCTTTCCTGTTCCAGTCGCGTATGGTTCGCGGGAAGAACGACTGTCTGAAAGTCTCCGTGCGCGCTCTAATCTCTCTAATTTTACATTCGTGATCTCCTCGGGAGGTATAAGTAGGGGGAAGCAATATATTCGATACCTCATCCAGAAATGCACCCTCTCGAAACCTGGCGAGCAAGCTACACCGCGATGCAGAGCGCCTCTCTTGCAGCGTCTGCCACTTGAGTGTATTAAACATCTCCGTAACGCTATCACGCTTACCAAATAACCCTGTGACGAAACGCGCCGCTCTTCTTTGGATCTTCCCTATCTCCTCCGTCAACCCGATCTGGTACGGATCCCACACTGATGAGCAATACTCAAGTATAGGTCGAACGAGTGTTTTGTACGCCACCTCCTTTGTTGATGGACTACATTTTCTAAGCAGCCTGGTACCCGCCTTACCAACAATTAATTTTATATAATCATTCCACTTCAAATCGTTCCGCACGCATACTCCCAGATATTTTACAGAAGTAACTGCTACCAGTGTTTGTTCCGCTATCATATAATCATACAATAAAGGATCCTTCTTTCTGTGTATTCGCAATACATTACATTTGTCTATGTTAAGGGACAGTTGCCACTCCCTGCACCAAGTGCCTATCCGCTGCAGATCTTCCTGCATCTCGCTACAATTTTCTAACGCTGCAACTTCTCTGTATACTACAGCATCATCCGCGAAAAGCCGCATGGAACTTCCGACACTATCTACTAGGTCATTTATATATATTGTGAAAAGCAATGGTCCCATAACACTCCCCTGTGGCACGCCAGAGGTTACTTTAACGTCTGTAGACGTCTCTCCATTGATAACAACATGCTGTGTTCTGTTTGCTAAAAACTCTTCAATCCAGCCACACAGCTGGTCTGATATTCCGTAGGCTCTTACTTTGTTTATCAGGCGACAGTGCGGAACTGTATCGAACGCCTTCCGGAAGTCAAGAAAAATAGCATCTACCTGGGAGCCAGTATCTAATATTTTCTGGGTCTAGTGGACAAATAAAGCGAGTTGGGTCTCACACGATCGCTGTTCACGGAATCCATGTTGATTCCTACAGAGTAGATTCTGGGTTTCCCAAAACGACATGATACTCGAGCAAAAAACATGTTCTAAAGTTCTACAACAGATCGACGTCAGAGATATAGGTCTAAAGTTTTGCGCATCTGCTCGATGACCCTTCTTGAAGACTGGGACTACCTGTGCTCTTTTCCAATCATTTGGAACCCTCCGTTCCTCTAGAGACTTGCGGTACACGGCGTACTCTGTGTAGAGTCGAATTGGTATCCCGTCAGGTCCAGTGGACTTTCCTCTGTTGAGTGATTCCAGTTGCTTTTCTATTCCTTGGACACTTATTTCGATGTCAGCCATTTTTTCGTTTGTGCGCATGGCAACCACCCATACTTAAATTTCATGAAATGCATAACACTGGCAACATACAATACAAAGAATAGTCACAACGTTATAATGACATCACTTTCAGCTTTCCCACTTCAATTAGTATTGATCCCAGTTTCACACGACACTGCCCCACTTCATAATTTTTCTTTCCTACTATGAACTCTGGAGGATATATGCACGTCTTCCTGTGATATGCAAGCCAAGTGGCGTTGCTGGATAGACGGCTGACTCACCTTGCTTCTCTCTCAGAGTATTATAGTTTGAATCAAGCGTCACACGGAAACATAACACGCAAAGTAATATTAAGAACATATTCATCACACATGCGAGTCCTCAACTGATACCATGGACGAGTACTTCTCTTTATCCTTTGTCTCATACACAGATTGAGACTTACACAGTACTCACCACGTGGAAGTACTCGTCTCTAATTTCAAGTCCTGCACACGCCATTTCTTAAATATTTCCAAGTTATAGTACACACGCTAGTAATTCAGCTTAACTTAAGCACTCGGAAGTATTTCAACTTATTGCTACAGGTGGTTTCATTGTGACCGTTGGTCACTTCCGAAGATTACTACGATCCCCTTAATATTACCTGCCTGACATTTAATTCTCCCCACAAAAGTTCCTGAAAAAGAGAAATAATTATTCCAAACTACTCTTAAGTATTTCACATGCATACCATGTCTCCACTCTTCTGTCTTTACGGAGCTCACCTAAGACAGGTCTTACCAACACTAGATCCAGCGGCAGAGTGCTGAAACATGGCCATTCTTCAGGTCATCTCGCACCTCCGTCGAGGTGGGGGAACATGCTACCCCTTGGTCAGCCACATTTCAGGCGCTCAAAGCTCCGGTAAATTTCATCTCTTTGGTTCCACCAAAGGTGACCAAAAGATCGTCTCAAAGATGATCATATATTCACATTCACTATCTGCGGTTAGCAGACGACCATACACTCATTCATTTGACAGATCTCACCAAACTGGATGTAGGGATTTATTTTGTAGGATTGCACATGTGATAAATTAAATAAATAAATTGTCATTCTTTCCTACACTGGTATCCGGCTTCACTGTATTAATTGAAATTGAGTTATTATTAGAAAAAATATGTTGTACTGACAAGAATGCAGAAAAAAATGGCACAGTACTATCCTTGCAATGTGAGGGTAGTTCCGAACATTTTTTTAAGAAAACTGTATTCGAACAAACGTAGCAAGTCATCATAATAACCAGGAGGAGACCTTAGCCCCTGGTGACCTCAAATAGACGATCAAATGCTGTTACTTTACCAAATTATTGACCCAGTTATTGCATTATTGTACTCTCCAAAATCCAGAGTAACGTACACATACAAATTTGCAACAATCCACATGACAAATAAAACATTACTACATACAAATAAAAAATTATGTTGAGATAAAAATTTGCTTAGTTACTGGGATCTTCGTTATTTTTATGAGTAATCCAAACTTCACTAATTCTATAACAAATAAAAAAATACTAGTTGTACTCATGAAATTTTAATTAGCTCACCGTCCAAACACAGAGCAAGTAATCTGACAATCATAAATTGCGGGGTAAAAACCTTTACACAGCAAAGTCTAAATACCATCCACCATGATGTCCATCCACCATGATGTACCATCCACATGATGTCAGATCCTGACCTGCCATCGACGTTCATCCAAATCAAACAATAAAGCACAATAATGTTTTAGTTATGGATCGGTAGCATCTCCTTTTCAGGAGTGTGCGCATTGATCACACTACTCTATGACTCTCACTCAACTGACACCACATTTTCCTTCTCATTCAATCCATTAATACACCAACAGAATAGGTCTAGAAGTCAGCTAACCTTGACACCACCACACTCACGTCAACATACCATACCTTTGCTCCCCTATTCTCAACCACACTACACATGGAGTTGTTTCGGAGATAGCATTCCAGTCTCCGATTACGTCCTTTCACTCTGGCACCTCTCTCCATTGGCTTATCTCTGCATTCACTTTACCGATTATTCATCCTGCTAAATATCACTTTAGAATTGCGACATTTCATCTAAGAACAAAAAATACACAAATTATTCATCCTGCAAAATAACTTTACACATTATTGGTACCGTTTTGATTAGTTATACTGGTACCAGGCTTCAACAACAAAAACAAAAATTATTTTTTCATATTGCAAATGTTATGGTGAGAATTAGATTTACACTTATATTACATCTTAAGTCAGTATTCCACAACGTTCACCATCTGGATCTCATACTCCCTTTATGTCCTTTCACATTGTGCAGTTGCCCTCATCTCTTCATTCGTATTTCGGCTCTCCGTCCGTCCATTACTCCATCATTTCCTGTTCCTCCTTCGCCATTGGCATCAATCTCGATTGCAGCATACACAGGACTCTCTGTAACATACATCTAAGACATCTCCACATTATTAATTCTACTCACCTTCATTTACCACTGTTTCATCACGTCGAATCTCTCTTTATTAATCACACTGCTTCACGTCGCTTCTCTCCTTAAATATCACCTTTATCCACTAATATTTATCACGTCGCTTCTCTCTATATCTACCATCTTTATCCACTCATTAATCATCACGTCGTTTCTGCTTGATCCTTCTTCGTATGACAAAAAATACGTACATACACCACTCTGTCGACTCCTGTTCATGACTCTTTCGACCAGTCTATTCCGTCATACTTCCTGACATCCCGCCTGAAAATTCTTATGTTCGATTTGACCCTGCACAACGTTACACACCACAAATAAATACACTGACTATCTACAATAACTTGCCCACTTTCGATCTATCGTTAACTTTTCCATAATTTGATGTTAGAAATGTGATGAAGCCCATGCGATTGTTGTCCCTTGATCGTCTCAATCAGTACAGCATTTTCATGGACAATCCGCCTCACTCTGAATGGTCCACTATACACAGCAAAGAATTTGCTAGTTAGGAATCTGTGCTTACATGTATATTAAATGTGTGCAGAGAATATACGAGCTGGGAGAAATGGGACAGCCCAAGTGTTAGAAACTTTCGTGCTAGTGGCCTCTTTCCCTAACACCAGATTCCGAACAACCATACACAGCACTTCATTATAACTGTGACCACGACAATGACATACTGTAGATCAGATGGCAGCTGATATAAAAACCTTCGATCACATTGCTGATATTACCTGTAACAGCAGTGTAAATGTACCCCATGCCATACAGATCACACTGTTGACTTTTTACATTACGTGTTAAGTACCTGCAATAGTCAAATCGCACTAATTAAACTGGACTCATTGGCTTTATTACATAACATTAATAGCAACTGGTTTTTGAGGAAACAGTCCTTTTACTTTAGTGTTCCTAATAAAAATTTGCAAATTTTTCTCTGAGAGACCAGTCTAACACATGTCATTACTGGTGTTTTATTCTATGATCAGAAGTATGGTATTCGCATTCCTACATATCAGTAGAGCATGTGTGCTACGTAGACAATTTTCAGTGCCAGCGGCATGTGTTTTAAGGCAAGATGCTAAGGGTTGATATGTTGGATTAGTTTCTCCTATCCATCAATCCATTACGACAAGAAAGAAATGCCAGGATTCCATGCTCTCCTGTCATTCTGGTAGTTTCTGCCGTTCCTATCCTCGACACTGTCTGACCTATGAGTCGTGTCTCCGTTCACGATGTTGCTCTCATTACCCAATTCTTGTAACAAGTTCTGAAATGATGCAGAATCGTCTAAGCCTCTGCTTGCTATCGCCATATCTCTGCGCAATTTCACTGGCAACTTCGTTATACAGATCCTAATGAGTTCCCCAGGTTCGTATGGCACATCCAAATACCTATTTCGTCTCAGCATTTCCTGATAGCACGCCACAGGATCTCTTATACCACCTTCGTTACAATTTCGCATCATCAATATGCTTTGCTTAACCTGGCCCTGCTTACTTTTCGACGTGAAATCATTTAAAAACTTGTCACAAAATATCTTGTAGCTACTACAGTCTTTAATAACTTCCTGCATTTTCGCTCTAGCCTCGTCCCTCAAATGGTTACCCACAAACTTCATTTTGAGGAGCGGTCCCCACGATGAAGGTAATGAATCTTGAAATTGAGACAGCCACAGGCATGGATGTTGGTAGTTATCTGGATCCGGAAAACAAGTGTACGTTTGTACCGACACGAAGTGCCTCCTACGTTCTTCTTCCGCATTTATGTTTTCCGACCTTGTACTACACCCAGTTGGGTTTGCCACCTATTTTATCCGACACAACCGTTCTTCTAACTCTCTGAGCTCGTCTTCCTCTTTCTGCCTAATTTCGTTTTTTGAATTTATCTCACTCTCCCTCTGCAATCTACCTGGTGAATCGGGGAGAAATTATCTAGAATACTTTATTGTGGAGATGAATACTTATTTATAAAACTATTTAGTTCTTTGTATTAATGGAAAAGGTTTTTGGAAGAATTGGTAAAGGTGGACCATACATGTCTGTCAGATGATTGTCTGTTAGAACTATTAACAGAAGGAAATCTTTGTCCCTCAAATAACTAATAATATATATCAGTATTGTTAATTTGATCTCTTTGTTTTCATTATGTTACAAACTACGCAATTGGCTGAGACGCCTGTAATTTTTATACTGAGAGAATTTTTGAGTTGTTGGAGTCTTCTTATGGTGTACAGTTCTTTTTGTCAATAATAACAGTCTAATTCTCAAGAACGATTTTTCTCTTAAGTAAAAACCAACTCCATCAGTAAACTTTTGAATATTTTGTCACCAGTGGCCGGCCGGAGTGTCCGAGCGTTCCTAGGCGCTACAGTCTGGAACCGTGCGACCGCTGCGGTCGCAGTTTCGAATCCTGCCTCGGACATGGATGTGTGTGTGATGTCCTTAGGTTAGTTAGGTTTAAGTAGTTCTAAGTTCTAGGGGACTGATGACCTCAGAAGTTAAGTCCCATAGTGCTCAGAGCCATTTGAATCATTTTATCGTCAGTGCATTGCACTTCACGCCACATGCAGCAATAGAATGTTTCCTACATGAAAAAAAGTACATTAATTTTATTTAGCTGCTGCATCTACTGATTTGTATTTGCTTCACCTTGCAGTACGTAGTTAGAATTATAGAATTATCAGGTGTTAAGGTGTTGTGGTAAGCAAGCAGATTTTTTTTCAGTGAACGGTGTTGGTAATGCAATACAGTTACTTTTCTGAGTAGTGCAGTAATTTAAGTTTTTGGTTATTCCAAGTGGCAACGGCCTTGCCGCAGTGGATACACCGGTTCCCATGAGACCACCGAAGTTAAGCGCTGTCGGGCGTCGTCGGCACTTGGACGTGTGACCATCCAGCCTGCCATGCGCTGTTGCCATTTTTAGGAGTTCACTCAGCTTCGTGATGCCAATTGAGGAGCTCCTCGGCCGAATAGTAGCGGCTTCGGTCGAGAATACCAGCATCATCCTCTTCAGAGGATGACACGACGGTCGGATGGTCCCGATGGGCCACTTGTGGCCTGTAGACGGAGTGGTTATTCCAAGTGAAACTTATTCCAAGTGAAAAATTGCACGTCATATCACACAACTGTCATAATGTACTTTGGTATTGAGTTTCGGTTATATTGTTGTTTTTTGGCACACATTTAGTTTCTTTTGGCAGTTAATTATAATCATTTTCATTATTTCAAATTCTGCATTTCGTTAAGTTTAAAGTGCTGTTTCACGGCACTGTTCACACCACATACGCAACACAGGGTCGACCAACAGTCAGTATTGCTCAGCAGTTTAACGCGATATCAGAAGTACACATAACATGAGGATAAAGTTTTGGAAAATGAATTTTCAGTTTACACATACAGACAGTTTTGTTATAGAGAGCTTACACAAGAATGTAAACCTGATACACGAAAAAGTTTGGCGTTCTGATCGGAAATTGCGCAGTGTTACTGGGTTGGAGCGCGGGAACGCGAGAAGCGAGGCAGGGTACTTTGTGAGTACCTCCCTTCCTCGCCTCGCGCCGAATTCCGGGAGTTGCAACTGCAGCGGAGCGTTTTAATTCACCGGCCGCGGCGGCTTTAGTGCCTCATCCGCGCACCAGTAGCGCCACCGTCGCGAGACCGAGCTTTGTAAACTCGCGCCGCGGTTCCTAGGCCGCGCATTCCCGTCTCTCTTCCACGGCAATGCTCTCTCTCTCTCTCTCTTCTGCTCGCACTTGCTCGAGTCTGCTCACTACGCCACCAAATTTGGTTTGAATGGATATTGCAGTTTGGGGAAAGTTTCTTGGCGCACGGTTGGCGGCGCTGACCGCACCATTTCCGCTAACTGTCCCGCAAGTTGCAGAGGCGCGGCGCTCGCAGGTACTGCACGCCGGCAGCGAAAATGCAGCCGCCTCGCGCCGACCTAATGTAGTCGTTACGTTGTCCCCGTGTAATGAAATTATAATTGGGCCGGGCGCCGCGCCATTTTCGGTCGAGGGCGAGGCAGACAATGGCGGACGAGCACGAAGGGCGCGCGCTAACTTTGAAATAATAAATAATAAATATTGTACCTGCGCGCGCGCGTGTGGGTGCGCGCCTGTGTCGGATGTAATTTGGGAAACGAGCGGCAAACAAATTGCTGCTAAACGCGGACGACGTCCCCTCGTTAGTGCGGCACGCTACGCCGCCGTGGCGGCGGCGTGGCTTTCCCTTACTCGTGCTGCCAACCACCAATTGCTTGTTACCTCCACACCATTTCGAGGGTTTTCTGTGTGTGTGCCCATCCGATTCGGTCTTTTCCATTTTACTTTGCTCCGCTTCCTCATTTGATTCATGTCTATTACCACTCAGGTATTTTCATCTTTTAACCTCAGAAAAAATTGTAGGTAGTTTAACGCCACCTACATCTTCGTCAAGGAGTCTACAGCGACATGAATACTCTGCAGATCATACGTAAGTGCTCCACAGAACCACGATTTCTCGACCGTTCCACTCTCGAATAGCAGGTGAGTAAAACGATCACCAAAATTATTCCGCCGGATTTGGTGGCCGAGCGGTTCTAGGCGCTACAGTCTGGAACCGCGCGACCGTTACGGTCGCAGGTTCGAATCCTGCCTCGGGCATGGATGTGTGTGATGTCCTTAGGTTGGTTAGGTGCAAGTAATTCTAAGTTCTACGGGACCGATGACCTGAGCTGTTAAGTCCCATAGTGCTCAGAGCCATTTGAACCATTTGAAGCCATTTGAACAATTTTTTGAAATTATTCCGTCTAAGCTCTGATATTTCGTATTACATTACGATGATCATTTATACCTATGTAGGTGAGAGTCAACGAACTCTTACGTGGCACTTAAGTTCATAGCGTTTTTGTTTTGCACGTTGGTATTACGTTTGCTGTGGGTTTATTTATCTATGGTCATATTTTGTTTGTAGTTCAGTGTTCCTATTTGAGTTTACGTCTTGTCATTTTGTCATTTGGAGATAGTGAGTGGAGCTGTGGAAACTAGAAAATGTATGCCGGACCGAGACTCGAACTCGGGACCCTTGCCTTTCGCGGGCAAGTGCTCTACCAACTGAGCAACCCAAGCACGACTCACGCCCCGTCCTCACAGCTTTACTTCTGCCGGTATCTCGCACCCTACCTTCCAAACTTTACAGAAGCTCTCCTGCGAAAGGCAAAGGTCTCGAGTTCTAGTCTCGGTCCGGCACACAGTTTTAAACTGCCAGGAAGTTTCATATCAGCGCACACTCCGCTGCAGAGTGAAAATCTCATTCTAGAAAATGTAGTCAAAGTCGGGAAATCGGAATATTTTCAACATTTCTTCTTTTTGAATTCAGTAGATGGGTGACAGCAACGGAGAAAGCCAGAAACATTTGCGCCATGTGTGGAGATAATGCCATTCGACCTTGCAGTGCAATTAAATAGTTTTTTCGTTTTAGGGAGGATCGTGTTGACATCAGTGAATCTCACGTTAGTGAATCTCCACGGTCTGGAAGACCTACGGCGTTTGATGAAGCTCGTTTAAATGCATGCAGCAACGATCTACGTAACTGTACTCGACTAGTGGCAAATGTGATCATTCCCCTATCGCGTGACATTTGCATGCAGTTTGAAGGTTCAAAAATCGGGTGATTGGGTACCGCACGCTCCACGATAAAACCATAAAAATCAGCGGGTGGCCATTTGTGAATTCGTGCTTGCTCGTCGCCAGTTGGCTCGTGAATAACACCGACCATTGCTATCCTGTACCGTTATTGGTAACGAGAGATTGTGTCTTTATGTTAACACAAGGAAAAGAAAGGAATGGTTGAATCCAAACAAAGCAACATCACCCCGCACAAAGATTTGCACGCATCCACAAAAGGTTACGTAATTCATCTGTAACGGCGACGGTGTGGTGTTCCACGAATTGCTTCATCCACTTGTAACCATTAGTCTCAGTTGTCAACAACTGAGACGTCTTGCAGACGCAATTCTAGAACAACGACCAAGGTGTCCTGTGAAGTGATTGTAATCCATGATAACGTCCGTCCGCATTCTGCTAGGATGGCTAAAAACACTATATAGGAGTGGGGTTGGGAAATCATACTCCACTACCTTATTCACCTGATCTCGTGTCCTCATATTTTAACCTTTTCCGCTCTCTATTTCCGGATGAAAATGATCTCTAAACATGGCATGACGAGTTCTTCGCCTCGAAACCACTTGATTTCTACAGCCGCCGAATCGAAAAGTTACTCCAGCGTTACCAGACTTTTGTAAGTAGTGAAGGAGAATATGTTATTGATGACTAAGGATTCTATTACGTATATCTGTCGTGTTTATTAAACTTATGGATAAATGCTACGAATTTATGCACCAAATTTTCGCATTCAGAGGGGAAAGCCGATGATTGAAAGTCGTGAAAACATCTTACCGTAACGATGAATGCATTTGTTACAACGATATGCACCTCATCTACCTCATATTCGTGACACACTCTCCGTTATTTCGCGATAATGCAAAACTTCCGTTTCACTGGATGACGTTCCGTCAGTTACCCCGCACACCGCGCTGTGGCAATTCTTAACACGGAATTACAAATCCATTTGAAGTGTGCCTGTTGGTTGTGCACTTTCATTTTCTTCATATCATATTTCGTTGTATAGTTCGCTATGTTTATCTTTGCTATACTTGAGTCAGCTATAATAAGTTTCGATTCATCGATAAAGGCGCTGTATTAACCTCCTTGCTTGGTCATTGCCGTAATTTCACGGTTTTGGTGACTCTGTTTGCATTCGACCGGTGGGAATCGATCGCGGTTTGCAGCCCATGTGGACTCTCATGTTTGGAAGAGATTCCCCATTACGGTACTATTTTCTACTCGAGTGTGTGTGCTGTTCCTGTTCGATTGGATGTTTGTTCGTAGAGCTGCATTTGCAGATACGACTGCTTTTGCCTGGTGTAGGCCCATGCTGTTGCGGAGATTCTACAATGAATAAAAGTTAGGGCGAGACTATTTCAATCTGCTTCCCGTGGTGAAACTCGGTTATTGTTGCGAGGTTGTATTGGCATTGTTAGATTGAGATCAATTCTGGAGTTGGAAATGGGCCGAGTGCTTGCGCGAAGTAAAATGGGATCTCACAGGTTGCTAATCCTTAGTTGAATGGAAGCTGATAACAGCGTCGTGTATTAATTTTCCGCTTTATCGCACTGTAAAATCGAAGTGGTTGCCCTTTCCGTAAGTATAAAATAGTTCCGTTTATTCAAGATCTGAGAGATGACAAAATGATGTTTCTTTTACTTGTCGTAAACCTAAATTCCTTACATGTAAGTTTGAATATGCCAGCGGGGCTGTCATTCCATTGTGTTCAGTGACAATTTAATTGTTTAGCAATCTACTTCTTTCGAATTTTATTGGCAGTACACGCTATCATCCACTATATTCAGGCACTAGAGGGAGACGGGCACCATCTTTTTGAAACCTGTAGTATCGCTTTACGATCAACAAACACTCGAGCTGTATCGGTAATCAGTCTCTGAGCTCTGATAAGACATAGATATTACCGACACTTCTTCTTTGCATTCTTTTAATTTCCATGTGCTGATAAAAGCAGGTCCATCAACAAAGGAGGTCGCTTACAAAACACTCCTTCGACCTATACTTGAGTATTGCTCATCTTCTCTGCCTCGTGATGACTGTGTGTTGTGTGTTGTCCTTAGGTTAGTTAGGTTTAAGTAGTTCTAAGTTCTAGGGGACCGATGACCACAGATGTTAAGTCCCATAGTGCTCAGAGCCATTTGAACCATTTATTGCTCATCAGTGTGGCATCCGTACCACGTCGGGTTGACAGAGGAGATAGAGAAGATCCAAAGAAGAGCGGCGCGTTTCGTCACAGGGTTATTTGGTAAGGGTGATAGCGTTACGGAGATGTTTAGCAAACTTAAGTGGCAGACTCTGCAAGAGAGGAGCTCTGCATTGCGGTGTAGCTTGCTGTCCAGGTTTCGAGAGGGTGCGTTTCTGCATGAGGTATCGAATATTGCTCCCCCCCTACTTATACCTCCCGGGGGAGATCACGAATGTAAAATTAGAGAGATTCGAGCGCGCACGGAGGCTTTCCGGCAGTCGTTCTTCCCGCGAACCATACGCGACTGGAACAGGAAAGGGAGTTAATGACAGTGCCACGTAAAGTGCCCTCCGCCACTCACCGTTGGGTGGCCTGCGGAGTAGAAACGTAGATGTAGACGGGTGTTTTTTGGCTGATTGCTGTTTGTTAAGCGCTGTGAGACGCCCACTGTTAAAATGTTACGTAAGAATGATTGATAGGATTTAATGCTCAGTCACATGACTTAATTATTTTTGCACATCATATCGATGATAACAGCTAGCTCTGTAAGCAGAAAGCTAACACATTTAGTTTGGTTTACTGCCTTCACGAGTCACCACTCACCACTCACTGCACAATAGACAAGTATTAAGCACGGTAGCGCATTTTTTCTCAGTTGCGCTGAATTTAGGAAAGCGCGCGCATGTGTGGCTATTTCTATTGAATTTCAGTGGTCGGATTGCGTTTTCTATTTGTTTTCTAACACATTTAGTTTGGTTTACTGCCTTCACGAGTCAGCACTCACCACTCACTGCGCAATACACAAGTATTAAGTACGGTAGCGCATTTTTTCTCAGTTGCGCTGAATTTAGGAAAGCGCGCGCATGTGTGGCTATTTCTACTGAATTTCAGTGGTCGGATTGCGTTTTCTATTTGTTTTCTGGGACATTATATTTATAAATTTGCATGACTTGCAGATACGAAGGCTTGATTGTAACTCCTTACGGGAGTAGTCTTTGATTTTTGCGTCACACAAACATCTTTCTCCGTCAAAGCGCCAAAGAAACTGAAACAGGCATGCGTAATCAAATACAGAGTATGTAAACAGGCAGAATACGGCGCTGCAGTCGGCAACGCCTATACAAGACAGCAAGTGTCTGGCGCAGCTGTTAGATCGGTTGCTGCTGATACAATGGCGGGTTATCAAGATTGAAGTGAGTTTTATCATTGTGTTATAGTCGGTGCACGAGCGACGGAACACAGCATTTCCCAGGTAGTGATGAGATGGGATTTTCCCCTTCGAACATTTCACGAGAGTTCCGTGTATATCAGGAATCCAGCAAAACTTCAGATCTCCGATATGGCTGCGGGCGGGAAAAGATCCTGCAAGAACAGGACTAACAACGACTGAAGAGAATCGTTCAACGTGAAAGAAGTGCAACCCTTCCGAAAATTGCTGCAGATTTCAATGCTGGGCCATCAAAAAGTGACAAAGTGCGAACCATTCATCAAAACATCATCGATATGGGCTTTCGGAGTCGAAGACTCACTTGTGTATCCTTGATGATTGCACGACACAAAGATTTACGCCTCGCCTGGCCCGTCAACGCCGACATTGGACTGTTGATTGGAAACTTGTTGCCCGGTCGGACGTGTCTCGTTTCAAATTGTATCGAGCGTATGGAGGTGCACGGGTGTAGAAACAACCTCATGAATCCATGGACCGTGCATGTCAGCAGGGGACTGTTGAAGCTGGTGGAGGTTCTGTAATGGTGTGGGGCGTGTGCAGATGGAGTGATATGGGAGAACTGATACGTCTAGATACGACTCTGACAGGTGACACGTACGTAAGCGTCCTGTCTGATCACCTGCAGCCATTCATGTCCATCGTGCATTCCGACAGGCTTGGGCAATTCTAGGAGGACAATGCGACACCCCAAACGTCCAGAATTGCTACAGAGTGGCTCGAGGAACACTCTTCTGAGTTTAAACTTTTCTGCTGGCCACCAAACTCCCCAAATATGAACGTTATTGAGCATATCTGGAATGCCTTGCAACATGATATTCAGAAGAGATCTCCACCCCTGGTAGTCGATGCTTTTCCAGTATATTCAAGTCCGCAAAGTGAAGTCGTACTACAAGTCGTATGAGTCCACCTTGAAGAAACAGATTGCAACGTTCTATCTTTGATTTCGCTGTAAACAGTATTGTTTTTAAGCGCGTGATATTCCGCTGGAAAGCCTTCCTGCTCGGCTATCCGTATCCAATTTACTTTTCATGAGTGTAATTCATGCGCAGAGAATTTACCTTCTACACTCCTGGAAATGGAAAAAAGAACACATTGACACCGGTGTGTCAGACCCACCATACTTGCTCCGGACACTGCGAGAGGGCTGTACAAGCAATGATCACACGCACGGCACAGCGGACACACCAGGAACCGCGGTGTTGGCCGTCGAATGGCGCTAGCTGCGCAGCATTTGTGCACCGCCGCCGTCAGTGTCAGCCAGTTTGCCGTGGCATACGGAGCTCCAACGCAGTCTTTAACACTGGTTGCATGCCGCGACAGCGTGGACGTGAACCGTATGTGCAGTTGACGGACTTTGAGCGAGGGCGTATAGTGGGCATGCGGGAGGCCGGGTGGACGTACCGCCGAATTGCTCAACACGTGGGGCGTGAGGTCTCCACAGTACATCGATGTTGTCGCCAGTGGTCGGCGGAAGGTGCACGTGCCCGTCGACCTGGGACCGGACCGCAGCGACGCACGGATGCACGCCAAGACCGTAGGATCCTACGCAGTGCCGTAGGGGACCGCACCGCCACTTCCCAACAAATTAGGGACATTGTAGCTCCTGGGGTATCGGCGAGGACCATTCGCAACCGTCTCCATGAAGCTGGGCTACGGTCCCGCACACCGTTAGGCCGTCTTCCGCTCACGCCCCAACATCGTGCAGCCCGCCTCCAGTGGTGTCGCGACAGGCGTGAATGGAGGGACGAATGGAGACGTGTCGTCTTCAGCGATGAGAGTCGCTTCTGCCTTGGTGCCAATGATGGTCGTATGCGTGTTTGGCGCCGTGCAGGTGAGCGCCACAATCAGGACTGCATACGACCGAGGCACACAGGGCCAACACCCTGCATCATGGTGTGGGGAGCGATCTCCTACACTGGCCGTACACCACTGGTGATCGTCGAGGGGACACTGAATAGTGCACGGTACATCCAAACCGTCATCGAACCCATCGTTCTACCATTCCTAGACCGGCAAGGGAACTTGCTGTTCCAACAGGACAATGCACGTCCGCATGTATCCCGTGCCACCCAACGTGCTCTAGAAGGTGTAAGTCAACTACCCTGGCCAGCAAGATCTCCGGATCTGTCCCCCATTGAGCATGTTTGGGACTGGATGAAGCGTCGTCTCACGCGGTCTGCACGTCCAGCACGAACGCTGGTCCAACTGAGGCGCCAGGTGGAAATGGCATGGCAAGCCGTTCCACAGGACTACATCCAGCATGTCTAAGATCGTCTCCATGGGAGAATAGCAGCCTGCATTGCTGCGAAAGGTGGATATACACTGTACTAGTGCCGACATTGTGCATGCTCTGTTGCCTGTGTCTATGTGCCTGTGGTTCTGTCAGTGTGATCATGTGATGTATCTGACCCCAGGAATGTGTCAATAAAGTTTCCCCTTCCTGGGACAATGAATTCACGGTGATCTTATTTCAATTTCCAGGAGTGTATATTTTGTGGACGCGTTACATTATACGAGGTGGTCCATTGATAGTGACCGGGCCAAATATCTCACGAAATAAACATCAAACGAAAAAACTACAAAGAACGAAACTTGTCTAGCTTGAAGGGGGAAACCAGATGGCGCTATGGTTGGCCCGCTAGATGGCGCTGCCGTATGTTCAAAATGGTTCAAATGGCTCTGAGCACTATGGGACTTAACTTCTGAGGTCATCAGTCCCATAGAACTTGGAACTACTTAAACCTAACCAACCTAAGGACATCAGGATTCGAACCTGCGACCGTAACTACCGTAGGTCAAACGGATATCAACTGCATTTTTTAAAAATAGGAACCCACATTTTTGTTACATATTCGTGTAGTACGTAAAGAAATATGAATTAGTTGCACCACTTTTTTCTTTTTGTGATAGAAGACTATATCTTCTGGAAACGCACGCAGAAATTTGGGTGCTAACATGCGTCCATAATAGTCTACATTTTCCCCTAACGCCCGTAAGGCTTCTATACGTTGGTTGCATTTGATATGTGTAGCGTTCAGTGTTTCTGTTGACGCATGTGACATCAGTTTCATAGTGTCAAGGTAATCGAGATGAGTCTGAATTACACAGTTCCTTTCTCCACAGCAAGATACTAATGTAGGTTTCGTTTCCTCATACGAATCCGCAGTGATGTGAATGCCATCAACCAAATTCTATAGCTCATTTTTTACTTACCCCGGAGGAACACACGTGCTCGTCTGTAGTAGAAATCGAAGGTTTTTGTCAACGGGTGACTGGTTCCCCAAACCGAGACCACTTCTGCATTTCGCCTGAAAATAACTAATTTGATGGTTGGAATTTGGCCGTATGTGTCACAGGTGTCAGAGCTTCTGCCTCGGCTGAAGCTGGTGACGGGTTTGTAACTGATGACGGCAAACTGACTTTAGCCTTTGTAGAAGCCTTCAAAATTGCCTTCCTAGCGATGTCTACACATTCCTCGCACCTACTGACATCGGCGTCAATTTGTGTCGAAAAAAAAAAAAAAATCCCGAATTGCATCGTTAAGCATTCTCAAACTATCCACCGTCTCTTGCAGTCGCATTCAAAAGTACTTATAATCTGTATCTTCTCATGTATCGCCTTCATCATTTTCCATACTGAAACGTGTTACTAGTCTTGTTTAAGGTTTTCGTTTCCTTTACAAGTTACTTAAACGTATTTCTGTATCTGTCTCCGTCACCGTACTTTGAACCGGTGTCATACGCAAACAGTCAAAGAATGTATACAAAAAAACTGTAAATACTGCGCCGTCTCAGATTACAGAGTAGCAGTCGAATATTGTAGTACAAAGAACAATAGACACGTTTTCGTTTCAAGTTGCTTAAACGTACTTCTGTATCTGTCTCAGTCACCGTACTTTGAACCGATGTCATACGCAAACAGTCAAAGAATGTGTACAAAAAAACTGCAAATACTGCGCAGTCTCAGATTACAGAGTAGCAGTCGAATATTGTAGTACAAAGAACAATAGACACGTTTTCGTTTCAAGTTGCTTGAACGTATTTCTGTATCTGTCTCAGTCACCGTACTTTGAACCTGTCATACGCAAACAGTCAAAGAATGTATACAAAAAAAACTGTAAATACTGCGCCGTCTCAGATTACAGAGTAGCAGTCGGAAATTGTAGTACAAAGAACAATAGACAGCGTTCTTTGTGCTCCAATATATAACGTAAAAACTGTCACTACTCAGTATCGTTGCAAGTAACACCCATCTTTGTATGGGGGGTGGGGGTTGGGGGACGTTGATGAAATTGACCAAAATCTCAATTTTCGATTTGTTGTTATTTGTTTTCAGGCACTTCGGATGCGATCCGAAGTGCCTGAAAATTAATTAAAAGTGTGACGCGGCCACCTTGCCACGCCCACGTTTTGAAGCAGCACTTCAATACCAGCTCAGTGAACAACGATTCTGTGTATTACCTTCAACCAAACGTGTGCGGGATACATCTAGAAGGTCGTGATACATACTCTTTGGTTTTATAGATCATCTTCGGCCGATCCTGCACTTCTCAAAAAGTGTGTTCATGGCAAAACCCAAAATCCAAATGAGTCTCTAAATTCGCTCATATGGAAAGGATGCCCTAGAAATACATTTGCATCTGCTACAGTTGTCAGAATTGCAACTTATGATGCAGTTATAGTATTTAATGATGAGAAAGTCGGGAGGATGAAGTTATTAGAAAGAGTGAGCTTCAAGATAGGACATTTTACTCAAGACATCCTGAGAAAAATGGATTTACAGCGCGTCTCTGCAGCTGAGAAGTCAGTTGAAGACCTGGTAAAGGTCAAGAAGAACAACAAGAAACCAGAAGAGAAGCATTGAAGGGAAAGTTGACCCAGAGTACAAATGTGGTGCCTTCGGAAGAAGTGACATAAAGAATAAGTTTGTTTGAACTTTGAATTGCGTTTCCTGAAAAGTTTGTTTTTTAAAGTGTATGTACCTTTTCCTCAGATTCTATGAATGATAGAATTATGAAATTTTTTACACATATTTCTGTAAACCTAATAAACGTTGCCTCAAGAGCAGATTTTGAAATTCCGATTGCAAGCTGAGACATTTGGCAAAGTGCTTGGAATTTTGCATGAATTTAAAATTGAACTTGTGGAATTATAATTAAAAATTATGAAATTTTTCCAATTTGACCTATACCAAAGACCTAATGAGAGAAGCTTATAATATATAAAGAGCTGAAACAGAGAAATTTTTGTAGAAATCTCTTGAATACTTTCTGAGAAAAAAAGAACATACATTATTTTTTTTAAATAAAACTTCAAATTTCATTTTAAAAAAGTTAAATACATATAATAAAAGACTTTTATGCGTAAAAAATGTGTTACTTTCATATAAAGCGTGGTACAAAATTTCATTGGTTATCACCTAATCTGTGGATTTGGTGCATTTTTGAAATAGTGTGTGTTTTTCATCAACGTCCCCCCTTTTGTTAATATGCGCGTTAATTAATATGCACCTGCCAAGAAAAACGGACTAGTCGAATGCGGGGGATGAAGTAACGTTAATACAGGCTGCCCTGCTATAGACTGTCTCTGCTCTTCTCGTTTCGAGGACGTGAAACAAGCGGACGTCACTTCGTTCTTTCCTTTTCCATCTTGGAGTTCCTTCACTACCAGTCACAGCGTCCCGGGTTTCGGCATCATTTTACGTATCGTATAATGACTGTCAGAACAACACTCATCGTTCTTGCAGCTTTAGTTACGTTAATAGTCAGAGATTTATAAGACAAAGATTGATGCACAATAAACAGAGTATTTGTTTAATCCTAAGCAGGACCGTCCAGCACTGCGGAAAACGGTTGAAAAAAATCCCATGAAATCAGCTGAAGGAATCACTCGTGGGGTCCAAAACAATGAGTGTACGTAGAGAGTTAAAAGGAATAGGGCACAGTCGTCTAATAGCTCCTCATAAGTTGCACATTTCTGTAAGTCAGTGTTACGCGATACATGAGTTAGTGCAAAGAGCGACACTACTGCCGGAGGCTGTGGCCGAGCGGTTCTAGGTGCTTCAGTCCGGAACCGCGCTGCTGCTACAATTACAGGTTCGAATCCTGCCTCGGGCATGAATGTGTGTGATGTCCTTAGGTTGGTTAGGTTTAAGTAGTCGTAAGTCTAGCTTAGAGCCATTTTTGAGCGACAGTACTGGACGGAGGAAGGCTGGAAACCAGTGAATTGGTGTGATGGATTACGCTGTACCTGTGGCAGTCCGATAGAAGGGTTTGAGTTTGGTGAATGCCTCGAAAACGTTACCTGCCATTATGTGTAGTGCTGACAGTGAGGTACGGGGTACTTGGTGTTACGGTTGTGGCGTTCATCGAAGATGGTGATCCAGTTATTCCGCTTAAGAAAACACTTTTTACAGCGTTGTCTACTTCGCTCAGTTAAGGAACAGGCCAAAGACGATGATTTTTGTTATCGGTATGACAGTACACACAGTCGTGAAGCAGCATCTCTGAAGCGATGGCCACGCGGGTTAGCCACACGGTCTCAGGTGCCTTGTCACGGTCCGCGAGGCGCCCTCCGTCGGAAGTACGAATCCTCCCTCGGGCAGTTGTGCGTTGTCCATAGCGTAAGTTAGTTTAAGTTAGATTAAGTAGTGTGTAAGCTTAGGGACCGATGACATCAGCAGTTTGGTCCCATAAGATCTTACCAGAAATGTACAGTTCTGAAGTGATCGTTTGTAAACAGTAACGTTCCTGTGGCGGACTGGCTGGCCTACGGTCACGACCTGAATCCAATGGAACACCTTTGGCATGAGTTACAGCGGCGACTTCGCTTTAGGCAACATTGCCCAACATCATTACGTTTTCTGGTTTCTGCTCTTGTGGAAATATGGGCTGCGATTCCTCCACAGGCAGCTCACTGAAAGTGTATCCAGGAGACTTCATGTCATTATAAATGCGATAAACAAGCTCCATGTTGATATTCACTAATGTGTCCAGAGTTTTTTGATCACATAGCGTGGACCAAAGGCGGATGAAGCAGGTGGCAGACATCGGTTCATTGGCAGGACATCGAACGATGTTGTTGTTGTTGTTGTTGTTGTGGTCTTCAGTCCTGAGACTGGTTTGATGCAGCTCTCCATGCTACTCTATCCTGTGCAAGCTTCTTCATCTCCCAGTACCTACTGCAACCTACATCCTTCTGAATCTGTTTAGTGTATTCATCTCTTGGTCTCCCTCTACGATTTTTACCCTCCACGCTGCCCTCCAATACTAAATTGGTGATCCCTTGATGCCTCAGAACATGTCCTACCAACCGATCCCGTCTTCTTGTCAAGTTGTGCCACAAACTTCTCTTCTCCCCATTCCTATTCAGTACTTCCTCATTAGTTATGTGATCTACCCATCTAACCTTCAGCATTCTTCTGTAGCACCACATTTCGAAAGCTTCTATTCTCTTCTTGTCCAAACTATTTATCGTCCATGTTTCACTTCCATACATGGCTACACTCCATACAAATACTTTCAGAAATGACTTCCTAACACTTAAATCTATACTCGATGTTAACAAATTTCTCTTCTTCAGAAACGCTTTCCTTGCCATTGCCAGTCTACATTTTATATCCTCTCTACTTCGACCATCATCAGTTATTTTGCTCCCCAAATAGCAAAACTCCTTTACTACTTTAAGTGTGTCATTTCCTAATCTGATTCCTTCAGCATCACACGACTTAGTTTGACTACATTCCATTATCCTTGTTTTGCTTTTGTTGATGTTCATCTTATATCCTCCTTTCAAGACACTGTCCATTCCATTCAACTGCTCTTCCAAGTCCTCTGCTGTCTCTGACAGAATTACAATGTCATCGGCGAACCTCAAAGTTTTTATTTCTTCTCCATGGATTTTAATGACTACTCCGAATTTTTCTTTTGTTTCCTTTACTGCTTGCTCAATATACAGATTGAACAACATCGGGGAGAGGCTACAACCTTGTCTTACTCCCTTCCCAAGCACTGCTTCCCTTTTATGTCCCTCGACTCTTATAACTGCCATCTGGTTTCTGTACAAATTCTAAATAGCCTTTCGCTCTGTGTATTTTACCCCTGCCACCTTTAGAATTTGAAAGAGAGTATTCCAGTCAACATTGTCAAAAGCTTTCTCTAGGTCTACAAGTGCTAGAAACGTAGATTTGCCTTTCCTTAATCTTTCTTCTAAGATAAGTCGTAAGGTCAGTATTGCCTCACGTGTTCCAGTGTTTCTACGGAATCCAAACTGATCTTCCCCGAGGTTGGCTTCTACTAGTTTTTCCATTCGTCTGTAAAGAATTCGTGTTAGTATTTTGCAGCTGTGACTTATTAAACTGACAGTTCGGTTATTTTCACATCTGTCAACACCTGCTTTCTTTGGTATTGGTTAGCACACTGTAATCGCACACGGGAGAACGACGATTTAAATCCCTCTCCGGCCGTCCTGTTTTAGGTTTTCCGTGGTTTCCCTAAATAACTGCAGGCAAATGCCGGGATTTTTCCTTCGAAAAGGGCGTGGAAGTATTTCTTCCCCGTCCTTTTGTAATGCAAGCTTGTGCTCTTGAAAGCTATCTTGACGGTTACGGGGTATTTTTACAATTAGTCTGAATTTGGGGGGTAAAGCACGGCCTCAGTACAACTGTCGCGCAAACGGAGAGTAGTAGGATGTGCCGTACATCAGAGCTGAACGAGGCATGCAGTGGAATTTTAGCAGTGAAAGCGTAAAAAAATATTCTGGCAAAAGAACGTTTATCATATCGATAAATTTAATTGCACAGTTGAATATGTGTAGTGAATAATATGATGTTTCCTGCAATCTATTACGTCGCATTTAATTAAATCTAGAACTTTACCTCGAAGTCCGCTGCAAGGTCTATGATCTATGGAAGAGGAATGATCAAAGCATGGCTTAATCACGAACACTTTTATTCACATGCACTTGAGAGACTAAAGGAAGGAAAAGAACTAAATACCTCCACCACAGCACACGTGGGTAGCAAGAGGGGCTGTTCCCTTGATTTAGCCCGCAGCTCGTAGTCGTGCGGTAGCGTTCTCGCTTCCCACGCCCGGGTTTCCGGGTTCGATTCCCGGCGGGGTTTGGGATTTTCTCTGCCTCGTGATGGATGGGTGTTGTGTGATGTCCTTAGGTTAGTTAGGTTTAAGTAGTTCTAAGTTCTAGGGGACTGATGACCATAGATGTTAAGCCCCATAGTGCTCAGAGCCGAGCCTGTTCCCTTGATTTTAACATGCGGGATAAATGAATAAAATTTCTATTAAAATGAAATGCCATAAAAACGAAGCACAAATAAGAATTACAATTCATTCAGATATTATACGGCGGAAGATCACTGTGGCCTTGGCACAGTAGACTTTCTCATTAGATCACGACCACGTGGTCCTCGCAAACAAAAGCGTGCACAAAGAAAGTTATCAGGTGAGACGAATTGCATAAAATTCAGTCATAAAATCACGGAAATCATACGCAATATACACACTCTCGCGAATGGGATACTGGTGGTGGTGGTGGTTAGTGTTTAACGTCCCGTCGACAACGAGGTCATTAGAGACGGAGCGCAAGCTCGGGTTAGGGAAGGATGGGGAAGGAAATCGGCCGTGCCCTTTCAAAGGAACCATCCCGGCATTTGCCTGAAACGATTTAGGGAAATCACGGAAAACCTAGAATGGGATACTAACGAAATGAACTGAATCACAATAAACTCAACACGGCTCCAAGTGTTTTATTAACAATTCAATTGAGCAATAGCCTACACCGTCCCTGGATTTGATCACATTTAACACTTCGACTACCTTTGAAAAACTTACATAAAATTCAATTTTCTCATCGAAAAGGCACACTTACCGCCAGTAAGTCTCACCCGTCTCGCGTCCCACGGAACACTCCGCGAGCATTCACTCTCAAACCAAAACCGCTCCCCGTACCAACGGAAGTGGCCAGAGGAACCCCTGCTGTGGTGCCAACCTATACAAATGGTTCGCCCAAGGCAAACAGAAACCTCTTTGCTACTTGTTCCATGTTTCCTACAGTTGGCTGTTCTTCTACAGTGGCAGAGTGCTACCCTCCCACGGATCTACACACTGAAATCTTTGCACACTCTCATTCATACATTCAAGTGAGCGGACAAGAAGAGGAGAGAATAGATGGATTGAAATATGACACTTAAATGAATAAAACATGCGTGTGGGGCTCCGACAAGTACCAATAACCTAATGAAATGTGAAAACGAAATACGGATGGTATACTGTATCTACCACATACACACTCAGCTGTTCAGTCTGTGCCCTTTTCTTCTTTACATCTAGAGTAATAGACCATTTTCACCAACAATTGAGCTGCCAGAGGCAAACAAATGAAGCTGTGTGGTATGGCAAAATCATGAATAGGCTCATGCAGAGACCCTTCACTCTATCTCCACTGACCGTGCTGCTTATGGGAACGTTGAACTCTTAATCTTCCTTCCTTTCTTTGGAAGGACACTGTGAAAATGCTCACAGCCTGCAAATGAGACTGCTTATAAAATCCTAGTGTGTCGCTTCATAGAATATTACTAAAGTGTGTAGGACCAATCGTCTATGTGTGTCTTCAGCTGGAAATGGCGCACGTGATGAAACCAACAAACAGTGGACAATGTTGAATTTAACTGCTATTCTGAAGTCAAGAGATTAGCTGGGCGATTAAACTGTGGCGGGTTACTTCAAATAAGGCAGAAGACCGACGAAAGCAATAGAATGGACTAAGTGTCATGAATCCAAATGAAAAACGCGTCAGATAATCAGCGACAGAATTTAAATGGAAAATCGAAAAGGCAGCCACAGTAGATTTTATTATTCTAGTATCTACAGTCTATAGAAACTATTCGAATGAATCTTTTTTCCTGCACATGCTGTTACTGTAATTATTGCCGCAGCTCTTCACTGTGGCTCAATTTTATTATCTTGAATGTATCCAGATGTCAGCTAGCTTCAACAGCCCTGATGTACAAGAAGTGGACAAAAATATGAAAACACCAGAAACACGACATTTTACCATGTTTAATACGCCGTAGGAAAATCACTGACATTCAAAACGGCTTCTCGTCGTCTCGTAATGGATAAATACACGTTATGTATGGAACTCAAGGGAATATTAGACCATACTTCCCTCAAAATAGTGGCAAGCTAATGGTAATGGAGGTGGATAGCGATCATGCACCTTTCTCTCCAAGGGAGACCACCAAGACTCAATGATATCTACATCAGATCACTGTGGTGACCAGGGAAGATGCGAAATTGGGGCCGTCCTCGTGCTCAAAAAAGCCTGTCCTGGACGATGCTAGCTGTGTGAACAGGGGTCCTGTCGCCTTAGAAGAACCATCACCAGTGGGGAACAAACATTGCACCATGGAATGAACCTAATCAGCCAAAATGGTCACATAATCTTTGACAGGAATATGATTTTGCAGAGTAACCATGAGGCCAACGAAATACCAGGATGCGGTTGCCCAAATCATCACCGAAACCCCCTCTCCCCGCCTCCCATTTTGCACTCTCGAGACGTAAACTCGACCAGAAGTTGGAAACATTGCGTTAACTATCACAGCACTGACCACGCTGGTCTGTGCTCTGAATATCTCAGAACCTTTGCACATTTATTGCATTCTACATCAAATGAAAGTATTTGTATGGAGTGTAGCCATGTATGGAAGTGAAACGTGGACGATAAATAGTTTAGACAAGGAGAGAATAGAAGCTTTCGAAATGTGGTGCTACAGAAGAGTGCTGAAGATTAGATGGGTAGATCACATAACTAATGAGGAGGTATTGAATAGAATTGGGGAGAAGAGGAGCTTGTGGCACAAGTTGACTAGAAGAAGGGATCGGTTGATAGGACATGTTCTGAGACATCGAGGGATCACCAATTTAGTATTGGAGGGCAGCGTGGAGGGTAAAAATCGTAGAGGGAGACCAAGAGATGAATACACTAAGCAGATTCAGAAGGATGTAGGCTGCAGTAAGTACTGGGAGATGAAGAAACTTGCACAGGATAGAGTAGCATGGAGAGCTGCATCAAACCAGTCTCAGGACTGAAGACCAAAACAACAATAACAACAACATCAAATGAAATATGCTTAATGTATTCAAGCCTTGATCTCCTGCTATTTTACTGGCAACCCTTGTCTCTTCATTACCAAAATAGTTTTCCTTGATGCCTAAGGACGTGTCCTCTATCCCTTCTATTAGTTAAATTTTGACAAAAAGTCTTTTCCCCTCATTTAGACTGAGTATTTCGTTATTTACACGGTCTAGCCATAACAGCCGGCCGGGGTGGCCGAGCGATTCTAGGCCCTTCAGTCTGGAACCGCGCCACGGCTACGGTCGCAGGTTCGAATACTACCTCGGGCATGGGTGTGTGTGATGTCCTTAGGTTGGTTAGCTTTAAGTAGTTCTAAGTTCTAGGGGACTGATGACCTCAGAAATTAAGTCCCATAGTGCTCAGAACCATTTCTACCCATCACAGAAACACATTTAAAAAGTTTATATTCTCTTCTTGTTTGATTTCTCGAAGTTTAGGTTTCGCTTTCATTTAATACTACATTATACACAATTGTTTTGATAAACACCTGAATTTATATTCATTGCAAACACATTTCTCTCGTTCAAACAAGCTTTCCTTATTACTTACTTTTGCCTTCGTCAAACATTTTGTTGCATCAACAACAGAACTCGCTCAGTCCTTTAAGTATCTCGTTTTCTCAGCGACACCTGATTTAATTCGAATACACTCTATCACTCTTCTATTACGGTTAATAATGTTCTCATAAATATCTCTGACAGGATAATACTGTCATCGTTTTTGTTACTTATATAGAACTATAATCCCGTTTCAAAATTTCTTCTTTATTGTCTTAGTGGCAGTTCTGTGTATACAGTGAATCGTTAAATGCTGTAATTATGACTAAGTTTATTTTTTACAATGTATCAGAGCAAAAAAATGGCGACTTTTTATAACAGTAATTTCAGTTCCAAACAATATCTCCCTTTTTTTTTTATAAAGGATTAAGTACTAAACGTAAGAAACCAGTTCTGGAATACGTAACGTCTACATCAGTCCAAACAGACGAAAATATTTTGCTGCTGAGGGGAAATGCGTGTTCTACGTCACTCGTGTTTAGGAGTGTTCGAGAAGATGTACTAACGGTAATTCTATAGCTGTCTGTTGAGTTAATGAACTGCATCATCTCACATCGAGTGTTCTACCTTATAAAAGTCGAAAATACGTCTCGAAGAGCGATATTAATGAAAAAAATGGCACAGATTTGTTTGCGTACTTTTTCTTTTACTGTGTTTCCACTTATTACTCATTCTTCGTAATTTTTTTTCACCAGAAACGAAGTTATTAGCGGCGTAGCATTCGTGCTCGCTACAGGGCTTTGCAAAAGAACCAAGCAGGGTCTTTTAATAAGCAACGCTCTTACAATCCTTGCGAATTTATTCGAGGGGAACGAACATAAAATAATGAAGAATGCTATACGAAGGCTGTCAGTGATGGAGTACGTATTGTGGAGATGAGACTGAAATAGCTAGCAGTCGGCAGAACGTACCTGCTGCTAAATTCCTTGTCAAGCACCAGTCACCAAGAGGGTAACTGGAAAACAAAGAGAATATAGGTGGCATGATAAGGAGTGTAATAAACACGGTACAGTATTCATGAAATATCATTTTGTAGTGAAGCGGGGGATAACTTAAAACTCATGATCGCGATTACATTTCATGGCAGAAGTAGTAGATTCATATACAAAATTTTGTTTTCTTTTCCAGTGGAATAAGTAAAAATTATGACACTTTTTGTCAGTTTTCAGTCACATTCATGACAAATTTTCTAAAATTTAACTATTTACTAGTGAATTTTATTCACATGTATCATCCAGCTTTCGCAGATAAACATGGCAATTTAATAACAAACTCCTTTTTTTTTTGTTTTTCTGTCCAACTTATTCGGGTTCAAGTGAAATAATTTGTAAGTTATAATGTTAAAAATTCCGCTATGTATTAAACTTAAAAGGAACATATATTTTGCATTTCCAGTTTTAATGTTAAGTTTAATAGAAAGGACATTCTTTTGAAATTAGAAAATCAAATAGGTCTATTCTTTCTGCCTTCACAAAAAGCTTTTAAAGCTGTCAGGAATTATCTTAAATGGAAATGAATTGTTTCTATCTTTAATGCTTATCACAAGAATATTGTTCAGAAATATTATTTATTTTTATTTTATTTCACTTTTTTGCAGAGAAATGTCTATGTACGGCATTACTTATCTCATAAGAGACAACAGTCCATTTCAACAATAATTAGAATTAGATCCCCTGTTAAAGTTTTTACAAGGAGTTTAAGGAAAGGCAACTGGTATGGTAGGAGCTGTGAAGCAGTGATGAGGTGCAGAGCCAAAATGAATTCCGATGTACTTCAAAACAATTTTTACTCACCAGTTGTTAGAAAGCATTGTCTTTGAGCCCATAGCAATTATAACATCAATTAAAAGTTTCAACTGAAGCTCGATACCTATTTGTGATAAAAGAAATTGGAAATCCCAGACGCTATTTCAAAATGCATGTAGTAACTTTTAAACAAATTTATAATAACAAACTGAGCATTCAGGTAAATCCAACTTAACAAAATCCCTTCAAATATACAACAAATTACAGCGGAACCCCGTTATCACAAGTTTTGTGCACACCAGTTTCACGTGCTACAATGTAAAATTTGCTCGATTACTGTACAGGAGTACCGAACAAATTACAAAAGATAATTACTGAACTCAAGAACAAAGCTACATCCGCTGCTACCTCAGTGGGTTTGCAGAGCCGTAATCTTGTAATCCTGTTTCATTTCACACGTCTGTCTCGCGTACACTTCCTGCAATACATTACATACATCATTAAATTGACGTGATAATACCTGAAACATAAAATCAGTTACCACTGGTCCCAGACATGCATACCATAATGGCCTCCCACCAGGGCAAAATCAATGAAAACCTTGTGATATGAATAGTTAAAACAAACAAATGACCGGTAACGAAATGCTGGAGCTAACGGCCTCTCACAAGGGCAGACTCAGTTACAATTTTGCTAGACGAGCAGCTGCTACATACTGATGAGCAAGTACTCAATAATATAGTTACTCAGCTCCACTTGGAGTTATCCAGTACTCGTGTGGCAATGCAGCTGGGGCTCAGTGACACTATAATGACGGCTGTGCAGACCTCCAGCCGTTGCTTTAACCACAGGTCTCTTTCGCGCAACACTAGTACTGCGCAACAAAAACGCTCTCGCATGCAAATGGGGAGTTCCTTTTCAAATTAAAGGTTCTCAAACAACGGCTCCCAACTACAAGCAGGCCGCGCTATCACTCCAGGTGCGGCCGAGTCGTTTTCTGGTACATACACGGGCCGCTCCCAGCACGGGGTTCCCCTCGCCACCTTCCTCATGCCGCTGCTAACGCAAGACTCCTTCGCCCGCCCGAGACGCCCCCTCGCGGTCCACATTCGTACCACAAGCCTCTCTGGCAAAGAGCTTCTACACAACCAACGATTCCACCAGAAGGGCACAAAGAGGAAAAATACCAAACTCTGCGGAAGGTTTCGACGCACGGCACAGCAACTAATATCTGATGGAGGGGAGAAGATTCCTAATTAAGTGGGAAAACGTTCTTGGACAAACCCTGCTTGGAACAGTAGCTATATGTGTTAGTTTTGAGACGAATTCATCGGCATTTCATTCTTCAACATTTTGAGAGTAATTACGATATTTAGAACTTCGCAATACCAACGTACACTGCTGGCCACCGTAAATGCAACACCCTGAAGGAAGTATCCGAATCGAGTGAAATTTACACCATGAGTTTGCAGCGATGAGATATGCAACTGATTAGAATTTCAGCGCAGACGCACATCACGCGCGCCTGTGGCGCCACCTCATAGCGCCATTTAAGGCTTGGCGATTTCGACGAGTGTACGTTCGGCACGTGTGTTTACCTTGTGGTTGTTTCACAAGACGATCAGTTATGCCTCGTAGACAACAGCGAACATCTTTTGATCAAGTATCCGAGTTCGACAGAGGTAGGATAGTGGCTTACCGAGATTGTGGATTATCATACAGAGAAATCGCTAGTCGTGTTGGACGAAACCAAACAACTGTATTGCGGATATGTGACCGTTGGATGCAGGAGGGTACGACGGACCGACGTGGTCGATCGCATTCACCTCGGTGCACCACTGCACGTGCTGATAGGCAAATTGTGCGCATGGCAGTGACGGATCGCTCAGTGACATCCCGAACCATAGCACAGCACATTGCGTCTGTAACGCATCATCCAGTGTCTGCGCGTACCATTCGACGCCGTTTACAGCAGAGTGGTCTGTCCGCAACACGTCCATTGCTTCGTCTACCATTGACGCAGAACCACAGACGTCTCCGTCGCCAATGGTGTGATGACAGACGGATGTGGACGGCAGAATGGAATGACGTTGTCTTTACTGACGAGGCACGCTTCTGTCTGCAGCACCACGATGGTCAGATTCGAGTGTGGAGACACCGTGGAGAGAGGATGCTGGACAGCTGCATTATGCACCGCCACACTGGTCTTGCACCGGGTATTATGGTATGGGGCGGTATTGGATATTACTCTCGCACGCCTCTAGTACGCATTGCCGGTACTTTAAATAGCCGGCGCTACATATCCGAGGTGCTGGAGCCAGTTGTCCTTCCTTACCTTCAGGGCTCGGCCACAGGCATATTTCAACAGGATAATGCGCGACCACACGTGGCACGCATTGTCCAAAGGTTCTTCGTCAATAACCAGATTGAATTGCTTTCCTGGCCGGCTCGTTCTCCGGATCTTTCGCCGATAGAAAACATGTGGTCCATGGTTGCTCAACGAGTGACCCAGATTACATCCCCAGCTGCCACACCAGATGATCTTTGGCAACGTGTGGAAGCTGCTTGGGCTGCTGTACCCCAGGAACACATCCAACGTCTCTTTGACTCAATGCCGAGACGTGTGGCAGCGGTGATCTCCAACAATGGCGGCTACTCTGGCTACTGATTCTGGCAGGAACCACATGTCACAGACGTCTGTAAACGTAATCATTTGATACTTGGTCAACATGTTATCTACAAAGTAAATTTTGTTGTGCTACCTCTTGTCTTTCTTGGTGTTGCATTTACGGTGGCCAGCAGTGTATTTTCAACAACGTGTATTACCAAGGATAAGAGGGGGAGGAGAGGGTACTTTATGTCTACCATAAAAGAATCTGAAAAGTACATTTGTTAATTGATGTGTAAGTATGGTCTAGAACTTGAAAATATATTTTTGCACATTCTTAAAAATACCAAGGAACTACCAGTAACGTGTACTACCGATAGGGCGTGGGGCTACTTAGTGTCTACCACAAAAAAAAAAACCTTACAATGTTCATTATAGTCTCATTTAAAGTGGATGTCACTTGACAGGCAACGGGCTGCAGGGCTCCCGCCACCAATAAACCAATGGCAGCCGGCGCTGTCGGCTGCCACTGCGTTGCCACTTCGCTCTGCGGAGCTGACTAAGGCATTGTGCCAGCCAGTCCTCAGCGAGCCGTTGTAGACGTGCGGGTGAGAGATTTGAGTGACTTGTAGGTTCGCGTGTTTACCATGTCTGATGAAAGCAGTCGCAAGAGAGGGAGGCCGAGGCTGCACACTCCTCGGAAACCTCCAAAAAGTGGCGCACATGGCGTCGTTATACGCAGTCAGGCGCGTGAATACGTGTGTTCCTTAAGGCAGTATATTGAGAGAGAGAGGGATGCAGGAGGGCCTCTCGTTCCTTTGGATAAGGTGGTGAGCGAAATGCAGCTGCTCTGCAAGTTAGCGAACGATCAGTAATAAGAATCTGCAAGCAGAAATTCACGAAAGAAGGCTCAAGTGAATCACCTGAATTGGATATACCTGGGAAAAAGAGGCGACTAGAGAAGAGGGTCACAAAACTTGACTCTTTTCGCGAAGATGGCATTCGACGTCAAATATACGCATTTTACTCGAGGAAGGAGTATCCATCACTCAAAAAACTACATGCTACCCTGACAGCGGCTGACCTGTTTCAGGATAGTAAATCGTCTTTGTTACGAGTCGTGAAAATGTTAGGATTCCGCTATAAATCCATCTCTGGCAGAAAGTTACTAATGGAACGCCAAGATATTGCAGCCTGGCGATGCCGTTTTCTTAGAGAATTAGTGGGGGCAAATTTTGATGATATCGTTTGGCTTGATGAAACGTGGGTGAATGCAGGACACAGTTTAAAAAATGGCTGGACAGACGGTACCATCAGCGGAAGTATGGCAGGATAATTGTAGCACATGCCGGAAATTCAAAAGGTTTTATTCCAAATTGTCTGCTGCTATTCAGTTCAAATAAGACCTCCGACTACCACGAAGAGATGAACCACGATACTTTTGTGAAATGGTTTGAAGACTGTGTGCTCCAGAACATAACAAAAAACTCTATCATTGTTATGGATAACGCTCCTTATCATTCAGTAATACAAGACAAAGCACCCTCAAAGGCAATGAGGAAAAACGACATTGTTAGCTGGTTACACAAACATAAGGTGCAGTTTGACAGTAATTTTACAAGGGCAGAATTATTAGAACTTGTATCGCAACACAAGCCAAAGAACGCGATTTACATTGTGGATGAAGTAGCAAAAAAAAAAAAAAAATACGGGCATAAAGTGCTCAGATTGCCTCCTCACCATTGCCATTTCAACGCAATAGAGCTGATTTGGGCTCAGGTTAAGCGGCATATTGCTGCAGAAAATAAGAAACTCACATTAACCGAAGTGGAACGCCTTTTGAAAGAGGCAGTTGAAATTGTGACATCGGAAGACTGGCAGAAGGTAGTACATCACGTGAAAGGAGTGATACAGGACGCATGGAACAATGAAGGTATGTTACAACAAAGTGTCGAAGACTTAATTATATCTGTCAATACGAGCAGCGAGACGGATAGTTCCACTGACTCTGACTCTGAATTAAGCGGTATTTTCGCATTGTCTGATTAGTGTGTAGTGTACTTACTGCCATTAAATATTGTGTTTGTGAATTTATTTCGATTAATTCTTATTTTTGTTGTGAGACTAAGAAATACTCTTTGGCCAGCTCTCGTCATCTCCTTACGGTAAGTTAGACTGAATTTTAATTCTACTTTATTTTGTATATACACCAAGATGTTATTCAATGTGTGTAATAGTTTTCGAGATTTGCAATCTAAAGAAGAAAACTTTTCCGGACGCGAAAATTTACCACACTTCAATATTTAATGTAACAACGGTTCTAATTAAAATTAAGAAAAGATATTTGATCTGCTTATAGATACCACTCAGACCGATACTGTAGGTAAATTTCAAAATATTTACATAATATTTATAGGAGATAGAGATTTTAAACGTCATACTTGTTTCGAGTTCAGTACTGATAGGGTTGCTTAAAAATGCTGTTTTCAGAAATTTATATACAGGAAACGTGATGCACTACGAAAACTTTTAAGGGTTCTTTGCCGAGTGCATTATTTTGCTAATGAATGGAAAAAAATATTTTGCTGTGACACCAATAGTTTTTCAGTAATGACATGATAAGTTAGAAGCTGTTCGCGAAATCGAGAATTTAAATGGTTTCAAACAAATTAACGCAACTCTTGTCCTAATTAAAATTAATAATAGATATTTGACAGATTCAGAGACATTGTAGAGATATACATCATATGTGGGTTTGAAATTTTTTACTTACTTTTTGTAGAAGATACGGGCTTTCAAACGATTTTCTATCGCCGGGGGTAGCGATGCGCTGAGGCGGCTGCCTCCAGCCAGTGCTTGACGTGACAACGCCGCAACTTCGCAGCGCAAACGTCAAGTGATAACTACTTTAAATCAGATTATTGTTATTGTTGACTTTTATGCATAACATACTTTTTAAAGGAATACTGATATGTAAGTAGGGTCTCGAACCTGAAAATATTTCATTCGACATTTATTGTGAAAAGTTACATTTACTGTTGAGAATTATAATTATGGGTTAAGCTCAAAAATGAAAAAAATTTGAAACATTTATGGAATCAAACAACAAATATTTTCTCAGAAATTTAAAATATAAAGTACCTGACTAAATTAAAATATTTTCAAAGAGTGGACACGATGTACCCCCTTGGTATTAAAAATCTTATATATATATATATATATATATATATATATATATATATATATATATATATATATATAATTATTATGAATTTGGCCAGCTATGGACCGCATACAACTTAAGACTTATGGTGTTTTTTTTTCTTCTGTTCTTCCCAGTACTTCTTCATTTTCTCGCCAACTGCTCGTCTCTGCTCATCTGTCCACACTCTCTTGAGTCGAGGTTTTGGCGCATCTTCTTCATAGTTTGCGTTTTCTATAAGCAGCCTAAAGTTATTCCTGTCACGTATTATTTCTTCTGTAACACCTATTTTGTTGGCGTCTTTCTTTACTGCTTCTATCCATCCTACAGTGTTTTTCAGCTTACTAACGTAATTAAAAATTTTCTTTGTAATACGTGTTTCTTCCATTCTTTTTAAATGTCCATAAAATTTTAGCCGTCTCTTCCTCATTGTATCTGTGATCTTTTCTGTATTTCTGTATAGGTCTTCATTTCTCCTTTTAATCCACCCATTTTCCTTGTTTTTCTCAGGACCTAGAATTTTTCTTAATATTTTTTTTCTCTCTTTTTTCTAGTTATCTTAATTCGCCTTTCTTATTCAATGTTAGGCACTCTGATCCATATGTTGCTTGTGTCCTAATAACTGAATTATAATGTTTAATCTTTGCTTGTATGGATATTGATTTCTTATTGTAGTAGTTTTGTGTTAATTTATATGCAAATTCCAACTTTTTATTCTTTCTTTATTTGTTGTGTTATCCAGTCCATTGGCTTGGATCCATTCCCCCAGGTATTTGAATCTATCAACTCTTTTACTTTTGCCATACTTTGTTTTCATAAACTTTTCTGTATTATGTTTGTGTTCTATATACTCGGTTTTTTCGTAGGATATTTTTAGCCCAGTCTTTTCAGCAATCTCGTGTAACATATCAAGCATAACTGTTGCGTCTGTTCGGTTTTCAGTATATATATATATATATATATATATATATATATATATATATATATATATATATATATATATATATATAGGGTCGTCCGCAAAGGCTTCCGTTTCTATTTCTGCTACGATCGCACTTCCGAGCATGCGCTGCAGTTACTCTGACTCAAGGAGAAGACATGTACGCCATTTTCTTCAGATCGCTGCTGCTTTGTAGTGATTCTGTATAATGTCAGCCAAATTGAAACTGCTGCCGCGTGTGAAATCAGATCTGTGATACGTTTTCTAAATGCAAAGAAAGTTAAACCACAGGAAATTCATCGACAAATCTGCGAGGTATATGGACAAAATGCTATGAGTGATTCAGTGTCTCATAAAGTGAGGGCATCCGACGTTGTTAATGGTGGTCCAAGCGTCGGATGGCGACCGTAAGCTCGGCGCTCCCCTTGATGTGCTTCGAGAGAAGCAGGCTGTGTGCCGACACCGAGTGTCGCCCGCTCTCTTTTCTCATTATCCCCAACACGAACGTGATACCACGCGAATGCCGGACATTTGCCACGCCGGACATTTGCCACAGTACGTAAGGGCCATTCTTCTTCGACATCTCGGCGAAATACAGAGCTTATTTTCCGAAATCGAAATATTTATAACTTTTGGGAAACGAAAGGAATACCGACGATTATGTCAGTATGTAATTAGTTCTACCAAGTATAAATACAGATCCCTCTGTCTGTCGAGTAGCTTCCTTTCACGCTTACTGATTGCAAGAGAAACAGTCCATCGGCGTGGGAGCAACAAGAAAGGTCTCAGATGAAACAGTTGCTGAACAGTTCAAAGAAAACTTAAGTCTCATCACAAATAGGTACGCTACTCATATAATTATAGTTGGCAGTGACTTCAATCTGTAGTGGACTGACAAGTGACGGGTAGCCGAAAGGGCACACGTACACACACGCCGACTGGCGCGAAGTCTGGAACAGGATTCGTAATGAATGTGATAAAGAAAAGAACGTAGCTACTAGAACACTTAACTTTTATATCGTCCTTTGGTATACAGCATTCTTGATGATACAAGTGAGACTATCTTGAGATACATGCAATGGTACAAATGGCGCCTTGCTAGGTCGTAGCCATTAACTTAGCTGAAGGCTATTCTAACTGTCTCTCGGCAAATGAGAGAAAGGCTTCGTCAGGGTAGTCGCTAGCAACGTCGTCTTACAACTGGGGCGAGTGCTAGTACGTCTCTCGAGACCTGCCGTGTGGTGGCGCTCGGTTTGCGATCCTGACAGTGGCGACACGCGGGTCCGACATGTACTAATGGACCGCGGCCGATTTAAGCTACCACCTAGCAAGTGTGGTGTCTGGCGGTGACACCACACAATCTACATTCTGTTGTTGACAAAAATTCATTTTCAGATCTTATAGCAAATAGAAAACAACTTCCGTAATTGTTCTAAATGCTTCTTTTTAAATTATTTTGAACAATTAGTTCACGAGGCCATTCAAATTTAAATGGTTACGAAAACACACTTGACCTCTTAGCCACAAATAATCCTGAGCATCACGACGGATACAGGGATTAGTGAACACACAGTCGAGTGAGGCTCAATTCCGTAACAAAGAAAATCACCAAAACTAAACGCGAATTATATCTATTTATAAAAGCAGCTAAAAATTCTGTTGACGTCTTTCTAAGCGACAGTCTCCAGTCCTTCCAAACTATGTAAGTGAAGACCATATGTGTCTTAAGTTCAAAGAAATAGTATCAACAGCACTCGAGAGATTCATACCAAATAAATTAATAAGAGACGGAACTGATCCCCCATGGTACAGAAAGCTGCTTGCTGCAGGAGCACCGAAAAAGGTAAGTATAATTTAGACGAACGCAAAATCTCCAACACTGGCGATGTTTCACTGAGGCTTGAATTTTGGTGCGGATTTAAAAAAAAAAATGGTTCAAATGGCTCTGAGCACTGTGGGACTCAACTGCTGTGGTCATAAGTCCCCTAGAACTTAGAACTACTTAAACCTAACCAACCTAAGGACATCACACACATCAATGCCCGATGCAGGATTCGAACCTGCGACCGTAGCAGCCGCACGGTTCCGGACTGCGCGCCTAGAACCGCGAGACCACCGCGGCCGGCTGCGGGTTTCAATTCGAGATGCATTTAATAGTTTCCACAACAAAAGTCTCTAGAAATGTGGCGGAAAATCTAAAGAGATTCTGGTCCTATGTGAAGTAAACCAGCGGAAAGGCTCAGTAAGTGTCAATACTGCGCGACAGCGATGAGGAGGAGGAGGAGGGGGAGACAAGGGACCCAGCCCTTCGGAGCAGGTAAAATCGTGGCAAATGTCCGGCATGGCAAATGTCCGGCGTGGCAAATGTCCGCACACCATACTACACTACACACACCCCCATTACCGTCAGCAACGCTTAACAGATACAATTACCCACACGGCCTTCACGCTTCGCGAAGGCGAGGAAGTGCCCGCGGGCACGAAGAATAGGAAAACCTTTCCAATTACGCGGCTGGACCTGGCCTTCGGAGTCTCTTAGTCGTTCATATCAGACGAACTTGCTTTTTCTTCTATTTCGTTAAGAATTTTAGGATTCATCTATCTACAACAAATTTCGCCTTTACGTATTCCGTAGTATTTTCCCTGGTGTGTAAAACTGTATAGGGGAAACATTAATCGAACCGACAAACTGCAGGGAGAGTCCGCTGACTGGAAATGGAGGAAAACAGTTGTATGAACATTTGTCCGCAAATGTGTCTTTGCCACGGTGGATGGCATTGTCGAATCACAGCTCCTCTGACCACGTGCCGTGTGTTCCTTGTGTGTTGAACGTTGTGTGACTGACGCAGCATACTGTGAGCAGCAGAACGGTCCGGTTTTCATGTCGGGAAGAAGACGAGATGGCGTTCGTGTACGCCTAAGCAGGTAGAAACGATCGCAAGGCAACAGGACTATACCAAAACAAGTACCCTCGCAGATATCAACCGCATCACCCAGCATTTCAAGCAGTTTTTGAGTATTTATGCGACAGACGAACGTGAGAGGAGGAGACGGAATGGGCGTACACCCGACCTGGAGGACTGGGTTCTACAGGACGCTGAGACGAACGCTAGCACAAGTTCCAGGCAAGTGGCCGGCCAACATGGTGTAAGGGAAAGTACGATTATGTGTATCTTGCATGACAACCGGTACTATCCCCATCACCTGCAATCCCATGGCGGCCACTTTGAACATCTGTTGTGACGTCAATACATGCAGCACTGTATGTATTCTGGGACGATTTGTTGTCGTTGCACGCAGACTGTCCATTTCCAAACTCATGTCATAGGAGTTTCTTTACTCCATTTCCTATAAGGAAACCGTCCATGCAGTTTGTCAGTTTTAGTTTAGAGATTAGATTAGATTAGATTTACTTTCATTCCAATTGATCCGTAGTGAGGAGGTCCTTCAGGATGTAGAACATGTCAAGAAAACAACAATACATGACAAATATTTACAACTAAAACAAATAAGCTAATGTACCATTCCACAGGTCCCAAGTGGAATGATCATCATTTTTTAATGAACGCTATATGAAAGATTCATTTTACAAATAGTAATGCACTGAATTTATAATAAAAAAGTTTATTTATTTATTTATAACGTATTAAACGTGTAATACAACTACTATAACATTTACAATGAACACATTACTGCACTGAAATTGTGAAGAAGTTATATTGTACAGATCAGTTGGTTTTACTGAGAAATTCGTCAATGGAGTAGAAGGAGTTGGCCACCAATAAATCCTTTAGACTTCTCTAAAACTGAATTTCATTGGTTGTTAAGCTTTTTATGGCTGCTGGCAAGTTATCGAAAATGTGTGTTCCTGAATAATGCACACCTTTTTGTACAAGACGAAGTGACTTTAAATCCTTGTGAAGATTATTCTTATTTCTAGTATTGATTCCATGAATTGAGCTGTTGGTTTAAAAAAGTGATACATATTTTAATGACAAATTTCATTAAGGAATAAATATATTGGGAAGCAGTAGTTAGTATCCCTAGTTCCCTAAACAGGCTTCTGCAGGATGTTCTTGAGTTCACACCACATATTATTGCACGTTTTTGTGCCAGGATAACTTTAGCTTGGCTTGATGAATTACCCCAAAAAATAATCCCTTATGACATTATGGAATGAAAGTAGTCATAGTATGCCAGCTTTTTCATTTTTATATCCCCTATGCCTGACGCAATTCGCATTGCAGACAGAGATTTGTTAAGACGCTTCAGCAGTTCTGTGGTGTGCTCCTCCCAGTTGAATTTATTACCAAGCTGTAATCCCAAGAATTTAAAACTGTCCACTTCTTCTATCTGCTTGTCATCGTATGTTAGGCATATACTCGTAGGACACCCCTTACAAGTTCTGTACTGCATGCAGTTTGTTTTTTCAAAGTTTAGTGACAAAGAATTGGATAGGAACTAGTGATTAATGTCCGCAAATATTTTATTATCTGATCTTTCTAAGACTACACTTGATTTGCTATTTATTGCAATGTTTCTATCATCGGCAAACAAAACGAACTTGGCATCTGGTAATGTTACTAACGAAAGGTCATTGATATACACAAGAAAAAGTAAGCGCCCGAAAATGGAACCTTGTGGCACCCCACATGTAATTAGTTCCCAGTTGGATAATGCCTGATGGCTTGATACATGTCTCTTTACTAATAAGTAATGTTCATCCTGTATATTTGTGTATGTGAAATGTTCCTTTCCGTCTGGGTCTCGCAGTTTCCGTAGCTTCGATGAAGAGCCACTCGCGCCAGCGGTTAGAGTCACCACACCCTTGGCAATGAGATATGTGACTCGTCGTATTGCTTCGTAGACATTCTTGTTTCTTGGTGGGTCCGGATTATTTGTATGCTCTGCTACACGCAAAGTGCAAGCTCAATAAGGACCACCTGCCTCGATGTGACCTGTGAGAGGGTTAAAATAGTCACTTCATCTAAGTCACTAATCGGTGCCTTGCAGCAATCCAGTTACTGTCAAAGGACTCGCATATCCTACCACTAGACCACGAGCATTGCGAATAGTCACTACATCATTACTATCCGTTTTCTACCATGATGATACAGTAGCAAGCCAAAGAGGATAAGAACACACACAAGAACTTTCCCGATTAAAAGAAAAGAATATGTTTCTCACAAGGGCACCTGTATTACACTGGAGGCACCATCAAAGGGGGACTGCAATTCAATGAACTAGAATCCTCCGAAGATATTTATTTTTAATTGAAACTGTCGCCTTATCAGAATGCTGTGGGAGGAAATTATGTAGCAAGAAAAAGTTATTTTCAGTAATACTAATTTATTTACTCTCAATCAGTACTGTTCAAGTTGAAGTTGGATTAATTTACACTTAATTTTATAATAAACTGTAAAGAGCAATATATGTAAAATATTAAGGTTTTTATAAACAAGTAGTTTGATAATGTTCGTATTTATAAACGCTGTATCTGTGTAGAAAGCATCCAAATGCTCTCTGGAAGACTGTAAATTGTATGCAAATCACTTTCCAAGGTCTGCGTCACTCTCAAAGGGGACATATACTGAATAGCATCGACTTTTGATCACAGTATTGTAGAGAAATAACGGTAAAAATAATCATAAGCTGTAAAACAGATTTTGAGCTATGCAGTGCAAAGAAAGCACAAACACTAAATGCGACATTGTACGCTACTGGCCATTAAAATTGCTACACCAAGAAGAAATGCAGATGATGAACGGGTATTCCTCGGACAAATATATTATACTAGAACTGACATGTGATTACATTTTCACGCAATTTGGTTGCATAGGTCCTGAGAAATCAGTACAGAACAACCAACTCTGGCCGTAATAACGGCCTTGATACGCCTGGGTATTGAGTCAAACGGATCATGGATGGCGTGTACAAGTACAGCTGCCCATGCAGCTTCAACACGATACCACAGTTCATCAAGAGTAGTGACTGTCGTATTGTGACGAGCCAGTTGCTCAGCCACCATTGACCAGACGTTTTCAGTAGCTGAGAGATCTGGAGAATGTGCTGATCAGGGCAGCAGTCGAACATTTTCTGTATCCAGAAATGCCCGTACAAGACCTGCAACATGCGGTCGTGCACTATCCTGCTGAAATGAAGGGTTTCGCAGGGATCGAATGAAGGGTAGAGCCACGGGTAGTAACACATCTGAAATGTAACGTCCACTGTTCAAAGTGCCGTCAATGGGAAGAAGAGGTGACCGAGACGTGTAACCAATGGCACCCCATACCATCACGCCGGGTGATACACCAGTATGGCGATGACGAATACAAGCTTCAAATATGCGATCGCCGCGATGACGCCAAACACGGATGCGACCATCATGATGCTGTTAACCTGGATTCATCCGAAAAATTACGTTTCGCCATACTTGCACTCAGGTTCGTAGTTGAGTAGACCATCGCAGGCGCTCCTGTCTGTGATGCAGCGTCAAGGGTAACTGCAGCCATGGTCTCCGAGCTGATAGTCCATGCTGCTGCAAACGTCGTCGAACTGTTCGTGCAGATGGTTGTTGTCTTGCAAACGTCCCCATCTGTTGACTCAGGGATCGAGACGTGGCTGCACGATCCGTTACAGCCATGCGGATAAGATGCCTGTCATCTCGGCTGGTAGTGATACGAGGCCGTTGGGATCCAGCACGTCGTTCCGTATTACCCTCCTGAACCCACCGATTCCATATTCCGCTGTCATTGGATCTCTACCAACGCGAGCAGCAATGTCGCGATACGATGAACCGCAATCGCGACAGGCTACAATCCGACCTATATCAAAGTCGGAAACGTGATGGTACGCATTTCTCCTCCTTACACGAGGCATCACAACAACGTTTTACCAGACAACGCCGGTCAGCTGCTGTTTGTGTATGAGAAATCTGTTGTGAACTTTCCTCATGCCAGCACGTTGTAGGTGTCGCCACCGGCGCCAACCTCGTGCGAATGCTCTGAAAAGCTAATCATTTGCTTATCACAGCATCTTCTTCCTGTCGGTTAAATTTCGCGTCTGTAGCACGTCATCTTAGTGTTGTAGCAATTTTAATGGCCAGTTGTGTACTTATATACCACCAGACACCATTGATGACCTGCAGCTGTCTAGAACGAAATTAGAATTATATTAATACCTTCAGCTGCTAACGGGCATTGATATATATCAACGGGGACAGGTGAAAATGTGTACCCCGGCCGGGACTCGAAACCGTGATCTCCTACTTACATGACAGACGCTCTATCCATTATTTATTTATTTGTTTATTTTGCATTTTGTTCGTTGTTGATAGTTGTGTTTGATTGTTGCGGACGTCACAAGACATCCGTTCAAGTTCGGTTGTTGATCTTTCGACTCAGTTTTTTTGTGCCAGAGGCCAACCAGCTCTCTGGCCGAATCTGAGCCTCCGGGGACACAGAGGACAGCGCGACTGCAGGGACTTTCTCGCGCACACCTCCCGCGAGACCCAACATGTCCACACCACTACATTAGTAGTATTCAACCTCAGCACACTCATTATTCGTTTAAGACGTTCTTACCAAGTCCCGTAAGAGTTCTGGGAGCAGTTGAGGAAATCAAGTTTTGCGACAGTTGTAAATCTGCCTCTCTTTTCATGCATGCAAGGAAAGCTTGCGGAATTTCTGCCTCCAGCACTTGTTATATCCTCTGTCAACAAACAAAAGGTGTCAGTGTACTGGCCCTCACCATATGATGGCGGACGATGTCTGGGCATCTAAATGCACCTCGCTTCCCATGTTCCTTGTGGAAACATAGAGGTGACTGTGTTTTCTGCTTCCGCCTTTAGGACAACACGTGCACTTTTGTTGAAATCTCTCGGAAGTTCACATGGCTCACACTGCTGTCAAACGTGCTTTTGAAAAGCTCTGGCTTAAGACATACCCAAAGTGGCTTACTTGTGTGACCACTGCTCCTTGGAGTGACTGGTGGGAAACCTCTCAGATTTCCGCCACTTTCTATCCACTACCTAAAACTTGCATGTGGCATGTCTGGTCGCATTCCAACAAATGGGAAAAACATGGGCTAAAGTGGCAAAATTCACAGGTGCTGTTCATTCATCCAGAAAGTTTACGGAAATGCAACAGTATTCGCTTAGAGAATAAGGATGCACACGAGAACTCCACACATCAAACTTCCATTGGAGGAAAACGGAATATATTATCTTCTGCTAACCTTCGCAACTCCGCGCTCTGCTAGGCGGCGTCTTCCTAAACAGTCCGTGTACACTCGCTAAAGAGCAACACCCACCTTGAAAATAGACAAACGACTAAGTCAGTATCTACCCCAGGGTGTGGACTTCCACTCGCGAAATATTTCGACGTTTTCTGCACGGGGACAACCACTTCATTCGTCACTGACTACCGACTTCCAAAATACACTCCGCAGCAACGTTACCTCCGCCCCAGAGAGCAGAAATTTAGCTTCGTGCTCTCCACAAGCTCTGCCAACTTACACCTCAATTTCACCAGTTCGAAAACAGCCAAGCAATTACTTTGATATGCAGGCATTTGGGCTGATCAGCCTCTACAGCAGAATGTTGGCACTTCGGTAGCCCGTTTCTCCTAACGCTCATAGTACGGCTATAAGACGCTGCTGCCTGCCGGCACTTTCAAAAATTTGTTCCCAAAGGGTATTAGGAGACGCCATCTACCCTCAGAAAATTACTCGACTCTGAAGACAGCGGAGTCGGACAAGACCACCATATTTAGTTGGTTTAATGAAAAACCAGTTGTTTATCAGCAGGCTGGAGAACAGGCCCTGGCCGGCCAGTGTGGCCGAGCGGTTCTAGGCGCTTCAGTCTAGAATCGCGTGACCGCTACGGTCGCAGTTTCGAATCCTGCCTCGGGCATGGATGTGTGTGATGTCCTTAGGTTAGTTAGGTTTAAGTAGTTCTAAGTTATAGGGGACTGATGACCTCAGATGTTAAGTCCCATAGTGCTCAGAGCTATTTGAACCATTTTGAACAGACCCTGTCCTGCTGAAACCAGTGTCGCCCACAATAGCGATCAGCATTAGCCGCGGTCCCGACCTGGAACTGATCTTGGGGTAGTTTGATAATTCTGGTAAAAAAGCAAGAGGAAACATTCGTTCGTTAAACAGTACACATTTGATCCAGCGATCCTCCAGCTTTTTGATTCCATAGGAAAAAAAAGTTTCTGTCAGATCCTGAAAAATACTCATTGATTGGAACTATAACGTCCTCGAGGTTTGGAATGGAGTCCAGGAAATGGTCACAAATAATTGTGATCAGGGACCTACAGCCACCACACTCCGTTTCCCCTCTGCCGTAAAGGGAAAGGGAAGTTATCAGTGCGCGGTGTACACGAACGGTTACCTATCCAAGTATTGGCCACGCCTGACGGTACTTAACTTTGTCAGTCTGAGAAGATCGGTACACCACCTCGGCACGCCGGCCGAAGTGGCCGTGCGGTTCTAGGCGCTGCAGTCTGGAACCGCGAGACCGCTACGGTCGCAGGTTCGAATCCTGCCTCGGGCATGGATGTGTGTGATGCCCTTAGGTTAGTTAGGTTTAACTAGTTCTAAGTTCTAGGGGACTGATGACCTCAGAAGTTGAGTCCCATAGTGCTCAGAGCCATTTGAACCATTTGATAAGCGTAGCGAACGTATTACACGCGGAAATTACGGTGTTCAGACTACCTATTACTATATTTTCTTGTAACGACACAAATAACAGGAGCGGGCACCAGTCCGTTCGCACATGAAACAAAGGCGATACCTTACTTCTACGCACAGATATTCGTGTAAACTGATATGCTGTAAAAGCCCGGCTGGGATTCCAATAGTCTGATAATGGCAAACTTTAAATATGGCTGGCATGGATTACCGAGACCCTTATGCAGCAGACAAACTGACGAAACAGTATTCCTAAACTTTCATATCACTATTTTTGTGCTGGCACAGCGCTGCAAGCCTCGAAAGCTATATATGATCATCCACAGTTCCCGTTATACGCACTATGGTTGTTTAGTAGTTGTTGATTCCTCTCAATGATTGTTGTACGTTTATGCCGCTTAACACCACTTATAACGACAAAAAAAATAGTTTGGGTCCAGGGACAGCTACCTTAGACACAGGGAGCCATTAGAAGGTGTGTGGTGGTGGTACTTCGTTGGGGGTGGGGGGGGTGGTGGAGGGGAAGGGGGGCAGGAGAACGATTGTCGGTTAGCCGCCATATAGGCTCAGATCTATCTCATTTTGTTTTCAAACAGTGAACTACATACTAAATATGGCCAGCATGGTACAAGTACTGAAACCCATCCACTGGAAACATATTACGTTCTAGTATCCTGTCAAATGTACACGGCTACCTTCGTTTTACGAAAGTTATCATCGAAGACGAAGGGCTAAGAGAAAAAGCAAGTTCCTCTTAAATGTATTGGGAAACGATAATTACGTTGTAATTATTCGTTTGACATTAAGCAAACGAAACATTTTAAAAGACTGTAATTAGTTTATCTTCCAACCATTTATTGTCTTCCGTTGTCAAACACTCGGAAATAATTGTACCAATTAAATTCCAGTTGCCTAGGGTAACACGTAAAATAGTTTTTATTTTATATACTGCATTTTGTACCTACAGCAATATAGTTCCCTACAGGAGAGTATGGATTTATTGGCGCGTGAAACAAATTCAGTCACAAAAACGGCGAGCAAAAGCTAATTATTATAATCGTTTAGCAATTAATATACAGGAAAAACTCAATTTTAATTACACTTTTTTTCGCTGGTGCGGCAACAGCGAGCGTCCGACTGTTACGTAAATATTTCCAAATACCGAAGTGTTTAATAATGAAACTGATAGAAATTTTATTCCGCTGTCAATATTTAGAAATACAGTCCATATATGATAAGTAAAACAACCCCAAGTTTAGATTGTGTTCACTTGTTCTCAAGGTGCTTATATGTAGACAACTGAACCGTTATTTAGTTATGAAATGAACCTCATGTTATTTTCAGTTAGCAGCAGTCTAAATCAGTACGGAACCGCAACATTAGACGAGGTATAGCGCGTAATTGTAAGACAGTTCGTGCCCTACATTGTACCTAATGCTAGCAACGAATATCACAAACGTAATGAACGTGTCTTGTCGCTTCGAACTAGGATCCAACTGTTGCGATCAGTCACATACACAAATTAGGCCATCCAAACACGCCTCCAGGGTTGACCGAAACGTTATCATTCATGTTTTGCTCCAATTTTTCCAGAATCTGCTGTCAGGGTAGAACATTACAAGAGGAACGAATATGGCGGACTATCGTGGTTTACCTTTCAGCTGAAGTACAAATCAATCGATTTAAATCCATTGAATGCTTTCAATCAATGACATCACTGAAATGCGTTTCCGTTGCGATAAGCAGGTGATACGAATTCGAAAACCAGTTTGTCATATATATGCGCGAGCGCGTGTGTGGTGTGTGTGTGTGTGTGTGTGTGTGTGTGTGTGTGTATGTGGTCCAAGGTCAGCTTTTGTGATCATATCCCATTTGAGTGATATTGTCATTGCCGATTCAATTAATTTCATTTCAACGTTTTTAATTCGGTTGTCTTCAGGAGCCATTAGCTGAATGATGCCTTATGAGAAGGGGCACACACAGCCAGTTTAATTCTCCCACCCAGTTAGAGAGTAATCTATGGTGTAGCTAGAAAATTGAGTTTAGTGATTAGTAAACGACATGCCTCTAAGATCATGTGTGTTTGTACGTGCACAACAGCGTATCATTACAGTAATTAATATCTATTTAATTTGTTTGTTTCTACTTTTTGTTTACTCACTTCACAGACAGAACCAAATTACATACATAGTACACTTAATAAATACAACAAATTTATACTTGTACATATGTTAAAGAAATACACTCAAAACGAAGAAAAACAAGAGCACTCATTGCTTTGCTTCCTCTTTGAAGAGGTATACCTAGATGTGTTGTTACTTCAACGTAAAAATATGAGTAACTTCCTTGTAAGGTTATAGGTGTATCGTCCATTGCTACAAGCAGACTATTAGGACCTATTCTGGTAAGAATAAAGTATATATTATTGCCAAGTTCATGATTCCAGATGAATTTTCGTTGCTGGGACGGAATCAATTAACAATTTGTTACTAAAAACACACTTCATATCAACGCCTGTGGTGCGCCTACATGTGCAAGAATCACTTTCGAGCCTACTTTGCCTAAACGTTTCCCTGCTTATTTTTCTCTTGTAACCTGCTCACCGCATGTTTATCTACAGGGAGTTCGGGAATTCCCGCTACAAACTTCTAGGACTTGTACAGCGGAATGAGTATATAACGTAACACTATCAAGAATGAAATGGTGCTAGCTGATGTGCGTGCGGTCTTACTGTTACCATATTCTGCAGCTCTGTACGATGACACGTCCTTGGAGATGGATATGGGCTTCGCCTGTCCACAGAATGTTCCATGGCCATTCACTGCCAAATTCCACGCGAGCAAGAGAATCCAGAGCAAACGTTTGTCTTGCTGGCAGGTCAGCAGAAAGTAACTTCTGAACATGGCTGATTCTATATATTTCGTAGGATTTTATGCACGCGTTCTCAAGTATGTCCAACGTTGGGACAATTTCCCTTGCACTGCGTGTTTGCATGTCACCGCTCGACTCCTCCTGCAAAGCTGTGGCCACATCTTCGACATAGTCTGATCAGCTAATCGACTACTTATCAGCCTCTGCCACATTGCACTTCAGAAGAACCTCTCTTCTCTAATTTTGTCATAATTTTTTCCAGTCCCTTAGCAGACACCGGAACTATGCGTTTTTTCATACCCCAGACTACCTGGAACTTTAGCAGGGCTACTGGCGCAACTCAACGCCCTTGTAATAGAGCGTTACCAGCAGCGTACAATTCTTCATGGAGTCTGTAATGTCGTGTGGGGTGTCTCGAACGCAAACTGAGCAACAGTCCTATGTCGCACAACTGTTGGTGCACATATTATGACGCTTACATCGCCATCTATTGGACACATTTTGGTTTTTTCCCAAGACGTTTCCCCTAATGTCTAGCATATGCTGTTCGAATTTGACGTCATTCTGAAGAGTAATTCTCTTTCTACAGCGTTTTGAAGTTGAAAATGTAATTATGAACACCTTTTACACAGTTTCTAGCTTCAATACTACTTAGTGTCGTTACTTCTGTTTTCGTCGTATCTTTTACAACAGTACTTGCTGCGCCCTCCGACAGACTGCACGGCGGCCGCTTGTGGCTAGCTAAAGTAGATTTCTAACTGTATTGGTTAAAAACAGTCTTGGTTGCAATTTTAGTTTTGTTATTTTTCAAAGACGCGTTTCGCCTTATTTAGGTATCTTCAGGTTTATTTTCAAGATGGACGCGAGAGAGAGTAACAGAATAAAAATATTGTTACTCGCTCCTGTGAACGCGAACGCGTTATGCAAATCTTGGTGTATCTCGCGTCCATCTTGAAAATATAACCTGAAGATGCCTAAAAAAGGCGAAACGCGTCTATGAAAAATAAAAAAACTAAAATTGCAACCAAGACTGTTTTTAGCCAATACCGTTAAGCACTGGTTTGCTGTATGCCACATATGGATTGGAAGAGATTTCTAACAGTGCGTCTCGTAAGATCCTTCTAGAATTGTCGTGTTTACTTGTGTTTCGTGCTGTTAAAAGAACTTTTTATCAAAAAGTAACAATGAATTAATATTTACATTTGTGTTTGTAGACTTGTTACGCGTTTCTTATAATTTGTGTGGTGTACTGAATTATTGCTATCCGACAAAGAAAACTGCATTAGTGACTATGCCGAGCTGTTTCCTTCCCCGGTGTCGATCAGGATACAAGTCATCTGCAACAAGTAGGCACCTTTCTACACCCCCAAAGACCGCCAGTAATTTCGCTAAATGGGCTAAAGCTATTCCGAGGAAGGATATTCAATTAACAAAAAAATCACACATGTCTGACAAACATTTCGTAGATGAATTGCTTGTTAAAACGGACTCATTCGTTATAGAAGGAAACGGGGTTGAAATACCGAGAGCAAGATGGAATTTAAAGCCAGGATCAGAGCCTCATATGTTTCCAAACTTGCCAAGATATATAACAACTCACTTGAAAGAACGCAAATCTCCTCCAAGGAGTATAGTAAAAAGTCCCATTATGTACAAAAACTTCAGCGATTTGTGCACTAGTTGCAGTACCATGTGCTTTCAATGTAGCAGATAGTGAGGCTCATGCAACAAAAATTATAGACAGTCTCAAACGTAAAGCTAAAAATCATAAAAGAATGGTAGTGAGAACACAGAATCAGCTACTGAGAGAGAGGGAGAGAGTAATTTTGATTGAAAAGAAAGTTTGTGCTCTAACGTAATCTAAGTCATTTGCATGTAGTATGTCGAATTTCCTGAGTAAAAAACAGAAGTCAGTCATAAGACACTATGCTTAAAAAGTGCCGGGAAACCCCACCTGGTAGTCGATATAGTGATGAATTTATTCTGGAAAGCTTGCTTCACCTAAAGGCCACAGGCATTGTCGAAAGCACGGCTTAACTTCCTCTGAAAGGGATTTAAATTCTCATATGGTGTCAACTAACGTGCCATAAATGGTATCAGAGCTGTATTTAAAAACTTACAGGACGAAAATACCCGTTTAAGCGTTGTAATTTTCGATTAAGTTAAATTAAGGGAAGACATTCGGTTTAATTTTTGCTCACTCTAAGTGGATGGCTTTGTATAGGTATAGGTGATTTAACTCCAGAAGAAAAAAAGGAATACTTTGGAGAACCGTGCTTTGGTATTCATGTTTATTCCTTTATAATTGCGTCCAACAAGCTGCCGCTTATTGAAGCAAAAATACAGAGTGTGCTGACATCCCAGCTAAAATATTGATGCAGATAATCATACTGTTGCAACAAGCTGGAGCAAGAGTGATAGGTTTCACAAGTGATGGAAGTCAATCATATGAAAAGGCTTGGATTAATATAGGAATTACCAGAGAACCAGGAAATGTTAAATGTTAATCAGGACAGAAAATATTGGGCTTTTCCAAGGTACACATATTAAAATGTGTAAGGAACTATTTTCACGATAAGAGTAGGTAGCTGTACAAAATTCAGGAAATACTTTTTAATTTTTTTAGACAGGTGAACTTTGGACCGTCCCATGAATTTCTAGGACTTTGAGCTTGGCCAAAATTGACTTCTTCCCATATTGACCCTACGTCTTTCCAAAGAATGAATGTGAAGTTGGCTTTTCAATTATTCAGAAATTCAAATGCAATTAAAATTTTCCGCAAAACTAATCCAAAGAATTTTAGCGGCAGTGAAAACACGGAACTATTCACGAGAGATATTAATACTGCACCAGATCTGCTCATCTCTAGAATAGCACACAACTCACTCCACAAAGATTCGCTTTACACAAAATATTAACTGACTTTTGCTAAACCATCTGCTCATAAAATAACAAATTTTCCTCAAACAGAACGATGAACTTGAAACGCCCCCTTAGAAAAATTTATACTGACACACAATATTTTTGGCGCAACGCAATCTGACTTTCAGTAATCGTTTCACAAATCACTTACCTCACAAAAATCTTCGTTACTCGAACTACTGAAATACAGCGAGCGCCACTACTGCCAGCTAAATAAAAGATTCAAACTACTGAAGGCACTAACTACTGATAGGCATAGTTAGCAAATGAAAGATTTTGATAGAGAACAAACAATGTATTTACCTCAATAGTGTTCAAAAACGATAATATATATACAGCAGTTCATGACATCCATTCTTACAAATGTACTGTTTCTGATGGACACACGTCCAGATCATCTGCTCTCAAAAATGCGCCATCTCACTTCCCCACATCCACCACTGCTGGCGGCTCACCTCCAACTGCGCAACGCTACGCGCTGTTAACAGCCAACTGCCCAACAGTACAATGACGAGTATTACAACAATGCCAACCAGCCACTGACTGCACGCAGCACAGCCAGTGATTTTCATACAGATCGCTACGTGGCGTTACCAATATAAAGAACCTAAACAGCCTACTTACATAGCCCCCATGCTCCCCACAAAAAATTTTACAAATTGTTTTGGGCACTGGCCAATACATATTTGTTAAAAAAATTTTCACAATTACAATAACAAAGAAATTATATGCACACACTTATTGATACAATTTTGCTCACAGTAAAATTGCAGGTTTTTTTTCCTCAAACTCTGAGCAGTACAAGACAATGCACATGGAAGTAGTGGATTTCAATGCAGTCTTGAAGAAGTAGTGTTGTCCTTCGAACAGAAAGACAGTGCTGACTCTTGACATGCAGACAGGTAATGGTCCACAACAGAGCAAACCCACAGCTGTTTTGAAGAATATTGGTAGGTAGGTCGTCACAGAGTAGACCCACTGTAGTCCTGGTAGAGATTACGGTATTGGTGGGCCATCAAAGATGCAGACCCACTATAGTCCTTGTAGAGATAATGGTATTGGTGCGCCACCAGAGATGCAGACCCACTGTAGTCCTTGTAGAGACGGCCAGCAGCCATCTGTTGCGACTGTGCAGGTGCACAATCACCATCGAAGAGTCTTGCGGACAATATAGCAAGTCCATAAACCACCACTTGTGCACTCACAAAGTTTTTGGGATTGCCCTTAGAAACAGCAATGCTTTTAACCAGTCCCTTGCTGAATTATCAACACATGTGCAAACACTAACGGTCCCAACTTCTCACATATTCTCCATATAATATGACCAACAGAAACGTGTGCAGTGAAACGTAACTTACAAGTTACTCAATTTGATGAACTGGTGTCAATAACAATTTTTTAACATAAGAATACAATAACAAAGGTACAAAATACATCATTAAAGAACATAACAATACAGTTAACATTTGTAGCGAAACAGGCTTTAGAAAAGAATAGAAATAAACATGTACATCAGTGTTACAAGAATTATGACATAAGTACATTCATAAAAGATCAGAATAACTTTTGAAACATCAACTTCACACATGAGCATTAAAACAAAACAGAATAAATAATGTCTAAACATCTTTACAAAGTAAATAACATATTATCAGAAAAATTCTACAACGTAAATCTTATTAGCTAAACACATAAAGACAAGAAAAACACAAATTCACACAGTGTAATAACACATAAATACATGACAGGGTTTGTTTTCAGTGTGACATGGTACTGCAGTCCAACCCAAAACTTCATTCCGTAGATCTTTCCTCGTATTTCAACATTTGTTTCTACCAAAAAAAATCCTATCCAAGTATGCTTTCTGTATTCTGTTCACATCCTCTTTCAAAAATAGATTTTCTCCACTGTACACTACTTTTTTGGCCAAACCATTTTCTTATAGCTTCTCAATGCATTTCTTCCAATTCATCATAATTAGTTCTTATATAGTCTACCCCCTCTTAAGCTAACTTAAATCTACTGAACTCAGATATATATACCAAGGGACGAGGCAATGCAGCTGCACATAACAAATTAACACAAACAGCAATGACAAAAAAAATGGAAATTGGCAAAGCAAGCAGCAGTAAATGTAGGAACTTATATCTAAACATAAAAAACCCACAAGCAGAAAAAATAGTACACTAAAGACAACAATGCAGATAATGGAAATGTATATTCACATCTTAATGTCTATCTAATTAAAGTGGTTCACCACAACAACTTATTGTAAAAAAAATATTACCATGTACTTGAAAAGAAAATTATGTATGCAGTTACTGTTACTAGTCACTTTCTTCTTGTTGTTTCCTTTCCAAGTGCTCCTTTTTTGAAGAATGTGGATCATAAAATTACTATTTAACAGATCTGTTGACAGAAAGTGTTCACATTAGCAAATGCATTTAATTTTATTTTATGAAACCAATGCTGCAAGACAGCTGGAAACCAGATATCAAATGAAATAAGGAACTATGTACAAAGTAAAGCATAAAAATATCATTCACTAGTCATGAGGCATTTCATAAGTTAGTAGAAATTCTCTCAATTCTCGTAGAAAGACACTTGTCCTAATCAGGTGTGCAGATGTACGAATATTTCCCATCAATTCATAAGCATTTCAGTAAGTAGCACACAGTACGAGTAGTCATATTTTTCCAAGTAATGAGCGTGTTGTATTTGCAATGCTTTCTATGAAGGAATGTCAATAGCGAGGATAATGGCCTCTTTTTTTCTCCACCTGTGCCTCTGAAAGGCACACACTAATGACTTTTTCCCAGGCGACTGTCGCGCAGCTGGGTGCCCACGACGCATTACGTGAAGGTGGTCACTTAACTTTCTTACCGAAATATTTAGGACATCAGTTTGCACTACAGTGACAGTCTCATATAAAAAATTTCACAGGTCGAGAATTTGCGTTGCAAATGTGTAGAAACAAAATCCTGTAAATATAAAAGTGTCCAAAAAATTTTCGGCGGCATTGTGATACATTCATGCATATACACATATTTCATAAAACTTAAAGTACGATTCTTGGTTTCCACTACTCCTTATTCCTTACCTTATTACACATGTACATATTCGTCGACACGTCAGTCTTGCGACGACACTTCAATATTTCATCATAATAAACTCATAGCATAATCAAATTACTCATATATCATTAGCTTATTGATCATAAACATACCTCAAAAGCATAATACACATCTTCATCGTAATAGTAACACCATAACACCTCAGCCAAATCTCAAAAACGTCGTAGCTTTCTGCAATAATTTCAAAACCTAAAAAAATTCTCTGTTCATTTCAATAGTGTCATCTACCTCAAATGTACTTTAAAAATCATGATCCCATACAAAATACATCATTCAAAGCTCTCATAGTATCACAATGGTTCCAAAAAAATATGAGCAGTTCACACAGTACAGACAAAATACAATTTCATAAGTGTGAAGTTGTCCAACTGTGTAATTACGTAAACATCTGTCACTGATGTAGTAAAAACAAATGTTTGTTTCTCTCAGTTAAATGATCAGATAGCTGTGTAATTCTGTGTTGGAGAAATATGGTACCGATGTGTAAAGTTGTATAAGCAAATACCATATTAGCTAGGGCTCCTTGTGCTTGCGAAAGACATGGTACACAAAGTAAGCGTGTACCCCCCTGAGGATTAATGTAATTATACCCTTAGGTGTTACAGATTACAGCAATGGAATGAAATGTATCACGGAAAACTTTCTTTGTAATTCAAAAATCTTGAAAAATAAATGGTTTAAGTACAAAATTAATCACTCGGATGCGTGTCCTGTAGCGCTAAATGTGCGTCTTGCTGTAAGATAATTCTGTGGAAGTGTCGTAGTTATCGTCCTCTGTAAGCAAAGTTCTGCTGAAGTCAATGTACTTACCTCATCATAAACGAAAGTGAAATGCTTTGCGTATAGATATCGTAGTTATTACGTACCTTACCGTGATCAAGAAAGTACTCTAGTGTAACGTATTGTTGTGCTACGAAAAAGGCTGTCTCATTGTAGCTATACCACAAAAGTTACTACTAAAACATGTTTTACTTTCTAGAATAATACAGAAAAACTGTACAGATATAAAACAGATACAGCGCAAAAGCAATAATATGAATTGTGTCACTCATTGGTAGCGTCGTGATATAATCGTGTAGTTGTCAAATAAACTAAACACTGTGTCATCTGATATCTCTCAGAAAGTACTTTTAATCCAGAATGTATTTTCAAGTAAACCAAAATGTTGCATTAAAATCTCATTAGCAGTACCGGTACTTGTTCTAAGTATGTGAGCCTTATGGTCGTTACGTAATCGTGCCACTAACAAGCAAGGATGTACACACACAACAACACTGTGTCGTCTGTTCACTATAACATTGCATTTGTAATTAGTGTCAAAATATGTTCCCTAGGTTATAGACTGGAGAGTTCATTTTAAAACATCGTTACATGTTAACAGTTTCTAAGTGTGACAAAGAGTCCTAGTAACGTGAAGTGAAAAATTTTATATTAAAGACTAAATTTACATGTGAAATGTGGTGCAATCCTTTACTCTTCCTAGTACGCAGAGTTTCAACTTCAACGCAATTATCATGTGGTATACGTCGGATTCTGTAAGGTCCATTGTAAATCAGAAAGAATTTGTGACTCAAGTGTTTCTTCTTATGTGACAATGAATGAGCTTTAATGAGAACTTTCTGACCAATATATAATTTCTTTGCATTTGCTTTACCGTGTAGTTTTTTTCTTTTGTCTGCTGCAGATTTTATATTTTTAATAGCCAAATCAATTATGTCTTTGTGTCGAAGTTTACGTGTATTCGGGAAAGGTACAAGCTCTCTGATTCTGTTCGGTGGTTCTTCATTCTTCAGTACAAGAGTAGGTGGTAAAGCAGTGGAGTCATGAGGCATTTCATTCAGCACATTTTGAAATAAGTGTAAATATCTGTCCCAATGCTGATGCTTTCTGTGACAATAAAGTCTGCAAAGCTTATTGATTTCTTTCATAATCCGTTAAGACGGGTCACAATGTGGTGAGTACAATGAAATAAAAACAGGTTTGATTTTATGGTTCCGAAGCATGCGTGACCAAACAGCAGATCTGAATTGCGGTCCGTTATCTGGAATGACTTTAGCAACATGGCCAACTTCACGTAAGAAATTTTTAACAAAGGCATTGGATACAGACCGTCCAGTGGCTTTACGTAACGGAGTGAAAGAAACAAATTTTGAAGTAAGTTCAACAGCGACTAGAACGTACGAAAATCCATTCGATGTTCTGACAAGGGGTCCCAAGACATCAACAGCAGCAAATTCTTTTAATTTAGAAGGAATGATTGGAAACAACGGAGCACGATGTGAGATAGTAGATGGTTTCGCCTTTTGACAAAGTTTACAAATAGACAAGACTCTTCGAATTCTCTTTTCTATATTGTTAAAATAACAAGTCGTTCGAAGAATATGATAACATTTTCGTGGACCAAAATGTGCGTAGCTGAAATGAATGTACCAAATGAGCTTATTAACAAAATCGTCTGGAAAGCAAAGTACCCATAGCTTGTCATCAACAGTGCAGCGTTTGAAGAGTATGTTGTTTCTAACCAGATAATGATGCCGAATCTGAGTGTGCGTCTTTTCATGCCATTTACTTTTGATGTCTTTCCAAATCGGATCTTTATCTTGTTCATGAGCAATGTCCTTTAAAGATGTGGTGATGAAGTTTTCAAAGGCGACTTTCTGAATGTAAAGAATACTGAAATTTTTCTCGAGGTTGCCTTCTGTGTTACTTTCCTCAAGCCCAGCTGGTGCGCATGACAGTGCGTCCGCAACAACGTTCTCCTTGCCGGGAATATAGACTATTGTGAAGTGGAATTCTTGCAGAAACAATGCCCAACGTTTTAACCTGTCATGATTTAATTTTGAAGACATAAGAAATTGTAGTGCACGATGATCACTGTATACTTTTACGTGCTTGCCAGAATTTTTTAAATGCCCAAATGATAGCTAAAGCTTCTAATTCAGTAACGGAATAATTTTTTTCAGATTTTATTAGCACTCGGCACCAAGACCGACTTTAGAAGAATCCATGCTAAGGCAGAAATCTTGTGACAGATCTGGATGAGCTAGTATTGGCGCGTTAAGTAGCGATTCTTTCAAGGAACTGAGTTCCAACTGTGCTTGTTCGTCCCAGTTCCAAATAGTATTTTTTCCAGTGAGAGAACAAAGTTTTGGTGTAACTAGAATTTGCATATTCAGAAAACGACGGTAAAAATTTACGAGACCTAGAAAACTGCGGACTTGTTTTTTTGTGGATGGAACTGGAATGGCTCTGATTGTTTCTAACTTATCAGGATCCGGCTGAATGCCTTCAGAAGAAAAAATATGTCCCAAAAACCTCACCTTTGACCTACCGAATTCAGACTTTTCCAAGTTAACTGTAATTCCAGATTCTGCAAAAATACGTAACAAATTGTTGAGGATGCGATTATGTTGTTCCCATGAGGCTTCTGCTATCAGAATATCGTCCACATATAAGGTGATGTGACGTTTTAAGAACTCAGGTAATATGGAATTTAGCCCGCGAATGAATGTTCAAACCAAAAGGAAGTTTCCGAAATTGATAACAAACGCCGAAACAAAGAAAAGCTGTGTATTTCCTACATTCTGGATGAAGTTCGACCTGATAAAAGCTGGATCTGAGATGAATAGAAAACAACACTTTTACACCATTAAAATTTTGAAGAAGTTCTTCCATCGTTTGCGGCCTGTCTGTTTCAGGAATAATGATAGTATTCATTTGTCTCGAATCTAAGACAAGTCTGATCGATCCATTTTTCTTCTCAACAACATGTAATGGATTGTTGTATGAGCTTACTGCAGGCTCAATAATGCCCTCGTCAAGCATAGATTGTATTTCTGTTCTAACACGGTCCCTATAATGTGCTGGAATTACGTATGGTCTAACACAAAATTTAGTATGCTCACGAACACGAAATTGGTATTGAAATCCCTTGATTGTTCCTGTTTTGTGAGTAAAAACTGTGGAATGTGCTTGTAAAATCTCAAAAAGGTCCTGCCTATCAGTGTCATTACAATTCTCAATTGTTTGAATTTTATTCTGAATTAACTCATTAGTTTCAAATATGTCGTCGATATCATCCCTGTCAGTACTTGCAGAGTGATTGGTAGTGTCTAGTTCCGTAGAAAATTCCGAACTGTTGTCTAACAGAAGGTAAAGCCGATTAATTTCCTCGTCATGGTTGGAGAGCCAATCTTCAAATTTCAAAACTATTGACTTATCTTCTTTCTCTAAACTTATTTCAGCATCGTGAAAGTTTAAGATTGCTTTGTATTCATTCAAAAAGTCTACTCCCAATATAATTTCCGTCGACAATAATGGAACAATAAGAAAGTTCATAGAGAAGCTATGGCTTTGACAAAAGAATTCTACGTTGGTTTGTTGGCGTACATCTACACTTTTTCCAACGATCGCACCTTGTAATTTAATCTTACGTAACGGAAGTGTGGGGCAATCGTTCGATTTGTTGCATTTACTAAAGGCTGTTTCACTAATTACTGAAATGGGACTGCCAGAGTCAAGTACTGCAGTAAATGTTACGTCATTTACTGTAATGTGAATCACAGGATATGCAATGTTGTTATGTTTTACGTCGTGTTCCTGGAGTAAGATGTCCCTAATGTCTTCCATTTTTATGTAATTACTAGCTATGGCAGCTGCGTCGTCAGTTTCATAAGTACGTTTTGTGGCTGCCAGCGGTGGGAGTCATTGCCTATTGTCTCTTTGTTGGCGCGCGTCGTTATTGGGATTTGGAGACCTAACGTCTACAAATTCACATTGTCGAGAGGGCCCTGCCCTGTTTGAATCCCGCTAGTTCTGATGCAATTCGGGTCTGTCGTTACGATCATATCGTCTGTCGTCATGTCGGTAGATTCCATAGTTTCTTTCTTGTCGGTCACATGGTGGAGAATTTATCCCTGAATAGTAACTGCGCACTGGACAGTTGCGTCTAAAGTTATTTTGTCTCCCTTGATAATAATTATTTTGGTTCCCATATTGTCTGTTTCTCTGATTGTCTCTGTGATAGTCACTACTGCGGAGAGGTGATCTTTCCCTGTAATTATTACTATTCTGCCAACGGTTGTCATACGGGTGATGTCTGTTTTGGCCACGATTTGTGTTGTGAGAATAGCCTTGTTGTGTCCAGTTATTATTTCTTTCATCGCGGAATTGCGACGGATGTGACCTGTAATTCTTGTGTTCCTGTTTTCGCGTTCCGCGATTGTCAGTGTCAATTTCTAATTCTTGTAAGAGTCCCTGAAAAGCTTCAATGTCGTCTTTGCAACGTCCTGCCAAAATAATATGTCGTAAATGTTCAGGTAATTTGATTAAGCAAATGCGGATGAGTTCTGAGGGGCTGTATGGGTTTGACAGGTACTGATTCTTGTGCAACATGTCTTCAAAATATTTCACAAGACTGGAAAATTCAGATTGTTCGAAATGTTTCATCATTATGATGCTATGTTTTACTCGGTCTTGTGTAGCTTGAGACCAATATGCTGAGAGGAAGGCATGATAAAACTCTCCTTCACTGTGGCAATCGTGAATGACCGACCGCATTCTTACAGCTGGTTCATTCTCTAAATAGCCACACATAAATTCTAATCTGTGTTCTAACGACCAGTTGGGAGGAAAACAATGAGAGAATTGATGGAGCCATGCTTGTGGATGAATATCGTTGCCAGAATTCTTAAATGTTTTGAATTTACGTGTAGTAATGAACAGCTTATAGTCAAAGTCATCATGTCGGCGAGTCGCATATCGGTCATTGTTACGTCGTTTCGGCGGTTCCATTTCAAAATTCGGTGCACCTTGTCAATTTCTTTCATAATTTCCGAAAGGCGCTGTGTTATTATTTTGTGGCTGTTCCGTATTTCTATGTCCCTCTTCCCGTATTGGAGCGCGAGTGTCCTCTAAAATATGTAATTCTTGTATTACCTGTGTCAACTTATCTTGTACTTCCCGGATTTCTCTTCGGTGTTGCGTATTAATTTGATTCTGATTTTGTTTGAACTTGCTAATTTGTTCGCACTCTTCTGTGTCATTGAAGACTACCGGTTTTGTGTCATTCAGATTATCATCTACATTCGTAGATAAATTATTTAGCTGATCCGAAAGTTCAACTACTTTGATAATGAACTAATTTCCTCCATGTGTCTTTCTGAACCAATTTTCAGAGTATCTACTGTGTCCTTTAAGTTTTCCTGAGTTTTTGCAAGTTGCGTAACCGAATCGGTAGATGCAACTGAGTCAATTTTAGCTTGCAAGGTGTCGTGATTTTCATGAAGAATAGTTTGCAGTTCCTTTATGGCTGCTTCGTGATTCTGTAATGCATTTTCATGACGCGAAAAAATAGGTTGGAAATGCTCACAAATTTATGTTTTTACGTCATTACAGACTTTTTGACATTTCGCTTCCATTTTATGTAACTCAGTAGTTAAATCTTCACGTGTTTGTTCAAGCGTGGTGTCTAACTTCCGAAGATTTTGTTCCATTGTGTCTAACTTTTGAAGCTTTTGCTGTGTTTGTCTCTGATTTTGTTCCTTGTGTCTAACTTTTGAAGATTTTGTTCCATTGTGTCTAACTGTTGCTGCGTTTGTCTCTGATTTTGTTTCATTTGCTCCATTAATTGCAATAATAATGTATTAGTGTCTGAAATCTGTTCCTCTATGCTTTTCGGCAGTGCATTTGCACCGGCAACATTCACATTTTGACGAGCAGAAAATGTGTCTTGACTTATTTTAGAAAACGGTGAGGACCCAAAACCTGAGTCTACAGTATTTGCAATATTGTGTTCTGTCATTTCGGATTCCTGAGACGAGCTGTTGCCGACCGATCGATCGAGAATGCTTCCCTGTTCACTACTTGTTTCACCGTCTACACCTCCCGGCGGGGTCAGGGATTTTCTCTGTCTCGTGATGACTGGGTGTTATGTAATGTCCTTAGGTTAGTTAGGTTTAAGTAGTTCTAAGTTCTAGGGGACTGATGACCATAGATATTAAGTCCCATAGTGCTCAGAGCCATCACTGTCTACACCAATATTTGCCGCCCGCTTCATTTCCCTATGCACAATTACCAAATTACTAGTTTGAACATTAGTTAATTCATTACACGGTGGCGCTAACACACAGCTTTCATCTTCACTGTCATTTCTCAGTTTACTTTGGAGCCTAGTATTACGTTTTTCACACGCCATTATTGTCACAATATTTCACACGACAACAAAGAAAAGCACAATTTGAAGAGCAAAATAAGAAAACACATTAACATAGCACTGAAAATAATATCTAGTTAATTGCAAGCGCAGCTGCGAAATACTTGGTGCAAATCTACATGCATGCCACAAGTGTTTTACTGTACAACAATGAAAAACTACAACTACAAAGGAAATTCTCTCTATAATTACGCGCTAGCAATAAACAATAGCTACACTAATTACACAAACTACAAGAAAAAAATCTGAAGATTCCAGTGAGGTATCCTGGCAGGGTCGACATATGAAAGGTCCCCTTAGAAAAATTGTACAAGACTGTGCTTAAACTGACACACAATATTTTTGGCGCAACGCAATCTGACTTTCAGTAATCCCTACAAAAGAATGGCCCTGACTAACATTAACCTATACGTTTCACAAATCACTTACCTCACAAAAATCTTCGTTACTCGAACTACTGCAATACAGCGAGCGCCACTACTGCCAGCTAAATAAAAGATTCAAACTACTGAAGGCACTAACTACTGATAGGCATAGTTAGCAAATGAAAGATTTTGATAGACAACAAACAATGTATTTACCTCAATAGTGTTCAAAAATGATAATATATATACAGCAGTTCATGACATCCATTCTTACAAATGTACTGTTTCTGATGGACACACGTCCAGATCATCCGCTCTCAAAAATGCGCCATCTCACTTCCCCACATCCACCACTGCTGGCGGCTCACCTCCAACTGCGCAACGCTACGCGCTGTTAACAGCTAACTGCCCAACACTACAATGGCGAGTATTACAACAATGCCAACCAGCCACTGACTGCACACAGCACAGCCAGTGATTTTCATACAGAGCGCTACGTGGCGTTACCAATATAAGAAACCTAAACAGCCTACTTACAAACTCTCTCAGAGTCACGCTAAAGAGTACAATGGAAGTTTCGCAGTATTTTTGATCAAAGGTTTTAAGTACTTAATGACAGGAAAATTCAACCAAGACCTTCCGGAACGTTATTTTGGAATTTTGTGGTCTATAAATTGTGATGACCATCCATCAACTGTAGGTTTTCTGCTACTACATATGTCACATTGTATGTATGTCCCCGTTAAGATGACTATATCTGCATCTGTTAACTGGGAGCCGAATTCAGAATCACGTCATAAAGACAACATGGTTGTAGCGGACTGGGAAAATGATCTTATATTTATATGAAGATAGTACCTGTTCTCGAAAGAACCGATACCATTGATGACCATGTAGCTTCTCTCGAATAAATGATAATTAATTGAAACCCTCAGCTGACGACAGGTGTTGTTGAAATACCTCGATGGGGACAGGTGAAAATGTGTGCCCCGACTGGGACTCGAACCCGTGGTCTCCTGCTTATATGGTAGACGCTCTATCCATCTGGGCCAACGAGGATACAGACGAACAGCGCGACTGCTGGGACTTATCCCTTCCACGCTTCCCGTGAGACCCATATTTCCAAAAGTCCACAGTTCTACATATGTAATGTACCTATTTCTTATACAGACAACATTCCAAAACAATGTTTAGTTTATTACATAGCAGGGTAAATCGTCAAAAAACTTAATAAAGAGAGCGGCTGTGTGAAGTGTGTTGAAACCCTTGAGAGTGAACTGTCGGCTGAGACAATAGCTGCAACCTTCACTGCCATAAAGGACTTCGGCTCAATAAACGGTGTTTCTTATTTGACTAACTCGTCCGAACGCGTTTTCATCATTCTTTTACAGGTTGAAGTAGTTCTTGAAAAGAAACTGTCTTCCAATCAAATCAATGGGGTGATATATTTTATGAGTGTTTGGACAGCACTGAGGAAATTGAATGCGGAAAAGAGGATTTAGGTTATTGTGTGGAACATAAACTTGACCTTGCTGGTAAATTTATTTTCCGTTTCGTGAAGTGCCGCTTTTTATTTCGCACGGAAGAAATCAACAAACAGCTCTTGTCATCGAAGACTGCGAAGTCCTCAGGCAAGCTTTCCGAAGTTAATTAACAGCTACAAATTATATGGGTGAGTTTATATTATCTTTTATTTCCTATGTTTTAGTTTGTATTATTGATTGGTATGCGCCCCAATAGATGATTATTTCCATAATAAGCTGTATTTGATTTTCGTCAGTGTATTTTATTGGCTTATTATACGTGACCCTATGTTTCGTAATAGCCTTAAAGTACGTCAACGTTTTACATTTTCAATGCAGTTTGCATAGTTCACTTGTCTTAATCTTATCATATACAGCGTTTCAAAATTGTGTGAGATCCGACTAGTACATACACTCCTGGAAATGGAAAAAAGAACACATTGACACCGGTGTGTCAGACCCACCATACTTGCTCCGGACACTGCGAGAGGGCTGTACAAGCAATGATCACACGCACGGCACAGCGGACACACCAGGAACCGCGGTGTTGGCCGTCGAATGGCGCTAGCTGCGCAGCATTTGTGCACCGCCGCCGTCAGTGTCAGCCAGTTTGCCGTGGCATACGGAGCTCCATCGCAGTCTTTAACACTGGTAGCATGCCGCGACAGCGTGGACGTGAACCGTATGTGCAGTTGACGGACTTTGAGCGAGGGCGTATAGTGGGCATGCGGGAGGCCGGGTGGACGTACCGCCGAATTGCTCAACACGTGGGGCGTGAGGTCTCCACAGTACATCGATGTTGTCGCCAGTGGTCGGCGGAAGGTGCACGTGCCCGTCGACCTGGGACCGGACCGCAGCGACGCACGGATGCACGCCAAGACCGTAGGATCCTACGCAGTGCCGTAGGGGACCGCACCGCCACTTCCCAGCAAATTAGGGACACTGTTGCTCCTGGGGTATCGGCGAGGACCATTCGCAACCGTCTCCATGAAGCTGGGCTACGGTACCCCACACCGTTAGGCCGTCTTCCGCTCACGCCCCAACATCGTGCAGCCCGCCTCCAGTGGTGTCGCGACAGGCGTGAATGGAGGGACGAATGGAGACGTGTCGTCTTCAGCGATGAGAGTCGCTTCTGCCTTGGTGCCAATGATGGTCGTATGCGTGTTTGGCGCCGTGCAGGTGAGCGCCACAATCAGGACTGCATACGACCGAGGCACACAGGGCCAACACCCGGCATCATGGTGTGGGGAGCGATCTCCTACACTGGCCGTACACCACTGGTGATCGTCGAGGGGACACTGAATAGTGCACGGTACATCCAAACCGTCATCGAACCCATCGTTCTACCATTCCTAGACCGGCAAGGGAACTTGCTGTTCCGACAGGACAATGCACGTCCGCATGTATCCCGTGCCACCCAACGTGCTCTAGAAGGTGTAAGTCAACTACCCTGGCCAGAAAGATCTCCGGATCTGTCCCCCATTGAGCATGTTTGGGACTGGATGAAGCGTCGTCTCACGCGGTCTGCACGTCCAGCACGAACGCTGGTCCAACTGAGGCGCCAGGTGGAAATGGCATGGCAAGCCGTTCCACAGGACTACATCCAGCATCTCTACGATCGTCTCCATGGGAGAATAGTAGCCTGCATTGCTGCGAAAGGTGGATATACACTGTACTAGTGCCGACATTGTGCATGCTCTGTTGCCTGTGTCTATGTGCCTGTGGTTCTGTCAGTGTGATCATGTGAAGTATCTGACCCCAGGAATGTGTCAATAAAGTTTCCCCTTCCTGGGACAATGAATTCACGGTGTTCTTATTTCAATTTCCAGGAGTGTATATTGAAACGTTCGTTGCCCAGCGCTAAGTGATGGTAGAGCCGCCTAGCGGCAGGCCCGTGGAGATTTGATGAGAGCCTCTAAACGCTATGGTACTACATTATTTGTTGTGTTAAACCTTTAACTTAATATTATCCCTCTTAATGAGTTGATCCTTACAGCGTTTTAAATTCGGTCAATATTTATATGTAATACTTTGACTCTAATCATGTCATCGTTTCCCTCTCTACTCCATAATCCTCATATGCTGCCGTGTCTTTACCAACACATCCCACCAACCTTCCATTTACACACCCTCCCCGTGCTCTCCCAGCGAAACTTCAACCATCTTCCCCTCCCAGATCATGAACTCCACCCTGAAATTTACCCATCCTACCACCCATAGGCCCACTGCACCCAATCTACCGTATCAGGGCCTTTTCTCCCTCCCAACTACACATTTCCTTACCCTCTTTTTCCCCATTATGCCTTTCTTCCCCATCCCCCTTTTTCCCAACAACTGTTAATGTCACCATTTACCCCTCTACTCCACTCCATCTTCTGCACAACGTACACTCCTGCCCCATTGCTGCAATGCACCAGTCCTCCATCCTTATGCCACCACATTCCTATCCTTTTCACCGGCCAACCTTTTCCCTTCAACAATTAACTCCTTATCGCATGGCAAGGGACAGAAATGTGTTCCGGCAACATGTTTTAAAAGTACGTTTGTTGTATTGCATTTTACCCTTTATTATTGTTGTGTTTAGCTACCACTGCGAAAAGTTGTAAATCTCAAAACTTCCATTTTATTTTTTACATATAAGAGGTTTTAAATTCAGTGTATATATCACCGCTATTGCAATGCCCCACCCACGTTTATCATAATATGGATGTGTATTCGCCTTTAATTGTCTATGAGCTGCGATCGGACTCTTATATACTTTTGGGCAGACACTCGCGCGTAGTCAGAAATTAGCTTTCAGTTTACTGACTTCTCTCCAGAATGCAGAGCTTCTGTCTTACCACACAATTAGAATTCTGATTAAAGGAACCGAAAAGTGGCGTTATTAAAAACACTGAAGAGGAGAGCACAAATATTAACTGGCAACTCTTTGAGATGACGGTGTTACACTGCAAATGATTATTATGGACACTGCATGTGCTGAGTTAATTAGCAGGAAAACGAATACTTTCATATGCACAAACACTTCTGTTGTAAACTTTATACACTTATAATTAAATGTGCTGTGAAATATTCAGTGAACATAATGTGCTAAGCAGTGAAGTGCTTAACTAGTGAGATGGTGCTTTTGTTAGTAGTGTACCTAGCAATCATTACTTTTGCATTACTTCACAATATCTGATCACTCATGTGCTTCGTATTATTGTTAAAACATTACTCTTTAAGTCGAAACAAGCCTACAGTGATGCCATTAGACTTTCAGTAATCAGAAAAGCAATGTATCCTGCACAGACTGCACAGACTGTAAGTTACTTTCGTCACATGCAAACGAATTTATGAAATCGGCTACACTGAAATGCCACTACATCAATTTTCTGTTGTACGTAAGAAAAATTACGCAGTACCTGAATGAGATTTTCACTCTGCAGCGGAGTGTGAGCTGATATGAAACTTCCTGGCAGATTAAAACTGTGTGCGCCGACCGAGACTCGAACTCGGGACCTTTGCCTTTCGCGGGCAAGTGCTCTACCAACTGAGCTACCGAAGCCGCAGGAGAGCTTCTGTAAAGTTTGGAAGGTAGGAGACGAGATACTGGCAGAAGTAAAGCTGTGAGGGCCGGGCGTGAGTCGTGCTTCGGTAGCTCAGTTGGTAGAGCACTTGCCCGCGAAAGGCAAAGGTCCATCTTACGAGAATGAAAATCGTAACACACTGATACATTGAACTGATCCAATAAATCTTCAGGTGGTGAGTAATGCTTATATCCTCTAACGAGCATTGCTTCAGTACTACAGATTTGCAGCTTTCAGCTGTGGCTTAGATGTCGTAGTACTTTTTACCGTCATACTTGGCCAGCACAATAGACCTTGCTGCAACGTAATGCACGTCGTAAGCCAGCACACAACAACTTCAAACTGGCCCACGAAAATATATAGTCACCTCTTCTTTCTTGGATAAAATCTGCTTACAACACTGCAGAATTAATAATAGCAAATTTATGCCGTCCATTTGAGGCGTATGTAACAATTACGCTCAATTTTGCCCACCGCAACGTAATATACTTGTTCGCCATTTCACGCGTAACCCGAGACTGTCTTCCACTTCTAGTGAGTAAAGCTGCCACCAATACCCTTCTGGGGGAAGTCCCTACTGATTGTCTTAAAACTAAAGTCATGACCCTGTAAAGCTCTATTTACTTATGTCCATGACAATTACAGTGATGAAAGCCGTTTTGCAAAATACTTATAACAATACACAAGTCATGATTTAAACAGTGAAGTTCAAAACATCATATCTACGCTTTAAGATTTGTCCATTATCTGTCTGGTGGCAGCACCGTACGGTGATAGGTGAGCACAATTTATCACTGTTACTGCTACGTGGCATAGTCCCACCATCCTTGCTCTAATACTTGTAATAACAAGTTGCGAAAATAAATTGTATTATTGAAATGTATCAGTTTCTACAAGGTGGCAACGATACTTGCATCGTTAATCTATCTGTTTTTTTTTTATTGAGGGCGGATTGCCTGTACTGCTGACAGTCTAACCCTCCACTTAAGTGGGGCACAGTGGGATGAAATAACAATAAAGAAAAAAGTATATGAAATACTGAATATTAAATTTTTTGCCCTTGGAAGCTGTTGAGAGGCAACTTGAAACTAGGAACTGGTGACCAGGTGACAGTTTTAGCGACGGCTTTACGGTTGTTTAACGCCGCACCCATGGTACTGTAGTTTCAACGGCTAGCAGTGTACATCCACTGGGTGCACAAAAACACAGTTCTAGTATGAAGAGAGGAGAGCTTCAGTATTTAGTGCTGGCAGAGCAAGTATACGAAGCTGCGTGCTGTCGGCAGCAGCTTGCGTCAGTTGTTAGTTACGTCAGGTAGAACGGCGCTGGTGGAGGAGCGCGGCTTGGCTCTGGGCTCGGAATGTTTGTAAAGGCCCGGTGCGCCGCGGGGAGGGCTGCGAGGCGGGGGCTGTTTTAAGAGGCTAAGTTGGGATTTGTTTCTGGCCCGAGATTTATAGCGCCGGAGAATGTTTCCCGCTGAAAGTTACAAGGGTGCCGAAGGCTGCGGCCCCTTGGGAGGCGGGGGCGGAGCGGGCGGGGATTGTGGAGAGCGACGGCGGCCAACTTGCGGGTCAGAGGTCACGGGCGCAGGTAGGCGCGTAGGGCGACCACCCGCCGGGTGCTGACGTCTCCATCACGCTGCGTCCAAGTAGCATGACGGCGTTATGTCTCGCAGGATAGGCGGCCCGCTTATTTAAGGCTCTGAAATGCGTTCCTGGAAGGAACAGCAAAGTGCTGATGAATTCCTGGAATTTAAGCGTCCTCATCGGAAACTTTACGTCCGAAAAAATGATTTTAGTACTTTCGACTTACTTCAAGGGGTGACGCAGGTGAAAGAAACCAAACTTTGGAGATATTTTTTATTGTCTCTTCATTTACTGCAAGGTACTGAGATTTCAATTCATGAAAATGAAAATCCAGTTCCACTTCTTAGTGTGATACAAATGGTAATTGGCAAAAGCTTGCTCGGGCCCACGCTCCTGTCTTGTTTCGTATTTCCTCATACGCTGAAGAGCATAAGAAACTGGTACACCTGCCTAATATCGAGAAGGGCCCCCGCAAGCACGCAGAAGTGCTGCAACACGATGTGGCTCATGGAAGTAGTGTTGGAGGGAACTGACACCGCGAAATCTCTAGGGTTGTCCATAAATCCCTAAGAGTACGAGGGGGAGGAGATCTCTTCTGAACAGCACGTTGCAAGGCATCCCAGATATACTCAGTTATGATCATGTCTGGGACGTTTGGAGTCCAGCGGAAGTGTTTAAACTCAGAAGAGTGTTCGTGAAGCCACTATGTAACAATTCTGGACGTGTGGGGTGTCGCATTGTCCTGCTGGATTGTCCAAGTCCCTGGGAATGCACAACTGACATGAATGTGTAAGTAGGCTGTTTAGGTGTCTACACTCCTGGAAATTGAAATAAGAACACCGTGAATTCATTGTCCCAGGAAGGGGAAACTTTATTGACACATTCCTGGGGTCAGATACATCACATGATCACACTGACAGAACCACAGGCACATAGACACAGGCAACAGAGCATGCACAATGTCGGCACTAGTACAGTGTATATCCACCTTTCGCAGCAATGCAGGCTGCTATTCTCCCATGGAGACGATCGTAGAGATGCTGGATGTAGTCCTGTGGAACGGCTTGCCATGCCATTTCCACCTGGCGCCTCAGTTGGACCAGCGTTCGTGCTGGACGTGCAGACCGCGTGAGACGACGCTTCATCCAGTCCCAAACATGCTCAATGGGGGACAGATCCGGAGATCTTTCTGGCCAGGGTAGTTGACTTACACCTTCTAGAGCACGTTGGGTGGCACGGGATACATGCGGACGTGCATTGTCCTGTTGGAACAGCAAGTTCCCTTGCCGGTCTAGGAATGGTAGAACGATGGGTTCGATGACGGTTTGGATGTACCGTGCACTATTCAGTGTCCCCTCGACGATCACCAGTGGTGTACGGCCAGTGTAGGAGATCGCTCCCCACACCTTGATGCCGGGTGCTGGCCCTGTGTGCCTCGGTCGTATGCAGTCCTGATTGTGGCGCTCACCTGCACGGCGCCAAACACGCATACGACCATCATTGGCACCAAGGCAGAAGCGACTCTCATCGCTGAAGACAACACGTCTCCATTCGTCCCTCCATTCACGCCTGTCGCGACACCACTGAAGGCGGGCTGCACGATGTTGGAGCGTGAGCGGAAGACGGCCTAACGGTGTGCGGGACCGTAGCCCAGCTTCATGGAGACGGTTGCGAATGGTCCTCGCCGATACCCCAGGAGCAACAGTGTCCCTAATTTGCTGGGAAGTGGCGGTGCGGTCCCCTACGGCACTGCGTAGGATCCTACGGTCTTGGCGTGCATCCGTGCGTCGCTGCGGTCCGGTCCCAGGTCGACGGGCACGTGCACCTTCCGCCGACCACTGGCGACAACATCGATGTACTGTGGAGACCTCACGCCCCACGTGTTGAGCAATTCGGCGGTACGTCCACCCGGCCTCCCGCATGCCCACTATACGCCCTCGCTTAAAGTCCGTCAACTGCACATACGGTTCACGTCCACGCTGTCGCGGCATGCTACCAGTGTTAAAGACTGCGATGGAGCTCCGTATGCCACGGCAAACTGGCTGACACTGACGGCGGCGGTGCACAAATGCTGCGCAGCTAGCGCCATTCGACGGCCAACACCGCGGTTCCTGATGTGTCCGCTGTGCCGTGCGTGTGATCATTGCTTGTACAGCCCTCTCGCAGTGTCCGGAGCAAGTATGGTGGGTCTGACACACCGGTGTCAATGTGTTCTTTTTTCCATATCCAGGAGTGTATGTTGGTAACGCCATGTAGCGCTCTATATGAAAATCACTGACTGTGCTGTGTGCAGTCTGTGGCTGGTTTGCATTGTTGGAATTTGCTGTTGTAGTGTTGGGCAGTTGGCTGTTAACAGCCCGTAGCGTTGCGCAGTTGGAGGTGAGCCGCCAGCAGTGGTGGATGTGGGGAGAGAGATGGCGGAATTTTGAGAGCGGATGATCTGGACGTGTGTCCATGAGAGACAGTGAATTTGTAAGACTGGATGTAATGATTAAGGTAAATACATTGTTTGTTCTCTATAAAACTCTTTCATTTGCTAACTATCTATATCGGTAATTAGTCTCTTCAGTAGTTAGGATCTTTTATTTAGCTGGCAGTAGTGGCCCTCGCTGTATTGCAGTAGTTCAAGTAACGAAGATTTTTGTGAGGTAAGTGATTCATGAAAGGTATAGGTTATTGTTAGTCAGGGCCATTCTTTTGTAAGGATTTTTGAAAGTCAGACTGCGTTGCGCTAAAAATATTGTGTCAGTTTAGTGTTGATGAGAATAAGTAAAGAGCGAAATGTCAGAGTACGTTCAGTTCTGCTCAACTGTTTGAAAATCAAATAACGTAAGAGGTTTATCAGCACAGTAATTCACTAATTTTTCTAAGGGACCGTTTCAAATGGATGCAGGTGATAAGACAGGAAGCTGTCGGAGTCGTATCTAGACTTATCATAAGTCCCATATCACCAAACTGCACACGCCCCACACCATTACAGAGCCTCTACCAGGTTGAACAGCCCCCTGCTGACATGCAGGGTCCATAGATTCATGAGATTGTCTCCATACCCGTACACGTCCATTCACTCAATACAATTGGAAACGATACTCGTCTTACCAGGCAACCTGTTTCCAGCCATCAATAGTCCAATGTCGCTAGTGACCGGCCCAGGCGAGGCGTAAGGCTTTGTGCCGTGCGGTCATCAAGGGTACATCAGTATGCCTTCGGCTCCGAAAGCCCATATCGACAATGTTTCTTTGAACAGTTCTCACGCTAACACTTGTTGATGGCCCAGCATTGAAGTCTGCAGCAATTTTCGGAGGGTTGCACTTACGTCACATTGAACGATTCTCTTCAGTCGTCGTTGGTCCTGTTCTTGCAGGATCTCTTTCCGGCCGCAGCGCTGTTGGAGATTTGATGTTCTACCGGATTCCTGATGTTCACGGTTCTTTCGTGATATAGTCATACGTGAAAGTCTCCACTTCATCGCTACCTCGCAGATGGTGTGTCCCATTGCTCTTGCTTTGTCACGTTCAGACTCACTTAAATCTTGATAACCTGCCATTGTAGCAGCAGTAACCGATCTAACAACTGCGCCAGACACTTGTTGTCTCATGTAGGCGTTGCCGGCCACAGCGCCGTATTCTGCTTCTTCACATATCTCTGTATTTGAATACGCATGCCTATACCAGTTTCTTTGGCGCTTCGGTGTGTTATGTATTCGTGCGGCGTTTCTTCCACTTTTATGCAATCGCCGTGCAGGGTACGTTTTTGTAGCACATCAAGAAGGCTGTGAAATTGCATCACTCACACTGATTTTGTATTCCTTGGCTTATGGTCTTTGTTTATAAATAATTGTAAGGGATTAAAGTTTACGAAATTTGTGTAAATCTGTTATTACAATCTGCATCATGCCTCGTTCCAGTAAAGTATAATCACTACACTTTAACAATCTTGGCAGATATCTACATACACTAGGATTTGATCCAGGAGTTTTCACATGTATTAGTGAATCTGACGTACCAATCCCTGCGAGTATTAACGCAATGTAATACGAGGAAATAAGTCATTTACTCTCAGGCGTTATAAGAACACAGTCAGAACATTGATTCGTTTTCCCATAAGTTAAATTTTCGAGTCTCCGTCCGGCACACAGCTTTAATGTGCCAGGAAGTTTCAAAAGCACTACTTATGGTACCGCTGAATGCATTTTCGTCCCTTTATCACGTATAATCCAACATCGCACGTGGAACCCATGCACTTCGTTCGTTTGATATTTTGCTTGCTGCTGCAGTAGCCACAATGTTTATGAGTAGAAATGCTCTTCACAGGCATGCGTGCTGCCTCATCAGTACGCACTGTCTTCGAGACGTAGGGCTTGAAGTGATTTCTTGGACTATCTGACTTCCCCCTCGCCGAAGTGGGTGAAAACATGTAGCTGCCTCACACCTGAAAGATTTCAATGACAATTTGGATAACTTGTTGGAAAGTTTATATAACATGTAACTGTTCACAATACTGACTTCAGTGAAGGGCCAGAATATTCTGTGTCACCATTTTCTGGTTTTTTGGTCAATGGCACAAGTTGCCTGCAACATGTCTACGTCTACTTTTTCAGCGTAGGCCATATTTTTATTATAGCCCTTGGCAATTTTTGGGCAGCTGATTGTAGGTATGCTCACATCTTTTTCGTTTCTTTTCTGTTCACAACGTCTGTTTACCGTAGTGTGACACAGCGTTTGTCCTTACACTTGAGGCATGAAACAACGTTATCACTGAAATTTTACGTCTTTGGAGATTGCTGTTTCTTGGTAAAACTGGAATGTTACGTCTGTATGCCCTCACTGTCGCTTTTATTTATTCTCTTCATGAAGTAAACATCATAGTAATTTAAAAACAAACTATGTATATGATAGAAACTTTATGGCAGATTAAAACTGTGTACTGGATTGAGACTCGAACTCAGGACTTCTGCGTCGGCCGCGGTGGTCTCGCGGTTCTAGGCGCGCAGTCCGGAACCGTGCGACTGCTACGGTCGCAGGTTCGAATCCTGCCTCGGGCATGGGTGTATGTGATGTCCTTAGGTTAGTTAGGTTTAAGTAGTTCTAAGTTCTAGGGGACTTATGACCACAGCAGTTGAGTCCCATAGTGCTCAGAGCCATTTCAGGACTTCTGCCTTATGCGGACAAGTGCTCTTCATCTGAACTACCCAAGCACGGCTCACGATGGGTCCTCACAGATTTAAATTCCGCCAGTACCTCGTCTCCTACCTTCCAAACTTCACAGAAGCTCTTCTGTGAAACTTGCAGAACTAGCACTCCAGGAAGAAAGAATATTGCGGAGACGTGATTTAGTCACAGCCTGGGGAATGTTTCCAGAATGAAACTTCCACTCTGGAGCGGAGTGCGCACTGATATGAAACTTCCTGGCAGATTAAAACTGTGTGCCAGACCGACACTCGAACTCGGAACCTTTGCCTTTTGCGGGCAAGTACTCTACAATCTGAGCTACCCAAGCATGACTCACGACCCGTCCTCACAGCTTTAATTCCGCCAGTAGCTCGTCTCCTACCTTCCAAACTTAACTTTCTGCGGAGGTAGGAGACGAGGAACTGGCGGAATTAAAGCTGTGCGGATGGGTTGTGAATCGTGCTTGGGTAGCTCAGACATTACCCTCACGGTAGCTCAGTGTTTTCGGTCAGAGGGTTAGCTGCCCTATGTAATAAAAAAAACTGAGTTAATGGATCAACGACGAACTTGAACAAGTGTCATGGGACGTCCGTCCCGAACAAAGAGAATGAACAAAATTATATAAAAAAATTAAAAAAATAGTGTGGTAGAGCACTTGCCCACGAAAGCAAAGGTCCCGAGTTCGAGTATCGGTCCGGCACACAGTTTTAATCTGCCAGGAAGTATCGTACCAGCGCACGCTCCGCTGCAGAGTGAAAGTTTCATTCTGTGTATAAATTTCACAGTAAGATCACAGATTTATAAAGCTGTTCAGTAATGTATTCTGTTTTCAAAGATTCGCAGCATACATAACCTCAACATAAAAAATGATTCTCGGATTGTTGTTTTCGACTGAAATCATCAATATAAAAGTAAGCTTTCCCAAGCAAAATATAATACTATGTAACATTTAGAAGCTGTCAGTATTGACAGATACATAACACAAAAAAAATTTACCTTAATTACAAAACACACGATTACTCCAAAAATATCAATGAGCTGAAACACCATAAATTTTACCTTGACTCCCAGTTCTTTCAGGTAATGCTGAATGTGCCTAGAGATCGTAGTTCTTGTTTTGCCCCAAGAGGACTGCACGGGATAACAATAACGAGGTGGATCCAGTGAGACACTACCATTATAGTAGGGACAAACTGAAAATATTACGGAGGCCGCTTAACGAAACCACTTAGGATGAAAAGGTTGAGACTCCTGATCTGCCGAACGGCAGCGATCACGTCGACCATAGCAAGTCACGTGATTCACAATTCAGTTTACCAAGTTTGGTGTGCAGTATTTTTTCATTTGGAATTTACTGCTATGGTCATTTTTTGCCGCTGTTGCGTGTGTTTGGCTTCTTTGCAGTGAATGTTAGGCATTATTGTCAAAGGGAGTCAGCAGTTGAAAAGAGAGTAATACAGGGTAGCTATTCAAGCTGTGTACTGGCCAGGAAGTAAACGAAACTAAAGATTACCTTGAAAAGGCATTTAATATTCTTGGGGCAGAGATAAAAACTTTCCGATGACACTGTAAAAACTTTCAGAGATGGCAAAAGGCTTGAAAGATCGGTGAAATGGAGTGGATAGTAGTTTCTTGGCCTGTAATGTCCGTAGTAGTTTACAATTGTTAAGCTTATTTATAATGTGTCTGTGCAGCTACAAAAAAATGCATCTTTTCTACACCCTTTAAATCGCCGTTGATGTGGAGTTTTCACTTCACAGTTGTAGAGTGGAAATAAATAAAGGACTAAGGACCACAAAACTGATTCCGAGTTATTCAATTTTTTTTTGTTTTGATAAAAATATTTTAATGAAGAAACCTGAACAATATTTTTAATGATTGTTTGGCCGGCCGAAGTGGCCGTGCGGTTAAAGGCGCTGCAGTCTGGAACCGCAAGACCGCTACGGTCGCAGGTTCGAATCCTGCCTCGGGCATGGATGTTTGTGATGTCCTTAGGTTAGTTAGGTTTAACTAGTCCTAAGTTCTAGGGGACTAATGACCTCAGTAGTTGAGTCCCATTGTGCTCAGAGCCATTTGAACCATTTTTTTAATGATTGTTTACAATAATAATCATACATTTACTGCAAAAAAATTTAAGTTCAGTTCCTTTTGTCAATGAAAACTATTATTTCATTCTAAAAAAAGGCAGAACTTGCTAAATGCCATACAGTTGACGGCAAAAACGAGTTAAGTGCCAATGTAGGAAATTTCGAGCAATTATCAGTTTTTAATATTAAACATTCACAGATTCGTTTTACAGATGCACTACCACGTGATTAAATTCTCTTTACTCGTAATTATTATTCTAATTTTATAGAGCACAAAGAAATTTTGATTGATTAATCGCTCGAAAAAGGTTCTGTTACCTACTTTCAAATTCGATAGTAGGCCTATGTGTTGCAGATCCCTTTTCTTTACAACTGACAGGTTGTCATCATACCGACGATGACGCTTTCTGTTCACACACTAGACGGCCATCGAACCCATTAAATAAAGAGTTTTGCATCACGCAATGTTTGAGAGCATAAAAGTCTTGGAAAATAGCTTTTCTTTGTGTATGTGAGACACAAACACACGAATGTTTGCATTTGAAGCTGAACTGAAACAAGACAAGATGTAGATTTATTTAGTCATCACGCGGGCTAGGATCGAACAGATAAGTAATTCCTTTGTAAAACTGATCCATAGTGAAGAGACCCTCTGAATATTTAGTATACACCTCTTGTGTAGGCTCAGTTTTTGCTTCTACCGACAAGTTTTTACTGTTTGCGTAAGTTTTACCTTCACTTCTAATAATTGATTCCCCCTTCATTGTTTTTCTGCTCGTGTCATTGTGTGAATCCACCGTTTTCATAATACGCTTTTCTGAGGTTAATAAAAAAAACGGAGTGTGGCTGCAGAGTTTTCCGCAGGCAATGCTCGCTAACAGTTACCAAGTTTTGTGGCACTTAGCTCGCTTTAGCCTCACCACTGGGCTGGCCATGCCGTTCATGGTATTTTTCGGACCTAGGCCGATGCAAATTTTTAAAAAGCGGTGAATATTCGTAGCGTTTTTGTGACGCATGAAATACATAAACATGGAAAAAATCAGCAGCGTTCGAGACTGGCATGCACTGATTCTAGTCTCGTTTCCGCCATTATATTTTTTCGTTCCTTGCCGTTCAGTTCGAATACCTACGTCATTTAAATATAAAAATCATCAAATATGTGCTAATTAACACTAATATAATAGCCATTTTTATGAAAAACGCACATCATCTTATTTCTAATTACATATCGCATACTAAAATCCAGTTTTCCTTTCAAATATGTATCTCTATTTGCTGATGTTTTGTAAAAGATTGTTAATAACGATTATTTAAATTGAAACAAAATTATGATATAAGCTTTTTCATCCTGATGTATTTTACCCTTCACAGACATGTTCACGGGATATGTACCGTCGTTTAACGTTTTAGCACTGCCAGGAACCGAACCTAGGCTACTCACGGGGTAGGAAGCATTCTACTATAAAGCTAAGAGGCTCGTCAGAGACACACTCTTCCTTTTGCATATTGAAGGCGTTCGGAAATCAACGTCGATTTTCTCAATAATTTTCGGGAGATGCATCGAAATAATGTGGATGATAGACATTTAAGTTCTGAACTTGAGGTAATACTACAAAACACAAAAATTTGAGTGGCGTGTCCTCTCCATGTAAGTGAAGAAACAAATAATTCGTAGATTTTTCTGTTAGAACAAAGAAGTTAGAGGTTCGAGTCCTGAGAATGACTCAGAATCATGAACAACTTTGATCAGTTGCTCTTGCTTGATATTCTTTAAATCTTTACTGATATTGAATAGCGTCTACATGCTCAAGAAATATTCTTTGTGAGATTTTACACACGCTCAAGGCAACGTTACATTGATCACTATAAGGTGTTCATAAATTTACATTACTGATCGAGTACCTGCAGCTGAGTCCAGTCGTGATGTTCTGAATAGGGACTTGTACTCATAAACATATTAGTACGAAGCTGTGAGACTAAACAGTAAAATTACGTATTCCAGTGCCAACAGTCTTGTCTCAGTGGTAATACGAGTTCCAGTCACATCACCGACGGTGAGCGCTGTCGAGCTGGGCTAGCACCTGTATTGGTGAACCTTCCAAGTCGGACGAGTTCGTTTGGCAATTGGGGTGCACTCAAACCTTGTGAGGCCAGTTGAGGAGGAGTAGCGGCTCCGGTCACGAAAACTAACAACGACCGGAAAAGCGATGTGCTGACCACATACCTCTCCATATACACATCCCATGACGCCTATCATGTGAGGTTGACACGGCGGTCGATAGGTGCCACTGGAGCTACCGAGGCCTGTTCGGAAAGAGAGAGAATGTTTTCCAGTATCTTGCATACGCTCTTATGCAGTATCTGTGACGATTTTAATCCGTAAATTTTTAACCAGTTAATGTGGTAACTGTAGTAAAGCACAAGAGAAAGAAAGTACATTCAGAGTGCAATATGACGGGGGCTGATAAAAGTTTCGTTTGTGTGCTAGCGTTTGACATTTTCACTACATGAGTTGGATAGGAATGTAATAATGAAAGTCAATTAGTACCACTTTTTTACAGAGCAGATACTAAAAACTGAGATACATTATTTCCTTGTTTACTCTCGTAGCACAGAGATAGTAGATTTACAAACTGAATTCCCGTTAAAACTGCAACATCTCAAAATCTGTCATAGTAATTTAGAAATATCCTGTGTACTGGATGAAATGTAAATCACGTCATCGATCGAGATCTTCACAAATTTCACCAAATAACTTTTTCCTAATCAGGTCAATTCGTTGCGTACTAAACACAGTTACGATTATTAATGAAATATACATAAGTTGCGATTATATTTTTTGTCCTGCAATCTGGAACAAAATGGGACTTTCATACAGCAATGGCGCGTCGTGATAAATTCACAACATTGACAGCGGAGGACGACCGGGCGTTAGCTGTTACATATATTTTTGCGGTCGCGTTTTCAAAGCTGCTGTAACGGGCATCAGCTAATAACTTTCATTTCAGTGTCTGTGGTTTATAAATTATCAGACAGAACACGGTGTTGTGTCGCTACACTCATGCATTCATAATTGGTGGCTTTGCGGTTGATTTGCAATACGAGCGCCATGAGTTAGGTTCCTCCATAATTATTGGCAACGCTGTTTCATTTTTCCCGGGAGCCAGATTTCGTTATTCTGGCGCGGCGTGGCGTTTGAGTTGTCAAACGTATGTTTCATTCGTCACTACTAAGTTACGTCCAGTTGCCACGCTTCCCCCCCCCCCCCCCCCACTCTTCCTTCCCCATTCACCAGCCACAACCACACTCAAATGCAGTACTGGGCACCGAAATCCGTAAACCTTTGACGACACTGGCGATGCTCAACACATGGGCATGTACGTTGTGCGCAGAGCACGCAACTTCTACCGTAGAGAACCGAAACTGTACTTCTTGTTTAAAATATGAAAAGTACACTGAGGTGACAAAACTCATGGGATACATTCTAATATCATGTCGGACCTCCTCTTGCCCGGCGTAGTGCAAAACTCGATGTGGTGTTGTCTCAACAAGTCTTGCAAGCCTCGAGCAGAAATATTGAGCCATGCTGCCTCTAAGAGGCGAAAATGTTGGCAGAGCAGGATTTTGTGCACGAACTGACCTCTCAATTACGTCCCATAAATGTTAGATGGAGTTCATGTCAGGCGATATACGTGGCCAACTCATTCCCTCGAAGTGTCCAGAATGTTCTTCAAACGAGCCGTGAACAATTGTGACCGAGTGACATGACGCTTTGTCATCCATAAAAGTTCTATCCTTGTTTGGGAACGTGAAGTACCGGGTGATCAAAAAGTCAGTATAAATTTGAAAACTTAATAAACCACGGAATAATTTAGATAGAGAGGTAAAAATTGACACACATGCTTGGAATGATATGGGGTTTTATTAGAACAAAAAAAAAAAAAAACAAAGTTCACAAAATGTCCGACAGATGTCCGACAGAGCTGTAATGAGAGAGAGAATCAGATGCGCCAGCAGTCACAGCATGTTGAAGTTACCTGGAAAGGCGCTTTTAGTGAAGCTGTATTATCAGAATGGGGAATGTGCTAGTTCAGCGTTACGATCCCATCGCCATAGGAAGGGGATTCGAACGGGTAAAGGTCCGTTGACAAATGCAGCTGTGGCGCGAATGATTTCGAAGTTCGAAGCCACGGGTTGTTTAGACGATAGACCCCGTAGTGGCCGACCGAGCACAAGGCGTAATGCTGCTGAGACAGTTCAGGAAGAAATGGAGACTGTAGCGGGTTCGTCTATGCACGGGGAAGTCAGCGCTCGTGTAGTCGCACGTCGCACTGGCATCCCATACGTTACTGTTTGGTTGGCACTGAAGCGTACCCTCCGATGCAATCCGTACAAAATCCATCGGCATCATGAACTCTTACCTGGCGATTTAGTGAAGCGGAGGGCATTTGCGGTGTGGGTGTTTCAAAAGATGACGATTGGTTGAGCAACGTGTTGTGGACCGACGAAGCTCATTTCACGCTCCGAGGGTCTGTCAACGCCCACAACTGCAGAATTTGGGCTATCGAAAATCCTAGAACTGTCGTGGAAACTCCATTGCACGACGAGAAAGTCACGATATGGGTTGGATTTACCACGTCTACCGTTATCGGGCCTTTTTCCTTCGAGGAAATGCGTGATTCTGGTTTTGTAACTGCTACCGTGACGGGTGAGAGGTACGCGGATATGTTGCAGAATCGCATCATCCCCAGCCTGACTGATAAACACCTGCTGGAACGTACGATGTTTATGCAGGACGGCGCTCCTCCCCATATTGCTAGTCGCATGAAATATCTCTTGCGCCCTCGTTTGGTGATGATCGTGTGCTCAGCCGCCACTTTTGTCATGCTTGGCCTCCCAGGTCCTCAGACCTCAGTCCGTGCCATTATTGGCTTTGGGGTTACCTGAAGTCGCATGTGTATCGTGATCGACTGACATCTCTAGGTATGCTGAAAGACAACAACTGAATAACACATTCTTATGAATATATTTGTTCGCTTCGATTGTAATTATTAATGGAGTAGGAATTAAAATTTATGGTGAAGAAATAAAAACTTTGAGATTTTTCGATGATACTGTAATTCTGTCAGAGACAGTGAAGGACTTGGGAGAGCAGTTGAAAGGAATGGGCAGTGTCTTGAAAGGAGGATATAAGATGAACTCAACAAAAGCAAAACAAGAGTAAAGGAATGTAATCGAACACTTAATGTAGTAGATAAGTTTTGTTATTTGGGCGACAAAACGACTGATGATAGCCAAAATAGAGAGGATATAAAATGTAGACTGGAAATGGCAAGAAAAGCGTTTCTCAAGAAGAGAAATTTGTTAAAGCAGGAAGCAGATTTAAGTGTTTCGAAATCTTTTCTGAAAGTATGCATTGCAGCCATGTATGGAAGTGAAACATCGACGATAAACAGCTTGGACTAGAAGAGAATAGAAGCTTTTGAGATGAGATGCTACAGAAAATGCTGAAGATTAGATGAGCAGATCACGCAACTAATAAGGAAGTACTAAACAGAATTTGGGAGACAAGACATTTATTGTACAACTTGACTAAAAGAAGGGATCGGGTGGTAGGACACATTCTGAGACATCAGGCGATCACCGGGTTGGTATTGGAGGAAAGTGTGTGTGTGTGTGTGTGTGTGTGTGTGTGTGTGTGTGGTGGAGGGGGGGGGGGGGCGACAAAGATCGCAGAGGGAGACTAAGAGATGAATACAATAGGCAGATTCAAAAGGATGTAGGTTGCAGTAGTTATTCGGAAATGAAGAGGATTGCACAGGATAGAGTAGGATGGAGAGCAGCATCAACCCAGTCTTCGGACTGAAGATCACAACAACAATAATGAGATATGTTGTGATCTTCGAGCTACCACTTCCACGTTTCTAATGACAATCTTTATGTCGACACTAATAGGAACAACGCCTTAACGGGCGCTCCATTGCGTAAGTTACTACCTGTTACGCGATTGATGGTGCTTCGATAGCTTATTTCATGACAGTTGACAAACGCTATGCTGTGTTCTCGTTTCAGCTAATACTTATGAAATGTTTTCGCCTCGATAGAAGAGATGACAATTAATCACTCCTAAAAGCCTGAAACAATTAGATGGAAGCTTCTTTTGTCAATAATAATAAATAAGGTGCAATGTAATAGTTATTACTGTTTAAAAACTGCATTGATGGCACTAAGCACGCAATACGATTTGCAAGGCATAACGATTGTTAGAGTCTCTTCTATTTTGTACTTTTGATTAGTACTCATTCAATGTTACTGCACTTAATGCCTAAATTTTTAAATATCTGAATGATTAATAATTTAATTACGTTAATAGATTTGTTCTATTCTTGTCGTATTAACACTACATTCTGAAGTTGGCTTAGAAATAACTGTTCTGTGCATCATTAGCTTGTCGTAATATTCACAATACCTAAATAAGTTATCGCGAACGTAGCCGGCGCAGTAATTTAGCCTTGTGTTGGGAGCATTACTCAGTGCGTGAAAGCTGGTAACACGCGCGTGAATCTCGCGTCGACTGTTTGCGTGCTCGGGTGGGTGAGAGTGTCGTTCGCCATAAATTCCAGTTCCACTGCGTAACACTCGCGATGTGTGCGCTGAGATTGTTTCCGGCCGCGTTGATTCCAGGTGAAACATACACGCCGGCTAACACACCCAGCCACCAGTCCGTTGCTATCCCTCTTCCTCTCGTAATCGATCCTGCCTCTCTCGCTCATTGTTAGCAAGCTATTTCCGATGACGTTGCCAACGGCGTGTCATTATGCGAATGCTCTATCTTCTGCAAAGCTCATCGTTTGCAAGTTGTGGAAGATTGGATTCCCAATGAATGGCTAAGCTCCAGGGTACACAATCGCATAAGAGCAAGAACCCACGATATCGCGAAATCAAAACTTGGGGACCGTGTGAATGATGTTCTCCGGTTCATGGTTTACGGTTATTATGCGCATGCTGTCCCAGATCTCGCGGTCGACAAAGAAAAGGCTTCGTTAAGCGATATTCCGGTCAGAACCAGTAACAGTGATACTTCAATTCTTATTTTAAGCCCACGCAATTATATAAGATAATTATAGGTTCGCCATGACAAACTCATTCCACTAGGGGAGCAAGATTTATGACACGTGTGAAATACACGCGCACTTCAAGAAGAATGTAATAAAACCAATTCCAAGGGACGTAAGTTCAAATGGTTCAAATGGCTCTGAGCACTATGGGACTCAACTGCTGAGGTCATTAGTCCCCTTGAACTTAGAACTAGTTAAACCTAACTAACCTAAGGACATCACAAACATCCATGCCCGAGGCAGGATTCGAACCTGCGACCGTAGCGGTCTTGCGGTTCGAGACTGCAGCGCCTTTAACCGCACGGCCACTTCGGCCGGCGGGACGTAAGTGTTAGCAGCTGTGCGTATTACCAAACTATCTGTTTAATAAGTCATGGTTGCAAAATACTGGTACTAACTGTTCACAGAAGAACGGAAAGACTGGTAGAAGCTGACGATGGGGAAGATGAGTTTGCATCCCCGAGAAATGTAGGAACACGAAAGGCAATACTGGCCTTATGACCTATCTAAGAACATATGTTGAAGAAGGCTTAACTACGTTTATTACATTTCTAGATTCAGAGTAAGCTTTTGACAATGGAATATATTCATTGAAACTCTGAAGATATCACATCACATCGTATCACAGGATACGAAAGATTATCTACAACTTAGGCGGACACCTACTGCAGTTAGTAGAGTTAAAGAACATGAAAGGGAAACCGTAGTTGAGAAGATAATGAGAAAGGTTTGTAGTCTGTCCACCATGTTACTCAATCTTTACACTGATCAAGCAGTAAACGATATTAAGGACAAATTTGGAAAGGGAATTAAAGTTGAGGGAGGAGAAGTTTCCTCATGGCGCTGTAATTCAGTTAGAGAGGCAAAGGACGTGGATGACCAACTGAGTGGAATGAGTAGTGCCTTAAAAAGAGGCTACAAGATGAGCATCATCGTTAGAAAAAAAAGCAATTGAGTGCTGTCGAATTAAAAAAGGCTGTGCTGAGAAAATTGCGTTATTGATTTCGTTAGGTAATTCTTGTCAGGTATCGTATTGGGTTATTTTAATTGTATCCAAAAATTTGTTCCTTTCGTTAACATTTTCCTTTTTCTTTCACTTTAAAATATAAATTTTGATCTTCTTTGCAGATTATGAAGTTTAACATTAACAAATTTTGAGGAAAGAAACGTATGCACACAGGAATATGAGTGTAAATTGGCATTATATGCTGTGGCTTTGTTTCCTCCCGCTACATGTACTTGCCTATTTTCATGATTAATGTATGGTAAACATTCTTCTGCTCGACGTTCGGTCTTGCTGTTGGTTGTGGGTAGCTGAGAGACTGAGCAACGTGTTTTCTAAATATTTCTCTGTTGTTAGCGTTGTTGAAGACAATTCTGTCATTCGCATCTCTGAAGCAAATGCTTTGTGGTTGAAAGCACCATGATTAAGTCTATGAGTTTCGACAAAGATTTTGAGACATGTCTTTTCATAAATATATATGTCATTTCTGTAAATAGGAATTGTTCACAAGTTTTTTTTCTTTTTTTTTTTTTTGATTCCACTGAGAAGCCTTTTCTCTTACTTTTCTTAATCTGTTGATAGTATTCACTGTTTTCAGAATATTTATGTTTTCCGTGTGTCGGTTCTTACTGTTATTGTTTCTTCCCAAACGTCAACCCACAACCGCTTTTTTTTACTTTTTTGTGACAACAAGCGTTTCCATTGCTGCATTATTGATTATTGACTTCATTAGTTAATTCTTGATAGTTACCAAGCTATGTTGTTCAATTTTGCGCCGAAGTGTTTGTATTGTTTCTTGAACTACATTATGTATGTTCGATTTTGTTACCATTTTGATTTTTTTTTTTTTGTACAGACGTTTGTGTTGGTAGGTGTATGAGTTCGTAGCGTTTTTCCATAAGCGCAGTAAACACAGCAGATACGCTCGACACAGACTGGCGTAACTTTTCGATTCGGCGAAATCTCGTGGTTTTGAGGCGACGAACTCGTCGAGCCATGTTCGAGGCTCATTTTTGTCCGTAAAGTAAGTTCCTTGAAAGGTGTTCGATAGAGACCGGTAAAGGTGAAAATCTGAGCGCGCAAGATGAGGTGAATAAGGTGGATGTGGAATGATTCCAATGCAGCTCCTGAATAATGCTTTTTGTCAGTGTATCAAAATGCGGGCTGGTGTTATGGTGGAGTATCACTTCACGTAGTCTTGCCGGACGCTGTTGTTGGATTGCGCTTAAAACACGTCTCATTTGTTAACATAAATGTCAGCAGTGATTTTTAAACCTTGAGGAAACAGTTCGTAGTACACTACACTGTCGCTTCCACACTTGGAGGAGGCCTGGAGACACCGAAAGGTGTCAGATAAGTTATATGATGGTATGATAGAGATTTAGGAGTCAGGATTTAAGTTGTAAGACATTTCCAGCTCCAGAGGTGGCCTCAGACCACAATTTATTGGTTATGATCAGTAGATTAAAACTGAAGAATCTGCAAAAAGGTGGGAATTTAAGGAGATGGGACGTCGATAAATTGAAAGAACCGTAAGTTGCCAAGAGTTTCAGAGGAAGCATTAGTGGACAATTGACAAGAACGGGGGAAAGAAATACAGTAGACGGAATATGGGTAGCTTTGAGAGATGAAATAATGAAATCAGCAGAGGATCAAGTAGGAAAAAGACGAGGGCTTGTAGAAATCCTTGGGTAACGGAAGATGTATTGAATTTAACTGATGAAAGGAGAAAATATAAAAATGCAGTAAATGAAGTGGTCAAGAGAAAATAGGAACGTCTCAAAAATGAGATCGACAGGAAGTGGAAAATGGTTAAGCAGGAATGGCTAGAGAACAAATATAAGGATGTAGAAGCATATATCACTAGGGGCAAGATAGGTGCCGCCTACAGGAAAATTGAAGACACTTGGAGACAAGAGAACCAACTACCTGTATGAATATCAGCAGCTCAGATGCAAAACCAGTCCTAAGCAAAGAGGATAAAGAAAAAAGGTGGAAGGAGTATGTAGAGGGCCTATATAGGGGAGATGTACTCCAGGGCAATATTATGGAAATGGAAGAGGACGTCGACGATGAGATGGGAGATATGATACTGCTTGAGGAATTTGACAGTGTACTGAGAGACCTAAGTCGAAACAATTCCCCGTGAGCAGCCAACATTCCGTTAGAACTACTGATGGCTTGGGAGAGCCAGCCATGACAAAATTCTTCCATCTGGTGAGCAAGATGTATGAGACAGGTGAAATCCCCTCAGACCTCAAGAAGAATATAATAATACCTGTTCCAAAGGAAGCAGGTGCTGACTTGTGAAAATAACCGAACTATCAGTTTAATAAATCACGGCTGGAAAATACTAACACGAATTACTTACGGTAGAATGAAAAAACTGGTAGATGCCGACCTCGGAGAGAATCAGTTTCCATTCCGTAGAAATGTAGGAACACGCGAGGTAATATTGATATGCTGCTTCTCGTAGAAGATAGGTTAAGAAAAGGCAAAACTACGTTTATAGCATTTGTAGACTTAGAGAAACCTTTTGACAATGTTGACTGGAATAATCTCTTTCAAATCCTAAAGGTGACAGGTGTAAAATACAGGGAGCGAAAGACCATTTACAATTTTTACGGCAACCAGATGGAAGTTTTAAGACCCGAGGGACATGAATGGGAAGCAGTGGTTGAGAAGGGACTGACACAGAATCGTAGGCAATCCCCGATGTTATTCAATCTGTATACTGAGCAATCAGTAAAGGAAACCAAAGAAACATTTGGAGTAGGAATTAAAATCCAGAGAGAAGAAATAAAAATTTGAAATTTGCCGATGTCATTGTCATTCTGTCAGAGACAGCAAAGGACTTGGAAAAGCAGTTGAACGGAATGGACAGTGTCTTGAAAGGAGGATATAAGATGAACATCAACAAAAGCAAAACGAGAATAATGTAATATAGTCGAATTAAATTGGGTGATGCTGAGAGAATTAGATTACGAAATGAGACACTTAAAGTATTAGATAAGTTTGTTTTTTGGGGAGTACAATAACTGATGATGGTCGAAGTAAAGAGGATATAAAAAGTAGACTAGTGATGGCAAGAAAAGATTTTCTAAAGAATAGAAATTTGTTAACATCGATTATAGATTATAGATTAAGGTGCCAGGAAGTCCTCTCTGAAAGTATTTGTATGGAGTGCAGCCATGTATGGAAGTGAAATATAGAATATAAATAGTTTGGACAAGTAGAGAATTGAACATTTTGAAATGAGGTGCTACAGAAGAATGCTGAATATCAGGTGGGCCGTTCATGTAACTGGTGAGGAGGTATAGAATAGAACTGGGGACAAGACGAATTTCTGGCACAACTTGCTCATTTCATTTCATCTGGGATTACGGATTAGGAGTGATTTAAAATGGAATGATCATATAAAGTTGATCGTCGGTAAAGCAGATGCCAGACTGAGATTCATTGGAAGAATCCTAAGGAAATGCAATCCGAAAACAAAGGAAGTAGGTTACAGTACGATTGTTCGCCCTCTGCTTGAGTACTGCTCACCAGTGTGGGATCCGTACCAGATAGGGTTGATAGAAGAAATAGAGAAGATGCAACGGAGAGCACCGCGCTTCGTTACAGGATCATTTAGTAATCGCGAAAGCGTTACGGAGATGATAGATAAACTCCAGTGGAAGACTCTGCAGGAGAGACGCTCAGTAGCTCGGTACGGGCTTTTGTTGAAGTTTCGAGAACATACCTTCACCGAGGAGTCAAGAAGTATATTGCTCCCTCCTACGTATATCTCGCGAAGAGACCATGAGAATAAAATCAGAGAGATTAGAGCCCACACAAAGGCATACCGACAATCTTTCTTTCCGCGAACAATACGAGACTGGAATAGAAGGGAGAACCGATAGAGGGACTCGAAGTACCCTCCGCCACACACCGTCAGGTGGCTTGCGGGGTATGGATGTAGATGTGGATATAGAAACAGAAGAATAAGTCGGAAATGTTGCTATTTCTCCAGTTGGCGCTCCATTTTCTAGAGTCCACAGCACCAATCAGTGTCTGCAAATAACAAAATGACAATGTCTTAGCTCAAATAGCAACAGCAAATGACAGTCAAAAAATGATAATCGATAAATAGACACATAGCAAACGGAATACCAACATGACAAACAAAAACGCTACGAATTTATGCGCCAAGTTAATAATTATTTTTATGCAGGTACGAGTTTAAGAAAAATGTATTTTATGTATTCTAGCGGCTCACAGGAATGTGTGAGTTAAAATGGGCTGTAGGCGCTGTGGCATTCAGTTTCCTCTCGCTACACGTATCGACCCACTTTCCACAGCACGCCGGCAGCATCATGAAGTGCATTAACTCGTTTGCCGAAGACGGGGGAAATGAATAGTTACCGCGACCTGTGGGAACGACAGCGCAACAGCAGCAGCAGCGGCGGCGGCGGTCGCTAACAGAATCGAGGCATCGAAATTACCGCCGGCCCTAACAAGGGCTAATGAACGGTCGACGCGGGCAGCGCATGAATTACAAGAGGAGGGCCCCAGCAGCAGCGGCGGCGGCGGTGGCGCCCGAGCCCGCATCGGCTGTCGGGGCAGACATGGCGCCTCGTTACTCCTACGGCCCACTGCTGACCTCTGCCTGACCGCAGAGACTGGCCCACGGCAGCGGAAACTGAAAGTGGGAGCATAACGGAGAATGGAATTTTTATTGACATCTTCCTTGAATAAAATGTTCTTCGCCTTCGCTCCACTGATTTACGAGCAAGGACTCGATTTTTCGACTGCTTCTCCCTTCGTCATCGTTGGAAATAACCCATGTAACGCACCATTGTCTGGACATCGTCCATCGACTTCTGCGTTCGCCGCCGGATACTAGCCCCGGTGGATCGCCTGATAAACAAAGTAAGAGCCTTAGGAATATCAGACCAGATGTCTGGCTGGATTGAAGAGTTTTTAGCAAACAGAGCACAGCATGTTGCTCCCAATGGAGAGACGTCTACAGACGTTAAAGTAACCTCTGGCGTGCCACAGGGGAGTGTTATGGGACCATTGCTTTTCCAATATACCGGGTGATCAAAAAGTCAGTATAAATTTGAAAACTTAATAAACCACGGAGAAATGTAGATAGAGAGGTAAAAATTGACACACATGCTTAGAATGACATGGGGTTTTAATAGAACCAAAAAAAAAAACCGCCCCTTATTGCTCAGCCGCCACTTTCGTCATGCTTGGCCTCCCAGGTCCCCAGACCTCAGTCCGTGCGATTATTTGTTTTGAGGTTACCTGAAGTCTCAAGTGTATCGTGATCGAGCGACATCTCTTGGGATGCTGAAAGACAACATCCGACGCCAATGCCTCACCATAACTCCGGACATGCTTTACAGTGCTGTTCACAACATTATTCCTCGACTATAGCTATTGTTGAGGAATGATGGTGGACATATTGAGCATTTCCTATAAAGAACATCATCTTTGCTTTGTTATGCTAATTATTGCTATTCTGACCAGATGAAGGGCCATCTGTCGGACATTTTTTGAACGTTTGTATTTTTTTTGGTTCTAATAAAACCCCATGTCATTCCAAGCATGTGTGTCAATTTGTACCTCTCTATCTACATTATTCCGTGATTTATTGTTTTCAAATTTATACTGACTTTTTGATCACCCGGTATATATAAATGACCTATTAGATAGTGTCGCAAGTTCCATGCGGCTTTTCGCGGATCATGCTGTAGTATACAGAGAAGTTGCAGCATTAGAAAATTGCAGCGAAATGCAGAAAGATCTGCAGCGGATAAGCACTTGGTGCAGGGAATGTCAACTGACCCTTAACATAGACAAATGTAATGTATTGCGAATACATAGAAAGAAGGATCCAATCATAGCGGAACAAACACTGGTAGCAGTTACTTCTGTAAAATATCTGGGAGTATACGTACGGAACGATTCGAAGTGGAATGATCATATAAAATTAATTGTTGGTAAGGCGGGTGCCAGGTTGAGATTCATTGGGAGAGTCCTTAGAAAATATGGTCCATCAACGAAGAAGGTGGCTTACAAAACACTCGTTCGACCTGTACTTGAGTATTGCTCATCAGTGTGGGATTCGTACCAGGTCGGGTTGACAGAGGAGATAGAGAAGATCCAAAGAAGAGCTGCGCGTTTCGTCACAGGGTTATTTGGTAAGCGTGATAGCGTTGCGGAGATGTTTAGCAAACTCAAGTGGCAGACTGCAAGAGAGGCGCTCTGCATCGCGGTGTAGCTTGCTGTTCAGGTTTCGAGAGGGTGCGTTTCTGGATGAGGTATCGAATATATTGCTTCCCCCTACTTATACCACCCGAGGAGATCACGAATGTAAAATTAGAGAGATTCGAGCGTACACGGAGGCTTTCCGGCAGTCGTTCTTCCCGCGAACCATACGCGACTGGAACAGGAAAGGGAGGGCATGACAGTGGCACTTAAAGTACCCTCCGCCAAACACCGTTGGGTGGGGTGCGGGCTATAAATGTAGATGTACATGTAGATCCACTGGGGGTGCTGTAATAAACATCCAAGTAGCGGATACGTTGCTAATCGTAAATACAATGAAGAGCCAAAGAAATTGGTACGCCTGATAAATATCGTGTAGGGACCCTGCGAGCACGCGGAAGTGACGCAACATTACGTGTCATGAACTCGACTAATGTCTGAAGTAGTGTTGGAGGGAACTGACACCATGAATCGTGCAGGAGTGGGTGGAGATCTCCTGTGAACAGCTCGTTGCAAGGCATACCAGATATGCTCAATAATGCTGGTCTGAGTGCCAGCGAAAGTGTTTAAACTCAGAAGAGTGTGCCTGGAGGCACTCTGAAGCAACTCTGAACGTATGGGGTGTCGCATTGTCCTACTGGAATTGCCCAAGTGCTTCGGACTGCACAGCGGACATGAATGGACGCAGCTGATCAGACAGGATCCTTACGTACCTGTCAGCTGTCAGATTCGCATCTAGACGTGTCAGGCGTCCCATATCACTCCAACTTTACATTCCCCACACCATTATAGAGTCTCCACCAGCTTGAATAGTCTCCTGCTGACATTCAGGGTCCATGGATTCATGTGGTTGTGCCCACACCTGTCCACGTTTCCAGTCATCAACAGTCCAATTTCGGTGTTGACGGGCCCAGGCGATGCGTAAATCTTGGTCTGATGCAGTCGTTAAGGGTACACGAGTGGGCCTTTGGCGCAGAAAGCGCATAAAGACGTTGTCTGAATGGTTTGTACGCTGACGCTTGTTGATGGCCCAGCATTGAAATCTGCAGCAATTTGAGGAAGGGCTGCGCTTTTGTCACGTTGAACGATTCTTTTCAGTAATCATTGGTTCCATTCTTGCAGGATCTTTTTCCGGCCACAGCGATGTCGGAAATTTGATGTTTTACCGGATTCCTGATATTCACGGTTCACTCGTGAAATGGTCGTAAGGGAAAATCCCCACTTCATCGCTACATCGGATATCCTGTGTCCCATCGCTCTTGTGCCGAGTATAACACCACTTCCAAACCCCTCACCCCAATCTTGATAACAAACCATTATAGCAGCAGTAACCGTTCTAACAACTGTGCACTGCGCCAGACTGTTGTCGTCTGATACAGGTTCAAATGGCTCTGAGCACTATGGGACTTAACATCTGAGGTCATCAGTCTCATAGAACTTAGAACTACTTAAACCTTACTAACCTAAGGACATCACACACATCCATGCCCGAGGCAGGATTCGAACCTGCGACCGTAGCGGTCGCGCGGTTCGAGACTGAAGCGCCTAGAACCGCTCGGCCACACCGGCTGTCTGTCTGACACAGGGTTGCCGACCGCAGTGCCGTATTCTGCCTGTTTACTTGTCTCTGTGTTTGAATACACACGCCAGTACCGGTTTCTTTGTGGCTTCAGTGAATATACTGAGGCGACGGGTGTCATACGATGGTGATATGCACATATACAGATGGCGGCAGTATAGCGTACATAAAGTATAAAAGGGCAGTGCATTGGGGGAGCCGTTATTTGATTCAGACATACTCAGGTTTCCAACACGATTATGGCCGCATGAGGGGAATAAACAGATTTTGAACGAGGGATGGTAGTATGGGATATTCCAGTTCATAAATCGCTATGGAATTCCGTTTTCCGAGATCGACAGTGCCAAGAGTGTGCCGAGAATACCAAATTTCAGGCATTACCTCCCACCTCGGAGAACACAGTGGCCGACGACTGATGACCGAGAGCAGCAGCGTTTGCGTAGATTTGTCAGTGCTAACAGACAAGCAGCAGTGCGTGAAATAACCGCAGAAATCAACGTGGAGCATAGGACGAAAGTATCCGTTAGGATAGAGGGACGGGCTATGGCAGTAGACGACCTACGCGATTGCCTTGTGTAACAGCACGACATCGCCAGCACCGCCTCTCCTGGGCTCGTGACCACATTGGTTGGATCTTCGACGAATGAAAACCGTGACCTGGTTAGATGAGTCCCGATTTCAGTTGATACGAGCTCATGGTGAGGTTCGAGTATGGTGCAAACCCAAGCTATCATCAAGGCACTGTGCAAGGTGGTGGTGGCTCCATACTGGTGTGGCCTGTGTTTACATTTACCAGCTGAACCGACCATTGACTGGAAATGGTTATTTCGGCTACTTGGTGACCATTTTCAACCATTCATGGACGTCGTTGTTCGCAAACAACGATGTGTTTGGTAGAGGGGTACAAGTTTCATTTCATTTGAACTCTACCGATGGTCATACCACAAAAGACATGCAAGGCACGTCGGAAGACTGATGTGACTTGTATTACTCGTGAAGAGAATAATAGTCTCAACCATAAACCTGACGATGTCCAATCTATACTCAGGAAGAAGGTAAGCAACTCTTTGAAACACAAGGCCCGTTGACCAGTTGTGCGAACGACCGAGAAAATTCTAAATTCTCAGATTTTTGCTGATGACATTGTGGGACTGAATGACAAAGATCTTATTCTGATTAGAAAAGATGTGCGCTCTGCTCGTATGAGGCTTCGTCCAGAATTGCCAAGGGACCTATCGGAGTTGTAAGCGATTATACCTCAGCATGTAAACAACTCATCAACTTGTTAACGATGTCGTGAATAACGCCGTAGCGCTGACCACAGCAAGAAACTTGTAGTTTTAAGGCAGTGTTAAATAAGTCTCTTGACACGCGCAAAACTGCTCTTCAGTATCTAAGCAGTCATTTGACAGTAAATTTTTCTCCGATAGCTATTTATGAAGATTTTGACGTGGCTGTTCATTCTACTGCTCTCGCAATGCGCCCAGGTAGAGTTCTAAAAGGATGTCGTTTGCACCTTGGTCAGATTTGGTTTCGCAAAATAGAATCTTTCGGTATACAAAGAATATTTTCAAGCTGTATATGAACTTTAATTTACAGGAACACGACCGTTTCGTGTTTTCAATCACGTCCTCAGGTGTACGTACGTCAATAAAACATTAAATCTTTGGTATGCTAAGGAGAGGGACCCAACATTCTCTAAATAAAATGCTGTTACCCGGAACAACCAGGATGACACGATTAAAAATCACCAGTTGAATGAACTGAAATTTTAAAACCACTTTCCTATAATTCCAGGAAACGGCGGACAGCATCGTTCCAACCGACTCGCTGTAAAGGACCACACTGTTTGTTTGTCAAATATGGTTTGTAAATGGCCTGTAACTAAATGGAATGAAATACAAATGAAGTAAATCTAACAGAAGCGGGGCATGTCTCAATCTCTTTAGAAGAGATAGCTTGGAAGTGCTGAAAATAATTATTGATGGGCCTTGTTTCTCTACTGTAAACTTATGGATACTGTCAACCAATACCGTATATAAACTTCGTGAGAATTCGGTGTACTACGCTTTGATCTACACTGTAGGAAAGACAGTGCTATCCTCAGTTTGCTGTTCGGCTCAACTTATCAAGCAGCAAGCTAGGCAGCGCCACGCAGAAAACGGGTCCAATTCTCTTTACTTCAAGATGTATCTCCTTGAAGCTAAGCCTGGAACAGAAAGCCAACAGGGTGCACTTGTGGGAAGAAGTGAATTGCTTCTTAAGGGGCATCAGGGCTTGCGTCCGGCAGCTCACAACACTAACCGCCGGAATAAGGTATTGACAGCCATCAACGAAACCGTAGGCAAAAGATGGTACACTTGTCAGTTGCTAGCGCATGGGTCCTTGGAACAGACCGGGAGTGGTTTTCTCGCATAGTTCAAATACGAAAACATGCGATGCCCACAATGTACATTACTCAGACTATTCCTCTACAGTTACTGACATGCCGTGAGAAGTAACTGCTCTGCAGTGAATGATTTCCGTTGTTTCATAACTTTTACGTCCAATACTCCCTGTAAGTATAAGGAGGTCTTGTAAAGAAGACGACTCTTGTTGTCTGATACGAAAAAGTCTGAGAGATTCAAATCCAATAACCTTGGCGGCTAACTGACTATCATTCCCGATGTTAGTGTGAACGTGATCTTGGACAGAAACTACAAAACTGGCACCCTGTAACTAGAAGATATCGTGTGAGATAAAGTGATCAAACCACGTAAGTAATCCGTGTGGCAAGCATATCAAAGAGGAGAACTTTAATGAAGTTTGATTAATCATTGAGTGAACATGGATAATTTCTTAGCGTAAGTCCCTATATCGGTCTTTATCTGAGTGCCCTCTACAACCTGTGGGAATGTGTAGTAGGAACCGTGCAAAGAACAAATCATTGTCTCGTTTACTGTTACTGGTTTGAGACGAATCAACGGAGATGTTAGCCACCCTGAACTTCCTAGGAGTAACGGTGTGGAGCGATCTAAACTGGAATGACCAGATGAAATTATTTGTTGTAAAGGCGAATGCCAGGATGAGTTTCTTTGAAAGAATCTTAAGGAATTCTATTTCGTTCACGAATAAAAATCGTTAACCAAACATTCGCTTGGTCTAGTTTTGAGTATTTTTCGTCAATAAGGAATGCTTAACAGATAAAATGAGGGGGGGGGGGCAGATAAAGAATACTCAAAGACAAGGAACGCATTTCCTGATAGTTTCCTTTAACGAGGCCGAGAGTGTTACTTAGGTTCTCATTGAAACAAACTGGAGCAGCTGCAAGATAGCCGTTGTGCATTATGGAGAGGCTTAGTACTAAAATACCGACGGCAGACAAAAAGTTACACAACATATTACATCCACCCAAACAGAACTCATGAAATGACAACAATGGAGGAATCACAGCAATTATCACGCGCCGGTTTCTCGGGAGTCGTTCTTCCCATAAACTATAGACGAATGAAACAGGGAGAAGGGGCCGCGTTATATTGGTACCAGAAATACCTCAATACCTCAATTTGTGTGTGGAATGTATGAGTCTGGAGAGGCATCATTAGATTTTCGGAAATGATGAGAAGGCCATTTTGGGTTTCGAAAATGCTGAGGCACCGTGTAGGCAGTTCTGACGTTGCACTTGATGATGGAAGCAAGACTTAAGAATAGTCCAGACATCTTCACAGAATTTATCAACTTGCAAAAAGCATTCGATAATGCAAAATGGTACAAGACATTCAAAACTCTGAGATCAGCAGGAGTGATCTATGGAGGAAGACAGATAATACACAATATGCACAAGAGCCTTGATGGAAAAATGACAATGGAATATCAAGAACGAAGTGCTCGGATTAAAAAGAATGTAAGAACGATGTAATCTTTTCCACCTACTGTTCAACCTGTACCTCGAAGAGGCAATTATGGAAATAAAAGAAAAACTGAAAAGTGTGTTTCAAAATTAAGGGTGAAAGGCTATAAATGGTATGATTCGCTGCCATGTTACTATCCTCAGTGGAAGTGAAGAAGAATTACAGGATGTGTTGAATGGTTGAAAAGCCTAATGGGCACAGAATATGGGTTGAGCGTAAACGAAGAAAGAGGAAGTAAAATCAGAAATGAGTGCAGTTCGGAAGATCCACTCTTAGTGTGTGGAGGTTACTAAACTCAATAGTCACTCTGGAAGGCGAAGAGAACTCTAACGTCTATTATGTGAAGCAGATTTTTCTTCAACGTTGCATATGAATTTCCGTTGCATCTATCAGTCATTAACAGATCCGTAGATGGGCGATGTGAAGCGATTTTCATGGGGAAAACTGAAGCCCATCTCAAGAAAGAAGGAACCAGTTCCCTGACAGTAGTATAACAGTGATTTTGATTGATTTTCTTTAAGAGCGGAAATAGATTTAAGTGAAGTCGGTGGACTTGGAGGTTGCCTAGAGTTCGCTACGTACTTGACGATCTTTTGGTGGCAGTGGAGTTTGATGGTGTTGTGATAGTTTCATAGATCTTGCTCGTGAATTGTGCTATTATTTATTTTGCGTCTGGTGTAACTTACCTCAGATTTTTTTCTTTTTTTGTGACTGGCTTTTAAATTTGTTGTACTTTTCCAGGTATGGCACCTGTGAGATATGCTTTTAAGGTTTTGGTTATTTTTCGTATTCTTCAAGAATTATATGCTGTAATAGTTGCAAAATGCGTTACTACACATCCGTGCTGCACTTGAATGAAAACTAGCGCCCTACACATTACGTTGTATTATTATAAATTTCTTTCGAATTTCACTATACTTGATGAAATAAGACAACTAGGAGAAATCTCACTTTCATAAAAGTTTTTTCACGATGTAGTTATTTTTGCAGCCTAGTTTTACTGCCAAAGATATAGGTCATAAAAATAAATAATTGGTGAAACAAGTCGCAAAAATGTGTTTATCCCTCCGTTATTTAATTATGGAAGAACGCGAATTACTGGCACTTGTTTTAAACCTCTGACTGCATTCAGGTTTTCTTTCCATTGTCCGACAAATCGTTAAGATTTAAAAATGAAACAACTGCCAGCTTTCCGTTTTTCTTCTTGAATAAAACTCCCCTTGAACTTTTCGTATGTGATTTTCTGTCATGGTTCGAATCTTTCACTAGTTTGTCTCTTTCATTGTAATTGTATCATTTGCAGTACCTTCAGAAAGAAGCAAAGAATGCCAAGCTTTCGATGACGAGATCGCCAGGTGAAAAGCTATTGTAGTTTGATGAAAGACCACGGGATTTCAATTCTCTGTATACAAATTGTTCACTCTGTTCCATCCCTTTATTTCTTCAAAGAATTCAGTGCCATTTTTAATCAAGAATAGAAACACGTTCTGTTAGAACTTATGAGAAAATTTTACGGCTGTTGTGAGTGATTTACGTCTGACAAGCTCTTATAAAAGTTGATAACGTACAACTATTTTTTACGCTCCATCTCAGCTTTTTCCGATGTTCTTCAGGTTGTAGAAGTAGTTGGTATGCATATCAGGTGATTTACTGTTAAAATATTGCATGAATGAAGAGGGGTAGAGTTTCATGAAACTTGCGGATGTGGTGATAAGTTTATTATAGCTGCCGGCGATAATAACGCCGATTCTTAGGTTCAAATGCGTTTGTAACCACTTTATGAAAGGCAAACTCTGCTCGCCCAGCAGGTCTTTCAGTAGGAGAGAGATACATTGAATATATTTGGCATTCAGACATAAAACTAATTAAAATTTGTCAGATACATTTACCTCTGATCTTTCGATATTAAGTGAGGGCTTGGTATTCAGATTCTTATCTCTGATTCTCTTGTACTACTCTTTTTACAGTGACGTTAAGTGCTATTCTTAATAACAGTGACGTTATTCTTTTCAGTATCAAGCCCGCTGAATCTGTCATTATGTTCAAATAACGAAAAGAGAAGATACGTGTACGTTATTATTTTATTTTTTCAGACCTCGGTTCTCTGACTGGTTTGATGCGGCTCGTCACGAATTCCTCTTCTGTGTCAATCTTTATCTCAGAGCAGCACTTGCCACCTACGTCCTCAACTCTTTGCTGGACGTATTTCAAAATGGCTCTGAGCACTATGGGACTTAACATCTGTGGTCATCACTCCCCTAGAACTTAGAACTACTTAAACCTAACTAACCTAAGGACGTCGCACAACACCCAGTCATCACGAGGTAGAGAAACTCCCCGACCCCGCCGGGAATCGAACCCGGGAACCCGGGCGCGGGAAGCGAGAACGCTACCGCACGACCACGAGCTGCGGACGGACGTATTTCAGTCTCTGTCTTCCTCTGCAGTTTTTACTCTCTACAGCTCTCTCTAGTACCATGGAAGTTATTCCGTGATGTCTTAATAGATCTCCTACCATCACGTTCCTTTCTTCTTGTCAGTGTTTTCCAAATATTTCTTTCCTCACCGATTTTCAGAAGAACTTCTTCATTCCTTTCCTTTTCAGTCCATCTAATTTTCAACATTTTTCTGTAACACCGCATCTCAGATCTTTCGATTTTCTTATTTTCCGGTTTCCCGACAATATATGTTTCACTACCATATGATGCTGGGCTCTAGTCGAATATTCTCACACATTTCTTCCTCAGATTAAGACCTATGTTTGATTCTACTAGACTTCTCTTGGTCAGGAATGCCCTGTTTCCCTGTGCTTGTCTGCTTTTTGTGTCCTCGTAGCTCCGTCAGGCATGGGTTATTTTGGTGACTACGTAGCAGAATTCCTTAACTTCATCTACTTTATGATCACCAATCCTGATGTTAAAGTTTCTCGCTGTTATTATTATTTCTGCTACTTCTCATTACCCTTCGTCGTTCATCTATTTACTCTCAATCCCTATTCCTTACTCTTTAAAACGTTCATTGTATTCAACAGATCCTATAATTCTTCTTCAGTTTCACTGAGTATAGCAATGTCATCAGCGAATCTTATGACTGACATACTATCACCTTCTATTTTAATTCCACTGTGGAACCTTTCATTTACTTCCATCATTGTTTCATTGATGTATAGATTGAACAGTAGGGGCGAAAGACTACATCCCCGTCTTACACCCTTTTCAATCCGAGCACTTCATTCTTGATCTTCCAGTCTTATTGTTACTTCTTGGCTCTTGTAGCCGGCCGGGGTGGCCGAGCGGTTCTAGGCGCTTCAGTCCGGAACCGCGCGACCATTACGGTCGCAGGTTCGAATCCTGCCTCGGGCATGGATGTGTGTGATGTCCTTAGGTTAGTTAGGTTTAAGTAGTTCCAAGTTCTAGGGGATTGATGACCTCAGATGTTAAGTCCCATAGTGCTCAGAGCCATTTGAACTATTTTTTTGGTTCTTGTACATATTGTATATTACCCGTCTTTCCCTATAGCTTACCCCTATTTTTCCCAGAATTTCGAATATCTCACAGCATTTCATAGTGTCGAACGCTTTTTCCGGGTCGACAGATCCTATGAAGTGTCTTGATTTTTCTTTGGGCTTGCTTCCTTTAGGCGACCGCAATGTCAGAACTGCCTCTCTGGTGCCTTTACCCTTCTTTGTGACTCACTTCAGTAATCAGAGTAATATGTTCTCCTTTTCTTTTTACTTCGTTTCTGTATTCAGGATCTTACTGTTTGTTTGCTGGGCGGGCGAGATGAAGGAAACAACAATTGAAACATATTAAAATTCAAAAGTAAATTCCGAACGAAAGATTCATTCTTTTCTGGATTGATTGTTGCAAATGCACAGCACCACCCACGGCAATTTGAATTTTTTTAACTGACGCCGTATGATGTAAGGTCCATCTGCGTTGCTGAGTGTTCACCGTAGATGGCTGCTATGCCGAGGACTCGGCTTCTATTCTCGGTACGCTCAAGGATTTTTTCTTGATTGGTGGACTGATATGCGATGCACTAAGACTCTTGGTGCCGAATGAGGGCTTGATTGAGGAGCAGCGGCTCCACCGCCTGGAAAGTCGGCAAAACGGCCGGAAGAGCGTTGTGCCGACCACACGCCACCCCCCTACCCCCAATTCACACCGGCATGACGCTGAATGGCAGAGGATGACACTGCGGTCGGTCGACATTTCTTGGGCCTTACGGGCCTGGACAAGGAGCTTGTATGGTATAGAACTTGAAAATGTTATGGGCTCTGTAAATCTTTTATGGAGTTGAAAATAAATATTTAACGCTATTGAAGTGGTTTTATGGTAACTTTGATCCCCATATGCTGTCTATCAGCCACGATACCCAACATTGACAAAGCAGTTACACGGCTCGATACAATTTCGAACGTGTCAGAAAGTTTACGTGTGTGTATTGGCTACATAATTCGATTTTTGCTTTAAACCGACAGTAAAACTTTATAAAATTACTCTTTCCACATGGGACATCAACTTTTCTGGAATTCATATAAGGAACAAAAGGCGTTGTTGAGCAGAACTAATTTCAATCTATTTGGCTATGTGATTTCATTTTCCGTCATCATCTTCAGTTCACAGGGGAGATGGATACCTCGCTTCTTCTGTGCAGAAGTAACCATAAATTGTGAAAAATGAGATCATTTTCGATCCGAATGTTATATTTATGAATGCTGCTATTTTTTTCTGATTCTGACTGATCCGTCATAAAAACAAACATCATTAGACAGTGAATGTATTGGGAAGCTGTTGTCACAATCAAAATATTTTCATCAACATAAGTTTCAATAACGGAGGCCACGTATTATTCTTGCGACATATTTCTGTGTAATGAATGCCTTACGTTTAATTGTGGAATTGCCCCAGAAAATTATTACATAAGAAATTAACAGGTCGAAGTATGTGAAGTGACGTAACTTTCCTTATGATAATTGTTTCCTCGCTTAATCGTTTCAGATTGTCGATAATATGTGATTTTGGGTATTCACATTTCCGATTTATATATTTCCTTTCCCTCGTGCTCCGTTGTTAAGAGTGATATATCTTGAGTTATAAAGAACTGGATGACACGTGTTCGTCTTTTTGCGTTACGTGCTAAACCACTTAATGAGAACCAACTAGTAATATATCTGGATATTCCATGTTATGTTGTAGCATCTCAGCAAAGAGCAATACTTTGCTTTATCAGTGTAAGGAGGAATATCATTTAAACATGTCCAGGATCAACAGCGATCCCAGTATGGAATTATGTGCTTCAATAGTAGTAATTCGTCGGCAGTCAGAAAAGGTTCCACGGTGAAAACTATGTGAGCGTTTAATATGAACTTCAGATTCCTATCAGTTAAATATGAAGTTAACCGCTTAATCATTGTGCACTGGAAACCGAAGACTTTTCTCCAAAAGAATTTTGTGATCTGCACTGCCAAAACACAAAAAATTCCGGTAGGGAAAATTATGCTATTCAGAATTATTTACATACGGTCGATGAAGTGACAGACGGTGTGTTCTGTGAAAAGTGCCTTCCGGAATTCAAAATATTATACTCGTTTGCTATACTCAACCACCACTAAATATCTTAACTTTCCAAAAATAAAAGAAATGTAAGTAATGTATTACAATAACTGTAACTATGTCAGGGAAATGCTCTTTTCTTACGAACAGATCGTACAGATATTCCTTGTCATGTTTAGCTCTTATTACCGTACCGCACAAGCGGCTCGTAGTGAAATTGCGTGCTTATGGAATATCGTCTCAGTTATGTGACTGGATTTGCGATTTCCTGTCAGAGAGGTCACAGTTTGTAGTAATTGACGGAAAGTCATCGAGTAAAACAGAAGTTATTCGAGGCGCTCCCCAAGGTAATGTGATAGGCCCTTTGCTGTTCCTTATCTATATAAACGATTTGGGAGACAATCTGAACAGCCGTCTTCGGTTATTTGCAGATGACGCTGTCGTTTATCGACTAATAAAGTCATCAGATTAAAACAAACTGCAAAACGATTTAGAAAAAAATATCTGAATGGTGCGAAATGTGGCAGTTGATCCTAAGTAACGAAAAGTGTGATGTCATCCACATGAGCGCTAAAAGGAACTCGTTAAACTTCCGTTACACGATAAATCAGACTAATCTAAAAGCCGTAAATTCAACTAAATATCTAGGTATTACAATTACGAACAACTTAAATTGGAAAGAACCATAGAAAATGTTGTGGGGAAGGCTAATCAAAAGCTGCATTTTATTGGCAGGACACTTAGAAAATTTGACAGAATTACTAAGGAGACTGCCTACACTACGCTTGTCCGTCCTCTTTTAGAATACTGCTGCGCGCTGTGGGATCCTTACCAGACAGGACTGATGGAGTACATCGAAAAAGTTCAAAGAAAGGCAGCACGTTTTGTATTATCGCGAAATATGCGATAGAGTGTCACAGAAATCATTAAAAGAAAGGCGTTTTTCGTTGCGACGGAATCTTCTCACAAAATTCCAATCACCAACTTTCTCCTCCGAATGCGAAAATATTTTGTTGACACCGACCTACTTAGGGAGAAAGGATCACCAAAATAAAATAAAGGAAATTAGAGCTCGTACAGAAAGATATAGGTGTTCATTCTTTCCACGCGTTATACGTGATTGGAATAATAGAAAATTGTGAAGGTGGTTCGATGACGCCTCTGCTAGGCACTTAAATATGATTTGCAATGTATTCATGTAGATGTAGATGTAGAGCCGGCCGGGGTGGCCAAGCGGTTAAAGGCGCTACAGTCTGGAACCGCGCGACCGCTACGGTCGCAGGTTCGAATCCTGCCTCGGGCATGGATGTGTTTGATGTCCTTAGTTTGGTTTAAGTAGTTCTAAGTTCTAGGGGACTGATGACCTTCGAAGTTAAGTCCCCCAAGCTATTTGTAGATGTAGATGTGTTTATCCCTTGTCTTCACAACAGTAATAGCTCATTATTGAAATCGATACTATTGTGACGCAGCACGACACCAGTGAATTACACCGTTTTTTTATCTGAGACCAAGTGTCTTCAGTAATAGATGATTAAAGTCTTCTTTTGTCTTGACTAGTGTCTTCGCCACTATAGTGTTTGTCTGGTGCGTGACGCCAGGGTTCTCCGTTCACATCATCTTAGTGACGAAGTGGCGCGAGCCAGCCGCTGGCGGTCGCCAGTAATTGATGCACGAGAACGCGCAAAGGGCCGCAGCCCTAACGAGCCGCAGCCCAGCTGAGGGCTCGGGCCCTTGGGCAGCAGGCGATGCTATCATCTGGCACAGCTCAGAGGACGCCTTTGTTACGGCGCCAAGAAAGCGATAACACTAGGCCGGGGTGCATCCCTTTAACTTTAGTGGTCGTAATGACCTTCCCACTCACGGACACTCAGTGTTTGCACAGCGTTCTTTGAGAGCGGTCACGTTTCATGCGTCTCTCTCCGTAGCACGCTGGCTCGCGCCCGACTCCTTCTCCTGAGAACGTGTACCACATACGTACATCTCACGAGAAGGTCGATGGTTCGAATTCTGTTCCCGACAACATCTACTAGGTTTTTCGTGGCGCCGAGATATACCTCGCTCTGCTTAAAAGGCCGCATGCTAATCCCAAAAGAGTGCATCCCAGACTTTCGTGCCGGCAGAGTACTGTAGATTATTCCGTCATTACTCTAAATAGTTTTCAGCCGAGATTTGGGTCCCTTTTTGAATGACTTTATTCTAACTGCTCAAACAAACAAACAAAAAAAGAATTAAATGTTACCGATTACAGCCGATTTTCTAGCAATGCTAAGAGAGAACGCTACTGACTAGAGGATTAGTTAGTACAACATTGGGAATAAGTGAAATGAAACGGTTGCAAATATTGTCGACTCTTAGTGTGACGGAGGTCTTCTTCTAGACGATCTTCCGTGCAATACACATTTTTATGCAGTTTCTACGAGGGTGAATCAAAACGTTAAATATTTTTTTAAATATTATTTATTGTGCAGAAGTGGTACAAAGCTGTTTCACTTTTCAACATAATCTCCACCACGCTCAATGCAAGTCCTCCAGTGCTTACAGACTGCATAAATTCCTTTAGAAAAAAATTTTTTTGGTAGTCCGCGTGTAAATAGGCTGTTTTTTTGTTGTTGTTTTTTTTTTTTTAAAAAACAGCCTATTTACATAGCATCGCGTGGCGTACCTGTTCATCAGAACGGAACTTCTTTCCTCCCACTGCGTCTTTGGCTGGCCCAAACATATCGAAATCGCTTGGGGGCAAGGTCTGGTGAATATGGTGGATGAGTAAGACACTCAAAATGCGTGTCTGTGATTCTTGCAACTGTTGTACGGGCAGTGTGGGACCTTGCATTGTCATTTTGCAAAAGGACACCTGCTGACAGAAATCCACGTCGGTTTGATTTGATTGCAGGCCGCAGATGAGTTTTTAGGAGATCTGTGTATGATGCACTGGTGACAGTGGTCCCTCTAGGCTTGTAATGCTCCAAAATGACGTCTTTTTCGTCCCAAAAGAGAGTCAGCATAACCTTCCCTGCTGATGGTTCTGTTCGAAACTTCTTTGGTTTTGGTGACGAAGAATGGCGCCATTCTTTGCTCGCTCTCTTCGTTACTGCTTGGTGGAAGTGAACCCAGGTTTCGTCCCAAGTAACGATTCTTGCAAGGAAGCCATCACCTTCTCGTTCAAAGCGCAGAAGAAGTTCTTTACAATCATCAACACGTCGTTCTCTCATTTCAGGAGTCAGCTGACACTCTGTGAAACTGGAGCACATCATGCACAATGTGGTGTGTTGGCACATGACTAATCTGTAAACATGCTGCAATGTCATTCAGTGTCACTCGGCGGTTTTCCTTCACTATGGCTTCAACTGCTGCAATGTTCTGTGGAGTCACAACTCGTTGTGCCTGACCAGGACGAGGAGCATCTTCCACTGAGGTCACAACATTTGCGAACTTGCTACTTCATTTGTAGACCTGCTGCTTTGACAGACATGTATCACCGTACTGAACCTTCATTCGTCGATGAATTTCAATAGGTTTCACACCTATAACACCGAATAACAGAACGCTGTTCTTCCCTGGTGCAAGTCGCAAGTGGGGCGGCCATCTTTATACTGATACTGCGACGGTATGTGTGCATCTGCACTATGCTGGCACCTACAGTCCATTCTGCACGCTGTTTGTAGCACGCTTAGCAAATTACAAGATAAAACCGCGAAATTTCGATTTGTTATTACAAATTTAAGGTTTTCAATTGACTCGCCCTCGTATAATATGGGGCTACTCTGAATCTTACTGAAATGACAAAACGGTGCTATCTGAGCACAAAAAAGCTTTTCTCTGAGCTTTTGGTGAGAGCTGACCTGCAGCACGTGTTTGCGCTGCGTAAACCATCAGTCTGCAGTCCATGAGCTTACCCTAAAATGCTGAGAAATCACGTAATATAAAATAATACATGTGGCACTGTGTATGTACTTGAAATTTTTGAGTGCCATTAGCATCAAACTTTTCATTCATGTTGGAAGTACTCATCTTTGGGAAACTGTGATAAACAGCGTTTGTTGTGGACAAAAACGTTTTCTGGGTGTGGTACCGTGTAATATTGTATAAAACTACTGTTAGAGAAAACCAACGTTTTGGTTACGGTCTAGACCCAGAAGAAGGCCGATGCAAACACCATAAAAAAACCGACTTTAGTTGGTACGCTCCACGATCAAGTTCGGTTTCATATGTGTCGTAAAAAAGCTAAACTTTACGTCATTTACTTTATGTGGTAACTTAATATGGTAGGATACGAGAGGTTAGAGGTATCCAAGCATGGACGTACGTCATTGAATCGCTGTAGATCTGACTGGTTTTCTAGAGGTATGTGATGATGTAATCAGTATTCAGAAATGGGCCACATATTTACTATATAAGTGACGTATTAGTGGTTTCTTCATTCAGCTCTGCCTTTCTTCTGTTGTGACGTGATATTTGTGAGTGTTTCGTATCGAGCAACTTAACCTCTTGCCTGTGTTTACATTCCGCGCTGACCAGTTGCAGCTGTAGCGGCGCATCGAAAGCTAAGTACTAATTAATTGTTTGTGCATAGTGATTTATTTAGGAACTTTAGTAGTCTTCAACCGGTGTTCGTGGTGTTTTCTGGTGAAATAATTTCAGAAGAACCTTTTGGGAACTGTTTACAGCTCGTTACTGTGTGATTAGACGTTTGATTCTCTTTCTGTATTAGTCTTTTGTTATATTCACATTTGTTGTTTATTAATACTGTTAATAATAGTAGTTACTTCCCTTGTAGAGTAAGTTTGTGATTATTGTAGTCAGGTTTTTAGCATCTTCTTATTGTAGTAGCGGAACTTAGAAAAAGTAAAATTTTACCATGAGTGAGAAGTGTGGGCTTTGCCGTAGGTTCGTGAGTAGTGGACTGCGGTGTGACACTTGTTCGAAGTATTTTCACTGGGGGGAATGCAGTGGGGAAGCCAGTGGGCATTCTGGTGAGAACCTCTCCTGGAACTGCAGGTTATGTAGCAAGAGTAAACTGATAGAGGAGCAGGAGCGTAAGATCTGTGCCCTTCAGGTGCAGTTGAAAAACGCACAGGAGGAGCTAGATAGGATGAGGAGGGAGAAGGGGGTTGGGGAATGGGAGCTGGCTGTTGGCAAGAGATCTGCTAGGAGAAGAAGATTTTCAGATAGTTTTACTATTGGTGTTTACAATAGATATGACCAACTGTCAGAGTCTAGTGGAGAGGAATCTCTAGTAGCTGTAGATGTAGGAAGTATGCAGCAGACCTCAGTAGTTACTGTGCCTAGAACAGTTGCAAAGTCTAAGAGGAAGAAGAAGGTTCTGCTGTTAGGTAGTTCACATGGCAGAGGTGTAGGCCAGCAGTTGCAGGAAGTGCTGGGAAGTGAGTACCAGGTCACCAGCATTGTGAAGCCTAATGCAGGGTTGGCTCAGGTGACTGTTAACATAGGGGGGTTATGTAGGGATTTTACTAAAGAGGATCAGGTAGTGATTGTGGGTGGGCTGGTAATAGTATTGGTAGGGATGGGGAGTATAACATAGATGGTGACCTGGAAAAGATAGCCACTCAGACTGGCAACACGAATGTGCATTTCGTGGAACTGTTTCAGCGTCACGATCGGCCTCATCTTAATACAGCCGTCAGGCGTAATAACATGAGACTTGGGGGTGCGCTGATGACAGAAAGCATGGGTCACATTTCAGTGGTGTCGGTGGAGTCTATCAGCAGGACGGGTTTCACTAGACACGGCCTGCACCTCAACAGGTATGGGAAGAGGAGGTTGGCAAAGCTTATAGGTGACAGCATAGGTGGGGTTGGTGGGATCACTCATGGGAAAATTCCTGCAGTAGTGTGTGTTAGAGCTGCACCTTTTTTAGATTGAAGTCAGCTGATAGGTATTCCTGCTTAAGGGAAGTCTCTCTAACAAGGGAATCACTTTTGACAAAGCTTAGGTATCCGAGTAATGAGGGAATTAGTATATTTCATCAAAATATACAAGGTATTAGGGATAAAGTCAGTGAACTGCTTATAGATGTTGACTCTGAAATTATTGGTATATCTGAACACTTCTTAAATAAGGAGATAATTCAGAGGCTTCCTTTACCAGGATACAGGTTGGCTGGCTGCTTTTCGAGGAGCTCTTTGCGGTGTGGGGGAGTAGCCATGTATGTGAAAAACGGCATCGCATTTGAGTCAATTGATGTTTCAAAGTACTGCACTGAAAAGGTGTTTGAATGTTGTGCAGGTGTGGTTAAATTTAACGGAGTTAAACTTGTAACTGTTGTTATTTATAGATCCCCAGACTCCGATTTCACAGCATTTTTGCTAAAGCTAGAGGAGGTTCTTGGTTCACTTTATAGGAAATACAAGAAGTTAGTTATATGTGGTGACTTCAATATTAATTGTATAAGTGATTTTGCAAGGAAGAGGATGCTGGTAGACCTCTTTAATTCATATAATCTTATGCAAACCGTATTCTTTCCAACAAGAGTGCAATGGAACAGTAGAACAACCATAGACAACATTTTTGTTCATTCCTCATTACTAGAAGGGCATTCTGTTAGAAAAAAGGTGAATGGCCTTTCAGATCATGATGCGCAAATTTTAACTTTAAAAGATTTTTATGCTGCAACTCGTGTTAAATATAGTCACCAGCTGTTCAGGAAAGCTGATCCGGTTGCTGTAGAGACCTTTGTAAACCTTATAAAGGAACAAGAGTGGCAAGATGTTTATAGCGCTGAGGCAGTAAACGATAAATATAATGCTTTTCTAAAGACCTTTCTCATGCTCTTTGAAAGTTGCTTTCCGTTACAACGTTTAAAACAGGGTACTAGCACAAACAGGCAGCCTGGGTGGCTGACTAGAGGGATAAGAATATCTTGTAGAACAAAGTGGCAATTATATCAAAACGTTAGAAACAGTCAAAATCTAAATGCAGCAGCCCATTACAAACAGTATTGTAAGGTGCTTAAAAATGTTATTAGGAAGGCAAAAAGTATGTGGTATGCAGATAGAATAGCTAAGTCTCAGGATAAAATTAAAACCATATGGTCAGTCGTAAGGGAAGTTGCTGGTCTGCAGAGACAGGTCGAGGATATAGAATCAGTGCGTAGTGGGAATGTCCGTGTTACTGATAAGTCGCATATATGTACAGTATTTAATAATCACTTTCTGAATATAGCAGGTGAACTAAATAGAAACCTAATTCCAACAGGGAATCATATAGCGCTCTTAGAAAAAAGTGTTCCGAGACTGTTACCTGAAATGCTCCTCCATGATACTGACAAGAGGGAGATTGAGTTAATAATTAAATCACTAAAGACCAAGAACTCTCATGGATATGACGGGGTATCTAGCAGAATACTGAAGTATTGTTCTATGTATGTTAGCCCAGTACTTAGCCATATCTGTAACTTTTCCTTTAGGAGTGGTCGGTTTCCTGATCGATTAAAATACTCGGTAGTGAAGCCACTTTATAAAAAGGGAGACATTGATAATGTTGACAATTTTAGACCTATTTCTATGCCATCGGTGTTTGCTAAAGTTATCGAGAAGGTTGTATATACAAGGTTACTGGAGCATTTAAATTCACATAATTTGCTGTCAAATGTTCAGTTTGGTTTTAGAAATGGTTTAACAACTGAAAATGCTATATTCTCTTTTCTCTGTGAGGTTTTCGACGGATTAAATAAAAGGTTGCGAACGCTAGGTGTTTTCTTTGATTTAACGAAGGCTTTTGACTGTGTTGATCACAAAATATTACTGCAGAAGTTGGACCATTATGGAGTAAGGGGAGTAGCTTACAATTGGTTCGCCTCTTACTTTAAGAACAGAAAGCAGAGGGTAATTCTCCGCAATATTGAGAGTGGTAGTGATGTTCAGTCCCAATGGGGCACTGTTAAGTGGGGCGTTCCCCAAGGGTCGGTGCTGGGGCCACTGCTGTTTCTTATTTATATAAATGATATGCCTTCTAGTATTACAGGTGATTCAAAAATATTTCTGTTTGCTGATGACACCAGCTTGATAGTGAAGGATCTTGTGTGTAATATTGAAACAGTAACAAATAATTTAGTTCATGAAATAAGTTCGTGGCTTGTGGAAAATAATTTGATGCTAAATCACAGTAAGACCCAGTTTTTACAGTTTCTAACTCACAATTCAACAAGAACTGACATTTTAATCAGACAGAATGGGCATGTTATAAGCGAGACGGAACAGTTCAAGTTCCTAGGCGTACGGATAGATAGTAAGCTGTTGTGGAAAGCCCATGTTCAGGATCTTGTTCAGAAACTAAATGCTGCTTTATTTACCATTAGAACAGTATCTGAAATAAGTGACACTTCAACACGAAAAGTAGTCTACTTCGCATATTTTCATACGCTTATGTCGTATGGTATTATTTTTTGGGGTAATTCTTCTGATTCAAAAAGGGTATTTTTGGCTCAAAAACGGGCTGTTCGAGCTATATATGGTGTAAGTTCGAGAACCTCTTGTCGACCCCTATTCAAAAATCTGGGAATTCTGACATTGCCCTCACAGTATATATTTTCTTTAATGTCGTTTGTTGTTAGCAATATTAGCCTATTCCCAAGAGTTAGCAGCTTTCACTCTGTTAATACTAGGCAGAAATCAAATCTGCATGTAGAATGCAGTTCCTTGACTCTTGTGCAGAAAGGAGTGCAGTATTCTGCTGCATCCATTTTCAATAAGCTACCACAAGAACTCAAAAATCTTAGCAGTAGCCCAAACTCTTTTAAGTCTAAACTGAAGAGTTTCCTCATGGCTCACTCCTTCTATTCTGTCGAGGAGCTCCTGGAAGAGCTAAAAAATTAAGCAAATTCCAGTGTTACATTGTTGATTGTCTTCATTTAAACTTATGACTTGTCACCTGAATATGTTTTTTTTTTCTATATTTCATTTTATCTGTTTCTAATATCGTGTTATAATTTCATGTATTGACTCGTTCCATGACCATGGAGATTTCTCCTTAATTTGGTCCCACGGAACAATAAATAAATAAATAAAATAAATATGTTACATGAACAATCAATATCAATAAAGCGCATATCAAGAAAGTATGTAATCTCTCACATAATGAAATAAATAGTTGCTGCATATCTCAGAGACGCCATCGATGGAGAGGTTAAATCTTTGAAGATTAGTTTATTTTAAAAGTTTATTTATTTGTTGACACATTATTTACTCATATTTACAGCCTGTAATTTGATACGCTATTATACACCATACAATACCCATTTTAAACAAAAAAAGTAAAAATAGGTATTTATTATTTAATCTGATATTTACAAACATAACGAAAATAACATATAAAAAGTTCTAAAGTTACAATTAACAAATGATAAAGGTACAAAACTACTTTCTACCATTACAGAACTATTTCAGAACTGTTAACCAGTTACCCAACTATTTTTACTACAGATTCTATGAGTAAATTCGGGGAAATTTTCAAGTCCATTTATTAGGCAATAACAAAATTGAAGATAGTTGCTTCCGCTACCGGGTCAGCTCTCAAACTATCGCAGCCAGCACCCATAGTCTGCTGTGTTCCTTGGGTGTAGGACAACACGACAGCAGAATTTCCACTGTGACAATCGGCCAAGGATGGCCAAGATTTCGGCTCGCCGGCCATGCCCGGGTCCGAATGCCAAAGCGCTCAGCCTCGCTTCACTTTTCCGCCACGGAAGAGGGAAAAACAGCGAAAGAGCAGCATTTAAATGGCAGTTCGGTCGTGCTGCATACGACTTTTTCATATTTCACTTTTTTCTTCAACATAAATGATAAAAAATAAGTTTTCAGTGTTAATTAACTATTTTTGGCGCGCTGAAGACGTAGTATAAAAAAATGATTCAAATAGCTCTGAGCACTATGGGACTTAACATCTGTGGTCATCAGTCCCCTAGAACTCAGAACTACTTAAACCTAACTAACCTAACGACATCACGCACGTCGAGGATTCGAACCTGCGACCGTAGCGGTCACGCGGTTCCAGACTGAAGCGCATAGAACCGCACTGCCACACCGGCCGGCGACGTGGTATAATTTTTATCTGGCACCAGCTGTCTGCGCACAGATAGATGCAGACAATTTCACAGAGTTTCGCATTCAAGTTGCCACGTAGTCGTGACTTATTTAGTTTCGTAATCGAAAAAAGTCGATCAAAATATTGTAGCACTTTGGCAGCCTCATTATGGAGACATGGAAAATCTACCTGAGAAAAAAAAAATGTAGAAGTCATAGACAATTTTAACGTAAAAATACCTCGTCCCGCACAGGCCATGAAGACCCAAAGGTACCGACCACCCGCCGTGTCATCCTCAACCCACAGGCGTCACTGGATGCGGGTATGGAGGGGCAAGTGGTCAGCATACCGCTCTCCCGACCGTATGTCAGTTTCCGAGACCGGAGCCGCTACTTCCTCAATCAAGTAGCTCCTCAGTTTGCCTCACAAGGGCTGAGTGCAACCCGCTTGGCAACAGCGCTCGGCAGACCGGATGGATGGTTACCCATCCAAGTGTTAGCCCAGCGCTTAACTTGCAGATCAATCAGTTACATCTGCGCATGCTCGAGGGTGCTTCTAACTGAAGCGGAAAATGGCCTCGAAAACAGGTGTAATGCTAAGAGTGTCCTAAAAACCATTATAAAACTATCGTTGTAATTCTTTCAAGGTCATAATGAATTCTTCGGATCTCGCACTTCCTTTAACGCCAGTGATCTTAGGGGATTGGGTTGCCTTTGTCAGAATGTATCCCTTCTACAACATGATTTTCTTTTTAAGTGCATCCAAGTCAGATCAGAAAGAAGTTAGCGTGCAATGTTTTACTGAGGATGGTTTGCAGTTAAGTTCACCTAACATGTGAACTCTGCAATTTACTCCGGGCAGTATAATATGCGTTTCTTCCCTCCTTTTCCATACATAGATTATATTAGATTATATTCAGTTCTCGTTCTGTAGACCCAAAAAGGAGATGATTTTCATGTGTGTGGAACATGTCAGAAAATATAACTCTGGACATTTGAATATTACACTCACTTCACTGATCATTTGTCAGGAGATTGTCAAGACACGTGAATACATTACAGTAAACTGAAACTGATAATATTTACAGTATTAAGATACCGTCAGAATGAAACACAGTTATGCACTTACAACAAATTTATCATCCACAAAGTACCGAATCTTAACTGATGTGACCAAGTGCTGTCAAAACTGAAATCTAACAGACATTTTTATTTAAGCTGATCTGAGAGTCCCTGATAAGATATTCATCTGCAGAGCAGAAGGAGTTGTCTATCAAAAAGTCTTTCAGACTCTATTTCAACTGTGCTTATCTGAAACCAAGTTCTTAATGATTGGTGGCTATTTATTGAAAATATTTGTTCCTGAATACTGGACACCTTTTTGGACCAAGGTAAGAGATTTTAGGTCTTTATATAGTTTGTTGTAATTCCTAATATTTATACTAAGTATTGAGCTACTGATTGGAAATACAGACATATTATTTGCAACTAATTTCTTTAAGGAATAAATGTAATGAGAAGCAGTGGTTAGAATACCAAGATCCCTGAACTGGTTTCTACAAGATGTTCTGGAATTTACACTACAGATAAGTCTTATTGCATTCTTTTGCACTCTAAAAACTTTTGCTCACTTTGACGAGTTACTCCTAAATATGATCTTATTTGACATAACGAATGACAGTAAGCAAAGCTCGCAAGTTTTGTTGGTTGTTTGATTTGGAGGAAGGACACCAAACAGATATGTCATAGATCCCATCGCATTAGGGAAGGATAGGGAAGGAAGTCGGCCGTGCCCTTTAAAAGGAATCCCGGCCTTTGCCTGAATCACGGAAAACCTAAATCCACCAGAATGCGAGCCCAGTGTGCTAACCACTGCGCCACCTCGCTCGGGTTTGCAAGTTTTTTTTTTTACATATCTCTTACAATTGTTATCATTGGTACTGCAAATACAGACTTAATTACTGGCTTCAGCAGTTCTGTGCTATGCCTTTCCCATGTGAATTGATGATCAAACTGTAGCCCCGGAAATTTAACACTGTCAACCTCTTCTACCTGCATGTTTTCACATGTTATACACATGCTGAAACGAAATCTCCTACAGGTCCTGAACTGCATATAGTAGGTCTTTCCAAAGTTTAATGACAGTGAATTAGCATTAAACCATTTGTTTATGTCAGTGAAAACTTTATTAGCAGCCATTTATAGATCTCTACTTGACTTGCTATTTATTGGAATGTTTGTATCATTTGCAAATAAAACAGACGTAGCATCTGGCACTGTAACAGACAAGATGTCATTAACGTATACAAGAAAAAGCAACGGATCTAAGATGGAACCTTGAAGAAGACCACATGTAATTGATTTATAATCATATGAAGACTGATTGCTTATTCCACAGGTACTTCGGAAGGACACCCTTTGTTTGCTGTTAGGTAGGTAAGACTGGAACCATTTTGTAGCACTGTGCCAATGGCACCATAAAATTTTAATGTTCTGAAAACAATGCTGTGATTCACATGTTCAAAGACTTTTGACAGGTGACAGAATATGTCAGTAGCTCCTAATTTGTTATCTAATGAATTAAATACATTCACACTGAACGCGTAAATAGCCTTCTCTATATCGGAACCCTTAAGGAACCAAACTCTGACTTGGGCTATATTGTTTACAGTCAAATGCTTCAAAAAATGGCTCTGAGCACTATGGGACTTAACATCTGAAGTCATCAGTCCCCTAGAACTTAGAACTACTTAAACCTAACTAACCTAAGTACATCACACACATCCATGCCCGAGGCAGGATTCCAACCTGCGACCGTAGCGTTCGCGCGGTTCCAGACTGTAGCGCCTAGAACCGCTTGGCCACACCGGCCGGCTCAAATACTTCAGAAGATGCTTGAACACAACTCTTCCAAATGTTATGGAAAAAGCCGGCAAAAGGTGTTCGATAGTTTGATGGTATCTCTTTATCCCCTTCTTGTAAAGAGGCTTAACGTCAACATATTTTAGCGAATCTGGAAATATTCCGCTGATAACAGACTGATTACATAAATAACTTAAGATATAACGCAACTTCCATGAAAACTCATTGATTAACTTCTTTCATATATTATCATAACCATTAGAATTTTAAAGATTTTATAATGGGTGCTACTTCTTTTGAAGAAAGAGTGTCATTTCCATTTTACTGATGTAATTTGTAGTGGCTTGTCTCATCTACATGTACATGACTACTCTGCAATTCACATTTAAGTGCTTGGCAGAGGGTTCGTCGAACCACATTCATACTATCTCTCTACCATTCCACTCCCGAACAGCGCGCGGGAAAAACGAACACCTAAACCTTTCTGTTCGAGCTCTGATTTCTCTTATTTTATTTTGATGATCATTCCTACCTATGTAGGTTGGGCTCAACAAAATATTTTCGCATTCGGAAGAGAAAGTTGGTGACTGAAATTTCGTAAATACACTCCTGGAAATGGAAAAAAGAACACATTGACACCGGTGTGTCAGACGCACCATACTTGCTCCGGACACTGCGAGAGGGCTGTACAAGCAATGATCACACGCACGGCACAGCGGACACACCAGGAACCGCGGTGTTGGCCGTCGAATGGCGCTAGCTGCGCAGCATTTGTGCACCGCCGCCGTCAGTGTCAGCCAGTTTGCCGTGGCATACGGAGATCCATCGCAGTCTTTAACACTGGTAGCATGCCGCGACAGCGTGGACGTGAACCGTATGTGCAGTTGACGGACTTTGAGCGAGGGCGTATAGTGCGCATGCGGGAGGCCGGGTGGACGTACCGCCGAATTGCTCAACACGTGGGGCGTGAGGTCTCCACAGTACATCGATGTTGTCGCCAGTGGTCGGCGGAAGGTGCACGTGCCCGTCGACCTGGGACCGGACCGCAGCGACGCACGGATGCACGCCAAGACCGTAGGATCCTACGCAGTGCCGTAGGGGACCGCACCGCCACTTCCCAGCAAATTAGGGACACTGTTGCTCCTGGGGTATCGGCGAGGACCATTCGCAACCGTCTCCATGAAGCTGGGCTACGGTCCCGCACACCGTTAGGCCGTCTTCCGCTCACGCCCCAACATCGTGCAGCCCGCCTCCAGTGGTGTCGCGACAGGCGTGAATGGAGGGACGAATGGAGACGTGTCGTCTTCAGCGATGATAGTCGCTTCTGCCTTGGTGCCAATGATGGTCGTATGCGTGTTTGGCGCCGTGCAGGTGAGCGCCACAATCAGGACTGCATACGACCGAGGCACACAGGGCCAACACCCGGCATCATGGTGTGGGGAGCGATCTCCTACACTGGCCGTACACCACTGGTGATCGTCGAGGGGACACTGAATAGTGCACGGTACATCCAAACCGTCATCGAACCCATCGTTCTACCATTCCTAGACCGGCAAGGGAACTTGCTGTTCCAACAGGACAATGCACGTCCGCATGTATCCCGTGCCACCCAACGTGCTCTAGAAGGTGTAAGTCAACTACCCTGGACAGCAAGATCTCCGGATCTGTCCCCCATTGAGCATGTTTGGGACTGGATGAAGCGTCGTCTCACGCGGTCTGCACGTCCAGCACGAACGCTGGTCCAACTGAGGCGCCAGGTGGAAATGGCATGGCAAGCCGTTCCACAGGACTACATCCAGCATCTCTACGATCGTCTCCATGGGAGAATAGCAGCCTGCATTGCTGCGAAAGGTGGATATACACTGTACTAGTGCCGACATTTTGCATGCTCTGTTGCCTGTGTCTATGTGCCTGTGGTTCTGTCAGTGTGATCATGTGATGTATCTGACCCCAGGAATGTGTCCATAAAGTTTCCCCTTCCTGGGACAATGAATTCACGGTGTTCTTATTTCAATTTCCAGGAGTGTAGATCTCGCCGCGACGAGAAACGTCTTTGCTGTAATGACTTCCATCCTAATTCGCGTATCATATCTGCCACACTCTCTCCCCTACTACGTGATAATACAAAGCGAGCTGCCCTTTTTTGCACCCTTTCGATGTCCTCCGTCATTCCCACCTGGTAAGGATCCCAGACCGCGGAGCAATATTCTAACAGAGGACGAACGAGTGTAGTGTAACCTGTCTCTTTAGTGGACTTGTTGCATCTTCTAAGTGTCCTGCCAATGAAACGCAACTTTTGGCTCGCCTTCCCCACAATATTACCTATCTTTCCAACTGAAGTTGTTCGTAATTTTAACACCCAGGTACTTAGTTGAATTGACAGCCTTGAGAATTGTACTATTTATCGAGTAATCGAATTCCAACGGATTTCTTTTGGAACTCATGTGGATCACCTCACACTTTCCGTTATTTAGCGTCAACTGCCACCTGCCACACCATACAGCAATCTTTTCTAAATCGCTTTGCAACTGATACTGGTCTTCGGATGACCTTACTAGACGGTAAATTACAGCATCATCTGCGAACAACCTAAGAGAACTGCTCAGATTGTCACCCTGGTCATTTATATAGATCAGGAACAGCAGAGGTCCCAGGACGCTTCCCTGGGGAGCACCTGATATCACTTCAGTTTTACTCGATGATTTGCCGTCTATTACTACGAACTGCGACCTTCCTGACAGGAAATCACGAATCCAGTCGCACAACTGAGACGATACCCCATAGGCCCGCAGCTTGATTAGAAGTCGCTTGTGAGGAACGGTGTCAAAAGCTTTCCGGAAATCTAGAAATACGGAATCAACTTGAGATCCCCTGTCGAAAGCGGCCATTACTTCGTGCGAATAAAGAGCTACCTGCGTTGCACAAGAACGATGTTTTCTGAAACCATGCTGATTACGTATCAATAGATCGTTCCCTTCGAGGTGATTCATAATGTTTGAATACAATATATGCTCCAAAACCCTACTGCAAACCGACGTCAATTATATAGGTCTTCTTAAACACTGGTGCGACCTGCGAAATTTTCCAATCTGTAGGTACAGATCTATCGGTGAGCGAGCGGTTGTATATGAGTGCTAAGTAGGGAGCTATTGTATCAGCGTAATCTGAAAGGAACCTAATCGGTATACAATCTGGACCTGAAGACTTGCCCGTATCAAGCGATTTGAGTTGCTTCGCAACCCCTAAGGTATCTACTTCAAAGAAACTCATGCTAGCAGCTGTTCGTGTTTCAAATTCTGGAATAATATTACATTGCACTGTTTACTGAACTTTATAACCCCAAGCAGTCAGTAACAGAAACAAAGTACTTGTTTAAGAGATTTGCAACACTACATGCACTTGGTACCGATGTCTCATTTACTTTTAGAGCTATCTGTACCTCTTCCTTTCTGGTCCCACCTGTCTCTGTCTTCACTATAACCCATATAGTTTTTATTTTGTTGCCTAATGTAATTACGTTTTTCTCATAATAAAGCTGCTTAGATTTTAGGATTACTTGATTAAGTATTTTGCAGTATTCTTTGTAATACATTACAATTCTAACATTAGAGATGTTCCTGGGTAGTTGATACAGTTTACTTTTTCTCTCACATGATACATTTATTTCGTGTGTGATACATGGTTTATTTCTAGACTTTGGTTGGATTCGCGTTCCCTTTAGGGAAATTAATCAAACTGAGAGGCACCCACATGCCTTGCTCATACTGTGGCATCAAGCAGTCAGGCCTGCAAGATGAGTGGTCTGCCAAGCGAGTGGATTCATTCTTATTTACCGAGTAACATGAACTCTAGTACTCACACTTAAGTTACAAGTTATCCTCCTATATGATTAATACGCAACGGAAACACGCATCTGACTATCAGTACTTTACAGTACTCTGACTGTACACTACGCACTGGCAATACCACATTTTCTTTCCTTTTCTATTTAACGGCTTTTGTCAACACGTGGCCACCGCACTGAATATGAAGGGCGCACACATTATAAATTCGGGACATTATGACAACATACAATTCAAAGGAAAAGTCCACCAATCTTTTTCTTTTCACTATCTTATTTATTCCGATAAATTCTCTAACCTAAACACACAAATTCTATAACCTACAACAATAAAACATGAGAAATTCCGCCCAGTGGGCCTGGCTTTACATTGGTGAATCTCTATATTATGGTCTCGTAATTATTTAACGCTACAGTGCACTTTCTGGATAGGATGGTGGATCTTTTATTATTTCTCACACTTCGACTCTCACAATCATCATCACGAAACTATCCTGCAGAACGAGCAGTACAGAAGGAACAAGCATAACCCACTAATCTTTTGAAACTACCTTGCTACTCTCCCATGCAAACCACACATACCCAAATTACATGACATACATCACACTACAATATGAAATACAAAACACTAAATAGTCACAACACTATCACTTTCAGCTTTCCCACTTCAATTAATATTTATCCCAGTTTCACACGACACTGCCCCACTTCGTAATTCTACTTTCCTACTATGAACTCTGGAGATATATGCACGTCTTCCTGTGCAATGCAAGCCAAGTGGCGTTGCTGGATAGACGGCCGACTCACCTTGCTTCTCTCTCAGAGTTTGAATCTAGCGTCACACGGAATCATATCACGCAAAGTAATATTAAGAACGTATTCATCACACACGCGAGTCCTCAACTGATACCATGGACGAGTGCTTCTCTTTATCTTTTGTCTCATACACAGTTTGAGACTCACACAGTACTCACCACGTGGAAGTACTCATCTCTACTTTCAAGTCCTGCACACGCCATTTCTTAAATATTTCAACTTATGGTACACATGCTATTTCTTAAATATTTCAACTTATTGTACACACACTAGTAATTCAGCTTAACTTAAGCACACGGAAGTATCTCAACTTATTGCTACACGTGGTTTCATTGTGACCGTTGGTCACTTCCGAAGATTACTACAATCCCATTAATATTACCTGCCTGACATTTAATTCTCCCCACAAAAGTTCCTTAAATAGAGAAATTATTATTTCAAACTACTCTGAAATATTCCACATGCATACCATGGTTCAAATGGCTCTGAGCACTATGGGACTCAACTGCTGTGGTCATAAGTCCCCTAGAACTTAGAACTACTTAAACCTAACTAACCTAAGGACAGCACACAACACCCAGCCATCACGAGGCAGAGAAAATCCCTGACCCCGCTGGGAATCGAACCCGGGAACCCGGCGTGGGAAGCGAGAACGCTACCGCACGACCACGAGATGCGGGCTCATGCATACCATGTCTCCACTCTTTTGTCATCACGGAGCACAACTAAAACAAGTCTTAACAGCATAAGATCCAGCGGCAGAGTGCTGAAACATGGCCGTTCTCCAGGTCATCTCGTACCTCTGTCGAGGTGGGGGAAGGCCATGCTACCGTATTGGTCAGCCACATTTCATGCGCTCAAAGCTCAGGTAAATTTCATCTCTTTGGTCCCACCAAAGGTGGCCTAAGGATCGTCTCAAAGATGATCGTATATTCACATTCACTATCTGCGGTTAGCAGACGACCATACATTCATTCATTTCACAGATCTCACCAAACTGGATGTAGGGATTTACTTTGTGGGAGTGCACATGTGATAAATTAAATAAATAAATTGTCATTCTTTCCCACACTGGTATCCGGCTTCGCTGTATTAATTGAAATTGAGTTATTTTACAAAAAAAATGTGTTGTTCTGACAAAAATAATGAAGTATGTTGTACCTATTTTCAATGTCGGGCGGTACTGTACCCTTTCAAAACAATGACGAGATATAAATCAAAAAATAGTTCCAGGCATCCCCCCAGTTGACTTAACCAACATACTTTGCAGTTATATACGAAGTCTCCATAATCTTCGTTCATTTCCATTGAAAACTATTGCAACTGAAAATGGAACAGTGGGTGCGACTTCTGAAATTTTACTATTCGTACGAGCAGTTTCTTAAAGTGCTCCATGCCTGCAAATGTAAACAAAGTGCTTCTTGGTGCACATAACAGGGAATCCTATCTGTCGAGCATTGTAATTTTTTGCTCTTTCGTTGTCATATAAAAGGTTAAATTCTATCTACATGGTAGTATAACGCCGTTTTGTAGCAAATGAAAAGCAGCTGTCGCTTATGCGAACTGAGAATTCTTATCCCTCTTTTCTGTCATTCCCATTCATTTTAAAGGATCGTAACGACAGATCGCTAGATTGCCTCTTTTTGTGCGAAAAGCCACTGGATCTGTGAATATCCTTCATACGATGAACCTCAGCCCCGATAGCTGAATGGTCAGCGTGACGGACTGCCGTCCTAAGGGGTCCGGGTACGATTCCCAGCTGGGTCGGGGATTTTCTCCGCTCAAGAACTGGCTGTTGTGTTGTGTTTATCATCATTTCATCCCCAAGCGGCGCGCGCAGGTCGCCAAATGCGGCGTCGAATGTAATAAGACCTGCACCAAGGCGGCCGGACCTGCCCCATAAGGGGCGTCCCGGCCAATGACGCCAAACGCTCATTTCCATTTTATTCATACGACGAACAAATAGCGAAAGGTAAACAGCGCTGACACCACGATTCTGCCGAACTCAGAGAATTGTGCCGATCACAAAACGCCGCACCGCAATGCTGAATGAAATCTCGCGCTGTTCCGGATGCTTCCGACAAAGACCGAGCAAATCCGAATGACAGCTCGTGCATCGGCCCGCACATGCTGCACGCGTGAAGTGTGGCACGCCGTGGCCGGCCTTGCTCTAATGGCTTAGTATACACATTTCTGCACTCAGTTGTTTCAAGGGGACGGAAAGTCTTGAAAACAGTTACATTCAGCTGTCTCCGACCTCAGCTGCTATCTCTCCATTGCCTTGTCAGAAAGGGCAGAATGCTGACGTGTGATGAATGACTCTGAAGTCGTTCTTGGTCGGATGGATACTGTAGCTGCTGTGTCGTCCAAGATGCGCCAGTTCAATTATTTCTTAGTGCTGCTTTTGTATCTAGGATCCGTAATGTCTGACGACCATTGTGTGCCGCATCTCCGTAGAGCGCACAGTTGTAAGTAGGCTGTTTAGGTTTTTATGATGGTAACGCCACGTAGCGCTCTGTATGAAAATCACTGGCTGTGCTGTGTGCAGTCTGTGGCTGGTTGGCATTGTTGGAATATCCGCTATTGTAGTGTTGGGCAGATGGATGTGAAAAGCGCGTAGCGTTGCGCAGTTGGAGGTGAGCCGCCAGCAGTGGTGGATGTGGGGAGAGAGATGGCAGAATTTTGAGAGCGGACGATCTGGACGTGTCCATCAGAAAAACGAATCTTTCATTCGCTAACTATGCCTATTAGTAGTTAATCACTTCAGTAGTTAGAATCCTTTATTTAGCTGGCAGTATTGGCGCTCGCTGTATTGCAGTAGTTTGAGTAACGAAGATTTTTGTGAGGTAAGTGATTCATGGAAGGAATAGGTTATTGTTAGTCAGGGCAATTCTTTTGTAGGGATTACCGAATGCGTTGCGCGAAAAATGTTATGTGTCAGTTTTTTCATGTTGATCAGAATAAGTAAAGAGAGAAATGTCAGAGTACGTTCAGTTCTGCTCAGCTGTTAGAAAATCAAATAACGTAAGAGGTTTATCAGTATAGTAATTCATAAAATTTTTCACAGAGGAGGTTTCATAGCCCCACAACGTTTGCTTTGAGTGTCCATACTGCAGCAAGCACAACTACGAGTATCATTCATCTGCCTTACGATTTTGTATTGATACATAGAGTATATGGGCCTTCACTGCTCAGTTAATGTATGATTCCGCCCGAGGGGTAACGAAACCTAATTTTTAGTCCAGAGCTGAGGTTGGAGAGAAATTCGTATGTTCTGATACCTGAGCTTGAAGTGTAGCGTGCACTATGCCAGAGTTTTAATGTGGCATCTGCTACAAACAATTTCTTATTGGTTTGAGATTGTAATATATTTCGTACTTCCGTTTGATTCCCACTGTTTAGTCCTTTCACTACCCAACAATCCACGATAGGTTATCAGAGAACCAATGAGAATTTGTTGCAAGTTATCACTATTTATCAGTATGACGCTGGTAAAGGGAAGTCTGCTACTGGTCTGCAGAATGCGTATGATTGCACATGGCACATGTAAATTATGCTCTCTTCAAGTTTCATTGTTAACTTTCCGTTCCGCATTGTCGCATAGAATTACTTCGCGCCTGCAAATAGGCAACCCAATAAACAGATTCGCAAAGAGGGCTGCTGCCGCACATTCCCAGATTATTCGTGCCAATAAGCTGAATGCAGATATTGACGTTTACGTGTAGTGTGAGTTAAAATTTGGAGAGATGCTCTATCCACTGATCTCTGACTGTTTCTTGTATGACTTGTAGTTTTTGTATAGTTATCTATTAAAACGGTGGATGTAGTTATGGATAACCATGTAGGACTACGCCCACTGCTACTTACACTGGGAATCAGAATGGCGGGAAATCTTTCTTTCATTTTTTACGTCTGACTATGGTATTAATTAATTTTGATGGGTTCAATGTATCCCACTGCGAACTCCTCTTTTGTGCCAACCTCTTCATCTCAGAGGAGCACTCACAGCCTATGTCCTCAACTGTTCGTTGGAAGTATCCAGTCTCTGTCTTCGCCTACAGTTTTAACGCTCTACAGTTCGCTCTAATGTCAAGGAGGTTATTCCCTGCTTCATTAACACGTCCTATCACCATGTTCCTTCTTCTGGTCAGTGTTTTCTTTATGTTCCTTCCTTCGCCAATTCTTCGAAGTATCTCCTCATTCCTTAACTTATCAGGCTACCTTACTTTCGACATCCTTCTGTAGCACTACATCGCAAGGGCTCCGATTCCCTCCTTTTCCAGTTTTTCAACATTCCATGATTCACTGACATAGAGTGCTGTTCTCGAAACATAGATTCTGAGAAATTTCTTCCTCGGATTGAGGCCAACGTTTGATATTGTCAGTATTCTCTTCGACAGCAATGTCCTCTTTGCCTGTACTAATCAACCCCTTTATTCCCCCTTGCTTCACCTGTCATTCGTTACTTGGCTTCGAATTTCTCAGAATCCCATAACTTCGTCTACTCTGTGGTCACCAGCTCTGATGTTAAGTTTATCGCCAATTCCATTTCCACTACTCGTCATTACTTTCATCTTCCTTCAGTATATCCTCAATGTGTATTCTATACTTGTTACACTCTTCACTCCATTCAACACATATTTTTAATTATTCACCTTCTCTGATGAAAGCAACGTCATCTGCGAATTTTTTTAATGATATCTTTTTTTATCTAAAATTTAATCGTACTCTTGAACCTTCGTGTTATTTCTAATATAGCTTCTTAGATGTACAGCTTGAGCAGTAGGGCTGAGGTACTTGGTCCATGCGTTACATCCTCGTTAATTGAAAGCTTCTTTCTTCGCCTTCGATTCTTATTGTTCCCTCTTGGTTCCTGTAAGTATTGTATTTGTCTTACTCCTATTTTTCTCAGAATTTCCAACGCCTTTCACCACTAGACGCTATCTAACTATTTTTCGAAGTAATCATATGAACGTATCTCGATATTTCTTAAACCGTACTTTTGTGAGGTGCCGGGGCTAGCAGTGTATTTAACACTAAATTCTTCGAGAATCTTCATATATAAATGATGCTCTAAGCCCCCCCTATTCTAACTCCGACTTTTGCTGTTGCACATGGATTAAAAAGAAACGCGAACCGACTGTAATCGACCCTGCAAGTGGAGTAGAAAAGAGTTTGGCACCTGCAATAATTTAGTTTGATAGACATTAATTAAATAAAGGAAAGTTTCAGTAACATAGTGAGAAATGAAAGGGTTGCTCTACCGATTAACAGAATGAAAGTTCTGTCCAAAATAACAATATGATTTACTATGGCTAAACTCAAAATAACAAACAAAACACATGAAACATTTACAATACATCAAATTGGCTCAAATTAGATACTCAAATAAATGCTGTGAAGGTGAAGTTATCCCTATACTAGATTGTGACATTTATGACGAAGTGATATGTGGAGCCAATTCCTTGCAACTCAAATCTTAAGAGAAAACACACAGCCAACCCAACATTAATTGCTGCTACCCAAGACAGAGCAAAGTTAGAAAAAGACGAACAGGCGCGCTTTGCTGAGCTCTGATTATCACCTAGGAAAATCCCTATCTGCCGGTGCTGCGGACATACATTACCAAACTGTCTTCTTAACTGCCAGAACACGATCTGGCGTACCGGAGGCGATGGCTGGTTGCTTCGACGTCCCGTCGTGATGATGATAATGTCACGAGTATAGCCCGAAACAAATTATCCTGGTTTGGTTGTTCCAGACTAAAGACTTCCTAGCAGTACAAATGCGCCTCTGAGGGAGACGGAGAAGGCTCGCCACACAATCACTGATGGTACAGTGATTGATTTTAACAAGCGAAGTCACACAGTAACTCCGATACAGTCAACTTTAGCCAAAACTGCTCAAGACAGACAACATAGGCCGCTTGTACGCAGAACGCTCAATTTCCAACTGTACTCGGAAAGTTACGTTGCAGTCGAAACTTCAGCAACTTCGTCAAACAGTTACAATTAAATAAAAGTATATTAGACAGCCAACGGAAGGCAGGCTGTCCAGAGCAGCGAGAGCTCAGTCTTGTAACCTACTCCGACCGAAAGGCGAGCGCCGACTACCACAAGAGCACCCATACAAACCGAACACAGAACATTCCCGCCCCCACGACAGTGGCCGTGGTTAAACGTTCCAGTCAGCAACTCGAAAACCGGCGGAAAGTTCCACTCTATTGCTGAAGCGTTACCATTCCACCAATGGAGATCCTTGGCGCCAATTTCTGCGCCGATTTTGCTACGTCACGGAGCTATGCCCTGATCAAGCCAATCACAGTTACGGTACAGCAGAAAACGCGGGAATTGGCGCGCCAAGGCTGCTTGGGAACACAAGTCATTCCCAACCTCGCTGGTAGCCCGCCAGAAAGTGTTTTCGCTAAGTTTCTGCGAAGTTAAGGAACCCCTAGCCCAGCCGCTACTTCAGGCCTCTGCGAGCGTGTATCCGCCGCTATTCTACAATGTCGGCGTCTGGAAAGCATTCACTTGACTCCCTCACACCCATCGGCTTACCATTTCAAGATCAGCATTTCCCGCCTGTCACCGGACCACCCGGGTGACGAGAGACGCTGCGTGGGAAGGAATAGCAACTTTTCACCGCGTGCAATTAGAGAGGAAAATCGTAAGATAGAAATATGAGAGAGGGCTCATGCCACCTCTCATAGGCCCTACGCCATTTTAGATTGTAATTGGTGAGCGGTTGGCTCGCTTAGGAGCAAGGTAGTGAGTCAATCGCCCAAGAACAATCTTGCAAACTGACTCCACATGCCGTGCTCTATAAGAAAAATCAGTGCAACTGAAAAATGCAGCTCATAGAGGGAGGATTATTTATGATGTAGCCAACTTCAGCTTCTTAATATGGAACTCTAACACTCACATTACACATCCATACCCGGGGAGCCCCTGCCAAACACCGATTCACACAGACATTCACACTCTAAATATGGCCCGGGCACGTGAGCCAAGTATGGAGCAGTTTATTCTTTACAATCAGAGTTGGAGTGCTCTGCAATTAAATGCCCAAGATGTTACAACAATTTGAATCATTAAACTAACCTGAACTCACTCACACATGATACTATTTAAGTTAACAATCTCTTTGTGAGCTTTCAGAATCTAATTACAACCTCCGATTCATTCTGTCTCCCTGCAGCAAGAATAACCTTTACAAAATGTTCCCTGAACTGATGGTCCATTCACAATGACAGTGGTGGTATCTGCTACAGTTTATGGGGACTTCAGGCACACTGTTTGCATACACACAACAGTAAATACAAAATACAAACAAAAACATGGTGTGGAGAACAATACAGTAATTTGTAATTTGTGCACCCTACTCTATCACTTACTGAAGAATTACAGTGTAAAACACAAACACATACAAGGTATAACATACATTACAAAAACAACACTAGAGAAAGAAATTTAAGAAAAAAAACAAGGTTCATGAGGTGTCAAGTTGTGCTTGCACATTGCACAATATTGACGACTGTGCTGAGAATGAGGCACTAAATCACATTGCTGGAAATATTCGAAGCACTTCACAAATTCGTTAGTTTCTCTGAGGGCTTTGGTATGTTGAGTCATATGCATTGATGCGCGTGGTTCCATGTCTTGAGCATCGGAGGGGGGCTTTTGGGATGGGGCCACAGTACTGACATCACATAGAACTAAACGTCGGGTGTTGTTGCTACGTTGTTGCAACAGCAATAGGGTGTGCTGGACCATCTGCAGTACGCTGTTGAGATTGCAGCAAGACCCGCGCATATGATCACGGCAGTACGGTAGGAAGACATAGGCTCTACTCATGTCGATTAAATGTCTCTGAGGTCTACTAGTTGGGATGCATCACTAGTCCAGGTCTCTTCTCTCCCTGGACAGTACTTTACGTTTCTCAATATTGCAGTTCGACGAGGGATGAGGGCACGTGGAGTGACTCCACAAGTGTGTGAGGTGATCCAGACAGGATCGAACTAGGAGCGACGATTGCTACAACTGCTCTCTAAGTGAGAGGAGAAGTTAAAAATGATACAGTTCATTTGTTAGCGTTTGTGGCACGATACTGATTTGTGTATGCAGATCGGACGCAGGGAATCCCTCCAAACGGCTGCCGCGTCCAGAGAGCTAGCTGGCTGTTGCGTGCTGGTCGTGTGTCAGTGTCAACGGCCAGCCACACTTTCGCTTGTGGCCCGGCGAGGGCTGTCTGCCGCCTAATCCCTCAGGTATATGGCCCGATGACTGACAGCTTGTAGGACCGGATGCTCCCGCGCCCTTCTCGTCAGGTGGCGCGCTGACGCTTCCCTTCTTGCAGGTAGCCGATGACCTCTTGTTTTTGCTCCGCCTGGCCTCTGCATTGCCACAATACACGTCATCTGCACAGTTCTGACAAAAATCTTATGCCTAACTTTTTCCCATGACCTTCTATGTTATAATAAATTTATATAATGATACATTGATGGTATGTCATTTCAGACACTCTTATTTTAATTTTATAGTTATTAATCTATGGCTATCACTATAACAAAATCTTGGTGTATCTAATCTAGACATGGAAATAATTTATCTATATATTTGTGTAAAGCACGATCTCCATACTGTACATGATGTGTGACAACTGACGCTATGTATTGGATGAACAACAAAATTTGCGGGCCCGCACTAATATTACTATTAATTATATAGCTCGACAGTAGACATGCTCAAGAATTAACTACCATTTGCCAACGACCTACATTCTATGTCTTTTGATTAAATCATGTTGTTATGCAGGTCGAAGTTTTACTGTGCTATAACGAACATGCAACTATTCTACTTTCGCTCGCCTGTCGTCCCTCCATCTCGGGTCTGTGATTTGATGACCTGAAAAATAACATCCCAACAGGTGCGCGCCAAAGATTCCTACTTGTGGTAGAAAACCCCAATAATATTAATCTAGTTATTGTTAAATCCTACAGTTTAACTTATCCTAGTATATCGTATCTTTTTTTTATTATTTTACAATACTCTTACATAATTCCTTTTACGCTGAGATGTCTCGCTGCTCGCCGCTATTGACGACAACAGTGATGTGCTCGCCGTACGACACAGCCTCCGAGTTCTCACTATGCCTCACTGAAACTCCAGAGATTGGGTTAGCCATAGCTATACAAGACAATAAATTTATAGTTGAACTTAATTTTGTATGTGATGCAGTTTTAGCAATGAAAGCGCACCTTTCCAGAGGCAGTGTAACATGACCAAGCCAAGACTGGTTCCTGTTGAGGATTCAGTCGCCCACCACACGCCAGCTACACAGTATGTCACGAATATCCAAGTATAAGTCCCTGGTTATTCATCTGTGACAGTCGCAAGCAGCATGCTAAATCCCCAACCAGCACATTGGCATGGTAGGCTTTATGCCCGCATTTCTACCGTCTAGGGCACCATTGGAGAAACGCTCACAGGTTCATCCCGACTTGTAAGACAACGATGCTGGCGCATCACTGTAAAAACTATACTGCCCATATTCATCCTCGAAATCACGCAATATACCACAATCTTGCAGTGCACTGTTGCGTGCCTGCAAGCACTGGTATGAACGTCTCACGAACTGGTTGTGGCCGCTATAGAGCGTATCACGACTTCTCAGAACGCTTCTAAAAGCACGTTCTTGTATGCGCCCGTTTGTGCGACATCTCCTCACTCATCATTATCCCTCTACATGGACACCAGACAGGAAAGGACAAAAACATTGCTCATGAAAAGGTAGTGTCTCCTACTCCATCGACATTGGAAGTCGCGAACAAAAAAAAAAAAAAAAAAAAAAAAAAAAAAAAAAAAAAAAAGATTAGCAGCCATAAATTCTTTTACAAGACAACGCAGCGTGTTAATACTTTAACTTTCTTAATCTATTAATGCAACGATTATTGTTCCCCGAAGAAAGATTCACATATTTGCCTATTCTACTATGTACACCACTTAAACTACTATTATTCCACGAACTTCTTTGTGTGAGAAATGTGGTGGAGTCCTATGGACTACCCCTCCTCTGACGTGCATTAGGATTTGCGGGTCTAGTTTCAATCTCCTGGTTCTCCTTTTGTCCTTGGTTTCGCTCTCTCCAATGACGATCGCTTTGCCGTTCGTTATTCCTCCTGTCCCAGATTCCTTGTCTAGATTGACCCTGTTCCCTGACATTCTGGTTTCCGTGTCTCTGGTTTCCATTATCTTGAATAGCGTAACCTTAATTTCCGTAACCCTGGTTTCCTAGCTGACCAGTGCGCTTATGCCATCTGTTGTAGTCTTCCCTTGCTGGACCGTGGTATTTGTTATTTTGTGCCTTCTTCCTGTCCTTTGCGTCTTGTTTATCAAAGACTACTTCGAGTTCGCGCCATAGACTCTTGAAAGCTTCAATGTCAGATCCACACTTCCCGATAAGTGTCTGTTGATACCTAACTGGCAATTTGGAAAAGCAAAATTTAATGATTTCTCCGTTGCTATATGGACTATCTAAAAACTGATTCTTCTTGAGTAAATCATCAAAAAATTTGGTTGCGCTCCTATGCCCGGACACTTCCAGTTCAGGACAAAATATTATTTCCTCTTTAATCCTGTCTTGCGTTTCCTTTGACCAGTAGGTCCGCAGGAATGCACCAACAAATTCCTGATAAGTCCGACACGTCGCTGCCACACCCCGCATCTTTTCCGCGGCTTGGCCTTCGATGTATCCACACATGAATTCTAATTTTGCCTGGGTTGGCCATGACGACGGTAATGAATTTGTAAACTGCATCACCCAGCTCTTCGGATGCATCGACCATCCATTATCTTTGAACTTCTGGAATTTTAGTATCGACAGGAAGTGATTCTGATCAAAATTCTGTCCGATCCTCGCACTGGTGTTGTCACTCGTTTCCGATACTTGCAGGTCTGCTGAGTGTCCTGATCTATCTTGCTGACAACTGTGATGTGCTACCTCTGTATCACAGTGGAAGTGGCATTCCGAATTCACTCTCCTAAGTGGGCTACAATTATTGGAGCTATTACTCGCTGTTTCGGCGTGTGCACTGTTTGTTCCGCACTCTGTCACTGGGCTAGAGCACGGCGGGCTTTTCCTCGGAGAAACAATTCTGTATACTCCATCATTGGAATCCGAACGCGCAGTGCTCGTGTGCCAGTTTCGCTCTAGTTTTGCTATTCGACTCTCTACTTCTTTCATTCGTTTCGTGATGTTCGTAACCGCAATATTACCTTGAGTTTTTAAGATCGCTAGGGATTTTGAGTGGGCCTGTGTCGCACGTCGCAAGCGCCCTGCGAGTTGAGAAGTTGCTTTTGCGATTTTCATTGCCCCTTTTGCTGCCATTTTGGCTAGGCCTGCTACTTTTTGTGCTATCATTGACGTTTGTTTTGTTTCTCCACATTCTTTCTTTATTGTTAGTAATTCCCCACGAATTTCCCCTATATGCGAAATTATTGCCTCAGTGTCCTTCTTACGCTGTTTCTCATCTTCTTCTTTCATTGATCGTAGGAAGCTCAGTATTGGGTTAATGTCATCTTTTTGATCCTCGTCACACATGGGGGATGTAACTCTGGACACCTGGGCGCTAGAGCTCTGACGTGACCGAGCTGGCCCCTGTCTGCTCTCGTTCGTTTGATTATAAACTTCGGCTGCCGTCTCGACCTGTGTGCCTGTCTCTGTTACATCCTCTACCTCACTATCATAATCACGGTCGCGACGTTGCTCTAAGATCGCGTCCAAATCACCATCCTCATCAAGGACCCTGTCATACTGTCCTGCTAAAAATGTGCCCATCTCATCTCCGAACCTATCCCCGTCAGTAGCGTGCCCCTTATCCATTATAGTATCCACTTTTGTTTTAGCTTCGCTCACTAATAGTCGTGCCTTACTTCTCGTGATCATTCATGAGAAACAAAATTTATCTAAAATACACAGTAAAAATAATCTACTCCCTGTATTTTTACACATAGACATAAAATTTCAACAACGCTGTTCCAACGCTGTAATTACAAGCACAATTTCATGTGGTACAGAAACCGCACACAAATCCGACAAAGTGCGATGTGGTACGGACACCACATCAACGAAACACAAAAAAACAATGAACAAAAAAAATACATACACTGAAAACAAAAGCTGTAATCATGCGCCGTTACTTAAAAACTAATCGCGGAACTACAAGAAAAAGAACTTGGGTATTAATTATTAAAAAAAATAGAGAAAAAGAATTTGAATGTTCCTACTAAGAATACTGTTAGCTTATCAGTGATTCACAGGAAAGATCCGAGGCTAAGGGTCGCCATTTTATGCGAGGTGCCGGGGCTAGCAGTGTATTTAACACTAAATTCTTCGAGAATCTTCATATATAAATGATACTCTAAGCCCCCCCCTATTCTAACTCCGACTTTTGCTGTTGCACATGGATTAAAAAGAAACGCAAACCGACTGTAATCGACCCTGCAAGTGGAGTAGAAAAGAGTGTGGCACCTGCAATAATTTAGTTTGATAGACATTAATTAAATAAAGGAAAGTTTCAGTAACATAGTGAGAAATGAAAGGGTTGCTCTACCGATTAACAGAATGAAAGTTCTGTCCCAAATAACAATATGATTAATTATGACTGAACTCAAAATAATAAAAAAAACACATGAAACATTTACAATACATCAAATTGGCTCAAATTGGATACTCAAATTGAGAGGCACCCACTTGCCTTACTCATACTGCGGCATCAAGCAGTCAGGCCTGCAAGATGAGTGGTTTGCCAAGCGAGTGGATTCTTCCTTAATTTATCGAGTAACATGAATTCTCGTATCTTACTATTTAGTTACAAATTATCCCCCTGTATGAATACTACGCAACGGAAACGCATATCTGACTATCAGTGAATTACAGAACTCTGACTGTACACTACGCACTGGCAATACCACATTTTCTTTTTGTCTTTTATTTAACGGCTTTTATCAACACGTGGCCACCGCACTGAATGTGAATGGCGCACACATTATAAATTCGGGGCATCATGACAACATGCAATTCAATGGAAAAATCCACCAATCTTTTTCTTTTCACTATATTATTTATTCCAAAACACACAAATTCTATAACCTACACAATATCACATGAGAAATTCCGCCCAGTGGGCCTGGCTTTACATTAGTGAATCTCTATATTATGGTCTCGTAATTTATTTAACGCTACAGTGCACTTTCTGGATAGGATGGTGGATCTTTTATTATACCTCACACTTCGACTCTCACAATCATCACGGAGCTTTCCTCCAGATCAAGCGATGCAGAAGGAACAAGCATAACCCACAAATCTTTTGAAACTACCTTGCTACTCCCCCATGCAAACCACACATGCCCAAATTACATGACATACACCACACAACAATATGAAATACTACACAAAGAATGGTTACAACATTATCACTTTCTGCTTTCCCACTTCAATCAATATTTATCCCAGTTTCACACGACACTGCCCCACTTCGTAATTCTACTTTCCTACTGTGAACTCTGGAGATAAATGCACGTCTTCCTGTGCAATGCAAGCCAAGTGGCGTTGCTGGATAGACGGCCGACTCACCTTGATTCTCTCTCAGAGTTTAAATCTAGCGTCACCCGGAATCATATCATGCAGTTTAATGTTAAGCACACACGCGAGTCCTCAACTGATACCATGGACGAGTACTTCTCTTTATCCTTTGTCTCAAACACAGATTGAGACTCACACAGTACTCACCACGTGGAAGTACTCGTCTCTAATTTCAAGTCCTGCACACGTAATTTCTTAAATATTTCAACTTATGATACACACGCTATTTCTTAAATATTTCAACTTATTGTACACACACTAGTAATTCAGCTTAACTTAAGCACACGGAAGTATCTCAACTTATAGTTACACGTGGTTTCATTGTGACCGTTGGTCACTTCCGAAGATTACTACAATCCCCTTAATATTACCTGCCTGACATTTAATTCTCCCCACAAAAGTTCCTGAGAAAGAGAAATTATTAATTCAAACTACTCTTAAATATTCCACATGCATACCATACCTCCACTCTTTCGTCATTACGGAGCACAACAAGAACAGGTCTTAACAGCAGAAGATCCAGCGCCAGAGTGCTGAAACATGGCCGTTCTCCAGGTCGTCTCCCATCTCTGTCGAGGTGGGGGAAGCACCTTGCTACCGTATTGGTCAACCACATTTCAGGCGCTCAAAGCTCTGGTACCTTTCATCTCTTTGGTCCCACCAAAGGTGGCCAAAGGATTGTTGTGTCTAGACCATACAGCCTAGACACAATGCTGTAGCCGATAGGGCACGCAATGCTAACGCAGACGGGCGTGAAGTCTGGAACATGAGACTTATAAATGAATAAGAAGAAAAGTACGTAAATGCTTGTTACTTAACTTTTAATTAGTCCTTGGAATACATCTCTCTTGAATAGTAGTAAGCTATAGGCACTGATACAAATGGCGCCTTGCTAGGTGGTCGCCAGTTAACTTAGCAGAGGGCTATTCTACTGTCTATCTCTCGGCAAATGAGAGCAAGGCTTAGCACGTCCAATCGCTAGCTATGTTGTCCGTACAACTGGGGACGAGGTCTCCTCAGTCTCTCGAGACCTGCCTTGTGGTGGCGCTAGGTTTGCGATCCCACAGTGGCGACACGCGGGTCCGACATGTACTACAGGACCGCGGCCGATTTAAGTTACCACCTAGTAAGTGTGGTGTCTAGCGGTGACACCACAAGGATCGACTCAAAGATGATCATATATCCACATTCACTATCTGCGGTTAGCAGACGACCATACATTCATTCATTTCACAGATCTCACCAAACTGGATGTAGGGATTTACTTTGTGGGAGTGCACATGTGATCAATTAAATAAATAAATTGTCATTCTTTCCCACACTGGTATCCGGCTTCGCTGTATTAATTGAAATTGAGTTATTTTTACACAAAAAATGTGTTGTTCTGACAAAAATGATGAAGTATTTCGTACCTATTTTCAATGTTGGGCGGTACTGTACCCTTTCACTGTCACTGACAACTATGTTCCACTGCCATTGTGCCCTTCTCTTTCTCTCAAACTGTACCCTTTCACCACCGGCTACCCATGCAGAAAAAAATGGCACGGTACTATCCTTGCCATGCGAGGGTAGTTCCGAACATTTTTTTAAGAAAACTGTATTAGAACAAACGTAGCAAGTTATCAAAATACCCAGGAGGAGACCTTAGCCCCTGGTGACCTCAAATTGACGACCAAATGTTGTTACTTTACCAAATTATGACAGTTGTTGCATTATTGTCCTCTCCACAATCCGGAGTAACGTACACATACAAATTTACAACAATCCACATGACAAATAAAACATTATATCATACAAATAAAAAATAATGGTGAGATAAAAATCGGCTTAGTTACCGGGATCTCCGTTATTTTTAGGAGTAATCCAAATTTCAATAATTCTAAAACAAATAAAAAAATACTAATTGTCCTCATGAAATTTTAAATAGCTCACCGTCCAAACACAGAACAAGTAATCTGACATTCATAAATTGCGTTGTAATAATCTTTACACGGCAATGTCTAAAAACAAAACCAAATCAACAAAAGAAAAAAATTTCGTACACTAGTTACACGTAGAATGTCAGGCTCCATACCATTACTCTAAAATATACCTCAAACCTACAGAGAAATAAAACTGAGAAGAAAAACAATGAAATATACCACAAGTTACATACTGGTTACGTAATATAGTTCGTCTAAGACATCATGTCATACTTCATTAACTATCATCACCTAAGCAATTGCCACAACTACTCGACAGTGAGGTTAACCTTATCCTTATCCATAAGTACAAATACCTGCTGCTGAGCTAGTCAGTCCATCAACTTTGATCAATACACGCAATAAATAGTTAGCAATAAGTGCTTGAATCCACCAGTAGCTCTCTTATCTTACTCTACTGCTTATTTCTCTGTTGTCACACATTTAGACGACAAGAACTTGCATTTCGACTAGCCTTCGTTACACTTTAATGTGAAATATCACCACTGTGATAATAAAATAAGTGGCTTCAGTCAACACACCAACAAGATTATTACTGTCCACGACATCAAAATGCATCAATTAATTCCGATATTTGTTGTGCAATGCAAACTCTTGTCCCCTGTGACAACCTTACTGATCAAAGCTACAAGAGCCAGCCACTACGTTAGTATTACGCCACTGGCTAATAATTAAAGCATCATTGTACCAAATATTCTAATAAACATGCTACGTGAACTTGACAACCCAGAACAAACCAAAAAACAAACACTAACTATTCTAAACACAAATGTTAATGAAATACAATTACACTTCCTGTCCCTTCAGGAATGAAACATATAAAAAAACAAAACATTTACACAATTACAAATACATTATCCCCTATCTTGCGAGTCACACGGAAACATTTCATTCTGTGATTTTCTTGGCGTCAAAAAGTTGCTGATAGTTTTCCTAGAAACACTGTCTCGGTGTGAAAGCTCTCCCATGGTTACCCGGACGAAAGTCTTTAAGTCACTCAAATCGGCATTTTGAACACGCACTGAACAGTAAACTGTATCTCACATTAAACACAAATGTCATAGTCACTCTCAGCGCACCATCCACACGAATCTGGTTGTCCAGAAATGGCCCTACAACTACTATTACCCACGGTTCTGTCCTTTCAGTTCATGGTGTAATTAAAAATCGTAAGTTCCAACAAACAGCACGTATTCCCGCGCCAATTCAAGAAATGTCTCCTACTACAGACGCAAATGTCAATGTCCCACTCTAGTTTCTTGCGTAATTACAATAATTAGTCACCAAACGACAACTGTTCTCTTCAAGAATACCAAGCGTCCCACATGCAGTTCACAAAGCACACTTAACAAGTCACTGCCAAAAGTTTATGGATCCCACCATTCAGTGGTCAAGACAAAACAAAACGATCGTCCTGTCTGCTAAAGACAAAATCTTTTCCACCACTCACAACGTGGAAACACCAGTCCTTCACTTTCCACCTTATGGAGATGTAACGAGCAGTCATCTTGTTTCACGGCTCCACAGTCCAGTACTAGTTAATAGTTGCTGGTAACAAATGCCCGCCGGGCTCTGCCGCGCGTCGTCCATTCTGCCGTGGCGCCACTGCGCGCCCCGTTGAGCGGAAGAAACCACCCGCTGTTGCCTCCACGGGATACTTTCCCCAGTCGTAAGGGTGTCGGAACTCATGAATGGCCAGTGGTACGTGCGTGTCGCCCCAGGCCGTTGACCTGCTGTAGCGGGCGCGTGGTGTGTACCTCGACCGGCAGTGGAGTGGGGAGTGCCGCGGCTCTGTCGCCTGTCGCCATGGCGACGTCAGCTCGGCCCGTTAGCGGTATGGGCGTTACGACACCCAATTAGCCAGACCTTCCGTGCATCTCGCAACATTACAGACAAAAGGATATTCCTACATTATTTAAATACTCATTGATTACATGTATGATCTATTAGATACATTGGTAATAAAAGAATCTTTGTTCTAAAAAACATAAAATTATACACCCTATTTTTCTACCCATACAACATCAACACTTATCCATCCCTTTTCTATAGACAGCCCACACTCGTGCTATTCATTGTACCTGTCGTCCCTCATACAAAACATGAAAGTGTAAAAACAACAAAAGGAATAATAAGCAATCTATACTGCTCATAATTACAATATCAAATAGTAGGCTACTCTAACATCCTATCATAGTGAAGATATTAGAAACTGTTTATTCTAAAACTACAATATACAATGAACTTTTGTGCTTGTGACAGACTGAAATTATAACCCCTTGAAAGTGTTCTAACAAAAAACGAGAAAATAATCTACACAGCTCACTATTACCTACCACATGTTATTAAATATTAAACTACTTTAACATCGTAACACAATAAACATTTTAGAAACTCGTGACTCTAAATCTACAACATACAATGCACCTTTGTGCTTGTGACAGACTGAAATCAGTATCTCTTTACATATTTTACATTTTATTATATATAACAACATTTCTAGGACATATATGAACCATCCACATGATGTCAGATCCTGACCTGCCATCGAGGTTCATCCAAATCAAACAATACACAATAATGTTTTAGTTATGGATCGTTAGCATCCCCTTTACAGGAGTGCGCGCATTGATCACACTACTCTACGACTCTCACTCACCAGACATCAAATTTTCCCTCTCATTCAATCCATTGATACACTAACAGAATAGGTCTAGAAGTCAGCTTACCTTAACACCACCACACTCACGACAACATACCGTACCTTTGCTCCCTTATACTCATAACACCATCACACTCCCTTATACTCAACCACATAACACATGAAGCTGTTTCGGAGATAGCATTCCAGTCTCCGAATTCGTCCTTTTACTCTGGCACCTCTCTCCATCGGCTTACCTCTGCATTCCCTTTACTGATCAATGCTCCTGCTAAATATCACTTTAGAATAGCGACATTTCATCTAAGAACAAAAAATACACAAATTATTCAACCTGCAAAATAACAGTACACATTATTGGTACCGTTTTGATTAGTTATACTGGTACCAGGCTTCAACAACAACAAAAAATATTATTTTTGACAAATCGCAAATGTTATGCTAAGAATTAGATCTACACTTATATTACATCTTACGTCAGTATTCCACAACGTTCACCATCCGGATCTCATACTCCCTTTATGTCCTTTCACATTGTGCAGTTGTCCTCATCTCTTCATTCGTATTTCGGCTCTCCGTCCGTCCATTACTCCATCATTTCCTGGTCTTCCTTCGCCATTGGCATCAATCTCTATTGCAGCATACACAGGCCTCTCTGTAACATACATCTAAGACATCTCCACATTATTCACTTCTACTCACCTTTATTTACCACTGTTTCATCACGTCGAATCTCTCTTTATTAATCACACTGTTTCACGTCGCTTCTTTCCTTAAATATCACCTTTATCCACTACTATTTATCACGTCGCTTCTCTATCTACCATCTTTATCCACTCATTAATCATCACGTCGTTTCTGCTTGATCCTTATTCATATGACAAAAAATACGTACATACACCACTCTGTCGACTTCTGTTCATGACTCATTCGACCAGTCTATTCCGTCATACTTCCTGACATCCCGCCTGAAAATTCTTATGTTCGATTTGCCCCTGCACAACGTTACACACCACAAATAAATACACCGACTATCTACCATAAATTGCCTACTTTCGATCTATCCTTAACTTTTCCATAATTTGATGTTAGAAATGTGATGAAGCCCTCGCGATTGTTTTCCCTTGATCGTCTCAATCAGTACAGCATTTTCATGGACAATCCGCCTCACTCTGATTGGTCCACTATACACAGTAAAGAATTTCCTAGTTAGGAATCTGTGCTTACATGAAAATTAAATGTGTGCAGAGAATATACAAGCTGGGAGAAATGGGCAGCCCAAGTGTTAGAAACTTAGGTGCTAGTGGCCTCTTTCACTAACATCAGATTCCGAACAACCATACACAGCACTTCATTATAACTGTCACCACGACAATGACATCAGATGGCATCTAATTTAAAAAAAAAACTTCTATCACATTACAGATGTTACCTGTAACAGCAGTATTAACGTACCCTATTCCATACTGACCACAATGTTGACTTTTTTACATTACGTGTTAAGTACCTGCAATAGTCAAGTCACACTAATTAAACTGGACTCATTGGCATTATTACATAACATTTTAGCAACAGGTTTCTTTGAAGAAACAGTTCTTTTACTTTACTGTTCGAAATAAAAATTTGCAAATTTTGCTCTGAGAGACCAGCCTAACAGATGCCGTTACTGGTGTTTTATTCTCTGATCAGAAGTATGGTATTTGCATTCCTACATATTAGTAGAGTTTGTCTGCTACATAGACAATTTTCAGTGCCAGCTGCATGTGTTTTAAGGTAAGATGCTAAGGGCTGATATGTTGGATTAGTTTCTCCTATCCTTCCATCTATTACGACAAGAATGAAATGCCAGGATTCCATGTTCTCCTGTCATTCTGATAGTTTCCGCCGTTCCTATCCTCGACACTAACTGACCTATGAGTCGCGTTTCCGTTCACAATATTGCTCTCATCACCCCGTTCCTGTGACAATTGTTCAAATGACGCAGAATCGTCTACGCCTCTGCCTGCCATCACTATACCTCTGCGCAATTTCACTGGCAACTTCGTTATACAGATCCTGAAGAGCTCCCCAGGTTCGTATGGCACATCCAAATACCTATTTCGTCTCAGCATTTCCTGATAGCACGACACTGGATCTCTTATACCACCTTCGTTACAATTTGGCATCATCAATATGCTTTGCTTAACCTGGTCCTGCTTACTTTTCGACCAGAATTCATTTAAAAACTTGTCACAAAACATCTTGTAGCTACTACAGTCTTTAATAACTTCCTGCATTTTCGCTCTAGCCTCGTCCCTCAAATGGTTACACACAAACTTCATTTTGAGGAGCGGTCCCCACGATGAAGGTAATGAATCTTGAAATTGAGACAGCCACAGGCATGGATGTTGGTAATTATCAGGATCCGGAAAACAAGTGTACGTTTGTACCGACACGAAGTGCCTCCTACATTCTTCTTCCGCATTTATGTTTTCCGACCTTGGACTATACCCAGTTGGGTTTGCCACCTGTTTTATCCGGCACAACCGTTGTTCTAACTCTCTGAGTTCGTCTTCCTCTTTCTGCCTATTTTCGTTTTTTGAATTTATCTCACTCTCCCTCTGCAATCTACCTGGTGGTGTTTCACCTTCGCTTCTGCACGCTAATTGCAACTGTGCTAGTTCTTCCCTATGTTTCCTATTTGTTTCTAATTGTGCCTCTTTAAACTGTAATAGTGATTGTATCTCCTCCTGGTCGGCATAAACCTCTCGCTGCGTACTGTCAGAGCCTGTTTCGCCTCTCATACTGATTTTTTCTACATCTGCGCTAATCGTATTCATTCTGACCACTACCTCCGCAACTTCATCCCTGTGTTTATTTAGCGCCACTTCCTGCCGGGTGACTTGAGCTTCCACGCTGTCTAATGCCCCTTGTTTATCTGTAAGTAAGTCCTCCACTATCTCTTTGATTCGCTCATCCGGCAACACGTCCCTACGTTCTGTAATACCGCTCTCTATTGCACTTATTCGTACCTCCAAATTATTGGCTTTTTCTTTCATGGCATCACATTCTTGCTTCACTGCATCCAGATTCTTCTCCCCCTCATCCAACCGATTATTAACTGCAGACAGACGCTCATCGATAACTGCGTGTAGCTTCCTCATTGCCTCTTTATTTCCCTTATCCATTACCTCCAGTCTTTCCTTATTTGCTTCCAATCTTTCCCTAGTTGCTTCAAATCTTTCCTTATTCTCCCTATCTCTCTCCTTATTATCTCTATTCATCGCTTCTAATCTTTCATTAGTTGCTTCAAATCTTTCCTTATTCTCCCTATCTCTCTCCCTATCTCTTTCCTTGTTCTCCCTATCTCTCTCCTTATTATCTCTATCAAATCTTTCCTTATTCTCCCTTTCTCTCTCCTTATTATCTCTATCCATGGCTTCTAATCTTTCATCCATCCTCTGTAAAAACTGCAGTAGCACACTGTCATTTGCTACCGTCGACGCGCTCACCTCGTTCGCCTGAGAAACGGTAGCTTCGCTAAGGGTAGCTTCACTTTCACTGAATACCTGACCTAGTCCCGCGCCCGCGTCGTCGGGAAAAGCCCGCGTTTGTGGACAAAGCCCGCCGCATAAAGGATCCCCTCGCAGCGGTCCACCGAACAATTCAACCCCTTTCGAGTGTTTGTCTTTCTCGCTCGTTAACCCATGGTCAACAGCTACTTCCTGTTGCACTGCTACGTTCGCCCTAGAATCACTATTCTCCATGGTGACTACACTTTTCGACTGCGACCTAGTTACTACGGACATTATGCAAAAAAAAATATACCACGATCTTCCAGCCTTGGACGATATAGCAATTAATTACATAAAAAAAATAAAAGATCCTCACCAACTCAGAAAGAAATTGCAAACAGAAAAAATTTTACTTCTTAGCGCTATCACAATACATTACATAAAAAAAATCTTAACAGCAAAATATCCTGGAAAAAATATCCTGGTAACAAAATTATCGTGGCAAAAACGGAATCCTGGCACAATATCCTGGCAAAAAAATATCCTGGCAAAGGAATCCTGGCAAAAACAAGATCCTGGCAGGGTCGAAATTATGAGAGGCACCCACTTGCCTTACTCATACTGCGGCATCAAGCAGTCAGGCCTGCGAGATGAGTGGTTTGCCAAGCGAGTGGATTCTTCCTTAATTTATCGAGTAACATGAATTCTCGTATCTTACTATTTAGTTACAAATTATCCTCCTGTATGAATACTACGCAACGGAAACGCATATCTGACTATCAGTGAATTACAGAACTCTGACTGTACACTACGCACTGGCAATACCACATTTTCTTTTTGTCTTTTATTTAACGGCTTTTATCAACACGTGGCCACCGCACTGAATGTGAATGGCACACACATTATAAATTCGGGGCATCATGACAACATGCAACTCAATGGAAAAATCCACCAATCTTTTTCTTTTCACTATATTATTTATTCCAAAACACACAAATTCTATAACCTACCCAATATCACATGAGAAATTCCGCCCAGTGGGCCTGGCTTTACATTAGTGAATCTCTATATTATGGTCTCGTAATTTATTTAACGCTACAGTGCACTTTCTGGATAGGATGGTGGATCTTTTATTATACCTCACACTTCGACTCTCACAATCATCACGGAGCTTTCCTCCAGATCAAGCAATGCAGAAGGAACAAGCATAACCCACAAATCTTTTGAAACTACCTTGCTACTCCCCCATGCAAACCACACATGCCCAAATTACATGACATACACCACACAACAATATGAAATACTACACAAAGAATGGTTACAACATTATCACTTTCTGCTTTCCCACTTCAATCAATATTTATCCCAGTTCCACACGACACTGCCCCACTTTGTAATTCTACTTTCCTACTGTGAACTCTGGAGATAAATGCACATCTTCCTGTGCAATGCAAGCCAAGTGGCGTTGCTGGATAGACGGCCGACTCACCTTGATTCTCTCTCAGAGTTTAAATCTAGCGTCACCCGGAATCATATCATGCAGTTTAATGTTAAGCACACACGCGAGTCCTCAACTGATACCATGGACGAGTACTTCTCTTTGTCCTTTGTCTCATACACAGATTGAGACTCACACAGTACTCACCACGTGGAAGTACTCGTCTCTAATTTCAAGTCCTGCACACGTAATTTCTTAAATATTTCAACTTATGATACACACGCTATTTCTTAAATATTTCAACTTATTGTACACACGCTAGTAATTCAGCTTAACTTAAGCACACGGAAGTATCTCAACTTATAGCTACACGTGGTTTCATTGTGACCGTTGGTCACTTCCGAAGATTACTACAATCCCCTTAATATTACCTGCCTGACATTTAATTCTCCCCACAAAAGTTCCTGAGAAAGAGAAATTATTAATTCAAACTACTCTTAAATATTCCACATGCATACCATACCTCCACTCTTTCGTCATTACGGAGCACAACAAGAACAGGTCTTAACAGCAGAAGATCCAGCGCCAGAGTGCTGAAACATGGCCGTTCTCCAGGTCGTCTCCCATCTCTGTCGAGGTGGGGGAAGCACCTTGCTACCGTATTGGTCAACCACATTTCAGGCGCTCAAAGCTCTGGTACCTTTCATCTCTTTGGTCCCACCAAAGGTGGCCAAAGGATCGACTCAAAGATGATCATATATCCACATTCACTATCTGCGGTTAGCAGACGACCATACATTCATTCATTTCACAGATCTCACCAAACTGGAGGTAGGGATTTACTTTGTGGGAGTGCACATGTGATCAATTAAATAAATAAATTGTCATTCTTTCCCACACTGGTATCCGGCTTCGCTGTATTAATTGAAATTGAGTTATTTTTACACAAAAAATGTGTTGTTCTGACAAAAATGATGAAGTATTTCGTACCTATTTTCAATGTTGGGCGGTACTGTACCCTTTCAAAATAAATGCTGTGAAGGTGAAGTTATCCCTAAACTAGATTGTGACATTTACGATGAAGTGGCATGTGGAGCCAATTCCTTGCAACTCAAATCTTAAGAGAAAACACACAGCCAACCCAACATTAATTGCTGCTACCCAAGACAGAGCAAAGTTAGAAAAAGACGAACAGGCGCGCTCTGCTGAGCTCTGATTATCACCTAGGAAAATCCCTATCTGCCGGTGCTGCGGACATACATTACCAAACTGTCTTCTTAACTGCCAGAAAACAATCTGGCGTACCGGAGGCGATGGCTGGTTGCTTCGACGTCCCGTCGTGATGATGATAGTGTCACGAGTATAGCCCGAAACAAATTATCCTGGGTTGGTTGTTCCAGACTAAAGACTTCCTAGCAATACAAATGCACCTCTGAGGGAGACGGAGAAGGCTCGCCACACAATCACTGATGGTACAGTGATTGATTTTAACAAGCGAAGTCACACAGTAACTCCGATACAGTCAACTTTATCCAAAACTGCTCACGACAGACAACATAGGCCACTTGTACACAGAACGCTCAATTTCCAACTGTACTCAGAAAGTTACGTTGAAGTCGAAACTTCAGCAACTTCGTCAAACAGTTACAATTAAATAAAAGTATATTAGACAGCCAACGGAAGGCAGGCTGTCCAGAGCAGCGAGAGCTCAGTCTTGTAACCTACTCCGACCGAAAGGCGAGGGCCGACTACCTCAAGAGCACCCATACAAACCGAACACAGAACATTCCCGCCTGCACGACAGTGGCCGTGGTTAAACGTTCCAATCAGCAACTCGAAAACCGGCGGAAAATTCCACTCTATTGCCGAAGCACTACCATTCCACCAATGGAGATTCTTGGCGCCAATTTCTGCGCCGATTTTGCTACGTCACGGAGCTATGCCCTGATCAAGCCAATCACAGTTACGGTACGGCAGAAAACGCGGGAATTTGCGCGCCAAGGCTGCTTGGGAACACAAGTCATTCCCACGCCTCGGTGGTAGCCCGCCAGAAAGTGTTTTCGCTAAGTTTCTGCGAAGTAACCGAACCCCTAGCCCAGCCGCTACTTCAGGCCTCTGTGAGCGTGTCTCCGCCGCTATTCTACAATGTTGGCATCTGGAAAGCATTCACTCGACTCCCTCACACCTGTCAGCTTACCCTTTCAATATCAGCAGTGCCCGCGTGTCACCAGACCACCTGGGTGACGAGAGACGCTGCGTGGGAAGTCCGTGTGTGAAGGAATAGCAACTTTTCACCGCATGCAATTAAAGAGGAAAATCGTAAGATAGAAATATGAGAGGGGTCTCATGCCGCCTCTCACTTTCATTATCAACTGCAGCGTCAGAACTGTCTCTCTGGTGCACATATTTTTCCTAAAGCCGAACTGATCGTCACCAAAGAGCTGCTCAGATTTCTTTCCCATTTTTCTATATATTATTCTTGTTAGCAATTTGGATGCATTAACAGTTAAGCTTATTGTGGGATAATTTCCTCAGCTTCTCTCGCTATCTTTGGGAGTGTGTTGGTGATATTTCTCTAAAAGTCTGATGTTGCGTCTCCAGTCTTATAACTCAAAATAACCACGCATTAACGATATACCGGGTGGGTCAAAAAAAAAAAAAAAATGCGGCCCGGACCAGTGGACACGATTGGCCGTGAATGTATGCACATAACCAGTAGGGAAAGACCTACAGTTACTTCCAACAGGATGGAGCAATTGCCCATACAGCTGGCCGAACCTTGGAGCACGTTTACACAGTTTTCACGGCTGACAGAGTTGTTAGCAGAGGTCAGTTTGGTCGCCATCCTAGCTGGCCAACCAGGTCACGTAATGTGTCAGTGTGCGTTTACATTGTGTGTGGAACCCTATACTCTAAGGTGAGTGGCAACACTCCTGATAGACATAAGGAACTGCAGGAGAACACTACGGATGAGACTGCAGCAATCCCACCAGTCCAGCTTCCATCCAAGAGATGAATAATGGTCACTTTCAACACCTTCTGTAGTCAGGTCAGTTCTGTTTTTTATATCCTCCGCTGTGATTCTTTGCTCCCTGGAACTCTGTTCTCTGGGCCACTTTTATTTGCCCTACCGTATATACAGGGTGTTTCAAAAATGACCGGTATATTTGAAACGGCAATAAAAACTAAACGAGCAGCGATAGAAATACACCGTTTGTTGCAATATGCTTGGGACAACAGTACATTTTCAGGCAGACAAACTTTCGAAATTACAGTAGTTACAATTTTCAACAAGAGATGGCGCTGCGGTCTGGGAAGCTCTATAGTACGATATTTTCCACATATCCACCATGCGTAGCAAAAATATGGCGTAGTCTCTGAATGAAATTACCCGAAACCTTTGACAACGTGTCTGGCGGAATGGCTTCACATGCAGATGAGATGTACTGCTTCAGCTGTTCAATTGTTTCTGGATTCTGGCGGTGCACCTGGTCTTTCAAGTGTCCCCACAGAAAGAAGTCACAGGGGTTCATGTCTGGCGAATAGGGAGGCCAATCCACGCCGCCTCCTGTATGTTTCGGATAGCCCAAAGCAATCACACGATCATCGAAATATTCATTCAGGAAATTAAAGACGTCGGCCGTGCGATGTGGCCGGGCACCATCTTGCATAAACCACGAGGTGTTCGCAGTGTCGTCTAAGGCAGTTTGTACCGCCACAAATTCACGAAGAATGTCCAGATAGCGTGATGCAGTAATCGTTTCGGATCTGAAAAATGGGCCAATGATTCCTTTGGAAGAAATGGCGGCCCAGACCAGTACTTTTTGAGGATGCAGGGACGATGGGACTGCAACATGGGACTTTTCGGTTCCCCATATGCGCCAGTTCTATTTATTGACGAAGCCGTCCAGGTAAAAATAAGCTTCGTCAGTAAACCAAATGCTGCCCACATGCATATCGCCGTCATCAATCCTGTGCACTATATCGTTAGCGAATGTCTCTCGTGCAGCAATGGTAGCGGCGCTGAGGGGTTTCCGCGTTTGAATTTTGTATGGATAGAGGTGTAAACTCTGGCGCATGAGACGATACGTGGACGTTGGCGTCATTTGGACCGCAGCTGCAACACGGCGAGCGGAAACCCGAGGCCGCTGTTGGATCACCTGCTGCACTAGCTGCGCATAGCCCTCTGTGGTTGCCGTACGCGGTCGCCCTACCTTTCCAGCACGTTCATCCGTCACGTTCCCAGTCCGTTGAAATTTTTCAAACAGATTCTTTATTGTATCGCTTTTCGGTCCTTTGGTTACATTAAACCTCCGTTGAAAACTTCGTCTTGTTGCAACAACACTGTGTTCTAGGCGGTGGAATTCCAACACCAGAAAAATCCTCTGTTCTAAGGAATAAACCATGTTGTCTACAGCACACTTGCACGTTGTGAACAGCACACGCTTACAGCAGAAAGACGACGTACAGAATGGCGCACCCACAGACTGCGTTGTCTTCTATATCTTTCACATCACTTGCAGCGCCATCTGTTGTTGAAAATTGTAACTACTGTAATTTCGAAAGTTTGTCCGCCTGAAAATGTACTGTTGTCCCAAGCATATTGCAACAAACGGTGTATTTCTATCGCTGCTCGTTTAGTTTTTATTGCCGTTTCAAATATACCGGTCAGTTTTGAAACACCCTGTATATTCGAAAAGTAAGTTCCACTGAGTCACGAAATGGAAACCACTGCGAAAATCCGATGAAGTTTTGCACATATGTGTTTGGTAGTGTATCTAGTACGTCCGTCTATCGCATCACGTCGTTCTTTCCAGTTCCGAGCGCACGATGAGCACGTAATGATAGTGACTCCCGCTAAGTATGAGGGGCTGGTGAGAGATTTGGCCTGATGTCATGCAACGCACATAACATAACTGTCACACGGTTTCTTCTCATTTTACAGTTCTCCGCCGCACTCTGCAGGGGCAGTGAAGATGCTCCTCCAGCGTTTTCCATTGGAAGTGTTTGATCAGCCACAGTATAGCCTGTAAATGGCTCCCGCTGAGTTTCGTCTCTGCACACATGAAGACAACGTTTTGGCAGAGACTACGAGCTGTAGACCAGCATAGAGAGTTAACGGAAAGCACGGGCGGCTGCCTTCTTTGACGAGGGTATTGGAAAGTTGGTATAACGCTACGACAGATGTCTAAGTCGGAGGGATGACTATGTACAGAAGTGGTTGGGAGGTTTTAACGGTACATCCTTCTCTAGCATTAATTTTCCTGAACAGTGAATTTAGGATAGGTCAATATTATCTCAGTTGCTTTTCTGAAAACTTTCATATAATTTTATACGCAGCATGCTGTATTTCAAGCTAAAATTTATGAAAAGGAATTACTTTATAAAATACTTTAGTTTCGATGCTATAATCGATACGTACTAGTTCTGAATTACAGTTAAAATCATTTATTTTAGAAACACTTGAAATTAGGAATTATTTGCACATTTAAAATTTCTATTACTAATTACACAATTCTGTACCGTTTACTATGTTTATTTCTGGGTTCATTGATGAAATAATAATCGAAAATAATAATGTAACTAAAACTAGTAGGAATTCATTTTTTAAGAAAAATTGTAAACCCTTCGGAATACTGGTATTTTCGCAGAGTGTGAGAGGCGTAAGCTTGCCTCCGGTTCGATTGGACGTATTTTTCTGTAATAGGTGCGAAGAATGTAATTTCGGATTAATTAATGTGAAAAATCAAAATACTGTATGATGTACTAAAATGTGAGAAAATCAGTGGAAAATATATTTACATAAAAACTTCTGCAACAACAACCTTCCAATTTATTTAGTTCAAACCAATTGTGAGGACCTAATGTTAGATCTTCAGCTTTAAAAATCAGACCCCTAGACAAGAATAACTGGAGCCATCTCAACACGACAAACTAAGTAAACTTGAAAGTGTATTGTAATCTTCACTCCTCTCAAATCTTCATAAAAGAATTTGCTTATTAATTACTTGGATTGGGCATTGTTTAATGTGGACAATAGATGGAAGAAGGAAGGAGGACCGAGATCACAAGGTGTAGCTAACTGTTGCAATTAAAACATTTTTTATTTTCACCGTGGTTCCCATTTCGCGATCGATTGGAACTTACTTTCCGAATAGCTCTCGTATGCAGGGTTTTCCATTGATCGTGACCGGGCCAAATATCTCACGAAATTAGCGTCAAACGAAAAAACTACAAAGAACGAAACTTATCTAGCTTGAAGGGGCAACCAGTTGGCGTTATGGTTGTCCCGCTACATGGCGCTGGCATAAGTCAAACGGCTACCAACTGCATTTTTTAAAAATAGGAACCCCCATTTTTACTACATATTCGTGTAGTACGTAAAGAAATATGAATGTTTTATTTGGACCACTTTTCGCTTTGTGACAGATGGCGCTGTAATAGTCACAAACATATGCTCACAATTTTAGACGAACAGTTCATAAAAGGTAGCTTTTTTAAATTAAAATACAGAACGTAGGTACGTTTGAACATTTTATTTCGGTTGTTCCAATGTGATACATGTACTTTTGTGAACTTACCATTTCTGAGAAAGCATGCTGTTACAGCGTGATTATCTGTAAATACCACATTAATGCAATAAATGATCAAAATGATGTTCGTCAACCTCACTGCATTTGGCAATACGTGTAACGACATTCCTCTCAACAGCGAGTAGTTCGCCTACCGTAATGTTCGCACATGCATTGACAATGGGCTGACGCGTGTTGTCAGGCGTTGTCGGTGGATCACGATAGCAAATATCCTTCAACTTTCCCCACGGAAAGAAATCCGGGAACGTCATATCCGGTGAACATGTGGGCCATGGTATGGTGCTTCGACGACCAATCCACCTGTCATGAAATATGATATTCAGTTCCGCTTCAACTGCACGCGAGCTATGTGCCGGACATCTATCATGTTGGAGGTTGCATGGGGGCTTAATTAAATATAATGCAAATGTTTTTAATTTTAGTCGCTGTTTGTCCGGTTACGAAGTCTTTAAACCGGTTGGCCCTGACTAGTATTAGTCCGCAATCTGACTGCATAGAATAACAATAAAGAATGAAAGGAAATTTCCGTTAACACAATTAATTATTTAAGTCCCCAGCAACTATAAAAGCTACGAAACAACAAAGCACAAGTGTAACTGTTCTGTGTGTGGAAGTGTGATTCAACGTACACATCTGGCACGGTTCTTCCTCGATACGACAAGATGCTTTAAACGTCATTTACAATGAAGTAATAAAAAAAAAACAGAAATACTGTGATTGCACATAGAAACCAGAATTACACTCTAATACATGAACACAAGTCAGATGCTTTGTTGACTGAACCTGTGACCAAGAGACATTGTTAGTTAGGAAAATTGAAATAAAAAAAAATGTTTTTTACCTTCATATATATTGACGAAATATACACTCTGATCATTACAACATCCCCAATCGAACAGCATCGGCTGTCTAGCCCATCAGAACAACTGCAAACGACATGCTCACAACTAGTACTGCTATTGACATCCTCTCAACAAGCACTAACCACGGCAACCTCAGAACTACTACTTCCCACAGCTACAAGCACTGCCAGTGGAGGCGGCGGAATAAAACTCTTTGGCGCAATCTCTGGCGCTGTGACTCAGTGTAGCCACCTTTCAAGGTACATTGCCATTCTGTCATGCAGTGAAACATCTTGTAGTAACATCGATCGAACATTACGTAGGAAATCAATGTACATTGCAACTTTTAGATTGCCATCGATAAAATGGAGGACAATTATCCTTCCTTCCATAGTGCAGCACCATAGGTCGCTGATGTTCCACTTTCCGCAGCCATCGAGGATTTTCCGTTGCAAGATAGCGCACATTATGCCGGTATACGTTACCGTTGTTGGTGAATGACGCTTCGTCGCTAAATAGAACGAGTGCAAAAAATGTGTCATCGTCCCGTAATTTCTCTTGTGCCCAGTGGCAGAACTGTACATGACGTTCAAAGTCGTCGCCATGCAATTCCTGGTGCGTAGAAATATGGTACGGGTGCAATCGATGTTGATGTATTCTCAACAGCGACGTTTTTGAGATTCCCGATTCTCGCTCAATTTGTCTACTACTGATGTGCGGATTAGCCACGACGGCAGCTACAACACCTACTTGGGCATCATCATTTGTTACAGGTCGTGGTTGACGTTTCACATGTGGCTGAACACTTCCTGTTTCCTTAAATAACGTAACTATCCGGCGATCAGTCCGGACACTTGGATGATGTCGTCCAGGATACCTAACAGCATACATAGCACCACGCCCGTTGGGCATTTTGATCGCAATAGCCATACATCAACACGATATCGAAGTTTTCCGCAATTGGTAAACGGTCCATTTTAACACGGGTACTGTATCACGAAGCAAATACCGTCCGCACTGGCGGAATGTTACGTGATACCACGTACGTATACGTTTGTAACCATTATAGCGCTATCTATCACAAAGCGAAAAAAGTGGTTCAACTAAAACATTCATATTTCTTTACGTACTACACGAATATGTAATAAAAAGGGGGGTCCATCTTTAAAAAAAGGTAGTTGATATCCGTCTGACCTATGGCAGCGCCATCTAGCGGGCCAACCATAGCACCATCTGGTTTCCCCCTTCAAGCTAGAGGAGTTTCGTTCTTTGTAGTTTTTTCGTTTGATGCTTGTTTCGTGAGACATTTGGCCCGTTCACTATAAATTGATCACCCTTATATTGAAACACTTACGAGGAAACGTCTGTTAGCCCAGTATCACTGTTGGTTGATTTATTGTGACTAATCGAGCTGTCTTCATAAGCTGTAATCTGTGAGCCTGGACAAGAGCGCAAGTCTTGGGTCAGCGGCGGTGCGCCGCCCTTGACTGCTATAGCGTCGGCAGACACCCCGTCCGATAGTAATAGGCCGGTGCTCTCGCGCCTCCAATATCTGCGGAGAGCAGGCGCTATACGGCAGGCGGCGATGCGGCCTGCAGTGTAATTGCATACTTCTGGCCGCGACGGATCCGCGCTCCGCCATTACCGCATTTCACGCCGCTTCCGGCCGGCCGTCGATAACCGAGGCCGTACACACGACGGCCGAGGCAAAATGGCGCCGCCGCGACGCGACGCACTTGGGCTGGGAAAGGCCACGTCGCCCCTCCTGTTGAATAATGGATATTTAATAAGCTGCTTCAGTCGAGCCGCGCAATTTGGTGCCCGCGTTCAATGCGAAGATGGAGATCAGAATGGCGGTTGAAAGAATGTAGCGACCTGCCGCGTATTGGTAAAAATCAGAGAGCAAGTAGTGTAACCAGCCTTCACCAGATAGGACTGACGGAGGAAACAAAGTACACACAAGAGTAGCATGTTTTGCCAAGTGTTCTTTACGTGAAACAGTCGCGGAGGTGCTCGCAAAAAAAAAATGAAATCTGCGTATGGCATCCACGGCCGGTAGGCCCCTGGTCGGGGAAGTTCTGCCGCCAAGTCGGTGATGAGGACAACACAACACCTAGTCCCCGAGTGGAGAAAATCTACAGCCCGGCGGGGAATCGAACCCGGGCCCGCTTGCATAGGAAGATAGCACTTTACCACCCAGCTTTTTTTTATTTAAATTCTCATTTTGATCGTTTTCGTTCGTTGTATGTGCTCGGGGCGGACGTCGTAAGACATCCGTTTAAGTTCGTCTTTGATCGGTTAACTCAGTTTTTATTATTACAGAGGGCTGCTAACCCTCTGACCGAACACGCTGAGCTACCGTGCCGGCTAGCTAAGCAGGCGGACGGTGCTTTCACCACACCAGTGGGAGAAGCTACATGAGACATCTTGTTCATCACGGAGTGGCTTACTGTTAAAATTCCGAGAGAGTACGTTCGAGTCAATACACAGCTTCCTCCTACGTACATCTTGTGAAAAGGTCGTGAAGGTGAGGTGAGACAGAACGCAAGATCCTCTCGCTTCTAAACTGATACTGTTATTACTCAGCTTAGCCGCGAGACCGTAGAGGGTGGTAAATGTGACGTACAGTATAACTCGTCAGCATTTACACCCGGAATTTGCGAATGTAAGTCGGACCTTCCTTGATCCGTCTCGGTGGGTCGTGTCGTCGGATTTCCTCCTACCTGTGCGCGCTGCAGCTCTCGTACATGTCGTCTCGTGCAGATTCTTCATTGGCGCATTGGATGTCTCTGTCGGTGGAAGCTATTTATCTGACATTGCTGTCGATCAACTTTGGATAATCTATTTACTCGAAATTAACATTCAGAATGCCGTAATATCACTTTTATTCCTATTAGAACAATAATGAAACACTCATGTCACAAACTACTCGTAACCGAGAGCATGGGTATCATCATACAAGACAGGAAGAGCTCTTAACGCCGACTGCCGACTTTAGTGCGCAGTCCGTATCTCATACTAGTTTCGTCACAGTTCGTGGATTTTCGATCAAGTTCGTACTTACTAAGATATGCATTTGTTAATGAACGGGTGTGAATTTTAACGAGGCAAAATTATGATAAATAGTTTTAAACATCCAGAGGCTCCTCCTAGTATTCATGTTGTTATAAATGACTTTAATTATTAAATATAAATAAACAAAATCGGTGACTTTGGCGCCAAGATGGCGGTACCTCCCGTCATGTTGTTGCTACGGTCCAGCTCCGAGCCCTACCCCACTACGCGCGACATATGGTCGCTTCGTCACCTACCCAGCCAGCGTGGGAAATGCTCTCCGATTCATGGCCGGCTACGGACTACAGCACTTCCTAACTATCGTGAATACATCAATAAGAGACAATAATTTATTAAAACTGGTAAAATTGTCTTCCTCACGTAAGAGGCACATTTAAAGATTCGAGCAGACACGGAGGCCTGCCATCAGTCGTACTTACCGCACACCATTCGTGATTGGAAGAAAAACGAGGAATCTGAAAATAGGGCCCAAAGTACCCTCCACCACACATATTAAAGTGGCTTGCAGAGTACAGATGTAGATGTACCAGGTGTAGAACTATGAAACCGGGATTTGGTTGCAACTGATGACCGATAATTTATTCAAAATAATCTCTATTGCTGTTTATACATTTCTCCCACCTCTCCGACAGGCTAGTAACGCTGTGACAAAAAACAGTTCTTCTTTTCAAGCGAATCTTCCAAAATCCCGGAATCGGCGTGTTAACGCGCAGCTATCCGGCCGGGCTTTAAAAACACCGTAACCAATTAATTCATCTGTATTATACGTAGTTCAGCACAACACTGTATTATCATCCAGTATTATTGAAATTTAAATCGTTTCTAACAAAACAGGTAAGATACTGAGTAAATAAAGTGAAGTGAAATTGATGTTAAAGTCATCAGTACTATACTAAACTGAGCCCATCTGCGCATTGTTATTTCATACTCTATTCTACACATGTTCAAGTTTTAACCACTGCCACGGATAGACTTCAGGTTTTGACAGTGTTTTAAGTAACCACACTGCCGTCTGGCTGTTATATGTCACGACGCCACTCGAATTTTTGTGAATCCGTGCTGATTGCCGCTAGTCTAGTTCTGATACTAAGTTTTGCACGTTGCTGTTTAACCAAGCAAATGCCTATTCGTGACACTTAAACATAAATTGAGGAGTGTCAGTGGCAAACGTTCGAATAAGGATGATAACGATCTCTGGTTTTCAGACACCAAATGTAATTACTGATGACCATAATTATTGGTCTCAGGTTATACAGAGCTGAATAAAATACTTCCTAACGCATAACGCGACTGGACAGTCTGGACAGTCCTCTGCTGAAATTTACGATGAGAACTTGTAGCTGCTAGATAGAAAAAGTACTGAATGCTTGACTTGTGGGTCTTCATTGCAAGAAATGGAAAAAGGCCTTAAAGGCGTCATTTCGTCATATGAGCAGAGAATCGACGACTTGGCGATGAGTGTATTGTCTCTCGAAACGGGTTGCTGTAAGTGTAAAGTACAGCTGAAGTAATAGGATGCTAATAGTTATTACTGAGAGAGCATAGCTGCTATCTCTTACTACAAATGGACAGTATTAAACTCAATTTTGTCATAAGAACTGTGTTTTTACTTGTACCTCTACAAGTGTACTCTGCGAGCCACTGTACTGTGCATGCTGAACCATTATCATCGATTTTCTTTCCTATTGCTTTCTCATACGATGGGAGGCCAGTATCAGTCTCTACGAGCGTCTATAAGTGCCCTAATCTATCTTACCCTATTCTCACAAACCCTACTCGAGATGCCGTATGGTGCCTACATAATCGTCGCACCAAATGGGTTTCCTGAAAGCTACGTCATTAGTTTTCAAATTTAGTTTTCCATTCAGTTACTCCTGGCATATACATAACGCAAAAATACTATAGAAGAGCCGTTTTACATCCGATTTAATTTCAAGATGAAGATCATGGTCACAGTACACTCCTAAAAAAATCTAGGTCCTCCATTCTCTAATACTAATTTTACGTGATGGTCGAATTTCATATGGTATCTTAGTATTAGCCTCAAATACTTACAGGATTTTATGTGCTAATCATGTTCCCCACTAATTTCGTAATCAGATACAATTGTGGTATTTCTCCTTATTACAGACATTCATATTAAATTAAAACTGTCATTAATTATTGCAAGTAAAAATTTTGTCCAAGTCTCTCTGCAATTCCGTATGATAGTCCAATGACAATACTGTACTAAGTACAACTGCCTCATCAGGGATCAATCTGATAGCGCTGGTGATCCTGTTTGATGAACTGTTTATATTGTATGTATTCAGAATATTAGACACCCTTGGGCCTAGGCAATCGATATTAGTATCTGTGGAATATTCAATGTCCAGTGTAACGCTGAAAGACGGCAGGTCTCTTGGACTTGCCTTTTCTTCCACTGTATTTAGTCTCCTCCGTTCGAACAGGCCTTGAAAGGCCCAACAGTACCGACCGGCCGCCGTATCATCCTCAGCCCACAGGCGTCAATGGATGCGGAGAAAATCCCTGACCCAGCCGAGAATCGAACACGGGCCCCTTAGGACGGAAGTCCGTCACGCTGACCATTCACCTATCGGGGAGGACATTTCGGAGAACAAAGAGGGTCACTGGAGCAGGTATATCGGCAGAACTAAGGGAGGCTTGGGCTGGTGCTTTCTCGCAACGGAAGGCAAGGTGGAGGACATGGCTTGAGCAGCAGTGAATCCACTAACCACAGGCGGAGGAGAACTCGTAGTGGGCTACGATGCTCTGTCTCAGAAGCAGACAAGAGTCCTTCGTGAGGCGATGAGCCGGCAAATAGGCAATTGCTCTCGGCTAAGCACCGTGCATTTCGCTGATTCTGCAGGTATTGGCATGATGTTTACCGTGGAACTTCGTGCGAGATCAGTATCTGTTAGGCTTGTGAAAAACATTTCGCCTCAGCACCCGAAATGGGCCGGCACTGCAGGCTCTGCGACGCTATGTCGCCGGTACGGCTCTTGCGTTTCTCTAGGGTCACGTAGACACCCATGCTACGCTGATTACCGAGTGCGCAAAGTGTTTTGATCGGGGAGCTGGCTGTGACATAAGAAAGTTTACCGCTGAACGGTTGTTCCATGCCATGAGATAGGATTGGACGAACGGAAATTACCCGTCTTCTGGAGGCAGGCTGTACAGTACGCAGACGGATATGTGATTGGTACATGAGAGCACTATCCGAATGGCGATTTTTAACTTTTTGGTGTACACTCGCCGTGAAGTATTTTGCGAATCTCAGTAGAATGAGAGGAGGTTAGAACTCGCACAGTGGCCGTGAAGCAGACAGGAGTGTTGGAGACTAGATTCCGGCGGTGACGCGACCGAGGAGAGAACGATTCACTCTCACGACGTGACGATGGGTCTGAATGAGAAAAGGACACAGAGGTCCACCGTTCAAGCTGACGCAGAGGTGCACTGGTCACCACATTCTTCAAAAATGGTTCAAATGGCTCTGAGCACTATGGGACTTAACATCTGAGATCATCAGTCCCCTAGACTTAGAACTACTTAAACCTAACTAACCTAAGGTCATCACACACATCCATGTCAGAGGCAGGATTCGAAGCTGCGACCGTAGCAGTCGCGCGGTTCCCTATTGAAGCGCCTATAACCGCTCGGCCACCGCGGCCGGCTCACCACATTCTAGACCGCTACAGGTGTAGAGTTATCATTTCGCAGCATTCGCATTAGGGATTTTTAATGTGAATTTCACCCACTGCTGAATGTTCTTACAATAGTTGCAGTTACTATCCGATTTAACCATACTGAGGTAGTTTCCCCATTATCAGTTCACAATCACCGTCAAAAAATTTACTTACGGTCAGATAACGTTAATGATATGTACAGTAGAGGTTGTAGTCTATTTTTCCACCCTCTTTCCAACTCTGTCAACCGTACATGAGTACACATTTAATTTTCTTGTGGAAATAAGTATGTCATTACCTTGAATGTTGTCTGGTACACTATTTCGCTCCAGTCACGTTTATTAATTTCATTAATTTGTATGAGACATGGTAGAAGTAGTCTTAGAACTGAATTCATCCTGTCAACTTCAGTTTCACTGCTCAGGGCCAAGTACTTTTGTCATTTGTGTTTTGTTTCCGTTGCATTTAATTTTTCGTTAGTGTAACTCAGGGGTGGTGCTGTGTCACAGAAATATTTAGATACAGAACTTCATTAGAGGTACCCACATACCTGCCACCTAACGGGAATGTTATTACGTTTTATGTTATATTCGACAAATGTTTTTCGAACCCTCACATATTTCCGAAGATTCTGAGTGTGATCGTCACCTTATCTGTAGTCGACTAGGTGGCACATTATCGAAAGCATTTTGGAAAACTACGTTTTTTTCTTGCGTAAGAGTCAGAGAATAGAAGATAGAGCCAGGTAGCACGAGTGCTTCTGCACCGGAGCACAAGATGAGGAGCCGGGAGAACGTGCGACTACAAAGACGCAGGCACCGGTCGGCGCGTCTTCTTGGTGGCAGGGGGGGGGGGGGGGGGGGGCGAGGCAGCCGGACTGCGCGGCCAGAGGAACTGAACTGGCTCCGCAGCGAGTCACGGCGGCTCGGCCGTGAGTTACACGCGGGTCCTAATCGCGCCGGAGGCAATTACGGCGCCGCGGGCCCCCGGGAGCAGCCGGCGTGGGGGCGGCGCGGGCGGTCGGGGGCTGTGGGGGCGGGCGTCGCGTGGCGTCGCGGTCACGTCGAGCGAGTGGCGCCCAGGGGGGCCCTAGCGCCGAGGCGGCCCGTAAACACCGGATCAGCGCGCCTCCCCAGGGCCGGCCCACTGCAACCTTCGCCTCCTGGCCGCTCGGTCACACGCACGTACCGAGCACCACCCTGCTGCCGTACGGTTTGCTCACCGACTTTTAGTTCTGACATCACGTTCACATAATACGTCCTCTCCGTCAACTGAAATGGTATTACGAATATACAATGGAGAGTCAAAAGTCATGGGACAGCAATATGCACATACACAGACGGCGGCAGTGTCGCGTACACAAGGTATAAGAGGGTAGTTATTTGTACTCAGTTTATTCATGTGAAAAGATTTCCCACTTGACTGTCGGCACACGACGGGAATTAACACACTTTGAACTCGGAATGGTACTTGGAGCTCGACGCATGTGACAGACATTTCGCAATTGTTTTAGGTCATTCAACATTAAGAGATCCACAGTGTCAAGAGCGTGCCGAGAATACCAAATCTGAGGCATTACTCCTAATCGCGGACAGCATGCTGGCCAAAGGCCTTCGCTTAACGACCGAGAGGTGTCGGGGCTTGCAGTGTATTTAACACTAAATTCTTCTAGAATCTACATAAGTAAATGTTGCTCTAAGCCCCCCCTTTTCTAACTCCGACTTTTGTTGTTGCACATGGATTGAAAAGAAACGCGAACTGACAGTAGTCGACCCTGCAAGTGGAGTAGGAAAGAGCTTGGCACCTGCAATAGTTTAATTTGGTAAATAAGTTCAATAAAGGAAAGTTGCATTAACGTAGTGAGAAATGATAGGGTTGCTCTACCGATTAACAGAATGAAAGTTCTGTCCAAAATAATGATATGATTTATTATGACTAAACTCAAAATAATAAACAAAACACATGAAACATTTACAATACTTCAAATTGGCTCAAATTGGATACTCAAATAAATGCTGTGAAGGTGAAGTTGTCCCTAAACTAGATTGTGACATTTATGACGAAGTGGTATGTGGAGCCAATTCCTTGCAACTCAAATCTTAAGAGAGACACACAGCCAACCCAACATTAATTGCTGCTACAGTAGTGAGAACTCAGACAATGAACACTCGAGACAGAACAAAGTTAGAAAAGACGAACAGGCGCGCTCTGCTGAGCTCTGATTATCACCTAGCAAAATTGCCTACTTTGCCAGTGCTACGGACGTACATTACCAAGCTGTCTTCTTAACTGCACGGACACGATCTGGCGATCCGGAGGCCATGGCTGGTTGCTTCGATGTCCCGTCGTGGTGATGATAATGTCGCGAGTATAGCCCGAAACAAATTATCCTGGTCTGGTTGTTCCAGACTAAAAAATTCCTAGCAACACAAATTCACCTCTGAGGGAGACGAAGGAGGCTCGCCACACCATCACTGACGGTACAGTGATTGATTTTAACAAGCGAAGTCACACAGTAACTCCGATACAGTCAACTTTAGCCAAAACTGCTCAAAACAGACAACAGAGGCCGCTTGTACGCTGAACACTCAATTGCCAACTATACCCGGAAAGTTACGTTGAAGTCGAAACTTCAGAAACTTCGTCAAACAGTTACAATTAAATAAAAGTATATTAGACAGCCAACGGAAGGCAGGCTGTCCAGAGCAGCGAGAGCTCAGTCTTGTAACCTACTCTGACCGAAAGGCGAGAGCCGACCCCCACAAGAGCACCCGTACAAACCGAACACAGAACATTCACGCCCCCACGACAGTGGCCGTGGTTAAACGTTCCAATCAGCAACTCGAAAACCGGCGGAAAATTCCACTCTATTGCCGAAGCACTACCATTCCACCAATGGAGATTCTTGGCGCCAATTTCTGCGCCGATTTTGCTACGTCACGGAGCTATGCCCTGAGTAAGCCAATCACAGTTACGATTTTGCAGAAAACGCGGGAATTTGCCCGCCAAGACTGCCTGGGAACACAAGTCATTCCCACGCCTCGCTGGTAGCCCGCCAGAAAGTGTTTTCGCAAAGTTTCTGCGAAGTAATGGAATCTCTAACCCAGCCGCTCCTTCAGGCCCCTGCAGGCGTGTCTCCGCCGCTCTTATGACAATGTCGGCGTCTGGAAAGCATTCACTCGACTCCCTCACACCCGTCGGCTTAACCCTTTCCAGATCGGCAGAGCCCGCGTGTCACCGGACCACCCGGATGACGAGAGACGCTGCGTGGGAAGTCCACATGTGAAGGAATAGCAACTTTTCACCGTATGCAATTAGAGAGGAAAATCGAATTACTCAGAGTAAGATAGAAATATGAGAGGGGACTTCTGCCACCTCTCAAAGCAATACAGTATTAAAGAACCGGAGATATCAATGTAGGACATACGACTAACGCATCCGTTAGGACAGTGAGGCAAAATATTGCGTTAATTGGTTATGGCAGCAGACGGCCGTCGCGTGTGCCTTTGCTAACTGCGTGACATAGCCTGCAACGCATCTGCTGGGCTCGGTTGGAACCTGGAAAACCGCAGCCTGGTTCGTGGGAGCTGATGGCAGGGTTAAGCCGTCGGCAGACGGACCGTGCTGTTGAACGTTAACGTTGAGCGTGTCAAGTTCAACGTGCTGCTGAACGCTCAGGAACGATGCGACTTCTGCATACGGTACGTGGGCCCCAATGTGGTATACGCGATCGCAACGCACTCCAGCGGCAGTTGAGGGATGTTTCTAGTTCGTAAATCACACTGATTACTCAACGGGCACAAGTAAAATTCCCACGTTACCTCTATCAAAACGCACATTTCCTTCATCGTCCACGAAAAGAAAAGTACCATGTCCAGTCAATAAGGACACAGGCTTATAAAAGTTCCATTGCAAACAGTGCAGTACAAATTTGGAATACTTCTCCGCATAAGATAAACATTATTTCATCATTCCCACATTTTAAAAAAACCCCTAGGTCAGTTTTACTTGATCACTGTTCCTACCCAGTAGCAGAATCTTTGCAACATGTGATTTACGAAGCGTAAAAGAAAAAAGGAGCAAAATATTTTTATACAAGTAGCGCAAGCTGTCCTGCAGATTAAGCCAATCGAACAGTCACCCCTCAAAAAAGATGAGCTTATATTTACATAACATCAGATATTATAACATATACTTATATTAAACTAATAACAAAGTATCAGAACCTAATAAAAACGCGAATGTTAGGAAAAAAAAATTGGATGTGTTACAACGTAAACCACCGCGCCAACAAAGACTCATTCCTGAATAGAAACTCTACTCATTACGCTAAACCAACAACACGGTCTGCCGGCCGCGGTGGTCTAGCGGTTCTGGCGCTGCAGTCCGGAACCGCGGGACTGCTACGGTCGCAGGTTCGAATCCTGCCTCGGGCGTGGGTGTGTGTGATGTCCTTAGGTTAGTTAGGTTTAAGTAGTTCTAAGTTCTAGGGGACTTATGACCTAAGATGTTGAGTCCCATAGTGCTCAGAGCCATTTGAACCATTTGAACAACACGGTCTTTGAACTTAGCCATATTGTATTATCCGTGCTAAAAACGTTAATCGTAGGTAATTATTTACTAATTGAAATTTAATTATAACTAATTGAACCAAGAACAATGCGTTTTGGGTGGATCTTCAGTGTGTCGCTGACTTCAAATAGCATACTCTCATAATACGCAAGTTACAATAATTCTTTTCCCACGAATGTGATCTTTCTCATTATTTTATTGGAACGAATAACAGAGCTAACAACGGGCTTTCCGGTGATTCTCAATTTGCTGGTGCTCAGAAACGGCATATATACATATAGGCTTGAAATGAGTGCCAATATGGCTCCTCACAACTCTGTACAGAAGGGAGACGGCGTGCGTGTGACGTAGGTGGCGTTGTGCCATCTCATTCGTCAACGCTCAGACGCACGCACACAATATCTGACATGCCAGATACTGCTCTGCGGAAAGACTCCCGAACGTGCAATTCCACGCTATGACGTCAGAAACTCGGCACGCTCAACGCTCAGCATTTGGATGCACACTCCTTGTGCCGACGGCTTTAGAGTGTGGCGCATACCCCACCAAGCCATGGACCCTAGTTGACAACAAGGCACTGTTCAACGTGGTGGTGGCTCCATCATGGTTTACATTTCATAACGTAACTTCAAACATTAACACTATATCGTACAAATTCACAGGCCGGATATTACTGAGGTATTCGCAGACGGGTAAAAAGTAGCGAACCATATTGTACTCGCATATAAAAATTATTTGACTGCGTTGGTTTTGTTTGAGTCCTTCTTTTACACTTTACACTTCATTTCATTAATTCCAGCTAAGTCAAATTTTAATCTGCCTCTCGCTGACTTCGAAGTTTTCCAGCAAAGATCAGTTGTCCAAACATTTCATATCGAAATGGTAGACTGTTCATATTTCTCGTTAATGTATTAATCATCTTTCTTCTAAATAAGTATTGTTAGTTATATACTTACGCTACCTTGGAAAGTGATACTGATGAAGCATGCCAGAAGTAAATTTCGCAACCCTAATTACTACTCTCCCAACACCAGTCCTCACCCAGTGCGAACGTGTGGATTAATAGTTACGTCATCAACGGAACATGAAATCTTAAATTTTTGCTTTCCACATTGCTTTCGCTACATCTGCTGATTTCTAAATATTTCTTAAACATATGTTACATTAGGCTGCAATCATACTTCTGAGCGATTAATTTGTATGCACTAGATTCAAACGAAATACTAGCGCAAAACTGAATAGCACCTGTTATGCAACATTCATAAGAATGTCGCCGGGTTACGTACGGAATTATTCTTGCCACAGCTCTATACGCTAATGAAAATAAATATTTTTCTGAAGTTCAACAAATTGTTTATCGTTTCATCAGACAAACTGACGGGACACTGTCAGTATCTGGCCAATTTAGATTTTTCTCACCATGATATAATTTTATCATGTATATAAACAGTGAATTACGTGTGAAAGCAAATGTTATGAGAGCAACAGATGGGCGTAATTTGAGAGGCGTTCATTAACCGGCACCTTTCTGAATGCGGCTTGTTTAGTGGCGGCAAACTGAGGATGAATTATTCATGCGCGCGCTGTCAGGTATGAAAGCTGTCCGTCGAGCCGCGGCGTTACGCGTCCGTTTCCAAACGTTACCTTCCCCCGCCGTGCTATCAAGGGTCAAACGAAACCCTGTCAGGGGAACCACGACGATTTATGACTGCCATACATAATCCTCTTCAATATTCAGTACATCTTAATAATAAGACGTTCTCCCTAGCTTCAAATTCCTCACAGAAACGTAGCTGAACAAAGACATTACCCCAGTGTATATCTTTTATGGTGGACAACTTTGGATTTCTATAGATCCCACGTACAGACACTTTTTCTCACCGATGATACTATATCGCATTCGTATAAACAAAAGAACCCCCTCCCCCCTCCGTTCCCTCTAAAATGAAGGAAATACAACACTTCTTCTATTATGTGTCCGCGAGTACGTGGAAGGAGGTTATAATTCTTCCACTGAAGACATCGTTTGGTGTCACAGTTTGTCAGGAGTCTGGCTTCTCGGCGCTATAGATCCCCACCACTCCACAAAACTTACCAAGTAACTGTGACTCGTTACATCCGCTTCTCATTCTAATTAAGTACGACATGTATGACAGGTCACTGTTGCTAGTAGTAACCAAGCAGGTGCACTAGACGAAGAAAAAGTATGATAGATCAAGGGGGCAGGGGAGTAAAAGACTGTAGGTGTTCTGTGTACGTGCCGCTGACTCGTAAGTCACTAGAAACAACCTAACTAAAAGCTGCATTCGTTTAAATTGTGCAGTACAGAGTAACATTTTGTCTAATTGTAATTCTGGTGTCCAGTACTGATCCGTCTAACGCTCCTGCTGTTAATTCCTGTTGCTCCCGGCACCAAATATTCCCAAGATGAGTAGAAAACTTTCATCCAATTATCATTGTTTAAAGTGACATAAAAAAGGACATAAAAATAAAGGAGGGGTGGACAAAAATACCGAAACAACAAAAACAACGCACATTACCATGCCTAATACAGTGTAAGAAAAGCGTTGGCATTCAGAACAGATTACCGTCGTCTCTAAATGGATAAATGCAGGTTCTGTATGGTTTTTCAAGGTAATATCATGCTATTCTTCCTGAAAAATGTGGCAAGTACTGGTAACTATGATAGAGAATAGCGATAGCGCACCATTTCTCCAATATCGACCAAAAAGGCTAAATAATATTGAGATATGTTGACTGTGTGGACAGGGGAGCTGCGAAAGTCCATACTCGTGCTCACAGAATGGTCTTGATCAGCCAAAATGGTCACAAAATCCTTGGCGGTAATGCGGTCTTTCAGAGTACCTATTGGGGTCATGGAATGTGGTCGCCGAGACCATCACCGAACGCCAACCATGTTCCACTCAAGGGATGTATATTCGGCCAGAAGTTGGAAACAGTGTGAAACATGACTCAGCCGACCCAATGACGTTCTCCCCCTGCTCCATACTCCAAGTTTTATGGACAGGGCATGAAATTTTCCTGTTACGGGGATTTGTATCACTGACGAGTGGTTCTGGAATTCCAGCTCGCTCTCACCAGCTCGCTCTCACCAGCTCGCTCACCAGCTCGCTCACCAGCTCGCTCACCAGCTCGCTCACCAGCTCGCTCACCAGCTCGCTCACCAGCTCGATCACCAGCTCGCTCACCAGCTCGCTCGCTCACCAGCTCGCTCACCAGCTCGCTCACCAGCTCGCTCACCAGCTCGCTCACCAGCTCGCTCACCAGCTCGATCACCAGCTCGCTCACCAGCTCGCTCACCAGCTCGCTCACCAGCTCGCTCACCAGCTCGCTCACCAGCTCGCTCACCAGCTCGCTCACCAGCTCGCTCACCAGCACGCTCACCAGCACGCTCACCAGCTCGCTTACCAGCTCGCTCACCAGCTCGCTCACCAGCTGGCTCACCAGCACGCTCACCAGCACGCTCACCAGCTCGCTTACCAGCTCGCTCACCAGCTCGCTCACCAGCTCGCTCACCAGCTCGATCACCAGCTCGCTCACCAGCTCGCTCACCAGCTCGCTGCTTATGGAGCTCCTTTCATGTTTTTTTTTTTTTTTTTTTTTGGTGCTGAAGGGTTCGCGAACGCGACATTGAGCTCTGCAGTGACTTTTTCAGATGTCTTCCTCTTAGTTTCTGTCACAATTCTCTTCAATGACCATGTAACGATAATTCGACACACACTTTTGCCCACATTGTGGCTTAGCGAATGATGTTTTTCCTCTTTCCCTGCATGCAGTGTAAATCGTAGATACCATGCCTCTTGAAACACCAAACGTGTGAGTTCCCTTGGGTGTGGAAGCATCGACCATACGAGCATCAACAGTTTTCCCACGTTCGAATGCACTGAGCTCCGACATAATGCACTCACAGCTACACTGAACTCTTTTATAACCGCGACTGACACTTCCAGCGTATTGAGGACGCTGAACACGTGCCGTTCGTTGACAAATGCAACAGTGCAATCTGCAGTCTTGTCTAGTATCAGCATCTGCTTTCAAGCATGCATTTCTCGCGGTGTTTGAATATTTTTGTGCATTCCCCGCATATGACATAAAAAAGAAATGTGGATTGAGATCTGTATCTGAATATAATTGCTCAGCTTTTTTTATCTTTACAAGATGACAAATGAAAGCGCAGAAATATTACTTTAACGTACCATTTAATCTCCCTTGGCCACAATAAACTCTAGAGACAGCTCCCGTTCTCTGAAAGAAGCAAGCTTTAGCCAACCTTGAGGGGGTGGTCCTATCTTTAATAAAATTCTTCTAAATCGGTTTTTCTTCTGTGTCTGTTACGCTTGTTAAGGGCGAGTAGTTTTCATGATAGGAACTGTTTCCCACCTCCTATTGGAAATTAACGTTGCAAAACCTGTCAGGAAGCCACTATTTTCTGAGGAGCGCCGTCAGTGATAGCAGCAAGTGGGATAAGGATATGCCTCAGTTCTGTTCTTCAAACTCATTGGCTAGAAGGAGTGTGATGCTGTCGCCACAAACATCACCTGTCTCGAAACAATATATGTGTACACCATCTGTCTGTGAAACGCTTAAACCAGTTATTCTTAACCGCCATGCCGCGACACATTGGTGTGTCGCGAATACGTGTCAGATGTGTCGCGAGATTTTTTAATTTCTTCTGATCTTCTGCAGATAAAATATCTAGAACATAACAAATTCATCCCGAAGTTATTTCATGGAATAGCCAAATTTGGAATAAATAGTCCATTATCGCACGTGATTATACGCTTAGTAATAAATGAGTGGCTTTCTTTTTGCATCTAGGAAAAAAATTACATGTTGGGGTGGTTCGAAAGTTTCAAATTTGCTTTGGTGGGCCCCAAAGGAAAAAAGGATGGATAAACGTGTGCATAGTCCACATAGAAATCACTACTATTTTTACCCTTGCGATTGTGAATTCCTTACTTTATCCTAAATTCATCTTTATCATTAACCACAAACACCAATACGGAGTATTGCTAAATCCCTGAAGAGGTTTCTCCAAGACGTTCGGCTACCAACTTTACACACTATTTTTATTGCACACTTCTGTAGAATAAATCACTTTTTCCAGTCAATCTAAAATACGCGAAGTATGGCAGCAATCGAGCCTGTAGGTCAACAGAGTGAGGAAGATTTTTGAGTACAAAGCAGGCAGAAGCGAGTTTTTAAGTTAACTTATCTACAAAATTGAGGAGTAGCGGAAGAGAATGAATTCGGCTCTTTTGGAAGCAAAATCGCGCTTGGCGGCAGAAGCAACGACGGCAAAAGAAGGAAGAAAGGAAATTCCTCCTTGTGTGAAACATCCACCATTATTGAGGAATAAATTTCTGATATTGTATGTTTGGAACACAAGATTGTATGTATGTGATTCATGTACTGCGGGGAAACCGGAAAAGAAGAAAATCGAAACCTGTGAGACGAGGTGCTACAGAACGGTGTTGAAAATTGGGTAGACTGAGAAGACGTTAGGCGGTACTCTGAGGAGAGGACGAACATATGAAGAACGTCGACAATAATAGGTTATATGTTAAGCCATCAAGGAACAACTACTATTGCACCAGACTGTAAAGTATTAAAACTTTGGGGGTTGATAGAGATTGGAATATATTCAACAAGTCATAGACGACGTTGGGTGTAAGTGCTACTTTTAGATTAAGCTGGCACAGGAGATGAAGACTTGTCAGAAGACTGAAGAAACTCCCTCTCATCGCCCAAAAAAAATCCCTCCTTAAGTATTATTATTTCTAATAAACCGTCCTGCATGAGTGGTTACCTTGTTGAAACGTAGTCGTGTTGATAAAGAATGTCACGTGTGAACGCAGAGCTAGAAGTCATAGGGTAGTGAAATAGTTAATCGCTGAGCTGTTAAAACCGTAATTTCCAGATGAAATTTCTCACAGAATGCGTTTCGAAGCCTATTAATAACAACATCCTAGTACTGGTGTATGTCACACTTCTGATTCTCGGAGTTGCGTTACTGACTACAGGCCCAACCACATTATTCATCCCGATTGCTCAGAACTCAAACAACCAAGATTAAATGTTCGAAACGGACCGTATCTGTCTCTGACAGGTGAAATGAAGGCTGCCTTCATATCCTTAGGAGAGTCATCTTGTAACCTGTAGGTAAAATGGAACCACTGGCCTCCTTTTTTTTTCATGCTGTAATGTAAAGGAATTCTTTTGCTGCTGTTACTATTTTGCTATATTATTTACATTTTCATACACCTTCTCACCAACACATTTGGCCGAATAAGTGGTATTCGATTCTCATTTGGAGTATCTGATACGTTTTTTGTCCCGTTCCCATTCATGGTCATTTAGAGGAGAAGCACTGCCCGTTGTAATCTTTCCATGGACTGGTCGTTAGATCGTACTTTCACTTTCCTCATTTTACCTAAGCGCTTAGGACCTATTTCCAAATATATAGGGAAAATAATTAAATCAGTTCACTTGCGCCGATGATTGGGTGTTATTGATCTATCGTGACATCTGAAAAGTTCTGCTAGAGCGCCATTCGGCCGTGGATTTCTATTTATAGCGAACAGACAGATGAATAATAACTCGGTAAATGATGTCTACTTTTATTACAGTGCTTACAGTATAGCCACTCACAAATACTCAGAGAGAGAAATTTTGATTTAATGTTCCGACGTAACATCAGGAAAATAATAGTGATACTAAATGTCTGGGTCAATCAAAAGTCGATGTGGCACAAGTTTTCAACTGTCACGGTAAATGAATCACTTATCATTTGCATAAAATTATTCCGGATTCAAGATCTGATGTAAATATTCGCGACTGAGAGGAAATAGTATTACATGTTTTTTTAATTAAAAAGACATAATTGATCATTGTTATTGGCGATAGTATTGGTAATACGAAAGACACATTTACAAATCAAAAGTGAAATTATGCTACAAGACGTGTTTTTTCAGAACTAATAACCCTTCGTATTCTCTTTTATATTTCTCCTAATGTTACAAGTAACTGCAGACAAGACAGTGACAGTAGTAATATCGCAAAATAAATAAATACCATCGCCGTATCGAAAGCCTCGTTCCTGAGAAAGTAGCATCAGTGAACAAACGTAGCTATAATCTCACCATTACCTGAAGATTTTTAAATTATAACTGCGAAAATATGAGACCTAAGATGGGTACACGTGGCAAATAAATTTTATGGCACAAATTGCATTTGTTACGATACACATACACTATGTGATCAAATGTATCCGGACACGTGGCTGAAAATGACTTACAAGTCCGTGGCGCCCTGCATCGGTAATGCTGAAATTCAATATGGTGTTGGCCCACCCTTAGCCTTGATGACACCCTCCACTCTCGCAGGCATACGTTCAGTCGGGTGCTTGAAGGTTTCACCAGCTGCGACATAGTCGCGATTATAAACAGTGATCCAATACTGTCAAATGTTTTTTATTCCAGCCTTTGATCACAATATAAATTCCTTTGACGGTGACCGGTTTCAGTCAGTAATGACCATCTCCAGATCTGTTCTACACCATGCCCTTATCACATTAGGACATGGTGTAGAACAGATCTGGAGATGGTCATTACTGACTGAAACCGGTAATCGTCAAAGGAATTTATATTGTGATCAAAGAATGGAATAAAAAAAATTTCTGGAAGATTTCTTTGGGAATAGCAGCTCATTATTCACGGAGTGCTGCACTGAGGAGAGGTATCGATGTCGGTCGGTGGAGCCTGGTACGAAGTCGGCATTCAAAAACATCCCAAAGGTGTTCAATAGGATTCAGGACAGGACTCTGTGCAGGTTAGTCCATTACAGGGATGTTATTGTCGTGTAATCACTCCGCCACAGGCAGTGCATTATGAACAGGTGCTCGATCGTGTTGAAAGATGCAATCGCCATCTCCGAACTGCTCTTCAACAGTGGGAAGGAAGAAGGTGCTTATAACAACAATGGCCTGTTCTGTGATAGTACCACACAGAACAGCAAGGGGTGCAAACGCCCTGTATGAAAAGGACGACCACACCACCGCCTCCGAATTTTACTGTTGGCACTACACGCGCTGGCAGATGACGTTCACAGGGCATTCGCAGTACTTACATCCTGCCATCGGGTCACCACATTGTGTACCGTCAATCGTCACTCCACACAACTTTCTTCCACTGTTCAGGCGCCCAGTGTTTACGCTCCTTACACCAAGCGGGCGTCGTTTGGCATTTACCGGCGTGAAGTGTGGCTTGTGAGCAGCCGCTTGACCATGAAATCCAAGTTTTCTCACCTCCCGCCTAACTGTCATAGTTCTCGGAGTCGATCCCGATGCAGTTTGGAATTCCTGTGTGATGGTCTGGATAGATGTCTGCCTATTACACATTACGACCCTCTTCAACTGTCCGCAGTCTCTGTCAGTCAACAGACGAATTCGGCCTTTACGCTTTTGTGCTTTACGTCTCCCTTCACGTTTCCACTTCCCTGTCACATCGGAAACAGTGGACATACGGATGTTTAGGAGAGTGGAAATCTCGCGTACAGACGTATGACACAAGTGACACCCAGACCACGTTCGAAGTCCTTGAATTCTGCGGAGCGCCCCATTCTGATCTCTCACGATAATGATTACTGAGGTCGCTGATATGGAGTACCTGGCAGTAGGTGGCAGCACAATGCACCTAATGTGAAAAACATATATTTTTGGGGGTGTTGGGACACTTTTGATCACATAGTGTATTACTGCGATTTTAAATCAGTACTCATTCCCTGACCTTGAGAATCCCGTATGGAGTGGAACATGGCATGAATTAAGTTCATGATAAATTATCTCGTTGTCTATATGCGTCTCCGCAAGTCTGTAACATTGGTTGGTGGATGTTAATGACGAAATCGCTACTAACCATCCATGCTTAAAACTTCTATTGTAGATCACATCTGAGGCCAATGTACAAACCATGTAATAGGTCTTACATACCATTTTTTGAGGAAAGTTCGCGCTTATCTCACCGTGTATTCTTCTGCCCAAATATGACACGTGGAATAGTCCGGAGGAGAATCAGTTCTCAGGCCACTTAAACCTCTGAGATGTGCGGGGGGACTTAAACAAGTAAGTTATGAATTACTACAGCAGGCCAAGCAACTTTCATTGAATGCTGCATTACACACCAGAACGATACAGATAGATGACATTTTCAACATAGTCACCAAGTCTCTGTAAGAAACGGCCGATCAATTCCTTGACGATACATAACCGCTCCTTGGCCACGGAGTCATAAAAGATCTATTGTGTGAACGTGCTCATCGTTGGAAAATCTTTTTCCCCTAGACATTCGTTCAGCTTGTGGAAAAGAAACAAGATGTTCCTGCCGTCCTTCGTACCCTATGAGCATCACCCGCATCTGTGCTACCTTGTTCAAATTGTTGGTTCCATTTCGCTACGACTGGACTCGGGATTGCATTTGGTTCACATACTGCCTGAATTTCACTGTGAATCTGTTTTGCCCACAAGAAACGTAGTGTCCCACGTGCTTATGTTTTGTAGTAGGAGTAGAGTGAATTAATAGTCGGGTAATTCTACTTTGGTGTGATTTGAGGTAGGCATAAGATGAAGAGCTCTTCTTGAATGTTGCGTTAGATGTTTTGTAAGCAGATTGCTTCGATCGTTCTCTAAGCCGCAGCCCGTTCACTTGGACATGGGAAACGTCGACCCATGGAGGGCGATTGCCGATGTGCAGCACAAACTCATGAAAGATGCCTCTAGGAAAAAGCGACAAATTGTCCATCCTAGAGGGGAATTCCCCTGGTCAAGATCACGGGGCAGCCAAACGTGCAAAAAGATCGTAAGATATTTCTCATGGAATTCACTTGGCAGTTGAAGGAATGAGATGGTGACACCTTGCCAGTGCCTGGACATTCAAGTGAAGAGAAAAGCAGTGGAAAGGGATTTTAAGGGCGGGAGAACACTTTGGGGAAGAAAACTGTTCAGCTCTGTTCGTGTATGTGAGAGTGACACATGGATACAGAGAGTTGTTCTGATAGAGTCTTGGATGATTCAGCTTGCCCTACTAATGGTTGCTGCTTCTAACCGTAGCTTTGTCAACATCTGCTGTCTTGTTGACGCTCTGCTGCTGATGACGTTCGATGTTGATCTCGTTGCTACCTTCCTGTTCATCCTCAAGTGTCTTTAGACTGTAGACAACAACGTGTTACGCCATAAAAAAGCTGCCCCTAATAATAACCGAAATACAACTGCCAGGGAGAAAATTTATCTCTGAGCGACTGGACAATATTGTTTTTTTTCTGAGTTAATTATTCATTGTAAGGATTTTATAGTACTGTTTATGTTGATTTCTAATGGTTTACTAAATCTATTTGGCAACATATATTCCCTACAATGCAGACCATTTTCCTTTTTTACCGGACTGAATGCAAAGTGTAGCGTATTATCACTGACTTGTAGTAACAACAGAGCTCTTTATTCGCACGAAGTAATGGCCGCTATCGACAGGGGATCTCAAGTTGATTCCGTATTTCTAGATTTCCGGAAAGCTTTTGACACCGTTCCTCACAAGCGACTTCTAATCAAGCTGCGGGCCTATGGAGTATCGTCTCAGTTGTGCGACTAGATTCGTGATTTCCTGTCAGGAAGGTCGCAGTTCGTAGTAATAGACGGCAAATCATCGAGTAAAACTGAAGTGATATCAGGTGTTCCCCAGGGAAGCGTCCTGGGATCTCTGCTGTTCCTGATCTATATAAATGACCTGGGTGACAATCTGAGCAGTTCTCTTAGGTTGTTCGCAGATGATGCTGTAATTTACCGTCTAATAAGGTCATCCGAAGACCAGTATCAGTTGCAAAGCGATTTAGAAAAGAGTGCTGTATGGTGTGGCAGGTGGCAGTTGACGTTAAATAACGAAAAGTGTGAGGTGATCCACACGAGTTCCAAAAGAAATCCGTTGGAATTCGATTACTCGATAAATAGTACAGTTCTCAAGGCTGTCAATTCAACTAAGTACCTGGGTGTTATAATTACGAACAACTTCAGTTGGAAAGACCACATAGATAATATTGTGGGGAAGGCGAGCCAAAGGTTGCGTTTCATTGGCAGGACACTTAGAAGATGCAACAAGTCCACTAAAGAGACAGCTTACACTACACTCGTTCGTCCTCTGTTAGAATATTGCTGCGCGGTGTGGGATCCTTACCCGGTGGGATTGACGGAGGACATCGAAAGGGTGCAAAAAAGGGCAGCTCGTTTTGTATTGTCACGTAGTAGGGGAGAGAGTGTGGCAGATATGATACGCGAATTACAGCAAAGACGGCGAGATCTATTTACGAAATTTCAGTCACCAACTTTCTCTTCCGAATGCGAAAATATTTTGTTGAGCCCAACCTACATAGGTAGGAATGATCATCAAAATAAAATAAGAGAAATCAGAGCTCGAACAGAAAGGTTTAGGTGTTCGTTTTTCCCGCGCGCTGTTCGGGAGTGGAATGGTAGAGAGATAGTATGATTGTGGTTCGACGAACCATCTGCCAAGCACTTAAATGTGAATTGCAGAGTAGTCATGTAGATGTATATGTAGATGGCACCAAATCAATGAACGAATCGAACCCTCCAGCAAAAACTACCTCATAAATTATCCTATACACTCAAGACTCAGTGCCAGTTTATTAAATCAGGGGAGCGACAATAGTACAAGAATAACAGACGTTATAATTTTGGCCCGCAACCACGCTTGTGGCAAGAAATGAGAAGCTGGAAGGTTCCATCCAGTGGCTCCCAGATCACTCCCTGCCAGTGCTGCACAGCAATACGGGCTGCCGGAGTGCGATCAGCAGAGTTGCGTCCAACCCATACGCGGGGGTATCTGTAGGACAAGTACGCTACATTTTGACTTTCAAAACACCAGAAACGGCGTTCATTTGCCCATTGCAGTCTGAGGCAGTTTTGGTCTCCTGACAGTAGGAGATGACCACTCGGCATGTGGACCACCAACGAAGAACTCACAAGACACTGTTGAACTGTCGACTCAAATAGCCCACACCCGTCGCAGCCCACTAACGTCTCCACCGTCAACGAAGGTGCAGATTGCATTACGACCGAGGAGACAAAATGGCGGACATCGTGAGATAAGGTCACAATGCTTACTGCAAAAATTCACATCTTGGCTAACATGTGCGCTGCAAGCTATTCGCGCTGAGGTTTGTCCGTTTTTAATGTCTGAATCAGATTCACATTGGAGGCATAAGGATGTAACCCCTTATGCAAGACCTTGTGCACTGTTAACCGATTGGTTTAGTTTAGTTAGTTTCATTTTACATGGATCATTTCCACGATAGGCCGTAAAAATGTGGAACGAGTAATTTTATATTCACACGCATTCGGGATGACGACGGTTTAATCCCGCGTCCGGCCATCCTGGTTTAGGTTTTCCGTGATTTCTCTAAATCGATCCAGGCAAATTCCGGGATGGTTCCTTTGAAAGGGCACGGCCGACATCCTTCCCCGTCCCTCCCTAATCCGATGAGACCGATGACCTCGCTGTCTGGTCTCCTCCCCCAAACAATCCAAAATTTATATTAACATCAGAAATTATATTGTAAATATTCCTGCATGCTTATCATTGACAAGGTGTCTTCAATTTTTATTTATTTTTATTGATAGTAATAAAGAAGACATACAGATGTGTGTACACACCTCGATTTCTTTTACGCTGAGCTTTCTCCTGTGGGGTTCAGTTTTCTCGTTACATCAGTAGAATCTTGAAATAAAAAAAATTAAATAACTCTAAGAGTTGTCTTGTCACACGTTTAAAACCAATGATTATTACCTGGTAACGTTTTAAAGTTACTAAGGTCTAAAGCTGTAAAGTTAATTTAGGGCCAGTCTGCATAAAAACAGCAATGCAACTCATTTCAAAGCGCCATACGCCATAGGCAGAAATATCGTGGCACTCGACTTCTCTCGACAACCCGTTGTGAAATATTCCAGTGACTAGGTCAAAGTTCATTTCTCCTACACTTCGTCTAACGATTGACCGCCGGGGCCGTTGGTTGTCTACCATGAAATATTCCATAAGCACCTTGTGCCAAGCTAATTATTCATGGCCAATTAAACGCTCGTGAGTCACGCAGCAGAGCAAGTAAGAGAGGCTCTCCACTAATTGGAACGCTGTCACACAGCAGGCCTCGCCGCTTGCAGCCAGATTCGTCCTTCTCCCGACACAGAAGCGCTCGCCAGCAACGTAAATTACCGTAAGAACCAGTGTGCTCCATACAACTCCAAAATAACTTTAATACTATTAAATTTACACGAACCAAGAGAAGACGGTACACTATGAGAGTTTAAAATATTCGGCGAATGATATCATCAAACAAAGAAAACAAAGGAAGTAAATTACATTAGCTTATTCTCCATCAAGGATTGCCGCAATACACTAGCTGAAAATGGCCTGCAAAGACTGTTTTTGAAATCGATGTACACTACCTGATCAAAAACACCCGGACACTCGTTAGCTGATATTATTTTGTTGGAGCGTAGCTTTGTAGCGTTTTCCCACAAGTCTAATAAACACAACAATACAAGTAACAGAGACTTTAGTCATAGATAATGTATTCTTCACTATTTACAACAGCCTGCCAAAGTTTGGGATAGTTTCCGATTCCGCGACTGCAGAAATCACGGCGTTTCGAGGCGAAGAACTCATCGACTCATGTTCGTAGCGCATTTTCATCCGGATGGGAAGTTACTCCTAGGTTGTTGAATAGAGAGCGGAAAAGGTGAAAAAGTGAGGTCACGAGATCATGTGAATAAGGTGGGTGTGGTATAGCTTCATAAACTAACTACTGTATAGAGTTTTTTGTCGCCTAGCAGAATGCCGGCGTGTGTATTAGTGCAGTAGCATCACTTCACGCAGTCTCCCTGGTCATTGTTCTTGGATTACGTTTGCAGGAGGTCTCAGTTGTTCACTATAAAGTCGGCAGTGATGGTTACACCTCGGAGAAGCAACTTGTAGTACACCACATAGTCGCTGTTGCACCAGATGCGTAACACTGTCTTATGTGGATGCGCGCAGGTCTTTGTACGTAGAGTTGCTGCTTGTCTGGGCTCAATCTTTCCTTATTTTTCCTTATGCTAGCATAAAGATACCCTTTGTCACCACCAGTATCGATACAGATAAGAATGATCGGCGTTGTTCACGAACCAGTTGAAGACGACCAGACATAAACGCATATATGGCCACCAGCTGATTTTTGTGATTTTGGCTTCGAGAATGCGGTACCCTCTCTGTAACGCATTTGTCGCACGGTAGTGGAATGATGATAGTTCATCACATTTTGGCAGTTCTCGAGTACGCTGACGTGGAGCACTTTTTTTTACAAAAGGATGGGCCCCCTCCACGCCCGCACCAACGTGGTGACCAAACCAAAAATTCTACTGTCACCTCCGTAAACATGTTAGTTTTTGAATCAGGCGTCACAGGATGCAGGCTGTGATGTTATCTATGCGTCTGGGTAAGATTACTCATTAACATGGTCCATCAGGAGATAGAAGTGGTCGAAAACGATTGAAGGGTAGCGGTTGTAAGGGCAGAGGGAAAAAGTGCCAAGGCCAGCGCCAAGGGAAAATAACCTCTGCGACAGTAGGACGGGTAGTAAGGGCAGTAGCGGCTTGCTAGCTGCGACTGTGGATTAAGGGGCTCCGGAAAGGCTCAAAATCATGAAAAGTTCAATTTTTACTTTTTTGCGTTTTCTGAATCTGCAGACTATTCCCTTTTAATATATAATTTATTCAATTCCGAAGACTACAACTATTTTTAAATTTTTTTTGAAATGTGTTATACATGGGCGTGACCCACTGTGGCGCTGTTAAACTGCTGTCAAATGGTGTTATTATTAACGTCCGTGTTCATCAGGTACATTTTAGTGATGTGAGATAAAGTATGTGTTGTGGCTAACCTGTGATGGTTCAATATATATCGCTGGTGTGATTGTCGATTGTTTCATGTTTATTTACTCTGTCGTTATCTCGATAATATTGGTAATTAATTCTGTTTCTTGAGTCTCTGTTTTGTTGAAGTATAATAATGAGTAAAAGTAAAGTTATTAGAAATCCTCTGAAGGCTTTTAAGAAAAGGAGAAATGTTGGAAAGCCAAAGGTATTTAGAAATATGGGAATGAAGATAGGTTCTAACATGGTACGAGCGATGCTTGCTTTAGACAAGGAACGCCTTCGGGCTGCAGACAGGGCTGTAAAGAGTCTAGAAATACAAGCAAGAGTAAACAGGAGGAGGAACAAGAGGAAGCTGGAGGAGGAGTTTGCAGAGGATAAAGATAATCCATCCTATGGACCTGGAATGCACTAAAAATTTAATCCAATCTTTGTCGCTCGATTCCCAAAACTTTTATTTTCTCATACTAATTACATGTTTTCTAAGGATCTTCCAAACATATTTGTTTCAAACTTTCAGTAAATGTTACACAGTACCTTCTGCATAATTTAACACAGCCTTTTTCCAAAAAATTGTATATTTTTGAATATATAAATAAAAAATTGCAAAAAAATGTTGTGAATTTTCATTACAATTGAAAAAAAATCATCTTTAATAACTGAACTAAAATTTTGTAAAATCCCTGTGTAAAGTTGTAGCCCATATTCCAATAAATAATCTGTAAAAAGTTCAACTTCCTACCTCAAATACTTTGTGAGGAAAGATGTAATTTATAAGCGTTATTTTAACATTGCAAGTATAGGGCGTTCCGGAGCCCCTTAATGCGTTTAAGCAACCTTCATCAAACCCCGAACGTCTTTCTGAACGCGGAGTGTCACTAATGCCAAAACGATACCCCTTAAGCTGAAAAAAACACTTTCCTGTCGTGCTCTGTCCAGTGGCATTATCCCTATACACGGCGCTAATGTTTGTGGTTGCCTCCGCTGCTGTCACCCATGTACTGAACTCATACATAAGAATATGTAGGAAATCTCCCCATTTCTCCATTTAGCACTCCATTATCTAGTGTCCACTGCTCCATTGTCCGCGGCTCGTGGTGTTGGAGTACCGTTCTCGCTTCCCGCGCACGGGGTCCCGGGTTCGATTCCCGGCGGGGTCGGGGATTTTTCCCTGCCTCGAGATGACTGGGTGTTGTGTGTCTTTCATCATCATTTCATCATTATTCACTCGCAAGTCGCCTTAGTGGCGTTAAAGAACTTGTGGAACAGCGGCCGAACCGCCCGCGAGTGGTCTCCCGGCCACCAATGGCATACGCTCATTACATTACTGCTCCATTCACTATCTCCAAATGACAAAATGTCAGTATGTGAACTCAAACTGCAACAATGAACTACAAATAAAAAATGACAATTTATAACTAAACACACAGGAACCGGAATACCAACATGCAGAACAAAAACGACGTGAACTTAGGCACCAACCTAATAATATGGGACCTCTCCTCCCTTCACTCTTACGACACCTTTAACGCAGCTGGCGACACTTTCATTGAGGTGGCCGAGTGTCTGTGGAGGAAGGGGAGCCTATTCTGCATCAAGAGACGAAACCAGAGAAAGTTATGATGTTGGACTCTGGAGGCCGGATCGAAGGCGACTTTCTAACACATCCCAGAGTGAAACCTCCTGGCAGATTAAAACTGTGTGCCGGACCGAGACTCCATCTCGGCACTTTGAAAGGTGGCTACACTGAGCCACAGCGCCAGAGATCGCGCTAGAGAGCATTGTTCCGCCGCCTCCACTGGCAGTGATTATTGAGAACTCGTAGTGGGCAGTGCTTTGGGAGAACTCGTGGTAGTCAGTGCTGAGATGTCGTAGTGAGGAGTGTTTGTTGAGATGAGCTAGTAGGCAGTGCTTGCTGAGATGTGATACTGAAAAGTTCTTGTTGAGATGTGATAGTAGCGAGTCGGTGTGGAGAGATTGTAATGTCTAGAGTGCTTTTCATCAATATAAATTAAGGTAACAAACTACTTTTCTTTTCTTTCTCATTATTTCAATGTCCTGAATAATGCGTCATTACAGGTTCAGTCAACAAAGCATCTGGCTTGTGTTCTTGTATTAGAGTGTAATTCTGGTTTTCTTGAGTAATTATGGTATGTCTATTTTCTTTAATTAATTCAGTATAAATGATATTTAAAATTTCTTGTGTTGTTGAAGAAGAACCGTGCCAGATGCGTACGTTGAGTCATACTTCCACACACAGAACAGTTACACTTGTGCTTTGGTTTCGTAGGTTTTATAGTTGCTGGAGACTTAATTAATTAATTGTGTTAATGAAAATTTCCATTTCATTCTTTGTTGTTGTTCTTTGCAGTCAGATAGCGTAATAATACTAGTCAGGGCCAACCGTTACGAGACTTCGTAACCGAACAGACAGCTACTGAAGCAAAAAATTAAAATTATTTGCATTCTATTTTAATTTAGCCCCCATGCACGTGGCGACCGCTGCTTCGGATCGTCCCTTGGAATCTTCTGATTGTAAAAATAGTAGACAGTAGTATTGTTGTAGTAATTTGTAGTTTAGCAATTGTAGTCTATTTTGCATGTGTAGATTTGGTAATTGTCATTCTTCAAATGGTATTTTTTTTTGCAAAATTTCATTTCTGTTGTCTTGTCTACGGGTTTGACAATTAGTGCAATTATTTCAATTGTTCGATTAATCGTGTTTGAGGGAAACATTTCGTGTGAATGGTATTGTTGGAGATAAAGTGTCATTGTGTGTAATTTCATATAGTGACGAGTTTTGTATGTTTTGTAAATGATTACGCGGTCGATGAAAAAGGCAAAAATGAAGGACAGTGAGAATGACGAAATTGTTGACATGGCGAACTCGCCAACACAGGACAACAGTATGATGAATAATGGAGTGGAAAACAATTTAATAAGTCGAGAAAATAGTCCGGAACCATTTCAAAATTTTTCTCAATCAGGAAATTCACAGAATACGAGATTAACGATAGAAGAGTCTGAAATAGTATCGAACACAGAGAGCTTTACAGCTATGACGAAGGAAACTGGTTTTGCGGGAAATGTTAGGGGCGAAAGGAGTTTCGAATCAGTTACTATGGAGCAGTTGATGAGTGCTATATTAAAAATGGAAACACGGTTTGGATCTGAATTAAAAACACAGAGGGGAACAATGGAATCACTGGGATCACAAATAGGAACAATTAAAACAGAGATGGGAACTTTACGATCTGAATTAAAAACTGATATGGGAACAATGGAAACACGGTTTGGATCTGAATTAAAAACACAGATGGGAACAATGGAAACACGGTTAGACTCACGAATAGGGACATGTTTCAAAAACATGAAAGATGAATTAAAGAAAGAAATCAGAGAAGAAGTACAACCGATTTTGAATGCTCACAATAATAGATTAATTGCAGTAGAGATTAGACAAAGGGAACAGGATAGAGAACAGGAGGAAAGAGATCGCGTGATAGTACAAAAATTTTCAGAGTTAAATTTACAACGTGCACATGATAAGGAAGAAATATTTGAGAGAATCGAGGAATCCGTACCAAATGACAGAATAAATAATCTAACACAACAATATGAACAGTTAACTACCAAATGTGTCAATACTGAAACCCGAGTCGCGACACTTACGGAAGACGTAAGTAAACAGAAAGAAAAAATAGGTGACTTATCGGAAAGAGTTGAGGAGATTTCAGATAAATTGACAAGTCTTAGTTGAAATGGGGATAGAGATTCAGATGATACAGCTCCATTATCATTTGCAGAAACCGAAGAGTACCAGAACATAAGTAAGCATGTTGAAACTCAGGGAAAATTTAATGAACGCGTTAAAAGGGAAGTTGAGGCATTACGAAAGCAAGTCAAACAAATTGAATGCGAAATCGTAGGAAAGGACAGCAAAAGAAATTTGGAATCACAGTTAGCGGAGGGGTTTGAAGAAAATAATTTGTTTCATTTACGGGATGCAACAAAGGAGCGCCAGGCGCGCGAACTTGACGATAATCGACATTGGGACTGGGACAGACGCGGTAGGTCTTTGTCGCCACGAGACGAAAACTTTGACTATAAACACTTTTTGACTGTTCGGAAATTTAAGATCTTCCGCAATTCTAAGAATGACATACATCCATGTGCATGGTTAGATCAATTTATGTATGCACTCCCACCAAATTGGCCACTAAGTCACAAACTGGAATTTATGTGTGGATATTTAGAAAATGAACCGGCGACGCGGATGCGCGCACTCATTAGAGATTGTAATAATCTGAATGATTTTTATCATGCATTTCTATCGGCATATTGGTCCGAAAACACGCAAGACAGAGTCAAACACAGTCTTATTATGCAGCGTAATTTCAAACAGTCTGAGTTCCGCACGCCAGCGGATTATTTTGAAGACATGATTCGAAAGAATCAGTTCCTTTCCAACCCTTATAGCCCGACTGAATTAATTCGCATTTGTTTAACTAAGCTGCCACAATCCATAAGACAAATTGCTTTAGCCGGAAGATGTAAAGACGACATTGAGACTTTTAAGACTTTGTTACAAGAACTTGAGTATGACAACGACGACGGGACTTCTTGCAACTTTTTCAGTAACAGTAATTACGATAGATTTTCAGAGAAAAGGGATAGTGATCGGAACGGGCGTTATATGGGTAATTTTGAGAATGACAGACGTAACAGACAGGACAATAGATACCAGCCTTACGACAATAACAGACGTTCTAACAGAAATTACACAGACAATTATAATAACGGTAATTCTTACCGGAATGATCAATCATACGGAAACAGTAATCGGTATCATCAAGACAGAAATTATCCATACAATAATAGAAATTCTTACTACAGAAATGACCAGGGTAGTAGATACAACAATAATTACAGAAGTGACAGTCGAAATTATACAAGAAGTAGTTATGCAGACAGACAGGAAAACAGAAATTTTAATAACAGACACAACCAAGAATTTGCATCTAACAGACAGGAAGGACCTAATTGGCATCCTCCGCGTGACAGAAATTCAGAGAGACAAGTGGAAATAGTAGAAATTGATCCGCGAAATGTCGGGACTAATCAAAGACGTGACGCAAACAATCGACAATGACTAGCAGCTTCAGCTTCTGGCAGCAATATAGACGGGTCAGAAAGTAATGACACTACAACTTTACACTATGTACGCCTGGAAGATATGAGAGACATTTTGCTAGGCGAAAAGGAGAATAATGTAGACGCATTTTTACATCCTGTTATTGAACTATGTGTGGGTAAGAATAAGTTCACTGCAGTTCTAGATTCTGGGAGCCCATTGAACGTCATTAGTGAATCAGTTTTTCGTATATGTGAAAGAACTATTGCCTGTCCTGTGTTACCTATTTCTAAAACTACAATTCGAGGACCGATTTCTGGAAAAGGTGTGGAAGTTAAACAACAGACCAACCTAAATTTCATTTGTCAAGGATACGAATTGTCTGCTAATTTTATTATTGTTCCATTACTCAGTACACAGATTATATTAGGTATGGAGTTTCTTAACACACATAAGGCAATTTTGAACTTTAAAGAAGGAAGTGTGAATTTGACTGTTGCCGGAATGCCGAAATGTTTGAAATTTTTCGAGTGTTTAGCAAGATCTGAATCAGATACAAAATGTTTAAGGTTTCTTACTTCTGATGTTTTCGTTGAGCATTATGACGACAGTGTGTTTATTCATGACAATGACAATAGATACAGGGACGCGATGGAGGATATAATTAATAGCGAAGAATTAATTAATGAAAAGGTTAAGAAAGCTGAAGTGACAGATGACGTTGCAAGAGAAGAGCTGCACATTTTGACTTCACATGCTACAGTATTTAGTCATCACACAGGAACTATACAAGGCTTACAATATTTATTTAAAGTAAAAGAACACACACCATTTCGGGGGAAAACGTACGCTATTCCTTTGGCTTACAGAGACAAGGTTAAGAATGAACTTCAATACATGTTAGATCAGGGCATTATTGAGCCTACAGTCAGTCCTTATACTAGCCCATTACACGTTGTTCTTAAAAAGGATGGGTCAATTCGTTTGGTTCTGGATTCCAGACAGATAAATAATATCATCATTCCTGAAACTGACCGTCCACAAAATTTAGATGAACTTCTTCAACATTTCCATGGAATTAAAGTTTTATCCACGATTGATATGCGCGCAAGTTTTTGGCAAATAAAACTCCACCCTGATTGTAGAAAATACACTGCATTTTTAGCCTTTGGTAACTGTTACCAGTTTCGGAAATTACCGTTTGGACTTACTGTATCTTCTGCAGCATTTATTCGCAGTTTAAATGAAATTTTACCTGTTTATCTTCGTGACAATATTACTTCTTATGTTGACGACATTCTTATTGCAAAACGTTCTTGGAGTGAGCACAACAAAATTTTGGATTCATTATTACGTATTTTTGCAAGAGTTGGCATTACAGTGAACTTGGAAAAATCTGAATTTGGTCGTTCACAGGTGAAATTTCTCGGTCACATTATTTCTACAGAAGGTATTCTTCCTGATCCAGAAAAGCTAGACGCAATTCGTAATTATGCTGTTCCTACTACAAAACGTGATGTTCGTAGTTTCCTTGGTGTCTGTAATTTTCTTAGACGCTTTGTTAGATTGGACAGTTTGGCCACACCTCGTTTATGTGAACTATCTGAAAAAACCCCATCAATAAACACTTCCGGGCTAAGTTGCCGTGGTCGATCTGTAAAACTTCTTCTCCCTAACGTTTCGTTCTCAACTACGGAGAACATCTTCGGAGGTGAGTCAACGACTGGCTGCTAGGAGCTGGGGCCGCCGCTTATATGAATATCGTAGAGGGCGCCACCGCACGTCACGTGGCGTCGATGTGCAGCTATCTCTGGCTATCGTCTGTTCTCTCGATTGCAGGCAATCGATTGTCACGTGATTGATGCAACGTCGACCGCCATATCTTATCCAATTTTAATCCTTCTTCTTTACGATTAAAATTGTATTGATGTTTGTGGATTTCAATTGCCTCTCTACACATACGTGTATAATAATGCGACGTCCTCGCTAGCACGCTGGTTTCACCAAATTTTATTTCGTGATCTCCATCCTTAAAAACATGTTCCGCTACTGCCGATTTGTCGATATGTCCCAAGCGACAGTTTCTTTTGTGCTCCGTCAACCGTGTATTGATGCTTCTTTTTGTAGTTCCTATGTAAACCCTGCCACAACTGCACGGAATTTTATATACCCCTGGGGTGGCTAGGGGGTGACGAGCATCTTTTGTTGATCTTAGGCATTCACTAATTTTCTTAGTAGGTCTGAAAATGGTCTCTACGTGAAACTTGGCTAGTACTTTCCCAATGCGATCCGTGATATTATGGATGAACGGAAGAAATACTTTTCCAGCTGATGGTTGTTGCTCTCTCCTATTTTTAGGCATTTTTCTATTTGGGTGAAGTGCTCGGTTAATCTCGTTTTTCGTATAACCATTTTTTGCAAAGGCTATTCGTAAATGATTTAGTTCTTCTTGTAAGTAGCCTGGTTCACAAATATTATTGGCCCTATCCACTAATGTTTTTATGACCCCCCTCTTTTGCCTAGGGTGGTGGTTTGAGTTCTTATGGAGGTAGCGATCAGTATGTGTACCTTTCCTGTAGACCTTATGGCCTAAGGTCCCATCCGCCCGTTTGATAACTGATACATCCAAGAAGTTAAGTTGTCCGTTCTTCTCCTTCTCCATAGTAAATTTAATCTTTGGGTTGATGCTATTTAAGTGTACCAGGAAATCATTCAAGTCTTCTTCCTCATGATTCCATATTACAAAGGTATCATCCACATACCGATACCACTTCGAGGGGCGTTTTTTGGCCGACTGCAGTGCTTGATGTTCAAAATATTCCATGAATAAATTCGCAATTGCGGGACTTAGGGGGCTTCCCATGGCTACCCCATCGATCTGTTCATAAAATTCGCCATTGTACTGAAAATAGGTCGAGGATAGACAGTGTTGGAACAAGGCTACTACATCAGTAGGGAACATATCGGCTATATGGGAGAGAGCTTCATCAACTGGAACCATCGTGAACAAAGACACTATATCAAAACTGACAAGGATGTCATTAGGACCGACAGTAATTTCCCTCAATTTCTCAATGAAATGTAGAGAGTTTTTAATATGACTTTCAGTTTTGCCTGTGTAAGGTTGTAACAAAGAGGCAAGGTGTCTGGCTAGTTCTTGGGTAGGAGCTCCAATTGCGCTGACTATTGGTCTCAAATGAACATCAGGCTTATGTATCTTTGGTAATCCATATAATCTCGGCGGATAAGCTTCCGTTTTACAAAGATACTTTTTAACTTCTGTAGGAATGGAAGACTGTTTTATCAGACGATTGGTGGCATTCAGCACATTCGTTGTGGGATCCTTTTTCAACTTCTTGTATGTGCTGGGTTCCAGGAGATCACTGATCTTCTTGTGATAATCCTCAGTATTCATTAAAACAGTAACATTTCCCTTGTCAGCGGCAACTATAATAACATTCTTGTCTGCATTGATCTCTCGCAATGCCTTCCTTTCCCCTTGAGACAGATTGCTACTGGGTGGCTTAGCTTTGCGTAATATCCTGGAGGTTTCCATTCTAATTTCGTCAGCAGAATATGATGGTAACTGACGAATTCCTGCCTCTATATTAGCAATAATGTCCTCCATAGGAATCTTGGATGGAGTTATTGCAAAATTCCCTCCTTTAAACAGAACAGAAAGTTCTTCCTTAGACAACTCTTTTTCTGATAAATTAATAACCGTTTGGGAATTGTTTGGAATCGGTGTTTCCTGTCGACCCTCTTGTAGACGATCAAACTTCTTCTTCTGCCTATTGGAAGACACTTCTGCACTAATCTCCATAGATCTAAATGTTAAACTGTCCACTTTGTTCCAATGACAAAACTGCATAGTATTGCTAATAAGTAAATGAAGATTTAGCAGTTGACCATCACATACCGCCAGTCCTCGTCGTGTCTGATGTATCCGCTCACGTAGTAATGCCAGTTCCATACGAGAGTAAATACGGTTAGCTTGTGCCGAATGAAACATTCTTCTAACTTTTAAAAACTTGGGAACTATACCGGTATCACGACAGCGTAGCAGAAACGTGAGTGAGCAAAGTTGTTGACCTTTCTTCTTGCGTAGGTTCTCCAGTTGTCGTACCCTAGTTGACATTTCCTCCCCGTAGAGGCGTCGAATCATTCCATGTAGGCTTTCACGGCCGGCGTCTTCATCAATAAACACTTCCGGGCTAAGTTGCCGTGGTCGATCTGTAAAACTTCTTCTCCCTAACGTTTCGTTCTCAACTACGGAGAACATCTTCGGAGGTGAGTCAACGACTGGCTGCTAGGAGCTGGGGCCGCCGCTTATATGGATATCGTAGAGGGCGCCACCGCACGTCACGTGGCGTCGATGTGCAGCTATCTCTGGCTATCGTCTGTTCTCTCGATTGCAGGCAATCGATTGTCACGTGATTGATGCAACGTCGACCGCCATATCTTATCCAATTTTAATCCTTCTTCTTTACGATTAAAATTGTATTGATGTTTGTGGATTTCAATTGCCTCTCTACACATACGTGTATAATAATGCGACGTCCTCGCTAGTACGCTGGTTTCACCAAATTTTATTTCGTGATCTCCATCCTTAAAAACATGTTCCGCTACTGCCGATTTGTCGATATGTCCCAAGCGACAGTTTCTTTTGTGCTCCGTCAACCGTGTATTGATGCTTCTTTTTGTAGTTCCTATGTAAACCCTGCCACAACTGCACGGAATTTTATATACCCCTGGGGTGGCTAGGGGGTGACGAGCATCTTTTGTTGATCTTAGGCATTCACTAATTTTCTTAGTAGGTCGCATTGGGAAAGTACTAGCCAAGTTTCACGTAGAGACCATTTTCAGACCTACTAAGAAAATTAGTGAATGCCTAAGATCAACAAAAGATGCTCGTCACCCCCTAGCCACCCCAGGGGTATATAAAATTCCGTGCAGTTGTGGCAGGGTTTACATAGGAACTACAAAAAGAAGCATCAATACACGGTTGACGGAGCACAAAAGAAACTGTCGCTTGGGACATATCGACAAATCGGCAGTAGCGGAACATGTTTTTAAGGATGGAGATCACGAAATAAAATTTGGTGAAACCAGCGTGCTAGCGAGGACGTCGCATTATTATACACGTATGTGTAGAGAGGCAATTGAAATCCACAAACATCAATACAATTTTAATCGTAAAGAAGAAGGATTAAAATTGGATAAGATATGGCGGTCGACGTTGCATCAATCACGTGACAATCGATTGCCTGCAATCGAGAGAACAGACGATAGCCAGAGATAGCTGCACATCGACGCCACGTGACGTGCGGTGGCGCCCTCTACGATATCCATATAAGCGGCGGCCCCAGCTCCTAGCAGCCAGTCGTTGACTCACCTCCGAAGATGTTCTCCGTAGTTGAGAACGAAACGTTAGGGAGAAGAAGTTTTACAGATCGACCACGGCAACTTAGCCCGGAAGTGTTTATTGATGAAGACGCCGGCCGTGAAAGCCTACATGGAATGATATCTGAAAAAAATTCTAATTGGTGTTGGGATGAGGAAGCTCAGTCAGAATTTGAACAACTTCGTGATGCTTTAGTTGCTGCTCCACTTCTTTCACATCCGGATTTATCTAAAGATTTTTGTTTGGCGACGGACTCATCATACAAAGGCCTAGGTGCACATTTATTTCAAGAGATAGAAGAAAACGGCGTTGTAGTACAGAAGACTATTGCATTTGGAAGTCGTGTTCTCTCTAAATCCGAAAAGAATTATTCGATTACGGAACTTGAAGCTTTGGCTGTTGTTTGGGCTTTCACAAAATTTCGCACATTTTTGTTCGGTAGACATACTAAGGTTTACACTGATCATCGAGCTTTGGAATTTCTTATGTCGACAAAATTAACTCATGGCAGATTGTCACGATGGGCGCTGTATCTACAGGAATTTGATTTTAGTATTGTTTACATACAGGGATCTTCAAATATTGTTGCTGATGCTGTATCACGTGCACCTATGGGTTTGAAACAAAGTGCTGAAGAGGACTGCAAAGAAAACCATTATTGTTTGATGTACATTCAAGGTGTTGCGTTTGAGAACTTTATTTCATCTTCGCTCCAGGACATCGCTAAGGAGCAAAATAAGGATCCAATCTGGAAGGACATTAAGGAGAAGTGGAGGAGAAAGGAAAGCGTAGCGATCAGACAGTATTATTTAGTTCGCAATGATATTCTTTTCAAACGAAAATCGGTCGACAACTCTGTTTGGTTAGTTTGTATTCCTGATGAGTGGGTCAATAAATTGATTTGGTACACACATTTTAGTTATGCGCACTTTGGTCCCAGAAAATGCTTTCATAAATTACGAGAAAATTGCTACTTCAGTAATATGGAAAAACGTATTCGATCTGTTCTTGCCAAATGCAAATTATGTCAAAAGGCTAAGCCGCCAACAATTTCTCACAGAGCACCGTTGTTTCCTATCATTCCAGCGAAATTAAAGGACATGGCTGCAGTCGATTTGTTCGGTCCAGTGGTTCGTTCTACCAATGGTTTTGCGTACATTTTCGTAGCAGTGGAATTGACATCAAAATATGTGTGTTTTACACCTTTACGCAAAGCAACAGCTCGTTCAGTATCTAATGCTTTCATCAAACATTTTCTTAAAGAAGTTGGTCATGTTGATAAGGTCATATCAGATAATGGATCACAGTTTCGCTTTAAAATTTGGTTTCGTACTCTACGGCGTCGTAAGATTAAACCAATTTTTATTTCACTTTTTCACCCTCAATCTAATGCTTCAGAGAGATGGATGAAGGAAATCAATAAATTGTGCCGTCTTTATTGTCATCAGAATCATATTTTTCAAAACATTCTGAATGAACTTCCTAATGACTCAACCTCTTTACCGCCTATACGGATATTAAAAAATAAAGTACCAACAAATCGCATTTCTGAAATCGTTCCTTTTCCGCCTTCACGGAAACTGCGGCATTCTGAAGTTGTCAACCTGGCTCTACGAAATATTGCATCTGCGGCTGCTAGAAGAGAGAAATCAGCGAAACGTCCTGGTCGTTTAAAAATTTTGTCAGTTGGTCAAAAGGTGTTAATTAAGTCTCATCGTTTGTCTCATAAAGGAAAAGGCTTATGTCGCAAATTTTTTCTGCTTTATAACGGTCCATACAGAATTCGCAAAATCATTCATGATAACACTGTTGAAGTAGAAACTCTTAAATCTCGGCGCTCTAAGGGAATACATCACATATCTAACGTTAAAATTTTTGTGGAATGACATACTTGTGAGAAACTAACAGCTACGTAAACACACGGAAAGTACAAGGATACCGCGCTGTGTTTTGGCGGCGGCACATACTCAAAGCAACAGTCAGTCTGCGCGCCGCAAAAGGCAGTCGTTGACCGCAAACAATTACTTCATACGTCACGCGCCTACAGCTGATCGAGCGCACAGTGTGAATGCACTGACAGCCGTAAACAAATACACAGTCTACCTTCTCCGACTAAATTCTGTATAAAGCTATGGTGACTTTATAAATTATGTTATTAACGTTCAGTATTTTTCAGGATACGGTTGTGTAAAATATTTAAGACCTTCAGGTAAATTCTGTGTGTGTTCGACGTTAAGAGGACTTGCTATGGAGAAAATTTCAGGAAGAATGTAATTTCAAAAAAAAAAAAAGTTAATAAACAAAAAAGGTAACGATTAATTGAGTTTATTTTTCAGGTAACATATTTCCACTTAGGTACGTACTGACGTAATTTGCTGCTTGCGATTACGTGACTCATACTTTGTGCTAAATTTCATGTTCTATGAATTTACTTGTGAAGCGACGTGCTTGTGTACATTTGCTGATTTTGACAATTATTGATTAATGGTTCAAATGGCCCTGAGCACTATGGGACTCAACTGCTTAGGTCATTAGTCCCCTAGAACTTAGAACTAGTTAAACCTAACTAACGTAAGGACATCACACACATCCATGCCCGAGGCAGGATTCGAACCTGCGACCGTAGCGGTCTCGCGGTTCCAGACTGCAGCGCCAGAACCGCGCGGCCAATTCGGCCGGCTATTGATTAATGAACAGGCTTGTTATTTGTATATATTATGCATCGCTTGGCTGCACTGCTTTCTCACTGATGTCATATTTTTCTATTATGTGCCTGCTGTGCTTATTTATTTAAATTATAATTGTCACCTGATTAATTGTGCTGACTGTAGTTAGGTATGTAGGTTACACTTTGTGATTTATCTGCTTGCGCCTTCATGTTTACTTATTAAGATTACATATGAACATTTATTTGCTTATGCTGAATGATGCTAATGACTTGTTTATTACGTAAGATATATGTTTGCTGCTGTGCGTATGGATTGCATATTTACACACTTCTGTTTTGTTGTCATAACTACTCTTCAATTTAGAATATAGAAATGCTGATATACTGTGTACGAACATAGAGTTTAGATTACACTGTGGTATTAATTATAGATTGTTTGTTTGGCAGAGCCTCGTTGTAGGGATTGTGCTGCATCCACTTGTTGACATTCTGTTCTCTACTGGTATTTTTACTCGCTATTGCATGTTTTGTTTACGCTCAGTGCCTTATATTTTTAAGATAAGAAAATGAACTGCTATAATTCGACGAACGACATTAGTACGAGAAACTTCATAGAAGTCACATGAGCTGGAGGTTTTATGGAAGCTGTATAAATTTATGCTAATAGGAAGGAAGATAACGACATGGCATACCAACACTAGGTTTAGACCATCGACAGTTATTACACTGCATTTTTCGTGAGTAATTGAAATAGGAAGTGACACTTGACTCTAGAAATACTCCACATGTTTGCTTCTGTTTGCCATAATTTTTGAAGTGGTGTACACACTGAAATATCACGATCATTAACACTTCGTAATCGTACTTAATTACTGAGAGTTATTCGAACTAAGTCTGTTAGAGGTCATGTATGCATTTCTTTTATTTAATGATGGACAAGGAACCAAAATGTATCTTATAATTTATAATGAGTAGAAAATTTGTGTCAGATGGATTACACAGAGGTTGTGTGTGGACACTGTGTCTTCGGATTGTATGGGATGCTGAATTGAAGTTGCACTAGGATTTTGTCTGTACTTGTTCGAGGAGACTGACTAGAGGGAAGAGTTGTTATGGAAGTGAAATGATATTGGTGCTGAGGTTATATATATCGACGTATTGAAGAGGTATGATTGAGGTATTGAGATTATGTGAAGTTGTTGATTATTGGAGTTTTCGTGGACAAGAGGTAAGGTAAATGATATTGATGATCGACGTATTGAAGAGGTATTATTGAAGTATTGAGATTATGTGATGCTGATGATTATTGGAGTTTTGGTGGATAAGAGGTGAAGTAAGTGAGGAGCATATTTTTTTTCTTGGTCTATGTGGAACAAGGAGGATAAAGATGGCAGACTAGAACACTCAGGTAGAAGGAAGATTGTCTACACACACACTTTGTTAAATCACTAAGCAGTATATACTTTTTTTGAAGAGAGGAAGTATTTGCATATCTTGGCTCACTGACAGTTGTTCAGCAACCGTACATTTTGATCTGGCTTGGCAAACATTGGTCTTGACATGATGACTATGACGTTGACTAACTATTATTGACTGTTATACATTGCTGCCACTACTACTTGATACACATGATGAACATAAAATTTTGACAGAATTGCATTTACACAGTTAACACTATTCAACTACACAGTAGCACTAAATGTGGATGAAAGATGAGTGAGTGTGTTTTGTGTGTTTTCCTTTTATAATCCCAGAGAAGTGATCCCAACCTATCTCCTAAATATTATTTTACTTGTTGTTGTGGCTTGCACTGACACCCATAAATATTATAGGTTTACTGGTATTTGTGTATTGTAATAGTTAATAGGACAATTATCTGATATCATTTGTGTGTTTGTTATGATTTGTATGTTTAGTGTAAAATCATTGTATGTGTATTCAAACTATTGTTCATGCCTGAACTGTCTGATTAGTGATGGTGCTGCACTTTTCAACATGGTGGATGCCACCTGGACATGTTTAATTTCTGCTGATGAACTGTGTGATTAGTGATAGGGAATATCATGAACTGTTATTTGCACTTTTTCTACCTGGACATGTTTAATTTCTGCTGATGAACAGTGTGATTAGTGATAGTGAATTTTATGGACTGCAGTCAGCACCTGGTCAACATTACTGGGTGCCACTCATGGACTGCTTCTACCGAAATGGTGTTACTTGTTGATGTCTGCACCTGCTCAACATTGCCGGGTGCCACTGATGGACTGCTTCTACTGAAATGGTGTTACTTGTTGCTGTCTGCACCTGCTCAACATTGCTGGGTGCCACTGATGGAACTGCTTATACTGAAATGGTGTTACTTGTTGATGTCTGCACCTGCTCAACATTGCTGGGTGCCACTGATGGACTGCTTCTACTGAAAAGATGTCACCTGTTGATGTCTGCACCTGCTCAACATTGCTGGGTGCCACTAATGGAACTGCTTATACTGAAATGGTGCTACTTGTTGGTGTCTGCACCTATTTAACATTGCTGGGTGCCACTGATGGACTGCTTCTACTGGAAAGATGTCACCTGTTGATGTCTGCACCTGCTCAACATTGCTGGGTGCCACTAATGGAACTGCTTATACTGAAATGGTGCTACTTGTTGGTGTCTGCACCTATTCTACATTACTGGGTGCCACTGATGGACTGTTTCTACTGAAAAAATGTCACTTGTTGGTATTTGCACCTGTTGACCATTGCTGGGTGCTACTGCTGGAACTGTCAACTGCTTATTCTTGAGCTATGGAAAGCGTTTATGTGAATATTTGTATAAACTGATTTTTTTGTGTATTACTGTTTGTGAAAAGTTATGAGACTCTTACCTGCACATATTCGTCATTGCTGACGCTATTGATTGAACTGTTTAACCACATAATACTTGTGTAAACTGTTATGTAAAGTCACATGTATGAAAGAATTTGTATTGCTTACTGTATTTTATATATTAGGTTATTGAAAGGTCAGTGCAAAGCCAAAATTTTATCTAGTTATATGATATTTACGCATGAATATTATCTTTTATTTTTGTCTGTATTTTTTTTATGAATTTGGTGGTATTTTCACCACCAATGCTGGCAAAAACACCATCAAATTCTAGCCCGTGGAGGAAGGGCATATGAAAGGTGGCTACACTGAGCCACAGCGCCAGAGATCGCGCTAGAGAGCATTGTTCCGCCGCCTCCACTGGCAGTGATTATTGAGAACTCGTAGTGGGCAGTGCTTTGGGAGAACTCGTGGTAGTTAGTGCTGAGATGTCGTAGTGAGGAGTGTTTGTTGAGATGAGCTAGTAGGCAGTGCTTGCTGAGATGTTATACTGAAAAGTTCTTGTTGAGATGTGATAGTAGCGAGTCGGTGTGGAGAGATTGTAATGTCTAGAGTGCTTTTCATCAATATAAATTAAGGTAACAAACTACTTTTCTTTTCTTTCTCATTATTTCAATGTCCTGAATAATGCATCATTACAGGTTCAGTCAACAAAGCATCTGGCTTGTGTTCTTGTATTAGAGTGTAATTCTGGTTTTCTTGAGTAATTATGGTATGTCTATTTTCTTTAATTAATTCAGTATAAATGATATTTAAAATTTCTTGTGTTGTTGAAGAAGAACCGTGCCAGATGCGTACGTTGAGTCATACTTCCACACACAGAACAGTTACACTTGTGCTTTGGTTTCGTAGGTTTTATAGTTGCTGGGGACTTAATTAATTAATTGTGTTAATGAAAATTTCCATTTCATTCTTTGTTGTTGTTCTTTGCAGTCAGATAGCGTAATAATACTAGTCAGGGCCAACCGTTACGAGACTTCGTAACCGAACAGACAGCTACTGAAGCAAAAAATTAAAATTATTTGCATTCTATTTTAATTTAGCCCCCATGCAACCTTTGCCTCTTGCGGGCAAGTGCTCTACCATGTAAGCTACCCAAGCACGACTCACGCCCCTTCCTCACAGCTTTACTTCTGCCAGTGTGAGGACCGGGCGAGAGTCGTGCTTGGGTAGCTCAGATGGTAGAGCACTTGCCCGCGAAAGGCAAAGGTCCCGAGTTTGAATCTCAGTCCGGCACACAGTTTTAATCTGCCAGGATGTTTCATATCAGCGCATACTCCAATGCAGAGTGAAAAATCTCATTCTGGACATCCCAGAGTGTTCCATTTGGTGAAGAGGAGACTCTGGGCAGGCCAATATATCTCAGAACTGTTATTACCCACAAACCATTGGCTCACAGATGTTACTTTATGGCAGGGTGCATTTTCATGCTGATACAAATAATCATAGTCTCTGTACTGTTCGTCTAGAGCACATAGTAAACTGTGCTGTACAATTAGCGTTTTCTGCGCCAGGAGACAACGTTATAACAAAAATGAACGACACATTGTGCTGTTACTGCTTCTCTCTGTCCTTTAGCTCTGATGGAGAGCCTTACGTGACATCTAGCGGTAAATTCCGCTCTAAGTAGTATTTTCCGGATACCTTCGAACAGATGGTGCACATTGTAATATTACAAATCTTGGGTGCTCTTATATGTGTGCAAATTTTGTGGGTACAAGAAACTGTATCGTAAAAGGTGATTAACGCTATCGAGGACATAGTCGTTATACACTACTGGCCATTAAAATTGCGACACCAAGAAGAAATGCAGATGATAACCGGGTATTCATTGGACAAATATATTACACTAGAATGACATGTGATTACATTTTCACACAATTTGGATGCATAGATCCTGAGAAATCAGTACCCAGAACAACCACCTCTGGCCGTAATAACGGCCTTGATACGCCTGGGCATTGAGTCAAACAGAGCTTGGATGGCGCGTACAGGTACAGAACGATACCACAGTTCATCAAGAGTACTGAGTGGCGTATTATGACTAGCCAGTTGCTCGGCCACCATTGACCAGACGTTTTCAATTGGTGAGAGATGGAGAACGTGCTGGCCAGGGCAGCAGTCGTTTTCTGTATCCAGAAAGGCCCGTACAGGACCTGCAACATGCGGTCGTGCATTATCCTGCTGAAATGTAGGGTTGCTCAGGGATCGAATGAAGGGTAGTGCCACGGGTCATAACACATCTGAAATGTAACGTCCACTGTTCAAAGTGGCGTCAATGCGAACAAGAGGTGACTGAGACGTATAACCAATGGCACCCCATACCATCACGCCGGGTGATACGCCAGTATGGCGATGACGAATACACGCTTCCAATCTGCGTTCACCGCGATGTCGTCAAACACGGATGCGCCCATCATGATGCTGTAAACAGAACCTGGATTCATCCGAAAAAATGACGTTTTGCCATTCGTGCACCCAGGTTCGTCGTTGAATACACCATCGCAGGCGCTGCTGTCTGCGATGCAGCGTCAAGGGCAATCGCAGCCATGGTCTCCGAGATGGTAGTTCATGCTACTGCAAACGTCTTCGAACTGTTCGTGCAGATGGTTGTTGTCTTTCAAACGTCCCCATCTGTTGACTTAGGGATCGAGACGTGGCTGCCCGAACCTTTACAACCACGCGGATAAGATGCCTGTCATCTCGACTGCTAGTGATACGAGGCCGTTGGGACCCAGCACAGCGTTCCGTATTACCCCCCCCCCCCCTGAACCCACCGATTCCATATTCTGCCTACAGTCATTGGATCTCGACCAACGCGAACAGCAGTGTCGCGATACGATAAACTGCAATCGCGATAGGCTACAATCCGACTTTTATCAAAGTCGGAAACGTGATGGTACGCATTTCTACTCCTTACACGAGGCATCATAACAACGTTTCACCAGGCAACGCCGGTCAACTGCTGTTTGTGTATGAGAAATCGGTTTGGAAGCTTTCCTCAAGTCAGCACGTTGTAGGTGTCGCCACCGGCGCCAACCTTGTGCAAATGCTCTGAAAAGCTAATCATTTGCGTATCACAGCATCTTCTTCCTGTCGTTTAAATTTAGCGTCTGTAGCACGTGATGTTCGTGGTGTAGCAATTTTAAGGGCCAGTAGTGTAGGTCCTCTTTGTGACACGTGTAATCCGATCAATAGAGCCGTAGTTGCTCTGACGTCGGATAAAATTGCAAGTCCGAGGTCTTCTTCCCTGTACAGACGGTTTCCTGAGGAGAATGGATTTGCCACATCAACCGCCGAATTACCGTTAATTCGTGTTGTCATCTGGTGGTCACTGACAATGTGGTGCCGAGGATGGGAACAAACCATACGCTATACTAAATATTTGTGACATTATGGACTTTTTTCACTGTCCTTTGCATCAATGCATTTATGCTGTCCGCTTGTAGTTTCACTGGCAGACAAGCTGGATGTAGTGCGATGTGAAAAGTTTTTCTATTTCAAGAAAGCGGTAGCACAAGTCGAGAACAATTTTCCTAGCTACACCTTCTGGTCCGTACAACTGCGCAAACATTAACAGACGTTATAGGGTAAGAGTAAGGATACTCGACTGCAAGTCGTCAAACATTGTCCTTGGTGAAACTGCTTTATTTTCGGTAGGTAGCATGAAAAAGTATCAGTGAAAATGCTTTAGGAACATGTTCGGTGATCGATTTTCGGAGTTGTTTGAGGATGACCTTTGACTTCTTATGGGTTTGTTGGTGATATTGAACAAGAGTCGTCATTCGTATCTGACACATCAGCAGCACTGTACTTAGGGCGTGACATTCAGATACATTTGCAAGTCTTCTGCACGTGAATGCTAGCACAGATGAAATGTCATTTACATACAACGAGAAAAGAAGTGGACCACGGAACGAACCCCGGGGGGCTCTAGATAACGGGCTATTTGAGATGCGGCTCATAGTAGACCCTCGGTCGTTTTTTCAACCAAATACCATGAGAGTTTGTGCTGAGAGATTACCAGTTTCGCATTTACCTTCGAGCCAAGGAAACCCTCTGGAAACCTAAGTCGGAACCGGTAGATTTTCAGCTATTTTTTATGCACAGGTTGTCCGTAATTAAAGTTTCAATTCCAATACGCTGTAGAAAGAAAACTACTGCTCCGAATGACGTCATATTTGAACAGCATGTTATTGGCAGAAGAGGAAACGACATCGAAAAAAAGTAGCGAAATTTGACCAATAGATAATGCTGTAAGCGTCAGAATATGCACGCCAACAGACGCACGCCACACTGCTGATGCTCAGTTTGAGACCGAGACGCCCAACATCTCTGTTCTGCTGACAAAGATCTTTTACAAGAACTGTGACTTTGCGCCAGTAGCCCTGAAGAAGCTGCGGACACTCACGGGTGTGAGGAAAGGCACTGGTCCGACGTCTGTTACGGATCTGGAGAAAATGATAACAAAATTCGAAAAGACAATTCTTTTGAAGTGCAGTGAGACGGAGGGAGGAAAGCAGTTGATGCGACTTCGGTCGAAGATGTGGCCACAGCATTGCAGGAGGAGCACAGCGGTGGTGTGCAAACATGCAGTACACAGAGAATTGCGCGAACGTCGGATATGCCTGCGAGCACGGTACATAGAATTCTACGAAATATCCTGTTTTGCTATCGACAGAAAATCACCCTTGTTGAGAAGTGGCTTCCTGCTGATATGCCAGCAAAACAAACGATCGCTCCGGAATTTCTTGCTCGCGAAGAAGTGGATAATGAATGCCCATGTGGACAGACGAAGCCCATTTCCAGCTCCAAGGACATGTCAATACGCAAAATAGCAGAATATTGGCAACGAAAAATCCACACGCACATCGACCGGTATTACTTCATTCTGCAAAGGTGATAGGCATGATGGTTGACGGCATTGTTTATCGTACGGCCGTATTTTTTCCAGGAGATGAGTCCTGTGGCTGCTATTACCTGCACCGTCACTGGTAAACACTGTGAGAGCTTTTTGTGCACCAATGTCATTCCAGCCCTTCAACAGCGTGGATGTGTCGGTAGGATCATTTTTATACAAGATGGTGCTCGTCTGCACACTGCTCAGCCAGTGGAGCGGCTGTTAGAGAGGCACTTCGAAAATGCTAGAATTATCAGCTGTTATTTCCTTACAGCCCGGCCGTCCTGTGTACGTGACCGTAGTTCGTGTGACTTCGGGCTGCGAGGTTACCTGAAAGATGTGTTCAGTGCTCCAAATACGAACTTAACTGAACTGAAGACACATATTCTGAACATGACCCCCCCCCACGCAGGTCCAAGACACTCCGATCTGCTGTGAAACTTGCTGTTTCTCGATTTCATCTTATGGTAGAAAACGGTAAACAACATATTGAACATGTCTTGTGTCAGTCTCATGACAGCTAGCAAGCGATGCTATTTTGATTTTTATGCGGTTTTTGGTCTCAGGACAATTACAAACCAATTTTTCCCATCCTATGTGGTACTACGTTGCAGTAGTGCATGGGCTTATTTCACAGCGCTACAACTGTCGTAAGGTGAATAACACTCAGAAGTGCAGTCAACAACACTGGATAGTGCGCACCTTTTCCTCCTGCATCAATTATACTATTGATCAAATTTGGCGTCACCCCCTGCTCCCGAAACCGCTACAACTGTTGTAAGGTGAATAACACTCAGAAGTGCAGTCAACAACACTGGATAGTGCGCACCTTTTCCTCCTGCATCAATTATACTATTGATCAAATTTGGCGTCACCCCCTGCTCCCGAAACTGTAGATAGTGTGTGACTTAACATGCGTTTGTTTTTTTTTTTTTTTTTTTTTTTTGTGATATGTTACAATACAGCATCACCGGTCTATTGCGGTCTAACTGTGTTGGTGAGGCAGTAAATTTCCACAGGGCAGTGACTGCGTCACTGCAATTCACTTTGGAGGTGTGGCGGTGGGACTTGTAGTCCCGTACCACCCTCTGACGGTGATTTTACTACATGAGTCAGGCAGGAAAATTTAGCCTAACATGGGCAGGTATGATTGACAAGTATTGCACGTAGAATGGGGGCTAGTCCCGCCAAAGGATGCGTCCGTGGTGGGCGTGCCAGACCTATCGTTAGCCATGGTCGGAATCCGTTTCCTCTAGGATGGTTAGGGGAACCGGATGTCGATGCCAGCGGCGTGGAAGTGTGGTCCCAACGTGGCTAACATTTAATCCTGAAATGCACCAATGTGCAGGATTCCAGCTGCGAGAGAGGTGTATTTACTTTGTGGACTCGTGATGACTGGGTGTTGTGTGATGTCCTTAGGTTAGTTAGGTTTAAGTAGTTCTAAGTTCTAGGGGACTGTTGACCATAGCTGTTAAGTCCCATAGTGCTCAGAGCCATTTGAGCCATACTTTGTGGACTGTTGTTAGTCTGTGGTGGCATAAATCTAAAGCAAATGTTGGACATAAATGACACACACTGTTACAGTGTGCGATCGATAATAGCAGTGCAAATCTTGAACGGAACTGTAACTCACTGTGGTCCGCCATTAAATGCAATTTTATTTTACTTCGCTATTGTGACGAATGTGGTAAAAGTACTGATGAGAAGAGACTTTAATTCTCCTCAAGGATGTATTAGAGTGTTGAAAATGTATTTAAACAATTCTGATTTTATGAACGGTGCATTTCCAAGAACGAACATGTATGCAAGGCGTCTGTAAGTCGTTGGGACATTTTGTTCATGATGTCTGCTGGCAAATCTGTATCACGGTGTTAGGCCCGTTGCACACTTACGCGGATGGTCCGCGTTCCGCGCGCGGTTGGTAGTCACGTATTAGAATAGGGCACCACACAGTTACGCGGCTGAGCCGTCCGCGCAGCCCTTGCGCGCCGCGGACCGTCCGCGTCAGTTGAATACACAGACACAAGTTGGTGCGTGCGCAGTCCTGCGGATACCGCACGCGCAGTAGAAGCAGAGTACCTCATTCCAGCCGTAGCATTCGACTAGTGTGGTAAATATGGGTGTGATTTAAGAAGTTTGCAGAATGTCTTGTGAAATCGATATAGACATGTTAATTGCCGAAGTTGAAGGAAGGCCTCACATATGGGATCCATCGCATGGGGACTACAAAAACCGTGAAATGCGATTGAAGGCGTGGCTAGACGTCTGTGCAAATATAATACTCGGCTTTGAAGGTCTGAACGAGGCAGATCAGAAAAAGTGTGGTAAGTAGACGCATATTTTCATTGTGTTTTTATTGTAGTTCTATACAAAATACAATGATTTACAATTATAGAATTATAGACAGTCACCAGTTCAGCTTACGCACAGTACAAACATTGATTATGTAGAAAAACTGTACACAACCGCAAATGTCTGTCATTGAGATAAGTCGCCTGTGTTCAGTGAATTTTTGATTCCTGCCAGGGCACAGCTCCTCTACCGACAAAATATTCGGCAAATTTATCTCCTACAGTATTACCCGATTTACTGACAGGTATAGTTTCTACCACATCTTCGAAGCCGGTAACATACAGGGTGTCTTCAAAGCCACTTGTGACTTAATATTCCGAAAGTACATTCAATAAGCCTTCGGGCTCTGGTAAGTCGGTAATTGAAAATCTTCCTTTTGTGAGTAATATTTTTTCGCGCATACGGCCTTAACACATGTTGTGAATGCGAAGCCTTCGTCTGCCACAAGAACATATGGCAGTGGCTTTGGCGGGTGTAACGCTAATTTTCCTTTCTCCATTTCCCCGCAAAAGAAGCTGTTTTTAAATATATTTGAATCACAGTTCCTTCCGTATCCTCTGACATCAATGAACGTGAAACAACAGTTAGTGTCATAGATGGCCATAAGAATAATGGAGAAATAATTCTTGTAATTGAAGAAAAGTGATCCACTTTTGGTAGGTTTTACTAGACGAATATGTTTTCCATCCAGGGCTCCGATGCAGTGAGGAAAATTGGCGACATTTTGGAAACCATGGATACTTTCGTTCCATTTGTCTGTTGAGGACTCAGGCATGCGTTCTTCTCTTAACGTAGTCGAAATAGTGGCGCTCACCTGCCTCGTAATCTGTCCAGCTGTTGATGCACCCATTAAATAAGAGTAATGCAGATCTGTAAATGTGTTTCTGCTTCCAAGATACCCGTAACGTGTAAAGCATATATTTGATACTTATGTACATTCACAGAGGAAAGTAGACTTAATTCTAGGTATTAAGTCGGCTAAGCTTGAATGGTCTCTGTTGGATTCCTTTCATGTTAATTACTTAAATCTGTTGTCATTTACGGCATAAATTCCTTTTCTAAATTTACTGTGGTGTTTCTGACTATCTGGGAGGAGACTGAGCAGTGAAACGTGTTACTTTTACACACGAACAAGAACGATCTGTCACACTACTACACTTTAAAACACAGTTTATATGTAATTCATGTCACACAGTCTCATACGGAACCTACATCCACTTTCTTTTATATACTGTATATGATAAGATACTGTCATCCCCCTTCCCTTCTGTGTCAGAGGATGAATGAGGAAATGTATTTCTAGTTGCATGCTTGAGGGTAGCAGACAAGCCTATCTGCTAGAGAACAGTAGGACCAACGTCGGAACAGGTATCTACGCTTTCTAAAAGCAGAGAGGTTTCTATTCTCAGTATGGTCCTGTCCGTCCCTTGTCATGTTGGTATAGGAAGCTGCCTCTCTGGCCACTTCCGTTTGTATTTGTGAGCCACCCTCAGGAAGGGACCAGGTCAGTCTGTCCGCGGCGAGCGTCTGAAGTGGTAAGATCTCCGGCTAAGCACGTGCCTGCTAAGTCTAACTGAAAATTTAATCACCTTTATTTCAGGTTTGGATCTAAAATATCTAATGTTATCTTGAATTGCAACGCAGTGTATTTCGTGTGTGAAGTTCAGAATATCTTCCAGTAGTTACTTTGTCACTACTTTGTGAGTAAAGTGGAACCACGTGTTGATCAGTAACTCTAAGATTATCAATCATAAATGGGAATGTACGTGAGATTATAACGTCTCGTCTTGACAATATTTTTCAATATAGCAACTTTTATGTTCAACCCACATGGGGTGTCCTTTGTGAGACCAGTACCACGTGCTTATACAATTGTTTGACCCATCAGGTTAAGAGAAAGACGATAGTAACCAGTTCAAGGTTTTTCTTTTGTAAACTGCGTTACGATGTAATTTATTTTAATTATCAAAATTATTGTGGAGTTACACTTTTTGTGTAAACCAAGCTGACCACGTGAAGCATGTGGTGTAAGCATCAAAGTAGCCGTCAGCTATTCTTTTCGGAAAGATTTCACAGAGAGTTAGTATGAATTTAGTATAGCAGTGTGTGGTAATTTCATGACGGTCAGGAGTGCGCTACGAACGTAACTTCTTTGGGTGGAAATTGAATCGGTTGGTTGTGGTTAATTTCCTCTTGGATATGTTACAACGTTCTTCGTGTGTTATTTTATGAATGCAGTGTTGTATGTAGTCTCCCAATCTTGGCTCCCTATTTGATGTGTTCCGTAAGATTACAAACTCACATTTTCACAGTCCTAAATAAGGCACCAGCTTAGTTATGACTCAGGTTTAATATGCTGAAATTTTAATGATCAATGTTAAAATAAATTTCCAAATATAAACTGATTTATTTCTTTTTATTTAAATTCTCTTATATATATATATATATATATATATATATATATATATATATATATATATATATATATATATATCACTGGTTGTCGTATGACGATTAAAAGATTATAATTAATGTTAGTGTGGTTGGGAATTTGGTAAGCTAGACTGGATACCTGGTGAAACAGTTGCTGAGTAATGCAAGGTTAACTTCCCCAGACAGCTCACAGGTTTTAATCCACTTTTATGGTCTTGAATAGCAGCACCGCTAGCAGAACAAATTAAAGCAACAACATTACACGCTGACATAAAACCTTAGATGTATTCCTTCTTAAAATAATACATGTACGCGTCCTCAGTAATAAAAGACTTATCGGCCTTGATATTTCAGTTGACAAGGTCCAGACGAGATGGAAAACTGCACGGGATGCCTATTTTAAAAGCCTCACTAGAATAAATCAAACGAGGTCTGGATCAGCAGCAACTAAGAGACCAAAATACATCTACCATGAGCAGTTACACTTTCTTGGCCGTCTCCGAGATGCACCAACAGAGAGTAACTTTAGCTCAGTATCGGTCGTGGAAGATAATCTGTCTAACAACATGCACTCCCAGAAAACAGTCGAGCCGAACCCTCTGAACAACAAACCGATTATGTCCGACTGAATGTCAACACCGAAAAACAATCCTTCAAAAGGAAGAGGACTATCAAGAACACAACATTTGAAGATAATTTACTTACATTATTAAAAGATGGCAAGGAAAAGGAGGAAGACGACGTCCGAGCATTCTTTGTTTCGCTGTGCCTTCTATGAAGACATTAAATTTTGATCAGAAGCTATTATTTCGTACTCAGGTACTTCAACTGCTTACGTCGATTAAGCAAACAAATCAGACTGATTTAAACATATACCCCCCAGCTCCCATCAGCTCTTTCCACTATCCACCGACCTCTTTTGCCTAAGCCCCACGCAGGTTCGAATCCTGCCTCGGGCATGGATGTGTGTGATGTTCTTAGGTTAGTTACGTTTAAGTAGTTCTAAGTTCTAGGGGACTGATGACCTCAGAAGTTAAGTCCCATAGTGCTCAGAGCCATTTGAATCATGTGAACCTACGCCCCACCTTCAATATCCCAACAGCATCCTAACCAATCAATGCAGTACCGCGAGGATCCGTCCGTACAGACACAAGTTGCGACTCCCCATCCCTCTCCAGCCCAATCAACGTCATCATCATCTTGGGAGATGTTATAAAAATTATAGAAATTCAGTAGTAATGTAGTAATTCAGTAGTAATGTAGTTATTCAGTAGTAACGTAAAATGTAAAATTTTCCATTGGCAAACGAATGTAATACATAGTTGTAGCAACGCTTTGAATGATTAAATATATTATTAAAATTAATCGTCATCCGTATACATGTTCATATTCTTATCTTAAGGTCACTGCTATTCGTTCTGTCGGAGTAATAGGTATCCTTTTGAGACTTTCAAGTGCCAGGTTGTCTTGTATTTTACCCACAAGCACGGCAAAGTAACGAATAGACATACGAAAATATGTATTAAATTTGTCTTCGTCTTTGCGCAATTCTGAATACAATGTGACGAACGCTCCTTTCGTTCATCTTTGTTCCACCGTAGGATGCACCCAAAACCGTCTCTCGCGCGTGGAATTTCTCTTTTTGTATATCATATAGGATGAAATGACTTTTACTTGCAGCGAGCTCATCTCTATACATCCGATCAAACAGAACGATGTGTTACTCCACGGATGAGATCCAGCACAGTGCAGGGAAGAACGCGTGCAATCGACTGCACAGAACCACGCGCATCCGCCCAACTGTGTGAACCATGACGCGGGTCCGCCAACCGCACGCGGAACGCGGAGCGCGGACCATCCGCGTAAGTGTGCAACGGGCCTTACGATACCCTAGGGAGTGCTTTAACGAATGACTGAAGTGATCTGCTGTCCCATTGTCGAACCAATAGATAAATAAACTGCATTGCATCAGTTTCCAAAAGCTAAAGTCCTAAATGTTTCCAGAAGTTTACAGGCAACCGGCGGGGATCTGCATCTGCTCCTTAATTACTGTCTTACAGTTGTAGGCAGAGAGTATTGAATTTTCAACGACATGCAAGGAGGAGTCCAATCGAGAGCATTCAAGACAATGAAGAGAATCCGCATTTGCTCTGAATAGATAATATCAAACGTTGTTAACTCAACTGTAACGTAAAGAGAACCTTACCCGTGACGAAATAAATTAAATTCATAGATTTTTCTCAGGCGATTTTCAATAATCGATACATGTTTCAAAAAGCTCATGACACTGAAATGCATTAACTGTTTTTTCAGTAGATACCGGTTTTGGCCGCAAGCAATCATCTGGTACCTAATAACACTTCAATTTGTAGAAAAATGTTAAGACAGCAAAAAACTGGCGGCTAGCAATCACATTGTAGTATACTCGCGAGAGTCACAATTCATATGTCATTGTATTCAAACATAAAGCACTGATTATTTTAATCGACATGAAACTCGTAATAAAAAACTGACTCATAGCATTTACAAGTGCAGCAATCGTCTTATTAATATGAGATGATAACAACTAACACAAAGTGACTTGGCATCACAGCCCAAAGATCTCGTTATGCTGAAGATGTAGCTACGAAAATACACTCCTGGAAATTGAAATAAGAACACCGTGAATTCATTGTCCCAGGAAGGGGAAACTTTATTGACACATTCCTGGGGTCAGATACATCACATGATCACACTGACAGAACCACAGGCACATAGACACAGGCAACAGAGCATGCACAATGTCGGCACTAGTACAGTGTATATCCACCTTTCGCAGCAATGCAGGCTCCTATTCTCCCATGGAGACGATCGTAGAGATGCTGGATGTAGTCCTGTGGAACGGCTTGCCATGCCATTTCCACCTGGCGCCTCAGTTGGACCAGCGTTCGTGTTGGACGTGCAGACCGCGTGAGACGACGCTTCATCCAGTCCCAAACATGCTCAATGGGGGACAGATCCGGAGATCTTGCTGGCCAGGGTAGTTGACTTACACCTTCTAGAGCACGTTGGGTGGCACGGGATACATGCGGACGTGCATTGTCCTGTTGGAACAGCAAGTTCCCTTGCCGGTCTAGGAATGGTAGAACGATGGGTTCGATGACGGTTTGGATGTACCGTGCACTATTCAGTGTCCCCTCGACGATCACCAGTGGTGTACGGCCAGTGTAGGAGATCGCTCCCCACACCACGATGCCGGGTGTTGGCCCTGTGTGCCTCGGTCGTATGCAGTCCTGATTGTGGCGCTCACCTGCACGGCGCCAAACACGCATACGACCATCATTGGCACCAAGGCAGAAGCGACTCTCATCGCTGAAGACGACACGTCTCCATTCGTCCCTCCATTCACGCCTGTCGCGACACCACTGGAGGCGGGCTGCACGATGTTGGGGCGTGAGCGGAAGACGGCCTAACGGTGTGCGGGACCGTAGCCCAGCTTCATGGAGACGGTTGCGAATGGTCCTCGCCGATACCCCAGGAGCAACAGTGTCCCTAATTTGCTGGGAAGTGGCGGTGCGGTCCCCTACGGCACTGCGTAGGATCCTACGGTCTTGGCGTGCATCCGTGCGTCGCTGCGGTCCGGTCCCAGGTCGACGGGCACGTGCACCTTCCGCCGACCACTGGCGACAACATCGATGTACTGTGGAGACCTCACGCCCCACGTGTTGAGCAATTCGGCGGTACGTCCACCCGGCCTCCCGCATGCCCACTATACGCCTTCGCTCAAAGTCCGTCAACTGCACGTACGGTTCACGGCCACGCTGTCGCGGCATGCTACCAGTGTTAAAGACTGCGATGGAGCTGCGTATGCCACGGCAAACTGGCTGACACTGACGGCGGCGGTGCACAAATGCTGCGCAGCTAGCGCCATTCGACGGCCAACACCGCGGTTCCTGGTGTGTCCGCTGTGCCGTGCGTGTGATCATTGCTTGTACAGCCCTCTCGCAGTGTCCGGAGCAAGTATGGTGGGTCTGACACACCGGTGTCAATGTGTTCTTTTTTCCATTTCCAGGAGTGTATATCAGTATGTACATCATTCAACTAAAAATGTGACAAATAATGTAAAGAAAGCTATATCTCACCTCCACTATCGTCAGGTAGCACCGTATTTTTTTGTAGTACAATAATGCCAACCTAGCACACGGAAAAAATAATGAAAAGCATACAAGGTCACAGTTACCTTGTCACGATAGACTGGGATTGTAACATTGTATAACTTACAGCATTACAGTATTGTACAAATTATAGTACAGTCTAAAACAGAAACGAGACCTAACATAAAAATGATCCAGTAACAATCAGATACTTAAAGTTTGTGACTGGGTAAGGTGGTATCTTGTAATAGTGTGGCTCATCCAAGTCATTACATATCCTGTCCATAAGCCTTCCCAGCTCTATATAACTCTCTGATGATGTACGCTAAAGAGCCAAGGAAACTGGTGCACATGCCTAATATCGTTGTAGGGGCCGGCGAGCATGCAGAAGCGACGCAACATGACGTGGCATGCACTCGACTGACGTCTGAAGTAGAGCTGGACAGACACCATGAATCCTGCAGGACTGTCCATAAATCTGTTAACAGTACGATGGGTTGGAGATCTCTTCTGAACCACGTTGCGGGACTTTCCAGATACGCTCACTAACGTTCATGTCTGGGGAGTTTTGTGGCCAGCGGGAGTGTTTAAACTCCTGGAGCCACTCTGTACCAATTCTGGACGTGTGGGATGTCGCACTGTCTTGTTGGAATTGCCCAAGTCCGTCTGAATGCACAATGGACATGAATGGATGCAGGTGATCAGACATGATGCTTACGTACATGGCACCTGCCAGAGTCGTGACTAGACGTATCTAGGGCCACACCATTACAGAGCATCCATCAGATTAAGCAGTCCCCTGCTGACATGCAAGGTCCATGGATTCATGAGGTTGTCTCCAAATTCGTACACGTCCATCTGCTCGATACAATTTGAAACGAGACTCGTCCGACCAGGCAACATGTTTCCAGCCATCAACAGTCCAATATCGGTGTTGATGGGCCCAGGCGAGGCGTAAAGCTTTTTGTCGTGCAGTCATCGAGGGTACACGAGTGGGTCTTCGGCTCCGAAAGCCCATGTCGATCATATTTCGTTGAATGGTTCGCACGCTGAAATTTGTTGATGGCTCAGCAATGAAGTCTGCAGCAACTTGCGGAAGGGCTGCACTTCTGTCACATTAAACGATTCTCTTCAGTCGTCGTTGGTCCCGTTCTTCCAGTATCTTTTTCCGGCCGCCGCGATGTCGGAGACTTGATGTTTTACAGTATTCGTGATATTCACGCTACACTCGTGAAATGGTCGTACGGGAAAATCCGCACTTCTTCTCTACCTCGTAGATGCTGTGTCCCATCGCTCGTATCCCGACTATAACACCACGTCCAAACTTAATTAAATCTTGATAATCTGCCATTGTAGCAGCAGTAACCGATGTAACAACTGCGCCACACTCTTGTTGTCTTACGTAGGCTTTGCCGACCGCAGCGCCGTATTCTACCTGTTTACATATCTCTGTATTTGGATACGCAAGCCTATACCAGTAAATGGCATATACAAGATCTACAAGCTAATAATAAAATCCAATTGAATCCTTTCAATGTCATGAGTTTTTTGAAAAATAATTTCAATGAGCTTCTAAAAAAAAGCACTCCATCATCGGGCCACAAGTGGCCCGAGGAGTCCATCCGGCCGCCGTGTCATCCTCACTGAGAATGCGAATAGGAGGGGCGTGTGGTCAGCACGCCGCTCTCCTAGTCATTACGATGGTTTTCTTTGACCGGAGCCGCTATTATTCGGTCGAGTAGCTCCTCCATTGGCATCACGAGGCTGAGTGCACCCCGAAAAATGGCAACAGTGCATGGCGGCCCGGATGGTCACCCATCCAAGTGGCGGCCACGCCCAACAGCGCTTAACTTCGGTGATCTGATGGGAACCGGTAAGGAGCTTATATAGTTACTTCATAATTACTTACTACAGTTGATTATTTCCTTGAGGTGTAGGAGTGGTTATTTATATGATCCTCGGCCACATTTGAATTTTAAAGGTGATGTTTTAACGGAGACCCAGTATATCTGGGGAAACTTTGCCCAACGGCAGGTTTGTTGAGGAGGTGAAGTTTTCATAAATGTATGTGTCCTTTGCCGGGCACGATGCTGAATCAACAGTTGAGCGGTAGCTTGGAGAAGTGACGCCGCGCGATACAGACGTTGTGAGACGGCGGCGTGAGGCGGGTTACCGCAGAACAAACAGCTGTGGGCTCCGCGACACACCGCGAGGCGACGGCGCCCGGTCGATGGCCTCGGCGAGGCAAGTGGTGCGGTGTGTGGCGGCGGGTGTTTTCCCAGCACTTGGCCCAGGTGCGGCGGCGCCTGTGTACCGCCGTGTCGAGGGCTTGTTTGCACGGGGCGGCGGCGAATGCACTCCATCACGGCGCCGCCGGCCACAGGCGTCGCGCGGGGGACGCGTCGCCGCCTCGCGGCCCCACTCACGCCCTCCCGTCGCAGCTCTCGGCAGAGTCGCGTCTCCGTTCCTCCTGCACACGACAGAGGGATGTACCTGCCCTCGGATGCAAAATCTGCGTAGTCAGCTCAGTAGTAAATACGCTGTCAAGGTCGCAATTCGGAGTAAAGCGCACGTTTCGTACGTCTCGGTAACGTTCATCATCGTCAACGATGTACCTGCAGCGGATAGTGGACGCTTGAGGCTTCTCATCGACGTACATATCCTGAAAACCACCGCGAAGAGCACAGCAGAGGGCACTTGGCATACTACAATACATAAGCGTTTCTTCCCATTCCAAACGCATGTGGACGTCAGAAAGAATGGCTTCTAGCTAGCCGACCGGGATGGCCGAACGGTTCTAGGAGCTACAGTCTGGAGCCGCGCGACCGCTACGGTCGCAGGTTCGAATCCTGCCTCGGGCATGGATGTGTGTGATGTCCTTAGGTTTGTTAGGTTTTAGTAGTTCTGAGTTCTAGGGGACTGATGACCTTAGAAGTTAAGTCCCATAGTGCTCAGAGCCATTTTTGAGCTGCTAGCTACCTCTTCCGTGCTGCAATAAGTCCTGTCTTGTTATCACGGTCCCTACGGCAGCCATACCGCTACTGCTGAAGAATATCTCTGCATTCTTCATTTTGCAAGTAGGCATTCGCGGAATGATTTGCATCTGTTATACCGTCCTGGTATGGGTCCAAAGTCCTTGATCAATTGTCTTTGTCGCAAAAAAAAAGACCTTAATTTTTGAGTTTATAGAATGACGAGCCACAGGGGATGCAAACTACGTGTTATAAAGTGTTTGTCTACTATTGTTTAATCGTATGCCGTAAATGATTCTCCATGTGTTGTACTATTGCTCTGAAAATGCTATAGCTCACTCACTATATCTCATTTCACATTTCAGAATGGAAGCAGAATCACTGGAACTGCGGTATTGTGAACCCACAGTTTCAAGATGCTGTTCCGATTCATCCACAGAAAGTAACTGTTCGGTGCACGGTCATTGCACAATGCATTATTGGGTCTAGTTTTATTGAAGAGTCTGTCGCAGAAGACAAATACAGACAAGTCCAGGACATTAATTTTACCAGCTGCACGACGCAGCCGAATTATCTGAAACTACTGTTTCATACAGCGTGGTGAGCGTCCACACCTAACTGCAGACGCCTTCCATTTTCTTCAGGCGACATTCAGACTCCGGATCGTCGTCCTCGACATCTAAACATTCACTTGACACGCGGTGGAATGCCGCCTGTATAGTCACGATCTCAAACCGTGTCATTGTTTCTTATCTTATCCTCTAAAGGACAGAGTCTTGAAAAATGTTCCGGCAACTCTCGAAGATATTCGTTCTGCAATTTCCAGAGAGATTCGAACAGCCGAAAATGGTCTTCTTCAGAAGGTCATCAGGGAATTCAGTTCAGGGCTCTGCATTGTTATTGCCGCAGTAGGGAACCACTTCGAAAAACTTCTGTATTAAACTTCAGATTGTCTGCTATAGCATAAATACGATAAGAAAAATATATGATCTCTTACTACGTCGTAGTAGATAAAAACTTTCTAACGCCACTTTGTACTATGTACCAAAGTAAGATCTGATGCTGGTAATCAGCGAAATGCGTCAAGTAGAGCGAAAAGTAATATGAATGTTCTTTTGGAGACTAAGACATGAGTAATAATGGTTCCAGGCCCATGAAGGACTTCTTGGTTACCTTGATGACAATTGAGAAATATTCACAGAAGTGACACATAAATTGTTCGCTGGCACCCCAAATTCCAGATGTTATGCCTGGTCACGCAAACAGACTCCTTTGCAGAATGCCTGTGTTTTCCCAGTATACCACCAACGAACCAAAGTCTGCCACCTACGTTACGTACGACTAAACCTATATGACCATTCCATTTCATATCCATGTAATAATTAAATACAGCTATTTGTATGATTTGAGTGACTCGTTGACGTTGTAGACACAGGATAAAGCTTTCCTTCATTTTATGTGGAGAACATTTTACATTTCAGAAAATTTTGAACAAGTTGTCAGTCTTTGCACTACTTTGAATTCTTGTTTTATCTTACTAGGGAATTTGTGCGTTTTCAGATGACACTTCCTCATAGAAACCTGCATCGTCTGCGAAAAGTGCGAGGTTACCATTAAACTTATATGACAGGTCATTAATATACAGGGTGTATCAAAATGGTTTATTCAATTTAAAAAAAAATCATAACTATTATGTCATTTGAGATATGTGCGAAACAAGGTACTGTTGAAAAGAGCAAGCTCTCGGGTTTTACATGGTTCCCGCTAGGTAGCAGCAGCGTGCGCCCACTTCAGTTCTAGTAAAAATTGTGCCGGGACAACAGAAAGCGTTTTGTGTTCTATGCTTTGCGCAGTGCGGGTCAGTAATAGCTCTTCAGCGTGGCTTTCGTACTAGGCATGGTGTGGATCCTGATACAGTACAGAGGATTAGACGATTGCATGAACAATTCCGAGAAACAGGTTGTTTGTATGTAGGCAAATTGCCGGGCCCTCCCCAAGTGTCTGACACAGACAAATCCGCCATAGTTTCAGAAGGAGTCCGCAGAAATCCGTTCGCCGTGCACCTCGACAGGTCAACATGCCCCCGATGTCCGTCTGGCGTGTGTTGAGTCGACGTTACACATGAAACCAAAAAAACTTCAGGTACTGTAAGCTTCTTGTGAAAGTGACAGCCGGCCGGAGTGGCCGAGCGGCTCTAGGCGCTACAGTCTGTAACCGCGCAGCCGCTACGGTTGCAGGTTCGACTCCTGCCTCGGGCATGTATGTTGTGATGTCCTTAGGTTGGTTAGGTTTAAGTAGTTCTCAGTTCTAGGGTACTGATGACCTCAGAAGTTAAGTCCCATAGTGCTCGGAGCCATTTGATTTTGAAAGTGAAAAACAACAGAGTGTGGAGTTCTGTAATTTCGTTCTTGGAAAGATGGAGGATGACAGTTTTCTTCCACGCTTAGTGTTTAGTTCAAAATGGGTCAAATGGCTCTGAGCACTATGGGACTTAACATCTGAGGTAATCAGTCACCTAGAACTTAGAACTACTTAAACCTAACTCACCTAAGGTCGCGCGGTTCCAGACTGAACCGCTTGGCCACAGCGGCCGGCAGTGTTTCGTGACGAGGAAACATTCCATTTAAATGGAAAGGTGAACCGTCATAATATGAATTTATGAGGTACCGAACAACCACAAGAAGTTGTACAACATTAGAGGAACTCTCCAAAATTGAATGTGTTTTGTGCAGTTTCACGGGAAAGGGTGTATGGTCCATTTTTGTTTGGCGAGAACACTGTTACAGGAAGCACATCTCGCGATGTGCTTGAGGACTTCCTTTCCCACAGCTGGAGACTGATTGGAACGACTTCACTTACCAGCAGGATGGTGTACCGCCACCCTGGCACCTGGAAGTGCGGGAAGTTTTAAATCAAAGGATTACTGAACGATGGATCGGTCACACTGGACCAAATGATTCAGCCTTACATTACTGGCCCTCAAGGTCAACGGACCTGACTTTCTTTTGCTTTCTTTACTTTTGCTTGCGCCTTATGTCCCGCGAATACGCAGGGTCGGCATGGTTAATCGGATGTGGCAATTTTAGTGGAAGGGGTGGCCGGAAGCCCTTCCTGCCGCCACCCCGTACCCCCTTGGGAAGGAATTAGTGTACCCCAACTGTCTGCGATTAGTGTAATCCATGGAAGAGTGCAAAAGTGGTCCGATGTCTGCGAGCCGTGTAACTGAGGCGGGACGTGGGGACTAGACCGGTATTCATCTACGGGGATGTAGGAAACCGCCTAAAAACCACATCCAGGCTGGCCGGCACTCCGGTCCTCTCGTTAATCCGCCGGCCGGATTGGATCCGGGGCCGGCGCGCCTACCCGAGTCCAGGAAGCATCGTATTAGCGCGCTCGGCTAACCTGGCGGGTGTCAACGGTCCTGACTGTATGTGATTATTTCCTGTGGGCGTTTATAAAAGGCTGTTTATGTACCTCCGTTATCAACAACAACTGAGACATCGCTTAACAGCAGCTGTGAAAGCTGTAACTCAAGACAAGCTAGCTGCAATGTGGAAACAGTTTGAATACCGCACTGACATATGCCGTGCATCTCAATAGGGGCATATTGAACGTCTATGAAAAGGTATGAAAAAACTTTTTGATATTACCGTTCATCAAAAACTAAAATTTATTGTACATTTTTTCCCTAGAAATATAGACGTGCCAAATCGGATGATTCCTTTTGATACACCTTGTATATACGATCAAGAACGTTCGCAACATATTTCCCGGGTTCTCGCATGCACTTACTTCTCCATTCATGCTGCGTCCTCCCTCAGAAGAAATGATTTTGTTTGAGATCCCGGAAAATCGTACTTTTGGTAGCAAGGATTGGTGTGCTGCCTAGTGTAATGTTTTTCAAAATGCTTTTGGGTTGCGCATGATCGATGCTTTCAAAATCCGTGCTGGTTGGCATGGAAATGGCTCTTCTGTTCGAAACACCTCATTATAGTGCGCAATGTTGCAACCAGCCTCAAATAATTTTTAAATGTAGCCCGAAAGTGGTTATGGCATTAAAATAAAACATTTAAAAAGTATTTGAGACTGGTTGCCTCATTCGCCAACTATAATGAGGTGTTTTAGCGGGCACGATGTTCATAAATCTACATTTTGTTTGAGGTCAGAATATGTTCCAGGATTTTACGACATGAGGCACTTCTGCTACCTTTCTCGTAGAGTGGCGTTATGTGTAATTTGGCCCCCAAGCAGAACAAAGTTTCGACTGAAGGAAGTCTAAATGTGATTATCGTTATACTAAAACATCGCTATACCAAAACATTCAAGTAAGAGTATCAGCCATTGTAACAGACAGTTTTGGGGATTGTAAAATAGGGCTATCGTTTCATAACGGGAAATTTATGGTTTAATTAACTGGTTACCAATCGTTTTTGGTTCTCGGATCTCTTAATATATCTGAATATTTAAAAATACTGGTCTATTTAAAGAAGCTGGAGTGAAGTGGTTTGACGCGATTAGATTGGTTTGAAAATTTGACATAAATGAAACACGCATCTGAAATTCACACACGGTTTACTGAACAGATTTATGATGAGTATAATTAATGGGATAGATAAGCATGTTCACTAAACTACTCCTCAAATATATGAATCAATCAAAATTTTGTTACTCTCATTTCCCATTTCGTGTTAAATGCTGCACAATATCACCATCTGGTTTAATGGTGTGGAACGCCCCTAGGAACACATCTGGTTCGCATAGCCTATCATTTGGATAGCAGACATTAGTTTTATGACGTGGTTATGTCGGTGGCCGTGCACTGTCTCCGAAGCCTCAGTGACTTTACCTTTCAGTAAGATAATGCAAAATCGTATGTTGCCCGTGCTATCGTGACCTTCCTCGGTTCTGTGGGTGTTCGACTGATTACATCCTCCAGATCTCTCAGCTATGGTTAGCATCTCGTCACGGGTTGTCGAGAAAGTGGCAAGCCTAATCTTACCAGTCAGTAATTTTGATGGTCTCTGGCATAAAGTTGAAGCAGCATCGAATGATGCACTCATATCCGTCATCCAAGCTCAATTCTACACGATGTTCAGCCGTGTTGGAGCCATTATTGTTACAGGACGTAGCAGCTCTGTGTACTATATTTCGCAGTTTTTAAACCACCATATCACCTTCAGACTGAATCATGCATTCTTCCCACTATTTTATAACATATCTGTGTGCAGTACATCGAACGCGTGTCCTTGTACCTCGCTAGGGGACGCGAATTCGACTAACATTTATTCGCCTTCTCCGTATCAGTTGCGGTTTACATAAGGTATCTCATATCGAGAAACACTGGAGCACCGCAGAGTACAATTTGTGATTAATTGGTTTAATTTCTGTTTCCACGGGCCATCAAGTTAACGGTGTATGAGAATTACTGACCCCGTGTCTTGCTTCTCCCTACTGATAAAACGGAAGCAAATTTACCGCTTTGACTTTCTCGTAAGCCTTAATTTCTCACAATAACGCTGACGAGATACAGGAGGAAGTAATACATCCATTGTATTTAGACCGACTTTCGAGAGGAAGGCTCCTCGCGTTCTACAAACCTTTGAACTTAACGGCAACCAGCTACATTTATTCAGAATTTCTGTGAAATTTACGTGCTCACTGAACAAACCAGCGACCTAACCGCATCGCTTCCCTCTCTCTCTCTCTCTTTTCTCTCTTTTTCTGTTTCACTTGCTCGAGTTGATGAAATTTCCAGACAGGCAGATAATAAGAAATATTGTTCAACACAGGTTTTGGATGTTATGTTTCTCAAGAGTACATTATATTTCGTGAGGGATTTTCCAAGGATCGACAGTATAGCACTTATTTATTACGGCTAGATAAAGGATGGGCGAAATAAAACTAAACCAGAAAATATTTCATGCATCTCACGGTAGACTACCCAATTTATAGGCATCTGCATCGCAAGGCGTTGATGTAAGTTGGGTTGCCAATCTTGAGGTGTATGAAATTTGCTCTAAGACAAAAGAAAACTGACGCACGACGTAGGAGTTATCCGAACGGAACCGAAACCAGTAAATAGGATGTACACGTACTGACGAGCAGATTATTAAAACTGCAGAGAAACTGAATGATTTATTCAATAGAAAGAGCTTCACGAACTGAGCAGATCAGTAATGTATTGCTCCAACTCTGGTTCTAATGCAAGCAGTTTTTCGGTCTGAATTTGATTAAGAGAATTGTTGGATGAGCTCCTTTCCAATTGGCGTGTTAGACTGTCAAAATCCCGAGCATGGATGTGTGTGATGTCCTCAGGTTACTTAGGTTTAAGTAGTTCTAAGTTCTAGGGGACTGATGATCTCAGATGTTAAGTCCCATAGTGCTCAGAGCCAATTGAACCATGTGGTTGGAGGATCCTGTCCATAATACTCCAAACGTTTGCAGTTCATAAGAGATCAAGCAACCTTGCTAACCATGGTCCAGTTTGACAAGCATGGAAATAACCAATAGAAACTCTGCCCGTGTGGGGGCGTGAATTATCTTTCTGAAATGTAAGCCCAGGGTGGCTTGCTGTGAAGCGCAACAAAAGGAGGTGTAGAATAACGTTGAAGTAAGGGCGCCGCGAATAACCGAATCGGTCCTACTGTGAAAATAAATGGCACTTCAGACCATCATTCCTGCTTGTGGGGCGTCCCACCGCTGTCTGGGATGTCCCAAGATATGCGTCGCTGGCCATCGGGGCTCAGTTCGAAACGGGACTCATCACTGAACAAATTTCTATTGCAGTCAATGAGATTCTAGGCCGAGGACATGCCTGGAGACGCCCAGAATCGGAGGGATACTGACCAAACTGTCGCACAGTGAGTAATGTTGTTGTTGATGTTGTTGTGGTATTTAGTCCTGAGACTGGTTTGATGAAACTCTCCATGCTACTCTATCCTGTGCAAGCTTCTTCATCTCCCAGTACTTACTGCAACCTACATCCTTCTGAATCTGTTTAGTGTATTCATCTCTTGGTCTCCCTCTACGATTTTTACCCTCCACGCTGCCCTCCAATGCTAAATTTGTGATCCCTTGATGCCTCTGAACATGTCCTACCAACTGGTCCCTTCTTCCTGTCAAGTTGTGCCACAAACTCCTCTTCTCCCCAATTCTATTCAATACCTCCTCATTAGTTATGTGATCTACCCATCTAATCTTCAGCATTCTTCTGTAGCACCACTTTTTGAAAGCTTTTATTCTCTTCTTGTCCAAACTATTCATCGTCCATGTTTCACTTCCATACATGGCTACACTCCATACAAATACTTTCAGAAACGACTTCCTGACACTTAAATCAATGATGTTATCAAATTTCTCTTCTTCAGAAACGCTTTCCTTGCCATTGCCAGACTACATTTTATATCCCCTCTACTTCGACCATCATCAGTTGTTTTGCTTCCCAAATAGCTGAACTCCTTTACTACTTTAAGTGTGTCATTTCCTAATCTAATTCCCTCAGCATCACCCGACTTAATTCGACTACATTCCATTATCCTCGTATTGCTTTTGTTGATGTTCATCTTATATCCTCCTTTCAAGACACTGTCCATTCCGTTCAACTGCTCTTCCAAGTCCTTTGCTGTCTCTGACAGAACTGGTGTATGGAATCGAGCTAGGTGTCGCAATGGTTAGCACACTGGACCCGCATTCGGAAGGACTACAGTTCAAACGCGCGTCTGGGCATTCTGATTTAGGTTTTCCTTGATTTCCTAAGTCACTTCAGGCAAGTGCAGGGACTCTCTTTGAAAGGGCGCGGCCGACTCCCTATCCCATCCTCCCTAATCCAATGGGACTGATTACCTCGCTGTTTGCTCCCCTCCGCAAAATCTACCAACCAACCAACCAGTTGGTACTTAGGGGTCTTGTGACCCTCCACCGCTGGAAAAAACTGCATTGTATGCTAGCGATAGTTACTTACTGCGTTCTTTTATCGAGTGTTACTGTTTGCTGTTACAATAAAATATTGATGAATTTTAAGCGGAAGTATCCTTCCAAAGGGTGTTTAGCAGTTAGGCGTAGTTATGATTAAATGCAGTACTGGCCATTAAAATGGTACACCAAGAAGAAATTCAGATGATAAACGGGTATTCATTGGACAAATATATTATACTAGAACTGACACGTGCTTACATTTTCAAGCAATTCGGGTGCATAGATCCAGAAAAATCAGTACCCAGAACAATCACCTCTGGCCGTAATAACGGCGTTGATACGCCTGGGCATTGAGTCAAACAGAGCTTGGATGGCGTTTACAGGTACAGCAGCCCAGGCAGCTTCAACACGATACCACAGTTCATCAAGAGTAGTGACTGGCGTATTGTGACGAGCCAAGTTGCTCGGCCACCATTGACCAGACGTTTTCAATTGGTGAGAGATCTGGCGAATGCGCTGGCCAGGGCAGGGCAGCAGTCGAACATTTTCTGTATCTAGAAAGGCCCGTACAGGACCTGCAACACGCGGTCGTGCATTATCCTGCTGAAATGTAGGGTTTCGCAGGCATCGAATGAAGGGTGGAGCCACGAGTCGTAATACATCTGAAATGTAACGTCCACTGTTCAAAGTGCCGTCAATGCGAACAAGAGGTGACTGAGACGTGTAACCAATGGCACCCCATACCATTACGCCTGCTGATTTCGACCAACGCGAGCAGCAATGTCGCAGTACGATAAACCTCAATCGCGATAGGCTACAATCCGACCTTTATCAAAGTCGGAAACGTGATGGTACGTATTTCTGCAACTTTTCACCAGGCAACGCCGGTCAACTGCTGTTTGCATATGAGAAATCGGTTGGAAACTTTCCTCATGACAGCACGTTGTAGGTGTCGCCACCGGCGCCAACGTTGTGTGAATGCTCTAAAAAGCTAATCATTTGCATATCACAGCATCTTCTTCGTGTCGGATAAACTTCGCGTCTGTAGCACATCTTCGTGGTGTAGCAACTGTAATGGCCAGTGGTGTATTTATTGTGTGCAAATCAGTAACAGCAACAGAGCAATGATTTTTTGTAGTTTACGTTTTATTCACCAAATTTCGTAATTTTTTGTGAGCAGTTGAATAAAACCGCGGAAATATTCTAGTCGTAGGAAAGAAGCTGCGGGCGATTTCAGTGCTTGACCTTCTCTGCATCGAGATTCTGATTATTGAAATCTGCGTAAAGTTTCTGATTAGGGAAGTTATTCGTTTTAGATTAAGACCGAAAGCGTAGTAATGTAAGAGAGGTGCAAAATCTTTCTTTAGATTGCACAACGATCGTGACAAAAATTCAAACTGAATGTATGAAGCTATTGGTCAAGACAGTTGCTTAAATTTCGCTTCAGAGATTCGTGGACGCTGATGGGGCTTCACAGACCGAACGCGAAGCCAGTATATAGATACTAATTAAATGGATTCCTATAGCTTCCGCTCTGGCTAATTATTTTCACGCTAGTTTACTTAGGTTGAGAGTCGTCTAAATTTGAAGTATAGTATAAGGCAATACTAGAACACAGTTACAGATTTAGCTACATCCGAGACTTGTAAATTGCTAAAACATTCGAGGCGGAAGCTTCTTTTTCTTGATTTACCCCGTGCCAGTCGACGATGAAATCTGCGAAATCTGCGAACATCGATTACTGATATACCCCAGCTTGAGCTGTAATTAGTTCAATTGTATCTCCCCGGATTGTTGTGAAGGAAGACTGTTTGTAAAATTTCTTCTGGACAAAAACGTTTTGTTCATGTGTATGCTATCTTTCACGAGCATTAAAAGTATCTCTCCGATTATCTGACTCATATTTGCAGCTGTTTAATCACAGATATCTGTCAGTCAAAAAAATCTGCCCGTCTATACGTTCAACTTTCTCCACTTATCCTTATCTGATTTGGATCCGACACACAGCGAAATTCGTTGGTGTGGCTGTGTAATTGCCCTTTTTTTTGTAAACAAACCAATTTCTCTGTATACTACAAACACATCGAAAGCTCCAATTCTATTTACAAAAAGTTGAGTGTGTATTTGTATGACTTGGACAAGTTGCTTGTCGTTATCATTTTCATCGAACAACAGCCCATAGATAACCGCAACATGCGAGAGAAGTTCAAACTGAAAAATGTAATCTGCAATCATGTAACACAGGGATGAACAAATTACATCTTCATCTGTACTTTGCAAGAACTACATTACGGCGTGTGGCTGAGGTTACATCTGGAACCATTTCCTGTGTGGGAAGAATGACTATCGGTAAACCTCGACATGAGCTCCAGTTTCTCAGATCTTCTCGTCGTGGTCATAACGCGAGACATATGTGGGACGTAGTAATATGTTCCTCGACTCTTCTTTGAACTAATGCTTTCTGAATTTCAAAACTACTAGTATTTGTCCATGATGTAAAGGGTGAAGCAGTCAAACGGGAAGATTAAAAACATTCTCACGAACTGACGATTTAACCAGTTTTTTGTTGTAGTGAACTTAGCGTCCACGAGTGGAAAATAATTTTTTACTTTGAATGTTATTATTTTTTTGTGTGTGGTATCATTCGAAGCGCTTCTTTGATTTCACACGCATTGTCGGAGTCGGAGGATGAATCACTCCACGACAGGACGTAGCACGTCCAACGGATTGTTATTTATTTCTTGGCGAATTCACTCTTTCAAATCATATCCGGCTCCTGGATGGTTTTGGTGCAAAACTTTGGACTTCAGCTGACCCCAAAGAAAAAAGTCTTGGACCGATAAATCTGGTGAACGTGAGGGCCACGGCATATCGCCTTTCCTGCTGATGAGACGACTAGAAAATGCCAATCCAAACAAATCTACCGACGCTGCAGCACTAGGGCTTGTTGCCATCCAGAAGTATTCCCTGGAGTGAAACATGGCACGGAAGAACGTAGGAGTAAGTTAACTCTCTATGGAAAGCGCGTTGGCTTCAATAAAACTAACCGACCTTTCATTAGATGCATTTATAGCAAACGCACACTGCCCAAAGGGTCGACGCCCCATATCTACCAAAACTTCTATTTGTCTGCACGCCGAATGGTAAGTGCCCTTTCTCGTGCTTAGTAAACAATCCGATGAAGAGAAGCGCCGCTTATCATTCGATATTCTCTGCCTCCTGTTGATCTAAGTTGGTGAACAAAACTCGTGAATAACCCTTACCAGATCTTCGTAACCCAATTGTCACGGTGCTGAGTACAGTTCTTTGAGATTCTTTTAATGAATCTCATCCTTGCATCTGCATCTCCTACAATTAGTTTTATGTGACCATTCACCTTGATGTTGCTCAGGATGTTTATTATTTTCTATCTTACGGCTGTTACTGTTTCAAATTATTTATGGCAAATAGCGTAACAGAACAGTAATGAATCAATTCACCAATTTGTGGGTAGTCGGTTACGTTTATTTACGGTCAGGTCAGCTGCCAGTCTCTGCACAGAAACATACATCCCTTGCTTCCTGGTCTTAAGGCAACCTCGAACTTTTCTCAGGTGTTGCGAATATCTATATACACTACTGGCCATTAAAATAGCTACAGTACGAAGATGACGTGCTACAGACGCGAAATTTAACCGACAGGAAGAAGATGCTGTGATATGCAAATGATTAGCTTTTCAGAGCATTCACACAAGGTTGGCGCCGGTGGCGACACCTACAACGTGCTGACATGAGGAAAGTTTGCAACAGATTTCTCATACACAAACAGCAGATGACCGGCGTTGTCTGGTGAAATGATGTTGTGATGCCTCGAGTAAGGAGGAGAAATGCGTACCATCACGTTTCCGACTTTGTTAAAGGTCGGATTGTAGCCTATCGCGATTGTGGTTTATCGTACCGCGCATTTGCTGCTCGCGTTGGTCGAGATCCTATGACTGTTGGCAGAATATGGAATCTGTGGGTTCAGGAGGGAAATTTGGAACGCCGTGCTGGATCCCAACGGCTTCGTACCACTAGCAGTCGGGATGACAGGAATCTTATCCGTCTTGCTGTGACGGTTCGTGCAGCCACGTCTCGATCCCTGAGTTAACAGATGGGGACGTCTGTAAGACAACAGCCATCTGCACGAACAGTTCGACGACGTTTGCAGCAGCATGGACTATCAGCTCGGAGACCATGGCTGGGGCTACCCTTGACGCTACATCACAGACAGGAGCGCCTGCGATGGTGTACTCAACGACGAACCTGGGTGCACGAATGGCAAAACGTCATTTCTTCGTATGAATCCAGGTTCTGTTTACAGCATCGTGATGGTCGCATCCGTGTTTGGCGACATCGCGGTGAACGAACATTGTAAGCGTGTATTCGTCATCGCCATACTGGCGTATCACCCGGCGTGATGGTATTGGGTGCCATTGGTTACACGTCTCGGTCACCTCTTTTTCGCATTGACGGCACTTTGAACAGTGGACGTTACATTTCAGATGTGTTACGACCCGTGGCTCTACCCTTCATTCGATCCCTGCGAAACCCTACATTTCATCAGCATAATACACGACCGCATGTTGCAGGTCTGTACGGGCCTTTCTGGATACAGAAAATGTTCGACTGCTGCGCTAGCCAGCACATTCTCCAGATCTCTCACCAATTGAAAACGTATGGTCAATGGTGGCCGAGCAACTCGCTCGTCACAATACGCGTCACTACTCGTGATGAACTGTGGTATCGTGTTGAAGGTGCATGGGCAGCTGTACCTGTACACGCCATCCAAGCTCTGTTTGACTCAATGCCCAGGCGCATCAAGGCCGTTATTACGGCCAGAGGTGGCTGTTCTGGGTGCTGATTTCTCAGGATCTATGCACCCAAATTGTGCGAAAATGTAATCACATGTCAGTTCTCGTATAGTATATTTGTCCAATGAATACCCTTTTATCATCTGCATTTATTCTTCGTGTAGCAATTTTAATGGCCAGTAGTGTAAATAAAAATGATCGATTGCTTTGAAAATTTGGCACAACGAGTGTTTTAGGTACGTACTTTATCGCTCTCTAATTACACCAACGTGAAAAAAATCCATTTTGAGATTTTTCGTAATAATGTGTTGTGGTTATGTATTATATAGATACGTTTATATGTCATAGAAACTGTAAATATTCCTGATCACAGATCTCAGAAAATTTTTGACTGGATGCTTTGAAATTCTGACATAACTTTGTATTGGAATATGTGTGTGTTTTATATGCCTATTTTTTCAATATGTATAATATATAATTTCTGAAGAATTTCATAATAAGAAAACGAACTTTTTGAAACAATGTTTCTCTATTATTAATTCCCTACACTATATATAAATTTTAGACTTCCTGAAACAACGTTTTGCTACTATTAAATTCATCAGGAATTATATATTACAGATATTGAAAAAATATGCATATAAAAACACACACGTAATCCAAGGCAAAGCTGTGTAAAAAAATTCAAAGGGTTCAGTCAAAAATTTTCTGAAGTTTGAGATTAGGAATATTTACAGTTTCTGTAATATAAACGTATATATGTAATATATAAAGAGAAAACATTACTACCTAAAAGTCTCAAGATGGACTTCTCCGACTCAAATTTTTACTCTTTGCTGTAATAACCGTTTAGACACCTATAGATTATTTAGTCCTCCTGCTTGGCTAGGTGGTAACGTGCATGCCCCCCGTGCAACGGGCCTGGGTTCGATTCCCATGTTGGGGATTTTTTCCGTTCGTGGATTCGCTATTGTGTTGTCCTCACCATCATTTCATCCTCATCACCGGCGCGCATGCGCCCAATGTGGCGTCGTCTGAAATAAGACTTGCACCTGGCAGCAAACTTCCCTGGATGGGGTCTCCCGGCCGACAATGCTATATGCTAATTTCATTTTTAGACTGTATCCTTTTTAGTACATAAATATGTTTATGGAATATACAATAGTGAAACTTTGTTAGCAAAATGGCTCTGAGCACTATGGGACTCAACTGCTGAGGTCATTAGTCCTTTGTTAGCAAATGGGAATGTTATATATATGGCTTATTGGTTTATGATTAGGTTACCACTACACAATCTGAATTTGTAGTAACAATAAACAAGGATGAAGGTTAGAGAAAGGGAGGAAAGACGAGATAGAAAGAAGGATGGAAGGAAATGGACATAGAAAACGAGAACGAGTAGATGGACAGAGAGGGAGGAGATGAAGGGATGGGGGAGAAGAGAAACTAAACAAAGGGGGTGGAGGTGATAGAGAGGGGGGAGAGAGGTAGCATGAAGAGACGGAAGGAGAATGAAAAGTAACTTGTTTGGAATATGTTCTTGATTGAGAATGTTGGCAAAATTTAGTGTACTAACAACATTTTTTTTGCCAAACAAGACATAAAAATACTAAACAAGTTATAGAATGAATTCCCTAAACAATTAACGGATGATTAAACACTCCAATGGGTGGCGCCTGGTTGGCATAGAGAGTTTAATTAGGTGATCAGAAAGTCACGTACTCTGGCCCTAAAATGTGGATAACGCCAGCTGAATTGATCTGACGCTGAGCATACTTTGATTGATCACATCTACTGAAGTTTCTCTACATAGGTGCGGCTGAAAGCAAGTGGCGATTGAGATCTGTACTCTCTGACAATGCCGGAGCGGCAGTACGTTACCCTGTTTACTTCGTGCGGGGACGTGACTTGCAGCTGGCGAGATGTGTGCGGCGGAGGAGGTGAGACGTGGAGGTGGCACCTGTGAATCGACCACGACCACGAAATAAATTCAAAAATGTCATGATCTAGCGATCAGGCAGACGTATCGCACATTACTCTCTACCAGAGCCTTGGAATGACGGTAGATTTCAGTGTGTGACACACCCATTCGCTGGTCGTACCAAAGACCAATTTGGCTCACTTATACGACAGAGCACACAAGGATACCAAACGTCAAGACTGGTGAACCAAAAAAGTGAATAAGTGTGTCCTCAGCAAACGAGTAGTCCAAGATGTCACACTGTCGGTACAGTAAGAACTTCACCATAGGATCCCCAGCCTAAACTACTCGCAAGTGAAGTCAGTCTCAGGACAGGTCCCAAATATCAACCACACATGCCAGAGCTTCAACCAGAAGTGCTTACCAGACCAAAGTACCGCACCCGAGTGCTTCCCAACTGTCCAGAAAAAAAATCCGTTTTCCCAGAAAGTGCACGAACGACACCGCCTTCACACGATTTTGAGCTAATCACAAGGCTCTAGAGAAGCTAAATCTCCTCGCCCACATGACAGCACAAACTCATGTAGAACCAGGGCAAGAGTTAAGAAACCTGCGTCTCTACAAGAAAGAGAAACCGCCAATTACTGGGGTTTTAAAGATTTTGCAGAGGACGAAAAGATGATTTTCTCTGAAGTCATCTCTCTTCCCATGGCAACAAGTGAACAGATAGAATCTCAAAGATCTTTATCTAAACTGCCTGCGCCTTGGCACTTGTTAGTCCTAGCTATGATGTGTAATAAAGATTCTATTTCTAAACGTTTCTCAGATGCCATAGTTTTCTTATACAACAGGTGTGGCCTAGGAAAGAGGCTCACTGGCCTTCTTGCAGTATCAGCGAACATGAAAACATGTGACTTTTTATTACACGTGGCTCTGCATACAATGCTCGGTTTATGATTCCACTCTGGAGACGCATTCCTTTAGACCATCGTCACTACCCAGGCTTGTGCTGGCGCCATTGCAGGTATCGAGGCATTGTTATGCTGGTGCCCTGTCCCGATGAGTGGCTGCTCTGTCTTCCCTGTATGGCTGTGGACCTGTCCGGCAAGATTTGTGAAGGGATGGGCTTGCCGCCAGTTGCTTTCATTTCCCAACAAGCCACTTCTAGAAGCTAAGAGTCATAGAAATACCTCATGCTTTTAGCGCCCCACCAGGCTCAATCAACGTCTGCTCAGGCCGTTAACTTTGTGGAGTCTCGCACAAGGTGCATCAGGTTGTAATAAAATTATTAATAATTTTTCGTACACCAAAAATAGGTGAGAGAGTACCTTGTTCTCTCTCAAGAAGGAGGAGGAGAAGATGGACAGGGAGAGGTGAACGAGGTGATGGACAGAGAGAGGGAGGAAGAGGAGGAGATGGACAAAGAAATAGGGAGGGGGAGATAGAGCCAAGGTAGAGAAGGAGATCGGAACATATATCCAATTCGCACGCATAATAGAAACGTGTGCTTTGTCTTTTGTTTCTTTTCCATTTTAGTAGACTAAGTCACAGCAAAGCGTGGCAGGGTGCAGCTATTACTAAATGAAATGCACGATCGAAATGGTAACAGTAATCAACCACGCCCCTGTCATGGTTCTTCGCTGACACTCAAAATTAGGGTTCTCTCTGCACAAGACAATCCAACGAGAACTACGGTTGTCTTCACGTCCGAAAAAAATCTTCAATCGGCCTTAAATCCAGATAAAGAGACTGTTATCTTTTGAAGATATCGTTGGACTATTGAATCGATAGCTTTTCCACGTTTATGGAAGACCGAGTCAACCAGGTTACCTAGTTCCACAGCCCACAAAATATCGTGTGCGGTGAGAGCGAGCCAGTTTCTGGGAGAGCTTCTGTAAAGTTTGGAAGGTAGGAGGCGAGGTATGGCAGAAGTAAAGCTGTGAGGAGGGGGTGGGAGTCGTGCTTGGGTAGCTCAGATGGTAGAGCACTTGCCCGCAAAAGGCAAAGGTCCCGAGTTCGAGTCTCGGTCCGGCACACAGTTTTAATCTGCCAGGAAGTTTCGTATCAGCGCACCTTCCGCTGCAGAGTGAAAATCTCATTCTGGGAATATTGGTTAACACGAAGAAACGTCTTCATGTCTGTTACGCTACGAATGCAAGACATTTGAAATAACGTAGTGTGTTTCTAATTAACTTTCACTACTTGAGCCAAAGTATATGGAAAAGTATGGGTACACAACTTTATAGGAATGACGTTCAGTCTGTGCGCGGCAGGATTTCTGTTGCTAGTAGTGTAAGTGTAGGCTGAACGTCATGACTTGCCGTACGGCGACATATGATTGAAACACAAGCATCAGTGTCCATTACAGCTGCAGACAGTCAACATGGGTCAAGGCAAGGTGTGCAGGGCTTTAGTCATAGAGGTTGTTCATAAAAACCACAGCAGCCCAGATGCTGCTCTTGGCCACTATCGACGAATAAAAGGAATACGAGGAAGTCCTCTTTCCGCGCCGCTGTTGAGGAACGTGATACGGAAGTTCGAACTAACTGGTGATGTGGGAACTGCTTCTGTGGCAGCCTGACGTCCAATTGCACCTCAAATTGTTGAAGAAGTTACTGTTGCCGTGGTTGAAAATGCCGGACGCAATGTGCGATCTTCAAGTAGCGTATTAACTGTGTTAAAAAAAATGGCTCTGAGCACTATGGGACTTTACATCTGAGGTCATCAGTCTCCTAGACTTAGAACTACTTAAACCTAACTAACCTAAGGACATCACACACATCCATACAAGAGGCAGGATTTGAACCTGCGGCCGGCACTAACTGTGTCACGGCACCGGAACATTCCATGGCCCAGTGTTGTTTCGGGCAGTACTGGAGTAATCTCTAGTTCGGTTCCACGCTGTCGTTGATCCAGATGGTTGCCAAATTGAGCAACGTTTGAAACCTGGAACGTAAAATGTGGTACGCAATTAACAAATATTAGCCACTCACTAGGAAATTAAAAAGTGTTTATTTCAATGATTTATTCATTATTTCTCTTCCATATTTCCTTGTAAATGTTTCTACAAAGTTTTATTCCTTCACGATGACTCATTTGTCATGGGAGCTCTCAAAGGTAACGAATGTTTGATTATAACCACCCTATACATTTGAGTCGCATTATTGCAGGTGAAAATACCAGCGGAGCTTACAATTAAATAAAGAAGAGGTATGCGGGAAAAATTGGAATTTGATAAAATAACCTCAGCAACAGAGCCGCTTCAGATGTGATTAAAATCATGACTACCTCCTTCGTTCTAAGAAGCATCTAATGACATGTTAATTCGGGTCTATAGCTCTCAATATTGAAGCTGCATATTGAAAGAAATGGATGAAGCTACAGTGTGCGCTAGCTGATATAACGCAGGCAGTTGTCAGTAACTCGCTGTCGCATGAGAGAAGGAGCGTGAAAGAGGAAACGCATAATGTGAAATTTCGTTACCACAGCAGACACATTCTTTCCTCACAGATGCTTCACACTTCCTTTTATCGGTGTGACATAATGGCAGCTAAACGCAAGGAGACTGTTCTCATGAGAGACGAACTGACATGTCTCCTTGACTTAGTCTTGTAATTTCTGATTTAAGAAGGAGCTAGAGTTAGTAGTTATAAGCCGCGATGACCGACTACCGATACGAAAAAAATTTTGCATTTCTATTATCAGAATATATATTTAGGCCTCACCAACAACTTCCCGTCACTCTATGTCTTCAGGGTTCCCGGGTTCGATTCTCGGCGGGGTCAGGGATTTTCTCTGCCTCGTGATGACTGGGTGTTGTGTGATGTCCTTAGGTTAGTTAGGTTTAAGTCGTTCTAAGTTCTAGGGGACTAATGACCATATATGTTAAGTCCCATAGTGCTCAGAGCCATTTGAACTCTATGTCTTTATATATTCTGTTAGGTTATAGCGATGTTAGTAAAAACAGACGATTTACGTTTATGAGGTAACCTTTTCTGTCCCGTGGGGCAGCATAACAACAGGCGAATGTGTCTGACCTTTTGCCTTTGCTGACACGACACATCACACGTGATGTCTGAATGTTTACAAGGGAACTCGACATTCTCTGAGTATACCTCAAAGTAAACATTTCATGGCCACTTGCTTCCATCAGAAATCAACACAGTATGGCAGATATACTGAACTATATACGAACTCAGAAAAAGAATAATGAAAACGTTTTTTACTTGTATAGCAAGTACTACTGTTTATCTTTAATACACTGTGATTCTATCATTTATCCTAAAACATAGAGTATCGAACATGAAAGTTGTATCAACGGTGAAAACAGCCTAGCTGAATTTTGAAAGGACAGAAAGTTAAAGAAACTATCACACGAGAAGATTAAGGTCAAAGCACAGTATAATACCATCAACGAAAATTTGTTTTTGTTGTGCTATGGTTTAAATGCGGCATGTTATTTATTAATTAAAATATCTGATAAACTTACCAGTTATATGATATTTAAATAAAACATTCAGTTAAACATGATAATAAAGAACACACTATTGCATTAACATAAATATCAGTAGAACGATGGTAGAATGGTTAATGAAATTAGTATGTTAAAGCAAAAGGCAGAAATAAGAAGGGGACGAAATGAAACCAAACCAATTAAGAACCATGAAATATTTTCTGCAACAGTCGAAATCACTTCGGAAAGCAATTAAGTAACTAAAGTCATGCTCAAATATGATACACATATTCCGAAGGAGGTACAGAAAAGATAATCAGGTTATAGAAACATTTTGAACGCAACTTGGAAAAGGAACCAAGCGACCGCCATTGTAAAACTCAGGTGTGAAGCTATTAAGCTTGTAATACATATTATGGAATAAAAATTATAGGTTGTTAGCATTGTACAGTCTGGTTGGTTGGTTGGTTTTGCGGAAGGAGACCAGACAGCGTGGTCATCGGTCTCATCGGATTAGGGAAGGATTGGGAAGGAAGTCGGCCGCGCCCTTTCAGAGGAACCATCCCGGCATTTGCCTGGAGTGATTTAGGGAAATCACGGAAAACTAAATCAGGATGGCCGGACGCGGGATTGAACCGTCGTCCTCCCGAATGCGAGTCCAGTGTCTAACCACTGCGCCACCTCGCTCGGTGTACAGTCTGGATCACATGTATATTTAAGCACCTTGTAGAAATATCTTCGTTTCTCTACATACATACATATATACTCCGCAAGCAGTCAAATAGTATGCGATGGTACGTATTTCGAGTAATACTATCACATACTGCCTTTTCTTTGGTTCCACGCGCTAATGGTGCTCCACAACAGATATTGTCTGCAAGCTTCACATGAGTTCCGGCTTTCCCTTCTTCGTCATTTTGCGAGATGTGTGTCCGGATTAGTAATGCGTTGACTGACTCTTGTGGCAACATATATCTGGCAAGTTGAAGTTAGATGTTTTGAAATTGTACAACACGCCTCATGTATATCTCTCGCCTGAGCTGCTGATCATATTTCTCTAACTCCTGATGAAATGCTGTGTTCTGATTTGAATATTATCTTTCTCCTGTCTTAATCCAACCCGATATGGATCCCAGACTGACAAACAGTAGAAAATCGCTCGAACGAGAATTTTCTAAGCTATTGCTTGGATGATCTGTATGTCCTCACAGTTTCACCAATGAATCCGTTTCCTACATCTAGTTTTATTTGGTCAATTAAATTTCCATTTCTACGAATTCGTAATAATATGTACAATGTACACTGGTGTGGAAAAGTTAATAAATAATATGTAAAAATGGTTCAAATGGCTCTGAGCACTACGCGACTTAACTTCTGAGGTCATCAGTCGCCTAGAACTTATAACTAATTAAACCTAACTTACTTAAGGACATCACACACATCCATACCCGAGGCAGGATTCGAACCTGCACCGTAGCGGTCGCTCGGTTCCAGACTGTAGCGCCTAGAACTGCACGGCCACTCCGGCCGGCAAATAATATGTACACTGGTGTGCAAAAGTTAAGCACGAAAGTAATTTCCGCATGATGTATCACTGCTAAGTTATATAGCTCGATGAAACTTTGAGCATATATGGGAAGAACTGCTACGGTATAGTATATTATAGAGCGTAACTGAAAGAAATACTCAATGAGACGAACAGAAATTTGCTGTTTCTCGTACTGTATAACTACGCATTTACACAGCTATAAAAGTAGCTGAAGAAATGCAGTTAACTATCAACAAACGCCGTAATAAAGGAAATAGAGAGCAGCAGTGTCAGAACCTCCACCCGGTAAATGTGTACGTAAGGAGACACCGCTCGAGTCAGCAGATAGTTGACAACTCAGGACTGTATCTCAAGAGAGTACCTCAAGACAGTGTCTCATGACTCATTTACAGTCGCTGCCAAGAAGTCAAACTGTGTATTATGAAAGACAGGTGACTGCATGTGAACATTGATCTACACTGGTGTGGAAAACTTAACGACGAAAGTAACTTTCGTATCACGTACCTCTGCTAAGACTTGGACCATACATGTAAAGAAATGCTAAAGTAAAGTACAAAACGTTACTGAAAGGAATGTGGCATGAGATGAACAGAATAGCACTTTTGTTCACCACCACAATTACAATGACACCACGATTCATGATGATCCCCTGGCCATTACGGATCGTGAGACAGTGTCTTTAATAAGGTATGTGATCACCACAGACAGCAATACATACCCTACGCATCACACTCCCACGCTGACACCACGATTGGTAAGGAGTTCTTGTGGTAAGGCGTTACATTCCTCCATCAGCGCGGTTGTTGAATAATTGATTAACACGTGATTACTAGACCGCGGATTTTAGGTAAAAACCTATTTTGTTCCTCAGTTCCTACTTGCATAAAAATTTGTACTTTTGCGTTTCATGACTATTTACACTTAATAGCGTTAATACTATAGGACCTAAAAAGGCCTATTTCGATGTTAGTGCCTATTGAAAGGCGTATGTACTCGATGGCAGCGATGGTGAGGCATATGGTGAGATCTCTGACCAGAGAGCGTGTGACAGTCCAGTTGCGAGCTAGTGGTTGCGAGTAGCGCGTTGGAGATGAAGCAGTCGCGGTCTAGATGCGAGAGAGTTTAGTTGTGTGTGTGCAGTCGGCGGGCGTCGACATCGCACTCTGGTCAAGATTCAGGATGAGGTATATTATTTTAAGTAAGCAGCCCTGCGCTCAGCTAGTAATGTAAATTGACTGTAACTAATTTGTGCAAGAATCGCCCTAATAATAATTTTGTTTTCAATGCATTCTGATAAAGAACCATTTAATTGAACGAACAAATTCCTTACATTTCCTTTAAAGAAATGTTTCAGTCAGATTTAAAAAAAAAGGTACTTGCAATGCATTTCCTCCAAGCCGCGGCCAACAATAAGAGCAGAACTTTGACATACTGAGGTAAGAAATTAATTCTGATTTCGCACAGGGCCAAAGACTGATATTTCCGTCTATTTGCGTTTCCATTGTCACTGAGATTTTTATTATCATTGAATTGACTTTCATTTTGTGACGAACTTATACTTGGGTCAGATAGCTAATTTTTATTTAATTGTCTTTGTGTTTTAAAATTTCTCTGGGGAGCTTACACTTAGCTCTAGGTCCATTTCCATTTGAGTAAGATTAGACTTTCATGTTTGCGGGGAGGTTACACTATTTTTGCCTATTTCGGCTTTAATACCCTAAAAAGTGCCTATTTCATCATATAAGACAGTGGCTCCAAGTTTTTCCACACTATACGACAGATGGAAAAAAGTATTTTCTGCCCAGCGTGCAACAAGGTGGCTAGTTGATATGCGCTCATGCTTCGTATTTGCCTAACACTTCGGTCTTTTTTTATTTTTTTTATATCGCTATCCCTGTTAATACCAAATACTCTTTATAGGTGTTTTATTATTCATATGTAAAAAATAGATCACGGATCTTTAGGTTAAAACCTATTTTTTTTCCTAAGCTCCAATTTGCATATAAGTTGGTACTAGTGCGTTCATGACTAACTAAACTGAATACCGTTAGTTCTATAGCACCTAAAATTGCGCATTTCGACGTTGACTCCTAATTTTGCCTATTTCGGTATCAAAATCCTAAAAAGTACCTATTTCATAGTGTGTAGGCTATTTCGTTAATCTGACATAGAGTTCTTGTGTTTTCAAAGATTAGAAAAAGGAAGTAAACTTATGGCTTTATGTCTCGTCGAAGTCGAAGGTCGTTAGAGATTGTTTACAATTCCTTTGCTTGCCCTACTACCAACAGCACTCGTCACGGTTGAATAGTCATCCATCCAAGTACGCGCCGAGAGCGACAGTGCTTAACTTCGGTGAGCGAATGGGAACCGGTCAAAGATTTGAGTTACACATTAGAATCTAACGTGGGAGTACTAAATGTTATATTTGAAAATATTTCGTTCGTAGGATTCTGGCCAAAAATGCAAACGGTTTTACACAAGAACACTGGCCTGAAGGAGTTGTGTGCAGCTGCCGACATACTTAGTGGAAAATCCAGCACTCCTGACTGCAGCATTCCTGTACAACATGTGCCGAAAATGAAGTACGCCCCTGTCACATCTGCTCACGTAAAACGTTCTTTTTCAGCGTATAAATTGATTCTGATTGACAAGCGCCACAGTTTTCCACTACAAAACCTATAAAAGATTTTGGTTATTTATTGTGAAGCCAACTATGGTCAGAATATGTGAAACTACGAATGTATTAATAAAACCATTGCCACATCTTTTTTATAGAGAACTTTATCTTGCAGGAACTCAAAAATATTTGGAGTTATGTTCAACATTAATGTTGTAGATTGTTGTGCTCCGTAACTGTGTATATATTCATTCTCCTTGTTTTAATGACGAATAAGATGTTCATACTGTCAACACTGTGTATTTTAATTTATTTTATTTTCTCTGCATCATTTTTATTAGAGCCTATTTTAGGTTTTATATAGCCTAAATGAACTACTGAAAGAGCCTATTTTAGGTGCCTAAAACACACTTTTTTACGACCTAAAAATCCGTGGTCTATTGATTACATGTATTTTTTCATAAGAAGTATTAATTAAATTTCTGCCTTCTTTCGCTTTTTGCAGTATCAAATTTATTTACAACTATGGGTAATCGGTGTTTTTAGATTGACATGCTGTTTTTCGTTCTCTTTCGTTCTTGGGCTTTGTTCTTGGGACACCAGACTTTTAATAGAATTTTTCCAGGTGACGGTACACTGAGTGGAAGCAAGGTATCTCATAACAGCGAGTACTCGGCAATAGGGATTCTCCTCCTGCCGCATTCATATGTGTATTCGGTGAGCGCGACAGAAGGAACAGGTGTCAGCGAGGCCTTCGGAGTGACGAGCTACTGGGCGCAGCGCTGCGGACGTGCTGCTGGGCGACCCCGCAGCCCTGTGTGTATTGTGTGCCAGCAAGCGCGAGGCGGCCTTCTGTCAGGTGGCGAGCGGCTCGATTCGCGCGGAGTTTGCAGAAGCGTCGCGCAGGCGTGCGCCGAGGGTCGCCGGTTTGCAGACCGCTGATGCGAACTAATCGCGCTGATTGAATCAATCGCGACTCTGTGTGTGTATGTGTGTGTGTGTGTGTGTGTGTGTGTGCTCGTGTGCGGGGACGCATCCTCAAGCGAAGCACGCCGCCTCCCACGAGCACCCGCCGCGGCTCCACTCTCGTCCCTATTGTTTGGCCTCCAGACGCCCTCACTCCACCGCTGTCCGCCTACGCACAGCAAGCCCCGTGTCGCTTACAGCGCGGTCACTTGCGATCCTCTCCGGACGCCATAAACTCTGCCCCGGCGCAGAGTATTGGAATTCCCAGAATTCCCAAGCCACACCGTGTATAGAGGTGAAACGCGGTTTCCACCGTGATGATCAGGGAGCGTTTCGAGCAAAAGCTGTGCGAGGGCGCTATTGTCTACAGCAACAAATAAACACTTCTTCAGTTACGGTAGATACAAAAAGAGGCCACATGATGTCTACTACAAAAGCAGTACAGCCTTTTATTTGACAATGTTGCACTCATGCAACATCGAAGTCCCACACTGTTTTCTGCAACATGTTTAAAGTTTCGTCTTCGGTTGGGCAATGGCGTTTGCAAGCAGCTCTTAAACTCTCGTATATATAGCGATATTCTGTTGTCTCTGTTCTGAATAGTGTGCAACTGTAGCAGACCGTGGAAATTCATGTACCGATTGATCACAAAGTCAGTATAAATTTGAAAACTGAATAAATCACGGAATAATGTAGATAGAGAGGTACAAATTGACACACATGCTTGGAATGACATGAGGTTTTATTAGAACCAAAAAATACAAAGTTCAAAAAATGTCTGGCGTATGGCGCTTCATCTGATCAGAATAGCAATAATTAGCATAACAATGTAAGCAAAGATGATGTTATTTACAGGAAATGCTCAATATGTCCACCATCATTCCTCAAAAGTAGCTGTAGCCGAGGCATAATATTGATAACAGCACTGTAAAGCATGTCCGGAGTTATGGTGAGGCATTGGCGTCGGATGTTGTCTTTCAACATCCCTAGAGATGTCAGTCGATCACGATACACCTGCGACTTCAGGTAACCCCAAAGCCAATATACCGAGCGAGGTGGCGCAGTGGTTAGCACACTGGACTCGCATTCAGGAGGACGACAGTTCAATCCCGCGTCCGGCCATCCAGATTTAGGTTTCCCGTCTTTTCCCTACATCACTCCAGGCAAATGTCGGGATGGTTCCTTTGAAAGGGCACGGCCGACTACCTTCCCCGTCCTTCCCTAAGCCGATGAGACCGATGACCTCACTGTTTGGTCTCTTCCCCCAAACAACCCAACCCCAAAGACAATAATCGCACGGGCTGAGGTCTGGGGACCTGGGAGGCCAAGCATGACGTAAGTGGCGGCTGAGCACACGATCATCACCAAACGATGCGCGCAAGAGATCTTTCACGCGTCTAGCAATATGGGGTGGAGCGCCATCCTGCATATACATCGTACGTTCCAGCAGGTGTTTATCAGCCAGGCTGTGGATCATGCGAATCTGTAACATATCGGCGTACCTCTCACCCGTCACGGCAGCAGTTACTGACTTTTGCTGTCCAGCGCCATCTGTCGGAAATTTTGTGAATTTTGTTTTTTTTTCTGTTCTAATAAAACCTTATGTCATTCCAAGCATGTATGTCAATTTTTACCCCTCTATCTACATTATTACGTGGTTTATTAAGTTTTCAAATTTATACTGACTTCTTGATCACCCGGTATGTTACCGGAGTAGCAATTTTTTCCTATCTCATGACTCTATTTTTACTTATACAGTGAAATCTGCTTGTAAACGGAAAAGAGGAATTATTATAGGTCAGCGAATTCTTACCTTGGACATAACAGATGGACTGATCTTTCCTGGGAGGAGGAAGCCTGCCTTTGAATACTGGATGGACAACAAGACAAGAATAAAAAGGCATCAGCAGCTCCTGATCCAGTGAATTACGTACGATCTTAGAGTTTTCGTCACTGGCCAGAGTACGGGGGCTAAAAAAGAAGGTATAGGCTTTGCTTTTACGGGTATTCCATTGTGAAATGTGAAAAATATGGAATAGTTCCGTGCTTTGTGCCAAAAGGAAGTGTTTTAAGACATATCACATCTATATCTACATCTACGTGATTACTCTGCTATTCACAATAAAGTGCCTGGCAGAGGTTTCAATGAACCGCCTTCATGCTGTGTCTCTACCGTTCGAACGGCACGCGGATAAAACGAGCACTTAAATTTTTCGGTGCGAGCCCTGATTTCTCTTATTTTATCTTGATGATAATTTCTCCCTATGTAGGTGTGTGCCAACAGAAAGTTTTCGCAATCGGAGGAGAAAACTGGTGATTGAAATTTCATGAGAGGATCCCATCGCAACGAAAAACTCCTTTGTTTTAATGATTGCCACTCTAATTCACGTATCATGTCTGTGACACTATCTCCTCTATTTCGCGTTAATACAAATCGAGCTGCCCTCGTTTGTACTTCTTCGATGTCATCCGCCAGTCCCATCTGATGCGGATCCCACACCGCACAGCAGTACTCCAGAATAGGCCGGACAAGCGTAGTGTAAGCAGTCTCTTGGTACACCTGTTGCACCGTGTTCTTCCAGTGAATCGCTGTCTTTGGTTTGCTCTACCTACAATATTATCTATGTGATCGTTCCAATTTAGGTTATTTGTAATTGTAATCCCTAAGTATTTAAATTAATTTACAGCACTCAGATCACGTGAAACGTAACTATTTTTTCGTTCACAGGAACAACACTGTAGTATTTATTTTGTAGCACCCATGCTGTTGTTGATAATTAGTGGCAGACACTGGGTTTTGAAAAAAAAAATGCATGTAACATAGTTCAAGTGACCGTGTACATCTAATATGACTAACTTAATATTTTTTCCTCCACGATATTTCAGGGTGTGCCAAATGAAGGTTAGTTAATACAGAACAGATACTAGAGAGAGAAATGAAAGAGATGCTGGAAAAGACAAGAAGTGGAACGGCAAGTTGTCCAGGGTGAATTGTGACGGAACTGTGGAAGTATGGACCCCCTTAAATGGTGTGACTTCTGTGTGAATTGTTCAGCCAGTTCGTGTAAGAAGAGGAAATACCAAAACGGCGATGTGTATCACACCTATCCACTATTTATAAAAAAAGAAACAAGAAGCATCCAAATAATTATTGGAGAATTAGCGTTGTGGCATGTATCAGCAGACATTTTAGCGCTGTACTGAAAAACAGGTTGGAGAATGAGGTGAAGGAAAAGACGCGAGAGGAACAGGCAGATTTTACTTACAGTTGGACGATTTTGTATGGCCAAGTTTTAGCATTAGATAAATAAGCGAGAAGGCGTATACTAATGGTCAGGATATAGACCTAATGTTCCTGGATTTATAAAAGGCGTTGGTTCTGCTCTCTACGGAAAGCGACGAAGTATCTAGGTATAGAAGCCAACAAATATCCCTAATTCGGAGAAAGTAGGGAAAAAGTTGAGTGAGAAATTCCAAACATCGAAAGAACTTAGACAGGGCTACAGTTTGTCGCTGACTCTATTTTAAATACACTCCTGGAAATTGAAATAAGAACACCGTGAATTCATTGTCCCAGGAAGGGGAAACTTTATTGACACATTCCTGGGGTCAGATACATCACATGATCACACTGACAGAACCACAGGCACATAGACACAGGCAACAGAGCATGCACAATGTCGGCACTAGTACAGTGTATATCCACCAATCGCAGCAATGCAGGCTGCTATTCTCCCATGGAGACGATCGTAGAGATGCTGAATGTAGTCCTGTGGAACGGCTTGCCATGCCATTTCCACCTGGCGCCTCAGTTGGACCAGCGTTCGTGCTGGACGTGCAGACCGCGTGAGACGACGCTTCATCCAGTCCCAAACATGCTCAATGGGGGACAGATCCGGAGATCTTGCTGGCCAGGGTAGTTGACTTACACCTTCTAGAGCACGTTGGGTGGCACGGGATACATGCGGACGTGCATTGTCCTGATGGAACAGCAAGGTCCCTTGCCGGTCTAGGAATGGTAGAACGATGGGTTCGATGACGGTTTGGATGTACCGTGCACTATTCAGTGTCCCCTCGACGATCACCAGTGGTGTACGGCCAGTGTAGGAGATCGCTCCCCACACCATGATGCCGGGTGTTGGCCCTGTGTGCCTCGGTCGTATGCAGTCCTGATTGTGGCGCTCACCTGGACGGCGCCAAACACGCATACGACCATCATTGGCACCAAGGCAGAAGCGACTCTCATCGCTGAAGACGACACGTCTCCATTCGTCCCTCCATTCACGCCTGTCGGGACACCACTGGAGGCGGGCTGCACGATGTTGGGGCGTGAGCGGAAGACGGCCTAACGGTGTGCGGGACCGTAGCCCAGCTTCATGGAGACGGTTGCGAATGGTCCTCGCCGATACCCCAGGAGCAACAATGACCCTAATTTGCTGGGAAGTGGCGGTGCGGTCCCCTACGGCACTGCGTAGGATCCTACGGTCTTGGCGTGCATCCGTGCGTCGCTGCGGTCCGGTCCCAGGTCGACGGGCACGTGCACCTTCCGCCGACCACTGGCGACAACATCGATGTACTGTGGAGACCTCACGCCCCACGTGTTGAGCAATTCGGCGGTACGTCCACCCGGCCTCCCGCATGCCCACTATACGCCCTCGCTCAAAGTCCGTCAACTGCACATACGGTTCACGTCCACGCTGTCGCGGCATGCTACCAGTGTTAAAGACTGCGATGGTGCTCCGTATGCCACGGCAAACTGGCTGACACTGACGGCGGCGGTGCACAAATGCTGCGCGGCTAGCGCCATTCGACGGCCAACACCGCGGTTCCTGGTGTGTCCGCTGTGCCGTGCGTGTGATCATTGCTTGTACAGCCCTCTCGCAGTGTCCGGAGCAAGTATGGTGGGTCTGACACACCGGTGTCAATGTGTTCTTTTTTCCATTTCCAGGAGTGTATATGTACATTATGTTTTGGAACAGTGGAATCAGTCATGTGGAGGTACGGGGATTGCTTTCTAGCACTGTACTATCTACTTATTGTTATTTGCCGATGATCAACTACTGGTAGCGCAACGTACAGAGGATGTCAAATGTATGCTTGAGAAGTTAATGGAAGCATTTGGATGAGGCGGGCTTAGAATAAATAAGAGCAAAACAGAATCTCTAGTAATCGGAAGAGGTGGGAGAGTGCAGTATTGCCGCAACCAACAATTAAAAGGTGTAAATCAGATCAAAACACTTGGGATCGATTATCCATTCCTCGGGAAACTGTGAAGCAAATGCGGAACGCAGGATCCTGCCGGCAAGAGGAGCAATTAAACCGCTAAACTGATTTCTGTGGAGCCGGGCAGTATCAAAAGAAACAAATCAGAGTATTATTCAAACAGTACTTGAAATTATAACAACGTACGGTGCAGAAGGACGGATCCTGGGGGAGCAGCAGGGAAGCACAGTACAGGCAGCAGACATGGATGGAATAAGGAGTGGAGCCAGAATATCCAGAAGTGAGCGGAGAAGAAATAAGGAAATTAGCAAGGTAATGGATGTGGAACAACCAGTCGTGCAAACAACTGAGAACAGAGTTCTTCAATGGTATGGCCATACGCGTATACGGCGAATTGAACATGGACAATGGCCAAAGGCAGTCATGGAATGGTGGCCGCCGGAAGGAGGAAGCGTGGTCAGCCGAGATTAGCATGGAGATAGAGAGTAATTACTACGATGAGGAAGAGAGATCTAAAAGAGGAAGGCTGCTGTGTTCGTGAAAGCTGGCGAATGGGAATATAGGGAAACTGTTGCAGAATGGAGAAGCCCTTAAAAGCAAAAGTAAGTTCAATTTACTGACCATCAAACATTAACATAGCTTAAATCGCCATGTCGTATCCGGAAGAAGTGCACAAGAAAAGGAAGGAAGAAAGATTAGAGTCAAACGTCACGTCAACAACAACGCACGAGGTCATCACAGACACAGCTCCAGTTCGGCCTATGGAAGGATGCAGAACCTACTATTCCCACTTAAAGGAACCATACCGTCATTCTCCTCAAGTGATTTAGGGATATTTCGGGAAATTTGCATAAGCACGGCCGGACGGAGGTTTGAACCGCGTTATTCCCGAATACGAGTCTGCGTTTTACAGCTGACCCACCTCGCTCGATAAGTCGACAAGAAAATAAACGAAATACATGTGACACATGAATTGTCAGAAGCTTTGCTTGTACAGGGTGGTCAGAAACACTCTGAAAAACTCGTTAGTGCGTTGCAGGGTAGGATGTGGTGAGAAATAATTGTTAACAAAAAAAATCGATACGCTACACCGTTTGCTATTTAACTAGCATTGAAGTTAGCCAGTCCCGGTGGTTGCACGCGCAAATTCAAGCGCCGTGCCAGAGGGGGATCGGTATCCAGAGACCGAACGAGAGAGCGGTACAGCGATTGAAAATGGAATGGTAGTAACGACCGAATCCGAGCCGAAGGCTCAGCAGGCTATTTCGGTAAGAGAACAACTGACACTTACTGTATCTGGCGGGCCGCGTGAATCTGCGCGCACAGCGGTCTGATTGGCTAACTTCAGTGCCAGTTAACTCGGAAGCGTCGCGACATATCGATTTTTTTCTTAACAATCATTTCTCAGCACAACCTACTCTGTAACATTCTTACAACTGTTTCTGACCACAATCTATACCCACGTCAACATGATGTCTCTGCAATTAAGCGTAGGAGAAAGATGGTGATGGTAATTTCGTGAAAAGATCTCGTTCCAAAGAAAAACATCTTTCCTATTGTTTTTTTTTAAAAAAAATGATTGCTGCTACATGTTGAAAATCATACCCGTGACATTCTTTATCTTAGTTACTGGTAAAACAACAGACAGGAGATGCCTTTGTTTGAACTTTCTCGATGCCCCACATCACTACTGTCCGGTAAGCATATGTATCACAGCCAAGTACTGGGGGGAGGGGGGGAGGGGGGGGGAGAAGCAGGATAAAACGTTGTATGCGGGTGAAACCGGGTACCTCCAGATCCCTGAGACAGTCGCTGGTATTGGTCTGATAACGGTCGACACGACTAGCGTCGCCATTTCGGCAAATTGCAGACGACTACCGTTGTCGGATGACTGTTCCTTTTCCTTCTACATTTACATAACGTTATTCCTGGAATTTTCTCCCATGTTGGCGCTGCTTCGAGTGGCAGTATCTTGAAAACAAATATTAGCTGACAAGAAAGAAGTAAGTACAATACTGGCCATTAAAACTGCTACACCAAGAAGAAATACATATGATAAACGGGTATTCATTGGACAAATATATTATACTAGAACTGACATGTGGTTACATTTTCATAGATCCTGAGAAATCAGTACACAGATCAACCACCTCTGGCCATAATAACGGCCTTGATACGCCTGGGCATTGAGTCAAACAGAACTTGGATGGCGTGCACTGGTTGGTACAGCTGCCCATGCAGCTTCAACACGATACCACAGGTCATCAAGAGTAGTACTGGCGAATTGTCGCGATCCAGTTGCTCGGCTACCACTGACCAGACGTTTTCAGTTGGTGACAGATCTGGAGAATGTGCTGGTCAGGGCAGCAGTCGAGCATTTTCTGTATCCAGAAAGGCCCGTACAGACCTGCAACATGCGGTCGTGTATTATCCTGCTGAAATGTAGGGTTTCGCAGGGATCGAATGAAGGGTAGAGCCACGGGTCGTAACACATCTGAAATGTAACGTCCACTGTTCAAAGTGCCGCAAATGCGAACAAGAAGTGACCGAGACGTGTAACCAATGGCTCCCAATACCATCACGCCGAGTGATACGCCAGTGTGGCGATGACGAATGCACGCTTCCAAAGTGCGTTCACCGCGATGTCGCCAAACACGGACGCGACCGTCATGATGCTGTAAACAGAACCTGGAATCATCCGAAAAAAATGACGTTTTTCCATTCGTGCACCCAGGTTCGTCGTCGAGTACACCATTGCAGGCGCTCCTGTCTGTGATGCAGCGTCAAGGGTAACAGCAGCCACGGTCTCCGAGTTGATAGTCCATGCTGCTGCAAACGTCGTCGAACTGTTCGTGCAGATGGTTGTTGTCTTGCAAAAGTCCCTATCTGTTGACTCAGGGATGGAGACGTGGCTGCACGATCCGTTACAGCCATGCGGATAAGATGCCTGTCATCTCGACTGCTAGTGATACGAGGCCGTTGGGTTCCAGCACGGCGTTCCGTATTACCCTCCTGAACCCACCGATTCCATACTCTGCTAACAGTCGTTGGATCTCGACCAGCGCGAGCAGCAATGTCGCGATACGATATACCGCAATCGCGATAGGCTACAATCCTATCTTTATCAAAGTCGGAAACGTGATGGAACGCATTCCTCCTCCTTACACGAGACATCGCATTAGCGTTTCACCAGGCAACGCCGGTCAACTGCTGTTTGTGTATGAGAAATCGGTTGGAAACTTTCCTCATGTCAGCACGTTGTAGGTGTCGCCACCGGCGCCAACCTTGTGTGAAAGCTCTGAAAAGCTAATCATTTGCATATCACAGCATCTTCTTCGTGTCGCTTAAATGTCGCGTCTGTAGCGCGTCATCTTCGTGGTGTAGCAATTTTAATGGCCAGTAGTGTAATTTCTTTAAAACCACACGGGACCTGTATTTATCAATTACGAGACTTTTGCAAGCTGTTCCCTAAATATATCAATCTTTACATTACAAAATAATGTTAATGCTAACTTTCTAACCCCATTTTTCTTCCAGTTTAGCATCGTGAAAAAAAAAACCTCTGGCACACGGTGGCAATACCAGCAGTTCGGGCAAAAGTTTTCAGATGATTCTCCTCTCTGTAAGATGATTACCATGCTGTTCCCAACAATCCCCGCAAAATAAGTTCGCCATTGGTGGAAGCAAATATTACCGCCCCCCCTCCCCCCACCTTTTCTGACATGACATATGGAACTACCAACAAAAATGCAAAACAACTCGGTTTTTCAAGAAGAGACGAGAAGCACGAGGCAAAGCACCACTAGACGAAATATCTATAGCCGAGACATTTCAAGATGATCTTCATCAAGCCATTGAGCCAAAACAGGAAGTTTTCCAATACCCTACAACCGAAATATTTCCAGAACCACAAGGTAAACAGGTATGTTTTCCAGGGACCTTGGAAATGACATCGGACGGACTAGTTGCGGTTGCTAGAACTCCTAGGACGCCATCGTCGTTATTTATGGCACCAATCTTACAAACGCCTCTTCCAAATATTGACTTTGTAGCGAGTGTTAAGAAATTCATCAACAGGGAAAAAATTTTGGAAGCTGAAGGAAAAACAAGACAGAGGAAGAACAATTGGAAAACTGGAAACGAAAACTTTTTATTGGGAAGAACCGAAAGGACGAAGCCGTGAAGGGGATGAAGAGGAAGCAGAGAACAACAATTGGAAAGACTAGACCGGCTTGGGGAAAAAAAGCAGAGCTATGGGAATTAGATTATCTCAACATGAAAGAAGCTGGAGATTAAAAAAGAAATATTTAACTTTTACCCCTCATCTTTTAACAGAAAGCCACTCATATAATGTAGAATGTGAGGTTTTACACTCCGTTCTGTAAAGAACAGTGGAATGACTCTACTGGAAATATTGGTAACCAACAAATATAAGGCACAGAATGCCAGCTTAGTAGTAAGTGGTCAAGTTCAGCTTCCTTTCTCCCTCTCCTAAATTAAGTTTTAGTTACGAATAATAGATTTAAATTGTAAATTCAGAATAATTTTTCATCAATTGTTATATGTACCTCCACAAAAAACTTCGTTTCCTTTTTTAGTTAATTTAAGTATTTCTGCGAGACAAAAAAATGCAATACTTTCCTATGTAAACACTCTACATGTCATCATTTATGTATCTTTTGTATACTCTGTGTAAATAATGTCTGTGTAAGTCACACGTCAGCGTATCTCTGTCTGCGACTTTCAGTTGTTACCTGAAGGCGGCCCGAAAAGGCGAAAGCCCGTTCGTGACCAAATAAAAATAATTTTGCAGAACACGAGGAAGTGTTTTCTGATTAATATTATTTGTAATTTACCAACGACGTGCTCGTAAATGGATGCTAAATTCTAAGATTAACGAAGTATTTCGAAATTGTTGCTACATTCCATTTATGTTGCAGCTCTACTGTCATTCGCTCCTACAGAGGCCAACCGATGCAGATGTTCGATGTTGTGAGGTGTGGAAGTGTTCCTTTGCTCCCACGCACCCACAACGAACGGATGTCTAGAATAAGAACATAAGATGGGTGACATATTGCTGTTTATGTTTTTGGGGGCTACAAATGAACTGTGCTAGTCATGAGTAGCAGGCGCGAATTTTATGTGTAACTGGATACTCGGAACTGCTGAAGTCGTCAAACGTTGCAGAATCTCACACCTAGCATGAATGATGGTTAAAACGTCGGAGTGCTCTAGCTGTAAGAAAAAACACCTGACATTAACATTTATTTCCCAAAACGTGTCATGCGTTATATGGTATGAATTGTGTATGGCATGTGCAAGTGTTTTGTGGATATAAACGAAGTCATTAAATTGTAAACAACATAAAGCGAAGGAGAGAGAGGAGTCTGACTCTCAGCGAACCAAACAATTGCTAACAGTGTTTTAAAGAGTAGAACAGAACTATATTCTGAATGACACGCATAACTGTCTCTTATGAACTCATCCGCTAATACTTTGCGATATGATATTAGTCGACCCAGAGAGGAAAAAACAGATGAAAACATCATGGGACAATCGAGCCTAGGCTGAACGGTGGTCGTGATTTGTTTAATCGATAGGGAATATTAACAAAAAATATTTATTTCTCATTCATACGCAAGTACGGAGGAAAATTGATGCGCATGTTCTCGTCGGGTTGTAAATATTTTACAAAAGGCGGAGAATAATATGCATAGGCTCTAAAGATCCCACAGATTTTTAATGTGTTTGCCAACTCATTCGAAAAAGTGGCTTAACGATCGACGTACATGACGTCATTTTATGCCGGCCAAGGAATCTCCCATGAGACTAACTACTTCGTCATGTGGTGTTTGTTTGTGTGGAAAGCGTTCTTCAACCAGCCGTTTACACTATAATCTAGGATTGACAGTTCAGGGAGAGTTGGGTTTTCTCGTAGTTTTAGATGCAGCTACTGCTGTTTGAATGACAAAGCCGTTGAATCCCTTGTTTTTAGCAATGACGACACGTCCCACCATGACAAATGTATACAACCATTATGAAAATTCTATGTCAGAAGGCAGCAATATCTATATCTGACATGCATACGAAGGTTATTGTAGCATGTCGATACAACAACTAAAAGTGTGGATTATTATCGGCATTAATCCCCAGGGTTACCAAGCCAGTTTGGGGTGCACATTTTCTATTCTCTCCTCTTGTTTTCTGGCGAAGTGTCATTATTTTCACTTTAGTGTTTTTCACTTTCCTGGTAGAGTGGGCTCGTAGCAAAATATCTGCGCTTCAGTGCCACTACTTTCGAATATAAATGAATCTGAAAGTTAAAACGTTATAAGTTTGTGAAAGTGCAGATTTCTGTAGTTAAAAGCTTCATAAGACGATGAGTTACTGCGGTGATAAGGGCTGGGGCTGTTATTCATCTCTGGGTGTTGTGTGATGTCCTTAGGTTAGTTAAGTTTAAGTAGTTCTAAGTTCTATGGGACTGATGACCATAGATGTTAAGTCCCATAGTGCTCAGAGCCATTTGTTATTCATCTGATCCTCTTGACGATGGAGATGTCTCTTGATGATAGAAATGCTGTACTTCATTTGGGGTGGTCATGTGATACTTGGTGACCAGCTCTAGTAAATGCGATTGGTCCTAGGAAGAAATGTACAGAGGGTAAGTAGGACGGACAGTTTTCGAGGACTGAATATGTTTCACAGGATGGCGTTGAATTGAAAATAAACAGGAATATACGGTAGCGGGAAACTGGGCAGGACCTGGAAGTGTGGCGATAGCATCCAGATGAGATACGTAATGAGCAGCCAGTGTGATTTGTTGAAAGAAATAGGGTGGCTGAAATGGACCCAAAAAATTGTAACAAAAAGAATTGTATCTTAAGCGCTGTGTGTAGCGACATATCTCTAGCTGTTTGGGTTTCGTATTGACTTTATAGGGCCGATGGGAGCGGTTAAGTTGGTTCTTTTTTGCACTTTTCACTTCCCCTATTAGGGGGAGAGCAGGGTTTTTGGGAAGATTATGAGGCGTGATCTTATCAGCTGTAGGGTTATTGTGACTCTGTTTTACATTTTTATTGGTAGTTCCATATGTGATGTCAGAAAAGGAGGGGCGGGGAATATTTGCTTCCTCCAACAGTGAAGTTATTTTGCGAGGATTGTTAGGGACAGCATGGTAATCATCTTACAGGTAGGAGAAACATCTGAAAACTTTTGCCCGAACTGTTGGTATTGCCACCGTTTTGATGGTTCTTATATCTGTGGGAGTAAATACGACGGATAGATTGAGAGTGTTACGTAGAGACGGAGATTGCAGAGACACTGTTTCAGGAGGTGATTTGCATTGCAGTGGTGACACAGGAATATTTTTACAATCTAGGGTATGACACTCCTTGTAAGTTCGGAATTTTAGTGAACTATAATTATTGGGCTGTGGATCATCGAAGTATAGGGGTATCGTCCTTCGCTAGTAATAACAACATACAAGATTCCGGTTTTAATCCCAGTTCCTGCTTGAATTCCGAATAAAAAGAGTCAGCAATGGTGGGCTAAGACTTGCGTTTTGACGAGTCAGCCTCATTCTGCTAACACAGAGGGTCGGGGCAACCTCTTGCCGGTGGCTGGGATACTACCACTAAAAGATGTACAAATCAGCAATAATCAGCGCCACGAGGATGCAGAAAGCAACGGTAATAACTAAATTAAAGGCGTACAACGTGTTTCCATAGGACGTGTGACCTGTCATTGACAGATTTTCATGATGATCTCCTCATGGGGACAACATTTCGACATAATACCCCCTTCTCATCTCCGGGAGGGGAATGCCAATGGGGTCATAACCATGATAAACAGACTAAATGACCAAGGAAAGGGTAATATTGTACGACTCGGAGCATGGAATGTCAAAAGTCTGGTGTGGAAGGGAAGCTAGAAAATCAGCAAAGGGCTCAGTCTAGATATAGTGGGGTTGAAATGGAAAGAAGGTAATGATTTCTCTTTAGATGAATATAAGGTATAATCAACAGCAGCAGACGGTGGTGTAACAGGAATGAAGACAGTTCGGTGATAGACTTATTCTCATCAGAATCGGGAGAAAAACTACGTCAACAACAATTGCTCAGATATATATGCCAACTTAACAAGCAGAAGACGAAGAGATAGGAAAAGTATTTGAGGATATTAACCGTATAATTTTGTATATGAAGCGAAATGAAAATTTAGTAATAATGGACTGTTGGAGTGCAATGTTAGGAGGAGGAATAGAAGACCGTTATGGGAGAATGTTGATTCTGTATTCGGGATGACAGGCAGTAAAGAGTAATTGTGTTCTCCAATGATTTTCAGTCAATAATAGTGAATACACCATTCAAGAATCACAAGAGAAGTAGGTATACCTGGAAAAGGCCCGGAAACTCGAGAATATTCATGCTGAATGATGGTTAGACAGAGATTTCGAAATCAGATATTGGGTTGTAAGGGGTACCCAAGAGCAGATACGGACTCACATCATAATGTTGTAATGCTGAAGAGAAGACAAAAGAGAATGGTTCGAGAGGGTCAGTGTGGGGTGAAATGAGGTACTGAAGTAATGAGGAATGATGAGCGGCATTTTAAGCTCAGTTATGGCTGTAGATAATGCGATAATTACCATCACAGCCTACAGTTAGTTGAAAATGAATGGACATGTCTGAAAAGAAAGATAATAAATGTTGGACAGACAAATATGTGTGCAAGGAAAGTAAGTACGAAGAATTCAGTTGTGCGACGAAGAAATAAACTACAAAATATTCAGGAAACGACAGGGATACAGCAATACGAGTCACGTAGAAATGAAATAGTTCGGGAGTACAGGGAAGTGAATGCGAAATGGCTTCAGGGAAAATGCGAGGAAATCGAATAGGAAATGGTCATCGGAAGGATTATTCAGCATTTTGTAAAGTCAAAACAACCTCGGATGAAATGAAAAACAAGGGTGGTAACATTAAGAATGCAATTGTGATTCCAGTGTTAAAGGCAAGACAGAGAACAGACGTGTGAGTGAGAGCAATGAATGCATGTACGAGGATTGGGACTTGTCTACTAAATTGATAGAGGAAGAAATGGGAGTCGATATGGAAGATATAGGGAAACAATTATTAGAGTCAGAGCTTTAAAGATCTGAGATCAAACAAGGGGAAGGGATAGGGAATATTCCTTCGGAATTGCTAAAATAATTCTGGGAAGTGGCAACCAAACTACTATTCCAGCTGGTCTGTAGCATCTAGGAGTTTTACTTAGAGAAAATCCCGAAGGGTGCGAGTTTCCAACTGTGCGTTGAGAGTATAATATGTCAACATGAGCTGATTTAGGGAGACAGTGCATGTTTGTTGCTAGGTTATTACTTTTGACAGTGCCTTAAGGTATGTTATACTACAGGACGATATAAATATTTTTATATGGTTGTACTTGTGGCACTACGATGTATTGATTTGTGTCCTTGATTTATAGTATTTAATAATGGACGATATGTTACAGTAAAAACTAATACGTTTGACGACTAGTGCATTACATTATCTGTATAGATTCATGAAACAGTTATACGACGGCCTCACCACAGATAACCGTTTCATATCGTTTCGCAACGTTACGTCCGGATATTTTTTCAAGCAACGTATCACTAACAACATTACAGGATTGTTTCTTCCCACCCCACCATATTAATTTAAATTTTTTCACGTTTTTAGAAAGTTGTCATTAATCGCACCAAATAAGATTTCTTGTGCTTTGCCCTGAATCCCTATATTCGCTCAACGATGCCGATGACGCTATCGCGTATGTAGCAGATCAAATCGCTCGAATGTCTTAAAACCTGTCGCGTATTTTAAAATTAATTCCGTATACTCTGACCGTCCTTCACAGTTTTCAGTGTGACATAGAGTAGGGCGCATTACAGCAATCTGAAATATAGGCATACCGAATCGACCTGTTGGCCTGTAGCCAAGGTTCGCAACATGTCAGGTGTGAAAAAGTAGTGACATGTCCTGTGATTGTGTGTATAACTAGTAACAGTATGACGGAGTAAATAACAGCATAACATTTGAAAATAATGGAATTGTGCTGTTGTGACAACCAGCACCTTCAGTTTTAACTGCATATACACATAGAAAATCATTTTCACGAAATCCAGAAGCTAACTTCGATGCATTGCTTTGCGGCGAAGCTCGTGAGATAACCTATTACAGGGAACGGTTAGGTAGTATCAAACTATAAATGAAAAGTTAAGCAACATAATAAATATTTCATGACATTTAACATTAACGTAAAAAAATCAATTTCGATGCCTAATTGATCGGAGAAGAATGTCCAAGATTCATTCTGATATTCAAATCGTATCAGCATCGCTTGCTTCTCTCTTCACTTAATTTATGAGATTTTTTTTTCCAATTTTGTATCATCGACGCAAGTATATCTAATTTATCGGTATTAGAAATAATAATTTTTATTACATTTTGGTCACGACATAAAAACGGCTTCTCTACTTCAGTATATATTTCTCGCTTAAAGACTTACGTATTCAAATTTATGTACACTGTAACCCGCCCAGAGAAATTTTGAAAAGGACAATATTTAAATGTTAATGGGCATAGAGCCAAGAGTAACCTTCCCGCAAAAATGAAAGAAAATATTTTAAATGTGAATACTCATCGTGCTAAGTGTAACCTCCCCGGAATTATTTTTAAATAATATGAATTGAATGAAAATGGAAATAGAGCCAAATGTTAGCTTCCCACAGTAGTGAAACTCAATGATAATAACAATGTGCAAAAATATTAAGTCCCCACAAAATTAACGTTATGATCAACCTGATAAATTTTATAAGGTCATCTGCGCTGACCTTAGGCCCTGTGCAAATCTGATAAATTGATTCTGGCAGGAAAAGCATAGGAAGTATTGTTTCAATTGTAATGATTATTTTCTTAAAAAATTGCTTTCAGAACAAAATTATTATTGGGGCGATTCTTGAACAAATTAATTACAGTTAAGATACATTACATTATCAGATGAGCGCAATGCTGCTTCATTACCTTATTTAAAAATATACCTCGTCCCGAATCTTAACCAGAGACCCATGTCGACGCCCGCCGAATCCTCACACATAACTGCACTGAACTCTCGCGCGCTACTAGCACGAACGAACTACATGCTCTCGCGACTCGCTACGTACAACAACTTTCTCGCAACTCGACTGCAACTACCGACTCCCTACATGCAACTGAACACTCGCGCGGTCAAGCGCAGACTAGCAACGATAAAAAACTCTCTGGTCAGAGATTCTGTCATGCCTCGCCATCGCTGTTAATGAATACACTGAATACATACGTGTTTCAACACATAACTGCATGGGCGTTAGTGTATGGTCAAGGATATACAGAGTCTCGCTAGGATGTCACAGAAATTGTATGTCACACTGTTATGAAAGAATGAAAGCTGAGTGACGAGACTGATTAATAGCATTGGACAATCACTAAACATGCAATTAAAGCAATGTCTGATTAGGAAAAGCAACACGCTGCAATAAAGAACGCATAACAAACTGAAACTCTGGACATACTAAGTTAATGGTTAATATCAGGATAGAGTTAAATGTCTTAGAACTAGCTAATCATGTGTTACGCAATCCAGAAGCCAATTACCACTCGTCTTATCAGCTTTTAGGCCATTTCCCTGTCTTCTAAGAAAACTGAGCCCTTACCTCGTTTTCTGTTGTGCAAAATTGGTCCAATAGGTCTGAGCCCACCCCCTTTACACTGGGATCGTCAGCTTTGTTCACGTCAATACTCAGCTTAGCTCGTTAGATGCCATTTGATTTGTCTGAGCGCATTAACACTATGTGCGCGCTGGTTTTGCGAGGTGCCGGTGTGGAAAAGAGTTTGTACCTCTTTAATTCTGACGAATTTTGCATGAAAACGAGACATGCACTCGACCGCCTCCTTACGTAACACCTAATTAATTATGCGCACAGATGTAACGAAAGGAAAGGATGATGGACCCTGCTAGTTGGTAAAATAAGGAGTGCACACTCACAATAATTTAATAAAAACTGTAATATACTCAGAGAAGAAAAAGAGAACTTTACCAAAATAAACAACAGGAAATGGGATTCTGCATGATATGATATGCGGATTAAATATTACAATGAGATTTATTATACATCAGAACCTAAAGGCATATGATGATCGACACAAACAGTAGGTTAAAGGATAGGGTATACTGAACTATTATGAGAATAAGAGTTGGCTCGAGAATAAGGGGCTCTGTGATGCAATACATTGAAGATAATGGCTGGAGGTTCTAATGAATCAAATATTACTCTCCCGACTATATTGCGGTATCGCGATTAGTAATGAGAGCTCAAATGAGATCACTTGGAGTAACAAGCAAGGTGGACCTGTAGCAACGCAAGCGCGGGTGCTGTTGAGGAATTCAGTATAAAATTGATAGGTCGTACAATGCTGGAGCCGCAAAATACTTTACCAATCCTAAAATCTGTGGCAGGTCATCGGTAGGCAGCGCGTTCTGATGATGTAGGCGTCGACTTCAGCTGTGCAGCAACTCTGTGTTTCAACCCGTGGCCTCGAAGGCTGTCCGAGAATTCTAAGTTATGCCGAAAAAGTGCGACTAAGTCACAAGACCGTCCAGTTCCAACGAAGATAAAATCTCGAATGCCCTGCGCCGCGCAACGAAAGAGCGAAGACAACATTGCTCAACTCCCTACTATCCTCGAAAACCGCGAATCAGCACTCCCCCACACTGTCTCAGAACATCATTTGCGCCAATAGAGACCTTTCCCTAAAATTTCGAGCAGGGCTTTATGGCCTCAACTAACCCCAGTTTAGCCGGCTGGTGTGGCCGAGCGGTTCTAGGCGCTTCAGTCTGGAACCGCGCGACCGCTACGGTCGCAGGTTCGAATCCTGCCTCGGGCATGGATGTGTATGACGTCCTTAGATCAGTTAGGTTTAAGTAGTTCCAAGTTCTAGGGGACTGATGACCTCAGATGTTAAGTCCCATAGTGCTCAGAGCCATTTGAAGCATTTTTTAACCTCAGTTTAAGTTGACCAATCATGCCTCTGCTATTCAGCGGAGGGCACTGAACTTTCCATTTGACCGGCTACGAAAACAAACATGCCTAGACTAGCGACCATCTGGCGCCAGACAGTCGCACCCAGCAGGGAGTGGTCCACGAGTATTTTCAGACCACTGAGGACAACGCAGTCAGTCGGTGCTAGTGTTCTTCGTTCCAGACGCGCCGAAACGGTAAACACATAAACTGTGGTGACACACAGTGGTCTCGCAGGTCATTTCGCCCTGCATACAATAGGCGAAACTCGACCGACGTCAGTCGTTCCGCCAGGCGCTTAAGCCCACTGATGTTCGACCCTCTCAGTATTCGCAGAAGTGCAGCCCCTAACCAGAAACGCAGTGTGCCGCGTCCTCCGGTGCTCGCCTCGCATAGGTCACCCAGGGAAGTAAACCAACATGCCTAGGAATCAAGTGAAAAGCGTTTTGAGCTCTCAGTACAAATAATATTACAATAATCTTATTCGGCCTGTTACCACCGTGCAGTGACATAAAACGTTAATAAAATTGATGAAAATGAGAGATGACATGCATAAGAAGGCATGCAACCTCTCAGTTTTCCGTTAGGGACCAGATTTTTCAGTGTCATTCTCTTTGGAGTATTTTGCTCAATCCACCTCTCCTGATTTTTGTAGTACATGATAGCTTCCAGACTTTTTAAAATTGTTGCCTAGATTCTTTTATGAGGTCCAAAATGAGTTGTGACGCGTAGATTACTCTTCAGACCGCCGCAAGGTTGAGGTGTGTCAGATGATTAGTCTTTCAGACTGATCCTATTCGTACACATGAGCAGAATCCGTAAGTATAAAAATCGTGAGTTCTTTTAGCACGCCGACAGCTCGAGACCTTGCAATGCTCTGAATGTCAACACAGTATTGTCACAAACTTTCGCTCTTACTTTTTAAAATGAGTCCCAAATGTGCCACACTATAGATTTTTAGTTGAAGTGTCAAATTATTTTGATACTTTCACTCATTTATGTATTACTGTCTTCCCACAATCGGCGTTGAATATAAAGAGGTTGTCACGTAAGTACAGTTCAAGAAGTCAGCATCCATTATGTTCTTCCCTTTTAGGCTAACGACTCCTTGTCCCATGTCCTATCTGGGCCATGGATTATACAGGAAATGCATCCACACCTATCTACATCATGTTCTTCCCCCTTAGGCTAATTGCATCTTGATCCATAGATGATAGATATAATGCAACAAAGGCTCCAGACCGAGGTGTAAGGCAAATATATACATTGGAAGATACCTGGAGCGAGAAAGAGAGAGAGAGAGAGAGAGGGGGGGGGGACGAGATAGAAACAGGTAAAGTAAACATTTTTCTGTTGTGGTCAAAAGCACCACACACGGTACTGATTATCGGTACAAATGCCACCTTGTAATCTTTCTAGCTATTCTATGGTCTTCAATGCAAGTGATACGAGCTTTCCTTTTATTCGATGTATCATATTTCGTATTTTCACACTGGTTTTTCTAACGGGAGTCTTTATTGATCGATGTGTTACGCTACAGAGGTTCTGTGTACAAGCAATGCGATCTTTGATTGCAGAAGCATTATCGTTGGCAGGTACATTCAGTGAGAAGTAAGTGAATGAGTTGGGTGCTGGTCACGACACTGAGCAGGTCTGGAAATAGTTAGCAAGGCACAGAGAAACAACTGCAGACCACGATGAAATCTGGAAATACGATTTCGTTAAGATTGATATGAGAAGTGTACAGATTTTCAGGTAACACCATCGTTGCATTGCTTGCTTGCACGTATTTCGTTATGAGTTGGTGAAAGGCAAGTTTTCGGTGATTTTTCTTTGTTGGTTCGGGTCAGTTAGTTTGATGGTCGAGAGGAAAATCAGTAAAATTGTCTGTTCACGTGGCTTGCACTCAGAGTTGTAGATGTACCATTCCTTTACCATTTCAGTAACTAATTTCAAGGCAGAGAAATATTTTTTTTTGCTAAGAAGTAGTTTTTGTAAAGGTGGTTGTTATTATTAAAGAATGAGTTTTGCAATATAGTTTTGAATGATAGTCTCTTTAAATCATTTAATAAGTAGAACTTATAGCGCCGTCTCCTCACGAATATTCTGTTTTGTAATAGAGTGTCGCCGCATCGCCCTACACGGAACACGGCGATTAAAACTAAAGCTTAACGTGATTGACGTAGCTGCAAATACTTGCATTCCACTTGCGCAGTCTGACATCAGTCAGGACACGGAAAGATCATTCAGAGTTAAGCTTCGCATTTCAAAATCGTTATAATATTCAGTTTAGGTAAGGTTCATTCCGTTTCATTTCTTTGTCAGACAGTTTAATTCTTGAGGAGCAGTGTTATTTTCGCGTGTATCATGTTTGATGTTGATGTTTTATTTAGTCAGTTTTCATACGTAAGTGTACAGGGCATTTTAAATGAAGCATGTTGGAGATTTATTCGTTCGAAAATCGATTATTAATTTTATGTGCAGTTTTTCTTCTGTTACTTTCGTGTATTTGAACTGCAGGTCACGCACTGTGACGTCACGCATTGTGCCACTGTTCACTGCAGTGTACTGCACAAAATTTTGCAAGACAGTATACGCTTTACGTTTTCTAAAAGTTAATTCAAGTGCAATTACAGAGTTTCAGATAGTTTTGGCGACTCTTTTTAACAGACAGCTTTTTACATAATCACATCACTTGCATATTTCAGGTTCACACTCAGCAGAGACATCTTGAAAGTTTAAGATTAGGAAACAAGTCCAGTTTATGAGAGCAGCGCATAAAAGACTCTAAAACAGATTAATAAAAACATCTAATTGATGATGGAGGCTGGAGAGAAGAGCTAGGTACTGTGTCTGGACGTTCACTTTCAAATGAAACCTGGTGACGTCTGGCAATGAAGTATACAAGAAATGCAGCCACACTTACCTGTACCGACTACTGGCCAGCTGATCCCACCCAGGATGTAAGAATTCTAGAACACCACAGACAAATTGCAAAACATGTTTCAGAGGAATTAGAGATGATTCAGGAGAGTAACTACAAGAGCTAAAGTGCGCGTCATTTACGACGGCGGCCGAGTTTAGGTTCGTTCTGCGCATCTGACGTCACAAAACACAGTCGCTAATGAACAGAGAACGACGTTGCCAGAGCTTGACTGCAGTGCAGAGCACGGACGAGTGTCTTCAGTTGTAGAAACGTTCAGTCATAAATAAAGTAATTGAACAAAAGCAATGTCTTGATAGCAGACTTTCTTGTATAGAAAGTTTGGAAAAAACATTCTTATACCAGTTGCTTCATATTCTATTAATTAATTGAACCAAACAAGCAATAAGCCTCATAATACAGGCGATAGCAAGGAAAGGTGTTTGTATCATTCTTACTAACCGCTTATTTGCAATAAAGAACAGCGGTAATTGTTTCTTTCCTATTGTACTTCGACGAAACGTGAATAATTCATAGTCATACCAACAGTGTTTGTTGGTATTTTGCATGCTATATTAAAGATCAGTTGAATGACGAGCTGCGTTAGCGCAGTGGTTATAGTGTTTGGCTACTAAGTGAAAGGTTCTGAGTTCAATCTTTATTCAGTGCTTATTATATTCTTTACTTAAAAACAATATCGTAGTGTATTACTTCATAAATTTTATTCGTATGAATGTAATTTTTTGAAATTTCTAGTGGCAACTAAAATCGACCATACGGAAAGTATACGCTATGGACTTTTACCTATGCAAATTCTTCAAAATTTCGTGCAATGGTTTACTACATCTAATGCTGCACAACAACTGCGTTGAACATCGAAACAAAATTAAGTCATTTATTGGGGGAAGGTATCACTAAAGAAGATGTGTAAAAATCAAATTATTGGGCCAAATAATTTTTGTGAAATCGAATGATAAAGTGTGTCAAAGCAGTCGAAACACCATGTGTCTGCACAGGCGAGCAGTGCAGCGATGACAAAATCGCGCACAGCGCGGAATGCAGGGAGCACGTCTCTGCAGCAGCGAAAGGGTTAATGCGGCCGTGGTGGCTTTACTTCATAAACTGCGCGCTCCCCCCCTAAACGTAAGTTTGCGAACTATACTATGGCGCTGCTTCTCTTGGTACGTGCAACTGGCAACGCAGCAATCTCCCGCGTCCGGGCGAGCATGCGCGAACCGCCAAGATAAAAGAATTGAACTATAGTCCAGCATTATAAAATAGCTGGTACGCCATTTTTCGACATTTCAAAGAGTAATTCCTTGTCCAGCATGTGGAGCACTTTAATACAGGACTGTGTTCTCTCAGGCAGCTTGGCATATGCCACTGGATAGTGTCACTGGGGGCCAAAAACGGTATTTTTTTTAAATAAAAAGAAACATGCAGCTGGCGCTGTCATTTTATTCAGATTTCAAAGATCGTTGTATTCGTCAAACAATGGGACGGTGGATTAAGAACCCACTCATCATAGTACACACGGTACTAAAACACGTATGTTGGACTAAAAACGAATAACTGCATAAGGCAGAATCAAGGACAAGTTGTTCTTTGCAACTGCGGGAATGCGAAATTCAGCTATCTCAGTGTCACGGGGGCTGTCTCCCTTCTTATCTAGTGCGTTCTTTGCGATATATTTTCGTGTCCTACTCTCGGGTGCGGTGAACATTACCGATAAGAAAATTGTAGAAATCCAACAGGTCACTGGAGTTTAATCCGCATTTCTGTTTTTCCCGTCGTTTCACATTTTAACGTACGCATTGGGGATTACACACGTTTAAATTTATACTGTAACTACTCAAATCTACATGAATGGATGACGCTGAATATTCCTTCAGCTTTTGACACTGAATACAGTCATCTGCGCTAAAAAAGCATTCGTAACGAATAAATAACTACTTTTTTTCTGGAAAAAAACTGTGCGACGATTAAAATTAAGCCCTGTGTGAGTATTTTCTCTTTCCTCTACCCCAGTTCCCCTATCCGCAGCTTTCAGCCTTTTTAAGTTTCACAACAAACTGTCAACCATATTATTTGAAACAGATCCGGTAATTCATTCAGAGAGAAATTTCAATTAATCTTTTTTAGAAATCGGATTATTTTTTGGCAGCTTTGCAAATATTAAAAATCAAATCGTGCGATTGCAGTATCAGGAAACTGTGATTTATTTCGGATTTATTTTTTAAGCGGTTTTTAATAGAAGCTGGATCAGGCGGGCGGGGAAAAGAGAGTGGCGAAGGGGGGAGGGGGGGGGAGGGACGAAACTTCGTTTTATTCTGTGCTGGGCGGCAGTGCCGCAGCAGGAATAATTTTAAAGCTATAGCACATTTCAGTTAGTGCGCGTTCGAGTGGACACCCGCGACTGTGCATATGTGTGTGTGTGTGTGTGTGTGTGTGTGTGTGTGGGTGTGTGTGTGTGTGCAGGACGACGCCGACTGCAGACGTGGCGTTGCGGAGGGACTGGGCAGCGCTGCCTAATGAAGTGTAACACAAGAAAGCAAACAGGACGCGGCCTGCAGTGGGCGATGCTGGCTGGCGTGGCGGAACGTACGTCGGACCTCGTCGGTTATTCCTACGAGGCGAAGCGGCCCCAGCCAGCCGGTTATAAAACCATTAGGGAAATGACCGTCGGCCTTCCACGCCGTGGGCGCCTCTGCCTCTATTATACAACAGTTTAATATTAAAAGTTGGAAGGCCGGCGGAGGGGGGCAACTGCTGTGGAGCTGGCAGCGACAGGGTGGGGGCGGTGCTCGGCCGAGGGTGGGGCGACAGCAAGGCTCCCTCATTAGTGTGTCTGGCTGGTGCAGCGGCCGGGGCAGGGAGCGTAGCTCAGCTTTGTGTCCCGTGGCCGCTCAAAACTTTGTGATTCCAGTTGTCTCATTACTCGCTGCAGCGACCACGACCAGCACGCTCGACCTCTGGGCTCTGGGGTAACACCACCTCTCCCCACCCCGCGCGGCCACCACTCCTGCAGCCTACCGGTCCCTGACGAACGCGCGGAGGCTTTCTGCATTTTAATGGCGTCCACGTCGCTCCGTTACCGTTCCAGTTCGAGGAGCTGGAGGGGGGAGGGGGGGGGGGCGGACACCCCAAACCCCTGTCAGCACCTCTGGCTTGTCTGGGCTGCAAATGACCTGAAATCTCGAGGGCTCTGTAAGCAACGAGTTGGGACCCAGAAACTGCGGGGCTGAGGCTCGGGAGCTGCAGATCACACACTACAGAGTTCTCATATTCTTCTTCACTGCGAAAGCTAACAACGCGAGGCGGAAATTGTGAAGCCAACCTCATACGGGCAGGATTTGGAAAGTCGGCGTGCTGCGTGACGAGTTTCTGACGTCAGAGAATGGAAAAAGCACATTTTTCTCGATCTTTCTACGTATCCATACGTCACAGTTCACCTTACGGTGCCTGATCGACAATAATCTTTAGCCCTCTTCCGTGTTCCATAAGCAAGTTGTAAGTAGGCTGTTTAGGTTTTTTTATTGATAACGCCACCTCAGTATGAAAATCACCGGCTGTGCCGTGTGCAGTCTGTGGCTGCTTTGCATTGTTGTAATACTCAACCATTGTAGTGTTAGGCAGCTGGCTGTGAACAGCGCGTAGCGCTGGGCAGTTGGAGGTGAGCCGCCAGCAGTGGTGGATGTGGGGAGAGAGATGGCGGAGTTTTGTAATTTGTCATGATATCAAGGTAAATACATTGTTGGTTCTCTATTAATATCTTTTATTTGCTAACTATCCCTATGAGTAGTTAGTGCCTTCCATAGTTCGAATCTTTTATTTAGCTGGCAGTAGTGGCGCTCGCTGTATTGCAGTAGCTTGAGCAGCGAAGATTTTTGTGAGGTAAGTGATTTGTGAAAGAGATAGATTAATGTTAGTCAGGGTCATTCTCTTGTAGAGAATTTTGAAAGTCAGATTGCGTTGCGCTAACAAAATATTGTGTGTTGAAAGTCAGATTGCGTTGCGCTAAAAAAATATTGTGTGTCAGTTTAAGCACAGTCCTGTGTATAATTGTCAAATGGGGACGTTTCATATGTCGACCCTTAGCCTAGGATACCTCACTGGAATCTTCTGATTTTTTCTTGTAGTTTGTATAATTAGTGTAGATTTTGTTTATTGCTAGCGCGTAATTGTAGAGAGAATCTCCATTGTAGTTGTAGTTTTTCAGTGTTGTATAGGAAAATTGTTGTGGCATGCATGTAGATTTGCACCAAGTATTTCGCAGCTGCAATTAACTAGATATTATTTTCAGTGTTATGTTAATGTGTTCTCTTATTTTTGCTCTTCAAATTGTGTTTTTTCTGTGTTGTCGTGTGAAATACTGTGACAATAATGGCGTGTGAAAAGCGTAACACTAGGCTCCAAAGTAAATTGAGAAACGACAGCGAAGACGAAAGCAGTATGTTAGCGCCGCAGAGTAATGAATTAACTAATGTTAAAAGTAGTAATTTGGTAATTGCGCATAGGGAGATGGAGCGGGTTGCAAACAATGGTGTAGACAGCGAAACAATTAGAGAACAGGGAAGCATTATCGATCGATCGGTCGGCAATAGCTCGGCTCAGGAATCCGAAATGACACGAGACGATCTCACAAATACTGTAGATTCAGGTTTTGGATCCTCACCGTTTTCTCAAATAAGTCAAGACACATTTTCTGCTTGTCAAAATGTGAATGTTGCCGGTGAAAATGCACTGCCAAAAAGCATAGAGAAACAGATTCCAGACACTAATACATTATTATTGCAATTAATGCAACAAATGGAACAAAATCAGAGAGAAATGAAACAAATGGGACAAAATCTTCAAAAGTTAGACACAATGGAACAAAATCTTCAAAAGTTAGACACAGTGGAACAAAATCTTAAAAAGTTAGATACCACACTTGAACAAACACGTGAGGATTTAACTAATGAGTTACATCACATTGAATCGAAATGTCAAAAAGTCTGTAATGACGTAAAAACACAAATTTGTGAACATTTCCAACCTATTTTTTCGCGGCATGAAAATGCACTACAGAATCACGAAGCAGCCATAAAAGAACTGCAAACTACTGTTCATGAAAATCATGAGACCTTGCAAGCTAAATTTGACTCAGTTGCATCTACCGATTCGGTTACGCAACTTGCAAAAACCCAGGAAAACTTAAAAGACACAGCAGAAAAACACACTGAGGAAATAAGTACATTATCGGATAAAGTAGCCGAACTTTCAGATCAGTTCACTAACTTATCTACGAGGGTAGATGATGATCTGAATGACACAACACCTGTAGCCTTCACTGACACAGAAGAGTATGAACAAATTAGAAAATTCAAACAAAATCAAAATCAAATTAATACGCAACACCAAAGAGAAATCCGCGAAGTACAAGATCAGCTGACACAGGTAATACAAGAATTACGTATTTCAGAGGACACTCGCGCCCCAACACGGGAAGAGGGACATAGAAATACGGAACAACCACAAAATAATAACACAAGACACTTCGGAAATTATGAAAGAAATTGGCAAGGCACACCGAATTTTGAGATGGAACCGCCGACACGACGTAACAATGACCGGTATGCTACTCGCCGACACGATGATTTTGACTATAAGCTGTTCATTACTACACGTAAATTTAAAACATTTAAGAATTCTGCCAACGACATTCATCCACAAGCATGGCTCCATCAATTCTCTCATTGTTTTCCTCCCAACTGGTCGTTAGAACACAGATTAGAATTTATGTGTGGCTACTTAGAGAATGAACCAGCTGTAAGAATGCGATCGGTCATTCACGATTGCCACAGTGAAGGAGAATTTTACCATGCCTTCCTCTCCGCATACTGGTCTCAAGCCACACAAGACCGAGTAAAACATGGCATCATAATGATGAAACATTTCGAACAATCTGAATTCTCCAGTCTTGTGAAATATTTTCAAGACATGTTGCACAAAAATCAGTACCTGTCAAACCCATACAGCCCCTCAGAACTCATCCGCATTTGCTTAATGAAATTACCTGAACATTTACGGCATATTATTTTAGCAGGACGTTGTAAAGACGACATTGAAGCTTTTCAGGGACTGTTACAAGAACTGGAAATTGACACTGACAGTCGCGGGATGCGAAAACAGGAAAACAATCACTACAGGTCACATCCGTCACAATTCCGTGACGACAGAAATAATAAATGGACACGACAAGGCTACTCTCATAACACAAATCGTGACCAAAACAGACACCACCCTTATAACAACCGTTGGCAGAATAATAGGTACAGAGAAAGATCGCACTTCCATAGTAATGAATGTGACAGTGACAACCATAGAAACAGACAGTATGGGAACCAAAATAATTATTATCAAGGGAGACAGAATAACTTCAGACGCAACAGTTCGGCGCACAGTGGCGATTCTGGGAGAGATTCTCCACCACATGACCGACAAACAAGAAACTATGTAAACTACCGACATAACGACAGACCTGAATTGCATCAGAACTGGCGGGATTCTAACAGAGCTGGGCCCTCTCGGCAAGGCGAATTTGTGGAGGTTCGGTCTCCGAATCCCATTAGCGACGCGCGCCAGTGGAGAGACAGACAATGACCCGCACCGCAGGCAGACACCTGCGCCGGCTGGCTCCGAGAAAAATAACATAGCGCTAACCTTGAAAAAAAAAAAAATTCCAGTATTCTTTACCGACGTATACTACTTGACAATTGCGTTAAAGTTGAAACTCTGCATACTAGGAAGAGCAAAGGTTTACACCACATTTCACACGTAAAACCGTTTATTGAGAGATAATGTGCTTTTTTAACTTGAGATTTTAATGCTACATTTTGGTTTATTTGAAAATACATTCTGAAATTAAAGTGCTTTCTGAGAGATACCAGATGACACAGAGGTTAGTTTATTTGACAGCTACACGACTATATCACGACGCTACTAATGTGTGACACAATTTACCTTGTTGATTTTGCGGTGTATCTGTTTTATATCTGCACAGTTTTCTGAATTCTTCTGGAAAGAAAAACATGTTTTAGTAGTAACTTTTGTGGTATAGCAATAATGAGGCAGCCTTTTACGTGGCACAACAATACGTTACAGCACAGTACTTTCTTCATCACAACAATAAGCATAACTAAGATATCTATACGCAAAGCATTTCACTTTTGTGTATCATCAGGTAAGTACATTGACTTCTGCAGAACTTAGCTTTCGGAGGACGATAACTACGAGACTTCCACAAAGATTATCTTACAACATGACACACAGTTTAGCGCTACAGGACACATATTTGAGTGATTAATTTTGTACTTAAAACATTTATTTTTAAAGATTTTTGAATTACAAAGAAAGTTTTCTGAGATATATTTCACTCCATTGCTGTAATCTGTAACACCTAAGGGTATAATTACATTAATCCTCAGGGGGGTACACGCTTACTTTGTGTATCATGTGTTTAGCACGCACAAGGAGCCCTAGCTAATATGGTATTTGCTTATACAACTTTACACATCGGTACCATATTTCTCTAACACAGAATTACACAGCTATCTGATTATTTACCTGAGAGAGACAAACATTTATTTTACAACATTAGTGACAGATGTTTACGTAATTACACCGTTGGATAACTTCATACTTACGAAATTGTATTTTGTCTGTACTCTTCAACTGTTCATACTTTTTCAGAACCATTGTGATACTATGAGAGCGTTGAATGATGTATTTGGTATGAGATCATGATTTTAAAGCACGTTTGAGGCAGATGACACTTTTGAAATGAGTAGAGAATTTTTTTTAGGTTTTGAAACTATTGGAGGAAGCTACGACGATTTTGAGATTTGACTGAGGTGTTATGATGTTATTTTTTACGACGACGATGTGTATTATGTTGTTGAGGTATGTTTATGATTAGTAAGCTAATGTTATATGAAGAATTTGATTATGCTATGTATCTAATGATGAAGTATTGAAGAAGCGTCGACGAATTTGTATATGTGTAATAAGGTAAGGAGTAATGAGTAGCGGTTAGGAACTCTGCCTTGTGAAGACGTATGTTGGAAACCGAGAATCGTACTTTTAGAATTATGAAATGTGTGTAAATGCGTGAATGTATCACAATGCCGACGAAAATTTTTTTGGACACTGTTATATCAATAAGATTTTGTTTCTACAGATTGGTAACGCAAATTCTCACCCTGTGAATTTTTGTAATATAAGACTGCCATTGTAGTGAAAACTGCTGTCGTAAATATTTCCGTACGAAAGTTAAGTGACCACCTGCACGTAATGCGTCGCGGGCACACAGCTGAGTCAGACGCCTGAAAAAAAAAAAAAAAGGGGCCATTATTGCGAGCCCCTTTTTCAGCGGCACAGGTAAAAAAAAAAAAAAGGGAGGCCATTACCCTTCCTTTGTAGAGAGCATCGCAAAAACGACAGGGTCGAACTTGAAAACGATGAGAAACATTTCACGGCTATTGTCGTGCTAATTGAGAGAAATGCCATATGGCTAGTGAATGACGTTTCACGCCTTGCTTTGCCCATTTTGTTTAATATCTAGTTTCTAGCTGCACTGCAGCATTGGTAAAAATAAAATTTTATAGATGTATTAATGTAAATATTTTCTGTCTACAGATCGAGTAAATAAAAAAAAAACGAAGGAGCATAAAAAAAAATATTTCACTTCACAGGAATTGCATACGGAATTTTCTTGTCAACTACTGGGTAATTTTTTTTGGTAGAATAACTTTTTGTGGTGCACCACTTTAATTACTTAGACATTAAGATGTGATTATACATTTCCCTTATCTGCATTGTTGTCTTTACTGTAATATTTTTCTGCTTGAGCGTTGTCATGTTTAGATATAATTTATTGCTTTTGCTTCTGCTGTTTGCCAGGCATAATGTTACTGAATTTGACTTTGTATTACGCTGTTAAGCCAGTTTTACTAATGATTATTTTATTGTTTGCTGCGCATTGCCTCATATTAGTTGTAATGTTGAATTGCTTGGTAATTTAGATTTACTGTAGCTTGCTTTGCCAGTTTGAAATTTTTGTCATTGATGTTGATTGTTTTATGTGATGCTGCATTGCCTCGTCCCTTGGTATATATATCTGAGCTCAGTAGATTTAAGTTAGCTTAAGAGGGGGTAGACTATATAAGAAACTAACTATGATGAATTGGAAGCAATGCATTGAGAAGGTATATAAAAAAAAGATTTGGGCCTAAATGAGTATTGTACAATGAGCCATATTTATTTTGAAAGACTTATGGTTGGAATACAGAAAAGAGGTACAGATAGGACTTTTTGGGAATAATGATGAACACAGGGAGATCTCCAAGAACAAAAAAGGTTTTGTTCGCACAATACTGCAGTACCAAAAGTTACACTGAAAACGAACCCTATCCATTCCTTTTGTGTCAGCCCTCTATGTGTTTGTGTACCCTTGTGTATTTGTGTTTTTCCTGTCTTTATGTGTTTAGCTGATTAGAGCTATGTTGTAGAATTTTTCTAATACTATGTTATTTACTTGGTAAATTCTGTTTTGTTGCTCATATGTGGAGGTGATGTTTCAAAAGTTATTCTGATCTTTATGTAAGTACTTATGTCATTATTTTTGTAACACTGATGTATATGTTTATTTCTATTCTTTTGTAAAGCCCCTATTACTACGAATGTTATCTCTACTATTATGTTTTTAATGATGTTTTCTGTACCCTTGTAATTGTATTCTTATGTTATAAAATTGTAATTGACACCAGGTCATCAAATTAAGTAACTTGTAAGTTACATTTCACTGCACACGTTTCTGTTGGTCATAGTATATGGACAATATGTGAGAAGTAGGGAGTGATAGTGTTTGCATGTGATTTAATGATTCAGCAAGGGACTGGATAACAGCATTGCTGGTTCTGAGGACAATTCCAAAAACTTTGTGAGTGCACAAGTGGTGGTTATGGACTTGCTACATTATCCGCAAGACTCTTCGATGGTGATTGTGCACCTGCACAGTCACAACAGATGGTTGCTGGCCATCTCTACAAGGACTACAGTGGGTCTGCACCTCTGGTGGCCCACCAGTACAGTCATTTCTACAAGGACTACAGTGGGTCTGCACCTCTGGTGGCCCACCAATACCATTATTTCTACAAGGACTACAGTGGGTCTACATCTTCGATGATCCATCAATACCATTATTTCTACAAGGACTGCAGTGGGTCTGCGCCTCTGGTGGCCCACCAATACCATAATCTCTACCAGGACTACAGTGGGTCTGCTCTGTGATGACCTACCAAACGATATTCTTCAAAACTTCGATAGACTACGCTGTGGGTTTGCTCTGTTGTGGCCCATTACGTGTCAGCATGTCAAGAGTCAGCACTGTCTTTCCGTTGGAAGGACAACGATACTTCTTCAAGACTGCATGGAAATCCACTACGTCTATGTGCATTTTCTTTTACTGCTCAGACTTTGAGAAAAACACTGCAATGTGATGAATGATCAGGACTGTCTTTATGGACTGTGAGAAAATTTTAGCTTTTGACCAACATTGTATCAATAAGTGTGTGCATTTGATTTCTTAGTTATTGTAATTATGAAAAATTTTTTCAAATCTGTATTGGGCACTGCCCAACCCAATTTGTAAAATTTTTTGTGGGGAGCATGGGGGCTATGTAAGTAGGCTGTTTAGGTTTTTTTATTGATAACGCCACCTCAGTATGAAAATCACCGGCTGTGCCGTGTGCAGTCTGTGGCTGCTTTGCATTGTTGTAATACTCAACCATTGTAGTGTTAGGCAGCTGGCTGTGAACAGCGCGTAGCGCTGGGCAGTTGGAGGTGAGCCGCCAGCAGTGGTGGATGTGGGGAGAGAGATGGCGGAGTTTTGTAATTTGTCATGATATCAAGGTAAATACATTGTTGGTTCTCTATTAATATCTTTTATTTGCTAACTATCCCTATGAGTAGTTAGTGCCTTCCATAGTTCGAATCTTTTATTTAGCTGGCAGTAGTGGCGCTCGCTGTATTGCAGTAGCTTGAGCAGCGAAGATTTTTGTGAGGTAAGTGATTTGTGAAAGAGATAGTTTAATGTTAGTCAGGGCCATTCTCTTGTAGAGAATTTTGAAAGTCAGATTGCGTTGCGCTAACAAAATATTGTGTGTTGAAAGTCAGATTGCGTTGCGCTAAAAAAATATTGTGTGTCAGTTTAAGCACAGTCATGTAAAATTATTCAAAGGGGAAGTTTCAAAGTCACGTGTGGGAAGAACGACCGTTAATAACTTTCATTATCAGCTCTAATTTCTATGCTTTTCCTAGCGTGGTCATTGTTGTGTTGGCAGAAGAGCCAACACCGTGCTACGAATGGAGGCCGAAATGCACGCGTTTTAGCTCACGCAGGCTGGCGCGAAGAGTGAGTGCCGGGCGTGAGTCGTGCTTCGGTGGCTCAGTTGGTGGAGCACTTGCCCACGAAAGGCAAAGGTCCCGAGTTCGAGTCTCGGTCGGGCACACAGTTTTAATCTGCCAGGAAGTTTCATATCAGCGCACACTCCGCTGCAGAGTGAAAATCTCATTCTGGAAACACCCCCAGGCTGTGGCTAAGCCATGTCTCCGCAATATCCTTTCTTTCAGGAGTGCTAGTTCTGCAAGGTTCGCAGGAGAGCTTCTGTAAAGTTTGGAAGGTAGGAGACGAGGTACTGGCAGAAGTAAAGCTGTGAGTGCCGGGCGTGAGTCGTGCTTCGGTGGCTCAGTTGGTGGAGCACTTGCCCGCGAAAGGCAAAGGTCCCGAGTTCGAGTCTCGGTCGGGCACACAGTTTTAATCTGCCAGGAAGTTTCATATCAGCGCACACTCCGCTGCAGAGTGAAAATCTCATTCCTAAAACATTCATGTTTCTTTACGTACTACACGAATATGTAATAAAAATGGGGGTTCCTATTGAAAAAAACGCTGTTGATATCCGTTTGACCTGTGGAAGATGCATCTAGCGGGCCAACCATAGTGCAAAAATGGTTCAAATGGCTCTGAGCACTATGGGACTTAACATCTATGGTCATCAGTCCCCTAGAACTTAGAACTACTTAAACCTAACTAACCTAAAGACATCACATAACACCCAGCCATCACGAGGCAGAGAAAATCCCTGACCCCGCCGGGAATCGAACCCGGGAACCTGGGCGTGGGAAGCGAGAACGCTACCGCACGACCACGAGATGCGGGCAAACCATAGTGCCATCTGGTTTCCCCCTTCAAGCTAGACAAGTTTCGATTCTTTGTAGTTTTTTCGTTTGATGTTTATTTCGTTAGATATTTGGCCCGGTCACGATCAACGGACCGCCCTGTATTTGTCCCAAAAGTCGATGGCAGAACTTCAGAATAGAATTCCTCATCTAACAAGAATTTAAAGAAAATCTAGTACCAGCCATGAGCACTTGTCCATCTTCGATACAGTGAAACACATCTCTTACACTAAACAAGAGCTCTCAGCTATTATGGTATATATTTTAGAGACCATGTTCACTGGACTTCTTGTCTTGTTTTCGTCCATACGACCTCCTCCCAAAATATACAAACCGAAGAGAGTGCAGTAAACGAGATTCGTTTCACAGTATCGGAGATAAAGTGGGCTCATAGCTCTTAAGGTATGCATTTTGAAGCCATTATTTACTAGACTTCTTGTTACACGAGGAATCCATTTCTGGAACATCCTGTATGTCTTTATTTATAATGTCCTTTTGGCTCCTGACAGTTGATATATTTAATTGATTCTGACGCTGAACTTTGTTGTATGTTTTGATCTGATGATGGCAGTAGCATAAAGGAAGTTAGAAAAGAAGATACATATTACGCGATAAAGACGGTTTTATTCACAAAATGTACACAACGCCTCTGTTGTAACTTTGCCGCCGGTGTTTGTTGAGGATCTCCTTAACGCTCTGGCGCTTTCCAAGCCATCCAGAGATAGAGTGTAGCGACCATGGTTGTATCTTCGTATCTCTCGCGATAACCATACTTTTTAAAGGTTCTAAACGGGTGAACAGTGCTCAACAATCGCTCCAGCCAACGTTTTGTGAGCGAGTTCTTCCACAGGTGAATTAACACTACGGGGCAATAAAATTGCTACACCAAGAAGAAATGCAGATGATAAAGGGGTATTCATTGGACAAATATACTATACGAGAACTGACATGTGATTACATTTTCATAGATCCTGAGAAATCAGTACCCAGAACAACCACTTCTGGCCGTAATAACGGCCTTGATACGCCTGGGCATTGAGTCAAACAGAGCTTGGATGGCATGTACAGGTACAGCTACCCATGCAGCTTCAACACGATACCACAGTTCATCAAGAGTAGTGACTGGCGTGTTGTGACGATACAGTTGCTAGACCACCATTGACCAGATGGTTCAAATGGCTCTGAGCACCATAGGACTTAACATCTGTGGTCATCAGTCCCCTAGAACTTAAAACTACTTAAACTTAACTAACCTAAGGACATCACACACATCCATGCCCGAGGCAGGATTCGAACCTGCGACCGTAAAGGTCACGCGGTTCCAGATTGAAGCGCCTATAACGGCACGGTCACACCGGCCGGCATGACCAGATGTTTTTAATTGGTCAGAGATCTGGAGAATGTGCTGGCCAGAGCAGCAGTCGAACATTTTCTGTATCCAGAAAGGCCCGTACAGGACCTGCAACATGCAGTCGTGCATTATAATGCTAAAATGTAGGGTTTCGCAGGGATCGAATCAAGGGTAGAGCCACGGGTCGCAACACATCTGAAATGTAACGTCCACTGTTCAAAGTGCCGTCAATGCGAACAAGAGGTGACCGAGAAGTGTAACCAATGGCACCCCATACCATCACGCCGGGTGATACGCCAGTATGGCGATGATGAATACACGCTTCCAATGTGCGTTCACCCCGATGTCGCCAAACACGGATGCGACCATCATGATACTGTAAACAGGACCTGGATACATCCGAAAAAAAATTACGTTTAGCCATTCGTGCACCTAGGTTTGTCGTTGAGTGCACCATCGCAGGCGCTCCTGTCTGTGATGCAGCGTCAAGGGTAACCCCAGCCATGCTCTCCGAGCTAATAGTCCATGCTGCTGCAAACGTCGTCGAAATGTTCGTGCAGATGGTTGTTGTCTTGCAAACGTCCCCATCTGTTGACTCAGGGATCGAGACGTGGCTGCACGATCCGTTACAGCCATGCGGATAAGATGCCTGTCTTCTCGACTGCTAGTGATACGAGGCCGTTGGGATCCAGCACGGCGCTCCGTATTTCCCTCCTGAACCCACTGATTCCATATTCTGCTAACAGTCTTTGGATCTCGACCAACGCGAGCTGCATTGTCGCGATAAGATAAACCGCAATCGCGGTAGGCTACAATCCTATCTTTATCAAAGTCGGAAACGTGATGGTACGCATTCCTCCTCCTTACACGAGACATCGCATTAGCGTTTCACCGGGCAACGCCGGTCAACTGCTGTTTGTGTATGAGAAATCGGCTGGAAACTTTCCTCATGTCTGTACGTTGTAGGTGTCGCCACCGGCGGCAACCTTGTGTGAATGCTCTGAAAAGCTAATCATTTGCATATCACAGCATCTTCTTTATGTCGGTTAAATTTCGCGTCTGTAGCACGTCATCTTCGTGGTGTAGCAATTTCAATGGCCAGTAGTGTACATTTCCTTAAGATTCTTTCCGTAAATCTATACCTAGCAACTGCCTGTCCTACAATTAGTTTCAGGTGGTCATTCCACTTTAATATACTCCACATTGTTTATCCTAGGTATTTTACATAACTGGCCTTTCCAGTGGTTTTTCGAGGTATTAAACGGTACTGGGTTTAGTCGACTGACTCTGGCCGCCTAAGCCGACAGAGGTACTGGGTTTCTTCGCCAAATTTTGCACGAAATATTACATTTCACTCCACTGTAGGTCATGCGTCAGTGCCATTACTAATCACGGACCCTCTACACTGTAGTAGAAGCAGAGAGTTGGGCCCAAAATAGTTAGTCGTGGAGTTGATTGACCGTGTATTCAATATAAGCTTAAATTTATTGATCAAATTACTCAACTGTGCCACAATAGCATAACTATAACAACGTAATGTCTCCAAGTTAATATAAGAATGACTTACAGAATAAAACAACTAAAAATTGAATTTCTGCAAACAAAATGTTATCAAAAAGCAATTTCGAAACTTTCTTCGCAATATAGTTTCTGATAATCAAAGACTTAACAATATGTTATTAAGACAAGTGTCCTGGCAAACAACAAACCCAAACTCTAAAATTATTAATTTTTACATAACCGTAATACAATCATCTTGACTTCTCCCCTTTTCGAACAATCCATAATTATGGAACCCACTGGTCTTTCGATCCAGGTTAGAGCCCAGGAGAAGAACATCTTTTACAGCATTATTCACAGAAACATACAAATCTACAATGAATACAAAATAATATTTCCCTTCTGTTTCAACATGCGTCATTGCCGCTGTTCTGTCAGTAATTCTGCAGCATAGAAAGTATATATGACATGCTTTCCTTTTACAGGTGTAACACTACATGGAGTTCGTCAGTACAGACAATCCCTCATATAAATTTGTGTGAATTCCTAAGGGACCAAACTACTGAGGTCATCGGCCTCTAGACTTACACACTACTTAATCTAACTTAAACTAACATATGCAAAGAACAACACACACACCCATGCCCGAGGAAGGACTGGAACCTCCGGCGGGAAGGGACGCGCAACCCTTGACATGGCGCCTCAAAACATGCGGCTCCCGTCATATACATTGGACTTAGACAATGGTTCAATTACACTGCAACTTGAATATGTCATACACTGGAAAAAACAACATTTAATCTCCTTAGCAAATCCGCACATCAAAAAAGTTTTGCATCACCTCAGTTCCGAGAGTACGGGAACCTGCACAGAAAACTGGAATAGAGATCAACATAAACATCATTTCCGCCTTTTTTATTGCTCATTGCATGCTGTACCACCATACGGCGAGACCTTCAGAGGTGGTGGTCCAGATTTCTGTCCATACCGATACCTCTAATACCCAGCAGCACGTCCTCTTGCATTATTGCATACCTGTATTCGTCGTGGCATACTATCCACAAGTTCATCAAGGCACTGTTGGTCCACATAGTCCCGCTCCTCAACGGCGATTCGGAGTAGATCCCTCAGAGCGGTTGGTGGGTCACGTCGTCCATAAACAGCCCTTTTCAATCTATCCCAGGCATGTTCGATAGGGTGCATGTCTGGAGAACACGCTGGCCACTCTAGTTGAGCGATGTCGTTATCCAGAAGGAAGTTATTCACAAGATGTGCACGACTGGGGCACGAACTGTCGTCCATAAAGACGAATGCCTCGCCAATACGCTGCCGATATGTTTGCACTACCAGTCGGAGAATGGCGTTCACGAGCCGTTACGGCGTCTTCCATGATCACCAGCGGCATACGTCGACCCCACACAATGTCACCCCAAAGCAGCAGGGAACCTCCGCCGCCGGCCGGTGTGGCCGAGCGGTGCTAGGCGATTCAGTCTGGAACCGCTCTTCCACTACGGTCGCAGGTCCGAATCTTGCCTCGGCATGGATGTGTGTAATGTCCTTAGGTTAGTTAGGTTTTAGTAGTTCTAAGTTCTAGGGGACTGATGACATCAGCTGTTAAGTCCCATAATACCCAGAGCCATTTGAACCGTCTGAACCTCCACCTTGCTGCACTCGCTGGACGGTGTGTCTAAGGCGTTCAGCTTGACTGGGTTGTCTCCAAACACGTCTCCGACGATTGTCTGGTTGAAGGCATATGCGACAATCATCGGTGAAGAGAACGTGATGCCAATCCTGAGCGGTCCAATCGACATGTTGTTGGGCCCATCTGTACCGCGCTGCATGGTGTCGTGGTTGCAAAGATGGACCTCCCCATGGACGTCGGGAGTGAAGCTGCGCATGATACAGCCTACCGCGCACAGTTTGAGAAGTAACACGACGTCCAGTGGCATTATTCAACATGGTGGCGTTGCTGCCATGGTTCTTCCGTGCCATAATCCGTAGGTAGCGGTCTTCCACTCCAGTAGTAGCCCTTGGGCGGCGTGAGCGAGGCATGTCATCGGCAGTTCCCGTGTCTCTGTATCTCCTCCATGTCCGAACAACATCGCTTTGGTTCACTCCGAGACGCCTGGACACTTTCCTTGTTGAGAGCCCTTCCTGGCACAAAGTAACAATACGGACGCGATCGAACAGCAGTATTGGCCGTCTAGGCATGGTTGACTACATACAATACGAGCCGTGCCCCTCCTTCCTGGTGGAATGACTGGAACTGATCGGCTGTCGGACCCCCTCCGTCTAATAGGCGCTGCTCATGCTTGATTGTTACGTCTTTGGGCCGGTTTAGTGACATCTCTGAACAGTCAAAGGGACTGTGTCTTGATACAATATCCACAGTCTACGTCTGTCTTCAGTAATTCTGGGTACTGGGGTGATGGGAAACTTTTTCTGATGTGTGTAGTATGCAAGCACCTGTAGCAAGGTCAGTAGCGTCAGACTGCAACAAAACACTCGTCTATTACTCTAGCAATTTTTAAGGATGCCTTTGCGTTCTTTTTAAAGCACCATTGACACATTGCAAAGGACAAACCACTATTAAATTCAGCGGTTTGTCTTCGAACTACAAATGGTACTCGGTATTTCACAAGAGAGAGAGAGAGAGCATGACAACAGCGATGAACAGTTGCAAGAGGCTTATTCAGTAAACTCTCAACAGAGGCACGGTGCAACCATATCTTAATTCAAACGTCGGCTTCGCACTTGTTTACGTCGCTAAAAATGCTATTAACAGGTTTCAGTCAAGTATTGACACCTCTGCCAAAACACTGCTTCGGCAGGGCACCGAGAACATCACCTGTTTCCCGTCAGTTCCCTCGGCGCACCAGCCACGCCTCGTCCGTCACGCTTCCGTCTTACCCTACTCCAGTCAACAACCACTTCACTGGCGGGCGACCGCTGCACCAGAGAGCCTCGGGGGCTTCCCAGCCCGAGAACAGGTCACTGTTCCTTGATGCGACTGTCGATAAATGCTGACATGGTACAACACATCTTCATTCATTTCGCTGTACCCTTCTGACGTTGTAACTTTGTATTGATAAGAATATCGCATGGAAAAAGCATCGGGGAGCTTCGAACGTTATCCACTACATCATTCATATGCGGGTTGTTCCAGGAGGAATAGTCAGTATTCGGGTAAAGGAAAAGAACGGTCATCTGAAGCAAAAAGCTTTCGGATGGAGATTTGCTATATACCGAATGATTTTCGATTCAGAGCACAAGGTATACTTGTTTCTGGATTAAACCGCACCCACCCTACTCGTGGTGCTGCTATTAACTGGCCACCAAGGTTGCCAGACCTTACGACATTAGATGTTTGTGCATGGGGTTGGCTGAGGCGTACAAGCGAAAGGATAATGGTTCAAATGGTTCAAATGGCTCTGAGCACTATGGGACTCAACTGCTGAGGTCATTAGTCCCCTAGAACTTAGAACTAGTTAAACCTAACTAACCTAAGGATATCACAAACATCCATGCCCGAGGCAGGATTCGAACCTGCGACCGTCTTGCGGTTCCAGACTGCAGCGCCTTTAACCGCACGGCCACTTCGGCCGGCCGAAAGGATAATGAGTCATCGAGTAAAACAGCAGTGATTTCTGGGGTTCCTCAAGGAAGTGTTATAGGCCCTTTGCGGTTCCTTATCTACATAATGTAGGAGACAATCTGAGCAGCCGTCTTAGGTTGCTTGCAAAAGATGCTGTCGTTTATATACTAATAAATTCACCAGATGATCAAAACAATTTGAGAAAAGATTTAGAAAACATATCTGTATGATATAAAAACTCGCAATTGACCCTAAATAACGAAAAGTGTAAGGTCATCCACATGAGTGCCAAAAGGAATCCGTTATACTTCGATTACACGATAAATGTCAAATCTAAAGGCCATAAGTTCAACTAAATACCTAGGAGTTACAATCACTAACAACTTAAATTGGAAGCAACACATAGATAATGTTGTGGGGAAGTCAGCCAAAGATTGTGTTTAATTGGCAAAACATTTAGAAAACATAACAGACCTACTAAAGGGACCGCCTACGCTACGCTTTTCCGTCCTCTTTTAGAATACTGCTGCGCGGTGTTGGTTCCTTACCAGATAGGACTGACGGAGTACATCGACAAAGTTCAAAGGAGGGCAGCATGTTTTGTATTATCACGAAATAGGGGTGAGAGTGTCACTGCAATGATACTGGATTTGGGGCGGACATAATTAAAACAAAGGCGTTTCTCGTTGCGGCGGAATTTTCTCACGAAATTACAATCACCAACTTTCTCCTCCGAATGCGAAAATATTTTGTTGAGTCGACCTACATAGGAAGAAATGATCATCGTAATAAATTCCGCCCCCGGTAGCTGAGTGGTCACCACGACAGAATCCTAAGGGCTCGAGTTCGATTCCCGGCTGGGTCGGAGATTTTCTCCGCTCAGAGACTGGACGTTGTGTTGTCCTGATCATCATCATTTCATTCCCATCGTCGCGCAAGTCGTCGAAGTGGCGTCAAGTAGGAAGACTTGCACCCGACGAACGGTCTACCCGACGGGAAGCCTTAGTCACACGACATTTACATGTATCCTAATAAAATAAGGGAAATAAGAACCAGCACGGAAAAATATAGGTGTTCGTTTTGTCCGCGCGATGTCCGAGATTGGAATAATAGAGAATTATTGTAAAGGTGGTCCGATGGACCGTCTACCAGGAACTTAAATGTGATTTTGCGGAGTATTTATGTAGAAGTAGATGTAGATGAGAGCGGAAACGGTAGAGAATAAACGTTTCTTTGCACAGCTGATGGTGAAAAATCTCAGCTCTTTAAGGTTTTAGGGTAACATACATTCTTTGGCAGTCATAGCAATTATGCTGTTCGATTTCTCTAATTTACATCCAAACCATTTGAAGCAATACATCAGTATAACACAGACGAAATGTTCTTCAAGAAGCAGTTAGAAAAAGGAAAGAATGATCTCAGTGCTTAAGGGTATTGCCCTTCAGAGGTAAAGTTCTGGAATCCTGCTCAGGCACACAGTTGTTATATGCCAAATCTACTGAGACACTGTAAACTTATTTGTCCGTCGCTGACATAGAAGGCCGCTAACTTCCTTTCCTTCCCGGCTTGGCAAGCTCTGCAGTGACTAGAATACTTGTAAAGCTTGCTGGGACAGGGTAAATGCTAGCTACAATGAAGTTGATAATTCGACTGTAATACTGACATTTTAATTTGATATCCCCCACAACTGACAAAATTTACAAAAAAAAAATTGAATTTCTTTGTCCACTCTCACACTCCTAAGAATGATGGCACATTAACAATTTGCAATTCGCGCCCCTATTACCGGCAGCTACGTTGATAAATACTCGGCACCTCGCAAAGATAAATACCAGATCAGGAATATTAGATAAGTTGTTGGGAGTGGTTAAGCGTTGGTGAAAATCTCGCTTCTGAGCACACAAAGAGCTCTAACCGCAGAACTCTGCACGGAACACGCGTTGGTCAGTGCTGCGATACAGACCGTATATCTCCCTTCGAAGACGATGGCCAAGACGCCGTCTCCAAGTCCGTACCGCTCGATGGCTGAAGGCGAAGTCCTCTGTCTGCGCAATTCTCCCGTCTCCCACGCGTACGAAAACGCCACGGAAGAATACTCAGTTTCGGCGAATGTCGAACGCTCTATCATCGCCGAAATCCCTCCAACGGCATTTCTGAGACCTACCCAATGATCGAGTTGGTCATAACGCCCCTAAGCAAACGAAATTCCCGCCTTCGCCACGTGTTGCCCAGCACAGGTGGCTCCGGATGCCGAACTATCCCCAAAAGCGCCGTATTGTCCCGCGTTTCCGGTGACCGCTACCTGCCTCCCACGGCGGCCCGGCGAGCTGCAGACTTTATATGCCACAATTATCAACTTCCGACACTTTTCACCAACGCTTTAAGTTAGTGACTTAATCATGCAGACATGCAGGGAATACGGCTCGAGAGTGCCTCATATTTATCATAATTCAATAGAGTCATGATCTGATGCCCTTGCCAGTCCCTTTATTATTAATACTAAAGTTGGTAAGCTTGAAACGTCCCCTTTGAAAAATTACTGACACACAATATTTTTTAGCGAACGCAATCTGACTTTCAATAATCCCTACAAAAGAATGGCCCTGACTAACATTAACCTATACCTTTCACAAATCACTTACCTCACAAAAATCTTCGTTACTCGAACTACTGCAATACAGCGAGCGCCACTACTGCCAGCTAAATAAAAGATTCAAACTACGGAAGGCACTAACTACTGATAGACATAGTTAGCAAATGAAAGATTTTAATAGAGAACAAACTATGTATTTACCTTAATAGTCATAATATATATAGCAGTTCATGACATCCAGTCTTACAAATTTCAAAACTCCGCCATCTCTCTCCCCACATCCACCACTGCTGGCGGCTCACCTCCAACTGCGCAACGCTACAATGGCAGACAACAATGCAAACTAGCCACAGACTGCACACAGTGCACACAGTGATTTTCATACAGAGCGCTACGTGGCGTTACCAATAAGAAAACCTAAATAGCCTACTTACAAGCTAACGTGTTAGTGTCCATGTCCTGGCACCTTACAGCACTCCTCCGATAAGCTACAGAATAGGCAGAAGAACGGATGGAGAAACACAAAAATAGATGTTTATTATTTTTTTTAAATAAAGAAACAATAAATTAAAACGCGTTACTGTGTTAGACACAACGGATCCTAAATAAATAGGTAAGATAAAACTGTATAGCTTCTGTAGAGAGGCAGGAGGAAACATCTTTAAGCAGCCTAATTCAGCTGAAAGAAATGTTGCGGCTACCCTCATTCGTAATGGGACATATGTTGTTTCTAAATAATTTGCCAAGAATGAATGGACCTGAATAGGGAAGCAGCCGCAGAGCTTACGGAGTGCTACCCGCTGATTGATGGTACATACGCAGTGAATTAAGAGACGCCACAAGAACGCCCAGCATTCCCTCTTTAGACGCGCTTGCGCCGGTATCGGCGCTGCAGCTGAGGACCATTTGTTTCCCGTGCTTTAGAACTGACTATTGTGTACCGCGTCGGCTCCCGCAGCAATTAATCTCTCTCACGCCGGCAGACAAGCAGCCTTCGGCGATCCCTGAAGCGGACGTCTGCCGGGCCGGCGCGGTTTGTTTTCGTGCGCTTCGCAGGGAGGCGCGTAGTTATTCGCGTTGCTTGCCCGACTGGAAACAAGCAACCGGCTTCCGGCCACGTTCTCGTTACAGATTGGGACAGGCGGGCGACGCCGAGCTGAGGCGCCGAGCGTAGTCCGGCCTGCTGCCGCAGGTGGCTTTCCTTGCGTCGTTAGGGTCGGGAGCGCACGTGTGTCCCGCCCCCCGGGGTAGACCGCCCAGGCGGCCAGGATTAATGGCGTGCAAAGAGGCGGAGGAGCCGGCGCGTGCTTATGGCTCTGGCGCTGCGTCGGCTTAAGCAAACAACGCCGCGGCAGCCATTAAGCGGCGCGGCGAACCGTGCGCGAAACCTGCAGTGGCGGGATATGGCCAGCCGGCGCTGTGGGAACGAGCTGAGCGCCTCTCTGTGAACACACCGGACACCAGGCCCCACCACCTAGAGTCCACAGTGACCTCGCTTTCTACCGGCCGGCAGTCGACGGTCAGCCGAAATAGTTATTCTGACTACTCGTCTGCTTTGGAATACAGAAGTCGCTTAGTACAGTGTTTCTGTACCCCTAGATCAAAACAACCAATTCCAAAGGAATGTGCGTATTAGAAACGGCTATAACTACACTAAAGAGCCAAAGAAGCTGGTACATGCTACGGTCGCAGGTTCGAATCCTGCCTCGGGCATGGATGTGTGTGATGTCCTTAGGTTAGTTAGGTTTAAGTAGTTCTAAGTTCTAGGGGACTGATGACCACAGCAGTTGAGTCCCATAGTGCTCAGAGCCATTTGAACCATTTGAAGCTGGTACAACTGCCTAACATTCCGTAGGGCGTCCGCGAGCACGCAGGAGTGCCTCAACGCGACGTGGCGTGGTCTCGACTAATGTCTGAAGTAGTGCTGGAGGGAAATGACACCATTAATCCTGCAGCGCTGTCCATAAATCCGTAAGAGTAAGAGTGGGTGGAGATATGTGAACAGCACGTTGCAAGTCGTTCCAAACATGCTCAGTAACCGAAGTTAAAATGTTCTGGGTTATTAGGCCGCGTCATGTTTCTTCTAAAATGATCGACGTTTCGACCCGTCTGCTGGGATCTTCCTCAGGATCTTCTGGTGTCCACTACTGCTAGAACACTGTCAGAGACGGGTGCCGCGTCCTCTTATAAAGGGGGAGTTTTCACGCGTTCGTGTTGGAGAAGTGACAGTGTTGGTTAAAATTCATATGGCTACCATTGGTGGGCCATAGTCATTGCCTCCACAATGCAGGCGTCTATCAAGTGACATGTGGTGGCGGCAATGTGTATATAGGCGAAACGGGAAGATAAAGAACGCATTAAGGAACACGAACGGCACATGCGGCTGAAACAAAGTGCAAAATCGGCAGCAGCGGAACATCATGAGAACTATGGCTCTGACATAGACTTTAAAAACGTACGTGCACTGGTTAAAGAAACAAACATTTATAGAAGAAAGGTCCGAGAAGCGGTTGAAATTTCTAAAAATGCATCCAATTTCAATAACAAGGACGGGCTATGGGCTTCCGACATCGTGGCTCCCTGCCATCAAGGAAGTAAATACGCGGCCGCAGTGTGAGCGGCATAAACAACGCGCCGCAAGTCACCTCGGCGGACAATAATATTTTGGGTAAACGTTCCCTCTCTCTAGCTCTGTCCGTTTCGAATCTAACCACTGATGACGACCAACCAATAGCGGTAGCAGGCATTTCAACCAATACCCCTTCTCCAGCGTAAGTGTGGAATAGTGTCTTTCTATCCAATGACGATGGGCCGCCGATGGTATCCACAGGAGATGAGCTACATCAGAGTGGGAATATTAGCCAATGACTATGGCACACCAATGGTAGCCATATGAATTTTAACCAATACTATTCACTTCTCCAACACGAACGCGTGAAAACTTCCCCTTTATAAGAGGACGCGACACTCGTCTCTGACAGTGTTCTAGCAGTAGTGGACACCAGAAGATTCTGGGGAAGATCCCAGCACAGGGGTCGAAACGTCGATCATTTACAAGAAACATGTCGCGGCCTAATAACCCAGAAGATATTAACTTCAGTGACAAGGGCCACGAAAGCCTGCAGACTTACATGCTCAGTAACGTTCATGTCTGGGAGTTTGGTGGCCACCGGATGTGTTTAAACCCAGAACAGAGTTACTAGAGCCACTCTGTAGCAATTCTAGGCGTTTATGGCGTCGCATTGTCCTGCTGGAATTGCCCATCGGAATGCACAATGGACATGAATGGATGTAGGTGATCAGACATGACGCTTATGTATGTGTCACATGTCAGAGTCGTATCTAGACGTATCAGGGGTCCCATATAACTCCAACAGCACACGCTCCACACCTTTACAGAGGTTCCACCAGCTCCAGCAGCCCCTTGCTTTCATGCAAGGTCCATGGATTTATGAGGTTGTTTCCATCCCCGTAATCGTCCATCCGCTCGATACACTTTGAAATGAGACTCGTCCGACCAGACAACATGTTTCCAGTCATCAACAGTCCATTGTCGGCGTTGACGGACCCAGGCGAGGCGTAAAGCTCTGTGTAGTCTAGTCATCAAGACTACAGGGGTGGGCCTTCAGCTCTGAAAGCCCATATCGATGATGTTTCATGTTTCGCACACTACTTGTTGATGGCCCAGCATTGAAATCTGCAGCAATTTGCGGAAGGATTGTACTTCTGTCACCTTGAACGATTCTCTTCAGTCGTCGTTGTCCCGTTCATGCAGCATCTTTCTCCGGTCGCAGCGATGTCGGAGATTTGATGTTTTATCGGATTCCTGATATTGGCGGTACACTAGTGAAATGGTCGTACGGGAAAAAAATCACTTCGTTTCTACCTCGGAGATGCTGCCTCCCATCGCCCGTGCGACGACTATAACACCAGACTCACTGAAATCATGCTAACTTGCCATTGTAGCAGCAGTAACAGATCTACCAAATGCGGCAGTCACTTGACATCTTTATACAGGTTTTGCCGACCGCAGCGCCGAATTCTGCCTGTTTACGTACCCGTGGTCTAGGGGTAGCGTCTTTGATTCATAATCAAAACGTCTTCGGTCCCGGGTTCGATCCACGCCACTGCCTAAATTTTGATAAATAATCAGCATTGGCGGCCGAAGACTTCCGGCATGAGAAGTCAGCCTCATTCTGCCAACGGCCTTGTCAAAGAGGGCGGAGGAGCGGATAGAGGTTCAGGGTACTCTCTTGTCCTAGGGATGGGAAATTGCCCCTAAAGGCGGAAGAATCAGCAATGATCAACGACATGAGGATGCAGAAGGCAATGGAAACCACTGCATGAAAGACACGTAACGTGTATCCACAGGACATGTGGCCTGTAATTGAAGAAGTATCATGATGATCCCCTCCATTGGCAAAAGATTCCGGAATAGTCCCTCATTCGGATCTCCGGGAGGGGACTGCCAAGGGGGAGGTTACCATGAGAAAAAGATTGAATAATCAACGAAAGGATAACGTTCTACGAGTCGGGGCGTGGAATGTCAGAAGCTTGAACGTGGTAGGGAAACTAGAAAATCTGAAAAGGGAAATTCAAAGGCTCAGTCTAGATATAGTAGGGGTCAGTGAAGTGAAGTGGAAGGAAGACAAGGATTTTTGGTCAGATGAGTATCGGGTAATATCAACAACAGCAGAAAATGGTATGACAGGTGTAGGATTCGTTATGAATAGGAAGGTAGGGCAGAGGGTGTGTTACTGTGAACAGTCCAGTGACCGGGTTGTTCTAATGAGAATCGACAGCAGACCAACACCGACAACGATAGTTCAGGTATACATGCCGACGTCGCAAGCTGAAGATGAACAGATAGAGAAAGTGTATGAGGATATTGAAAGGGTAATGCAGTATGTAAAGGGGGACGAAAATCTAATAGTCATGGGCAATTGGAATGCAGTTGTAGGGGAAGGAGTAGAAGAAAAGGTTACAGGAGAATATGGGCTTGTTACAAGGAATGAAAGAGGAGAGAGACTAATTGAGTTCTGTAACAAGTTTCAGCTAGTAATAGCGAATACCCTGTTCACGAATCACAAGAGGAGGAGGTATACTTGGAAAAGGCCGGGAGATACGGGAAGATTTCAATTAGATTACATCATGGTCAGACAGAGATTCCGAAATCAGATACTGGACTGTAAGGCGTACCCTGGAGCAGATATAGACTCAGATCACAATATAGTAGTAATGAAGAGTAGGCTGAAGTTCATTAGTCAGGAAGAATCAATACGCAAAGAAGTGGGATACGGAAGTACTAAGGAATGACGAGATACGTTTGAAGTTCTCTAACGCTATAGATACAGCAATAAGGAATAGCGCAGTAGGCAGTACAGTTGAAGAGGAATGGACATCTCTAAAAAGGGCCATCACAGAAGTTGGGAACGAAAACATAGGTACAAAGAAGGTAGCTGCGAAGAAACCATGGGTAACAGAAGAAATACTTCAGTTGATTGATGAAAGGAGGAAGTACAAACATGTTCCGGGAAAATCAGGAATACAGAAATACAAGTCGCTGAGGAATGAAATAAATAGGAAGTGCAGGGAAGCTAAGACGAAATGGCTGCAGGAAAAATGTGAAGACATCGAAAAAGATATGATTGTCGGAAGGACAGACTCAGCATACAGGAAAGTCAAAACAACCTTTGGTGACATTAAAAGCAACGGTGGTAACATTAAGAGTGCAACGGGAATTCCACTGTTAAATGCAGAGGAGAGAGCAGATAGGTGGAAAGAATACATTGAAAGCCTCTATGAGGGTGAAGATTTGTCTGATGTGATAGAAGAAGAAACAGGAGTCGATGTAGAAGAGATAGGGGATCCAGTATTAGAATCGGAATTTAAAAGAGCTTTGGAGGACTTACGGTCAAATAAGGCAGAAGGGGTAGATAACATTCCATCAGAATTTCTAAAATCATTGGGGGAAGTGGCAACAAAACGACTATTCACGTTGGTGTGTAGAATATATGAGTCTGGTGACATACCATCTGACTTTCGGAAAAGCATCATCTACACAATTCCGAAGACGGCAAGAGCTGACAAGTGCGAGAATTATCGCACAATCAGTTTAACAGCTTATGCATCGAAGCTGCTTACAAGAATAATTTACAGAAGAATGGAAAAGAAAATTGAGAATGCGCTAGGTGACGATCAGTTTGGCTTTAGAAAAAGTAAAGGGACGAGAGAGGCAATTCTGACGTTACGGCTAATAATGGAAGCAAGGCTAAAGAAAAATCAAGACACTTTCATAGGATTTGTCGACCTGGAAAAAGCGTTCGACAATATAAAATGGTGCAAGCTGTTCGAGATTCTGAAAAAAGTAGGGGTAAGCTATAGGGAGAGACGGGTCATATAAAATATGTACAACAACCATGAGAGAATAGTAAGAGTAGACGATCAAGAACGAAGTGCTCGTATTAAGAAGGGTGTAAGACAAGGCTGTAGCCTTTCGCCCCTACTCTTCAATCTGTACATAGAGGAAGCAATGATGGAAATAAAAGAAAGGTTCAGGAGTGGAATTAAAATACAAGGTGAAAGGATATCACTGATACGATTCGCTGATGACATTGCTATCCTGAGTGAAAGTGAAGAAGAATTAAATGATCTGCTGAACGGAATGAACAGTCTAATGAGTACACAGTATGGTTTGAGAGTAAATCGGAGAAAGACGAAGGTAATGAGAAGTAGTAGAAATGAGAACAGCGAGAAACTTAACATCAGGATTGATGGTCACGAAGTCAATGAAGTTAAGGAATTGTGCTACCTAGGCAGTAAAATAACCAATGACGGACGGAGGAAGGAGGACATCAAAAGCAGACTCGCTATGGCAAAATAGGCATTTCTGGCCAAGAGAAGTCTACTAATATCAAATACCGGCCTTAATTTGAGGAAGAAATTTCTGAGGATGTACGTCTGGAGTACAGCATTGTATGGTAGTGAAACATGGACTGTGGGAAAACCGGAACAGAAGAGAATCGAAGCATTTGAGATGTGGTGCTATAGACGAATGTTGAAAATTAGATGGACTGATAAGGTAAGGAATGAGGAGGTTCTACGCAGAATCGGAAAGGAAAGGAATATGTGGAAAACACTGATAAGGAGAAGGGACAGGATGATAGGACATCTGCTAAGACATGAGGGAATGACTTCCATGGTACTAGAGGGAGCTGTAGAGGGCAAAAACTGTAGAGGAAGACAGAGATTGGAATACCTCAAGCAAATAATTGAGGACGTAGGTTGCAAGTGCTACTCTGAGATGAAGAGGTTAGCACAGGAAAGGAATTCGTGGCGGGCCGCATCAAACCAGTCAGTAGACTGATGAAAAAAACGTATTTTTGTGTTTGAAGACGCATGCCTATACCAGTTTCTTTGCCACTTCAGTGGATTTAATGCATAACAGTATATGTATGAGAAAGGAAGAGAATGAAAAGTAAGTTCAAAGTTTCTGCCGTAGCGCCGAACATAAAGCTACGAGAATGCAGCAAGCCATTTAGGAAGAAACACGTCCCATCTACATGTATCAACAAAAAGTTTTGCATCACTCTTTTGTTTCGAAATTCGTCGCACAGAAGAAAAAAACGCACTCTGCAGCATGCCAGTCCATTCATCTGCGCTTTGTTCAGAGCTCAAAAAATAGTCTTTATTCCATGGGAGGGTATTTCACAGCATGACAGCATGTGATGCAACGTTCCATTGCTCGGATGCAGGCTTGACTCCGTCGTGGCATACCATCGATGAGATCATCAAGCCAACCCTGGCCAAAACTGTCCCCCTCTTCAGGGCGATTTTGCGTAAGACGCGCGGTGGACGGGGTCGCTGTCGTCGTCCAAAAACAACTCCTTTCAGTCTCCATCTACCTCATACATGTGCGGTTGGGTTCTCGCATGGAGAACAGGCAGGCCATTTTTGTGATTCTAGCACGCAGAGGGAATGTGTTCACGAGTATAGCACAATGACCACGCGAGTTATCGTGCATCAAGATCTGCATCTACATCTACATCTACGTGATTACTCTGCCACTCACAATTAAGTGCCTGGAAGAGGTTTCAATGAACCACCTTCAAGCTGTCTCTCTACCGTTCCACTCTCGAACGGCGCGGGGGATAAACGAGCACTTAAATTTTTCTGTGCGAGCCCTGATTTCTCTTATTTTATCGTGATGATCATTTCTCTCTCTGTAGGTGGGTACCAACAGAATGTTTTGGCAATCGGAGGAGAAAATTGGTGATTGAAATTTCATGAGGAGATCCCGTCACAACGAAAAATGCCTTTGTTTTAATAATTGCAACTCCAATTCACGTATCATGTCTGTGGCACTATTTCCCCTATTTCGCGTTAATACAAAACGAGCTGCCCTTCTTTGGACTTTTTCAATGCTATCCGACAGTCCCACCTGATGCGGATCCCACACCGCACAGATCTACTCCAGAATAGGGCGGACAAGCGTGGTGTAAGCAGCATCTTTAGTAGATCTGTTGCACCTTCTAAGTGTTCTGCCAATGAATAGAAGCCTTTCATTTGATCTACCCACAACATTGTCTATGTGATCCTTCCAATTTAGGTTATTTGTAATTGTAATTCCTAAGTATTTAGTTGAATTTGCAGCCTTCAGATTTATGTGACTTATAGTGTAAACGAAATTTAGCGGATTTCTTTTAGTACTCATGTGAATAACTTCACACTTTTCTTTATCAGAGTCAATTGCCACTTTTTGCACCACACAGATATCGTATCTAAACCATTCTGCAATTCGTTTTGGTCATCTGATGACTTTACAAGACGGTAAATGACAGCATCATCTGCAAATAATGTAAGAGTTCTACTCAGATTGTCTCCTATGTCGTTAATACAGATGAGGAACAATAGAAGGCCAATAACACTTCCCTGGGGAACGCCGGATATTATTTCTGTTTTACTTGATGAGTCTATTACTATGAACTGTGACCTTTCCGACAGGAAATCACGAATCCATTCGCACAACTGAGGCGACATTCCATAGGCACATAGCTTGGTTAGAAGACTCTTGTGAGGAACGGTGTCGAAAGCCTTCTAGAAATATAAAAATTTGGAATCAATTTGACATCCCCTGTCGATATCACTCATTACGTCAAGAGTATAAAGAGCTAGTTGTGTTTCGCAAGAACGATGTTTTCTGAATCCGTGCTGACTGTGTCATTAAATCGTTTTCTAGCCGGCCGATGTGGCCGAGTGGTTCTAGGCGCTTCAGTCCGGAACCGCGCGACTGCTTCTTGCATGGATGTGTGTGATGTGGTTAGGTTAGTTAGGTTTAAGTAGTTCTAAGTTCTAGGGGACTGATGGCCTCAGCTGTTAAGTCCCATAGTGCTCAGAGCCATTTTTGAAACCGTTTCCTTCGAGGTAATTCATACGATTCGAATACAGTATACGTATCAAAACCCTACTGTAAATGTACTGTAGTGGGATGGGCCTGTAATTCAGTGGGTTACTCCTACTTCTCTTTTTGGGTGTTGCTGTGACTTGAGCAGTTTTCCAGTCTTTAGGTATGGAACTTTCCGTGAGCGAGCGGTTGTATATAATTGCTAAATGCTGAGCTATTGCATCAGCATACTCAGAAAGGAACCTGACTGGTATACAGTCTGGACCGTAGGCCTTGCCTTTATTAAGTGATTTAACCTGCTTTGCTACACCGAGGATATCTACTTCCATGTTTCTCATCTTCGCAGTTGTTCTTGATTGGAATTCGGGAATATTTACTTCATCTTATTTGGTGAAGGAATTTCGGAAAACAGCTTTTAACAACTCTGCTTTTGTGGAATTGTCATCAGGGACTTCACCGTTTTTATCGCACAGTGAAGTTATTGATTGCGTCTTGCCACTGGTGTGCTTTGTAGAATCTCTTTGGGTTTTTTGCTAGATTCCGAGACAGAGCTTCGTTGTGGAAATTATTAACAGCATCTCCCATTGAAGCACGCTCTATGTTTCGAAATTTCTCAAAACTGTACCAATCTTAGGGATTTTGCGCACTTTCAAATTCGGCATAATTTTTTTGTTGCTTCTGCAATAGCGATCTGACCCGTGTTGTGTACCATGGGGGATCAGTACAAACACTGATTAAGTTTTGTGTTATATATCTAACTGCCGTCGATACCATCTCTTTGACATCATTCCACATCTTTCCTACGTTTTCGTGATCAGATAGGAAGAAGTGGAGACTGTCTCCTAAAAAGTATTATTATCAGCCTTTTTTTTTTAAATAGATGTACTTTGCGTTTCTTTTTGATGGTTGTGGGTGTTACGGTATTCAGCCTAGCAGCAACTGCTTTGTGGTCGTCATGATACTCCCTCTCTGTCCATCATCATTTGTTGGTAAGGGGTCAAGTATGCTTTCGCAACCATTTACGCTTCGAGTGGGCTTATGAACTAATCGTTCAAAATAATTTTCTGAGAAAGCATCCAGTACAATTTCGGATGACGTTTTATGCCTGTCGCCAGCTTTAAACGTATAATTTTTCCAGCATATCGAGGGTAGATTGAAGTCGGCACCGACTATAATTGTATGAGTGGGAGGCCTGTTTGAAATGAGACTCAAATGAAATTGTCACCGAAGTATTGGCAATAATGTCCCACTATTGGTTGTAGATTTTCGTCCCCACACTTATTCAACAACCACGAGAGGTGTACCATGGCCCCATGTAATGCCACCCCAGAACATCACTCCTCCACAACGTTGTTGTATGTGTGGGACATAGTGTTGGAGGTGTCCGATACTACGGGGATTTCTCCAGACACGTTGTCTGCGATGACATTAGTAAAAAAAATTTGTTTTCTGCATCTGGTTCGTAAGTGGTTAGTTGTACCTAATTTTGGGTTTCTGTGTTCACTGGTGAAATCTGCTGTTCTCTATCACGCCAAAATTCCTAGATGCACAGCAGAATCAAACACAGAATACTGGCGAATACTGACAGAATTAAAACAAAAAATAAATACATGTTCACAGCTTTAGAACGCAATTCTATTTAACATGTATTTATGGTCATGACGCCAAAACAATGTCTAAATTAGTTCACAATATACATGCAACTTTTATCACCTTCGGTATTCAGAAGATCATCTTGTCACGGTCCGCTCGGCTGTCCCCGTCGTAGGTTCGAGTCCTCCCTCGGGCATGTGTGTGTGTGTGTGTGTGTGTGTGTGTGTGTGTGTGTGTGTGTGTGTGTGTGTGTGTGTGTCGTCCCTAGCGTAAGTTAGTTTAAGTTAGATTAAGTAGTGTGTAAGCTTCGGGACCGACAACCTCAGCAGTTTGGTCCCATAAGACCTTACCACAAATTTCCAATTTTTTTTAGACCGATACTGTTCTTTTGTTTGCCGTTTCTTTATGACTGCAGCGATCTATGACGATTTGTGGATCTTTTAACACACCTGCAGAAAAAACACCTAAATAAAGAATAGAAAAGATCGAAATATGGAAAATAAACCATAAAAGCTCTTAAAAACTGCCGCGGGTGGTTAGCCGAGCGGTCTGGGGCGCTGCAGTCGTGGACTGTGCGGCTGATAGCGGTGGAGGTTCGAGTCCTCCCTCGGGCATGGCTGTGTGTGTTTGTACTTAGGATAATTTAGGTTAAGTAGTGTGTAAGCTTAGGGACGGATGACCTTAGCAGTTAAGTCCCATAAGATTTCACACACATATGAGCATCTTAAAAATTCAAAAATCTTATGTGCTAGAATATTTTGGTGGTAAATTCAGATTTGTTGTTGTTGTGGTCTTCAGTCCTGTGACTGGTTCCATGCAGCTCCCCATGCTACTCTATCCTGTGCAAGCTTCTTCATCTCCCAGTACCTACTGCAACCTACATCCTTCTGAATCTGCTTAGTGTATTCATCTCTTGGTCTCCCTCTACGATTTTTACCCTCCACGCTGCCCTCCAATGCTAAATTGGTGATCCCTTGATGCCTCAGAACATGTCCTACCAACCGACCCCTTCTTCTAGTTAAGTTGTGCCACAAACTTCTCCCCAATCCTATTCAATATCTGGTCATTAGTTATATGATCTACCCATCTAGTCTTCAGCATTCTTCTGTAGCGCCACATTTCGAAAGCTTCTATTCTCTTCTTGTCCAAGCTAGTTATCGTCCATGTTTCACTTCCATACATGGTTACGCTCCATACAAATACACTCCTGGAAATTGAAATAAGAACACCGTGAATTCATTGTCCCAGGAAGGGGAAACTTTATTGACACATTCCTGGGGTCAGATAAATCACATGATCACACTGACAGAACCACAGGCACATAGACACAGGCAACAGAGCATGCAAAATGTCGGCACTAGTACAGTGTATATCCACCTTTCGCAGCAATGCAGGCTGCTATTCTCCCATGGAGACGATCGTAGAGATGCTGGATGTAGTCCTGTGGAACGGCTTGCCATGCCATTTCCACCTGGCGCCTCAGTTGGACCAGCGTTCGTGCTGGACGTGCAGACCGCGTGAGACGACGCTTCATCCAGTCCCAAACATGCTCAATGGGGGACAGATCCGGAGATCTTGCTGGCCAGGGTAGTTGACTTACACCTTCTAGAGCACGTTGGGTGGCACGGGATACATGCGGACGTGCATTGTCCTGTTGGAACAGCAAGTTCCCTTGCCGGTCTAGGAATGGTAGAACGATGGGTTCGATGACGGTTTGGATGTACCGTGCACTATTCAGTGTCCCCTCGACGATCACCAGTGGTGTACGGCCTGTGTAGGAGATCGCTCCCCACACCATGATGCCGGGTGTTGGCCCTGTGTGCCTCGGTCGTATGCAGTCCTGATTGTGGCGCTCACCTGCACGGCGCCAAACACGCATACGACCATCATTGGCACCAAGGCAGAAGCGACTCTCATCGCTGAAGACGACACGTCTCCATTCGTCCCTCCATTCACGCCTGTCGCGACACCACTGGAGGCGGGCTGCACGATGTTGGGGCGTGAGCGGAAGACGGCCTAACGGTGTGCGGGACCGTAGCCCAGCTTCATGGAGACGGTTGCGAATGGTCCTCGCCGATACCCCAGGAGCAACAGTGTCCCTAATTTGCTGGGAAGTGGCGGTGCGGTCCCCTACGGCACTGCGTAGGATCCTACGGTCTTGGCGTGCATCCGTGCGTCGCTGCGGTCCGGTCCCAGGTCGACGGGCACGTGCACCTTCCGCCGACCACTGGCGACAACATCGATGTACTGTGGAGACCTCACGCCCCACGTGTTGAGCAATTCGGCGGTACGTCCACCCGGCCTCCCGCATGCCCACTATACGCCCTCGCTCAAAGTCCGTCAACCAGTGTTAAAGACTGCGATGGAGCTCCGTATGCCACGGCAAACTGGCTGACACTGACGGCGGCGGTGCACAAATGCTGCGCAGCTAGCGCCATTCGACGGCCAACACCGCGGTTCCTGGTGTGTCCGCTGTGCCGTGCGTGTGATCATTGCTTGTACAGCCCTCTCGCAGTGTCCGGAGCAAGTATGGTGGGTCTGACACACCGGTGTCAATGTGTTCTTTTTTCCATTTCCAGGAGTGTACTTTCAAAAACGACTTCCTGACACTTAAATCACTGATGTTAACAAATTTCTCTTCTCCAGAAACGCTTTCCTTGCCATTGCCAGTCTACATTTCATATCCTCTCTACTTCGACCATCATCAGTTATTTTGCTCCCCAAATAGCAAAACTCCTTTACTACTTTAAGTCTCTCATTTCCTAATCTAATTCCCTCAGCATCACCCCACTTAATTCGACTACATTCCATTATCCTCGTTTTGCTTTTGTTGGTGTTCATCTTATACCCTCCTTTCATGACACTGACTAATCCGTTCAACTGCTCTTCCAAGTCCTTTGCTGTCTCCGACAGAATTACAATGTCATCGGCGAACCTCAAAGTTTGTATTTCTTCTCCATGGATTTTAATAGCTACTCTGAATTTTTCTTTTGTTTCCTTCACTGCTTGCTCAATATAGAGATTGAATAACATTGGGGAGCGGCTACAACCCTGTCTCACTCCCTCTCAACCACTGCTTCCCTTTCGTGCCCGTCGACTCCTATAACTGCCATCTGGTTTCTGTACAAATTGTAAATAGCTTTTCGCTCCCTGTATTTTACCCCTACCACCTTCATAATTTGAAAGAGAGTATTCCAGTCAACATTGTCAAAAGCTTTCTCTAAGTCTACAAATGCTAGAAACGTAGGTTTGCCTTTCCTTAATCTATTTTCTAAGATAAGTCGTAGGGTCAGTATTACCTCACGTGTTCCAATATTTCTACGGAATCCAAACTGATCTTCCCCGAGGTCAGCTTCTACCAGTTTTTCCATTCGTCTGTAGAGTATACGCGTTAGTATTTTGCATCCCTGACTTATTAAACTGATTGTTCGGTAATTTTCACATCTGTCAACACCTGCTTTCTTTGGGATCGGAATTATTATATTCTTCTTGAAGTCTGAGGGTATTTCGCCTGTCCCATACGTCTTGCTCACCAGATGGTAGAGTTTTCTCAGGACTGGCTCTCCCAAGGCCGTCAGTAGTTCTAATGGAATGTTGTCTACTGCCGGGGCCTTGTTTCGACTCATGTCTTTCAGTGCTCTGTCAAACTCTTCACGCAGTATCGTATCTCCCATTTCATCTTCATCTATATCCTCTTCCATTTCCATAACATTGTCCTCAAGTACATTGCCCTTGTATGAGCCCTCTATATACTCCCTCCACCTTTCTGCTTTCCCTTCTTTGCTTAGAACTGGGTTTCCATCTGAGCTCTTAATATTCATACAAGTGGTTCTCTTTTCTCCAAAGGTCTCTTTAATTTTCCTGTAGACAGTATCTATCTTACCCATAGTGAGATAAGCCTCTACATCCTTACATTTGTCCTCTAGCCATCCCTGCTTAGCCATTTTGCACTTCCTGTCGATCTCGTTTTTGAGACGTTTGTATTCCTTTTTGCCTGCTTCATTTACTGTATTTTTTATATTTTCTCCTTTCATCAATTAAATTCAGTATTTATTCTGTTACCCAAGGATTATAAACACCAAAATACATACTACCTGATACATCACGTCCCACATGCGAAATGACTGTTGGGTAGTGTTATCAGGGTACAAACATATCCGAATTTCGTCCGTAAACAACATCCAACGCCAAGCTGGGGCCTCCGTTTTGCATGATTTTTAGCCCATCTGTTGACGGAGCCCATGGTGTTGTGACGTACGACGCCATGGTCATTGCGAATGGAGATTCGCATCATGCAATCGCCTCCTAACAGTTTAATACGATACAAGTTGTCCTGTACGCCGAATTCACTTCTGGAGCACTCGGCTCACGGTTGCTTTGACTCAAAAATCGTAGATATCGACGGTCTTGTGCACCTGTCGAACGGCATCTGCAATGTAAATCGTCAACGCTACCTCTCTATTTCAACAGACTTCGCGTCCGTACTAATGCTGTTGGTAAAGATATCAATGTAACGATATTTTTTCAAAGAATATCGACATACACCGGCGATAGTGTTACCTCAATATATCGATATCTATGTGGCAATATCCGGGGCAGAAATTTTTATTTTCTAGTACATTTTTTTCGCAATTTTCGTTAAATATTTGAAATTGTTCTTTTGAAAATGTAGTAGATGTAGTGGACTGACAAGGCAGCCAGTCCACAGTGACGGGTAGCCGAAAGGGCACACGTACACACACGCCGACTGGCGCGAAGTCTGGAACAGGATTCGTAATGAATGTGATAAAGAAAAGAACGTAGCTACTATAACACTTAACTTTTATATCGTCCTTTGGTATACAGCATTTTTGATGATACAAGTGAGACTATCGTGAGATACATGCAATGGTACAAATGGCGCCTTGCTAGGTCGTAGCCATTAACTTAGCTGAAGGCTATTCTAACTGTCTCTCGGCAAATGAGAGAAAGGCTTCGTCAGTGGAGTCGCTAGCAACGTCGTCGTACAACTGGGGCGAGTGCTAGTCAGTCTCTCGAGACCTGCCTTGTGGTGGCGCTCGGTCTGCGATCCTGACAGTGGCGACACGCGGGTCCGACATGTACTAATGGACCTCGGCCGATTTAAGCTACCACCTAGCAAGTGTGGTGTCTGGCGGTGACACCACAGTAGAATATAATTTTACTTTCACTGGGTGAAACAGTCGTACAAATTTTTGAGCTTTCATCAAATCCAGTCTTTCTCTTTGGTTACGTGAAGCTGGTACTTACTATCCTCGTCAGCTGTGCGGTGAAATTGCTCTGCAGCGTCACACATTCACCCATCGGCTGCCAATGTTTACAATTTTGCATTTTCCATCGATACCTGTTCGAACATTAATCTGTCACCAACTGACATAACACGTGGGGTGGCTATTTTTTTTTTTTTTTTTTTTTTCTATGGCGTATGTTACCATGTTTACCACAAGGACAAAGTCCTTTTGAAAGAGACCATTATGCATTGATATACTTTGAATGAGCTGTCACATGAGAACGGCGATTATGAATCAATACATTAAATAACATTCCAATCGGAATACAGTGCCATCTCTAAAATATTGCTAGGCTGTGAACACAGTAAACAGAAAGAGATGGTCCCCGTGTTGTGCATTCCGCGCTAAGTGGGAAGTGAAAAGAGTTCTGGGAAACCTTGCTACATTTTTGTTGACGTGTGGCAAAAAACATGGCCGTCCCGTCAGCCCGCGAACAGCGTATGTGTCCGTGGCTGGTCTGGGGCCGGCACTGACGCAGGTGTTGCAGCGACGCCGCGGGCCCTACGGCGGCGTGCTGGGCCACGCCGACTGGCGAGCCGCAGCCGCAGCCGCAGCCGGTAACTCAATGAGCGGCCACGTGTCACGGCGCGGTGCCTGCAGTTACTCGCACAGCCGCACGTGGTACGCCGGCTCTCAAACCAGGTTTGCTGCGTCGCCGACGACCGTAACGCAATATGCGTTACGTACCGACCCACCGCCCGACCGTACTGCTGCTAGTGAAGCAAATGCGAGCGACCTCGTCTTACCGAGTCCTCTTAGTCCGAACGTATCCTTACTTGTCACAGTTTTCACCTCGTCTGGAAGCGCCATAGAAGCCAAAAATGCTACTAGATTAACATATGTTAATAGAGCTGGTGGTTTTTCAGTGTAAATATTTTATACTGTAGACAAAGAAAAAGTAAAGGAATTCGCAAAATTATTTACGTAATTTATACGAAATACTTCTCCAAAACTGGAAGTTCGCCGAAATTTTAATGATTAGTGGAAACCACCTAAGCTGTGTTATAAATAAATGGTCCAGTTTTTATACGTAATGTTCAAGACTAAACGCAGAAAAACTGCTTACAAACATTCCGTCAACCACCTCGGATTTATTATCTTACTTCCTGTATATTATACTGTAAATCGATATACATGCGGCACCAGGTGTACCTAATATGTTAAAAAACGTAGTGCATGTAAAACTGGATTTTCCGGTGCACATACATCAGGTTCTTTTTTGGATATCCTTTGGCTAAGGACCATTTGTATACCCAGCAGAAAAAGTGGTTCAAATGGCTCTGAGCACTATGAGACTAAACATCTGAGGTCATCAGGCCCCTGGAACTAAGAACTACTTAAACCTAACTAAGCACATCACACACATCCATGCCCGAGGCAGGATTAGAACCTGCGACTGTAGCAGTCGCGCGGTTCCGGACTGAAGCGCCTAGAACCACTCGGCCACAGCGGCCGGCTTACCCAACAGAAAGACAACATTAGTGTCACTATCCTACAAAACATTACACACTTTTTCCTGATGAGGAAAATGGAGGAAATGGATTGGTTCTTTTTGAACTTTATGTGATCTAAGGTGGGCTCCATGGGGCTTATGGAGGCACCATGGATGGTTCCTCGGAAAACCCCACAAAAGTGTTTTTTGGTCCGTCGTCACCAACGGACCAAACATGGCCGAGGATTCTAAGACGGCTATGCACAGCAAATGACTGAAATTTTTTACAATGTATTTCCAAGATCCCCATCTCCAACAACCTTGAAAATTTTCTTGTTATCTTTACCCGTTTCCAAGATTCAACGGTTCAAAGTTGCGCTACTACTATACGTAGAATCCGGTATTAGGCAAAATCTAAGTAATAAATAACCGCAGCAAATTGCTCAAATTTTAACGGTATATTCTCTTGGCATTTATCTAGAAGAGACAGCTCCACATTTTAAAAAATCTATATCCTTTATCTCGAAACACCCCAAAGACTTGTTTCTTACGTACCTGAACACAGTCATGGATTACGAGACGGCTATAAACAGCAAATGGCCGTAATTTTTACGGTATATTCCTAAGATCCCGACCTCGAACAATCTGGAAAGTTTTCTCCAAATCTTTATCTGACTCAGAGATACGGATGTTCAAAGGTGTCTTACTTGTACACGTAAAATTCGGTGTGAGACGAAAGTGTAGGTTATAAAGTGACGTAGCACGGGTCTCATTTATCGCCTGGGAACCCGATGTTGTAGTAGTGAACCACATGCAAAATTTTTTTGTACGTGAACTCCGATGTAGTGCGTAAAATTAGTAAGTGAAGTTTCTAAATTTTACTGACCAATATATTTCTTCCCATATGAGTTACATGCCCGGCTGCAGGAGGGAAAAGAGGGGAAGCGGCGGAAATATGCTCCTGTCGTGCCTAAAAAAAGTTGTATGTTCCTGTTTATTTAAAAGACTCTAACTGAAAAGTGGGGTATCAACTGTCTCACTCTACCTTTCACAGCACCTTAAAAAATTTTCTAAAAAATTTCGTCATTCGAATATATTCGTGCTTTTTGTTGCTAAGGGAGAAGAAGACAGTGGCTGCACAAACAAACTTAAAAGTAATAAATACTGGTAGACAGTAGACAGTGGTTGTGGTACAGCAAGAGCGAAGTAGACAGTGGCAGTTTGAGAGAAAGAGAAGGGCACAATGGCAGTGGAACATAGTTGTCAGTGACAGTGAAAGGGTACAGTACCGCCCGACATTGAAAATAGGTACAACATACTTCATTATTTTTGTCAGAACAACACATTTTTTTCTAATAATAACTCAATTTCAATTAATACAGTGAAGCCGGATACCAGGGTGGGAAAGAATGACAATTTATTTATTTAATTGATCACATGTGCACTCCCACAAAATAAATCCCTACATTCAGTTTGGTGAGATCTGTGAAATGAATGAATGTATGGTCGTCTGCTAACCGCACATAGTGAATGTGAATATATGATCATCTTTGAGACGATCCTTTGGCCACCTTTGGTGGGACCAAAGAGATGAAATTTACCTGAGCTTTGAGCGCCTGAAATCTGGCTGACCAATATGGTAGCAAGGTGCTCCCCCACTTCGGCAGAGGTGGAGGGAACCTGAAGAACGGCCTTGTTTCAGTACTCTGCCGCTGGATCTTGTGCTGTTAAGACCTGTCTTAGTTGTGCTCCGCAAAGACAAAAGAGTGGAGACATGGTATGCATGTGGAATATTTAAGAGTAGTTTGAAATAATAATTTCTCTATTTCAGGAACTTTTGTGGGGAGAATTAAATGTCAGGCAGGTAATATTAATGGGATCGTAGTAAACTTCGGAAGTGACCAGTGGTCACAATGAAACCACGTGTAGCAATAAGTTGAAATACTTCCGTGTGCTTAAGTTAAGCTGAATTACTGGCGTGTGTACTATAAGTTGAAATATTTAAGAAATGGTGTGTGCAGGACTTGAAATTAGAGACGAGTACTTCCACGTGGTGAGTACTGTGTGAGTCTCAATCTGTGCATGAGACAAAGGATAAAGAGAAGTACTCGTCCATGGTATCAGTTGAGGACTCGTGTGTGTGATGAATATGTTCTTAATATTACTTTGCGTGATATGTTTCCGTGTGACGCTTGATTCAAACTATAATACTCTGAGAGAGAAGCAAGGTGAGTCAGCCGTCTACCCAGCAACGCCACTTGGCTTGCATTGCACAGGAAGACTTGCATATATCTCCAGAGTTCATAGTAGGAAAGTAGAATTACGAAGTGGGGCAGTGTCGTGTGAAACTGGGATAAATATTAATTGAAGTGGGAAAGCTGAAAGTGATAATGTTGTGACTATTCCCTGTGTAGTATTTCATGTTGTAGTGTGGTGTATGTCATGTAATTTAAGTATGTCTGGTTTGCATGGGAGAGTAGCAAGGTAGTTTCAGAGGTAGTGGGTTATGCGTGTTCCTTTTGTACTGATCGGTCTAGAGGAAAGTTTCGTGATGATGATTGTGAGAGTCGAAGTGTGAGAAATAATAATAGATCCACCATCCTATCCAGAAAGTGCACTGTAGCGTTAAATAATTACGAGACCATAATATAGAGATTCACCAATGTAAAGCCATGCCCACTGGGCGGAATTTCTCGTGTGTTATTGTTGTAGGTTATAGAATTTGTGTGTTTAGGTTATAGAATTTATCGGAATAAATAAGATAGTGAAAAGAAAAAGATTGGTGGCCTTTTCCTTCGAATTGTATGTTGTCAAGATATGCAGAAATTATAATGTGTGCGCCACTCATATTCAGTGCTATGGCCGCGTGTTGATAAAGCCGTTTAATAAAAAAAAAAAAAAATAAAGGGAAAATGTGGTATTGCCAGTGCGTAGTGAACAGTCAGAGTTCTGTAAATTACTGATAGTCAGATGCGTGTTTCCGTTGCGTATTATTCATATAGGAGGATAACTTGTAACTTAATTGTGAGTACTAGATTTCATGTTACTCGATAAATAAGAAGGAATCTACTCGGTTGGCAGACCACTCATCTTGCAGGCCTGACTGTTTGATGCCACTGTATGAGCAAGGCATGTGGGTGCCTCTCAACAGAACAGTGCTAGGAAAAGAGTGAAGGAGACTGTGGTAATGGGAGACAGAGTATGTGACAGTGGTAACGAGGAAGCGACAACTGCAGCAGGAAGTAAGGTTCAAATGGCTCTGAGCACTATGGGACTCAACTGCTGTGGTTATCAGTCCCCTAGAACTTAGAACTACTTAAACCTATCTAACCTAAGGACATCACACACATCCATGCCCGAGGCAGGATTCGAACCTGCGACCGTAGCAGTCGCACGGTTCAGGAAGTAAGGAATGAGATGTTAGCAGTAAGAGCAAGAGGGAGAAAGTGAGAGGGAAGACTGTTGTAGTGGGGCAGAACGAAGTGGCTAAGGCTCTGACCAAGGAGACAATGAAAGAGCCACACAGAGAGATAATGACAATGTTCAGGTCTCAACGAGTAAGTGAGAAAGAGCAACTGGGAGTGAACGGGTATGAGAGTCTTGCAGCGATGGACTAGTGGGTGTGAATGAATTACAGTTAAGTGAGCTCGTGGGAGACTGATGTGAGAGCGTGAGACGTATGTAAAAACAAGCAAGTCTAAATTTTCGTAAAATTTTTAAATCCGTTTATGGTGGTAGAATGAGGCAGCCGCTATCACACTTCTCAGAGTCTTTTAAAGAAACAGAAACATATTCGCATTTTTTGTGCTCCGATGGGAGCATTTCTCTGTTAGTTAATAAAGATGAAGGATGTTCGTTTTATAGTACGATTTGTGCTTTGTTACCTGCCTGCAGAATTACCCACAGTTCTGCATAGATTTCGGCAGTTTATAGAGTCAACGAGTGGCTTTAAGAAGCCATCGTCTACTAAGTGACAAGTTTTCCTGGAACCCCATTCTCGGATTACTGCCAGAAAGAATGCATCCGTCCTGAGGTACAGCGTCAGGTTGACTTTTAGCCTGTCCAAGAGCAGGGATGGAAGTTTTGCTTTCATTCACTCATTTGTTGCATTCATATAAATTTATTTAATTACTATTTCGTTTGTTTGTACCGATGCTACGCCAGCAATGTAATCAGAGCCGTTGAATGTCATTCGCACTGCGCCGTTTACGGCCGCTTTCTCGTAAGACAGGTAGGTTTTCTGTCTGATTCAGGTTCATCAGAAAGTCTCAAGGAAGCAATCAATATGGCTCCGTATGCTCGTCCAGGTAGACGACACATACAACGACAATCTCAACACAGCTCCTGTCTCTGGCACTCCAGTTTCTAAAGTGCCCTAATTTTCGATTTGTCACCCCTTCGCTCACCGCCAATAGTCGACTAAATAGACGTCGACATTCCCTAACTAGCCGTCGCCAAATGACAGTCTTGCTACCTGTGATCCAGTGTTCGCATTTATTTTTGTTTATTTCTGATGTTTCAATGTGTTTACGTGCTCTGTTGCTGGCCTTTCAGTGTCATACGAATATGGCCAGTTTTAATTACGCGTAGTGTGCCTTTTACTTGGACAAAAGATTGGTCTCCTGTGGGAAATATCACACTAATACCGCGTTAGAACGAGTTTCGCTTTGACAATGGCCTCAGTCTGGCAGGGAAGACACTCCAGAAGTTTTTACTTGTATGCTGTTCCCACAAGAAGCCTCTCATTGATGATTCTATCCAGTAAAGCTACCGAACAGCGGGGACGTTGAAAGTTACGTATCCCCACTTAGGTTGGTCAGTAAGCTCGTAGCGTTTTTGTTTTGTATGTTGGTATTCCGGGTGCTATGAATTTATTTATCGATTGACATTTCGTATTTGTAGTTCACTGTGAAAGGTGGCTACACTGAGTCACAGCGCCAGAGATTGCGCCAAAAAGTATTATTCCGCCGCCTCCACTGGGGCAGTTGTAGTTCAGAGGTTGCCGTGGGAAGTGCAGTGCTTGTTGAGAGGATGTCGAGAGCAGTACTAGTTGAGGGCATGTCGTGTGCAGTTGTTCTTCTGCTGGGCGAGACAGTAGATGCTGTTGGGTTGGTGTAATGTATAGATGGAAGATGTTGCAATGATAACAGTGTATTTTTCGTCAATATATATGAAGGTAACAAAAAAATTTTTTATTTCAAATTCCCTTAATAACAATGCTTCTTGGTCACAGGTTCAGTCAACAAAGCATCTGCTCGTGTTCATGTATTAGACTTGTAATTCTGGTTTCTATGTGCAATTATATTATTTCTGGTTTTTTAGTTACTTCAGTGTAAATGGTGTTTAAAATATCTTGTCGTACTGAGTAAGAACCGTGCCAGATACGTGTACGTTGAATCACACTTCCACAGACAGAACAGTTACACTTGTGCTTTGCTGTTTCGTAGCTTTTATAGCCGCAGGGGACTTAATTAATCATTTGAGTTAACGGAAATTTCCTTTCATTCTTTATTGTTATTTTATGCAGTCAGATTGCGTAGTAATACTAGTCAGGGCCAACCGGTTGCGAGACTTCGTAACCGGACATACAGCTACTAAAATTATTTTCATTATTTAATAATTAAGTCCCCATGCAACTGTTGCTGTATGAGTGTACATATTGTCAGTTTAAATTTGGAAATATAGAGTGGAGCTGTGGATGTTACAGAGTGGAGCGCGAAGGGTAGAAATCGGAACATTCCCGACAAATTCTTCTGATCGAGTCCAGTAGAAGTGAGACAGCAGTGGAGGCCGGCAGAAACAATTGCACCGTTTGTGGGAGGTAATGGCATTGGATAGGACAGGGCAAGACAATGATTTCCACGTTTTAAGGAGGATCATTTTGACATCAGTCACCCTCCACGTTCGGGAAGAACTTCAGGGATTGACGAAGATCGTTTAGACTCATTAATCCACATTGACTCACGTCAGTGTGCCAGAGAACTAGCAGATGTGATGAACTGTGATCATTCCAGCATCGTGCATCACTTGTATGTGACGGGGAAGTTTCACAAATCGTATGCATGTGTACCGCATGCTCTAAAGCAAAATCACTAAAATTAGTATGTGGCCAGCCATATGTGCATCTGTGCTTGCACGCCATGCTTTCGCTTGTGAACAACACTGACCATTCCTATCCTGTGCCGTTACTGGTGACGAGAAATGGTTTATGGATACTATCATAAGGAAAAGGAGGGAACGGCTCAGCCCAGACAAAGCAGCAACCCTCCGTACAAAGAAAGGCCTGCTCGCATCCACAAGAGCTAATGTCATTCATCTGGTGGAACAGCGATGATGTTCCTCCATATTCATTCCCAGAGGTGTAGAACTGAGACGTCTTGCACACCAAATCCGGCAACAATGACCAGAAAGACTGCGTGAATCGATGCTACTCCACATAACGCCCGTCTTCATTCAGCTAGACTGACAAGAAACTGGATTGGGAAGTCATTCCGCACCCTCCTTATTCACCTGATATTGCAGCCTTAGATGTTCTCCTCTCCCACTCTCTATCGACCAACGTTCCTTTCGGGATGAAAATGCGTTCCGAGCATGGCTCGACGAGTTCTCCTCAAAAATACACAACTTCTACAGTGGAGGAATAGAAAACCTGCCGCAGCGCTGGCAGTCTGTTGGAAATAGTGAAGGAGAATATATTACTCGTGACTACAGTCTCTGTTACGCGTTGTGTTTATTAATCTTATGGAAAAATGTTACGAACTTACGCAGCAACTCAATAGTTCCACACATATCTACCGCATTAAATTCAGGTGATGAAATGGCATAGGGTACCTGTATGTTCGTCAAAGCAGCAACATTTGCGTGAAGCCCTGTGATTACGGTTGTTGCCATTTTGGAATGTGGGGGCGAGCACAGTGAAGTAAAGGTGTACCGGAAAGGGCGACATCTGACCAACGAGAATCTTGAAATAAGCTTCGAGGTTCATGTTCACGTGAACGTGGGTGACTGGACCCAAGTCATGGTTCGGAAACAGCCCTCTGGCATTCCGGAACCATATTCGTCCTGAGCCACACATTCCACACCCTGTGATTTATCGCCTCATTCAGCCTTCGGTTTAAAGATAATAATTTACTTTGCTTTCTTCAGCATCTAGAGTCTGATTCAATCGTGGTTTGGAGTGTGCTGTTAATCTGACAGTCTTCGATAGAAAATTTATTTCAAGTTATAGATGTCTGAGGCGAGATCCACCAAAGACTCGAACGCAAACATCAATAAATTTATATCAAGACATGAGCAGATATATTTTCGTGCATTAACACAGGACCAAAGGAGAGTCAAGCGTTTTGTACTTCCAATAGCAAGCATTTTACGAGGGTGAGTCAAATGAAAACCTTAAATATTGTTTTAAATATTATTTATTGTGCAGAGGTGGTACAAAACTGTATCACTTTTCAACACAATCTCCCCCACGCTCAATGCAAGTCCTCCAGTGCTTACAAAGTGCATAAATTCCTGTAGAAAAAAATTCTTTTGGTAGTCCGCGCAACCAGTCGTGCACCGCGTGGCGTACCTCTTCATCAGAACGGAACTTCTTTCCTCCCATTTCGTCTTTGAGTGGTCCAAACATATGGAAAACATTTGGGACAAGGTCTGGTGAGTATGGTGGATGAGGAAGACACTCAAAATGCAGGTGTGTGATTTTTGCAACTGTTGTACGGTCAGTGTGGTGCCTTGCATTGCCATGTTGCAAAAGGACACCTGGTGATAGCAATCGACGTCGCTTTGATTTGATTGCAGGCCGCAGATAATTTTTTAGGAGATCTTTGTATGATGCACTGGTGTCAGTGGTCCCTCTAGGCATGTAATGCTCCAAAATGACCCCTTTTTCGTCGCAAAAGAGAGTCAGCATAATTTTCCCCGCTGATGGTTCTGTTCGAAACCCTTTGGTTTTGGTGATGAGGAATGGCGCCATTCCCTGCTCGCTCTCTTCATTTCCAGTTGGTGGAAGTGAACCCAGGTTTCGTCCCCAGTAACGATTTTTGCAAGGAAGCCGTCACCGTCTCGTTCAAAGCGCCGAAGAAGTTCTTCACAAGCATCAGCACGTCGTTCTGTCATTTCAGGAGTCAGCTGCCGTGGCATCCATCTTGCAGAGACTTTGTGAAACTGGAGTACATCATGCACAATGTTATGTACTGATCAATGACTAATCTGTAAACATGCTGCAATGTCATTCAGTGTCACTCGGCGGTTTTCCTTCACTATGGCTTCAACTGCTGCAATGTTCTGTGGAGTCGCAACTCGTTGTGCCTGACCTGGACGAGGAGCATCTTCCACTGAAGTCACACCATTTGCGAACTTCCTACTCCATTCGCAGACTTGCTGCTGTGACAAACATGCATCACCGTTCTGAACCTTCATTCGTCGATGAATTTCAATAGGTTTCACACCTTCACTAAGCAAAAACCAAATAACAGAACCCTGTTCTTCCCTGGTGCAAGTCGCATGTGGGGCGGTCATCTTTATACTGATACTGTGACGGTATGTGTGCATCTGCACTATGCTGTCACCTACAGGCCATTCTGCACTTCATTCAACACTATGTCTTCACTTAGGCCGTGTCCTACGTGAGCGACAGAAGCGACCGACAGCGAGCGACTTCTGGATACGTGACGCTCCAGCGACAGGCAGCAGCATCGAGCGAAAAGCTCGGGTGTCCTGAATGCGAGCGACCATATCGCGCTGCAATATGGCTGCTTAGAGTCAACCAGCTGCTTCTATAAAACGACGCCCCTAAACTGTAGAATACTGTAGTTGGAGAGTAAGGCTGCAAAATTAGGTTTACTTAAGAAAATAAATCGAAAAGGTATGCTGCACATGAAATTTACAAAAGGAGGAATAAATATCATCAACTACGAAGATTACCAAACAAATTCTTCGAATACACGTGAATGAGCAGAGCAGCATTCGACTATCTCATCAATAAATTAAATACGAATGTTTTTTACGTGGTTGAGAAATTTTAATAGCCAATAAATGCAGAAGAATGAGTGACTACATGGCTAACTAGCCTAAATAGACACATAAACACACAGATGGAAAACCATATATAGTTGGTAGCTATGTTGTAGTGGAAGATTTACAGTTCGTGAGTATGTGCATCGAAAAAGTTGTGGGTTCGATTCCCCGATTTTCTTATATTTTAACTGAATCAGTTACAGTTCTATATACTAAGTTTTATTTACGTATACTGTTTACACTGCATCGCTAAGTATATTTTTAAGGTCTTGCCAAAGAACTTGGTCTTTAAGTGCATACACACCTATCCCAGTATATCACATTCATTAAATTCCTAATAAGTTACAATGAACCATGAAATTTTACAGACATTTGATGTTGCGAACGTAATTCATCAGCAGTCAGTGCTAAGGCCAAGCTTTTAAATTAATCAAAATAGTCTGTAAAAGTAAAGTATACAAATTTTTTGAAAAGAACGTCAAACGTTTTGTGTAACGAATTGTCTAAAAGTATGAAATAAAAAATCGGGAAACGTTTGATTCATCTCATTTTTTGTTCATGATTTCGAGCATCAAAGGCACGTAGAACTTTACTCGGATGTACTTATTTGTTTGACACATATCATTTCATTAAATATTTGATTTATTTCATTTATTATTTTCTAGTTTTATTCAGAAAACACGATATCACCGAGTCCTCGCTTGCCTTCCGAACGTACTTGATTCGAAGGAAGCCTTTTTGACGTCTAAATACCGCACCGTCTTGTCATGTGCAAAATAGCTAGGCCCTGAACAGATCAAAATTTTGACACTTCATTTACATAGCTTGGAAGCAGCTTTTCGTGAATTATTTCAATTTTTCCTGATTACTTTCAAGCACTTAAATATTTTCATGCAAAAGTAGACCTCACGCTGGTCACTTTGATACCCGTTTACCTGTTTCTCTTCCTTTGTTTGGCTATGAAAATTCGAACAAGTTTGTAGCACGCATACCAACTTACAGGATAACGGAGCGAAATTTCGATTTGTTATTACAAACAGTCGACAAACTGGCCTGAGGCGTAATGCAAGGGGCGTCAATTAACGAAAAGTGTAATTCTGGATTTTCGAAGAAACTATCAATAAACTAACGAGTGGTCACTCCCATTCTTATTTTGCAAAATCTGGCAACCCTATTTGGAAGTGTTGTTCTTTTAGTAAAATCCCACAACTTTTATGTCGATTTGCGATAGGAGGATAGTTTGCGGTCTTGAGGTGTTCTGCAGACGTCGAAAGGCTGCCGCGATACTGCCACGCTTTGTTGATCCCTTTTTGTGTCACTGTCTTACGATTACTGCAGCTTCGTCACTAAAAAAGGGGAAAAAATCACTCAAATGTAATCGACGTGGGGGGGAGCATGGTGTCTTCAGAATACTAGGTAATAGGCCACCATCATTTAAATTCCCCAGCAGCCTCTGTGTCTGCCACGACGGCGCGTAAACAGGGGGCTACCCGCTGCGGGCGCTGCGACCGTAAACCCACTTGACACTGGTGCGCTCTTTGGCAGACAGAGGAGAGCTTACACCGTCGCCAGGTAGTCCCGGCTGTCGAGCAAAGCCGCTCGCGGAGAACGGCAGCAGAATGTTTATAGAGGATCTCGCATCTCTAATACCGCAGTTACATCTCTTTTGTGCGCGCCGCGAACGTTCATTCTGAGAGCGCGCTCTTGTTTGTGGCGAGGAGATAAAGTCCCGGCGAGAAGGGCCGTCTTTTGTGGCGTGCACTGGCTGGCGCTCCAGTCGCGGAAGGAGGGTTTTGGTGGTGGGGCTGGGGGTGGGGGAGGGAGGGTCTAGCAGCCAGACATGCGGGCTACCGGCTCCCTCCTCGCCGGCGGCGGCGGACTTCTAAGGCCGCGAGCGAATAGGACCAGCGAGATAAGTCACTGATAAAAGGGCCCGCTGCCACTAGTTATATCAATTCCGTCTGCACGAATCACACAGTCCAAATGCACTGCGTAACATACGAAGCAAGGCAAAGAGATGCGCTGTTGTTGTATGGAGCCAAGGTCATAATACCGGGACGATCACTCCGGTGAAAATATCGTTACCCCATTAACCCTCGCATGGCCCCTTTAGACCCCAAGGCTCGTTTAACTACAAAGAAATATTTGTAATATGGAAGTGAACTTCTCATCTTCCAGATATGCTTTTTATGGTCTTCTTATTGTAACTGGATAAAATATTTATGGTTATACCACGTTTCGTATTACAGTAATTTCAAATTTCTGAAGTGGCGTCGGAAAATACCCCAAGAACACAATATGTGATTTTCGATGCTACATTTCTTCTTTATTACGAAAATAAAAGCTTGGCAAGAATACATGTTCTAAAATGCCATTTATATATCCATTGTTGTCAACAGTTCGTAGAAAACACATAAACGTGCATTGTTATGACAGATTCATAATTAGGAACTACGTTTTGTTGAAGACGTGGTGTTATATTTTATTCGTCATTGATGATGATATGCTTTGAAAGGGGCTTCAGACTGGAGTAGACTTAAGCAGATTTGCAGAAGAGTGATACTGGCAATTAATTAGCTTTTGGGAAAGAGGATGAGAGTGACGTTGATGTGCAGGGTGTTTCACAATTCATGTGACAGATTTTAGATGTTGATGAGTGGACTTAGTAGATCAAGTCTTACATAGTAACCCATGTTCGGAAATGTCATCCAGTGACTCTACAGACCATGAAAGGTATAGGCGCCAGCGCCTACAGATCTAAGAATATACAGGGTGATTCTATGACGATGTTACAAACCTTCAAGGATGATGGCGAAGGATAAATGTATCAATTTGAGGTAAGGCTTTCTGTACCGGAAACGAACGAATCTAAAGTCATAACGGAAAACCGTTATGATACCTGTAACAGTGGAATACGTGTACCGCTATTGTTCTTGCTAAGATCGTAGGGTAGGCAACTTTCAGCGGTTGTAATATGGACCAAAACAAGAAAAAATGTCTGATAAACTTGGGCTCTAAAATACATACCTGAGGAGCTATGAGTACTTGTTCGATAGAGGAGATGTTTTACACTAGCAAAAATGAACATGAATTGTGAAATACCTTGTAGCTACGTTAGAGGATGTTATACAGGTCGGAGATGAAGTCATGTGAGTGAATGTGATAATGGTATTCAGGAAACTAGTGGCGCATCTAAAAGTGAACAGATATATGATATTTTACAATCTGATGTGTGAAAGTAGGTTTCAAGGAATGTAATACGTGAACATGCACATATTCGACGACACCCTAGATCACAATTACACAAAATAATAGATCGTCTAAGACGCTTTGTCACCAATCACATGCAGAGTGTAACAGCAATGCATACGAATAATCGTGCAGATGGGAATAAAATTCTACACCAACATTTTGAAAACTGGACTGATCTTCAGGTTTCAAGGCTATTCTAAAGAGCAAGCAACGTGGTAACTAGGATGCAGATGCTCCAGATCTGAAACAAAGGGGTTTGATTCTTGTCCAAGGAAAGTAAATCAACAATGTGATGAGTGTCACAAGTTTGTCTGTAAACAATATGCCAGAATAAGAGTATCGTGTAATGAGTGTTCGTCATACGACGTGGTGAGCATGTAGAAGTAACTGATACTACACATAATATTAATTAACTACAGTATTGTTACAAATTTTGTGGTACAGGAATGTTTTGTTTAAAATAAACAGAGTCAACACTAAATATGTTTTCGTATTTGAAACATAGCTAGTACATAATTACAACGTATATATAAATTTATTATAGCAAGTAACTAAGGAGCTGTAATTTCAAAATTGTGCATGGGACTCTCAATGAATAATTATTATGTTTGTGGAAATACTTTACATTTTATCGCCACAAATTTTCTAGGATCACTTTGGGGTCAAACAAGACCCCAGACATACAATATGTTCCTCGAGAGTTGATAGCATGCAAGGTTTCAAAGGTGAACAGGAGGTTATGGAACGTTTTAGCTCTTATAAAACTGGCACCAGGTGGCCATATGGCCCTTGAAACCGTCTGTACCAGAACAATATAGAAACCTCTAGTGTCATTTCACCTTTTTAAAACTACAACCGGTTTTTCAGTGAAGTATAATTTTAAATGTATGTATAACTTTAAATGTATATTTCGTTGTACAGAAAGATCACAGAAATAAATTAGTGAAAATAGATATGGAATGTTCCAGAATAGGAAGTCTATGAATCTTTGTTTGCACATTGATGTTACGCAATATTACATTATATTAAAACATTTTTGCAATGCCAACAACATTTCGATATTAAAAAAGTAAATATATAACGAATGAATAATAAATGCTGATACTTGACAACGTACATTTTGGAAGTTTATACGACATTCCATATTACTTCACAAATTTAATAATGACACATTAGAATGTTTCAACATATATTTACCTTCAACACTATGTCTTCACTTAGGCCGTGTCCTACGTGAGCGACCGAAGCGACCGACAGCGAGCGACTTCTGGATACGTGACGCTCCAGCGACAGGCAGCAGCATCGAGCGAAAAGCTCGGGTGTCCTGAATGCGAGCGACCATATTGCGCTGCAATATGGCTGCTTAGAGTCAACCAGCTGCTTCTATAAAACGACGCCCCTAAACTGTAGAATACTGTAGTTGGAGAGTAAGGCTGCAAAATTAGGTTTACTTAAGAAAATAAATCGAAAAGGTATGCTGCACATGAAATTTACAAAAGGAGGAATAAATATCATCAACTACGAAGATTACCAAACAAATTCTTCGAATACACGTGAATGAGCAGAGCAGCATTCGACTATCTCATCAATAAATTAAATACGAATGTTTTTTACGTGGTTGAGAAATTTTAATAGCCAATAAATGCAGAAGAATGAGTGACTACATGGCTAACTAGCCTAAATAGACACATAAACACACAGATGGAAAACCATATATAGTTGGTAGCTATGTTGTAGTGGAGGATTTACAGTTCGTGAGTATGTGCATCGAAAAAGTTGTGGTTCGATTTCCCGATTTTCTTATATTTTAACTGAATCAGTTACAGTTCTATATACTAAGTTTGATTTACATATACTGTTTACACTGCATCGCTAAGTATATTTTTAAGGTCTTGCCAAAGAACTTGGTCTTTAAGTGCATACACACCTATCCCAGTATATCACATTCATTAAATTCCTAATAAGTTACAATGAACCATGAAATTTTACAGACATTTGATGTTGCAAACGTAATTCATCAGCAGTCAGTGCTAAGACCAAGCTTTTAAATTAATCAAAATAGTCTGTAAAAGTAAAGTATACAAATTTTTTGAAAAGAACGTCAAACGTTTTGTGTAATGAGTTGTCTAAAAGTATGAAATAAAAAATTGGGAAACGTTTGATTCATCTCATTTTTTGTTTATGATTTCGAGCATCAAAGGCACGTAGAACTTTACTCGGATGTACTTATTTGTTTGACACATATCATTTCATTAAATATTTGATTTATTTCATTTATTATTTTCTAGTTTTATTCAGAAAACACGATATTACCAAGTCCTCGCTTGCCTTCCGAACGTACTTGATTCGAAGGAAGCCTTTTTGACGTCTAAATACCGCACCGTCTTGTCATGTGCAAAATAGCTAGGCCCTGAACAGATCAAAATTTGACACTTCATTTACACAGCTTGGAAGCAGCTTTTCGTGAATTATTTCAATTTTTCCTCAACTCATTAATTAAGTTTGCGTTAATTACCCTGATTACTTTCAAGCACTTAAATATTTTCATGCAAAACTAGACCTCACGCTGGTCACTTTGATACCCGTTTACCTGTTTCTCTTCCTTTGTTTGGCTATGAAAATTCGAACAAAATATCATGGTGTAGTTTATAGGGACTCTTGTTTTCGCTCTGCTCAAGTGTTTACAAATAGGAATAGAGTGTTAATCATACGATAAAGTAGTCCTTTCTGCATGCTGTCATTTCCAAAAATCGTCGTTCCGGTATCTTCAACCGTTTATGAGATACGACGATTTTTACGACCATTTGATTCCCGAAGCGCAGGACACGTTCGGACGCGCCGTGAGCGACCTGTCCTGGGATATAACAATCAATATCTCAAGAATTAAAGGAGATGTCATTCCGGTCTCTACTTTAGATACAATTTAGATATATTGGTTACATTTCATACGCAGTGATGTATGGCCTTAAATGAACTATACGGAAAGTCTATGCAATGTGATTTTACCTCTGCAAATTCATAAAAATTTCGTGCAGCCATGTACTCAATTTCATACAGCACAGTAACTATGACGAATAACGCAAACAGATTTAGACCTTCATCGTTTAAAGAATCAAGCTATAAGATGCAGAAGAATCCAATTTTTTCACCGAATAATTTTCTTAAAATCGGATGAAAAGTATTCCACAGCTGTCGTCGTGTCGGCTCCACTGCTTTGCCGAGAAGACACGTGGCTGTCGCTCTCTGTCGTGCGTGCTGCAGCGACAAGATTCGAACACGTTTGAATTCAAACGTCTCCAGTTGGAGCGGGAGACAGGCAGCGACACAGATGTCGCTGACGTAGGACACTTCCGTAACTACACCTGCGGTTGTGTTTTGTCGCCTGAAGCTGTCGCGCGCTATCGGTCGCTTCTTTCGCTTACTTAGGACGCGGCCTTACTCTTGCTTTGAAGTGAAATGACGAGTTCGAAAAATACTGTTTTTAGGAGTTATTTACACTCGCAACTGCCAACGGTCTCGCGCAGTGGTAACACCGATTCCCGTCGGGTCACGGACGATAAGCACTGGTAGGCTTGGTTAATACTTGGATGGATGACGGTCTGGGTGTGCCGAGAGCTGTTGGCAAACGATGTGCACTCAGCAAGTGTGAGGCCAACTGAGGAACTACTTGACTGAAGAGTAGTGACACCGCTCACGAAATCTGACAACGGCAGGGAGCGCGGTTTGCTGGCCACGTGTCTCTCGATATCCGCATTCAGTGACGGCTGTCAGCTGAGGATGACACAGCGGTCGGTCGGTACCGTTGGGCCTTCCGACACCTATTCGGACGGAGTTTAGTTTTAGTACGCTCGTGACTAACGGGAATGTTATTACTCATTATTGGCAGGTAAGAAAGTTATTGTTGCTGTATGAGATCAGACGTATTACTTACTTAAAGCGAAAACATGTATCATGCATTAAAAACTTAAATGGTAGCGAGTGATACTAAACAAAAATTGTTATCGATCTCTTCATTATATTATACTGGCCTATGTCGAGGTACTTTACAACCTGCTTCGCTGACATAAGGCGTAATAGTTATGTGGTATATATGTGCCGGACGCGTGTATAGAATCACTGCAGTAAGATGAGTTGACGTGAAGGCGCGACAGTGTGACAGAAAGCAGCTGTCGTGCTTGAATGTGCCCATGACAGCACCGTGAATGCAACTGCCCGATTTACAGTCGAGACAGGAATTGTTGCAAGCTCATCTCAACCAGTTTTCCAGCGAACTTTGAGAAACGAACTGCATGTAAAGGACTTGCCTAGCCACCTACCTCGTAATAGGCCATCGATCACGGTGGTTCAGTGATGTTTTGGGCGTCTGTTCCATTCAGCTTACCATGAACATGAAAACAGGTGTTTATTTTAAAATTTTCGCTGACGAGACGTTTCTTCTTAATCGTCGTGATGGGTGTGCTGTGGATATTCCCAAAAATGACAATAGCCGTATTCCCGCATACGATCCTGATATGAGGAACACCCCTACCCCCTCCTCCTCCCCCCCACACACATATACATAACGGTGTTGCTCCGGGACTGACCCGCTGAGTTACCTGATCTTAATCCAATTGAAAATGTCTGGGGCTTTATGGAACAGCGCGTGAAACACGGCATTCAACAAACACCCAATTTTGCACCTCTACGATATGTAATCAACGACGTGTTCCTTCAGCTGGATGTGACATACGTGATGAAAATGGTGGGTTTTCTTCATAGCCGAGTCTCCAGCGGCTTCCTGACATTAGTGTATGGTGTGAATATAAATCGTCTTGCAGCATCAGGACGGCAGATTAGAGCTTGACGTCCCCTTAACTGTGATACTGGAAACTGAGGACAGGCGGAGCGCTTACGTCGCCCATCGGTCGCCCTGACAGGTAGAGCGTGTAAAACGGGATTCTGCGCTTTGGCAGATTATACGTAGTTCTCTAACTCGTACTCATTTTTCTGATGTAAATGAGGAACTTCCTGGCCAACTCACACTGACAAGGGGAGGCCGCCAATTGTGAAATTCAGATTCGATTCATACTGCGTATAATAAGAGCTCATGGCCAGAGGTGTAATGCGGCAAAGCACCAAGATGCACTTCTCAGCCGTTGTCGAGAAAATCGACAGTTAAAAGAAACCGTTGCGGTGAAATACTCTCTACGATTAATAACTTCTCATCAGCGTTGTGGCGCAGTGGTAAGCGCTCGGTTTCGTAATCCGAAGGTTGCCGGATCAAGTCTCGCGCCATGCAACTTTTTTTTTATTATTAGTTTTTTTGTAATTCAAATATATATATATATATATATATATATATATATATATATATATATATATATATATATATATATATATATATATATATATATTAATGAATTGCTTATGCATGTTGGTGAAGGCGGATCGCTCTCCAATTGTACCGCCTCCATTTTTCCGTTTTTGTGACATGGTGTACGAAAGCTCTCCCGTCCGCACTGATTTTCGACGATGTTACAAGTTGCGCTAGGGACCGCATCTACCTTCTTTCGAAGTTAGCAGGCAACTACGCTGTTATGCGGCGGCTCGTTTCGGCCCATTCAACATCTGTTCTTCAAGTGTAACGAGCGAATAACGGAGTTTATATTTCATACCTGCCGCAGTAAATTTGTGTTCGTGGGGTCCCTATTCTAATTCGAACGTTTGACTTACGCTATATGTATTCGTTTCGGAATACCGTTTCTACGTCTTCCGTTAACTATACGTGGTTAACATTATGAAGACAATAACATTTGTGAAATACAACTTTGTTTGCGGAAAACATAATGATGATAGAAGTCGCCAGTATTTGTTTTTTGTAATTCAAATATATATATATATATATATTTGAATTTAAAAAAAACAAATACTAAAAAAAAGTTGCATGGCGCGAGATTCGATCCGGCGACCTTCGGATTACGAAACCGAGCGCTTACCGCTGCGCCACGACGCTGTAGTTAATTATTAAACGTAGAGAGTATTTCCCCATAACGGTTTCTTTTAACTGTCGATTTTCTCGACAACGGCTGAGAAGTGCATCTTGGTGCTTTGCCACATTACACCTCTGGCCATGAGCTTTTATTATGCGCAGTATGAATCGAATCTGAATTTCACAATTGGCGGTCTCCCCTTGTGAGAGGCATCATATCTTACTTACTGAAATTAGATCCAGAATTTCTGTATAACCAATGTCGACATTATTAACGTTACACTTACAATTATAATGTACAAGAATGTTTACTAGTCATATGAGAGTCGTACACATACTTACATAAAACTTTTATATAGTGAGCTTTAAAGAGCAAACAAATAAAACACATCGATTCAACAGTTTATATGCATTTAAACAAGTGGCAAGGAATGTCTACTTCATACAGCTGGAATACAATAACAATTGCAAATTTAAAAAAGGGAGTACCTTATATCAGCTAAGAGCTGCTCATGGAATAAATACTTTATTAACTATCGGTTTCGATCGTCTAATAATCGTATCATAAAATCATTTACGGCGGTATGTATGGCAACTGTGACTTCAAATAATATAAAACCGTCCTGCCTCATCGGCTAGTCACTGATAGTGCTTCCACATCCCTTACTTTGTCTTTCTAGAGTACACCGCTGATTTTCCTCTAGACGCTTCTAAGGGCTGCCCCTCGCGTTTTCGCAGTGTTCTGTTTCAACAGAATATGAAACATCCCTCCACGTGGAGGTCTATAGTTACCATCTCGTTAGCTGCTTATCCAAGTGCATGCTGTCATGACAACTAATGTATTAGCTGTAGATATGGTTAATAGATTTACGACTTTTGCCACTGCTATAACAAGTGAAACAAATGATCGGGTGCCGATTGATGGTCTAGGAGTAGACGTGGGGTAGATCATCACCACCGAGGCTACAGACTACCTTCCAGTCAGAAAACATCCAGAGATGTTACAGCACATAGGGACGAGAAAGTGAAGTAAGAGAGCAGCCGACAATCCCAAAACTAGAATTTTCTCTGTTATGGATGTGGGACACTGTGACTGTGATGAATAAAGGTTTTCAGAAACAACACTGACCACTTGCTTTTTGTGCTAGTTCTGTTTTTACTATACCATCGCTATGATTCATCATCAGATGGTACACACTTCTAAAAGATGTTTTTAGCTTTGTGTGGGTCGTGTAACAGAAGTAAGATAGAGAAAACGAAATAGGTAAGCCCTGAATTTAGCGAGGTATCAGGAATTATTTACACCGTAAAATTGACTGAATGTAAATAGACCGTAATTTTTATCTAACACCATTTCCATTTATCTAATATCTCTTCGCTTTGCTCCGAGGCTTCTTTCTGCCTAACGAGTCCACACTCACTAATTCAAAATGCTTGCAGAGAAAAACAGGCAAAGTGGTTAAGCAGGATTTTGACGTCCGCCCATGGGAACGCACTTTCGAAACCTCCCTAGGACGTTTCTGTTCACGAAGCATCAATAACTTCAGACTTCCGAAGTGCTAACTACTTAAAAACACTCCACCCAAGACGGCTCACCTCTTGCCAAGTCAAAACCCAGGAGGGCTGCCTCGATGCTGCTAGCTTCAAAGCCACTGCACGAAATACGTAACACATAGGAATTTCTACATCTACATCTACATGATTACTCTGCAATTCACATTTAAGTGCTTGGCAGAGGGTTCACCGAACCACAATTACACTATCTCTCTACCATTCCACTCCCAAACAGCGCGCGTGAAAAACGAACACCTAAACCTTTCTGTTCGAGCTCTGATTTCTCTTATTTTATTTTGAAGATCATTCCTACCTATGTAGGTTGGGCTCAACAAAATATTTTCGCATTCGGAAGAGAAAACTGGTGACTGAAATTTCGTAAATAGATCTCGCCGCGACGAAAAGCGTCTTTGCTTTAATGACTTCCATCCCAACTCGCGTATCATATCTGCCACACACTCTCCCCTATTACGTGATAATACAAAACGACCTGTCCTTTTTTGCACCCTTTCGATGTCCTACGTCAATCCCACTATTTATCGAGTAATCGAATTCCAACGGATTTCTTTTGGAACTCATGTGGATCACCTCACACTTTATTTAGCGTCAACTGCCACCTGCAACACCATACAGCATTCTTTTCTAAATCGCTCTGCAACTGACACTGGTCATCGGATGACCTTACTAGACGGTAAATTACAGCATCATCTGCGAACAACCTAAGAGAACTGCTCAGATTGTCACCCAGGTCATTTATATAGATCAGGAACAGCAGATGTTGGTTCAAATGGCTCTGAGCACTATGGGACTTAACATTTATGGTCATCAGTCCCCTAGAACTACTTAAACCTAACTAACCTAAGGACATCACACAACACCCAGTCATCAAGAGGCAGAGAAAATCCCTGACCCCGCCGGGAATCGAACCCGGGAACCCGGGCGCGGGAAGCGAGAACGCTACCGCACGACCACGAGCTGCGGATAACAGCAGAGGTCCCAGGACGCTTCCCTGGAGAACACCTGATATCACTTCAATTTTACTCGATGATTTTCCGTCTATTACTACGAACTGCGACCTTCCTGACAGGAAATCACGAATCCAATCGCACAACTGAGACGATACCCCATAGGCCCGCAGCTTGATTAGAAGTCGCTTGTGAGGAACGGTGTCAAAAGCTTTCCGGGAATCTAGAAATACGGAATCAACTTGAGATCCCCTGTCGATAGCGGCCATTACTTCGTGTGAAAAAAGAGCTAGCTGCGTTGTACAAGAATGATGTTTTCTGAAACCACGCTGATTACGTATCAATAGATCGCTCCCTTCGAGGTGATTCATAATGTTTGAATGCAGTATATGCTCCAAAACCCTACTGCAAACCGACGTCAATGATATAGGTCTGTAGTTCGATGGATTACTCCTACTACCCTTCTTAAAAACTGGTGCGGCCTGCGCAAATTTCCAATCTGTAGGTACAGATCTATCGGTGAGCGTGCGGTTGTGTATGATTGCTAAGTAGGGAGCTATTGTATCAGAGTAATCTGAAAGGAACCTAATCGGTATACAATCTAGACCTTGAGAGGCACCCACATGCCTTGCTCATACTGTGGCATCAAGCTTTCAGGCCTGCAAGATGAGTGGTCTGCCAAGCGAGTGGATTCATTCTTATTTATCGAGTAACATGAACTCTAGTACTCACAATTAAGTTACAAGTTATCCTCCTATATGAATAACACGCAACGGAAACACGCATATGACTATCAGTAATTTACAGAACTCTGACTGTTCACTACGCACTGGCAATACCACATTCCCCCCCCCCTTTTTTTTTTATTTAACGGCTTTATCAACACGTGGCCATCGCCTGAATATGAGTGGCGCACACATTATAATTTCTGGATATCTTGACAACGTACAATGCGAAGGAAATGGCCACCAATCTTTTTCTTTTCAATATCTTATTTATTCTGATAAATTCTATAACCTAAACACACAAATTCTATAACCTACAACAATAACACATGAGAAATTCCGCTCAGTGGGCATGACTTTACATGGGTGAATCTCTATATTATGGTCTCGTAATTATTTAACGCTACAGTGCACTTTCTGGATAGGATGGTGGATCTATTATTATTTCTCACACTTCGACTCTCACAATCATCATCACGAAACTATCCTCCAGACCGAGCAGTACAAAAGGAACACGCATAACCCACTACCTCTGAAAGTACCTTGCTACTCTCCATGCAAACCACACATACTTCAATTACATGACATACACCACACTACAACATGAAATACTACACAGGGAATAGTCACAACATTATCACTTTCAGCTTTCCCACTTCAATTAATATTTATCCCAGTTTCACACAACACTGCCCCACTTCGTAATTCTACTTTCCTACTATGAACTCTGGAGATATGTGCACGTCTTCCTGTGCAATGCAAGCCAAGTGGCGTTGCTGTATAGACGGCTGACTCACATTGCTTCTCTCTCAGAGTATTATAGTTTGAATCAAGCGTCACACGGAAGCATATCTCGCAAAGTAATATTAAGAACATATTCATCACACACACGAGTCCTCAACTGATACCATGGAAGAGTACTTCTCTTTATCCTTTGTCTCATGCACAGATTGAGACTCACACAGTACTCACCACGTGGAAGTACTCGTCTCTAATTTCAAGTCCTGCACACGCCATTTCTTAAATATTTCAACTTATAGTAGACACGCTAGTAATTCAGCTTAACTTAAGCACACAGAAGTATTTCAACTTATTGCTACACGTGGTTTCATTGTGACCGTTGGTCACTTCCGATGATTACTACGATCCCATTAATATTACCTGCCTTAAATTTAATTCTCCCCACAAAAGTTCTTGAAATATAGAAATTATTATTTCAAACTACTCTTAAATATTCCACATGCATACCATGTCTCCACTCTTTTGTCTTTACGGAGCACAACTAAGACAGGTCTTACCAGCACAAGATCCAGCGGCAGAGTGCTGAAACATGGCCGTTCTTCAGGTCATCTCGCACCTCTGTCGAGGTGGGGGAAGACCATGCTACCGTATTGGTCAGCCAGATTTCAGGTGCTCAAAGCTCAGGTAAATTTCATCTCTTTGGTCCCACCAAAGGTGGCCAAAGGATCGTCTCAAAGATGATCATATATTCACATTCACTATGTGGGGTTAGCAGACGACCATACATTCATTCATTTCACAGATCTCACCAAACTGGATGTAGGGATTTATTTTGTGGGAGTGCACATGTGATCAATTAAATAAATAAATTGTCATTCTTTCCCACACTGGTATCCGGCTTCGCTGTATTAATTGAAATTGAGTTATTATTAGAAAAAAAATGTGTTGTTCTGACAAAAATAATGAAGTATGTTGTACCTATTTTCAATGTTGGGCGGTACTGTACCCTTTCACCACCGGCTACCCATGCAGAAAAAAATGGCACGGTACTACCCTTGCAATGCGAAGGTAGTTCCGAACATTTTTTTAGAAAACTGTATTAGAACTAACGTAGCAAGTCATCAAAACAACGGGGAGGAGACCTTAGCCCCTGGTGACCTCAAATAGGCGACCAAATGCTGTTACCTTACCAAATTATTGACACAGTTGTTGCATTATTGTACTCTCCACAATCCGGAGTAACGTACACATACAAATTTACAACAATCCATATGTCAAATAAAACATTACATCATACAAATAAAAATAATGTTGAGGTAAAAATTTGCTTAGTTACTGGGATCTTCGTTATTTTTATGAGTAATCCAAACTTCACTAATTCTGTGACAAATAAAAAAAATACTAATTGTACTCATGAAATTTTAAATAACTCACCGTCCAAACACAGAACAAGTAATCTGACATTCATAAATTGCGTTGTAATAATCTTTACACGGCAATGTCTAAATACAAAACAAAGTCAACACAAGAAAAAAAAATTGCGTACACTAGTTATATGTAGAATATCAGGCTCCATACCATTACTCTAAAATGTACATCAAACCTACGGAGAAATTAAACTGAGACAATAAAAACAATGAAATATACCACAAGTTACATACTGGTTACGTAATATAGTCAATCTAAGACATCATGTCATACCTCATTAACTATCATCACTTAAGCAATTGCCACCACTACTCGACTGTGACTTTAACCTTATCCTTGTCCACCAGTACAAATACCTGCTGCTGAGCTAGTCAGTCCATCAACTTTGATCAATACACGCAGTAAACAGTTTAGCAATAAGTGCTTGAATCCACCAGTAGCTCTCGTATCTTACTCTACTGCTCATTTCTCTGTGTAAGTAGGCTGTTTAGGTTTTTTTTATTGGTAACGCCACCTCTGTATGAAAATCACTGGCTGTGCTGTGTGCAGTCTGTGGCTGCTTTGCATTGTTGTAATACTCGCCATTGTAGTGTTAGGCAGCTGGCTGTGAACAGCGCGTAGCGTTGCTCAGTTGGAGGTGAACCGCCAGCAGTGGTGGATGTGGGGAGAGAGATGGCGGAGTTTTGAAATTTGTCATGAACTGCTATATATATATATATATATATATATATATATATATATATATATATATATATATATATATGATGACTATTAAGGTAAATACAACGTTTGTTCTCTATTAATATCTTTCATTTGCTAACTATCCCTATCAGTAGTTAGTGCCTTCCATAGTTTAAATCTTTTATTTAGCTGGCAGTAGTGGCGCTCGCTGTATTGCAGTAGTGGGAGTAACCAAGATTTTTGTGAGGTAAGTGATTTGTGAAAAGTACAGGTTAATGTTAATCAGGGCCATTCTCTTGTAGAGATTATTTAAAGTCAGATTGCGTTGCGCTAAAAATATTGTGCGTCAGTTTAAGCACAGTCGTGTATAAATGTTGAAAGGGGACGTTTCATATGTCGACCCTTAGCCTAGGATACCTCACTGGAATCTTCTGATTTTTTCTTGTAGTTTGTGTAATTAGTGTAGATTTTGTTTATTGCTAGCGCGTAATTGTAGAGAGAATCTCCTTTGTAGTTGCAGTCTTTCACTGTTGTACAGTAAAACAGGTGTGGCACGCATGTAGATTTGCACCAAGTATTTCGCAGCTGCAATTAACTAGATATTATTTTCAGTGTTATGTTAATGTGTTCTCTTGTTTTTGCTCTTCAAATTGTGCTTTTCTGTGTTATCGTGTGAAATATTGTGACAATAATGGCGTGTGAAAAACGTAACACTAGGCTACAAAGTAAACTGAGAAATAATAGTGACGACGAGCGTAGCTTATCAGCACCACTGTGTAATGAATTAACAGACATTCAAAGTAGTAATTTGGTAACTGTGCATAGGGAAATGGAGCGGGCGTCAAACAATGGCGTGGACAGTGAAACAATTAGTAAAGAGGGAAGCATTATCGATCGATCGGTCGGCAACAGCTCGCCTCAGGAATCGGGAATGACAGGACACAATTTTTCAAATATTGTAGACTCAGGTTTTGGGTCCTCACCGTTTTCTCAAATGAGTCAAGACACATTTTCTGCTTGTCAAAATGTGAATGTTGACGGTGAAAATGCACTGAAAAAAACCATAGAGAAACAGATTCCAGACACTAATACATTATTATTGCAATTAATGCAACAAATGGGACAAAATCTTCAAAAGTTAGACACAATGGAACAAAAGTCTTAAAAAGTTAGACTCATTGGAGCAAACTCTTGAACAAACACGTTAGGATTTAACTACTGAGTTACATCACATTGAATCGAAATGTCAAAAAGTCTGTAATGACGTAAAAACACAAATTTGTGAGCATTTCCAACCTATTTTTTCGCGTCATGAAAATGCACTACAGAATCACGAAGCAGACATATAAGAACTGCAAACTACTGTTCATGGAAATCATGAGACCTTGCAAGCTAAATTTGACTCAGTTGCATCTACCGATTCGGTTACGCAACTTGCAAAAACTCAGGAAAACTTGAAGGACACAGTATATTCGGTTTCAACACAAATGGACACTCTGAAACTTGGTTCAGAAAAACACACTGAGGAAATGAGTTCACTATCGGAGAAAGTAGCCGAACTTTCGGATCAGGTCACTAACTTATCTACAAAGGTAGATGATGATCTGAATGACACAAGACCTGTAGCCTTCACTGACACAGAAGAGTATGAACAAATTAGAAAATTCAAACAAAATCAAAATCAAATCAATACACAGTACAAAAGAGAAATCCGGGAAGTACAAGATCATTTGGCACAAGTAATACAAGAATTACATATTTCAGAGGACACTCGCGCTCCAGTACGGGAAGAGGGACATATAAATACGGAACAGACACAAAATAACAACACAGGGCACTTCGGAAATTATGAAAGGAATTGGCAAGGTACACCGAATTTTGAGATGGAACCGCCGAAACGACGTAACAATGACCGACATGCGACTTGCCGACATTATGATTTTGACTATAAGCTGTTCATTACTACACGTAAATTCAAAACATTTAAGAATTCTGGCAACGACATTCATCCACAAGCATGGCTTCATCAATTCTCTCATATTTTTCCTCCCAACTGGTCATTAGAGCACAGATTAGAATTTATGTGTGGCTACTTGGAGAATGAACCAGCTGTAAGAATGCGATCGGTAATTCACGATTGCCACAGTGAAGGAGAATTTTACCATGCCTTCCTCTCAGCATATTGGTCTCAAGCCACACAAGACCGAGTAAAACATGGCATCATAATGATGAAACATTTCGAACAATCTGAATTCTCCAGTCTTGTGAAATATTTTGAAGACATGTTGCAAAAGAATCAGTACCTGTCAAACCCATACAGCCCCTCAGAACTCATCCGCATTTGCTTAATCAAATTACCTGAACATTTACGACATATTATTTTAGCAGGACGTTGCAAAGAAGACATTGAGGCTTTTCAGGGACTGTTACAAGAACTGGAAATTAACACTGACAATCGGGGAACGCGGGAACAGGAGCACAACAATTACAGGTCACATCTGTCACAATTCCGCGATGTCAGAAATAATACACGACAAGGCTATTCTTATAACGCAAATCGTGACCAAAACAGACACCACCCATATGACAACCACTGGCAGAGTAATAATAGTTACAGAGAAAGATCGCATTTCCGTAGTAATGACTATCACAGAGACAATCAGAGAAACAGACAATATGGGAACCAAAACAATTATTATCAAGGGAGGCAGAATAACTTCAGACGCAACAGTTCGGCGCACAGTTACGATTCAGGGAGAAATTCTCCACCACGTGACGGACAAGGAAGAAACTACGGAATCTACCGACATGACGACAGACGAGATAATCATAACGACAGACCTGAATTTCATCAGAACTGGCGGGATTCAAACAGAGCAGGGCACTTTCGACAATGTGAATTTGTGGAAGCTAGGTCTCCAAATCCCAATAACGGCGCGCGCCAACAAAGAGACAGACAATGACTCGCACCGCAGGCTGCCACGTGCGCCGGCTGGCTCAGAGAAAAATAACATAGACGCTAACCTCGAGAAAAATTCCAGTATTCTTTACCGACGTACACCGCATGACAATTGCATTCAAGTTCAAACTCTGAGTACTATGAAGAGTAAAGGATTACACCACATTTCACATGTAAAACCGTTTATTGAAAGATAATCTGCTTTTTAACTTTGTCTTTGCCATAAAACTTTTCACTTCACATTACTAGTATGCTTGTCAGATTTAGAATCTGTTAACATGCAACAATGTTTGAAGTTAAATATCCAGTCAAGAACCAAGAGAACTTATTTCAACAAAAATTACGAATGCATTGTTATAGTGAACAGACGACACAGTGTTGTATTTGTACATTCTTGCTTGTTAGTTGCATGATTACGTAACGACTATAAGGCTTACATACTGGTACTGCTAATGAGATTCTAATGCAACATTTTGGTTTACTTGAAAACACATCCTTTTTGAAGTACTTTCTGTGGGATTAAAGATGACTTAGCATTTGGTTTCTTTGACAACTACACGATTATATCACGACGCTACTAATGAGTGACAATTTACAATGTTGCTTTTGCGGTGTATCTGTTTTATATCTGCACAGTTTTTCTGAAATCTTCTGGAAAGTAAAACAGGTTTTAGTGGTAACTTTTGTAGTATAGCTACAATGCGACAGGATTTTCCGTAGCACAACAATACGTTACAGTACAGTACTTTCTTCATCATGCCAATAAGCATAATAACTACGATATCTAGACGCAAAGCATTTCACTTTTGTGTATCATGAGGTAAGTACATTGACTTCTGCAGAACTTAGCTTTCGGAGGACGATAACTACGACACTTCCACAGAGATTATGTTGCAACAAGACGCACATTTAGCGCTACAGGACACGTATTTGAGTGATTGATTTTGTACTTAAAATATTTATTTTTAAAGATATTTGGAGTACAATGATACAAAGGTTTTCCGTGATACATTTCATTCCATTGCTGTAATCTGTAACACCTGAGGGTATAATTACATTAATCCTCAGGGGGGTACACGCTTACTTTGTGTACCATGTGTTTGGCGAGCACAAGGAGCCCTAGCTAATATGGTATTTGCTTATACAATTTACACATCGGTACCTTATTTCTCTAACACAGAATTACACAGCTATCTGATTATTTACCTGAGAGAGACAAACATTTATTTTACTACATCAGTGACAGACGTTTACGTAATTACACCGTTGGATAACTTCACACTTACGAAATTGTATGTTGTTTGTACTTTGTGAACTGTTCATATTTTTTCGGAGCCATTGTGATACTCTGAGAGCTTTGAATAATGTATTTGGTATGGGATCACGATTTTTAAAGTACGTTTGAGGCAGATGACACTTTTGACATGAGCAGAGAATTTTTTTTAGGTTTTGAAATTATTGGAGGAAGCTACGACGACTTTGAGAGTTGACTGAGGTGTTATGATGTTATTATTACGATGACTATGTGTATTATGCTGTTGCGGTATGTTTATGATCAGTAAGCTGATGCTATATATTGAAGAAGTGTCGACGGGTATGTATATGTGTAATAAGGTAAGGAATAATGAGTAGTGTTTAGGGACTCTGATTTGTGGAAAAGGATGTTGGAAACCAAGAATCGTACTTTAAGAGTTATGAAATGTGTGTAAATGCGTGAATGTATCACAATGCTGACGAAAACTTTTTGAACACTGTTATATTCATAGGATTTTTGTTTGTACACATTTGCAACGTAAATTCTTGGCCTGTGAAATTTTTTATATGAGACTGTCACTGTAGCAGAAACTGGTGTCGTAAATATTTCGGTAAGAAAGTTCAGTGACCACCTGCATCTAATGCGTCGTGGGCACCCAGCTGAGCGGCCAGGTGTGCCAGACGCCTGGAGAAAAAGCCATTATTGCGAGCCCTTTTCAGCGGCACAGGTAGAAAAAAAAAGGGAGGCCATTATCCTCGCTATTGACGTTCCTTTGTAGAAAGCATCGCAAAAACGACACGGTCGAACTTGAAAACATATGATTACACTGTGGAGATCTTAATTTATGATATTTCCTGAAATGAAATAATGAGAAACATTTCACGGCTATTGTCGTGCTAGTTGAGAGAAATGCCATATGACTTGCTTTATGTATTTATTAACTCATTTTGTTTAATATCTAGTTTCTAGCTGTACTGCAGCATTGGTTAAAATAAAATTTAATAGATGTACTAATATAAATATTTTATGCCTACAGATCCAGTAAATAATTTTATGATCTATTAAAAAAAACGAAGGAGCATAAAACGATATTTCCCTTCACAGGAATTGCATACGGAATTTTCTTTTCAACTACTGGGTAATTTTTTTGGTAGAATAACTTCTTGTGGTGCACCACTGTAATGACATAGATATTAAGATGTGAATATACATTTCCTTTATCTGCATTGTTATCTTTAGTGTATTATTTTTTCTGCTTTAGCTATGTCATGTTTAGGTAGAAGTTATTTAATTTTCTGCTGCTGTTTGCCAGGCATAATGATACTGAATTTGACTTTGTATTACTCTGCTAAGCCAGTTTACTAGTGATTTATTTTTCTTGTTTGCTGCTCTTTGCCTTATATTAGTTGTAATATTGCTGCTTGCTTTGCGAATTTGAATATTTTGTCATTGCTGTTTGTGTTAATTGTTTTGTGCTGCTGCATTGCCTCGTCCCTTAGTTTAGCATCTGAGCTCAGTAGATTTAAGTTAGCTTAAGATGGGGTAGGCTATATAAGAGAAAAGGTTGTGATGAATGGAAAGAAATGCACTGAGAGGCTATACGAGAAAAATACAGAAAGCAGGTTTAGATAGGACTTTGGGAAATAATGAAGAACGAAGGGAGATCTCCAAGAAGTAAAGAAAGTTTTTTTTGCAAAATACTGCAGTAAAACAAACCCTGTCCTTTCCTTGTGTTATCCCACTATGTGTTTGTGTACCCTTGTGTATTTGTTTTCTTCCTGTCTCTGTGTAGTTTCATAGAACTTTTTTCTCTTCTAATACTAAGCTACATTCACTATGATGAGGAATACTGTTATCCTCAAATATAATTTGCATTGATAATATGTTATTTACCTTGTAAATATGCTTTAGACGTTATTTATTCTGTTTTGTTTTAATGCTCATATGTGAAGGTGATGTTTCAAAAGTTATTCTGATCTTTATGTATGTACTTATGTCATTATTTTTGTAACACTGATGTATATGTTTATTTCTATTCTTTTGTAAAGCCCCTATTACTACGAATGTTATCTGTACTATTATGTTCTTTTATGATGTATTTTGTACCTTGTTATTGTATTCTTATGTTATAAAATTGTAATTGACAGCAGTTCATCAAATTAAGTAACTTGTAAGTTACATTTCACTGGACACGTTTCTATTGGTCATAGTATATGGACAATATGTGAGAAGTAGGGACTGTTAGTGTTTGCACGTGTGTTAATAATTCAGCAAGGGACTGGTTAACAGCATTGCTGGTTCTCAGGACAATTCAAAAACTTTGTGAGTGCACAAGTGGTGGTTATGGACTTGCTCTATTATCCGCAAGACTCTTCAATGGTGATTGTGCACCTGCATAGTCACAACGGATGGCTGCTGGCCATCTCTACAAGGACTACAGTGGGTCTGCATCTTTGATGACCCACCAGTACCATTATCTCTACAAGGACTACAGTGGGTCTGCATCTTTGATGACTCACCAGTACCATTATTTCTGCAAGGACTGCAGTGGGTCTGCGCCTCTGGTGGCCCACCAATACCGTAATCTCTACCAGGACTGCAGTGGGTCTGCTCTGTGATGACCTACCCACCAATACTCTTCAAAACTTCGATTGACTCCGCTGTGGGTTTGCTCTGTTGTGGCCCATTACCTGTCAGCATGTCAAGAGTCAGCACTGTCTTTCCGTTGGAAGGACAACGCTACTTCTTCAAGACTGCATGGAAATCCACTACTTCCGTGTGCATTTTCTTTTACTGCTCAGACTTTGAGAAAAACACTGTAATGTGATGAATGATCAGGACTGTCTTTATGGACTGTGAGAAAATTTTAGCTTTTGACCAACATTGTATCAATAAGTGTGTGCATTTGATTTCTTTGTTATTGTAATTACGATTATGAAAAATTTTAACAAATATGTATTGGCCACAGCCCATACCAATTTGTAAAATTTTTTGTGGGGAGCATGGGGGCTATGTAAGTAGGCTGTTTAGGTTTTTTTATTGGTAACGCCACCTCTGTATGAAAATCACTGGCTGTGCTGTGTGCAGTCTGTGGCTGCTTTGCATTGTTGTAATACTCGCCATTGTAGTGTTAGGCAGCTGGCTGTGAACAGCGCGTAGCGTTGCTCAGTTGGAGGTGAGCCGCCAGCAGTGGTGTATGTGGGGAGACAGATGGCGGAGTTTTGAAATTTGTCATGAACTGCTATATATATATATATATATATATATATATATATATATATATATATATATATATATATATATATATATATATATATATATATATATATATGATGACTATTAAGGTAAATACAACGTTTGTTCTCTATTAATATCTTTCATTTGCTAACTATCCCTATCAGTAGTTAGTGCCTTCCATAGTTTAAATCTTTTATTTAGCTGGCAGTAGTGGCGCTTGCTGTATTGCAGTAGTGGGAGTAACCAAGATTTTTGTGAGGTATGTGATTTGTGAAAAGTACAGGTTAATGTTAATCAGGGCCATTCTCTTGTAGAGATTATTTAAAGTCAGATTGCGTTGCGCTAAAAATATTGTGCGTCAGTTTAAGCACAGTCGTGTATAAATGTTGAAAGGGGACGTTTCATCTCTGTTGTTACACATTTAGACGACAAGAACTTACATTTCGACTAGCCTTCGTTACACTTTAATGTGAAATACCACCACTGTGATAATGCAAATAAGTGGCTTCAGTCAACACACCAACAAGATCATTACTGTCCACGACATCAAAATGCATCAGTTAATTCCGGTATTTGTTGTGCAATGCAAACTTTTGTCCCCTGTGACAACCTTACTGACCAATGCAACAAGAGCCGTTACATTAGTATTACGCCACTGGCTAATAATTAAAGCATCATTGTACCAAATATTCTAATAAACATGCTACATGAACTGGTAACCCAGAAAAAACAAAAAAAAACACTAACTATTCTAAACACAAATGTTAATGAAATACAATTACACTTGCTGTCCCTTCAGGAATGAAACATATAAAAAAATACACAATTACAAGTACAAATACATTATTCCCTATCTTGTGAGTCACACGGAATCATTTCATTCTGTGATTTTCTTGGGGTCAAAAAGGTTGCTGACAGGTTCCCTAGAAACACTGTCTCGGTGTCAAAGCTCTCCCATGGTAACCCGGACGAAAGTCTTTAGTTCACTCAAATCGGCATTTTGAACATGCACTGAACAGTAAACTGTATCTCACATTAAACACAAATGTCATTGTCACTCTCAGAGTACCATCCACACGAATCTGGTCATCCAGAAATGGCTCTACCACTGCTATTACCCACGGTTCTGTCCTTTCAGTTCATGGTGTAATTAAAAGTCGTTAGTTCCAACAAACAGCACTTATTCCTGCACCAATTAAAGAAATGTCTCCTATTACAAATGCAATTGTCAATGTCCCACTTTAGTTTCTTGCGTTCATACAATAATTAGTCACCATATGACAACAGTCCTCTTTAAGTATACCAAGCGTCCCACATGCAATTCACAAAGCACACTTAACAAGTCACTGCCAAAAGTTTATGGATTCCACCGTTCAGTGGTCAAGACAAAACAAAACAATCGTCCTGTCTGCTAAAGACAAAAACTTTTCCACCACTCACAACGTGGAAACACCAGTCATTCACTTTCCACCTTATGGAGACATACGAACAGTCATCTTGTTTCACGGCTCCACAGTCCAGTACTAGTTAATAGTTGCTGGGAAAAATGCCTGCCCGACTCTGCCGCGCGTCGTTCATTCTGCCGTGGCGCCGCCGCGCGAGCCGTTGAGCAGAAGAAACCACCCGCTGTTGCCTCCGTGGGATACTTACCCCAGTCGTAAGGGTGGCGGGACTTATGAATGGCCAGTGGTACGTGCGTGCCACCCCAGGCCGTTGACCTGTTGTAGCGGGCGCGTGGAGTGTACCCCGACCGGCAGTGGAGTGGGGAGCACACCGGCTCTGTTGCCTCTCCCCTGCCGACATCTGGTGGCTTATGTGGTACGGGCGCGTTCTGTGTAGCTCCTCAGCGCTACGACACCCAGTCAGTCAGACCCTTACATGCATCTCGCAACATTACAGACAAAAGGATATTCTTACAGTTTTTAAATGCTCATTGATTACATGTATGATTATTAGATACATTGGTAATAAAAGAATCTTTGTTCTAAAAACATAAAAACATACACCCTAGTTTTCTACACATACAACATCAACCTTTATCCCTTTTCTATATACGGCCCACACTTGTGCTATTGATTGTACCTGTCATCCCTCATACAAAACATGAAAGTTTAAAAAGAAAAAACAAAAGGAATAAGAAACAATCTATACAGCTTCTAATTACAATATCAAATAGTAGACTACTCTAACATCCTATCACATTGAAAATATTAGAAACTGTTGATTCTAAAACTACAATATACAGTGAACCTTGGTGCTTGTGACAGACTGAAATTAATACCCCTTGAAAGTGTTCTAACAAAAAAATAAGAGATAATCTACACACCTCACAATAACCTACCACATGTTATTAAATAGTAAACTACTTTAACATCCTAACACAATAAACATTTTAGAAACTGATGACTCTAAATCTACAACATACAATGCACCTTTGTGCTTGTGACAGACTGAAATTCGTATCTCTTTATATATTTTACCTTTATTATATATAACAACATTTCTAGGACATGTATGAACCATCCACATGATGTCAGATCCTGGCCTGCCATCGAGGTTCCTCCAAATCAATAAAGCTCAATAATGTTTTAGTTATGGATCGGTAGCATCCCCTTTACAGGAGTGTGCGCATTGATCACACTACTCTACGACTCTCACTCACCAGACATCATATTTTCCTTCTCATTCAATACATCAATACACTAACAGAATAGGTCTAGAAGTCAGCTAACCTTAACACCACCACAGTCACGACAACATACCATACCTTTGCTCCCTTATACTCATAACACCACCACACTCTCGACAACATACCATACCTTTGCTCCCTTATACTCAACCACATAACACATGAAGTTGTTTCAGAGATTGCATTCCAGTCTCCGAATTCGTCCTTTCACTCTGGCACCTCTCTCCATCGGCTTACCTCTGCATTCACTTTACCGATTATTCATCCTGCTAAATATCAACTTAGAAATGCGACATTTCATCTAAGAACAAAAAATACACAAATTATTCATCCTGCAAAATAACTGTACACATTCTTGGAACCGTTTTGAATAGTTATACTGGCACCAGGCTTCAATAACAACAACAAAAATTACTTTTTTTTCATGTTGCAAATGTTATGGTAAGAATTAGATTTACACTTATATTACATCTTACGTCAGTATTCCACAATGTTCACCATCTGGATCTCATACTCCCTTTATGTCCTTTCACGTTGTGCAGTTGTCCTCCTCTCTTCATTCGTATTTCGGCTCTCCATCCGTCCATTACTCCATCATTTCCTGGTCTTCCTTCGCCATTGGCATCAATCTCGATTGCAGCATACACAGGCCTCTCTGTAACATACATCTAAGACATCTCCACGTTATTAATTCTATTCACCTTTATTTACCACTGTTTCATCACGTCGAATCTCTCTTTATTAATCACACTGCTTCACGTCGCTTCTCTCCTTAAATATCACCAATATATCCACTACTATTTATCACGTCGCTTCTCTATCTACCATCTTTATCCACTCATTAATCATCACGTCGTTTCTGCTTGATCCTTATTCATATGACAAAAAATACGTACATACACCACTCTGTTGACTCCTGTTCATGACTCATTTGACCAGTCTATTCCGTCATACTTCCTGACATCCCGCCTGAAAATTGTTATGTTCGATTTGACCCTGCACAACGTTACACACCACAAATAAATACACTGACTATCTACCATAAATTGCCTACTTTCGATCTATCCTTAACTTTTCCATAATTTGATGTTAGAAATGTGATGAAGCCCACGAGATTGTTTTCCCTTGATTGTCTCAATCAGTACAGCATTTTCATGGACAATCCGCCTCACTCTGAATGGTCCACCGTAAAGAATTTGCTAGTTAGGCATCTGTGCTTCTTTGATAATCGATGAGTTTTAATTAGAACCTTGTCTCCAACTGCCAATTCGATCTTACGGATCTTTCCTTTCTGTTTCTCCTGCCTATCCTTAACTGCTTTCTTAATACGCTCTATCGCAACCTTGACAATTTCTGTGTGCCTCTGCTTTCCTGATCGCGGAAAATCTACCAGCTCCCTGACTTGATCTGGTGGTGGTTCATTCTTTAGTACCGTAATTGGTGATAAACCAGTTGCTCCATGTGGTAGCTCATTGAGGATGTCCTGAAAATCGTTGAGAAAAATACTCCAACTTCTATGTTGCCTATGGCAATAGATCTTACACAACTTTCCCAGTTCTTTTACCGCTCTTTCACTGGGTTTACTTGCAGCATGGTATCGGGATATGAACACCGGTTTTATCCTTTTTCTCTTCAGTGTGGTTAGCCATTGTCTGGATCTATATTGTGGTCCATTGTCAGCTATGAACTTTTCTACAGTTCCTACTTCTCGCAAAAAGTTTTTAACGATCGCTGCTGCTACTGTCCTTCCCGTCGCACGTTTCAATGCGGTAAAACTCACATACTTTGACACCAATTCCACTGCTACTAAAACATATCTATATCCTTGCACTGCCTTAGGTAGCGGGCCAAACAAATCTGTTGCTCCGAATTCCCTCAATCTACCTGGCACTATCGGAAAAAGTGGTGCTTTGCATGAGATAGTTAACGATTTTGCCTTCTGACACAATTTGCAACTACCAAGCACGTTCTTGATTCTCCTCTCCATACTAATGAAATAAACTGATTCCCTTAACTTCTTACCGCATTTCCTTGCCCCTAATGCCCGTAACTTAGGTGCGTGTACCAGATCAACTTGATGAGTGGTCTGCCAAGCGAGTGGATTCATTCTTGTTTATCAAGTAACATGAACTCTAGTGCTCACAATTAAGTTACAAGTTATCCTCCTATATGCTTAATACGCAACGGAAACACGCATCTGACTATCAGTAATTTACAGAACTCTGACTGTTCACTACGCACTGGCAATACCACATTTTCTCTCTTTTTTTTTTTTTTTTATTTAACGGCTTTATCAACACGTGGCCATCGCACTGAATATGAGTGGCGCACACATTATAATTTCTGGATATCTTGACAACGTGCAATTCGAAGGAAAAGGCCACCAATCTTTTTCTTTTCACTATCTTATTTATTCCGATAAATTCTATAACCTAAACACACAAATTCTATAACCTACAACAATAACACATGAGAAATTCCGCTCAGTGGGCATGGCTTTACATTGGTGAATCTCTATATTATGGTCTCGTAATTATTTAACGCTACAGTGCACTTTCTGGATAGGATGGTGGATCTATTATTATTTCTCACACTTCGACTCTCACAAACATCATCACGAAACTTTCCTCCAGACCGAGCAGTACAAAAGGAACACGCATAACCCACTACCTCTGAAACTACCTTGCTACTCTCCCATGCAAACCACACATACTTCAATTACATGACATACACCACACTACAACATGAAATACTACACAGGGAATAGTCACAACATTATCACTTTCAGCTTTCCCACTTCAATTAATATTTATCCCAGTTTCACACAACACTGCCCCACTTCGTAATTCTACTTTCCTACTATGAACTCTGGAGACATGTGCACGTCTTCCTGTGCAATGCAAGCCAAGTGGCGTTGCTGGATAGACGGCTGACTCACCTTGCTTCTCTCTCAGAGTATTATAGTTTGAATCAAGCGTCACACGGAAGCATATCTCGCAAAGTAATATTAAGAACATATTCATCACACACACGAGTCCTCAACTGATACCATGGACGAGTACTTCTCTTTATCCTTTGTCTCATGCACAGATTGAGACTCACACAGTACTCACCACGTGGAAGTACTCGTCTCTAATTTCAAGTCCTGCACACGCCATTTCTTAAATATTTCAACTTATAGTAGACACACTAGTAATTCAGCTTAACTTAAGCACACGGAAGTATTTCAACTTATTGCTACACGTGGTTTCATTGTGACCGTTGGGCACTTCCGAAGATTACTATGATCCCTTTAATATTACCTGCCTGACATTTAATTCTCCCCACGAAAGTTCCTGAAATAGAGAAATTATTATTTCATACTACTCTTAAATATTCCACATGCATACCATGTCTCCACTCTTTTGTCTTTACGGAGCACAACTAAGACAGGTCCTATCAGCACAAGATCCAGCGGCAGAGTGCTGAAACATGGCCGTTCTTCAGGTCATCTCGCACATCTGTCGAGGTGGGGGAAGACCATGCTACCGTATTGGTCAGCCAGATTTCAGGCGCTCAAAGCTCAGGTAAATTTCATCTCTTTGTTCCCACCAAAGGTGGCCAAAGGATCGTCTCAAAGATGATCATATATTCACATTCACTATGTGGGGTTAGCAGACGACCATACATTCATTCATTTCACAGATCTCACCAAACTGGATGTAGGGATTTATTTTGTGGGAGTGCACATGTGATCAATTAAATAAATAAATTGTCATTCTTTCCCACACTGGTATCCGGCTTCGCTGTATTAATTGAAATTGAGTTATTATTAGAAAAAAATGTGTTGTTCTGACAAAAATAATGAAGTATGTTGTACCTATTTTCAATGTTGGGCGGTACTGTACCCTTTCAACCGGAAGACTTGCCCGTATCAAGCGGTTTGAGTTGCTTCGCAACCCCTAAGGTATCTACTTCTAAGAAACTCATGGTAGCAGCTGTTCGTGTTTCGAATTCTGGAATATTCAATTCGTCTTCCCTGGTGAAGGAATTTCGGAAAACTGCGTTCAATAACTCCGCTTTAGCGGCACAGTCGTCGGTAACAGTACCATCGGCACTGCGCAGCGAAGGTACTATCTGCGCCTTGCCGCTTGTGTACCTTACATACGACCAGAATTTCTTCGGATTTTCTACCAAAAAGATCGAGACAATGTTTCGTTGTGGAATCTATTAAAGGCATCTCGCATTGAAGTCCGTGCCAAATTTCGCGCGTCTGTAAATTTTAGCTAATCCTCGGGATTTCGCGTTCTTCTGAAATTCGCATGCTTTTTCCGTTGCTTCTGAAACAGCGTTCGGACCTGTTTTGTGTTCCATGGGGGATCAGTTCCATCTCTTACCAATTTATGAGGTATGAATCTCTCAATTGCTGTTGCTATTATATCTTTGAATTTGAGCCACATCTCGTCTACATTTGCATAGTCAGTTGGGAAGGAAGACTTCCAGTGACACTTTATCTACTTTTTTAAATAAAATTATTTTGCGTTTGCTTCTGGTGGATTTGGAAGAAACGGTATTGAGCCTAGCTACAACGACCTTGTGATCACTGATCCCTGTATCAGTAATGAAGCTCTCTATTAGCTCTGGATTGTTTGTCGCTAAGAGGTCAAGTGTGTTTCCGCAACCATTTACAATTCGCGTGGGTTCGTGAACTAACTGCTCGAAATAATTTTCGGTTCAAATGGCTCTGAGCACTATGGGACTTAACTTCTGTGGTCATCAGTCCCCTAGAACTTAGAAATACTTAAACGTAACTAACCTAAGGACAGCACACACACCCATGCCCGAGGCAGGATTCGAACCTGCGACCGCAGCAGTCGCGCGGTTCCGGACTGAGCGCCTTAATCGCGAGACCACCGCGGCCGGCATAATTTTCGGAGAAAGCATTTAGGACAATCTCGGAAGATGATTTCTGCCTACCACCGGTTTTGAACAAGTATTTTGGCACCATATCGTGGGAAGATTGAAGTCCCCACCAACTATAACCGTATGAGTGGGGTATTTATTTGTTACGAGACTCAAATTTTCTCTGAACTGTTCAGCAACTATATCATCGGAGTCTGGGGGTCGGTAGAAGGAGCCAATTATTAACTTAGTTCGGCTGTTAAGTATAACCTCCACCCATACCAATTCACACGGAGTATCTACTTCGACTTCACTACAAGATAAACCACTACTGACAGACACAAACACTCCACCACCAATCCTGCCTAATCTATCTTTCCTGAACACCCTCTGAGACTTCGTAAAAATTTCTGCAGAAATTATTTCAGGCTTTAGCCAGCTTTCTGTACCTATAACGATTTCAGCTTCTGTGCTTTCTATTAGCGCTTGAAGCTCAGGGACTTTCCCAGCACAACTACAACAATTTACAACTACAATTCCGACAGTTCCTTGATCCAATCACGTCCTGTATTTGCCATGCACCCTTTGAGATTACAGCCCACCCCGTACTTTCCCGAGGCCTTCTAACCTAAAAAACCGCCCAGTCCACGCCACACAGCCTCCGCTCCCCGTGTAGCCGCCAGCTGAGTGTAGTGAACTCCTGACCTATTCAGCGGAACCCGAAACCCCACCACCCAATGGCGCAAGTCAAGGTATCTGCAGCCAACACGGGTGCAAAACCGTCTGAGCCTCTGATTCAGACCCTCCACCCGGCTCTGCACCAAATGTCCGCAGTCGGTTCTCTCAACGATGCTGCTTATGGTGAGCTCTGCCTTCATCTCGTAAGCAAGACCGGCAGCCTTCACCAAATCAGATAGCCGCTGGAATCCAGAGAGAATTTCCTCAGATCCAAAGCGACACACGTCATTAGCCCCACTGTGGGCAGCAACCTGGGCAACCACAGCGGCAGACAGATCTGGGGACAGACGGGACGAGGTTGACATCCCCGTGATACCCAAGTCTGGCTCCCCACAGTGGTGCCCATTGGCAACAGCCTCAAGCTGCGCGACCGAAGTCAGTGCCGCCTGCAACTGTGAGCGAAGGGATGCCAACTCAGCTCTCATCCGAACACAGCAATCACAGTCCCTGTCCATTCTAATCGATGTTGAACAATAGTCACTGAAACACGAGTCCGTGCCTAGATAACGCAAAGGAAACACGCAAAGAATGTATGAACTAACCTGTACAAATGCCTAACGACTGCGCTACAATATGCCTGAATTTACGATTGCAGTAACTAAAACTCGAAATTACACCTCCTATACGAAACTCACACGCAATTTAAGTAAGAATCTACGAAGTAAACACAGAAAAGAAGCTATATACGTATCTTTCTGCGCTGTCGATGTGCACCAACTGGGAGCTCAGGCCAGTGAGAATCAGGAGCAGAAAAGTAGGCATTCTTATTGACCATTTCCTGTTTCTGATTAGTGTGCTTCTGTAAGGGGCTGCCCCCGGGCAGGACTCTCATTAGTTTCTCTGCAACGTAGGAAACTACCGAGGCATCATACGCTCAGATCAGCGTCCGCTTAAGAGTATCTCATTTTCTTCAGGCTGAAGAAACTGTTTGCGGCTGTACCAAAAGCGAAGGGGGATAGCACACATCGACGACCAGCGAATTATATTACTAGTAATCAGGTGGTTAAAATGTCTATTAATCAGCCATTCGCTCATGTAATTTGAATGAACTACGCCAGACGTATAAAATTAGTTTTAAAAGGTTGGCCCGAATGAAACATGCGTCACGAATTGACCGTCTGGTAATACACACATTGCGTAACGGATATAAGTGCAGATTTTTCTGCTGGTGACACAGGACGGTGTACTGAACAACATTACATCAGTATTTACATCATTTGCAGACTAATAATTATAGCTATTACCAGGTATATGTTGTTATGTTGGTTAGTACCTCCAAATACGTGTGGCAGAAGCATTCCATTAGTGCTTCTACAGAGTAATTCACGAAGATACGCAAATTATTCTACAAGTAAACCTAAAGAAAGAAGTTCATATAAATACAGGACCACAAATGTTTGGTTACGGAGTTAGGGGTAATAAAAATTTTGCCTCAAATTTAGCAACTTAGATACTATGAAGCCACCACAAATCTGTACGAGGTTAATGTAAAGCACTATTTCCGTTTATTTTGTTGTTATTCATCTGGTGAATCTAATAAAACATGTCCCAGACGTGTGTCTGCATTAATTATCCAGAACATCCAGAGAAGCAAAGAAGTAATTTCGTAGTATTTTTAATTTATTAATTACTTGGCCCAATTTGTTTTTCAAATTCCAGTCAACTGCATAAAGTTTTCAACAGGAGCTGTAGAGAATTTAATTTTGAAAAAATGATGGTCATAACGTTAACTGAAACTGTATGAATGTGTCAGATAATCTGTTGTTATTGATACAATAGCACACGTGAATTCATGTTGAACGGGAAAGAACAAAGCTCAGTGTTACGGAAGTTGTACAGTGTACATACAATTTCACAATACATTCACAACAAATGTTCAAAAATGTCTCCCCCGATTTCAATGGATTTGGCTGCACGTGTATGAACAGATTTTGTTGCTCGTTTCAGTTTCACGGCGTTTCCTTAATTTCGTCTATTGCATTCATAATGCGAGTAAGTAATGCCGATAGATTCACCAGACCAATAACAACAAAAAAATGGAAATCGTGCTTTTGTTTATCCTCGTACAGTTTTGTGATGGCTTCATACCAGCGAAGTTGCTAAATTTCAGGCAAAATCTTTTCTTACCCGTAACTCCGTAACTAAACATTTTCTGGCCTATGTTTATGAACTTTTTTCTTTAGTTTTACTTGCAAAAGTGCATATTAAAATATTTGCATATCTTCGTGAATCACCCTGTATTTACCCTGGGCAGCAGGTCAGGTGTCTAAGTGTAGACACGTGGACGCAAAAAGGATAGTCTATGCTAACAGGCGTAATCAGCTATGCCCGTGCAGGAAACACCAGGTCGTTAAGTTTGTGACGTGTTTGTGGGAGGACTGTTCGGTGAGAGAAAAAAAAACTGCCTACACTCTGAGTGTGTCAATATTAAGGTACTATACACAAAAATATGGGCAGTTGTACCCCTTAATTACTATATAATTGATGCCACGTAGACCATCTAATTACTAAATGAAACAGGATGTCATACTAATGTAATTTATCATGATTTGCAGTTAGAAAACATTAACATAAAATAAATCATAAGATCTGATTGGCGATCAGAAATGGCAAACACACAGGGTAGACGAGTGTTTCGCATGAAACAAGACCAGAATATAAGGGAGTATATGAGGTCGTCATCTCATAAATTATATGTGAAAATATGAAATTATGCGTGTCCAGTCACTGGGTGATTGTATCGAAAAAAATCATCTACTTAACCATGCATACAAAATCAAACTGAATATGGCCTCAAACTAACAATAAAAAAAGCAAGATTCTAAACTGTTATTCGCTACCATTATTGCGTTTAACATAATTTCTGGGTCCTTCACCAGTGTGCCTTAGCTCGTGGAATTTCACCAAATTATACCAGCCGCTGAGCAGAAGACGGCGTGTGCCATGATCTGCTACTAAGTGCTGCTGGTGGAAGAGGTCCTACGGTACTACTGAGGAAGAAGGGTTCCGGGGTTGCCCGCTGAAAAACATGTGGCCGCGCGGGATTAGCCGAGCGGTCTGAGGCGCTGCAGTCATGGACTGTGCGGCTGGTCCCGGCGGAGGTTCGAGTCCTCCCTCGGGCACGGGTGTGTGTGTTTGTCCTTAGGATAATTTAGCTTAAGTAGTGGGTAAGCTTAGGGACTGATGACCTTAGCAGTAAAGTCCCATAAGATTTCACACACACACACACAAAAACAAGTGGATTCAACTCTCTCTCTAGAGTAAGTCTCGCTTCTCCGTTTGCACAACTTTCCATGAGCCAATAAGATGATTTTACAATACTCTGCCCAACGGTACGGTCGTAAATAAATCAACAATTTCCGAGTTTGCAGTGTCAACCTGTGGAAGGACTCAATTTGTTAAGAATTGCCTGACGTTGTTAAGCGTGCCTGATGTCCACACTCTGCTATCGAGTTGTCCCTCCCGCCAAATCATTGGCTCCATGTTGTGGATTATCTGGAGCCCAGCGCTCAGCTTCTCCCCTCTTCTAAATTATTGCTGTTAACCAGTAAGAAGTGTCGTTCCAAAATTTGTGAGAATGCTGGAGAACAGAGAATGGTGAAGAACAGAGTCGCTACGTTTCTCGGAGAAGTAGGTAGTCCGCCACCTAATACCACTCACTTCTGGGAAGTACTTTGCTTCCCGAAAACAAAATTTTGTCAAATAGTTACACTCAGTTGCCCTGGCTTGCTAAGCTCTCCAAGTCGGCCGTATTCAAGCGCTCTGCACCCCTGTTATGTGATTTTTTTATGTAGGCTACCGGACCAAACATTGTGTGTGGAAATTCAGCTCTCGGATGACAATAAGTTTAACAGCAGAACGTGCGCAAGACTCCAAATAATGCCGTGGGATCAGCGGCTCAGTCAGTATGCCACAACTGCCCGTGCGCTGCCTGGTCATTGAACTAACAGTGCAATCGCTCCTGAGTACAATACGAGACTCCGATTCACTTTTCACAAACAAGGTTCCCGGGCATTGGCGATATCTGGGATTCACTATTCACGAAAGTGAGAGAAAGATCTGCATGAAACTATCTCCAGTGTATGGCGAGAGAACTGACGTTCTAATCTGCGTTGCCATTGAAGATTCTTTGCTATTCCATCCGTTCAACGACTAAGTGTCCGCCCCCGGTAGTTGAGTGGTCAGCGCGACACACTGTCAAGCCTAACGGCCCGGGTTCGATTCCCGCCTGGGTAGGAGATTTTCTCGCTCAGGGACTGGGTGTTGTGTTGTCCTGATCATCATCATTTCATCTCCATCGACGCGCAAGTCGCCGAAGTGGCGTCAAATCGAAAGACCTGTACCAGGCGAACGGTCTACCCGACGGGAGGCCGTCGTAACAAGACATTTTAACGACTAAGTATGACAATGAAACATGACACGTGCCATTCCAGCAATGTACTGCCATATATCAATATATTATAACAGAACAGTGAACATTCAAAGAAGAGCCACTAATCTAACGACTTTATTTAGTTAACGTGAGAGTTTGACAGAAGTGTCCAACAAACTACAGTGGTAGATACTGCAATGAAACTTTGTGTATTTCCTTATACAGAGGATTAAAATACTGAAAGCGCAAGTTTCTGCACAATTCGATAAACATATTACTCTCGCCTCTATACATCTGTAATGATTCCCCGACGGTAACCTTAGAGAAATTCGACCTGATACAAAGGGCCAGCGACAGTATCTTTCCACGAAGGGAGTACAGAGAAACCACAATGTCTCTAGCACATAAGCTAAAATCTGCCATACATATGGTGGCTTGTGGAGTACGAAACAGAACGCAAATGTGCACTTTTCCAATAGTTACTATCCGATTACATTAACTTGAGAAATAAAGTTTCGGAGTTGTTACCTTAACTTCTAATTAATATCGCTCTAGTGACGAGCAAAATTCAGACGATAAAATTATAATCATTTTCTTATCTTTACTCTTCAGTTTTACTGACTGCCATGGAACGTTTCGTCGTCTGCCGAGGGAATCGACTTTTCGGTGCGATTATCACTCTAGCTGTAGGTGTAAGTATCTTTGTGGAAGGGAAAAAAGTGGTGTTTCAGTAGGTTTTGACAATAAGACGGTTTAAAAAATTGGAGTGTTTTCATCGACCAAAATTAACATTGGTTTTCTGTACCCTCGCTTTGTTAATTACAGGTTGAACTGGCCGGAAATATTACTGCCGGCGGCTAATATAAGCAACTGCCGTGTTTTTCTCGTTACGTCTCTCGGACTGTGGAATAATGAGCAGTACGTAACGAATCTTCGGGACGTTAAAACTGATTATTAAATTTGCGTGGTAGCGGCTTTTCTGACAGCTCAGTATCATACTTTAAAAATTGCCTGCCTTCGGTATCATTGATTCACGAAGCTTTGAGACTAGGACAGTGCCATATTTTTGTTGAGTTATTAACTTACTGATAATAAATTGAGATAAGAAAGAATTTTCCTTCACCTTTGGTCGACAGCCATGACAATCTTTTCGAAAGAAGTCAAGAAACATAGTAGTTCAACTCCAGATCCCGTATCGGCCTTAATTTGAGGAAGAAATTCCTGAGAATGTTCGTGGGAGCAAAGCACTGTATGGTAGTGAATCATGGATAGTGCGAAAATAGGAACAATTGAAGCATTTGAGATTTTTTGCAGCAGAAGAATCATGGAAATTAGATGGACAGATAATATAAGGAATGTGGAGATTCTCCGCAGAATCGGCGAAGAAATGAACAGATGGAATACACTGACAAGAAGAAGAGATAAGGTGATACGACATGTGTTGAGACATCAGGGGATAGCTTTTATGGCGACAGACGTAGCTTTAGTGGGAAGAAACTGTACGGGAAGACAGAGAGTGGAATTCATACAGCAAATTATTGAGGACGTAGCGTGCAAGTGCTACTCTGAGGGATGCACGCCAAGACCGTAGGATCCTACGCAGTGCCGTAGGGGACCGCACCGCCACTTCCCAGCAAATTAGGGACACTGTTGCTCCTGGGGTATCGGCGAGGACCATTCGCAACCGTCTCCATGAAGCTGGGCTACGGTCCCGCACACCGTTAGGCCGTCTTCCGCTCACGCCCCAACATCGTGCAGCCCGCCTCCAGTGGTGTCGCGACAGGCGTGAATGGAGGGACGAATGGAGACGTGTCGTCTTCAGCGATGAGAGTCGCTTCTGCCTTGGTGCCAATGATGGTCGTATGCGTGTTTAGCGCCGTGCAGGTGAGCGCCACAATCAGGACTGCATACGACCGAGGCACACAGGGCCAACACCCGGCATCATGGTGTGGGGAGCGATCTCCTACACTGGCCGTACACCACTGGTGATCGTCGAGGGGACACTGAATAGTGCACGGTACATCCAAACCGTCATCGAACCCATCGTTCTACCATTCCTAGACCGGCAAGGGAACTTGCTGTTCCAACAGGACAATGCACGTCCGCATGTATCCCGTGCCACCCAACGTGCTCTAGAAGGTGTAAGTCAACTACCCTGGCCAGCAAGATCGCCGGATCTGTCCCCCATTGTGCATGTTTGGGACTGGATGAAGCGTCGTCTCACGCGGTCTGCACGTCCAGCACGAACGCTGGTCCAACTGAGGCGCCAGGTGGAAATGGCATGGCAAGCCGTTCCACAGGACTACATCCAGCATCTCCACGATCGTCTCCATGGGAGAATAGCAGCCTGCATTGCTGCGAAAGGTGGATATACACTGTACTAGTGCCGACATTGTGCATGCTCTGTTGCCTGTGTCTATGTGCCTGTGGTTCTGTCAGTGTGATCATGTGATGTATCTGACCCCAGGAATGTGTCAATAAAGTTTCCCCTTTCCTGGGACAATGAATTCACGGTGTTCTTATTTCAATTTCCAGGAGAGTATATATATATATTCGTTTACTTTATCTACTAATATCAATGCGTATCACAATGGACGACGCACTTGATTCCAGGATATATGTGTCGGGTCTCAGTGCGAAATTTGAGTGCACAATGATAAATAAATGTCGTGTGACTAGGGCCTCCCGTCGGGTAGACCGTTCGCCAGGTGCAAGTCTTTCTATTTGACGTCACTTCGGCGACTTGCCCTTCGATGGGGATGAAATAATGATGATGAAAACAACACAACACCCAGTCCCTGAGCGGAGAAAGTCTCCGACCCAGCCGGGAATCGAACCCGGGCGCTTATGATTGACATTCTGTCGCGCTGAACACTTTTTTTTTTTTTTTTAATCCCATTTTGTTCGCTTTCGTTCGTTGCATCTGCTCGGGGCGGAAGTCGTAAGACACCCGTTTAAGTTCATCATTTATCGATTAAGTCAGTTTTTTTTTAACATAGGGCAGCTAACCCTCTGACCGAACACGCTGAGCTACCGTGCCGACATCCACTCAGCTACCGTATTGCTTATAAATAGCGAAGAGACCCACTGCTCTTGGATTACGATACTGGCGATAAATAATTGTAAACAGTAACACCTGCAAAGTAACCGTTAAAAACGACCTGAAATAGACAATGACGCGATGTTATGATGTTTCGTATTATGTACAAGATATGATTATTCTAAAAAATCATTGTCTTTGTGGTAGAAATAAGCAGCGTGCAGCAGCATTGATACGAATCCGTGCACATGCATCAAAATTTTACTGCAAATTTGACTATGAGGTTTCGCCCTTCAAAATAATTACGTGGATTTACAAATACTCATTTGTTCAGGATCCAGATTGTTTTTGTTATATAAATATAAAATCTGTTTCCAGTAAGATATTGTTCCTGACTTATGCTTCTGTAGAATGCTTTTGTAGAGAGCGTGTATCTGCCTTCTGGCTGGGTATGTGCGGCTCGTCCTAGATTCATGTGCCAGTCTCACATTTCAGAGAAGCACCTACGCCCAGCGTCTTCAATTTTGTTACACACTTTCTAATTTCTCTTCTTTCTTATAATCTTTTTACACTACAGTTCCCTTTACATAATAACATTTTAACAGATGTGCTATTATCCTGTGCCTTTGTCTAGTAATTTTATTTCGCATATTCCTTTTCTCGACAAATCCACAGAGGAGCGCCTTATTTCTTAGCTTATTGAGTTACAGAATTGTGTCCCTCAGCGGTAGGCAACGCAGAAGGGATCAAAAATGTTCAGATGTGTGGGGAATCTTATGGGGCTTAACTGCTAAGGTCATCAGTTCCTGCAGAAGGGATCTTTTTGGACCTTAGTGTAGGAGAAAGCTGTAACTAAAGCGACAGTACCTTCAATTATTACCACCGAATTTGGTGCCAGTAGAAGGATCAAAATTGTGTTTGTATTACAAAACGGGTCATTTACAAAACGGTTATCTTTGTGAGACTTAGTGCTTCTGGCTATGTCAACGTTTTAATATATATTTAAGTCGCGAGTATGTCAGTTACAATCTATGACTGTCAATGTTAGATAGAACGTCACAGTCAGCATCAAAGATCGTGGGGTTAGCGTCGGAGATAGGTAACTGGAGGCGTACAAGTACGAAGACAGGCTGTTACAGAACCAAAGACTGAAACAGAGTAACAACTCAACATCGTTGTCACTGAGGAAGAGTTCCAGCTCAAAACAGGATTTCAGTGCTAAGCCAAAGCGCAGAGGCGAACGTTAATACTACTTATAAAACTGTACGCTGAGTTCAGGATAACACTGAAAAAAATTAATTTGTTATACGGACATACGTTCTTTAACGTTAATTTCTGGAGACCATCACTTCAAATAATGTCAGTAATAACTGACTGTTGAGTGCCTCAGTGGAAGAAGAATTCGTCCCACCCTACAATCGAAAATAAGTTACACACACAGCCTGAATTCTATCTCTACTGCGATCAGTTGACACAATAACATCAATACCATCCACGAAAATAATATCATAAGTGACGCATGTCGCCGTCAGCAGAAAGAGGTTCCTACTCAATGGTCTGAAGATGACCACAGTAGTGGTCGAAACCGGTCACCTTGATAAATAAATCGTGATCAACACTGTTTTTAATAATAAATATATGTAAGACATTGATCACTGCCTTTCCCATAATGTATTAAAAAGTAGCTCTAACTAGTAGCTGTAGTTTTCACTCATCTTCTTATACAAAAATGGTTCAAATGGCTCTGATCACTATGGGACTTAAAATGGTCCAAATGGCTCTGAGCACTATGGGACTTAACATCTGAGGTTCAAATGGTTCAAATGGCTCTGAGCACTATGGGACTTAACATCTATGGTCATCAGTCCCCTAGAACTTAGAACTACTTAAACCTAACTAACCTAAGGACATCACACAACACCCAGCCATCACGAGGCAGAGAAAATCCCTGACCCCGCCGGGAATCGAACCCGGGAACCCGGTAACATCTGAGGTCATCAGTCCCCTAGAACTTAGAACTACTTAAACCTACCTAATCTAAGGACATCACACAACACCCAGTCATCACGAAGCAGAGAAAATCCCTGACTCCGCCGGGAATCGAACCCGGGAACCCGGGCGTGGGAAGTGAGAACGCTTCCGCACGACCACGAGCTGCGGACTACATTGCTTCCCATCTAGCTTTATTACTGAGAACACGTATGTTCTGTACTGTTTTATGTCCCAGTTATAAAAAATAGAAATAGTTAATTTTACACACGCTCCAACTTCTATTTCTTATCAAATTTCTTAAACATATTAAGATAAACAACAACGAAAAGTTCGTCCTGGAGTATACGAGTGATGGAGATACTAAACGTAATTGCCTTTTAAAAGTAGAATGCGGCAGGTTTATCCTAGTAACCTATTACAGCAGCTAGACAATCCTTGATTTGAAGTTCGGAACAGAAAACAATAACAAAAACGATTTCTTTCCGTGAAATTGAACCTCATCATAATTTTTCAGCGCCATAACCATTTCCACTTGTGGACTGTGCAACTTGATTAAAACTTAGTAGTGCAAAGGAATGGGGTGGTAGCTTCCCTGCGAGAGGAAATACGGAGTAGGGAAGTTAAAGGTCCTCGCTCGTTTACCCGGCGGCGCGGCGGAAGAAAAATCCACGTGTGGTCGGCGCCGCGACCCGGACGGCCTTAAGCTGTCGCGCGCACGGCCCTAGTGGCTGCCTGGAGCAGACAGAGGTGCCCCCTGCGGTCGAATAGCGCCGGAGTTGGAAACTACGGCCTCAGCGCTGCAGTCTGCACATCACGTCTAGGCGAGCCGAGCAGCTGGCCGCAGAGACGTCCTGCGCACTTCCCAGGCAGGCCAGGAGAGCGTGACGCGTCGTTAACTTCACAGCATGCTGGGAAACAAAATCACCGACTTCTTCGTCTCTCGAAGAACAGCCGCAGCTTTAAGTCTGCAGGCATTCGTGGCCGTTATCACCGAAGTTAAAATCACCTGGGTTGTTAGGGCCCTTCATACGAGGGTCACTCCAAAAGAAATTCACACTATTTTTGTAAAAATACAGTTTTCATTCTGCATGCGTGAAAGTTTTACAGTGTGTAGATACATCCTTCCCGCTTGTTTTCAAACTTAGTTCAGCCTGTTCCCGTGAGTGGCGCTGTCACAGCATGCCTTCAAGATGGCTGCTACACCAGACGTTCGTCAGAAACAACGTGCTGTCATAGAATTCCTGTGCTGTGAAAACGAGACAGTGGGAAACATCCACAAGAGGTTGAAAAAGGTGTATGGAGATGCTGCTGTCGATTGCAGTGCAATTAGTCGGTGGGCAAGCAGGTTTCGTGGTGAAAGCGGGCAAGGCAATATTGAGGATTGTCCTCGCACCGGCAGGCCTCGTACTGCACACACTCCAGCTCGTACTGCACACACTCCAGACAATGTGCAGAGAGTTAACGAACTGGTGACTGCTGACAGACTCATCACAGTGAACAAATTGTCACGCTACGTTGGGATAGGGGAAGGAAGTGTTTGCAGAATACTGAAAGCGTTGGCGTTAAAAATGGATTGTGCCAGGTGGGTACCCAATATGTTGACAGTGGCTCACAAAGAAATAAGGAAAACGGGATGCAGCGAACTTTTGGAGCAGTACGAGAATGGTGGAGATGAATTTCTTGGAAGAATTGTGAGAGATCATGAAACATCATTATTTTTCACCAGAGACGAAGAGGCAATCAATGCAGTGGCATCATGCAAATTCACCCAAGAAAAAAAAAAAAAAAAAATTCAAAACCACACCTTCTGCTGGAAAAGTTAGGGCTACGGTGTTTTTCGATTCCGAAGGACTCTTGCTTGTGGACATCGTGCCAAGTGGAACCACCATAAATTGTGATGCATATGTGACGACACTGAAGAAACTTCAAGGTCGACTGAGTCGTGTTCGACCACATCGGCAAAAGCAGCATGTTTTGCTGTTGTACGACAATGCACGGCCACATCTCAGTCAAAAAACAATGGAAGCGATCGCAAAACTCGGATGGACAACACTGAAACATCCGCCTTACAGTTCTGACCTGGCTCCGTGTGACTATCATCTCTTTGCGAAACTGAAAGACTCTCTTCGTGGAACAAGGTTTGAAGATGATGATTCCCTTGTGCACGCTGCCAAACAGTGGCTCTTAACAGTTTGGTCCATAATTTTACCGTGCGGGTATACAAGCGCTGTTTCCAAGATGGCGTAAGGCAGTTGAAAGGGATGGAAATTATGTGGAGAAATGAAAATATGTATCTACACGCTGTAAACTTTCAAACATCTAGAATAAAAGATGGATGTAAAAAAAAGTAGTGTGTATTTCTTTTGGAGTGACCCTTGTATTTCTTCCAGCAATCGACGTTTCGACCTCTCTGCTAGGATCTTCAGGATCTTGTGGCGCCCACTGTAGACTGAGCACTGTCAGAGACCAGTGTCTCCTTATAAAGGGGAATTTTCCCGTGCTTGTGCTGGAGAAGTGGGATTATTGGATAAAAATCTTGTGGCTACCATCGGTGGGCCATCGTCATTGGATACTAAGAGAAGCTTTCCTGTGCTAATGCCAAAGATGGGGGTTTCGGCTATAAATCCTGTGACTACCATTGTTGGGCCACTGTCATTGGTTATAAAGGGATTTTTCCCGAACTCGTGGTGGTGAATAGTTATCGGTTAAAATTTTCTACTGCTGCTACTGGTGGGCCTACATCACTGGCTACAAGCAAATCGGGCAGAGAATGACGGGGAATTTTTATCCAGAATATTGCTCGCATTCCCCGGCCGTGCACTGGACTCGCATTCGGGAGGACGACGGTTCAGTCCCGAGTTCGGCCATCCTGATTTAGTTTTTCCGTGATTTCCCTAAATTGCTCCAGGCAAATGCCGGGATGGTTCCTTTGAAAGGGCACGGCCGACTTCCTTCCCCGTCATTTCCTAATCTGATGAGACCGCTGACCTCGCTGTCTGGTCTCCTCCCTCAAACAACCTAACCCATCCCAACCCCGGCCGCGTATTCACTTCCTTGACGGCGGGGAGCCTCGATGCCGGAAGCGAAACGAAAACGATTGTTAAAGAAAGTATTAAGGAATACGAAGGCCACACACGCGTGAAACGAAGTATAAAATCGGCGGTAGGGGAACATCAACAGAACATTGTCCTTGACATCGATCTCTAGAGCGTGCGTGTGCTGGCTAAGCAAACCATTTATACGTGTAGAAGAAAAGTTCAAGAAGCGATTGAAATGTCTAAGAAAGCATTAACTTCGTCAGAGAGGACGAAAGGAAGTGAATAAGTGGCCGCGGTGTGCTAGTAATACAAAGGCCTGGAAAGCACCTCTGTGGACAATTATATTTTGGATAAAAATTTCCATGTCATTCTCTGCCCTACTCGTTTCCAGCCAACGATATAGGCCTATCAGTAGTAGCAGGGGAAATTTTACCCAATAACTCCTCCCCAGCATAAGTGCGGGAGAAACCCCCTTCTAACCAATGACTTCGGCCCATCTATGATACTCACAGGAGATTTAGCCAATAACCCGTTACCGCGGGAAAACTCTATCCAATAACGTTGGCTCACCAATGGTAGCCCAAGATTTTTACCCAATAACCCAATTCTCTAGCTCAAGCGCGGGAAAACTCCCGTTTATAAGGGAAGTCTCGTTGGTCTCTGACAGTGCTCAATCTACAGTGGACATCACAAGATCCTGGAGAGGATCCCAGCAGAAGGGTCGAAACGTCGATTCTTTGTAGAAATATGACGCGGTCTATCAACCCATAAGATTTTAACTTCAGCAGTCGCAGAGGCAACTAAATCAATTACACAGGCTAGACACACTGTCTTAGGACAAAACGGTGATGGTCACTTAAAATTTAAACGTTAAATGTTTGAACATAGGAAAGGTTCCTGTAAAGATACATGTGAAAACCAATACCTGTTGAGATATCTGTCGTCTCATTTTCATCTTCCTGTTGCGTAGAACACGTAGAAGTGGACACTACGAGCAGTGCTCTATGTGGTTACTTCGCAACCTGACGCACTCTTCAGCCGTTCTTCCCAGTGAGTCACACATTGTTTTGAATTCCGATAGCGTCACATGCTTTGGCCACATGCTTCTATGAGAGTTTTTACTCCTCCCCCTCCTCCTATCTAACCGTGTTATGGACTGGCTATGGCGGAGTACATGTTTAATTTCAGGTGAAAATTCTGCACATTTTCACATATACTGATACCTTTAAATGTCCTGATAGACAGAAATGCAACTGATGCCCTAAGCTTACACACTACTTAACCTAAATTATCCTAAGGACAAACACACACACCCATGCGCGAGGGAGGACTCGAACCTCCGCTGGGACCAGCCGCACAGTCCATGACTGCAGCGCCTGAGACCGCTCGGCAAATCCCGCGCATCGGGGACAGTACTACCGGACGTCTTCGAGCAGTGAAACTGGTAATTATAATTGAACCTGGTAATTATATTAATCGTTTTATCTGAGGCTGAAATATAACGGTATAAAATAATTTAGTTAGACGTTATATTTGGTAACAAGTTTACAGGAAATAGTAACAGATTGCCATCGTCTCGTGATGTCCGTTTTCATCGATACCTGACAGGCCAATTGCAGATGGAGTGAGCTCTCTTAAGATCACCATAATCATTTATTGGGAGTGTTAGTGTCTTTACGAGTTTCTTTTTAAGCTCGCATCATAAAAATCAATCTGTACCTGTCGTTTATAGAGATCGCTTTATAGTGATTCTTTTTTAAAGTTTGCATTTCCCAAGGATATGTCTTGTTCATGAACGAAGATAATAAATTGGAGTGGATTTAAAGTATGCATAAGACTGTTTAGTTATTAGATTCCAAAGAATGTATGTTTGCAGTTTGGAGCAAAGATTTCAAACATAACCAGGTACGTGATTCATGTAAACAAGTTTTTCCACAAAGAAGAACGGGTCGTAAATCCGGTCTCGGGAAATGACGCGGAACATCTGAAGCTTTGGAGAGTTCCTCTCGTGCTTCACTGTGGTACGTGGCTGCGGCATTTTCCGTGTTTTTACGTTGTGGTGGTAAACAGAGTGTAGCCTAAACGTGGAAGAATGAATTCCCGTAACTCCACACCTGGTTGTTTAATCTCATCATGATGGGATTGCAGCAACTGCATCGGAAATTCCTTTCACGAACTTCTAGCACGAACTTTTAGCACCACCGTCATATTACTGACGGTGAAGGTACCCCTTTCTCGAAGCTGTTGTACAATTGTGGCGAAAAGTGTGTGCGATGGAGTCGCACTTTGTGGATAACGATCTTGATAAAAGTAACGAGCAGCTCTCCCATTACCACAAGCTTCGTTATACTGAATAATCATGTCGATACTTTCTGCAAACGTGTATTGAGCCATTTTTCTCTAACATAGACGGGTGAATGAGGCTCAAAGAGGGTCAGAGAGGTAGGATGGACGTCAAATGTTATCAGCCTATCCAACGTAACCACAGCTTCCCTCCTTGACTCCCCTGTTGCGTATCTAACTAGCAAAAAATGTTTTCAAATGGCTGTAGCACGGGAATGGTACGTTTCCGGACATGAGTTCCAATTCAAAATGGTGTCTACTCAGTCCCCTCTACAAGTTCTAGACGTTTGTAACGGGAATTCGAACACCATATATGTCGTGTGATTCTTGAAGTTTTCCCGGCCTACTGAATATTCTAAGAATTTTCGGAATTGCTGCCGAATCATGTTGACTTCTTACCGCAATATTTCAGGTGGCAACTGTCCAGCCATCTTCAGGTGAGTGTCGGCCACTGGAGACCGGCGCTTCATGGTGTCGCCTCTATAGTAAAAACTGGAGTGGAAACGCATGCGCGTTCGCTTCGCTGAAAGCAAACGGTAGATGTCACCAGATCTGTCATTATGAATGTTTTCTCTCAGAATAAATTAAAGAGCTCACCGGGTCCCAAGCCTGATCCAGCTTGATGCCGCCGTCACGATTTATAAGATTTTGTGCTACACGTATTTCCACAGATTCTTTAATTACTGAATTCCAAAAGAATCTCTCCGGGGCAAGATCTTTGTGGCAGACACATTGGCAGACACATTGAGTGTCCTGTAGAAATACAACGCTCAGCGACTGCCGACATACTGGGCTGCAAAATACAAATGTGGCGCTCATGTTCAAAAGATACGCGTAGTACAAGGAAACGTGCGTTGATCTATGTACCTTAGCCACAAGGGCAAGGAATTTTGTAATTCCCTGCCTTCCACAGACCCAGATCGTCCTTTCCAGAACCAAGAAAGGAAGTAATCGTCTCCGGTGGCCAGAAGATTACGTTTACTGGATGTTTCCTTAGGATCCTGCCTAGTTTAGACGAAAGATTGCCGATGTATGGAAGAGGCGCCCTAGATCTGAACAGCTGCTTATCTTCTTGATGTTGTGGGTGGTCACGCCTCTTCCTCCTTAGCACTGTACTAATCTTTTGTGGAGAGCACTCATTATCTTTGAACACCGATTTTAGGTGTTCTAGCTTCTTTGTAAGGCTGCCTCCATCGGAAACAACATGAGCCCGGTGCACCAACGTTCTAAGGACCGCCAGTAGTTTGTGAAGAGTGGTGGCAGCTCGATGCTTGCAGATGAAGGCGTGTAAGTGTGGACTTACGACAGACAGAATGCCGTAATGACCCATCCACTCTTCTAGTATCTCAGACGTCCAAAAACGGTAAGCAATCATCCTTCTCTATTTCCATCGTAATGTAGATGTTCCTGTGAATTGAATTCAGGTGTTGCAAGAAGCGTCACAGTTCTTCTTCACCATGGGACCACACTACAAGTGTGTGATCATATCAGCATGCATTCCGACCGAGGACGGACATGTAGTTTCATCTTTACGGATGTGCCTGCGCACCGCAGATAGGACAGTACTTGCAGAGGGCGCGGATTTCGATAGAGGACGCTCTTGTGACGGCCGCCAATGCGCATCAAAAAATGGTTCAAATGGCTCTGAGCACTATGGGACTCAACTGCTGTGGTCATAAGTCCCCTAGAACTTAGAACTACTTAAACCTAACTAACCTAAGGACAGCACACAACACCCAGCCATCACGAGGCAGAGAAAATCCCTGACCCCGCCGGGAATCGAACCCGGGAACCCGGGCGTGGGAAGCGAGAACGCTACCGCACGACCACGAGATGCGGGCGCCAATGCGCATCAAAAATGGCTCTGAGCACTATGGGACTCAACTGCTGTGGTCATTAGTCCCCTAGAACTTAGAACTACTTAAACCTAACTAACCTAAGGACATCACAAACATCCATGCCCGAGGCAGGATTCGAACCTGCGACCGTAGCAGTCGCACGGTTCCGGACTGCGCGCCTAGAACCGCGAGACCACCGCGGCCGGCCAATGCGCATCCGTTTCCTGGACGTCTGCCAGCCGAATTATTGTGGCAAGAAGTCAACATGATACGGCTGCAATTCCGAAAACTTGTATTCAGTACTCCTGGAAAACTTGAAGGATCACTTCAGATAGCTCTTCGGAAAGAATGGGGAAAAGTATTGTGTATTGCAATCCTGAATAAAACCAACCTGGTTTCATAAAACAAATGTGTTGCATTACTTGTAAAACAGCCCGAGTAATTTTACATGATATACACTATTTTATCATATTATGTACGATTAAATTGAAAAAAAGTACGTAGGTAGGATTTGATTCCATGCCGTTCCGTTAACCACTGCGCTACGATTGTATGGTCAAAACAGGACAAACATTACACGTATAGAAGGTACGCATAAAACTTCAGAAGCAATTTTCTCGGAAACTAGGGACTGTCGCTCGAAAAGCCGCCCGCCAGGTACTAAGGCCTAGCCATTCTGTAGCATACTTAAAACTCATCATAATTCGTGATTAACAGGTTTCATGGCCTCTTTGTCAGTTAACGAACAAGTGAGCGAGCGAATGGTATCGATTAATCTAGAACACCTAGTACAGCAATCATGTGAATTTGCAACTAACAACTGCCACCGACGTAAACTTCTTGTTGCGATGCTTAAGTTGAAACAGACACCAAATTTCTGTTCTCGTTCAGGTTGTGACGGCTCTCTTTTGTATTAAAGGTTTGAATAAGAGTTCATTACCATGTCACGTTTTTACCCATTGTGAACTTGGCGAGCCACATTGGCCGCTGTTAGGGGGCAAAATAAAAATTCCTCGTAAATACTAATCTTCCACCATTAAAATCATGACCGCAGCCCTAGAAACGCGCCTGGCAGTGACAGTAATGTTCTGCCGTTCCGCTCCAACAAGGAATACCCAGCTGTCTTCATTAAAAGCTGCAATTAATAATGAAGCAGCTGCGCACTTCACTGAACTGGAAATAAAATTATCTCACTTTCACGTCATTTGGTTTGTAAAGAAAACGGCGAATTATTGAGAAAGAATAAAATGATACAGTCTTTAAACAAAGAGACATGCTGTGTGCCCCGTAAAAATAACTTCCAACAGTTGCATACCGATTTTAAGAATAATAACAGTAGCCGTAGTACAACCATAAATAAGCCAGTCCAAAATCAATACAAAACTACGTTGCAGATACTTTTATAAGATTTTTATTATTTTCTGTACGGCAACTGCGGGTTGTGGTCTCCGTTCTGTTAGGTTTTGTTAGGTGTCTCCAGCGCAAGTTCGTCAGTGTCTTGGTTCCGTATTCCTCGAATTTGAGGCTGGGTGTCGACTTGAAAGTTCTTAGCGGAAGATATACATAAAAATTTAAAACGAATCGTTACCACCCTCCTGCCAACACTCAGGGACAATTAGAAATTAATCATTTTCCATACTTAGACTTTAAATTAATATTTCACTGCAGAATAGAAAAGCAGAATGAGTCAGCACAACAGAACAACAGACTAACAAGCTGTGTGTTTGTTATGTTAGTGAAATGAGGAAAAAAAGGAAATGTGATAAATTGAAGGCTGCGTCAGAAAAGCTTCATTTCCGTACGTAAGTATGCTTCACCTTTTCATCTGGACCACCATTCTCTGACACTGAATAACTTTAATACATCTCATTAACTTATGTGAGAAATTATGGTTATCTACACATATTATTTCTTTATATGCTGTTACGAAAAGTAACAGTCACAATACAATGGGTCCCCATATTATTATTTTATAATGAATTCCAATAATAAGTTCGGTAATTCTGAGTCACTGCCTATGACCAATGTAATAAGAAATACGTATTTCATCACCATAAATATGTATACCGCAAAACACCTCACCCAATCTTGAATTGCTCCTCACTAAAATAAATCACAGTTTGTGTACACACATAATTTAAACGTCTTACTAAAAAGAATATAAGTATGTATAACAAATATCCTTCCTCTTAACATCGTTTCAATTACCATGAGTATAACTCGGCTGCCCACAATGACAAACTCATGAAAACCATTTAAAATATTTATATTCATACCTATTCTTTAAGAACCGCTACAGTAGTTTTTGCCACGCTACAGGACGACAGGAAGGAGCCTCTACGCCATTAGAGAGAGCTGTACTGTGTAAATACTGCAGGGGAAGACAGAGATTATAATACATCCAACAAATAATTGAGGATGTTTCTACTTGTTAGATTGTTTAGGTATCAGCATCGGTGGTGTATACATTCGTACTGGCCTTCTCCTTGCGAAAGTCTCTCTTAATAGGTTAACGACGAAGGCCAATATCGGGAATAAATACCATCCGTGCCATACGCTACCAATTAACGACTGTGGCCGAAAGGCTCTCTCTAAAAACTGTTTGCAGGAACAAAAGAAAACATTTATTGGAAAATACAGTAAATTCTTCTCTTTCTCCATACTCAATTTATTTTATATTCATTTATTTGTCAATTCCACAAAAGTGGCTTCGCGGTACCCGCTTAATTTTTACGGTGATCTTCGCACACCACCTCGGATTTTAAATACTTCCTCTGTCACGCTGTCCCAGCGATAATATTGAAGCAAACTCAAGCAGCCATTACAGTTAAAACAGTTGACACTAATAACTTTATGATAGATAAATAAAAAGATGTTTATCAAAATTGTAACACCCAAAAGAAATGGCATCAATAACTCCAAACCTGGAGGATGTATGATTAAGATATGCAAAGAGATAGCGCGAACGTACCCACACTAGGGGTCTATTTTGTGTGCCAGGACAGGTCATTGTTACGCCACGCTTAATCGGGGGACACAGCTGTCAATCGAAGTGGAAATTAGCAAGTGCTTATTTCAAACCAGAATCGGTTTTTAAAAGCTGCTTATAATCCATCGAATTTCTTATAACTGTCTTGAGTCATAAATCCCCACTGGGTAGCATTACCTTGGCTTCTGTCATGAGTACAGTCAACCCGTTTAAATTTTGTACCTTTACTTCAATTTATTGTGTACTTACCCACTGCCTTATTTCGGATATAACATTATCTACGGTAGGCACATTACTCCTCACTATGTTACCTGTTTCATTAAGTACTGACTGCACTTCTTTGGGCTTAAATAAATAAGTCTGTAAACAGGATTTCATTTCGCTATCTCATAACCCACACTTTTTTCCCATTGTCTCAACTTGCTCAGGCACCTCACATGTTACCTGTATGAAAATACTGGATACGCTGTCAATCACTGTTTGTTGATTTTGTAACCTGTCTCAGAAGACATTTTGAGTTCAGAAATTTCTACCGTAAATGAACAAACAGCTCCAGCTAGTTTCCTTTTGGTTTCAGCCACGCAGGTTTTAGTGCAAATAAACTGTTCAGTTTGATATGCACTGCTGCTAATTGTACAATGTCTTCACCCATAATAAATTTTTATGAGACGTAGTGATTACTTCCTGCCTAGTTTCTCCCAAGATCGCTCTGTAATTGATTAGTTTCAGACCCTATGTAACTAGGCTGTTTAGGTTTTTATGTCGGTAACGCCACGTACCGCTCTGTATGAAAATCGCTGACTGTGCTGTGTGCAGTCTGTGGCTGGTTGGCATTGTTGGAATATTCGATATTGTAGTGTTGGGCAGTTGGACATAAACAGCGCGTAGCGTTGTGCTGTTGGAGGTGAGCCACCAGCAGTGGTGGATGTGAAGAGAGAGATGCTAGAGTTTTGAGAGGTTGCTATAAGCAGACTATCTGGACGTGTGTCTGCCAGAAAAGGGAAATTTGTAAAGATGGATGTCATGAATTGCTGGATATATATATGATGACTTTTGAACACTATTAAGGTAAATACATTGTTTGTTATCTATCACAATCTTCCATTTGCTAACTATGCCTCTCAGTAGTTAGTGCCTTCAGTAGTTAGACTCCTTTACTTAGCTGGCAGTACTGGCGCTCACTGTATTGCAGTGGTTCGAGTAAAGAAGATTTTTGTGAGGTAAGTGATTCATAAAAGGTATAGGTTATTGTTAGTCAGGGCCATTCTTTTGTACGGACTATTTAAAATCAGACTGCGTTGCGCTAAAAGAAAAATAATAGTGTGTGTCAGTTTAGTGATGATCAGAATAAATAAAGAGAGAAATGTCTGCGTACATTCAGTTTTGCTCAGCTGTTTGAAAATCAAATAACGTAAGAGGTTTACCAGCACAGTCATTAATAATTTTCCTAAGGGGACGCAACTTTTTTTTTTTAAAGCCTTTCACCACAAGCGTCCATTTAACAACGTTTAAGCTACGAACAAATTGACGAGCTCATCACCTATTGCAAAATTTTCTCTAAAATTACGCGCTAGCAATAAACAATAACTACACTAATTACACAAATTACAAGAAAATCAGAAGATTCCAGTGAGGTATCCTCAGCTAGGGGTCGACATATGTAACGTTAACAAATGAAAGATTTTGATAGAGAACGAACAATGTATTTACCTTAATAGTGTTCAAAAGTCAATATACACTCCTGGAAATGGAAAAAAGAACACATTGACACCGGTGTGTCAGACCCACCATACTTGCTCCGGACACTGCGAGAGGGCTGTACAAGCAATGATCACACGCACGGCACAGCGGACACACCAGGACCCGCGGTGTTGGCCGTCGAATGGCGCTAGCTGCGCAGCATTTGTGCACCGCCGCCGTCGGTATCAGCCAGTTTGCCGTAGCATACGGAGCACCATCGCAGTCTTTAACACTGGTAGCATGCCGCGACAGCGTGGACGTGAACCGTATGTGCAGTTGACGGACTTTGAGCGAGGGTGTATAGTGGGCATGCGGGAGGCCGGGTGGACATACCGCCGAATTGCTCAACACGTGGGGCGTGAGGTCTCCACAGTACATCGATGTTGTCGCCAGTGGTCGGCGGAAGGTGCACGTGCCCGTCGACCTGGGACCGGACCGCAGCGACGCACGGATGCACGCCAAGACCGTAGGATCCTACGCAGTGCCGTAGGGGACCGCACCGCCACTTCCCAGCAAATTAGGGACACTGTTGCTCCTGGGGTATCGGCGAGGACCATTCGCAACCGTCTCCATGAGGCTGGGCTACGGTCCCGCACACCGTTAGGCCGTCTTCCGCTCACGCCCCAACATCGTGCAGCCCGCCTCCAGTGGTGTCGCGACAGCCGTGAATGGAGGGACGAATGGAGACGTGTCGTCTTCAGCGATGAGAGTCGCTTCTGCCTTGGTGCCAATGATGGTCGTATGCGTGTTTGGCGCCGTGCAGGTGAGCGCCACAATCAGGACTGCATACGACCGAGGCACACAGGGCCAACACCCGGCATCATGGTGTGGGGAGCGATCTCCTACACTGGCCGTACACCACTGGTGATCGTCGAGGGGACACTGAATAGTGCACGGTACATCCAAACCGTCATCGAACCCATCGTTCTACCATTCCTAGACCGGCAAGGGAACTTGCTGTTCCAACAGGACAATGCACGTCCGCATGTATCCCGTGCCACCCAACGTGCTCTAGAAGGTGTAAGTCAACTACCCTGGCCAGCAAAATCTCCGGATCTGTCCCCCATTGAGCATGTTTGGGACTGGATGAAGCGTCGTCTCACGCGGTTTGCACGTCCAGCACGAACGCTGGTCCAACTGAGGCGCCAGGTGGAAATGGCATGGCAAGCCGTTCCACAGGACTACATCCAGCATCTCTACGATCGTCTCCATGGGAGAATAGCAGCCTGCATTGCTGCGAAAGGTGGATATACACTGTACTAGTGCCGAAATTGTGCATGCTCTGTTGCCTGTGTCTATGTGCCTGTGGTTCTGTCAGTGTGATCATGTGATGTATCTGACCCCAGGAATGTGTCAATAAAGTTTCCCCTTCCTGGGACAATGAATTCACGGTGTTCTTATTTCAATTTCCAGGAGTGTATATATTCATGACATCCATCTTTACAAATTTCCTTTTTCTGGCGGACACACGTCCAGATCGTCCGCTAAATAGCAACCTCTCAAAACTCTGGCGGCCGGCCTGTGTGGCCGTGCGGTTCTAGGCGCTTCAGTCTGGAACCGTGTGACCGCTACGGTCGCAGGTTCGAATCCTGCCTCGGGCATGGATGTGTGTGATGTCTTCAGGTTAGTTAGGTTTAAGTTGCTCTAAGTTTTAGGGGACTGATGACCACAGATGTTAAGTCCCATGGTGCTCAGAGCCATTTGAACCAGTTGAAACTCTGGCATCTCTCTCTCTCCACATTCACCACTGCTGGCAGCTCACTTCCAACTGCACAACATTACGCGCTGTTCACATCCAACTGCCCAACACTACAATAGCGAATAATCCAACAATGCTAACCAGCCACAGACTGCACACAGCACAGTTAGCGATTTTCATACAGAGCGCTACGTGGCGTTACAAATATAAAAATCTAAACAGCCTACTTACACTTGCATCTCTGTGATTAGCTCTGATTTCTCTACTGTTAGAGTCTAATGTTTCTTCCAATCTAATACTGTCTGTCTGTAATTTAGTTAGCTTTTTGAACTTACACTGTGACCAATGCGGAGACTTCGCCATGTTACTTCTGATTACTGATTAAATAAATATAACAGAACTCATCTTACTATACTCCATTACTCAGCCGTGATCCAGCCGACGCACTGAAGCTGCTGGAACGTCGGGATGATCTCCTGCGTGATTGAGAGCACAGTCCAACAGCCGCAGCGTCATTGTCTGCGACGAGTTGTCAGCGACTCGCCACTGTGAGTGGAAGAAGCAATATAGCGAACCTCCATGGTTGATTAAAGGCCGACCAGTCTGTAGTAACTCAATGTGACAACACGGCGACTCTCGTGTCGCCATGCCAATGTGAGCAAGCCAATGAGTCCACTGCCAGCTCCCCTCACGTCATGACTGCGCCGCTAGTTCCCGCCCCGAATTATCTGTGATCGATCACTGTACCCCTGTATGGGCATTCGGCCTCGTGCGGTTCTCCAGACTAGCCAAGCGCCGCAGCAGTTCCCGTGAAAATTGAGCAGCAATCCCACATCCCTTGCGCAGCTCGTACTCGCAACGCTGGCTCTATCTCAGAAGAATTCCGCTCTAATTCACGTTAGAGAATGGCAGATAATAGCGCCAGTATGGCGGATCCGCTTTCCAATAGAAGTCTAATTAAAAATTTCCAAGTAGAGGTAAGTTAAGGTTTTTATACAGTTTGACAGGGGTGGACCACTGGCATTATGGGCCTAAAATAAATAACCCTCTAAATACCGAGTTACCACCATAAAAATCATGACTAGGGTCCTGGAATACGAGCTTCCTAGCTAATTGATCAAACAAAGAAATCGCACTGTCACAATTTCAGGCAGCAATAATTAAAGAAAGCTGCAAACTGCATTCAGCTGGGAATAAAATAATCTTACTTTCACTTCAGTCTGTTTGGAAAAAGAGACGACGGACTACTGAGAACAAGTACACTCCTGGAAATGGAAAAAAGAACACATTGACACCGGTGTCTCAGACCCACCATACTTGCTCCGGACACTGCGAGAGGGCTGTACAAGCAATGATCACACGCACGGCACAGCGGACACACCAGGGACCGCGGTGTTGGCCGTCGAATGGCGCTAGCTGCGCAGCATTTGTGCACCGCCGCCGTCAGTGTCAGCCAGTTTGCCGTGGCATACGGAGCTCCATCGCAGTCTTTAACACTGTTAGCATGCCGCGACAGCGTGGACGTGAACCGTATGTGCAGTTCACGGACTTTGAGCGAGGGCGTATAGTGGGCATGCGGGAGGCCGGGTGGACGTACCGCCGAATTGCTCAACACGTGGGGCGTGAGGTCTCCACAGTACATCGATGTTGTCGCCAGTGGTCGGCGGAAGGTGCACGTGCCCGTCGACCTGGGACCGGACCGCAGCGACGCACGGATGCACGCCAAGACCGTAGGATCCTACGCAGTGCCGTAGGGGACCGCACCGCCACTTCCCAGCAAATTAGGGACACTGTTGCTCCTGGGGTATCGGCGAGGACCATTCGCAACCGTCTCCATGAAGCTGGGCTACGGTCCCGCACACAGTTAGGCCGTCTTCCGCTCACGCCCCAACATCGTGCAGCCCGCCTCCAGTGGTGTCGCGACAGGCGTGAATGGAGGGACGAATGGAGACGTGTCGTCTTCAGCGATGAGAGTCGCTTCTGCCTTGGTGCCAATGATGGTCGTATGCGTGTTTGGCGCCGTGCAGGTGAGCGCCACAATCAGGACTGCATACGACCGAGGCACACAGGGCCAACACCCGGCATCATGGTGTGGGGAGCGATCTCCTACACTGGCCGTACACCACTGGTGATCGTCGAGGGGACACTGAATAGTGCACGGTACATCCAAACCGTCATCGAACCCATCGTTCTTCCATTCCTAGACCGGCAAGGGAACTTGCTGTTCCAACAGGACAATGCACGTCCGCATGTATCCCGTGCCACCCAACGTGCTCTAGAAGGTGTAAGTCAACAACCCTGGCCAGCAAGATCTCCGGATCTGTCCCCCATTGAGCATGTTTGGGACTGGATGAAGCGTCGTCTCACGCGGTCTGCACGTCCAGCACGAACGCTGGTCCAACTGAGGCGCCAGGTGGAAATGGCATGGCAAGCCGTTCCACAGGACTACATCCAGCATCTCTACGATCGTCTCCATGGGAGAATAGCAGCCTGCATTGCTGCGAAAGGTGGATATACACTGTACTAGTGCCGACATTGTGCATGCTCTGTTGCCTGTGTCTATGTGCCTGTGGTTCTGTCAGTGTGATCATGTGATGTATCTGACCCCAGGAATGTGTCAATAAAGTTTCCCCTTCCTGGGACAATGAATTCACGGTGTTCTTATTTCAATTTCCAGGAGTGTAAAATGATATATTCTTTAAAGAAAAGGACAGGCACAACACCTCGTCGTGATAATTTCTAACAGTTTAAAATCAATGTTAACAACAATGACAGCAGTCCCAGCCTCGGGAAATCAAAAATACATTAGTCCAAAATAGCTGAAAAACTTCAAATCGAATGTGTTTCATGAAATTAGGCTACTTTTCGACACGGCAGAAGCGACTGCTGTTTGACCCATTGCTGCGTGTCCCCCGCGCATATCGAACAGAGTTTCGGGTACTGCACTCGCCGGATATAGAACTGGGTGACTCCTTGGAAGTTCGTAGCTGAAGACATGAAAGCAGTTTTCGCAGAAACCCACATGATGCACTTCTCCCACCACTCTGCAGCTACTTGAAATTAATGATTATCTCACTTATATTTTAAATTAATGCATTAACGGTGAATATAAAAGTGTATCTAAGTGTACTGTTAAACGATGTATAAGATATAGTATCGTGAAGTCGGATGAATCGTTTCGACACGTTCTTTGTAATATGTATGTTTTTCTATCTCTGATATTTGACTAAGCCCAGAAGATGCAGCGTCAGTAGTAGTTTTCTCAAATATTTTGCAGGTTGTGATATACAGAATGCTGTACACATCTTCGGTGTACATCTTTCTAAATAATTCTTGCCTTTCGTCCAAGAACTCTTCCATAAAAGACTTACCTCTTACGTGGCGCATGCATTATTTTTTTGGTTTAACGACACGAATGAGTATTCCTCATCAGTCTGCGACCCTTACCAGATTTGATTAACACAAAATATCCAATGAAAAGCGGTGCGTTTTGTCACGGGATCGTTCAGTCGGAGCGAGAGTGTTACGAAGATGATCAATGAAGTCCAGACGCAGACACTACAAAAGTGACGTGAACCAAGAAGAGATTTACTATTAACATTCAGAGAGTACAAGAGTTGAACAACATATTAAATTCTCCCACATACGCCCCACGAAATGACCACAACGAGAAAATTCGAGAAATCGGAGCCGATGCAACGGTTAACGGCAATAATTCTTCCCTCGCGAATGGAATAGGGAAAGAGGGTGGGGGTCGTGTAGCGGCACCAGAAATAATCTTGCACCGTATACCGTCATGTGGCCTGTGGAATACAGATCAAGTTGCAGAGGTAGATGTAAATATACCAATAGATGTTGTCAGCAATCTCGTTCCATGTGTCAATATTAGGACTTTTCCTTTTTTTCTTTCATTATATTTCCAAAATTATTCTCGATACCCATAATTGTACTGTTGAAACTGGTTGCCAGCTACAAACCTAGAGCGCTGCTTTCTTCGCAGTATAGATTCTGTTTCATCTCTGTACATATACACTATAACGGAATTTATGGTTAGTAATATAGACTCAGACAGAAGGAACTGCAGTGCAGTTATTCATTCACTGAAAACAAGGCAGAAAAATAATTTCCATGAGAACTGAATTTTTATTTTAAGGAAGGAAAATTTTTCTTTTTGTAGTAGGTGATTTTTTAGTGGTTTTAGATACAAGCTTTATACAAAATACGTATCCATTTTGGAAACATACTTTGCAGCCTTGGTTTCATTTTGTGGACTAAAATAATAATTACGAAATATTATCTATTTTAATAGATAGTAAAATGTTCATTCAGTAACTACCATGCAAAATAACAACAATATTCAATTATATAGTGGAATATAGTGAACCAACCACATCTGTGTATTTTGATGGTCACGAGTTGCCGCTCACTGCTCCACTAACTTGCTGATATTTTGGTAGTGACGCCCAACAGTTGGCAGTGCTTGAGCATGCTGAGAAGGTTGGACATTCACAAATGTGTTACTCAGCTTTCATTGGGAAAAAATAATTCTGTTGGAGCTAACACATAGTAAAGTTTAATGTACACAACTGTAGCCAGAGGCTGTGAAAGGGGTAATTGTTTCGCAGAAAGCACCACCGTTCTGGCTACATACTGACAGACCGGGACCAACCGAACACAGTGCCAACTTTTGTCATGCAGTCATTTGGGTGCGTTACGCTCTGCTTAGCAGACCTGGTGCTGTTACAGCTCGGTTAGAAAGCTTCTCAAGTGAAATCACGCTGCGTCCCGTTCTCATTCATCCACCAACGAAACATCCCTGGCAACACCGAAAATCGAACCTGGATCCTCTTCATGACAGTCGACTACGTCTACCATTCAGCTACGGGCGACAACGTTTTGAAGAAAAGTGAACTAACTTTCTATTGGCCACAGTTTCAGTTGGGTTCCACAGAAACGAGGAATACGAGTGTCAGTCCTCAGATTTTCATTTCTTCCTATAATTTTATTATGGTGCATTCTTTCCGTACTTGTCAGGAATTCTTATCACTTGTCTTAAAGTCTTTCGCTTTCTGTACTTGTAGATATTGACTTTCGCAAATCTCTATCATTTCCTGCTTTCATATGTAATTAGTTTTCATCTTCAACTGATTATTACCAGTAACGGTAATTATTGGTAAAAATATTTTCTTGCTAACTTTAATCCCGCTTCATATGTATAGTAGCTCAACATTAATTTTCAACCAAAATTCAGCATAGGCTGTAGAAAACCTAACTCGTTTCATTGCATAATTTTGTTACTGGTTTATCTGCGTAACCGAAAGCTCTTTCATTGTCGTATACTTGAGACTACAGTTTTAAAACACAGGGACTACAACACTGAAAGAATTAATTCAGCCTGCTTCTGTGTTTTCGTGTAGCATAGTGACATCGTCTGAAAGTCGTGTATCGTATTATTTCAGCTGATATTTTAATCTCTATTACATTTAGCATTGTGTTGATGCATGACGCGTTAAGTGAATGTGTTAACTATGGCCTGTGTCTTCCGTCAGTCTTATCTGTCAGTCTGAAGTTAGCATTTTTATGACAATTATTTTCGATAATGAAGTGTAGTTCATCAGATAATTGTTGCCGCCACTTCTTTGATATATTTGATTCATTTCTTGTTACTCGTGCATACTTTCCTCCTTTAATATGCTATTTTGGGGTTTCGCTTAAAATTACCAATGTGTTGTAAGACGTGAAAGTTCAGGTTCAACGTCCTGTCAACAGTGCAGTCATTACAGAAGGAATAGAATGATAGTACAAGCTGGGAAAGGAAATCGGCATTGGGTTTTTCAAATGAACTACCCCAACATTTGCGTTTAAGGGGACCGGTATTTAAAGCTAGATATATTATAATGTAGTTCCACCGATACAGTTGCCTACAGGTATAGACATGCCATGTCATTTCTTAATCTGGGCAAATACTATTTGCCTGTCCTGTACTGTTTATTATGTAAGTAATTCCTCATCCCATATACAGGGATAGGCCAAGAGTTTGGGAACACCAAACACCCAACTTCACATAACATTGTTTGTACCAAGACAGACACTTGTCACATATTGAGGACATGGTCCAGCTCGTGGTCCAGAACAACAGCGCAACCTACAGTATTGGCTACCATCGCATTGATGTTCAAGCACGTTTTTACCATGGTGCTTCGATGGTTTTGTCCAATCTCTGTACAAGTTGGAGCGAAACAAACAGATTTGAAGGTTAGAGCTGTCAAAATTTTCGAAATAATAATAGATCACAAATGCTCATTCCTCGAGTTACAGCCATGAAACGACAGACAAACAATGATGATCTCTGCGAACCTTTTTCGGCAATCAAATGTGGTTGCATGTGTCTAGGTGTGCGTTATATCCCACCGGGCTGCAGCATGTAAGGTGGAAGAGGGAGATGGTGTGAGGAGACAGGTGGAAGAAGAAGGATGTGGAGGGAGGCACGTGAAAAAGTTGTGAAGAGACATGTAGAAGAGAGGCAGGTTGTGAAGAGGCAGGTGGAAGATGTATGGTGTGTGAGGAGGCAGTTGGAACATGTACAGGACGTAAGGAGGCAGGTGGAATAGGGGCAAATTGTGAGGAGGCAGGTGGATGATGTGAAAGTCGTGAGGACCAGGACGAATAGGGAAAGGGTATAAGGAGGAACGTAGAAGATTGTTATGAGGAGGCAGGGAGAAGATGTGTAGTGTGTAACGAGGCAGGAATTATAGGGATAGCATGTGAGGAGGCAAGTAGGGGAGGGGTAGTTTGTGAGGAGGCAGGTGAATAATGTAAAAGTTGTGAGGAGGCAGCGGAACAGGAACATGGTGCAAGGAGGGAGGTAGAAGAGGAGAAAATTGTGAGGATGCAGGTGGAGGATGCGAAGGGCATGAGGACCCATCACGAGTAGAGAAAGGGTGTGAGGAGGGAGGCAGAAGATGGGTAGGTTGTGAGGAGGCAGACAGGCGATGTGCAGTGTGTGAGGAGGCAGCCAGAATAGGAATAGGGTGTGAAGAGGCAAGTAAAAGAGGGAGAGGTTGTGATGAAGAAGGTGGAGGATGTACAGAGTGTGAGGAGGCAGGAGGCACGCGGAAACAGCGTGAGGAAGCAGGTAGAGGAGCGGTAGTGTATGAATAGGCAGGTGGTGGATGTACAGGGTGTCAGAAGGTAAGTGGAAAAGGGTCAGGGTACGAGGAGGCAGAAAACAGTCAGGGTGTGATGATGCAGGTGGAAGATGGCTGGGAGGAACAAAAGGGGGAACGTAGATTTGGGCACATGTTTAAATTTTTCCTATGTTGATTAAAGCTTGGCTAAAACCTACCATAATGTAGATAACTGTTGTGGAATCGCTACTGTGTGTGTGTGTGTGTGTGTGTGTGTGTGTGTGTGTGTGTGTCGATGGGTGGGGAGGGGGCCAAATACAATGACGTATCAGCCCATTTCTGTTACGCTTGAAGCAGCTCCTCCCAAACATTGGACCTGTATCACTTGCAGCCTCGAACAAAATTACTCTTGTCTCTCATACCATCCGTAAGGCTGAGGAGAAGGATGGTACAGGGTGACAAGAAAACATCTCAGGGATATCCAAGCTATTTCAACTAAGTTTGACAAGCATATGATCATTTTTTGTTGATGCGAGAGTAAGATTACGCTACTGCCCAGGGATTGTCATTGGGATGAGAAGGAGGTTATCTGTAAATATGTATTTCTTGCCTGTGTTTATTTCACTTGGAGTACTTTAAAAGTAGGAAGTCCACTTTGTCTTCTCCTTGTGCTATTCATTTGTGTAAACCAGGTTGTGAGAATGAGCATTCATTTATTCAACGTGTTTCGAGATCAAAGATCATGTGACAAGGGTAAATATGTGAGATAAATTTAGCATCCTCGCTAGAGTCGTATGACATAAAGGATGAGAGATTCGTGCACACACCATCTGAATGTCTTTGGAATTCTGATTCGCAGTACATATGTGACATGTTTATATACATTGCTCAGTCACTTTGTCACCATCAGTCAAAAGACTGAATAACCACCTTTCGCTGTGCAGACCACTGCGAGGTAAGGTTCTGGAAGGTCCCGACAGTGATTTAGAACCATGCTGATTCCAGTGCGTGGCTATCTGCACTAGGTTTCTCAGTTGAGGAGCCATGGCTCTAACAGGTGGTTGAGATGGTGCCTCAGATTCTCGACTGGTTTGAAATCCAGGGAGTCAGGTGGCCAGGGAAGCACGGTAAACTCATTCTGACGCTCTTCAAACCACTCATGTACTCTGCGAGCTTTATGGCACGTTGCGCTGTCCTGCTGATAGATGCCATCGTGGCGAGGAAAAACAGACTGCATGTAGGGGTGGACATAGTTCCCAAGGATACACGCACGCTTGCGTTGATTTCTTATGCATTCCGGAATAACCAGATTATCCAGAGAATCCCACGAAAACATTTCCAGATCACAATGCATGCAGGGTGTCTGCTTTCAGACACGTTTAACGCCGTACTTGCCAACGGCCATCTGTCCGATGGAGCGTAAAACGTGATTCATCTAAAAATGCCACAGGTTACCAGTAAGTGGATGTCCACTTGCGGAATTGGCGTGAAAATTCCAGCCTTCGTCGCCGATGAAAAACAGTCAACATGGGTGCATGAACCAGGTGACTTCTGCGTAAGCCCATACAGAGCAACGTTCGCTGAACGTTAGTTTAGGAAACGCTGGTGGTCGCCCCGTGTTTCATCTGGGCAATCAGTTGCTCAACAGTTGCACGTCTATCCTCCCGTACACATACCCGTATCCGTCGTTCAGACTTGATATCTATGGCCCTTCGCGTAACACTGTTGCTCACCTCCGATTTTGGGTCAAAAAATGGTTCAAATGGCTCTGAGCACTACGGGACTTAACTTCTGAGGTCATCAGTACCCTAGAACTTAGAACCACTTAAACCTAACTAACCTAAGGACATCACACATATCCATGCCCCAGGCAAGATTCGAACCTGCGACCGTAGCTGTCGCGCGGTTCCGGACTGAAGCGCCTAGAACAGCTCGACCACAGCGGTCGGCCCGATTTTGGGTAGCGCCATTTGGACTTGCACGTTACGCAAACAGTTTACAAACTTAGCGGTTTCGGAAATGCTTCCGTCCTTGTCTCGAAAGCCAATGACGTGAGACAAATCACGCCGTTTCCACATTACGTCAATGACTTCACTATTTTCCCCGTCACCGACATGGTTTATGTACCCCTCACTACTAGTGCTGCCTCCTGCCACCTATGAGTGGTTATTGCTTGTAGACTTCCAACATAGATGGTGGTCATATTAATGTGTGAATTACTGCTCTCTTCATAAAGCCACGTGACTTCTAAATGTTGCTTCCCATTCTTCTGGAAATTCTGCAAGAAACGCAGCGTTTCTATTTCGTTCTGTGTGACTGTAATGGATAAAAAGAGAAAAACATATACCTCTGAACTGGGTGTGGCTATGTTACTCGTAACTCCCGTAAAGACCAAGCTTGCCATAATATATTTTTCTTTGCTCCTACCCTTACATTCTCCTCCGTCCCCACAGTTCATTCCGCAAACTGCAAGTTTATTGCGAGTGGCGCCCCCAGTAAATTGTGTCGACGGAACGGGGAGACATTGTATGAGCAGGAAAATTTCGGTTCGACACATGTGTGAGTGAGGTGATGCATGACGGAGAGGGGAAATCGTTCGTTGGATGCACGCGGGTGCGACGTTTTACCGCATGTGTTGACCAGAAATCGTATGTTGTGAGCGGATACGGTGCTTCCGTTGAGTCAGAGAGGCAGTTCCGTTTCTCCCGTTCCCTCCTTTGTGTCTTGTTTTCGTCCGTATTTCTGACGCTCTGCTCACACCTACTCTTCGGCTGTGACACCCTTGGCCGCTGACATATATTCAATTCGCAGCTCGTCGGACATCTCCAGAACGACGACCCCTCACCCTGCGCCAAATCTGGCTGCGACTCGCAAATTCGAACTTCCCCTCTGCTACTCCCCCATGCGCTCGGCGACTGCTGGAAAGCGCCGATCCTGCCGTCCAGGAACGCAACTCGACTGCTTGCGAGGACATTTCCAATACCGGTCGGCAGCGGGGTGGGGGGCGGGGAGAACCAAAAAATAAAAGGGCTAAAAAGGGTGGGAGGCAGCAGTGTTACCACAACAACAGTTCCGCTCTGCTACTAAATTTATTGCCCGCATGGAGAGGTGGGCGTGTCCTTTCGTGAACAACGCCAGCTGCGTCCACCTTCACCCCTCGCACTGTGGCACCCAATCAGCATGAGCCTTCATCGCCCGAGACACTAGGGGACCAACGCTACTTTGCTGGAACTCTTCTGAAAAGTAATTTTATTTTTACGAACAGGAAGTGTAACAGATATTCCAAACAAATTCGATTCGCTCAGAATAGAAATTAAAATGTCTAGTTGGGTATCTGTGACCTGTTTCGTATTGATTTATAAGAAGGATGGAATCTACTGATATCGGACGCCGTGTTCGACTCGTGACAATGCTAAGACACGTCATTTTGCTTACGTATTTTTGAAGATCCTAACAAAGTAAACTCTCCACCGCATCCATCCCCCCCCCCTCCCACACACACACACAGATTTAGTGGTAAAATGAAACAGCAGAGCCCCTCAAAAAGTGAACATAAGTCAATCATGAAAACGGGAAGAAGGTATACAGAACTGTGAAAAACGAACCAAAATAGAAGCAGTGAACGCTCCAATCTCAAGATATGAACATTGAGTGAAATGTAAGAACCGCGCTGTCATGGTTGTGTGGTCATGATGTTGGACTTACGCGGGAAAGCCGTGTTCAAATCCCTCTCGTGCCTAATTTTTTTTTCACAAAATTATGAACTTTCGTCCGGTCAGTGACGTGCCTGTTCTCCGTCTATGATATTGGCAATCGACATGCGGTATACTGGTTATAGGATACGTGCCATGTGGTAAGAATATATTTCCGTCACAAGTAAATGTGATGAATAGTGAGAGCAGTCGAGCTTCCGCATAGACCTCTCACGGAAATGAAAACAACAAACAAACGAGTATGAACAAAGACATTAAAGAGTCAAAACTTACAAAACGGAACACAGGAGTCATACATAACATGTGGTACTTGTTTAGAACAATTAGGAGATACGCACATCTAGAAGTCCCTTCCGTACACCTCGATGTTGCAAGCCGACGTTACACTATGACGCAGACACAAAGTTTTATACGACGAACAGCCACATCAATGACAAGACGAGTAGTTCATAATTTTGTGGAAAAATAGGACAGGAGGGAGATTTGAATACGTATGTCCCCCTTCTTGAGGACAATATTATGGAAATGGAAGAGGATGTAGATGAAGATGAAATGGGAGATACGATACTGCGTGAAGAGTTTGACAGAGCACTGAAAGACTTGGGTCGAAACAAGGCCCCCGGAGTAGGCAACATTCCATTGGAACTACTGACGGCCGTGGGAGAGCCAGTCCTGACAAAACTCTACCATCTGGTGAGCAAGATGTATGAAACAGCCGAAATACCCTCAGACTTCAAGAAGAATATAATAATTCCAATCCCAAAGAAAGCAGGTGTCGACAGATGTGAAAATTACCGAACTATCAGTTTAATAAGTCACTGCTGCAAAATACTAACACGAATTCTTTACAGACGAATGGAAAAGCTAGTAGAAGCCGACCTCGGGGAAGATCAGTTTGGATTCCGTAGAAATACTGGAACACGTGAGGCTATACTGACCTTACGACTTATCTTACAAGAAAGATTAAGGAAAGGCAAACCTACGTCTCTAGCATTTGTAGACTTAGAGAAAGCTTTTGACAATGTTGACTGGAATACTCTCTTTCAAATTCTGAAGGTGGCAGGGGTAAAATACAGGGAGCGAAAGGCTATTTACAATTTGTACAGAAACCAGATGGCAGTTATAAGAGTCGAGGGGCATGAAAGGGAAGCAGTTGTTGGGAAGGGAGTAAGACAGGGTTGTAGCCTCTCCCCGATGTTATTCAATCTGCAGATTGAGCAAGCAGTAAAGGAAACAAAAGAAAAATTCGGAGTAGGTTTTAAAATCCATGGAGAAGAAATAAAAACTTTGAGGTTCGCCGATGACATTGTAATTCTGTCAGAGACAGCAAAGGACTTGGAAGAGCAGTTGAACGGAATGGATAGCGTGAAACACGTATGTTGTGCGGCGGCGATGGCGAGGCTTTGTAGAATCTCTGACCAGAGAGCATGTAGTTGGTGCAGTTGCGCTCCACTCGCAGTAGCGAGCAGTCAGTCTGTCGACAGTAGTAGCCGAGTACAGTTGCAAGCTAGTGGTTGCGAGTAGCGCGTCGGAGATGACGCAGTCGCGTACATTTCGTCTTTTGCTGATATATTCTCCACTGCAGTGCATGTGCACTCATGTCCTTTATCAACATGATTTTGTTCAAAAAAAATGCTACAGAATCTTACAGTGCGTGTGCACTTTGTTATCTGTCAAATAATTTGTATATACATTTTTCTGATTTACTAATATGTTTTGTACTTATATTTTGTCTTGTCTGAAGTGTTTTGTACTAGGTGCATGTGCACAACATTTAATTCATGTACTACATCTGAATTTTTTTTGTAAAATGTAAAAGTTAATTAATTACAGAAAAATTTTGCCGCGATTGGCAAGTCCAAATGACTCACCATTGCTGCCAAATTTTTGCCCCCCCAGTGGAGGGTTATGAACACGTATGTTGTGCGGCGGCGATGGCGAGGCATTGTAGAATCTCTGACCAGAGAGCATGTAGTTGGTGCAGTTGCGCTCCACTCGCAGTAGCGAGCAGTCAGTCTGTCGACAGTAGTAGCCGAGTACAGTTGCAAGCTAGTGGTTGCGAGTAGCGCGTCGGAGATGACGCAGTCGCGGTCTAGATGCGAGAGAGTTTAGTTGTGTGTGAGCGGTCGGCGGGCGTCGACATGCCACTGGTCAAGATTCAGGATGAGGTATATTTTTATTAAATAAGTATTCATGCAGCATTGCGCTCAACAGATAATCTAATGTATATTCATTGTAATTAACTTTCAAGAATCGCCACAATAATAATTTTGATTTCAAAGCAATTTTTTAACAAACAAAAAAAATCATTTGATTCCCTTGCTTTTCCTTAAAGAAAATTGTCAGTTAAATTACAAAAAAAATAATTATTGCGATGCACTTCCTCCAAGCTGTGGCGCAGAATAAGAGCAGATATTTCACATGCAGTTATACTAAGGTAAGAAATTAATTCTGATTTTTGCACAGGGCCAAAGACCGACATTTCGGTTTAATTGAGTTTTGATTATCACTACAGTTTCATTGTCATGGGATTATCTTTCATTATTTAATGGGAACTTATAGTTGGGTCAGATTGCTATTTTCATTTAATTGTCTTTGTCTTTAATATTTTTACGGGAAGGCTACACTTGGCTCCATTTCTAATAAATATTATTCTTTTTAAAATTTTTGTGGGGAGGTTACAAGCGTCTTGAAAGGAGGATATAAGATGAACATCAACAAAAGCAAAACGAGGATAATGGAATGTAGTCGAATTAAGTGGGGTGATGCTGAGGGAATTAGATTAGGAAATGAGACACTTAAAGTAGTAAAGGAGTTTTGCTATTTGGGGAGCAAAATAACTGATGATGGTCGAAGTAGAGAGGATATAAAATGTAGACTGGCAATGGCGAGGAAAGCGTTTCTGAAGTAGAGAAATTTGTTAACATCGAGTATAGATTTAAGTGTCAAGAAGTCATTTCTGAAAGTATTTGTATGGAGTGTAGCCATGTATGGAAGTGAAACATGGAAGATAAATAGTTTGGACAAGAAGAGAATAGAAGCTTTCGAAATGTGGTGCTACAGAAGAATGCTGAAGATTAGATGGGTAGATCACATAACTAATGAGGAAGTATTGAATAGGATTGGGGAGAAGAGAAGTTTGTGGCACAACTTGACCAGAAGAAGGGATCGGTTGGTAGGACATGTTCTGAGGCATCAAGGGATCACCAATTTGGAGGGCAGCTTGGAGGGTAAAAATTGTAGAGGGAGACCAAGGGATGAATACACTAAGCAGATTCAGAAAGATGTAGGTTGCAGTAGGTACTGGGAGATGAAGAAGCTTGCACAGGATAGAGTAGCATGGAGAGCTGCATCAAACCAGTCTCAGGACTGAAGACCACAACAACAACATGTCCCCCTTCGAAGTACAACACCGTGGCAACACAACCACGACGCCGCTGCTATTCAAGGACGTTCGAAGTTATAAATCTTGTGCTTGGACCATTCACTGTTTCTATTCTGCTTCTTTTTTCACAATTATTCTTTCCTTAGGCGATAGTTCCATTATTTATGTGCTGTGGTTCAAAATGGTTCAAATGGCTCCGAGCACAATGGGACTTAACATCTGAGGTCATCAGTCATTTCTCTGAGCACTATGGGGCTTAAAATCTGAGGTCAAAAGTCCCCTAGAACTTAGAACTACTGAAACCTAAATAACCTAAGGACATCACACACATCCATGCCCGAGGCAGGATTCGAACCTGCGACCGTAGAGGTCGCTCGGTTCCAGACTGAAGCGCCTAGAACCGCTTGGCCACACTGGCCGGCGTTCATCAGTCCCCTAGACTTAGAACTACTTAAACCTAACTAACCTAAGGACATCACACACATCCATGCCCGAGGCAGGATTCGAACCTGCCACCGTAGCGGTCGTGCGGTTCCAGACTGAAGCGCTTAGAACCGCTCGGCCACACCGGCCGGCTATGTGCTGTGGCTGAGTCTTATACATCTACTATGTATTCAAACGATTGTAGTAACTTTGAATCGGCTGCGGACGTATACAAGGTATGTCTATAAACTAACGGGACTATTGTTGTAAAAAGTTTTATTTCAAAAACATACTTAGTTATTGTCATCCTTAATATACTTGCCTCCTCTATCCCTACAACGCTCCATGCTAATTTTCCAGTAATGGAAACCTTGCTGACCTTATTGAGGCGTGCCGCTTTTCCTTCCTTCTTCTTCTTCTTCGCGGATGGATCACTTAGGACCACGCGTAATCAACATTTGTTGGCCTTCCTTTTCGCTCAGTATTCCTTCATAAACAACGAATGGGCTAGCTTTCAATGCGTAGACCATGTATGTCGGTTAGTTTTTCTCTCTTCTTCCTCAAAACCCCGTGTGTTTGTGATTTTTCTGATTTCATTTCTATCATGTAGATTTGGAGACCCTAATTCTCTCAGGTCTTTTTCTGTCTGTTTGTAGCAGTTCGGTCTTGTGGTTTTGTTCTTTAAAAATGTATGGATTTTGTGCGTTAACCTGTTTGAGTCCATTCTTTCTAAGTGCCCCATGAATTGGATTCTTCTCATGCGCATTGTGTCTGTTATTTTGGAGATATTTTTATATATTTCTGCATTGGGTTTTGGATAATGTACCCCATCTTTAGTTCTTGGTCCTAGGATTTTCCTCATTATCTTACGTTCTTTCACTTCTAATTCCTCTTTTAGTGTTCTGTGTTGAAGGTTTAGTATCTCAGATGCGTAGAGGGCTTCGGGTCTAATTACTGTTGTGTAGTGTCGTATTTTGCAGTTCCACGAGAGACTCTTTTTGTTGTAAATGTTTTTTGTTAACTGAAACGCTGTCTCCATTTTCTGGACTATTGATCTGACAGATTTCTTTTCATTACAATTTTCTGCAATCCATTCACCTAAATATTTAAATTCTTTTACTCGAGAGATGTAGCTATTACCAATTTTGAGATCAGAAGGTGCATCTTTGACGTCAGTCATCAATTTTGTTTTTTCAAATGAAATTTGTAATCCTATTTTAGCTGCCTGTTCTTGTAATAATTCTAGCTGTTTCTGTGCATCAGTAATGTCTTGTGCGATCAGTGCCATGTCATCAGCAAATGCTGAACAGTGTAATTCTATGCCCTTATGTCTTGGTCTCAGTCTGTGTGCTGGTGCACCTGCTTTTTTCCATTCTCTAACAACTTTTTCAAAAGCACAATTGAAGGTCACTGGGGACAGTACATCCCCTTGTCGTACTCCTGTGTCTATTTCAAATTCTGTGCTCAATTCTCCCATAAATTTTACTTTGGATTTGGTCTCCGTGAGTGTTTCTTTTATGATGTTTGTTGTCTTTTGATCTAGTCCAAATTATGCTAATACTTCAAAAAGGGATTCTCGGTCTATACTGTCATATGCTTTTTTAAAGTCGACAAGCCCGCATCTCGTGGTCGTGCGGTAGCGTTCTCGCTTCCCACGCCCGGGTTCCCGGGTTCGATTCCCGGCGGGGTCAGGGATTTTCTCTGCCTCGTGATGGCTGGGTGTTGTGTGCTGTCCTTAGGTTAGTTAGGTTTAAGTAGTTCTAAGTTCTAGGGGACTTATGACCACAGCAGTTGAGTCCCATAGTGCTCAGAGCCATTTTTTTGAAAGTCGACAAACGTGATGACGTAACTTTTGTTTGAAGTACTATGTAAATATTTCATTGAGTTTTTCAAGTTAAGGATCTGTTCTACGCAAGATCGAACTTTTCTGAACCCACCTTGGTATTCGCCTAGTTTTGAATCCAGCTGAGGTTCTGCGCGGTTTAGTAGGACTTTAGACAGAATTTTGTATGTTATTGACAATAAAGAGATTCCACGATAGTTGTTGGGGTCTGTTTTACTTCCTTTTTTGTACAGAGGATGTATGATTGCAGTCTTCCAATCTGTGGGGATTTTTTCAGTTTTCCAGGTTTCATGTATAATTTCTTTGAGTTTTGCAATAAGATTTTCTCCTGCATTTTTCCATAATTCTGCGATGATTTGGTCTTCTCCTGATGCTTTGTTATTTTTCAGTGACTGAATTATCTCTTTAATCTCTTGTAAACTTGGTGGCTTTGAGTCTGGGTTTCGTTGTGTACGATGGAACTCAAATTTTTCTGCAGGCTTTTCACAATTCAGTAATTTAGAAAAGTATTTTGCAAGAATTTCACAGTTTTCGGTGTTGGTATGAGCAATTTCGCCATGGTCATTTTTGAACTGGAGTGATGGAGGAGAGTACTTTGTTAATTTTTGTTTGAATACTCTGTAGCAATTTCGGGAATTGTTTTTCTTGAAATCATTTTCTATGTCTTGCAATTTTTTGTCTTCGTGTTGTTTACGGACTGTTCGTATTTCTTTTGTGACTGTTTTCCTAGTATCTTTGAGATCTTCCAGGGTCTTTTGATTTTTGTTGCACAACCAATTTTGCCACACCTGTTGTCTGAGATTTATCAGTTGGTCACACTCATCTGTCCACCATGGGTGTTCACGTGTTCTTGTTTGCGGTGCTACAGTTTCAGCTGCATTTAAAAGTCCTGCTTGCAGTTGTTGCCAATTTTGTGGTTTTAAATATTGCGTTTCTTTTGTAAATTGTTCATTGCCATTTATCTTTTGTACATCATATTTACGGTGTGGAGATTTCTTAGTGAATTTTCTTTTTTTCTGGAATGACATCTAGGGAGAATTTTGTTGGGTAATGGTCGGAATCTAGGTCTAGTCCATTAAGGACTTTAAGTTTCATGATTTCTACTGTATCTACGCGGGAGATCATTACATGGTCCAACTGATATTCACCTAGTAATGGATTAGGTGAGATCCAAGTTTTCGTTTTCGAGGCTCTTTTCTTGAAAAATGTTGATTTGAAAAATAGGTCATGGTTTTTGCAGGTTTCAATGAGTCGCATGCCATTCCGGTTGGTCTGTGTATGCCCTGACCATTTACCTACCCAATATCTATATTTCTTTTCTTTACCGATTTGTGCATTGAAATCGCCCATAAGGATTTTGACATGGTTATTTGGGATTTTTTGGAGAATATTATCTAATTGGTTCCAGAATTCTTCTACTTCTTCTATTTCGTTTTTGTTAGTGATGTTAGTTGGTGCATGTCCGTTGATTAGGGTGTATATCTTATTAGCTGATTTTATTGTCATCGTGGGGAGCCGACCCGAGTAAGATTTGAAAGTTGCGACTGAATCAAGTATTGATGTATCTACTATAAATCCAGTTCCAAATTGTGGACAATTTGCCATGGCTCGTTTTCCAGGATTTCCTTTGTATATCCTGTATCCTTCCGAATCAAAAGGGTTTTCATCTGTATATCGTGATTCCTGAAATGCAATAATTTTGATTTTACGTTCTCTGGATTTGTCCAGGATGTTTTTTAGTTTTCCCATTTTTAAGAGAGAATTTACATTAAATGTCATTAGCCAAATTCTAGATTTTGGTTTGATTTTCTTATTACGGGGTTTTGAGGTACTCCGATTTACCTCCACGCACACTTCTGTGGTCTCCCCAGAATCCGAATAGACCACTTGCGGTTTTTCAACCGTGGGATTTGACCCACTGGGGTAATTTGTCTTTGAGGGTGCTGTATCCATGTTGATTTAATTGGACTGGGTTTGTGACTGAAATTGAGATTCAGTCTGGTTAAGCTCAGAGTTCCACTTCTGAGTTTTATAGATCAGCCGCCACTAACATGAACAGACGCTGTAGGGTTAACGCCACTAACCTGTGGAACCGTCGTGCCCTTTGTCCAAATAACCTTGGACGTTAGCTTTTATAGTATCCCAAAAAGCAAGGTTGCCTCTTCCGCCAGTTCCGCCGTACCGATGATCTTCATCTCCGCCCTCACTGCCGTTGAGGTCTTCACCGTGTCCCTGGCAAGGGGCCCTCACGAGGTACTATCACCCGGGCCAGGTGAACCAGGGTTTTTTTATGAGGTGTTACTCCTCCCCCTCCTCCTTTTTCAACCGGGCTTGGGACCGGCTATGGCGGAGTTGCTTTTCCTTCCACTGTTACAGATACTCTACAAATACTGAAAGCTTGTTTCCCTTAATGCAGTTTTGACGTTGGGGAATAGGTAAGTCACATGGTTCTAGGTCAGGAAAAAAGGTGACTGGTCTAACAATGAGATGCTACTCTTCTGTAAATGCCTCTTAATAGAAAATGCGTTACGAGCCGATGTGTTGCCTTGACGCGCAGCAGTTCTTCCACAGTTCGGGCAGTTTTTTTCTTGTTGTCTCACAGAGATGAGCAAGACCATTAGGGCAGAAATTCTGATAAATAGTTTGCGAAGATAAACAATTCAATGAATGTCAAAAAAAATCATCATCGCTTTGAATTTTGACTTGCTCATTCGAGCTTTTTTCGCGCTTGTTGAGGTTGAGCTCTTCTAATACATAGATTGGTGCTTAGTTTCTGGCTCATAAGTGAAAAACCGAGATTCGTCACATGCTATCATTGTTACCCAAAATTAGGATCAGTTTAAACGTTATTCAAAGTGTCACATTTTAACTAGTTTCCTTTAGCTCTGTTTTGAGAATTTTCGCAACAGAGTGACACTTTTCTGATATTAATGGTTATGTAAAATTTGCCAATTTGCCTTCCGCATTGTTTGTCAGTTCCCACACTTCCATCAGTCGACCTACTGCTCAACCGACGGTCGGATCAATCAGATTACCAACTTTTTAGATTTTTTTTTTTGCAAGGGCGTCCCGCGTGGTGGCGTGAGTCATCTCCTACGTCTTGAACCACTCAGAAACTCGCGTATGTGGTAAACAGTCTTCAGCATACACTTCTTTTAGTAATGGATAGGTTCCAGTAGCAGTTTTTCCAAGTTTCATGTGAAAAATTCTCGCTAGTTCATTGTTTTATTATTACACTTACACCATTATTCCGGCAGAACAAAATAACAGATTTCACACAAACTAAGGCCACGGCCACAATGATTTGTCTGCATAGACCAGAGAATTCGCATTCCACAGAAAAGGCTTTACACTTGAAGGCTATTGGTTGTTCATCTTTGGTGCATGCGTACTTACTCTGACACCATCAGTTCCGTTATTTTGCAGTCACACCTCGTACATACAGAAGAGGTATATGGGAGGATGGTGGCAACTTTCACATCTTGAACATACACCCAACCATTCTGCTATTAGCCATGGAACTAGTGGAAAGAAGCCTCGCAGTACTAAAGATTGTCACCTGCAGAAGACATCACGACAGCATTGATAATGGCCTCAATTCGGCGACGACAAGAATCCAGAAGTGCCTTCATTACGCTATATTCAGCTGAAACCACTCACTTATGGTAACATTCCGTAGGGACGCCAAACTCTACGGGTTCTGACTGTGCCATTTCACCCGCTATTCCACATGGTCCCAGATATTTTCTATGGGTGATTTAGGTTGACAGTCGGAGTTCGATTAGTTCTTGGGTGTTCAACAAAAAACGTATGCGAAGAGACCTGTGAAAACAGCTATTAGCTTGCAAAATGAGTGTCTACAAAAGACTCGTCATGAAAATATAGAACTGAATGTTGAAGTAACCATCCTATTTCACGTTTACGGTAACCTAAATAAGTAATTCCAATTCGTGGTAGCAGAGACCTCTACGACTTAAATTACACCCTTCAACCACGTCAGGTGCGCCTCGTTAGGCCGTCCGTACACTCGAAATATTGCGTTGCATGAAAAGAGGCAAAATCACAAGTCCTTTAGTCCACAGAAAACGTGAAGCTTTATGTGCCACTGTCAGCGGCGGGTTTTTATGTGGTACCGAACCATACATTGCATGCAAGTCTTATCATTGTATTCTCTCGGAAACCGATCGAGATGGACCTATACTCACTGACAGCAGGATTTGAGGCTGATTGTCATCGATAAGATGCAGCCACGTACAACACATGGATACATTATTTTTTGAGTCATCAGTTTTTTGACTGATTTGATTCAGCCCGCCACGAATTCCTCTCCTTCATCTCAGAGTAGCACTTGCAACCTACGTCCTCAGTTATTTGTTGGATGTATTCCAACCTCTGACTTTCTCTACAGTTTTTGCCCCCTACAGCTCCGCTCCCTCTCGTATTATGGAAGCCATTCCCCGATGTCTTAACAGATGTCCTATCATCCTGTCGCTTCTTCCTGTCAGTGTTTTCCACATATTACTTTTCTCTCCGAATCTGTGCAGAACCTCCTCATTCCTTACCTTATCAGTCCACCTAATTTTCAGCATTCGTCTGTAGCACCACATAGTGCTCAGAGCCATGTCCTATGGGACCAAACAGCTGATATCATCGGTCCATAAGCTTACACACTACATAATCTAACTTAAACTAACTTACACTAAGAACGACACACATACCCATTGCCCGAGGGAGGATTCGAACCTCCGACGGGGGAAGACGCGCGGACCGTGACTAGACGCCTCAAACCGCTGATGTAGCACCACATCTCAAATGTTTATATTCTCTTCTGTTCCGGTTTTCCCACAGTCCATGCTTCACTACCATGTAATGCTGTGCTCCAAACGTACATGCTCAAAAATTTCTTCCTCATAATAAGGCCTAGATGTTTCATATTAGTAGACTTCTCTTTGTCAGGAATGCCCTTTCTTCCAGTGCTAGTCTGCTTTTGATGTACTCTTTGCCCCGTCCGGCATTGGTTATTTTGCTACCAAGGTAGCAGAATTCCTTAAGTTTACCTTCTTTGTCACCATCAATCCTTATGTTAAGTTTTTCGCTGTCTTGATTTCTGCAACTTTTCATACTTTCGTCTTTCTTCGATTTACTCTCCATCCATATTCTCTACTCATTAGACTGCCCGTTCCATTCAACAGATCATGTAATTCTTTTTCGCTTTCATTTCATGGGCACGTACAAGCACAGTAACTCTTTTCCTTCATTGTGTCACGGGCCTACATTGTCCCATCTTACTGCACCGATTGCACGGAACCTCTAGGCACACACACTCAGACCACATCAGTGGCATGAGTTACATCAGCGTAGTAAGATTACGTAACCACCTGGAACTTCACCATGTACAGCGCTCTAAAGCGACCCATGTTATCTTTTTTCTGACCTATCTAATAAATCGGCTTCTGCTTCCATTTATGTAACCCATGAACACCATCTCATTATTGACTAGTTCATAGCTGGTTACCGTTTGAGTAATCTGGTCGAGGCGTAACGATGTTTCGGTAAGTTTCTTGCTTGCCAGTTGAAGAACCTTCGCGAAACATCGCAACACATCGACATGTTTACTCAGCTGACATCGCGAGAAAAATTCGTCAGTGAAATTCAGCGAGACCCCTGACATCACTTGAATTATTAGCTCTAAAGGGAATTTCTACTGTGGGTCTTCCCTGATCGGTAACGGTCTGCCGGCCGGAGTGGCCGAGCGGTTCTAGGCGCTACAGTCTGGAACCGCGCGACCGCTACGCTCACAGGTTCGAATCCTGCCTCGGGCATGGATGTGTGTGATGTCCTTAGGTTAGTTGGGTTTAATTAGTTCTAGGTTCTAGGGGACTGATGACCTCGGAAGTTAAGTCCCATAGTGCTCAGAGCCATTTGAACCATTTGGTAACGGTCTGAAAGAGAACAAACGTGACTCATTCATATGCTCTTTTAATCCACAGTACGCAAGTTTGGAAACGCTACTACGCAATACACGATTGTGCCTTGGTAACTGTCAAGTAGCAGAACACCGCGGGATTTATGCATGAAGAAGTTCGCACTGGAACTGCGATTAAGCTTTGTCATAATTGCGGTTAATATGTGGTGCTGTTTCTCATTCGAACTTCCGTTGTTGCAGCGGAGAATTGTTGTGTGCTGCCCTGAAACACTATGTACCGAGCAAAGCTTGCGAGATCACTGCAGACAGTTGTTCGACAACTGTGTCCTGCAGCACACAATCTACAGTAATACACTTCTGACTTAGTTAGAAAGCAGACATTTAATAAACGTTGAAGCAGATGGGGAGGCTTACTTGTACCGATTAACAAAAATGATAAGGAATTAATTTTTGTAGATAATCAACATCACTTGTTTAAGACAAGATCACGAAATTACACTGTGAAATATTTCTGAGAGTTCTACCACAGGTGTTCTGTTAGAGCTTAGCGCGCCAAATAGCAGACAGAAAATTGAAGTTGTGCATCATTACGACCACTGCCTCTGTGTGACATCTACATTCATAGCTCATAATTCTTAAGAAAAGTTAGTTGGAAAAAGGCACGCTGATCGAACTGTTTTTGAGGAGAGCTAGGTCCACAACGTGTATAGGAGAACTTCTGTGAAGTTTGGAAGGAAGAAGAGAGGTGCTGGTGAAAATAAAGGGGTGGGGGAGGCTCGTATGTCGTCCCTGCGTAGGTCATTCGGCAGAGCGTTTGCCAGCGAAAGGCAAAGTTTCCGGGTTCGAGTCTCAGTCCGGTATACGATTTTAACCAGCCAGAACGTTTGTAAACATCTAAGTTTCTGAGTGGTGCACGTGTCTCACTGGTGAAAGTAAACCGTCAATGGACTGTTATCAATATTGGAAACTGTAATTGTGGGATTTCCGAAGCTCCACAGTTCATTGGCTTCTGAGGCGAAAGTTTAGCTCGAAGGCGCTTTTAAATATGTGTTGTGCTACTAGAACAGTTGACCTTTCAGACAGACCAGAAAGTTACTACTACTACTACTACTACTACTGTTACTAGTGATGCAACTAACACATCTATAACAATAGTTCAAAAAACCCCGCTGCTTATAGGTCTCTTAAAGAGGCTAAGGGCGTTTCGATCCGTACTGACGATGATGAATCATCAGGAATGGTCTGACTTTCCTCCACTGCTGTCTTTTATGTAGCTCTGCCGTTGTATCGTACCTTCGTAACAAGTAGGATGTGCCAGATAGCATCCTATTACCAGTAGATAATCGTAAACTTCTGGGTAACAGTAAAAAGTAATTCGAAAATGGACAGGCACGAAACATCAGAAGTAGGGAAAGCAGATGGGACTCTTAAGGGAAAACTCACATAAGGATTATTACTAGGTCCAATTTATGTCGTCAAGCGTTTGCAGCCTCTCTCAAACAAATAGGCGTGGAACAAATTTTGAGTCGAGCTACTGGAATCGTAGCATATCACTGAAGCCAGTATGCCGTAACAGAGATGCTCTCTAAGAAAAGTTCGAAAAGCAACTGGTAGAATTTAGGGAAACTATTCGTGAACTCGTGTGCTAAAATTCCGATGCCGCGATTCTTTATCTCACGTAAGGATCTTTGAATTTAAGAGAAATTAGGGAGCGTAACGAGACATAAAGACAGACATTTTTACCTTCGTTCCGTACAGGAACTGAGTAGGAGACAAAATCGATATGTTCCTTAGTTTGTGGTTCTCTTACTGAAATGAAAAATTCAAATCCATCAAGGGACGGACGTGCGGCAACGTCAAAAACCACCAAAAATAGCTCCCGAAATGCTGTTCTCTTGGACGAAACTGATGCATCGACACACATATTGCTGACCCTATAGTCCCCGTCCACAGACAAGAAACAACAGAACTGCAGCCACCAGCGCTGCTGTCCGATTCTCAGATGCCGTTGCTATTTACATAAACACCTTCGACGTTTTTTTAAGGTGTGACTCGATCTACCGAGATAAGGACGATACGAGGAACGGATACGTGTCAAATTCCGACCCGTCCCACTCCCCTTTGATACACGCCGCTAGTTAATGACTACCTGCTACCTATGAGACAAGATATCTGATCAAGAGTAAATAAACGCCTCTCGTTACGTTGTTTGTATACGAAATTAGGCAAAAGGAAATCGGAATTTCCACAGCTTCCATGTGGACGTAATTTCTTTTCTTCCTCGCGTACCACCCGCGCACCAGGAAAAGTCGCAGTAGCTTTTTGTCATGATAGCTCACGCAAACGCTACAGCCTGAATTACCAACAGTGGCTCACTTACCACGCTACTACTACTACAGAGTAACAATGAGTTGGTTGATGTCTGCCACAGGGCTTCATTGGATGTAATGCGCATGCACAAGGTCTATTTTTTCTCTTTCCGTGACCCTCGTCCCTATGACGACTCGTAGCTCGATAAATCAAAACAATTTTTTCTGCGAAAGGCTAAAAATCAGTTACTCTTCAACCAATTCTTATAACTCTTTACGAGTGGTATTCAGTTGTTTCAGCCCACTCAGAATACATTGAGTAACACATTTTATTTTCAGCTGAAACTTTAAATGTGATCGAAACCTAAATTTATTCTTTGAAACAGGATGTACAGTTTTTAGTGCATATTGTTAGCCACTCGCGGTGTCATTCCATTCGCTAATGGAATGCGGGAAACATTATTGTCTATAAGCGTCTGTATAGACCACTTCTCTCGTTTGTTATGCTCGTGAACTTGCGCGAATGTGTGTTATACAATTTAGGACCGGCGTTGGGAAGAAGTCGGAGAAAATCGTAGCGACGTTTGGCACTATAGATTGATGTGCCAATAGCATCTGCTAACAGAACTGCACACATACGTGTAGGGCATCGAATGACAAATGACAGGCGCTCCACGTCAGTAATTCACTATCTATTGCAGTGTGCATTTGATAAAGAAGTTGAACCTGGAAAAATCCTACCATCAAAAACACATTTCAATACGCTTATCGTAACTCTTTTAATTAGTTATTTCTAGAAAGCTTCCAACATAATACATCATTCGCACACCTATCATTAAATGACAGAGTACTGAAAGATCTATGTCGGGACAAAGCCGCTGAAATGGACAATATCCCCTCAATATTTCAAATTCTTGGGAGAGAGAGCCATGTCAAGACGAGTCCACATTGTGTGCTAGAGATATGAGACAGACGAAATACACTCTGACATCAAAAAGAATGTAACAATTCCATTCCGAAGAAAGCAGGTACTGACAGATGTGAATATTGCCTAACGTCTAGTGTGATAAGTCCTGGTTACAAAAATAATGATTCAAATTATTTACGGAAGAATGGAAAAAGTTTAGAGGCCGACATCGAGGAAGATCGGTTTGCGTTTCGAAGAAACCTAGGAATGCGTCAGGCTAAAGTGATACGAAGACGTGTCTCAGAAGTTAGACGAAAGAAAGGCATTAGCAGATTGAGAGAAAGGTTTTGGTTGTGTTGACTGGAGCACACTCCTAGAAACGCTGGAGATAGTAGGGATAAAATATAGGGAGCGGAAAGTTATATACAGCTTGTAAACAAACAAGAATCTAAGGACCTGATAGGGAAGCGGTGATGGAGAATGGAGTGAAACAGGGCTGCAGATAGCTCCGATATTGTTCCATTTTGCACACTGAGCAGTCAGTAAAAGAAATCAAAGAAAAATTTGGAGAAGGAATTAAAGGGAGAAGAACTAAAAACTTGCAGGGTTGCCGATGATATTGCAGTTCTATCAGAGACAGAAAAGGACTCGGGAGAGCATATGAATTGCGAATAACTTAAATTGAGATGATCACATAGATAATGTCATGGGGAACGCAAACCGGAAACTGCGTTTTATTGGCTGAACACTTAGAAGATGTAGCAGGTTTACTAAAGAACTGCCTACACTATGTTTGTCCGTCCTCTGCTGGAGCTTTGCTTACCAGATAGGAGTGACGGAGGTCATCGAAAAATTTGAAAGGACGGCAGCTCGTTTTGTATTATCATGAAATAGGGGAGGGACTATCACGGATATGATGAGTCAGTTGCGGTGGCAGTCGTTAAAGCAAAGGCGGTTTTCAGTGCTGCGAGATCTTTTCACGAAGTTCCAATTACCAACTTTCTCCTCTGTATGTGAAAATATTTTATTGACGCCAATATACACACCGAGAAATTGGCATTGTAATAAAATATGAGAAATCAGAGCTCGTACGGAAGGATGTAAGTGTCCATATTTTCGACGCAGTGTTCGAGAGAGGAAGGTACAGAAGTAGTTTTAAGGTGGTTCGATGAATCCTCTGCCAGACATTTAAGCTTTAATGGCGGAGCAGTCATATCGATGTAGATATACGGAATGGATAGTGTCTTGAAAAGAGGTTATAAGATGAGCATGAATAACAGAAGAACAAGGGTAATACAGCCGAATTAAATCACGCGATGCTGAGGGAAATGGATTCGGAAATGAGACACTAAAAATAGTAGACACATTCTGGTATTTATCAGACGATGTTGCAGGAAACAGATTTGGAAATGAGGCACTAAAAACAGTACACGCATTTTGGTATTTTGGCAAATTAACTGGTTGAAGTTAGACAGGATATTAAGTACCTATTGCCTATTGTAAGGATAGCTTTTCTGAAACAAAGCGTTAACATCTAATGTAAGTGTTAAGAATTTTTTTTTTTGTAAATCTGTTTGCCTGGAGTGTAGCGTTGTACAGAGGTAAACGTGGAGGATAATCAGTTCAGACAACAGGAGAATAGAAACATTTGAAACGTGGTGCTACAGAAAAAGTTCTTATTTTTATTTATTTATTTAACCTGGTCAGATTAGCGCTTTCGGATGCTGTCTTCAGTCGGACCTAGTTTCACGCACATACATTATTTTACATCATACGAAGGTCGTTTCAATAAGTAATGCCCCACATTTTTTTCTCAAAACATATTTAATGTTAAGAGTCAGAATTTGGTGACAATATACATCAACATGTCTTGTCCATGTCCTATTTTTCTATGTAGTCTCCATCACGTTCTATGGCTGTACGCCAGTTTTGTGGAAGAGCAGGTGTTCCATGCTGATAAAAGCTCTTGTCCTGTAGGCGTAGCAATGTTTTCATTGCATGGCTGACACTCTCGTCATCTTCAAAGTGTGTTCTCAGTAGCGAATCTTCAAGCAGCCCAAAGAAATCCGCACGATTCAGCATATCTGCTGCAGTGGCTATGACAGGACATCCCGTGAGTGGCTGACCATAAAGCTCTGTTCCTGCATTTCCTGAGACTGTAACTTTCTTTACCCATCGCCCAACTGCACTCCCATCAATTGCAGTATCGCCATAACTGCACACAAGAATTCAATAACAGCACGCTGCTTGTAACGTGAGTCGTATGTAGACGCCGTTTTGACGCTGTACTGCGGCTCTGCAATCTGCCAGGATGGTTCGAAACTTCACCAGCGCACAGAGCAAACACCAAATGTGGAGCACCAACAAGGACGTTTGTCTATGCATATTAATGGATTTTTTAAAAATATCTGGGTTGTTACTTATTGGACGACCCTCGTAAGTACCTAAGCAATAATAATTTTAATACGACAGTAGTAAAACAGCATTGACATAATTAAAAACGATCTGAATGTTTCTAGAGGTAATGTGAATAAGTAGTGCTTACGAAGAATAACATTGACAGCGCCAGGTACAAAATGTATTAATACATATAAAAAAATTTATTTTCCGCCACTGCGAATCCAGATGAAGGAAAATGTTGAAGATCCGATGGGTATATCGGGTAACAAAAGGAGACGTACTGAATGGAACTGGGAACAAAAGGTATTTATACTATAAGCTGACTAAAATAGGGGACTGGTTGATACGACACGTTCTGATGCATCAAGCTGTTGTGAGTTTGGTACTGGAGAAAAATGCGGGGAGTAAAATTTGCACAGGGAGCCGAAGGTGAGAATGTAGTGATCAAGTACGAATGGATGTAGGTTCCGGCAGTTATTCAGAGTTTTTTTCACAGCACAGACTAACGTGCGCAGCTGAATCACACCAGTCTTCGGACTGAGGACCACAAGAGCAGCAGTCGCAGCAGCAGCAGCAGCAGCAGCAGCAACAACAACAACAACAACCTATCATAGGCTGTGAGATGATGACAAAGATCGGTTCAGTAACTCGTGTATCACTAATGCTACACCAACTGCAGTTTTTATGAGATGTAGAGGCTCTTGTTGTTAAGTACTGAGGTTCTTCGGAACTCCTGCGTTGATTGTTCTTTGGGCTCACGCACCCTGATAAATACAGTGACCTTTCATCAGAAAAAATGAATGTTTCAGGATCCATCTGTCATCATGCAAAGACTGCAATAACCAAGTGCAGTACAGACAATGCGCACCAGTGACTGAACTGGTCAAGCGCAACATTACCATAACTTTCGAAGAGCTACTGGCACAACAGCCTGAATTGCTAAACGGCACACTGAATTTTTGTCTTCATCCCAAGGCCTCTCTTATTCTTATAGCTTGAAACTGATACCCTATTTGACGCACAGTCTGAAAAAAGTGACCGGAGTGTGGCCACGGGGGTATTGGTTTCCTCGCAGCGTCCTACGGGTAGCACCCAGTACTGTCATAAGAGTTACATCTACGCAGCACATCTTTGAATACCTTGGATGTACACTGTCAAGTGTAACTGGTAAGAACTCCGAGTTTGCCCGCATCTCGTGGTCGTGCGGTAGCGTTCTCGCTTCCCACGCCCGGGTTCCCGGGTTCCCGGGTTCGATTCCCGGCGGGGTCAGGGATTTTCTCTGCCTCGTGAAGGCTGGGTGTTGTGTGCTGTCCTTAGGTTAGTTAGGTTTAAGTAGTTCTAAGTTCTAGGGGACTTATGACCACAGCAGTTGAGTCCCATAGTGCTCAGAGCCATTTTTTGAACTCCGAGTTTTGGAGCAATACTCTAGACTTTTACCACTAGCCAGTTCGTCAATAGATGCACTGTAATTTCGCAGTACTCTTCCAACATTTCGGTGTTTCATTCGTCTTATCTGCAACTGATTTCGTATGTTCATTTCGCTTGAAATCTCTTCGTAGTACGAGAGTGTCCAAAAGAAATGCACACTATTTTTGTAAAAATACAGTTTTCATTCTGCATGTGTGAAAGTTTTCCAGTGTGTAGATACAATCCTTCCCGCTTGTTTTCAAACTTAGTTCAACCTCTTCCCGCGTGTGGCGCCGTCACGGCATGTCTTCAAGATGGCTGCTACACTTGACGTTCGTCAGAAGCAACGTGCTGCCATAGAATTCCTGTGCTGTGAAAACAATACGGTGGGAATCATCCACAAGAGGTTGAAAAAGGTGTATTGAGATGCTGCTGTCGATCGCATTACAGTTAGTCGGTGGGCAAGCAGGTTACGTGATGAAAACGAGCACGGCAGTATTGAGGATTGTTCTCACAGCGGCAGGCCTCGCACTGCGCACACTCCACACAGTGTGTAGAGAGTTAACGAATTGGTGACTGCTGACAGACGCATCACAGTAAACGAATTGTCACGCTACGTTGGGATAGGGGAGGGAAGTGTTTGCAGAATACTGAAAGTGTTGGCGTTAAAAAAGGTTTTTGCAGGGTGGGTTCCCAGGATGTTGACAATGGCTCACAAAGAAACAAGAAAAACTGTATGCAGCGAACTTTTGGAACAGTATGAGAATGGTGGAGATGAATTTCTTGGAAAAATTGTGACAGGTGATGAAACATGGCTCCATCATTTTTCTCCAGAGACGAAGAGGCAATCAATGGAGTGGCATCATGCAAATTCACCCAAGAAAAAAAATTCAAAACCACACCTTCTGCTGGAAAATTTATGGCTACAGTGTTTTTCGATTCCGAAGGACTCTTGCTTGTGGACATCATGTCAAGTGGAACCACCATAAATTCTGATGCATATGTGATGACACTGAAGAAACTTCAAGGTCGACTGAGTCGTGTTCGACCACATTGGCAAAAGCAGGATTTTTGCTGTTGTACGACAATGCACGGCCACATGTCAGTCAAAAAACCATGGAAGCGATCACAAAACTCGGATGGACAAGACTGAAACACCTGTCTTACAGTCCTGACCTGACTCCATGTGACTATCATCTCCTTGGGAAACTGAAAGACTCTCTCCGTGGAACAAGGTTTGAAGATGATGACTCCCTTCTGCATGCTGCCAAACAGTGACTCCAACAGGTTGGTCCAGAATTTTATCGTGCGGGTATACAGGCGCTGGTTCCAAGATGGCGTAAGGCAGTTGAGAGGGGTGGAAATTATGTGGAGGAATGAAAATATTGTTCCTAAAGGATGTATCTACACACTGTAAAACTTTCAAACATGTAGAATAAAAGATGTATTTAAAAAAATTGTGTGCATTTCTTTTGGAGTGACCCTCGTATAACCGAAGTATATTCAAATAATGTAAAAGGCGCTGGAAATTTACCTGTAGCCTAGTAATCGGATGCTATCGGGTTTCTGCTCTGTCACACGGGCGTTTGTCGACGCTCAAATAGTTCTGACCTTCAGTACACTAAGATGTCCTGCTACATTTTCTTGACAATATACTATAACGATACTTTGCTGTCAACCACTTCACAATGGAAGGAAGTACTGAATGTGTAGCAGCTCGCAGTTTATGGATACTGTACTTAGGACATTGGGCGCCTTATAGGCTTCCTTGGGCACACGAAACATTACATTTGTTTCTGTTGAAAACTCCCTGTTCATTCTAGTGTGCTGGACGTCATTAGTTAGACAATGTTCTAGAATATCACATCTTTCTGAACATACACCATAGTGCCTTCGTTATAAGCCGACAATGTCATGCATTGTCGAACGTGTTTTAGATCCACAGGCGGGTCGAATATCCCTACTCGCCTGCCTTTTTTGCTTATCAGATGTCGTCTGTTAACACTGCAATCTCTGTTTCACATGACTGGTTTTCTTCTGAACCCGCGCTGACTCCATGAGGGAAGCGTCTTCCAAGAGTGTGATGACAGTCGCACTCAGAATGTGTTCTAGCGTTGCAAAATATTGACGTCAAGGAATATCGTACAGAGTTCCATGTATTCGTTCTCTTTTCCTTATTATTACGAAACATGATTTGTACTGTCTCCCAGTCACACGTGGATGGTTGCTGCATCAGAGTTTATCTGCAAATATGAACTTGTGAAGGTGCTAAACCCGCAAACTTATGTTTGATCTGAGTGCGTTGCTCTACGTTTTTCAAAATCTTCGCTGGTACGATCCATGGGAGAGCGTCGCCCAAATTTTTAGAAAACGTTGTAATGCACTAGCTTACCTATAGCCCATATATTACGAAGCACAAGTATTAGGCTGGAATAACTATCTCATAGTTTAAACAACGTTAAAATGGATAGTGAAAGTGAATGTATTATATGAGCAGTATTTATAGTACTTATCTTGGAATGTTGGTGTCAGTGTCAGGACGGGTTCCTTTGTTCCTGTACAACCTACTGAAAATATTTTGTCCAGGGTCGTTTAAATGACAAGCTGCTGGAACATTATGTCGGCTTTAATCGTTTTCTTCTTTTATTTGCATGTTCTTGAAACATAATGTACCATTACATATTTGACACATTTCAAATAATATACACTGTTCAACTTCCTTGAATCATACTAAGAACATAATCGGTGAGCAATATGTGCCCAAAGCAAATTATAAACAAAGGCAGAAACTTTGTTTGCATAAAAAGTGAAGCGTAACAATGTTATCTTTACAATAAATTTCCTTCTCGATCATTTAAGTTGACAACTCTGATTACTAATTTTCGTGGTACAAGATCGATATTACGAAGTGGATCGATATGAATAATAAAAATATATCATCAGAAAAATATTTTTTGTTACTAAAATATGTTCAGAAATATCTTCAGGTGAGAAATATTTAATTTAAGTGACAATTTTAATCCAAGTCTGCAATCAATAAGTATGGAATCGAACATTTTGGTTAACATGCGAAGGTTCCGAGGAGTCAAGGTTCATTGTAAACTCAACTACTAGATGATTGAAGAAACACGCCTTATATCCCAAGAAAGCCTACTTAGAAAGTTCCGAGACCCACAGTCAAGAGGGGGATCTAGGAGTAAACTACAGCACACTCTATATTGTTACTGTAGGGGCCAGCGCAGACAAGATTGGGCTACATGGTTCGCAGAGCGCCCAGTTATTCTTGCCGCGCTCGATAGACGTATGGAGTGGCAAGGAAACATAATACGTGGTACTATGGGAAGTGCTCTCTGGTAGGCATTTGACAGTGGTTTGCAGAGTAAACTTCTAGATGCAGATGCATACAAACATAGTGAAATATAAAATTAGTGAAATTAATTCTGTGAATGAATAACTATGACTTGCACATTATCTCTTTGTGTTTACTTTATTTGGTTGAGGCATAACCGGAATCAAGTTCGACATGTTTAATAAAATTTACAAATGTAAAAATACAACACCCACACCCACGCACGCACGAACGCACACACACAAACAGACACACCGTTGATTGCGGTTCGCGAACGGATTAAAGCATTCGCATCAGGGCTATTTTCAGCAGCAAAACAAAGAGCTTTATTTACCTGCATACGTGTTACGCGGAAAGTAAATTACACATGTCCTACCACGCCAAGTCAATACGCAACAAGAGTAGCGTTTTGACGGATGAGAGTACATGTTCCGGTTGTAGGGATAAAGGGTACGAGTAACAGGAGTGACATAATGTGTGAGCGGAATGGCATGGCATCTGCAAACTTACTTCAAAGTAGGGGGGACAGTACTATTCTTGTGGGGCAAACATCTAAATTGCACACAGGTTCACAGTGAAATTATGGTATATGGTCCAGACGCAGTGCCGCATCCAGCCATAGTCAAATGGTGCCAACAGTTCGACCAAGACCCACAGATTTAGGTGATTCTGATCCGCCGTATAGTCCCTGTATTGCAGTATGCAGCTTCCATCTTTTCGGCAAACTGAAGAAACATCTGGGCGAATGAGATTTTTTTCTACGGTCAGGCCGTATACACAGCAGTTATTTTATGGCTTCATGACCAAAGAGTAGATTTCTATAGTTGAGCAATCGAATTGTTATAGTTTGTCAACATTATCATGGCCATATTCAGGAGCAAAACAATGATCATTATAAGCTGGTATATATCTTGCGCGGAAAGTCCTTCCACTCCAAGCTATTACGCAAAAAAGATTAGCACTTTGTCAGAAGAATGATGCAAGTGAGACTTGCTTACAGAGACTTATAACTATGTTGAAAAATAGTGTCATCTACTTGTATCACTTTTAAACGTAGTGCATTATACAATAAAAGTTGTTTGTATATTAATCTATTACGTCACAGTCACTTAAAATATATAATATTCACATCACTGGTTTCGACACCAAGCTGCCATATTCAAACTCTATTAATCTAAAAAAAATAAAAAAAAATTAAAAAAAAATAAAAAAAATAAAAAAAAATCGGTTGACGTCTTTCAGTATGAATTCGGCGAGCACGGTTTGCGCATACGTGACTTACATCTGTTACGATTATGGAAAGGAGAAAACGAAGACCTTGCACTTTTGAAGGAACCATCCCGGAAATTGCGTTAACGTTTAGAGAAATTTGGACGCCAGGACTATCGTCTTCCCTAATACTCTGGAAATAGCACTACACAGCTTACTGTCACAAAACTGCATGTTAGACACTATTCCCACCTATTTTCGAGGAGTGCTCCACTGTTTCCTCCTCACGAAAACAGCCTGGCCGAAGACGTCAAAGTATTTCAACATGTGATACTAGAATATAAATTGGTTCGCTTAGTGCAGGCATGTAATTAGGGAGAGTAGAAACTTAAGGTACAATGTGGCTATAAGACGGGATGCGCTGACAGGACACTTCCAGGGTTTCAACGAATAATTAATTTGGTAACACGGAAAGGAGTGGTGAATATAAACTGTAGGAAGAGGCGACGGCTTTATTTACTGTAAGCAGGTTCATGTGGACGTAGGTAGCAGAAGGAAGGCAGACATGAAACGCCTTGCTTAAGATAAAATAGCGCCGAGAGCTGCAAAGAAAACCGAAGGAAGATCAGCGTAATGAGAAGTATCATAAATAAATAAGTGAGAAAGATACCATCAAAATCCGGGACCACGGAAGAGACAAAGGAATTCTGATGCCTTGGAAGCAAAATAGCGAAAAAAATATAAAAAGGAGGCTAGCATAGGGAAATAGGCCATTGTTGGCCAAAAGAGGCCTACAGTATCAAATATCGTCCTCAATTTGAGCAAGAAATTTCTGAGTATGAATGATTGGAGCACAGTGTCGGATGAAATGAATGATGGACTGTGGGAAAAAGGGAACAGAAGAGAATCGAAGTGTTTGAGATGTGGTGCCATAGAAGGATACTGAAAATTAGGTAGGCTGATAAGAGTGAGGAGGTTCTCCGCATTGTCGTCGAAGATACTAACATGAAGAAGGGACAGGATGATAGATGTAATGATGTAAGAGGTCCATGACTAAGGAATTAATTGCCAGCGCACTCGAGCAGATGTAATTTCGATGGATTGCTCACGCGCTGCCTGCGATATGTAAGCTATAATAGAATCGCAGACCAGAGAGCAGTGTCGGCTGCAGTAAGAGTTGTGTGGGCAGTAGTGGTGGTAGCTCGCAGTCGGGCGGTTGGGCCGGTCGTGCCTGAGCGATGTAGTGTAAGGTAGAAGTCGTGCGCATATCTAATTTGTTACAACTAAATTTGTACTATTGTTATATCAAGTCCCATGCAAATGTTTTTTTAAATCTTTCAATAATAATCTTTTTTTATAAAATTAACTTTTTAACAATCATTCATCTGAATATAAAGAATTTACTAATTTCTGCAATCCATAGTCATCCCAATTATCGTAAAGAAAAGTCAGTTGTTTCTTTTTATACATAACAAATGTAGTGGCCAGCATTGCACTGGGCTGTGCCAGAAAAAATTTCTCATAGGAGCAGATATACACGCGTTATCCGGCGACTTCATTGAGGTAAGAATTTTCAATTTGTTCAGAATGATCGTTCAGGGCCATGACGCAGCACTGCTGACATCCAAATTTAACAGTTTAGATTCACAGTCAGTTAATTATTGAAAGGTCATATATGAGCCATATTTTTATTGGGAGGTTAGTCACGTTGCTATTGCGAGGTTACGGAATAGTGAACTGTTGGGAGGTTACACTAAATGTCAATTTTATAATTTTATATATAATTTTATACGTATTTTTTCTGTCGGAAGGTTACAATTAGATGTAGAGGAATGACTTCCGTGCTACTGTAGAGAGTTAAAAATTGTAGGAGGAGACCGATACTGGAACATACACAACTAATACACTGCCGGAAAACGTTCCCAGTTTACTCAAGATTTATTGTTGCAACAGTGCATATGGAGTACATGAAATCATTACACATACAGATCAACAGCACAAGTGGATCTGTGGTACCACGTATCGACCCGTGCTGAAACATCCATATTAGTCCGTGGTGTAGCATGCACGGGCGGCAGTGAAGGCGCTGACCCTGACATCCAGTCGATTGTACAGATGGCGAATACTGTTGTGGGACACGATATGCATGGCCGGCTCGACCTGTTCACGTAGTTCTGTAAGAGTTGTTGCTTGACGAATCCACAACTCACTTCTCGTCCCATCATATGCCACACGTGCTCTATTGGAGACAAGTTCGGAGATCGTGCTTGTGAGGTAAGTTCTGCACGTCTCGCAGAGCACGTTGAGTTTCACGGGCAGTGTGCCGGGAAGCATTATCCTGTTGGAGCAAAAAATCATCTTCCTGTTGTATGAACAGCAAAAGAACCGGTTTCTGCAGGTACCGAGCGCTGGTTAGGTCCTCTCCAGAACCACCAAAGATGAACGAGAGTTATTGCGTATCACACCGCACACAATAACGCGTGGGATGGAGCCAGTGTGTCTTGGACGAATCCACCCTACGAGACAGCGCCCACCGGCTTTACTTTGTACGCTCAGGCAAGCAGTATCTGCTTTCATCGCTGAAGACCACGGCATGCCATGCTATCTCCGAAGTGATCTTCTAACGGCAAGCCTCACTGCTAATAACTAGTTCGCAACAGTTCGTTTTGACACGTCTTGGCTCACAACCTCCTCTATCTGTGCTGTGGTAGCTGTACGATCTGCCACTGCTGGCCTTACAATACGACGATCCTGGCGGACGCTTGTGCTGTGTGGACATCCAGAACCTCGTCTATGGGCGTGAGAATGTTCACATCATCACTGGAACCAGTATCGTTGCACAATTGACGCAGCACGTCAGGCTTGTGTGCACTTCCCTGAAAGGACCACCCCGCCACAGTCTGACCTGTTTCATACTCGCTCAGTCGGCTGTAAGAAGCACAAATGCGTCTCTCTTGCATGGCTATCTCCTTGCTTCACACGTCTACACCACACCACTAAACATTCTGCCTGTCAGCATTCCGTAATTAAGAGTAGACACAGATGGCGCTCTGGTAGATATGCTACTGCACTTGGCGGACGACACTGCAACAATTATCAGTACATCTACTGTCCCCTACCGTGGCACCCGCCGTCATCGTATAAAAATCGGCATCTTCTTTTCAGGTGTTCAAATTTTTTCTGGCAGTCTAATTTGAGGACGTCGAAAGCAAGCGACACTCTTTGTTGAAGGGATTTGCGCGGAAAAGGAATTCATGGTGTGTCGCATGATAACACTCAGAAGACAGATAATCCCCAACCTAAAGAAATAAAAAAAAGAAATTCTTCGGTCTGCGTCTTTATTCGTGGATATACTCTTGCGTGGATGCTGTCACAATTAAACTCGCTCATTCAACTATTAAAGTGCATGAAAGAACCTAGGCGAAGGAATTCTCTGCCTCGGGTATTACGTGTTGGGCGGAGGTGCCGCAAGCGGCTGTCGCAACCACTAGTGGATCAAAGAGACCGCTGATTCTCGGAAATGACTACCTTGGAAGCCAGAACATTGTTGTAAGCAGATTTACGCGAGCAGCAACGTCGCCTAACGGTTCTCCGGTTCCCCCAGTGCGATGGTTAGCAATAACTTCACGCCAAGTTCTGTCTCAGTAACTCACACAAAAGAACTAAGAGTAATACACCACTAACGAAAACTAACGCTTATTTGAGAGAAGTGGTACCTTTGATACATGCATAGTAAAACTGAATATAAGCTGATACTAAAAAGTGATAGCAAAAGTTGACGGCGTGCAGAGTTGGGAGGTTGGCCACTTGCGATGGGCTGACTAGCAAATGTGCCATCTGCTCAGGATTCTCCTTTACTTCCCAGAGCAGCGTGGTACGTTCGCTTCCACAAGAGGCTTGGTGGCTTATACTTCTTATGAAGGTATTGTGAAATGGAAGGATGAGAGTGGTACCCCTTCGTGGTGGTTGGTGGCGGTGTTGAAACTTGTACAATTCACTTATGTTTCGTTTACAGCTTTTAGATTTTGATAGATAGAATTAATATGAGTAATCTGTTAAAAGTAGCCACGTATTAGAGACGTTCTGACCTTTACGGTGCTATACTAATCCTGTTATAAGTCGTTAGTAATATTGGTGTAATAAACTTTAATGTGTGTAATCATATGTTTTCTTGGCGTGCTCATACTCCAGACGACCCGATTCTGACTTGAATTTTCATGTAACTCTCGTATTTTCAGCCGGCTTTCTCACGTTGCGTGACGGTCGATTCGTACGGGTGCCAACCTAGATAAAATCAGATCTGACAAGGTTCTTCTTACGCAAGGCACGTTAGTAAATAACAACAAACTCCACTCACGATAGTTAAAAGCAGTGTAGTCAAATTGCGCCCCGCCGGCCGCATGCGCCCCGAATCAAGTATTCGTGCTGTCCACAGTTCTCACTCGTATTTTGTAACAACACGCATCCAGCAACTAACAGCCCAAGCCAAAAACGTCAGCAAACGTTAAGAGATTCTTGAGAGCGTTGTCTTCCTGCTCAGTAGCAAATAATATTTTAATACGTAATATTTTAAGATGTGTTCAATTTTAATTGACGTTGCTGAACTCGGCCGTGAGCTTACGTAAGGCTGACTGCTTACCTCCGGGACAGAGGGTTAAGCAGAGCGGTCACTGCGGGATTAGAGGATGTGAGGAGATTTGTTTTATTGTTTGTCTTCCAGTACCGACAATTCTTGAACGTACGCGACTTGTACCGATCATCTGATATGGTATTACGTTAAACACGAAAGTAACATGATTTTTTGAAAGCGCCTTACAGAGACGGTCATCCTCAACTGCGTTACTTATTTGTAGCAAGGTACACTCTTTGACATAAAACTTGACCGGCGGCCGGCCGCTTCAGAGGCTAAGTCCGCGCCGATCGCGACATGGGACAAAAAAACTGGCCAACTCGCTAATTCTCTAAGTCCGGTTATCTGCACAATCTGGCAACACTGTAGACTGCGGCACTTCCTGGAGGAAAACTTGTCCCATGTTAGAGAAACTCTAGGCTGATTACGCCTGTGGTCTAGCGGTAGCGTGCGTTGTTTCTGTTCATAACGTCAGTGGATCGAGAGCAGCTGGCATAAAATATTTTTATAGCCTCTTCTGTCTGAATGCTGAAGACGTGAATGTAATGGTAGCGCAGATTCAATCTACTTCGCTTTGTGACACACCGATATCAAAATTTTATCCAGTAACGATTTTGCGGCAGATTTCCTGCAGACTGTCCTCTGGACGCCGTATGCGGCAAAGCTCCGGGATCCATTTGCTGGCTACTGGCAGCGGCCGTGGCGACAGCAGCGGCGCTGCACTCCCCCGTTCTTTATCGAATGCGCCTGCTACCGCTCATCGCTTTTGGTGATTTAAAACGCTTTATTATTAAATGTTGCTCCACAGAAAATTTCTACAATTTCCATTCACGCTCAAAAGCAACGGAGACAGACGCACTGATTAGTAGGCGGGTATTATATTACATTAATCGGCAAGAGCTGAGTATGGCCCGAAATTAATTTTATAGACTGGGACGAAATTAAACCACCTCACTACATTCGATGAATTTATAAATGCTTCATACCTCGTTTCTTTTCCTTTCAAACTCAATTATTTGTGCAACTTTTGGTCAATGTTTGGATGTTTTCGTCAAGCCAGAGTGAGCGTCTGTGGTGTAAAGTGTATTACAGTTCTTTTTTCATTCCTTATGGTAAGTCTATGCGATAAACTGTGTGAATACCTTGCAATGCATACTCTGTAGCAGTGCAGGAACACTGCACATTTGGAGTTCCATGTATGGGTTCATGAAGTATTTATTGTTGATCGGAAGTGATAGTTAAGGTCATCAGATTTAAACCAGAAAAATTTGTCGTTTTGAAGGTTTCAGAGAACGGAAAGGAATTGCTAACGCCGGTGTTAGAAAACGTCTACAGTTAAATGCTATTGCAAAAATTTAGAAGAAGGGAACTATATTAATGAACATGTGCACTTCATAAACAACCTTCTGACATGTTAGACCTATATGACGAACAAAGCTCAAATTTATATCGTTGACAGTCGGTTTGAATCTTTTCAGGGTCTATTTTACAGTGAAGCACCTTGGAATTTGCAAAGCAGAAATCCATGACATTAACTTAATTTACTAAGTCGAAATCGGATGTTTAAAGGCATCCTTCAGATTTCGCATAAGAAATTTTTACTAGCAGTTTGCAACTCCATTAATTAAAATGGAAAATAAAAGGTTGTAGTCAGCGGCTTCTACCGTGATTCGAACTGCTATGTCTTATAGTACAAGCATTGCAACGCACAAGGGAACCTCTGAGCTAACGACACACTGGCGGCCAGAGGCGGAATATAGTCACTGCGATGTTGCCTGAGCCTCAAAACGCAACCTTAAACACACGAACAGAGGAGGTGGAGATTACTGTTTTAACGTCCCGTCGACAACGATGTCATTAGAGACGGAGCACAAGCTCGGATTAGGGAAGGATGGGGAAGGAAATCGGCCGTGCCCTTCCTAAGGAACCATCCCGGCATTTGCCTGAAGCGATTTAGGGAAATCATTGAAAACCTAAATCAGGATGGCCGGGCGCGGGATTGCACCGTCGTCCTCCCGAATGCACACACAAACAGGTGTTACTTATGTGAAGAACGCCGTTCTTGGAGTCCAGAAGTTAAATATACTTTCTAATTGTGTCATCTTGCAGTAGATTATATCGTACGAGTCTTCGATGTGGAAAACGAATGTCAAGTGAATTTAGCGAGGTAACGCCGACCTACACCCGGAAGTAAATGCACTATCAGAGTGTTGACAAATACTTGCTACGACGCTGCCATTTCTAGGCTCTCTGACGAGGCAGCTCTTCAGCGAAATGCTTTCCGTGATTCTCCGATACGGTTCTTCAGAGTGGAGACGCGCGCGCACGTTTGGTTTTTATGCGGCGTTCTCCCCTGATGGTTTCTGACGTCGCCTTGTGGGCTATGTATACATATGAGACATTCAATTATCATTAATCCAGAATCATACAAGTTTCAGCTTCCGGCGTGGAAGAAGGCTGTTGACGCCGACATTATATCATTTCAACGTAGGGAAAGCAAAACGGATCATTCAATGTTTCTCATTCAACATAAAGCATGTGAGATAATTTTCCGTAACGTTCATAATCATCTAAAAATACAAACGAAGTAAAAATACACCGGAAGCTTATTCGAATTGAATATAACGCTTTGCACCTCGATGTCGAATTTGTCCACTTGCAATCTTTTGCAGCATACACATAGAATGTCATGATTACCACGAGAATGAAGAAATATGTTGGTAAGGATGGAAGCAAGAAGAGACGCAGTCAACAAATATTCTATTCCTCATGGCATTCATTTCATTTGACACGTAAGAAGAGGTAAAGCGGGAATTTACTTTCGTTAACACGAAAGATATGCCGCACATATTGATAACGAGGAAGTCTGCGTCTTCATACGTTTCATCCTTGAAATCTGTATGCTCTATTATATACTAAGTAGCCCGATCATTGTTTCAGTAATGTTACCCTCTTGTTTGACCCCGTAACGATGAACAGATTCCAAATGCATGTCTCCCTTCCTGGGTTGTTTTTTGTGTTTTATTGCTTGGAATTCCTGAAGCAGACCACTGTGCCTTCCCCCCTCGTGGGTTAGGTCTCAAAACTAAACCGCTTTGTATCCAATGGCATAATTTATTCAGACAGCATCAGCATAAGACTATCAAACAAAGCCTTCCATTTACAGTTGCAGCACTCTAACCAGCACTGACCAAAGTGTAATCCACGGTCATGGTCCTAAATTACCAGCTGTCTGCTACCGTGGCAAAGTCCGTACTACACTTTCGATTCCGCAGCACCATTTTATCTGGTAACACTGTGTAGTTGCACAGTTGTGCTACCAGGTCTGTCCTCACACTGTCAACTTTATGTATCTCACTTCTCCTGTAGCGTAGATCACGAGGAGCCGAAGTAAATGAGTGTATTCTGCATGACGTAACATTCAGTATTCCCTTCTTTCATAGCCACTCTTCATGTGCATCGATACCAAATAGGAATGCGAAAACTCTTGCGAGTGAGAGAATGACAATAACAATCGTAACAAGAACAAGCAAATAATGAATGATGTTTATTCCAACGCAGAACGAGAATGGCTTTAAATATAAAAATCTGTATCTATATCCATATCCATATCTATTGATCTTTGAGTTGGCACAATGCAAATATATTCTTAGCATTTAGTTACTGAATTTAGTTCTGGATGTTTGCAGAGAAAAGGAAAAGTCGGTACTTCTCGCTAGTGTAATATAATGTGAACCAGCAACTACCGTTTCCTTAGAACACGACTCAAGCAGGTCCTCAAGTAGGTAGCAAGGCACTGCTGCATTCTGTTCCCTGACATTGCTCTGATGACGGTTAATGCAGATAGTTCCGATTATGAAATACAAAACGTATTGCAGTTTAGTTCCTAGGATAGTAACATTAAATTTGCGTTGTAGACGGCACATGAACGTGACGACTATCCATATTACTCATCAATATAAAACGACAATATTTTGGGAATTTAGCAGGATTACTCAAAATGAATTCTGAAATTGGGTGACTGACTGCACAGGTGCTAAACGTCGTCAAGAGTATACGATGTCCTAATCGCATTAGGAATATGAAGATCGTCTTCGACAGCTCGCAACTTTCACATTGCTATCTCCACCCTACTCCAGACAGCCCTCGGTGGAGTTGCACTACGTTGCCGATGTTATGGAAGGCCTTCAAACCGACAACAGACCACATATTGAAAAATACAAGCGAATTCTCTTGCAGCGTAAGCTTATTGTAACTAATCTAAAAATTATTGGAGAGGAACATTGTCCTATTCAAAAAAAGTAAAATGTTACACACTGTTGACGTCAAACGGACGTTATCTATGTCCTGTCTTGTGTCCTACTCATCTATAATATCAAGTGTACTATGAAAATGATTATATATAATGGATGATAGGGTAATGCATTGATACCAGATGGTGGGGGCCGGCCGGTGTGGCCGTGCGGTTGTAGGCGCTTCAGTCTGGAACCGCGTGACCGCTACGGTCGCAGGTTCGAATCCTGCCTCGGGCATGGATGTGAGTGATGTTCTTAGGTTAGTTAGGTTTAAGTAGTTCTAAGTTCTAGGGGACTGATGACCTTAGAAGTTAAGTCCCATAGTGCTCAGAGCCATTTGAACCATTTAAACTATTTAACACAAAATGACATTAAAAATTAAAGTTATTCACGAGCAGCTAGTTGAGAATATGTATGAACATTAAATGACACGACGAACTGAAATAATATGACGAAGAGTTCAGCGCTCACTGGGAATAGAGCCCCACACATATCGTTGTTGACTACACACAAAGAGACGTCAGCTACCGAATTTTTATCCACCAGCTGCTCAGAATAGCATCTTGAACTTACAGTCATCTCGCAAATAGTTCTGTGTCTCACTGGGAGTTAAAAACGTCAGATATCGTTAGTGTTGACAACGAATGAAAATACATTAAAAATCAAAATTATTATCCACCAGCAGATAGGTGTTCTCATGATAGAGCTTGATAATACATAATTAAATATTTAGTGCCGGGCCAGGATTCGATCCCATTCACGCGTAATATGTGAAGGTGTTGAGGAATCTGCAGGTTTGAACAAACAACAAATTGTAGCCGAGCTGTATTGCCACGAAGGGATCAAATTCCGCGTTAAGGGCGGTCTGAGTTGCATTCCCAGTTTAGAACCAATTTTATCGACATACAGAAGCTCAAATAAAAGATGGAATAAGTGTCCTGTGACCATACATAGTGTTTGTGTCGTCACTTGAAATAAATAACTAGTATAAGAAAGGTTACTGGTGATAGCGTTTCTACATGTCGCCACTCCAGACTTTATTGTGGTTCAACCTACCGTCTACTTGGTAAAGAAGGAATATCATCTTTAATGTGAATTTTCAGACCACGCAGCCATTATATCTCCTTCACTTGGTGTAGCCAGGAGAGAATGGAATCTGTCTCTCCCTATCTAAAATCATTGACGGAAGGGGGAATCGAATCCAGACCATAGGTATAACAACCTACCATCCGTCCAACAGACCACGAAATCCTCTTCTGTGCGAGTCATTTTTCTATCGTAACGCAGTTGCGCCACACTGGATGAGAATTCTGACACACAGGCTCCCTGTAGTAATTTGCAGCATGTTCAGTAAATTCATTTACTTGGTTGACCGAATCACCATGAACTAGCTGCCTCGGCTACCCAGTGCATACATTCGACTATTTTGTAATCACAGAAATAAAATCACGTAACTGCCACGTACACACAACTGCCAACAGTGTAGGATGCAGAAGTTTAAACAGGAAGTGTTCCTTTTCACTTGAGCTATTCTATTGCGCTATCTGTTACTAGAAAACGTCGTTCAGTCCAAAAGAAAAGCTGTAACTGTTTGTCTCTCAGAAGTCAAGACCTGGCCATATGCATAATCTCACAGTGCTGTGGAATCCAAAAGTTCTGGAAGAATAGTTGCCGAGCTCTGGAGCTGCTGTAGCTACGTGTCAGCTTGTAGCATAGATAAGATGTCACGAGTTCGAATACATTCAGTGCTACATTTTTTAAAACGCAATTCTGCTCTCTGCTGAAGGTATCAATCTAATGGAACTTTGAACATAATTCCCTTCACTTCTCAACCCAAAGTAGTCGCATGTGGAAAAAGGGCTAACTACTGTGACATTTTGTTCTATTCAGGTTTAATAGACAGCAGGTAGCAGATGCATCTCGAAGATGTGCAGGGAGAGCGCATCGTGCCATAATATGTCAGAAAAGTATTTTCTACATTAGCCGTCGTGTGGTAGTGATATTTTATTCTTCTTCAAACTTTGTTTGACAGCTTTAACTCAGAACAAGTTTTCTACATGCATGTAATCAATAAACTGCATGTGCATTGTCAGACTGTCATAGGTAACATCAGAGAATTCGCATATATCGTTGATGATTAATTTCTCTCTCATGTTTACTATTGTTTTAACAACACTAAAGGAAACCTTACGAAAATTGTGCACTGTATTATAAGAAATGAAATAAAACTAACCATGATAACCTTACGACGAAAGTATCTGTACACAAGCATGCTTCTATCGACACGAATTAGTAAAATACTACTCACTTAGATTTTGATTGGGTCTGTGTTTAATTGGTTACGTATTCCTAGAAACCCAAAATTCGCTTGGCAGCAGCGGAAAGAGGCCTTACCTGTTGTGCAGCATTGTAAGTTTTTCAACATTGCACTATGAGCTGAAAGCATTTTCTTGCGATTTCCTTATTGGTGTTTGATCTGACTGCTTGTAGCTCTTTCACAGAAGGGATAAAAACGTTACAGTCTGTGAGACTGGAACTGCGAACCGTAACAGACGCTTTTTCACAGGTCAGCACGTTACCACAGAGCTGGCGAGGAGGTATGGGTCTTAGCTTCCTATTACCAGGGCAATAGTAACTAGAGCTCGTAAACCGCTATTTGAAGGTCGAGATTAGTTGCGGTTTCCACCTGCAACGACTTTCCTGGGCTGAAAACCGTAAATTTTCAATCTTTTGTTACCCTTCAAGCGATAATAACTCAGATTATTCAATGGAAATGACAGGTAAAATCAAGTGAACTTTGAGGCTTAATTCCGTGCACACCAGGAAGTAACTCGTCGATCACAGAGTTGCCAAACATACGTTGCCTTGTTGCCAAATCTCAGTTACAGTACCAGCAGGAAGAAGACGAACCGATGTGATCCTACGGCGGTCTGGGAAGTGACCATAGCTGGTGTCTCCAAGTCGCGGCTGCTACGGCCTGGAATACGTAATGCGTCTGATTCGCTTTCTGTAACTAAGTTTAGGGACTGGAGCGTAGTTACTAATAATACTCAGAACTGACTGCAAACTGAGCATCATAAATCAGTAACTCTCATTGTTGTTTTTATATTTCTTTCGTAAGTGTACTCAAAACTAAGAAAGTCATTCACAGGCGTTTTCGTGCCTCGCCGATAGTCGAGCACAACATACAAATAAAAATTAAAAAGAATGTGTGTGTGTGTGTGTGTGTGAGAGAGAGAGAGAGATAAATAAAAAGCAATGAGAGAGAGAGTAAAAAATTGTTGTAAAGAAATTGAATCATGGTATTTAAAGAAATCTTTCATTAAAATGACACGTTCCACATCATTACGAAATGTCGTATTCATGATCTATGGAACAAGAGTTAATCTAATGTAATCTAATCTAATCTAATCACATCATATTGATGATTAGCCATGAAGAGTCATGAATTACCGAAATTTTTGCCAATACCAGTAACCAAATCTAAACTTGAAAATAAAAGACGACAATTTTTGTAATAAACCGTGACTCCTATCAAGACCCTTTCGTCCCTGTTATCTAACCACGAAAGATGTCTGATATACCTCCATTCTGAAGTAACAAAGTGTGCATGCATTTAAAGATGAAGTGCATGATGTGAAGTTCTGTGACGGAGATACGAACCCAACACGTAATCCGATTGTTAACTAAGAAAAATCAAATGTTACGTATCGGTTTTTCTTACGAGCCGCTAGGTGTCTGAATCTAAAATAAGGATACCAACTTCTGTGCCTAAGCGACAATCGAACTGCACACCTACCGTGCATCCACGAATATAGCTTAAGTATCAGTTGCTTACTCATGAACAGTAAGATGTGTGCGTGTTTGACCAGAAATAACGACACCTGTTGCGATTGTTGGAAACACATGAACAGACATGGAAATTGCGCGTTAATTTTCACTAGCAGGTGGGTGTGCACTTGATAAAGCTAGAAATGAAATTATGAATATTTTTGTACTGGATCAGGTTTCAGACCCACATACTTACCTTTGGAGGAGACCTAGAGAAGATTGCAGTCTTGGGAAAAGGAACGAAATGACTGAGCTATACTGTTCCGAGAGATTCAGATCCTCGAAAGAGGAGATACGAATTCGAATCACAGTCCAGCACCAAATTTTTAAACGTCTCTAGTTCAATCAAGTACAATTAAAATAAGAGCCCTGTCCCTTTAAATGGCTATCGGTTCATCAAATAAAATAAAATTTCCTAATGTAAGTAAGCTTACTGGCGACTGTATTTCTGTTTACCATGACTTCCGCTGTGTCATTTCCCAACGTAAACCGGCTCTGCCCAGTTGGTAATGAAGGAACGTGATGTTTAATGCGGATTCTGGATTATAACGTCTTTCTCTTGAGGTTACCAGAGGTAAAATAAATCTGTTTGTGCCTCTTAAAAGTAAATGCCTGAACCCACGCATTGCACCTGTGATAGCTCGTTCCACCATACCATTGTGGCCACATTACCCAGCCCCAAGAGTGTGCTGTAACGGATGATGTGCTTAGCTTACAAAATTAGTCACGGTGGAAAAAATGCGAGTCTATTAAATGGTCAAGTAGAAGCAAGCTTCTGACGCAGAGATTATGCTATTCTCATGTCAGCAGGATGTAAAGACTCTTCTAGGCATCATAGGCTGGATGTGAAGCCATTTTGATTTTTCACAAATTCAGCAAATTTCTTAGTTCGAGAAAATCCACTGTGAAGTGTGAAGTTGCCGGATAATTCGATTATTACTGTTATTATTAATATCATTCTATTCATACCGCTGCTGTAACACAAGTGCTTGAACATCATTTAATGCCTTTTGGTCACTATAGATGTAGTTTCCCAAGAACAGGTTCTTTCCCTGTCTACGGAATCCTTTTCATGTTAATATCAAACACCAGCAATTACTCGTAGATTACTTTAAAACTCAAGTAATTGACGAAGACGTTACTTGGTAACAAAAACGCACTGCCTTTCTTCATTTACTTTCGCCTAGATATGGCTATCGAGTACTGACAAACCAAAAGGCAAGAGATCTTACTGCCTTCCGATATACGTTGCTGTTAGTTCTTCCACATGATTTGGTCGACATGACCTGTTTCAAGTTGTGTATGACAGACAGTGTTTTAGAAAATCTATTGTTTCCCTTTGAAATAAACAGAAGTATTTTCATTCTAAACTGTCCAAGAACAAAATTTTCGCAATATTAGTTCAAATTTAATATTCGCTTCTATAATGTAGGAAAGTATTTCACAGTCGCAAAACTCGCATCCGAAACGTTGACCTTACACTTAGTCGCTGACCATACATTCTAGCTCAGAGTGACACCAGTTTAAATAACCTAATGTAGCGAAGACTGTTTGCCAGTGCTCTTTCTCACCGGAAAATACGCAATTCACTCATTTGGCTCCATAAGTACACTGTAACAGTAATTTCTGTGTGAAATTTGTCAGTAAGCTTTTGCCTTCCAACCGGCAAAATACGGCAGAGTACGGCCGGTAAACAATTCACAAACCACGATTTAGTGCCAATAAGACGATTTCTTTAAACATTGTCGAAGCTGAGGGAATTTAGTTTCTGCTTAAATCGTCTTAAGCAGCAACGTTCACAGATATCTCAAATAGGAAAAAGCTGAATATCCAGGTGTGAAGGTTGTAAAACAAACTTCCCACAGTTTGTGTCAGGTTGATCTTTTCGTCTGATAACACTGTTTAAGTATTTTGTCTAAGAGGCATCACAAGTAGTATCCCTGTAGTTGTGGGAATCATTGGTTGAAAACGAGTTTAACACGAATGGGTACAGTGCTGCTAAATTTTCACAATTATTATCAACCTAAGTCTGAGTTCATCCACAAACTGAGGCGTATTTATACTATTGGAGCTAGACTGTGTATCCTTGTCTTTCTTGAGTGGTCATTGGAAGGCGTTTACACACACGTATACAATACTATGAATACTTCGAACGCTATGGTTAACGTTGCTCTCATAAACTACTTTTTTTTTAATTCTTCTGGGTCTTCAGCGTGCAATATGTGTTGTAGATACAGTCTCAGACCAAAAAATTGACCGCCGTGTCGTTCACGTAAGGTGGACAATACAGTCGTGCTCCTCTCAGAATTCTATGTCTGGCAATATGCTCGATCTAGCAACATGTAGACTGCGGCACTTCCCAGACGAAGTCTTGACTCCAGTCTTAATACATTACTCTTGACTACGACCGTAGTCTTGAGGTAAAACGCGAGACCAGCTAATATGATATTGTAGATTCGCTTGAACTACACTCTTAGCTTCAGCACCGAGAGGAAAGGGGCGATAAAAATTTTGTCGATATGTGCTTTCGGTAGCCAGACGTCATATTAGCTGGTCTCGCGTTTTACCTGAAGACTACGGTCGTGTTCCAGCAGCGGATGAATAAAATGATAGTAATAATAACAGTAATAATCGAATTATCCGGCAACTTCACACTTCACAGTGGATTTTCTCGAACTAAGAAATTTGCTGAATTTGTGAAAAATCAAAATGGCTTCACATCCAGCCTATGATGCCTAGAAGAGTCTTTACATCCTGCTGACATGAGAATAGCATAATCTCTGCGTCAGAAGCTTGCTTCTACTTGACCATTTAATAGACTCGCATTTTTTCCACCGTGACTAATTTTGTAAGCTAAGCACATCATCCGTTACAGCACACTCTTGGGGCTGGGTAATGTGGCCACAATGGTATGGTGGAACGAGCTATCACAGGTGCAATGCGTGGGTTCAGGCATTTACTTTTAAGAGGCACAAACAGATTTATTTTACCTCTGGTAACCTCAAGAGAAAGACGTTATAATCCAGAATCCGCATTAAACATCACGTTCCTTCATTACCAACTGGGCAGAGCCGGTTTACGTTGGGAAATGACACAGCGGAAGTCATGGTAAACAGAAATACAGTCGCCAGTAAGCTTACTTACATTAGGAAATTTTATTTTATTTGATGAACCGATAGCCATTTAAAGGGACAGGGCTCTTATTTTAATTGTACTTGATTGAACTAGAGACGTTTAAAAATTTGGTGCTGGACTGTGATTCGAATTCGTATCTCCTCTTTCGAGGATCTGAATCTCTCGGAACAGTATAGTTCAGTCATTTCGTTCCTTTTCCCAAGACTGCAATCTTCTCTAGGTCTCCTCCAAAGGTAAGTATGTGGGTCTGAAACCTGATCCAGTACAAAAATATTCATAATTTCATTTCTAGCTTTATCAAGTGCACACCCACCTGCTAGTGAAAATTAACGCGCAATTTCCATGTCTGTTCATGTGTTTCCAACAATCGCAACAGGTGTCGTTATTTCTGGTCAAACACGCACACATCTAACTGTTCATGAGTAAGCAACTGATACTTAAGCTATATTCGTGGATGCACGGTAGGTGTGCAGTTCGATTGTCGCTTAGGCACAGAAGTTGGTATCCTTATTTTAGATTCAGACACCTAGCGGCTCGTAAGAAAAACCGATACGTAACATTTGATTTTTCTTAGTTAACAATCGGATTACGTGTTGGGTTCGTATCTCCGTCACAGAACTTCACATCATGCACTTCATCTTTAAATGCATGCACACTTTGTTACTTCAGAATGGAGGTATATCAGACATCTTTCGTGGTTAGATAACAGGGACGAAAGGGTCTTGATAGGAGTCACGGTTTATTACAAAAATTGTCGTCTTTTATTTTCAAGTTTAGATTTGGTTACTGGTATTGGCAAAAATTTCGGTAATTCATGACTCTTCATGGCTAATCATCAATATGATGTGATTAGATTAGATTAGATTACATTAGATTAACTCTTGTTCCATAGATCATGAATACGACATTTCGTAATGATGTGGAACGTGTCATTTTAATGAAAGATTTCTTTAAATACCATGATTCAATTTCTTTACAACAATTTTTTACTCTCTCTCTCATTGCTTTTTATTTATATCTCTCTCTCTCTCTCTCTCACACACACACACACATTCTTTTTAACTTTTATTTGTATGTTGTGCTCGACTATCGGCGAGGCACGAAAACGCCTGTGAATGACTTTCTTAGTTTTGAGTACACTTACGAAAGAAATATAAAAACAACAATGAGAGTTACTGATTTATGATGCTCAGTTTGCAGTCAGTTCTGAGTATTATTAGTAACTACGCTCCAGTCCCTAAACTTAGTTACAGAAAGCGAATCAGACGCATTACGTATTCCAGGCCGTAGCAGCCGCGACTTGGAGACACCAGCTATGGTCACTTCCCAGACCGCCGTAGGATCACATCGGTTCGTCTTCTTCCTGCTGGTACTGTAACTGAGATTTGGCAACAAGGCAACGTATGTTTGGCAACTCTGTGATCGACGAGTTACTTCCTGGTGTGCACGGAATTAAGCCTCAAAGTTCACTTGATTTTACCTGTCATTTCCATTGAATAATCTGAGTTATTATCGCTTGAAGGGTAACAAAAGATTGAAAATTTACGGTTTTCAGCCCAGGAAAGTCGTTGCAGGTGGAAACCGCAACTAATCTCGACCTTCAAATAGCGGTTTACGAGCTCTAGTTACTATTGCCCTGGTAATAGGAAGCTAAGACCCATACCTCCTCGCCAGCTCTGTGGTAACGTGCTGACCTGTGAAAAAGCGTCTGTTACGGTTCGCAGTTCCAGTCTCACAGACTGTAACGTTTTTATCCCTTCTGTGAAAGAGCTACAAGCAGTCAGATCAAACACCAATAAGGAAATCGCAAGAAAATGCTTTCAGCTCATAGTGCAATGTTGAAAAACTTACAATGCTGCACAACAGGTAAGGCCTCTTTCCGCTGCTGCCAAGCGAATTTTGGGTTTCTAGGAATACGTAACCAATTAAACACAGACCCAATCAAAATCTAAGTGAGTAGTATTTTACTAATTCGTGTCGATAGAAGCATGCTTGTGTACAGATACTTTCGTCGTAAGGTTATCATGGTTAGTTTTATTTCATTTCTTATAATACAGTGCACAATTTTCGTAAGGTTTCCTTTAGTGTTGTTAAAACAATAGTAAACATGAGAGAGAAATTAATCATCAACGATATATGCGAATTCTCTGATGTTACCTATGACAGTCTGACAATGCACATGCAGTTTATTGATTACATGCATGTAGAAAACTTGTTCTGAGTTAAAGCTGTCAAACAAAGTTTGAAGAAGAATAAAATATCACTACCACACGACGGCTAATGTAGAAAATACTTTTCTGACATATTATGGCACGATGCGCTCTCCCTGCACATCTTCGAGATGCATCTGCTACCTGCTGTCTATTAAACCTGAATAGAACAAAATGTCACAGTAGTTAGCCCTTTTTCCACATGCGACTACTTTGGGTTGAGAAGTGAAGGGAATTATGTTCAAAGTTCCATTAGATTGATACCTTCAGCAGAGAGCAGAATTGCGTTTTAAAAAATGTAGCACTGAATGTATTCGAACTCGCGACATCTTATCTATGCTACAAGCTGACACGTAGCTACAGCAGCTCCAGAGCTCGGCAACTATTCTTCCAGAACTTTTGGATTCCACAGCACTGTGAGATTATGCATATGGCCAGGTCTTGACTTCTGAGAGACAAACAGTTACAGCTTTTCTTTTGGACTGAACGACGTTTTCTAGTAACAGATAGCGCAATAGAATAGCTCAAGTGAAAAGGAACACTTCCTGTTTAAACTTCTGCATCCTACACTGTTGGCAGTTGTGTGTACGTGGCAGTTACGTGATTTTATTTCTGTGATTACAAAATAGTCGAATGTATGCACTGGGTAGCCGAGGCAGCTAGTTCATGGTGATTCGGTCAACCAAGTAAATGAATTTACTGAACATGCTGCAAATTACTACAGGGAGCCTGTGTGTCAGAATTCTCATCCAGTGTGGCGCAACTGCGTTACGATAGAAAAATGACTCGCACAGAAGAGGATTTCGTGGTCTGTTGGACGGATGGTAGGTTGTTATACCTATGGTCTGGATTCGATTCCCCCTTCCGTCAATGATTTTAGATAGGGAGAGACAGATTCCATTCTCTCCTGGCTACACCAAGTGAAGGAGATATAATGGCTGCGTGGTCTGAAAATTCACATTAAAGATGATATTCCTTCTTTACCAAGTAGACGGTAGGTTGAACCACAATAAAGTCTGGAGTGGCGACATGTAGAAACGCTATCACCAGTAACCTTTCTTATACTAGTTATTTATTTCAAGTGACGACACAAACACTATGTATGGTCACAGGACACTTATTCCATCTTTTATTTGAGCTTCTGTATGTCGATAAAATTGGTTCTAAACTGGGAATGCAACTCAGACCGCCCTTAACGCGGAATTTGATCCCTTCGTGGCAATACAGCTCGGCTACAATTTGTTGTTTGTTCAAACCTGCAGATTCCTCAACACCTTCACATATTACGCGTGAATGGGATCGAATCCTGGCCCGGCACTAAATATTTAATTATGTATTATCAAGCTCTATCATGAGAACACCTATCTGCTGGTGGATAATAATTTTGATTTTTAATGTATTTTCATTCGTTGTCAACACTAACGATATCTGACGTTTTTAACTCCCAGTGAGACACAGAACTATTTGCGAGATGACTGTAAGTTCAAGATGCTATTCTGAGCAGCTGGTGGATAAAAATTCGGTAGCTGACGTCTCTTTGTGTGTAGTCAACAACGATATGTGTGGGGCTCTATTCCCAGTGAGCGCTGAACTCTTCGTCATATTATTTCAGTTCGTCGTGTCATTTAATGTTCATACATATTCTCAACTAGCTGCTCGTGAATAACTTTAATTTTTAATGTCATTTTGTGTTAAATAGTTTAAATGGTTCAAATGGCTCTGAGCACTATGGGACTTAACTTCTAAGGTCATCAGTCCCCTAGAACTTAGAACTACTTAAACCTAACTAACCTAAGAACATCACTCACATCCATGCCCGAGGCAGGATTCGAACCTGCGACCGTAGCGGTCACGCGGTTCCAGACTGAAGCGCCTACAACCGCACGGCCACACCGGCCGGCCCCCACCATCTGGTATCAATGCATTACCCTATCATCCATTATATATAATCATTTTCATAGTACACTTGATATTATAGATGAGTAGGACACAAGACAGGACATAGATAACGTCCGTTTGACGTCAACAGTGTGTAACATTTTACTTTTTTTGAATAGGACAATGTTCCTCTCCAATAATTTTTAGATTAGTTACAATAAGCTTACGCTGCAAGAGAATTCGCTTGTATTTTTCAATATGTGGTCTGTTGTCGGTTTGAAGGCCTTCCATAACATCGGCAACGTAGTGCAACTCCACCGAGGGCTGTCTGGAGTAGGGTGGAGATAGCAATGTGAAAGTTGCGAGCTGTCGAAGACGATCTTCATATTCCTAATGCGATTAGGACATCGTATACTCTTGACGACGTTTAGCACCTGTGCAGTCAGTCACCCAATTTCAGAATTCATTTTGAGTAATCCTGCTAAATTCCCAAAATATTGTCGTTTTATATTGATGAGTAATATGGATAGTCGTCACGTTCATGTGCCGTCTACAACGCAAATTTAATGTTACTATCCTAGGAACTAAACTGCAATACGTTTTGTATTTCATAATCGGAACTATCTGCATTAACCGTCATCAGAGCAATGTCAGGGAACAGAATGCAGCAGTGCCTTGCTACCTACTTGAGGACCTGCTTGAGTCGTGTTCTAAGGAAACGGTAGTTGCTGGTTCACATTATATTACACTAGCGAGAAGTACCGACTTTTCCTTTTCTCTGCAAACATCCAGAACTAAATTCAGTAACTAAATGCTAAGAATATATTTGCATTGTGCCAACTCAAAGATCAATAGATATGGATATGGATATAGATACAGATTTTTATATTTAAAGCCATTCTCGTTCTGCGTTGGAATAAACATCATTCATTATTTGCTTGTTCTTGTTACGATTGTTATTGTCATTCTCTCACTCGCAAGAGTTTTCGCATTCCTATTTGGTATCGATGCACATGAAGAGTGGCTATGAAAGAAGGGAATACTGAATGTTACGTCATGCAGAATACACTCATTTACTTCGGCTCCTCGTGATCTACGCTACAGGAGAAGTGAGATACATAAAGTTGACAGTGTGAGGACAGACCTGGTAGCACAACTGTGCAACTACACAGTGTTACCAGATAAAATGGTGCTGCGGAATCGAAAGTGTAGTACGGACTTTGCCACGGTAGCAGACAGCTGGTAATTTAGGACCATGACCGTGGATTACACTTTGGTCAGTGCTGGTTAGAGTGCTGCAACTGTAAATGGAAGGCTTTGTTTGATAGTCTTATGCTGATGCTGTCTGAATAAATTATGCCATTGGATACAAAGCGGTTTAGTTTTGAGACCTAACCCACGAGGGGGGAAGGCACAGTGGTCTGCTTCAGGAATTCCAAGCAATAAAACACAAAAAACAACCCAGGAAGGGAGACATGCATTTGGAATCTGTTCATCGTTACGGGGTCAAACAAGAGGGTAACATTACTGAAACAATGATCGGGCTACTTAGTATATAATAGAGCATACAGATTTCAAGGATGAAACGTATGAAGACGCAGACTTCCTCGTTATCAATATGTGCGGCATATCTTTCGTGTTAACGAAAGTAAATTCCCGCTTTACCTCTTCTTACGTGTCAAATGAAATGAATGCCATGAGGAATAGAATATTTGTTGACTGCGTCTCTTCTTGCTTCCATCCTTACCAACATATTTCTTCATTCTCGTGGTAATCATGACATTCTATGTGTATGCTGCAAAAGATTGCAAGTGGACAAATTCGACATCGAGGTGCAAAGCGTTATATTCAATTCGAATAAGCTTCCGGTGTATTTTTACTTCGTTTGTATTTTTAGATGATTATGAACGTTACGGAAAATTATCTCACATGCTTTATGTTGAATGAGAAACATTGAATGTTCCGTTTTGCTTTCCCTACGTTGAAATGATATAATGTCGGCGTCAACAGCCTTCTTCCACGCCGGAAGCTGAAACTTGTATGATTCTGGATTAATGATAATTGAATGTCTCATATGTATACATAGCCCACAAGGCGACGTCAGAAACCATCAGGGGAGAACGCCGCATAAAAACCAAACGTGCGCGCGCGTCTCCACTCTGAAGAACCGTATCGGAGAATCACGGAAAGCATTTCGCTGAAGAGCTGCCTCGTCAGAGAGCCTAGAAATGGCAGCGTCGTAGCAAGTATTTGTCAACACTCTGATAGTGCATTTACTTCCGGGTGTAGGTCGGCGTTACCTCGCTAAATTCACTTGACATTCGTTTTCCACATCGAAGACTCGTACGATATAATCTACTGCAAGATGACACAATTAGAAAGTATATTTAACTTCTGGACTCCAAGAACGGCGTTCTTCACATAAGTAACACCTGTTTGTGTGTGCATTCGGGAGGACGACGGTGCAATCCCGCGCCCGGCCATCCTGATTTAGGTTTTCAATGATTTCCCTAAATCGCTTCAGGCAAATGCCGGGATGGTTCCTTAGGAAGGGCACGGCCGATTTCCTTCCCCATCCTTCCCTAATCCGAGCTTGTGCTCCGTCTCTAATGACATCGTTGTCGACGGGACGTTAAAACAGTAATCTCCACCTCCTCTGTTCGTGTGTTTAAGGTTGCGTTTTGAGGCTCAGGCAACATCGCAGTGACTATATTCCGCCTCTGGCCGCCAGTGTGTCGTTAGCTCAGAGGTTCCCTTGTGCGTTGCAATGCTTGTACTATAAGACATAGCAGTTCGAATCACGGTAGAAGCCGCTGACTACAACCTTTTATTTTCCATTTTAATTAATGGAGTTGCAAACTGCTAGTAAAAATTTCTTATGCGAAATCTGAAGGATGCCTTTAAACATCCGATTTCGACTTAGTAAATTAAGTTAATGTCATGGATTTCTGCTTTGCAAATTCCAAGGTGCTTCACTGTAAAATAGACCCTGAAAAGATTCAAACCGACTGTCAACGATATAAATTTGAGCTTTGTTCGTCATATAGGTCTAACATGTCAGAAGGTTGTTTATGAAGTGCACATGTTCATTAATATAGTTCCCTTCTTCTAAATTTTTGCAATAGCATTTAACTGTAGACGTTTTCTAACACCGGCGTTAGCAATTCCTTTCCGTTCTCTGAAACCTTCAAAACGACAAATTTTTCTGGTTTAAATCTGATGACCTTAACTATCACTTCCGATCAACAATAAATACTTCATGAACCCATACATGGAACTCCAAATGTGCAGTGTTCCTGCACTGCTACAGAGTATGCATTGCAAGGTATTCACACAGTTTATCGCATAGACTTACCATAAGGAATGAAAAAAGAACTGTAATACACTTTACACCACAGACGCTCACTCTGGCTTGACGAAAACATCCAAACATTGACCAAAAGTTGCACAAATAATTGAGTTTGAAAGGAAAAGAAACGAGGTATGAAGCATTTATAAATTCATCGAATGTAGTGAGGTGGTTTAATTTCGTCCCAGTCTATAAAATTAATTTCGGGCCATACTCAGCTCTTGCCGATTAATGTAATATAATACCCGCCTACTAATCAGTGCGTCTGTCTCCGTTGCTTTTGAGCGTGAATGGAAATTGTAGAAATTTTCTGTGGAGCAACATTTAATAATAAAGCGTTTTAAATCACCAAAAGCGATGAGCGGTAGCAGGCGCATTCGATAAAGAACGGGGGAGTGCAGCGCCGCTGCTGTCGCCACGGCCGGTGCCAGTAGCCAGCAAATGGATCCCGGAGCTTTGCCGCATACGGCGTCCAGAGGACAGTCTGCAGGAAATCTGCCGCAAAATCGTTACTGGATAAAATTTTGATATCGGTGTGTCACAAAGCGAAGTAGATTGAATCTGCGCTACCATTACATTCACGTCTTCAGCATTCAGACAGAAGAGGCTATAAAAATATTTTATGCCAGCTGCTCTCGATCCACTGACGTTATGAACAGAAACAACGCACGCTACCGCTAGACCACAGGCGTAATCAGCCTAGAGTTTCTCTAACATGGGACAAGTTTTCCTCCAGGAAGTGCCGCAGTCTACAGTGTTGCCAGATTGTGCAGATAACCGGACTTAGAGAATTAGCGAGTTGGCCAGTTTTTTTGTCCCATGTCGCGATCGGCGCGGACTTAGCCTCTGAAGCGGCCGGCCGCCGGTCAAGTTTTATGTCAAAGAGTGTACATTAAATTAATGAAGACATTTGCAATACAGAGCAATGGATGAAAAAGGACGTGCAAAGCATTATGTAAATATTTGTGATGTTGTCTCATATTACTTCATCAGGCGAATACTGTGTCACAAGTCTGGGATCGCTCAGGCTGGCAGCAGTCTGAAACAGAGAGTAGACAGAAGTCTTCCGAATACTGACGAATTTTAACGATGAAAACTAGGGGATCGGCAGCCAAGGTGTCGCCCCCAAAATATCGCGCCCTTGCTATAGCTAGTCAGAAGGGAACTCATAACCTACTAATTTCAGTAGGTTCCCAATTAACAATAAGGCGGGTACACGTGCGGACGGAGTTGCCGCCTCACAATATCCGTACTGGTTCTTGAGCAAGGAAGTTTGACGATCACTTAAAACATATCATCTGAACTGTTCGTCTTACAGTGATGTAATTCTGCAAGTACATTCAATGGAGTATATGTAGTTACTGACTACGAAATGAGTTGTGAATAAAACTAGTTATTAAAAATTAAGACATTGAAACGTCCTGCGTCTGGTCGAAGTATTACTGCATGAAGAGCGAAAATGTACTAAGTAACGTATTTCAATTCTGTCATTATTTTGTAGGGTGTGTTAGCAAGGAAAATTTTACAAGGGTTTCAATTTATGTGCACGGTTAGTAGGAAGTCGCTAAGCACTCTCATTCACAAATACCAGATGTATATAGTCTGGGTAATTTGCACGCTGTGAGTTACGCTGCCTCCAGACATTTACACATTTTCTAACTTTAATAATTCACTTAGCTTTACGTGTAATACACCTATTAATCAGCAGATTATGACAGCATTTCGGTGAGTCACACGGTTGGTCTGATTTCCGTACGATCGTACTTTGTTCATTAGGCAGCACTGCGAATCTCTATCAAGCAACTTCCGGAAGTCAAGGAACATGTCATCTACCGGAGCACCAGTATCTACTGCTTTCGGGTATCATAGACGAACAGACTGAACTGGGTTTCACAATGTCGTTGTTTTCGGAATCCATGTTGGTTTCTACAGAGGATTTTTTTGGTCTCAAGAAATGTCATAATGCGCGAGCGTGAGACATATAGGCCTATAGTTTTGTGCCTCTGTTCGACGACCTTTTTTGAAAACCAGTAGGTACATTTCTACAGTCATTAGGAACGCTTCACTCCTCCATAGACCTACAGTTACTGCTACTAGAAGAGGGTCAGGTCCTGTCACGTACTCTATAAATAAGTGACGATCGAAAAGTTTCCGTTCGAAGGCCATGCAGTCCTGAATCGGTATGCCTGTCAGGCAAAATCGCCGTGAGCGTTGAGGCAATCATCTCACGACGCACTATATGATATAGCACCAGTCCTGCTGTGTGAAAAAGTCCGTAACTGGCTATTGATCATCATTAAGATGACAGGAATCGTCGACCCTCTAAGATCTTTTTTAAGGGTCCAAATGGTTGATAAGTGCATGAGGAGAGATCAGCACTATAGGGATGATGTTCTAGTTTCTCCCACTTGCGTTGGCTTAACTTCTGCGTTACGACAGTAGCGGTATGGTGATGTGCGCTATCATGAAGCTATAAGCAATGGGTCCCGGTAATAAAAGAAGTAGGGTCAGCATCTCGATTCAGGCAGAAGGATAGGTTTTGAACTTGACAAGGGGACGGTGGATAACACCACTGTATCGTCGACGCTTTCGACACCCGTTCCCTGTGGTGATACGAGCTTTTGTAGCCTGCAACAATGTGCTCAAGGAACATGTTGTCTTTAACAGTGAAACGCCTCAGCTGCCTCAGGCAAACAGCCATCGTGTCTGCGGCATTCTACGCCCGGGACTGCAGACCTTACGGTAGCTTAACTCATTCCGGTTAACGTATCGCACGCTACTGAAGCTGATGCCGAGATCCTTTGTTAGTGCACGAGTGGTTATGTACCTGCCGGCCCTGGTCGCATCATTAGCCGCCCACTTGTTGTCCGTATTGGATGAGGCTGACCTCCCAGGTCGATCGGCGTCTTGGGTCGAATCGCCACTAGCACGAAACTTGGCGCACCATTCCACAACGTTGGTTTTAAGCTAATCCCTTGCATGTATGTTGGTATGTTGGTGCTTATACACACCCATCGGTGTCGCACTAGGTTGAATATACACTGCAGTAACGCCCTCAAACGGAAACGTTTTGATCGCAATTTTAGAATCGAGTTAGTATCCTGTCAGGTCCAATGGCCTTTCTTCTGTTGAGCGATTTCAGTTGCATTTCTACCCATTGGTCGCTTATTTAGATACCTGTCACTGTGTCGTTCTTGCGACGTTTTGAAGGAGTAAGTACAGTCCAATCTTCTTCTGTGAAACAGTTCTAGAAAAAGACCTCTAGCATTACGGCATTTTCTGTGTCATCCCCTGTCCCGTAATCATAATGATCACAGAAAGTTTGGACAGATGGCTTCGATCCGCTTGCTGATTTAACATACGGACAAAACGTCTTAGGATTTTCTGTCAAGTCGGTAGATAGAATTTTTACTTTAGAATTTGTTGAACGCTTCACACTAATTCTGATTCTGTTTAGTTTTTGTTTGTCTGCGAGACTATGGCTATGATTTAATTTACAGTGTAGTTCTCTTTGCCTTCATAGCTCCTTTTTAACACAGAATTCGAATCATGGCGGGTCAAAGTCGTTTATATATTTATTTATTTTTGACTCATCCTCGTTTGATGCAGTCCACCACGAATTGCTCTCCTGTACCAACCTTTTTGTCTCATAGTACCACTTGCAGTCTACGACCTCAATCATTTGCTGAACGTATTCCATCCTCTATCTCTCTGTCTACAGCTCCCCTCTAGTACCTTGGACGTTATTGCCTGATATCTTAACAGATGTCCTGTCATCCTCTCCCTTCTTGTCAGTGTTTTCTAGATATTCCTTTCCTCGCAGATTCTGCTGAGAGCCTCCCCTTTCGTTCCCGTATCAGTCCATCTAACTTTTAACCTTCTTCTGCAACAACACATCTCAACATTTCGATTGTCTTCTGTTCCTCTTATTCCACAGTCCTTGTTTCACTACCAATAGCTAGGTAAAAGAAATTATTCAGGTAGTGAAGGGAGACGAAAATTTAATAGTCATGGGTGACTGGAATTCGTCAGTAGGAAAAGGAAGAGAAGGAAACATAGTAGGAGAATATGGTTTGGGGGGAAGAAATGAAAGAGGAAGCCGCCTTGTAGAATTTTGCACAGAGTATGACTTAATCATAGCTAACACTTGGTTCAAGAATCATAAAAGAAGGTTGTATACCTGGAAGAATCCTGGAGATACTAAAAGGTATCAGATAGATTATATAATGGTAACACAGAGATTTAGGAACCAGGTTTTAAATTGTAAGACATTTCCAGGGGCAGATGGGGATTCTGACCACAATCTATTGGTTATGAACTGCAGGTTGAAACTGAAGAAACTGCAAAATGGTGGGAATTTAAGGAGTTGGGACCTGGATAAACTGAAAGAACCAGAGGTTGTAGAGAGTTTCAGGGAGAGCATAAGGGAACAATTGACAGGAATGGGGGAAAGAAATACAGTAGAAGAAGAATGGGTAGCTTTGAGGGATGAAGTAGTGAAGGCAGCAGACGATCAAGTAGGTAAAAAGACGAGGGCTGATAGAAATCCTTGGGTAACAGAAGAAATATTGAATTTAATTGATGAAAGGAGAAAATATAAAAATGCAGTAAATGAAGCAGGCAAAAAGGAATACAAACGCCTCAAAAATGAGATCGACAGGAAGTGCAAAATGCCTAAGCAGGGATGGCTAGAGGACAAATGTAAGGATGTAGAGGCTTGTCTCACTAGGGGTAAGGTAGATACTCCCTACAGGAAAAATAAAGAGACCTTTGGAGAGAAGAGAACCACTTGTATGAATATCAAGAACTCAGATGGAAACCCAGTTCTAAGCAAAGAAGGGAAGGCAGAAATGTGGAAGGAGTATATAGAGGGTTTATACAAGGGCGATGTGCTTGAGGACAATATTATGGAAATGGAAGAGGATGTAGATGAAGACGAAATAGGAGATAAGATACTGCGTGAAGTGTTTGACAGAGCACTGAAAGACCTGAGTCGAAACAAGGCCCCGGGAGTAGACAACATTCCATTAGAACTACTGACGGCCTTGGGAGAGCCAGTCATGACAAAACTCTACCATCTGGTGAGAAGATGTGTGAGACAGGCGAAATACCCTCAGACTTCAAGAAGAATATAATAATTCCAATCCCAAAGAAAGCAGGTGTTGGCAGATGTGAAAATTACCGAACTATCAGTTTAATAAGTCACAGCTGCAAAATACTAACGCGAATTCTTTACAGATGAATGGAAAAACTGGTAGAAGCGGACCTCGGGGAAGATCAGTTTGGATTCCGTAGAAATGTTGGAACACGTGAGGCAATACTAACCTTACGACTTATCTTAGAAGAAAGATTAAGAAAAGGCAAACCTACGTTTCTAGCATTTGTAGACTTAGAGAAAGCTTTTGACAATGTTAACTGGAATATTCTCTTTCAAATTCTGAAGGTGGTAGGGGTAAAATACAGGGAGCGAAAGGCTATTTACAAATTGTACAGAAAGCAGATGGCAGTTATAAGAGTCGAGGGGCATGAAAGGGAAGCAGTGGTTGGGAAAGGAGTGAGACAGGGTTGTAGCCTCTCCCCGATGTTATTCAATCTGTATATTGAGCAAGCAGTTAAGGAAGCAAAAGAAAAATTCGGAGTAGGTATTAAAATTCATGGAGAAGAAGTAAAAACTTTGAGGTTCGCCGATGACATTGTAATTCTGTCAGAGACAGCAAAGGACTTGGAAGAGCAGTTGAACGGAATAGACAGTGTCTTGAAAGGAGGATATAAGATGAACATCAACAAAAGCAAAACGAGGATAATGGAATGTAGTCAAATTAAATCGGGTGATGCTGAGGGAATTAGATTAGGAAATGAGACACTTAAAGTAGTAAAGGAGTTTTGCTATTTAGGGAGTAAAATAACTGATGATGGTCGAAGTAGAGACGATATAAAATGTAGACTGGCAGTGGCAAGGAAATAGTTTCTGAAGAAGAGAAATTTGTTAACGTCGAGTATAGACTTAAGTGTCAGGAAGTCGTTTCTGAAAGTATTTGTATGGAGTGTAGCCATGTATGGAAGTGAAACATGGACGATAACTAGTTTGGACAAGAAGAGAATAGAAGCTTTCGAAATGTGGTGCTACAGAAGAATGCTGAAGATTAGATGGGTAGATCACATAACTAATGAGGAGGTGTTGAATAGGATTGGGGAGAAGAGAAGTTTGTGGCACAACTTGACTAGAAGAAGGGATCGGTTGGTAGGACATGTTTTGAGGCATCAAGGGATCACAAATTTAGCATTGGAGGGCAGCGTGGAGGGTAAAAATCGTAGAGGGAGACCAAGAGATGAATACACTAAGCAGATTCAGAAGGATGTAGGTTGCAGTAGGTACTGGGAGATGAAGAAGCTTGCACAAGATAGAGTAGCATGGAGAGCTGCATCAAACCAGTCTCAGGACTGAAGACCACAACAACAACAACAGCTTCTGTGCTCTAAACGTAGATTCGCAGAAATTTCTTCCTCAAATTAAGGCCTATGTTCGATATTAGCAGACTTCTCTTGGCCAGAAGTGCCGTTTTTGCCACTGCTAGTCTGCTTCTTCCGTCCACCTTGCTTCGTCCTTAGAGAGTTGCTTTGCTTCCTAGGCAGTGTGATTCCTTCAGTTCACCTACTTCGTGAGCACCAAATATGATGTTAAGTTTCTCGATATTGTCATTTGTGTTACTTCTCATTACTTTCGTCTTTCTTAGATGTACTTTATTTGCTCTCAGTCCACATCCAGTACTCATTAGCCTGCCTATTCCATTCAACAGATCCTATAATAATTCCTCAGTTTCACTCAGGATACTAATGTCATCGGCGAAATCTTATCATTCATATTCATTCACCGTGAATTTTAGTGTCACTGTAAAATTTTATTTTGTTTCCATAACTTCTTTTCAGCGTATAAGTTGCAAGGACGAAAGACTCATCCCTGTCTCACACACCTTTTAATCCGAGCATTTGTTCCTGGTCTACAACTCTTATTGTTCCGTTTTGGTTCTTGTACATATTTTATGTTAGCCCTCTTTCCCTATAACTTATCCTGTTTTTCTCAGATTTTCGAACGCCTTGAAGCGTCGCCAAATGCTATGAACGTGTCTTTATTTTCCATCAGTCTCGCTCCCACTGTTAGCTGCAACGTCAGAACTGTCTCTCTGCAGCCTTTACCTTTACCTTGAGTAATATACAGGGTGTTTCCGTAAGAGCGAGCGAAAGTGTTACAGGACACATTGAACGCTCCACTGAACAATATGAGGTCGGGAACCTGGGTCGGTGAAGCCAGCTTTAGGAGATATGGAAGTAGACTTGCCCACCGCTTTGTCTAGCAGTACTGTTGTCCAGCTTATTTACAACTAACAAGTTTACAAGTTCAAAAAATGGTCAAATCTGTGTGAAATCTTGTGGGACTCTACTGCTAAGATCATCAGTCCCTAAGCTTACACACTACTTAACCTAAATTATCCTAAGGACAAACACACACACCCATGCCCGACGGAGGACTCGAACCTCCGCCGGGACCAGCCGCAGCACAGTCCATGACTGTAGCGCCTTAGCCGGCCGGAGTGGCCGAGCGGTTCTAGGCGCTACAGTCTGGAACCGCGCGACCGCTACGGTCGCATGTTCGAATCCTGTCTCGGGCATGGATGTGGGTGATGTTCTTAGGTTAGTTAGGTTTAAGTAGTTCTAAGTTCTAGGGGACTGATGACCACAGAAGTCATATAGTGCTCAGAGCCATTTGAGCCATTTTGCAGCGCCTCAGACCGCTCGGCTAATCCCGCGCGGCAGTTTACAAGTACTGCGCTGTTTTTTTGCATGTACGTTCTTTATTTCCTGCAAGAAAACAAGGTGGACGAGCTTGATTATTAGGAAGTCATGATGCAGTAAGCCGTTTGAAAGGCGACCAGTACATGAGGTTCTTGCAAAGTGTTCTACCTGAGTTGTTGGAGAACGTAGCCTTGTCTGTTAGTGAGAGGATGTGGATACAACATATCGGTGCACCGCCTCACTTCAGTGTGGATGTCCGCAACCATCTCAATGCTGTATTTCCTTGTCGCTCGATAGGAAGGGGTCACCTAACTGAATCCCCTTGATTATTTCCTATTGGGATATATAAAGTCACTTGTGTATGAGAACCCCGTGGATACGTAGATGGAATTAGTTATCACAATCTCGTTCGCCGATGCTTGCATTGTGGTTGATGGTCGTGAGTTTCAGCACATTTTGGGAGACAGTAAAAGTGGTGCGTTCACCGTATTAATGATGGTATTTGCAGGTAACAGGAACTAACGTAAAAATGGTGCTTTAATTGTATTAATCGTGGTATTTGCAGGTAACGGCAACTAGCGTAAGCAAAAAGTACACAATAATGTGATTCCTATTATATCCTTAAGCGGGCTTCGCCGACCTCAGGTGCCCTACCTCAAAGAGTTCAGTGCAGCATCCTCTATGTCCTATTACATTTTTGCACGCCCATACGGAAGCGGTCATTGGGGGAAGTGGCAACAAAACGACTATTCACGTTGGTGTGTAGAATATATGAGTCTGGCGACATACCATCTGACTTTCGGAAAAGCATCATCCACACAATTCCGAAGACGGCAAGAGCTGACAAGTGCGAGAATTATCGCACAATCAGCTTAACAGCTCATGTATCGAAGCTGCTTACAAGAATAATATACAGAAGAATGGAAAAGAAAATTGAGAATGCGCTAGGTGACGTTCAGTTTGGCTTTAGGAAAAGTAAAGGGACGAGAGAAGCAATTCTGACGTTACGGCTAATAATGGAAGCAAGGCTAAAGAAAAATCAAGACACTTTCATAGGATTTGTCGACCTGGAAAAAGCGTTCGACAATATAAAATGGTGCAAGCTGTTCGAGATTCTGAAAAAAAGTAGGGGAGAGACGGGTCATGTACAATATGTACAACAACCAAGAGGGAATAATAAGAGTGGACGATAAAGAACGAAGTTCTCGTATTAAGAAGGGTGTAAGACAAGGGTGTAGCCTTTCGCCCCTACTCTTCAATCTGTACATCGAGGAAGCAATGATGGAAATAAAAGAAAGGTTCAGGAGTGGAATTGAAATACAAGGTGAAAGGATATCAATGATGCGATTCGCTGATAACATTGCTATCCTGAGTGAAAGTGAAGAAGAATTAAATGATCTGCTGAACGGAATGAACAGTCTAATGAGTACACAGTATGGTTTGAGAGTAAATCGCAGAAAGACGAAGGCAATGAGAAGTAGTAGAAATGAGAACAGCGAGAAACTTAACATCAGGATTGATGGTCACGAAGTCAATGACGTTAAGGAACTCTGCTACCTAGGCAGTAAAATAACCAATGACGGACGGAGCAAGGAGGACATCAAAAGCAGACTCGCTATGGCAAAAAAGGCATTTCTCGGCAAAAGAAGTCTACTAATATCAAATACCGGCCTTAATTTGAGGAAGAAATTTCTGAGGATGTACGTCTGGAGTAAAGCATTGTATGGTAGTGAAACATGGACTGTGGGAAAACCGGAGCAGAAGAGAATCGAAGCATTTGAGATGTGGTGCTATAGACGAATGTTGAAAATTAGGTGGACTGATAAGGTAAGGAATGAGGAGGTTCTACGCAGAATCGGAGAGGAAAGGAATATGTGGAAAACACTGATAAGGGACAGGATGATAGGACATCTGCTAAGACATGAGGGAATGACTTCCATGGTACTAGAGGGAGCTGTAGAGGGCAAAAACTGCAGAGGAAGACAGAGATTGGAATACGTTAAGCAAATAATTGAGGACGTAGGTTGCAAGTGCTACTCTGAGATGAAGAGGTTAGCACAGGAAAGGAATTCGTGGCGGGCCGCATCAAACCAGTCAGTAGACTGATGACCAAAAAAACGGAAGCACCGTGTAGATGTGCATTATCCTGTACGAACGGTGGGACGAAGCGCCTGCTATGTTGGAATCGGTCACTACTCGATGTCGTGATGCAGCGAAGTGACGCCAGTGGCCGTTATTCGCGGGAGTGGTGTGGGGGTGGGTCGCGGCATTTTCGGCGCGCACCGAGCCGTCGCTCCAACGCGCGCAGGAGAAACCCGTGGAGAAATGGCGCGGCGTGGCGCGGCGCACACATCGCGAATTGGAGGCTGCGTCAGCCGGAAGCGCAGTGGAGGGGAACAGGCGAAGCCGGCGGCTGCTGCTGCGGCTGCGGAGAGAGCGACACTGGCAGCTGCGGCTGACGCGCGGCGCCGCGCCGAATAAAAATGCCAGCCGGCGGCTTCCCCCGGCTCTCGCGAGATCCTCGCAGTATTCCATTTGTCACATTCCTAGAGCAGTCCCCGCTCCCGGTAATTCACTCACCGGCTGCAGCTCCCGCTCCGCGAACGTCGACTTCTCCGGCCCCTATCTGTTCCCTTTCTTTCCTCTTGTGAAGTCCTCGTTCCTATACTTGGTTACTTACCTTGGCTCCTTTTGTTACCCGGTTTGTACTGTTGCGTACTGGCTCTTGAAGCCATTACTTTATTCCTACAGGTTTAAAATCAGGCGGGCGGGGCTCCAATATCAGATGTCACACGTAGGATGACGCAACTAGTACAGTTGCCGCTGACATGATGCAGCACTCGTGAGAAATTGCTCTAACAGGAGGTACGAGTACTTGCGCTCTAACTGCCTACTGTAGTGGAAGCTAGAGGGAAGGAAACAAAGGAAGATTAGGGTTTAACGTCCCGTCGACATCGAGGTCATTAGAGGTGGAGCACAAGATCGGCTTGTGTCAATGATGGGGAAGGAAAGCGGCCGTGCCCTTTCACAGGAACCATTCCGGCATTTGCCTGGAGCGATTTTATGGAAATCACGGAAAACCTATATCTGGATGCCTGGACGAGGGTTTGAACTGTCGTCCTCCCGTTTGCGAGTCCACTGTGCTAACCACTGCGCCACTTCGCTCGGTAATGCTTATAATTCTTTTGACTGAATAGACGTGGAAATCTAAGTCAATTTTGCTGAAAAGTACGGAGCGTTGATGTGAAGTCAAAGTAGGGAAGATCTGTGTTCAGTGGAGATTCTCAGTGCTAATTCAAAATTTGTCTCTCATAGTTTCCTGTAACCCCTAGTTAATACGCCTGAACACACAGTACATCGAACACTCCTAACGATGGACCTCCGTAACCGACGGCCAGCGCATGTGGCGATGTTAACACCACGACGTTGGCAGCTACGACTGAAATGGGCACGTGAACATCGGCGCTGGACGTTGGTACAGTGGCAAAGTAATGCATGGTCTGATGAATCCCGATACCTTCTTTCTCATGCCGACGGGAGGGAGCGAACCCGTCGTCTTCCAGGGGAACAGCTCCTTGACACGTGTTCTGCGGGACAGAGACAAGCTGGCGGCAGTTCCATTATGTTCTCTGGAGCAGTCACGTGGGCATCCATCGGTCCAATGGATCTCCTGCAAGGCACCATGAACCATGACGGCCAAGGCGTGTCGTACATTGATTGCAGACCACGTACACCCACTTCATAAGGGTCATGTTTCTCAACGGCAGCACCATTTTTCAAGAAGAGCATGCTCCATGTCACGAGGCCAGGAGCATGATGGAGTGGTTTCGAGGTACATAGTGGCAAGTTTATGTGCTGCCCCCTACCCCCAATTTATCAGATCTGAACCCGATCGAAAACATCTGGGATGTGACTGGACGTGGCGTCATAGCTCGTCGCTTCCCTCTCAGGAATTTACGGGAATTAGTTGATTTGTGTGTGCAGGTGTGGTGTCAGCGCCCTCCAGCAACCTGCCAGGGTCTCGTTGCTTCCATGCCACCAAGTGTTGCTGCTGTTATTCGTGCCATGGGTGGGTGTGCCGGCTATTAGGTAAGGGGGTCATAATGTTCTGGCTGATCAGTGTGTACTCAAAATATATTTGTGACTCACATTAAAGCGAGTGAAGGCGTAAGGGTGAGACATTAGCCAACCTCAGCTGGTTCTCGGGATCCATGCTCGCTGTGTTGTCTGCTCTGTTTGGCCGGCACACGCTCAGACAAGATTACATCCGCTGGAGGGGTTAAGAGCCAACCCTCGGAGTGATTTTTACGTTACTGGTAACAGCTCTCCACAGACGTCTATCACAAATTTATTTTATTCAAGCTATATTTCCGACGAAGTCAGCCCTAGCTTGAGCAATGGTTCGTGTAATTATCAAAGGGGCAACATGGAAAAAGACACCGCGACTCTCGAAAACTCCCATTATGCATGCATTTGAACACAACTGAACAGAGAAGGGAGTCATACAGTTCTTCACTGTTACCTGCCGAAGCAATACGATTGGATTGGCAACAGATGCATGTTTCCACTCTGGACACATTCGATTAATGTGTATGGGCGTATTTGTAAACTGTGGAAGTTTTGAGAACGTTGTGTGGTGGAGACTGCGCAAGCAAATATTTCACTTTCCCGGATCGGTTAGCTAGAGGACTGTCACGATGGAGAAAGCTGTCTTTCAGATCTATTTTTACGTTACTATTCTTTATGCATACGATGAGGTTTTGCGTGAAAACTCGAGAATTAAAGTCAGAACTTACTGGCTTGTTTCATATCTCCTCTCGACACAACTGTATTTTACTGATATCGTTTGGAATCGTGTCAAATAATTTAAGATTCGTAATATGCCGCCTCATTAACTAAGTTCTTGTAAAATTTAACAAGTATTTTTTTATATACTGTACTGAATCGACCAGTTTGCTTTTGGGATTTGCGGCGTCAGTTTCTCTGTCAGATTCAAAAAGTTCTGCTTATTAATGGTCCAACAGACAAAGCAATATCTTCCTGTTTCTCCCGTTGTTGACTGTTTCAAGATTCCGTATCATATGTCCCTCACTTCTGTGGTACTTTCTGGTAATACCTTTTGCGTCATCTGCTCTTATTTGTGCCTATTTTGCATATTTACTTATTTTCTTCCTATTCTTCTGCAGTATCACATTAGAAATGCTTACAGTAAACAAAGAGGTACTGGGGCGAAAATGTATGAAGATGGAGGAAAAGAGTTTGACGTCTGCTACAGTATCCTAATATAAGCAGTGGCAGAGAGAAAAAATTGTAGCGAAAAGCCATGATCAGAATACGTGATACAGATTATGCGGGGTGTTGAATATAGGTGTGTAAACAATGAAAGATTAGCATAAGGTAAATGGGAATGGATTACGGCTTGGAACCGCTAGAGAGACTGCCGGTATTTACCGATATCGTATTACTGACAGAGTAACTACTACTCAACCCTAAAGGTAACGTATGTTAGCGCATCTTGTTTGGCATGTAGTATGGTCTGGGTTCAACATTAATCAGTTTTTAAGGCTATCGGTAAGATATATCGTCGAATAAAACCAAGCCTTTGAATTTACCGAATGTAATCCTGATACATGACTTCAGTTGCATGCTGTTTCTCTGAAATCTGTTTAAAGTGAATTTTTTTTAGAATGTTCTTATTTTACGAGAACAGTCATTATGTGCTGCAGAAATTACACATTTCAATTTTTGGTGGTAACAGATCCCGGTTTTATTTTGTAACCATCCCGGGATGTTTGCACGACTCCCGTAAATTTATACAGTGAGCATATCACAGCCTCTGTCATGTCATTTATGTAGCCTGATTCTGTGAATCTACTACAGGTGCTGGAGACTTGTTTACAAAACAAATCAGGAATCACACCTACAGTAGTAGTGATCTCGACGGACAACATTTTTCGTACAGTCTAATACCTTAAACCGCTTGTCCTCTTAAAATGACAAAAACGTTTCGTACCTTGCTATCTGGTGTATGTTAATCCAGTCTTTGGGACGGTACATACTACCGTGTATAGACTTCAGAAGTTCGCTTTTCTCTATATACTACAACAATGCATTGACTAGACGCTATTTCTTTAGGCTTAGCCGTATGGTGACATCTATAAGGGTGTTCCAGAAACCCTTTCAATATTGCCAATGTGTTGAACATTGGAAATCAGCAGATCAGACGACTGCCGTACGAGGTATAATCTGAAGAGACCTATTAGAGCGTTATTCACTTATGTGTTGAAGTTCCACATTGAAAATACACTTTGAGTGTGAAAATGACCTATGTTATTTCCAAGAATTAAAAAAATTAAAAAAACAACCCAAAAGACACGTCATTTGCATGTTATTTGACTGAAGGCAGAGTGCACCTTTTCTACTCTATGCGACGCTAAGAGAGAGAGGATAGGTGGTTCCCTCGTCCCGGCCACCTTTTACTCAGGAGGAAAACTACACGGCACTCATTGTTACACCAGGCTAAGTTGTCCTGGGGCTGTCCTGGAGGGACTGGAACGAGAAATAACCTCCATTCCCTGGGACTAGGATAGAGCCCTGAACCTCGAGGGTCGCTGTCCAGAGCTCTATCTGCTAAACCAGCACGGTCACGTTATTGAAACGATAGGAACTACAAACTAACGTAGAACTGTGCAACATATGAAGGAAGGTAAGCTTCACTGTAAAGCGTTAAGCGTTAAGGACGCGTGCGCCTACAAACTTGTGATTATGTAACACGCTTAGCGCACATGTCAGTTTGGTCACCTAAGTAATGCATCCACGCGTACTGGATTGTTTGAGAAAAATTATGCACAGAATGTAACACAACAGAGAGTCTACGTTATTTAAACAGTGCTTGGTTTAAGTCTGCACTTAACACTACAAAATTTGATTCCGTGGTAATTAATGTGTGTCTGTGGTCGTTAGTCGTTAACCAATCGTTAGAATTACAGCTTGTGAGCTGTAGAAAATGCGCCTACCATACGACATTTATCTTTTCCGCAAGAGCTGTACCCGAGTACTCACAGTAGTTGCAGAGAAAAGCTCATACAATTAGCCCATGTTCAGCCATAAAATTAAGTGCTTTACTGAAAAACAAGCATCTTCTGATGTAATTATTCAGTCAACGAGACTGCTACATGCACGTTTTTAGCTAGGTTAGAGTAGGAGCTATTATACGACCACCACGTATGTAACGAAAAAAAAAAAAACGAGCGTAAGCTAATTCGTAGAGCGCCATTTTGGAATCATAGGTCCGAATATGAGCCTCTGTTTTGTCGGAAAGGTGTTTTCTTGCGTGAGCATGCATGCCATTCATAACTGTGTTGGTGAAGAAGGTTCTCATACAATACTTTCGTCAGAAATTAGTTCTCCTGCTCCTGGATTCTAAAAGGATCCACATAACTCGAAACACGGTTTTCCGTAATTTCTTCTGACAAGAAGACGAAGAAAATATTGCAGAATCGAATCAAGAACAACTGCCAATATGAGGAACTTCGAAGCACCCCTGTTGCAGCGAAGCAGCTTAAAACACTTACGGCTTCCAGTCCGGATTGTATGCCGTCAAATTCCTTTCACAATACGCTGGTACAATAGCTACTTGTTTAGCAGCCATATACAACAATTCTCTCTTAGGAAGATCCGTATACAGAGACTGGAAAGTTGCCCAAGTCACTCCAAGAAAGGAAACAGGAGTAATCACCTGAATTACAGACACATATCGCTAACGTTGATTTGCAGCATGATTTTATAATGTATACTATGCTCGAACATTATGAATCACCTCGAAGAGAACGTATTATTGAGAAATAGCCATCACCGATTCGTAAAATATCGTTCTCGTGAACCACAACTGGCACCTTTTCCTCCCGAGATAATGAATGACATTAAATTGATTCCATGTTTTGAGATTTCCTGACGGCTTTTTACACCGATTCTCACAAAAGACTTCTAATTAATTTACGTTCCTATAGAGTATCCTCTCAGTTGTGTGCCTGGATTCGTGTTTTCCCGTCAGAAAGGTCACAGTTGGTAATAACTGACGGAAAGTCATCGAGTGTAACAGAAGTAATATCTGACGTTCCCCAGGCCTATATTGTCCCTGATGTACATAAACGATTTAGGAGACAAACTGAGCAGTCCTCTTAGATTGTTTGCAGATGATGCTGTTATTTATCGCCAAGTAATGTCATCAGATGATCGAAAAAATTGCAAAATCATTTAGACAAGATATTTAGCGGAGAAAAAGTGGCAATTAGCTCTAAAAGATGAAAAGTGTGAAGTCATCCATAAGAACACTAAAAAGAGTCAACTAAATTTCAGTTAAACGTTAAATCACGCAAATCTAACGGCTGTAAGCTCAGATAAATGCTTAGGGATTACAATTACGAATATCTCCCACTGAAACGATCACATAGATAACGTTGTGGAGAAAGGAAACCAAATAGTGCGATTTATTGGCAGAACACTTACAAAATTTAACAGGTTTAGTAAAGAGACTGCTTATACTAAGCTTGTTTGCCCTCTTCTGGAATACTGCTGTGCGGTAAGGGGCCCGCATCAGGTTGGACTGACGCAGGAAGAGCAGTTGGCTTTATTTTATCTGGCAGTAGGGGAGAGAGTGTCACAAATACGATACACGAATTAGGGTGGCAGTCATTAAAACAACAGCGTTTTTCACTGCGGCAGGGTCTTCCCATGAAATCTCAGTCACCACCTCCCTTCTCAGAGTGTGAAAATATTTTGTTAGCGCGCACCTACATAGAGAGAAATGATCATCATAATAAAATAAGAGAAATTAGAGCTCACACGCTCTGTTGGAGAGTGGAACGGTAGAGAAGTAGCTTAAAGCTGGTTTGACGAACACTCTTTCAGGCACTAAACTGTGAAATGCAGGATGTAGATGTAGATGTACGTGAAATAGGGCATCGGCGAAATCCGAAAAGCACGCGTAGGTGATGTTGAGATGATGCTCACGTGCAAGTACATATAAAACAGTTTTTCCAAGCCTCAGTGCTACGTTATCACATTATCTTAATTAGCACAATAAATACACTGCTAACTTGTATATGTAGGGGCATTCGATAGCAAATTTCGACAAACCACCGCTATAGACAACAGTATTTGCGTTCCAATGGAAAATAAAAACAGTGGTAAAAAAATTAAAGAAACCGCCGCCGATATTATTTTCAGCAATGGGACAACAAGGTGACCTGTTACGCCGTAACAACGCAATTCGAAATGGTTTCTTTTGTCTTTATTGTGAAGGCATAGGGTAGTTGATGATTGAACCATCGACGTGACTGAATAACGTAAAATTTTCTTAATAAGTGCAAAGCTACTGCTTCCTATCTTACTCTCCCAAATGAGACCAAGTTTTGGCTTTAACAATCTCGACGTCGACTTTGTGAATTCCTTCCCGCGAGACATTTCATTACTCCGCCGTATCTCCAAAATTTAAAAATTATTTTGACTCATTGTTCTTAGATGTTGAAGAAAGAAAAATTTCAGAACCGTACACGACTATTCAGGCTCGATGAATCAACCATTCCTTAGAATGTTGAAAGGTCAATTTCTGAAAAACACGCTGCGGGCGATATCGATATTATAGAAATTATCCTACGACTGGACTAATGAACGTAAAGCCAAACACGAAGCAACATTTTCCCTTCCTTTCGATTTTAAGGACGTAAAAATATCATTCGGAGCTGCAACAGCAGACTGCTACCCTGAAGGCATTTGTATAAGTGAAATTTCTATCTGTATCACAATACATATTCCACAATAAATGTTAAAATAAACAGTAGAACAAACATCGAGAAGTTGGTAGGTTTGCAAATATCATTGAAGGTCCTTTGGGCGATGAAACAACATTATTCTGAAAATATCTCTCTTGATGTGTTTTTATTAGTACTTGCATCCTAAAATATTGTACGTTCTCGGTGAGGACACACGGAGGCCATTCTGGAGCCGAGAGCAAAGCTGTAGTGGAGATCTCCCTGTACCATTCCAGAAATACATCCTAGCGCACATTTTAAAAACCAGTGACTCAAAGGTAGACGTAATATAGAAATGACGTATTATTTTCTGAGCACTTTCTAGAAAGGATTACAAACGAACATACAGCTAAGTGCCTAGACATTTGCATACAACCTCATCCGGAATATGTTATTAGAAAAGTCCCAAAAACGATATACGTACACGATGAGTGGCCCATACGGTAAGAAACGATAATCGTCGTATACTTTTGAATCCGTGTTTGTAGACTACGTTAAGGGATCTCAGGTTTTCATTTTCTGCAAAAAAGTCCCTTTAAATGCTCCAACATACTGCAGCACCATTGTATCATCATAAGTGGGTACATTTATCCAGTACGGTAGTGTAAAATGTAAATGTATTTTAACTACTAGTCATTGTACGGAACTACGATTTATGTCTGTTGTGACTACACTCCTGGAAATTGAAATAAGAACACCGTGAATTCATTGTCCCACTAAGGGGAAACTTTATTGACACATTCCTGGGGTCAGATACATCACATGATCACACTGACAGAACCACAGGCACATAGACACAGGCAACAGAGCATGCACAATGTCGGCACTAGTACAGTGTACATCCGCCTTTCGCAGCAATGCAGGCTTCTATTCTCCCATGGAGACGATCGTAGAGATGCTGGATGTAGTCCTGTGGAACGGCTTGCCATGCCATTTCCACCTGGCAACTCAGTTGGACCAGCGTTCGTGCTGGACGTGCAGACCGCGTGAGACGACGCTTCATCCAGTCCCAAACATGCTCAATCGGGGACAGATCCGGAGATCTTGCTGGCCAGGGTAGTTGACTTACACCTTCTAGAGCACGTTGGGTGGCACGGGATACATGCGGACGTGCATTGTCCTGTTGGAACAGCAAGTTCCCTTGCCGGTCTAGGAATGGTAGAACGATGGGTTCGATGACGGTTTGGATGTACCGTGCACTATTCAGTGTCCCCTCGACGATCACCAGTGGTGTACGGCCAGTGTAGGAGATCGCTCCCCACACCATGATGCCGGGTGTTGGCCCTGTGTGCCTCGGTCGTATGCAGTCCTGATTGTGGCGCTCACCTGCACGGCGCCAAACACGCATACGACTATCATTGGCACCAAGGCAGAAGCGACTCTCATCGCTGAAGACGACACGTCTCCATTCGTCCCTCCATTCACGCTTGTCGCGACACCACTGGAGGCGGGCTGCACGATGTTGGGGCGTGAGCGGAAGACGGCCTAACGGTGTGCGGGACCGTAGCCCAGCTTCATGGAGACGGTTGCGAATGGTCCTCGCCGATACCCCAGGAGCAACAGTGTCCCTAATTTGCTGGGAAGTGGCGGTGTGGTCCCCTACGGCACTGTGTAGGATCCTACGGTCTTGGCGTTCATCCGTGCGTCGCTGCGGTCCGGTCCCAGGTCGACGGGCACGTGCACCTTCCGCCGACCACTGGCGACAACATCGATGTACTGTGGAGACCTCACGCCCCACGTGTTGAGCAATTCGGCGGTACGTCCACCCGGCCTCCCGCATGCCCACTATACGCCCTCGCTCAGAGTCCGTCAACTGCACATACGGTTCACGTCCACGCTGTCGCGGCATGCTACCAGTGTTAAAGACTGCGATGGAGCTCCGTATGCCACGGCAAACTGGCTGACACTGACGGCGGCGGTGCACAAATGCTGCGCAGCTAGCGCCATTCGACGGCCAACACCGCGGTTCCTGGTGTGTCCGCTGTGCCGTGCGTGTGATCATTGCTTGTACAGCCCTCTCGCAGTGTCCGGAGCAAGTATGGTGGGTCTGACACACCGGTGTCAATGTGTTCTTTTTTCCATTTCCAGGAGTGTATATCTTATTTTCCAGAACGTTGGTTTATGTAAACCTTTATTTACATTAACGTGTGCTTTGCCGTTTGCAACAAAATTAATTTCGTAGTTTGGTTGAAGATGTAGCAAATGATCGGTCTATAAACGTAATTTTGTTGCGCTAAAATATTTCATTGCTATATTTTGCCTTTACTTACAGTTATTTCGTTGTATCTGTCCTCACCTGCATGCTAAATACAAAACTGCGAATTGCGAGTGTGGTTAGTCAAAAACATGTTTCTTGAGATTTCCTTTAAATGACTCTAAATAATCCTTAACAATTCGTAGAATACTGGATCGATAGTTAAAGGACACAGCCTTCCCAGGGCTTTGCAATGTCAACTAATGCGTGTAGCTTCACTCGACGATCGTCGAGTACGATATCGTAAATGCTTGACACGATGGAATCGAATAGGTTCCTGGACTTCCTATCTGCCATCATTTTTAATGGGAAAGTGATCACGCTAAAATTCAAGAGTCGGCTCCTTAACCAGAGAAAAAAACCATTCAATGTCATAGCTATTTCTTGCGCTCATTTTACTTTTATATTTAACAACCAAATAGCATAATTTAACTCATAATTCCGTTTTGTACATTATTAAATGAATGCATGGAGACTCAAGCGCATAGACTATTCGAAGTACAGCCAACTGAGCCAATGCCTCTGCATCACTACGAGCGACAACCTAAAATGTTTTAACGACATCAATGCTGTTTTTCTGTAGACGACAGAATATTTTACAACGTCAGTGCATTTGAATTACTAATTTTTCTGTTGCAGAAATGTGAGGTGGAATTCTCATCGTTAAAGCCTCGCTCTAGACGCTATTGACAATGTCAGATTCCACTGAACTGATTGAGTGATAGCGTCTGTTTTGCAGTCAGCGCCCTCCTGTCCTCACAACGAGTGGAATAGTTGGACACGTGGTGTGACTGGGATGTCAAAACGCACAAGTGAGGCAAGTCTCACAATATTTGTACAGTTGCTTGTGGCCCAGTGTATTGGACAGCCTACCCTAAAAGTCATGAGGCCGCCATGTTAACAGCGTAGTTAAAGTGTAAACTGCAAGGAACACAGCTGCTGCCTGACTGAATTGCCTTGGGCAGGCTAATGTAGACAGCAGTCGCATTAGCCAAGTGTTGTAACAAGCGGGCGATAGTACATCAAACTAGCCACTCCAGTGCTGGGTAACGATAACCTGCAAAGCTGTAGAACCAGCCTGTTTTCTTGTACACTGTCGGGCGCAACACCTTCCGTATTTGTATTATCCATATTGAATTCTGGAAACAAGAGCAACCCATGTGTGATTGTGGAGCTGTAGGTAGGCTACACACCGTCACCTTCTACAGGAATGTCCAGTTTACAAATATTTCTGAATTTGTGCCAAAAGCTTTTGACATAACCCTCGTATGAGTTCTTCATGGCAAAATGGAGCCAAGAGTTTCAGGGCGCTCCTGTCTACGAGGATAAGTGTAATCTGAAATTCGCCTTTTTAGAAGGAAATAGAATCATTCTTCTCACACACATCCACAAGATGGCATGTGGACCAACCCACAACGTGCCGAGAGCAGAAGGATGTGGCATGCCCTGGAGGAGAGGAACCGTTCAAAATTTGGAAAGGAGTGAACGTAACTGAGCCCAATGAACCGTCAGCTTCCCTTCGTTTCCAAGCTTCATTTGTCTTCTGATCCGAAGTCGAATCTGGAACGGACACTGCATGTTGAGAAAGCTGGATATCATATGGCGTTAAGTTCCACCTGACTGTAGCGCCAAACGCGACTGACTCCGCAACACGAGGCAGTTGACGGGATGGTAAAAGTGTGTATCTATCAGCACTGTGGTGGTCTTCCTCATTACAACACGGTCATCCAGATGCTGACTTCACACGGGGAAGAAGCATCGGGAAACTGGAAGGAGAACTAAGTGTGACGAGTGTTGCCCAAGAGTTTGCTATTGCTCACAGCATTGTACGAGGTACGTCCACAGAGTAAGTTCCGTTTGGTTATATGAAACAAACGTGTACAGATACAGAAAAAATATTTATTGCACAAAAATGAACTGTTAAACTACTTTTCTACATAGCTTCCGAAATTTTGTAGGCACTTGTCATAGCGTAGCACAAGTTTTTGTATGCCTTCTTCATAGAAGGTTGCCGCCTGTGTATTCAACCATGTGTTAACATGTTCTTTCAGCTCTTCGTCGTCGTTGAACTGTTGACCAACAAGGACAGATTTTAGGTGTAAGAAGAGATGAAAGTCGCTAGGAGAGAGGTCCGGGCCGTACGGAGGTTGATCAAACGCGTCTCAGTGAAATTCTCGTAAGAATTCTTTGGCCACATTCTCCGTGTGAGGTCGGGCATTATCGTGAAAAAAAAACACCTTTTCACAGTAACCCTCGACGCTAGTTTTGTATTGCGCGGCGCAATTTCTTAATGGTCTCGCAGTAACCATGTGCATTGATTGTTTGGCCCCGTAGTAAGAAATCAATCAGCAAAATGCCTTTTCTGTCCCAAAAAACGGTGCACATGACTTTTCGAGGTGTCAAGATTTGCTTTGGCTTAATCATCGCTGAGGATGAAGTGTGCCTCCATTCCATTGATTGCCGTTTTGTTTCAGGGGTGTCGTGCGATACCCAAGTTTCATCCCCCGTGACTATCCGAGGAGGAACGTGTCAAAAACTGAGGTGCACTGCCCATCCGTTGTTTTTTGTGTTGTTCAATAAGAACTTTGGGTATCCAACGTGAGCAAAGTTTCCGAAATTTCAGTTTTTTTGTAACAATTTCATGAATTAGTGTCCGTGAGATTTGCGGAACTTCCATAGCAAGGGCACTAAGTGTAAACTTACGGCTGTGCTTAATCTTCTCTTCAATTGTGTGAACCATTTCATCAGTAACCACAAACGGGCGTCCACTTCGTTCTTCATCATGCACTTGATCACGTCCTCCAGTGAACGGTCTGACCCATGTTCTAACCATTGAATCACTCATAGCATTTTGTCCGTAAACCTCACAGATTTGCCGATGAATTTCCTTTGGTTTAACTTTCTTTGCATTTAGAAAACGAATCATAGATCTGATTTCACACGCGGCGGCGCTTTCAGTTACGGCTGAAATTATAAAGAAGCATTACAAAGCACACGTCGGCAGCAGGAATCTGAAAATGGTGTACAAGTCTTCACCTCGAGTCAGGATAACACCCACGCATGCTCGGAACTGCAACCGTAGGGCTGCCGCGGATGGAAATAGAAACGGAACTTACTTTGTGGACTACCCTCGTACGTGATGAGCTTCCGAACCGCAGGCACTGCTGCCCGAAGGAAAGTAGATGGTCAAACACGGTAAACTACAGCAGCATATGACTGAAGCATTGTGAACCAAGTAAGAACGGACCAACATCAAACAGTGAGTGGAATTGCAACCGCATTTAACATGACCGGGAGGCACCTAATGTCACTCTGCACAGTGGTGCGGCGAGTGCTTGGGGCCGTCTCTGTGTCCGACGACCAGTGCGTTGTTATCCGCAGACACACACCCTTCGGCAGGAACGTTTTCAGTGGTCGTCAGGAGCATAGAGACTGCAGCTGCGAGAATTGGTGTCAGTGCTCTTCTCGGATGAAAGCAAATTCAGTCTGATTCTGTACGTACCCTAGTATGGCGAGAGATAGGAACAAGTAATATTCACTGGAATATTGGCGAACGTGATCGCTTGGGGGTCTAGGTGCTATGGTGCTGAGGGACATAATGTTACATGAGTGTACTGACCTGCATATCTTTAAACTCGGCACACTCGATGGTCAAAATTATCGTGACGCTGTATTCCTTTCCCTTGTGCGTCTGTCCAGGAGTGCATTCGGCCCTTACTCCATTTTTATGAACGAAAATGCGCTGCAGCATCGAATAGTGCAGATGGAAGAACTCTTGAAGCGAGAGGACACACGGCGGATGGATTGGCCCGTCCGTTCGCCCGACTTAAATCCCGTTGAGCACGTTTGGGATGCGTTGAGGAAATGTATTGCAGCCACGTCCAAATGCTCCAGTGACCATCCAGTAGTTGAAACCACGCTGATGGAGCACGGATCGCCCTACCACAGGAACTCCTTATAAACATTTTGGTCAGCAGAGCATGCACTGCTGTGCGTAATGATCAGGCACCCTACAAAGAACCAGTTTCCACTTTTGTAATGTCCAAGTGACCATCATAAATCACGTAAACTTCTGCGTCATTATTGTCTTTGAATACACTTGGCATTTCTGTCCGTCTCATTGCGTGTTTCTTCCAGTTACCCACTGTGCCATACTGTAGCATTTTTTCTATGCATGGTCTAAGTTTCGTTGAACAATGTTATTTGACAGCGGTTCACCATGACAAAGCTACTTTCGTCCTTACGTTTTGCGCCCTAGTGAATGTTGCCCCACACAATGAAATTGAATTTGAGTGAAGAGAACAACAGCATGCCATTGCATGAAAACAAAAAAAAACTAACTTCAAAAACTCCATACTCAGATTCTTGTAATTCTATCTATTCTAATCCAAAGAATGTCAAAGCAGCTGGTTATGGAAATCTAGGGAAGTTTTGCTAGATATGAGCATTACAAAGAAAAGGTCGAGCCTTTGGAACACCAGATTTACGGAGAAGCCGAACAGAATACGTCCTAGAAACGATCAGAAGACTGAAAGGGAAAACGTAGTGAATTCATGAAGAGATTCTGGGAGAATAAGAAGACAGAAAATACCAAGACAACTACCAAACAGGCAGACAGAAGAGGGGAAAGAAGAAGAAACAGCACTTTAGTTCTTAGTGAAACTGAAGCATGTACTCGAGTTTATTGGGTGGGTATTCGGATTTCTGTACACTTCATTTTACAGCCCTGAGAGGCCAGCCGAGGAATGTATAGCAGTACCTTCACCGTGATAACTGTGGTAACGAGTGGTGTCAGGGACTCTGCAATAAATCGAAAGCGTTAGGGATCCATTTTACCTGCCAGCTGGCAGATACTGGTCGAAGCTAGATTCAAGGCAGGATAGCGTCCCTCATGTATCCAGCAGTATGGAGGTCAGGCGACCTGGAAAAACTTTTCGCCCATGACAGACGACTGCCGATTTTCAAGAGACCTGTTTCATTCTTCCTCAACATCCTCCACACGACATTACAAGCGGCTATCTCAGTGGCTCCGTGTGGGTATGCCGTGTATTGCGTCACAATTGATTTCACCGCCGCTGGAGATGAGTGTTCTGGTAGTTTGCGGAGGCTCGCAAAATATTAATTTACCTTATTAATTTCAGTGCGCTCTGGTAGAGTTATTAATAGGCAGACGCTAGTTTGTTTTTGTGTTTGGTGCCCATTTGTAAACTTAATCATGGGCAGAAACATGCTGTTATTTTATTTAGGAGTTCTCTTGCACAGTCATTCTGGACCGAGCAGGATTATTTTATCCATATAACGTATGGATATATTTTAGAATATGTGCTGTCGTATATTGTTGCTTGTCATCGTGAGATAAGCTTATTGTATTTCTGTTGGACCTGCGTATTGCTCTGATCTTTATTATCATTAGATTCCTGAAATTGTCGTTCTTGACACTGAAATTAAGGGCAAAGGCTTAATAGTCGTATGCGCTCTAAATTTGTTATACAGGTGTACAACTTTGCTTCCGCAGTTTTTTCCCCAACATTTGAGGCTTTAATGAAACAAATTGGTTACACATGTATCATTCAAAGCATTTTCCATCGCTGCCCACTACTTTCTCCCATCTTTCGGGCAGTGTACGAATCCCGCGTCGAAAAAATTGTTCAACCTTTGAAGCGATGCACGAATCGATACAATTTGGGACTTCTTTCTGAGATCGGAAGAGTTGGTCAGCCAGGCCATGCGCCATTGATCTAAACAGGTGATGGTCAGAGGGAATGCTCTGCTCAAACGCATTAACTTCGTTCGATAACGAGCACCTGTGCTTGTTTCATTTGTTTTTAACACCTCGTAGTACACGACGCCGAGCTGGTCCCACCAAATGCAGAGCATGATTTTGGAGCCGTGAATATTCGGTTTGGCCGTCGACGTGGAAGCGTGGCCGGGATATCCCGATGATTTTTGCCGTTAGTGTTATCGTAATGAACTCATTTTTCGTCCCCGGTCACAATGCGATGCAGAAATCCCTTGAGTTTTTGACTCTGAAGCAACTGTTTGCAATTTCACAAACGCAGTTCAACGTCTCTTGGTTTCAGCTCACACAGGACCCAAGTTTCTTCTTTCTGAATCATGTCCATTGCCTTGAGACGTTCTGAAATAGCTTTCTGTGTCACTCCCACATCGTACCAATTCTTCACTCAGCAATGTCTCCAATACTGCATCTTCGAAAACATTCTCTCTTCCACCACTCACGACACGTTCTTTCACTAATAGCGTCCTTACCATACGTACTTGAGAGCATTCGATGAGACTCAGCCGCTGTTTTATTCATACTGAAACAAAACAGTAACATCTCCCGTAAGTGACGAGATACAAGCTCGTAAACTGACATTTTCAATCAAGAAAAACTGTACGATGCAGACGCAAATCGACTGGTGTTTGAAAGAGGTAATTTTGACGGAGGTCCCAGCTAACTGTCTGACGTCTGCGATCTATTTATTTTGGTCGCTACTTCCCGTTGTTGCCACCTATCGGTAAACGGCGGAAGCAAATTTGTACACCTTTTACATTACATAATGCAGGAGATATTAATTATAAGCGCTCGCTTGTACAAACTCGTAGTCAAACTCCACTCTACCCAAATCCTGAGCCACATGGGGAAGCGGAATGCGTCGTTTGCTGCGATTTTCTATGTACTTTTTCTCTTTAGTGGATGTATATCAACGTGTACCGCTACTCGCATGTTCAGCTGACCTTTCTGCATAGCTCGCGTGTAGAATACTGGTGGACCTGCGTCTAGGTAATTTCTGTTCAAATGGCTCTGAGTACAATGGGACTTAACATCTGAGGTCATCAGTCTCCTATGCTTAGAACTACTTAAACCTAACTAACCTAAGGACATCACACACATCCATGCCCGAGGCAGGATTGGAACCTGCGATCGTAGCAGTCACGCGGTTCCGGACTGAAGCGCTTAGAACCACTCGGCCACCGGGCCGGCGTAATTTCTGTGCCCTTTGATGTATGGTGAGGAGAGACACTTGTGAGGTTGTGCCTCTCATACTACGTAGTTCACATTCTTTTTTCTTCGTTGTTGGTCCATCACCTAGCTAAAGACCATTTTTATGCTTTACATTGTGAAACAAATTTGTGCAAATAAACACACACATTTTCACTGTTATTTCCGAGATTACGTAAGTTACACTAGTGACCTTGTTACTTGCCGTACTACGCTACAATTATTTCTTTTAAGAACTAGCTATAAGGGAAATACCTTATTATTAATTAATGCATGCAACTATCCATTAAACAGCTCCACGTAATATTACAGTAAGAAACTAATGGTAGTAATGAGAGAGAAGTAAGAACAATAGAAAGTGAGAGAATCGGAATACATGGAAGAAAGAATTAATACTTTACAGCAACTCATTAAACAACTCCACGTAATATTACAGAAAGATAATAATAGTAATAGTGAGAAATAAGAACAATAGAAAGTGAGACAGGGGGGAATAGATGGAATGAAGAAAGAAAGAAATTTTTCATTATTACGGAAGAAAGTGGAGGAGGCGACAAGTACTAGACTGTTTCTGAGTAACGTTAAGTAATTGCAGTGGCTCGGGTATACTATGTCCAGTTTCCTTTGCGCATTAGCTTTAGAAGCGTCTTGTTTTCTGGAGTATTGTGCACTTCACTACCTGGATGCTACTTTTCGATGCCCTCCAACAGTTATTGTACAGGGTCACTTGTAATAACCGTGAGAAGCAAGGGCAATTTGGTGCATAAAACTTTGATGAAAAACCCAAGTCCAGAAATTTGTCGTTTGGATGCAAAATAATTTGAACATTGGATCACTTTCAAATCTGACCTTTCAGGGTACGTACACACAAAGTGGGAAGAGGGAGCCGTCGATAGTCCCTGTTGTAATTACACCACACAGCGTTTTTTTTTCTTTTTCTTCTTTTTGACAATAGCAACAGCTGCGAGAAACCGGTACGCTAGCAACGACGTCGAGTACTCGAAGCATTGCCCATGCCATGGGCTCCTGTAGGGCACACCGGTCAGAGGTCGTTGTCTGTTCCGCGCGCGTGTGCGTACCGTGAAACGGGAGATTAGAAAGTGATACGCTCTTCACAATTATTAAACGTAGAAACAGTATACAGGGTGTACATAAAGCCTGGGAACACATTCCATTATTTATTGCACAAGAACCAAACATTGTACAGATATCATACGTACGCCAATCTGAAGAGAAACCCTAAAAGGTTTTATTTTATTTTATTTATTTATTTCATGTATACTGCCACAGCGTAGTTTGGTAATTTGCCGATAGTCAGCGCTAGTCGCAAACATGGCGAGTTCAGGTGCGGAGCGAGCTTTCTTTGGAGTTCTACAAAAACAAGTATGCTACAGCTGTTCAACGGATGTTGCGAACCAAGTATAGTAAGAAGCCACCAAAAAGGAAGGCCATTTACCACTGGTACAACAAATTCGTTACGACGGGTTGCCTGTGTCCGGCAAAGAGAAACGGACGTCCCATTGTGAGTGAAATGAATGTGGTGCGCTTTCGGGATACATTCATAAGGAGTCCAAAGAAATCGGTGCGTTGTGCACCCCGTGAACTCGAAATGGCTCCAGTGACAGTGTGGGAAGTCCTGCGACAAAAGCTGTCTATGAAACATTCCAATTGGAGCTAGTGCAGAAGCTCAATGACGACGACAAAGACAAGCGTACTGAGTTTTGTTCGCAGTTGCAACAATTGAATGAGGATGGCATTGTTGATCGCTTAGTTTTTAGCGGCGAAGTCACTTTTCACACTAATGGGAAAGTGAACAGGCATAGCTGTCGAATCTGGGGTGCAAAGAATCCACACGAAGGCAATGAATTTGAGCGAGATTCCCTAAAAGTAAATGTTTTTTGTGCCTTGTCACGTCTAAAACTGTACGGGCCTTTCTTCTTCGCCGCGAACACTGTCACTGGATATTCCTACTTGGACATGTTGCAGCAATGGCTGATGCCTAAAATGCAATCGGACTCCTCGTTCATCTTTCAGCAGGATGGGGTTCCACCCCATTTACATTGTGAAGATCGTGAGTACCTGAACGCGGAGCTGCTCCATCGATGGATCGTGGCCGTGCTACAGAAAGGGGCAGCAGTTTCATGACATGGCCTCCCCGATCACCAGATCTCACTCCGCGGGACTTTTTTCTGTGGGTACACGTTAATGATCTGGTGTATGTACCGCCTCTACCACGTGATGTAGCAGAGCTCTGGGAAAAAACCTTTCAGAGTTTTTCTTCAAAATGCAATATGTATGACATAGTTCTTGTGCAATAACTGATTGAAAGTGTTTCCAGACTTCATGCACACCCTGTATTTACGGACATGGATCCTTAACAAAACTTTATCTACAAAGTTCCCTCTACAGCCCTTAGAAGCCTTCAATAGGGACAGTGAAACATCCTGTAAAGCGCTTCTGGTAAAAGAAGTCTCGCAGTTTCGCTTTGCACTATGCACTTTTTGTTGTACTGCTTCCATGTATTTTTGAATGACTTTTGAAGTTTCGTGGCTCTTTCTATATTCGCGCTACCGTTATAATTAAAGAGCAGCTACTGGTGGAGATCCAGTATGGGCTATAATAATCGTATCACTGCGAAACTTGGCAGATATTCTAATGAGTTAATGCAGAACCGATCTAGGCTGAAGAACAGTGTGTTCCAGGTTTGGCCACCAGGCACAGATGTGGCGCTGCGAATGCAACAAAGACGTATAAAATGTTTCCATATGTAAAGGATTAGAAACTTGACGTGGACAGAAAAGGACAAACAATTAAGAAAGGTATATTGTTGATTTAATTACTAACCAACACCTACACAATTTGTTCAGCGCCAGAACCGCAGACGTCGGTAAGATACTGCATCCTCAAAACGACGCGATCAACAGCCGCTCGCACCAGTTCCGGTGGAATCTGAGAACATGCGTTCTTGTATACTGTACTTCAGATCAGGTAGATACCGAAAGTGTCCCTGGTAAACGCATGCTTTTAGATATCCCCAGAGCCAAAAATCACATGAACTTGACTTCCGCAATGCGTTCGATACAGTTCCACACGCCGGCCGCGGTGGTCTCGCGGTTCTAGGCGCGCAGTCCGGAACCGTGCGACTGCTACGGTCGCAGGTTTGAATCCTGCCTCGGGCATGGATGTGTGTGATGTCCTTAGGTTAGTTAGGTTTAAGTAGTTCTAAGTTCTAGGGGACTGATGACCACAGCTGTTAAGTCCCATAGTGCTCAGAGCCATTTTGAACAGTTCCTCACAGCCGTTTAATGAACAAAGTAAGAGCATATGGACTATCAGACGAATTGCGTGATTGGATTGAACCTAGATAACAGAACGCAGCATGTCATTCTCAATGAAGAGAAGTCTTCCGAAGTAAGAGTGATTTCAGGTGTGCCGCAGGGGAGTGTCGTAGGACCGTTGCATATAAAGTTGATCGTCGGTAAAGCAGATGTCAGACTGAGATTTATTGGAAGAATCCTAAGGAAATGTAATCCGAAAACAAAGGAAGTAGGTTACAGTACGCTTGTTCGCCCACTGCTTGAATACTGCTCAGCAGTGTGGGCGCCGTACCAGATAGGGTTGATAGAAGAGGTAGAGAAGATCCAACGGAGAATAGCGCGCTTCGTTACAGGATCATTTAGTACTCGCTAAAGCGTTACGGAGGTGATAGATAAACTCCAATGGAAGACTCTGCGGGAGAGACGCTCGGTACGGGCTTTTCTTGAAGTTTCGAGAACATACCTTCACCGAGGAGTCAAGCAGTATATTGCTCCCTCCTACGTATATCTCGCGAAGAGACCATGAGGATAAAATCAGAGAGATTAGAGACCACACAGAGGCATACCGACAATCCTTCTTTCCACGAACAATACGAGACTGGAATATAAGGGAGAACCGATAGAGGCACTCAAGGTACCCTCCGCCGCACACCGTCAGGTGGCTTGCGGAGTATGGATGTAGATGTAGAACTCATATCATGTGAACTTTCAGGCCATGCACCTGTAATACTTCTGGAGACCACACGTTTGTGGAAGTTTGCATTAAGGAGCTCTTTCACTGGGCGAGCGACACGAGGTGTTGCGTCATCTTGCATGAAAACAGTGGTCTTCACACAGCTGCGCTTTTCCAAAGCAGCCCTCACATGCTGTACAAGGAAGTCTCCGTAACGTGGAGACGTCACCGTGCATGTGACAGAACCTGCCGGTGTAATCTCTTCAAAGAAAAACGAACCGAGAATGAAGGTAAAGCTGACTGTGAATCCGCACCACAGAGACACATACGGCGAATGCAATGGCTCGTTGTGGGCAAACATTACCCCAGATTCGGCAGTTCTGCACATTCACTGCACCCTGTAGTGTAAAATGTGCCCCGTCAGTCCAGGCCACGTGTCATCAACTTCTATCTGTGCCAGAAAGAGCAAATCTCCTGATTATGAGGTTTCAGCTGCTGCACCGTCTGGATGTACAGCAAAGCTTTCCCTACTGTTGACCATAGGGTGAACAATTCACCCGGCACTGTACGAGCTCTAACACTATCCGGGCACGTACTGCATGCTCAGTTACGCAACAGCAACACGAACTTCCACCGGAATAGGTGGCCTTGCTCTTCCATGTGCCCCACCAAGCTCACATGCGTTTTCGAATTTATCATTTGCTTTAAACCATGTAATGAAATCTGGCCTCTCCTCAGACCTTTCAGTACCGGTACGTGATATTCTCTCAATGCAGCACTGCAATTGCTGCCGTTCACATAAAACAGCCATAGTGTTCACTCACGTAATGGTTCGTCAAATTACAGGCTTGGGTGTCATACCGTCATACAAACAGTGTACAGCGCCAGATTTGTTCTTGGTGGTCACAATTGGAACTAATTTGTTTCCCAGCGTAACTCGTTAGCATTTCTACCAAGTTTCGCTGCCATATGATTATTACAGCCCACAATGGACCCCTATGAGTAGTTGCACTTTAATTATAACTACCGGGTATTTGGCGTGAGATACCTGTAAAATCTCCTGTATTCCATCTCTTGTTCAAGGTTACGGCTGTTTCGGTGATGATTTTCCAGGTAATGTATTTCCTTATCCTATTCTTGGACTTAGCTTCTTTCCATTTCTTTTCTTATAAAGGTAATTCATGCTGTTTATGACTACTTTTTCCAGATACACAGAAATATTCCTTTTCTTTACCTTTTCTCATTAATTCGGTAGAAGTGCGCAAAGAAGGTTAATCTTCACATAGTCATTCATTCTGGTATTTTGATAGATATCCTCATTTCTTTTCATTTTTACAGTTGTTACTTGTATTGTACTCGTTATTTTTCTACTAACCTGTCTTTCAGGTCTCGTTACTTTCTCGAATGTTCAAACGTGTGTGAATTCCTATGGAACCAAACTACTGAGGTCATCGGTTCCTACACTTACACACTACTTAAATTAACTTATGCTAAGAACAACACACACACCCACACCCGAGAAAGGACTCGAGCCTGCGGCGGGAGGGGTCGCGCAGTTCGTAACATGGCGCCCTAAACCACGCGGCCATTCCGCGTGGCTTACTTCCTCCAGCTTATAGTTGATCGTTAATCATTAACATGCATATGAATATTCCACTCTCACCACCGACATATAATAATTTGCTTATGTATTTCTACAGTAGTATTTTTGTTGTTGATGTTATTAGTTAAATATAATATTTCAGTTATGTATTTCTACACTAGTATTTTTGTTGTTGATGTTATTAGTTAAATCTTATTCTCTTTCGACTTTATCTGTTCTTACATCTGTTGTATAGCTGTATAATTCATTCTGATGCATGGATTCGCTAAATTGCTAGTAACTCGCCCTATTTTTTTACTTCTGTTTTCAAGTGTTTTAGTAAATATTTATATTTGTGATGAATATTTTTCCACTTCTGAAATTGTATTGGCTTTTCTTATTCTAAAGATTTCTTAGAGTGCTGCTGTTAGAGTGTCATAAAACATTGAAAAATCGTCTGTAAAAGCAACGCAGTTTATCTCAATTCTTTTGGACTTTGATCCGTTCCTATAATTATCGAGTCGATTTTGCAATTTTTATTTCGAAATTGCGAAAGTTCTTCTCACTTCCTTTTCTTTATTAATATCCTTAGATCGTGTTTCGTAGGATAGGTACACGACTTCTGGGTTTTAATTTAAACCTGGCTCTGTCTCTTAGACCTGAGATTCAACATTTCATTGGCCACCAGCGATATTTAACGGCGGGGGGAGAAACAGGAAGAAAGATTGCAAGTTTTTAGTGCCTAGCAGTGCTTTGAATTTTGTCTGCAGGGAACTGCGCAACGTGTTGGAATTAGCGAATGCTTTTATTGTTCTGATGAAATCCCACGCTCAGGAATACCGGGAAAGTCCGTATATCTGGAAAATAATGAGAACGTTTAGCCCCGGGCACAACGTGATCTGTCATTACGATTTATTCTCTCTCTTTTTCTCTCGTCTTGCTCTCGCGGTCACTCATTTTGTGCCTCTCTCTCTCTCTCACTCACGAAGTGAGGCTTTTGTTTGGCTCAGGTAACGTACCATTAAAAGTATCTTGGCGAATCGCAGAAACGGTCGCTGGTTCGTAGACACAATGCACGTTTTGCGCTGCTGACGTTAAATGAGGTTGTTATCTCGGACCTCTGTGTTCACGGTTGATTCCTCTGATTCATAAGCTCTTGTTTTTGCCGGCTCCAGAATTCCTTGTTTTTCAGTCAGAAGATTCCGCTATTATGAGGTACCAGGCCCTCGTCGCTTTGTTAGAGGAATGGCCGATCGTAGCGTTGGCGTTGCAGTGTTACTTATGCATCATTGTGTCGTATTACGTGAGAAGAAAAGGAGACGTGTCTATTTTTTTGAAAATGAAATGAATTTACACGCCTGGAAATGGAAAAAAGAACACATTGACACCGGTGTGTCAGACCCACCATACTTGCTCCGGACACTGCGAGAGGGCTGTACAAGCAATGATCACACGCACGGCACAGCGGACACACCAGGAACCGCGGTGTTGGCCGTCGAATGGCGCTAGCTGTGCAGCATTTGTGCACCGCCGCCGTCAGTGTCAGCCAGTTTGCCGTGGCATACGGAGCTCCATCGCAGTCTTTAACACTGGTAGCATGCCGCGACAGCGTGGACGTGAACCGTATGTGCAGTTGAGGGACTTTGAGCGAGGGCGTATAGTGGACGTACCGCCGAATTGCTCAACACGTGGGGCGTGAGGTCTCCACAGTACATCGATGTTGTCGCCAGTGGTCGGCGGAAGGTGCACGTGCCCGTCGACCTGGGACCGGACCGCAGCGACGCACGGATGCACGCCAAGACCGTAGGATCCTACGCAGTGCCGTAGGGGACCGCACCGCCACTTCCCAGCAAAATAGGGACACTGTTGCTCCTGGGGTATCGGCGAGGACCATTCGCAACCGTCTCCATGAAGCTGGGCTACGGTCCCGCACACCGTTAGGCCGTCTTCCGCTAACGCCCCAACATCGTGCAGCCCGCCTCCAGTGGTGTCGCGACAGGCGTGAATGGAGGGACGAATGGAGACGTGTCGTCTTCAGCGATGAGAGTCGCTTCTGCCTTGGTGCCAATGATGGTCGTATGCGTGTTTGGCGCCGTGCAGGTGAGCGCCACAATCAGGACTGCATACGACCGAGGCACACAGGGCCAACACCCGGCATCATGGTGTGGGGAGCGATCTCCTACACTGGCCGTACACCACTGGTGATCGTCGAGGGGACACTGAATAGTGCACGGTACATCCAAACCGTCATCGAACCCATCGTTCTACCATTCCTAGACCGGCAAGGGAACTTGCTGTTCCAACAGGACAATGCACGTCCGCATGTATCCCGTGCCACCCAACGTGCTCTAGAAGGTGTAAGTCAACTACCCTGGCCAGCAAGATCTCCGGATCTGTCCCCCATTGAGCATGTTTGGGACTGGATGAAGCGTCGTCTCACGCGGTCTGCACGTCCAGCACGAACGCTGGTCCAACTGAGGCGCCAGGTGGAAATGGCATGGCAAGCCGTTCCACAGGACTACATCCAGCATCTCTACGATCGTCTCCATGGGAGAATAGCAGCCTGCATTGCTGCGAAAGGTGGATATACACTGTACTAGTGCCGACATTGTGCATGCTCTGTTGCCTGTGTCTATGTGCCTGTGGTTCTGTCAGTGTGATCATGTGATGTATCTGACCCCAGGAATGTGTCAATAAAGTTTCCCCTTCCTGGGACAATGAATTCACGGTGTTCTTATTTCAATTTCCAGGAGTGTAGTTATATGTTTTGAAGTATAACTACACAATAAAAATTAAAAATAAAAATATTTTCCGATTCATTATAATATTAACATGAGACAAGACTTGATTTTAAATTACATCATAAGATTTCCTCTCCAGGTGCTAGCCTAAATTATTGTGTGAATCTTCTTTTGAGCAAGCAAAATAAATTTATCCGTGCGAGAAACATGGCGATGTCAGATTTACTCGATGTTACATATTAAACCAGTCACTATAATGACTGACCGTGACTGACGACGGATGTCTTACTATAAACTGAGATCTCTTAAAGATAACAGACTGCGGTGGGAAGGACCAGTATCTCTGAGAAAAAAGACTTCTTCATCCTCTTCCTCTCATGTTACGATTGTCGCTTCAGTTAAATTGGACAGTGTCTTCTTTATACATAGTTTTGTGCTACTGCGATATCTGAGTCGAAAATCCCATTTTCAGTAAATGGCGGCGTGTGGTAATGAAACAGAGTTAAGCATTGTTAGGGAATTGGCTGAGAAACCAATGACCTTGAGAGGGAACAGTTTGTTCCATCTCATTACAATTAGTTTTTTTGTTGCATTATTGAATATACTTTCAACATTTTTTTTTAGTTTAAATAGTGTGATACCTCGAGTGAAGAAGTGGACTACCTGTTTATTTAATTCAATTCATAATTACATAAATGCACTTCCTTTCCCTAATCCCACTACGTTGCCTTGGGTGGATTAACTTTGGGGTTTGCATTAAGAGTTCGTCTGCTGGTAGTGCCAAGCCAGAGATGTGGTTACCCTGTACGTCGGTTAGTGCCAACCTAAGCCTGGCGTAAAGACAGAGATGATGCACCTGTTTTCCAGGGGGTAATCCGGGGTTGGTAACAGGTCCCCCTCCCCTCCATGTAAGGGAACGGCCGTTGAAAGCCGCCATGATAGTCACTCTTGGGCAGACGGAATCGAGGGCGATCTCCGTCTTTGCCGCCAATTTCACTGTGGAATGAGGTATTATGTTTTCACTGTTACTATTTCGCTCTTTTTCAGGATTGAAATAGTTAGCTGTCGTTACGGCCATTCATTCATTTTATGAGAAATTTTGGCGTTACAATTAAAGTTTTCAGTTAGGGTTTCTTAATCAGAGGCGAGCATGGGGGCTCGCGTTATCCATTTATAGTGCTGCAATCACTTGGTGCCTTCAGCACACGTGAGCAGCATTACCTCTAAAAAAGAATCGTATAGTTTCACTTTTCGAAGCAGCGTTTTTTGCAATGTAAAAGTAACCTGGGGCCTCAACCCGCCTAGTTAACACGTGGTCGTACGGCTGATGAGTAATTTGGATGACAATTTGGTGTGAAACCTGGTAGGAGATGCGTGTGTGACATACTTAAGGTTCTAAACGTGTGACATAAAATTTTTCTAGGCCGTCTCATAAATTTTGCTCACGGTTCCTTTTTAATTCCCATTTGCAAGCAGCACGTCCTGACTACTTTGATAAAGAATAGGTTGAGCGTGTGAATGATTGTATAGTATGGAAAGCAAGAGCGAACTGAGGGGTGAATGCAAAGAAATTATTTGTTGGTATTGGTCATCCACGTGGTGCCGAATTGCACTACCAGCGAGCTACCAGTTCGTTCTTGGAAGTTAGTTAAGGTGAGGATGCTTAGGTGTGCTGTTAGTTGATTATTTGCGTGTGCCGTATTTCACAGGATGTTTTATTTTTTAAGAATTTGCTTTCTTTTGTGAGATGGGAGATGTTTCTGTCTGGTTTGTTCCCCCGTTTTTCCGCCAAAGAGAATTTTTGTTATACGGTCCTAGTAGTAATCTTGGGTGCGAATTTCGATCACTGTCCCAGCAGACAGACCACAAGGGCAGCAACGTAGTCCCATCTTCTTTCCCAGTGCATAAGTAGAAACGAGATGCCTGTTAGTTTAAGCACCTTCAATGTGAGACAAAACTAGAAGTTATTTGACTTGACTTTGTTTGCTGCAATTATTAAATTTGTAAAGTTTTGGGGAATATAAATAATAAATGTCATATTAAGTTTGTAAAGTTTCTGGGAATCTATACCATAAATATATAAATTTGATGTAATGGATTTAGTGGTCATTACAAACCCCAGTCCTGTGTCGAGAGCAATGTTACCAACAAAGTGGTGTCCTCCTTATAGATCGTGTTAGAGCAGGGCTTAACAACTGGCCGGTTTTGAGCGCGAGTACTCGCGTCTGCTCACGCACGTGCTGGCGAGCAGGTGCAAGGTCGCGGAGTAGGGAGGGAAGGGAGGGAGGGGAAATGCGCGCGCACGTTTGAATGTGATCTCGCGTTCTTAGCAGATTTAACTAGCCATCTGAATGCTTTGAACATTTTACTACAAGGTAAAGATCTGCTAATTACTCATTTCATAGATCGAATACGAGATTTTAAAATGAAATTGACACTTTGGGTGAGTCAGCTGGAAACAGGAAACCTAGCTCATTTTCCTAAATTATCATCCATGCAAGATGTTCAAAAAGACTGTGAACGTTATTCACATAGTTTAGTTGATCAGCGCTTTCAAGATCTGACAGCTCTAGACAGTGATTTTGATCTGTTCTCTCCATATTCAGCGAATATTTAAGAGATTCGTCCTGAGCTGCAGCAAGAAATTATTGACCTGCAGTGTGACAGAGAATACAGAGACAAATTTCAGAACGAGAAAAATATTTTGGAATTCTACAGACACTTCCCTCAGGATAGATTTCCTCGTTTGCACAAACTGGCGGCTACAATAATATCAATGTTCGGTTCCACGTATGTTTGTGAACAACTGTTCTCTGCAATGAAATGTAACAAGACGCGCCTGAGAAATGCGTTGTCTGATCGAAATTTAAACTGCACGCTGCGCCTAAAATGCACAAGAACAATTACCCCGAACATAGACGCAATTGTAAAGGGCAAAAAGTACAAGAAAACCGAGAATCCCACACTTCAGTGACACCTTTTATTGTGTAACAGTTCACAAATTAATGCGAATGTAGAGGCATACACTAAGCTAATAAAATTATGTGGCAGGTGTACATTCTGCTTTATTTGTTTCATTTGTCGCAGTAATAATTCGTGAGTGAAATCCCTGCAGGTGGTCGCGGATTTACATTGACTGGCGGCAGCTGTTGTGTGCCCCACGTGACTCTCCCCACTCTCCGCTCTGGTCGGGTAGTGGAGGTAGCGTGCTCGCGCTGCTCCGTGCTCGCGCCTTGCTGCTCACAGCTTGCTCCACGAGCACGTATGTTGTGAAGCCCTGTATTAGAGCGTGGCCTTTACTGACTTGCCCACTTGGTTGTTTAAGCCCTCCCCCGCGTTATCCGTTGCGCAATATTAACATAATAATCATCAGATCATTTAACTAAAAGTCGCGCAGACCCCTTAAATTCAATCCTTCCGAGCAATGTATCAAGCGGGCAAGCACGTGTCAATGAGGCGACTTGGCCACACACACGTCCGGCACGCTCTACCATAGATAGCATATACGTACCAAGATTAGTTGAAACTGCTCCAGGAGTTCCAGAATTATACTAAAATGTCTCCACGTCCACAATCAGCACCTAAAATAGAAGACCGAAGGGTGTCCTGCAGCCAAGAAATTTTGTCCTACATCATAAGCCATATATTTAGAACTTCTTTTGTACGTATCGATTCACAGCAGTTGTAAATTTCTTAAATAATTTTTCTGCATTGCTCGTTCATTTATTTTGAATTAAACACTTCACATTATTATTTTCAATTAGCTAATTCCCTCCCCTGGGCACTGCAAAAGTACATCGTTTTTTGGTGTAACACTGTTTGCACTAAGGTTAGGCATCCTAGTTGAAATGTAGGTGCCTATATAGCTAGCTAGATAAGTCAGTTCGAAGCTGGAGGAAGACACACATTCATGGCAGAGGCAAGATTCGAACCTGCGGCGACAACTTTCATTTTAAACTTAACAGTTACATGGTACTCATTTAGTCAAGGTGGGCTGGCAGCGGGCAGATTTGAGCTCTACAGTGATTGTTGAACTATGCAGTTTGAATAAAAACATTTTGAGAAGGAACACAAGACCGTATGAGGTATGGGCATACCGTGAATGTGAAATCCACATGTAAAATGAAAAAAGTGCAACGCAAGACAAGTTCTGATTTTGTCATTGTACCAGTGTCACAACGTATTTGTACCACTGAGGTGACGAAAGTGAGGGGATACCCCCTAAGATCGCGTCTGATCTCCTTTTGTCCGGCGTAGTGCAGCAACTCGACGTGGCATGGACTCAACAAGTCGTTGTAAGCCCCCTGCAGAAACACTGAGCCGCGCTGCATCTGTAGCCATCCACAATAGCGAAAGCCTTGCCCGTCCAGAATTTTGTGCACGAACTGACCTCTCTATGAAGCCCCATAAATCTTCGAGGGGATTCATGTCGGGCGATCTGGACGGGCAAGCCATTCGCTCGGATTGTGTAGAATGTTCAACGTTTCATTGCGAATAATTGCGACCCGATGACAATTCATCTGTCATTGGGAGTAAGAAGCCCACGAATGACTCATAATGGTCGCGAAATTACCGAACATACCCATTTCCAGTCAGTGATCAGTTCATTTGAGCCAGAGCACCCCAGTCCATTCCATGTAAAGCCAGCCCACATCATCATGGAGTAACCACCATCTTGCACAGTGACTTTTTGACAAGTTGGGTCCATGGCTTCGTGGGGTCTGTACCACCCTCGAACGCTGTTACCAATTCAAATAGGGAGTCATCCGACCAGGTCACAGTTATCCAGTCGTCTATGGTCCTACCGATATGGTCACGAGCCCATCAAAGGGGCGTACGCAGCCTGCATAGGTAGACCGTTAACGTCAAATTTCGTCGCAAAGTCTTAACCGTTGCGTTCGTCGTACGCCCCACAATTATTTCTGGGGTTATTTAACACAGTGGGCCGGCCGAAGTGGCCGTGCGGTTCTGGGCGCTGCAGTCTGGAACCGCGAGACCGCAACGGTCGCAGGTTCGAATCCTGCCTTGGGCATGGATGTGTGTGATGTCCTTAGGTTAGTTAGGTTTAAGTACTTCTAAGTTCTAGGGGACTAATGACCGCAGAAGTTGAGTCCCATAGTGCTCAGAGCCATTTGAACCATTTTTTTCACACAGTACTGCTTCTTTGTTAGATCTGACAACTCTACGCAAATCCTGCTGCTTTCGGTTGTAAGATGAAGGCCGTCGGCTACTGCATTGTTCCACAGCAAGAGGTAATGCCTGAAATTTGGTATTCTCGGCACACTCTTGACACTATTTTCACACTCTTGACACTATTTTCGCTAACGATTTCCGAAATGGAATGTCCCATTGCGGGTTAGGAGTCTGTTAATTGCCATGGTGTGGTCGTAATCACGTCGGAGAGATTTTCACGTGGATTATCACAGTACAAATAACAGCTCCGCCAGTACACTGCCATTTCATACCTTATGTACGACATACTACCGCCATCTGTGTGTGTGCATATTTCTACATCACAACTTTTCCGTCACGTCAGTGTATTAATAATACCCAAGAGAGTGAAATTAGCTGCGTACTAATAACGATATAAATAATTATTTAAAAGGGCGGCCGTGCGTTTCTAGGCGCTTCAGTCTGGAACCGCGTGACGGCTACGGTCGCAGGTTCGAATCCTGCCTTGGGCATGGATGTGTGTGATGTCCTTAGGTTAGTTAGGTTTAATTAGTTCTAAGTTCTAGGCGACTGATAACCTCAGAAGTTAAGTCGCATAGTGCTCAGATCCATTTTTTTTAATTATTTAAAAATAAATTAAAGCGCCCCATGCAATAATGATTTCCTCTGAAGTGCCTAATTTTGTTTGAAATTTTTAAACGCTTTCCAGACTTATGCTAACATGTCATGTCCTTGCCACTGCTAAACGTAGGAGCGCTAATTGTGTACTATTCCCAAGATATTCTTTCCCATAAAAAATGTTATATGTGCGACTAGTTCGGTTGACATTTCTCCAAGTGGTCCAGAGCCTTCTTCTCATTTCGCTTCTTAATGAAACCAACCCTCACAGTTACCAAATGTCAACGGGATTGTCACCAAAACTTTCGATTCGAAACTTACCGCTTCAGTTTTAGCTTATTTTTACGTGAGACCCTCACTGGTAAGGCTGTTAGGCGTGTCTTATCCCAAAAGTTTAATTTTTAAAACTGTCGTCTACAGAGAGTACCATGATTGACAGCGAATTAGAGCTCACCCTGAGGTAATTCATGAACAGAACAGCGATTTTGGGGTGCCAGTGGAGAGATAGTAGTACCTAAAGTACTCTCCGCCACGCACCTAAAGTTGGTCTGTGGCATATACACTCCTGGAAATGGAAAAAAGAACACATTGACACCGGTGTATCAGACCCACCATACTTGCTCCGGACACTGCGAGAGGGATGTACAAGCAATGATCACACGCACGGCACAGCGGACACACCAGGAACCGCGGTGTTGGCCGTCGAATGGCGCTAGCTGCGCAGCATTTGTGCACCGCCGCCGTCAGTGTCAGCCAGTTTGCCGTGGCATACGGAGCTCCATCGCAGTCTTTAACACTGGTAGCATGCCGCGACAGTGTGGACGTGAACCGTATGTGCAGTTGACGGACTTTGAGCGAGGGCGTATAGTGGGCATGCGGGAGGCCGGGTGGACGTACCGCCGAATTGCTCAACACGTGGGGCGTGAGGTCTCCACAGTACATCGATGTTGTCGCCAGTGGTCGGCGGAAGGTGCACGTGCCCGTCGACCTGGGACCGGACCGCAGCGACGCACGGATGCACGCCAAGACCGTAGGATCCTACGCAGTGCCGTAGGGGACCGCACCGCCACTTCCCAGCAAATTAGGGACACTGTTGCTCCTGGGGTATCGGCGAGGACCATTCGCAACCGTCTCCATGAAGCTGGGCTACGGTCCCGCACACCGTTAGGCCGTCTTCCGCTCACGCCCCAACATCGTGCAGCCCGCCTCCAGTGGTGTCGCGACAAGCGTGAATGGAGGGACGAATGGAGACGTGTCGTCTTCAGCGATGAGAGTCGCTTCTGCCTTGGTGCCAATGATGGTCGTATGCGTGTTTGGCGCCGTGCAGGTGAGCGCCACAATCAGGACTGCATACGACCGAGGCACACAGGGCCAATACCCGGCATCATGGTGTGGGGAGCGATCTCCTACACTGGCCGCACACCACTGGTGATCGTCGAGGGGACACTGAATAGTGCACGGTACATCCAAACCGTCATCGAACCCATCGTTCTACCATTCCTAGACCGGCAAGGGACCTTGCTGTTCCAACAGGACAATACACGTCCGCATGTATCCCGTGCCACCCAACGTGCTCTAGAAGGTGTAAGTCAACTACCCTGGCCAGCAAGATCTCCGGATCTGTCCCCCATTGAGCATGTTTGGGACTGGATGAAGCGTCGTCTCACGCGGTCTGCACGTCCAGCACGAACGCTGGTCCAACTGAGGCGCCGGTGGAAATGGCATGGCAAGCCGTTCCACAGGACTACATCCAGCATCTCTACGATCGTCTCCATGGGAGAATAGCATCCTGCATTGCTGCGAAAGGTGGATATACGCTGTACTAGTGCCGACATTGTGCATGCTCTGTTGCACTGTGTCTATGTGCCTGTGGTTCTGTCAGTGTGATCATGTGATGTATCTGACCCCAGGAATGTATCAATAAAGTTTCCCCTTCCTGGGACAATGAATTCACGGTGTTCTTATTTCAATTTCCAGGAGTGTAGTTATCGCCAGAATTCATCATTCTAAGATTGTGGTGGACTAGCAAAGAGGTTCAATTTTCTGACCGACGGTTGTAGTACGTCGATTCTGCCGTTAGTAGACTCCCTGTGGATTTCGTAACCACAGGTGCCGCAGCGGCTTACCCGGCAGAGAGCTCGCGGCGTGGGCGGCAATTAGCGCAGCTATCAGTCAGGGTGCCGACCCCGCCGCCCACCGCCGCCCACCCCCAGCGGCCACAAAGAGCCCGCATCAGTCTTCCGCAGATGCGCGCCACGGCACCTTTGTGCGGCCGCGGGCCTCGGTGACAAAGGCCGTACCCTGGTGCCGCGGTCTGCAGCTCGCCGCACAGGCTCTGCGCAGCTGTTCGGTGGGACACGCCGCAGCGCAGCTCCCCCGTTCCTTCAATCACAGGTCCAGCGACACCTGCCAGCCTTCAGGTTTCATCGATTTATCTATATCCCGACGAAGTCTCGACAAAACACCGCCAGAAAACAAGCTATTTAATACCAGTAGAAGCGATGCCAGTTTAGAAATGATGGCAACGTATAAATTTTAAGAGAACATAGTTGTGTGGAGATAAACAGCGATTAATTTACTTATAATCAATTATTCAAAATAACAGTCACAATCGCATTATTTATTTTTCCGCCAACCGGTTTCAACCCGCGATGGGATCATCTTCAGGGCAATTGACACCATTTGGTCGCTAGATGGAGTAGTCACCCTGCCTGTGCACGGTTGGTAACTATCATAGTTGGTAACTATCATATATCCCGTGGTATGTTCTTTGAACCTAGTTTTAAAATTTCCCCCTGTCTGTCCAGTGTAGATTTTTTTACAGTCTTTGCAGGTTAGTTTGTCGACGCCCGATGTAAAGAATCTCCTATGCTATGTCTAAGGTTATTTCGAGGAAAAGGTTATCGTAATGTCTGATTCCTTAAATAGTCAATTTATTTCATCCGATATCGAGAAAATTCTTTTGTGGGGTATTTTGGGCCGTTGTGCCTGTATTTTCTTTTGTATTGTCTCTACTACATTCGCATCGTAATCATTGGATATAGCTATTTGTTTTAATATGTTGATTTCTTTCTGTCTCTGCTCTGGCATTAATGGTATCTTATTCAACCGATTTATCATCGTATAGAAAAATGATTTTTTATATCTCACTGGGTGGCATGATTTGGCATGGATTATTGTATCAGCAGTGATCGGTTTACGATATATGCCAAATGTATGCTGTCCACTATCGTTATAAATCGTTAGATCCAGATAATTAATGCTTTTATGTTGTTCGTGTTCCACTGTAGACGTAAGTTTTGGGTGTATACTATTCATTATTTCAGTCAAGTTATTTATTTCTTCTGTTGTGCCGTCAAATAATATTAAAATATGGTCAACCTATCGTTTGTAATATATTATTTTTTGACGTATATGAGAATGATTATAATAGTTACCAACTATGATAGTTACCAACCGTGCACAGGCAGGGTGACGATTCCAGCGAGCGACCAAATGGTGTAAATTGCCCTGAAGATGACCCCATCGCGGGTTGAAAGAGGTTGGCGGCAAAATAAATAATGCGATTGTGACTGTCATTTTGAGTAATTGATGGCAACGTATTCCACCTGGCCGATAGTGGGTCAACTGACAATGGATACAATGTCGTCTGGCAGTGGATGATAGCATTCTCTGTATGAGGTGATACACCAGATGTCGAAGTACTGAATATTGCACTCAAACATTTAATATCGCGAAATTTCGTCTTCGCGTCTGTGTAAGTGCATCGGTGTGAATGTTTTTGTTGATTTCTTTCACCCTGTTCAAATGTATCACCAAATATCTAACTGTCTGATTTGAAGGAAAGAAATCTCGTTTAAGTTGCCAAGCTCCACGAAATTGACGCTGAAAGCCATTGCACGCTATGACGGACCTTGGTGAGCAAGCTTTGAGCAAAACAAGAACATCTGAGTGGCTTAAGCCATTTAAAAAAGGCTGTGAAGGATGACAAAACTTTCGTGATCGAACATTACAGTACACAACTCCGGAAACGATAATAAAAGTGCGTGAAATGATCCACAGGAACAGAAGTCAGGCATTTCATTATGTTTGTGACAAAGTTGGGTTTCGTAGGGGACATTCAACTCATTCTAGCTGATGAAATGAGCAGGAGTCGAATCCAGCGATGTCATTCCTCATTTTAAAACGTCGACCAACGAGTTTATCGTGTTCAAGTGTCCTTGGAACTGCAAACAACGTGATCAATGTTTCCTGTCCACAGTCATAACAGCTGGTGAATAATGGGCACAGGGCTATGACCCTCAAACGAAAGAGCAAACAACAATCTTCTTAGAGCAAGACATAATCCTCTCCGCCTTCCAGAAAAGCATGCGAAGTTCGCAGCATGACAGTCATTCACGTGTCCATAAGGAATTTCTTCCATATGATCAGACTGCGACGTCTTGAGGAGACGGAGAGATTATATTAGACAGTAAAGGCCTGAGAGATGGGAGAACAAAGACTAGTTGCTGCATTGTGCCAATGCACTTCAGGGAGTTCCTGGCATTCAGTAACACTACAATTGTTCTTCAACTACCCCATTTTCCTGATCTAGCGCCTTGCCATGTTTTTCCTTACACGAAAATGAAGTTCAAAGGGAGGCGTGTTGACTCCATAGAAGAGATCCTAGCCGAATCGTAATTAATGTTGAACACAATTCAACCAGCAGACTTCCAGCACTGCTTCTAACACTATGAAAATCGGTGGAAACATTGCATACAAGCACTATTTCATAGGTGACGGTGGAATTTAAGAAGTAAGATTTCTGATTTTTGTTGGGATATTTTCGTAAATTTTGGATAGTACCTCGTATCTACGCTTTACAAGAAAATGCTGACTTTGGTGTAGAATAAGACCTGCCGCTAAGGGAACGCTGTATTCTTTATATTATTATGAAGCAAGAAAGTGTAATTTGGTACAAGAAAGCATGTAGGCACTATCATGAATTTAGGATTTTGAAATTTTTTAATGTGTGTATACAGAGTGGAGTTTGCTGGTCTCCCATCGGGCGTCTCCCCTGGTGGCGGATAGGGGAATGCTCACCAGATATGGTGGGTATCGGGGAAATAAAATACCCGGGGTGGACCAAAACTAGCAACTGCTGCCTTGTAGTATGATATTGGCTTATCAAAGGCTAAAGGAAGAAAACCTTGAGTAAAAATTACCTGGTCCTCCGAGTTGGGGGTTGTGCAGTGGGCCAGCTCCTCACTCACATAAAAACATAAAAATGCTAAAAAACCTAATAATATGCCTCGGAAAAATTGGAACTTTGGACGACGAACTGGCAATGAGAAACGGAAAATTATGTTTGGTTCAAAATGGTTCAAATGGCTCTGAGCACTATGGGACTCAACTGCTGAGGTCATTAGTCCCCTAGAACTTAGAACTAGTTAAACCTAACTAACCTGTGGACATCACAAACATCCATGCCCGAGGCAGGATTCGAACCTGCGACCGTAGCGGTCTTGCGGTTCCAGACTGCAGCGCCTTTAACCGCACGGCCACTTCTGGCGGCAAAATTGTGTTTGGATGCTAGAATGTGCAAGGTATTTCCACTAAAATAAATTTACTCCCTGCAGAAATTGACATGTTCAACATGGATGTTGTCGTACTCTCTGAAACAAAGAAGAAAGGTCAAGGAGAAGAAGAACTGGATAATTATGTACATAACTGGAGTGGGGTATCAAAAGCAGTAAGAGCCAAAGCAGGAGTCTCCATTATGATAAAGAAATCATGGAAAGAAAGAATCACAAATTGGACATTCATCAATCAACGTATTATAACTGTTGAAATGACATTATTTCCTAGGAAAGTTGTGATTATTGGCGTATATGCACCCAGGAACGACACAAAATACACTCCTGGAAATGGAAAAAAGAACACATTGACACCGGTGTGTCAGACCCACCATACTTGCTCCGGACACTGCGAGAGGGCTGTACAAGCAATGATCACACGCACGGCACAGCGGACACACCAGGAACCGCGGTGTTGGCCGTCGAATGGCGCTAGCTGCGCAGCATTTGTGCACCGCCGCCGTGTCAGCCAGTTTGCCGTGGCATACGGAGCTCCATCGCAGTCTTTAACACTGGTAGCATGCCGCGACAGCGTGGACGTGAACCGTATGTGCAGCTGACGGACTTTGAGCGAGGGCGTATAGTGGGCATGCGGGAGACTGGGTGGACGTACCGCCGAATTGCTCAACACGTGGGGCTTGAGGTCTGCACAGTACATCGATGTTGTCGCCAGTGGTCGGCGGAAGGTGCACGTGCCCGTCGACCTGGGACCGGACCGCAGCGACGCACGGATGCACGCCAAGACCGTAGGATCCTACGCAGTGCCGTAGGGGACCGCACCGCCACTTCCCAGCAAAATAGGGACACTGTTGCTCCTGGGGTATCGGCGAGGACCATTCGCAACCGTCTCCATGAAGCTGGGCTACGGTCCCGCACACCGTTAGGCCGTCTTCCGCTAACGCCCCAACATCGTGCAGCCCGCCTCCAGTGGTGTCGCGACAGGCGTGAATGGAGGGACGAATGGAGACGTGTCGTCTTCAGCGATGTGAGTCGCTTCTGCCTTGGTGCCAATGATGGTCGTATGCGTGTTTGGCGCCGTGCAGGTGAGCGCCACAATCAGGACTGCATACGACCGAGGCACACAGGGCCAACACCCGGTATCATGGTGTGGGGAGCGATCTCCTACACTGGCCGTACACCACTGGTGATCGTCGAGGGGACACTGAATAGTGCACGGTACATCCAAACCGTCATCGAACCCATCGTTCTACCATTCCTAGACCGGCAAGGGAACTTGCTGTTCCAACAGGACAATGCACGTCCGCATGTATCCCGTGCCACCCAACGTGCTCTACCCTGGCCAGCAAGATCTCCGGATCTGTCCCCCATTGAGCATGTTTGGGACTGGATGAAGCGTCGTCTCACGCGGTCTGCACGTCCAGCACGAACACTGGTCCAACTGAGGCGCCAGGTGGAAATGGCATGGCAAGCCGTTCCACAGGACTACATCCAGCATCTCTACGATCGTCTCCATGGGAGAATAGCAGCCTACATTGCTGCGAAAGGTGGATATACACTGTACTAGTGCCGACATTGTGCATGCTCTGTTGCCTGTGTCTATGTGCCTGTGGTTCTGTCAGTGTGATCATGTGATGTATCTGACCCCAGGAATGTGTCAATAAAGTTTCCCCTTCCTGGGACAATGAATTCACGGTGTTCTTATTTCAATTTCCAGGAGTGTATAAGGAGAAAGATACATTTTGGGACACCCTCAGGGAGACTATTGAAAAAATCCCAAGAAGAAAGGAACTGATAATCATGGGAGATCTGAATGGAAGGGTAGGAATTAGAGAATCTTGTAGAATAGTAGGAAAACAGGGAGAGGACGAATATAATGACAATGGGGAACGATTGATTGCAATTTGTGAACAATTTGATCTAAAAATTACCAACACATTTTTCAGACATAAGGACATTCATAAATATACTTGGCAACAGAACACCAAAGAACTTCGTTCTATAATACACTCCTGGAAATGGAAAAAAGAACACATTGACACCGGTATGTCAGACCCACCATACTTGCTCCGGACACTGCGAGAGGGCTGTACAAGCAATGATCACACGCACGGCACAGCGGACACACCAGGAACCGCGGTGTTGGCCGTCGAATGGCGCTAGCTGCGCAGCATTTGTGCACCGCCGTCGTCAGTGTCAGCCAGTTTGCCGTGGCATACGGAGCTCCATCGCAGTCTTTAACACTGGTAGCATGCCGCGACAGCGTGGACGTGAACCGTATGTGCAGTTGACGGACTTTGAGCGAGGGCGTATAGTGGGCATGCGGGAGGCCGGGTGGACGTACCGCCGAATTGCTCAACACGTGGGGAGTGAGGTCTCCACAGTACATCGATGTTGTCGCCAGTGGTCGGCGGAAGGTGCACGTGCCCGTCGACCTGGGACCGGACCGCAGCGACGCACGGATGCACGCCAAGACCGTAGGATCCTACGCAGTGCCGTAGGGGACCGCACCGCCACTTCCCAGCAAATTAGGGACACTGTTGCTCCTGGGGTATCGGCGAGGACCATTCGCAACCGTCTCCATGAAGCTGGGCTACGGTCCCGCACACCGTTAGGCCGTCTTCCGCTCACGCCCCAACATCGTGCAGCCCGCCTCCAGTGGTGTCGCGACAGGCGTGAATGGAGGGACGAATGGAGACGTGTCGTCTTCAGCGATGAGAGTCGCTTCTGCCTTGGTGCCAATGATGGTCGTATGCGTGTTTGGCGCCGTGCAGGTGAGCGCCACAATCAGGACTGCATACGACCGAGGCACACAGGGCCAACACCCGGCATCATGGTGTGGGGAGCGATCGCCTACACTGGCCGTACACCACTGGTGATCGTCGAGGGGACACTGAATAGTGCACGGTACATCCAAACCGTCATCGAACCCATCGTTCTACCATTCCTAGACCGGCAAGGGAACTTGCTGTTCCAACAGGACAATGCACGTCCGCATGTATCCCGTGCCACCCAACGTGCTCTAGAAGTTGTAAGTCAACTACCCTGGCCAGCAAGATCTCCGGATCTGTCCCCCATTGAGCATGTTTGGGACTGGATGAAGCGTCGTCTCACGCGGTCTGCACGTCCAGCACGAACGCTGGTCCAACTGAGGCGCCAGGTGGAAATGGCATGGCAAGCCGTTCCACAGGACTACATCCAGCATCTCTACGATCGTCTCCATGGGAGAATAGCAGCCTGCATTGCTGCGAAAGGTGGATATACACTGTACTAGTGCCGACATTGTGCATGCTCTGTTGCCTGTGTCTATGTGCCTGTGGTTCTGTCAGTGTGATCATGTGATGTATCTGACCCCAGGAATGTGTCAATAAAGTTTCCCCTTCCTGGGACAATGAATTCACGGTGTTCTTATTTCAATTTCCAGGAGTGTAGATTATATTATCATTAGGCAAACAAGCAGTTTCAAGGCAGTAGACGTCAGATCTTATAGAGGAGCCCAGTGTGGATCAGACCAATATCTAGTTAAAATGAAGTCTTTCTGGCCATGGATGAATGCAAGGAGTGATACAAGTAACATAAATAAAAGGAGCCAGACTGAGAAAGATGAAAATTTACCTTTTAATATTGACAGCCTACAAGACGAAAGTATCAGAACACGCTTTGCGGCCAGGGTGTTAAGGAAACTGGTTGAATCATTTGAAGGAAGTACAGAGGAAATATATGACTATATAAAAGCTAATGTGAAAATCATAGCAACAGAGGTGTTGGGTAAAAAAGTTAGCTGAGTGGTGGTCAGAGGAACTAGAGGTCCTCGTTAGAGAAAAACGAAATGCATTCCTTCAGTGGTTGAATGATAAATCAGAAGAAACAAGGTCAATATACAAGGAAAAGAAGAACGAAGTGATGAAAAAAATAAGGATGGCAAAAAATGAAGCATGGGAAAGAACATGTGCCAAGGTGAATAGCAAATTAGGATTTGGGAGAGCAAAAGAAGCATGGTCAGTATTGAAAGGACTTCGACAGGATACAAAAAGCAAAACTAATCTCCAGCTGATAACACAAAAGGAATGGGAAGAGTATTTCCAAAAATTATTAAATGAGGACAGAGAAGAATATCTAGAAGAAGGAACAGGGGAAGATAAAGGACATGAAGATGATGAGATCCAGATTTTAGAAAGTGAAGTAGTTCAGGCGATGAGAACAGGAAAGAATGGTAAATCACCGGGACCAGGCAATATCAATCTGGAGTGTCTGGAATATGGTGGTGACAAAATTGTGAAACTGATAACACAGCTCTTCAACAAAATGATAAATGGAGATTCAGTACCCAACGAGATGAAGCTAGGTTACATTAATACAATATTTAAGAAAGGGGATCGCAAAATTTGTTCAAACTATCGAGGAATTTGTGTTACAAACACATTAATGAGAATTTTTGCGAAAGTAATTAAAAACAAACTGGAAAAAAAAATTAGAACCCAAGAAGAACAATGTGGATTCACGGCTGGGAGATCATGTGTAGACCATATTTTCACATTACGACAGATTTTGGAGAAACGTAGGGAAAAATCAAAAAATATAGGATTAATTTTCATAGATCTAGAAAAAGCGTATGATACTGTTCCAAGAAAATTACTTTGGAGAGCACTACATATGGCAAACATAAACCCTTCTTTGATTAAAATAATACAACAGATGTATAAAGATAACATTGGCCAAGTTAAAGTTGGTAATAAACTTTCACAGAAATTTAGAACAAGCAAAGGCCTTTTACAGGGCTGTCCCATGTCACCATCATTATTTAAAATCTATATAGATATTAGCGTTAGAACATGGTCTCGTAAATGTAATAGTATGGGATTAGAAATAAGAGATGGAGTGTACCTACATCATTTATTATTTGCTGATGATCAAGTAGTCGTAGCACAAGATGGGGAGGATGCTAACTATATGTGCAATCAACTAGCAGTAGCATACAAAACTTGGGGTTTGAAGATTAATTACCAAAAAACAGAATACTTGACTAATGATTCAGATGAGCTATACATTGAAGGAAAGAAAATCAAAAAGATAAACACTTTCTGTTATTTGGGATCCATTTTAGAAATCGAGGGAAAATCAGAGATAGAAATCAATAAAAAAATTAGTAGTGGACGGAGGGTCATTGGGATGCTTAACTCAGTCTTATGGAGCAGGAATGTAATGAGCAGAACTAAAAAATTAATATACAAATCCATATTAGAGAGTGTGGTTCTGTATGGAACGGAGACCTGGACAATTAACATGAAGCACATTAGAAAATTACAAGCTCTAGAGATGGACTTTTGGAGAAGATCGGCAAGAATCTCCAGGAAAGAAAAGATAAGGAACACCGAAGTAATAAGGAGAATGGAAATAAAAGAAAGAATATATGACGTAATGGATAGGAAGAAATTACAGTGGTACGGGCATGTACGACGAATGGAGGAAGCCAGAATACCAAAATTAATACTGGAGTGGGAACCGGAGGGGAGAAGAAGAAGAGGACGACCTGTGACCACCTGGCTCCAAAATGTACAGCACACAATGAGGAGAATGGGCGCAGAGGAAGAGGACACGCAAGATCGAAACACCTGGAGAAATATTTTGAGAGTATAGTTTAAGAACGTTTATTGTTTGTATTGTAATTTCCAAGTAAATTATTATGTTGGAGATAAACCTCTGTAATGAGGAAAAGCTCAAAAATAATAAAAAATAAGTGTATACAAAGCTTGGTTGCAGGAGAAACCCGCAAGTGTTAGTGATGCATCTCAAATGCGGTACTACTATCAGTTACATTGCAGCCACAACTGTGCGGAGCCACCGGCAATCATGCCACAGAGACGCACCTGTGCTTCCAGCAGCAAAGTGAACGAGTTTCAGAAAATTCACATTGTGGCCTTTCGTGTGACTCGTTGTTGCTCTCGGAGAATTTTCACACAAGTTAGACATACCAAGTTAGTTGTGAATCGATGCTGGCAACATCTGACACGAGACCATTTTCACATTCGCAGACGAGCTTCTGATTGTCCACACAGCAGAGAAGTGATATTTAAACGGAATAAGCAGCTTCAACAGCGCAGAAAAGCAAAATTGTTAAGGCTTTCGTGGCCACTTGTTGACAAATTGCCTATTGGCCAAATGTCAATATAAAATGGTTTTGAACCAGTTAGTGGCAGTGGGGCTACGAGCACACTCAACTCTAGTTCATCTATCAGTCAAGCCACATCATCTACTTGCACAGATTGACTGTTCGTCAGAGAATCGCCTATGGTATCTAATGACGCGTAATCATCTTCAGGATTATAAAAAAAACAAGGAAAACGCAGTAATATGGGACATCGAACTGGGGTAGGTCGACTTGAAGAGTCGAAGACATAATCATAATGGACCACAGTGCTACTTACGAAAGAGTGATACACAAAGAGAGAGAGTGATGTTTAAAGTAAATGCATGGAAGGAGCCTGAGACTGCCTGATATGAATAGACAAGTATCAGAGCCAAACTGATTAATATCAGTCACCTTCAAGTGGCTGCACATGGAAGTATTACCCAAGTATTTGAAGACATGAATTTAGTTGCTGGCCCTCGTGCAACGCCGCTTGAGTTGTATCAAGTTCACATAAATATTTATTAGAAAAATTAATTGACATCTGATAAAATCTGTGATCAGGAGCAGGTATAGAAACTATGTGTCAGTACTGAAGTTGCATAAAGTCTTGCCATCGCAGTGAGATTTATTTGAATCAAGTACATTCATGTGAATAGTGAGTCCACGCTCGAATATTAAATCATTAGTCTTAAACTTCAAGTACAAGTGACATCCGAGGTTGTATGGCTGTCAGGGTTCACCACGAGCCGCTATTGCTCTCTGTGAATTACTGTGCAACCTAGTGTGTACTAGAGGGGAACAATATCAGACCTGAATTACCTTACTACGCACCAGTAACGGATCACTCGGGAATGACTACTTTGGAACGCGCACAATTGACTCATATTGCAGTCTGCTACAGAAGGAGTATTTGAACGCCCTATTAATTCCCTAAATGCCAGAGCTGCGCATATTGTCACCACTGTTGCCGTCATGCATGTTGGTGGTGGCTGGGTCGGATGGAAGCCAATGCTGTGATCACGCCAGCTGCGCACCAGGTCGATCAAAGGACTCTGAAGTTAAGTTTTCGAAAGAAGCTCGTCCACGAAATTTCTGAGTTTTACATATAGGAGTCCAGATTATGCTTGAACTATTTTCTCCGTCAGTTCAAAAGAGAACTTCCCATCCACCAAAACGCATGGTGCTGAGGCCGTCAAAAGCCCATAAATGCCAATATTGGTTGAGCAGCGAACTTCACGCAAGGAACACCTCCGAAGCTAGTGCACTGGACTCCCACCATCCGTGTACTTAAGCAAAACCCTCCAATTGAATAGCTTCCTGCTAGAGAGTAAACGAAGCCTTAAAACGTTAGCTGACGCCACAGCTAGCCCACCAGTCACCGAGAGCATAGATTTCATGCGCAGGAAGCCGTATGCAAGGAAATCCGCCAACACAATGTGTAAAGAAGGCAGCCTATGTGTGGTGCCATAGGCCCATATATCCTGCAGGGATGCATATACAGTTCTAGGAAGACTAGCAAAGAAAACGTGCTGGCTCTATAGCTGAGCTCTCGTAATTTCGCACAGAAGCACCATTTGAACATCAGAACAAGCCACCGGCAATGTAAGTCTTTCAGAGAAGGCAACAGGGTGGCTCGGCCGGAACAAATTAGAAAGTGAGCCACATACTCTCAGCCACCACACAACAGTGGGTGCGAGGCAACGACTGCAGTCACCAGTCCATCGGCCATTGTCCATCCTCATGCCATGGTTACCTCAGTGCCCAGAAAACTCGCTATAGTCCGTTCCACACCCACCCCCGCCCTTCCAAGAACTGGTCTGACACACTCGACTCGCTAACGTGCCTCAGCTGTACCAGGTGGCCATGAAATAGAAGGCAGAAAGAAGTAGCTGAAAGAAGAGAATTCCGCAGCCCTAAGTAATTGGAATATCGATTTATAGGAGTACATTGTGTTCCATCATTTTATCTGCATATAAAAGACTAGCCATCAAACCAGAATTGAACTTTGAATAACCAATAAAATGAAAGAGGGATGGGTCTGAAGGGCCTTCTGTAGGGGGAGATGGACGGGCCAGAAGTCTTGTGGCTCCGGTAATAGGCACAACCGGAGATGGCACGCTAACACAGTTTCCGACTGGCGCCACGGGTGACGCTTTGAAGTTTGTCCTCAACCAAAGGCGCGGCCCAATCAGCAATCTCCGCGCCTCCACTAATGAGGTGGACTTCCGCGTTGTGATAAGCGGCATCCACAGGTAGCAATGGGGTTCATGTTCGGGTTGGCGTACGACAACTCTAGGTGGAGTTTCAGGGTTGCAGTTCGTAACTACAGTTCATAGTGGAGATCAGCGTGAGAGACTTACTTTACAAGTGGAGTCGCTAATAGCCTGCACATAGGGACATGTGTTTGCTATCGTGAATGACAGTATGGCGCCCAGGGCGGAGATAGTCTTGTTGACATTGTCTTCAGTAATGTAAACCTTGTCAGGCCACTGCTTAGTTCTATCTGTCAGTAAGCACATCCAACGAGTTGTACTGGACAACATTAGTCAATTATATATGAAGACGGTATCTGTTCTTTCAGACAAGTCCGAAAGAACAGGTACCATCTTCACATAGAGTTAAGGATAACCGGCCATTGACCTTCTTCTTCTGTGCTGGATACACACACATTGCACGGGACTCGGTAAGATTGTCTGCCGCGAGTAATGAGTGTAATGGGCAGGGCCACACGACCCGTACACACCAAGAAGTGCCTGCTATCTTTCAAACTAAGGAAGAATGCGGACAGTTCGAGAATTGCAGGGCATTTGGATGCAGGTACAACAGGACGACGAATCTACACTGCTGACCAATAAATTGGAATGTGCGTCTCACGGGGAGCATGCAAGGGATAAATCCTTGAAGTTGCACTATCCTCTGTGCCCGCGGTGGCTCAGATGGATAGAGCGTCTTTCATGTAAGCAGGAGATATCGAGTTCGAGTCCCGGTCGGGGCATACATTTTCAACTGTCCCCGTTGATGTATATCAACGCCAGTCGACAGCATAGCGTCTTGATTTTATTATCATTTAGTTAAGCATTGCAGTGCAGTAAAGTGTATATTTGTGGTCACTAATTTCCTTGAACGGTCACAGTTCCTCTGCCAAACCTCAGAGGACCTAAACCAGATACGTTTCAGCTCTTCTACCCACACGACCCGTACACACCAAGAAGTGCCTGCTATCTTTCAAACTAAGGAAGAATGCGGACAGTTCAAGAATTGCAGGGCATTTGGATGCAGGTACAACAGGACGACGAATCTACACTGCTGACCATTAAAATTGCTACACCACGAAGATGACGTGCTACAGACGGGAAATTTAACCGACAAGAAGAAGATGCTGTGATATGCAAATGATTAGGTTTCAGAGCATTCACACAAGGATGGCGCCGATGGCGACACCTATAACGTGCTGACATGAGGAAAGTTTCCAACCGATTTCTCATACAAAAACAGCAGTTGACCGGCGTTGCCTGCTGAAACGTTGTTGTGATGCGTACCATCACGTTTCCGGCTTTGATAAAGATTGGATTGTAGCCTATCGCGACTGCGGTTTATCGTATCGCGACATTGCTGCTCATGTTGGTCGAGATCCAATGACTGTTAGCAGAATATGGAATCGATAGGTTCAGGAGGTTAATACGGAACGCTGTGTTGGATCCCAACGGCCTTGTACCAGTAGCAGTCTAGATGATAGGCATCTCATCCGCATGGCTGTAACGGGTCGTAGAGCCACGTCTCGATCCCTGAGTCAACAGATTGGGACGTTAGCAAGACAGCAACCATCTGCACGAACAGTTCGACGACGTTTGCAGCAGCATGGACCATCAGCTCGGAGACCATTGCTACTGTTGCCCTTGACGCTGCATCACAGACAGGAGCGCCTGCGATGGTGTACTCAGTGACGAACCTGGGTGCACGAATGGCAAAACGTCATTTTTTTGGATGAATCCAGGTTCTGTTTACAGCATCATGATGGTCGCATCCGTGTTTAGCGACATCGCGGTGAACGCATATTGGAAGTGTGTATTCGTCTTCGCCATACTGTCGTATCACCTGGCGTGGTGGTATGGGGTGCCATTGGTTACACGTCTCGGTCACCTCTTGTTCGCATTGACAGCGCTTTGAACAGCAGACGTTACATTTCAGATGTGTTACGACCCGTGGCTCTACCCTTCATTCGATCCCTGCGAAACCCTACATTTCAGCAGGATAATGCACGACCGCATGCTGCATGTCCTGTACGGGCCTTTCTGGATACAGAAAATGTTCGACTGCTTCCCTGGCCAGCACATTCTCCAGATCTCTCACCAATTGGAAACGTCTGGTCAATGGTGTCCGAGCAACTGGCTCGTCACAATACGCCAGTCACTACTCGTATGGGCAGCTGTACCTGTACACGCCATGCAAGCTCTGTTTGACTAAATGCCCAGGCGTATCAAGGCCGTTATTAAGGCCAGAGGTGGTTGTTCTGGGTACTGATTTCTCAGGGACTATGCACCCAAATCGCGTGAAAATGTAAGCACATGTCAGTTCTAGTATAATATATTTGTCCAATGAATACCCGTTCATCATCAGCATTTCTTCTTGGTGTAGCAATTTGATCTATCCCATTGTGAGAGAAGTACATTGTACCCTTGTACAGTATGATCCATTTTCTACAGGAAATCAGTCCCAATCTATGTATTTGGTCACTATAGGAATAGACTTATGGTATGGACGATAAGAAACACCATTTGTATTCATCTCAGAGATGGTTACGAATACGAAAGAGGTATAAAATCTGCTGTTAAAATTGCCAGCTATACTAGCCAGAGGTGATCATACCGCAAACTCAGTGGCACCGCATGCTATGATGTCTGGCGCTGGGCCTACATGACAAAGACGAGAGAAATCTGGCAACGTTTGTTCATCTAGGAGCCCCCACACATGGATACGCCATTCATAATGCAGTACAAAGAACCATAAATCGTGGGAAATTACTGTGTGATTCTATTCGTGCGAGGAGTGTTGTCGTCGGGCACGCTACCGTCAGTCTGCCACCTTCTGGTATGGCATCAAGAGGAGCGCCAACAATGGTTTCCATACTGAAGGACCATGTGCTGTAGACGTCATCGAAGTGTCCATGTGGATACTTGTCTTGCTGCAAACAAAACCTTTTCATGACTAAAGGAACGTGACGTGGGTGTGCGATGATACATGGCCGATTATACAATACGTCCGTCCTCTCGGAAGCTAGTCGCGCAAGACCGCTGAGATCCTGCACGGCATTGGGTATGGCCGTCATTAGCCCATAATATTTTGTATGCATGACGATCACGGAATTCTGAGGAATGTGAGAAGCAATATCGTGCAATGATAAACCACAGTCTCGGTATGTGACGATATTGTCAGTATCGAATTCTGAGCCATGCAGCCAGAAGTTACTACTTCTTACTTGGGGCACAACAGGATATTCTGAGAAAAAAAACTTTTAAAATTCTTGTTCTGAATGGGAAACGCACTGTGTATATTTTCTTATGTACTGAATGTAGGTTGTCTGTGTGGTATTATTCAGAGACCACGATGCCACATCGAAGTCTGCAGCGCGCATCGATACGACAGACGTTAGCGAGATTACGCAACAATCCGCAGTGACGTATGGGAGGCGCTCCTGGAAATCGCGACTCCCATCGTAGCACAGCAGCGCTCTCGCACCGGAGGTCGGTATAGAGAAAAGCACCGAAGTGCTCGGTCCAGTTCGTTACCACATCAACATCACTCAACATCATCGTATAAGATAGTGACAGTTGAAGTTTCCTGATGAAACAGTACTTTCGTAAATGTTGAATTTTGTACCCAAGAGAACAGTTTGTTAATTAATGCGTCAAGTAATGCTTTGCTAGTCAATGACAGTTGTAAACTATCTAGTACTCCTGTGTCATAGACATGTGTCAAAGTTAAATAAATCTTTTATTAATTAATATAATAAATTGAAATAATATTTCAAAAGTTACAGTTCCTATGAGCCACTTCACCAAGCAGTCAAAGAAATCACAGTTATGGTTGGACGAAAGTAGTTTCCTCTAGTCACAACGATGCTGCTCTACTTTGTGCTGTAGCACTGAGTTGCTAACCAGCTGCATATCCAAGCGTGGACTGTACGTCATGTCAAATTGATGTTTGTTGAATGCCGTCTTCATGGTGTTGCAAATTGAATGGCCATCAGCGTAATTACAGTGATGATCACGTATTACCAAACCATCTGTTTAGTACGTCATGGTTACAAAACACTAATACGAATTTTCTATTCAATAATGGAAAAACTGGTAGAAGCCAGCCTGGGGGAAGACAAATGCTGGTTGTAGAAAGGTGTAGCGATTTCAAGACAATATCTTGTAAGAAGGACAAAGCAATATTTTCAGTATCTTTAGATTAGAGAGAAGGTTTTGAAAAGTTTGGCTAAGAATGGATGGTTTCTAATTCTTAGGCTACTCGCAATAAAGTACAGGTAGTAAAGTTTATCTACAACTAGTATAGAGATTGTTTTTAAGAGGTGGAGCCCCTCCACGCCCACACCGGCATGATGTCTAACTTAAAAGGTGTACTGCTATCTCTGCATAAGGGTTAGCTTTCACAAAACTGAGGTGTCACGAGTTGTAGGTACTGCGATGTTTGCGTACGTCTTGTTAAGATTAACGATTTATATGCACTCATCTGGAGCTACATTGGGTCGAAAGTACACTTGTATACTTGTGTAGACAATAAACTACTAGGAGCCAAATTTTATGAAACAGAAGCACAAATTAAATCAGCTGGTGCTGTGGGAATTAAACTAGGAGTGAGACGCCAGATGTATTGGATAATTTTTGTTGGTCGGGCCGCATTGATATAAAACTAAACAGGACACAGAACTCAGACGGACGATGGCAGGAAAAGGTTCTCTTCTATTAAATTAAGTAGTAGGAAGTGTTTTTCTCACAGAATTTGTTTGGGTGTTGCCGTATCTGGAAGTGACACGTGGATTATAAACAGCGAAGATTAGTAGCTTTAGAATTGTAGTGTTACAGGAAATTAAGATAATTAGATTGGGTATTTACGACGAAAAATGAGTAGTACTGAATCGATCCGCGTAGGAAGGAAACTGATGACAGAAATTGACTAAAAGAAGGGATAGAGTCATAGAACAAATCCAGAGGCATCAAGCAATAATGTAGTTGGTAATGGAGGTAAGTGAGCGTGGGAAAAGTTGTCGTCTGTGGTCAAGGGATGAATACAGTAGGCAGGTTCAAGGGCATTTAGGTAACAGAAATGGTGACACTTCTTCAGGATAGACTAGCGCAGGGAGCAGCATAAAAAACAGTCACATTTTGCCCTCCAGCTTGGTCCATATTTACTAGTTGTTTTCCTGTCTATCCGAGTTCTCCGTTACCCGCTAAGGAAACACTAAGTTTTTTTAACGGTTTTTGTACTGACAGTCTAGGAACCACCGCTCCAAACGAAAACTATAATATGTTGTGTTTACAAAACTTCTGCTTCATACATAGCGGAAGATTACTTTGAACCTGTAATTAGTTGTCCAAAAGCACTGCAGGCAACTTCTAGTGTTTTCGATATTGCAGTGCCTGTGTTATTAAGAAGAACGATGCAGTATTCCTTCGGAAATGCATGCAGTATCGTATTTATCTGCCGATACCGGGCAGCGGCTTTAAATTAAAATGTCCTCTCCTATTCGTCATTACGTAGTGTGGTGTACGAGTACAGGTTATGAGGCAAAAACGACGACATATGAAATTTTGGCTCTGGTCATGAGTTGTGCACTTACAGGCAAAGCAGTTAACGAAACCGCTCGGGTAAAGCGGGAAATCTGGTTTCGAGTCCTGGCCGAGCATAAATTTTCATTATAGTCACTAATTTCATGTACTTCAGTGTTTTGTTTATTTCTTAGTCTGTTCTTCCACTGATTGTCTTCAGCTGACACAAATATAAATCCTCATGGACTAGGTCTATGAAACCATAGTTAATTTATTCAGTTTTCATTTAGATTTATTGACAATACGCTATCTTCGTCTTACTAGATACAATTTAAAAGTGTACTTGACCACTTGCTCTTAATTATTTCATTAAATTCTTTCTGGGTGTACTGCGACGTCATCGTATTAAATATCTGAAATTCTAAAATAACCGACTTTTAGTTCATGTTGTGGGGTAGAGAGGAGGGGGGATTCTGATGACGTGAAGTATTTTTACTGCTGTTAACTACTTTAATACACTACGTTTGGCCGCGCGGGATAGCCGCGCGGTCTGAGGCGTATTGTCACGGTCCGTGCGGCTCTCCCCCGTCAGAGGTTTGAGTCCTCCCTCGCGCATGGATGTGTGTATCGTCCTTAGCATAACTCAGATTAAGTAGTGTGTAAGCTTAGCGACCGATGACCTCAGCAGTTTGGTCCCATTAGACCTTACCACAAATTTCGAAATTTCCATTACGTTTCTGTCGGCGTCAGTCGACCACTGACTATATTTTTTTAAACAGTGTTCTGATATTGGAATTTCAATCTTCATTAAACGAGTATTTCCACATAGGTAGACTGGTTTTGGCACGTTTATGCCATAGGCTTGCAGACGGTTTCCTGTCGTGTGTGTCTTTCTGTGGCCTGCGAAATACTTTTCCACGTTTTTTGGCATAAAATAACCACCAGCCGTCAGAGAACAGACTCTAAGATATGTAGGACACGGTGGCAGTTGATTGCACAGATAAACGGACAAAGCAACGTACTGGCCGGTATTATACTGTAGCAATAGCCAACACTGTGCTACAGCATCATTGTTTGTGAAAAGTGGAACACCAAGCAGGACAGATTTCACCAAACGTACAACAAATGCTGCGTAATGTGCTAATATTTATCTGATTTCATTTCTTTAGCAATGAATTACATACTGTTATGCTACATTTCTATCAATGTTTTAAAATGTTATCCAGATTGTTTCACCTAATTTCGTAATTATAGTGTTTGCTGTCGAATCGTCTTATGAATATCACACGTCCCAACACTGACTAGTACAAGTACTTGAAGACCAAATGTTAAAATTCGAAATCTTTGATACTGTTATATATCATCCCAGGATGTCAAATAAAAAGCAGGCTACCGAAATAACTTTATCGGTTCATCAGTTGAGATATTGGAAGTAAGTCTTCTAGTAAATGTTTTGCGTCCATCTATTGCGTAAGACGCTCCTTCGTTGTGCCGTAAGGAAGCTTAAGTGAAGTATTGCACTCGTCCATAAAAGATACAACGTTCTCACACAATACGACACGATTCTATAGAATACTAGCGACAACATAATTAAGTACGCTGCTGCGGCCGTAACATTTTATGTCTTAAATAACGACCAAGATAAAATGAGCCTTATTGTGTGGAGTATTGAAGTTTCTAGGATGGTTGAGGACGCTTCCCCGCTGTTGGCAGTAGCAGGATGGCTCTGTAGCTGCTACAGAGACGAAGAGTATCGGCAATGAAAACCAATACGCATCGAATAAAACGGCGATAACGGTTGTTTTGCCAGTGTCAGTGGCATTGCCGTTGTTACCACTGTCAGCAAAATGTATCGCAACACACTAGACATGAGGAGCGGGTTTAGAATAATTTGCAAGTGAGCTCAGAAGGTACCTACAAGAGATGAAGAGCTGTAAAATACTAAGATTTCGTGGCTTGCGGTCTGATGGGCAATGGAAACTGCATCGCTCGCCACACAGTTATCGATTAGTGGCGATCAGTGGAATTCCGCTGTCAGGCACATCCGCTACCGGATGGTTATAATTAAACTTTTCCTATTTAAAACGTTGTTAGACGGAAAATAACTACCGTACGAGGACTAAACTTGGTACCATTAATGTCAAGGACATGGGGAGGAGAAATAATGCAGAATCAGTTCAACTGAATCGCTTTTAATGTACAGGGCTATTACAAATGATTGAAGCGATTTCATAAATTCACTGTAGCTCCATTCATTGACATATGGTCACGACACACTACAGATAGGTAGAAAAACTCATAAAGTTTTGTTCGGCTGAAGCCGCACTTCAGGTTTCTGCCGCCAGAGCGCTCGAAAGCGCAGTGAGACAAAATGGCGACAGGAGCCGAGAAAGCGTATGTCGTGCTTGAAATGCACTCACATCAGTCAGTCATAACAGTGCAACGACACTTCAGGACGAAGTTCAGCAAAGCCACCAACTGCTAACTCCATTCGGCGATGGTATGCGCAGTTTAAAGCTTCTGGATGCCTCTGTAAGGGGAAATCAACGGGTCGACCTGCAGTGAGCGAAGAAACGGTTGAATCGTGCGGGCAAGTTTCACGCGTAGCCCGCGGAAGTCGACGAATAAAACAAGCAGGGATCTAAACGTACCACAGCCGACGGTTTGGAAAATCTTACGGAAAAGGCTAAAGCAGAAGCATTTCTTAAACAGGAGATTGGAAAACCGATGGATCGGTCGTGGTGGAGATCATGATCAACAATTCAGGTCATGGCTTCCACGCTCTCCCGACTTAAACCCATGCGATTTCTTTCTGTGGGGTTATGTGAAAGATTCAGTGTATAAACCTCCTCTACCAAGAAACGTGCCGGAACTGCGAGCTCGCATCAACAACGCTTTTGAACTCATTGATGGGGATATGCTGCGCCGAGTGTGGGAGGAACTTGATTATCGGCTTGATGTCTGCCGAATCACTAAAGGGGCACTTATCGAACATTTGTGAATGCCTAAAAAAACTTTTTGAGGTTTTGTATGGGTGTGCAAAGCATTGTGAAAATATCTCAAATAATAAAGTTATTGTAGAGCTGTGAAATCGCTTCAATCATTTGTAATAACCCTGTACTGCTACGGTACATCACATCATTACATAGCGCTACCATTACTGTTGTAACCAGAACTCACACAGAGTCAGATCAGCCGATCGTGCTGGCCAAGTTTGGAAACGACCGTCTGATAATTCGATCGTTTCCAAACGTGTTTCCGAGAAGCAGGCGAACTTCACGAGCGATGTGCGGTGAGGCCCCATCTTGCATGAAAGCTGTTGAGTTCAATGCGTCTCTCTGCTGTAGGGCCGGTATGACATGCTGAGGAAGCATATCGCAGTAACGCTGGCCGGTTACACTGCACCTCTTTGGCTCTTGAGCGCCAGCCTGTTCAAAAAAGAATGGTTCAATGATGAACGTAGCCGTGAAGCCACACCATACGGTAACACGTTCACCACACAGAGGAACTTCATGAACAGTGATTGGAGGTGAAGATGCCCACACTCGGCAGTTCTATGTGTCTACCTAACCCGTCGGAGAAATATGAGCTTTGTTTGCCCATAGAATGGTCGGGGACAGCCCTCGCCAACTTCAATCCTTGCGAGAAAGTAAAGGGTGAAGTCAACATGTCGTTGTGCGTCCTGTGGTGCAAGCTCCTGTACGACATTAGTCTTGTACGGATACCATTTGAGAACGGTTCGAAGCACCTTCCGTACAGTGGACCACGGAATGTTCAACTATCGTGACACAGCACGCGCACTGTCTGACGATCGGGAATTGCGCGCAGCGTTGTCTGTCATAGCTCAAATGGTTCAAATGGCTCTGAGCACTATGGGACTTAACATCTGTGGTCATCAGTCCCCTAGGACGTAGAACTACTTAAACCTAACTAACCTAAGGACATCACACACATCCATGCCCGAGACAGGATTCGAATCTGCGACCGTAGCTGTCACGCGGTTCCAGACTGAAGCGCCTAGAACCGCACGGCCACACCGGCCGGCTGTCTGTCATAGCAACAGCGATATCATCAACCACCTGCGGTGCAACCAGTCGTCGGTCCCTTCCCGGAGCGATGCCCAGTTCTCCGTTTGTTTCTAACTGCTTCATCATACTCTGCACAGGAGGTGGAGGAAGAGAAAGCTTCCGTGATCCTTTCAGCCGGCGATATTCTCGAAGTGCAGCTGCAGCATTACTGTGGTTTTTTAATAGAGCTTCATCAATAATGCCCTGCTCCTTTTGTCCGAGCTCATGGTGACACGTCAACAGGTGCACTGCGACAGGTCAGGCGTGTGAGACAATGAATCGCAATGATTGATCACAGCAGCTGGTGGCAATGGTTGGAACTGGACGGTGGCGCTCTGACGCATGGAAATACGCACCCCATACTATGAACATTAATGCTACCAAATTTGGCATCCGTATAGTAAATAATTTCCATGTCATAACGTGTTAAATAGGGAAAGTTTAATAATAACCACCTGGTAATTCAGAACTTTAGCTTCACGCTGGCAAACTGCTGCTGAGTATTTGGATGGGAAAGAATCGCTTCTCGTTGAAATATCGAATTGTGGACGGGTTCCGAATACCTAGTGTTGGACGTTAAGTGAATTATGCTGGGCTAATCGAAACAAACCACGTGGACTCATAAGTTGGAAGAGATGTCAGCTACACGACAGCGTCAGACGATTGACTGTGCACTGGTACCATATAATTGCAGCTATCAGAAGGAAATATTTTATCATAGCTACCAGAGGGGTGTGATATTGAACGATGTGCCCTCAAGTTGTTAGCAAAGATGGACACGTTCCTCGAATTTAGACTTCTACTTGAAACATTTTTATTAACATGATGGATGTGTTGCAGTTGGATTACGATGAGGAATAACGCTAGTGAGGATGGCACTGAAGTGGAGGCCATAAAGAAATTATGAAATTATCTATGAGTGGTCGATCAAACTATTTTGGTAGGAGCACATAGCGTACATTTTTGATGAAGCCTTTCCAAATCGCTTTTTGCATTCATAATTTTTTTCACCTTTTGTGGAAATACTGGCTTGTTGTGCTTAGTTGTGGTATCGTTTTCTCTGGGCGTAGTGGTAGATTGGAGTGAATTTCATGGCTTTTTTCTGGATACTCAAGACCTAATTCTAAATGTACTCGTAAACTACGAGGGCAGTTCAATAAATAATGCAACACATTTTTTTTCTCGGCCAATTTTGGTTGTAAAAACCGGAAATTTCTTGTGGAATATTTTCAAACATTCCCGCTTCGTCTCGTATAGTTTCATTGACTTCCGACAGGTAGCAGCGCTGTACGGAGCTGTTAAAATGGCGTCTGTAACGGATGTGCGTTGCAAACAACGGGCAGTGATCGAGTTTCTTTTGTCGGAAAACCAGGGCATCTCAGATATTCATAGGCACTTGCAGAATGTCTACGGTGATCTGGCAGTGTACAAAAGCACGGTGAGTCGTTGGGCAAAGCGTGTGTCATCATCGCCGCAAGGTCAAGCAAGACTGTCTGATCTCCCGCGTGCGGGCCGGCCGTGCACAGCTGTGACTCCTGCAATGGCACACTCGTTCGAGATGATCGACGGATCACCATCAAACAACTCAGTGCTCAACTTGACATCTCTGTTGGTAGTGCTGTCACAATTGTTCACCAGTTGGGATATTCAAAGGTTTGTTCCCGCTGGGTCCCTCGTTGTCTAACCGAACACCATAAAGAGCAAAGGAGAACCATCTGTGCGGAATTGCTTGCTCGTCATGTGGCTGAGGGTGACAATTTCTTGTCAAAGATTGTTACAGGCGATGAAACATGGGTTCATCACTTCGAACCTGAAACAAAACGGCAATCAATGGAGTGGCGCCACACCTACTCCCGTATCAAGAAAAAGTTTAAAGCCATACCCTCAGCCGGTAAAGTCACGGTTACAGTCTTCTGGGACGCTGAAGGGGTTATTCTGTTCGATGTCCTTCCCCATGGTCAAACGATCAACTCTGAAGTGTATTGTGCTACTCTTCAGAAATTGAAGAAACGACTTCAGCGTGTTCGTAGGCACAAAAATCAGAACGAACTTCTCCTTCTTCATGACAGCGCAAGACCTCACACAAGTCTTCGCACCCGAGAGGAGCTCACAAAACTTCAGTGGACTGTTCTTCCTCATGCACCCTACAGCCCCGATCTCGCACCGTCGGATTTCCATATGTTTGGCCCAATGAAGGACGCAATCCGTGGGACGCACTACGCAGATGATGAAGAAGTTATTGATGCAGTACGACGTTGGCTCCGACATCGACCAGTGGAATGGTACCGTGCAGGCATACAGGCCCTCATTTCAAGGTGGCGTAAGGCCGTAGCATTGAATGGAGATTACGTTGAAAAATAGTGTTGTGTAGCTAAAAGATTGGGGAATAACCTGGTGTATTTCAATGCTGAATAAAACAACCCCTGTTTCAGAAAAAAAATGTGTTGCATTACTTATTGAACTGCCCTCGTATATCCGAACCCTCTGGTACTCTCATTACATCAAGATTATCCACAGACATCCATACAGAATCAGAGAGTGGTAAGTATTCCCCAACTGTAGCCTGTTAACATCGAGCTGTACATTATTTTCATTGCAAAGACCAAAGTGGACTGGAACGCTGGCGCCCCGTCTGCTGCTGCGTGTAGCCGGTGGTGTAACACGCCCCGCTGTCCAGGAGAGCTGTCACGCTTGAATCAATCTCGTTAGAAAACGGCACCTATTTATACCTGGCTGTGCGCCTCTGTTTTGCTAAGCGCGCCGCTTCGTGTCACGTACTCATAACACGCTAGGTTGGTCAGTGGTCCCCTTCTGCCTGCGACTTGTGACATGCAAAACTGCTACGTATACTCTTTACACAATTTGACGGCCCTGTGGCCTCTATTTTACTTCGCAACTGTTGGTATGCGTAACTCACTGCCATCCGGCCCGCATCTGTAACTTGTGCTCAGAATATTGCACAAAACTAACTCTCCCTATTATGAACGTTGGTGCCGCTACAGAGCCATGAACCAATTGTTTGCAGCAGCGTGTCAGTGTGAACAGTGAACAGTACCGAACAGTGAACAAATCCACGAGTAAGCCATGCAAAAGAATTGCAATTGTTTTGTTTCTGTAATAAATTGCAACTTAAATTAATAACCCTTATCAAAGCACCCACGTTAAACCGGCTCAAGTGACTCAATGAGCTGGATCCAGTTCGTACCTTTGAGAGAAAGTGCACTGAAATTTTCAGAGACATCGGTAGCGTGACATCGGTTTCGAAGTGTAAGTCTGAGTAATCTTCCAATGTATTACATTTAAATAAACACCACACCTCGCACACCCTCTGTTATTCAAATTTATTTATCGTTCCATCGGTCATCAAGCTTTCGAACGTTTCAGTTGATAACAACTGTTCATTCAACAAATAGGTGTAGTGGGTTACATTCTGATATGAAAACGCGCATTTTGTATTGACCAAATTAAACTATGGATTGTCGGGGAAATGCTTTCTTGTTATCTTCAACTCATGAAGGTTTAAACACGAGAAACGTCTTTCTAGAGAGCACACTAATGTTGGAGAAATATGTAAATCGAAATTTTATGTCACACTGAAGTTTCATTGTGATAGCTTTAGCAAATTGTGTAGAGGGTGTCAGAAAAGTTGCTGAGTAGTGACAACATATTTTGGAAATGACACACACGGGCGACCTTACAAGTCTGAACCCGCCTGGCTGTATTGGAAAACACTTTCTGTCGATCAGATTGTGATATGCTTTTAAAGTAAGGAGTTACTTCAGTTTATAAGTCACAAAGCGAGTGTGGGCGATTACGAGACACTACATATTTTGCTACTACCCAGAGAAAAAAGTCTTGTGGAGAAAATTCCGGGAAACAAATTCGAAAGACAGATGTTTATGAAGTTTTGAGACACTGTAATGTCTTTTTCCTCGTACTATTTTTACCCTCCCACAGTCGTCCATATGCACACATACAAATAAGTACTACACATGTATACTCAATGGCTAAGCCTCTAATGGCTTTAGCTAAAGTTTTACACTGTTTATAGGATATTGCTCATCACCACCACTACTACGTACATGTGTTATCAGCACTCCTTACAGGCAAACTTAAGTGCACAGTTGGTTATGCTGTTGTTATTTACTCCCCTCCTCGTCTTTAAGATACTAGCATTACTAAAACACTACGGTTCCAGTTAAGAACAGCAATGAAATCTTATTTATGTATGATGATTTCCTTTAAATATAGTCGATATGTAACAATAATTGTTTCACCACTATAGCTTAGAAGCATGTAAACACTGAGTGACATTTAAACCCGTTTCTGAACACTGTGTTTTAGCTTGTTTTAATGTTACAATGCGATGTCCATTACATTTCTCATACAATTCACCTCTATTTGTATACATTTCATCAGGTACATGCAATGAATAGGATATCACGTAACATTAGGATTTCATAATGTTTCCTACCTTGTTTTGTAACATATATGCTATCTTATAGCTTGGGCGTAGCAACTTCGTTTTCTGTTTACATGTGACACTGTACCAAAGATATTCACTAAAGATAGTCTAGTCTTCTACATTGCCAAGTATCTTGTCATCGAGATGTTTTTATACCACATGGCGAAAATATTCTTTTAAAGATCTTTGACCAGCTTCTCAATATTTTGTATAAGTAATACTTACAGTCCTGATCTTATCTGTAGTACTGCCCTGTATAGATTTAGAATTTGGATGTTTGCTGTGAAAGTTCTGTCTCATATATTTACATTCATGGCATACACTACACTTGTAAGTAATGGCTAATGCAATTTGTTGGCTTAAACCACTTTAACCCTTGTAAATATTCATGTTATTTTGCACTTCGTTATAAAAGCTTTTAACATTTCCTGTAACCTACATAAAATAATTTTTATCTTTGGATAGCAACCGTGAAGATTGTCCAAGACGGAAACCGGTAGATTTTGGGTTAAAAAAACAGCTGTTGTTTCAAACATGTGTTTTATACATTACTTAAGGGCTGTTGGCAGTCATCTTCCAAAAATTTCCTAGTTTCCTCTACCGCTCAACCAGATTAGCAATTTTGGAAAGCTTCTGAATTGAAAAAGATCGTTCTATAATTTTAGTTGTTACTCACCAAGTGGAAACCCGCTAACGTCTACACATATGCATTCAAGGAATTGCTGATGCAATTTCCAAGCATGTTATATTTTTCTGAGTCAACTTACATGCGAGAAGCACTTACGTCGCCGTCTGTGAGATGTGTGACTTGATACAACAAACATTATTTCGACGTATTGCATCTATAGTTTCAAATTCTTTATAATATTTTCATTAATACTGATACTTTTCGGTATCTTCATATTGTTCAATAACTTTTTGTTGTTTCGATACTTGTCACATTCTTTCAGTACCTCAGATATTTTTCGATATTTCCATAACTTTTCGATAATTTACGGTACTCTTCTATATTTTTCAACACTTTCAAAATTGGTTTACAGTGATAACAACTGACTTTATGGAAATATGAACTAGCATTATAGCAATGAGTACTGACTGTATACAAATACCACTGGGAGCTATTTCTGACAAATTTAGTGTGGAAGTTCACTGAGATGTTTGTGTCGTAAAATTAAGAGCAACATTTCTCCTTTAACGTTAGTTGTACTCGGGGCCTTCACAGACGCTGATCTAGGAAGGTATTCACAGACGTATTCTAGCGCAGCATAGTCCGCCAACACATCTAGCCCTCAGGGACATGACCTTATTAAGCTGGTGCGTAAGTTCGTAGCGTTTCTCCACGAGACTAGTAAACACAGCAGAAATACTTAACAGAGAATTCAGTCAACAATAATATCTTCTCCTTCACTATTTACAACAGTTTACCAAAGCTGGGGTAAGTTTTCGGTTCTGTGAGCGTAGAAATCACCTGGTTTTGAGGCGAAGAAGTCGTCGAGTCATGTTGAGGAGCGCATTTTCGTCCGAAAAGGAAATTCCTTGGAAGTTGTTCGGTAGAGAGCGGAAAAGGTGAAAACTTGAAGGCAAAAGATCTGCTGAATAAGGCTGGTGCGGAATGACTTCCCAGCTCAGCTCCTATACGAGGTGCGGCTAGAAAAAAACCGGACTGATGCTGGAAAAAACATTTATTTACAATTTCATGTTATCTCCTTCAACGTACTCTCCTCCTCGGTCTCTACACCGCTCCATACGAATTTTCCACTGTTCACAGCAATGCTGCAGATCATTTTCGGTAAGTCCATACATTACTTCCGTCGCTTTTTCTTTTACTGCTTCAACAGTCTCAAATCTAGTTCCTTTCAAAGCTGACTTGACTTTAGGGAAAAGAAAAAAGTCACAGGGGGCCAAATCAGGTGAGTAGGGTGGATGATCTAAGATGGGAATGTTGTGTTTTGCCAAAAACGTCTTCACTGACAACGCACTGTGAGCTGGGGCATTGTCTTGGTGAAGGATCCATGACTTTTTTCTCCACAAATCGTTCCGTTTTCTCCGTACTCGCTCACGTAGGGTAGCCAGGACGCTAGTGTAGTAATGCTGATTTACTGTTTGTCCCTCTGGTACCCAATCAATGTGCACAATCCCTTTGATGTCAAAAAAAACAATCATTCGATTTTAACATTCGTGCTTTTTTTTGTCGTGGAGAACCAGGAGTTTTCCAATGCATCGATTGGCGATTAGTTTCGGGATCGTAAGTAAAAAACCACGATTCATCGCAAGTAATAACATTTTGTAAGAAGGTGGGATAACTTTCAATGTTTTCCAGGATGTCAGAACAAATCATTCTTCGGCGTTCCTTCTGTTCAATTGTGAGACACTTTGGAACCATTTTTGAACACACTTTGTTCATGTTGAAACTTTCATGAAGAATCTGCCTAACACTTTCCTTGTCAACTCCTGTTAACTCAGACACTGCTCTGATTGTTAAACGGCGATCTTGTCGAACAAGTTTACCGATTTTTTCAATGTTTGCATCAGTTTTTGCTGACAATGGTCTGCCAGTGCGAGTGTCACCACTGGTGTCTTCGCGGCCATCTTTAAATCGTTTAAACCACTCAAACACTTGTGTTCGCGATAAACAATCATCGCCGTACACTTGTTGTAACATTACAAACGTTCCACTTGCAGATTTTCCTAGTTTGAAACAAAATTTGATGTTAACACGCTGTTCGTTCTGTACACTCAACATTTTCCGACGCACAGACAAAACGTCAACTACTTAAAACAGACGCCACGGGCAGACTGAGTGCAGGAGGCAGATGAAGAGCAGTAGGCGGAGCGAGAGTCACGTGACAGGGCACGCGACTTTCAGCCTTATTGCATTCGTTTTATTGTTTCACCAGTACTAGTCCGGTTTTTTTCTAGCCACACCTCGTATAGTGCTTTTTTTTGTCAGTGTAGCAGAATGCGGGTGGGCGTTATCGTAGAGTAGCACTGGTTCAGGCAGTCTTCCTGGGCGTTGTTCTTGGTTCGCGTGTTGGCAAGAAATATCAGCAGTGACGGTTACGCCTCAGAGAAGGAATTCGTAGTACACCACACCGTCGCTGTTTCCCCATATTCGTAACATTATTTTTTGTGGATGCTGCTGCTGTGTTTGGGCACAGCCATTCCTATCTTTCCATTACGTTAGCGTAAAGGTACTATTTGCAAATAGTGATGCAGGATAGGAATGGTCGGCGTTGTAAACGAACCAGTTTATGACGAGCAAGCAGAGATGCACTTACGGCCACACGCTGATTTTTGTGATTTTGGCTTAGCGCATGCGTTCCCCTTATACATGATTTTTGAACCTTCCCCATTGCATGAAGTAGTCGCATGATGATGGGACGACCACGGTTCATCAGCACACTGACGTGGATCATTGTCGATCAATGCGTTTAAACGATCTTCATCAAATCCCGAATTTCTTCCTGAACATGGAGCGCCACTAATGTCAAAATAATCCTCGTTAAAAGCAGGAAACCATTTTCTTTCATTGCTCTATCCAGTGGCATTATCGCCATAGACATCGCAAATGTCTCTGGCACCCTCTGCTGCTGCCACCCCTCTACTGAGCTCGAACAGAAGAATACGTCTGAAATATTCCGATTTCTACACATGTCACTCTATTTTCCAGGGACCACATCTCCATCCATTATCTCCAAATGACAAAATGACAATATGGAAACTTAAAAATTAACTGTGAACTACAAACAAGAAATGATAGTCGATAAACGAGCCCATAGCAACCGGAGTTCCAACAAGGTTAGTTGCCGAACTACATTATTATAAAACTTCCTGGCAGATTAAAACTGTGTGCCCGACCGGGACTCGAACTCGGGACCTTTGCCTTTCGCGGGCAAGTGCTCTACCAGATACTGGCAGAAGTAAAGCTGTGGGTACCGGGCGTGAGTCGTGCTTCGGTAGCTCAGTGGTAGAGCACTTGCCCGCGAAAGGCAAAGGTCCCGATTTCGAGTCTCGGTCGGGCACACAGTTCTAATCTGCCAGGAAGTTTCATATCAGCGCACACTCCGCTGCAGAGTGAAAATCTCATTCTGGATACATTATTATAGTTTGCTTGGACTACGATCTGACCCCGCATCGGGTCGTCTGGTCATTTAATTCTACATCTACATAAATTCTCTGCTAGCCACCAAGCGATGTGTGGCGGAGGGCACAATTCGCGCCAAAGTCATATTTCCTCCCCTCTGTTCCACTCGCGGATCGCGCGAGGGAGAAAAGACTTTCTGAACGCCGCAGTACGAGCTCTAATTTCCCTTATCTTTAAATGGTGATCATTGCGCGATTTGCAAGTTGGTGGTAACAATATATGCTCTACATGCTCGGCGAAGATTTGATTTCGGAATTTAGTGAGCATCCCCTTCCGTTTAGCGCGTCGTCAATTTGCAAGTGTGCCCACTTCAAACTTTCTATGAGATTTGTAACGCTCTCGCGATGGCTACATGTACCAGTTACGAATCTTGCCGATCTTCTTTGGACCTTCTCAGTCTCTTGAATCAGACACAACAGGTAAGTGTCCCATACAGACGAACAATACTCCAAGACTGGACGAACTAACGTATTGTAAGCTATTTCCTTTGTTGAAGGACTGCATCGATTCAGGATTCTACCAATAAACCGCAATCTAGAGTTCGCCTTGCCCGTTACTTGTATAATCTGATCATTCCATTTGAGATCATTTCGAACAGTCACACCCAGATACTTGACGGATGTTACCGCTTCCACAGACTGGGCGTTTATTTTGTACTCGTACATTAATTGGGATTTTCGCCTTGTTATAAGCAGTAGGTTACACTTACTAATATTAAGAGATAACTGCCAGCCGGCCGTTGTGGCCGAGCTGTTCTAGGTGCTTCAGTCTGGAACCACGCGACCGCTACGGTCGCAGGTTCGAATCCTGCCGCGGCCATGTATGTGTGTGATGTCCTTAGGTTAGTTAGGTTTAAGTAGTTCTAAGTTCTAGGGGACTGATGACCTCAGATGTTAAGTCCCATAGTTGTCAGCGCCATTTGAACGATTTGATAACTACCAGTCATTACACCACGCATTGATTTTCTGGAAATCCTCATTGATTTGTTCATAGCTTTCGTGTGATACTACTTTCCTGTAGACTACAGGATCATCGGAAAACAGTCTAATGGTGCTGTCAACACCACCAACCGGATCGTTTATGTAAACCGTAGAAAGCACTGGATCTATTATGCTGCCCCGAGGCACACCTGAAGTTACGCATCTTTCTGTTGAAGTCACCCCATTAAGGACGACATAATGCTCTCTACCTGTTAGAAACTTTCTATCCAAATACATATGTCATCGGATAGACCGTAAGCGCTCACTTTTTGGAGAAAGCGACAGTGCGGAACTGAGTCGAACGCCTTTAGAACTTCGAGAAATATGGTATCAACCTGGCAGCCTGTGTCTAGAGCCTGTTGTATATCATGCACAAAGAGGGCCAGCTGTGTCTCGCATGACCGCTGTTTCCTAAAACCGTGCTGGGTTCTGCAGATAAGCTTCTCAGAATCTAGAAAGGCCATTATGTATGAACACAAAATATGTTCCGTGATACTACAACAAATCGATGTCACTGAAATTGGCCGGTAATTATGTGCATCCGATTTTCTACCCTTTTTATAGATTGATATGACCTGGGCCTTCTTCCAGTCCCGTGGAACTTTCTGCCGTTCCAATGATCTCTGATAGATGACTGATAAGAATGGTGCTATATTTGTAGCATAGTCAACGTAAAATCTTACGGGGATACCGTCTGGGCCAAGATGCCTTTCTGGCGTCTAAGGATCTTAACTACACTCCTGGAAATTGAAATAAGAACACCGTGAATTCATTGTCCCAGGAAGGGGAAACTTTATTGACACATTCCTGGGGTCAGATACATCACATGATCACACTGACAGAACCACAGGCACATAGACACAGGCAACAGAGCATGCACAATGTCGGCACTAGTACAGTGTATATCCACCTTTCGCAGCAATGCAGGCTGCTATTCTCCCATGGAGACGATCGTAGAGATGCTGGATGTAGTCCTGTGGAACGGCTTGCCATGCCATTTCCACCTGGCGCCTCAGTTGGACCAGCGTTCGTGCTGAACGTGCAGACCGCGTGAGACGACGCTTCATCCAGTCCCAAACATGCTCAATGGGGGACAGATCCGGAGATCTTGCTGGCCAGGGTAGTTGACTTACACCTTCTAGAGCACGTTGGGTGGCACGGGATACATGCGGACGTGCATTGTCCTGTTGGAACAGCAAGTTCCCTTGCCGGTCTAGGAATGGTAGAACGATGGGTTCGATGACGGTTTGGATGTACCGTGCACTATTCAGTGTCCCCTCGACGATCACCAGTGGTGTACGGCCAGTGTAGGAGATCGCTCCCCACACCATGATGCCGGGTGTTGGCCCTGTGTGCCTCGGTCGTATGCAGTCCTGATTGTGGCGCTCACCTGCACGGCGCCAAACACGCATACGACCATCATTGGCACCAAGGCAGAAGCGACTCTCATCGCTGAAGACGACACGTCTCCATTCGTCCCTCCATTCACGCCTGTCGCGACACCACTGGAGGCGGGCTGCACGATGTTGGGGCGTGAGCGGAAGACGGCCTAACGGTGTGCGGGACCGTAGCCCAGCTTCATGGAGACGGTTGCGAATGTTCCTCGGCGATACCCCAGGAGCAACAGTGTCCCTAATTTGCTGGGAAGTGGCGGTGCGGTCCCCTACGGCACTGCGTAGGATCCTACGGTCTTGGCGTGCATCCGTGCGTCGCTGCGGTCCGGTCCCAGGTCGACGGGCACGTGCACCTTCCGCCGACCACTGGCGACAACATCGATGTACTGTGGAGACCTCACGCCCCACGTGTTGAGCAATTCGGCGGTACGTCCACCCGGCCTCCTGCATGCCCACTATACGCCCTCGCTCAAAGTCCGTCAACTGCACATACGGTTCACGTCCACGCTGTCGCGGCGGCATGCTACCAGTGTTAAAGACTGCGATGGAGCTCCGTATGCCACGGCAAACTGGCTGACACTGACGGCGGCGGTGCACAAATGCTGCGCAGCTAGCGCCATTCGACGGCCAACACCGCGGTTCCTGGTGTGTCCGCTGTGCCGTGCGTGTGATCATTGCTTGTACAGCCCTCTCTCGCAGTGTCCGGAGCAAGTATGGTGGGTCTGACACACCGGTGTCAATGTGTTCTTTTTTCCATTTCCAGGAGTGTATTTTACAGTCCCAGATACACTAAACACTATGTCAGCCATCCTTTCGTTTGTTCGATAATTGAAAGGGGGAATGGTGCTGCAGTCCTCTATCGTAAACGGGTTTTGGAAAGCTAGGTTTAGAATTTCGGCCTTCTGCTTATCATCATCAGTTACTTTACTCGTACTGTCAGAAAGAGAAGGTATTGAATTATTTGTAGCGTTCATAGATTTTACGTACGACCAAAATTTTTTGCGGTTATTTTTAGAATCTACAGATAAAATATTGCTTTCAAATTCATCAAAAGAATCTCTCATTGTTTTCTGACAGCTGCTTTTATTTCGCATAATTTCTGTTTGTCAGCGGGGCAGTGACTACGTCTAAAACGACTTTGCAAAATTCTCTGCTTTCTCAGCAACTTCCTAATATGTTTGTTGTACCAAGGTGGATCCTTTCCCTCCCCTATACTTTCGCTAGGCACATACTTCTCTAGCACATGGTGGACAATTCCTTTAAATTCCGACCAAAGATGCTCAATATCTTTGTGTCCCGCGGTGAATGCTTGTAGCTGACAACCTGGGAGCCGGTATCTTGAGCCTGTTGTATGTCATGCACAAAGAGGTCCAGCTGTGTCTCGTATGACCGCATTGACGTAAGCCACATGGTATGTCGAAACATGAAGACGAGTCGTCATGTCTTCGTTTCATGAGCGCTCAAGGTCATTTACCCACCGGGGCCCCCGGGGTCAGCATGGCGGCGGTCCCTGTCCCGCTGAGATAATTTGTCCTTTTAGGACAATTATCTGAGCAAGCACCCACGCCAGCAAAAGGTTGGCACGTGTAAAAGTTTTCGTTTTCGAGCGTCATGCAGTGCCCCCTTTTTGTTCAATATGTATATAAATGCAGAACCTTTTACATTTTATTCAGTCAGCACAAAGTCGTGGTTAAATCAGTATTTAAGCACAGGATCACATAGTTCAATTCAGTACGACAGAGGAACTTTATATCCAGGACCAGTGGACGATATTGAAATGGCGGAACACGGAAACACCTTTAATGTTAATAGAGATAATAGTATACGGACAATGTTTCGACAAGATGCCGCAGATGAAATTAGGTACGTAGAAAATCCAGCATATGATGATTTAGACGAAGAAGTCGTCGAATTTGAGTTGGAGCCAATGCCATCAGAAGAAGTTAATACTGGACTACGCCAGCGTCATCCATATCAGTACGGCGAAGAAGGCCACACTGCAATAGATGTAGATACAGACGAAAATACACCGCTTTTATCTGGAACCGCCGAAACAGCAGTGGACGGCGCAAGCTTGAGCACAGTTTTATCTGGAACTGGTACCGCAACTGCCGCGACGTTATCAACAGCGCAAATTGCTGGAGCTGCTGGTGTTACTGCTTTGGCCGGTGCTGGAGTAGCGTATGGTGCAAAAAAATTAGTTGATCGAATAAATAACAAAGGATTTACGTTGCCAGGTAGCGATTATGTTGGGCCTGGAAACCCTATAAATATAGACGCACCGCGAAGTGCAGCAGATGCAACTGCCAAGGAACACGACGTCGGGTACGATCGCCTGTTAAAAGAAGACAGAGAACGTGCATTCACTGAAAAAGAATTCCGAGAACGAGTTCAAAAGTTGGATGCTAAAGCTATTATAGACTTTGCCATATATTGGAGCCATACACGCAATTGGCATTCGTTTGCAGGAAAATACGGACTGAAATTAAAATCGTTTCTTGAACAGAAGATTGGAAAAGTTTTATATCCAGTAAAACCAGATTCCAAACCAGAAGGTATGTATATTTACCTGCATATGAATATTCAATAATTGATTATAAATTATATGTCGATGTTAATAATGTTTCTCGCCTTCAGCAGAAGTACGATTGGCCTCCTTGGGAACGCCCAAATTGGAATGAAATGCATGAAGGCCAGAAACGTTATGCATATGAACAGTGGCTAATGTCACGTGTACGTCGTGGTTCCCCATAGATCACGAACGTCCATCAACATCTGGCGGTACATCATTAGCACCGAGCTCAGAAAGTGTTCCTGAAATCGACTCGGAAGAGGATGTAGAAGATGTTGACGACAACGGAGAGGATCCAAACACTGTTCGACCATTAGTTCCTTATTCTGACTCTGACACAGAAAATAGTGCTATGAACGAAGAAACAGCTAAACGTACAGCATCGGCCCAAGAAGCAAAGGGTGCAAAAAAGGCTAAAAAAACACTTCCTGGCACAGCAGGTCCCTCAGCTAATGGAATGGGTGATTCCGCCAACACACGTGATGTGCCATTACCTGCACCGTCAATATTAGATACGGGTAACATTACCAGGTATAGAAAAGTACACAGATTTTTTACGTATGGTCTAGCATATAAAGTACTCACGCATGAAACTGCTGTATTTATGATTACCCCTTTGGCAGAAATTCCTGTTGATCTTCCATTTTTGTACATGACCCCCTCTGAATTTGATTTATTACCACATGGTAGTAGAATTGTTCATTGCTCTGCACAAGTGATTGCACGTAATCCCAGGATTGCTTTCCCAACAAATTCAACTGACTCTGAACTTGCAACTTTAAATCAAAATAAGAATATGATTACTTCTGTGGGTATTAATTTAAAAATACCTGGTGTTAATGTTACACCTACTGCATTTGGCTCATCATCTCCTATGGAAACAAGTAGTATAGATCATAAACGTAATTTTAATCCAATTTGGAAATCGTGGTATGGGTATAAGAATAATGAAGAATCGTTTTTAACTACAGTACCTGCCCATCAATTCTGACAACCCATTAATTTGAAATATTATTATGCCTGTGTGTCTAGTACAAAGGCAAAAGGGCTGCATAATTGGGGATGGAAATGTGTTCAATCGTGTGTTTCTGAGGTAGATGCAGATTCTCGTACTGGCAGTGTTATTGTTAACTATGACTATAAACCAACATTAGGTTTTGTCAAAATACCAAAAGTTGCAAATGTTGATATATTCCCCATTACAGATACTGCACAAGGAGTACCTCAACGGTATACAAATACTGGTAATAAGCACTGTAATCCATTTATGGCATGTGACAATTTTTCAAAAACACTTTTGGAACCAGCTCAAATTCAGGAACAATTAGTACAAGCTATTACTCCAGTAACGAATGATGATTTCTCTGGATATGATGATTTAATAGAAAAGGCAGATATTGCTTCTGCTGGGTACAGTATTACACTCCATGATACAAATGTCCAACCTAGTCTTCATGTAGGCATAAACCCTACATATGCTTTAAGCACTGGCAGTTTAAATAATGATATTGTTAAATATACTGATACTCAAATGTTGTTTGAAGTTATTGCTCAATGTTCTGTTTATTTAGATGGTTTGGAAACTCATTATCCCCGAGCAAATGTACCAAATGTTCAGGTATCTGATATGATTTATATGTCAAATGTGAAAAGGAATCAGGAATCATCAGTGTACAAGGGACAATATGAAATTAAACAAGCTTGAATATAATATCTTGTATTTATTGTAAAAAACATTTGTATTGTACAAAATTGTAAATAAATGAATTATTACATTGTAATAGTGTTTCATTTCAATAATCAATATTATACATTTGAAGTAATTGAAAGAAAGCCAAAGGATACGGCTTCTACAAGCATTTTTTAATTCATCAAACTTTCTCCACCTAATTGTATGTATACGAATATCTTTAAAATCTGGATGAGAACAAATAACTGGTTGTGCATTTGAAATTAACAATAATGGAGTACATCTTAATATAGCGTCTCCTTTGTACTTCACTCTGATGTTACACGCAATTCCTTCACACACTTTTTTAAAATCCTCAATTGCACACTCCTCCAAAGAAATTTCATTTCCAACAATCACACGTCTGTTAACAGCATCTTGCAATGCAAACTGATTCGTTCTATTATTACAACGACCAATGTGCCCAACATTTAAACCAAGTGAAATTATACAATCAAAAAACCAATTTTTGCCACTATTTGGTAGACCAATAATACGTAGTGTGTTTAACTTTTTATTTGGTACAAATATATTTTTACCTTCAAATTCTTGCCATTGATACAATCCTTTCTTATTAATCCAAGATACAAGATTTGTTAAAAATTTCGTAGCTTCGTCAGTATCATCTTCACATTGAAATAATAAAATTTTATTTAGCAAAGAAAGAGAATCTTGAAGAGTATAATAATATTCCCAAACATTTGTCGAATGAGAATAAAAAATATTATCTTCAGAACCAGAGCACAATAAAGTTTCTATACCATGTAAATCCAATTCATTTATAGTTTTTTATACAATTCTAAGCCCATATCAAAAAATCGTTTGAATTTAAGGTCAATCAAATTAATAAAATATGGATGAGCAGATGGTATTACATTGACTATATTTTCCGGAGGGATACAATTGTAACTTAATAAAAGGGATAGTACCTTTTTCGCTGTTTTTTCAGCATTGCACCCTTTCCCTGTAACGATTGGCTGGCGCTTGCTATGAGGCCATGTACATGCTGCATCACTGGCGAGTCCGCCTCCACATTGATTAACATTTCCAGTGTCTTGCCCCTCCAATACTGTGAGGGATTGCTCGACGAAACTGTTCCATTGTATAATTTCAAGTTCACCAGGCAATCGCTTATCAGTTCCTCTAAGCCGAACTTGTCCCCTACTTGGCCGTTTTTGCAAGTATAGATATAAAAGAACATTGAGCCAGTCGATGTCTGACATGACTGTGATTGCTCTAGTGCGTCTTGTTGTTTTCTTAATTCGACTGGCAATAAATCCGTCAGTTTGAAACCTACAGCGGCACCGTCTTGATGAGTAGATACAGTCGTGTATGAGGTGGATGTGGTCCCCATCATGTTTCCACATGATAATCTGGCCAGGGTAGGTTTGTGCAATGATATTAATTCGTCTACAGAATTCATCAACTTCGTCCTCTCCTCTGAGGACAATAACGTCAGTGTAATACTATCTTTCAGAGATCTCAGATATTCGGAGAAGCTCTGGAAACCAAAGGACGAAACTAATGAAGAACTTTCGAATTGAGTCGAATAGATCAAAATGGTAAAGATGTATTCGCCTAAGAGTCCATCTCCCTGTGCCAGCTTGCAATTCAATCTCGTCGTTAAGTATATCATTGTCTTCAAGGACGGTGTTGGTATTTCTGCTTCCAGGAGAGTGAAGATCGTCTGGACGGCTTCCATCAGATTCTCCGTTACAAATCTGCAAACAACAAATCAGCTATATCAGCGTCGTCTTCCTCTGAATCCGATACTCTGCTTAACGAGCCACCACAACGTACACTTCTGAACAATGGATTATTTGTACAAAACATGCACCAAAGACTATATTGTTTAACATGTGGTGGACAAGTTACCCCATATGTAAATGATGCTGTCTTAGTTACCATATTAATTTTCATTTCAATAAGAAGTGGTTGCAGTAGCACGTTTTGCCATGAATCGGATAAATTACATAAACAGTTTTCACAAATAGTATATACAAAATGCTTGTAAGTTACTTCGTAAAAAAATAATTTGATTTTGAATCTACTTTGCCAGAATGTACAAATGTCAAAAGAAGACATTGTGTTTAAACCAAGTGTTTCCCATGGAACTGGAATTCCTGCTCTTATTTTTCCACAAGCTTCTAATGCATCATTTGCGATCTCACAAATCATTGGAACATTCTCACTTTTATTAAATATATAAAATTCTGGCGACCTATAGGAATTTAACATGAAATTAAATTTCGAAACACGAAATTCCAACAGAATATATTTCTGTGTAGTTTGTATTAAATCTAATTGAAAAACATCCAACGCATTTTGCAGTCTTCCACAAACAGAAATTCGTGCAAGTTTGTACAAAGTTTCCATTGTTATAGAAGTATACTTAGTATTTCTGGCAGCTCGTTAGCGACAATAGAAGTTCTCGGAGTCGATTCAGAGGACATAATGTACAGACGACAATACCATGCCCCTTATATAGTGGAGTGGTTGCTAACCAGCTTCAGTTATCAATACTCATATGTCTGTCACTCCAAAACGAAAACATTTACACGTGCCAACCTTTTGCTTGCGTGGGTGCTTGCTCAGATAATTGTCCTAAAAGGACAAATTATCTCAGCGGGACAGAGAAAGTTCAGAATTCCACAGCTGGCTAGAGCGAATGTGGAAGTTTAAATAATCTCTAACATCACGTAATTACCTCCATAAGTTGCGTTCAGTCCCTGTATGTTTTGCGCCTCTCAGTTCTCAGTACTGGTTTGTTCCTGCCTGCAGGTGTCGTGGATCCGGTCGCGGGACCTACACATCCTGACGTCCGGCGTGCTGACGTACACGTCGGACTCTCGGTTCGAGGTGCTACACGGCTCCGACCCGGACTCGTGGACGCTGCGGCTGGTGGGCGTCCGGCACGAGGACGGCGGCCGCTACGAGTGCCAGGTCAACACCGACCCCAAGCTCAGCCTGCCCGTGAACCTGCACGTCAGAGGTAGGCGCGCGGCAACAACCAGTGCTCCACCCGACACGCGTGTCTGGCCTTGCCTTTGCAGATGACTGAACCGTGGTTTACTTTCAAAGATATTCTTAAGAAGTTATTTTATTTACTAGCGATTCATCAAGAACATTAACACATTTAATCACACTATGTAAGCATGGAAGTAGTTGCCAGGGAGTAACTGATGAAATCATAACCAAATTCCTTTTAACAAATGGGAATTTTATTCACTTTAAGAGTGCCTAAAAACATTTTTTACGAGGGCAGTTCAATAAGTAATGCAACACATTTTTTTTCTGAAACAGGGGTTGTTTTATTCAGCATTGAAATACACCAGGTTAGTCCCCAATCTTTTAGCTACACAACACTATTTTTCAACGTAATCTCCATTCAATGCTACGGCCTTACGCCACCTTGAAATGAGGGCCTGTATGCCTGCACGGTACCATTCCACTGGTCGATGTCGGAGCCAACGTCGTACTGCATCAATAACTTCTTCATCATCCGCGTAGTGCGTCCCACGGATTGCGTCCTTCATTGGGCCAAACATATAGAAATCCGACGGTGCGAGATCGGGGCTGTAGGGTGCATGAGGAAGAACAGTCCACTGAAGTTTTGTGAGCTCCTCTCGGGTGCGAAGACTTGTGTGAGGTCTTGCGTTGTCATGAAGAAGGAGAAGTTCGTTCAGATTTTTGTGCCTACGAACACGCTGAAGTCGTTTCTTCAATTTCTGAAGAGTAGCACAATACACTTCAGAGTTGATCGTTTGACCATGGGGAAGGACATCGAACAGAATAACCCCTTCAGCGTCCCAGAAGACTGTAACCATGACTTTACCGGCTGAGGGTATGGCTTTAAACTTTTTCTTGGTAGGGGAGTGGGTGTGGCGCCACTCCATTGATTGCCGTTTTGTTTCAGGTTAGAAGTGATGAACCCATGTTTCATCGCCTGTAACAATCTTTGACAAGAAATTGTCACCCTCAGCCACATGACGAGCAAGCAATTCCGCACAGATGGTTCTCCTTTGCTCTTTATGGTGTTCGGTTAGACAACGAGGGACCCAGCGGGAACAAACCTTTGAATATCCCAACTGGTGAACAATTGTGACAGCACTACCAACAGAGATGTCAAGTTGAGCACTGAGTTGTTTGATGGTGATCCGTCGATCATCTCTAACAAGTGTGTTCGCACGCTCCGCCATTGCAGGAGTCACAGCTGTGCACGGCCGGCCCGCACACGGGAGATCAGACAGTCTTGCTTGACCTTGCGGCGATGATGACACACGCTTTGCCCAACGACTCACCGTGCTTTTGTCCACTGCGAGATCACCGTAGACATTCTGCAAGCGCCTATGAATATCTGAGATGCCCTGGTTTTCCGCAAAAAGAAACTCGATCACTGCCCGTTGTTTGCAACGCACATCCGTTACAGACGCCATTTTAACAGCTCCGTTCAGGGCTGCCACCTGTCGGAAGTCAATGAAAGTATACGAGACGAAGCGGGAATATTTGAAAATATTCCACAAGAAATTTCCGGTTTTTTCAACCAAAATTGGCCGAGAAAAAAAATGTGTTGCATTACTTATTGAACTGCCCTCGTAAAAGAAACAGATTTAAAATTATAATCAGAAAACACCCTCTTAATATCAAAGTTACAATTTATTCAGAGGCAGAAAGAAACAAGTTTTGACTGTATGAGCTTTCGGGCAGAGAACCTTCCCACTTCCTTTTGACACGGCCGTAGTTACGACCGCTCACAACAGCCTCTGAAAGACTACACTGGTGCAAATCTGTAACACACTTTAAACTAAGAGTTTTAACAATTTACACAAGCACACAAACTATGCACCCCCCGTAGGAGGAATGGAAATGGTACAAAACACTAACAATTAAAATATTAACCTTTCCACCGCAGGTGCAACTTGATTTTAACTTCTAAGAAAAATCTTACGTTGAAAGGGTGGCAACTTTATGTACTAAAATGATCTTTTAAATAAAAGTCCATGAAATGCAATCTTATATAAAATTCTACAAGGCTGGCCAAACAATAGTTAAGATGCTCTACAGTACACAGATACCGCCTCTCAAGATCATAGGCAGTAATATCAAAGTTTCCAAAGACCAAACATATTTCAGGTATTAGGCCGTTACACTCCAAGCAATAAACTCGTTAACACACCAAATCCGACAAACATGACAGAGGCAGCTACTAACGTACGGCAGATTGATAGGGAGATTACCGAACAACCCGAACCGCAGGTTGCTCTAACCCGCCCCTGCTCCACAAGGGGGAAACGGACCACCCAATTTAAAAACAACCACCTTCCCGCTGGTAGGCAAACGGGGAAGAATCGTCGGACGACCCCAAAAGCAAAACGGCTGGTGACCTCACCAAGAAAACAAGTAGAATTTAACAAGAGTAAATCAAACAAGATATCACCAATCACTTAACTTCTAATAAACCGCAATTTCTCGAGAAGACCTGGCGCAGCACCCCCAAATCGCTCTCCCGAACCGTCCGCTGCCAGCCGCTTCAACGGACGCAGGAAGGCGCGCCGATCTCCCGTCTCACGGCGTCGCAGCTCGCACCGGCCGGACTGATGTCGTGGGTTGACTCCTGTTGCTCTCGTGTCGACCGCAAAGTCACTACCCCTCGCTATACGCCGCGACCCACTGGACTCACGTGGCGACCTCACATGCGCCGACGCTCAAGACGGACAAGTCATCTTGTGTCTCAGTGCGCGACCGACCAACCGATCGATCCAACCGCCAATGACCATTGCCTGAGCAAACTCTGGCGGCCTAATGCGCAGACTCAGATGCAGGAACTAAGCGCCGACCGGGCGACCACTCGCTGAGTTCTCTTACTGGCGGAGTGGAAAGACTCATTCTGACGGCTTTAAAGGTTGATCCGAACGACAGACATACTAGCACTCCGAACGACAGGCAGACACTAACTGCCTAACAAATGCGGACGAGAGACAGACTAGCAAACTGGGGTCGAGGGACTGACCCAGACTGACCGACTGGCGAACTCATAGCGCCCCTTAAATGCACGTGAACAGGCATCCTTTCCCCTTTCCTACCAGAGGGAGACACTAAAGCTGCGATTGAAACGGCGGCGCCACCGCCAGAAACGAAGGGTGACTGCTTCACACTACGCGCTGCGGCGCGCTCTTCAAAACAGCAATTTTTACCACGGCTCAATGACATTATTTTGTTTGCTTCGGGACCAGAAAAGATTCTGCAAATTTTGGAGGAGCAAGTGCGACGAAGCTGAAGCTGAATTGCAGCAAAACTGAAATAAAGTACAGTCAGCACCTAATTACTGTAAAACTAATTACGTAAGAGCACTGAACTAAAAATCAGACAACCCCATGAGACATCATGCTCTTACTGTGGACTGATTATAGCCTCACTTTCGCTAGGGAAGACTGTTGTAGCGTAACAAGACAGCCACGCCACTCGGAAGTAGCCGAAAGGCACGCGTTACTGACGCAGGCTAGAGATAGGTCTGAAACAGGATAAGTAATGAATGCTATAAAGAAAAGTACGTAGCTCCTGGAATACTTAACTTTAATCCATCCTTGTGGTACACCGCTCTTGACGGTACAAGTGAGACACTTTAGATACAAGCTATGTAAGGCTAATGGCGCCTTGCTAGGTCGTAGCCATGGACTTAGCTGAAGGCTATTCTAACTATCTGCTCTGCAAAGGAGCGAGGCTTCGTCAGTGTAGTTTCTAGCAAAGTCGTCCGTACAACTGGGGCGAGTGCTAGTAAGTCTCTCGAGACCTGCCGTGTGGTGGCGCTCGGTCTGCGATCACTAACAGTGGCGACACGCGGGTCCGACGTGTACTAATGGACCGCGACCGATTTAAAGCTACCATCTAGCAAGTGTGGTGTCTGGCGGTGACACCACATTCCTCCCCCGCAAATCGGCGAACGGCCGTGTTACAAGGCTTCCGTCCACCGTGGGGAGGACCCCATGTTGACGCATGCGATGAGGTGGGGAGCCCAACAACAGGCGAGGCTGTGCCACCCGCACCCTGCCATTCGGTCCGAGGGGAGCTAGGAAACGCCTGAAAACCTAGTCCAGGGTGCACGTCAACATGCGGTGTATGCGCCTGTAGAGATACAGGAGGGGCCGAAGGGTCGACCTCCATGTGGGCGGAGCACCCGACGGGCGAAGACATCTCGTCCGGAGCGGGCAAGAGTTCCATGGCGGATGATGGCTGGTCACGGGAAGCGATCGGCGGCGCGGTGCAGCGGTTGCAGCGACGCGTCCACTGCGGGCTGCGCCGGCGGGAGGACAGGCGGCGGCGGCGGCGCGTCACCATGAGGCAAAATGGAAGGCAGCGTCGGTAACACCTGGGGAGGAGGCGAGCCAGTAGATGGGTCCCCAGGGCCCTGACCGGACGGCACCGTCGCTGAAAGCAGACGGGTAGCGGCAGAACCCGTGCGACGACAGAGGCGCAGCTGATTGAGATGCCGACGCACCTCACCAGAGGCCCCCAAAACCAAATACATCGCGCGGCTGAGGCAGCGAAGAATGCGCCCTGCGAGCCAACGCCGTGAACCGCGAGAGTTGCGATAGAATACAACGTCGCCTGGAGCCAAAACAGGAGTCTGCCGCTGCACAGGAACCTGATGCGGCGGATGCAGCGAAGACATCAAGGTTCGATGAGGACGACCGTGGAGCAACTCAGCCGGCGAGCGACCATCTTGGGGCTGAGAGCGATACGAGGACAAAAAGAGCAACAACGCGTCCTCCCGAGAATGCGACTCTTTCAACTTCAACATCTGTGACTTGAAAGTACGGACCAATCGTTCAGCGGCACCGTTCGACTGAGGCGAAAACGGCGCGGATGTCAGATGTTGAACACCATTGGCCGTGCAGAATGACTGAAATTCCGCGGACACGAATTGTGGGCCATTGTCGGAAACAATAGTCTGTGGAAGACCTTCAATGCAAAAAATAGCGAATAACGCTAGGATGGTGGCCACACGACGAAAATCAATCGGAAACGATTCGACCACGTCATCGGTTTCCGAGTCAATGAACATGCAAGCAAGTGCCGAAGAATCGAATGCTTTATCCTCAGCAACTGGCAAACAGGACAACGCATCAGCGTTTCCGTGCTTAGCAGTGGACCGATACAAGATATCGTAGCGGTACTGCGAGAGAAAAATTGACCAGCGAATAAATTTCTGCGCTGTACGTGGAGGTACAGGCTTGTTCGGATGAAAAAGCGATGTCAAAGGCTTGTGGTCCGTGATGATGGTAAAGTGACGACCATACAAGAAATCATGAAACTTAGTAACACCAAATACGAGAGCCAAAGCTTCTTTCTCTATCTGTGAATAATTTCTTTGCGCCGACGAGAGCAATTTTGACGCAAAGGCAATTGGGCGATCATGCGATCCATCTTTGTGCGCAAGCACAGCACCGATCCCGAAATCCGATGCATAAACCATCAACAAAAGTGGTTTCTGGGGATCGAATGGCGTAAGGCAAGTATTAGAAAGCAACGCCGATTTCAACTGGCGAAAGGCGCGTTCGCATTCCGTCGTCCAGACGAACGGAACACCTTTACGGCGTAAGCGATGAAGCGGAGCAGAAATGGAAGAGGCATTGCGCAGAAAGCTATGATAGTAATTTATTTTACCCAGCACACTCTGTAGCTGCTTCAAATTCTGCGGCGAAGGCAAGTCTTGTATGGCACGAAGGTGCTCTGGACTGGGATGTATGCCTTGGGCATTTATTACATGTCCCAAATATGGTAAGTCACGAGCAAAAAACACACATTTGTCCTTCCGCAAGCGAAGACCATTTTGTCGCAATACCTGAAATAATGTGCGGAGGTTGGCTAAATGTTCTTCCGCCGTCTTTCCGGAGGTCACAATATCGTCCAGATAGTTTGCTGCAGTAGGGACCGACGCACAAACAGTTTGTACATATTGCTGAAACAATGCAGGGGCGGAAGCACACCCGAATGGCAGTCTTTTGAAACAATACAAACCAAGATGCGTGTTAACCACCAAGACGCGCTGGGATTCTTTGTCCACCGGTATTTGCAAGTACGCATCTGCTAGGTCCAACTTAGAAAAATATTTACCCGGGCACAGTTTATCAAAAAGATCTTCCGGGCGGGGTAAAGGAAAAGTTGCAATCACTAGTTGTGGATTCACTGGTGCCTTGAAGTCCACACAAAGTCTCAGTTTTCCGGAAGGTTTTGGCAAAATTACTAAGGGTGATGCCCAGAGAGAAGCTTGCACACGTTCAATTACACCTTGTGATTCTAATTCGTGTAATGTTCTTGCGACCTCATTACGCAATGCGTGGGGAACATTACGCGCTCTGAAAAATTTCGGTTGCGCGTTTACTTTCAGTTCCAAATGTGCTTCATAGTTCTTAGCGCAACCAAGGCCCGGTGCAAAAATGTCTGCAAATTCTTCACATAGACGAGAAACACTGTCTGAAGGCACAGTCTCATTCACTGATAGTACCTGATTTACTATAGACATGTTAAACAACTGAAATAAATCTAATCCAAACAAGTTCACTGCAGAAGAAGAACGAAGGACGTAAAATGACACAAGTTTTGTTTGTCCCTTGTATGTTGCAAGAAGAGTGCACTGTCCTAACACAGGGATCTGCTGTCCTGAATAACTAGTGAGCTGAACATTTGCGGCACGCAACGGAGGTGTGCCCAGTTGTTTGTACGTGTCGTGATTGATCAATGAAACTGTAGCTCCGGTATCGAGCTGGAATGGGATCACTTTGCCGTCAAAGTCCAAGTCTACAAAAAGTTTGTCCTGCTGACGACAAGAGCGACTTTCGCGCGCAATTGGAACTGATACCGGTACAGAAGCACTTGCGACCGGACGAGATTTCCGGCGACGGCGACGCACACTTTTTGTGGGACGAACACAGTCACTGTTTGAGATAGTGGCACTGGACGGGGTGGAATTAACTACATGAATGTCCATGGGCGAAGGTGCACGAGCCTGATTGTCCATGGTTCGATTCCGGCGCGAAGCAAAGGGCCTGGAATGGTTGTGATTGTCTGATCGGAGCTTTTTCTGGCAAACACTTTGAACATGTCCTTTCTTATGACAGTAAAAGCAAATAGCTTGGGGTGACGGGCAATTGTCACGCGAATGTCTAGTTGCACACCGCGGGCATGATTTCAGAACTGCATTGGCATGCTTACGCGGCACACGTGTTTGAGAGCTAGGCCGCAGCTGCGCGGACGGGCGCGAGGGCTGTTTAGCGTTCCATGCAGTGCGCTCGGCGGGCCGGGTAATGTGACACACAGCTGGCGAAGTTTCAAATGATTCCTGAGCAAAGTCAAGTGTGTCTTGCCTATCCAATATGTCTATCACTTGCTGAAGGGAGGGATTAACTAGTTTCAAAATCTGTTCCCGTAAACGAACATCAGAAACGTTCTGTGCAATTGCATCACGTACCATTGTATCTGAATAAGGAAGTCCACATTCACACTCAAAAGCACAATCCCTAGTAAGGCCTTGCAATGTTGCAACCCACTCCCTATTAGTCTGACGGGCCGTACGTTTAGTACGAAAGAACGTATACCTTTTTGCAACGACATTGACTGTTTCATTGAAATAGGCATCTAATGCTGACAAAATTTCTTCGTAGGACAGAGTTGCTACATCGCGTCGGGGAAATAACTTCACTATCACATGGTACGTTTGCACCCCTACACACGCCAATAAATGAGGCTGCCGCTCGTTACCTTGAATTCTGTAGGCGGCGAGATGAAATCCAAATTGGCGTGACCACTCCGTCCAGGTTTCTATGGCTGGGTCAAAGGCCCAGAACGGGGGTGCAACTGCATGTTGTGGCTGCGGTAGCGGTAAAGCGGTGGCTGCCGCATCGTTTTGCATTGCACGTTGACCCTGAACGAGCTGTCCAAGGGCATCCAATAACGCCTGCGTCTGCTGATTTTGCAAGCGATAAAAGTCGGACAGTACATCTGGCGAAGCCATGACACAAGTAAATGTAAGCAAGTATAAAGAACAAGACCCTTTTTTTACTCGTCGCCAACTGTTGTGGCGTAACAAGACAGCCACGCCACTCGGAAGTAGCCGAAAGGCACGCGTTACTGACGCAGGCTAGAGATAGGTCTGAAACCGGATAAGTAATGAATGCTATAAAGAAAAGTACGTAGCTCCTGGAATACTTAACTTTAATCCATCCTTGTGGTACATCGCTCTTGACGGTACAAGTGAGACTCTTTAGATACAAGCTATGTAAGGCTAATGGCGCCTTGCTAGGTCGTAGCCATGGACTTAGCTGAAGGCTATTCTAACTATCTGCTCTGCAAAGGAGCGAGGCTTCGTCAGTGTAGTCGCTAGCAAAGTCGTCTGTACAACTGGGGCGAGTGCTAGTAAGTCTCTCGAGACCTGCCGTGTGGTGGCGCTCGGTCTGCGATCACTAACAGTGGCGACACGCGGGTCCGACATGTACTAATGGACCGCGGCCGATTTAAAGCTACCACCTAGCAAGTGTGGTGTCTGGTGGTGACACCACAAAGACGTGTCACAGTTGTGCAGGTACACCTTATCCGGATGAAGCCTCTCATTTAAGATTATGTACCCAATAGCTTAGGCTACCTTATCAACAAGGTTGAGGTTACGGATATGAAAGTAGCTAGGATGATTGCAGGTACTAGTAGATGGGAACAATGGCAGGAGGGTGTCCACAATGAGGAAATCAAAGAAAAACTGGGAATGAACTCTATAGATGTAGCAGTCAGGGCGAACAGGCTTAGATGGTGGGGTCATGTTACACGCATGGGAGAAGCAAGGTTACCCAAGAGACTCATGGGTTCAGCAGTAGAGGGTAGGAGGAGTCGGGAGTAGACCAAGGAGAAGGTACCTGGATTCGGTTACGAATGATTTTGAAGTAATAGGCTTAACATCAGAAGAGGCACCAATGTTAGCACTGAATAGGGGATCATGGAGGAATTTTATAAGGGGGACTATGCTCCAGACTGAACGCTGAAAGGCATAATCAATCTTAAATTATGATGATGATGACCCAATAGCTACCAAGTGGTGGGTTTATTGATTGCTGTGTCGCTGTTGCAAGTAGTCCCCCACATTTTCTATGAGCTTAAAAAATGTCATGATTACCACTTCAAACTGCTGATACACCACTTTACTTATCAACCAGTTTCGGTCGGTGAACCATCACAAAGTTCTTAAAAGAATTTACACCATTATGTCAGGTAAACTTAAAATCGTGACGACAGATGTTAACACCATGAACTGAACCAAAATCATGATGACAGATAATAACACCATCAGTTTTTCACTGGTATCACATAAAAATAAAATTTACTTAGACAATTATGTGGTATCAACTTTCGAAACCACACTTGTTAGGGGTTGCAGTTATCGACCGCGGTCCGTATTCGTGTCGTTGTACCCGCGAGTCGCGACCAGCGCCCCTAACGCCGATCCGCGGCTTGTATCGAGTTTCTAGCGATCTCTTGTCCACTCTTGCTCTGGACGTCTAGTAGTAAAGTAGCATAGCCTTCAGCTGATAAGAAGTAACCTCTAACAAGGCGCTTAGTAACGTATGGCCTAAGTGAGGCCTTAATAGCTATAATTATATGTATGCAGCCAAGAAGAATGCTGTACAACCAGTTAAATACAATATATATTATTTCTTACCAACGACTTCTAATTATTTTAGTCGTTGTAGACCCAGACCATGCAGCCAGCACCTTATTGACGTTATTGACAAACCTGCTGTGATTTGTATGTTTCTGTTTAGCATTGGCCACCAGTCACCATTGGCGACGACTCGTTCGTCGTCATCATAACAAATAATAAACTGTGCTTGGTTATAGCACAGTTTATACACTGAAGAGCCAAAGAAATTGGTACACTTGCCTTATGTAGCGTAGGGCCCCCATGAGCACACAGAAGTGCCTCAACACGACGTGGCACGCACTCGACTGATCTCTGAATTACTGTTCATCTCCGCAGTATACAAAACGGCGTGGTAGCCACCTAACAGTTCTGCTGTTCTGGTCAACTGGAGCGGCCAAGTTCTTTCATTCAAGTTGGGTGGCCCAAAATTAACGGATTCCCAGAAAGCGGGAGACTTTGTATGTCTCTGCCACCGCGTAGCCTCAACGACGATCCGATATAACGGCCAGGGAACCAAGCTAGATTTCGCCGTCTTAAGCGTTTCCTATTTTACATAAACGATGATGTCAGAATTAACCTGTCCCTTTGAATCGATGATCATCTATGCAGACAATACCTCGTTAGTGTCTGCGGACATGGGAAAATTAGTTTAATAGCACTAACTGCGTAATTAAGATTGACGACTAGTTAATTACTTGACCGACTGGTCTCTGTTCGGTATCAGTTTACTCGGAATTTCGTTGGGAGCCGAATCTGTGGTCAGAGGTAATGGATTAATTTTTTTCCCTCTCTTCCTTTGTGGTGGGGACGGGTCAGGACAGGTGCTGTGGCCTCACCAAGTGCGTTATGTACTTGACAAAGTCCCTGCGATACAAAATCACACAACCGTAGGTCTCAGACCCAGAATTAATGCCGGGCGGCTTATTTACACAATGTCAGTTTCAGGCGTACTTTGGCAACTTGCTTAAGAATTGTTCGGGACAGCGACCAGGAGGAGGTTGATACGGAATCTCCGATGAAGCTTTATCTTCATCGAGTATTTGGCCAATTACCACGCGTGATGTACTGACTTGGCAGAAAATCCTAATAAATTTCGGTCTTATGTCAAAACAGTAGATGGATCAAAACAAAATGTTCAGACACTCTGAGACCAAAATGGTACTGAAACAGAGGATGACAGACTAAAGGCCGAAATACTAAATGTCTTTTTCCAAAGCTGTTTCACAGAGGAAGACTGCACTGTAGTTCCTTCTCTAGATTGTCGTACAGATGACAAAATGGTAGATATCGAAATAGACGACAGAGGGATAGAGAAACAATTAAAATCGCTCAAAAGAGGAAAGGCCGCTGGACCTGATGGGATACCAGTTCGATTTTACACAGAGTACGCGAAGGAACTTGCCCCCCTTCTTGCAGCGGTGTACCGTAGGTCTCTAGAAGAGCGTAGCGTTCCAAAGGATTGGAAAAGGGCACAGGTCATCCCCGTTTTCAAGAAGGGGCGTAGAACAGATGTGCAGAACTATAGACGTATGTGAAACCCAGTTAGCGCTATTCGTCCACGAGACTCAGAGGGCCATAGACACGGGTTCACAGGTAGATGCCGTGTTTCTTGACTTCCGCAAGGCGTTCGATACAGTTCCCCACAGTCGTTTAATGAACAAAGTAAGAGCATATGGACTATCAGACCAATAGTGTGATTGGATTGAAGAGTTCCTAGATAACAGAACGCAGCATGTCATTCTCAATGGAGAGAAGTCTTCCGAAGTAAGCGTGATTTCAGGTGTGCCACAGGGGAGTGTCATAGGACCGTTGCTATTCACAATATACATAAATGACTTTGTGGATGACATCGGAAGTGTGGTGTCACCGCCAGACACCACACTTGCTAGGTGGTAGCTTAAATCGGCCGCGGTCCATTAGTACATGTCGGACCCGCGTGTCGCCACTGTCAGGATCGCAGACCGAGCGCCACCACACGGCAGGTCTCGAGAGACGGACTAGCACTCGCCCCAGTTGTACGACGACTTTGCTAGCGACTACACTGACGAAGCCTTTGTCTCATTTGCCGAGAGACAGTTAGAATAGCCTTCAGCTAAGTCCATGGCTACGACCTAGCAAGGCGCCATTTGTAACATTGCATGTATCTTAAGAGTCTCACTTGTATAGTCAAGAGCGATGTACCACAAGGATGGATTAAAGTTAAGTATTCAAGAGGCTACGTATTTTTCTTTATAGCATTCATTACGTATCCTGTTTCAGACCTCACGCCATCCTTCGTGCGCTTATAGCGTGCATCTCGGCCCCCTCAAACACACTGTGTCGGCTCTCTTGTCGACACAACAGGAAGTTCACTGAGGATTTTTGCAGATGATACTGTGGTGTATCGAGAGGTTGTAACAATGGAAAATTGTACTGAAATGCAGGAGGATCTGCAGCGAATTGACGCATGGTGCAGGGAATGACAATTGAATCTCAATGTAGACATGTGTAATGTGCTACGAATACATAGAAAGATAGATCCCTTATCATTTAGCTACAAAATAGCAGGTCAGCAACTGGAAGCAGTTAATTCCATAAATTATCTGTGAGTACGCATTAGGAGTGATTTAAAATGGAATGATCATATAAAGTTGGTCGTCGGTAAAGCAGATGCCAGACTGAGATTCATTGGAAGAATCCTAAGGAAATGCAATCCGAAAACAAAGAAAGTAGGTTACCGTACTCTTGTTCGCCCACTGCTTGAATATTGCTCAGCAGTGTGGGATCCGTACCAGACAGGGTTGATAGAAGAGATAGAGAAGATCCAACGGAGAATAGCGCGCTTCGTTACAGGATCATTTAGTACTCGCGAAAGCGTTACGGAGGTGATAGATAAACTCCAGTGGAAGACTCTGCAGGAGAGACGCTCGGTACGGGCTTTTCTTGAAGTTTCGAGAACATACCTTCACCGAGGAGTCAAGCAGTATATTGCTCCCTCCTACGTATATCTCGCGAAGAGACCATGAGGATAAAATCAGAGAGATTAGAGACCACACAGAGGCATACCGACAATCCTTCTTTCCACGAACAATACGGGACTGGAATAGAAGGGAGAACCGATTGAGGTACTCAGAGTACCCTCCGCCACACACCGTCAGGTGGCTTGCGGAGTATGGATGTAGATGTAGATGTAACACAAAATTATGGCTTGCAGATCATCGAGACCAGTTGGAGATTACAGATGACCCCCATGACACCCCACCTTCCGCCACTTTTCATCCGGAAAGAAGGAAGGAATATTTGGGTTTAACTTCTAGTTGACATCGACATCATTAGAGACGAAACGCTAACTCGGGTAATTTCAAACACGGGAGAGGACACAAGGAAATCAGCCATACCCTTTCAAAGGAATCATCCCAGTGTTTGCCTGGAGCGTTTTAGGGATACCAAGGAAAATCTAAATTATGAAGCGCGCAGGAGCATTTGAACCATCGTCTTCCCAATTTTGAGTGCAGTGTTTTAATCACTGCCAAACTTCTGCCAGTCCGTTCATCCGCTCCTGACTTTAAATGTGTAATTAGATTTAAAACTATTTTCGTTTATTGGTCCGTCTCGGTTCACATTTTATATTAGATTACATGTTTCTATCTCTCTGGATCATCTTTAGATCTAGAAAAGTGTAAAAATAAATATGTATAATCTAATATTTTACAACATGTAAAAAGGGAAAAAGTTGTACATAAATGTAGACTTGATCTAAATAGTTACGTCAGCAACACGTCTTTTCTACTCAGAACGACATATCACAGCACTGTGTTTTGCAATTGCGGTCAGTGCTTTAAGTAATCATATGTTGAAGGTAGTGGAGAATGGGTGGTCGGGGAACTGGAGTGAGGGTGATTGGGACAGGGGAAAGGAAGCAGGAGCGGATTGTGGGGGTGTCATGAGTTTAACAGGAGGGGCTGTGCTAACATTATAGAACGTGTAATTATGTGAAATTCTCGTTGAAACACTATGAAACGTCCCCTTTGAACAATTATACAAGACTTTGCTTAAAACTGACACACAATATTTTTAGCGCAACGCAATCTGACTTTCAATAATCCCTACAGAAGAATGGCCCTGACTAACATTAACCTATACCTTTCACAAATCACTTACCTCACAAAAATCTTCGTTACTCGAACTACTGCAATACAGCGAGCGCCACTACTGCCAGCTAAATAAAAGATTCAAACTACGGAAGGCACTAACTACTGATAGGCATAGTTAGCAAATGAAAGATTTTAATAGAGAACAAACAATGTATTTACCTTAATAGTGTTGAAAAATCACAATATGCATAGCAGTTCATGACATCCAGTTTTACAAATTTCAAAACTCCGCCATTTCTCTCCCCAAATCCACCACTGCTGGCGGCTCACCTCCAACTGCGCAACGCTACGCGCTGTTTACATCCAGCTGCCGCTGCCCAACACTACAATGGCAGACAACAATGCAAACTAGCCACAGACTGCACACAGCACAGCCAGTGATTTTCATACAGAGCGCTACGTAACGTTGCCAATAATAAAACATAAACAGCCTACTTACATAGCCCCCATGCTCCCAACAAAAATTTTTACAAATTGTTTTGGGCACTGGCCAATACAGATTTGAAAAAATTTTTCACAATTACAGTAAGAAAAATATCAAATGAACACACTTATTGATACAATGTTGGTCAAATGCTAAAATTTTCTCACAGTCCATAAAGACAGTCCTGATCATTCATCACAGTAAAATTGCAGTGTTTTTCTCAAAGTCTGAGCAGTAAAAGAAAATGCACACGGAAGTAGAGCATTTCCATGCAGTCTTGAAGAAGTTGTGTTGTCCTTCCAACGGAAAGACAGTGCTGACTCTCGACATGCAGACAGGTAATGGGCCACAACAGAGCAAACCCACCGCAGAGTCAGTCGAAATTTTGAAGAATGTTGGTAGGTAGGTCATCACACAGTAGACCCACTGTAGTCCTGGTAGAGATTACGGTATTGGTGGGCCACCTGAGGTGCAGACCCACTGCAGTCCTTGTAGAAATAATGGTACTGGTGAGTCAGCAAAGGTGTAGACCCACTGTGGTCCTTCGGTATTGTTGGGCCACCAGAGGTTCACACCCACTGCAGTCCTTGTAGAAATAATGGTACTGGTGAGTCAGCAAAGGTGTAGACCCACTGTAGTCCTTGTAGAAATAATGGTATTGGTGGGTCATCAAAGATGCAGACCCACTCTAGTCCTTGTAGAGATGGCCAGCAGCCATCTATTGTGACTGTGCAGGTGCACAATCACCATTGAAGAGTCTTGCAGATAATATAGCAAGTCCATAACCACCACTTGTGCACTCACAAAGTTTTTGGAACTGTCCTTAGAAACAGCAATGCTGTTATCCAGTCCCTTACTGTATTATTAACACACGTGCAAACGCTAACAGTCCCTACTTCTCACATATTGTCCATATACTATGACCAACAGAAACGTGTGCAGTGAAATGTAACTTACAAGTTACTTAATTTGATGAACTGGTGTCAATTACAATTTTATAACATAAGAATACAATAACAAAGGTACAAAATACATCATTAAAGAACATAATAGTACAGATAACATTTGTAGTAAAACAGGCTTTACAAAAGAATCGAAATAACATATACATCAGTGTTACAGGAATTATGACATGAATACATACATAAAAGATCAGAATAACTTTCGAAACATCAACTTCACACATGTGCATTAAAACAGAACAGAATAAATAATGTCTAAGCATATTTATAAGGTAAATAACATATTATTAATGCCAATTATATTTGAGGATAACAGCATTCCTCATCATAGTGAATGTAGCTTAGTATTAGAAGAAGAAAAAATTCAGTGAAACTACACAGAGAGAGGAAGAAAACAAATACACAAGGGTACACAAACACATAGTGGGATAACACAAAAGGAAAGGACAGGGTTTGTTTTCAGTGTAACATTTGGTACTGCAGTCCAACCCAAAACTTCATTCCATAGATCTTTCGTCTTATTTCAACATTTGTTTCCACCAAAAAAATCCTATTCAAGCATGCTTTCTGTATTTATATGTTCACATATTTCTCACCTCATTATTTATTTTCCATTATCTTACTTCATCATTTATTTCCAAGAAAATCCTACCTAAACCTGTTGTCCCTAAACCCTACTTTTTTGGTTCATATCCTCTTTCAAAATACTGTTTTGGCCAAACCATTTTCTGATAGCTTCTCAATGTATTTCTTCCAATTCATCACAACTTGTTCTCTTACATGGCCTACCCCATCTTAAGCTAACTTAAATCTACTGAGCTCAGATGCTAAACTAAGGGACAAGGCAATGCAGCAGTACAAAACAATTAACTCAAACAGCAATGACAAAATATTCAAATTGGCCAAGCAAGCAGCAATATTACAACTAATATTACGCAATGAGCAGCAAACAAGAGAAATAAATCAGTAGTAAAACTGGCTTAACAGAGTAATGTAAAGTGAAGTTTAGTAGTACTATGCCTGGCAAACAGCAGAAGCAAATGCAATAAATTATATCTAAACATGGCAAAGCTCAAGCAGAAAAATATTACAGTAAAGACAACAATGCAGATAAGGGAAATGTCTATTCACATCTTAATATCTATGTCATTAAAGTGGTGCACCACAACTTATTCTACAAAATAAATTACCAAGTACTTGAAAAGAAAATTATGAATGTAGTTCCTGTGAAGGTAAATGTCTTTTTGTGCTCCCTCATTTTTTTGAAAAAAATTATTATTTACTCGATCTGTAGACAGAAAATATTTATATTAGTACATCTATAAATTTTATTTTAACCAATGCTGCAGTGCAGTTAGAAACTAGATATTAAACAAATTGAGTAAATAAATACATAAAGCAAACCATATGGGATTTCTCTCAACTAGCAAGACAATAGCTGTGAAATGTTTCTCATCGTTTCATTAGGCATTTTAGTAAATATCATAAATTAAGAGCTCCACAGTATAATCATATGTTTTCAAGTTTGAGCGTGTCGTATTTGCGATGCTTTCTACAAAGGAATGTCAATAGCGAGGATAATGGCCTCCCTTTTTTTTTCTACCTGTGCCTCTGAAAAGGCACACACTAATGGCTTTTTCTCCAGGCGTCTGACACAGCTGGGTGCCCACAACGCATTACGTGCAGGTGGTCACTTAACTTTCTTACGGAAATATTTACGACAGCAGTTTCCGCTACAGTGGCAGTCTCATATAAAAAATTTCACAGGTCGAGAATTTACGTTGCAAATGTGTAGAAACAAAATCCTATGAATATAACAGTGTCCAAAAAATTTTCAGTGGCATTGTGATACATTCACACATGTATACACATTTCATAACTCTTAAAATACGATTCTTGGTTTCCATCAACCTTTTTCACAAACCAGAGTCCCTAACCACTACTCATTATTCCTTACCTTATTCATCGACACTTCTTCAATATTTCATCATAACAGATATGTAGCATACTCAAATAACTCATATAGCATCAGCTTATTGATCGTAAACATACCTCAACAGCATAATACACATAGTCATCGTAATAATAACATCATAACACCTCAGTCAACTCTCAAAATCGTCGTAGCATCCTCCAATAATTTAAAAACCTAAAAAAAAATTCTCTGCTCATTTCAATAGTGTCATCTACCTCAAACGTACTTTAAAATCATGCTCCCTTACCAAATATATCATTCAAAGTTCTCATAATATCACAATGGGTCTGAAAAAGTATGAAGTTCACAAAGTACAGACAAAATACAATTTCGTAAGTGTGAAGTTATCCAACGGTGTAATTATGTAAACCTCTGTCACTGTCGTAGTAAAAACGTTTGTCTCTCTCAGTTAAATGATCAGATAGCTGTGTAATTCTGTGTTAGAGAAATAAGGTACCGATGTGTAAAGTTGTATAAGCAAGTACCATATTAGCTAGGGCTCCTTGTGCTTGCCAAACACATGGTACACAAAGTAGGCGCGTACCCCCCTGAGGATTAATGTAATTATACCCTCAGGTGTTACAGATTACAGCAATGGAATGAAATGTATCATGGAAAACTTTCTTTGTAATTCAAAAATCTTGAAAAATAAATGGCTTAAGTACAAAATTAATCTCTCAAATGCGTGTCCTGTAGCGCTAAATGTGCGTCTTGCTGTAAGATAATTCTGTGGAAGTGTCGTAGTTATCGTCCTCTGTAAGCAAAGTTCTGCTGAAGTCAATATACTTACCTCATGATAAACGAAAGTGAAATGCTTTGCGTATAGATATTGTAGTTATTACGTACCTTACTGTGATGAAGAAAGTACTGTACTGTAATGTATTGTTGTGCTACGGAAACGGCTGTCTCATTGTAGCTATACCACAAAATTTACTACTAAAACATGTTTTATTTTCCAGAATAATTCAGAAAAACTGTGCAGATATAAAACAGATACACCGCAAAAGCAGCAACGTAAATTGTGTCACACATTAATAGCGTCGTGATATAATTGTGTAGCTGTCAAAGAAACCAAATGCTAAGTCATATTTAATCCCACAGAAATTACTTCAAATAAAGAATGTCATTTCTGATGCAATTCAGCTCTGTCATTACGATCATATCGTCTGTCGTCATGTCGGTAGATTCCATAGTTTCTTTCTTGTTGGTCACGTGGTGGAGAACTTCTCCCTGAATCGTAACTGCGCGCTGGTCCGTTGCGTCTAAAGTTATTCCGTCTCCCTTGATAATAATTGTTTTTGTTACCATATTGTCTGTTTCTATGGTAATCTCTGTCATATTCACTACTACGGAAATGCGATCTTTCTCTGTAAGCATTGAGAGGCACCCACATGCCTTACTCATACTGTGGCATCAAGCAGTCAGGCCTGCAAGATGAGTGGTTTGCCAAGCGAGTGGATTCTTCCTTAATTTATCGAGTAACATGAATTCTCGTATCTTACTATTTAGTTATCAATCATCCTCCTGTATGAATAATACGCAACGGAAACACGCATCTGACTATCAGTGATTTATAGAACTCTGACTGTACACTACGCACTGGCAATACCACATTTACTTTTTGTCTTTTATTTAACGGCTTTTATATAAATTCGGGACATTACGACAACATACATTTTAATGAAAAAGGCCACCAATCTCTTTCTTTTCACTATCTGATTTATTCCTAAACACACAAATTCTACAACCTACAACAATATCACATGAGAAATTCCGCCCAGTGGGCATGGCTTTACATTAGTGAATCTCTATATTATGGTCTCGTAATCTATTTACCGCAACAGTGCACTTTCTGGATAGGATGGTGGATCTTTTATTATATCTCACGCTTCGACTCTCACAATCATCCTCACGAAACTTTCCTCCAGATCGAGCGATACCGAAGGAACAAGCATAACCCACAAATCTTTTGAAACTACCTTGCTACTCCCCCATGCAAACCACACATACCCAAATTACATGACATACACCACACAACAATATGAAATACTACACAAAGAATGGTTACAACATTATCACTTTCCGCTTTCCCACTTCAATCAATATTGATCCCAGTTTCACACGACACTGCCCCACTTTGTAATTCTACTTTCCTACTGTGAACTCTGGAGATAAACGCACGTCTTCCTGTGCAATGCAAGCCAAGTGGCGTTGCTGGATAGACGGCCGACTCACCTTGATTCTCTCTCAGAGTTTAAATCTAGCGTCACACGGAATGATATTTCTTAAATATTTCAACTTATGGTACACACGCTAGTAATTCAGCTTAACTTAAGCACACGGAAGTATCTCAACTTATAACTACACGTGGTTTCATTGTGACCGTTGGTTTACTACAATCCCCTTAAAATTACCTGCCTGACATTTAATTCTCCCCACAAAAGTTCCTGAGATAGAGAAATTGTTAATTCTAACTACCCTTAAATATTCCACATGCATACCATGCCTCCACTCTTTCATTACGGAGCACAACAAAAAACAGGTCTTTACAGCAGAAGGTCCAGCGGCAGAGTGCTGAAACATGGCCGTATTCCGGTTCTCTCGCACCTCTGTCGAAGTGGGAGAAGCACCTTGCTACCTTATTGGTCAGCCACATTTCAGGCGCTCAAAGCTCTGGTAAAATTTTCATCTCTTTGGTCTCACCAAAGGATCGACTCAAAGATGATCATATATTCCCATTCACTATCTATGGTTAGCAGACGACCATACATTCATTCATTTCACAGATCTCACCAAACTGGATGTAGGGATTTATTTTTGAGGGAGTGCACATGTGATCAATTAAATAAATAAATTGTCATTCTTTCCCACACTGGTATCCGGCTTCGCTGTATTAATTGAAATTGAGTTACTTTTACACAAAAAATGTGTTGTTCTGACAAAAATAATGAAGTATTTCGTACCTATTTTCAATGTTGGGCGGTACTGTACCCTTTCAGTTTTATTACTCTGCCAGTGGTTGTCATATGGGTGGTGTCTGTTTTGGTCACGATTTGCGTTGTAAGAATAGACTTGTCGTGTCCAGTTATTGTTTCTGTCGTCACGGAATTGTGACGGATGTGACATGTAGTGATTGTTTTCCTGTTTTCGCATCCCGCGACTGTCTGTGTCAATTTCTAATTCTTGTAAGAGTCCCTGAAAAGCTGCAACGTCGTCTTCGCAACGTCCTGCCAAAATAATATTTCGTAAATGTTCAGGTAATTTGATTAAGCAAATGCGGATGAGTTCTGAGGGGCTGTATGGGTTTGACAGGTACTGATTCTTGTGCAACATGTCTTCAAAATATTTCACAAGACTGGAAAATTCAGATTGTTCGAAATGTTTCATCATTATGATGCTATGTTTTACTCGGTCTTGTGTAGCTTGAGACCAATATGCTGAGAGGAAGGCATGATAAAATTCTCCTTCATTGTGACAATCGTGAATGACCGATCGCATTCTTACAGCTGGTTCATTCTCCAAGTAGCCACAAATAAATTCTAACCTGTGCTCCAATGACCAGTTGGGAGGAAAACAATGAGAGAATTGATGGAGCCACGCTTGTGGATGAATGTCGTTGGCAGAATTCTTAAATGTTTTGAATTTACGTGTAGTAATGAACAGCTTATAGTCAAAATCATCGTGTTGGCGAGTAGAATATCGGTCATTGTTACATCGTGTCAGCGGTTCCATCTCAAAATTCGGTGCACCTTGCCAATTTCTTTCATAATTTCCGAAATGGCCTGTGTTATTATTTTGTGGCTTCTCCGCATTTCTAAGTTCCTCTTCCCGTGTTGGAGCGCGAATGTCCTCTGAAATATGAAATTTTTGTATTACTTGTGCCAACTGATCTTCACGGATTTCTCTTTTGTATTGCGTATAAATTTGATTCTGATTTTGTTTGAATTTCTTAATTTGTTCATACTCTTCTGTGTCAGTGGTGGCTACAGGTCTTGTGTCATTTAGATCATCATCTACCTTTGAAGATAAGTTAGTGAACTGATCCGAAAGTTCGGCTACTTTCTCCGATGGTGTACTTATTTCCTCAGTGTGTTTTTCTGAACCAAGTTTCAGAGTGTCCATTTGTGTTGAAATCGTATCTACTGTGTCCTTTAAGTTCTCTTGAGTTTTTGCAAGTTGCGTAACCGAATCGGTAGATGCAACTGAGTCAATTTTAACTTGCAAGGTGTCGTGATTTTCATGAACAATAGTTTGCAGTTCTTTTATGGCTGCTTCGTGATTCTGTAATGCATTTTCATGACGCGAAAAAATAGGTTGGAAATGCTCACAAATTTGTGTTTTTACGTCATTACAGACTTTTTGACATTTCGATTCGATGTTATGTAACTCAGTAGTTAAATCTTCACGTGTTTGTTCAAGCGTGGTGTCTAACTTTTGAAGATTTTGTTCCACTGTGTCTAACTTTTGAAGATTTTGTTCCATTGTGTCTAACTGTTGCTGTGTTTGTCTCTGGTGTTGTTCCATTGTGTCTAACTTTTGAAGATTTTGTTCCATTGTGTCTAACTGTTGTTGTGTTTGTCTCTGATTTTGTTTCATATGCTGCATTAGTTGCAATAGTAATGTATTAGTGTCTGGAATCTGTTTCTCTATGCTTTTCGGCAGTGCATTTGCACCGGCAACATTTACATTTTGACGAGCAGAAAATGTGTCTTGACTTATTTGAGAAAACACTGAGGACCCAAAACCTGAGTCTACAGTAGTTGCAATATTGTGTTCTGTCATTTCGGATTCCTGAGGTGAGCTGTTGCCGACCGATCGATCGATAATGCTTCCCTGTTCACTACTTGTTTCTCTGTCTACACAATTATTTGCCGCCCGCTCCATTTTCCTATGCACAGTTAGCAACTTACTACTTTGAATGTCTGTTAATTCATTACACAGCGGTGCTGATAAGCTACGCTCGTCGTCACTATTATTTCTCAGTTTACTTTGGAGCCTAGTGTTACGTTTTTCACACGCCATTATTGTCACAATATTTCACACGATAACACAGAAAAGCACAATTTGAAGAGCAAAAATAAGAAAACATATTAACATAACACTGAAAATAATATCCAGTTAATTGCAGCTGCGAAATACTTGGTGCAAATCTACATGCATGCCACAACTGTTTTACTGTACAACAATGAAAGACTGCAACTACAAAGGAGATATTCTCTACAATTACGCGCTAGCAATAAAGAAAAGCTACACTAATTACACAAACTACAAGAGAAAAATCGGAAGATTTCAGTGAGGTATCCTCGGCTAAGGGTCGACATATGAAACGTCCCCTTTGAACAATTATACAAGACTGTGCTTAAAACTGACACACAATATTTTTAGCGCAACGCAATCTGACTTTCAATAATCCCTACAAAAGAATGGCCCTGACTAACATTAACCTATACCTTTCACAAATCACTTACCTCACAAAAATCTTCGTTACTCGAACTACTGCAATACAGCGAGCGCCACTACTGCCAGCTAAATAAAAGATTCAAACTACGGAAGGCACTAACTACTGATAGGCATGGTTAGCAAATGAAAGATTTTAATAGAGAACAAACAATGTATTTACCTTAATAGTGTTGAAAAATCACAATATACATAGCAGTTCGTGACATCCAGTTTTACAAATTTCAAAACTCCGCCATTTCTCTCCCCACATCGACCACTGCTGGCAGCTCACCTCCAACTGCGCAACGCTACGCGCTGTTCACATCCAGCTGCCGCTGCCCAACACTACAATGGCAGATAACAATGCAAACTAGCCACAGACTGCACACAGCACAGCCAGTGATTTTCATACAGAGCGCTACGTAACGTTGCCAATAAGAAAACATAAACAGCCTACTTACAGCTAATGGTGTAGAACAATGGGTATGTAAATTGTAAACTGCATAAAATAGTAAAACTGCCAATTGGTGTGAGAGGGATTAAGAGACGGGAAAAAAAGGCAAGGAAGGGCGGGAATACTGGCAGGTATGCTATGGGTTTAATAAGAGAGAGTCTTTTACAAAACTTGCAAAAAGTCAATTAAGTTAAAAAATTTCTCTATAAATACCAAAATGGATGCGTAAAACAGTAAAATGGGGATAAAATAATGGATTATAAAATTTAAAACTAAAGTAACGAATACTAAATTAGTATTTTAAGATATTGAAAGTGAGAAAGTGTAAAGTCATAAGGTCTTCTCCGAAACTATAAAAACAAAAATTATTTTGAAAGTTTTTCGTTTATGTGGTACATATTTAGTTTTGCTTTGCTTAGATCTGAAGATGATCCAGAGTGATCGAAGCATTAAATGTAATTAAAAATGTGCAGCTGACCCTGAACATTGAAGGAGAATTACCGTTAATATGAATGCTGTTGCTGTATTTCTCAAGACGAGTATGTTGGCTATAATAAAATTTGACACTGTCTGAAGTTACATGGTTCAAATGGCTCTGAGCACTATGGGACTTAACTTCTGAGGTCATCAGTCCCCTAGAACTTAAAACTACTTAAACCTAACTAACCTAAGGGCATCACACACACCCATGCCCTAGGCAGGATTCGAACCTGCGACCGTAGCGGTCGCGCGGTTCCAGACTGTAGCGCCTAAAACCGCTCGGCCACCCCGGCTGGCTGAAGTTACATCCTTACCATAAGTGAGACTAATGACGAATGAGCTTTATTTCTCTGTCCAGTGGTATAGGCTAATTCTCTTCTTGAATATTGAACCACGTAGTGACCCAAACTAAATAAAAGGGCGGGGAATATATCTATAGATGAAGAAGTTAATACACCAGAATTCGAATTAATGGAACGCCCTAGTAAATGAACAGTTTAAAATGAAAAGGAGTTTACGCTTCACTATTCGCCTATATTTTAGATCGCCTTCATTGAGTTAACAAACAGCATATGTTGACAGTGGGAATACAAAGATTTTCAACTAAATTTATGGCACTTAGCGTATATCAAGAGGGAAATTTTAATCAGGCATATGCATAAAGGGAGTGCTGTTTTCTATTTGTTCAAAAATCAGGAAACCGCAGAAAAATCAGAGTGAATGAATACGGCATTTTTTCCCTCTCAGACTTCTCTTTTTTTCTGCCGAAAACAGTCATGGCGAGCTGCTCCAGTTTTTTCACTGTTTGCCTTAGCCCTTTGTTTATTTGTTCGCCAGCTGTGTTTGTATTTCGTTTCTTGTCAAAACTTAGGACAGGTATCAAAACAACAGATTGCCTTTCACCATCTCTGCGGGAAACGGCTTCAGTAATTTTAGGAAAAGTATGCTTCAGGCGGCAGTTGGTTCCTCTCAGATATTCGAGGTAACATGTTACTTGCATGACTGCTTGTCGCGTTTCAATTTTAGAGACAAATATCTTGAGCACACATTGAAAATGTCGCTTCTTTTAGAAACCAACGATAGGATTGAACATGCTCAAGTTAGCATAGAAGCTTAACTAAGGCACAACAGAAAATGTGTGTGAGTAAAGAGCAAAAAGACTTTATTATAAATTTTTGCCGCAACGATCTTTCTATTTCCAATGTCACAGCGAACGAGCGGTGCAATTTCGGGTCTCTTTGCTCATTTTATTATTTTGTCACAAATTGCGGAAAACGCTTTTGGGACAGCTTTATTATTCTCACATTGTGTTTTCTAAGTAAAACTACCCGAAAGAAAATGTGCCTTATTTTACACAAATCGACATATACAATGGTAAATTGTTGACTCAGTACTTATTACATTACGTAAATTATGGTGCGTTATATTTGTAAGCTGGCTACTGTAGATTTAACTTTCTTCGACGTTGTCAACTAATATTGACAATGCTAGAAACGAATCTACTCAACTTTTTCAAACAAAATGTTTCTTGATCAATTCATACTGTATGTCGGAATGTAAGGTGCTATTTATATTTCATTCGCTCAGAACCATAACAAGCATTACTGTACTGGAGTTGCAGTAACTTCAGATTATTTGTTTATCCTGCTCTGAAAAACAAATGGAGAAGACACTCTAAAATGAAACTACAATTAAATTAAACGAATGGCCTTCATTTGTGATAAGACTGAATGCGCTTTTGATGGAAAAATATGTAACGATTCTCCATACGTACGAAGTTCTTTTTGGCGATTTCATACGAAAAGATGTTCTTCGATACGGGTTCGTTTTTTAAGGTTGGTCCTGCATTCTGAATCTCTCGTGAATCACTGGCTCACAGGTGAATTTGCACGTTGACGTTAGGTGAACAGACGTGCTGCTGGAACGAATAATATTACAAACACTATAAATGTCTTCTATGACAGGGTTTGTCATAATACTTTGTCTCACGTGGCGTATTCCAACACGTAACTCTTTTATAAAGATGGCAACCAGGCTTCTTGTAACAAGACAATTCCTTTCCATTTACATCTGCATCTATGTCTCGACCTATGCCTAAGCTACTTGACGGTGTGTGGCGGAGGGTAGTTCTCGTGTCACTAAATAATCCTCCCTATTCGCGAATGGCGCGTGGGAAGAATGACTGTCGGTAAACTTCTGTATTAGCCATAATTTCTCGAATTTTCTCGTTGTGTTTATTTCGCGAGACGTATGTGGGAGGAAGTAGTATGTTGTCCGACTCTTCCCGGAAAGTTCTCTCTCGAAATAACGTGATGTAGAACGCCTTTCTTGTAGCCTCTTGTGGCATTTCTCCTGTCCTCCTGTTTTTATGTTCTTCCGGAGCAGGTATTTAATAAGCGGACTGCCCTGAGGAAGCTTGAGTTTTTCAAGATCCCATTACTGACCCAGAGACAAAACCACACAATAACGGAGCTTTGACTAAAATCTCCGTAATTATTCCGATTCTAACAATCATTAACAATCCCTGATTTGTCGCTATGCAGTCTGTGAGAGGAGTCCAGCGAAAATAGTTGTAACTCACAGTACGCAAAAATAAAGTCAAAGAGTGCTCTCGTGGCCACTGAGTGAAGGAACTGCTACTTCCTCGTAGTGATGTTAGGTCGTAAATGAACCAGAACTGTTCAGTTTGAACTTCCATCATCCACTAGTCACAAGTCACAGTTTGTAATTGTAGCACAACGGCATATATTCTTCACCTCATTACACTCAGAGGCGAGTAAGCCGATGGAATGATAAATTAGTACCTTTTACTATCCGTGTTGTAATTTAACTAATAGAATTTTATATGAAAATAATCTTGTCTATCTGTTCCTACACATTTTCTCTACTACTCTTATTGTATTCCTTAGACGACTTTATCACGGAGGTATTCCGATTCTAATGACAAATCCAGTTACTTTTGGTGGATTATAATTCAACTACGCAGCGAATAACTCAAATAATTAATTAAATGAAGGCAACTCTTTATAACCTTTGCCTGGTCCAAATCCCATTTACACATGGAAGATATTTCAAAGTGCTAAATGAGTCATAGGAATTCTGAATAATGACGGTACGCCACGACATAATGGTAGGAACGGACGTACAGGTATGTGAAAGGGTGGAAAAAGGACATTGACGCCCAACTCATGTTCTTTGGACGACATGGCTATTTACTCACACTAAAGGCCTATTTGTAGCGGGAAATCAACATGTATGCGAAATGATTCCATGGTACTGAACGTAACATGATACCACCCATGAAACAGACCTCACAATTTTCTAATCAATCGTTATCAATTCCTCTCAAATTAAGTGTAAATGGTCTCCTACGAATACGTGAACTGCGCAGGAAAATATGGGTCAGAATGTGCCCTAATTGCCCGCATCTCGTGGTCGTGCGGTAGCGTTCTCGCTTCCCACGCCCGGGTTCCCGGGTTCTATTCCCGGCGGGGTCAGGGATTTTCTCTGCCTCGTGATGGCTGGGTGTTGTGTGATGTCCTTAGGTTAGTTAGGTTTAAGTAGTTCTAAGCTCTAGGGGACTGATGACCATAGATGTTAAGTCCCATAGTGCTCAGAGCCATTTGAACCATTTTTTGTGCCCTAATTATTTAGTGACTGGGACGATTATTTTCTCAACTTCCCGCTCCCACACATTCTCGCACACTCAGAATAAAACACAGTGAAATTTTCTCTAATTTAACGATACTGATTAAACATAGCAAGACAGCACTGATTACGAAAAACACCCAAATATCACTTGACCCCTCAAAGAAATTATTCCTGTAAATAAAATAAGTTACCCAACGTCTGTTCTCGTCCAAAAAAACCCGTTCACACGCATTATGTTCTATTACACGTACAGTCAGGGGTGGAGCCCTCGCACGTACCTCACGCATACTCCAGTGCGATAACTAACAGACAAATTCCGTACAATCTTTCACTCACCTTCTTGCCACCCTGACTCAGTAAATTCTGCTCGATTACTCTCTTTAATAACCACACACTCACGCACTTTCAATGTTCAGCCAGGAAGGATTTACCCAGTAAGGTTCCTTTGTCTTTGTAACGGTCATCTACCCTAAGCAGTGCTTACCACAGTCAAGTCTGTACATAGTATTAAAGTTTGCAATATACGTGCAGTGTTGTAGAATAAGTTTTAATATTTACTTGCGTGTGAAACGTTTTGTCCAAACAATCATGATTTAAGGGTGAATACTGGATTACCACTGTCTCCGTTGGTCGCTAGCTGCACAGATGATGCGATGGGAGCGTGCTTGTGACAAACTCATATTAGACTTGCGTGTGTAAGATAAAATGAGAAACTTTCTACGCAGACAAGCTCTATTTAAGAGTGGGTAACTAAGCCACTGTTTCGGGTGGATCTCGTGGTCGTGGTTGCAAGAACAGTGAGGTGTAACGGTGCTTGTACCATATTCATGTTAGGTTTGGCTCAAATGGCTCTGAGCACTATGGGACTTAACAGCTATGGTCATCAGTCCCCTAGAACTTAGAACTACTTAAACCTAACTAACCTAAGGACAGACACAACACCCAGCCATCACGAGGCGGAGAAAATCCCTGACCCCGCCGGGAATCGAACCCGGGAACCGGGGCGTGGGAAGCGAGAACGCTACCGCACGACCACGAGATGCGGTCCATGTTAGGTTTGCGTGTGTAATAATTAGTTACAATATCTTGCTAGTGATAGGGTGAAATTTTTTTTTTTTTTTTGGTTTGTGTGTGTAGTAGTTAATGACAATGTTTTGTAAGTTATCGTGTGAATTATTCCATGATGCAATTTGGATTCTGGGTGGCTGCTTTCTCTCAATAGTGACAAATTCAAATGGCTCTGAGCAGTATGGGACTTAACTTCTGAGGTCATCAGTCCCCTAGAACTTAGAAGTACTTAAACCTAACTAACCTAAGGACATCTCACACATCCATGCCCGAGACAGGATACAAACCTGCTACCGTAGCGGTCGCGCGGTTCCAGACTGTAGCGCCTCTCTCAGAAGTGAAGTAGGTACTGAGTTATAACAATGATTTCTTCGGAAAACGCTCAACAATCTATTGTTGCAAGGCTAATTTTTCTGTAACTGAGTACATTTAACAATATTTTAACGTAAATAATTGTGATCTGTAATGTGAATAACTACTATGTACTTGATCAATATATTTTCATTTTCAATATTACGCTGAAAAACAATGGAATAAGACAGAAATAAGAAACATACGGCACCTCAAAAATAAGTCATCAGAAACTAATAACAAAATAGTCAAATACGCCAAAAATTTTCGGAAAATATCACCGGAATTGCTGTAATAAAACAACGAATCTGACAGAAAATAAATATTTACAATTTGTACAGAGAACTCTATAACTATATATGTATAAAGAACTCTGAAAAAATTTATATTCCTCGAAAATCGTTTACGAACTTCACAACTACTGAGCTATTCAGAAATGTAATCGTATTTTTTTGGCAAAATTCCACAGAACTCTTAATACTTTTAATAGAGAACTCTAGACCTGTAGCATACGTATGAAGAACTCTGAAAAAGAAAATGTATGTTCACATCATTGTGGAAATGGGTCCGTCATTATTGCAGCTACATCATGAACTATTATCTGCACAAAAAGTCATTACCATTCTTGGTGGATCTCCTCCGGAGCTCTTCTATAATGAGATTTTTTTTTTCGCTAATGTGAAAATTTTTTTTAAAAGATAAATTTTTCCAATTATTGTTGGTTTATTCCTTAAATTCCGCAGAACTATTCAAATTTCGCACAAAGAACTCTAGAACTATGGCATACATACTAAGAATCTGAGAAAAAAGTACGTATCTTGAAAATAGGGTGCCAGCTTCACCAGGCTCTTCCCTGACGACAACGGCGCCGCCGTATGAATTCCGCAACAGAGAGAGCCACCTATTGCAACCACTTGCGAAAACGTTTTATGAGAGGGAGTGAGGAGGAACCTTATCAGAAAGCGCTATTGTCCGTCAAACGTAGAAATGACTTTTGGGCCGGACACCAGAAAGCAATACCCGGCAGGTGAAGAGAAAGCCCCGAGTCTCTGACACCTGTGGGAAGCCGCTGAATGCGCAGCTCTTGCACAAAATTTTGTTTGTGAATATAAGAAAAATAGGCGATGTTTCATATGGAAAATTTTCCCACAGTGACTGAGAACATTGTAATGCCGAAAGGAAGCTCCACTATTGGCAGAAGAAAGAAACAGGAAGAGTGAGAAACGACTTTTTTCCGAGGAAACTGTTAGGAAGAATTTAACTGGTTAACCAAGTTAAGCATAATCTAAAGAAGGGGTCCTATTCTCTCAGAGACGTCTTTTTAGTGGTCAGGGCTCATAAGAATTAGAGTTCATCTAGTCAGAGCTAGCTCTTAACGAAAAACGCCATAAAGCGAGGCTTCTTTGACGGATGCCGTCGCACAGTAACCAGACAATTCATCTGACTGTTCTTGCCTCCTGGTCGCACCGCAGGGCTCCTCTGCATTTCTTCGACTTACGATTTCAACTTAAAAGGAAGGACGCTGATGCTAACGCAGAGTGAGGGTGCAGCGCGTTTGCCACAAGCAGCTACAGTGTGGTAAGACCGAGCTGTGTCTGCATGAGATGCAGGGAGAGTCATATCTGTTCACATCTTCAACACCTTAAAGCTTCACTGTAACGATTTATCTTGCAAGTCATCAAATGCTTGCTTCCAAATTCCACAGTAGATGTCAGGTACACTTTCCCGTAATTCTGCGTGTTTCCTTCAGCGGTCTATCCTTTACTAACTGATTTCACGATGATCAGTCATTACTTGGGAATTTACTTTCAGTTTCCTCCAACCCTAATGTCATATTAGCCGATTTGCATTAGCACATGTTGCTTTGTCGAGATGTTGCCACAGTACGGTTTTATGAAATATTTCTGAGAATTAAATATTTTATTATAATTGTGAATAAATAAAACAAATGAATAGTAATACAGCTTCATTCATTCAAAAATAAGAAAATCCGGATCTGCATATCTTTGTTATACCATCTTTTCTAATACGTGGCGGTTCCTTGAAAAAAAGAAAAAAAAACACGAGAGAGAGAGAGAGAGAGACACAAAGAGAGAGAGGCGGCCCCTACTTGTACGTATTTAGACAGCCTAGAATACCCAGCGCTATAGCCTAACAAAAACTAAGTTTGTTTTTATATTGTTTGGCTCGGGTGAAACTCCACATTAAGGGGCTTAGTTAAAGAAACCCAGGAAAAACTGTGTTAATCATAACTGGGGCCCCAGATTACCATCTGACTCCATTAAAAGAGTTCCGACGCTCTGTTGCCTTGCTGCTAACGGAAAAATTGAATTAATAATAGGTATTCCTATAACTGTTGCATCTTCGCGCAGCGGTTTGAAACTGCAACCTACCGAAAGTGACTGCAAATAAAATGAAAAAAAAATTACATATCAGTTCACTCTATTAAATTAAATATCGCTCACTGAAACAAAAACATCCAGTATTATTCCAGTAATATTACAGGTACTGCGGCAATCAGAACCAGTTTCCCCAGCAGCTTGAATAATCTGTATTTATGCTACTACTTTTTTCCCGAGGGCATGCAGCTTTACCGTATGGTTAAATGATGATGGCGTCCTCTTGGGTAAAATATTCCGGAGGTAAAATAGTCCCCCATTCGGATCTCCGGGCAGGGACTACTCAAGAGGACGTCCTTATCAGAAGAAAGAAAACCGGTGTTATACGGATCGGAGCGTGGAATGTCAGATCCCTTAATCGAAGGATAGGTTAAAGTTAGATAGTAGGAATTAGTGAAGTTAGCTGGCAGGAGGAACAAGACTTTTGGTCACGCGAATACAGGGTTATAAATACAAAAGCAAATAGGGGTAATGCAGGAGTCGGTTTAATAATGAATAACAAAATAGGAGTGCGGGTAAGCTACTAAAAACAGCATAGTAAACACATTATTGCGGCCAAGATAGACACGAAGCCCACGCCTACTACAGTAGTACAAGTTTATATGGTGAATATGAAATGGGGCTAACAAATGAAAGAGGAAGCCGCCTGGTAGAATTGTCCACAGAGCACAACTTAATCATAGCTAACACTTGGTTCAAGAACCATAAAAGAAGGTTGAATAATGGAAGAAGCCTGGAGATACTGACAGGTTTCAGATAGATTATATAATCGTAAGACAGAGATTTAGGAACCAGGTTTTAAATTGTAAGACATTTCCAGGGGCAGATGTGGACTCTGACCACAATCTATTGGTTATGAACTGTAGATTAAAACTGAAGAAACTGGAAAAAGGTGGCAATTTAAGGAGATGGTGTAACACTACGCTACTGCGTACGATACTTATTAAAGTCTGTACTATGGTAAGTTGACGGGCTTCACCTTATAAGAAAGGATTTTGGGGTAATTGACAGCGTGTACCCGAATGGAGGCAAAATCAGACTTTCACCCACTCAGTAACAACAATGATGCGTCAAGCAAGTCTGAAATGCAACTACACGTTAGGACGGACAAGAAACGACACAGCAGATGCTACCAAATTGTTAATAATACGGTCGCCAGCCTAATTAGGCATTAACTGAGTTTCTTCCCAGTACAAAACAACACGTAATAGCACTGCATAATGTGGTAAATTTTAGAACCAGAAAATCTACTGAACTAATAATTTCACTTTCTGTACTAATATGGACAAGCCAAAAATACACAACAATACACTATAATGTTTACTACAACTTCGTACTGTCTACTGATCTGATTAAAATCGGGCATAGGTTACCCTAGAAATAGTACTTTCGAAACATACATACAATGTCAATTTTGAAAAAGGTAAAACACTAATAAATTTTGGTTTTATATTGACTTTAACTTTGCTAGTCAAATCAGTTCAGTACACTTCAGAATTTAAATGAATAGAAAAGGAAAAAGGGGGGGGGGGGGGGGACCCTGAAACTGTTGTGATCACTGTACTGAAATTTGGATTATTGAAAGCATTAAGCAGTCAAGATTTCCAGTATATGATTTACTACTCTTTTGTCTTATTTCTTGCTCATTTAACTACCATTATTTTTGTCTCAAATTAATTAACTTCATTGCCAAACCAATTTCAACATCATCTTCCAACTTTGTCGGACCTATATTATTTGCATATTTATTCATTAACAACACAGTTCTTTAAACATCATTCTAACATATGTCTGCAGGTAAGTATTATTAACATAAACTTTAAATCTTCATTTCGGGACACTCGGATTGCACAACATGTGGAAAGGACCCTGTCTAGGTTAGTGATGAGGATGATTAAATGATAGGACAGTTCTGGTAAAAGTTAAGTTGTTATTGAACAGTCAGGAACAAAAGTGACACTGGTCCACACGAATACAGTACTAAAAGGTTCAACCTGTTCGTATCGATGCGGCGGTTGGCGGGCGGCGAGATGGCGAGGCGCAAAGCACACATACAATCACAGCTATGGCTCTTGATGTATCGGCACTTTACTTCTTCATAGCGTCGCAATATTTTTCCATTTAGTGCCTATGGAATATTGCCATGCTGTATAGGCGTCGGAAACGGCACATCCGAGGCTCAACGAAATCACGTTTTCCAGGAGAGCCTCCTCGATCCAGAACGTGTTACTGAGACCGATGCCCAACTCCGACTACTACTGCTGAGCCCGTTATGCCGTGCCGCGCCCGTGTGCATTTTCCCGCGCTCGCCTGCCATCCACCTTTTACCGCTCCCCTACAGGCAGGGTATTCACCAAAGGTTTTGCATTCTACATATCCTAATACATTGCCTACGTATGGACCAGGCGCACAATTACAACTTCGACATCTTACAATAGTTTCAACGTTTCTTACATTTCACTTCTGTTATAACATTGCTTGAAATTTGACAAAAACATTGATATTCACATCGAAAATAGGTTACAGTTCCTTTAACATCATGGCATGAAAAGAAAAAGAAATGAAATCAGAACATCGATTACACTAATTTAACGAAAATCAGAAGAAATAATTATTATATGTACAGTTGTTGTTGTTACAATGGGACCTGGATAAACTGACTAAACCAGAGGTTGTACAGTGTTGCAGGGAGAGCATAAGGGAGCAATTGACAGGAGTGGGGGAAAGAAATACAGTAGACGAAGAATGGGTAGCTTTGAGAGATGAAGTAGTGAAGGCGTCAGAGGATCAAGTAGGTAAAAAGACGAGGGCTAGTAGAAATCGTTGGGTAACAGAAGAAATATTGAATTAAATTGCTGAAAGGAGAAAATATAACAATGCAGTAAATGAAGCAGGCAAAAAGGTATCCAAACGTCTCAAAAATGAGATCGACAGGAAGTGCAAAATGGCTAAGCAGGGATGGGTAGAGGACAAATGTAAGGATGTAGAGGCTTATCTCACTAGGGGTAAGATAGGTACTGCCTACAGGAAAATTAAAGTGACCTTTGGAGAAAAGAGAACCATTTGTATGAATATCAAGAGCTGAGATGGAAACCCAGTTCTAAGCAAACAAGGGAAAGCAGAAAGGTGGAAGTAGTATATAGAGGGTCTATACAAGGGCGACGTACTTGAGGACAATATTATGGAAATGGAAGAGGCTGTAGATGAAGACGAAATGGGAGATAAGATACTGCGTGAAGAGTCTGACAGAGCACTGAAAGACCTGAGTCGAAACAAGGCCCCGGGAGTAGACAACATTCCATTAGAACATTAGAACTACTGACGGCCTTGGGAGAGCCAGTCATGACAAAACTCTACCATCTGCTGAGTAAGATGTATGAGACAGGCGAAATACCCTCAGATTTCAAGAAGAATATAATAATTCCAATCCCAAAGAAAGCAGGTGCTGACAGATGTGAAACTTACCGAACAATCAGTTTAATAAGTCACGGATGCAAAATACTAACGCGAATTCTTTACAGACGAATGGAAAAACTGGTAGAAGCCGACCTCTGGAAAGATCAGTTTTGATTCCGTAGATATATTGGAACACGTGAGGCAATACTGAACCTACGACTTATCTTGGAAGCTAGATTAAGGAAAGGCAAACCTACATTTCCAGCATTTGTAGACTTAGAGAATGTTGACTGGAATATTCTCTTTCAAATTCTGAAGGTGTCAGGGGCAAAATACAGGGAGCGAAAGGCTATTTACAATTTGTACAGAAGCTAGATGGCAGTTATAAGAGTCGAGGGGCATGAAAGGGAAGCAGTGGTTGGGAAGGGAGTGAGACAGGGTTGTAGCCTCTCCTCGATGTTATTCAATCTCTATATTGAGCATGCAGTGAAGGAAACAAAAGAGAAATTCAGAGTAGGTATTAAAATTCATGGAGAAGAAATAAAAACGTTGAAGTTCGCAGAGGACCTTGTAATTCTGTCAGAGACAGCAAAGGACTTGGAAGAGCAGTTGAACGGAATGGACAGTGTCTTGAAAGAAGGATATAAGATGAACATCAACAAAAGCAAAACGAGGATAATGGAATGTAGCCGAATTAAGTCGGGTGATGCTGGGGGAATTAGATTAGGAAATGAGACACTTAAATAGTAAAGGAGTTTTGCTATTTGGGGAGCAACATAACTGATGATGGTCGAAGTAGAGAAGATATAAAATGTAGACTGGCAGTGGAAAGGAAAGTGTTTCTGAAGAAGAGAAATTTGTTAACATCGAGTATAGATTTAAGTGTCAGGAAGTCGTTTCTGAAAGTATTTGTATGGAGTGTAGCCATGTATGGAAGTGAAACATGGACGATAACTAGTGTGGACAAGAAGAGAATAGAACTTTCGAAATGTGGTGCTACAGAATAATGCTGAAGATTAGATTGGTAGATCACATAACTAATGAGGAGGTATTGAATAGAATTTGGGCGAAGAGGAGTTTGGTGCACAACTTGACAAGAAGAAGGGACCGGTTGGTAGGACGTGTTCTGAGCCATCAAGGGATCATAAATTTAGCATTGGAGGGCAGCGTGGAGAGTAAAAATCGTAGAGGGAGACCAAGAGATGGATACACTAAGCAGATTCAGCAGGATGTAGGTTGCAGTAGGTACTGGGAGATGAAGGAGCTTGCACAGGATAGATTAGCATGGAGAGCTGCATCAAACCAGTCTCAGGACGGAAGACCACAACAACAACAACAGCTATGGCCTGGTGCGGCCATTAACGAGTCATTTCGGAATGGATACAATCGAAAGACCGACGTGTTACATGCTGTAATAGTATTAATTCTTGAAAGAAAACAGATGTTTCTGGATATCGTACTTCTTGTTCTTAGGCCATTATTCTCTAATACCGCCAAATGTACATGTCGTACAGGTAGTCCACGGATCTTCTTCGCCAGCAGCAATATCAACAGATTTTTGAGAAACTCCTGTCCCTATTCTCAGATCAGTCAGAAACCTGTTGTTAATATACATTTATTTTCTTTTGCATATTAAATTAATGCTGTAGGGTGGATAAAAACGTATTTAATTGGACCGTTACATGGTTCGGTACAAATGTGTGACAGAAGTAAAACGTAATATGCGTCTGACTTAAAAACAAAGCCTTTGTAAGACTCCGAAAAAAGACAACTGGGTGCTCATAAGGAAATAATAATTTTAATTGAAAGCGCTGCGAGCCTATCGCCTTTATTCAGCGCTGAAGTAATAAAAGCAGATTCGTCTCCCGAGGAGTGAGTAAATTAAAGCGCAAGGAGGGGAAAAAATCCTTTCGTAATAAAAGTGCTCGCGACTTAGGACCGGAAAGGTTTCGCTGAAGGGGGAAAAACAAGTCTGGAGGCGTCCAAAGGAGAAAAAAAGGAGGAGGTAAAAAGTTTTACGAGGGCGCTAACAGCCTATCATTCCTTTTAGAGCGCAGGGGTTCGGGTACGGCCTAGGACGGAGGAATAGGGAAATGCTCGGCCTAGGAAGCAGTTCTGGGCGGCAATCTTGTTGACTTTGTAAGCTTGAGCAATGGCCAAGTTGCAGCAACGGGTGCCTGCTCCCCCCCCCCCCCCCGCCCCGTTCCCCCTCCCCATCTACGCTTATTTTTACGACACAGTGTCGTATATTTGGCGAAGACGGCGGCTGCGGATGCTCCGTAAGGGCGAGAAGAGAGCATTTCAGAGCAGTAGAGAGAGAGAGAGGGAAAGACAGAACGAGAGAGAGAGAGAGATGTGGAGCGAAGAAAGAGTGGGGGAGACAGAGAGAGTGATGAGTGTGAGGGCGAGAAATATTAGGATGAGGTGCTAGTGGGAGCTTCTCTGTAGATTTGCTGACTGCGAACAGGGCGGAACATTATGGAAATGCGGAGTGTAATATAATTTGAACTGGAGTACGTGCGAGTAGGCCTGCGTCGCCGTGATATTGATATTTATCGGCCGCCACGAGGTGGCCGCCGGGTCCAGCCGCTCGTTCGACGTCGTAATGCGATTTGCATCTCGCCGGCGGGCATCAGCCGCAGCGGTGGAGCCGCGTTTTCTTGCTGGCTTCCCCTAACGCTCACTGTTCTCCTCACCCGATTACGGGAGCATTGAATAAAGTGGTATGTGTTGGGAAGAGATCCACAACAATGCTAGTGTAAACGTATGGTCTCTTTCATTCACAATGTTTAATAAAAGAATGCATTGCCCGTTCTAGGCTGTATTGCGCTTTATTAAAATCGCGCGATTAGCTTATTTCAGCCATGAGCGATTATAGAACACATTTACTATGTTATGTATTACATATCGTGCATTCCATATTGTTTAGCGTCACATACGTAAAACCAGAAGTCGTACTCCATCGTAACGCACTGAGTGTCGGGCTGCGGCACTTACAGTATGTTACGATGGATGCACGGTATATAATACAAGACAGTAAATGTGCATGATAATGGCTCACAGCCGAAATTAGCTAAAAGCTAGCTTTTAGTAAAGCATAGTACAGCCTACAACGCTCAGTGTATTCTTTTGTTAAACACGTCGAGGCTGTGGATCCCCGGGGAAGCAAAATAATCACGTTTGTGTTGATCGCACTTGGCAGGCGTGTTACACTCAGCTAGTTTCGACCCTAATGGTCACCATCAGAATCAAGAAAAATAGAAAAGAGGAAAACGTTAATTTATGATTAAATATAAACATCAGAAATTTTTTTAATCAAGTGCAAGCTAAAGAGGAAAACATAAATATATTTGGTATTTTCTTACAAAGGTAAAATGTCAAGATACTGTCAAGTATTCATTGAGATTATTTGAAACGAGAAGTATAGGATGAGCATAAAGTTTTTCCCTGATTACAAAGATTATTTATAAGTAACTGTGCTAGCCCTTAACTCACAACGTGGCTTTCCTGTAACATGTAGTATGAGGTGTGCTCTCTGCTTCCCCTTTCTTTAAATCGAGATTTAAGACGTGAATCATTTGAAAATATTTATTTGGGTTACATAAAATTTACCTGTACAATTATTTAACCGTCGTTTAAATACTCCGTTTTGATTTTTTGCACTAAATAAAACAGTATTTTACTTACTAAAGTATCATAGAAATTCACAACATTTTATTCAGTTTTTTTAACAGAGAACCGAATCTTCACTTAAAACTAAACTTGCACATGCAACTGCACTCTAGCTACAAAAATAAAGTCTGCAGAATTGATATTCATTGCTACATTTTTCTTCACCACCACTCAGAACACAGTTCATTTTAAATAACACTTTAAGTATTTTATTGGATAAACGGCTGGGCCCACCACCGTTAACCTGAAGTTCTTTCCCTCAATGATCCTTTTGTAAGATAGAAAAGTTGTGGTCACTGGCTATTACAAAATCGTTCATCCGTATTACTGATATCTTCCACCATCCACCGAGTAACAGTTTCAGCAAACTTAAGATCGTTGAAATCGACACGTTCCTGTGAAAACATTCTGAACGTTAGAACTATCTAGAGACGTCCTCGAGGGGACAGTTGCTCTAGATTCCATCACTGTCTATAGTTCGTAAATTCACTTGTTTATACCAACACAATAAGCTAAAGGTCATCGCTGCTGGTTTCTAGCTGACTGATAAGATCTCCTCTTTAAGATAAAAATAGAGTCTTGACTGCGGACGATTTTGTTTTGTAATTTTAATGACATAGTATTCTATGTCTGTCAACAGGACCTCTCATACATATGCTCTCGCTCCATGAAGTTCTGCTGCCCATCTGTTCCCAACTTGTGCGGCGTCCTTTACGCATGGGGCAACCTATTTGACAGCACTGGGGTATTTTCAGCTTTTAGATGTCCTAATCACGTTTTACCTTTGTATTCGCATCGTGTAATTATTTTTATGTACGGTGTGCGCCCTGACCACTTTATATAATCTGAGGATGCAGTTCAATGGAATGTACAGTGTCTTGAAAGGACAATATAAGATGAACATCAACAAAAGCAAAACGATGATAATGTAATGTAGTCGAATTAAGTCGGATGATGCTGAGGGAATTAGATTAGGAAATGAGACACTTAAAGTAGTAAAGGAGTTTTGCTATTTGGGGAGCAAATTAACTGATGATGGTCGAAGTAGAGAGGAAATAAAATGTAAACTGGCAATGGCAAGGAAAGCGTTTCTGAAGAATAGAAATTTGTTAACCTCGAGTATAGATTTAAGTGTTAGGAAGTCGCTTCTAAAAGTATTTGTATGGAGTGTAGCCATGTATGGAAGTGAAACATGGACGATAATTAGTTTGGACAAGAAGAGAATAGAACTTTCGAAATGTGGTGCTACAAAATAATGCTGAAGATTAGGTGGGTAGATCACATAACTAATGAGGAGGTATTGAATAGAATTGCGGAGAAGAGGAGTTTGTGGCACAACTTGACAAGAAGAAGGGACCGGTTGGTAGGACATGTTCTGAGGCATAAAGGGATCACAAATTTAGCATTGGAGGGCAGCGTGGAGGGTAAAAATCGTAGTCCAAGACAAGAATACACTAAGCAGATTCAGAAGGATGTAGGTTGCAGTAGGTACTGGGAGATCAAGAAGCTTATATATATGGTAGTTGCATTCCAGTTCTGTTACTATGATCAAACAGAAAGAATAGAAAGTATCGCTGTTTCTGTGGAGGAAAGGGGTGTTTTAAAATCTGCTATAAGTTTCCAGGGCTATGATATTAATTAGGTATTTACGGAAATGTAAACAACATTTAATGTATTTGTCAGTGTTATTATATTAATTAGTTCATTAATAATTGTGATAACACTTTGTTTAGGTTGACGTAATATTATGTCTGATAATTAAATATTTTCTATTAAATTAATTAACATGAACCATGCACGTAACAAAATGTAATTGTCCACATTTTTCGATGCTAAAGGTCCTTTTCAGCAAATTAAAAAATAAATAAATACAAATAAATAAAAAAATAATCAAATAGGGAGGCCGATATCGACCGAAATGTGTGCAAACGTTCTTTGACGTGTAGTTTTAATATGGTGTCGACTTAACACCGAGTACTGGGTTGAGTCGATTGGACCTTATAAAATGCGTTTCCTCAGTGAGCGTGGACATTAATGAAAAGAAAACCAAAAACAGGAAACGATTCTTTAGCTGTGAGATATAAGGCACTATTTTAAGTGAAAATGCAGATCGCTTTGTCTATTATGTAGCGTCAAAAATACGAAAGAGAGCGGTCGACTCAAGACGGGTTGACGGTACTACCCTGAATAAAACAGGTACGTACTTCATGTGGCGCAGTATAGGAAATCCTGACACGTCACAACAACGAACAAACAGACAAGGCGTTAATGTAACCGACAGTGAAACTTTGATGATTTGGTGATTTAAGGAAGGGTGTGGGGTACAGAAACATTCCGGCCGAACTGACCTTTGAAAACGAGTTCGAAAATTCACCCGCGATCTGAGAGACCACACCTCGTGAGTTTCGGACTATATGGCTATGCGAGTTGATGCACATGGTAGATTGATGCATTAAGTTTTCTATGGGTTCAGTTCCACATGTCTATGCGAATTTTTCCAAATGGCACCTTAATTCTTTAGGTTTTTATGGATTCATTTCCACCTATGCTCTGACAGTATCTTGTTACTTTCTCTTGCTGTTGTGGTTTTCAGTCCAAGGACTGGTTTGATGCAGCTCTCCATGCTACTCTATCCTGTGCAAACTTCTTCATCTCCCAGTACCTACCGCAACCTACATCCTTCTGAATCTGATTAGTGTGTTCCATCTCTTGTTACGGGTATCGTAATTTAGTGGCGTTGATGTCACAATGGCGCCTATGCAGGGAAAGCGCAATTTGTTTTGTAGCTTTATGAAACACGATCGCCTGTCACAGCTCAGCCACATGACCGTAGTCTCTGTGGTCGAGAGCTGCCAGACGTGAAGAGCTTCAAAGGATGGTGCGAAAAGTGGCAGTGTTCTTGACAAAGAAAGAAGCATTAGGCTTGGAGTGAGTGGAGGCGCTGTTGACACTGTCAGTAGAGCATTTCAATGCTGTCCGCAGAGATAGACGCGTTATGTTTCAAGAGAAACACGCATACCACAGAGCACTATCGTGAAAATTTACAGAAACGGATGCATTTCCTCGCGTACGAAGTGCAACTTGCAGCCAAAATTGCTGTTTTCCAGAAACACTGTGGAATGAGTGGATGCAGAAAATGATTGCCTTCACATAATTTATTTTTTCGATGAAGCAACTTTTCACGTCTTCGGGAAAATAAACAGGAATAATATCCTGTTCTGAGAGTCGTCGAACCCACTTATCGAGGTACGTCAGATAAGTGACAACCTGAATGTGAAACTGTGGTATGGCTCAACCCTTTACCTACCATTGGGTGATGTTTAATATATTCTCTAATAGTAACTATTAATTTTATTATAATTAAATATTATGACTTTTCCTAATTTGTCAAGTTAGTAATAATGTTGGAAGAAAATTGTAAAAATTAATCTATGGTTTTGTGGTAAAGTGTTGGTGCACGTTTCCTTCCATAAGGACATCGCATGTTCGTGCGGTTAGAAGCAATTTTTCAACAACCGGATGTCTGTCTGCGCAGCGTCTCTTGCGTCATTTGCCATTATTGACTCAACGGTCCTCCTGGTGATAAGCACATGCTTGGTTTAACGCATTATTTTATAACAATTTGTTCTACAAACTGAAAATGTTACGAGAAGAGGACTATCGAATGCGAAGATAACGGAATTGATGGAGCTGTCTTCTGATTCTGAAAACTTCCCTTGTGAATGTGAATTTTCCTGTGGTGATGATAATGAGGTACATGTGTGTGTGTGTTAATTTGATTTCTATGGACTTTGAAGCAGGAGTTTGTTGTTAATTGCAGTAAGGAAAGGATTTATTTCGTTTCAGAACGTATACATGTCTTTTTGATAGACATGAGCAAACAACGAATGATGAACGAAAGATCGAAATGCATTGTGCTATCCCCATACAATCAATAGGAACACTTGAATTAATATAACTGTGTGTGTCTGGCAAAGGATATCAAAATCTAGCTACGTTTTCATTACAGCCAAGGACAAACGGAAGTCAATGTGGCTGAGAGTGTTTCACCTAGGAGAAGCCATGTTGCCCCCTCATTTTACCTAAAGCTATCTCCTCAACTTCAATCAGGTTCTGTTCTAAGTGTTTTCAGAGCTCTTGGAGTTCAGCACAGTACTTACTTGGTCTGCCTACCATCAATTCACGTGGTTCCATGATCACCCTATTTTCATTTCACTGTCCACATACATGTAAATACGACACCGATTCCTTTCTATTCAATGGCTCATTCGATTATTTCGTGTCTTTCATAATAATTCCCATTATGTATCTCTGTATTTCCCACTGGGTAACCTAAGCTGTTCTTTGTACTAAATGTCCATGTGTCACTACAATGACTGTAGCATTCCGTGTTGATACTTTGGAAGATTAGATTGTTAATGAGTAATTAGATTATAAGCTACTAACTTCTTTAAAAAATTACTGTTGAATTTTCTGTTTTTCAAGTGACAAATCAACTCGATTGAAGAAAGGGTAGAATGGCCTAATGGTTTCTTGGAAACGACCTCGAATACTATACATGGAAAAATTTTGGTCATGGCCTTCTAACAACTCAACGAATGTTTTCTCTTTATCTGCTGGAAGGTTTGCAGAAGGTCAACGAATTTTGTGAGAGAATTTTAATTTCATAAACACTGAATTTGTTTAAAACCAGTAATTTATTCCTTCTGGTGTGTCAGAATAATAACTTCAGTTTTAACGTGTGTTCTTCATACACTTTCACTACTATTGAATGGTGGAAATTAATAACGGGAGGAAACAGTATGGTGACTCTCTAGTACTTTAGTGAAACCACAGTCCTCACTGTTCCTGTAGATGTTAAAACTTATTTAACCACTGCTCGATCTTGCATGGAGTGCCTACACTAGCTGTAGAGAAATCAGAGTGCTAGGGAATGAACTCGTCTTGTAACTAGCAGGCACGTACGTAAAGCAACTGTATATATGTAACAGAAGGCTAGAAGAATTAATGACTCACGTGTAACGCGACACTTCGATTCACTATCTGATGGAATAAAACCGATATGTGAATCAGCTGTTTATCCAAAAGTAGAATATGTGTACTTCCACTATGCATGCATACACTATTCCACCATAGTTGATCAAGAACATATTTCTTGAACAGGATACTGGAAATAATTTCCAGATTGTATTTTAAATCGGCAGCTGAGTGTGCACTCGCTCGCGAAAGACAAAAGTCCCAGGTTAAAGTTTTGGTCGGGCGCTCAGTTTTAGCCTGTCAGGAAGTTTCGGGATACTCCAAAGGCTAGAGACTAAAACAGTATTTATTCTCAATGCGTTTGCCACACAACATTGTCAAAAATACACTTACAGGAACTGAAAGTGTGCACCATTAAGCACCAATCCGACATTAATTTAACTCGTGGAGATGTTCATCACACAACAGGTGTTAAATGGTTAAAATTTGACTCCGAATCATAAGCTCTAATTTGCTACAATAATGCAACACCACTGATAAACGTAGCACAAATACTGGATTTAGTAACTGGGGCAAAAACTTTTTTGAGTGGACCTATTCATGAAGTTTCACACTTAAAAACTACTTTATGGAGTTTCCTAAACAAATAAGTTCACTCACATTTTATTTTCACGTAATTACAAGTCTAGTAGAGTAACAAATCAATGTATAGACGCACTATGCTTATTTTCATACGGTGGTATCTTACAGAACAATATTGTGAGATAATTCATCGTTAAGAATGTTTTACTTCCACAAATAAGTTCCTTGCGGCGTTCAGGTGTCATCATGGTTATGTTCCTAAGTACAAAAATAACCGTGTCTGCAATTCATCTGAAAAGAATAAATTGTCTTTATTAGACCTGACTTCACCACAAAATGGGCGGGATACTGCTGTTGCCAAAGTTATTTCCATAAATCGCGAAATCGAGCTGAAAACCTATCTTCCTGACATCCGATGTTGTTCTATAGAAGATTTGTTATTTAGCAACTTTTAACTTACATGATTCGATTTACTACTGTGACTAAGCTAAATGGTTTAATTGTTATTTGTACTGATTTGCAAATGACAGCAGGTAGCCAATATGAACTTTACTAAACAGAGTGTAAAATAATTGGTTCCAGTTTATTGTGATATATCCTAGCTTCTTTCAACCTTCTGTTGAAGTGATCAGCGATAGTTTTCTAAAAATCTTCTGCCACAGCTGAAAAAATTCACCTACATGAACAACTTCTCACTTCTACCCATTCACATGAGATATTGCTGATGGCGCTTCGCACCTAAGTATGCACGTACGCTTACTTCCCTCAATACCCCTGTTAACATACCATATTTTAGTGAAATGGACTGTATTCAGCTACGAGGCTGAAAATGGTACAATCGTCACAGCAGCTACAGTACAAATTTCCAAAGCCGTTCAAATTATTTCGACTGTCGTTATGGTAACTCACTGTTTCTTACAAATACCTGAATTTCATTATGTATAAGAATTACGCGTTCAAGAGTTTTCAGGCTGTATTAAGCATTTGCGTTGTATAAAATTAAGTCTTTTTTTCACAGGGTCCTCGCTCTAATTTATGATCACCAATAATAATTCTAAGGGATCATATTAACGCTGTCATTTCATTTCTGTTACAGAACCAAATCAAAATCAAGGTGATTCTCCGTATTCATCAGACACTGGATGGACATGGAAGCCGGGTACGCACACAGGTGAGAAGTCTTTTCGTTAGCATGACATATAAGTTTTTTTAGTCTTTACGTGTTATTGCAATAACTTCTGCAATGGCATTGCGGTTGCAATAGGCTTTCGCTGTTTCATTGACATGAGTGTTTTGACTACATCTTTTCTTATTATTTCTGTCCTATCATTTCATGAGCATGTAGGGTTTTCAATAGTGAAATATTTTCGCTGTACCTTTTAACTCCGGACTTAAAGATATAATTAGCTACAACAACCATAAATACCTTTTGGCAGAGTTTTTAAATTTGATGATTGATGTGTAATGCGTAAAGGAGTATGGAAAATGAAGTTTATAACCGACAAATGACGGACAAAATTCCTCGGTATGTAAACTTGTTTCGATTGAAGATATTTTCGACAGCACACGGCAGCTTCAGAATATTCGGTGAGTCACCATTTGTATAAGACTACTGCCGAAATCTTCTGGTATCTGTCAAAGGCGAAGATTTTCCGCAAGTATTTGACTGCAATAACCGTTATGTTGAAATGAAGTTGCACGCTGCGCTCTTCACCAATAACGGGTCAAACCTGAATATGGTAGTTGGGAAGTGTTGTCCTGTATAGCAATGTGCAATGAAGTAAGTAGTTTTACCATGTGAACAAGAACTCCTTGATTACGATTAATAACTTTCAAAGCACTCAGTATCAAATGAGAAACTTTATACAACACGACCTCTGATCAGATGTTGCAGTCCCGTTTGAGATAGTCCCTGTTTGCACATGAACATAACGAAATTGGTGATTTAGGATACACAGATCTGTCGTATATAACAGAAAAAAAGCTAACTGAAAATTTTTTACTAGGGTCTTGGGTAACATTAAGGAAGCTGTTCAGTTTTCCTTCCTACAGCTTCCAATAATTCCATTCGCTACAAAGTTACCCAGTAAGAGGTTTAAAAACAGAGAAACGAATATAAATTTTAAAAATTAATTTAAACGTAAGACTAAGTTTTTCTAGTGTCATCCAGTTTAAGGACTATTCAGTCATTAACAGTTCCACTGTTCACTCTTTTGAGAACGCACCCAGTCTTAAAAGAATAATGTATTTGTGGACTGGCCCTTTGACTACGCAAGAAAAACTAACCGACGAAGAAGCTGTCTTGTATAAAGGAGACGCATTGTAAACACAATATCGCACTTCTTGGAAGATGCGGAGAAAAACGTTAAGTAAACATAAGAGCTTCAGAGTAAAATATTTTCAGAATAACAGCGCCAATGAACACCTCTTAAACTAAGAAAACGCTTTTTGCAGTTGAGAGCTAAAATTATATTGCCAGAAAATCTACATCAGTAGCTAAGTAGGTAGCTATAATACATTCCATGAAATACAATTGTTTATATCGTAATACAATTGTTTATACTGTTAAGGCGCATTACTTTCTGGTATTTAATATTTATCCAAGAATTTAAGACAATGGATGAAATTTTTAGTGTTACATTACTTCCGATTTCATTAAACTGGTTTTGCACTTAATTGCGTTTCTGTGCTCGACTGGCTGCTTCGAATACTTAATTGAACAACTGTGTGAAACACATGTCATGGTGACACGAAATTGCATGCTATGTCTCTTATTCTCGTGATTTTTTTTGTTTACGTTCAATTACTCCACATGACACAGCTTCAACAAAGTATCTTGTTCTACTTCTGAGTTACGAATAATGGGTCTAGACAAACCAGAAGAAGTCTGTCAAAAGTGGATGAATTACTGCGATTAATGGACCACCTGTCATGGTAAATAACGGGGGCACTCATAAAGAACTCAATTTAAAAACTGCGAAATGATACTCTTTGCTCGAGACAGCTAGAGTTATCAGAGAAACCACGCTGCTGATTGGTTGGTCTCAGACTACATAGCTACACACAGTCATAACTTATAGTAAACGTAATGCAGCAGACACCGAGGAACTATAACAGGAATGGTACGATGAAGGTGTTATTCCGTAAAATTGTAAGTAGGCTGTCTAGGTTTTTATAATGGTAACGGCACGTAGCGCTCTGTATGAAAATCACTGGCTATGCTGTGTGCAGTCTGTGGCTGGTTTGCATTGTTGTTCGCTATTGTAGCGTTGGGCAGTTGGCTGTTAACAGCGCGTAGCGTTGCGCAGTTGGAGGTGAGCCGCCAGCAGTGGTGGATGTGGGGAGAGAGACGGCGGAATTTTGAGAGCGGATGATCTGGACGTGTGTCCATCAGAGACAGTACGTTTGTAAGACTGGATTTCATGAACTGATATATATATATTATGACTTTTGAACACTATTAAGGTAAATACATTGTTTGTTCTTTATCAAAATCTTTCATTTGCTAACTATGCCTATCAGTAGTTAGTGCCTTCAGTAGTGAGAACCTTTTATTTAGGTGGCAGTATTGGCGCTCGCTGTATTGCAGTAGTTCGAGTAACGAAGATTTTTGTGAGGTAAGAATCCATGAAAGGTATAGGTTATTGTTAGTCAGGGCCATTCTTTTGTAGGGATTACTGAAAGTCAGATTGCGTTGCGCTAAAAATATTGTGTGTCACTTTAGTGAATGTCTGAGTACGTTCAGTTTTGCTCAGCTGTTTGAAAATCAAATAACGTAAGGGGTTTATCAGCACAGTCATTCATTAATTTTTCTAAGGGGACGTTACAAAATTATGAAAAAATCGTGACTTTAAAAATATGGTGCCCTTTATTCTTATACTTATGCACTCAGATTAGCGGAGTACATTGCAGCATATTTCATTCACCTAAATGTTTTAGGTCTTGGGTTGGGTTGTTGTGGGGGTCGAGACCAGACAGTCAGGTCATTGCTCTCACCCGATTAGAGAAGGACGGGGAAGGAAGTCGGCCGTGCCCTTTCAAAGGAACCATCCCGGCTTTTGCCTGGAGTGATTTAGGGAAATCACGGAAAACCTATATCAGGATGGCCGGACGGGGGATTGAACCGTCGTCCTCCCGAATGCGAGTCCAGCGTGCTAACCACTCCACTATCCCGCTCAGTAATGTTAGGTGTAGTAGAGGTCCACCTAACGTTTTGCGGTGCTTGCAGTCAGTGCATTATGATCCTTTGGGCACAGCTGTAGTTTGACTGTCAACAGAGAAAATATACTGCGCACTAATACAAAGAAAATTAATATCAATGTACCTTCGTATACATATAAACCTGTAGCGGGTATAAATGATTAGTTTCAATTCGCTGTAACAGGTAGAACGGCCACGAGAGTTCATTAGTACTGTTCGTTTTCAGTATTGTTCGCCACGCCTGGTAGAACATGTAACGGTCTTGAACAGCATCAGATCTTGGACTATTATTTGGCTGTTGCACATCATGTGAAAGTTACTTTCGTCCTTAAGTTTTGCGCACCATTGTATATTGCTAACATGGTTTATGTGGCGACACGTTTACCGCCTGCACAACTCGCTCGTATTCACCAACGGAGAGTTCTTTCTGCTGCTTCGCTGTGGTGTTAAGGGTCTCAGTGGTCAGCGAGCGGATGTTTAAGCAAATATGCCATTGGACTTAAAGCTTTCGATTTATGCCGACTAATGTCTGGAACGATACTGTTCCCAGATAGAGTGCATCAGAGTATTTGACAGAATGATATATATATATATATATATATATATATATATATATATATATATATATATATATATCACCTGTCAGAGAATGATGTAAATGAAGGCTCTGTATTTGTCTTTAAAATGTGCAGCTGATTTTCGTGCCAGATGTAGTAAGATATCAATATATTGGAGCTAGTTAAAGAAATACCGGCTTCTAAGCTCCAGATGAAAGAGCTACTGAAGATCATTGACACGGCTTCCCATTGTGATATTGTGAACATTTTTCACAGCATGCGTTAAAAGATACTTATACAAAAATCGAAATTGCCTGTAGAACATTTATGACAGTGCCAGTGACCGCAACATCTTGTGAACTCAGACACATTTCACTTAAGTTTACACAGAATTAAAAACTGGAATGTAGGGTTGAATAAAAGTGAAAACAGGATGTCAAATTGAGCTATCTTTTCTACAGAATACGACACAGTTGCTAAACTTGATATCAAAGACATAATCAATGAGTTTGATTTTCTGAAAACAAATAAATCCGAAAGAGAAAATAATAAACATAAGATTCCAGAAAGATAATTCTCAGCTGTCAGTTACAGTGCTCTTCATGTATTTATGATTAGTCATTTATGCACAGTTAATGAATCAATGCTATCCATCGTTGACAGACTTCTTATCTACGCCCACACTTACATAAATACTCCGCAAGCTACCGTACGATGCGTGGTGAAGGGTAAGCTGTATAACTGCTTGTAATTTCCTTTCCTGTTCCACTCGCAAACAGAGCGAGGGATAAACGACTGTCTGTGTGCCTGCATATGAGCCCTAATTTCTCATACCTTATCTTCGTGGTCCTTATGGACAATGTATGTTGGCGGCAGTAGAATCGTTCTGCAGTCAGCTTCAAATACCGGTTCTCTAAATTTTCTCAGTAGTGTTTCTCGAAAACAACGTTGCCTCCATCTCAGGATTTCCATTTGAGTTCCTGTAGCATCTCACTATCAAGTAGGTGTTATTTGAACCTACCGATAAAACTCTTGCATCTAATGAACATTCGCCGTCGAGGACAACATACAGCGTTTATTATTTAAGAAGTCTTCGAGCCTCTCACATAGCTTGTCTAATCTCATTATTCGTAACTGAGAAGGCTTTCTTCAGGTTTTCCCTGTGATCTGTTGAAATCTCTGGTAGGTATACTGGGATATGTTAAAGATGACCTTGGTTTACGAAAACCAGGAATTTATAATATACCTCGCCAATATGGTATGTAGTGGATTTGTCCAAACAACTAGGACAGTGGACATCACATACGAAGAACATCAGAGGCATAGCCGGCTGACAAGGAACCCCTTGAACCGCTTGAGCGAGATATAGTAAAAGGCGAATGACGTTTACGTCATCCGACGCCCCACATAATTATCTGCCATGCAATCACAATATTGGCTGTTAACGGGAACGGGATGTGGGACTGGAGGTATCCAATGATGAGCACAGCATGAGGCTACGGAACGTAGTTGAACTGCTTGTTCGACGAATAACTCACAACAGTGCTGCAGTGCTAGTGGTGTTGATACAAAGCAGACTAGTGGCAACGATGAACTAGCAAACATTGCATAATATCTACAATAACGGTTTCCAAAGTTGACATTTCGTCAGAAAGGAATACAAGGAATTTCACAGTATGCGAAAGAAGTGGCAGATGAAATATTAACGTTTCTGCAAGATGAGTTAGTGGAATGTGAGGTGTCATAACGATCGACTGGGCGGACAGAGTGCATGAGGAGTACATTGATAACGATACTGAAGGAGGTGTCGAGCCCCTTCGTCCATCAACCATGTTGGATAGGATGCAACAAATCCCGTACCCAATGAAACGTAGTAAAGGCAATCGTTGTCCAAGGAGCTAGTACTAAACATAATTACGTACATGGAAGTCATCCGCAGCATAGTAAAAAAAAAGAACATGTTTCGAATAATTCCGCAGCAATATAACTATGTAGTGCATCAGAAAAACTACGAATATTCAAGGGAGGACACGGGGCACTTGTTACAAACACTGGTTTTTGCGCGTTTAAAGGATGCTCGCTCGCCCTATGTACAGTGTTTTCAAAGGAAGCAGTCGATCGTTGTATAACTTAAACCAGTGCTACAGAATTCTAAGACGTAAGGTAACGAAATTTCAAACAAAGCTTCACTTGACTATGCACAGCAAACTGTGGGATCCACCAGAAAATTTGTAGATAACGTAAACAAACTGATCCAAACGTTCAGTAAGGAAATTGTATTCAACTCCGACCAATTTGAAATTGAAGAGGAAATGTATGTTAAAGGAAACTGGAAATTAGAGGTACTAAGAGACTTGTATAAAGATCAATTAACATCAAAGCCTCAATGCATTCGTATAAAATTATGTCGACTATTAATCTGGATGGTAAACTGGTTGGATAGTTATTTATTGTGCTGCCAGAAATTGGAGGTGCTCTGCCCCGTGCGATTCTTTCTCGTGTGCGTGATCTTGCAGGGGACATTTACGTCACAGCAAGCAACATGGGAAAATGGGTGTAAGACAACTACAGCCATGGTATGAGCACTGCTTTTGCCCAATAGTTGGTCAAAATAATTTGTTTTTGCTTGATTTCTGGTCCGCGTATAAAAATCATACTCATTTAGAACAAACTACCCCTCCTGGAAAGTGTGGTCATTGCAATTCATGCCACTTGGCACCACTGGACAAATTCTGCCTATGGATGTTTATTTTTTCCGTGCCTATGAAACATATTATCGCTCCAACAGCCTTAAAGGAGAGCCAGTTTCACGATAAGCACCACGAGACGCTGTTTCGCATTAGGTTTCACACCGTCACGTTCCATTAGTTCTCATCACCCCGTTACAGAAATATGGTTCTGAATGCATCGTTTAAGAGAGGATACGTAGCGGAATGTCCTGCACGGTTTGTAACTCGATCTTGTTGGTGCCAACCTTTGAGATCACTGTGGCACGCCACTTTTCATTCGGTGTTCATGGTGCAAGTTAATGTTTTGTTTTGAATATTTCTTGAATGTCGACGATGTCAATTTTGTGAAGTGTCATACATGTATCCCATAATTAAATTAAATGAGCGTATGGCGTTGATGGCCGGGAGGCCCCATATGGGGAAGTTCGGCCGCTAAGTGCAAGTCTTATTGCAGTCGACGCCACATTAGGCTACTTGCGTCCCGGTGCTGAGGATGACAAGGACAACACAACACTCAGTCCGCCAGTGGAGAAAATGTCCAACCCGGCCGGTAATCGAACCCGGGTCCGCTGCATTGGAGGCAAGCACGTTACCACCCAGCTAAGCAGGCGAACTACATCCCGTAGCACCTCCCGGACACTTAATTTCTGTCGCCCTCGTGATATATCTGAACATTTCTTAAATAGGGAGATAATTCAGAGGCTTCCTTTACCAGGATACAGGTTGGCTGGCAGCTTTTCGAGGAGCTCTTTGCGGTGTGGGGGAGTAGCCATGTATGTGAAAAACGGCATCCCATTTGAGTCAAGCTTCAAAGTACTGCACTGAAAAGGTGTTTGAATGTTGTGCAGGTGTGGTTAAATTTAATGGAGCTAAACTTCTAACTGTTGTTATTTATAGATCCCCAGACTCCGATTTCACAACATTTTTGCTAAATCTAGAGGAGGTTCTTGGTTCACTTTATAGGAAATACGAAAAGTTAGTTATATGTGGTGACTTCAATATTAATTGTATAAGTGATTGTGCAAGGAAGAGGATGCTGGTAGACCTCCTTAATTCATATAATCTTATGCAAACCGTATTCTTTCCAACGAGAGTGCAAGGGAACAGTAGAACAACCATAGACAACATTTTTGTTCATTCCTCATTACTAGAAGGGCATTGTGTTAGCAAAAAGGTCATGATGCACAAATTTTAACTTTAAAAGATTTTTGTGCTGCAACACGTGTTAAATATAGTCATCAGCTGTTTAAGAAAGCTGATCCAGTTGCTGTAGAGGCCTTTGTAAACCTTATCAAAGAACAAGAGTGGCAAGATGTTTATAGCGCTGATACAGTAGACGATAAATATAATTCTTTTCTCAAGACTTTTCTCGTGCTCTTTGAAAGTTGCTTTCCGTTAGAACGTTCAAAACAGGGTACTAGCCCAAACAGGCAGCCTGGGTGGCTGATTAGAGGGATAAGAATATCTTGTAGAACAAAGTGGCAATTATATCAAAACGTTAGAAACAGTCAGAATCTAAATGCAGCAGCCCATTACAAACAGTATTGTAAGGTACTTAAAAATGTTATTAGGAAGGCAAAAAGTATGTGGTATGCAGATAGAATAGCTAAGTCTCAGGATAAAATTAAAACCATACGGTCAGTCGTAAAGGAAGTGGCTGGTCAGCAGAGACAGGCCGAGGATATAGAATCAGTGCGTAGTAGGAATGTCCGTGTTACTGATAAGTCGCATATATGTACAGTATTTAATAATCACTTTCTGAATGAAGCAGGTGAACGAAATAGAAACCTAGTCCCAACAGGGAATCATATAGCGCTCTTAGAAAAAAGTGTTCCGAGACTGTTACCTGAAATGCTCCTCCATGATACTGACAAGAGGGAGATTGAGTTAATAATTAAATCACTAAAGACCAAGAACTCTCATGGATATGACGGGGTGTCTAGCAGAATACTGCAGTATTGTTCTATGTATGTTAGCCCAGTTCTTAGCCATATCTGCAACTTTTCCTTTAGGAGTGGTCGGTTTCCTGACCGATTAAAGTACGCGGTAGTGAAGCCACTTTATAAAAAGGGAGACAGGGATAATATTGACAATTATAGACCTATTTCTATGCCATCGGTGTTTGCTAGAGTTATCGAAAAGGTTGTATATACAAGGTTACTGGAGCATTTAAATTCACATAATTTGCTGTCAAATGTTCAGTTTGGTTTTAGAAATGGTTTAACAACTGAAAATGCTGTATTCTCTTTTGTCTGTGAGGTTTTGGACGGATTAAATAAAAGGTTGCGAACGCTAGGTGTTTTCTTTGATTTAACGAAGGCTTTTGACTGTGTTGACCACAAAATATTACTGCAGAAGTTGGACCATTATGGAGTAAGGGGAGTAGCTTACATTTGGTTCGCCTCTTACTTTAAGAACAGAAAGCAGAAGGTAATTATCCGCAATACTGAGAGTGGTAGTGATGTTCAGTCCCAATGGGGCACTGGTAAGTGGGGCATTCCCCAAGGGTCGGTGCTGGGGCCACTGCTGTTTCTTATTTATATAAATGATATGCCTTCTAGTATTACAGGTGATTCAAAAATATTTCTGTTTGCTGATGACACCAGCTTGATAGTGAAGGATCTTGTGTGTAATATTGAAACAGTAACAAATAATGTAGTACATGAAATAAGTTCGTGGCTTGTGAAAAATAATTTGATGCTAAATCACAGTAAGACTCAGTTTTTACAGTTTCTAACTCACAATTCCACAAGAACCGATATTTTGATCAGACAGAATGGGCATATTATACGCGAGACGGAACAGTTCAAGTTCCTAGGCGTTCGGATAGATAGTAAGCTGTTGTGGAAAGCCCATGTCCAGGATCTTGTTCAGAAATTAATGCTGTTTTATTTACCATTTGAACAGTATCTGAAATAAGTGACACTTCAACACGAAAAGTAGTCTACTTCGCATATTTTCATACGCTTATGTCGTATGGTATTATTTTTTGGGGTAATTCTTCTGATTCAAAGATGGTATTTTTGGCTCAAAAACTGGCTGTTCGAGTTATATGTGGTGTAAGTTCGAGAACCTCTTGTCGACCCCTATTCAATAGTCTGGGAATTCTGACATTGCCCTCACAGTATATATTTTCTTTAATGTCGTTTGTTGTTAGCAATATTAGCCTATTCCCAAGAGTTAGCAGCTTTCACTCAGTTAATACTAGGCAGAAATCCAATCTGCATGTGGAATGCACTTCCTTGACTCTTGTGCAGAAAGGAGTGCAGTATTCTGCTGCATCCATTTTCAATAAGGTACCACAAGAACTCAAAAATCTTAGCAGTAGCCCAAACTCTTTTAAGTCTAAACTGAAGAGTTTCCTCATGGCTCACTCCTTCTATTCTGTCGAGGAGCTCCTGGAAGAGCTAAAAAATTAAGCAAATTCCAGTATTACATTGTTGATTTTCTTTATTTAAACTTACGACTTGTCACCTGAATATGTTTTTTTATATTTCATTTTATCTGTTTCTAATATCGTGTTATAATTTCATGTATTGACTCGTTCCATGACCATGGAGACTTCTCCTTAATTTGGTCCCACGGAACAATAAATAAATAAATAAATAAAATAAATAAACATATCGTGGAGTCATTAGCATATAATGTTTTTCCTGTGATAACTGTTAACAAAACACTTTCCAATGAGACTGACTAAAGATTGAACTTGCGATCTCGCACTCAAGGGGTTCGTTGTGAGAGAGACAATGAAATTAACTGTTGCCGAGCTCTGTCTGAAACTAAAGCGTGCAGTGATGTATGAAGAAAAGATGGTTTTGGCACAGACTCCCGTATACTGGGACAGAGAGGCAATACAGATATGGGTGGTAGAAAATCTCATTAATCGTGACAGTGGGTGGCGACTCAGCGAAGTCTGGGATCCTGCACTGGAGTTGCAAAAGTACAGCGGCTGCAGCAGTAGAACTCAACAAAAGGAGGAATTGAGAATGTGGACAGGGGGAACGATTCCTAGATAGAGCACCAGGTGCACCGGACGGAAAACGGGACATCAGCTCGCTGCCGGGCACACCGGACCCAAGCGGCACGTCTCTGAACGATTCTAGACGCAGACGAAGAACCCAGAGCCCATCGTGGAGAGAGAAGCCAGTAGGTATAAGTATTGGACCCGTGTCACTCGACTGGTAGTTCGCTTAGCAACTGATGAAGACAACGAGTCACGTCGTCGAAATAATTTGTATGGGTGGCAGAACACCCGACACCTCAAGATGCCAAGACGTGTTCCTTATTTACATCATCCTAAACCATAGGCAATAAACTGATTTGGTTTTAATTTTAATTTTATTAGAAAGTTTACACAACTTGTAATTTATTTACTAGACTAACAAAATCATTTATTTTATGCAATATTTTGTGCCAATATATTTCTTTTAACTAATGTTTTTCAATAATAATTCATTTTTATTAAACCTACTTACAGGACCTGTGTAGAAAAAAATGCAGGAAGTTAGTTTACTGGGGGTGGGGTGTGCAGTTTTTTCAGTCCTGCTCAGGGGCGTAGGATCACAAATAAGCGAACACTCGCGAACGAGCATTCGCAGACGATTTACCAGTGTTCGCTACCATTCGCTTCTACCTGTGAAGACGTCTTTATAGTACAGGTAACACTAGAGAACGAGCATAGCACGCCAACCCAGCAAGCACTGCGTTATTAATTTTTTGCGTTACTCGATTACGTCGCAAGTCATGTCCGCAATACACAAACTTTGATACTCGGAAACTCGTATAGGATTGTTTCAGATGTTGAGTGCATTGTCCTTGACGAGGCAAGAAAAGTGAACTAGGAAATGAAGACGTTCCACACTTCGCAGACGACGCCTATCACTGGTTGTTCATTACAACTGAAGATGAAATTTAAAAGTAGAACACTAATTACTGACGATCAATGTAACAGGAAGAAAATTCGGCATTTACGCAGTAGTTATTAGCAACTGGAAATATTTACTGACTGTATGCCATTTAAATAGCTACTTTAGCAGTAGCATGAGCGAAATACATCAAGGATTTTATTAACGTACATATAAGAAAGATAATACCAATAAAGCGTGATTAATTAAAAGTGAAATATACATGTAACCTATCACACAGACTACATGATAAAATAAACTATATTATTTGGTAGAGTGTAAATAGCTTCATCGCGGGCAAAACTATTTATTTATTTAGTTATTACGTAGAAAACCTTTATAATTACAGTGATAAATCAACATGTAATTATGAAACTTCCTGGCAGATTAAAACTGTGTGCCCGACCGAGACTCGAACTCGGAACCTTTGCCTTTCGCGGGCAAGTGCTCTACCAGGTACTGGCAGAAGTAAAGCTGTGAGTACCGGGCGTGAGTCGTGCTTCGGTAGCTCAGTTGGTAGAGCACTTGCCCGCGAAAGGCAAAGGTTCCGATTTCGAGTCTCGGTCGGGCACACAGTTTTAATCTGCCAGGAAGTTTCATATCAGCGCACACTCCGCTGCAGAGTGAAAATATCATTCTGGAAACATGTAATTATTGCTACCATAAGTGTAAGCAATGAAAATGATTAGGTCTTCGACAAATTTTCTATTTTAGTCAGACTGAGAGAAGCTAATTTGTACTCGTTTGTTTTCAAGGAAATTTGTTGCTCCTTTTCTTTTTTTAACAAGGAGAGGTACGAACCTTGTGCTTATTAATTCGTCCCGTCTGATGGAATCAATGCAATTTTATCGTCTTTCTCGCGCACCCACATGGATCTTCGACTGATCGATATTTCTCTACCAACCATATTTATTTTTCTTCGGCGTTTGTGCTGTGGATCTTCTGGACCCCTGGACCCCATAAACACATATGACATTTTCATTCTTCCGTCTGCTCACACACCTCACTTCAACACAACCAAGTAGCTTTCGTACTCAATACGACCGCTGTCTGTGCTGCTAACACCGGGACGGAGAGGACACGAACTTCCTTTGATGGTTCGTTAAAACACCGAGCACCGGCGGAATATGAGCGACCACTAGTGATTTTGAACCGAACATGACCGGATGCCGTTTGCTAGCGCTCTCCAACTGTTTCCTCTAGGAGAGAATTCTTGCTGGCTCATGTTCGTTCGCTTGTCTCGTTCCGGTAAAACCCATACTATATAAACACTTAAGTATATTCACGACCAGCCGAAAAACGCTCCCATCGGAGCACAAAAACTGCAAATATGTTCCTGTTCCTTTAAAAGTCTCTTACTGAAATGTGGGGTATCAGCTGCCTCATTTTACCTTCTTCAGCACCTTTAAATGTTTTCCTAAATATTTTTCTTAACATGAAGCTCATCTCGAACTCCCACACGCTCCCCTAACTGTAACTCAGTCACACCCACTGGTTTATCGTTGTAAGTTCCTCATAATCACCCACTCTCAATTACCCTTTCTTACTCAGTCAACCCAACATATTACCTATTGGTGTCTCTCTCTCAGTGTCTGCTGCGTCGTGGACACAGTCAGCTTCGTTCTGTCCTAATAGTAAAGTCTCCCCTCTCTGTCACTGTCACTGTGTAACTGCTGCTATCTCAATCCTTCCTTTCTACTACTGCCGTCTTTCTCACGGTTACTGTCTCTCTCTTCCCTGGTGTCAGTGCCATATACTCTCTCTTATTATCACTGGCTGTTACCCACTTCCACTTTCTCTTTCCCTTATTCCTCCCCCCCCCCCCCCCCCCACCACTGGCACTGACTCTTTCATTGTTTTCCTAGCACTGTTATGCCACTGTCAACTGTGTTGCAGAGCCAATGTGACCCTCTCTTTCTCTCATAAGCCGCGCGGGATTAGCCGAGCGGTCTATGGCGCTGCAGTCACAGACTGTGCGGCTGGTCCCGGCGGAGGTTCGAGTCCTTCCTCGGGCATGGGTGTGTCTGTTTGTCCTTAGGATAATTTAACTTAGGTAGTGTGTAAGCTTAGGGAATGATGACCTTAGCAGTTAAGTCCCATAAGCTTTCACACACATGTGAACATTTTTCTTCGCTCTTCCTATAACAAAACCACTCTCCACTATTTTCCAGTATACAGGGTGTCCCATTTATCTTGTCCACCCTAAATAACTGTTTGTCCAGATGAAAATTACAAAATGTTTCAAGCAAATGTTCTTTAGCCGTCAGGGGGACATCAATCAGTGTGATTGACTTCGTTGTAGCTTTGTTTTTTACAAAGATATGAACAGCGATATGACTTTTTTAAATAGCACCCTGTATTTTTTTTTATTCGCTAACTCATTTCCTCTGCTAAAGACTTACTCAAAAATATATCACAATGTACCAATCACTGGGCTGCAAGCAAGGGGAAACTACAGCCGTAATTTTTCCCGAGGACATGCAGCTTTACTGTATGATTAAATGATGATGGCGTCCTCTTGGGTAAAATATTCCGGAGGTAAAATAGTCCCCCATTCGGATCTCCGGGCGGGGACTACTCAAGAGGACGTCGTTATCAGGGAAAGAAAACTGGCATTCTACGGATCGGAGCGTGGAATGTCAGATCCCTTAATCGGGCAGGTAGGTTAGAAAATTTAAAAAGGGAAATGGATAGGTTAAAGTTAGATATAGTGGGAATTAGTGAAGTTCGGTGGCAGGAGGAACAAGACTTCTGGTCAGGTGACTACAGGGTTATCAACACAAAGTCAAATAGGGGTAATGCAGGAGTAGGTTTAATAATGAATAAAAAAATAGGAGTGCGGGTTAGCTACTACAAACAGCATAGTGAACGCATTATTGTGGCCAAGATAGACACAAAGCCCATTCCTACTACAGTAGCACAAGTTTATATGCCAACTAGCTCTGCAGATGATGAAGAAATTGATGAAATGTATGACGAGATAAAAGAAATTATTCAAGTTGTGAATGGAGACGAAAATTTAATAGTCATGGGTGACTGGAATTCGTCAGTAGGAAAAGGGAGAGAAGTAAACATAGTAGGTGAATATGGATTGGGGGGAAGAAATGAAAGAGGAAGCCGCCTTGTAGAATTTTGCACAGAGCATAACTTAATCATAGCTAACACTTGGTTCAAGAATCATAAAAGAAGGTTGTATACCTGGAAGAATCCTGGAGATACTAAAAGGTATCAGATAGATTATATAATGGTAAGACAGAGATTTAGGAACCAGGTTTTAAATTGTAAGACATTTCCAGGGCCAGATGTGGATTCTGACCACAATCTATTGGTTGTGAACTGCAGATTGAAACTGAAGAAACTGCAAAAAGGTGGGAATTTAAGGAGATGGGACCTGGATATACTGAAAGAACCAGAGGTCGTAGAGAGTTTCAGGGAGAGCATACGGGAACAATTGACAGGAATGGGGGCAAGAAATACAGTAGAAAATGAATGGGTAGCTCTGAGGGATGAAGTAGTGAAGGCAGCGGACGATCAAATAGGTAAAAAGACGAGGGCTAATAGAAATCCTTGGGTAACAGAAGAAATATTGAATTTAATTGATGAAAGGAGAAAATATAAAAATACAGTAAATGAAGCAGGCAAAAAGTAATACAAACGTCTCAAAAATGAGATCGACAGGAAGTGCAAAATGGCTAAGCAGACATGGCTAGGGGACAAATGTAAGGATGTAGAGGCTTGTCTCACTAGGGGTAAGATAGATACTGCCTACAGGAAAATTAAAGAGACCTTTGGAGAGAAGAGAACCACTTGTATGAATATCAAGAGCTCAGATGGCAACCCAGTTCTAAGCAAAGAAGGGAAGGCAGAAAGGTGGAAGGAGTATATAGAGGGTTTATACAAGGGCGATGTACTTGAGGACAATATTATGGAAATGGAAGAGGATGTAGATGAAGATGAAATGGGAGATAAGATACTGCGTGAAGAGTTTGTCAGAGCACTGAAAGACCTGAGTCGAAACAAGGCCCCGGGAGTAGACAACATTCCATTAGAACTACTGATGGCCTTGGGAGAGCCAGTCCTGACAAAACTCTACCATCTGGTGAGCAAGATGTATGAGACAGGCGAAATACCAACAGACTTCAAGAAGAATATAATAATTCCAATCCCAAAGAAAGCAGGTGTTGACAGATGTGAAAATTACCGAACAATCAGTTTAATAAGTCACAGCTGCAAAATACTAACGCGAATTCTTTACAGACGAATGGAAAAACTGGTAGAAGCCGACCTCGGGGAAGATCAGTTTGGATTCCGTAGAAATGTTGGAACACGTGAGGCAATACTAACCTTACGACATCTTAGAAGAAAGATTAAGAAAAGGCAAACCTACGTTTCTAGCATTTGTAGACTTAGAGAAAGCTTTTGACAACGTTAACTGGAATACTCTCTTTCAAATTCTGAAGGTGGCAGTGGTAAAATACAAGGAGCGAAAGGCTATTTACTATTTGTACAGAAACCAGATGGCAGTTATAAGAGTCGAGGGGCATGAAAGGGAAGCAGTGGTTGGGAAAGGAGTGAGACAGGGTTGTAGCCTCTCCCCGATGTTATTCAATCTGTATATTGAGCAAGCAGTAAAGGAAACAAAAGAAAAATTCGGAGTAGGTATTAAAATTCATGGAGAAGAAGTACAAACTTTGAGGTTCGCCGATGACATTGTAATTCTGTCAGAGACAGCAAAGGACTTGGAAGAGCAGTTGAACGGAATGGACAGTATCTTTAAAGGAGGATATAAGATGAACATCAACAAAAGCAAAACGAGGATAATGGAATGTAGTCGAATTAAGTCGGGTGATGCTGAGGGGATTAGATTAGGAAATGAGACAAAGTAGTAAAAGAGTTTTGCTATTTAGGGAGTAAAATAACATGATGGTCGAAGTAGAGAGGATATAAAATGTAGACTGTCAATGGCAAGGAAATCGTTTTTGAAGAAGAGAAATTTGTTAACATCGAGTATAGATTTAAGTGTCAGGAAGTCGTTTCTGAAAGTATTTGTACGGAGTGTTGCCATGTATGGAAGTGAAACATGGACGGTAAATAGTTTGGACAAGAAGAGAATAGAAGCTTTCGAAATGTGGTGCTACAGAAGAATGCTGAAGATAAGGTGGGTAGATCACGTAACTAATGAGGAGGTATTGAATAGGATTGGGGAGAAGAGAAATTTGTGGCACAACTTGACTAGAAGAAGGGATCGGTTGGTAGGACATGTTTTGAGGCATCAAGGGATCACAAATTTAGCATTGGAGGGCAGCGTGGAGGGTAAAAATCGTAGAGGGCGACCAAGAGATCAATACACTAAGCAGATTCAGAATGATGTAGGTTGCAGTAGGTACTGGGAGATGAAGAAACGTGCACAGGATAGAGTAGCATGGAGAGCTGCATCAAACCAGTCTCAGGACTGAAGACCACAACAACAACAAGCATTCACTGAAACGGAACGTTATTAATTACATAACACAACATTGGCTTCGAGCTCGCGATCACAAACTCGTCCACTTGCTGGAGTTGTCAGAAAACAAATGAAAACCAAATAAAACCATAACACAAAATTCACTTTGACTCTCCTGTACCATTGCCCAGGAGTAGAACATTCAAAGGTGCTCAAAGTGGTGACCCTGGACACCGATACACTGGAATGAAAGAATTATTTATTGCCTCCAGTGTTGCCTGCTAAAGAGGAGTACAAGTAAGCACCACACGTTCCTGCATTCCTCTGGATTTGTTGGAATATCACGATAGACAACGTCTTTAATGCATCCCCAAAGAAAACAGTCCAGAGGATTTAAATCAGGGGACCTAGCAGGCCAAGCAACTGTTCCTGCTCGACAAATCCAACTGGCAGGATACCTTCGGTTCAGAACACAACGTGCACGCAAGGCATTATGTGTTGGACATCCATAGCGTTGATACCACATAAGCATTCTGGTTGTTAGCAGCACTTCATCCAGAAGAGAAGAATTCGTTTGAGGAAGTTGGCGTAAGCTGTGCTGTTTAGACTACCATTGATGAAATAAGGACCAATAATTGTAGTACCAAGCATCCCACACCAGACGTTAACTTTCTATTGAGGCTGATGTTACACCTGTCTAAGCCATTGTGGGTTGTCGCTGGACCAATAATGCATGTTTCTTGTATTTATCTGTCCTTTGTTTGAGAAGGAACATCCATCTGTAAATAGAACATTAGAGAAGAAGCTCGTGTTGGCGACGATTTGCTGCTGTGCCCACTGACTACACGATTCTGGAAATCATTCCCATGCAATTCTTGATGTAGGTGTACATGGTAAGGATGGAACCGGTGACGTGTAAGAATAGGATGTACTCTGGATTTAGGAATGCCAGTCTCGTGTTCCAGCTGTCGTGTACTCACAATGGAAGCGAGAACAGTAACTACGGCAGCTTCGTCTCTGCGAGTGCTACGACGATTGTGTTGTCGTGGGTTGAAACTTCCCGTTTCCTGAAGCGTCGCAAAAAGACGAGAAAACATCCGTCGGGAAGGTGGGTTCTTGTCAGGATATCGCTCTCTGATCACTTTCGCTGCCTGCGTAGCATTTCGCCTACCTTCAACAACAACAACAACAACAAAAACAATAAAAGAAACGTTATGTCGATGCAATTTGTAGAAAGGACAGCCTTCACTGTATGCCTACTCTACACAACAGTATTTGAAAGGACTAAACTGCTGTACTAAATGTACCTGCACACATGAAAACAGTATTGCAATTACTGTTCTGCTAACTTACATTCCCCATAGATGAGTAGCATTTCTACCTTTTCTTCGTTGGTGTATATTCTACTCACACAATTCTTCAACTGACGATAGTTGACGGAATGACGGGTGTGCATTCTACTTACGCATACATTTGTCCTCTGTTAACGTCAGCACGTGGATGTGTTCCATTACTACAAGTACCTGCACTAAGCGCTGGGAGCGTCAACGTCAATGTTGTGTTATGTAATTAATAATGTTGTATTTCAGTGAATGGTACACTGTGATACATTTTTGAACAGATCATTAGGAGAGGAAATGAATTACCGAATAAAAAATACAGAGTGCCATTTAAAAAAGTCATACCGCTATTCACATATTCGTAAAAAACAAAGCTACAACGAAGGCAATCATGCTGATTGATGTCCCCCTGACGGCTAAAGAACCTTTGCTTGAAACATTTTATAATTTGCGTCTGGACAAACAGTTATTTACGGTCACATGGTTCAAATGGCTCTGAGCACTATGGGACTTAACATCTGTGGTCATTAGTCTCCTAGAACTTAGAACTACTTAAACCTAACTAACCTAAGGACATCACAGACATCCATGCCCAAGGCAGGATTCGAACCTGCGACCGTAGCAGTCGCGCGGTTCCGGACTGAGCGCCTAGAACCGCGAGACCATCGCGGCCGGCCAGTTATTTAGGGTCTTCAAGATAAATGGGACACCATATAGAGGGTGAGTCACCTAACATTAGCGCTGGTTACATTTCGTAAACCACATCAAATACTGACGAATCGATTCCACATACCGAACGTGAGAAGAGGGGCTAGTGTAATTGGTTAATACAAACCATAAAAAAATGAACGGAAGTATGTTTTTTAACACAAACCTACGTTTTTTTAAATGGAACCCCGTTAGTTTTGTTAGCACATCTGAACATATAAACAAATACGTAATCAGTGCCGTTTGTTGCATTGTAAAATGTTAATTACATCCGGTGACATTGTAACCTAAAGTTGACGCTTGAGTACCACTCCTCCGCTGTTCGATCTTGTGCATCGGAGAGCACCGAATTACCTAGGGATCCAAACGGAACGGTGATGGACCTTAGGTACAGTAGAGACTGGAACAACACATTACGTCCACATGCTAACACCTTTGTGTTGGTCTTTTTCACTGACGCACATGTACATTACCTTGAGGGGTGAGGTACACGTACACACGTGGTTTCCGTTTTCAATTACGGAGTGGAATAGAGTGTGTCCCGACATGTCAGGCCAATAGATGTTCAATGTGGTGACCATCATTTGCTGCACACAATTGCAATCTTTGGCGTAATGAATGTCGTACACGCCGCAGTACATCTGGTGTAATGTCGCCGCAGGCTGCCACAATACGTTGTTTCATATCCTCTGGGGCTGTAGGCACATCACGGTACACATTCTCCTTTAACGTACCCCACAGAAAGAAGTCCAGAGGTGTAAGATCAGGAGAACGGGCTGGTCAATTTATGCGTCCTCTACGTCCTATGAAACGTCCGTCGAACATCCTGTCAAGGGTCAGCCTAGTGTTAATTGCGGAATGTGCAGGTGCACCATCATGCTGATACCACATACGTCGACGCGTTTCCAGTGGGACATTTTCGAGCAACGTTGGCAGATCATTCTGTAGAAACGCGATGTATGTTGCAGCTGTTTGGGCCCCTGCAATGAAGTGAGGACCAATGAGGTGGTCGCCAATGATCCCGCACCATACATCTACAGTCCACGGTCGCTGTCGCTCTACCTGTCTGAGCCAGCGAGGATTGTCCACGGACCAGTAATGTATGTTCCGTAGATTCACTGCCCCGTGGCTTGTGAAACCCGCTTCATCGGTAAACAGGTAGAACTACAATGCATTCTCTGTTAATGACCATTGACAGAATTGCACTCGATGATTAAAGTCATCACCATGTAACTGCTGATGTAGCGACACATGAAATGGGTGAAAGCGGTGACGATGCAGTATGCACATGACACTACATTGACTCAGTCCACCGGCTCTCGCAATGTCCCGTGTACTCATGTGTGGGTTCATGGCAACAGCAGCTAACACACCAACTGCACCCGCTTCTCCTGTGATGGGCCTGTTACGGACCCGTTTGCCTGCTACGACCATACGTGTTGCATACAGTTGGCGGTAGATGTTTTGCAATGTGCGGCAGGTTAGATGCTCTCTGTCCGGGTACCGTTCTGCATACACCCTGCAGGCTTCAGCTGCATTTCGTCGAGTATCATCTCCGCCTTTTCAGAGTTCGAATACACCATGGTCACAGTTCCTGCCGGCCGAAGTGGCCGTGCGGTTAAAGGCGCTGCAATCTGGAACCGCAAGACCGCTACGGTCGCAGGTTCGAATCCTGCCTAGGGCATGGATGTTTGTGATGTCCTTAGGTTAGTTAGGTTTAATTAGTTCTAAGTTCTAGGGGACTAATGACCTCAGCAGTTGAGTCCCATAGTGCTCAGAGCCATTTGAACCATTTTTGAATCACAGTTCCTACAACATTACACTATCACAGACGTCTGGTAACACGGTGTACTACAGTTGGTCTGCGTGCGGAGACGAATGCAGAATAACAATAGCAGCAAGCGCTACATGCGGACACTGCGACAGCTAGACCAAACCACAACAGTGCGCTACAGCCACAGTCGTAAACACGGTCCTCATTGTAAACATGTACCTGCAGATGCTGCTCGCCGACCGTGGCCCGTGTTTGTTACAACACGCAACTGAACGTCGGAGGTTTCAAGCGTCAACTTTAGGCTGCAATATCTGCGGATGTATTTAACATTTTACAATGCAACAAACGGCTCTGATTACGTATTTGTTTATATGTTAAGACAAAGCTAACGTGGTTCCATTTAAAAAACGTGGGTTTGTGTTAAAAACATACTTCCGTGCATTTTTGTATAGTTTGTATTAAACAATTACACTAGCCCCTCTCCTCACATTCGGTCTGTGGAATCGGTTCGTCAGTATTTGATGTGGTTTACGAAATATATCCAGCGGTAACGTTAGGTGACTCACCCCGTATATCCTATTTTCCCTCTCTTTGTCACTGACACTGTCTCCTTCGGTATGAAAAAGCTCTGATATACAAAATTTTTGCGAAAATTTTAAAGATGCTGAGAAAGATAGAATGCGGCAGCTGGAACCGCTCTTTTCAGCGAGATTCACGAACATATTCGCATTTTTTACAATAATTCAAAACTAATTTCGGATCTCTGACCGGATCTTTGCATGTCCGTTAGTACCACAACGTGGGATTCCCTGATGACAACAGAGACACTTTACGCCATAATTCTCATGCTACGTGAATTTGTAAACTACGTTTTCGCCTCACACCGCATTTTACATACGTATTTTTTGTGTGAATTTAAGGTAAATTTGAACCTCTTTATCTCAGAAACGTATTAATACACGAAGAATATTTTCAACGTTATTCGAAATCGGGATCTTAGGAATACATCGTAAAAATTACAATCGTTTGCTGTGTACAGCTGCCTCATACTCCGGGGTTGGGATTTAAAAACAAGTTTTGAGGATGTTTCTCGATAATGGATAAAGACTTTTTTGTTTTATTATTTCGCTTCATACCGGGTTTTACCTGTGGAAGTAAGTTAACATTTGAACCTCCGTACTTTGGAAACGGAGAAAGACATTAAGAAAATTTTCAAGACTGCTTGAGATTGGGATGTTAGGAGGATATCTTAAAAATTTCAGCCATTTTTTGTGCATAGCCATCTTGGAATCATCGTCTGGAGTTTGGTCCGATGGTGAGAGAGAAAATATAGTAAAAAACTGTTTTGCGGAGTTTTACGCGGTACCGCCCTTGAACTAATGGTGCCTACATAAGTCTCATAGAGCCCACTGTAGACCAGATTCAACGCGAAAAGAGGCAAACGATTTCCTCCACTTGCCAAAGCAGGAGGAAGTGCGCAATATTCCAATTTGACCCTGTACTGTAGGGAAATGATACTAAGATGCAAATAGTCTGTAGTTCAAGGGCTATTGAAAACACTTGACCCTGTCACCAACAGAACCCGAGGTATAAGCTCCGGGAACTCCCGTTTTCATAAGCGGCGTTTTGAAACATAGTAGATCCGCATGCTGTCGCATGCATCCCAGTAAGTAACTTCAGCACATGGCCTTCCTTACTCTTTACTACTGCGCAGGCGCGGCGGAGTCCCGCATCCTGGGCCCCACGGAGCAGGTGGTACGCGAGGGCAGCACCGTCACCTTCACCTGCGAGGCGGCCGCCCTCTCCACGTCTTCACCGGGCGCAGCGCCGCTCCACTGGCTGCACGACGGTCGGCTCATCAGTCTCCAGGTGAGGACTCACTGTACACACTTGCTATCACCACCGCCGGCAACAGCATCATCAGGCGTTTCACTTGAGGAATATGGATCTACACTACTGGCTATTAAAATTGCTACACCACGAAGGTGACGTACTACAAACGCGAAATTGAACCGACAGGAAGAAGATGCTGTGATATGCAAATGAATAACTTTTCAGAGCATTCACACAAGGTTGGAGCCGGTGGTGACACTTACAACGTGCTGACATGAGGAAAGTTTCCAACCGATTTTTCATAAACAAACAGCAGTTGACCGGCATTTGCCTGGTGAAACGTTGTTGTGATGCCTCGTGTAAGGAGGAGATATGCGTACCGTCACGTTTCCGACTTGTAGCCTATCGCGAATGCGGTTTATCGTATCGCGACATTGCTGCTCGCGTTGGTGCAGATCGAAAGACTGTTAGCAGAATATGGAATCGGTGGGTTCAGGAAGGTAATACGGAACGCCGTGCTGGATCCCAACGGCCTCGTATCACTAGCAGTCGGGATGACAGGCATCTTATCCGCATGGCTGTAACGCATTGTGCAGCCACGTCTCGATCCCTGAGTCAACAGATGGGGACGTTTGCAAGACAACAACCATCTGCACGAACAGTTCGACGACGTTTGCAGCAGCATGGACTATCAGCTCGGAGACTATGGCTGCGGTTACCCTTGACGCTGCATCACAGCAGGAGCGCCTGCGATGGTGTACTCACGACGAACCTGGGTGCACGAATGGCAAAACGTTATTTTTTCGGATGAATCCAGGTTCTGTTTACAGCATCATGATGGTCGCATCCGTGTTTGGCACATTGGAAGCGTGTATTCGTCATCGCCATAGTGGCGTATCACCTGGCGTGATTGTATGGGGTGCCATTGGTTACACGTCTCGGTCACCTCTTGTTCGCGTTGACGGCACTTTGAACAGTGGACGTTACATTTCAGATGTGTTACGACCAGTGGCTCTACCCTTCATTCGAACCCTGCATTTCAGCAGGAAAATGCACGACCGCATGTTGCATGTCTTGTACGGGCCTTTCTGGATACACAAAATGTTCGACTGCCGCCCTGGCCAGCACATTCTCCAGATCTCTCACCAATGGAAAACGTCTGGTCAATGGTGGCCGCGCAACTGGCTCATCACAATACGCCAGTCACTACTCTTGATCAACTGTGGTATCGTGTTGAAGCTCCATGGTCAGCTGTACCTGTACCTGTACACGCCATCCAAGTTCTGTTTGACTCAATGCCCAGGCGTATCAAGGCCGTTATTACGGCCAGAGGTTGTTGTTCTGGGTACTGATTTCTCAGGATCTATGCACCGAAACTCCTTGAAAATGTAACCGCATGTCAGTTCTAGTATATTTGTCCAATGAATACCGATTTTTCATCTGCATTTCTTCTTGGTGCAGCAATGTTAATGGCCAGTAGTGTGTGTAGCCGCTGTACGTATTACACAGAAATGACGGAAAGCATGGGATAGCGGTATGCCCATATACAAATGGTGGTGGTATCGCGTACATGGCAGAGATGTTATTTGTACTATAGTGATTCACGTGAAATGGTTGATTATGGCCGCTCTACGTCAAGTAACAGACATTGAAAGCGGAATGGCAGTTGGAGCGAAACGAATGGGACATTCCATTCTAGACTTACTTGGTTGAATTCAATATTCCGAGATTCACCGTGTCAAGGGTGTGTCGAGAATACCAAATTCCGGGCATTACATCTCGCGACGGAGAATGCAGTGGCAGATCGGTTAAGTTAACGACCGAGAGCAGCATCGTTTGCGTAGAGTTGTTAATCCTAACGCAAAAACACACAGCATGAAATAACCGGAGGAATCAATATGGGACGTTGGACAGTGCGGCAAAATTTTGCCTTAATGGTCAATGACACCAGACGACCGGCGCGAGTGACTTTGCTGACAGCATATCATCGTCTGCGACACCTCTCCTGGGGTAATGACCATATCTGTTCGACCATGGAATGGTCAGGTGAGTCCCGACTTCAGTTGGTAAGAGCTGATGATAGGGTTCTTGTGTGGCACAGACTCCCACGAAACCATGGACCTATGTTGTCAATAATGCACTGTGCAAGCTGGTTGTCGCTCCATATGGGCTGAGACCTTGCCCAACTGAACCGATCATTGACTGGAAATGATTGTGTTTGCCGGGGCGTGGAGTCCATATTCAGCCATCCATGGACCTCATCTACCCAAACGACGATGTAATTTCTATGGATGACAATGCACCATGTCACCGGGCCACAACTGTTCGCGATTAGTTTGTGGACCATTGTGGACATTTCCAGCAAGTAATTAGGCCAAGAGAGTTCATTTCGTGCGCAAAATCCTGCGCCGTCACAATTATGGACAGCTAAAGAGGCAGCATACTCAATATTTCTGCAGGGGACTTGTTGAGTCCATATCACGTCGAGGTGCTGGCCTACTCTGGACAAACCGCAGAGCGACATGATGTTAGGAGGTATCCTATGATTTTTGCCACTTCAGTGTATAATGTCATCCACCCACTTCGCACTGTGTAGTCGCCTTATCTCGAGGTGTCCAGCACAGAAATTCACTGGTCCAGCTTCGATTCATTCAGCTGCCGCATGTCTCATCCACTTCCAGTTTATTTGAGTTGTTGTGACAACCAATAACCCCTCCCACCTTTCCCCTTTGCATAATGGTTCTTCCATGTATAAAACAGCCTAAAGCGTCCGATTACTTCACAAATGAATAAATAGTTAAATATTTGATTTTAAGAAAGTCAGACATGATTAATTAAAACTCAAAAGCCTAATTATGTACATTTTATTAGTTTCAGATTATTGACCCATAAAGTAATGAAAAAAATCATAACCAAAACTGGTAAACCGAAAGAGTGATAACCCCTTTATAAGTTAACGTAAAACCGTTTCGGCGAAAAGTCCACAGCGTTAAACTATTTTAGGCTTTAGCATCGCTAATACAGCTTATGAAAGCAAACTCATTATGCTGCAGTTCGACAATAGAATTTCTTACAACTGTTACAATGTCAATTTTGTAATTTACATGATGGGTATGTTACAAAATGTAGATGCTCAGATACGCTCCATTCTTTATTTGGTATGATGCAGGTATTCGAATTCTTACTTTAGTGCGCTTTTAGGTTGTTCAATAATTTTTCTCTCAGTGGTTAGATATTAGTCGATGATTCAATACTCAGATGTGTGCATATCAGGCATTTAAGAGAACTTTTAATTTATTTGAGCGATTCCCTTGCGTAATGAACCGTTGGACATGCTTAGCTAACACTAATTGCAATAAAACGTTTCACAGTTTATGGGAATAATCAACGCAAGCTAACGCGCTTCACATGGGTTTGTAATTTATAGTCTATTTTTATATTGCCGAATTAGAAATTCAGAGTCTTCGTACCTCTGTACGATCGCTGGGTAAACTGTACCACAGCACAGATTTTACTGAATGAAGACAATTATGTTAGATGGACTTTCGGTTATTTAAATTATGGGTACAGTACGAACGGTAGGGCAACTTGTATCGGAATTTTAGTTGGATTCATTCAGAATCATTCGAGTATATTTGATTCTGGTACAGTAAAAGTAAGATATGCTTCCTGACTATGATTCAAGCAAACTATCGGAGAGCTATCGTCGGACACTTGAGGAACTAAAAGCCAGATAGCTTCTTTTGCAGGCCACAAATCAAATCATTATCCTCTATAGCTTGTAAAGTAGATCTTCTCTTCATATTTAATAGAAAACGATTCAGATAAAATTGAAATGGAAGTACAACCACAGTACGTCCCTCTCATATCTGTTTCATGGCAGTGTGTTCTACCTTGCGAACCTTTGTTTTATATATAGCGATTCAGCTATTTGCCAAGTATGCTGACAGATTATACTTTATTCGTACCCCCACGCAGCCAAAGCAGATAACTTATAATGTGACAGTGCAAAAGTATGACTGTAAAATAAACATTTCTTTATTGGGAGTAATTGCAGAACCTCCTTGTTGGACGCCTCGAGTAATTTTGAGTTCTCATTATTCTGGTGAAGCTAAACACTTCGTTTGTCACGGTATTCTCACAGATGCAAACATATTCATTTTGTTGGAAAACTAGGGAGCAGCACGATTCTCGCAGCCTCTTCTCGTCTACTTTCCTGTGTCAGGGAGTACGTTACTCAATATTGTCTCTGTTGTGAATGGTTTAATATTACAGGTATGAAAGCCGAACTGCATCAACGAAAAATTGAGTGAGCAGTTACAGTGAGGTGACTAAAGTCATGGGATACTTCCTAATGCCGTGCCGGACCTCCTTTTGCCCAGCGTAGAACAGCAACTGGACAAGGCATGTTCTCAACGAGTGTTTGCAAGTCCCCTGCAGAAACATTGGCCCATGCTGCCTCTACAGACGTCCATAATTGCGAAAGGGTTGCCGGTGTAAGATACCATGCACGAAATACCTCTCGATTATGTCCCATAAATGTTCGACGGGATTCATATCGGGTGATCGGGGTAGGCAAATCATTTGCTCGAGTTATCTAAAATGTTCATCTCAAGCCAATCGTGAACTGTTGTCCCTCGATGACATAGTGCATTCTATTCCATAAAAACCCTATCGTTGTTTGAAAAGATGAAGTCCATGAACGGCTGCAAATGGTCTTCAGGTATCCGTACATAACCATTTTACAGTCAATCGTCGGTTCCGTTGGATATGAGGACCCACTTCACACCATAAGTCACCACCAGCCCGCACAATGCCTTTTTGACAACTTTGGTCCGTGGCTTCGAGGGTTCTACGTCACACTTGAACCCTACGATCAACTGTTACAAACTAAAATGGGTACTCGTCTGACCACGCCACGGTTTTCTAGTCGTCAGGAGTCCAACCTACATGGTCACGAGTCCAGGAGAGGCGCTTCAGGCGATGTCGTGCTGCTAGCAAAGGCTTTAACGTCTGTCATCTGTTGTTAGAAAAATCTTTATCATCGGCCGTCTGCTACCATAGCTCGTTAACACCACATTTCGACGCACTGTCCTAACGGACACGTTCGTCGTACGTCCTACGTTGATTTCTGCTGTTGTTTCACGCAGTGTTCCTTGTCTGTTAGCACTGATAACTCTACGCAAACGCCGCTTGTCTCGGTCGTTAAGTGAACGGCATCGGCTACTGTGTTGTCCGAGGCGAGAGATAATGCCTGAAATTTGGTAATCTCGGCACACTCTTGACACTGCGGATCTAGGAGTAGTGAATTCCGTAACGTTTTATGCCTTTTGTACGTGATATTCCTATCATATGTATGTGTGCATATTGCTATCTCGTGACTTTCCTCACCTCAGTGAATGTCAGTTTTATTAATGCTGAGTAAATTACATTTTCTTGTAACTGCGAATTAGCATGATTGTTTAAAAAATAAATAAATTTTCGTTAAAATCTCCATGTATCTGGCAGGTGTTACACGTCTTGTTTAGATTTCCACATACTACTTTTTCATTAAATTTACAGCAAATATTCGCCATAAGAATTATATGTTATCATTCAATGACCCTCAAGAGAAATAAGTGGTAAATCTCTAACGCATGCCTGAATGTGAATACAGATGCTAGCTAAGCCTGTGGTTTGTGCTGTTGTATCTGACCACTAACTGCTCCTGTGTAATATCCACAGCACGTTCAAGTTTCATTTGTCGTCAGAACAGTGTTCTTTGTAACTGAGAGTGCATTATGTTGGAGCTAAGTGAATTCAAAGGTTGGCCTATTGCTGGCGCTCGTATGATTGATGTGTACGTAAGCAAGGTAGTCGAAGTGTTCGGTGTTTCAGAGGCACCGTGTCGAAATTAGTACTGCATGCAGCGAAAGTGGAGAAACGTCATGAGCTAAATCACAACATAGACGAAAGTATGTTTTGAGTGAACGTGATAGTCATTTAAGAGGGTTGTAACGAAATCTAAGAGGCCAACAGCTGCAACAGTCACTGAAGATGTGAATGTCGCACTTGCGAAGGTAGCTCCATTACCTGCGAATATCAGGATGAACAGTAATTCCAAAACCATGTATCAGTCATGCAAATGCCTGTAACAGAAAAACATAGTGCCGGAGACGTAAAACCTGACCTGTGGACCAACGAAAGTATGAAATTTGGTCGAATGAGTCTTTTTCACGGTGTTTCCAACTTCTGGCTAAGTTTAGGCCCCGGGAGTGAAATACAGGGTGATTCAAAAAGAATACCACAACTTTAGGAATTTAAAACTCTGCAACGACAAAAGGCAGAGCTAAGCACTATCTGTCGGCGAATTAAGGGAGCTATAAAGTTTCATTTAGTTGTACATTTGTTCGCTTGAGGCGCTGTTGACAAGGCGTCAGCGTCAGTTGATGCCAAGATGCCGACCGCTCAACAGAAAGCTTTTTGTGTTATTGAGTACGGCAGAAGTGAATCGACGACAGTTGCATTTCGAACGAAGTATGGTGTTAAACCTCCTGATAGGTGGTGTATTAAACATTCGTATAAACAGTTTACAGAGAACGGGTGTTTGTGCAAAGGGAAAAGTTCTGGACGGCCGAGAACGAGTGATGAAAATGTAGCACGCATCCAGCAAGCATTTGTTCGCAGCCCAGGAAAATCGACTCGCAGAGCTAGCAGAGAGCTGCAAATTCCACAATCAACTGTATGGAGAGTTGGCACTTATCTGTCCGTTAGTACCTGAACGTCAACTACCCGAGGCGATGGATCGGCCGCCAGGCAGCCCGTGACAGAGCACTTCATCACTGGCCTCCAAGAAGCCCTGATCTTACCCCCTGCGATTTTTTCTTATGGGGGTGTTTCGGCCACCTCTCCCAGCCACCATTGATGATTTGAAACGAGAAATAACAGCAGCTATCCAAACTGTTACGCCTGATATGCTACAGAGAGTGTGGAACGAGTTGGAGTATCGGGTTGATATTGCTCGTGTGTCTGGAGGGGGCCGTATTGAACATCTCTGAACTTGTTTTCGAGTGAAAAAAAAACCTTTTTAAATACTCTTTGTAATGATGTATAACAGAAGGTTATATTATGTTTCTTTCATGAAATACACATTTTTAAAGTTGTGGTATTCATTTTGAATCACCCTGTATGGCGGGGTTTTGATATTGGTTTGGGCAGCCATATCGTGTTATTCCGTGTGCTAAACGATTACTCTGCAGGATCACATTACTGTCAAGGATTATGTGACCATTTTGGCTGATTAGGACATCCCACGGTACAAGCTTTGTTCCTCAATGCTGATGCTGTGTTCCTAGACGACATCGTCCAGGCTTGGTTTCGTGAGGATTCCTTTTGCCCATCGCAGTTACCAGATCTCATAGTTACTGAGCGCGTGTGGTCGACTGCGGAGAGAACGGCGCTTGATCGCGATCCACCTCCATCATCGTTAAATGAACTTGCCATTCCTTTGCAGGAGGTTCGTTGAAAACCGTACAGGACGTGTAGGTGACTCTAGGCTGTTTTGAACGTCACTGGTTTCCCTGTACCGTATTACGCATGATAATGTGTTGTGCCTCTTGGTGTTTCCACATTTTTGTCAATTTCTTGCAAGTTCAGTGAAAGCCACATTCAGTGACAGTAGATATGGCGCGTACTTCAATGCGAGATGCTTTTAATAATTTCCACAATGAAATCTGGCAGAAACGCAAAAAAGATTCTGGTCATACATAAAGAACACCAGTGGCAAGACGCAATCAATACCTTCACTGCCCGATAAAAACGGTGAAGTCACTGATGATAGTGCCACTAAAGCAGCACCGAGCGAGGTGGCGCAGTGGTTAGCACACTGGACTCGCATTCGGGAGGAAGACGGTTCAATCCCGTCTCCGGCCATCCTGATTTAGGTTTTCCGTGATCTCCCTAAATCGTTTCAGGCAAATGCCGGGATGGTTCCTTTGAAAGGGCACGGCCGATTTCCTTCCCAATCCTTCCCTAACCCGAGCTTGCGCTCCGTCTCTAATGACCTCGTTGTCGACGGGACGTTAAACACTAACCACCACCACCACCACCACCACTAAAGCAGCGTTATTAAACACGGTTTTCCGAAACTCATTCACCAAAGAAGACGAAGTAAATATTCCTGAACTCCAATCAAGAACAATTGCTAAGATGAGAAACATAGAAGTAGATATCCTCGGAGTAACGAAGCAACTCAAATCACTTAATAAAGGCAAGGCTTCCGGTCCAGATTGTATGCCAGTCAGGTTCCTCTCAGAGTATGCTGATAAAATAGCTCCATATTTAGCAATTATATACAACCACTCGCTCACAGAAAGATCCGTACCTAAAGACTGGAAAACTGGTCAAATCACACCAATACCCAAAACGGGAAGTAGGAGTAATCCGCTGAATTACAGGCCTATATCACTAAAGTCGATTTGCAGTAGTGTTTTGGAACATATACTGTATTCGAACATTATGAAATACCTCGAAGAAAACGATTTATTGACACATAGTCAGCACAGATTCAGAAAAAAATCGATGTTGCGAAACACAACTAGCTCTTTATACTCTTGAAGTAATGAGTGGTATTGACCGGGGCTGTCAAATGTCTTCCATATTTTTAGATTTCCAGAAGACTTTCGACACCGTTCCTCACAAGCGTCTTCTAACTAAACTGCGTGCCTACGGAGTATCGCCTCAGTTGTAGGACAGGATTCGTGATTTCCTGTCAGAAAGGTCGCAGTTCGTAGTAATAGACGGAAAGCCATCGAGTAAAACAGAAGTAATATCCGGCGTTCTCCAAGGAAGTGTTATAGGCCCTCTATTGTTCCTGATTATATTAACGATATAGGAGACAATCTGGGTAGCCGTCTTGGATATTTTGCAGATGATACTATCATTTACCGTCTTGAAAAGTCATCAGATGATGAAAACGACTTGCAAAATGATTTAGATAAGATATCTGTATGGCGCGAAAAGTGGCAATTGACCTTGAATAAGGAAAAGTGTGAAGTTATTCACATGAGTACTAAAAGAAATCAGCTAAATTTCGATTACGCAATAATTCACACAAATCTCAAGGCTGTAAATTCAATTAAATAAATAGGGATTACAATTACAAACAACCTAAATTGGGACGATCACATAGATAATATTGTGGGTAGAGCAAACCAAAGACTGTGATTCATTGGTAGAACACTTAGAAGGTGCAACAGGTCTACTAAAGAGACTGCTTACACCAAGCTTGTCCACCCTATTCTGGAGTATTGCTGTGCGGTGTGGGATCCGCATCAAGTGGGACTGACCGATGACATCAAAAAAGTACAAAGAAGGGTAGCTCGTTTTGTATTAGTGCCACAGACACGATACGTGAATTGGAGTGGCAATCATTAAAACAAAGGCGTTTTTCGTTGCGACGGTAACTTATCATGAAGTTTCAATCACCAGTTTTCTTCTCCGATCGCGAAAACATTCTGTTGGCACCCACCTAAACATAGAGAAATGATCATTACGATAAAATAAGAGAAATCAGGGCTCGCAGGGTAAAATTTAGGTGCTCGTTTTTCCCGCGTGCCGTTCGAGAGTGGAACGGTAGAGAGACAGCTTGAAGGTGGTTCATTGAACCCTCTGCCAGGCACTTTATTGCGAATAGCAGAGCAATCACGTAGATGTAGAACCAAGCGCATCAGAACACGGTGTCTGATTCAGTAGTGACAGCGAGCAAACAGCTAGCTGAAGAACGATATAGCCGGCCGCCGTGGCCGTGCGGTTCTAGGCGCTGCAGTCCGGAACCGCGGGACTGCTACGGTCGCAGGTTCGAATCCTGCCTCGGGCATGGATGTGTGTGATGTCCTTAGGTTAGTTAGGTTTAAGTAGTTCTAAGTTCTAGGGGACTGATGACCTAAGATGTTAAGTCCCGTAGTGCTCAGAGCCATTTGAACCATTTTTGAAGAACGATATACTTATACACTATTGCTCGGAGTGCACTGGCTCTTGGCGTTATTGTTTGTCATTTCTGATATTTCCTTCTGCAGAACTGAGAGTGCAGTCTGGCAACGCTCCTGCTGTTCACTATTCAGCCAAACAGTTTCAAAATATGGAACATTACGTAATATGTTAAAAATAGTTTTTAAAAGTGTTTTAAATTATTGAAATTTTTTATGTTCATGATAGTAAAATTACTTTATAATTAGTGTTTATCATTAAAATTACCGTGAGAGAGTTTAAAAGAAGCTCTGCTCTGTGCTAGAAAGTCGTGGGCGTGATAAGGGGCGTAACAAGCAGGGTGCCTCGGAATCACGACGGGATGTCAGACCCAAATCTTTCCTTCGACTGCCAGCCACAAGCACTGGTATATCAGCTTTCAAATACAGACGGCTTAAATATCCATTCCTGAGTGGGCTCATTCTGACGTAATCAGGACCTGTAAATGAAAGTGCAGCGACGGGCTGGAAATTCCACACGAACTCTCTGCCTTAATTCACTTCTCCAGGACCTCGCACCTCTCCAGGTCACACAATCAATGATTATTTTATCTCGCCGGAATAAAAAAGAACATGGTGGGATCACGTACACGCAATGCGATTTACTTAATTTACCTGGCGCTAGTTTATCGGATCACGTAATTTAATTTCCTGCAATAAGTGTTCCTCGGCCCGCGGCGCTAGGGTGGAGGGCCACGGATGAAAAATAATGCGCGCTCCCCCATTATCGAATGTTATCGGCCGGCGCCCGGGGCTGTGGCCCCGCGAGAGTGAGTTCGCGAGACACTGGCCGTGGCCGGGTCGTTAATGGCGCCGCTGCCCGATAACGCAATAAATAGGCTACGACCGCCTTCGTCACGGCGGGGCTGTAAAACTTTTTATCACGCCCGTAGATTGCGTTATTTGTCGCTCCGGGCTCTGGAAATTTATACGGCAATTAGATTGTAAACCGGTGGAGTTGGAAGCTCGGTGGCAACTGTCTCTGGCAACTTGAGGGACTGTTATGGTGGGTCACGGGAGTAGCAGGGGGAAGAGTGAGGGAGGCGGGGGATTGAGGGCGGGCTGAATGGTGTTACACGGCAATCGGTGAGTGGTAGCGCGTTGCGTATGTTTCTCCTGAACTGTGCCACGTACAACCTGCAGTGACGTCATGGTACTCTGCTTAATTAGCGAAAGGCCGGGCGGAAGTGTACCGGTATACTACAAGAGGCATGAATGAACTGTACAATGTTGTGAAGCTTTCCCAATAGTTTTAAAACACAAAAAAACTGATTTTTGCGATTCAGGCAGAACGATAACGTTCTATAAAATTTGAGTCTATACACATACATTTATTTGTCCACAAACAGCGTTATTATTATTTATTTACCATTGATTAATTATTATTGTTGTGAATGTTATTGTTATTGTTGGTCTGTTGTTGTATCTACGTAATCAGTTACAACCTGTAACAACTACAAAATATGTTAAAAACACGACGTACTCTATGAAGAGAAGGAATCGAGCTAAAGGAATCTAACAGATAATTAATAAGTATCCATATGTATTTTCCCGTGCTATGCAGCAAACAAGCGGTTCAGTGTTCTGATTTCTGACAGCCTAGTTGGCAATAAATTTCTATTCTTTGTATATGTCTGCTGTGTTGCTCTTACAACAGACATCAATTATAATCATATACTACAGGTTTTATCGATTGACAAACCCTACACAGAAATAATTCATATCTTTATTGATAGTAAAGAATCTGCACTCGTTCCTATACATTTCCACAAACTATTTCAACGCTCATACTGACAAGGACTTATTCGGTGATGATCTTGATGAAGTGCAGCACAATGACACTGAAATATAAAGCGATCATGGGGTGAAAGTGTTTATATACGCAAAAGATGGGTTTGAGAGGCTCAATGTATATTGCAACGTACTTTCATTTGGAACACTTTCACTCTTTGTCTTTTGGTATACTGTAGTAAGCTGATATTAAGCTCCATCCTTACATTACCTTTAACATCAGCATTACTTGTGCTACTTAGCACTTCAACCTATTTTATCAAGAACAGGATCATTCTTGAATCTGCTTTATGGCCTACAAACTTAATCGCTGTCGATTAATGGTAGCAATAACTCATTTAGTCAAGTTATGGAACAGGATCTACAATACAAGTATCTGAATATTTAAACACATGCATTAAAAATCACTCATGTGATTCGTGGCATATTAATTCCTTTAATATATGAAATTGCACTAGTCAAGACCATTATCTAATACGAAAATCCAAAAATTGAGATGTTCATGAAATAACTGTATCGGGTTTCTGTGTAAAGTATATCATATCTCTATAAACGCCTGATTAAGATGAAGCCACATTGAACACAGCGGCAGCTACATATTCTAAAGATTTAATTTCGGATTGAAAATTAAAAACGGTTTGATTCGCGAACTCTAAGGTTCTTATAGTTCGTCTCGGGGAGCTGCTGCTCTGGGGGGGGGGGGGGGGGGCTAAAATAAAAATCCTCTGGAAATTCTGAGTTGGCAGTATAAACGTCATAGCTGGAGCCGTAGAATTCGCTTTTACACACTTCCAATAACGTTCCACTGTTCCATGTGCTGCTAAAATTGCACACACTCAACATAAGCTAAAGAGAAGGCCGTAGTGTGGTCGTTTGATTTCATCCAGAGAGGGCCACGCTTGGTGAAGTGCTGTGCTGATAAAGAGACACGCCCTGCAATATTTCTCAAACTATTTTACAGAATCTGTTCAGTAAAAAAATATATATATATTTCTATGTCACTTATAGCTTTATATACCAACTGCGTGGTGAAGTTCCCATCATCTCGCTTATGGTCGTACTTACTGTGACATTCACATTTAAACAAGACGCTGTGCGAAATTCTGAAAGTTTGCATTAGTAAATAGCGTTTCCTATGATTCTTTATTTCGTGGGTATTAGACGATATGTTACTTCTGCTTTACACTTGATAGGAGGTCTCTATCTGTCTCTTTAGAAAATTGATTTTATGTATTGCATTCATTTCCGATCGCACTTGTGTTAGAATGAAATATTCATAATATCTTGTAAAGCATTCGAGATATGGAAACGGCATTTGGTATGAATGGTAGCATTCAAAGAGGAGAGAATTCTGCCAATGATTAACATTCAAACTTTCTAATCTACGATGATATAGCAGAAGCTATAGCCTTTATTTTATTTTATTTTTTCAAATCAGTACGATAATTTTTTGAGTCTTCGAGAGCTAACGAATCGAGAATTTCCAGAATGAAAAATTGAAATTTCATCGTTAGTGTTACTGTAAACAGCCACAATGAGATTTTCCTCTCTGAACGCCATTTACCATTTTAATAAGACATCCTGTTTCAGGCCTCTGTCGCAATAGCTACCGTAAGATGCGTTTGTGCAATTTATACAAGTACTGTGTATTGGCAAAAGAAGTAAAACTGGACTTGTCAACGCGAGAAATGTAGCCATTATTCACAAATGATAATGCTTCTTCAAATAAGAAAAGTTAACATTCCAGACAAGAATAAATCGGAAATTCTGTTACAGTTTTGGCAGAATCTTGTAACTCAACATATTTTTAATTGTGAACAACTAAGACTGAAAGTTACCAAAGATTTTCTATCTGCACTTCAGTTATCTTTGACATATGAAAAACTGCAGCAAATAGCGTACAATCTTTCCTTTGTTATCCCTTGCAGGGTGAAGGAGAGGATCTACTACAAATATCTATTAAATAATTAGTGATAATGGGTTTGACGAATTGCTGGCAAGGTTCTGTAAGTCACCAGCGTGCTCTAGTCCCAGCTGTTCACTATTAAAAATATGATGGCTTACAGGATTCCGCCAAAACTACCAGAGAATTGGTCATTTATTTTTGTTTGAAGTGTTACTCATTTGCAGAAGCAATCAGCATTTGTCAGTAACGGTTACATTTCTCTTGTTGACAGGATTAATTTTGCTACTTTTGCCAAAACACACTACAGTTTGCACAACCTCAGCTTGCAGTAATAATTGCGAAAGAATCCTGAAACAAGTTGTCTTCTTTACCAAGCAGTTATGACCAGAGAGGTCAGTAACTTACATAGAACCTCACTGTGATAGTTTAAAGTAACATAAGACGTGGAATTTCATGTTTTTCATTTTGCGAATTCTCTTTTCACTAGCTATTGATGACTCTAAAGAAATTATGGTACTGGTTTAAAAACAATAAAATAAGAACTGTAGCTTCTGCTATATCGCCATAGATAAGAAAGTTCCGTATGTTAACCATATATCAAAATACTATCCTTTTTGTGTGCTATCATTTGCCAAAATCTCTGTTCAGTATCTGTAATTGTTTACAAAACATGAAAAATATTATAAATATTTCATTCTCACACTGTGTGACTGGAAGAACACACTAGATGCAATTCAATTTCTCAAGATTGGAGAGAGACAGATACCTCTCTTCAAACGAAAGAAAAATTCAAATTGTTAGCTTAATTTTGTAGAACGTAACATATGGTGTAAAGTGTACCAAATGGAAAATCTTAGGGACCCCTATTTTTTATTGCTAAGTTGTAGAATTTCATGCTTTGTCTTACTTAAATGTGAATATCACAATAAGTACAGCCATTAGCCATTTAAAAGTCACGAGTATTGTAGGAATGAAATTTTTTTACTGGACAAAAGATTCTGTAAATTTGTTTGAGAAAAACTACTAGTCATGTACCTCGATTCTGTCAGTGCAGCGCCTCGTCAACCCCCGCCCCTCTGGATGACACTGCATGACTCTGCCATGGCCTTCTCAGGTAGTGGTGACTCATTGCAATTTACTGAAAATAAATATCTGCACTATCATACATATTCACTATATCTATTAAACTATTGGTTACTGAACTAAAAATCTGATTATATTATGCATATAATGATATCTCTCCAACAGTTCTTCAAAATATGTCAGCTGTAATATCCTAGATTGTTCAAAACATAAACACATCAGTCTGGAATGGATTCACAGCAGACTGACTATACATGATTCAGTTTCATGTTGCTCGTCACAGACTAATGCAGGATGCAGTTTCCCTGCCTCTTAGGTGACTGTTCTGCATCTAAACCACAACATTCATCTGTGTACTACATTCCCGTAACTCGAAGCTGGGTGGCAGTTCAGAAGTTCTTAGCATGAAATATTTTGTTTTTCAAAAATTTTAATTGTATAACTTTTCCTTATGTGTTGTAATTCTCCAATCACTTAGTAACAATTTTAAATTAACATTCTCCTCACTTATATCTGAAATTAGTGTTTTTGCAGAGAATACAAAATCAGTTTGTACTAGATCATTAGAAATTTTAGCTAGTCTTACGAACATCAAGTGAACGACAGATGCGATTAATATACCCGAACGTCCACTCCCTATGCCCTGCTTGTCTCTTCTTCTTTTGTCTGTTCTCCTTTTGATAATCTAGTGCCTCCTGCAAAGTTAATTTCAACTTTGAACATCCGACTCGGTTGACCTCTATCTCTCCTTCTCTCATCTTTACCTAGACCCGAGTGGTGAACTGGGGTGAATAACGGAATGATTGGGTTACTGTTTCCAGTGGTCAGTTGTGTCTCTTGGTGTAACCACTTATTCGGTTTAGACCCGGTCAGTCCATCATATCTTCAATAACCTCTGCCTGTTCTGAACCAATATAAATAAAAGGTTTGCTTTTTATTTTCGACAAAAGTTGCTAGGTACTCGTACAAGCACGTGATATTTCGACAGTGGTAAAAAATTAATTGAATCTTAATTCCTTTATATCAAAATATATCTCACAACAACAACAACAACAACGAAAAATCATTTAAGACTGTTTACTCGGATTTCTTTGACGCTTATCTCTGCTGGTGTTTTCAGGTTCTTGCTTCTGTATAGGACCAACAGGCAGAAATTTTGTAACCCACTACAAAAAATATGGATTCTCTTCGACTCGAAAACTTAAATAAGTCCAGTTTTGCATCACATGTTGCTCGTCACGAATACTCTGTTGGTGAATAACAAGCTTTCTGTTCTACACAGTGGTGGAAAAGGGCTACGGATGGATCTCCTTGAACAATTAGAGATTTCCATTTGCAATCCACAATCACCTCAAAAAGTCCTTAACATTCAAACAGAATCAATAACTGAACTCTTTCTTCTAGGATTTCCAACACATCCTGGAACCAAAACACTAAAAAATACAATAACAAGACATTTGATCCTCCTGCATAACCATGTTCTCTCAGTATTGTAACAACTATTATGTACTGTAGGCTCATTCATTGTGTAACCCATTCACTCTATAATTACATAATAAATATTTGACTCTCTTTTATGGTAACAACTACAACATGCTGCAACTGATTCACTCTTTAATTACATAGTAAAAATTTCACTCTATTTGTTTATCTTTTGTATATCTTTGTAAGCATTACTCCTTGTATATTGTCAGTGTAGAAACACAACTGCAGTTAGCAGGATTAAGTTAAATATATTATCCGTATTTGTAATTTTTTATTTGTAATGTAATGCATCTTAGGCCAAGGCCAAAGATCATGATGTACCAGTGTTATATCTGTTGTATACGTTTTTCTTATATTTACATCCAGTGGTATGGAATATCGTGTGAGTAGGGCCTCCCGTCGGGTAGACCGTTCGCCGGGTGCAAGACTTTCGATTTGATGCCACTTCGGTGACTTACACGTCGATGGGGATGAAATGATGATGATGAGGACAACACTACACCCAATCTCTGAGAGGAGAAAATCTCCGACCTAGCCGGGAATAGAAGTTTGAGCGTCGTAGAGAAGCTAGAAAATCGGAAAACGGAAATTAAAATGCTCAGTCACGGTAAAATGGTGCTCGTTGAAGAGAAATGGAGAAGAGATAAGACTATTTTGTTGCAAACTGACATTTTGAGGCTATGACTGTGGGGCTGATTCTTTCAAATTAAAAGACAGTAACTTCCCACTATTAATAATGCTGTTTATTTAAGTAAATAGTGCCGTAACTGGCTTCGAACCGAATAGTTCATCTTCAGACGGCTCTTCGCAAGACGCACATGTGGATGAAGTTTATGTAAGTTTTATGCACTTTATTCCCTCTCGTGGCGAAAGATTTTTAGGATGGTGGCAACCTACGTTAAAAAAACGATGTTAGGAAACTCTTATTTGAACGTAACTACCCTTCATAACCATCGAACACAATGAAAACAAATATTTTAAACTAGGAATCAGTAGTACTTACGTTAAGAATCCCGAGTAACTTGTTGGAATGTTGATGCCTTGTATTCACGAAATACTGTAGACTATATGCAGCAGTTATACGATTTGTGTATATCCGCACTGGGAAAGCAAAACACACTCAGCAATTAGTTTTTGCTACACGGCAAATGTACACAAAGATGGTGATATAACAGGCGCAATAGTACCAAAGAAATTCTCTTTCGCAGATATTATAATACGTACATTGATTTGATAGCAGTAAATTTAAAAAGAATAAACAACACATTATATGTATTTAAAATTCAGTGATCATAAATAACCAACGAAGTGAACAAATGCAGCAACTAGTTTGACAGGAAATGTTACTTAAATGATATTGTATAAATAATTGGCACACACAGAACATGTAAGTGGTGAGAAACAAATAACTATTACTATAGAATGTGAAATCATCTGGGTCAAGACAGAAATAAAAATAAAGTACAAAAAGAGAGAGATCATTAACAAACAATTATATAGTGAACTCTTGCAACTATATAATTGTCTTTCCAGACTACAGTTCTCCTACATATTAAAATAAGCTGTTGCAAAGATTCCCATGAAAGCCCACAACAGTTCCATGAAACTGCTACTAATTCAGCCGACATCATTTTTACAAATAGTGAATATTCCATCAAAAGCGAGAGCCAAAAGAAAACGAAGAGCCTAATCTTAATGGCAATAAGTTAAAATATTAGGCAGAATCCCATAACTCATCACATTTTTAATAGTGAACCGCTGGGACTGAGACTTACCAAAGGAATTTCTATGTACACTTCACTTATCTTTGACATGTGTAAAACTGCAGCAGATAGCGTACGATCGTTCCTCTCTTATCCATTACAGAGAACCGAAAAATAAGCTGAAGATACGAATTGAAGTTTTTGTTGAGGAGAGCACTGGACTTGGACAGTCGATACAGCAATGTTACCATAGTGTTGCTGTGATGTATGACCAGCTTTCCTCCTTAGTAAGCAAGAAGACCAGGTCCAAGTCCCAGCCATGGCACAAATTTTAATTCATTTCTTCAGCTTCCATCACTGTCGTCGATTAACTTAAAGGCCGTGTTGCATGTGATGCTGCAAAATTAATCTCTAGGGGAAACCTATGTAATAGCTTTCAAAACCAATAAAACAATCACAAAATACATTAAAACAAAAATTCAAGTAAAGCTCTAATAGTCAAAGGAAACAAAGGTAAAAGTGCAGTTGTAATGCATGAAAGTGAACTCGTTGACAAAAGCAAGGAATTTTTCCATAGGAATAACGCAACTGAACTAGATTCTTATCATACTTATGAATTTGAGGCCAAAATTACAAAAAATATTTAAGAACTTTAATTTCTTTCCAACTAAGTGGGAAGTGTAAATGCATCGCTGTGAGCCCTACTGTACCTCGCCATTGGTCACACCCTTAAATCCATAAACAACACTGTCCAATCAGACGTCTTGTTAACTCTAGGATGAGAGGATTAAATAACACATTTCCAGCTTTTCTGAACACCCATAATTCCTTTGAAGACAACTACTCCATTAGGAGCATGTATGGAGTTAGTAACACAGTTGAAGATGTGCACATTCCACTGAGAGCCGGGTTTGAATTGCTACATTGTAAACCCTTACACAAACATCACTACTGAGGATACCATAAATATGATCAGGAACAACTTACTTAAACGTAAGAAACTGATCATGGCAGAGATCTATGAGCTCACTGAGTTATTTACATTGGTGATGTCGGACAATACCTTTAGTTTCAGTAACAAAATATACGAACAGAATGATGGGTTGAGAGTGTGTAGCAGTGTAACCGGGAAGTTAGCGGAGATTTATGTAAACCACTCGGAGCAAAATTTTCGAATGATAAGAGTCATATCAACAACAAAATCATCTACTAAAACGGTATGTGGATGATACCATTATTCTTTTCCTTGGTACCAATGAGGAAATTGAGACATTAGCAACAAAGCTGAACAACATGCATGTTGCACTCAACTTTCAATTCAGTGTTGAGCATGAATCCAATAACAGCATCAACTTCTTCGAATCAGAAACCACCAGCAAAAGCAAGAAACATAGTTTAGAAATTTACAGAATTTAGAAACAGTCATAGATGATTACATTTCCATCCAGACCAGCATAAGATGGCAGATTTTACGTCCGCATTGAATCCGCTTCATAAAATTCCACTTAAACAAGCTGAACAACGTAAAGAAATTAATATCATCAAAGCCATAGCTTCAAGCAATGTATCTAGCCTTCACATGATTGATAAACTATCACAAAAAATAAAAAAAGGTCAGACAACAAATCTTCATATCAGACATCTATGCAGTTAACACAAAAGACGGCTGACAGCAACAGAAAGTATGTATCACTTTCTTTGTTAAGAAGCATATCTTACACAATAAGTAATATGTTTAAAAACTCGAGCAGAAGATGTCTTCCACCTAAAAGATAAACGTCAGCAGCTGGCCATTGACAAGAAATAACAATCCGCAATACAAAGATCGAGTATGCATAAAATCAATTGCCATAATTGCCCCTCCTTCTATATATTCGTCGTAAAAACTGGGAGAAGCTTGGAGATTCTGTTTAAAGAACATTTACATGCCATTCATTTCAAAGACTTATCAAAATCTACATTTGCAGTGCACACGACTCTCAATAGGCATGGAATGAAAAGCGTTCAAATTCCGCATCAAAATAATCACACTGAGAAAGGTAGCCTTATGAATCTACTCGAAAAGATAGAAGTATATGTACATAAAAGCAAATCACCGCTTCATCTCCTCAATGAACAGACAGAGTTAGCCCACTTAGTCTTTCTACAAAACTTTACTTACCTGTATAGCAATTTAAAACATAAATAAACATTACTCATTGTCACAAAAACATGCCGTCAGTAATCCAATAAAATTAATCCCATAAAAACACGACACTAAATACAACAGCCTGATCAGTCTCACGTAAACACATCTGCTAAATTCGTGCAAACTTTCAAATAGCCATCATAAGATAATATAATTTCTACTGTCGTAATATTTATTTGTTTCTCATCACTTACATGTTACGTGTGTGTATACCACAATTTTTTACATAATATCATTTAAGTAACATTTCCTGAGAAACTTGTTGCTGCATCTGTCGACTTTATTTGTAATTAATGCTCTCTGAATATTAAATGCACTTAATGTAAAATATATTCTTTTTAAATTTCCTACTGCAAATTAATGTATATATTGTAATGTCTCTCGGAGTTAATTTCTTTATCATAGTCAAATTGTGATAAATATTCGTATATATTTCTCATGTGGTAAAAACTTTTCGGTGTGTGTGTGGTGCTTTGCGCAATGTGAATATATAGAAGTCATATAAAGGTAAGTGCTGCATACACTCTACAGCATTTCGTGAATTTCTGCTGATGTGTCCGTCTCCCTTCGCCTGTTGCCTCGTCTGCATCCCACGAGTAGTAAGGTACTAGTTCTTGCTCCTCTGTAGTGCACATCGCGCTCGGACATTAGGCAGCTGCAGTTGGGCGTAGCGAGTGACAAACAACCGGTGGGCATGGAATTTAAAAGCTGTGCGTACTGTAAAGATTATGACCAAAATTTTCGGCGGTTGGGGGAGGGGGGGGGGACCATTACTAGGGATGATATCTTGCAAGTGTACGTTGTTGACTTTAAAATATTAGGTCGAACTGGAGAAGTTTCCTTGTTAGTGACGCCATTTGAACTGACTTATCTTCAAGAAATTCTTTTTGCAGTGCATTCTTACTCTAAGAAGTACACTTGTTACCGACTCACCTCTGATTTTGTTCTTTCAAAAATAAGACTGTGCCAGAAGTGTAACCTTACCTTCTCCTCCTCGGCCTTATATGCTCAGAACCTCAGCAAAGTATAAAGATATTCAAAATGGTGCAATTCAGGGCATGTTCAAATAACTAACGGGAACGCATCCGGGTGACGTCGTCGACAACCGCCGGTGTTTCAACACAACTGTTTTGCCTTGAAGGTGATAGTGTGTGCATCTGTCCGAAAGTGGGCGGCTGTCGACAACATTCCAGTAAGTTATTTGAACACTGTATACAACAAGCGAAATTCAGCTCCCCTAATTCTAGGGGTACTTACAAGCAATTAGTATAAGGAAAGGGTGATGAGAAGCGAAGCGAATTCTAGTAGTGCCGCGATGGTAACGGATGAAGGCAGCGCCCACATGTAATAAGCACATGTTATGTTACTCGTTATACCTTATTTACTTTGGGTCTATCTTCGATTATTGTCTCGTGTAGTCACACGTTTGCACCATCCGTAGCCGAGCTACAGAAAATACTTACAGAAATAGATAAACCTGGTCAGCATTTTGGTGTCAGAATAAATGCCAAGAAAACTAAATGGATGTCAATTGAAGGAATCCCTGGTCAAAACGAGTCCTTAGTCATTAATGGTAGTAAAATCGAGAAAGTAATCAAATTTAAATGTCTAGGATCTGTGATAAACTCGAAACTTGATTGTCATGAGGAAATTAAGATTCGCTGTGGGATTGCCAATGAAATGTTCCGAAAGCTACGAAATGTGCTGATGTACACAGACATGCCGCTCCGTCTGAGAATAAGTGTGGTACAATGCAATGTTATCCCGTCCTACTCTATGGAGCGGAAACATCTACATCTACATCTACATCTACATTTATACTCCACAAGCCACCCAACGGTGTGTGGCGGAGGGCACTTTATGTGCCACTGTCATTACTTCCCTTTTCTGTTCCAGTCGCGTATGGTTCGCGGGGAAAACGACTGTCTGAAAGCCCCCGTGCGCGCTCGAATCTCTCTAATTTTACATTCGTGATCTCCTCGGGAGTTTTAAGTAGGGGGAAGCAATATATTCGATACCTCATCCAGAAACGCACCCTCTCGAAACCTGGCGAGCAAGCTACACCGCGATGCAGAGCGCCTCTCTTGCAGAGTCTGCCACTTGCGTTTGCTAAACATCTCCGTAACGCTATCACGGTTACCAAATAACCCTGTGACGAAACGCGCAGCTCATCTTTGGATCTTCTCTATCTCCTCCGTCAACCCGATCTGGTACGGATCCCACACTGATGAGCAATACTCAAGTATAGGTCGAACGAGTGTTTTGTAAGCCACCTCCTTTGTTGGTGGACTACATTTTCTAAGGACTCTCCCAATCAATCTCAACCTGGTACCCGCCTTACCAACAATTAATTTTATATGATCATTCCACTTCAAATCGTTCCGCACGCATACTGCCAGATATTTTACAGAAGTAACTGCTACCAGTGTTTGTTCCGCTATCATATAATCATACAATAAAGGATCCTTCTTTCTATGTATTCGCAGTACATTACATTTGTCTATGTTAAGGGTTAGTTGCCACTCCCTGCACCAAGTGCCTATCCGCTGCAGATATTCCTGCATTTCGCTACAATTTTCTAATGCTGCAACTTCTCTATATACTACAGCATCATCCGCGAAAAGCCGCATGGAACTTCCGACACTATCTACTAGGTCATTTATATATATTGTGAAAAGCAATGGTCCCATAACACTCCCCTGTGGCACGCCGAGGTTACTTTAACGTCTGTAGACGTCTCTCCATTGATAACAACATGCTGTGTTGCTAAAAACTCTTCAATCCAGCCACACAGCTGGTCTGATATTCCGTAGGCTCTTACTTTGTTTATCAGGCGACAGTGCGGAACTGTATCGAACGCCTTCCGGAAGTCAAGGAAAATAACATCTACCTGGGAGCCTGTATCTAATAATTTCTGGGTCTCATGAACAAATAAAGCGAGTTGGGTCTCACACGATCGCTGTTTCCGGAATCCATGTTGATTCCTACAGAGTAGATTCTGGGTTTCCAAAAACGACATGATACTCGAGCAAAAAACATGTTCTAAAATTCTACAAAGGATCGACGTCAGAGATATAGGTCTATAGTTTTGCGCATCTGCTCGACGACCCTTCTTGAAGGATGGAACTACGTGTGCTCTTTTACAATCATTTGGAACCTTCCGTTCCTCTAGAGACTTGCGGTACACGGCTGTTAGAAGGGGGCAAGTTCTTTTGCGTACTCTGTGTAGAATCGAATTGGTATCCCGTCAGGTCCAGTGGACTTTCCTCTGTTGAGTGATTCCAGTGGCTTTTCTATTCCTTGGACACTTATTTCGATGTCAGCCATTTTTTCGTTTGTGGTCAGTTAAAGCAGCTTCTGTAAAGAGATTGGAGCAACAGAAATGTGGCTCTTGCGCCGATTACTAAAAATACAATGAATTGAGAAAGTGAGCAGTGCTGAAGTGCTGCGTAGAGGCGGGGTGGATAGAGAACTAATGGGGACAAAGACTTCGTACCTGGGGCCTATTATGAGAGGAAAGAAACCTCTGCAATTAATTCTAGAAGGCAGAAAGTGCCCACCAGGTACAACGAAGCAATTATGGTCCAGATTATCAATACATGGACTGGTATCAAAAACTCAGAAAAGCTGATTCAAGGAGCAAGGAAACGCTGCTTGTGGGCAGCGACGCACCACAAGTGTATAGCACCAAGAAGAAGAAGAAGTCACACAGAGTTAAGGCATTGTACATTGCATCAATTTGCGAACAGAGAGGATGAACAGCGACCACATCACAACTGAACAAGCCGAGGGAGTAGAAGGAGCTGGCAAAAGCAAGGTTCAGTGGACGAGACTCGCCCTCCCGTGCGTCAACGCTTTTAAGTCTGGTACGTTCCACACGGCATACACGAGAGGCTTAGAAACAGTCAATTACAAGCCCCAAAAACACCCACCAGCATGTGGGTGGGCGCTCTAAGAGTTAATTTACCTCTCGTCAAATAGAAGCCTGTGTGGAAGGGGCTCCGAATTTCCATAAATACCCTGTAGGAGAGCTGAAGAAGTTCAGTCCTCCAGTCCTAAGTGAGACATGGAGCACCGTCGAGGTATTTTTTCACTAGTTAGGACCTAGAAGATCTAGTACTACTGTTACAGTATCATCGAGGAGCTGCAGCAGCTTCCGAGACAAGGCAAAGAGATGAACGTCTTTGGCACAAACATTTTATGCGAGAACCCTCAAACTTACACGCGCACACACACACACACACACACACACACACACACATACAAACACACAAACCTTTGTGAACACTGAATATGCGTAGAGTTTGTAACTGCCACCTTTAAATGTAATTACGTGAATGAAGGTTATACCGTATAGTGCTTAAGATTAGATGGTTGGATTAAGTAAGCAGTGAAGGGGTAATAAATCGAATTGGGGAGAAAAGAACTTCGTGGCACAACTTGACTAGAAAAAGGCATCAGTTGACAGGGCACGTTTGGAGACATCTGGGAACAATTAATTCGGTAAAGGAGGGAATTAAGGGGCATAAATATTGTAGAGGGAATCGAAATAATGGCTACAGGAAGCAGCTTCAAGTGGATATAGGTTGCAGTAGTTCAGCAGAGATCATGAGACTTACACAGGATAGACCAGCCTGGAGAATTACATCAAACTACGAATAAAGACAACAACAACAACAACAACAACATGTGCTGAACGCAGTGAACAGGCCACACGTGTCGTTATTTAGTATCTTTCGGTAGCTGTATCTGGTAACACATGTAGTCTTTTTTTCAGCACATTGCCTGGTACGACATAGATGGCAGACAAATCGGGATACTTTCGATGTTTGATAATACATTTTAAACCACTACTTTACCGACACGTTCTTCTGTTAAATCTATGACTGCTCCATGGCTATCACTTTACACATATCGACATGACGACATATGTTGCTCCTTTTATGATAAGAGACCTATGTTTTGATTGTGTTACTGTAGAAAGAACAACAGACTTTTAGTTTAATTGGTTTCTTGCTTGTTCGCTTGGTGAGGGAATGTAACATCATGTGGTTAATTCCTTTACAGAGTGGCCAGAAACAGCCTGGAAAGCTTGTAAAGGTGCTGTAGGGAAGGTGGGGCTGAGAAAAGGTTGTTAAGAAGAAATTCGATACATTGCTTCGTTTCCGATTTAATTAATATTGAAGTTAACAAGTCAGGTCTACCAGAGACAGTGTCGCTAAACGTGTTCTTTGTTTGGTTTTCCCAAACTGATCAACGTAGCTTTTACTTAGCGTGCTTAAATTTACCACTTGCGAAAAAAGGTACATTTTAACTCGCAATGCGCACTTCAACTAGTGTTAACTCACGGAACAACAGATGCCTGCGCGCTACAGCGTTTTACTGGGTGCAAGTGTTGAATTTGCGTGCGCAGCGACCAGATTGGCCATCGTCAGTGTTAGTTAATTGGGAATCGGTGCAATGTACCGAATTTTTTGCTTAACTAATATTTCTCAGTACAACGTGCAACACCCTTAGATTCTGTTCAGTCTGTGTATGATCACACTGTACATGTTCGAACCACAAATACATTTTCTTAAAATCAAGTTAATTAAATCTTTTTTGTTTCACACCTTTGTGTACAGTTCAGTCTCTATATATAAAAGACAATGTCCCGACTCCGACTGACAGACTCACGGACAAATTCATCATCGCCTAGCCGAAGCCACTGAGGATAGTAACTTGAAATTTGCAGGGGGTGTTCATCTTATTACTATAGGCGTCGCTTGAGAAGGAATTTTTCTAAATTCCACACCTAAGGGGGTGAGACCGAGGGTGACAAGTTTTTAGAAAACATGTCGCTATTAAGGCAATTTTTAAGCTAGACGTAAGAAAATCGATAGTTGGTTTCTCGGCCAGAAATAAAGAAATACCTGCTTGAGCATTTAAAAAAAAAATTAGCCCATATGGGGGTAAAGAAGTGGGTGAATGATCCTTTGAAAACAAATCATTATTAAGTAAATAATAAAGTAGTTTTAAACAAAGATCTATGAAAATTGGTATTTGATTTCTCGGTTAGAAACTAAATGTAATAAGTATTTCAGTGCTTTTGGAAATTTAACTCCTAAGCGGGCGTTTTTGAAACGTTTCACTGTGAAAGCATTTTTAAAGCTAAATATATGAAAACTTGAATTTGGTTACCTGGTTGGGAATAAAAAATACATGTTTCACTGATTTTGGAAATGAGATTCCTATGGGGGCGAAATAGGGGATTAAAATATTTATGGAAATATCTCATTATGCAAGTATTTTTGAAGTTATTTTATGAGAACTTGTGTTTGGCTTTTCTGTCAGGAAAAAAGACACATTTTACTGTTTTTGGATACTGAACCCCTCAGGGGGTGAAATGGGGGCATGAAAATATTTTTAATGCTGCATCTATGACAACTGGTGTTTGAATTCTCGGTTGAAATAAAATAATACCTTTTTTCACTGTTTTTGAAAATTCAATCCCTTAGGCGATGGAATAGGGCCAGACTGATTCACTGACTCATCACTAGCCGGCCTAATCCGCTAACGAGAGAAACTTGAAATTTGGAGCGGGTGTTGATTTTATGATTTAAGAAGGGATTGTTCGAAATAACACTCCTAAGAGTGTGAAATAGGGGGATGAATGACTTTTGAAAACACGTCGCTATTAAGGTAATTTTGAAGCTAGAAGTACGAAAACTGGTATTTGGTTTTCCCAGTCAGAAATAAAAAAATTACGTGTTCAGCATTTTTGATAATTCAACCACTAATGTAGCAAAGTAGGGGATGAAAATTTTTAAGAAAATTTTCATTACATTTTAAAATAAAAATTTGAATTATGATACATGAAAATTGGTATTTCACTTCTTGGTTAGATATAAAGATAAATGTACTAGCAGTTGAAGTTTCTATGGAAATACCACCAAAAGAACACAAAAGGCATGATTAAGAAAACTCTTGGACTCTAGCTATCTGAATCGCTTTTTAGTCAGAAGTTCACCCGGCAAAGACCATGCTTCTGTGACCCTATTTAGTGTGAAAAGCTTAGAAGGTGATGCACTTTGTGAATAATATAAAAATTCGATTAAAAGTTAAAAAATACAAAAATATCCATGCAGACCATACTGTCTACACGGTCGAATCTGCGGACGCTAGTGGGTTTATATTCAATGTTGTTATACGTTTTTCGTATTTCACGTCTGAAAATTAAATTCTATAATTTCACAGTCGATCATGTGAATTAAATACCATCAATACAACCACTCTACGGAATGTCTGCCTTCCCGACGATTGTTACGAAGCTTCAGGAAAGGAAAAGTTTCAACCAATGAGAACGCAGCTTTTAATCAAGAACTGCCGTTACTGAACACAGTACGTACTGAACTAGTTGTACCCGTGTTGTAAATAAGAAAACAGTATTGCATTTCTTTTCGTCTAACTTACGCCTGCATGTTACAAAAGTGAGTAGCATTTCGACCTTCTCCTTGTTGGTCTACATTGTATTCACACAAACCTTCAACTGAAGACGGTTGTCTGCATAACCGACGAACATTTTCGTTGCGTTTCCATTTGTTTACTGTCAGCTCCAGGTTCAAAAATGGTTCAAATGGCTCTGAGCACTATGGGACTCAACTGCTGAGGTCATTAGTCCCCTAGAACTTAGAACTAGTTAAACCTAACTAACCTAAGGACATCACAAACATCCATGCCCGAGGCAGGATTCGAACCTGCGACCGTAGCGGTCTTGCGGTTCCAGACTGCAGCGCCTTTAACCGCACGGCCACTTCGGCCGGCTCAGCTCCAGGAAGTGGAAGAAATACGTTACCCCGAATACCTGCAGTGTGTGCTAGCACGGGAGAGTCAACATCAGATTTGAGTTACGTTTTTAATAACGTTATGTTTTCGTGAACGGCTCACTGTGCTGAGTTTTTGAATAGATCTTGAGGGCAGGAAATAGATTACGGAATAAAAAAACATAGTGTGCTGTTTGAAAAAGAGGTATTGCTGATCATAATCTATTATGTAACCAAAGAAACGCTGTTGTGCTGATTAATTTTGCCCTGATGCTGAACAATAATTGTTCGATTCCTTCTTGCACAATGTTCATTGAATACCGGTTTTCTAGATAGATCCAACAACATACTGCGAGAGGAACTTCACCTTCCGTGCAAAGATTCGCTTCCACTGTATGGAGAACTGCTTTCCTTCCACACTGAGTGTGTGGAACCGAGTCTCACCACCGATTGCTGTTGCATGTAACACTGCTCAGTTGAGGTTAATTATCACAACTATGGTCAAATTAAGCTCCTTTGTTATTGTGTGAAGATAGGACAGCAAGTTTTAATAAGTTCTCTTAACCAATGTTGTTTGCTAACAGATATTGCGACGTATATTACGTATACACAGAAGTGATATTATGCAGGATTGTGAACTTGCCTCAGTGCGTCCTATTCTGTAAATTCTGTTTATTTGTGGAATCGTATAGCAAGCTTCTGCGAGCTTTCTGTTTGCTATGTAAATGTTGCTGGCCATTTCTATGTGTTGACATTCTGAGTTCATAAATGACGTCAGCGTATCTGGCTGCTGTAAGGCAAAACATATGGCACCTCAAATAATAATATCTTTGTCCGAGAGGTATTTATGTGTCACATCCATTAGAAAAAAGCAGAGCAATATGGGGCTTGCAAGTTACGTTTCATATCAACAAAAGAGAATTCGACAGATTAAAGATACAGCGCCTGTAAAGCTATGTGAATGTTTCTAGTACGTACGTTATTACATTCCGTTCGTTTTATAAACCTCTTGGAGACGCATACGTGACATTCCAGTACAAATATGTAGTTCATACACGCGATGTTTTTACTGCTAGCATCTCTTCCATACGAGGGATGCTTGCCTATAGCGACGTCCATCCTGTATTTTTCTGCACAGTTTCCAGGTTTACAGGATACGTTGGAATATTTAAATTATTTTTCCCACATCTAATCTGACGAGAGTAATTTTCCGCGTCGGTATGAAGAACTAGGTACTAATGTTCCCTACTTATTAAGAACGGATCAGGTGAAGAGACATTTGTGAAAAAGAAACATCTTCATCTTATTTTCATATAGTAGTAAATTAATCAGGCAGTAAAGTACCCCACCTTTACACTTCGTCGTCTTGGGGAAACTTATAAGTTGTAATTCTGCTTTCTACATTTCCGTTTATCGTGCTATGTTACGATTCGTGAAGTAGATTCGGACACCGGAAAGTCTAGTCTACGCAGAAGAGCTTAACGTGATAACTCGCATGCTAGAAACGTCCAGAATGGCTTAAGGAACTGTATCTTTCATCTTATCTTTTATCTTAGGTAGTCTGTACCCACGTAAATAAGAGCAAACTTTACAACTCTATATCAAAAATACAAAACATACGATGATGGTTTGATAAGTCTGGTAAATTTCCCAGGAATAATGGAACATTTTTCTTATGCCTTCATGGTTGGTAAGATTGATTATTCTATTGAAGGTGTACAGAATTTCAACGATGTACAGCGTACAGTTCATTGTTGACAACCGTCTGTATTGGTCAGTATGTCGACTGCGATTGAAAATGGCGAAAACCGAGTTTCGTGCTGTTATCAGATATTTTCAGTTGAAGGGTTGGAGTGAAGAAATGGATGAAATTCACGCAGACTCAGCATCATCACTGAAGGCCGTTTACTTTCGGGTTGTTCTTCTTTTCCTAGTGCCTTTGTCCCACATGTGCGCACGATCGGCGTGGTTAGTGTGGTGTCACCGCCAGACACCACACTTGCTAGGTGGTAGCCTTTAAATCGGCCGCGGTCCATTAGTATATGTCGGACCCGCGTGTCGCCACTGTCAGGATTGCAGACCGAGCGCCACCACACGGCAGGTCTAGAGAGACGTCCTGGCACTCGCCCCAGTTGTACAGCCGAATTTGCCAGAGATGGATCACTGACAACTACGCTCTCATTTGCCGAGACGATAGTTAGCATAGCCTTCAGCTACGTCAATTGCTACGACCTAGCAAGGCGCCATAGCATTTGATAATTAATATTGTGAAGCTTGTACAGTAACGAGAGATGTTCTACAATTGAGGATTAAAGTTAAGTATTACAGCAACTGCGTCCATTTTCTAAGTTCTCATTTCCTTTTAACTGTTCCAGACCTCACGCCAATCTGCGTGAGCTTAACGCGTGCCTTTCGACTTCCTCTCGTTGTGACTTGGCTGTCTTGCTAAGTCACCACAGTTAGAGTCGGATTTGGCATGGATAATGTTAGGGGTGGCCGGATACCCTTCCTGACGTGAATGATGATGATGAAGATGAGATGGTGAGGACAACATAAACACCCAGACCCGGGCAGAGAAAATCTCTAACCTGGCCGGGAATCGAACCCGGGACCACCTGATCCAGGAGCAGCAACGCTAGCCACCAGACTACGGACTCCGGCAGTCCACTTAGGTAACTACAAGACAAACCACTGACAGAGCCCATGGTATGGTAATGAAAGACCATCGAATAAAAATTCGTGAGATTTTTGAGACTGCAGGCATTTCAAATGAGCAAGTGCATAAAAATCGTGCATGTAGAATTAGCTATGAGGAAGCTATGTGCAGAATGGGCACCATGATTCCTCCAGCCGACCAAAAGCACATCCGGCACAACATTTCAAACAGTGTTTGGCGATGTTTAATCCCCAATCCGCAAGACTTTTTGCGCCGATTTGGAACTGTGATGAAACCTTGCTCCATCAGTACACACTAGTGTCAAAACGGCCGTCACAATAATAAACAAAGACTGTAGCGAAGAAGGAAAAGACGAGTTTGTAGATGGTAAGGCGATGGCGACTGCTTTCGGGATTCCCAAGGAATGATCGTCATAGATTACTTGGAAAAAGGCATACCCATAACTGGACCCTGTTATAGACAGTTTGAAAATTGCGTCGGCTGAAGGAACACCAAGGTTGGCACGCAAAAATGTGCTTTTGCACCAGTATAATGCACCAAACATCAGCGATAACAATGATGAACATGCATGAAGTGGGTTTTGAATTGGCCCTTCATCCACCTACTCACTAGACGCAGTTCCAAATGACATTTTCCTGATTCCTAAATTGAACCTTAGGCTTGCTGGGAAGAAATTTTCATCAAACAGTGGTAGTTGGAATCAATCTGTATTTTGCAGAATCTGACAGAACCTATTTTTGATGGGATGAACGAGGTGGAGGTTCGTTGGACAAAGTATATATCCCTCAAAGGAGGCTATGTCGAGAATTAAGGTGAATTGTTTACGAGTCAAGCATTTCTTCTTGCTTTTTTATCAGATTTATAAAACCATCCTCATAAACAATCGATAAATGAATGTATACGGAATGTATTTTACATAATTCTCTAACAGGCGAAGTAAACGTGCCTGCTCCTTAAACCGGCGTTAGTGTCAGAAGTATAATCGTACCACAGTAATAAAATTTCGAAAAATCCAGTATAGTGGACGGCCCAGGTACTACCGCACCGCCGCTGAAAGATAAGATATCGAAACGCTGGAAGACAGCATGAACCCATGAGCTGTGTTGGAGGAAGACTGGAGATGCTCTACACCAAGTCTTGCCTCAGTAATTGCCTCTAGCATTTCAGAGGTGGTTGATATATGTTCCATTAATTTCTATCGCTTCTTCATTTTTACATTTTAAGGATACTAAAACTTCATCTTTGTGGCTAGTTTAATCCAAAATAAAGAGAAATAAGGAATCAACGATGAATGTACTATTCGGTCTACATACGCTTGGCTCATGCACTCATGGTGATTTCAGTTCATCTGCGACGAAGGCTCAAATTTGCACGCCAGGACCACAACTGGACGACCACGGAATGGCAACAAATGGTCTTTTCAATTTAATCACTTTCTGTGCTCCATCGGACACAAGACAGCTGGCGTGTGCTGCCCTGAAAGCAAACGTCCAGCCTGCGTTACTGTCTGGGGAATATTTTCGTGGCATTCAGTGGCTGATCTCGTCATTATGGAAGGCACAACGGATCAACACAAGTATGCATCTACCCTTGGGGACCATGCCTACTTCTACACTACGGGCCATTAAAATTTCTACACCACGAAGATGACGTGCTACAGACGCGAAATTTAAGCGACAGGAAGAAGATGTTGTGATATGCAAATGAGTAGCTTTTCAGAGCATTCACATAACGCTGGCGCCGGTGGCGACACCTACAACGTGCTAACATGAGGAAAGTTTCCAACCGATTTCTCGTACACAAACAGCAGTTGACCAGCGTTGCCTGGTGAAACGTTGTTGTGATGCCTCGTGTAAGGAGGAGAAATGCATACCATCACGTTTCCGACTTCGATAAAAGTTTGACTGCAGCCTATCGCGATTGCGGTTTATCGTATCGCGACATTGTTGCTCGCGTTGGTCGAGATCCAATGACTGTTAGCAGAATTTGGAATGGGTGGGTTCAGGAGGGTAATACTGAACGCCGTGCTGGATCCCAACGGCCTCGTATCACTAGCAGTCGAGATGACAGGCATCTTATCCGCATGGCTTAACGGATCGTGGAGCCACGTCTCGATCCCTGAGACAACAGATGGGGACGTTAGCAAAACAACAACCATCTGCACGAACAGTTCGACGACGTTTGAAGCAGCATGGACAATCAGCTCGGAGACCATGGCTGCGGTTACCATTGACGCTGCATCACAGACAGGAGAGCCTGCGATGGTGTACTCAACGACGAACCTGGGTGCACGAATGTCAAAACGTCATTTTTTCGCATGAATGCAGGTTCTGTTTACACCATCATGATGGCCACATCCGTGTTTGGCGACATCGCGGTCAACGCACATTGGAAGCGTGTATCGTCATCGCGATACTGGCGTATCACCTGGCGTTATGGTATGGGGTGCCATTGGTTACACGTCTCGGTCACCTCTTGTTCGCATTGACGGAACTTTGAACAGTGGACGTTACATTTCTTACCAGTTACGACCCGTGGCTCTATCCTTCATTCTATCCCTGCGAAACCATACATTTCAGCAGGATAATGCACGACCGCATGTTGCAGGCCCTGTACGGGCCTTTCTGGATACAGAAAATATTCGACTTCTGCCCTGGCCAGCACATTCTCCAGATCTCTCACCAATTGAAAACGTCTGGTCAATGGTGGCCGAGAAACTGGCTCGTCACAATACACCAGTCACTACTCTTGATGAACTGTGGTATCGTGTTGAAGCTGCATGGGCAGCTGTACCTGTACACGCCATCCAAGCTCTGTTTGACTCAAGGCCCCGGCGTATCAAGGCCGTTATTACGGCCAGAGGTGGTTGTTCTGGGTACTGATTTCTCAGGATGTATGCACCCAAATTGCGTGAAAGTGTAATCACATGTCAGTTGTAGTATAATATATTTGTCCAATGAATACCCGTTTATCATCTGCATTTCTTCTTTAGCAATTTTAATGGCCAGTCGTGTACATGCAGTTTGATTTTTCTCGGCACTATGGTATCTACCACCAGGACAATGCAACCAGTCACACAATTGGAATTGTACGTGCGTTTTTCGAAGAGAACCAATATGAGTTTACCGGACTCACCTGACTGCCAGACCCCCTGGATTTAAATCCAGTCGAGAATCTTTGGGACCATAACGATCGCGCTATTCGCGCCATGGATCCTCAACCGAGAAATCTAGCGGAGGTGGCCACTACATTGGAATCGGCATGGCTCCATCACCCTGCCAGTACCTTCCAAAAGCTCACTGATTATCTTCCTCCACGTCTCGTAGCGGTCCGCGCTCCAAAAAATTGTTCGTATTTGGGGGGGGGGGGGTCACACTAATGCGGTTGGACAATGTAGGTAGGTCCTTTACTACTGGGAGCGTGTACAATTGTATGTCGCCTTAAATTACAATTAGCTGTTCTCTAAATAGGGAGTGAGACAGGGTTTTTAGCCTCTCCCCGATGTTATTCAATCTGTATATTGAGCAAGCAGTGAAGGAAACAAAAGAAAAATTCGGAGTAAGTATTAAAACCCATGGGGAAGAAATAAAAACTTTGAGGTTCGCCGATGACATTGTAATTCTGTCAGAGACAGCAACGCACTTGGAAGAGCAGTTGTACGGAATGGATAGTGTCTTGAAAGGAGGATGTAAGATGAACATCAACAAAAGCAAAACGAGGATAATGGAATGTAGTCGAATTAAGTCGCGTGATGCTGAGGGAATTAGATTAGGAAATGTGACACTTAAAGTAGTAAAGGAGTTTTGCTATTTGGGGAGCAATATAACTGATGATGGTCGAAGTGGAGAGGATATAAAATGTAGACTGGCAATGGTAAGGAAGGCATTTCTGAAGAAGAGAAATTTGTTAACATCGAGATTTAAATGTCAGGAAGTCGTTTCTGAAAGTATTTGTATGGAGTGTAGCCATGTATGGAAGTGAAACATGGACGATAAATATTTTGGACAAGAAGAGAATAGAATCTTTCGAAATGTGGTGTTACAGAAGAATGCTGAAGATTAGATGGGTAGATCACATACCTAATGAGGAAGTGTTGAATAGGATTGGGGAGAAGATAAGTTTGTGCCACAGCTTGACTAGAAGAGGGGATCGGTTGGTAGGACATATTCTGAGGCATCAAGGGATCACCAGTTTAGTATTGGAGGGCAGTGTGGAGGGTAAAAATCGTAGGGGGAGACGAAGAGACGATTACACTAAGCAGATTCAGAAGGATGTAGGTTGCAGTAGATACTGGGAGATGAAGAGACTTGCACGGGATAGAGTAGCATGGAGAGCTGCATCAAACCAGTCTCAGGACTGAAGACCACAACAACAACAAATAGAGACAAAAGCTCAGAGACTGATTGTAATCACACGTTAGTCCGGAGGCAAAGTGGTTGCCAGAACAATCATAGGCATGATGTGGAAAGAGAGCAGAATTACGAACGACCGTGAACTACCCTACACAAGAGACATATGTCTGGCGAGAGCGTTTCTCCTTTAGATGCAACCGTATCCGTTACTAGCACTCTGTGCCTGTGGAAAATATTTCTCGGTTTTGATATTTAAAAATGTGTGTTTACTGTGAGGAGGTTTCGAATCTTATTTATTGCATGTTTTGGATACCTTCTACGTGACAAATACCGTTTGAACAACAGTTGACTTGTTTTCTAAACTTTCGTCTTCCTTATAAGAAAGTATTCTCTGAATCCTTAACTATGCTTATTTCTTGCATAATAGTGTGTCGTACAGCCACTGGGCATTCAAAAGAAGATAAGCGAAACCTGATACATTTTCACATGTCATACCTGTGATACTCCTAAAGAAAGGAATAGTGAAGGAGTGTTGCAAGGTTCAATTCCTATCCAGTTCGCAGCAACTGATGAATTAATACAGTCTTGGATTTAGATTAATTATAAACAATGTTAAGCGTTGTAGGATCTGCGAAACCGAGAGGCTGTTAAAGAATATAAGTAATAATTTATCGCAGTAGACCATAATACTTTAATCTGAAATTAAATGAACTTTCTTTGTTCTTTAGTACAAAGTTAGCTAGGTTGTGCAGGTAGATGTTGGCGTGGATAAAATTCAAAAATTGTTAGTAATAATAACTGAATTATTCTCGTCACCGAACTGCAGCCTCTCTGTATTGCCGCACCGTTAACTGCCAACGTGAAACATGGCACAAAATTCAATTTTGAAAGGGAAAACATAGGGAATCATCCAATCCAAGAGTAATTACACGGACCTGTGATACAGATTTAATTATCAGAAGTACCTCATGTAGGCACTGGTTGGCATCTTCTACTATAGTCCACAAATCACGATGAAATATTCGAAGAGTAAAGATGAGAAACTCCGTGCTCAAATTTACATCCACGTCTAGCTTCTACCACGAATCAATACAGAGTCTCTAATATTTCATTCAGTCATCATGTAATCAGTAAAAAAAGAAAAGACTGACACCAGAGACAGCAGTAAGCGTTGATCGTAAATGATCGCTGCTTCGTGGACAATAGGAACTGTTGGGAACAGAAATTTCATAACTTAGGACATGATAACGATACTATTGAAGATAAAGCGTAGACCAAAGAGGGACAGAGGACTTGGAGTCATTTAGAATACAAAATTTTTTGAAACGTTTTGTTTATACTCGAAAGTCAGCTGTTACGTTAAATGTTTTTTATACGAGAAAACAGTCCAAACCGCATAAAGATGTTTATTTGTTTACTGGTGACCGGTTTCGACTATTGTTCTGGTCATCATCAGACCGCTTACTCCACTGGAGTCTGCTGAAGCTGGCGAGTAGCAGGCGCCTCTCTACGAGGCATATACCGACTGCAGTTAGCTACTCTTAAGGCACAAAGTAAACATAAATGTTACTATTAACTAATGAAATGCGTTTGTCCGCATTTCATCCATTCTTAAACATCTCTGATATTCCCTAACTATTGTAGCCATACATATAATACTCCTGATTACTGTTCCTCAAAACAAACGTTGTTTACCATGAAAATGTATCTCACAAATTTGAAATATGGATCGTTATAGACCTAATTCATCACTACTGAGCCATTTTTGCTGCAACTTGTAGACACTTTCGTGAACGAGCGTAGGTGACGATCGTTACAAGATTAAATTCAAAGAGGAATGGAGTCATTAAATACCTGTAATGGATAAAGCTAACTCGTAAATCTTGTTCTTATCGCTATTATTTGTCAGTCATCTTTTTCCCATAGGGCTGTCACTTCATCATAACTATATCGATCGTGACCAGTTTCGACGTGGGCGTCATTATGCAGCGGGTATTCTCTTAGTGCTACACTTGTGTGCGAAAGATAAGGACGAAAGTAAATTTCTTATAATGTGTCAGTCCGAAGTAACATAGCTCCACGAAACTTGGACCAAACATAGAGATAATTGCTGCACTACACTACAGTGCATTACGTAAGGTAACTGGAAGAAATACACATTGAGACGAACAGAAATGACACATACATTTAAAAAACAGTAACTACAATGAAGCCACCGCGTTTTACGACGGTCCGCTGGACACTACAAAACGCGGAACACTGTTCTTGATGGGGTGTGCAAACACCTAGGACGGCAATACATGTTCTGCAACGTGCTTCCATGCTGGCTACAAAGTTGGTGATAAGTTACTCCGGTAGAACGATCCATTCCTCTACCAGCTCGGTTGACAACCGCTGAATGATCTTTGGTCAATGCCGATGTGTTGCGGTACGTCTCCCTAAGGCGTCCCTCTAGTGTTCGACGGGTTGTAAACAGGGAAAACGGGCAGGCCAGTACAATCACCGAATATCCTCTCGTTTCAAGTGATACTCCACCTGCGTTGTTTGACCCGGTCATGCATTTTCATCCATAACAATGAACACAGTGCTGGATGCGTCCTTGAAAAGACGCACATGGCGAATAAGTACAGTGTCACAATATCACTGACCGATGCGTGTACTGTGTTCAAAGATTTGGACGTCGGTACGCCTATACAGCCCTCACCATAACACGTGGATCACCAACAGCATAATGTTCGACAATGTTCCTGGATGCGTTACGTTTTCTCATTTGTTGCCTTGTGAGTGTTATATGTATTGTATTGTATGTTAACCGGGGCCCTAGAAACGACGGAGAGGCTCCGTCCCCGCCGCAGTGGTCCCCACGACGACTGCCGCACTCCACTTCACCCCTCCGCCGCCCCACACCGAACTACTCTTTCAGGGTTATTGTGCGGTTCGTCTCCCGGTGGACGCCCCCCCCCCGCCCCCCCCCCCCTCCTCACTCCCCCAAGGAACGTCCCAAAAAATGGTTCAAATGGCTCTGAGCACTATGGGACTCAACTGCTGTGGTCATTAGTCCCCAAGAACTTAGAACTACTTAAACCTAACTAACCTAAGGACATCACAAACATCCATGCCCGAGGCAGGATTCGAACCCGCGACCGTAGCAGTCGCACGGTTCCGGACTGCGCGCCTAGAACCGCGAGACCACCGCGGCCGGCGAACGTCTCACACCAGACGAGTGTAGCCCCTATGTTTGCGTGGTAGAGTAATGGTGGTGTACGCGTACGTGGAGAACTTGTTTCCGCAGCAATTACCGATGTAGTGTAACTGAAGGGGAAAAAGGGAAACCAACCCGCATTCGCCGAGACAGATGGACAACCACCTCAAAACCATCCACAGACTGGCCGGCTCACCGGAAAGATTGAAGTACGAAACTGAGAGTATATCTAAGGGAAAAAAAATGATTCAAATGGCTCTGAGCACTGTGGGACTTAACATCTGAGGTCATCAGTCCCCTAGATCTTAGAACTACTTAAAACTAACTAACCTAATGACATCACACACATCAATGCCCAAGCCAGGATTCGAACCTGCGACCGTAGCGGTCGCGCGGTTCCAGACTGAAGCGCATAGAACCGTTCGGCCACAGCGGCCGGCGTAAATCTAAGAAAGACGAAAGTAATGAGAACTATCAGAAATGAGTACAGCGAGAAACTTAACATCAGGATTGGTGATCACGAAGCAGATGATGTTAATGAATTGTGCTGCCTAGGCAGAAAAGCAGCCCACGACGGACGGGGCATTGTCAAAAAGGACAACAAAATGGCTCTGAGCACTATGGGACTTAACATCTGAGGTCATCAGTCCCCTTGAACTACTTAATCCTAACTAACCTAAGGACATCACACACATCCATGCCCAAGGCAGGATTCGAACCTGCGACCGTAGCTGTCGCGCGGATCCAGACTGAAGCGCCTAGAACCGCTCGGCCACACCGGCCGGCCACAAAGGGCATTTCATTGCCAAAAGAAGTATACTAGTGTCAAATATAGGCCTTATTTTGAGGCAGAAATTTCTGTGAACGTACGTTTGTAGCACAGTATTGTGTGGTAGTGAAAGACGGACTGCGGGAAAACCGGAGCAGTAGTGTTACAGAAGAATGTTGAAAATTAGGTGGACTGATAAAGCAAGGAATGAGGAGGTCCTTCAGAGAATCGACGAGGAAAGCAGTATATGGACAACGCTGACAAGAAGGTATAGGATACTAGAATAACTGTTAAGACATCAAGGAATAACTTCCATTGTATTAGAGGGAGCTATAAAGGATAAAAACTGCGGAGGAAGACGGAGACAAGAATACATACAAGAAATAATTGAGGACATAGGTTGCAAGTTCTACTCTGGGATGAAGAAGTTGGCACAGGGCGGGAATTCGTGGTGGGCCGGATCAAGCCAGTCAGAAGACTAATGACTGAAAAACAAAATGCGCAACAGAATTAGACTTCAAAAGTGGAGCAATTCTAGGAACAACGCGAGGATATTCCGTTAATAGAGTAGCCTGCCCGTTCCGTCACCTTAAATCCCATGGAGCACGTATGGGGCGCGTTGAGAAGACGAATTAGCACTTCCACACGTACTAATAACCATGCCCTACGTGTCAACAGCTCCGGTCAAGGAGCGGATCCCCCTACCGCAACAACTCCTGAGGCCAGCGTGGGAGCATGCAGTGCATGATTTCCATCTGTGGTGATCAAAAAACCCGTTAAGAAGCATGTCCCACCGTCGGTAATGTCCAGGAGACTATCATGAATCGCAGTAACATCACTGTAATTATTGTCTTTGAATAAAATTGTCATTTCCGTTTGTTTCATTTTGTATTTCTCCCGGTTACTTTCTGTACTGTACTGCTGCACTTCTTTCTGTGTACTGTACAAGTTTCGTTGCTCTATGTTACTTGACAGCCACACATCATGGGAAAGTTAGTTTCATCCTTAAGTTTTGCACAGCAGTATTGAGCCGTGCGTGGCTCGTGTTCGTGCCATGTCTCATTTGACATCCTGTTTTTACTGTACTACCACATCGTTATGTTAATTTCAGTTACTGGTGTCACTGAGTTGCCGCCTTGCCTGCCCGTAAGCGGCAGCAGCGGCGCTTATCGATATAAGCCCTGTCGTATTATCTTTGCTGACTGCTATTACTTCCCGGTTGTTGTGTGTTCGGAGTTAGTTCTGGTCTGCCAGTGAGTTGGGAGGTGCCAGCAGTGCAGTTCGGACCTGGCAGTGTCTGACTTAGGACGCGGCAGAAGTTCAGTCGGGGCGCGGCTGCATTGAGGTCCGTACAGCCATGACTCGCCCGACAGTTACCGATACTTGAGTGCAGATCACCTTGGTTGGTCGTCGGTCGGTCGTCTTGTCGGACGACGTGTATGTTGGCCGGCGATCGTTGATGGGTTGCGTGTACCGATTCGTGATTCGTCCTTGCTATTGCACAGTCGCTGCCGTTAGTATTGTCTAGTTCTTCGTGCAAGTGTTCGTGAAACTGTGTGTAGCTTGTGATGTCAACTGCTCAGTTATTTTAGTGCTGTCTCCGTGCTGATGTGTGGCAGTGGGTTGATTGGCGTGGAGCAGCGAGGAAATCTCCACGGGGCGTAGTTTGGCCGAGCCCGCTGGCGGTCTCTACCCTGTGTCGGAGTGTGTGGGGCTGTTCCCATTGCTACGAGGTACGTGGCTCACCGACCCTGGAGACGAAAGTTGAGTTTGGATTTAATTTACCAGCAAGTCAAGACCACATTGTGCCGTTTGGTTCTCGTTGTTGGCTGTTCGGACATTCCCACGAGCAACAACGTGTGTGTTCGAGTTGGCGAAGGTTTAGCCTGTGGTGTCACCGCCAGACACCACACTTGCTTGGTGGTAGCATTTAAATCGGCCGCGGTCCGTTAGTATACGTCGGACCCGCGTGTCGCCACTGTCAGTGATTGCAGACCGAGCGCCGCCACACGGCAGGTCTAGAGAGACTTCCTAGCACTCGTCCCAGTTGTACAGCCGACTTTGCTAGCGATGGTTCACTGACAAATTACGCTCTCATTTGCCGAGACGATAGTTAGCATAGCCTTCAGCTACGTCATTTGCTACGACCTAGTAAGGCGCCATTATCATTTGCTGTTTGTCTTGTGATGCATGTACCGTCAGACAGATGTTCACCAATTATGGATTAAAGTTAAGTATTCCAGAAGCTACGTACTTATTTTACTAGTCTCAACTCCTTTAACTGTTCCAGACCTCACGCCAGCCTGCGTGAGCTTAAACGCGTGCCTTTCGGCTTCACCTCATAGTGGCTTGGCTGTCTTGCCAAGTCACAACATAGCCACTGTCTGGTATAGTCTATCTGTATTTGGTTATCTGCAATTGAAGTGCACCAGCGGAATTTTCTGCCTTGTGGCCGTTAACGTTCGGTGACCTGCTCTGCCCGTTGACGTTAATTCAGGCAGTGCCATTTCCTCACCGTGTTGACGCTGTCCAGCATCGTGTGTAGGTTGACAGCTTAATGCTTGGTTGTGGGCGTCCCTGCCTTTTACGTTTTGCACTGAACTCCCAGTTGTGTGCTGGTCGAGTGGAGTGCAAGTTACCTTGTCGGTGGGTTCGTTGACTGTCTGTTGGTTGGGTTGTCGTCGGATCGAGAATGGTTGGGCCGACTGCCTGTCTCACCTTAGTGATCGTTAGTATTTCAAGAGCTGGCCGACCCCTGAAACTTCTGAGCGCCGTTAGCTGCACAGCCTTGTCTTATTTTATATTTTGTGTGTTTTTATGTCTCATAGCCGAAGGTTTTGAATTAAAGTTGAATTGTTTTTAGTGGTGTTTTAAGTTTTGGGCCTTCAGCCGCTTTAAGGCTAAATTACCTTGCTTGTCAAGTGTTAGACTGTTTGAACCTTCAGCCTGATTAAAATATATTGCTTAAAGATAAAGCCTTGGGCCTTCTGCCTACTAAAAGTTTTTAGTTTTGTTATAAGTCATGGGCCTTCAGCCGTTTTAAAATTGAAGATCTTTGTCTTTCGAGCATTGTTTGGGGCCTTCAGCCTAATCGAAGAAGGCCCTCTGCCTTGTGTTTTTTTTATTTTATTTTATTTTTTTTTTTTTTTATTTTACCTTGCGTCTTAAATCATGGGCCTTCAGTCGTCTTTAAGGTTGTTACTTTTCAAGTGTTAGATTTTGGGGCCTTCAGCCAAATTATAGAACTTACTTAACGTGAGGCCTTCTGCCTTCTAAATATTGTCTTTGGCGTCTGAATTTTGAATTAATGGCTTTTAGCCATTTTTATTTTTAAACTAAAGTGGTTGTGCCCTTAAGGCGTAAGGCAGTGTGGCGTATTCAGCCGATGATTAAGTTCAACAATTTTTATCGTAATGTTTGACCAAATAAATAGGTACATGTGTTCAAGTGTAGCTGACAGCGGCTCATTTTGGCCCCTTTCCACATTCCAACTACCTGTCCTGTCTTTCGGGTTTAGCAGGGCGCCTCAGGTATATTTTGACAAACTAAGCAACATGTGGCTTTTGTTCCATGAGCTGACATAATAATAATTACTCGTATTTACAATACTTTGAACGTGGTGTAGATGAATGGTATGTATTGACCAGTACGGTGGGTGCGGGAGGAGGCGTTCTTAGGGTTTGTCAGGACAGCATTCGGTTGTCGCACCTTGGCGCTGTGGGTTTCAAGGGTCGGCGAGAGATTACAGGAATCCGTCGGAGGTGAAGGTTGGTGCAGCGTTCGTAGAAACTTTATCATTCAGCAAGCGAGAGCGGATACGTGTACATGACCTCGTTCGGTGGCGCAGCTTCGCGGTAGAGATCAGTAACCTAGAGAGTACGAGTCTCATGTTGCAGCTTGCATACTTGAAAAATCATGGTACCGTTGTTACATCAGTGCTAACGGGGTTTCTTCATTCCCGCTGTAGTTCCGTGTGCATGACGAATTTGAAAATTGTGGCGCTGCTGTCACTGCATACACGTCGTCTCGTTGTCTCTTGCTGAAGCGTGCACGCCCGGGTTCCCGGGTTCGATTCCCGGCGGGGTCAGGGATTTTCTCTGCCTCGTGATGACTGGGTGTTGTGTGATGTCCTTAGGTTAGTTAGGTTTAAGTAGTTCTAAGTTCTAGGGGACCGATGACCATAGATGTTAAGTCCCATAGTGCTCAGAGCCATTTGATGAAGCATGCACGAGTCTAAGGCTAGTTGTGATTTAGTGTTAATACGGAAGATGAGTACACGATCTGCTATAAAGGAACAGTGACAACGCGAAATGACCGATTGCAGGGATCAGATGGTCCTTAACGAATCTGCGTTTTGTAAGAGTGTGAAGGGTATAAGACTAAAAGTTACTGATGCAAAATATACAAATGCAGACTGGTTGTATTAGAGAAGAAATTTTATCTGGAATAAATTTCATGGTATTGTCCATGCTTTACACGAAAAAGTACAAATTTCGTCCATTGCAAACACAGTGAGGGCTTTCTTGTTTATTCCACCTCCACCATGAGAAAACATACGTGCTGCGTCAGGCGTAAGCCGGGTACAAACCAACGTAAGTGTTATATCTACGTGACAAAAAAAGCGCTCTATTTATTTATTTGGTCATAGGAACTTGTGTTTATGGACTAACAGCGTGTTGTGCAGCTTATTATTCATTTGTAATGTTAATTACTATTTTCTTATTTAATTTGATTAGGATTGCTTTTGTCCTGTTATTTTTCTAGCTTTTTTTCTGTTTGTGAGGGTGCTTTGTGTCCTATTTTAGTTTCAATAATTCGGTCTCATGGTAATGATTTTTTAATTCTTTTGGTTTATCTTTACGTTAAAGTATTTATTTATGATGTTTCTTGATCCCTCTTTGTTTATTGAACAATTGTTAATGGTTTGTTCATTCTGTGATGTTTCTGTCTGATAAAATGTCATCTTTGTGAAAGTGATACATCCCATGTAAAACAGTGAAATTTTGTTGTGTCTCTCTGGCTCTAAGTCTTTCTGTCCGACCGGTTACTGTTCTACTTCGAGGTATAGCCTAAAACAGATATACTTTCCGTGTAATGACGGAAGTAGTAGCTATTCAGAATGAAGAAACTGAAAATTGGGAATTCTGTTTACTGTTAGGCCAAAGTAAGGGGAAAAAATGTCGCTAATGAACAACGTTTGTTGCCGCCGACAACTTCGTTAACAAACTTCGTTTTCCACTGGTGAAAACTTCAACGAAATAGCAGTTGCGGCATTTTAGCTGCCCATTATATGTGTGTTACTGCAAATGAACCATCTACAACCTTAAGTTATGAGTGTCTGTAGAATGCGATTTCACGAAACGTTGTTACTTTAGTGTATCGTTTTTAGCATTGTACCCATGGTTCGTGTGGTAGAAGTTGGTAGCAAGATAAGAGACAGAGGAAAACTTTTCTCTTTTCTCATGTGTGTGTCTACTTCGTTATCCCTCTCTTAACGGCTATGTGCACACATGATTGTTTTTGCACATCTATGGCAAAGTAACTTACGAATTGTATAAATTTCATTGAGCTTCTTGTACAATTAATTTCAAAAATCGTACTTCAGTTTTCGGAGTTCATATATTAATATTATGATTGTTCAATAAAACGATGTATTATCATCATAAATGTCTTCATTACTCTTCCTTTCTCTACGCAAAATTTGTATCTGTCTGGCTCCGAGTCTTTCACTCCGACTTGTTAGCGTTCTCCTTCTAGTCATAGCATAAAACAAACGTAGCGTCTGTGAAATAAGGTACGTCTGAAGTCATCCAGAATGAAGAAACTAAAAATTAGGAACTTACTTCAAATTTTCTGGTAATGGCGGCAAATAACCACAACATTACTCTTGCACGAAAGTAAGCGTAACACCTTCGTCAATATACATCGTTATTTACGGGCTTCATTACTACGATATTTTGATTTCCACTGCGGATAACATCATCGACCTAGAAACTGTCACATTGTAGCTACCCGGTATGTGTGTGTTACGCCCAATGCACCATACAAACATCAACATCGCTATAATGTGATTTCATGAAACATTGTTACTTCTGTGTGTTATTTTACATACTACCTCATCGGTATGCTGGGTAGAACTTGGTAGCACTTCAGCAGTTATAAATGCATGATAGAGAAGATATCTTCAGACATAGGAATATAGAAACCTCTATTTCTTTCATCACTGTTAGCAGCTACGTACACATAATGTTTTCTTTGTGAAGATCTGTGGTAAAGAGCCTTTCGAATTATGTAAGTTTCATTGGCCTTCTTGTGTAATTAATATTAAAAATCGGCTCTTCAGTTTTCTTGTTCACGTATTAATGTTACGATTCTCTGAATAGATATTTCATATTAAAACAAGTTTACAGCCGTCTTCTAAATAGGTTTAATTTACATAAATATATCTACAAACAGTCCGCAGCTCGTGGTCTTGCGGTAGCGTTCTCACTTCCCGGGCACGGGGTCCCGGGTTCGATTCCCGGTGGCGTCAGTGATTCTCCCTGCCTCGAGATGACTGGGTGTTGTTGTGTCGTATTCATCATCATCATCATCATTCATCCCCATTACGGTCGGAGGAAGGCAATGGCAAACCACCTCCGCTAGGACCTTGCCTAGTCGGCCGTGCGGGTCTCCCACATCGTTCCCTACGCTCCTCGGAGTACGGGATCTGATCATCATATACTAAGAGAACAACATTCACTGCTACCCTATCAATCATTAATTCGCATGTAATGATCATCATGACCTGTAGTTGCTTATGTCGTTTAGAAACGTCGGACATTTTGTGACATTTCAACTTGCAGTTGAGAATGGTCATAAAACCGAAATCATGAATGTGTGAAATAAATGAACAGTAATTTACAATTTAATGGTGGAATTTTTTCTTTCAAAACGGTTACGTATGTAGCTGGCATGCCGTCAGTTCATGGTTGTACTTGCGAACTCGTGTACTCTTTGTCCTTTCTGAGTGAGTCGAGACCACTTGAACCCGAAAACACTCAGGTTACGAGTGGGTTGCAGCGGAGACTCATGAGTTGAGTCTACGGCACACGGAGACGGTGAGTTTGTTGGTGACGGTGCATTACTCACTAGTGAGTTGAAAGCGTTTATATGGAACTCATTTCTGACCTCTATCTCACATCGAACGATGATCTCTTCGTAATGGTATAGTAGAGGCGGTGGACGCCACCAAAGGTTAAGTACGCTGATAGGATACAGCATACTGATTAGCCTCTGCATAGAGTCTTTGGCCAGCTAAACCAAGCGTGGCATTCCTGAAGGACGTAACGACTGTGGTCGGCGTAGCCGGCAGTGTGTGGCAGAGGTCTGCAGCGGGGAGACGGGAAGGCACAGCGAATCGAACTCCAGACCTCGGAGTATGAACAGCGGTCTGCGAAGCGTATGCTAAAGAGTCCAGCGGCAGCTGTTTAGCAGTGAGGGCATGCACCGCTAGTTGGCGTAAAGTTGCGTCGACGAGTTCATACTATCGTCTTCCCAACACGTTGACATAATACGTGTGGCATTTGCTGGCCTGATGTGGCATCAACCGCATGACTTCGGGATGTTAAGTGGAATGCCCTGTTCAAATTTTCTTAGCGTCGCTATAATCCGCAACAGCAATTTATAGTCATCCTTTTCATGGTACTTTTCCGTATTTTGAAAACTGTGCCCATATTTGGTGCTTGTGATCCCCAAAGCAGTATAGCAGTTGCAGATGCTGAGTGTTTCCTTGAAATGTCACTTCTTATTCATGTCCCATCCCAGGATATGTAAGTCCAAATGGTTCAAATGGCTCTAAGCACTGTGGGACTTAACATCTGAGATCATCAGTCCCCTAGACTTAGAACTACTTAAACCTAACTAACCTAAGGACATCACACACATCCATTTCCAAGGCAGGAGTCGAACCTGCGACCCTAGCAGCCGGATATGTAAGTACTTGTTTCTAGTAGACACCAGCCAAATCAGTGTTTGTGCTCTCTCCGCATACTTATTTATTAATTTAACCTTATCTGATCAGGTTCATTAGGACCTCACTTACATCGGACCAGGATTACACAGTGGGTGCACTGTGTATAGTACATCATAGTTATCTAAAGAACATAACTGTTGTTGTATGACATCTAGGGTTAAAGCCATTCGGTGTCTGCCTTGGTGGTGTGAATAAATTATAATGAGTATGTACTGACAAAGTTAATACTGCCATTACTTGTGTACTGCAACTGCAGCAGCTAATAGTGATAGTAATAATAAAATGATAATAATTGTGACATTAATAAAAACAACGATATTGGCAGATAAATGAAGAATTTATATGTCTACGAAATAGATGTTTTCTGAAATAGCGAGTTCAAGGAAAAGGAAATTCAACGAGTCTTCATCTCCTAAAAATACTGGGAAATGACGAAGATCATATTGGAATGAGGGGTGTACAAAGGGTAACGTGTGCGTATAGGGAATTGGTAGTCTTATTGTTGGTTTAGTAGGTAGGTCATTGCCAGTCTTCTGAAGCTGGGGAAGATACTTAGTTCTCTAATATAACGTAGGATGTTATTCCAGAGTCGTGATCCTGCTACTGTAAAGGAGGTTTAGAAGGTGGCAGAACGATGGATTTTGACAGAAAGGATTTGGTTCTGATGGGAACGGTTGTGTCCGTTGTGTTCTTAAGGTCGAGGAGAGCACTGATTACACAGAAGGCAGATAGTTTGGAAATTTTTGCGCTTGCCTGGGCGCTGACGGGATAGCTGTGTATGTTATGGTGAAGTGTGATCTAAAAGTCGAACATCACAGGTATCATAAACAAAGGCACTCATAAGTAATTCCAGGCTCTTTGAGCTTTCCTGAGAAAAGCATTGCGGGATAACATTGCTGTAATCATCAACTGGTGATATAAATCTTTAATAAGTTTCTTTTTCAGGGCACAAGAGCTTGTTATATTTTTGTAGGGTACAGAGAGATGCTTCTTACACAATACAGTAACATGCTCAGTCCAATTTAGATTTTCATCTACACTACTGGCCATTAAAATTGCTTCACCACGAAGGTGACGTGCTACAGACGCGAAATTTAACCGACAGGAAGAAGATGCTCTGATATGCAAATTATTAGCATTTCAGATCATTCACACAAGGTTCGTGCGGGTGGCTACACTTACAACGTGTTGACATGAGCAAAGTTTCCAACCGATTTCTCATACACAAACAGCATTTGACCGGCGTTGCGTGGTGAAACGTTGTTGTGATGGCTCGTGTAAGGAGGAGAAATGCGTAACATCATGTTTCCGACTTTGATAAAGGTCGGATTGTAGCCTATCGCGACTGCGGTTTATCGTATCGCGACATTGCTGCTAGCGTTGTTCGAGATCCATTGACTGTTAGCAGAATATGGAATCGATAGGTTCAGGAGGGTAATACGGAACGCCGTGCTGGATCCCAACGGCCTCGTATCACTAGGAGTCGAGATGACAGGCATCTTATCCGCATGATTGTAACGGATCGTGCAGCCACGTATCGATCCCTGAGTCAACACATGAGGATGTTTGCAAGACAACAACCATCTGCACGAACAGTTCGACGACTTTTGCAGCAGCATGGACTATCAACTCGGAGACTATGGTTGTGGTTACCCTTGACGCTGCATCACAGACAGGAGCGCCTGATATAGTGTGCTCAACGACGAACCTGGGTGCACGAATGGCAAAACCTCATTTTTTCGGATGAATCCAGGTTCGGTTTACAGCATCACGATGGTCGCATCCGTGTTTGGCGACATCGCGGTGAACGCACATTGGAAGCGTGTATTTGTCATCGCCATTCTGGCGCGTCACCCGGCGCGATGGTATGGGGTGCCATTGGTTACACGTCTCCGTCACCTCTTGTTCGCATTGACGGCACTTTGAACAGTGGACGTTACATTTCAGATGTGTTACGACCCGCGGCTCTACCCTTCATTCGATCCCTGCGAAAGCCTACATTTCAGCAGGATAATGCACGACCGCGTGTTGCAGGTCCTGTACGGGCTTTTCTGGATACAGAAAATGTTTGACTGCTGCACTGGCCAGCACATTCTGCAGATATCTCACCAATTGAAACCGTCTGGTCAATGGTGGCCCAGCAACTGGCTCGTCACAATACGCTAGTCACTACTCTTGATGAACTGTGGTATCGTGTTGAAGCTACATGGGCAGCTGTACCTGCACACGCCATCCAAGTTCTGTTTGACTCAATGCCCAGGCGTATCAAGGCCGTTATGATGTCCAGAGGTGGTTGTTCTGTGTACTGATTTCTCAGGATCTATGAAAATGTAATCACATGTCAGTTCTAGTATAATTTATTTGTCCAATGAATACTCGTTCATCATCTGGATTTCTTCTTGGTGCAGCAATTTTAATGGCCAGTAGTGTATTATGGTTGCTAGATTCTTTACTGAAGGAGAGTACTTGTCACATTTAGAATTAGAGATTTCCGATATTTCTCGATGATATAGTCTAGAACGACCCACTAGTACCGCTTTGGTTTTTGATGGATTGACCCTAACTTTATACCCTGTCCTCATCGTGACAGTCCACAGAGCACGGTATTGAGATTCTTGCCAGCTGTCTTGAGGTTTATAGGTACGCTGACTTCGAGAGAGGGGAGGCTGCGGACGAGTCACGGTTTCGTTTCTTTGGCAGGCGCAGCGCGGCGGCTTCAGCCTGGAGACGGAGCGCGGCCCGACGCTGGTGACGAGCCGGCTGACGGTGGCCGGTGTCACCGAGGCGGACAGCGGCCGCTACACGTGTCGCCCGCCCGGGGCGCGGCCCGCCACCGTCTCCCTCACCGTCATGCTGGGTGCGTCCTCAACACCTCAACTACTCACTCACTATTGTCGTGTTTTACGTCGTCCTTACGAGGGAAGTCTGTCGGCTCGAACTGGAGTTTGGTGTTCCAATTAAAAAGGTTACGAGCCATCTGGCTTTCCTCCTTCCATTTATACCGGGTGATCAAAAAGTCAGTGTAAATTTGAAAACTTAATAAACCACCGAATAATGTAGATACAGGGGTAAAAATTTACACACATGCTTGGAATGACATGGGGTTTTATTAGAACCAAAAACAACAAAGTATTGCTAGACGCGTGAAAGATCTCTTGCGCGCGTCGTGTGGTGATGATCGTGTGCTCAGCCACCACTTGCGTCATGCTTGGCCTCCCAGGTCCCCAGACCTCAGTCCGTGCGATTATTGGCTTTGGGGTTACCTGAAGTCGCAAGTGTATCGTGACCGACCGACATCTCTAGGGATGCTGAAAGACAACATCCGACGCCAATGCCTCACCATAACTTCGGACATGCTTTACAGTGCTGTTCACAACATTATTCCTTGACTACAGCTATTGTTGAGGAATGATGCTGGACATATTGAGCATTTACTGTAAAGAACATCATCTTTGCTTTGTCTTACTTTGTTATGCTAATTATTGCTATTCTGATCAGATGAAGCGCCGTATGCCGGACATTTTTTGAACTTCGTATTTTTTTGGCTCTAATAAAACCCCATGTCATTCCAAGCATGTGTGTCAATTTGTACCTCTCTATCTACATTATTCAGTGATTTATTCAGTTTTCAAATTTATACTGAATTTTTGATCACCCGGTATACTAAATTCATCCGCCCCTTGTCACGACTGGTGCGAGACAGGACACTTTAGTTTGATCGTGCTGAAAATTTCATGACGTTATTTAATATTGGGGAATGTGTTTTATAAAAGAGCAGCGGTTGTCAGTCGAGTCTTATAGTTCGATTCTAAGAATGCGTTAGAACCGCTGTTAGTACAGAACTAAGAGAGCGGCACGGGAGACCAGCCGGCATTCGTAGGCTTTGTTCCGGCTTGTGCGCATCAGGGAGTCACCTGACAGGGCTCACGGAACTCCCCCGTCAACGGGGTTCACGGTATTCCGCACCGTTTGGCTCTGTAGAAGATTGACGGCGATAGTCTCAAGTAGTGGTTGCCACTTGATAATTTATGGTGCGAAATCGCAAGTCGTGGAATGTCTGGGCTTACACATTGGAAAGAGAAACCGCAGAGTTCACGTCACGTTGGTTAGGCTTCCGGATATTCAGAAGTGTATAGACAACTCTGTTTCACCCATCGCCTACCGACGACAGACAGAAATTTCTAGAACAAGCTGGAGTGTATCGAGACATTCTGTTGTGCGATCTGAAGTTTTCCCGGCGTATTTCCAATCTGAACAGTTCTCACGATGGGGGTGGAGCAGGATGGTGGCCTACCGTCCTTAACGTCCTGGTGATACGGAAACCTAACGGCAAGCTGGGACACAGTGTATACAGAAAACCTACACGCACCGATTTGTACCTAAATGCCTTCAGCTACCACCATAACTCCCAGCATGAAGGGGTTTTGCGCACACCTGTTCACAGGGCACGATCGATCTGCGATCAGGAGAGCCTTCCAGCAGAACTGCAGCACCTCGAGACAACATTTCGGAAAAATGGGTACAACCAGAAGCAAATAAGACACGCACTGAGACAGACTGCGCCAAGAGAACAACAAGAAACAAAGGAACACAAGTAATTGCTGTGAATTCCGCTAGTCGGAAACACCTCAAGAAAAATCGCTAGAATCCTAGGGAAACACAATGTGAAATGTGTATTTCGACCCCCTGCAAAAACCTTGACTCTACTAGGTTCAGTGAAAGATGACCTAGGCTTTCGAAAACCAGGCGTTTATCAAATTCCCTGTCAGTGCGGAAAATCATACATTGGGGCGACAGACCGCACTGTAGAAGAGAGGTGCGCGAACACAAGCGCCGTACCGAATTACGCCAGGCCACTAAATCAGCCGTGGCTGACCATTGTATGAAGACTGGCCGTACTATGGACTATGAAAAAACAAAAATACTCTGTCAGTCCTCCTACTTCTGGGACTGCGTTACTAAAGAGGCCATCGAAATCCGACTACAGGATCTAATTAATAAAGATAGCGGCCTTCAACTTAGTCAAGCTTGGAACCGTGCACTCAGGCTGGAGAGAAAGATGCGGTCCCAGAGATCGAGGACCGCCCCCGACGGTGGCAGCAGGGAGACTGCAGACCCCAGTTCAGACCCAGGCGCCGCTTCCTCCACCACCCCCAGTAGGCGCCACGCCGGCCGCACCGAAGACACCAGGAGAGGAGCGGTGGAGAGGGTAACGCTTAGTATGTATAGAGCGCCGAGAGGAACAGCACAGCATTCGTCAGGAACCACCTGAAGATGGCAGCGTGTATGTCTGCCGAAATATTGCGGAGAAATTACGACGCTACCCGATCGGATACCCGAGAACTGTTCAAATTGAGACATTCTGTGTTAAGAATTTATTGAAGTGGCTGCTTCCACGCTGTTGGCGGGGAAAGTAACCAGCAGAGTCGGGGGCAGGAACCGGTAAAAACGGACACTCTGGGTTCGGATATGGAAGATTAAAGGTCGCTGGTTTTAGAAACCGAGAACTGCAGCTTCAGACGTTGAATGGGACTTCACGGTGTCGGTGTCCCGACGAGGGTGATTCTGGTTCTTCACATGCGACCATGCACGGCCGACTTACAGGAACAGCAGATTTATGTTCGCAGAAGGGGACATCCCTTTGCCACAGTACCGTTAATCCTCGTACTAGTGTTAGTATCGCTTTCATTTACTGTTCAGTCATCCACTGGAGTAACTAAAACATTTGGTGGGTTGCGTTCGTATTATTGATTGATTGTGCAGCTATGATACGGTAGTACTCCTCCAATTGACTCATAGCTTTATTGCAATCACTTTTTCTGTTTGGCACGTCACTGAATCTTGTGCTATGTCATTGTTCTGAACGTAATGAAACATCAGTTTAATTTTAATTCTGTTCCATTTAAAGTAACTTGTAGTTTCCTTCAGTTAATAATAATAATTATTATTATTATTATTTTTCTATCGAGTGAAAATATCCATTAAGTAGGGTTTTATGGCAATGCCTCACCTTAGGGTCATTTCTAAGATAGCGATTGCGCAGGATAATTAAAATTTAACATCCAATCGTAATGGGTGTGTGACGGAGACTGGGCAGTTCTATTAATCCGGTACAATTTCACATCGGGACACCGCGGTGTTTTGCACGCTGTCTTCAAAACCTTCATGTACTACTGAGATTCGGGTGATTGAAGTATGACTGTGTTACTGTTAGTTTCCCCTCAATAAAACTATAAAATGTACGCAAGATTCCTCAACAAAATGCAGAATCGTGATAGGCACATTTGACGAAAGCAATATCTGGACAGTCCTCAAAATCACATTCTTCAGCTGCAAAATCAAATTCCATTTAAATCTCATTCTTGAACTCACCAAGATCTATGGCAGTACTGTACCCACCCGTTGGCCAGGAATATTGAAGCATAGGCTGACATATTGGAGCAGACACCTGGTTGTAAGGTTTAGAATGTATTTTCATTATGAGAATTCCATTTCTTAATTTAATGTCGAAGTCAGTGAAGAAAGTCGTTATAGAATCTGTTATCCTTCTTGCATATGTTTTATATCACCGTAAGAAATATACATCCAAAGGTTGTACGTATTTTGTTGTTTTTGGCGGAATGATCAAGCATGTAGTGCCTTTATCCGTACATGAATGATTTAGTATTGTTGTGTCCTTGTGAGCATTCCAAGAGTCGCAAAGTAGTGAACACTTATTGTTGTTTACGACATTGCCACTAACAACATTCCAACATTTACGAAAAAGGATTTTCAATGGTCTTTCGACATTTTCTCACTTGTGCTAGCCTCTAAATGTATGTTTGTTGGAAGATTATCTTCAATAGCCCTTTTAACTTTCTAGCCGAAAGCTTTTTCCTGAAGATAAATATACAGTTTCCTGTTAGATGTCCACTCATTGAAGGTCCAGCATCTACTGTGTAACTGTGAACTGTGTTGTGTGCAGACTGGACCAAGGAAGTTATTGATTTATTTCTTTTTTAAGATAGTGTGGCATCAGAAGTTAGTTCCTAATTAATCCCATACTGATCCGCGTTGCAAATGCAGTGTGGTTGTATTGCGAATTTGCAATTTTCTGGTTTAATTCTTCTTCAAAATTGACCTGAGAACGGCGTATACCTTGGTCTACCTATACATCTCTGTGACCGCTTTGTATGCGGAGAATTCGGTATTCTTTCTTGAGACCTGCTATGAAAAATGCTGGACATTTAAACTTCTGTGCCCAGTTTCTCTTGCTTTCTGTATTGGCCAAAATTTCAAGTGCCAGTAACACACACATTTTCCTTATTGCTTTGTTCCCTCGATATGGATGTTCACTATATTTTCATGTTTGATAAACTTTTTACACATGAATGCCTCTTCAATAACGGGCTGTAGTTCGCAACTTTACGTGGAGCTGTATGATAATCGTAAATACACACCTTCTCCGTTGGATAACACCTTGTTATCTTGGATGCTACAATAATTTAAATATTCCAAACATTAATGGTTTCATTCAGTTTTGCTGTATATTTATCGCAATACCGACACACGCATACTAAACACGTCAACCACTTGCTGACTTACATAATTTACTGGCATGCTAACCCTTCCTCCAAATTTGCAAGCGCTGTTTTGAACAAGCGAAGAGCAACACAGTCACCCGTTGTTGCAGGCATAGTTCTAAATGTGGGATGGGTCTGTATGCGAATGTTTAACTACAAATTCATATTCGAGCCGAGAGACGTCTCTTGTTACTGCTTCTACAGGGTGATACCGTGATGAAGTTCCAATCTTTCAGAGAAGCTGGAGAAGAGTAAATGTGTCAATTTGACGTAAGGGGCCCCAGCCCGGAAACGACCGAATCGCAAGCTATAAGCGAAAATCTACTGACTTTCCGCCTTAGACTCGCGCAGCGCTCAAACTAAGGGTGTCAACCTTCGAACCCTCATCAGAATGTATAGAATTTCCGCTGAATACTCGCCAATACCCCTGTTGACGGAATAGTAACGGTGCACCTAATGTGTTGTCAAAGGGACCGAAAATCCTACGTCTAAGGCACAATAATAATGAATTCTATTTACGTACTCGTTTCAACAGCTGCTACATGTACAACAGTTGTTAAAAATGCCATCCCCCCGTGTAAATGCAGACATGGCATCGTCTCACAGAGGTACCCATTCTAACACCCACGATGTCGTTTGAACAGTGAGATAGGCAGCTATAATTCTTGAAAGGAAACCGTCTCCAGTCTCGACAGGCGTCTCGTACACAAGACTTTCAAATGGTCCCATGAGAAGAAATCAAGTGGGGCGAGAACAGATGAACGTATTGTTATTCGCTTTTCAAGGAATGTCTGAACCGAAGATGTTCACGACCCTTCAGTACAAAGGGGAGTGAGGCTCCATCGCGTTCGAACCACAACCGTTGATTAATAAAAAGTGGAATATGTTACAGGAACCGAGATAGTACGTTCGATAATGACTGTGTATAGTGGCGCATTTGAGTGGGGAGGGAAAGAAACGGGCCTAGTACGTAAGAACTGATTATGCCTGCCCAAAAAATTGATTAACAATCTGTGATAATGACTCTTCACAGCTGTAACATGGGGATTCTAATCGCCCAAAACATAACTTTTGCGACTATTTAGCATTGCCTCTGTAGTGAAAAAGTCTTCATCCGTGAAAAGTACATATGCACAAAGTGAGGATCGACTGCACGGCCCTCGTGATGACTGGGTGTTGTGTGCTGTTCTTAGGTTAGTTAGGTTTAAGTAGTTCTAAGTTCTAGGAGACTGATGACCATAGATGTTAAGTCCCATAGTGCTCAGAACCATTTGAACCATTTGACTGTACGGCGCTGTAAGAACCACTGGCTCAACACGACACTAAGTCCAATGCCAGCAGGAGTCAAAGCACACACTTTCTAGAGATGATAGGGATGTAGCCGCACAGTTCTCAGCGAAACGTTCATTTCACTTTCAAGTGATGGAGTGGTTATTGCAGGAGCCTCATCCACTCGAGAAAGCGCTGCGTTTTCTGAGTCGGGAGTCCATGTAGTTCGTCGTCCTCCTCCGTACGTGTCTTGTAGTCATGGTGTGAGCTGGATGTCGCCTACGCGGATATTTGGACTTCTACAACCTTTCTGCTCCTCTGCTGCTTTCATCAGCGTGCACATGCACGAAAATCATGTCTGCAAGTTCCGTCACTGGGTACACCTACATTTGGTTAGGGTTGGTGACGATAGTGCTTCAACTTATAAACACAGTCTTACAGTCTGCAGTCTACTACAGTACAGACATTGTACACCAGTACTGCTCATGTCAGTATACAGAATGCCATTAGCTGAATTACAGTACATCCCAGCCTCTACAACCAAGTTGTAGAATTTTGGAACACGTATTATGTTCGAGTATAATGACTTTTCTGGAGACTAGAAATCTCCTCTGTAGGAATCATCATGGGCTTCGAAAAAGACGATCAAGTGAAACCTAGCTCGCGCTATAAGTCCACGAGACTCAGGTGGCCATAGACACGGTTTTCCAGGTAGATGCCGTGTTTTTTGTTGACTTCCGCAAGGCTTTCGATACAGTTCCCCACAGTCGTGTAATGAACAAAGAGCATATGGACTATCAGACCAATTGTGTGATTGGATTTAAGAGTTCCTAGATAACAGAACGCAGCATGTCATTCTCAATGGAGAGAAGTCTTCCGAAGTAAGAGTGATTTCAGGTGTGCCGCAGGGGAGTGTCGTAGGACCGTTGCTATTCACAATATACATAAATGACCTTGTCGATAACATCGAAAGTTCACTGAGGCTTTTTGCAGATGATGCTGTGGTATATCGAGAGGTTGTAACAATGGAAAACTATACTGAAATGCAGGAAGATCTGCAACGAATTGAATGCATGGTGCAGGGAATGGCTATTGAATCTCAATGTAGTCAAGTGTAATGTGCTGCGAATACATAGAAAGAAATATCCTTTTCATTTAGCTACAGTATAGCAGGTCAGCAACTGGAAGCAGTTAATTCCATAAATTATCTGAGAGTAGGCATTAGGAGTGATTTAAAATGGAATGATCATATAAAGTTGATCGTCGGTAAAGCAGATACCAGACTGAGATTCATTGGAAGAATCCTAAGGAAATGCAATCCGAAAACAAAGGAAGTAGGTTACAGTACACTTGTTCACCCACTGCTTGTATATTGCTCACCAGTGTGGGATCCGTACCAGATAGGGTTGATAGAAGAGATAGAGAAGATCCAACGGAGAGCAGCGCGAAAGCGTTGCTGAGATATAGATAAACCCCAGTAGAAGACTTTGCAGGAGAGACGCACAGTAGCTCGGTACGGGCTTTTGTTGAAGTTTCGAGAACATACCTTCACCGAGGAGTCAAGCAGTATATTGCTCCCTCCATGAGGATAAAATCAGAGAGATTAGAGCCCACACAGAGGCAAACTGACAATCGTTCTTTCCACGAACAATACGAGACTGGAATAGAAGGGAGAACCGATAGACGTACTCGAAGTACCCTCCGCCACACACCGTCAGGTGGCTTGCAGAGTATGGATGTAGATGTAGATGTAGAAGTGCTCTTCAGGACTGACTACCCTACGATATAAGAAACAACAGCAACAGTGTATGTATTCCACTGTTTGAGGTATAAGGACGATTTTAACTTATATCTTTCAATTCAGCCGTTTCCGAACCAGGGTCCCTTACCTCAAAATGATACTTTTACTCCTCTCCACCATTCCTGGAAGTTTGTAACATCATCACGGAATCATCCACTGTAGTTTTGGTATGTGGTTCGTCTAATGCGAATAAATGAAAGGCTGCTTTTATTGTGCCATACGCGTTTCCTTCTTTTTGACGAACCAAATTTCGCAAACTTAATCGCTATTTACTGTTTTATTAGTTGTTATTTTTTATTATGTGATTTCCAGGGGTCAGAACTGTTCTGACTTATTTCTGATTATGGATTTATTGGCTAATAGCATGCGAGTGCATGCAGTGCTGTGAACTTTATCGTGTTTATGTTCTCCAACATTATCGTTGCTTTCTAATATAAAGTTAACCTTACGCTATTCCAAATTTATTTTCAAGAGATATACTGCTTTTTGATCCCATAGTATGTACAGAGCGTGCCAGAAACACCTAACGGTTTGAAAATGAAACAAAATTTCACGGGAAATTGTAAATATTTATTTTTGGATAAAGATATATTTTCTTTTATATGGAGAAACTGTGTGTATCTCTGTTTCTTGAAAATAACATTTGGTAAATGTTCACCGTGCCAATAACACACTATTGTAGCCTGTGTGGAAGAGATAACATAGCTCGTAGCAACATGTCGTCTGGAATCTCTCGAATGCACTCACGAATTTGAACTTTCAGCTCGTCGGTACTAATTGGGCGTTGCTCATTAACTTTCTGTTTAAGATAGTCGCATGAAAAATAATGGGGTGCTGTCAGGTCAGGAGAACGATCAGAACAGCTATGTTCCCAAAGCGAGAAACGAGGAAATATTTTTTAGAAGATTTCATGAGAAGACGTGCTGTATGGATGTGGCCCCATCTTGCTGGAATCGCAGATAACGATGGAGACCGACTTCATAATGCAAAAATGTCTGCAATGTCTGTGTAGCTCTCAGAATTTACTGTTGCAGAATGGCCATCGTTCTGAAAAAAAAAAGAAAAAAACGGACCGGCAATGTGATCAGAGAAATGGCACAGGTTTTCTGTCCTCCACAATACGTTTTGATGCCGTTTCGATACCCATAGCAACAGAGTACTGCAACTAGGAGCGTCACGTCGACCAGACCTCCGGCGAAAGTTGCGTAGTGAAGTTATCATAGGCTCTGTCTTCTTGTATACCTTTATCGCCTCAATTCGGTGATACACGGAACACTGCCCCATCACAACTCCCGACAACATGGCGAGTTGTACTACAGTGCCGTATGGTTAGTGTCCTACGAATGAAAGTTTAAAAACAGTCAGATGTTTCTGGCTCACCATGTATGTCACTAAACGCCTAAGACGGTGCATAAGACCAGTAGCAAGTTGCCCATATGACGGCTTTCAGAGGCAATAACATTTTTTCCCATATTTCTTACAAATATTGACCGAATTTAAAAATTTAAAACTTTGTCGTAATCTACTACTAAGAGATATACTCTCGCCTGAAAGGATTAAATCTGTTAGTCAAGTATTGAAGAGTGTCTATATCTTGAGGCAACATTACTCAAGGTGCGCAAATTATCCATATTACGTTCATCCAATATTTGAGAATGAGACCACATGGCGACTTACAACAAACGTTACACATACTTCCAAACCTTTTGCATCAGGCACGACGTTTAAATTTATTACTTCCTTATTACTAGTTATGTTCACGCACGTTTTGCAAACCGCTTCCACGTACACCACTAAAATTATCATTGTATAACAAATCAGGAAATATGGCGACATAAACACTGTTAATCGTGATAAACTAAACTTTTCTTAAAGCGGTACCCAAATTAGACTGTAGTCATCCATTGTTTGACAACGAGAACACTTAGCGACTTTCAAGAAACTTTAGTAAAATATTTAACACATTAATTTATTTGTAAGGTGATCAGACGTTTGAAGCCGTGTAAGTTCTATTCTTAAAGGTATCGGCCGTCGGGATGAGGGTGTTTTCTACTTCTAGTACATAAATTATTTTAGAAAACATTGTTTATGTACGGCAGTTATGTTAATTGAACGCTACCTCACAAGCTGTATCACAACTGTCACGTACCTTACACACTATAAAGAAACCAAAACAGTTCTATTTGTTTATATTCTGCGTATTAAGTGCCAAAACGTGAACTTTTGTTCGATTAACGTAACCAGCGGACTTAACTCTCTCGTTTTTGATGGGGTAGATATGTCCCAATAAAGTAATATGCAGTTTGGAGTGTTTGGACGTCTACGAGTTATAACTGTCTAGTGCTAACATAAAGCGAGATGCTTTCGGAACATAGAGAAAATGCTTCGGACCATGATATGCATATACAGTAGGCTGTGAGCGATCAAATTGGGCCGCGTGTGCTTATAGATGGCACATTGCGTCTGCTTTACGAAAATGAGTTCTAATCCCCATCTTTTCCATTCCAAGAATATTTGAAGCAGCTACTCGTGTTTTCTTATTAATCATAGGCATGGTTTTGAAGCATTACGATAAACCTCACTAATTCTGTTGGCTTGCACGTAATTTGTATGCAGTGGGATTTATATGCCCCTGAAAACTAGATAAATGCAGAAAACATTGGTATGTGGTATGTCAAAGCCATCACCAAATGAGATGATGCACCACTGTGTGCAATATTTCATGTTTTTCATTTCAGAAGAATAAGTGTGATTTCGTAAAATCGTTCAAATATTAAATACTTAGCGTTGACAATCCTAGGTTCACATGAAAACATGGATGTAGTTAGGTATGTGCGACACATGTGTCCCACCTCAGCTGTTTTCAAGATCGGTGAGCTTAAAATAGTGAAAGTGTATTATTTATAACGTAGAAAGGTAACTTCTGATCATTTATTTATCAAGTACTTGCAAAATAAATGTAACCATGAAAGGCTTAAACAGCGCTTTCTAAAATAATTTGTGCGCTAGGAATAGTCTTATGGTATAAAATAACTGTACTCGATGAGTACCGCAATGTTAGGAACTATCACTAAAATGTGTGCCATCCGATGACGTATTGCTAGGCGACTTCAGACCGGCATTGAGAAAACGAAAGTTCTACCATCATCAAAAGAGGTTGACTGAACTCATTTCTGAAAATGTTAGTTTATCACAGTCGTACTGTTCCACATCTATTGTGCATAAAATGTTTAACAGAAAAAAAACGTTATCACCAGTTGTTCTTGTGTAAATCTAAATATGGTGATGTAATGTTATTTGTCCGTGCAAATAAGGTATACAGCAATCTTCAGTCTAGTATCTAAGACGTACATGTATGCTGTTTTCGTTAGAGAATTAATGTGTGAGATTATGCCTAAAATCCGACGATCAACTGGTCTATCCGCACTATGCTTACATTGTCAGTGTCTGCTTTATTCACTCACGCCCTTCTATTTCGTCGTCTGTAAAGCAGAACCTTCATGCACTCATTATCAGCTATTTTTGAGAGTGCATTATTTACGTAAGTTCACCGTACTGTGTCCATAAGAGTGTTGTTAAGTTGTCGTGTGTTTCTCCAGCCTGTCTCACGGGTATAAAATATCTGCAGTCTAGTATTGTGTTCAGGGGATGGCACTTTCCCGCAAGTGAATTTTTGTCTTTGACTGAGGTTTATACGTCACGCTGCCCATCTCTAGCTACTCTCGCATGATGGGGAATGTTATACTTTACGGCCTTTATCACTGTTGTCCAATTCCCTGTGCCCAGCATCCACCTGCCATCTTCCCTGTTGGTTTTTGTGATGTATATCCCTCCCTGTTATGGGTTTTCCCAGTTTCAGCCAGTAGACTGCAGTACTGTATTTAACACTGATATGTACAGTATAGATTTCCAGCAACATGTAACGTGATTCTACCGACGTGGTGCTGAAAGTCTCTGTCAATCTCACAATAATTCCACTTTTTCCACTTTTTCTGTCCTTGAGCGCCTCTTACGCTTGCAACATTGTACCTTCTTATGCGCTCTAGAGGCAGCCTAAATTCTGGTGAGTTTATTTCAGAAAGTTTGGGAAGAAAAAGTTCCCTCTATCAGCAGCCACTTTATGTGGTGGTTGAAAGTCGATCATCTATGGTCACTGCTAAATATCTAATTGTCGTTCTCCCTGTGAGATTTCGGCTCTCTAATTTACTTTTCTATGTAGAGCGTTTTATTAGCTGCTTTTGTTAGTTTGTTACGTTTCCACAATGCATTCATTTTTTCGTGTATGCTACTAGCCTCTTCCTGCAATTGTGATCGACACACGTAAGTGTCTGACCTTACATAATACCTGACGCACTTTTTCTAAACGTAATTTTGCTGTGTTTATGAATGCAGGTCATTATTTCAAGCACTTTGTAGAGCAAGGTTACATTCATTGAAAAACTTCACAATTATGTACAACATACTTAAATTTCGTTGTTCAAAGAGAATTGCTATATCATTAAATAATATGAGATCAAACGTTGTAAGAAGTCCATTTTATGGTATTCATATAGTCTACGTGCTATTTACGTGGCCACATTGACAGTAAGAGTTATTTTGCGGAACTATTCATAATTACATTTCATGTCGATTATACAAAGTTTGCCTTGGGAATTGCACTTAGTTTTCATGTAAGACATGCTTAGTCATTTTTGCAGACCATCACTCAAGTCCCGCTGTATGGCGGGTGACAGTGAAGGTGGTATCTCACTGCTGTCAAGGGCGCCTCCAGGCACGTCTTCACTGACCATTGGGGCTCAGCTGCAAGCCAGACTCATCACTGAAAATCTACCTCAGTCCATGCCGAAAGTATCCATAACTACATGTCGATTATACAGGGTTTGCCTTGGGAATTGCACTTAGTTTTCATGTAAGACATGCTTAGTCATTTTTGCAGACCATCACTCAAGTCCCGCTGTATGGCGGGTGACAGTGAAGGTGGTATCTCACTGCTATCAAGGGCGCCTCCAGGCACGTCTTCACTGACCATTGGGGCTCAGCTGCAAGCCAGACTCATCACTGAAAATCTACCTCAGTCCATGCCGAAAGTATCCATAACTACATGTCGATTATACAGGGTTTGCCTTGGGAATTGCACTTAGTTTTCATGTAAGACATGCTTAGTCATTTTTGCAGACCATCACTCAAGTCCCGCTGTATGGCGGGTGACAGTGAAGGTGGTATCACACTGCTGTCAAGGGCGCCTCCAGGCACGTCTTCACTGCCCATTGGGGCTCAGCTGCAAGCCAGACTCATCACTGAAAATCTACCTCAGTCCATGCCGAAAGTATCCATAACTACATGTCGATTATACAGGGTTTGCCTTGGGAATTGCACTTGGTTTTCATGTAAGACATGCTTAGTCATTTTTGCAGACCATCACTCAAGTCCCGCTGTATGGCGGGTGACAGTGAAGGTGGTATCTCGCTGCTGTCAAGGGCGCCTCCAGGCACGTCTTCACTGCCCATTGGGGCTCAGCTGCAAGCCAGACTCATCACTGAAAATCTACCTCAGTCCATGCCGAAAGTATCCATAGCTACATGTCGATTATACAGGGTTTGCCTTGGGAATTGCACTTAGTTTTCATGTAAGACATGCTTAGTCATTTTTGCAGACCATCACTCAAGTCCCGCTGTATGGCGGGTGACAGTGAAGGTGGTATCTCACTGTTGTCAAGGGCGCCTCCAGGCACATCTTCACTGCCCATTGGGGCTCAGCTGGAAGCCAGACTCATCACTGAAAATCTACCTCAGTCCATGCCGAAAGTGCCCGACACATTACAAACGGGGTTGTTGTTGCACAGACACCAATGATAGTCGGATCAAGGGGGGCCTAACCTCAGCCCTCCTTCTGTGAGCCACCTATTAAAGGTCCTTGTGGTCAGTGAAGCATCAGTCGCACGTCTTATCGATACTAATGATGAATCCGGCCCTCTGAGTGCCTCTGTGACGATTTCTCGGTCCTCATTCTGTCATCTCCCAATGTTAACCGCTTCCTTTTTGACGCTGTATTCATCCATGTTTCACCCTTTAATCTAACATCGTCGAATAGTGACATCGCTCCTATTCTCGTGTTGAGCTATTCGCCGATTACTCTAACCGTCTTCTGTGAGACCAATTACAGGTCCTCAAATGCTGACATCTGCATATATGGTTCACGTGCCTGTCTACTGAGCATAGTTACTGAATAACTGAGTACACGGAATGAAACTAGCAAAAACTTTGTTCCCTGGTATCGGCGTGTCTCCTATTTAGTACCCTTGAAAGCTGCGCGGTGAAATAGTGCTCCAGCGCGTTATACATCCATCCATCGGCAGCCAAAGGTTTTACGTTTTCCGTCCATCGCTGCATGAATATCAATTTTTGGCCAATCTGCGTAACTCCTTCACGGTGCGTCCGCTTACAGTGTACACCGATGATCGCCTTGCAACTCAAATGATATACACTACTGGCCATTAAAATTGCTACACCAAGAAGAAATGCAGATGATAAACGGGTATTCATTGGACAAATATATTATACTAGAACTGACATGTGATTACATTAACACGCAATTTGGGTGCGTAGATCCCAAGTAACCAGTACCCAGAACAACCACCTCTGGCCGTAATAACGGCCTTGATACGCCTGGGCATTGAGTCAAACGGAGCTTGGATGGCGTGTACAGGTACAGCTACCCATGCAGCTTCAGCACAATACCACAGTTCATCAAGAGTAGGGACTGGCCTATTGAGACGAGCCAGTTGCTCGGCCACCTTCAACCTGACGTTTTCAATTGGTGAGAGATCTGGAGAATGTGCTGACCAGGGCAGCAGTCGAACATATTCTGTATCCAGAAAGGCCCGTACAGGACCTGCAACAAGAGAGCGAGAGAGCGAAAAGAAGCTTTCTAAAGCGATTTACGACAGCAATTGGGAAGCTAAATCAATGTGGGAGGGAGTCGGTCCTTTCGAATATGAATCCTGTCTTAACCATCACACATCTACATCCATACACCGCAAGCTACCTTAGGGTGTGTCGCGGAGGGAACTTATGGTACCACTGTCATTCATCCTAAGATCCTACCATCCTCATCCCTTGTCTGTTCCATTCGTAAGCATTGCATGAGAAAGTAAGACTCTCGGTAACCCTCTGTACTAGCTGTCGTTTCTCCGATATTCTCGCTGTGCTCACTTCTCGTTAGACAAGGTGTAACGAGTGTAAGTGCGGATGGATATTTTTATATTTGATACTTTAATATGTACGCCCATGAGTGTGCCGCATGTTTTTTTGTGTGCATCAAACAGTGTTTCCCCAAACACATCACACAATTTACTACATGATGTTTTATGCACGTTCGTAACTGCACCACCAAATGATGTTGATTTGAAAGTCCAGATCTTGCACCATTTTCTGCTAGCTGAAAGAACGTCTGGCTGAAAGAACGGTTGGAGCGGGGGGTGGGGTGGGGGGGGGGGTGGGGGTTGTTGCGGGAGTGGGGTTCAGCCTAATAAGAGAGAATTTCGAAAGTAATTTACACATTATGAAGCCAGGTTAAGTAACTTGTCTTGAATCCTGCACTACAATTCTAAATGAAACACGTACATCACCCTATTTTTAATATACTGATCAAGTCTCTGTAGCAATCAGTTTTTCAATTCCTCGACAACAGAAATCCCCTCCTTGCACATGGAACCATGTGCGGGTAGCTGTGTGTTAGTCCTCTTCGTTGGATAATCTCTTGACCCTCTTCCCCCTCCTCACCCCCCCCCCCCACTCCACCCACCTCCCATCCCCACCAACCTTTCTTTCAGCCAGCCATTCTCCACCCCACTCCTCCAACTCCCACCTCCCCCCCCCCCCCCATCCGTTCATCAGCCAGCCGTTCTTTCAGCTAGCAGAAAATGGTGCAAGATCTAGTCTTACCAATGAAGATCAGCCTTGGTTCTGTTGTTGGCACCACTTCCCTATGGCTGGATGCGATATTGCATTTACACTACTGGCCACTAAAATTGCTACACCAAGAAGAAATGGAGATGATAAACGGGTATTCATTGGACAAATAAATTATACTAGAACTGACGCGTAATTACATTTTCACGGAATTTGGGTGCATAGATCCTGAGAAATCAGTACCCAGAACAACCACCTCTGGCCGTAATAACGGCATTGATACGCCTGTGCATTGAGTCAAACAGAGCTTGGATGGCGTGTACAGGTACAGCTGCCCATGCAGTTTCAACACAATACCACAGTTCATCAAGAGTAGGGACTGGCATATTGTGACGAGCCAGTTGCTCGGCCACCATTGACCAGACGCTTCCAATTGGTGAGAGATCTGGAGAATGTGCTGGCCAGGGCAGTAGTCGAACATTTTCTGTATCCAGAAAGGCCCGTAAAGGACCTGCAACATGCGGTCGTGCATTTTCCTGTTGACATGTAGAGTTTCGCAGGGATCGAATGAAGGGTAGAGCCACGGGTCGTAACACATCTGAAAAGTAACGTCCACTGTTCAAAGTGTCGTCAGTGCGAACAAGAGGTGACAGAGACGTGTAACCAATGGCACCCCATACCATCACGCCAGGTGATACGCCAGTATGGCGATGACGAATACACACTTCGAATGTGCGTTCACTGCGATGTCGCCAAACACGGATGCGACCATCACGATGCTGTAAACAGAACCTGGATTCATCCGAAAAAATGACATTTTGCCATTCGTGCACCCAGGTTCGTCATTGAGTACACCATCGCAGGCGCTCCTGTCTGTGATGCAGCGTCAAGGGTAACCGCAGCCATGGTCTCCGAGCTGATAGTCCATGCTGCTGCAAACGTCGTCGAACTGTTCGTGCAGATGGTTGCTGTGTTCCAAACGTCCCCATCTGTTGACTCAGGGATCGAGACGTGGCTGCACGATCCGTTACAGCCATGCGGATGAAATGCCTGTCATCTCGACTGCTAGTGATACGAGGCCGTTGGGATCCAGCACAACGTTCCGTATTACCCTTCTGAATCCACCGATTCCATATTCTGCTAACAGCCATTGGATCTCGTCCAAGGCGAGCAGCAATGTCGCGATACGATAAACCGCAATCGCGATAGGCTACAATCCGACCTTTATCAAAGTCGGAAACGTGATGATACGCACTTCTCCTCCTTACATGAGGCATCACAACAACGTTTCACCAGGCAGTGCCGGTCAACTTCTGTTTCTGCATGAAAATCGGTTGGAAACTTTCCTCATGTCAGCATGTTGTAGGTGTCGCCACCGGCGCCATCCTTGTGTGAATGCTCTGAAAAACTAATCATTTGCATATCACTGCATTTTCTTCCTGTCGGTTAAATTTCGCGTCTGTACCACGTCATCTTCGTGGTGTAGGAATTTTAATGGCCTGTAGTGTAGTTCATATACCGCCAGAGTTTCACGGTGAATATGTATGCAAATTGGACATGTGGCATCCAGCTATCATACTGTCCAGCGCATTTAACTTTGGAATACGTTTCCAGCTATCACGCCATTTAGATTTTCAGTCCGTGAGGCACATTCTATCTGTAATCGCAGCAGAATTATGTCTACAGGAAACCAGGAACGTGTACTCTCTTCTCACAATGTGCCACCCTGTTTGCGCACTGGTCTTAACGTCGGACGACATGTGTAATATACTTTTTGGAGGCCCTACGTATTTACTTTTTCTACAATTAGTTTTATGTACAGATTGCATTTGAAGTTGCTCTCGACGAGTATTCCTATTATTTTACGTTTGTTACTCTTTATGGAGATTTCTTACCGATACCATACTTCATGTGGGAAGAGTTAAGATTCTTTTCTCTCAAGGTCAGCAGTGACTCCCTGAACCAATCGGAGAGCCCTTTCAAGTCATCATGCATACCTACGGACAGCAGCATCGACCAACGAGCAGCCGTTCCCATTGCAGTCAACTACACAATATGTCCCAGCTCCAAACTGCACTGCTATCTAGTGGCGAGCTGCGGAGTTAACGATCCTTAAAAGATTCGAAAACAGCTGTGTAGAAAATCAAAGCGCAGCTGCAGCAGACATCCTGACGACGAATGCAACACTATGTGCCTGACACTCGTCGGAAAATGACAGTGGAGTACTAACACAACATCAAGTTTTTTGGGTCGTCCAACGTTTGAGGGCGAGAATTCCTCGAATTAGACCCTAATGCCGAAACGCAGGGTTCTGTTTCTCCTTCAGGACGAAATCCCAGCCCACAAAGCGGTCACTGTGCGCGAGTTTTTGGACACCGGATGAATCACAGTCCTGAATCAACCATCGTAGTCTCGGATTTGGCCCCAGACGACTTTTGGTTGTTTCCCAAATTGAAGTTGGCAGTGACAGGACACCGTTTTGACGTAATTAAGGAGATCCAAGAAAATCGCACTGCAGTACTAAATGCAACTCACTGTTTCAAAACACTTTTAAAACTACACTCCTGGAATTGGAAAAAAGAACACATTGACACCGGTGTGTCAGACCCACCATACTTGCTCCGGACACTGCGAGAGGGCTGTACAAGCAATGATCACACGCACGGCACAGCGGACACACCAGGAACCGCGGTGTTGGCCGTCGAATGGCGCTAGCTGCGCAGCATTTGTGCACCGCCGCCGTCAGTGTCAGCCAGTTTGCCGTGGCATACGGAGCTCCATCGCAGTCTTTAACACTGGTAGCATGTCGCGACAGCGTGGACGTGAACCGTATGTGCAGTTGACGGACTTTGAGCGAGGGCGTATAGTGGGCATGCGGGAGGCCGGGTGGACGTACCGCCGAATTGCTCAACACGTGGGGCGTGAGGTCTCCACAGTACATCGATGTTGTCGCCAGTGGTCGGCGGAAGGTGCACGTGCCCGTCGATCTGGGACCGGACCGCAGCGACGCACGGATGCACGCCAAGACCGTAGGATCTTACGCAGTGCCGTAGGGGACCGCACCGCCACTTCCCAGCAAATTAGGGACACTGTTGCTCCTGGGGTATCGGCGAGGACCATTCGCAACCGTCTCCATGAAGCTGGGCTACGGTCCCGCACACCGTTAGGCCGTCTTCCGCTCACGCCCCAACATCGTGCAGCCCGCCTCCAGTGGTGTCGCGACAGGCGTGAATAGAGGGACGAATGGAGACGTGTCGTCTTCAGCGATGAGAGTCGCTTCTGCCTTGGTGCCAATGATGGTCGTATGCGTGTTTGGCGCCGTGCAGGTGAGCGCCACAATCAGGACTGCATACGACCGAGGCACACAGGGCCAACACCCGGCATCATGGTGTGGGGAGCGATCTCCTACACTGGCCGTACACCACTGGTGATCGTCGAGGGGACACTGAATAGTGCACGGTACATCCAAACCGTCATCGAACCCATCGTTCTACCATTCCTAGACCGGCAAGGGAACTTGCTGTTCCAACAGGACAATGCACGTCCGCATGTATCCCGTGCCACCCAACGTGCTCTAGAAGGTGTAAGTCAACTACCCTGGCCAGCAAGATCTCCGGATATGTCCCCCATTGAGCATGTTTGGGACTGGATGAAGCGTCGTCTCACGCGGTCTGCACGTCCAGCACGAACGCTGGTCCAACTGAGGCGCCAGGTGGAAATGGCATGGCAAGCCGTTCCACAGGACTACATCCAGCATCTCTACGATCGTCTCCATGGGAGAATAGCAGCCTGCATTGCTGCGAAAGGTGGATATACACTGTACTAGTGCCGACATTGTGCATGCTCTGTTGCCTGTGTCTATGTGCCTGTGGTTCTGTCAGTGTGATCATGTGATGTATCTGACCCCAGGAATGTGTCAATAAAGTTTCCCCTTCCTGGGACAATGAACTCACGGTGTTCTTATTTCAATTTCCAGGAGTGTATTTCAGCTGAGCTTTTATTCAGAAGAAGACTATTATGAATAAATACACAGATTCTGTAAATATAATCCATGACTTTTATTTTCATAGCCACAAATGAAACTGGTAGACACTGTGCAGAATACCATATTGCTAGTGATTCCAGTCCTACCAGACGATTTCTGAACCATCATGCAATCTGAAGCGTGACGTAACTTACGGAACCTGAATACCAATATCTTGCAGTCAGTCTTTATCGTGCATCATGGAACGACGGAGAGGAGATTTTAATACGCGAATTCCATGGCCCCGGGATGCGGCAACCCTTTATTTTTTAATTTTTTTTTTGGCTTTCATCTGCTCTTCCGCTCGAGAGGGCTTTTTTTTATTGTCTTTAGCAACGTGGTAACCGCTAGCGCTCCTCAAATTTAAATAATGCGCCCTCGTAACAAAATGTGTGCACATATATCTTTCCGCCTTCTTGAATTTTCACCGCACATCGACCGCCCCCCCCCTCCCCCCCCCCCCGTGTCCTCACCACGAAAGATGTGGATACTTCATAACTAGTCTCTAGCGGAAAACAAGAAGCGAGTGAAGGAGGCGAGGAGAGGACGAGGCGGAGACGGGGAGAAAAATGAAGGAGAGCCCGCGAGCGCGGCAGGTTATAAATCATTTACTGCGCAGGCGATCGTATTTCGCTCTCATTCCGGCCGCTACGAGAACCGAATGAGCAATAAACTACGATAAATTAGGCCGCCGCACGCGGAGAAATATGGGGCTTTGCAGTGTGCGCTGCGGTCTCTAAGTTCATCAGTCAGTGCGGGAGTTGCTTTATCGAGCTGGCAACCCGCGGCGCGAGCCATTCATAAAAAGGATGCGCTGCGTCCTTCCTGGTCTGGGACCGTAAGTTTTGTGTCGCCGATCGTCCGCGCAGTCCACGCCACAGCAAACGGACCGTGTGACATTAAAAACGTGTCAATCAGTGCGGGAAAATGAGCTTGCGAAACATCTGAGGTAACTTCACTATACGTGGCCGGTTCCACACGCTGTTCCTCTGGTCAGTCATCAGATCTGGAAGTATCGAATGATTCGTACTACGGAGCTCAAACTGAAAACGTGTTGGGACGATCATTACACAATTCCATAATTATAAACACCCTTTTCTTACATAGTGACAACTGACGTCCTGTAAATGTGCGCTGTGTGTCCCAAATTTACATCTGACGCAGATCGTTTGAACGGTTCTTTTTCGGGATAATATGGAACAAGTCAATTTACAGATATATGAATACATGGTTAGCGTTAAGATTAATGAACACTTAATTTCTCAGCCCTACTCGTACAACTACATTGAAGAGCCGGAAAACCTCAAACCACACACACATCGAGTAGGGAGCCCGCGAGCACGCAGAAGTGCCGCAACACGACGTGGCATGGACTCGACTAATGTCTGAAACAGTGCTGGAGGGATGTGATACCATGAATCCTGCAGGGCTGTCTACAGTCCGTAAGAGTACGAGGGGGTGGAGTTCTATTCTGAACTGCACGTTGCAAGGCATCCCAGAGAAGCTCAATAATGTTCATGTCTGGGGAATCTGGTGACCAGCGGATGTGTCCGAACTCAGAAGAGTGTTCCCGGAGCTACTCTTCTGTAGGAATTCTGGATGTGTGGGGTATATCATTGTCCTACTGGAAGTTCGTTGGAATGAACAATGGACATGAATAGATTCAGGTGATCAGACAGGATGCTTTCTTACGTGTTACCTTTCAGAGTCATGTCTAGATGTCTCAGGGGTCCCATATCACTCCAACTGCACACGCTCCACACTATTATCGAGCCTCCACCAGCTTGAACAGTCCCCTGCTGACATGAAAGGTTCATGGATTCACGAGGTTGTATCCACACCCGTACACCTCCATCCGCTCAATACAATTTGAAACATTTGTCCGACCAGCCAACCTGTTTCCAGTCATCAACAGTCCAATGTCGGTGTTGACGGGCCAAGGCGAGGCGTAAAGCTTTGTGTCGTGCAGTCATCAAGGGTACACGAGTGGCCTTCGGTTGCGAGAGCCCATATCGGTGATGTTTCGTTGAATGGTTCGTACGCTGACACTGCTTCTGAATGATTCTCTTCAATCGTCGTTGGTCCTGTTCTTGCAGGATCTTTCTCCGCCAGCAGCGATGTCGGAGATTTGAAGTTTTACGATTCCTGATACTCATGGTACACTCGTGAAGTGGTAGACGGGATAATACCCACTTCATCGCTACCTCGGAGATGCAGTGTCCCATCGCTCGTACGCCGTCTATAACACCACGTTCAAACACATTTAAATCTTGTTAACACGCCATTAGAGCTGTAGTAACCGACCTAACAACTGCGCCAGATACGTGTTGTCTTATATGGGCGTTGCCGATCGCAACGCCGTATTCTACTTGTTTAAATATCTCTATATTTGAATAATCATTAGACCGGTTTCTTTGGCGCTTCAGTGTATACAACTGAACTTAAAAAATAAGATTGATGTTTTTCTTTGGGCTACCGGTTTTGAAATAGAAATTCGTCTACGAACACAAGGAACTATCCAGGAGAAATGATTTTAGGTTATATTTAAAACCTGCTTTGCTTCCAGTCAGACATTTCATGTTGTTAGATAAATAATCAGATATTTTTGTTCCTGCATATCGAACTTCTTTCGAAGCGACTGACAGGTTTAATAACGGGTAATAAAGGTCACGTTTTCCTCTGGTGTTATGGGTATAGGCTTCACTGTTCTCAAATTTTGCTGGATCAAATGGTTCAAATGGCTCTGAGCACTATGGGACTTAACATATGGGGTCATCAGTCCCTTAGAACTTAGAACTACTTAAACCTGACTAACCTAAGGACATCACACACATCCATGCCCGAGGCAGGATTCGAACCTGCGACCGTAGCAGTCCCACGGTTCCGGACAGCGCGCCTAGAACCGCGAGACCACCGCGGCCGGCCTCTAGAGGTTGCAGAGAGGACTGAGCAGATCAGGCTTTACATAGGAAACCACGTCCGGAAACTTCATCCAACGACGCGACAGAATCTCAAAGTTATAGCCGCCGGCACTTGTAAATGTACCGGGTGATCAAAAAGTTAGTATCAATCTGAAAACTGACTAAATCACGGAATAATGTAGATAGAGAGGTACAAATTGACACACGTGCTTGGAAAGACATGGGATTTTATTAAAACCAAAAAAATAGAAAAGTTGCAAAAAGTCCGACAGATGGCGCTTCATCTGATTAGAATAGAAATAATTAGCATAACAAAGTAAGACAAAGCAAAGATGATGTTCTTTACAGGAAAAGCTCAATATGTCCACCATCATTCCTCAACAATAGCTGTAGTCGAGGAATAATGTTGTGAAGAGCACTGTAAAGCATGTCCGGAGTTATGGTGAGGCATTGGCGTCGGATGTTGTCTTTCAGCATCCCTAGAGATGTCGGTCTATCACGATACACTGGTGACTTCAGATAACCCCAAAGCCAATAACCGCACGGACTGAGGTCTGTGGACCTCGGAGGCCAAGCATGACGAAAGTGGCGGCTGAGCACACGATCATCACCAAACGACGAGCGCAAGAGATCTTTCACGCGTCTAGCAATATGGGGTGGAGCGCCATCCTGCATAAACATCGTACGCTCCAGCAGGTGTTTATCAGCCAGGCAAGGGGTGATGCTATTGTGTAACATATCGGCGTACCTCTCACCCGTCACGGTAGCAGTTACAAAACCAGAATCACGCATTTCCTCGAAGAAAAAAGGCCCGATAACGGTAGATGTCGTAAATCCAACCCACATCGTGACTTTCCCTGCGTGCAATGGAGTTTCCACCACAGTTCTCGGATTTTCGGTAGCCTAAATTCTGCAGTTGTGGGCGTTGACAGACCCTCGGAGCGTGAAATGAGCTTCGTCGGTCCACAACACGTTACTCAACCAATCGTCACCTTCCGCCATGTTTTGAAACGCCCACACCGCAAATGCCCTCCGCTTCACTAAATCGCCAGGTAACAGTTCATGATGCCGATGGATTTTGTACGGATAGCATCGGAGGGTACGTCTAAGTGCCAACCAAACAGCAGTGGCCGGCCGTAGCGGTTCTAGGTGCTACAATCGGGAAGCGCGCGACCGCTACGGTCGCAGGTTCGAATCCTGCCTCGGGCATGGATTGTGTGATGTCCTTAGGTTAGTTGGGTTTAAGTAATTCTAAGGGCTGATGACCTCAGAAGTTAAGTCCCATAATGCTCAGAGCCATTTGAATTTGAACAGTAGTGTATGGAATTGCGGTGCGACGTACGACTGCACGAGCGCTGACTTCCCCGTGCATAGACGAACCCGCTGCAGTCTCCATTTCTTTCTGGACCGTATCGGCATCATTACGCTTTGTGCTCGGTCGGCCACTACGGGGTCTATCGTCTAAACAACCCGTGGCTTCGAACTTCGAAATCATTCTCGCCACAGCTCCATTTGTCAACGGACCTTTACCCGTTCGAATCCCCTTCCTATGGCGATAGGATCGTAACGCTGGACTAGCACATTCCCCACACTGATAATACAGCTTCACTAAAAGCGCCTTTTCAGGTAACGTCAACATGCAGCGACTGCTGGCGCATCTTATTCTCTCTCTCATTACAGCTCCTTTTATACACGATTGTCATGCGCAGTCACTGACGTTTTGCTGTCCAGCGCCATCTGTCGGGAATTTTGTGAACTTCGTTTTTTTCGGTTCTAATAAACCCCATGTCATTCCAAGCATGTGTGTCAATTTTTACCTCTATCTACATTATTCCGTGGTTTATTAAGTTTTCAAATGTATACTGACTTTTTGATCACCCGGTATGTATGTATGTATGTATATGCAGGGTGATTCCGCGATGAAGTTACTATCTTCCAAAGATGATGGAGAAGGGTAAGGATCCATGTACCGGAAACGAACGAGTCTAAAGTTATAAGCGGAAACCGTTCCGATACCTCTGACGGTGGAATACATGTACCGCTACCGTTGTCGCTATGATTGTAGGATAAGCAACATTCATAGGTGGTAGTACGGACCAAAACAAGAAAAAATGTCCAATGAACATGCGTTCTAAAATGCATGCCTTAAGTGCTATGATCACCTGTTCAGTGCAGGAGAAGGGTTCACACTAGCGTAGATGAACAAATACTCATAGCTTCTCAGGTATTCATTTCGTGCCCATGTTTACTGAACATTTTTTCTTGTCTTCATCCATACTACCACTTTTGAAATTGGCATACTCCACATTCTTAACAATAACAATACCCTCACATATATTCTACTGACAGAGATACCAGAAAGATTTTCGCTTGTAACTTTCGTCTCATTTGTTACCCAACCAGGTACCTTGACCTCAAATTGATACATTTATCCGTCTCCATCATCCTTGAAATTTAGAACATCAGCACGGAATCTCCCTGTATATGCGTACATATACAGACATTGATAGCTGTATCTTTGATGTAGCGTCGCTGGATAACGTTTCCGGGTATGGGGTCCTAAATTTGATCTACTAAGTCCGCTCTTCAACCTCTAGAAGTGCGTAACATGAATTCTGAAACACCCTGTACATCGAGAGGTTAATTCGTTTCTTTCCGAAACGAACAATTATACGAAGAGCAAAACTGGCTGAACTTAATAGTTTGGAAAGCTCAGTAATATACATCTTGTTTTCAATAATGTGTTCACCTAATAATTTGCAGCATTTATCTTATTTAGTGACTCCAGTTCATGTACTACATCAGTTTGTGATACAGATATATTATTTTGTTGTACAGCGCTGAATAGAGTTCTTTCCCCTAAATTTAGATTCCTTTTCCCGACACCCATTTAATAATGCGTTGAAAAACATGAGAAAAGATCTCTTCTGTTGCTTTCTGTCTAATGGGGTTATTTATAACAGTAGCATCGTCTACAAGAAATACCAGTGCTACTTTTTGAATGCTAAATAGTAGCTAATTCACATTTGTAAGAAATTGGAGTGGTCCAAAATGGAACTCTGTGGATCTTCCTTTAAATTATTCTCAAACTTGTTACATTCTATTTGTTAAGTACAATTCAGATCATTTGTAAAGACATCAGCTCAGTAGGACACGTTTTCTTAGAGCGTAACATGATTTACACAATCAAACAAGTTGGAAAGATCACAAAAAACACCGACTAGCGATATTTTGTTATTTAAGTCTTGCGATATTTGGTGAGTGGATCTACAAACAGAATTTTTGATCGAGTAACTCCTCTGAACTATGATACGTTATTAAATTGTTTCTTCCTGAATGTGAGACTGTTATTGAATACATTACTTTTTCGAATAATTTAAGAAAAAAGTGTCAGTAAGGAAAGAGGACGATAATTATTTAAGTTGCTCTTGTCGGATTTCTTATATAAAACTTGAACAGTTGCATATTTTAATCTGTCTGGAAAATTCCCTTTGTCAGTGATTCATTAGATATATCACTAAAGATTTACTTATTAGTTTGGAATAACTTTTCGGAGTTCTGTATGTTGTGAAACTGATTGTATTTCTCTCCGTCTTGTTTAGTTGTTACTGTTGTTGATGCGATTCAGGGACCTCAATGTCGAGGTTACTAGTACCCCTATAAAACTGTTATTTAAAAAGTGAGCACACAAAATTTAAAATATTAGCTTTATTCTACGTTGTGTAATAAGCCTTACCTACAGTGAAGTCCTTGGTCCGGAACAAGAAGACGTGAGTAAACCGAACGCATAGACCTAACTAAGCCAAGGACATCACATACCTCCATGCCCGAGGCAGGATTCGAATCTGCGACCGTAGCAGCCACGCGGTTCCGGACTGAAGCGCCTAGAACCGCTCGACCACAGCTTTTGGTGATTTATTTCCACTCAGACAAGTAATTGCAGGGCGTCATAAAACATTAACCTCTGTATTTTCCGTGCTTTAATAGCCATCGATACATGGACATAAAGTCATCAGATAGATCTGTACTGTTTTGTTGAACAACATAGCAGTTCTTGACCATTCACTTTTAGTTAATATTACAATACGTTCATCCGGTGGGACACCAAGAGTTGGACTGTGTTTACAATTTCTTTTTAGGTTGCTCTTTGTCAGCTGAATTGCGAACCACCTGGCAATTAATGCCATCATCAGCTATAACACGCTTCTGTAGAAGAGAAGTACTTAAGCTTTGTATTGCACTTGGGAACATAATTCTCTACGTAGATCACGTCTATTGCAACCAAAATTCAGGTACAGTACAATTTACATAAAAACGGCCTTATCAAAAATTTATTTATCACGTAAATTATTCTTAGATCTAGAATTACACTTACTGGGGAAAATTGGTTGTCATGGTACCAAATTCTGGAAAATGTACCAAAATTCAGTGAAAGATGAAAGCAATGTTATTGTTCCGCATCCCGTTTTCCTTTTCTCTTACTGTCAAAATTCTTTGAATAATACGTGAAAAGTCTGTATTTGTCTTAATTAAAACCACGTTAATTACCCTCCTATGTTATACGATGAAAATATTCCTAAAACTAGCTTTCATGTCAGTTATATGCAAAATTTGCATGGCTGATTCATCTTTAATTCTCGCATAACATTCATCTCAACTGCATACAACATTTACAAGGCTTATTCGTTTTTAATTCTAGGACCACATTCGATTAACTGCCGAATGCTTCAGTAAGAACATATACTAAAATTCAAGGCTGTCTAGTAATTTAGTGGCAGTCTCACATTGAAACACAAACCTCCGTCTTTCCCAGTACATAGTGGCCATGCAACATGATACGTCGGGAAAACAGTGGCTACATACTGTGGTAGTTATAACCTCGCTTGTTCTCTCTCTGCAGGCGATGAACTTTCTGCTGTGTGCGCAGTGTTTGTTTCAAATGCGAGAGGTCTTCAATTCGTCTAAACGAACGCTCATCAGATCTGGAGAGTTTATGCTTCTACTTTCAAACATTTCTCATCAACTGCCACGACATCGATCACTGTTAACTACTCTTTTATTCAATTTGCGGGTACTTACGATTGTCTTCATGCCACACAGATCGTGTAGTATCCGTCAGCAGCTAATTTTGTACCTGTCGATTACATTTCACACAAGTGCTCCAGTTCTGTTTAATCTTTCAGGCGTATTGAAGAAGAGGCGATGTTTCTGTTTCTAAACGGAAGGTTAGTGCAGACTCAACACACTAATAAAATCATCTCGTGTTGCAAGCCGAGAAGAAGCGTAATTTTGTCGGTATCTTTCACACTATCTCTGTTTGTTATTTTCAGGATAAGTTCCGTGTTCTTGCAGGAAGCTGCCTTTTACTTCTTCTGGAACGACAGTCCTCTAACGACTGAACATAGGAAAGACCAGTCGTGTGTCTTTCTGCATCTGCAACTACAAGCCGCAAGTCATTGCGTAGTGCGTGGCGAAGAGCAACCATATTACCTATTTTCTTTCTTGTTCTACTCGCGTACTGTATGAGGGAATACTTACTGCCCGTATCCGTCAGAGCTTGTCCTAATCGCTCATATCTCTTTCTCTTGATAGCTGCGCTAGATATACGTTGATGACAGCGTAATGGTCACGCTACCTTCTTGGCATATGTGTTACCAAAATCTACCCAATTGTTTTCCGGAGAACTATGTCATTTATCTTGTAAGGATTTCCGTATAATTTCCCCGAGATTTCCTGATACACTTTCCTAGATCTGTTCCAGCGTCTTGCATGAGATTTCCTTAAGACACGCCATACTTGTGCAGACCTCCATTCACCATCCGTAATACTGATTTTGTGTGACAGTCCCATTTAGTATCGCGTCTTAGCATTATCTCTAAATAATTATACGATGTTATGTGCTCGGTATGTTCTTTACAAATCTTGTAATCAAAATACTGCTGGTTTCTCTTCTTTGTTATAGGCGTTGTTTTAAGACGATGTGCTGAAAAGAAATGCCTCCCAATTTTGTATGTGAAAACTCTCAACGCATTTTAAATAAAAAAACTTTCTTAATATCCAGAAACCTTATTCTTCATGTTTACATAAATATTTCTCAACGTAGTCACCCATGAGACTAACACATTTTTCCCAAAGAGAAACCAATTTGTTGATATCGTCACTGTAGAATGTCTGACTATGCCAACGGAGCCACGACGTCAACTTTTCTTGCATCGCTTCATCACTATCAAATTGAAGTTCTCGTTCTGGAAATAGATGAAAATCGGACGAGACCCAGACGGGCTTGAATGTAGGATGATCGACGGCATTAAAACCAATGCGTCGGATTGTTGCAGATGTAGCATTCGTGTATGATCTGGCGTTATCATGCTGAAGGGGAGGGTGGTCCATTCGTGGACGATCTCTTCAAATTCGTCTTCTCATTTTCCTGACGGTCTCACGGTGCCTTACACTGTTTATGGAGGCGCCTTTAGGCATGAATTCAAAATGTACCACACCATAAACACCCCAGTACACTTTGAGCATGTGTTTTCTTGCTAATGGTGTGGTCGTTAACTCTTTTGGAATTAGTGATCCTTTGTGGTGGAAATCCATTGATGCTCTCTTGTTTTCGCCGTCAAATGGTCATCCCAGCTTTCATCTTTCGTCGCAATACTTGTAGAGAACCCATCACCCTCATGCAAAAGAAACTGTTGACATATGTCCGATGTCCTATGTTTCATTTAGAAATAAGCACTCGAGGCACCAAAGTGCACGCATTTTTCTGTGCCACAGTTCCACAGTGGTGACCTGTACACACTCTCGTGATATGGTACACACATCTGTGAGTTACATCTGTGTTATCCGACGATTTTCTCTGATGATTTCATCAACCTGATTCCGAAGAGCCTCGTCAATGGCCGTACGCTATCGTCCACTCCAAGGTTCTGTCACAAACGTTGAGGTTAGCATCAGCAACGTCATACACTGCTGTTGTCATCGAGCGAGGTGGCGCAGAGCTCAGCACACTGAACTCGTATTAGGGAGAACTAAGGTTCAAACCTGCGTCCAACCGTTCTGATTTAGGTTTTCCGTAATTTCCCTAAATCGATTCAGGCAAATGCCGGGATGGTTCGTTTGACAGGGCACGGCCGACTTCCTCCCCATCCTTCCCTAACCCGGTGAGACCGATGACCTCGCTATTTGTTCCCTTCAAACGAATCAACCAACCATTACTGTTGTCGATATAATCGTCACCGTACACAGCTTTTATTCTTCTATAGATTTCAATTGCAGGAACGTTCCCAGCAGTCATAAATTCAATTACAGCATGCTGATTCTCACGCTGTGCAACAGTTATGGTAAACATCTCCATGATACACGTTACAGTTCGGAGTCCTCTAGCGGACGAGATTTGTAACTTGCGTCAGCGAAGCGGGAAAGTCGCGAAATACGCAGGACACGTAATACTTCAACCGGTACTGAGAATAGGATAAAAAATTCGGGAGCATTATTTTTCTGTGCGACCTCGTAAATTTATCCATATTGATAAGGAGCTGTTATTCATTACACCAAATGGAAATTTTGTCCAGTTTTCCTGAAGTTTCTTACGATCGTGCAACGAACATATTTTTCTCTTAAACTGCTGCGTATCCTGTCAGATAAATCGTTGACGTACAGTATACTGAAAACAGTTTCAAGGGCAACCCTCGCACCTCAGTAACATGCTGTGGCAAATGCTATCTGACTACGTCATCTCAGAATGGATACGTGTATTGCATCACGTAAGATGGTCTAGGGTTGATATTTTTGATTCGTAATCGAAACGCCCTCGGTTCCGTGTTGGAAACCCGCCACCACTTAAATTTTGATTAATTATCAGCATTTGCACTCGAAGACTTCCGGTATAAGAAGTCATAATCATTCTGCCAACGGCAGGGCGAAGGGGCGGACAGAGGCATTGTCTTGCGCTTGGGGTGGGAAACTGCCCGTAAAGGCGGAAGAATCAGCAATGATCAACGACATGAGGATGCAGAAGGGAATGGAAACCACTGCATGAAAGACACATAACGTGTATCCACAGGACAAGTGGCCTGTAATTGAAAAAGTGACATGATGATCTCTCCATGAGCAAAAGATTCCGGATCAGTCTCCCATTTGAATTTCCGTGAGGGGACTGCCAAGGGAGGGGTGACCATGAGAAAAAGCATGAATAATCAACGAAAGGATAACGTTCTACGAGTCGGGGAGTGGAATATCAGAAGCTTGGATGAGGTAGGAAAGCTAGAAAATCTGAAGAGTGAAATGCAAAAGCTCAGTCTATATACAGTTGGGGTTAGTGAAGTGAAATGGAAAGAAGACGATGATTTCTGATCAGATGAGTACAGAGTGATATCAACAGCAGCTGGAGAAAATGGTATAACAGGAGTGGGATTCGTTATGAACAGTTAGGTAGGGCAGGGAGTGTGATACTGTGAGCAATTCAGTGATAGGGTTATTGTTATCAGAATCGAGAGCCAACCAACACCGACAACGATAACACAGGTATACATGCCGACGTCGGAAGCTGAAGATGAAGAGATACAGAAAGTATATGACGATATTGAAAGGGTGATACAATATGCAAAGGCAGATGAAAATCTAACACTCTTGGGGGACTGGAATGCAGTTGTAGGGGAAGGAGTAGATGAAAAGGTTACAGGAACATACGGGCTTGGGACAAGGAATGAGAGAGGAGAAAGACTAATTGAGTTCTGTAATAATTTCCAACTAGCAATACCAAATACTTTGTCCAAGAATCACAAGAGGAGGAGGAGAGGGTGATACGAGAAGATTTCTGCTAGATTACGTCATGGTCAGACAGAGATTCCGAAATCAGATCCTGGATTGTAAGGAGTACCCAGGAGCAGATATAGACTCAGTTCACAATGTAGTAGTGATGAAGAGTAGGCTGAAGTTTAAGAGATAAGTCAGGAAGAATACATACTTAAAAAAGTGGGATACGAAAGTACTACGGAAAGATGAGATACGCTTGAAGTTCTTTAAGGCTGTAGGTACAGCAATAAAGAATAGTCCAGTAGGCAGTATAGTTGAAGAAGAATGGACATCTCTAAAAAGGGCAATCACAGAAGCTGGAAAGAAAAACGTAAGTACAAAGAAGACAACTGTAAAGAAACCATCGGTAACAGAAGAAATACTTCAGCTGATTGATGAAAGATGGAAGCCCAAAAATGTCCAGGGAAATTCAGGAATACGAAAATACAAGTCGCTGAGGAATGAAATAAAAAGGAAGTGCAGGGAAGCTAAGACGAAATGACGGTATGATAATGTGAAGAAATCGAAAAAGAAATGATAGTCGGAAAGACTGACTCAGCTTATAGGAAAGCCAAAACAATCTTCGGTGAAATTAAAAGCAAGGGTGGTAACATTAAGAGTGCGACGGGAATTCCATTGTTAAATGCAGAGGAGAATGCGGATAGGTGGAAAGAGTACATTGAAGGCCCCTATGAGGGAGAAGATTTGTCTGATGTGATAGAACAAGAGATAGGTGATCCAGTATGAGAATCAGAATTTAAAAGAGCTTTGGAGGACTTAAGATGAAATAAGGCAGAAGAGATCGATAACATTCCATCAGAATTTCTAAAATCATTAGGGAAAGTGACAACGAAACGGCTATTCACGTTGGTGAATTAAAATTTAAGGTGAAAGGGTATCAATGATACGATTCGCTGATGACATTGCTATCCTGAGTGAAAGTGAAGAAGAATTACATGATCTGCTGAGCTGCATGAGCCGTCTAAAGAGTACAGAATATGGATTGAGAGTAAATCGAAGAAAGAGATGTAGCAGCAATGACAACAGCGAGATACTGAACATCATTATTGATGGTCACGAAGTAGTTGAGGTCAAGGAATTCTGCTACCTAGGCAGAAAAATAACCCATGACGGATCGATCAAGGAGGACATCAGAAGCAGACTAGCACTGGCAAAAAGGGCATTCCTGGCCAAGAGAAGTCTACCAGCATCAAACATGTTGAAAATTAATTAGACTGATGAGGTAAGGAATGAGAAAGTTCTGCACAGAATCGGAGAGGAAAGGAATATGTCGAAAACACAAGGAGAAGGCACAGGATGACAGGACATCTGTTAAGACATCAGGGACGCACATCCATGGTACTAGAGGGAGCTGTAGAGGGCAAATACTGTAGAGGAAGATATTGGAATACATCCAGCAAGAAGTTGAGGACGTAGGTTGCAAGTGCTACTCTGAGATGAAGAGGTTGGCACAGGAGAGGAATTCGTGGCCGGCCGAATCATACCAATCGGAAGACATGACACAAAAAAAAGGGAGGCATAGCCAGAGTCCTTTTGGTTTTACTGATATTTCGGACTCTCGTATCGTTATTAGGGATTCTATTCACACCATAATTTCTGAATTGAATCAGAAAAATTACCACCGTCGTAACTAAAGACAACAGAGAAGGGAAAATGAAAATTTTTAACATTATGCAGCACTGACGGGAAGAGGTGTTACCACTGCGGCAAGGACGTTGCCCACCGTCCAGTAGAGGTAGTCAAATATTGCTCGAGTCACTCCCATATTTGTTATGAAATTCCTTAAATCGTGTATTTTAAATGTTGTATCCCATCAGTTGCGGGGTTGTGATAGTAACGACCTCAGACGCTGATTCCTGGTGCTGTCTATGTGGTGTCACCGCTAGACACCACACTTGCTAGGTGGTAACTTAAATCGGCCGCGGTCCTGTAGTACATGTCGGACCCGCGTGTCGCCACTGTGTATTCGCAAACGTAGCGCCACCACAGGGCAGGTCACAAGACACGGACATGACCTCGCCCCAGTTGTACGGACGACATAGCTTGCGACCTGACGTATCAAGTCATTCTCTCATTTGCCGAGAGACAGATTAAATAGCCTTCAGCTAGTCCATCGCTACTACCTAGCAAGGCGCCATGTGTATCATTGCTAATTGCTTACTACTATGCAAGAGATGTATTTCAACAAGAACAAGACTACATTAAAGTTAAGTATATTAAAATCTCTCTTCTTTTCTTTATAGTTTTCATCCAGTCTCCTGTTTCAGAATTTACGCCCGTCTGCGTTAGTTTCGCGTGCACCTAGCCACTCATTGTGTCGAGACCTTAGGGAATCGACACAACAGTCTACCTACATCGTTATGAGCCTTAACTATGGTATCCGTAAATAGAACTTACCTGGTAATGGCGGATCCTAGCATCCGTTGACCCATTGATAGGATACAGTACTTTTACCTGTTACAAACTGAACATATCTTGTTCGTCGGTTCTGCCACTGTGAATTAGTCCTAGCTCATCTTAAATGTTCCGCATTCCGCTGTGCGATGCAGAGTGATCCTTGAGAGTGGGTAAGCACTTTCCACGAAAATTACGTCCTCGAATTGCGCTTAATGTGGGAAGTTTTTTCCTTCGATTTCCTGAGTATTAAGGAAAGTGAAGGATGTATTTTCATCAACTTTCATCGTGAATTTAAGGTTTCCATGTATACTGAAAAGGTGTCACAGGAAATGCATCAAATTTTGTTCTCCGTGCGGTCAAATGACGAAGCAGACAATAAAATATCTAAATTTATTCCTGCAACACCTCAACAGCAGGCTCGGAAACATCACAGTCTCCATGGAAGTGGAAGCAAAATAGACGCCTTTAGTGTCTGGACAGCCTAATAAATAAGAATTCATCCATGTGGAAGTAGCACACACGGTTCTTAGGGCTCCAGCGACAAAATTGCGGAGGATGTCCAGGGATATTTGCTGAACATTTTTGTATAAGATGCTCGTGGTTTACGGTGGCTCTTTAGCGTGTAATGACGTAATTTTAATTTATTCGGTTTGCTGCCCCAGTTACCTTCTTAATCTGAAAATACCATGGTAGCAGCGGCAGATTAGCATACCGACAATCCTTCTTTCCACGAACAATACGAGACTGGAATAGAAGGGAGAACCGATAGAGGTACTCAGGGTACCCTTCGCCACACACCGTCACGTGGCTTGGGGAGTATGGATGTAGATGTAGATGTAGAATAGGTCTGGAATAAGCAATCATTCTAACACGGACAGATCCGGTTTGTGGAAGACGTCTATGTTAAGACGCAAAGGTTCTGTGATACGAATGCTGGCACATCCTGCCAGTCTTCGATTGCGGTCAATGTACCAACACACAAGGTGCATATTCTCTTCATCACTAAACCCATATATACTATTTTATATATCATTGTTAAAATATAGCTAATATTTCTGGGAAAATCAGCCCGATACACAACAGAGCAGTATTGTAAGCAAACTTGAGGACCAATAGTAAAGTGGCCATTATTGTTGTTTACAGCATGAGTGAATGGAAGAAGAGACAGTGCAGACACACAGCCTTTACCGTCGGCAGTTGCTCTGTTGTGCAGGTATTTTTGGTTTGGTACAAATACACAGATAAGTGGAAGTAAGAAATCAAACGAAATACAGTTTCACTTAAACGAGCTACCAAAGGCTTCGGAGCCCTTGGACTAGGACACTCAAAAGATATCCCTAATAACCTCCGGAGTTTTGTCGGTGGGGCTGGGCTTCAGACTGTATGCCGTCCTACCACTATACATTACATTTGTATGTAGATAATTGTAAGGACAGTATTTTCATGTGAGTTAATTATTTCAAAATAAAACACCTTAAAAGAGCTTGGAGCTGACAAAAAATCAGTGGCAATCATAAAAGAGACACTAACAAATACAAAATGCAAAATTAAACTTTTAGGTGCAACCTCTAAGGCTTTTTAGGTAAAAACTGGCGTAGGGCAGGGAGATGGATGTCCATACTGCTGTTCAATTGTGTGCTAGAAAACTAATCAGGGAATGAAGGAAATAACAGAATACGAAAGAATTAGAAGAATCACAATTGGGAGAAAATGGTATATCTGAGTTTTGCTTATCTGGCATTTGCAGATAATCATGCCATCTTAGTTGAATCTGTAGTAGATGCAACAATGCAGATAAATCTATTACAAGAGACAGGTTCAAAAGCAGGCCCACAAATATGTTCTGAAAAAAAGAAACCAGCGTACATGCAGACGTGAAGGAAGTACCGAAATATACGGAAACTGACTATGGTAAAATAGAAATGGCTACAAAATTTCAATATCTAGGTGAAATAATAAAACCAAATGGTTCAGACAAAGAAGCTAACCTACCAAGGGCAAGGCAAATAGGGGTGGCTTTTCAACTAACAAAACACCCTTATTGCAAGAAATCTATTTCCGTAAACGCCAAACTTCGGTATTACAATACTGTCATTAAACTAGAATGCCTTTATGCATCACAATGGCTCTCGTTAAATACAACCAAACAATGAGGTGAAATAGGGAATAAGGAAAGGAAAATAATGAGCCAAATCTTGGGACCTAAATGTGAGAATGGGAAATGGAAATTAAGAAGCAATAGAGAAGTTTATGAAAAAATAAAGCGAATAACAGACACGATGAGGAAGAGATGAGATGCAATCAATGGACGCCTAAAAGGGCTTGAGGAAAACAGGATAACAAAAAGAATTTTTAACTTCTTTGACAGAAGCTCCAGAACATCAGTGACGTGCATAAAAGAAGTTAAAGGGAACCTCAGTGAAATGACAGTAATGGAGGAAGAAATAGGAGAAAGAGAAACGTTCAGGGGCCGGCCGAAGTGGCCGTGCGGTTAAAGGCGCTGCAGTCTGGAACCGCAAGACCGCTACGGTCGCAGGTTCGAATCCTGCCTCGGGCATGGATGTTTGTGATGTCCTTGGGTTAGTTAGGTTTAACTAGTTCTAAGTTCTAGGGGACTAATGACCTCAGCAGTTGAGTCCCATAGTGCTCAGAGCCAGAGCCAAACGTTCAGGGCAAAAGTAAAAGATTTCAAAGGTTTCCAGAAGAAAATAAAGAAAAAGACAGGTGCAATATGGAGAGAAGGAATAAGAGAAAAACATCGGGAAAAAATGAAAAATTACCGGACTGAAAGAAAGGAGAAAAGAAATAATACATAAGTTATTTCATTTGGTTCTTAGTAGGCCAAACCCATTAAAAATGAAATAAACGTTAAAATATTGTACCATTATTGCTTATGAGTAACTGCAGCAACATGACAATGTATGTAGGGACTTCAGAATATAGGTTACACATGTCGTCCCACTCTAAGAGCACTACACAACGAGACTGGCACGTTGTCAGAAGAGAATACATGTTCCGCGTTTCAAGCAGTCACAGTGCATCAGAGTGTGTGAATGAAACAGCGTGGTAGCTGCAAATATACTCCAAAGTTGAAGTGCGTGAGGGAGTATGATCCTTGTAGGCTAAACGTTTAAACTTCACACAGACTCATAGCGGAATTCTCGTGGTATATGGGCCAAATGTAATGTAGCTTTAAGCCGTTGTGAAATGATGGCAACAACGTGAGCAAGGCCGCACGAACGTGGACGACGCTTATCAGAAAGGAAGACCATCGACACCGACCACAAGCGACAGGCAGTGGCAGAGTAACTATTATGGACGTTGATCACCAGGTGTAAATCTCAATAGACGGGAGTCGCTCCATCGTCCGTGATCATCTACAGTAACGGGAATTGTGCTGACGATGGATTCCGCGATCACTGTTACACAAGGCGGCATGCATTACGGCTTATAAGAACAAGAGAATTGGAAAATCAAGCAAAGTCATTGTTCTCCTTCACGACAATGGGAGGTTTGGAACCATCCACCACACCGTGGAATGCGCGATGTCCATCTTTTCGGGAACATATGAGGGGAAAGGGATTTTCCAAAGATGAGGACACCTGCGCAGTGGTTCTCAAATGACTACGTGTGTAAGAAGCAGAATTCCATGTTTGAGGATTCATAGACTGGTAAAATACTCTGACGGTTGTTTACACAGACTCGTTGGTTATGTTGAAATACAATAAAAAATGGCTCTGAGCACTTTGCGACTTAACTTCTGAGGTCATCAGTCGCCTAGAACTTAGAACTAATTAAACCTAACTAACCTAAGGACATCACACACATCCATGCCCGAGGCAGGATTCGAACCTGCGGCCGTAGCGGTCGCCCGGCTCCAGACTGTAGCGCCTAGAACCGCACGGCCACACCGGCCGGCTGAAATACAATCCCATGTACCTCGGCCACTTAAAATTATATTGCAGCATTCAATAAAAGTTACTTGGCCCGTCATAATAATTTTAACTGTCTTTTAGAAGTCCACTCGTAGCAAATGGCTATTTTATTATTGCTATGACGTAGCGTCTGCAGCGAGTCATTTGTCTCCTTGTTGAGCTACACGTCAGTATGTGAAGTGGTCTACATGCTGACGTATACTGATTAGGTTAGCTAATCGATATGTAACTAGAACATTGGTTGTAATTTATGGTTTAGACCCAAACTAGATCGTATGAAAGACGACAGCAACTATTAATTGCTCTGATCAAGTGTGTTCATCAGTTCTAGAAAGACCCTAGTTGTATTACTAGTGTAGAAGTCATCATTATCCTATCTTGTTGGTGAGAGGAGAACAGCAAGGAGCCCAGCGACAGACGGTGACCCCCCCCCCACTATACGCTATGTAGGCTATTTAAATTATTTGGCTTTTCACATAGAGTGGACTGTTTCCTCGTCCCCTAGCGTGCTGCCATTTCCTCTCATAAAAACATTAATTGCCACTTCTGGAACGAATATCTGCGTATTTCAAAATGAAACCTAACTCTGACCATAGTTAAAATTAAGAACAGATTTTTGACGTACCTAGAGACAGTAGAGACATCTGTATTATACTTTTATATGAGGCGTTTTTCACCATTTGTTGCTGTTTGATCTTCAGTCAAAAGACTGGTTTATGCAGCTCTCCATGCCACTCTATTCTATGCTAGCCTCATAATCACCGAATATCTACTGCAACCTGCGTCATTTCAAATCTGCTTACTGTATTCATTCCTTGGCCTCCCTTCACGATTTTTACCTCCCACACTTCCCTCCAGTACTGCATTGATGATGCATTGCTGTCTCAGAATGTATCCTATCAAACGATCGTTTCCACTGGTTAGGTTTTGCCACAAAGTCCTTTTCTCCCGAGTGCTTTTCAGTACCTACTCATTACTTACGTGACATACCCATCTAATCTACAGCATTCTTCTGTAGCGCCACATTTCAAAAGCTTCCATTCCTTTCTCGTCCAAAATGTTTATCGTCCATCTTTAACTTCCACACATGGCTACACTCCATACTAATTCTTTCAGAAAAGACTTCCTAACAATTAAATCTATTCTGGACACTAACGAATTCCTCTTCTTCACAAACACTTTTCTTGCACGAACCCTTTTCTTGAGATATAAAGTCTACATTATCTATCCTCTCTACTTCGGCATTCATCAGTTACTTTGCCCCCCAAATAACAAAGCGCATCTGCTGCTAAAGTGTCTCGTTTGCTAATCTGATTCCCTCAGGATCACCTAATTTAATTCGACTACATTCCATTAGCCTTGTTTTGCTTTTGCTGATGTTCATCTTGTATCCTCCTTTCAAGGCCTTTGCTTTCTCTGACAGAATCACAGCATCATCGAAAAACTTAAAAGAGTTTTTACTTTTTTCCCTGCATTTTAATTCCTGCCCCTAATGTTTCTTTGGTTTCCTTTGCTGCTTGCTCAACGTGGAGAATGAATAACAAAGGTGATAGGTTACAAACCTGTTTCGCTCCCTTCTCAACCAATTCTTTCCTTTCATGTCCCTCGAGTCTTGTAACTGCCGTCTCGTTTCGGCACAAGTTGTAAACAGCTTTTCGCTCCCTATGTTTTACTGCTGCTACCTTCAATATTTCGAAGTAAAATGTCTAGTTGACATTTTAAAAACCCTTCCCTAAAGTCTGCAAATGTTACAAACGTACGTTTGGCTTTCCTTGAATAACAAGACAAGTCGTAGGGTCAGCATTGTCTCGCGTGTCCCTACATTTCACCGATATCCAAACTGACCTTTCCCGAGATCGGTACTACCAGTTCCTCCAGTCTTTTATAAGGAATTCGTGTTAGTCTTTTGCAACCCCGATTTTCATCGGTTACTTAGGGATAACTGCTTTAAAGCAGTTTTCCATCGCTGCGGAGCGGCCGGTGGTGATGACCGAGCAGTTCTAATCGCTACGGTCGCAGGTTCGAATCCTGCCTCGGGCCGGGATGTGTGTGATGCCCTTAGGTTAGTTAGGTTTAAGTCGTTCTAAGTTCTAGGGGACTGGTGACCTCAGAAGTTATGTCCCCTAGTGCTCAGAGCCATTTGAACCATTTTTGAGATACGGAGCGCAGAGGCCAAATAATTTTCTTTAGACTCTACCAACAACCTGCCCTAGCTTCACACGGGTACCATGAAGTATCTATAGCCGGCTGACTTGTTTATAATACGTAGTGACGCACACAAATCGCCGGCCTGTGTGGCTGAGCGGTTCTTGGCGCTTCAGTCTGGAACCGCGCGATCGCTGCGGTCGCAGGTTCGAATCCTGCCTAGGGCATGGATGTGTGTGATGTCCTTAGGTTAGTTAGGTTTAAGTAGTTCTAAGTTCTAGGAGACAGATGTTAAGTACCATAGTGCTCAGAGCCATTTGAACCATCACACAAATATTCTTCGTAAATCAGCACATCTGTTGGTATCAAAATCCCTATAGCAGCTACCTAGAAGAGTCATAGAGATGGAAAAACGTGCCGGAGGCTTTAATTTAAATCACGTACAGCCGGGTTGACTCCACGCAGAGCAGGACTATGCTGTGCTCACCAGGTTTGTGCACAGAACTCGAGCTGTCGTAGGGACTGCCTAGCAAGTTACAGAAACTGCTGGGGAACTTCAGCATGAACGAATGCTCGTAAACAGAAGTAAAATGTGCTATTAAGACGACCAGCAAGCAGAATAAGCAGTAGGCGGAATAAAGTGTCTGGCTTTCCTCTCATAAGCAGCAGATGGAATGGGCAAGAAGAAATCAGAATTCGAAGTAGGTAAACCTCACTATGAAACTGTCGATAACCACGTGGAAGACAATTTTCTAGAAGCACAGATGGGCCTGATCTGTTGTCTCTCTTAAGGTAGATAACACAGGCCAACGATGGAAAAACATTTTTGTTGAAAATAGCTTATTCTTAGTTTTTTAGGGTGGGAAGTCCAAATATGATACTTAAAAATCTGTATCACCTACCATTTCTTCACATTTTACAGTTAAATTTATTAAATTAAGCGATTTTTTAAAAAAATAATAGCTTTTATATATGATTCTTGAGTTTCTCCCGGCGTATTTCATAATCAAAATATCCACGGGTGTACTGCCGGTCTACAGTATCCAACGGGCACAATATTTCGGCGATCATACATGTCGCCATCATCAGGTGAACTGACGGACTGAGCTCCTGTGAACATGCCGGCATGGAGATCCGTACACTATGGCTGCTAAGGGGGAACTGGCTTCGGTCGCGGCGGCGGTCATTTTAAATACCCTCCGCCCGCGGCGCGCTCACTCCGCCGTCCGCGCCCCGCGCCACGGTCGCGCGGTGGAACAGATTGCGACGGCGTCTGAGATGACGTCGGTGTGATGGCCCTGTCCGCCGTGGTCGTCACAACTATACATTTGCTCGATTTACTCTTGACTAACCCAATCGCTGGTTCCCAAGCCTTGCTAAGATTATAGCCACAGTCACGGTTTATGAGGTCGTCATTGGTGCGAATTTCGATGGCCTCTCTAACAACGCTGTCCCAGTATCTCGACGTTTGTACCAGAATCCTCGTGCGTTCATACTCCATAGCGTGATTTTCCGACAAACAATGTTCAGCGACCGCCGACTTGCTCGGATACATCAGTCGAGTGTGCCTCTGGTGTTCACGGCATCGATCCTCGACGGTACGCATCGTCTGACCAATATACGACTTACCACATTGACACGGAATCTGGTACACGCCGGCCTTCCTCAAACCGAGGTCATCTTTGGCGCTCCCCACCAGTGCACGAGTTTTATTCGGAGGACAAAACACAGTTCCAAGCCGGTGTTTCTTCAAAATGCGGGCGATTTTCCCCGAGAGTGCGCCTGTATATGGGATAAACGCAGTGCCTACCTCCTCCCTCGTGATTTCATACATCTCCACAGGTTGTGATGTAGTGGTTGGGCGGAGAGCACGTTGAATCTGCCACTCTTGAGTACCCATTTTTTCGAAATACAGTTCTCAGATGTTCCAATTCCTGGGGTAGACTCTCTGCGTCAGAGATAGTGCGCGCCCTATGTACTAGAGTTTTAAGTACCCCATTCCTCTGTGAAGGGTGGTGGCAGCTGTCTGCGTGCAAATACAGATCAGTGTGCGTTGTCTTCCGATACACCCCATGACCTAGGGTGCCGTCAGCCCTTCTCTTGACCAAGACGTCAAGGAAAGGTAGTTTACCCTCCGTTTCAGTCTCCATAGTGAATTTGATGTTGGGGTGTATGGAGTTTAGATGTGTAAGGAAGTCAAGGAGTTTATCCATACCATGTGGCCAGATGGAACGACGTCAAAACTCACCATGATATCTGACTCGTTTCCTTGTTCACGAGAGTACCCCTGCGAGAGTCACTAGAATTGATTAGTCAGAAGTTTGACGAGAAGATCACTGAAGGCACGTCTTGACTTCCACGTATTTTCTTTTCAATGGAGAATACTACGAACAAACGGAAGGAGTCGCCATGGGTAGTCCACTCTCACCGGTGGTAGCGAATTTGTACATGGAGAACTTCGAGGAGGAAGCCCTGTCGTCATCCGAATGGAAACCTACTTGCTTTTTCCGTTACGTGGACGACACGTTCGTCATCTGGCCACATGGTATGGATAAACTCCTTGACTTCCTTACACATCTAAACTCCATACACCCCAACATCAAATTCACTATGGAGACTGAAACGGAGGGTAAACTACCTTTCCTTGACGTCTTGGTCAAGAGAAGGGCTGACGGCACCCTAGGTCATGGGGTGTATCGGAAGACAACGCACACTGATCTGTATTTGCACGCAGACAGCTGCCACCACCCTTCACAGAGGAATGGGGTACTTAAAACTCTAGTACATAGGGCGCGCACTATCTCTGACGCAGAGAGTCTACCCCAGGAATTGGAACATCTGAGAACTGTATTTCGAAAAAATGGGTACTCAGAGTGGCAGATTCAACGTGCTCTCCGCCCAACCACTACATCACAACCTGTGGAGATGTATGAAATCACGAGGGAGGAGGTAGGCACTGCGTTTATCCCATATACAGGCGCACTCTCGGGGAAAATCGCCCGCATTTTGAAGAAACACCGGCTTGGAACTGTGTTTTGTCCTCCGAATAAAACTCGTGCACTGGTGGGGAGCGCCAAAGATGACCTCGGTTTGAGGAAGGCCGGCGTGTACCAGATTCCGTGTCAATGTGGTAAGTCGTATATTGGTCAGACGATGCGTACCGTCGAGGGTCGATGCCGTGAACACCAGAGGCACACTCGACTGATGTATCCGAGCAAGTCGGCGGTCGCTGAACATTGTTTGTCGGAAAATCACGCTATGGAGTATGAACGCACGAGGATTCTGGTACAGACGTCGAGATACTGGGACAGCGTTGTTAGAGAGGCCATCGAAATTCGCACCAATGACGACCTCATAAACCGTGACTGTGGCTATAATCTTAGCAAGGCTTGGGAACCAGCGATTGGGTTAGTCAAGAGTAAATCGAGCAAATGTATAGTTGTGACGACCACGGCGGACAGAGCCATCACACCGACGTCATCTCAGACGCCGTCGCAATCTGTTCCACCGCGCGACCGTGGCGCGGGGCGCGGACGGCGGAGTGAGCGCGCCGCGGGCGGAGGGTATTTAAAACGGCCGCCGCCGCGACCGAACCCAGTTCCCCCTGAGCAGCCATAGTGTACGGATCTCCGTGCCGGCATGTTCACAGGAGCTCAGTCCGTCAGTTCACCTGATGATGGCGACATGTATGATCGCCGAAATATTGTGCCCGTTGGACACTGTAGACCGGCAGTACACCCGTGGATATTTTGATTAGCTTTTATATAGTTAAAATAATTTAAAAAGGAGGTGTAATGAACGTAGATTACGTTGGTAGCAATGCTGAAAAACATTTGCTTACAAAAAAGGTCGATTCTATTTTTATGTTAACAGATGGTGTTTTGTTTACTGTCAGCCTAACCACACTTTTCCATTTGCTGTACATGTGCTCAGTACTATGTCTAATAGTGGTTGTAATAACTCTGCTGACGGTTTTTGTTATATTTGTGGTGAATTTGTGATTAAAAAGCACCAAAGAAACATTTCAGACTTTGTGAAACAGGTTTATCTATCAGACTTTGGATGTAAACTGCTGGCCTCCGTGGCCGATCGGTTCTAGGTGCTTCAGTCTGCAACCTCGCGACCGCTACGGTAGCAGGTTCGAATCCTGCCTCGGGCATGGATGTATGTGATATCCTTAGGTTGGTTAGGTTTAAGTAGTTCTAAGCTCTAGGGGATTGATGACGTAAGATGTTGAGTCCCATAGTGCTCAGAGCCACTTGAACCATTTGGATCTAAACTTGGTGAAAAGGTTAATCTTGGGCGGCGCCTAAGGTATGTTATATGTTGAAAATTTGAGAAAATGTTTAAAAAATCAGAAAAAAGCTTTTAGATTTGCTGTTTTTATGATATGGAGGGAGCCAAGAAATCATTCTGATGATTGCTGCTTTTGTGTTGTTGATATTACTGGTCATAATTCGAGAAACAAGAAGGTAATAAGCTACCCTAACCTTCCGTCCGCCATCCGACCAGTTGGGCGTGGTGTTCAAAACCCGTGTCCAGCCATCCTGATTTAGGTGTTCCGTGATTTCCCTAAATCGCTTCAGGCAAATGCCAGGATAGTTTCTTTGACAAGGCACGGTCGACTTCCTTCTCCATTCTCCCCTAATCCGATGGGACCGATGACCTCACTGTTTCGTCCCCTCCCACAAATCAGTCAATCAACCAACCAACAATTACGATATGTTTTTACGTGATTCGATTTTGATGAAATGTAACGTATGTGATGTCCGAAGCTACGCTCAAGTTAGCTGCGAAAGCACATGAAAGTTAGTCTAGTAATTTCGAAGATTATCGTGTTGAAACAGAGAAACAGACAGATAAGACAGTTTAATATAAAACTTTAAATCACTAAATCATGTTCTCCGTGAACCTATTTTTATGTAATAAAATCTATATGGTGCCCGAAACTATGCTCAAGTTACCTCTGAAAATCCCATGAAAATCTGTCTAATAATTTTGGAAAAGAGTGTTCAAGTAAACAAACAAACACACAACAGTTTCACAGCTTTGTTATTAGTATATATGTACTAAGCTCATAGACAACTGCCGCGTTACACAGACGACCTTTTTTATTACTTCAATATTTCGGTTACCCTTACGCCGTCGTTACCCACCTTCCAAATAACGTAATCGTATTGCGTTTTGAGTTTTTATGCGCACTTTTCTTGTGATAATGAATATATTCTAATGATGATACTGCAGCAAATGTCCAAGATTTTGCTGTCTTTCCCTCAATCACACAATTTACGTACCGATGAAATTAGTACTCCACTATGAACGTCAAAGTATAAGCCAGAGACAGTTAGTTGAAAGGTTCATGCATCGTATAGGATGATATCTGCTCCGCAGTATCAGTAAAACGTATCTGAAAGAAATCTATGTATCATCGTTGACATGAGTGACCTCTCTCCTATTTAGTGATGTAAAATGTCTCCCAAACATCTTGGTGAAACGCGAGACAGCAGTTGAAGAGTCAAAAATTGAAAACCATGTCATGAAACCATATTTCAGGAAGGTGTTAAAAACATCAGGATATTTAATTTCACGGCTGTGGTTTAACATCCCACCGACGTCGAAGCTATTAGAGGTTGCTTTAAGAGCCAGAATATTTAGACTTCTGTAGCCTCCTAGCATTGCATGTTTGAAAGTTCTTCCGAGAATACCTCACGTTCAAATGTACGGTGAAAATGTTACTGTAGATCTGGCAAACAGCTGTAATTGTAGTGTTTATTTAGCATGAAAATGGTTATAAGGATAAACAGATCGATGACAAAGCACTGAAGATAAGTTAAAAGCAAATAAACAATTACTTATACGGACCAGTTGCGGGAGAAGTGAAAAAATCTCCTATATTGAGAGCAAGATTACGTAGTATAGTAAGGAAGATATCTGAAGTACTGTGGAATAGGCAAAGAAAGCTTTTTAAATGCTATAGCTGTCCGTGTATCAGATACTGATACACTTACTGAGATGAGGAGGAAGTTGCAGTAAGTGTACGTGTGGTGCTCAACATCAGAAATCGTGAAAGACTACCGAACCTTGGAAATCTGAAACTCAATGTTCAAGAGAAGTTCTGAACACGTTTTGTTCTCTCAAAACACTCCCAGAATTACTGATCACGGACTCCTGGAAACGAGAACAGATTCCACAACAACATTTATGGTGTGGTGGAACCTCCGCATACGATCAGCTTATGCAGAACAAATGTGCTTCCCACCTGTATTATTTATGGCATGAAAAAATCCAGCAATCAATGATCTGGGATGCTTTTGGATCTGAAGTTTTCTGTTGCCACTTGTACAACTACATATATACCCCGTAACAATGCATCTGGTAGCCTTGAGTGTATGTTACAAAAATTTTAAGGAAGACAGTAGTGAAAGCGGTGCGTAATAACACTGTGTTGCCCATCAGAACAACAAAGTACGTGATCAAGAAATCTGGTTTCAAGAAGCAACTGTAATGTAAAAGCCAACAAGTGGGGGCATATGGTCATAAGTTCAGACAAAGGAAAATCAATAAAGCTGTGAATTCACATGTGCCAAGAGTGCGTGATAAGCATTATTATGATCGTAATAATTATACGGAATCGTTAACACATCATGGCGAATATGACACATCATACTGATATGAAAAGTCGAATGTCTACATAATAGTTCACCAAACCGACAAAAGAATATTAGAGAAATGTTTACTGTGCTTTTACAGCAGAGAAAGAAAGATACAGAAAGAGAGAGAGAGAGAGAGATGGATTACATTTGTGTACACGGATGGGTGAGCTCTCACTGGATACTGGCTTCTACGTGCTCATGTGAAATCGAACTGACGACAAAAGAATATTAAATTCCCTCAGTAAAGCAAATGAACACGCAACACGAGAATTTACTCTGAGTAAGCATAGCTTTAAAGCATATGTAAAATTCCAGCAACGTAAGTGCAACGTGAATGCACAACGCTTGCAGCTATCTCATCAAGTTCTTTGAAACAGCATATCGAAAGCAGCCATTTCTATCCACACAAAACAAGCGTCTATGTTACACCTAGTCGAACAAGAAGTGCAAGTGGGAGTGCGGCTTTGTTCTTCAACGTGCCGCTCTGTCATTGAATTTTGGCGGCCAGCGTCCTGACTGGCTGACAGAAGTCAAAGATTCGCGAGCGACCGAGATACACCACGCATGCAGGGCAAAGATACACCTGTTGGCATTCTGAAATGACGGTGCCCTGACTCTGTAAAGATACGATGTCTGGTATGTAGCGCCTGAACGCACAATTATGAAACAAGGCAACACAGGCAGAAGCCATGTTTCAATCTACAGAATAAAAACATGTTAGGATCATTAGAAATAGGGAGCTGTCGAAGAAGGTTAAACGTTGAGTGAATAGATAAAGTACGAAATGAAGAAATACTCAAAAGTATAACTGAGTGCAATATCTGCTACGGTATTTAGGGATAGTTAACCTAGAGTTACAAGGTGTGATAGAGAGGCAGTAGAGGCACATAAAGTGTACGTAGAACAGTTTATAGAGGGTACTGGATGAAATAGTTATGCAGTAATTAAAAGATTGGCCCAACGGAGGGAAAGATGAAAGGTAGCATCAGACAGTCGAAAGACTGATTACTTAAAACAAACTGACAATAAACTCGCTTTGTAGAATGAATTCGTGGCGGTACCGTAAATCACTTAAAGAAAATATCGCCATACGAGGAAATAGCTAGACATCTAAGAAGTCATCCATCTTTGAGCAGGTTAAGACCGCGAATGGGGTAAGTGGAGCTAGGTCGAACATGATGGAAGGAACATGATAGCAGCAAAAGGTACAAAACACCTCAACAGTCTATAGATGTACCTCTCATCATCAATCCAAGATAGACGCAACTACACTGCTGGCCACCGTAAATGCAACACCCTGAAGGAAGCATCCGAATCAAGTGAAATTTACACCATGGGTTTGCAGCGATGAGATATGCAACTGATTAGAATTTCAGCGCAGACGCACATCACGCGCGCCTGTGGCGCCACCTCATAGCGCCATTTAAGGCTTGGCGATTTCGAAGAGTGTACGTTCGGCACGTGTGTTTACCTTGTGGTTGTTTCACAAGACGATCAGTTATGCCTCGTAGACCACAGCGAACATCGTTTGATCAAGTATCCGAGTTCGACAGAGGAAGGATAATGGCTTACCGAGATTGTGGATTATCATACAGAGAAATCGCTAATCGTGTTGGACGAAACGAAACAACTGTAGTGCGGATATGTGACCGTTGGATGCAGGAGGGTACGACGGACCGACGTGGTCGATCGCATTCACCTCGGTGCACCACTGCACGTGCTGATAGGCAAATTGTGCGCATGGCAGTGACGGATCGCTCAGTGACATCCCGAACCATAGCGCAGCACATTGCGTCTGTAACGCATCATCCAGTGTCTGCGCGTACCATTCGACGCCGTTTACAGCAGAGTGGTCTGTCCGCAAGACGTCCATTGCTTCGTCTACCATTGACGCAGAACCACAGACGTCTCCGTCGCCAATGGTGTGATGACAGATGGATGTGGACGGCAGAATGGAATGACGTTGTCTTTACTGACGAGGCACGCTTCTGTCTGCAGCACCACGATGGTCGGATTCGAGTGTGGAGACACTGGGGAGAGAGGATGCTGGACAGCTGCATTATGCACCGCCACACTGGTCTTGCACCGGGTATTATGGTATGGGGCGGTATTGGATATTACTCTCGCACGCCTCTAGTACGCATTGCCGGTACTTTAAATAGCCGGCGCTACATATCCGAGGTGCTGGAGCCAGTTGTCCTTCCTTACCTTCAGGGCTCGGCCACAGCCATATTTCAACAGGATAATGCGCGACCACACGTGGCACGCATTGTCCAAAGGTTCTTCGTCAATAACCAGATTGAATTGCTTCCCTGGCCGGCTCGCTCTCCGGATCTTTCGCCGATAGAAAACATGTGGTCCATGGTTGCTCAACGAGTGACCCACATTACATCCCCAGCTGCCACACCAGATGATCTTTGGCAACGTGTGGAAGCTGCTTGGGCTGCTGTACCCCAGGAACACATCCAACGTCTCTTTGACTCGATGCCGAGACGTGTGGCAGCGGTGATCTCCAACAATGGCGGCTACTCTGGCTACTGATTCTGGCAGGAACCACATGTCACAGACGTCTGTAAACGTAATCATTGGATACTTGGTCAACATGTTATCTACAAAATAAATTTTGTTGTGCTACCTCTTGTCTTTCTTGGTGTTGCATTTACGGTGGCCAGCAGTGTAGATGTTTAATTCTATACTTGGTATCTTGAACCATACTGAACGCACATACTTGTAGCCACAAGTATAAATCATGCGTCGTCCAGCACGATGTCGTACGATTAATCAAACATTCTCGTGAGACTTAACACGCGCAGTGAGTCAGTGATGGTTTCAAGCACCTTTTAATGTCTGTTGGATGCATGATTGTGTGTCCCTCAAATCCCAGCGCCAAACATGCACGGTGGAATGTTGTGCTGACTATTGCGACAGATCTCTGCGGGTAGAGCGAAGCAAAATTTATCACCTAAGTGGAAGTAAATTCAGTCACGCCACACTGAAGTGGGCTGGGACTTTTCATGCCCATGCTCTGTATTAATACTGCGGCAGACAATATTAACAGTAACCCCATACTTTCCGCAGACGGTTCAGTTATCTACTCGTATAATGAAAAAAGCTGCACAAATATCCAGTTAGAAGTTGATAAGTAGTACAAAGATTGGTAACTTATTTTAAATGTTCAGGGTAAAATTATGCATTTCACAAAACGAAAAAAGGAAGTATGCCTATGAATTCATCATCAGAGAGTCACAATTCCTATCACAATGGGTAGAACAATTGCTATAGATATGAAACAGAATGATCACGTAGTCGCTGGCAGTAGCAGTTTTTGTTCCATTGGCAGGATGCTGGGAAAATACACTGAGTCTTGAAAGGAGAATGCTAAATATGGCTCTGAGCACTATGGGACTCAACTGCTGTGGTCATCAGTCCCCTAGAACTTAGAATTACTTAAACCTAACTAACCTAAGGACATCACACACACCCATGCCCGAGGCAGGATTCGAACCTGCGACCGTAGCAGCAGCGCGGCTCCGGACCGGAGCGCCTAGAACCGCAAGGCCACCGCGGCCGGCAATGCTAAATACCATATGGGACTAACAGGTTATTAAACGTATAGAGATAACTATGCGAAGGTGGGGCCCCATAGGCCATAAGTATTTAAAAACGTCATATTTCAACCGTCGAGCACTGCTCATAAATAATTCGATATAAGCAAAGTTTTCAATCTTCAGCTCAACTTCGTTGGAGTGTCCAGTATACCAAGGTAGAGAACATGCGAAATAAGTTTAACATTGACTGTCACTAAAATACCATGTAATGCATATATTCATGTAAAATGCAAGTGTGCACTGATAATCTCAGCGCTGAACGCGCATAAACTGCTAAAAAATTCATAATACAATTTCATATACTCACTTAAAGTTATTTAGGTAACAGCTTACATGACACTAATAATTGTGGTGTCAAAGGACAAAAAATCCAATTTACAGAAAAGTACAGAACATAAAAGTGTAACAAAATATTTAAAAGAGAAACATTTGTATACATCAGTATCACCTGCCATGAATACTAATATATAATACATAGTCTACAGTAAAATATACCAACACTTTTAATCTTCGTCTGATTATACCAATCGCGTGCCACTTTTCCCTGTGGATGCACCCCACATACTGTCAAATACAGCTGTGATTTGTGTGTAAAAGTCTACAGTGTATCTGGAATCGGATTTTAGTTGACAGGGAACATTTGAGGGATTTCCTCTTTAAAAGCACATGGTTTTACTTGAATTATAATAACATTAATTTACACGTTTTCCGAGGTGAAGCACGCTTTCATGGCTTGGAGACTCTCATGCTTGGCTGGCTAACATTCTTTCATCGTTATTTCAAGACTCATACTATCCAGTAATATGTTTGTGTGGTATGTGATACATACGAAGTTTCAATATTTGCCAGCGTATAAAAGATGATCTCTTGTTTTCTGTTAAGTCTCTGACATCAGTGTTTGTTAAAATGTGGTGAATGTGAGTGGTATTTCGAGGACCTTCTCGTTTATTGTTTGCATGTTGGATGACTAGGGCTAGTGTTGGATGACTAGAGCCATTGGAAATTTATTCAAAAACTTGTGAATTGGGGGGAGAAAGTGAAGAACAGCTTAAAGTCAATGGGAAACAATGTTCAATGTATTCAACAGCGAAAGAACCAAGATGTGCCAACGTAGCAGGTTCACAGAACCCCAGTGAAAGTTGTACACCTCACTCTTGTACTAGTGCTTGTAGTAGAAAGCTCAGAGATGCTGAAAATATGTATAAAATGCTTGACCAGGGCAAGGAAGTTTTCGAAATTATCAACATAAGTAAATTATCTGAAGTTCTTGAATATTGTGCTCAGACAAGTCTTATAATGCAATGCTTTCTCTACGGTTTGAAATACATATCGGTCTGCTATGAATGTAAAGATAGTTACATGTTTTCTAGTTCTGCTTCAGTGATAATCAGCGGCACTGAAGTTTATGTAGTACGAGTATAAGGTTAGTATTAGGGGCTGCCAGCTATCCGTAAGGGAAGGATAGCAGCAGCTGTCCTGTATGGTGCACGTAGTGGATCTCCCTACAACACCATCAAAATCGACGTGTACTATGCATTAAGCTCTGCAGCTGAGAGTATAGTCCAAAAACTATACATGAATATGCAGCAGGGCAGTCAAAAAATGACAATTTCTGCATCCTCACATCAGTTTTCGATGGTACGTGGTATAAAAGGGATCACACATCCATCAATGGTGTTATTACAGCCACAAGTGTTATTACTGGAGAGGTAGTTATGTTAAAATACTGCCACTGTTCTATCAAACTGTATAATGAATATGGTGACATGTGTGTACCAAATTACTCACGTAAGTCAGGGGTGGTGGTATGGGGGTTTGTTATGTAGAGAAAAAATGTGATTACTCTTCTCAGTGGAATTATGTACGTTATTTACAGTTTTTGGGGGATAGTGGTTCAAAACCTTTAGTTTTAGAATGCAAACCAGATGAAAACAGTTTTGGGATACGGAAGCTTGAGTGTGTGAGGTGAGTCAAAAAAGAATGGGAGCTAGACTTAGACAGCTGAATATGAGAATGGAAGGAAAACAGCTGTCATGCAAAAAAATGAGAGGGTAAAAGGAATATGAGAGGCGCTGTAATAGAATAAATTCAGAATCAAACAAATCACAAATGTGATGAAACCTATGAAGAAATCTCTATGGGCACTTTTATCGACATGGCCTCTACAAAGTGAGCACCCGAGTCAAGGACTATGTCTTGATGGTGAGATCAGCTGGCATCAGTATAACAGGAGAAAGACAACATAATTCCAGTTATCATAACAGCATATTATCAGTTGTAATGGAAGAAATGAAACCTCTTTTCAGCGATTTGTCTGACGCTAATCTTAGAAGTGTAATGAGATAAACTCTCCCAAAAACAGTGTTTGGGGATATTAAAATAGTTCATTTTGATTTGTATGATTCTGTGGCATCTTTTAAACAATACAAAATTACAAGCGGATAGCGTCTTGAGCTACAGCAATTTCCTGCTGCCTCCCAATGGGTGAGTGGCATGTTGGACTTAGATCAGGCTATCCTACAAAATGTAGGCTACTTTATCGAATGTTCAGTAAAGGAATTACTCCAGGTGAAGAGAGGCTCTGTGAGAAGGTTCTAGGAAGCACCTGAAAATTAAGACCTTAGCTATGAAGCGGGGATGTTTTAACTTTGAAGTCAGTTTACCGAAAGTTTCGTTTTCACATTTTAATGTACCATTTCTAAGTTTCACTAAAATTAGAGCCCTCAGACATTTTGTAACTGATTAAACAGTTAATATGTAGGTACTGAAGGGGTTGAAACACTTGCGCGGAGTGACATTTGCACGAAGTGACACTTAGACGAGGCCAGAGGCTCTTGTTACGCTAAACGGCTTTTCACAGGTACAGGTACACTAAGAAGTTTAGCAGTTCAGTGCACTTGCTCCTGCGAGCTGGCTCGCGCCAACACCACAGTATTGAGCAATCATGTATCGCGTCAGGGTAACGCATTAGCGCGTTTCGTGGCAAATTTATTTTTAAGAGTGTTGTATTGATCAGAACTGACAATGATATCCAACATAATGAGAACTGAGGGTGACATTCAACATCTCTTTTAATATTTTGATGACGCATAGAACGGCAGGCAGCTAAGTGAGAAACATGGTATTTCTTACGACTCTTGCAGCCTTATTATGACTACTGGTTTAGAACGAAATTGAAACTGACAAATTTATACTTCGCTACCATTTTATTTAAATGTTAAATATAAAACCACAGAATGTCAATGAATATTGCTTATTTTGCTTTTCACTGAAGGATCAATGTCTGGCACCACGTATGGAGTAATGCTAATAAGAAGACAACCTCTATAGTTGAAACCTGCCAGTGAGCTTCTGTGGATGGATTTTGTCCTCTTCATTGCGAAAAAGAACAGCTTGAACATGTAAGACTAAACATCGACGTAATCGTAGCTGCAGTCTTGGAAATTCGTGAAAATTGACACTGAGGCAACAGAAGTCAACACCATTAGTTTTGCTATGAAACTAATAACACAAACGTCACACTGCAAGTGTGTAAGTTCCAGCTGTATCCGAGTTTCCACACAGTCAACATAACCCGAAAATCAGTGAAACTGCGCAACCGTTTTCAAGCTGAAAAACGGTATGATAACTCGATGTAACTGCAGATTCATTCGTTGAGTGCTTCTCCTGAAAACAAAAAATGTAGTTTCATAGCGAAAATGTTATGGAAATTATTGGTACGTTTACTTCTTTGCTCCCATTCGATGAATACTTTCTTCAGCCATATTGCTTAAAAGTTTTTAATTTTTCTACATCGGCTTCCCGCTGTTCGCCTTCCAGACGTCCATACTCTTTTGCATGAAATCTATTATAATGTTGCTCTAAACTGAATGTTTTCCTTGTGTACATCGTTTTGAAGTACATTAGTAAAACTCTAAGTGTACAAGACACCATCGCAAACAATAAACATAGGCATCCTGCACTGATACTTCGATGTTGAAATGTCTGACCTCTTTGAAGTTCCTAATACCACCACCATGCTAATTTTCATCAATGTAGAAACAGCTACTCTCCATTTTCAGGGAATACTCCAACCTAAAATTTAAATTCATTAAAAAAAATAAATGGCTCTTTCAGATCTTTGTAGTGTTTACTCTTAGGTAGCAAAACGGTTTGGCTGTATACGAATCACAAGTACATCTAACAACTGTTTGAAATCTGGACTGTAAAACGGCCTATGGCACACTGAAAGATGCCGAAGATAATTTTTGATTTCCGTCACCATCAAACAAAAACATCTTTACTCCGAGCGTGGCATAAGCTCTAAATGGGAAAACAAGTTGCAAGATTGCCAGGAAAACACAAGCGAAACAATTGACAGCCAGTCGCTGAAAATCAATTACTTTGCCTGTCGACTGTGTAAACATAAATTTAGGAAACCCATGAAGTCCTGTTGAGTACACTCAACAAGCTCCAAGGAAGCTTACACACATCCCTAACGCTGCACGTCCTCAAGAAGACTGCGAGAAGATTTTTTTTTTTCTGAAAATTCAAGACTGGTACCGGGAAAGGGAACTGTATGCGGGAAATAGGCTTTGGCCTTTACCAGAATAGGTCACAGGTAGCGGGGGACAGACCGGTGTGTCCTACTTCTGGAACACCCTGTCCACCATCTACACTGTCCTTGACTCCGTGCAAATGTCAACACAAACCCTCTCCGTACAAGTGTCACTCTCTGCAAGTGTTAAAAACTCTGTACAGAAATTGTGTTAGGTCCATTTATTGGCAATAAAAGGAAGAATTTTTTTAATGTGATTCACGTAGAAAAAAGTTCATATTCGGGCAACCAAAAAAGATTTAGAAATTTTGTTTTTTAATATCTACAGGATACGTGTGAGGATTAACTGTAAAAAAAGTATTCTCTAAGCTAATTCAGATGTTATAAAATACACTACTGGCCATTAAATTTGGTACACCAAGAAGAAATGCATATGATAAAAGGGTATTCATTGGACAAACCATAACTGATATGTGATTACATTTTCACACAGTTTGGATGCATAGATCCTGAGAAATAAATACCCAGAACAACCAACTCTGGCCGTAATAACGGCCATCATACGACTGGGCATTGAGTCAAACAGAGCTTAGTTTGGATGGCGTGTACAGGTACAGCTGCCCATGCAGCTGGAACACGATACCACAGTTCATCAAGAGTGGTGACTGGCGTATTGTGACGAACCAGTTGCTCGGCCACCATGGACCAGACGTTTTCAATTGGTGAGAGATCTGGAGAATGTGCTCGCCAGGGCAGCAATCGAACATTCTCTGTATCCAGAAAGGCCCGTACAGGACCCGCAACATGCGGTCGTGCATTATCCTGCTGAAATGTAGGGTTTCGCAGAGATAGAATGAAGGGTAGAGCCACGGGTCGTAACACATCTGAAATGTAACGACCACTGTTCGAAGTGCCGTCAATGCGAACAAGAGTTGACCGAGACGTATAACCAATGGCACGCCATACTATCACGCCGGGTGATACGCCAGTATGGCGATGACGAATACACGCTTCCAATGTGCGTTCACCGCGGTGTCGCCAAACACGGACGCGACCACCATGATGCTGTAAACAGAACCCGGATTCATCCGAAAAAATGACGTTTTGCCATTCGTGCACCCATGTTCGTCGTCGAGTACACCATCGCAGACGCTTCTGTCTGTGATGCAGCGTCAAGTGTAACCGCAGCCATGGTCTCCGAGCTGCTGCAAACGTTGTCGAACTGTTCGTGCAGATGGTTGTTGTCTTGCAAACGTCCCCATCTGTTGACTCAGAGATCGTGACGAGGCTGCACGATCCGTTTCAGCCATGCGGATAAGATACTTGTCATCTCGACTGCTAGTGATACGAGGTCGCAGCACGGCGTTCCGTATTACCCTCCTGAACCCACTGATTCCATATTCCGCTAACAGCCATTGAAACTCGACCAACGCGGGCAGCAATGTCGCGATACGATAAACCGCAATTGCGATAGGCTACAGTCGGACCTTTATCAATGTCGGAAACGTGATGGTACGCATTTCTCCTTCTTGCACGAGGCATCACAACAACGTTTCACCAGGTAACGCCGGTCAACTGCTGTTTGTGTATGAGAAATCGGTTGGAACATTTCCTCATGTCAGCACGTTGTAGGTGTCGGCACCGGCGCCAACCTTGTGTGAATGCTCTGAAAAGCTAATCATTTGCGTATCACAGCATCATCTTCCTGTCGGTTAAATTTCGCGTCTGTAGCACGTCATCTTCGTGATGTAGCAATTTAATGGCCGGTAGTGTAAAAGTATAACGAAATGATTAAACAGGATGTATTCATACATCAATAATAGAACACACTTCATAGTCAGTAGTAAAATAAACCAACACTGTTAATCTTTTCCTGTGGAGGCACTGCACATACTAACGACTAAAAGTTGATTCCCCTTGACAAGACGAAACAAAGATGATACAATATAGTATACAGAGATACTCGACACATCGATATTTGCACCTAATATTCCATTATGTAGTATGATACATACTGTATAAATACGAGGTGTGGCTAGAAAAAAACCGGACTAGTACTGGTGAAACAATAAAACGAATGCAATAAGGCTGAAAGTCACGTGGCCTGTCACGTGACTCTCGCTCCGCCTACTGCTCGAGTTTCATCTGCCTCCTGCACTCAGTCTGCCCGTGGCGTCTATTTTAAGTAGTTGACGTTTTGTCTGTCCGTCGGAAAATGTTGAGTGTACAGAAAGAACAGCGTGTTAACATCAAATTTTGTTTCAAACTAGGAAAATCTGCAAGTGAAGCGTTTGTAATGAAACAACAAGTGTACGGCGATGATTGTTTATCGCGAACACAAGTGTTTGAGTGATTTAAACGATTTAAAGATGGCCGCGAAGACACCAGTGATGACACTCGCACTGGCAGACCATTGTCAGCAAAAACTGATGCAAACATTGAAAAAATCTGTAAACTTGTTCGACAAGATCGCCGTTTAACAATCAGAGCAGTGTCTGAGTAACAGGAGTTGACAAGGAAAGTGTTAGGCAGATTCTTCATGAAAGTTTCAACATGAACAAAGTGTGTTCAAAAATGGTTCCAAAGTGTCTCACAATTGAACAGAAGGAACGCCGAAGAATGATTTGTTCTGACACCTGGAAAACATTGAAAGTGATCCCACCTTCTTACAAAATGTTATTACTTGCGATGAATCGTGGTTTTCTACTTACGATCCCGAAACTAAACGCCAGTCGATGCATTGGAAAACTCCTGGTTCTCCACGACAAAAAAAAGCACGAATGTCAAAATCGAAATTCAAGGCAATGATGATTGTTTTTTTTTTTTTGACATCAAAGGGATTGTGCACATTTATTGGGTACCAGAGGGACAAACAGCGAATCAGCATTACTACATTAGCGTCCTGGCTACCCTACGTGAGCGAGTACGGAGAAAACGGAACGATTTGTGGAGAAAAAAGTCATGGATCCTTCACTAAGACAATGCCCCAGCTCAAAATAGGTTCAAATGGCTCTGAGCACTATGGGACTCAACTGCTGAGGTCATTAGTCCCCTAGAACTTAGAACTAGTTAAACCTAACTAACCTAAGGACATCACAAACATCCATGCCCGAGGCAGGATTCGAACCTGCGACCGTAGCGGTCTTGCGGTTCCAGACTGCAGCGCCTGTAACCGCACGGCCACTTCGGCCGGCTAATGCCCCAGCTCACAGTGCGTTGTCAATGAAGACGTTTTTGGCAAAACACAACATTCCCATCTTAGATCATCCACCCTACTCACCTGATTTGGCCCCCTGTGACTTTTTTCTTTTCCATAAAGTCAAGTCAGCTTTGAAAGGAACTAGATTTGAGACTGTTGAAGCAGTAAAAGAAAAAGCGACGGAAGTAATGTATGGACTTACCGAAAATGATCTGCAGCATTGCTATGAACAGTGGAAAATTCGTATGGAGCGGTGTAGAGACCGAGGAGGAGAGTACATTGAAGGAGATAACATGAAATTGTAAATAATTGTAAATAAATGTTTTTTCCAGCATCAGTCCCGTTTTTTTCTAGCCGCACCTCGTATATGTAATCTATGAGGGGAGCCGGCCGCGGTGGTCTAGTGGTTCTAGGCGCTCAGTCCGGAACCGCGCGGCTGCTACGGTCGCAGGTTCGAATCCTGCCTCGGGCATGGATGTGTGTGATGTCCTTAGGTTAGTTAGGTTTAAGTAGTTCTAAGTTCTAAGGGACTGATGACCACAGATGTTAAGTCCCATAGTGCTCAGAGCCAATCTATGAGGGTACGTGTCGGTCACAGACTTGCTTGACTCATGCGAGATTGTCACGAAAATGTTGAAGAAGCTGAGTTGGTAGATGAAGTTAGACGCCAGTTATCCCCCTAAAGACTGCTAAGAAATTTATGAGAACCAGTATTACCTGAAAATACACTACATGAACAAAAGTTTCCAGATACCCGTTATTAATGCGGAATTGTCCACTAGATGTCCGCTATAAAAGGAGGCGGGGAGTATTGTGCTGGCAGTAGAGAAGTATTAACAGCATAGCGTGTAGATCAGGAGAGCTCAGCGACGGCCAGTGTGGACTTCAACCGTTCTAAGGCTACCACGAGTGTTGTGGAAGGATGAGTACCGCTATATCCTGTGACAAGGTTTGGTTTTGGCCAGTTCCTGGAGAACGTTACCTACCATCACGTACAGTGATCAGATAAAACATTAAGACTACTGCCCATCGCGATGCTGGATGCCGCCTGCTACCGCTTCCAGTGCGTGACGCGGTAACGAAAGTATGTAAGCGGAGCAGACACGAATTTGTCATCACCCCAGTGAAGATATGGGCTGCAAGTGGGGAAATCCATTGAGATAAGATCAGTTTAATAAGGCACGGCTGCAAAATACTAACGCGAATTCTTTACAGACGAATGGAAGAACTGGTAGAAACCAACCTCGGGGAAGACCAGTTTGGGTTTCGTTGAAATGTTGGAACACGTGAGGCAATACTGATCCTACGACGTATCTTAGAAAATAGATTAAGGAAAGGCAAACCTAAGTTTCTAGCATCTGTAGATCCAGAGAAAGCTTTTGACAATGTTGACTGGAATACTCTCTTTCACACTGAAGGTGTCAGGGGTAAAATACAGGGAGCGAAAGGCTATTTACAATTTGTACAGAAACCAGATGGCAGTTATAAGAGTCCAGGGGCATGAAAGGGAAGCAGTGGTATGGAAGGGAGTGAGACAGGGCTCTAGCCTCTCCCCGATGTTATTCAATCTGTATATTGAGCAAGCAGTAAAGGAAAAAGAAGAAAAATTCGGAGTAGGTATTAAAATCCATGGAGAAGAAATAAAAACATTGAAAACATTAAGGTTCGCCGATGACATTGTAATTCTGTCAGAGACAGCAAAGGACCTGGAAGAGCACTTGAATGGAATGGACTGTGTCTTGAAAGGAGGATATAAGATGAACATCAACAAAAGCGAAACGAGGATAATGGAAAGTAGTCGAATTAAGTCGCGTGATGCTGAGGGAATTAGATTAGGAAGTAAGACACTTAAAGTAGTTAAGGAATTTTGCTGTTTGGGGAGCAAAATTAATGATGATGGTTGAAGTAGGGAGGATATAAAATGTAGAATGGTAATGGCAAGGAAAGCAATTTGTTGACATCGAGTATAGATTTAAGTGCCAGGAAGTCGTTTCTGAAAGTATTTGTATGGAGTATAGCCATATATGGAAGTGAAACGTGGACGATAAATAGTTTGGACAAGAAGAGAATGGCAGCTTTCGAAATGTGGTGCTACAAAAGAATGCTGAAAATTAGATGGGTATATCACACAACTAATGAGGAGATACTGAATAGAATTGGGGAGAAGAGTAGTCTGTGGCACAACTTGACTAGAAGAAGGGATCGGTTGGTAGGACATATTCTGAGGCATCAAGGGATCACCAACTTAGTATTGGAGGGCAGCGTGGAGGGTAAAAATTGTAGAGGGGGGCCAAGAGATGAATACACTAAGCAGATTCAGAAGGATTTAAGTTGCAGTAGGTACTGGGAGATGAAGAAGCTTGCACAGGATAGAGTAGCATGGAGACGACTGAAGACCACAACAACAACAGCAACAAGTTTGTTCGACAAAGGGCATATTTTTATTACGCATAGCCTGTGAACGTGTATCTCTAAAACAGAGAAGCTGGTCGGATATTCACCTGCCATTGTGGTGAGCATCTACGGGAATGGGTAGGACAGTGAAACTACCACTAGGTGCTAAATCGTCTGACGTCCACGACTCTTCACAGAACTTGCGGTTCGGGGTGTTGTCTTCTCGGTAAAATAGGATACATGGTGATGTGTGTCATTTCGGCCGAAAGAGTACAATGCTGGTGCATCCTACGTTGTAGAACCTGGAGCTCCGCCGCAGACCACATGTTAACTCAAGGACATCGTCAGTTACGATTGTTATGGGCACGGGATCCAAGGGATTCGACCATCGGCCAACGGAAACGTGTCGGGTCTCCAGGTGAATCACAGTTTTGCTACACTAGGTCGATGGTCGTCTTCACAAACGCCGTCATCGAGGTGAACGGCGGCTCGAAACGTGAAGTGCGCTACGGACGCCTGCTGATGGAAGCAGTATTATGCTAAGGCAATTCTCCTGCGCTTGCATGGGACCTGTGGTAGTAATCGAAGACGTACTGGCAGCTGCGAACGACCTGCATCCCTTCGTGCTTGATATCTTACACGACGACTACGTCATCTTTCAGCAGTATAATTGTCCGTGTCTCTGAGCCTGAAACGTACTACAATGGTCTGAGCAGCATTATAGGGAACTCACTTTTGATACCCCAGTAAACAAATTCGCCTGATGGCAATCCTATCGAACTATCTTGGTTGCTATCGGGCGCCATCACCGCGTAAACACATCAGCGTCCCGTCATTTACTCGAATTACATGACATCTAATGCCACATACCTCCACACACCTACCAACAAACTGTCGGAAGCCTGATACGAAGTTAGTGATTCGTCACAAAAACGGACAAAATAAGCTATTATACAAATGGTCATAAGGTTTTGGCTCATCAGCGTATAGTGTCAACAGTGAAGTATGGAGATGGTGCTGTTACGGTATGGAGTTGTTTCTCGTAGTTGGGATGTGGTTCCCTTATTACGCTTAAGAAAACGCTTAAGGCGTTGTGTACCGCGCACAGTAGAGGAACAGTTTGGAGATTAAGATTGTTTATACCAGCATGACATTGGACAGTGTCAAAGAGCAGCACCTATGAGGAAGTGGTCTGTGGACAATAACATTCTTGAAATGGACTAGCCTGCACCCAGTCCCTGCGTGAGTCCCATGAAACACTTTTTAAAAGTACATAACTTGCTCTCGCTCTGAGGCGCACAGCGATAACTTACAAAATCAAAATGACATGCCCAGCTTACAAGTTGTGTGAACATTTTTTTTATAAATAAACACACAAATAACGTAATGAAATCTAACTAAGCTTTACATAACTTTGAAATACAAAATGAATAGCTCATTAGGTATATGATCGTCCATTGTCAGCTAACGTAATTGCCAGCCTTATCGCTGTAGAAGTTGCATCAAGCATTACATTATTTTGCCTAGCGAGCCGAGATCTAAGTTTCCCAAGAAGTAAATTATAATTTTCCTGTGACACTCTACTGAAATTTGCAAACAAAACGTCTTAAAAAAATGGTTCAAATGGCTCTGAGCACTATGGGACTCAACTGCTGCGGTCATTAGTCCCCTAGAACTTAGAACTACTTAAACCTAACTAACCTAAGGACATCACACACATCCATGCCCGAGGCAGGATTCGAACCTGCGACCGTAGCAGTCGCACGGTTCCGGACTGCGCGCCTAGAACCGCGAGACCACCGCGGCCGGCCAAAACGTCTCCTGTCACTTTATTTCTCGCAGTTCCCGTAGTACCTCGGTTACTTAGATGTTATTTAACCCTCAACCATATTTTGTTTTCTTTTTGTGCCTCCTATCATCACAACAAACGCTGCAAAATATGCCGAGAAAATAACTCGACTTCAAGAATTTCATCACCTCAGTGTTTTCAATTCTTGTGTGTGTCTGCAATTTGAGTTTTCCAATTTATTGTCACTTTTTATTAGATTTTCACCACGCTCGTCTCTATTTAATTCAAAGCAAGGACGCTTATGATCTCACTGATTAGTGCTATAACCCATAAATTATCGTTTCCATTGAGCAATAAGGCATGGATTGGGCACGAGAGCCCGAATGCCTGCTGACAAATCTTTGCACTGATTTTTGCGTAAGCGCTTTTGTTACCACGTTTCTGTTCTTGTGTACAATGATAGAAGCATCCTGTGGACGTAACTTTACTGGACATTAAAATTGCTACACCACGAAGCTGACGAGCTACAGACGCGAAATTTAACTGACAGGAAGAAGATGCTGTGATTTGCAAATGATTAGCTTTTCAGAGCATTCACACAAGGTAGGCGCCAATCACGACACCTACAACGCTAACGTGAGGACAGTTTAGATCCGATTTCTCATACACGAACAGCAGTTGACCGGCGTTGCCTGGTGAAACGTTATTGTGATGTCCCGTGTGAGGCGGAGAAATGCTCACCATCACGTTTCCGACTTTGATAAACGGATTGTAGCCTATCGCGAATGCGGCGTATCGCGACATTGTCGCTCGCTTTGTTCGAGGTCCAATGACTGTTAGCAGAATATGGAATCGGTAGGTTCAGGAGGGTAATACGGAACGCAGTGCCAACGGCCTCGTATCACTAGCCGTCGAGATGACAGGCATCTTATCCGCATGGCTGTAAAGGATCGTGCAGCGACGTCTCGATCCATGAGTGAACAGATGGGGACGTTTGCAAGGCAACAACCATCTGCACGAACAGTTCGACGACGTTTGCAGCGGCGTGGACTATCAGCGCGGAGACCATGGCTGCTGTTACCCTTGACGCTGCATCTAAGACAGGAGCGTCTGCGATGGTGTACCCAACGACTAACCTGGGTGCACGAATAGCAAAACGTCATTTTTTCGGACGAATCCAGGTTCTGTTTACAGCATCATGATGGTCGCATCCGTGTTTAGCCACATCGCCGTGAACGCACATTGGAAGCGTGTATTCGTCATCGCCATACCGGCGTATCACCCGGCGTGATGATATGGGGTGCCATTGGTTACACGTTTCGGTCACCTCTTGTTCGCATTGACGGCACTTTGAACAGTGGACGTTACATTTCAGATGTGTTACGACCAGTTCCTCTACCCTTCATTCGATCCCTGCGAAACCCTACATTTCAGCAGGAAAATGCACGACCGCATGTTGTATGTCCTGACGGGCCTTTCTGGATACAGAAAATGTTCGACTGCTGCCCTGCCCAGCACTGTCTCCAGATCTCTCACCAATTGAAAACGTCTGGTCAATGGTGGCCGAGCAACTGACTCGTCACAATACGCCAGTCACTACTCTTGATGAACTGTGATATCGTGTTGAAGCTGCATGGGCAACTGTACCTGTGCACGCCATTCAAGCTCTGTTTGACTCAATGCCCAGGCGTATCAAGGCCGTTATTACGGCCAGAGTTTGTTGTTCTGGGTATTGATTGCTCAGGATCTATGCACCCAAATTGCGTGTTAATGTAATCACATGTCAGTTCTAGTATAATATATTTGTCCAATGAATACCCGTTTATCATCAGCATTTCTTCTTGGTGTAGCAATTTTAATGGCCAGTAGTGTATTTACAGCACGCAGAGAGGTATTCGAGGAGTCATTTTCTCCGTTCCCCATAGGCGACTCAACGAGAAGAGAAGAACATGAGCTACGTGCCCTCTGCTGTGCAGTTCACAATTGCTTGCAAAGTATGTGGTAGGTCTAGATCGGGTTCCGTAGCCTAGGTCATTAACGCAAGCTTGCTCGATGGCACCCGACTCGGAGATAAGCCAGTTAGATTACTGGTCGTGCATAATTTTCATCGCGTTTCGCTGGCAAGCGGAATAGGGGTGTTGGCATAAAATTCATGTGTCAACGTCCTGGATTAATCTGCAAACGTCCCCACAGTGTCTCATGAAGTGAAATCATGTGTCACTGGTGATGGGTGTCCATCGGATGGGGATTTTAAACTCGGCATCTCCTTTAGTGCTATTCGAGAGGAACAGGCACCGGGTTTCCCCCTCTCCCTTCTTTTGCTCCACGATAGCACAAAGCCAAGCACTCATCGTATTCATTCAGACGACACAGATACCCACTTGACGCTTCATAACTGGTCGGAGGAAGGCACTGGCAAACCACGTCCACTAACAACCTTGCCTTGAGCTGCGGTGACGAATTCCTGCGTCTTCTTCCCTGCTCTAGTTCCCTGACTATGGTACTACTTTGATGTAGATGCAAGACAAGTGTATGCAATTTTCATCTTCCGAGGCGTTCTAGTCGAAGCTGTACAGAGAAATGTATGTTGTGTTCTGCCACATCTCTGTAAATAATAGGTGTTTCATTGCTGGAGAGAGAAGTGAATGGAGTGTAGGGCCGCAGATCTGTCTGGACGTCACATCAGTCCCCTGCTACCTCTCTTTGTTCTTTACGGCAACTGGCTTCGGCTGTACTGCACCCTATGGCCTAGTACGAGTATATGTGACGTTACTGCAACTTCGCATGTTTGCTGACAATAAGGTCTCTCTGAAACGGTTTTCTGTCAGTAATCGCTTCCGACGATGCAGTGTCACGTGCCTGGTAACACTCTTGTATGTCGTTCAACAACTCGTTTGACATGACAAAGGGAACCTCTGCCTCTGTCGTTAGGGCCACGCAGCTGTCATGTCAGTTTCATCGCACGACTTTTCCCTCTATGTGATCAACGGCTCTGATCTGACTGACAGCAAACGGCTTCTGTGTGCAGCTCTTATCCACTTCATCAAATCTTGATGGACTGCTACGTGACGCGCATTAAATGTTACTTTGATATCATTGTACCCTGCTGTAAGGTATTTTATAAAGGACGACAGCATGTTCATCCGCGGGGAAGAACGCCTAGCACAAGCCATCCCTATCGAACATATTTGTACGTCATATACATTTGTTTCATAATAGACTGAAACATGGACATCCATTCATATATAAATACGCCATATATAGTTATAGAATAATATTAAATTGTAGCGTAAATTCTAGAACAAACACCGACCAACATAGGCGTAAAACAATATACTTTTGTTGTATAATATTAGAAAAGTTGTACAGTCATTGCAGGATCACTTGAAAATCCCAAAAATTGCCGGAACGTGTCCTGTCGTGATGAAAATATAACTTCTTAATAAGATGTCCATTGCAGCATGAACCTGAAGAATATTTATAATACTGTATATCGTACTGCAAATGATGCCTAGAGAACAGTTGCACTGGAAATTACCACATACATTTCTTATTTGTTTTAAGGAATCCCTGTAAACGTTAATCCAATAATCTCAGTCACTTACTATTCTCTGTAGAGGTTTCTTTCAAAGGGTTAGCAAGGAGGATGAAGCCAGCTTGGCCCAATTCTCAAATGAGTGAACAGGCCACGATACTCCATCAATACAGGACGGTTTTTTTAAAAAAAGTGTCATATATTTCAGCAGGAGGTGTTATTGGCGTAAATTAGAAGAAAAATAGAATACATAAATGGCCGGCCGCGGTGGTCTAGTGGGTCTAGGCGCTCAGTCCGGAACCGCGGGACTGCTACGGTCGCAGGTTCGAATCGCCTCGGGCATGGATGTGTGTGGTGTCCCTAGGTTAGTTAGGTTTAAGTAGTTCTAAGTTCTAGGGGACTGATGACCACAGATGTTAAGTCCCATAGTGCTCAGAGCCATTTGAACCATTTTTTAGAATACATAAATGCATGTACACAGCTATAAAAGTCGAACCTGCTGACTCTGATACTTAACAAATCTTTGAACAATCAGAATCGCAAGAAAAGTAGATTTTTCGATTGATCATTTCACACTACGACTGAAATTTAGTCATGAGCAATATAAAAAATAAAAATATACAAAGATACCTACATATTTTTCCATATAGTCCTAAGAAAACTAACGATTATCTTATAAAGACAAATGTCTGTAGTAAAGAAAAGACGAAAAGCAGATTGAGGGAGGAGGTAACCCATACTCCGCGAAGTCCTCAAAATTTCCCATAATTCTGAATCATATTTGGGATACGAAAACGGGATGTAGTTCATGGAAAAGACTTTAAAATCAGTGCATATAAACGTGAGTACGTAACAAAATAGATTAAATAGATTTCTAAACCAATTCGGATCTCTTGATGATAGCATGTAGTTCTATTTACGACAGTCATAGTTGACTCTACTATATCACTATACTCTGTTGTATAAAACAAGCTTAGAAAAAATTCGTTTTCTCTTTGTAGCATAAGCCTATCTTTTCACAGCTTCTCACGAAGCAACCATGCATGAAAAACCCACTTCTTTGCGTTTACACGGCTATACCGAAATTTGGTTGTCTTGACATTTAGCTTTAGTGCCTCTCTCTTTTCGAAACGTTTCAACGCGAACACTGTCAATCATTGTATTATTCCACTCTTTTCTTCAAGAGATTTTGAATGCTGTTAAAAAAGGCGGTCGTTTCATTTAAAGAAGTCAAACTTACTTCAGTATGTCGGTCGACGCAAAAGTTAGGAGTATTACTCACACCACGAAATTACGTACTTCCCTGCCTTATCGTTTACTATAAACCTCTTTTCGATATCTTGGACCGCTCACGAAATAAACGAGGTGCAAGCTTTAGATGGTTCTTGTTGTCCTGTACTGCCGACGCAGTCTATGAACACCACGAAACGTTGTGTTAATGCACTAGGTTTTTAAGAGATTCTGAACGCCGTTAAAAAATACATACCTCTCTGCATTATAATTTTACCGTAAACCTCTTTTCTTTATTTTGAACCGTTATGTAGTAAGAATAATGAAAGCTTTAGGTATTTCTTCCTGTCCTGTATGTCCTGTACTGTCGATTCAGTCTCTCTAAACGAAGCAACCGCCAAACAAACTGGTGTAGTCGTTTACACAAAAAAAAAAAAAACAGTCACTATCGACAGGGGCATTGTTCAAAGCCCAGTCCAAAAATCTGAATTTAGATCTTCGTGCTTTCCTTTCTTACTTCAAGCCAACTCTATTACTGTTCATTGCAACAAGGTCATCTCGTAGTTCCATCTCCTCGTTGCTATTTTGAGCGTCTCCTGTCTTTCATTGCCACCATTTCTCTTAAAACAAAATCGAGAGAAATCTTGAAATCACTGTATACGGAAAAGTTTTGTCATCCTTACAAGAAGTGTCCCCGATCGCTATATTAGAGAACACTTTTAGTTTAGGCATTTACGTCCGCCAATTGCAAGGTGACTCTTAATGTTTACTCTTGAGTAATTTATGATTGCGACTTTATATACCTATGTTAAGTGCTAATATATATATATATATATATATATATATATATATATAAATCATTGAACACAACTGTAATCAGACATATTTATTTCTTTCACACATTAGCAGTATCATTTTCATTTCAATAAATATTTAAGAAAACTAATACTCATAAAAGAAATCCACCGAAAAATGCAAAACAAATTTCTATTTGTAGAACCTGATACGTCCTCGCTACTTAGAAAACATAGGACAGAAGATAATTACACGTTCTAAAGAACGCATCAATGTATTGTACTTCAACAATTTAAGGAAATACATTGTTATTACAGTAATTGCCAGTAACGTTGTCTCACTATAAAATGACTGTGATTCAGTAAAATTTTTAATACCTTTTTTTTAACTCTAACATAATGAGGAGGAAGATTTGCAACACGGATCTCGACGAGCTATTGGTGAACTATTACGAAGTATAATCACTGGAAATCACACAATTCCTTCTCCTGAGAAATCTAGGATAACGTGGCTTTTGGAAATTTAATTAGTTATACGCTCCGTAAATAATCTGAATGAGGTTTTTTTACCGAAATGGCGTGGAATGAGTTAGATGAGAGGAAGTGTATTCATAATTAGTTTTAACATTAACAAGCATATCTCTTTTCCATTCCTACTCATGTAAAAACATTTGGAAACTAGTTTTTTTCCCAAAAGCTGACAAATTTTAAATTAGGGATGGAAAAACCGATTGGTTGAAACCAATGCTGGTATTTCAGTTCTGAATAACCGGTACTTTTCGGTATCTGTTTGGTCTCAGTTACAACAGGTGTTTTTCTTATTTTTTGCCAGTAACCGAGTTAAACGACGTTAACACGACAAATAGATCTTCTTCCTCAGTTTTCACCCTTTCGCACTAACTATTCGTAATGCCCAAATAGTGTTATGATTCCGGACTACTATATTATGTTTGAGCAGAATTTCAGGAAATTGGAATCAGTAGGAGAATTCTAGAAATTTTTTGGTTAAATTCAACCACTTATCATTTTTCGAGAAAATGGTGGACGGACTGCCTTTTCTTTTATTCTCATATTTAATTTAATATTTTGATTCTAACTATCTTCAAACTGAGAGAATAAAAATTTTTCGATCTTTGTTCGATTTCTACGTTTACTATAGGAAATAACAGAAATAAAACACCGAAAGTCGGTTATTTCTAAAACCGTTTATTTTGAGCGGTTTTAAGAGGTTAAACAGGGACGAAAATAAAAACATAGGATATGGAAAACTGATAGTTTGAGCTGTAGGTGCCACCACGTCTTAAATAAAAATTTATCTATTGAGTTCAAGGAGTTGTCCAGATTAAATGAATTTAGGTTAGATTTAAAGCCTGCTTTACCACTTCTCAGAAATTTATCGTTGTTGGTGAATTGATAACAAAATTTGTTTATGAATACCGAAATCTTTTCTGAGGTACTGACATCTTTAATAATGGGTAATGAAGGTATTTTTTCCTTGTACTATTTTAGGCAAGACAGCACTTTCTTTTCAGACTGTGATGACGACTTTCATCATCAAATATTTATATTGTGATGATGCAGTTAAATACAGAAATCCTTGAAGAGCTGTCTACAAGACGATTGTGGGCGAATGTCACATTATTTTCGTACTCGCTTTGTGCAATCAGAATATTCTTTCTAAATGATAAACTAGAAAATTCATTACAACACCAGTAACGTCGAAAAAATTGTCAATTCTGTTTGGCAAATGTTTGTTGGATAATTTATATAAATAAGAAATAGGAGTGGGCCGAAAATTGCACCTTGCGGAACTCCATTCATGATTTCTTCCCAGCCACTAAAATTTGCTCTCCTTCCAATACTGTTTCGATTATCATTTTTGCATTCTGTTTGCCAAGTATGATTTAGACAAGCTGTTTCCGAAACCATCAATTTCCTAAAACTTAAGTCTTTTTAAGAGAGTAACATGATCTTTGTAGTTGAACTCCTTGAAAATATCACAAAAAATACAACCCGCCGATGCTTTATTATGTATTGTCTATAACGTTTGGTTAGCGGATGTATAAACAGCGTTCTCAGTAAAGCTACTGAAATAAAAAATATGATTATTAAGTAAATTGTTTCAAGTTACATGTCAGTCTGGTCTTACGCGCATTACGTTCTCAAATACTTTGGAAAAAGACGTCAATAAAGAAAAAGACGTCAGTAAGGGAAGTGAGCGATAATTATTTAAATTTTGTTAATCACTCTTCTTATTAAGAAGTTTAACAATGGCATGTTTTACTCTGTCTGGAAATATTCCTGTGCCAGTGATACATTATGTATTTAATTAAGGACATTACTTTGAATAGATCTTAAGAATTCTATTGGAAATACTATCAACACCACAAAAGCTTGTATTGTGGATAACTTTTTTAATTCTATTAATTTCACTTAAGGATGTTAGTGATACTTCTAGTCGCTCATAGTTTTGTGGAATGACATTTATAATGTATTCTGTTGCTTCTTCATTTTAACCATTTAATGAAAAAATACCCACAACTTGTGAGTCATCAGTCAAAACATTGTTTTTTTTGTTTAATTGTATCTTGTGCACGTGCTGGTTGTCCTTTCTTTCTTTTGTTTCACAATATTCCATATAATAATACCCATCTGATTATCTGCAGTTTGAATTTATATTATATTTCTGGACATATTCTTACTTTCTTTACAATATGAATATTGTTTGTAGAATGTAAACTGACAATGGATCTTTACTTGTTCTGACCTGCATACAATTTCCCTTTATCTTCTAGAACAACAAATTAAGTCGTAAACATATTTCAACAGGATATAAAATTTTCCATACAAATTTTCCCCTATTGAATTGATATGTACTTACTTTTGAAAAACAGCAGCCCTTTGAACAAGTATTAATGCTATCGATAAGGTAAATTACTTTTAAGCTAGTTAATCGGAGTAGAAACAGTTCTGCATTTGAAGCCCAAAATGAATTTTTCAATACAGACCTTATCCAGATCAGATTGCTTTCCATTCTTGTATCAGTTAGCAGGCTAATTCAGTTATTAAAATGTAACTAGCTTGTAAATTATGGTATGTTGTTCTTGGTTCTCCTTCATGTTATGCAGTGTTGGTGTTTGGTGTCGGCTTAAAGACGTTTCACTTCTGGGTTTTGGAGAGCGAACAGCATGATGAGGTGCAACAGGGTGAACAAGTTTATTTGGGTTACTGTTAAGACGACTTAATAACTATTTACAGATGTTTTACTTACCTCCGATATTATTTTGGCCTATCGGCTTTATCAAGTGTTATCACTTTACCTCATAAATATCTCATAACCAGTATTAATAATTTGGTTAGTGAAACTAAGGTTATTGAATTACTTGTGTCAACTGTTTTAGGAAACACTTCACCACCTCACCAAAACGGCTGGTATGCTGCACAAGGTTAACTGAAGCCATATTTTTCCACGACTGTTATTAAAAAAGAAAAAAAAGGAAACTGCTCCAATAGTAGTGCTTAAGGTCTTGTCGTTACTAAGGGATGATAGGCGTGTATTGCATACACGCCATGTGGCCGACACAAACAAGGGTCAGCTAATGTTACAGGGAGGGATCGTCTTACTACTGCCATTTCGAGGTATCTGGTATCAGGCACTCAATCAGCACACAAATGACGACTACTTAAATGTACATGTAAGCGTATTGATCTGTTTATAGGAAACACACTTTAATGGCCCCCAGCATTCGACCTAACTATATTCATGATACGTCACCACACTCCATTAGAGAAGGAGACAGGGAAGGGGAGAAATGTGAATGGGTGCAGATGTAGAACCTTACTGAATCCATTTCCTTTGCTGAGTTTAAAACAGTCTTTAATTGCAATTTTTTTTAAAGTGTATAATCGGTTTAGATATACACTGCCGGAAAACATTAGTACACACGGAACGACGACCACTTGGCGGATAGTGGATATACTGATAATAGTGGCACCGTCGCTCTCCAACAGGTAGTGTAGTGGCAGACCTACCCGAATGCCATCTTTGTGTTCCCCTTAATGGGGAATGCTCACAGCCAGAAGGCTGGGTGTGGTACAAACGTGTGAAGCAAGAAGGGAACCATGCCATGGAGACGGACTCCTGCTTCCTACAATCGAGCCATTGAGTTTGAAAGGGGTATAATCGTGGCTTTCCGAGTGGCAGGACGGTCCTTTCGAAGAATTGTCACACAAGTTGGACTCGCTGTGTCAGTCGTGCGACGACGTTGGTATCAGTGGTCATGTTTACATTTTCACGCCTGTAGTATTGCCGTATTTTAAGGATTTAAGATCGTACAGCTACCACAGCACAGATAAGAGGGCTTGAGAGCCCAGAGCTGTCAACACGAACTGTAACAAACCGGTTATTAGGAAAGGGTCCCGTCTTCCACCCACACCACAGCGCCGACGTGCACGGCTCGACTGGTGCCATCAGAGGATCACTTGGAGTGGCACGGCTCGTTCTTCAGCGATGAAAGCAGATTTTGTCTGCGTGCAGGCGATGGTCTTTTGCACGTACGATGTTGACCTGCTGAGCGCTGTCTCGTAGAGTTCATTCACCCAGGACACACTGGCCGTATTTGACCCCATCCTAGGCCTTCTGGTCTGGCGTGCGATAAAATACAATTCTCGTTCATCTTTGCTGTTTCTGGAGGGGACACTATCCAGCGTTCGGTACGTGCAGAATGTTGTTAGACCCTTTCTTTTGCAGTTCTTGGAAAGGGAAGGTGATGTGTTGATCCAATGAAAACCAACGTGCTCTGCAAGACGCGCAGTAACCTCCCTGGACAGCACGACCTCCGAACTTGTCTCCAGTCGATGTAGTGGAGAGAAATAATGGACGAGAAGTGACTTGCGTGACTAGTTAACCAATATCTTTTATAGAACTACGTGAACAGGTCTAGCAGGCGTGGCATAGCGTATCCCAGATCAGTATTTGGCATTTTTACTGTCGAGAGGATGCCAAAGTCAGCGCCACATACTAAAATGCATGATTCAGCATGGGTCGATACCTTGTACCTCAGAACCGCTTGCGCTATTGATCTGTAGGTGCAATCGCTTGATGTACTCCATATCTTGCAGTATTAGCTCTTGAATCAATTGGAAACCTCTACAAGTTGTACTAACTTTTTTATTTATTTATTTACTTCTTTTTTTTTTGCGGCTGTGTATCAGCAAGCAACATATAGTGAAGATGATGACTCTATACTTCGGGTCATTTGTGTTTGTGTATCATACAGTTCTACTAATCTTTTGACGATGTTTATACACATAAGAAACATCAGTCACACGGAAATTTTCGGAGAAATACTCTACTGGCCATTAAAATTGCTACACCAAGAAGAAATGCATATGATAAAGGGGTATTCATTGGACAAATATATTATACTAGAAGCGACATGAATTACATTTTCACGCAATTTGGGTGCATAGATCCTGAGAAATCATTACCCAGAACAACCACTTCTGGCCGTAATAACGGCCTTGATACGCCTGGGCATTGAGTCAAACAGTGCTTGGATGGCGTGTACAGGTACATCTGCCCATGCAGCTTCAACACGATACCACAGTTCATCAAGAGTAGTGACAGGCGTATTGTGACGAGCCAGTTGCTCGGCCACCATTGACCAGACATTTTCAACTGGTGAGAGATCTGGAGAATGCGCTGGCCAGGGCAGCAGTCGAACATTTTCTGTATCCAGAAAGGCCCGTACGGGACCTGCAACATGCGGTCGTGCATTATCCTGCTGAAAAGTAGGGTTTCGCAGGGATCGAATGAAGGGTAGAGCCACGGGTCGTAACACATCTGAAATGTAACGTCCACTGTTCAAAGTGCAGTCAATGCGAACTAAAGAGGTGACCGAGACGTGTAACCAATGGCACCCCATACTATCGTGTGATGGTGATCGGGTGATACGTCAGTATGGCGATGACGAATACACGTTTCCAATGTGCGTTCACCGCGATGTCGACAAACACCATCATGATGCTGTAGACAGGACCTGAATTCATCCGAAAAAATGACGCTTTGCCATTCGTGCACCCAGGTTCGTCGTTGAGTACACCATCGCAGGCGCTCCTGTCTGTGATGCAGCTTCAAGGGTAACGGCGGTCATGGTCTCCGAGCTGATAGTCCATGCTGCGAACGCCGTCGAACTGTTCGTGCAGATGGTTGTTGTCTTGCAAACGTCCCCATCTGCCGACTCAGGGATCGAGACGTGGCCGCACGATCCGTTACGGCCATTCGGGTAAGATGCCTTTCATCTCGACTGCTAGTGGTACGAGGCCGTTGGGATCCAGCACGATGTTCCGTATTACCCTCCTGAACCCACCGATTCCATATTCTGCTAACAGTCATTGGATCTCGACCAACGTGAGCAGCAATGTCGCGATACGATAAACCGCAATCGCGGTAGGCTACAATCCGACGTCTATCAAAGTCGGAAAGGTGATGGCACGCATTTCTCCTCCTTACACGAGGCATCGCAACAACGTTTCGCCAGGCATCGTCCGTCAAGTGCTGTTTGTGTATGAGAAATCGGCTGGAAACTTTCCTCATGTTAGCACGTTGTAGGTGTCGCCACCGGCGCCAACCTTGTGTGAATGGTCTGAAAAGCTAATCATTTGCATATCACAGCATCTTCTTCCTGTTGGTTAAATGTCGGGTCTGTAGCACGTCATCTTCGTGGTGTAACAGTTTTAATGGCCAGTAGTGTATTATGCTGTTATCATTTTTCTTTTGTCTATCATAGTTTATTTATAAGCAATAATTTAATGGTGTTCCTCCGTTTCTGGATTTATAAGTGTAAATATTAACAAACAAATCAAATTATACAGTCAATAATTTCTATATATCTGAAGTTTACAGTAGTGCTGCTACTTTGAATGTGTCTCTATTTTCTTTGTAAGGAAAGCTGTTTTAAATTGTGCATATCCACTCTTCGCCCTCTCATTTCAATATGTCATTAATTTCAATGAATCGACCATCACAGTGCGATATAGTTTTACGAGATGTATCCGTAAACCCGTAGTTTGTTGCAGTCGTCTAATACATTGGTGGATATTCGCTTTTACAGTTCAGTAATGTAATTTATATTGACTTACCTAAGGCTCGTGTTGACACGCGTAATCATCAATGTTTTCCGCTTCAGTTGAGCCTACCGGCTCTTCAGTGACACGTATGTTTCAATATTTATTAATTTTGGGGTAAGATTTAATTTTGCACTAGATGCGAAAAACGGCCATGCTGCCCAACAATAGGGTTTACCCGGTTACGCGGTCATCTTAGTGGCCTGTGGAAGTCCAGGGACAACCCCATCTGTGCAACATACTGTGAAACTGGCCCCCCACGTGCTCCTGTCAAGTTGATTTTAGCTGTCAACACCAATGTGACCCGATCTTAGCCGCCGCCTGTGTGTCCGCGTTCTCATGTTTTTTTCTGAGTAAAGTGTCTCTTCCCTTTACAGTAGGCTGTCATGTTGCACCATCTTGGCTACAATATTGTTTTATATTTTATATACTGGTCTAGCAAAGCAGATACACTATGTGTTCAAAAGTATCCGGACACCCCCAGAAATATACGTTTTTCATATTAGGTGCGTTGTATTGCCACCTACTGCCAGGTACTCCATATCAGCAACCTCAGTAGTCATTAGACATCGTGAGACAGCAAAATGCGGCGCTCCATGGAACTCACGGACTTCGAACGTGGTCAGGTGATTGGGTGTCACTTGTATCATACGTCTGTACGCGAATTTCCACACTCCTAAACATCCCTAGGACCACTGTTTCCGATGATACAGTGAAGTGGAAACGTGAAGGGACACGTACAGCAGAAAAGCGTACTGGTCGACCTCGTCTGACAGAGACTGCCGACTATTGAAAAGGGTCGCAATGTGTAATAGGCAGACATCTATCCAGACCATCACACAGGAATTCCAGACTGGATCAGAATCCACTGCAAGTAGTCTGACAGTTAGGCAGGAGGTGAGAAAACTTGGATTTCAAGGTCGAGCGGCTGCTCATAAACCACCCATCACGGCGGTAAATGCCAAACTAGGCCGCGCTTGGTGTAAGGACCGTAAGCATCAGATGATTGAACAGTGGGAAAAAGTGTGGATTGACGAATCACGGTACATAATGTGGCGATCCGATGGCAGGGTGTGGGTATGGCGAATTCCCGGTGAACGTCAACAGTAAAACTTGGAAGCGGCGGTGTTATGTGGTCGTGTTTATCATGGAAGGGTCTTACACCCTTGTTGTTTCGAGTGTCACTATCATAGCACAGGCCTACACTGATTTTTTAGCCCCTTCTTGCTTCCCACTGTTGAAGAGCAATTCGGTGATGGCGGTTACATCTTTCAACACGATCGAGCACCTGTTCATAATGCACGGCCTGTGGCGGAGTGGTTACACGACAATAACATCCCTGTTATGGACTGGCCTGCAAAGAGTCCTGACCCGAATCCTGTAGAACACCTTTGGGATGTTTTGGAATGCCGACTTCGTGCCAGGTCTCACCGACCGACATCGATACTTCTCCTCGGTGCGGCACTCCGTGAAGAATGGGCTGCCATTCCCCAAGAAACCTTCCGGCACCCGATTGAGTGGAACCTGTCATCAAGGCTAAGGGTGGGCCAACACCATACTGAATTCCACCATTAGCGATGAAGGGCGCCACGAACTTGTAAATCGTTTACAGTCAGGTGTCCGGATCCTTTTGATCACATAGTGTATGTCTGATGATGATCTTGTAGATCGAAACTGACTCAAATGGGAAAGATCATTGAGATAAAATTCTAGGAATTTTAAATACTGGATAGATGTATCCCTCTCTGTGATCACGTCACATTTCACCATTGCTGCTGATGTTGCAGGTGAGCACACAGAAGCAATGCAGGGCGCCGGGTCGACGTCATTCGCTGTCCGGCTGTGGGGGCAGCCGGCGTCTGCGCTTCTCGGCGTCGCCGTTTCCTGCTGGTGGCGCTCCTGGGTGTCAGCCACAGCCTCCTGAGACGTCTAAGTCTGCACCAACGTCCCGTTGAGTCGGCCTGATACATACAGTGACTTGGAGTGGATGCTCGGCGCTGACTTACTGTGAAAGACACTGCTGGTGGAATATTTTTGCCAGCTAGCCAACACTGAGCACCGTCTATGACAGATCTCTGTCATGTCCTTTACTTGACTTCTCGCGTGCGACATGACTGAAACACTAGCATCTCAGTTCGCTGGTATATTTGTTAACTGTCCCACAGCACGTTGATAACAGTACTTTGTAGAAGTGCAAAGGACTTGCAATTCTAGAATGACTGCTACAGAAATTGTTACTAGCTTTAAGTGCAGACAAGGTTTGCATATCGACAGTTAAAAATGCATTACGAAATATAAACCAACGTATATATGATCCTTTTCGGAAATACTTTGCATTGTGATGATTGTTTCACAACTTATTTCTGTGTAAACATATGAAACTAAGGCTTAAATGATAATTGTTGAGTAGGTGTCTAAGAGTACGATAACGAGAAAAAAGTGAAGGAAGAAATTCGATCATGTTAAATTAACTTGTCAAGACAACCTTGTGCGTCTAAACAACACAGCTAAGGTGCTAAGGCGAGTGAGGTATGTCGCGGAATGGAAGCGTCTTAATGATACACATGCCCTATTGAAAGACATTATGTGCCATGTATATTACAGCTTTTTTGGGACCTTTGTACAAGTAAATTCCTAGAAAATTGTATCAGTGGCGGAATATTTTGGCTGCTAGGCAACACTGACTGCCCTATCTATTAGCAGACTTCTTTCGCGTTAGTTACTTGCATTCGTAGTTGATAATACCTACAAATTTATCCTCGCAGTTCATTACAGTCTTTATTAACCATGGCACAGTATGTTAATAACAGTGGTCTGTAAGTGTTACTGCAAAACCGAATTATAATTCTAGAATTTGAGGAAATATGCCATACTGAATTGAGATTAAGAGACCAATTACGTTCTTTTATCTTCTATAGCTTTTTATGACACAATCACATCATTTAACTGCAGAATCAGATGTAAATATAAAATATGCCGACTGAAATATTCGTTTTACGAATGAAGGCACATACCAGTAGACAACGTGACGATTTCACACCTCCTAAAAATCCTCGAGCTGTAACTACCGTTGCCTTCAGGGTTTCTGATAACGAAATGGAAACCGCTTGTAACATGTGTCTTCATTTGTGATTTTATTCTTTGTTATCATTACGTAAATAGCGAAATGACTACTAAAGCAGGTGCATCAAATAGCTGCTTATAATAAGTAGTCTTTATTTACGACAGACCGTTTCGGCTGTTTGCCATTTTCAAGTGTGTCTACATTGATGTGACGTCGATATTATATCGTTAGTGGACTGTCATAACTGTCATTGTCTGAGTAAGACGGTAAATGATGTCCATATGTTGAAAATAAAATGTTAATTATGTGACAGTAGTCTGACAGTTCCATTCTGGCGACGTTGTATGTTTTAATATATTGACATCATTTACCACCTTATTCACACAGTGAGAGTTATAAGACAGTCCACTAACAACATAAGTGGACGCCACATCAATCTAGACGCACTTGAAAATGCCAATTAAACCAAAACAGCCCCTCGTAGATAAAAATTACTGATTACAAACACCTATTTGATGCATCTTTTCTAATAAACATGTCATTATCGCACATATAGTACGTTGCTGGCCCAAAAGAAGAAACATTAAGTAGATAGTCCATCACAGATTTTACAGATTGTGTAATCTTTTTTTTTGTTACCTCTTTTTATCTATTGACAGTCTGTTGATGACTACCGGTTGGCCAAAACCTATTGAAACAAAGTAATCATGCAATTTCGTCATTAAAATATAAAAAATAAAAGAACATAACTATATAATGACCAGCCATGGACTTGCTACAGAAATAGTTCCTAGCATTTATTTTAGATACAGTCTGCGTAGTGGCAGTGCAGAAGGCGTTACGAAACGGACACGTGTGTTAGAAAGTGTATCTGATTGTACTGAAAATTCCTCTACACTGTGGTGATCGTTTCGAAACTAATGTCTGTACACTAAAACTATCTTGTACAAGTCACTGATCATAGACCACTATTTTTTGGAACAAAACGAGCTGTCCGCTACTGAGACGGTAACAGACAGTACCTACGGCAGAATTCGGAATCTGCAATAAATTTACCGACTCACATAATTCGTATCATGTGTGGTATCTTCAACGATGCTTTGTGTTAATGGTAGTCTGGTGATTTGAAAAGAGTCCATCAAATAAGCACTAAGACTGTGCAGAATTTTTTGCTATTTGGAGTGTTTAAAATTTTACTTAGAATGTTGCCTTTCTAAATGAGTTTCGCTTCCAAAATATTTACGTCGTAGTTTATTCTTGTTCCAGTTTCCTGATATCTATGACATGTTCTCAAAATCATTACCACAATACGAGTAGCATTATTATGTGACTACATAAATGCACTGCATTCTGCTATGAGAGTAATTCCAATTAGCAGATGCTCTAGTTCACAATCCTAGGCCTTTTAATTATTTTGGAAACATGCAATTGCTTGCCAAAGTCATATTCTGAAAATATTAAGTTCTGCATACAGATAAGCAATTTATCTAACATACCCTGTTCGTTCAATAAGTAAGACTACACATTTTTTCCCCTGAAAGCAGGTAGGTTTTATTCAGGATTCCATAAACCATACTATTCACCGCTCTTTCGGCTACAAAATCCTATTTTTCAACATAATCTCCGTTAAGTGCGACGGTCTTACTCTACATCATTGGAGGACCTGTATGCCCGCGTGTTCCCACTTGTCGGCGTCAGAGCCAGCCTTGCGCTGCATCAATAACTGCATCGAAAATGGTCACCATCAGCCTCGTAACGTGCAGGCATTTCCACACAGATGATTCTTCGTTGTTCTTTATGGTCTTGTGTTAGGCGGCGAGAACCCTTCGGACATACACGTATGAGTACCACAAATGGAGGATGGGAGTGTAAACACTACCAACATACACGGCCAGTTCAGCAACGAGGTGTTTGTGATTCGTCGATCACCTCGAATGAGAGTGTCCGCACGCTCCAACATTGCAGGCGTCACAGCTGTGTGCGGTCGGAGGTCAGGCGGCAGGCTGGAGAGCTTTGCGTGACCTTGTTCCCAGGTGTCCCTAGATATTCTGCAAGCGCCTATGAATATCTGCGATGCTCTAGTTTTTCCGACAAAAGAAACTCATAGACAGGTCTCTGCTTGGAACGTACATACGTTACAGACGCCATTTTGATAGCTAGGTATAGCGCTGTCACCTGTCGGATCTTCATGAAACTACAGGGCTCAAGCAGGAATATTTCCCGATACCACAGCAAATTCCGCATTTTTTCAACCGAAATTGGCTGAGAAATAAAACGTTGCATTACTTATTGAACGGGCCTCGTAGTTTTTGAGCTGCAGTGTGGCACACTTGCGTTTAAACACAACAGTAGTGAGAACTGAAGTAGATTCCTTACGAATTGAAAAGTATTTCTCTATCAAAAATAAGAAACTGTTTTGAGAATTTTGTTCAATAGAACGAAAACAACTGTTGAGTCATTGTGTAACGTTTAGTGCTTTTACAGACTTCCTCGCATTGTAAGTTCGCATATGCCACTAAGGTATAACTGGAGATTGTTGTGAAGTAGTTTGTCAGCATAATAAAAGATAATGCTAAGTGGAGAAAGGAGATGATATTAAAAAGAATGAAAGAAGACTTTCTATGATATAAAATAAACATTTCAACTTAATCTGTTGGCATCCAAATATTCCGCCTTAGGCGCTACTCTGACAGGGATATTTCGTATTATCTACGCTTCTTCGAGGTGAACTTTTCTCTCTCTCTTCTGTTTCCCTTTAAAAGACATTGTCTACCTTCTCTAAGTTACAGTTTTGTTGAGATGTGTGTGTACCTTTATACGAGCAAATTTCTAGAAAGTTGTATTTTGTATGACTGTATTTTCATATCTGTAACAGAAAGGATCAGTACAATAAACAACGTTAATGAGTTTTTTAAGTGACTGATTTGTCAGTTTTGAATAAATGTGTTTCCGGGAGGTTGTCGGCGTTGTGGCAATAATAAATTTTGTATATGTTTTTGTGTATATGATGGGTAATGTGCCACAAGTACCGACACATCCTTCTACTCTAAATTATAGACTAACATAATTTACTTCCATTACAGCCCTCTTTTCTTATGGCGTATAAAGATATTAATATGAATATCGCTGACACATATACAGTACAATATATATACACATATCTGCTCTCTTTCCACAAGGTATGTAGAAAGGGCGACAAAGAAAGTCGTCTGGTGTACGGGAATACTATGCGCCAGCCTGAACCATATATCTAAGTAACACTGGCGAAACACGGTATCAAACTGACTGTCACCTCTTCCTTTATTCACAAAGTCCACCATATGCCCCATACCTCCACCTGGAAATAAATATAATTTTCTTCGAAAGATATGTTTCAAAATTCACTGATATCAGTATCTGCAAAGAAGTAGCACTTACAGTTGTCTTTAATAAGAACTTCACAGCAGTCCACGAAAGGTGACTTAAGTACAGTACTTTCTAGACAAACGGCGGCAGAGATGGCGTGATTTATACTTGTTTCTCTCACCACACAACATCATAGTATATCAGGTTAGTAGGCAACACATTTGTGTTGCACAAATTAACCTATAAGGCACAATTTATTTCATTTTCAGACACTGTAGTACGGTGCTTGCATTCAATGTACTAATTCCAATCTCAGATATGTCACTTCTGAGTAATGCCCCTGTTTTTGTTGCGCTTTGCGGAAGTGTTTGTCATCTCCATAACGTCACATAAGTAGTCAGACTGCGGTATTAATGGGTCATATTCAGTGTCTGGGGGTGTACTGGAAGGCACAAATCTGGTTCAAAAGTTATTATTTAAACACAGAGGTTCAGTTTCAAAAGAACTGGCAGGATTTCAGTATTAGTGGCTCTTATGAACAATAGAAAGCAACAATCCGAGCAAAGGAATTCAGCTTTACGCCCTGCACTTGCGGCTTCACTCCACTCAACAGCCATGCCTGTCAGGAGATGCGAAACTTGACAGACTCCCGAAAGACGAACGACGAAGCCCGCGGTTTACCGATTCTGACGTGGCCAGAATGCAAAATCAATGAGAATTTTCTTTTGTCTAAGATGTTTGTATGTCAATGCGACAAACGGTACATTTGCCACACAGCGTTTGCGAGGAGGAAACGTATGACTCAAACAATGCATATTATAGTAAAGAAGTTTGAGATGATGAAAGGGATGAGAAAATAGACAACTCATTTCAACTTATTAAAACAAAATTTAATTTCTACGCCTCTACTGGAAGATCCTGAGATCTCAGTTGTTGATTAATTACTCACTCTTCCACATATACACTGACACCCATTCCAGTGGCCATGCTTATGCTGTTTTCCAGACTGCGAGGGTAAGGTAACTGACAGTCAAATTCCTAATGAGAGGGCAGACAATGGCATTTGCAGTATGCTACAGAGAAATACATATATATTTGTTGACACATACTAATATTTAATTCATATTACAAGTACTAGTGTAAAGTCATTATGAATTATCTTAGTTGCCTGGCCTACTCATATTCAGTTGCATTAGTGGACAAATTCTATGTACGTACACTAGCCGAAGGACACAAATGTGATGCAGAGATGATTGTATACCCGATAGCTTAGGAAAAAGAGTAGTTTGTTTGATTCAACGTCATTGGTGCTATATACAGAAAAGAATAGAATTTACACAGATTCATTGCCGTCAGGCTTAACACAAGTACATAAAACGCACATTCACATGCTCTACGGACACTAAAAGAATGTTTCAAACAAGAATTTATGCACCGAATGTTTTTTACAATAAGCACTAGCCTTTGTCAGAGAGTTTTGATGTGCATCCCGTCTGATCAGATACCACATTTTACAATTTTTCTGTGGCATTAAATGTGCATAAATGGCAACTAAAATATCTGAAATAATTTCGTGAAACATGGAAGCAGATAAAACACACACAATGAAAGATAAAACAGCAGACTATTCCAGATTATTTACAAAAAATCTTTCACAGTGCCGAACAAAATTGAGTTAATTCTAAAGAGCTGATAATATTAACTAGAATAACTAGACTGAAAAAAATCGCAACTACAATAAATAATTAATATAGAGTAATTAAATTTGGGGAATACATCTGACTAGGTAACATACTTAAGTGATTAACATTCAAAGATGACAAGTTAATGTAAGCGCGAGATAAGCCATTGGAAATTTGAAATTATGGTACTATTATAAACTATGTAACTGCCAGAATGTTGAATGCAAGCATACAAAATGTATGCATTATGTTATAAAGGTGTCACTTTGTGGGATTGATTTATACCCCTGTTGCATTTTGTCGGTCAATAAAGGGGCGGTTAGTGCTGGTTGTGGATGACGCTGGAGTTGTCGTCCAATGATGTCCCATAAGTGGTCGACTGGTGACAGATCTGGTGATCGAGCAGGAGGAGGCAACAAGACGACAATCTGAAGAGCATGTTGGGTAACTACAGTCGTATGTGCGCGAGCGTTCTCCAGTTGGAAAACAGTGCCTGGAATGCTGCCCATGAATGGGTTGGGTTGACTTGGGAGAAGAGACCACACAGCAAGGTCATCGCTCTCATCTGATTAGGAAGGATGGGGAAGGAAGTCGGCCGTGTCCTTTGGAAGGAACCATCCCGGCATTTGCCTGGAGCAATTTAGGGAAATCACTGAAAACCTAAATCAGGGTGGCCGGACACGGGATTGAACTGTCGCCCTCCCGAATGCGAGCGCATGAATGACAGCACAACAGTTCGAATCACCAGACTGACTAACAGATCTACAGTCAGGGTACGTGGGAGAACCACGAGAGTGCTCCTACTGTCATATCAAATCGCACCTTAGACTGTAACTACATTTTTAGGTTCAGTGTGTGTAGGAGGAAACATGCGGAAGTTTTAGCTGTCCCCAAGGCCGGAAAAGACCTGCGGCTGCCGCAAAACCACAGGCCCATCAGCCTGTTGCCCGCAGTTTCGAAGGTCTTCGAGAGGCTGTATGTCAGGAGGCTGTGGCGACACGTCGGGGAGGAAGGCCCGCTCCCTGACGAACAGTTCGGCTTCAGGAGGGGCCACTCCACGCAGCAGAAACTGCTTCGACTGGTAGAGCAGGCGACGGGGGCGCTGGAGCGTCGCGAGTATCTAGGGGCGGTACTCCTGGACGTTTCCAGAGCCTTCAACAGCGTGTTGCACGACGGCCTTGTGTATAAACTACTTACACAATGCCTACCGGTGTCGCACGCCCGCCTGCTCAAATCCTACTTGACTGGGCGCACCTTCCACGTGCGCGCCGACGACGGGACGTTGACAGCACGCCCCATAGCAGCTGGAGTAGCGCAATGGTCCATCATGGGCCCCTTGCTCTACTCACTGTACACCGCCGACGTTCCGAGGAGGCAGGGCGTGCACGTTGCGCTCTACGCGGACGATACGGCGCTCTACGGCAGAAGCATCAACGCCAGGCTGATGCGTCACCGTCTGCAATCGGCTTGCGGCGTCCTCGGAGCTTGGGCCACCAAATGGGGGCTCAAGTATAAGGCAGCCAAAAGTCAGGCGGTGATCTTCCCCAGAAAGAAGATTCCTGCCGACCTCCAGCCACTCAGCATCATGGGAGGCCCCATCCCGTGGGCGAACACCGGACGCTACCTGGGCGTCACTCTGGACCAGCGCTTGACGTGGAAGGCGCACATCGGGGAAGTAAGGGGTAAAGCGCTTGGCAGATTGCGCTTGCTGTACCTCTTACTCAACCCAGCGACGACCCTGCCCCCACGCTTTGGCATAACTCTGTACCTGACACTAATCAGGCCAGTGTTAGAGTACGCTGCTGTGGTGTGGGGCAACGCGGCCGACTCGTCCATCGCAAAGCCACAGAGGGTCCAGAACAAGGCACTTAGGTTAGCACTTCACTTGCCGCGAGACTTCAGCAATGGAGAACTCCACAGAGTAGCGGGAGTCCCGCTGCTCAAACACCGATTCTGGCAGGCGGCACATCGTTTTTACGCGCCCGCCCGGATGCCGGAGAACGACCTTATACGCAAATTGGGAAACCAAGTGCACTGGCGCTCGACCACAAGGTGGCCAGACCTGTTTCGGGAGTGAAGGCACGCCGCAACATGAGCCAGATGAAGTAAAAGAAGAAACGCAACCGCGAGGAAGATTCAGACGAGAGGACAACTTCCAACACACCCAGGATGAAGTAGGAAAGGCGTTATCCGCTCACCCTACAACACACTGGAGTACGAATCTCCGTGAATTTGCGTAGCGTAGAGGTAGAGTGTGTGTAGGACGCAGACAGGTTGTTTGCAGGCCTTCAACGGCCTGCTTCTAACTAATCACGGCCATCACTGACACATAGGCAGAACCAGATAACATCAGGAAACACCACAGACCTTCACGCCACCCTCCAATGAGCTCTCGGTTGACACCACTGAAGTAGTAATTCGCGATGATTTTGAATCAGTGGAACGCACGCTATAGAGAGTATGGCTCGGAGTTGTCCTGAAGTAACCGATTTGTTACAATTCGCTGTGTTGCTTCGGTGCCGACAGCGGCTTAAAATAGCTGCTGCAGATGCAATAAGATGCGACAGAGCTATACGCCGAACACGATGGTCTTCCCTCAAGTGGCCGTCCGGAGTCCGGTCTTCTTGCGACCGTATATTTTGGTGACCACCGCTGCCTGCAACTGTGTACAGTGCCTTTAATCCTGCCAAGTGTTTCTGTAATATCAACGAAGGAACATCGAGCTTCCTGCAGCCCCATTACACGACTTTGTTCAAAGTAAGTGAGCTGCTGATAATGGCGTCTTTGTTGCCTTAAAGGCATTCTTGACTAACATCAAGTCATCACGTCCAGTCACAAAGGTAACTAACCAGATTTGTAACTATGTAGTGGCGCTACTGCCGGAACTTCTATGTGACTGGCACGAAAACTGATTAGACGTCATCTTCCAGATGTGGAAACATACCTATCAACTATGGTATATATTGCAAAGTTCATTCGTTGTATTTATATATTTTGGCGTCAGTGTATTAACATTACAGACGTACAGGTTGAAAAACTGAAGCTACCAAAGAGTTTAAGTGTACATGATGCACTGTGGAATAGGCACCTATAGTTATCAATGCTGACACAAAAAACGCAATCAAAATAGCGCACACATCAAAAAAAGTGTTGCATCAGCCCGATTCCTAGAGCTCGTGAAGATCGAAGTTGACTGTGGATATTGTATCACAGACAATGTCCCTTTGACTGTTCAGAGATGTTACTAAACCCGCTCAAAGATGTAAACAACCATGCATGAGCAGCGCCTATGAGACGGAGGGGTCCGACAGCCGATCAGTTCCGTCATTCTACCAGGAAGGAGGTACACGGCTCGTGCTGTCTAGTTCAACCATGCCGAGACCGTCAATACCGCGGTTCGATCGCGTCCGCATTGTTACCTTGTATCAGCAAGGGCTCTCAACAAAGAAAGTGTGGAGGCGTCTCGGAGTGAACCAAAGAGATGATGTTCGGACATGGAGGAGATACAGAGAGACAGGAACTGTAGATGATATGCCTCACTCAGACCGCCCAAGGGCTACTACTGTAGTGGATGACCGCTACCAACGGATTATGGCTCGGAGGAACCCTAACAGAATCGCCACCACGTCGAATAATGATTTTCGTGCAGCCACAGGACGTATGGCTCGGAGGAACCCTAGCAGCAACGCCACCACGTTGAGTAATGATTTTCGTGCCGCCACAGGACGTCGTGTTATGACTCAATCTGTGCGCAATAGGCTACATGATGCGCAACTTCACTCCCGATGTCCATGCGAAGTCAATCTTTGCAACCACGACACAGTGCAGCGCGGTACAGATGGGCCCAATAACGTGCCGAATGGACCAATCAGGATTGGTATCACGCATTTGCCCTCGCCCAGACAATCGTCGGAGACGTGTTTGGAGGCAATCCGGTCAGGCAGAACGGCTTAGACACACTGCCCAGCGAGTGTAGCAAGGTGGAGATTCCGCGCTGTTTTGCGATGGCATTATGTGGGGCCGACGTACGCCGGTTGGTGGTCACGGAAGGCGCCGAACGGCCTTACGATACGTGAATGCCATCCTCCGACCGATAGTGCAACCGTATTGCTAGCATACTGGCGAGGCATTCGTCTTCATGGACGACAATTAGCGCCCTCATCGTACACATCTTCCCTGAGCATAACGAAATCGCTCGACAATAGTGGCCAGCATGTTCTTCAGACATGAACCCTATCGAACATGCCTGGAATAGATTGAAAAGGGCTGTTTATGGACGGCGTGACCCACCAACCACTCTGCGGGATCTACTCTGAATCGCCGTTGAGGAGTGGCACAATTTGGAACAACAGTTCCTTGATGAACTTGTCTTTTTTGTGTGTGTGGTAAGATCTTATCGGACCAAACTGCTGGGGTCATCAGTCCCTAAGCTTAGACACTATTTAATCTAACTTAAACTAACTTACGCTAAGGACAACACCCACCCATGCCCGAGAGAGGACTCGAGCCTCCGACGGGAGAGGGGGTGGGGGGGGGGTGGAGGGGAGCCGAGCGAACCGTCGTGACAGGACGCCCCTAGACCGCGTGCCTGCCCTGCCCGGCAATGAACTTGTGGATAGTATGCCACGACGAATATACAGGCATGCATGAATGCAAGAGGACGTGCTACTGGGTATTAGAGGTACCCGTGTGCACATTAATCTGGACCACCTCCTCTGAAGATCTGGCTGTGTGGTGGTACAGCATGCAATGTGTGGTTTTCATGAGCAATAAAAAGGGCGGAAATGATGTTTATCTTGATCTCTATTCCAGTTTTCTGTAGAGGTTCCAAAACTCTAGGAATCGAGGTGATGCAAAACCTTTTTTGATGTGTGTATATGGGTACGTGGGCACGCACAGTCGCGCGCACCACACACACACACACACACACACACACACACACACACACACACACACAAAGACATGCGGTGCCCAGCACGAATGATTTTTAAAGTCGAATTTTACGCGTCCATTCGACAGACATGTTCTAAACTTGTCTTCCGCGATATTTGTTTTATCGATGTGTAATAATAGGGGTAGTAAAATACCAAGAATACCAAGAATAACCAATACTACAGCAGTGACAGTACGACCATGGGTCCCGTTGACTCTTGTCGCAAAGCAGAAGTTCCACTCAATCGCTGATTATTCTTCGTATTTTACTGGTCCTGTTTATACATACTGGTGAAAAGAATGGCGCACTAAAGTAATTTCGGACTGCTCTATCGAATGGGGACGTCAAGTTCCGATTTAAGTTTTTACTAGGTGTCTTATGAAAGAAGTGATGAGCAGAATATCTTTGCACTGACTCTAGCTACACTTTGAAAACCCAGCGAGAAGAAACATTGAGAGAACACCGGTTTTGAATAACGTGTCCATGTAATCCCCACAGAATATGTCATACAAATATTTTTAACGTTCCTTTATAATGCAAAACACAACCAGAGTCAAACAACACTACAATGACACTGAAGCAGCAAGTGAAGATAGCAAAGTTAAACAAAGAATGTTAACTGCGGTCAACCTAGCAGCGACCGTTGTGTTTTAAAGTGTTTCCCAACACATCAAATTTTCTTCCCTGCTCCACTCGGGGTGCCGCGATCGGAGTAGAAGATTTTTCACGCGCACGCGCCATCAGTCTGCCACCAGCCGATCCTTCAGACTATAACATGTTCAGACTGAGGTCTCTTCAGATGCATTATACCAACGGGTGTGAAGGTCGAAATATCATCCGTGTGCATCAGGTTGACAGGACGCAGATTTGCTCTTGAATCTGGCAGGTGGGACGTGCCGCGCGCTCTACCGCTACACTATAGCACTGCTTCCTAGGTTAAGACGTGCAAAGATACAATAGAGTGACGGCTTCTGTTGATAGGAGGCTCACGAGCCTATAAACGGCTCCATGATATCTGGAAAGACAGCTGATAACTACCACGTAACTACAGAAAGGTACGAATTATATAATACAGTAGGCTCTCGTTAAACCCAAGTTATGGCACCTGAGAAACGGTTCGAATTACTGAGAATTCAGTTTAAGATTGTACCAATTAGAAATAAGTCTGTTTCATTAATTTAGTCGCTTTCATGTAACAAACTAAGATTTACCTCTCTCCCTTAGAATCATATCAATCCCGGTTACGAAAAATCTTTGACTGACCAGAAACCACTTTGTGTCAAGGTTAAATTTGAGCTTTCCGATGGGTCGTTTGTGTGTGTGTGTGTGTGTGTGTGCGTAACTTTGTACTGTCTATCTGCAGTAAGTAGTCTGCGAATGCAGTTGGTTGAGCAGTTGTGGTGTACCTAAGTGGCCAGTATTGGGATGAATATATCCTTATATACAGTAGTCTCGTCAGTTAACTGTTTCACGTGGTTATTGAGTTTTATTTGCTTAGATTCTTTATTGTCATTTATGTGGGCTAGTTGGTGTATTTGGCCCATATCTGAAAGACGTTACTTTATGACATGGAGTTCCAAGTCATGGGTTTGAACATTCTTTGGGATTCAGACTTCCCAATATTTGCTTCATAGCTTCGTTTGTATCATTTGGTGCAAGTATTACGTTTCACTGGCTCTGATTTTCCATTATGTACAGGTATTCTCTTTGTTGTCAATGATAAGGCTACCATATGGTACTCTAGACGAGAGAGAGGATATTTTCCCATTTCTCTTGTCATGAGTGGACGTGTAATCATGTTATCTTTAGGTTTATAATATAATTCAAAGATTTCCTGTTCTGTTGTTCCAGAACTATGACAGATGACCTTACTTTGTTTCGGTTTGCTGGACAACCACACGGTCTGTGGTACGGATTGTATCTCACGTCGCAGTTGCAGTTACAGCCATTTTCGAAATTTAGGCTACACCTTCTGCAAGTCATTCCTTGTTCCAAAACCGTAAGTTTGCTATCTGTTATGTATAGTTTTCTACCATATGGCGAGTGCATAACTCTATCGTAGAAGTGCAATAGGAATTTCCAATCAAAGTTTTCTGGGTATAGTGCTAACAACTTCTTTGCCCACCATTAATCACATTCTCTTTACTTACCGCTTTTACTTCATTTTCCATGAGGAATTAAGTGGAAATAGGGAGTGATGAGAGATCGTATAACCTATTGTAGCCAGAAAATTAAAAAAAAAATTAAAAAATGCTTCGTATTACATACATGGTGTCTTTCCCTATTTGAGGCTGAATATTTTTGGTGTAAAGAACACGGTTGTTTGAAGATGTATCACTTGTTGGTGGCTTAAATCTGTATGATCTTAAATATTTCTGTTGGTATTTGTTATGAAACAAATATTAAACTTTTCAGTACCTAATGCACCATTTTACAATAAAAATAAAGTACAATATCAGTACCCCATATCTGCTTTAGTGACATATGTTGTAATGTGTAGCTAAAAATACATCATAATCTGCTTCCGTTCACTGAATGCACAAATAAAGGTTTATAAAGACGATTTTACCTGCCACAGGGAGTCGGCTTTGCTTCTGTCAGTCAAGGCGCAAAAGACGTGTACATCATCATCAAAATGTCAGATTTTATCTTAAATCAAGAAGAAGTCACCATGTATCATGGAAGACCAAGTCCTGTATTCTGCTCAACTGTAGCTGCAGATGACACTGTTCCTATCACGAACCCATATGTCTTGAATCTGTTCATAAATGTCGCTAGGTGATATTGGTTAATGCTTTATCAGCCATGTTTATCGATGCAAACACTGTCACGTTATTCCTCTATCCAATAACATCGTTACAAATTCCTTGGGGCATCAAATTTCAGAATTGTGAATTAGTGCTTGAAGTGATGTTGCACGAGACAAGTTGTGTTCCATAGTGTTTAGCTGTGGCAGGTGTGCAACTATCCAGGAAACATCAGAATTTTTTGCTCTGCTATCTTGTGTCTTTATGTAGCTTTCAGAGCCATTCAATGAAAAATGCTGCTCTCATCCACTGCTTTATGTTGGTATGGGAAGACACAGGAAATAGTCTGATACTCCTGAAACATCTAAGGGTTAGCAGCTTGCGCTGTCAATATGTTTCAGCTTCCAGAAGCAATACTGTTATATATTTTTTAAAATATTTTCACATAACTTTTTTGCGTGCTAACGCCAGTGTTAGGTTACAGAGAACTGGGAAAGAGTTCCTACTTGGCAGTATTGATCGCATCACACGAATTGTAATTTGCCAGCAGACTCCCTTGTTTCGAGGGACTAAATATGAAATTATTACTGAAACGATGCGAATTAGCTAGTGACAGATAGCCGCTTAATACGGTTGCAGAGTATTTTGGTGCGGTTTGTCATGATCATCGTTCGGTTTATCATGTGAGCAAAAACGCAATGGACTTCTTCAGATTTATACAAGAAACTGTTGAAAGCGCCTTGTTCTTGCAATGTAAAGAAACTAAAATTCAAAAGATTAAAAAACAGCCGACCAGTTGCAAAGGATAAAGTAATCTTTACCTAGGTTTCAATAGATATAAATCTATCTTCTTCAGAAGACGGCAGTATTACATTAACATGGAGTGAAGTATCCTAGTCGTTTTTGTAAACATTTACATAACTCAGTTAATCCAAATAAAACATAGCCCTGAGAACAGGGTTTGTCAGACATATAAAAATTAAGAACATAGTAGTTGAAGAGCGCATGCGCATGCGCTCTTCAACTACTATGTTCTTAATTTTTATATGTCTGACAAACCCTGTTCTCAGGGCTATGTTTTATTTGGATTAACTGAGTTATGTAAATGTTTACAAAAACGACTAGGATACTTCACTCCATGTTAATGTAATACTGCCGTCTTCTGAAGAAGATAGATTTATATCTATTGAAACCTAGGTAAAGATTACTTTATCCTTTGCAACTGGTCGGCTGTTTTTTAATCTTTTGACGTGGAACCGTTGTTGTAGCGCAGCTATGTTTAAAATACGGAAACTAAAATTCTTTTCTTCATTATGTTCGAAAGGTAACAAATGTTATTGCACTACAGACTGATTTGGAATAGGCGTCAATAAATTTTTATTTGTTTGCTATTTAGCTGGATGCGAACATTATTGTTTATAATTTTATTGTACTGTAGTTTCACTTCCACAATTCAGATTTTTCGTGCCAAATACCTATAGATTCTGTGAGTTGATTTTAATCAAAACATCATCAATTTAATTTTTCCTTAGTTTCAATTTGTATTTTTGATTTCATGTATACTGGTTGGACCATACCAGCCATTCTGTTCTTAGAAGGTGATGCTAACTATGAACGACTGTGTGGCCATATACGCGACAATGTTGGTACCAATACAGGACAGAATAGAACTTTTATTTCAGTACTTATTTTTTGTAATCTACAGATTTCAGTGTTTTCAATATTTTGCATCTTAAAAATATCTTTAATTAGTTATGTTTTTGATATTTAGTCATAAATTTCGTATGTATTTATTATACAACACAGAATTGAGTTTCTTGCAAAACATAAGGCATATGAATTTACAAATTTTAAGAAAAAGAAACATAAGAAAGACCTTGAAGTCCAGGTGAAAATTAAGACATAACATATCGTTGAAAACCCATAGTCTACAGTAAACGGACACATCTAATCCTTATAGATATCATTAAGTGAGAAGCAAGCTGTTCGAGATAAATACAGACGGCAGGGATTTCGAGAAATGTGCAAAAGAAGCCACAAAGAAAGTTATGAAGAGTATTTGGAGAAGGCTTCAGTGTAGGTGTAACACAAGTGTTCAGTTTATCACCTGTACCTCTTAATATCTATATAAACGAAGCCATTTTGAAACTGATGGATGAACTACGATTATAACTTTAACAGCAAAAATCGAGGCAATTTACAGACCAACGGCGTTTCATGTGCAGCGCACCTGTTTACACTTCGTACTATCGATTACATCTTACCTTTAATTCTTTCTTTACATTTGAACAAAATGTAACTGTGAAGCTTAAAATCAGTAGCTATCCAGCAGTATCTGAAAAAGATACAACACTCAAAAGCAGATCAAGTCATTCCAGAAGCAAGAGAAATTTCAAAATAACTGAATGGTGATAATTTTAGTTTGAGTTGTTTCGTCAGATTATGGCTCATCTTGAAATAATTGGCAACCAAACGAATTTTCGAGAAATTAATGTGTCTAACGTTAGTTAATAGGTAACAACTTTTAAAACAGTTATTTTAGAAATCAGAAACTGAAAGTATTGAGAGAATCCTTCAAAGACACTCGTGGCAGAAGCCAAGGAAATGTGAAATATGTAATGGGCAGATATTCTGCCACTAAACAGTACCGTCTACATTGTTCAACACGAAATGCTTCGCTAGTTTTAAAAATGAACATTGTGCGAGGGATTAGTACTGATCACTGAAGCTTACCTCATGATTGACAAAGAATAATTCCAAACCGAACTTAAAGTAGTTGGCTGTAGGTCTGATACTCAAGGTTATTCATAATTAATTTATCTGCTGAAATTTATGTTGGAAAATAAACTGTATAATAGCCTTGGTGAAATGAAGCTGCTAAAAATCCTCATACCATCTCCCACGACTGCATCGGAAGTAGAATACTGCTTTTCAACAATGGAAAGAAAAAAAAATATTTGTATGACACACTACGAATTCGGAAAATTAAACGCACTTGCCCCCCGCGAAATGACCACGCGGTTTGAGGCGCCATGTCACCGATTGCACGGCCCCTTCTGCCGGAGGTTCGAGTCTTCCCTCGGGCATATGTGTGTGTGCGTGCGCGCGCGTGTGTGTGTGTGTGTTATCCTTAGAATAAGATAGTTTAAGTAGTGTGCAAGTCTAGGGACCGATGACCTCAGCAGTTTGGTACCTTAGGAATTCATACGCACATTTCAAATGCACTTGCAGTGCTTCCAACGGAGAAAAATTTGCTCAGTTGTCATTTATAAATTAAGGAGAAAATTACTGGTCTTTTAGCACAAAAAAAAAATGAGAAAAGTAGATTTCATTTTTAGACGAATAGATCAAACTTAGAATGGAACAATTTAGATTAAAGTGCTTGCAAAATATTAGAGCAACTTCTTTTAGAATTTTTTCAAGTTTCTGATTAAAGTTTCTTTTCATACACCTTTATTTCCTTTTACACAAGTTTAAAACGAAAGCTAAAAAATTTATGGAGCAAACTCTCAAGTAATTTCAGTTATGAGGCGCCATTGATTCTGAGGATATTATTTGGAGATGACTGGGTAATTATTGCTAACTGACAATAATTAACAAAGAGCAACAAGTACAAACAGTATGTGCTTCGTAGTATTTACTCTTATTTGGTAACAAAACCATGGTGATGGTATTTTTTTTGGAAAAACAAAATTAGAACCAAAATTGTAATAAATGAGTCAGTAGTAGAGAAGTAACAATTTTTAAATATTAGGATACCGTTTAGTGAAGACTGATTTATAGTATAAGAGAGAGAAATACGGCTTAATGTATGACACTACTCGAATGACGTTGCAAACACCTCTGATTTTTTTCAGAACACTTTTGCTCCCTCTATCTATGTACGAGATGGGAACCTCAGTACGAACAACAAAGGATACACTGAAAGATGGCTACACTGAGTCACAACGCCAGAGATTGCGTCAAAGTTTATTATTCTGCCGCCTCCACTGGTGCAGCAGTAGTTCAGAGGATGTCGAGGGCAGTTCTTGTTCTGTTGGGCGAGAGAGTAGATGCTGTTCGGTTGGTGTAATGTATAGATGGAAGATGCTGCAATTGTGAGAGTGTATTTGAGAAAGGAGATGGGCTTTTGATTTATGATGCTGGTGTAATGGAAAATTTTCGTCAATATATAACGAGGTAAAAAGGTATTACAGTTTTCTTTAATGTCAATCGCTCTTGCTCACAGGTACAGTCAACAAAGCATCTGGCTCGTGTTCATTTATTAGACTTGTAATTCTGGTTTCTATGTGCAATTATAGTATTTCTGGTTTTTCAATTAGTTCTTTGTAAATGGTGTTTAAAATATTTTGTCGTATTGAGAAAGAACCAAGCCAGATACATGTACGTTGAGTCACACTACCACATACAGTACAGTTACACTGGTGCTTTGTTGTTTCGTAGCTTTTATAGTTGCAAGGGACTTAATTAATCAATTGCGTTAATGGAAATTCCTTGTCATTCTTTGTTTTTATTTTATGCAGTCAGATTGCGTGCTAATACTAGTCAGGGCCAACCGGTTACGAGACTTCGTAACCAGTCACACAGCTACTAAAATTATTGCATTTATTCATTAATATTCTTTTAATTAAGCCCACATGCAACACTAGTAATCCAGAGTGCAAAAATGAGATACTTCAGATATTCATAAAACAATGATGATGCGAAATCCAACTCGCAATTTTTTTACATGAGTGACTGAAGGTCATGGAACTAGGTAGTCAGGTAGTCGAAGTATTTCTCGAATTCTGGCAAGCATTTCACTAATACACACTCACGCTTTTTTCAAAGTACTCTCGTATGGGTATCAAGCGTGATTTGTAGCTGGACTGAGGACTATGTGGTCGGGAGGATGCAGCAAGTTATCTTCGATGCAGAGTCATCGACGTACAGAAGTAACTTAGGATGTGTCCCAGGGAAGCGTGTTGTATCTCTTGCTGTTCATGTTGTACATTATTGACTTTGTGGACAATGTTAATAGTAACCTCAGACCTTTCACATATGACGTAGTTCTCTGTAATGAAGTTCACTTTGAAAGAAACTGCACAAATATTCAGTCAGACCTTGATAAAATTTATAGTGTTGCAGATGTTAGTAATATGCTTTAAACGTTCGGAAATGTGAAACTGTGCACTTCAAAAACCGAATAAAAGGTAGTATCATATGGCTTTGATGTCTATGAGTCGCTTTTGGAATCTGTCAACTCATAAAAATGTCTGGATCCGACACATTATAGTGACATGGAATAGAACGATGACAGGGTATCAGACGTAGGTAAAGTAGATTTATTGGTTGAATACTACGGAAATGAAATCATTCTGCCAAGGACACTGCTTACAAATCAGTCGTGCAATATATGATAGAGTATTGTTCAAGTGTATTGGACCCGTACCAAATAAGGGACAATTTACGTATATGGAGCATGACAGCTCGAACAGTCACAGGTGTGTTTGAGTGTCGCAGAGATGTTGAAAGAATTGAAATGGCAAACCCATAAAAATAGACGTAAGCAATCTCGAGAAAGTCTGCTTACAAAGTGTGACGAATGTAGAGATATACTACAACGCACTATATACTACCCACGTAGATAATGTGAGGACAAGATGTGATCAATTACAGAACGCACATAGGCATTTATTAATTCTTGCCACACTCCATACCAGAATATAATGGGAAAAGGGTCAATGCACTCCACGGTGGTTTGCAGAGTATGGGTGTAGATGTATACGTGGACATATAGCAATACAGAAATAACCGCAAAGTAAGGATTTATGTCTATAAACGGAAAAGTAGAAGATTACAGAAGGAAATGTAAGGAGCGCCTTATTATGTTAGAGGATAAACTACCATAAATTCTACACAAATACCAACGAACAGGACGGAGGAATATAGAAAGACACAGAGATAAATGGAAAGATTTACAGTAAGCTCCAGTAGCAGGCATTACAGACGAAGTCTACTACGTGCAAAAGAACATAATGGCCTTCCTTCTTTTTCGATAATTATTATATCCCCACACAATCATTTGTCGGTTACCTCCGCATTAAAGTGCGCAAAATGAATTTGAAAACGCAGTCCATAAAAATGTCTTCACGCCTCTGGTAGTCCTCCTTAGATGTCTCAGTTCCCCGCAGCGGTGGCTTAACCCCCTCCATCTCGCCCCGGCAACTCATCCCTCACGGGCCAGTTGCTTGCCGACCAAACACGGGCCCACTACAGTCGGCACACTCTAAAGAAGAATTATATCTATGGCCGCTGAAACTCTTGTCGAACGTGCCTGACAAATGGTGGGACCCTCGCCATACATTATTTTTATGACTCGGCGGCGAGCGAGTTCGGATAGGGGTTGGCTCTGTTTGTGGCGCAGCACGCCCGCTCCTGGGAGTGGTGGCGGAAACGTGGGGCCGTGGGTCACCCTGCAGGTGGCGCTGGTTGTGGATGCAGTCCCGTAACTGCGAAGCGGCTTCGACATTCGTCGAGTAATCAAGTCGATTTGTCAGCTGAAACTCTACGAAACTCCGAGATGCCATTGGTACGGCGGGAGGGAGATATGGAATACAAAACGTCGACGACTTCGAAGATGAACGCCTTCTACATGTGTCTACAGCTCGTATCTCATGAAGCGTTTGTATAATCTACGAGGGTAAGTTAAAAATATCTGCACAGTACATCTCTAATTTATTACAGCTACAATACAAAATTTGCAATGACATCAGTTATCAACATAGTTTCACTACATTTCAATGCACTAGCTGAATCTTAGCAGAAGCTATCCAGAACTCTCAAGAGTGTATCAGTTGAGCAGAAAGCCACGTATTCATCCCTCCACCTCTACACTGGAGGTGAACTGACTGTGAATAAAACCTTCTTTACACAAATTAAATCTGACGGGGCGAGATCAGGTCTTGGTGCGAGAAGATCCAACACCTTGAAATGAATCTTTTGAAGAGCGTGAACTATGAGGGCGGTGATACGTGGATAGTTTTCTAACGCAAGGACAGAGCGCTGGTTTACATTAAGCCCCGGTGGCTTTTATTATTATTCGGAAGTTCCATGCGGCTTTTCGCGGATGATGCTGTAGTATACAGAGAAGTTGCAGTATTAGAAAATTGTAGCGAAATGCAGGAATATCTGCAGCGTGTAGGCACTTGGTGCAGGGAGTGGCAACTGACCATTTACATAGAAAAATGTAATGTATTGCGAATACATCTCTGAGAGTATGCGTACGGAACGATTTGAAGTGGAATGATCATATAAAATTAATTGTTGGTAAGGAGGGTGCCAGGTTGAGATTCATTGGGAGAGTCCTTAGAAAATGTAGTCCATCAAAAAGGGAGGTGGCTTACAAAACACTCGTTCGACCTATGCTTGAGTACTGCTCAACCAGGTCGGGTTGACGGAGGAGATCGAGAAGATCAAAAGAAGAGCGGCGTCTTTCATCACAAGGTTATTTGGTAAGCGTGATAGCGTAACGGAGATGTTTAGCAAACTCAAGAGAGGCGCTCTGCATCGCGGTGTAGCTTGTTGTCCAGGTTTCGAGAGGGTGCGTTTCTGGATGAGGTCTCGAATATATTGCTTCCCTCTACTTATACCTCCCGAAGAGATCACGAATGTAAAATTAGAGAGATTCGAGTTCGCCGGAGGGTTTCCAGCAGTCGTTCTTCCCGCGAACCATACGCGACTTGAACAGGAAAGGTAGGTAAAGACAGTGGCACGTAAAGTGCCCTCCGCCATACACCGTTGGGTGGCTTGTGGAGTATAAATGTAGATGTAGATGTAGATTATTATTATTACTATTATTGCAGTTTCCAGCTCTTAGCGAAACTTCTTAGAGTAACGTTTGGTATCTACTGTTGACTACTTTCCAGATAATATTGCAGAACTGGCCCATATGCATTCCAAAAAACCGTGAGCAACGCTTTTCCTGCATGATATTCACTTGTGAATTTGTGTTTGACTGGAAACGATAGATTGGCATTTGTTCTATAATTCAAAGCAACGAGCTCACATTTCATCTCCACTGATGATCTGTTTCATCTCACCTCCGAAAATAGCATGCCGGTCCAGTCGTTGCTGACATTCGCACAGTACTGCGCTTATGTGCTTCATTCAGTTGTTTTATATTCCATCTAGCACAAAATCAAATTTGAGCTTAATATGTCTGTCATGTACAGAAGCGTGACTAATAGGTAAATTCTCAGTGTGGGCATTAGTAGTGGATTCCACTTTTTTTCTCGTACTTTACGCTTGTTCTGCCGCTTTTGAACGCTTCAGTCCACTGATAAACACTTTGCCGTGGTAAAGTATAGTCCCCGCATAGCGCTAAAATCCTTGTATAGATTTCAGAACACATGTAATCCTTTACTTACTTTCAGAACACGAACAAAAGGGGTTACTGAATGCTGCTCTTCATTGATGATAACGGAATGTGACGCTGCCATGTTTACATCGCAAAAGGGCAAAAGAGAACTATTGTGACAATGCTGGAAACTGTCTCACGTGAAGAGAATGGTGCTGTCTAGCGGCTGGCGAGCGTACTAAGCGGCACTTCCAACCCAAAGACGATTGGAGGGAACTGCTGACAGTCGTTGACTTACACTCGTACGAAAGTATTTATTTCGATAACCTGTGGCTATTGGAAAGGTAGAAAAGAGAGCTGTATTAGCAAGTCTGTACAAATTCTTAATTGCTCGCATGAATTATGTGGACCCATTGAACTGAAAAAAAAATAGCGAGGGAAAACTGAAATCTTACTAAGAGTAGCGAGAGGAAAGAGGGACATTTTGCTGCTACTGATCTGAGTAAGTACTGATACTTTTTTTTCAATACTCATGGTATCACTGTCGATACCACTTGTTCTGTAAACTCGCACAGATAATACCTCAGTATCGCTATGTGAAGTATCGACTGGTGTTAGAGTAAACAACAACCATTCAGTACTGACTCAAAGAGAGTTAAAGTATTATCAGTTATCTATACATTCTACATGAAACACAAATGTAGAAGTAAACTGTACACACTATGTACTATCTAAAAGTATTAGGTTTTTCAACAATATTCAAATGTGTGTGAATTCCTAAGGGACCAAACTGCTGAGGTCATCGGTCTCTAGACTTACACACTGCTTAAACTAACATGACAACACACACTCATGTCCGAGGGAGGAATCGAACCTCCGGCGGGAGGAACCGCGCAATTCCTGGCACGGCGTCTCTAACCGCGCGAAGTACACTATTAGTATTAAAAATGATTCTATTTACTTGGAAAAGTGGTTCATTTATTGGTTTTATACTCAGGACTTACAAAATGGCATAATTCTCAGTTTTGACTTTCATTGTGAGTAGTCTTGAATGGTATACATAAACAGTGTATCTTTCCTTTACTGTACACGTTTGTGTTTGACTTGATACTCAGGTTGACTCACAAAACATAAAATGAATACTACATCTCCCCGTTGTATTATAAATAAATCTTTTTGCATTAAACTAAAGCTTGAAAAAGTGTAATCAATTGGTACCTTACGACGTTATCATTCTCCATACTTATTTCCAGTAATATACTAAGTTCCAGTGTTTTATATATGTGTATACACTGATGAAATATTAAGTATTAATATCAAGACCAAAAACTGTAGAGAAACAGGTGCTAGACAATTCCCAGGTCAAAAGATAGTCGATTATACACTACTGGCCATTAAAATTGCTACACCAAGAAGAAATGCAGATGTTAAACGGGTATTCATTGGACAAACATATTGTATTAGAACTGGCATGTGATTACATTAACACGCAATTTGGGTGCATAGATCCTGAGAAATCAGTACCCGGAACAACCACCTCTGGCCGTAATAACGGCCTTCATACGCCGGGGCATTGAATCAAACAAAGCTTGAATGGCGTGTACAGGTACAGCTGCCCATGCCGCTTCAACACGATACCACAGTTCATCAAGAGTCGTGACTGGCGTCTTGTGACGAACCAGTTGCTCGGCCACCATTGACCAGACGTTTTCAAGTGGTGAGAGATCTGGAGAATGTGCACCCCAGGGCAGCAGTCGAAGATTTTCTGTATCCAGAAACCCCCCCCCCCTGCGGGTTCGGGGGTAAGAATAGGCCCGCGGTACTCCTGCCTGTCGTAAGAGGCGACTAAAAGGAGTCTCAAACGTTTCGGCCTTAATGTGATGGTCCCCTCTTGGGTTTGACCTCCATTTTTCCAAATTTCCGTTGTTAGTGCGTGCCATTTGCGGAAGGACGCCTTACATAGTGTTTTTCTATTGGTCCATCATGCACCACCATCTTGCATGCTACCTATTGTCGTGTGGCGGGATTTACACCCAACGTCTTCTGGGTTGCCTCCTTCTCGTCTAGTGCGCCATTCCCTTCTTAGCGCCCCCGACACCTGTGGACCCTTTCAACACCTAAAATCCAGCACGGTAGCCAGTCCGTTGTGGTGGGGTCGTCATGTACCCTCTTGGTGGTAGCCCCCTGACCACGCAGGGATCGCACTACAGATGCCAGAGCTGTTTCCTCACCACGCATGCCAAGGAGTATGTGCCCATCTTGTCTGGGGCACGGGGACTCCGGGCAACGGGATATCGGCCAGGTACCCGTTGCTTTGGCTGGGTGGCGCCCTTGGGGAGAGCCCTCATTCGGAGTAGGTGGCATCTGGGCGGATGTGGCGCAATGAAGCGCAATAAATCACACCAAGCTGGTGGTCGCACGGCCACCAGCGTCTCTAAGCGAGGCAGAGTTGACTTCGATGCTGCGCAATATGACCCTCAGTCGTTCCCCTCGTTGGCTGCGCCGTGGGAGGGACGCAGATCTAGGCCAAGCAGGAACCTTATGTACCACAGTACCTTGTCTGCAGCAGGACTGATGGTGACTGCTTTCTTACGACGAAGCCTCTGTTTCTTTGTGGAACACCTGGAGGATAAGTTTGGGGAAGTGGCGGGGTTGTCTAAAATGAGGAATGGGTCCATTCTCCTCAAGACGTCCTCCCCAGCCCAGTCACGAGCGTTGCTCTTGTGTGATAAGCTGGGTGACGTATCGGGGATACTATAAGAACCGCGCTGCCTGTCAACGAGCGTCAGGTGGGGTTTGCCTCTTTGTTCACCACTCTGTCTGTAGCTCGTCAGTACCCCTTCTGACGCCTTTAGAGGCAGTCGCTGCCAGGGTTGAGCTCTCGCTGGCTATTACTGTTTGCTCTATTTACATTCCTCCGGATGGGGAGCTCCCCCGACATGTCTTGGCTGCACTGCTGGCTCAACTCCCGCCACCATTGCTGCTTCTGGGCGATTTCAATGCCCCCAACCCTCTATGGGGTGGGACTGTCTCCGATGACCGCGGTCGTGCCGTGGAGCATGTGTTGGCTCAGCTCGACCTTAGCGTCTTGAACACCGGTGCTCTCACGCATTCAGTGTGGCCCATGGCTCGTTCTCAGCCATCGATCTCTCTCTTTGCAGCCCCAGACTTGTCCCATCCCTCCACTGGAGAGTGCATCCTGACCTGTGTGGTAGTGACCATTTTCCCATCTATTTGTCACTGCCCCAGTGTCATTCTTCTGGGCGCCTGCCCTGCTCTGCTCTCAACAGGGCTGACTGGCCGGCTTTTACTTCCGCTGCCACCATTGCGTCTCTCCCACAGGCTGACATTGATGAGGTGGTCCGTGTCTTGACCACGTCAATCATTTCTGCGGGCGAGGCTGCCATCCCCCACTCTTCTGGTCTCCCTTGGAGGAAGGCTGTACCCTGGTGGTCGCCGGAGATTGCTGAGGCTATCTGCGACCATAGGTGGGCTCTCCAGCGTCATAGGCGGCACCCATCTCTGGAGACCCTCATCGCCTTTAAGAGGCTCCGTGCCTTGGCCCGTCGTCTCATTGCACGGCGTAAGCAGGAGTGCTGGGAGAGGTATGTCTCATCCTTGGGCTCCCGTGTCTCTCCCTCGCTCGTGTGGTCCCGGATCCGGCGGATTTATGGATACCGGACCGCTATGGGTGTCCCTGGGATCTCCCTGGACGGCGCTGTTTGCACGGACGCTGCCGCCATTGCTGAACACCTTGCCACACACTTTGCTACGAGCTCTGCGACTGCAACTTACCCCCCCGCCTTTCGCTCTCTAAAGGAGCGAGCCGAGCAGACGCCATTATCATTCCACACGCGTCATTCTGAAACATACAATGCTCCTTTCAGCGAGAGGGAATTCCTCGCTGCCCTCGCCCTGATACAGCACCAGGACCAGACTGCATCCACGCGCAGATGCTGAAGCATCTCTCCAGGGACTGCCAGAGACACATCCTCACCATCTTTAACCGCATTTGGAGCGAGGGCGTGTTCCTGTCGCAATGGCGAGAGGGTGTTATTGTCCCCATCCTGAAGCCCGGTGCAGACCCACTGGCGGTGGACAGCTATCGTCCGATTACCCTCACCAACGTTTTGTGCAAATTGCTCGAACGTATGGTGGGGCGGCGTTTGTGTTGGGTCCTTGAGTCGCGCGGTCTCCTCGCTCCATCCCAGGGTGGCTTCCGTCGGGGCCAGTCTGCTGTGGACAATTTGGTTCGGCTGGAATCTGCTATCCGTACAGCCTTTGCCCGACGTCAGCATCTCATTGCTGTATTTTTTGATCTGCGGAAGGCGTATGACACCACATGGAGGCATCACATCCTTGCTACGTTGCATGAGTGGGGTCGTCGTGGTCAGCTTCCGGCTTTTCTTCAAACCTTTTTATTGCGCCGCTCTTTCCGGGTGCAAGTTGGTGCCGCTTCTAGTTCATCTTATATACAGGAAAATGGGGTCCCGCAGGGCTCGGTGTTGAGCGTCTCCTTATTTCTAGTGGCCATTAATGGTCTGGTTGCAGCCGTGGGGTCGTCGGTGTCTCCTTTGTATGCCAACGACCTCTGCATCTCATTTAGCTCAACGACTACGGGAGTCGCCAAACGCAGGCTGCAAGTAGCCGTTCGCAAGGCAGCATCATGGGCTCTGACTCATGGTTTTCAGTTCTCTGCAGCCAAGACTCGAGTTATGCACTTCTGTAGGCGTCGGACGATCCACCCTCATCCTGAACTTTACCTCGACTGCCACCTACTTGAAGTGGTGGACACTAGCCGCTTCTTAGGACTTGTCTTTGATGCCCGGCTCACATGGGTTCCTCATATTACTCAGCTGAAGCAAAAGTGCTGGCGGCACCTCAACGCCCTCCGCTGCCTGAGCCACACGTCTTGGGGTGCAGATCGCTGCATGCTGTTGCGATTGTACAGAGCCCTTGTGCAGTACAGGCTTGATTATGGGAGCCTGGCCTATGGGTCTGCATCACCCTCAGTGTTGACGTTGTTGGACCCCATACACCACTGTGGGGTTCGACTTGCAACTGGGGCTTTCCATACGAGCCCCGTGGATAGTCTACTGGTGGAGGCCGGGGTTCCCCCGCTGCAGATTCGCCACCATCGACTGCTCGCCGACTATGCTGTCCAAGTGCACTGCTCTCCGGGCCATCCCAATCGTCGCCTGCTTTTCCCTGCCATGATCCTCCATCTGACCCAACGGCGACCTAGGTCTGGGATTTCCATTGCTGTCCGTGTCCAGTCCCTGCTGTCGGAACTGGGGTCATTCCCTCTTCTGCCTCCCTTCCGGGTCCGTGCACCTACACCTCCCTGGTGTCTGCCCCGGCCGTCCGTCCGTCTGGACTTGGCACGGGGACCCATGGACTCGGTCCCGCCTGTGGCCCTCCGTCGCCGTTTTCTTGCGCTCCTCGCCTCATTTTCGGGCTTTGGGACTGTCTACACTGATGGTTCCCTGGTTGATGGTCGTACTGCCTACGCTTTTGCTCACGCTGCCCATGTTGAACAGCGCTCCTTGCCGGCTGGCTGCAGTATTTTTACTGCAGAGCTGGTGGCCATATTGCGCGCTCTTGAGCATATGCGTTTTTGCTCAGGTACGTCCATCGTCATCTGCAGTGACTCCCTGAGCAGCCTCCAGGCTATTGACCGCTGCTATACCTCTTCTCGTCTGGTATCATTTATTCAGGAATCTGTTTCTGCCATTACCCGCTCTGGTCGTTCGGTGATCTTTGTTTGGACGCCAGGTCATGTTGGCATCCCGGGAAACGAACGTGTCGACTTTGCCTTGGGTTTTATGCGACGATGCCTCCATGGCTGACGACGTTTTAAATTTTATCCATGGTAGTCCTTCTTAAGGTTCCATTTAGGGAGGTCCTGCAGCTTTCCCTTTCTGTGTCTCTTGTCCTGGAGTCTCTCATAATCGGTTGCTGTTTTGGTGTGTAGTCGGATGGTTGACTCTTTCCCTTTTTTTTTGTTCTCGTGGTCAGTCACCCAGTCTCCGGCCAACTTCTTTTCTTCTGTTTCTTTCTGTCTGGTGTTCATCTGTGCTCTTCTTGTCTCTAGTGTTCGTTGCCGCATTTGTGTTCTTTCAGTGTCAGGGGGGGGGGGGAGTCTCCTTCCCCCTGGGGTTTTATCTGCTCCGCAAATTTTCGTCTCGCCTGTTTTTGGAATGGGGGACTGATGACCTTCGCTGTTTAGTCCCCCTTAAACATCCCAACAACCACCACCACCAGAAAGGCCTGTACAGGACCTGCAACATGTGGTCATGCATTATCCTGCTGAAATGAACGGTTTCGCAGGGATCGAATGAAGGGTAGAGCCACGGGTCGTAACACATCTGAAATGTAACGTCTACTGTTCAAGGTGCCGTCAATGCGAACAAGAGGTGACCGAGATGTGTAACCAATGGCACCCCATACCATCACGCCGGATGATATGCCAGAATGGCGATGACGAATACACTTTTCCAATGTGCATTCATCGCAAACACGGATGCAACCGTCATGATGCTGTAAACAGAACCTGGATTCTTCCGAAAAAATGACGTTTTGCCATTCGTGCACCCAGGTTCGTCGTTGAGTACACCATCGCAGGCGCTCCTGTCTGTGAAGCAGCGTCAAGGGTAACCGCAGCCATGGTCTCCGAGCCGATAGTCCATGCTGCTGCAAACGTCGTCGAACTTTTCGTGCAGATGGTTGTTGTCTTGCAAACGTCCCCATCTGTTGAATCAGGGATCGAGACGTGGCTGTACGGTACGTTACAGCTATTCGGATAAGATGCCTATCTCGACTGCTAGTGATACGAGGCCGTTGGGATACAGCACGCCGTTCCGTATTACCTTCCTGAACCCTCCGATTCCATATTCTCCTAACAGTCATTGGATCTCGACCGACGCGAGCAGCAATGTCGCGATACGATAAACCGAAATCGCGATAGGCTACAATCCGACCTTTATCAAAGTCGGAAATGTGATGGCCAGCGATGTGGAAGGCGTTGTATACCGTTAGCACAGCCAGTTCTGTTGATGGTGCGAATGCAGCGGTCTACTGCCTGTCGAATCTCTGGAACAGTTCTGAAGCGAATGCCACGAAGTGGTTCCTTCATCTTCGAAATCAAATCAGAGTCACAAGGACTTAAGTCCAGGGAGTATGGTGGATGGTACAGTACGTTCCAGTCCCGTCGACCGAACAGAGCAGCCACAGCTTGCGCTGCGTACGCCCGCGCATTGCCATGCAAAATGATGGGCGGGTTGCGCAAAAAGTGTCACCGCTTCTTTCGCAAAGCTGGTCGTAGGTGATGCTCCAAAAACAAACAGTAATACTGTTCATTGTTGACCATCAATGCCGTGGAGCAACGTAAAGAGTTAGGACAACAACATCGCAGTCGTACGCGAGAATCACCATAATTTTAGACCGCTCCATTCGCACCATCAACAGAACGGGCTCTGCTACCGGTATACTAAGCCTCCCACAACGGGTTCTACACAACGCTGGTGACTACTTTGAATGACAGTAACAGGTGCAAACATGTAACTCTTTTGTATCGGTTGTGAATAAATAGTTGCCACTATTTAAGTTCAAACACTCGTACGTACGTTTTCATGCTTATTGAAGGTATATTGTGTTAAACAATTAAAATTTTAAAAAAGTGAATTTTTTTTCAATAAAGTGAGTGCAAATGTTTCCTTTTCGAAAAATCTGTCAGAATGAAATAAACGTATTTTTGTACAAATTTTGATATACCGTGATTAAAAATATCTGTGGAAAGAAAACTAGTATTTTCTTTTTCTGGATTTTTACAGCTCTGCAAATATCTGCCAAACAAGTACCAAATGTTAGGGCTTTTCGCTTACATAAATGCTTTAGTGCTGTAGTAAATTAAATTCCTTTCACAGAATGTTTCAATATATTATTGCCAATTGCATGCCAAATTTGAGTCCCAATCGTTTGTGAGGAAAAGCTACATATAACGCTCAAAACGTAAAGTACGAGAAACCTGACTGAAAACCGAGTGAGGTGGCGCAGTGGTTAGCACACTGGACTGGCATTCGGGAGGACGACGGTGATTTCCCTATATAGCTCCAGGAAAATGCCGGGATGGTTCCTTTGAAAGGGCACGACCGACTTCCTTCCCCGTCCTTCCCTAATACGATGAGTCCGATGACTTCGCTGTTTGGTGTCTTCCCCCAAACAACCTAACCAAATCCAACAATATGACAGTGTTTATATTAGGCCCTAACTTTTCTGGGTGAAGTGGTGCATACCATATGCATTCTCCTCTTCGTCCTCAAGCAATCTTTTCTTTGGTTGGCCTATTAGGTTAACCGGATTTTCAAACTGAGTAACAATAATGTCAACTGGACGGATACTCCTGTTACCGATTTCCTTCAATATCGACAGTGTCAAAGCTCCTTGATGAAATAATTGCCTCTATAGACTCTGTAGTCTGCCAAGATTAGCACAATTAAAAACTAAACAACGAATGGGCATGAAATATGGTCAGGTTACGCTAAGGCCTAGGATGCATATCACCAAAATTTTAATCGCAGCTTACAATTTGCCATGTGTAACTATACTGCCATTCCCAAATGGCGTAAGCGACTATGTATGAAGTCACATTATATCTTCGTGTCGCCAAGGCTTGACAACAACTAAAACAGTTTAAAACCACAGATTCCACAAGGTACAACATCACACCTCCAAAATTTTCCTACAGGGTTTGATTAATATTAAAATCTTATTTGCCAATCCAAGAACGTTTCGCTATATTATTGCCAATTGCATGCCAAATTTGAATTACATTCGTTTGTCAGGAAAATCTAAATAAAACTACCAAAATGCAAATCACGAGAAACCTGACTCAAGCACCTGGCAACTCTAATGGTAAACCCGTTATCGCTAAGGCAACAAAAAATCAGAAGAGGGTCATTGGAACTTGGCAGATAGCCAACTGTCACGGCCATTAAAGAGTATGAAAGGAAAGTTCCACCATTTAAGCCCCGTCCACAACGCAAAAGCAACGATAAAATGAATTTTCCGCCATCATGGAGGCCCAGCACCACTAATATTTAACCATGGCCATGTTTCAGGGCGACAACAGAGATAGAGGCTAGCACACCTCCCGAGCGACCAGTCACTTGACGAGCAGCTCGACACTCAATAGCTCACCGTCGCCGCCGTCGCACGCCACAGAGAACTGTCTCAACGCGAGCGCCACCTGTCTACCGCTCACGAAAGCAGGAAAACATCAAGTCTTTCGGTTGACGATCGACCGGATTGAGTCGCCACGGCTAACTGTTCATGATGTGCATTGCTGAGTAGCAAGGCAATGTTACGTGTAACGTTATAATTATTGCAGATGATGCAGTTACTTATAATTAGTTACTACTTGAAAAAACTGTTTTATTGTACTTTCATACAACCACAGATGCAGATTTTACTCATTGCCAGCTTCAACCATTTGTAATGCACTGAGAGAAATACACTACTGGCCATTAAAATTGCTACACCAAGAAGAAAAGCACATGATAAACTGGTATTCATTAAACAATTATATTGTACTAGAACTGACGTGTGATTACATTTTCACTGTTTGGTTGCATAGATCCTGAGAAATCAGCACCCAGAACAGCCACCTCTGGCCGTAATAACGGCCTTGATACGCCTGGGCATTGAGTCAAACAGAGCTTGGATGGCGTGTACAGGTACAGCCGCCATGCAGCTTCAACACGATACCACAGTTCATCAAGAGTAGTGACTGGCGTATTGTGGCGAACCTGTTGCTCGACCACCATTGACCAGACGTTTTCGGTTGGTGAGAGATCTGGTGAATGTGCTGGCCAGGGCGGGAGTCGAACATTTTCTGTATCCAGAAAGGCCCGTATAGGACCTGCAACATGCGGTCGTGCATTATCCTACTGAAATATAGGGATTCGCAGGGATCGAATGAAGGGTAGAGCCACGGGTCGTAACACATCTGAAATGTAACGTCCACTGTTCAAAGTGCTGTCAGTGCGAACAAGAGGTGCCGAGACGTGTAACCAATGGCACCCCATACCATCACGCCGGGTGATAGGCCAGTGTGGTGATGACGAATAGACGCTTCCAATGTGCGTTCACCGCTGTCACCAAACACGGATGCGACCATCATGATGCTGTAAACAGAACCTGGATTCATCCGAAAAAATTACGTTTTGCCATTCGTGCATCCAGGTTCGTCGTAGAGTACACCATCGCAGGCGCTCCTGTGATGCAGCGTCAAGAGTAACCGCAGCCATGGTTTCCGAGCTGATAGTCCACGCTTGTGATGCAGCGTCAAGGGTAACCGCAGCCATGGTCTCCAAGCTGATAGTCCATGCTGCTGCTAACGGCGTCGAACTGTTCGTGGAGATGGTTGTTGTCTTGCAAACGTCCCCATCTGTTGAATCAGGGATCGAGACGTGGGTGCACGTTGCGTTACAGCCATGTGGATAAGATGTCTATTATCTCGACTGCTAGTGATACGAGGCCGTTGGGATCCAGCACGGCGTTCCGTATTACCCTCCTGAACACACCGATTCCATATTCTGCTAACAGTCATTGGATCTCGACCAACGCGAGGAGCAATGTCGCGATACGATAAACCGCAATCGCGATAGGATACAATCCGAGCTTTATCAAAGTCGGAAACGTGATGGTAGGCATTTCTCCTCCTTAGACGAGGCATCACAACAACGTTTCACTAGGAAACGCCGGTCAACTGCTGTTTGTGTATGAGAAATCGGTTGGAAACTTGTAGCTGTCGCCACCGGCGCCAACCTTGTGTGAATGCTCTGAAAAGCTAATCATTTGCATATCACAGCATCTTCTTCCGGCCGGTTAAATTTTGCGTCAGTAGCACGTCATCTTCGTGGTGTAGAAATTTTAATGGCCAGTAGTGTACTTAGAGAGGAGATACACTAACACTGAAACACTGATAGTGATTTGTGATAAGAACACACACATTTACTGACGAATACTCTGCTTTGACAAATCTTCTCAGGCAGAAGATCCTGAAGTTCAACTACTATTCCAGATACTAAGGCTGGATAGTAAACAGTTCTTGTCCCACTGGAATGTTCGCTAGAGATAGACAATGGGATGCGAAGCAAACAAGTAGAAGGCGGTCTCCTCGGTAATTCGTTTGACTTGGAACTGACGCCTCTGACGTGGTGCTGTATCACTTCTCCGGTGGCGTCACAGCTGTGACTTCTTGGTGCGGTAATATCTGGTCTGTACACCATCTCTGGAATGGGCTGTCGACCTATCGACGCTTGTGCTGCTGCGTATTCGTGCGTAATGTGCAGAAGACACGACACGCCTTCCCACCCCCACCCCCTTTCCACCAAATCTGTGTAGTCGCGTACGGTCGCAGTGCGAACCGAGGCGAGGGGATGGTCTGGGTGCAGGCTCCAGTCAGCGCCCCAGCATTCGCTCCGAGGCACCACAGAAATGCCTGGCATCGTTGAAATGCCGGCATCGTTGATGAGGGGCGTCCACCTCCATGGGAAGCGCCTCGGGCCTAGATGCCATCTGCCCGCGGTGGACGGCCGCAGCCCTGGCTCCTGGCTGCTTGCTGAATCTGTTGAACGAAACTCAACGGCAGGATCACTGAGTCTCAGAGGGCGAGGATGGTTACGGTATACCTTTCGGTCACAGTCCTTCTGGGGGAAGAAACCAAGTATATGTTGTGTCCAAGTGCACACGAAACTGTCCCCTGTTTCCGTTGCTATACGGGCCAGAAGGTCCTGAAAAGTATTGCGTCCTGGATCTGTAAATGAGAATCTTTGTACAGACCGGTACTCCTTGTTGGCGCATCCAACAGGTGAACCAGGGTGCGGTGCAGGCAGCCGTGCAGGAGTTCGGCCACGGAAGGTCCATATTGCGGTATCGCACGGTAGGTAGACAGGAACAGTTGCAAGGCCTGCTCCCGTGAGCTCTACGGAACTTACTCATCCGCATCTCGTGGTCGTGCGGTAGCGTTCTCGCTTCCCACGCCCGGGTTCCCGGGTTCGATTCCCGGCGGGGTCAGGGATTTTCTCTGCCTCGTGATGGCTGGGTGTTGTGTGCTGTCCTTAGGTTAGTTAGGTTTAAGTAGTTCTAAGTTCTAGGGGACTTATGACCACAGCAGTTGAGTCCCATAGTGCTCAGAGCCATTTTTAGCCAACTTACTCATCTGATCATCTTGAACGATCGCACGAAACGTTCAGCTTCACAATTTGATTGTGGGTGGAATGGCGCTTTGGTCACAGGTTCAATACCTTTGGCCAAGCAAAAATTGTTCAAATTCCTGTGAGGTGAACTGCTGTCCGTTATCAGACACTAACACTTCCGGGAAGCTGTCGATGCAAAATATTGCAGTGAGTGTTCTGACAGTACTGTTTGACGTCAGAGTTCATCGGAACCACAAAGGTTCTGACCAAAGGCGTTCACTACAATAAGCTATTGTGCGTTCCAGAAAGGTGCAGCAAAATTAATGTGTACGCATTTCAAAGACCCCTGGGACGTGGCCAGTCAGAAAAGCGTTGATTTGTGACACCTGTTGCTCCATGCAAGCGGCGCAGCGCGACGTCATGTCTTCAGTCTGAGCGTCCATGCGTGGCTAAGAATAATGCATCGAGCAAGGTGCTCTGTCCTCATAATACCCCACTACTACTGATGCAACATTGTTAAAACATCCTGCTGCAGGGTGCGTGGGGTGATGACGCTGGCCTGGTCATTCTCAGTGTGTAACAGTAAAACACCACGTTGTCGTGACAAGGCTTAACAGCGAGCGAAGTATCGACATACTTCCGGCCCAACAATTTCTTTCATTCTGCTTGGTCACCTTGCACGCATGTAATTAAGTATAATGTTTAAATCTGCATCCGCAACTGTCTCTGTGCTAGGCGACGGGAGTACGTGGGAGAACTGTGAACTTCGGAAACGTCTGTAGAATCTACTAGACAACACGATGGTTCGGAGGATTCAGAATGATATCCCTGTCCATCGGTAACCTTGACAATACATCGGCGCTCGGATGTTGGGTCCTAGGGCAGCACGAAATTTCATAGTTGTAGTTCGACAGCAACAAAGCCCATCGTTGCAATTCCTGTGTAGTGTGTAGCGGAACAATTGGTAGGGTGGAAGAGTGACTGAGTGGCTTATGATCCGTGTCCATGTGAGAACTTTAGAGGTAATGATGAAACTTGGTTACACCATAAATGGTCGTCAACGCTCCTTTTTCAATCTCATTGTAATTTGCCTGAGTCTTAGACAGAAGTTTGGTGGCAAATGCTATCGGACGATCCGTTGATCCGATACGATCTTGCATAACTGCGGCTAGATCAATAAGACAAGCACGAACCGCTAACACCAATGGTTTAGCCAGATCAGAATGTATGAGGCATGTGCTACTAGATAGTGCCCGTTTTAATTGATCAAGAACTAACTGACATTCTTTGCTCCATGTAAACGGAAAAGTCTTACGCCGTAACTTGTGAAGCGGAGCTGCTCCCGGAGAGACGAGAGGAATGAATTTGTGGAATTAATTCAGTTTGCCTAACACTGGTTGCAGTTCCTTTAGATTTTTTGGAGCCGCCAAATCTTTGATGCTCGCAAATGAGTCTTGGTCGGGTGAATACCCTGTAAGTTAATGACGTGTCCAAGATATTCTATTACCGTCTGAAAAAAAAGCAGTTGTTTTTGCGACACTTGAGGTCTGCCAATAACAGCGCTTGAAGAAGGCACACGAAATTGGTTGAATGTTCCTCTGCAGAACGTCCAGACACGACAACTTCATCCAGGTAATCTGAGCAAGAAGCCACAATGGCAGTCATTTGTTATAAAAAGCATTGAAAAATCGCTGGCACTGAGGCACTACCGAAGGGCAGGCATTGAAATTCAAATAACCTGAGGTGAGTGTTAATAACCCAAAATTTCTCTTAGTATTCATCCAATTGGAGGTAAGCATCCGCCAAGTCTACCTTAGAAAAATAACGACCCTCGCATAATCTGGCCACCAGTTCATCTGGGCTGGAAAAGGGTATATGTCTATCACTGTCTGAGAGTTCAGAGTTGACTTAAAATCAACACACAGTCGAAGACGTCCTGAATATTTGCGAAGGATGACTAATGGGAAGAGCACGAGTTGCGCTGATTGGTTTGCCGACCCCATCGGTTTCAATTGCCGTAATTCTTCAGCAGTCTGTTTCCTAATGGCAATGGGCACTTGCCTAGCGTGACCAAACTTTGGTTGTGCATTGTCTTTGAGGGAGCTCAAAAAAAAATTTCGCACAACCGAGACCGTCGCTAGGAAGTTCACTAAATTTGTTTTACAGAACTTGAAGCCAGTCTGTTGTCACATGAAATTTGCAACACTGACTTGTGGACTGACAATCCGAAAATGTCAAAAGAATCTAGGCCAAAGTTTGTTCGAGATTTAGCAAAAGGCACTGGGAATACGACTGTCTTCGTTACACCTTGAAATATAGCTGGCGTACTGAAATTTCCTAAAACTGGTATTTTCTGTTCTATATAAGCTGACAACACATGCGTAGCTGGACTCAGTATTTGATGAACCTAATGGTTCATCAGAAGTTTCATCGGAAGCACCAGTGGCAAGTTGTAATTTGACATCTTTCTTAACTACCGTCAAAGTAAGAAACACTTTTTCCCGACTACGTTCCACATCTAAGAGAGAACTATCATCTCCGGCCGGTTGCTGTGAGCTACTACAATGCCTGGCAGGTGAAGTGGGCAAACATTTATTAGTTGACTTGTGTTGCGTCGGCGTGGCTTCTTTAGCATATGAAAATCACCCGAATAGTGTTTAGGCGACCTTACGCAACTTTTATTATAGCCACCGGGTCGTACTGTTCTGTGGCTGGCTGTGCAGTGACAACATTAATGATCTGGACTGGTTTAGTGGCATGTTACTTGTGAATGTGCTGTCCACCAGCTCTTTAATGCGCACTGATTGAACATGGTCTTTTGTGCAGCAAACAAATGACAAATAGCGTCTCAACTTTGGCACTGAGCACTCTTATGGAGACTAAAGCACTTTGGGATAGACTTTGCTATGTTTTTCTGTCTGCCGGCGCGGCATGGAACTGTTTATGCCTGTGAATGACGACACATGCTGTGTCACAGGGGCCGGGATGGTACGGAACTGCTCACATTCTACAGCAGTCACCACTACTAACACTGTCACTGTTAATATTAACATTTGAATCTCATGCATAGCTAAATCATACGTGTCCTGAGCCTCAGTTAACTGTAACACTGTATATAAAGAAGGATAATTTTGTTTCAAAATAGCAACACGAATTCTACAGGTACAAATATTTTGAGTTCTGGTGCCACGCAGCATGACACAACTGTATGATTGTCCACAACGACACATAAATTTTCAGTGCCTACTTAAACCTAGTAATTCAGTGATCTACTGTTTATGAGTCTGACCTACTGCCCGCTGAAGGCGGAGAAACGTCAACCTTGGAGCAACCACGAGTTTTCATCCATCAAAGTAAGTAGTTAACTTAAGTCTCAACCTTCAACTGTTCTGGTTCCTTGCCAGCGAACAATTTCACTACGAACCTGTAAACTTCTGTGCCCACCTACAGAAAAAAATTCTTTGCTCTTCGTATCTTGCAATTGCTATTCCTCCACATAATTCATCAATTGGCCCAAGTGTTCCGACCAGATTTCGCGCTGTTTGTTGAAACTGCGGAATGGTGGACTGTCTGATGGAGGCTGCGGGGCTGAGGCTACTGTGCTGCTCGTAGATTCTGCTGTTGTTGTCAGCTGTGTCACTGTTTGCAGCAGCTGCTGGATTTGCTCGTCCTGTGACTAAATAACAGAACTGTCTTGTGAAGCAGAAGCCACCCTTATAAGGACTTTGGATTAGACGCAGCACACAAAACAGCACACTCGTATCAGCAGCAGTGTCTGTCCTGAGCCAAAAGTCCTCTTGTTAATGTACTAGACATATAAAAAGAAACAGAAACAAATTTATGACAGGTAATAAGATTGAATGGGCAAAAACAAAAATTAATCCTGTAACTTGCGCAGATCCTTTCCCTCCTCATCGCCAGCTGTTTTATCGTACTTTTGATACAACCACAAAAGAAGATTTTACTCGTCGCCAACTTCAGCTATTTATGGTACGCTGAGGGAAGCACTGATAATGACTAGCGACCAAGACACACATATTTATTGACGAATACTCAGATTTTTACAAATCGGCTCCGGCAGTAGATCCTAAAGTTCAGCTGCTATTACAGGGAATAAGGATAGACAGTAAACCGTCCTTGTCCCACTAGAATGTTCACTAAAGGCGGGTTGGCGTGGACTCGATAGAAGCAAACGATGCACCGCAGTGTATACAAGTAGAAGGTCGTCCGCTCGGTAATCGAGCTGATTTGGTACTCCCCGTTCTGTTGTGACCCCGGCGCATACCACGTCTCTCTGGTGGCGTCACCGCTGCGACTTCTTGGTTCACCAATCGCTGGGCTACACACCATCTCTGGAGTTGGTTGTCGAACTGTCGACTACTATGGTGCTGGCTGGTGGTGCGTGCTGTGCTTGCGATACCATAAGAACTACATAAAGTAGGAAAGTTGGAATTCTGGAATCAGTCTGCTCATAAAAATACTCAAATATAACAATTTGTGGGTATATGGAACGGGCCGTTCACAAAGCAGAGCACTTTAGCCGCGTGGCGAATGCGCATCAGTAGCGCTTGTCTACATCCCTCGCTGTGCACGCGCACGCGGAAGCATGCGGCAGGCAGTTCACTCACTCGGTTATCACGCGGTGCTCACTCACTGAGTGACGAGCAAGAGCCACGTGGCCTTGTCATGCGGGTAAGGAAACGTAGACTCTACCTATACAGCTTCGACACAACGTAGTCGCACTAATGGTACTGGCAAGTGTTAAAATGCAATTAGAATTAGAAATTCTTTTTAGCTGTCGATTTTCCGTGTTTGTATGGAGAAGATGTGCGCTGTATAACTGAAATTCACCTAGTCTTACAACAGTATAACGAAAATTAAAGTGATAACTGAATGTTGGATGCTATTGAAGGTCATTGTTTCAGTTATGTATTTCCGTGAAATAATAGTCTATAAATTAATGCTCGCTTCCAGTCAGCTCCTAAAATCGCACTTTTAGACAAATTTTTGTACAGAACAAAGTAAAAAGATTGTGACAAGGGGGTATAATTGTTAAATTTATTTACAATTATCGAAAAACTTCAGTTCGGTTACACCATGGCGCTCGTGGGTAAATCGAGCAAATGAACTAGTAGGATTCATTACATTTGATAATACCAAAAAGAGAAAGGAAGCGTAAGGTGTAGTGGTGAAAAGAGATGGGTACTATTCGAACAGATTCCTGCCCGGATAATTATCCGAATAAGTGCATTATTAAAAAAAAAATTATTCTCCAATAAATTATGTGTAGGTTAAATAATGAATAACGTTAATGTCACTATATTTTCTTTGTTAACCTCTGGTACATAATTAGTATTTGTTCACCTGGCTCAGTGCAGTTTATGTTTTATAAATAACCTACTGATGGTATGTCCAGAAATGTGCCTTTGTGGCTCAGTTACATTAGTTCCACACTGCAAAACGTAGGCTTAGGGTTCGACATCCTATCGGTGCTAAGGTTTTCTCTGTTCTTCTTTCGCCCTTAACAATGACAATGATGCCAAGTCAAGTTGCACCGTATCTCGGAGTACATATTGAAATGTAGATCCCACTCTAATTGGTTGTATCTGTCCAGATGCGAGAGGAGGTCAAGGGCACAACACTACGCCTTGTCAAGCAACTGCAGTGCTGAAACCATCTGCATCTACATCTACATCCATACTCCGCAAGCCACCTGACGGTGTGTGCCGGAGGGTACCTTGAGTACCTCTATCGGTTCTCTCTTCTATTCCAGTCTTGTATTGTTCGTGGAAAGAAGGATTGTCGGTATGCTTCTGTGTGGGCTCTAATCTCTCTGATTTTATCCTCATGGTCTCTTCGCGAGATATACGTAGGAGGGAGCAATATACTGCTTGACTCTTCGGTGAGTCTGGAGCCGCGCGACTGCTACGATCGCAGGTTCGAATCCGGCCTCGGGCATGGCTGTGTGTGATGTCCTTAGGTTAGTTAGGTTTAAGTAGTTCTAAGTTCTAGGGGACTGATGACCTCAGAAGTTAAGTGCTCAGAGCCATTTGAACCAACTCTTCGGTGGAGGTATGTTCTCGAAACTTTAACAAAAGCCCGTACCGAGCTACTGAGCGTCTCTCCCGCAGAGTCTTCCACTGGAGTTTATCTATCATCTCCGTAACGCTTTCGCGATTACTAAATGATCCTGTAACGAAGCGCGCTGCTCTCCGTTGGATCTTCTCTATCTCTTCTATCAACCCTATCTGGTACAGATCCCACACTGCTGAGCAGTATTCAAGCAGTGGACGAACAAGCGTACTGTAACCTACTTCCTTTGTTTTCGGATTGCAATTCCTTAGGATTCTTCCAGTGAATCTCAGTCTGGCATCTGCTTTACCGACGATTAACTTTATATGATCATTCCATTTTAAATCACTCCTAATGCGTACTCCCAGATAATTTATGGAATTAACTGCTTCCAGTTGCTGACCTGCTATTTTGTAGCTAAATGATAAGGGATCTATCTTTCAATGTATTCGCAGCACATCACACTTGTCTACATTGAGATTCAATTGCCATTCCGTGCACCATGCGTCAATTCGCTGCAGATCCTCCTGCATTTCAGTAGAATTTTCCATTGTTACAACCTCTCGATACACCACAGCATCATCTGCAAAAAGCCTCAGTGAACTTCCGATGTCATCTACAAGGTCATTTATGTATATTGTGAATAGCAACGGTCCTACGACACTCCCCTGCGGCACACCTGAAATCGCTCTTACTTCGGAAGACTTCTCTCCATTGAGAATGAGATGCTGCGTTCTGTTATCTAGGAACTCTTCAATCCAATCACACAATTGGTCTGATAGTCCATATGCTCTTACTTTGTTCATTAAACGACTGTGGGGAACTGTATGGAACGCCTTGCGGAAGTCAAGAAACACGGCATCTACCTGTGAACCCGTGTCTATGGCCCTCTGAGTCTCGTGGACGAATAGCGCGAGCTGGGTTTCACACGACCGTCTTTTTCGAAACCCATGCTGATTCCTACAGAGTAGATTTCTAGTCTCCAGAAAAGTCATTATACTCGAACATAATATGTGTTCCAAAATTCTACAAGTTGAGCACAGCTTTTCTTGTTTTACAGAGTGACAAATGAAACACAGAAATGCTTATAGGCGGAGAGCCTCAGTAGTTTGTGCTGTAACTCAGCACACAATTTAGTCAGCCAGCTGACAGTCAGTCATGACCAATCAGCTCAGCGAGATGGACGTGGAATAGGTTACGCCTTTTTTCTCATAACTAACTTACTTTACTATTATTATAAAAATTATTTTTCAGTTGTTTTACTTGCTTTATGGATTGCTGATTATAAGTTCACTTACACAGATGTTGAAACATACGGAAAACACACTGACTCATCTTTTTTTATGCAATCAGTTTTGCATGAAAATCTCGTTGGTAAATATTTGCAAATATCAGACAAAATCCCCCTATCAAACAAGGGAGTACCGATGCCGTGCGTCATTGTGAAAGACGAGGCATTTGGTATACATGAAAGTATAATGCGTCCTTATGGAGAAAGGAGCCTCGAACTAGACGGTTGTATAATGAACTGTAGCATATAAATGGAGAATTTTTGATAGCCCACTGGATATTCGAGATGAATTTATAATTGCAGTAGTAAATACATGCGGTGTTTTACGAAATAATGTGCTAGAAAGAGATGACCCTAAATCTGAAGATACGTTTTACGTCCACCCAGAACTGCAAATTCCTCCATATGCTACATGCACTCGAAAGCCATTATAAAATTTGTTTCAGGATGTAAGGAAGGTCTGGCTTCTTCGAAAAGTGCACAGACAGTGAAGATAGCAATAAAAGTTCTCCACGAGACAGTTTGCTCACAACTGGCAGCGCGGAGCCAGCTGGCTGTAGCAGCGGCCGAGTAACACGGGCTACAATGTGCGTCAGTTTTTATTGGCTGTCGCAGATGGCTTGCCTAGTGCGTTATAGCCCCACTACACTGCCAACTCGGCCCGCTTCGTTTGTCTCTGCCAATAGTTCTTCACTTCCCACTGCTAACATAGCGCAAGAACTCTACATATGCAGCCACGATGAGAACGCAGCCGACAAAAACTCTGAAACTTCAAAACCATCCTTCGATTGCTAACACTAGCGGATACGCATGTCTCCTTTGTATAATTCCGCAATTCGTTGTTGTAGTGCTACAAAATGGGTGAACCAAGCAAGTACTTCCTAACGATATACATCTTCAGACTTTCAATCAAAAGTCTCCCAAAACGTCAATGGATTGCTGGTGGATGTGCAGAGTCATCCAAAGAGTCTTACGATTAACTCTGACTGAGCTTTCCGTTAGAAAATGGAATAGTTTTTCGACCCGACGTTCATCTGTTTATTTACGTAGTGGCACTGGGTTCGAGTATAGAAAAAGAGTTCGTTATATTACAGCATACTTGTAACTTGTGTATCGTGAAAGTGTCAATAGACGACTGGAACACGTTTTTCGCCTTCTATACCAGTTGCAATTTTTACAGCAAAGTCTTCCCCACAATTTAAAACGAGGTGGCTCACCACTGTGGCTGTCCATGAACAAGTTAGGCTTACGACATACTTCATACATATAATAGCCGAAGAAATGTCAAAGAATGCGAATCACGAATTATTTCCCAAAAAATACATTGAAACTGGTAATTTCTCAATTTTTGCTGAAGAAGATTGTGATCTTAAAATCATAAACTGAAGTCATGATTAAAGACGAGTTCAGGAGTGCATTGCATCTCTAGAACGTATTTTCTTTAGGGTCACAGGTAAATCTCTAAAATCAAATAAAGTTCCTGATGCTGACAGGACGTTTTAAAGAAAGAGTTGTTCTGAAAACTAATTTAAAGAGACGAAAGTACATTCGCTTAATAAATGACTAGGAATTGGAGGTATAAATGCAATTTTATTTCAGAGATATTTGTTATTCTTAACACTTTTTGTTCACAGATGACGAATAATTGTTTTTATACGTATAAGTGAATAATGTTTCGAATAAGATTTGTTATTCACGAACAATGGGTGTTAATTTATATTTGTATTTATTATTCATGATTCACTCAAATTTGTGATGCTAAGCGATGCGCATCGCGGATGCGCACACTGCAATTACGCAGCCTGTGTGCCGGTCAGTGCAGGCGCGTGGACTTCGCGTGGCGCCCGAGGTTGGTATACGCTCTCACGTGGCTGTCACTGCCACCGGTAATCTTAGACAATTTAAATCGAAAGAATAGTGTTTATTATTGAAACGTTTTTGGCCATAAATCATTTAAAGCGTTAAATGTAAGGTTCACAATAAAGTATACAGAGACAGCTGATCCTGCAAAAAGTGTTGTGTAGAATTTGATCACTAAATTTTGAGCAACAGCTTGAGTGTCTGACGCCAGACGTAAAGTGTAAACATGGTTTGTTTGGCGGAAAATACTGAACGTGTTCACGAGACAATGGTAAGATGTCCACGGAAATCACCCAGCCGTCTATCCTCCCAACTAAAAATCGAACGACCGATATGTCAGAACACGTTGAAGCAATTTCGCATGCAAACATTAAAACCTACGGATTATGCGCAAGGAAAACACTATTGTGAATGGTTACCCACCCTTGACGCTGATGATTATCTGGGTCGAAATCCTTACTTCAACTCGGATGAAGCATGGTTTCAGCTTAGTGGATACGTGAAATCTCAAAACACACGCTATTCGTCAACAGACAATGCCAGGAAACTCTCAAGTGTATACAGCGCAACTGTTAGCGTAGCTACCAGAGCAAGAACGAGAGTATGCATTTTTCCAGCAAGATGATGCCACGGCGTATACTTCACGGTTTCCAATGTCGTACGTCCATGAAGCTTCGGAAAAGAATGTGCAGTTTTCACTTGTATATGGCTTCCCAGATCGCACGACCCGTCCACCTGTGATTGCGCCATAGGCTGGTGGGGTTTCGGGTTCCGCTGGATAGGTCAGGAGTCCACTACACACAGCAGGCGGCTACACGGGTCAGGGGTTGTGTGGCGTGGACTGGGCGGCTTTTTAGGTCAGATGATCTCGGGCAAGTACAGAAAGAGCAAGAGCCTCAAAGGGTGCGGGGCAAAGTCAGGACATGCGGGGACCAAGCAGCAATCGGTATTGTAATTGTAAACTGTCTTAGATGCGTTGGTAAAGTACCGGAGCTTCAGGTGCTGATAGAAAGCACCGATGTTGAAATCGTTATAGGTACGGAAAGCTGGCTGAAGCCAGAGAAAAATTCTGCCGAAATTTTTACAAAGGCACAGACTGTGTTTAGAGAGGATAGATTGCATGCAACCGGTGGTGGCGTGTTTGTCGCTGTTAGTGGTAGTTTATCCTGTAGTGAACAGAAGTGGATAGTTCCTGTGAATTATTATGGGGGGAGGTTATACTCAACAACCGAGCTATGTTAATAATTGGCTCCTTTTACCGACCTACCGACTCAGCAGCATTAGTGGCAGAACAACTGAGAGAAAATCTGGAATACATTTCACATAAATTTCCTCAGCATATTATAGTCTTAGGTGGAGATTTCAATTTACCAGATATAGACTGGGACACTCAGTTGTTTAGGACGGGTGGTAGGGACAGAGCATCGAGTGACATTATACTGAGTGCACTATCCGAAAATTACCTCGAGCAATTAAACAGAGAACCGACTCGTGGAGATAACATCTTGAACCTACTGATAACAATCAGACCCGAAATTTTCGACTCTGTAAGCGCAGAACAGTAAATCAGTGTTCATAAGGCCGTTGCAGCATCCCTGAATTTAGAACTAAATAGGAATATAAAAAAAGGGATGGAGGTTTATCTGTTTAGCAATAGGAAACTACCTTACAGATCAAAAAGAAATTTTCTGTTCCGACACTGTCAATGTTGAGTGTTTATGGAAAAAGTTCAAGGCAATCGTAAAATGCGTTTTAGACAGGTAAGTAACGAGTAAAACTGTGAGGGACGGGAAAAACCCACCGTGGTTCAACAACAAAGTTAGGAAACTACTGCGAAAGCAAAGAGAGCTTCACTGCAAGTTTAAACGCAGCCAAAACCTCTCAAACAAACAGAAGCTAAACGCTGTCAAAGTTAGCGTAACGAGGGCTATGCGTGAGGCGTTCAGTGAATTCGAAAGTAAAATTCTATGTACCGACTTGACAGAAAATCCTAGGAAGTTCTGGTCTTACGTTAAATCAGTAAGGGGATCGAAACAGCATATCCAGACACTCTGGGATGATGATGACATTGAAACAGAGGATGACACGCGTAAAGCTGAAATACTAAACACCTTTTTCCAAAGCTGTTTCACAGAGGACGAGCACACTGCAGTTCCTTCTCTAAATCCTCGCACGAACGAAAAAATGGCTGACGTCGAAATAAGTGTCCAAGGAATAGAAAAGCACCTGAAATCACTCAACAGAGCAAATTCCACTGAACCTGACAGGATGCCAATTCGATTCTACACAGAGTACGCGAAAGAACTTGCCCCCCTTCTAACAGCCGTGTACCGCCAGTCTCTAGAGGAACGATAGGTTCCAAATGATTGGAAAAGAGCACAAGTAGACCCAGTTTTCAAGAAGGGTCGTCGAGCAGATGCACAAAACTATAGGCCTATATCTCTGACATCGATGTGTTGTAGAATCTTAGACCATGTTTCTTGCTCGCGAATCATGTCATTTCTGGAAAACCAGAATCTACTCTGTAGGAATCAACATGGATTTCGGAAAGAGCGATCGTGTGAGACCCAGAAAATAATAGATACAGGCTATCAGGTAGATGCCATTTTCCTTGACTTCCGGAAGGCGTTCGATACAATTCCGCACTGTCGCTTGATAAACAAAGTAAGAGCCTACGGAATATCAGACCAGCTGTGTGGCTGGATTGAAGAGTTTTTAGCAAACAGAACACAGCATGTTGTTCTCAATGGCGAGACGTCTACAGACGTTAAAGTAACCTCTGGCGTGCCACAGGGGGTGTTATGGGACCATTGCTTTTCACAATATACATAAATGACCTAGTTGATAGTGTCGGAAGTTCCATGCGGCTTTTCGCGGATGATGCTATAGTATTCAGAGAAGTTGCAGCATTAGAAAATTGCAGCGAAATGCAGAAAGATCTGCAGCGGATAGGCACTTGGCGCAGGGAGTGACAACTGACCCTTTACATAGACAAATGTAATGTATTGCGAATACATAGAATGAAGGATGCTTTATTGTATGATTATATGATAACGGATCAGACACTGGTAGCAGTTACTTCTGTAAAATATCTGGGAGTATGCGCACGGTACGATTTGAAGTGGAATGATCATATAAAATAAATTTTTGGTAAGGAGGGTGCCAGGTTGAGATTCATTGGGAGAGTCCTTAGAATATGTAGTGAAACGTCCCCTTTGAAAAATTATACAGGACTGTGCTTAACCTGACACAAAATATTTTTGTTAGCGCAACGCAATCTGACTTTCAAAAAAATCCCTACAAAAGAATGGCCCTGACTAACATTAAACTATACCTTTCACAAATCACTTACCTCACAAAAATCTTCGCTGCTCAAGCTACTGCAATACAGCTAGCGCCACTACTGCCAGCTAAATAAAAGATTCAAACTATGGAAGACACTAACTACTGATAGGGATAGTTAGCAAATGAAAGATATTAATAGAGAACAAACAATGTATTTACCTTGATATCATCATATATATAGCAGTTCATGACAAATTACAAAACTCCGCCATCTCTCTCCCCACATCCACCACTGCTGGCGGCTCACCTCCAACTGCGCAACGCTACGCGCTGTTCACAGCCAGCTGCCTAACACTACAATGGCGAGTATTACAACAATGCAAAGCAGCCACAGGCTGCACACAGCACAGCCAGTGATTTTCATACAGAGGTGGCGTTACCAATAAAAAAACCTAAACAGCCTACTTACAGTAGTCCATCAACAAAGGAGGTAGTTTACATAACACTCGTTCGACTTATACTTGAGTATTGCTCATCAGTGTGGGATCCAAAGAAGATCCAAAGAAGAGCGGCGCGTTTCGTCACAGGGTTATTTGGTAACTGTGATAGCGTTACGGAGATTAATACACTCAAGTGGCAGACTCTGCAAGAGAGGCGCTCTGCATCGCGGTGTAGCTTGCTCGCCAGGTTTCGAGAGGGTGCGTTTCTGGATGAGGTATCGAATATATTGCTTCCCCCTACTTATTACTCCCGAGGAGATCACGAATGTAAAATCAGAAGAAGAATCTTCGAGCGCGCACGGAGGCTTTCCGGCAGTCGTTCTTCCCGTGAACCATACGCGACTGGAACAGGAAAGGGAGGTAATGACAGTGGCACGTAAAGTGCCCTCCGCCACACACCGTTGGGTGGCTTGCGGAGTATAATTGTAGATGTAGATGTGATTTTTATTGGTGCTGTAGTTTAAGGGTAAAGTCTGCAGTGACACCCCGCACCCAACTGAAGAGCTGAAAACAAACATTCACAATGCGATGCGAGAATCACATTAAGCGAACTGGAAAACACTTCCAGAAACATGTTGAGACGTGCTCAGTTGTTTATCGAATTTTATGATCAACATTTCCATCACCTCCTGTGAACTACTGACCTACTGAATGCTCAGTACGTTGTTTTCCACAAAAATAATTTGCTACTTTGTATTCGGTATTTACAAGAAAACTGTAAATTGTTTGCCTTTTGGGTATAAGACATGGGGCCCCTTTCAGATACACAAGTCTGTACTACCTTACGACTTGGCCAATTGTGAGACACAGACTAGGAAAACTACAACTGTCCTCCAACTTTCACTGCTGGCGTGTTAATAACGTATTTCAGTTAAGTTTCCGAGCGCATGTACGTTACTTGTTTTGGCAAAGCAGACGATTATCTCAACGATATAAGATATACGTTTATAGTCGCCTTGGCAAAGGACATTGTTCCATTTTCTTTCCCCGCAATATCAAACGCAGTTTTGCAAGAAAATGAGTTCTTTCTCTCGACCACGTCGTTCCTTTTAATTTTAACGCCATTTTCTATGTTGCTTTCACGGGAGCTAGACAAGTATGTTGCTCGATTATAGCGCTTGTTTCGCAGAAAAAAAGTATTCTACGGGGTGGTACAGTAACAGCGGCGCCTTTCACAGGACGGAAGAATTTAAACAAGAAACGGAGTGCAGCTTTCCTCTGGAGGGCCGCCCCGCGTCCTTCATTAAGCTCTCTCACCCGCCTGAACAAAAGAAACGAGCGTTTACGAGGCCGCGGTTTGCAGAGTGGCTAGAGCGCTGTTAGGCACACAGCGCCCTGTTTGTGGTCAGGGGCGCTGCCCGTAAGTGTGGGAGCGAGAAGGCGGGGAGAAAGACCGCAGACAGTCTGCTTCACCCCCTCCGCTTTATTTCCTTTCACCTCAATGTTTTTCCTCGCAGTCTTTCTTTCTCTTTCAATAGCCCCTCATTCTCGTCCATCCGTCTTCCACACCACGGGGCGTAAATATTAATTTGCTGCCACTTGTACGTACGGTCCCACGTACGGCTTTCATCTGCCTCTTTTTGTGTGGAAGAAAGTAATGACGTTGGTCGACTTCACGCGGACAAACATGCCGATCCAGGCCGACTGTGCTGCTGCGTTGCCTTCGGAACGAATGGGACGGAAGGTGGAAGATGGCGAGAGGCGAACGGAGCAAGAACACGGAGGAGACCGTTCTCCTCCAAGAACAAGCGTCCTGTCCCTTGAAAGGGATAACCGGTGACAGGGCTAATATGCGCGGAGGAGAGGACAGGAAAATGGGCGGAGAGCAATGCCCTCTGTTTATTTCAATAATATTCCACTCATCTGTGAATTTAATGAAGACAAGAGAGGCGCTATGTTTTAGCCCCTGGCTGCAGATATAAGAGCTGCTGTGGCGATAGAAGGTGGTGGTGGTGGTGGTGGTTAGTGTTTAACGTCCCGTCGACAACGAGGTCATTAGAGACGGAGCGCAAGCTCGGGTTAGGGAAGGATTGGGAAGGAAATCGGCCGTGCCCTTTCAAAGGAACCATCCCGGCATTTGCCTGAAACGATTTAGGGAAATCACGGAAAACCTAAATCAGGATGGCCGGAGACGGGATTGAACCGTCGTCCTCCCGAATGCGAGTCCGATAGAAGGGGCACTGCAAACAATCCGCGAACGAAATTTTCTCCTCGAAAAGAATTAATGCGTGGCATTTAATACTGGATCCTTTCTTATTATTGTATGTTTTCAAGACATTGTTGCAGGCTACATTAATTGCCGATAAACAATGTATAGTTCTTTTTGTCATTTTTAATTTTCTTCTCCAAGATAATCCCGGCCCGATCTAAACCACATGAAAATTGTGTGTATGAGAAGAAAAACTGAATAATACAGGATGTACTAGAGTGAATGGCGACTGGAAAGAGGAGGACCAGAGGAAGAACATATTATCTAAATGACGACATCAATGTAAAGGCATCTTTACAGCTGCGAACACTATGGTGGATAAGCGGGAGGACTGGAGAAAGCTGAACCTGCAGTGACTGCCCAGCGTTGTAGGTAGAAAACACATCACCATAATAAAATGATGCCTTAGACGTCTATTTCGATGCCAGTTCAGTTCTTATAAGTTCAGCAGCAGAAATATACAGTGATACGTTAATTTACTTGGAAATGATTTCAAAATACAAGTATAAAATAGCTTTGCAAAGGTAGGGGTGAGGAGAAGAAGTATGAGCGGTGGCATACGGGACGATTTTCTACTTTTATAAATTTATTATAAATATTAAATGAACTGGAAAATTTTTATGTTAATGCAAGTGTGTCAATACCTGTCACAACAGGAAGTTAATTCATTTTACAAGTTTCTACGTCAAAGAAGCGTGTGATAAAATATTTTCCTCTGATTGAAAACAAGAAAAATTAGCACAGGCAATACGCGTTCTAGCAATGTTTCACCCCTGAGTTAACATTAAAGAAACGTTTTACACACATTATATGTTTGCTATTATTACCCATTAAGAATGGTCCTGAACATCCTCTGTTGGATAGTCTAGCGTTTACCTCCACAGTAGTGGGGTTTCTCTTATGGGAAGGTGTGGAACGGTGTCAGCTCATTATCCTGAGTCAAAATGTTAAGCGGTGTAATTCAGTATGAAACGGTATCAACACACATGTCACAGGAGCAACATTAGGTAGAAAGTCTTTTACCAGACTCCATACAATGTGCCATTTTTACTTTTATTCGTGCATATACTGACAGAGCTACACACTCTGAAACACACTGAAATGCTGTCAAAAGTTTCCGCATATTAATGTTGTAACGTTCTTTATAAATTGTTGAATGAATGCGTGACTGCGGAATGGATACAAAATTGAAGTTATCGTGTAGCGTCCTGAAACTGCAAGTGGTGTACTAACTCTGTTTTATTGTTAGCAGAAACTTTAAATGAACTGACTGGGCGATGCGACTCCCAGTACCAATAAAAGAATACAGTCACTGCAAAATACATTCAGTTCCTTAGGCATTGAGCCCTCTGACCCTATTCAAAACTGATATATTTGGTCGCTCCGCGCATAACAAATAAATTAAATTGGCTTATCACTGAAACAGCAACGGTGGAACGCGATATATTCTCGTCTTTCTTAAAAAAAATTCTAGCTATAGGCTCTGTGGTGTGCAATGTTGGTCGTAATACTTTGAAATGTACATGAAATTCTTTTGGCTGATAAATGAAAACATTTAAAAAATATTCAATCTATTTGAAAAACATATGACCTGGACAGGAAGGCGGTACTGATTCGGGCGAATTACCAACACTGACTTCTCAGTAGTGAAATTGTATTCGAAGTTAAGTTTGGGTTTCCACACATCTGACAAGTGACATTACATTACTCAGAAAATTTGCATCCTCTTTAGTAATTCAATCACAACAATGAGATTTATACAGCAAGTATTGTTTAACATCGTTAAAAAAGCGTAAGTACAGGCCATCAAATTACCTAAACGTGTGTTAAGAAATCTTAAAAACATAACATCTTTTTACGTACATTTTGGAAATACTCAACAGTTACATATTATCAGCCAACTCATCTACACGAACGCACTGGCAAGACAAGAGTCATAAATATTTCACATCTTTACCTTGTATGCAGGAAGACTTCTACTTCCACGTTTCTATTTCCAAGAATACATGTACTCGTAACTCCTACAGTATAATCTAACACTTCGTGGCTTCATAGAGCACACTTCAGAAAACTGCCTACTTCATCCGCTTTCAATCACAGACAGCTACCCACTACTGTGCGCCAAGCGCTTTCTTACTCCAACACTACTATCTCAGACCAGAAGAAGTATCTTTGGTTCTGCGGTCGTGCACAGTCAGCGATCCGCTTTATAGAGGCTATCAGAGACTTAAATCGTTTACAATATAATAGTTTCATTTCAGTTTACATTAGTACTATTATCATGTTCGGATGCCACATACAAGTGTACCCCAGTAGCCTCCTTCCAATATGTTTAGACTATTAATCACTGATCAAAAGAAGGTTATTTTTTGAGCTGAAATGACATTTAGCTATTCAACTAGAACATGTTAGGCAGTAGGAGCTGCAAAATTATCCGGTAAAAATTGCAGCTACTAACGGATTCAAGTGGTAACACCATGTCAGAATCACATGCACCTCAACCCACACCTTCGCAGTCTGCTTCCTAGGTTACAAAAATCAGCATTTCAGACAACACTTCCTCTTGATTAACTAACGACCCACAAAAATTTCCAGATACATAAGCTCTTGAGCAGCAGCAGAAACAATATATCACTATAGCCAGACTCCACAATCAACCTAGATGTCTCACACCTATCCAATCTCCTTCCTAACCCACTGCTCCTTATCTAGCTCTGATTTATAATAATTCTATTTAGTTATGGATATTGAAGGAACTAAGACAATAACCAGTCTTCTATACGAATAGCACACTGAATTACACACAAGTATCCTAAGCATATAAGCATAATACAAACAGCTGGCAATGTAGAAATAATCTTCCACTATGTCACAAAAGCTTCTGCGGCACCACAAGACCAACACTCAGCATTGTTCCTCTGGAATCAGTAGTGTATTTCAGAACAAAGAATGAATTTGCAAACCTATAGGATTGTTTACAAGCAATAAACAATCAATAAAATTAACATGAAGCATTTCAGAATCCAGGGGTCAATGTTCATATCACAAGTTTCCAGTACACGCTTCTCTGGAATAAATGAATTTCTGAGAAGTTAACATTGTTATAGCAGTATATTTAACACACTAAAGATATGTGAAAATATTTCGACCCCAAATTGTATTCAAATATCACTCGAGAGCAGCATTAACGAGGGTTCACCTACTTCACTCTACCAAATCGCAACATGTCAACGCAGCTGACTGCAATTATTGAACTGGGAAACAAGGTTGCTCCTGTCACCATTGTAATTAAACTGTCTGTGGCAACAGCCTGAAAAATTCGGAATAATGGATTTCATTAAAGGTACTACAATTACTAACTGACTAAAGATAGACTGCAACTGCACATGAATACTCAACTGCACTGACACAACTCCAACTCGAATGAGTCAGCGAAGCAATTTTTAAATGCTGTAGTTTCTAGACTATTAGATGCATCTATCTTATGGAATGTTTCGCAAACTATTTGATATAATGAAAATTTTGTAGTCAGTGTTTCAATACAGCTTTCCACATTACACTTCACAACACCAAATTCACCTCTCAGTTAACAACAAAATAAAATAAAAAAAAGTTCTCTGTTTACAAATATTGGACTGGACATACTTTCCGTTCCAACAGATCCACAGAAAAGAAATCCTCCAAGATAATGAACATTTCAGAAGAACATGAATATGCACTAAATATTTACAAAGAAAAAGCAAATACGCTAACGGATCTCCCAGAGATACCAAGTTAAATGGCCCTCATAGTGGTGGAATAGGTCAAAATATCTTTAACATACATTCCTTTAAAAAGTGATATATAAATTGTCACTAAACATGTAAATTTTCAGTACATTGAGGTGCATATGATAATTCGTAGGCTACTGTACTAAAATATCATCAAACAGTAAAATCGTTCTAGGACACGTGTTTACAACGATTGAATCACTGCGCTGAATTCATACAGCAATCATATTGTTCTAGTACTCGCATTATTTGATACTGTAAGTAACTTACGTACATTCACACTGAACTTTAGTTAAATTTTTAAGGCTCCTGGTAAGTTATCAAAAAGGTGTGTTCGCAGTAATAGACACTAACGGACACCTTTCTGGACCAAAGTTAGTGACTTCAAATCATTGTGAAGATTATTCATATTCACAGTAGTTGTTACATGAACTATGCTGTTGGTCTGAAAAAGATATACAATATAATGAAAAATGTCCTTAATAAAAATATATAGATAGTACTTATTTCACCTCATCGTAAGATAGTCACATCATAGCCACACTGAGTTTTAGATTAAGTACTTTATTTAGAACAGGAAGTATCTTCATTATGAACACCATCATGCAGCCAAAACTGAATTGTACTCTTTGTCTGTGAGTGCAGCCACTTATACAGACATCGAATACTCCAAAATACTGGTATTTATACAACACCGAATATTCCACAATATACAAACATTACACACATAAAATATTTCAAGGACCTTTCAGATATGATGAACAATAAATAAGAAACGAATGATAGTGGTCGGGTTTAAAACGGCGAACTGCAGCACGCCAAGCAGCGAAAGTAACCCCTACGCCGCAATGCGTACACCAAAAACTTTGCATTACTCCCAGTCCCGGAAAAATAATGACCTGCTGTTTCAGATGATCTCACTGAAGTCGACTACAAGTGGTTCAAATGGCTCTGAGCACTATGCGACTTAACTTCTGAGGTCATCAATCGCCTAGAACTTACAACTAATTAAACCTAACTAGCCTAAGGACATCACACACATCCACGTCCGAGGCAGGATTCGAACCTGCGAGCGTAGTGGTCGCTCGGCTCCAGACTGTAGCGCCTAGAACCGCACGGCCACTCCGGCCGGCAGTCGACTACAGCACCCCAAATGTAAATATTGTTAATAGTCCTCTTATGGTGGCGCTGTTCGTGTTGTTAAACCCTCTTCACTATGATGACCATCAGAGGTGACTCTTCCCGTTGAAGCTACGCGATTGTCAGGTGGATTTTCACTTCCCTAGAAACTCCTTTCGTCTGTCTGACCTTCTGGACTGTGGCAATCCTTCATACGAAGGACAAGCAATACGTCTGTGCGCTTTTGTCATCTAGATGAAGGACCATAGTCCTCGATTTAATATGTGACATCCAACAAGAGGCGAACGATGCAGTAGTAACAAAACCATCGGTTTAGTAACTTTTATCTTTGTGGGGGATGTAGGACTGTTAGAAAAGATAAAATTCCGTATCAGTCCTCTTGGGATGCAGCTTACTGACTGGTGATTCTTTTTCTCTTGTGCGTCAACACTCTTCCTCCGAGCCAGTTGCCTTGCATCTTCGACCCTTGTGACGAGGTTCCTGGCGTTATTATCGTCCAACTGAAATAGGAACAGTGTATCCATTTTCATCTCTGCCTCGCGAACATATAACAGCAAGAACCGAGTGAAGCTTGTAGTATCATACTTCACTGTGTTGTATTCGAGTGTCCCGACGGGAGGTATTGTATCCCAAACTCTCTCTTCGACGTCAGTGTACATCGACAGCATACCTGCCAACGTCTTATTAAAACATTCTGTGAAGCCATTCGTCTGTGGATGATTGGATAGGAAGTGGATGACGTTGCAGCGTCAAATTATCTTTCGTGTTAGTCTCGACTGGATAACATTTTCATGACTAGAGATCTACACACGTATTACTCCATGCTTCCAAATGATGTTTATTCAAGGAACACAGCAATTTATGGAGCTTCAGTAGTTGTCAGAGCTTTACTGACAGCATAGAAGGTGAAGTAATCAGTGCACACCATCCGTAGATTCCAATTTGTGGACTTCAGGAACATAACCCAGGAGTGGGTTCCAATTTGGTGGAATGGCGCAATTGCATCTGGGATTAGTACCAGTTGTCCCTGAGGTTTTTGCTGCAAGTAGTTTTTGGCATTCGTCACAGTGAGTCACTTAGTGCCTAACGAATCGATAGACACCTTTCCAGTGCTAACTGTGTCTGTGTCTGTCTACAACCTTCACGAATCCCACTTGACCATATGTTGGAGTATCGAGAAAATATACTTTGCTCCCTGCACAACATCGCTAAACATAACGAGTCCACATCGTTATTTCCTGTCCCACATAACGTATGATGTGGGTGATTTAAACTCCTCGTACCCAAGAGACACACTGAAGACTTGTGATCCCCTGTGTCCACCAATAACTCCTGTCCTCCTCTCTCTAGCGTCATTCACACCAATTAAGCAGCTCTCCGCCTCTGAAAATGACTTCATAATTTGAAACTTCCTAAGAACACTCACCAGCTGATTTGGAGTTGTTATCGACCTCATCCTTGCCCATTTCGATTTCTGTTTCTGCAATCCTAGTCTTGGTAGCCAACCATTCCTCGTATTCTATATTGTGATCGGCGACATTGCCTGTGAATTTGGCTCGAATGCCTACATTTATAACATCTTATGGCCTCAGGGAAGATACATCCTTTTCCCTGTACCACCGTCACTATGTCCGCCTCATATAGATCTACAGTCGCCTTCCTGACGGCAGGCAGGTCCTTCGGGATTTCTCAACGTACCCTTCTCGACACGTTCGGTAAAATCCTCCTTAGGAAAGCGCTCTATGCCGAATGCTCCGTGTTGTGAATAACTTCTTTCTTATAATTGCGTAGGTTTACGCGGCTAGAGTCAGTCGACATAAAAGTTTTCTGGGTATGGTACCGCGTCATAATGTAAAAACTACTGCTGCTGAGAAAAATACAGAAGAAGGCCGATGCAATCGTGGGCGAAACGTTGGTTTTTCTCCAGCAGCAGTAGTTTTTACGTTATGACGCGGTGCCATACCCAGAAAACTTTTATGTCAACTTCTTTCTTTTTGTCATTCCCTGTCATCTCTTCCCTATTCTGTCGAGAAGCTTTTTAACGATTCATTTCGCCTTTATGACAATCAATTCAGCTGTTCATGAAATAATCTGGTACTGTTTGGTTTCACCACCCTATAGAAACACACTGCTACTCCTAAACATAAACCATGTTAATTTGTACGCTGCTTAGCACAGTAATCATCGCGACGGCACACGTGACTTTTAACTGGTGCTGACTCCACACATGACGTGCAGTGGCCCAGTAGATGGTACTGTGTAAACCTCACTGGCCACGTGCCACTCTCGCGGAGAGTTCACACGGACCTGTGAAAGACCAGTGGGTACTTCAAGCCTCACAGATTACACCCTCAGGTTTCTATTATACTCTTTCTTCCCCACCGTTCCTCTTGGACACGAAGCGCAGAGAAAAAGTTATAAGTCCATTAATCGCATCGCATTCTTGAAGCTGCATGCTGGAACTGGCGATGACGTCCTCGATCCAGCTGTCCAGGGATTCAAAACGACTGTCACGACTTGTAGCAGTGTCAGAGATCACTTCTTCACCCATGGATGGTGTTTCTCTATGCTGCATCTCAGACATCTCCTGTTGTGGAAAGTGCGATGAGTGCAGCTCACCACTCTGGCCATAGCTGCAGTAGTGTGGCAGTGGGTGGCAGATGGTTGTCTGATGGTCTGTCATGAAAATAATATTGTCAAATAATCTCTTCCATAACAAACGACACAGCGACAACTGTACTGAGAGGCAGTCAGTGACACTGGCTGGAATCTACCAGCAAACAAGTGTCGGTCCCAGCAGCAGCCCACCACACAGTCAGTGTGTGGCATCTGTCCACAAATGATGGCAGAATACACAGACGCATACATCAGGGCAGTGGTTATAGTGTGTGGACGATGACAGCTCACAACGGGGCATGTGGTTGCTCAGAAAAATGAACAACGACATTGTTTGCTCACTCAGGTTAGTGATGGCTGGGCAGCTAGTTGGCACCTGCTCGAACCATGGTTCAACAGACTAGGCGGCTCACAGCAGGTGGCAGCACCAAGCAGGTGGCCCCGTGGTGGAATGGTACTAAGTTTGGCAACATTCAGAGCTAGGCAGCGGCTTGCAGCTAGTGGTCTGGTGGTCGAAGCTTGCTACTAGCCTCAGCTCATAGACTGGCGACGGCTTCTCCAGCAAGGGGCAATAACTGAGAATGCCTGTCTGAATTTAGCGGTTATGCCAACCCGGTCTGTTACTGTTGTTCAGAAGGCAGTGTTTGTGTTCTCTAAGTACTAACAAGATCGATGTAATAACGTGTCCATTGAGTAACCATGACACTGTTGCCCACGATTTCCCATCGTATCAGCAACTTCATAGCCTTAGTAGTGCCGTAATGGTGTCTCAGCGTCTCCTTTCAGAAACCCCGGGTAACGACAGCCGCAGTGTCATCGTGCTGAGTATGTTTCATTGTGCAAGAATACCTAGTACTGAGATTTCCTGAGCCATCCTCTTGTGACTTCTTTTTACTGAGACAATCACAGGTCTCTGCTGCTTCATCAGCTGGGTAGTGACTCAACATACTGAAATTTTACCCAACTTTGCGGCGTCTTCTCATACTCGTACATATCTTCCGACCCCTTCCAAAACTCGACCCTTCGTATCTCCTCAAAACGAACGTTTCCCAACTAATCTCAGAATCTGGCACGTCAAAGAGATTCCCACTAGTATTCTTCTGAGTGTGTAAAAGACATTCATGATGTCAGTGACCACTCGCTCGGGACAGCATACAGCTTTACGTAGAACTGCGATTTCTTATGTAGAAGCGTTTCAATACTACAAGTTGTGATTTTAACAGATTTCACTGTAAACGTGTAATATTTTTGACAAACTGCCTATTGGCTTCTGTCTCGGGTTCTTCGGCCGACGTTCATCTAATGATTTTTTTCTGACGTTTCGCCAGCACGAGTGGCTGGCATTGTCAAAGCTTCACCCTCCATTGCCGGTGGTGGAGGGTGAAGCTTTGACAATGCGAGCCACTCGTGCTGGCGAAACGTCAGAAAAATCATTAGATGAACGTCGGCCGAAGAACCCGAGACAGAAGCCAATAGGCAGTTTGTCAACAAGTGGCCACGAAAGCCTCAACAATTTTGTAATATTTTTACTACTCTAATCAAAGAAGTGTAGTGCGAAGCAGTGAAAGTTCTAAATACATGATCCGTTTGTGCGCATGGCACCTTTATAACTAGTTTATGATTACTAAGCACCATAATGATGCCTGTGCCTGAGTGTGTGTGTGTGTATGTGTGTGTGTGCGTGTGTGTGTGTGTGTGTATGTGTGTGTGTGTGTGTTTCGGGAGGTAGGGTTGCGGGTGGTATGTGCTAGTGGTGGCATCTAAGCATCATTCCGCAGTAGTTTCAAACCAACTTGGTAAGCATTCGACATAGTATCCGAGAAAAAAAAGGTTATCGGAATAAAATACAGGATAAATATTAATAAAACCGAGAAAGTGTGGGGACAGATTCCTGGCAGGAAATGGAGGTAAAAAGGTCCTATGAACATGTGTACGGAAATGCATCGTTACCACGATGTATGGCGCTGACTGACGAATGAAATTTCCTCTGAGCACGTGGCGTGTCTGTAGCCACAGATGACGATTATGCAGACTGACGATGCCAGTTCTAGTAGGTCTGGCAAGACTCATCGATAAAACTCTTTCCGCTGCTAATAATCCTCGCACTCGTTCCATGTGATAGGTATAGTAGCTGTTGCAATGCAGTATAGACATAATCGCACTTTGGCTTACACCAAGTCGGCGGACCATTTGCCTGGAGCTTGTACTACGGTTCGTCTTATATCCTGTAGAATCCGCTCCTCCAGATATCATGTTTGCACATCCAGCTGCCTCCCCCGTTCTTCTACCTGAAAGGATCCAACCACCAAAAAGGGCTTGAAACGTTGAGTGATGTTGTTGGCGTCTGTAAGGGTACTTGTTTTGGTATAGCCACGCTGCCCTCCCACTGTTTACAGCTGCTTAGTCATGTTCAAGCACGATCTCTGCTAGTTTCCGACATGTATACCAGACCATTTGCTGCTCATAGTTCGCTGCGTCAATCACACAGCCTGCAACATACGGGAAACACACGGCACGTCGAAGGAGGGACTTTGATTCATCAACGCCATATACCGTGGCAACGATGCATTTCCGGGCAAATATCCAGAGGACCTTCTTTCCTCCACTTCCAGTCAGGAATGTGGCCCCGCAGTTCGTCGGTTTTATTCATGTTCACCCTATATACTTAGCATCCACACAGGTAAGACGTCGTTCTTTCTAGTGTGAGCTGTACAAATAATTGAAAACGAATTATATTGCTGACAAATGTATAGTAATCGGGATAGCTAGGCTGAATAATGTTGTGGGAATGGCGGTAGCACTAAATAACTCACAACTTTGGAACACTTGAAACAATTCCAGCTTAATGTAGTAAACGTGTCCTATGGTGGACGTTTTTACATATACCTATAGCAAATCCGATGAACTCTATATGTTTTACGACAAGTTTCGACAATATTTCGTCGTCTGAAAGACTAGTTTTTTCCAGTGCTGCATACCACACGGCTGTAATTTTAAAGGATGATATTTAGTCCCGTCGAAGTAAGTGGGCCCGCAGTATGGTAAGGCATGATCTATCCCAGAACAGAACTTAGTTGTTAACTTTGCCAGATGATGATACACTGCTGAAACTAGTTGAAGGGCAATAAAGATTTTAACGGCTTTGTGATAGTTATACATGAAAGGTCTGTTATAAAAACGCTGTAGAACAACTTATAGATTTGATGTGACTTACTATTCTGAAAAAAAAAATTATGGCACCAGGACACATTTAACACTCCTGTGGTTACCCGGGACGGATGTGTCAAGTAAGCCTAAACCTGTAGAAATTTTCACCGTGCTTTGTCCACAAATGGTTTACAGTCTGAGAAAAAGTACTGCATACTAAGACACTTACAGCGCGTATTCCTCTTTCCCACGCTGTAAGACAAGATTCGCATCATCAACTGTCTGCCTGGTAATGAGCAAGCAGCACTAATTTCTGACGCATCCCAGGGTTGTGTACACGGCTCCTTACTGTTCATTTTGTACGCCAGTGGCTTGGTAGAAAATTTAATAGTAACCTCAGATATTTTGCAGATATTGTAGTTGTTTATAACGAAATACTGTGTGAAAAAGATACACGAATATTATCAGATCTTGATCTGATTTCAGAGTAATGTTTGAAACGTCGAAGATGGTGAAATGATCGCAGAAAAGTAGTATCACATGACAACAATATCAATTAGTTACAGTTCTAATCAGTCTACTATTACAAATATCTTGGTGTAGAAACGCGCATGGATGTGTAACTGAATGATAACGCTGACTAAATAGCGGGCGAAGAAGACGTCAGCATATTGGAAAACTGCAGTCGGTCTACAAAAATGTCAGCTTAAGAAAAACTTTTGCTTCCCATTTCAGAATACTGCTCAAGTGTGTGGAACCCGTACGAAATATGACTAACAGGGGATATTGAACATATTCAAAGAAGCGCATCACAAATGCTCACACGTTTGTTTGACTCATGGGAGAGCGCCACCGAATTTATAAAAAACCTCAATTTGCTGAGGAGTGAAGGTAAAGACCAATCATCCCGTGTGAGTTTATTTAGAAAGTTTCAAGAAAGAGTAGATTGAAGAACCTAGCAATATACTTCGAAGCCGTACGTATGAATCTAGTACGAAATGCGAACGCACAGATTAGGGCACTTATACGGCAAAAAGAGACATTTAGCAATCATTAGGCTATTCTCGCGTTTCTTACGCGAATGGAAGAAATCCTGGTAAATGGTACAACGCTAAGTGTCTGTTTCACTCAATTCTGTTTTTTACAGAGTATATGATGTTGATTACAAACAAAAAATCAGCTTATTAGTTTCTGGCGGTACTAGTGCTCATAACAGACGTAAATTTGGCAACAGAAATTAACATTTTCTGCTGTACTTGACATACTGTAACTTTCCAGTTAAGAATGATCTACATTGTATAATTGTACACAAGAAACGGTTTCAGTTCCAATTGGAAAATCAAAATCGTCACTAATTGTACGACTTCAAATGCTTTCGCTCCAAGTTTCCAGTTGCGCTCTGCCCTCTGAGGAAAAACCGCAAATTAATTATCAGAGTTACTGGTGGTTGAAAAGAGACACACATCAAACAGACTGATTTATAACGGGACACGAAAGCGATCCAAGCAGGCGGTAAATGAAAACATAGCCAGGCAACTGGAAAGACGCTATTGTTAGATGTTAAACCATGCTGTACCTTCACGTCACACAGAGGGAAAATTGCGGAACAGTTAAAGAGAACTGAGACTTTCTCCGTAACAGAAACAGAACTTACAGATCTGAAAGATATTCCACAGGGGTAGTCTTCTAGAGTTGTGCACTCACAGCTCATCTGCAGGAAAAGTTAGAAATTATGGCACCCGACACAGCGAAGGTAGCAACGCGTTAGGTCTACTTAGACTACTGGCCATTACAATTGTTACACCACGAAGACGACGTGATAGAGACGCGAAATTTAACCGACAGGGACAAGATGCTGTGATATGCAAATGATTAGTTTTCAGAGCATTCACACAATGTTAGCGTCATCGGCGACATCTACAACGTCCTGAAATGAGGAGAATTTCCAACCAATTTCTCATACACACACAGCAGTTGACATGCGTGGCCTGGTGAAACGTTGTTCTGATGCCTCGTGTAAGGAGGAGAAATGCGTACCAACACGTTTCCGACTTTGATAAAGGTCGGATTGTAGCCTATCGCGACTGCGGTTTATCGTATCGCGACATTGCTGCTCGCGTTGGTCGAGTTCCAATGACTGTTAGCAGAATATGGAATCGGTGGGTTCAGGAGGGTAATACGGATCGCCGTGCTGGATCCCAACGGCCTCGTATCACTAGCAGTCGAGATGACAGGCATCTTATCCGCATGGCTGTAACGGATCGTGCAGCCGCGTCTCGATCCCTGAGTCAACAGATGGGGACATTTGCAAGACAAAAACCATGTGCAGGAACAGTTCGACGACGTCTGCAGCAGCATGGACTATCAGCTCGGAGACCATGGCTGCGGTTACTCTTGACGCTGCATCACAGACAGGAGCGCTTGCGATGGTGTACTTAACGATGAACCTGGGTGCGCGAATGGCAAAACGTAATTTTTTTCGGATGAATCCAGGTTCTGTTTACAGCATCATGATGGTCGCATCCATATTTGGCGACATCGCGGTGAACGCACATTCGAAGCGTGTATTCGTCATCGCCATATTGGCGTATCACCCGGCGTGATTTTATAGGGTGCCATTAGTTACACGTCTGGATCACCTCTTGTTCGCATTGACAGCACTTCGAACAGTGGACGTTACATTTCAGATGTGTTACGACCCGTGGCTCTACCCTTCATTCGATCCCTGAGAAACCCTACATTTCAGCAAGATAATGCACGACCGTATGTTGCAGCTCCTGTACGGGCCTTTCAGGATACAAAAAATGTGTGACTGCTGCTCTGGCCAGAACATTCTCCAGATCTCTCACCAACTGAAAACGTCTGGTCAACGGTGGCCGCGCAACTGGCTCGTCACAATATGCCAGTCACTACTCTTGATGAACTGTGGTATCGTGTTGAAGCTGCATGGGCTGCTGTACCTGTAGACGACATTCGTGCTCTGTTTGACTCAATGCCCAGGCGTATCAATGCCGTTATTACGGCCAGAGGTGGTTGTTCTGGGTATTGATTTCTCAGGATCTATGGAACCAAATTGCGTGAAAATGTAATCACATGTCAGTTCTTGTACAATATATTTGTCCAATGAATACCCGTTTATCATCTGCATTTCTTATTGGTGTAGCAATTTTAATGGCCAGTAGTGTACTTTAGAGTCGTATACTGGAAGGTCGCTCCTGTCTTCAGCTGTATTTAGAATTTGATAAATCTAAAGTGAGAGAAAATGTCATTCACGTTAGGCTAGACCTGTCTAGGAACGTTATGTGTTTGGTATTTTTCTATTACGTTTTGTACGAGAGCGTGCTGAAAAGAAACGCCTCCTATTTTTTTATTCCGGTTTCATTATCGGTTGCGATATACATATCATACATATTACCTGGTCGAAGTTCCTGTCTCTCTGATGCAAGTTGCAACCCTCTACCAATCGAGGGATCTGAATTGTAGCCTGTAACGTGGCAGTGTGTAACGTAACTACGTCGGTGTGTGAGACGCAGCTTGCCGTAAACGATTTTCTAACCGCAGAAAACATTAGTGCCACATGGAGCGTCCTCTCCTTCAACATAACAATGCCAGGCAGTGCTGCGACATCTACATCGGTGCGACGCCTTGAGTTCACTGTCATAAATCATCCTCCATACAGTCCCGACTTGGCTTCACCCAATTTTCAGCTGTTTCCAAAACGTTAAGAACACCTTCGAGGACTTCACTTTGGTATTGAGGAAGCGCTGCAAGCAGAGGTGAGACCATGGCTCCGTGAACAAAGTTTAACTTGCCACTGTCACAGCATGAACAAACTGGGCTCTGTAGATATAATGAATGCACATGTAGAATGTTAATATAGGATGTTTTACTTAAAGAGCTTTAAGAGTTTTCACATAAGAAATTCGGAAGCAACACTTTTCAGCAAGCCGTAGTATTTGAGTGAACACTGCCTGTGCTGGTACTGGTCGGTGACGTGCTTGGTTGCTGGCACTGCGACATTGTCGACTTCCAGGTCGGTCCCACTCATACTCTGTCGGGGTGATCTTCCATCACACGGGAAGTTCTTAGAGATACATCCCATGTACAGACGAGCACTGTACTGCTGAAAAATAACACCAGGATACTGTCGCATGAGAAGCAACGCATTGACGACACGCCGTCATGGCTTCCTCACCCACTATGAGCCGTCATCTGAAGTAATACTCGATGGCTCCTCAGATCATAACGCCAAGAGTTACACCGTTGTGCCTCTCCAAAACATTGGTACAATCGTATCTCTCCCCAAATCGCCTCCGTAACGACGATGGTCATCTAAGATAGCACAGAAATGTGATTCATCACTGAGCACTATGCGATGTTATTCGTCAGCAATCCATGTTTCCTGACGACGACGGCCGGCCGAAGTGGCCGTGCGGTTAAAGGCGCTGCAGTCTGGAACCGCAAGACCGCTACGGTCGCAGGTTCGAATCCTGCCTCGGGCATGGATGTTTGTGATGTCCTTAGGTTAGTTAGGTTTAACTAGTTCTAAGTTCTAGGGGACTAATGACCTCGGCAGTTGAGTCCCATAGTGCTCAGAGCCATTTGAACCATTCTGACGACGACACAACTCCAAACGCGCGGCATTCTACACCTGCGACGCTACTTCCGTAATCTACTACTACTCGCCATTGAAATTGCTAAACCAAGAAGAAATGCAGATGATAAACGGGTATTCGTTGGACAAATGTATTATACTATAACTGGCATGTGATTACATTTTCACGCAATTTGCGTGCATAGATCCTGAGAAATCAGTACCCAGAACAACCACCTCTGGCCGTAATAAAAGCCTTGATACGCCTGGGCACTGAGTCAAACACAGCTTGGATGGCGTGTACAGGTACAGCTGCCCATGCAGCTTCAACACGATACCAGAGTTCATCAAGAGTAGTGACTGGCGTATTGTGACGAGCCGGTTGCGCGGCTACCATTGACCAGACGTTTTCAATTGGTGAGACATCTGGGGAGCAGTCGAACATTTTCTGTATCCAGAGAGGCCCGTACAGGGCCTGCAACATGCGGTCGTGTATTATCCTGCTGAAATGCAGGGTTTCGCAGGGATGGAATGAAGGGTAGAGCCACGGGTCGTAACACATCTGAAATGTAACGTCCACTGTTCAAAGACCGTCAATGCGAACAAGAGGTGCCGAGACATGTAACCAATGGCATCCCTTACCATCACGCCGGGTGATAGGCCAGTGTGGCGATGACGAATAGACGCTTCCAATGTGCGTTCACCGCTTTGTCACCAAACACGGATGCGACAATAATGATTCTGTAAACAGAACCTGGATTCATCCGAAAAAATGACGTTTTGCCATTGGCGCACTGAGGTTCGTCGCTGAGTACACCATCGCAAGCGCTCCTGTCTGTGATGCAGCGTCAACCGCAGCCATGGTCTCCGAGCTGATAGTCCATGCTGCTGCAAACGTCGTCGAACTGTTCGTGCAGATGGCTGTGGTCTTGCAAACGTCCCCATCTGTTGACTCAGGGATCGAGACGTGGCTGCACGATCCGTTTCAGCCATGTGGATAAGATGCCTGTCATCTCAACTGCTAGTGATACGAGGCCGTTGGAATCCAGCACGGCGTTCCGTATTACCCTCCTGAACCCACCGATTCCATATTCTGCTAACAGTCATTGGATCTCGACCAACGCGAGCAGCAATGTCGCGATACGATAAATCGCAATCGCGATATGCTACAATCTGACCTTTATCAAAGTCGGAAACGTGTTGGTACGCATTTCTCCTCCTTACACGAGGCATCACAACAATGTTTCACCAGGCAACGCCGGTCAACTGCTGTTTGTGCATGAGAAATCGGTTGGAAACTTTCCTCATGTCAGCACGTTGTAGGTGTCGCCACCGACGCCAACCTTGTGTGAATGCTCTGAAAAGCTAAGCATTTGCATATCACAGAATCTTCTTCCTGTCGGTTAAATTTCACGTCTGTAGCACGTCATCTTCGTGGTGTAGCAGTTTTAATGGCCAGTGATGTAAGTGCTGACCAATGGTGATGTATGCTACATAATGATTCAGGGAGTCCATTACTTGTTTTCCGATAGCAGGCGCGGATGTGAAAGGGCTACGATGTGCGTGGTGCACAATACGGTGATCCTTCTTTTAGACATATGGAGACGCAGAATTAGGGTCCATTTAAACTCTCACTCCAGAACGTGGTATCTCCGTGTCTTTCACAATGGTTGCTCAACATCTGACACTGTACATGACCCTTATGTACCCAATGAGGCCTGGCAACAATACTAAACACATTAACAATGTACTCTGGTGACCGTTCTACCTGTTGCAGAGAATTGCAACTACCCATTTAAAATATTAGAAGGCATTCTATAACTGGAGCACAAGCTACAAAACCAAATAAAAAGTCTCGATCACGTTTTCAATTCTTTTTTATTTGTTAGAAAGCGGGTGTCGGCCCTTTCCTCAGATCTTTTGCAGGCTTTCCCCGCTGCAATACAGTAATAATACATATTCCGTATAGAGGGATGAAAAATATGGCTAAAAACGTATAAAATATGAGTTACAATAATTTAAAAGTACGGTGTTATACACGTTATGGCTGCTGGTGGTGGCAGACGGAACGAGTTACATATATGTGAACGATGTGTAATTGTACGAAGTTACACTGACATTCAACGATGTCATCTTGGTGCTTCACTTTTTTAGCGGGCTGTGTAATAGTATATTACGAAACTGCTAAATCGATCACGTGGTCGTATGGTTCCAGTTAACGGCTTCCTGGGGCAACACAAATTTTAATTTTAATATTTCGTATAATTATTGAGAGAATTTAAAAGTTTAGACTACTGTTAAGATGTACACATTAAAAGGGATAATCTTACGTTCAACATTTACCACAATAAGTTACGTGTTAAAAAGAAAAACTGTGCATTTTTGTGAGGCAGCGCAACTCAAGGCGTGCAAATTACCTAACCTATTTTCATCCAGATTTTGGGAATGACAGTAGTTTCCTAAAAATTGTACACCAAATTTCAGACTTTTCTCGCCTACCTCCACCCCCCCCCCCCCCTCCCTACCACAAAATAATGAAAAGAAAAAGGTTTATTGCTTACCACATTTTCGCTGTTCATGGAGTAAAACTCCATGAACACCTGAACGACACAACCAGTTATTTGGACCGTTCAGGTGTAACAATAGCCACATAGGCTTTCTTATCAGTGAGAGTATTTGTTGCTCAGAGTTTGACTTACTTGTACAAAGCTATCTGTTGGCGCCACGTTGCATATCTGGCTGGTTGGTTTGTGGGGTTGAGGGGACCAGGCTACAAAGGCCATCGGTCCCTACGTTGCATGACTAGTTACGATTAATAGCAGGGTGCGTGGCTTCAGAATGCGTCGATCAGCCCGAAACCGGTAATCGCTGCGCCAGTATATTGTATATTCATGCAGCTGAGATGTACAAAATACAAATTTATCAAAATTTCCTTAACGATTTGCTTACCTGAACAAAGTAGAACATAAACAACGTTAATATTCTATATTTAATGAAAATTCATATAACCATGCGTCTAATTACACCAAACTTTATTTACGTAAATAATGAATTAAGTATTAGTATTGCTTAACAGCGATTGAGAATAGTGTGCCAATTTTTGAGTGATTATCTGAACCTGTCTATTCCCTCTGGTCTTAAACTAAAGGTCTTCAGCCTTTTAGCAGGATAACACTTATTGTAAATCATTATAGTAAAAAGTAATTATTTTCATTCATCTTTTACTTGCTGAGGCAGCAAGTAACGTAATAAGTAATTTGCTGAAAGTATCTAACAGAAAAAGTAATTAGTTTTCTGTCTATCGAAGGTAATTAAATTTAAGACACATGTCTGGTTAACTAGCTAAATGAAGTAGTATCTGATATATAGCGTCTAATTTTTGAAATGAAGAATGAATTAAATCGTTTTTCAGTGAGTCTATGAAGTAATGTGGCTACTCGTGTAAAATTTACTGTACATGTCCATATAAAAAGTTGACATGCGACTGTTGCTGTGCTTGGGTTAGATCGCTTGTAGTCATTCTCTGTCTAAAAAAAAGTTTAACTGTCTTTGTTGCTTCATATTCTACATTGTCAGTAACTACTCGGCGGAACAAATGCTATAAGTTTAGAAAATTTGTTTTGAGACATGACAGTAAAGCGTACACACCATTTCAGTTGATTAGAGTGGAAATTCAAATAACAGTGACACTGTTTTCCTGTAATTTAAGAAACCATTACAGTTCTCCAAAGTTTTACATAGTTTTGGCACTATTTTTCAAAATTAAAATTAACTTACATAACCTGATTCTGGCGCAACTAGTACTCTGAAACCAAGAATTTTCACAGTACTTTTAACTTCATCACTCTCTCAGAAGGGAACTGTAATTCTAAGTGCCGTCTCTTACCTTAAGTGTGTGTACTACACTGCCCCAATGAATATTACAAAAGAAGCAAAATCAGGCAGGAAGTAGCTATTTGCTGCGTCTTTCGTGTTTCCGGATCTGACTGCCTGTAATTATTTAGTTGTTAGCTGATTAGCTACTGAAAACGAAATGAGCATGTCTCGCGTCTTTAGATTCAGTTCATAACCAGAAATAATTAACTGCATTCTTTCCTGTTATCCAACAGCGTGTGTCTTCCGAACCATTTTGTTACAGCACACAATACTCAAGTACGCTAAAGTACACAATACTAATTACTTGATTGCAAGCAAGATAACATTAATGTCAGTCTCACTGCGAATATAAGGACTTTTAGACCGATTTTCTGAGCGAAGAGGCTCACAACAATTCACGTAGAACGTTTCGTTCTAAAGTTTATTCATATGTCTGAAAACATCGTAGAATAGGAAAGAAAAAGCTGGTCCGTTGGAATGTGGTCGAGAACATCTCGTTTCTCGCGACGTGCGTCTCTGACAGCATTTACCACTTCCTGCCTTCGAGCATTCAGCTTTGCAGCCACGTCAACGAGTGTGGCGGTGCTTTGGTGCCAACCTCAGGAGATCTTGGTTTTCTGTATCTTGAGCCTACGACGGCTGCTGCAAACAGAACAATTTGACTCATTTTATTGGGATGTTTTGATTAATACGCCCCAAAGAACATGTTAGCTTATTATTTTATAGTGGTATCAATCAACTGACGAAAATACAACGATTACTTTTCTTCCAGTTACTACGCTGAAAATCTCATATTTTAGGAACGTAGACCAAAAGGCCAAAAACCAAACTTTGCATATGTAAAGTCTGCTGGGAAGGGGTACGTGTGCAGTAGTTGGGGATTAACTGTCGCTCGAACTTGGGGCAAATGAATAATTTTGGTAAATAACAGAAACGCTGCGTGGATGAATCCGTTCATCGTGAATACGACTGTTCCGTGTTACACTATGACTTACATAGTTCTACATTTGTCCATTATATCTTCTGCGAAGAATGGCTAACGCAGTTTCGTTGCCCTTTACAGTCACCGATTAAACGCTTGTCTATCTTGCTTGATTTACTCGTGTATCGGCACGCAATATAAGAGTGTAAATCAGTTACCGCTACACTACTCTCATCTACGAATTTTGCCGCACTTTTCAGATAAAGAGTACAGTTTATGTCTTGAAGTTCCCACGTCATTTACTTAGTCATCTGTGTTTGGTCTGGCCAGTTATATACGTATATGTACTACTACATCCAGTACCCTCCGGCGTCCTTGCTCTCAAGATCTATTCTTTGCATGCCACAAGCTATCACGTCTGCTGTTCTGTTTACTGAATCATTGTCCTTCGATGCCGTAGGAGGTGTCTCACTATTTCAGCCCTGGTATGCTAAGGCTTTCCGCTAGACGCTTTTTATTGTCTTTCTAGTACTGGTTCATTTTGTGTTTCATCTGCTTCCATTTTAATATCCGTATATAGCATCATATTTCAAATGTTTCACTTCATTCCTTTCCAGCAGTACGGTTTTACTTTCACTAAATACTGAGCTCCAGACGTATGTTTTCAGAAATTCGCCTTGAGATCCTTGTCACTATTTCATTCCATTGGAGCATATTTGTTGGAGAGAGCATTATCCAGAATACAGGTTGAGACATGTGTCACTGAAGATCAGCCTTTAATGGCCTGTATTTTAATTTACATATTAGAAAGGATTCACAAGAGATGGCAAAAGAAATTATCACTATACGCACTTGTGGTAGATGCAAATCCTCGAGTAGTCGTGGAGATGCGTATCAGGATCGCTTCAATATAACTGAATGGGCAGCAATTGTCGAAGTCACACCCAAAGCCATACCATTTAATCTTCTGTCATCCATGTTGGATTATGGTTTGGAAACTGCGACTATGATGTAAAAGAAAAAGAAAAACAACTATTGATATCAGTTACTTTTATTTTCTCCCAAGGTGAATTTCGAGGACTTACATCCGCATCTTGAGGTCTTTTAATGAATTACATAACATTTTTGTATACTGGATGTATACAGTTGTCTGTTTTCGCTGAAAATAATGTATAATTTGCACTTGTTATAGTAAAATGAACCACGGACTTAGCTGTTGGTGGGGAGGCTTGCGTGCCTCAGCGATACAGATAGCCGTACCGTAGGTGCAACCACAACGGAGGGTATCTCTTGAGGAGCCAGACAAACGTGTGATTTCTGAAGAGGATCAGAGCCTTTTCAGTAGTTGCACGAGCAACAGTTTCGATAATTGACTGATCAGGCCATGTAAGAGCAACAAAAACGATCTCGCTGTGCTGGTACTGCGAACGGCTGAAGGCAAGGGGAAACCACAGCTGTAATTTTTCCCGAGGGCACGCAACTCTGCTGTATGGTTTAATGATGGCATCATTTTGGGTAAAATATTTCGTTGGTAAGTCTCCCATTCGGATCTCCGGGCGGGGACTACTAAGGAGGACGTAGTTATCAGGAGAAACAAAACTGGCGTTCTACGGATCGGGGCGTGGAATGTCAGATCCCTTAATGTGGTAGGTAGGTTAGAAAATTTAAAATGGGAAATGGGTAGGTTAAAATTAAATATAGTGGGAATTAGTAAAGTTCGGTGGCAGCAGGAACAGCACTTCTGGCCAGGTGAATGCAGCGTTATAGATACATGAACAGATCGGGGTAATGCAGGAGTATATTTAATAATGAGCAAAAAAATAGGAATTCGGATAAGCTACTATGAACAGCATAGTGGACCCATTATTCTGGCCAAGGTAGATACGAAGCCCACACCCATCACAGTAGCACAAGTTTATAAGGAACTAGTTCAGCAGATGAGGAGGAGACCAAGGAAATACAGGGTGGTCCATTGATCGTGACATTGATCACAAAGCGAAAAAAGTGGTCCAACTAAAATATTCATATTTCTTTACGTACTACACGAATCTGTAATAAAAATGGGTGTTCCTATTTAAAAAAACGCAATTGATATCCGTTTGACCTATGGCAGCGGCATCTAGTGGGCCAACCATAGCGCAATCTAGTTTTCCCCTTAAAGCTAGACGAGTTTCGTTCTTTGTAGTTTTTTCGTATGATGCTTATTTTGTGAGATATTTGGCCTGGTCATTATCAATGGACACCCTGTGTATGATGAGACAAAAGAAATTATTCAGATGGTTAAGGGAGCCGAAAATTTAATAGTCATTGGGGACTGGAATTCGATGGTAGGAAAAGGTAGAGAACGAAAAGTATTTAGTGAATATGGACTGCGGGCAAGGAATGAAAGGGTTGCACCCCTCAAACATCCTCCACACCTACAAATCCTTAAGCCGTCGCATCCTCTGTTATGATAGTCCCGTCTGGATATCTGCCCCCCCTAAATTCTATAAGTCCCTCCAGATCCTTGAGTGTCATGAACTCCGCCTCACCTTCCGTATACGCCTCCCGTCCCCCACGCAGGTCCTCTATGACGTCATTCCTTTCCACCATCTGCTCCTATTCCTTGAACATATCCGCATCCTCTACACCTCCCGCCGCCTTGATCCCCCTCACCCCCTGGTTGCTCCTCTCCTCTCCCATCCCTGCCCCCTGCCGTGTCTTCATTGTTGTGTCCCACCTACCCTCCGTCTCTACACCCTTCATTTCCTTTCCCAAGCTGGCTTCCATCAACTCCCCCTCCCGGATGATGCCCTCTCTCCCTCCATTTATCCCTATCAACTGTGATCCTCACCCCCCTCCTTTCCTCCATCCTTTTCTTGGGCTCCTTCTCCCCCCCTTCCATCCTCTTTTTTCCCCACCTCCCCTCCCTCTGCCCCCTTCTCTCCCCCGAGTCCTTTTGCATTTCCCTCCTCTGCCTTTTCCCATTCCCTCTCGCATCTTCCCTGCCCCTCCCCCCCTATGGGTACTCTCCCTCTTTTGGTTCCCCCCCCCTTTCGTTTTTCCTCTCCTCCCTCCTTGTTTTCCCCCTCATCTGTCCAGCCCCCCCCCCCCCCCCCCGCTTCTGCCCTTGGCTATGGTGTGTCATCTTTGTGCTGACATTTTCGTGCAGTGTTTACAGTGAGTGTTCAGTGTTGTGTGTCTTTTCGGAAGTGTTTCGAATGGCCATCATACTGTCGCTGGGTATGATTTTTATATCTCTTGCGAACAGAAACCAGACTGTCGCCATGTTTTTTAATTGTCTGTCTACTATGTTACTTGTCTGATTCCTGTGTATTTTATTTGCCAACCCTTTGCTTTATGTTTTAACTTTCCCCAATTTTTTCCGCCGTTTTACAATTTAAGTCACCGTTTTATTGCCTTTTTATTGTTTCTTATCTTCTTCTTAAGTTTTAAAAAGTCTGTATGCGGCAAAGCAGCGTAATAAGCTGCTGCGAGCCCGCCCCCTTCGGGGGGGCATCGAAATTCAATAAAGAAAAAAAAAAAAAGGAATGAAAGAGGAAGATACCTGGTAGAATTTAGCACAGAGAATAATTTAATCATAGCCAATACCTGTTTTAAGAATAATGAGAGATGGTTGTGTACGTGGAAGAGACCTGGAGACATTGGAAAGTTTCAGATTGATCATATAATGGTTAGACAGATATTAGGAACCAGATTTTAAATTGCAAGACATTTCCACGATCAGATGGGGACTGTGACTGCAATTGATTGGTTATGAACTGTCGATTGAAACTGAAGGAGCTGCAAAAAGGCGGGAATTTAAGGTGTTGGGACCTGGATAAACTGAAAGATTCCAAGAGTTGTACAGGGTTTCAGAGGGAGCATTAGGAAACGATTGACAAAAACAGGGGAAAGAAATACAGGAGAAGAAGAATGGGTGGCTTTGAGAGATGAAATACTGAAGGCAGCAGACGATCAAGTACGTAAAAAGATGAGGGCTAGTAGAAATCCTCGGGTAATACAAGAGACATTGACTTTATCGATGAAAGGACAGAATATGAAAGTGCAACAACTGAAGCAGGCGAAAGGGAATACAAACGTCTAAAATATGAGATCAACAGGAAGTGAAAAATGGCTAAGCAGGAAATCCTAGAGAACAAATGCAAGGATGTAGAAGCATATATCACGAGGGGTAAAATATATACTGCCTACAGGAAACGTAAAGAGACCTTTGGATAAAAGAAAACTACCTGTATGAATATCAGGAGTTCAAATGGAAAACTAGTCCTAAGCAAAGAAGGAGAGGCAGAGCGGTATATAGAGGGTCAATACTAGGGAGATGTACTTGAGGGCAGTATCATGGAAATGCAAGAGCACATAGATGAACCTGAGAAGGGAGATATGATACTGCATGAAGAACGTGACAAAGTACTGAAAGACATAAGTCGAAAAACGGATTGAGGAGTAGACAACATTCCTTTAGAACTGCTGATAACCTTGGGAGAGCCAGCCATGAAAAAACTCTACCATCTGCTGAGCAAGATGTATGAGACAGGAGACATAACCTCTGACTTCAAGAAGAATATAATCCTAATGATAAAGAAAACAGGTGTGAAAATTCCAGGTGTGAAAATTACCGAACTATCAGCACAGCTGCAAAATATGGATGCGAATCCTTTACAGAAGAATGGAAAAAGTGGTAGAGAAGATCACTTTGGATTCCGGAGAAATGTAAGAACATGCGAGGCAATACTGACCCTACGGCTTCTCATAGAAGATAAAGGAAATACAAACATACATTTATAGTATTTGTAGACTTACAGAAAGCTTTTGAAAATGTCGACTGGAATACTCTCTTTCAATTTCTAAATATGGCAGGGACAAAATACAGAGAGCGAAAAGCTATTTACAATATGCATAGAAACCAGATGGCAGTTATAATAAGAGTCGAGGGGCACGAAAGCGAAGGGGTGGTTGGGCCTTTTTTCTCAGCACTATGGGACTTAACATCTGAGGTCACTAGTCCCCTAGACTTAGAACTACTTAAACCTGACTAACCTAAGTACATCACATGCAGCCATGCCCGAGGCAAGATTCGAAGCTGCGACCGTAGCAGCAGCGCAATTCGGGACTGAAGCGCCTAGAACAGCTCGGCCACGGCAGCCGGCCTTGTAACCTAGCCCTGATGTTATTCAATCGGTATATTGAGCAAGCAGTAAAGGAAACAAAAGAAAAATTTGGTGTAGGAATGAAAGAAATGAAAACTTTGAGGTTTGCTTATGACATAGTAATTCTGTCAGAGACAGCAAAGGACTTTAAAGAGCAGTTGAACGGAATGGACAGTATCTTGGAAAAGTAGGATATAAGATGAACATCAACAAAAGCAAAACTAAGATTATGGAATGTAGTCGAATTAAATCAAGTGATGCTGAGGGAATTAGATTAGGAAATGAGACACTTAAAGTAGTAAATCAGTTTTACTATTTGGGAAGCAAAATAACTGATGATGGTCGAAATAGGGAGCATATAAAATGCATACTGCCAATGGCTAGCAAATAATTTCTGAAGAAGAGAAATTTGTTAACATCATGTATAGATCAACCGAAGCCCTTTCTGAAAGTATTTGTATGGAGTGTAGCCATGTATGGAAGTGAAACATGGACAATAAACAGCTTATACAAGAAGAGAATAGAAGCTTTTTAAATGGGTACTACAGAAGAATGCTGAAGATTAGATGGGTTTATCAAGAAGGGATCGGTTGGTAGGACGCATTCTGAGGCATCAAGAGATTACCAACTTAGTACTGGAAGGAAGCGTGAGGAGCAAAGATCGTAGAGGGAGACCAGGAGACGAATATAGCAAGCAGACTCAGAGGGATGTAGGTTGCAGTACTCGGAGATGAACAGTCTTGCACAGGATAGAATAGCATGGAGTGGTGCATCAAACTAGTCTTTGGACTGAAGACCACAACAGCAGCAACATTGTAATATGGCACTGGAATTATAGATTTTAAATACTGCAGAGAGAGCCCTGAGGTCTGTGTTAGATGACACATAAACACGAAACAACATAAAAGACACGACGGTGCACCACTCCATTTTCTACTGATTGTGCGGCAGTACCGCTCTGGAACGTTTCATAGGCGATGGCTTGAGCGATGAGGTCCGGCAGCATGACCTCACAGTTCGTAGTACTTGAATCAATTAGATTTCGGCCTATCGGGACATTTATAGGCACTGGAGTACGCCTAACTCATCTACAATGTGGAGATGTTACAGAAGCTCGCGGCCAATGCACGTGGCGCATTCCGAATGGAGGTAGGTGTTCTTGAAATAGCGCAAAGAAGGGCTTAAAGATGTGTCAGAATGTGTGATAACCATATGCAGCGGTGCCTATAGTATCTCCTTCCACATATCAGACTGATGGTAATGAGGGGATGGCCTGGTCCAACTGTCAACAAATATTGGTTTCCAGACATCCACTATAGGAACTATTGTTAAAAAAATAAATATTGTTGTGCAGCTATACGGTGTTCGAGAACTGAACCACAACATTTGATCTACGCACTTATCTATTATTTTCCATCGCTCACCTCCTGGGTTTGCTCGTTTTAGTCAGTATTCTGTCCTAAGTATTTTTCCCAATTTATTCATCATTTGTCTTTTTTTAAATCTTGCGTAGTTGCGACCGGAAGGATTATGTGAGCTGTGTACCTAATCACTGCTACTCATTCCAGTTCCGTTTCTATTCCATTTCTGAAATCTTAGTTCACATTCCCCATTTTTTGCGCCTCAAGTAATCCGTAGAAGAGACATAGTTCTCAGCATTCATAACGAGGCACTGTCAGTAATGTTTTAATTTATACGAAGTTGAACGAAAGTGCGCGAGACACATGCTGGATAAACACGGATTTCTGGGAACTGCTTACGGCCTGTAAACGAAAATACTGGATTGAATTTTCGCATGTTAGAGAATTTCTTGCTGTGAATTTGTAGAATAATACATATCATTTGTCAGCTTTGTAGACGGACACTCTTTATATATTCGAAATATTTTAGTGATTGGTATCCATTCATACGACTTATTTTTAGCACCGACCCAGTGTACCATTATGATTTTATCAAAAGTAATATCGCATTCGCAATGAGAGCTGCTCAACGACGTCACGTCAAAAGTCGACCTGTTTTGTCACTAGTTTTTCGATGCCGTAGTTTTCAAAGCCACGTCCTTCTGCTCTGTAGCAGGCGTGGAACGCCCTCATTAAAACAGCGCTGCGTTCCACAGAGCACGTTGTTAACCTCTCGTAGAACTTCATATTCTAGACTCGCCCATTCTGTTGCGTGGCGCATCCTGACGACCCACGTACGTTGGAATCTTTCATTTTCTGCTTCTGAAGTTGTCTGATGTCCGTGGTCACAATTACGGAATACGAGTATCTATGCGTAGCGCACGCAAGTCGCCAGCATCAAACGATAGAAGTCACGCGACACAGCTATGAGACTATTATGTACATTTTGCGCGAAAATGTAAACTTTGATACTGCGTTTGTCTGTTCTTGCGAAAGTGCTGAATCGTCTTGCTAAAAATACATTAAAGAAGGATATGTTATTTTTCGTTGTTAATTACCACAAACGAGTATGTGCCATTTTATGTGTTGATTAATATCGAGACACAATGTAATGAAGCGATGAAATTTTAGAGAAATCAGTTGCTGAATGACAAGGTGTGGATTTCTTCAAAACGTATCTACTGTTAACAAACTAATTCAAGTAACAGGTAAATATTTGATGACATCTCAGGTCACACCTGGTGAAGACGTCAAGTAATGACGTCGAAATATCGTGTTTGGAAGACGCTGATATCCGGCAGAAAACCCGATTTCCACGAGATGTCATCAAATCGCCGGGAAAGTCTAAGATGTTACATCAGGTAAATATTTGCTTAAATGATTCTTTTCCTTAACAAAATTAAATGTTTTTCCACTGGGCTGACTGACGTCAGAAAAACATTCATTCCGTGGTAATATTTGTATTCATGTTAGTCAAAAATAATAATTATATAACGTTTACTGTGAAAACTGTAACGAAATTTAAAATTCTATGCTAATTTTTTTAATAGTGAAATTGGAGTATAATACTCTTCATCATGTTCCACACAGCAGATGGAGAAAGAGGAGCCTTTCGTAATCCTTTCAGCCGACGATAACCTCGAATTGCAGACGCAGCATTACTGCTGTTTTGATAATAGAGCTTCGCCAATAATGCCCTGCTCCTTTTGTCCAGGTGCACTGCGAATGGTCAAGTGTGTGTGAGACTATGAATCACGATGACTGATTGCGGCACCTGGCCCCCATTGTTGGAATTGGACGGTGGCGATGTGACGCATTGAAATCATGCACCTCATACTCTGGACATTAATGCTACCAAGTGTGGTACTCGTACAGTAATTAATTTCCGTGCTATAAGTAGGGAAAGTTGTTAAGTAGGGAAAGTTTTATTATAACAACGAGGTATATAGGAATTGATATTCAGTTCGTGTTCGTTGTATTTTTTTTTAAGCTCTCACCCGAAGAGTGGAATTTTGAACCGCCGACAGCCCACAACCAACCACATAATACATGTATGAGGCGAGGGGAGTGAAATAATAATTATCGTTGTTGTGGTCTTCAGTCCAGAGACTGGTTTGATGCAGCTCTCCATGCTACTCTATCCTGTGCAAGTTTCTTCATCTCCCAGACCCTACTGCAACTTATATCCTTTTGAATCTGCTTAACGTATTAAGCTCTTGGTCCCCCTCTACGATTTTTACCCTCCACGCTGTCCTCCAATACTAAATTGGTGATCCCTTGATGCCTCAGAATATGTCCTACCAACCGATCCCTTCTTCTAGTCAAGGTGTGCCACAAATTTCTCTGCTCCCTAATTCTACTCAATACCTCCTCATTAGTTATGTGATAAACCCATCTAATCTTCAGCATTCTTCTGTAGCACCACATTTCGAAAGCTTCTATTCTCTTCTTGTCCAAACTATTGGTCGTCCACATCTCACTTCCATACATGGCCACACACCATACTTTCAGAAACGACTTCCTGACACTTAAATCTATACTCGATGTTAACAAGTTTCTCTTCTTCAGAAACGCTTCCCTTCCATTGCCAGCCTAAATTTTATGTCCCCTCTACTTCGACCATTATCGATTATTTTGCTCCCCAAATAGCAAAACTCATTTACAACATTAAGCGTCTCATTTCCTAATCTAATTCCCTCAGCATCACCAGATTTAATTCGACTACATTCCATTATCCTCGTTTTGCTTTTGTTGATGTTCATCTTATGTCCTCCTTTCAAGACATTGTCCATTCCGTTCAGCTGCTCTTCCAGGTCCTTTGCTGTCTCTGACAGAATTACAATGTCTTCGGCGAACCTCAAAGTTTTTATTTCTTCTCCATGGATTTTAATTCCTACTCGGCATTCTTCTTTTGTTTCCTTTACTGCTTGCTTAATATACAGATTGGATAACATCGGTGATAGGCTACAACCCTTTCTCACTTCCTTCCCAACCACTGCTTCCCTTTCATGTCCCTCGACTCCTATAACTGCCATTTGGTTTCTGTACAAATTGTAAATAGCCTTTCACTCTCTGTGTTTTACCCCTGCCACCCTCAGAATTTGAAAGAGAATATTCCAGATATCACTGTCAAAAGCTTTCTCTAAGTCTACAAATGCTAGAAACGTAGGTTTGCCTTTCCTTAATCTATTTTCTGAGATAAGTCGTTGAGTCAGTATTGCCTCACGTATTCCACCATTTCTACGGAATCCAAACTAACCTTCCCCGAGGTCGGCATCTACCAGTTTTTCCATTCGTCTGTAAATAATTCGTGTTAGTATTTTGCAGCCGTGGCTTATTAAACTGATTGTTCGGTAATTTTCACATCTATCAACAACTGCTTTCTTTGGGATTGGAATTATTATATTCTTCTTGAAGTCTGAGGGTATTTCGCCTGTCTCATACATCTTTCTCACCAGATGGTAGAGTTTTATCAGGACTGGCTCTCCCAAGGCTATCAGTAGTTCTAATGGAATGTTGTCTACTCCAGGGACCTTGTTTCGGCTTAGGTCTTTCAGTGCTCTGTCAAACTCTTCACGCGGTATCATCTCCCATTTCATCTTCATCTACATCCTCTTTCATTTCCATAATACTGTTCTCAAGTATATCACCCTTGCGCAGACACTGTATATACTCCTTCCAACTTTCTGCTTTTTCTTCTTTGTTTGGTACTGGACTTCCATCTGAGCTCTTGATATTCATGCAAGTGGTTCTCTTTTCTCCAAAAGTCTCTTTAATTTTGCTGCAGGCAGTACCTATCTTGCCTCTAGTGAGATATGCCTCTACATCCTTACATTTGTCCTCTAGCCATTCCTGCTTAGCCATTTTGCACTTGCTGTCGATCTTGTTTTTGAGACGTTTGTATTCCTTTTTGCCTGCTTCATTTACTGCATTTTTATATTTTCTTCTTTCATCAATTAAATTCAATATTTCTTCTGTTACCAAAGGATTTCTACTAGCCCTCGTCTTTTTACCTACTTGATCCTCTGCTGCCTTCACTACTTCATCCCTCAGAGCTACCCATTCGTCTTCTACTGTATTTGTTTCCCCCATTCCCTTCAATTGTTCCCTTATGCTCTCCCTGAAACTCTGTACAATCTCTGGTTTAGTCACATTATCCAGGTCCCATCTCCTTAAATTCCCACCTTTTTGCAGTTTCTTCAGTTTTAATGTACAGTTCATAACCAATAGATTGTGGTCAGAGTCCACATCTGCCCCTGGAAATGTCTTATAATTTAAAACCTGGTTCCTAAATCTCTGTCTTCCCATTATATAATCTATGTGAAACCTGTCAGTATCTCCAGGCTTCTTGCATGTATACAATCTTCTTTTATGATTCTTGAACCAAGTGTTAGCTATGATTGAGTTATGCTGTGTGCAAAATTCCACCAGGCGGCTTCCTCTTTCATTTCTTCCTCCCAATCCATATTCACCTACTACGTTTCCCTCTCTTCCTTTTCGTACTATCGAATTCCAGTCATCCATAACTATTAAATTTTCGTCTCTCTTCACTATCTGAATAATTTCTTTTATCTCATCATACATTTCTTCAATTTCTTCGTAATCTGCAGAGCTAGTTGGCATATAAACATGTACTACTGTAGTAGGCGTGCGCTTCGTGTCTACAATAATGCGTTCACTATGCTGTTTGTAGTAGCTTACCCGCACTCCTATTTTTTTATTCATTATTAAACCTACTTCTGCATTAAGGAAACAAAAATTGGCATCAACTCTTCAGACAGGTGGCCTCCTAGGTCCCTGGCTGGTTGGTCAGCCACGCTGGGGATAGCGCTGTGGCGATGCGACGCCCGGCCGGCCGCCACCTAGCCCGACAGCGACTGCGGCTGCGGCGGCGCCGTTTCGGCCACCAGCGGGGCGTTGCACGCCGCCATTACGAGGCGGGATGGCGTGTCCCACGCGGCTGTGTCCACATAATAGCCGGCCGAGCCGGGCCGAGGAGCGGATTACTGCGAGCGCGACGCAATTAATGCGCCGCAGCTGGTGCAGCGCGCCGCTAATACGGAATTCATGGCGGGGAAAGGAATCGCGGCCGCACGGCCTCTGTGCCGGAAGCGTTAGCGCTGGCGCCGGCGGCGGCTCGCACGAGGCGTGCAACTGGCGCGAGACACGAACGGCGGCCGCGGCGCAATCGCGCGGACACAACGGCGCCGTCACTCGCTTTACTCCAATGAGGCGCGTCCGCTGCTGATTGTTACTTACTGACTGGTAACACGATGGCTGCCGACTGCGGACTGTTCCTTGTGCACGCAGCCGATCTGCGCAGTAGCGTTTAAACACTCGAAGCGCTCCGGGCGGTGTTCCGTTGTAATGTCAGGCTCAGATGGTGATTGCAGTGTCGCTTCTTGCTGCTACGTGTTTCTGCCGTAACTGCTGTACAAGCCTTGATGCTTTTGAATCGTTTCCGCTCAGTACTGCAAGTACGCCGGCAGTTACAACAGGTATGTTATTCCGTGCTGTTTTAACACAATATGCGCTGTTGGGCGTGGCCGGCGCTCCGATGGGTGACCATCCTGACCCCAATGCGCTGTTGCCATTTTTCGGGGAGCACTCAGCCTCTTGATGCCAGTTGGGGGACTACTCGACCGAATAGTAGCGACTTCGGTCAAGAATACCATCTTATGACCGGGAGAGCGGTGTGCTGACCCCACGCCCCTCCTAGCTGCATCCTCCTAGGAGGAAGACACGGCGGTCGGATGCTCAAAGTAGGCCACTCGTGGCCTGAAGACGGAGTGCCTTTTTTTTTTTTTTAACACAGTAACAGAGCTACTTAGAAGCTGTCAGCTACTGGCGGGCTAGTGTTTATTTAACGCATGACTAGAGGTTTTCAACAGGTGAGAGTTATTGAGAACGTGCTAGCTAGGATACCCCTCGAACATTCCACTGTATTGTGGTGTATCACTTCAGCACGGACAGCAGATTGTCTCGCATCGTCTTGTTGAAAGATTACATCATGTAGGCCTCTGAGATAGGGTAGAGACAATATCAGAAATGTACATCTGCTATCCAAGAAAATGACTACATAAATGAAAGGGCCGCCCGGTGTGGCCGAGCGGTTCTAGGCGCTTCAGTCTGGAACCGCGCGACCGCTACGGTCGCAGGTTCGAATACTGCCTCGGGCATGGTTGTGTATAATGTCTTTATGTTAGTTAGGTTTAAGTTGTAAGTTCTAGGGGACTGATGACCTCAGATGTTAAATCCCATAGTGATCAGAGCCATTTGAACGATTTAAACGAAAGGTTCTTGTATCGGGTACTTTACGGGTTTCAATCCCACCATCGCCCACAACAAGGCAGTTTCTGGACCCATATGACGATAAAAATTACAATCACGAACCATTCCTCGGCGGGTTCCACACACGCAGCTATATGCACGGGGCCGTTCAGTTCCTGTACAGAGATGAATGTGGTCCTCCTGAAACCTTAGATCCCATGTACTCATGATAGTCGGGGACTTCCGACAAACGTGAGCAATAATATCGATAAAGGGGGTTCCGATGGGTCATAGTCCTTGTCCTTTTTTATTTAATCAACAGCCGAATGCAGTTTACGAAATAGAAACCCACTGTTTAATTTTTCCTTCCTTCTTTGTACGGTTGACCTGAGATGCTTTGAAACCTATCTGATACTATGTTGGGAGGAACTAAGTATACTGTTGTTTGTTGCTTCTACTAAGTAGTGAATAGAAAGGTCGTCAGATACCTGAGCATCAAGGAATAATTCAAAATAAAGGAATATATCCTATGGCATTTAGGCTTAGTGGAAAGTATCAATTATTTGAAACAAGGTTTGCACCAAAATGTCTATCACCTATAAGAACGGCTTACAGCCTTCGTTAGTTTACAGTGAAATGACATGGATTAACTAAGTCACGAAATCATATGTAGTCGAATTCGACTACTATACATTTACGTCAAAAAGGTCTACTCATATGTGAAAACCTCAATATGGCGAACATCTTTGTTCAAAAATAACAATAAATATGTGAAGTGTTAAACTGTCTCACAAGTAGTACACGTATTATTATTATTATTATTATTATTATTGACTGATTTCTTGAAGCCTTCAGCTGCCATTTTCTTTATTTCCTTTACTATTCTACAATTTCGGCCTTAGGTCATATTCAAGTATTTTATGGATGATTTTTTGTTAACAGATTATGTCATATGCGTCGTTGCTCCTATGACATCATGTTATGCTCATAAATTAGTTCGAGGTGTTGACGCTATTTTAGAAGCACAAAGTAACGTCCCCACTATAATAAGGAGAGATTAGAAATGCACCAGAATTGATACATACAGGGCATGCTAGCGAGCAAGTCATGGTGGCTCAGTATTCGCTGTAACAAACGTAGAGTTCAGAATCACGATAGAATTGAAATGATAAAACCCTTTCGCATGCCATGGAGAATATAGTTCTCACAAAATGTATTTCTTTCCAGCGTTTAAAGGAATACGTGTTACCACTTCTGTATGCTCCTGGCATGTAGTGGCTGTCCGCTGCCCCAGATGTAGTTTCTGTTTGTTATGAAATATAACCTTCAGGACTTGTGGGAAGTATATATCCCACCAAACAACCGTGTTTTAATGGTTCTTGGGAACCATGGTTACCGCCAAAATAGTTTCTGGAAGGCGCTTGAGAAGTGTACTTACCATAAAAATAATCTGTCATTTGTGGTCCTTGGGAAGCATATTTACCATCATCTTAGGGGCATCCCAGAGCTTCTAGTAATACGTATACCACCTCTGTCTAGTGATGGGGAGCTCGTGAATGAGTCGTCCAAATGAACGCTTCACTCCAGTGAAGTGTGAACTGACCACTCAATTTCAATGGACTGGTACTTCAAACTCTTCACAGATAGCACACTCCACACTTTTTTCTAGTTCACTCACTGTCTTCCCCTCTCCCTATCCCACTACATCGGCGCTACGTCACTCATCCTTCCTTCACTTCAGCCCTCCCTCTACTGCCTGTCGGCGAATCGCGCGGTGTTTGTGGTGAGCGATAGGTTTACGAGGGGTTGGGGAGGCGAGGGGAAGGCAGCGTCAGCTGCTTCCTGCAGTGCTGGCATCATTACCCGTGACTATTTGTGCAGTTAAACTTCGCGTCCACGGATAGCTTGCCGTTGGCAGCGCTTGCAGACGAATGAATATTAAAGATACAAACGAAGAGGCTGGCTGTATGAGCACGCACAGCTAACATGAGAATAAAAGGTTTGTTAATAACACTGAAAGAGGGATTTTACTTGAAATCGTTCCAATGACTACAGGTGACAGTTTACGTTTTGAATGTGGAGGGTTATTATCCTCAACAAAAATAAAATCTACAGGAAAACTTCTGAATAATTACTTACCGTAGGTGTATAGACTTTGTGACAGTGGTAAACATACTCATTCTATTTTGGATTAAATTTTAAAAGGAACATAAAATTGGACTGCATTTCGTTGGTAGCCCTAGTTCTCAGTCCATGAATACAACAAATAATGTTTCACTTGGCAGATAAAGACTTTTTTGGGCGCTTCATGAAAAAATGTCGAGCAAGATTAAATGTATCACCTTCTTTATATGTGACAGGCTTCTCTGTTTATCTTTCCTTTGTCCCCTTCGACCATGCTCTATTTAACTCAGACGCTGTAAGAGCGTAAAACGTTGCGTGCACGTTACTGCATAGTTCGGCCATTGTGAAGTATTACGAAGCTTTATTGTACGAGCGGGGCGAAGCGAGCGTAGCCGCGGCTGAGCGGCGAACTGGGCAACTTCGCGCGGCTTCCGTACTTCATGAATGAACTACTTCATTTGAACGCTTCGCGGCAAAGAGTGAAACGAATGAAGTAGTTCACGGGAATGAACGAGTTCGACCCATCTCTACCTCTGTCTATGCCTGACATCTTGTGTTAGCACACTGCACCAGATACATGAAAACTGCTGCAACAATCAGTTCCTGTTTGTCGTGGGACCAACTGTTGTCGCAACACATTGCTTCACTTCTGCAATATACGTTATTGTGACCGGTATCAGCTCATACCTCCACTAAGTGATAAACTTTCTAGTATTGTTTGCACATTGTTGCAATAAACTTTAATATCAGTCGTCGTGTGACGAGGGCCTCCCGTCGGGTAGACCGCTCGCCTGGTGACGCCACTTCGGGGACTTGTGCGTCGATGAGGATGAAATGATGATGAAGACTACACAAACGCACAGTCCCTGAGCGGAGAAAATCTCCAACCCAGCCAGGAATCGCACCCGTGCCCCGCTGTGTACTCAGCTACGGTGGCGAACTGGATTCTATTGAAAAGAGCTAATTACGAGGATGACTGCAATTGTTTCTGCTCTGTTTACACTCTCACTGAAATTGCTCGTGGAAACGAATCTTAACCGACTTTGAATCACAGCAGGTGTATGTGTCGGTCAATGTGCAAGTTGTAACACGCCAGCATCTTCCCATGTTACTTTCATTGATATACAACTTTGTCGTTTGTTGTCAGATTTTATTTTAATGTTGGTTGCATTAGGAATTAAATGAGGAGTGCTGACCCAGGCGGTCATTTATAAAACATGCAAAAGTAAAGAAAACAATGGCAAATCTCTTTCCGGGAGGTAGATTATATTCACACACACTTAGCACATGATAAGAGCCAATGAACAGTTTAGAAAAGCAAAAAGATATGAGAGGGATATGACAGATCTCTCTCAGCTCGTCGGTTGCAATCCAAAGATGTATTAGGCCATCACTTTATACCAATTTGGCATTTGTTAGATGCTGCCTTCGTTATGCTGCTACTGAAATGAAGCTCAGTTTCCTTGATGACGCTTTGTCTCTTATTGATCTCGTGATGAGGTTCTGAACAACAACAAAAAAAATGGTTCAAATGGCTCTGAGCACTATGGGACTTAACATCGATGGTCATCAGTCCCCTAGAACTTAGAACTACTTAAACCTATCTAACCTAAGGACAGCACACAACACCCAGTCATCACGAGGCAGAGTCTGAACAACACATCGCAAGAAATATGTTTTCCATACAAACAGTAAGGCCTAATTTCAGAATCTAAGCTATGACAGATACGCTCTGCAAATATCAGGTGCATGAAAAAAATCTTTCTTCTCATGAGAATCATTGAGTTTCAACATGAGCTCCTTTAATTCTGCAATGGCTATCCGGTCAACAATCGGTTTCCATTCACGTAATGGTAGGCAAATGTTAAGTGCCGGATTCGTATTGCAGTTTTGGAGGCATGCCTCTGAGCGTTCTATCCGTAGATCCACGTTTGTGTTGGTAATCTCCATGGCTACATCCTTCATCTGCATTCCCTGTCGACGGATGTGATAACCGGAGTTTAACGAAGAAACGAATAGCTTTAGATGTGAAATATTTACCAGAAACGCTTATTTTTGATGTGGGATGGCATCTCACCTTCATTGCACCAGTTAAAAGAACGTTTAAGTAAACATGTAGAGCACTTGCCCGCGAAAGGCAAAGGTCCCGAGTTCGAGTTTCGGTCGGGCACACAGTTTTAATCTGCCAGGAAGTTTCATATCAGCGCACACTCCGCTGCAGAGTGAAAATCTCATTCTGGAAACCTCCCCCAGGCTGTGGCTAAGCCATATCTCCGCTATATCCTTTCTTTCAGGAGTGCTAGTTCTGCAAGGTTCGCAGGAGAGCTTCTGTAAAGTTTGGAAGGTAGGAGACGAGATACTGGCAGAAATAAAGCTGTGAGGAACGGGCGTGAGTCGTGCTTCGGTAGCTCAGATGGTAGAGCACTTGCCCGCGAAAGGCAAAGGTCCCGAGTTCGAGTCTCGGTCGGGCACACAGTTTTAATCTGCCAGGAAGTTTCATATCAGCGCACACTCCGCTGCAGAGTCAAAATCTCATTCTGTCTGTGATTAGCATTCCGAGAGGCAATATGCGTGTGCACAGGAACTGGACTGTAAGTTAAAACTGCCTCCGGAACATTCTTGTGCTCTTTCTGTATATCGACAGACTCGCGTAATTACTGTTGTGACGTACTACTTCAGTCTTTGGTAGCTTATAATTAGAGTCCAAAACGTGTTACGCAAGCTTTGATGTTAAACTGTGAAACGTCCCCTTTGAACAATTATACTTGACTGCCTACTTACAACTGTGCTCTTACAAAATGAACGATACATCTCGTTTCCTGATTTTGGGATACAAATAATAAAATTCGTGTGACTTCTCAAAATTTTGAACATTTACTATCGTAGTGGTAAGTATTCCCACACGCTACTCCAAAGATTCATTGTTTAATGCATTCAAGTTAGAACCTCCGGCCTATGGTTAAGAAATCCAGTGAGAACCACGACTAAGATATACAAGGTAGCATGCGTTGCCCAAATATTACTAGGAAATGATTTGGGGAATATGCTGGAACTACTTAGCATAGCTCTCCACATCATACAGTTAGCAAAGAACAACTTGAGCAGTTAGAGTGTTCGAGTAATACAGTAATGTGTCCTGGCGGAAACATTCCATACCTCGTCTTAATTAGGGAGTTAGCAAGGCGAAGGAACCGCGAGCAGTTGTGCTGGCTGTACTCAGATAACATAAAGGACTAAGGGATTTAGCTTGGCAGAAGTGTATGTCGGTGCTTTATTTTCCTGCTTTCAAGACCGATGATATTAATTTGAATATTATTCCTCGTTTTCTTCGTGTCAATTTGTCTTCATGTGTGTATTACAGGGCGAATAGTCATCTGCGTCCATATTTTTTACTGTGTATTGTGAATCAAATTGAAATGGTTCATATGGGACTTAACATCTATGGTCATCAGTCCCCTAGAACTTAGAACTATTTAAACCTAACTAACCTAAGGACAGCACACAACACCCAGCCATCACGAGGCAGAGAAAATCCCTGACCCCGCCGGGAATCGAACCCGGGAACCCGGGCGTGGGAAGCGAGAACGCTACCGCACGACCACGAGATGCGGGCTATTGTGAATCAATGTGTTTATTAAACAGTAATAAAATAATTTATCAAATATTTTAATTATCTCAGGTTTACTCATTGTGTTTACGTACTCAATTATAGACTAGTAGAAGGATTAACTATTTCATTGTTTGTTTGTTTTACTTTCTCAACATTTTATTCTGTTGTTTTCTTTAGTTATGATCCTAACAAGGAGGGTCAAATCGGCTAGCAGTTCTCACCAAGCCGGCCGGAGTGGCCGTGCGGTTCTAGGCGCTACAATCTGGAACCGAGCGAGTTCGAATCCTGCCTCGGGCATGGATGTGTGTGATGTCCTTAGGTTAGTTAGGTTTAAGTAGTTCTAAGTTCTAGGCGACTGATGACCACAGAAGTTAAGTCGCATAGTGCTTAGAGCCATTTGAACCATTTGTACCAGTTCTCAGCACTATCTGACGCATTTCCTTTTTTTCAAATAATTTTCTGTGGTCGCTGATATACTTGTATCACGTGAATGTAAATTGGCCATGTCAGGCGTATCGGAAGGCGCTGCTATATGAGAGACGACAGGCGACTCTAGAAGAGGCAGTGTAGATGCAAACATCTTCGTCGAAGGTTCCTCTCCACAATCGAAATCCAGGGTAGTTGCCTGAAATCTGTCGAGCCCTTCCAATGCAGCTTCCAGTTGTTCCCGAACAGTAGCCAGTTCCCTAGACACGAGTAAATGTATACTACAGGCATAGACTCTACGCATTTTACGTGCTTTTAATTACTGATCACTAGTCACGGACAGGAGCACTATTAAATATTTGTTAGGGAAATGAAAAAGCATGTCTCAATGTAGACAATAAACAAACGGCTACTGCTCACATCTATGGAGTATCCCGTAACACAACGACTAAACTAGACATTGTACGTGTCTAAACAAAGTACTTCTTAAGTTAAAGGAATGCAGCGGGGTGACTTCGTCGACAACCGCCGATATTTCTACAAGTGGCCATACTGTCAGCTTCAAGGCAAAACTGCAGGGAAAAAGCACTATGCAAGGAAATTTGAGACCTCGGTTTGCAGAGCACTTCCACAAGGATGGGGAACACACACACACGCACGCTAGCACCACCACACTACCAAAGATGACACGCGAGAAGTTATCGATGCTGAAAATTACTAAACAACGGGTGAGGTAGCGTTTAGTCTGTCCACCTGTTTTATAACAAGGGAGAAAGCAGGATTCCACGCAGAATTTAAGCAAAGACCTCCGCCTCTATTTACTTGCTAATGTAATTTCAACTACTTTCTTAATAACACTATCCCAATAACTGGAAGTGCATGCCAGAATATCCGTGTTTTATATTCCATAGGTAAGTGGTGTCACAACAATGTATTACAACAGTTGATTCCTCGGTTGTTGTAAGTGCATGTGACTTTTACGCAAGGAATACGATACAATGTCGCCTTACGCCTAACCAAGGTCATAATTAATAGAACCTTAAAGGACTCTAGTGTTAGATGGAGGTCAGAAAACACATTTCACATCACATTTTTTCCGCAAAATACGACCAATCGTTTTGGAGATACTGCCTGCATAATGCAGAAAAACTATACACTTCGGTGCCCACTTGGTGTTACCATCCCACAGGCGGTGCACAGTCACTCACTAGTGCAACACATGTCTCATCTGTTCCGTCCTGTATTCAGTCTGACGAAAAGTGACCAAGAATTGGGGTAACTCAGCTAACAAACAACCAGTGTCTGAAATGAAGTGAGCCCTATGAATCAAGGTACGAAGTACCCCTTCACACTAAGCCAGACAGTGACAACAATCAGCGTGTAGATAGAAGTCAGCCTGAGTAGGCTCCCTATAAACGGCATGTCCTAACGTACCACCGATCTTACTCCTGACAAGCAGATCAAGAAAGAGAAGGGTTAGCTATCCTTTTCCACCTTCGTCATAGAAAGAATCTCAGGTGTTGTAATAGGTCATTCAAATTCTCACTGACTCGAAGCCAAACAACAAAAGTATCGTCTACATGTCTGAAAAAACGCCCATATTTCAAAGTTGCCGACTCCAAGGCACGTTCCTCCCAGTCTTTCATAAAAAAAATTGCAATAACAGATGACAATGAGGTTCCCATCGCTACTTCATCTGTCTACTCACAGTATTGGTCATTGAATAGAGGGTAACTTGAAATAAGATGTCGAAGTATGTTCGTTCATTCAACATCAAACGTAACCTCAATTAACTGTAACATATCAGACATAAGGCAACGAGTGAAGAGAGAGACCATATCAAACCTGCAACTAACTCTTCAGGATTTCCTGGCGAGATCTTGACATATGGAATAATCGGGTGTACTACCGGATGTTTGCGTCGCTTTGGCACAATATTTCGGCCACGTAACTCGTTGCCTTCTTCAGGTGCTACCTGAGACTGCCGTATTGGAGGATCGTGTCCAGTATTTATGCCCATACACCTGCTGTGATTCAAAGTCGATTAAGATTCGTTTCCTCCAGTAATTTCAGTGAGAGTATAAACAGAGCAGAAAAAATTGCAGTCATCCTCGTAATTAGCTCTTTTCAATAGAATCTAGTTCGCCACCGTAGCTGAGTAGACAGTGGGGCATGGGTACGATTCCCAGCTGGGTTGGAGATGAGGATGAAATGTTGATGATGCAGACTACACATACGCACAGTCCCGCACTGCGCACTGACCAACGAATTGGCTCAACAGAGTAACAAGGTGTTTTCCTACATGACATCAGTGGGACATTATTCCTTTGACGGCAGGCTGCATTGTTGCCAAATTTATTCAATATGGCTTCGGTCCCTGGAGATCCCTCACCTCCTCTCCCTGGGGGTATACGTGGATACATCACATGACATCACCACCTCCACCCTCTCCTCCACTTGCCCTCCCCTCCCCTCCCCTCTCCTCTCCAACCTTCCCCCCTCACTTATCTTCCCGTCACACACTTGGAAACCGGCAGGAAAAAGACGTAGTCTGTGCTGAGCTGATAGAGAGGAAGGATGTGAAGTAGTGAATGAACCAGAGCGATGTTGTTCGAACATGGAGGAGGTACAGAGAGACAGGAACTGTCGATGACATGCCTCGCTCAGGCAGTGGATGACCTCTACCTACGGATTATGTCTCTGGGGAACCCTGACAGCAACGCCAAAATGTTGAATAATGCTTTTCGTGCAGCAACAGGACTTCGTGTTACGACTCAAACTGTGCGCAATAGGTTGTATGATGCGCAACAGAATGTGCTCAAAACTATTCTACAGCTGCCCAAACCTGTCCTCATTTTCCGCCGCCCCCCACCCGTACTTGTGTAGTAGTGAGGAAAAGGCTAGAGTGGAAGGTACTATATTTATTTTTGGTGGGAAATGCGTTCAATTTAGTAGATGTTGGTCTTGGATAGAGAGGAGTTTTTTAAATGTATTACCTGTAATCACACAGCTGAGTACTATGTCCGTAGGCTCCTACACAAGGATTAGAAGGACATGATAATGGACAAGCACAGGTGGAATCCTTTTCAGTAAATAATGGTGATGTAGAAAATGGACTGAGGATTCTATTTCGCAACTCAGAGAGACAGCTATTTGTGCTGGGGCTGTCTGTGCTTTGTTTTGAAATGGTATGTCAATCCACATTCGTCCTATTTCACTACACAGTCTCAATGACCCAGAGGTGCTTACCGTGGTGTAAAGGGTTCAACTGCGGACGCATGAAATGGGTTTTGCTTCCCTTCCTGATAGCGTGTGAGTATGTGCTCAAATTTCTGGGTGCTGTAGTCCACAAACCACTCGAAATGGGGGGAGGGGGAGGGGTGGGGGGAGGACTGTCTTACAGCCGCTGCAGGAAGAATTGTTTCCTACCCATCTACAAGTGCATATCTGCTGAGGAACTTGTACACAGACGCATGATAAGAGGGACAGGTCAGCAAACTATCGCTGAAGTGTAGGAATAGCTGCCTCCTACCGATCCTACAGACCTGTACGTAGGGATAATATAGGTTTTCCAGTCCTGCTGTAGTATGTCGCTGATGGTACACAAAGAGATCTTGTGGCCCAGGACAACGAATCAGATGGCGACATTTCTTTGGCTGGAAAATTCCAAGCTCACCTCCTGTCTGTCTGCCTACCTGTCTCCCTCTCTGTGTCTCAAATGGTTACTTGCTGTTTGTCGCCTTGCGTCCCCCATTTGTGAACTGGTGCTAAAAGCTCAGTATGCATTAAACTGTCTACTAGGAGGATCTCGTGACATGAAATGGGCAGTAAATTTGAGCAATATATTATTTGTTTAATTTCTAATCAGACTGAGAGATGCTGGGCATGATTTTCTATATTTGGGCGGTTAAAATAGCCCACTCTTATGACGCCACAGGACCAAGTGGGAGCTGGTGCAATTGTGATATCAAAAACGGCTCGAAATAGTCCATTTGCACTAGCCTATCAATTTCATTGTTTGACAATTTACAGACTCAAGTAGATCCCTTAAAACACTTACAATCACCTTATGATTAGTCTTTTTGTAATAAAGCGTATATGAGGTCTACAGATTAGAGAGTCACACACATGCATTTAACAAATCTAGTAATTAAATTTCCGGCAGAAGGGACTGTAGTGCTAAATATATTGGAGGTCTTGTATCTAACACCTTTTGAGAATACAAGCACACTCCCTAACCACAGGTTTTTTTTAACTAAACATAGCTGGCGAAAAAAATACTGTGATCGCACACACTCGGGATCGTGGGGTGCATGGAGTTTGTAATGTGCAGCAGTGCAGGAAGCTGTGGACATGCCAGCCACACCGCTACCTGTGTGCCCATCTCCAGGTACCAACACTCCAACCATACCAGATGCTCAGAGGCCGAAGACATTCTCCTCGAGAAAACCTAACAGTTAAATGATCAATTTACATAAGGGGGAATAATCGTCCATCAAAACCGCTGGCCATATTGAATCTTCTCGTATTCCCATGTAAAAATCAGAGAACATACGCAACACACGCATCCGCTTCTGTCGCCACTCCACAAGCACACTGCCTAGTTCGCTTTTCAGCCACCTAGAGGGCGCTGCTAGAGCCTCTGCCGCGACTTGTCCCCGTGGCTGTGGGCAAGAATCAGCTAGCTGGAGATTTTCTTTACATCCGCCAGTCATAGGAGGCTAAGCCGCGGTTTCCAGTCGCCAAATCCTCGTGACTACTTCTGCCAATAGTTGTATCACTCAGCCAGCAGGCATGCCTTGGACATATAGTTACAACAGCAATTCCACCACTGACGTAGACTCTCCCCAGTTTACAAAACTCCATTTGACCTAATTTCAGTATATCCATTGTGATGAACTGCGACTGTGATTTAAATTGGGGATTTATCTAGTAATAAACATGCAACTAGTGTCTTTTTTACGATTTATTCAACCATGAACATGTTTTCGACCCACTGCAAGCTCATCATTAGATGGAGGTGTTACAAGAACATTATGTTGTGGACCAATGGTGATGTTCAGTACTGTGTTATAATGAATCCACAGCCCTTAAGGTTTCAGCCTAAGATTCACAAAACTGGTTGTCCCAAACGTCCAATTGTAAATGCAAACACCCCAGAATAAAAAATTACCAGAAAAGTTCATGACATACTGAAGAAAAATTACACCTTTGAAAATAGCTTTTCAATCAACACAAGTTTTGAGTTAATCAACAACATTAAAGATCTAATATTGCCAGACAGCAACATTTGTCTCCTTTGACGTAGTAAACAACTGCACTAATATCCCCTGGAAAGTCACTCTTACAGTAATAAAAAAAACCTAATCAAACACAAAAAGCTAAGCAACACAGAAACTTATGAACTCATGACGTTGCTTGAATTAGTCCTTTCATATATTTTTCATTCAATGTCAAATTTTACATGCAAAACAAGGGTCTGGAAAAGGGTAGCAACCTCTCAGGATTGCTTGCTGACATATTTATACATAACCTGGAACAAGAATTCTCCTTAACACACTCACAATTTACCGACAAAATGCTGTGTTATAAAAGATAGGTAGATGACACACAACACTTTTCAATGGTCCAAAAGAAGAACTAAATCACGTAGCAGATGAAATGAATAAAATGCACCCAAATATCAAATTCACAGTTGAACATCAGACCACTGCAGGAATTAATTTCCTTGACATGACTATCTCCACTCACAATAACAAGCACACCTTCCAAAGATACAGAAAACCTACTACCAGTGATGTGGCCGTTAACTATACCTCATGCCACCCAAACCATAAAACTGCTTCTTCAGGTCATCTGTAAAATCGCATGCTCTGCACCCAGTCGCTGAAGAATGTGAACATACTTAAATCTGTAGCCCAAAATAATAGCCACCATAACTAAAAAAATCCAAAGTAAACTCAAGCAACCAACATGTTTGTCTTCCATTCCTTAACAAAGTGTCATATAAAATTGCAAATCTTTTCAGATTACATAACATAAAAATATCCTTCCACACTAACAGTAAACTACAAAATGAAATTGTTCAAACAATAAATCCGCTGGAGATTGGCATAAAAATTCTGGCATATAAAAACTCACATGCTTTCTACATAGGTCGAACGGGGAGAAATTTTGGAACCTGTTTCGAAGAACATCTGGATGCCCTTCGACTCAAAACTTTAAATAAGTTCAGTTTTACGTCCACGATCTTTGTGTGCACCACATTGCTGAGAAAGGAATACAGATGGACCTCCTTGAACAGTTAGAGTTTTACATCCACAAACTAACATCACCCCAAAAAATCCTAAATGAACAAACTGAATCAACATAAAACATTTTCTTCCAGAATTTCCAGGATATCCTAGCACAAAAAACAAACAAAAATTACAATAATAACACATATTCATCTTCCTGCCTAAATCTTCTTCTTCTTGTTATGTAACGACTATGGTATTCTGTAAGTAACAAAAAGTTTTTAATTATGTATTAGATATTCCACTCTAACTGTTTACCTTCTGTATAACTGTTAAACCATATTAAAAATTTTGTTACCAGTATGAAAACACTCCTGCAGCTAGCAACATTTACCGCAATGCAGAATCTGTACTAGTAATATTTGTACTATAATACAACGTATCTCTTGCCAAAGATCATGATAGAGTAAAGTGTAATATCCATCATATCCATATTCTTTGTAGAAACATCCAGTGTTTACTTTCTGTGAGTCCGTGTAAAAACAAGTGTAGCTAAATACTGTGTATATTTGTATACATAGCTTATTAATGTATGTTATGGGTAAAGATCTGATATGGATACAACAAGGCAGTGAACTGTAAGTACCTAAAACGTAAAAAACTTTCGGGTTCGCAAACGTTTCGTCACCGATTACTAAATTTCTGTCATTTCCGCCAGCAGCACCAGCACTGCATCTAGCTACACATGGTTCACAACAAAATGTTCTTGTAACACCTCCATCTGATGATGAACTTGCAGTGGCTCAAAAACATGTTCATGGTTGGATAAATCGTAAAAAAGCGTATGGTTGCATATTTATTACAGATAAATCGCCATTTTACCTAATCCGACACGATGATGCTGCTGTCCATGCACCTCGAATTTTTCACACGAACTATAGATTCTTCATGTTATACTAATTATTTTCGAAAACAGAAGAAATTGGAACATACATGAGTTTCCACGTCGCTAAAGTTTCGTTCTTAGTGTGAAAATCCTGTACGAGAGCTATATTTTCTCTAAGTATTTTCCAATCTGATTAAAAAATCTGTTCTTATCAGCGTAATATGTTTTGCGTCCTGCATCCCAGGACTAGTATATGAAACTCATTTTTGACATGTGACGGGGTGTTAAGAGCATACTCCACCTCTGTCACAGGATGCTTTCTCACTTTCGAACTCTCTGAAGGTAATCAAATGTCTCATCACCTACGAACAGCAGCATAGAGGAGTTGTACATATCAAGTTAATACTATTTAACACTTTATAAATTCAGTAATACAGCTCGTTTTATTACGATGGCCATCTGTCGTTGTGTATGATTACCACTGCAGCTTACGTATTAAATCCGTGGCATTCTCTCACATGCTTCTACCCGCCTGGTGGTACGTCATTGATACCAAGTTGATGACTAAGTAATTAAACTGAGCACGAGGGCCTCTTTGCATAGTGAGTATTTTTTTCCCCTGCAGTAAGATTAAACTTACCAGGTAACTCAAATGGGAATCCCTGGAGGGTAGGCGATGTTCTTTTCGAGAAACACTATTGAGAAACGACTTCTGAAGCTGACTGCAGAAGGAGCAACGTGCATTTCGCGCAAGGACCACGAAGATAACAGACAAGAAATTAACGCTCATATGGAGGAATAGGCAGTCTTTTCTTCCCTCTCTCTATCTGTGCGTGGAATCGGTAAGGAAATTACTACTAGTGGTTCAGGGTGCCCTCCACCACGCACCATACGATGGCTTGTGAAGAATGCGTTTAGATGTAGATATAAATTCGGCCTAAATTTTAAGATGTCAGTCCCTCCATTTATAGGCTCCCACGGAAGAAAGTTGTCTCTTATTTATCGAGAAACGTAAGACGAAACTTCAATTGGTGATTGCTTCTCAGTAAAAGCCTTCGTATTAGCCCTTAATTTTCTCACTGCAGATGTATGTAAGAGGTCGTAATATGTTTGCCCACAACACTTAGAAGAAGCCCTATAGAGCTACCCTTTCGTCAAAGTATCGCTTACCTGCCATCATAAATCTTCCAGTATTCGATTATAGCATTTGAATCCACCTGATTTCGACTAGTAAGAGATGTCCCCCACCAACTCACAGATCCTGATAATTCTCTCGAAATCTCAACACGTTCCGACAGCACTGTCCCATTAGTTAGAAGGCTGTCGAGTCCTCCACCCGTCACTGACTACATAGGAAGTAATCACAAAGATAAAAATAGCACACTAACGTACAGGATAAAATTTACAACCATTCAGAGTATACGTTGACTGCTCAAAGAAATTCAGAGGTATAGCACCTACATTTCATCGATATTGAATAGTTGCCTATAAATATCCCCCTGCATGTGTCCTAATCGCCTGTATCACATTCTTATGATTTAAACCCTATAAAACGACAGTGTAATGTTGTCAGAGTCTTCTTTGATAGTGTCTTGTAAGAAATACATAAACTTTTTTAAATTTTAGCATACCTCCATAGTGTGAACCACAGTACCACAGAGCTTCCAATACACTATCCACAGAAATTGTTTTGATTAAAATAGTGGGAGCACTGAGACTGAGATATGCTGTTTCTGAGTTGTCACTCACTCATTCTAAGATCAACGAAAGTTCATTGCAGGGTGGTATATCTACTCCAACAAGTTTTGCATGCAATAGATGTGAAATTCAAAACATACTAAAACAGTTACACTATTTCCAAACGTCTGTAAGGACTACTTAAGTAAATATTATGTAGTCGCATTTATCCATTCTGATTATACGAATCCATTAGCTAGTAGTCGTCTATAGAAGGGGTTTGCAATAGTACAGGCTGATGGTCGATTTCAATGTCAACCAGTTATGGTTTAGATGGATTTTTGATATTCTCTCTGCATCCATACCAATTTCTCCTAATATACACCATGCTCCTGATTGTGGTATATGGTACAATGTCCCTAGAGTGCACAGAGTTCCCCCTATTAATGTACTGATATATGACATCATCCTTCCATCCAGCACGTAGTGCATACATTAAGAAATCAAGCAACCTCAACCACCATTTCCGATTACAACTACTGTGCAATGTTTTATACTAAAGCAATATGATGCATGCCCATAGTAAACACTCAGATTTTGTTTTTATCCCTGGAATATACCCCTGTATAGAATCTAGTCGCTGGTAGCTTAGGGAGGTGTACATGTCACATAGCATTTGTTACTGGATCATATGGTACTCTATAGCACAGATATTAACAATAATAGTTTGCTGGGGGATGAAATGATGTTCCTTTAAGCACATATGTTGACAGGATAGAGATGTTGCATGTCGATTCCATGGTTTGACATAAAATCACAATTATTCTTTACAGGTCAGCTTGTGTCAAGATCACAGTGTAATAATAGCTGTTATATTAAGAGCAGACGTAAGTGTGATTAATGTAGAAGAAACAAGAAAGGAACGCATTTTACCAATACTTCTTTATTCTTCAAAACGCGTATTAACAAAGTGTAAAAAGTACTTCATAAAATAATAGTATCTCTTACAACATCGTTGCCTTCGTAAAAAATGTTCTGACTGTAGCTAAAACAGGTCTCTGACACACAGCATATGAGGGAAGGGTCGGTCAACATTTAACACAAGCAGCAATATATCTGCATGGAAAGAATACTATCCCACTTCTTTCAGGAAGGAGATTGTACATGGGTGAGCAGAAGCTCTCACTCAGAAGATTTGATGTATGTTTAATATTAGCTGCAAACTTCGCTGCAGTTTTTGCATTTCTCTTCTGACAGATATTATGTACAAAATACCTTCCCCACGCAAGAAGCATAGACAAGCGCTTGGAAAACCTCAAAGCATGTTCAACCCACGAGTTATTCGTTTCATCCCAATATTTCAACCCTCCACCACAATGGAAACACACTGTTTCATCTCCATCATCATTATAAAATAGTCCTGCTTCACTTAGTTTGTCAGGACATTGCTCAATAACTAAAGACCAACATTTGAAAGATGCCACCCTCAGATCGTACATTCTATATTGAGGGTGAGTTAACCTAATCTCAGGCACATTACATGTTGTACTGCGTAATGATGCTGAATCAGGAGATGAATATGGGAGTACCTCCACTCTGCAAAGGTTACAAGTAACATAAAAAACAAACAGCTCGACCCACCAATACAATTCCCCTGCACAATCAATTACTGTGTTACAAAGCGACCAGCTTTGAAAGCTCGCTTTATATTTAGCCAACTCTAAAGAACCAAGATTCTTATACTTCTGTTCATGTGTTCGTAACGTCAGTTCTGGCCACGTATTCTAAATTTGCATGTAAGTTTAGTGAAGCTGTCAACAACTAGAGCAATTGTGCTATTTTTCTATATGTAGGGGGGCCGCTACGATACAGGGTACATTTGGATAGGATCAGGCCAGAGCTTGTAGGTGGATCCACCACATGTCACATCCAGGACAGGGTTCGAAGTAGACCCCACCACCTGTTATGACGAGGACAGGGTTCAAAGGTGTGTCCACCAAGTGTTGGGATTGGTATAGAGTTCGAAGGTGGATCCACCATGCATTGTGGCCAGGATAAGGTTCGAAGATGAATCTGGTTGCGACGTGTTGTGCCTGTATGCACATTCCCATTCAGACGAATGCTGCCACCTGATGCTTTGTTAGAGGTCACAAGAACAAAGGGAGGTCCCTCGGGTGTGTATGCACATGCATCTGCTTGGAGCGGTACCAGCGCAAGTGGCTTCTGTGGGCAGACTGTCCGGCCCCCGATAGTGGTTTCTCTGCATTACGGTACCATCTCGCAGTCGGCATGGCGGCCGCGTGTGTGGCCCCCTGACAGCAATTTGTCTGCAATGTTGCTGTCGGTATAGTGTGGCGATGGCAGTGGGTAGAGGAGGATACCTGTGTAATCAACTAAGTATTTATAAGGAGATTCACCTAGATCTCTTTGTATACCATCAGGGACAAGCCAGAACAGAGTTGGAAAACCAGTATCCCTACAGATAGGAGGAGGCGAGGGAGGGGAGGCAGGATGGGAGGTAGGACAGGTTATAAGCTGGTTAGTCTGTATCTGCACATCGAGGTGAACACATATGCAGCTGCCGCCACTCTCTCCTGGTGAGATCTTTTCGGGTTAGGCGGGCAGAGACAGAAAGTGGGGACGGTTGATGGCTGCTGTAGGACAATTTGGAGCACCCTCTTGGGCCGGTATTGTGGCCTAGAGCAGTAGCTTTTCCTAATTTGAAGTGAACATGTACACACACGATTGGGAAAACGGGGTGCAGAGCACAGGGAGGCAGCAGAAAAGGGGAGCAGTGGGCAACTGAGCGAGGACGATGCTGTAGGACAATCCAACACCCTCAAAAATAAGTAAAGTGGGTAAGTGAACTGACTACCTTACACACTTCCTCTCCAGAAACTCAGCATAGTATGAGTGTAGGGGAAATGGGGGAGGGGAGGAAGGAAGTGGAGGATGGGAAGTTAATTGGGGAGATGAAGGACTGGTGGTGGTGATGTCATATGATGCCATTACATCTACTCCTGGGTGAGGAGCTGGGAGGACTCCCAGGGGAGACAGAGGAGAGCCGCCACCTTGAATAAATTTGGAAACGATGCAGACTGGTGTTCAATGAACATTGTTCCTCTACTTATGTCAGAGCACCGATGTTACAATCAGACGAAGAGAAACCCCTTCCTTATGGGTCTTCAGAGTGCCATATAAGCTACGGAGGACAGTCCAATAAATATTAAGAATCTTTATAGTCTCCTGCGACAAGGAATTTATCTTAAGGAGACTATTAGTCTTTCAACACTTTTTCTGGGGTCAGAACCATTCCTGCAATAAGCTGAATGAGACATTAAATTCTGAATATTTTGGACGTAGCCGTGGGATTAGCCGAGCAGTCTTAGGCGCTGCGGTCATGGACTGTGCAACTAATCCCGGCGGAGGTTCGAGTCCTCCCTCGGGCATAGGTGTGTGTGTTTATCCTTAGGATAATTTAGGTTAGGTAGTGTGTATGCTTAGGGACTGATGACCTTAGCAGTTAAGTCCCATAGGATTTCACACACATTTGAACCTGTTTTTTGAACGTAATCTTGCTTGTCCAGAACAACAGCAGCATTTCCTTTGTCCACAGGTAACTGTTGCAGCTGCTGCTGGTTAGTGATCACTCCAAAAACTAGAGCTCTGCACTGCAATATAATACGACGAAATTTCACACACGTAAGACAGAAAGTATTAATATCCTAATGTTTGGACTATAACTGTGAATAATTTGATGTACAGGTGAGCAGATCTTCAGATTTTCAAAAGTTCACACAAACGAGATGGTATAACTATTTCGCCTCAGACATTGTCCTGTTTATAAATTCCTTTGGAAAATTTTGAAGTTAATTTTAGAAGTTACATGATATCGATATGTGCTGCTCGAATCACACGGCAAACATCGAGACGATATTCATACTCTTTCTAAAACGTATGCAAAATCTTGGTGATGATGGACTCCGTCGCAACTGCAATTCGCTGCTGTAGCTGCTACATGGATTGTGGGAGGACTGAGATAAGCACTTTCATATAACTCCCTAGAAAGCACACAAGTGATTGAGTCTGTTGATTGTTGTGGTCATCCACACGTCGCATCATCATCAGCACCTGCACAGCCGAGCTATCATCGAGGCAGATGTGTGGTGAGGTGTTTCCATGCAGGCAGTAAAAGTGAGGAGGTGCGCCATCTTTCTTTAGTACACTTTCTGCAGTTGAAGTAGAAGCCACGAAGGAAGCAGGTCGAAGCATCAAATGCCTGTGACGTTTACCTCAATGAAAAATAAGGAGCCGTAAGCCATCTCTCTCGACACTACACAGAACACCTTGACGTTTGGCGGATCTCGTTTATGTACGATGCTGAAAAGGGGTTGTTCTTTTCCCAAATCGGACATTCCGCTGATTAGCTTTACCATTAGTGTGAATCATTTTTTCGTCACTAAAAATTAATTCATTGATAACGTCTTAGTGCAACACACTCATTGTGCAGTACACTTTATTCGATGGAGGCCTGGGTCAAATGCAATCCGTATGGTTTCATGCACAAGGATTTCGGAAACGGTTGTTTGTGGGTTCTGAAGATCCCGCTTTCGATGGGCTTCGCTTGAAAGCTCCTCGACCGCGATCCATATTTTGCACCGATGTAGTGAAGTATTGTGGCAATCATTGAAACAAAGGCGTTTTTCGTTGCGATGGGATCTTCTCATGAAATTTCAATCACTAGTTTTCTCCTTCGATTGCGAAAACATTCTGTTGGCACTCACCTACATATGGAGAAATGATCATCACGATAAAATAAGAGAAATCAGGGCTCGCACAGAAAAATTTAAGTGCTCTTTCTTCCCGCGTGCCGTTTGAGAGTGGAACGGCAGAGAGACACATTGAAGGTGGTTCATTGAACCCTCTGCCAGGCACTTAATTGTGAGTAGCAGATTAATCACGTAGATGTAGTTACATCCAGTGATATACGTTTCTAGTGTCTACTAAATGTGTTGTGAATAGAGGTAGTATTAAAGATATAATAAATTTAAATATCATGCATGATGTGGCAGTTTCTCACTGATCTCAGTGTTTGTAACATCATATCTTCTGAGATATGTGTCGTACAACTGTATAGTTTAGGTAGTACATTAAATGGCATATGTGAATACTGTCTGCAAAGGTGTCACAAATATAGTTAGTAGGAAATAAGTAATAAATTAAAATGTCATGCTTCATGCTGCGGTTTACTGCACGAGCTACGAAAACGCAGTTAGAGATAAACTTTCTTCGTTTCATCGTTTTGCGGTGGTTGTAAGTGAGAAAAAAGTTTCATAAGGGTACGAAATTATTTGTAATGGTTGTTCCATTTTAATAAGTGCTCTCATTCTCAAATAACGGATGAATAAAATATTAATATTCGAGCGTCGTGATCTACACTGCTTTATGATCCTCACTCCCCAACCTTTTGATAGATACGTGGTTCTTATCCCCACAGCTATTCTTTACAGGCAGTAAGTGATATGTGTACAAAGTTTGGTAGAAATCGGCTTAGTTGTGTAACTGAAGATATGTAACAAGTAGTATACATACAAACATCCATTTTTGTAGTATGTATGGATTCGCAAAAGACTGCTTTAAACGAAATTTATAGAAGCGCCCTGTATGTAAAGCATATACACAGAAAAGATTTCAAAGCTGAATTTGTAAAACTGATTCTAAATTTCATTTTAAAATATAATAGTGGCTGATAATGTCTACAGAGAGTGACGTCAACTTTCCTATGTGAAATGAAAGGCGAAAGTGCGTGTTTTCATGCGTCATTGGAATTACTAGTGGTAAGAAACAACAATTTCATTCCGGCGAGGATGTGTGGATGCAGAGAAGGCGGCGCTACCGTGTGCCCGTAGTCTGCCCCCCCCGGCAATTCTGCCGGATGTCAGCGGCAGGCCTCGCTGACACGGCCATTACCAGAACAAACATGCTCCGCGGGAGCTGATCGCCGGACGGGACCAACACTAATGTTTGCCGCTGTTTCTACCCTCCGCCCCGAAGCCAGCGTGCGCTTCACCAAAATCGTGAAATCGCCGCCAATACTAAATGTACCGTGCTCTTCTATTCTAGCAGATCAGTGTCTGCCTCCACAGGTGAGTGGAGGGCGGGATACGTGTTAACAGTCTGAGAGCAGCCAAGGGATTTTCGTTGGTGGGATGTCCACTCGGCGTTTACAGAGGGACTGACCAGCTAAGTGGAGTAGAAATAGCGGCACTGGTTTGGCAAAGATGAATAAGCGAGGACAATGATATGCCAGTCACATCCACTTCTACATATGTGTCTACACTTACATCCGTCAACTATCTTACGGTGTGTGCTGGAAAGTACACTGTCACGTCCCACTTTCCTGTTCCAATCGCCAACTGTCCGTGGGAAGTTGTTGACTAGCCTCCATGTGAACTTAAATCTCTCTAATTTCACCTTCTTTAACTTTTCGTGGTGTATACGTAGGATAAAGCAATATATTTATTCACACTTTAGGGCGGTACTCTCCCTGAATTTCAATGACAAACCAGTGTGACGCTCAACGCCTCAGTTGGAGCATCCGCCACTGGAGTTGGATGAGTCTACCTAACTGAACCCATAAGGAAACGTGAATCTCCCACTGGTATCTTTGCTCTTTCCTCCACCAACCCTAACCCACCCCGACGAGAAATATTCAGTTACTAGCATTTTCCCCATTGCTTCACCTGCATATGCATTCGACTCTCACATTTTCCCTCCCTTCTCTGTCTACGCTTCTTCCTCCCACTGTCTCTCCTCCTCACACTCCCACCCCTATCTATATCCTCCCCTCTTTCTGTCTCTTTGCCACCTCCTTTCTTAGTCAATTTCCTCCACCCCCTCCCCCAGACCATATCTTCCTCCTCCTCTCTCTGAACGTATACTCACCCCTTTGTCTTTCCATCTCCGCCTCCCACTCTTCCTTTCGCACTTGTCCACTGCCCCTCTACACCTTTCACCTGCCTCACACATCTCCCCTCTGCCCCTCTCCCTGTACATTTCTTCCTTCCCTTTGCTCTGTATGTCCCCTAACGTCAGCTTGTCCTCAGCCATGCTAATTGGAACATGTAGCTCCTTCGATACAATTGAATAAAGCAGACTGGTACTACACCTGCAACATGTGCGTCATGCAGGGCAGCCTGCCTTTTGGGAATAGGAAAACAATTTATTGCACCCGCTATGTAGGCTGCCTGCAAAAGAGGTTGATGTAGTAGGCCAATACTGTTCTTGCACAACATGCCTGTCGTGCAAGGCAGTCTATACAGCAGAAGCTGTTAAAAAAAAAAAAAAATAAATAAATAAACTACGCCAGTCTCTCTGTTCCTATTGGAGCTAAGAGGCTATAAACCCACATTCTCATAACCTTGAAGTCTGCTGTTTCTGTGCTACATATGATTAAAATCGATCTGTGGTATATATGATGCATTCGTCGATTAGAGATTTTATATTACCTCTTTTAATGGTGGTCTTTATTTCCTGAGGATTTTTTGCATGAATCTCAGTCTGGCGACTGCCTACTTTCGATTAGTGGTTGTTCGACCTTAAATTGCTGCTTATGGCTGCTCCAATTACCTTACGCAGTTATTTTCGCGAGTGTTGTCATCTACTTACACACAATACCTGATATTTGTTTTGTTGGGAGTCAACTGCCAATAGGTGCACGAAGTGTGGAACTTCTGCAAGTCTTCCTATATCTTGTTACAATTTTCTAGCATTTACTTCTCTATATACAACAGCATAACGCTACAAAAGCTTCATGGAACTTCCGAAGTTACTTGCTGAATGTGAGTACCAAGCCAGTATTCACGCAGTGGGAAACTGTCAATCGGCACTCCAGCGGGCGGGTCTGATGTTATCCATTAGGTCATTCATACATACATGTTTCACAGTTCCTATTACTGTCAAGTAGATAAAGCTATGATAAGGAACCCAGGCCTAGAAAGGTATCACTTGGATGTAACTTACGTTTGAAGACCAATTCACTTTCAAATCTCCTGCTTCACGGTAAGTACACAGCTCTGACCTGTGTGCTGTATAGGAGCCCATGGCATGCTCGTCGTCTGGTCCTCTTCTACGCTATGAATAACTTCCTCTTTAAAGTCAAGAGTTCGGCGAGTCCAAGGAACACCACAATCAGCCCTCCTACTTGTGAATGTACCATTTTCTCTTGCCGGGTTATAGTGGGACGAAAATGGCATGTGATGTTTACAGGATGGACAGACGACAGCGCCTTCTTTCAGTTTCTGTGCTTACCCTGAAGCGGAATATTTGAATGGAATCCGGTCTTCGAACTTATTTTATGTTAAAACGGTACCATTTCCGGATTTGGGTTCGTTATCAGAACATTAGCCACCATATCCTTCTATATACCGCCTACGATCTGGTAATAGGAATCGTGAAACACGCTGCATGTTGTGGACGGCAATGGTCCTATAACACTTCCTAGAGGTACTACCGATGTTACCATTAAGTCTGAAGTTTTATCTCCGTTAAGATGGACCTTTACTGTTTCTAGGAACCCTTCAGTCTAGCCAAAAAGCTAGTCTGACGTTCTTTACGCCCGTAGTTTTTTTCATTTGGTGGCATTGCGGAAATGTACTGTACGCAATCTGGAAGTCATAGGAACACTGCGTCTACCTGGGCCCCGGTATCTACTGCGTTCTGGGTCTCGTGGACGAACAGAGCGAGCTTGCTTTCACACGGTCGTTGTTTGCAGAATCCATGATGGTTCCTACAATGGAGACATTTGATCTTCATTGATACCGTACTACTTGAACAATTACGTCAGAGATACAGGCCTATAGTTTCGTGCGTCTGTTCGTCGACTCTTCTTGAAAACTGATCATTTAAGAAGTTGCGTGTAAGACGTATGTACGAGTGAAAGCTTTCCGAGCAGGGGTACAGACGTTAAATAAATCCAAAGTAGGTAACATTATCATAGATACGAATTCGTTTATGCTATACTGAAAACTTATTTCCCCTACATTTATAATTTAAGAGAAGTAGTGACTATCTGCTGCCAATTACATTACTCTGGAAAGATTTTCAGTTGCGCTTTCACAACAGATATTAGTTCATCAATTATACTGTATAACTTATACATAAAAGTCTCGCGGTTCTAGGCGCGCAGTCCGGAACCGTGGGACTGCTACGGTCGCAGGTTCGAATCCTGCCTCGGGCATGGATGTGTGTGATGTCCTTAGGTTAGTTAGGTTTAGGTAGTTCTAAGTTCTAGGGGACTGATAATCACAGCAGTTGAGTCCCATAGTGCTCAGAGCCATTTGAACCATTTTATACATAAAAATGGTAGCTTCTTGCTTGTGGCTCGGCAGCTAGTAGCTATCATGTATTAGTCCCTAAGGTCTAAGTTTGAATCCGCAATCGGCCGTAGGATAGCTTCCTTCGATTCTAGCAATGATTTGTTATGCATAAGATGTGTGACAGCGCCTAACGGTTACTGCTGCAGAGCCGTTCATCCAAACAGCATCCCATATGAGCAAACCAGTTGCTTCTTTACCTGTGGTTGCTCGTACTTTAGGTACTTGGGCTATGCACGGCTCTGTTTAAAAAGAACATCTCGATGTGCCCATAGGATCAAAACATGCACGTCTGCTTTCATGCCCTGCAGCTAATTCGCTACAAATAACCTGAAGCTGTGAGTCTGCAGAGTTTATGTGATGGCTAGAATTTCGAGATAGTAAACTCACAGAAACATAAAATTAAAGTTAAAGGAATAATTTAATAAGTAGGATTCTATTCTGGCATATGTAGCTCATGTGGACAAATGTTCAAATGGCTCTGAGCACTAAGGGACTTAACATCTATGGTCATCAGTCCCCTAGAACTTAGAACTACTTAAACCTAACTAACCTAAGGACATCACACAACCCCCAGTCATCAAGAGGCAGAGAAAATCCCTGACCCCACCGGGAATCGAACCCGGGAACCCGGGCGCGGGAAGCGAGAACGCTACCGCGTGACCACGAGCTGCGGACGCTCATGTAGACGACAGTGAATTGTGTTGCATAATGTTTATTCAAGAATGAACCACAGGTAAACGGGAACTGGACCTACTCTATTCAGCTAAAATACATACAGAAAATGTGTTGCATAATGTTTATTCAAGAATGAACCACAGGTAAACGGGAACTGGACCTACCCTATTCAGCTAAAATACATACAGAAAATAATCATAGTAAATGCAGTAAAGTTGAATTGAGTGTTACGAGAATGATAGCAAAATTCCAAAACTAATTACTCATCAAACTTACGCGGAAACTACGTCAATCTTCCTGATCACAATACACGAAATATTCACCAGCTCAAAAAAATTCAGAGATCAACATGATGATTCTCAAATAAACACAGGTGTTGTAAAGAATAATAACTCATATTCTGTCTATCCTCAGATTATTAGTACAAGAAGAAAAACTTACAGTCCTAGTCTGGAGCACATTCAGAATTCTCGTGAGTTAGAATCCCTTCAAAAGTTATAGTAGCTCCTGTTCGACTCCCAGAAGGCCGGCCGAAGTGGCCGTGCGGTTAAAGGCGCTGCAGTCTGGAACCGCAAGACCGCTACGGTCGCAGCTTCGAATCCTGCCTCGGGCATGGATGTTTGTGATGTCCTTAGGTTAGTTAGGTTTAACTAGTTCTAAGTTCTAGGGGACTAATGACCTCAGCAGTTGAGTCCCATAGTGCTCAGAGCCATTTTTGACTCCCAGAATCAGTCACCAATACGACCGAATCATGCAAATTACCGTAGGTGTGTTTGCTTTTTTCCAGCATTTGACATAAAGCGTCGAGAAACACTCACTCGAGCTCTTCACTCACAAAGTCCCAGTCTCCACTTGACTCCCGTAGTGTTCCGTAATTGTCTGCTTTTTTATTGACTGAAGGGCATCTCCACCAAATATACACTACTGGCCATTAAAAATGCTGCACCACGAAGATGACGTGCTACAGACGAGAAATTTAACCGACAGGAAGAAGATGCTGTGATATGCAAATGATTAGCTTTTCTGAGCATTCACATAAGGTTGACGCGGCGCTGACATGAGGAAAGTTTCCAACCGATTTCTCATACACAAACAGCAGTTGACTGGCGCTACCTGGTGAAACGTTGTTATGATGCCTTTCCGACGTTGATAAAGGTCGGATTTTAGCCTATCGCGATTGCGGTTTATCGTATCACGACATAGCTGCTCGCGTTGGTCGAGATCCAATGACTGTTAGCAGAATATGGAATTGGTGAGTTCAGGAGGGTAATACGGAACGCCGTGCTGGATCCCAACGGCCTCGTATCACCAGCAGTCGAGATAACAGGCATCTTATGCGCATGGCTGTAACGGATCCTGCAGCCACGTCTCGATCCCTGAGTCAACAGATGGGGACGTTTATAAGACAACAACCATCTGCACGAACAGTTCGACGACGTTTGCAACAGCATGGAATATCAGCTCGGAGATCATGGCTGCGGTTACCCTTGAGGCTGCATCACAGACAGGAGCGCCTGCGATGGTGTACTCTACGACGAACCTGGGTGCACGAATGGCAAAACGCCATTTTTTCGGATGAATCCAGGTTCTGCTTACAGCATCATGATGGTCGCATCCGTGTTTGGCAACATCGCGGTGAACGCACATTGGAAGCGTGTGCTCGTCATCGCCATACTGGCGTATCACCCTGCATACTGGTATGGGGTGCCATTGGTTACACGTCTCGGTCACCTCTTGTTCGCATTGACGGCACTTTGAACAGTGGACGTTACGTTTCATATGTGTTACGACCCGTGGCCCTACCCTTCATTCTATCCCTGCGAGACTCTACATTTCAGCAGGATAATGCACGACCGCATGTTGCAGGTCCTGTACGGGTCTTTCTGGATACAGAAAATGTTCGACTGCTGCCCTGGCCAGCAAATTCTCCAGATCTCTCACCAACTGAAAACGTCTGGTCAATGGTGGCCGAGCAACTGGATCGTCACAATACGCCAGTCACTACTCTTGATGAACTATGGTATCGTGTTGAAGCTGCATGGGCAGCTGTACCTGTAGACGCATCTGCATTTCTTCTTGGTGTAGCAATTTTAATGGCCAGTAGCGTTTATCGTTATTACTTGCTAAAGATGTGATTTGAGTCACCTTGAGCATTTTTCCGAGCTGAAATAGTATTAAAGCAATATTTAAATGAAGAAACTTTAGAAATATTCCGAGACGTACGTATCATTCGCAATAGTTGCTAAAAAAGGATTGTTCATAAATAAATAAGCTAGTGCTCTTGTGTAATTGCGCTCACATTACATTACAGTGAAATGTCATGAAATATTCTTTAAATAACTACTTGTGCCTTCTTGCCAATACCATACTTTGGTTCTCTTTTCAATTGTGGTGTATGCTAACACAAGTTTTAAATCGGCACGAATTTCTAGCAGCACTGGCACTCAACACTTAAATCGAGTTAATGGTTACTGTCAGAACACTAAACTCTTTATTTCATAAAAACACGAATACCGGAAAATACGAGGTACTTATGCTGTATCACTTTAATGTGTAAATATGGAGAATACATTGTTCTGAGAAACATTTGAATAACAAAAAATATCTAAAATATGTCATAAGTCAATGTATAAAAAAAATACAGATGCGTGGTCTTTAGTGATGATAGCTATCGTGCAATGCTATCGTCTGAAATACCGTTTGGTGAAATCACATGAAGCGTTTAAAAGTTATTATTTCAGATGTCCAATGTGAAAATGTTTACTCGCTGTGAAATATAAATCTCCGTATTTTGAAAGGTATTGAAATATTGTTGTGTCATTGGATGCACCTCCTTTATCTGAGATAGCGGATGTATTCAGATACGCATTAATATTTGATTGTAAATTATTATAGGCTCTGAAAGAGCCAACCTGCAGCTTGTCTCAAAGTCCGCCATTGCAGGGAGCATAGGCGACCCTCTTAAGTGATCGATGTGTCGTCCAAAATCCCCATACTGGGATTTTATGCACATCCGACCCCTTGTTCCTCTCAGCACCTGGTTCGCCTGCAGCCTCCCGGCCGCTAGGGGCTCTCGGCCGTGGGGCCATAAAGCTTCGCAGACAAATTCACCTTACCTTGTACTAATTCTAGGTGGCCAATTAGCTCGCCTACGTACGCGTAACGTCACAGGTACCAAGGTGTACTGTATTTCTGAGTCCTTGTTAAACTCTACACTCCCTCCATCTCTGTGAGTTAATAAGTTGCTTCAGGATTTAGAGGAAGACGAGGGCACTTCAGCTTCAGCAGGTACATGCCCAGTACTCACCGGCGGTGTTTTAACCGATCTTCGAGTTGAGGACGCCTGTACGTTACTAATTTCCTCGTGAAGAGCTTTTGACTTTTTGAGGATTGTGTGTCAAATAATCAGAAGAACTGTTTATGAAGATTATTTTAACTACATGTAAAAAGAGGAGAACAGATGTGGAAATGGCAACAGAGGACAACAGACTTTGGTTTCCAATTAGCACAGACCAGGATAGAACAGAAAGGGGAATTTATCCTTAATGTTAACTGAGTTTAGCAAGCTAGGTTACTGCACAGTTATGAGAGTGATAAAGAGAATAATAATGACAAAAGCAAAAATAAACAGGAGGTATTGAATTTGCATTGTATGGCATCATATGATTACTCTTTACTATGTAACTGTGTAATGATTCAAGGTGAACGTTTACTGCTGTTCTCTTCGTATCCATTCCCCAGAATTCCGTCCACTTCGCAACATTCATAGCAAAATAGTAACAAAAAGTGAAATGTAAGTTTAATCTCTTTTTCGTTGAAGGGGGCTCTATATACGTTTACTTTCAGTAGGGGCTGAAGATTTCTTATTGTGCGCCACATGCACACTTAATGTATTTTACAAAGTAGTTGTTATGATCGTTTCATTTACTCAATTTTACTTCTAGACAAAACAAATCTGAATGAAAAGGTATTAGTTCTATGTAAGAGTTTGAGGCAGTTAATGATTCGGAAGTAAAAGTGAATATGATCAATATCTGAAAGTAAAACTACTAATGTTTAAAATATGTGTAATATGAAAAAAATATTGCCAGAATTGCTACAATGTTCTGCAAAACTTTTCACTAGAGCGGCCGCAGTACAGCATTATATCTGCAGAGTGTTATAAATGGAGAACAATGTGCACGAAGTGTTAAATTTGCTGCTGACAAACGAGGCGCACTTATCACTTAATGGAGCAGTAAATGCACACAGCTGTGAACACTACTGCTTCAATACAATAACTGGCAGCTCAACTGAAGCAACGGTAATCGATGAATACATGACTACGGTGCACAGTATATTTTACGTATTAAAAATCCCGCGTATTTTCATTTCTGCACATATACGTGTGGCTTACCCCGTTAGCACCACGTTTTTTTGAATAACTGAAAATGAGCTGTTTTCTGTTCATTGCTGCTCCCCGAAACAGCCACATTCTCGATCTTCAGCTTCAGTTGCGTCACGAAGTTACAGTATGTTTAAGTTCTTATACGTTATGCCTATTATTTTATGCCTACAGTATCTCTACATGATTGTCTGTTAAACTGAAAAACGACCCAGAATATATCCAACGAGACTGAACAATTGCACGAGCGGTTCGCATCAAGTTACGGGGAAGAATGTGGTGAATTTTCTGATGCACGTAATCAACTTTCAGGGTTCATAGCTTGTGAATTATGCCACATGCCACCGAATTTTTTGATGAAACTCTGAGGGGTGCCCCATTTATTTTTTGTCCCAACCAAAATAAAAAAAAAGACATCAAGCAAATGTTGTTTAGCAGTCAGGGGGACAATAACCAGCATGATAGCCTTTCTTGTAAGTTTGTTCGTTACGAATATGGACACCAGTACCTTTTTTTCAAATAGCATCCTATATTTTTTATTCGGAATCGACTTCCTCGCCTAGTGACTTGTTCAGAAACGAATCGCAGTGTACCGGATGGCTATAATTGAAGTGCAGATAATCACGGAGGTCCATAGTGGGGTGTAATTTTCCTATGGCGGCGAAACTTTGTGGATATGCTAATGCATTACGAAGGAACAGATTTACGCTGAAAAACAAATCAGTTCCAGTTGTGGCTACTAGGCGAAAATCTGGCGCTGTACACTGTATGATGGCATGACATCCATGCTGTTATTAGTCAAGCCATAAATTGAGTAAACAATATGACTGTCGAGGAGAGAGACTGTGCGCTTTTAGTGAAACTGTTTTATGTAAGCGGCAGCAACTGAGAGAGTATCTCCGACTCAAGGGTCTGATGTCGTTAAAAGGTTTAAAGAAGATGATCATAAAATTCGATAAAACGGGTGATCTTAATGTGGGATCTGAAAGAGGAAGGCGTCTATTCGACAGCGGAAGTTATTGACAAGGTTGTTGTTGCTATTAATGACCATACAACACGTTTCCCTGGTAGTGAAAGTGCTCGTCCTGTGTCGCGAGAGTTTTCAGTCTCATGATCAACAGTACGGAAGGTTTTGCGGTCTGCATTACACTGGTGCCCGGATATGAACCAGACGGCGCAGCAAACAGAATCATAATGCACAGCAACCTCCTGAATTTTATCGCCGGCTTCTGGCGCGGATCGAAGTTGATGACATGTGGATGGGCAATATTCTGGAGCGCATTTCACACAACAGGCTGCAGTGAATGCCCAGAACTTCCGAAATTGGGGTACTGTTAAACCGCTAGTTGTGCTTGAACTATCGTTTCACTCGCCGTATGTGACTGGTGTATGTTCACAAGAACCTCTTCTTCGAATAGAATACGTGTAGAGGGCATGTCACGTTTGCCGGGACGTCTACACGTTATCGAGATCATCTTGTACAGTGTGTGAATCCTTATTTGGAATAGTGGGACGTCTTCATGCGAGATGGGGCTATAGCTCATGTCGATCGACCGTGGAAGGTCGGCTTAATGCAAGCTTCCACGAACATGTTATCTCCAGAGGTTTTCCAGTTGCATAGCCTACAAGGCCACCTGATCTAAATCCTTGTAACTATGGCTCTGGGGATATACATATAAAATTACACATTTATCAGGGACTCCTTCGGCCACTACCTAATCTGAAATCCAGCGTACAGGAATACGTTGCTCCGATCCCATCGAGACTGTTGGGAGCAACTGTTGGTCACTTCCTCTTTCATCTCTTCGACGTCTCCTGTGCTCGTATTGAACAAACGGTGTAAGTGACAGTTGCTAATAAATCCTACATTATGCCTTTCTCCCTTTTTGTGCCCACAGAACGTTCCTAATTTATTACACAGGGAAACATTACTACACGTCTTTCTTGCATTCACAGCACCATATTCGCTTCTGTTGGTGAAAACAGAAACTAATTTTTTTGCAGCGTAAATCGGTTCCGCTTTAACGCATTAGAATATCTATCTAGTTTCGTTGCAATTCGATAATTACAGTTCACACTTGACCGCTGTGAGTCGTTGTATTTAAATTGTAGCCACTCGATAGTAACCACGTAACCATGACATCATTAAAAACGTAATATCAAAACTGACTTCGACACTCCTGTAACAGAACGCGGTACAGGTACCTGGTGGGGGGGTTCACTGAATGAACGATGTGTGTTTTCCTTGTTTTTTCATTCGTTTATTGTCAACTGAAATATTGGATGAGTTACGTTGCAGCAGATGCGAGGGTCGGAAGTGAAATAGTGGCAACTATTTATTCACAATCGATACAAAAGAGTTACACGTTTGCACCTGTTACTGTCCTTCAAAGTAGTCACCATCGTTGTGTTGAACCCGTTGCCAGCGATGTGGAAGGCGTAGTATACTGTTAGCAAAGCCTGGAGCGATCTACTGCCTGTCGAATCTCTGGAACAGTATTTCCTAGTCACATCGTCCGAACAGAGCAGCCACAACTTGCGCTATATGCGCCCGCACTTTGTCATGCAAAATGAGGAGTGGCTTGCGCAGAAAGTGTCGCCGATCTTTCGCAAAGCTGGTCGCAGGTGATGTTCCAAAAACGAACAGTAAAACTGTGCAGTGACGGTGTGCCATGAAGGAACGGAATGCGTTACGATAACACCATCACAGTCGTACACGAGAATCATAACTTTCACCATACTGGGGCTCTGACGCAGTTTCGACTTTCGCGGTGATCCATAATGACGCCATTTTGGCTTCGTGGCATTCACTTCAGAACTCTTCCAGAGAATCGACAGGCAGTAGTCCGCTCCATTCGCACCATCATCAGAACAGACTCTGCTAACGGTATACTACGCCTTCCACATCGCTGACAACAGGTTCTACACGATCTGGTGACTACTTCGAAGGACAGTAACAGGTGCAACACGTAACTCTTTTGTATTGGTTGTGAATAAATAGTTGCCACTTTTTAAGTTCCAACCCTCACATGTGCACTGTGTATTAGTACAAGAGAGTTAAGGTCACTTTTGTGTTACGTTTTCGTTATGTTAACGTGAACGGTACACTGTAATGCGCTTCTGATTAGATCTTGAAGAGAAGGGTAGATTACCGATTAAAAAATGTAGAACGTCCTATTTGAAAGAGACGTGCTGCCAGCCATGTCATCTTATCAAAAAGAGGATACAAGAATTGCAATGTTCTCCTGGCAGAAAAAACATTTGCTTCGTACATTATTTTTATTTTACCTCTAGACAGATCCCCCCATGAACCACGGACCTTGCCGTTTGTGGGGAGTCTTGCGTGCCTCAGCGATACAGATGGCCGTACCGTAGGTGCAACCACAACGGAGGGGTATCTGTTGAGAGGCCAGACAAACGTGTGGTTCCTGTAAAGGGGCAGTAGCCTTTTCAGTAGTTGCAGGGCAACAGTCTGGATGATTGACTGACCCGGCCTTGTAACACTAACCAAAACGGCCTTGCTGTGCTGGTACTGCGAACGGCTGAAAGCAAGGGGAAACTACAGCCGTATTTTTTCCCGAGGGCATGCAGCTTTACTGAATGGTTAAATGATGATGGTGTCCTCTTCGGTAAAATATTCCGGAGGCAAAATAGTCCATTCGGATCTCCGGGAGGGGACTACTCAGGAGGACGTCGTCGTCAGGAGGGCTGGTAGAAATCCTTGGGTAACAGAAGAAGAATTTAATTGATGAAAGGAGAAAATATAAAAATTCAGTAAATGAAGAGGCAAAAAGGAATACAAACGTCTCAAAAAGGAGGTAGACAGGAAGTGCAAAACTGCTAAGCAGGGATGGCAAGAGGACAAATGTAAGGATGTAGAGGCTTATCTCACTAGGGGTAAGATAGATACAGCCTACAGGAAAATTAAAGAGACCTTTGGAGAAAAGATAACCACTTGTATGAATATCAAGAGCTCATATGGAAACCCAGTTCTAAGCAAAGAAGGGAAAGCAGAAAGGTGGATGGAGTATAAAGAGGGTCTATACAAGGGCGATGTACTTGAGGACAATATTATGAAATGGAAGAGGATGTAGAAGAAGATGAAATGGGAGATACGATACTGCGTGAAGAGTTTGATAGAGCGCTGAAAGACCTAAGTCGAAACAAGGACCCGGGATTAGACAACGTTCCATTAGAACTACTGAAGGCCTTGAGAGAGCCAGTCCTGACAAAACTCTACCATCTGGTGAGCAAGATGTATGAGACAGGCGAAATACCCTCAGAGTTCAAGAAGAATATAATAATTCCAATCCCAAAGAAAGCAGGTGTTGACAGATGTGAAAATTACCGAACTATCTGTTTAATAAGTCACAGCTGCAAAATACTAACGCGAATTCTTTATAGACGAATGGAAAAACTGGTAGAAGTGGACCTCGGGAAAGATCAGTTTGGATTCCGTAGAAATGTTGGAACACGTGAGGCAATACTGACCTTACGCCTTATCTTACAAAAACGATTAAGGAAAGGCAAACCTACGTTTCTAACATTTTTAGACTTCGAGAAAGATTTTGACAATGTTGACTTGAATACTCTCTTTCAAATTCTAAAGGTGGCAGGGGTAAAATACAGGGAGCGAAAGGCTATTTACAATTTGTACAGAAACCAGATGGCAGTTATAAGAGTCGAGGGGCATGAAAGGGAAGCAGTGGTTGGGAAAGGAGTGAGACAGGGTTGTAGCCTCTCCCCGATGTTATTCAATCTGTATTTTGAGCAAGCAGTAAAGGAAACAAAAGAAAAATTCGGTGTAGGTATTAAAATCCATGGAGAAGAAATAAAAACTTCGAGGTTCGCCGATGACATTGTAATTCTGTCAGAGACAGCAGAGGGCTTGGAAGGGCAGTTGAACGGAATGGATAGTGTCTTGAATGGAGGATATAAGATTTTTGGGGTGCAACACATGTTAAATATACTTATCAACTGTTTAGGAAAGCTCATCCAATTGCTGTAGAGACCTTTGTAAACCTTACCAAGGAACAAGAGTGGCAAGATGTTTATAGCGCTGATCCAGCAGACGATAAATATAATGCTTTTCTCAAGACTTTTCTCGTGCTCTTTGAAAGTTGCTTTTTGTTAGAACGTTCAAAACAGGGTACTAGCAAAACAGGCAGTCTGGGTGGCTGACTAGAGGGATAAGAGTATCTTGTAGAACAAAGTGGCGTCCGCAGCTCGTGGTCGTGCGGTAGCGTTCTCGCTTCCTGCGCCCGGGTTCCCGGGTTCGATTCCCGGCGGGGTCAGGGATTTTCTCTGCCTCGTGATGACTGGGTGTTGTGTGACGTCCTTAGGTTAATTAGGTTTCAGTAGTTCTAAGTTCTAGGGGACTGATGACCATAGATGTTAAGTCCCATAGTGCTCAGAGCCAGAACAAAGTGGCAATTATATCAAAACGTTAGAAACAGTCAGAATCTAAATGCAGCAGCCCATTACAAACAGTATTGTAAGGTGAAACTTCCTGGCAGATTAAAACTGTGTGCCGGACCGAGACTCGAACACGGGACATTTGCCTTTCGCGGGCAAGTGCTCTACCAACTGAGCTACCCGAGCACGACTCACGCCCCGTCCTCACAGCTTTACTTCTGCCAGTACCTCGTCTCCTACCTCTCCCGAGTTCGAGTATCGGTCCGGCACACAGTTTTAATCTGCCAGGAAGTTTCATATCAGCGCACACTCTGCTGCAGAGTGAAAATCTCATTCTGGAAATATTGTAAGGTGCTTAAAAATGTTATTAGGAAGGCAAAAAGTAAGCGGTATGCAGATAGAATAGTTAAGTCTCAGGATAAAATTAAAACCATATGGTCAGTCGTAAAGGAAGTGGCTGGTCTACCGAGACAGGTCGACGATATAGAATCAGTGCGTAGTGGGAATGTCCGTGTTACTGATAAGTCACATATATGTACAGTATTTAATAATCACTTTCTGAATGTAGCAGGTGAACTAAATAGAAACCTGGTCCCAACAGGAAATCATATAGCGCTCTTAGAAAATGGTGTTCCGAGACTGTTACCTGAAATGCTCCTCCATGATACTGACAAGAGGGAGATTGAGTTAATAAGTAAATCACTAAAGACCAAGAACTCTCATGGATATGAAGGGGTATCTAGCAGAATACTGAAGTATTGTTCTATGTATGTTAGCCCAGTACTTAGCCATATCTGTAACTTTTCCTTTAGGAGTGGAAGGTTTCCTGACCAATTAAAGTACTCGGTAGTGAAGTCACTTTATAAAAAGGGAGACAAGGATAATGTTGACAACATTAGACCTATTTCTATGCCATCGGTGTTTGCTTAAGTTATCGAGAAGGTTGTATATACAAGGTTACTGGAGCATTTAAACTCACATAATTTGCTGTCAAATGTACAGTTTGGTTTTAGAAATGGTTTAACAACTGAAAATGCAATATTCTCTTTTCTCTGCGAGGTTTTGGACAGATTAAATAAAAGGTTGCGAACGCTACGAGTTTTCTTTGATTTAACGAAGGCTTTTGACTGTGTTGACCACAAAATATTACTGCAGAAGTTGGATCATTATAGAGTAAGGGGAGTAGCTTACAATTGGTTCGCCTCTTACTTTAAGAACAGAAAGCAGAAGGTAATTCTCCGCAATATTGAGAGTGGTAGTGATGTTCAGTCGTAATGGGGCACTGTTAAGTGGGGCGTTCCCCAAGGGTCGGTGCTGGGGCCACTGCTGTTTCTTATTTATATAAATGATATGCCATCTAGTATTACAGGTGATTCAAAAATATTTCTGTTTGCTGATGACAACAGCTTGGTAGTGAAGGATCTTGTGTGTAATACTGAAACAGTATCAAATAATGTAGTTCGTGAAGTAAGTTAGTGGCTTGTGGAAAACAATTTGATGCTAAATCACAGTAAGACTCAGGTTTTACAGTTTCTAACTCACAATTCCACAAGAACCGATATTTTGATCAGACAGAATGGGCATATTATAAGCGAGACGGAACAGTTCAAGATCAAAAATGGTTCAAATGGCTCTGAGCACTATGGGACTCAAATTCTGAGGTCATTAGTCCCCTACAACTAAGAACTAGTTAACCCTAACTAACCTAAGGACATCACACACATCCATGCCCGAGGCAGGATTCGAACCTGCGACCGTAGCGGTCTCGCGGTTCTAGACTGCAGCGCCTAGAACCGCACGGCCACTTCGGCCGGCAGTTCAAGTTCCTAGGCGTTCGGATAGATAGTAAGCTGTTGTAGAAAGCCCATGTCCAGGATCTTGTTCTGAAACTAAATGCTGCTTTATTTACCATTAGAACAGAATCTGAAATAAACGACAGTTCAACACGAAATGTAGTCTACTTCGCATATTTTCATACGCTTATGTCGTATGGTATTATTTTTTGGGGTAATTCTTCTGATTGAAAAAGGGTATTTTTTGCTCAAAGACGGGCTGCTCAAGCTATATGTGGTGTAAGTTCGAGAACCTCTTGTCGACCCCTATTCAATAGTCTGGGAATTCTGACATTGCCCTCAGAGTATATATTTTCTTTAATGTCGTTTGTTGTTAGCAATATTAGCCTATTCCCAAGAGTTAGCAGCTTTCACTCAGTTAATACTAGGCAGAAATCAAATCTGCATGAGGAATGCACTTCCTTCACTCTTGTGCAGAAAGGAGTGCAGTATTCTGCTGCATCCATTTTGAATAAGCTACCACAAGAACTCAAAAATCTTAGCAGTAGCCCAAAGTCTTTTAAGTCTAAACTGAAGAGCTTCCTCATGGCTCACTCCTTCTATACTGTCGAGGAGCTTCTGGAAGAGCTAAAAAATTAAGCAAATTCCAGTGTTACATTGTTGATTTTCTTTATTTAAACTTACGACTTGTCGCCTGCATGTGTTATTTATATTTCATTTTATCTGTTTCTACTATCGTGTTGTAATTTCATGTATTGACTCGTTCCATGACCATGGAGATTTCTCCTTAATTTGATCCCACGGAACAATAAATAAATAAATAAAAAATAAACATCAACAAAAGCAAAACGAGGATAATGGAATGCAGTCGAATTAAGTCGGGTGATTTTGAGGGAATTAGATTAGAAAATGAGACGGTTAAAGTAGTAAATGAGTTTTGCTATTTGGGGAGCAAAATAACTAATGATGGTCGAAGTAGAGAGGATATAAAATGTAGACTGGCAATGGCAAGGAAAGCGTTTCTGAAGAAGAGGAATTTGTTAACATCGAGTATAGATTTAAGTGTCAGGAAGTCGTTTCTGAAAGTATTTGTATGGAGCGTAGCCATGTATGGAAGTGAAACATGAACTATAAATAGTTTGGACAGGAAGAGAATAGAAGCTTTCGAAATGTGGTGCTACAGAAGAATGCTGAAGATTGGATGGGTAAATCACATAACTAATGAGGAGGTATTGAATAGAATTGGGGAGAAGAGGAGTTTGTGGCACAACTTGACAAGAAGAAGGGACCGGTTAGTAGGACATGTTCTGAGGCAGCAAGGGATCACAAATTTAGCATTGGAGGGCAGCGTGGCGCGTAAAAATCGTATAGGGAGACCAAGAGATGAATACATTAGATTCAGAAGGATGTAGGTTGCAGTAAGTACGCGGAGATGAAGAAGCTCGCACAGAATAGAGTAGCATAGAGAGCTGCATCAAACCAGTGTCAGGACTGAAGACCACAACAACAACAACTAGACAGATAGTTGTTTGACCCCATATGCACATTGAAAACATATCTCTCCTCTGTTTTCATAAATATTATTTTCAAAATAAACCAGCAAAAAAATGGCGTCGGCAAGGAGGGGTTGTGGAAAATAAACGAAAGTTGATTAATCTGTTTCTGAATGCGAAAGATAATGTCTGTTCCAATTACGCGCCAGTCGCATAAGAGTGGTGCTAGTAGTGCCACAGAGGCGGCATATCAGGTTTGCTTTAAATCCATGCTGTAACGGTCGTGAGCATAAGTTATCTTTGAAACTGGACATGGTGAGTTGACGTTAATCAAGAGACCCTTTAAGGCGGCAAATACGCCATTATCAGCACCACCTTGAGTTCGAACGTGGTCGTGTAACAGGGCTACAAGAAACTGGATGTTCCTTTTGCGATATTGCAGAAATACTTGGCAGGAATGTGGCCACTGTACATGATTTCTGGCAGCGGTGGTCACGAGAACACAGGGTTCCAAGAAAATGGGGCTCCGGACGGCTACATGGCAGTATTCAAAGGGAAGGCAATAATGTTCACTTTATGGCTCTGGCGCATTTTACTGCATCTGCTGCTGCAATATGAGCAGCAGTTGGCATCACTGTGACACAACGAACTGTTACAAATGGGTTACTTCAAGGACAGCTCCGAGCGAGACACCCTGTAGCGTACGTTCCACTGACCCGAAACCACCGCCATTTTCGACTTCAGTGGAGTCAAGGGAAGGCTCGTGGGAGGGCAGGGTGGAAGTCTATTGTGATTTCTATTGAAATCTAGTTCTGTCTCGGTTTCATTGACGGTTGTGTGTTGCTTAGGAGTAGGGCAGTTGTGGATCTGCAACCAATCTTTTCACGAGCTAAACTCTCTCCACGTACACGTGGAGTTATGGTCTGGGGTGCGTTTTAGTATGACAACAGAAGCACTCTCGTAGTTATTCCGCACACCCTGACAGCAAATTAGTACGTTAGTCTGGTTATTCGACCTGTTGTACTGCCATTCATGAACAGATTTTCAGCGGGTGTTTTCCAACAGGATAACTCTCGTCCACATACCGCTGTTGTAACCCTAGATGCTCTACAGAGTGTCAACATATTGCTTTGGCTTGCTCGATCACCGGAACTGTCTCCAGTCGAGCAGGTGAGGGACGTCACCGGACAACAACTGCAGTGTCATCAACAACCTGGATTAGTCCTCCTTGTGTTGACCGAGCAAGTGGAGTAGGCATGGAACTCCATCCGGCACCTGTATAACACAAATTCACGTTTGCCTAGTTGCATTCAACGTTCTGGCGGTTATGCCTGTTATTAACGTACCAGAATTTGACATCTGAAATGGGTTATTCATCACCTGCAGTGTCAATCACTGAAACAGTTTACATTTATAAATGGATTCCCAAAATATAATTACTCTAAAAATCAAATAGCTCTAAGCACTATGGGACTTAACATCTGAGGTCATCGGTCCCCTAGACTCAGACCTAATTAAACCTAACTAACCTAAGGGCATCACACACATCGATGCATGAAGCAGGTTTCGAACTTGCGACTGTAGCAGCCGCACGGTTCCGGACTGAAGCGCCTAGAACCGCTCGACCACAGTGGCCGGCTTATCATTACTCTACATTAATTATGATTTAGTTTGGCGATTTTTTTCCTTCGGTATATATGACTTTCTACCACTGACGTTTTGTTAATTTTATATTTACGACACATAAAAGTTTATTTGTAGTTTCTGCACTGACTGTCTCTGCGGTCAATATTACCACAGCTAAAATTTTTTTTAAATATTTGTGAAAATTGAATTATTAGTTTTACAATGAACCCTGTAATGAATGTTTTTGTTATTCCAGTAAAGTACTGCCAAGTGTATATTACTTGGGTGCTCCGTGCGATAAGAAATTCTGTTAGCACGAGGGTTAAGACCATCGAGGTAACTGGGACACACTGTATACGTTTGCTGTAACACTGGAACGAGCCTTTGAAGAGGACTTCAACCAAGTAACGCGCCGCAAGCAAGGCGGCAACCCACTCTCCCTCCATCAGAAGTTGTAACACGAACGTGTGCTCTTCTGTACCTAATGTAAGCGAACACATCTCAGGTACGGTCAGCGTCTGTATATGTACGCTGGAATTCCATACTGCTGTGCTCCACTGGTGTACCCATTAGGCAATTCGCTCGTGAACCTATTCTGTGTTTCCCAATGAAAACGGCGGTAGAAAATACGATCATAGTTTCCGTTTATCTCGAATGATGATAAAATTATCCTGATGTTTCCACACACTGTAGCCTTATTTCCGCAGACATAAAAGGAAACTAATTCAGGAAGCCACAAGTGTGAATAACAAAACAGCCAACGAAAAATAGCAGCCGAAGAGAAACTGTAGCTAAAATTTTAGCAGCCTTAAAACGCATTCCACATGTCCCTACGAAACAGCTTTAATCTGCTAGTGACAAAAATCGAATGAGCGTTTTGTGAAAGATGCATTCGAACACATTTCATCCTTACCCATTTCATACCGCAACAGCTTCACTGAAATGACATTCCGATTCGGATACATTTACCTGACTGGTCTCTACGGTAACTGGTAAGTGATGCAGCTTTACTATGAAAGATCAAGTTTACTGATGAAGCATTGATTACAAACCAAGGGCAAAGAAATTTTTGCAGTTTGCCCTATCGGTCATTTGACAATCCTCGCTGCCTGAGAGAAGTGGATAAACAATGAACTTGGCCTGCCAATGTATGTATGATATATGTTTTACATGAATCTCATTATTGGTCTCCGGTTTATTGATAGAATTCGAACTAGCCATAAGTACAAATAAAATTCAACATGCTGTGTTGTCTGCCTGGATTCACTTTATAGCACGTATCAATGATCGAGGGCAACATTGTGAGCTCTTGGTATGATAGTTACAATAATAAACACACGAACTATTCCTTACTTATATGTTTGGTTATATCTGGTTCTCTTACATCAAAAGGTGTCACTATATTTCTCCCCTAAAAATTAATTTCTGTTATTCATTTTACCCTTTTGTCATATCCCATGGACTTGTTGCAGTTATGGCACTTCTTTTGGAGAACAGTCAGAGCCTCCCTATATGCTAATTGCACTGCAGTGCCACGTTGCGTGAAATCGTTAAATTAATATGGGCTATTAATTTATGCTAAAAGCGCAACGTAAATTGAATTATGATCTCACACGGCGCTCCAGTGAATGATTTGTATCAAATTCCTTCATTCGTTTCTCAAGCAGGTGTTGTGATTACTAGTGATCTTTACAGAGGATGCAGGAGGATGGGGGAACGGACGAGGGTGAAAAACGAGAATAGAATTACTTTCCATGAGATGTATCATTTATTGTCTTTCAGCTTTCGTTTTTGAACTTACTCATAAGGTACGAGAAACAGAACAAACCTAGCGCTATAATTAATTAAAGACGGAGGAAAACATGTAGATTACGAAGTACATAGATAGTAGGTAACGTCACTATGAATGAAAAAGGCCCAAAAACTAAGTTCACCATACTCTCAGAAAGTCTAACAATCCTGGTAGATTCCCAAACTGTTAATGTCTTCCCTGCCTTGTCTGCATTCACAACGCTCAAGAACTGGTGTAGAAAACCATAGTATGGCATAGTATAGACACACATAATAATAAGAACAACGTCCCGGAAAGGAATTACCCACACGGGACGGAAATCGGTAGATGTGATGTACACGGACAGACAAACAAATCCATAAATTACATAAAAATTGGATGACTGATTCAAGAGAAATAGCTTAACAAATTGAGATTCTCAATAATGCCTTGGTCCACCTCTGGCCCTTATGTAAGAAGTAAGTCGGCTTGGCATTGATTTATGGAATTGTTGGATGCCTTCTGCGGGATATCGCGCCACTGTCCAAATGGCGCGTTAGAGCGTCAGAATCCCGAGATGATTCAAGGGCCCTGGCCATAATCGTCGAAACGTTTCTGTTGGCGGGAGATCCGGCGACTTTGCTGGATAAAATGAAGTCTGGCATTAGGATCTCTTGCCCCGTGCGCGTGGACGTTGGTTCAAATGGTTCAAATGGCTCTGAGCACTATGGGACTCAACTGCTGTGGTCATTAGTCCCCTAGAACTTAGAACTACTTAAACCTAACTAACCTAAGGACATCACACACATCCATGCCCGAGGCAGGATTTGAACCTGCGACCGTAGCAGTCGCACGGTTCCGGACTGCGCGCCTAGAACCGCGAGACCACCGCGGCCGGCGCGTGGACGTTATCTTGCTGAAGTGTGAGCCTAGGATGTGTTGCCATCAAGGGCAATAAACGGGGTGTAGAATATCATCGACGTGCCGCTGTGCTGTAAGGGTGCCGCGGATGGGAAGGGGTTCTGCTATGACAAAAAAATGCAATCCCGAACGTCACTCCTACTCCTACGGCCCGTATGGCGGACGACGGTCAGGACAGTCGCCCACGGCCGTCTCGGGCGTTTCCAGACACTTTCCACTGGGCATCGAGGCACAGTTAGAAACGGGACTCAACCCTGAAGGCAATTCCACAGCAGTCAGTGAGATTCCTGGCAGTAAACGTGTCTGGGGACGACCTGAAGAATGGTATGATATCAGCCTGAATGTCGCCATTCGGCCGATCAGCCAGGAGCGATGGTCTGGGGTGCCATTTTATTTCATAGCAGATGCTCTTTGGTTGTCAACCGCGGAACCCTTAGATCACAGCTGAACGTCGACGATATTCTACAAAAATGGTTCAAATGGGTCTGAGCACTGTGCGACTTAACTTCTGAGGTCATCAGTCGCCTAGAACTTAGAACTAATTAAACCTAACTATCCTAAGGACATCACACACATCCATGTCCGAGGCAGGATTCGAACCTGCGACCGTAGCGGCGATATTCTACACCCCGTTTTGTTGGCCTCTCCTGGGCTCATGATTGGTTGGACGCTACACGATTGGAAACCCGTGGTCTGGTCAGGTAAGTCCCGATTTCAGTTCGTGGGAGCTGAGGGTAGGGTTCGATAAATTGGAAATTTGTGATAAGGTCTTATGGGACCAAACTACTGAGGTCATCGGTCCCTAAGCTTACACACTACATAATCCAAGTTAAACTAACTTGCGCTAAGGACAACACACACATCCGTGCCCGAGGGAGGACTCGAACCTCCGACGGGGGCAACCGCGCGTGGACCGTGACAAAACGCCTCAGACCGCGCGGCACAGGATTCTAGCGTGGCGCAGATCCCACGTTATCAACAAGGCTACACGACTGGAAACCCGTGGTCGGGTCAGATAAATTCCGATTTCAGTTCTTAGGAACTGACGGTAGCGTCCGAGCGTGGCGCAGATCCCAAGTGGTCAACAAGGCACTGCGTGAGTTAGTGTTGGCTCCATAATGGTGTGGGCTATGTTTACATGGAATGCTCGCATCCAATTTTTTGTCTCAAGGAGACGGTATTTACATTGCTATGTACAGTAGATACCCATGCTTCGGAAATTTCGATTAATTTCTTTAAATTAATGTATAACGAGCATTGCACTCGCTCGTCTAGCATTTCAATGTTGAAGTCGTAAGTGTGGCAGGCAGACAGCAAACACAGCTGCCGAGCCTCAGCATGATTTCGACATAACGTCTCATTGGAACGTTAGCAATTTAACCTATAAGGCTCAAATTTCGGTATGTATGCTTTTCACAGATATCTGATGGGATGGATGAGAAAGTTTAGTGTCTCTCCAAGAATGTATGCCTCGTGGTATGTATTTCCTTTCTTCTTGTAGTTCAAGTTCTTGAAATTATTGATCTTAACTAGCATGAGTCAAGCTAAGAAAGTAGAGGACTGACGCATTGTGAACTAGTAATCCAAATAACTATCTGTCAGTTGCCCACATGGTTCAGCTGGTAGAGTGTGGCTGAGAAAAACTGATTCGTCTTTTAGTTTAAGATCTGAAAACATTGAGAAAAGCTCGTGTTAAGTGCGAAAATGAATGGTCAGTTCGGATACTTTGTAACTTAAAGAAACAAATTATGCAAAAGTTAAATTTCCTTTTCTCTTTAGAAAACAATATTAGAGGATGGTAGCTTCAAAATGTTACCTTTCGGAGAATTACCTACAGCTACGGGCACACTACTACGCACAGGCCACCACTATGGCATGAGTTATCGTCCACTAATTCAGCCTAAGAGATTTGTATCTTAACGCTCACGTGGGGTAGACCTCTTTGGTAAGATTGTTGAAATTTGTAATATTTGACGTCAGAAGTTTTCCAGCCACGTTAACGGATATGAGGAATTTCACGAAAACGCATACTTACTTGCTTCCGAGACGCTGCTTAAAGTGAACTGACTGCTGCCGCTGTACTGGATGCCTTCTGCGAGCTGAATGGATAAAGTGCGTGGACCGTTTTGCGGTCGCTGCGATCTCTATACAGTATTTTGTAATGCAGTTAGGGCTGAATGATACCAAGTCAATAATCTGAAAATCATTGACTTGTTAGCCTTCTCTCGGTAGCCACATGGACGTTAGCATTACACTAGACACGTATACTTTGGCCTGCAGCCAGATGTCACGCAAGATCTTATCATGATAATTATTACATGGAAACACACATTCTTTCCAAGCACCCACTAAAGCAATTTGATGTTTTCAAATAGTGGCCACGCGCTGTGGACTCAACATAATACAAGTTAATGGACGGCTAGTGAATTCTCACCCCGCGCGTCCTCCGGATGTAGTTGTCTTGTCCCCTTCCTTCTCAGAGTGTTAACGTATTTCATGTACGAATACTCCGACGTTATGTGTGATTTTGAATTAGCATAGTTTCTGTATTCCATGTTGGCCTCCACGTGATCGAGGCAGACAAGTTTGTTTAAAGGGGCATGCACTCGAATCTAATATTGTAAATGGGGCCCTTGTGTATTTATTCCTCTAGATCCAACATAAAAGTTTTTGAATCACATTATCTTACGCCTCCACATTTCCAGTTTCGATCTGGAAAACCACGTTATACAGATACTCGCAATCGCGTAATTTACACTGAAGAGCCGAAGAAACTGATACCTGCCTAATTTCGTGAACGTCCACTGCGAGCACGCGGAAGTGCTGCAACACTATCTGGCATTGACTCATGTCTGAAGTAGTGCTGCACGGAATGGACACCATGAATCCTGCAGGGCTGTCCATAAATCCGTAAGAGTATGAGGGAGTGGAGATCTCTTCTGAACAGCACGCTGCAAGGCATTCCAAATATGCTCAATAATATTCATGTCTGGGGAGCCTGGTGGCCAGTGGAAGTGTTTAAACTAAGAAGAGTGTTCCTGATGCCACTCTGTAGCAATTCTGGACTTTTGGGGTGTCGCATTGATCTGCTCAAGTTGCCCAAGTCTGTCGGAATGCACAATCGACTAGAATGGATGCAGGTGATCAGACAGGATACTTAGGTACGTGTAAGCTGTCAGAGTCGTATCTAGAAGAGTCAGGGGTCTCCTATCACGCGGCGTACACCATTACAGAGTGGCGCGCGTGGTAGCCACGCGGTCTAGGGCGCTTTGTCGCGGTCCGTGAGGCTCCCGCCCCACTTAGGTTCGAGTCCCCCCTCGGACTTTGGTGTATATGTCATCCATAGATTAAGTTAGATTAAATAGTGTGTAGACTTAGTGACCGATGAAGTCAGCAGTTTGGTCCCATTAGACCTTACCACAAATTTTCCCTTACAGAGCCTCCACCAACTTCAACAGTCCCCTGCTGACATGCAGGGTCCATGGATTCATGAGGTTGTCTCCATACCTGTACACGTCCATTCGCTCAATACAATTTGAGACAAGACTCGTCCGACCTGGCAACATTTTTCCCGTCATCAACAGTTCAATGTAGGTGTTGACGGGACCAGGCGAGGCGTAACGCTTTGTGTCGTGCAGTTATCAAGGGTACACGAGTGGGCCTTCGGCTCCGGAAGCCCAGATCGATGAAGTTTCGTTGAATGGTTCGCACGCTCACACAAACTGATGCCCCCGCATTGAAACCTGCAGAAATTTGCGGAAGTGTTGAAGTTTTGTCACGTTGAACGATCCTTTTCAGTCTTCGTTGGTCTCGTTCTTGCAGGACCTTTTTCCGGCCGCATTGATGTCCGAGATTTGACGTTTTGCCGGATTACTGTATTCACCGTACACTCGTGAAATGGGCGAATGGGAAAATCCCCACTTCATCACTACCTCGGAGATGCTGTGCCCCATCGCTCGCCCGCCGACTACAACACTACGTTCAAACTTACTTAAATGTTGATAATGTTCCTGCGTAATACCAAGCACCAGCACGTCGGCCTGGAAGTTTACAGCAGAGAGTGCTGTTAGACCACGTCAACCAATAGTATGCTGAGTAGGACCACACGAAGACAGGAGCGGCATCTATACGAAGAGAATACGATGGCTATCCACAAAGTACATTACGTTTTAGTTTGTGTCCGTTAGGGGCGGGGCTAGCGCGGCCATCTTGGTGTCATGGCATTCCGCTGCTCAGTCGGCATCCTGCGGTGCTAGTGAGAGGTTCGTGCTGTACTCCGTTGAGTTACTGTGACAGTTTGAAATGTCAGCGTTAATTGAAAATGCCGCGAAGTGTGAAGTGCGTGCTGTAATAAGGTTTCTGACTGCAAAAAACTGTAGACCGATAGAAATCTATCGGCAGCTTTGTGAAGTGTATGGGGACAACATAATCACTGAAGGTGGAGTGCGTCAATGGGTCATAAAATTTGAAAATGGCCGAACTAACGTTCACGACGAAGAGCGAAGTGGAAGACCCAGCATAGTGACTGCCGAACTCGTCGAAAAAGTCGATGCCGCGGTCCGTGAAAACCGTAATTTCACAATAAAGGAACTCTCTATGAGTTTTCCACAAATTTCACGAAGTTTGTTGCACGAAATCATTACCGAAAAGGTTGGTTACCACAAGTTTTGCGCAAGATGGATACCAAAAGTCTTGACAGAGATTCACAAAAATCAGGGAATGGCTGCAGCGTTAACGTTTTTGGACGCTTTCGCGAAAGATGGCGACTCATTACTCGATCGCATCGTTACTGGTGACGAAACATGGGTTAAGCATGTGAACTGCGAGACAAAATTGCAGTCAATGCAGTGGGGGCACACAAATTCCCCCCAAAAACCCAAGAAATGCATGCAGACAATGTCGGCAAAGAAGGTGATGGCGACTGTCTTTTGGGACAGAAAAGGTGTGATCTTTGTGGATTTCCTGAAAAGAGGCACTACAATAAACTCTCAAAGGTATTGCCAAACTCTGCACAACCTCAGAAGAGCAATACAAAACAAGCGCAGGGGAAAGTTGGGCTCAAAGATCTTGCTGATTCATGACAACGCCCGGACCCACACGGCAAATGCCACTCGTGAAGTTCTCGAATCTTTTGAGTGGAAGTTGTTTCCTCATCCGCCGTACAGACCCGACCTGGCACCGAGCGACTTCCACTTATTGCCAGAAATGAAGAAGTGGTTGGCTATGCAGCGTTTTGATGACGACGCACAGCTCCAAGAAGAGGTAACCACGTGGTTGAAGGCGCAGGTGGCCGAATTTTACGACGAAGAATTTCCAAGCTCGTTCATCGCTACGATAAGTGCCTTAATTTAAATGGCAACTATGTAGAAAAGTAGTATTTAAGTGTGGCTTTCATCTGTATATAATAAAAAAATTTCCAATACTTATTTATTTTTAATTCCATAACGTAATGTAGTTTGTGGATAGTCCTCGTATAAGCGCCGCCCCGCCTAGCCGCGGTAGTGAAAGACGAATCGTCCTACAAACGCCACAGCAGTGACTCATGAACTGTTTTGTTTTGCTTGCATTGAAATTTGCATATACCAAAGGACATTTATTAATTCCATGTCGCCATTTGCTTGTGATACCTCTTCGTGAAAACTCAAAGTTAAGCATTGTCAACTTAACTTACTGTAATGAACTCTATTACATACAATTTGCTTGAATTGTTGTCTGTTGCCGGCCGCGGTGGTCTAGCGGTTCTGGCGCTGCAGTCCGGAGCCGCGGGACTGCTACGGTCGCGGGTTCGATTCCCGCCTCGGGCATGGGTGTGTGTGATGTCCTTAGGTTAGTTAGGTTTAAGTGGTTCTAAGTTCTAGGGGACTTCTGACCTAAGATGTTGAGTCCCATAGTGCTCAGAGCCATTTGAACCATTTGTTGTCTGTCGATCTTAGGCACCCGATATTATGCGAGTGGGCAGGATACCACACGTAACCTGCCATTGTAGCAGCAGTAACCGATCTAACAACTGCACCGGACACTTGTTGTGTTATATAGGCGTTGCTGCCAGCAGCGCCGTACTCTGCCTGTTCACATATATCTGTATTTGAATACGCATACCTATGCCAGTTTCTTTGGCGCTTCAGTGTATTTCAGGTACAAATGCAGGCAATTATATTTCAGGTACAATTGCAGAGCAGAGAAAATCTTCCGTTGAGCAGTTAACATTTTTAATTTCACGGCCATTAGCAGTAGTTTCCTTTTTATGTTTTAACGCGACATGAGATGTATTCACTTCATCAGAAGTTCAAAGTAGAAAACTGTTAACCGCTTGGATTAGCTTACCAGAAGGAGTAAAGGTTCGAGACTCTCTAGTTAATGATGGCAATGCTCGATGGATACGTACAGGGAAAAACATGCCACATTTGGTAGACAACATTCACCAAGTAGACGGAAGCTTGGAGGAAGAACGGTGTTTCCAAAATCACCACTCCCTTTCACGTGATTCACCACTGAAACTTTACGTGCAATTTTCCGTAAACGTGTTTACACAGTGCAACTCCATGAAGTCAATACGATTATTCTCCATATGAAATAGTTTTTTTATTCAACCCAGGTGCCTTCTGTGAGCTGCGGAAACGTAGGGATAACTCGGTAAATATTGATTGGCGAGGATAATGATACAAAGAAGGACAGAGTGAATGGTTATAGGTTTGTTGGACTCTCGCGAGAGGCTCACGAAAAGATACTGCCAGATAGACAACTTCCTCCTTCCCTCTAAGGCTGTTCACAGGTTTTGAAAAACCATTATTACCCGAAGAACTGAGGTATGCACTTTTGCCTCCTATGTATCGCTCCCATGGAGAGCGAAAATAAAATGTTAGACTAATTACAAAGCGCCAGAATCGTCTGTGGAAACATCCTTTGTGTGCATATGGAACAGGAGGGAAACCTACAGGGCGTCCAGAAAAGGACTCCCTGATTTCAAAATTAAATATCTCGAAAACAAAGATCGATAGAGGAATGCAGTAAACGGTATGTTTATTGTGAAAGCTGTAAGAAGTTTATACAGCAGTTTGAAATAATAGTTACAAAAGCTGCTAACAGATGGCGCTGTAATCGCCATACGTAATGCCTAGTATAAATAGTGATCCGAAGCCCAGAGCGATCAGTTCCACTATTGAAACGTGAAAGGAGGTTAGCGTACCGAAGGAAGAGATTAAAACCATGTACTCCATTGAACAACGCGGTTTTCTGGTGCTAGAGTACCACAGGTTAGTAGAGAGTCTTACGGCAACAAGAGCGAAGTTTTCAAGCACGATTTAATGTTCCAGAAGGACCCGATGCGAAAACCATTCGTACGCTCTTCGCAAAATTTCAACGAACAGGCAGCGTAACTGATGATCTAGTGGGGCATGTTGGCCGCAAGCAAACCGCAGTTACGCCTGAAAATATCGCCACAGTTTCTGGAATTATTCAGCGAAATCCAATGTCATCCGTCCGTAGAATTGCATCTGAGACTGGTTTGAAGCGTTCCAGCACGCAGAAGATACTTTTAAAGAGCCTACACATGTTTCCATTCAAAATTCAAACGCACCAGGCCATACCCGTACGAGCTGTGCAACAAAGGGTTGCCTTTGCTAATCAGATGCTCACAATGATTGATAGTGAAGGATTTGATGTTGGCTGCATCTGGTTTACAGATGAAGCACACTTCCTCCTGAATGGATACATGAATAAGCAGAACTGGCGATTTTGGGGTTCCGAAAAGCCATATTGGTGTGAAGCGAAACCGCTGTATACTCCTAAAGTTACTGTGTGGGCTGCAGTATGCAGCAGAGGCATTATTGGCCCTTTTTTCATTCGAGAAACGGTCACTGGTGCACGTTAGGTTGCAATTTTGGAACGATTTGTCGCCACACAGCAAGCGTTAGAGGATCGACGTACTGACTGGTTTATGCAAGATGGAGCCCGACCACATCGGACCGAACAAGTGTTTCGCTTTCTTGAGGAATACTTCGGGAATCGAGTCATTGCTTTGGAATATCCCAAATTTACTGGTGCAGGCATGGATTGGCCTCCATATTCGCCGGATTTGACTCCCTGTGACTTTTTTTTGTGGGGCACAGTGAAAGACATGGTCTACCCGAAGCATCCCGCCACGCTGGACGAGCTTGAATCGGCGATCTCTGTGGCATGTGAACCCATTTCGGTTGAGACACTACGAAATGTGATGGCGAATTTCATTCTTCGTTTGCGCCACCTCTGTAGTGCCAATGGTGAACATTTTGAAAACATTGTTTGCAAAGATTGTTTTCATACGATTATTTCACTTATGTATGCTGATATGAGCGTACAGCGCCATCTGTTAGCAGCTTTTGTAACTATTATTTCAAACTGATGTATAAACTTCTTACAGCTTTCACAATAAACATACCGTTTACTGCATTCCTCTATCGATCTTTGTTTTCGAGATATTTAATTTTGAAATCAGGGAGCCCTTTTCTGGACACCCTGTAACTTGTGGTGCAATCCTCAGTACCCTCTGTCATGCACTTCCCAGTAGTTTGCAGAGTATGCGTGTTGATGTTGTGACATTTTAGATTCTTTTCTGTATTATCTGTAGTGTACTTACTATCTGTACGTCAAGTGTAGCTTAGTGTCTCAGTGATAAGTGCCAACTACTGATTCGAAGGTCTCCCGACTCCTCATAGGATTTATTCTCCCGAACACTCAGCAGTACCACTAACAGCGCAGTCACGAATGGACAAGGATCATGAATACGGAGCTTGAACGACATTCAATACTGAAATTGAAGTACTTGATATTTTCTGAATTACCTTCTGTTTGTTGACTTGTTATAATTTAATTTTAATACTGTACATTTGCAAATTATAGAAAGTTAAATTAGCTATGTAATATCCTTAAGTTATTAAAAAAATATGCTTTAAAATTATATCGGTCACTTATAACTTCTTTCGTATCTTGTAATATTTGTTAATACGGAACTCTCCATGGTCCGCATTAAGCTTAGTAGGTATCCCTATAACTAGCTGGGTAAGTCAGTTTAAATTCGGAAAAAAGGAGTGGCATACCACGTCCTCCATTCCTAGCAAAGCCGTGGATATGTTCGAAACAAAACTTGGGTTGGTAACAGCTCTGTCTTTTTACATGTGTATCATTTGTTCTTTCCCTGTACATTAAAAGAGGTCCTTTATATCATGACTGGAAGTGTTGGGGCAATGCAGTGATTATAATCAGGTGGTATATGTGATTAGCTGTTCCAGCATTGCCGGCCGGAGTGGCCGAGCGGTTCTAGGCGCTACAGTCTGGAACCGCGCGACCGCTACGGTCGCAGGTTCGAATCCTGCCGTGGGCATGGATGTCTATGATGTCCTTAGGTTAGTTAGGTTTCAGTAGCACTAAGTTCTGGGGGACTGATGACCTCAGATGTTGAGTCCCATAGTGCTCAGAGCCATTTGAACAATTTTTTTGTTCCAGCATTCCAGAAAATAGCTGGAATATGCGTAAACACAAATATGTATTCAATGAATTGTGGATGCCCTGATAGCGGAGATCTATTATTTACAAATATGTAGTTTCGTAAAAGCTGTACGAGGGCAATGCGTTGGTGGAGCTGTCAAATGGTTCAAATGGCTCTGAGCACTATGGGACTTAACATCTGTGGTCATCAGTCCCCTAGAACTTAGAACTACTTAAACCTAACTAACCTAAGGACATCACATACGTCCATGCCCGAGGCAGGATTCGAACCTGCGACCGTAGCAGTCGCGCGGTTCCGGACTGAGCGCCTAGAACCGCTAGACCACGGCGGCCGGCGGTGGAGCTGTCGTCTGTATTCAGGGGATTCAAGTGAAAAAGTTTCCGATGTTATTATGGCCGCACGACGGGAGTTAACAGGCTTTCGAAGCGACGTGGTAGTTGGAGCTACACGCATGGATCATGTCATTTCGGAAATTGTTAGAGAATTCATTATTGTTAGATCCACAGTGTCAAGAGTGTGCTGGGAATACAAAACTGCAGGAGTCACCTCCTACTACGGAAAACGCTGTGGCCAACGGAATTCATTCAGTGACATAGAGCAGCTAACAGACAAGCTACATAGCTTTAAGTAACCGCAAAAACCAATGTGGGACGTACGATGAACGTATAGGTTATGACAATTCGGCGAAATTTGGTGTTAATGGGCTATGGCAGCAGACGACTTACGCGAGTGCCTTTGCTAACAGTACAGCTTCGCCAGCAGCGCCTCTACTGACCTTAATGACCAAATCTGTTGGACGCTAGACAACTGGAGAATCGTCGCCTCATCAGATGAGTCACGATTTCAGTTGATAAGGTCGAGCGGGATAGCGCGGAACTTAGCACATTAAACTCGCTTTCCTGAGGATGACGGTTCAAACACACGTCCGCCCATCCTGATATAGCTTTTCCATGATTTCCCTACATCGCTTACGGAAAATTCCCGGATGATTCTGTAGAAAGGGTACGGCCTCTTTCCTTCTCCATCTTTCCTAATCCTAGCCTGTGCTCTGCCTCTAATGACCTCGTTGGCGATGGGACTTTAAACACTAAACTCCTCCTCCATCCTTCAGTTGGTAAGAGCTAATTTTAGGGTTGGAGTGTGGCCCGGACTCCACGAAGCAATGGACACAGGATGTCAACACGTCACTGTGCAAAGCAGGTGGTGGCTCCATAAAGGTGTTGGCTGTGCTTACATGGAATATACTGGGTCTTTTGGTCCAGTTGAACCGATGATTGACTGGAAATTATTAGTTCGGCTTCTTGGAGACCATTTTCAGCCATTCGACGGCCGCTGTGGCCGAGCGGCTTTAGCCACTTCAGCCCGGAAGCTCGCTGATGCTACGGTCGCAGGTTCGAATCCTGCCTCGGGCATGGATGTGTGTGATGTTTTTAGGTTAGTTAGGTTTAAGTCGTTCTAAGTTCTAGGGAACTGATGACCTCAAATGTTAAGTGACATAGTGCTCAGAGCCATTTTGTTAAGTCGCATAGTGCTTAGAGCCATTTGAACCATTTGTAGTCGTTCATGGACTTCATATTTCCAAACGACGGTGAAATTTTTATGGATGAGGAGGTGCAATGTCACCAGGTCACAATTGTTAACGTTTGGTTTGAAGAACGTTGTTGACAATTCGAGCGGATGATTTGTCCACCCAGGTCGCTCGACGTAAATCCCATCTGACATTTTTGGGACATAATCAGGAGGTGGGTTCGTGCACAAAATCCTGCACCAGCAACACTTTGACAGTGATGGTGGGCTACAGAGGCAGCACGGCTCAGTATTTCTGCAGAAGACTCCAACGACTTGTTCAGTCCATGCCACGTCGAGCTGGTGCACTCCGCCGGGTCCAAGGAGGCCCTACAGGATATTAGGAGGTACCTCACGACCTTTTTCACTTCGTTGTGTTTCCTCCTTCATACTGGTAGGAAAACTTAAGTTTGGAGTTTAAATAACATTAGTGCGCATTTGTATAATAGTTTTCTTGAATACTTGGCACCTACATTTATATTTTAAAGACCTTTTAAATAAAATACGAGGGCAGTTCAATAAGTAATGCAACACATTTTTTTCTCGGCCAATTTTGGTTGAAAAAACCGGAAATTTCTTGTGGAATATTTTCGTCTCGTATAGTTTCATTGATTTCCGACAGGTGGCAGCCCTGTACGGAGCTGTTAAAATGGCATCTGTAACGGATGTGCGTTGCAAACAACGGGCAGTGATCGAGTTTCTTTTGGCGGAAAACCAGGGCATCTCAGATATTCATAGGCGCTTGCAGAATGTCTACGGTGATCTGGCAGTGGACAAAAGCACGGTGAGTCGTTGGGCAAAGCGTGTGTCATCATCGTCGCAAGGTCAAGCAAGACTGTCTTATCTCCCGCGTGCGGGCCGGCCGTGCACAGCTGTGACTCCTCGTTCGAGATGATCGACGGATCACCATCAAACAACTCAGTGCTCAACTTGACATCTCTGTTGGTAGTGCTGTCACAATTGTTCACCAGTTGGGATATTCAAAGGTTTGTTCCCGCTGGGTCCCTCGTTGTCTAACCGAACACCATAAAGAGCAAAGGAGAACCATCTGTGCGGAATTGCTTGCTCGTGATGTGGCTGAGGGTGACAGTTTCTTGTCAAAGATTGTTACAGGCGATGAAACATGGGTTCATCACTTCGAACCTGAAACAAAACGGCAATCAATGGAGTGGCGCCGCACCCACTCCCCCACCAAGAAAAAGTTTAAAGCCATACCCTCAGCCGGTAAAGTCATGGTTACAGTCTTCTGGGACGCTGAAAGGGTTATTCTGTTCGATGTCCTTCCCCATGGTCAAACGATCAACTCTGAAGTGTATTGTGCTACTCTTCAGAAATTGAAGAAACGACTTCAGCGTGTTCGTACGCACAAAAATCAGAACGAACTTCTCCTTCTTCATGACAATGCAAGACCTCACACAAGTCTTCGCACCCGAGAGGAGCTCACAAAACTTCAGTGGACTGTTCTTCCTCATGCACCCTACAGCCCCGATCTCGCACCGTCGGATTTCCATATGTTTGGCCCAATGAAGGACGCAATCCGTGGGACGCACTACGCGGATGATGAAGAAGTTATTGATGCAGTACGACGTTGGCTCCGACATCGACCAGTGGAATGGTACCGTGCAGGCATACAGGCCCTCATTTCAAAGTGGCGTAAGGCCGTAGCATTGAATGGAGATTACGTTGAAAAATAGTGTTGTGTAGCTAAAAGATTGGGGAATAACCTGGTGTATTTCAATGCTGAATAAAACAACCCCTGTTTCAGAAAAAAAATGTGTTGCATTACTTATTGAACTGCCCTCGTAACTTTAATGTAACATAATAGATATACATCTAACCCAAACACACTGATCAATGGAAGTGAGATGATAAGTCGAAATCTCTTCGTAAAACGCCGAAAATCGGGTTTCCAGAATAGACAAAACGGCTAAGTACAACTTAAGGACTGCACGTATTCTCTATCAAGATGCTTCACAAAAAAAAAAAAGGAAAAAGGGAGACACTTATGGCACAATAAAATCAGCCTTTCGTTACTGCATTAGACGAACCGCATCCTAATAATACAGAAGCAATCAAGGAAAGACATGAAACATAAAGAAAGAAATGGGTTTCAGAGCTAACAGAAGATTGGGATAACAGGGCAACGTGAGGTACTCAGCTAGTAATTACTGAACAAACTTACTACATTCTTGTTAGCCTGGCAATGTACCAGTCACGTGCCTAGCAGTGAGTGACCTAAATCACGCGGTGCACTGAAAAGAAAGCACCGCCGGCAGTGCAAATTAAACACCGAAATCTAATGCGGCGGTGGCCACTGAGAATTCTGCGCATCTGTTTCCGGCCATTGCCATGCGTTAGCCGCGTCGGATTAAGACTGAATAACACATTTATCTGGGCCCTCGTTAGTGGCTCGCCGATATGCTAAGTACCGGCCATTCAATTCCGTCGTTTGCTGCCGCGGCCAACTGCGACAAGTTGCGGCCAACTCCGCAGCCGACAGCGCGCCGACCGGCTGTCCCGTGGAGCCGCGTTTATCCTCTGCCCTTCTGACGTCGATAATCTCTCGAAAATAAAAGAAATCGTGAATACTTCAATGGTGAAGGGGGAACACTCAATGAGGCTCCAGTAAAAGCTTTTGCTCTTTAATGTCGAGTACCAAGTTCACAAGCAGTTGCATTGCAGTTTGCATTCACGTCAATTTTGATTTTACTTCGAATTTTTTTCCACTTATGTAGGTGTTTCACCCACTAGTGAAGTGTTTTAGGTGTAAAAACCACTTCCCGCTTGTAGTGATTTCTTCATTTTTGTTGAAATTTTAGGTGCTGGTAATGTTACTAAGTCGATACAGGATTTCTCTTTTCTCTGTGCTTTCGCTTTCCCGCTCACCTACGCATTCCCGTACACGCAATATTGAAAAAAAAAAAAAACACTAGGAAAATTACTTATTAAGATTTCACATATCGTTGAACCGTATCCTTTTGGCACAATTACACCCTAACTACAACATAATTTAGGTTCTCCCTCTAAGAGTTTCGTGCAGAACGTCTTCTACCCATAATAATTCCACCGTAAAATCGACATAATTGCATCAAATGTTTAAGCTCGCTGATCCCTTCATACACTTACAAAGGAATTTTATCGAATTGCAAAATGGTTCAAATGGCTCTGAGCACTATGAGACTTAACATCTGTGGGCATCAGTCCCCTAGAACTTAGAACTACTTAAACCTAACTAACCTAACGACATCACACACATCCATGCCCGAGGCAGGATTCGAACCTGCGACCGTAGCAGTCGCGCGGTTCCGGACTGAGCGCCTTAACCGCGAGACCACCGCGGCCGGCTATCGAATTGCAAATCAGATGTTTACACAGATATGTGAAAGTGAAGAAGTGCATTAAATGTTAAGTGGTTAGCCCCGCAACACTGAAGAAAGAAGAGGTGCCATATTCCTCTTCTTATGAGTTTTGTTGTTTAACAGGGGTGTAATCAGTCTTCTTATAACGTCTATGACAGTCTTTAAAATAGCTTTTTGCCGTATAGCATTGACTGACCTCTGAAAAGGATGGATACGAATTATTTATATTTTATGATTATCGCTTATTGTGTGCAGTGGCGCACAAACCAACAGTAGATTTTCTTATCAGACCCGGAAGTTTAGAAAGCATATCTTTTTGAACTGCGCAGCAGGTATCGCCAAGGTCTTGCTGTAACTAATGTGTGATGATTCACACACTGGGATTATTACATTGCACATGAGAACAATCTTTCCTTTCCTGAAAATCTGTCTGACAAAAACAACAACTTTACGGCTATGAATGCTTTGATTAACGATCCTTTGAAGAAATATTAAGGTTTGTGAGACGTGTGGAGGGTGAGAGCAATGGCAGATTACATACGAATAAACGTAAATTAAATAATTCAAATTTTGATTTCTTCACAAGAACTCGTGACACGATTTGGGTGCAGTGTTAACAAAATTAACATACATTGGGGTTTGACGATCATTTTCTTGCGCATAAACATCAGCATGAGTTCCCCAGGAGAAGAATAGGATATAGGAGAATAGGATATGGACTCCAGGAATCTCAAGGAGAAGCGTCATTGTTTTGCACGTAATTCACGTAATGAGTCATTTGGAAGAAATTACAGAAAACTTCTGCTCGCAATCCCAGACTAGAGAATGCTCATGGTAAGAAAGATCTTAGCTACAGTGGATGGAAGTGACGTGCAGATTATCCGGCAAAATGCATTAAATATGATAGGTTCCAGCTACTGGCAATACCTCCACACGTATAGGGGTTAGTTTTACTCAGGACTATTTGCTCTACTACTCTCCAACAAAACCATTACTTTCGTTACTCATACTGGTCAGTCGACACCAAGAGCCGCTTCGTATACGGAGACAGTGACTAAGAAACGATGACAAAATTAATAAACAATACACAAGAATGCTATTAATAAATCAGTGAGAGCGATTATTCAACTGAAAAGGACTTTTCACAATTTGAACAAAGCATTGGGGATAATCACTCAAGTCACACAAATCTGATTGTATTAGGAAGAGTTCATTGACAACGCTGGCTCTGAAGAATTTAACGCATCATGAACTAGTGCATATGAATTATTAGACTCAAGAGAAATCCCTAAAGCTAACGAAGAGTACAACTGAAGAGTGATCAGATCTGGACCACAAAAAAGCACTGTTGCAACTTCACGCATTTCACTGAGAATTAATCAAATAATACCGTGATTTCAACAGAAACATTCTGAGCACCTAACTGAGATTAGCGAAGGGTTTCCTAACAGCAGTCGTGTCGGTGCCAGGCTCAAGAGTTATATAAATAATGGACAAGAGTGGTCTATTGGTATTAGGATCTGTTTTTTACCATGCTGTAAGTGATTTGCGTTGCTGAATCTAGCCAATAGCACAAAATAAAGAGCGGGAAATCTATGACTCCACAGCAAGCTACATTCTTGAATATCTATGGAAGAGTCCCAGTGAAGTTGGTACTCCTTTAATCTGAGGAAGCGAAACTTCCCTGGGCGCTGCCGGTACTTTAAAATTCTCTCATCCACCCATCTACACTTACCAGTAATTATTACAGGAAACACGTGGAAAGCAATAAGGCCACCGATATCAGGAAGGAACAAAAAAAAAAAAAAAAAAAAACTCAATACAGCGTGCTCGTTTTCTAAGTACTTAATCAGACAACAGAACAGATTGTGAGAAGATTTAATAAGTTAGCAAGAAGTTACTAAACACAGTCTTTCGAAATGTCTTCACAAAAGAAGACGAAGTAAATATTCCAGAATTCGAACTGCCAACATGAGTAACGTGGAAGTAAACACCCTCGGAATAGTGAAGCAACTTAAATCAATTAATAAAAGCAAGTCTTCTGGTGCAGACTGTATACCAATTAGGTTCCTTTCGGAGTATGCTGATGGATTAGCTCCATACTTAACAATCATATACAACCGTTCACTCGACGAAACATCCGTACCCAAAGACTGGAAAGTTGCACAGGTCACACCAATATTCAAGAAAGGTATTATGAGCAATCCACTAAATTACAGGTCCATATCGTTAACGTCGATGAGTAGCAGGATTTTAGAACATATATTGTGTTCGAACATTATGAATTACCTCGAAGAAAACTGTCTATTGACACAAAGTCAACACGGGTTTACAAAACATCGTTCCTGTGAAACACAACTAGCTCTTTATTCACTTGAAGTGTTGAGTGCTATTGACAAGGGATTTCAGATCGATTCCGTATTTCTGGATTTCCGGAAGGCTTTTGACTCTGTACCACACAAACGCCTCGTATTGAAATTGCGTGCTTATGGAATATCGTCTCAGTTATGTGACTGAATTTGTGATTTCCTGTCAGAGAGGTCACAGTTCGTAGTAACTGACGGAAATTTATCGAGTAAAACAGAAGTGATATCTGGCTTTTCCCAAGGTAGTGTTAAAGGCCCTTTGCTGTTCCTTATCTATGTAAACGATTTGGGAGACAATATGAGCAGCCGTCTTCGTTTGTTTGCAGATGACGCTGTCATTTATCGACTAATAAAGTCATCAGAAGATCAAAACAAACTGCAAAACGATTTATAAAAATCTCAGAATGGTGCGAAAAGTGGCAGTTTACCCTGAATAACGGAAAGTGTAAGGTCATCCACATGAGTGCTAAAAAGAACTCGTTCAACTTCGGTTACACCATAAAACAGTCTAATCTAAAAGTCGTAAATTCAACAAAATACCTAGGTATTACAATTACGAACAACTTAAATTGGAAGATGTTGTGGGGAAGGCTAACCGAAGACTGTGTTTTATTGGCAGGACACTTAGAAAATGTAAGAGACCTACTAAGGAGACTGCCTACACTACGCTTCTCCGTCCACTTTTAGAATACTGCACCGCGGTGTGCGATCCTTACCAGATAGGACTGACGGAGTACATCGAAAAAGTTCAAAGAAAGGCAGCACCGTTTGTATTATCGCGAAATATGGGAGAGAGTGTCACAGAAATGATACAGGATTTGGGCTGGAAATCGTTAAAACAAAGTCGCTTTTCTTTGCGACGGAATCTTCTCACGAAATTCCAATCAACAACTTTCTCCTCCGAATGCGAAAATATTTTGGTGACACCGACGTACATAGGGAGGAACGATCAACACGATAAAATAAGGGAAATCAGAGCTCGTACGGAAAGATATAGGTGTTCATTCTTTCCGCGCTCTATACAAGATTGGAATAATAGAGAATTGTGAAGGCGGTTCGATGAACTCTCTGCCAGACACTTAAATGTGATTTGCAGAGTATCCATGTAGATGTAGATGTAGATATAGTAAGTAAATAAACTTGGAAGGGGGCCATAACAGACCCCGTCCAACTTTACTGGCCCAGTCAAGGATTAAACTGTGTGTCAGTATAAAGACTGAATATCTAATATAAGCATGCAGGAGAGAACATTGGCTCGTAATTCAGAGTAACACAGGTACTGCGATATCGTAGATATTTATCGCCGACACCGGGCAAGCGAATTTCATGAAAAATGTCTCCCCTCTACGGGAATGTACATAATCGATGTACGAATATAGTTTTAGACACATGGTTGCCAACGTATGGAAGTTTGGTTCTCGCCGTGAGTCGTGCACGGGCAACCCATCGGTAAGGCGACCGGTCGCGAGAAGGGGGAAGCCACTGCCACCATTCCATTATACAGCTGATGGTAGTTCACATTCGCAACTGCGAATACATTACATGTAAATGCAGATCGCCAGTGCGATCCTTCTGGAACCTAGTTCATCCGTACAGGTTTCAGAAGGTATATGATGTGCGCGGTGTTACTGTAAAGCCCAAAACTCGTAACCTGAGTCTACGTTAGCAAAATACGGATCTAAAAGCACAGAATGGTAAAAAAGATTTTATATGCTTTTATACGAGAGCTATTTTTTAATTAATTAAAGCCACAGCGAAAATCTGGTGAAGCTTTGCGCAGATGTGTGCGCAGTGACTGTATCACGCCATTCTATCTCGTCACAGCACATTTTTTCAGTTCTGAGTGCAGAGCGAACTCATAGAGATACCTAGAAAATACTGCCTCTCGCAAATTATCAAGTCCTGCTGAGTGGTTTCACCCGATTTCTCGCAGCCCACGTACGGCTAGTGTCTAGCGTTTTCTTCTTTATGACAGTTCTCCGCCGAATACTGACGCTTTTGCAGCGTTTTCGGTGGGAACTCATTGATCAGCCGCCCGTACTTGGCTCCCGCTGATTTTCATCTCTTCTTTCACATGAGCCGCTGCCTGTGAGGGCAGCATTTTGTCATAGACAACTAGATGCAGACCAATGTAGAGAATTGCTGCAAGATATGGGTGGCTGCATTCTATGAAGAGGGTATTGGAAAGCTGATACCGCTCTACGGCAGACGTCAATGTCGGAGTGGTGACTGTGTATGGACGTAGCTGGAAGGTGTAACTAAATATTGCAATTAAACATTTTTGATTTTCACTGTGGTTTCCTTTCAGTGACAGATCAGAGGTTAAAAAACAAGAATAGCCCTCGTATCACAGCATAACGACTCCCCATTGTCGGTCTAAACCCAGACGTAGACAACTGACGTATGTGCATTGTACAGTTCTTTTGATAATAGTAGTGGAAACAGTTATATGGCATTATATTCTGTAATGAGATTTCTATTCATTTGCAAATACGGTATGTTTGGAACATACCTCGGTACTTTTTCTTTGTTTCTGAAAGGGTGTACGATTTTCGAAGAACATTCGTTTACGTAGCCTTCAAAAGGGCGCCTGTAATGGAGGTGAGTTCCAAGCAGAGGCCTGTCACTTTCTTTTGGCGGAATACGAGAACATCGCGGATATTCGCTGTTCCGGCGTAACGATTAGCACCGGTACGAAGATGAAGAACCCAAGAGCAGAGAAGGCTGTGATTCGTCAGCCAATAGCCCGCATACAAGGACCGCACTACGGCCTCCAGCCGAAGAGAATATAAGCGCCGCTTCTGCCAGCCGCGGGGACATTAAAGGGAGTGGATACTAGTAGAAACTCCGCCTTAGAAAGAAGCACTACGATAGCCCTTATTAGTGATTCACAAACTGTGTGACAAACTTGCATGAACATTGTATGTAGTGAAGAACACTATTTGCATGTCGCCATTCGCTTGCGACAAGTCGTTGTAAATCCAAAGTTAAGTATTGTCAGTCTGCTTTATTGTAATAAAAACTATTAACGTGATTGGTGTGAATTGTTCCATACCTATCTGGGCACCCCATATAGACGATTGGGCAGGACCCCACATTCACAGGCGCTTGCAGAATGTATGCTGAGACCTAGCAGTCAACAAAAGCACGGTAGGTGCGGGCGTCTATCATCATGGCAAGGTCGCGCAAACCTGTCCGACTTCCCGCGTGCCGGCCGGACACATACAGCTGGGACTTCAGCAGTACTGGAACGTGCAAACATACTCATTCGAGGTGGTCGACGGATCACAAACACTTCGCTGCTCAACTGCACGTCTCTGTTGGTAGTGCTGACACACTCGTCCACCAGCTGGGGTACTCAAAGGTGTGTGCCAACTGGATTGCTAGCCGCCTAACAGGAGGCTACAGAGAACAAAGAAGGACAATCCATGCGTAATTCCTCGTGCGTTATTGTGAGAACTTTTTCTCGAACAAAGCCGGAGGCAGTGAATCATGGGCTCATTATTTTGAATCAAAACCGGCAATCTATGGAGTGGCACCACACCACCACTCCTGAGAAGAAAGACAAAATCGTACCCTCGGTCGGTAAGGCCATACCGATGGTCTTCTGGCACTCTGGAGGGGTTTTCCGTTTGATGTCCTCCATGATGGTGCAACGATAGACTCTGAAGTTTATTGTGTTGCCTTCAGGAAACTGAAGAAACGACTTGAGCGTGTTCGTTGCCAAAAAAATTCAAATGAACTTCTCGTTCGCTATGACAGTGCAATATGTCACGCAAGTCTTCGCACCAGAGAGGAGCTCACAAAACTTCATTGGGGAGTTGGTCCCCATCCTCCGTACAGAACTCACACCATTCGGCTTCCACCTCTTTAGCCCAACGAAGGATGCACTATGCGGGAAGCAGTATGTGGATGTTTGGGAGGTTACCGATGCAGCAAGACGTTGGCTCGGACGTCGTATAGTAGAGTGGTACAAGACTGGCATACAGGCACTCCCCGTAAGGTGGCGTAAGGACCTCCCATTGGACGGAGATTGTGCTGAAAAATAGGGCTTGGTTTTATTCAGGATCCCAATAGTCCATATTGTTCCTCACTCTGTTTTTTTTTTCAGAAAAAAAGTTCCATTACTTATTGAACACCACTCGTAATACAAAGCCTCAACGGTACTATGGCTTCCTTCAAGCTATTTTTGATGGCTGTGAACTCAAGTGTGAGGAAAATATATCTTTTATTTTTCTTACCACATTTTAAGCGTTCTGTGTCACAGCAAGATCGCCAACATTAAAGGAGGTAGACTGTTGCTGATGTGGGCTAACTTTGCGACGTCATAATTTCAAAAAGAATACATTCCTTGTTTCTTTGACGGCTCGTGCGCCTTTCTTTCCAGCCAGCCCACCGACAACTCCGGCCCTTGCCTCCTACATACCTGCTCACGTGATGAGGCACATGACTGGCTTTCTTGCGAAGCCAGTATTCTTTTTTTGCCCTCCGTAGACTTTCCCCGGCGGAGATACGACCCTCCCTTTCTTCCCGCGGATTTCATTTTCGTTATTTAACCTCTGCTTTAAACATAACAAAAGCCTTTGCTTCAGTACGCGAGGAACGGTAAGGCGGCCGGCAGCGACGACGACAATGCGTGTCACGACGCGGGGCTCTGTTTATTCGTCGCCACGAGTGCGGCGACACCCCGGTCCTCATTCTCGGTCCTTCCTCTTTCCGCCGCTGCTTCACTTTCGCTTGTGTCTTTTCCTTCCACAGCCCTTGCCCCGCGGCCTCCCGCGGCCGTGTGCGTGCATTACCAAGAACGCACTCCGGGCGACGAGGTGGTGAACGAGCGCCGGTGACGTCATCAGCATGGCGGCAGCTCGCGGTAGTCGATACTCCCTGGGGACGCCCGTGGGCCCGAGTTCGCTGCCGCCGACTTGGGCGGGGGACTTATATATCAGTTCTGGCCGTAAACCCGCGTCCGCGGAAACGCCGAGAGAGACGTCGCACCACTGCCGAGCACTCTCAGCAAAGGACAGAACATATGGCGTTACCGCCCTTCTATAGCTTTAAAAACCACACCTACAAATAAGTCTGCTTTCTCTTTCAGTAACAACACTCACGATTTCTCTCGACATCATGTAGAACGAGATTTGTTTGTGGGCATTGCTATATGACTCCCATTAACTAAACAGCTGGCCAGCTATCCTATATCGTATATAAACTATCGCTAGTGTCAGGAAAACTCTTGAAACTAGCGATAAACTAATAATGCATATATATAATTTGATTTTAGTTGCATATCTTTCAGCGGATACATCTCTGAAATACAAATAGTTATCCAGATTAAATGATTTTTGATCTAGTTGCAATGTTTATTTCGCCGTCAGCAGACATATTACGTTATTAATCAAGTGACCAAACGGCTTAGTGACTGCACATTGAACTCCTTTTGTGAACTTTTGAGAAGTTTGATAATGAATAATAAAGATCACATTTTCTTACAAACACGGTCACATTGTGGTTTGTCATTTATAACGAATTGCATGCGCTAAAGTTGTGAAGGTGCGATTAAAATGTCCAACTCCGCCTAGAGGCACATACAGCAATATTGTTGGTGATCAGAACATATACTCTCACTCATCACTTTTGCGCAATCAGTTGTTTCTTTCTGTAGGATGAGTTACACCAGAAAATTGTGGCATAAGACATCTGTGCTTCAAAATATGGCAAACATGTAAAATGCTGATTTGTTATGGAAACTTGCTATCGTGTCGAGATTTAAAATTTTTTAACTTGATACTTTGAGCAGAAATGTTGCTTCGATTTCAAAAATTTGGAACTTCCTACCTCATTAACTAAATGCTATTCTTGCTCACTGTTCATTGAATTTAATAATGCGCACAGATACAATAAGGAATTCTCGATTACCCTGAAGTTCAGCTACTTTTCTCTATCTTCATTTGATCAGGGCGAAGTAGCACTGGGTTTAAAGTTCAAACCTCTATTCCCGATCAGAAATCTCATTTCGGTTTTTCGTGGATTCTGTAGATTACTTAATACGTATGTCGAGATTGTTCCATTGAAAAAGACATTGCAGATTTCCTTCTCCACCCTTGTCCTCCAACTCTAATACCCTTGTCGTGGACGAGACGAATTCTAATCTCCCTTCCACCACTTCTTCATTTGGCATTAGGTACACAGTGAAACACTTCGTCGTCCACACTGTCACTAGACATTTTAAACGTTATTTATACCATTTTAGTTACCAAAAATCTCGAAATTGAGAGCTTTACTCTAGAAATTTACGCGATAATCTAACAAACATGCTGAGCTATGTATATGCTATCGCTCAAAAATTTTTGAACACTGAAGATTTTGAGGAAAAAAATTATAACTGGAACGAGAAATGTTAGAAGTACTCTAAAGTCAGATTTGGAATAATATATTATTGAAACTGAATATATGCCGTCAAATTTTACTGTCCTCAAAGTAGCCTCATTTGGCTTTAATCATTGCTCTGCGTACGCGAAGCATTCTTGCTCTCAGCTTCGTCAGGGTTTCCTTGGTGATATGCTGCCATTCCTCTTGTAGTCTGGTCCAGAGGTGATGCACGTTGGTAATAGGACTTGATTTAATTGCTCTATCCAAGTGATCCCAGAGCAGTTCAATATGATTACAGTCGGGTAATTGGGGCGGCCACATTATATTTTACAGTTCCCAGGTTGTTATTAAAAATCTCAAAAAGTTCTTAACCGATTTACTTCAGGTTTTTAGACGATACTATAACGAATATTCGGAGAGGCATAGGGTACGTTTCCCCTTAATACATATAATATGTATATGTATGTAATACACAAGGAGGAAACATCGTTACCATAAATCTCCAAAGATTGTTGGCCTATTTACTTCAAATTCCTGATTACCGATATCAACAGTTAAGACTGTTTTCTTCTGATCTTTAAAATACGACTGTAACATACATACCATTTGACAACTTTCCCTAAAGCAATTACGGATTACTCCTTATTATCTCTAATTATAAGGAATTATATTCAAATTTTTAGATGATGCTCTAATAAACACATGGATGGATATATGCTACATATTTTTAACATATGTAATATGTAAATATATATTGACTTGTGAAGGAAGAATGTTGTAATCAAAAATCTCTAAAAGCACTTAACCGATTTGCTTCAAATTTTTGCATGATACACTAATAAACATTCAGTGGAACATAGGCTATATATTTTTTTAAACAATGACGTAGAAATTTTCTGTTAAATATGGGTGCAAGGAAGAAAATGCTGTTCTGTGCTGTGAAAATCTGTGGTCTCGTTTTCTTGTAATAGTCTGTTTCAGCTATGGGCAGTAGGGCATATAAATCATTAGACAAATTGTTACTCTAATGTATACTCTTTCTTCCAATACAAAATGTCAAATGAAAATCGTATACACAACAATGTGCTGTTATGTTTCCTTCCTCATCGTTGATTTTACAGAAAACAAAAAAAGTTCAAATGTGTGTGAAATCTTATGGGACTTAACTGCTAGAGTCATCAGTCCCTAAGCTTACACACTACTTAACCTAAAGTATCCTAAGTACAAACACACACACCCACTCCCGAGGGAGGACTCGAACCCCCGACGGGACCAGGCACACAGTCCATGACTGCTGCACCTTAGACCCCTCGTCTAATCCTGCGCGGCTTACAGAAAACAGGAAATTTATATTTGTGGATTATGGGCTTGTGATTAGGGTACTATGACAGTATCTGTACTATCAGAAGCTTTTCAAGCCTACCCATTTATGGATTAAGTCTATGTGAAACACTATTGTTACAAATACAGAAACTGAAAAGGTTTCTCTCATTCTGTGTATACCAGTCATACCAAACGATATATCCATTCACTTTTAAGAGTCTTCTATTCCCAAACAAGGGCTCATCTGCAATAACAATAAACAAGGCTCAAGGTCAGAAAGAGCAGTAAGAGGACACGAGGACAAAGGGGGGAAGAAAATCACATGGAAGGAGGTAATAGGCAGAGAGAGGGGATTAGTACAAGGTCAGAAAGAGGGGTATGAGCACAGGAGGACAAAGAGAAAGTGGGAGAAAACCTGGAGGAGGAGGTGATGGGCAGGGAGAGAGAGAGAGGGAAGGAGTGTGTCGAGGTCAGAAAGAGGGGTAAGAGGACAAGGGGACAAAGGGAAGGGGGAGGAAATAAGGGGGACGAGGTGACGGACAGAGAGAGAGAGGGGGTGAATCAAGGTCAGAAAGAGGGGTAAGAGGACGAAGAGGAAGGGAGGAAATGTACAGAAACAGGGGGGAGATGGGAGCAGGCAGACAAGGTGGAGTTGGGGAGGGCTGTAATTTATGATGTATATGTACTTCCCGTACATGTTCAGCAATTGTGAAGCTTTTCTAGGTTTGCTAATTACCAACAAAAACAGAATTATGTTTCACTTTCCAAGTAATATATTAAGCGTTAAATACACTTCCTACACACAGATGTCATGCATGGACAAGCATTGCCCTGAAGAAAAACGGTACCAGAGCACTAGCGTGATACATAAGGACACAGGGCGTTTATGATTTCCCGTTATGCAGTCAGAGTTACCTCAGTTAATACCGCATGTGACCTGAAGTCCTACGCTTTGGTCCCTACATCATAATGCTGAGAATAGCACTGCTAGCCTATCCGAATCATTGGAAGAACAGCACCTCTCTCCAGGCCGCCGCCATATTCACTGATGTTGGTCATCCTGGTTGGTGCAGAAAGATTCATTACTGAACACATGGCGACATCATTCACTAGCAGTCCATGTTCCCCAATCATGGTACCTCTCCCAACCCACCCACTTTTTTTCTAATGGCAACTTACACATAAGACGATAGTTCCCTAGCAGTGCTGCTGGCAGTCTACAACTAATGTTGCAGAATGACATAGAGGACTTCACGGAGTCCATTACCTGTTGTCTTATGGTAGTCACAAATGCCATGAGGTTTATATATGCTTAATATGTAACATGGCGATGCTCCATTTTGATGGTCAGACTGGGACCTTGGTGACAATTATACCTGTCTTCACCTTCCATGCAGTCCAACTACAGGCCACTGTTACACACGTATGTCCACATTGCAGGGGTCGACCAGATAGTAAAACAGAGACCCACAATGAGACATTTTTCACGCTTTCTCATGTGCTGGTAACACTGTTTCATAAGAGTACGCATAATCTCTGTGTTCTCCTCAATGATAACACAACATTGAAACCTTTCACGCCCTTCCAACAGGCCTGGTGACACCTCTTAAAACAAACAATACAAATGCACTCTGGTGACCGTTCTGTCTGTTACAGAGAATTGGGATCCTAATCATTTACATACCCACCTCTAGTGTGTAGGTGTATGAAGTTACATGGACATCCAAGTATGTCTTCTGGTCGCTTCAGTGTTTTTCTCAGGCAGTATATATCTTTAACTTGAAATTTTAATGCAATTGTCCATAACAACACTATTGCAAGTCATTAAAATACAAAAATCTGGAGATAAATTACTCTAAATTTCGATTATATTTTAAGTTTACAAACAACATGCTTAAAATAAACATTATATCTTATCCGAAGTCAAGTTTTTAATGCAGCCATTCGTACAATTTCAGCAAAGTATTCCTGTTTTCTTTAAGCGATCTCAAGACTATGAAAACAACTTCATATCAGTTTAACATGTTGTAATAATTAAAATCTCGTTTCTTTGTACATAATTTCCTAATAATTTATAGGGCTCACCAAAAGGTAGGTGGATGCCAGGTGTCTTCAGTTGTCGTTTTATTTTTTTGAAATCGTTTTTAAACGATATGTTATCCACAACTGATTGCCCACTTTGCACTAGGCTCGTACTTTCACGAGTAAGTCAACTATAAGACTATGAATACTTTCTCCAACCTTGCCTGGATTACAGTAAATCTATTAAATTTTAATTTAATTTAAGTATTTTCTTCTCAGCCTGAGGAAATGAAGGAATTTGATTTTAATTTGAAGTTTATGACAGTGAACTAACACGAAGAAGAAACTGTACTGCTATATCTCTTGCAAGGAAACAGCACATAAGTCACCGATACGTGTTCCTATCGAGTTTACTTGTTGGTAGGTTACCCTCGGTTGAGAGCTGAAGTCCTGAATCTGAATTGTGCTTGTAAATGAGTATTAACAAATGAAATACGCTTTCGTAAATCAATAGACTAACTCATTTTTAATTTTCCATCTAACTGCAATGACTACATTACTTTAAAGGGAAAATAACTGTCAGTTTTCCTGCAAACCGACATGACGTAAAAATTGTCGTTACCTGTCAACTTCCTAGCGTCCGTGACGAATCTACTGAGAAAACCGAGCATTGAAAACCAAAATGTTACAAAGTGTGCAAAGCCTGTCATCATGATAGTAGACAGAAAACGTCATATAAAGCACTCTTAACAGATGTTATGTGTGAAATGCGTTCCAAATAACTATTAATTAGTGGCTGCTACGTACTATAACATTGTACATATGTAGGAGAAATAAACTACGTTAATCTGGTGTGTAGTGGTGGATAGAGACCTCTAGTAGACTTTTCCATGCTTACAGTCTGAAAGTATAAGCTTCCAGTTTGCTGCTGGTGTTCTAATTTCACCAACTAACCTACTTTCAGGTCGTCATCTCGATCTTTTAATACACATTGGAATCCACAAAGAATTTGCTTGTTAATTTACCACCCACTAGCCTGGCTCCAAGTTCCGCTCTTTTCCACTTCATTTTCCTTAGTCACAATTATGTGTTGAACTCCAGTTAATTCACTGGCCGTTTGATTTTTGGCCTTAGCTCTTATATCAATTCTGTACAACCGTCAGTTTTTGACGAATTTCACACTAGAAGTATGTCAAAAAATGGCCCTGAGCACTATGGGACTTAACTGCTGTGGTCATCAGTCCCGTAGAACTTAGAACTACTTAAACCTAACTAACCTAAGGACATCACAAACACCCATGCCCGAGACAGGATTCGAACCTGCGACCGCAGCGGTCGCGCGGTTCCAGACTGTAGCGCCTAGAACCGCCCGGCCACTTCGGCCGGCGAAGTATGTCCCTCAGTGGCTTAAAAGCTGGTAATACTTACTGATTGTGAACTTCCCTTCCCAGATACATGCGAAACATGCTCTGAACACTATGTTTATCTGAACAAAGGAATTCAAAGCTATTTCTTCCGTTAAAAATCTTGCAGTCCTTTGTCTTCTGCTGCCTTGTATACAAAGGTTTGTCGGTTGGTTCTATGGTTCCATCGATAGAATTGAAAATTGTATCTCTGTTGAAAGCAGCTTGCTGTACCCGCGTGTAACTGATTTTTTCATAAATAATCTGGAAACAGTCTGACTTTTAAATTCTAATTACGCATTCCATTCTAGAATCGGTGAAGCTACCCTACTTTTGAACATGAATTTATCTTTTCGAAATGTGATTTTAATTAATGTGATGTACATCTGGCTCTCTGTTAATTAGATTTCATAAAAAGAATGATTCACAAGAATACTCACAATGGCTGACTGCTATGTAATTTTAAAGTGTTCTATTAAGAAAAACGTCTCTGTTGAACTTGAAATTTCACTAATTGGAATCTGTTCCTAATATTCTGTCAAAATGTTCATCTAGGCCCTACAGCAAATTCTCACCTTGCATGGATAACTTCACTTGCTGTGGCTGCACTGAAAGAATGATAACCTGAAAGAAATCACTGCATGGCAGTTTGCCTTCTTATCCTTATTTCTTTTTCATTGCTGTTTCATTAAATTAGTTTTTGGTACTCCTTGCAAAATTTTGAGTTACTGTTCATGCAAAAGTGCATGGTTGGACAGATCAAATATTAGCAAACACATCTTTGTCTCTGAACAGAGAGGATATGCTTTGTGAAATATTTAAAAACGATAAAAGAAAGTACTTTGCTGACACAAAAATAAACATAAACTTACGGGACCACTTAGCATTGCTTTTCTCCGCATTGTGACACACCATAATTTCTGCTTCTATAAAATGTCTGTTACAAAATTTGTTTTATAAATTCCTAATGCAATGCTGCTTAACCAACATACGTCAGGGGCGGCTAATTAGAATACTGACCACATGATTGATACTTCTCTCTGATTACCAATACATAGATATCATCAGACACAGTGATATATTTGCACTGCAGTAATTATTGAACTCGTGCTTCCACCTAACATATTCAAAATAAATTACGTTTCTCTAAAATTCTGTCTCTTTATACAATCATGTTAAAAAACATCGTACATCCTCAGGTTGCACGTCATGGAACATCTCCAATGAAAATCGCTGAGCGGCACATCCGCTATCCAAGCAGCTCATTCTGCCGTGATGAAATCCCTCTCTCAACGACTCAATTACTACTACCATAGTCTGCAACTCGACTGTTACATTCTTGCCTGACCATTCTCTACTCAATAATTCAACCTCAGGACACCAGAGGCTGTTTATCGCACATGTGTTCAGCATACAAAGACGTTAAGACACAACATTCCAATTTAACTGAATTCATCGATACACCAAGTGGTGTCATACCAAACAGTGATTTCACAGGTTGACTCTTACAACTATTTACAATGCTATTTATTTATTTAAATATCGCTGTTATCGGTTTCGAACCGACAGGTTCATCTTCAACACTGATTCACGCTTTACATTAGCTTCTTGCTTTTGTTTTCGCAGGTGCTGAAACTTTCTTGGAGTGATGGTGCCCTACAACCAAAACAAGATGTGAGACAATGTCTATTTAACCATAACTGTGCCTCACATCGATTTTAAGCGATGTAAGCAAATCATTAAAGGGAGATGTTTCGGTTACTTACGATGAAAAATCCGTGCTATTATGTTCCACTGCAGACTTATTATGACCTTGCAGCAGCGAAAACTGTATGATGCACATTTTTATGTATGTGTTTATACATAATGTAAAGCACCACTCACGCACTAAGAAGTTTCATCATATTCAAGTACAAAGATGGCGACATTACAAATATCATAATACTAAAGACATCAACTCCCAGAGATATTTCGTTATACACGTGAACATGACAGCAGAAGTTTACAAATTGCTAATGTTACATTACTTACTACTTATATTGAAAGAGAACTGATTAAAATTAGGCAAACAAATTAAACAGTCAGTTTGTTATAAAGTGTTAGTGCAGTGATATTACGTAAACATTATGGTGTACAATGACAAGGGCCAGATGTGTATAAATAAATATTACAACTATGATATGCTATGCAAATACTATGGGATACATTGTAAGTACAGTTAATTGTTTGGGACAGGTATACAGGTATAAATATTACAACACTGGACTTTTCATTTTTTTTTTACTTTAAACTGGAAAACACGTGAATGAAATTTTGAAGAAAGGCTGAATTAGCTAACTCGGTCTGTTCATCTACGAGATTTTGTGGTGATTTGCTTTTATGTACATATATTTCAATTTCCTCGAAAAAATTAATCAATGAAATGCCCACTGCTGTAATATTTATACTCGTATGCATGTCTATCGCAAACAATTTACTCTAGTTTCAATGTACTGGTATGCCATAATATTTACATAGTATATCCACAGTTGTAATATTTATTTATGTACACCTGGCCCTTATTATTGTATACCATAATATTTACGTAATACCACTGTAGTAACACTTTATAACAAACTGACTGCTTTATTTGTTTATCTAATTTTAATCAGTTCTCGTTCAACGTCAAAAGTGTATAATGTACCATTAGTAATTTTGTAAATTTCTACTGTCACATTCATGTATATAATGAAATATCTCTGAGAGTGGAAGTCTTTGGTATTATCGTTTGTAATATCGCCATCTTTGTATACGTACATCAGTGTGATGAAACTTCTTAGTGTGTGAGTGGTGCTTTACATTTTGTATACAGATATACATAAAAATATGCATTATACAATTTCTGCTGCAGCAAGATCATAATGAGTCTGCACTGGAACATAATGGCGCGGATTTTTCATCGAATGTAACCGAAACATCTTCCCTTTAATAATTTGTTTGCATCACTTTTAAGCAGTCAGGCACAATTACAGTTAAAGAGACATTGTCTCACATCTTGTTTTGGTTGTAGGGTACCACCACCCCAAAGAAGTCTCAGCAGCTGCGAAAACAAAAAGCGAAAACTAATGTAAAACGTGAACCAGCCGTCTGAAGATCAACCTGTCGGTTCGAAACCGGTAACGGCGATGTTTAAATAAATAAACATCATTGTAAAAAGTGGCTGGTTACTGTTATCTTGTGTGTAAGAGTCAACCTATATTTCGTTCACAGCCACGGGCTCAAAATGCCAGTTTTTCAGAAAATACGATCATTTGAATGTTGGGCTCCATAAGGTTCCCTTTCTGTGCAGCAATTGTGGAATATAAAATTATAAAAAAATGTAGCAACCAGTCGCGGAAACGTAATTTATTTATCTTGTTGGAAATCGATTTCGACTGATATCAGTCATCATGGGTACATTTTTCTAACCCATACACGCCATAAATAGCAGTACTGTCCTTGGCAGATTTCTGTCAATGACAGAAATCTTCCAAGGACAGTACTGCTATTTATGGTATCTATCGGTTAGAAAAATGCACCGATGATGACTGATATCAGTCGAAATCGATTTGCAACAAGATAAATAAATTATATTTCCGCGACTGGTTACTACATTCTTTATAATTTTAAAATAACGTCAAACTGTGATTTACTACCATTCCATGTAATGCGCAATATAAATTGGCCCCTGCCTCCACACACGGTGCCTTAGGGAGGCGACACCGGTGGTTTGGGTGTTGTACCGCTGGTGGGCAGAGGCCAGCCAAACAGGGCCGGTGCAGTTCAGCTGCTGAAGCCTACTCACAAGCAGAACTCGTTAGCTGCAGCTAGCGAGTCTCCAAACACTCGCCTTTAAGCCTAGGCCAGTACGACTTCGTAGTGCTTAGCCAAGATTCTCTCTGTTGTTAGGTACTGTGCTACATCATATCAAAAATTATGTTATGTATAGAGAATCCTATGGTCCACACAGCAACGGGGAAAACGCTCCATGCAATGTATTCCCTAAAAAAGAGTTTACCGTGAACATACAAGAACGCGCACAACTATGACAGATGCGATTTGTCTGTTAAATGAAAAAAGTGCAGCCTTTATGCGAATTTTGCCATCATTCCAGCACACTTAATACATTTAAATACGTTGGCGTAATAACAAAACCGGAAGAAAAAATATTGTGACCAATATCTCTGAAATAAAAAAAATTATTGAATCGTTTCTCTAATAAACTATTTACGATGTCTTCCTATGTGCTGTCGGAGAGATTTACTAGTAATATTATTTAGTTCAGCATATCCTACTACGTTCCTGTTATCGTCTACAAGAAAATTAATCCTTCTTTTTAACAGCTGCCCTGCACCTTTCGAATGTTTTTACCTTCTTTTCCTTCCATACTTGCAACTTGTTCTATTACAGAGTTAGCTTTGCTAAGTAACTGCCCGTTTCAGCTATGTTTATATAATTTTCGTTTTCTCAGTTTCTGGTTTGTTGCATGATATAAACAGGTATATTTCTCTGTACTTACAACAACTGTCACCGTCGACACTGTTGACGACCTACCTGTAGAATTTTCTTCTTTCCGGCTTTGTGTTTCTTAGTGCTCGGTATTCCATAAGTCTGTGATTACTTGCATTGCGAAAAAGATTTAAGACCCTCATTATCTATTCATTTGCTTTATTATTTGACAAGGTACAGCCTGTTTTCTCAGTTACGTTCAGCCTATGCAATGTCCATTTTTTTGGTTCTTCTGTGTCTTTAAAATTATAAATGAATTATTACTTCCGAAAAGTTCTATTTTAGTAACTCTGCCGATTTTGTAAATTCAGAATTTTATAATTTTTTATGTATGAGTTTTGTGCTGATCTAATAACAGTATAAGCGTTTTTGAGCTTTAAATTATATATCATAAGCCCCATCTTCTGCTCACTGTGTTTCATAAAAATCTTTGTAGTTGAAATATAAGGTTACCTTTTAACTGGCTAAAATAATGTATTTAATAGTCATAAGTACTACTGACTTGTTTTCAACAACCATAACCTTTTCTATTACGTATTCCTCATATTTATTTTTGTATCATATTTAATTATTTTATGAATCAATAAAAATATTTATTTCTGATATCGCATGGAGAACTCCGTTTCCCCTTTGCCCAAATCATAGAGAATTAGATTATCTCTCCATTGTGTGAGATTAACCGAGAGATCTACTTGCTATTCTCCAAAAAAAGGGACAGGGTTAGACAGTGATGTGTGCAGAAAGTGGCTAATAAAGCAATTTTGTATGAAATTAACGCGGATACCAAAAACCAACAGACCAATCAACAGCGCAGTTTACCAAAATCGTGTTAACGAGATTTATACGAAATCTGCGTCAATACGATTTCCCAGATTTATGTCACCATCATATGTCGATGATGAACGACAGGAAGGCATTTCTGAGGATATTTGGGTGTAAAGGAAGTTAAGTGTTCAGCATACGGTTGACGACGAGATGGTCAAATGCAGAGGACGAGTTCAGAGAGAATATGGATGATGAACCACTTGCAAATCGGGTCAAATGTGGGGACGGTTCTTTTGAAAAAATCACCGCCGATGTTCTTCCTTAACTTCCCCTTAGTTTTTGCTTGTGCTCTGTCTCTAATGGTCCCATTATCTAGGGGACGTTAAGCCTTAATCCTTCTTCCTTCCATTTAAGCTGTTTACAAAAACCGTACTCTGCTTCAATAACAAGTGAACGTTAAACTTCAATCCGTCTTCCTCCCATTTTAGCCGTTTACAGCGACCACGCTCTGCTTCAATAATAAGTGGAAACGTAGTATTGGAAAAGACCAAAAGACGAGGGAAAATAAATAATTAAAAGTACTTATATAATGATTTAGGTACCATAAAACGCACAAGAAGTGTAACAAAGTAATGACATATATTTAAACAATAACTTCATAATGAACAACATTACATTAAAATTCTAAATTAGAAGTAAATGTTTTGAAGTGTTGATTACTGGAAAAATGGGTTAGGAAAGAAATGGCGTATAGTAATGGAAGAAAATAAGTGAAGCTGGACAGCTTACTATGATCAGACATGGGTAAAGCCGTCGGCACACGGACCGTGCTGTCAAACGTTAACGTTGAGTGTGCCAAGTTCAACGTGCTGCTGAACACTCAGCAGTCTAGTCGTAAATCACACTGTTTCCTCAATGGGCGTGAGGAAAATTCCAATGTTAGCTCTATTAAAACGTACATTTCCTCCATCGTGCATGAAAAGGAAAGTACCATGTCCAATCAGTAAGGACACAGGCTTATAAAAGTTCCATTACAAACACTGCGGTACAAATTTGGAATACTTCTCCGCATAAGATAAACTTTATTTCATCATTCCCAGATTTTAGTAATACCCCAAGGTCAGTCTTACTTGATCACTATTCCTACTCAGTAGCAGAATCTTTGCAACATGTGAATTACGAAGCATAAAGAAAAAGGATCAAAATATCTTTATACAAGAAGCGCAAGCTGTCCTGTAGATTAAGCCAATCGAACAAAGTCACCCCCTCAAAAGAAGGTGAACTTATATTTACATGACATCAAATATTATAGTATATGCTCATATTAAACTACTAATAAAGTATCAGAATCTAATAAAAACGCGAATGTTAGGAAAAGAACTTGGTAGTGTCAAGACGCAAACCGGCGCCCCAACAAACAATACGACAGCGAACAGTGACTACTCATTACGCTACACCAACAACACTCACCTCACCCGTAAAGATATTATTTTACCTCTTGCGGAGAACCTTAATCGTAGATACGGTACTAGTTGAAATTAAATTATAACAAGTTGTACCAAGAACAATGCGTTTTGGGTGGATCTTCAGTGTGTCGCTGCCATAAAATAGCCTACTCTCATAATACGCAAGTTACAATAATTCTTTTGCCACGAATGTGATGTTTATTATTATTTTATTGGAACGAATCACAAAGTTAACAACGGGTTTTCCAGTGATTCTCAATTTGCTGGTGCTCAGAAGCGGCATTTATACATGTAGGCTGGAAATGGATGCCTATATGGCACCTCACAACTCTATACTGAAGGGAGACAGCGTGCGTGTGACGTAGGTGGCGTTGTGCCATCTCATTGGTCAACGCTCAGACGCAAGCTCAGAGTATCCGACATGCCAGATGTTGTTCTGCACGTTTGGAAAGACTCCCGAACGTGCTATTCCACGCTATGACGTCAGAAACTTGGCACACTGAACGCTCAACGTTCGGATGCTGACGGCTTAAGTGACAAGTTTAGGTCATCGATTGAAGTAAACAATACAAGACTGCAAGCGATAAGAGAGAGGAAGCGAGCAGCTAATGCTAATTAGAAAACAAATAAATTGAAAATGTTAAAAAGCCAACTGAGTTGTCAGTAGAGGTATATAGAAACTGAAAAATATACGTTCGTGAAATAATATCTGTTATATTGTTGATCTGTCAATCCGCAATTGGTAGCAATAATACATTAATGGTTTTGAGGTTACTTTCGTTTGCAACTGAACAAGGAAAATCCATTATTTCGTACTAGCATTTAGCTTCAATTTAGTAAAACGTCTTCATTCACATGAAATATATTTATATTTTCACTCTCATAGCAGTTTAAACTTCTGTATTTTGAAACTCTACTTGTTGGTTATAAAATGTTCTGGCTCTGTCATTTTGTTTCCCAATATATGCTTTTTACGTACATGATGTGATGGTGTTATCCAACATTTATCTTCGAATCTCTGCTGGTGAAACAGTGTTCAAGACTTGACTTTAGAATTGTTAACGCAATATTCGAATTCATTCCATTACAGTAAAGTCAGATCTGATTCAAATGGAATTCTAAATACAAAAAATTATCTAAAATAAAGTAAATAACTGTAAAAAAGTATAAAGAACATCGAAAGTTTGTACAATAATTTGTAAACAGCTTCTTGAGACATAGAAGAAGGATGGTGCTAGCACGTTTTCAACAGGCCACTGCGAGTCAGTGACCACGAGACCTGAATCTATCTGTGAGAAGCAATGTAGACACTCAATATCTGTCTCATTGTTGACAACTGAGATAAATCACAACTGGAAGGTGGGGGCGAGTGAGTGACACGTGCTAGCTAGGCTCGCAAGCTTACCTGAATTTTTGTGTAGGACACGGTTAGGCATTTACGAGAATCGTGTGACCAGTGCCTAGTGTCATATTAGCATTTGGTTCTAAAATCGGTAACGTAGAACTGCATTTAAAATGCCGTAAATATAGATGGCCACATATTTCTGAGACATGACAGATGTAACCGATTAAGAGATGGAGCAGGGGCATACATACGCTCTGATTTATCACCTACTGTGCTACACACATACAACAGCAACGAAGATAAACAAGTCAAATATATTTCTCCTCTACAAACATCGAAAAGCAGGCGGGTTTGCCTGTTTAGAAACTGCTCTTTCATATCTCGAATCGACGTACAAGCATATAATTACAGTTAGTGCACTAAGATAAATTTCCTGTACAATAGTCCTTTCAGTGTGAAATTTAAGCTGCAGTTTCCTTCTTCAAACGGGTCGCTACATCAGCTTGCTCCTACCTCTCATACTAACAGTACTTGCAGTTCATAGGTATACTGGCTACAACATCCCCAAATAGGGTAATTCGTACCTCTCAAATATCTGCACCCAGCAAACATTACTTTCAGGATGTACTCGCTAGAATGTTGCAGAAGGATACCGAAACTGACTACGTACTAAGTCTTCAAACGCATTAATTTATCTGAACTTGCGACTGAGGGGTTAAAATGGCTCTGAGCACTATGAGACTTAACTTCTGAGGTCATCAGTCCCCTATAACCTAGAAGTACTTAAACCTAACTAACCTAAGGACAGGATTCGAACCTGCGACCGTCGCGCGGTTCCAGACTGTAGCACCTAGAACCGCTCGGCCACACCGGCCGGCTGCGACTGAGGTGTAAGACATAGTTTGGGGGACGTCTTCCGTTCCCTTCTCGGACATAGACGAAGAACTGACGGATTTATTAACGAACTTACCCAGCTGTATGACAAATATGATCCCTAATGACCGTAAACGAAAGAAAGAAACTTGCTCTTGGTTAAATGAAGAACAGCTCTTCAATCTCATAGACGCAGCACATCGAACATAGAAACTAGGACCCACGCCTGAAAATGACAAGCAGAAGCGCAACAGAGTGAGTCAGGCAGTGAGAAACTCAAATTCAGGTATATTCATACAATAATCCACAGCAGAAATAGAACAGCTAGTTCCATGTTTTTTTTAATACAGCCTCTCATTTTCATAAATTTATTAATGTTTTATATCATTGCACGATAGGAATGGGCCGAATAAGATTATTCTGATGAGAGTATTTGTACTGAGACGTTAAATTACTTTTCACTTGATTGCTAATGCATGTTGGGAACTATATGTGGCCTTGCTTTTAGTTTTCTCTGTTGTTACTTCCCTGTGTGGCTTGTTGTGAGACGAGCACCTGACGACGCGGCACATCCCGTTTTCGTGGGGGGTCTGCACTTCCGCGAATACAGAGAGGGTCTTACACTTTGGGTTTGAGCGCGTGGCGGGGCGACTGATCTTGGTCAAGTTTCGCCTATTGTATGGAGGGCGAATCGACCTGCGAGCCATCTGACTGTCGCCACAATTTACGTGTTTACCGTTCCGGTGCGTCTGGAACGAAGACTGCTGGTGCCGACTGACTGTAGAGTGTTCATGATTCTGAGAACTCTTGTGGACGGTGCCCTGCTATGTGCGCCTCTGGTTGGAGCCGGATGGCTGGTGGTCTTGGCATGCTGTTTTCGTAACCGGTCAAATGGCAAGTTCAGTGTCCCCCAGCTAAATAGCAGAGGCATGGCTGATCAACTTGAACAGAGGCCAGTTGGCGTCATAATGACATGCACAAAGTTGGAGGGAACGGTCGCTATTGGCGCAAATGATGTTCTGAGTTAGTGTTGGGGAATTCTGGAGTCAGCACTGAATTCTGATTCGCGGCTTTCCGAGGGTAGTGGGGAGTTGAATGACATTGGCTTCGCTCTTGCTTGGCACGGGCGCAGGGCATTCTGGATCTGATCTTCGTCAGAATCGAACGGTCTTGTGACTTGGTTGCACTTTTTCGGAATCGTTGCGGAGCATGACTTCATTCATACTCCAGCTCCATTCTGTGACTTACGACCCAGATTCTTACGTTTTCGCACCTGTACCGACAGGGCGAGTTTAGGCGGTTTTGCTGTGTCTCTTCCTGGAGATACATCCTCGTGCATCCTGGAGTTTCCCTCTTCAGCCACATGAGCAGAAATTACAATTCTCGTACAGCATTCGAGACCACGGCTTGAAACAGAGATGCTGCAAAGAAAAAGTCGGCGCCTACATCATCAGAACGCTGTCTACCGACGATGTGCTGCAGGTTTCATGACTGGTAAAGTACTTTGCGGATCTGGCATTGTAGGACCTATCATTTTTGTACTGAAGTCCTCAGCAGCTCGCGCGATCCCTTTGTTACAAGTGCACCTTTTTTGTTATTCCGTGTGTTCCTATTTGAGCTCTCACTGCTAACTGCGATACTACATTATAGTCGGGGAGTAATATTTAATTCATTAGGACCTCCAGTCATTATCGTCCATCTATTGTATCACAGAGAGTAGGAGCCCACTCTTATCCTCATAATAGTTCAGTATACCCTGTCCTTTAGCCTAGTGTTTGTATCGACAATCAAGTACCCTTGTGTTCTGATTTATAATAAATCTCATTGTAATATTTAATTCGCACGTAAAAGCCATTTATTTTGTTCATTTATTTAGTGATTTCATGTTGGTTTGTTTGTTTTGGTTGATGTGTTGGTTCTGTACCACAACACATTCCGTTGAAACTGACAGCGTTGCTTCAGGTTTGAAATTATTTTGGGGGGTTGTCTTATCGACATTTGTACTTCTGGGTTAAAACTTTTTTCTAGTAGAGGTGCAATTTCTGAGTCAGGTGTATCTGGGGTTTTCGCAGTTATATTCTTTGTTTTATTTTTTTTTTGGTTGATGTACTGTGAATGAATGCTCACTCGTAGCAAGGCGCAACTGTTGTCGAACGCAACTCAGATAAATAGACTGCACTCGATGGAACAGGATCAGGGTAGTAGCAGGGTTGAGCCAGATGAAGAAGTGTTAAGTTTTTCCACGGGACGGGAGGTGAAGAACAGACGATAGGCTCTAATCTGAGGCAGATTGAGTGCAGGAGGATCTGAGCGGTGAAATAAATAAGGAAGAAGGGGAGGTAGAAGTGAACAGGTATGTGGAGCCTCTTGTTCATATAAATAAGACCACAGATAATAACACACAGAGGGCGGTAGGACCGTGACGGTATAACAGTGCTCAAGTGTCAAGAGCAATATCACCAAATGGTGATGACGAGCCTCGGCAGCCGAAGGATTCATTATTAGAGATGTTGGTGGTGGTAAAGGACACAAAGCAGGACCTAGAAAAGAAAATGGATTAAGTAGAGAATAAGGTTCTTGCGAATGTGAACGAAGTCCAGAGTGAAATAGCGGCAGTCGGTAAGACGACCGTCGAAGCCAAGAGAAATACGGAATTGGCAAGGGTAGAGGCAGATGGAGCTAAGAAATTAGCAAAAATCGCAAATAAGCGTGCAAGATTCGCCAGGCGAACTGGACATGACAATACCAGGGGAAGAAAGCACTTGAGAGCACGACCGAAGGAACGGATACATTGAAGAACGCGTTGCAGGTACCACCCAAAGATGTGAAAGCGTAGTAGAGCGTGTAGCACGCCTGGAGCGCCAAGTACAAATTGGTACATCGCTTCCAGAGGCAACAACCAGCGGACATGGAAGTGTGGCGCCGGACGGCGGCCCACCGTGCATCGGCTCGCGGCTACCTGGTCTACCAAGCGCGCTCAGCAGTTAGCAAAATTACAGCCCGATCAAAACAATTACCACTCAGTTCCAGTATCATTATGGGGCAGGACTATGTGGTTACAGCTTGCAACACGAGATGTCAACTCGTGTCGAACAGATGGGCGCGTTTGATACTTGAACCAATGGAAATGTGCAAGGGTGACCAGAGTTTATTTACAAATACTTTTTATCGGTCCTAAAATTCCAAAATTTCCTTGAAAATTGAGGCTCGGTTCACCCAAAAATTTGGCTGTCACAATTTTCTGACACGTTACCAATATGTTGGTCATTGCTAGCAAAATTATAATTTATCTGCGGACACACCGAGGGCACGGCAGCTGAGAAAATGCGCGGTGTGCTCCCTGCCGCCGTTGGATAAGCAGCTGCAGCAGCAAGTCGTATACTCCTAGCTCACTCATTTCTTACATAGTTTAATTCTTAATTTCTTTGCGTGTTTTTGGTACTTGCATTGTTTGATACATAAATTTCGGGCGTATTATAGTATTTGCGAGTTGTAGCATCGCGTTTTAGTACCTGAATAGTGTAAAATCGCGTAGTCTCCTTTCGCTGCCGAGCAGTGTGTCAGCAGTGCGTTAGTAGCAGCATTACTGCATTTACTAGGCAATCTTGTATTTTAATAACCGTTTAAATTTTGTCGATTTGTTTGTGCTATCTGTAGATTAGTTCAGACGTTCTTTGCAAAACAGTTTTTAGCATGGATAGGGACTGCAACTGCTGTGTTCGGATGCAGGCTGAGTTGGCATCCCTTCGCTCCCAGCTTCAGGCAGTGTTGGCTTCGGTCACACAGCTTGAGGCTGTTGCCAATGGGCATCACTGTGGGGGTCCGGATGGGGGTTTGTTGGGGACGGCCAGCTCGTCCCACGCATCCCCCGATCGGACTAAGACTGTGGTTGCCCGGGATACTGCCCGCATTGAGGCTGATCCCTCACCTGTGGTAGAGTGGGAGGTAGTCTCAAGGTGTGGCAGGGGGCGAAAGACATTCCGGAGGGCTGAACGGAAGGCCTCTCCAGTTTGTCTGACGAACCGGTTTCAGGTTCTGTCTCAGGCTGATACTGATCTTCGGCCTGACATGGCTGCTTGTCCTGTTCCAGAGGTTGCCCCTCAGTCTGCAAGATCCGGGCGGTCGCAGAGGGTGGGCTTACTGGTAGTTGGGAGCTCCAACGTCAGGCGCGTAATGGGGCCCCTTAGAGAAATGGCAGCAAGAGAGGGGAAGAAAACCAATGTGCACTCCGTGTGCATACCGGGGGGAGTCATTCCAGATGTGGAAAGGGTCCTTCCGGATGCCATGAAGGGTACAGGGTGCACCCATCTGCAGGTGGTCGCTCATGTCGGCACCAATGATGTGTGTCGCTATGGATCGGAGGAAATCCTCTCTGGCTTCCGACGGCTATCTGATTTGGTGAAGACTGCCAGTCTCGCTAGCGGGATGAAAGCAGAGCTCACCATCTGCAGCATCGTCGACAGGACTGACTGCGGACCTTTGGTACAGAGCCGAGTGGAGGGTCTGAATCAGAGGCTGAGACGGTTCTGCGACCATGTGGGCTGCAGATTTCTCGACTTGCGCCATAGGGTGGTGGGGTTTCGGGTTCCGCTGGATAGGTCAGGAGTCCACTACACGCAGCAAGCGGCTACACGGGTAGCAGGGGTTGTGTGGCGTGGACTGGGCGGTTTTTTAGGTTAGATGGCCTCGGGCAAGTACAGAAAGGGCAACAGCCTCAAAGGGTGCGGAGCAAAGTCAGGACATGCGGGGACCAAGCAGCAATCGGTATTGTAATTGTAAACTGTCGAAGCTGCGTTGGTAAAGTACCGGAACTTCAAGCGCTGATAGAAAGCACCGAAGCTGAAATCGTTATAGGTACAGAGAGCTGGCTTAAGCCAGAGATAAATTCTGCCGAAATTTTTACAGAGGTACAGACGGTGTTTAGGAAGGATAGATTGCATGCAACCGGTGGTGGAGTGTTTGTCGCTGTTAGTAGTAGTTTATCCTGTAGTGAAGTAGAAGTGGATAGTTCCTGTGAATTATTATGGGTGGAGGTTACACTCAACAACCGAGCTGGGTTAATAATTGGCTCCTTTTACCGACCTCCCGACTCAGCAGCGTTAGTAGCAGAACAACTGAGAGAAAATTTGGAATACATTTCGCATAAATTTCCTCAGCATGTTATAGTCTTAGGTGGAGATTTCAATTTACCAGATATAGACTGGGACGCTCAGATGTTTAGGACGGGTGGTAGGGACAGAGCATCGAGTGACATTATACTGAGTGGACTATCCGAAAATTACCTCGAGCAATTAAACAGAGAACCGACTCGTGGAGATAACATCTTGGACCTACTGATAACAAACAGACCCGAACTTTTCGACTCTGTAAGTGCAGAACAGGGAATCAGTGATCATAAGGCCGTTGTAGCATCCCTGAATATGGAAGTTAATAGGAATATAAAAAAAGGGAGGAAGGTTTATCTGTTTAGCAAGAGTAATAGAAGGCAGATTTCAGACCACCTAACAGATCAAAACGAAAATTTCTGTTCCGACACTGACAATGTTGAGTGTTTATGGAAAAAGTTCAAGGCAATCGTCAAATGCGTTTTAGACAGGTACGTGCCGAGTAAAACTGTGAGGGACGGGAAAAACTCACCGTGGTACAACAACAAAGTTAGGAAACTACTGCGAAAGCAAAGAGAGCTTCACTCCAAGGTTAAACGCAGCCAAAACCTCTCAGACAAACAGAAGCTAAGCGATGTCAAAGTTAGCGTAAGGAGGGCTATGCTAGAAGCGTTCAGTGAATTCGAAAGTAAAATTCTATGTACAGACTTGACAGAAAATCCTAGGAAGTTCTGGTCTTACGTTAAATCAGTAAGTGGCTCGAAACAGCATATCCAGACACTCCGGGATGATGATGGCATTGAAACAGAGGATGACACGTGTAAAGCTGAAATACTAAACACCTTTTTCCAAAGCTGTTTCACAGAGGAAGACCGCACTGCAGTTCCTTCTCTAAATCCTCGCACAAACGAAAAAATGGTTGACATCGAAATAAGTGTCCAAGGAATAGAAAAGCAACTGGAATCACTCAAGAGAGGAAAGTCCACTGGACCTGACGGGATACCAATTCGATTCTACACAGAGTACGCGAAAGAACTTGCCCCCCTTCTAACAGCCGGGTACCGCAAGTCTCTAGAGGAACGGAGGGTTCCAAATGATTGGAAAAGAGCACAGGTAGTCCCAGTCTTCAAGAAGGGTCGTCGAGCAGATGCGCAAAACTATAGACCTATATCTCTGACGTCGATCTGTTGTAGAATTTTAGAACATGTTTTTTGCTCGAGTATCATGTCGTTTTTGGAAACCCAGAATCTACTATGTAGGAATCAACATGGATTCCGGAAACAGCGATCGTGTGAGACCCAACTCGCGTTATTTGTTCATGAGACCCAGAAAATATTAGATACAGGCTCCCAGGTAGATGCTATTTTTCTTGACTTCCGGAAGGCGTTCGATACAGTTCCGCACTGTCGCCTGATAAACAAAGTAAGAGCCTACGGAATATCAGACCAGCTGTGTGGCTGGATTGAAGATTTTTTAGCAAACAGAACACAGCATGTTGTTATCAATGGAGAGACGTCTACAGACGTTATGGTAACCTCTGGCGTGCCACAGGGGAGTGTTATGGGACCATTGCTTTTCACAATATATATAAATGACCTAGTAGATAGTGTCGGAAGTTCCATGCGGCTTTTCGCGGATGATGCTGTAGTATACAGAGAAGTTGCAGCATTAGAAAATTGTAGCGAAATGCAGGAAGATCTGCAGCGGATAGACACTTGGTGCAGGGAGTGGCAACTGTCCCTTAACATAGACAAATGTAATGTATTGCGAATACATAGAAAGAAGGATCCTTTATTGTATGATTATATGATAGCGGAACAAACACTGGTAGCAGTTACTTCTGTAAAATATCTGGGAGTATGCGTGCGGAACGATTTGAAGTGGAATGATCATATAAAATTAATTGTTGGTAAGGCGGGTACCAGGTTGAGATTCATTGGGAGAGTGCTTAGAAAATGTAGTCCAGCAACAAAGGAGGTGGCTTACAAAACACTCGTTCGACCTATACTTGAGTATTGCTCATCAGTGTGGGATCCGTACCAGATCGGGTTGACGGAGGAGATAGAGAAGATCCAAAGAAGAGCGGCGCGTTTCATCACAGGGTTATTTGGTAACCGTGATAGCGTTACGGAGATGTTTAATAAACTCAAGTGGCAGACTCTGCAAGAGAGGCGCTCTGCATCGCGGTGTAGCTTGCTCGCCAGGTTTCGAGAGGGTGCGTTTCTGGATGAGGTATCGAGTATATTGCTTCCCCCTACTTATACCTCCCGAGGAGATCACGAATGTAAAATTAGAGAGATTAGAGCGCGCACGGAGGCTTTCAGACAGTCGTTCTTCCCGCGAACCATACGCGACTGGAACAGGAAAGGGAGGTAATGACAGTGGCACGTAAAGTGCCCTCCGCCACACACCGTTGGGTGGCTTGCGGAGTATGAATGTAGATGTAGATGTAGATGTAGATGTACATGTCGAATGTACCAAGAATTCACCAACGCGTTTCTCAGAAAGTGTTGGTCGCGCGAAATAAAACAGGAAATCATTTTGTTTCCAGACCTGGAGGCGTCACGAAGCTCTTTGAGGTTTTAATGAAAAAGAATCAATTTCTTGATGAGCCTCATAGTGATTGTGAAATAATTAAGTTCTGTTTCACGAAACTGCCAAGCAGCTAACAGCAAGCGGTTGTAGGAAAGTACGGATCGAATACTGAAACATTCAAAAACCTTCTGCTCGAGTTGGAGTTAATTTTTGAAAAAGAAGCAGCGCATGATCGAAGGAAAGGGCGACTTTCGTGGAGCACCGCGCAATAATGACAACAATGATAGGAGGAATGAAAGTGATGGAACATCCGGGAGGCAGGACTATAGGAGACAAAATTCAGACCGGCCGGTGTGGTCGAGCGGTTCTAGGAACGACAGTCTGGAACCACGCGATCGCTACGGTCTCAGGTTCGAATCCTTCCTCGGTCATGGCTGTGTGTGATGTCCTTAGGTTAGTTAGGTTTAAATACGAGGGGCGTTCAGAGAGTAAGCTCCGATCGGTCGCGAAATGGAAACGACTATGAAAATCCGATAAAGCTTTGCACAGATGTGTTGGGTAGTGTCTCTAGTATAACCCCAGTTAGCATCACGTCGCTCTTCTCATTTCTGAGCTCGCAGTGAGTGCGTAAAGATGTCTAGAAAATAGTGTCTGCCGCCAAGTACGAGGGCCTGGTGAGACATTTCGCCTGAAGCTATGCAGCTAACATTACATAACTGTCATGCTGTTTCTTCTTCAAGACAATTCTCAGTCGCATTCTGCAGGGGCAATGAAGATGCTCCTGCATCGTTTTCAAATGGAAATGTGAGATTGCCCACAATACAGTCCGCAATTGTCTCCCCCTGCTTTTCATCTCTGGTCACATGAACCGCTGTCTTTGAAGACAACATTTTGACACAGACAACGAGGTGTAGGCCAGCGTGGAGAATTGGCGGAAAGCACTGGCGGCTGCCTTCTATGATGAGGCTATTGAAAAGTTGGTACAACGCTATGACAAAAGTACAAGTCAGAACGGCGACTACGTAGAGAAGTAGCTGAAAGGTGTAGCTAATTGTTACAAGTAAAACATTTCTGATGTTCACTGTGGTTTCAATTTGGCAATCAATCGGAGATTACTTTCTGAACAGGCCTCGTAGTTCTAAGTTCTAGTGGACTGATGACCTCAGACGTTAAGTCCCATAGTGCTCAGAGCCATTTGAACCATTTGAACTAAATTCAGGACGGCAGACTAATTCAAAGAGGCAAAATGATACCCGCCAGTACGACACGAACTGGACGCGCAGAGATTCAGACGGACAGCGGGATGAGTCAGTCGAAATACGTGGTCCTAACCCGAGTTCCAATCACCGAAACAGGAATGGAGGGCGAGATTGACGCCAGGACCGTGCGGATTCGGCTCGCACAAATGTTCGGACAGAGCCGTGTACATATGTTGAAATATGTGGACATATCACAGTTGCTGCACAGGGAGCAAGAGACTCCAACCCGAAAGGATCTCTATCTTATGGTTACTGTGACAATAGGGTGCGTACGACTATATGGAATTTTGGACAGTGGCAGTCACATAACTACAATCTGTGCTCCAGCATTTCAAAGACTCTCGCAGAAAGAAAGCTGACCCACCTTGTTCATGAAAAAGATGGTTCAAATGGTTCAAATGGCTCTGAGCACTATGGGACTCAACTGCTGTGGTCATAAGTCCCCTAGAACTTAGAACTACTTAAACCTAACTAACCTAAGGACAGCACACAACACCCAGCCATCACGAGGCAGAGAAAATCCCTGACGCCGCCGGGAATCGAACCCGGGAACCCGGGCGTGGGAAGCGAGAACGCTACCGCACGACCACGAGATGCGGGCTGAAAAAGATCAAGATCAAGGTAGCGCTAAGAGGAAAATGCACTAAGGTCAACGAGCAAACGAGCTTAGAAATTACATGTCAGGGGAACAGAATAGAAACCAATTTCTTAGTCGTGCTGAATCTATCCATTGACCTGATAATAGGCATGTACTTTCTAAATGAACAACAGGCTGTCCTTAACTTAGGAACGGGAGAGATTGTGCTACGGAAGGACAAGATCGTCACTATCAAATTTAAAGAAGAAGCGATCTAAGCACAACTTTCCACCAATTGTGTTAGACTCAATTACACAAACAATAGTTCGAAGGTAGGAAACGTCTGTCTAACGAATGTGTCTGACCTACCCGAGGGAGAGGAAGAAGGACTGAAGCAGTGACACAGGAAATTAAAGCAGTCATCTAGAAAAAAGTCGAAGAGATGAAGAGTATAGATCCGACCGAGCGCGAGGAGTTATACGATATGTTATTAGAAAATACGGAAGTATTCCTACCAAAGAATCGATCCATAAAGAATTTTCTGTATGAGTTCAAGGTGCGCCCGCAAAAGAAGTTCTTTGTGCCACCCTACGCCATACCAATGGTTTATAGGTACAGAGTACGTATAGAGATTACCAGCATGTTAAGAGAGGGAGTAAAAGAGACAGCGAGGTCGACACATAACAATCCTTTGAGAATTGTCGACAAGGCGGATGGGGGAATTCGTCTCGTGCTAGACTTTCTGTAAACAAACACGATCATTAATCCTGAAACGGATCGTACTGAAACATTAGAGGAACTACTACAAAACTCTGACAGAGCTACTGGCAAATTAAATTACGTTCCATCTGCAGGAAATACACTACATTACCGGTGTTTGGGAAGTATTACCAATTTCGTCGACTACCATCCGGCCTAAACATTTCATCTGCCTCATTTATTAGAGGCTCGATGTAATTCTCAGTGAAAATCTAAAAATACAGGTCACCAGTTATGTATATCACCTGTTAACAGCGGAAATATCTTGGAGGTAGCAAAATGCAGTCCTCAAAGAGCTGCTGCAAACCTTCAAGGAGTTTGGGGTTACGGTGAATATTGACTCAAGCATGTCATCAGTGAAAAACCTGGGACATTTTGTTCAATGTGACGGGATCGCGTCAAACCCCGAGAAAATAAAATTCATAACGAAATTTCAGAGACCAGGGAACAAAAGGCAGCTGAGAGGATTCCTCGGAATCATAAATTTCCCCAACCGCTTAATTCACATGAAAACACAGAGCTGTCCCCGGATGAATCAATTAACAGGTTGCCTGGGACTGGGACGAAACCGCGGAGAGCGAGTTTCTGTGACTGAGGCGGCACTTATAGAGGTGCCGATCCTCTCGCACCCAAACACAGCCCAAGACTTCTGCATGATCACCGACAGTTCGTACTCGAGATTGGGCGTAATGATTTTCAAGGATTATGTCGAAGCAGGGAATAATGATTTTCAAGGATTATGTCGAAGCAGGGAACCGGATCTGAAAAACTATTGCGTTCGGGAGCAGAGAATTTCCAAAAGTGAAAAAAAAACTATTCGGTGACAGAGTTGAAGGCATTGGGAATAGTGTGAGCGTTTGAGAAATTTAAGTTCTTCATGTATGGCAGGAGAACCAGGGTCTAAAGGGGCCACAAAGCGCTGGACTTCCTACTTACTGCCAAAGTCAGCCATAAAAGATTAATATGGTGGGCGACCTATCTGCAGCTATATAATTTCACTATGGAATATATTCCAAGTAGTCGAGATGTTATTACAGACGCTTTCTCACGTTCGCCGACCATACTAGAAAGTAGTACAAACGAGGAAGTTGAAGGAAGCCACTACAGTTTGCACTACACGCAGAAGGTGGCATTCGAAAATTTCGTGATATGCAGTATGAAAGACATATAGAGGGAATAGGAAAAGATCCAGACCTCGTCAAAGTAAAACAAAAGTGGAAGAACAGGTGTCAAACGGTTATTACACAATTCTACCTCTTGAGAAAAGGTATCCTTTTTCATCGGAGTGGAGTGGGAGACGCCGATGGTGCTTGTGTCTTCCTTAACATTTAATCAATAAGGTGATGCGGCACACCCACCTCAGTTCCGGACATTTCGGACCCCGGAAATGCTTCCTGAAGCTCAGAACAATGTGCGACTTCGGGAACACGGAGGGAAGGATCTGGCGAGTGCTATCGGTGTGTAAAGACTGCCAGAAAGCAAAACACACCACAGTCAGCGTGCAGGCACTGCTATTCTCGATAGTGCCTACGAAACTGACACAGTTAAAGGCGGATGATCTGATGGGAACTTTGCCGAGTGTAACTTTACTCCCCTCAAAAAGGCAACGGCACTTACAGTGTCGCGCGCACTAGCTCGGGACTTTCTACCACAGGTAAGACACGTGGACAACATTATCTCCTGACAATGGTCCGCAGTACTAGACGAGTAAGTGGAAGGAGACGTTGAGACAGCACAAAATTAAGCCGATCTTCATGTCGTCACAACACCCAAACTCCAATGTAGCAGAACGGATCTTAAAAGATATTGGAAAATTGTCTCGACTGTACTACCACAAGCAGCACACGTCTGAAGGATTTTCAAGGCGATATCAATGAGGCATGCCATGGGATTTCTAAGTTGGCACCTGTCACCGTGCTAAAGAACATATAGCCTCAGGATCTGATTGTAAAACTAGTGGATTTTCCAACGAGGACCTGTGGATCACACCGAGTCATAATAGAACAGGTATTAAATAGAATAAAGGCTGCAGTTAGAGACAGAAAAACCCGTGCGGATAAAGACGCGAGAACGGAAAGAGTGTTGGTGAAATCTTTTCGGCTTTCGAATAAACAAAAACTGAAATGCCAAAGTTTTTCTCAGTTGTAAGTAGGCTGTTTAGGCTTTTATGTTGGTAACGTCACCTAGCGTTCTGCATGAAAATCATTGGCTGTGCTGTGTGCAGTCTGTGGCTGGTGGGCATTGTTGAAATAGTCGCGATGGTAGTGTTGGGCAGTTGACTGTTAACAGCGCATGGAGTTGCGCAGTTGGAGGTGAGCCGCCAGCAGTGGTGGACGTGGGGAGAGAAATGGCGGAGTTTTGAGAGCGGATGATCTGGACGTGTGTCCATCAGAGACAGTAAATTTGTAAGACTGGATGTCATGAACTGCTATATATATTATGACTTTTGAACACTAATAAGGTAAATACATTGTTTGTTCTCTATCAAAATCTTTCATTTGCTAACTATGCCTATCAGTAGTTAGTGCCAACAGTAGTTAGAAACTTTTATTTAGCTGGCAGTAGTGGCGCTCGCTGTATTGCAGTAGTACGAGGAACGAAGATTTTTGTGAGGTAAGTGATTCATAAAAGTTATAGGTTATTGTTAGTCAGGGCCATTCTTTTGTAGGGATTTTTGAAAGTCAGATTGCGTTGCGCTAAAAATATCGTGTGTCAGTTTAGTGTTAATCAGAATAAGTAAAGACAGAAATGTTTGAGTACGTTCAGATTTGCTCAGCTGTTAGAAAATCAAATAATGTAAGAGGTTTATCAGCACAGTCATTCATTAATTTTTCTAAGGGGACGTTTCATATGTCGACCCTTAGCTGAGGATACCTCACTGGAATCTTCTGGTTTTTCATTGTAGTTTGTATAATTAGTGTAGCTTTTGTTTATTGCTAGCGCGTAATTGTAGAGAAAATCTCCTTTGTAGTTGCAGTCTTTCATTGTTGTACAGTAAAACAGTTGTGGCATGCATGGAGATTTGCACCAAGTATTTCGCAGCTGCGCTTGCGATTAATTAGATATTATTTTCAGTGCTATGTAAGTGTGTTTTCTTATTTTTGCTCTTCAAATTGTGCTTTTCTTGTTATCGTGTGAAATACGTGATAATTATGACGTGTGAAAAACGTAACACTAGGCCCCAAAGTAAATTTAGAAATGATAGTGACGACGAGCGTAGGTTATCAGCTCCACCGTGTAATGAATTAACACACATTCAAAGTAGTAAGTTGGTAATTGTGCATAAGGAAACGGAGCGGGCGGCAAATAATGGTGTAGACAATTAGTGAACAGGGAAGCATTATCAATCGATCGGTCGGCAACAGCTCACCTCAGGAATCAGAAATGACAGGACACAATCTTGCAAATACTGCAGATTTAGGTTTTGGGTCCTCAGCGTTTTCTCAAATGAGTCAAGACACATTTTCTGCTTGTCAAAATGTGAATGTTGCCGGTGAAAATGCACTGCCAAAAAGCATAGAGAAACATATTCCAGACTCTAACACATTATTATTGCAATTAATGCAACAAATGAAACAGAATCAGAGACAAACACAGCAAAAGTTAGATACAATGGAACAACGCCAGAGACAAACACAGCAACAGCTTCAAAAGTTAGACTCAATGGAACAAACGCTTGAACAAACACGTGAAGATTTAACTACAGAGTTACTTAAAATCGAATATAAATGTCGAAGAGTCTGTAATAACGGAGAAACACAAATTTGTGAGCAGTTTCAACCTATTTTTCCACGTCATGAAAATGCATTACAGAATCACGAAGCAGCCATAAAAAACTGCAGACTATTGTTCATGAAAATCACGACACCTTGCAAGCTAAAATTGACTGAGTTGCATCTACCGATTCGGTTACGCAGCTTGCAAAAACTCAGGAAAAATTAAAGGACGCGGTAGATACGATTTCAACACAAATGGACACTTTGAAACTTTGTTCCGAAAAACACACTGAGGAAATCAGTTCACTATCGGAGGAAGTAGCCGAACTTTCGGATCAGTTCACTAACTTATCTACGAAGGTAGATGATACTCTGAATGACACAAGACCGGTAGTCTTTAATGACACAGAAGAGTATGGACAAATTAGAAAATTCGAACAAAATCAGAATCTAATCAATACACAGTACAGAAGAGTAATCCGGGAAATACAAGATCAGTTGACACAGGTAATACAAGAATTACATACTTCAGAGGACACTCACGCTCCAATACGGGAAGAGGGACATAGAAGTACGGAACAGCCACAAAATAATAACACAGGGCACTTCGGAAATTATGAAAGAAATTGGCAAGGTACACCGAATTTTGAGATGGAACCGCAAAAAAGAAGTAACAATGACCGATATGCGAATCGTCGACATGATGATTTTGACTATAAGCTGTTCATTACTACACGTAAATTCAAAACATTTAAGAATTCTGGCAACGACATTCATCCACAAGCATGGCTCCATCAATTCTCTCATTGTTTTCCTCCCAACTGGTCATTGGAGCACAGGTTAGAATTTATGTGTGGCTACTTAGAGAATGAACCAGTTGTAAGAATGCGATCGGTTATTCACGATTGTCACAGTGAAGGAGAACTTTATCATGCCTTCCTCCCAGCATATTGGTCTCAAGCTACTCAAGACCGAGTAAAACATAGCTTCATAATGATGAAATATTTCGAACAATCTGAATTTTCCAGTCTTGTCAATATTTCGAAGACATGATACAGAAGAATCAGTATCTTTCAAACCCATACAGCCACTCAGAACTTATCCGCATTTGCTTAATCTTATTGCCTGAACATTTACGACATATTATTTTAGCAGGACGTTGCAAAGACGACATTCAAGCTTTTCAGGGACTGTTACAAGAATTGGAAATTGACACTGACAATCGCGGAACGCGAAAACAGGAGCACAACAATTACAGGTCACATCCGTCACAGTTCCGTGATGACACAAATAATAACTGGACGCGACAAGGCTATTCTTACAACGTAAATCGTGACCAAAATAGACACCACCCGCATGATAACTGTTGGCAGAGTAGTAATAATTACAGGGAAAGATCACATCTCCGCAGTAGTGACTATCACAGAGACAATCAGAGAAACAGACAATATCGGAACCAAAACAATTATTATCATGGGAGACAGAATAACGTCAGACGCCATGGTCCACCGCGCAGTTACGATTCCGGGAGAAATTCTCCACCACATGACCGACAAAAAAGAAACTATGTAAACTACCGACAAAACAACAGACCAGAATTCAATCAGAACTGGCGGGATTCAAATAGGGCAGGGCCCTCTTGACAAGGTGAATTTGTAGAAGTTAGATCTCCAAACCCCAATAACGACGAACGCCAACAAAGGAACAGACAATGACTCGCACCGCAGGCAGCCGACTGGCTCAGGGAAAAATAACATACACGCTAACCTTGAGAAAAATTTCAGCATTCCTTGCCTACGTATACAACATGATAATTGTTTTGAAGCTGAAACTCTGGGCAGTAGAAAGGGTAAAACATTGCACCACATTTCATATGTAAAACCGTTTATGGAGAGATAATCTACTTTTTAACTTAGTCTTTGCCATAATACTTTTCACTTCACTTTAGTAGTATGCTTTGTCAGACTTAGAAACTGTTGACATGCAACAATGTTTGAAGTTAAATATCCAGTCAAGAACCATGAGAACTTATTTAGACAGTAATTACGAAAACATTGTTGTAGTGAACAGACGACATAGTGTTATTGTGTGCGTACATTCTTGCTTGTTAGTTGCATGATTACGTAACGACTATAAGGCTCACATACTTAGAACATATACCGGTACTGCTAATGAGATTTTAATGCAACATTTTGGTTTACTAGAAAATACATTCTGGATTTAAAGTACTTTCTGAGAGGTACCAGATGACACAGTGGTTAGTTTATTTGACAGCTACATGATTATATCACGATGCTACTAATGTGTGACACAATTTACATTGTTGCTTTTACGGTGTATCTGTCTTATCTCTGCACAGCTTTTCTGAATTCTTCTGGAAAGGAAAACGTGTTTTATTAGTAACTTTTGTGGTATAGCTACAATGAGACAGCCTTTTTCGTAGCACACCAATACATTACAGTATAGTACTTTCTTGATCACAGTGCTGTAGGTCATAACTACGATACCTATACGCATAGCACTTCACTTTTGTTTATTATGAGGTAAGTACATTGACTTCTACAGAACTTTGCTTATGGACGACGATAATTACGACACTTGGCACGTTTTTACCCTTAAGTAATGACAGAGATTGTCTTACAACAAGACGCACAGTTTAGCGCTACAGTACACGTGTCTGAGTGATTGATTTTGTACTTAAAAATTTATGTTTAAAGATTTTTGAATTAAAATGATACCAAGGTTTTCTGTGATACATTTCGTTCCATTGCTGTAATCTGTAACACTTGAGAGTATAATTACATTAATCCTTAGGGGGGTACACGCTTACTTTGTGTACCATGTGTTTGGCAAGCACAAGGAGCCCTAGCTAATATGGTATTTGCTTATAGAACTTTACACACCGGTACCATATTCCTCTAACACAGAATTACTCAGCTATCTGATTATTTAACAGAGAAACAAACATTTTTTTATGCCAGTGACACATGTTTAGGCATTTACACAGTTGGATGATTTCACACTTATGAAATTGTATTTTGTCTGCACTGTGTGAACTGTTCATATTTTTTGGAACCATTGTGATACTATGTGAGCTTTGAATGACGTATTTGCTATGGGATCATGATTTTTAAAGTACATTTGAGGTAGATGACACTATTGAAATGAGCAGAGAATTGTTTTTAGGTTTTGAAATTATTGCAGAAAGCTACGACGTTTTTGACATTTGGCTGAGTTTTTATGATGTTATTATTACGATGATAATGTGTATTATGCTGTTGAGGTATGTTTATGATCAATAAGCTGATGCTATACGAGGAATCTGATTATGCTACGTATTTATTATGATGAAATATTGAAGTGTCAATGCAAGATTGACGGGTCGACGAGTATGTATATAAGAATAATGATTTGTGGTTAGGGACTCTGATTTGTGAAAAAGGATGTTGGAAACCAAGAATCGTACCTTAGGGGTTATGAAATGTGTGTAAATGCATGAATGTATCACAATACCGGCGAAAATTTTTGGACACTGTTATATTTATAGGACTTTGTTTCTACACATTTGTAACGCCAATTATCGACCTGTGAAAATTTTTATATGAGACTGTCACTGTAGCGGAAACTGCTGTCGTAAATATTTCGGTAAGAAAGCTAAGTGACCTTGACATAATGCATTGTGGGTGTCGAGCTGTTCCAGCCGCCTGGAGAAACAGCCATTAGGTGAAAAAAAGGAGGCCATTATCCTCGCTATTGACATTTCTTTGTAGAAAGCATCGCAAATACGACACGCTCAAACTTGAAAACATATGATTACACTGTGGAGCTCTTAATTTATGATATTTACTAAAGTGCCTAATGAAATGATGAGAAACATTTTTCGTCTGTTGTCTTTCTAGTTGAGAGATTTCTCATTTTGTTTAATATCTAGTTTCTAGCTGCACTTCAGTATTGGTTAAAATAAAATTTAATAGATGTACTAATATAATTATTTTATGCCTACAGATCCAGTAAATAATGATTTTATGATCTACTTCCAAGAAAACGAGGGAACATAAATAGACATTTCCCTTCACAGGAATTGCATAAATAACTTTTTTACGATTTGATAACTTGTCTGCTAGAGTAAGTTCTCGTGATGCATCACTCTAGTGTTAAGATGTCACATAGGTATTAAACATGGCCATTTTTACTGTAATATTTTTTCTGCTTGAGCTTTGTCATGATTAGGTATAAGTTATTGCATTTGCTGCTGCTGCTTGCCAGGCATACTGCTATTAAATTTCACTTTGTATTACTGTTCTAAGCCAGTCTTACTACTGATTTATTTTTCTTGTTGCTGCACATTGGCTCATATTAGTTGTAATGTTGCATTTTCTCTACTAATTTAGATATACTGCTGCTTGCTTTGCCAATTTGCATTTTTTTTGTCATTCCTGTTTGTGTTGATTTGTTGTGTGTTGCTGCATTGCCTCGTCCCTTAGTATATATATCTGAGCTCAGTAGATTTAAGTTAGCTTAAAAGGGGGTTGACTATATAAGAAACTAACTATGAATAATAGGGAAAGAATGCATTGAGAAGTTATATGAAAAAGATTTGGGCAAAAATGAGTTTTATACAATGAGAAATATTTATTTAACAGGGTTAGATAGGACTTTTTTTGCAGGAGCAAATGTTGAAATAAGAGGAAAGATCTATGGAATGAAGTTTTGGGTTGGACTCCAGTACCAAATGTTACACTGAAAATGAACCATGTCCTTTCATTTTGTGTTATTCCGCTATGTGTTTGTGTACCCTTGTGTATTTGTGTTTTTCTTGTCTTTATGTCTTTAGGTAATAAGATTTGTGTTGTAGAATTTTTCTAATACTCAGCTACTTTCACTATGATGAGGAATACTCTTATCCTCAAATATAATTTGCATTTAGGATATGTTATTTACTTTGTAAAGATGTTTAGACATTATTTATTCTGTTTTGTTTATATGACCACGTGTGAAGTTGATGCTTCGAAAGTTATTCTGACCTTTTATGTATTTACTTATGTCATAATTCCTGTAACACTGATGTATATGTTATTTCGATGCTTTTGTAAGGCCTGTATTACTACAAATGTTATCTGAATTTTTATGTTTTTTAATGTTGTTTCCTGTACCTTTGTAATTGTATTCTCATGTTATAAAATTGTAATGAACACCAGTTCATCAAATTAAGTAACTTGTAAACATTCATTTCACTGCACACATTTCTGTTGGTCATAGTACACGCAGAATACGCGAGAAAAAAAAGGGGACTGTTAGCATTTGCATGTGTGTTGATAATTCAACAAGGGACTGGTTAACAGCATTGCTGGTTCTAAGGACAGTTTCAAAAACTTCGTGAGTGCACAAGTGGTGGTTATGGATTTGCTATATTGTCTGCAAGACTATTCGATGGTGATTGGGCACCTGCACAGTCGCAACAGATGGCTGCTGACCATCTCTACAAGGACTGCAGTGGGTCTGTACATTTGATGACCCACCAATACCATTATTTCAACAAGGACTGCAGTGGGTCTGCACCTCTGGTGGCCCACCAATACTGTACTCTCTACGAGGACTACAGTGGATCTGCTACCTACCAATATTCTTTAACTTCGACTACCTCTGCTCTGGGTTTGCTCTGTTGTGGACCATTACCTGTTTGCATGTCAAGAGTCAGCATTATCTTTCCGTTGGAAGGACAACACTACTTCTTCAAGCCTGCATGGAAATCCACTACTTCCATGTCCATTTTCTTTCACTGCTCAGACTTTGAGAAAAAAGACACTGCAATTTTACTTTGATTAATGATCAGGACTGTCTTAATTGACTGTGAGAAAATTTTAGCTTTTGATCAACGTTGTATCGATAAGTGTGTGCATTTGATATGTCTGTTAGCGTTAATATAAAAATTGTTTCAACAAATATGTGTTGGCCAGTGCCCAAAACAATTTGTAAAATTTTTTGTGGAGAGCATGGGGGCTATGTAAGTAGGCTGCTTAGGTTTTTATGTTGGTAACGTCACCTAGCGCTCTGTATGAAAATCACCGGCTGTGCTGTGTGCAGTCTGTGGCTGGTGGGCATTGTTGAAATAGTCGCTATGGTAGTGTTGGGCAGTTGGCTGTTAACAGCTCATAGCGTTGCGCAGTTGGAGGTGAGCCGCCAGCAGTGGTGGACGTGGGGAGAGACATCGCGGAGTTTTGAGAGCAGATGATCTGGACGTGTGTGCATCAGAGACAGTAAATTTGTAACACTGGATGTCATGAACTGCTATATATATTATGACTTTTGAACACTAACAAGGTAAATACATTGTTTGTTCTCTATCAAAGTCTTTCATTTGCTAACTATGCCTATCAGTAATTAGTGCCTTCAGTAGTTAGAATCTTTTATTCAGCTGGCAGTAGTGGCGCTCGCTGTACTGCAGTAGTTCGAGTATCATCACATCAAGCCATCTGTGGAAAAAGTCTTGTGTGTGAAACATAATGGAAAAAGAATTTGTAAAATAAACTGGGCTACAAAACATCTTTTTGTTGTTTACATTTTAGACCGTAAGTGTGCTAATTTGTTTTTATTTATATTCTGTAACATATGCATGTGTAACTTGTAGGGACTGCAAGCAACATATGATCCTACGCGACATTGGTTAACTCTAAAAGTGAAGATAAGAGTTGTGTCGCTCTAACTCACTTTTTCGAACTTTTCGCCACATCGGGGAGCCACCACTCTTCCGAGTCAGTTTTAACACAGATTTGATCTTCATGTGTGTTTTGTCTTTACACCATATCTATTACTGTGTCTTTGTTGAGGAAGAGCTACTGAATGTATATTGATAATGTTCAGGGCACGTCTTACAGCTTTGCAAATTCAAATGGCTCTGAGCACTATTGGACTTAATATCTGTGGTCATCAGTCCCCTAGAGCTTAGAACCACTTAAACCTTACTAACCTAAGGACATCACACACATCCATGCCCGAGGCAGGATTCGAACCTGCGACCGTAGCAGTCGCGCGGTTCCGGACTGAGCGCCTTAACCGCGAGACCACCGCGGCCGGCTACAGCTTTGCACCATTTGTTTGTTTTGCGGTATTTGTCACTGATGTTATGGGCACACTATTGCAGTGTTGCACTTATTTTCAGTGACATTTTTCGTTGGCGAGGTGGGCTCACGAAAGTGCGTTGCACCATACTCTTAGATTTTGCTGGCGGATATAGAAAGGTCGTCATTGTGCCCGCCCCTATTGCTACTGCTGGGCGTAACCATTCTGGAGTGTGGCGAGTTTCTCGTACGATGGTTCATCACATCTATGAGCGTCTCCGGTCTTCGGGATTTATCGTGTGAACTGTGTAATGCAGAAGGTATGGAACCCTCAACAAGTCCAGTAAGTGGGGTCTTGGTGTCAGGCCTATCATACAAGAGCAATCCGAAAGGGTGGTATTTAGAAGAATTTGTTTCCAGAGGTAATGTCTTGGCATTGTAACCTGCGAAGTCTGTCGTATTTTTTGCGTAAATTTTCCACCGTAAATTTCAGTATATCCAGTTCCATCTCAGATGAGCAACGACTGTCTCCGCGTATCGGCAATGCCAGAGACAGCAACATCCATCGAGTTGTCTCACCAGGGCAAGACGAGAGTGTATGTGTGGTAGACGGGTATAGCCGATAAGTTAATGTAATATTTTTATGAGTTTCCATTACGAAGGCAATTGCAGCTAATTTTATCTCTTCTAATATATTTTCATTGTGTATTTGTGTATTTCATTGTGTATTTGTGTGCGGCCGCCATGTCTTGAGCAGTTTCAGGTATCCATCGAGGCCTCTAGGATCAGAGGCGGCGAAGGACGTGCAGTGGCGCTTGCAGATAGCGTAGTTAGCGAAGTTAAGTTGTCATCAGTAGCTGTGAGCATGCTCCAATGATAGACAGGCTATAGTTGGGATTACATATAGCAGTTTAGGGTTATGGGTAGCGTACTTCAGTTTATTCTTGATCTTAATGAGTCTATAATTACACACACACTAGTACTGACAATGGGCCCATAGGTTAAGTCACTATTCTTAATAATTAATGCTATTATAAATTATGTCAGCAGAGTATCAGACTTTTATGTTTATAGTGAATTAGGGTAGCAGCTCTATTCATGTAAATATTCATTTGTATTTATTTTATTGAATGTACAAAATATTATCTGAGACGATTGAAAGGAGCTCTTAATGCTGTATTTGTAAAAAGTTTAGGAGAGTCACACTTTATAAAGGGATTTAAGTATTGTGCGGGTACTGGGATCAGAAAGTGACTGCTGGACGAGAATTGACGCTATAGGGTGGTCGGTGTGGAGTAAATGGGTCCGGGCGGCAGGGAGAAGCCTGAGGGAGGCAGCTGTCACCCTCCTTCTACCCAATGGCTTGGATGCGCGTGCAGCCTCCCTGTTCAGCGCAGTGAAAGTTATGTGGCGACTCACCTGGCGGAGGGCTCTGGGTCAGTTGAGGGCTGACACAACCCTCGGAATCCAACCGGGATGGAAGAACCCGCTATCAGCTGGCTAGGGGGGACAGCACGGCGCCGCCCAGCAGTGACGCAGAAATGGGGACTCCACTGCAGAAGAGGTGCCGGAAGACGAAGGCGTGCTCTAACAATGGCGACTCGAAGTGTCGGAGAGAGGGGCTCTTGAGCCTCTCTTATGACGGACGCCGTTTTCAGTTCCTGCACGAGCTCTCATGACTCATTATAGAAGTCCGGACTGCATGCACGAAGCTGTTTCGTGCTGGGTATTGCTGGACTACAGTTTGTCGTGATTATCTCCTCTCTTACAGAGACCAGTTCCGAGCAATCGGCCACGTTGATCAATCAGCTATCCTTGTTTCAACCTCAGTTGGATGACTGTATGAGTGTTGGAGTCGCTCTAAAAGTTGTATCCTGTATTGCAAGTTTTCGGTCTAAACAAGGCCGAGTGTTACTGTCTTCAGACAGCCACTACCTGTCCAATGGATCTGTCCCGATTCTTGCGGTCCCCAATGGCAATCCAAGCCTGTACATGTGCTTGCCATGGCAGACCACAGTACTGCTAACCAACAATAGTCTTTCTTACCATCATATGAGCTTCCTGTCGACTGACAACGCAAATACAGAGCGGTAAGGATGACTGGAGATACTTCTGGACGCCATTCCCGCGTCTGATTCTGAGAAACATTAGATTGGTGACCCACATCGCAAGTAACACTTCTCCCTGCAGGCGTCCTTTCCTCCACACCAGGAGTCACAACCCGGCTCCACAGACGAGTGCAGAAATGTCTGTGTGTTGAGTGATTCGTTGTGTGATGTAGGCGTGTGAAGGATGTTATAGTCAACAGTTCTTTTTTGCTCTAACAGCTGCATGAACCCAGTAAAATTCGTGCCGTTAGTGAAAATATTGTATTTGTGCCCCTCCCCCCTGAACTTTATTTCAGTTACATTTTTTGTGGTCATCGTTCTTCTGGCTGGGTTGATTCGTCCAGCCACGAATTCCTCTCTGTGCCATCCTCTTCATCTCATAGTAGCACCTGCAACCTACGACCTCAATTATCTGCTACATGTATTCCAATCTCTGTCTTACTCTACAGTTTTTGCCCTCTATGGCTCCCTCTAGTACCATGGAAGTCATTCCCTCATGTCTTAACACATGTCCTGTCATCCTGTCCCTTCTCCTTATCAGTGTTTTCCACGTATTCCTTTCCTCTCATATTCTGCGTAGCACCTCATTCCTTACCTTATCTGTCCACCTAATTTTCAACATTTGTCTGTAGCACCACATCTCAAATGCTTCAGTTCTTTTCTGATCCGGTTTTCCCACAGTCTATGTGTCACTACCATACAATGCTGCGCACCAAACGTACAATCGCAGAAATTTCTTCCTCAAATTAACGCCTATGTTTGACACTTGTAGGCTTATCTTGGCTAGGAATCCCCTTTTCGCTTTCAATGTCCTCCTTGCTCTGTCCGTTATGGGTTATTTTGCTGCCTAGGTACCAGAATTTGTTAATTCCATCTACTTCGTGACCATCAATCCTGATGTTAAGTTTCTCGCTGTTCCGATTTCTACTACTGCTCATTACTTTCGTCTTTCGTCGATTTATTCTCAGTCCATACTGTGTACTCATTAGACTGTTCATTCCGTTTAGCAGATCACGTAATTCTTCTTGACTTTCACTCAGGATAGCAATATCATCAGTGAGTTGTATCATTGATATCCTTTCACCTTGAATTTTATTTCCACTCCTGAACCTTTCTTTTATTTCCATCATTGCTACCTCGATTTACAGATTGAACAGTAGGGGCAAAAGGCTACATCCTTGTCTTGCACCATTTTCAATACGAATACTTCGTTCTTGGTCGTCCACTCTTATTATTCCCTCTTGGCTATTGTACATATTGTATATGACCCATCTCTACTTTTTTCAGAATTTCTAGCATTTTGCACAATTTTACACTGTAGAACGTTTTTTCCAGGTCGACAAATCCTATGAACGTGCCTTGATGTTTCTTTAGTCTTGCTTCCATTATTAACTGCAACGTCAGAATTGCCTCTCTTGTGCCTTTACCTTTTCTAAAGCCAAACTGATCGTCATATAACGCATCCTCAAATTTCTTTTCCATTTTCTGTGTATTATTATTGTAAGCAATGTGAATGCATGACCGTTAAGATGATTGAGCGATGATTCTCGCACTTGTCAGCTCTTGCCGTCTTCGGAATGCGTGGATAATGCTAAAGTCAGATGGTATGTCGCCAGACTCATACATTCAACACAACAATGTGAATAGTAGTTTTGTTGGCACTTCCTACAATGATTTTAGAAATTCTGATGGTATGTTCTCTATTAGTTCTACTGTATTTGACTCTAAGTTCTCCAAAGCTGTTTTAAATTCTGATTTTAATACTGGATCCCCTACCTCTTCTAAATTGACTCCTGTTTCTTCCTCTATTACATCAGAATAATCTTCCCCCTCTTAGAGGCTTTCAATGTACTTTCCACCTATCCATTATATATCCTCTGCATTTAACAGTGGGATTCCCGTTGCACTTTTAACGTTACCACCCTTGCTTTTAATTTCACCGAATGTTCTTTTGACTTCCCTGTATACTGAGTTTGTACTTCCGACAATCATTTCATTTTCGATGTCCTCACATTTTTCCTGCAGCCATTGCATCTTAGCTTCCCCGCATTTTCTATTTATTTAATTCCTCAGGGACTTGTATTTCTGTATTCCTGAGTTCCCCGGACCGTTTCTGTACTTCCTCCTTTCATCAATCAACTGAAGTATTTCTTCCATTACCCATGGTTTCTTCGCAGTTACCTTCTTTGTACCTGTGTTTTTCTTCCCAACTTCTGCGATCGCCCTTTTTAGAGATGTCCATTCCTCTTCAACTGTACTGCCTACTGAGCTATTCCTTATTGCTGTACCTATAGCCTTAGAGAACTTCAAGCGTATCTCGTCATTCCTTAGTACTTCCCACTTCTTTGTGTACTGATTGTTCCTGACCAATGTCTTCAAAGCACTCTTCATCACTACTACAATGTGATTTGAGTCTGTATCTGCTCCTGGGTACGCCTAAAAAACCAGTAACTGATTTTGGAATCTCTGTCAGACCATGATGTAAACTAACTGAAATCTTCCTGTACCACCTGGCCTTTTCCAAGCATACCTCCTCCTCTTGTGATTCTTGCACAGAGTATTCGCTATTACTAGCTGAAACTTGTTACAAAACTCAGTCAGTCTTTTTCCTCTCTCATTCCTTGTACCAAGCCCATTTTCTCCTGTAACCTTTTCTTCTATTCCTTTCCCTACAAATGTATTCCAGTCCCTCATGACTATTAACTTTTCATCCCACTTAACAAATGGATCAAATGGCTCTGAGCACAATGGGACTTAACATCTGTGGTCATCAGTCCCCTAGAACTTAGAACTACTTAAACCTTACTAACCTAAGGACATCACACACATCCATGCCCGAGGCAGGATTCGAACCTGCGACCGTAGCGGTCACGCGGTTCCAGACTGAAGCACCTAGAACCGCACGGCCACAGTGACGACCCTGTCACTGAACTGTTCACAGAAACATCATCTTTGCCCTCCCATCCTATTCATAACGAATTCTAGTCCTGTTACACCGTTTTCTGCTGCTGCTGATATTAGCCCTACCAATATGACCAGAAATCTATGTCTTCTTTCCACTTCACTTCATTGACTCCTACTATATCTATATTGTGCCTTTGCATTTCCCTTTTCAGATTTTTTAGTTTCCCTACCACGTTCAAGCTTCTGACATTCCACGCCCCGATTCGTAGAACATTATCCTTCCACTGATTCTCCAATCTTTTTCTCATGGTAGCCTCCCCTTGGTAGTCCCATCCCTGAGAATCGAATGGGGGACTATTCCGGAATCTTTTACCGATGGAGAGATCATCATGACACTTCTTCAATTACAGGTCACATGTCGGGTGGATAAACGTTACATGTCTTTAATGCAGCGGTTTCCATTGCCTTGTGCATCCTCATGCCGTTTATCATTGCTGATTCTTCCATCTTTAGAAGCAGTTTCCACCCCTAGGACAAGAGAGTACCGTGAACATCTGTCTGCTCCTCCGCCTTCTTTGACAAGGCCGTTGGCAGAATGAGGGTGACTTCTTATGCCGGGAGTTGTCGGCCACCAGTGTTGGTTATTAATCAAAATTTAAGCAGTGACGGAATGCGAACCCGGGACCGAAGATGTTTTGATTATGAATGAAAGACGCTACATCTAGACCACAGGTATAATTCAGAGATCACAAACTGCGAATACAGTGTCACCTACATGCATGTTGTTTTGATTTATAGCTTCCAGTTTTTTCATACATATTCATGTTCAAGATACCCTGATTGCCTATCACCATGTCAAGTTTGGAAGAAGTATTTTTTATCTCTCTATGTCAATTATGTTGATGCCTATCAGTTGTCACTACGTGTACAAATTCCTTGTGTATGTGCCAATATTTACTAAATGCTGTACACAAGAAACTGCCACAGTTACACGAAAGTATTCTCGTTTGTTTTGTGTATGTGAATGGGATATCAGCAGCTATAATTCTGATTAATGGTGAATGGACCATCGGTAAATCAATCACTTTGAAAAATTTTTATCCTTTCAGTTTAGGGAAACAGTGTAAGGATGGTTGAATGTTTCAACCGTGAAGCTTAGAAATATTGTTTGTCTTTCTGGGTTCATGCAGAAGTATGTGTGTGTTTGAGTTGGTCACCAGTCGCTAATTATAAGATATTACCTTAACGAGAAGCTAGCAAAGTCAATAGGTTAAATTTTACTGCAGCTTCGATCTTGGCCTTCTGGCATGTATTCAACATTTGTATGAATGTTCGAGTATGTCCATGAATGACAGTGGGTTCGCTAAGGGTGAATCTGTATTGGGCGCGACTTATTCGTCAATGTGACTAAGATGTTGGCACATAAGGAAAATGCCACCTTTCATTTTATCTTCAGTTTCCAATTTAATCTGGCAATTTGCCGTGTCATTTCGGAAATAAATGGAGAGAGAAACAGCCTGAGAGCCGTCTGAGAGTCGCCACAGTTTATGTGTTTACTGTTCTGGAGCGTCTGGAACAAAGACTGCTGGGGCCGACTGACTATTGTCTTAATGATTCTGAGCTTGTGGACGATGCGCTGCTCTGTGCGACTGTCTGGCGCCGGATGGCCAGTGGTTTTGGCATGCTGTTTTCATAGCTGGTCAATTGGTAAGTTGAGTGCCTCCAGCTAAATACCAGAGGCAAGATTGGTTGAATAAAACAGAGGCCGGTTGGTGTCATAAAGCCCTGCACGAAATTGGAGGGGACGGTCGCTATTGGCGCGAATGATGTTCTGAGATAGTGTGGGGGAATTCTCGAATCAGAACTGAATACTGATTCGTGGCTTTTCGAGGTTAGTGGGGAGTTGAATATAATGGCTTCGCTCTTGCGCTGCGCGGGCGCATTGCATTCGGTATCTGATCTTCTTCAGAATCAGTTGGTCTTGTGACTTGGTTGCACTTTTTCAGAATCGTTGTGGACCATGACTTCGGCCGTGCTTCAGTTTCATTCTGTAACTTAAGACCCAGATCCTTACTCTGAGTTCTCGAACCTGAAACTACAGGGCGAGTTTAGGTAGTTTTGCTGTGTCTGTTCCTGGAAATACATCCTTGTGCATCCTGGAGTTTCTCTACAGCCACGCAAGCATAACTTAAAATTTTCGTACAGCATTCGAGGCCACGGGTTGAAACAGATTTTCTGCACAGCAGGAGACGGCACCTACATCATCAGAATGCGGCCTACCGACGACGTGCTACAGGTTTCAAGACTGGTAAAGTATTTTGCATCTCTGGCATTGTAGGACTTGTCATTTTTGTATTGAAGTCCTCAGCAGCACGCGCGCTCGCTTTGCTACAAGTCCACCTTGTTCGTTTCTCCATGTGTTCCCATTTGAGCTCTCACTACCAACCGTGATACTGCATTATAGTCAAGGGAGCAGTATTTGATTTATTAGGACCTACAGTCATTATCGTCAATCTATTGCATCTCAGAGAGTAGGAGCGCCTTGTTCTCGAGCCGACTCTTATTCTCATAATAGTTCAGTATATCCAGTCCTTTAGTCTTTTGTTTGTATCGACAATCAAGTACCTTTGTTTTCTGATTTATAATAAATCCCATTGTAATATTTAATCCGCATATCATTTCGTAGATAGGTGCAGAGTCCCATTTCCTGTCGGTTATTATGATAAAATTTCCTTTTGGATTTTTATTGAGTAGATTACGATTGTTGTTGTTGTGGTCTTCAGTCCTGAGACTGGTTTGATGCAGCTCTCCATGCTACTCTATCCTGTGCAAGCTTCTTCATCTCCCAGTACCTACTGCAACCTACATCCTTCTGAATCTGCTTAGTGTATTCATCTCTTGGTCTCCCTCTACGATTTTTACCCTCCACGCTGCCCTCCAATGCTAAATTTGTGATCCCTTGATGCCTCAAAACATGTCCTACCAATCGATCCCTTCTTCTAGTCAAGTTGTGCCACAAACTTCTCTTCTCCCCAATCCTATTCAATACCTCCTCATTAGTTACGTGATCTACCCACCTTATCTTCAGCATTCTTCTGTAGCACCACATTTCGAAAGCTTCTATTCTCTTCTTGTCCAAACTAGTTATCGTCCACGTCTCACTTCCATACATGGCTACACTCCATACAAATACTTTCAGAAACGACTTCCTGACACCTAAATCTATACTCGATGTTAACAAATTTCTCTTCTTGAGAAACGCGTTCCTTGACATTGCCAGTCTACATTTTATATCCTCTCTACTTCGACCATCATCGGTTATTTTACTCCCTAAATAGCAAAACTCCTTTACTACTTTAAGTGTCTCATTTCCTAATGTAATTCCCTCAGCATCACCCGACTTAATTTGACTACATTCCATTATCCTCGTTTTGCTTTTGTTGATGTTCATCTTATATCCTCCTTTCAAGACACTGTCCATTCCGTTCAACTGCTCTTCCAAGTCCTTTGCTGTCTCTGACAGAATTACAATGTCATCGGCGAACCTCAAAGTTTTTACTGCTTCTCCATGAATTTTAATACCTACTCCGAATTTTTCTTTTGTTTCCTTTACTGCTTGCTCAATATACAGATTGAATAACATCGGGGAGAGGCTACAACCCTGTCTCACTCCTTTCCCAACCACTGCTTCCCTTTCATGTCCCTCGACTCTTATAACTGCCATCTGGTTTCTGTACAAATTGTAAATAGCCTTTCGCTCCCTGTATTTTACCCCCGCCACCTTCAGAATTTGAAAGAGAGTATTCCAGTCAACATTGTCAAAAGCTTTCTCTAAGTCTACAAATGCTAGAAACGTAGGTTTGCCTTTTCTTAATCTTTCTTCCAAGATAAGGCGTAAGGTCAGTATTGCCTCACGTGTTCCAACATTTCTACGGAATCCAAACTGATCTTCCCCGAGGTCGGCTTCTACCAGTTTTTCCATTCGTCGGTAAAGAATTCGCGTTAGTATTTTGCAGCTGTGACTTATTAAACTGATAGTTCGGTAATTTTCACATCTGTCAACACCTGCTTTCTTTGGGATTGGAATTATTATATTCTTCTTGAAGTCTGAGGGTATTTCGCCTGTCTCATACATCTTGCTCACCAGATGGTAGAGTTTTGTCATGACTGGCTCTCCCGAGGCCATCAGTAGTTCTAATGGAATGTTGTCTACTCCCGGGGCCTTCTTTCGACTCAGGTCTTTCAGTGCTCTGTCAAACTCTTCACGCAGTATCTTATCTCCCATTTCGTCTTCATCTACATCCTCTTCCATTTCCATAATATTGTCCTCAAGTACATCGCCCTTGTATAAACCCTCTATATACTCCTTCCACCTTTCTGCCTTCCCTTCTTTGCTTAGAACTGGGTTGCCATCTGAGCTCTTGATATTCATACAAGTGGTTCTCTTATCTCCAAAGGTCTCTTTAATTTTCCTGTAGGCAGTATCTATCTTACCCCTAGTGAGACAAGCCTCTACATCCTTACATTTGTCCTCTAGCCAGCCCTGCTTAGCCATTTTGCACTTCCTGTCAATCTCATTTTTGAGACGTTTGTATTCCTTTTTGCCTGCTTCATTTACTGCATTTTTATATTTTCTCCTTTCATCAATTAAATTCAATATTTCTTCTGTTACCCAAGGATTTCCATTAGCCCTCGTCTTTTTACCTACTTGACCCTCTGCTGCCTTCACCACTTCATCCCTCAGAGCTACCCATTCTTCTTCTACTGTATTTCTTTCCCCCATTCCTGTCAATTGTTCCCTTATGCTCTCCCTGAAACTCTCTACAACCTCTGGTTCTTTCAGTTTATCCAGGTCCCATCTTCTTAATTTCCCACCTTTTTGCAGTTTCTTCAGTTTCAATCTGCAGTTCATAACCAATAGATTGTGGTCAGAATCCACATCTGCCCCAGGAAATGTCTTACAATTTAAAACCTGGTTCCTAAATCTCTGTCTTACCATTATGTAATCTATCTGAAACCTGTCAGTATCTCCAGGCTTCTTCCATGTATACAGCCTCCTTTCATGATTCTTGAACCAAGTGTTAGCTATGATTAAGTTATGCTCTGTGCAAAATTCTACAAGGCGGCTTCCTCTTTCATTCCTTCTCCCCAATCCATATTCACCTACTATGTTTCCTTCTCTCCCTTTTCCTACTGACGAATTCCAGTCACCCAAGACTATTAAATTTTCGTCTCCCTTCACTACCTGAATAATTTCTTTTATCTCGTCATACATTTCATCAATTTCTTCATCATCTGCAGAGCTAGTTGGCATATAAACTTGTACTACTGTAGTAGGCATGGGCGTTGTGTCTATCTTGGCCACAAAAATGCGTTCACTATGCTGTTTGTAGTAGCTAACCCGCACTCCTATTTTTTTATTCATTATTAAACCTACTCCTGCATTACCCCTATTTGATTTTGTATTTATAACCCTGTAATCACCTGACCAAAAGTCTTGTTCCTCCTGCCACCGAACTTCACTAATTCCCACTATATCTAACTTTAACCTATCCATTTCCCTTTTTAAATTTTCTAACCTACCTGCCCGATTAAGGGATCTGACATTCCACGCTCCGATCCGTAGAATGCCAGTTTTCTTTCTCCTGATAACGACGTCCTCTTGAGTAGTCCCCGCCCGGAGATCCGAATGGGGGACTATTTTACCTCCGGAATATTTTACCCAAGAGGACGCCATCATCATTTAATCATACAGTAGAGCTGCATGTCCTCGGGAAAAATTACGGCTGTAGTTTCCCCTTGCTTTCAGCCGTTCGCAGTACCAGCACAGCAAGGCAGTTTTGGTTAATGTTACAAGGCCAGATCAGTCACACATCCAGACTGTTGCCCCTGCAACTACTGAAAAGGCTGCTGCCCCTCTTCAGGAACCACATGTTTGTCTGGCCTCTCAACAGATACCCCTCTGTTGTGGTTGCACCTACGGTACGGCCATCTGTATCGCTGAGGCACGCAAGCCTCCCCACCAACGGCAAGGTCCATGGTTCATGGGGGGAGATTACGATTATTATTAAATTATTGTGAGTGTGCACTCCTTATTTTACTAACTAGCAGGATCCACCAGCAATTTCTTTCGTTACCGTTGTGTAGGTGGTAGATACGAAGGGTGTCTAGTGCATGCCTAGTTCTCATGCAAAATTCGAGAGAATTAAACAGATACAAACTCTTTATTGTCCCAGCCGATAAGCTGAACCAGTGCTTCACATTACCTACAACAACAATTGCACCACGAACAAAACAGAGACTCGTTGCTTACTTCATGGGAGGAAACGATTGTTAGCAGTGAAAAATTGTATATAAAGCACAATATTTTCAATACCGCCAGAAAAGCTGCCATGCGCATCAGATCGGCATCTACTAGACTTGAAAGCTTCACAATCCAAATGATGAAACTTATTATTGACCCACTACTCCCCACTGTAAGAGGTATCTTCAGTCATTCCTTTACCCTGAGTGGAATGAGGGATTACAGAACCCACTACAAAAACCCACGTTGCCATATAATTCTCTGCTTACCAATTTATTGGCTTTCTTCCTGCACTATCCAGGGCCTTATAACCAGTGCTCTTTTTCTAAAAAAAAGTTTGTGGGTACGCTGACATGGGATATAATGCAGCGAAAATTAGTTATAAATGAAGCATGGAATACCACCCGTCTACTTTTAGCCATGACGTTATCAACATGTCGAACTACAAAAAGAATGGTATCGGACTCTTCAGTTGACTTTACAACTCAAATTAAGCGAGAAACACTCAAACATAGAAGAGAAATTGGTATCGAACACTTCAGTTTACATCACCTCAAATGAAGCATGCGTTTTGAGCATACGCATATCCATTTAGCACTACCATCGCCCGTCATTAGCGGGCGAAGGCACTACATGCTTGTCGCACTGGCTGCCAGCGATTCAGTTGTCGAGGATGGTCCATCGACTTTCTCACCAAAAACAGTACTATATTTTTCGTATTGCAATTACCAACACGAAAAAAATTTACTTCCGTGAAATAAATCTTTGGCACTCTTCCAAGTTTTCAACATCGCAAAAACATCACTTTGATTACGAAAAAGTTTAGGGGTACACATCCTCCAGCGTTCCCCCAGAAAAACAGCAGTGCTTATAACAGACAGTTCGCTGTCAGCTAACGAAATGAAGGTTGCCATGGATGCACAAGAGGCTACTATCATGTTTTTCTGATTCAGCAAAGCTTTTAATACTGTCGACTTCAATCTTTTACTCGCCAAACATAGCAGCTTAAACTCCTCCCCAAGTGCAAGGCGATGGTTTCACACATACCTGAAGTGTAGTCAGCAATTTGTCGCAATAAAGACAGGTAGTATCTGGCGTCCTCCAGGGTTCGGTATTATGTCTTACACTCTTTTCATTGTACATAAATGATATGTTATCAGTTCTGACCTACAGAAAATACCACATGTACACCGATGGCCTCCAACTGTATCTAGGTGCAAAACCAATAAACCTGAAGACAGGCTATTGAGAATCTCAATACTGACCTGTGTGCACTATCAAACTTTTCTCTGGAAATTATGTTAAAATTGAACCCATAGAAAACCTGAGCGGTAATAGGTGGTTATTCTAGGTTCATCAATCCGACACATCTGGAATCCTTATCAACTTTAACCCTAGATGTGACATACGTAACTTCTCCCACACTGCGAAGATTTCAAAGTAGTAATAGATGACAATCTAAATTGGACAGACTACATAACTGTAACGTGCAAGAAGGTACAAGTATTTATCCATGTACTATACAAATATAAAAATCTCTTTCCTCTTGACGTGAAAAACAAACTTGTACAAACACCCACACTTCCAATTATTGAGTACAGCGATGTTATCTCGCAAGGCCTTTCTCAGGAAGGCTCACGGGACTAGATATGCGTGCCTGACTTAGTTATATATGTGAAGTGGAGTCTATGGTCATACTTCACCATCAGATGGACAGACATCCGGTCTTCTTTGCCGTCTTATCAACATATACTGTCCCTCGTATTTCTCCCGAAACTTAACGCTCTTGTCTAAACAACATTTCAGAAACATCTGTTCCCATCAGAGTAAAATCCATACTGTCTCAATCAATCGTCCAGCCGCTTACTCGAAGTCATTAGTAGTAGGAACCCGTCTCTGGAATAACCTCTCGCAAAAAATTAGAGAAATGAGTCACATCTCCAGCTTCCGGAGACACTCAGTGACGTATCTACTTAAGCAACAATAAGGATTATAATTGCCCCTGTACGCACTCGTTAGCGTTGTATATCCTTCTTTCCAACCAGACCTTCCTCATTTCCCATATACTTAGCAAATGCGTTCTCCTCAAATCTCCTTTCCCCAGAACTCACTATATCATGAAACATTTATTTTGTATACCTACCAATCCTTTTTATATCTGACACTGCTATTATTGTCATTCTTGCTAGTATTACTATCATTATTTCTATTATTACTATTATCAGTGTTACTGGTAGCAACTGCAGCAGTACAAGTACTGCCTTTATTAACTTCATTAGTTCACAGTCAGTATTATTTGCTCACACTGTCACTTCAGACACTCTAATCATTTGAATACTATTTGTCATATTAAAATTGATAATTATTAGATAACTATGACGTAGAAAAAGGTACTGTATGTGTGAAACCATGGTCCGATGTAAGGAAGGGTTAAGGGAGGGTTTGGGTGACCTAATCACATAAGGTTAAATAAATAAATAAAATGAAATAAAATAAAGGAAACAATCAATGAACGCTAAAGTTTAACGTTCCGTATATTGTCGTAATTAGAGATAGAGCAGATTGTTGCATGGTGTAGGGAAATCACAGTCTCTTTGGCTGTGGAATCGTCCTGATTAAACTCTAAAAATCCATCACTGGATGGCCGAAATGGGACAAATCACAATTGCCCCGGGTACCGTCCACAGACAATTTGTGATGTCACTCATTACAGTGACTGAAATTCATAACCGTCTCTTTCCTTTCCATTCAATTTTCACGATCATCAAAGCAGTCGAGGTCGATAAGCATTTCAAGACTCAAAAATATCGAAATTCGCTATTGACATACGTAGTATTCAACCACGAATCTCGGAGCCATCCGAGGTTAGAGCTAGCAATCCCGAGACGCCTGCAGATATCTTGCTACGGGCAAACGTTTGCTTTAACTTGTGCGAACTTCATTCGCTTTGCCCTTGTCGGAGGAGAAGTCACTCACAGTATCGTAGCTTCTAGAGTTTCTTGAATGAACGGAGTAATCTGGAGTCGTCTGTGATCCTTTCACTTCGCGGATAAACTGCAGTTTCCCAGTATCCTGTTAAATAATCGAAGCACTGTATTGTTTATATATTGACCCTATTTATTTACATTCAAACAAATACTTACTCCTAAACATTTGTTTGATACTACAAACTGATACAGCATGCTGAGAGACACAACATTTTACGAATTTTTGTGATGTACACGTGTTAACATTTTATACACTACAAGATCATTACCATCGGTACGCTTGGCATGTGTTTCCAACATGCTGTGGGCAAATGTAGTAGCATTGCCTAGATTATCCAGACTTCATTCGACTAAAATACTAAGTGTCTGCACACTAAACTATCCGTAAGTGGCGGCATAAATCATTTTATGAACTGAACGAGTCCATTTAGACTCTAAAAATATAAGCATTCCAATTTATAGCTCTGTTTCTTGAGTGAAATACCGTGTGCATCGCTCGTAAATATCATTGAACTTTTTCGCAGCATCCTTCAGCTACTTTGTAATCATCAGTATACCTAACTGTCGCATTTTGCTTCGCAGTTAATACAGGAATGGCATAAGCACTGCATATGTTATAACTACGTGATCAGATGTTCTGGCTAGTGTCTTGTTTCCTGAAGATAAGTAAACAAACTGTTTTTCTTAAACACAACTGAGAACATAGATCGGAGCACGAACGAAATTCGTAAGAGATGTTTACCATTTACGAATAATTACTTCAACAAAAATATTCATTATCGTCTTAAGTATTGCCGTACTTTCACCTTTTTAGTGACAAAACTGCAAAAGCTCCTGCTTCCCCATAACATTCTGGTGCTTGAAGCGGGGCACAGAAAACTTGACAGCAGAGCCATTGATCAAACCAACGGTCGTGTTGAAGAGTCCAGTGTTTCTCGCTACCCGTGATGCTACCCGGCATATATTCCATTTCGTCTTTTCCAAATTTAAATCATCAGCGCTCCTGGTCTGGGAGGGATGGCGGGAAGCTACCAGGGGCCCGACCCACGGGTCAGCTGAGCCGTACACCAAGACTGAGTCACGCCAGCCATTAAAAGAAACTTCTTGGAAACAGTATTAAGAATCACACACCGTGTGATGCATAGCCATGCTGAAGTTGCCAATCCTGTGAAAAGCATATGGATAGCCGTTTTCTCCTGACCCATCCTTACCTAATCGGAGCGAGTGTTCCGTTTTAACCACTTTGTTCTGAAAAGGACGCCGAATTCTGATCTTCTTTTCTGTCTATTAAATATCAGAACTGAGCGCACCCGTAGTTTTCTCCTTTCAAAAACTGACGTATACAGTCGGAGAGTGGGAATAGAAAATTTCACAGGAGAATCAAGAAAAGGTGTCCCATTTTTTAAGTGCCTTATTTGTATCCAGAAAATTGATAAAGTTTTCTGATACCACAAAACTATGCTCTATAACCCACCACTGCAAAAAAAAAAAAATCAAATGAGAAAATAAACAATTCATTAAGTACGTTCCAACTGCCATACCAGCAAACTGACTGGTTCTAACAACCAATCAGTTTCACTAAAACAGGGGCCCTACTTTTTATTTGTGATTACACAACTACAGAAATACAGAGGTAGTATTTTAACTAGTAGAATTGTAGTCAAGGAAATCCATTTCACTTTTTTTTTAATTTTTGCACGAAAATAACACAATTAAATCCAAGGAAATAATGTCTCGGTATTGACTTCTCTTCATTGCACAGTTCCATTCTTGGGATCAAGTGTTGCACTGTTTACTATAAAACTCCCTCGCTGTTGAGGAAGAAATGGCAACATTGTCAGTGGGTCTTTCTGTTTTGCAACTGCTAAACGTGGCCGGCTTTTTAGATGAAATACGGCATGCCATATATCTGCAATTGTCTTTCCTCTTTTGAATACATTGGCCCTGCTCATTTCTCTGTTTCACAGTCAGAAATTTTATTTGGATGTTTCAGACTGATGAGTATGAGACACTTTGATCAAACTGCATTTCGAGATACCACACGCCCTCATTGACAAGCATATTTCACCAGCAGTTTTCAAAACAAAGGCAATAGTTGTATGTTTTCCAATTGTAAGGAATAGTTTCATAGTTTTAGATGTCTCTACCATCTTGGATAAATCTTGCGGAACAAAATTTTTGCCTACCTTTCTTCGTTTCTCTGTAATTGAATAATCTGTGTCGCAGTAAAAGAATCTGTGACCACTCGCCAGAGACTTGAATGTTGCCTCCCGCATGACGCTTTGAACCCCATAATGCAAGACCTCCAATGCAAGCGGCATATTAGTCAGATTTCTTTCAACGTATGTTGATACAATAGCTCTATACCTGACAATCGTATACAACCGCTCACTCGTCTCAAGATCTGCAACTAAAGACTGTAAAGTTGCACAAATCACACCAACACACAAGAAAGAATGCAAGAGTAATCCAGTGAATTACAGGCACATATCGCTAACATGGATTTGCAGTAGCATTTTGGTACATATATTGTGTTCGAACATTATGAGTCACCTCGAAGAAAACTATTTTTTGACAAACAACCAACCCGCATTCAGAAAATATCGTTCTTGTGAAACGCAACTGGGTCTTTATTCACACGAAATAATAAATGGTATCTAAAGGGATGTCAAATTAATCTCACATTTTCGTTTTCCATGAGGCTTTTGATACTGTTCCTCACTAGCGACCTGTAATCAAATTACGTACAGAGAAGGGCAGCTCGTTGTGTTTCATCGCGAAACAGGGGAAACAGTGCCACGGTTATGATAAGCGAATTGGGCTGGCAGTAATTGAAACAAAGGTGTTTTTCTGTGCGGTAGGATCTTCTCATGAAATTTTAATCAACAACATTCTCCTCATTATGCTGCACCCCTTTGCTAAGGGGCCGCCATCTATACAGGGAGGAATAATCATAAAAACAGAATAAAGATATCAAGCTCGTATAGAATGACTTAAGTGTCATTTTCCCGCGCTCTTTTCGAGACTGGAACAGCAGAGAAATACCTGTACCTTGAAGGTTGTTTGATGAACCCTCTGTCAGGCCCTTATTTGTGAATTGCAGAGTAAATACGTAGATGTAGATTAAAAATCACTGGTTTGTGCGTAGACCATGCGCTGTCAAGTAATGAATGAGACACTCTTTGGTCCGATACTTCGAACAAGTCTACGGCTATGCAAAAGAGAACCGAGGAGACAAGAACAATGATAATACATTTTATGAGGAAATAGCACTTAGAACGTCTTACGTTTCCACTCTTATATATATATATATATATATATATATATATATATATATATATATATATATATATATATATATGAGAGTCTGACTTCACCGACAGAAGCTTTCAAAATTCATGCTGTTTGATTACACTTGTAATGAAGCAACATATTTCTTCACAGAAATTAAATCGTTTGGCTTCTTGATACGACCAAAGTTGCAGATGTAACGACACAGCATAACTCTTGAAGGAGATTAAACGGATGAGCTTGTTGGCATGACGCAAATGAGTATAGTCGTCGGAAGTTCTGAATATAAGTTTGTGAAGTAACACTCTTATAAAGATTATAACTATTAGACAGCTACAAGAAAACTTCGAGAAAGTAAAGAGGAGTCGCAATCTGAAAAATATGGAAGAAAGATTCCAAAATACTGAATGCTTGAACTATAACAAGAGTACCTGCGAGACCCACTGCTTTTATAAAATGTAATCAGCTGCCAGTGATGGCAATCCATTAAGCAGCAAGTTACTCGAAGAGAGAAGACAAGAAAGCATTACTTCACTTCGCACACGAGCAGACGTTTATTGAAAGTGATGAAATGGTGCAGTGTTAAAGGAGACGATGAAGGGGCTGTATCGGAGATCAGCTTCAATAAGAGTGAGTGCATCGTCGTGGGACGGCAAAGTGCAGTCGTGCGAGGGAGCGGCGCCAACACCGCAGGGTCCTCAGGAGGGAGGGAGGCGCTCTCTGTGAGAGAACGTGGGACAGCCGCGAGGTGGCAGGTGATATCACATGTCCCAGGCATGTCTTCCACTAGTTCAGAGTTTTAAAAAAATTACAGTGCAGTTACTACGGCGAAGTGTAAGTATTCAGGGATATTATTAAGAAGCGATATAAAATTCGACAATCAGATAAAAATCAGTATTAGAGAAGGTGAATGGAAGAATCAGAATTGTCGGAAGGGTTCTGGGGAAGTGCGGTAAATCCGAAAAGGAAGTTGCGTATATTTCGTCAGTACGCACAAATCGAGGCCCACGAGGAAGGCAGGCCGCGGCGCGTACGTCACGAAGGTAGGACTGAGCTCGCTCGTTGGCGCAACTCAGCAAACAGCGTTTCTACACCTGTTAACTCGTAACTAGATGTGCACATACAAACGAGAATTGCATCTTCTACTGGACTCCGCTATTATGGAGTCTTTATTAGTCGTACAATGATCGGAAGTCCATAGGCCTACTAATAATTTCTTATGGCCATACTGGGTCACAATAAAATTAAACTCGAGGCAAAATGATTATGTTCCATAAGGCAGCACTTCTTGTATGAAATGAGGGCTATTAAGCAGAAGAGACTAAATGCTAATAAACAAGCCGTTATAACATTTATATCGAGTACTGATTTTAAACTGAGTTTTGTTGTAGGCTAGTATTGTTAATCAGTGAAAATTCATAATAGCAGATTCCAGTACAAGAGGCAATTCTCGTTAATGCGTTCACATCCAGCTGTGATTTAATAGGTGTAAAACCCATTTTGTCTGCTGCGCTGAGCAACCGAGCGAGTTGAGGCCTATCTTCGTAACGTACGCGCCGTGGCTTATCTTTCTGAACAAATGTAGAGTATTGTTCCAGTCTTTGGAGTTCTTGTCAAGTAGGCAGTGCGTGGTGGAGTGTACATTATACCAACAATATCTTCTCCTTTCCGTGTACTGAACGAGGAAGAAATGACTGCATGTATGCCCCTTTACATCAACTTGCGCCGGCCGCGGTGGTCTCGCGGTTCTAGGCGCTCAGTCCGGAACCGCGTGACCGCTACGGTCGCAGGTTCGAATCCTGGCTCGGGCATGGATGTGTGTGATGTCCTTAGGTTAGTTAGGTTTAAGTAGTTCTAAGTTCTAGGGGACTGACGAGCAAAGATGTTAAGTCCCATAGGGCTCAGAGCCATTTGAACCAACACCAACTAGCCCCTCGTATGTTATTCCCATGTTGACTATGCAAAATACACGATGTTGGCAGCATATGTTCACGTGGCCATCTTCAAATGAAGGTTCTCTAAATGTACCCAACACGATGCAGCGTTGGATTTAGGGTGAAGTGCAGTTGGGGTGAGAGTTATGCAGATGTGAGGCTCAATTTAACATTTATTTTATTTAGCATCATATATTTCAATTGTTGTTGTTGTTGTGGTCTTCAGTCCAGAGACTGGTTTGATGCAGCTCTCCATGCTACTCTATCCTGTGCAAGCTTCTTCATCTCCGAGTACTTACTGCAACCTACATCCTTCGAAATCTGCTTAGTGTATTCATCTCTTGGTCTCCCTGTACGATTTTTACCCTCCACGCTGCCCTCCAATGCTAAATTTGTGATCCCTTGATGCCTCAGAACATCTCCTACCAACCGGTCCCTCCTTCTTGTCAAGTTGTCCCACAAGCTCCTCTTCTCCTCAAGTCTGTTCAATGCCTCCTCATTAGTTATGTGATCTACTCATCTAATCTTCATTATTCTTCTGTAACACCACATTTCGAAATCTTCTATTCTCTTTTTCTCCAAACTATTTATCATCCATGTTTCACTTCCATACATTGCTACACTCCATACAAATACTTTCAGAAACGGCTTCCTGACACTTAAATCTACACTCGAAGTTAACATATTTCTCTTCTTCAGAAACGCTTTCCTTGCCATTGCCAGTCTACATTTTATATCCACTCTACTTCGACCATCATCAGTTCTTTTGCTCCCCAAATAGAAAAACTCCTTTACTACATTAAGTGTTTCATTTCCTAATCTAATTCCCGCAGTATCACCCGACTTAATTCGACTACATTCCATTATCCTCGTTTTGCTTTTGTTGATGTTCATCTTATCCCCTCCTTTAAAGACTCTATCCATACCGTTCAACTGCTCTTCCAAGTCCTTTGCTGTCTCTGACAGAATGACAATGTCATCGGCGAACCTCAAAGTTTTTATTTCTTCTCCATGGATTTTAATATCTACTCGGAATTTTTCTTTTGTTCCCTTCACAGCTTGCTCAATATACAGATTGAATAACATTTGGGAGAGGCTACAACCCTGTCTCACTCCCTTCCCAACCACTGCTTCCCTTTCGTGTCCCTCGACTCTTATAACTGCCGTCTGGTTTCTGTACAAATTGTAAATAGCCTTTTGCTAACTGTATTTTACGCCTACCACCTTCAGAATTTGAAGCAGAGTATTCCAGTCAATATTGTCAAAAGCTTTCTCTAAGTCTACAAATGCTAGAAACGTAGGTTTCCCTTTCCTTAATCTAACTTCTAAGATAAGTCGTAAGGTCAGTATTGCCTCACGTGTTCCAATATTTCTACAGAATCCTAACTGATCTTCCCCGAGGTCGGCTTCTACTAGTTTTTCCATTCGTCTGTAAGGAATTCGCGTTAGTATTTTGCAGCCGTGACTTATTAAACTGATAGTTCGGTAATTTTCGCATCTGTCAACACCTGCTTTCTTTGGTATTGGAATTATTAAATTCTTCTTGAAATCTGAGGGTATTTCGCCTGTCTCATACATCTTGCTCACCAGATGCTAGAGTTTTGTCAGGACTGGCTCTCTCAAGGCCTTCAGTAGTTCTAATGGAATGTTGTCTACTCCTGGGGCCTTGTTTCGACTCAGGTCTTTCAGTGCTCTGTCAAACTCTTCACGCAGTATCATATCTCCCATTTCATCTTCATCTACATCCTCTTCCATTTCCATAATATTGTCCTCAAGTACATCGCCCTTGTATAGACCCTCTATATACTCTTTCCACCTTTCTGCTTTCCCTTCTTTGCTTAGAACTGGGTTTCCATCTGAGCTCTTGATATTGATAGAAGTGGTTCTCTTTTCTCCAAATGTTTCTTTAATTTTCCTGTAGGCAGTATCTATCTTACCCCTGGTGAGACAAGCCTCTACATCCTTACATTTGTCCTCTAGCCATGCCTGCTTAGCCATTTTTCACTTCCTATCGATCTCATTTTTGAGACATTTGTATTCCTTTTTGTCTGCTTCATTTGCTGCATTTTTGTATTTTCTCCTTTCATCAATTAAATTAAATATTTCTTCTGTTGCCCAAGGATTTCTAGCAGCCCTCGTCTTTTAACCTACGTTATCCTCTGCTGCCTTCACTACTTCATCCCTTAAAGCTACCCAATTTTCTTCCACTGTATTTCTTTCCCCCATTCCTGTCAATTGTTCCCTTATGCTTTCCTTGAAACTCTGTACAACCTCTGGTTCTTTAAGTTTATCCAGGTCCCATCTCCTTAAATTCCCACCCTTTTACAGTTTCTTCAGTTTTAATCTACAGTTCATAACCAATAGATTGTGGTTGGAGTCCATATCTGCCCCTGGAAATGTCTTACAATTTAAAACCTGGTTCCTAAATCTCTGTCTTACCATTATATAATGTGTCTGAAACCTGTCAGTATCTCCAGGCTTCTTCCATGTATACAACCTTCTTTTATGATTCTTGAACCAAGTGTTAGCTATGATTAAGTTATGCTCTGTGCAAAATTCTACCAGGAGGCTTCCTCTTTCATTTCTTCCCCCCAATCCATATTCACCTACTATGTTTCCTTCTCTCTCTTTTCTTACTACCGAATTCCAGTCACCCATGACTATTAAATTTTCGTCTCCCTTCAGTATCTGAATAATTTCTTTTGTTTCTTCATACATTTCTTCAATTTCTTCGTCGTCTGCAGAGCTAGTTGGCATATAAACTTGTACTACTGTGGTAGGCGTGGGCTTCGTGTCTGTCTTGGCCACAATAATGCGTTCACTATGCCGTTTGTAGTAGCTTACCCGCAATCCTATTTTTTTATTCATTATTAAACCTACTCCTGCATTACCACTATTTGATTTTGTATTTATAACCCTGTAGTCGCCTGACCAAAAGTCTTGTTCCTCCTGCCACCGAACTTCACTAATTCCCACTATATCTAACTTGAACGTATCCATTTCCCTTTTTAAATTTTCTAACCTACCTGCCCGATTAAGGGATCTGACATTCCACACTCCGATCCGTTTCAATTATGGTAACAAAATCCAGTTACAATAAGATGAATATATTTTTCTCCAACCATAAAGCAGCTAAGTAGGTCTAAAATAACTATTCACAATAATCCTTTTGACAATAACACTACATCGCCAAACATACAACAAATGCAATCTGGCCACACAATGGGCTGGCCACCAGGTAACAACATACGCCTTAAAATGTCTAGCATTCTGCCATAATCATAAATATTTAATTGTATCTTCCCTCAAGTGTGGTACAAAAAGCGAATTATATTCGTTGACTGGTGTACATCAACCTTGTAAGTTTGATCAGCGGTAGTTTACATGTATTTTGTGAAAAGAATACAGACATTTTAATCAGGAAATATTTAAATTTAGCATCCATTGTACCATCACCGTGTGTGATTCAATGATTCAAGTGGGAGGTACAGGGAACTAACATTAAGACTGACTGTTTCGTTTTAATGGACTGGAAAAGTACTGGCCTGTGAATGAGAGATGAAATTTTGGTTGTGTTTCCTTAGAAGGTCTCTGACTGATATATTTTCCAGAAGGGTGAGTGTGGCTTAGGAAAGGGGTGGAGCATAATGATATCTTCCTGCAGCAGCTGCTGCAACCCTGCCTCTGCTCAAGATTAATTGCATTCCAGATCCTTTTTGGTCCTGAAAGCAGTTCTCTTCCTACTAAGGTCATCATTTTCTGTACCAACCGCCTCCCCTTTCACTGGGAAAGTAGCACAACTGAATTATAGGATTCAGAGACACTGGTATAATGCAGGAATGGATGATGCAAAATAACATCGCAAAGCACCTCTAATGTAACTCCAACTGCAGTGCTGGGTAAATTACTTTTCATAACGAGAGATTCATCGTAGTACGAGAATGATGTAGTTTTTGCAGTGGAATACTTAACTATGAAGTGTCGAATCTCCTCCTCCAATGAAGTCAATTAGGAGACGTATATTGTTGATTTTCCTGAATTTCCGACGTGATGGGATCTTGGATGTTACAATAACATTTTCCAACATAGTGATGGATACCTTCAACTGTTACAAAGATGTTCCCATATGAACTGTTTTCTATCAACATGACCGGGAAAACAGCAATTGGTACAGACTTTGTTCATTACAATGGCCAAAATGCAGTTGATTTCAAAAGCTTTGCCCAACGCAGTATATACCCTGTCTTATTAGTATATATTCTTTGGCTTTTGGTCAAACACAGTTACATTACTGATTTATAATGAAAAGTTAATGATTTACAACAGAATGTTATTATGGTTTTAAAGCCAGTAAGTGATGATTAATGCTGAATATATTTCTAAATATCGTTGTATTTTGCTTTTGTCTGGAAATTTAATTATGAAGTTACTGTAACAATAGCTATCTTAAAATTGTTAACTAAATTTTGATTTTAAATTTAATTTTATTCCTAAGGATAACTGGGGTACAGTACAAAATGCTAGAACGGAATTTCAAGTTAAGATTTTGTACGATAATTTTGTAGTATCACAATGACTGAAAATCATTAATGTTTATACCAGAATGTACAACAATCGTTAATAAAGTTGTTAATTACAACTTAACTAATTGGTTTTTCATTATTGATATGATCCATAAAGTGCACAATTCACATCAAATATATCAGATGGCTGATAAATGTTCCAGAAGTCTGTTTTTAAGTAAGTTGAAATATACGGATTTTACTAATTAATTATTGGTTGAATTATAACATAGATATTTCTCCTAAAATTTCAATGTGATTGTAATAACGCAATCACAAGAATGAAATACATTGTGCTCAAATTTACGACAGTAGTTTAATTCACAACGTCTGGGTCTCTTACTAAATACGACATTCTGTTAATTACAGTTAACAAATCTGAAATAATGTTAATGACGCTGATTTGATTTCCAACTTCTGCTCAGGTAATACACAATCTGTTATACCTAGAGTGGTACCAAAGCATTCATTAAATCAGCTGTAACTAGTCTTATTACTCATAGTCCTACTACTCACCCTAAGAGAGGGGGAATGTCTCCTACAACCAGTGAGCACAGAAGGTAAATGTGCAGACAGATAATACTACATAAACTGAAATGGATGACGATTTTAGATTCCTTCACAAGGGCCTCTACAGTGTACATGGTGCCAACAGTGAACGTAATGAATGGGGCACAGCTTAATTACCGTGTGGAATCTCTGTTGCAAAAAGTGGTAAACGTATTATACTTATAGAAATAATAATGGAGTATGCAGACTTGTGTAGAAGTATGAGTAGTAATAACGATGTAAGTGGTGAAAGTATTACCTCTAGTTACAGTAGTGGCATTCTTTCGTGACTTTGGCTCACGTTGACCTTTGCCTGCTTGTCTATATGCAGAGAAGGCACTGGTTAGAAATTAGAAATCCTAAGATTGCAGAACAGCCAAAGAATTTTATTTCCTTTGAAAAAAGACAACAAAGTTAAAAAAATCCAAGAAGGGAGAATCAATCGAGTTGTGCTTTGTAAACCTTCACCTTCCCCTCCCCTCCCCTCACCTCACCACACCTCTCTAACCTCCAATAGGAGTTTGATTGAAAATATGCTCAAATAAATACTAACAATACAAATTTGTGCTATGTTGAAAAGTATTTAACCAGAATACTATGTAAAGGTTGAAAGCTACAGTATTTCCATACCTAAAATTACTTCGCAGACCACTAGGATGAAACATCCAGTCATAAAGTATCTCCAGAGCTGCTATCTGGACTGCGCTCGAAAGGGTCAAAACGATCTTAATCTTTTTTGCGTCATGTTCAAACGTATTCATCCAAAACCTTACATAACAGGTGTAACTGCAGTGTTTTCACATGTAAACAAGTGCACATGGACGCATTCACACACACCAACACACACACACACACAAACACACACGCACACGCACAGACACACACACACACACACACACACACACACACACACACACACACACACACACACACAGCAATACGTTAACATACAAATCTATCAAATTGGTGCCTAAAACATGATTATAAACTCGCAGTTTAAGTGCCTCAATGCTATTTTCATTCCTAAGCACATGAGGCTAGAAAACAGGCAGTTGATACTTTAAGTACTTCCCAAATGATTTGATGTAACAAAATTAACCTGACGAAGCCTGTAACTGCAGGGAACATGTTGGCTAAAATACTAAGTGGGCAAGCACGAAAGCAATAGCTAGTCTGAATTACTACCTGTTAGTAGCAGAACGTAATTAATTCCATGTAATTAATACACATTTAGTGTAAGACACAAAGAAGCTCACATATAATTAATTTCCGCATCTCAATTGTTCTATTATGCTTATCAAGTGTTACAGTGGTACCACCAGGTTTGAAGCATGGAAAAGGTGTTGGCTTTCTCAATATGAGACGTTATTTGTGCTTCATTCAACAAATTATCAACTATTATTAATCGAGAGCATAACAACCCTCATTTCTTAACTTTGTGAATGTGTGTTTCTATTCTTCGTATGGTGTTCCATGGAAGTGTCATATAGTTCCCAGTGTGTGGTAAAAGAAGATGCTAACACTCAGGACTGCAAGATGAAAATGGGTCACAATTACGTTGACTGATTTTGATATCAGTTTCAGAGAACAGGTTTTGATGATGGGAACAATATCATTTACTTTGGTAATTCTCATTGACAAGTGCATTCAGACTTAAAGTTAGATGAGCAGTAGTACTCATATGTGTTTTGCAATACTATAGAAGCGATTTTAATATATTGTAATGAATATAATGCATGGTAAAATGTTCAAACTATACTCATCTATTATCCCACAGCTTATCTCAGCAGTAACGTTTAATTAATATATTACAATAAAGATTTCATCAAAACAACTTCTTCCTTACTTCATAAAAACGCGTTTGGTAAGTTTGTCTTGGTTATGTTGAGTATGTGCGTTTTTATGTTTTACATAAAGTGTTTTGATTATTTTTTTGGTGTTACTTAGTAATTGATTATTTGATAAACAGCTTTCGATAGATTAGATTAGTAATTGTTCCATAGATCATGAATACGACACTTTGTAATGATGTGGAACGTGTCAGGTTAATAAAAGGCATCTATACACGATATTACATTACACAAAATATTACATGACACTTAATATTTAAAATTTTTTGTGGGGGTTGGGGAAATTACCCACTTATTATATTCAAAAATTCATTTAATGAGTAGAAGGAGTTGCCATTAAGAAATTCTGTTAATTTCATTTTAAATGCTATATTGTTATCTGTCAGACTTTTGATGCTATTAGGTAAGTGACCAAATACTTTTGTGGCAGCATAATTTACCCCCTTCTGAGCCAAAGTTAGATGTAACCTTGAGTAGTGAAGCTCATCCTTTCTCCTAGTGTTGTAGCCATGCACGCTGTTATTACTTTTGAATTCGTTCCGTTTGTTAATAAGAAATTTCGTAAGTGAATACATATATATTATGAGGCTAGAGTGAAGATCTCTAGCTCTTTAAATAAGTGTCTGCAGGATGATCTTGGATGAGCTCCAGCAATTATTCTGATTACACGCATTTGTGCAATGAACACTCTTTTACTCAATGATGAGTTATCACAGAATATGATGCCATAGGAAAGCAGAGAATTAAAATAGGGATGGTAAGCTAATTTACTCAGATGTATACCGCCAAAATTTGCAATGACCCTAATAGCATAAGTAACTGAACTCAAACGTTTCAGCAGATCCTCAGTGTGTTTTTTGCAGTTCAACCCCTCATCAATGCATACACCTAGAAATTTTTAATATTCTACCTTAGGTATCGATTTCAGATTGAGGTCTATATTTATCAATGGTGTCATTCCACTTACTGTGTGGAACTGTATATACTGTGTTTTGTCAAATTTTAATGAGAGCCCATTTGCAGAGAACCATTTAATAATTTTCTGCAAAACATCATTTACAATTTCACCAGTTAATTCTTGTCATTTGAGTGTGATAGCTATACTTGTGTCATCGGTAAAAAGTACCAGCTTTGCATCTTTGTGAATATAGAATGGCAAGTCATTAATATGTATTAAGAACAGCAGAGGATCTAAGACCGAACCTTGTGGCACCCCATTCTTGATTGTTCCCCAGTTTGAGAAATCACCAGTTTTTTGCATATATTGTGAACTGCTTATTTCAACTTTCTGCACTCTTCCAGTTAGGTATGATTGAAACCATTGGAGCTCTGTCCCATTCATACCACAGTACTTGAGCTTATCTAGAAGTATTCCACGATTTACAGAATCAAAAGCCTCTGATAGATCACAAAAAATCCCAACGGGTGACTCCCAGTTACTCAGAGCATTTAATATTTCATTAGTGCAAGTATATATAGCATTTTCCGTTGAAAACCCCTTTTGGAAACCAAACTGACATTTTGTTAAAACTTTATTTTTACAAAGGTGTGAAGCTACTGTGCAATACATTACTTTTTCAAGAATTTTGGGTAAGGCAGTCAGAAGAGAGATTGGGCAGTAGTTGATGACATCAGATGTATCCCCTTTTTTATGCAATAGTTTAACAATGGCATACTTCGGTTTATCTGGGACCATGCTCTGCTTCAGAGAGCTATTACATATATGGCTAAGAATCCCACTTATTTCTTGGGAAAAAGCTTTTATTATCCTGCTGGAAATACCATCAATTCCATGTGAGCTTTTATTCTTGAGAGAGTTTATTATCTTCCTAATTTCAGCAGGGCAGGTGGGTGGAATTTCAATTGTTTCAAATGATCTGGGTAAGGCCTCTTACATTAACTGCCTTGCTTCTTCTAATGAATATTTAAATCCTATTTTCTCTACAACATTTGAAAAATGATTATTCAAAATGTTTTCTACTTCCGGCTTGTGGTTTATCAAGTTTCCATTCGCTTTGATGGTGATGCCATCATCCTGTACTCTTGGTTGCCCTGTCTCCATTGTAATAATATTCCTAATTTTTTGATTTTGTTATCAGAGTTATTAATCTCAGACATGATGCACATGCTTCTGGACTTTTTAATAACATTTCTTAATTTAGCACAGTAGTTTTTATAATATTTTGCTGTTTCTGGGTCATTACGCTTTCTTGTTGTTAAATACAGTTCCCTTTTGAGGTTACAAGAAATTTTTATTCCTTTAGTAAGCCAAGGTTTTTTTGCATGGTTTCTTATAATTTGATAGAACAACTTTCTTGGGGAAACAGTTTGCAAATCCTCTTACAAGTGTATCATGAAATAAGTTATATTTTTAATTAGCATTAGGTTCCTTGTACACCTAATCCCAGTCTAACTGCTGAAGATTTTCTCTGAAATTTCTAATTGTTGAGTCATTCATTGAAAGCACAACTTTGGAGGGTAGTTTTGAATTCCTGAGTGGAGCTATGTCATATACTGTAACTAGCTGAGCATCATGAACAGAAAGCCCATTCTCAACAGGACAAGAATTTATGTTTTTAAACCCGTCTTGGTCTATAAAAGTGTTATTTATCAATGTGCTGCTGTCCTTTACTACCTGAGTAGGAAAATTAATGACAGATGTCAAATTCAAAGAACTGAGCAAGATAGCTAGAATTGGCAGCATAGTTCTGAGAGATAAATATCGCAGTAGTCCTCCAAACTTCATTTTACACATACACTCACCCCACCCCCCATACCCAGTATTCTAGTTCCAATGCAAATAAAAAGCAACTTTAGGCTGTTAATAGCATACATTATATTTTCTATTGTAGAACATGATGCATTAATTCAGCTCTCTTAAACTGGTGTTCGCTAAGGTGAAACAACACTGGAAAATAATGATGAAAATTGAATAAATAAATAAAAATTTGTGCCAGTGGAAAACCTGCAAAGATGACAAATTACGACAATTCGTCCTGGGAATGAAAAGTTACGTAGTATCTGACTGAAATACCAACACCCTTTACATACTTAAGACCTGGAGATATCATTGTAGCACCTGAAAAGTATTGTAGAACAATTTAGAAGTGGAAAATTATTAATCTGAATGTTTATTATACCATACACTATTTATGATACACATATCGAACTTTGCACATTGATTAGTGTTGCTTCACCTGTAATATATATATATATATATATATATATATATATATATATATATATATATATATATATATATATATATATATATATATATGTGTGTGTGTGTGTGTGTGTGTGTGTGTGTCTGGGTCACTGACGTATTTTATATGTGGAAATACTTCATGTTACCGCTTTACATAATTTTTTGGGTAAATAGTTGTGAACACAGCACAAAAAATTCATATCTTACTGGTTCTTTTGAGTTCATCTGAGATGGCAGCTTTGGGGTAAGATACTTGGGTCAAATTGGAGGAGAGGTGAGGGAGGGGAGAGGTGTAGGGACGATCTGCAAAGCACATCTGGGGAAGTTCTGCCAACTTATAGTTTTTAATTTTTGAATTCATTCTGAAATTTTTTTAAATTTCGCCATTTTAAATATTTTAGTTTTCTGGCAGCGTCATCTAGTATTTATAAATTTGATGCCTGCACCATCTTGATCATATCATTCATTCAAGGTCACTGGTGGCAGCATTGCCGTTGTCATTTACAGAAGCTCCTGCCCCTGTTTGTAGGCAACCTGTTGGGCAAAGGTCAAAGAGGTCGAAATTAGCTATAGGTATACTACACTTAGTTATTGTTTCATGCGAGCTAAGGTCAAATTCCCAACAGTTGTTTCTTTATTCTAATATCTAAGCTATATGGAAGGGATTTTGTCAAAGTAGCAACAATGTCCACTTTGGTGCTGAGATGTAGAGCCCTGGATACCCGACACATAAAAAACAGTTCTTAATATTAGTTCAAAGTTTCACAATTGTTGTAAAATTCCGGTAAGTTTTCCTTCTATCAATTACATACATAATTAAATTAAAATACTGGGGTTTTCACGACACTCCCTAAGAATCTTAATGTAACAAAAATAAAAGAAAAGTCAAGTGCTAATTTTCTTAAAATTTTACAGTAGTGTCATTCTTGCCGCCTCCCATCGTATATTAAGTGAACCTATTGCTATCCAGTACCCCTAGTGTAATTGTTTCCAAGTGAATTATTGGAGACAGATAGCTCTCTGCCACTCTATGGAAACAACTCAATCCACAGTATGTGTAATGCAAGGGAAACGAAAGGCGAATACAAAGATTACTTGAAAAACATAGAGCAGAAGAAATGTATGGTAAATCATATAAAGAATCATCTAATGATTGAGAAGATCTGGAACATGAAAGTGATAAAGAGACGGATGGTGTTGATATTGAAACAAAGTATGAAAATATCATTTTGTATTTGGAAAAAGACAAATAAACGTAACGGATGAAGATTCCATCATCAAGAAATGTAGGGTCAACCCTGAAAATTTATTCATCTACCAGATGTGAGAGGTTCAGCCAGAATTGCGAAATTGATTTTAGAATGCTTCGTTTTGCTTTTTGATTTATATTCGAGAAGATACGTGAATATACTAATGTGTACATAAGAAGCATTTAGGGGAATTTTACCAGAAAACGAAACACTGCACTGGGGATATGAACCTAAAGGATCTTTGGGACACAGATGGTTTTGGAATTGAGGTATTTTATAGTACAATGAGTTTCCAGATGAGTTGTAGCAAGAAATACACAGTGTCTCAATACGCTATAGTGGATGAATAACTAGTCGCTTTCAGATGAAAGTGTAGCTTTTGCCTGTACATACCAAGCAGACCATTGAGGTACTAGAAATTATGAAGTTCGGTGTCGTCAGGACTTGGTACACCGTTACCAAGAAGACAGACGTCGGGAAACAGAGAGATGGGCCAAGCAAAATTTCAAACCCGCTGAAAGATTTAGTAAGTTGTGTGAGCAAGTCAATTCAGAGGACAGGCCGCAGTGAAATAATAAATAGTAGGTTTACTAGTTCCAGCCTGTCTAAAGAGATACTGAAGAAGAAACTTACTTTGGTTGGAACTGTTAATAAAAATGAAACTTAACTTCCTCCTAAATATGTGGACGTGAAGCAACGTGAGATACCAGTACCTTACTCGGGTTTCAAAAGGTTATACAATCGTCTCATATGCGCCAAAACTTCTTTCATCTATGCACTTCGATATTAAAGTACATAGCAGCTCAGGTGATATTGGATGAAACTTGTGCCACCTGCTCCACGTCATAAAATATAACACACTGGCCCTGTGCGATATATATCCGTATTCTTTAGATTTTTGCGATAAACGCTCAAATATTATATACCAGAAGTACTGTAATAAGACTAATAATACGGCTAGGCGATTGTTCCTACAAGAGTACAACTTGCCTCCCCAAATTCATCAAACAGAAAGTGGCCGACATGGAAATCATGATCCTTCAGCGGAAAGACCGGATCTTTGAAACACTTACGTGGACAATGAAAGAAATAAGTAAGGAATACTTGGTAAATGCCCGAGAACTGAAGTCATGGGAACAAAAGCTGTCTGTGTGATGTGCATAAAAAAAGCGTCTAAGCCAAATAGTCAAAATATGTCATGATTTCAATGGCACTATGGGACTTAACATCTATGGTCATCAGTCCCCTAGAACTTAGAACTACTTAAACCTAACTAACCTAAGGACATCACACACAACACCCAGCCATCACGAGGCAGAGAAAATCCCTGACCCCGCCGGGAATCGAACCCGGGAACCCGGGCGTGGGAAGCGAGAACGCTACCGCACGACCACGAGATGCGGGCTATGTCATGATTTCTTCGATAAATAAAATGTTTCTGATTCGGAATGAAACGTAAAGTAATGTAGAACCTATTGTACTTAACAGAACTAGCAGATATACAGTTTAATTTATCTGCCCCTGCCGCTTTCGTCTCATGCAACCAGAAATGTTATATCTAACCTTCAGAAATCACGCGAGAGATTTTCTTATTCCCTGGTTCGCCACGCGCAAACTATTAGTAACACAGGAATAATACATTGAAATACGTTTTTGCAGGTTGCTGCGTTTTTCGAGTTATTCAAGAAAATGTATCCCAGTATGAGATTTAACAACATTAAATTTTCTACAAGAAAGGTCCTGTTCATTATTACAGGCAGGCCATTTGCTGTCACAGACCACTAATGTTGTAATACAGTGTACCAATCATTAAGGGTTTATGGATTTTGGAACACTGGCGTTTGGGCTTTCATCAGAGAGTTTTCAGTAACCATGGAAATGCTCCGTGTGAGATTACAGACAGACCATTTGTGTCATAGACAATGAACCATCAGTCCCTGGAACTATAACCACTAACCAGGTTTCTCCTTTTTCAACTCACTTCAATATGCTGCTACCTCCTCTTAATATTAGCCTAGTAATGTCTCCGGCTCACTTAGCCTACTGCTGAATCCAGTTACACTCCTCCAGTTGTTACCACTAGCAAGTTCAGGCCGATGCAGCATGTAAAATACTTCAGCCTTCTGCTCCGATTCAGAATCTCCAGCTTGTTCCTATATAAACTAATTTCACTCCAGCCGGTGGAAAGAATGTAACCTTTCCCAAATGTCCAACACTAGAAGTCATTCTATCGATTCCCTCTCTCACTGGTCTCCATTTGGATAATAAGAGCCGAAAGCATGTTAAAGCAGCAATTCAGACTGAGTCTCCCTACAAAAGTGACTCGCAAGCAGAAATAAATTTAAAAGAAAAGAAGGAAATGAACAAATGTGTCCCACTGGCTGGCACTATTGCGGTGGAGCACCTCTGTGCCAAACATACTGCTGTGTCACTTGACAATTGAGGCACCTGATGTATGCAGAGATTGGGCGTGGAGTTGCGGTCAGGCAGCGGAATGAGTAAGCAGAATTCCGTCTGTGGCGACGGAGTTATGGATTACTGGTCTCCTGATGGAAGTAGTGTTAAGAGCGGAATAGTAATTGTTGTAGAAAGGGACATTACCTCGTGATGGAGAGCACGCTGGTTGCTCAGCACTGCGGCAGCGGTTGTTGTATATACTAGCCTGTGTTTCATCGAGTAATTGGTGGAACGGAGCTGAAGTGTCCGCGCGGAGGGTGCAGTTTTATAGACACACGATACTGCGAGCCACTAGGGATAGATGTGTTTGCCTGGAAGGGAAGGCGTAACGGCTTCCCCCAAGTAGCATTGCGATGGAGAGAGGGAAATGATCGTTCTTGCATGATGGTTGTCGGGTCAGTCCTATAGCGGCGCACGTTTCTGTAATGCGGCCCTGATTGAATTTCTACGGTACGTTCCTGTTGAACATTATTTCATGCAAGTTGTGAGGGACAGCTCAAGTTAATGGTTTACATTTGATGCTACCTCGTTAGATTAAAAATAGGTAGCTATTATTTCTGATATGCTTTCTTCTGAGGGCGTCAGGAATTGTGTTTGATCTACCATAGCAAGTGCTGATTGAATAACTTGTTTAACTATAGGTGTGCGTGAACCACCGTTGTGCTGTGTTTAAAGTATCTGTGTTTCAGGGGATTATCCGCATTTGAGAAGAAAGTAATGTTTTTGTCATTTATAGAGGAGAGCTTGCCGTGAACAAAGATCATGTTGTATGAACGAGTAACGTAAAAAGGCCTCCGGTCTCTTAAGATTCTTACAGCATATTTAGAAGATTTATAAATAAGAGTAGTGGATTTGGCAAATCTGGTTGATTTGCAGTGTGGTGTATTTTTACTATTTGTGAAGATTATCGTTCTCCTTTAGCAGTTTTGTTGTCTCTTAAGAAAGAAATTTTTAAACAGGCTTGTTTAACATATGATACAGCTTTGTGCAGTATATTGATACAAGTAACGTGATGATTCGATGCGTTTGTTAATGAATTTCGGGAATTCTTTAAGTAGTACTGAAATATTTTGATGTAATCATTTTTGTAAATGTGTTAGTTTGATAATTTAGACTAGTATATTCTTAATATAAAGTAAACAGTTCAAGATATGGATCACTATCTATAAGGTTTTATTGAATGTATTGTCAGAAATTTGGATTATTCTTATAAAATGCTTATTTACATTAAAGTAGGTAACAACTGAATTTAAGGGAAACGACTAAAAATGATTTTCATGTGACAATTGTTCTAACGTTATTGAGACTGAAAAATACTCAAGTGATGGGTAAAAATTTGGAAGGAGATTGTATCTAAGGAAATCAAAAATTAATTTTATTGTCTATTTGAAAATAAATCTCACAGCATCGGTTGTAGAGTTATCTCCTCTCCCAGTCAGGCATAGCAAATAAAGGGCCAGTTGCCAGAGTCCTAAAAAATGGAAAAAGCTAAGAAGAACTCGACAAAAGCGTTGTTGCGGGCCAAGAAAAGTGCTGCTAACACTAAACACACATCCCATACAAAGCTGAGTAATCAGAAGAACGTGGAAAGAAACAGCAAAGAAGCTAGGAAAACCAGATCTAGGCGTACGTGAATAATTTCTTCATCTGAATTGGAATTTGTGACGATGAGTGTCTCTACTTTGGATGCTTGAACTCACGCTCAGCGGAAGGACAGATTCAGTGCTGGACTCTCATTCTTCATTTGTGGGAGAAGTGGATGAACACGATGAAGGATTCCTTGTTGGCGGACTTTCCAACGGCTAGACCCATCATACCCATTAGTATCCTCATTTTGCCCCACCACAGGCGGCAAGCTGAAGTATTGTCGTTTCATTAAAAAAAAGCACTTTTGTTTATAACAGAACAGATACAACAAATTTGTTTTCATTTCGCTTCCAACTTTACTATACAAATACATCTTAATTTTTTTCAAAGACTTCTTACTATGATTATTGATTTTACAACTTCAAATACAAGTATTCCATCATGCCCCACTATCCTTTACTTCTAATTTTGCAGTACAGGCGTTATTACAATCTCTGATCATCTTGACCCCCCAGTTAATTCTTGTTAACATTTATTACGTCACGACGGGTTTCGTTCAAGAAAAATCATCAGGTTAAACTTTCAACAGAATTCGCAAAAAATTCCGAGAGAGTAATGACAATATCATTACATAAGAAGGCTAGTTACCTCATATACGTTACCTAAAGTTATGTAATTATGTAAGAAAACTGGACTTATCAAGTCATGATATCGGTACAGCTCTGAGGGGATTTCTTAAGAAACCTATAGGCAGTTTATCCTGATCTCCCTTCGAAAAAAACCGGTCGTGACATGATATGTGTGGCATTACCGCTGCGGTGGTTTCTTACTAACATTAAAGAGAGGTTATGAATGAATCTAAAGTGAAGTAAGAATATAACTGCAGATTCAAAATACGTTCTATTTTGGAACGATAGATAATGGGCTATAATGTAGAGCTATCGTAATAAGTAAATTAACAAACAAATTAATAAATAAAGGTAGTTGAGCGGAAGGAAACTGTGTAATTTGTCTGTTCCTTGCACACTCATGAAATTAAATTCAGTTGGAATGACGAATGGATTGTAAGATGTATCACTACAGTACGAACTTAGAGTTGTATCAGGTGTAATCTGTGTATAAAGACGCCGTTTATCAGGTTTGTTAACACATGACTTGTAATGTTATGTGAGCCTCACTGTCCCCCCCCCCCTCCCCCCCTCCCCACACACACACTTTTTTTTAACTAATTTGTGTCTGATTTTATTCTGAGAAGCTCAGTAATGTATGTAAATACCGTAAATGTAAATTTGATTCAAAAAGTACTTGAAGTGAAGTGAAGCGCAGCTGGACAGCAACAAACTCTTTAGCGCGCAATCCCCGCAACGATAGTAGTTGTGAATCTTTGAGTATGGACTCCAAAAAAAAAAGATTTATTAAAAAAAAGAGAACTGTTAATCTGTGTCTTGTGGAAAGAGGGCGTGTTGCTAGGCCGTCGCTCAGAACGTATTGTTACATTTAATGAAAATTTATATTTTAGTGATAAAACCGAGTAAAGTATGTGTAAGAGGTGCCAAACATTTTTGTATACAAATTTTCTGTAAGTGAAGAATAGAAATATCTGGTTTTTGGAAAAGGAGGTGAACTTCATTGTCGTAGCCGTCTATCAAGCGACAGAATTGTAAGTGTGCAAAATTCACTAAAATACAGGAAAAGAAATGCATTCTCTATATTTTTAATTCAATAAGTAACAACCTCTCATAATTTCTTAATTACAGTCATTGGATTATGTTCTTGTACAATAGTAAGGTGCTGAACTCCACTGACCAATTTTGATGTAGCAGGACGTGTAGTTTGAAGGAAAGTTGTGTGCTAAGCAATCTCCTCTTCTCACGAAAAGCAGATTGCTGTTTGATCTTATTTACTTGCAACAGTGCTCCTTAGGTATGAAAAGCTAAGAAAACTAGGGCTCAAAGCTATCCGCAATACGGCCAAGTAACTAACAGAGTCGTATTTTAAACCTTAAAGAAGAGTAACTTCCTCCAAATTGTAATACGTCACCAACTGGTTCAGAAGCTAATTATTCAAGGAGGCAGGTACCAAAATTCAGGTACCAATTACGACTTTAAGTAAAAATCTGAATCAAAAATGAATCTCTCTCTCTCTCTCTCTCCAAATACATATATAAATATTCATATTATTAAAAAAAAGTCATTTTATAGACTGGGTCACAATGTAGTAGGTGCGTAGTATACAAACAGTTTGTCATAACACCAGTCGTGTTGGGTTTACAGCCACGAAGGTGATAGCATGTGACAAAAACTGGTAAAAGTCGTACGCCACGCACGCCAGATATTGGATACACACTAAGCACAGCACAAACAGTAATTTTGCGTTATGTGTTGTTGCTTTAGAAGCAGGCGAGAGTTACTTCAGTCCAAGGAACCGGGAGCTCATTTTTAGATCTGTGTGCGAACCGTTCGTCGTCTTCCAAATGGCTCTGGACTACTGCCACGATTCCTGCTGTGTCTTTGATCTCTGAGTATCGTTTGGCATACCACCAGCGACACAGTGGGACTCCTACGCCACTGTAACGTCGTAGCCGGTAAGGCAAGTGTGGTTTACGATGTACATTAACTCCAATAACATAAGACCACACCAGTACCACTGGAAACAGCATTAGCTCGGCTTTGATATCAAGGTGGAGCTCATTACGTCGTAAGTTGCGTGAGCGTTACTTAGGCGCTTCTTGTTGCGGTATTCTGCGGCTACGCAATGACAAATTGCCAAATATTACAGAGCGACGAAGCTTACTACGTGGCTCGTGATATACGGAAATCGCCAGTTCCTAAAATGTGTAGCGGAGCAGATATGAGGTAATAGGGACTGCACGTTTTCTAGCAGCTTCTGAAATGAAGCCCTGATGAACACTCTGGTGATGGGAAGAAAATTCGTAGGGGCAGTAACACAAACGAGGAACTACGAGTGCATCATCGCGGTATTACAACACTTGCCACTTGATTTTTCAACTCCCGAACTTTTTATTCTGGAAGACCGTCACACACAATCTTCGGAAAGAATTGACGTCATCAGTATCCCCGGTTTTCCACAGGAATGTATTATACCAATACTAGCCATGAAGAAAATTGTAATTTTACCCTTGAGCTGAAGGCGTACATTTCGTTTCTCCACACGGTGGGTGCAGGTTTAATAAGGAGCAATAACTTCAGTGCCTTACTCCTGGGGCTATTGACCCGAAGAAGACAGTGGACACGCTGTGGAGCAAAGAACGGAACATTTTCAAGACCAAACTGAGATTTCAAGCAATGACCACGTCACTTCGGTGTCAGGGAGACTTGGCTCGTTGTTTTTGCGACGCCATCGGAAGATGAATCATTAGCTTTGGTTATCTCTCGTTAAAATATTATATCTGTCAAAAGATTGTGTCATTTATTTGCCTGTGACGGCCATATTTTCACCCTCCCCTGTAATTACACAATATCCTCAAACCAATGTAATATCTTGCAGGAATTTAGGGTAAAGACTCTCCTTTTTTTTAATTTCCTTTGTTTGTTTCATGGCTGTTGGTATGTTAACATGTATGATAAAGGTTGTGTAGACTTCTAATAATTTCTTTTTAAGACAATTATATGCAAGTTGTATGTATCTCTGGGAGTTTTGGTCTGGCCGGAAACACTTTATCTTCGTGAAATAAAAAACTGTCAGAGCAGAAGTTAATGACTGGCCGTGTACGGTAGGACTTGTGTCTACTAAGATGGATAGAGGTAGTACAGCAAATAATTTTTGAAAATTTTGTAATTCTTTAGCGAAAGGCAGAACAGTTTTTCATAGCACTGGAAAGCTGAGAAGTTTGCAGGACTTCAGCGACAATGTGTTGATGTAGTGAACGAAGTAGAGAGCCGAGAAGAACTCAGAATCTTCGGTTAAGCAATAGCTTCCCTGTTGTTACAATAGTATACCAATATGTAGAGGGGGAGATCCGTTCCGAAAGTCGGCACGGAATGGGATTTTGCAAGAGTTGAAGAACCTCGAATAAAATAAGAATTACAAGAAAGAAGATTTCTGCTAATATATCGCAGATGATTTCGATGTAAAGAAGTGGACAATGCAAAGAACAATCCAAACACAGAAAGAGTTACATGATGTGAACGCAGATACACCGTTATTTCTTCAGGCAGCATATCGAGTTATTTTCAGTGTTAATTGGACAGCAAGGAGGCTGCGAAGTTACTCATTCTGCGAAGTTGCTCATCTGTTCAGTAATTTTGGTTGATTATTATAAAGACGAGAGCTATAGAAAACTTGGAATAACATCTATGAGCAAGCGATCTCCTATTTAAACTTGAAGTAAAGCAGTCGTCATTGCTGAATGTGCAAAATATGTATATACTCTGAAACAGTTTAAAGTTTTATAGTGCGAATTCGACAGATGTATGCGTCGAAGCAACTGCGGAAGTTTTATTTGAATTTTGCGAGTAATTTTCTAATTGGTGAGATAGCAACCGCCATCTTGTAGTGGTTCAGCGATCACCGTTGCATCAGCAGCGCTACAGCGTGAGAGAGCCTTCCATCACTGCAGGCAGTTCGATGGAATGAGACATTTGAATGTTCCTGTGACGCCTACACTGTGTCCATCTTTATTTTACATCGTGTGTGAAACAGCATCTCCAACCAACTGTTTAGTAGACGGGGACAAAGTCAGAAGAGCAATGGCTGAATTCCTTATGAAAACAATACAGAATTTCGTTGCATAACAATTAGGTAAGCAGCATATAATTGTTTCTCGCAGCTGGAATTTGCTGTGGTATGGTATAATTAGAACTGTTCATCCCATATTTTAGTGTCGGAAATACTGACTATCATACCAGCGTCCTCGAGTTATTATTTACAAAAGAGTTTGGACCTCAACTTGACGGCTCATGCAGAATTGAACAGCAATTATTTGACTGTGAATAGTAGTGATGGGCTAAACTGCGATTTTCCGATATCAGTGATTTCTGTGAGTGCTACTTTTCAGTATCTGTTATTCTTAACTGTGATTTGTCGCAGTTAAAATCGCAGTTAAGGAATCCAGCTCTTGTATCCCTCCGCACCCTACCACTGCGATATCTGCTACTTCTGCGATTTCTGCTACTTCTGCGACTCACCACCGTATGAAAAAGTTACATCTGTCCACACAGAAAATTGCATCTCAACAAACCTGTCATTGGTAAGTATGTTTTACGTTTGTTCTTCCGTTGGCTTTAATTTTGTATTAAAGAAACAACTGTGAAAATATTAATAGTGTAATTAATATGTAAGTAGCCATACAGTAGCGTAATAGTTCGTGTTTATAAAATGAATTCTAACATATTGTTATGTTCACAGGTACGCGAACTACATTTCAGTCACTCAGTAAAGTGATAACACAAAATATCATTGTCAACAGATCTGGAGAAATTGCCACTGCGTCTTTAGACCGTTTTCGTCGGACGAGAGGTTTGTTTCTAAGTGTTTCGATGGACTTAATTACTTCAGTGAGATCGTTCTTGCAAATGTGAAATATACCCCATTGAGTGGCTTTCGTTAGAGCAAATTTTAGCAATCTACTCTGTCAATTATATTGCTTGTAATTAGTGACAGCAAAAATTTTTTAATAATCCTTGTGGTTTTGCAGACACAGTTCTGACTCTGATTACTGGTTGCTGTACGTATCTATCCACATCAAGGCTGTTGAGAGAGACTCGTGAAGATTCAAGACAGCTCTTAGAAGATTTTGCAGTTTAAAAGTGACATAATTGTGAAATAAGTGTGCAGATGAGTGATTAAACTGTGTTTTATTGAAGTTGTGCGATTTTAAAGGAATAATAAATGTTAAATACAGTGAGTGAATAATGAAAATCTCATTTTCCACATATTTAAGTCGTCCTATACCCGTAATTTTCCGCCACTTATTTACTAGTAAACACTAGTTGGAGAGTGACATGCCCTCCCCCCCCCCCCCCTTTCTCCACAATCTTGATGTGACACTGACCTGTAACATATCCCAAAGTCTACAATATGCATTTTGAGGCTGTTGATATGAAAGTGGGAAGTACAGATCTTTCATTTAAATCAGGAATAGCTTAAGTGCATTACTTGAAAGTAATACAGGAAAAGCTTACTTATGTAAGTGGTAGTAGTGTCGGCAAAAAGTTCTTGTGTGTGAAGTTTCCATGTAGAGCACCAGGTGTAAAGCTTTTATCCCGAGTCTTGAACTGTGTCGGAACAAAAGTGAGGCATTCATATGACCCAATAATACTGTTTTCACTTCACAACACTTATACAGATGTCTGAGTTCCTCTGTGTTAACATCGCAAAGTCCTGTAGGCATGTGGAGTATTAAGCAAAACTGTCATTTTGGAAGCAGAATCAAACACATTTGTTACGTTACTTGATATTTTCAGGAGAAAAAGGCAATGTTGCTTCATATTAATATAATACTTTCAGAGTCACAGCTGTGTTTGACCAACCATAACTGATGCTGAATGTGCATGTCGTCATATAATGTGAAGGGCTTATTTCAATAATGGTACTAGTCCATTACCTCCACTTTTCTGTCTATAATGCTTCTGAAATTAATGATCCAAACAAACATAAATAAAGGTTCATCTCTAGCAAGAAGCCATATGCTTGGATATTTCTGGTATCTCAATTGCAGATTTTTCAGCGCTCATTTTACTTTACGGCTCTGTATCTCAAAATGAACAAAAATGGACTTGTACCACTAATGAAATAAGTCCTTCATATGCACACACAGCACACCGATCTCGTGAGGCACAAGGCTCTCATAACGAAGTACGTACGTCGGTCAACAGATGGCACTAGGAAAGGAATGTTAACTGCGCTTGTTAGTTGCTACTTGCGACTCTTAGTTGCGATTTGTCACAGAAATCGCAGCTTCTCGGTAGCGAATAGCGTAGTATGAACTTTGCTCAACAGATGGCAGTGCTAACTGCGCTTTTTAGTTGCTACTTGCGACTCTTAGTTGCGACTTGTCACGGAAATCGCAGTTGGACTCAATAGTGCATCGCAGAGATGGACGTAGTACGAACTTTGGCCAACAGATGGCACTGTTAACCGCGCTTTCTAGTTGCTACTTGCGACTCTTAGTTGCGACTTGTCACTGAAATCGCAGAAAGCAGTGCTAAATTCGACCAATAGATGGCTCACGTCTTTGAATGTGAAATACTACTTGCGACTGCGAACTGTGACTGAAATCGCAGTTAGATTATGTAAAGTTGCTACTGTGATATCTGTGACTTCTCAGTCACTGTGATTTCTAACAGATACGCGATTTCCTGCCCACCACTAGTGAATAGGTTGAAGAGCTGCAAAATGTGTTGGAAGAGCAATTCACTGACTGGATTAATCATGAATAAATAAGTGCTCACTGGGACTTCGTAAATATTGCGTACATCCTTAACGCGTTTTTCATGTACATTCACTCACCAGAAAGAGGTTCAAAATTCGGTTCCTCCATATGCCATGTGATTCCGTCGGCAGTAGCTCGGGTAGCCGATGCGCTGTACTAGTTCAAAATGGTTCAAATTGCTCTGAGCACTATGGGACTTAACATCTATGGTCATCAGTCCCCTAGAACTTAAACTACTTAAACCTAACTAACCTAAGGACATCAGACACATCCATGCCCAAGGCAGGATTCGAACCTGCGACCGCAGCAGTCGCGCGTTTCCGGACTGAGCGCCTTAACCGCGAGACAACCGCGGCCGGCCGCTGTACTAGTAATTCATCGGTAAAGCACTAAGTAAGGATTAACTCAAATGTCTGTCGGAATCACGGCCGAGAAATAGTGGTTGAACACTGAATGCTTAAATGAAGGTTTTGGGCTGGCAGGCTCCATTAAATCCATCGAGTTTCATACTAATCAGAGGAACAATCGCGCCAGGGTTTAGCGGTGCACAGTGAGTCTATCAGCAGACCGCATCACCCAGCGCACAGGTGAGAGCGACGGCGGCCTGATTGGTGTGTGATTTGCAACACGGGCGGAGCGATAATTCTCGGAATGCCAGCAAGCGCCTGTGGCATTTTCACAAATCCTCACGGAGAAACGAATGAACGGTAGTCACCACACGTTCGAAGTTGGGAAACGAGAACTGTCGTCCAGTTTGCAGATATTCTTGACAACAGTCAATATAAATGTCTAGAAAGTGCTCGTAGAATTCCTGTTAAAATTTGTAATTAAAATACAGTGGAATTTGAGTACTACATTATTTTGCATTACGTGGAATGGCAGCCCTACACATCTGAACTGACTGTATTAGTGTACCCACGCGCCAGAAAATATTAGTAAAATAAAAAAGTGTCAAAATCTCCAAATCGCTTTCCTTTATTTCCTTTGACGAGTTTCGTACCAGCTGCTAAACTTCAGATTTATTACAAAATAAATTTGTCAAAGACGCAGTAGGCTAGTCCGTGGCTGGCTACGACTGTGAATTCACATCACGTTCGACAGGTTACTCTACAACCATAACAAATGGCATTTTGCATAAATTTGTATAATACCTAATTTCTAAAAAACCTTGCAGATTTTTAAACTTAAATTTCAAGGCATTTTCAATTTTCACCCACTCTGATTGTAAAACAATTTTTTGTAATAGATCTGAATATGGGCAACTTGTCCGAAATTGGTCATATGGAAATGAACAGTCATCATAGGTTCCCCGTGCTGCACTTTTATAGGCAATTGATCGTAAAAAACCTTGCCCCTCAGTAGTCCCTAAATGGAACTTGTTACACTAAATCACCTCTTCACTGCAGGATATTGCTCCAGTACAATCGGAACTATCCTGTTCATGTCCAACTACTTAAACTAACCGCAGTCGTTTAATAATATTGCTTATTGTGTACTATCCATTAGCAAAAATAATACAAACAGTTTGTAAATACGAAATCGATGTTAACTAAAATTTCCTAGTCTCACATGATTTTTCTACTAACCATGGCTATGAAAAAGCACCATTTAACCTCTGTCTTACGGTCTGAGGCTCCATTTCAGTATTTAGTCAGTTGCTTCTGGGAAAGGCTGTCGTTCTTTTAAAGTTATACTTTTTCACGTTGGAGAATGATAATTAAATGAATATTTTACCCAAGGTCAAGTGCGACCTTAATTTTCAAGTGGAAGTTGGGCTGCAGCAAGAAGTGTTTATGTCGTATCTCGGAAGAGTGGGCACCAGTTCCACATCCGGCCATTCCTGTTTAGGTTGATATCTACGCATCTGTAGCGAAGCGCTTGTGTTTCCGGCGTGTAATTTCTATAGAAACTTACTCAAAAAGCATTATGTATACAAAATTGGTCCGAGCTGCACCGATAACGGTGTTTGTTCAAGGAATATTTCTTATCTATTTTGGTATGAGGACTACAAGGTGTTCACTGGTTCGTTACAGATGAATAGTGTAACTGTCATTTGTTCTATATATTACCCCATTTACTTTTCTTTCTGTGAAAATATATCTTGATAATAATGACAAACTACTAGTAGACAACCACCAAAACTAACAACACAGAATAATACGTGGAATCAAAAGTGCTGCGTGTGGTTATAGTGGCAACTCTGCTTGTCGTTGCTGTCTGATCTCCCACTGCATTCAATGAACCCATCCACAAAGTGTATATTGGTCAGTTCCTCATTAGTGAAACTATCCGCACTGCTATGTATCACACACATTTAATGTACAACCAACACTGCCAGAGAAACATACCCAACAATGTGACTCTTACGTGAAAGTAACACCTTCTTTGCAGACTTACTGTTGCGAACGACTGCCAGTGGACCCAGCTACTCAGAAAAAAATGAAACTTTTGTAAAGGTTGCATTAATCAGGGTGTTTCTACTGCTGGGTTTTATGCAACCCACAACACCTTCAAAGCCCATGTGCAAGACTTTCATACCCTCTCGCTCCCTGTGGCCTAACTATTAGCCTAACAGAAAAAAATGGACACCACAAAATTTAACTACATTAAATTTCCTGCAAAAACCTCCTGTTCATTTTCTTTCAAGGCCTAATTGCTTGCACGTGTGATTTTTTTAGGCTTTGCGGGTTGCATAAAACCAATAATTAGACGCTACTGAATCACCCTGTACAATGATAGCACGGTGAGAAAAAAAATGTTATTCAGGTTTTCGTATATCTGGAATTCTAATATTGGAACGCGACTTTACGGTATCTTCATAGAGATTTGACCATTCTTGTATTTCCTCATCGAAGTATTCATGCAGGCCAGCATAGAACGCAAGCACTACAGGCCTTTCACTCACGTCTCTTGTTGAGAATTTTTTTGGCAGTTGTAATGTTCCTTGTGGACAGTAAGTTAAAAATTTCAGCAGTATTCGAAAATCAGTATACGAGGGTTGGAACTTAAATAGTGGCAACTATTTATTCACAACCGATACAAAAGAGTTACGTGTTTGTACCTGTTACTGTCCGTCAAAGTAGTCACCAGCGTTGTGTAGAAGCCGTCGCCAGCGATGTGGAAGTAGTATACAGTTAGCAGAGCCTGTTCTATTGATGGTGCGAATGGAGCGGTCTACTGCCTGTCGACTCACTGGAACAGTACTGAAGCGAATGCCACGAAGTGGTTCCTTCATCTTTTGAATCAAATTAAAGTCACAAGGACTTAAGTCCGGGAAGTATGGAGGGTGGTACAGTACTTCCCAGTTCCATCGACCGTACAGAGCAGCCAAAGCTGGCGCTGTATGCACCAGCGAATTGTCGTGCAAAATGATGGGTGGGTTGCGCAGAAAGTGTCGCCGCTTCTTTCCTAACGCTGGTCGCAGGTGATGCTCCAAAAACGAACAGTAATACTGTGCATTGAGAGTTTGCCGTGGAGGAACGTATGCGTTAGGATAACACCATCACAGTCGTACACGAGAGTCACCATAACTTTCACCAAACTGGGGCCGTGAGACACTTTCGACTTTCGCGGTGACCCATAATGACGCCATTCGTTGGAGTGGCGTTACAGTTTGGCTCGTACGATGTGGCACGTGTCTCATCCAGTGTTATAATACGGCGTAAGACCCACCTTCGCGCTCATAGCGCTCCAAGTGCGTCTGGGCAGCGTCGTAACGTGTCCTTTCCTGCATTTCCGTCAGTTCAAGCGGAACCCATCGTGATGCTATTTTTCCCACGCCCAGGTGTTCCTTCTGGAAGCGAAGCACAGTCGTATGCGCTGTAACAGCTGTGTTACTAAATGTGACACTTCTGTCACTAAATGTAACTGGGTTTTCTCTTTTGATGCAAGTCAATTGTCAGGATGAGCATTCTAAAGCATTCTGTCAGGGTGAAAATATTAAATAAATCAACTTTTCTCTCTTAACAACATGTGGGCAGGGTGGGTTCTTCCTTGGCTCGGGTATGAGGTCGAATGAAACATCATTTTTACATAAGATAACTTTTATTGAAGATTTGTACAACTGTATCTTACGGAACGTTCTGGTTCGGAGAGCGGCAGCTGTGTCGTTTGTGAAGTCTTCTGCTGCGGCAGCGGCGGCGGCGGCGGCGGCGGCGTCTGATTACGCGTAGCTGTGTGTGTCTCGTGTCGCCGTCTCGCCCAGTTGACTGGAGACACGCAGCGCGAGGTGGCCCGTTTAATTATTGCGAGCGAAATCGTGCATCGGATGATACCTTGGGTGTCGCGTCCCAGTGTTTCTCTTCTCTAAGCGGCCGCGTGTGTTCTGCGTCGGCCAGCGGAGTGGCGCGGCGGGGGAAGGCCAGTGTGGCGGACTCGAACCACGGACTCCCGCTTGCCAGTCTTCGGCTGTCAGGTCTTCATCCCAGCTCACAGGTGACTACTGAGGTGAGTCCGTCTCCTTCCCGTCCTCACGAGTCACCCGGGTACGTAAAAATCAGACTTCATATACCTTTTAACTTCTGTCTTCTGGCGCCGCGGCTGCTGCTTGCTATTCCATTACAGCGGCGGATTTGGTTCATCTGTGCATGATGCAGACTCTTCTTGCATGACGGTCTTCAGCACCGAAACTGACTGAAAACTACTGCTACTCTTCTTTTCTTCCTTCGTCTCTCGTCTTCGTCTCCGTCTTCGTCTCCGTCTCCGTCTCCATATCTCTGGCCCACTGCGTCTCGCGTATTTATTCACTTCAGTTTACTGGAGGTGAACGACTTCACGGTCATTGCCTCTTCTGTCACGTTGAGAAGCTCCTCGAAGAATCTTCTTAACGTCGGTCATTGGCTCTTGGAACGTAGGCGAGGGCTTTTGACCCCATGTGACGACTGAGAAACACGTGAGCCGGGTATTGCCTCTTCTGTAACGTTGAATAGCTTCTCGAAGAATCTTCTTTACGTCGGTCATTGGCTCTTGGGATGTAGGCGAGGGCCTTTGCTCACATACGACAACTGAGAAACACGTGAGCCGGTCGGACGATGCCCTGACGGCTGAATCGACAGCGCCCGCTTATGTGGAACTTGCTGACTTCACGGTCATTGTCTCTTCTGTTCTGCTGTTCGGCCCGCTGTTTGCGAGTATGTAACTCTCTAAACTAAACCAAGTTTTTCATTTATATTCTAATTTCTAGTTCACTTTGATTTCACTAATTCATTTACTTAAGTACCACTCAACAGCGCTAATCCGGTTTAGTGAGCGAGCTCACGAACGTATGGTGTCGATCACTGTCCACTAACGTGGCAACAGCATGCACTACTTCTTCAGAGACGCTCGGACCACCTGCCAGATGCATGTCTGCCACAGATGGCCGACCTTTGTTGAAGGATCGATTCCCCGCACGCCTCTTCACGACCTTGATGACACTGTCATGCTCTACGACCTCTGGTACATTCAGTCTTGATCCATCTCCGTTGCTCCTGTTTCAAAAACATAGTGACACCATTTCGTTAGACCCTCCCTCGATTGTGTGCACTCCGCTGACGTGGGACGTGCGAGTCCATTTGCTCAGAGGTAAGGCAGGTATGTCAATAACGTGTGCTATCAGCGACAATAGTAGATCGAATAATTTCTTCATATTGTTGGGCCAGAGTCAAAATATACTTCTTTAAAATCAGTACCGCCATTAGACTGTTTTTTATTTGCAACACACAGGCATCACTGGCACCGAGGCAAATCCCGCTTTCATCACAAAACGCAACAGACCTTCACTCCACCCTCCAATGAGCTCTCCCTTGACACCACTGAAATTGCAAGCGGCGATGATTTGGGGTCAATGTAATGCACGCCAAGAGAGCATTTGGCTCGCAGTTGTCCTGCAAGTAACCAATTTTTAACAGTACGTTGTGTCACTGTGGTGGCAATTGCTGCTAAAATTGCTGCTGCAGTCGCAGTACGATGCGCCAGAACCATATTCCGAACACAACGGTCTTCCCTCTCGTTAGTGCCACGTGAGTGTCAGGAGTCCGGTCTTCTTGTGACTTTACCACCCAGCCACCAGCGCTGCTCGCACTATTAACGCCACTACATTTTCGTTTATCACGACTCCTTCATGGTGGAATTTTCTTGTTTCGTCAGTTTATGTAGGTTTCCGGATGAGTTAACAGATCGTTTCTTACCATTTCGCTGGATGATAATGACACTCGCAAATTTAAAGAATACTATTCTCATTGGTTGGGTAGTACGCCAGGGAACATCAACTCTCAATTCTAGAAGCACCTCTTTGACTCCTCTTGCTGGAATACCGTTGATAGAAAACGGTAGAAACAGAATGTGATTCGTATCGCAGAACATGTTTAATATCATGGGAGTGATAAAATCTAGAAAAACTCTAATTTTATGCCCACAAAAGCTTAGGTCTATAGCTAATGTCTATTGAAGATACTTCTAAACGTCATCTATTAACTAGAAGTGCAGCAGCACATCAGGATAATCAGCTACTGAAAATTGTTTAATTATGGTAAACGTGTTAGCAAGTTCAATGAAATTATGTAACAGGACACTGATGCACTTGAAGGACAATAAGAATATGAGTAAGAAATCTAAGGAATCAAAATGAGTGAATGGCGAAATGAAAATAATGTAACCAAATTCAGTTTGTCAGCGTTGCTAAAATGCGTTCAGACAGACGTTAATCGCGTGATAGAATATTCCTAGCGTGCTAAGCATCTATGTGCTATAAACGTCAGCTTTTCGGCTACACCTCGTTCGCAGGCAGGGTCTGGGTGGTTTTCAGTAATTTTATAAATCCGCATATGAGATTGAAGAGATTAAATTTTTCCGTTCTGTATTGGCGGCTGTTTACGAGTAAGTATAAAGTCTTTCCGTGATTGCGTAAATTTAAATCTTTTTAACTATGCTAGTTCAGTTACACGGTTAGTTGCAAAGGATAGCATAATTCACAAAATTTATTATGGATCCACTTCCACATATGCTCCTCTTGCCGCCCATAGAGGTCTAGGTCACACTCGTTTCCCCTCCATGTCTTTGTCAACAGTTCTTCCGTCACCACCTCCACAGTACCTGGTATTCGTGCCAGAAGACTACACACCAGGAACTGGTGAACTGAACATTTTATCCTGAACGTAACTCCACAAAAAAGTCAAGAGGGGCTATTTTCGTTGAATGTGGTGGCCATGATGTTGGATCGTTTCTACTTATCTGTCTGCCCAGAAGATTCCATGGCGAAAAAATAACTTCCGGTGTGGCACTGCAGCATCTCGTTGAAATACTACCCACAATGCACCCAGGAACATTGTCGAACATGATCATTTTTGAGGTGTCAGGGCAGAGGAGTGTTCTGAACACAATTTCGACACAAAGCAGCTCAATAGGCTGTGGAGTGGAAGGGTTAGGCTACGAATAGAACAGTACATCACCATTGACTAGACACTCATTTATTGAACACATAAGTCAGGTATTACCCAAAAGGAACAATCAGTACAAATTACAAAATAATATTCTTTTCCTTTAAGTCACTCAAACATTTAAACAGGCAAATAGCAATCATTTAACTGAAAGCCTTTTAAGAAAGCAAGACTAGAAAATTTAAATCATGAGTTAAAATCATATTTAAATAGGCTGTGCCGAGTACATATTTTAAAACGAAATACTTCCTTTAAAGAACCAGCCATCAAAATTAATTACATAATCCTCAACAACCATATTACATCCAAGACATTTAAGATTAAATAGTAACATATAACATCAGAGAGATGCAGTCCCAAGTTTTAAGCAGCACGTTTCAGATGGACTGCACTGCAACTGTACAATACAAGTCCCTCAGAGGATCTCCCCACACAGGAAGATATTGCCGCAATCGACAAAATATCAACATCATTCCATGTACAGACCTAAAACAAACTAAAAGCTCTCTTAAGTTTGGTACAGTTAATTCCCTCTCAACATAACATACAGCACAAGTCTAGCCCTAGGACGGCACCGACAGCCCGTAATTTAGCACGCGAGAAACTTCAGCGATGCACTCTTCACGTATCCTTACAAAACCCAAGAACAGAGAGTCTGCTCCCCAATAGCGGAACATTTAACCACCCGCAGCGTGCGGGTTTGCGGGATGCTGATCTCGCCCTTAACCTCAACACCAGGTCAAATACTAGTCAGCCTAAAATCTTGAACCACCATACACATTCTTTCAGTTATTGCATAGAAAGCCAATGTGATAGGTAAACAGACCAGCGTATGATAAAAGCTTAAGCAATTTCCTTACTAGACAACCCTTATGTATAGTAGCCGTAATTTTTTTTTAAACGTGAGCACACCCAAAGTCAAAAGACAAACAACGCCAATCATAAGGACAGTAGCACATAAGCAAGTAGCAATGGTAACTTCTGCTTAGATTGGCTACAAATCAGCGCTTGATTTAACACACCAGAGAACAGTCTTTACAACATAACCATCAATACAATAGCAAATTACTCACACATGTACTCCCCCACGATTTCGATTCGCAAAGCCATAGACAAAACGTGGAGAACGTATCACTTAGACCAACATAATGGTGCTCCCTCAGTTACCCCAAATAACTGACTCCCTTAGTTGCACAGCAAAGAACGAGACCTAATGAAACTGCGACAGTTTTCGCCTCTAAATTGTCACTGTACATGTGAGACTCAATCACAAACGTAATTTCACATCGCCAGTATAGTCAATACAAGCGCCTGAATTTCACCCGTTTATAACGGCAGGCAGCAACATCGTACGGAAAAGAGCGTAGACACAAGCTCTTATCCATTTTCTTCTCCGAAAGCAGCCACCGCAACTCTCGCGAACCACTGGGACATCCAATGCAAAAATCGTTACTCCTTCTTACAAATTACAGGACGCCCGCTTCTCGCTGCTTGCTACGGCGCCTTCCGTTCAGAGCCAACTTGCATATCTTCATGCGATAGGTCCGGTCGCACACTCGCTGCGTCAACCCGACAACCGTCTTCCACCACGTCCCGGAGCACACCCCCCACCGGACCTCGCCTCGTTACTCCTCGCGTAGGCCCCAGGGGGCGCTGCTTACCCCCCCCCCCCTGACCGTGGCAGGAAAGATAAACCACCAGAGTGGCAATATCGATATGAGCCGCCACGGTTCAATTTTGTTGTCTTTGTGTTATGCCTGGGAAGAGATAAAGTTCCGTAGGCGTACTGACCTCCAAACAGATGAACACGGTACGCTAACTGATTAACGCTATTTTGACATTGTACTTCATCCCGAAGTGCGTCTTTTCAGGAGCGCATTCGGCAGTAACTTCATTTCTATGGATGATAATGAGCGACCGACTCGAACAGCCTAGGTGCAGCAGCTATTGGAACGAGAAGATATTCTGTGAAGGGACTGGTCTGTCCTTTCCCCCAGCCTAAGCCCCATCGATCACGTGCGGGAAGCGGTGATGGGGTGGGGGAGAGGCAATACAACAGGCTTACATACACAAACTACCGTCCAACAATCGTCAAGCGCGCTGTTGGGGAATAGAATTCCGTACAGCAAGTACTCCTATCAACCTCGTGGCCAGAACCGGAGCGAGCTACAGAACTTGCTCTGCCGTTCTAGGTGGTCACAAAACCTGTTACGGATTATGTCCCGCCTTTCGTAATGTCCAGAGCTGCATCATAGACGGCGGTGAGTTTAATGCAATTATTGTCTTCGAGTAGAAGTGTAATTTATGTTCTTCTCTTTGCATATTTTTTTCAGTTATCTTTTGTACTACACTGCAGCATTTCTTTCTATGTACGGTCCAAGTTTCATCGAGCTGTGCTAGTTGGCAATGAAACATCATGAGAAAGCTATTTTTGACCTTACGCTTCGCACGCCAGTGTTGTTTCGACATCTTACACTGCAGCATCTCCTTACGGAGGCAGACGAAGGAGGTGTCGCTCAACTGGGTACCACGGCATATTGGAAACTCTGTGTGAGCCTAAGGAAAGATTCTGATGAAGTAGCTAAGAAACTTTTATGGGACACACTGTAGCACAGTAGTCATTCCTCTGTAGGCTACACTTCACTGTTGAGACCAAGAGTCATTCGTCATTTGGAAGAAAAACGAATACACTCTTAGTACAAGAAGATGCTGTCGGTGAAGACACAAGTCCAATCGACGCGTGTTGCCTTCCAATCAACGCTGCAAGAGGAAGCAACATTTACTCTACCTCCTGATAAACCTACGACTGATGGGCTCCTTCTCCAATGAGAGGACGCGCTGGAGTGTGTGTGTGTGTGTGTGTGTGTGTGTGTGTGTGTGACGATCGGAAGAGTGGTTATATTTATTAACAACGTAAATGCTACGTGCGTCGTAGAGAATCTATTCGTAACTACATTTCATTTTCTTTAATGTGTAGCAAATTGTGCTGCAATGTAGATGGAAAATTATGCTTTCTCCATCTTTTTTTCTAGTCAATTCTGGTCTTACTACTACTTTCAAATTGTGATTCTTCCAGGGATCACATATGAAGCTGTGTTGGTGATAGACAGGGAGTGTCCAGTGCTTTTGGATTGCCCTTGGGCTAGGGACCATTTGTATACCAAGTAGGAGGATCGTCTTATCACTATACTACAGTACTGGCTCAAAATATGAATATTATACACTGCCTCCTGCTTAGGCAAGTGGAACAAATCGTTTCGTTCTTCTGCGTTTGGTGTGGTCTCCGGTGAACCTTAAGTTGCTTATGGAGGGAGACACAATTAGTTCTTGGAAGATTCCTTAGAAAACCTCCCAAACATATTTTTAGCATTTTTTCGTACGAATACAGACCCGCGGATTCGAAGATGGCTTTATACAGCAAATTCCTGAAATTTTTACCATATAGGCTTAAGACTCCGGTAACGAAGTACCTTGAAAATTTTCTTGATGTCTTTGTCCTTTTCTGAGATACAGAATTGCAAAAGTATCCTACTTCTGCACTTAAAATACGCGCGTAAAATTCAGTATAATCCTATATCTAAATAATAAATAACAACTGCAAACTGCACCAATTTTAATCATATATCCTCTAGGCATTAATCTAGAAGTGTCATATTCCCAGTTCAAATGTATTTATCCGTTATCGACAAACATCACAAAACACGTTTTTTTGGTACCAGAAGAGAGGCGCTGAATCCAGGATTGCTACGCTCAGAAAATAGACGTACTTTTTACGGTATGTTCCTAACATCCAGATTTCGAACATGAACATTTTCTTGATATCTGCATCTATTTCCGGGATACAAAGGTTCAAATTTAGCCTACTTGTACACGTAAAATCCAGTGTGAAGCGAAAATGTAATTTATAAAGTGACATAAAACGGATGAATTTGTTGTGAAGTGCCCCTTGTTATCATCAGAGAGTTCTAAAAATTCCAAGTTGCAGTTCTGAAGGAGATACAAAATTTTGTGCATGAAAAATCCTGTCTGAAATGTAAATTTAGTTTTACGGTATTTCAGTTTCACATAAATAAACTAGCAAAAATTTAGTGACCCATAAAATTCTTTTTTTGAGTGACATGTCCTGTTGAAGCAGGTAAAAAAAAAGAATAAGTAGAAAATGTTCTTACTGAGCACAAAAAAGGCGAGTATCCTCAGCTGCGTCGTTCTAGCTTCCTTAGCACCTTTAAAAATATTAGCATACGAACATATTGCGCACGCTTCTTTGTGAACGAGACAGTGGCAGTGGAAAAAAGACGGAAAAGTAATAAATACTGGAAGATAGTAGAAAGTGGTGGATACCATGGTAGTATGAGAGAAAGAGAGGAACACAGTCACAGTGGAACGTAGTTGACAGTGACAGAATAGTGCCAAGAAAAGAGTGAAGTGGACAGTAGCAGTGGAAGAGAAGGAAAGCAAAGGAGAAAGAGCGAGTGACAGTAAGAGACAGAGTTTGTGACAATGACAACGAGGAAAAGAGAGATAGTGGCAGAGAGAAGAGAGAGCGGAAGTCGCTCGACGAAGATCCGTACTCAAAGACTGGAAAGTTGCTCAGGTCACACCAACATTCAACAAAGGCATTAGGAGTAATCCACTTAATTACAGGCCCATATCATTAACGTCAATATGCAGCAGGATTCTGGAACATACATTGTGTTCGAACATTATGAATTACCGCGAAGAAAACGGTCTATTGACACACAGTCAACATGGGTTTAGAAAACATCGTTCTTGTGAAACACAACCAGCTCTCTATTCGCTTGAAGTCTTGAGAGCTATTGACTAAGGATTTCAGATCGATTCCGTATCTCTGGATTTCCAGAAGGCTTTTGACACTGAACCACACAAGCGGCTTATACTGAAACTGCGTGCTTATGGAATGTCGTCTCAGTTATGTAACTGGATTTGTGACTTCCAGTCAGAGGGGTCGCATTTCGTAGTAATTGACTGAAAGTCATCGAGTAAAACAGAAGTGATTTCTGGTGTTCCCCAAGGTAGTGTTATAGGCCCTTTGCTGTTCCTTATCTACATAAATGATTTGGGAGATAATCTGAGCAGCCGTCTTAGGTTGTTTGCAGATGACGCTGTCGTTTATCGACTAATAAAGTCATCGGAAGGTCAAAACAAATTGGAAAACGATTTAGAAAATATATCTTAATGGTTCGAAAATTGGCAGTTGACCCTAGATAACGAAAAGTGTGAGGTCATCCACATGAGTGCTAAAAGGATATCGTTAAACTTCGGTTACACGATAAATCAGTCAAATATAAAGGCAGTAAATTGAACTAACTAACTAGGCATTACAATCCGGAACAACTTAAATTTGAAGGAACACATAGAAAATGTTGTGGGGAAGGCTAACCAAAGACTGCGTTTTATTGGCAGGACATTTAGAAAATGTAACAAACCTACTAAGGAGACTGCCTACTCTACTGCCTACTCTACGCTTGTCCGTCCTGTTTCAGAATACTGCTACGCGGTGTGGGATCCTTACCTGTTAGGATTGACGGAGTACATAGAAAAAGTTCAAAGAAGGGCAGCACGTTTTGTATTATCGCGAAATATGGGAGAGAGTGTCTCTGAAATGATACAGATTTGGGCTGGACAACATTGAAAGAAAGGCATTTTTCGTAGCGACGGAATCTTCTTACGAAATTTCAATCACCAAATTTCTCCTCCGAATGTGAAAATGTCTCGTTGACACCGACCTACATAGGGAGAAACGATCACCACGATAAAATAAGGGAAATCACTACTTGTACGGAAAGATATAGGTGTTCTTTCTTTCCGCGCGCTATACGAGATTGAAATAATAGAGAATTGTGAAGTTGGTTCGATGAACCCACTGTCCGGCACTTAAATGGGATTTTCAGAGCATCCATGTAGATGTAGATGTAGATGTAGAGAAATTAACTGTAAGAGAGAGCAAGAGGGAGGCAGTGACGGTGTGAGAAGACAGTAATAGTAGCACATAATGATGGATACTGTGGCTGTGAGACAAAGCACAATGACAGTCAGAGATACACAAAGAGATAGTGACAATCAACTGGGCTGACTGAATGAGTGAGAGTGGGCAAGTGGCAGTGGATGGGAGTGAGCGGCTTACGGTTGCGGTCTAATGGGCGTTAGGGGAGTTTGTAGGAGTGAGAGGTCAGTTGCATAAGCTGCTGAAGAAGGTAAAGTGAGGCAGCTGGTATCCCACTTTTCAGTCAGAGTCTTTAAAACAAGAGCATATTCCACTTTTTTGTGAACCGATAGGAGCATTTTCCGCTGGTTTATTTCTAACTGACTAGTTTGTCTTCACCTCTTCGTTGAACAATGTAAAGCTTTTGTAGGACCATCCTTTTGACTGCAGCTGAGGAACCACGACTGTTCACTATTGTAAGGAACTGAAACGCATGCAGCCGTCCTTACGACCTTATTTATTGTGTAGCTACCAGTTTCAGTGCTTCAATGCGCCATCTTCAGTCCTTAACATCAACTGTTAACAGTTGATGGTTGGAGAGACGACATCACAGTTACAGATAGTCTGCGTACACCAGTTATGTTGGCCACTGATGCAGCGTATATATGGATCGTGATTACTATATATGGATCGTGATAACCCCTTCAGCGTCAACTAAGGCCAGAACATGGTGCACTGAACAGCCGAAACTGGCAGCTACACAATAAATAATATCATAAGGACGGTTGTAGGTGTTTTATTTTCTTGCAAAAGTATATAAAATCCAAACCATTCGTCGATTCATACGCTTAGAAGAGGAGCTAACCAGAGATAGGAAGTACAATGGCATCGAAATCTACCACTATGAATATTGATCGGCACTAATATTGTAAATGCAGTGCATAATTATATTCAACATAGAAATAAAGCATGTTTTTATAGTGCTCGAAAAATATATTGTTCAACAGCTCATTGTTCTTGGTATCAACGACCAAAACATTCATACACAAGTACAGGAGCAGGTACCGAACCGTCTGGACAATGGGAGCGTGACAAGACGGGTATGCTGTAGTTTTCGAAGTTGTTAACCGTGAATTACAAGGCAATGTGTCACGGTCAAAAGCCTGCGGACTGTTAACGAAGGTTTTGGGCATATGTTTTACGTACTCATTTATGTGAGTGACTCGAAGGTTTTATAATTAACAGATCCCAGTACGTTGCCATTTCATCGGAGACAAAAGTACCGTCACGAGGGTCTCAATAAAATGTGACAAGATCGCTTTTATTATCTATATACGTACATGATCTGACGTACAGAATAGGCAGCAGGTTGCTACTGTTGCTGACGACGCTTTGGTGTACGAGACGGTGTCGTCTTTGAGTGACTGTAAGTGGATACAAGATGACTTAGACAAAATCTCTAGTTGGTGATGAAAGACAGCTTGCTCTAAATATAGAAAAATCCAAGTTAATGCATATGAGCAGGAAAAACAATCCCGTAATATTCGAACACAGCAATAGTAGCGCGCTGCTTGACCGAATCACGTCGATTAAATACATAGACGAAACGTTGGAAAGCGTTTTAGACGGTAGTAGGGAGGGCAGACTTTTTGGAAAGCGTAGCAAATATGTAAAGAGACTATACAGAACCCTAGTGCGACCCGTCCTTGAGTAGTGCTCGAGTGTTTGGAAACCTTGCCAGGTCGGATTAAAGGAAGGCATCGAATCAATTCAGAGGAGCGATGCTGGATTTGTTATCGGTAGGTTCGATCAACACGCGAATATTTCCAGTATTGTCTAGATTAAGAAGGCTTTTGTGCTTAGTAGCTCAAGTATCAAGAGAAGTCATATATGTCTTGTCCATCCAAGCGTAGTTTCTACTGATAGGCACTTCTAGAAATGTTTTTCTTTTTAACTAAATATTGTATTTCTAGTTAAATACATCAGCATTTTGATAAAACCAGCCTTATACCAATTAGGTCATATTCTCGTAACCTGCCAGGTTAGCCTAGAGCGCAAATGCCCTGCTTCCAGGACATGGGTAGGCGCCCCGGCTCCGGATCGAATCCGGCCGGCGGATTACCGACGAGGGCCAGCCTGGATGTGGTTTTTAGGCGGTTTTCCACATCCCACTAGGTGAATACCGCGCTGGTCCCCATGTCCCGCCTCAGTTACATGACTCGCAGATATTTGAACACGTTCGCACTATTTGATGGCTTACACTCGACGCAGACAGGTAGGGTACACTACTTCTGTCCCTGGGGGTATGAGGTGGCGACAGGAAGGGCATCTAGCCACCCTCTGACACTAACATTGCCAAATTCATAGTAAAAGGAACGAACCCGTGTTGAAGTGGGACAAAGGCCCAAGAAAATGATGATTATCTCATATTATAATGACTATTTATGGTAGATGTCAATGAACTGCTAGTTGAGTTATAGTAACAAAGTCGCTGTGTGGCCATTCGTACTAGGCTACCTGTTCATTTCCAGGACCCATTATTCAAAAATCAGGGTTGTCACTCTGAAACGGCCAAATAATGAAACACAAGAATAGAGCCTCATCTCTAATCACTTGGCGACAAGACGAAAACCACTGCTCTTTCAGCTTTCCTTTAACTGAGATTCGAGAACCTTGCCATTAGTCTGCTGAACCACTAATCCAGCACCTCTAAACACAAAAAATTGTTCAAATGGCTCTGAGCACTATGGGACTTAACATCTATGGTCATCAGTCCCCTAGAACTTAGAACTTCTTAAACCTAACTAACCTAAGGACATCACACACATCCATGCCCGAGGTAGGATTCGAACTTGCGACCGTAGCAGTCACGCGGTTCCGGACTGAGCGCCTAGAACCGCGAGACCACCGCGGCCGTCCTCTAAACACAAGCCTTGTTAATAACCCCCATATAAACAGTGCTCTAAATAATATCAAAACAATCTTGCTAAACACGTTATGGCTGTGAACACTGTGGGACTTAACTTCTGAGGTCATCAGTCCCCTAGAACGTAGAACTACTTAAACCTAACTAACCTAAGGCCATCACACACATCCATGCCCGAGACAGGATTCGAACCTGCGAGCGTAGCTGTCGCGCGGTTCCAGACTGTAGCGCCTAGAACCGCGCCTAGAACTCTGTCTCTAATTTTCACCCACTATCATTTTCTCCTTCTCCTTGCTCCTCCCTACCCCCCCCCCCCTCCAACTTCGAGCACCCTCCCTCCCCCCTATCAACTTCGAGCACTGTCTCCTTCACTCTTTTTCTAGCACTGTTCTTCCGCTGTCAACTATATTCCACTGATTTTGTGCCCCTATCTTCCTCTCATACTGCTCTTTAACAAATCACTGTGTATTATCTTCCAGTAGTTATTACTTTACTGTCTGTTTGCCACAGCCAGTCTTCTTCTCACTCAGCATAAAAAAAAACACGAATACGATAGCATGTCAAATTTTTTGGGAAAGTTTTTAAATGTGCTGAGGATGGTAGAATAAAGCAGCTGGTACTTCACTTTTCATCCAGAGTCTTTAAATAAACGGGAACCTATTCCAATCTTTTGTGCTCCGATAGGAGCGTCTTTATGGTGGTTTCCTTCTTCTTCCCGCTGCTGCAGGTCATGTAATCCATATGAAAAGAAATGTATTGGTAAGTGAAATTTAGATAGTTCACACGTGCGATATTAAGATAAAGCAAATTTAATTTTCCGTGAGCTGCAGTACTACAACATGGGGTTCCCAGAACTCTTCTCATGCTAAAGGAGACACTTTAATGCACATTTCTCCGTGCTATATTGCTTTGTAAATTACTTTTTCGCCACACAGCACATTCTCCGTGAGTATTTTACGTGAACAGGTAGGGTAACTTTAACATTTGCGTATTCGAAACGGGTAAAAAAATAAAGAAAATTTTTATAGCTATTCGTGACTGGAATATAAGGAATACAACATAAAAATCGCAGCCATTTGCTAAATACCAATCTTGGAATCTTCGGCTGGGTCTTGATCTGCTGGTAACGCAGAAATCTAGTAAAGAAAACCATGTTTGTGGGGTTTTCCGAGGAAATGCCAACGAACTACTGGTGCCTCCAAAAGTCCCATCAAGGCCACCTTAGACCACATGAAATGTAAAAGTAACCACCCAATTTGCTCCATATGCCTAATCAGGAGGAAGTGTGCAATATTAAGAGTTTGACCCTGTGCTACAGGATACTTTTATTTGGTCTCAAGCCCAAGGGCTATCCATAACACTTGACCATATCTTTTTATCACCAATGGAATTCGTGGAAAGATATAATATTGTGCTCTGCCCGCGACGTAATAACATACTTTTCTGTTTTTCTGTCGAAGTATTAAGATTTAACGATATAATTTAAGCACTGTAAGTCAGCGAACATGTACGCCCAGAATAATGTGAGCGGCGTATAATTATTATCTGTGTTTTGTTCTATATAGGAATGAACGCCCGTCTTTTTTCTCTCCTCTTCTTCTTCTTCAATCGCTCGCCTTTCCGACAGCATCTTACGCTATCAGGCTCCTATTTTCTTCCATTTTGTTCAAACGAACTAAACTTGTATTCCTGCTAGGAATTTATCTATTCATTCCATTATTACTGCCAATTGCGACTACTGACAGGGTCTTATTATACTTTATTCATTCGCTCCAGAGTTGAGCTAAGGTTATTGCAATTTCCAAGTATTTCACCTAAATATTGTACAATTCTTTGTTATTTTCAAAACTGTGAGAACTATTCACAAAATGTTAGATTTCAGTACAAAAAAACTTATTTTGTTAAATAATAATTGTTTAATTTAACATTTATATTTTCATTTCGTAGTAGCAATTACAAATTCCCAATTTACAAATGTTATAGATTTTTTACTTCATTTTTTCTTATGATGCCAACGTGATACTCGAGAGATTAATTTAAATCATTCTGAATTTCTCGCGAGGCGAGAAGCTAGTTATAAATTTCCTTGAGATTACAAAAACACAAATTAAACGCTTTTCAGCACGCTACAAGTCTACTGACCCTCACTTCAAGCAATAAAAGGCAAAAAAAAAGAGTAGAATAAAGTAAAAAGTGGCGTGCGTGAAATACTTAATTCATTTACTTTTATGGTTCAAATGGCTCTGAGCACTATGGACTTAACATCTGAGGTCATAAGTCCCCTAGTTCTTGGAGCTACTTACACCTAACTAACCTAAGGACATCACACACATCCATGCCCGAGGCAAGATTTGAACCTGCGACCGTAGCGGACGCGTGGTTCCAGACTGAAGCGCCTAGAACCGCTCGGCGACAACGGCCGGCCCATTTACTTTAGTTAACGATAATAAGTGATACCTCTAATTTATCCACGTACTAATAGTTGTTTGTGGTATTTAAGTAATAAAAATAACGAGTCTCATGCTCATATATAAAAACAAAAGGAATCAAGAATAATTGGGATACATTAAGTTAAAGAAATTCTGCTTAATAATCAAATATTTATTCATTTACTGCATTATTACAAATACATGAACATACATAAGCTTTTCTTACATCCGTTACAATTTACGCTAGTCGAAGCATAAATTTCCATAATTCCATAATCATATCCACACATATTTATAAAATACCATAGTTAAAGCTTTAGTACAAAGAGCACCGGAAAGCCCGTTTCTATGCGCGGCGTTTTGGAACATATTAGATACGTATGCTTCTATATGTACGTAAATGGAGATTAAAATGTAATAGCCACGGAGGTCTGGAATGCGCTTGTAGGGGGATAAGTAGAAGAAAGGGTTACTGCAGAATATGGACTTAGCAATAGTAATGAGAGAGGAGAAAGACTAATTGAGTTAGTAGTAGCGAATACTACGTTCAAGACTCACGAAACTAGTACGTACAGCTGCGAAAGAACGGGGGATACGAAAATGATTCCACTTAGTTTACATCATTATCAAGCAGAGTTTTCAAAATCAGATTCTGGTCTGTAAGTTAACCCAGGAGAGATACAGACTCAGATCACCATGTAGTAATGATGAAAAGTAGGCTGAAGATTTAGGCAGTAATCGCGAAGAATCAATCCGCAAAGAAGTGGGATAATGAAATACTAAGGAATGAAGAGGTAAGTTTGAAGTTATCGGAGGCTATAGACACTGCGATAATGGGTATTTCAGTAGACAGTTAACTTGGACACCTCTAACAAGAATATATACAGATGTGGGAAAGAAAAACAAAGGCATAAAGAAGGTATCTGCGATGAAACATTGGATGACCGAAGAAATACTTCAGTTGATCGATGAAAGAAGGAAGTTAAAAATTTTTTAGCGAATTTCAGGAATACGGAAACACACGTCACGTAGGAATTATAACGGTAATTTGCGGGCATGCGTGTCAATTAGCATCATATTAATTAAAATCGGGGAAGAATTAAAAAGGGGAAAGTAATACGAAACTTTAGTAACTGCACAGTATTACTAAGAAGCAATATAATGAAAAGTAATAAAAAGCAAAGCAGCAAAGACCAAGCGGGACAGAAACATATAGGAGCACGTTTGTTTTTTAATACATATAAAAGAACATGTAACACATTATTGAGCTCTCTATCTTCAGTTATCGCGATCGGGCTAGTCAATGAAAAAGTGGCACGCGACTGCGAAATTCGTTGAGGAGATTATTTAAAGACTCTTCAACCACGTATAAAATCTATTACGTGTGACGAAGTGATCAGAGGCGTTTATTGTCGGGTGAAGTGAAAACGATTGCGACAACATAATTCGAACTTTGTGTTAGCTGGGAAAAATACTCTTGGGAAACTATTATGGTTGTGGAACCCACGAAAGTTGTACGCAAGTGGAAAGCTATAGTTTACGTAATTCTGCATTTTATGAAATTGTGAAACGCGTGTGCGCGGAAAATTAAGAGAATCTTATCCTTGGACGGTTGCGGGGGTAACTGATACAAACAACGCGCCAGCATAAAAATAGTTCGCTTATTAACTACCAGATATTTATTAACGGGGACCTAAAATACTAAAAATAAGGATAGAGTCGTCACCTCCAATCTCGATTCATATTTCATATTTAGTTAGTGAGAAGAAAAGTGATAATAAACAAACTACATTTCAATTTTATCCACGATTTTGGCTTCATTACGTAGTCTTCACTACATGATAAACAATATCTGTGGAAGTTGTCTACAACGCATCGTCATAATATTTAGCCAACCAATATTGTGGGACACCAAAAATGTAAATGCATGAAATTGTTCTTACAGCGGATGTATAATGTGTGAGTGCGACCAACTATATTGAGAAACTGAACATCCATTACGTACTTGCATGTTTATCTGCGAAAATGGTCCTTGTCGGTACCTCGGCATGGAGTTCGAATAGAATCGCTGGAACATTGCAAACCATTCAAATTAATCGAACGTCTAAATACGCATAACGCTGGTATCACCAGGATGTGTTCTTTCTCCTCACCCCCGTGGCAGTAATTGAATTAAGAGTCAGCCGGGAATAACATTTAAATCAATTGACGACCATTGAGCTAGCGTCACGAATTTTCAAACGTCCACTGCCATGTATGAAGGCGAGTGACACCACGAGTGCTAACGTCGATCGAGGGGTGTCGTCGTGATCGTATTGAATGACATTGAGCGGTCACAGAATGAAATAAATAAGAAGTGCATGGAAGCTAAGGCAAAATGGCTGTACGAAAAATGCGAAGAAATCGAGAAAGAAACGATTGTCGGAATGACTGACTCAGCATGTAGAAAAGTCAAAAGTACCTTCGATGAAATTAAAAGCGACGATGCTAACATTAAGAATTCGACTGTAAGTCCACTGTTAAATTCGGGGGGAGGTCAGACAGGTGGAAAGAGTAGAGTGAAGGACTCTATGGAAAAGAAAATATAGGTTCGGTCAAATGACGATCAGTTTCGCTTTAGAAAAGATAAATGCACCAGAGAGACAGTTCTGACGTTGCGGTTGATGCTGGTTATAAGACAAGAAAAATCAAGAGATACTCATAGGATTTATGGAGCTCGGAAAAGCGCCCGACAATGTAAAGTGATGCAAGATGTTCGAAAGTCTGAGAAAAATGGGGTAAGGTATGGGGAAAGACGGTTAATATACAAAACGTTCATGAAATAAGAAGGAACAATAAGACTGGAAGACCAAGAACGATGTTCTAGGATTGAAAAGAGTGTAAGACAGGGATGGAGACTTTCGCCTATACTATTCAGTCCGTACGTCGAAGATGCAATGATTGAAATAAAGAAAGGTTCAAGAGTGATATTAAAATTCAAGGCGAATGGATATCAATTATAAGATTCACTGGTGACTTCGCTATCTTCAGTGAAAGTGGAGAAAAATTACAGGATCTGTTAAAAGGAACGAACAGCCTATTAGTGCAGTATATGGACTGAGAATAAACCGAAGAAGTAACAGAAGACAGAGCAGTGAGAAAACTAACATCAAAACTGGTGGTCACAATGTAGATAAAGTTAAGGAATTCGGCTACCTAGACAGTAAAATAACCGACGACAAACGGAGCAACAAGGGCTTAAAATGATGACTAACTGGAACTCTCAGCTGCCGACAGGTGTTGTTGATTTACCTCGATGTGGACAGCTGAAAATGTGTGCCAGGATCGGGACTCGAACCCGGGATCACCTGCTTACATGGCAGACGCTCTATCCATCTCAGCCACCGAGGACACAGACAAATAGCGCGACTGCAGGGACTTATCCCTTGCACGCTTCCCGTGGGTGTCACATTTTCCCAACTGTCCACAATTCTACATATGCAATGTACCTTATAGACATTTGCCCATTCACTCATTACTCGCTCACGCTTTGGCGATTCCCGTAAGAGTTTGGGCAACTTGTGCGCATTCGCACAGACGAAGGTCAATGGCTGGGTAGCCTTTAACTATATATATGAAGACAGTAACTGTTCTCGAAAGAACAGAATACTGTTGATGACCATGCACCTTTTCCCTGGAATAAATGATGACTAACTGGAACCCTCAGCTGCCGAATGTGTTGTTGATTTACCTCGATGTGGACAGTTGAAAATGTGTGCCCCGGCCGGGAATCGAACCCGGGATCTCCTGCTTACATTGCAGCGTGCGCGAATAATGAGTGAATGGGCAAATGTCTATAAGGTACATTGCATATGTAGAATTGTGGACAGTTGGGAATGTCTCACGGGAAGCGTGCAAGGGATAAGTACCTGCAGTCGCGTTATTCATCTGTGTCCTCGGTGGCTCAGATGGATGAGCGTCTGCCATGTAAGCAGGAGATCCCGGGTTCGAGTCCCGGTCGGGGCACACATTTTCAGCTGTCCACATCGAGGTAAATCAACAACACCTGTCGGCAGTTGAGGGTTCCAGTTAGTCACCATTTATTCCAGGGAAAAGCTGCATGGTTATCAACAGTATCCTGTTCTTTCGAGAACAATTACTGTCTTCATATATAAGGGCTTAAAAAGCAGACTAGCCATGGCGAAAAGGGCATTCGTGACCACGAGAAGTCTACTAGTATCAAACACAGACCTTAATTTATGGAAGAAATTTCTGAGAACGCACATTTAGAGTATAGCATTGTATGGATGTGAAACATGGAATGTGGGAAAACCGGTACAGAAGAGAATCAAAGCGTCTCAATTTTAGTGCATCAGATGAATGTTGAAAATTGGGTATACTGATAAGGGAAGGAATGAGATTTCCTACAGAATCGGCGGTGTAAGGAATGTACGGAAAACACTGACTAGAGGGAAGGACAGTATTGTAGGACGTGGTACCAGAGGTAGCTGTAGAGGGTGCAAACTGTAAAGGAAGACAACAAGTAGAGTACAAACAGCAAATAACTGAGAGCGTGGGTTGTAAGTGCTGCTCTGAGATGGAATTGTTGGCGCAGGAGAGGAATTTATGTCGGTCCGCATTAAACCAGTCAGAAACTCCGCATTTTGCAAGGACTGAGGCATTTTTTAATGGTCTACATGCGCGCTATGGTAGTGTGTCGTGAGCATTTCAGTGTGTACTAAGACTGAAGATATATACCTACAAACAAGCACAATGTTAGTATCGTATTTTATGCAGCTATTGTGATGGGTGATTTATTTACCAAACTCGTTTTGGGACTACGATATCCCAAAATGTAGTTCTTCGGAACAAGGGAACACAATTTTTTACATCACAATACTACATATAGCGATAACCGCTAAATGGATCTCTACTGCCCTGTAGTAATACTAGGAACCTTCGTAAATAGAAGTCCGGCAGCAATTATGCATTATCAGATGTATAAATCTCTTCCTTGAACATCTTATGTTGGCTCATAATACTCTCAGAAAGCTCAATTATTAAGTAAAGACAACTACCCTCGCCTACCAAGAATTGTAGTGGATACGTCCCACTCTCCAAAGATGCTACTGTCCATAGCCAAGTATTTTAACGTTTATATGTTAAGTCCTGGAAAATCCTAAAAAACAACAGAGCAATGTTTGCATCCACCCAGAACAATCAAAAGGACATATTAAAAATCAGCTTCCACTAACTAGATCTGGTTGTAGTCTGCTTCTCATCGAAGACGTCGCTAAAGAGGGCCTATAAATGCACCTTGGACACTTCTGTCTTTTCATTTAACATGCCGACGTATTCCTCTCTTAAAGAATAATAATCTCTGCTTCAGATGGTCATCAAATGTCTCTGAGCACTATGGGACTTAACATCTGAGACCATCAGTCCCCTAGACTTATAACTACTTAAACCTAACTAACCTAAGGGTATCACACACATCCATGCCCGAGGCAGGATTCGAACCTGCGACCGCAGCAGCAGCGCGGTTCCGGACTGAAGCTCCTAGAACCACTCGGCCACAGCGGCCGGCATCTCTGCTTCCTCTAGCAACCCTTTTTCTTCAAAGTGCAATACATTCCTGCTGTGTGTGACGCTTCCACAACTGGGCAGTTAACATAGTTGTTAGTATGTATAGAATTACGATGTTATTTCTTGTGCTCTATTGGTTCATATCACTTGATAATAGGATAATGCAGTCCTGAGACATGTTATGGTAAATAAATTACACATTCGACAACGAGTGCATTCTCAGAACTGATTCTTGACAGTTGTATGATGGCTTAACTATACTTTTCTCTATGGTAGCTAAACCCTTAGAACTTCCATTTCGGAAGGAAATAAATCCACCACACTGCTTCAATATTTTGTATGAAATTGATTTGAATAACAGCTCGGGAAATTTTATTTGCATTTTCAATGCCATCTAATCATCATTGCCCAGCATGACTTAAACGAGGGCTCGTTCTGGGGTCTTATACAGCATTGGAAAATATGAACTTTCCGAAAGAAGTATGCAAATAAATTTCAGAAAAAATTGTAGCTGTTCGGTGGATCTTCTACTAAATGGCTAACACACATGCTGACTACACGGATAGGCGTCAAGATAAATGTTTATCATATTCTTTACTACATGAGTTGTGTATTTTACTCATTTTAAGATTAAACATGTGGGACTTTACAGTTGCAGATTCTTGAGAAAACTGCATATTTCTGAAATAGACCTAAGAATGGTACAATATTTACATTACAGAAAAAGTATCTAAGACTTCGTAAGATAGCACAATATTGTGCAAAGCCTACTGTCTGCGTAGAGGGACAATATGGCGTCGGAATGATGTGGAAGCTACAACGAGGCACTTTGCTGACCTTCGTGGCGACACCCACATTAAAATCTTTCTACTGGCTGTGCAGCGCTCCAGTATATGTAGTAACAAAAACTTTCCGTTGCAGAGATTGCCTGAAACGAGTGAAACGGAAGCTGTCTTGTTTTGTCAGGCATGAACGTCGAGAGGGTGGCGAGGCCTCGTAACAGGGCCCGCGGCTGACCGTCGTTCTCGTCAATTGTCAAGAATTAGAAAGCAAAATAATGTTTGTGATTGCGTAGTCGGTGAGCACTCTATAGAGCGGGCGCATATATGCGCTGGAAGATTTTGCCTGATGCTCAACAAATTGAGCTTAGAATATCGTCTACGTACCGCCGCGCTATAAAGGTGCCGCGGTTGACAACGAAAGTGGTCTTGCTATGAAAAGAAATGGCAATCGAGACCGTCATTGTTGGTTGTCGGACCATGTGGCGGGCGACAGTCTGGTTAGTATCTATCCAACATTGGTCCAGGGCGTCTCCAGACATGTCTTTGGCCTGGAATCTCATTGAGTGGAATGTGTTTGTCTTCAGTGATCGGTCGCACTTCGAACAGAGACCCAATGACCAGCGAAAACGTGTAGGGGGCACAACTTTCCACGTAATGGATTGCGAGTACGCTGTATACTTATATTAACTAAGAAGTAGGAGATGTATGGACATGCGAAACGGGAGTGATTGTGAACTTCCCCTTTGAATGTAAGGAAAACTGTGCTGGTAAACCTCTTACGTTATTTGATTTTTAAACAGCTGAGCAAAACTGAACGTACTCAGACATTTCTCTCTTTTTTTATTTTGATCATCACTAAACTGACACACAGTATTTTTAGATCAACGCAATCTGACTTTCAATAATCCCTACAAAAGAATGACACTAACAATACCTATACCTTTCATGTATCACTCACCTCCCAAAAATCTTCGTTACTCAAACTGCAGCAATACAGCGTGCGCCAATACTGCCAGCTAAATAAAGGATTCTAACTACTGAAGGCACTAACTACTGAAAGGCATAGTTAGCAAACGAAAGATTGTGATGGAGAACAAACAGATTATTTACCTTAATAGTGTTCAAAAGTCATTATATATATATATATATATATATATATATATATATATATATATATATATATATATATATATATAAGTTCATGACATCCAGCGTTACAGCCTACTTACAGAATGAAGGAAGCTAATCGCGAGATGATTTCATACATATTTCCATTCAGATTCCAAGTGTTCTATATTAAGCTGAACTTCTCAAAAGGGGCTTGGACTTTTAATTAATTTTAGTCAGCAAAGTGTGGTTGTGGCCACTAAGCAATTGTGACTGGTTGTGTAACTCTTTACCAAATAGAACATTATGGACAATGATTAAAATTATAAGGTTCGGCTACATTTGTCAGTTACTGTAGAAGGTGTTGGGGTTTACATCGTAATTTTGAAACTTCGTAAAAAATTTGTGAATGATATATAAGTTATCTAGTGCCTGTGTCATCGTGAGAATCAGGATAAGGTAGACTTAGGACTTTTTACGCCTTCTATCGCCTTTTTCGTCTTAGAGTTTATTTATTGTAATGAGATATCAGCCAATTTCAGCGATCTTGTCATTTTCAAGTGAGGAAATTCATGTTTCAGAGAGTGTAAGGGGCACACTTCCGTCATGTTTTAGATGTCCTACCTCTGATGGTTGAGGTACTGCAGAAATAGGTGTACTGCGGAAATAGGTTTGTGGTATGCACGGAGCAAATGTGTAGGGGAGAGATCGTTCTCTAAGTTTTTATATATTTTTAGGTTTCAGATACATATTTTAATGGTTTTTGTGATAATATTCACTATATAAGTGACTTATTTGTCGTTTCTTCATTCACCTCCGCCTTTCTTGTGTTGTGACCTGATATTTGTGAGTGTTTCGTATTGAGCAACTTAACCTCTTACCTGTGTTTACATTCCGCGCTGACTAGTTGCAGCTGTAGCGGCGCATCTAAAGCTAAGTACTAATTAATTGTTTTTGTGTAGTGGTTTATTTGGGAACTTCAACCCGTGTTCTTGGTGTTTTCTGGTGAAATAATTTCAGAAGAAATTTTTGGGAACTGTTTTCAGTTTCGTTACTGTGTCATTAGACATTTGATTTTTTTTTCTGTGCTAGTCTTTTGTTATATTCTCATTTGTTGTTGATTAATACTGTTAATAGTAGTAGTTACTTCCCTTGTAGAGTAAGTTTGTGATTATTGTAGTGAGTTATTAACATCTTCTTATTGCAGTAGCTGAACTTAGATAAAGTAGTTTTCTTGTTTCAATAACTGTTAAATTTTACCATGAGTGAGAAGTGTGAGCTTTGCCGGTAGGTTCGTGAGTAGGGATTGCGGTGTGAGACTTCTTCGAAGTATTATCACTGGGGGGAATGCAGTGGAGAAGCCAGTGGGCATTCTGGTGAGATCCTCTCCTGGAACTGCAGGTTATGTAGCAAGAGTAAGTTGATAGAGGAGCAGGTGCAGTTGAAAACCGCGCAGGAGGAGCTAGATAGTATGCGGAGGGAGAAGGGGGTTGGGGAATGGGAGCTGGCTGTTGGCAAGAGATCTGCTAGGAGAAGGAGATTTTCAGATAGTTTTACTGTTGGTGTTTGCAATAGATATGTCCAACTGTCAGAGTCTAGTGGAGAGGAATCTCTAGTAGCTATAGATGTAGGAAGTATGCAGCAGACCTCAACAGTTACGGTGGCTAGGACAGTTGCAAAGTCGAAGAGAAAGAAAAACGTTCTGCTGTTAGGTAGTTCTCATGGCAGAGGTGTAGGCCAGCAGTTGCAGGAAGTGTTGGGGAGTACCAGGTCACCAGCATTGTGAAGCCTAATGCAGGATTGGCTCAGCTGACTGTTAACATAGGGGGGTTGTGTGGGGATTTTACTAAAGAGGATCAGGTAGTGATTGTGGGTGGGGCCGGTTATAGTATTGATAGGGATGGGGAGTATGACACAGATGGTGACCTGGAAAAGATATCCACTCAGATTGGCAACACGAATGTGCATTTCGTGGGACCGTTTCAGCATCACAATCGGCCTCATCTTAATACAGACGTCAGGCGTAATAACATGAGACTTGGGGGTACGCTGATGACATGGGTCACATTCCAGTGGTGTCGGTGGAGTCTATCAGCAGGACGGGTTTCACTAGACATGGCCTGAACCCCAACAGGTATGGGAAGGGGAGGTTGGCAAAGCTTATAGGTGACAGCATAGGTGGGGGTGGTGGGATCACTCATGGGAAAATTCCGGTAGTAGTGGTGTTAGAGTTGCACCTTTTTTATACTGAAGTCAGCTGATAGGTATTCCTGCTTAAGGGAAGTCCTCTAACAAAGGAACCACTTTCGACAAAGCTTAGGTATCCGAGTAATGAGGAAATTCGTATATTTCATCAAAATATACGAGGTGTTAGAGATAAAGTTAGTGAATTGCTTATAGATGTTGACTCTGAAATTATTGGTATATTTGAACACTTCTTAAATAAGGAGATAATTCAGAGGCTTCCTTTACCAGGATACAGGTTGGCTGGCAGCTTTTCTAGGAGCTCTTTGCGGTCTGGGGAATAGCCATGTATGTGAAAAATGGCATCCCATTTGATCAATTAATGTTTCAAAGTAGTGCACTGAAAAGGTGTCTGAATGTTGTGCATGTGTGGTTAAATTTAGTGGAGCTAAACTTCTAACTGTTGTTATTTATAGATTCCCAGACTCCGATTAAACTAAATTTTTGCTAAAGCTAGAGGAGGTTCTTGGTTCACTTTATAGGAAATACAAAAGGCTAGTTATATATGGTGACTTCAATATTAATTGTATAAGTGATTGTGCAAGGAAAAGGATGGTGGTAGACCTCCTTAATTCAAATAATCTTATGCAAACCGTATTCTTTCCAACGAGAGTGCAAGGGAACAGTAGAACAACCATAGACAACATTTTTGTTTATTCCTCATTACTAGAAGGGCATTCTGTTAGCAAAAAAGGTGAATGGTCTTTCAGATCATGATGCACAAATTTTAACTCTAAAAGATTTTTGCCCTGCAACACATGTTAAATATAGTTATCAACTGTTTAGGAAAGCTGCTCCAGCTGCTGTAGAGATCTTTGTAAACTTTATCAAGGAACCAGAGTGGCAAGATGTTTGTGGTGCTGATACAGTAGACGGTAAATATAATGCTTTCCTCAAGACTTTTCTCGTGCTCTTTTAAGTTGCTTTCCTTTAGAACGTTCAAGACAGGGCACTAGCACAAACAGCCAGCCTGGGCGGCTGACTAGAGGGATAAGAATATCTTGTAGAACTAAGTGGCAACTATATCAAAACGTTAGAAACAGTCAAATTCTAAATGTAGCAGCCCATTAAAAACAGTATTGTAAAGTGCTTAAAAATGTTATTAGGAAGGCAAAAAGTATGTGGTAAGCAGATAGAATAGCTAGGTCTCTGGATAAAATTAAAACCATATGGTCAGTCGTAAATTAAGTGGCTGGTCTGCAGACACAGGTCGAGGATATGGAATCAGTGTGTAGTGGGAATGTCCGAGTTACTGGTAAGTCACATATATGTACAGTAGTTAATTATCACTTTTTGATCATAGCAGGTGAACTAAACAGAAACCTAGTCCCAATAGGGAATCATATAGCGCTCTTAGAAAAAAGTGTTCTGACTCTGTCACCTGAAATGCTCCTCCATGATACTGACAAGAGGGAGATTGAGTTAATAATTAAATCACTAAAGACCAAGAACTCTCATGGATATGACGGGGTATCTAGCAGAATACTGAAGTATTGTTCTATGTATGTTAGCCCAGTATTTAGCCATATCTGTAACTTTTCCTTTAGGAGTGGTCGGTTTCCTGACCGATTAAAGTACTCGGTAGTGAAGCCACTTTATAAAAAGAGAGACAAGGATAACGTTGACAATTTTAGACCTATTTCTATGCCATCGGTGTTTGCTAAAGTTATCGAAAAGGTTGTATATACATGGTTACTGGAGCATTTAAATTCACATAATTTGCAGTCAAATGTACAGTTTGGTTTTAGAAATGGTTTAACAACTGAAAATGCTATATTCTCTTTTCTCTGTGAGGTTTTGGACGGATTAAATAAAAGGTTGCGAACGTTAGGTGTTTTCTTTGATGTAACGAAAGCTTTTGACTGTGTTGACCACAAAATATTACTGCAGAAGTTGGACCATTATGGAGTAAGGGGAGTAGCTTACAATTGGTTCGCCTCTTACTTTAAGAACAGAAAGCGAAAGGTAATTCTCCGCAATATTGAGAGTGGTAGTGATGTTCAGTCCCAATGGGGCACTGTTGAGTGGGGCGTTCCCCAAGTGTCGGTGCTGGGGCCACTGCTGTTTCTTATTTATATAAATGATATGCCTTCTAGTATTACAGGTGATTCAAAAATATTTCTGACACCAGCTTGGCAGTGAAGGATCTTGTGTGTAATATTGAAACAGTATCAAATAATTTAGTTCATGAAATAAGTTCGTGGCTTGTGGAAAATAATTTGATGGTAAATCACAGTAAGACTGTCCGTCCCCAGTAGCTGAGCGGTCAGCGCGACAGGATGTCAATCCAAAGGGCCCTGGTTCGATTCCCGGCTGGGTGGGAGATTTACTCCGCTCAGGGACTGGGTGTTGTGTTGTCCTAATCAACATCAGTTCATCCCCATCGACGCGCAAGTCGCCGAAGTGGCGTCAAATCGGAAGACCTGTACCAGGCGAACGGTCTACCTGACGGGAGGCCCTCGTCACACGGCATTATTATATACACAGTAAGACTCAGTTTTTACAGTTTCTAACTCACAATTCAACAAGAACCGATATTTTGATCAGAATGGGCATATTATAAGCGAGACGGAACAGTTCAAGTTCCTAGGCGTTCGGATAGATAGCTGTTGTGGAAAGCCAATGCTCAGGATCTTGTTCAAAAACTAAGTGCTGCTTTATTTAACATTAGAACAGTATCTGAAATAAGTGCTAGTTCAACACGAAAAGTAGTCCGCATATTTTCATACGGTTATGTCGTTTGGTATTATTTTTTGGGGTAATTCTTCTGATTCAAAAAGGGTATTTTTGGCTCAAAAACGGGCTGGTCAAGCTATATGTGGTGTGAGTTCAGTGTATATTTTCTTTAATGTCGTTTGTTGTTAGCAATATTAGCTTATTCCCAACAGTTAGAAGCTTTCACTCAGTTAATACTAATCATCTGCATGTGGAATGCACTTCCTTGACTCTTGTGCAGAAAGGAGTGCAGTATTCTGCTGCATCCATTTTCAATAAGCTACCACAAGAACTCAAAAATCTTAGCAGTAGTCCAAACACTTTTAAGTCCAAACTGAAGAGTTTCCTCATGGCTCACTCCTTCTATTCTGTCGAGGAGCTCCTAGAAGACTGGAAGAGCTGAAAAATTAAGCAAATTCCAGTGTTACATTGTTGATTTTCTTTATTTAAACTTACGACTTGTCGCCTGAATATGTTTCTTATATTTCATTTCATCTGTATCTACTATCGTGTTATAATTTCATGTATCGACTCGTTCCATGACCACGGAGACTTCTCCTTAATTTGGTCCCACGGAACAATAAATAGATAAATAAATAAATAAATAGAATTTCTGTACTCGTCCCTGCAGCTGCCAGTTTCACAGGCCCATAGTAGAGCCTACGAAGGCAACGGCAACAAATACCAAACTGAGACCCTAACTATGGAGAAAATTTACGTGTCACGACGTATTTCTGCTGCCCCCGCACGTACGTCAGCATGTGTTGATGAGTCTTTTTTTGTGGCAGCAGAAAGGCGATCAGAATGAGCCCGGCGGTGACGTGAGGTAATCTGGATCTTCAGCGGCGCCCCCTTCCCCCTGGGAAGCCTCGTCCAATTAGCTCTTTGCATGCGGCGGTGCCGTTAAGGCCGACGTGCGGCTATGTACATAAGCCCGGCCACTGCGAGGTATTTATTAGCGGCAAATAGCGGCTTAGGTGGGCCCGGCGCCGGCACTTTGTGCTGCTGAAGAGAGCGCCTCACGGCTTAATTACGTCTGGCCTGGCTGCGCGAGGGCAGTCGTGTCTCATTACCACAATGCACGCGGGCGCACTACAGGCGCGGCCGCTCTCGCCCCCTTGACAGCTGGATTACCACTCGAATCAGATACGGCGTCATCAGCTCAATAGCACTGGCTAATGTCTCTCTCGCAGCTGCAATCTCCGACCGTTATATCCTTGTCTCACTACGATCCAAATGCTATCCTCGGACGTGTGTTAAATTAGATATTGTAAGGACAATGTTCTTCAATCAAGCCTTCGTATGGAAGTGAATCGTGGACAGTAGCAAAACCGGAAAGTCAGTTTGAGACGTAGTACTATAAAAAGATGTTGAAAATTAGCTGAGCTCATGACATAAAAATTAAGACGTAGAAAAAAAAATGGTTCAAATGGCTCTGAGCACTATGGGACTCAACTGCTGTGGTCATCAGTCCCCTAGAACTTAGAACTACTTAAATCTAGCTAACCTAAGGACATCACACACATCCATGCCCTAGGCAGCATTCGAACCTGCGACCGTAGCAGTCGCACGGTTCCAGACTGCGCGCCTAGAACCGCGAGACCACCGCGGCCGGCAAGAGGTAGAAAATATTCGCAGGAAGTGGAAGACAGAGATTGGCATATATCCAACAGATGCCGTTTATCTAACCTTAATGCGAGGCTACTTTGAGTACTGGTAGTAATTTGGAAATTTCAACTGACGCCTTATGAGGGCTGCGTAAGTATAGTGATGCATGCACTTTGCAGTCTTCCAACATGGCTGATTTTCTTTTAAGCGTTTAGTCCCCTAGGGAGGCTGGGTTGGAAGCAAAAGGGACCAATATGCCGTTGTGAGACACACTTGGTCTGGCTCCTCTCCTTATCTTAAGTACCTCAATGAACCAACAGAGAAGAATCATCAGATTTACAAACAAAAGAGAAATGTAGCAAATCGAGCGGTGAAACGATTTCGACAAGAATCTGGATTATAAGCCTAATAGAAGACTATACCCATGGAAGGCAAATAATAGCCTATAAAGCAATGAAAATGTTAAATCAAACAAAAAAAGAAGTTGCTTATATAAATAACATTCAACGAACAAAACGAACAGAACACTAAAAGAACTTGTGGTGGGAAGAAACGTGCTCCACAGAGATTATAGAGGATGAAATTGAAACATGATGTATAGACAGTTTATGTATGGATGAATTAAGAGAAGCCCTCAACTATGCAAAAAGCAGAAAAGCTAATGGTATGGATAGTATAAAAGTCGAACTGCTAAAATATGGAGACACCCTACGACAAAAGAGATTACTACATTTATTTAATATTTGGTGGAGAAGGGGATCTATTCCATAAGTATCATTACAAGCAACGGTGATATCACTGTACAAAAAAGCAGACCACAGTAGCTGTGAGAACTATAATGCAATCAGTTTACTTTACACCGCACACAACGCAGTGCAAGATTGATGAATATGAGGAATTTACTAGGCGAAGAACAAGTGGAACTTCGGAGGGGCGGATCCATAACAGATGCACAGTCATTGGATCTCGACCAACGCGAGCAGCAATGTCGCGATACGATGAACCATAATCGCGATAGGCTACAATCTGACCTTTATCACAGTCGGAAACGTGATGGTACGCATTCCTCCTCCTTCACGAGCCATCACAATAACGTTTCACCAGGCAACGCCGGTCAACTGCTGTTTGTGTATGAGATAATCGATTGGAAACTTTCCTCATGTCAGCACGTTGTAGGTGTCGCCACTGGTGCTATCCTTGTGTGAATGCTCTGAAAAGCTAATCATTTGCATATCACAGCATCTTCTTCCTGTTGGTTAAATTTCGCGTCTGTGCACGTCATCTTCGTGGTGTAGCAATTTTAATGGCCAGTAGTGTATAAAGAAGCTGTTGAAAATTATGAGTAAAAAAGGAAATCCGGAACACCTACTAAATGTTTTAAAAAATCTACACACACACACACACACACACACACACACACACACACACACACACACACACACACACACGACCGTAATTGGATCATCAAGCTATTTCGGAATTTATTATGTGAACAAGGAAGCATTTTTAGCCCTAGGTGTTTTAAATTCGGAACAACGCAGGAAATTAGTAGTCTTCCGCTCAGTACAACTAACATCGATAAACCAGGCATCACAGGTACTGTACGGCCGCCGCCTGCTCTGCGACGCATTGGCAAATGTTTGGAAGAGGAAAGGAAAGGGGACGGCGGTAGGAAATGAATTGGAGAGAGGAGTTAGTACACGTTGGGGAACACAAAGTACAAGGAAAAAAGTGCAAGGAAGATTATAGTGGCAATTCGTGGTGCAAGTTTTTTAGACTTGTGTGTGTTGTTCCACATATATTTTATGGGACAATGGCAGTTACAGTGCTTGCTTACAGTCCAAGTGAATTGGGGGTTATAAGTAAACGTGAAGAAAGTCGCATACAGGCAAGAGAGATGAGGTTTATAACAGCAGTGAAAGGACTGTTTTCGAAATTCCGAAATTATGGAAGAAGTAAATATATTTAATATGCCCAGTAAAATACAATGAAATTAGAGAAACGAATGAGTGTAGAATTGTTACCACTCTACATAAGACTTACGTCAGCTGGGAGAGGAAGTTAAGAAAGACCCAGGAAGCGATGGGCAATGTAACAGACAAAACAAAAAAAGGACTAATCCTCGAAGTGAAGAAGGAGGTGATGAGGTTGATGACCTGGGACGTGGGTACTGGTGCTACTCTGAGAAGAAGGTTAGCGCAGGGTAAGTAGTCGTGGCGAGCTGCTTCAGACCAATCACAAATTTGGGGACAGAAAAAGACAATTTTTAGAAATAAATAATTTATTTTAATGTTGTTGTTGCACTCTGTGCTATCTTGGTCTACTCTATGGACGCCAAAATGTTATACGTGCAAATCTGATTTCAGTAATCAAAACTTACTGGCAGGTTAGAAATACGTGCTGGACTAGAACTCAAACCCAGAACCTAGCTCTTTCTCTGAAATACGCTTATCAACTGAACTACGCATGCAAGGCGCACGACATCGCGCCATAGTACTGACAGAAGTGGAGAAGTGAGGTAAGTCCCGCATCACCAGTGGGTAGATGAATCGGTAACACACATACACATGAACGACAAGATTCCGGTTCAGAGTCCCAATTCAGCACACAGTTTTAATCAGTTAAGAAGTTTCAAACAACGCACACTGAGCTGCTGAGTTAAAGCTATATCCTAGCAATTAAATGCACAATGAGACTTCATTTTTTAGAATATCTAATTTGTATGGGATTAGTTTATCCTTAAAGGGTTACATTGCTTCATGGAGCTGAGCTCTAGGCAGGTGACTACAAGACATTTCAAGCTGGTTAGCATGTGTCACTGCTAATCTGTATGAATTTACGTATGCATGCTTGAGGATCGGACTCTACCAAAAGGTTTGATGTATAGGATATCAGCAGGTGAGTTGCATGATAATTAATTTAGAGAAATGCTCTTCAGCTGTACTAATATTTATTCAGACAACGACCGATTTCGAAATTTTAAAATCCCATCATCAGATGTATGGAATTATTGTATTTGCTAACACATAACATGCGATCGGGCGAATCAGTGCAAGCTCTCCAATCACTGCACGTTGGTGGAAATTTTCCGCCATTGGACAGCCGCACGGTAGGAACGGAGTAATGGTTGGCGTCACACGCTTCGCCGTCAGCAATATAATGTGCACCATGCAGCGGTGGCAGACATCTACAGAAATACAGTCTCGAAACAGCGACTCCTCCAATGTTGCAGAAATGTTTGTTGTGATGGTACAGTGGTTTATGGATCGTAGCATCGATAATTTTCCGCCATACGATACATGGCCAGAAGGTGTTAATATTTTTGATCGTAGTAATGGAATTTCCATATGTTTTAGTATAAATCTGTGAATGTTTAAAAATATGTTTCATTTTTTTCTGTTTCATGGCCTTCGTGCGAAAACAAGTCTAATCAGAATGACCAGTCTTCATGTCCAGACGAAAAAACATTCATAGACTAAAATAATGTTTACCTCATAGAAAAGACGCACCCATGCAACACTGAGTACACTAAAATAAAAACCATAACTGTATCACGAAGGCACAGAAGTGTAAAATACATCAGACAGAGCACATCCACTGCTGTCAGATGTGTGTACGTTGATAACTGACTCGGTGTGACAGAAGCTTGTTAAAAAAGCTACTTAATATTAAAGAGTACCACCAGGTGGTAATTTAGGAACAACGTTAAGCTATATAAAAGTAAAGCAATTGGTTTACATCCACAACAAGCTTACAAAAGTATTGCAATACTATAGAGCGTGCAGGAATATTTTTTCGATCATACTGATCGAAAAATGTTTCGTGGAAATAGTTTAGATTTTCATTATGTTTGAAAAAAATGGCCTAGTATCAAGCGATATTGCAATCTGAAATTAAAATACAGTGATAGCAATATATAAAAACACACTATTTTATATGTTATACAAAAATACAGCAGATTATGATACATGACATCATACAATTGAAAAAACTTTGAGATGATAGCAGAATACGAGGCTCGCCTAAATATTTCTTTATTTAAAACATACCGCTTTAGACAGACTTTTCTGTTATCTTCAGGTTTCGAAAAATCTTTTTGTTATGAAGTACGTTCATTTTAAGTTCGAGCTTTGAATATCTGTGATCAATAGCTTATACCTGATGAAGCAAGACAGTAACAGTAAGCCTCACAAGAAACAAACGTTAGACAACATGGAAAGCTTCTTTAAAATGTTTTAAAGCTCTTAAAATAGTAATAACGTAAGCTGTGCTAAAGCATGATATATCTCGTAAAAGTCTTAACTGGCTGGACTATGTCATGTGCGACTTCATCTAAAGTGATGAGCAAAAAATAGTTATTATACTCTGTAAAACTGATTTAAAATTAGTTAGTGTTGCTTACGTAATAAGCAGAAGTGCGACTAAAACGTAATCATTGATACAAATATACAAAAATTTGGTTCTCCAAGTCTAGGGAAACCTAAGTATAAAGTGTACAAAATTAGTTCCAAGACAGGTGGAGAGAATGTAGAGACAAATACTACTTACGTTTTACAACTAACATGAGACATGATTCTTAGTTAATCAGGCCGGAAGATTGGTTGGGGTTGGGGTTGTTTTGGGGAAGGAGACCAGACAGCGAGATCATCGGTCTCATCGGATTAAGGAAGGACGGGGAAGGAAGTCGGCCGTGCCCTTTTAAAGGAACCATCCCAGCATTTGCTTGGAGCGATTTAGGGAAATCACGGAAAACCTAAATCAGGACGGCCAGACGCGAGATTGAACCGTCGTCCTCCCGAATGCGAGTCCAGTGTCTAACCACTGCGCCACCTCGCTCGGTGGGAAGATTGGTGTTCTAGATCTAAGTGAGTTTAAAGTTAAAGTAGACACTAACAACAGATAGAATTCTGGTTATTAACTTAAACTGCTCACATGGTGCTCGACGTTTAGGTGAGCTCAGGTGTAGAAGTAAGTTAAAACAATCTCTGATAACAGTATATGACATGATAGATACTCATGTTGTTGTTGTTGTTGTGGTCTTCAGTCCTCAGACTGGTTTGATGCAGCTCTCCATGCTACTCTATCCTGTGCAAGCTTCTTCATCTCCCAGTACCTACTCCAACCTACATCCTTCTGAATCTGCTTAGTGTATTGATCTCTTGGCCTTCCTCTACGATTTTTACCCTCCACGCTGCCCTCCAATGCTAAATTTGTGATCCCTTGATGCCTCAAAACATGTCCTACCAACCGATCCCTTCTTCTAGTCAAGTTGTGCCACAAACTTCTTTTCTCCCCAATCCTATTCAATACCTCCTCATTAGTTACGTGATCTACCCACCTTATCTTCAGCATTCTTCTGTAGCACCACATTTCCAAACCTTCTGTTCTCTTCTTGTCCAAACTAGTTATCGTCCATGTTTCACTTCCATACATGGCTACACTCCATACAAATACTTTCAGAAACGGCTTCCTGACACTTAAATCTATACTCTATGTTAACAAATTTCTCTTCTTCATAAACGATTTCCTTGCCATTGCCACTCTACATTTTATATCCTCTCTACTTCGACCATCATCAGTTATTTTACTCCCTAAATAGCAAAATTCCTTTACTACTTTAAGTGTCTCACTTCCTAATGTAATCCCCTCAGCATCACCCGATTTAATTTGACTACATTCAATTATCCTCGTTTTGCTTTTGTTGATGTTCATCTTATATCCTCCTTTCAAGACACTGTCCATTCTGTTCAACTGCTCTTCCAAGTCCTTTGCTGTCTCTGACAGAATTACAATGTCATCGGCGAACCTCAAAGTTTTTACTTCTTCTCCATGAATACTCATCTGAATAACATAAAAAGAACTACAGCACTTGAGGTTAATAGGTAAGGTGAGATTGAATTCGCACTATTAATTTAAAATATATACGACACTTTGGTACTTGGCGTACATGTGAGATTTGATACAGGAAACTGACACGACCACATGTAGTACATGTTAAGTGAGCGGGTAGCAGACATAAGCATGGCAAAGTTAGAATCAAGATTAACAACTAACTTCAGACCTAATACAAATTGTACATGTTAAAATGTTAAGACATTATACAGCTCCTGCAGGTAGGTGGCACACAAATTGTGAAAGCAACGTAACCAAAAATTATGATATCAAGAGCTATATCATGCACAGTGAAATTAAATTATGAAGTGTCATCCAAACTATTAAAAATTCTTTAACGAATTTCTAGTTGTTCCTTTATTATTTTATGAGGTAACTTTCTATTCGCAGTGTATATCTGTAAATTTTCAAAGTGAGAGACAAGTCAAGCATTTCAATAAGGGCTACTGTTTGACCAATAACTAATTTATTGAACCGATAAGGTTTTCTTTCATCATAGGGAATGGACAGATTAGTACCGGCAAAGGACGCTAAGAATGTGTCATCAGGGATTGCAGTGTTAGAAAGAAACTGTGTTAACTCGTAACTGTTTCAGATACTAGTAGAGATTGTGAAAGTGTATGCGTTTTTCAATTTTTTGTTTAATAATTTATTCAGTTTGTAATTCGAGTACATTCTGCTATCAACAATTGGAGATACACATTTATTTTGTTTGTTGTTGTTGTTGTTGTGGTCTTCAGTACAGAGACTGGTTTGATGCAGCTCTCCATGCTAATCTATCCTGTGCAACCTCCTTCATCTCCCAGTACCTACTCCAACCTACATCCTTCTGAATCTGCTTAGTGTATTCATCTCTTGGTCTCCCTCTACGATTTTTACCCTCCACGCTGCCCTCCAATGCTAAATTTGTGATCCCTTGATGCCTCAAAACATGTCCTACCAACCGATCCCTTCTTCTAGTCAAGTTGTGCCACAAGCTCCTCTTCTCCCCAGTCCTATTCAATACCTCCTCATTAGTTACGTGATCTACCCACCTAATCTTCAACATTCTTCTGTAGAACCACATTTCGAAAGCTTCTATTCTCTTCTTGTCCAAACTGTTTGTCGTCCATGTTTCACTTCCATACATGGCTACACTCCATACAAATACTTTCAGAAACGACTTCCTGACACTTAAATCTATACTCGACGTTAACAAATTTCTCTTCTTCAGAAACGCTTTCCATGCTATTGCCATTCTAAATTTTTTATCCTCTCTACTTCGACCATCGTCAGTTATTTTGCTCCCCAAATAGCAAAATTCCTTTAATACTTTAAGTGTCTCATTTCCTAATCTAATTCCCTCAGCATCACCCGACTTAATTCGACTACATTTCATTGTCCTTGTTTTGCTTTTGTTGATGTTCACCTTATACCCTCCTTTCAAGACACTGTCCATTCCCTTCAACTGCTCTTCCAAGTCCTTTGCTGTCTCTGACAGAATTACAATGTCATCGGCGAACCTCAAAGTTTTATTTCTTTTCCCTGGATTTTAATACCTACTCCGAATTTTTCTTTTCATTCCTTTACTGCTTGCTCAATACACAGATTGAATAACATCGAGGAGAGGCTACAACCCTGTCTCACTCCCTTCCCAACCACTGCTTCCCTTTCATGTCCCTCGACTCTTAGAACTGCCATCTGGTTTCTGTACAAATTGTAAATAGCCTTTCGCTCCCTGTGTTTTACCCCTGCCACCTTTAGAATTCCAGTCAACATTGTCAAAAGCTTTCTCTAAGTCTACAAATGCTAGAAACGTAGGTTTGCCTTTCCTTAATCTTCCTTCTAAGAGAAGTCGTAAGGTCAGTATTGCCTCACGTGATCCAACATTTCTACGGAATCCAAACTGATCTTCCCCGAGGCGCGGCTTCTACCAGTTTTTCCATTCGTCTGTAAGTAATTCGCGTTAGTATTTTGCAGCTGTGACTTATTAAACTGATAGTTCGGTAGTTTTCACATCTGTCAACACCTGCTTGCTTTGGGATTGGAATTATTATATTCTTCTTGAAGTCTGAGGGTATTTCGCCTGTCTCATACATCTTGCTCACCAGATGGTAGAGTTTTGTCAGGACTGGCTCTCCCAAGGCCGTCAGTAGTTCCAATGAAATGTTGTCTACTCCCGGGGCCTTGTTTCGGCTCAGGTCTTTCAGTGCTCTGTGAAACTCTTCACGCAGTATCGTGTCTCGTATTTCATCTTCATCTACATCCTTTTCCATTTCCATAATATTGTCTTGAAGTACATCGCCCTTGTATAGACCCTCTATATACTCCTTCCACCTTTCTGCTTTCCCCTCTTTGCTTAGAACTGGGTTTCCATCTGATCCGTCTTCTACTGGTTTTCTTTCCCCCATTCCTGTCAATTGTTCCCTTATGCTCTCCCTGAAACTCTGTACAACCTCTGGTTTAGTCAGTTTATCCAGGTCCCATCTCCTTAAATTCCCACCTTTTTGCAGTTTCTTCAGTTTTAATCTACAGTTCATAACCACATCTGCCCCTGGAAATGTCCTACAATTTAAAAACTTGTTCCTAAATCTCTGTCTCACCATTATATAATCTGATACCTTTTAGTATCTCCAGGATTCTTCTATGTACAATACCTTCTTTTATGATTCTTGAACCAAGTGTTAGCTATGATTAAGTTATGCTCTGTGCAAAATTCTACCAGACGGCTTCCTCTTTCATTTCTTAGCCCCAATCCATATTCACCTACTATGTTTCCTTCTCTCCCTTTTTCTACTGTCGAATTCCAGTCACCCATGACTATTAAATTTTCGTCTCCCTTCACTACCTGAATAATTTCTTTTATCTCATCATACATTTCTTCAATTTCCTCGTCATCTGCAGAGCTAGTTGGCATATAAACTTGTACTACTGTAGTAGGCATGGGCTTCGTGTCTATCTTGGCCACTATAATACGTTCACTATTCCGTTTGTAGTAGCTTACCCGCACTCCTTTTTTTTTTATTCATTATTAAACCTACTCCTGCATTACCCCTATTTGATTTTGTATTTATGACCCTGTATTCACCTGACGAGAAGTCTTATTCCTCCTGCCACCGAACTTCACTAATTCCCACTATATCTAACTTTAACCAATCCATTTCCCTTTTTAAACTTTCTAACCTACCTGGCCGATTAAAGGATCTGACATTCCACGCTCCGATCCGTAGAATGCCAGTTTTCTTTCTCCTGATAACGACATTCTCCTCAGTAGTCCCCGCCCGGATATCCGAATGGGGGACTATTTTATCTCCGGAATATTTTACCCAAGAGAACGCCATCATCATATAACCATACAGTAAAGCTGCATGCCCTCGGGAAAAATTACGGCTGTAGTTTCCCCTTGCTTTCAGCCGTTCCCAGTACCATAACAGCAAGGCCATTTTGGTTAGTGTCACAAGGCCAGATCAGTGAATCATCCAGACTGTTGCCCGTGCAACTACTGAAAAGGCTGCTGCCCCTCTTCAGGAACCACGCGTTTGTCTGGCCTCTCAACAGATACCCCTCCGTTGTGGTTGCACCTACGGTACGGCTATCTGTATCGTTGAGGCATGCAAGCCTCCCCACCAACGGCAAGGTCCATGGTTCATGGGGGGGGGGGGGGGGTTATTTTGTTTATGAGTCTGAATTTGTGATCGTAACCGTTGTACAGATACTTTCATCATTTTAATATTTTTCTTTTCTTTATATTTGAAAGGGTAACTGAACCAAGAGATTTTCTTATTTAGTGGGCTTTAAAATTAAGTAGTGGGGTTTGTTTTAACTTTAGTTATATTGTTGGCCACAAAGAAATTTTCAGTTTTTGCCATATAATCCTGATCTTGGAGAACAACGATAGCATTGCTCTTGTCTGCCTTCGTTACAATAACCTTAGCATCAAGCAATTTATCGTTTATAGATTTTAATTTTATTTCATTTTTATTCCTTTCATGATAACGTTTGACTTTTTCGAAGTTCTTTTTGCTGGTGTAGTGGCTGAATGACAGCCACACATTTTTGCCTCTTCTGTACGAATTTTCGTATCAGTTATAATTTCCTTAAGTTCGTTTGGTTTCAATTTTTTCTGTATGTTTTAGTGTAAACTTTTCGATAACAATGCCCATTCATCGTCTGAGAAAAGTATGTCAGTGAGATTCGCGACTCGTTTTGAAAATTGGTGCTTCACGTTGGGATAGTATCGAGCTTTTGATCAGTAACACGACGTAATTTTTTTATCTTTTTCTCACACCTAATTTGAATAGGTACTGAATAATTGTTGACACTCTTACAAACCGCTCCCTCACATTGTGGAAATGAGTTGGCGTTAAATTATTTTTTAAAATTTCTTCTATTTCTGTAGCCTTATGTGAGAGCAGTTGTCTCTCTTTATACGACTCTCTTATATATGACTTAAGCAACAAAATTTCACTCTTAGCCTTAACGAGTTTTGTAACTATACTGCTGCCATTAACTTCCACTTTCGAATTACATGCAACTGTAAGCATTTCTTATTAAAAATGGAAGTGTTTTTCCTGTGAGGTTAACATTAGGCTTCGACGGTGGAGTCCCCATAAACGCTTTAGCGCTCTCTTTTACGCAATATTTTTAATTTCACAGTTACCTCCACGTTTTCAGTGGACAGATGGCAATGTGTCACACGTAGGGCTTCATAATTCACGTATCCGATGTTATTTAAAACTGAGTCGACGTATTTTTAGAAATCAAGTCCGATAATTATGAACTTTGTAGCATAGCCGTAACACTTACAGATCTGAAGACCACAATATAACTTTGCTGGAAAAAGTAAACAGCATACGAATCAACTGGATCACGGGATTAAAACTACTACTTTGGTGGCTTTTTTTTACACTGACATAGAGATCGCTCTTCTTCTGACAGTATCAGATAATTACAAAGCATTTAATTCTCAGGCTTCAGATAATTACAATACATTCAATTCTCAGGCTGTTTGTCGCAGCAGTACTTTTCACGTAGTGGGGACATTATATCATCAGAAAGAGCCTAAATTTTCTATACCAAAATGTTCTTGTTGTATGAGATTTACCATTAGTACAAATTAATAGGACTCTACGAAGATTTTCTGCATAAAACGTCTGAGGGAATAACGATGTAGGAGTAGCTACGATTAACATATTATTCGTAATATTTATCCCTTCTGTGTCTGACTTGTTGTGGCCTTAGAGAGAACGCAGAGATCTGCAGAGTAATTCAGGGTCGCACGGATTCGCTCAAAGTCTCCCTCACGTAATTACATTTGTAGGTAGGCAGGTTTCCGCAAAGGATGCAACCAGCACCTACGACAGAGTCTCCATAGTTTTAAAATCTGCAATATAAAAGACTGAAAAACTGGACTATAAAACTCGTGTGCTAACATCTGAAGCTGCCGGATACTACATCAGGTCAACTTGAAGACACAAACATTCACATGTTGTTATAAGACTCGATGGATTCTATCGTCTATTGGGAGTAATAGGTTTTATAATTGACAGAAGCGGCGTAAAGTAATATTCGTCGCCATATATTCCTCTGGCAGGCAAGGAAATGATGTTAAGCAACAGGACGCCGAGCTGCTTATACCTTCCAGGAAAAGACTATAAATACTACTTTTATATTAATACTTAGATCCTGTGGTATTTTCCGTCTGTTTATATATAACAAATGATGTTATTATAGTGTTGTACGAACACATTCTTTTGAATACTTTATCCTTACAATTTATTCGTTTTCTCATTATCATTTAGCAGTAAAAAAATAGTAATGCATATCGAAGCAAACAAGCCAGCTAAATAGAAAGTAATGCAATATGAAGTTATGAAGTTTTCCTTTTGTAAATACCAAAAGAACTGATAAAAATTAGAATGTTGTCAGCAGTGTCACGAAACTGCGACGACGAAAAGTTCTGTAAGCGAATGCTTCGAAACTCTGTGATTGATATGAAAAACTATCAGAATCAAAATTGTACAAAATTTAGTACAGACTGATGGTAGTCGGAAAATGCTTCGTTTTCAGGTTATGGCCACAGATATCTAAGCACATACTTTATATGGCGAGGTAAATTGGAACAGTTTATAGTCATAATTCCAAGAACGTAAATGATCAGATAATGAGAACCACTTCAACGTTTTGCAAACAAAATTAAAATATTCGTGGGCTGTTAGTTCACTAACCACTGCTGGTGCCTTCGTATCGCGTGGTTAGTCACTGCATACCCTAACAAAAAATGGCTCTGAGCACTATGGGACTCAACTTCTGAGGTCATTAGTCCCCTAGAACTTAGAACTAGTTAAACCTAACTAACCTAAGGACATCACACACATCCATGCCCGAGGCAGGATTCGAACCTGCGACCGTAGCGGTCTCGCGGTTCCAGACTGCAGCGCCTTTAACCGCACGGCCACTTCGGCCGGCTGTACCCTAACATACTAAACATAAAAATATAGTCTGTGACATACCATAATTCTGAAGTAATTATCAGTCTTAGCTGGATGACGCAGTATCTGCATTTGTAACATAAAGTTTATTTGTTCTCATTTTATATGTTACTGGCAGTGAGCCCATTACTCTTAAGGGTATAGCGTATTTGGCCTAATCTTCACTGCTAATAGCCTCATATAAAATACTGTCCTAATGTGCTCTGGCACAGGCACGAGCCAAGTAATAATTATGGGATACTGATGACGGCTATTCAATTGACCCCAGTATAGTCATTAAATAATATATGTCTGCATTGTCTTATATAATCTTCATACATAAAATGGCACTTGAGCGTGATATGTACAGGGAATGCAGCGTTGCCGCATTCACGGGTGCTACTCTAGAACACAAGCTTTGAGAATCAATTGGATATTGCCTGTCTCCGGTAGGAAGTGAATCATATCTAAACTTGGAATGGTCTGCTTCATTCCAAACTCAAGCTGCTGGAAAAGAACGCAGACGACTTCTTTACATAAGAAGCGTAAAAGGACAGACACGCAAAATTACAGACCCATTAACGTCGGTATGCTGCAGTTATCCTGAACATATTCTAAGTTCGGAAAGGGGAGCTCGTGCGGACGGAGTACTTATTGTTTAACAATTTTTGTAAAATACAGGAACGCTAGAAAATCCTTCTTAAAGGTATAAAAGAACCTTGTAGTATAACCTAACGTATATTCTATTTCTTCAAAGAAATGCTTCCATATTTCCTGTTCTGCCCAACCCACAGGCCAATTTTTGTGAAATTATTGCATAAACATTGAAATTAATGTTGAAAGGGTCCTGTAGCCACCTTTCATTGCCAACTCTCGTAGTGGTCAAGTCGGCAAAGAGGTTCCCGCTACTTGTTAGAAATCCACCTGCGTTAGGTTGGTGGCGGAAATAGCATCTTGGGGTTTTCCGGTCCACGCGGAGCGTGGAAGAGGCTGGAGAAGCGGGAGGCAGTCTGCCGCCGGTACGGGAAGCGTACAAAGCTGTGCTCCAGTCGAAGAAGGGTGAGTTGGACTGACCGCGTGGCGCGTTGTCACATAGAGAGGGGAGCTTTTAGGTTTTGGTCTCGAATTTCGTCTTATAAAGATTTATTTGCTGGGTTGCAGCAGGGAATGCAAGGCTTTTGTAGACTTTCAGTTTGATTCCCAATGTAGTCTTGACTTTGATCCGTGAGAGGAACGCAGCACAAAGGAGTTGCATATGTTGAAGTGCCCTCGGTTCAGTGTGAATGTTTATGTGCCTACAACTGTGTGTGTATGCTTCTAATCTTTTCCGGATCTTGGTAATTTTTGAGTATTTGTGAATTTTCTTTGTCTCATGTGACTAAAATTTGGCCACAGTCCATAGAAATTGTCTCCGCGGACCGAGTGGGCACGCGAGTCTGTTATGAAACGTATAGTATTTCACAAGCAACTGTACATAGTTAGCATGCAACAGTAGTCTATAGATGCACTACATCAATGTTTTAAGGAATAAATAATTTTGCCTTCAATCTTATCTTGTGTACCGATGTTACGTCGCCGTTACCTTCGCCATTTACCTTGTAGTTTTCCTTGTTGGCCCATCTATAGCGTTTCCATGTGCACAGGTGTAGTGATTAGTGTCCCTTTTTTTATCTGAAACAAATGCTCTGGAATAGATCGTGTTTTCACGAATCTTGCTGCAGGCTGCACTTACGCATGGTGTTCACGCCCTCTTCACTTCACTCAATATTTGATTCACGAGAATAATGCCTGGATCATATTAATAATTACATCCCATTCTTTATCAATGACTTTACAATGAATGTTCTTTTGTGAGTTTTTCTTATTAGTAAATTAAGTAATTTTTCGACTCAGTGCTACCTCTTCTTTGTCGTGTGGCTAGAGTTGGTGGCGACCCTATCTTTTACATTGATTTCAGTGTCAAATAGCATTTTCTTATTCAAAGTGCGCGTGGCTCTTTTAGCTATCAGGATACATTCAAAGGGCGCTTCATGCTTCTTACACATAGCGTCCTTTTATTCACGCTACTTACAATGTCATCTCAAAACTAAGGCTTAATGTTAACGAATAATTATTTTTAATGATTAACATGAAGAAACTGTTACTTTTATTGTTATTTTATTGACTCCCGTCGATCGCTCACCAGATATATGTTCTGATTTGTAAATAGACAACCTAGGATGGCTAGCAGTAAATGCTATTAGACAGTGCTGCCGGGTAGACAAGTTTCTTGCCAGATCTGTGTGGTAAGCCATTTCCTTCTGCTAGTTGATGGGCTAGTGACCTAATAGTGACATACTTCATTGCTGGACCAAGTTACTCTCCGCTGACTTCAGGTATGCTACCAGTTCGTCTTCTTGTTCTGCAGTGAGCACATTTTTAAATTTCCCATGTGATTTGTCAGCTTGTAGTTGAGGAATTCTTAGCTTCAGGAAAGTATCTTTCCAACCGTGATTTTGGTACGTTAAGCTCTTTAGATGCTTTCTTTCTAATGTAAGTTAACACTGGGAAAGTTAAGGGGAAAGAAGTAATACATAGTTTTAAACCCACTTGCTGTCTGAACTTTTTATAAGGTCTCGATCCGCTCTGTCTTCAATTACTGCAGCATCGTCTATGACAACGCGACGAAATCGACTTTGAGTAAACTTAATGTCGTCCAATGTAGTGTGCTTGTTCTTGCAGTCATGAAATCAACGCCCACAAACGTACTGTTGCAGTGACACTCACCATACACCTACAGATGTTATCCGATAATTTTTTCTATAATCGATCTTCCATTATTGATTGCTCCTCCCTCAATGCGGCGGTTCAGTTCTGATGGGTCATGCACGCACATCACAGACGAAGATCGAACCAAACTCCCTAGCTGATTCGCAGCTATGAAAAGCGTTACAAGTCGCGAGAAGCCCTTGTTTTCGCACTCCGTTAGATACTTTCTTCACCCTAGCTCCGTTGTCGTACTTTCCATTCGATTTCATAACGGGGATGAACACTGATCGCGCCCTAGAACACGTGCCTACCCGATACTGAACACAGTATACTTTCATCTATACGGATGGTCCTAAAAGTGACGCGGATGTGGGATACTTCTTCAGCATCTTTAATTACACATGCCAAAAGTTTGCGCTGCCACCTGTACAGTCTACCTATGTAGTGGAGTTACTGGGCATCAAGAAGACTATTTACTATGGCACTTAGACTTTCCGGTTCATGTTGATCCTTACGGACTCTCACAGTGAGTTGCGGTAACTATATCACCTGGCGATTGATAAGGGTACTAACAGATACGTCTCGGATGTCTTGAAGGCCACAATAGACGGGCAGACATTAGGCTTTGATGTCTACTTACTTTGTGTAAAATTGTATCAAGGTATTCTCCATAATGCTAGATCGCCGATAAGCAACACACACAAACACCGACACACGCTCCACATACACAAGCGCCTGCCGCAAACACAAGAAATATGCCCTCGCTCTCACCTCTGGCGGCTCTGGCACTGAAGAATCGGAGCCAGAGCAGACAGAAGACACTAACAACTCCGAAGACGGGCCGTGGCATCAGGTCGGTCCACGACGCAAACCGCTTCAAAACACACAAGCAAGTGAGTCCACAAGCTCACGAGGCAACCGCAGAGAGCTACTGCCAAGTCCAACCACATCGCAAATTAGCAACACCAGCAACACAGGAAACAATACGAACAACCCCGCGACTGCAGCACACACAAACACACAAGCAGCTACGCAGAACCAGAACATGTCCTCGGCTGGCTTCCCACCAGTCATTATGCATAACTTCGGAGACCTTCGTCTCCTAAGCAAAGAATTTGGTAAGAAACACAACCCCACATCATTTTACTCCAAACTCACCGGGGACCACGCCGCACTGTACGTGGCGAACAAATCAGACTACACGAATCTACTGGAATTTCTGAACGAAAGAAAAGTAGAACGCTACACGTACAGGACAGTCCTGGAAAAGACCCGGCAGTACCTGATAAAGGGCGTAGACTCACGAACCCCGACGGAGACAGTACACTAGGAACTCACCGCCCTCGACTGCGAGTGCATTCTTGTAAACCGAATGACGAGTTCGACACAGCGAGACCATCGCACAACTACATGATGGAGTTGGTCGACACGGCCATGTACCGCGACCTGCTGAAGTTATGATTATTTCTTTACATGGTTGTCAATGTAGAAGGCTACAACAAGCCGCGCACCCCCCAACACTGCCACAACTACCAGCGCTTTGCGCACATGGGTATCCCATGCGTCCGCAGCTCGTGGTCGTGCGGTAGCGTTCTCGCTTCGCGCGCCCGAGTTCCCGGGTTCGATTTCCGGCGGGGTCAGGGATTTTCTCTGCCTCGTGATGACTGGGTGTTGTGTGCTGTCCTTAGGTTAGTTAGGTTGAAGTAGTTCTAAGTTCTAGGGGACTGATGACCATAGATGTTAAGTCCCATAGTGCTCAGAGCCATTTATCCCATGCGGCTCGCTCCCCTCTGCCGCAAATGCGCCGGTGGTCACCCGACACTACTGTGCAAACTCCCCAACACAGCACCACGCAAATGCGCCAACTGTCGAGCGGCCCATCTGGCCAACTACAGAGGGTGTATTGCGTACAAAGGAGCTCTGAGGCGCAAAATAGCGAAACACACGAAAACTGTCGCCATCACATCTCCGGAAACCCCTCGCCCAGTAATGAGTAGAATATCCTTTGCTGGAGTGGTCGCTAGCAGCTTCAGCAGTGCGGGGCGGTCAGGTGAATGTTCATGTCGGACTCGCTCAACTGGACTAGCATATAAATCATTATCACGCCACTATTTTGACCATTTCATGATAACACGCCTCACCAGCCTCGAAACGAAACCACCAAAACTAACTCTGTTTGGAATTCCAACAGGATCTCAAGTAAAAGAGCCGAAATGGTAGCATTCGTGGAGCGAAAGGGTATCCGAATCGCCGTAGTCAACGAAACACTGTTTTGCCGGCTGGAGTGGCCGTGCGGTTCTAGGCGCTACAGTCTGGAACAGTGTGACCGCTACGGTCGCAGGTTCGAATCCTGCTTCGGGCATGGATGTGTGTGATGTCCTTAGGTTAGTTAGGTTTAATTAGTTGTAAGTTCTAGGCGACTGATGACCGCAGAAGTTTAGTCGCATAGTGCTCAAAGCCATTTGAACCATTTTTGAAACACTGTTTACACCTCGCAAACAGCTAAATATCACAGGCTATTGCGTTTATCGCGCCGACCAAGCGGACGCAGACATAGAACACACGAACATCCATCTCCCTGCGCTTGAGAGATTAGAGGCCACGGAAGTCAGGGTTCAGTTCAACGGAGCAAACACCGCACTGGTATCGATGTACAGTCCTCCTAGAAACATAGTAACACGCGATATCAGCACAGTTCTCAACATAGCACCACGGGTAATCGCCGCTGGAGCTCTAAACGCAGAACATCCCGACTGGAACTCACGAATACGTACCTCCAACGCCAAGAAAATATACGAACACGCATTAGGCCGAAACTGCATTATACTTGGGCGGGACGTTCCCGCGTACGTGCCTACACAGGTCCGACACAGGCCAGACGTGATAAGCATAGCCCTCATCAGGCACATGACATGCACGCTCAATCTTACGGTTGGAAACGATTTGGACTCAGACCACATGCCTGTAATACTACACACGGAAGAAACACTGCAGGACACAGAACCATACTGGATACTGAACAACAAGCGCGAGAATTGGACGCTGTTCAAGGAAACGTTTGATAGTCGTATTCCGGACACCCACGAAATTAAAAACACACAACGGTGTAATGAGGCAGTGGAGGCTCTTACTGCTCACGTCTAAGACGCAATGACTGACACCATTCCACGTAAAACACCGAAGCATCACTCGACGGCCCGGACCCAGGAAATCCGGGGCCTTATCTCAATGAGTAACCGCCTCAGAATATACTGGCAGCGTACCAGGTGCCTGTTATACAAACTGCACGTTAACAGACTCCAGGGAATAATACGGGACAAAATACAAACATTTCGAAACGAACAATGGGGATAGAATCTCGCAGGGATAGATACCACATGTCCTTGCGTGTGGAAGTTAGCTAGACACTTCAGGGAGAAACATTACATTCCCACTCTAGACGGTCCATCTTACTCTGCGACGGAGAAGGCAGAGCTTATGGCCGTTACACTTGCAGCGTCTTTCATGCCCAATCTAGCTCCTTCAGATGCAGTATTCACACTTGAAACGGACCAGGAAATTACACAACTTGTAGTCGAGCCCTCGCGCGACGAAATTAGACGCACTAGCACAAACGAAAATACATGGGCTATCAAGCATACCAACGCTAGGAAAGCCCCTGGGCCTGATGGCCTTCAGAAGAATGTTCTCCAGAGTTCACGGAGAGAGCCGTCGAATACCTTGCACAGATAACGAATGCCATCCTAAAACACCAAAACTTCCTTGATTTTTGGAAGGCGACCAAGGTCCTGATGTTCAGAAAGCCAGGGAAAGACCATTTCCTCCCACAAAATTACCGACCCATCAGTCTTCTGTGCTCGCTCAGCAAGATTATTGGAAAGGTAATTCTAAAACGCGTGACTAGGCACTACATCGTTAAAGACACCCTAAGACAGGAGCAATTCGACTTTCGGAATCACCGCTCAAAAACACAACTCCTTAGAGTATTCGAACATATAGCACAAGGCTACAACATGAACAAAGCCACAGGGGCCGTGTTCCTAGACATCGAAAAAGCTTTCGACCGTCTTTGGCACAACGGCCTTATTCGGAAACTAAGCGAAGCTGGTTTCCCGGACGGACTCAGTGATTACGTAACCGCTTATCGCTCTCTGTTTATAAACACACGCTCGAGGACGAGTGTTCCTAGTAAGACCAGAGCACTCGTACAGAATAGCCACTCTACTGAGGACTTAGAAAATTTTTGGCGTCAGCCACTAACAGGACAGGGGTACATCGAGAGCCAGGGGCTCAAGGATGCAACAGTTTTGTCCATATGACTAATGATTCTGGTAAGAAGACGTCAATCTTCGTGCAGCAGCTCGAGCAACAGCATTGGGTCCAATGCTGTTGCTCACACACATATCTCACGAACAGATGTTTCAACACTGATGTGCAGATCTAACAATTGACACAATACGGTATCCAAGCTGGAGTACCCCAGGGAAGTTTCCTAGGACCCATCTTGTTCAAACTGTACTTTAACGACTTCCCAGCAACACAAAACGCGACGTTAACCACATACGCGGATGACACCGCCATCCCTGTGCAAGGTTGGAAACCGTCGAATACAGACGGCACTCAGAACTGCCGAACCAGGGGTTGGAAAAATGGTGTATTAAAGTAAACGTCTACAAGTGCGAAGCAGTTCTGTTCACACGCAGACCGAAACTACTGCGCAAACATCAACACTGTAGGCAGATAACACTACATACACGCCCAATACGTTTCCGAGAGAAAGTCAAATATCTCGGTGTCTGGCTGGATTGCAAACATACATGGGGGGACCGCACTGAATGCGTTGCCAACAGAGGGCACGCAAGGCTCGAACATCTCTACCCAATGCTCAACAGGAAAAGTACACTGAATAGGAGGGTGTCGAGGTACATAAAACGACACTGATTAGACTTCTGATGAGGTACGCAGCTCCCGTCTGGGGATACGCAGATCCTACACGCCTGCGCTGCCTGCAGATCATACAGAACAAAGTGCTACGCATCATTAGCAACACTCCACGCTACATACGCATCGTGGATCTTCACAATAAATACCGCCTTGAAATTCTCAAGGAAGTATTCAAAAACACGCCACACTACTGTACAGGAACTCGAGACACTCAAAGAATCCTTTCATTCTTACTCTGGGAAACTATGATCACAACCATAGGTGGTAGCATAAGCGGCCAAAGACACTACTAGCACTTATGGCAAGCTAACATACACCAACAAGCGACAAACGATGGCATATCAGCAACGTTGACTGGATATGCCAGCTGCTATTAAAACCGACCAACAGACTACAGCAGGGTAACCGACGAGCTCGCATACTGACGCACAAACAAACTGCCCACATCACCCTACACTGTGCATCTGATATATGACCTATCGGACACAAAACGATGATGAACCTAACTGTTACAGGTATGCTGACGCTAACCGAGAGATCAGCATCGGTACACAGCGGCAGCCGCTGAGTAACAGCACGGCACAAAATTAAAGGTATCGACACGCATGATACCAACTAGTAACAAAGCCTACCCTCGCATAACTTGTCGCAGGCAGCTCTTACTGCTCTTACTACACGACCTAATTATCGCAGAGCGTTTTTTCCCTTGGCTCTTGCCTTGGCACTTTTTTTCCCCCTCTTCCCTTCAAACCGCTACCCTTCGTTCGACTTTCGACCCAATCTATCTCCAGATGAGCGGGTATTAATGGTTAACCTTAACCAGACGTACGCAAACATCGCAGTACCCACATCTTGTGATACCTCACTTTAGTAAAAATTAAACCTTATGCAGAGATGGCAGTAGATCTTTTGAGCTGGTCATCATGTCGGTGTGGGCGTGGAAAGGCCCACCTCTACAAAAAAAAAAAAAAAAGAAAAAAAAAGAAATCTCCATAATGAAACTGTTGATAGCATCGTAAACAGGAGCATTACAGAAGGGCAGTTCCGCCCATCACCATTCCATGTTATGGATTTTACTTTGAGACCCAGAAAGCTGCATATCGCGACTTGAATTGTGAATGTCTCTATTCCAGCACTATAATGGCTGCCACACAACCAAACTTCCTTTTGCGGCCATGGTTCATGTTATGGGACCTCTCTTATCCGCATGGGGCTGACACATGGTAGCAGTGGGGCTAGGAGAGCAAGAGCACATTTTGTTAGTATGGGTTGCCTACATCAGGGGCAGGTATGCACTCAGGGGCAAACCTATTGTTCTCCTTTGATTGAGAGGTACTTAACCTATAGTTCTCCTTTGATTGACAGGTACTTAACTTATTGTCGTGTTAAGCGGTTTTCCATGTCAATGCACTTAATGTATTGTTCCCCCAACCTCTCCTACTCCTCTCCCCCCTCAGAAAACCTCCCCCATCGCTGCTACAGGTACACTTTCAGATGTGAGTCTCCCTCTCAGTTTTATCAATTTGAATTACTTAATTAAACTGATCGATTAAATAACCTCTCTGGTGGGAAAGTGCCATGCCCCCCTGCCATGCACCCCTAGTGGGAAGTTCAAATTCCATCAGGACAATGAAACCTTTACTAAAGAAAATGACAGGAAGATAGGTCACTTTGTCTACCTCCACTAACGTAAGTCATCCGACCACCACCTCCTCCTAGGGATTGGAGGTTAATTTCGAATTTTTGGTGGAAAAGAAAGGCCTCTTGAGCTATCTCTACTATCCTAAGAAAATGGTGGGAAAGGAAGAGCACTTGGGCTACCTCCACTAACCTAAGTCATCCGACTGCCACCTCTTCCTAGGGATTGGCTAAAAAAGGACTCAGCCTGTGCTGGAAAGGATGAACATAAGTCTTACTTATCCTGTTGCTCTGTTAACTGGTTTTCCATGTCATCCCCATTTCCTTTAAACTATTGTACCGCCTTTGATACCAAATTAAATAATTAGTTATGTCCTCCTACGATATTCTGGTACACTTTTAGAATTTAACATACTTTTGAACGGCATTTCTGAAGCATTATTCTTCCTCACCCAACCCTTTAAACTGTTGTACTGCATTTTACATAAAAAATATGCAAATTAACCTAGTGTTCGGTACTTAACCTCCCGTTCTACTCCATGTCACACACTCACACACACCCTCCCCCAGCTATGCATCATCACATCAGCAATGGTGCCTAAGTGAACACGTATTTCGACAGGAATTTCTCGGGCGTTATGTATGAAAAGAATGCTGCCAGCTCAGGCTTGCAGGCCCTGAACAGACAGCTGTGGGGCTTTGGGCAGCTGACGGCCGCATAGCCACTTTGCGGGGCCTGCCGATGCACCCGAACTCGGGAGACGGCGTCGGTCATCAAGTGGCGGGATGTGTACCAATGTTGTACCACTAACACCATGTTGATGTACAAAATTTATCCAGATTAATAAAATCGATATTCTTCACATGTATGGGCTAGTTTGTTTGTTTTTAATTTTCAGCATCCTATTGGTTGGTGAAACCGATGGAGTATAGTTTAAACAAAAGATCGCTAATAAAAAAACACATCTCGCCACTTATCTCATTCTGTTTCGAGCTATCTATTATGATGATCGGTGAAAGCCCCTTGAACTTACGTGGACTGAGTGGACACACTCTTTCCTCATATTCGGCAATTTCTTAGTAAGAAGCACAAAACCTTGCGTGCACGTCATAAGCTAGACTCTATACATTTTGATTCCACTGTAGATATAAATTGTCATATGGGTAGAATTCTGAATTGAGGTAAACTTTGGCATTAGTTAACCTGCAGTTCTCAAGCACGGTATAATCATTTGCTATATTACCTATTCTATCATTCTGAAAATCAAGTATGTTGAATCTAGTTGCCTCTAGCTGCAAAGAGGTTTTAATAGCCCATGTTTATCTGTTTGCAGTCGGTAACAGTGCGTACTCGAAGACCTCCTACGAGCAGAATGTCAATGACAGAAATGTACCAGAATTAAGGACTTTTAAAAGCTTCAAACGCTAATCATCGGATACATCGATGTGAGGCATTTTCCACATCATCTTGCTCACTGTGATCATATTCTCCTCTTGAGCTTCTTGAATGTATGAATTATTGTAGATCACACTCCGAACCTGAATGAGCTCCAGTTTAGCGTTCATAATAATCTGTCTCGTGTCCTCAAAGTACTTTATAAGCATTTTTAGAGGTATGTACGGAATAAATCGCTTGTGATCTGCAACTGTTCTATCCTCTGGATCGTCTATGAAGCATCCCGCATTTTTTTAACTATTCAAATATGTGGGTGATGCAGAGATGTATGTTTTAAGGGTTGATGTTATGCCGACATTGCGTGCACGGTCGATCTCAGACCCATTGACTTCATACCGTATCCCTTGGAACAGGAATGCTAAGGCATTACGTGTACCTTGGATCCCACTGTATCGCTGTTCTCGGTTTTCTTGAATGACCCCTCCAGACATATGAAACTCTAGCATGGAAGCGTGAAAGTATCTTGGTGGTGGATGACAATCCTAATTCCATCGTTCATGTTAAATATGGTTGAAGCGTAAGGTTAATGAGAGAAGTATTCCTAACGTATAATTCTCTCATCATACTCTACTAGACTGGTTATACCGACTGAGGATGTCATTGCGTGTTTTCAAGACAACTGATTTAAGAAACTCATATGCACCCAGTTCTCTTTCCACAATATCTTTTTCACCATTAGTATCCAGATGCAGAATGTTGTTAGTCTTAGTGATATTTGGGATGCTGTTGTACGTCTCCAGTGCAATCAATGCAATACTCAATTCACCAACGCTCAAATCAGTTGGTGGGAAGTAATTTTCATGCACTACAGATGATCGTTCTCTTAACATCGAAGTGTACGACTTTCTATCTGAACCCCAACTGATAAAGGAATGTTGAAAGCCCCTCCTTATATAGCATGCTTCTTCCTCTTCGCAAACGTCAAGAGAAACATGATGCATAGATGTCCACAGCGGTATGTATTAAAGTCCTGATACCGCCGGTACTTGTAGAACACACGTCTTCTGTGAGTGAAGTATCATTGTTATTCTTCTGGGGGTTGCAGGTCACCAAATGAGTCGAAATAGTAGACGGTATCCGCATTTTTAGTAACATATGATACCCAGTGGGTGCTGGGGCCCCTAGCACCATCTAAATTCACAATTCCACATTCACCAGTTTTCCACATAGTCTTTGTAAATGTATCGCAGATGAAAATACCACGGAATGTTTGTATGTTGAATTTGTTTCTAACAAACTTAAGAAGATCAGTATTAGTGAGTGGTCGATCCGGTAAGACCGGTAATGGGCTTTTTTTAAATTTATGAATAGACCACGCCCTTTCCTGTACGGTTTCAAGTATAGCCCTTTCCCGAAGGCTTTGGATGGATGCGGTTATGTCTTCTTGCCTCTTTTAACTGCACGTGTGAGTTTTGCGCGTTCTTGACCGTTATAATGATAGCTGCAGCAGCACCAGCGAGGGAAGCTACTGCTGCGAGCCAGGAGAGGGACGGGATGAGTAATGGAAGAAAACAGCCACGTGTCTTGGGTATTGGTAGAACTAGAGGTGCTTTAACCGATCCTCTTCTTCTTCTTTTTCTTCCCACATCTTTCTGCTTCAGTGCGTTTTTAACTGCATACATCGCTGTCAGAATACAGTTCTTCAAACAGCTCTCCCTCCCACCCTTGTCCTTCTTCTTGTTTAGTGCGCAACGCTCAGCATTCATAACTCACTTGAAATTCATCACTCGTAAACCCAACTTAATTTTTCCTCGCATGGTTTTATCAACTGTAAATGCTGCGATGCCTTGACTTATACCAATATCCTTTCTTCTCCTTATCACCTAGCCTTATCAGCTAGAATCCTATCTGCAATGTGACAACTCGATAGATCTTTATTTGCAGCTTATGCAATGTCACGTTCCATAAGCTCTTTGTCGAGCTGATTAACCTCATTATCACCTCGTGCCAAGCGTTTGTAAAGCTTTGTCCCAGGTCCTCAGTAGTTATACCCAGGGATGTGTAATTCCACTGGCAGTTTGTCTAGAATACCACCAGCTCCTCTAATGCGTCTCCTAGCATGCATGTTATGCTACTGCGGTGGTTGTGAACTATGCGCCCTCATTATACAGCAAATCCTCGGCTTCAATCCAACTGTCTTGTGTAGCAGGAAAACAAAGCCATTTGACTAGTGCTTTATTTCAACGACGTCTTATGTCGCTCTCCATGAGAAAAACATCCGGCTCTGAGCTTCTCTGCAACTCCTCGGTGTAGAAACATCCTGCAATTTCGTCGCCTTTCCTTCTATATATAAGTTCTAGGATTCGCTCTTTGTACCTTTGAAACTGTAAATGTCTCTGTTGATCAGTTCGGTAGGTATTATTTCTCAAATGCCGTCTAGTGTTTCGAGATACGTACAAAAACACCTACATCAAATTTCTGTCTGCGTGGATCCAGCATTTTAATGTGATGTTACATGATATTCATGAGTCCATTATCAGGATCTTTGATTGGTTTCATTTCTATTGTGGTATGTTTGGTTCGATTATACTGAGAAATTATTTCTGGGAGGATATCTGTCCATTTGTACGATCCACAAAGGTTAAAAAGCATCCGTATTCGACCTTTTATTGTTCTGTTCAGACGCTCCATGAACTTACCTTCAGATGAGTGAATGTTGATTAATGATGTATTCCATACCGCTGCATCACGGTCTTGAAAAAAATGGTTCAAATGGCTCTGAGCACTATGGGACTTAACATCTTAGGTCATCAGTCCCCTAGAAGTTAGAACTTCTGCCCGAGGCAGGATTCGAACCTGCGACCGTAGCAGCCCCGCGGTTCCGGACTGCAGCGCTAGAACCGCACGGCCACCGCGGCCGGCACGGTCTTGAAACAACTATTGTAAAACTATCCGCTGTGATCGATTTGGAGGTTTTCTGGGCATCGATTCGTCCCTGTCTGTAGCAAACGATCAAAACCATCCGTGACATTTCTACCCGTTTTTGTTTTAACATGTAATGCCCAAGCAATTTGTAGTATGTATCAATAATACGGTGTCCCGTATTACCCACCTGAACCCACCGATTCCATATTCTGCTAACAATCATTGGATCTCGAGCAACGCGAGCAGCAATGTCGCCATACGATAAACCGCAATCGCGATGGGTACAATCCGACCTTTATCAAAGTCGGAAACGTGATGTTACGCATTTCTCCTCCTTACACGAGGCATCACAACAACGTTTCGCCAGGCAACGCCGGTCAACTGCTGTTTTTGTATGAGAAATCGGTTGGAAACTTTCCTCGTGTCAGCACGTTGTAGGTTTCGCCACCGGCTCCGACCTTGTGACGATGCTCTGAAAAGCTAATCATTTGTATATCACAGCATCTTCTTCCTGTCGATTACATTTCGAGTCTGTAGCACGTCATCGTCGTGGTGTAGCAATTTTAATGGCCAGAAGTGTAACATCAGAAACAAGGGGCTAGCTGAAGAAATGTTGATCCCTCATCACTTCCGACATTAAAAAGAACACAAAGTACATAACACGCTTGGCTATCGCAGTCCACACTATAACTAATTGAAGAGAGAAGCAATCTGAATAATATTAGTATCCCCACCATACAGGATCATGACTGATATAAGACAGATGAATGGCATACACACACACACCTTTATCGCTGCGAGACCCCACCGAGCCCTCCGGAAAAGAATCTGGTACGCTGACGAGTAATGGGAGCGGCCGGAGAAGATACACGGTGAGGTCTGGTCGAAGCGCGTAGGTACTTTGTAAGAGAAACAGCGGCGCGTTCCTCCCGCGGTATCCATCAGGCCGGGTAGTACTCGGTAGCCGGCAGGTCGGCATCAGCGGAGACACGGCGCGCGCTCTATCAGACCTCCGAGCCGCGCGGCCAAGATAGATCGACCACATAAATCCCGACGCCCGACGCTCTTGTGATGCAAATTTGGAAATAAGGTGCAAGTTTTCGCCGCTCGCGCCCGCAACGCGTCCGAGGAGCTGAGCGGGCCTCCGGGCCTGGCAGGCCGGTCCTCCCGTCTTGGCACGCCCACACCTTTTGTTGTCGGCGGGCTGCGGGGTAGGAAACGTAGCTCGGCGCTGCCGCGGAAAATATATCACTCTGAGGCTCGAAGAGGGCAGGTTCCGAAGGCGCGACATTGTCTTCGGTTAGCTCCCGCGTTCCAAGCGCTTTCCATCGTCGAAAATAGAGAAATTTATTTCGATTCCAACACCCGTACGCCTGAAGAGAGTAACTGCATTAGTGTTTATTTTATAAACTAGACTGCACTGACGTTAACGTGACCGACAAATTTTCTGATACGACATCTTTTTACTCTTTAACGATGCTAACAATTGAGACATGTTAAAACTGTTTAGAGTACTTAGTGATGTGCAGAATCGAGAATTTAAATTTCCTAGACACACAGGAGATTGAAAGATTCGTTAACAAAAAGCTCTATTTGCGTGGTGCCGGAGCTAGCAGTGTATTTAACACTAAATTCTTCTAGAATCTTCATATGGAAATGATACTTTAAGCCCCGCCTTTTCTAACTGCGACTTCTGCTGTTGCACATGGAAGAAACGCGAACTGACTGTAATCGACCCTGCAAGTGGAGTAGAAAAGAGTTTGGCACCTGCAATAATTTAATTTTATAGAAATTACTTTGATAAAGGAAAATTTCATTAACGTAGTGAAAAATGAAAGGGTTGCTCTACCGATCAACAGAATGAAAGTTCTGTCCAAAATAACAATTTGATTTATTATAACTAAACTCAAAATAATAAATAAAACACATGAAACATTTACAATACATCAAATTGGATACTGAAGTAAATGCTGTGAAGGTGAAGTTGTCCATAAACTAGATTGTGACATTTATGACCAAGTGATATGGGGAGCCAATTCCTTGCAACTCAAATCTTAAGAGAAACACCCAGCCAACCGAACATTAATTGCTGCTACTGTAGTGAGAACTCAGACAATGAACACCCAAGACGTTAGAAAAGACGGGAACAGGCGCGCTCTGCTGAGCTCTGATTGTCACATAATTAAATTCCCTAATCTGCCGGTGCTGCGGACATACATCACCGAGCTGTCTTATTAGCTGCAAGGACACGATCTGGCATACAGGACGCGATGGCTGGTTGCTTCGACGTCCCGTCATGGTGATGATAATGTCGCGAGTATAGCCCGAAGCAAATTATCCTGGTCTGGTTGCTCCAGACTAAAGACTTCCTAGCAACACAAATGCACGTCTGAGGGAGACGAAGAAGGCTCTCTACACAATAACTGACGGTACAGTGATTTATTTTAACAAGCGAAGTCACACAGTAACTTCGACACAGTCAACTTTAGCCAAAACTGTTCAAGACGGACAACATAGGCCGCTTGTAGACAGAACGCTCAATTGCCAAATGTACTCGGAAAGTTACGTTGAGGTCGAAACTTCAGCAACTTCGTCGAACAGTTACAACTAAATGAAATTATATTAGACAGCCAACGGAAGGCAGGCTGTCCAGAGCTGCAAGAGCTCAGTCTCGTCATGTACTCCGACCGAAAGGCCAGAGCCGACCCTGTCAAGAGCACCCATACAAGCCGAACACAGAACATTCCCGCTCCCACGACAGTGGCCGTGGTTAAAACGTGCCAATCAGCAACTCGAAAACTGGCGGAAAATTCCACTCTATTGGCGAAGCACTTCTATTCCGTCAATGGAGATACTTGGTGCCAATTTCTGCGCCGATTTTGCTTTGTCACGGAGCTATACCCTGAGCAAGCCAATCACAGTTATGATTTTGCAGAAAACGCGGGAATTTGCCCTCCAAGACTGCCTGGGAACACAAGTGTTTCCCACACCTCGCTGGAAGCCCGTCAGAAAGTGTTTTCACTAAGTTTCTGGGAAGTAACGGAATCTCTAGCCCCAGCCGCTCCTTCAGGCTCCTGTGCGCGTGTCGGCCCCGCTCTTATGACAATGTCGGCGTCTGGGAAGCACCCACTCGACTCCCTCACACCCGTCAGTATAACCCTTTCAAGATCAGCAGAACCCGCCTGTCACCGGACCACCCAGGTGACGAGAGACGCTGCATGGAAAGTCAGCGTGTGAAGTAATAGCAACTTTACGCCGCATGCAATTAGAGAGGAAAATATTCATATCTTCTGAGTTCCAAATACTAGCCTTGTAATGATAATACTCGGTCATACTTCCTCAAATCGAATAACTCAGATCAAGATATAAATATGAGAGGGGGCAAGTCACTGTGTGCATCTGAAGGCATCACACCTCTCATATTGACCCATGTGACGGTACAACTAGCATGAAAAACAGAAATAATCTAACTGAAAAAAATTGGAACGCCGAAAAATAATAATTAATGTGGTGCAATAAAATCTCAGGAATAATTTGTTACATGATACCAGGTTAATATAAGCGTGAGATAAACCATAGAAAATATGAAATGCTGGCACATTAATAACCGATGTAACGACCATAATTCTGAATGCAAGCGTGCATACGTGTATGTGTTGTGTTGTACAGAAGCCGGATGTCAGTTTTTGGAATGGTGTACCACTGCTGTTGCATTTTGTAGTGCAATAAACGGACTGTTCATCCCGTTCGCGAATGACTCTGGAATTGTCGTCCAATGATGTCCCATATGTGCTCGCTTGGAGACAGTGCTGGTGGTCGAGCAAGCCAACGGAACAAGTCGACACTTTGTAGAGGACGATGGGTTACAACAGCGATATGTGGACGAGCATTATCCTGTTGACAAACACAGTCTGGAATGCTGTTCATGAACGGTTGCACGACAGATCGAGTACCAGACTGACGTAGAAATTTTCAGTCAGGGCGCGTGGCATAATCAGAAGAGTGGTTCTGCTGTCGTACGAGATCTCACCCCAGACCATAACTCCCAGTGTGCGTCGAGTATGTCTAGCACGCAGGCGGGTTGGTTGCAGGCCCACAGCTGGCTCCCTTCTAACCAATACACGGCCATCACTGGCACCGAGGTAGAACCGGATTTCATCAGAAAACACAACAAACCTCCACACTGTCCCCTAATGAGGTCTCGCTTGACACCGCTGAAGTCGCAAATGGTGGTGGTCTGGGATCAGTGGAACGGACGCTATAGGGGTCTAGCTCGGACCAATCCTTGAAGTAACCGATTTGTAACAGTTCGTTGTGTTCTGAGATAACAACTTCTGGTCAGACTGCTGAGGCAGATGCAGTACGATGCGTCGGAGCCATATACCGAACACCATGGACTTTCCGCTCGGTATAGCCAGGTGGTCGCCCAGAGACCCGTCTTCTTGCGACGGTACATGCTCATGACCACCGTTGCCCGCAGTCATGTACAGTGGGTTTCTGGAATATCGCAGAAGGAATATCCAGATTTTCGTAGCACTATTTTACGACGTCATTAAGACTCAGAGAGGTTTTGATAATGGCGTCATTTTCACCGCAAAGGCATCCCTTACCTATATCAACTCAACGTATGATAACTGAGCCGTGGTAAAATTTGCTGTTTTGAAGAGCGCGCCGCAGTGCGTAGTGTAAAGCAGTACCCTCCATTTCTAGCGGTGGCGCTGCTGTGGCTATCGCAGCTTTAGTGTCTCCCTCTGGTGGGAAAGGGGAAAGGTAGCCTGTTCACGTGCATTTAAGGGGCGCTACGAGCTCGCTAGGGGCATCAGAGGGTTGGATCCCCTCATTCGAAGGCGCCTGATTGCAAAGCCTGGCCTACTCTCAGGTTGGAATCTCCGCTTTCGAAGATTGTGTCCGTCTGTCTGTCTGTCTGTCCGTCTGCCCGCCGCTTACTGCTGTAGCTGTTCGTTCGTTCGTCCGTCCGTCCGCCTGCCTGCTCGCTGTCCGTCTGCGCGGCTACCGCTGCTACCTGCTGTCCGTCCGTCCGTCTGCTCGCCGCCGCCGTCGCCGCCAGCCGGTGCTCACCACCGCCGCCGCCGCCGCCACCGCCACCGCCGCCGCCGCCGCCGCCGCCGCCGGCCGGTTCTCGCCGCCGCCGCCTGGTCGCCGCCGCCGCCGCCTGGTCGCCGCCGCCGCCGTCGCCGTCGCAGTCCGACCCCGGTCGTCCTTCGTCCGTCTGCGTCTTCGTCCGTCTGCGTCTTCTTCTGTTCCCAGTTTGTGTCCTTTCCTTTTCGTGCTGTGCGTTTTTTCTCCCTGTTATCATGTCCGCCCCCACCACCACCGCCACCACTACCACCATCGCCATAGTTTACACTTCCCCTTCCGCCGCCTCCACCACTATATCGTGGTGTGCCCAGTCCCACCCCCCTCCTTCCATCCCACCTCTTCTCACTCTCCCTTCGCCCTCGCTCTTTGTCGCCCCCTCTCCAGCTTCTTCCTCCCGCTCCTCTCGATCTGATCCTTTCCCCCCACTCCCCCTGTCTGTCACTGCAGCTCTGGCTAGGGTGGTGGCCCGTCGGGCCACTGTGCATGCCCAGCTCTCCCCGCCGCCTTCACCATCACCGCCGCCACCGCCACCGTCATCGTCATCGTCGCCGTCGCCTTCGCCTTCATCATCACCGTCACCATCTCCGGCGCCGACTCCAGCCCCGGGACCTGCCACTCCCCGCCACATTCCAGTTGTTCCCATCCTCCACACCTCCTCCGCCGCCGTCAAGCGCCCCAGTGGCACCCCTGCCTCGTCTGCTCCAAAAAAGGCTCCGCCTCGTCCCCCTTCCCCCACTCCTGATGCCATGGATGTCTCCCCGCCCGTCCCTGCCCCCTCCTCCTCCTCCTCTACCCCCTCCTCCTACCGCTACCTCCTCTCCCGTCCGGATCCCTCCCTCCTTGAAGCCCAGAACCTCACCCTCTTCCTTCGCCAGAATTGTCCTGGTGCCCCCATCTCCCTCCTCACTCCTCGCCGTGATTCGGTACTCATCTCCTCCCCCAGCCCTACCCTCCACACGGACCTCCTTTCCTGCATCCCTATCACCCGCTTTGGCCCTCATGCCTCTCTCACCCCCGCTCCCTCGCCACCTCCCTCCCACCAACCCCAACCTCCGCATCGCCCGCCGACCCTCACCGCCGTGATCACTTGGCTCAGTCCAGTGATCACGGAGGAGGAGGTGTTGGCGGAGCTTCAGGCCCATCCCCATATGGAGGTGCGTGCGGTTCGCCGGATCCATAACGCTGCCGGCCCCAACCGCCTTATGCGCGTTTTTTCTGAGCACGCCCCCTCCATAGATCGTCTCCTGAAGGAGGGTGCCCTCCTTTTTAACCAGCGTTATAAAGTTGACCCCTCCCGTTCCCCTCCTTAATCCCTCCACTGCCAAAGGTGCTTGCGATATAATGCGCACCCAACATCTGAGTGCCCCGAGGCCCCCACCTGCCCGCACTGTAGGCAAGCCCACTTTTTACGGCAGTGCCCCAATCTCCAGTCCCCCCGCTCCTGTAATACCTGTAACCCTCATCCCACGTACTCCCAGAAGTGTAAGGCCCGACCCCCTCCTACCACTCCTGAACTCACCGTTCCTGTCCGCCCTCTGGACGCCCCCACCCCTCCCGGCAACTCCTTCGCCCACCCCCTACCGCTGAGGACATCATCCGATTCCTCACCATTGTCCTGCAGAATGTTCATCCTTTTCAGCGCCCACACACCCTCCAACAGATCTCCCCCGCCGCCCGATCCGTTTTCCACCTCAAAATGTACGCCACCTACTCCAACAACCAGGCCCATTTCACCTTCTCCCGTCTTGACACCCTCGTTTAAATCCCTGTCATGGCGCGACAGCAACGTATCCTTTTCAACAACATCCGCTCCCTCCCGCCAACAAGAACCTCTTCCTCCATACCCTTGCCACCCACCGCATGGACGCCTTCCTCCTTAATGAAACCTTCCTCCAACCCCAACACACCGTCCACACTTCGCCCTACCTCCTCCACCGCTCCGATAATCCTCTCCCAATTGCGCGTGGCGGAGTTGCCATTGGGCACCATCTCCAGATCCCCGTTCGGCTCCAACCTCTCCTTCCCGACCCCACCGAACACCTGATCCTTAGCCTCTTCTTCCCTGGCCTTACCGTTACCTGCGCCACCATCTATGTCCGCCCCAACGCCCCTATTCCCTTCGACTTCCTCTCCCACGTCGACCGTACCTTCTCCTCCTACGTGATCGCCGCCGACCTCAACATCCATAGTCGTTCCGCTGCCCAGTTACGGCGGTGGCATCGGTTCCTCTCCTCCCTTCAAGGCGACCTCATTCCCATCCCCCAGCACACCCGTCCCGAATCCGACTTCACTCCCGATGTTATCCTCTCCTCCCCCAACCTCCTTGGCCGCATAACGGTGGATGTCCTGGAGCCTATTGGTAGCGACCATCTCCCTGTCCTCCTCACCATTTCAGACGGTCGTCGCCCCCGCCCCGACCCCCGTCATGACCCTCCCCCCAAGTACGTCCATGATTATTCCCGTGCCAACTGGAATGCCTACCGGGATACCCTCTCCGCCCAGGTCGATAGCCACCCCTTCACCTACCACCACCCTGACGATGTCACCCATGCTGCCTCCTTTCCCCAGCAGACCTTGTCTGAGGCCGTGGAGGCCCACGTCCCTACTGTCGCCGTCCACTCTCACCGTCCTACCTTACCCCCACAGGCCGTCCTCCTCCTCCGTGAATCCCGTCGTCTCTACCGTGCCTTCCTCCGCACGCGTGACCCGGACACACTACGACGCCACCGGCAACTCCAGCGACACATTCGTAATTTGCTCGCGGCTAAGAAACGCCAGGACTGGCGACAGACATGCACCCGTTTAAATGCTACCCTACCAATCAACTCGTCCAAGTTCTGGTCGGCCTTCCGTCGCCTTACCGGAACTAAACCCTCCCCCTATTCTCCTCTTCTCCATGATGATCACCCTTTCCCTGACTCCCTTAGTAAGGCCAATCACTTTGCCTCCTACCTCTCCGATGTATTTTCCATCCCCGATGATCCCAGTTCGATTACTCCCTCTTCCCGGATATCCGCGATCGAACTGACACCTCTGTCCCTCCCCTCGCTCCTGGTTTCCAGTACTTGGACAACATTGCACACACGGAACTCAATGCCCCTATCACTACACAGGATCTCATTGCTACACTTCGCACAAAACGCAACACCGCTCCTGGTCACGATCGTGTCACCTACCGTCACCTTTGTGAAGCTCCTGTCTCTTTCCTCTCCACCCTGGCCAGGCTCTACAATGTAGTCCTGTCCACCGGTTACTACCCCGACCTGTGGAAAACATCCCATATCCTCATGTTCCTTAAACCCGGCAAACTGCCGCCTGCCGTCTCCTCCTACCGCCCCATCAGCCTTACCTCGGTCTTCAGCAAGGTCCTGGAATCTATCCTCACCCGACGCATCCACTAGCATCTCCGCCAGCACCGCCTCCTTCCCGTTACCCAGTGTGGCTTTCAGCCGTCCTTCTCTTCCGACGACCTTCTCCTTCACCTCACTCATCTCCTTTCCGAACAGCTTAATTCCCGTCGCTTCGCAATCTTCCTCTCCCTGGACCTTGAACGTGCCTATGACCGCATATGGCATTCCGGTCTCCTCTTCAAGCTCCAAACCTTCGCCCGTCCCATTAACTACGTCCGTCTGATCGGCTCCTTTCTCTCCCGCCGTCCTTCCTATGTCACCATCCATAACGCAGATTCCTACACCTTTTTCCCCTCCGCCGGTGTGCCCCAAGGCTCCGTCCTCTCCCCCCTTCTGTACCTTTTGTACACGGCGGACATGCCGCCGCCGTCACCCCCCGTCCACCTTCTCCAGTTTGCCGATGACACCGCATTCCTTGCCCTTGCCCCCACCCTGCAGCGCTCCCAACACCTTCTCCAATCCCATTTGACCGGTTCACCGCTTGGTGCAACCAGTGGTTGCTCAAGGTCAATCCCTCCAAAACCCATGCGATCATTGTAGGCAAAACCACCCCTTCCTTCCACCTCCTTGATTTCTACATCACCCCCCTTCCTTTTATAAATCCCTCCAAATCCTTGAACGCCATGCTCTCCACCTCGCCTATCGCATCCGTCTCCCCTCCCCTATGCGGATCCTGTACGATGTCATCCCCTTCCCCCACCTCCTCCTTTTCCTTGAAAGGATACGGATCCTGTACACCTCCCGTAAACTCGATCCTCCTCACCCGTTCGTCTCCCCGATCCTCTCCCACCCCCGCCCGCTGCCACGCCTGTATGCCCACGCCCCACCTGGTCTCCATCTCTCCACCCTCCTTAACCTCTCCCAAGGTGGCTTCCGCCAGCTACCCCTCCCTGATGATGTCCTCCTCCCCTCCATCTACCCCTCCTATCAACTTTGATCCTCCCCCCCACCTCCTGTGTCCTTTCCTTTAGGCACCCTCCCTCCCTCCTTTCCCTTCCCTTCTCTTTCCTTTCCCCCCTCCCTCCTCCCCTCTCCCCCGGGCTTCCCCTCCCCCTTCCTCCCCCCCCTCTCTCCTTTGCCCATGGCATCTCTGCTCTCCCCTCTCCCATTTCCCCTTCCTCCTCCTCCACCTCCTCTCTTGGCAGGTCCCCGGACTCGTACACGCTCAGTGAACATTCGCGCGCCGGAGATCATCGCCGTCAGTGTTTCGTGTGTGTGCCTTCGTTTGTGTGTAGTGTTGTTCGCCGAAACGCCGCCACTGTTCACGTGTGCCATCGCCATCATCCCTGTTTTGTGCGCCGTGTAAACTGTTGTCAGTGATGTTTTCTCGTCAGGCGTGAACGGCTCCTGTGTTTTTTGTTTTTTGGTGTCTACATTGTTTTGCCCGCCATTTGTTTGTATTCTCTGTGTCCCCTCTATTTATTACTTATTGTCAATCTCAAGGCTGAAGAGCGGCGTACTCAGCTGCTGACAGCCCGCCTTGTGTAAGGTGATAAAAATCACAATAAAGAAAAAAAAACTCGCTAGGGGGCGAGTCTGGTCAGTTGGTCAGCCGCGTCACTGTGGGGCAGTCAGTGTCTGTCTGTCGTCGGAGTGCTTGTATGTGTTAGGCCGCCGGTCTGCTCGAGTTGCTCGGGCAACGGTCATTGGCGGTTGGATCGATCGGTTGGTCGGTCGCGCACTGAGACACAAGATGACCTGTCCGTCTTGAGCGTCGGCGCATGTTCGGTCGCCACGTGAGTCCAGTGGGCCGCGGCGTATAGCGAGGGGTAGTGACTGCGCGGTCGACACGAGAGCAACAGGAGTCAACCTACGACATCGGGCTGGCCGGTGCGAGATGCGACGCCGTGAGACGGGAGATCGGCGCGGCTTCCTGCGTCCGTTGAAGCGGCTGTCAGCGGACGGTTCGGGAGAGCGTTGGGGGTGCTGCGCCAGGTCTTCGCCAGAAATCGGAGTTTATTAGAAGTTAAGTGATTCGTGATATGTGTTTCATTTACTTGTTAAATTCTACTTGTTTTCTTGGTCAGTCTCTCGTCCCCAACTTGCTCTTCTGTCTCCCGTCCGCATTTGTTAGGCAGTTAGTGTTTGTCTGTCTATCATGTTTGTCGGTTTCGGTGTTAACGAATTTATTGCTTAAGGTGTAAAGGCCGAATTCCTGTAATATGCTTTTATCTTGCCTATTATCTTGAGAGGCGGCATATGTGTAATGTAGAGCATGTTTGTACATTTTCTGTAAGAATGCGTTTCATGGGTTTTTATTTAAATGGTCATTTTAGATATAAAGTTGCCACCCTTCCACGTAAGAATTTTCTTTTAAAAACAAGTTACACTTTCGGTGGCAAGTAGTTTTTTTAATGTGTTTTGTACCATTTCCATCCCTCCTACAGGGTGCATAGTTTATATGTTTGTGTGAGTTGTTAAAATTTTTCGTTTAAAGTAATCTGGTGTGTTGCAGATTTGCACCAGTGTAGTCTTTCAGAGGTTGGTGTGAGCGGTAAAAAAGAAAGCGCTTTTGGGAATAGATTTCCATTTGTTGAAAGAAATTTGTTTTTATCAGTTACCCACGGGCAACTACTACCACGCTCAAATAGTATGATTAAATGTGTTAATGTTCTTGATGAATCGCTGGTAAATAAAGTAAATTCTTTAAGAAAAGATTTTGAAAGTAAATTCACGGTTCAATAACGTTACTCTCCGCCACGAATGAAGGTTCCAGACATCACTCCACCGCCTCCCAGACTATTTACAAAAGCTAAAGAAAAACTGACAGAGCGTCCAGAGCCTAAAAAAAAGGCACCAACACCGGAATGTAAATTCAGATGACGTTACAACACATGTGATTTACAGATCTTCATATGTATGAGCTGGTTACTGTTTTTGTCTTGTCACCTGTGCTGAGCCTTTGTCTCAAAACTCTGTCACGTCTGGCTTATACATAGGTAATTTTTTCGCTGTTTTGCTTCATCTTTTAGAGAACCAGTAAATTCATTAATCCAGGAAGACATTCAGTTAGATTTTCCGAGGATTCAGCTGCATCACCTGGTATTATTTAAAACTAACGTAATACTACTGACAGCATATCTCCCTCAAAATTAATTGAGGTCGGTTTCTCAGCACTTAAGACCGGCCTTTCTTCTACAGATCCAAAGTAGAAGTTCTGTTTTTTTTTTTTCGACGTCCTCCACTGTTTACATAGTTTACATAGTTTATCCTCGCAACATCCCTCAGAATTGCAGTTCTCATAAGAAGTTGCTGTAGTGTATTGGACGTGAATAGGCAGTTCTTCGCACCTGGATGCTGCTTTGTGGAATTTGCTAGCGTCATAATTACATTAGGTTTTTCGTGTTTTGTATAATAGTGCAGGCCACTCCCGTTCCTCACAAGCGACTTATAATCAAATTGCGTGCATATGGAGTATCGTCTCAGTTGTGTGACTGGATTCGTGATTTCCTCTCAGAGAGGTCACAGTACGTAGTGATAGACGGTAAATCATCGAGTGGAACGGAAGTGCTATCTGGCGTTCCATAAGGTAGTGTCATAGGCCCTCTGCTGTTCCTGATTATACTTATATAAATAATCTAGGTGATAATCTGGGCAGCCACTCTTTGATTGTTAGCAGATGACGCGGTAATTTACGGTCTAGTAAAATCATCAGACGATCAACTACAATTACAAACTAATCTAGAGAGAATTTCTGTATGGTGCGAAAAGTGGCAATTGACATTCAACAAAGAGGTCATCCATATGGGTACTAAAAGAAATTCGATAAATTTTGGATATACGATAAATTGCACAAATCTAAGGTCTGTCAATTCGTCTAAATACTTAGGAATTACAATTACGAGCAGCTTAAATTGGAAAGACCACATAGAAAATATTGTGGGGAAGGCGAAAGAAAGACTGCGCTTTGTTGGCAGAACACTTAGAAGATGAGACAAACCCACTAAAGAGACATCCTTCATTACACTTGTCCGTCCTATGCTGGAATATTGCTACACGGTATGGGATCCTTACCAGGTAGGATTGACGGAGAATATCGAAAAAGTGCAAAGAAGGGCAGCTCGTTTCGTGTTATGGCGCAATAGGGGTGAGAGTGTCACTGATATGATACGCAAGTTGGGGTGGCAGCCACTGAAACAAAGGCGGTTTTCTTTGCGGCGAGATCTATTTACGAAATTTCAATCACCAACTTTCTCTTCCGAAAGCGTAAATATTTTGTTGACACCCACCTACGTAGGGAGAAATGATCATCATAATAAAGTAAGAGAAATCAGAGCTCGAACGGAAAGATTTAGGTGTTCCTTTTTCCCACGCGCCATTCGAGAGTGGAATGGTGGGAAGTAGTATGAAAATGGTTCCATGAACCCTCTGTAAGGCTCTTAAGTGTGAATTGCAGAGTAACCATGCAGATCTAGATGTAGATGTAGATTCAATCGCCGGCCGGGTTGGCCGAACGGTTCTAGGCGCTACAGTCTGGAACCGCGCGGCCGCTACGGTCGCAGGTTCGAATCGTGCCTCGGGCATGGATGTGTGTGATGTCCTTAGGTTAGTTAGGTTTCAGTAGTTCTAGGTTCTAGGGGACTGATGACCTCAGAAGTTTAGTGCCATACTGCTGAGAGCCATTTTCGTAGATGCAATATCAAAGGTAACCAACGCTCACGACCGTACTGCGTGTATTCGAAGCAAACATGATTTGTACCCTCATAGTGGCGCTACTGACGCCTCTCTTATGCGACTGACGATAAATATGAATAAACGTCATATTTCAGGCTTGGGAACGATCCTACTAACTTCCGTTTATGTTGCGCTACTTTTTCTTGGTGTTGCGTTTTTTTTTTTTTTTTCGTCTGTACGTTAGTGGCTAGTTACAAATGGTTTAGAGTCCTCACTGAATTGCAGATTTGAGAATTTTAATTTCTTTAACACACAGAAGACTGTTAAAAATCCGTAACTTAAAAATCTTTACTGAATCGCATGACAGTGAAACTACCATGAAAAACAGCAGTACTATTCGCTATTCTCGCTCCCAAGTCGCCACACTGCCGAAACTGACCTCCCCTTGAAAAACAAACATCGTTATTTCCCTGTGAAAACTTCTTCGTCTCGCTGTATCTGTTGCGATTTATATCCATTTAAACCTGTTTACCGTATTCTCTCTACAATTTTTACCTCCCAGATTTCCCTCCATCACTAAATTAACACTATGTTCAAACCTGGGAAAGTGTCCTGTCAAGAATCCTTTCCTTTAGTCGGGCTGTGACGTCAATTTTCTTCCGAATTTTATTAAGTACCACTTCTTTCTTTATTCGTTCCATCTACGTAATCTGTAGTATTTTTCTGTAGCACTCCACTTCAAAATTTTATGTAAATCGGATAGATTACGTGTTCATGAGACATATTAAGTCTCAATTTACCTTCGATAATGATTACAAGGTGAAGCAATGGATTAGAATTTGTAATAAGATTGGATTTGAAAACAGGTCTCCTACTCACTAGGCGAATGCGCTAATCGCTGCGCCACCCAGCCATTGTGGCTAATATAGATGCACGGTCTCCCGCCGAATGGACCATCAAGATAGGCAGAAATGTGAATTGGAGTTTGCATTTTGATGGGAGACGTACTAGGATAAGCTTCGCCGTCGCGTTAGCTGCAGTGTCATCGTGGTGCAGTGCCTGCATGGTGCATCTCTACACTTAACAAGTCTGGCGTAGTAAAAGCCTTTTGAAAATGAATGCAGCACTCCTAAGGGACCCGGACTGTCGTCGGAAAGTCGCCAACTGTAAAAACGTCACTCCTGGTACCAATCGGCTTTGGAGTCGTGGCTCCTCAGCGCCAGACTGGCAGTCCGCAACACACTTATGCATTTTGGCAAGGACACGACAGCGTGGCAGCGGCAGACTCTTGAATTTAACTATGAGACGCTCAAGGACCTCGAATCTCTATTACCACCAACGGCCAGACAACGACAAGGACATTGAACCCCCACTATGGATCACATTGTGGTGGACATGCAGTGACACCAACGACACTTAAGGGGCTCCGGAACGCCCTATACTTGCAATGTTAAAATAACGCTTATAAATTACATCTTTCCTCACAAAGTATTTGAGGTAGGAAGTTGAACATTTTACAGTTTATTTATTGGAATATGGGCTACAACTTAACATAGGGATTTTACAAAATTTTAGTTCAGTTATTAAAGATGATTTTTTTTTCAATTGTAATGAAAATTCACAACATTTTTTTGCAATTTTTTATTTATATATTACAAAATATACAGTTTTTTGGAAAAAAGGCTGTGTTATATTATGCAGAAGGTACTGTGTAACATTTACTGAAAGTTTGAAACAAATATGTTTGGAAGATCCTTAGAAAAAATGTAATTAGTATGAGAAAAAAAAAGTTTTGGGAATCGAGCGAGAAAGATTGGATTAACTTTTTAGTGCTTTCCAGGTCCATAGGATGGATTATCTTCATCCTCTGCAAACTCCTCCTCCAGCTTCCTCTTGTTCCTCCTCCTGTTTACTCTTGCTTGTATTTCTAGACTCTTTACAGCCCTGTCTGCAGCCCGAAGGCGTTCCTTGTGTAAAGCAAGCATCGCTCGTACCATGTTAGAATCTATCTTCATTCCCATATTTCTAAATACCTTTGGCTTTCCAACATTTCTGCTTTTCTTAAAAGCCTTCAGAGGATTTCTAATAACTTTACTTTTACTCATTATTATACTTCAACAATACAGAGACTCAAGAAACAGAATTAATTACGAATATTTTCGAGATAACGACAGAGTAAATAAACATGAAACAATCGACAATCACACCAGCGATATATATTGAACCATCACAGGTTAGCCACAACACATACTTTACCTCGCATCACTAAAATGTACCTGGTGAACACGGACGTTAATAATAACACCATTTGACAGCAGTTTAACAGCGCCACAGTGGGTCACGCCCATGTAGAATACATTTCAAAAAAAATTTAAAAATAGTTGTAGTCTTCGGAATTGAATAAATTATATATCTATTAAAAGGTAATAGTCTGCAGATTCAGAAAACGCAAAAAAGTAAAAATTGAACTTTTCATGATTTTGAGCCTTTCCGTAGCCCCTTAATCACACGCCTTATGACGCAAAGTGTGTCGCTTCTGCACAACCCGAGCAAGCATAGTGAAATCCATGGAGGATGATTTTCATAATCTTTGCCAGGAAAGAGCTGTAGATGACGAGACCACAGCGGAAGCACTACAACAGGCGACACGCACTGCAGAACAACATCGAGCACTACAACAGGCGACACGCACTGCGGAACAACATCGACGGCATCACTGGAAGATGCCTCGTATGAGGAGGTGGACGACTCCCGAGACAAAGGTGCACTCAACAAGTTTCTTGTACCCGGCAGATTACCATTAGAGTTTTACAGGACCTTCCGTGACATCATGATGGCCAGCAGCGTTGCAGCTATCCGGGAACTCATATCCTTCTTCCGTAGGACTTCGTATACCAATGCACAAGCCACCAGGAGGTCAATCGGTCAATGACTATCGGCCACTTACTGTGTTGAACACTGACTGCAAGCTCTTTGCCAGACTTTCAGCGGGCCACATTAAGAAGATAAAGTTTCTTGTCCCAGAACAGGCGTCACAGGGTGGAGACCCCAACATGTAAATTGCCACCGGCGACTTCGAAGACTTTATAGGGATCGCCTCGGATTGCCACCTACGAGCTGCGATCGTCTCCATCGATTTCAGTCTGGCTTTTGACGAAATGCACCACAACTTCCTGCTACAGGTGATAGATCGTATGGGATTTCTTCCCAGCTCACTGACAGCCTACGGCGCCATCTGGTTGCAGCCAGCTCTCACGTTCAGGTCAAAGGTCGGATACCCATCAAGAGGTCTCTACAACTAGGTTGCCCCCTTTCTACCTACCTTCCTGCAATCGCGCTCGAACCACTTCCCGGGGGTCTGAACCGCAAACTGTCTGACCTCACCCCGCGTGACACCATCTTCGGCTATAGGGCGTACGCCGGCGACCTGCCACTGCTGGTTCGATCCTCCGATGAAGTTCGCAGCGTACTAATCTGGATCGAGCGACACGGGCAGCTGCGGGCAGTCTTCTTAACATTAACAAGACGGCGGCGCTGGATATCGGCAGCGGTCTCGGGTGGAGCGCTGTTGCCCCCCTCCCGCTATTTACTGAACTGAGTTATTTAGGAGTCAGCTTTACGAAGCATGGGCGCGGAGCTGCCGCGGAAAACTATCAACGATTAATAGAGACTGTAAGCGTGATGGCGCGCCACAACCTGCACAAGAATTTGAGACGTTTGCAATGTGTCGAGTACTTGAATCTCTACGTGACATCAAAACTCAATCGCCTGGCGCAGGTACTCCCCACACCACCGACGTTCAGACGGATTTCAGTTTCTCCCTATCCACATGACACATATTTAAAGTACGTTATGACACTCACACCCATCCTCTATGTAATGGAGAGCTGGGATTGGTTAATGTCCGAGCACGGGCAGCTGCCTTTTATATAACCAGCAACTGGAAACGATGGAAAAGTCAACACGTCTCCCTCAAGGGTCGTCTATTGGAAGTCTTGATGCTGATCTCTTACGTCCCGCCTGTGTTGGTGGTACACGTCGCGTCACAGCTCACCCATGTATCGACATTAATTATGGAAAACAGCTATGTGCCCTCGGATCTCACCACAACGAGTCCACCGTAGACGAAAGTTTTATACACCACCCTTCTGCTGGCAGTTCTGAGTAACGTGCTACAAACCAAGTGCCAACTGTCAATTGACCTCGAGTGTGGAAAACGATACACCTCCACTTTCTGCCAACCACCGGGCGTGCGAATTGGTATCAAGGCAGCAATAAAAAATATGCGACGAGACACCGACTCTACGCAATCGTATTAACGGACTCGCCGTTTTGAGTGGACTGTCGCCTCCTGAGCACAAATGAACATCGCTTCACGTGCATGTTGTCGTCCGGCGTTTGGCGACTGACACAGAAGGATTTAAGTTGTTACCTACGTGTTCCACCTGACGTGATTTAGCCTCGACCCCTTCTGTGTCCGGATGACTGTTACTTTTCCCTCACCAAATATCAAGTGCTTACATGGTTATTGGAAATGACGGTGATTACATTTTATTTATATCTTTTTATTTACACGTCAAGTTCCGTAGGACCAAATTGAGGAGCAAATCTCCAAGGTCATAAAACGGGTCATTACATGAAATTACAACATGAAAGTAATAACAGATAAAAATAAATATTTATGAACCCGAAGAAAGTCAGTCCTTACGTAAACGCACTGAACAATACGACAAGAATCAGCTTAATTTTTGAAGGAACTCCTCGACAGAACAGAAGGGGTGACTCATGAGGAAACTCTTCAGTTTCGATTTGAAAGCGCGTGGATTACTGCTAAGATTTTTGAATTCGAGTGGTAGCTTCTTGAAAAAGGATGCAGCAGTAAACTGCAAGCCTTTCTGCACAAGAGTTAAGGAAGTCCGATTCAAGTGCAGGTTTGATTTCTGCCGATTATTAACTGAGTGAAAGCTACTTATTCTTGGGAATGATCTAATATTGTTAACAAGAAATGACAGTAAGCGATATATATATATATTCCGTGACTCGTGAACAGCTGTCGACAAGAAGTTCGCGAACTCACACCATTTATTGCCCGAACCACCCGTTTCTGAGCCAAAAATATCCTTTTGAAATGGGAAGAGCTACCCAAAAATACAATACCACACGACATAAGCAAATGAAAATAAGCAAAGTAGACTAATTTTCGTGTCGAACGATCACTCACTTCAGATACCGTTCGGATAGTAAAAATGGTAGCATTAAGTCTTTGAACAAGATCATGAACGTGGGCTTTCCATGACAGCTTACTATCTCTCTGAACACCTAGAAATTTGAACTGTTCAGTTTCACTAATCATATGCCCTTTCTATGAAATTAAAACATCAAGTTTTGCTGAATTTTGTGTTAGAAACTGTAAAAAATGAGTCTTACTCTGATGTAGCATTAGTTTATTTTCTACAAGCCATGAATTTAGGTCATGAACCGCACTATTTGAAACTGAGGCAATATTGCACACAAAATCCTTTTACTACCAAGCTAGTGTCATCAGAAAAGAGAAATATTTTACAGTTACCAATAATACTAGAAGGCATATATTTATATAAATAAGTAACAGGAGTGGCCCCTACGCTGATCCTTGGAGCACCCCCTACTTGTTCTTAACCCATTTAGACCCCACATCAGATCCATTCTCAAGATTGTGAGTAATGAGCTTTTGCTGTCTGTTGCAAAAGTAAGAGGTGAACCAATTGTGAGCTACTCCACATATTCCACAATGGTCCAACTTCTGGAGCAAAATGTTGTGATCAACACAATCAAATGCCTCAGTTAAATCGAAAAATATGCCAAGCGTTTGTTAAACCCATCCAGTACCCCACAAGAGAGAATATAGCATTTTCAGTTGTTAAGCGACTTCTAAAGGCGAACTGTACATTTGATAGCAAATCGTGTGATATAAACTGATCAATTATCCTTACGTGCACGGCCTTTTCAATAACTTTTGCAGACACTGATGGCATAGAAGTAGGTTCAGAATTATCTACAATACCCCTTTCTCCCTTTTTATAAAGCGGCCTTACTACTGAGTACTTTAATCGTTCAGGAAACTGACCATTGCTAAAGGGAAAATTACAAATATAGCTAAATACAGGGCTAACATGTGAATCACAGTACTTTAATATTCTGCTACGCCCTCCATCATAACCATGAGAGTCTTTAGTCTTCAGTGATTTAATTATTGACTCTATCTCCCTCTTGTACTTATCACAGAGGAGTATTTCACACATCAATCTCGGAAAGGCATTTGCCAAGAAAGATACATGATTTCCTGTGGAAACAATATTTTTATTTAATTCACCAGAAATGATCAGAAAATGATTGTTAAATACTGTACACATAACTGATTTATCAGTAATATAAATATTTTTACTGCGAACTGACTTTATATCGACGATCTTGTGCTGCTGACCAGACACTGCCTTCACAACTGACCATATGGCTTTAATTTTATCCTGTGAATTAGCTATTCTATTTGCATACCACAGACTCTTTGCCTTACTAATAACATTTTTAAGCACCTTACAATACCGTTTGTAATGGGCTAGTGTAGCTTGATTGTGACTGCTTCTAACATTTTGATATAATTCCAACTTTGTTCTACAAGATATCCTTATCTCACTAGTCAGCCACCCGGACTGCCTATTAATGCTAATACCCCGTACAGAACTTTCTAAGGAAAGCAACTCTCAAAGAGCATGAGAAATGTGTTAAGGAAAGCACTATGTTTATCATCAATGTTTTCAGCACTATATACACCCTGCCACTCTTGTTCCTTGACAAGCTTTGAAAATCTCTCTATTGCTGTTGGATTAACTTTCCTCCATATTTTGTAATTAAATATGACATTTGTTTCGGTACTAAAGCCTTTTAGTGTTAAAGTTTGTGCATCATGGTCTGAAAGGCCATTATCCCTTTTACTAACAGAATGACCACCTATTAATGAAGAATGAATAAAAATATTGTCTATGGCTGTTCTACTGTTCCCTTGCCCCTGGGTGGAAAAAAATACGGTCTGCATCAGATCATTTGAATTTATGAGATCTACCAACATACTTTTCCTTGCACCGTCATTTACATCGAAGACACGACATATAACTAATTTCTGGTACTTCCTACAAAGCGAATCAAGAACCTTCTCTAGCTTGAGCAGAAATGCTCTGAAGTCAGAATTAGGGTACCTATAAACAACAACAATTAGAAATTTAGTTTCACTAAAATCAACTGCCCCTGCACAACATTCAAATATCTGTTCAGTGTAGTGCTGTGGCACGTCTATGGACTCAAATGGAATACTGTTTTTTACTCTCATAGCCACTCCCCCAACCCGCAAGGAACTTCTTGGAAGACAGCCAGCTAATCTGTATACTGCTAAAGGAAGCCTCTGAAATGTCAAATTATTTAAACGGTGCTCTGATATACCTATAAATTCAGAGTCAACATCTATAAGCAGTTCACTAACTTTATCTCTAATATCTCTTATATTTTAATGAAATATGCTAATTCCTTCTCTACTTGGAAACATTACATCCTCAGAGAGTGAGCCCTTAGTTAGAGAGATTTCCTTTCTGATGTGGGGTCTGAATGGGTTAAGAACAAGTGGGGGGTGCTACTTCAATCTAAAAAAGGTTCAGCTGTAACATCAACTACTATAGGAATTTTTCCATGAGTGATCCCACCACCACTACAACCCACTACACTGTCACCTATAAGCTTGGCCAGCCTTTCCTTCCCATACCTATCGATGTGCAGGCCATGACTAGTGAATCCCGATCTACTGATGACCCAACTGACACCACTGAGATGAGAAGCATGCCCTCTGCCATCATCGCCCTCACGAACACCATTTTGACGCACCTAACAGCCGCATTAAGATGAGGCTGATCATGACGTTGAAACAGTCGCACGAAATACACATTGGTGCCACCAGTCTGAGTAGCTATCTTTACCAGGTCAACACCTACGTCATATTTCCCGTCCCTATAAAAACTGTCCCCTCCTCCACCCACTATCACTACCTCATCCTCCTTCGTAAAATTCCTACATAACTCCCCTATGCTGTCAGTCACTTGAGCCAACCCTGCACTATGCTTCACAATTCTGGTGACCTGGTGGTGACTCCCCAAGAAATACTGCAACTGCTGGCCCACAGCTATACCGTGCGAACTACCTAGCAGCACAGCCTTCTTCTTTCTGTTAGGCTTTGCAATTGACCTAGGCCTCCTAACTGCTTGAGGACTGCTGCATGCTACCTACATCTACAGGTACATGAGACTCCTCTCCACTCAATTCTGATAATTGGTCAAATTTATTGCATATACACAAAGTGTAACTGTCTGAAAACCTTCTCTTCCTAGCTGTCTTCTTGCCAACTACCAGTACCCGTTCGTCACCACTATTTACCCTTCTCAGCACATCTAGTTCCTCCTTTGCGGGTTGTAACTGCACCTGAAGGGCACAGATCTTACTTTCCTGCTCCTCTATCAACTTATTTCTACTACAGATTCAGCATTCCCAGGAGAGGATCTCGCTAGAATGCTCTCTGGCTTCCCCATTGCATTCCCCCCGATGAAAATACTTTAAACAAATCCCACAGCCTAACCCACTACTCACAAACTTACAACAGAACCCACAATTCTCACTCATTATAAAATTGTACAGTTACTGAAAAAAGTATACGTCTACGTAACCGAAGTTCAGCAACGCCAGTAGAACTATTTATAGAACTAACAACAGCGGTCTCGAAATTCTCTGTCTACTGGGAAAGCAACTACTTGTATTAATACTACTACACCAAAGCAAATACCAATACCAACAAAACTTCACAAAATTACAAGCTAAAACCACAAATTCAAACCGCCACCTGAACACCCAACAAAGTTAAAACACTGAATGAAATTTATACTGAAATATTTCACAAGAAACGTCAGCTGAAAACTAAAGCAGGTAATTAACTAAACGACATCAACGCACAGAAAACTGTAAAAAACACAGCGAGCAAACGTTTCCGAAGGTTTCTTAAATCGTTATTTCGCCACAAACAGCACGAAACACCGCTGAAAACTATTACATTTAATAACTGTATAACAGTGCACAAATAAGATGGTCTGTACTTTGCTTTATAACTGCTACAGCAGCAGTGCACGCCGCAAAATGTAAACACACTACATCTTCGGCGAAGGGGAGAAAGTGGAGCTTGATTACTGGTGGTAACTGCTCTTGCATGCACACCGAGATACCGTACGCTCTTTGCGAATTACTCTTTGCAGATTACTTACGTAGCGTTTTCGTCAACCTCTCGGCTAGCTGGGGAGTGCCAGGCTTAGTGTAACGTACGGTGCAGCGTCTCATTGAAGACATACAGACAGCAATTTCAAACAGTGACAAATGAAAGGGATCAGTTGATTCCAGGACCGCTGCAGTCATTGAGGCATTAGCAATACAGCGTGAGTTTGTTATACAAACATTAAAAAAAATTGCATCTCCTCGTTTCCGAGAGTTCCGGAACAGAAGATTGGAATAGAGGTCAACATAAACTTCATTTCCGCCCTTTCTGTTGCTCATGAGAACAACACATTGCATATTGTACCACCATACAGCGAGACCTTCAGAGGTGGTGGTCCAGATTGCTGCAAACACCAGTACCCCTAACACACAATACCACGTCCTCTTGCATTGATGCATGCCTGTATGCTTCGTGGCATACTGTTCACAAGTTAATGAAGGCACTGCTGGTCCTCAACGGCAATTATGTTCAAATTCTTCAGAGTGGTTGGTGAGTCACGTCGTCCATAAACAGCCCTTTTCAGTCTATCCCAGGCATGTTCGATAGGATTCATGTCTGGAGAACATGCTGGCCACTCTAGTCGAGCGATGTCGTTATCCTCAAGCAAGTCATTCACAAGATGTGTACGATGGGGCCGCTGCCGATACGGTTGCACTATCGTACAGCCGTTACGGCGCCTTTCATGACCAGCAGCGGCGTACGTCGGCCCGACATAATGCCACCCCAAAACCTTGCTGCATTCACTGGACGGTGTGTCTAAGTCGTTGGCCTGACCGGGTTGCCTCCAAACACGTCTCCGACGATTGTCTGGTTGAAGGCATATGCGGCACTCGTCAGTGAAGAAAACGTGATGCCAATCCTGAGCGCTCCATTCGGCATGTTGTTGGGTCTACCTGTACCGCGCTGCATGGTGTCGTGGTGCCAAAGATGGACCTCGCCATGGACGTCCGGAATTAAGTTGCGCATCATTCAGCCTACTGCGCACGACGTCCTGTGACTGCACGAGAAGCATAATAAGACATGGTGGCGTTGCTGTCAGGGTTCTTCCGAGCCATAATCCGTAGATAGCGGTCATCCACTGTAGTAGTAACCCTTGGGCGGCCTGAGCGAGGCATCTCATCAACAGTTCCTGTCTCTCTGTATCTCCTCCATGTCCGAACGACATCGCTCTGGTTCACGCCTAGACACCTGGACACTTCCCTTGTTGAGAGCCCTTCCTGGCACAAAGTAACAATGCGGACGCGTTCGAACCGCGTAATTGACCTTCTAGGCATGGTTGAACTACAGACAACACGAGCCGTCTACCTCCTTCCTGGTGAAATGACTGGGACTGATCCGCTGTCGGACCCCTCCGTTTAATACGCGCTGCTCATGCATGGTTGTTTACATCTTTGGGCAGGTTCACTGACATCTCTGAAGAGTCAAAGGGACTGTGTCTGTGATTCAATTGCCACAGTTAACGTTTAACTTCAGGCGTTATGGGAACTTGGAGTTGCAAAACTTCTTTTGATTTGTGTAAATATTTTAGACGGTATTGATCGGCATAGAAAACACTAGTGACAGTAGACGAGAAAACTGTAGTGTCCACCGTTTCTTGAAGAAAAATTATTTTTGATAAGACAGTCCAAACAATATACAATTTTACTTTATACTTTGAATCACATTTTTGTTGTAACATTTTGTATTATAATATTCTCATTTGTACAGGTTTACTAATTATGATCATGTAATTATATGAAATAAACGTATGAATCAATAAAAATAAAAAATAAGAAGAAAGAAATTATAGACCCGTTGAACCTATATCTTCGGAGAAATTTTGGAAACAGTCAGGGGCAACGCCTGAATGGGAATTTTTGTTTGGGTGTAGATGGAGTAGCGGTGCCAAGTAGGGGTTCATTTGATTTTTTTCTTTTGTTTTTGGAGATTAAACTTAGCTGTACGAAAAGATAGGCACTAATAAAAAAGTGGTTTACACTACTGCCCAGCGAGCAGGGTATCCAGGTTCGAGTCCCGGCCTAAGTACAAATTTTAACTCATTCCTCCGGCCTGTATTCATTATCAAAATTTTGTATTCCAATCTTGACTGAACCTTTTATGATGCACATTTTACTTCCATGCAACGCTATATTTCAGAAAATACTTCAGAATAGGTTCCCTACCATTTACATTCACGTGCTAGATGAAAAGGTATCTTTTCCATAATGATATTTTTGCTATTGCCAGCCTGCATTTTACATCCTCTTTACTTACACCATTGTCAGTTTTTACTCTCCAAATATCAATCTACATATACTACTGAGGTGGCTGCCTTGGCGTGAAGACAGTTCGGCTCGGCTCGGGTTGTTTGCGTCTGGACGCCGAGTGGGGCTCGATGGGAAGACCGGACCGTGATTTTACGGGTAATAGTGTGGACAGCGGCGTGGTGTGCTGTTTAACTTGATTAGCAAGGGGAGCAAAATCTCGCCTGTTGTAGTTTGTCGAGCCTGAGTTTGAAATACCTTATAGGTGCGCCGGGATGTCATTTCTCCCTCCTGTCTCTCCGCAGCTGGGATTGCTATCCTCGTTTACCGTCCCATGGATGTATATCGATGGGGTACGCTGCGCTCCGTACTCTACTTGACGCTGGAGATGGAAGTGCGTCGTTCAGCGGCACGTTAGTCTGGGGGCTTTATATTTGATCTTCAAGTGAATAGTCTTCGAGTGGCACTTCTTAGAGTTTGCCTTGCGCAGTTAGATTGGAGTTTATTTTGTCTTGTGGTGCTTCCGCTTTCCGTTAACGAAGGTTAAGCTTGATTCGGCACTCCGTACGACGCTTGGCACCTCACCAGGCGGGTCGGAGCCACCTTCACGACTAAACGGAAGCCTTTGGACTGAGAGGTCTTGTGTTTTGCGTATTGTTCATAAATTGTTGTTTTGGTATTAAGTTGGCTGAGGTTTCTTATGGATTTCCCGGTATTTGGTCTGTTGTCCGGCCCGGGCTAGGTCTCGTTATGTTAAAAGTCGGTCCTTGTTTTGGCTTGGTACGACTTTGGTTTACTGCCAGGTGGTTGGTAGTACGCCGGGTCGCTGTGGTTGTGCTGCATTTTGTATGAGGCTGTGTGCTCGGAGCCGTGGAGTACCATTTGGGTGAACTGCTGCACTGGGGAGTACTTATCGGGCCATTCTTGGTCCTCTGCTGTATGAAATGATTTTATTATTATTTTAAAGTAACATTATCACTTAAATGATTTAATTCTTGTTGCGTTAATTGCAACTTGGGTACTGAGTATTTCCTGCAGTTGGAGACTGGGTTTGTGCCTGACGTCTATTATTTTCAGCAAATTTCTTTCAGTGAGAAATCAGTTATACACGAATCACGACCTTAAGTAGGCAGTGAAAATTATTCTAGGAAGAGTAGCACAGTTATGTTAGAATGGGATGTAGCCATGGAGACTGACAATGATCTAAGAATTCCTTAAAATTTTCTTTTTTCCATACACTGAAAATTAGAATAATTTCATTGTGTTGTACCTGAAGCATAGGACAAGGCTCATATGTCAAAACGTACAAATACTCTGACTATTGCATATTACTGTGCCACTTATTGTTGCTATTTTTGCTGAATTTTTAACGCGCTCGAACATTTTCATATATGCGGGGACGGTAAGATCACCGCTGTCTGAGACTTCCCATAAAATAATTCCGCACGGCATTAATGTCACGATTGTTAGAATGCGACAGGTTGTAACAGCTTAAGAGTTCAAGTGGGATGTCGCTGGTTTCTATATGCACTTAGGCGCAAGTCGGAAAGCTACAATGTACACTCGCCTACAGTGTCCTTATACTAGTAGGAAAGTGTAGTCGCTGGCTGGTCGATTACTCGCCTTTTATTTTACATTGATTGCTACGGGGGCATGGGATACATGGGAACTGACAGTAATTTTCGACTAACGATATAAAACGCCAAAACATTTTTTATTAAGCGTGACCGTAACGTGTGCATTTTTTCTTTCTCTTTTCCCACCAGTCAACATTTTAATGTTTGACTACATCTATAATAATGATTGTAATTATTTATACCTTCTCAGCCAGCGTTTCTAGCTAACCTCATTCTGAGTATCATGTGACGAAACATATTAACATATTTAAACAATTCATCTTTATTACATAGTCTCAGCTGCCCACCGGAAAAGACGTACTTTATAAAAGTACATACTACGACAATTTGCAGAAGAATCTAAAGGAACAGTTTATATCCCAAGAAGATTTAGATATATTTAAATCAGTCTCTTTATGTATACGTACTTATTTCTGTTTTCATGCAAGTGTGTATGTGAATGTTTTATATTGATGGTATTAGACCGAAGCAGAAATGGGGCTAGTAGCGAATAGATAATAGACTAGCGTTAAATTAATTTGGTAGGGTTTAGGCAATTTAAAGGTGTGTTATTTTGAAGGACAGATTCTGGCAGGGAGTGCTCAACAGCAGTTTTACGGAGTGCTTGTGTACGAACAATTAGTAAAACTCATCATATTTTAAATCGCTTTAGCTTACTGCAGAAGGTGAAGAGGTAGCACTGAGATTAATTGTTATCGTCAGCGGCTGTAGTCAGTATTTTGGGATATATCATAGACCTGTAAGTGTGCCAGAACGATGCTGAAGGGTGACAATGGCGATGTATAACAATATCACATCATATTATCAAGGTAACGTCGACCATCTACATACTGTTTTAGGACAGATAAAATGAATAAAACGCTTCACAGTGGTCTAGACGAGTTATTTCTCTCGCGTAACTTACGACTCAGACAAAATCATACATTATTATTACACAAAATTAGAAATTACTGTGTACACTAATTTACATTGTACGCATATGCGCAGTCGTGCCTCACACGACCGCACCCTACGACCGCCAAAACTGGGGTCTTCCTTGTGTTTTGTCCGCTAGCATGGGCCTCTGTCCTTTCTCACCTAACCAGCCTGAAGCCAGAGAAAGTCACTCCTCCTTCTAAGGTGATACGTTGCGTTTGTTGATGGGAAGCGACAAGAGAACGCGTTGTTACCCTTAATGCAGTATCAAGTATCTCATTAGTTTGCAAGCGGGTGACTGAGTCAAAGCCACTGGCTACAGTACCGGATCTTGAAGAACCCTAGCCTTGGAACGCCTCGGCTACTGTAGTTGACATAAAGGGATACATAGTTGTGATCGTTGTAGCTAACAGACAAAACCTAGTCATGGGTAATTGTGATTTGGAATACAACGGGAATACAGACAGTTTTCACTAGTTCCCTTTCTTCATGTCGCAAGTTTTGTAAAGGAGACTCCGCCAAGATTCTGTGCGTCAAGCCCATGTTGGGGGCTTCATATAGCGATGAGTGTGACAGGATTTTTGTCTCCTGGATGTTACGTAGCTAAAGACAAAAAGAACCGGAATGTTTCAAGGTATGGAAAGCGTCTAGACACAAAGTGAATATTTCACATACGTCGGATAACACTGTTTCTTGTACACTACTAATGAATGTTTTTGCAACTGCATTCGCACTTCACTTAAGCAGTACTGCTTTGATAATTTTCAAATTTTCAGAGTTTTTTTTAATGTTGTTAGCCTTTCAGTGCTCAGCTAATAAACGATTTAGAGATAAAGTTTATGCGGAAACATAATTTACGTTTTAGCAATGCAGTGTATGAAACAACATACAACATCCAAGAAAATTTAAACTGGGCCACACCTAAGATATTCGAAGACAGTATCATAAGGGCCTACCTACAGTGTATGGAAGTGTGGCTTAAAGCAATTTTAAAGGAGTATACGAACAGTTACCATGTATTGAAAGTATCATTGCACAAGTGTTTGTAGCCGCACAACCTCTTTTCACAGATATACTTTTTATTTGCCATTGTGGCTGGATGCCCTCTTTGTCGGCACAGTTATCAATTGAATGGAAGACGTATGCGCCGTCTATCTGTGAATCGTGTAATATTTTCTCTGCATGTGTTAACATTTCAATTATTTTGCCTAATTCTGCGAGCGGGGACCATCTTAGCATTTGTATAAACGAGCACTGTATACCGGATAAGAACCACACTCACTGCAGTTTTCGTTAATCTGTCGCACGGATTCGATTCCGCTATGGCTCCGTCCTCTGTGTTTCATGCTAAATAAACAGAAATAAAGATATGAGGTAGAAAATGTTTATCACTACTGTCGGCTAGTTGCTGTTGAACGAGAAGGAAAACTGAAATCCTCTTGATAAATGAAACTAATTATCTTTTGAAAATTAAAATCTTCTTACCTTGTTGTACTGGATTTACTTGATATCCAAAACTTTAGGAATTAAAATTCCTCCTAGAACTAAAATGTGCTGTAACAGGAAAATTCTCTTCAAGTATGACCGGTCTTATCCCCACGGCCTTTGTTAAAAATTAATCTTCCTAACATCGCTGTTCTTGGCAACCTATACCTCTTTAGAAGCTATAATGCCGTCATGATGTTAAAACTGTTCCTCTAGAAAGAAGAAAGATTTTTACTCATAAGGTTATGAAAATTAAAATAATTTGTAGAGAGCGAATGTCTGGCTTAAGGCGTCAAAATCAACTGAAACCTCCCTTGGCCCCCTGTACGCTTATTGGTCAACAGGAACTTGGCAGGATCCACGATGCGAATCCTCTTCTTGCAAATAAAGTTCATCGTACCCGAAAATTTCGTAGAAACCACTATTACATATCTTATTAACTACGTTTTCACAAAGCACTGCGTAAAGATGAAGTGTGCTTCCTTTGCACAATATTGTCAGTCACTACAGTTACGAAGTAAGTGTCGAAATGCTAGGCTAAAGGCAAAGTTGTCAGAAACTACTTGAAATATTCGAGATGTAGAGGTCCTACAAGAACCATTCTAAACAGCTATAGAATGAGGAAACAGGGTTCAGGTGCTCCAAACAAACAGACAGTACCTAGCCCTTCAGATTTTGTTAAATTGTGTTCCAAAATAAATCGATGTGCTATTGTATTTGCAATTGTAATCAGAAAAATAGGTCACAAAAATAAGTAGTTAGTGAAACGAATGACAATACCTGCATCCCACTTCTGAATTTAAATCCCCCGCCCCAGAATCTGAAGGAAAATGGTTACGACAGGATACACTGTAGATGTACAAAAATGAGAGCCTGGAACGTTGTATGTGTACCTTTTGTCTCTGAAACTAGAAAATACGAAGACAGCGTGGAGATAAACTGCTAAGATGGTTCAAATGGCTCTGAGTACTATGGGACTCAACTGCTGAGGTCATTAGTCCCCCAGAACTTAGAACTAGTTAAACCTAACTAACCTAAGGACATCACAAACATCCATGCCCGAGGCAGGATTCGAACCTGCGACCGTAGCGGTCTTGCGGTTCCAGACTGCAGCGCCTTTAACCGCTAGACCACCGCGGCCGGCAAACTGCTAAGATCCAACAGAAAATACTGAAGTGAAACGCAACGGTTAAAATGTCTTACAGCAAATCGACTTTAGGGTAACAATCACATCATAAAATAGATGTGAGTTGCTTTAGTAAATAATGGTAAGTGCTTCCACATAACTAAAAGGAAGACCTGTAAGTTTTACATGCAAGACAACGGAGATACAATTATAAAATGGCTCTGAGCACTATGGGACTTAACATCTGAGGTCATCAGTCCCCTAGAACTTAGAACTAATTAAACCTAACTAACGTAAGGACATCACACACATCCATGCCCGAGGCAGGATTCGAACCTGCGACCGTAGCAGTTGCGCGGTTCCGGACTGAGCGCCTAGAACCGCTCGGCCACCGCGGCCGGCGATACGATTATAGCTAGGACTCCGTAGAACTACATTTCAGCTATTGGTAGGAACTGAATCCAAGCCGTACTCAGCTCGTCCGATGCTTAAATACTTGCCTGTGAGCGAAATGTTAATCAAACAATCTTACACAATTACAAGGCAATAATGGCGGTGCTTCGTCTCCCTCAAGCTACAGTGTACCTGAGGGATTCTATTGGAAGGATGGTCAAAACAGCATTTTAACTATTTGCTACAGAACAAGGAACAACACTCATTTCAATAAATCACTACCAGCTTAATCAACACTGTTGTGCTGATAGCACAAGTCGTCTAGATCAAAATTACCCACTTGTATTTCCTCATGAAACCTTCACGTTTATAGAACGTGTGACTTGGCGAAGTTTTTTCTCTTGACACTGCGTACTTTCTCAAAATCTATCTTTCATATCGATATTTTTGAGAGAGAAACAGATTTTCCCAAGAAATAATTCCTCTGAGATTTAACACATAACCGTTTTATTATCACATATTTTTCTGTAAATTTCGCCCGGACATACATGAGTTTTCGTAGTGCAATAATTACAACATCGGACGTATTGGAGTGTAGTGGTTTTCGTACTCCGTCCAACAATCCCACTACAGGTTTTTTCGTAACTTCTCGAAGTGTATTAGCGTTGAAGGTAGCTAAATTACGTGACCAGAGGTCTACCTTCCATCGTTAATTAGAATTCAGTTAGCACTCTTTATCCAGTGAATTCATCGTCAATGGGTTCTGAATATTTAGGCCCCTTTCCCTCGCCATTTACCGTAACAATTCCATCATTCGCGCTTTTCAACAAATTATACAGGACTTCGTTAAAGCAAAAACGTATTTATAGATTTATAAGTATTACTCTTACCGCAATAAACAGAAGAACTCTTAGTAACGGGACCTCTCGGTTTAGATCGAGAAAGAGGCATATTTATATCATCGTTGTGAACAGTGTTTCTAAAGAGATACACAAAATATGTCAAAATTTCCTAAATATATTCAGTTCATTCGATTCATACAGTTGTAATTTGCTGTCTTTCACTTGTGTGTGTGTACGCTGCTGAGCATCAGAACCACTGTTCCCTACAATTATATGCTCTGATTACCTCAGAATAATCTGAACTCTGAACGGAGGCGGCGATATACGAGACGGAGATATTTCCATTTTTCTCTGCGTGTGCTGCACCATGAATGATCACATTGATATTTTTATGGCGCGCTTTTATGCTTCTGAAACGTTACTGGAATTCCATTCGACGACTGCGGTGCATCACATTTCTTCCGAAAGCATTCCACGATAACAGGAGATTTTTCAGTGAGAATATAGCTTTTAGTACAGCGTACGAGTAGCGCTGAATTTCGCGTGTTGCTCTCAGTCATGAAACATATTTTTTCCTCGACATGGATTTCCCGTCATTTCTAACGCATACGTGATTATCATCAATCTAAAGCTTTTTCTGATCCATAAGCGTATAGTAGTAATTACTTTTGGTGTGAACTCAAAATCATCCGGCAGGGTGCTGTTCAAGGCACTGAAGATAATAACTACTGCTTCGAAATACATTTATTCCTTACCGAAATTTTAGATAAATAATATATCTCTTTTTCAAGTCAACAGCTCAGTTCATGATGGAATTAGTACTAGAAATAAGAGTAATATAACTAATTAAAGTGATTATGGTCCAGGAAGATGTCCAATGTTCAGGATAAAATCAAACGTATAATAACTAAATTTAGTTTAAGGAAGCCTAATGAATTTATTACTGGTTCTCTCCTAACTCATCGACGAATGTATAAATTATTAATAATATCATACCGTAATGGCAAGCTCCATTGTAGTTATCTTATCAGAGTAAATGAGTGTAGAAACCTGATTTTCTGTAGCCTAAGAATTATTTTACGTTTCACAATGTATAGTACATTTATATGTTTCGTGGAAAGTTCGTTATTACCTCTTAAATGAAAATAAATATAAATTTTTTTATCCTATTCCCATGAGGACCACTCCACTTCACAATCTGTGAAAGAACCGTCAACATACATCTTTTGTTTTCTTCCTCTTTTGATGTGGCTCCTGTATTTTCGTCTTATGACATGACCTACATCCTTGAGGTTCTCCTTTCTTTAATGATCTGCGGAAAAAAATTGTATGTAATATTATTTCTAATGTAATATAAAACCAACAGTGATTTCTCTGCTTTACCAATTCATTGATCATATGATTTTTGTAGCCATATTCTCCAATGCATCACTAAATAAAAATTATTTCCTGTATTTAAACCAAGAAACGAACTACTTTCTTGTAATACAGCTGTCCAAATTTATCAACTTAATTCAGTAGCACCCATGCACCAATGAGATTGTATACATGTCACAGAAAAGTTCAGATCCGAAATCGATAACCTGAAGCAGGTGTCCAGAAATTTCTTTGTCACTTCAGGTGAAGCCTGGAAAATACTGTAAACGAAGCCACGATCGATTTTTCTTTTTACCCGATCCTATTCCTATACGAGTTTAGCGACTGTTTCTAATGACCTTATGTCGTCGAAGAACCGCCTTACCCCCTAATGAGTACGACGACGTGCTGTGGCATTGGCTCCACGAGAGACCAAAAGCTGTGGCAAGCCATTGCTATCCAGAACATCAGGTCAGCATGGAAAGTCACAAGAGATTGGTGGGGTCTGCGTTCAAGTCATGCACACCGCTCTCGATGTCACCCTAGACGATGTCCTGAAGGAGCAAACTGAATCTTATTCTTGATCTAGTGGGACAAATGAGGAACATTTGTTGTGTACAAGTGACACATGAATCAGGTTGAAGTATCTCATGTACAACGGAAAGGACAGTAAGAAATAGTGGAAAGGACAATTTTTATGATCGACAATATTGACTGCGAGTAGAAATTGCGAAAACGGTGGCGTTTCGAATACTTGACAGGCTAACAGAAGAATGTGAGCGGAGCAGACACGGAAGGAGGATCACCCTGGCGATGGCATGGGCTGCGAATGGGGAAATCCACCGACATAAGCGACTGTGACAAAGGACAGGTTATTATAACGCAGAGCCTCTGTACGAGTATCTCGAAAACGGCGAAGATGGTCGAATGTGCGCGTGCTACTATCGTGAGCATTACGGAAAGAAGTACAAGGACAGTGAAACTACCACTAGCCTCTAAATGGTTAGACGCCCACGACTCTTCACAGTACGTGGGATTCTGAGACTTGTCTGCTCTGTAAAGCAGGATAGATGGTGATCTGTGACATCTTCAGCGGAAGAGGGAACACACAAGTGTTTCGGACATCGTTCATCGTACATTATTGTACATGGAGCTCCGCAGCAGATCACCCCTCGTGTTCACATATCGACTCAACGACATCGTCAATTACGAATGCAGTGGCACGGGACCATCCGTATTCGAATGGATCGAATGGAATGAATCACATTTTTTTCTACATTAGGTCGATGGTCGTCTCCGTAAATGCCGTCATCGAGTTGAATGGCGGTTCGAAACGTGCAGTGTGCAACGGGTGCAGGGTTGTGGCAGCGGTATTCTGCTATGGGAGACGTTCTCCTGCTCTTGCATAGGATGTGTGGTAGTAATTTCACGTGTTGACTGCTGCGAACCACCTGCATCCCTTTAAGCTTGATGTCTTCCCCGACCGCGGTATCTTCTTTCAGCAATATAATTGTCCCTGTCTCGGAGCCAGTATCGTTTGAGGAGCATTACAGCGAACTCCGTTGATGTCTCCACGACCAAATTCGCCTGCTGTAAATCCTACGGAACCCATGTGGGTCACGATTGAGCGCCATCACCGCGTATGCAAATCAGTGGGCCGTTATTTACGCGAATTGCACGGGCCGTGTGTAGACATATAATGTCACGTAACTCCACAAACCGAGCAACAAACTGTCGGATCCCTTCCACGTAGAATCAGTGATGTATTTACTTCCAAAGACTAACAAACAAGATATTAAGTAGGTAGTCATAATATTTTGGCTCATCAGCGAACTCCATAAAAAATTTGTGAAATAATTATTTTGTGGATTTTATTTTTGGAGACTCACGAGAAATAATCTGCAATAATAGTTTTCATACATTTATTTCTTTTCAACTGTGTTATGTTAACTTTAAGTGAGTAGAATGTCCACTGGCCGTGTGACTACATGTTACACATACAGCTGAAATTTACTAAAATAGTAGAGCTGCTTGGAATGAAAACATAATTTTTTATACACTCCTGGCTATATTTCAAAAATGGAATGTTTTTTCTTTTGAATTACGGCATTCTAGCAACAGACGTAATTACTGATGGGGACACTGTATCACTGTTTTCTATTTACACGGTGCAGGACGTTATGTAGATTATTAGACTGCCAAATTCAAGTTATAATCATTTATGAATGCAAAAAGAAAGTACCACTGATAACAGAAATCGCATTTTCACGAATGGTGAGTGAAAATTGGTCATATGAACGTGCAGTCACATGTAATAAGTATGAGAATATTCAGGATTTAATACTTTCCTAGAAACTTGTATAAAGGGTGTTTCTACGTACCTTAAAGTAAATTTAAAACTGTTGTCAATCAATAATACGATAACTGTCTTTGGAATCAATGACTGCGTCTTACTGGCAGGACACGTAGCAGATGTAACAATTCTACTAAACAGACTGCCTATATTAAGGTTGTCCGGATTCTTATGGATTTCTTTTCATAGAGTTAAGTAAAACATTATGTGCATATGCCTCCTAACCGGAAAGAATTCCATAACTCAAAATGCGCATTTGCAATGTGTTTCCGTCAGTGACCCCTCATAATCTTCAGAATGTGTGGCATGAAATGGGCTACACTTAGATACAGTCCGTGCGAATTATGGGAGTTATACAGAACACCTACGAAGTATGTAAAAATAGTTGAACTTCCTTCTGTAACTCTAATCGATGTATCATTATGCGTTATATGTACTACAGCCGTTTGTAAACGCTATATTTATTTTTGATTACCCTGTGTAAGCCATCTATTAGAAAGCAGAAGCAGCTTCGTACATCTACCATACAGACGGGAAAAAAGAACGAAAAGAATTATTTCAGCCACTGGAACACTGAAAGTTGCAGCATAAATCAAGACGTTAAGAAGCAAATGCTTAACAATTGATGTAAGTTACACCCTGCTTTCACAGAATATGCCCCTATATCTTGTAATGTATCTCATGCTAACCATTTCATATCACAAGATAATGTACTCCTTTTGTCGGAATGATTCTTTGTTATACATATTACAGGCAGGAAAAGAGAGGACAAAGAATAAATTCAGCACCACACAATCATTCAAGATTACGTAAATTAATAATTTTTTACCCAACATCCCTACCTTATTAAAACTGTTTTACCGTGGAGAATTCCAAATTATAACTCTGAAATTGCTTCCAGGACAGCACTTTTGTTATACCTTTAGTGAAAAATAGCTTCTGCGTGCGGCTTGTGTTTCTGGAATAGCACCGTAAATCGAATTACTTTTTATTTATGTGCATTTATAAAAGGTGAAAATTTTCGTGTAAGTTTTCATAAGCCATGGCAATATTAATATGAAGTACTCAAGGCGTCAAGTGCCTCAGGAAATTACTTTCCAGCGGAATGCTGATTTCCATTAAACTTTATATTCCTCCTTGTGGTGCCGGAGCATTTTTATTTGTCGAAAATTTGAAATTCAAATTATCAATGAATTCCGCTACAGACTTGGTCTACAACCGGTGACATAGCTATACACGATCCTCCGCTTTACTAATAAGACCTTTCGCTATCTAAGTAAATGTTCTTATCGAAAGAATGTACAAGGTATCTTCGCAGAATTAATAAGAGTAGCGGACACGCAAAGGTGTGCCAAGACTTACTTTTCTGCTTGTAACAACTATAGTTTTAAATAAAATAATCTAAATAAATTTCGTGCAATTTAGAAACTGGAGACTGCAGTTTATTTTCGTGGCACTAGGTCAGACCAGTCAAAGAATGGTGATGAAAGAAAATGGGGAAATACAATAGAACTGATAGATGTAAAGCAAACTTTCTATAAAACTGTATGAGGAACTATAATGCGAATTAATATCGATATAAAGTTTCAGGATGGTTAGGTTCCGCACTGAAGCGACAAGATTACAATCAGATAAATTATATTACCAATTACAAAGGTTATATTACCAATGACGGCATGAAAAAGCCATTCCTCGTTGGACATACGACGTAATGAAGAACACTGAAAGAGTCGAGAAAGACGACAAATGTCACAAAGAAATAATAAAGCAAACCAATAATAAAATAATACTGTAAAAAATAATATAACTATAAATTAATCAGTCTAGTAAATAAAATTAAATTTCTTTCACCCTTGGCGGGACATCTACATCTGTTCTTCATCGTCAATGATAAAATCCGCGATAATTGTAAAAATTATTTATTTCTAAGAATGATAGCACTAGCCGGTATTAGGAAATATCCCCGTCTTCAAGTGCATTTGCAAACTTTTAAATGAATAATAATACCTATCCGCACAGTTGAGATAACCGAAGCTAAACAAAACGAAGAGAAATACTTAGAAAAAAAGCCCTACATCCGAATTCAAATGTGAGTCCACAATGTACGTATAAAGTTTAAAATATGGGAAGATAGTTGACCAGAGATGCATTACTTTACCGTAATTCAACCTTAGTTATACATGCTTTGTGGACTCACATTTTTATGTACAGCGTTTTTTTCCAAGAATTTCTGTTGGTCCTGCTTAGCCTTGATTATATTAACCATGTACATAGGTATTTTTATTCGTTTCAAGTTCTGTAGATGCACTTGACGATGAGGCATAAGTCCTGAATCCGGGTAGCGTTTTCCTATTTCGAAATAAATAATTTTTACACCTACAGTGGATTTTATCATTGACAAATCTCGTTCAGTGGAGCAATATCTATTGATAGCCTTGAAACTGTTCACGGTGTTATCTGAGGCTCTGAGCACTATGCGACTTAACTTCGGAGGTCATCAGTCCACGGTGTTATCCTTACACAAAATTTTCTTGGTTTTCAGGGCGCGGCATAAATTTATAGAATATGGGTCAATAATGAGCACTTCACGAAGGTCATATCCATCTTAGTAACTACGAGGGCTATTCCGAAAGTAAGGTCCGATAGGTCGCGAAATGGAAACCACGGTAAAAATCAAAAATGTTTTATTTGCAACAGTTAGATACACCTTGCAGCTACTTATCTCCATAGTCGCCGACCCGACTTAGACGTGTATCGTAGCGTTGTACCAACTTTCCCATACCCTCGCTATAGAAGGCAGCCGCCAGTGCTCTCCGCAAATTCTCTACGCTGGCCTACGGCTCGTTGTCTTGTGCCGAAATGTTGTCTTCATAACCAGCGGTTCATGTGACCTGAGCTGAAACTCAGAGGGAGACAATTACGGGCTGTAGTGTGGGTAATCTCACATTTCCATTTGAAAACGATGCAGGAGCATCTTCATTGCCCCTGCAGAATGCGGCTGAGAATTGTCTTGAAGACGAAACAGCACGACAGTTATGTAATGTTAGCTGCATAGCTTCAGGGGAAATTTCTCACCAGGCCCCCGTACTTGGCGGCAGACACTATTTTCTAGACATCTTTACGCACTCACTGCGAGCTCAGAAATGAGAAGAGCGACGTGATGCTAACTGGGGTTATACTAGAGACACTACCCAACACATCTGTGCAAAGCTTTATCGGATTTTCATAGTCGTTTCCATTTCGTGACCGATCGGACCTTACTTTCGGAATAGCCCTCGTATTATAGTGATATTTTCTCATTTTTGTGATTTCGGGTGACATCTCAAGAATATATTCGGACCTGAGCAAACACCTGTGGAATCATGGTTGCTCGTGAAAGAAGAGACGACGTGCCTCGATATAATGTCTTGTGTCTTAATATCGGACGAGAATAATTATTCACCAGGCCTAAACGAGCGTCATGCAACTCTCCTTGGTTTCAATCTTTCCGAAGCGAATTATTTCTCACTTACTGCTGCCCTGACGATCCCATTAACTACGCAATCGTTCCTGAACTGATTTATCTTTCCATAGAATCTACGAAAATATCGAGAACTGTGTAAAATAGTAGATAGGAATCTCAGTGGCTCCTATGTTAAGTAATATCAACATATATCGCTTTGATACTTGATTGCTTTTTAGACAGGGCTCATCTTTCATCAGAGGTTAGTTATAACACTCATGTCCCAAATTATATTCCTATGTGTGAAGACAAGAACAGTGCAGTATGATTTTCCTAAAATAGTTCGCTGATTACGTATTATCACCAACACATTGTGTGTTCCTACTGTCCATTTACCTACATGTAAATAACACGCAGTGCAATTCGTTAATTCTGTTGTTGTGTGCCATGAGATACAATACATGATGTAGAATTAAAACACGAACACATTAATACAGATTCGTTCAAATGGCTCTGAGCACTACGAGACTTAACTTCTGAGGTCATCAGACCCCTAGAACTTAGAACTACTTAAACCTAACTAACCTAAGGACATCACACACATCCATGCCCAAGGCAGGATTCGAACCTGCGACCGTAGCTGTCGCGCGGTTCCAGACTGCAGCGCCTAGAACCGCTCGGCCACCCCAGTCGGCCATTAATATAGAGATAACGAAGCTATGAATCACTGAAATACAGTTATAAGTAGAGAAATTTTAACCAAATGCGAAGAAAAGTTAAAGTGATTTGACAGATCACCGTAATGAAAAGACGTCTCTTTGATTTAAATTGCATACTTTAAAATTAGAATATAGCCCCTTGCCTGAAACAGTGAGTTAATTAAAATATAATTTATGCAGTCAAAGCCCCTGATAAAAGTTTGTTTAATAATTCGTGGGATATTATAAAACGAATCGAACGTCGTAATCGGCCGGCCGAAGTGGCCGTGCTGTTAAAGGCGCAGCAGTCCGGAACCGCAAGACCGCTACGGTCGCAGGTTCGAATCCTGCCTCGGGCATGGATGTTTGTGATGTCCTTAGGTTAGTTAGGTTTAACTAGTTCTAAGTTCTAGGGGACTAATGACCTCAGCAGTTGAGTCCCATAGTGCTCAGAGCCATTTGAACCATTTTTGAACCTTGTAATCGGTCCTTTGATATATCTTCATGCCAGCATAAAGTAAAACAATAACAAGTTTCAGCACATATAGATGATAACTAACATCGAAAGCACCATTGTACATTAGTCTTCAGCTGTTCAGATGTTGAACATAAACACGTAAAGATGGAGCACAAATGTCGGTCGACGTATCACAAAGTCGAACGCCGGTATTTATATGAGAATGGAATATTTACTGCTTGAAACAGGGACATGGTTCAAAAATTTACCAGGCTATGGAACCAAAGAACGATAGTAACATTTGCATGGTTTATGATATACAAATAAGATAACTCGATGAAACTTGGACCATTCGTAGAAAGAACTGATACACTGCAGTACACAACGTAACTACATCTACACCTACACCTACATACATACTACGCAATCCACCATACGGTGCGTGGCGGAGGGTACCTCGTACCACAACTAGCAACTTCTCTCCCTGTTCCACTCCCAAATACAACGAGGGAAAAATGACATCCTATATGCCTCTATACGAGCCCTAATCTCTTTTATCTTATCTTTGTGGTCTTTCGGCATTATAATTGTACTGCAGTGAGCCTCAAATGCTGGTTCTCTAAATTTCCTCAGTAGCGATTCACTAAAAGAACGCCTTCTTTCCTCTAGAGACTCCCACCCGAGTTCCTGAAGCATTTCCGTAACACTCGCGTGATGATCAAACCTAATAGTAACAAATCTAGCAGCCCGCCTCTGAATTGCTTCTATGTCCTCCCTCAATCCGACCTGATAGGGATCCCAAACGCTCGAGCAGTACTCAAGAATAGGTCGTATTAGTTTTTTATAAGCGGTCTCCTTTACAGATGAACCACATCTTCCTCTTTCCAAAATTCTACCAATGAACAGAAGGCGACTTTCCGCCTTCCCCACAACTGCCATTACATGCTTGTCACACTTCATATCGCTCTGCAATGTTACGCCCAAATATTTAATCGACGTGACAGTGTCAAGCGCTACACTACTAATGGAGTATTCAGACATTACGGGATTCTTTTTCCCATTCATCTGCATTAATTTACATTTACAGTTAGCTGCCATTCTTTACACCAATCACAAATCCTGTCCAAGTCATCATGTAGCCTCCTACAGTCACTCAACGACGACACCTTCCCGTACACCACAGCATCATTAGCAAACAGCCGCACATTGCTATCCACCCCATCCAAAAGATCATTTATGTAGATAGAAAACAATAGCGGACCTACCACACTTCCCTCGGGCACTCCAGATGATACCCTCATCTCCGATGAACACTCACCATCGAGGGCCACGTACTGGGTTCTATTACTTAAGAAGTCTTCGAGCCACTCACATACTTGGGAACCAATCCCATATGCTCGTACCTTAGTTAGGAGTCTGCAGTGGGGGACCGAGTCAAACGCTTTCCGGAAGTCAAGGAATATAGCATCCGTCTCATACCCGTCTGATACAGATGACAGTAATAGCAACGAGACGAACAGAAATGTTACTTTTATTCGAAGACAATAGTCGCACTGAGATCACCGTGACTTCTGATTGTCCCTTGAAATATCAAAAAAGGCGGGACACAGTTCTCAATTGAGTGCGTGCTCACCACTGACCGCAATGCATGCTCTGCAACGCGATGCCATGCCGATCACAAGATGGGCTTGGAGTTCTTGGGGTAGGGAGTTTCATTCCTCCACCACCGTTTTTGATAACTGGTCGACGGTCGTTGGTTCGTGTGAATGTTTTGCAGCACGCGTTTTGAACGCATCCCACACGTGCTCAAAGGGATTTAAGTCGGAAGAAAATGCCAGGCCAGTACATTGCCGAATACCCCATCGTTACAAGAGCATCTCCATGCCGTTCAAATGGCTCTGAGCACTATGGGACTCAACTGCTGTGGTCGTAAGTCCCCTAGAACTTAGAACTACTTAAACCTAACTAACCTAAGGACAGCACACAACACCCAGTCATCACGAGGCAGAGAAAATACCTGACCCCGCCGGGAATCGAACCCGGGAACCCGGGCGTGGGAAGCGAGAACGCTACCGCACGACCACGAGATGCGGGCCTCCATGCCGTCTCGCAATGTTATCCACAAAAACGAAGTCAGCGCCGAATGCACGCCTGAAAACACACACCCGAGGAAGGAGCGCTGAATCAAAATAACATTGATCGGCGAATGTATCGTGTTCAGTTATCTGGTCGCGCGGGGTAGCCGGGCGGTCTCGGCACCTTGCCACGGTTCGCGCGGCTTCCCCCGTCGGAGGTTCGAGTCCACCCTCTGGCATTAATGTGTTTCTTATCCTTAGCATAAGTTAGTTTTGATTAGATTAAGTTGTGTGTAAGTCTAGAGACCGATGACGTCAGCAGTTTGGTCCCATAGGAACTTACCACAAATTTCCAAAAATTTCCAAATACCCGGAGGTCAGCACGTCCTTGCAGTATTGCGTCTCACCACACCATAGCAAGTGGACCACCAAGACAATTACTCGACAATGTTATAGGGTCCATTGCGTGTTCAAATCAAATGCCTCTGAGCACTATGGGACTTAACTGCTGAGGTCATCAGTCCTCTAGAACTTAGAACTACTTAAACCTAACCAACCTAAGGACATCACACACATCCATGCCCGAGACAGGATTCGAACCTGAAACCGTAGCGGTCGCTCGGTTCAAGACTGTAGAGCCTAGAACCGCTCGGCCACTCCAGCCGGCCATTACGTGTTCCCACATTTCGCCATATGAGCGTATGTCCAACTCTGTCGAACATGATCGATTTTGGGTTCAGGTGCTACGCAGCATAATTGTATGAAGGCATAATGTTGCAAGGGCTTGCTGACCTCCAAATATTTGAATACGTAATCCGTAATTCTTCCCTGTACGCGTCTTTTCACGGGTGCATTCGGCCCTGACATTGTTTTAATGGATGACAGTACACGATCATATAAAGCTACGAAAGTAGTGGAGCTCTTGGAACTGGAAGATATTCGGCGATTGGACTGCGCTAAACGATGCCCCACTTAATAGGGGAAGGACGTCAAACGGATCGACTTGGAGCAGGAGGGGCACCACAGGGAATATTAATTTCCACTGATTTCCACTGTCTATACTTTTACAAATAAATTCGTATAACTATCTCTGCATGCCCATAAAGATTCACGATTCACACCCATAGCAGTGGAAGTTCAAAAACATAATACATAAATTGTTTTTACATGGTGAATTTCATCATTTTTTCATTTACTATTGGCTGCATTTGTTGCTATAGGTACTGTTTTCTACATAAATAAGAGAGATTCTTCGAAGAATTTTGCACAGCATTCAAACCATACTTACAGGTGTAGGAAACTGTAGAATTTATTTAATTTATGAAAAAATTAATAAGCTGTTACAGTTTAAACTTCATGTTCAGAAAAAACTCAAATTTTATAGTTAGTTATCTCAACTTTTACCACAGTCTTTAATAGATTTGGAAAACTCTAGAGTTTTGCATTAAGGAGTTCGTGTTTAGTAAGCAAATCAAGTTTAAAAGTAATAGGATATTTATTTTGGATGGTACACGTACCTAAGTACATAAATTTGTGTTTTGCGGAAAATGGGCGTCAAAGTTTGTGCGTGTATTTGGCATTCTTTTAGGACTGTCCAGCACCATAAGCAGGTGCTTTTTCACCTTCGTATAAGGCACTCTCCTTGATGTTATCATCTCTAAAAATGATTCATCTGCTTTCACTACACGCTCTCTGTCTATCGCTCACAAAGCTTTCATGCAGTTCACTCCGGGCTTAGTTCCCATTTCCTCTAAAACATATTTCGTTCTTTGCATACAATCATTAAAACATGAAACTACATCACAAACACCAATAGAAAGTGCATTTCTCCTCACAAAAATTGTTTTCGGCTATCTTTCCCATATACATTGGGTAAAATTTTCATTTGGGCGTTAGGTACCACCATGAAGATATTTCTTCAGTAAGATTGCAGAGAAAGTATCTGTATCAATAGTCCTTTGTTTGACGTATGGTAGTCTCTGGCATAAATATAAAAATTCCAATTCTACATACTATACTCTTACATAAGGCAGATACTCTGACATATGGCAGAAGAATGTAGTGCAAAGGGGTGTGGCGCTGCATCTTGGTACACTTACGACCAAATAATGTACCTTATAATCTCTTAAATATATATATTTCATACATCAAACTATTCAGGAATATATGCACTAAAAAACAGGCATATTTTGAGAAATCGAATTTTTTTAAATGTTTGACGTCCTACCCCCCCTCCCCCCGCCCCCTCTCAAATTCCACCTAGCAAGTGTTGGTGTATCGGGGAGACGTATTGCAGTAAGCCAACATGCACCAACGACCATACAGCATTCGTCAACCACACTAAATGAGGAATGGAACGCCCTACCGCAAGAACTACTCATCAACCTTATGGTCATTATGGGAGCATGTTGTGAAGAATGCACTACCGTCCGTGGTGATCACACACTCTATTACGGACCATTTCACGCGTGCTGTAATGTCCAGAGGACCATCAAAAACCGCGTTGACGTCAGTGTAATTATTAGTTTTGAATCAAAAGTGTCATTTTTGTTGAACTTACTATTTAGCCGTATTTCTGTCAATTACCTTCTGTACTGTACTGTGGCAGTTCTTTCTACGTATGGTCCACGTTCCAGCGAGTTATGTTTGTGGGCAGTGACATAATTCGATAGCTATTTTCGTCCTTAAGTTTTACACACCAGTGAACAATAGAACAGCGAATGAGACCCGCAATGTCTCACTCTTGTTTACATTTTCGGTTCTGAAGATAGTGAAATTTATTGGTGAAGTTGACAGTATAACACCAAGAATAAGCAACTTGTATCGAGGCTTCCTCGTGGAATTAGGTCGCTATGAAGCAGATCACACACTGCCTCAACTCTCAGTTTCGTCGAACATGGCAAAAAGTTCGATTTCAGTGGATTGCTGACGCTAACGAGACACATTATTTCTCACAATAAGTCTTCAACAGTACAGATAATTTAAACGTTGCTAATAATGGAAACGCGTGCAACTGTCTCAGGAGAAACAAATTTGGCGCCAACCGTCAAACACTCGGGTTAGTTAGTCAGTACTAGTAACTCGTCACTACTTATTCCTCAAGGAACCTACCACCCATGTGTTAACGTGTCAAATATTTGACGTTAAGCATACAAAACATTTATGGTCGAAGATGCAAAACTCTAAGTATGTAGAAGTTAAAGTAAATCAAACAAGTGTTAAACCTATAGCTTCATGGAATCCCTTTTTGGGAAGTAGTAAAGTGTGGAATCGAAGTAGCAAAAGCTAGTTTTCATGTATCTCAATGTTTATGGTGTCATACCTCCTGAACAATGTGTCGTACAATAATATAATTTTGCAGATATATTCAGTATTCTCTGCACGTTTTGAAGGTTACAATGCGAGCTGACTGACTGATGGTATAAATAAGTCTCTGATAATCATTTATTTGAAGAATAAAGACGACGGCAAAATTGTCGTAGTTGTTACACGATTCAGGAGTTACACGTAGGTGACTAAAGTCATGGGATAGCGGTGCACAAACATACAGATCGCGGTATCATGACCTACACAAAGTATATGAGTGATGTGAAATGGTTTGAAACATGATTATGACCTCACGACAGGAGTTAACAGATTTGAACACGCAATGGTTACTGGAGCTGGACGCGTGAGACATTGCCTAGAGGAAATTGTAATGGAATTCAGTATTCTGAGATCCCCAGTGTCGAGAGTGTGCCGAGAATACCAAATTTCAGACATAGCCCCCAACGTTAGACAACGCAGTAGCCGACGGACTACCCTTAACCACCGAGAACAATAGCGTTTGCGTAGTGGTATCAGTGCTAACAAACCAGCGGCACTTCGTGAAATAAACGCACAAGTCACTGTGGTAAATACTACGAATTATACTTTAGGTCAGTGCCGGGAAATTTGGCTTTAATGGGCGATGGCAGCAGACGACCTTTGGTAACAGCACGACATCGCCAACAATTCCCCTCGTGGGCTCATGGACCCTAGACGACTGAAAAATCATCTTCTGGTCAGATGAGTGCCGATTTCAGAAGGTAGGAGCTGACCCACACGAAGCCACGGACCCAAGTTGTCAATAAGGCTCTGGGAAAGCTGATGGTGGCTCTGCAGTGGTGTTGGCTGTGTTTACGTGGAATGGACTCGATCCACTTGTCTTACTGAACCGATCATTTACAGGAAATGTAATGTTCGGCGATTTGGAGACCGTTTGCAGATAATCATGAACGTAATGTACCCAAGATGGAGATTTTATGAATGACAATGCACCACGTCAACGTTCTGGGTAGTTTGAGCGAATAATTTGGCCTCGCAGATCGCGCGGAATGTACCCAAACGAACATTTATGGGACATCATCTAGAGGTCAGTTCGTGCAAAGAATCCTACACCGGCAACACTTTGCAGTTGAGGAGAGCTATAAAGGCAGAATGGCTCAGTGTTTCTCAATATTTAAACGAGTTGTTGAGTCCAAGCACTTCGTGCAGCTGCGTTACGCCGGGGAAAAAGCAGGTCCGACACTATATTAGTATGTATCCCATGGCTTTTGTCACCTCTGCGCCGTTGAAGTCGCCATGATAGACAACGAGGTCACGTATAGGTGTCATTAGTTTGTGAACTGAGAGCAACAAAAATGAAGTAAGACAATTAGCTAGATCTGATTACACTGGCGGTGGAAGAAAAACGGAGGCAACAAAATGAGACAAGTATAGCTAGTTTCAAAACTTGCTATGTCATCTGTATTGTAAGGCGTCCGGATTTGCGTATTACAGGGTGATTCAAAAAGAATACCACAACTTTAGGAATTTAAAACTCTGCAACGACAAAAGGCAGAGCTAAGCACTATCTGTCGGCGAATTAAGGGAGCTATAAAGTTTCATTTAGTTGTACATTTGTTCGCTTGAGGCGCTGTTGACTGGGCGTCAGCGTCAGTTGATGCTAAGATGGCGACCGCTCAACAGAAAGCTTTTTGTGTCATTGAGTACGGCAGAAGTGAATCGACGACAGTTGTTCAGCGTGCATTTCGAACGAAGTATGGTGTTAAACCTCCTGATAGGTGGTGTATTAAACGTTGGTATAAACAGTTTACAGAGAATGGGTGTTTGTGCAAAGGGAAAAGTTCTGGACGACCGAGAACGAGTGACAGAGCACTTCATCACTGGCCTCCAAGAAGCCCTGATCTTACCCCCTGCGATTTTTTCTTATGGGGGTATGTTAAGGATATGGTGTTTCGGCCACCTCTCCCAGCCACCATTGATGATTTGAAACGGGAAATAACAGCAGCTATCCAAACTGTTACGCCTGATATGCTACAGAGAGTGTGGAACGAGTTGGAGTATCGGGTTGATATTGCTCGTGTGTCTGGAGGGGGCCATATTGAACATCTCTGAACTTGTTTTTGAGTGAAAGAAAAACCTTTTTAAATACTCTTTGTAATTATGTATAACAGAAGGTTATATTATGTTTCTTTCATTAAATACAAATTTTTAAAGTTGTGGTATTCTTTTTGAATCACCCTGTATTATATCTAATTCAATCTTTGCTGATCTGTTAACCCCTCTAGTCTTCGTACGTTTTTCCGATCTCTCTGTAGATGTCTTCAATTGTCGTACATCCGATCTTTATATCTGCACAGTTAGTGCACTAATGTGTGCAGACTTAGCTTACCACTTAGCGCGCAAGTGGACAAAACCTCTGAACTGTCTTCTCAAGATCAGGGTTTCAAACATTCTAAATAAATATGAGCGTGGACCCATAAGGCAGCTAATATCAGGTGCGGACCGTAACAGAAATCATTAGAAATGCTACTGTAAAATACCTATAATGTATGAATTAACAAAAGTGAAGGTTTGGGGTCAATATGAACAACGATACACATTCATCACCGTATCTCATCACATTATTAGTACTTCTCAACCATCAGCAGATGTATATTCTGAAGCAAAGATACATGACAGGATCCATATTCATGCATCAGCGAGCTCTTTGTGGACAAGACACACGTCGAAATGAAGAACACACTCGTACACAGTGATAGCTGTATAGAACGTCTTATGTTTCTAAGATGACCGGTTTCAACACTCTTATGCTGTCATCATCTGATCTAAAAGGAGAACATGAAGATAATGACGGAGGGAAGGGGAGGCACGGCTTACAATTAATTACACCTTTTATATAAAACAGAAAATGTTAAATATCTTATGGAAATTGTTTTAAACGTGCCATGTTATACTACCTGAAGTGATAGCATAAAAGCTTGCCCCACTGCAATATGCTGCAGGTGGAGTGTTAATGTAGAGGCGGCAGATCCGCTACAAAGTGTCACGCTGTTAGATGGAGTAAGCAGTATACTCTAAACGATCATACTGTGTTTACAAGCAATGGATAGCCGACATAACGATTAGGATTGCCAACTGACCAACATACTGTTTGCCTGTTGTACAACGAGGAAATTATAGTAATATCAAAAATTTTAAAGATAACATGTATCTTTAATTAACTAAGTAACGTGACCTAAAGAAAAGACCGCACTGACGCGAGAGCGAATGGTATGCCGGCCAGACTTGGACGGGTCCCGTAAACTATCACCCATGAAAAGAGTTAGCGTGTGCAAAAGTCCCGCGGGGCTGAACTCAATTCAGGAGTCATCTAATTCAGATGATAGTCTTATTGGGTACGATGTGTCCCTTGCAGAGTAAAATCGAAATGCATACTATGAAAAGTAACGTAGACAACTACAATAAAATCAAAGGCATAGATGGGTCGTAACCCATGATCTTAAAGTAAGTTTCTGCGTACATTAACGCTTTTCATGAGTGATACTTTCGGACCTCTCCAGGTCTGGCCAGCTTTTATTCGCTCTCGCATCAATGCAGGTTTTTCTTCACGTCACGTTGCTTTGTTAATTAAAGATATAGTTTATTTTTTAATGGTTTGACATCACTGTTAATTCCTCACTCAACAGTAAGTAAGCAATATGCGTCATTATAGATTTTGTATGGGGCGTGAGTCCATAGTAATTCTTAACGCATGGTCATTTGAACTAATCCTTATATGGCACATTCGGAAAAATTCATCTGTATTTCTGATGCACCGCTATTCATTGCTTGTAACAGAAGCATGTGATCATTTAACGTGTACTACGTTCGCCATCCATTGGCGGGGTAGGTAACTTTGTAACGAATCTGTTGTATCCATGTTAACACTCTGTCTGTAGCACAATGCTGTGTGACAAGCTTGGGAGGGTTATTTCCTACAACGATATTCATGGTTGATACAAGGCTTTTGTCAGCTATGCGTTTTACATCCATATGTATGCTTGTGGAGTGCCTTTTGTGTTTTGACTTCCTGTAATTTAATATGGCACTTTTATAACACTTTTATAACGGGTTCGGTGAGGTACGGGAAATTTTCCATCTTATGTAGTAGGTGAAATTATTTGTGGTCCTAAAGAATGGCGACCGCTACATTTCATTCGTATTACAAACCCAATGAAAGACTTAACCTGCAAGTCACACACCGATCAGTTTACTGAGCAGTCCTGGAAAACTTTCGTACGGGTCATTAAGGACAGACTACAGACGGGTTCGCTGTTGTCTTTTCTACCGCCAAAGAAAGGTTGTGTCACAATCCACTTGCTACTGTCGCAGACGGTATTCTTTGCGCAGACATCTCTTTCAAAGAAAAGTTTACAACAGGGTAAAGCTCTGTGCCAGACAGTGACACAAAGACAGGACACCGGCTTTGTGGACGTGCAGTACCACTCAAGACGACCGAGTACGCTATAGAGCAGCTTCAGACAACCTCTGCGAGTCTTTTAGATGTAACACAAAGTATCCTACTCAGAATCAGTCTTTCAAGGAGCACGACACTGACACAGTGAATTAGCTCTATAGTCGTCCTGAAAGCTAATATGGATGAACAGAGGTTTTGATGGCACAGAATGGCACCATCTAATAAGCTGTTTTATTCTTTCACTAACAACGTTTTCGATGCGTAGTCCACTACTGAATTGGTGATTTTACTCACGACATTGCACTGAACGGCCGAAGAAAAGCAGAACCACGTGACCATACTTGTGGGATAGGAATCACTTACTTCATGAATATTAATGGGACGCAAGAGTACTTTCGCTTAACGTTTTATGACTGAGAACTTCTAAATCATGCATTGGGAGACGTCTGCAAGTATGTTCAGTACTGCACCAACATTTTCTTAAGTATCATCCCGAACTGCACGTTCTTTGCTTGATAGTCCGCCCCCGGTAGCTGAGTGGTCAGCGTTACAGACTGTCAATCCAAAGGGCCCGGGTTCGATTCCCGGCTGGGTCGGAGATTTTCTCCGCTCAGGGACTGGGTGTTGTGTTGTCCTAATCATCATCATTTCATCCCCATCGACGAGCAGGTCGCCGAAGTGGCGTCAAATCGAAAGACCTGCACCAGGCGAACGGTCTACCCGACGGGAGGCCCTAGCCGCACGACATTTCAGTTTTTGCTTGATAGGCCCTATAAGCCACCAGTGGAAATTTCACGGTAGCGTCAGAGACGCATCTCTTAGTCACAACATGGAGTACAAATAACACTAGCCGTCGAAACCTTAATTTTTGTGACAGAGTGTGAAACTAAATGAACTGCACAATCAGTAAGACAGCTGATTCAAAAGCTGGAAGATAACCATCAATACGCCATCTTACCATTCTCTTTGTGGTTCTCCATGATCTATCTAGATAACGTGAAAGAAATGATGCTAGAAGTCGTGCTTTATATCTAGACTCACACCCGTATATGTATAAGAATGGGACGCTTACACCCTTCCCTCCTCCAAATTCAGATACAGAGCACACTAATACAACCCAACGCAGTTTTTTCCTTTATAATGGCCTCAGGTCGGTGAGGAAGAACGTCCACAAGTTGCTTAAGGACGCCAAAAAACTCAACGATCGGGCCTGGAGGATAGCATGATGCTGGCCAGTCACCGTGTCACTCTCAGCCAACTGACATCATTGGAATTTGATACGAGAGAGCACGGGGTCTGTCATGGCTATCGAATTTTATTAATCTAAGAGGGCGCATGGCTCTGAGGAAAGAAGCGAAACTTCATTAAGAGTAGCATTAAGAAAACGTACAGGGCGTGTTGTCTGGCGGTTGTCACAAAGTGGACCAGTCCTTCGTTATGAAGTTAGTTAGACTTGTTGACAAACTGTCAAGGGAACGGCTGTGCCGTAGTGGCTACCTGAGAAAAACACCATTGGGTATCAAGGTGGCAAGCAGATGCTGGTAACAGCCAGAATGTTCGACAATCTCCTAGAGGGTTCTGTAAGAATCGTGAGAAAGACCTTCACATGAGCCAGCGGAAAACATCTCTAATGGAGTTTCTCACACAAAAGTCCCTAAAAACATAGTACCTATGCGGCTAGTATGGAGACCAAGAGAATTATCGCTAGGAAGCATGTAACACCATAGCTTAGACACTACATACCTTTTGTTGATTCATTTAGCTTTCTGTTTTGTTCAACATTCCATCGTTGAACTTCTGTAATTAGCGTATGATTAATTCGATACTGTATTGAAGTGTAATACCTGTAATATGCAAAATATGAGCAAATGATATGTTTTGTCTTTCTCACATAATTTTTGGTTGTCTTTAAAATTGAATAATTTTATTTAAATAATTATGTGTAGAACTACCAATATGTGCAAATGTTATGTTTCGTTTAAAGTGATTGTTTGCTGTTATGTAAACTGCTGACCTTCACTTAGGGTTCATAGTTATTTTGTAAGTAAAAGGTGGTGTGGTTCCCTTCGGGAACGGAACTGCGTAGCACGCGCAAAATGTGGTGGGTATGGATAGAGTCAGTCGGGGACGAGCTACCAAACTGTCAAATACTCACGTAAAAGTTGTGTATTGCGCTGGGGCCGAGAGAGGCTTTTCGTGCCGATTTCCAATGCCTCGGATGGATGGATAAAGAGCTGGAACTATTCTGGAATTGGTACCTATCATCGTCACCAACGAATGACAGAGTCCAGCGTTTCCGCCTGCAAATCACCCCACCGACATGCACTCGCCACCACGTTGCGCAATCACTGGAAAGGAACCAAGGAATTGTAGATATATAAAGTGAAGCATCAGCCCATTGGATGTTTTAGTGTGCTCAAATATAAGGTAACTTATAACTGAATTTATGTACTTACCTTGATTTTTTCCTTATCACAACATCTCTCAGGTTTCTCTCCGTTTGAACTATGACTACCGAGTGTCCTTGTGTTGGAAAAAATTAAAGCCTAAAAGCCAAACAGATAATTAAATAATGTTGTTTGATATTTGGTAAGAAGGGAGTTTTCAGATTTACTGTGGATTTGGTAAAATTATGGGAGGTAGTAAATGTAGCTTTGTGAATGCCGTCCAGTGATTGAAACAGTCGAATTTAAAGTTTTGTGGACTTTCAAAGTTACCTATTTAATTACTGACTTGAAAGTAGAAGACTTTGGTAATAAAAACAGGCAATAAACCATATTGAGGTTAGTTCCAAAAGTAAATATTACAAAAGTTTGGCTTGAAATGTTTTTCTTAGTAAAAAATTTGCCGTTACTTTTAAAAATTAAAAGTTCTTAAAACTGAGTTTTGCTTATTTAATGATCATAGTGCTGCCTGTTGTAAATTGTAAAAGGTGAGTCAGTTTCTTACAAATACGTCAATATTGTGTCTCACTGCAGTAAAAGACGTGAACTGCATTTGTGGAAAGTTATATACTCATGTTTGCTATGTGCTTGTCTCTTGTGTATTGAAAGTACATATTAATAATGTAACAGGATCCACAGTTTGTCTATTGTGCGTATGCTAAATAACAAGTAACAGAAAGACCACTATCTATGATAATAATAGCTTCTTTTATTCAAAGGTCAGTGAGAAATAGTTTGCTAGTGAAATTTTTTTTTCAATGTCAGATAGAAAAGTTATTGGTAAAAGAGAGACAAAACCTATGCCCAATTTATAATTTTATAGTAAATATTAACAGTAATATTACTGAAACCATTCAGTTTGACCAAGCCTTGAACGCAAAAGTGTATGTAATTATCTGTTGTACTTATGCAAATAGCCTTGCTCACCTATAACTGTTAGCACCTTCTTTAATGTTAACTTCTGCTAGTGACAGAGTTCATTGCACTCCTGTGTGATAAAGTATAGGCTATGTCTGTCAATTAAAGTTACTCATATCTATTTTCATGAACAAGAATGTTGCTCATTCTTATGCCTACTTAGGCTGGCGACCGTTTTTATTATCATTTGGACACTGTGAATAGGTAAATTATAGTTTGTTGCTGTTCTATATTTACGTAAATCTGACTTTCACTTCCGTTAAGCCACCTCCGGTAGGTACATCACGGTCAACATAACAAAATTCCTTTCAGAGGGTAACGCTGCACTGTTGCTTTATACCACAATAGCTTTAACAAGATAGTTTCATTATACGATCTGCCTCCAACTTTAAGGTTATGGTATAGCAGTAGCAGCAGACAGTAGTGTTATAAGCAGCTGGGAAACCGGTCAATTTAGAGTGACACTTTGAAGTTGATGTGGTGAAAACTATGAGAGGTCTCTGCCCCTTCGAGGGGGGACAACTGAATTTGTATAAGGCTTACTCAGGCAAGCGGGGCTCTGTCTTAGCGGACCTTTAGTTCCACAACTGCTCTTGGGACGGCAATGGACCCTTCGACCTCTACGTTTCCCCCTACCAGTGAATTGGGTGGGCCACTGGTACGAAAACACACCCCATCGAAAAAGCGACTTCGTGCTGCGAGTCCTCCAGCGCCTGGTGTTACAAGAGATTTATCAGACTGTCGTAACAGAGCACATGCTGATAACCAGAATGTGGTTTTGATTGTCAAACGGAAGGAGGGTAGCTTTGAGAGGGTTTCTCCCTTTTACATCCACAAGGGTCTTGAGGGAATTGCAGGAACACTGAAATCTGTGAAGCGACTGCGCAATGGGACTCTGTTAGTTCAGACTTCTAGTTCAAGTCAAGTCACTTCTCCTCGGAAAGCAACCTGTCTCGGAGAGTACGCTATCGAGACCGAGCTCCACTCCACTTTGCACTATAGAAAGGGTGTTTTGACATTTAGGGACTTGGTGGATATCCCCAAAGACGAGTTGAAATCTGAGTGGGCTGACGAAGGTATTGTTGACGTGCAGCACATTATGAAACGAGTCGATGGGGACCTAGTCAAATCCGACTCGTTTATTCTCACGTTCAGTTGCCCAACACTCCCAGAGCATGTTAAAGCGGATTTCTTACGTTTGCCAGTACGGCCATATTTCCCCATCCCAATGCGCTGTTTTAAATGTCAGCGCTTTGGGCATACTACGTTGGGGTGCAATGGGATAGCCACTTGTGGTAAATGTGGTCAGCCTGCCCATGAAGGAGCCGATGGATCATCGCCTGTGAAGTGCGTGAATTGCTCTGGGAGTCACCCTGTATGGAGCCGGCTCTGCCCCATCTATCTCGAGGAACGGAAGATACAGGAGATCAAAACATCTAAGCGCATCCCCTAAGGTGAGGCCAAGAAGCTCTTTAAGGCCATTCAGCCTCGTGTGTTTACAACATCTTCCGCTTCCGCTCTGAAGAAACCGGTACACTTGGCCACTGTTGCTACACAAACGGATGTTGCTAGTGTCAGCACTAATACCAGCGTTTGCCAGTGCACTTGTGCTGCTGCGGTTGTTTTGCAACCTGCAGCTCTCCCCACAACGTCGGACAAGACCGTGGTTGCTGTCATTGGGGTACTTCCTGCCCCTCCCCATATTGCACCTTCTGCCCAGGCGAGTAAAGCTCCAACTGTTGACAAGGTTCTGCATTCTAAGCCCTCCAAGACGAAGACGCCGAAGGTGAAGGTTTTGCCACCTGAGGAGACTAGTCAGGGTCAGTCCGATGACGATGCCATCGTACTATCTGACATCTCCCTTGGGTCGCCATCGGAGCTAATGGACATTGATGTCGACCGGGGGCGATCTTCTCGCCCCAGGAATAAATCTCCGGCCAGTGCGGGCTCTCCTCCGAAGCACAGAGGTAGGGTGAAAGTTCAGCCATCCTGATCACTGGCTCCCATATTACAGTGGAACCTGAATGGGTTCAGGACGCATGTGGCCGAATTATAACTCCTTGTACGAGAGCGCCCCTTGTGCTTATGTCTCCAAGAGACACACTTTCGGGCCACTGATGCTCCTTCTTTACGGGGCTATACCGTATATCGAAAAGATGATCTGATGGGGGAAAGAGCAAAGGGTGGTGTTGCGGTTTTTGTCCGTGACATGCACCACTCATCTGAGCTTCCTCTCTTTACGGACTTGCAAGCAGTTGCAGTTGACCTTCTTGTGGGGCGGAGGCTCACAATCTGTTCCGTTTACTTATCGCCTCAGGATGCAATAGACTCTGAGGTTCTCAAAGACGTTATTAGCCAACTCCCCCGCCAATTTCTCCTTCTGGGGGACTTCAATGCCCATAATGTCTTATGGGGCTCTATGACTACTTACCCCAGAGGTCACGTTCTGGAGAGCCTTATGACGTCTGAAGAACTGTGCATCCTCAACTCTGGTGCTCCCACTCATTTCTGTACTGCTTCTGGGTCGTCGTCGGCTTTTGACCTTTCCTTTTGTTCTCCAGCACTCGCGGATTCTGCTCTGTGGGAGGTTACTGCTGCCCTCCATTCTAGTGACCACTTGCCCCTTTGGATTCGCCTCCTGGATGAGGCTGTGGCATTACCAGTGCCGCCCAGGTGGCACCTCTGCAGAGCTGACTGGACACTTTTCAGCCATCTGTCAGTTTTTGAACACCGTAGCAGTGTCGACGAATGGTTCGACCATGTTACAGCCATGATCTCCCATGCTGCTGAATTGTCGATCCCACGGTCCTCAGGTCATCCCAAGAGGCGTCCTGTCCCTTGGTGGACCACAGAGTGCCGCTCAGCCATCCGAGCCCGCCGTGCAGCTCTGCGCCGCTTCCAGTGCCGTCCCACAACTGACAATCTTGCGGCCTTTCGGGTGGCAAGGGCCAAGGCGCTGCGAGTGATTAAAGAGAGCAAACGACGGTCATGGCAATCATTCTTGAACTCCATCTCCAGCTCCACTAGTTCTACGAAAGTATGGGAAGCCATCAGGAGGATTTCCGGGAAACGCAGCCAACTACCTGTCACGGCATTGCTGCGTCAGGGATGTCTCCATACGGCGCCGAGAGACATTGCCCAGACACTGGCCATGCATTTTGCAGAATCTACCGCCACTACTAACTGTGGTCCAGATTTCTGCCGCTACCGCACTGCCATCGAGAGGGGTCACTTGGACTTCCGGTCTCCAAATTCTGAACCCTACAACTGCCCCTTCACAATGTGGGAACTGGATTCGGCGCTGTCTGTGGCTCATGATACTGCGCCCAGTCATGATCAAATCCGGTACAGCATGCTGCAGCGCTTGTTGCTGCCATCCAAGGAAGTTCTCCTGAATTGTTTGAATATGATATGATTATACGGCACGTTCCCTGACTCGTGGAGGGAGGCGATTTTGAATCCCCTCCTCAAACCGGGGAAGAACCGAACGTATCCCAGTAGTTATCGGAGTATTGCTTTGACGAGCTGTGTCGGGAAGACGTTGGAACGCATAGTCAACCGTCACCTGGTTTGGCTGCTCGAGACCAGGCAGCTCCTTAGCCACTCTCAGTGTGGCTTTCGGAGATGTCGTTCAACTATAGACAACTTGACCATGCTTGAGGCAGCAATCCAGCAGGCCTTCCTACGTAACCAGCATTGTCTAGGTGTATTCTTTGACATTAATAAGGCGTATGACACTACTTGGCGCCGCCTTATCCTCAATCAACTCCATCAGTGGGGCTTTCGTGGCCATCTCCCCATCTTCATTCGCTTTCCCACCGCCTCTTTCGACATTGGGTTGGTAATGTGCTACCTGATTTGTACGTGCAGGAGAATGGTGTTCCTCAGGGAAGCGTTTTAAGTGTCACCCTCTTTGCCGTCGCCATTAACAGTATCACGTCCACTATCCAGAGTCCTGCCCAGTGCTCCTTGTTTGTGGACGATTTTGTTTTTTGTTCTTCCTCCAGTCTTGTCACTGCTAGTCGGCAGTTGCAGCTTACGATAAAGCGATTAGAGGCATGGACTGCGAAAACGGGTTTCACCTTTTCTGCAGGCAAATGTGTGTGTGTTCATTTTAATCGTTCTCGACGTCTTTTTACCTCCCCTGAATTGCGACACTGTGAGGTTCCTGGGCCTCACTTTTGATTCCAAATTGCCGTGGTTGCCGCACCTTAAAGACCTCAAGGTGCGGGCCCTGAAGGCACTGAATATTTTGAAGTGTCTGAGCCATCGGTCCTTGGGAGCAGATCGGGCGCGTCTGCTGCAGTTTTATAGGGCTTTCGTCCGATCGCATCTTTACTATGGATGCACCGTGTATGGGTCAGCGAGGCCTTCGTATCTAAAGATTCTTGACGCAGTACACCATGAGGGTATCAGGCTGGCCACTGGTGCCTTCCGTACCAGTCCCATCCCCAGCGTCTGTGTTGAGGCAGGGGAACCGCCGCTCGCCATCTGGCGGAAACTCCTCATGGTGCGACGGGTGTGTCAATTCCTTGCCTGTCCTACCTCCCCTGCGTACCCTACCGTTGCCCGACCGTCTACGGTACGTCTCTTTTCCAGTCGTCCCAGGCCAACGAGACCATTTGGGATTCGTGCCAAGCATTTTCTTGAGTCCCTTGGTGTGGAGCGTGTGGCACCCCAACTCCAGGGTTTTACCCGCCTGCCTCCCTCGTTGCTCCAGAGGCCCAGCGTCCTTTTAGACTTATCAGAGTACCGGAGGAGCTGCACTCCTGCGTTTGTTTTTACCTCCTTATTTTACGATATTTTAAACCAGCATCCCGACCATGTACCAGCATTTACGGATGGCTCTAAACAGGGGGACTCTGTTGGTTGTGCTGTTGTTTTCCCTGATCGAGTCGTCAAGTTACGGCTTCCTGCGGCGTTTACCATCTTTGATGCCGAATTGTTTGCGATCTTGCGGGCATTGGATCAGATGAGATGTGTTCCCAGTCTTAAGTTTCTCATCTGTTCTGACTCCCTGAGTGCCCTTCAGACCATACAACACTTGTACCCAGCGGATACGGTCGTCCAGAACATCCATGATGCCCTACGCCACCTGCAACGGCAGGGAAAGGAGGTTTCTTTCTGCTGGGTGCCGGGGCACGTGGGTATTAGGGGAAACGAACTGGAGGATGTGGCTGCCAAAGATGCATGTTCCCTCCCTCACGTTGTTGAATGTGCCGTCCCCCTCCATGCTGTTACCTCCCTTTTGCGTTTTCGTGTTACGCGTCAATGGGAAGAGGAGTGGCTGGCAGTCGGTGAAAATAAGCTGCGTGTGATCAAGGCCACCACGCGGCCATGGCGTACGTCCTACCAGTCATGCAGGCGGGATGAAGTTCTCCTCACTCGCCTCCGCATCGGGCACAGTCCCTTAATGCATGTTTTTTTACTCCGGCGGGAGGACCCGCCAATATGCACTGCTTGTGGCGTCCAGATTACTGTCCGCCACATTTTACTTGACTGTCTTTTATTCTCTGACCAGAGGGCGGTGGTTTCCTTCCCACCGGATTTGCCGTCTATTTTGCAAGACGACGCAACGACCGTGGTTAAGGTCTTACGGTTTTGTGTCCTGTCCAATTTGTGGCCTCGGATTTTAGGGATAGGATTTTAATGTGCTGCTGGGTGACTGGCTCACCAAGGTTTTAGGTAAGAGGTCCGCCAGTCACGATTACCTACTTCTTTCACTTCGGTTTCTGTTCTCTTTTCCTTGTGTTTCATTTCCTTTTTTAGTGCGTTTCTTCTCCTCTTGTTTTGCCTCTGTATGTGAGGATTTGGAACTGCGTCAGGTCTGTGTGTTTTAGCCATTCTCCTTGTTCGCTGTCCGTCTCCGTCCCTTCACCGCATGTGTTCCTGTTTCTATGCGTTTGGGCGCTGATGACCACGCTCTTTAGCGCCCGAAAACCTCAAACCACACACACACACACACACACACACACACACACACACACACACACACACACACTGAATTTGTGATAAGTATCCAACAACAGTTACTATCTTAAATTTTCTGCCTTTTAGAAAAGAAGCGGCTCTGAGAGTTTGTCTCTGTTAGCAGCAACGAGTATTAGTTCATATTTTCTTTGTGTCAGAAGAACAGGCGAACAAGCCCTGACCTGTACTCGTCTCCTATTGTGGTTAAAAAAATAAATGTAAGAAAGACAGACACTGTGTCACCAAATCTGTGCTTCGTTTGGTTTCCTCAAAACGAACAAACGGAGATTTACCACACCTGGCTTCAATTTATCACTTTTGAAAAAGTACATTTGAACTGCTAATGAGCATTTGAACAAGTAGTGATACCCGGGCCCAGAGATGTCTGTGTATTACCACATGTTAGCGCGAGCAAAACAATTATTTCTCAGCACGCCCTCCCCTGACACACCCTTACACGTTTTTCAGACTCTTCTTGATCACACTGCATTTCTCGGTAGAAAAAGTGCACAAAATGGATTTAGAATTTGACAAACTTTTAAGTGAGTACGTTTCATTTCTGGTGGAACTCGAAAGTTGATGTAGAGCATCTGGCACCGAAAATTTTAATTTAATTTTTAAAGGTTTTATTTTTAGAAACAAGACACAGTAACGCGTGAAAACATTTCAGTAGAAGAAAGGTTGGTTCTGTGGCTCGTCAGCGCTCCTCTAAGAATAGATGAGGTTTGATACATTAGGGAGATGGCGGTTTGATCACTTGCAAAGTACAGTAACTCGCAATACCTGTAAAATAATACACGTAGCACAGCTACGCGTAACACAATAAAGAACGCAGTACGACCAAATTTTTATTGGTTTATCCCTCTTTTCCACATCTTTCAGACGCCTCCATCTTTCTGAACTCTTATCTTAAACCTGATCTCAAATTATGGAGTTTATTTAATTCTTATTATACTTTGATCCACAGTGGGAACTTCGCTTGGAACTATTCCAACAATCTCTTCGTACGCTCCATTTTCTATATTCTTGTTCGTCAGTGTTAGAACATACAGTTTGTAGGGATCGTTGGTGTCATCAAGTGACTCGCTGGAGCTCGGCAGTGGAGAGAACTATCTGCCTGAACACTTACGTGCTCATCACACGAACGACATCCAGACTTGTGTATGCCTTATACTGCCTTAACCCAGCAAATTGCTAGTCAGGCTAATTGGAAAAGCTCTGTGATCTCAAAACTGTATTAAATACAGATTAGAGCAGTTTTCATTAATCATTTGTCACATGGATCGATTAAGTTTCCTACCGTACATATATAGTTCCGTGTAGGGACACCTGCTTTACAACGGAACGCTGTCACAGAATGAGTACAATGCAGTTATGCAGAAGAAATCGATCACATTTATTATTTAATGAGGGAGCTAAACTGTTGTAGGAGTATAAAAAACTGGAAAACAATTCCGTTCTTTTAATCACTGGATTTATATTCTATAAATTGCTTTACCACTTTAGTCACATTGAAGACCCAGAATTCACCTCAACACGCTGAGACGCTGGCGGGACCTTCCAAAACTATCACTTACAGTATGCCATTAACTGCCCAGAGGTTATTACGCTGTATATGCTGTGTCATCACTCATTGGCTCAGACATTTTCATTACAGCTTCTGTGGCGATGACCCCTCTGATTGGCTGACGTCATGCGGAAAGTTAGGTTCTTCAATGTTCCCGCAGCGAACACCGCGCAATGTTGGGGTCACGTCACGTATTTCCAACCGCCGGCTGCAAATGCAGAACCAGAAATGCTCAGGTCGCTCAGTTTCCAGAATATGCCTCATGCGATAAAATTGTGTACGTTCTTCGATGTGATCCTTGTTTCATAAACTTTTTCATCATACCTGAAGAAACTAAAACTTGTCCTCATGTGAAAACCACAAGAAGAATCACGGACTGGCCCGTCGCAGAAATCCAATGGTGTGTGCCCAGCCGTGTAGGCTGAATCGCCGGTTGCGAGAACCACAGGTGACTGAGAGACGCGACTTCGCTAACGCGCAAATGGCGTGTGCGGAGTTTTCCACAGAAGTCGCAAATATAAGTGGCCCGGAAGCTGGTGCTACGTCGACGTGGTATTGTTTTCACTGTAGATACTTTAATATGTGGTTCTCCTGGGCTGTGGCATCGTCGTGTGTGGAAACGCAAATCGTACGTGGTGTTGTCGGAGTATGCTAGCTCGTACGTTGTTTTATTTTAAAAACACAGCGACGTAACTTCAGCTCAGTTATTATGCTGTCGTCCTTTATAAGATCACAGATTAAGAACCAACACCAGGCTTCAACAAGACACAACTCATTTAAGTTTGATTTGAACAATTTGTAGTCACTGCCTGCAATACTAATGAATTGTTTTTATGCACGCTACGGAAAAGGCTACGTCGAGACAATAATCTGGCCTAAACTATTGCGTCTGATTTTTAATTTTAGGTATAGAAAGTTTATTATTCTTTAGATAGGCCAATAATTATTTAACAAGTTATCAAAATGTTGCCGGCCGAAGTGGCCGTGCGGTTAAAGGCGCTGCAGTCTGGAACCGCAAGGCCGCTACGGTCGCAGGTTCGAATCCTGCCTCGGGCATGGATGTTTGTGATGTCCTTAGGTTAGTTAGGTTTAACTAGTTCTAAGTTCTAGGGGACTAATGACCTCAGCAGTTGAGTCCCATAGTGCTCAGAGCCATTTGAGCCAAAATGTTGCAGCTAGAAGTTTACGTCCTTCCAGAGATCTAACAGTCTTCAGTATTGAAATTTTATATAACACTTGAATGTCGATATCGATACTGTTAACTTCTGAAAATATTGACACTAAATTGCAATCAATTTCAGCTTTCAGTTTTCACTCGGTAATTCCATGTAACATCAAATACGCCAAATATTCAGTTGTACTCAGTAAAATATCTATCCTGCTTGCTCTTTAAACAAATTCAAGTCTCTGAAACCATATCTCTGGACGATCAACATTTCGCTGACTTGGCACAGGTAATACTTCTGTAAAATTATCGGTACACTTTTGTAAAATAATTTGGTATATGTTCAGTACTTCACTCTACACAACACGGAATGGTAGCACCCGCGAAAACAGTAATACAGCATTCACAGGAGAGGAATCGGAAAAGGAATCGGAATAGTAATGAGCTAACAATGATGGTTACGTGCATATACAGGCAAACACTAACTGCGTGATTACAGCTTTATTTCCTTGTAATTCTCCTTTCTTAGTCTTTTACTTCCATTTGATTAAAATTATTACTTAAATATTTCAACTAATGCTAATTAAAAATTATAATGAAGGAAATAATTACTGTAATATTTCCCTGAGACTGACGGAAATGCGAGAGTGGTTATAGCGCGTCACTAAATTTCGTGGGCAACTATTCGCTATCCAGCTGTAATCACCCGTTGATAATCAAATCTCGCAGAGCTACTAAACTGCGTGAATGTCGGTTCCTGTGTTAAGCACGCTCGGCCAAAAAGTCGCACACAGTTTCTATGGAATTGGGATCGGATGATTAAGCGGACCAGTCGAGAATCCATAGAGTGCCTGAGTGTTTATCAAAGCAGAAACATAACCGTTCAGCTCTGTGAACACGCCTGTTGTCATTCTGAAAGACAGGACAGTCCACAAACAATTCGTCATAAAGATGCAGAAGAAAGGGCAACACTTGGTCACCGAGAATATTGAAATAAACGTCGTGGTTTACTATCGCGGTAACCTGAATGAGTTGCCTCAACTAATTGTACGTGAAACGCCTTCGAGACTTCACGATCTCTGACCTGTAATACAACATCGAGACACTTACGGTTAAACGCATCGGTGTACTTGACGCCTTGCACCAGCTGTAAAAGAGACAAAATCAGGACGTCTCGGACACGATCACACGTCATCAATCCGCCGCAGGCTAGCTACTGTGTCATGTTTCGCTGCGAGCACTGACCGTTTGCGAGGTACACTATGTGATCAAAAGTATCCGGACATTTGTCTGAAAACGACTAAATAATTAGTGCCGCCCTCCATCAGTAATGCAGGAGTTCAACATGGTGTTCACCCACCCTTAGCCTTGATGACAGCTTCCAATCTCGCAGGTATATTTTCAATCAGGTGCTGGTAGGTTTCTTGGGGAATGGCAGCCCATTCTCCACGGAGTGCTGCACTGAGGAGAGGTATCTATGTCGGCCAGTGAGGCCTGGCACGAAGTTGGCATTCCAAAACATCCCAAAGATGTTCTGTAGGATTCAGTTCAGGGCTCCGTGCAGGCGAGTCCGTGACAGACATGTTATTGCTGTATAACCACTCCACCATAGGCCGTGCATTATGAACAGGTGCTAGATCGTGTTGAAAGATGCAGTTGCCATCCCCGAATTGCTCTTGAACAGTGGGAAGCAAGAAGGTGCTTAAAACATCAATGTAGGCCTGTGCTGTGATAGTGCCACGCAAAGTAACAAAAGGTGTAAGCCTCCTCCATGAAAAACACGACCACATCATAACACCACCGCCTCCGAATTTTACTCTTGGCATTACACACACTGGCAGACGACGTCCACCAGGCTTTTTCGATACCCACACCCTGCCATCGGATCGCCACGTTGTGTACCGTGATTCGTCACTCCACACAACGTTTCTACACCAATCGTCCAATTTTTACGCTCGTTACACCAAGCAAGGCGTCGTTTGGCATTTGACGGCGTGATGTGTAGCGTATGAGGAGCCGCTCGACCATGGTATCCAAGTTTTCTCACCTCCCGCCTAACTGTTATAGTTCTTACAGTGGATCCTGTTGCAGTCTGGAATTCCTGTGTGATGGTATGGATAGATGTCTGCCTATTACACATTACGACCCTATTCAACTGTCGCCCGCAGCTTGTGGTCTCGCGGTCGCGTTGTCACTTCCCGAGCAGGGGGTCCCTCGTTCGATTCCCGGCGGGGCCAGGGATTTTCACTTCCCTCGAGATGACTGAGTGTTTGTGTTGTATTCATCATTTCATCATCATTCATGAAAGTGGCGAGATTGGGCTGAGAAAAGGTTAGGAATTTTTACGGACGCTGATAACCGCACAGTTGGGCGCCCCAAAAACCAAACATTATCATCATTATCTTCAACTGTCGGCGGTCTCTGTCAGTCAACAGACGAAGTCGCCCTGTACGCTTTTGTGCTGAACGTGTTCCTTCACGTTTCCACTTCACTATCGCATCGGAAACAGTGGACCTAGGGATGTTTAGGAGTATAGAAATCTCGCGTACAGACGTATGACATAAGTGACACCCAGTCACCTGACCTCGTTCGAAGTCAGTGAGTTCCGCGGAGCGCCCCATTCTACTCTCTCACGATGTCTAATGACTACTGAGGTCTCTGATATGGGGTACATGGCAGTAGGTGGTAGCAAAATGCATCTAATATAAAAAACGTATGTTTCTGGGGGTGTCCGGATACTTTTGATCACAGTGTACCTGACTCTAGATGTCCACTCCACGCACTTCGCTAAGCAGCATTCTTCCGAAATTTACTTGAGATGCATCTGTATTCACTGACAGCAGCAATTCCTGTCGGTTTCGAAACCAGTTGTCATTGTCATGACAAATCACTGGTATCTGGTAGCTATTGATTAATATCTCTTTAGAACTACTGTTATCAAGTCTTGTTAGAAGACTACAAGTGGTACATCGTCCCATTTCGACGCATAGGCCAGTCCGGTTTGGCACTCCAACAAATCACGCAACTTCACTCAATATGTAGTCATATTAGGGGCGTTCAATAAGTAATGGAACACACTTTTTTTTCTCGGCCAATTTCGGTTGAAAAAATTTGCAATTTGTTGTGGGACATCGCAGAATATCCCCTTTTCAGCTGCTATAGTTTTATGAATTTCTGATTGGTGGTGGCGCTATATATAGGCATCAGAATGTCTACAACGGAGTTGAGTTGCAAGTAGATAGCTGTCATTGAGTTTCTTTCGGTCGAAAACCAGAGTATTGCAGATACTCACAGGCGCTTACAGGATGCGTATCGGGACCTAGCATTCAGCTAAGCCACGGCGAGCCGTTGGGCGTGGCATCTGTCAGCATCACAACAAGTTCGCGAAAACCGGCCCGATCTCCTGCGTGATGGCCGGCCACACACTGAATAGAACGCGCAGTCAATCCTATTCGAGGCAAACGACTGATCACAATCCAACACATCGCTGCACAACTGGACGTCTCTGTTGGTAGTGTTGACACACTCGTCCATCAGTTGGGATACTCAGAGGCGTGTACTCGCTCAGTTCCTCGCCCCATAACAGACGACCATTAAGAGAAACGGAGGACAATCTGTGCGGAATTGCTTCCGAGTTTAGAGGCTGGTCGTGACAATATTTTGTCGAACATCGTCACCGGTAATCGAACATGGGTTCATCAACTCGAACCGGAAACAAAACTGCAATCCGTGGAGTGGCGGCACATCATCTCTTCTCAAAGAAAAAGTTCAAAGCTGCACCTTCAGCCGGCAAAATCACGGCGACGATTCTCTGGGACTCCGAAGGAGTTATTCCGTTTGATGTTCTCCATCATGGTGCAACGATAAACTGCGAAGTGTACTGTTCTACTCGCGGGAAATTGAAGAAACGTCTTCAGCGTGCTCGTCGCCATAAAAATGCAAACGAATTCTCCATGACAACGCAGGGCCTCACATAAGTCTGCGCACCCAAGAATAGCTCACAAAACTTTATTGCACTGTTCTCCCTTATGCACCCTACATCCCGGATCTCGCACCATGAAGGATACAATTCGAAGTGATCAGTATTTGGATACTGGGGAGATTACTGATGCGGCAAGACGTTGACTCCGACGTCGACCAGCAGAATGATACTATGCTGGCATAGAGACACTTCCCACACGGTGATATAAGACAGTTGCAACGAACGGAGATTTTGTAGAAAATGCAGGGTTCTGTAGCCAAAAGGGTGTGGAATAATATGGTGTACTGGAATCCTGAATAAAACCACCCTGCTTTCAGAAAAAAAGTTGCACTACTTATTAAACGCCCCTCGTAGGCACTTCCTAACTCCATAGTTCCTTTTCGCAATTCAGTCTTGTTTTCATTTCACCTCTCCTTATTTCGCTGATTCCACACAATCCTCTGGTGCATAACACCATTTCTCAGTAAAGCGTTACGTACGTGACCAGTTGGTTCCAGTTCTACAACATCTTAGGGCTTCAAATCGACCTGTGTGTTCTTTCAAGGAGAGTTCATAGAGCTAAGAGAAGTGCAAATTATTAGATTTGTGCATATGTTCGTAGCGTTTTTCCCTAAGTTTAATAAACACAACAGATAAAAATAACAGAGACTTTAGTCATAAGTAATATATTATCCTTCACTGTTTACAAAAGTCTGCCAACGCTGGGGTTACTCGATTCCGCAATTGTAAAAATCACGAAGTTTTGAGGCGAAGAACTCGTCCAGCCGTATTCGGAGCGCATTTTCATCTGGAAAGGAAGTTCCGTGAAGGTTTTTCGCTAGAGAGCGGAAAAGCTGAAAATACGAGGGTGCAAGATCAAGTGAATAAAGTGGGTGCGGAATAACACCACACAATCACTATTCCACCAGACAAATAACAGTATGATTTGTGGATTAGAACAGGTCTTTGTAGGGGGAATTGCTGATTTGTTATGGCTCAACCATACACTTTTTTTCCTTGTTGTTGTTGTTGTGGTCTTCAGTCCTGAGACTGGTTTGATGCAGCTCTCCATGCTACTCTATCCCGTGCAAGCTGCTTCATCTCCCAGTACGTGCTGCAGCCTACATCCTTCTGAATCTGTTTAGTGTATTCATCTCTTGGTCTCCCTCTACGATTTTTACACTCCACGCTGCCCTCCAATACTAAATTGGTGATCCCTCGATGTCTCAGAACATGCCCTAACAACCGATCCCTTCTTCTAGTCAAGTTGTGCCACAAGCTCCTCTTCTCCCCAATTCTATTCAATACTTTCTCATTAGTTATGTGATCTACCCATCTAATCTTCAACATTCTTCTGTAGCACCACATTTCGAAAGCTTCTACCCTCTTTTGTCTAAACTATTTATCGTCCACGTTTCACTTTCATACATGGCTACACTCCATACTAATACTTTCAGAAACGACTTCCTGACACTTAAATCTATACTAACGTTAACAAATTCCTCTTCTTCAGAAACGCTTTCCTTGCCATTGCTTTTCTACATTTTATATCCTCTCTACCTCGACCATCATCAGTTATTTTGCTCCCCAAATAGCAAATATTCCTTACTACTTTAAGTGTCTCATTTCCTAATCCAATTCCCTCCTCATCAACCGACTTAATTCGACTACATTCCATTATCCTCGTTTTGATTTTGTTGATGTTCATCTTATACCCTCCTTTCAAGACACTGTCCATTCCGTTCAGCTGCTCTTCCAAGTCCTTTGCTGTCTCTGACAGAATTACAATGTCATCGGCGAACCTCAAAGTTTTTATTTCTTCTCCATGGATTTTAATACCTACTCCGAACTTTTCTTTTGTTTCCTTTACTGCTTGCTCAATATACAGATTGAATGACATCAGTGAGAGGCTACATCGCTGTCTCACTCCCTTCCCAACCACTGCTTCCCTTTCATGTCCCTCCACTCTTATAATTGCCATCTGGTTTCTGTACAAATTGTAAATAGCATTTCGCTCCCTGTATTTTACCCCTGCCACCTTCAGAATGTGAAAGAGAGTATTCCAGTCAACATTGTCAAAAGCTTTCTCTAAGTCTACGAATGCTAGAAACGTAGGTTTACCTTTTCTTAATCTAGCGTCTAAGATAAGCCGTAGGGTAAGTATTGCCTCACGTGTTCCAACATTTCTACGGAATCGAAACTGATCTTCCCCGAGGTCGACTTCAACCAGTTTTTCCATTCGTCTCTAAAGTATTCGTGTTAGTATTGTGCGGCCGTGGCTTATTAAACAGATAGTTCGGTAATTTTCACATCTGTCAGCACCTGCTTTCTTTGGGATTTGAATTATTACATTCTTCTTGAAGTGTGAGGGTATTTCGCCTGTCTCATACGTTTTGCTCACCAGATGTTAGAGTTTTGGCAGGAGTTGCTCTCCCAAGGCTGTCAGTAGTACTAATGGAATGTTGTCTACTCCTGGGGCCTTGTTTCGACATAGGCCTTTCAGTGCTCCTTCAGACTCTTCACGCAGTATCATAACTCCCATTTCATCTTCATCTAAATCCTCTTCCATTTCCATAATATTGCCCTCAAGTACTTCGCCCTTGTATAGGCCCTCTATATACTCCTTCCACCTTTCTGCTTTCCATTCTTTGCTTAGAACTGTGTTTCCATCTGAGCTCTTGATATTCGTACAAGTGGTTCTGTTTACTCCAAAGGTATCTTTAATTTTCCTGTAGGCAGTATCTATCTTACCCCTAGTGAGATAAGCCTCTACATCCTTCTATTTGTCCTCTAGCCATCCCTGCTTAGCCATTTTGCACTTCCTGTCGATCCCATTTTTGAGACGTTTGTATTCCTTTGTGCCTGCTTCATTTACTGCATTTTTATATTTTCTCCTATCATCAATTAAATTGAATATTTCTTCTGTTACCCAAATATTTCTAGTAGCCCTCGTCTTTTTACCTACTTGATCCTCTGCTGCCTTTACTACTTCATCCCTCAAAGCCTTCCATTCTTCTTCTGCTGCATTTCTTTCCCCCATTCTTTTCAATTGTTCCATTATGGTCTCCCTGAAACTCTCTACAACCTCTGCTTCTGTCAGTTTATCCAGGTCCCATCTCATTAAATTTCCACCTTTGTGCAGTTTCTTCAGTTTTAATCTACATTTCATAACCAATAGATTGAGGTCAGAGTCCACATCCGCCTCTGGAAATGCCTTACAATTTAAAACCTGATTCCTAAACCTCTGTCTTACCATTATATAATGTATCTGTAACCTGTCAGCATCTCCAGGTTTCTTCCATCTATACAACCTTCTTTTATGACTCTTGAACCAAGTGTTATCTATGATTAAGTTATGCTCTGCGCAGAATTCTACCAGGCGGCTTCCTCTTTCATTTCTTACCCCTTGTCCATATTCTCCTACTACGTTTCCTTCTCTTCCTTTTCCTACTATCGAATTCGAGTCACCCATGACTATTAAATTTTCGTCTCCCTTCACTATCTGAATAATTTCTTTATCTCATCATACATTTCTTCAATTTCTTCGTCATCTGTAGAGCTAGTTAGCATTTAATGTTGTACTACTGTAGTAGGCGTGGGCTTCGTGTCTATCTTGGCCACAATAAGGCGTTCACTATGCTGTTTATTGTAGCTTACCCGCACTCCCATTTTTGATTCATCATTATACCTACTCCTCCATTACCCCTATTTGATTTTGCATTTATACCTCTCTATTCACCTGACCAGAAGTCTTATTCCTCCTGCCACAAAACTTCGCTAATTTCCACTGTGTTTAACTTTAACCTATCCATTTCCCTTTTTAAATTTTCTAACCTACCTGCCCGATTAAGGGATCTGACATTCCACCCTGCGATCCGTAGAACGACAGTTTTCTTTCTCCTAATAACGACGTCCTCTTGAGTAGTCCCAGCCCGCAGATCCGAAAGGTGGGACTATTTTACCTCAGGAATATTTTACCCAAGAGGACGCCATAATCATTTAACCATACAGTAAAGCTGCATCCCCTCGGGAAAAATTACGGCCGTAGTTTCCCCTTGCTTTTCGCCGTTCGCATTACCAACAAGGCCATTTTGGTTAGTGTTACAAGGCCAGATCAGTCAATGATCCAGACTGTTGCCTCTGCAACTACTGAAAATGCTGCTGCCCCTCTTCAGGAACCACACGTCCGTTGTGGTTGCACCTACGGTACGGCTATCTGTATCGCTGAGGCACGCAAGCCTCCCCACGAACGGCAGGGTCTATTATGATTCATGGGTGTGGGGGGGGGGGTTCTTCTCCTTATTCCCCATTTCCTATAACCAGTGAGGATACAATGGATGGTGTGGTACACTAGATAAATGATAACGAGCGAGAAGAAATGTACATATCGACACCCTCCGATTTTTGTGATTTTGGCTTAGTTTTGAACCTTCCCCAATGGATGCAAATGTGGAACGATGGTGGAATGACCGTACTTCACATTTACCAACTATCGAGCACAGTGACGTCGATGATTGTGGATTAATGCGCTTAGACGATTTTATCAACTCCCAAGCTCTTCCTGAACGTGGACAGTCACTAATGTGGAAGTGATCCTCCTTAAATTGAGAAGACCTTTTTCTTGCCGTGCTGTCTCCAGTGCCATTATCCCCATACATGGCGCACATGTTTCTGGCTTCCTCCGCTGCTGTCACCCTTCTGTTCAGCTTAAACAGAAAAATATGTCGGAAATGTTCAGATTTCGGCACTTGGCACTGCATTTTCTAGCGTAAACGTCTCCACTCACTATCTCCAAATGACAAAATGACGATAGCTAAACTCAACAACAGTGACATGGAAACAAAACATGACACTCGATAAATAAACTCATAGAACCAGAATAACAACATACAAAACCAAAACTTTACGAACTTATGCGCCAACCTGACAAAAAAAGAATGTGGAAAGTCTGTAATGCTCCTCTGTCACTACCAGATTATTGTGGTCAACACAACTCTTCAGCTGCTCCTAGCGTCTAAATATTTAACGCGTAAAACATGTTAAGCTGCCAGAATGATCTCGTCCTCTGTCACGAGAACTGCTTGTATTAATCCCTGTTGCGCAGAAAACACTCATCCAAACGAATTAATCATATGCGTCGATGTAAACAGCCGGAGCGTATGAAGCGAACGAAAACCCTAGATTTTTTTCCGGTGCAACAGAGCGGACATGTATTTACATTTTAATTAACTGCTCGGCACGTATCGGTCAGCCAGCCAGCTGATCGCACGCCCCGCATCAATCAAGTGGGGCTGCAGCTGCCGTTCTGCCTTCTCTCCCACTTTTTTTACCCCCCCCCCCCCCGCCTCATCCCACCACGCACCCCCTTCACCAACCTCTGTACCTCCGGGCACGTATACTATTTTGCCATGTGAAGCACGGTGTTGCTCGGCGGTTCCCTGCAATTTGTAATGCTGATTTCCTGCCCGCTCTGATTGGGGTAATGCAGTGCCGCGTTGCCCTCCCTGTGGGGTGCAGCTATATGTGTGTATGCTTCTGTGCATGTTCTGTGAGTCACTGCTGTGGGTGCGTATGCATATGTGTCTGTAGGTGTGTGCGAGCATGTATGCGTATGTGTGTGTGTGTGTGTGTGTGTGTGTAAGCGCGAGTGGGGGACCAGCGGTTGGGAGAGCTTGTACGATGCACACCGTTAGGCCAGAATTGTCACTCCCTGATTGGACCAAGCCCTCAGTTAACGCACTCGTTGCGGTCTTTTTTTTTTTTCGCCGAATCTGGTGGATAACAGGATCCCCGAAAATCAACTGCCTTCGCACTTCAGTAGAGGACAGCTTTTTTTTTTTTTGGTCATCAGTCTTCTGACTGGTTTGATGCGGCCCGCCACGAATTCCTTTCCTGTGCTAACCTCTTCATCTCAGAGTAGCACTTGCAACCTACGTGCTCAATTATTTGCTTGACGTATTCCAATCTCTCTCTTCCTCTACAATTTTTGCCCTCTACAGCTCCCTCTAGTACCATGGAAGTCCTTCCCTCATGTCTTAGCAGATGTCCTATCATCCTGACCCTTCTCCTTATCAGTGTTTGCCACATATTCCTTTCCTCTCCGATTCTGCGTAGAACCTCCTCATTCCTTACCTTATCAGTCCAGCTAATTTTCAACATTCGTCTATAGCACCATATCTCAAATGCTTCGATTCTCTTCTGTTCCGGTTTTCCCACAGTCCATGTTTCACTATAATACAATGCTGTACTCCAGACGTACATCCTCAGAAATTTCTTCCTCAAATTAAGGGCGGTATTTGATATTAGTAGACTTCTCTTGGCCAGAAATGCCTTTTTTGCCATAGCGAGTCTGCTTTTGATGTCCTCCTTGCTCCGTCCGTCAATGGTTATTTTACTGCCTAGGTAGCAGAATTCCATAACTTCATTGACTTCGTGACCATCAATCCTGATGTTAAGTTTCTCGCTGTTCTCATTTCTACTACTTCTCATTACCTTCGTCTTTCTCCGATTTACTCTCAAACCATAATGTGTACTCATTAGACTGTTCATTCCGTTCAGCAGATCATTTAATTCTTCTTCACGTTCACTCAGGATAGCAATGTCATCAGCGAAACGTATCATTGTTATCCTTTCACCTTGTATTTTAATTCCACTCCTGAACCTTTCTTTTATTTCCATCATTGCTTCCTCGATGTACAGATTGAAGAGTAGGGGCGAAAGGCTACAGCCTTGTCTTACACCCTTCATAATACGAGCACTTCGTCCTCGATCGTCCACTCTTATTATTCCCACTTGGTTGTTGTACATATTGTATATGACCCGTCTCTCCCTATAGCTTACCCCTACTTTTTTCAGAATCTTGAACAGCTTGCACCATTTTATATTGTCGAACGCTTTTTCCACGTCGACAAATCCTATGAAAGTGTCTTGATTTTTCTTTAGTCTTGCTTCCATTATTAGCCGTAACGTCAGAATTGCCTCTCTCGTCCCTTTACTTTTCCTAAAGCCAAACTGATCGTCACCTAGCGCATTCTCAATTTTCTTTTCCATTCTTCTGTATATTATTCTTGTAAGCAGCTTCGATGCATGAGCTGTTGAACTGATTGTGCGATAATTCTCGGACTTGTCAGCTCTTGCCGTCTTCGGAATTGTGTGGATGATGCTTTTCCGAAAGTCGGATGGTATGTCGCCAGACTCATATATTATACACACCAACGTGAATGGTCGTTTTGTTGCCACTTCCCCCAATAATTTTAGAAATTCTGATGGAATGTTATCTATCCCTTCTGCCTTATTTGACCGTAAGTCCTCCAAAGCTCTTTTAACTTCCGATTCTAATACTGGATCCCCTATCTCTTCTAAATCGACTCCTGTTTCTTCTTCTATCACATCAGACAAATCTTCACCCTCATAGAGGCTTTCAATGTATTCTTTCCACCTATCTGATCTCTCCTCTGCATTTAACAGTGGAATTCCCGTTGCACACTTAATGTTACCACCGTTGCTTTTAATGTCGCCAGAGGTTGTTTTGACTTTCCTGTATGCTGAGTCTGTCCTTCCGACAATCATATCTTTTTCGATGTCTTCACATTTTTCCTGCAGCCATTTCGTCTTAGCTTCCCTGCACTTCCTATTTATTTCATTCCTCAGCGACTTGTATTTCTGTATTCCTGATTTCTCCGGAACCTTTTTTTTTTACTTCCTCCTTTCATCAATCAACTGAAGTATTTCTTCTGTTACCCATGGTTTCTTCGCAGCTACCTTCTTTGTACCTATGTTTTCCTTCCCAACTTCTGTGATGGCCCCTTTTAGAGATGTCGATTCCTCTTCAACTGTACTGCCTACTGCGCTATTCCTTATTGCTGTATCTATAGCGTTAGAGAACTTCAAACGTATCTCGTCATTCCTTAGTACTTCCGTATCCCACTTCTTTGCGTATTGATTCTTCCTGACTAATGCCTTGAACTTCAGCCTACTCTTCATCACTACTATATTGTCATCTGAGTCTATATCTGCTCCTGGGTACGCCTTACAATCCAGTATCTGATTTCGGAATCTCTGTCTGACCATGATGTAATCTAATTGAAATCTTCCCGTATCTCCCGGCCTTTTCCAAGTATACCTCCTCCTCTTGTGATTCTTGAACAGGGTATTCGCTATTACTAGCTGAAACTTGTTACAGAACTCTATTAGTCTTTCTCCTCTTTCATTCCTTGTCCCAAGCCCATATTCTCCTGTAACCTTTTCTTCTACTACTTCCCCTACAACTGCATTCCAGTCGCCCATGACTATTAGATTTTCGTCCCCCTTTACATACTGCATTACCCTTTCAATATCCTCATACACTTTCTCTATCTGTTCATCTTCAGCTTGCGACGTCGGCACGTATACCTGAACTATCGTTGTCGGTGTTTGTCTGCTGTCGATTCTGATTAGAACAACCCGGTCACTGAACTGTTCACAGTAACACACCCTCTGCCCTACCTTCCTATTCATAACGAATCCTACACCTGTTATACCATTTTCTGCTGCTGTTGATATTACCCGATACTCATCTGACCAGAAATCCTTGTCTTCTTTCCACTTCACTTCACTGACCCCTACTGTATCTAGATTGAGCCTTTGCATTTCCCTTTTCAGATTTTCTAGTTTCCCTACCACGTTCAAACTTCAGACATTCCACGCCTCGACTCGTAGAACGTTATACTTTCGTTGATTATTCAATCATTTTCTCATGGTAACCTCCCCCTTGGCAGTCCCCTCCCGGAGATCCGATTGGGGGACTATTCGGAAATCTTTTGCCAATGGAGAGATCATCATGACACTTCTTCAATTACAGGCCACATGTCCTGTGGATACACGTTACGTGTCTTTAATGCAGTGGTTGCCATTGCCTTCTGCATCCTCATGTCGTTGATCATTGCTGATTCTTCCGCATTTAGGGGCAATTTCCCACCCCTAGGAAAAGAGAGTGCCCTGAACCTCTATCCGCTCCTCCGCCCTCTTTGACAAGGCCGTTGGCAGAATGAGGCTGACTTCTTAAGCCGGAAGTCTTCGGCCGCCAATGCTGATTATTTATCAAAATTTAGGCAGTGGCGGGGATCGAACCCGGGACCTAAGACGTTTTTGATTTTGAATCAAAGACGCTACCCCTAGACCACTAGCTAGTGCACTATTTTGTCTCTATCGAGATTGTCTCTTTGTCCTGCTTTCGCATACCTCTTTCATTTCATTTCGTATATTTTCTTACGTTAGAAACGTCTTAATGCCCGAATGTCGTTAGCGTCCTACTGAACGCATTTATTTATTTATACGTTTATTCCTCATGGCAACATTAAAACTTCAGGCCCTGGCCGGCCAGAGTGGCCGTGCGGTTCTAGGCGCTACAATCTGGAACCGAGCGACCGCTAAGGTCGCAGGTTCGAATCCTGCCTCGGGCATGGATGTGTGTGATGTCCTTAGGTTAGTTACGTTTAATTAGTTCTAAGTTCTAGGCGACTGATGACCTCAGAAGTTAAGTCGCATAGTGCTCAGAGCCATTTGAACCATTTGAACCTCAGGCCCTCTATCACACCTACTCATTCGTGCGTGTTAAAGTGCATTTAAAATGACTGGCAGTTGCACCAGTCACGGATCAGATAACGAAAAGTGTGAAACGTCCACTTAGAAAAATTGTAAATTAATGTGCTGGTAAACTCCTACGTTATTTGATACAAAGACAGCTGAGGGAAACTGAACGTATTCAGACAGTTCTCTCTTTACTTATTCTGATCGTCACTAAACTGCCACACATTTTTTTTAGCGCAACGCCATCTGTCTTTCAATAACCCCTACAAAAGAATGGCCCTGACTAACAATAACATATACCTTTCATGAATCACTTACCTCGTTACTCGAACTACTGCAATACAGCGAGCGCCAATACTGCCAGCTAAATAAAAGATTCTAACTACTGAAGGCACTAACTACTGTTAGGCATAGTTAGAAAATGAAAGATTCTGATAGGGAACAAACAATGTATATAATTTTGTGACATCCAATTAAGCAAACTTCCTTTTTCTGTCGGACACATGTCCAGATCGTCCGCTCAAAACTCTGGTATTTCTCTCTACACATCCACCACTGCTGGCGGCTCACCTCCAACTGCACAACGCTATACGAAGTTCACATCCAACTGCCCAACACTACACAAGCGAATATTCCAACAATGAGTCCAACCAGCCACAGACTGCACACAGCACAGTCAATGATTTTCATACAGAGCGCTACGTGGCGTTACCAACATAAAAACCTAAACAACCTACTTACAAGTGTCGGTGCGCCTTTCGGTGGTTTTAGGCTGTTTTCCACATCTCAGTAGGCGAATTTTTTTAAGTACCAAAATCTCATTGCAGGATGCGATGTCTGCTTAGTTTGGTCTTCACTATAGACAGCACATTGTGAAACTCTTAATGTTTATGGTTACATTTTTATTGTATTTCATAAGAATTTTGACGCATGTTGTGTGGATTTTTTTCCCGCCCATTTATGACCATTTAGACATTTAAATTGATCCCAAAAGAGCAGCACCGAAACACTCGCCGCGTGCGGCAGGCATTTTCTTGTAGAAATGTAAGCTCCGGATGGAGTGTAATGGGAGTAGAATATCGCTGACGTATCGCTGTGCTGTAATGGTGCTGAGGATAGCCAGTGGAGTCCAGCTGTGAAAAGAATTGCACCACAGACCATTACTCCTAGTTGTCGGGCAGTATGGTGGGCGACAGTCAGGATGGAATCCCACCGATGTCTGGGGCGTCGCCAGACACGTCTTCGGCCTATAATTTCCCACTGAATGGAGTCTTCAGTGATGAGACCTGTCTCGAAGTGAGCCCGGTGACAACAAAGACGGGTCTGGAGGCTCCACACACAGCATTGGGATACTAACCTGACTGTTGGCCAGCACATGGCCTGACAACCAGCATGGATAGTCTGGGATGCCATTCCTTTTTACAGCAGGACTCCCTTATTTGTCATCCGCGGCAGCCTTACAGCAAGCAGTACATCGATGACATTCTACGCCACGTTCTGTTGCCCTTCATGACATGCCATCCTGGGCCCACATTGCAACAAAATAGTGTCCACCCGCATACGGCTAGCGTTTCTATCGCTCGTCCTTGTGCTTGCCAAACCCTATCTTGGCCAGCAAAAGGGTTCAAATGGCTCTAAGCTCTGTGGGACTTAACATCTGAGGTCATCAGACCCCTAGACTTAGAACTACTTAAACCTAACTAGCCTAAGGACTTCATACACATCCATGCCCGAGGCAGGATTCGAAGCTGCGACCGTAGCAGCAGTGCAGTTACGGACTGGAGCACCTAGAACCGCTCGGCCACACAGGCCGGCCTTGGCCAGCAAGGTCACCGGATCTCTCTCCTGTTGCGAACGTTTTAACAAGGCCCTCTGATCAGCTCGGAATTTTAACCATCTAACGCGGCAATTGGACAGAATTTGCACGTTATTCCTCACCAGGACATCCAACAACTGTTGGACTGGCTACGACAAGTATGAGCTGTACTAGGAATACTGCATATCCTGCAGTGCTTGGCGTTTCTGATGAAGTACACGACACCGGCTGTCCGGATGGATGTCCAGTGATCGATTGCACATACTTAGTGGCAGACACAGGCGCCGCAACCGTTGCATGCTCGGCGAATGTTGAGAGCTTTTATGATTGCTCACACTGACACAGACACAAATGAGTTTCATGTTGACACGCGCAGGCCGTTAACAGATCTGGAAGGGGCATTAGATTGCCTCTCCTGCTCAACCTGACTAGTCGATGACAAAAGGTCGCAGACGGCGGCGCTGGCGCCGGGACGCTTCTCTCCCAATCGCAAGTGACGTCATCTGACGTCTCGGTGGCTTCGCAACTGAGGAGGGGAAGGACTGCTGAATCTTATGTCAAAAAAATAGGACCTCTCTGATGGAAATCTTATGTTCCTGCACACAACTGATTCACATGATGGCTGCCCCATGGTGGCGTACCAGACTACAAGAGTTATCAATAGACAACATGGTGGGAGTTGCAAATAGGGCCTAGGAGATATTAAACAACTTAGTGTTTGACAGCAGAGAAATTATAACCAACCTACGAAAGTTGATGTTTAAAACTAGTCAGTTACCAAGTGATCAAGAAGGGACTAGGCAACAAATAATCAATACTGGTCATGAACGCTTTATTAAGTTTTAGGAGGAAATAACTCCAGATTTAGCACAAACAAATAAATAGCTATAACGGTAGTGGCTGATATGAAACGGCTACAAGCTGAAGCTATTTATTCAGTTATGGAAGAAATAGATAAAATTCTCTTGAGAGACTGCTTAGATAAATCAAAGTATTTTGTTTCAGAATACATGGAGAAGAAATAAAAACTTTGAGGTTCGCCGATGACATTGTAATTCTGTCAGAGCCAGCAAAGGACCTGGAAGAGCAGTTGAACGGAATGGATAGTGTCTTGGTAAGAGGATATAAGATGAACATCATGAAAAGCAAAACGAGGATAATGGAATGTAGTCGAATTAAATCGGGTGATGCAGAGGGAGTTAGATTAGGAAATGAAGCACTTACAGTAGTAAATGAGGCCGGCCGCGGTGGCCGTGCGTTTCTAGGCGCTGCAGTCCGGAACCGCGGGACTGCTACGGTCGAAGGTTCGAATCCTGCCTCGGGCATGGATGTGTGTGATGTTCTTAGGTTAGTTAGGTTTAAGTAGTTCTACGTTCTAGGGGACTGAAGACCTAAGATGTTAAGTCCCATAGTGCTTAGAGCCATTTGAACCATAGTAAATGAGTTTTGCTATTTGGGGAGCAAAATAACTCAATTGGCTCTGAGCACTATGGGACTCAACTGCTGAGGTCATTAGTCCCCTAGAACTTAGAACTAGTTAAACCTAACTAACCTAAGGACATCACAAACATCCATGCCCGGGGCAGGATTTGAACCTGCGACCGTAGCGGTCTTGCGGTTCCAGACTGCAGCGCCTTTAACCGCACGGCTACTTCGGCCGGCAGCAAAATAACTGATGATGGTCGAAGTAGAGTGGATATAAAATGTAGACTGGCAATGGCAAGGAAAGCATTTCTGAAGAAGAGAAATTTGTTAACGTCGAGTATAGATTTGTATGGAGTGTAGCCAAGTATTGTGTAGAAAAATGGACGATAAATAGTTTAGACAAAAAGAGAATAGATGCTTTCGAAGTGTGGTGCTACAGAAGAATGCTGAAGATTAGATGGGTAGATCACATAACTAATGAGGAGGTATTGAATAGAACTGGCGAGAAGAGAAATTTGTGGCACAACTTGACTAGAAGAACGGATCGCGTGGTAGGACAATTCTGAGGCATCAAGTGATCGCCAATTTAGTATTGGAGGACAGCGTGAAGGGTGAAATTCGTGGAGGGAGACCAAGAGATGAATACACTAAACAGATTCAGAAGGATGTAGGTTGCAGTAGGTACTGGGAGCTAAAGAAGCTTGCACAGGATAGAGTAGCTTGGAGAGCTGCATAAAACCAGTCTATGGACTGAAGAGCACAACAACAACGACAACAACAACAACATCTAGCAGTTCAAGTCAAGTAAAATCTGACATAACCTCGCAAGTTGATCCCAAAAGTAACTGTGTGTTACAAGCTAACGAAATGACATCCTGAGTAGAGACTTATTCTTGTAAAATCAAATAAGCGTTATCAGGACTTAACGAAAGGATGAAAGTAGTGGAGATGTAGCTACTTGAGATAATGTTGTCTCCCAAACCAAGTAGTGGCCAAGTAAACAACTACATGAAGTCAAAGAACAAACCATAATGGAACTACTGTGGTTATGGATGTTATGATAGAAGCGGAGGAATGAAAATTACTTAATTTTCCTCCGTGTGGTCCAGCTGGTGCTTTACATTCACTTACGTTTTTAATATCATGTCAGGGCATATTCCCTAACGGGTGGAAAGAGAAAAGATAAAACAGAGTTGTTGTGGCCTATTTAAGCAGTGATGCTGTCAAATAACTGTTCAACACTCACGAATGTCCAAGTGAATGTAGGAAAATGGATGGTGGTCTGAAACCCAGTTTTGTGAGATATATGAATCTTAAAGAGTGTTTGCATGACAGCGACAGTTCTGAACACATCGTATCTAAATTAAGATTGAAACTTTTGGTTCCTAGCAGATATACTAAAATGTATGATGGTCTCAAATCTTATTGCGATAGGCGAATGAATCTGAAGAAGTATGTGAGTGATTCTATGAGTACTATTTACTCTTTGTTTTATGACGGCGTATTCTTTGAACATTCACAGGGAGCGGAGAACTACTTAAGCAGTCAGCTTGTAAACGTAGTGCCCCAGAATGTGCTTTCAACTATTAATTTTAGCTGTGCAGGCATTTCTTTTAAATTTCAGGTCAGTGCTGCTTCACCCGAGATAAACTTCAAATATTACTAGAAGCTAGGGACCTGAAGACTGTGGTACTTTCAAATAATTTCAATCTTTCACGTTATAATGGAAACGAACCACCACTATTTTACAATTATGAGAGCGTAATTTCTTATAGGGGGCAGCTAGTATACTGCTTCCTCCTACATTTACATTATTTAACGGAAAGGCCAAGAAGATAAAATCAGAGAGAGATTCAAGCAAGAATGGAAAGGACAGTGATAAACGAAGTTCCCTCCGTAACGATCGTACAGTGATTTATGGAATACAGCTGGATATGTAGTTGTAGCAAAACAACTGCATTAACGGGTGCACAGGGAATAACTTAGGTACAATTAATCTGGCACCTAGGTGAACTCACAGACATGCTGTGAAATTATTTAGTTTCCTTGTTTCACTAAAGCCAGAGATTGATAACTATATAGATTTTCTTACATTGGATGTCTGTACTGTTTGAACGGTGGTTCACGCGTTAATAGACAACCTAGTCGCCAGAGAAATAGTTCAGGCGGCTAGAAGACGTTAGTGTTTGCAGACCTAATGAAAGTAAGCAACCTCCCCAAAACTGTGCAAAGATACCGTCAGGATAGGTTTCCGTGGCTGATACAGTCTCCAGTCCACATGCTCCTACCGTTCAGGGTATGTGAGTGCTACAGGCACCAGAAGAGTCGATAACAGATTGACGATTAGTTGGAGAAACGCCTAATGATCTTGTTACTCGCTAGCTGGGACAGCCACATTATTCAGAATTACGATGGCAACTCGTAATTAGGATCGCCGCAAAGTACCGATGCCTCCATGTAGCTGCACAGGTAATCGGCCACATTCTACTTTCATGTGCCATCATTAACATCACTCGCCCTCAATACCAGTACGAAATTTTGTATCGTCCGATGGTTCAGTATGATAATACGGATGCACATTCACGTCTTCCGATTGGCCCTGAAACAGAGGTTGACGCTTCTGCTGCATTCTATTGTCACAATTCTGATTTGCTTCAATCTTTTCCGCTGAAAAGGCCACGGAAGCTGATTCAGATTTGAACATTTTACTGAAATACATTCTCACATCTTGGCCTCGTTACTTGCATGGCTTTCGAACTCTGTAGTGCGATGATACTTTGCAATTCAGCATAGCCTCGCTTTACAATAAGGTGTGATTCTTGTTCAGAATGACAGTGGACAGTCACGTGTGTTGATTCCTAAAGCATTGCAAAAAGAAGTGTTGCACTTACTTCACCAAGGACACTGGGGGATCGTTCATACGAAACAGTTTGCGCGCGACACTGTAGTTGGCAGAGTATGGACAGCCAAATACAACAGATGACGTCACAGTGTCACACATGTGCGGAAAATCAGTGCGCTCCGCCACAAACATTCTCTGTTTGGCCTCAGTCGCAATCACCAAGGCATCCTGTGCACGAAGACTTTGCGGGACCTTTTTGGACCACTCACTGGTTGATTGTAGTTGACTATTACTGAAAGTTTCCTTTTGCTGTGCCAATGAACTCGACAACGTCACGTAACTTAACTCAGGTGTTGTCCTCTATTTTAAACCCCGAAGGGTTACCTGAAGCCATAATGTCGGACAACGACCGCCAGTTCACGTCAAAATGAATTTGAAGTATCCTGTGATCGCAATGGCATACAGCATCGACTAGTGCACCATTACATCCACAGTCAAACGGCGCAGCGGAACGTTTTGTCAGAACCTTCAAGCTGCAGATGGCCGCACTTCGTACCGCACACAGCCGGGATCAAGCGTTGCAACTGTTTCTCGACTCCTGTCGTTCGCATGTACGAGTTGGACCATCGTTGGCGGAATTGCTTCACGGCCGCTGCCATCGGACACTGCTCCACTCTCCTCAGCATTCGGCGCCGCAGGCAGGCCGCAAGTATCGCTTCGCGTCGCATGATGTTTCTTACAAGGATTAAGCAGCAGCGTGGCGAGATCCTTCGTTGACTTGGCGCATGCATGTATCTCATTTCAGACCCCGTCGGATTTCAGGGCCGACATCACAATCAAATTTGCCACTGTCATGCGCACGGTGATCCTTTTGTGTCTCTTTCCCCAGATTCACGTATCCCGAGGACACCGCAGCCACACCAGACGCCTGCGGTGTCATCACTACACGGCGGGACGACCCCATGGAGACGAGCATCAGGAGGTGAATGCTTATCCTTCTCGTCGTTTTCCGGGGAACGTTTCCACCAGACCGAAGGCCAGATAGTGCGGTGCGGCTGGAATCCTGACGTCCTCTGCAGCCACGCGCAGCCGGCGCAGCGTACTCACTGCTGCCTCCATTGTCGCGCTCCCTACACGACGACGGTCCGTCGCTTTGGGAGGGGAGGAATGTTTCGGCGTAATGTCAAGCCCCGGCACCACAATCAAGAACGGAAGGGCAGAGAGGGCAGCCAATAGTAAGCTGACGGACCACTCTCTAAGAGGACACCGAGACTGGAGCGGCCTCTACACGAAGACAATATAAGCGCCACTCCGCCTGGCCGCGGCCCAAGCTGAGCCGTCGTCCGAACGCTACATTAGTGAGTTATGAACAGTACTGTTTTGCTTGTAGTGGAATTGTATATACCGAAGGACACTGATTAATTGCATGTCATCATTTGCTTGCAACAGACTTTGCGAGTAGGCAAAGTTAAGTATTGTTATTTACCTTAGTGTAAAAAACTTTTTTTTTATTTTTTATTTAGGAATTTGGCCAGCTATGGATCGCATACAACTTAAGACTTATGGTGTTTCTTTTTCTTCCGTTCTTTCCAGTATTTCTTCATTTTATCACCAACTGCTCGTCTCTGCTCATCTGTCCACACTCTCTTGGGTCGTGGTTTTGGCGCATCTTCTTCATAGTTTGCGTTTTCTATAAGTAGACTAAAGTTATTCCTGTCTCGTATTATTTCTTCTGTAACACCTATTTTGTTGGCGTCTTTCTTGACTGCTTCTATCCATCCTACAGTTTTTTTCAGCTTACTAACGTAATTAAAATTTTTCTTGGTAATCCGTGTTCCTTCCATTCATTTTATATGTCCATAAAATTTTAGCCGTCTCTTCCTCATTGTATCTGCGATCTTTTCTGTATTTTTGTATAGGTCTTCATTTCTCCTTTTAATTCACCTATTTTCCTTGTTTTTCTCAGGACCTAGAATTTTTCTCAATATTTTTCTCTCTCTTTTTTCTAGTTCTCTTAATTCGCCTTTCTTATTCAATGTTAGGCACTCTGATCCATATGTTGCTTGTGTCCTAATAACTGAATTATAATGTTTAATCTTTGCTTGTATGGATATTGATTTCTTATTGTAGTAGTTTTGTGTTAATTTATATGCAAATTCCAACTTTTTTATTCTCTCTTTATTTGTTGTGTTATCCAGTCCATTGGCTTGGATCCACTCGCCCAGGTATTTGAATCTATCAACTCTTTTAATTTTTCCATACTTTGTTTTCATAAACTTTTCTGTATTATGTTTGTGTTCTATATACTCGGTTTTTTCGTAGGATATTTTTAGCCCAGTCTTTTCAGCAATCTCGTGTAACATATCAAGCAGAACTGTTGCGTCTGTTCGGTTTTCAGTTATCAATGCCATATCATCCGCAAAGGCTAAACATTTTACTTCAAATTTGTTCTTTCCTTGGCCCATGCTTATACCCTTTGTGCCTCTGTTCTTTAATGTGTTTTCCCATGTTTTTAGTACTTTATCTAGAACCAAGTTAAAGAGAATTGGGGACAGTCCGTCACCTTGTCGAACTCCTGTTTTGATTTTGAATGGTTCAGAAATTTCGTCTTGAAACTTAATTCTTGATGTTGTATCTGTGAGCGTTTGTTCAACAAGTCTTCTGGTGTTTTCATCTATCCCTGATTCATAAAGTATATGGAATAGTGTTTGTCTGTCAACTGAGTCGTAGGCCTTCTTGAAGTCTACGAAAGTAACTACTGTATTTTTATTTTGTATAGCACTCACTCTCAAAATTGTTTTTAAATTAAGAATCTGTTCTGCACATGACCTACCTTTTCTAAATCCTGCTTGATAATCTCCTATATTAGGTCCTGCTTGTTCCTCTATTATATTTAAAAGTGCTTTAGAAAGTATTTTGTATGTAAAAAACTTTATTAATACGATTTGCTCGAATTGTTGTCCAGCCATCCCAGAAAGCAGGTTTCCTAGGCACCCTATATAGACGAGTGGGCAGAAAGCAGCTCATCATGCACCACAACAATTTGCTTACCTTCTTTCAATTAATGCTTACATTTATGCCTAAGCACGTGAAAAAGAACCTACTCTAAAGTGTCGTACACGTACCCAAAAACAAATTTTCTCCTCAAAAGCCTGTACAACGCTCTTATCAATGGCTCAACATCAGACAAGATGTGACGCAGAATTCACTGAAAAGTCCTAACGAGAAAAGAAATGGGCGACACAGATAATACATATATTGAAATAAAATGACTGCAAAATATTAAAAATTACTGAGATACAAGGCATAGCACCAAAACCGAGTCTAAATATTCTCAGTGGACCACAGTCTCACTTTGAAAAAAGAAGAACGGGAAGCATGCGCCTGTTCCACAAGATAACGCACTAACTACCTCACAAAATTGCCATGAGTCGAAATCCTGGCGAAGGATCGCCAATTGCCAGCCGTCGCTTGCATTAATCATAAATATATGTACGAGTAATGCTAAATGTTATTATCGTTATATAAAGAAAGGCATTATCTTCTCAGCAACCTGCAAATCGTGAGGTAGACCTTCAACTTTGTATACATGAAATTAGTGAATTTACTCATGGTACTTTTACTGCCTATGTCTGCAGTTGCCTTCAGAACTCACATTACTAACCTAATTACTAATTTAATGAGATTGAACCTTGAATTTATGGTGTGCCCCATGTATCACCAAAATAAAATAATAACATTGAATAGTTAAAAAATGTAAATGTCGTGGGACAAGGGCCTCCCGTCGGGTGCACCGTTCTCTTGGTGAAAGTCTTTCGATTTGACGCCACTTCGGCGCCTTGCGCGTCGATGGGGATGAAATGATGATGATTAGAACAACACAACACCCAGACCCTGGGCGGAGAAAATCTCCGACCCTGCAGTTAATCGAACCCGGCCCCTTAGGACTGAAATTCTGTCGCACTGACCACAGCCACCGGGGGCGGACAGGGAATAGTTGCGGAGTAAGATTGAGAACAGTGGCGTATTTAAGTTCACAAAAATAATGACAAGTTTTTATTAATCCTTTTATTACCACCAGGAGATAATGAAACTTACAAAAAAAAAAAAAAGATTACAAGACATAAGTCAGAAAACAGAAAACGGCTGTAAGCACTATGGGACTTAACATCTGAGGTCATCAATCCCCTAGACTTAGAAGTGCTTAAATTTAACCAACCTAAGGACATCACACACATCCATGCCCGAGGCAGGATTCGGACCTGCGACCGTAGCAGCCGCGTGGTTCCGAACTGAAACGCCTAGTGCCGCTCGACCACAGCAGCCGGCCAGAAAATAGATGGCTCTTGATTGGCAAAGCATTGTTTGTGGAGGAAGCGGTACAGATTCTCCCCTGAATTAATCCATTTAACAACGCAATCTGACTTTCTTTACACGAATCCACCATGAGGCCCAATTTTATTCAAATGGAGTCAACTACGACCAAGTACACCACGAACTATAGTTCACTGGAGAACTGGGTGCTGCGAATATCATTTAACAGCTCTACGCGGGTGCAGCTATACCTTATCCATTCACCCTGATTCAGGCAGTAGCGGAAAACTGTGCGCTGTGGGTGAGAAGCGGCGAGCTGCGACAACTGAAATATTGTGACGCATCGACGAAAATTTGCAAACTACACGGACTGTCGTTCTGGTTATTAGGGAGCTGGAGACTTCCCTATCAGAGTTCTGAAATTCCGACATATTTCAGTGTGAGATGCACCCATTCACAGGCCTGGCCGAATCAATTTAACTCACAGCCACGACGGTGCATGCTAGAATTGTCAAACATAAGACGGCTGACTCAGGACAAATAAGTCCTCCCTTGTGAGACACGATTGTCTCAGATGATACGCAGTTCTCCACCAGGAGAAGCCAAAGAATCACAACACACTGTCCACCAAGCCTCGGTACAGAAGCCGAATTAGCAAAAACGAAACTGACTCAACATTGTACAAACCAATTAAACTATCCTTTACTAATTGAATGTCCTGTCTTAACTGTTCTGTTGGACTGATAGCCAATCCAGACACAGAACTGTGGTTGTCGCACTGGGGGAGCAAGCCTCTGCTTTGCATATTCCGAGAGGAGCTAGTCAGCGCTCAAAGTCACTCTTGTCTTAAAAAGAAGATTTTAGACTAGGGAGGCGTCGTACTATAGGTAATCATGGTCATGTTTCGTCAAAAATCGTCTACCTATTGGGACCACAGTCTCTCATTTACAGAGAGATCTAATCTTTCCAGGAGACCATTTCCAATTTCTGAAAGAAGAGTCTTAAGCTTCCCAGACAGTCGTGACCTTAAAACATATGTTTATGCTGTTCGCTAAAAGAACCTGGCGACTTCCTAGCGTCGTGAAAGTTACAGTCTTGTCTCCACTAAACACGTGCACTAGCCGCTCTGTCCATATCATCTCAGCTACTAACAAGAGAATGCTCGAAGTTTTATGATTTTCCCAGCGTTTGCACACAAGCTCAGATTGCAGCAGTCGCTCTTAAACTGCTTCCTCCACGCACTTTCCACCAACTGGCCACCTTCCCGACAGACTGTAGCCTGGCCCAGTTAAAATGTTTTGCGAACTGGCACCCTCCTGCTCAGACCCTGAGTGGAAAGAGGTGAGTACCACGACCCGAAATCCTCTGAAGGTACATTCCACATAGCGCTACTTCACAGAATCACTCTCACAGCCAAATCGCTGGACTCAGCATTTGTGACCCACAATCAATCTCTCTTCCTGTACTCCATCACCTCCACTATGGCCCCTTGGTGACAGGTCTCTGCCGGATGCAGTTATATGTTCTACCCACAGTTTCCTCATGTAAAAGAGCCCTAAACCACACATACAAAATTTAATACAGGGAATTACCGAAATCATGACCTAATATGAGAATATTGATCTGACTCACTGGGTTATTAACGTGAGAGAGTGCCATGACACCTCTCGGAGCGTGCAGAATACCAGATTTCAGGCAGTATCTCTGATAATGGACAACGCAGTGGCCAATGGGCTTCAATTAGTGACAGAGAGCAGTCGTGTTTACGTAGAATTGTCAGTGCTAACAGACAAGCTACACAGCGTGAAATAATCCCAAAAGTCAATGTGGGATATATGATGAACGTATCTTTTAGGTCAGCGAGGTGAAGTCTGCCATTAATGTGCTGCGGCAGACAACCGACACGAGTCAGTTACAGCACAATATCGCATCCAGCGCCACTCATGGGCTCATGACCATATCGGTTGGACAATAGACGTCTGGAAAACTGTTGCTTGGTCAGATGAGTCCCAATTTCAGTTGGTAAAAGCTGATGGTTTCTATGCTCCAACTGAACAAATCATTTACTGGAAAGGGTTGTTGGTTACGTTGAGGTCGTTTGCAACCGTTCGACTTCATGTTGCTAGGCTACGCCAGAATTTTTATGAATGACAATGCACCATATCGCCGGACCATACTTGTTCGTGATTGTTTTGGAAACCTTTCTGGACAATTCGTGTGGATGATTTGGCCAACCAGATCACCTGACATGAATCCTATCGAACAATTACGGGACATAATCGAGAGATCAGTTCGTGTACAAAATCCTGCTCTGGCAATTCTTTCGCAATTACTGACTACTATGAATGCAGCAAGGGTCAGTCTTTCTGTAGGGGACTTCCAACGACTTGTTGAGTCCACGCGACGTAGTGGTGCTGCACTACGCCAGACAAAAGGAGTTCGACACGATATTTGGTGGTATCCCATGACTTTTGTCACCTCAGCGTACACTGACATATGTAATTTATTAAGGGTTCTGTGATAATGGGCAGGTTCTTTTTTGAAACCGTGAAAGAGAGTCACGTAGCGACGTATTTATGAACTACTTACGCTATCCTAAGAAACACTCGTAAATCTGAGCAGTACATCTGGCGTTGTACCACTTCGGCCTTTCTGCAACGCCTGTTCTACGACGAATCACATTTTAGCATATTTGTCCACTATAAAATCTTCTTGATCGAAAGTTTAGTTCCGTATTCTTTAATTCAATAAGCGGTGTAAGGATGTCTAAGCTATGGAGCAAAATGCTTATTAGCCTGTACTGTAATAATGTGCTTCCTAAATGAAGGTCGAGTTGTGTTCAGAAGATGTGAGAATATAACGACTCCTGAGAAAGAAAGGGAAAAATATCGGGCAACTGCGAGTACACCTCGCGCTCCGAGGGTTTTCTCAAAACTTATTTATTTATATAGATGGTGATAACAATTATTTCCTGTGTAAGCCCTTCAATGTAACGCCACTCCGGCAACTTCAGTATCTGTAATTTATCCCATTTATCCAACCGGGGAAAGAGGACCTATAGTTCAACGTGAAATCCAAACAATGCGCCTTTTCTGGCGACTTCTCACATCGTTGAGAAGTGAAGGCTAGATTAACCCTTTCAGACCCACGGGCTATAATTGTGTATATTAAATTTTACAGTCTCTTAGTTGGAATAGAAATATTCTTTCCCATTGTAAACCTCATGTACTCGTTTCTGAATGTTCAGTTTTTTTTTATCATGTAAAAGTGCTGCCAACTGTTGGGCATTACTAGAAAAATATCAAGAAGTCACTGTAGCAATGTGCAGCAGCTTGTGAGCACCAGAAGACATGGAAGTGGTTGGTTAGTCATATTCCACTGTATAAATGAATATTATTATATTGCACTGTACTTATTGAATGGTCAGTTTATTTGTTACAACAGTGAGTATTTCAAAATTAGTTATTTTAGACCATGAAAAGACGCTAAATTTACGAAGTGTATTTTGAAAATGGGTACATTTTTTTGTATAAATGTTGCATCTAAAATCATTTAAAAAATCATCTCAGAGCATTACAGCATAAAGAAAAATTTTCCTTTGTTCTTGAAAAAAAAAAGTTTGAAATGGTTAAACCGAGGTTAGGTACTGTGACCTCAAAATATTGTACGTGCCTTCACTAGCTGTATATTATGATTGCATTGACGTAGGAGTTTACAGCTTTTACACCGGAAAGAGACCATAATCTTCCTATTTGACACAAATTTCAACTTGATATCTCCACCCGTACCTGAAAGAAAGCGACCTTAACAGTCGGTCAGAGAGACGGAATGACGGACAAGAAAATCATCCTATAAGGTTTTCGTTTTTATCGGTTGAAGTACGGAACCATAAAAACATTCTAGACCCTCATAAACGAGCCATCTAAAAATTGTCTACATCTACATCTACATTTATACTCCGCAAGCCACCCAAAGGTCTGTGGCGGAGGGCACTTTACGTGCCACTGTCATTACCTCCCTTTCCTGTTCCACTCGCGTATGGTTCGCGGGAAGAACGACTGCCGGAAAGCCTCCGTGCGCGCTCTAATCTCTCTAATTTTACATTCGTGATCTCCTCGGGATGTATAAGTAGGGGGAAGCAATATATTCGATATCTCATCCAGAAACGCACCCTCCCGAAACAAATGGGTTCAAATGGCTCTGAGCACTATGGGACTTAACATCTGAGGTCATCAGCCCCCTAGAACTTAGAACTACTTAAACCTAACTAACCTAAGGACATCACACACATCCATGCCCGAGGCAGGATTCGAACCTGCGACCGTAGCGGTCGCGCGGTTCCAGACTGAAGCGCCTAGAACCGCTCGGCTACTGCGGCCGGCAATCTCGAAACCTGGACAGCAAGCTACACCGCGATGCAGAGCACCTCTCTTGAAGAGTCTGCCACTTGAGTTTGCTATACATCTCCGTAGCGCTATCACGATTCCCAAATAACCCTGTGACGAAACGCGCCGCTCTTCTTTGGATCTACTGTATCTCCTCTGTCAACCCGACCTGGTACGGATCCCACACTGATGAGAAATACTCAAGTATACGCCGAACTAGTGTTTTGTAAGCCACCTCCTTTGTTGATGGACTACATTTTCTATGGACTCTCCCAATGAATCTCAACCTGGCACCCGCCTTACCAACCATTAATTTTATATGATCATTCCACTTCAAATCGTTCCGTATGCATACTCCCAGATATTTTACAGAAGTAACTGCTACCAGTGTTTGTTCCGCTATCATATAGTCATACAATAAAGGATCCTTCTTGCTATGTATTCGCAGTACATTACATTTGTCTATGTTAAGGGTCAGTTGCCGCTCCATGCAGCAAGTTCCTATCCGCTGCAGATCTTCCTGCATTTCGGTGCAATTTTCTAATGCTGCAACTTCTCCTTATACTACAGAATCACCCGCGGAAAGCCGCATGGAACTTCCGACATTAGCTACTAGGTCATTTATATGCAGGGTGTTACAAAAAGGTACTTCCAGACTTTCAGGAAACATTCCTCACACACAAAGAAAGAAAATATGTTAAGTGTACATGTGTCCGGAAACGCTTACTTTCCATGTTAGAGCTTATTTTATTACTTCTCTTCAAATCAGATTAATCATGGAATGGAAACACACAGCAACAGAACGTACCAGCGTGACTTCAAACACTTTGTTACAGGAAATGTTCAAAATGTCTTCCGTTAGCGAGGATACATGCATCCACCCTCCGTCGCATGAAATCCCTGATGCACTGATGCAGCCCTGGAGAATGGCGTATTGTATCACAGCCGTCCACAATACGAGCACGAAGAGTCTCTACATTTGCTACCAGGGTTGCGTAGACATGAGTTTTCAAATGCCCCCATAAATGAACCCGGGTTGAGGTCAGGAGAGCGTGGAGGCCATGGAATTGGTCCGCCTCTACCAATCCATTGGTCACCGAATCTGTTGTTGAGAAGCGTACGAACACTTCGACTGAAATGTGCAGGAGCTCCATCGTGCATGAACCACATGTTGTGTCGTACTTGTAAAGGCACATGTTCTAGCAGCACAGGTAGAGTGTCCCGTATGAAATCATAATAACGTGCTCCATTGAGTGTAGGTGGAAGAACATGGGGCCCAATCAAGACATCACCAACAATGCTGCCCAAACGTTCACAGAAAATCTGTGTTGATGACGTGATTGCACAATTGCGTGCGGATTCTCGTCAGCCCACGAATGTTGATTGTGAAAATTTACAGTTTGACCACGTTGGAATGAAGCCTCATCCGTAACGAGAACATTTGCACTGCAATGAGGATTGACACATTGTTGGATGAACCATTCGCAGAAGTGTAGCCGTGGAGGCCAATATGCTGCTGATAGTGCCTGCACACGCTGTACATGGTACGGAAACAACTGGTTCTCCCGTAGCACTCTCCATACAGTGACGTGGTCAACGTTACCTTGTAAGCAGCAACTTCTCTGACGCTGACATTAGGGTTATCGTCAACTGCACGAAGAATTGCCTCGTCCATTGCAGGTGTCCTCGTCGTTCTAGGTGTTCCCCCGTCGCGAGTCATAGGCTGGAATGTTCCGTGCTCCCTAAGACGCCAATCAATTGCTTCGAACGTGTTCCTGTCGGGACACCTTCGTTCTGGAAATCTGTCTCGATACAAACGTACCGCGCCACGGCTATTGCCCCGTGCTAATCCATACATCAGCTGGGCTTCTGCCAACTCCGCATTTGTAAACATTGCACTGACTGCAAAACCACGTTCGTGATGAACACTAACCTGTTGATGCTACGTACTGATGTGCTTGATGCTAGTACTGTAGAGCAATGAGTCGCATGTCAACATAAGCACAGAAGTAACATTACCTTCCTTCAATTGGGCCAACTGGCGGTGAATCGAGGAAGTACAGTACATACTGACGAAACTAAAATGAGCTCTAACATGGAAATTAAGCGTTTCCGGACTCATGTCCACATAAAGTATTTTCTTTATTTGTGTGTGAGGAATGTTTCCTGAAAGTTTGGCTGTACCATTTTGTAACACCCTGTATATTGTGAAAAGCAATGGTCCCATAACACTCGCCTGTGGTACGCCAGGGTTACTTTAACGTCTGTTGACGTCTCTCCATTGAGAACAACATGCTGTGTTCTGTTTGCTAAAAACTCTTCAATCCAGCCACACAGCTGGTCTGATATTCCGTAGGCTCTTACTTTGTTTATGGGGCGACAGTGTGGAACTGTATCGAACGCCTTCCGGAAGTAAAGGAAAATGGCATCTATCATGAAACGAATTCTGTCTGACGAGTAATACTCACCAAAGAAACACGGTGTGGACGGAATGACAAACATGATAACAGGAAGGTATTAGTTCAGTCGGCGGGTAAGGTCTGTATCGACAAAATATCTGCAGTGTCGCCACGCTGTCGGACAGCGGACCCCACGTAAATGCGTAATGCGTGCAGACAGGCGGAGTGAGCCGGGTTGCCGGACAGCCGGGCAGCTGGCAGATATAGCGCGCGGCGTGCCTAGGCCGTCACAAAGCCCGGCGTGGGGTCGATAGCGTCACCAGCACCACAGCACAGCACCGGCGCTTCTGCCGCTGCCGCCAATGCCTGATGTCCACGTCGCCATCCGAGCGCTTATACTAGACGAGGCACGTACGGGCTTTCAAGTACCGCGGGTTGCAAATCCCTTGCAGTGACTACGTAAGTTTTCTCTCACCTAAAATCACTTAAAACCCTGGTACTGATGGGATAAACAACATGATGTTACGAAATGTGGCTCCCAGTGCCGGAAAAGTGTTGGTCATCATCATTAATTCAATGTTAAAACTAAGCCATTTTCCCAGTCAGTAGGTCACTGCTATACCCAAACCAACCAAAGACATCTACATCTACGTGATTACTCTGCTATCCACAATAAAGTGCCTGGCAGAGGGTTCAATGAACCACCTTCAAGCTGTCTCTCTACCGTTCCACTCTCGAACGGCACGCGGGAAAAACGAGCACTTAAATTTTTCTGTGCGAGCCCTGATTTCTCTAATTTTATAGTGATGATCATTTCTCCCTTGTAGGCGGGTACTAACAGAATCTTTTAGCAATCGGAGGAGAAAACTGATGATTGAAATTTCATGAGAAGATCCCGTCACAACGAAAAAAACGCCTTTCTTTTAATGATTGCTACTCCAATTCACGTATAATGTCTGTGAAACTATCTCCCCTATTTCGCGATAATACAAAACGAGCTGCCCTTCTTTGTACTTTTTCGATGGCATCCGTCAGTCCCACCTGATGCGGATCGAACACCGCACACCAATACTCCAGAATAGGGCGGACAAGCGTGTTGCAAGCAGTCTCTTTAGTAGACCTGTTGCACCTTCTAAGTGTTCTACCAATCAATCGTAGTCTTTAGTTTGCTCTACCCACAATATTATCTATCGTGATCGTTCCAATTTAGGTTATTTGTAATTGTCATCCGTAAGTATTTAGTTGAATTTACAGCCTTCAGATTTGTGTGACTTATCGCGCAATCGAAATTTAGCTGATTTCTTTTAGTACTCATGTGAATAACTTCACACTTTTCCTTATTCAGCGTCAATTGCCACTTTTCGCACCATACAGATATCGTATCTAAATCATTTTGCAAGTCGGTTTGATAATCTGATGACTTTACAAACGGTAAATGACAGTATCATCTGCAAACAATCTAAGACGGCTTCTCGGATTGTCTCCTATGTCGTTAATATAGATCAGGAACAGTAGAACGCCTATAACACTTCCTTGGGGAACGCCGGATATTACTTCAGCTTTACTCGATGACTTTCCGTCTAGTACTACGAACTGTGATCTTTCTGACAGGAAATCATTAATTCAGTCGCGCAACTGAGGTGATACTCCGTAAGCACGCAGTTTGGTTAGAAGACGCTTGTGAGGAACGGTGTCGAAAGCCTCCTGGAAATCTAAAAATATGGAATCAATTCGTTTCTTTCTGGGTACTTCATAATGGTCAAATACAGTATATGTTCCAAAACCCTACGGCAAATCGACGTTAGTAATATAGGCCTGTAATTAAGCGGATTACTCCTACTTCCCTTTTTCGTTATTGGTGGGACTTGAGCAATTTTCCAGTCATTAGATACGGATCTTTCTGTGAGCGAGTGGTTGTATATAAATGAATATGGAGCCACTTTATCAGCATACCATAAGATCCCAAAAATTATAGGCCGATTAGCCTCGTACCATCCATTTCGGAAGTAGCGGAGAGGGTCATACTTCTTCGACTTCCCAAAGCATGTACTGACAAATCAGTTCTCCTAAACACACAGGCTGAATTTCGTCCAAAACATTCAGCTCCACTAGAGTTGCTGCTGCCATTGGAAGCAATTACAGGTGGTTATAACGATACTCAATCCACAGCAGTTACACACCTGGTCATTGCTCAAGCCTTCGATAGCGTATACCATAGTGGTTTACTTTTCAAGTCAATAAAATTACAGTTCTCAATGCACGTTGTCAGATTAATTAGCTCGGGTCTTACAGACTATACCTTTGGTGTATTCGTTGGTGATACTGCCTCTGGTGTCTACCGAATAAGCGCCGGCGTTCAAATAACTTACGGGTTTGCTGCCGGGTGACGTCGTCGAACACCGCCGATATTTAGACAGCGTGTCACAAAGTGTCATAAAGTTCCCTTTTGGGACCGACGCTGTTTAGCATAATGTATTTGTATTTATCAGACATACCAGACTTTACGATCGGTCAATTCCTTCACTGATGATACGGCGATATGTTACACTGACAAAAACGTACCGAACATTCAAGATAAGCTACAGCAAGCTCTACAAGTACATGATAAATAGTTTACGGTATGGCGGGTCAAGATAAATTTGGGCAAAAGCCAAGTTATGTTTTATGTAAGAAAAATCAGGATTTACATACCCCGTTCCTTGGACCGATTCAACCAAACATGTTGGAGTTCACCTCGATAAACGTCTTACCTTTAAGAAACATATAACCGACTTCGCGAACAAACCACACACTTTACTAGCTTCCTTGTATCCCTTAATAAACAGATGGTTTTGTATACACAGGAAAAACAGTCTACTACTTCATAAATTCGTAATACGACCAGTAATATGGTATACCTGCCCCATATGGAGGCATGCCGCATCTACGAATCTCCACAAACTTCAGGTTGTTCAAAACCAGGCACTGTGCGTAATCGTGAATGTTCCATGGTTCGTTAGGAATACCACGATTCACAGTGACTTACAGATAAAGAGGAACTCCGATCCATATCTGAAAGCTGTTAACCAAATTCCCATCCTTTGCCAACACACTAATTCGTCGATTACCCACGTATCATGCAATTTGCCAGCACAAACATAAACGTCCTAAACCGATGCTGTTACCGCATCGGTAATCCAAACTAAGTCTTACATCCGGCCTCACCATTGTTCTCACATTTGTATATGTGCCAGTCACACAGCATTGTAAATAATGTTTTATAATCTTGTAAATTGTAATGTTCCATTTTTAATACTGTGCACTGTAAATTATAGATTGCTCTTTTAGTTCTCAATCAATGCTGCTCAGTAATTATGCGTGAGGATATTTGTAAATCTTCCGTTACTTACACTTACTAATGACCTAGTCCTTTTAATACAAGACTTGAATATATATTCTGTACTCAATATTATTTTGTCATATTGTGATGCTTTTCTTTCTCCATGGCAAATGTTTTGCCCTATTATTGTCATGTTCTGCTAAATATACGAAATGTTATGTAGTTGGCTGTAAGGACCCTCGTATCGGAAGCCTATAAACTAATATAAAAGTAAAGAAAACAAAGTGACTACGTAAGCGCCGGAGGTTCAACGAAGGTGCGAGCATGTGGAATAAGTTCACAGATATGTGAATGGCTCGAAGACTTCTTGAGTAACAGAACCCAGTATGTGGCCCTCGACGGCGAACGTTCAGCAGAGACAAGGCGATCGTCAGGAGTGCCCCAGGGAAGTGTGACAGGACCAATGTTGTTCTTTATATACATACGTGGTTTGGCAGGCAGGGTAGGCCGCAATCTGTGGTTGTTTCCTAATGATGCTGTGGTGTACGATAAGGCGTCGAAGTTAAGTGACTGTAGGAAGGTGTAAGATGACTTAGACAAAATTTCTAGTTGCAATGAAAGGCGGCTAGCTCTAGATGTGGGAAAATGTAAGCTAATGCCGATGAGTATGAAGAACAAAGCTCTAATGTCGGGTTACATTAATACTAGTGTGTTGCTTGACACGGTCAAGTCGTTTAAATATCCGGAAAGCGATATGAAGTGGAATGAGCATGTGAGGTCTGTGATAAGAAAAGCGAATGGTCGACTTCGGTTTATTGGGAGAATTTTAGGAAAGAGCGGTTCACCTGTAAAAGAGACTGCTGGTGCGATCTATTCTTGAGTACTGCTCGAGTGTTTGGGATACGTTACAGGTCGGATTTAAGGAAGACTTCGAAGCTGTTCATAGGCTGGCTGCTAGGTTTGTTACTGGTAGATTCGAACAACACGTACGTGTTACGGCGACCCTTCGGCAACTCAAATGAGAATCCGTGGAGGGAAGGCGACGCTTTTTCCGAGAAACACTACTGAGAAAATTTAGAGAACGCACGTTTGAAGCTGACAGCCGAACGATTCTACTGTCGCCAACATACATCGCGCGGAAGGTCCACGATGATAAGATTCGATAATTTAGGGCTCATACGGAGGCATATAGGCAATCGTTTTTTCCTCGCTCTATTTGCGAGTGCAACAGGAAAGGAAATGACTATTTGTGGTACAGGGTGCCCTCGCCAAGCGCCTTAGGTGGCTTGCAGAATATGTATACAGACGCAAATGCAGATGTAGATGTATCGTGCCGTGAGAAAAGTTAGTATTTCGATTTGTCATTCCCCTGCCCCAATGCCATCTACATTGCACTGAAGAAAACTAGGTTCTATAAGGGTCCACTATCTCCATCTCTGAAGGCAATGAAAGATGGGTGAAACAAAGATGAGTGAAACAACGAAAAAATGAAGAGTACGAACTGTCAGGGCCTCGTCACCGTCAGACCAAAGGCTGGACACATGCGGCCCACAGACAGCTGTGTGTGCATCCCTATTGTAAACCTGCAGGAACATCGCTATAGTTCAAAAATGTTTACAGGCTGTCAGCTATTCTGTCAGGTATACTAGGGGCGGCCATAATGATTTAATTTACATCTGCAAAATAACAAACTGAGACCACGAAACTTGGTAGTGGTGTCAGATACTTTGTATATTCAAACTTTGTAAGATGGCAAATTTTTCCCACCATTCAAGAATAATTTTTATTGTTCCTATTTCATTTACTTATTAGGGGCCCAATGTTTTGGTGGGTTATCGAATTAGCGATCATTTCTTTGGTAGTCTTATACTAGTACGCTTTGAGTGTAATTTCGCACTGACTCGGACACCAGGGCGAACGTGGGGCTGTGTAGTCTTAGAAACCAACAAGGAACAAGGACTGCAGGCAGAGCAGTTAAAAAGACACAGAAATGTATCTGGTTGGTTGAACTGAGGAGGAGGGGTCATCGAACTGAACATGAGCTGAAGGCGGTTTGCTGTCAGCTTCATTACTCGTATAATGGGCGGTATTCCGTCTGTAACGGGCGCGGTGGTTGGTCACATGGACAGTTCACACCAACGAGGCTAGATTTGCTCTTAACTGGCCACTGTGCGGCGAGGAGACTCTCCATAAGTGTCGATAGGACAATTTCCGCTGAATACGTTTTTGAAATATTGCTGGCAAGGCGTCAGTGAACAGTCTCACCATACGAATCGGAAGTGCTGGTTTCGCCTCTAGGAACGACATCATTCGTTTCTCTGTGAGTAAAGAAACGAATCTGTATTTCTTTGTGGAGGATGAGGTATAACGAAGTGATTCTTTACGCCTGCGCACTTTAGTCAAGTCTCTGCTCCTGGCTTATGAGCAAGCAGAGTTCTTGATTCGTGTCCGGCATTGTACAGAAGTGCTTCGACGCTAAGAGGTTGCGGACGCTGTTTCGCGTCCTTCGTGTAATCAGAAGTTTTAGCTACGCAATGCACTTCGTCTGCACGGCCACCGGCAGAACCGGACAGATCGGCTTTGCAGAATTTCTATTCCGTCCATTGAATTCGGTGATGCACGCTCCAGGGCTTATCAGATAGGGAACATTTAACAATAGATTATTAAGTTACATTTATTTGACAGCAGAGCTCTTTACTGTCAGAACCAGCCATATTGGGGGCTTTCTTAACTTCGATTGTAATCAGTATTAACCTCTTAGTGTTTCCGTCGTACAGACGGGAGCGCTACTTCAAGTCAAGTCATAGGTGTTTGCCAATCTCAAATTTAGATTAAGAGTAGGAGTTAACGTTCTTTGTCTACACTTGTTTAATTTTACATGTTTTCTTTGAAAGTTCTTTTTACAATTAATATCTTATCAGTATCCAATTGTTCTACTTCCCCTAGGATTAGAGTCCAAGTACCCTCCCTGTTTATGTTGGGGTGGAGTATTGATACTACTAGGGGATCGGATCCACAAGTTATTCCCCTTTGCAAGTTCTCAATGACAGGGCTAATTTAATTCACTTAATCTCTTGTGACAATAACAGCCATCACACGTACGCATAAAATTGGGGGTAGCATTGGACTTTCAGTGCCAAGCGTTTTTTCCACTGATGGATGGCTTGGCGCAGACTCCGTTGATAGACGTCGGAATTTTGGGCAGCCAGGAAACGTGACAAGTCGGAAATTCCCTGGTTGTAGTTATTAAAATGCCTGCCACGCAGTGGTTTCTTCGTCCGAGGAAAGACAGGACGACAGGTTCCATGGCGTGTCGCCTTGGCGGCCTCCCTTAACTTCGACGGTAAGCATCTTACGAGCATAATCTAACGCATCACACCACGGCAGTCTCAAAAAGCACTAAGTGTTACTTGTATGATGTTGGAGAGACCTAGGCCATTTTCTGCGATATGAACCACTGCTCATTTCGCTTGGGGTCATGTTCAAAATGTTGCGCAGGATACTGGAAAGAGAGCCACGTCCAAATTTAACTTTTTTCTCATCGCCTCAATTGTAGTACGCCGATTTCCAGCATCGGGTCTTCTGTTTCTCTTGTGATCACCCTCCTCTTCGCAGGGAGATAGCAGCCATTTCGTTCGACTTCATTCAGACTTGTCTGACCACACGGAAAGCATCTGCGTCAACTAGCCGGTGTGTCACATGGTCGAGCATTCTTACCCAACATTTTCACCAGGTCAGCGTGGCTTGTTGCTGCGCTGTTCCCGTTATAACGGAGAAAACGAATTTCAGCACGACCTCCATTTTTATGGATTGGGAGTGGCATTTTGTTTCGATTCCTATACCAGGAAAACTACGATACTTTGTCGCGAAGATGTCAGGGTCTACCATGTCTGCAGACATGTACTGCAAACAAATAAGAAATTAGTTCCGTAACTTTATTTTTTCGAAGTGAGAACTAAAACCGTGTGATTATCCTTTGTACAACACATGCTGAAGCATTCTGTTTATAAGTTTACTCCTCTTAGCCATGCTAGTTTTCAAACGTTCCCTTTCGGTCGTCGTCTCGGATCCTCTGTATACTCTGTCTCGTCTGATGATATCCTTACGCGACCGCAGCCCGGATTAACGACCTCTTCGAGCCTTGCGTTGCGCGAGAGAAACAACGAAACGTATTGCTCCATGGACTTCCACCGAAACGTATCTTGGAGGACCTGGGTAATCTCAATGCACTGCTACATTAATACTATTACGCTAAGAATCGTTTGACCCACGAGATTGTGTGAAAATAGTCACTTATTGTATATCGCTATGCAGTGCCCTGTAGCCATCCCACTCGTTTCAAAACCTCCTCAGTCGGACCATTGGGTTGAACAGCGAGCGTCATAATCTGTCACTGCAATGTCATCTACCGATTTACACCATATCTTCCGTAGCAGCTGAGAACCACAATAGTCTACAGTCAAAGGGGATAAGGAGTCACACAAGAACTCCACATTTCATATTCCTGTAGGGGAAAAACTCCGTTTATTGTCTTCTAATATCCGTCGCCAAGTGTGTCTGGTTCGTTAGGCAACGCTTCCCGCTAGTTGGTTTCTCCAGGCTCTCTTCTTAAACAGCTCATGCACGCTCGCTAAACAGCAACAACCGCCTTGAAAATAGGCAACTGACTGCCACGGTTCCTACGATCGTCACGGGAAAGCGCTTCCGAACACTTTCTATAGCAGTCTAGCACAGAGAGTATTTCAGACTTCTGAAATACGCACCGCTACATCACCCCCGCCTTGACGGCTCAAAACTCGCCTGCAGCATCCCACCAGGCCTTCTGTCTGACTCCTCCATTTCGCGACCTGCTCCCATTTCTGTGACATTCCTTTCACATGCAGACATTTCGACCAGTCTACCTCCAGAGCAGAAACTGCGATGGGCCACTTACTGCCAACGCTCATAGTACTATTGTAAAGAGATGCTGCCTGAAGATAGTTTAAGTATTTTTTTCCCAAAGGGTACTAGGAAACGCCAGTCATTCCATGAGAAACAGTCACCTTTCAGAAATCCGCGTTCGGGTCAGGCCACCATCTGTTAGCCAGATTAAGCAAAAAATGTAAACTTGTCTCCAGATATGAGACTAGTTTTACTTCCTCCACAGGTCGGGAAACCTCCGGTATGGCTCATAATAGCTTGCCGACTGTTATGGCTCTGAAAACATCGGTTACAGTTTACAGTTTATAATTTCGATCATTCACTTTACTATTTTCTAACCATTTCCCCGCTGAGTCACTCGCATACATGTATGTCCCATATACCGCACACATCTGCCCAATTCCCCCCCCCCCCCCATGTCCTCCCTCCTCCTGCATCCTTCTCCTCATACCCCCTCTCTTTGTGTTCAGCTCCTTCTCCCCCTATCTACGTCCATCTCCTTCTCTGCCCTCTCACTGTCCACCTGCTCCCCCATCTCACTCACTGTCCATCTTCTTCCCACCGCCTTCCTCTCTGCCTGACCAACTTGTGTCCTCATCTCTCTGCTCATACCCTCTTCCCTCTGTCACTGCTTATCTCTTCATCTCAGTCAATGTCCTCCTTCACATCTCTTGTTTCCTGCCCCTCTCTCTGTCCAGCCTATATGGAAGGGCTTGGCAAGCATCTTGTCCCTAATGTGTATGCTTCACTGTAAAGCCGAGTGGTGCAGTTGGCTGATACAATTCCCACATAATCCCCCTGCTGTGCAGAGCAACCTCTGTCAGGTGCTGGTAAAAATCAAGTTTGTGTATACTATTGGAGCTAGGGTGTTATAAACACTGCAGTGCTTGCTTTACATGTAAAGAAATAAACATCTACCTACTTGAATTCAAACAAAACAAGGTCCATTAAAATGTCAGAAATCAACATGAAATCGTAAGAACAAAGATACCAAATATTACTGTTAATACCATGCTTTTTATGGCGTCCTAAATCCGCGCCACTAGCAGCCCTAGACCGGTAGTTCGGTTGACTCTGCGTGTCAGAGGCATATCCCATTTTATAGCCTCCGTCTTGGACGACGCAACGCTATATAGATGGACTCTAGATTTTGACCACAATGTGTTTGTTTGCTAGCCTTTGACAACCTTGTTCTTGTGTGTTCACAATTTGTAATGCTAAGGCTACAGAGATAATCATTTTTTTTTCTGAACTATATTTGCTGTATTGACGCGCATATGCACCAGTTGACGAGCATCTCGTGCCATCTGTTGGTGTTTTATTTAACACACTGAAATACGTATATGCAGGTTATTGTAAATTGTCATACTCAGCTTTTGTTTAATGTTTTACACGTGCTGAGTCATTTGTCATGAAGGCATAGTAACCCAATGAAAGCTTTTATGTAGAGAAAATCTCTGTAAACAACACTTATATTGCGAGAGGTCAAATAGGTATGTTAGCACTTTCTAAATAATTATTATTTTGTTGCGTGACAGACACGCTGCAGTAGAAGATGGCTAAGAGCATCGGCGGAGTGCTGAGTATCAGTAAATAGGCAATATCAACAGTATTATCTGTATGTATAAAAAATCCCTGCCATTACTCGGAGAAATGCAGTCTGGTTAGGCTAGTGTGGATATGCTCACGAACAACGCCGGAAGCGCTGGGGTCATCTTTCTGCTTGTCAACAGTTAACGCAAAAACCGACGGTCTGCCACATCTTTTCTACGCACGAGTATGTTTTGTACACTGAACATTTATTAACTTCACACACATTGCAGTTGAGAATGCACTGACTAACGAAAGTCGTGGGATACCGTCTAATATTATGTAGGGCCTCTTTTTTCCCAGTGAATTTTCGGCTCATTTGAACCAGAGGACTTAGTTCATGTAAACGCAGCCCACACCATTATGGAGTCATCACCTGCTTGCACAGCACATTGTTGAAAACTTGAGTCAATGACTTCGTGGGGTCAGCGCAACACTCGAGCCCTACCATCAGCTCTTACCAACTTGAATCAGGACTCATCTGACCAGGTCACGGATTTCCAGTCGTCCAGCGTCCATCCGATACGTCACGAGCCCAGGAGAGGCGCAGCAGGCGATGTCGTGCTGTTAACAGAGACACTCGGGTCGCTCGTCTGCTGCCACAGCCCACTAACGCCAAATTTCGCCTCAATGTCGGAACGGAAACGTTCGTCGTTCGTCCCACATTGATTTATGTGGTTATTTCGCGCAGTGTGGCTTGTCAGTTAGCACTGGCAACTGTAGGCAAACGCCGCTACTCTCTCTGGTTAAATGAAGGCAGTCGGCGACTGCGTTCTCGGGAGTGGGAGGTAATGCCTGAAATCTGATATTCCCGGTACACTCTTGACGCTGTGGATCTCGGAATACTGAAATCGCTAACGATTTCCGGAACTGAATGTCCACTGTACCTAGCTCCAACTTCCATTAGCCGTTCAAAGTGTATTAATTCCCGTCGTGCAGCAGTAATCACGTCGGACACCACTTCACATGAATCACGTGAGTACAAAAGACAGCTCCTCCAATGTACTGCCCTTTTATATCTTGTGTATGCGAGACTACCGCTATCTTCATATGTGCATATCGCTATCCCATGACTCCTGTCTCCCCAGTGTATAGTGCTTTAAGTGGACTGTTGCTGCCTACCATCAAAAACCGTTTCTCTATCATGTGTTATAATAATGAGAATGATAAATCAATAGCCGGCCGGAGTGGCCGTGCGGTTCTAGGCGCTACAGTCTGGAACCGAGCGACCGCTACGGTCGCAGGTTCGAATCCTGCCTCGGGCATGGATGTGTGTGATGTCCTTAGGTTAGTTAGGTTTAATTAGTTCTAAGTTCTAGGCGACTGATGACCTAAGAAGTTAAGTCGCATAGTGCTCAGAGCCACTTGATAAATCAATGTGGTTTCAGTATTTAACCACCTGGCGACTTAGTTAACAAGCAACTCACCTGCTTACTAACATAAAGTTAAATACAGAAGCATGTTGCACTGTACTTGGTAACTTGTATACTGAAATTAAGTTGCATATTTTGTCACTACAATGCGCTTACTTAGACGGTTTTGTTCATATTATGTAGTATGACTGTGACCATATAAATATAGCGTGACCGAGGCGACGTTAGTGTAATAGTGAAAGTGTTGCTGTTCTTTTGCTCTTAGTGCTGTTTTCTTTGCTGTGATGTTACCGTACTGCGTCGTATGTAAGCTGTCGTAGTGAATCGGCATTTTTTTTGTGGTTTTAGGGCGCAAAACTGCTACGGTCATCAGCGCCCGGTCTGTGACTTAGGAAAAGGTAAAAATACGAAACCGGAAACCAGCAGCAATGGGAGCGAAACTCAAAAAATTGGGGAAACGGAAGGTAAGCTTAAAAAACCACTATAGAAGGGGGGTTGTTTGTCCCCAAAAAGAGCTTCAAATGACTGACATCATCTCACTGACACTAATAAAATCGAGAACGCGATCGGCTCAGCGAGTGTCATCTGCTAAAATGGAAGATATATCAGGCGACAGCTGTAGACGGGAGCGTAACGGAGTAAAATAGGGGAACTCAAGTAAAAGGTGTCTTACCGTCCACAGCTTCGAGCAGTGGGGACAGAGTGGGGGAAGATCGCCACTTAAAAGATGTCGATGGCTAAAAAGACAGTGCCCTATCCGGAGTCTAGTTAAAATTACCTCCTGCCGACGACGAGTTCGGGAGGAAGAGGTCCATGCACAGATATGCGATCACTTAAACTACTTTTTTATGGAATTTCTTTGTTTTGTTTCTATATGTATTTGCGCACGTTGTTTTGGAAATAACGATTTTATACGATTCTTGTTCACGAAATAGTGACCGACAGGGCCGTTGCCTCTCCAGATAATACCTTTATTCCATTCAGTAATTAATTTATTGGATGAGAAATTTAATCCAATGTGTATGGCTGCATTGCAGTAATTAGAGTTTTCTGCACACCAGTAGTGGCAATGGCCCACTATGTTTAAAATTTTGAAGTAGTTTAGCATTTCTTTGATATACTCCTTCTTACGTTAAACTAACTGCGTGTTAAGGCAATTTTCAATATAAAATTTAAAATTGATTGGAGTAGTACTTCTTACATTGGTTGAGAGCAGTTGCGCTACAGTGTGATCGGTCCTACAATACCTCTCATAGTGGTCCCTACCTATCGAGGTATTTCGGCCACGTCTATTTACTCCCATACTGTGATTACTGCAGAATTCTTTTTAAAGAGACTGTCAAAAAATAAGTTGAGCAGCGATCTCATAAGCTCCTCTTGAAAACTTAAGGACGAGATATACTTAAGAGCCAAAGAAACTGGTACACCTGCCTAATATCGCGAGCAAGCAAAAGTGCCGCAACACAACGTGGCATGGACTCGACTAATATCTGAAGTAGGGCTGGAGGGAACTGACACCATGAATCCGTAAGAGTACGAAGGGATGTAGATCTCTTCTGAGCAGCACGTTTCAAGGCATCCAACTTATACTTAATAATGTTCATGTATGGGGTGTTTGGTACCCAGTGGAACTGTTTGAACTCAGAAGAGTGTTCCTCGAGCAACTCTGTAGCAATTCTGGACATGTGGGGCGTCGCATTGTCGTGCTGAAATTGCCCGAGTCTGTCGGAATGCACAATGGACATGAATGGATGCAGGTGATCAGACAGGATGTTTACGTACGTGTTACCTGTCAGAGTCGTAACTAGACATATCTGGGGTTCCACATCACTCCAACTGCACACACCGCACACATTACAGAGCCTCCATCACCTTGAACAGTCCCCTGCTGACATACGCTTCGATGGATTCATAAGGTCGTCTCCATACCCGTACACGTCCATCCGCTCGATACAATTTGAAAAGAGACTCTTCCAACCGGGCAACATGTCTACAATTATCAGCACTCCAGTGTCGGTGTTGACGGGGTCATGCGAGTCGTAAAACTTTGTGTTGTGCAGTCATCAAAGGTACACGAGTGGCTCCCAAAGCCCATATCGATGATGTTTCGTTGAACGGTTCGCACGGTGGACATGAATGGATGCACAGCACTGAAATCTGCAGCAATTTCTGTCACGTAGAACGATTCTCTTCAGTCGTCGTTGGTCCTGCTCTAGCGGGATTTCTCCGGCCGCTGCAATGTCACAGACTTGATGTTTTACCGGATTCCTGATATTCACGGTATACTCGTGAAACGGTCGTAATGGAAAATCTCCACTTCATCGCTACCTTGGAGATGTTGTGTCCCATCGCTCGTGCGCCGACGATAACACCAAGTTCAAACTCACTTAAATCTTCATAACCTGCCATTGTAGCAGCAGTAACCGATCAAAGAACTGCGACAGACGCTTGTTGTCTTATATAGGTGTTGCCGACCGCAGCGGCGTATTCTGTCTGTTTAAATATCCCTGTATTTGAATACACATGCCTGTAGCAGTCTCTTTGGCGCTTCATTGTAGATAAACTAACATAAAATATTAATCAGCTGATGGAAATAAATGAAAGTGCGGGAGCATGTTACCAGGATAGTCGTGCACAGAATGCTGGACGTCACATGGCGTGAGACCTTTTTTCTGGATGACAATGCTTAATCGCATCGAACAGCGAAGTTGGAGGAGTACTTGTAACGAGAGGATATTCGGCGAAAGGGCTGGACAGCCCGACCCCACTGTTTCAGTCCCAATCAGCACGTGTGGGATGCGTTGGGGACACGTGGTGCAGTTCCCGTCAACATGCACCAACTACCATTCAGTCGATGTCAATCGCGATGGTGGAGGAATGGAAAGCCCTTCCACAAGAATTCCTTGCCAGCCTACTGGCTGGACCATACGTTGCAGTGTATAGTGATCACGTGTCCTATTAAGAAGCGTGTGCCGCTTTCTGTAAACCCCAGGGGAACATCATAACTCGCGGCGATTTCAGTTTAATTATGGTCTTGAATAAAAGTTTCATCAACATCGGTTGTAGAGCTGTTGGAAACTATGCGAACGCTTCTTCTGGACTCGCTTGAAGCACTGCGACCCCGCTCCCGCTGGAGGTTTGAGCCCTCCCTCGGTGTGTGTGTTGTTTTTAGCATAAGTTAGTTTAAGTAGTGTGTAAATCGAGGTACCAATGACCTCTGCAGTTTCGTCCCTTAGGTATTCACACACATTTGAACACTGTGGTCATGCGCAACTTCTGCGGAACGCAAGCCTTCCTGGGCTACTGTAAGGTATGGAAACAAAAAGAAGTCCGCCAGCATCAAATCTGGAAAATAAAGACCGTGTTGAAGGGCTTCTATCTTCCGTCGAGCGAGAAAGCTGAGCACGCAAACGTTACGTATGTACAACAACGAGAAGAATTTGCTTTAGAACCGAGGTTAGAAGTCTACTGCAGCTAATGATGATGACTGTGATAGCTAGTAAACGTATTTAATTCGTATTTCCTGTTTCCTTTACTTTCTGAGACCATCCACCGAACTTCTCAGAAACCTCTTGTACGATGTTTTCCTGTGATCCCGCTCACACCCAATGTTTAAAATAATTTAGCTGTAAGTTTATATTTAATGAAGTATTGTAATTCAGCATGATACATTCTTATGGCGCCCATGGTCAGCCAAAATGGGAATTTCCGGTGGAAGCAGAGAGGACAGAGTACTAATGGCGAACGACAAAGGACAGTGTTTAAGCTCAATAAGAAAGCATCGAAATAAATATTACAACCAAAAATAATACATGCTGATGCAAAGAATACTATATTTAGTGAACATCGATTTGTGAAGTAAAGAGAATTAATAATATTTAAAAAATTATTTGTATCAGTTATTAATGTGGAATGAATTAATGTCAAAGGTTGACCCTCTCTGGTGCAGTATTACAATGGAGGTACATTTTCAAAGTAAATATATGGATCAACTGAATAGAAAATTAGAATAACTGTTTTTCGTGAGCAAGAGTTAATTACAGGCCTGAATGTTCTCTTTGATCGATAAAAAAATTAAATGTGGCGCATAAATGTTGGGTTTAAAAGAGACACACTCCTCTACGGCTGAACTGTGGTTTTATGATGTTAAATACTCCTTTCTTACTTTTCGTATTATTATTAAAATGTTCAGTTCAGGATGTTGTGAAAAATGTAAGGCAAAAGTGAAGCTAAACTTCATCTCATTCCAAACACAACGCGCTTCTACAATTTTTTTCTAAATCTCTTATAGGCTTTATTTCCAAATTCAGTAGTTAAATTCCTTAGGGACCGATCTGAAGAATAAAATTGATCATATAAGTGCAGAAGTACGTCAAGGAAGTGCACATTCTAGACATATTGTTTTTCTTTCTTAGGAAATGACACTCTCAACCTTACCAGCAACGAAATAATAGAAAAAGCTGGTTCATTACCTTTACACATTATACATGGCGGTAGACGCAGTAAATCCAATTCACTGGCAAAGGGAAAGGGCATAACACATCCTTTTGTTTTCGTGTCTCTGCCAAAAGCTTCAAATGAGAACATATACAAACATACACTAATTTTTTTTATTTGACTGTGGCATATATGACTCTCCGACCATGGAACGGAGCAAAAATTTAAATTCTCAGTGTCTGTTCTCGTAACATTGTTAGAAATATACGGTGATACAAACCTGGTTGCTACCCTGAAGGAAACTGTGCAGCCGGTTAACAATCACATAATTTTATCGAAGAAAGGTACATCGGTTTGTACTACATTATTACTTCGTTATTCTCTTTGACTATCAGTGAGGATAATTTATGGTGAGCAGTCTTACATTAAATATGGGTAACAGACTGCGAGTTGTCTAATGATTCGAAAGGCTTGATGATGAATCTGCACTGGATGATCATACACGAAGATATTCCCCAAGTGAAATTTTGTAGAACGCAGGGGGCATTGGATTTAGAGGTGCTCGTACAGTGCAGCGCTATGTTGTTAGGGCTGATGTGAGGCACTTTAACATTTGCTGGCAAGTTTCTCAAGACTTCTTTCTGAGAGTAAGCAGCAGGCGTCAATCAGGATCACTGTGGGTATATTCCTATACCAGGTCAACCCAGTCTCCACAGTTCTCACGTCCGTGACCCATCACAAGAGTTGCTCGATGGCCCTCCGTACCACTTATTACTTGGTACTGCAACGATCTAAATCCTTCAAGTAAAAATCCGCTCATATGTTTGTGTGAAAGTTGAAAGTGAGCCAGACATTTTCGTTAATATCATGGACATATTGCTTTCTTTAATCTTAGTAGTATATGGAAAAATTTAATTTATTCCAGTGTAAGTTATTATGTGATATGTAACGTCTAATTGCAGCTAACTTCTGCTACAAGGATTATATCTGTCAATAACCACACAACATATTCTCAGGAGTTCCTGGTTTTCAGCGAACGGTCACTGTGATAATCATTGTTACTTTTGTTGACAGTGTTAACGATATGCTTATCCCAAGGCAACGGTTAGTTAGCTTTCTTCATTACTGATAATATTTGTACCAATATATCTATCAATTAATTCCTGGAACAAATTAATGACCGGTAAGTCTTTTTGACAACTGTCGACTTATTGATTATTGAATCTCATTTCGTGACTTCGAATGACAATTGCTTAATGATTTTCCTGATGTTTCAGCCATACAAGTGGCAGTTATTCTGAAAGATTCGCAGTCCAGCACCAACGATGGAGGGTGATTCTTTGAGAATGTAAGCAATTCATTCCGCTGAAGCGTCAGAAAAATCATTAGAAAAATCCGGAGACGAAAGCCAATAGACAGTACGTTGAAATAACTTGGTGCACTACAACGGATTACGCAAAGGCGGAATTATTGATTTACTCGATCTAGCTGAAATTGGCTTCTCTTTCAGTTTCCTTGACCTTAGTTACAATCAATTACAAGGCGCAAGGTCGATTTAGTGCAGGTTACGGCCTTGCTTGGACTATTCGTCCATCATTTAGAAAACAGATTTCTGAATACAGACAAAGATATTGACTATAAAATCATTTATTACAAAAGATATGTCATTAATTTTTTTTAAAGGAAATGAGGAAGACATTGACCACTTCACCAACAAAATAAACCATATGAACTCTGAAATACAATGTAAAGCCATCGTGAGGAAGGTAATACTATAATGTTTTTGGATGCTAGGATCTCTGGAATTAAAACCGGGAATGAACTTGATTTTTTCCGAAAACATTCAGCCAAAGACCATTATTAATGAATTTTCCTAGCATCCATACTATCCAAAAAGTGCCTTCTTCACTTGTGTGTTGCATAGGTTACACAAATGCCCTTTGGGAAAATACGATATTGGTAAATATCTCTCAATATTAAAATAAATTTTATTCGCTAACATCTATCATAATAACTTAGTAGATAAGAAAATAATAGAAATAAAGGCAAAAATAGAAATAAAGTCAATAGCCTGTAACACCTCCACTAACTTAATAATTAGCTAAAACACAAGATAAAGGAAGTAGAATATTGCGATGTGTTTCCAAACTCCAGAGCCAACATACCAGCCCTCCAAGTATTCTGGACAAATTGGAAGATGATTATCAATATAGTTCAGGAAACGTACTGAAAGTACGAAGGTTACGTAATTCACCTTCAGCAATGCACTAGTGTCGACGTTGATAGCATAAGCAACAATTTCCATACTATCTGTAGCGTTCAAAGAGGAAATCTAAATTTACAGCATCTCCAAGAAATAAACCGACAATTTACTTAATGAGCTATATGAATTTAGTAGAAACGCTTTTTACTCACGTTAAAAGACCTCCTTTGTGTCTGCCACCCTTCTGATGCATGTTCTTACGCAAATGGTTCAAATGGCTCTGAGCACTACGGGACCTAACATCGAAGGTCGTCAGTCCCCTAGAATACTTAAGTCTAACTAACCTAAGGACATCACACACATCCATGTCCGAGGCGGGATTCGAACATGCGACCGTAGCAGCAGCGCAGATCCAGACTGAAGCGCCTAGAACCGCTCGGCCACAACGGCCGGCTGTTCTTACACACCATCGAGTGTTATTTATTTGTACCATTCTTACCTTTCCTGTCTGTCGATTCTTCCATCACATTGCACAGTTATTGTAGTTACAGAATGTTTCAACATTAATGCGTAACATTTTCCTGCTGTCTTCCATAAATAACATACTGTCGTCGCCCAGCAACGCTCTGTAGCAAAAGTAAACGTGGTTGCGTAGCAACGGCCGCCAGCCTAGTCTACGAGGATTTTGACTGCTTCTCTGCGAAAGCAAAAGGCACTGCTGACGATTCTGTTGCTTAGCTACACTACGCTGTCCGGTCAGAGTAGGGGTGGCATCCGTCGCGATCCATCGATGCTAGGAGAAATCGGTGAGTACATCGCCGCCTACTTCATCTGACACCTTACCAGCTTTTAGATTACGTAATCTGGTTACTCATCGTTGACTGCAAACCACCCTACGTGTGACAAGACTGTTTAATAGTTCACTGATTTAAAACCTTCTTAATTACCATTTTACTTAAGCTTCATTTTATATCAGCATAAAAACCAAATTTTAACGGCTTCGTCTGAAAACTCTGGCTGTTTAAAAACTTTCGGAAATACAGAAGCGTCCGATCTTACCCGTCGGCTTTGACCAATGACGTCACAAATATAGCGGAAACGACTATAAACGACAATTCCAATATGGCGGATATAAAAACATCGCATACGTATTATAAACACTGAAATACACAAGTTTCACAAAAAGCCTAATGACTCTAACGGGACAAGCGTGGGAAATTGGGGGTTTTTGGGTGGGGACAAACTAAATATACACAAATGTAGCCACCGACCGCCATACAAAACCACGCAAAACAACGAAATAAATCAACATCACAAAACTGACCAAATACCAAAAAACACATTCCTATCCAGAATCGGACACTTCCCTTGACCTATGTAGCTCAACAGAACCTACCGATCACATCCTCCAATACAAAAAAAAAAAAAAAAAAAAAACGAACACTTCCCTTACACCTACATACATCTACAACAGCTCCCAATCACATAAATTACGATCGAACACTTCCGTTGACCTATATAGCTCAACAGAACCTACCGATCACATCCCCCAACACCAACCTAAAAAACCAACACTTCCCTTACACCTACATACATCTACAACAGCTCCCAATCGCATAAATTACGATCGAACAAAGATAATAATAAACAAGTGGTACTCGAGGCCAACCTAACCTCGTATTCAGGGCTACGCTACAGATCAATGTGTAGGTATCTACAACAGCTCCCAATCACATAAATTACGATCGAACACTTCCGTTGACCTATATAGCTCAACAGAACCTACCGATCACATCCCCCAACACCAACCTAAAAAACCAACACTTCCCTTACACCTACATACATCTACAACAGCTCCCAATCACATAAATTACGATCGAACAAAGATAATAATAAACAAGTGGTACTCGAGGCCAGGCAGGGGGGGGGGGCTGCGCCCCCCCCTGACCCCCCCCCCCCGCCAAAAAAAAACCTCCCAACCTAACCTCGTATTCAGGGCTACGCTACAGATCAATGTGTAGGTCCCTAACGTCACGGGTCAAAGCCGACGCGTGAGATCGGATGTTTCTGTTGACACAAAACATACATCAAAAACAAAAAAAAACGGAACTTACCTCAAAAAAGTTCCAGCCCCACAAACTAGATTGGCCACCACAATCACACACAAATGCACCCTAACTAACCACTTTCGGCCTATACATTTTACCCACAGCCCTTAAAAAAACCCGAAAAATGCAATAGGCCTCTGGGACACTCTTCCGCCAACAGTACTCATCTAAATGAGACTGAAGGTTGGAAGAGCGCCTCTTCCCCCTCCCAAGAACTGACTTAACCGCCCCCCACATCCCCTCAATTGTGTTAGTGCAAGCCCCAGTATCATAATTCTTAAATTCTAGACTGTGCTTCACTACTAAATGATTAAATCCCCTGTCACCCAACCCCCTATAAGAAGAAAAAGCATCAGAAACTATTGTGGACCCGGGCTCTACATACTCCTCAATTAACCCCACTAATTCAGCCTTCGACCTCCCCTCCACAACCCTAAAAACACATTCAGTACCCCCACCCCCGTGAACAACAGCCCCCCACACCCAAAGACCAGCCACAGACTTCCCCCTCCCATACTTCCTTTTACCAAACTGCGACTCGTCCACCTCCACAAGCACCCCATGCCCACCCAACTTACCCCTGTACTTAATAAATTCCGAACACACTTCAGGACAAAAGGAATACCAGTCTAAAACAGTCCTCTCACTGACACCAGTCTCAAACGCGCAAAAACTCTGTGGGCATCTATAACAAAAATAATATGTAATAAGCACAATCTCACGCATGCCCAATCTAGACTTCTCGAACCAGGTACCACGCCTTATAGAACGCCATACGCCATCTTTCCGACAACACCACATGTATCCGTCGCTGGTCCGAGAGGCCGGAACTTTAACCAATTTCATTGCCTCAAGGCAAAGAGAACACTTAACAACTTCGGCGATTAAACCGAATAGTTGTAAGAACTTGATAAGTTCTAACGCTGTCTCGCCCATCATCGCCCTCAACCGAACACTATTAAGGCGGTCTTTCATATCCATTCCTAAACAAAAAACCACAACCAAATACACTCAATAACAAACTCACCCGACATACAGCAATGAGCAATAAATTAAAACAAACGAAAACCATGAACACACCACCAGAGAGCACCACAAACAAAAACAAGACTAAACTCCGCGCCGTAATGACGTCACACACCACAACACGCTTACGTCACGGGTCAAAGCAGACGAGTAAGATCGGAGGTTTCTGTTGACCCAAACTTTCACTGGACAGCGCCATTCAGTCCTCTTGTAGGCCTTGAGGGTATATGAACTCTTCCACACTCTAATACTGCCATTGCCTAAGAAACATCATAGTACCACTTTTATTAAGGAGTTTACGCAGTTTATTAGTGTAATATACATATGTGTTTTTGAACACTGTTTCTAACTTTATGGGCCTATTCATAATGAATGAAAAGTTGATACCGGTGTAGCCAATAGAGATAAATTGTGTGACCATTGAGTTACATAATCTTTAATGAGCTCATCGACGCTCTCCGTCTGTAACATGGAGAATGTGAACACCTAATCAATTTACCTATGCTCCCGAAATAATAAATTTTTGTCAATAAACGCTACTATAATGTATTTCATTATCTTCATCCACACGGGGTATTTAATGCACTTCCATTCTATTGACTGGAAATGATGTACTTAGCTATATTATTGTAATTCATAAAAGTGATGAAAATAATTTACCATCCCAACCAGGGTGTAATAAATTTATCCCCTTATAAATAGCTTTTCTCTGCACCCAGCATAATGCAAACAAATGTAAATGATTGGTGTTACCACTTCGGGTACGATGCCTTTATTTTGTTGCTTTTATACATCTTCTCAATTGCCCTAAATTTATTTGAAATTATGTTGTTGCTTGCTGAAAGTAAAAAAGATGAAAGGAATGACTAATTAGCATGAATAATAGGATTGAACTTGTAGAAAGAATACATTAGCATATGTTGCGTATAAATTTTTGATTATCACCACGAGAAAATATTGTTACGTATTTTAAGTTTTGTCTGCCTCCAGGTTCACGTCTGTAGTCCTAGTACACACTGACGTTTGTTTTCCACATTATTGGATCTCGTCTCTAAACGATCCAAAACAAAATAAAACTGAGTATTGTACAATAACATGTTTTTAATTTTTTTATTTTTTTTATTTTTTTGCCAGTTGAAGGAAATCAACGCCACCACATTCCGTACTGAGCGATGGAACTGTATGGAAACAATTCCCCACCATACGACACGGTAATTAACTGGCGCAGACGGTGTCAGTGAGATAAAAAAAGTTTGAGTGGCGAAGATCAGAGTGCCAACTGTCTCCATCCGGAGCACGAGAGTTAAGATTTCTTACGACTTTTATTATATGATGAGGACGTGGGTGTGATGCAGCAAGACACGGAAGATGAATTTAACTTGGAAGGCGTTGTTATTTAATGGAGGCAGATGTGGCATTGAGGTGAAATGTGGAGAACAATGACGGTTCACAAGACAACTACTTATTTGTTGACAGAAATATGTGTGACACGTATCAGGCAGGCACTGGTAATATGGGCTAGTAAAATAATAGAGAACTCAGTGTTGATATTCCGACAAGGATTGGTAATACGCATTAGGAAATGTTCGGCTGTGATAATTCCCTACTGGAATGGAGCTCTGAGACATGCGCCAAGAGAAAGTTGATAAAATAGTCACACAGTTCCGCATGAATTAAAAAGAAAGTTCGAAGCTCAAAGAGTACAGCGTTCCTGTATAGCATTTTATGGATAGGTGACAAATAAATCCAGTTATCGAACAGAGAAGTTCATTAATTTAAAGTGTTGCAGAAGAAATATTCAGTCCAATGACAATAGTGCCAAAGAAAGATGGTCAATCAAAACGGCTCGTGAAAACATTCTAGAGAATAGATGTCAGTAGAATGCAGAGAAAAAGGTACAGGTAAAACAATTCTAATACTAAATCCGGAAAATTCATTGGAATACGTCTTGGCACAAATGCAGATTTTTTTATAAAGCTGAGACCAAATTTAAGTCTTGGTGAAAAATTATAATTTTCAGTAATTCTTAAGCTAATAAGGTGAATACGGGAAGAGTTTTAATATGGAACTGGCATATTAATAATGTTATAGTTTCAAATATCCTAAGTACTGCTTTTGCAATGGACATTTACTCGTAGTAAAAAATGCACATAGTTATGACCCATAATATGAATTAATAAAAGCTTAAACTGATTCAGTAATTCAAAAAGAACCTGTGAGTCCTGAGTGACACTTTTAAAATCTGGAATCAGCAAAACCTACTCTGTTATTCGTTTTACTTTTGTTTATCGAAGAGAGTAAGCAGTTTCATATTTGATTTCCTCGGTATTATTTATCATTCATTTTGTTTTTCTGAAAGATGTCACATGATTGTTCCTTAAGTGTGTGTAGAGCCTGGGCTACAGAAAATACATAAATGTCACAATATTTGTAGCGTAAGAATATACTTGCCTTAAAATGTTTTTGTATCCTTTGTTACAGAATTACAATCACTGGAAACGTTGTCAATGTTTGTGTTCCCCTGCTGCACGATTTCTTACAGCATGATTTTGCTATGCTTGCTGGGTATTCCGGCTTGATACTAATTCAAGGGTAAGTAGAAATATGAGGTAATGAACATTACGGAAAACTTTCCATCTGTCTAACTAGCAACCAGGCAACCAACCCTGAGACTTACAAAAATGTATCGTTCATATTGTTTTATTTTTCGCCGTAGTGTGTGAAGGAAATATTCCATTTACTGTGAGTCACTAACTCTTGGTCTGAGGGGACCATATTAAGGCACAGCACTGTACCTAAGCCCAGGTGCTATAGACACCTTATTGAGTTCGCACCTAACGTTCCCATAACATTGCGCGCATATGTATTCATGTAGCTTTTTTGGCCTTAAATAATTATATTAACTTGAGGATATACGCGGGTCTTTGACCCGTGAGCAGTGCTGATGTCTCACTTTTCCTATCCTGCCCAACTTCCAGAGAACACAGTTCAAGTACCTAGCATCCTTAATTTAGTCTTAATAGTTGCTCAGATACCTTGTGTTATTACAAATGAATGAGGATGACGCCATTGCTATTTGTTTTCCAAAAAACGTAGTAAATGAAGTTTAAGGAATTAAGATACATAGGAATTAATGACATTAGCTCCTAGTGGGCATTGATTTACATCACTCAGAAAATTCAAAACTTGTGCATGACCGGCATTCGAAGCCAGGTCTCCTTCCTACTAAGTAAACGCACTAACCACTGTGTCATCTGGGCAGAATGGTCATCATAACTGCACAGAAGACCCTAGAACGCCTCCCGTCAGACCCCCAAGTCTCTACTTATCCACACACTACTCATGCAGTGCCCATATCACATTGTCCTCATTACTTTCGGCATTCTGACGAGTCCCATTAAGAGTTCCAACAGGATGAACAAGGCGTAGTGCATCAGTTGTGCGTGGATAAGTTGAGACTTTTGGTCTGATGGGAGGCGTGCCAGGGTAGTCCGCGAAGTTGAGATGACTATTCTGTCAGGTTGACGCACAGGTTAGTGCTTCTGCCTGCTAAACAGGAGACCTGGGTTCGAATCCCCGTCATGCAGAAATTTTCAGCGTTCCTGACTGATTTAAATCAGTGCCCATTAGCAGCCAATGTCATTAATGTCTTTGTGTCTTGATATATAAGAGCTGTTGGATCAGAATGTGTCTGTTTCTTCCGACATGTCCGAAAGCACAGATATCATATAAAAAAATTGTGCTTATAGTTATCAGAGTTCTGGATAATCACTGTGGGAGGTTTCAGTCTGGTGAGCAAACAGAGCGCACTTCTAGGAGGGTTGAAATGTCCATCCAGTCACACAATCGAGATTCCAAGGTTCTAGTAAATCCATTAATGCAAATATTACGTTTGTTCCCTTGAAAGGAATACAGCAGATTTCCTTTCCCAACCGTAATATTTTTCACATTTCCTTATATCTCTAAAAGTCTTCACGATCAACTTCACTTTCATTGGATTTAAAACTCTGAAAGATGTGTACTGGTATAAAAGGTAGATTTAACTATTTCATCACATGTTCACGTGCATGTGCTGTTCCTAAAATCTGGACACTATACCGACTTGACAGACATCAAACCTAAGTATTTTGCACAACGAATTTACTTGGGTATGCTGAGACTGGTGCTGGCAAATCTTGGGAAGTACATGTCCTTAGTGAGGAACACTGTTGTTTACATTCCAGGAATGTACCAAAAAGGCAGTATTGTGGTATGAACCTAGTTTTTGTTGTTTTAGATTTTCTCGTTCTGTTCAGTATGTAGAAGACGGCGTTGGCAAGTGGTTCATCACTTGGCTACAAGTTGTCGCTGCATAACAGCAGCAGTAGTATCGTGGTCCTAGGAAACAACATAAAGTTGAAATTATTTTGTATCGCTGCACCAAGTCAGATAACTCATATATAATCAAGGTGACATCTATAATTGTTAATTTGCCTATGCGCAATAAATTATTCATAAATAATTGTCTTAAAGTCAAGAATATTACAGATGAAAATTATCGTGTGTAGTGACAACCGAGGTCAAAATGAAATGTATAAACTAGTGCTTTGTTCGTAGTGAGAAAGGACCACCAGAAAGTAAAAACGGGGAGCAACAATGACACTATAGGAAGGATGGTGATACGTCTGACTTGAAACTGACTACATCTCGTAAAGGTGGCAATATTGATTCAAGGATGTCGGTTATAATGTTGATTAGAGTATGTCACTCACACGTTTTGATTAGAGACTTAAAATGTATTTTGATGCATTGTCATTTAGTGATTCAGTTCATTATACATTATTACAGTCACCTGAGCTGTCTTTGCTCCGTAGCTGTAGCGACTTCGAAGCCACGTAGCTCAGACTGGACTGCACAAACTCTTGAACCCTCGCTTCCTGTGTGGGAAGACGTATAGTCGCCTGTTCATTCGTCACCTGTGACAGTTATGATGAAATGCAGTCGCAGTAGACATAGTATTAACAGTTATGTATTTTATTACTATGTAAATAGTCCTTACAAACTTGTATAAGTAAATGCTATGTGAGCATAAATTATCAGATTATTGGTTAATATGTCGATCGTTGTCAGTGGTATCCCTACCCTATTGTGGCCGCGCCCATCCTCTAACTAGAAGAGAAGATTCATTTCAAACCTGGAATATATTAACTAGATTAAATGAGATACCTACTGGGACCACGAGAACGGGACGACGAAAAATCACAGGTAGGTTACATAACGAAAACAAATAATATTGCTAATAACGACGAAGAAAATGTTCTGCTTAACTCGTGAGGTGAAATATTTAGTTATAAAACTTGCAGCGATGAATTCCTCATTCTTCCTGTTGTCCGGTGCTTTTGACCATGCAATTGGAACGAGTTCAAGTGTTCTGAAATGAATGGTTGTTGTAAATCTGTAGTACTCTGTTGTCTATATCCACTGGCTTTGTAACACATCCCAAAACATTTAATAACTTAGATTTAACATGAAAGAATTTGCATATGTCAATACCACTGTTGTCAGACATTATAAGGATAGTGAAAAGTTCTGAACTGAAGGAGTCGGGCAAGGTTGTTGTGTTATAACCAACTCTGTTTTTCCTACGAAAAGTTACCAGATTATGAAACGGGGAAAATGAAGAAGAATTCTTATTATTCGAGTAAATACGACCAACTCTCTTTTGCCTGTAGTACAGAATAATCTTTACGAACATAGTGAAGGTATTTAACAGAGCATCGCAATATTTTGGTTATAAAAGGATCCGCACTCACAATAAACACAGTAAATTTACGAATAATAGCATTACGCAAGAGACATTTTGAAATTAGACTTTATTACGACGTAAGAAACATTAAAATAAAGTGAAAGACTAAAACACAGCCTGAGGCAAAAATAAAAGAAAGAAAACGACGAACCACGGAAAAATTATTCAAATGGGACGGGAATCGGTACATGTAATGTACAGGGAGATTATAATTAAATTTAAACTTTCAAAACGCTGTAGAAATAACACCATTGGCCAGAACTGCAACGGAATATTATGGGGAAAATGCATGGCAGAAGAAAAAAATAGTGTGAAAATTGATCAATAGATGGCCCTGCATATGTCAGAATACGTAAATGAAAATACCTGTCATGCGCACGACCCTTTTAAGTTGGTATAAATACGCCGGGTACAAGGTTTTTCCTACTTTCTCGTCTGTGACTTTCGCCATGACTATCTCAATGCAGGATCGCGCTCTGCTTGTAACGCTTTATTACCAGGTTGATGGCTGTGCACAAGTCGCACTGCAGATGTTCCGGACACTGAAGGGTTTGGAAAAAGGCTTTGGTACAATGACGACCGTGAATCTGTAGAAAATGATTGGGACATTCGAAAGGACGGGTTCTTTTGGTGTGCAACCTGGTAGAGGGAGGAAACGAATTGATTCGACGTCAGTTAAAGCAGTGGCCACAGCAATGCAGAAGGAGACGAGTGCTGGTGTGCAAACCCAAAGTGCACGGAGAATTGCCCGAACATTGGACATACCCGTGAGCACGGTGCGTAAAATCCTACGAAACATCCTTTTTTGCTATCCACTCAAAATTAGCCCTGTGCACGAGTTGCACACGAGTTGCTTCGTGCCAGCAAAAGAGACCTTTGCTTTAGGATTTCTTGCTCGCATGGAGGTGGACAATGATTGGTCGTAGAAGATTTTGTGGACAGACGAAGCCCACTTCCATCTGACAGGATATGTCGATACACAGAATTGTCGAATATGGGCAACGGAAAATCCACACGTTAATCAGCCAATACCGCTTCATTCTGAAAAGGCCACTGTGTGGTGTGGGTCTAAGACGTCATTTACCTTTATAGGGCAATATTTTTTCGAAGGGACAGGTGCTTCTGGTTACCTGTACCTTCACAGCTAAGCGCTATGTGTGTCTTTTGCGCAACCACGTCCTTCCAGCTCTCCAACAGCGCGGATGTGTGCATGGGATCATTTTTATGCATGATGGCGCACCTCCGCATGCTGCAGATCCAGTTAATCAGCTGCTGAAGCACCATTTCGGAAACGCTAGATTTTCAGCCGTCATTTCCCTACAGCCTGGCCGTTTCGATCACCTGATCTAAATCCGTGTGACTTCTGGCTGTGGGGCTATCTGAAAGATATTGTGTTCAGTGTTTCGATTGCAAACTTAGCTGGATTGAAGGCACGCATTGCGCAACACATTCTGAACATGACCCTGAAAACACTTCGATCAGTTACGGAACATGCTGTTTCTCGATTTCAGCTTGTTGAAGAAAACGGTGGACAGCATACTGAACATGTTTTGAGCCAGTAACACGGAAATTAGTAATCCGTTTTTATTTTGATTGATGCTTTTTATGTGGTTTATGGCCTCAGAACAATTAAGAACCGATGTGATTGATGCTTTTAAGTGGTTTTTGGCCCCAGAACAGTTAAAAACAGATTTTTTCCATTCGATGTGATATGACCTTGCGTGGTGAATGGGCTTACGTAACTAACAGTATCACACCTGTACACCCATGCACACTGAGTAGTGCAGTTTATTTGACGTCAAACGTACACCTTAGGCGTAGTTGTATGATTCATTTGTCATTTGTAGTCGATCACTATCAAATTATGATGGTTACAGCGACATCTATTGCTACATTTTATAACTATTTACTCGTATTTTTCTTGTGCCATACGTTTCCCCCCTTCTCCGATAATGTTACGTTGCAATTTGACGTCATTCTGACCAGTGGTGGTATTTATACAGCGGTTTGAAAGTTTAACTTTAATTAAAATCACCGTGTACATGTATAGACAAATAAATTATCCAAATTTCAGAAAAATTGGATAATTTAGTCAAGAGAAAGGCACACAAGTTGAGCAAGTCAATAACGCATTGACACACCTCATGCCAAACTCTGTCCAAATGGCGAGTTAGATCGACAAACTCCCTATATGGTTGGAGGACGCTGCCCGTAAGGCTCCAGACTTCCTCAGTCGTGGAGAGATCCGGTGACCCTGCGCGCCAAGGGAGCGTTTGGCAAACACGAAGAAAAGCAGTGGAAAATCTCTCCATTCTGGACAGGCATTATACACTCCTGGAAATTGGAATAAGAACACCGTGAATTCATTGTCCCAGGAAGGGGAAACTTTATTGACACATTCCTGGGGTCAGATACATCACATGATCACACTGACAGAACCACAGGCACATAGACACAGGCAACAGAGCATGCACAATGTCGGCACTAGTACAGTGTATATCCACCTTTCGCAGCAATGCAGGCTGCTATTCTCCCATGGAGACGATCGTAGAGATGCTGGATGTAGTCCTATGGAACGGCTTGCCATGCCATTTCCACCTGGCGCCTCAGTTGGACCAGCGTTCGTGCTGGACGTGCAGACCGCGTGAGACGACGCTTCATCCAGTCCCAAACATGCTCAATGGGGACAGATCCGGAGATCTTGCTGGCCAGGGTAGTTGACTTACACCTTCTAGAGCACGTTGGGTGGCACGGGATACATGTGGACGTGCATTGTCCTGTTGGAACAGCAAGTTCCCTTGCCGGTCTAGGAATGGTAGAACGATGGGTTCGATGACGGTTTGGATGTACCGTGCACTATTCAGTGTCCCCTCGACGATCACCAGTGGTGTGCGGCCAGTGTAGGAGATCGCTCCCCACACCATGATGCCGGGTGTTGGCCCTGTGTGCCTCGGTCGTATGCAGTCCTGATTGTGGCGCTCACCTGCACGGCGCCAAACACGCATACGACCATCACTGGCACCAAGGCAGAAGCGACTCTCATCGCTGAAGACGACACGTCTCCATTCGTCCCTCCATTCACGCTTGTCGCGACACCACTGGAGGCGGGCTGCACGATGTTGGGGCGTGAGCGGAAGACGGCCGAACGGTGTGCGGGACCGTAGCCCAGCTTCATGGAGACGGTTGCGAATGGTCCTCGCCGATACCCCAGGAGCAACAGTGTCCCTAATTTGCTGGGAAGTGGCGGTGCGGTCCCCTACGGCACTGCGTAGGATCCTACGGTCTTGGCGTGCATCCGTGCGTCGCTGCGGTCCGGTCCCAGGTCGACGGGCACGTGCACCTTCCGCCGACCACTGGCGACAACATCGATGTACTGTGGAGATCTCACGCGCCACGTGTTGAGCAATTCGGCGGTACGTCCACCCGGCCTCCCGCATGCCCACTATACGCCCTCGCTCAAAGTCCGTCAACTGCACATACGGTTCACGTCCACGCTGTCGCGGCATGCTACCAGTGTTAAAGCCTGCGATGGAGCTCCGTATGCCACGGCAAACTGGCTGACACTGACGGCGGCGGTGCACAAATGCTGCGCAGCTAGCGCCATTCGACGGCCAACACCGCGGTTCCTGGTGTGTCCGCTGTGCCGTGCGTGTGATCATTGCTTGTACAGCCCTCTCGCAGTGTCCGGAGCAAGTATGGTGGGTCTGACACACCGGTGTCAATGTGTTCTTTTTTCCATTTCCAGGAGTGTATATTGCAAAAATGCAAGCCCGGGATAGCTTGTTGTGAAGGGCAACAAAACGGGGCGTAGAGTGTCGTAAAGTACAGGGCGCAAGTACATCGAATACTACAAGCTATCATGCAACCCATTTGCCAACAGAGCACCGTTAAAATATGTGATTAAGATTTTCTCATGTGGTAAACGTGGCCCCTACAAGTCCGACAAAATGTCTCGCCAGATAACGACTCATGGACCTTCTACTGGATAATGTGGATCAGTTTGTGCAGTAACAACATTCTGCAGGTCGTCTGTAACTTCAGAAAGCCACTGATAAAAACCGTCACATTTGAATTGTGTCAATATGGCTTGATGATCGCTACAAGGATCTTATGGTGGTTCATTAAAACTTACCTCAGTTCAAGTGACTGCGTTTGGGAGGTCGCTGATCGAGATGAGAGCCCTTTGGATGCAGCTCCGAGTGACTGAGATTTATTGGATCAGGAATGTTCTTCTATATTGGTGGTGTCGGAGTTCAGGCTACACAGTGTATATGCCTTCAGCAGGGTGAAACCAGAAGCTACGGGTCATTACGTAGGTGTTTCTAATTGCTCATAACTGTAGTGCAATGCCTCAGTCACCTCGTAGATACAAAATATTAGCATAATTATCAATTTTGAAAAATCAGCTGTGACAAGAGAACGTTTTCAACCACGCTTACGCGCGGAGATGTGGTTGAGTTATTTTCAGAAACGACATACCTTGAACGAATTACCTGAATAGGACGGAAATCGGTCGATATGATGTATCATGTAGAGACAAAAAGTGATTAAAATATCAGAAAAATTGAGTGATTCATTGAAGAAATGACAAATAGAGCAAGTCAATAACGTATTCGCCAACCTCTGGCCCTTATGCAAGGAGTGTATTCGGCTTTGCATTGATTGACAGAGCTGTCGGATATTCTCCTTAGGGATGGCACGCCATATACTGTCCAACTGGTGAGTTAGTTCTTCAAAAGACCGAGCAGGTCGAAAAGCCCTGCCCATAATGCTCCAAACGTTTTCAATTCAAGAGCGATCTGGTGAATTTTCTATCGAAAGTAATGCTTGGAAAGCCCGAAGACAAGCAGTAGGAATTCTCACGAGGCGCCGGAGGGCATTATCGTGCTGAAATTTGAGTGAAAACTTTTTGTTACTTGCAAAACCATGACAGTTTACATTTACATTCATGCGAGACCTTTCAGTAAAACCAAATTTAAAAAAATTAATAACTTTACAACAGAATGGAACATCAACTTCAGTACTTTCAAAGCTTTCACTAGTTTTAAAATTTCTATAGGTAAACTTTACAATTAATACTAAGAAAACAAATATTCACAATTATCAATAAATTAAGTCACTTGTGATGTAAGCAGCTCAGCGGCAAGTACGTCAGTCCCTTTTACAATAAGTGAACACCAAGCTTCATCAAGAACTCCATTTAGATCCATTTACGTGGCGGATTAATTTTAGATTGAGCAGTTGGCTGGTAGTACTCGTGCATTCCACCGCCATGGTTGTTACTTACATCAACACAGTTTCCGAACATGCAGCACTACATCTGTTAATCACTTATAATAAATAAGCAGCGTTAAAAAATGTCTTGGCCCTCAATAAGAGCAGAGTCCGACGTAGTTAGCTAATTTAAATTTAAGGCTTTTAATATACGAAAAAATGTTGCTTAACTCAAATGGCTCTGAGCACTATGAGACTTAACATCTGAGGTCATCAGTCCCCTAGAACTTAGAACTACTTAAACCTAACTAACCTAAGGATATCACACACATCCATGCCCGAGGCAGGATTCGGACCTGCGACCGTAGCAGTCGCACGGTTCCTCACTGAAGCACCTAGAACCGCTCGGCCATCCCGGCCGGCGTTGCTTAACTACAAAAGGAGCTGGACTAGTTAACTGCCAAACCAACTGACGAGCACAGAACCTCAATTAGTTGATGAAATTTAAACCAGTGTATTTAAATTACTTAAAAAAAAAAGAAGCTAGGAACGCTCAACCGACAAATTTAAATATGAATAAACGGCAACTCACTTGCTTGGTGCACCACACTCTTCAAATATAAGGAGGTCGTGTTGCTACATGGGCACTGGAACTGAACCTATGTCAGGTAAACGTTGTGGCCAACTTCACACAGGTATGCTTTAGTAGAAATTTCCAGAACAAGGTGAATGCTTACCAGACGTATAACTTCCGTTGCGTCCTTCGTAGCTGGTGTTGCAATACCATTCTAATATACGTTAGCCACACTACGAGTCCCATGTAAAGCTGAACCCGTTGAATACACTAGGAACGTTGCCTTCTGTGAGAAGTAAACAGCAGCTGCTGCACTGAAAGAGTAATCCACTGGCGCACTGAGCCAAGCTAACACGCACTGCTTGCAGACACTGCGACACAGCACACTCAATTCAGCTTGGCAGAACCCAGCTGTACATACAACCACTTGTCCCCACAGGACAGCGCACATAGCGGGTCTCCATACGGCTTGTTGCACTATGGTTGTAACTGTAATCTAAACGAGGAATCCCTCACTTTGTGGTTACGCTCTGTCTGTCTCTCTCTCTCTCTGCTCCTCTCTTCTTTCTCTGTCTGTCTGTCATCTGTCTAGTGCTACTGAACACGCCATTTTGAGAGTAGACGCGCCAGAGTTTCTCTAATATCCGAGATGCGAAGATACCGAACCCCAATCAAAGCTGGAACAAAGTCGACGTGCCACGGCTCAGTAAGCGCAGGAGGGCTTGCCATGAAGGGCAGCTAAACGGGGCCTCTCATGAAGCATCTTCGCTAGTCATCGAGGATCATTTTGAAGCGACACACATCACTGAAGACAATTCTATTCCAGTCAATGAGATTCCCTGTCGAAGATGTGTCTGTAGACGCGCCGGACAGCGATGATATACCATCTTGACTGTCGTCGCCATAAGACCCGACAACTAGCAGTGAATGGTCTGGGGCGCCATTTCTTTTCATAACGGAACCTCTTTGGTTGTCGCCTGCTGCACCCTTACAGCACACCAGAGCGTCGAAGATAATTTATGCCCCATTTTGTTGCCCTTCATGGCAAGCCATCGTGGGCTCACGTTCAGCAAGATAACGCCCGCCATCTACTGCTTGTCTTCGTGCCTATCCAATCCTGCCTTGGATAGCAAAAGTCGCCGGATTTCTTCCCAGCTGAGAACGTTTGGAGTTTTATGAGCAGGGTCCTCCCACCAGGTAGGGATTTTGGCGATCTAACGCGCCAGTTGGCCAGAATTTGGCACCATATCCCTGAGGAGGACATCCGACAACGTCAATCGATGGCACGCCGAATAACTGCTTACCTAAGGGCCAGAGGTGGACGAACGTGATATTGCCTAGCTCAATTCGTGAAGATATTTCTGCTGAATAAATTATTCGATTTTTCTGAGATTCTAATCATTTGTTTGTCACTATATGTACATGAAATCTACAGATTTCCTTCCATTCGGATAATTCCTTCGTGGTGCGTCATTATCTTCTGACTTAGAGTGTATTAAGTCTTGAAATTTACAGGAATAACTAGCTGTACCTACCCACGCTTTGCTGTGGGTCAGTCTGCTTAAATGGAAGAGGAAAGAGAAAGCATACGTTTCTAATATGTATGAGAATTGGTCTTCTTCTCCCGTGTCTCAGTCCGTATTGCTCCCCCCCCCCCCCTTCGCTTATTTTGTCCATCTTCTCTTCCTCCCCATCTCACCCGTCAGGCACCTTCTCCCGCTCTCTCTGTCCATCTTCTCCACCCTCCTCTCTCTCTCTCTCTATCTCCTCTTGCCACGTAGCTCTCCACCTCTCTCAGCCCATCACCGTCTGCCCCCTTTCTCTGTCCGTCTTCTCTTCCCCGCTCTCTCAATCTCCTCCTGCCTGCCTTCGTTATCCATCTCCTCCTTCCCATTATCTATCTCTATTTCCTTGAATCCCTCTGTCCATCTCTTCTTCTGCCCTCTCTCTCTCTCTCACCTTCAGCCTTGTTTATTGTTGTATGAGAATGCTGGCTTTCTCGGCGAATCTCGATGATAAGATTTTCTCGGGTCGACAGCCGAGTCAATGCGTTGTTCTCCAGCAACGTTTCAGCAAGTTTCTTGCTTGCCATCTTCAGGCGAAGTGTCGAGTTCACGTCTCGTGCGGTTCTTTATAGCCGCTGGACCATGGGCTTCTCTGCATCCCCGGCTTCGGTCGGGCCAGTCAGGTGCGAACGGAATCGGTGCGGCGGCGCGTGGTGGGGGGAGCCGCGGGCGCCGGGTCTTGGAGTCTCGTCTCGGTGCGGCTTGTTTATTCCATTCGCCGCCCCGACCTGCCTCCATTGGTGCGCTCTCGTCTTATTCGTGGTGATTATGTGTTCCACGCGGTGCTGAATTGAAAGTCACTATCCCGGTTGTTGGAATATATTCCCCCCCCCCCCCCCACCTATTGGATCTTGATAAACTATAGGTGATGTTCCACAACAAATTCTGCATTTTTTCCCATCGAAGTTGGCCGAGAAGAAAAATGTTCTGAATTACTTACTGAAAGCTTATCGTAGTTGAAGACTTTCGAATGCGACAGTTCAGTTTACCATTCTTAAACAGGATACTTGCTCTTTGATCAGCAGAAATGTTGGCATATAGAGATCTCTTAGTCGGATCATTATTTGATCTCTTCAGCAGTCTCTATTGTTTTTGACTAGTTCGTGATGTATTTACCTCTTCTATGAGTTTGGTCTAATTCTCTCTCTTAACGTCAGTGATCAAGTCTATAAGGTGTTAACTAGTTAAAATTGGTTAATCGGAAAGCTGAAGATACTTTTTTTAGTTGTTGCTTTGTGCTCGGAGTAAGTTCCTGTATGCAATTTGGACTGCAGTCTCGAGGAATAGTCATCCGTGAACATTTCTGTACTGCTTCAACCAACTGTTCATAGGACGCGGTGTAGGAACTAGGTCACTACAGTAGATAAAGGTCAGTTTAACATAGCACTGTTTCTATCTACATAGGATAGGGGGTACGATGGGTTAGCGATAGACCTTTAGTTCTATTTGCAACAAACTTGTGCAAGGGGGCAAGTCACTACTCCCTGAACTCTTCTTCCGTTTGCAGTAGAGCCCACTCATTTCGATGGCAGTCTGGGTTAAATGATACAACGTATGACGTCCCTTCAATTGGACAGAAGTTGTGGTTGATGACGATATGGAAATAACACTGTAGTGGCCCCTTTAGCCGGCCGAAGTGGCCGTGCGGTTAAAGGCGCTGCAGTCTGGAACCGCAAGACCGCTACGGTCGCAGGTTCGAATCCTGCCTCGGGCATGGATGTTTGTGATGTCCTTAGGTTAGTTAGGTTTAACTAGTTCTAAGTTCTAGGGGACTAATGACCTCAGCAGTTGAGTCCCATAGTGCTCAGAGCCATTTGAACCATTCTGGCCCCTTTAACCTGTCCTCAGCCTGAAACAGTTGAAGGAATGACGAAATCCATCAATCAAATTCGTCGAAGCAAAGCCCCAGCTTCAGTCCGTGTTGGAGCTTCAGCTTACAACAAAAAGGTCTATATGAATTTTATGAAGTAAAACCGCAAAGGGGACTGGTTGCTCGACTTTGACATGATATAGCAACTGAATGTGAACCGAAATTTTGCAAAGTAGACGAACTTAGTTGTAGCACAAGTGCCTAAGGAGGGCATTACTGTGATTATAAAAGTAACTGCGTTGAAAATTTTCGAGAATCCCTAAATAATATACCTACTGTACATGACAGCTTCTTGTCTTCCCTCTAACGGAAATCTGCTGCTATGATTTGGCACCCGTTTCGTAATAAAAATACATTCGACTGACAGATATAGCAGAATTTGTTTCTGAACCAACAGTCGCCTTGTGCGGATATAATGAATGACTCCCATGGCACTGCACTTGGTGTCGTAGAGCCATGTATGTGGGCAGTAGATTGGCTTGTAATAAGATTAACATATTATCCAGATGATCAGGGGACCGCATTTAGTTGCAGCAGAAATAAAAATACATCAGAAGCAGATTTGGTTAACTTGAAGTGATTCTCATGGTCAGTGACACACTACCAGATCAATAAATTAAATGTGCAGAAAAAGAATGGGAATGACTGTTAGCTTCGAAGAAACTATAAGGTAACATGAAAACGTTAAATTACCGCTATCAGTGTCGTTTTTGTTGGTTTGTTGACAGAAGGTGTATTAGAGCAGAATTAGAGTTATTGCACATTCAGTAGAGCACGAACAGAAAGAGAACAATTAGTGGCTTTGGCTCCTTCTTTAATGCACGAAGTCCGATGTGTTTCTCGCGTGCGCCCATCAGATCATTCAACGTGATAGTAGAAGCGTAGGAAACCATTAATAATGGCAAGTATAGCAAGCCATGTTACAAGCAGTAAACTGTAATTGAATTCTCGCTTCGCGGAAACGATTCTGTAGTAAAGGTTCGTAAATTTGCATGATTTCAGCACATATCGCTCGTTATTAATATGATTTTACATCAGACAGTTGCCGGCCGAAGTGGCCGTGCGGTTAAAGGCGCTGCAGTCTGGAGCCGCAAGACCGCTACGGTCGCAGGTTCGAATCCTGCCTCGGGCATGGATGTTTGTGATGTCCTTAGGTTAGTTAGGTTTAACTAGTTCTAAGTTCTAGGGGACTAATGACCTCAGCAGTTGAGTCCCATAGTGCTCAGAGCCATTTGAACCATTTGAACCATCAGACAGTTTACGGAGAACTTCACACTATATCGCCAATTCTCTTGAAATACTTGAATACCGTGTAGTCTAGCCTAAAAAATTTCTGCAGTGGAGTGTATAATCTTATTAAGCGTAGCCACCGATGAAAGATAACTCAAGGCGTACTAATACCCTAACATTCATTTAAGATTGTCCCTGGGGTGGAAAATGTAATCCTGTATGTGTTCTGGCTTGTGGTGTTGATCATAAATTGACGGCTAGTGTACCGACATGAGCAGTCAGGAAATGGTAGAAAACTAAACTTCCAGAACTGTTGCGAGGTTAATCGGGTACTCATCAGTACCAAAATGTGAAAGTCGTTCAACAGCGTGTATTAAAGGACTGAAGGTCTTGTTGAAATAGCGAGGATGATCTGCTTTCGAAATGTCTGCCTTCATGGGCGGCACGAATTTCGCTTTGGAGACAGGATCATGAGTAAAATACACCGCTGGAAAAAAATAGTATGCCCTTTTAGAGGTTTTAGATACACTCCAGATTTATTGATGCAACAGTGCATATGGAGTACATGAAACTAGTGATTTTTACACATCAGTAACACAAGGGGTTTTGTGGTTTCAGGTATCGACCTATGCTCAAACACCTATGTTAGTACGTAGTGTAGCCCCCATGGGCGAAATGCAGTCGCTGACTCTGGCATCTAGTCTGTCCTACAAATGGCGAGTACTGTCCTGGGATACGTTATGCCACACTTGTTCGACCTTTTCACGCAGTTTTGTGAGGCTTGTTGGTTAATGAGTCACATGAGTCACTTCTCGTTCCATCATAGCCCACACGTACTCTATTGGAGACACGTCCGGAGATCGCGCTGACCAGGAAGTTGCTGCACGTCTTGCAGGTCACGTTGAGTTCCTCGGGCATTGTGAAGGCGAGCATTATCCTGTTCTAACAACGCATCACCTTCGTGTTGCAAGAACGGCAAAAGCACGGGCCACTAACAACATTCTGCACGTACCGACCGCTGGTTGGTGCTCACTCCAGCAACACCAAATGTGAACGAGACTAGCAGCTTATCGTACTCCAGACCATAACGTCTGGGATTGGTCCAGCATGTCTTGGACGAATGCACCCAACCAGACAGGGCTCATCAGGTCTACGTCATACGTGCAAGAGACCATCACATGTGTGCGGGCAGAATCTGCTTTCGTCGCTGAAGACCACGTCTCACCATTCCATCCCCCGAGTGATCCCTTGGCGGCCCAGAGATTTTGTAGCTTGAGTGGGAGACGGGATAGAAGTTACGTTCTTGTAGTCCCACTGCTAATAGCCGCTTCGCGACGTTTCGTATGGACAAGTATGGGCTCACAAGTCCTCTTATGTTGCTGTGATAACTGTGCCATCTGCCACTGCTGCCCTTACAGAACGATGATCCTGACGGAAGTGTGTGCTGCCTCAAGTCCAGAGCCTCGTCTACGGGTGTGAGGACGTTCACGTGGAAATTGCTACCAGCATCGTTGCACAACTGATGCAGCAATTCCCCGAAAGGACCATCCCGTTACTCGGAAGGCCACAAGTTAACCACATTTCAAAGTCGCTCATTTGGTTCTAGGAAGCGCCAGTGTATCTCCGTGTCATGGTTACCTGCTTGCTTCACGCGTTTGCACCACACTGAGCCTTCTAGCTACGATCATTCCCTACTAAAGCGTACAAAGAGATGCGCTCTGTTAGCTATGCCATTACGCACTCTGTTTGAGAACTACGTTGAAGCTATCTACTATCCCCACGTGACATATGCCGTCTTCGAATCAAAATCCACGTCGTCTTTCCAGGTGTACTATTTTTTTCGCGGAAGTATATTTTGTTTATTCCTGAAGCGAATGGGCACTCCAAGATCACGCAGAACAGTCTGTAGCTCTTGTAAGCGTAACGGGGCATCATTGTTTCTCATTTTGAAATCGATACACAGTACCATCATCAGTGGGTTTATTTTAATTACTATGAATGGTAAGTTATTACCGGAAACAAATTACATGAATGTACGTGTTGCGCATAAATAGGTGAAGGGACCCACTACTGTCCCATTATATTGCTAGCGAGCAATCACTGGAAATATCCTGTCGTAATATATTTTGGACTTATCATCTGGTACGACGTTAATGGTAATGGGCACACAAAATATATTACAGGAAACGAGAGTCTCTCTGAGATTCATTGGGAGGATCCATGACGCAGGTGGCTTACGAAACATTTGTTCGGCCGATTCTTAAGGTGTGTTAGTCAGTCCGAGATTCTTACCAGGTGGGATTAATAAAATTGAGAAGATTCAACGAAGAGTTATGCGTTCCGCCACGGTTCGTGTGGCGAATCTTGTGTCAGATGGTTGTGTCTAACTTTGGGTTACTGACCTGAAGTACACCATAAGGCCTATCAGAACTTGAATGCTCTCAACTGTTGTCGTCGACCGAAGAAGATCCCACACATGAGGGGCTCCACTAAATCCCCGTTAGGTCGCTCTTCTCAATTAGCTGACAATCCAGGAATTTATAAATCTAACTATGAGGATCAGTATGGAGAGAAATCGTAACTATGGTGACTGCAAAAATTCGCAGAATATCTACCTATTTTAATAGTATATTAACTGTCACATATTCGCGAGGATTGTAATTCACAAACAAACTAGAACTGCTGTGCGCTAAGCTTCCACACAGTATCCACAGTAATAAAATCACTTCAATAAAGGCTATGGCCAAACAAAAGTCAATTATAACTGTAACACAATGACGTATATTCATCCGAGTCCATTAATGTATAGCGTCATCTGAGTCCCTGGCTGTAATTAAGTCAGTCGTTAATTAACAATACAACTGAATTATTTTCAGTCTGTATCCGTCAGTAATGTATTCCTTGAATCGCGGGGCATTATCGCCGTTTTGTCGGTTGCTCGCTACCAACGGCCAGTTGCTATCAATCGACCGGTCGTACCTGTGTCAGCAGAGCTCCATCAGTTAAAGTGTTCTGTAACATTTCCAACTCAATTAATACACAGAAAGTCTCAAAGCCGGCAGTTTATTGCTCTCTCAGCAAATGTTATTTTCAACATAACTGAGAACTGGGTCACGAGGTCAGCTATCGGGATAAATCAGGGACGTCGTAATTGGTGATCTATCACAGTCCTTTAGTCAGTGCATTGCATTTACGGAGATGCTTGACAAATGCCAGTGGCACGCGATACAGATTCCAATGGCAGAGGACACAAAAGAGCGCTTGTTCCACGCGCAAGGTATGCTGGTGTAATTTCTGCAGCGGAGAGTCCAAGAGAGTTGGGCCCATAATTCGTTCTACCACACACGTCTCACGAACTGACAACGACTGGAAGATCAGATAAATTAGAGATCATACAGAGCTTCGCCAACAGTCATTTTTCAACCGTGAATGGAACTGGGAATTTGATGGGAAGGGGGGGGGGGGGGGGGGGAGGGAAGACAGCGGTACCATAAATGCGCTCCAGCACACCCATAAGGTGGCTTGCAAAATGGAGAGGTACGTATTATACCCATAGCTATATCCAGTAATCCGTCGGAGAAGTTTTACCTTAAATCACCCTTTACTTATTTTTTGAATGAATTTTATCCATAGTGGATACTGTCGAACTCCGTGACTGTTCCCTTATCAGGTGTAGAAAAATATCCGCTACCAGTCACAATAAAAGTTTATTTATTTGTCACACGACCGGTTTCGGGATTGCGCCCATCCTCAGGTGTTTATACATTCATTTACATGTTTATACTGTTGGAGATCACTGTATTAATACAAAAAAATTGTTTGCTGGTGACTACACATATACAAGTGGCATAATTGTAAGTGGTAAGGCAGCATTTGACGAAAATATATCTCTACTTATATAAAGATGAAGCACCATTATTACAATCATGCTGTGGGGACAGTTTTGCCACTTAGTTACACACTTATTGTCATTTTCACGTGCATATTTCAGTTTTACCAGGTATAGCTTCATATTTCACTATTATGAGGTGCACTCGCGAAATACACTATTTATCTTTGTTGCGTGCCTTTCATATGCAGGTGTGGTTTTCCTGCAGAATACAATTTGGAAGTAATAATATCATCCACAATACCTCCTACTAAAACAATCACCGCAGTTCTACCCACAAAAAACCTAGAGGTCTCTGGCTACTGTACTTTGATGTGGCACTATCCAGGTGGAGCTAATGACAAGACGAAAAAGCACCACTTACTATTTGTATTAAATTTAATAAGGCAAGAATCAGTACATGACGACGAACGACCTATCATAAATTTCCTTTTTCTGTACCAGGTAACAGACATCTCACACTTTCAGGAAGACAGAAGAGGCTTTCTCGAACAATTTATTGCACCAGAGGAGCTAGACAAGTGCATGCTTGTTAATATTTGCTGCGTTTCTGTAATCGCACTTCTCAATCAAGTAATGATTAGTCTTGAAAGTGCTTTAACTTTTTGACAGCAATTAGAGACATGCTTTATATGCTTTATTTTTTCCAGACGTATCTCAGCGTCTCATTAAGGAGATATGAGAGTCAAATTACTCACACAGTTATCGATGTCTTCGGTGACAACAGAGTGGACATGCTAACCAATATTACCCACGTCTAATAAAACGAAGAGAAGAGTTAGGTGTAGCACACCTCTCGAAAGTTCCGTGATCATAGTTATTAATTTGATGTCGGGAATGTTTACAAAGTTTCCCTTGTACAGCGATATTATAATCTGAAAATTATTTTACCCTTTCAGATAACTTGACAGTGCGCTTTGAGACGCCGTATAGTTCAGATCGCTGTTATAAGCGCTCACTTGTAGTCAGCTGCACTCGACGCCTGCACACATACTTAGAGAGCGATGTTAAAATTTCATTAGGTGTGATTATATCGCCACAGTGTTTGGTGGGACTATGATAATGGTGTTGCCGAACTGACAGAGTCAGTGTTAGGTGAAACAAGTTGTGTGACTGAACCAAACAACAGCCTAGACGCTGCAATGAATTCGGCTCTAGAAGCCATCAACGACAACGTCAGGACGTAAGTAATACACCTGGAAGCTGACGTAATCTAGGTTTGTAACTAATCAGGCTCACAAACTCACCTTACATCTGTCGGAAGCCACAGCACTACCTTTGAACGACAAGTTGCTGCTGCTGAAGCTGTTAATGTGAAACAAAGAGAGTCAGTTGTTTAACACAAAGGTTACAGAGGCGATATCCCAAGTTCTTTTAGCAACATTCAAAGGTATTTTTCACTAGGTAGCGTCAGTCTAAGAAACGAGAAAACAACGGTTATTGTTCAATGTAGCGTTCCAGTAATTAAAGTGCGACGCTTCCATAAAAAGTCAGCTGGAAATGGAGGCGACGTTAGGTGTTCTCTACCCAGAAGTGTACAAATTCCCCTTCCAGTCTGCCTGCTCGTAACTCAGCAGCAACCATGAAAGCAGCTCAGCCTGCCACAATGGGGAACAATAATATATGTTTCAAATAACTTCCGGTAATTTAGGCGGGTAACACTTTCAGAACACCCCGCCATTTCCAAGACAAACTGCAACGGACAGGCCACGTACATGCAAATTTAAAACCTCGGTTCTCGGACTGATGTAGGGAAGATAACATACACACTGTGTGGCTACAGAAATAGAACATCTACAGCTGGTGTTCAGCAGAAATGGATACTCCTACACAGACATCCAAAGGGCACTTCGTGCTATCAGCCAACCACAGGGTACTGAAGAGGAGCCAGAGGAGGAGAAGAAAGTGGCATACCTGCCATATGCTGGACCTATTTCTGCAAAGATCAGCAGAATTCTTTTAAAATATGATGTAAAGATTATCTTCTGTCCACCCTCCAAAATTGGGACAATGCTAGGGAGTGTGAAGGTCGACCTGGGGCTACGTAAACCAGGAATTTACAACATGCCATGCCAGTGTGGAAAGTCATACATTGGGCAGACAACCAGGACGGTGGACGTCAGGTGCAAAGAACACCAGAGGCACACCAGACTCGGACAGGCAACCAAATCTGCCATAGCAGAGCACTGTCTGGAGCTCAGTCACTCAATGGACTACAACAACATCAAAATTGTGACACAGACGCCAAGATTTTGGGACAGTGTCATAAAGGAGGCCATCGAGATCAAGGTCACAGACAACCTAATAGACCGAGACAACGGTTACCAGCTCAGCTCGGCGTGGAGTCTGGCTCTGGAGCTTATCAGGGCCCAACGAAATGAACCAAGAAACTCCTCAAGAAGTAGTAACATCGCAGGAGCAGCACCAGGCGGGCGAGGGCTGCGAACGTAACTCCCGACACAGGACAGGCCTCAGACAGCTGTCACAGATGACGACCAAGTCGGGCACGGACGTCCGAGGGAACACCGGGGAAGAGACAACACCTTACAAGCAGCGCCAGGCGGGCGCGGATGGCAAACAGAGCGCCCAGCGCCCTCTGGGCATAAATACTGGACAAGATCCTCCAATACGGCAGTCCCAGGTAGCACCTGAAGAAGGCAACGAGTTACGTGGCCGAAATATTGTGCCAGAGCGATACAAACATCCGGCAGTAGACCCGATTATTCCACATGTCAACAAAGGTATCGTCAACATATGTGAAGAAACAGGCGGGTTTCAAAGGCACCGACTCCAATGCATGTTCCTCTTAGTCTTCCATAAACAAATTTGCGATTACACGGGGCAACAGACTACCCATCGCAACTCCATCTGTCTGCTCGTAATGCTGTTCATTGAATAAAAAGTAAGTGGATGTCAACACATGCCGAAAGAGATTAGTTAATTCAGCAACAATCCTATCCTCAATTAACCGCAACGAATGAGACAGAGGAACAGGAGTGAAGAGAGAGACCACATCGAAACTCACTAAAATATCAGAGTCATTCAGCCTCAGTCCCTCCAAACGACGTTAAAAATCAGCTGAGTTCCTGATATGATATTCACACTAACCTACTTTTGGACTCAACAGAGAAGCAAGTTTCTTTGCTACACCATATGTCAGAGCACCGATGTTACTCACTATAGGATGGAAAGGAACCTCTTCCTTGTTAACCTTCGGAAGGCCATATAACTTAGGGGGAACATCACTATAGGTGTTAAGACTCTTGATAGTTTCCTGCGACAAACTACTTTTCTTCAGGAGGCTGTTGGTCTTTCTCTCAACACTTTTTGTGGGGTCAGTATAGATTCTGCGATACGCTGAATCAGATAGTAAACGTTGCATCTTTTATACATAATCCTGTTTATTTAAAACAACGGTGGCAGTCGCTGAAAGTGTTACCTGGCTGTATTCCCGGACGTTATTGGAAAGTGGTATACACCAGGAGAAACTCAGGTCTCACATTGTTTAACTCTACGGGGAGGAAATGTATCGGTGTTTAAGTAAGTTGGATAAACTTCGCAGCTGTCGAGTCAGACTGCAATGTGCTTTGTCGTTTTTATTGTGGTGTCGTGAAGAAAATCATGTCCCAACATTTGACAAGGTTGTGCACCTATTAATTCTCCTGCCGCCAATCGCATCAAGCAACGTGCTGGCTTGACTCTTGTTCGTGAAAGGATTCGTTTTACTCGTCGACTTTTGAATTCAGTTTCCAAAGAATTGTATCGTTTTCATTTCATGGTAGCATCGGAATTGTCTGATTTCACTTGGGATTGGTTGGACGGTGCCTCATGGACTCAATCTGACTGGAAATACAATTGCGTTACTGCTCGGCATTTGGCATAGTTTAAACGTTTTCATCGCGCGAAGTCTGATGTTATATCTCGATGTTCTGTGATAAATCTCACAGAGAAATCTTTTGAGAACGCAACCTTTTCCGTGCTTGGAAACGGTTTAAATTTTGCACCCACTCCGAAGAGTTTGCCGGTAGTTGATTTTATTAGTTCAATTGAACAGGCAGTTTGTAAACTACTTCCTGACGCTGCAGAGAATGTTAGGAGGGAGGCTATCTGTGTATTGACTAAAGCTCGTCCACCCAAGAATAATGTAACAGCAGCAGAGACGGCTGCTTTACGCTCTCTCAAAGTTGATCCTCATATTCTTATTTTACCTGCGGACAAGGACAATGCCACCGTTGTTTTAAATAAACAGGATTATGTATAAAAGATGCAACGTTTACTATCTGATTCAGAGTATTGCAGAATCGATGCTGACCCCACAAAAAGTGTTGAGAGAAAGACCAACAGCCTCCTGAAGAAAAGTGGTTTGTAGCAAGACCCTATCAAGACTCTTAACACCTACAGTGCTGTTCCCCATAGGTTATATGGCCTTCCGAAGGTTCACAAGGAAGGGGTTCCTTTCTGTCCTATAGTGAGTAACATCGGCGCTCCGACATATCGTGCAACAAAGCACCTTGCTTCTCTGTTGAGTCCACAGGTAGGTCGGTGTGAACATCATAACAGGAACTCAGCTGATTTTTTACGTCGTTTGGAGGGACTGCGGTTGAATGACTCTGATATTTGAGTCTCTATGTGGTCTCTCTCTCTTCACTCCTGTTCTTCTGTCTGATTGGTTGAGGTTAATTGAGGCTAGGTTTGGTGCTGAATTAACTAATCTCTTTTGGCATGCCCGCATCTCGTGGTCGTGCGGTAGCGTTCTCGCTTCCCACGCCCGGGTTCCCGGGTTCGATTCCCGGCGGGGTCAGGGATTTTCTCTGCCTCGTGATGGCTGGGTGTTGTGTGCTGTCCTTAGCTTAGTTACGTTTAAGTAGTTCTAAGTTCTAGGGGACTGATGACCATAGATGTTAAGTCCCATAGTGCTCAGAGCCATTTGAACCATTTCTTTTGGCATGTGTTGACATCCACTTACTTTTTATTCAATGACCAGTATTACGAGCAGACAGATGAAGTTTCGATGGGTAGTCCGTGGTCCCGTGAGATCGCAAATTTGATTATGGAAGACTTCGAGGAACGTGCATTGGAGTCCTCGCCTTTGAAACCCACCTGTTTCTTTAGATATGTTGGCGATACCTTTGTTGTTTGGCTTCATTGTAGGGAGAAATCGAGTGCCTTTCTAGAACATCTGAACTCGATCCACCTGAACATTCGTTTTATGATTGAGGTGGAACAGGGTGGTTGCCTTCCCTTCCTTGACGTGTTGGTTAGGAGGAAGGATGATGGATCATTGGGACATGCAGTCTACAGGAAACGTACTCACACCGAATTGTACTTACAGGCTAATAGTTGTCACCATCCAGCTCAGCGTCAAGGGGTACTTCATACCTTGGTACACAGGGCACATTTCGTTTCTGACGCTGAGTCTTTGCCAGCTGAGCTGTCCCATCTTGAAGTTACGTTTCGTCAACATGGTTTTGGTGATAGACAGATTGAACGAGCGTTGCCCTATCGACCAACCGTACATCGGGTGATGGATGATAATTCTGAGTCGACACTTAAGTCTACTGCCTTTTTGCCTTACATAGGAATCACTTCCAACAAGATCCGTCGTATTTTACGGAAATACGATGTGAAGTGTGTTTTCCGACCTCCATCTAAAAGTAGACCGCTTTTGAGTTCTGTTAAGGATGATCTTGGTCTGCGTAAGACGGGTGTATATCGCATACCTTGTAGCTGCGGCAAGGCATATATGGTAAAACCATCAGGACCGTGGAGGATCGATGTACTGAGCATAAACGGCACACACGATTACAGCAGCCAAGTAGATCTGCTACTGCCAAACATTGCTTGGATACTGGTCACCCCATTTTAAATAATAACACCGAGATATTGGTATGCACGTCCAGCTATTGGGACATTGTTATTAAGGAGGCAGTTGAGATTAAATTAGCGATTAACCTCGTTAACAGGGATGGAGGTTTTTTTTTTAAACTCTGTTTGGAATCCGGCTCTCTCCCTTGACAAAAACAAAGGGACAGAGTCAATGCTACCTCACCTGCGAGTTCGTAGTCTCAGTATCGATAGCTCTGACTTTGGTCATCATTGGTGGCACTAGTGTTCAGTGTGGATGTCATCTTTTCTGCATCAGTCCGGGAACCGAGGTTTTAAATTTGCATGTACGTCGCCTGTCCGTTGCAGTTTGCCTTGAAAATGGCGGGGTGTTCTTCCGCCGAAATTTCAGCGGTCGCTGAAAGTGTTACCTGGCTGAATTCCTGGAAGTATGTACACAAGGATGGCGACACCACAACCATAACAATGCCAAAGACTTCCACTCTCAGAGATATTTCGATACATACATAGATGTGACAGCAGAAATTTACAAACTACTAACGTTCCATTACTTCCTATTTATATTAAAAGAGAACTGATTACAATTAAGATAAACAAATAAATCAGCCTGTTTCTTATAAAGTGTTACTACAGTGATATTTTGTAAATATTATGGTACACAGTGGAAACAAAGTTAATAATAAACGATAGATGTACATAACATTATATTATTTTTTTATATATACATCTAGCTGAATGTATTGTATGAGAGAGCAAGCTGTTATATTTTATGCACTACTTCTTGTTGGGTTAGGGTCTGCATGTTCGTATCATTAAAGGGAGTAGTGTTTAATTTAAACTACAAATCATGGGAATGAAATTTTGATAAATGGCTGCATTGACTAATTCCGTTCGTTCATTGAGGAGATTTTCTGTTGATTCTCTTTTATCTGCATATGTTTCAATCTCTACAAGCAAATTCATAAGGATATCTTTCTCTGCATGATACAACACCTGGATGTGGTCTTCAGTGCTCATTATTCAATGATTGTTATTTGTTGTGTGCGTGGCACAGCTATGAACACATTTATTCAAAGACAATAATTACTTTTAAGTTCCCGCGGTTCATGACGGGCTCCTATACATTATAAAAGATGGGACATGGTTGTTAATCGAGTGTATGATCACCACGGACGGCAATGCATACTCTGCAACGAGCTCCCACTCTGGCAACAAGCTTGGCAAGGAGTTCTTGTGATACGAAGTTCCATTGCTCCGCAAATACGGTTGACAGCTGATGTATAATCGTTGGTGGAATTCGACGTGTTTCAGTATGTCTTCTCAAAGCACCCCAGATTTGCTGGATGGTATTTAAGTCGCCGAATATCTACTAGTTCTAAGACTTCTCTCACCAAACGAAAATGTTCCCAGTGCATTATGTGTTCCCACTTCTCGCCTTTGGAGGCTACGACCAGCATTGTCGAACGTGATCGTCTTGATGGTCCAGGTGTTACGGTGTGGGCGTTCTTACCTCAAATGTTTGAACACGATACCGTAGCCAGTTAACGTTACTTTGACACTATAGTCCTTGACCACGCGCGTCTTTCCTCCGGTGCTTTCGGCCTTTACTTCATTTTCAGGGTTGACAATGCGCGACCGAAACGAACAGCAAGTGTGGAGGAGCTCTTGGAACGAGATGATATTCGGCGAATGAACTGCTCCGCCTGTTCCCCCAACTCAAATTCCGTGGTACGTACAGGATGCATTGCAGCGCGGCCACATGCACCAACGGTTATCCAGCAGTTGCGAACCGTGCGGGAGGAGCAGTGGCAGGTCCTACCACAAGAACTCCTTACCGTCCGTGGTGATCACCCACCCGATTATGAGCCATGTCCCACATTTTGTTACGTACAGGAGACCGACATGAATCGCTGGGACTTCAATATAACTATTGTCATTGAATAAATGTGTTCATAATTGTGCCATGCACACGTCCATTAACAGTAATGGAATAAAGAGCATTGAAGACCACGTCCAGGTATTACACTATGCCCAGAAAGGTAGCTTTATGAATTTGTTTGAAGAGAATGACATATGTGTACACAAAAACAACTCACCACAAAATCACCTCAATGAACGGACCACGTTAACCAATGCACCCTTTCTTCAAAATTTCATTCCCATGATATCCTGTTTAAAATAAACGCCACTCCCTTCAACAATAACAACATGAAGACTCTAACCCAACACGAAGTAGTGCTTGAAATGTAACAGCTTGCTTTCTCATACAATACATTCAGCTAGTTATGTATTTACAGGGCGGTCGAAAATTCCCGTTACAGACTTCTAGGACTTGTAGAGGGGAGTGAGTACATTTTGAATAGGAACCCATGTACGGAAACGGCATCCAACGAGACTACAGAGCGTCAAAGTTATAGGCGCGGGTATCTGTAAATGTACGTATACAGGGGGTGATTCCGTGATGATGTTACAGACTTTCTTGGATGATGGAGAACGATAAATGCATTAATTTGAAGTAAGGGTCGCTGTACCGGAAACGAACGAGTCGAAAGTTATAAACGAAAACAATTGTGACATATCTGACAGTTAAATACATGTACCGGGTGTTGTGTTGCGGAGAGTGTAGGGCTGGTAACTTTCAGTGGTGGTAGTGTGGACCCCCTCATAAACAATGGACCTTGCCGTTCGTGGGGAGGCTTGCGTGCCTCTGCAATACAGATGGCCATACCACAACGGAGGGGTATCTATTGAGAGGCCAGACAAAAGTGTGGTTTCTGAAGAAGGGCAGCAGCCTTTTCAGTAGCTGCAGGGGCAACAGTCTGGATGATTGACTGATCTGGTCTTGTAATACTAACTAAAACGGCCTTGCTGTGCTGGTACTGCGAACGGCTGAAAGCAAGGGGATACTACAGTCGTAATTTTTCCAGAGGGCATGCAGCTTTACTGTATGGTTAAATGATGATGGCGTCCTCTAGGGTAAAATATTCCGGAGGTAAAATAGTCCCCCATTCGGATCTCCGGGCGGGGACTATTCAAGAGGACGTCATTATCAGGAGAAAGAAAATTAGCGTTCTACGGATCGGAGCGTGGAATGTCAGATCCCTTAGTCAGGCAGGTAGGTTCGATAATTTAAAAAGGGAAATGGATAGGTTAAAGTTAGATATAGTGGAAATTAGCGAAGTTTTGTGGCAGGAGGAACAAGACTTTTGGTCAGGTGAATACAGGGTTATAAATACAAAATCAAATAGGGGTAATGCAGGAGTAGGTTTAATAATAAAAAAATAGGAGTGCGGGTAAGCTAGTACAAACAGCATAGTGAACGCATTATTGTGGCCAAGATAGACACGAAGCCCACGCCTACTACAGTAGTACAAGTTTATATGCCAACTAGCTCTGCAGATGATGAAGAAATTGATGAAACGTATGATGAGATGAAAGAAATTATTCAGGTAGTGAAGGGAGACGAAAATTTAATATCCATGGGCGACTGGAGTTCTAGAGTAGGAAAAGGGAGAGAAGGAAACATAGTAGGTGAATATGGATTGGGGGTAAGAAATGAAAGAGGAAGCCGTCTGATAGAATTTTGCACAAAGCACAACTTAATCATATCTAACACTTGGTTCAAGAATTATAAAAGGAGGTTGTATACATGGAAGAATCCTGGAGATACTAGAAGGTGTAAGACGTCGTGGTCTCCTGACCTTCATTGCTTACATATTCCGCCCTCACAATCATATTCCGCACATTAAGACGCTTCATTCAAAACCGAACTCGATAAGATGAAGTCAATGTTGTATGAATTCATGTAAACGATATGCAAATAACAAGTGCGCACCGGGGCTGTAATACTCGAGGCTGTCGAACACACATACATCCCAGACACGACGGGCACAGGAGCTTTTAGTTCGAGAGAGGCAGACCACACACCGGGAGGCCTGTCCCTTCAGAGGACGAATCAACCTTGGCCTCCCGTGGAGCAGACAGCGCGTGCCCGAGTTAAAGGGGGAACGACCCCGTATTCGGCTTAAAAGCAAATTCCGCTACAATGTGTGGGAGCGTCCAGCCTACGCATTCTTTACACATAGCACGCAGTTTCAGAGATTTTCACAGGGAGACAGCAAACGCCAAACGCCGATACTACAGATTTCCGGATTGTTCGCCTTAAACGAAACGTCATTCTCCCGTTTTAGAAGAGCAATGCTGATTGGCATACGATACTTCTGACGCCTTGAGCTGAAAGAGTAGTGGAAGAGACCGAAAGATATACCCCTTCACGTCTGGCGTGGAGAGGCGCCGATCCATTGTCGCTCTTTGAGCCAGGAACAAGTCTCTCCTCAGTACTTCACAGACAGAGCACCTCTGTCTAGAGCGAACCGAAGTGCGACTCTATACTGAGCCCTTGCTATTAAGCGTTGTTCACTGTGTTGGCCAACACACTTATTGTGCGGTGTGAACGGACAGAGTTATAGTTAAACGCCTGCGAGCGAATTTTGAGTGGCATCGCGGTGGACTGGTTATCTGACCGGTGTACCACGCCAATAGTTAGACTAGGGGCGAATAGGAATCCTTGACTACATCAAGGCGTAGGGAGACTTTGATTGGCGAAGGTCAATCCAGATAGAACGGGAGTTATCTTATTTGTCAGCAACGAGCGGCGCAGCCAGCAGTCATCGCAGCTTACGGTATTGAGCGCTACAGCTATTGCAAGCCCCATATTTCCTCCACAACGGTACACTTCACTGCATTTCACACGCGACAGCCTCGATCGTACCTAGCAACATTCTAAAGGATAATTATTCAAGTTGAGTAGGCGCGCCTCTCAGCCATTCTGCCAAGTCAATAACAATCTTAAACTTTGTATAGAAATTTCATTAGCGAATCCTATCCTTGAGAGGTAACTTCACATTCCGAAAAGAACCAGGATATTAACTTGTTCAGTTCATAACTAACAGTGCCATTGTGATTTCTCAGAATTTTTGCAAAATAAATAATAATTTTTGTTAGTTTCATGTTTTTCTTACACTAACTAGCACTACTCCAGTACCCAAGTATCCCAATAGTTACGTAAGAAATTTTGTGAATTTTTGTGTCATTTCCTTACAGCGGACGACTCCAGAAGATATTCATTGCTGAGAGTTTTTCAGGCATTTCTCTTTAGAACGTTAGGGGCGTCTGTCGACTTCTTCAGTAGTGTGGGGGTGGTAATTGCATCTTGCGGGAGCCCCAGGGTAAAGGGTACATCTCAGATTAATCCGTTGCGCAGAACTACAGAATAGCAGATCAACCCCACGCTCACATAGGTATCAGATAGATTACATAATGATAAGACAGAGATTTAGGAACCACGTGTTAAATTGTAAGACATTTCCAGGGGCAGATGTGGACTCTGGCCACAATCTATTGGTTATGAACTGTAGATTAAAACTGACGAAACTGCAAAAAGGTGGTAATTCAAGGAGATGGGACCTGGATAAACTGACTAAACCAGAGGTTGTACAGAGTTTCAGGGAGAGCATAAGTGAACAATTGACAGGAATGGGGGAAAGAAATACAGTAGAAGACGAATGGGTAGCTCTGAGGGATGAAGTAGTGAAGGCAGCAGAGGATCAAGTAGGTAAAAAGAAGAGGGCTAGTAGAAATCTTTGAGTAACAGGAGAGATATTGAATTTAATTGATGAAAGGAGAAAATATAACAGTGCAGTAAATGAAGCAGGCAAAAGGGAATACAAACGCCTCAAAAATGAGATCGACAGGAAGTGAAAATGGCTAAGCAGGGATGGCTAGAGGAAAAATGCAAGGATGTAGAGGCTTATCTTACTAGGTGTAAGATAGAAACTGCCTACAGAAAAATTAAAGACACCTTTGGAGAGTTCAGATGGAAACCCAGTTCTAAGCAAAGAAAGGAAAGCAGAAAGGGGGAAGGAGTATACAGAGGGTCTATAAAAGGGCAGTGGACTTGAGGACAATATTATGGAAATCGAAGAGGATGTAGATGAAGATGAAATGGGAGATACGATACTGCGTGAAAAGTTTGACAGAGCACTGAAAGACCTGAGTCGAAACAAGGCTCCGGGAGTAGACAACATTCCAATAGAACTACTGTCAGCCTTGGGAGAGCCAGTCCTGACAAAACTCTACCATCTGGTGGGCAAGATGTATGAGACAGGCGAAATACCCTCAGGTTTTAAGAAGAATTTGATAATTTCAATCCCAAAGAAAGGAAGTGTTGACAGATGTGAAAATTACCGAACTGTCAGTTTAATAAGTCACAGCTGCAAAATACTAACACGAATTCTTTACAGACGAATGGAAAAACTGGTAGAAGCCGACCTTGGGGAAGATCAGTTTGAATTCCGTAGAAATATTGGAACACGTGAGGCAATACTGACCTTACGACTTACCTTAGAACAAAGATTAAGGAAAGGCAAACCTACGTTTCTAGCATTTGTAGACTTAGAGAAAGCTTTTGACAATGTTGACTGGAATACTCACTTTCAAATTCTAAAGGTGGCAGGGGTGAAATACAGGGAGCGAAAGGATATTTACAATTTGTACAGAAACCAGATGGCAGTTATAATAGTCGAGGGGCATGAAAGGGAAGCAGAGGTTGGGAAGGGAGTGAGACAAGGTTGTAGCCTATCCCCAATGTTATTCAATCCGTATATTGAGCAAGCAGTAAAGGAAACAAAAGAAAAATTTGGAGTAGGTATTAAAATACATGGGGAAGAAATAAAAACTCTGAGGTTCGCCGATGACATTGTAATTCTGTCAAAGACAGCGAAGGACTTGGAAGAGCAGTTGAACTGAATGGACAGTGTCTTGAAAGGAAGATATAAGATGAACATCAACAAAAGCAAAACGAGGGTAATGGAATGTAGTCGAATTAAATCAGGTAATGCCGAGGGAATTAGATTAGGAAATGAGACACTTAAAGTAGTAAAGGAGTTTTGCTGTTTGGGGAGCAAAATTGATGATGGTCGAAGTAGAGAAGGTATAAAAAGTAGACTGGCAATGGCAAGGAAAGCGTTTTGAATAAGAGATATTTGTTAACATCGAGTATAGATTTAAGTGTCAGGAAGTAGTTTCTGAAAGTATTTGTATGGAGTATAGCCATGTATGGAAGTGAAACATGGACGATAAATAGTTTGGACAGGAAGAGAATAGAAGCTTTCGAAATGTGGACGCTACAGAAGAATGCTAAAGATTAGATGGGTAGATCACATAACTAATGATGAGGTATCGAATAGCATTGGGGAGAAGAGGAGTTTGTGGCACAACTTGACAAGAAGAAGGGACCGGTTGGTAGGACGTGTTCTGAGACATCAAGGGATCACTAATTTAGCATTGGAGGGCAGCGTGGAGGGTAAAAATCGTAGAGGGAGACAAAGAGATGAATACACTAAGAAGATTCGGAAGGATGTAGGTTGCAGTAAGTACTGGGAGATGAAGCAGCTTGCACAGGATGGGGTAGCATGGAGAGCTGCACCAAACCAGTCTCAGGTCTGAAGACCACAACAAACAAAACAGTGTGGATCAAAACGTACAAAACGTAAAAAAATGTCCGATAAACGTGGACTGTAAATTGCATACCTGAGGAGCTGTGACCATTCGTTCATCTGCGCTAATGTGAAACACATCTCCTCTACTGAGCAAGTGTTCATAGCTGTTAAGGTACGCATTTTAGAGCCCACGTTTATTGGACATTCTTTCTCGTTTTTGTCCACACTACCACCACCGGAACTTACCAACCCTACATTCTTCGAAACAAAAGAACCGTACATGATTTCAACTGTCAGAGATATCATAACGGTTTTCGTTTATAACTTCACTTGCTCGTTTCCGGGAACAGGGATCCTTACTTCAAATTAATATTTTTATCGTTGTCCATCATCCCAGAAAGTCTGTAACATCATCACGGACTCACCCCGTGTATACGTACATTTACAGGCGCCAGAACCTATAACTTTGACGTTCTGTAGTCTCGTTGGATGACGTTTCAGGACATCGGTTCCTGTTCAAAATACAATGTACTCACTCCCCTCTACAACTCCAAGAAGTCTGTAATGGGAATTTCCGACCTCCATGCATAAAACATAATATAATGTCCACGGTCATGTACATCCATCATTTACTTTGCTTCCAATGTATACCACAATATTTACAGTCGATTTACGCTCGATTAACAACCATGTCCAACCTTTTATGAAGTATAGAGGCTCAACATGAACCGCGGGACTTCAAAATAAATATTGACTTTGAATACAAGTGTTCATAGCTGTGCCATGCACACAACTATTAGCAATCATGCAATAATGAGCACTGGAGACCACATCCAGGTTTTGTATCATGCAGAGAAAGGTATCCTTATGAATTTGCTTGTAGAGATTGAAATATATGTAGATTACAGGAATTCACCAGAAAATCTCCTCAATGAACGAACCGAATTAGCCAATGCAGCCCTTTTTCAAAATTTAATTCCCATGATCTCCAGTTTAAATTAAACACTACTCCCTTTAACGATAACAAGATGCAGACCCTAACACGAAGTAGTGCATAAAATATGACAGCTTGCTTTCTGAAACTATACATTCAGCTAGATGTATATATAAAAAACGTAATGTAGTGTCCTCTGTTATGTGCATCTATCGTTTATCATTTACTTTGCTTCCACTGTGTACCATAATATTCACAAAATATCACTGTAGTAACACTTTATAACAAACAGGCTGCGTTATTTGTTTATCTTAATTTTAACCAGTTCTCTTTCAATATACATAGTAAGAAGTGGAACGTTAGCAGTTTGGTATATATATATCGAAATATCTCTGAGACTGGAAGTCTTTCGTATTGTTATGGTTGTGATATAGCCATCTTAGTGCACATTCTTCCATATGATGAAACTTCTTGGTATGTAAGTGAGAAAGTGCTTCAGACAGTCTTCGCTGCTGGATGGTCACAAGCAGTCAGCAGTGGAACGTAATGGAGCCAAATTTCAACTAAGTAATCGAAAAATCTTAACTTTAATAATTTGTTTACATCGTTTAAAATTGTTGTGAGGCACAGTTAGTGTTAAACAGACATTATTTCACAATTTGTTTTGGATGCAGAGAACCTCCGTGCCAAGGAAATCTTATCATTTGGAAGAACAAAACGTGAAAGCTAATGTAAAATGTATCTTAACGTAAACAAGCCGTCTGATGATGAACCTGTCGGTTCGAAACCGATAATGGTGCTATTTAAATAAGTAAACAGCATTATAAAAAGTCGCTGTTTGCTGTCATTTTCTCTGTAAGAGTAAACATATAAATTAAGAACTGGGGAGTATGTACCAGTCACGAAACAAAGCCCAAGTCTAGCATGGGAATAGTTTACGTATGTTTATGAGGGAGCTTCAAATAAATTGGTAGGTGTCTCACAATGCAAACTGTGTAAAAATTTACTCAAAACTCATTCCGGGATCTTTCAAAATGGTTCAAAAGGCTCTGAGCACTATGGGACTTAACCTCTGAGGTCATCAGTCCCCTAGAACTTAGAACTACTTAAACCTAACTAACCTGAGGACATCAACACATCCATGCCCGAGGCAGGATTCGAACCTGCGACCGTAGCGGTCGCGCGGTTCCAGACAGTAGGTCCCAGAACCGCTCGGCCACCTCGGCCGGCCTCCGGGATCTTTAGTACGTTACGACACGTTTGTAAATTTGGCCCGCTGTTTCCTTACTCCATAAATATTTTGAAAGGAGACAAGAAGACTCAGTGACTGACATGTGTGTGGAGTGTGTGGAAATGTGTACTAAGACTTGAGGCCATTTAGCAGTATATAGGCTTTCCAAATATAAGGCAAATTTTAACTGAAACTGGATAAAAATCATGAATCGTTGAATGTTAAGGAGCGAGGCGAGCTCTTATGGTCTGCAGCATACTGCAAAAAAAGCTTATCATGATAGAAAAGCTTTTCCTTTCCGAAATTTACTTCTTAGATTAACATAAGATGAAAAACGAACTTTGTGTTTGCTAAAATGCATTTTGGGAGTTTAGAATGAACTATTTTGGACACTTAGAATGAATTCGGCGAACGTACATCACCCATACTGGAAAAAAAAGATTAAAGTTGATATAACTGGATTCATACATGGCTGAAACACACTAAGATTACATAAAATAGTCTTCCAAAACCTTACTTTAGTTCCCGTTGCAGTGTACTAGATATATTCAGGCTCTTAAGTGCAAAGTATTTCGACTTTCAGAGATGGTTCTGCTTACTGCAGAAGACCTGTAATAAATGTGACCTCATGATGGTTCGAACTGAGAACAGGCAATACTCGTCGGAAGAAGATGACGTTGTAGAGAATACCATTGATATTGAAATAGCCGGCCAGTGTGGCCACGCGGTTAAAGGCGCTTCAGTCTGGAACCGCGCGACCGCTACGGTCGCAGGTTCGAATCCTGCCTCGGGCATGGATGTGTGTGATGTCCTTAGGTTAGTTAGGTTTAAGTAGTTCTAAGTTCTGGTGGACTGATGACCTCAGATGTTAAGTCCCATAGTGCTCAGAGCCATTTGAACCATTTGAACCATTGAAATAAATAAGTCCGATAGATGCCGAAAAGGAAAAAAGTACAAAATCCTCAGTTTTCTGAGCTACAGTGACCCAGAGTAAATACTATTATATTGGGCCTCGTCTTGCGATACTCAGGTGAAAAGCTACCGAAACCTAATCATAACACTCCAATAAAAGCGTACATAAAAGACTGCTGCGTAGCGTAGCACAGCGGCAAGACCAAAAGGGAAAGAAGATTCCTTTAGCCTGCTTGGGTTGGACCTGTATAGGTTCGAATGGGAGTGAAGCACCCTGACCATTCGGCTGGGAGCATGCGGCGGCTTACCTTCCTGACTTGCCGACAAGCATAGGCAGGTGGAAAGAGGCATGTGTACGCCTTTGCCACTACCTCAATACGTGCTAACATTCATGGCATAAAAATATACCGATTTTGTCTCAGTTCATCGCGTGAGATCCGCAATAGATGCTTACATCGCTCATGATTGTTCAGCGCTTCCAGTAACTCAACTATTATCACATTAAAATCAAGTTCGAAATCAGGTGAAATGCAGCCTGTGCTCTGGTCACCATACAAGTGACCCTTGTACGTCGATACCTGTAAAGAAATGTAGCCTACATACTGCACAAAAGTCATGCATGAACAGAGCGCAGACAGAACTGAACTAAGACGCTTTTCCGAAAGGACTACTGTTAAGCTGTAATCGAATTAAGTTCTAGGAGAAACCTAACGTTTCTTCCTCATTTGTGGAGAACACATTTAGTGAAGATGGTAGATTCTGTGATTTCCTGTTAATGCACTGTCTCGCCACTAACTGCAATAAAAATTCGTTTCTACATGCTTACGGGCAGAGTAGGGACATCTAATGTATTGTTGCTTTCCAATCGTGTGCAAGGCAGCAAACGGTTAAAATTTTCAGAGTCTCAGAACACAACGGTCTTGATTATATTGCGGCGGTTTCGACACGAGATGGGCGCGGAGAACAAATTTCACTACCGAGAGTCGGTCAGAGGTAAACACAGCATCGGCGTTTCTGATGAGCCAGATAGCAGATCTCAGCAGGAACGTAGCGAGGCAGAGCAGCTGGACAGGATAACGTTGAGCCGGGGAGCTGTACTGGGGATACCACTCGCCTACCTGTTCTCGATCTTTGGCGGAATTCGGCTTGGCAGGAGGGAGTAGCAGGTCGGAAGAGGGCGAGAGAGGTGCGAGAAGTGGCGAAGCAAGTGAGGCCGCTGGGAGACAGAGGGAGCTCCGCGCTCTGGAGGAAGATCTTTCCTGTTGTGTCACCCGAGGAGGGAGGTTGGGTGCGCCGAGCCGGGCAGACGACCTGTGCTGCGCCAGTCAGTTGCCGCCTTCGCGTGGGCGTGTGTGGTGTTTACTCGTCGATTTCACCGCTGGACAAGTGGGAAGACGGGCAACCTTCACGTTTTGCCTTTCCATCCAAGACATTCCCAGATGACAAGTGGGCAATGCCGCCTTCTGAGTCTGGTGATGCATTTGTCAGACGAGAACATGTTTCATGTCTGCAGAAAATTTTCGGTACTCTTTTTGAAGTCCTAGTGGTGTTTTGGGACAAGGACTTGCATGGTGTCATAATGAGCTGGCAATTGCTATAGGCAATGTTTCCGAGACCGTAATATATTTTTGCGGTGGAAAGGTATTTGACAACTTTCCGCATTGCCGTTTAGTGAAAAATAAACGAGCTTATCGAATATCGGAGCAGGTTTGCGACTGGATTCAAGACTTTCTTGCAGATAGAACTCAAGACGTCACTGTTAAAGAAACAAAATCGAAGGATGTAAAGGTAATTTCTGGAGTATCCCAAGGATGTGTGATATGGCCGTATTGTCTACACTACATACGTAAATGGTCTAGTAGAAAGTGTCGGATGGCCTTTAAGGCTGTACGCAGATGATGCAGTTGTCTGTAACATGGTGGTAACGCCGGAAAACAGTAACGGTTTGCTGAGAATTGATGAATGGTGCATTCTCTGGCAGTTGGCCCTGAACATAAATAAATGTAACATATTTCACATACATACTGAAAGGTACCCACAACTGTACAACTACACAATTGATGACAAACCTCTGGAAACAGTACCTGCTTCGAAACATCTAGGAGTAAATATCCAGAGCGACCTTAAGGGTAATGACCACATAAAGCAAATAGTTGGAAAACATATGCGAGGCTCAGATTCCTAGAATCTTAAGACAATGTTATTCATCCACGAAGGAAGTGGATTATAAGGCACTTGTTCGACAGATTCTTCAGTATTGTTCATCTACCTAGCACCTATACCGTGATGGACTGATAGAAGAGATACAGAAGATTCAACTGAAGAGCAGAACGTTTCGTCACGGGATCGTTTAGCCAGCGTGAGAGAGTTACAGAGATGCTCAACGAACTCCAATGGCGGATGTTACAAGAGATGCGCGGAGAGATTCACTATTGAAAGTTACTTCCCGGGAAGAGTCGGGCAACATATTGTTCCCCACCCCCATATACATCTCGCATAATGACCACGTGGAGAGCCGGCCGTGTTGCCGAGTAGTTCTAGGCGCTACAGTCTGGAATCGCGCGACCGCAACGGTCGCAGGTTCGAACCCTTTCCTCGGGCATGGATGTGTGTGATGTCCATAGGTTAGTTAGGTTTAAGTAGCTCAAAGTTCTAGGGGACTATTGACCTCAGATGTTGTCCCATAGTGCTCAGAGCCATTTGAACCATTCTGAACCACGTGGAGAAAATTCGAGAAATTAGAGCCAGCACATAGATTTACCGATAGCCATTCTTCCCACGCTCTATTACCGAGCGCAACAGGGTTGGAGGACACAGTTAGTGGTAAAAAAAGTACCCTCAGCCAGACAGCATTATTTGTTTGGGGATTATGATGTAACCGTTGGTGACTGTTAGGCTGCTCGAAGTCTCTGTACTAGCCAATCATTCCTCAGTTTTGTAGCTACTTTTAACAATCGGAAACGAATCTATTCGCCTGACGTTGTTGGTTTCAAAATTTTTCGTTCCTTACAATACAACTTTAATTCTGAAGATCGTTAAGTATGGTAAAGTCGCTACTCGAATGAACGTTATTATGTTTCCCTTTAAGATGAATTGGTATTATTCCCTCAACTCAAAATTGTTCAGTCCTGTTATTTACAAGTTGTTAATTTAGAATTTTGGTCCGTTGTATATGAGTACGATGTATTGGCCTGTGTCATCCCAGAGTTAACGGAAAAGCTTTTCAGGCAGGTTTTCGCTCTCATGGTTGACCATCAGTCTAGCGGTCGCTATCTCAGCTGCCGAGGTGTGTGTGTTTGGAACGGCCAAGGGATTTCCAGTCTGTTTGCTAAGAGTGCAAGACTGAAGCTGTGAAAATACACCCAATAATTTTATTGGAAGTTGTGTCTCATTTCTTAAACATATCTGTTTTTGCTTGTCTTGCTTTTAACGTTAAAATTCTGAGCAATTTTCATGTGGGTCATGTTTGCATTTTAGTAATTAGTAATTCAAGCGAGTGCTATGGTGCTTTTTCTTAAATACAAAATTTTTATTTGTTTTGTATGAATTTCATGTGCACCAATTCGAATGAGCGCTATGGCTCATTTTGTTCATACATAGAATTTTTATTTGAATTGCTCTGGACGAAATTTAATGTTGGGAAGTGACGATTGGTAAATAATGATACTAGTGAATGTGGTGGCACATTTCTCTTAAACGGAAATTTTTTTAAATGGTTGTGGACAGATTTCATGCTACTAAACTTATGCTGAATAATTAGTAATTCTATAAATCATGTAGACCATCTTTTAAAATATTTTAACTTATTTGAATGGCTGTTAATTCTAAAACTACGGACAGTTTCCACTTTGGTTAAGCCATTTTTGGATAATCGGTAATTTAATTGAATATTGCGGTCCATTTCTTAAATAATATGCTGTGAGCCTGTACGATCCTTGTTGTTTCTTGGTCACATTTTAAAAAGAAAGGAAAAAGATACTTAACTGAGGGTCGTATGGCAACAGATGACGATTTGTATAAATAAATTTTTTATTATAACTGAAGTTATGACTAATGGTGTCGCTGGCTAAGCCACTCCCCACTTCGCAGCCTCGTGTGCTGACTCATGTAACCTGTCCTTGTTAAGGTCATTTCATACGTCACCTTCCTTACGTGCTAATGCAACAACGCAAACCAACAGCCTTTAGAAACCGGTCGTATACTATACGAAACTCGTTAAACCAGCATGGCACGATGACAATCGCTGATACCTTCGTAATAGCAAGACTTACATGGGCATGACAAGGGACGTCGGGTAAACATTAGCCACTACTTCGCTTCATAAATACCCAGCATTTTAGCACGTAAGGGAGTCGGTCAGAGACGGCCGGAGTGGCCCATCGGTTCTAGGCGCTACAGTCTGGGGCCGCGCGACCGCAACAGTCGCAGGTTCGAATCCTGCTTCGGGCATGAATGTGTGTGATGTCCTTAGGTTAGTTAGGTTTAAGTAGTTCTAAGTTCTGGGGGACTAATGACCTCAGGAGTTAAGTCCCATAGTGCTCAGAGCCATTTGAACCATTTTTGAGTCGGTCAGACAGATCGATGGCGTACATAACGTTCGCACTCGATTCCCCGTTTACAGTAAAGTGACGTATGGTACAAGTCTGTTGTAGATTTTCTGCACGCTACTGAACAACGACAGCAGCTACTAGGAGAGATGGCTACCTCACCATAATCACCTGTCTCAGAGTTCAGCACCCCAGCCTGCTGCTGTCGCAGATGGGTGGACACGAAGGGTCTGCCGTATCACGCTGAATCAGTACACCAACAGCGCGGGGTAGCCGTGCGATCTGAGGCGCCTTGTCACTGTTTGCGCGGCTCCCCCCGTCGGAGGTTCGAATCCTCCCTCGGGCATGGGTTTGTGTGTTGTCCTTAGCGTAAATTAGTTTAAGTTAGATTACGTAGTGAGGAAGCTTAGGGACCGATGACCTCAGCAGTTTGGTCGCATAGGATCTTACCACAAATTTCCAAATTTCCAGGACACCAGCGTTCCTTAAACTTAACTGATCAGAGCCTACCTGAACGGCAGACCAAGGGAGTCCTACTACACGTCTGAAGGATAGATGTCATCGCGGCTCAATAGATAAAGAAGAACGGCGGTGAGCGGAAGGGGACAGAGCTCCACACAGATTGGCGTAAGCGCAGCACATGCGCCGCCTTCCCTCACTGCGGCGGCACCGCGATACTGTCAGCTCCGGAGACTCCGCGGTCGGCAGCCGCCGTATCAGTAGGTGGCAGGAACGGAGAATGCAGCATCAGCTACCTTGAGCGTGTTGAACGCTGTTTGCAACGCGAATCCTTCAAGGGGATTGGCAGCCGTTGTCAACAGCTAGTCAAGACATTGTTTGAAAGTTAGGGAAATAAATAATTCTGAATCTCCTTTTACTGCGCCGGGTTTCGAAGACAGTTCACCACAATCATTCTGGGAAAACTGGCAAGGAATGAACTGAGAGAGTGCCTCCTGACGCAGAACCATCTCTACTTCCGGCCTACCAACATTCACCTATTGCAGTATTCAAGACTCAAGCGCAGCTACCTGTTGATGGCTGCTGCCGCCCATCTTTGCTATCACCCCACGGTGGAAGACTGGTACATATCTTCTTCAGCACCAAAACCCACATACTATTAAGTATTTTTCACATCCTCCTTCCGTTTAAAATTACTGGACTGATTAGTGTACTGCGATATCCACTCGTGGCAGCCAGGACCTGAATCTTGTCAAATCAACTCTGATGATCTGCAAGTGGCAAAGTGTGTTCCGCAACAGCTGTATTTCTCCCATGTTACAGTGACTATTTTCTTCGAGTCGTTTGTCTACCATTTTATGTAGTACCCTCCTGCACGTCTCTACTACTACATGGTTCTCCGTATAATCCTACTTTTTCTAGCGGCTTTGCCAACATCCTTGAACGACTTAAGATATTCCTATATCTTCCGGATGGTTTTGTAAACTGCGGCGATATTCAATTTCTTCAAGATCTGTCCTGTGCCGTCAGCGTCATCTTTAATAACCGGCAGGAAAACTTTGGATTTCTTAGACGTCTGTGTGTCATCATGGCCTTTACATGACAGCTTAACGCTGTTTTGATTTCAAGGGGCGAATATCAATCATTCAAATTCTGCATCCAGCAGTTTAAGTACAATCTTCGCCCTATCCGCTAACCTTTTAATAACACAGTTTTGACGTGTATGGTGGTTTGAATAGCTTCGTAGGTAACGATTAGATGCACAGATATTCGGTATACCGTGTCGGCCACGATATCATTTCTATCTTGAGGATTAGCACATGTGTCGTTTACCTCTTCCTTCATGGTGAACTGAATCATCGAATTAATGTTATTGAGTTTGCTGACGGAGGCTACCTAGTTCCTAACTACAATACTTCTACAAAACAAACACCTCATCCATGTAACGGAACCAATGTTCAGTATATTTAGTGGCAGCGGATATTACGATAGTCTATACAGGGAGCACCGAGCGAGGTGGCGCAGTGGTAGCACACTGGACACGCATTCGGGAGGACGACGGTTCAATCCCGCGTACGGCCATCCTGATTTAGGTTTTCCGTGATTTCCGTAAATCGCTCCAGGCAAATGCCGGGATGGTTCCTTCGAAAAGGCACGGCCGACTTCGTTCCCCATCCTTCCCTAATCCGATGAGACCGATGACCTCGCTGTTTGGTCTCTTCCCCCAAACAACCCAACTTCTATACAGGGAGCGTATATGGTAAAACATGCCAATAACCAATAATTTTAATCGGAAGGAGGAAGTTGTATCACTGAATGGTGTCTGCATTCCAATGCTGAAAATATGGTGGTGGTGGTGGTTAGTGTTTAACGTCCCGTCGACAACGAGGTCATTAGAGACGGAGCGCAAGCTCGGGTTAGGGAAGGATTGGAAAGGAAATCGGCCGTGCCCTTTCAAAGGAACCATCCCGGCATTTGCCTGAAACGATTTAGGGAAATCACGGAAAACCTAAATCAGGATGGCCGGAGACGGGATTGAACCGTCGTCCTCCCGAATGCGAGTCCAGTGTGCTAACCACTGCGCCACCTCGCTCGGTCTGAAAATATGTAATAGTGTTCCACAGTGGGGTAATACTGTTAGAATCGGCAACTGACCCCTTGGAGCGGAGATCTCGGCCGTTTCTAGGTCAGGAGAAGATTCTCCTTCCTTGGTGAGACTTGGGTTTTAGAGGTGGTGGTCCCTTAAACCACGAGGAAAACAGTTACTGAAACATCTCTGTTTACAGTAGTCCTACATTCATTTTAGTGCAGAGACTGGATTACAGCAGGCGAAAGGTTGTTGGCTGTTGATGAGGTCGGGTGTAGCCAGTGAGGGGAACACTGGGATTCGCCAATTGCAGGCATGCGTGACACCACGACAAGCATCGGCGTCGACAGGCAGTGGCACCAGTGAAGCTGATTCTGAAGTGTGTCGGACGCTGCTCGTAGCAGCCGGTCTACCTCGTACGCCGAGCAAATGGTTCAAATGGCTCTGGGCACCATGGGTCTAAACATCTGAGGTCATCAATGCCCTAGAACTTCGAACTACTTAAACCTAACTAATCTAAGGACATCACACACATCCATGCCCGTGGCAGGATTCGAACCTGCGATAGTAGCGGTCGCGCGGTTCCAGACTGAAGCACCTAGAACCGCTCGGCCACACCAGCCGGCATCCATCCACGATGGATGAATTCATAACATCCAGCGCCGCCGAACTGACTTCGAAGGCGTATGCCTGCATCGGACGGTGATCAACGACGACGGAAGCCTTCAGGAGCCATTGAACGCCGACAGAGGGACTGGACTGTCCCCAGCCCAGGTTCGAAAGTGTGCTTCACTGGAGAAGAAGCCGTCAGTATCCGCATGTGGTCCCCAGCTCGGTTGGTTGCTGCTGCGACTAGAGACGAAGTCCTAGTAGGTGACCGGATGCTTCATCTGGCACGCAGAAGTCGCGACCTCGAAGTCAGCAGCTGATTGAGACACCTTTGGCATCGCTTACGCACCTCAATATGGTCATGAAGAGACAATGCTTGCGAGCATCTAAGAGCATTTAAGAGTGAGGCGTAATTAGCGTGTGAGGGACGGTATTTCGGAGATTTTGCTGGCCAGTACTTTTCCAAAAGCAGCATCGTCCACCTCAGAAGAGACAATACGGCGCAGCCATTGGCGGCAATGACTTCATTTATTCTGCTATTCTGGAAGTGCTTAAACGAAAATCTATTATTCCCAACTCCACCCTTCAGACGCACTGCCTAGCTTCTTCCGTTTCGACAGCATCGTTAATAAGCACTCTTGCATTGAGAAGACACCTTTTTGTGAAATGGTGGCGTGGCCTCATGCAGAAGCTCTTTTCGCTCTGTACGACGCAGTTTTTCTCAGCAACGTGGAATCTCCCCCCCTCATTCCTTCTTCCATCTATTGTCAACATTAAACAATGCCCAGTGCAAATAATTAATAATCAAAGTCTTTTATGAAGATTTGAGAGGATCGAAGGTTAGAATAAGCTTTCAAGATTACCTAGCTTGGCATGATGAGATGGCTCCCGTTTTGCTTGTCTAGCAGTCTGACTCTTGAAGTTGAAAATCTAACGTCAGGTCCTCACGGTTGGTTTGGACTAAATAAATTGGAAGATTGATGTTGGGAATTTATTATGTAAACATATTTTTCAATTATTTTCTCACATTTTAGTATATAATACAGTAATTTGATTTTTCACATTAACAAAGCATTACTTACATTGTTGGCACCTATTACACAAAAATATGTCAATCAATCAGAGGCAAGCTTAAGACTCTCACACTCTACGGATATAACAACACTCCAAAGGATTTACAATGCTTCTTAACAAACGAAATCCTAATAGTTTTCATTACATTATTTATTTCGATTATTATTTCATAAAAGAATCCAGAAATAAACATAGTAAACAATACAGGATCACTTAATTAATAATACAAATTTTAAGTGTCCAAATAATTCGTAATTTCAAATCTTTCTATAAAAGATAATATTAACTCTACATTCAGAACTAGTCCTTGTCGATTATAACATCGAAACTAAAATATTTTGTAAAGTAATTCCTTTTTCATATATTTTAGCTTGAAATATAGCATAATATGTATAAAATTATGTGGAAGTTTTCAGAAAAGCAACTGAGATAATAGTAACCTCTCCATAACTCCAAAAAGAATAGTGGTGTCGACAACTATTGTTGACGAAAAGTAAGTCGCAAGAGCCGTTCATCGCACCCGATTGTGTCATGGTATAACAACAACAATAGTGGAGGAAAGCGATCGGCAACGGCCAATTGCACTCGAGATTTCAAAACATGAGCCGGCACACCTCTGGAAGCAAACTTGTGCTGCAGTTAGAAGAGAGCCATGGTGCGGAACGTACCATCATAGAAGTTACCACCCCGCTCGAATATCTCATCCGCAAATAAAGACAAAGCACTGACTTTCTCCAAGCAAATTATTCGGCTTAATAGTTCGAAATATTTTAATAAGTGTAACATATATCTAGCCATTAATGTTTACAGTTTACAACTAGCAACCAATTTAGCAGAACGAGGCTCCCATAACCCGATAACACACTGTCGTATAATGTCATAATGTCGTACACTGCATTAGTCACCTTTGTGAAATAATGAAGCTGACAACGTTGTGTTGGAGGTAAACAGAGTCGGGGCATAGGTCCAGCCTTTTGCTTTACCAGACCTCACTTAAGTAGTGTACATACGATAATAAGTAAATGGAGCACAGTAACTCACAAAGCTCATTTGTGTTTGGTTTGAAAATTACTTGACGTGAAGCGCAATTACTGCCGCGCTATGCCCACTAGGGCGGTCTCACGCACGGCGACAGCCCGCTGCCAAGTGAAAAGTGGCCATTTCTCTTTCCGAGGACGCTATTTGGCTCCCAACAGCTAATGTTTACTTGCGGCGTACGGTTAAACCACAACTAAGAGGAAAAATTGAACTTAAGATGGTAATTTACAACCTGATGTATTTCACAGGAAGGAACATTATTTCGTGATTATACTCCACCTAATTATTTCTTGGAACCGGCCGCAAATGAGCAGAATAAACTAGAGCATCTTGTTTTCGTATAACAAAGTGGAAGGAAAAGAATAAACTCTCAAAACCATATGTAAATTAGTAAGCGACTATACCGGGGCAGAGAAAGAAAATTGAGCTATACATTGCCTATCTAACGGCTTCCTGGGACAAGAAAACTTTAATTTTCAATACTTCATTTAATAGTAGTAACCGAATTTAAACATTCGACGTTTTAAGAGGTGAAAGGCTGAACACAGCAAGATAAGTAATACTTTTAGAAACTATGTATATGTCTTCAGGCAGCGTAGAATCGGGTTATTGAAGTTATGTAAACTTTAATCTTTGTCCTGTGTTAATAGCTTTCACGCTTCATTATTGTCAACAGAATCCTGTCCCTACCATTGTAATAACCGAGTATCATATTAATGAAAAAGATTTGCGTATTAAATTCGTGAAACGGATTTAAATTTTGTCGTTCCAACAAATCGATAAAACTTAGATGTTAACCGAAGGTATTAATTCAGTTTTGATATTTAACTTCTTCTAATAACTTTGTGAAAAGAAAGATTACTGAATATCAAATGATGTATTTAGTGCTTGAATATCGTATTTCTGGTAATTAGATTAGTTTATTAGAAATAAACGATTAATAGAACCTAAAGGAAGCGAACATTATAGTGAAGTAGCGCGCCTCTATTGTTACCTCGTTACTCCCTGTAATTAGTAAGTTACGTTTGATTTTGAACGATTTCAGAGTGATGACGATTAAATTTCAAGCATTTTATAACCATTTGGTTTCCAATTGAGTTGCCGGTCGTATCCTCAAAGTTGTCGCTTACAGGTTGCAGCAGTTGTTATGTAAACATGATTACAGACCAACATAGTCAATTTCGTAACTTTGTTCCTTAAACGTACTGGTGCCCGTATTATTTCATTAAACACCTACATTTTCAGTACATTTCAGTTTCGTAATTAATAACAAATTCGTTAACTTACAAAAAATTAATAAACATAATTAAACATTTTTTTTTGTTTCTCATCGTTACTAAAGTAGTACATTTCATTCTCATTACAACGATTAGTACTACACTTATCAGCATCTGTAGGTACATATTTTTCGGAATTGACGCATTATCAGAAAATTATAAAATATTAGGTTATACGTCTGCACTTACTCGTTGCGGGACTTTGGTTACACGTGCATTACGAAAAACTGAACTGAACAGAAGAGAACACAATAGAATTCTTAGTCCGCCGTAAAAAGGGGCTCGCAAACATGCGACATGGCCCTGGCTCTGGTTCGTAAACGCGGTCTCCAAGGTATTGACTAGCAGTCGACAAATCACAGATTGCAGCACACTGAGCGATCGAGAAACACGGTACATAATTCCGTCGCGATAGACTTGCGACTTAGAACTTCCGGAAGGCTGAGTAACATGAAAGCTGACATTTTAAAGAACGACTTTCACTGTCATAGATGAAGTGGCGATGAATACTCTTGCGCTTTTCTGCATGAAATGTCTCGATATGTTTTAATCAGTTGTTAATTCTCTCAAGAAAGGTCGCAGTAAGTAATAGAAGTTATAATTTTGTGGAAAATACCAGGAGAATTTTTCGTGTTGCCCCATTACAGACCACACAGTTGGTTTCACGTAATGCGAAGGTGATTGATAAAATTGATGATTACCTTCAGAACTCGAATTTTGTTAGTTCTGTGAGTGGTTATACTCTGATAAATGGAGCCACGCTTCGTCAGAAAACAGCGGACAGCAGGATCAACCTTTCCTTGACCCACAGTCTACAACAGTCAGCTGTGGTAACAATTACGAGAAACAGTATCTGAACTTATGAGTGGATTAACTGTCATTACTTTGTAAGGATTCGGTTAGAGTTGGTGCAGATCTCTGAGGAGATGATACTAACAGAACAGGCTAAAGTGTCAAATAGCGTAATTATTATCTGGGAAGTCTTTACAAGGCCGTCCCTAACTCGTCTGCTTCTGCTAGAACTGGCCTGCCACCTGCAGAAGACTGAAGAATGCTCCTTAGTGCAAGCGGCGATCTCGGCTTTTATCCCGATACTCTTTTCGGTACACTGAAAATGGCAGTGGACTCTAAATGAGAGAGTGTTTTACTTCTGCTGAGTAGAAACTGTTATTGCAAAGTGTGACAAAAGTTAATGTATTTTATGCATATTGGAACATATTGTTCTGACTGCTTGAAAAGCCTTCAGTTTCGAACACTGATTATGTGTGATGAGACAGGTCGCAACTCTTTGTGTCAACTGCGGGGTTAAGAAATTTATTGCAAGTCATTCTGCAGGTAATTTTCATTAATACGCAAAGTGGTGTCACGTTTGTCTTCGAATTCCGTTTTGCCATACAGGCAGACAAACGCATTTTTCCTCAACCATCTGGGAAAATATAATCCTAGATTGCGACACAGCGCTGCAGCCGGCCGTCAGCGGAAGTTGTCGGGAGGGTAACCATATAGTTATTTCAGAAAACAGCTCTCGCATATTTTGTATGAACTGCTTCCAATCGGACGATAATTATGTGCATCTGTGCATTTGTCAAATTAATTGTTTAGTAGACTGAAACATTTAATGCACTATGGGAGGATGTTAGTGTTTAACGTCCCTTCGACATCGACGTTATTGGAGACGGACCACAAGTTCGGGTCAGGGAAGGATGGGGAAGGAAATCAGCCGTACCCTTTTTCACACGAACCATCCCGGCATTTGCGTGAAGCAATTTAGGAAAATCACGGAAAATCTAAACCAGGGTGGCCGGACGCGGGATTGAACCGTCGTCCTCCCGAATGCGAGTCCTGCGTGCTAACCACTTATTTTCCTGTTGGCAAGAATTAGGAGATACTGAAATTTTATCTAACCACTAAAAGAGAACGTGTTCAAAAATGGTTCAAATGGTTCTGAGCACTATGGGACTCAACTGCTGAGGTCATTAGTCCCCTAGAACTTAGAACTAGTTAAACCTAACTAACCTAATGACATCACAAACATCCATGCCCGAGGCAGGATTCGAACCTGCGACCGTAGCGGTCTCGCGGTTCCAGGCTGCAGCGCCTTTAACCGCACGGCCACTACGGCCGGCTAGAGAACGTGTGTTACCCTGTTAATGAGCAAGATATTTTAACGTATTTGGCAACTCAGGTCCGGTACCGTGCTGCGGCTACAGTCGCTAGTGTGATATCCTTACGTTAGTTAGGGGTAAGTAGTTCTAAGTCTAGGTGACTGACGACCTCAGATGTTAAGTCCCATAGTGTTTAGAGCCATTTGAACCTTTTTCACAACTTAGATAATAACAATGCCTCGAGCAATTTTTTCCTAATATTGAGGTTTGGGGTGGGAATTACATTTTTTGGTCGAAACGGCGTCAAGATGTCAAGATTTCGGTCGAAATGGCTTGAAGGTAGAGCCAACCTGAAGTTTCGTGTGAGGATTACATCTACTGGTCGAAATGGCGAGAAGTTGATAAAAAGCTGAGGTGCTGTGAGTATCACATCTTTCCGTCGGAAAGAAACAATAAGCGGAACAGTCTGTCTACCAGATCTGGCGACGGCCAAGACGGACAAAGCTGCAATTAGCAATGATTAATGGAACTAAGGAATGGGACATGTTTGACCGTTGGCGGCCGACGGTCGGTGTTATCTGGTGTTTTGACGATGTTGATGGTTTTTGGATGGCATTCCCCAAAAAGCATCAGTTGCGATCGTGAGGGACATTGCTCCAATGATCTTTCAGGGAAAAGAGTGGGATACAACGAACCCTGAGAGACTTGGCGCTGGTGACATCGCTGAGGGGCACTCTACTTCATGACCAGCACAGGAACAGCACTCTAAATCCGGGGAGTTCCCTCCAGATTTTCCCATCGTTGACGACCTCACCTCTCGCTTCAATGCGAAGCAAATCTCTTAGCTATACTGTGTGGATGCTGAGCGCCAATCTGTTGTGCAGCTGATTTATTTTTATTTATTTATTTAACCTGATATGATTAGGACCATCAACCCTTCTCTTACAATGGACCAGTGCTTTAGACATACAGTTCCTTTGTCCACATCATAGCTAGCTAATAAATAACAATTTTAAAATGATCTGAGAGTCTGTAGTGACTATGTGAGTAAATAATACTGTGAAATAATAAATTTAATATTGACATTACTTGTTCTACTGATACTGTTGCCGCTAATAGTGATAATAGTAAGAGTAACAATAATAATAAATAGCAATAATCATAGTGAAAGAAATAAAAAGAATGTATAAGTGAACAAAACAGACGTTTTCTAATATAGCGAGTTCTGGGGAAAGGAAATGTAAGGAGACTGCGCCACCTAAGAATACTGGCAAATGAGGAAGATGTGCCTGGAGAGAAATATATAGAAGGGCAACGAGTGCGTACAGGGATATTGGTAATTATTATTGTTGTTTTAGTGGATATGTCGTTAACTACCTTTTGAAGCTGAAGATGTTATTCAGTTCTCAAATATAATGCGGAAATTTATTCCAGTGTCAGGTACATGCCACTGAGAAGGACGTCGAGAAAGTAGTTGAACAATAGAGGGGGACAGAAATGATTGTTTCTGTCATATAGTTCAAGCAAGAGCTTAAGATCGAGGAAAGATTTGGGGGACTGTACGTTGATGAGGTACTAGAGAATACATATGATATGGAAATTTCTTCACCTCTGTACATGCAGCCAGGATAGCTATGCATATGATGGTGAAATTTGACCAAAATGACATATGTAACGTACAGAGGCATTCATAACAAGTTCCAGCTGCTATGACTTTTCTGAGAAAGGCCTTGCAGGATACCATGACTGTAATCAATAATTCGAAGGGTAAATGTTTGTAAAATCTTTTTCTTCAGGTCAAGACGGATGAGCTCTTCACATTTTTGTAGGGCATGGAGGGATGCTGATCCCTTCTTCCACACTGCAGATACTTGCTCCGTCAGTTTTGACGTTCATCTCTTTTTACTACTAGACTCTTTGCTGAAAGAGATGATGTTTGTCCTGCTTAGGGTTGAAGATCGTAGGGTCCCCACTATTTCAGGTTAACGAGCCTATAATGATCAACCAGTACTGAATGGATTTGGGATTAGTTAAGTTTGACCCCACATTCTGCCCCCACTTTCACTGTGCACACAGTAGGGTATTGAGATTCTTGATAGCTGTCATCAGGTTTATTGGTTTTGCACTACAACTGGAAGTCACCAGCTTACATGAGGCATCTGCAGTAGGAGAAAACTGATGACACATAATTGGCATGTAATCAGAAGAGTATATTACCTAATATCGAAGCCTGGAGATGGCTGGTCCTACCTGCCTCCATTGCCGGCTAGGTGTCAGGTATGATCGAAACCATTGCACTGTACTTGACAACGAAATTCGACAAGTACAACGTTGAAGTGTAAGAAGCACGTGATAGTCTCCTCTTGTGTATACATTGCAAGCTTCAAGTCATCTGTTGGCCGTAGTAAGGCTGAAGTTTTCTGCAAACATTACGTATACCTGATTCGTATTCATCTACTATGTTGTTTGTAAAGAAGTAGTTTGTCAGCTGGTCGTGGACTATAAATTTCAAGTTCTTGGACAATGCAAGAAGAAAGCAGATAATCAGAGAGTTTTGCAGCAAAGTCCTTTTTATGGCACTGGGGTTATTTTGTCCCTGATTCGAGTCCTCAGTTTAATGTAGTGGTTGAATGTACCTGCGATAGTGGGGAGTAGTGGGTCAATAATAAACTTCATCATTTGGACCGTGATGCCTTTTTGTTGGTATTGGAGGTAATATGCTTTAGACAGTATTCTTCGTGGTTGCAGTCGTTTACCCCATGAAGTTATCAATGAGTCTCTATTTTGTTTGTGGTTCAGTTGTGGTAATAGGATACTGTTTCACTCAAGTGTTCACGAGCTTTAGAAAACAAAAAATTCTGTAGGGGATTCAGCATAGATATCTTAAACAAAATTCCAATGAAATTCAGTTCGTCTTTATCACACTTGAGATTCAGAAGGCAACAGAGAAGCGTACAAGTGGGACCTTAGGTCGTTGACTTCCAAATGGCGTTCTACACAGTTCCAAACAGTTACCTAATAAACGAAATAGTCTTTATGTAGGCCTATTGCTGATCAGCTTAGAGATTAGACTGAATGCCTTTCGGTAGGCAGAAGCCACTACATTCTTCAGACGGATAAGCCGGCAAGTGTGAAAAGCGGTGTGTAATGTCATAAGCTCAGTATGGATGTTCGCTAATTCTGGTGTCAGCGGTATGGAAGTAATTCTAAACTTTCTCTCAGCGTGATTGATTACAAGGTAATTCACGGGTTTTCAGATAGATATCAGCGCCCAAAAGTTTCAATACTCGTCAATAGACGATCTTACGATAACCTTGTGCGCTGATCAACAGCCGGGATGCGCGCTTGGTGGTTCGAATGGTTCAAATGGCTCTGAGCACTATGGGACTACATCTGTGGTCATCAGTCCCCTAGAACTTAGAACTACTTAAACCTAACTAACCTAAGGACATCACACACATCCATGTCCGAGGCAGGATTCGAGCCTGCGACCGGAGCAGCCGCGCGGTTCCGGACTGAGCGCCTAGAACCGCTAGACCACCTCGGCCGGCGCGCGCTTGGTGCAAACGCGAACTATTTGCTGCTCTGTCTCCACTTTACTACCTAGTGGGACGGGACAGCGGTTGACACATTGTACTCCAATTTTGGGGGATGATGCTTCAAATCTCCGTCCACCAATCCACATTTAGGTCTTCCGTGATTTCCCTAAGTCTCTCCCGGCAAATGCCAGGATGGTTCCTTTGAAAAGGGCACGGTCGATTTCTTTCCTCATTGTGTCGTAATCCGAGCTTGTGCTCGTCTCTAATGATTGTGGTGTCGGCTGGACGTTAAACTCTTCCTTCGTTTTTCTGCTCGCACCCGGAGAGATGCATTGGAGAAGTGTCCACCAATGTTGCAGAAACCATCTAAATTCTTTTATCTGCCCACTCATAGGCGTAATTTTTGTGTGTATACCTTGGGTTACAAAGTCCAGTGTGTATCAGATGCCGTAGCATTATGGCTAGGCGTTCATAAGACATGCAGTCTGTTTCATTGAAAATCGCTGCCGTGAACACCCAAGGCATACCTGATTACCATAACCCAAGTCAGCACTTGCAGAGCACTTCTTATTATAATTACGAGAAATGGATGACGGCCACACTAAGGTATCGACACAGACATCAAAATATTGTGGCCGTTTTGTGAAAGAATCAATGGAGATTGTAGTCGATACTATTTTCTATTCTGTGGCGAAGTAGTAATGACATCACTTCATTCCATTTTGCCAATAACTTGTAAATTAGACAGTTCAAACATTTGATGTCAGTGCTGTTATTTTTCCTTTTTCATGTAAGACAATTATTCTTGTTCTCAAGCCAGTCATATAACAGATAATTTATTATAAATGCTCTTGAACTCAGGAACTGAAGTTAGTAAAAGCTACGGTCGCGCCCCTTATAATGCCACCCGTAATGGACGAAATATTCATTAGTAAAACCAATTTAAAATGCAAAATTGTTTTGCCTGCAAAGGGAAAAATTTATGCCATTAAACAGCCGGCAGACGTACATAAGAGGCATGAATGAAGTTCAAAAAGTAATAGCAATGAAAGTTACTAACAAATAAATTTGTTTTTTTCTTACAACCTGCTTCGTTGCACACTATTTGCAATACCGTGTGTGTGTGTTTTGTTTTGGTTGTATGATGACGATAGAGTGAAACCCGGTGCCGGCACATAGCGTATTCCTCGTGAATAGCTTAAACGGGGCCACTATGCCTATCTGACATACGGATCACCATCAACTCTGTAACCATTAACCATGACCTCACTTCATGAAACACTGCGGAAAGTTTTGGGTGGTTTGTTGGTTTAAAAGAGGGGGGGGGGGGGGAGGGACCAAGCTGTTTAGTCATCGTCCTGAGAGTTTTGGTATTTAAATCAGGACGTTAGCGTAAAGTCTGGTGATCAGGAACATAAAGCCACCACCTCTCCTCCCCTTTGCTGGCCAAATAATGGCAATAATTTTTTTTTCCACCACAAAGATTCCGAGTGGTTTACCCCCGGCTGGGGCGCCACCGCACAAGCGTGCGTTACCAACGTGTTGGCCACAGGTGTGGATTCGGCTGTAATTCTAAATGTTAGGAGTATCAGCTACACGTGATCTGCAGAGGCTGTTCTCTGCCCATCCCAGCCGCTGCCAAGGCGTCTGCTGACACTCCAACACGCTGCCGTCCTTTTGGGTAAAGCATTGCGAACAGCAAGCCAGGGCACCGTAACGCCTGTAAATGAAATTTACTCATGTACAGATGTAAATGTAAGCATGCCAGTGTCGCATTTGCCTAAAAGTAACAAACTTAACTTCCAAATGTGGCCCTGATGTAATACTAACACAATGAAAGTATGACTTTTTATGTACGGTGTAGTGTAAAAATATTGATTTTGTCAGAATGAGCAACTGAAATCTGAATTAGAGCCCCAATAGCTATATTTTGTGGAAGGGCAACAAGTGTAATGCAATCTGTTCACCTTCCTTCAGCTGCTGCACGTAATCAGTTTATTTCTTATTACTTCCAAATACACATACAAGCTCATAGTTATTTTAATAATCAACAAACACAGTTAAGTTCAGCTAGGCTTAAATTTTAGGCTACTGTGAAGTGATCAATACATCATATAAAACTGAGTTTCATCAGAAGAAACGTTAGGGAAAGAAGCTCACAGAGGAAGTCAGTTGCTCACAAGACACTCCTTCCATCGATTCTTGAGCAGTTACGGGCTGTTTGGAACACTTCATGCACAGAATTAACAGAGCACTCAGAGAAGAGATCCACGTTTTGCTTAATAACTACGAGAGTGTGCCCACAAAATTAAAGAGTCGTTTTACATCATAGAAAGAATGAATGTTTAAACAAGTGTAAGGCAACAAAATTTTTGTTGTGAAATCGCAATAGTAGTGGTACTGGAGAATGTCCAGCTATTATTGAAGCTTATCTGCCCTTCCTGCACAACTTTCGTAAATGAAACTGAAAAGACAGTAATTTATTTCAGACTTGTGTGTCACCTCATGTTGCAAACTTTGTATAAGCTTCATTGAAAACTTTCTAAGCATCTTCGTTCCAATTTCAACCTCACGCAGGACAGATTACTCTGCTCGTTGGGATGTGGCGTCCGCGAAATATATTCCTACCATACAGCTGCGACTACATTCTGGAGGAATTCAGATATGTTCTCGTAGGGAGACTTCTTTATTTACTCTCTCCCGCCCTAACTCGTCCTAACAGAGGTCAGTCAGTTACTGCACGGGAGTCTATTCACACTCTAGTGTTTAAACAGTTCTTTTCAGCGAGATCTAAGAATTACAGTCCATTGAATTTCGTATAACGGCGAGAGAGATTCTTCTTCACAGCCATCTTCCCCGAAATTCTCTTCTGTAAAACACAGAGGTATCCTGTGACGTGCTGTGTATTTAACTGTACTCAGCAGCCGTGTCCTGCAGAGAGCTTTGGAGTTAAGATGTGTATAATGGCCTGAAGGGTATGAGACTTCGTGTAACTGGTTATCAGCCTTTTCACTTACGCCACGGCGTGTTATAGATCAATTCATTTTACAGTTTTCACTCTGTGAAGTTCAGTTGAGCGTTTACATATTTTAGAAGTAAGTTTTATAAAATTGACGAATTTATGGTTAGTCTGTGAAATTTGAATTTGTTATGAGACTATTAACATTTATTTATACCAATTTTTTTTTAAATTTCTTAATTGAAAATGAAATTTTGTAATTCATTTGCCTAAAAGATCAATATTTAAAAATATTTGGTAATGTATATGGTTATCAAACTCACTATCTGAACTGAGTCTTGTTTCTTGCGCAGTTAGAGTTTTGAAGTAGCGCTCAAATGATGGTGCTGCAGCTAAAGCAAATGTATTGTGAGGAACAGAAATGATTCGTGTATTTGTTACAAATTTTAAGACGTAAATATGTTAATCATTAAATACTGACACATTAATTCAGCATGGTGCACGCAAAAGTTTCAAAAGAATCAGGATGTCTGAGAAAGCTGCGTAACAGCTGGCTATAATGAACTATCGTCAGTATCGGGAAATACCAGATATAGGTACTGGTATCAGTTGTACTCATTTGTCCATTCTCATGGATTAGTGACAACAAGAGCTAGAGCACACGCACTGCACTGATTTATAACGTCATGAGAATCTCATACGACCACACACGATGCACAAGAAGTACGAAGCAGGATTCAGAGCACATCAAGCAATTTTGCCAGTAAATGTATCACAGTAAAAGGTATCCACAAACGTCACATGTAGAGAACATACTGGTAGGTCCCCTCACTATCGATGATCTGTCCTTAATGGCGATGCAGCGTGGAACTCAACCTCCGTCAGTTTCTTGGAGAGGCATAAGAAGTGTGCAGAGAGAGGCCCATTGGACGGAATTGTCGATAGTCACTGGCCCATCGAACTCAGGGCAAGACTCGCTCACGTAATATAATATAATCATGACAATTACTGGTCACCTAGACATCCCAAATGTCCCTCAGGGTGCTTTGAATAATATCAATGTAACACGTTAACTCACGACAAGGCCTGGGCCTCTTGCTGACTGTTAGTCAGCGGTATGAGATCACTTGATACCAGCGTCATACAGTGACCTCGAAGAGAAAATTCTACTTTCTGCTAATCATGTGTGGCAACTAGTGACGGCCATAATGCCAACAAGCAATTCTACGTTTGTGAAAGTTATTCCGTTCTATAGCAGAACATTTTCAGTCAGACGTTTCGGACGCTGTTGTATGAAAACATCTTCTTTCTACTTCTGTGACCTACCTGACATTCTGTGCAGAAAGCAACGCGTTCATCTAGTCTACACTGAACCATGCGCGTCTCCACGTGCCGCAGTTCCTAGTACACGATTCGAACGTCACCATTCTGTGCCGTATCACCCTTGGGAGTCATTAATAGGCCGCTAACTGTCTTAGTCACGTGACAAGAAGAAGAGAGATTCCCTGAAGCAGACACAGTCGAGAGCACGAACTTCGTGCTGTACTGTCGTGTTATGCAGGCACGGATGCATTGTTCGATACTGGGAGGGATTGGGGGTTACGTACTGTTAAAGCCTGATGCAAAGGCACTAAGAAGTGAGCATAGAGATACGCGGTGGACAGCGTTGTCCACAAACCGTAGTTCAGTGAGCTCAGAACAGGCAGGTTAGATCAATACTGAGAGAGGGGGAAGGTGGAGGCAGTGGGCAAGGAAACAGGGACAGTGTGCAGAGGACGGAGAAACGGGACCAGGCACAGGGGATAGGGATTTGTGACAGTGAACGGCCACTCGAAAATTTGACGAGATCAGACGAGGGGCAAAGCAATTACAGTGCACGATGCAATTGTTAATAAGCACACAACAGGCGATTTTGCCGGAACATGTAATTGTGCTGCGGAGAATTGTTTTAAATATAAATATAGTAGCTGAGTCTCTCGGGACGAATAACTCTGCTAGATTAGAAGTGTAAATGTCAGAGTAAAGTGTACACAGAAAATGACTGTCGACATCACGTCCATAGAACAACCTGCAGATATTTTCAAAGCCATTCATCTACACTTGGCTGTAACTATAAATGCCTCTATTTCACATTAGGCTTTACTTTGAATGTAAATTCAAACTGCCAGCTTACCGAAACCAGTCGTTTGTTTTATTTTCAAGACGCTTACGGAAGTATGAACCTCTGTTATCAGAAGGATTTATGTTAGTATTAATTAGATATGTGTATATAACACGATTAAAATTGTCCAGACACCCACATGTAATGAAAAATTGACCACTAGATGGCACTAGAGGCGGAACTGCCAGTACAAAAGGAACCAGGTTGTGTTGTCAGCAGACAAGCAGTAGCAGCAGAATGGAGAAGTCAGAATAGCTCAGCCGGCCGGAGTGGTCGAGCGGTTCTAGGCACTACAGTCTGGAACCGCGTGACCACTACGGTCCCAGGTTCGAATCCTGCCTCGGGCATAGATGTGGATGATGTCTTTAGGTTAGTTAGGTTTAAGTGGTTCTAAGTTCTAGGGGACTGATGACCTCAGCAGTTAAGTCTCATAGTGCTGAGAGCCATTTGAACCAGAATAGCTCAGTGATTTCTATCGTGGACTGAGTAACTAATCTATCAGGGACATTGCAACTCTTCTAAAGCTGCCCCAATCGACTGTTTGTGACGTGATAGTTTAATAGAAAACGAAATAGAAAAACAACTACAGCCAAACCAAGGCCAGATGGACTTCATGTTCTAACTGACAGTGACCGTCGAACATTGTGTACGGTGGCTGTAAAAAATTGGATGCAGTGAGCTGAAGGAGTCACTCGTGGATTCGATACTGCTACCAGCGGTCCAGTAAGGGGACCACACCCTGCCTATCTAACCCATGTCAATGTAGGCAAGTATTTGACCCATTTCTGAAAAAACTATTTGATGCAGGACCTTAATATTTTTAATGTATGTTAAATTATGCTAATAGAGTCAATCTACTTTATCCGTTTTACAGTTTTTTGAAGAAATACTTTTTTAAATTTATTAACAAAAAATATTAATTTTTTTCTGCAGAAAATATTTTTTTGTGAACTTCCTAATGGGCGAATATTAATGAATGTAGTATCAGAGGTGGCATTTTATGTGATGTAGAGTCTCTGAAAATTTCATTCATTTATCTACGATAGTTTCTGATATAATGGGGCATATGTACTGAAAATTTTAGTTTGCGAGAAACTGACTTTAAAGAAAAAACTTTTGAAGTTTGTTACTTACAGTTAATTAAAACTGTCCTGCTGCATATGATGGCCCTTCTTTGGCCTCTAGCAGGTCTTCCAGCTCCTTTTTCATCTGCCTGGATGTTTGTCTTGCTTCCTTGGCCATATTAGATGCAGACCTGTCTGCTTCATCTATCCTCATTTCATCGCAATGTTGCAGCCCAGTGATCATATTTTCACCAGGATTAATTCCCAGCTTTTTCAGTACCCAACACTTTTCAATATTACCACAATTGAATGTAATAACAGGATCATGAGCTCCTAGTTTCTTTGTATGCAAGCCTACAAATACAGTTTTAGGAAGGTGGTTCCAAAGTATGCCTTTGAAACATTCATTTGGGTTCTGTGTCTGCCCATGAGGACATTCCCTTAGAAGGACAGGATGATCCAAGTCTCTGAAAATAGGTTTAATTGCTGTAATAACAGCAGCAGGAAGAGAATGCTGATGGGAATAAGATTCTCCAGTTGCCTGAGCCCTTTTATATTTGCATCACGAATTTTCTCTTGATGGACACAATCCATGACATGGCTTATCATTAGCAGAGGACTTATGGAAGAATATGGCCCAAACATCTCTCTTCATTGCCTCCAGATTTTCTTTATCTCTCCTAATTGCCTGCCCATAGTATACCTGCAAGTTTTCTATAACAACTACTAACAATCACACTTAAACAAAACTAACAACGTGTTTGAAAGCGTGTCGTTTACAAGCAGCAGAAACAATAGAATACCGACCGTTGCATTCAAAGGATAGCCAACACACACGAGAGTAAAAAAAAAGTCTAACGTGCAATGTAGGGGATATAAAGATCTAAAATATATGAAGAAAAGTGGGTGACAGAAAAGTGGGCGTGGCAGATAAACACACGTGCAGGAAAATGCTCTTTAAATGGTCGGAAAAATATTTTTTCAGGAAAATCTTTTTCAGAGTACTTAAATAAAACCTTATTCTATCGAAATATGATGAAATCCGAAAATCGATTTTTTTTCGACCTGAACCACGGTGTGGTCTCCTTAACACAGAGACTGCATAGGGAGTTAAAAAAGAACAGGGCAGGCTGGTCGACAACTTCCTCATCACCAACACATTTATGTAGTCAGTGCTAAGTGACGCTTGAGGTGATCTAAAGAGCAACGTCACTGGAAAGTGGAGAAATGGAAATCAAATATTTCGAGTGGTTAATCCCGCTATACCTTTGGTCAATCCGATGCAAGGATTTGGATTGGGTGAATGCCTGGAGAGTTTTTTGGGGGTCAGAGTAAGATCCCTTTATAGTGCGTGCGAAAAAGCTAAATAAGGAAGGGTATAAAACATTTACCAGCCTTGTGTACCGCTTACAGTATTGGAACAATGTGGAGTCCCGACAGAAGCTGTGTGAAATATCTTTACGAATACCTAAAACATTGTCTTCATTCCACACTCCAGCGTCCGACACGTCTATCTTCTCTGGTTCTAACTGATGATGAGGAATGAGCAGGCATTCCTCCACAGAAATTCAGACACCTCATTGTACTTGTTTTCACCAGAGTTTGAGCCGTCATAAAGATGTATAGTGGACACATCCTATGTTAACGACCTCTAATAGGAGCCCAGACGCTTCTCATCAGATGGTGTATGTTTCTGGGTAACGTTTAATACTGTCTGGTAGCAGAATACAAAAGAACGAAATAGTACGTAGTACAAGGTCCAAGGTTTTTGGAGGCCTTTGATTGGAAGGATGCTGTGTAATGTAAAATTCATCACCTCCAATAGTCAAAGGCTCCTTTTTGCGCGGATTTACATCAGATACAAAATCACAAACACTTTTTCATACTGTAATAAGCAAAGGCGAAGCGTTAGAATCTAGTCAGTGCAAGTAAGGTAAAGTTCCGCGTTCTGGCTCCAGACGGACTGATCAGGCTGATCGATCGCCTTGTCGTCCTCTACCAATGACGTCATTGAATATGGCACGAATAAGTGCAAGTAATACATAAAATAACTAGCTTAGCGCCAGCTGTTTCTCTCACGGTGACTGTATGGTCTTCAAAGATTCCTTCTGTTTTTCTTTAGTCGAATTATTTGTTGATCACAAACTACAAGAGCTTCTAGGCTTTCCACTCTATCTGAGGCCACAGAAGCATGGCCATTACCCAATTTACACTTGACCAAAAAGCGATTCTGGCTGCTAGAGTTGGAGGTCTTAATTAATTCTACCATTTGAGTTCTTGTGATGATATTTCCGTAGAAATTTTCGTCCCTTAACATATAGTTGTTTAGAAATCAAATACAAATTTTCATAGATTTAGATTAAAGAACGTTTTAATGTAACGAAACATTTTCATAAAAATATTTCATTCGCTTCCCTAGTGGCTGAATTTCTAAAAACACTCTAACACGTATTTTTTTAAATTTCTGATAGGAAACCCAAATAAATACTTTCAGATATTTAATTTGAAAAGGTCTTTCCTAATGAAATATTTTCATAAAAGTTTACATCCTCTGCTTCACCCCCTTACCGAAGGAATTTCGAATATCTCTTATTAACCAAACCCTACACTATAAGATCAACACCCTCTTGAAATTTCAAGTTTCTAACGTTGGCGATTTGGGCTTGTCAGTGATGAGTCACTGGATCGCTTTGGCCATATTTCATCCTCTTAGGGGTTTATTTTCCAAAAACACTGAAATACGTTACTTTCTTTTCCAAATGAGAAGCCAAACATGAATTTTCATAGATTTAGTTTCTAAAATGTTTTGATAATGAAATATTGCCATACATACTTCTATACCATATTTCACTCTCTTGGTGGCTGAATATCCAAAAACACTTGCATGGGGGCTTAATTATATAAATATGGAATGCAAATACTTATAATTTTTAGTAGCTGGCTGTCAAATTACGAAGTCTCGTAAACGGTTGGTCCTGACTAGTTTTAGTACGCAATCTGACTGCATAGAATAACAACAAAGAATGAAAGAAAATTTCCGTTAACACAATTAATTAATTAAGTCCCCAGTAACTATAAAACCTACGAAACCAAAACACAAGTGTAACTGTTCTGTGTGTGGAAGTGTGATTCAACGTACACATCTGGCACGGTTCTTCTTCAATAAGACAAGAAATTTTAAATATCATTTATACTGAAGTAATTAAAAAAATAGAAATACTATAATTGCCTAAGGAACCAGAATTACACTCTAATACAAGAACACAAGCCAGACGCTTTGTTGACTGAACCTGTAATGACGCATTATTTAAGACATTGAAATTATAGAAAGAAAAGGGAATTTTTTTACCTTCATATATATTGACGAAAAGCACTCTGATCATTAAAATATCTCCATTCGAACAACATCTGCTGTCTAGCCCATCAAACAACTGCATACAACATGGAACAAGCACTCCCTCTTACAATATCTCAATACTACCACATCTCGATAAGCACTCTCCACCACGACTTCTCGACAAGAACTGCCAGTGGAGGCGGCGGAATAATACTCTTTGGCGCAATCTCTGGCGCTGAGGCTCAGTGTAGCCACCTTTCATATGCCCCTCCTCCACGGGCCAGAATTTGATGGTATTTTTGCCAGCATTGGTGGTGAAAATACCACCAAATTCGTCCACAAAAATACAGACAAAAATAAAAGATAATATTAATACGTAAATATCACATATTTAAATAAAATTTTGGCTTTGCACTGACCTTTCAATAATCTAATATATAAAATACAGTAAGCAATACAAATCCTTTCATACATGTGACTTTACATAATAGTTTACACAATACACAAAAAGTCAGTTTATACAAATGTTCACATAAAATGCCTTCAATGATTCAAAAAACAAGTAGTTGATAGTTCCAGCAGTAGCACCCAGCAATGGTCAACAGGTGCAAACAGCAAGAAGTAACATCATTTCAGTAGAAACAGTTCCAACAGTGGCACCCAGCAATGTTGAGTAGGTGCAGACACCGACAAGTGACATCATTTCAATAGCAGTTCCATCAGTTGCACCCAGCAATGTTGAACAGGTGCAGACACCAACAAGTGACATTATGTCAGTAGAAGCAGGTTGATGTTCGACATGTGTATCAAGTAGTAGTGACACCCAGTAATGTTGACAGGTGCAGACAGCAACAAGTGACATCTCATCACTGGTTGAGCAGTTCCAACAGTGGTACCCAGCAATGTTGAGCAGGTGCAGACACCAACAAGTGACATTATTTCAATAGATGCAGTCCATCAGTGGCACCCAGTAATGTTGAACAGGTGCAGACACCAACAAGTGACATTATCTCAGTAGAAGCAGTTCCATTAGTGGCACCCAGTAATGTTGAGCAGGTGCAGACAGCAGTCCATAATATTCACTATCACTAATCACACTGTTCATCTGAGTTTATCAGCAGAAATTAAACATGTCCTAGTGGCACCAATCATGTAGAAAAAGTGCAAGTAACAGTCCATAATATTCACTATCACTAATCACACAGTTCATCAGCAGAAATTAAACATTTCTAAGTGTCACACATCAATGTTGAACAGGTGCGTGTGTGAACAACAGTTTGAATGCACACACAATTGCTTTTACAAAATTATTCTCAATGCTCTTACACTAAACATAGAAATTATAATAAACACACAAATGATATCAGATAATTGTCATATTAAATATTACAATTACACAAATGTCAGTAAACCTATAATATTTATGGGTGTCAGTGCAAGCCACAACAAACAAGTAAAATAATATTTAGGAGATAGGTCGGTACCAATTATCTGGGATTAGGAAGGGAAAACACACAAAACACACTCACTCATCTTACGTCCACATTAGTGCTACTGTGTAATTGAATAGTGTTAACTGTGTGAATGCAACTCTGTCAAAATTTGATGTTCGTCATGTGTATCAAGTAGTAGTGGCAGCAATGTATAACAGTCAATAATAGTTAGACAACGTCATAGTCATCATGTCAAGACCAATGTTTGCCAAGCCAGATCAAAATGTACGGTTGCAGAACAACTGTCAGTGTGCCAAGATATGCAATTACTTCCTCTCTCCAAAAAAAAAAAAAAAAAAAAGTATGTACTGCTTATTGATTTAACAAAGTGTGTGTAGACAATCTTCCTTCCACTTTAGTGTTCTAGTCTGCCATCTTCATCCTCCTTGTTCCATATAAACCAACAAAAATAAATGTGCTCCTCACTTACTTTGCCTCTTATCCATCAAAACTCCAATAATCATCAGCATCACATAATCTTAATACTTCAATAATACCTCTTACGTAGATACATATAAACCTTATCATCAATATCATTTTCCTTACCTCTTGTCCACCAAAACTCCAATAATCATCAACTTCACACAATCTCAATACCTCAATAATACCTCTTCAATACTTCGATACATATAAACCTTATTACCAATATCATTTCACTTCCATAACAACTCTTTCCTCTAGTCAGTCTCCTCGAACAAGTACAGATAAATCCTAGTGCAAACTTCAATTCATCATCCCATGCAATCCGAAGACACAATGTCCACACACAACCTCTGTGTAATCCATCTGACCCAAATATTCTACTCATTATGAATTATAAGATACATTTTGGTTACCTTGTCCATCATTAAATAAAAGAAATGCATACATGACCTCTAACAGCCTTTAGTTCGAATAACTCTCAGTAAGTACGAGTATGTAGTATGAATGATAGTAATGTTTCATAGTGTGTACACCACTTCAAAAATTATGGCAAACAGAAGCAAACATGTGGAGTATTTCTTGTGTCAAGTGTCCCTTCCTATTTCAATTGCTCACGAAGAATGCAGTGTAATAACTGTCAATGGTCTAAACCTAGTAACATAAATTTATACAGCTTCCATAAAACCTCCAGCTCATGTGACTTCTATGAAGTTTCTTGTACTAATGTCGTTCGTCGAATTATAGCAGTTCATTTTCTTATCTTAAAATATAAGGCACTGAGCGTAAGCAAAACATGCAACAGCGAGTAAATATACCAGTAGAGAACGGAATGTCAACAAGTGGATGCAGCACAATTCCTACAACGAGGCTCTGCCAAGCAAACAATCTATAATTAATACCACAGTGTAACCTAAACTCTATGTACGTACACAGTATATCAGCATTGCTATATTCTAAATTGAAGAGTAGTTGTGACAACAAACAGAAATGTGTAAATATGCAATCCATACGCACAGCAGCAAACATATATCTTACGTAATAAACAAGTCATTAGCATCATATCAGCATAAGCAAATAAATGTTCATATGTAATCTTAATAAGTAAACATGAAGGCGCAAGCAGATAAATCACAAAGTATAACTTACATACGTAACCATATCAGCACAATTAATCAGTTGTCAATTAAAATGTAAATAAATAAGCACAGCAGGCACATAATAAAAAAATATGACATCAGTGAAAAAGCATAGCAGCCAAGCGATGCATAATATACGCAAGTAATAACACTGTTCATTAATAAAACATTGTTAAAATCAGTAAATGTACACAAGCACGTCGCTTCACAAGTAAATTCATAGAACATGAAATAAATAAGCACAGCAGGCACATAATAAAAAAATATGACATCAGTGAAAAAGCATAGCAGCCAAGCGATGCATAATATACGCAAGTAATAACACTGTTCATTAATAAAACATTGTCAAAATCAGTAAATGTACACAAGCACGTCGCTTCACAAGTAAATTCATAGAACATGAAATTAGCACAAAGTATGAATCACGTAATAGCGAGCAGCAAATTACATCTAAAGTACGTACCTAAGTGGAATTATGTTACCTGAGAAATAAACTCAATTAATAGTTACCCTTTTTAGTTTATTACTTTTTTCTTCGAAATTACATTCTTCCTGAAATTTTCTCCATAGCAAGTCGTCTTAACGTCGGACACGCACAGTAAGTATAACTTACATACGTAACCATATCAGCACAATTAATCAGGTGACAATTAAAATGTAAATAAATAAGCACAGCAGGCACATAATAAAAAAAATATGACATCAGTGAAAAAGCATAGCAGCCAAGCGATGCATAATATACGAAAGTAATAACACTGTTCATTAATAAAACATTGTCAAAATCAGTAAATGTACACAAGCACGTCGCTTCACAAGTAAATTCATAGAACATGAAATTAGCACAAAGTATGAATCACGTAATCGCGAGCAGCAAATTACGTCTAAAGTACGTACCTAAGTGGAATTATGTTACCTGAGAAATAAACTCAATTAATAGTTACCCTTTTTAGTTTATTACTTTTTTCTTCGAAATTACATTCTTCCTGAAATTTTCTCCATAGCAAGTCGTCTTAACGTCGGACACGCACAGAATTTACCTGAAGTTCTTAAATATTTTATAGAACCGTATCCTGAAAAATACTGAACGTTAATAACATAATTCATCAAGTCACTATAGCTTTATACTGAATTTAATCGGAGAAATTAGACTGTGTATTTGTTTACGGCTGTCAGTGCATTCGCACTGAGCGCTCGATCAGCTGTAGGCGCGTGGCGTAGGAAGTAATTGTTTGCGGTCAACGACTGCCTTGTGCGGCGCGCAGACTTGACTGTTGCTTTGAGTATGTGCCGCCGCCAAAACACAGCGTGGTATCCTTGTATTCTTTGCATGTTTACATGTAGCTGTTAGTTTCTCTAAAGTATGTCATTCCACAAAAATTTTAACGTTCGATATATGATGTATTCCCTTAGAGCGCCGAGATTTATGAGTTTCTACTTCAACAGTGTTATCATGAATAATTTTGCGAACTCTATATGGACCGTTATAAAGCAGAAAAAATTTGCGACACAAGCCTTTTCCTTTATGAGACAAGCGATGAGACTTAATTAACACCTTTTGGCCAACTGAAAAAGTTTTTAAACGACCAGGACGCTTAGCTGATTTCTCTCTTCTAGCAGCCGCTGACGCAATATTTTGTAGAGCCAGGTTGACAACTTCAGAATGCCGCAGTTTCCGTGAAGGCGGAAAAGGAACGACTTCAGAAATGCGATTTGTCGGTGCTTTGTTTTTTAATATCAATATAGGCGGTAAAGGAGTTGAATCATTAGGGAGTTCATTCAGAATGTTTTGAAAAATATGAAGATACTGATCCCACGTTCTGTGATTCTGATGACAATAAAGTCGACACAATTTATTGATTTCCTTCTTCCATCTCTCTGAAGCGTTAGATTGAGGCTGAAAAAGTGAAATGAAAATTTGTTTAATCTTACGACGCCGTAGAGTACGAAGCCAAACTTTAGAGCGAAACTGTGATCCATTATCTGATATAACCTTATCAACATGACCCACTTCTTTAAGAAAATGTTTGATGAAAGCGTTAGATACTGAACGAGCTGTTGCTTTGCGTAAAGGTGTAAAACACACATATTTTGATGTCAATTCCACTGCTACTAAAATGTACGCAAAACCATTAGTAGAACTAACTACTGGACCGAACAAATCGACTGCAGCCATCTCCTTTAATTTCGCTGGAATGATAGGAAACAACGGTGCTCTGTGAGAAATAGTTGGCGACTTAGCCTTTTGACATAATTTGCATTTGGCAAGAACAGATCGAATACTTTTTTCCATATTACTGAAGTAGCAATTTTCTCGTAATTTATGAAAGCATTTTCTGGGACCAAAGTGTGCATAACTGAAATGTGTGTACCAAATCAATTTATTGACCCACTCATCAGGAATACAAACTCACCAAAAAGAGTTGTCAACCGATTTTCGTTTCAAAAGAACCTTCCAGATAGTTCGCAAAAACGAGGTGTGGCCAAATTGTCCAATCTAACAAAGCGTCTAGGAAAATTAGAGACACCAAGGAAACTACGAACGTCACGTTTTGTGGTGGGAACAGCATAATTACGAATAGCGTCTAGTTTCTCTGGATCAGGAAGTATACCTTCTATAGAAATAATGTGACCGAGAAATTTCACCTGAGAACGACCAAATTCAGATTTTTCTGAGTTCACTGTAATGCCAACTCTTGTAAAAATACGTAATAATGAAGCCAAAATTTTGTTGTGCTCACTCCAAGAACGTTTAGCAATAAGAATATCGTCAACATATGAAGTAATATTGTCACGAAGATAAACAGGTAAAATTTCGTTTAAACCACGAATGAATGCAGCAGAAGATATAGTAAGTCCAAACGGTAATTTCCGAAATCACTTTTGGGTAAAATAGTCATATCCGGTTATTCTTTACCTACTGTCTAGATAGACTGATAGTCGAAGAGTAGTTTTGACAGATGCAAAGAATAGTAAAAGAGTAGGCAGCGGTGCAGAAAACTAAAAGGGAAATAGCACCACTACAGCTCGGGGCCCTATGCACGCTACGGCACATATTCACTTAGTGTAGTGAATCCCCTGAGGACTTAATAGCCGCATATAATTTCCAGTTTGTGACTTAGTGGCCCAATTGGTGGAAGTGCGTACGTAAATTGATCTAACCATGCACATGGATGTATGTCATTCTTAGAATTGCGAAAAATCTTAAATTTCCGAACAGTTAAGAAGTGTTTATAGTCAAAGTTTTCTCCTCGTGGCGACAAAGACCTACCGCGTCTGTCCCAGTCCGAATGTCGATTATTGTCAAGTTCACGCGCCTGGCGCTCTCTTGTTGCATCCCGTAAATGAAACAAATTACTTTCTTCAAAGCCCTCTGCTATCTGTGATTCTACATTTCTTCTGCTGTCTTTTCCTACGATTTCGCCTTCAATTTGACTGACTTGCTTTTGTAATGCTTCAAATTCCCATTTAACGCGTTCATTAAATTTTTCCTGATTTTCAACATGCTTATTTATGTTCTGGTACTCTTCGGTTTCTGCAAATGGTAATGGAGCTGTATCATCTGAATCTCTGTCCCCATGTAAACTAAGATTTGTCAATTTATCTAAAATCTCCTCCACTCTTTCCGATAAATCACTTATTTGTTCTTTCTGTTTATTTACGTCTTCTGTAAGTGTCGCGACTCGGGTTTCGGTATTGTCACATTTAGTAGTTAACTGTTCATACTGTTGCGTTAAGTTATTTGTCCTGTCATTTGGTACTGATTCCTCGATTCTTTCAAATATTTCTTCCTTATCGTGTGCACGTTGTAAATTTAACTCTGAAAATTTCTGTACTATCACGCGATCTTTTTCTTCCTGTTCTCTGTCATGTTCCTCTTGTCTAATTTCTGTTGAAATTAAACTATTATTGTGAACATTCAAAATCGGTTGTACTTCTTCTCTAATTTCTTTCTTTGATTCATCTTTCATGTTTTTGAAACATGTCATTATTCGTGAGCTTAACCGTGTTTCCATTGCTTTCATCTTGGTTTCAATTGTTCCTATTTGTGATCCCAAATTTAATATAGCACCCATCAACTGCTCCATATCTTCTGTCGTTAACCACGTATTCTGAAAATTTTTCGATTGTGAAAAATTTTGAACTGTTTCCGGACTATTTTCCCGACTTATTAAATTGTTTTCAACTTCATTATTCATCATACTGTTCTCCTGTATTGGCGAGTTCGCCATGTCAACAATATCGTTATTCTGACTATTCATCATTTTTGCCTTTTCATCGATCGCATAATCATTTACAAAACATACAAAACTCGTCACTATACGAAAATCACACACAATGACACTTTATCACGAACAACATCATTCACACGAAATGCTTCCCTCAAACACGATTAACGAACAATTGAAATCTTCCTAACTGCACAAAATTGTCAAACCCGTGTACAAGACAACAAAAATTAAATTCTGCAAAAAAAAATACCCTTAGAAGAATGACAATTACCAAATCTACACATGCAATATAGACTACAATTACTAAACTACGAATTACTACAACAATACTACTGTCTGCTATTTTTACAATCAGAAGATTTCCAAGGGACGGTCCGAAGCAGCGGTCGCCACGTGCATGGGGGCTTAATTAAATATTAATGAATGCAATGCAAATACTTTTAATTTTTAGTAGCTGTCTGTCCGAATACGAAGTCTCGTAAACGGTTGGCCCTGACTAGTTTTAGTACGCAATCTGACTGCATAGAATAACAACAAAGAATGAAAGAAAATTTCCGTTAACACAATTAATTAATTAAGTCCCCAGCAACTATAAAACCTACGAAACCAAAACACAAGTATAACTGTTCTGTGTGTGGAAGTGTGATTCAACGTACACATCTGGCACGGTTCTTCTTCAATAAGACAAGAAATTTTAAATATCATTTATACTGAAGTAATTAAAAAAGTAGAAATACTATAATTGCGTAAGGAAACCAGAATTACACTCTAATACAAGAACACAAGCCAGATGCATTGTTGACTGAACCTGTAATGACGCATTATTTAAGACATTGAAATAATAAAAAGAAAAGGGAATTTTTTTACTTTCATACATATTGACGAAAAGCACTCTGATCATTACAATATCTCCATTCGAACAACATCTGCTGTCTAGCCCATCAAACAACTGCATACAACATGGAACAAGCACTCCCTCCTACAACATCTCAACACCGACTCAATACTACCACATCTCGATAAGCACTCTCCACCACGACTTCTCGACAAGAACTGCCAGTGGAGGCGGCGGAATAATACTCTTTGGCGGAATCTCTGGCGCTGTGGCTCAGTGTAGCCACCTTTCACACTGAAACTCATATTTTTGTATTTCTAGCCGAGAAGTCAAATATTAATTTTCATAGATGCAGCTTTAAGATTTTACGAACTATTTCAGCCCCATACGGGTTAAATTCACAAAAACGCTGATACACGTACGTCTTTATTTGTGACCAAGAAACCAAACACTAAGTGTCGCAGGTCTAGTTACAAAATGGCCTTAATAGCTTCATATTTTAAGAAAATCTTTCATTCCCTATTTCAAACTGAAACGGTACAGTAGTGTCCGCTCTATAAGCAGCAGGTTTCGCTACTCTCTCGCACCGGTAAATACAAACAGAGGCGGCTCCGTCGCCAATTTTATTGCACGACGCGGCCGGCCGCGGGTGCAACAGAACCCATGTGGACGGGTGGAAAGAAATATGTCAGTCTTCATAATACGTATTTATATGTGTCATGTATTATGCATTTCTTGTACGTGAATGTGAATCTACACATGAACTTTCCTAATCCTCCTCACACCTTTCCGTAAAGCGTGGCCAAATCTTAGTTGGTAAGTAGTTCTGTAGTATAGTAGTGCCAACCTTACTCCTGGGTAGGGGATCAGAGAGACATCACAGGAAGGTGAAAGTCAAAGATGTTCGAGTGTCACAAGATTTGGGGTTGAGAGGTTGGTCACGGCAAAGTGGTTCGATCATACCATCCACCGGGGCCCAGGAAGACCTCTGGGTGCCCGCCATATTCTGGGAGTGTTACAGAAGACGGGTATGTGAGCAGACGTGCCCTCAGTGCGTCTGCCTCAATGTTCACGCATGGAAGAGAGGTATTTGAATATTTGTACTAATTCTTTTATTTCCAGCTTCGGATTGTGTAAGGAAATGAATGGTCTCGTTTAATTCCGGAAATTTGACCCCCTGTGTTAACGTAGCTGGTCCCCAGTTTGCGCGTTATCCTCGTCACATAGTGGCTGTCCCATATAAAATATTGGGAGACTTTGGTGGCATACATTTGGCCAACGCAATTCCGTCTTGCCCGTAGAAATGTGCGTGCAGATTAGTATATAATGTACCCCAGCTATAAGTTGTAAAGTTGTAATATCTGTAAACTGGAACATTTGCTGCAATCGCTTTAAAATCGAGTGATGATGTTTAAAATAAATAGCTAATCAATTGTCATCAATCTTTAACATACCTTTAAAAAATCTCATAGGCGTCCAGTTAAAGGAATTAATTTAAAAATAGAACATATAGAATGCAGGGACCCACACATCAGCCTGTGAGCCCTCCAGCCCCTTGCCTAGTATCGTACAGAAAGGGCACGCTCTCTAGGTAGCGCTCTCAAGATCCCCTCCCCAGTTAAGGGCACGCTCTCTAGGTAGCGTTCTCAAGATCCCCTCCCCACTTAAGGGCACGCTCTCTAGGTAGCGCTCTCAAGATCCCCTCCCCAGTTAAGGGCACGCTCTCTAGGTAGCGCTCTCAAGATCCCCTCCCCAGTTAAGGGCACGCTCTCTAGGTAGCGCTCTCAAGATCCCCTCCCCAGTTAAGGGCACGCTCTCTAGGTAGCGCTCTCAAGATCCCCTCCCCAGTTAAGGGCACGCTCTCTAGGTAGCGCTCTCAAGATCCCCTCCCCAGTTAAGGGCACGCTCTCTAGGTAGCGCTCTCAAGATCCCCTCCCCAGTTAAGGGCACGCTCTCTAGGTAGCACTCTCAAGATCCCCTCCCCAGTTAAGGGCACGCTCTCTAGGTAGCGCTCTCAAGATCCCCTCCCCAGTTAAGGGCACGCTCTCTAGGTAGCGCTCTCAAGATCCCCTCCCCAGTTAAGGGCACGCTCTCTAGGTAGCGCTCTCAAGATCCCCTCCCCAGTTAAGGGCACGCTCTCTAGGAAGCGTTCTCAAGATCCCCTCCCCAGTTAAGGGCACGCTCTCTAGGTAGCGCTCTCAAGATCCCCTCCCCAGTTAAGGGCACGCTCTCTAGGTAGCGCTCTCAAGATCCCCTCCCCAGTTAAGGGCACGCTCTCTAGGTAGCGTTCTCAAGATCCCCTCCCCAGTTATCTGTTGCGCGATTTTTATTCAGGGCTTGACGAAATCAACTTACATCTGGCGTCCCTAGGCAAGGAGGTTTGACAGTAATCTTTTAAATCCTTTAGAGTGGAATTTCGAAAATCGCCTTTTAGGCAACGCATACAGTATAAGATCAACACCCTTCCCAAATTTCAGCTTTCTATCCTTGGCAGTTTGGGCTGGGCAATGATGTTCCAGTCAGTCAGGACATATATGTATATATGTAAAATAACAGTGGTATATATATATATATATATATATATATATATATATATATATATATATTGAAACGTCCCCTTTCAATTATACCTGACTGTGCTTAAACTGACACACAGTATTTTTAGCGCAACGCAATCTGACTTTCAAAAAATCCCTACAAAAGAATGGCCCTGACTAACATATATTATTTGAAAAGTTCTTTCCTAATGAAATATTTTCATAAAAGTTTACATTCCCTGCTTCACCCCCTTACGGAAGGAATTTCGAATAATCTCTTACTAACCAAAATATATCACTGTTATTTTGTACATCCATTGTAATTATTAGCTTCTAATGCGACTTTTTGGGTTCGCCAGCATATACGAAGTTTACGTGTGTTATGTGTGATACAAACACGACATTAGAAGGATCCCGTGCCCACTGGAGTATTTACAGTTATATTCCTATTCGACTTTGCAATAAAAGACCTCCACAAAACTTTGAGCCATGTGCTACAGTATTGTTTTGTTGCTGCTACCAGACACTGACCTTAATGATCGCGACGTTAAGCTCTACCACCCTTCCTGCTTCTGCTCGTCAGCTTGGTGCAGGGGCGCTAAGAAGCGAGCAAAGAGAGGAACAGTGGACGGCGTTGTCCACGGACAGTAGTCCGGCGAGCTCGGGACAGGCAGGTTGGGTCCGCGCGGCGCGGCGGCGGGGGACAGGGGACAGCGGACAGCCACTTTGCCGTCGCTTCGGCCGTAAATCGCGGCGGGCAGCGCCCGAGGCCGGGCGTGTCGACACGAGGCGAGCTCTGGCTGGCCGGCTCCGAGCCTCCTTTTGTTTCCGCGGCGCAGTTTTAGCGCCGTCGCCATTAGGGTGGCGCTTTTTGTTTAGGCCCCTCGCCGGTGTTTCTCCGCTTTTTTCTGTCCTCGTCCAATACATTCGCTCGCTACGCATCTCTCACACAGTACTCGCGGATGTGTGTCAATGTGGTCGTTTTGCCGGCCTGCTCGTGACACGTATTCCTTCCTTTCGCTCTCTCCTTGTCTCTCTCTCTGTTTACCCTCCTGCATATCTCCCATTCTCTCTCATTATCACAGCCAGTCTCCGCTTAGCACAGCTACACACACACACACAGACACACAAACACTCGTACACATATATAAATGCACACAAACACGTGCCCACGCACACATGAGCGCATCTCTCTCCCTCCTTCATATTTTTATTGAAATACCGGGACGGGAACACCAAATCGGCTTTCAGCGGCAGCAGATTTATTGACGACAAGGGCGCGAATTCACAAATGGAGCGGACGGGCGCGTTGCGGTTGTGTACAACGGCGAGGGACGCCCTACCGCTGTCCGAGACTGCACCGTTGTGCCGACGACTCTGGCCAGTACGTAGTTCACGGCGACAGCAGCGTTAAGCCATTTTCAGCGCCATTTGGCAGAAAAGACAAAGGTCTTACGCGGCAATGTGGATTACATTTCTGGGGATTTAAAACGAATATAAGCAGAGGAAGCAGTGTGGCAGTCAATAGCTTTTGTTAGCCCGGATGAAGTGTGATGGCAGAAAGTCTATTGTGTAACGTTCTGTCAACATCCAGGTTATTAGGGGTGGAGCTTTAGTTTGGAAAGACAAAGGAAGAGAAGGAAATAGGAGCAATCACAGAACGTTCTTGTTCATTGTTGTGTTGGACATACTAGGGCTATCCCCATCAGCAAGCACACACCATCCACCACAGCAGTTTATTGCTGGAGCGACAGGGTGAGCCGTCACAGGTCGTATGGGGTGGTGAAAGGAGTCCGCTTCACTTCCTAGCCTATATCGCGGTATTTCACTCCATTTCATTACGTACACTGTAACGATGCAAGCCTCCCGTACAGCTAAAAAAACACTGGACAAACAATTAGACACCCAGAGGAGAGATAACGCCAATAACGTTCAACGCTGCCCCTTGACTTAATGCTGGACTCGATTTAGTGGGTAGGAGAGCCCACAAGTTCCGTCAGGCATGTCATATCTAACTCATCTACATCTACATCTACATTTATACTACGCAAGCCACCCAACGTTGTGTGGCGGAGGGCACTTTACGTGCCACTGTCATTACCTCCCTTTCCTGTTCCACTCGCGTATGGTTCGCGGGAAGAACGACTGTCTGAAAGCCTCCGTGCGCGCTCTAATCTCTCTAATTTTACATTCGTGATCTCCTCGGGAGGTATAAGTAGGGGGAAGCAATATATTCGATACCTCATCCAGAAACGCACCCTCTCGAAACCTGGCGAGCAAGCTACACCGCGATGCAGAGCGCCTCTCTTGCAGAGTCTGCCACTTGAGTTTGTTAAACATCTCCGTAACGCTATCACGGTTACCAAACAACCCTTTGACGAAACGCGCCGCTCTTCTTTGGATCTTCTCTATCTCCTCCGTCAACCCGATCTGGTACGGATCCCACACTGATGAGCAATACTCAAGTATAGGTCGAACGAGTGTTTTGTAAGCCACCTCCTTTGTTGATGGACTACATTTTCTAAGGATTCTCCCAATGAATCTCAACCTGGTACCCGACTTACCAACAATTAATTTTATATGATCGTTCCACTTCAAATCGTTCCGCACGCATACTCCCAGATATTTTACAGAAGTAACTGCTACCAGTGTTTGTTCCGCTATCATATAATAATACAATAAAGGATCCTTCTTTCTATGTATTCGCAATACATTACATTTATCTATGTTAAGGGTCAGTTGCCACTCCCTGCACCAAGTGCCTATCCGCTGCAGATATTCCTGCATTTCGCTACAATTTTCTAATGCTGCAACTTCTCTGTATACTACAGCATCATCCGTGAAAAGCCGACACTATCTACTAGGTCATTTATATATATTGTGAAAAGCAATGGTCCCATAACACTCCCCTGTGGCACGCAAGAGGTTACTTTAACGTCTGTAGACGTCTCTCCATTGATAACAACATGCTGTGTTCTGTTTGCTAAAAACTCTTCAATCCAGCCACACAGCTGGTCTGATATTCCGTAGGCTCTTACTTTGTTTATCAGGCGACAGTGCGGAACTGTATCGAACGCCTTCCGGAAGTCAAGAAAAATATCATCTACCTGGGAGCCTGTATCTAATATTTTCTGGGTCTCATGAACAAATAAAGCGAGTTGGGTCTCACACGATCGTTGTTTCCGGAATCCATGTTGATTCCTACATAGTAGATTCTGGGTTTCCAAAAACGACATGATACTCGAGCAAAAAACATGTTCTAAAATTCTACAACAGATCGACGTCAGAGATATAGGTCTATAGTTTTGCGCATCTGCTCGACGACCCTTCTTGAAGACTTGGACTACCTGTGCTCTCTTCCAATCATTTGGAACCTTCCGTTCCTCTAGAGACTTGCGGTACACGGCTGTTAGAAGGGGGGCAAGTTCTTTCGCGTACTCTGTGTAGAATCGAATTGGTATCCCGTCAGGTCCAGTGGACTTTCCTCGGTTGAGTGATTCCAGTTGCTTTTCTATTCCCTGGACACTTATTTCGATGTCAGCCATTTTTTCGTTTGTGCGAGGATTTAGAGAAGGAACTGCAGTGCGGTCTTCCTCTGTGAAACAGCTTTGGAAAAAGGTGTTTAGTATTTCAGCTTTACGCGTGTCATCCTCTGTTTCAATGCCATCATCATCCCGGAGTATCTGGATATGCTGTTTCGAGCCACTTACTGATTTAACGTAAGACCAGAACTTCCTAGGATTTTCTGTCAAGTCGGTACATAGAATTTTACTTTCGAATTCACTGAACGCTTCACGCATAGCCCTCCTTACGCTAACTTTGACATCGTTTAGCTTCTGTTTGTCTGAGAGGTTTTGGCTGCATTTAAACTTAGAGTGAAGTTCTCTTTGCTTTCGCAGTAGTTTCCTAACTTTGTTGTTGTACCACGGTGGGTTTTTCCCGTCCCTCACAGTTTTACTCGGAATGTACCTGTCGAAAACGCATTTTACGATTGCCTTGAACTTTTTCCATAAACACTCAACATTGTCAGTGTCGAAACAGAAATTTTCGTTTTGATCTGTTAGGTAGTCTGAAATCTGCCTTCTATTACTCTTGCTAAACAGATAAACCTTCCTCCCTTTTTTTATATTCCTACTAACTTCCATATTCAGGGATGCTGCAACGGCCTTATGATCACTGATTCCCTGTCCTGTACATACAGAGTCGAAAAGTTCGGGTCTGTTTGTTATCAGTGGGTCAAAGATGTTATCTCCACGAGTCGGTTCTCTGTTTAATTGCTCGAGGTAATTTTCGGATAGTGCACTCAGTATAATGTCACTCGATGCTCTGTCCCTACCACCCGTCCTAAACATCTGAATGTCCCAGTCTATATCTGGTAAATTGAAATCTCCACCTAAGACTATAACATGGTGAGAAAATTTATGTGAAATGTATTCCAAATTTTCTCTCAGTTGTTCTGCCACTAATGCTGCTGAGTCGGGAGGTCGGTAAAAGGAGCCAATTATTAACCTAGCTCGGTTGTTGAGTTTAACCTCCACCCATAATAATTCACAGTAAAACGTCCCCTTTAAACAATTATAAAAGACTGTGCTTAAACTGACACACAATATTTTTAGCGCAACGCAATCTGACTTTCAATAATCTCTACAAGAGAATGGCCCTGACTAACATTAACCTGTACTTTTCACAAATCACTTACCTCACAAAAATCTTGGTTACTCCCACTACTGCAATACAGCAAGCGCCACTACTGCCAGCTAAATAAAAGATTCAAACTATGGAAGGCACTAACTACTGATAGGGATAGTTAGCAAATGAAAGATATTAATAGAGAACAAACAATGTATTTACCTTGATATCATATATATATATATATATATATATATATATATATATATATATATATATATATATATATATATAGCAGTTTATGACAAATTTCAAAACTCCGCCATCTCTCTCCCCACATCCACCACTGCTGGCGGCTCGCCTCCAACTGTGCAACGCTACGCGCTGTTCACAGCCAGCTGCCTAACACTACAATGGCGAGTATTACAACAATGCAAAGCAGCCACAGACTGCACACAGCACAGCCAGTGATTTTTATACAGAGGTGGCGTTACCAATAAAAAAACCTAAACAGCCTACTTACATAGCCCCCATGCTCCCCACAAAAAATTTTACAAATTGTGTTGGACACCTGAATGTCCCAGTCTATATCTGGTAAATTGAAATCTCCACCTAAGACTATAACATGGTGAGAAAATTTATGTGAAATGTATTCCAAATTTTCTCTCAGTTGTTCTGCCACTAATGCTGCTGAGTCGGGAGGTCGGTAAAAGGAGCCAATTATTAACCTAGCTCGGTTGTTGAGTGTAACCTCCACCCATAATAATTCACAGTAAAACGTCCCCTTTAAACAATTATAAAAGACTGTGCTTAAACTGACACACAATATTTTTAGCGCAACGCAATCTGACTTTCAATAATCTCTACAAGAGAATGGCCCTGACTAACATTAACCTGTACTTTTCACAAATCACTTACCTCACAAAAATCTTGGTTACTCCCACTACTGCAATACAGCAAGCGCCACTACTGCCAGCTAAATAAAAGATTCAAACTATGGAAGGCACTAACTACTGATAGGGATAGTTAGCAAATGAAAGATATTAACAGAGAACAAACAATGTATTTACCTTCATATATATATATATATATATATATATATATAGCAGTTTATGACAAATTTCAAAACTCCGCCATCTCTCTCCCCACATCCACCACTGCTGGCGGTCGCCTCCAACTGTGCAACGCTACGCGCTGTTCACAGCCAGCTGCCTAACACTACAATGGCGAGTATTACAACAATGCAAAGCAGCCACAGACTGCACACAGCGCAGCCAGTGATTTTTATACAGAGGTGGCGTTACCAATAAAAAAACCTAAACAGCCTACTTACAACAGGAACTATCCACTTCTATTTCACTACAGGATAAACTACTACTAACAGCGACGAACACTCCACCACCGGTTGCATGCAGTCTATCCTTTCTAAACACCGTCTGTACCTTTGTAAAAATTTTGGCACAATTTATCTCTGGCTTCAACCAGCTTTCTGTACCTATAACGATTTCGGCTTCGGTGCTTTCTATCAGCGCTTGAAGTTCCGGTACTTTACCAACGCAGCTTCGACAGTTTACAATTACAATACCGATTGCTGCTTGGTCCCCGCATGTCCTGACTTTTCCCTGCACCCGTTGAGGCTGTTGCCCTTTCTGTACTTGCCCAAGGCCATCTAACCTAAAAAACCGCCCAGCCCACGCCACACAACCCCTGCTACCCGTGTAGCCGCTTGTTGCGTGTAGTGGACTCCTGACCTATCCAGCGGAACCCGAAACCCCACCACCCTATGGCGCAAGTCGAGGAATCTGCAGCCCACACGGTCGCAGAACCGTCTCAGCCTCTGATTCAGACCCTCCACTCGGCTCTGTACCAAAGGTCCGCAGTCAGTCCTGTCGACGATGCTGCAGATGGTGAGCTCTGCTTTCATCCCGCTAGCGAGACTGGCAGTCTTCACCAAATCAGATAGCCGCCGGAAGCCAGAGAGGATTTCCTCGGATCCATAGCGACACACATCATTGGTGCCGACATGAGCGACCACCTGCAGATGGGTGCACTCTGTACCCTTCATGGCATCCGGAAGGACCCTTTCCACATCTGGAATGACTCCCCCCCGGTATGGACACGGAGTGCACATTGGTTTTCTTCCCCTCTCTTGCTGCCATATCCCTAAGGGGCCCCATGACGCGCCTGACGTTGGAGCTCCCAACTACCAGTAAGCCCACCCTCTGCGACCGCCCGGATCTTGCAGACTGAGGGGCAACCTCTGGAACAGGACAAGCAGCCATGTCAGGCCGAAGATCAGTATCAGCCTGAGATTGAGCCTGAAACCGGTTCGTCAGACAAACTGGAGAGGCCTTCCGTTCAGCCCTCCGGAATGTCTTTCGCCCCCTGCCACACCTTGAGACGACCTCCCACTCTACCACAGGTGAGGGATCAGCCTCAATGCGGGCAGTATCCCGGGCAACCATAGTCGTAGTCCGATCGGGGGATGCGTGGGACGAGCTGGCCGTCCCCGACAAACCCCCATCCGGAACCCCACAGTGATGCCCATTGGCAACAGCCTCAAGCTGTGTGACCGAAGCCAACACTGCCTGAAGCTGGGAGCGAAGGGATGCCAACTCAGCCTGCATCCGAACACAGCAGTTGCAGTCCCTATCCGACACAACATTTAAACGGTTATTAAAATACAAGATTGCCTAGTAAATGCAGTAATGCTGCTACTTGCGCACTGCTGACACACTGCTCGGCGGCGGAAGGAGACTACGCGATTTTACACTATTCAGGTACTAAAACGCGATGCTACAACTCTCCAATACTATAATACGCCCGAAATTTATGAATTAAACAATGCAAGTACCAAAAACACGCAAAGAAATTAAGAATTAAACTATGTAACAAATGAGTGAGCTAGGAGTATACGACTTGCTGCTGCAGCTGCTTATCCAACGGCGGCATGGAGCACACTGACTGTGACCAACCGACACTGGCCGTTCAAAACAAAAACAGAAGACAAACGACTACGCGAATTTACTCTATTCAGGTACTAAAACGCGATGCTACAACTCTGAAATACTATAATACGCCAGAAATTTATGAATTAAACAATGCAAGTACCAAAAACACGCAAAGAAATTAAGAATTAAACTATGAAACAAATGAGTGAGCTAGGAGTATACGACTTGCTGCTGCAGCTGCTTATCCAACGGCGGCACGGAGCACACTCATCGGTTTTAGATCCAGGAGAGCTACCAAACCGTGGGGATGTTTGTTACCAGATTTCACCCACTGTTCGCATGGTTCCCTTCGCCGATCTACAGAGTGTTTTATGTCGTCGTGTTGCTCTTTTGTCCGCAGTTCGTGGTCGTGCGGTAGCGTTCTCGCTTCCCACACCCGGGTTCCCGGGTTCGATTCCCGGCGGGGTTAGGGATTTTCTCTGCCTCGTGATGACTGGGTGTTGTGTGTTGTCCTTAGGTTAGTTAGGTTTAAGTAGTTCTAAGTTCTAGGGGACTGATGACCATTGATGTTAAGTGCCATAGTGCTCAGAGCCATTTTTATTTGTGTTGCTCTTTTATTGCACGAACATTGATCTACAATTCCCAATAATAAATTGCGGGACGTGAAAGCTCATCCCTGTGCTTGGACCTCTTCCTCCCGATCTCGTCGTCGGGAGATGGTAATTTTAACTAGACTCATTTTAACTAGACTCCGGATAGGGCACTGTCGTTTTAGCCATCGACAGCTTTTAAGTGGCGACCCTCCCTCTCTTTGTCCCCACTGCTCACAACTGTGGACTGTGAGACACCTTTTACTTCAGCGCCCCTATTTTACTCCGCTACGCTCCCGTTTATAGCTGTCGCCTGATATATCTTTCATTTTAGCAGATCACAAGCGCTCAGCCGATCGCGTCCTCGAATTTATCAGTGTCAGTGATATGACGTCGGTCATTTGAAGCTCTTTATGGGGAAAACAACCCCCCCTTCTATAGTGGTTTTCTAAGCTTTCCTTCTGTTTTTTAGTTTTCCCACTTTTTGAGTTTCGCTCCCATTGCTGCTGATTTCCAATTTGGTTTTTTTTTACAAGCCACACAACGGGCGCTAATGACCATAGCAGTTTTGCGCCCTATAAACATAAAAAAACACTGTTGTTCAGAAGCCAGTGATATTAAGACCTACAGTTTTAGCAAAACAGGCTAGGCGTGATAGAGTTATCGTCAGCCATGCAGCCCTCTAAACGGAGATGTCATATCGGATGTGGTGTGTGTCTCGTGCTCACTGTGAAGATCTCTTCAAAACAATGGTCATTTTAACCACACCATATGAGTACATTTACCAATCGGCTGAGAAAATCAAAAATAACTTTGATAATTATTGCACACATAGCTTTGTCCACGATCACGGAACAATATCTAGCCTGTACTTCCTTTTACCAACGAGAAGTATGCAGTGTAGTCAAAATAACCTTGGCAATATGTGGCCCCGCCCTTGCAAGCAGTTCCACATCCTCCATACAATCCCGATCTCTCCCCATGTGGTTTCTATATTGTTTGTGCACTGAAAGACATTCATGGCCGTCGATTTGCTTCAGACGAAGAACTGCATGCCTGAGTACAATCAGGATTTCGTAGACAACCGCAAACATTTTTCCTAGAAGGCATTGAATATCCTGTTTAGCAATTATTGCGATTACTTTTGAAATAATACGTAGTTTTCTTATTTTTTTCCATCTGTTTCCACGATGGACAGTCCAAGTTAAAACATCAACAAAATGTGTTCATGAGTAACTCCCAACGGGATATCGCCTTTCCCTACAACTGATGAGTATACAGTGTGTTTCAAACCCTTCAAGTTAGACTGAAATGGGTGATAGTGGGTCCTCAACCGATTATATTGAGATAAGAAACGTCGGATATGTATATGTGTTGAGTTATGGACATACACAGCGTACATCGCATAACAACACCGTGGCTCATAGTAACCACTGAATGTGGGGACCACCAATCTCAGTGCATGTCCGACAACGGTGCATGAAGTTCGCCGCACTCACTCAAAGGCTAATGGTGTCTCTTGTAGCAGGAGACAGTCAGTTTTAACTGTAGCGAGCCGGTGTTCATCGCATCGATTTCTACAGGGGTTTCAAACACCAGCGTCTTGAAGTAACCCCACAGGAAAATTCCAGAGGTGTTAGATCAGGTGATCGCGCTTGCCACGGTACAGGACCTTTTCTTCCAATCCAACGATGACGGGACGTGATGTTCAGGTGCTCGCAGACATTAACTTCGAAGTGGGCTGGGCGATCGTCGCCTTGAAACCATATCATTTCGCTGACGAGAAGGGTACAATCTCCAAGAACTGTGACAGTATAGCTCGCAGGAACACAAGGTAACATGAACCAGTCAAATGTAGAGGGGGAAAATAAGGCGCTGTTAGATGATCTTGGGCAATGCTCGTCCATGCGTTGACAACGAATCGTCGCTAGTGGCTACTGATGTGGGTAGCATGGGATTGTCCTCATTCCAGACATGGCTCTTGCATCTGCTGAAAACAGCAGTGTGGGTGAATGAGGCCTCTTCCAGGGACAATACAAACTATACAAATTTAGGCAATACAACACTGTGGTGGATAAACCACTGGCAGAAGTCAACGCAGAGCTCAAAATCCATTGGTTATAGTGTTTGCACACGTTTTTTATGACAGGGTTGCAATCCCTGTTCCACCAGCACTCTGCAAACTCTACCCTTTGAAGTGTGTGTTCCACTGGCAAGATGACGGGAGCTTATTGCTAGGTGGTCAGCCACACGATCCAACACCATCTTCTCAAAGTCTGCTTTCGGGGATGTCTTTGGCGGGAACCTTGGCCTGCTCTCTGTGACGTGAACGACCCTGTCCTTCTTAAGGTGGTATCCATAGCGATAAACGTTTCCCAGTTAGAATGACGCCTTTTAGGAAAGCATTCTCAGTAAGTTTGGCCTATTGTTTGGGCACTACATTCTGCCATACAAAAATTAAATGCATGCCTGCCAACTCGTGACGAGCAACGTTCCATGTTTGAGTATGCAACATGCGCTGTACACAGTAATTTGATTTCCTTAGTCTACCATACATGCCATTCCATGCCGGATACTTCCCGAAAGTCTGACTGGAGACTACCGTCCCGGTTTGCATTTTAACCTTAATTTTTACTTTTCCTACGGTTTGCATTGACACTGGCCTTCAGCGAATGTCTACTCCGCCCATTCTCTGAGTAGTGTTTCATCGTGGGCGGCGTCGGTGAATATGGGGGGCAGTCATGTGCCACCATCTCGTCTGCCAATGGCGGCTCATTCGCAGTTCACAAACATTCTTCCAAAGCCCGGTCACCTCTGTGATCACTTTCTTTTGCTGTTTGTTTGTTATTGCTGTAAAACTCCGCGTGCTCGTCGTTGGTTTGAGGAGGTGACATGACCTGTTGCTGACAGTCCAATCACTCGCTACCTCGTCATGTTTGCTTTCAGTTGCATCCGCGGATGCTGTCTGCATTGATTTGACATACCGGTAGCGCAGCGCGGGGTTGTGGCGTCAACGAGACCTGCGCATTGCCACATACTGGCGCGTCTTGAACTACAGAATGAGATAGTGACGTCACCTCGGCCTGCTAGGTTGATGGTGGCGTACTCGATTTGTCTACCGATATACTTGACTCAGAGCTTGAATCAATGCTACCAATATTGTCTGAAACTTTAGTTTCCAGTACTATTTTCTGAGTGTCACCTACAGCGTTCAGTGACAGGTTGTTTCCCTCTTCATCTGTGCACTGCAGTCACAAGTTCGACGTCTCTTGTTAGTGGCTATACTACTTCTCGCAGCCAGATTGTCTACATTGTGTTTCCTAAGTAAAGATAGAAATGCCGGTGTTACCCTTTTACGCTGTTGTAAATTATTCAGCAAAACAAACAGATTTGCCGGAGATGCCCACTTTCGTTACATATGTGACTAGTCGAAGTCTGTCCATTGAAAAGAACGTGCCCTTTGTAACCACAAACTAAAATGTGAGATGGAATATTTTCTTTCACGTGCATATCGACAGAACGAACACCACTAAAGCATTGCAATCTATGTTGACTTGACCATCGTTCATTACGAATTTCCTTGATGTCTCCATACTTAGGTAATACATCTTTTAAGTAGCAGTTTTCTACCTCAGGGGACAAAATTAAATACGCTGATTTGTTTATAATCAACATCAGCAATCTAAGTAGTAACTGAGACATGCTGCAGCTCGCGTTGGTGCTGTTTGTCGGTTTCCGCCTTCTTTTAGAAGCCAGACGGTATCGTTTAGTTGGCATGGTTGTGGTTGTTTGTCTTCTTCTCATGTTGACTGGCGCCACTCGGTTTCTCAAGCGTTGCCTGCCCGCTAGTGGCAGCAGCAGTGGTTATCGATATGTAGTAATTGTTGCCCTATCTTTGGCGCTACGTCATTGTTTTGCAGGGTGGTGTGAGTGGCCAGTTCGGTTGGGGACTCAGGAGGAGCCAGGTCTGCACAGTGCCAGAACACGACGGGACTGCTGGCGGCACGCAAGGACTGCCGGATGGAAGAGCTGTGGTCACGAGGGTGCACTACCTCGTCGTAAACCGGATCCAGCAAGCTTTGAGATGAGTGCATTTCAAGCCAAGTAGAGAAACTTCCACCATTGTGATACCTCGCAACTGTCCAGTGACTTGGGTTCGTGTTGCAGCCCACAGTGTCGCCGAGGTGAAGAGCAGCGAGTGGAGTGCTTGGGGAAGGCGGATCTGATTAGCTTTCCTCGATTTATTATTACTATTTAATGCGTTCAACTTCTTACAATTCGTGAAATTCAACCAGCGGTAACGTTTCTTGCCTGGTGGCCGCTAACGCCCCAGTTCCCTGCCTTGGGGGTTAGTGTGTGTAACGGCAGTGTACGTTTCTTCGCCTTGCCGCTGCTGTCCTGTAAGGCGTGTAATTTTGACAGATTTCTTGATTGTGGGGCAGTTTGTGATTCTTCTACTCTGATGGTAGTGTTTCCTTTCTCGTTCTGGACGCTCTAAACACAGTATTATGCGGACGTAGTTCAGACCACCAGTTACGGCTTTGCCGTATTGTTCCATAGTTGCATTTGGTTTATTGGATGTCAGGCAGCATCAGCAAGATTATTGTTAGTCATTCGTTAGACTGCCACTAGTCTGAGTTACCATCTTGTGAAGATAATGAAACTCTTGGCTGCCCATCTGATCGCACGCTAAAGTGTTGTCGGACCTCCTCAGAGGTCGATTTCTGGAGCACCGTCTGGTTCAGTTGCTTGTTTTTTAATTAATTTGTGCTATTGTATTTGCTGTTTTACGGCAGGTTTCAAATTTTTTCATATATATTATTGCCGTCCCTGGCGTGTAAGGCCTTCAGCCGTGATTGTGGTCGCTTGCTTTAAAATTCGAATCTGGTATTTGTATTTACGTAGTAAGCCTTTAGAACGTTGTTTACTGCCATTCCTGGCATCTGATGCCTTCTGCTGTGTTGTGGCGATTTGCCTTTAGTATTTCGTTACCTGTAATTTGTAAGTTGCAGCGAGTTTTAAACAATTTTTCATTTATTGCCATTCCTGGCGTGGCAGACCTTCTGCCCAGATCCCAGTGGTTTGCTTTTAAAACATTGTCTATTGTATCCGTATTTAATGGTGATGTGCTAAATTGTAAATCACTGAAAACAGTATTATTTACACTGTTATTTATCCCTTCATTAATAACGTGTGGTATTTTTTATTTATTGTGGAATATGGAATTACTGGTTTAAAATAAATTGTGTGTAATTGTAAAAGGCAACCAATAGTAAGTGATTACGGCCCCGTCCACAATCGTAACCGAATCCAGTCTTCCCTTGACTACCACCAGTTTTCAGTAACTGCACTCACTGAATTATCGCGATGGCGGAATTCAGCTTTTCCTTCAGATTTCTGTAATCCGTTCCAGCACCGACAGGGAAAGCAGCTTCACAAAACTGCAGTATTGGACTAAGTCGTAATAAGCAGTGTGCGACTGATCCGAAGTAATGCCGATAACATCAACGATCCAGTCATGAATTTCCAGTGAACTTGGCTGAGCATTACGGGTTGCTTTGTCAAATTCAAATCTTAGGGTAAGCTTCCTGGGAAACATGGTAGCCATGTCAGCAGTTAACAGCTCGCGAAAACAAAGAAACTAAAATACAGTATCACCAAAATCACAATTTCACACAACACTCTAACCCAGAGACTGAATATAAAGTCACAACATCCAAACAGAAGCGCCACAGCGCGTCCCTCAGGACGGCTGCAAAAGCCGCTATTCCGGTCCCAGACAAACAAAACTTTTGTGTAATTGCTTGTCGAAAGACTGTGAACGATAATGGACATCGCTTAAAGTTGAATTGTCTGGAATACAACTATATTTTTAAATTATTTCTCAAAGCGAACCAAACTGCGATCTGTGTTTACGTTGCTAAGCAGAGATACTACAGTAAAACACCTCACAATAGACACATCACAAGCTGTCTCACACAATGAACGACTGACACCGGGATAGTGGTCTGCATGCGGCACAGGATAATGTATCCATGTGGTGCATGCAGTCGTCACATGACACATGTGCTACGACGTAAGTTGTGAGAGTGTGGCAGAACTGAATGCGCCATTGCAATACTTCCATTGAGACTGGCTGTTGTTTTGAACAATTACTCCTAGCCACGTTGCTGTTACGTGGTGTTCGCTGTGTGTGTCCATAGCACGATAAATATGCGTTCCCGATGACCTGCTCCTCATGTCACTATAATCGTTTATTGACCCACTATCACCCATTTCATTTGGATCCAAATGGTTTGAGACACGCTGTACTCACTTTGTTTAACTACCATGACTTACGCCAGCAGTAGAGCATCACATGACCGCTTTGTACCAGTTCTCCACCAAATGCAGCACCCCAAAGCGAGTAATGTGATCATTTACAGAGATGACTAATGTTTTCTCCGATGAGATTCTTATACGAATTAAAGAGGCACTAAGATTGTGTGCGGTCACCCCTGTGTGCGCTGCAAAGTGTGGGAGACACCATATAGCTATAGTGATTACAGATCACATGCGTCGTGTTTATGACAGGAATGACGGTAGTTGCCCCTAGGAGACCAGAAATTTTCGTCGATGTGCATCAGTGGACGGCACGGACGCCAAAAAGGGCACGTGTAGGTGGAGTCCGTGCCAAATATCAGAATACAAAGATCATTAGAATCGTACACCAACAGTTACTACTACGGTTTATAGGAGGAAACTAGAAGCTTTATACCAAGAGGCGGCTGACTTCGTTAGGAAATGGGACTTGAATGTAAGCAAATATTAAACAGTAACATCAGAACAAGGAAGGGTGCGCAGGAGGGATATGAACATTTTGAAAGTGTACTGTAGAAGTTGCCTTCTGTCCATGATTCGCTCTCACTTTCATTTGAGTGCGGTAAATCTTAGTTCTCATGTAGGCTTGGTGAAGTTCATTTCTAATGGAGATTTGGTGGACAGCAGATGACAAATATACGGGGTAGTATGGCGTCTAGCGAAATGGCAGCAGCGATGGAACTTGTTTCTGCAGGCAATAATTTTAAATCCCATTTAAATTTGTAGATTATTGCTTGACAATTCACTCAGAGAACGGGTTTTTAAAATACAGGTGGTAAAACCATTAAAATGAAATAATGAGATGTCCAATGGTACGCTATAGCTCTATTTGTTCAGGTCCCGTATAAACCCACACAACCGGTTTTGCAACTTCTAAGTTGCATCTTCTGGTGAAAATATAAAAATTATGTCATAGGTTACAAAATGCAGAGTAACCATTGACATGGCTAGGTAAAGTTTTCAGCCCCCCTCTATTGATAAGAAACCATTGTCAATTGTTAAAACGACCATCGTCAATGATGAATAACATCTTTGTGTTAAGCAGCGGATTGTACTCTTTCCGATTAAAATATTTTCTTCTCGTACTATGTCAAGCGACAAAATGCCTCTCACAGGTGTTATTCAGGGAAGTAGCTGGTCCTGTTGTGACAAAAGCCGACACGCTTATGTGTATTTGCCACCAACATACCAGCTGACAATAAGCAACTGACAACATAAGCTACGAGTGTGTGTGTTGTCATGCTGTGGCTGCCATCAGGGTACAGAGACCGTGACGGAAATTGAACTAACACGGACAACAATGAAAAAAGTGAGTCGCAGTTGAGGTCACGTTGTGCGTAGACTTACTGCGAGAAGTAAATATCGTTACCGACAACATGTTAAAAAGTTCTGACGTTGGTAGTGAAGCAGAGTGTTGTAATTTGGTACACTTTCCAGACATTCGCCTCGACCCAGCCCTGCAACAGAAGTTCAATAATTTCACTATTTTGATTTTGTTTTTGCTCTATGGAATTAATTTTTACGTGCTGCAATCGTTTCCTGAAATTACAAAAACTACTCCGTAAAATTAAAGTTTTTCAAAACGTAAGAAAAAGAACAATTCTCAGGTGCAACGTAGGACCAAATATTCGACTGAAAATTAAAAGCGTTGTAATCGAAAAAATCTTGTTAGTACTGTATTTAAAAGTATGTCTGTCACGTTATTAATCTACCTCAAATCAGTAAGTGAAAGAAAATTAAGCAGAAGTATCATAAAAATCCAGATACAAATTAAATATTTTTTGTAACAGAAATTAATGGAAACTAACACAGATCAGGTTTTTTAAAACAGGTCAAACTGTTAAGACTCAGTTATTTGTAACTACCACATTTTCGATGTTGAAAGACCTTCCTCTGTTTCAAGGTACAAGATGGTACATGGCATATACAGCATGGCTTAAATGTGCACATGTTACACAAATCGTGCTAAATGTTTATAGCACTTTATTCACCAGAAAATTCTATTTCTGAAGAATTAGTAAGATACGAGTATTCCTAGCAGCTTTTGTGTTGCATACACCACATAATGGGTAGAACTCCAAATATTTACAAGTGCTGCGCAAAACGCCACCTCATGTCTAATAGCAAGAACTATAGAAAATGACGGAAACTGTTTATGGCGGATTCTAGTGCGCATTCCTTCACGTGCTTCTAAAATCAGTCACTAGACTGAAGTACCGAACAAAAGGACATCGTGTGTTCCTTGGTACACTATCCTCTGGTACAAAACTCTTCCCTACTGTTGGAATGTTATGATAAGAGTGTTTGTGATGTCTGATTAATGGATATAACTGAAATTAATCACTCGATAGTAATATAAAGGCATTCATTTCATCATAATAATCGTCATAATCATAGTCATCATCATCTTCTTCTTCTGTATGTATTAGGCTGTCGTATTTGCGCCTACTTGTAGACAGAAGTATATGTTCTTTCATCTGGTTTTAGGTCTCTCTTGGTTCTTCGTCGTGCTTCGTACAGGATTTGTATGGTATTTTCCTAAGTCTGCCATTCCCCACCCTAAAGATATGTTCTTTCTGTGGTGTCACTGCCAGACACCACACTTGCTAGGTGGTAGCTTAAATCGGCCTCGGTCCATTAGTACATGTCGGACCCGCGTGTCGCCACTGTGTGATCGTAGACCGAGCGCCACCACACGGCAGCTCTCGAGAGACGTACTAGAACTCAGCCCCAGTTGTACGACGACGTTGCTAGCGACTATACGGACGAAGCCTTTGCTCTCATTTGCCGAGAGACAGTTAGAATAGCCTTCCGCTAAGTCCATGTCTACTACCTAGCAAGGCGCCATTAGCCTTAGATAGCTTGTGTCTAAAGAGTCGCACTTGTATCGCCACAATCTCCAGATGTCTCATCAAGAACGATGTATACAAAGGAAGGATTAAAAGTTAAGTAGTCCAGAAGCTACGTACTTTTCTTTATAGCATTCATTAAGTCTCCTGTTTCAGACCTCACTCCATCCTTCGTGAGTTAGCGCGTGCATCTTGGCCGCCTCTTTCAATTAGTGTACGTAGTGTTGGCAAGTCTGCCGACACTACAATTTTGGCGACACGGATCAATCAGGATCTTGTTCTTTCTAATTGCTTACATTTCCTTGTGTCATGGCTTCGCCAGATGTACTGTCCGAATTTTATCGCTTGCAGAATCAGCAGACGCAGGCGTTATTGGATGACCTTGGACAGCTCGTCCAGGGTCAACGTGCACTGCAACCCGATGCGGCCGCCGCCGCTTCATCGCTACCGCAGCCACACCAAGCAGTTGCACCTCCGTTTTGTAGCTTTGACGCAGCCCACGAGACCTGGCCGGAATGGTCCCGACAATTCGGCTTCCATCTAGCCGCCTACAGCATTCAAGGTAATGAGCGGCAGCCGTTTTTGCTTTCTTGTGTCGGTGTGTCCACCTACCGTGTGATAGTGAAATTGTTTCCCCGACGCGACGTAGCAACTCTGTCCTACGAAGAAATTTTGTCTGCTTTAGATGCCTATTTCAAGGAAACAGTTAATGTAGTTGCAGAAAGGTAAACGTTCTTTCGTACCAAACGTACGGCCAGTCAGACTAATAGGGAGTGGGTTGCAACATTGCAAGGACTTATTGCAAGGGATTGTGATTTAGCATGTGAATGTGGACTTCCGTATTCAGATACTATGGTGCGTGATGCAATAGCACAGAACGTTTCTGATGTTCGCATACGGGAACAGATTTTGAAACTAGTTAATCCCTCCCTTCAACAAGTGATAGACATATTGGATAGGCAAGACACACTTGACTTTGCTACGGAATCATTTGAAACTTCGCCAGCAGTGTGTCGCATTGACCGGCCCGCCAGGCGCGCAGCACGGGACACTAAACGGCCCTCGCGCACGTCAGCGCAGCTGCAGCCTAGCTCGCAAACACGTGTGCCGCGTAAGCATGCCAATGCAGTTCTAAAATCATGCCCGCGGTGTGCAACTAGACATTCGCGTGACAATTGCCCGTCACGCCAAGCTATTTGCTTTTACTGTCATAAGAAAGGGCATGTTCAAAGTGTTTGCCAGAAAAAGCTACGATCAGACAATCAAAACCATTCCAGGCCCTTTGCTTCGCGCCAGAATCGAACCAGGGACAATCAGGCTCGTGGACCTTCGCCCATGGACATTCATGTACTTGCTTCCACCCCGTCCAGTGCCACTTTATCTCACAGTGACTGTGTTCGTCCCGCAAAAAGTGTGCGTCGACGTCGCCGGAACTCCCGTAAAGTCGCAAGTGCTTCTGTACCTGTATCAGTTCAAATTGCACGTGAAAGTCGCTCTTGTCGTCAGCAGGACAATAAACTTTTTGTAGACTTAGACTTTGGAGGCAAAGTGATACCATTCCAGCTCGATACTGGAGCTGCAGTTTCATTGCTCAATCAAGACACGTACAAACAACTGGACAAACCTCTGTTGCGTGCCGCAAATGTTCAGCTCAATAGTTATTTAGGACAGCAGATACCTGCGTTAGGACAGTGCAGCCTTCTTGCCACATACAAGGGACAAACAAAACTTGTGTCATTTTACGTTCTTCGTTCTTCTACAGCAGTGAACTTGTTTGGTTTAGATTTATTTCAATTGTTTAACATGTCTATCGTAAATCAGGTCCTATCAGTGAATCAGACTGTGCCTTCCGCCAGTGTTGCTAGTTTATGTGAAGAATTTGCAGACATTTTTGCACCGGGCCTTGGTTGGGCTAAGAACTATGAAGCACATTTGGAACTGAAAGAAAACGCGCGACCGAAATTTTTCAGAGCGCGCAATGTTCCCCACGCATTGCGTGATGAGGTCGCCAGAACATTAAACGATTTCGAATCACCTGCTTGCATGTTCATTGATTCGGAAACCGATGACGTGGTCGAATCGTTTCCGATTGATTTTCGTCGTGTCGCTACAGCCACAGCTGCTGACCCTGTCCTTGTTACTGTTTTGCGTTTTGTTGCTACGCAATGGCCCTTGTCAAAGTCACGGATCGAGGATCCGTTGGTTCGCCGATTTTTTGCTCACAAGGAGAGACTTTTTGTACGACGTGGTGTTTTGTTGTTGCGTTCGGATAATGATCAATCCAGAGTCGTGGTCCCACGTTCGTTACAGTCCTCTGTCTTACGGCTTCTTCACCAAGGACATTCGGGTATCGTGCGAACGAAACAACTTGATCGTCAGCACTGTACTTGGTTCGGAATCGATGCTGCGATTACGAATATGTGCTCTTCTTGCATGGCCTGTGCCGAACAACATTCCGCAATGCCGCGGAAATTCTTTGCATGGCCACAAGCCACTTCCCCTTGGCAACGCTTGCACATCGATTTTGGTGGTCCATTCTGGAATGCTCGATGGCTGGTTGTTGTCGATTCTTTCAGTAATTTTCCTTTTGTTGTCCGGATGTCTTCCACGACGTCATCTGCCACCATCCAAGCGTTGTCCGCTTTTTTTTGCATTGAAGGTCTTCCACAGACTATTGTTTCCGACAATGGCCCGCAATTCATGTCCGCAGAATTTCAGTCATTCTGGAATGCCAATGGTATTCCACATCTGACATCCGCGCCGTTTTCGCCTCAGTCCAATGGTGCTGCTGAACGATTGATCCGGACTTTCAAGTCCCAGATGTTGAAGTTGAAAGAGTCGCATTCTCGGGAGGACGCGTTATTGCTCTTTTTGTCTTCGTATCGCTCTCAGCCCCGCGATGGTCGCTCGCCGGCTGAGTTGCTCCATGGTCGTCGTCATCGAACCTTGATGTCTTTGCTGCATCCGCCGCATCAGGTTCCTGTGCAGCGGCAGACTCCTGCTTTTGCTCCTGGCGACGTTGTTTTCTATCGCAACTATCGCGGTTGACGGCGTTGGCTCGCAGGGCGCATTCTTCGCTGCCTCGGCCGCGCGATGTATTTGGTTTTGGGGGCCTCTGGTGAGGTGCGTCGGCATCTCAATCAGCTGCGCCTCTGTCGTCGCCTGGATTCTGCCGCTCCCCATCTGCTTTCAGCGACGGTGCCGTCAGGTCAGCGCCCTGGGGACCCATCTACTGGCTCGCCTCATCCCCAGATGTTACCGACGTTGCCTTCCATTTTGCCTCATGGCGACGCGCCGCCGCCGCCGCCTGTTCTCCCGCCGGCGCCGCCCGCAGTGGACGCGTCGCTGCAACCGCCTGGCGCCTCCCTCGGTCACGCGCCGCTGCTCGCTTCCCGTGACCAGATGTCCTCCGCCATGGAACTCTTGCCCGCTCCGGACCAGATGTCATCTTCGCCCGTCGGGTGCCCCGACCGCATGGAGGTCGACCCTTCGGCCCCTCCTGTCTCTCTACGGGCGCATACACCGCATGTTGACGTGCACCCTGGACTAGGTTTTCAGGCGTTTCCTAGCTCCCCTCGGACCGAATGGCCGGGTGCGGGTGGCACAGCCTCGCCTGTTGTTAGGCTCCCCACCTCATCGCATACGTCAACATGGGGTCCTCCCCACGGCGGGCGGAAGCCTTATAACACGACCGTTCGCCGATTTGCGGGGGAGGAATGTGGTGTCACTGCCAGACACCACACTTGCTAGGTGGTAGCTTAAATCGGCCGCGGTCCATTAGTACATGTCGGACCCGCGTGTCGCCACTGTGTGATCGTAGACCGAGCGCCACCACACGGCAGCTCTCGAGAGACGTACTAGAACTCAGCCCCAGTTGTACGACGACGTTGCTAGCGACTATACGGACGAAGCCTTTGCTCTCATTTGCCGAGAGACAGTTAGAATAGCCTTCCGCTAAGTCCATGTCTACTACCTAGCAAGGCGCCATTAGCCTTAGATAGCTTGTATCTAAAGAGTCGCACTTGTATCGCCACAATCTCCAGATGTCTCATCAAGAACGATGTATACAAAGGAAGGATTAAAAGTTAAGTAGTCCAGAAGCTACGTACTTTTCTTTATAGCATTCATTAAGTCTCCTGTTTCAGACCTCACTCCATCCTTCGTGAGTTAGCGCGTGCATCTTGGCCGCCTCTTTCAATTAGTGTACGTAGTGTTGGCAAGTCTGCCGACACTACACTTTCCATTTCCTTCTTTATTGTTCCTTTTTTGATTTAGAGATACTACTTCCGATTGAGCTCTTATTTCTGTACAACGCTTTCGATCTTGCCTTGTGTATCAATATTAAGGAAAATGCTGCTTTGCTAAAGCAGCATTAACACATTACATACTTCTCGTTTAATTACACTGTACAGCCAGTTTAATGTGACAACCTGTCTGAAGCCTTAATAATCGTCTTTTGCAACCCGAGACGTCCAGGAAGAGAGTCAATGAGTTTCTGGACGGTACTGACTGGGATGTGGAAGCATGCAGACTCCAATGCCATGACAAGTTGCGCTTGATTTTTCTATTGGGCTTTCATGGCGCAAAGAGCCTGGTGGAGGAGGTCCCACAGATTCTCCACAGGATTTAAATCCGGGGAGTCTGGTGGCCAGGTAAACTCATCCTGGTGCTCTTCAAATCAAGCACGTACACTGCGAGCTGTGTGACACGTTGCATTGTTCTATTGGTATACGCCAAGGTGTGGAGGAAAAAAAATTGCATGTATGGATGGACATGATCCACAATGATAGAACTACACTTGTATCTATCAATTGTGCCTTCCAAGATTACGATATCAACCAGGTAATTCCACGAAAAATTTCCCCAGACCATAGCACTCCGTCCTGGTCTCAGGGTGTTTGCTTTCAGACGTTTCACGTCGTACACTCCAATGGACATCTGTCCCGTGAAACAGAAAACGTGATTCATATGAAAAAGCCACTTGTCACCACTAAGTGGACGTCCAGATTGCGGTATTGACGTGCAAATTCTAGCCTGTGACACTGGTGAACACCAACCAGCAAGAGTGAATGAACCAGGCGTTAGTTGCAGAGGTCCATGTGCAGCAGCATTCGCTTAACGGTCGTCAATGAGACACTGCTGGTAGCCCCTTAGTTCACTTTGGTGGTCAGTTGCTCAAAAGCTGTAAGTCTCTTCACCCGTACACATTACCGCAGACGTCGTTAACTGCTGTCATATATAGCCCGTGGTGCATAACTGTTCCGTCAGTGCTGGATTTGCGTAGCGCCATTATGCCACGCACGGTGTACTTTAACCACAGCGGCATGCGAACAGTTTGCAGTTGCAAAACTTAGCCGTTCCAGAAATTCTTCGACTCTTGGCCCGAATGATCAGGCCTTTTTGGACGTCGGATAAATATCCCCGTTTCCGCTTCACGAGAACGACTGTAAGTTTTTCCGCGGCGCTCCGACAGACTTTATATGACCGTCCCGTAAACCCCAACTACTGGTGCTGCCATCTTCCATCTGTCAGTTGTCATTGCAAGTCGACGTCGAACATAGGCGGTGGCCACATTAATGTGACTGGACCATGTAACTGTGTAGAAAAACCAAGTAACTTTACAGAGACTAAGTGCATCGTATTGCTGGATCGATATGCATTTAATACCAGAAAAAGATCTGAAAATTCCCTCCTGACCCTGTATTAGTCAAGCAAGTGCCGTACCACGTACTATTTAAAATAACTGTTACGTGCACACTACAGAAAAGGACAAAAAGCATCCATAAACGGTAGTCGACTAATGTTTTGGGGCATCCAATATTTCGGTGCCAGCTACAAAACAACGTACAGCCTGTTCTCTTGGCCGACCGGTGTGGCCGAGCGGTTCTACGCACTTCAGTCCGGAACCGCGCTGCTGCTAAGGTCGCAGGTTCGAATCCAGCCTCGGGCTTGGATGTGTGTGATGTCCTTAGGTTAGTTAAGTTTAAGTAGTTCTAAGTCTAGGGGACTGATGACCTCAGATGTTAAGTCCCACCGTCTTGGAGCCATTTGCATTTGTTCTCTTACTAAAAACTCACGGCGCGGCGTCTGTGAACTGTCGCTGTTTCCATATAACTCGAAAAACTATGTTCGTCTTCGGAACGATATTCACAAGCTTCCGGTCGGTACCTACCTTTCCATATTCTCGTAGCCATATTGTTTGCAACTTAATTCGCCGAGTTGCGACTTGCGATTTTCGATACAGTTTATTTGCTCAAAATGAGTGAGTCTCATGCCGCTGATTCATTGACGGTGTTATCTTCAATTACTATGCTTGGAAGGAGAGCAGTGAATCGGAGACAAGCTCGTAATATGATGACGAATGTTGTCAAATTCTGCAACATGGAAAAACAGTAGAAGAAATTGTCAATTTTACTTCCATCTGACAAAACTAGAATTGATTTTAATTTCATTTGGCTGTTGTGTTCGTAGTTGCTTTACAGTTCTTAAAGGTACCAGTATTTGAAATTCCTATTTGGAACTGCTAATAAATGTGCAAGCAGACGATATTCTGAGATGAATGTGGAGTCAGATAAAATTACTATCCTTATCCCTGTAAGTAGTGGGACAAATTTCATATGGCCCCAAGTTGCACTTTTGTCAAATTTAGTCAAGATGGGGGATCCAAGATGGCGGCCATAGATATAGCAATGTTTCAATGACGTCATGGCGGGAAGTTCAAATTTTGCCAAGAAAATAGATCACTTCGGCTACATCCACTAACCTAAGACATCTGAGCGCCTCATCTTCCTTGCAACTGGTGGGAAAAAGACTCAGACTATGTTGGGTTGCTGCAAAGGATAGACATAAGTCTTCATTTTGAATGCAGTGTTTATTTAAACAGTTTGAGTTGTCATAGGCAGTAGCTCCATCAAGTGTGTTCACAATGAGGCCTGGAGTCCAACTGACCTAGTACACAGTACTGACACCAGAGGGTGTTGTCATCCTATGGAGGTCTGGGGAAAAATGATGCGATAAGGACACAGTCCGTGTCTAGCTACTGGAGAGAGGAACGAGTGTACTTTATTTATTTTGATCAGTTTACTTAGGGGCAGATTTCACGTAGTTTATTTATTACAGTGATACAAAACACTCGCCCTGACGTGTTTCAGGTCGAAGTAAATAGCCTACAGATCTGCAAACTGCTCGTAAATCACTGAAATAATGCATTTAACCGTCTACAAACACATAAACAACTCGTAAATTGTCAAAATAACTATTGTAAAAGGGTATGAAATTGTAAACTGCCGAAATAATGCATTGCACAGCCCACAGACATGTTCACAAATTCATGCACCAGAGATGTTCACTACGCGTAAATTTGGGAAATTAATACTGTATAACACTCTGCCAATTTGTTTACAACACTTAAACAGCCGAAAATAATGCAGTGCACAAACACTCATTGTACGTAGAAACCGCTTTTGAACTATTGTTAAGAAATCCAACCACAATATATTAGGGGTTCAACGCACGCACACGCCGACGCCGCCCACCCCAGGTATGCGTTTTGCATGGCCAGACAGGAGCAAGACACTGCCAGAGGCCCAAGCCACTGCTCTTAAGCCTCTACCGCCTGCAGACAGCAATTGAAAGCCACGTCTGTTTTCAGGTATAGAATTCTTCAAGTGATATGCTGACATCTCTTGTCTATGTAAATAACCGCCAAGTCTACCTCTTGGAAACCATAAAATGTCGTAGAAATAGTGAACAGTCGCTTTTGTTGTTGTTGTAGGTGCTTTAGTGATTTCTCAGCTTCTTTGAGTGGACATTCTCACCCTGCCAGGACCTGTTTACGAAAATAGCTCAGAATAACACCGAATGCATTCTTCTTGATGGTCCTAACGAGGCATCATGTGCTACCCTTCCTGAAAATCATGACGACCTGCTTTCAACATACATCTCAGATACGGTAAATGTTCCTGCTGCTAAAAGCCTTCTTCATTTATGTGTACACTTAGGAAAATACCGTTAATCATAAAAACATTCGTATTGTGTGGAAAGAGATCACTGCCTAAGCACAGATGGGAAAATCAGAACACTTACACAAACATAATTCGGCGCACCGTCCTGCAGAAGAGAAAAATGGCTGGAATTTTCAGTGTCGTACAGCTGCTGGAGAGGTCCCAATGCCCGAATAGCAGATGAGTTACAGCCACAGAAAATTTCTGCAATTTTTCTCTTCTGCAGGACAGTGCTCCAAAGTATGTTTGTGTAATTGTTCTGATGTTCCTGACTGTGCTTAGACAGTGATCCTTTTCCAAACAACATGAATGCTTTAATGATTAACAGTGTTTTCCCAAGTGTGCACATACATGATGATGGCTTTTAGCAGTGAGAACCTTTACCATTTCTGAGACGTGTGTTGAAAGCTGGACATCACGATTTCCAAGTAGCACTTGATGCTTCATTAGGACCATCAGAAAGAATGCATTCGGTGTTATTCTGAGCTAGAGAGGTAGACTTGACTCTTGTTTACATAGACATGTGATGGCAGTATAACAATGACAGACTTTTAGTTGCACCTGCGCAGGTGAGCCACTACGCAAATGTCTCTTGCTTAGTACTAGACTCACATCTCTGAAAGGTATGCGTCAGCCATTGTAAACACATGCACATCTAGACACATCTCTCATGTCCCATTAGTATCACTAGGAACAATGCATCCTGTGCTATTCTGGGAAGCACTGCAAAAGATTTCTATTGCGTGCCCAGAGGGAGACTTGGCTCTTATTTACATAGACATGAGACATCAGTATAACGTTTCAAGAATTCTCACTGTATACCGAAAAACAGACGCGACTTTCACCTGCTGTCTGCAGGTGGCAGCGGTGTGAGAGCTGTGGTTCACACCCCAGCATTCATCTTTCCAGATTGGGCTCGAGTCCACCTGGCCCTGCAAAGCGTATGTGTAGGGTTGGTGGCGTCAGCGTGTTCAGGCATAGGACCTTTGATACGTCACAGTCGAATTTCTAAGTGATAGTTCGAAATCGGTTATAAGTGCCTTGAGCATTTGTGCACTGAATTCTTTTCGGCTGTGTAGGTGTTGTGAGCGTGTTGGCAGAGTGTTATACAGAATTATTTTCCCAATTTTACATGTTGTGAAAGTGCCTGTTGCATTATTTTGTGAACATGTCTGTGGGCTGTGCAATGCATTACTTCGACAGTTTACAATTAGTGAGCATGTTTGCATAGCGTTCTACAAATGTTATTTTCACAATTTACAAATCATTTGTGAGTCTGTACACTGTGGAATGCATTATTTCGGTGATTTACGAGTAGCCTGCAGGGCTGTAGGGTGTGCAATGCATTATTTTGAAAGTTTACAATTAGTGAGCGTGTTCACAGAAAGTTATACATGTACCAATTTTTAATTTATCTCAGTGTGCTGCATTATTTCGGTGACTTACAAGTATTTTGCAGGTCTGCAGGCTATTTAATGTGACCCGAAAGAGGCCTTTTACAGTGTTTTGTATCAGTGTGATAAATAAACAATGTGGAATCCATCTCTAAATAAACTGTTCCAAAATGAATAAAGTACACTTCTTCTTCTCTCCAGCAGCTGGATCCAGAGTCCTGCAATTTTTCCCCAAACCGCCATGGGACAAGAATGCCCTCTGGAAGCAGTATTGTGTACTAGGTCCGTTGGACTCTGGATGTCATGGTTAACTCACCGGATGGAGATGCTGCCTAAAGCAACAGAAATTTTTTAAATAAACACTGTATGAAAAATAAAGACTTGCATCCATCCTTTCCAGCAGCCCAACACAGGCTGTGTCCTTTTCCCGCCAATTCCAAGGAAGAGGTGGTGGTCGGATAATTATGTTAGTGGAGGTATCCCAAGTGACCATTCTTCCAGCCATTTTCTTAGGTAGTGGAGGTAGCCCAAGTGACCTTTTTTTCCTGCAAAAATTTGAACATCCTGCCATTTTCCTGGGGTGGGGGTGGGGTTAGGGGGCGAGGGGTAGCGGGCGTACGGGGGGGGGGAGGTTGACGAGGTTGGGTTAGTGGAAGTAGCACAAGTGACCTATTTACCCGTCAAAATTATAACTTCCCGCCAGGACGCACCCGCGACGTTTCCATATCTATCACCGCCATCTTGGACCCCACATCTTGAATAAATTTGGCAACAATGCAACGTGGGGCGGTACGAATTTTGTCCCACTACTCACGTTAAAGTGAGTGAAATGGAACGTGTAAGGAAAAATACGAGTAAGTAGTTTTAGCACTAGCAAATGGTTTTTATATACCTTTAATAATAAATTTCATTTGTGCCGTAACTGCTACGTATTTCTCATTTAAGCCAAGTTCGAATGTGTATAAGATTTCTGTGACTTTGTGCTCTGTACGTGAAAATAAGTCTGTTGTTGTTTACAGTTCTACACACTGTCGTCTGCTAACTACGACAGGTTGGCTATGCCAAAACTGCTTTTGGTACAGCCTGAGGCCATTCGACCAATATTGAACCAGCGACAGTTCACTGTTGCTTTGTTGAGGCTCTTTGGAAAATGAACAGATAATACAGCGCCATCTCCCCATATACCTCCATCCGTGCATTAAACAACGTGGCACATCTCTGGTATTGTGCTCTGCCTACTCGTCGAATGCGGCGTGCCTAGGAAACTTACTTTGTCGGCTCGGTAGACAACAATTCAAGGAAATCGTATTAATAATTTTTTTTACAGTGAGATTAATTTCAGTATTTAACTTTGAGAATTTACAATGGTGTGTCGCAAGCAATGGGTGACAGACATAACAAGAAAATCTCTTCAGTATACCCAGCTGCTAATACAAGTGAAAAAATACAGTTCGCAAGTCGCTGCTGTATAGCTCGTATAAGGGCGAGTCTTCAACTGATCTGCGGCCAGGCGGCGCCTCGCTTATGTTCTCTTCGCCTAGAGACCGCTGCTTCTCGGTGTCGTTCTAGAGAAAGGTCGGTCGGCGCAGTATTTCCTAAAGTCTTCTTCACAGCCCTCTCTACTCTACCGTTACTTACCGTCCTTCCGGCGCTTGACTTTTACGCCGGAACATCTGGAATGAAATGTGTTGTGTAATGTGCAAGTTAGCTATAAACCCTGGCCGACTTTCTTAAATTTGTGGTCATAACGTTGGGCAAATAGTGAAGAACATTCATTTTCACACGCACAAATTGCGGGCCACACTGGTTCGGAGAAAGTTTTTGATCAGTTATCCTTGATTAACAGGTGAATGCTGGAACTTGAAGATACCTCCAAAACATTCCCCACTGCACCTGTGTCTCATTCTCAGTCCTCTGGGAGATTCTGCTGGAACCAACAAAGTTCCACTACAGCCTGCCCAGCCCTAGTTAGCAGAGGAAGGAAGATGGAGTAAAAGTCGAGTAGTGCAACACAAATACTTCTTCGATGAAATATTTTAATCTTTACGCCATCCAATCTTGGTTGCAAGCTATAAATATCTAAACATCGTATCAACAATTAAATACAAGTTAAAAAAAATTAGTTTAAAATTAAATAATGAAACGACCTGTGAGTATTTCTCCACTGTTGTTACTCAATTCACCTTCCTTGAATTAAACTCTGCTTGACTTTGTGCATCACATTTCTTGGTATGATTGTGAGACTACAAGAGAAGACTTTATTTGTCTGCAGGCACTAACGCAGAATGATACTTTCGTGTCTCATATACGGTTTCGTTTTTATTCTGTCACTTGTATCTGTTATAACAAGCGGACAAATAACCTCTGTCACAACTGCTTGCATTTGGACTCGTCTTAGGAGCGTCCACTGGCTCTTTATGCCTAGTTTTATTGGTCGTTATGTCGGTTTGCAGCTTGGTAACTGGGGAATTCATTATCTGTATACAAATCGCCTTTCATAGAGTTTTACGGCCCGGTTTTATCTGTATTCGCATTCATCCCAAATGCTGCGCCCTTGCAGTGTGCCATTCGTTCATTTTCTCTAACGGCAGCGACACTTGTTCGCTCTTAAATCTGTTTTATTGCCGCGCTCGGACACTTGGCATCGCTCGGGTACTTTTTTTCGGTGCACATGTGAAATTTATGACCAATAAAACTGGTAAATCGATACTTCAGAGCTTTCGTTGAGAAGTTGTTTCCTGAAACCGAATCCATTGGCGAAAAGTCTCTATTTCATGCCGTTGGGTAGCGTAGACTCCTGTTGTTAAATCCTGATTTCGGCGACTTTCTGTGAAAACTACAAATATGTGTATAACAGATGATTTGAAGGCATGTTCACACTACAGCTCATGAGAATTAAGGAAACTCGATGATAGCATTTCTACAAATTAAAATGCATGAAACCGAGATCTGCGCTGAACCAAACTTATGATGTAACTTCATATTTCTGTCTGAAATGATAACTTCAGTTTTAGATATAAAAGTACTTTTGCTAAATGAAACTTCATGACGGATCAGGACAGGTATTCCAGATCGGGACTCGAACCCAGAACCTTTGACATTCGCATGCAAGTGGTCTACCACTGAGCTACCCAAGCAGTACTCACAGCCAGTCCTGACAACTTTACTTCTGCCAGGACCTAACCTTTTACCTTCCAAACTGCACAGAAGTGCAGAACACGTTGGAGTCCCCGTCTGCCACAGAGTTTTAATCTGCCAGGAAGTTTCACAGCAGCACATATTCCACAACAAAACGAAAAATTATTCTGGGTCTTTTAAAATGTTGTTTAAGCGGGACAGTTTTCCAGCATAAAATATGCAAGTACGCAAACACGCACACATACAACAACGAAAAACAACTGGTAAACGTCCTGCACACTTTAGTGTGCATTTTATGTTTATATTCATCAGTCCGTGACTGAGCCCCCAGAGAGTAGTGTAATCAGGGCTGGTTTAAAGTCGAATGTGGACAGTTCCGTTGTGCGTCTGAGTGATTCCCATCGAGCAATTTTTTTTTTTTTTGCAACTGTAATATTATAATTGCTAACTGTATATTTTAAGCTGATGTTTAATCAGATGTAATTACTAGCAAATGCTGTGGACATTGGTGTTTGACCCATTATTTGTGCAACATAATCAACACTGCTCAAGAAACTGAAACTACTTGTCACAGTTCAGTGTTAGCTGTATTAACACGACGAAAGGACATCAATGCTTACAAATAATAAGCCTCCCCGTCGTACAACTGAAACAACATTTTCGAACTACTTCGGGATGACGTACCCACTGTACTAAGCGGCCATGGTACTTTTATTCCTTATTGTCATTGATCTAAGTGGTAAGAATTAGGAAATCACTGCATCAGATTTTTTGCATCACAAGAACTATGGGAAAATCCGCCGACGCAAGCACTAAATTGAGTAGAATGGATCAACATTGCTTTTGATTGAATATCTATAGTTCAAGTTGAAGACTGAACTCTTTTTGTACAGTAATGATGTCTAGATCTTTGGACAGAATAAAGTTTAGCTACACACTCCATAGTACTGAAACACAAACGTCGCGGGGAGCTCGCTGATAGAAGCGTGAAACGTAACAGTGTGAAATCCGCCGAGGAGCGTGAGCACACTGCTGTATCTGAATAGGTTAAACACTAAAGTATAGGTACAAAATTTACAGAAATGCACTGAAACAAGATAGGCAAAGAAACTGTAAAGGCACAGTGTGGCCAAATCGCAAATTACCAAAAGGATCATAAAATGAGATCGCAAAACCAATACCAAATGAACTACGTTACCACTAATGTTGACCCAAAACAAATTTTGTCAAACCCTGAGAGTATTGTGGTAATTTGGTTGCCTTGCTAACTGGCCAACGTGTTTTACTTCGTGCGATATGGACATAAATTTTTAGTAGAACTTTCTTTTAAAAAGAGTTTTGCGTTTCTGTATGGTTGCAAATAGTTATGTAATCAGATACTTGTCTAAGTGGAGTACTGTTCACCACGTCAATTGCTGACGGCCTTCGATTTACATGTCTGATATCTGGTACTAATGATGAGACTGTCGAAAGACAGTATCTGCTTCTGTTAGCGATCGTGTTATTTACAGGAAATTTCGTTTAGATGGGGATGTCACTCATTATGGTGGTGTTTAATATTTGACAATTATGTAGACTGAAGTCAGCTGATAGCTGTAACTGTTTAAAGAAAGTCCCTGTAACTAAAGACACACCTTCAGAGGATGTCATGTTTACAAGTAGAGAAGGAACTGGCATATTTCATCAAAACATTAAAGGTATTAGAGATAAAGTTAGTGAACTGTTCATAGATGTTGACTCTGAAATTATTGGTATATCGGAGCACCACTTAAATAATTTGACGATTCAGAGGCTTCCTTTGCCAGGATACAGATTAGCTGGCTGTTTTTCAAGGAGTTACTTGCGGGATGGAGGAATGGGTATGTACATAAAAAACAGTATTCCGTTTGAGTCCATAGACGTATCATGGCACTGAACTCAACAGATACTTGAATGTTGCGCAGGGGCAGTTGATTTATTTGAAACTAAACTTCTAATTGTTGTTATTTATAGGTACCTAAACTCTGACTTCAGAATATTTCTGCTCAAGCTAGAAAGGGTTCTTGATTCACTTTGTATGAAGTACCAAAAATTAGTCATATGTGGTGACCTCAGTATAAATATTGTATATGATGGAGCAAGGAAAAGGATGTTAGTAGAGCTCCTAAATTCATATGATCTGATGTAGACTGTGTTTCTTCCAACTAAGGTGCAGGGAAATGGTAGCACAACCATTGACAATATTTTTATTCATTCTTCATTACTATCTGGGCATTCTGTTATTAAAAGGGTGAATCGATTTTCACACCACGATGCACAAATTTTAACACTAAAAGGCTTTTGTAATCAAACAAATGTAACATATAATTACAAACTATGTAGGATAGTTAACACAACAGCAATAGAGAGTTTTTTAAACCTTGTCAAAGAACAAGAGTGGCAAGATGTTTATAATGCTGATAACATAGATGATAAATATAATGCTTCCCTTAACTCATTTCCCATGCTCTTTGAGAGATGCTTTCCATTAGAAGGTTGTAAATGGGCTACTAGTAGTAATAGGGAGCCCAGGTGCCTGACTAGTGGGATAAGGATATCATGTAGAACAAAGTGGAAATTATATCAAAATGTTAAAAGTAGTCACAATCAAGCTACAGTACCCCATAACAAACAGTATTCTAAACTGCTTAAAAATGTTATGGCAAAGAGTATCTGGTATATAAATAGAATAGCTAATTCACAGGATAAAATTAAAACCATGTGGTCAGTTGTGAAGGAAGTGTCTGGTCAGCAGCACAAGGTCATCGATATAAAGTGAGTTTGTAGTAAAAATAATTCTGTTTCTGATAAATCAGATATAAGTACAGTATTTCAAAATCATTTTCTGAGCATTAGTGGTGAATTAAATAGAAATTTAGTTTCCACAGGGAATCATATAACTCTCTTGGCAAATGCCTTTCCGAGATTGTTGTCTGAAACAGTCCTCTGTGATACAGACAAGGGGAGGGGGTGGGGGAGATTTAGTCAGCAATTAAATCACTGAAGACTAAGGACTCTCATGGTTATGACGGAGTGCCTAGCAGAATATTAAAGTACAGTGCTACACATGTTAGCTCTGTATTTAGCCATATTTGTAATTTTTCCTTTTTGGAAACGGTCAGTTTCCTGAATGATTAAAGTAATCAGTAGTAAATCCACTTTATAAAAAGGAAGAAAGGGATAATGTAGATAACTTTAGACCTATTTCTATGTACTCAGTGTTTGCTAAAGGTATTGAAAAGGCTGTATATTTAAGGATAATTGATCATTTTATATCACACAATTTGCTATCGAGTGTGCAGTTGGGCTTTAGAAGTCGCTTAACAACTGAAAATGCTATATTGTCTTATCTTTGTGAGGTACTGGATGGGTTAAGCAAAAGGTTTCGCACACTAGGCATATTTTTTGATTTAACTAAGGCGTTGATTGTGTTGATCAGAAAATATTGCTACAGAAGTTGGACTATTATTGAATATGGGGAGTAGCTCACAATTGGTTCACCTCTTACTTTAGCAACATACGGTAAAAGATAGTAATTTATAATGTTGAGAATGGCTGTGACGTGGGGTCTGACTGGGCTACAGTCAAGTAGGTATCAGTGTTTGGGCTACACCTGTTCCTTATTTATACGAATCATATGCCCTCTAGTATTATGAGTAACTGTAAAGTATGTCTGTATGTCTGTTTGCTGATGACACTAGCTTGGTAGTAAAGAATGTTGTGTGCAATATTGGCTCGGTTTCAAATAGTGCAGTTCATGAGCTATGTTCATAACTTGTAGAAAATAAACTAAAGCTAAATCACAGTAAGACTTAGTTTTTACGGTTTCTGACACATAATTCAACAAAACCTGACGTTTTAATTTCACAGAACGGGCATATGATTAGTGAAACTGAACAGTTCAGATTTCTAGGTGTTGAGATAGATAGTAAACTGTAGTGGAAAGCCCATGTTCAGGATCTTGTTCAAAGACTTAATGCTGCCATTTTTGCTATTCAAACTGTATCTGAAGTGAGTGATCGTTCAACATGAAAATTAGTCTACTTTGCTTATTTTCATTCGCTTATGTCGTGTGGTATTATACACTCCTGGAAATAGAAATAAGAACACCGTGAGTTCATTGTCCCAGGAAGGGGAAACTTTATTGACACATTCCTGGGGTCAGATACATCACATGATCACACTGACAGAACCACAGGCACATAGACACAGGCATCAGAGCATGCACAATGTCGGCACTAGTACAGTGTATATCCACCTTTCGCAGCAATGTAGGCTGCTATTCTCCCATGGAGACGATCGTAGAGATGCTGGATGTAGTCCTGTGGAACGGCTTGCCATGCCATTTCCACCTGGCGCCTCAGTTGGACCAGCGTGAGACGACGCTTCATCCAGTCCCAAACATGCTCAATGGGGGACAGATCCGGAGATCTTGCTGGCCAGGGTAGTTGACTTACACCTTCTAGAGCACGTTGGGTGGCACGGGATACATGCGGACGTGCATTGTCCTGTTGGAACAGCAAGTTCTCTTGCCAGTCTAGGAATGGTAGAACGATGGGTTCGATGACGGTTTGGATGTACCGTGCACTATTCAGTGTCCCCTTGACGATCACCAGTGGTGTACGGCCAGTGTAGGAGATCGCTCCCCACACCATGATGCCGGGTGTTGGCCCTGTGTGCCTCGGTCGTATGCAGTCCTGATTGTGGCGCTCACCTGCACGGCGCCAAACACGCATACGATCATCATTGGCGCCAAGGCAGAAGCGACTCTCATCGCTGAAGACGACACGTCTCCATTCGTCCCTCCATTCACGCCTGTCGCGACACCACTGGAGGCGGGCTGCACGATGTTGGGGCGTGAGCGGAAGACGGCCTAACGGTGTGCGGGACCGTAGCCCAGCTTCACGGAGACGGTTGCGAATGGTCCTCGCCGATACCCCAGGAGCAACAGTGTCCCTAATTTGCTGGGAAGTGGCGGTGCGGTCCCCTACGGCACTGCGTAGGATCCTACGATCTTGGCGTGCATCCGTGCGTCGCTGCGGTCCGGTCCCAGGTCGACGGGCACGTGCACCTTCCGCCGACCACTGGCGACAACATCGATGTACTGTGGAGACCTCACGCCCCACGTGTTGAGCAATTCGGCGGTACGTCCACCCGGCCTCCCGCATGCCCACTATACGCCCTCGCTCAAAGTCCGTCAACTGCACATACGGTTCACGTCCACGCTGTCGCAGCATGCTACCAGTGTTAAAGACTGCGATGGAGCTCCGTATGCCACGGCAAACTCGCTGACACTGACGGCGGCGGTGCACAAATGCTGCGCAGCTAGCGCCATTCGACGGCCAACACCGGGGTTCCTGGTGTGTCCGCTGTGCCGTGCGTGTGATCATTGCTTGTACAGCCCTCTCGCAGTGTCCGGAGCAAGTATGGTGTGTCTGACACACCGGTGTCAATGTGTTCTTTTTTCCATTTCCAGGAGTGTATTTTGGGGTAACTCTTCCCATTCTAAAACAATATTTTTGACTCAGAAACGGGCTGTTCGGGCAATAAATGGTGTGCGTTCACGAACCTCTTGTCAACCCCTGTTAACGAGTCTGGGTATTCTGACATTCATCTCTCAAAAAAAAAAAAAAAAAAAAAAATATATATATATATATATATATATATATATATATATATATATATATATATATATATAATATCTATTCTAAGAAATGAATGCTAACGCTGTAGAGGAATTGCTTATCAGTGCGGTTGCGCAACCAGAAGTGAATTTTCCAGCAACAAACAGACAAGTAAAATAATAGACGGAGAAAAATTCTAAGTCCAACAACAATGGAAAATAGTACAACAATGCAAATACCCGCCCACCAGTCCCATTACAGGACAGCCACCACCACATAGTAAACTACCTATATGCCTAATTTATTCACCCTGAGAAGGAGACCTCACTTACCGTGAGGCCATTTTCTAGGATGGCCTACGTCTGTGCGTCTGAGAAGGACTTTGAGGTTTTTATTCTATTGAGGTAATAATCATCTACCCTAATAATAAAAATTACCTAAAAAAGATTATTCTGCAACAAGGTCCTAGTAATACTAGGTCCCTTGTTGCTGCAGAAAACAGAATTACATAATATCTATTCTAAGAAATGAATGCTAACGCTGCTTATCAGTGCGGTTGCGCAACCGTAAGTGAATTTTCCAGCAACAAACAGACAAGTAAAATACTAGACGGAGAAAAAAAAAAATATATATATATATATATATATATAATCCTTACTGTCATTTCTTGTTAACAATTAGCTTACTCTCATAAATATGCAGCTTTCACTCAGTTAATACTCGGCAGAAATCAAACCTGCATTTGGATCGGACTTCCTTAACACTTGTGCAGAAAGGTGTGCGGTATATTGTACATCCATTTTCAATAAGTTACCACTCGAATTCAAAAATCTATGCAATAATCGACGCGCTCTCAAATCGAAACTGAAGCGTTTCCCCATGGGTCACTCCTTCTATTCCGTCGAGGAGTTCCTTGAAAAATTAAGCGGATTCTTTTGTATTGTTGACTGCGTTTACTTAAACTTATGGACTGACTTTTTTCGGGTTAATAAACGTTTTATTTTTATATGTTATTACTTTTATGTTGTAATCTCATGTACTGACACGTTCCATAACCTCGAAGCTTTGCTCCTCAGTTTGGTCATACGGTACTTCACCTGTAAATAAATAAATAAACATACATAATAAAACTACACAATGATTCTTCCAGAAGCAGGGAAGAGATTTTTTCGGTGCAGTCACTCTCGGTTCTAATCACGAAGTCCTGTCCTGTGGGGCTCCCCCCGGGTACCCAGTTGATAGCATGAGTCACAGCACTAGCAAAGCGCTGCCTTTGAGTCACGAGAACGCGCAAAATCGGCAGCACGTCCTTGATATTACTAGGACGCTACCGGAAGTAAATTATCTGTATCGTTTATATTGTGGAGGATGTACGTAAGAGAGCACAGCAGACGATATCGGAACAGCATGCGTAAATCAAAGTATTGTGCAGTTTGTAATATGTAAATGTCCAATATATATATATATATATATATATATATATATATATATATATATATATATATATATATATATATATACACTTCGAATACATTCTCAGGCATTCGTAAAACACTTATATTTCAAACCCCGTTACTACTGTTTCCAGAGATTTAAAAATACTGCACAATCATGCGCTCATAATCCTCAACAATGTTATTGTGGTTAATTCAAATTTGCTAACCGACAATTTTCCACGAAAAAATGTATAAGTGGGAAGCAGCGACCCTAAAACTGAGGAATAAATTGCTTTTGCGACATGGATAAACAGCTCCTGAGTGTAGCAACGAATGTTTAATCTATTTTCAAGAATGTATACTGATATCCTTGAGTATCTAAAGTGATAGACGCGTTCGGCACGTATTTGTGCAGATGTAAAGCGTGGAGAGGAATTAATATGTAGATGTCTGTATGAAATACAGTATATCACGGTAGACGGACACAGACTGCTAGACAGAGTGTTAACCACTGGAAAAATAAGCTTGTTAGTGAACCGAGCAAAGGCAATGTGAAAGCGTATGCAAATCGCAATGATAGACTTTCTTGTACAGAGTACAAGGAAGTGAAGCACCGAAAGCCTGACGATAAATAAATGAAACAACAACTCGATTGCGAAATGGGAAGGAAGGAAGCACGATTTGGACTTAACAAACTTTCCGCACGACGAGGTCATCAGAGAAGGAGAACACACTCAGATTGGAGAAAACTGTGGAAGCAGGTCGGGAGAATCCACTTCATAGGAACTACCCGGCACTTGCCTTACCCATTTTTTGAAAAAAAGGGGAAAAGTTAATCTGGGTGGCAGGGTGAGAGTTAAAAGATTCATCCACCCAAATGCAGAGCCACTGTTTGGTGGATGAAGTATCATTACAAAGGTACAATGAGGCATATAGCTCATTAGAATGTTTTGTGGGATGCACTCAGCGATCACGAGCGAATTAATTTCATTTTTGCACACTGTCTGCCATATGAATGGATATCCATAGTAGTGGCATAAAAGAGTAAATAGAATCTGTTCAGCTGAGGGAAGCGATTGTCCGTCAACATCAAGGTCAAGTGCCACAGATTACGCCTCTCGTGTGACACTGCAGAAAAGGGCAATCGCACTGTTGTGCTTTGGTATCGGCTTAACACCAAAAGGACTAAGCTCTCGACGGGATCTGTTACCAGGCAGAGCGAACTAAAACCTTGCCACGTGGCAGTACCGTCGTTGAGAAACGGGGGTGGGAGGTAGCGACTGGGTACTCCCACTAATTCGCACAATGGGAGCACTCTTGCACGCTACACTCCTATATGGCAGTGTGGCCACATGCCTCCCGTCAACAGTTATTGCTAGCAGGTTTGACATCTAAATGATCGAGACATCGTGATTACGGACCATTCCTATGGAATTTAGGTCTTTAAGGTCTCGACTAGTCGAAAAGGAATAAAATGTCTTTTCTTACAAAATTTTGTCAATGGAATAAGCAGGAGAAGAGGTTGGACTCCTTAATTACTTTTTAGCCGTTACAATTGCAATTCAACGTGACGCGCATCAACGACAAACTGTAATGGACGTGCTTCGGTACGCAGATGTTGAGAGCAGCCGCTCATAGTAGATACGAAGCAGCATTTGAATGTTGGTTTTTTGCGAGAGGATTGTGTTGCGCTTCGTGTTGAAACTGATATTTTTGTTAGGTACGGTACTTGTCTGTTGTGGTCTATGATCTTCATTGCCCTCCATTTCTATTTCCAGCGTCTGTCCCTTTCATATTTATTACCATATTTCTTTTCACACACTTGTGAATTGTTAATGAATACATTATTATATACACCGAGGTGACAGAAGTCATGGCATACCGCCTAATGTCTGGTCTGACCTCCTATTGCTCTACGTAGTGCAGCAAGCAACTCGACATGCCACGGACTCAACAAGTCGTTGCAACTCCACTGCAGAAATATTGAACCCTACTGCCCCTACAGTCTTCCGTAATTTCGAAAATGTTGCCGGTGCAGGATTTTGTGCACGAACTGGTCTCTCGATTAGAATGCATAACTGTTCGATGGAATTGATGTCGGTCGGTATGGGTGACCAAATCATTCGCCCGAATTGTCCGTAATTTTCTGACATGGCGCACTGTCATTCATAACAATTCTATCTGTGTTTGGGGACAGGAAGTCCATGTACGGGTGCAAAAGTCTCTAAGTAGCCCAACATAACATTTCCGGTCAGTGATCGCTTCAGCTGACGCAGAGGAGCCAGTTCATTAAATGTAAATGCAGCCCACACCATTACGGAGTCACCATCAGCTTGTACAGTGCATTGTTGGCAACTTGGGTCCATAGTTTCGTGCGGTCTGCGCCACACTCGAGCCCTACCGTCAGCTCTTACCAACTGAAATCGGGACTCATCTGACCATGCCACGGCCGGCCGAAGTGGCCGCGCGGTTCTGGCGCTGCAGTCTGGAACCGCGAGACCGCTACGGTCGCAGGTTCGAATCCTGCCTCGGGCATGGATGTGTGTGATGTCCTTAGGTTAGTTAGGTTTAACTAGTTCTAAGTTCTAGGGGACTAATGACCTCAGCAGTTGAGTCCCATAGTGCTCAGAGCCATTTGAACCATTTTTTTGACCATGCCACGTTTAACCAGTCGTCTGTGGTCCGACCGATGTGGTCAACAGCTCAGTAGAGTCGTTGCAGGCGATCGCGTGCTTTTAGTTAAGGCACTCGGGTCGGTCATCTGTGGTATAGTCCATTAACGGCAAATTTCACTACTCTGTCCTAAGTGATACGTCCGTCGTACGTCACACATTGATTTCTATGGTTATTTACGCAGCGTTGCTTTTCTGTTAGCACTGACAACTCTACACAAACGCCGCTGCTCTCGGTCGTTAAGTGAACTCGGTCGGCCATTTAATTGTCTGTGGTGAGAAGTAATGCTCGGCAGGTATTTAACGGTGTGGATCTCGGAATATTCCCTCGTGATTCCCGAAACGAAGTGTATCATGCCTCTGTCACCGACCACCACTCTGCGTTCAGTGTCTGTTAACTCTCGTCATGAGGCTATAATCACGTCGGACACCTTTTCACTTGAATCCTCTGAGTACAAAACGCGATGCAATGCGATCGCCATCTGTATATGAGCTTCTCGCTATCCTATGACGTGTGTCACCTCAGTGTAAAGCTATGCTGTAAAAATTAATGAAACCTTGCATATGTGCTTTGTCTAATTACTTGGATTGGGTGTCACTTAGGTGTAATGTTATGAAACTTGGTAAAGGAAAGTTTTGTGTGGCGGTATTTTGACTGGGACTTGAGGTGAAAAATGTTGTAAGAGGTATTTTAACTATTTATGATAAAGTAATACTGATTTTGAAATGTAGAGTGAGTGAGATTGTCATTAGGTCGTTGTGTAGTGTCGATGCGTCATAGTCGTTTCTTGAACTTTATGTTGGACCATCACGTGTTTAAAGTGTACAAGAACGGTGGATGTATAGAAGGAAGACAGACAATAGGTTTGCAGCCTGAAGAATGGAGAGAAGTATTTACTGGAGAAAGAACACGAGCGAGAAAAGATGAGCCAAATATGGTGTGGGAAAGGTTAGTGGCATATATCATCCAAGTACGAGAAGTTAGTAACAGAGGAACATTGAACTGGAACATACTGGTGGAAGGAGGTTAAAGAAATAGTTACCGTCAAAGGATAATAATGTTGTCAGAGAAAGAGGTAATCTGTGTACTGACTGTGGCAAGTGATGAATTGTCAATGGGAAGTTAAAAATAGAGCGTAGAAATTTGTGTTTGAGAATAAAATTAGGAATATCGAATAACTGGAAAGGTGTAGTGCGAATAATGCTTGCAGTCACATCAAAAATAAATGTCCAGGCTTTCGGACCAAAGAAATCTACTAGGGCGCCAACTCTTAATTACTGCAGTATTCCGTTTTCACTAGAAGAGCACGTCAGATCCCAGCCAGAAATTTTTATTTTACATCGAACTTTTGAAGGCAGATCTTGGGTACACAAATTTTCAGTGAAATTTATTCATATTGGAAATCAACTGCTAAGGAGATTTCTAAAGTTAGAGAGTAGTGATGCCTCATACTCTTTGGTTTCAGACAGAACGATAAAAAGTTACAACTTAACGATGAGAGACAGTATATCAAAACTTATTTACATAGTGACTTGATATATAACGACTTTCATACATTCATCAATGTACACACAAATTTTAATTGTAATTTATACCTTTGTCCACTCCTTTTAATAAAGGGTGCTTGAATTTAAGAAAGAGACGTCTCTGATGTACTTGTGGTAAGCCTGAATGAATGTGTGCGTGGATTGCGTATGCAATCTGTGTATTGATAGCAAGAATTTAATTAGCTCTCAGTGTCTAAGGCAATAATTTAACTTTGATGACATCGGACTTAATTCTGTGAGGATACTGAAGAATATGTCATCATCAGACTGAATTCTTAGCAGGTACTAAGATGTAAGGCCACCACGTATCGATATTCGACGTCGAGAGGACTGTGGCATATGACGTGATATAGCTGCTGCCGTTGGTCGTGTTCCCACGATTATCATGGAATATGGAATCGGGTGGTGCAGGAAGGCGATAGACAACGCCATTCACGAACAGAGCAGCCCAGTGCGGCTGGCATCCGAGAGGATAGACACAATATTCGCTGTCTGTGTCACGATATTCGGTAGGTAAAATGGTTTGCTTAAAGTAAGGCAAATATCCAAATTTTCTGATTTTGTGTACAGACAGCTTCACGGTGGACATATCCTTGCGTGGAATCTCTGAAGAAATCTAACGTTGTCTGATTGCACTCGTCATCGTCTTGTGGGCCCCGCAGCCAGCACTGTGGTATAGAGGTCCACTGGGTAGATAGTGCTCTGAGGTGTACAGCTGATAATTTAGACAGCAGCAGTTCCCTCTGTCTGAGGCATCCATGATGTTATCTTTCAACAGTATAATACAGAACAGCATTTATTCTGTGCCTTGCTGATCTATGTCGCTGCAGTGAGTGTTCGACTGTTCCTTTGATCGTCACGTTCTCCAAACCTCTCACCCACGGAAAACATCTGGGCATGGCCTACGTTATTTCTAGGAGGTAACGCAGGATTGTACAACGATTCTGTGGACTATAATCTCAATGTTTTGTTGCCCAAGTCAAAATTGAGCTTTTTGAGTCATTCATGAGAAGTGGAATCAGAACAAAATCAATGTCACAGCCTGCACGCACAACTATACGTTGACTGGAACTTTTATTAGACAGTATTGCTCGGACACTGTCACTTTATCTAGATTTACTGACAGTGCAACGTGTATGAGTCAACTTCTTGTCTAAATAAATCTCTGGCTTTATTTTCGATGTTTTTTTGTTGTTGTTGTTGTAAGTATCGAATGTAATATCCACTTTTAGCAACTGCTAGTCTTTTCGGTCACCTTTTAGAGCCAGACTTCATAGACAGAAAAAATTATCTAACATTTTCGTGCGACAAAGTGTGTGAAGCTTACGAAAAATCGATACATCCTTGCATTGCTTCAAAAATCGGTGTATTCTTGTATTGATCATAACGTCGGAGAAATTTGTCCCTAACCGACTGCGGGAAACAAAAGTACACCTGGAAAGACGACGGCGATTTTGATCCAGTCAAAGCACACGATACGAGGGAGATAACAGATGTACTGATAATGCTTTAAACGTCGTCCACCAACCGATAGCGTAGTTGTCTACCCAATAACAGGGAATGCTCAGAGCCAGAAGGTTCATTGTAGTGCAAACATGTGAAGCGAGCGGGCAACCCTGCCGCACAGATGCACTTCCTGTAGCCAACTTAGCGAGCCTGAAAGGGGTCAAATAGTCGCCTTCTGAATGGTGGGATGGCACTTTCAGAGAATTGCAACACAAGTTGGACGTGCTCCGTCACTTTTGCAGTGGTTTTAGTGTCAGTGGTCACACGCGTAGATGAGATTCCCTACGTCCACGCAGCACAGCCGCCCGCCTGTATCTTCGTTTCGTAAAGGGTACAGTGGCAGATCGTACAGCTTCCACAGCACAGACAGGAGGGCTTGTGAGCCCAGACATGTCAACACGAACTGTTGCGAGCCAGTTATTGGCATTGGGACTGCCGGTGTGCATACCTCCGTCTTGCACTCAAGTAACAGCATCAACGTGCACGTTTAGACTGCTGGCATCAGAGGATCGCTTTGAATTGGCATTGAATGCCGTGGTCTTCAGCGATGAAAGTAGATTTTGCTTGCACTAAGGTATTGTCGCATGCACTTACGACGGAGACCTGGTGTTCACCGTCCCGTAGGGTGCAGTCGCCTAGGGAACACTGGCCCCACACGAGGCCTTATGGTCTGGGACGCGATAGGCTGCAACTCTCGTTGACCGCTGGTGTTCCTGGAGTCGACGCTAACCAGCGATCAGTACCTTCAGAGTGTTGTTAGACACGTTCTTTTGCCGGTCTTGCAAAAGCAAGATGATGTGTTGTTCCGACAGGATAATGCTCTTCCACACACTGGTCCCGAAACCCAGCGTGCCCTGCAAGACGTTCAGCAGCGTCCCTGACCAACACGATTTGGACTTGTCTTCAATCGAGCACGTGCAAGATATGATGGGACGAGAAGCGACTCGTCAACCACCAACGCTTACAGAACTACGTGGAAAGGTCGAGCAGGAGTGGCATAACGTATCACTGGACAGTATTTGCCATCTGTACGATCGACTAGATGTCAGAGTAAGCGACTGCATTGCCGGCCGTGGAGACTACACCACGTACTTACATGGGAGTTTCAGCATCGATCAATACCTGGTACCTCAGAAACATTTGTGCTGTTGATCTACAAATGTAATCAGTTCATGTACTCCATATGCACTGTTGCAACAATAAATCTTTACTGAATTGGGAGCCTCTAAAAGGGTGTACTAATTTTTTCCGGTAGTGTAATACATTTATCCGTATCGTCAATGAAATATTTCAAGTGTGCCCTTTGCTTAATCTTCTTTCGGGTAGATACTTGAAGCAGTCTCCATTCCACGTCGTGATCCTCCTGCCATAATTTGCATACCAACTAAAACGATAATAAATAGGTGACTATTGATTTGTCAAATAAATAATCTATGTACAATCTTAATTCTATCCTCAACGACGTTATTGATCTTCTGCTGTACCAAGCTATCTCCTGATCCCCTGAATCTGTTCCTATATAATCTTTACTATGGCTGGTACTGAGTTTACTTTCTGCGGTAACCAACCGCCACCACACTGCATTTGATGTAAACTAAGTTGGCCTGTTGTCTCTTTATAATTCATTGGAACGCCTGTGAAACTTGGTTAATGAACAAAAATATACACTGATGGACAACCACTTCTGATACTGCCCTGCCTTACACATGTAATATTAACTACGCAATTATGAACACACACACACACAATGAAGAATGCATACAAAGCATAAGGCAAATGCAATAATTACTGAGTGAAAGGAACTCTATTTAGTCAAGGGCTGCATGTATCTATGACTTTGATTTTGTACTCAGTTTTATGTGGAATATGATACTGCTAAATATTTAAATTTATTGTTTACTCTGTTCTTAACTTTTAGATGGATATTTTGTATTCCTGTCGTTCTAGCGAAACAAAACGTAAACGACTAGTGTCTGTGACGTACATTGTGTAAGTATAAAGTAACATTCATCGAGTGATGCCGATTAGTGACATGAATTAAAAGAGACACTTTGATACTGAAATGGTACTACGTAAAGTCTCGTTTCCATAAATGAGTTTATTTTTTACTGTTATGGTGCACTACATTTCACAACCTATTTTCAATGAAATTGGACTGATGACCTGAGATATTAAGTCCCATAGTGCTCAGAGCCATTTAAACCATTTTCCATTGAAATTTGTTTCTTTATTCAGTTAATCCTACTGCTTCAAAATGTTTCAGTTTCCTAACTTAAACCGTCTTATTGTTTTTTTTTTTTATCACCTGAAACCAAAGACGACACCTGACATTTTCCTCCTCCCGTGGAGGTGTAATAGAGGGAGATGGCACTGCATACATACTCTGAATGTTGTTTTTAAGCCAGCGACGCCATATCAGATGTTCTAAAACATTAGCAGACAAATGCTTACGATTGCTTCTTGTTCTTGATTTCTGTCGTGTACACTCAACAATTGTTTTAAATAGTAAATGTTAAGCGGTTCGTGAATAACATGGAATCAGGAAGACATTTTCAGACGTTTTTATTGTCTTAAATGTAACTGATACAGTGATACGCCACATTTAGCCTCATTAGTGTAATTTATTTTTAGTCATATGTTTCAAATTGCTATGAGCAGGAGTATGTCACGTGGCAGGGTTGCTTTCATACCCAGCATTTTGCTTTCTACGGAATGACGACATTGACGTTCGGTCCATTCCCTCTTCTCGAAAATACAGAGAACATACAATATTTTGCTGTTACTTTTCGGTTTCCAATTTTCCATCTCACAGCGTTCACCCGGAGATTTTTAGACTGGTAGGATAACTAACGTCGAAAGACAGAAACGAAACCATTACCATAACAGTTGATAGCGCAACCAAATTTCATGTGCATAAAAGAAAATACAGCTTGAACAATCCACTTACGAATTAAAGTGTTCCCTTTGCGCCTTAGACTAGGCGGACTCGATTTTTTTTTACCTTCCAGCCACTTTTGTATCTCCATTAAAAGTAAAATTTTCTAATCGCCAACCGGTTCCACAGTGATGGTGATTTATAAAGTAGGGAATTATTTTTGAAGCCCTTACCTCCCATCATGAAACCTGCAAACCCGTTAGTGGGTAGTAGAGGCCAAGGTGATTACCACTTCTTTAGATTATAAGCAGTGTGACTGGTACACCCGGAAAGGGTTCTAACTTCCATCGGAGGCTAATATTTGGGGCAGCTGTGACACGGACGTCGGCTTCAAGTTTATGACGTCATGACAAGATCCCTTATAATATACTCCATACTCCTAACTCTTGCTGTAGATCGTTTCCTACCGCCTATGTTAAGTGGTTTACGTGTCGCTGGACTGCTCAACCGTCGATGAGCACACCGCACTATCAACTGTCTCCTACCGCGATTGATAAATACAGGTATTATCATTGACTTGTGTACATGTAGCGTAAAGCTTATATTGCATAAATCTAAAAAAAAAAATACATTTACGAATAAAATTTTATGTGAGAGAATACATTCATTAGCACTTTATGTTTATATGAATAAATATCGGTCAGTACTTACGTAATAACTTAATTTAGTTTATCACATTAAATATTTCAAGAAAGCCTGCAACTGCGTCATTCATGGTTTAAATAACGAAAACTGCACCGATTACTTATTTTTTTGATGCTTAACACAAAGCGTTTCGAGAATTTATTCATATTTTCAAGTGAATTTTTGCATTTATTTACATGAATGTGTTTAGTGAGGTTTGCATGTGTGATTTTCTGGCTCTCTTGCGTGTTTTTGAAGTTAGAACGTATTGTGCCTCCTCCATTATAAAGATTATCATACGCACGCAAATCATCACTTACACGTATAACAGTTTATCACACACATGCAAATCATCACTTACACATATAATTTGTATAATGGAAGAGGCACAATAGTTCTAACGTCAAAAAGACGCAACACAGGCTGAAAATCACACATGCAAACATCACCAAACATATTCATGTAAAAATACTGCACAAATTCACTTGAAAATAAGAATAAATTCTGGTGCAATTTTCATTATTTAAATCAAGTCACATAGTAAACTTCCATTGGAAACAAAGACAATTAACACAAATAAATTACATAAGATTAAAATCCACATCATACATCGACTTTCTGAACCTCCTTTCAGAAAATTTTGGCTTTTCAAGTTCTTTTCGGTCGCCACTGTCACGTCTTTCTTCTCGTCAACATCCATAAACTAAATGTTAACAGAAAGCCATCGAAGACGTTTTCCACGATCGCCATTCATGCTTGCACTGCGAAATAGCACAGCACAGTGAACTCGATCGCGGCTCTACGCACTCGGGTGACCAAGTTAATGTCGTCCACCGCAGGATCTTCAGTTATCTTTGTCGACTAATAGTTCTGACGACCTACGAGCAAAGTAGGCTTGTCAGAGAATGCTCTTACGGATCTAACTGAGTTTGCTGTTGACGAGTGCTCGTGATTCCAAAGATTTCGTGTCGGTATTCCTCAAATCAATGGCTGTTTCAGAGAGTTAACATCAATGCAGTAGGCAATCAGCAGTACTGTATGTGTGCCTTTTACAAATGGCTGTGCGTGTTGAATAAGTAAGACTGTTATACAGATACAAAACAGTTATTTCCAGTCAGCAGGTTTCATGTAGCACGGTACGAGATGCCGATCGGTAGGGCGATCGGCATGAGCTTAGAAGACTAAATCAACCATAGCAGCCCAGGCAGCTGATTAGTTCTTTGCATCAGAATATGAGCGCTAATTCCAGCAGCGAATCAGAAACAACCTAAATGGTATTACGAGAGTATTTATTAATTTAATGATCGGAAAAACACAACGACGGAAAAAAATCGCAGCACAAAGAAGGAGTTGTGCGCTATAAACTAAAGTTAGTAGGTGTGTTTCTACATCTGAAAGACGATGTTTATTCAGATTTCACGCGGGTCGCGTAAGAGGAGTGCTAGTACCACCACTATAAAAATACAAATCCGGTTAGCTTTAAACACGCACTGCAACGGTCGTGAGCGTTAATTATCTTTGAGATTTAACTTGGTAAATTGTTGTTAGTTAAGCACGTCTTTAAGGAGAGATAGACCCATTATCAAGAACTCATTGAGTTCGAACGAAGTCGTGTAATAGGACGACGAGAAGCTGGATGTTCCTTTGCGATATTGCGTAGAGACTTGGCAGCAATGTAGCCACTGTACACGGCTGGCAACGAAGGCCACGAGATTATACGGTCACAAAAAGAAAGGGCTCTGGACGATCTCGTGTCACTACCGAGAGGGAAGACCAACAATTTCTGCTGGGTGGGTCTGGCGCATCGCACTGCATCTACAGCAGCAATCGGAGAGCAGTTGATACCACAGTGATACAACAAAGTGTTACAAATCGGTTACTTCAAGGTTAGCTCCGACCCAGGTGCCCATAGCGTACATTCCATTGGCTGTAAACCACCGCCATTTGCGGCCTCGTCGTATCAAGCGTTAGCAGACTGGAGGGCAGGGTGGAAGTCTTTTGTGTTTTCTGATGAAAGCTGGTTCTGCGTCGATGCCTGTCATTGCTTTGTGTTGGCTAGAAGACGACTAATTGACAGCCTGCAACCAACCCATCTGGGTGCTAAACACAATGGATGAACACCTGGAGTTACGGTCTGTGGTGTTATCTCACATGACAACAGGAACACTCTCGTGGTTATCCCACGCATCCTGGCAGCACTTTAATGCATGAGTCTGGTATTACGACCTGTTGTGCTGCCATTCATGAATATCATTCCAGGGGGTGTTTTCCAACACGATAACGCTCACCTATATACTGTTGTTGTAACCGAACATGCTATGCAGGATGTCGACATGTTGCTTTGGCCTGCCGATCATCAGAACCGTGTCCAGTCGCGCACATATAGGGCATCATCGGATGACAACTCCTATGTCATATATATATATATATATATATATATATATATATATATATATATATATATATATATATATATATATATATATATAGCATTAACCGTCCCTGTATTGACCGACCGACTGCAACAGCCACGAAACTCCATCGCACAAACTAACATCCTGCACCTGTACAAAAAAGAATGCACGTCTGCATGCTTGCATTCAACAGTCTGACGGTACACAGGTTATTAAAGTGCCACTATTTCACATCTGCAGTGGCCTATGTCGCACTTACATTAACCTGTAATCTTGCAATGTTAATCTATCAGCTTTGTTACCTAGACAAATGTATTCCCGAAATTTAATTACTCTACATTTAATACTTTTTGGTGATGTGAGTTTTTTCCGTCAGTGTAATACCATACCGGCAGCAGTCGATCACAGAGCTATGAGTCATTCATCAGAGAACAAGAGTATGTCAGCTGAGAATAAATGAGAATAAATGAGCCGGCCGTTGTGGCCGAGAGGTTCTAGGCGCTTCAGTCCAGAACCGCGCTGCTGCTACGGTTGCAAGTTCTAATCCTGCCTCGGGCATTGATATGTGTGATATACTTAGGTTAGTTAAGTTTAAGTAGTTCTAAGTCCAGGGGAATGACATCAGATGTTAAATCCCATAGTGCTTAGAGCCATTTGAGAATAAATGAGAATCGAAAATAGGGCTGCGGTGGGTATGGAGGTGTAATCGTGGCCATGACGTGGAACCGTGGCCATGGATTGATAGCCGTGTCGATTTGTAGAGAAGGTCGCTCTTTGGTGCTCGAGAAGTTACTCTATTGCTTCGTCCACTACAGAGGTTACCTTTTCCATGTGTCACAAGTACCACATACAACGGCCCAACGTTGCCAGCGGTTCAGCGCCATACTGCCTGATTTCCGGTGGGGAGGGGGGGGGGGGGAGGAGAGGGAGAGGGAGGAGAAATCATCTGAAACAATTTTGAAGTAAAATTATTAACTCTGTTTAAGATCATGTAGGCGTTATCGAGCAGTTTTTAAAGGACTGGCAACAAGAGATGTATGACATAAAATTGTGTGGATATTCAAACGTTCGGAGAATAAATTCTGTGTAATTCTGCTTCATTAAATCACAGTTTTACCTGTTAAAAACTGGCATAAGTGTTTTCTTTGCATCTTTTGATGCTCACTGATCTATTGTGCATAATCCCTAACTTGCAGCAGAATAAATTATATTTTTTACATTATTGACAAACATCGCCCAAAAGTCGTTTCGCGTTATACCCTTCCACCAAACTATAGTACGCCAGTCAGGGAAACAGCTGAATCACCAGGATACTCCCAAAGTCCGACAGATGTTCATCTGAATTAGAGTTAGTGGAAATCTAAGAGACTTAGCGTTGATTTTGCGATCCTATTCTATGTTCCTATCACCTACTTTTACTTTCGGGCTCATTGCTTCCTTGCAATATGTTACTCTTCAACATACGTACGTTTAATTTTCATAAACATTTCAATCTTTGACCCATTATAATACTGCGGTGTTTTCATTGTCTCTCGCCAAATGTCACAGCGTTTCTCTGTCTTGCTCTGTCCATAAGTCTAAACATTACAAGTTTATAATACGCCGCAGTTTTCGTTTTAACGTGAGCTGTAATGATTTGTAATAAACCCGAGATACCGTGCACAATTCAGCGCCATTGACGGCAGACAACTCCAACTTCTGCTTGTTGGCAGTTAGAGCGATGGTAACAGAGGTTACCCCAGTATTCGCACTTGTTGAAAGCAAGTGTAAGATCGCCCTGGTAACTTGGTCACTTTCAGAGTATGCACGGCCGAATTATCTTATGCTTCAAATATTTAATTCGTGACTTGTTCTTGGTTGTAGGAGGTAGTGAGACTTACCTGTGCAGTGTAGTTTGAGTGTCTGACGTAACGCTGATAATGTAACTCAGATGACGGTTCGAAAATCAAGATTCAGACATCAGTTAGTGAATAAATTAGTGAATAAAATTTTGTGAGATGCTACCTTCATATGTTGCGCGGAAGTAAAACAATACGGGAAAAAGTATGAGTTCAGTTTGGTGAATAAATGGCCAGCACTTCACCGGCCGGTGTGTCTGAGCGGTTCTAGGCGCTTCAGTCTGGAAATGCGCGACCGCTACTCTCGCAGGTTCGAATCCTACCTCGGGCATGGATGTGTGTGATGTCCGTAGGTTAGTTATGTTTCAGTAGTTCTAAGTTCTAGGGGACTGATGACCTCAGATGTTAAGTACCGTAGTGCTCAGAGCCGTTTGAGCCAGCACTTCATCAGTGCTACAGGGCCCGCCCGATGTTGAATCGCGGCTACCCAAATCGGGACGAAGTTCTAACCTTGTCTCGATTAGAAATTTTTTAAGTACCAGCCTGCTCACTTATATGAAATTTGTGCTGGATCGACGTTTTGGCATTGGAGATCCTGTCTCCTTCGATTTACGTAATTGTCATCTGAGTATGATATATGGCTCTGTTGTGGAATTCACCCGAATGTATAATAACTCGCGTAGTAACTGACGGACGTTACGTTGTTATACCTGTCAGACACACGACGTGTTAGGTACAGCTGCAGAAGGTCACCTGGTCATCACATCAACAGCATTTGTGCAGGTGACAGCTGGATCACCCAATCAGTTGTTACAAATGGAAATTAATTACGTTCTGTCGCTGGAGTTGCTAAGTTTAAAATGTTGCGAGTGCAGGTATTTATATGCTTTATTCTTTTGTTCCACATTCATTATTTTATCTTGATGTCCTGTTTGAGTTGGTATCCAAAAGCGAAATCCTTTTATTATTATCTTTTTTCTTTTATAAAAGAGACACGCCCGAGTGAGTTGCTACTCTCATACCGGGCGCCTCCCCAGGTGGCGGATAGGGGAACGCTCATCAGATATGATGGGTACTGAGGAAATAAAATACTCAGGGCGGACCAAAAGTAGCAAAACAAGTCCAGGAGCGACAGTTCCCAGAATGGGCGACTTCCAGGACAGCCAAAATCCACCAAGCGACTGCCTTGGATCAAGCGGCTTGGCGGTCAGCGTCTGTTCACAGATTGTGCGGCTGAATCACCTTCCTCTACAAATCACATTTGTAGTTGTAATCTCGGAGACTTGTCTCCACACAGGAAAGATACATCCTTGAAAGTTCAAAACATGGAAAGTTCTTTTAGTCAAAATTCCCCGCCTGCCAAAATAAGACAGGAAAGATTGCCATCGGATCCGGGGGGCAATCAACCAAAGGAACTTACGGATGAATCGGAGCATCTGAATACACCGAAGCAAACACTGAGAACCAACACCTTTACAAACTTCGCCACGATAAACATAAACTCACTAGCTAAGGTTGGAAAACTCAAAACTCTACTGGACACTGCCATAGAGCAAAGGATAACAATACTCGCCATACAGGAGATGAGAAACACAATGCGGGAACCATACGAATCACAGGGATTCAGAATCTACCAAGGAATCCCTGGAAAGAGAGTAATGAAAAATGTACCACAATTCGGAACAGGTTTCATAGTGAAAAACACAATAATAAATTCTGTCAAGGAGTTCAAGGCCTACACGGATAGAATAGCAACTCTGACCATCAGGTCCGCAAACAAGACGTACACGTTAGTCAACGTGCACGCACCCACAAACGAGAAGAACAGAACTGACCCGAAACATGTAGAGGGATTCTGGAATCTGCTAGACCAAGTCCTCACTAATGTTCCATCAAACCACACTAAAATCGTAATGGGAGACTTCAATGCGCAGATAGGAAGAGAGAAAAGGTTCAGGAACATTGTTGGGGACTGGCCGGCACAAAAGAAAACTAGCACGAATGGCAGAAGATTGATAGAAATTTGCAGAGAACACAGAATGGTGATTAAATCGACCAGATTCAAAAGAAGACCACACAAGAAGAAAACGTGGAAACACACTGATTGGAAAAAGGGCGAATACCAACTTGACCATGTCTGTATGGACAAAGACCATCACAGAGAAATCTACAACGTTAAAGTTCTGAGGGGAAAGGACCTGGGCTCTGATCACTACCTGTCCAAAATAAAAATCAAGATAACACCGGCTGGAAAAAAGAAAAAAAGAACCAACCGGTTGAGACGAACCCACGACCAAGCAAAAATACAAAACAACACACAATACGCAATGAAAACAAACACAGTCCAATCAGACACGGAACTGGAAGAACTGACAGAGAAGTTGAAAACAATAGCCGCAGAAATAGCACAACCCGAAAAGAGAAAAAAACACCAGTGGTGGGACAGAGTGTGTGAGGAGGCAGTCGACAAGAGACATGAAGCGTGGAAGAAATTCCAAAATAACAAAACTGACGAAAATTTTGCAACGCTGACCCAACAAAGGAAAATAACTCAAAGAACGTTAAGAAATAGCAAAAGAAAGTATCATCACGGACTGCTGGACCAAATAGAAGATAGCTTTGCCAAAAACAACTCACGGCAATACTATAGAACATTTAGGGAAAAAACCAAAACCTTTACACCACCAACCCTCATGCTCAAAAACAAAGAAGGAGTAACGGCACACAACGATGAAGAAAATGCCAATATTATGGCGGAAAGCTTCCGAAATCTTCTGAACTGCGAAGACCCGATCAATATACTCGACATAAATACTAACACAGAAGTCAGGACACCGGAAGAGAACATACAAGCACCATCAATATCAGAAGTGGAAATAGCAATTAAACAATTAAAAAACAACAAAGCTAGTGGAGAAGACCAACTAACGGCAGAGCTATGGAAGTACGCCGGAGAAAACGCAGTGGCCAGCCTCCACAAGAACATTCAAAAGATCTGGAAAGAGGAGAAATTACCGACAAGATGGACAACAGCGATAATATGTCCCATCCACAAAAAAGGGAGTAAGACAGACCCAGGCAATTATAGAGGGATCTCCCTACTGGACTGTACGTACAAGATTCTCTCCAAAATAATTTATAACAGGGTCAGAGACCAACTAGAAAAAGAACTGGGAGAGTATCAGGCGGGATTTAGACCGGGAAGAAGCTGCCCAGAACAAATATTAAACCTAAAGCTAATCATCGACTACTACAAATCAAGAAACAAACAACTAGTGATCTCTTTCATCGATTTCCAAAAAGCCTACGACAGCATACATAGAGAATCTTTGAAGAAGATACTGAGAAATTTAGGCTTACACCCCAAACTGATCAAAATGATTGGGCTTACACTGGAGAACACAACCTCTAAAGTCAAATTCAGAGGAGCAACCTCAGACGCGTTCGAAATTAAAACAGGATTAAGACAGGGGGACGGGCTGTCCCCAATTCTGTTTAACTGTGCACTGGAATATCTGATGAGAGAATGGAGGAAGATTAATCCAGAACTAATAAAAGTAGGAACAAAAATCAAAGTAAACTGTTTAGGTTTTGCGGACGACTTAGCGCTATTAGCAAACAACATAAAAGAGGCAAGAACGCAAATTGAGACACTAGAAGAGATAGCTGGGAAAATTGGACTAAAAATCTCGTTCCAAAAGACCAAAATCATGGTCAGGGATCCTCTCTGCGTTGATCACATATCAATTTTCAACACTAAAGTAGAACTGGTGAAAAAATTCAAGTATCTAGGGGAAACAATAACACACAACAATAACGAGAAAATAAACTGGAAAGAAAGAACTGACAAACTGAAGAAGTCTCTATTCACAACTCAGAACATATACAATAAGAGATGCCTATCAACAAAAACCAAAATCAGACATTACCAGACGGTGATTCTCCCGGAAATACAATACGCATGCGAGACAATCTCCGGACCGTACAAAATAGGAGAGATAGAAGCAATAGAAAAAATAGAAAGAAGGATAGTAAGAAAGTGTATAAACAAGAAGAACCTAGTGGAAGGCCAATGGAGAATAATCCCAAACGAAACCGTCTACAAAACAATCACTCCACTAACAGAATTCTTCAGAAGGAAAAGGATATCATTCCTGGGACACATACTGAGAACGGAAGACACTAGACTAGCTAAACGACTGATCGACTTTTATTGGAATAAAAAAATCAAGTCAAACTGGGTGAGAGAAGTGCAGAAGGACATGGAAGAACTAGGAATCTCGAAGGAGGATCTTGTAACAAAATCACAGAAATACAGCGAATGGGTAAAAACAAACACAATAACACTCACGCACAAACCAAGGCAGAGACGAAATGTGGTGTATTCAGAGGAGGAAAGAAAACGAAGATCGGAACGGCTCAAAAAAATATGGGCTAAGAAGAAAGAAGAAACAGCCAAACAAATGAAACGGCTAAGGACGACTACAAGATTTGAACTAAAGTGATCCAATAGGGTCGTAAAAGCAATAAAAAAAAAAAAAGAGACACGTTTCTGCACTTGTCAAATTTGTCTGTAATTCCAAGAACTTTATGTAACTGGCAAATGTTTGTGATCGGTAAAGACGTACGTAGTGCTTGGGTCAATATGAAAACATTTTTCTTCTCTTCCCTTATTGCTCAAATTACATCCCGCTGTCATTGAGCTACATAGGTTACTCGACTTTTGCAGTGCTCCAAAATAGTTCGTGAATAGTCACTACAGCGAACAAATCAGTAGATGATAGCAGTGATTCTAAGTTATTTTGACAGAGATAAACTGTTTCTAAATGTAAATATCGTATGGATAATGGTTCTGAAAGCACAAAAACTGTCCCTTCAAGAAATCATGCTTTAAAGTATCCGCTATGTCGGCTTGTGTAACATACACACACAGACACAGTCTTTCTGCAGCCAACAGGGTCAACAAAAGACCTGAAACTACAACTCATGCAGAAACCAGAATAACGGTCATAAAGAATTCATTTGAAGTAAACTTTTATACAGCTATTCACAGTGAAATTACTTAAATGACATCACTGAAGTTAGTTTCTTTTTGTAGCCTATGTCGATCATATAGCGATCTCGTAAAACTAATAAAAAGGACTTCATTGTTAATAAAATAATAAATAATTATTGCCAACGACATAATTTAATATTTTGTAAAAAAATAATATCTCAGATTAAGCCCATGTAAAAAGATAATGAAAATTTCAATCTTTTGTTATCTATGATTTTTGTAGAATAATACTTCTTCTTGTTCGAACTATAGTGCTCATAGGATGTGATTGATGTCTCGTAACACAGACGTCTATACAAAAAAAACTGTATTATGTTGCTAACCGATATTTGAAAATAGGTTTATGTGTTACTGAAATGAGTCTTCTTTGCTTTGAGCTTTATTTCATTGTAATTCTCGTCCTATATAAGCGTTAAGTTTCTGCTCAGCAACAAAGGAGCGCAGCCATTAGCACTATTGATCTACAGCGCAGCTTATTAGTAAATGGTGAATAGTAAGTCTTGTAACATTGAGAAATATTTTCAAATGTTAATGCATATAGGGAAGGTGCGAAAAGATTTAATAAACATATTATTTATTAGGAGCAGAATCGATAAATGATTGTCTTATGTTAGCCGTTATCGTAGGGCAAAATTGCAGCGGCAGTTTGAAGGGAACTTAGAACGGAGAAATTTTTTTTTCCCTTTTTCGGATAATTATCTCATTATAAAATTTGCAATTTTCCGAATAAATTGTTATATATATTACTCATAAACTCACATGGGAAGTATTTTATTTTATATTTTTAAATATAATCTACAACGATTGAAAATATTAAAATTTTTACGTGTATTACTTCAAGATCTACTAAAATTGGTAATTTTAGGCTGTGGATTGCTGTGTTATAAAGGTTATCAGTGTTGGTAATGTCCAGAAGAGGATGGGCACCAGGTTGAGGAAGCTGAAACAAAGACTGAGAGATAAGAAACTTTCTGATCTCAAAACCATACGAGGCAGGCTGACAGACAATATGATTGATGAACTACAGCACCATTATGGGATGGCCATTAGAAATCATACTGAGGATTTGTTGAAAATGAAGCAGGCAGCGTGGGCTACCTTATTTCTCAGACTGTCAAGTGATGAAAAACCAGTACACCACCTTTGCCCTCCTCGACCTGATTCATGGTGCAATTACCGCAATGCCCAGTACTCAAACAGTGCATACAGCCATAAGCGTTCCATCCCAGCAGCAGTAACGGATATCATAAAATCTATTTACAGAGACCTGGCAAATCCTGAATTACTGAAGAAGTGTGTGCATGGTCAGACTCAAAACCCCAATGAGTCGTTCATAAATCTTACATGGACACGCTTACCAGAAAACGTTTTGGTTGGAATGAAGACACTAAAGTGGGGGGTCAGTGACGCTGTTATTGCTTTTGATGATGGCAACATTGGTGGGTGAAAGTGCTACAGCATATGGGAATTAATGCTGGAGCAAACTGGATCAGAGAACTTGAACGTATGGACAAGGTTTGCATTGATAAAGCAGAGTATGCAGCACTGTTCACCACTAAGGAGTCCACGAAGAAGAAAAGAAGAAAAAACTTGGAAAAAGATCAAGAGGATGATATACAATTTGGTGCAGGGTGCTTCTGAGTGACTAAAAATAAAAAAATAAGCATTTATTGATCACTAGTCTTTTGAAACTATAGAAGCCGTTCCTGAAAATTTACATTTTCTGTTGTATTTCTCTAAATCTCAGAAACCACTTCGAGTGGAGCACTGATATTTTCAGGGGGTAATAACATACATATGCTGAGACTACTGAACTAAAAGAACAACATAATGTTATGTATAATTAAAATTATTTAGGATAACGTACAAAAAAGTATATAAAATTTTAACCGTGTAATTAAAATATTGTATTTCCAAAGGCAGTTGCTGGAATGCAATTATTGTAGTTCACTAGACTCAGAACATACAGTTTAACGTCCTGCAAAAGTTTCATGTCAATGGCTGCAGTGTTTCCTGAAATACGGGGAAGCCAAGTCACTAAATTTAACATTGTCGGGATAGCAAAGAGTCTTTAAAACAACAGCACTGAAATTACTAAAAATCATTACTTTTGGTTAGTTCAGATTCCTTATCATATAGTTAGATTGTTTCCTGGTTATAAATGATTACTTCTCTGAATGAAATAAGTGGCATTTACACTGCTTGACAGACAACATTGCTACACGTTCCCATATGGAGATTTCTTTAACAAAATAACCATCATTAGCCGAGAAAAACAGTGATTGAATAAAACGTCATGTTACATTAATAATAAGTAAGTTGTTTTATTGTAATCTTGCTGAAATTGTACAACACAACACACACGCAATTACACCACACGTCACATTGGCGCCAAGCAACCTGAGGCCATAACACACAACATTTATTGTAATATTGTATTTATTGTAATTGTTCACAGGTTTAGTGTACCATGATAAAATATTAATGCATATGTTATTCTCTTTTTATGTGTGAATGTGACGCGAGAGAGAATCTGAAGTATTGCAAGCAGTAGCCGAGAACGATGGATCTGTATTATCCGCCGACAACCGGAACAGAGGTAGGAACAGATGTTCATATTCCAGGCTCACACACACACACACAACACACACACACACACACACACACACACTCGAGCGCGCTCGCATTTACCATTACCTGCGTGTGCGCTGTTACAAATAGCATCAGTTCAGTGAAAGTGACAGCAGCCATAAGTATCCACTACCGGATGCTAATATGTTAGCTTTATTATTTGGAAAGTTTAATAACATGTAACAAGATAAAGAAAAGGGTAGCAAGAAAAAGCTATAAAAGGACAAGAGAGTGATAGGAAATACATGGAACAAATAAACAGTATCATTATCCAACGAGACAAGGAAATTGTCCAGAGACTTAATCAGATGTTAGTCGATCGCGATATAGCACTTACACTCATTTCAACAAAGAAATCAATGCAATAAAGATAAGGCAGATACCAACTCAAGTGAATAATCTTCAAACCGAAGTAGATAAGTTAGAAAGGAATTTCAAAGCTTTGACTACTGCTGTGGTGTCAATACAGAATGATATACACATAGAAGTACAGAAATAAGTCAGAACGGAAGTAGCCCAGGCACAGAAAGCTGAAAATCATAGTCTTGAAACAATGTCAGCACACAACAATGAGGATGCTGGTACTGATAGGCAAAAGAACATTGAAAATTTGCTGACAATCTCTTCTGCAGTGCATAATAGACTAAGTTTTGTTAATCAATCTGTATTACCCCAGCAATTTATATCATCAAGAAACCTGAATTATGAAGCAGTGTGTACTTGCAATAAAGTCAGTACACTGCCGGCCAATGTCAACAACTCCATGCACTTAAGTACATTAATTCACGAAGAGAGCTCGATTAAACACCGCCAATTCCAAATATTCAACGAGAAGAGTATTCATCCTGTAGTTTTTATTGGAAACTTAAGAAGTGGTCTTCCAAAGTCTTGCACGGAGGAACAGAAAATCAAGTTTGTGGTTTCACACATTTCCGATGACACACCGCTCCGGCAAAACATTTAACGAATTTGAGAAGGCGTTTCTCGACCATTTCTGCTCAACGTCGACTCAAGAACGACTAAGGAAGGTTGCATATAACGCAGAGATTTTTAACGCGAAGACTTGTTTGAGAAAATACTTTGAAAAATATATTAATATGATTAGGGACTGGGATGAACCAGTAACCATATGAGGTCTGTTAGGGGTACTGAAGGCTAGATTGCCAATAAATATTTGAGAGAAACTGTTTAACGTCACAGATACTGATCTTAAGGAATTTTTATCTGTGATAGACTCGTTTGACATAGTCCAAGCAGATCCCAGAATGAATTCTGACGCAATAAATGGTGTCAACTGTTCTAACGCAAAAGATTCATGGAACGGAAGCAATGGAAACAGGGACAAAAACAAAAACAAAATCCATGGCAATGAGAAATATAATAACAGTAAAATCATTACAACCAAATCTCTGATCACTTCAGTAATAATAATAATTATCAGAAACCAATGACTCCTAGCATTCGAATTGTAATCAAAGGCAATATAGTAATGCAAATGCCAACAATAATAATAATTGTAATCGTAAAAGACGAAATGAAAATAAATCGAACAGAATGTACAAAGATAAACCAAAAAACATGTTTGGTGACAATGAATATTGGATGAATATTGGCGACAACCAAGGCCAAGTCATTGGCAGCCGCAACAAAATTTTGTGAATCCGGGTCAGCCAGTAAATTATGTACAGGCTATACCCATGCTCAGTAACCAGTATCCACAATTGCGGGACACGAGTAGACCACCTCCGACTGTAGAATCACAAAATGTGAAAATAGTGGAAGTGCCCTCGGAACCGAAATAGAATATATCGAAGTCAACAAAGTAATCTAGGGCCCTGTAGGACTTCGCCGGCGCCGGCTGGAGGGGCCGAGCCGTTCTGGGCGTTACAATCTGGAACCGCGCGACCGCTACGGTTGCAGGTTCGAATCCTGCCTCGGGCATGGCTGTGTGTGATGTCCTTAGGTTAGTTAGGTTTAAGTAGTTCTAAGTTCTAGGGGACTGATGTCCTCAGAAGTTAAGTCCCAGAGTGCTCAGAGCCATTTTTGGACCTTCTCCAGCATACCGAGACAAAAAATTAAGGCAGTAGGATATGCAAGAGATCGTCAATATGAGTCGCTGTCAGGATGATAAGAAAATCGAAGAGGATATCTATCAAGAATCTACCGTCGCTGATAGGGAAGATAAGGAAAGCAGTCAGGCAAGTGTCAACGGAACAATCAGTTGCGTAGCAATCATTGTCCTCTTCGGCACAGGTGCGAGTGTATCGGTGATTAACGCTCAATTTTTAAGAAAGTAACACAAATAAAAAGACTGTCGATTTTGCCTGTTACGAATTGCAAAGTTACAGGAGCGCTGGGAAATGAGTCAAAAAATAAATGAAACAAGTTTACAGTTACCAGTCACCGTTAACAGTCATAGTAAAGCCTAAACTAAAATGGTCGCATTTAAAGTCAAAAATTATAAAATACCAGGCACAGGTTGACGTGTCTGATGCTAAAATGTAGACTTTAACTGCCGGAAATAGCATGTCCATTATAATTACCCGGGCTGTTATGCCGTGGTCGGTTGATGAATTCTGTGTCGATTCCCAACGTTTCGTCTCCGACTGCGGGAGACATCTTCAAGGGGGTCCGTAGGTCGATGGAAGGTCCAACACACCCACTGGCTCGTTCCTGACCTGTTGGACCTTCCATCGACCTACGGACCCCCTTGAAGATGTCTCCCGCAATCGGAGACGAAACGTTGGGAATCGACACAGAATTCATCAACCGACCACGGCATAACAGCCCGGGTAATTATAATGGACAGGTTGAGGTGTCCTTTGGAAATTGTAGCGTCATGTGCACGTTACTATTAATGGAAAAACTTATCAAACAGGTGTTACTGGGCCTTGAGTTTTTACGGGACAGAGAGGCTGTAACAGATCTCGGGGAACATGTGTACTTGAGTATCGCTAGCGACTGATAACGTTGAAGCTGAATCGGGAATTCGGTGCGAGCCTTCCGCTGACAAGAGGATTAGATGTATCTGTCGGTAAATAAAAATTGTTGGTGGTGAGTATGATCATTCACAAAATTGTCATACTAACCGAAACAACGATGCACTTAATACCGTGAGTGACATCGGCGCAACAATAGAGGACGATGTGAAAGAGGCAGGCATGACAATAAAATTGGTGTCTAGGTACGACAAAGTATTTATAAATCGACCAGGTATCATAAAACGTTATGTTTATGATACGAAAGTCTAAACTCATTTAAAATAATCTCAACACCACATGATCGATGTTATGTGCTAGATGATGTCAGTACAGGGATCCTAAAGGGACTATATAGTCATATACTCATTAAGAAATATTTGCAGTAGGAAACCACTTTTGTGTCTCCGTGAAGAGAATAATATGTCCACTGCAAATGTACAGTTGTACAAATGTAAGTACGCAAACAGTAGCTATTTCATGAATTTACATACATTTGCCTGTAATCTGATAAAAAATTTTATTATTTTGAACAAGTCATTTACTCGATGGAAGTTATTGTCAATCCTATTTGACTAAACATAATTTTCTAATTTTCTAATCTTTAGCGTGTAGGTTGAGGAAATTGCCAGTATATATATATATATATATATATATATATATATATATATATATATATATACCTGGCAATTTCTACAACCTACACACGAAAGATAAGAAAATTGCCTATATATATAGGGTGGTCCACCTCACGAAATAAGCGTCAAACGAAAAACTACAAGGAACGAAACTTGTCTTGCTTGAAGGGGGAAACCAGATGGCACTATGGTTGGCCCGCTAGATGGCGCTGCCATATGTCAAACGGAAATCAACTGCGTTTTTTAAAAATTGGAAATCCCATTTATTATTACATATTCGTGTAGTACGTAAAGAAATATGAATGTTTCAGTTGGACCACTTTTTTCGCTTTGTGATAGACGGCGCTGTAATAGTCACATACATATGGCTCACAATTTTAGACGAACAGTTGGTAACATGTAGGTTTTTTAAATTAAAATGCAGAATATAGGTACCTTTGAACATTTTATTTCGGTTGTTCCAATGTGATACACGTACCTATGTGAACTTATCATTTCTGAGAACGCATGCTGTTGTAGTGTGATTATCTGTAAATACCACATTAATGCAATAAAAGCTCAAAATGATGTCCGTCAACCTCAATGCATTTGGCAATACGTGTAACGACATTCCTTTCAACAGCGAGTAGTTCGCCTTCCGTAATGTTCGCACATGCATTGAAAATACGCTGACGCATGTTGTCAGGCGTTCTTGGTCGATCACGATAGCAAATATCCTTCAACTCTCCCCACAGAAAGAAATCTGGGGACGTCAGACCCGGTGAACTTGTGAGACATGGTATGGCGCTTCGACGACCAATCCACCTGTCATGAAATATGCTATTCAATACCGCTTCAACCGCACTCGAGCTATGTGCCGGACATCCATCATGTTGGAAGTAAATCACCATCCTGTCATGCAGCGTAACATCTAGTAGTAACATCGGTAGAACATTGCGTAGGAAATCATCATACATTGCACCATCGATAAAATGGGGGCCAATTATCCTTCCTCCCATAATGCCGCACCATACATTAACCCGCCAAGGTCGCTGATGTTCCACTTGTCGCAGCCATCGTGGATTTTCCGTTGCCCAATAGTGCCTATTATGCCGGTTTACGTTACCGCTGTTGATGAATGATGCTTCGTCGCTAAATAGTACGCGTGCAAAAATCTGTCATCGTCCCGTAATTTCTCTTGTGCCCAGTGGCAGAACTGTAAACGACGGTCAAAGAGGTCGCCATGCTATTCCTGGTGCACAGAAATATGGTACGGGTGCAGTAGATGTTGATGTAGCATTCTCAACACCGATGTTTTTGAGATTCCGGATTCTCGCGCAGTTTCTCTGCTACTGAAGTGCGGATTGGCCGCGACAGCAGCTAAAACACCTACTTGGGGATCATCATTTGTTGCAGGTCGTGGTTGACGTTTCTCATGTGGCTGAACTCTTTCTGTTTCCTTAAATAACGTAACTATCAGGCGAACGGTCCGGTTACTTGGATGATGTCCAGGATACCGAGCATCATACATGTCACACGCCCGTTGGGCATTTTGATCGCGATAGCCATACATCAACACGATATCGACCTTTTCCGCAATTGGTAAACGGTCCAATTCAACACGAGTAATGTATCACGAAGAAAATACCGTCCGCACTGGCGGAATGTTGCGTGACACCACGTACTTACACGTTTGTGACTGTTACAGCGCCATGAATCACAAAGTGAAAAAGGTAGTCCAACTAAATAACATTCATATTTCTTTATGTACTACACGAATATGTAATAAAAATGGGGTTTCCTATTAAAAAAAACACAATTGATAAGCGTGTGACCTATGGCCGCGCCATCTAGCGGGCCAACCATATCGACATCTCGTTTCCCCCTTCAAGCTAGGCGAGTTTCGTATCGTTCTTTGTAGTTTTTTCGTTTGATGCTTATTTCGTGAGATATTTTGCCCGGTCACTATCATTCGTGTACGAGGGTAAACGAGTCACGAATATTTCTCTGTACTTCACCTATGTAAACGCACACACGTGACGAATATTAGTTGGGTGTTAGTTCGCGTGTTTGTCTGTATCCGCATTAACTCTTTTTGAAGCATTTTCAGCCGGCCGGTGTGGCCGAGTGGTTCTAGGCGCTTCAGTCTGGAACCGCGCGACCGCTACGGTCGCAGGTTCGAATCCTGCTTCGGGCATGGATGTGTGTGATGTCCTTAGGTTAGTTAGGTTTAAGTAGTTCTAAGTTCCATGGGACTGATGACCTTAGATGTTAAGTCCCATAGTGCTCAGAGCCATTTGAACCATTTTGTAGCATTTTCCTTTTGTTTACTGTTTTCGGTACATTTTCCTCACGCGGCACCTCCTCAGAGGACCATACACAACAACGGGGCGAAGACACTGTTGGTAGGTCATCTGCTCAACTGTTACACGTCTATTCGTCTACACGTCTCAGCAATTGACGTTCGCCCATCTATGGCCTGTGGTGCACCACCGTTACCTTGCCGCCAGTTTTGAATAGCGCCATTTTGCAACGCACAGTATGCTTCATTTGCGGCGGCACGCCAATAGCTCACGAACTTTTTGACGTCTGATAAATCGATCCGCTTCCGCATTACAACGACTGCCCAGTTTCCCCCGTTCCCCTGGTACGCTTTATATACTATCCACATCTAGTGCTGCGACCTCCCGTCTGTGAGTGGCTATTGCACGTTGCCGTCGAACACTGACAGTGGTCACATTAATGTGACTGCACCGGGCAGCTGGTGAGCTGCTTGCCCATGTTTGTCCTCGTAGAACGGTCCAAAAAGAAAATGGTTCAAATGGCTCTGAGCACTATGGGACTGAACGTCTGAGGTCATCAGTCCCCTAGAACTTAGAACTACTTAAACCTAACTAACCTAAGGACATCACACACATCCATGCCCGAGGCAGGATTCAAACCTGCGACCGTAGCGGTCGCGCGTTTCCAGACTGTGGCGCCTAGAAGTGCTCGGCGAACGATCCAAGTATGGGATCTTATGTGTTACGACATAGAGTCATTTTCACAGCGTCGTGGCTCTTGCTCTTTTTGTTGCGTTCTTCATTCCGTAAGCTGGTTAGATACACCTCCCATCCTTCTGCTCAAGGCCTTTCATTTCTGAGTAGCTACCGCAGCTTACATCTCTCTGAAACTACTGACTGTATTTTCAAATGCAGCAGCAGCCCCCCACAAAAACTAATAATTGAAGAAAATTGTCAGATACAAAAAGCCATAGTGGAAGGCAAACAAGTGATAAATGAATACACTGCTCTCTGCTATGGTACTCTGTTCTCTGCCCTCAAAGAATTATTAAACAAGACCAACCTATAAAGCTCTCATCCCCCCCACCCAACCCCAGCTCCCCCCCCCCCCACTCACACAAAGTAAATAAATAAATAAAATCCAAAACCCTCCTGTCTCTCTCTCTCTCTCTCTCTCTCTCTCTCTCTCCCTCTCCCTCCTCACACACACACACGCACACACAGAATTAAATAACCTGAGGCACTGAAATAACAATTTTTCAAATCGTAATTTTGGGCTTAATTAATTTATCTACTTTAAGGTATAAGTGATTGCAGATGACAAATAGTGGTGCAAAACAGTCACTGTAGATACCCAGCACATTAGAAAAACCACGCCATGTGGTAAAGAGGTATGAATTCATAATTTACGTATTTTTCAAAAATCTCTATTTACGATTTAAAACCTAATAGTTACATTTATACAAACAGTATGGAACAATGTTTATCTTTAACAGATGAAAAATAAAAGACCACTAAAAATGCTGCAACTGCAGTGAAACATATTTGGGTTAAGAAACAAAATTGTGTTATGCTAAAGGCGGATCCTATCCAAAAACGTATGTACTGTATTCTAGGCTTGGCCTCCTTCTTCAGTTTTTAGCCCCACACTTTCATTACCAAACTGACGATTCCTTGATGCCTCAGGGTGTGTCTTACTAACCGATCATTTTTGACGGTTAAGGTCTACTATAGTTCTTTCTCCCCAGTTAGTTTCACGACCCTCCCCCCCCCCCCCCCCAAATTAGTTATTTGGTCTACCTGTCTAATCTGTAGTACCATATTTGAAAAACCTCTATTCTCTTCTTGTGTGAACTGTTTATTGTCCATGTTTCCCTCCCATATTAGGCTACACTTCAGAAAATAATTTACGGGAAAGACTTCATAACACTTAACTCTATATTCGATTTCAACAAATCACTTTCTTTCAGAAATTCTAATTTTATCAACATCGCCTGATTTAATTCGACTCATTCCATTACCGTTTATTACTTTTGTTAATGTTCAATTATAGCGTCTTTACAAGACAGTATATTTCCCCTTCAATTGGTATTCCAAGTCCTTTGCAGTCTCCGAGGAAATTAAACTGTCATTGACTAACTTCAGAGTTTTATCTGTTCTCCCCGACCTTCAGTTCTCTTTCCAAGGTTCTCCGTGTTTTCCCTTGTTTCGAAAGTGCAGTGCCGGTGCTGTTCAGGAATACGATGCAAAGTTTCTTTAGACAAGAGTGGGTGTCTGAATGCACAAGGCCTACAACTGCCGCCGTTATGAAATACATGAAATGTATTCGCAGTTGCGAATATGGACAACCATCAGCTGTATAAGGGAGTGACGACAATGAACAATTGCGCCGAACAAGGACTCGCACACGGTTTTCCGCTGTCGCAAGCGGTCGCCTTAGCATTAGGCTATCCATCCATAGCTGACGGCCAGACCCAAACTTCCACCTCTCTACATCTATATGTCTGCAACGTGCACTCGTACGTCCATGTGTAGATTCCTGTGCAGTAGAACCATTTTATTTGAAAATCGGTTGCCCAGTATCGGTGGATGAACACGATACTGTAGTGTCTGTGTTGTTCAGAAGTACGACGCAATGATTCTTCGAAGATCCATGTCTCCCCTGTAAGGGAATATACGTAATGGATGTACGAGTACAGTTAGTGGACACATGATTGACGACATATAGAAATTTGAGTCTGGCCTTGAGTCATGCTCAGATATCCTAATGGTAAGGCCACCACTCGCGATAAGGGGGATATCAGGGCTCTAGCTCCACTCTGGCACAAATTTGTGGTCATTACATTATACAGCTGATGGTGATCCATAGTCGCAACAGCGAAAATATATTTCATTTATTTCCTTGATTATTTCCCCAGTGTACAGATAGAATAACATCAGCGACAGTTTACAACCCTGTCTCGCTTGCTTGCATGTCAGTGACTATCACAACTGCAGTCTGGCAACAGTACAAGTACAACCTTTCGCTCCATGTGCTTCATCCCCACCATTTTTCAGTCTGTGTTCGAAGATACGCCTCAGGGTCAGCATCGCCTCGTGTAATCCTGCTTTTATCCACACTTCGCACAGATATACCCAGCTTACGATTTCCACCAGTTTTGCATTCTTCTGTAAATAATTCGGGTCAGTATTTTCAAGCATAAATTATTAAACGGACAGTTAGCCCGACCGGTTAGCCGATCGGTCTAACGCACGGCTATCCGCAGTGGGAAGGAGCGCCTGTTCCTCGGCACGAATCCGCCCGGCGGACTTGTGTCGGGGTCCGGTGAGCCGTCCAGTCTGTGGATGGTTTTAGGCGGTTTTCCATCTGCCTCGGCGAATGCAGGCTGGTTCCCCTTATTCCGCCTCAGTTACACTATGTCGGCGATTGCTGCGCAAACAAGTTTTCCACGTACGCGTACACCACCATTACACTGCCACGCAAACATAGGGGTTACACTCGTCTGGTGTGAGACGTTCCCTGTGGAGGTCCACCGGGGGCCGAACCTCACAATAACGCTGGGTTTGGTGTGGGGCTTCGGAGGGGTGGACTGCGGTAGTTGTCGTGGGGTTGTGGACCATTGCGGCTGCGGCGGGGACGGAGTCTCTCCGTCGTTTATAGGTCCCCGGTTAACGTACAATACAATAGAATACAAACCGACAGTTCGTTGAAATTCTCATTTGCCTTCTTTGGAATTAGAATCATTATATTCTGAGGGCACTTCGACTGTCTCATATAACTTGCGTAGCTGGCGGAAAAGTTTTCTGTATGACTAGCTCTCCCAAGGATCTCAGTAATTCTAATGGAACGTCGTCTTCTCCAGGTGTTTTGTGCCTACTAAATCATGCTCTGTCAATTTCTTCTGCCAATATCATGCCTCGCATGTCATCTTTATCTGCTGCATTTTCATTTAATATGGTACCGTGTTGTACACTTGTAGAGTGCTTCAACAGTCTATTTTTCCTGTTCTTCTTGTGACTGGCATGCCATCCTGAGCTGTTCAAGTTCTTAGACCTGCTTCTCTTTTATCCAAAGGCCTCCTCAATTTTTCTATAGGCGGCATCTATCATTAACCTAGTCATGCATTCTTTTGAGCCTCGTCTTTGTCCGCTAGCCATTATTGCTCAGCCATTTTCCACTTTATGTGATTCTCATCTTTTTGACGTCTGGATTCGCTTACCTCATTTCTGTATTTTCTTTTTTCGTCAAATAAATTAAACTGAAACAGTACTAATAGTGCAGAAGAGTGGCCAGCTAATCACCCTACATGTGACTGTCAGAAGATTAAGAGTGATTTTGCTATTTAACTCATTCTAGAGTGGCCTCATTCAAGCTAGATGGGGCAGCTGGATTGCTGTTCTCAATACATTTTTCGGAAATTTTGACATTGTAACTGTGAGAATGTAATGAATTTTTTTGGTGTCTTCTTTGAAACGCTGTAGCCTTGTATAAGTATTGCTATAATTCTTGTAATGGAATATTAATCACAGCACATATAGAAAACGTTATACAGAATGATGTTCGTATTTTTCGTCTTCTGCCAGACCAGGATTAGGCGTTATTACCTGTTCCAGCCTCACAATCTAGTGGTCACATTCTGAAAAACAAAACTTGTACACACTGTTTTTACGTATAATTAGCCAGAGTGTGGTAGTTTTGAAACGCTGAGGCACCCAATGAGCTACATTATAGTTTTGACACAGCCAAAAAGATTTTTTCAGGACGTTTTTCCTTTATGACTCTTATTGACATCGGAACACACTTTGCAGACATTTGTTGGATGCGTTTATTTCTCAGTAGGTGATATCTTTCCGGTGAAATGTCACCCACTAAATCGGCTCGGCCTAAGAACAAGACTTAGGAGTTTTCTGCCTAACTCCACTGCCCGTGTCTTATTTGGGCTCTGTCCACAATGTGTTAATTAGTATCACGTTACTTTACGGTAAATGCTCTCCGAAAATCGAAAGCCTTGTTTCTGTATCTTAACAATCAGACTCATCGCAATTGAAGTAACCCAGGGATGTGACATTTGGACAGTGGGTAATAAGTTTGCCATTTATGAGCATTTCAGAGGAAAAATATTAGGAAGATAACTCTTCAAAGCAATATGAATTAGAAGATACTGAGAGGTGGCAATCCACTCTCTCAATTTAACAGCACTGTCAGTCTAACATCCACATTTTAGGTCATGATCTCTGTGTTCCCCAGTACTACATTTGGTATTTGTGGTTTACGACTTTTTACATTAGGAAGTTGTGGGAAGAATGTTCGTATGTAGCCCGCTCGTGTGTAGCCTGCAGAGAACTTGTACCCAAGGGGCCGCAATGGAGGCAACAGAGAACCGGGAGAAAGGTAGGTGGCAGGCCATAAATGCTGCATCCAGCAACCGAACTGTGCCAGTGATTCTGGGAAGAACCGCTGTGTGGATTGTGCCTGCAGGGGGACTTCAGGCCGCGGCAAGCCCCCGGTTCTCACTCAGGGAAGGAGCAGGAAGGCGCTGGTTATCAAAACATTTTACCCTGGCGAAGGAACAGACCATTGCGGAGGTAGCCAGTTGGTGGACAGTGGGTCGAGGAAGCCATTTGAGACTGCTTTAATCTGAGATTTTGCGTAAATGCTGGAAAGTTATAACACTCTAAGCATTCTCATGTTACAAGGTGGGATGATACGGACAAAGTGTTAAGTGGAGGCATGACTGTAAACTCCCCTGATGCCAGGAAGACGCAAGTTTGTTTCAGCGAGTGGCAAAATTATATATTTTGTGGGCACAACTCTCCTGGAAGCTTAACAGCTTTCTTTCAAGAATTGGAAATGGTGAGCCAGGAAAGATTACATGCCTCTGTAAACGAGGGACTGTTGTCTCATCTAAATAGACGTTTCTGGCTGAAGCATGCCGTGCTTACCGTGAGAACGACGCCTTCCTTGTCTAAATTTTTTTTTTTTTTTTTTTCAAACAAGAGAGATTTTAAGTCATTGATTGGCTCCTCTCAGTATATGCAAGCAGAGGCTTGCTCCACCAGTGTGAGAACCTTGGTGCTGTGTCTGGACTGACTACCAGGCAAGCGCAATAACCAAGAAGGGAGATTAAATGAGTAGGGGATAGCTCAATTGTTTTTACAATGTGGAGGTGTAATTCTACTCCCATACCAAGGCTCGGTGGAAAGTGACTGTGAATATTTGATTTTTCGTCCTTTAGTGCTCCCCTGGAGGAGAACTTCAGGTCTTTCTCTAGTGAGTGGCACTTGTGGTCTTCAATTTTATGTGGACTAAGAGCCAGTGGCAGTTTCCAACTTAACCGACTGTGGAACTGTATATCACCTCACGCATATCGTGTGTCACGAGGGTGAACATGCTCGTCCTGAAGCGGCTGTCTGACTGTTGACAATTCCAGCACGCACAATCGTGTCTGTGATTCGAATTGGTTGGGCCAGATCAGCAAACGGGTACATCTTACACTGAAATCTGCCGGGATTTCATGGCTATGATAAGAAAGTTTCCTCTTTTATAATAATCAGAACACCAGTCCCCGTAGTTCGCTAATTTTCGTGGACGCATCAGAACATTACAGCTGTCGCAGCGCGCTGCTCCTCGTTCAGAGCTTGCCGATTTCTGCTACCCCCTCAATCAAGGTTAAAGTACTGATGTACTAGCATAGAGTCGTTAAATGATATTCACAGCTCCCTGTTCTCCGATGAACCATAATTTGTGGTGTACTTGGTCGTAGTTGATTCCATTTGAATGAAACTGAGCCTCACAGAGGAATCATGTAAACAAAGTAAAATTGCTTTGTAAAATGGATTAATTCAGGGAGGAGGGGGGAATTTGTATAGTTTCCACCACAATGAATGCTTTGCCAATCAAGCACCATCCCTTTTCTGATTTGTGTTTGTCATTTTTTTTGTAAGATTTATCAGCTTGTTGCAGTTATAAAAGGATGAAAAAAACTTGTTACTATATTTGTAAAAGTAAATACGTCGCCGTTCTCATTCAACCTCCGTCAACTGTTTTTATTTTATTGTGGTGACACTTGGGTACACAAAATATTTAAGGTTCAATGATATTAAATTAGTTAATTTGTTTATTAATTTGAGTTTTGAAAGTGACCGCAGAGACATGTAACAAAAATGCCATGAGTAAATTCACTAATTTCATAAATTAAAATATTAAGGACGTAGCTCACGATTTGAAGGTTATTGAGAAGAGAATACTTTTGTTTGCATAAAGACAATAACATTCAGTATCACTGGGAGATACACTTATTTATGATTAAAGCAGTCGACGGCTTGAAAATAGCGACCCTTGGCCAGGATTTCGAATCATCTCAGTAATTTGTATTATGTTGTATTCATTTTATTGCAGTGTATGTATCGTCTGCGTCATCTATTTTCGTTTCTCATTGTGCCTCGTCCGTGACTTCTGCGTCACTTCTTTTCTGATGTTGCACCGTTACTAACAGTGTTGTGAAAATTTTTGGGGAATAAATTGATTTATGGGGTTGTGTAAGACATTTTAGAGTTAGTTTTGTTTCGTAGGTTTAGGCAAACATGTGTGCATCATTTGAAAGAAAATCAGAGTAGAGATGCGGCGCGTGGTGCTTTAGAGTCGGTAACTTGCGGAAGTAGCGATTGATTTGAATGCTTACGAGAAGCAAAGCCCCTGCGTGCAGTGAGAGAGGCTGCGGACTAATGTCATCCATAATGAAGCACGAGCCAGTCATTGATGCTGAACAACACAGGACGGCGCGAAAGCTCATTTAAATCAATCTACAAACGGGGCACAAATGTGAAAGGCATAATACTCCGATGATGAGGGTTCAGTTCACTCAGGAAATGAAAGTGAAAACGATGCCGAGGTGGCAGGTCACGTAGATTCTATAAATACGGAAAGAGCTACAGCGAGGGAAAGTAACGGCCCGATTTCTCGGGCAAAGCGCCATAGAGCAGCTCAGTCGCGTGCGTCTGGTCCAGGATACACCATTCAATTTATCCAAGAGGCAGAGAAGAGACGACGACAGTAAGAATACCAAAGACAGCAGATCCTCCTTAATGAAATAAGGGAAATTCAGAAGCGATTAGACAAGGAATAATGAAGAAATTAAGGAAATTCAAAGGAGGGATGACGGGTATGTCTAAAACGTAAATCAGGTCAGGAATGAAGTTAAGGGTGCAAAAGCAGAGGCTGAAGACCTTAGGAACTCGTCAGATGAGACGCGAGAAGTTTCGGTAGAGTCCGAACGTGAGACTAGGACAGCCAGATTAGTAGAATAAGGTGCGCGGAGAAATGTCCAAACTCCGCGAGATCATTCAGCGCTGACAAAGGTCGAAGTGAGCGCAACGAAGAAGGCTATTTCTACTCTCAATAAACAGGAACAGAGGGTAGCTGAGAAAACACAAGAAGAACTGTTAGAAATCAAAGGTGAGCAAATACGTCTCACTAGCCAGCAGAACGAGCTAGCGCATGAGATAGGACAAAACTGCGAACGGGCCGCGAGTGTAGAAATTTAGCAGGAGCAACAGCACGTTGCCTTCAGTTCGTCTGTCACCAGGAATGTGAAAGACAAAATTTTGCAACCCAGCATGGAGCCACGTCCACAGCACAGGTCGAGATACGGCAGGAGCATCTGCTTAACGGCGTACAACGCTCGGCCGAGTGCGCACAGTCAGTGGCGCGTAGCACACAAAGTACCGAGCCGGACCACAATGCGCGCAACTGAGACGTACGGAAACTTTACTACGTGTCCCTGATCGCACAAGACGAGGGTGCAACAACTTTCAGGGATCGATTCAGGGTTCGGTCGGCCATGAGGCCAAAGTATGGAAAGTCGAGGTGTCGAAAATTATAAATACTTCGAGTTAAAACATTTTCTCTCTATTCACCATTTTCAGGTTTACAAAGAGAGCCACAATTCATTACACTCCAACTCATCATGGATTACTCAGTATGACAGGATACTAACCGAGTCATGGCCACCAGTATACAAACTGGAATTTGTCTGTGGATACGTGGCAGGTTCAATAGCACACCGCGTGCTTAATGTTGTAGCAAACTGTCGAAATTACGACGAATTCAGACAGGCTTTCCCAAATGCCTACTGGTTGCAGGAAACCCAAGAAAGGATTATAGAGGACATTACATTAGGGAAGGATCACGAAGCCTCGGGGTGCAGCGGTGGGTACAGATTTTCCAATTTTTGAGTAGCCTGTCAACAAGAATCGTAACCAAAAAAAAAAAAAGTTCAAATGTGTATGAAATCTTATGGGACTGAACTACTAAGGTCATCAGCCCCTAATCTTACACACTACTTAACCTAAATTATCCTAAGGACAAATACACACACCCATGCCTGAGGGAGGACTCGAACCTCCGCCGGGACCAGCCGCACAGTCCATGACTGCAGCGCCCCAGGTCTTTTTTTTTAATCTCATTTTTTCACTTTTGTTCGTTGTATCTGCTCGGGGCGGACGTCGTGAGACATCCGATGAAGTTCGTTGATGATCGATTAACCCAGTTTTTTTTTGTTTATTACAGAGGATACGTAACCCTCTAACCGAACACGCTGAGCTACCGTGCGTACCGCTCGGGTAATCCTGCGTGGCAGAATCGTTACTTGGACCAACCATATATGGATAAGGAGGTAATGAGACACTGGTACATGAAAATGCCATTGAGGTACCAGGAACTGCTCATTAGCAAATGTAATGACACAATAGAGTTATTCAAAAGCGCTCTACGTGAGTTAGACTTTGCCAGGGAAGACAAAAGCGAGAGACCGAATGTGGTACAGTGAACGAAATTCGCAAGGTGCATATGGAGGGAATAATGTCGGTCAAAATACAGATAGAAACAGGTCAATAAGAAATCAGTATCGAGGTCAAAGATTTAATAACGAGACTCAGTGGAATGATGGAAACAGTGAGGGGGGGGGGGTAGAGGGGGGGGGGAAGTTGTGTGGGGATAACTTTCACGGAAATCAGTCCACCTAACCCATCAAACAGAAACCGCTGCCGAAGACCGCGCAGGATCTGACAGATACCCGATGCGGCCTCAGTCCAAAATAAAGCCGCGAATTAGGTCAGTACGGGCAAACTTGTTCAATTATATAATTAATCTAGTGTTACGAATCATTCGTTACGGATTCATTTATGTGGTCATTCAGTGCATTGTTCTTTAGTTTTTCGCACTTGCATCTTTTGGATGATTTATTATTATAATTATCAGGTACGATCTTATCATGTGACATCTGGTCAATGAGTTTGGCGTTCGTAGTTCCCTGTCCAGCAATTTCATTCTTGTAATTTACCACAAATTTTTGACGTACTGGTGTCCTCTCGTGTTTCACTAATAGAAATTTATTTCGTTGATAGGAATATGCGGATTTCTCGTCGGGAACATCTTGGGTTCATATCAGAACTGGTTGGTTCAATATTTGAACATTGCTGTATTAGTAGCTTGTCAAGCCACAGCAGAGGTATGTGGCGGAGCAACGTGAAAATTCTATTTTTGTGTTCTGAAATAATTGCACAAGTTGTGGAGACACATTATTCTCAGAATTCATCTTGGAATGTAGTAATGGCTTGCTTTCTTCCACTGACATTGTGTGCATTGCCGATGGGTCTGTTTCACCATTTGGAGTGAGGAGGTGATAGTGGTGCAATAGAAGCTGATTTGAGATCCGGTAGTGGATCTTGGCGTGGTTTGGATCATGCCACCTATACCGGTGGGGGCATGTTTCGAGATGGACGTGGGTTGTCCACGCCAAAAGCGGGGGGAAGTTCGTGTATGGTTATTTTTCTCACTAGGGTTATCGCCAGTGGAGCAATGTGTTTTCATTGTTTTTCGAGTGTGGTTACACTTATGGATAATTAGCTATAGTACAATATTATTCGCTGGCAGTACTTTTTCGTCTTCTGTTATCGCTTATCGATTGTCGCCAGTAGAGCGATGACGTTTGTCTTGAGGTATTTCGATTGAGGATCGCTAGCGCCACAGGTGCATCGTCGGCAAAGTATTGTATTCCGTGGTGTGAGCTGTTGGAGTGCCAGTCACGATAATATGTTTTTAGTTGGATAGGTAGGAAATGAATGGGTCCAGATGAAAATAGAAGATACAAATCCTTCTGCACTGAAAAAATATTAAAAAGACTTGATATATTTATGTCACTGCAGCAACTGTTAATTGATGATATCTGTATGTCGATTTTTCTCACTAGGGTTATCGCCAGTGGAGCAATGTGTTCTCATTGTTTTTCGAGTGTGGTTACACTTATGGATAATTAGCTATAGTGCAATATTATTCGCTGGCGGTACTTTTTCGTCTGCGGTTATCGCTTATCGATTGTCGCCAGTAGAGCGATGACGTTTGTCTTGAGGTATTTCGATTGTGGATCGCCAGCGCCACAGGTGCATCATCGGCAAAGTATTGTATTCCGTGGCGTGAGCTGTTGCAGTGCCAGTCACGATAATATGTTTTTAGTTGGATAGGTAGGAAATGAATGGGTCCAGATGAAAATAGAAGATACAAATCCTTCTGCACTGAAAAAATATTAAAAAGACCTGATATATTTATGTCACTGCAGCAACTGTTAATTGATGATATCTGTATGTCGATTTTTCTCACTAGGGTTATCGCCAGTGGAGCAATGTGTTCTCATTGTTTTTCGAGTGTGGTTACACTTATGGATAATTAGCTATAGTGCAATATTATTCGCTGGCGGTACTTTTTTGTCTGCGGTTATCGCTTATCGATTGTCGCCAGTAGAGCGATGACGTTTGTCTTGAGGTATTTCGATTGTGGATCGCCAGCGCCACAGGTGCATCATCGGCAAAGTATTGTATTCCGTGGCGTGAGCTGTTGCAGCGCCAGTCACGATAATATGTTTTTAGTTGGATAGGTAGGAAATGAATGGGTCCAGATGAAAATAGAAGATACAAATCCTTCTGCACTGAAAAAATATTAAAAAGACCTGATATATTTATGTCACTGCAGCAACTGTTAATTGATGATATCTGTATGTCGATTTTTCTCACTAGGGTTATCGCCAGTGGAGCAATGTGTTCTCATTGTTTTTCGAGTGTGGTTACACTTATGGATAATTAGCTATAGTGCAATATTATTCGCTGGCGGTACTTTTTCGTCTGCGGTTATCGCTTATCGATTGTCGCCAGTAGAGCGATGACGTTTGTCTTGAGGTATTTCGATTGTGGATCGCCAGCGCCACAGGTGCATCATCGGCAAAGTATTGTATTCCGTGGCGTGAGCTGTTGCAGCGCCAGTCACGATAATATGTTTTTAGTTGGATAGGTAGGAAATGAATGGGTCCAGATGAAAATAGAAGATACAAATCCTTCTGCACTAAAAAAATATTAAAAAGACCGGATATTTTTATGTCACTGCAGCAACTGTTAATTGATGATATCTGTATGTCGATTTTTGAGAGTTATTAGTCAGGTTCAGAGGGAGGCTCGCCCCTGACATCACACGACCATATGGCACCCCTGCTCTCCGATGGAAGAGTCTCGAGGAACGAACTGAATGTAACGCTACTGCTGACCAGAAAGGAGCGACTGGAGAACGGTGGAACATGCGATTGCTGTTTGTGGGCACTTGCCACCACACTGACAATTGGTGCTGGAGGACTGTCTTGTACAAGAGCAACCGTTTGTCGTATGCTACCCCGTCTCTGGTCTGTCAAAGATGCCTACCTGTTCCGGCCATAGACTGGAGATAGGTCCTGCCCCCGACACCACTGCCACCATTGATGTGTTAGGTAATGGATTAACCCTTCTCTTAGCACCAGCTCACCCACTACACCGGCCACATCCAACCTGTTGCAGCCCTCTTGAGTGTAGTATTGTGTTTATTTGTCCCTTAATGTGAAAGTTAATTTTTGGACCCCATAAAGACCCGTCAGAAGCGAGCAGTAGGAGACTTAAAATGTATTTTTTTTTCTAATTCTTGTTTTTGTGTGCCTTGCAGTATTTATTTTATTTGGTTGAAGGTAATATTTTAAGGGGCAACAACAGTTTTAGATCTCTCCTTGGGTACAAGGTCACTCTTATCTAAGATCTAAGACTGACTAAAGGTCACACGCAACGAATATACCAATAATCAAACCAAATTTCGAAACTGACCCATGTATTTATTTTTTCTTTGTCATGTTCACTCTGTTACACATGTCATTTAAATTCCGTTTATTTTGTGTTCAAACCATTTAATGTGTTATACTAAAAGAACTAATTTTGCTGAATGCTTGGATGGAATTCGTCATGTAATTTTCTCTATGGAACACTGAATCATTGTGAATGCTTGGGCAGGGGTAACAACATATTTGCGGTGCGGCAGAGAATGCTCAATGCTCAACGGTATTGTACTGTGGTTACAGAAACCAATCATCTCCGACCCCGACTTCGGTGTTAATGGGTTAGTTAAATGTCTGCATGACCTTTTAACCATTCAGTCATTTTATTTGTGGTCAGGAGCCTATGTCAAAGACGCTAGGGCCCACAGGAAAAGTTCTGACACCCCGCAAATCACAAAACTTCTGCAGGCACGCAGCAGTGAGAATGTGAATGACCTCTGGTCGAATAATCTAAGGCAGGGTGTGTATTTTTTTTGTCTTTGGTTGGCAAAGCTGCCATGGTCTAGCATGGCACTTACAAATTTCTTCTGCTCCATATTACACTAACCGCTTTATTGAAGTGTGACATTCGATAATGGAGAAGTAGTGAGAGGTGGCACACCACTCTCTCACTTTATTAATTTGACTGAGGGTGTGCTATTATTCATTTTTTTGGTCTTGATGTAAGTTTTCGCTCCTTACTACATTTTGAATGTGTGATTTATGTGCCACTCGCCGAACCCGCGTTGTAGAGGGACAAAGACTCAAGAAAATGATGTTGGTTTATGTGCAGTTTATGACTGGTATATAGATTGTGGACCATAAATTCTGTGTGTAGCAATATGGCTGTGTGAGAGATTCTGGGAAGCAGTGCTCTGTGGATTGTAACTGCAGAGGGACTTCAGGCTGTAGCACCCCCCTCTTCTCATTTAGGATAGCGGCAGCAGGCCACCACTTGAAAGCTTACAGTGTAGAATATGAAGAGCATAACAGGAGGTCAACCAATTTATCTGTGATACATCTGGCTGCAACAAGTGCCATAAAGTGCATCTCATATTTTGTTCTTGGGGTATTACGTGTGAACAAGTTAAGATTCGCGCTTGTACCGGTTATTACGGAACTAGAACGATTTATATATCTGTGTTTTGGTTTTTAGCTGAAGACTAGACTTCAATATCCACCGTCATCGTTACACAGATGAATATGTGTCGCATGTACAAAATCAACGCAAAAATCGATGTGAATACAGCCCGCACGTCCGATTTGTTCTCTTGGTTGCTATATTCATATTTTCTAATTACATTTTAAGAGATTTTTTTCCGCTGGAAACGCTTTAAAACTGCTTTTATTAATAGTGCGTAGGGATATAAAATGTTCACCGTGATTGCGGTGCTCAACTTGTTTGCAAACATTTAGCGTCACCGATGGCAGGGCTGTATATAGGTCGCGCACAGCCGCAGGGATAATTAAATATAAGCTTAATTTAAATTATGGGAAATGTGCGTTAGTTTAGAGCGGAGAGGTATCGTAAAAAACTTTTACTGCACCGCCACAGTACTTGGGTATTTTTTCCCAGCTTGCTCTGAGCTGCACACCCCAAAGCAAAATACCTTTAACGCTGCTTGCGCTAACAATCCCTCGCGTTGCTTTACGATTTTTATCCGATTATTCCGTTATTTCACGTTTACTGTACATGTCATGAATTTGAAAGGACAGGTGACTATTTTATATGTAATGCCTGTATATTGTAATTAGTTATCTAAAATAAGGTGGTTATTAAACGTGACGGAAACCATTTCCTTTGTTTCTGTAAATAAAAATTATTTTGTGTAGTTAACTCATTAACGGATTTCATGAATTACTCTCTTCTAATTCACAATAGCATCTTTTGGAGTGCATAAACTTCTCGTCATCGATAAGTCATGTAAACCAAGATCGTTCCTCGTTCAATACTAGGTTTAGTGAACCGTTCAACTGTTTACCAATTAAACATGATCGGGGAAAATTTGAAATTAACTAGAGAGAAAATGTGAGTGACCATCGTAAATTAACGTTAATATTCATCCACAAACGGGAACTGCCGTGTAGTGTAGGGAAGTGGTATCTGACTTAAAGCTGACAGAGAGTTATATATTCCAGCAACGTGTGTGTGTGTGAAATCTTATAGGACTTAACTGCTACGGTCATCAGTCCCTAAGCTTACACACTACTAACCTCAATTATCCTAAGGACAAACACACACACCCACGCCCGAGGGAGGACTCGAACCTCCGCCGGGATCAGCCGCACAGTCCATGATTGCAGGGCCTAGACCGCTCGGCTAATCCCGCGCGGCTATTGCAACAATAAACTACACTCAAGTTCCCACTTTTCTTATGAACTGAATTCAGTGACTCATGTAGCATGATAGACGTTTATTTATTTATCAACGTATTTATTTTGTGACAAACAACATTGCCTTTTGACCATCTGCTTGAGAGCAATAGCAAATCGTATTAAACCAGTTATTACCATTTTTAACCGATTGTAACTGTAAACTATGATCAATGAGGTGAGTGAACTATACCGTTACGTACGATAATGTTTTAATAAACAACGGCTACCTCTCTCATGGTGGCCGAGCGATTCTAGGCGTTTCATTCCGGAACCGCGCTGCTGCTACGGTCGCAGGTTCGAATCCTCCCTCGGGAATGGGTGTGTATGATATCCTTAGTTAGGTTTAAGTAGTTCTAAGTCTAGGAGACTGATGACCTCAGATGTTAAGTTCCATAGTGCTTAGAACTATTTGAACCATTCTGAATCTGTCTCATGCTGCCGAATATGTTACTACATAATAATTAATTTTGAATTATAGTAAAAGCTAGGCCTTTGTTAGTATTCATAAATGACCTATTACATTGAGTATATGATCACGAAATTGCAGTTACTGCAATATTCGGTACTGAGCCCTTTTTTCTTAAGTCATCAGTCTTCTGACTGGCTTGGAGTTGCCTACCACGAATCCGTCTTACGTGCCAACCCTTTCAACTCTATCTGAAAGTAGCACTTGCAAACTACATTCTCAGTTACTTCATGAATGTGTTCGAATCTCTGTCTTCCTCCACAGTTTTTACCCTCTACAGATCCCTCTGGTAACATAGGAACATAGAAGTTACTTTATGATGTGTTAACAAATGTCCTGTTATCCAGTCCCTGCTTCTTGTCAGTATCTTCCATATATTCCTCTCCTCTAAGATTATGTGCAGAGCCTCCTGATACCTTACCTTATCATTCTACCTAATTTTCAACATTATTCTGTAGCAGTGCATCCCAGATGGTTCCATCTTCTTCTGTACCGGTTCTCCCACGATCAATGTTTCATTGGCATTCAATGATGAGCTCCAAACGTAAATTCTTAGAAAGTCCTTACTCAAATTAGGGCCTATGTTTGATACTAACTGGCTTATCTTGGCCAGGAGTGTCTTTTTTGCCAGTATTATTTTGTTAGCTCTCCTCCTTACTTCACCTGTCATTGGTCATTTGTTGTCTAGGTAGCAGAATTCCTTCACTTAAGTGTCTTGCAGTTTTCATTTCTGCTACTTCTCATTACATTCGTCTTTCTTTGATTTACTCTCAATCACTGCACTGATAATACTGTTCATTCCATTGAATAAATCCAATAATTCTTCTTCACTTTCACTGAGGGTAGCAATGTCATCAGCGAATCTTATAATTTATATCCTTTCACCTTGTGTTTTAAATCCATTCGTGACCCTTTCTTTTATTTCCATCATTGCTCCTTCAATGTATGGACTGAACAATAGAGAGGAAACACTACACCCCTGTCTTACACCCTTTTTAATCTGAGTAGTTCGCTCTTGGTCTCCCACTCTTACTATTTCCTATTGGCTCTTGTACATGTTGTATATTACCTGTCACTCCCTACAGCTTCCCGCTCTTTTCCTCAGGACTTCGATACTCTTGCACCAGATAACATTGACGAACACTTTTTCCAGGTCTGTACGTGTCTTGAGTTCCTTTTTTTTTAGTTTTGCTTTCATTATTATCCTCAATGTCAGAACTGTCTCTCCGATGCCTTTACCTTTCCCAAATCCAAACTGATCGTCATCTAACACATCCTCAATTTTGTTTTACTTTCTTCTGTATATTATACTTGTCAACAAATTGGATGCAGGACCTGTTAAGGTGATTGTACGACAATTCTCTTATTTCTCAACTCTTTCCCTCTTAGGCAGTGTGTAAGTGATATTTCTGCGAAAGTCAGGTGGTGTATCGCCAGACACATTCATTTTACAGACTAACGTGTGTAGCCTTTGTTGCTACTTTCCCCTGTGATTTTAGAGAGTCCAGTGTGGTATTATGTATCCCTTCTGCTTTATATGATCTTAAGTCTCCCAAAGCCCTTTCAATATCTGACTAACATTGGATTCCCTATCTCTTCTGCGTCGACTCCTGTTTCTTATATAATTCATCCGAGCAATTTTCCTCTTCTACAAGCCTTCAGTATACACATTCCACTCTCCGCTCTCTGCTGTGCATTTAACAGTGAAACACTCTCTGCACAGTTGATGTTAACATCCATGCTTTTAATTTCACCGAAGTTTGTTTTGACTTTTCTATATGATGAGCCAATCTTTCCGACAATCATTTCTTTTTCGATTTCTTCCCATTTTTCATGGAGCAATTTCGTTTCTGCTTCTCTGCACCATTTGCTTCATTATTCAGTGACTGTATTTTTGTTTTTCTGAATTTCACTGAAAATTCTTGTACCTCCATCTTTCATCGATCAGCTGAAGTTTTCCTTTTGTTACGCACAGGTTCTTCCCAGTTAGCTTAATTCTATTGAATTTTTTTAAAATTCTGTGACTGCTCTTTTTAGGGACGTCAATTACTCTTCAACTGAACTGCCTAATGATCTAATCTTTATCGCAATTCCTATAGCCTCAGAGAACTTCAAACGTATCTCTTCATTTCTTACAAGGGAACCTCCCCATCGCACCCGCCCTCAGATTTAGTTATAAGTTGGCACAGTGGATAGGTCTTGAAAACCTGAACACAGATCAATCGAGAAAACAGGAAGAAGTTGTGTGGAACTATGAAAAAAATAAGCAAAATATACAAACTGAGTAGTCCATGCGCAAGATACGCAACATCAAGGAGAATGTGGTCTCAGTAGCGCCGTGGTCCCGTGCTTAGCGTGAGCAGCTGCGGAACGAAAGGTCCTTGGTTCAAATCTTCCGTGGAGTGAAGAGTTTAATTTTTTATTTTCAGACAATTATCAAAGTTCAGGTACTCACACATAATCAACTTCACTCTCCAAAATTCCAGGATATGTTCAGATTTGCTTGGACATTTGCAGGATTTGACAGTCTACACACGGAAAAATTTGAAAACGTTAAAAACATATGTTTTGACAGAGCACAGGGAAAACTGTGCGACTGTGAAACTGTTGCATTCATTTGTTGCCGTTTATGTGACAAACTCTTATGTTTTCATCACTTTTTTGGGAGTGATTATGACATCCACAAGAAAAACCTAAATCGGGCAAGGTAGAAGAATCTTTTCACCTATTCGCCAAGTGTACAAGTTAGGTGGGTCGACAACATATTCCTGTCATGTGACGCATATGCCGTCACCAGCGTCGTATAGAATATACCAGACGTGTTTTCCTGTGGAGGAATCGGTTGACCTATAACCTTGCGATCAAATGTTTTCGGTTCCCATTGGAGAGGCATGTCCTTTCGTCTACTAATCGCACGGTTTTGCGGTGCGGTCGCAAAACACGGACACTAAACTTATTACAGTGAACAGAGACGTCAATGAACGAACGGACAGGCCATAACTTTGCGAAAATAAAGAAAATAAAAATTTTCACTCGAGGGAAGAATTGAACCAAGAATCTCCCTTTCCGTAGCTGCTCACGCTAACCACGGGACAACGGCGCTACTGAGCCTACACTCTCCTTGATGTTGCTTATCATGCGCATGGACTACTCAGTTTGTATATTTTGCTTATTTTATCCACAGTTCCACACAACTTCTTCCTGTTTTCTCGATTGATCTGTGTGCAGTTTCTCAAGGCCTATCCACTGTGCCAACTTATAACTAAATCTCAGGGGGGTGCGATGGGGAGGTTCCATTGTTAGTACTTCTGTATCCAACCTCTTTGCGCATTGATTGTTCCTGACCAGTCTCTTGAACTTCAGCCTACTGTTAATCACTACTAAATTACGATTTGAGTCTAATCTGCTCTTGGGTATGTCTTACAATCCAGTATCTGATTTCTGTATCTCTGCTTGACCATGACGTAATCTAGCTTAAATATTCCTGTACCCCCTGACCTTTTCCAAGTATACCTCCTCCTCTTGTAATTATTGAACGGAATATTCGCTATTACTTGTTGAAACTTATTGCAGAACTCAATTAACCTTTCTTTTCTCTCATTCCTACAAACAAGCTCATATTCTCCGGTAATCCTTTCTGCTGCTCATTCCCCTACAACCACATTCCGATCTCCTATGACTATTAGATTTTCATCTCCCTTTACGTACTGAATTACCCGTTCCATATCCTCATACACTTTCTCTATCTCTGCATCTGCAGCTTGCGACGTCGGCATGTATACCTGAACTATCGTTGTCGGTGTTGGTTTGCTGTCGATTCTGATAAGAACGACCCTGTCACTGAACTGTTCACAGAAACACACTCTCTGCCCTACCTTCCTATTCGTAACGAATCCTACTCACGTTAAACCATTTTCAGCTGCTGTTGATATTACTCTATGCTCATATGACCAGAAATCCTTGTCTTCGCGCCATTTCAAGTGACTGACCCCACAATATCTAGATTGAGCTTTTGCATTTCCCTTTACAGATTTTCTACTCTACCTACTGACAACCCATGCACCGACAAGTAGAACGTTATCCTTTCGTTGGTTATTTTCTTATGGTCACCTTACCATTGGAATTCCTCTCTCGGATATCCAAATGGGGGACTAGTCCGGAATTTTTTCCCACTGGAGAGATCATAATGACACTTTTTCAGTTACACGCCATATATCCTATGAATATACATTATGTGTCTTTAATCCAGTGGTTTCCATTGCCTTATTCATTTTCTAACATTATTTCAAATTATTATGTCTCTGGCACTATCTACCACGCATGCAAAAGGTATGAATAGATGTGAAAAATATTCTACCTTAACTCCCGGTTCCAGTTCCGATTCTTGTAACACTAAATCTAATTCTTGCCGGCAGGGTGGCCGAGCGGTTCTAGGCGCTTCAGTCTGGAACCGCGCGACCGCTACGGTCGCAGGTTCGAATCCTACCTCGGGCATGAATGTTTGTGATGTCCTTAGGTTAGTTAGGTTTAAGTACGAGGGCAGTTCAATAAGTAATGCAACACATTTTTTTTCTCGGCCAATTTTGGTTGAAAAAACCGGAAATTTCTTGTGGAATATTTTCAAACATTCCCGCTTCGTCTCGTATAGTTTCATTGACTTCCGACAGGTGGCAGCGCTGTACGGAGCTGTTAAAATGGCGTCTGTAACGGATGTGCGTTGCAAACAACGGGCAGTGATCGAGTTTCTTTTGGCGGAGAACCAGGGCATCTCAGATATTCATAGGCGCTTGCAGAATGTCTACGGTGATCTGGCAGTGGACAAAAGCACGGTGAGTCGTTGGGCAAAGCGTGTGTCATCATCGCCGCAAGGTCAAGCAAGACTGTCTGATCTCCCGCGTGCCGGCCGGCCGTGCACAACTGTGACTCCTGCAATGGCGGAGCGTGCGAACACACTCGTTCGAGATGATCGACGGATCACCATCAAACAACTCAGTGCTCAACTTGACATCTCTGTTGGTAGTGCTGTCACAATTGTTCACCAGTTGGGATATTCAAAGGTTTGTTCCCGCTGGGTCCCTCGTTGTCTAACCGAACACCATAAAGAGCAAAGGAGAACCATCTGTGCGGAATTGCTTGCTCGTCATGTGGCTGAGGGTGACAATTTCTTGTCAAAGATTGTTACAGGCGATGAAACATGGGTTCATCACTTCGAACCTGAAACAAAACGGCAATCAATGGAGTGGCGCCACACCCACTCCCCTACCAAGAAAAAGTTTAAAGCCATACCCTCAGCCGGTAAAGTCATGGTTACAGTCTCCTGGGACGCTGAAGGGGTTATTCTGTTCGATGTCCTTCCCCATGGTCAAACGATCAACTCTGAAGTGTATTGTGCTACTCTTCAGAAATTGAAGAAACGACTTCAGCGTGTTCGTAGGCACAAAAATCTGAACGAACTTCTCCTTCTTCATGACATCGCAAGACCTCACACAAGTCTTCGCACCCGAGAGGAGCTCACAAAACTTCAGTGGACTGTTCTTCCTCATGCACCCTACAGCCCCGATCTCGCACCGTCGGATTTCCATATGTTTGGCCCAATGAAGGACGCAATGCGTGGGAGGCACTATGCGGATGATGAAGAAGTTATTGATGCAGTACGACGTTGGCTCCGATATCGACCAGTGGAATGGTACCGTGCAGGCATACAGGCCCTCATTTCAAGGTTGCGTAAGGCCGTAGCATTGAATGGAGATTACGTTGAAAAATAGTGTTGTGTAGCTAAAAGATTGGGGAATAACCTGGTGTATTTCAATGCTGAATAAAACAACCCCTGTTTCAGAAAAAAAAATGTGTTGCATTACTTATTGAACTGCCCTCGTAATTCTAAGTTCTAGGGGACTGATGACCTCAGAAGTTAAGTCCCATAGTTCTCAGAGCCATTTCAACCATCTCTAATTCTTGCAGGAGGCGCCCTTTGTAGCTCTGATATACGTGAACAGTGATGTCGTCAGACTGGGGTGAATACACCTGGCATCTCCACTCACATCTGCTCTTCCTACAGAAAGCAGCTTCATTCATGGGTGTAAGTACAGTCATGGGTGTAAGTACAGTCCCCGGCCGAGTACATGAAGTGGGGCTCTTTCACCTTTCTTACATGCCTAACTTGACTCCACTCCATTCCCAAAACAACAAAGCGTCGCCCCCATTTCGGTTATCACAGCTACCTACCCCTCCCCTTTCCCCATACGTACCCATTAAGTACGCCACGTCACAGTCCGGTTCCATTTGAGTCAAGAAGCGATGTAATTAAGAAAAACATAAAATAATGTCTTGTAGCTCAATGGTCTGGTGCAAGTCCCTCTATTGGACGCCACTTCGGCGACTTGGGTGTTCCTAACCTAACCCAGTTATCCTACAGTTTAACGTGGCACCCAACCACGTGTTGTTTCTGGCGACTCCTCACATAGTTGAGAGGTGAAAGCTATGTTAAAATTAAGCCTGAAAAACCCTTGGTCTGGTCGACATTGGCTCTCGCGCCCTCTCAGTTTTTATGTCTGCGCTTTTCCGCTTTCTTTGGTTTGTATTTATTTGTCTGTTCGTCATGTGTTTCCTAATTTAGTCTATTCGGATGTCACATGACACCTCTTTAAGTTAATCGTAGAAAACTTCAGTCATTTTTTTAATTACCAATGGCAACATCCCACTCACCGAACACGTTGATTTACCGTGCTGGCATAGCCGCTACACCACTATACTCGATGTTTATGTACATCAGTTTGTACTTCAGTTTGGTTTCAAATACGTACCCGACTCATACGATAATAGTTGGTCGTGACTCTAATTTACCCTCGATATGTTGGCAAAAATACATGTTTCATTTCGGAGGTACGCATAAGATATCATCTGAAATTCTCCGAAAATTATTTCGAGCAGTTAGTTCATGAGCCCATGCGAATAGTAAACGGTTGTGAAAACACACTTGACCTCTTAGCAACCAATGCTGAGTTAATAACGAGCATCAAAACCGATACAAGGATTAGTGAACACAGGGTTGTCGTAGCGAGATTGAATATTGTAGTCCGCAAATCCTCCAAAAATAAGCGAAAAATATAACTATTCGAAAAAGCAGATAAAAGTTCATTTGATGACTTCCCGAGAGACAGTCTCCACTCATTCCAAATTAATAATAACAGTGCAATAAGATAAAAATGGAGATGCTATCGAAGACAGTGCTGCCAAAGCAGAGTTACCAAACACAGCCTTCAGAAATGCCTTCACAAAAGAAGACGAAGTAAATATTCCAGAATTCGAATCCAGAAGAGCTACCAACGTGAGTAACGTAGAAGTAAATATCCTAGGAGTAGCGAAACAACTTAAATCAATGAATAAAAGCAAGTCTTCTGGTCCAGACTGTATTTCAATTAGGTTCCTTTCGGAGTATGCTGATCCATTAGCTCCATACTTAACAATCATATACAACCGTTCGCTCGACGAAAGATCCGTACCGAAAGACTGGACAGTTGCACGGGTCACACCAATATTCAAGAAAGGTAGTAGGAGTAATCCACTAAATTGCAGGCCCATATCGTTAACGTCGATATGCAGCAGGATTTTGGAACATTTATTGTGTTCGAACATTATGAATTACCTGGAAGACAACTGTCTATTGCCGTGCGGGATTAGCCGAGCGGTCTAAGGCGGTGCAGCATGGACTGTGTGGTTGGTCCCGGCGGAGATTCGAGTCCTCCCTAGGGCATGGGTGTGTGTGTTTGTCCTTAGGATAATTTAGGTTAAGTAGTGTGTAAGCTTAGGGACTGATAACCTTAGCAGTTAAGTCCCATAAGATTTCACACACATATGAACACATACAACTGTCTATTGACACATAGTCAACATGGGTTTAGTAAACATCGTTCCTGTGAAACACAACTAGCTCTTTATTCACATGAAGTGTCGAGTGATATTGACAAGGGATTTCGCACCGACTCTGTGTTTCAGGATTTCCGGACACTGTACCACACAAGTAGCTTGTAGTGAAATTGTGTGCTTGTGGAATATCGTCTCAGTTATGTGACTGAATTTGTGATTTCCTGTCAGAGAGGTCCCAGTTCGTAGTAACTGACGGAAAGTCATCGAGTAAAACAGAAGTGATTTCTTGCGTTCCCCAAGGTAGTGTTATAAGCCCTTTGCTTTTCCTCGTCTATATAAACGATTTGGGAGACCATCTGAGCAGCCGTCTTAGGTTATTTGGAGATGACGCTGTCCTTTATCGACTAATAGAGTCATCAGAAGATCAAAACAAATTGCAAAACGATTTAGAAAAGATATCCGAATTGTGCAAAAATTGGCAGTTGACCCCAAATAGCGAAAAGTGTGAGGTCATCCAAGTGAGTGCTAAAAGCAACTCGTTAAACTTCGGTTACACGAAAAATCAGTCCAATGTAAAAGCTGTAAATTCAACTAAATACCTAGGCATTACAATTACTAACAAATGGCTCTGAGCACTATGGGACTCAACTGCTGAGGTCATTAGTCCCCTAGAACTTAGAACTAGTTAAACCTAACTAACCTAAGGACATCACACACATCCATGCCCGAGGCAGGATTCGAACCTGCGACCGTAGCGGTCTCGCGGTTCCAGACTGCAGCGCCAGAACCGCGCGGCCACTTCGGCCGGCTACAATTACTAACAACTTAAATTGAAAGCAACACATAGAAAATGTTGTGGGGAAGGCTAACCGAAGACTGCGTTTTGTTGGCAGGACACTTGGAAAATGTAACAGATCTACTAAGGAGACTGCCTACACTACGCTTGTCCGTCCCCTTTTAGAATAGTGCTGCGCGGTGTGTGATCCTTACCAGATAGGACTGACGAAGTACAATGTTAAAGTTCAAAGAAGGGCAGCAAATTTTTGTATTATCGCGAAATATGGGAGAGACTGTCACAGAAATGATACAGAATTTGGGCTGGACATCATTAAAAGAAAGACGTTTTTCGCTACAACGGAATCTTCTCATGAAATTCCAATCACCAACTTTGTCCTCCGAATATGAAAATACGTTGTTGACACCGACCTACATAGGGAGAAACGATCATCACGATAAAATAATGGAAATCAGAGCTCATAATGAAAGATATAGGTGTTCGTTCTTTCCGCGTGCTATACGAGATTGGAACAATAGAGATCTGTGAAGGTGGATCGATGATCCCTCTGCCAGGCATTTAAATGTGATTTGCAGAGTATCCATGTGGATGTAGATGTATATGTAGATCATCTGATTACATTTTTCATGCCGTCCCTTGGCGGTGTAAAATATTTGAGCTTCTAAGTCAATGTAATCACAAGATCTATATAAATATATCAACAATTTTAGGATATTTTCCTTTATTTCAGATGTGAAAAGCCTACAGGTTTTCGGTTTTTATGAGTGAGTTTGCGGGTATCAAAATATATGTCATAAATGGCCATATGTTTTGATTGCACTGGCATACAGTCTGAAATTTTTTATGCTCCAAAGGAACAGACCTTAGTATTTGACAGAAATGTCAACTTGATATTTATAATCGTCTCTGAGAAAATAGTCGGACAGTCAGACAGACGAAATAGCCGACCTGTGGTGCCGAGCGGTTCTAGGCGCTTCAGCTGCTGCTAACGACGCAGGTTCGAATCCTATCTCGGGCATGGATTTGTGTGATGTCTTTAGGTTAGTTAGGTCTAAGTAGTTCTAAGTCTATGGGACTGATGACCTCAGATGTTAAGTCCAATAGTGCTTACAGTCATTTTAACAGACGGATAACAAGTGGGAGAAAAAAGTGACATTTCAAACTTCAAAACTGCTCTCCTGAAAAATTTATAAATCTTCCGTTTCTTTCCTTATAGTCTTTAATTTTTCTTATCTTTTTTTTATTTCACGGTCTTCTAATTAACATGAAAAGATCAAGCAGACCCGAGGCACTTTAGTAAGAAAATTATTGTCGACTCATTTCCGTGACAGAATCATGTGTGCCTAATGGATTCCCTGAGGAAAGGGAACCCGTTTGTAAGAGGGACATTTCTTTGTGAAAGGGAAGGTTGGTACAAGTTTTATATCCACCCGTTATCCTAATGTCTATTAGCTATTAATCAAAAACTGAGATCTGAAAGCAGGTACTGACTTCCATAAGGGAAAAATTAAGTGGCAAAATTCGTGCCACATTTTATATGCTTTTAGAGATAACTTACGTCTGATCGTATACGAATTTGGTACAACGTATATAACAGAAATTTTCAGAAACTGCCACCTGTCACAATAATTTCTTAATTTTCATTAACTGTTTCACTAGCAACAAACTTCGGTGTATGATCACACGATCCGGCTGAAACCGTAATAAAAGAAGCAATTAACTTTATACACATTGTTGTCATCGGAAACTTAATTTTTCTTGCTACGTGCTGTGGCCCGCTTGTGGTGAAAGAGTAGTCCATCCGAGAAGCCGTTATTTCCTTTCCTTGTCCGTTGTTAGTATAAAAACTGTAAATCATCACTCACTCTGTTCATCAGAAAAAGCTGTCTTCTTGTGACGCATTCACTTCTGTCATTGCTGTGTCCATCTGGATTTTAGTTATCCACCGTTTACAAACTCGTGAAGGATTTACAAAAGACGTTGTTTATTACTGTCAACATTTGGCTCTGAGCACTATGGGACTTAACATCTGAGGTCATCAGTCCCCTAGAACTTAGAACTACTTAAAGCTAACTAACCTAAGGACATCACACACATCCATGCCCGAGGCAGGATTCCAACCTGCGACCATAGCGGTCGCGCGGTTCCAGACTGAAGCGCCTAGAACCGCTCGGCCACATCGGCCGGCTGTCAACATTTCTCAGCAGTAGAAACAAGATGACTGTCAAAACAAAATCTGTTTCCAATTCCCTATCGATTTGTTGATCCTAATGTTGTCTGTCACTCTGTAATGTCACTTGGGCGAAGAATGGTGTTACTAGACGAAACATGTAACGGTAATAGTGAATGTCAACTTCGGTGCATAATTGTGAATATTGTCTTTGTCTATCATCTCATACAAATTAGATAAGTTGTTTAAAAAAACAGGTACAAGAGAAAATGGAAATATTCATTAATGACGAACAATGTGAAACAGAAATCCTGAATAAAATTAAGGATATCAAGAACTCACTGACTTCAGCAACGTTAACTCAGTATTGGTAAATTTCAAAATCAGTAGTTTTCAGTGAGCTATATGATACATAACTAAACTTTCAAAATTTTAATGTAATTATATGTTATCATTTGTAATATCACATAACATACATAATCCGTTACAATTAGACGTTTCGTCTACTAACACCAAACATGTTTCGCTCAAGTGACATTACGAAGTGACTGATAACAGCAACTTAGACATAGTGCACTAAACGTTATTTTTATATACATCTTGATTCTACTGCACAATGGTGTACCTAATAATAAACAACGCAATGAACGTTCTCTTCACAAATTTGTAAAAATAGACAAGAGAAATCTTTATACAAATGGAGAAACGTGAAAACGCCACAAAACGACAGCCTCTCATGAACAGAGTGCGTGAGTATTTACTTTTACGTTTGAAACATAGCAGATAACGAAGCAAGCAGTCTTTCATGTGGATTACACTTCTCTCTCTCTCCTCGGTCACGCAACAGAACACGCTACGACAGAAACCTACTACATTAAGATGAATGCGTAATCGTGTTAAACGTTTTTCTGTTGCCTTTCTTCTCTGATGAAGAGATCGTATCTCAAAATATGCTCCAGTATTAAACAATGTAAGCAATTTGACAAAAAAAAAATGTGACTGGTAGTGGTCTCCGAAAAACTCGTCATTAAATTTTATCAAACAGCCGCTGTCGAATAACTACCAATATGGCTTTTAAATGAAGTGTGAAACTGTCTCTCCGTGAAAGGGGGTGGGATGGAATGATACAATTACGAATGAAAATACACACAACACTAGTGCAATATTCAATAATATATTGCAGCATATGAAGCCAGTGCTGTCTGTGTTTTCGTTCATCGTGTCTAAAATTTTCTACCAAGAACCGACGGAACGGCCAGTCCACGCAAATGATAAAATGCTGAAAACTAAACATGCGAGAAGTAGTGGAAGAGTGGGGGTTCAAAGACGTTCACGTTGCCAACGTTTCTCATTACTTGCAGCAGTGCTTCTGTAGACTATGGATTCGAATTGAGTGGTGTCTGCACATTACACTCATATAAAGTATTCCCGTAAGAACTGTAACTGTGCAGCTGATGCGTGAATACGTGTGTGTTTTGTCTACATCTGAAGAAGGACTTAAATAGATCAGTCTACTTTCAACTGTACTTGAAAATTCCTGTCACACAAGGCCTTTTCTTTGAGTTGAGCAGTAAGATACTCTGTCTTACTGCTCTTATTTATTATTCCATTAATTATTATATACAGGGTGGCCCATTGATAGTTAGCGGGCCAAATCTCTCACGAAATAAGCATTAAAAAAATACAAAGAACGGGACTCGTCTATCTTGAAGGGGGAAGCCAGACTGCGCTATGGTTGGCCCACAAGATGGCGCTCCAATAGGTCAAACGGATATCAACAGCGTTTTTTTTAAAAAAAGGAACCCCAATTTTTTATTACATATTCGTGTAGCACGTAAGGAAATATGAATGTTTTAGTTGGAACCCTTTTTTCGCTTTGTGATAGATGGCGCTGTAATAGTCACAAACGTGTAAGTACTTGGTATCACGTAACATTCCGCCAGTGCGGACGGTATTTGCTTCGTGATACATTACCCGTTTTAAAATGGACCGTTTACCAATTGCGGAAACGGTCGGTATCGTGTTGATCTATGGCTATTGTGATCAAGATGCTTGGTATCCTGGATGACATCATCCAAGTATCCGGACCGTTAGCCAAATACACTCCTGGAAATTGAAATAAGAACACCGTGAATTCATTGTCCCAGGAAGGGGAAACTTTATTGACACATTCCTGGGGTCAGATACATCACATGATCACACTGACAGAACCACAGGCACATAGACACAGGCAACAGAGCATGCACAATGTCGGCACTAGTACAGTGTATATCCACCTTTCGCAGCAATGCAGGCTGCTAGTCTCCCATGGAGACGATCGTAGAGATGCTGGATGTAGTCCTGTGGAACGGCTTGCCATGCCATTTCCACCTGGCGCCTCAGTTGGACCAGCGTTCGTGCTGGACGTGCAGACCGCGTGAGACGACGCTTCATCCAGTCCCAAACATGCTCAATGGGGGACAGATCCGGAGATCTTGCTGGCCAGGGTAGTTGACTTACACCTTCTGGAGCACGTTGGGTGGCACGGGATACATGCGGACGTGCATTGTCCTGTTGGAACAGCAAGTTCCCTTGCCGGTCTAGGAATGGTAGAACGATGGGTTCGATGACGGTTTGTATGTACCGTGCACTATTCAGTGTCCCCTCGACGATCACCAGTGGTGTGCGGCCAGTGTAGGAGATCGCTCCCCACACCATGATGCCGGGTGTTGGCCCTGTGTGCCTCGGTCGTATGCAGTCCTGATTGTGGCGCTCACCTGCACGGCGCCAAACACGCATACGACCATCATTGGCACCAAGGCAGAAGCGACTCTCATCGCTGAAGACGACACGTCTCCATTCGTCCCTCCATTCACGCCTGTCGCGACACCACTGGAGGCGGGCTGCACGATGTTGGGGCGTGAGCGGAAGACGGCCTAACGGTGTGCGGGACCGTAGCCCAGCTTCATGGAGACGGTTGCGAATGGTCCTCGCCGATACCCCAGGAGCAACAGTGTCCCTAATTTGCTGGGAAGTGGCGGTGCGGTCCCCTACGGCACTGCGTAGGATCCTACGATCTTGGCGTGCATCCGTGCGTCGCTGCGGTCCGGTCCCAGGTCGACGGGCACGTGCACCTTCCGCCGACCACTGGCGACAACATCGATGTACTGTGGAGACCTCACGCCCCACGTGTTGAGCAATTCGGCGGTACGTCCACCCGGCCCCCCGCATGCCCACTATACGCCCTCGCTCAAAGTCCGTCAACTGCACATACGGTTCACGTCCACGCTGTCGCGGCATGCTACCAGTGTTAAAGACTGCGATGGAGCTCCGTATGCCACGGCAAACTGGCTGACACTGACGGCGGCGGTGCACAAATGCTGCGCAGCTAGCGCCATTCGACGGCCAACACCGCGGTTCCTGGTGTGTCCGCTGTGCCGTGCGTGTGATCATTGCTTGTACAGCCCTCTCGCAGTGTCCGGAGCAAGTATGGTGGGTCTGACACACCGGTGTCAATGTGTTCTTTTTTCCATTTCCAGGAGTGTAGTTACGTTATTTAAGGAAACAGAAAGTGTTCAGCCGCATGTGAAACGTCAACCATGACCTGCAACAAATGATGATGCCCAAGTAGGTGTTTTAGCTCCTGTCGCGGCTGATCCGCACATCAGTAGTAGACAAACTGCGCCAGAATCGGAAATCTCAAAAACGTCGGTGTTGAGAATGCTACATCAACATCGATTGCACCCGTACCATGTTTCTGTGCACCAAGAATAGCATGGCGACCTCTTTGACCGTCGTGTACAGTTCTGCCACTGGGCACAAGAGAAATTACGGGACGATGACAGATTTTTGCACGCGTACCATTTAGCGACGAAGCATCATTCATCAACAGCGGTAACATAAACCGGCATAATAGGCACTATTGGGCAACGGAAAATCCATGATGGCTGCGACAAGTGGGACATCAGCGACCTTGGCGGGTTAATGTATGGTGCAGCATTATGAGAGGAAGGATAATTGACCGCCATTTCATCGATGGCAATCTTCATGGTGCAATGTATGCTGATTTCCTACGTAATGTTCTACCGATGTTACTACAAGATGTTTCACTGCATGACAGAATGTGGATGTGCTTCCAACATGGACGATGACAGATTTTTGCACGCGTACTATTTAGCGACGAAGCATCATTCATCAACAGCGGTAACGTAAACCGGCGTAATAGGCACTATTGGGCAACGGAAAATCCATGATGGCTGCGACAAGTGGAACATCAGCGACCTTGGCGGGTTAATGTATGGTGCGGCATTATGAGAGTAAGGATAATTGACCGCCATTTCATCGATGGCAATCTGCATGGTGCAATGTATGCTGATTTCCTACGTAACGTTCTACCGATGTTACTACAAGATGTTTCACTGCATGACAGAATGAGGATGTACTTCCAACATGGTGGATGTCCGGCACATAGCTCGCGTGCGGTTGAAACGGTATTGAATAGCATATTTCGTGACAGGTGGATTGCTCGTCGAAGCACCATACCATGGCCCGCACGTTCACCGGCTCTGACATCCCCAGATTTCTTTCCGTGGAGAAAGTTGAAGGATATTTGCTGTCGTGATCGACCGACAAAGCCTGACAACATGCGTCAGCGCTTTGTCAATGCATGTGCGAACATTACGGAAGGCGAACTACTCGCTGTTGAATGTCGTTACACGTATTGCCAAATGCATTGAGGTTGACGGACATCATTTTGAGCATTTATTGCATTAATGTGATGTTTACAGGTACTCACGCTGTGACAGCATGCGTTCTGAGAAATGATAAGTTCACAAAATGTGCATGTATCACATTGGAACAATCGAAATGAAATGTTCAAATGTACCTACGTTCTGTGTTTTAGTTTAAAAAACCTATCTGTTACCAACTGTTCGTCGAAAATTATGAGCCATATGTTTGTGATTATTACAGCGCCATCTATCATAAAGCGAAACAAGTGGTCCAACTCAAACATTCATATTTCTTTACGTACTATAGGAATATGTAACAAAAAATGGAGGCTCCTATTTAAAAAACGCAGTTGATATCCGTTTGACCTATGGCCGCGCCATCTAGCGGGTCAACCGTAGCGCCATCTGGTTTGCCCCTTCAAGCTAGACAAGATCGTTCCTTTTAGTATTTTCGTTTGACGCTTATTTCGTGAGATATTTGGCCCGGTCATGGTCCGTGTACTACCCTGTAGAGTATTAATGCGTCCAGTTGGATCCTCACATCCATCACACAGTGTTCATCGTCTCTCTTTCCAGAATTTTGCTATGATTTATAAAATAATGTTCCTGTGAAACGCTAACGAAGGAGCTTTTAATTCACTCTAAGACAAAAAATAACCCCCCCCCTCGAGTCCTTTTGTACTCCCCTCCTCTGCCTTCCCCACTCCCTGGCACGTGTGCTCAGCACCCCCCACCCCTCTTATGGATCCTCATCTTCCACTGGCTGCTTTCCCCCCTCCCCCTTCACTTTTCCTCTCCTTCCACACTTTTTTTTCCCGTCATCTGACCAGTTTCCGCCCACCTGCTCTCGGGTGTGGTATGTCATATTTGTGCCAACTTTTTAGTGCAGTGTTTAAGTGAGTGTTCAGTGTTGTGCGTCTTTCCACAGTGTTGCGAACAGAAATCATGCTGTCGCTGGGTGTGCGTTTTAAATCTTTTGCGAACAGAACCCAGACTGTCGCCGTGTTTTGTTAATTGTCTGTCTATTATTTTTCTGCTGCCTGTGTAGTTTATTAGCATCATCAACCCTGTGTTTTAAGTTTTAAGCTCCAGAATTTTCTGCCATTTTACCTTTAAGTCACCGATTTTATCGCTAACTGTTGTTATTTTGTATTCATCTTTTTAAAACAAATTCTGTAGGCTGAAGAGCGGCGTAATAAGCTGCTGCCAGCCCGCCCCCTCTAGGGGGAATCGAAACTCAATAAAGGAAAAGAAAAAAAAAACAAAAAATTAAATCCGACGCACCACGAAGGAATCATCCGAATTCGAAGGAAATCGGTAGACGTGATGTACATGTAAAGACAAACAAATGAATACAACTCCAGAAAAATTATATAATTTATTCAAGAAGAGGAGCTTCACAAATTGAGTAAATTCATAACGTGATGGTCCGCCACTAGTGGTTATGCAAGCAGTTATTAGGTCTGGCACTGACTGACAGGGTTGTGGATGTGCTCCTGAGAGATAATACGCCAAATTATGTCCAGTTAGCATATTAGGTTCTCGAAACTTGCCGGGCTCTCCTCCTAACGCTCCGAGAGAGAGATCCAGCCAACTTTCTGGCCATGGTTGGGTTTGGCAAGCTCGAAAACAAAGAGCAGAGTGCGGGCGGACATTATCTTTCTGAAATATAAGCCCAGGTTGGCTTGCCACGAAGGGCGGCAAAACGAGACGTAGAATATCGTCGAGGTACCTTTGTGCTGTAAGGGTACCGCTGATGACAACCAAAGGAGTCCTGTTACGAAATGAAATCTCACCCCAGACCATCACTCCTGGTTGTAGGGTCTTATGGCTGACTGACAGTCAAGCTGGCATCCCACCACTGTCTGGGGCGTGTCCAGACACGGCTTCGTAGGTCTTCGGGGCTCAGTTCGAAGCCGAGCCCGTCACTGAAAACCATTCTCCTCTATTCACTGAGATTCCAGGCCGGATGAGCACGACTCCACTGCAAACGGGGTTGTTGCTGTACACAGGCCAACGGTAGTCGGCGCCGGGGGTGCCGTGATTTCAGCCCCCTTTCTATGAGTCACCTATCGATGGTCCTTATGGCCACTGAAGCACCAGTTGCACATCATATCGATGATTATGACGAATTCTTCGCCCTGAGTGCCTCTCTGACGATTCCTAGGTTCTCACTTTCTTCCTTCTTAACACTGTGTTTGGTCACGATTCATCTATTCCTGCCAACATCATCAAATAGTGACATCGCTCCTATCCAAATGTCGAGCAATTCGCCGATTATTCCAAGCGGTTTCTTTGAGCCCAACTGCACATCCTGGCTCAAATTCTGATATCGATGTCTATTGTTTATGCGTTTGTCTGTGAGTCATAGTTACTGCCCAACGGAGTACACGAAATGAAATTCGTAAGACTTTATGTCCTGATATCGACATATCTCCTGTTCACTAACCTTCCCAGTTGTGCTATGAAATTGTGCTGCAGCGTTACAGATTTACTCATCGGCCGCCAAAGTACAATTTTACATTTTTCGTTGATAAAAGATACATTACCCTACGACTTATCTTAGAAAATAGATTAAGGAAAGGCAAACCTACGTTTCTGGCATTTGTAGATTTAGAGAAAGCTTTTGACATTGTTGACTGGAATACACTCTTTCAAGTTCTAAAGGTGTCAGGGGTAAAATACAGGGAGCGAAAGGCTATTTACAATTTGCACAGAAACCAGATGGCAGTTATAAGAATCGAGGGGTATGAAAGGGAAGCAGTGGTTGTGAAGGGAGTGAGACAGGGTTCTTGCCTATCCCCGATGTTATTCAATCTGTATATTGAACAAGCAGTAAAGGAAACAAAAGAAAAATCGAAGTAGGAATTAAAATCCATGGAGAAGAAATAAAAACATTGAGTGATGCCGATGATATTGTAATTCTGTCAGAGACAGCAAACGACCTGGAAGGGCAGCTGAACGGAATGGACAGTGTCTTGAAAGGAGGATATAAGATGAACATCAACAAAAGCAAAACGAGGATAATGGAATGTAGTCGAATTAAATGGGGTGATGCTGCGGGAATTAGATTAGGAAATGAGACGCTTCAAGTAGTAAATGAGTTTTGCTGTTTGGGGAGGATATGAAATGTAGACTGGCAATGGCAAGGAAAGCGTTTCTGAAGAAGAGAAATTTGTTAACACCGAGTTTACATTTAAGTGTCAGGAAGTCGTTTCTGAAATTCTTCGTATGAATTGTAGCCATGTATAGAAGTGAAACGTGGTCCATAAATAGTTTAGACAAGAAGAGAATAGAAGCTTTCCAAATGTGGTGCTACAGAAGAATGCTGAAGATTAGATGGGTAGATCACATAACTAATGAGGAGGTATTGAACAGAACTGGAGAGAAGAGAAATTTGTGGCACAACTTGACTAGAAGAAGGTATCGGTTGGTAGGGCATATTCTGAGGCATCAAGGGATCACCAATTTAGCATTGGAGGGCAGCGTGGAGGGTAAAAATCGTAGAGGGAGACCAAGAGATGGATACACTAAACAGATTCAAAAGGATGTAGGTTGCAGCAGGTACTGGGAGATGAAGAAACTTGCATAGGATAGAGTAGCATGGAGAGCTGCATCATACCAGTCTCTGGACGGAAGACCACAACAACAACAACATGTAAGTATATTAAATAGTGACTAACTCGCTAGTTCCTTCATGGTGAGTGTTTTTGTTTTGCCGGCCGGTGTGGTTCTTGACGCTTCAGTCTGGAACCGCGCAACCGCTACGGTCGCAGGTTCGAATCCGCCTCGGGCGGCCGGCCGGAGTGGCCCAGCGGATCTAGGCCCTACAGTCTGCAACCGCGCGACCGCTACGGTCGCAGGTTCGAATCCTACCTTGGGCGGCCGGCCGGAGTGGCCGAGCGGATCTAGGCGCTACAGTCTGGAGCCGCGCGACCGCTACGGTCGCCGGTTCGAATCCTGCCTCGGGTATGGATGCGAGTGATATCCTTAGGTTAGTTAGGTTTAAATAGTTTTAAGTTGTAGGGGACTGATGACAACAGCAGTTAAGTCCCATAGTGCTCTGAGCGTGCCTCGGGCATGGATGTGTGTGATGTCCTTAGGTTAGTTAGATTTAAGTAGTTCTAAGTTCTAGGGGACTGATGACCTCAGATGTTAAGTCCCATAGGGCTCAGAGGCATTTGAACCATTTTTTTGTTTATCTTAGAGTGTACTCGATGATTACCTAATTATCTCCCACTTTCTCACTGTTTCATATTATCATTTGTATTGAGTGATTAAATGCTAGTCAAGGTCATTCGTTTGAATAGCTTTCCGAAATATGTATTTGACAGCATGTAGTTGGCTAATGCTTATGAAACTAGTTTTAATCTAAAAACCAGAAAGGCCGGTTAAGTCATTATTCTAAACATCCATGTTTAGTGGCTACCCATTCTCTACTTTTGATAACACAAATCTGTCCACTCAAATCACCGCTCTTGTAAGTGCTCGCATTGTGATAACCGGCTGAGTAGGAACAAATCACGCTCTTACTGACAGCATACGTCGTAGCCTGAATGTCTAACACTCGTCGTGTCATCTGCGAAGACGAGAGCTTTGGTCTCACTTGCTACAATGTAAAGCCAAGTAATTAAATCCTCTTAGGTAAGGATGTTCTCCAAACATGCAGGCCAAAGGAGCACTGCGCTATTCAGCTCGCCACACAGAAATTAGCTGACGGCCTTGTGCGGTATCTGTTGGCTCCCTCTGCATGTCACTCACCTTTTAATTCTCCTGCGCGACAGCCTTAATAAAGCATAAAACTACTGACGGTGAACATATTTGTCCTCGTGGCAGCAGAGACACAAAAACCGCAACTTTTGCGTGACGAGCCGCTTCGCGTGACTGCGCCGTCACGGCCTGAGAATGGAGCGCTGGGGGCCAAATGCTGTCAAAAAACTGCGTGTGGCGGTCATTTGCGACCATCAGCATCCGCCACTGTGACCTTTCCCCCCTTACGCCCCCTTCCGCTCCACCCATCCATCCCCACCAGACCCCTCCCTCTGGAGTTCAAAACACACCGCTGGCTGGCATGTAATTTCGCTGACCGCTTCAAAGCTGGCTAGTGGCACTTTTATCTGCATAATACATGTAACTTTTTGCGAGAGAAATTGTATTTTTAATGTGTCGCGGTACGGCGTGAAACTGCGGCGGGCAAAAATATATTTTCCAATAGCGGCCATTTTTCTTAGCGGTCGTATCAGCACCCCTGGACGAGATGCTGTCGGCGTGCGTTGGGTTCGCCATAGCTATTACGTACATTTATTACCGTATAAATATAATGATGCTTGGTGTGGTCGTTAATTGGGGACGCCGTTAATCCGCTGTCTCATTCGCTCCATTTTATTGATATTCAATACTGTTCATGCCATATAACCCATAATATCGCAGTATAGCGTGGTGGTGATAACACTGTCAGCACACTTCCCCACATAAAAGTAAAGTAATCAAAGGGAACATTATACTAGCGCGATATATTTTTCCGTCTATCCTAGGCGCATAAAATATCGAAATTGTTACTGTAGTTTCAGTCACAGTAAAGAGCTGTCACGCGCCTTTTGGTAAACAATGTAACCGACGTACAACGCAGCGTACTGTTCACAAACTCTCTGCTTTATTGCCGCTTGCATGAGAAATGGCTGATCTGGAGGTAACGAAGTTATCCATGTACTTCATAGAACCAATTCCGTTGGTATGATAGACGTCATACTTCTCTCTCCTGGAACCACATTCAAACAAGTTGACAATGATGATAATAATTACATTGGACTTAATATTACTAATGTTTAAAATAACTGATGATGGAAATGTTGAAATGATTATAATGAAGCTTGGATTAGTTTATAAGTAATCTTTTTTCCTTTATCGGAACATTGTGGTGCTGCGTTGTCAATTGCCTTCCCACTCCAACTCTGCAGAGGCTGTCACGTATGCGCAGATCCGTTTCTCGCTCTCAATGAAAAGGACACTGTATCTGTTGTTACTCTTTTCTCATTTCTAGTAGAGCGCAGTGGTCACTCAGCAGACCTGCCAAACACACGCACTAATCATTCTCGGAGAGATGACATTCGTTACTGTCAAAACTTAGTATGTGTGTGTGTTGGTTATTACATGCAGTCGAAACTATTGTTGCAGGTTATCTATCGCATAGAGAACCGCTAGAAGGTTCTTGGATCTTACAGTAATATTAATTACACAGGGTGGTCCATTGATCGTGACCGGGCCAAATATCTCACTAAATAAACGTCAAACGAAAAAACTACAAAGAACGAAACTTGTCTACCTTGAAGGGCGAAACCAGATGGCGCTATGGTTGGCCCGCTGGATGGCTCACAATTTTAGACGAACAGTTGGTAACAGGTAGGTTTTTTAAATTAAAATACAGAACGTAGGTACGTTTGAACATTTTATTTTGGTCGTTCCAATGTAATATATGTACCTTTGTGAACTTCTCATTTCTGAGAACGCAGCCGCGCGGGATTAGCCGAGCGGTCTGGGGCGCTGCAGTCATGGACTGTGCGGCTGGTCCGGGCGGGGGTCCGAGTCCTCCTTCGGGCGTGGATGTGTGTGTGTTTGCCCTTATGATTATTTAGCTTAAATAGTGTGTAAGCTTAGGGACTGATGACCTTACCAGTTAAGTCCCATAACATTTCACACACATTTTTTTGAGAACGCATGTTGTTACAGCGTGATTCCCTGTAAATACCACATTAATGCAATAAATGCTCAAAATGATGTCCGTCAACCTCAATACGTACGACAATACGTGTAACGCCATTCCTCTCAACAGCGAGTAGTTCGCCTTCCGTAATGTTCGCACATGCATTGACAATGCGCTGACGCATGTTGTTAGGCGTTGTCGGTTGATCATGATAGCAAATATCCCTCAACTTTCCTAGCAGAGAGAAATCCGGGGACGTCAGATCCGGTGAACCAGGGGATCATGGTATGGTGCTTCGACGACCAATCCACCTGTCATGAAATATGCTACTCAGTACCGCTTCAACCGCACGCGAGCTATGTGGCAGACATCCATCATGTTGGAAGTACATCTCCATTCTGTCACGCTGTGAAACATCTTGTAGTAACATCGGTAGAACATTACGTAGGAAATCAGCATACATTGCACCGTTTAGATTGCCATCGATAAAATGGGGGCCAATTATCCTTACTCCCATAATGCCGCACCATACATTAACCCGCCAAGGTCGCTGATGTTCCCCTTGTTGCAGCCATCGTGGATTTTCTTTTGCCTAATAGTGCCAATTATGCCGGTTTACGTTACCGCTGTTGGTGAATGACGCTTCGTCGGTGTGAATGACGCTTCGTCGCTAAATAGAACGCGTATAAACAATCTGTCATCATCCCGTAATTTCTATTGTGCCCAGTGGCAGAACTGTACACGGCGTTCAAAGTCGTCGCCATGCAATTCCTGGTCCATAGAAATATGGTACCGGTGCAATCGATGTTGACGTAGCATTCTCAACACAGACGTTTTTGAGATTCCCGCTTCTCGCGCAATTTGTCTGCTACTGATGTGCGTATTAGCCGCGACAGCAACTGAAACACCTACATGGACATCATCATTTGTTGCAGGTCGTGGTTGACGTTTCACATGTGGCTGAACACTTCCTGCTTCCTTAAATAACGTAACTATCCGGCGAACGGTCCGGACACTTGGATGGTGTCGTCCAGGATACCAAGCAGCATACATAGCACACTCCCGTTGGGCATTTTGATCACAATAGCCATATATCAACACGATATCGACCTTTTCCGCAATTGGTAAACGGTCGATTTTAACACGGGTAATGTATCACGAAGCAAATACCGTCAGCACTGGCGGAATGGTTCAAATGGCTCTGAGCACTATGGGACTCAACTGCTGAGGTCATTAGTCCCCTAGAACTTAGAACTAGTTAAACCTAACTAACCTAAGGACATCACAAACATCCATGCCCGAGGCAGGATTCGAACCTGCGACCGTAGCGGTCTTGCGGTTCCAGATTGCAGCGCCTTTAACCGCACGGCCACTTCGGCCGGCTACTGGCGGAATGTTACGTGATACCACGTAATTATACGTTTGTGACAGCGCCATCTATCACAAAGCGAAAAAAGTGGTCCAACTAAACATTCATATTTCTTTGCGTACTAGACGAATATCTAATAAAAATGGGGGTTCCTATTTAAAAAAACGCAGTTGATATCCGTTTGACCTATGGCTGTGCCATCCAGCGGGCCAACCATAGCGCCATCTGGTTTCCCCCTCCAAGGTAGACGAGTTTCGTTCTTTGTAGTATTTTCGTTTGATGCTTATTTCGTGAGATATTTGGCCAGGTCACTATCAATGGACCACCTTGTACAATGATCTGATGACTGTATCTATTCAGAGAAGTTATAATATCATAACATTATTAATATCACGGTAGACATTTCAACTGAGCAGGATTGGAAAAGGATAATAACAGAAATTACACAGAAAAATACACATCCAATGATTCCAACAGATAATACCCTTTTGATAAGAGAAGAAATAATTCGATTGGTCAACGAAATCGGGAAATACTAGTTGATTATACTTATTAAAGTACAGCTACTCTCAGAGGTCCAGTATAGTGTTTAATTATCGTATGACAGTGAAACTTGGTAGATATGCTGCGTAACCGACTTCAAAGAAGAACGGACTGAGAATAAATCAGTGAAAATTCAGGCCACCAGGTTCAAATCTAGCGCTGTGAATGCAAAGAGTATAGAAATGTTTTCATATGTGATGGACTAGAAACGGGACAAGGTCAAACAAATAAGAAAGGTGTGATGGTGATTTTATTAGAAACTGCCTCTTACATTGTCTGTTCTGTAGGAGCACCAGAGACGTCAACGAGATGCTGCAGCCGTAAAACGACGTGATCAGCAGTTGTTCGCCGCAGCTCTGGTGGAACCTAAGCAACGTGTTCCTGTATACTGGCCTTCACATCAGGTAAACATCCAAAGCTTCCCTCGTAAACACGTTCTTTTATATGTCCCCAGAGCTGAAATTCACATGGATTCAGATCAGGGGATATTTCAGGCGAAGCAGCTGGAAAACCTCTGGAGATAACACGTTCGTGGGAGGTTACTTTAAGCAGACATTAGACTCGGTGAGCGATATGGTTGCCCAATCTTTCATGAAAGCAGTGGTTTCCACACAGCAGCGCTCTTCCAAAGCAGGAATCACATTCTGTACAAGGAAGTCTCCATAACATGCAGAATTCACGGTACACGTGACAGATCCTCTGGCTGAATTCCCTTCAAGGAAGAACGAACCGAGAGTAAATGTGCTTGTGAATCCACACCACACTGTCACATACGGTGAGTGAAAAGGCACATCGTGCACAACGCGCGGTTCAACAGTACCCAGGACTCGGCGGTTCTGTGTATTCACTGCACCCTGTAGAGTAAAATGTCCTTCGTCACATAACACAATATTTCCACACATCGTCAACTTCGATCCGTGCCAGAAACCGAAGAGCAAATTCACAACATTGTTGCGGATCATGAGGTTTCAGTTGCTGCACCGTCTACAAAATAGACTTGACCAAGGGATGGAAATTCTCTTGGCACTGGACGAGCTCTAGCACTACCTGGTGCACGTGCCGCATGGTCAGTTACAGCAACTACAACGTCGTCAGTAACTTCTACCGTGATGGGACGCCTTCCTTTTCCATGTGTCACACCAAACACACTCGCGTTTCCAAATTTCATTATCAACTTATTAAAACCATTTATTGACATAGGACGTCTCCTTGGGCCTTTCAGTTACCGATAGAGTACAGCTCCAGATACCTGGTGGCCAAAACTGGAACTAATTTTTTCCCAGCGTAAGTTGGCATCGCATTAACGTATTAGCAAATGTACCACGTCTCGCTGCCATACGATAACTATAGCCCACACTGGCCCTCTGTGGTTAGTTGCACTTTGATTATAGCTATCCGGCACGAATACAGTCAGTGAAACACAGAAATACAGCAACGTAAGTCATTTGGGAATGAAATAAATAGGAAGTGCACGGAATATAAAGCGAGAACAGTGCAAGAAAAATGTGAAGAAGGAATTGTCTATCGGAAGGACAATTTCAACGCAGAGAAAACAAAAAACGTCTTCGGTGAAATTAAAGCCAAAGTCGTCAACACTAAGTGTGATAAAGGAACTGCACTGTTACTGTGCTAAAGGAATTGCACTATCCGCAAGAGAGAGCGGATAGGTAGAAAAGTATGTTAAAGTCCTCTACTAAGGGAGAAACTCTCTGTTGAGGTGGTAGAAGATTTGGAAGATACAGGATGAGTCAAAATTCAACAGAGATTGGGAGGATTTGGGATCAAGTAACGCAGAATGGATGGAAAACATTCTTTCGGAATTCCTAAAATCATTGGGTGCTGATACGGCTAAACGGCTATTCATGTTAGTCTGTAAAATCTATGAGTCTGGAGTCATACTAAGAGACATAACTCAAAGTTGCTGACAGACTAATACACCAAAGCATGGGAAACGAGGTAAAGGATCTGTTAGATGAAGATCAGTTGGCTTTAGGAAATGTTAACCAACCAGAAAAGAGTTGTGACGTTGTTTTTATTAATGGAAGCAAGAATTAAGAAAAATCAAAACATCTTCATAAGATTCGTTAACCTATGGAGAAGTTGGACGACATAAATTCGTGCGACACCTCCAATATTATCAGAACAATAGGTAGACTCTAAAGAGAGCAACGGGTACTACAAACATGCAGTCACAAGTCTTCAGGTATCAAACACAAGCCTTAGTTTGACCAATAAATTTCAGAGAATGTGCGTTTAGAGCACAGAATTGAAGGTAAACTAATTGTAAACTGTAGGCACCCGGAAAAGATGTAAACCCAAACGTTTGGGATGTTGTACTATACAAGAATGTTGAAAATTAGATGGGCTGATAGGAATCGGCGAAGACAGGAACATATGGAAAACACTGCCAAGAAGAAAGGAGAGGATACTAGAACATGTTTTAAAACAGTGTGGAATAACTTCTTTGATAGTAGAGGGAGTTGTGAAAGGTAAAAATTGTAGACCCAGATTTAGACTTGGATAGGAATACATACAAGATATAGTTGAGGACGTTTGGTGTTTATGAGATACAGAAGCTGTCAGAACAGAAGAATTCACGGAGGGACGCATCAAACTAGCCGGAAGATTAATGGAGAAAAAGGATAAAATACTGAAGTTCAGATCCTTTAGATGCCTTGTGCAATATCAATTATTTTAGAAAACTCTCTGCATTCTCTGAGCAGACCTCCATTATCCCCGGTTCTGCAAATAATCTAATTCCCATGTATAAAACTTCAAACATCTGATTGCTTTACAAGTAATTTGATGTGTTAAACATTTTTGTCACACTGCCGCAAGACATACACACAGTTTCTACATAAAAATTTTCCAAGTGGAACCCAATTTGAGATGAAACATTAACTTTTGTTCTCAGTAGACCATTGTTGGCCACTTGACTTGTAACTCATACTGAATACAACGAAAAAAAAAAAAAAAAACAGAATACAGCTCAGTAATCATTCTACCTTTACGTTTCTAAGACACAAAATCAGTAACTTGTATTTTTTTCTGCGACATGGTAATGTACGATTACGTACCATCATTACTTATGTCAGCGTCACTAACTAAACATCAAACCACAATGTTGTATGGATCGATATAATCTGAAACTTTTAATGGTGAGCTGATCGTGCATGGAGTGGTTAACCCATAGCAGTTGGGTTAAGAGTGAAGAAACATTTTGAGATAGTCATACGGTAGCATGTAACTAGAAATGCATTGCTTGTAGCATGCTTTTCCCATATTTCGCCTTGATGGAGACAATTCTAAGTGTTATGGAGCTATGAAAAGTACGAAATGTCTCTTTCACTCACATTTCCTATATTGATATGCCTAATTAATCTTACTTCAAAGTAACTCAGCCTACTGTCTATACACCAAAGTAGGTTGTGCCGACATTACAACACTCGTCTTATGAACAGTTAAGTCGAAAAAGGCATGAGTTCCGAAAGCGTTATCTTCTTGACTGATTAAATACGTCTCTATGCCTTCATTTCACTGCTTACTTAGTCTGTGTTGCGAACATAAATGTGTCACTACGATGAGGATATACGTTTCTTCAGAGAATGAATTAGGAGCCGCGAATTTATTTCTGCTATTTATTGCTGAGCTTATTATTCGTAAATGGACTCCATTTAAATAATCAATGCCTGCTATTATGTGATGACGTCCGACGTTTAATTGACCAGTAATCACTGAATTGCATCCGTGTGACGCTCTGTAACGCATGGTCGTGTCTCTGGGGTCAAAAGTCAAAAGAAACTAATTATCGATGCAAACAAAAGAGAGAACCATATCCACTCGTTGTCTTCAGTTCCCTGACGTCCCTGGTAGGGTTCTGCATGCAAGGCTGAGTTGCTTTCGAAGAAATTGTAAGAGACTTTTTTTCGTTGTAGCATCTGAATGCTTCGTCCTGTACATTATTTTTGTATGAGATAAGCTCAGTCCCGTAAATAAATTCTTATGATCTCGATGATGAAACTGTTCCCACTTTAAATATAGCAGTGCCTGTGACATCTTTTGCCCACATGACATCTCTCTGTCGACTGTACGGTCGAGGAAAGCGTCTAAAAACAGGAGTGTCATGTCTCTCACTATTTCTGATGAATTCGATACGTGGCTTTACACTATCCATGAGCTCTTAGCGAATGTGTATACAGTGCTCAGTATGGTCAAAAAATTCTTTTGCAGATCTGTTAGACGACTTTGTTCTTCAGGGGGTAGTACATATCGCCATAACTTCAATAAAGATACTCGCAGGTGCTGTTAGTATTGAGGACTCCATCCTCGCAGCGCAAAACATTAAACTGAGATATTTGCCTCCATCTCAGGTATTAAAATATTTGGTTCCACTATTTTTGTCAGCCGTAAAGACAGTAGTTTCATGTCGTTGAAGAGCAGGTATATGGAACAATTTCGGAGTATAACAGATGCCAAAAGAAAACGGGAGAAAACCACCCATTGTAAGGTTTCAAGGAATAAATAAAATACTGTGTAATCGAAATTTTTGGTGTAGGAACGAAATAAACGAACTGTAATGAAACAGCGCTTGTTATTACGCTTTGCCTCGAGTCTCAGGTAATTTCCGTTTAACTTGTGATTCTTACTGAATATATATATTCTCCTATATCTGTAATGCAACCCCGTCCGCCCCCGGTAGCTGAGAAAAACATGATTTAAACAAATATAGGTACACACTCATAGAATTGGCCTCATCAGATTCTGGGAGCCCAGTCGCTAGTTGAGGTCCCAAGCAGGTACAGGTTTTTAATACTGATACCGGACCTTGTGTCACAAGGTCTAATTGTCGGCTGAGTGGAAGTTTATAAATATTTTTAACTATTCTTTTATAATCATTTGCAGCGTAATGTTGTGTATCAAATGCCTGTCACTTTTGATGTTCTTTTAATCTTGACTGTGGATATATATCATGCCTTGATCATCAGCAGCAGAAACGACACAATAAATATATTTATTACGCGATGTAGGTAGTTTTATCCGTAAAAGGAGAGCATTTGCGTACTGTCGCTGTTTGAGTTCCCTGCCACAGACGCTAAAAGGGAACCCTCACAGGATCAAATTGTCAATAAATTCGTTTCTGATTTCGATGAGTCATATATAAATGTAACCGTTACGTTTTTAATACACAAAGCGAAATCAGCAAATCCGTATACCCTCGACAAGTAAATTCCATTTTGTTTGTTTTCATAAAGGTAAGACTGCGGCATATAATTTCGTTACTGTCGTAAACATCCGAAAATATTTGTGTTATTGAAGTAAAAGAAAACAACTAGCGGCATCGTCCATTGGTTGTTTGTCATATTACGAAACCTACAGCGCCATCTGTTGGGTTCTGGGTGTATTACGCTGTCACTGAGGTAAGCATCCGAGCTACCAGGCTGAGCAGACACATAAAACCATAAATCACGATATCTTTTTTATCCGAAATTCAATTTATAAGTAAAATCTATCCGATGCTCAAGTTACTTCTGAAAATCCAATGGAAATTCCTCTAGTAATTTTGGAGGTTTCCGTGTGCAAACAGACAGACCGACAGACACAGATAAAACTTTAATCATGATATCCTATTTTTCTGTCATACGATTTCGATTAAACAAAGCGTATACGTAGCTCCATGCTACGCTTAAGTTACCTGTGCAAATCCCATCGCATTCGTCCAGCTGAAGCAAACAGATTCCAGTAAACTGTAACATTTCTGGTTATTGGAGTCATAGCTTTATTCCCACATATTACATAGTTCAGTGAAGATATAGGAGCTGACACACGATGTCATAAAGTGGAGTGAGGCAGAAACGATTGATGCCATTGCCGAGTTATTGCTAGCGTGGGAAATTGCATCAGCTGAATCGACATGTGTTCTGATTGTGTACTATAATAAAATATGAAGTGATTTCCATCTGGGCTGCACCACGAAACTCATTTTCTTTTATTAAGTATTACTAAATTAATATTCATATTTTGTTTATAATAATGTGTAAGAACTGTCACTGTCATTAGTAAGTCAAAACTTCATTTCATTGCCAACTGTTAGGAAACATTTAAGTAACTAGAAAGATCCGAATAGCTTTCGTGTGTCACAGGCTTCGCATCGAAAGGCCGGCTATTGGAGTGGTTCGCACCAAATAGTTCAGCTGTTAGTACAGGGATCGAACCGTTACGTTGGCTGCATCGCCGTGCACGTCTAAGGTCGCGAATCTTCGAGCAATGTTGAGTGTAATTGAGTATAGGAAAGGGTAATTTGGTTTGAGAAATGCTGACAATATTTCCGACTCAGGTTGTAAATAACAAAGAATGGTATTTTCACCGATAAGAATGATTAGTAACTTAAAGCGCGATTCCTGTAAGAGAACGAATTACTAGACCATGTCACAGTGCATTTTTTTATATTTTATCTGAAGAGGGTACATACATAAAATGGATGTCATCCCTTTCAACTTCGGAATTTATTATTTCAGTAAGAGAGACCCTTAAACTGTTTCCTGGTAGTTCCATTAACGTCTCACAGCAAAGGCAAGAGAAACAAGATACAAGTCGTAGAGGACATCCATTAATTACGTGAGCTTAAAATGGGGTGAGTAGGGGTATGGCAAAATCTCTTCATCATTTGAAGGGAGGGGAGAGCAATGAGAATCGCCTGTCAACTTTTTGATTTGGAGAATATAAATTATTGTAACTGATAACATTTTGTTTCGTATAACCAATACCGAGCATAGACAGTATTAAAGTACCCTACAACCTTTGTTGCCTCTCTGAACTGAACTAAACGCTTTACACGTGTTCATGCCCGGTATTCCCAGAACGGAAACAAATGCCGCACAAGTGTAAGGTTTCAGACATGGAGTTCTGTGCCGCGCCGGACATAATCAGTAACTATCAGTCAGGGAGTCAGTCGTGATATGCTGCAACACGTATAAAGCCGATGTTATTGCGTTCAAGACGAATTTCTGTCAAAACTTTTACAATGCTATGTTAAGCGGCATACTGACAAGTCGAAACACACGTGCCAGCAAGAAGTTTAGTTTTTCGATATCAAGCTAAGCTGAAGTTGACCGACGAGAATTCACTTAGTTATCATATAAATCAAGATCTTTAAAAGCTGCGTAATGAAACGGTTCAAAGGAGGGTCCAAACAATGTTGTCTTTTATCTGCAAAGTAAAGGTTTCATGACATTCGAGGAGGAGATTAGTGTTTAACGTCACATCGACAACGAGGTCAGTAGAGATGGAGCACAAGCTCGGGTTAGAGAAGGATGGGGAAGGAAATCGGCCGTGCCCTTTCAAAGGAACCATCCCGGCATTTGCCTGAAGTGATATAGGGAAATCACGGAAAACCTAAATCAGGATGGCCGGACGCGGGATTGAACCGTCGTCCTTCCGAATGCGAGTCCAGTGTGCTAACCACTGCGCCACCTCGCTCGGTGGTATGACATTCGATGTATGTAGCCTACCAACAGAACGTAAACTTTCAGGGAACCGGCAGTCCGGTTATTACTACTTTCGTGACGCTATTTTGTCGGTCTGTCTCTGACCATCCGAATATTATTTACGGTTAGTATGTTTAAATGAAGTGGTTATAAGCACGTGTTGAAAACACAGTTTAATGTCCTTTTTATAAATAAAAGATGGTTTTATAAAAGCTTGTTTAAACTAGTAAAAAAAAAAACATTATTTCTCCGGATGAAAATGGGACGTGGGGTCCCACCACAGCTCACCAAATCTCACGAAGGGGGTGTGGAGTCGAAATTTTACAGAGGACGCCTCAGGTGTCCCCCTACCTCTGCGCTGGCACAGACTTGCCGACACACCGGACCTCGACACTAATCGGCAGGGCGGATTCATGCCGGGGACCGGCACGCCTTCCCGCCGGGAACTGTTCGTTTACTTTCGTCAAATTCAGATATGCTGAGTTTTATTTGCTAGGATCACCGTAAAACAGAGGCTCAAAAACAAGCCATTTGCGAGACAATATCGTAAATGTGGTTACCAGCAATCACCGTAATTTCCTATTTAACGCTAACGTATTTGAGACATATACGTTTCGATTAAGCCCCCCTCTAATAGGGCTCAGGTTTTATTCATGACTTAACTTAACAAGACACACTCAACTACTTCAGCACGTTGCATGGTACCAAAGTCGTACCTCTTAAAGAAGATACTCGTTACGATGTGTTCGAATTCCGTTGCAATACTGCAACCATCACTGCAGTGAACTACAAATGCTTTCAGATACTTGTGGATCAGCTCTTAAATCTAGAGGGGTCTGTACAGTTCATTTCTCCAGTTCTTCAACCTTATCAGGAGTAGTGCCATACACTTCTGAGATGTTCCTAGGCAGAAAAATCCAGAATATTATGGTTGGGTGACCTTGGAGGCCAAGGTACAGATCAGCCGTGACCAGTACGTCTTGGTCCATAATTGTGAGATAGTTGGCCGGCCGAAGTGGCCGTGCGGTTAAATGCGCTGCAGTCTGGAACCGCAAGACCGCTACGGTCGCAGGTTCGAATCCTGCCTCGGGCATGGATGTTTGTGATGTCCTTAGGTTAGTTAGGTTTAACTAGTTCTAAGTTCTAGGGGACTAATGACCTCAGCAGTTGAGTCCCATAGTGCTCAGAGCCATTTGAACCATTTTTTGTGAGACAGTTGTCATCATTCAGCACCAAAATATGCCAGTGCTATATTACGCGTCGCTCACAATCCCAACCCAGAGCCCTTGCGCGAAATTTGAACCTAGTTAGATCGATACTCAATTGAAGAATTCACATATCAAATACATTTGTTGTCACTAAGACAATATTTCACACTGAAATTTAACCACACTTTTCGACTGTGCCACAAACAGCTTCTCTACAGACCTGTATTTACTGTAACCATTTTGCTTTTATTGTCTCACATATGAGGGCAGTTCAGTAGGTAATGCAACACATTTTTTTTCTGAAACAGGGGTTGTTTTATTCAGCATTGAAATACACCAGGTTATTCCCCAATCTTTTAGCTACACAACACTATATTTCAACGTAATCTCCATTCAATGCTACGGCCTTACGCCACCTTGAAATGAGGGTCTATATGCCTGCACGGTACCATTCCACTGGTCGATGTCGGAGCCAACGTCGTACTGCATCAATAACTTCTTCATCATCCGCGTAGTGCGTCCCACGGATTGCGTCCTTCATTGGGCCAAACATATGGAAATCCGACGGTGCGAGATCGGAGCTGTAGGGTGCATGAGGAAGAACAGTCCACTGAAGTTTTGTGAGCTCCTCTCGGGTGCGAAGACTTGTGTGAGGTCTTGCGTTGTCATGAAGAAGGAGAAGTTCGTTCAGATTTTTGTGCCTACGAACACGCTGAAGTCGTTTCTTCAATTTCTGAAGAGTAGCACAATACACTTCATTGTTGATCGTTTGACCATGGGGAAGGACATCGAACAGAATAACCCCTTCAGCGTCCCAGAAGACTGTAACCATGACTTTACCGGCTGAGGGTATGGCTTTAAACTTTTTCTTGGTAGGGGAGTGGGTGTGGCGCCACTCCATTTATTGCCGTTTTGTTTCAGGTTCGAAGTGATGAACCCATGTTTCATCGCCTGTAACAATCTTTGACAAGAAATTGTCACCCTCAGCCACATGACGAGCAAGCAATTCCGCACAGATGGTTCTCCTTTGCTCTTTATGGTGTTCGGTTTGACAACGAGGGACCCAGCGGGAACAAACCTTTGAATATCCCAACTGGTGAACAATTGTGACAGCACTACCAACAGAGATGTCAAGTTGAGCACTGAGTTGTTTGATGGTGATCCGTCGATCATCTCGAACGAGTGTGTTTGCACGCTCCGCCATTGCAGGAGTCACAGCTGTGCACGGCCGGCCCGCACGCGGGAGATCAGACAGTCTTGCTTGACCTTGCGGCGATGATGACACACGCTTTGCCCAACGACTCACCGTGCTTGTGTCCACTGCCAGATCACCGTAGACATTCTGCAAGCGCCCATGAATATCTGAGATGCCCTGGTTTTCCGCCAAAAGAAACTCGATCACTGCCCGTTGTTTGCAACGCACATCCGTTACAGACGCCATTTTAACAGCTCGGTACAGCGCTGCCACCTGTCGGAAGTCAATGAAACTACATGAGACGAAGCGGGAATGTTTGAAAATATTCCACAAGAAATTTCCGGTTTTTTCAACCAAAATTGGCCGAGAAAAAAAATGTGTTGCATTACTTATTGAACTGCCCTCGTATTCGGCCTTGTCAGTTACCACCATTACTTATGATACACCCACCACGCTGTCTGATCAAAAGTATCCGGACATCCGTTAGAGGACATCTGGGGATCGTCCACACTTCGCCTTTATTACGTACTTGAAATCTGCTGGTAAAACGTTCAGTGGGGTATCTGAATGTCTGTGGAGGAATGGCAGTCCATTCTTCCTCAGGAGCCGAAATGAAAGAAGGTAGTGATGTAGGACGCTGATGTCTGGAGCGAAGTCAACTTTCCGACATACCCCAAACCTGTTGCATTGGGTTCAGGTCGAGCTCTGAGCAGGACAGTCCATCCAAGGAATGTTATTGTCCACTATCCACTACCTCACAGATGCTACATTATGACATGTTGCATGCTGATACAGACAGTTATCGTCTCTGACCTGCCGCTCTACTACACGCAGAACAATAAGGGGGGCCATACTCTATCCACGATAAACACGCCCAGACCATAACACCGTTTCCTCTGTGCATCACTTTTGCACTACACTTGCGCAGATAACGTTTTCCAGACAATCGCCAAACCAAGCCCCAATCTATAAGATTGCTATAGGATATACCGCGATTCGTCACCCCAGATCACACTTTTCCAGTCATCCATCGTCCAGTGCTGTCATACCTTATGCCATCGCTTATCATTAACTGCACAAATGTGTAGCTTATGAAGAGGTGCTCGACCATGGAACTCCATTTATTTTAGCTCACTGGTCTACTTGTAACAGTTCGTAACACATGAGTGATTCCTTCCGCTGATTTCATGCTATTTTTTAAAACCACTCTCCGCAATGCTAGACGGTCCCTGTCGATCGATACATGAAGTCTTTCTGGTTTAGATTTAGGTGTGATTGTTCCTTCATGTTTCCACTTCAAAATCACATTACCATAAGTCGACTTAGAGAGCTTCAGAAGGGTTTAAATGTCTCGTGTGTTTGTTACCCAGGTTCATAGTCCCCATTCGAAGTGGGTAGACTGCCTTCGGTAGTGTAGCGGCACGTTCTCGATGTGCAGCTACGCTCAGATTTGTGTGATATTTTCTTAGAAGGAGAATGCCTTATGCCCACACAAATCGACACTGAATATCAGCTTTACGACTAAATATGTACGACCAAAGGCATTTGAAATCGAGCAGTTTGTCAGAGGTGAGATAGAAATAGCCTGTAACGACCTGTCTTCAGTGAGCAGTGTGGTGTATTTGAAACTGAGTTGTGTCGGAGTATGTGACAGAATTTCACGTGCAATTAAAGTGGTCTCAAATTCCGTCAATTGGGTAGATCAGTGATGCAACTATGGAACATGTAGGAATTTGTCTGTGGACGATTTGTATATCTGAATTCCCTTTTGAGGCCCCTTCAGAGATGGTGGTATCTGCATTGTGCCAGTATGCAAAAGTGATTAGCCACAAAGCTGGAAAGTGGGCCCGATTTATCACATATCTGGCTGTCAATGGAGTGCTACAGATCTGCATCGAGCAGATCAAATATGTGGCGTCCTATTGGTAGGTTCAATGCCATTATAATGTATAATTACCGGCCCTACATGTGCTTCAGGTTATGGCCCAGCAGGACACATCTTCATTCAACACAGGATCACACAGTTACCGCCTTGAGATGAGAGGGTCACGACTGTCCTGACAACACTCCAGCTGACTTTTGTCGAGGTTTTCCAGTCTGCCGACGTCACGTCAGTGTGATGAGGGCAGAACGATGCCTAGGTCTTTGTCCCCTCGTCCACCGTCTGCCCTGTGCAGTGGTGAGTAATCCCCACCAGAGGGGATGGACCTCATTACTATGTTCATGACTCCTGATGCTTTTGTGGCTGACTGTCAAGACCCCCCCACGCATCTTCAGACGCTGAAGACCAAATGCGTAGCAACAGGTGCTGAATAGATGTTGGAGCATCCCATTTGACACCAGCCAGACATAATCTTAACACTAGATCGTCTCCTGCTGGATAATTGCTTGGTGCAATAACAAGCGTGCCCTTTTTCTGGATGAAACCATCATCAAACCCATCTGATGCAGCACCTATGAGTTTTGAACAATAACAGGGCCAGTGGCATTCTTGCACCACACACACAAAACTACTATCAGAGCCTGCAGGGCTTCCGTTTGATGCACTGCATTCACATGTTTCTGTGTGGTCCTGTGATAACAGAAGATGAAACACCCATCATTGTGACAGCTGTGAAGGCTTCTGCTCAAATCCACGACCGATAATCGATTAAGGTACCGAATGGGGATGTGCCGCCTACTGGGTCGACAATCCCATATGCTGCTGCTCTTCCTGCCTCAATAAGCGTCATACTAGTTACAATTCCTCGACAAGCTTACAAAATTGACTCAGTCAACGTCAGCACCATTGGCACACCTGCCGAGTGAAAGGTTGCAGGCATTGGACCTCGATGTTGCTCTCCTACATGAAATTCTGTTGGAGACGTTGTTGGCTATCTATTAGAGTGCTGCAACGCTCAATGTTTGACCGGTCACAGCTCGCCTGTTGACGGGAGACCGAGCCGCTCGTGTCCGGCCCCACACCACTCGGCTCGGTCCCGTACTCGCCCCATGTCTCATGTCCGGATTCCGGACACGCGGATAACCGAGCACGACCGGTCACCGTTGACGTCTCACCTCGCCTCGCCCCGGCTCGCTGCACTGCACTTTACTAGTCCACCGTCTCTCTCTCTCTCTCTCTCTCTCTCTCTCTCTCTCTCTCTCTGTCACACACACACACACACACACACACACACACACACACACAGACACTGTATTTATCTCTGTGTCTCTCTCTCTTTTAATACAAAAGTAACGTTTCCAAGAACGAGTACGTGACAGAGCTAAATTCATAAAGCACTTGTAAAGTAATATGATATTTCAACACTAATCGCGGATAGGAGATGTAGCAATTTTATGTCTGGAAGTGATCACAGTCTTCTCACAAACGAAAGTCAAGGGTCGATTTTTAATCCTTTGTACCTCCTCTTAAAAAATACATATCTGTTACTACACATCAATTACGCTAGTTAATTGTAAATCTATCGCGTGTCATAATGAAACAGTGCTTTTAACTGCAGTAATTACTCACCTGACAGTCAGTGTCATTGACACTGCAAATTTGTTGCAGTTTGTGAAACCGAAGAAGAACTAACTGGATTGTCGGTTCTTTTTCGCCTTCTAATTCATCTGTGGCCTCTTTAAATGGTCTCAGAAAATGCGCAATTTTTCCTCCAAGCTCACTATCATATTCTTGCAATCTGTAAGCGGAGTGCTTTTCCGTCACCAAAGCAGCAAATTCGTTATACTGAGTGTGTAAGGATTCCAGCATAGTGTACAAGCTGGTCCAGCGTGTGCAGACCTTTTGTTTCAACGATTATTTCAAAGACGAGCAGAGGCCATTTTTCTTAATGAACCGTACAATGCATTTTGCAGTATATATTGTTGATGCGATGTTCGGGCATGACTTAACAAGAAGTTATCTTCATAGAAAGTATCGAAAGTATGGCTAAGTGCTGTGTTTATACAATGAGCAGCACAAGGAATCCTTTCTTGATTTTCCAAAGCCTTTATTACATTAGCAACCTGGTCGGAGACAAAAACAAAACTGTGCAACATGAGCGGCGAAATGTCCCAATCAGCCATCCTCTCTTCAATTGCTTTCATAATATTTACTCCCGTCTTCGTAACGTCAGGGAATTTTGTTGTAAATAAAACATTGTTCACAGGAGACCAATCTGTGTTAAAGTAATGTGTTGTAAGTGTCAAACAGTGCACCTGATTACGCGAATCAGTCCACATATCAACTGTCGCAGCACTTGTTTTATTAATAACTTCCGCAATAACAGAAGGCATTATGCTGCTTCGCATTGCATCTACTTGTTCTTTGACATGTCTGCTTATAGTAGAGGGATGTGGCATGATATCTGAAACGTTAACTTCTCCATAATGCGCTCCTAGATGTAGTAATTCTTGGCCTATTTCTGTGAAACCTTTACCGCAAACAGCATTAAAGGGTCTCATATCTTTAGCACAGATTGCAACACATTATTATTAGTGCTGGTATTCCTAAGGGAGCTGTATCTTTGTGACCGAGGTTTCCTGCAACTGTGTTTCTTTAAATGAGGGTTTCTCGACTGGAAACACCATGATGTGGAGCCGTTTATGCACGATACGAACCCAGTAGTCGCACTGTTTTCGTCTACAACCAACAGAAATGTACTCCATGCTTGACTTTTTAGACCTTCGCATTCCTTCAATGTGTAAACAATGGTTTAAATCTTAGGTCTTACTGCACTGGCTTCCTCGCGCTGCTTGATTACAGAAGAGACACACCACAAATGAGAAGCCCGTACTGGCTGCAGTCTCACACGGATAATGACAAGTGTAATGTGTTTGAAGTTCCATGCTACGTATTCGGTCACGGCTTCAATGTTCGATCACTAGAACTAGTGTGGGCAGCATATCCAGTTAGGGTGTGCTCGCCCCATCTCGTATTTCGTGCTCGCGTACTCGGTCATGCAGGACTCTACTATCTATGGTTATGCTGCTTATCTGTCACCATGTGTTGACAATAGTGGTGGGGCGGCTATACTCCTTAGAAGGCAGTATAGTTGATGAACTGGCTTACCTACCGAAGTCTAGGTGTCTTGCTGTGGCGTACAATGGCGTCTGTATCACGGGTGTTTATGCTCCCTCGAGCACAGCCAAGCCGTAGAAGTGGTCACGATTCTATTAGGAAGTGGTCGCCACTTTGTTTATGGGCCGGTGCCACTTCAGCTGTGTGTTATCCCAGAAGGTTCAACATCCTAATTTTATCACTTGTCAGGACCTCAACATGCCAGCACATGAACTGCAATTTGCTGATACTTGGAACTGCAAACACGGTGATTGGCCTGGGCATAAATTTGTCACCATCCATTACGTACGCCGTCTTCACCGCTCATATACAGGGTGTTACAAAAAGGTACGGCCCAACTTTCAGGAAACATTCCTCACACACAGAAAGAAAATATGTTATGTGGACATGTGTCCGGAAACGCTTACTTTCCATGTTAGAGCTCATTTTATTACTTCTCTTCAAATCACATTAATCATGGAATGGAAACACACAGCAACAGAGCGTACCAGCGTGATTTCAAACACTTTCTTACAGGAAATGTTCAAAATGTCCTCCGTTAGCGAGGATACATGCATCCACCCTCCGTCGCATGGAATCCCTGATGCACTGATGCAGCCCTGGAGAATGGCGTATTGTATCACAGCCGTCCACAATACGAGCACGAAGAGTCTCTACATTTGGTACCGGGGTTGCGTAGACAAGAGCTTTTAAATGCCCCCATAAATGAAAGTCAAGAGGGTTGAGGTCAGGAGAGCGTGGAGGCCATGGAATTGGTCCGCCTCTACCAATCCATCGGTCACCGAATCTGTTGTTGAGAAGCGTACGAACACTTCGACTGAAATGTGCAGGAGCTCCATCGTGTATGAACCACATGTTGTGTCGTACTAGTAAAGGGACATGTTCTAGCAGCACAGGTAGAGTATCCCGTATGAAATCATGATAACGTGCTCCATTGAGCGTAGGTGGAAGAACATGGGGCCCAATCAAGACATCACCAAAAATGCCTGCCCAAACGTTCACAGAAAATCAGTGTTAATGACGTGATTGCAGAATTGCGTGCGGATTCTCGTCAGCCCACACATGTTGATTGTGAAAATTTACAATTTGATCACGTTGGAATGAAGCCTCATCCGTTAAGAGAACATTTGCACTGAAATGAGGATTGACACATTGCTGGATGAACCATTCGCTGAAGCGTACCTGTGGAGGCCAATCAGCTGCTGATAGTGCCTGCACACGCTGTACATGGTACGGAAACAACTGGTTCTCCCGTAGCACTCTCCACACAGTGACGTGGTCAACGTTACCTTGAACAGCAGCAACTTCTCTGACGCTGACATTATGGTTATCCTCAACTGCACGATGAATTGCCTCGTCCATTGCAGGTGTCCTCGTCGTTATAGGTCTTCCCCAGTCGCGAGTCATAGGCTGGAACGTTCCGTGCTCCCTAAGACGCCGATCAATTGCTTCGAACGTGTTCCTGTCGGCACACCTTCGTTCTGGAAATCTGTCTCGATACAAACGTACCGCGCCACGGGTATTGCCCCGTGCTAATCCATACATCAAATGGGCATCTGCCAACTCCGCATTTGTAAACATTGCACTGACTGCAAAACCACGTTCGTGATGAACACTAACCTGTTGATGCTACGTACTGATGTGCTTGATGCTAGTACTGTAGAGCAATGAGTCGCATGTCAACACAAGCACCGAAGTCAACATTACCTTCCTTCAATTGGGCCAACTGGCGGTGAATCGAGGAAGTACAGTACATACTGACGAAACTAAAACGAGCTCTAACATGGAAATTAAGCGTTTCCGGACACATGTCCACATAAGATCTTTTCTTTATTTGTGTGTGAGGAATGTTTCCTGAAAGTTTGGGCGTACCTTTTTGTAACACCCTGTATATCTGAAGGGCTCGCAACTGCCACACTTGACACTGGGTTATTGCCTACATCGTTCTCCGATCACATAGCCTACATTTCCACTGTTTTCCTTCAATGGCAGACGGCGTGGAGCGGTGGAGGAACATGAAAGCTCAATGTCGCACATCTTCAGGATCTGGAATGCAGGGAGCTCGTAGTGACTTGACACATCTGTGAGAGACGCCTTCCGGAAGATCCTACGAAGCTCCAACGATGGCTCGACTTGTCCAAGCCTGCCTTATGTTGATTGATGAGAAATTATAATTGCTACAAAATGCAGTACCATCGACATACCATGGAATACTACACTCCTGGAAATGGAAAAAGGAACACATTGACACCGGTGTGTCAGACCCACCATACTTGCTCCGGACACTGCGAGAGGGCTGTACAAGCAATGATCACACGCACGGCACAGCGGACACACCAGGAACCGCGGTGTTGGCCGTCGAATGGCGCTAGCTGCGCAGCATTTGTGCACCGCCGCCGTCAGTGTCAGCCAGTTTGCCGTGGCATACGGAGCTCCATCGCAGTCTCTAACACTGGTAGCATGCCGCGACAGCGTGGACGTGAACCGTATGTGCAGTTGACGGACTTTGAGCGAGGGCGTATAGTGGGCATGCGGGAGGCCGGGTGGACGTACCGCCGAATTGCTCAACACGTGGGGCGTGAGGTCTCCACAGTACATCGATGTTGTCGCCAGTGGTCGGCGGAAGGTGCACGTGCCCGTCGACCTGGGACCGGACCGCAGCGACGCACGGATGCACGCCAAGACCGTAGGATCCTACGCAGTGCCGTAGGGGACCGCACCGCCACTTCCCAGCAAATAGGGACACTGTTGCTCCTGGGGTATCGGCGAGGACCATTCGCAATCGTCTCCATGAAGCTGGGCTACGGTCCCGCACACCGTTAGGCCGTCTTCCGCTCACGCCCCAACATCGTGCAGCCCGCCTCCAGTGGTGTCGCGACAGGCGTGAATGGAGGGACGAATGGAGACGTGTCGTCTTCAGCGATGAGAGTCGCTTCTGCCTTGGTGCCAGTGATGGTCGTATGCGTGTTTGGCGCCGTGCAGGTGAGCGCCACAATCAGGACTGCATACGACCGAGGCACACAGGGCCAACACCCGGTATCATGGTGTGGGGAGCGATCTCGTACACTGGCCGTACACCACTGGTGATCGTCGAGGGGACACTGAATAGCGCACGGTACATCCAAACCGTCATCGAACCCATCGTTCTACCATTCCTAGATCGGCAAGGGAACTTGCTGTTCCAACAGGACAATGCACGTCCGCATGTATCCCGTGCCACCCAACGTGCTCTAGAAGGTGTAAGTCAACTACCCTGGCCAGCAAGATCTCCGGATCTGTCCCCCATTGAGCATGTTTGGGACTGGATGAAGCGTCGTCTCACGCGGTCTGCACGTCCAGCACGAACGCTGGTCCAACTGACTCGCCAGGTGGAAATGGCATGGCAAGCCGTTCCACAGGACTACATCCAGCATCTCTACGATCGTCTCCATGGGAGAATAGCAGCCTGCATTGCTGCGAAAGGTGGATATACACTGTACTAGTGCCGACATTGTGCATGCTCTGTTGCCTGTGTCTATGTGCCTGTGGTTCTGTCAGTGTGATCATGTGATGTATCTGACCCCAGGAATGTGTCAATAAAGTTTCCCCTTCCTGGGACAATGAATTCACGGTGTTCGTATTTCAATTTTCAGGAGTGTATTTCGCAATACGCCACAAGCTCCTGGGCCATTCCCCTCCTACTCAGTGACAACATAAAATTCAATAGATTAAGGTGCAGATAATTACACATCACTGCCTTCAGGGAACGAAGGTAAATGCGAGATGTGAAGGCCAGGTATGAGGAAAGCCCCTCAATGCGTCATGTTATCTGTGGGAAGCTGGACTGAGATGTATCAAGAGCTGATGACATCTGACCTTCCCCTACTGTCTGAACTCGTAGAGTTCTGTTTATCCCGGTCTGTGGATCGGGGACTTGGACATTATCGGCCGCTGACCATGTTAAATTGTGACTTCAAGATTTTTACCTGTATTCCATCTTCCCACAGTTGGTGTGTCATCCCACACTTCATCTCTATGTATCAAACGTGTTTTGGTGGCGAAAGCAACATTTAGATGGCGCTAAGTAATTATCGTGATATCACAACCCTGGCAACGTTGTAACGCATTCGTGGTGCCTTAGTGATGGTGAACTTCGACTATTTCTTTGATAGACTAAGTCATGAGTTCCTTGAGACAGCGCTTCCACAGATAGCTCTCCCCCCCCCATATTTATACACAATTGCCTTGCAGCTCATCATCTTAGGTGCAGCGTCACAGTTGCTGGTCAATGGCCGTGTGGCGGGTCTGTAACTAGCACGTCTTCTCTCCGCCAGGGATGTCGGCTGTTGGTGCTTCTTTATGCTCAAAGTGACAGTGCATGCTTTCATCTGCCATGCGTGCATGGATGATTTGGTGTCCTTGGTTCGACTGGGTGATGAATTGGGAGTGGCATTGAAATGGATAACCCAATATGGGACTGCCAAAGGTAGCCGTGTGAATCTGACGAATTCTGGTGCTATGCTCCTTGGTAAAGGTCGTCTGCAGAGAGGGTGGCCTCATTGCCGTCAGTACACAAGCTCATATGTCTGAGGATCACCTTCACACGCAAGATACAAAAATGGTTCAAATGGCTCTGAGCACTATGGGACTTAACATCTGAGGTCATCAGTCCCCTAGGACTTAGAACTACTTAAACCTAACTAACCTAAGGACATCACACACATCCATGTCCGAGGCAGCATTCGAACCTGCGACCGTAGCAGTCGAGCGGTTCCAGACTGAAGCGCCTAGAACCGCTCGGCCACACCCGCCGGCACGCAAGATACAGCAAATGGCCTTAATTGTCTATAAACGCCTCCTTAAAGTGATACACGTGAATTTTCGTAGCAACATCGTGCCAGCATTAGGCACAATACAACGTGCTGAATTCATCAACAATCATCTGGCGTCAGGACTACTCCATTTGGTACAGATTTAACCAATGCCTAAGGCAACGGCACATATAGTGCTGGTGGCGTTTGACTACTCTGTGAGCCTGGTCTTATCATCAAAGTCCACTGTGGCACTCTAACTCTTCCTTTTCCTTCCTTGATCGCGTCTATGTCTATACGAGAGAAGCTGCCCTTTATGTAAGAGCGACTATTAAATCGTGGACCCGCCACTGGACCCTCATTGACGAACTGGCCTCTCTCTGCCGCGTGCCGCTCATTGCAGTAGTGCATATTTCTGTCTCCCTCTCCCCATCGGAACCTTCTTCATCAAATACAGTTATGTCCGTGCAGACATGCCTCGTACCAGGGACCATATAGGATATGATGTTCATCGTCTACTGACGAGATATCATGCCCGTAATGTGGTGGAAAGACAATATTATATGGTCGCATGGTCTGTGGTCTGGCATTCTGTGCACCATATCCTCCTCGACAGGAACGCTCGTGCGACCTGGTATCTGGTTGTTAATGGAAAATACATGAGACAACGTGGTCTACATGCCATTAAGATGAGAGATTCAACGCTTTGCCGCCAGCGGCACACACATGACGTGGATGAACATGGATTGGGTTGTGGGTCTTCTGTGGAGGTGTGGCAGCTGCTTCGGAAAATGCTTTTATTTCTTCTACGACTGGCTTCCCATGCCACTGCACTGAAGCAACTTCTGTTCCTGGATGAGACTTATTTCACACTTAGACAGCGATGTAGTGAACTGGATAAATGTATTATAGAAAAAAATGTTTCAAATGGCTCTAAGCACTTGGGACTTAACATCTGAGGTCATCAGTCCCCTAGACTTAGAACTACTTAATCCTAACTAACCTAAGCACTTCATACACATCCATGCCCGAGGTAGGATTCGAACCGGCGACCGTTGTAGCAGCACAGTTCCGGACTGAAGGGCCTAGATGCGCTCGGCCACAGCGGCCGGAGAATATGTTACAGATCTCATATGTGTTTCATGATCTATATAAGAGTGTTCTTGATCTTTGGATGTTCCTGCAAGATATTTTTTTCTTTATCACACACAAACAATTTGTTTGTATTAACACGTAAACATTTCCTTCTGTAAGTACAGTATGCTAGGATTTTTTGTTTTGTTGTGGAATAATGTAAACAGGTAATGTTTAAGTGATAATACAAACAATCGTGCTTAGGTGATAAATGGATGTTTATTTATGTTTCATTACTAGCTGGTACCTAATAATTGTACTGCGCCGCGCCGAAATCAGTTCCTCAAGCAGAAATGGGTCTGTTAAATACCTGAATTGAAGCCGTCGTAGAACGGAAACGGTACATTTCCGCACATGCATTCCTGTTCAAAATAATATGTGGTCACTCCCCTCTAAAAGCCCTAGAAGTACGTAATGCGAATTTCCTTACAGCCTGTATGTGCCTTGTGTCTGCGAAAAGTGTTGTGAATATAGTTAATAGTAAATTGAATTGTCACATTAAAAACTCTTGCATGATGCGGCCGTTTTTCACGCTTCTCGGTACTTCTGACGCCATACATCCTGAACAGTGTGTCGTACAATGACATTTTTTTCGAAGTACATTCAACAGCATATGGAGATGTTGGCTATGAAATTTGTTGCTAATGGACTTAATAGCTAAGTAGTAATAAATTAAAGCGCTATGCATGATGCGGGAGTTCTCTCTCACATCTCAGTATTTGACGTCATACATCCTGATCTATGTGTCACACAATGATATATTTTTGTAATACATTCCGTAGAAAATGTGGATACCGTCAGCGAAATGTGTTGAGAACAGAGTTAGTAGCAACGAAGTAACAACTTTAAACGCACTGCAAGCTGATGTAGTTTTTCACGCATGTCGTAAGTTCAGCGAAATGTGTCAACAATGTATGCAAAATGCTTCACGAATACAGTTAGTAGTAAAGAAACAGTAAATTGGGCCGTCATTCTTCAAGTGGCAGTTTTACTGCATGAACAACGAAAATGTAGTAAGCGACAAACGTTTTTCCTTTCACCATTGTGTCGAGGATGCCAGAGGGAAAATGTTTCGTAAAGGCCTGAAGTTATGTGTTAAGTTCGTTGCAAGTCTCGAAGTGCCATGTTTCTCAAACACTGGATAGCTAAAGTAAGGGTATTCTCCTGTCGTAGGGTACACTAGTTTTTCAGCCCCACACCTTTGATAGGTGGATGGTTCTCAGCCGCACAATATTTCCAGACAGTAGTCGATATGTGTACCAAGTCTGATTGAAGTCGGTCCAGTGATTTAGGACGATATGTGGAACACAAATACATATATTCGCGCGTACGTACATCCACTTTCACAATTTGTGTAAACTTAATGTAGTTTGTAAATATGTTGCTATATCCTGTGTACTTTTAATGTATGTAATTTGTATGTAAATATGATTTGGTCCAGTAGGAAGAGCTCTGGTTAAGATTTGGCGAGGACACAGTTCTGCAACGGCGAAGGGGCGAGGAGGTGTCATTGAAGGAGTAAAACCAGTAACAATTTCTAGGAAAAGGAAGCAGTTTTCGTCGTGGAGAAAATCAGCAGGTTTTCAGTGACGAAGGGGACCGCAGCACTGAGGCGGAGAACGCAATCGGAGCTCGCGGAAACCAGGGGAATGCGAAAGTCGTCAGAGAACTGTTGTATCAGCATTGTCGCAGAAAATGCTAAATTTTCGAGAAGAGATACGAATTTGATATTTCGACGAAGAAGATGTATCACAAGAAAGGGAGATTACAAGCAAGAAGACACAAGAGGCATGATTTCGTAGAAGTTTCAGCTAAAACGATACAAGGATCAAGACGCCAAAAGTACTAGGAAGAAAGTGTCTTCATCACAAAACACAAAGGATGGTGAAGTCGATGAGACAGTATAATGTAGAGTTGTCTGTTTTAATTTAGTTAAGTACAGACTGTGGTTCAAAATGGTTCAAATGGCTCTGAGCACTATGGCACTTAACATCTGAGGTCATCAGTCCCCTAGAAAATGGTTCAAATGGCTCTGAGCACTATGGGACTTAACATCTATGGTCATCAGTCCCCTAGAACTTAGAACCTCTTAAACCTACCTAACTCAAGGACATCACACACATCCATGCCCGAGGCAGGATTCGAACCTGCGACCATAGCGGTCGCGCGGTTCCAAACTGAAGAGCCTAGAACCGCTCGTCCACACCGGCCGGCTACAGACTGTGAACTACAACTGTAATATGAGGTATACAAAAAGTATCCGATGTAGGTATTTCATATTTATTGTGAGGACCAGTTTGTGCACCAACTTTGACAGAGAAAGTGGTAATAAAGCTGTCGCACTTCTACTAAATCAAGTCATTACGTGGGTAAGTGCATGAAACAGTGATCGAACCTCAACCCTAGCACATACCAGTCACGTACCTTACCAAAAAAATTAGTCAAAAATTTTAATAGTGCTTTCTACGGAGGAACAACGCATTCGACCAGTGGCGAAAATTATTTGGTATTATTGAAAATTAATTTTTCGTTGACAAGGAAGCACCTGCCATCTTGTCCTTTTCCCGATGACCGCCAAACATCTGCTGGACAACAACGCCAGCAATTGTCAGCTACAGCAGTAGCACCCGAGGTGAGCGAGTGAAACATTGAAGTTATTCGAATCTTGCACCGAACGTCCAGTTTCAAATCCCAGTAAACATTTATCTAATAGCAGACTCTCTGTGTGAACAATAACTAAAGTTAAAAGAATGCAAAGGGCTGTGTATTTTAAAACAATTTTTCAGAAGAATAATAGCCAGGCTCATTACATTTGGTTTTATTCCGACTTAAATTCTCTCGCCGTTAAATGTCGTTGTCTCATAGTAGGGATAAGCTGATAGTGGAATCATACTAACTTGATTGCGAAATATAAAACAGAAGATTGAAGTTTGAAATGATTTTCATATAAATTCATTTCCAATAGTTCAAGTACACAAATGAATTAAAAAAAAAAGAAAAAGATCTCGACTGATATATACACAACCATAGCACTAATATCTCGACAGAAAGTCAATGCTGCTGATTACATTTTACATTAAAATATTATTCTTCATAGATTATTTATAATTCACTTTGGTTTAGACATTCTTAGTGGCATACAGTAAACAGTGTGATAAGTATATTAATATGCAACTACACACCAGGATCCACAGAAACAGTTTATTCATCCATGTAGTTATAATTACAAATGTCATTGCGATTTCATATACGCACCTGTTCTCATGTAAGTGTGAACATCGACAGAGTGTCACAGCCAGAAGTGCGAGGCTAGTGGTGTGCAGGTTCAACTGAAGCGTCTAGCGTTGAGTTACTTTGGTAAAACCGTAGCAATGAAGGATGGGGCGGTTTGAGGGATATCTCCCGACAGTGACAGCCGAAGGTCCTTCTGGAATAGATCGGAGGTATCCGAGTGTAGAATAGCAGTAGTTAAATGTGTTTCGACAAACATAGTTTTACTTGATATTCGTAATGCCACAGAGAGCAGGTGACGATTTTAACGAAATTCAGTGCCACTAAGTGGGGCTTTTTCCATGTCCTTGGTCCCACCCAACAACACTAATCATAGTATTAACATTATTGTCACCATCATTCATGGTATTTTTGGGAACAACGGTTCTGAACTCGTCACGTGGTACTGGTGGAATGAAGTGTCTGTTGAGAGCTGTCGGTATTTATACCTGCCAGTCAAGAGTTCGGGCTTCAACGGGTACTCATCTTGCTCGGTGGTGGTGTAGACGGAGGGCGAGGGGGGGGGGGTGGCATGCGACTGCGATGGGGGCGGGGAAGGAGGAGGAGGAGGAAGAGGAGGAGGAGAGTCAGTGACGTTCCCTTCGCCATCTCTGTCGTATCACATGTCAGCATGTCACGTTCACCTTTGAATGATCTTAATAGTAGCTCCCATGCCTAGCTCAGTAGGAAGTCCAAGTTGATTAAAATTTGCTGACAATTCATTTTAGGTCCATATCCAATGCCCGTTTTTGCTATTGCAGACTGGGCTCCAATTAGCGGATGTGACGCTCATGTTCTGTACATCGACCTTCAATTGTGCGGAACGTTTGTCCAATATCAGTTTTTCTGCAATGGTACACCCCAACTTTTTTTGAAATCCATATCGTCTCTCGCTGTCCCTAATAAAACTCGTGTTTTGGCTGGCAGGTAAAAAACTGGCGTTAGGTGTTTTTTTTTTCGCAGACACATTCCAATTTTTGGCGATACATCGCTAGGGTGTTTTCTTCGGGCTCTTTGCGTAGCAGGGCCGTTCGGATCTGTCGGAAGGCGGATTCCAGGTGCCGCAGCTCTGCTGTCAGACTTTCTTCGTCTGAAATGGAATTGCCCTTTGTACTAGAGTGGTGAGCACGGTGTTTTTCTGTGAGGGTGGTGTCGGCTGGAGACATGCAGATAGAAAACCGTATGCTTTGGCTTACGGTATGCACTGTCAGCAAGCGAGTCAACGAGCCTGCGCTGTACTAGGCTGTCTGTTTACATGGTAAACTAATTCAGATGTCCTACGCATTTTGTAGCTTTTCCAGTCCATGTGGCCGGATGACAAACTTGTCGTCAACAAACAAGTTTTAGTTCAGCGTTTTCCAGTGCCCTACCCTCGAATTACTCCGTGAACAAATTTACTACAGCTGGCGATAGGGGGCTGCCCATGGCTACGCCATGTCTGTTGAAAATAAAACAGATCGATGTCAGAATATGTCTCAAGCTGTGTCAGCTACGGACTTATCTTCTCATTGGCCAGTTTTAGGGTGTCTTTCAAGAGGACTCAAGTGTAGAGTGAGACGAAGTCAAAACTGGCCGTAAAATAGGACTCCTGTAGATGTAGCTCCTTCAGCTTACCTGTATAAGATGTGCACACTTGCCAATTTGAGGGCCCAACAGATAAGTCAGACGCTTCGCCTAGGGACATGTCAGTGCCCCAGTGTTCCTCAATATCGATAGCATACCTTCGTTGTGGGTCTTTCACAGGGCATACAATCAGCCATACTTAAAGCAGTGTGTCGCAAAACTGATTTGGTGACGTCGTCATCAAGCGCCTCGTTCTTTAACATGGTGGATGTGGAATGAGATTTTCACTCTGCAGCGGAGTGTGCGCTGATATGAAACTTCCTGGCAGATTAAAACTGTGTGCCCGACCGAGACTCGAACTCGGTTTGGAAGCTAGGAGACGAGATACTGGCAGAAGTAAAGCTGTGAGTACCGGGCGTGAGTCGTGCTTCGGTAGCACAGTTGGTAGAGCACTTGCCTGCGAAAGGCAAAGGTCCCGAGTTCGAGTCTCGGTCGGGCACACAGTTTTAATCTGCCAGGAAGTTTCATGGTGGATGTGCTTTGGTGCACTTTCAGGTTGGATCTGCTTTTTCGGTATGCTACATCGTCCAAAAACTCTATCATTTCCCGCTAGTAGAAAAAGATGACGAGTTTTCTCAGCGTCCTAGTTCAGCATAAGCATGACGGCTTGCTTTCCGACTGTGCACACTATTAGCCAACGCATACGGGTTTACATCTGCCAGCTTCCAGTAGCCATCATCCTCGCAGAGAAACACCGTGCTCAGCACTCTAGTAAGCAGGACATAATCCATTTCAAACAAACAAACTCTGACGACAGAACTGCGGCGCTTGGAAACCGTCTTCCACGAGAATGGATGCAGCAGCCGACAGATTCGGACTACCTAGCGATGCAAGAGCCGCAAGAACGACACGAAGGACGAAAACATCGGAGAAAGAAAGATAAGAAGTCCGTTTTCATACCGCTCGCTGGAAATATATCGCAAAAAATTGGGATACTTATGCGGGAACACCACATAACTCCGGTTTTCCACTCGCCAGCCAAAACACGACCTTTATTGGGGACAGTGAATGGCGACCTGGGACTCGCAATTGGAGGGTGCACCACATGAATGCCGAAAATCTTGCATTGGACAAATGATCTGCACAACTGAAGATCGATGTAAAGAACATGAGCGCCACGTACGACAAGACCTCTGTAGCATAACACTGTATTGCAAATTGACTCGAAATGAACTGCCAACAAACGAAACTCCAGGCTAACTCTGATAAATTTAGGGACTGCGTTTTCAAAGAAGCAACATAAACCCGTGTAACTGATAATTCAAGCAACAGGTACGCCGGCTTCCAACTGAGCAAGGCATGGTAACCAGTTATAAGCTGCATCAAAGCAGAACGTGTCATTCGGATTCGAGATCTGAAAGGGATTGGAAAGTACCTGAGACAACCCCCCGTACCATCGCTGACACATACCCCTACCCCCCAATCCCCCCACCCCCACTCCGACACCACGGAGCTTGAGACGGGGCCGGCGAGGACCGAACTCTGCACTGGCAGGTATAAATACCGCCAGCACACAACAGACACTTAGAATCAGAGAAGTGGGCGCCTCCACGCCCTGTATTCGCTGCTTAAATGCACAATCGTCGCTGCCGTCCACCACGGCATTGCTCTCTACATTGGTGGCACAAGTGTTGGAGTACACGACAGTGATGTGGGATGAAGACCGCTGACTCACACACCGCGGCGCTGCACAGGGAGCAGAACCAAGGTCTGAAACTCGCTGTGAGACTCCAGAATCTGTACCGACTCGTCTGCTGCACGAAGACACTGGAATTCCGATTTTATGGGACAGAATCAGGCAGAGCGCACGCACTTTCTGTGAGAATTGTGGCCAGTCCCACAATGGATTCTTTGTGGAACTGTGCCACCAACCACATCACCGGCGGATAAAACGTAGGGCTGACATGCTGCGGGAATAATTGTCTCCGGAGCAGCCTGAAATAAACTTACCTCTACATTGCCAGAGTGAGAATAATTTTCTCAGGAGCAGCGTGAGGAGAATCATCTCCACATTACCTGAGCCCAGTCCAGCAAGTTAGACAAAAACATAACGGCAGATCGAGAGGCTCATCAGGAGTAACATTTTACCGTGTAACTCCACACTTGCCGAGAAAGGAGTGCTTGGCAATTTTTGAGACTAGCAACTAGGAGAGACTTTATTACACAGACTCGGAACGGGTGCTCGTCGAAATACCGTGGATCTATGGTGACTAGACCAAGCAATACATCCGAGAACCTTACAAGCAGTATATGTTACGGATAAGGCCTCAAAAACATCATGTTATCTGTTATTGGAGAACCGTGTTATGTAATGTTGTGGGCGATTTAATGTACGGATGTCGGAAGCCTCTCATCGCTGTTTAAAGTAATTTACATTTAGATCTAGTTGAAACACGCAGGCGCTTCCTCAGTCACAGTATGACATCAAAAGGTGCGTAGAGCCTTCGCCAGCAACGTATCGACCACCTTGTATACGGTAAGTCAAGGAGGATCCAAGCATGTTGCACTAAGTGGAGTAGAGCATCTCGGTACTACATGCTATCCAATAATACGAGGGTTGTTTTTTAAGTAAGGGCCGTTCGCGCGTATAGTCCCGTAGTTGGCGCGAACGCCGCAACAAGCCACCGCGCCACTTGCCGGAATCCTTCCCGTTCACACTGATGCAAGTTGCAGCTCTGTAGCTGACGTGTACGCATCGCTGTGCTACTTTAAATGTTTACGATTATTGAATCGCCCGCCGCGTGTGAGATACGGTCAGTGATACGTTTTTTAACCGCGAGAAGCCTATCAGCTGCAGAAATTCATCGTCAGTTAACAGATGTTTATGGCTTGAATGAAATGAGTGAAGGTAAAGTGCGTCAATGGGTTAGAGAGTTTAAAAATGGCCGTCAAAACGTCCATGACGAAGAACGCTCAGGCCGGCCCTCTGTGATCACTGATGATTTGGCGGCTGCGGTCGAAACAAAGATTCGTGAGGACAGAAGATTCACAATTTCCACTCTTTCTTTGGAATTCCCACAAGTTTCAAGATCGGTTTTGTACAAAATTGTGTCTGAAAACCTAAACTTTAAGAAACTGTGTTCTCTGTGGGTACCCAGACTCCTCACAGAGGACCACAAAGGGAAGAGATTTGCCACTTCATTGGACTTTTTGATTCGTTAGGAGGAAGAAGGAGATGACATGTTGAGTCAAATTGTCACTGGAGATGAAACATGGGTATCCCATGTCACTCCCGAAAGCAAGCGACAATCGATGGAATTGCGACACACAACCTCACCCGTCAAGGTCAAAGCCAAACAGACGCTGTCAAAGCGCAAGATTATGGCAACTGTGTTCTGGGACCGGCACGGTGTTTTGCTAGTGGACTTTATGCCATGGGGAACGACAATCAACTCAGATGCCTACTGTGCAACTCTAAAGAAGCTCCGCAGAGTAATTCAAAACAAAAGGCGCAGCATGCTGGCGAAAGGAGTTTTGCTCCTGCACGATAACGCTAGGCCTCACACCTCTCAAAAGACTCGGGATTTGATTGATTCTTTTGGCTGGGAAGTTTTGGACCATGCACCATGCAGCCCCGACCTTGCTCCTAGCGATTTTCGCCTTTTCCGGTACCTGAAACACCATCTTGGCGGGCAGAGCTTCAATGACGACGATGAAGTGAAAGCGGCCGTGAACTCTTGGCTGTCGGAGCAGGCGGCCGAATTCTTTGTAGAGGGAATTAAAAACTTAGTTGTACGGTATGCCAAGTGCTTAAATAAACAAGGCAACTATGTAGAAAAATAGGTAAAAGTGTGTAGAATCAGAAAATAAAAGTTTTTTACTAAAGTATTTGTATCTTTTTTAAAAAAATAGAAACGGCCCTTACTTAAAAAACAACCCTCGTAGATTTTGATTTCACAGATCTGCAAGGATTCCACTTTCAATGAAACTTCCTTTGTTTTAGCTACTGTTTTTTATTTCTTTCAAAGATAATTTACACTTTTAGTTTGATCGGGCTGAAGCTTTCGTTGTTTGCTCCCCTTGGATGATAGCCCACACATATTCGTAGATAGATAGGTGTGCATACGTCGACCTTTATCAATGGCGAGGAGCTCATTATCTTCGAAAGTGAACCGGGGCACTGCAGATTGACGCTACCCGTGGAGAAGCTGTCTACAGGTTGGTGAAAGATCCTTTACTCCTTTATGTTTCACTGTTGCATCCCATTTATCGCATCTCTCTCTTCCACTCGTCTCAAAGCTATGATGTCCACATGACTCGCGGAAGGCACGTGTTTTATAACGTTGTTTTCCTTTTTAATTAATGTCTTTGGTAATCAGTGAAACCTAATGATCCATACTGGTGAACTATTTCCATGCCATTTCAGTGTAAAATGTTCGGTTGCACGAATGTGAATCTTTAGTGCGCAGTATACACCACCTGACGAAAAAATTAAAGAACTCAGAAGACGTGGTCGGATGTCAATGTAACTTTCTATAGGTACAAGCACACCATCGCCAAGTGTGTAAGAGAATGGAATATATACCGCAAGGATAGGATAAACGCCAATGGTGGAGGAGTATTTATAGCAGTAAAGAATTCAATAATATCCAGTGAAGTTATTAGCGAATGCGAATGTGAAATAATCTGGGTTAAGTTAAGTATCAAAGGTGAGTCAGATATGATAGTCGGATGCTTCTATAGACCACCTGCATCAGCAACCGTAGTAGTTGAGCGCCTCAGAGAGAACCTGCAGAACGTCGTGAAGAAGTTTCGTGATCATACTATTGTAATAGGGGGAGACTTCAATCTACCAGGTATAGAATGGGATAGTCACACAATCAGAACTGGAGCCAGGGACAGAGACTCTTGTGACATTATCCTGACTGCCTTGTCCGAGAATTACTTCGAGCAGATAGTTAGAGAACCAACTCGTGAAGCTAACGTTTTGGACCTCATAGCAACAAATAGACCGGAACTTTTCGACTCCGTGAATGTAGAAGATGGTATCAGTGATCATAAGTCAGTGGCTGCATCAATGACTACAAGTGTAATAAGAAATGCCAAGAAAGGAAGGAAAATATATTTGCTTAACAAGAGTGATAGGGCACAAATCGCAGAATATCTGAGTGACCACCATCAAACGTTCATTTCTGAGGAAGAGGATGTGGAACAAAAATGGAAAAAATTCAGAAACATCGTCCAGTACGCCTTAGATAAGTTCGTACCGACTAAGGTCCAAAGCGAGGGGAAAGATCCACCGTGGTATAACAATCATGTACGAAAGGTACTACGGAAACAAAGAAAGCTTCATCATAGGTTTAAGAGTAGTCGAATCATAGCTGATAACGAAAAGCTGAACGAAGCGAAAAAGAGCGTAAAGAGAGCAATGAGAGAAGCATTCAACGAATTCGAACATAAAACATTGGCAAACAATCTAAACAAGAACCCTAAAAAGTTTTGGTCATATGTAAAATCGGTGAGCGGATCTAAATCCCCTATTCAGTCACTCGTTGACCACGATGGCACCGAAACAGAGGACGACCGAAGAAAGGCAGAAATACTGAATTCAGTGTTCCGAAACTGTTTCACTGCGGAAAATCGTAACACGGTCCCTGACTTCAGCCGTCGCACGGACGCCAAAATGGAAAATATTGAAATAAACGATATCGGAATTGAAAAACAACTGCTATCACTTAGTAGCGTAAAAGCATCCGGACCAGACGAGATACCCTTAAGATTCTACAGTGATTATGCTAAAGAACTTGCCCCCTTTCTATCAACAATTTATCGTAGATCTCTGGAAGAACGTAAAGTACCTAGCGACTGGAAGAAAGCGCAGGTCGTTCCCATTTTCAAGAAGGGTCATAAATCAGATGCGAATAATTATAGGCCTATTTCGCTTACGTCAATCTGTTGTAGAATAATGGAACATGTTTTGTGTTCTCGTATTATGACGTTCTTAGATAATACAAATCTCCTTCATCATAACCAACATGGATTCCGCAAACAGAGATCATGTGAAACTCAGCTCGCCCTATTTGCCCAAGAAATTCACAGTGCCGTAGACACTGGCGAGCAGATTGATGCCGTATTCCTGGACTTCAGGAAGGCATTTGATACGGTTCCGCACTTACGTTTAGTGAAAAAAATACGAGCTTACGGAATATCGGACCAGGTTTGTGATTGGATTCAGGATTTCCTAGAAGAAAGAACACAACTTGTCATTCTTAACGGTTCAAAATCTGCAGATGTAGAGGTAATTTCGGGAGTACCGCAAGGAAGCGTGATAGGACCTTTATTGTTTACAATATACGTAAATGACTTAGTTGACAACATCGGTAGCTCCGTGAGGCTATTTGCAGATGACACGGTTGTCTACAAGAAAGTAGCAACATCAGAAGACTCGTACGTACTCCAGGAAGACCTGCAGAGGATTAATGAATGGTGCGACAGCTGGCAGCTTTCCCTAAACGTAGATAAATGTAATATAATGCGCATACATAGGGGCAGAAATCCATTCCAGTACGATTATGCCATAGGTGGTAAATCATTGGAAGCGGTAACGACCGTAAAATACTTAGGAGTTACTATCCGGAGCGATCTGAAGTGGAATGATCACATAAAACAAATAGTGGGAAAAGCAGGCGCCAGGTTGAGATTCATAGGAAGAATTCTAAGAAAATGTGACTCATCGACGAAAGAAGTAGCTTACAAAACGCTTGTTCGTCCGATTCTTGAGTATTGCTCATCAGTATGGGACCCTTACCAGGTTGGATTAATAGAAGAGATAGACATGATCCAGCGAAAAGCAGCGCGATTCGTCATGGGGACATTTAGTCAGCGCGAGAGCGTTACGGAGATGCTGAACAAGCTCCAGTGGCGGACACTTCAAGAAAGGCGTTACGCAATACGGAGAGGTTTATTATCGAAATTACGAGAGAGCACATTCCGGGAAGAGATGGGCAACATATTACTACCGCCCACATATATCTCGCGTAATGATAACAACGAAAAGATCCGAGAAATTAGAGCAAATACGGAGACTTACAAGCAGTCGTTCTTCCCACGCACAATTCGTGAATGGAACAGGGAAGGGGGGATCAGATAGTGGTACAATAAGTACCCTCCGCCACACACCGTAAGGTGGCTCGCGGAGTATAGATGTAGATGTAGATATGATCTGCAATTCTCAGCCAACAGACTGAATTACTATTGCTCATGTTGAGTGTTGTTACAAAACCTGAAAAGACCTACAAGAGGCGTGAACAGCTTCAGATGTTGAGATTTCGCATACACGTGTGAGACAACATTACCAGCGCTTCACAGAATTTGAACGTTGGCTCTCGATTTCTCCGGCTATTCGATTCGCACAATGTCCAGATTTGTTGGAAATTCAGATGTGACGGTGGCCTGATGTTAGACTGCGCGGGAAGGTAGGGTCAAACATACTCTTCAAGGTTCGGTCTACCATATCCGGCCACAACGAGGGAGAATCACCATATTGCACATCAAACACATCATAACCCCTTCACATCTGTGTTAGTTGTCCAAAAACAAGTAACGGACGCTTTTCAAGATTCTGTTCTGTGTCATCCCGCACCATTGACCGGAGACTGGCAGCAACCGATTTAGGGAATTATCGACCGATGCGCAGGCTGTCGTTAACACCACAAAAGAAACGGCTACGTTCCGCTTTTGAAGTGGTGCCGTAATTGGGAAGCGAGGGATTCTGACAAATGGTGTCGCGATGTGTTCTGCGCTACGCAGAATGATCATCATCGGCGAGTATGGCGGCGAACTGGGGAGAGCTCCCATTATTACATGGTTGTGGAGAGGCACGGCAGTGTTACTCGTTGTGTCGTGATGTGGATAGCCATCGGGTACGATTTCATGTCATTTCAGGTCCAATGTCTTCGTGTGTTACCTATTATGGGAAAGAATCGCGGTGCCATTTTTCTATGTGGCATTGCTTACTCACACCTTACGTGTGTCGCTATTAACTATCTGCCTGATGTAGAGGTACTCGGTGGACAGAAAGATCTACAGATCTGTCATCGAAAGAAGAGGCTCGGACGTCAACACCGTCCCAGTGCGAGTAACCAGGATATAAAAACCCAGCTACAGCTTGCCTTAAGAGAAGATACAAAGGATTTATGGCACACTCTCCCATCGAGTTACTGCATACGTCCAGGTCAGAGCGGGTGCAACGACATACTTATAAATGGGTTTATCTGCCAGTTCCTTTGTAACTTTGACCCAATTTGTAATCACCTCAATACCGTTTCGATCCGCAGAGTTGTATTTCACTACCTCCTTTTTCAGGCATTGTATTTCAGTTCTCTATTCGAATATGGACGCTTCCTAATGTTATGACCGTTACGTGGAGCTGATTGGCATTGACCACTCAGTGAGCCAGTTGACTACGTGATTCACCATTGCAAATTGGATCGAATACCAGGTGTGATTATAAAATAACGGGGCTGATGCTGTCACAGGCTATGTACGCATGCGCCAAAGATGAACGACCAATAGCCGTCATGCGTGGTAACTTCTCAGTCGAAAGCGGCATCTCTGGTATGTGTAGACAAATCACTGTGGCTGTGGCCTTCGTTTCTGTAAGAGCTCTTTTCCAGGAAAAATAATAAATGTAATAATAGAGGAACGAATTTTTGTGAACTTCAATATGAAATTTGAAGGAACTGCTACTAAAACCTATCTTTTACAAGCAGAAAAGTCTCTTTATGACGTACGTGAGTTTTTGGTTCATGCAACCGTTTCCATGATGTCAGAGAAGACATTGAAGATTACACGCATCCGGGACACCTTTCAGCATATAAAATGGATGAAGAAACTGAAAAGTAGGTAATCTGATTGTACTTGACCAACGGTTGATTATTCGATCCATTGCTGAAAATGCAGGAATTGAGAAAGAACACACAAGGCAAAGTTTACGTAACCTATTTACCGTCAGAAAAGTGTGTGCGAAACTGGTGTCGAAAATTCTTATGATCGAACAAGAAGAAGCTTGAAAAAATGTTTGTACTGACACTTTGAATATCGTTGAAAATGATCCTAATTTCTTGGAAAGAATGATAACGTTTGACGAATTTTTGTATTCACTTATGACCCAGAAACTAAGCGCCAATAAATGCATTGGAAGTGCCCAATTTCATGGATAGTTTAAAAAACTCCAAGGAGCAAATCAAGATTCAAAGCGATGATATTTTTTTTCGATACTGATGAAACTGTGTATCTTTAACGGGTTCTTGAATATCGTACTACTACTCAACATTAGTATCTTACGGTTCTTGCTCAACTCCGTAGGAAAATAAGAAAAAAAACACCGTATTGTGGAGTAACATCTTACGTTTTCTGCATCGAGACAACGCACCGGCTCAGACCTCATTCTCTGTTAATGGATTTCTAGCTGAGTACGGTACCCCAGTGTTACACCTTATTCGCCTCACCTATCACAATGTGATATAATTTCCCAGCGTCAAATCTCCATTAAAAGGAACAGGATTTCAGTCCGTTGAGGCAGCGAAAGAAAAAGCGGCACGCGTCGTCATGGAGCTCACAGGTGAAAACTTACAGCACTGTTTTGATGAATGGAGAACACGCATGGAGCTTTGTAAGGATAAGGGAAACGGAACAGACAATAACTAAACAGGTATCTTTTTGAAATAAAATGTTTCACATCAGTGGTCCCGTTCCTTAATAGCCTCGCCTTTTTCAGTGTCTACATTCGTACGATGCCTTCCTGGGGTTCCTCTTTTGGACACGTCAACCTTTACAACATCAGAAATGCAGCTGTATATACTGCGTAAACAACAATAGACTCACATCACTCAAAGAATATATATAATACTGCTCTATTAAAAGATGTGCTAATATATGAGGGCAGTTCAATAAGTAATGCAACACATTTATTTTCTGAAACAGGGGTTGTTTTATTCAGCATTGAAATACACCAGGTTATTCCCCAATCTTTTAGCTACACAACACTATTTTTCAACGTAATATCCATTCAATGCTACGGCCTTACGCCACCTTGAAATGAGGGCCTGTAAGCCTGCACGGTACCATTCCACTGGTCGATGTCGGAGCCAACGTCGTACTGCATCAATAACTTCTTCATCATCCGCGTAGTGCGTCCCACGGATTGCGTCCTTCATTGGGGCAAACATATGGAAATCCGATGGTGCGAGATCGGGGCTGTAGGGTGCATGAGGAAGAACAGTCCACTGAAGTTTTGTGAGCTCCTCTCGGGTGCGAAGACTTGTGTGAGGTCTTGCGATGTCATGAAGAAGGAGAAGTTCGTTCAGATTTTTGTGCCTACGAACACGCTGAAGTCGTTTCTTCAATTTCTGAAGAGTAGCACAATACACTTCAGAGTTGATCGTTTGACCATGGGGAAGGACATCGAACAGAATAACCCCTTCAGCGTCCCAGAAGACTGTAACCATGACTTTACCGGCTGAGGGTATGGCTTTAAACTTTTTCTTGGTAGGGGAGTGGGTGTGGCGCCACTCCATTGATTGCTGTTTTGTTTCACGTTCGAAGTGATGAACCCATGTTTCATCGCCTGTAACAATCTTTGACAAGAAATTGTCACCCTCAGCCACATGACGAGCAAGCAATTCCGCACAGATGGTTCTCCTTTGCTCTTTATGGTGTTCTGTTAGACAACGAGGGACCCAGCGGGAACAAACCTTTGAATATCCCAACTGGTGAACAATTGTGACAGCACTACCAACAGAGATGTCAAGTTGAGCACTGAGTTGTTTGATGGTGATCCGTCGATCATCTCGAACGAGTGTGTTTGCACGCTCCGCCATTGCAGGAGTCACAGCTGTGCACGGCTGGCCTGCACGCGGGAGATCAGACAGTCTTGCTTGACCTTGCGGCGATGATGACACACGCTTTGCCCAACGACTCACCGTGCTTTTGTCCACTGCCAGATCACCGTAGACATTCTGCAAGCACCTATGAATATCTGAGATGCCCTGGTTTTCCGCCAAAAGAAACTCGATCACTGCCCGTTGTTTGCAACGCACATCCGTTACAGACGCCATTTTAACAGCTCCGTACAGCGCTGCCACCTGTCGGAAGTCAATGAAACTATACGAGACGAAGCGGGAATGTTTGAAAATATTCCACAAGAAATTTCCGGTTTTTTCAACCAAAATTGCCCAAGAAAAAAAAGTGTTGCATTGCTTATTGAACTGCCCTCGTATAAAAGATCGGTACACCTGAATTAGGTAGGTCTTTGACCGGGGTGTTGTTCGTGTCCAAGTTTCCAGGATAGGAACTTGACATGAAGTTGCACTGACGTTTTCACCGGCAAATTATGGCTGCACTACGCACTCTGCCTTCTGCATTCGCCTATGGAAAGCCCCCCCCCCCCCCCCCCGCGTCCCTCGGACATCGACTGAGCTGTATGCATTGGAATGACTAACTAAATTTCGGTAGTGTTATGCGCAATGTGAAACAGACTTCAGCCTATTTTTCGAGTGAAGATATGGAAATCTAAACGCCACAACATCTTTCTGCGCTGTCTTGCAATCACTGAATCTTTGTTCGTGCCACATCTCAGGGACAATTGGAACGTGTGTGAATCACTTATTGTGTTAAGGCACCGATACTGGTTATATGTATGTTGTTTTATTATTTTAATATGCGGAATTGTTGATCGATGGTGTCATTTGAATGCAATCCCGTACAGATCCTGCTTCTCACTTTCCTTTTCAATACTGCTTCGATGTTCGCCTCGGCTCAGTCGTTTCCATGCGCTTGTAGTAACTTCACTAATTTTTAACAGACTGTGTGCTTAAGCATCACTTGCCATATATGCGTGAGCCTTCAGCGACTGGCATTGTACGATCATAACTTAAATACTTGTTGAACCCATGTGTTCCTCGCTGTTGACTGTTTTGAAATGCAACAGGTCCACTGAGGTTTTTATTGATCAGTCTCCTCAACGCGGTTACAGTTTCCCACATTTTCTCTCCGTTATCCCCAGGATGACAATCATACCATTTCGTACCATTCTAAGCTGAGTTCACAGTAAGTTGGGCCCACATGTTTGTTTTTTCAGCGTATAAGTTATACGCAGATCGAGACGCCGAGTTTCATAGCATATCAGGCAGAATTTCCGATGCACAAAACAGTTCACAGGGCTGCAGGGCAAGCTTCTGGTTTTACTGAAATACACTCCTGGAAATTGAAATAAGAACACCGTGAATTCATTGTCCCAGGAAGGGGAAACTTTATTGACACATTCCTGGGGTCAGATACATCACATGATCACACTGACAGAACCACAGGCACATAGACACAGGCAACAGAGCATGCACAATGTCGGCACTAGTACAGTGTATATCCACCTTTCGCAGCAATGCAGGCTGCTATTCTCCCATGGAGACGATCGTAGAGATGCTGGATGTAGTCCTGTGGAACGGCTTGCCATGCCATTTCCACCTGGCGCCTCAGCTGGACCAGCGTTCGTGCTGGACGTGCAGACCGCGTGAGCGACGCTTCATCCAGTCCCAAACATGCTCAATGGGGGACAGATCCGGAGATCTTGCTGGCCAGGGTAGTTGACTTACACCTTCTAGAGCACGTTGGGTGGCACGGGATACATGCGGACGTGCATTGTCCTGTTGGAACAGCAAGTTCCCTTGCCGGTCTAGGAATGGTAGAACGATGGGTTCGATGACGGTTTGGATGTACCGTGCACTATGCAGTGTCCCCTCGACGATCACCAGTGGTGTACGGCCAGTGTAGGAGATCGCTCCCCACACCATGATGCCGGGTGTTGGCCCTGTGTGCCTCGGTCGTATGCAGTCCTGATTGTGGCGCTCACCTGCACGGCGCCAAACACGCATACGACCATCATTGGCACCAAGGCAGAAGCGACTCTCATCGCTGAAGACGACACGTCTCCATTCGTCCCTCCATTCACGCCTGTCGCGACACCACTGGAGGCGGGCTGCACGATGTTGGGGCGTGAGCGGAAGACGGCCTAACGGTGTGCGGGACCGTAGCCCAGCTTCATGGAGACGGTTGCGAATGGTCCTCGCCGATACCCCAGGAGCAACAGTGTCCCTAATTTGCTGGGAAGTGGCGGTGCGGTCCCCTACGGCACTGCGTAGGATCCTACGGTCTTGGCGTGCATCCGTGCGTCGCTGCGGTCCGGTCCCAGGTCGACGGGCACGTGCACCTTCCGCCGACCACTGGCGACAACATCGATGTACTGTGGAGACCTCACGCCCCACGTGTTGAGCAATTCGGCGGTACGTCCACCCGGCCTCCCGCATGCCCACTATACGCCCTCGCTCCAAGTCCGTCAACTGCACATACGGTTCACGTCCACGCTGTCGCGGCATGCTACCAGTGTCAAAGACTGCGATGGAGCTCCGTATGCCACGGCAAACTGGCTGACACTGACGGCGGCGGTGCACAAATGCTGCGCAGCTAGCGCCATTCGACGGCCAACACCGCGGTTCCTGGTGTGTCCGCTGTGCCGTGCGTGTGATCATTGCTTGTACAGCCCTCTCGCAGTGTCCGGAGCAAGTATGGTGGGTCTGACACACCGGTGTCAATGTGTTCTTTTTTCCATTTCCAGGAGTGTACGTTTCAAAGCATAACTTACGTCACCAAGCATTCCAGTGCAATTCAGGACATACATAACTTCATAGACTACATTCGTATAACAGTTTAGGCTTTCAGATGATGAGCTCATTGCATTTGGTATGTTCCATGTCATTCATTTTTTTCAGATAACTTTCATCGCATTCCTTTTTATTTAACTTTTGGAAGCTTTATTTCAATCTGTTCAGTGCATTTACGATAATGCAGAACAGACAAGACAGTGTTCCACCAAACCCAAAAAGTTTTCAGTTGTAGTCTGGTAGTCATCTGGCCAGAGGAACTGATGAAACACTACGAGGACGCGCTGCATAATACGAAGTGTGTATTCAGCCACTGTGCAGCATGAAGTACAAATTTTCCTGCCCTTATGCAAGTGACTACATAATGTTTCCAGAAAGTCATTTCTGTTTAATAATCACGAGCTTCCGATGGGCAAACATTTATAGTTTATTAACGCCAAAGCAGTGTTGATGCACATAGCCTGTAGTTAATGTATTGCATGATGGTGGACAGAAAAACTGAGGAACAAATGAAGGTTTGCTTTTTAGCACCTCATGGCATTATGTAAAAATGACTATCGTTAAATGTTTACCAGCTTTGTTGCACCGCCTGCACAAGATATAATGGCAAAAGAGTGGAGTGAGTAATGTTCTAGAGATACACAGAACTGTGGAAACATGTGATGACCATAGTATGTGGTCAAAAAAGAACGAATCGCCGGAGGCGGACGTGTCAGGCAGTCTGTCCGTAAACAACCACGTAGTCCGCTTATACGGACTACGTCGGATTCGCGGAATGCCACTGGTTCTGAGCCAGGGCCTGGAGACCTGCTGATACCACTCAAACTAAAATTTGCCCCGCACTTCGTTTCAGTTGCTCTTTGGTAACGTCATCGGAGGCGGGCTACACGCCAAAGAGATGCGTGAGGAAACCTGGGGTCCATATCCCTCGCTGTTGCAGGTACAACAAATTTAAAACTACGCAGGACTTTAAACATTTGGTAGTCATATAAAATTCTAATGCAAACGTATTAACTGTCGTTGTTGATTGGAGCACTCTGTCGACGCGCCATTTTGCTGCTTACAGTAAACAAACAGCAAAATCAAACGGATCAGTTAGTCACAAATTGTTCCACAGATGTCTGTAGAATGAAACATATGTTGGTTAGTCGAATAGCACGTAACATCGTTTTATTTCGTGAGCGATGTTTATTAACTTGAAATTACTTCTGACCCCTTTAAAGACATTTGTAATACACTCCTGGAAATGGAAAAAAGAACACATTGACACCGGTGTGTCAGACCCACCATACTTGCTCCGGACACTGCGAGAGGGCTGTACAAGCAATGATCACACGCACGGCACAGCGGACACACCAGGAACCGCGGTGTTGGCCGTCGAATGGCGCTAGCTGCGCAGCATTTGTGCACCGCCGCCGTCAGTGTCAGCCAGTTTGCCGTGGCATACGGAGCTCCATCGCAGTCTTTGACACTGGTAGCATGCCGCGACAGCGTGGACGTGAACCGTATGTGCAGTTGACGGACTTGGAGCGAGGGCGTATAGTGGGCATGCGGGAGGCCGGGTGGACGTACCGCCGAATTGCTCAACACGTGGGGCGTGAGGTCTCCACAGTACATCGATGTTGTCGCCAGTGGTCGGCGGAAGGTGCACGTGCCCGTCGACCTGGGACCGGACCGCAGCGACGCACGGATGCACGCCAAGACCGTAGGATCCTACGCAGTGCCGTAGGGGACCGCACCGCCACTTCCCAGCAAATTAGGGACACTGTTGCTCCTGGGGTATCGGCGAGGACCATTCGCAACCGTCTCCATGAAGCTGGGCTACGGTCCCACACACCGTTAGGCCGTCTTCCGCTCACGCCCCAACATCGTGCAGCCCGCCTCCAGTGGTGTCGCGACAGGCGTGAATGGAGGGACGAATGGAGACGTGTCGTCTTCAGCGATGAGAGTCGCTTCTGCCTTGGTGCCAATGATGGTCGTATGCGTGTTTGGCGCCGTGCAGGTGAGCGCCACAATCAGGACTGCATACGACCGAGGCACACAGGGCCAACACCCGGCATCATGGTGTGGGGAGCGATCTCCTACACTGGCCGTACACCACTGGTGATCGTCGAGGGGACACTGCATAGTGCACGGTACATCCAAACCGTCATCGAACCCATCGTTCTACCATTCCTAGACCGGCAAGGGAACTTGCTGTTCCAACAGGACAATGCACGTCCGCATGTATCCCGTGCCACCCAACGTGCTCTAGAAGGTGTAAGTCAACTACCCTGGCCAGCAAGATCTCCGGATCTGTCCCCCATTGAGCATGTTTGGGACTGGATGAAGCGTCGTCTCACGCGGTCTGCACGTCCAGCACGAACGCTGGTCCAACTGAGGCGCCAGGTGGAAATGGCATGGCAAGCCGTTCCACAGGACTACATCCAGCATCTCTACGATCGTCTCCATGGGAGAATAGCAGCCTGCATTGCTGCGAAAGGTGGATATACACTGTACTAGTGCCGACATTGTGCATGCTCTGTTGCCTGTGTCTATGTGCCTGTGGTTCTGTCAGTGTGATCATGTGATGTATCCGACCCCAGGAATGTGTCAATAAAGTTTCCCCTTCCTGGGACAATGAATTCACGGTGTTCTTATTTCAATTTCCAGGTGTGTATGTTGTCAAATAGGCGAACAGTGACAAGACCCATGGAACGAACAGCATAGCGTTAACAACTGAGATACAGCCAATAACTTTTTTTCGAATAGAACCGTGTTACTTTGGGCCGCCCGAATAGCGAATCTTCGGAGAAAAAAATTTGTGGCATGACTTAAGATCTAAGAAGAAAACATCCAGTAAATACACAGATGGGTGATTGGACTCATGATTTCCTGTCAGAAAGGCCATATTTCGTAATAACGGACGGAAGGTCAGCGAGTAAAACAAAAGCAATACCTGGTGTTTCACAAGGAAGTGTAATAGACCTTCTGCTGTTCCTAATCTACATGAACGATTTAGGAGACAATCTGAGGAGCCCTCGTAGATTGATTGCAGATGATGCTGTCATTTACTGTCTTGGAAAGTCATCAGATGATCAATACTAATTTTAAATAAATTAGATGTTGCTAAAAGTGGAAATTAACTGTAAGTAATGCAAAGTGTGAAGTCAGCCACACAAGTACTAAAAGAAATTCACTAAATTTCAGCTACATGATAAATCACAAAAATGTAAAAGCTGTGAACTCAACTAAATACACTGCTGGCCACCGTAAATGCAACAGCAAGAAAGACAAGAGGTAGCACAACAAAATTTATGTTGTAGATAACATGTTGACCAAGTATCAAATGATTACGTTTACAGACGTCTGTGACATGTGGTTCCTGCCAGAATCAGTAGCCAGAGTAGCCGCCATTGTTGGAGATCACCGCTGCCACACGACTCGGCATTGAGTCAAAGAGACGTTGGATGTGTTCCTGGGGTACAGCAGCCCAAGCAGCTTCCACACGTTGCCAAAGATCATCTGGTGTGGCAGCTGGGGATGTAATCTGGGTCACTCGTTGAGCAACCACGGACCACATGTTTTCTATCGGCGAAAGATCCGGAGAGCGAGCCGGCCAGGGAAGCAATTCAATCTGGTTATTGACGAAGAACCTTTGGACAATGCGTGCTACTTGTGGTCGCGCATTATCCTGTTGAAATATGGCTGTGGCCGAGCCCTGAAGGTAAGGAAGGACAACTGGCTCCAGCACCTCGGATATGTAGCGCCGGCTATTTAAAGTACCGGCAATGCGTACTAGATGCGTGCTAGAGTAATATCCAATACCGCCCCATACCATAATACCCGGTGCAAGACCAGTGTGGCGGTGCATAATGCAGCTGTCCAGCATCCTCTCTCCACGGTGTCTTCACACTCGAATCCGACCATCGTGGTGCTGCAGACAGAGGCGTGCCTCGTTAGTAAAGACAACGTCATTCCATTCTGCCGTCCACATCCGTCTGTCATCACACCATTGGCGACGGAGAGGTCTGTGGTTCTGCGTCAATGGTAGACGAAGCAATGGATGTCTTGCGGACAGACCACTCTGCTGTAAACGGCATCGAATGGTACGCGCAGACACTGGATGATGCGTTACAGACGCAATATGCTGTGCTATGGTTCGGGATGTCACTGAGCGATCCGTCACTGCAATGCGCACAATTTGCCTATCAGCACGTGCAGTGGTGCACCGAGGTGAATGCGATCGACCACGTCGGTCCGTCGTACCCTCCTGCATCCAACGGTCACATATCCACATTACAGTTGTTTGGTTTCGTCCAACACGACTAGCGATTTCTCTGTATGATAATCCACAATCTCGGTAAGCCACTATCCTTCCTCTGTCGAACTCGGATACTTGATCAAACGATGTTCGCTGTTGTCTACGAGGCATAACTGATCGTCTTGTGAAACAACCACAAGGTAAACACACGTGCCGAACGTACACTCGTCGAAATCGCCAAGCCCTAAATGGCGCTATGAGGTGGCGCCACAGGCGCGCGTGATGTGCGTCTGCGCTGAAATTCTAATCAGTTGCATATCTCATCGCTGCAAACCCATGGTGTAAATTTCACTTGATTCGGATGCTTCCTTCAGGGTGTTGCATTTACGGTGGCCAGCAGTATACTTACGGACTACAGTTGCGAATAACTTAAATTGAAATGATCAGGTTGATAATGTTGTGGGAAAGCAAACCAAAGACTGAGATTTAATGCTAGAATACTTAGAAATTGTAACAGATCTACTAAAGAGATCGTTCCCACTACACTGGTCCGCCGTCTTCTAGAGTATCACAGAGCGGTGTGGGATGCGCATTAAATAGGATTGACGAAGGACATCGAAAAAGTCAAAAGATAGGCAGCTCGTTTATTATTATCTCGAAACAGGGGGGTATTGTGACGGATATGACACACGAGTTGGGGTGGCAGTCATTAAAACAAATGCATTTTTCTCTGCTGCAGGATCCTTTACATGGAATTTCAGTCACCAGTTTTCTTCTCAGTGTGTGTAAATATTTTGTTGGAGCCCACCTACATAGGAAGAAATGACCATCGTCATAAAATATGGGAAAGCAGAGCGTGTTTGTTTCTTCCGCGCGCTGTTTGAGGGTGAAACGGTAGAGAAATAGCGTAAAGGTAGTTCGATAAACCCTCGGCCAGGCGCTTAATTCTGAATTGCACAGTAATCATATGTGGATGTAGATACATTAAATACAGGGACTTTAGTTCTGTTGTTGCGGCCGTTGAATAGCCCGCCGCCCAGAAGCTGACGGCACTCTCAAATGACATTTCTGCTGTCCAGTAAATGATCAGAAGCCCGTAAGAAAATTCGACGTTCGTAAAGAAATGTTTGCTAGTGACAAATTTATTAGAGTTTTCAGGATAAAATTTGTTATTTTAAATAAAAATGAAATAATTTTTTCTGCTCTTTACATATGCTGAATCATTTACACAACGAAAAAAAGTGCGTTAAAATATTACATGAAATAAAAGAAACCAAAGTTTGTAGAAAAAGCAATGGCGTCTTTACGAGTATTATATGCTGTCGCATTTTGTTTGGTGAAATTAAAGAGGACTGTTTTCAACTTGAGAACTATGTGGATCACGATATTTGCATACTAACTGCGTCACTTATGAACTCGCTATTGTCAACATATCTGGATTAATGGCTTTAGCCGCAGCTGCCATTTGCTCTCTCTCCCCTCCACAGCCGTGGCAGCCACCATGTACATCACCGCTTTACGTGACCGCATAGATAGAAGCTTAACAGCATCAGATTAAGCGATCGTGCTGGACATCTCTGACTGGGACTGTTACTGTCCACCCGTCGATTTGGAAATCATCAATTTAATGCATCTCTTGCTACAGTTATGGGCCGGAAATCCATCAAATTAGAAACTTGCATTTTATTAGTTCTGAAGAGCGTATCTTCTAACAACAAGGGTAACGCATTTACCAAAAAATGTGTCTATCTCATAGTACCCTCAACGAAATACAGGCTTTCCACGAGCTGTCCGATTGTGCCTCACCACACATTCACTGGCTAAACACATGACGAAGCCAATGAGGGTTTTCGTTTGACCTATAGCGCAAGATTCTCAGACTATGATTTATTCCTATGATTTATGAACGTGGCCCCATCAGTAAACAATATTTTCGTCGAAAAATAATTGTCTTGCTGAAGCGCCTACTGGAAGTGTTCAAAACGATGCTGAAAATAACAACCATGTAGTTCCTGATGTAGGAAAATATGGAATGGTTGATACTTACTCCCTTAGTATTTAACGAAACCTTTCTTGCGGATTTACTGCAGCAGTTGCAAGTCACAACTAATTCCACGGCTTCGCTAATAATAGCCATGGATCGAGTTCTTGTTCTAGAGGCAAAAATTCCTGTCTCGCGGATATTTTGATGGCATTAACGAAACTGGGAAGAGTTGGACAGCCGTTGCCTCGGAACAGTTCTGCATACAATTCCAATGCTGTTCATACTTTTGGTAGCCATCGCTATAAATTAGGTATATATAGACCAATTTAGTAAATGACACTGAATAAAATGGTTAATGAATTATTCAAGTCCATGTTAATGTTTTACAGGCAGCATCCAGTAAAATAATGGCAGCAAACCTAACAAACGTATCCAGTGCTTCTACTATACGGCAGTGCGCTTCTCCGAAGGGCAACAGGGAACTGCTCCGTGTTCCTTGTCTCGATGGCACGGACTTTCGTTACGAGTAGCGTAACGTAACTACTGCCTCAGTGGCGCAAGCTTCCTTGGAGAGCGGTGTAAAGTTCTGCGCTGTGCGCCATTCAGCGGCAGCAACAACAGCACAAAACCATTATGTTCAGTTTTCTTTTACTTCCTTATTTCTATTTAGATCTACAAAAGAGTTATTTTACCGAATTTATCTCGTGGAGGTCAGCTAAACTGGCATCAAAAGACAGCATAGGTAATAAAAAGTGAAGTTGATATTTGAATTTGGGTTATGAATGCAGTTACGAAAAAGCATGGCAGTTCGATTCATCAGCACCAAGTCAATTTTTCCTAGGTGAAAACCAATTACAAATGATTTCAAAGGGTCAAAAACGATTTCAGCCTAGGCGCTTCAACGTACGCATACCATGTGTTTTAGATAAGGTGTTTTTCTCTAGAACTTACTAGATAATAAACGGAAGGAATATTTATTTAGATGAACACAAGTAACGTTACTCTTCCAGTGGAGTTGCGAATGCAATTTCACGACGATATGTCTCAGCAAATAGAGCAATGTTTCAGAAAATTTAAAGTTAGATGTGGTAAACGTAACTTGAGAAGTGCACATGAAAAATTTGACGACTATGGTGAACACAGTATCAAGTTTAAAAATTTGCGACAAGTAATATATCGACCAAACCTGCCACTCTATTAATGTAAGTTTTAAAGAGCATTCACAGCTAAGTAATAAAACCGTCGGTGGGATATACTTAAGAGAAACAGGCCACACTATAGGAAAGAATGAGAAAAACATATACATTTCATCCGCGTAGCGTAGAATGGCTGCGCTACCGATTTAATGGAAAAGCTTGAAATGCACGAAGCTAACAAGGGAACCTCCCCATCGGACCCCCCTCAGATTTAGTTGTAATTTGGCACAGTGGATAGGCCTTGAAAAACTGAACACAGATCAATCCAGAAAACAGGAAGAAGTTGTGTGGAACTATGAAAAAATAAGCAAAATATACAAGCTGACTAGTCCATCGGCAACATAAGCAATGTAAAGGAGAATGTAAGCAGACGAGCGCCGTGGTCCCGTGGTCAGCGTGTGCAGCTGCGGAGCGAGAGGTCCTTGGTTCAAGTGTTCCCTCGAGCGAAAAGTTTACTTTCTTTATTTTTGCAAAGTTATGATCTGTCCGTTCGTTCATTGACGTCTCTGTTCACTGTAACAAGTTTAGTGTCTGTGTTTTGCGACCGCACCGCAAAACCGTGCGATTAGTAGACGAATGGACGTGCCTCTCCAATAGGAACCGAAAACATTTGATCCAGTACGACACGTCTTATATATTCCATACGACATTGGTGACGGCATGTGCGTCACATGACAGAAATATGTTGTTGACCCACCTAACTTGCACACTTGGCGAATGGGTAAAAAGATTCTTCTACCTTGCCCAATTTAGGTTTTCTTGTGGATGTGATAATCACTCCCAAAAAAGTGATGAAAACATAAGAGTGTGTCACATAAACTGCAACAAATGAATGCAACAGTTTCACAGTCGCACAGTTTCCTCTGTGCTCTCTCAAAACATATGTTTTTAACGTTTTCGAATTTTTCCGTGTGTAGACCGTCAAATCCTGTATATGTCCAAGGAAATCTGAACATGTCCTGGAATTTTGGAGAGTGAAGTTGATTATGTGTGAGTACTTGAACTCTGATAATTGTCTGAAAATAAAAATTTTCATTCGATGGAAGACTTGAACCAAGGACCTCTCATTCCGCAGCTGCTCACGCTAACCACGGGACCACGGCGCTCCTGGGCTCTCATTATTCTATAATGATACCTATCACGCACATGGACTACTCAGTTTGTATATTTTGATTATTTTTTCATAGTTCCACACAACTTCTTCCTGTCTTCTCGATTGATCTGTGTTCAGTTTTTCAAGGCCTATCCACTGCGCCAACTTATAACTAAATCTGAGGGGGGCTGCGATGAGGAGGTTCCCTTGTAAGAAGCAGGAGCTAACAAATAGGTAACGCGATTTTGTACCCAGGGCCTACTTTTCTTTATTTTATAATGTGTTACGTTAATTACTGACCGCCTCTCGTATGTATAGTTTGCTCTGTCGCTACGTAGTATAGGGTGCATAACATATATACACCGCTTTCTTGCATTGCTCCTGTTAATCTCGCGTTTGATTGTCTGTTGACCAATCTCACTGTAACCGTCATAATGTGGAACGTGTCAAGTGCATAAGAAATGCGTACAGGAATGAAGGCTTTTTTTTTAGCTTAAATTTTTATTACCTACCCCATTCCCTTAAATGGCACACAAAGCATATATTATACCTACTGATTTATTTATTCCTATTCAAGAATTCATCTGTGGTATGGAAGGAGTTGTCAAGGAGATACGATTTCAATTTATTTTTGAAACGGTTATTGCTGTCTGTATATCAAGTGACTGATACAATATTTTATAATACTCTGCTTGGACCAACATGTCGCAGGGTACGTTAGGCCTTCTGTCGGCCAAATACCTCTGACTTCTCTCCTAAGCAGCATCCTGGCGGCTATGCCAAGTCGCTGATTACTTACTTTAGTCTTTCTTTTCATCCTTTTCTCTTCTTTTCCTAGTTATTCTATCCGATTTATATTATTTTATTGGCTCCATTACCTTATTATTGTATATGTTATTATTTTTATCTAAACTGACCATAAGATCGTTTCAGAGTTATATATTATCACTTAACAATTTCATTTTTGAGAATTTTCAATTTAACTTTATTATACTTTTTAATTATTACATTTTATCAGTGTGACAAGTAATACACTTGGTAAACCCACTGTAGATTTTACGTATCGTACTCTTCATTTATTGAACTTTTTACAGTTTATAATCGGCGAATATATATAGACTTACATCAGCGACATCTAATGAGCTTATAGCGCTAACATTCGTCGTGGCCACCGTCTTGCAGTTTCTTATGAACACTAGCGCTGTTGACAGTATGACTCTGCCGGCACCGTGGCCTACTTTGTACCAGATATTTAACTTGTGCAACAATGCTAAACTGATTTTTGTGTGTATTTTGTGAAGATGCCACTAAGGCTCTATTATGTTAGGACATTTTAGAAAACAGGTATTCCTCGTCATATTTTAAGCGCAATCATGTTTTCACATCCATTAAAATAATAATTTCTCGTTCTGGCATATTTTTATTGTTCTAGAAAGTGAGACGTAATCAGTCTACTAGTTGCATTCATTTCCCATCTTTTGATGTCGAGCTGAAGATGATCACTGCTAACCGAAACCGGTAGTCTAAGGACCAAACGTTTTTCGGTCTTTGAAGGGACGTAAACGATATTTATGAATATAGAATATTTAATGATTATCCTGAGAGCTGCAACAACAAGCTATGAGTTTTTAAATAGGACATCATTTTTCCTATCTTGTAGCTGAGGTATTTACATGAACTACGTGCAAAACAGTTAAATGAAATTTTATCAACTTAAGTTTTGGAGCTAGAAACGCTGACAGTTTGAGGGGCGAAGCTGCTTACTGTACATGATTGCCTGTTTTAGATAAATCTGCTGGTGGCGAAACGTTGATGTAAGCCACGTGTTCACACGAATGCAAATATTTCTAAATGCACAACTCAACACGTCTTCTGAGTGGCCTACGGACGAGATGTGCATCAATGGTTGTATGAAAGTCAATGTTTTAGCTTCGTCACCCTACACTGCCAACCAATTATAATCAATTACTGGTTTTCATCGCAGCTAATACTACGCTAACTAGTAAATTAATGTCATCAAAGATGGAGTATAATTTAATATCATAGAAGAAGATTTCAGAGTGAAATGCTCAAAAAAAAAAATCTATCAGCTGCAACTCAACATGATGGTGGACTTTAAATTACTACTAAGTTCATTCAAACCTCAACTCCGCTAATGCCGGCATGGTTCATCAGATATGGAAAAGCCATCGTTATCCGTCTCGTATTCAATTCCTTTGTCTACTCTCATTACTTCAATGAATTAGTGACACAGTACTGCTATGGGCGTCAGAAGAGAATGGAAGATGTCAGTGAAGTGAGGAAGACGTTCAGTGAAAAAATTATTCCCAGTACTTTTAAATTCTGCAAATTGCTTATTCAGTTTTGTGGTTGTTATTCGTTTAGAAATGTTTTACCGACGTGCTTAGTTGACTTCAAAATGCAAATTAATTGCTGTTTCTTTGGTATCTCGGCAGACAAGCATAGGAATGACAAGAAAATGAAACAAATTTTAAATTGTTTGTAAATTTTTGAATATATGTCTTTTCACGACCACTTACAGCTGAGTAAACTTGTCATTAATGTAATACTAATTATGTGGGGTGTTCAGAAATTCTCTACACATACTTCTAGGACTATGCAGACTTCTAGGGCTTGCAGAGGGGAGTGAGTACATAATAATTTTAATAGGGACCCTTGTCTGGCAACGTACCGTTTCCGTTTTACGACGGTTTCAATTCAGATGTTTAATTCATCCACTTCTGCTTGAGAAATTGAACAAGGGTTGACGTAATACAATAATCAGGTAACAATTCGAAATTAAACATAACGAAGCATCCATTTGTCATTTAAGCACATTTTTAATATATTAACACTGAAATATTACAGTATGTTCGTACAATATGCTGCGTTCTTTCTGGTTTTTGAATAATTTTAACACGTAATGTTTAAGTGTTAGTACAAACCAATATGCTTATGTGCTAAACAGATGTTTCGTTATGTTTCCTTTCGATAACTGTACTGCGTCACGCCTAATTCAACTCCTCAAGCAGGAGTGGACGACCTAAATCTCTGAATTGAAACCGTGGGAGCCTATTCAAAATATTATGTATTCACTCCACTCTACAAGTCCTTGAAGTTTGTAACGGGAATTTCTGAATAACTGCATTAATGGATGAACAGGTGGCAGGATTCTAAATACCTCCCTTGGTGAACAAATCTATATTATATTAGAATATCTATTTCTCGTATTCAACCCAGACATCATATACTTACTTTTGTTATTGTTACTTACTTTTGCTATTGTTATATTGTTGTCTTCTTAGATGATGTATCATCATTTTGATATGCATGATGCCCGGAGTGGTGAATAGTCGAAATAAATCTTGCCCTGTACTATTCCGTCCACATAGTTTCCTCCTTTAGCACGGTTTTCCATAAAATCAATGCGATATAATTCCGATGCTTATCGGACAATTAATATCAAAGGAGTTAAGATGCAGTACAGTAATTTTATAATAGCTGCATATACTTCCATCTCAGATAAGTCATACTGCATATTAATGACATGTTTTGTCATGAAATGTACTTACCGTAATAGCTGTTCATCGTCTATTACGTCCATTTTCTTGTTACGATTTCATAGTTTCCACTACACAGACGGTAGCTGTCTTTATGTAATTTTCTTGTACTGACTGTGTAACATGACAGTATAATTTCACTCTGATGTTATTATTATTGGCAGTAGTTTTTTCTCCATTAATTTTGTCAAAGTACTGCTGCCGTAATCTGCAGCTATTTAGTGTCGCATTTATCAACAATACAAGCTTAGTAAGTTTCTTCGATTGGTACTGAAACTGAACAACATACTCACTCAAGAAGACTGGAAAAAAGCTTATTACAGCAATAATTATAGTAATAAGTTACAAATCAGTGACGTGGCGAGTGAAAACTAAAAGAAAGTAAAAAAAAAAAAGTGTGTGTGTGTGTGTGAGAGAGAGAGAGAGAGAGAGAGAGAGAGAGTGTTTATGTGTTTTAAGTAATTTTGGTACACATTACGCTTGTATTTATGTGTATGGATCTGTATATATGAACGAATTTGTGTTTGAATCTAATAAAACCAATAGCTGCTTCATGAACTAATCTTGAATGGATTGCTTTACTGCTACGTATTGTAGGAGTAAATTGCCCTGAACACTGAACAACACCTTGAAATCAGGAGGCTATGTAATTTGGGCGTGTAGATATATTGCAGTATTACAGTATTTTTTGGGGGGGTGGCATGTCTGAAATAATGGTGTGTTGAAACATAGCATATAATATAAACATTTATTAATACCTCTCACAATTTACAGAGAATACAGTGAGTTTAATTACATCTTGTGTACAACCAAAGGTAATCTGAACATCAAACCAAGGAGAAATACGTTTATTTTTACGCCATTACGTTGTATAAATCAGTCTCTCTGTCAACAGACCCAGACTAGGTTGTTTGCTATACGCCTTTACCTATTTTTCCCATTGTAACAAAACAAGACTCTGCAAAATCATACTCTCTCTTAGACATTACAGCTAAGGAATAACTTCCAAAGAAAACTAATCACTATTGTAGATGCAACATGCGAATTATGAATTACTGGGGCGCCCTGGCGCTTCTTCACATAACATGCTAAATCTCTGAGAGCACTTTAGGTTTGTCTTCTTCCTTTATGACGTTATGCAGGTACCGACTTCACACATTCTCAAGCGTACAGTCGCAAGAACAATATACCACAACGCCTTAATGATTATCTTGTAACGTCTGAGTGCCAAGTATGAAATTCTAGACCATAACTCAAATAACAACACTTGTCACTCCACATTATAGGGACATAACTTGAGGTGCACGTTTTCCCATAACGTTTATGTGTGAGGTGAAGAGGTCACCTCAGCAGTCTCTCTAAACCCATAAAAGTTCCCTGCGGTAATGGTGTCGCCATATACGGCAGTCAACACTTCCAAGTGAAACAATTTTAAAATAATGTCTGGTGATAATATTTTTGTTTAACTTTCTGGTTTTGCGTTGAACAGTTCAATCGTGATGGACCAGCACTCTATGCGTACAGTTTTTGGTGTAGCCTCACCCTGGAAATGTAAAGGGGTGAAGCTCTACTCATCGCACGAGGTGTGAACCCCAAAAAGGAATGTAAAATACGTGTAGCGTCACAGAAGTGGAATATCCCAGAGGCGATGCTACGCTCCGCTCCCAGGACGCATGCGCAGTTGGTTGACGCATCACCAGTCAGCAGACAGAACATGTGCACCGATGTTAAGTGTCACCAGCTGGCGACCGGAGCATGCGCCGCAGGTGAGAACGTCACCAGCCGGCAGCTAGCGCGTGCATAGTGTGTGGACGCGTCACCAGCTATGGTCAGCGCATGCGCAGTGAGAGGACGCTACCGCCCCGTTAGCGGCGGCCACATCACCTGCCAGCGGCCAACGCATGAAGGAGCGCCAACGACGCTGCAAGAAGTAGCGAAGCGCTCCTCGTCGCTGCCCCGCCGAGCTCGCCGTGCTGCATCGCTGCTGGGTGCTCTCCTGCAATGGCACACAAGAAAACAATTAGTTTCATGCAGCTTAGGCCTTACCATAGCTGCTATTGACATCGAAAGAAGGATCAGTCACAACTCGGAAGCATATTATAAAAAATTAATTAAGAGAAGTAATTGTACACTACTGGCCATTAAAATTGCTACACCAAGAAGAAATTGCAGATGATAAACGGGTATTCATTGGAAAAAAGTATATTATACTAGAACTGACATGTGATTACATTTTCACGCAATTTGGGTGCAGAGATCCTGAAAAATCAATACCCAGAACAACCACCTCTGGCCGTAATAACGGCCTTCATACGCCTGGGCATTGAGTCAAACAGAGCTTGGATGGCGTGTACAGGTACAGTTGCCCATGCAGCTTCAACACAATACCACAGTTCATCAAGAGTAGTGACTGGCGTATTGTGACGAGCCAGTTGCTTGGCCACCATTGACCAGACGTTTTCAAATGGTGAGAGATCTGGAGAATGTGCTGGCCAGGGCAGCAGTCGAACATTTTCTGTATTCAGAAAGGCCTGTACAGGACCTGCAAGATGTGGTCGTGCATTATCCTGCTGAAATGTAGTGTTTCGCAGGGATCGAATCAAGGGTGGAGTCACGGGTCGTAATACGTCTGAAATGTAACGTCCACTGTTCAAAGTGCCGTCTATGCGAACAAGAGATGACCGACACGTGTAATCAATGGCACCCCATACCATCAGGCCGGGTGATACGCTATTATGGCGATGACGAATACACGCTTCAAATGTGCGTTCACCGCGATGTCGCCAAACACATATGGGACCATCATGATGCTGTAAACAGAACTTAGATTCATCCGAAAAACTGACGTTTTACCACTCGTGCACCAAGGTTCGTCGTTGAGTACACCTTCGCAGGCGCTCCTGTCTGTGATGGAGCGTCAAGCGTAACAGCAGCCATGGTCTCCGAGCTGATAGTCCATGCTACTGCAAACGTTGTCAAACTGTTCGTGGAGATGGTTGTTGTCTTTCAGACGTCCCCATCTGTTGACTGAGGGATCGAGACGTGGCTGCACGATCCGTTACAGCCATTTTAATAAGATGCCTGTCATCTCGAGTGCTAGTGATACGAGGCCGTTGGGATCCAATATTACCCTCCTGAACCCACCGATTCCATATTCTACTAACAGTCATTGGATCTCGACGAACGCGAGCAGCAATGTCGCGATACGATAAACCGCAATCGCGCTACAATCCGACCTTTATCAAAGTCGGGAACGTGATGGTACGCATTTCTCCTCCTTACACGAGGCATCACAACAACGTTTCACCAGGCAACGCCGGTCAAGCTGGAAACTTTCCTCATGTCAGCACGTTGTAGGTGTCGCCACTGGCGCCATCCTTGCTCTGAAAACCTAATCATTTGCATATCATAGCATTTTCTTCCTGTCGGTTAAATTTCGCTTCTTAGCACGTCATCTTCGTGGTGTAGCAATTTTAATGGCCAGTAGTGTATATCATCAATAAACTCAGCAATGGCAAAAACAATTCATTTTATTTTCTTTGAAATAAAGGCATTCGACAGACAATTAACATCACTTTCTCTGCTTATATCTCTTTAAAACAGGACAGATTAACATTCAAAGTAAATGGTAGACGATTATTTAACATAGATATCTCCAAAAAAAAAGAACAAAATGGCTCTGAGTAGTATGGGACTTAACTGAAAAAAAGAACAAAATGAAGCTCTGTTGGCTACTAGAATGTTGCACTGCATCAAACTTCCCATTTTCTTTGTTCAGTCTCTCAGCCATGGCAAACGTACAGTGACAACCTGGGGGTTAATAGCTAGGCAGTGAAAAATGAAGCATGCAGCATGTCTGACGCTGTCATCAGGATGGGATACATAGATCAATAACTAACACTCTTCTAGGCTAGCAGCTGCAATCACTTAAATGAAATAATGACACAACTCTATACTGACGAACACTGCTTACACCTTTTCTTGAAAGTGTGTCAAATCAACATTAGTTCGACATACTTACCTATGATCACATGAACTTTAAGTGTGAACATTTCTGATATGCCTTTAAAATGACTTCTATTGATACTGAACGAAACTACAAGTTCATTGTTATCAGTCACAATTTATATGCTTCCACGATGCAAATTAATATTTTAAACCTCCATCTTCAGGTAGATTTCTGTGCATTAATATGACATGTGTGTGTTGGCCTCATCTTTGGGGCAAGTTGTGGCATTGTTTACTACAAGATAAAAGGAAACACTATTTCCATACATGTCTCATACTTCTGTTGTGGTTTCTAATAGAAAACATGGACGGAACTATAACTGTAAAATTAAAAATACCCTCAATGGTCACAAACTCCTTTGGCTATGATGCTACACCACTTCCACCATCATGAACTTTGTAAAGACAGAATGGATAACAGACATGTAGATGAGAATGGCATGATCATGATGATGAAAACAAGAAAACACCCAATCCCTAAGTGGGGAAAATCTGTGACCCAGCTGGAAATCAAACCAGGGTCTCCCGCATGGCATTCATCTATTCTGACCACTTAGCTTCGAAGGTGGACTGATGGCATATAGATTCTAGTAAATGCAAAGAACATTTAACAAAATCAGACACTATTCTGAACAAGTCTCAAAGCACAGTGGAAATATATGTTGCTTAGATGGTCAGAAATACAACTGTAAATATCTCCAGTGGTCACAGATTATTTCTGTCAAGTTTGCATAACTTAATACATTTCACGCATTTAATAATCAGAATGGCATGTTACAAATGTCAAGTGGACAGAACCTGTGAAGTAACTGATTCTACAGCAGTATTGAAAATTGTGTGTATAAGAATTTACTTATTTATTATTGTGCTACATCTGTAGTGTATGTGGCGGTGAGAGAGAGAGATTTGGGGGCAGGGCGGTGAAATTTAGAAACACAGGGCTTCGTTAAAGATGGAAAGAGAGCAAAGTTATGGTTATGATAGAAATATGGGTTTCTCAGATTATTATAGAGCTGTGATTTGCTAATGTTTTCTCTGTAACATGCTATATCAGAGCAATGGTTGAAGTAACACGCTGACTATGATTTAAATGCAGATAGATACACTCTTATTAATGTAAACAGACGCAGACACTCTCGAGCTGACAGTGGGTGCAAACTTTTGTTGTGTGGGTGGATCTGTTGAGTTTTGTGCATCAGGCTATTCAATTTGTTCAATTAAGGACTGTGATGGAAACCTGGAAATATCTAATCCTTGGTAAATACAAAAGGGAGGAGAGGGCAGTTTATGTATGTGTGTGTGTTAATTTTCTTTGATGTCTGTACATGTGGAGTGTGTACATGGACGAATAGTTGTTTGCCTTTGGCATGGATTTATAGAATGGTCATACTTGAGTTAATAACATGATGTTTACTTTCATGCATGTTAGGCTTCACCATAACTGTTACTGACATGGATCAAAACAATAATTTTGCTGTTACCAGTCACACCTCTCTGAAACACACCATGGAAATAAATAAAAGTAGTTGTTAGTTGAAACTTCCTAGCAGATTAAAACTGTGTGCCCGACCGAGACTCGAACTCGGGACCTTCGCCTTTTGCGGGCAAGTGCTCTACCAACTGAGCTACCGAAGCACGACTCACGCACGGTACTCACAGCTCTACTTCTGCCAGTACCTCGTCTCCTACCTTCCAAACTTTACAGAAGCTCTCCTGCGAACCATGCAGAACTAGCACTCCTGAAAGAAAGGATATCGCGGAGACATGGCTTAGTCACAGCATGGGGGATGTTTCCAGAATGAGGTTTTCACTCTGCAGTGGAGTGTGCGCTGATATGAAACTTCCTGGCAGATTAAAACTGTGTGCCCGACCGAGACTCGAACTCGGTACCTTTGCCTTTCGCGGGCAAGTGCTCTACCAACTGAGCTACCGAAGCACGACTCACGCACGGTACTCACAGCTTTACTTCTGCCAGTACCTCGTCTCCTACCTTCCAAACTTTACAGAAGCTCTCCTGCGAACCATACAGAACTAGCACTCCTGAAAGAAAGGATATTGCGGAGACATGGCTTAGCCACAGCCTGGGGGATGTTTCCAGAATGAGAATATCAGCGCACACTCCGCTGCGAGTGAAAATCTCATTCTGGAAACATCCCCCAGGCTGTGGCTAAGCCATGTCTTCGCAATATCCTTTCTTTCAGGAGTGATAGTTCTGCATGGTTCGCAGGAGAGCTTCTGTAAAGTTTGGAAGGTAGGAGACGAGGTACTGGCAGAAGTAAAGCTGTGAGTACCGTGCGTGAGTCGTGCTTCGGTAGCTCAGTTGGTAGAGCACTTGCCCGCGAAAGGCAAAGGTCCCGAGTTCGAGTCTCGGTCGGGCACACAGTTTTAATCTGCCAGGAAGTTTCATATCAGCGCACACTCCGCTGCAGAGTGAAAACTCTCATTCTGGAAACATCCCCCAGGCTCTGGGTAAGCCATGTCTCCGCAATATCCTTTCTTTCAGGACTGCTAGTTCTGCATGGTTCGCAGGAGAGCTTCTGTAAAGTTTGGAAGGTAGGAGACGAGGTACTGGCAGAAGTAAATCTGTGAGTATCGTGCGTGAGTCGTGCTTCGGTAGCTCAGTTGGTAGAGGACTTGCCCGCGAAAGGCAAAGGTACCGAGTTCGAGTCTCGGTCGGGCACACAGTTTTAATCTGCCAGGAAGTTTCATATCAGCGCACACTCCGCTGCAGAGTGAAAACCTCATTCTAGTTGTTAGTTGTACATCAACAATAAACTCTACAAGCAATCAAATGGCCATGGTACAACATCACACCTGTGTGGATAGCTAGTTGCAATATTTATAAACAATTTTGAAGCCAATACTCTGAAATCCAACCACCACATCAGCAAAAACATAATTTTCTGCCTTACAACTGATATGATATGATACTTTAACCAATTGCACAAAAGATGATATTAGTGAATTAACCCAGTTGTTTAACTACTTCCATGAGAACATAATGTTCACAACTGAGCAACAAGTAAGTGTGGCATAAACTTTCTAGACATGACCATTACAATAATGAGTAACAGATGGCAATTAGAAATTTAACGGAAACCTACTGCAACACGGACTACCACCTATAATTCTTTCACCCCATAGCATTCCAATGTTCCCGACTGCCTTATTTTCTGTGCAGACTACAGTTAGATCGTTGCCTGGAAAATAATATAAAAAGAATTTGATCTGCTAGAACAATTAGAAATAATGTTACACAGAGAACGTTTTATTAAAAAATTGTAAGTGTACAAATAGAATTTAACAGCCGCGGTTTTTCACCTCTTTCGGCATTTTATTTTTTGCAAAAGCCACAAGTATTTAATAGATGAAATCGTTTAATAAAATAATGTCCGCTCATATTTGCATAGATATTTTTTTCCAAATGAAATTGATATATAAATAATACTGTAACCACTGTGTATCATCTTAGGAATATCGACACCTGTGTTTGTATGTAAATGTAACATCTTTAACATTTAGATGTTATCTAACTTGTTAGAACGTTGTTTCCAAACGTTTCGAGAGACGAACAGTGTGTGTATGAATATAAATACAGCTTCTCATACCCTGCCCAAAAACTGTAATATGTGTAACTACTAGAAACACTATGTAATTTTTTGGTTTGGTCTTTGTATATAAAGTGATCAAACACCTGAAGATGAGCCCCCAGGGCTCGAAATGCATCATTTATTGAAATAACGATCACGATTCGTGACTGAAGGGCATTTGTTTTTCTTTTTTACTGAATGAGTATAGTCACGGGAGCAAAACAGCAACACAGACAACAATGCAGCAAATTCTAGTACATTAGATATCATTCTCGACAGGGCTTTTCACGTCTCTCTCTTAAAAAAAAAACTATTATATCTGTTGCCGATTTCCCTTTCGTTAATTGTTGCTTTTATAAAAATATATGGGAAGAGTGACGTGAAATTCTTTTAACAATGCTGTGCTTTTAATTGCTTTATCATCGTTACCTTTTTTAGCAAAATAAAATGATGGAAGTATTATTGTTCTGAATCTGGCCTACAATTTAAAGAACGATTCTTTAGTAACTGCAACTCATGCTAAGTATCAATATATCTTTCCTACTTCGTAATTATTCAAAGTTGAAATTAATGTCCTATGATCACTGATGTTACAGTTCGTACGATCGTTCACAATTACAAGTTTGCAGTGGATTTTATTTCTTACTAAATGCTATTTCATACCACGGCTAGCCCAAGAACATGAGACTCTCATTAAAGAAAATTACGTATTCACTATAAAATTTAGCCAGATCAGAACGGAGCACAGCAAGTTTCCTATCAGATTCTTTAGGTACATAAAATTATTTGCACTGAAAATTATATCCTATCAGCAGCCCGCGTCAACCTGCAACACATCATAAAATCTGCTGATCTTCACTGCCAGCCTGGGAGCTAAAAGAAATAATATTATTTTTTACTATTATTTTACCGCTTCCTTGCGGTATACTCGACTATATTGTAAGTCGTTTAAATACGCCGCGGCAGCGGCTCTTCTTTCTCCACACAGATCAGCTCCACAGATAATATTTTTATATGGCTGAAAAATATCTTAACAGGATGGGATAATAGGCAGGCACACTTTAACATTTAAGTAATACAAGTTTTCATTTAAACAACTCTATTTAAACATTTAAATATCTTAATAATTACAGACCTGTGTACATTCACGCGCAATGGCGTCCAATTCACAATCTCGACAAAAGAATGCTACCTTCACGCTCTCTACGACAATAACAGGAGATCTTTATCTCGCAGCTTCTAGACTAAGAAGAACAGAGACATTGCTTTACATCATGCCTTATATACAAATTCATTTGGTGATCTTTGTACAACATTTATCTTCTGTGTCGGTCTTATTACTCGCCGACACAGACGTTCTCAAAAATAAAAAATAAAGAAAATAATACATAATTTTACATAATGACACAATATGACACATCTAATATTTTAATTATTACATAATATATTGTCTTTGTTTATTACAAGACGTTACACTGCCCCCTGGCAGCATTTGACTAACGATGAAAATGTTCGGCAATATGCTGCCACTAACGTCTGTCTTGTTTATGGTTTATTACTTTGGTTGGAACATTCACTTTACACTACTCAGTTCTTTTACACTGTAGGTTTAATTACACTTCGTATACTGTTCTTACACTTTGCGAGGTGACCGTCAACCTAGTCCCAGGGTCATTACATTTATTTGGCTCCCCCATTCGGGCTACGTGCGATCAGAAAACCTGGGAAAACTGCGCCGGAGCCATGGTCATCTCACGAAAAGTTCAGACTCTATTCAATGTCCACATATAACAAAGGCTATTTGTGATAGTATGCTACACTTTTAGTCTCTTTGTTATCAATATACTACTTGTATTCTGGATTGTTATGAAAGTCACTTATTACACATTTTTACAATAGTATACTGAACCGTCTTTGCACTTACTCGCGACAGTTGGTTTAAAATGTCTAGCATTCGTGCGAGTGTCTTTCATTAACATGACGCAAACATATTAGATCGATACATCACTAAATCCATGAATATTGTGAGTTCGTGTTGGATAACAACAAAAAAAAATGTTTATCACGTCATTGCGTGTCCATTAAACACCATTCATGTTAGCACATTATACATATAGTTAATAGTTCATTTGAATGACAACAATGTGGTATGGAGCTGGCGGCGCGAAGCAATTGTTGAGTAGCGTCGTCTGGAACGCCACGTACCGACGGCCGCTGGGTTCGACGACCGGCTCTCAATAACAGTGAGGTCGTGCTAGCGTGGCGCCCAAGCAGTCGCGAACCGCGCTGAACCATTCGCTGTTGTCGGCGAGTGGCAGTGGTTTACCGCAACCGGCTGGATGGCGGCACGGCACTCGTCTCTGCTTCTCCGCATGGCTCCCCGTCGTGGCGCATGAAACAAACATTCCACAACGGTGTACTGTCTTTAAGGACACAGATTACTAGCTGTGGAAGAAGAGGCAATTTGTTAAAAGCGTTTACTGTTCAGTAAGCCGTCGCTTCACTGGTATGCACAGGATGTTTTGGCGTGATAACAGGTTTTTTGTAGCATCGTGACACTGGTATTCAGAGTTCGTCACACGCACATTGTACTACACGTTTTCACTCACTTCCACGGTTGATGCACTGCCAGAGCGTCTTTCAACACGCGAAAATGGTTCGTTACACTCATACTACATGTCTCCGTTGAGCGATATTTGTGTAAATCGTCTCCGAACGGATCAATAACTACTGTTTTTATACACTGTCTATTGCTCGTTGAGCGCTGCACTAGGACAGTCTATCACTCAACACTAGATTTATCGACGTATATATTGGTGCAGATACAACAGTCATTTTCTGTCCCTACTACACACAATATTCCGTCCTGTCCTTAAGTGTTTATGCACACAGTTTATTTTTTAACACCTTTTAACTGTTCTTTGCATAGTCACTCTGATTTACATAGCATTTATTGGTTTTCACTTTATCACAACATACTCTTCATATTGTTGCTAGGCGTATTTGGCCCTTTTGTAAATTTTTTTTTTTTTTAACGGTGTGTGAATTTTTTTTTTTTTTTTTTTTTATACATATTTTTTTTTTTTTTTTTTTTTTTTTTTAGTGTAGCTTGCCTGATTATCACCCATCTATCAAACAGATTTTACCATGTGCATGACAGCTTGACTCGGGCATATTGTTCAATAAATACTTCGTTCAGCAATAACATTATTTTTAATGATTTTTCCTATATGACTACAGTGTAGGTTCTGCATTGTCTGACTTAACTCGCGTATCGCGTAATGAATATTCAAGGTCGTGTACCAAGTACACAGGCTTCAATTGAAGCATTGCTACATACAGAACGGAGTTTCCACGGAACGGGCTCGTTTTTAATTAGGTTCTGCTCCAGTGTCGTTCTCAAATCACTACTGGCAGCCAACATCACATTACATCATTGTTGCATATTGCAAAGTCAATGTCTGGCTAGTAAAGACTCTCTCTCTCGGGGTTTCTTATCCTAATACAATTACAGCAATTCCCTTACTCTATAAGATTGCATCATTAATTGCACTTACACACTACACATAGAAAATGGTTCAAGAAATTAATCCTTTATACAACAAGAAAATTGTTCATTTTTTAATAAGCACATAATATCTTAATGACTAATTGTCTGTAAACAAAATCTGTCCTGTGTAAGCTATTGCTCACTTTCTGATTCCACTTCCTCCCAACTTCATTACACACAAATTTCTTTCTAAATACTAACACACTTATATTCTAAAACACAATTAAAATCTTTTTACACCTATTACTCTTTATATATTATGTGTCACTGAATAAATAACTTCACGTCTTCTGAATCTCTTTAGCTACGAATTCCCTCCTCGACCAAGGGATGGAGTAGGTTGCGCGACAGTATGTATTATGGGGTATCACCTCTATGTGATATTGGTACCCTTTGACTATTCCTGGACGGTCGGTAAATACCATAGTATATTCCGATAGCAGCTGCGTCAACTGTTGCTTTTGCGTATCATTTAAACCTTCCGATTCGTGCACTTTAGTCTGAAATGCCTCAACATTTGTTTCGAAATTTTGATCCTCTAAATTCGGGTAATAGAGGTCTGTTGCATGTGAAAAATCATCGATGTGTAGTACCCAAGGGTTCCTACCTTTGATATCGATTCGATTACAGCACGGCACAAGTACCTCCTTCGATTTCATCATAGATAATTCAATCCTTCTACCCCTATTAATTATGCTTAGTTTCCCCACGGAGAGGTCGATCAATGCGTCCCTCTCACGGAGAAAATCTACTCCCAGAATGCAGGCCACCTTCAATCCTTTAACCACGAGGAACGAGCTCACTATGGCTTCGCCCTCCTTATAAATCTCCACCTGCACCTGGTACTTAACTGATTGGCTCTGTGCACTAATGGCTCCAGACACCTTACAATTATTAACCGGGAAGGTCGGAATACTATGTCCCTTTCCCAGTGCTTTAAATAGCTCCATACTCATCACACTTACTGAGGCACCTGTGTCGATCATTATGTTTACTGCAACATCATTGATTCTAGCTTCAATAATAGCTTGCACATTTTCGTTATTATCCTTCTTACATTCGTGCGGTTCGTTCAGCAGATCTTTATCCATACTGACACCTTCGTTGTATCGCAGCATGCGTATCCCAGGTCTATTACTGTTATTACTCGAGTTGCTCTCACTCCATCCCTCGGCCGTCGATGGAGAGCATATCGAGGCCGATTCTAGTTTGTTGGATTAGTTACTTGGGAGGTACTTGGACGGCTATTGTCCGCGACCTCCACTATATGTACGTTCTGATCTGTAGGCCGCCACGGCTGCGCAATAGGCGCGTTTTGCGGTGGTGGTCTATTGTTGTCATACCGGTCACTAGCCTGTCGCTCTGGGCTTCTACACTGATTCTGTTGCCAATTTCGATTACTATCATTATAATTACTCTGCCACTGACCTCGCGCATTTTTCCAGCGGTTGGTCCCTGACATTCCGGATTCGTATCTGTCGTCAAATCGACGCTTTTTGTTATAATTTGGTTGTCCATACCCGTTTTGGCCTCTACCGTTACTACCATTTTGCGATTGTTCTTGTCGCTTGCTACCACCCCCACCATTTCTATGGTTGTGGTTCTGCGCACTACTGTTTCTGTCGTGATTACATCCCGACCCATTATTCCGCAAATGGTCGCACGCCGATTTTACATCTTCCTGTATCAAATCTATGGAATCTAGGACCGACAGGAAGTTTTCCATGTCGCTTTCTGGTACATGTATTAACTTCTCCTTGATCTGAATTGGTAAATGGGATTTGAGTAGTCTTATTATGTCTCTCGGTGATATAGGCTCGTCCCAGTAGCGTGTTTTGTTTATATATTTTTCAAAGTACCGCCTCAAATTCCCAAGACGTGGTGAGTACGGTTCGGGATTATATACCTCTTTTCTTAGTCGCTCTTGTATACAAGGCGACCAATATTTCGATAAAAATGCCCTTTCAAACTGTTCGTATGTCTTGCAGCTGTCTGCTACTTCTGTAGCCCACAGTGCTGCGTCACCTTGAATGTACGACATTACGTATTGTATTTTCTGTGTTTCGTTCCATACACTGGGTAAGATATTTTTAAAACTTTTTATAAATACCACTGGGTGTACTGATTTCCTTTCAGTAGTAAATGTTTGAAATTGTCTATTTTTAATTAAACTTTCTTCCACTAATATTTTTGAACTACATGGGTTTGCTGCTGGGACATATGCTGTGTGCTCCGAACCGGAGCTACAGCTCTTCGCATTATCGACTACAGATTCCCCATTGTTGTATCGCATATAAGTTTGTGCGTTGCCAAAACCATGGGCTGTTGGCGACAGAGGTTCCTGTTCCACTTGTTTCCTGCTTTGTGCTAAACCCTTCTCCAGATCGGATATCCGTTTGTTAACATTCACTTGCCACTGCGGAATATCCTCACTGAGTATTTGTTTAATGGTTTGCACATCGTTCTGTACCTGACTATTTACGGCGGTACTGAACGATTCTGAATCTCTATTTGCTATTGCTGCTTCTACTTTAGAATTAATATTCGTGTCAATCTCAGTCTCCTTCACTTCTAGCCATGAGTTAAATTCTGTTTCAATTTTATTTGCCTGTTCATTCCACTTCTGCTCTACAAGCTGTGTGGAATCTATTTCTAGCTTTTCTACTCTGTTGGCTAAGACACCTATTTCATCTACCATGTTAGTGTTTGCTACTTGCAGGTGGGTGACCTGTTCAGTCAGCTCCTGCACGGCCTTAGGTATCGACTCGTAATTCTTTTTCATATCTGCTATCTCTTTTTTCATATTTTCTAACGATTGCACAAGTTGCTGGTCTCGCTCGGCTTGCTGGCGATCTCGCTCGGCTTGCTGGGCAAGTAAATTTTCTTCTAGCCTGCGATCTCGCTCCGCTTGCTGACGATCTCGTTCAGCTTGCTGGGCAAGTAAATTTTCTTCTAGCCTGCGATCTCGCTCAGCTTGCTGACGATCTCGTTCAGCTTGCTGGCGATCTCGCTCGGCTTGCTGTTGCGCAAATTTTGCCTGGTAATTTAGCACACGCTCTAATATAGCCTGAATTGCATACCCACCAGGCAGATTACCACTCTCTGGTTCCTGCTTTTCTGGTGGTGGTACAATTTCTTTATCAACATCGACTTGATGACTAGTGGGCGGTGGCACTACTTCCTGTGGCCCTGCCCCCACATTTTCGCCAGTTATATCTTCAAAGAGCGTACTAGTACTACTTGAGGCACCCGGTTCCACATTTCCTTCACAAGCTAATTGTTGTTCTTCAGTATCCATATTGCTTGGACGTTGACTACGCAACTTAACCATATTCCTAAATTGCTTACTAAAACACAAAATCTAACAGTTTTTCCCCTTGCACACAAAATACATCACTTTATATACACTACACTGCACACTAAAAATTCCTATCTACATCAACTTTGTCCTGTCACAAATACTAACATCAAACTACGTACAGTATGCACACCACTAGCGATATGAGATTACTTCACTGGAGCTCAACTTCTACAAACAGGACAACTACACTGTAGTCTTACCTTTAGTTTCTATTATCTCGGGGTCCGGCTGCCCCCGGATTACGTAGTCGTTAGAGCTTCTCAGTACAATCAGGATCGTCTTCTCAAACTCGCTTGCAGTAGTACGTTTTGTCATGTAAGAGTGTTTGAACATTCATTAATACATAGCATAGATCATGATATACATACATTTAACACTAAATACATATACATATACACCTACATAACAATAGACACTGAAAGAAAATACATAAAATTTTATAATTGTGGCCACTGCAAATTCGGGCCCCGCGTTTTTGGGCGCCAGTTTCACGTCTTCTCTCTTAAAAAAAAAACTATTATATCTGTTGCCGATTTCCCTTTCGTTAATTGTTGCTTTTATAAAAATATATGGGAAGAGTGACGTGAAATTCTTTTAACAATGCTGTGCTTTTAATTGCTTTATCATCGTTACCTTTTTTAGCAAAATAAAATGATGGAAGTATTATTGTTCTGAATCTGGCCTACAATTTAAAGAACGATTCTTTAGTAACTGCAACTCATGCTAAGTATCAATATATCTTTCCTACTTCGTAATTATTCAAAGTTGAAATTAATGTCCTATGATCACTGATGTTACAGTTCGTACGATCGTTCACAATTACAAGTTTGCAGTGGATTTTATTTCTTACTAAATGCTATTTCATACCACGGCTAGCCCAAGAACATGAGACTCTCATTAAAGAAAATTACGTATTCACTATAAAATTTAGCCAGATCAGAACGGAGCACAGCAAGTTTCCTATCAGATTCTTTAGGTACATAAAATTATTTGCACTGAAAATTATATCCTATCAGCAGCCCGCGTCAACCTGCAACACATCATAAAATCTGCTGATCTTCACTGCCAGCCTGGGAGCTAAAAGAAATAATATTATTTTTTACTATTATTTTACCGCTTCCTTGCGGTATACTCGACTATATTGTAAGTCGTTTAAATACGCCGCGGCAGCGGCTCTTCTTTCTCCACACAGATCAGCTCCACAGATAATATTTTTATATGGCTGAAAAATATCTTAACAGGATGGGATAATAGGCAGGCACACTTTAACATTTAAGTAATACAAGTTTTCATTTAAACAACTCTATTTAAACATTTAAATATCTTAATAATTACAGACCTGTGTACATTCACGCGCAATGGCGTCCAATTCACAATCTCGACAAAAGAATGCTACCTTCACGCTCTCTACGACAATAACAGGAGATCTTTATCTCGCAGCTTCTAGACTAAGAAGAACAGAGACATTGCTTTACATCATGCCTTATATACAAATTCATTTGGTGATCTTTGTACAACATTTATCTTCTGTGTCGGTCTTATTACTCGCCGACACAGACGTTCTCAAAAATAAAAAATAAAGAAAATAATACATAATTTTACATAATGACACAATATGACACATCTAATATTTTAATTATTACATAATATATTGTCTTTGTTTATTACAAGACGTTACAGGCTCTCTTTAAACCATCATTGGTCAATTTCGGTTATGCAGTGCAATGCATGAACATTTATCATACAGCACCTAGACAACAGAGACAGCCTCTAATTGTGCATCACACAACCGGTAAAGATAAAACTATGAGTACTGCAAAGCTCAGCACTGTACAATTTCTCCCTCGTGGTGCCGAACTTAATGGTGTCTCAAGATTGTGTTTTCGCTATACGTGTATTTATCAGCGGCACACACGAAAGGACAGCAAACGTTGGAACCATAGTAAGTTCTAAGTGTCGAAGGACTCCAAAATGAATCAGTAACTGAGAACAGCGCAAGGCGGAGCTATAGCATACTCCCAAGTTATTGACTATGTACATGGAGCAACTATTAAAGGAAACTACTGAGAAATTTGGGTAAGAAATTGAATTTCGTAGGAATAAATAAAACTTCAAGGTTTCTAGATGTCATTGTAATTGTGTCAGCAAGAAAGTGGAACATCTGTTGACCTGAATCGAAAATGGTTTGAATAGTTGGCACAGAAGAATTTTGAAGATTACCTGAATTGATCGAGTAAGTAGGTAAGAGATGCCGAATCAAGGAGAACACACTTTATGATACAAAATCAAGGGATAAGTTGACAGAAAACAAACTGACCATTAAGAAGTAGTTAATTTGGTAATGGTTGGAATTGGGGAGCGGGGTAGGGATGGGGGGTCAAAATCAGTAGAGGGAGACTAAGACTTCGACACATTAAGCAGACCAATTGGAAGTACGGTGCAGCAGAATTCAGAGAAGTCACTCACAAGATACACTGGCGTATCAGACCATCAAATGGCTCGTAGGACAGATTAGAACAACTACAGTGTGGCTCAAAACAATGGGAAATTTTGGAAGTTGTTGAGGCAACGCTGCGAGGCAGGTGGCACAGAACGACATACCGAATGCTACTGGCACTGTCTTGCCACTTACTAAACAGTAAACGTGGAGCAATGAAAGTGTGTAGCGTACCTTTGCGGAAGAGCCGGTTACAAGAATGGTAATGAAGAGACGGCGCGTCGAGAATTTGGGTGTCATTTCAACATCGGGCGGCACTATCGTGTCCTTTTAATGCCAGCTGTCAACATGTGGGTCCGCAATTTTGAAGCAACTGGTTTTGCAATGAAGATGCAATCTGCAGGGGGACACTGAACCGTTCGTACAGGAGAGAATACCAGGGCTGTGTAAACTGTTTCCGGAAGACGCCCATAGTGCTCTACTCGAGGTCACGCAGAGTCTCGCAGAGTGTTCAACGAATACCGAAAGTGCATTTAATGTTCCATCCATATGATATGCTAATGCGTAGACAAAACTCCGAACGCATTTTAACAACAGTGCAAGAAGACGACGACAATTTCATGAACAATCTGTGGATGTCGGACGAAGCTCACTTCCACCTCAGTGGATTGGTGACTAGACATAATTTTCGCTGTTGGCCTCAGCAAAATCCACATCAGCTCCGTTGTATAGCAGTAAGGTTACTGTATGGTGCGCCATGTCATGGGGCGGCGTTATAAGCCTCTACTGTTTTGAAGGTGATAATGGGTCCGCTACCACTGTATCGTTTCTTCGGTATTTGCCATGGCGGAAAGACTTGTTGCACTTGATATGCCCCATTTTCCTAATAACAGCTGGATTCATCACGACGGAGCAACGGCACATGCAACGCCGATGTCGTTGGGAGTCAGTAATGGCATTCTCTTGACTAATCATTGACATCAATAAATAAGTGTAAAGTAATTGTAGTTTTCTATTTATCTCTATTCCTAAGTTCCCCGTCCTTTTGAGGTACGCTGAACAACTACACCAACTGGAAGTTTGGTGGAACCTCTTCATTGTATGTCTGTGGTACGATTATGACGATAAAAATAAGTGTAACATGTAATGGTCCCCATCGCCCAAGTTTCTCAATGGTATCTCATTACCTATGGCAGTTATACTGGAATGACAGTTTGTTTCGCAAAGATTATTGAAACTAGTAGCAACTTTTGGTGGTTTAACATCAGGTCCTTTCAGTTCGATCCAAGTCGTTGGCTACTACTATTTTGCCTCAAAATGTACTAATATGTCGGTTTTCCCTTTGACAAGCCATCCAGTTTTCACTGCTGTTCTGCTTCTAGTTTGTAGAAACTGATAATCGCTAATAGAGTATCATTTGTCGTCGCGTATGACATGCGAGACGAAATCAAACTTCGCCTATACCAGTTCGAATATTGTTAAGGGATATTTAGCCGGTATTTTGGTATCCGGTAACGGCGGACTTCGGTTAGAAAATGGCTCTGAGCACTATGGGACTCAACTGCTGAGGTCATTAGTCCCCTAGAACTTAGAACTAGTTAAACCTAACTAACCTAAGGACATCACACACATCCATGCCCGAGGCAGGATTCGAACCTGCGACCGTAGCGGTCCCGCGGTTCCAGACTGCAGCGCCAGAACCGCGCGGCCACTTCGGCCGGCTGACTTCGGTTAGAGAGTAATAGCTTAATTATAGTTTATACAGCTTGTCACAGCTTTGAACAAAGCCTGCCAGTCACCAAGATGTTCAGTGCCCACCATAGACTAACGGCACAAGTCTCAGACAGGTACAAAACAAGTGCGATGTAAAGTGAAGAGCCAAAGAAGCTGGTACACCTGCCTAGTATCCTGTAGTGCCCTGTGAGCATGCAGAAGTTCAGCCACACGCCGTGGCATCGACTTGTCTAATGTCTGAAGTAGTGCTGGAGGGAATTTACACCATGAATCTTGAAGGGCTGTCATAATCCGTACGAGTACGAGGGGTTGGAGATCTTTTCTGTATAGCACATTGCAGTGCATCCCAGATATGCTCCATAATGTTCATTTCAGGGGAGTTTGACGGCGACCAGAAGCGTTTAAACTCAGAAGAGTGTTCCTGGAGCTACTCTGTAGGAATTCTGGACGTGTGGGGCGTCCTGCTGTAATTGCCGAAGTCTGTCGGAATGTACAATCGACATGAACGGATGCAGGTGATGAGACAGGACGCTTACATACGTGTCACCTGTCAGAGTCGTAACTAGACGTATCAGGTGTCCCGCATCACTCCAGCTGCACACGCCCACTCCATTACAGAACCTCCACCAGCTCGAACAGTCCCCATGCTGACATGCAGGGTTCATGGATTCACGAGATTGTCCCCATACCCGTACACGTCCATCCACTCGATACAATTTGAAACGAGACTCGTCCGACCAGGCAACATGTTTCCAGTCATCAACAGTCGAATGTCAGTGTTGACGGGCCCAGACGTGGCGTAAAGCCTTGTGTCATGCAGTCATCAAGGGTACACAAGTGGGCATTCGGCTCCGAAAACCCATAGCGATGATGTTTAGTTGAATGGTTCGCAAGCTGTCTCTTGTTGATGGCCCAGCATTGAAATCTGCAGCAATTTGTGTCACTTCTGTCACGTTGAACGATTCTCTTCAGTCGTCGTTGGTCCGGTTCTTGCAGGATCTTTTTCCGGCAGCACCGATGTTGGAGATCTGATGTTTTACCGGATTTCTGATATTCACGGTTCACTCATGAAATGGTGTTGCGAGAAAGTTCCCACTCCATCGCTACATCGGAGATGCTGTGTCCCATCGCTCGTGCGCCGACTACAACACCACGCGGAAACTCACTTAAATCTTGATAATCTGCCATTGAAGCAGTAGTAATCGATCAGACAACTGCGTCAGACACTTCTTGTCTTTTATAGGCGTTGCCGACAGCAGCACAGTATTCTGTCTGTTTGCGTATGTCTGTATTTGAATACCAGGTATGCCAATACCAGTTTCATTGGCGCTTCTGTGTAATTGCTATCGCTGTGGTGACACAGCAGTACAGCGTCATCGTGCTGCTTTTCCATTGCAATCAGAGTAATTACGTACGAGGTGAGCATCGTTCAGTTTTTCATCTGTAAACCTGTCCACACTGCTGTGTACCACTGGTAACATACAACAAACTAACACTCTCGGAAATAATTGAAAGAAAACAGCCCTCGGTGACTATTTTTAACGATTTAACCAGGTTTCAACTCCAGTTTTACAAAAAGAGGTCATGACAGCCATCAACAGAGCAAATTTCCTACTCAAACAGTTACAGAAGAAAATGCTCATTAGCAGGTACCCTCAGCCCCCAAAACTTCTGTCTCAATTTAAAATCCACAAACCTAATCATCCTATACGCCTGATATCTAATAGTATGGACAGTGCATACCATAATGAGGCCAAATTTCTACATGAAAGTCTGAGAAAATCATTCGTTTTTGTGAAAAATTTTTCCGTCCCAAATAGTCACACCTTAGTCCAAAAAAATAAAAGATTTAGAATGCAGTTGAGACACCAAGTTAGTTTCCTTCGATATCAAAAATCTTTATACTAACGCCCCCGGATAGGAAACGCTTATGATTGTAGAAATAAATTTACGTCGGTTCAAAAAAGAGATTTCAGACGAACAAATCACAGACTTTATGAATCTCATCTCAGTCGTAGTCAAGTACAACTGCTTCGAAGTTAATGGACATCCTTGCCAGCAATCCGGCGGTCTCGCTATGGGAAATCCGTTAGCTGGTATCCTCCCTGATGTTTTCATCAACTCCCTAGAAGAAAATGTTTTTAATTGTTTTCCAGCTGCGTCAATAGGCATTCTTTCTTATTCCAGATACGTTGACGATATTCTTATCATCTACAAAGGACCCGCTGACGGTGTTGATCGTATTTTTAACCTATTCAGCCGGCTGGAGTGGTCGAGCGTTTTTAGGCGTTACAGTCTGGAATCGCGCGACGGCTACGGTCGCAGCTTCGAATCCTGCCTCGGGCATGGATGTGTGTGATGTCCTTAGGTTAGTTAGGTTTAAGTAGTTCTAAGTTCTAGGGGACTGATGACCTCAGATGTTAAGTCCCATAGCGCTCAGAGCCATTTTTTAACCTATTCAATGATCTCCATGAGAAAATTTCTTTCACTATCGAATTTGAAAATGAGGCCCGTCAATTAAACTTCCTTGACTTGACGCTTACCATAGAAACAAATAAAATTTCTTTCATTATTTCTCTAAAAGTAACATATACCGACCAGATCGTTCCTGCATCTTCTACTCATCCACAATCGCATAAAAAAGCCTTCTTTCATTCTGCTGTTCACCGAGCCATTTCCATCCAACTTTCTAAAGAAAAGTTCAATGACGAAACCAATTTACTTAAAACAGTAGCAGTTAACAACGAGTGTACACCTAACATAGTAGATGACGTCCTTAAAACGAAAACTGCTGAAAGAATTGCTACGATAGGTACTTCTGTTATCGAGTCTAACTCAAAAAAATATTTCTCTATTCCTTTCGTGTGACCTATCTCTTATCAGATCCAGAAGAAATACCATTGCAACGTTGCTTTTTCTACTAATAACAATTTGAAAATAAAAAACTTCGTTCATAATTTACATTCTATTCGTTCCCCTTTAGAAAATTCTGGTGTCTACTAAACTGTCTACAATACTTGCTCCTCTTACTATATAGGACTAACTGGACGTGCCTTCACTACCAGATATAAAGAACACTTGCTAATAAAAAATGGCGCTACCCTCCAAAATTCGTCTTTTGCCGACCATCTTCTAATTACAGGTCATTCACCTAAAGCCATCTGCGGTAGCTACATTTTGCACGCCGCAAAGAAAGGGCGGAGATATTCTAGAAGAATTAGAGATTTTCAAACATCTTGCTCGAAAGGATAGCCTCATCTTTAAAAAACAGCTACAGCTATGTAACAAAAAATTTTTCAACGGTATAAAGCCGTTACTCGATATCTGACTTCGGGTCTCCTTGTGCAGGTTGCCGAAATGTTCTTTTCCTTCTAAGGTAGTCCTATGTTTTCTAATAATCAAATGTTTCTTGGCTGTATTTCACGTCGATATTGCGTTCTGTAAGTTATCATTCAGTCCCTTCTACATTTTCATAATGATGTTTTCATGTTTTATCTCACTGTCATAAGCTTCGATGTAGACAAAATGTTATGTTGTATGCTACTATCAGACAAATATTGCTTTCCATTATGAACCAACTACTGTTGATTTATAATCATTTCTACCTATATGTAAATGTGAAGTAGCCTAATTGTATCTACGGCTACTAGATGGCGCGCTCGTTGCAGTGCCATGTTCACCTGGCCGCATTTGTTAACGCTGGTGCGTCAGTCCGGTTGCAACCTGTAACCGCGTCAGTAAAAAGCAGCCCTTACTGCCCCGCCATCACAATTTTTTATCTTAAATGTCTTTGTGACTAATGCCCTTTTGGCATATTTATTATTTTATAAATGACATATAAGTACTGCCAGCCTTTCACGATGATTCTGTACTTATACTCTGTATCATACGTCTTTAGTTATAATTCTGTGACCATGTTATAGACCATTCTTTGATTTAAATTCTGAGGAAGACACTCCTAGCAGTGTTGAAGCCCGGTTAATTCGTTAAAAATAGTGAGCGAGTGCTGTCTTCTTTGAATTGTAACTATTCAAGGTCTCTGAACGTGCAGCCATGTACAAAATTTTGCGACTCCCGGAAATGAAAACCGGAGACAGAACTGAGCTGAACTGACGCTGGAGGGCGCAGAGTAAAGTGGGAATGAAGTTTCCAATGCCACACTCGGAGCATATCGCTGTGGAGATACAGGAGATGGACAAAACTGTGGAAACACCAAAACCGTAACAAATTGCGACGCATAATACGATGCAGGAAAACAGCATTCGAAACAGCTTACAGCCCTCTTGGAGTGGATGAATAAAGGTTATGTACTGTTTTCAAGGGAATCTTATGCCGTACTGCCGGCAAAACAGTGTCCATTCCAGGTAACGATGAACGATGTGGATAGCGAAGAAGCACGTTTCTCTCCAAATTAGACAACAAAGGCTCCATAATTTTGAGATCTGGTGACTGCGGTGGTCAAGGGAGATGCGAAAATTAATCCTGGTGCACACGGCATCATTTCTGGACGATGCGAGCTGTGTGAAAAGGAATCCTATCGTCTGAACACAGCATCACCATTGCGGAATAGACCTGATTTTTTAAAAAATTTGTGACATAATCCTTCGCAGTAATGCAGCGTTCAAAAATGGCTCTGAGCACTATGGGACTCAACTGCTTTGGTCATCAGTCCCCTAGAACTTAGAACTATTTAAACCTAACCAACCTAAGGACATCACACACATCCATGCCTGAGGCAGGATTCGAACCTGCGACCGTAGCAGTCGCACGGTTCAATGCAGCGTTACAGAGCAACCCAGAAGCATATAGATCATCATCATATGGTTGCCCACAGTATCACCGAAGCCCCTGCATGCTTCACTCTTCGCAGGTAAACTCGACTAGAAGTTGTAAACAGCGTGTTACAAGGTTCATCCGAACAAATGGCTTTCTTCCGTTGCTCTATAGTGATTTGCATCACCGATGAGCGGTTTCGAAATTCCATCTCGCCACACAGCAACCTGCTCTTGGAACTCCCTTCGTGCTATTTTGATGGTAACATCATTCACGGGTGTGACATTCAGTTCTCCAGCGACTTTTGCGGCTGCTGTCGTCTTACTTTTTGTGAAAGTCCTCTTCAATTACCGTGTGCCACCATCACTCAACAAACGATTTCGCCCTTGTTGTGATTTAGCGGAAGATATTTTTCCGCTTTTCCTGTATGCCGTATAAACCGATACGTTCCCTTTTACAATACCAAACACTTCGTCTGCCTTCGTTACGGCAGCATTCGCCATATGAGCTTCTTCATTTTGCCCACGTTCGAATTCACATTGCTGTGACATAATGCACTCACAATTGCTCACAGCAGTATTCTGTGCACGGTTTATACTGGAAATGTATTTGCAGGTGCAGTTCGTGATCAGATACAACTGCGCTACGTGCAGGACTGGCTGCCATCATCATTTATGTTCAAGCATGCACTTACGGCGGTGTTTCCATATTTTATTCTAACCCGTGTATCTGTAATGCGCCGCGCGGGATTAGCCGAGCCGTCTAGGCCGATCATGGACTGTGCGGCTGGTCCCGGCGGAGGTTCGAGTCCTCCCTCGGGCATGGGCGTGTGTGTTTGTCCTTAGAATAATTTAGGTTAAGTAGTGTGTAAGCTTAGGGACTGATGACCTTAGCAGTTAAGTCCCAAAATATTTCACACACACATCTGTAGTGCGATACAGATTCGAAGGCAAATGGTGGGTAATAAATCTAACCGCACCCGTAGAAAAAAGTTTTGTATCACCCCGGTTCCCACAACTCCTGACAACAGACGTTGACTGTGGATATTGTATCAGAGATACACTCCCTTTGGATGTTCAGAGATGTCACTAAACCAGCCTGAAGATGAAACAACCATGGATGAGCAGCGCCTATTAGAGAGAGGGGGTCCGACAGCCGATCAGTTCCAGTCATTTCACCAGGAAGGAGGAACACGGCTCGTGTTGTCTGTAGTTCAACCATGCCTGGACGGTCAGTACCGAGGTTCCATCGCGTCCATATTGTTACTCTGTGCCAGGAAGGGTTCTCTAGAAGGAAAGTGCCGATGCGTCTCGGAGGGAACCAAAGCGATGTTGTTGGGACATGGAGGAGATACAGAGGGACAGGAACTGTCGATGACATGCCTCGCTGAGTCAGCCCGAGGGCTACTACTGCATTGGATGACCACTACCTGCGGATTATGGCTCGGAGGAACCCTGACAGCAACGCCATGTTGAATAATGCTTTTCGTGTAGCCACAGGACGTCGTGTTACAAATCAAACTGTGCGCAATAGGTTGCATGATGCGCAACTTCACTCCCGACGGCATGGCGAGGTCTATCTTTGCAACCACGACACCATGCAGCGCGATAAAGATGGGCCGAACAACATGCCGAATGTACTTCTCAATATTGGCATCTCGTTCTCTTCAGCTATGAGTGTTGCATTTGCCTTAAACCAGACAATCGTCGGAGACGTCTTTAGAGGCAACCCAGGCAGGCTGAGCGCCTTAGACACACTGCCCAGCGAGAGCAGGAAGCTGGTGGTTCACTAATGTTTTCGGGTCGCATTATGTGGGGCCGACATACGCCGTTGTTCGTCATGGAAGGCGCCGTAACGGCTGTACGGTACGTGAATGCCATCCTCCGACCGATAGTGCAACCATATCGGCAGCATATTGGCGAGTCATTCGTCTTGATGGACGACAAATCGCCCTCCCATTCTGCACATCTTGTGAATGACTTCCTTCAGGATAACGACATCGCTCCACTAGAGTGGCCAGCATGTTCTCCAGACATGAACCCTATCGAACATGCCTGAGATTGATTGAAAAGGGAGATTATGGACGACGTGACCCACCAAACACTCTGAGGGATCGCCGTTGAGGAGTGGGACAATGTGGACTATCAGTGCCTTGACGAACTTGTGGATAGTATGTCACGACGAATATAGACATGCATCAATGCAAGAGGGCGTGGTACTGGTTTTAGACGTACCGGTGTGTACAGCAATCTTTACTGCCATTTCTGACGGTCTCGTTGTATGGTAGTACAACACGCAATGTGTGGTTTTCATGAGCAATAAAAGGGCGGAAGTGATGTTTATGTTGACCTCTATTCCAATTTTCTGTACAGGTTCCGGAACTCTCGGAACTGAAATGTAATTTTTTTTTTTTTTGATGTGTGTACATGCATTTTCTGTGTAACCAGCCACGGTATACTGTGAAAATATGCACGATCCCCCGGCGTAATCTTGTAGGTGGAGGTGCGTTCAGGTTCTATTTTAAATGGTGCGCTCGTGTTTTAGGTAGTCCGCCATCGAGATCTGGAGCGCAGTGAGAGTTTTGCCAGTGGCCAATTTCCTGAAGCAGTACAAGCTGGCGGCCGGCCGAAGCCCCCGTGGAGCGCGGTTTATCAGAACCCACGGAGCGGACCTGTGTGTTGGCAGCGGCGCCCTACGAGTGTCGGCCCTCAGGTGAAGCTCCGTTGTCCGCCGGAAGTGGCGGCTGCTGCTCCAGCGCTGGAGTCGAGGGCTGCGGGCAGCCGGAAGCAGCCAGCACTTCCGGCGCCCGGCCCGCTGCTACACACACTTGCTCTTCGAGTGCCCTATTCAACATCGACGGCGGTAATCCATCTCGTGAGTGCGCGTGTGTCTTAGAGTTCATATTAGCTTTCCACAAAACGTAACGTGATTACTGCCACGGTAATGGTTGTCTACTGACGCAAGATTTTGTTTATTCTTGTATCATCAAGGAGCATCGCGGTATTTATATTGCAGCAAGTGTACATGTATTCTAGTCTGACAAAGGGAAAATGTGACAGTAATATTACATTTTAAAAATATTTACTACTTTAATTTAGTCGTTTTGACTTTCCTTTAGATTGACTCGCCTCGCAAATATCTCTATGAAGGTTTTAATTCAAATTTTTCATCTTTCACTTCCCTACCAAAACAGGCCCGATAAATTGGAAAGTTCACATCGTCTTTTCCGGCGGTTACGCAGTAATGTATGTGTATATCACAATGCTATGTTTTACACAACGCTACGACAGAGTAAACAGTCTTATCGTCAAAACTTAAGGTTTTTATTTTATTTTTTATTTCCCTTCACGTTAACAACATTTCGAATTTTCTCCTGTTTACAGAGTGAATGAGACGTGAGACAGGAAGCAGCTCTTTCCGTCCCTTCTCAACTACTAGCTCGCTTTCATATTCTTTGACTGAAAGCTAGTTTCTGTACATGTTGCATATGACCTGCTGCTCCCTGTTTTTTTTGGTGCGGATAGCCATTTAGAAATTTACAAACTTTATCCTCGATATAGAAATGAAGGTTTTTGTTTCTTGAATGTAATCACTAAGGTACGTCATAGGTCAGTTTTGCCTCGAGTGGTTCAAATGGCTCTGAGCATTATGGGACTTAATATCTGAGGTCATCAGTCCCCTAGAACTTAGAACTACTTAAACCTAACTAACCTAAGGACATCACACACATCCATGACCGAGGCAGGATTCGAACCTGCGACCGCAGCGTTCGCGCGGTTCCAGACTGAAGCGCATAGAACCGCTCGGCCACAACGGCCGGCTTTGTCTCGAATATTCCTAAATTCCTCCAGAACCACAGATTGAATTTTACTAGTCATTCCATGCTTCTGCAGATAATTCGTGTTCGTATTAGGCAGTCATTACTAATTAATCGTATGGTTGAGTAATACCCACGCTTTTAACCACTTGTCTTCTTTATTGCTGGGATGAATTAGCTGCTTCCTGTCGCGAGAGTGTATTTTGCAACCTTCATATGTAACACTTACCATGTGGAACATTTCATAAGAAAAGATTATTTTTAAAACGCGAAGCCGTTTGTTGGTCACAGATGTGTGTGGTTAGTTATTAGACTAGTGAATGTCGAAAACACTACTGAAGCCATTATAGGATTATTTAGAAGATGTTTCCAGTTGAATCCCAGTAACGGTAAATTTCAGTACCTGTCTATATTGCTTGTAATATACGAGGGCAGTTCAATAAGTAATGCAACACATTTTTTTTCTTGGCCAATTGTGGTTGAAAAAACCGGAAATTTCTTGTGGAATATTTTCAAACATTCCCGCTTCGTCTCGTATAGTTTCATTGACTTCCGACGGGTGGCAGCGCTGTACGGAGCTGTTAAAATGGCGTCTGTAACGGATGTGCGTTGCAAACAACGGGCAGTGATCGAGTTTCTTTTGGCGGAAAACCAGGGCATCTCAGATATTCATAGGCGCTTGGAGAATGTCTACGGTGATCTGGCAGTGGACAAAAGCACGGTGAGTCGTTGGGCAAAGCGTGTGTCATCATCGCCGCAAGGTCAAGCAAGACTGTCTGATCTCCCGCGTGCGGGCCAGCCGTGCACAGCTGTGACTCCTGCAATGGCGGAGCGTGCGAACACACTCGTTCGAGATGATCGACGGATCACCATCGAACAACTCAGTGCTCAACTTGACATCTCTGTTGGTAGTGCTGTCACAATTGTTCACCAGTTGGGATATTCAAAGGTTTGTTCCCGCTGGGTCCCTCGTTGTCTAACTGAACACCATAAAGAGCAAAGGAGAACCATCTGTGCGGAATTGCTTGCTCGTCATGTGGCTGAGGGTGACAATTTCTTGTCAAAGATTGTTACAGGCGATGAAACATGGGTTCATCACTTCGAACCTGAAACAAAACGGCAATCAATGGAGTGGCGCCACACCCACTCCCCTACCAAGAAAAAGTTTAAAGCCATACCCTCAGCCGGTAAAGTCATGGTTACAGTCTTCTGGGAGGCTGAAGGGGTTATTCTGTTCGATGTCCTTCCCCATGGTCAAACGATCAACTCTGAAGTGTATTGTGCTACTCTTCAGAAATTGAAGAAACGACTTCAGTGTGTTCGTAGGCACAAAAATCAGAACGAACTTCTCCTTCTTCATGACAACGCAAGACCTCACACAAGTCTTCGCACCCGAGAGGAGCTCACAAAACTTCAGTGGACTGTTCTTCCTCATGCACCCTACAGCCCCGATCTCGCACCGTCGGATTTCCATATGTTTGGCCCAATGAAGGACGCAATCCGTGGGACGCACTACGCGGATGATGAAGAAGTTATTGATGCAGTACGACGTTGGCTCCGACATCGACCAGTGGAATGGTACCGTGCGGGCATACAGGCCCTCATTTCAAGGTGGCGTAAGGCCGTAGCATTGAATGGAGATTACGTTGAAAAATAGTGTTGTGTAGCTAAAAGATTGGGGAATAACCTGGTGTATTTCAATGGTGAATAAAACAACCCCTGTTTCAGAACTTATTGAACTGCCCTCGTATTTCAGCCGCTTTTAAGTGAAGATGGTAGATCAATTTCCCTACACCCGATCTTGTAACACAGGAGGGACAGTTTATTTCATCACAGGCATCATTCACCTGGTTGTAGCACACTATTTCACATGAAGGTATCTAGATGCCTCTACAAGATTGAAAGCGACAGTTGATGGACAAAAATTTTGAAACATTAAAAACGCAACACACCAGCGTGTCTGATACCGTATAGGAAGACCGTTGAAATTCAAAACAGCTTTCGAGTCTTCTCGGAATGGATGAATAAAGGTCCTGTACGGTTGTCAAGTGAATCTTATATCATTCATCCTCCAAAATAGAGAAATGTTCAGGATGGAAAACGATCACGCATTCCTCTCTCCAATGTAGACCACAAAGGATGGCTCTGAGCACTATGGGACTTAAATTCTGAGGTCATCAGTCTCCTAGAACTTAGAACTACTTAAACCTAGCCAACCTAAGGACAACACGCACATCCATGCACGAGGCAGGATTCGAAATTGCGACCGTAGCGGTCGCGCGGTTTTAAGACTGTAGGGCCTAGAACCACTCGGCCACTCCGGCCGGCACCACAAAGGATCTATAATACTGATATCTGGTGACCGTGGTTACCAGGGTAGATGAGCAATTCATCCTCGTGCTAAAAAAAACCAGGCGGGGATCACGTGAGCTCGTAAATTCGGCCAACAAGACTCATCCAACAAAATTACTTTCTTCCATTGTTCCGCAGCCCAGGTTATATGTCTTCGGCACCGCGTTTCCCTGTTAGGGGCATTAGCATCAGTAAAGAATTATTTTCGAATTCCAATCCGCCCGGCAATTCTCTGCTTCTGGGGTTGTCATCGTGTTGGTTTTGTGGTGACGTGGTCCGCGAGTGTGACATTCGGCTCTGCAACGGCTTTTGCAACTGTCGTCTCCATATTTTTCGTCACAGTCTACTTTGCTCACCGTCTGTCAAGATCACTCAACGCTCGCTTGCGTGTATGTGGTATAAATCATCGATATGGCGTCTATTAAAACACCAAACACTTCCGCTACCGTGGTTACTGAAACATCCACCACACGAACACCGACAAGTCACCCACGTTCAGACTCACTTAGCTCCGGTATAAAGCTCTCACAACTACAGAGAACGTAGTTCTGACCACGACGAACGCTTGGCGCGTTTTAAGGACAGTTTAGCCGGCCGCTGTTGCCAATCGGTTCTAGGCGCTTCAGTCCGGAACCGCGCGATTGCTACGGTCGCAGGTTCGAATCCTGCCTCGGGCATGGATGTATGTGATGTCCTTAGGTTAGTTGGGTTTAAGTAGTTCTAAGTCCTAGGGGACTGATGACCTCCGATGTTAAGTCCCATAGTGCTTAGAGCCATTTGGACCATATTTATTAGTGGAGACTCAGGCCACAGCGGTATAGAACATTGCGTTACCATTACGTTTGCTTACAAATTTGGAAAACTGATGACGGAGGCGAATGCCTAATAACTGAAAGTGCACAGAACAAGAATTTCTACCATAAAATTTTGTTTGTGATGCTTCAAACGCTTTCGGGACGAAAAGCAACTGTTAAGGTTGCGACTCGTTCTTGTCGACCGTTAACAGCTGTATCAACAAACACGATGGACACACGCGAGCAATGTTGGCTCAAAAAGGATGACTCACTCTAAGATTGACATAAAATCAAATGACATTTTGAATTTACGAGGATGTGGACCGGCGGAACACCTATTTACAGTTTCTGAGAAGACAACACCGACTGAAAGAAGTTGAGACTGCATCGATACGTTTGGCAGAGTTGCACTTTTTACTTTTTTCTCCAATAACCATAATGGAGTAGACATGCTACGACCAGCTGTATGTGGAGAGAGATACGCAAGAGTACCGAATAACGTCAACAGCTATTACCATCACATTTCAATGGGGTATAACGTCAATGAATTCATTCAAAAAAAAAAAAAAAAATGGTTCAAATGGCTCTGAGCACTATGGGACTCAACATCTTAGGTCATAAGTCCCCTAGAACTTAGAACTACTTAAACCTAACTAACCTAAGGACATCACACACACCCATGCCCGAGGCAGGATTCGAACCTGCGACCGTAGCAGTCCCGCGGTTCCGGACTGCAGCGCCAGAACCGCTAGACCACCGCGGCCGGCAATGAATTCATTCCAAAAATTAAATTTCGCTGACGGGAGAAGTAGCTTCATAAACATTCCTAAAAAGCACTTTGCCAAACGGAGATCCTCTTGAAAGAAAATACTGGTATATTCACTATATTTGTTTTTGAGTTTTAAGATATCATTTCCCGAACTATATGTAATTAACGTATACGGGCCATAAATCAGAGCATAGCACTTACGACAATATTGTGCAGATTCGGCGTTCATCAAATTTAACAAATGTCCTGGGTAGGAGGAATCTGGTTATCGCCATTATAAAGAAAGAGAAATTCATTTCTCTTGTTACATACACGAACGTTACACTACAACACTCCCGTTTCCGTCAAATATGTGACCCACGGATTTCAGCACAGTAATAGCCGTTGACTTGTTCACAGAAGGAAGTACGCCAACGTCGGTACGAACTGCCATGATACAATGATGAAAGCAAAGTACACAAAAAGAACTGTCCTATCATACATAAAGAATGTAAAGATGTTTAGATATGTCGGACACGATAACGGATATCAAGTAAGATGATTGTCACATTCTGGCTCGTTATAGATTTTTCACAGTTACTCTCACAATACTTGGATGAACATTCATGATCATTACGATCTTAGGAGGGATCGAAACCTATGGTAAGCAAACATATTGTAAGGGGAGACCACGTAATGGGTTTCTGAAGCGGGCGCTTTCCGGTAAATTTCCCAGAGGGCCCCTTTGCCACCTGAGATGCACGTCTGAGCCCTCGGCCGCCTTACAGCTCTCACAATGAGACTGAAAGAGGGTTCACGGAAAGCATTTCTTCCTCATACACCGAACAGGAGGACCCACAAGATTACAGTCGTAGAAAAGGAGGCTCGCTCTCCCTATCTTCCTTTCTCTCACTCTCTTTGTCTCTCTTTGCCTCTCTCCGTTAACGTTTTAGGAGCCCTGTATCTATACTACGTAACAAAACAACGTTTTACTTCTTTCTACCGGTGCCTGTCATTAACAGTGCGTACGATTTCGTTTAGCTGCTACTCGGGCATTTAAGTTCTGGGTATAACTCCCTACCTACTTGTGAAAGCTGAAATTATTCCAAAACCTTCTGAACTTCGAAACTAGCTGTTAATTTTATGCGACTGCAGTCTTTCTCGGCGTATTCCCCTGATGAATTTCTCTCGGGTTATCAGCCGAGTGGTGGCGTCGTCTTGTCGTAACGTTTCAGTGAGTTTCGTACCCTTCATCTTCTGGCGAAGATTCGCGTCGCCAGAAGATGATGGATACGAAACTCAATGAAACGTTGCGACAAGACGACGCCACCACTCGGCTGATAACCCCAGAAGAATTCATCACTAGCTGTTACTATGTATATTGGTGAATAAATCTGGAAACCGACGCTACAGTTCATGTCAGAGATATTGTACACAAACAGGGAGATGCCTGAAGTACGCTATCCATGGAGGTATAAGGAGGGGTGATGCCATGACGTCACAAACTTGAAGCCGACAGAAACCGAGCTCCGCCATTGCAGTTTGGTCAGAAGACTCGTTTCCGATTGTGCTACTGTCTAGAGCTGCTGAAGGTTTTTTCATTTTAAAATGCCGGTTTACGTTGTTTACGGGTGTACTAACCGTTGGAATAGTGCTATCAAGTTAAAAGGAATCACGTTCCATGCGTAAGTGGCCCCGTTCGTAAAATATTGTCGTTTATATTCGTGAGATGTGCGGCCTTGTTTACGTTTTGTGAAACTGTTTTCTTCTTATTTTATTTCAGATTTCCGATCAATGAAGCTCGTAGGGCTCTGTGGGTTCATATGCTTACTTCTCTTGACAAAGCACAAACGATGTTTGTATTTACAAATGAAATTTTGTATCAGTGTGTAAACGAGTAAGAAATATCATCCGGTATATAAACTAGCATAGCTTTCGGGTTCTGCTTTCAGTTTACATCGACACAAATACAGTAAAAGGTGATTTGAGTTTGAAAAGAGTTTTGTACACTGTTATTTTTCATCATTCGAAGTTCGTATCCAAAAGAAACACTTAAGTTAACGAGACCAAATCAGTTGTATTGCTGGGGCAAAAACGCATTAAAAACAAAACGAAAACACCTGAAAAAGCTATTCTGACGTTGTGTTATGCATGTAAACATTGTAACACTCATCATCTGAAATTATTTCGCAGACATAACGTTAAATATGAAGAACACGCAATTCTAACAAGAGCTCTGTCACTGTTTTGACCAATCAAACATGGCGGCCCACCGGCTTCAAACAGACGTACAGCAGACGGCCATAGTGCCATCTCCCCTCCTTATACCTCCATGACGCTATCCGAGCATTCTGTTCTGTGTGTCTGTGTTTGTGATATCTTAGTTGTTCGTGTTTTCTATGGCCAAACTCCGAACTCGGGGTGAACAGTGGATCAAACGACGTTAATCTGGTACGCAGGTTCTAATCGGATTTGGATCACCTGCTTCCCTCGTAAGCCTGTACACTGCGGTTTAGGCTAACATTAGTTAGTGCTCTGTTTCACGTAGCAGAATTCAGCTGCATGTAGATAGGTTCTTTAACACTGCAACGGCGTGTACACTCTTATGCAATTTAGTGTATCAGCTTGTTCTGGAGGCTGTCGGATACGGACGACACGTGGCCTCTGTGAAACAGAGTTCCAAGGACCCTGATAGTCTCTGACACATGGTGACAGCTCGGTGACTGCCAGTAAGGGTGTGATTGGATAGGCCTACAGTGCACATAATGCGCCATCCTTCTTCCATCGAACTAGAACTTCCAAAAACGTCACTCATCCATTATTCTCCCGTTCCATGGTAGCATTCTTATGAATAAAGGCCAAGTGCCGCCACAATTTCATCAGCTTATTTTCACCTGGGTCAACACTACGAATGTGCACTAACTATTGCTAAATGTCGTTGTTCTAAAAATACCTTAATAACTCATTTTCCTTCAATCTCCTGAACAAATAAATTCGTCTATAGGATGAACGCAGGCCAGCCACGGTGACAGGTGGTTTATGGGATCTCAAGTAATTGAAACTCTCCCTTTCAAGTTGAGAAGGCAATCAACGACTTACTTTGATAATGGGTGGAATTTTGGCAGCCGAGTATTAGAAAAACAAGTAATGATGTTATGGATGCACACTTGAAAATGATGGAATAAATGACTATGGTTCACCAGTGTGCCAGCAACGTACGCTGAAGGACCGTGTGACTATGTGAGCGCTATTGCCAGACTGATACCACGAGGCGGACCGTCAGGAGGAATTTGTTAGCTGGGTTGGAAAGACCATTAGCCGCGAAGCCAAGAATCCAGGGTTGATTCCTATTATAGGACACAGTTATAACCGGCCATAACGTTTCTACGACTTTGTACGTTGGAGAGGATCCAGTTGTTCTCACTGCCTAATTACATTTTCAGTTTTAATGGGCAGTTACCGTGCCTTTATGCATGGGACTCCTGGACACGCACTCTGTACCTGAAAGTGAACTGAGGGGACTCTCTGTTGAGCTGAGTGTCTACGGGCAACCATTCTAGCGGTATCCTTTGTCCCAGGCGTGCTAGTCCCGAGAGGTGTTCATAAGAAACTCATCGGAACTGGAAATCACTATATGTACAGTCTGTGAAGCATCTCTTTGATGAAGTTAATGGGAGTACCTAAATCGATATAAATATAAACTGCTGGCCACCGTAAATACAACACCAAGAAAGACAAGAGGTAGCACAACAAGATTTATTTTGTAGATAACATGTTGACCAAGTATCAACTGATTACGTTTACAGACGTCTGTGACATGCGGTTCCTGCCAGAATCAGTAGCCAGAGTAGCCGCCATTGTTGGAGATCACCGCTGCCACACGTCTCGGCATTGAGTCAAAGAGACGTTGGATGTGTTCCTGGGGTACAGCAGCCCAGCAGCTTCCACACGTTGCCAAAGATCATCTGGTGTGGCAGCTGGGGATGTAATCTGGGTCACTCGTTGAGCAACCATGGACCACGTGTTTTCTATCGGCGAAAGATCCGGAGAGCGAGCCGGCCAGGGAAGCAATTCAATCTGGTTATTGACGAAGAACCTTTGGACAACGCGTGCCATGTGTGGTCGCGCATTAACCTGTTGAAATATGGCTGTGGCCGAGCCCTGAAGGTAAGGAAGGACAACTGGCTCCAGCACCTCGGATATGTAGCGCCGGCTATTTAAAGTACCGGCAATGCGTACTAGAGGCGTGCGAGAGTAATATCCAATACCGCCCCATACCATAATACCCGGTGCAAGACCAGTGTGGCGGTGCATAATGCAGCTGTCCAGCATCCTCTCTCCACGGTGTCTCCACACTCGAATCCGACCATCGTGGTGCTGCAGACAGAAGCGTGCCTCGTCAGTAAAGACAACGTCATTCCATTCTGCCGTCCACATCCGTCTGTCATCACACCGTTGGCGACGGAGACGTCTGTGGTTCTGCGTCAATGGTAGACGAAGCAATGGACGTCTTGCGGACAGACCACTCTTCTGTAAACGGCGTCGAATGGTACGCGCAGACACTGGATGATGCGTTACAGACGCAATGTGCTGTGCTATGGTTCGGGATGTCACTGAGCGATCCGTCACTGCAATGCGCACAATTTGCCTATCAGCACGTGCAGTGGTGCACCGAGGTGAATGCGATCGACCACGTCGGTCCGTCGTACCCTCCTGCATCCAACGGTCACATAACCGCATTACAGTTGTTTGGTTTCGTCCAACACGACTAGCGATTTCTCTGTATGACAATCCACAATCTCGGTAAGCCACTATCCTTCCTCTGTCGAATTCGGATACTTGATCAAAAGATGTTCGCTGTTGTCTACGAGGCATAACTGATCGTCTTGTGAAACAACCACAAGGTAAACACACGTGCCGAACGTACACTCGTCGAAATCGCCAAGCCTTAAATGGCGCTATGAGGTGGCGCCACAGGCGCGTGTGATGTGCGTCTGCGCTGAAATTCTAATCAGTTGCATATCTCATCGCTGCAAACCCATGGTGTAAATTTCACTTGATTTGGATGCTCCCTTCATGGTGTTGTATTTACGGTGGCCAGCAGTGTAAATATGTTGAACGATTTTAAACTCTTACTGGTTGCTTTAATTAACAAACAACTGAATTTCACAAGCTGCTACAGAGCTGGAAATACAAACGATGACCCGGAAAGTGCACCTTTCATATCGCTCTTTGTTTCTTTCTTTTATTTCACTCTATGATGACAAAAACGTTTTATCCTCGAACCATCGTTTTGGTGAGTGGTGACCGTCTTCGGATCTGTTTAAAACACATTCTAAACCAGAAGATACCACTCTGATTTTACTTTATCCGGATATATTTTAAACAGAAATGAAGATAGCCAGCACGAAATTAAATCGATAGTCTGAGAACAAAGTTTTTATGGTCATAGACTGGAATAAAACAATTGATTTAGACAAATGAGTGTTTAATAGGTCTAAATGTAAATAATAAGAATTCTTCAGACACAGTTACACATAACATTTCAGTAATTTAGATTAAGGAGACAATCTGAGAAGCAGTCATAGACTTTTTGCAGATGTCATTTAACCTCTAGTAGTTTCATCGAAAGATAAAAAACAAGGGCAAAATGATTAGGACGAGATATTTGTTAGGTGTAACAAGTGGCAGTTGACTCTAATTAACCAAAAGCGTGAGGTCATTCATGTAAGTACCAAAATGAATCTATTAAATTTCGGTTACACGATGAATCAAACAAATCTAAAGGCTGTCAATTCAGTTAAATGCCTAGGGGTGAATTGCATCTATCTCATAGCTAATGTTGTGGGGAAGGCAAATCAAAGACTGCGTTTTACTGGTAGGACACTTAGAAGATGCCAATAAATCCACTAAAGCGACTGCATGCACTACATTGTCCATCTTTTGGTAGAGTATCGTTGTACGGTAGTTGAGCCTTACCAGATAGGATTAACGGAGGAAATCGAAAAATTTCAGAGAATGCAGCTTGTTTTGGACAGTAGCGAAATAGGGGAGAGAATGTGCCAGTTATTAAAACAAAGGCGTTTTTCGATGGGGCGAAATCTTCCCACGTAAGCCGGAAGGAGTGGCCGAGCGGTTCTAGGCGCATCAGTGTGGCACCGCGCGACCGCTACGGTCTCAGGTTCGAATCCTGCCTCGGGAATGGATGTGTGTGATGTCCTTAGGTTAGTTAGGTTTAAGTAGTTCTAAGTTCTATGGGACTGATGACCTCAAATGTTAAGACCCATAGTGCTCAGAGCCATTTTCTTCCCAATTTCAATATCCAACTCTCTCCTTCGAATGCGAGAAAATTTGATTGATGGCTATGAACATACGGGGAAATGATCATTGCAGTAAAATAAGAGAAACCTGGGATCGCGCGGAGAAGTTTAAGTGTTCCATTTAGCCATGCACTGTTTGAGAGTTGAAAGGAGGAGAAACAGCGTGAAAGTCGTTTAATGAACTCCCTGCCAGGAAGGTAAGTGTGATTTGCAGAGTAGTAGATGTAAATGTAGTGATCGTTAACTGAGGGAGTCGCTTTCGTCTTTGTACGTGTGGTTGGTACGGAACTACATCGCTGTGATAATAAGTACGATGCAATGTTCCTTCGAACATGAATACAAATCCGAAGGGACATTTCATCGTACCTATTAACATCACAGGCATTGCAATATGCTATTCAGCAGCGACTTTCCATTAAAATGTCCTCTCACTGTACGGGAATTAACATGAAGTGTACGGCTGCAGGTTGTGATGCTTGAACGACGTATGGAAGTTTGCTTCTGGCTGAGTTTCGTGCACGGAGAGCCAAAACGGTTAAGGCGGTCGCTCGAGTAAGGCGGGAAATCCGAGTTCGAGTCCCGGTCCGGCACAAATTTGCATTGTCATCACTCCATTATGCAGCTAATGGTTGTCCGCACTCGCGACTGTGAATACATTTTATGCACACTGAAAAGTATTGTCTGAATATAAACGTCGTCGCTGATCAACATCCAGAAACGCGACAGTACTGGGTCATTCGATTTTTATCGGCTAATGTATTACCATAGCCACTTCGTGAGGGAAGGGTAGTGATAAATGTTTATCATCTCGCAGAAAAAAGTTACATATTTAATTTTTTGTTACCTTTCAGATATAATTTCGTACTGCTGGTACTAACTGAAATCCCTGCTCCACAGTACCACAGCACACCGCTAGAGATCGCCAAAATAAACAAGCATAGCTCATATAAACATTATCAATGGGATGCATCACTTCGTTCTGATTCCCTCTAGCAATATTCTACGGTACTGCGAGATTTCAGTTTGTACCAGCACTGCGGCAATATACCTGAAACTAACACAAATTTATTTCCTAACTTTATTTTTTCGAAGTGGTATTTAATCCTTTATGACCATGTTAGGAGTACTGGCAAATTGATAGCATGAGGAGGACCGGAAGGCATTCGTGGACAGCTCAGAAAGAGCAACGTTAACCCGCTCCCTAAACCTAGATTCTTTAGAGAATCCAACTCCCAGGTATAGAACAGCTTCTAACATCCGATTACTCTACAAATCAATCAATGTGTTAAATATAGGACGTTGTTATTGGAGACACAAAACGCTAATTACGTTGTTTGATTAGTTTCGGATGATTCACACATGGACTAATGAAATATTAAGAACGAAAATAGTATGAATGAGCACGGTCTGGGTGTTTTTCGATCCGTTTTTAAAAAAATTAGTCTTCCACAGATGTCATTTTTCACGTATGCCAATATTTGCGATTACAATGAAATGGATACCCTTAGCTGTATACAGGTGTTGATATAAGTCAACGGGGACAATTGAGAATGAGTGCCCCGACCGGGATTCGAACGCAGGATCTCCTGTTTGCATGACACATCCTCTATCCATGTGACCCACCGAGGACACAGAGAGTAGTGCGACTGCAGGAATTTATCTCTGACACGCCTCCCGCGAGACCCACATTCGCAACTTGTTAACCCACACTATATTCATAGTGGCCCTGCCATCATTCTCATTGCCCACGGCTTTACCGCCGATTCCCGGAAGAGTTCTTACATGTACACTCCTGGAAATGGAAAAAAGAACACATCGACACCGGTGTGTCAGACCCACCATACTTGCTCCGGACACTGCGAGAGGGCTGTACAAGCAATGATCACACGCACGGCACAGCGGACACACCAGGAACCGCGGTGTTGGCCGTCGAATGGTGCTAGCTGCGCAGCATTTGTGCACCGCCGCCGTCAGTGTCAGCCAGTTTGCCGTGGCATACGGAGCTCCATCGCAGTCTTTAACACTGGTAGCATGCCGCGACAGCGTGGACGTGAACCGTATGTGTAGTTGACGGACTTTGAGCGAGGGCGTATAGTGGGCATGCGGGAGGCCGGGTGGACGTACCGCCGAATTGCTCAACACGTGGGGCGTGAGGTCTCCACAGTACATCGATGTTGTCGCCAGTGGTAGGCGGAAGGTGCACGTGCCCGTCGACCTGGGACCGGACCGCAGCGACGCACGGATGCACGCCAAGAGCGTAGGATCCTACGCAGTGCCGTAGGGGACCGCACCGCCACTTCCCAGCAAATTAGGGACACTGTTGCTCCTGGGGTATCGGCGAGGACCATTCGCAACCGTCTCCATGAAGCTGGGCTACGGTCCCGCACACCGTTAGGCCGTCTTCCGCTCACGCCCCAACATCGTGCAGCCCGCCTCCAGTGGTGTCGCGACAGGCGTGAATGGAGGGACGAATGGAGACGTGTCGTCTTCAGCGATGAGAGTCGCTTCGGCCTTGGTGCCAATGATGGTCGTATGCGTGTTTGGCGCCGTGCAGGTGAGCGCCATAATCAGGACTGCATACGACCGAGGCACACAGGGCCAACACCCGGCATCATGGTGTGGGGAGCGATCTCCTACACTGGCCGTACACCACTGGTGATCGTCGAGGGGACACTGAATAGTGCACGGTACATCCAAACCGTCATCGAACCCATCGTTCTACCATTCCTAGACCGGCAAGTGACCTAGCTGTTCCAACAGGACAATGCACGTCCGCATGTATCCCGTGCCACCCAACGTGCTCTAGAAGGTGTAAGTCAACTACCCTGGCCAGCAAGATCTCCGGATCTGTCCCCCATTGAGCATGTTTGGGACTGGATGAAGCGTCGTCTCACGCGGTCTGCACGTCCAGCACGAACGCTGGTCCAACTGAGGCGCCAGGTGGAAATGGCATGGCAAGCCGTTCCACAGGACTACATCCAGCATCTCTACGATCGTCTCCATGGGAGAATAGCAGCCTGCATTGCTGCGAAAGGTGGATATACACTGTACTAGTGCCGACATTGTGCATGCTCTGTTGCCTGTGTCTATGTGCCTGTGGTTCTGTCAGTGTGATCATGTGATGTATCTGACCCCAGGAATGTGTCAATAAAGTTTCCCCTTCCTGGGACAATGAATTCACGGTGTTCTTATTTCAATTTCCAGGAGTGTTATGTCAGAAAGAACAGTTACATCGGTGACCATGCAGCTCGTTAGAATGAAGTTACAATGAAATGAATACTCTTAGCTGCATACAGAAGTTGATATATGTTAACGGGGACAGTTGAAAATTAGTGCCCCGACCGGGACTCGAACCCAGGATCCCCTGCTTACATAACAGACGCTCTATCCATCTGACTCACCGAGGACACAGAGAGTAGTGCGACTGCAGGGATTTATCTCTGGCACGCCTCCCGTGAGACCCACAGTTGCAACATTGTCCCACACTACATTCATAGTGCCCCTGCCCATCATACTCATTACCCTCAGCCGTACTGCCGATTGCCGTAAGACCGGGGACTGTTTGTGCATCCGCACAGAAGAAGATGGTCAAATGGCCGGTGAGCCTTAACTCTCTATATATGAAGATGGTATCTGTTCTTTTGGACATGCCTAGGTTAATACGCGAGGGACGCTGTATTGCAGCTTGCGGTAAGTTGGAAATCTGAGTCAGTCAGGGATTGTGTGCGGATTGCCGAAGTGGTTAAGCCGGCCGTTCATGAGAAGGGGCAAATCTGGGTTCGAGGCCCGCTCTGGAACAAATTCTCAACTTTCGAAACTGCATCCGCAGTGCCCTGTGCGGCTGGAAGTCACGAATTCCCACCCATCGCATCCCTTTCTGTCGCCATTCCCCGTTTCGTACAAAACTACAGAAAGACACATCAGGCATATCATCTTTGTATGTGCAAAATGTGAGACGCACTGACACTCTTCTTTGCAACAAAAACGTCGTTTGAAAGAAGAGTTTCCTACGAGTGCCGCTTCCTTTCTTTGAGAAATCCTGCATTTCTTAAAGCTTTCTTAAAGCTGCGAAGATATCTTCGTAATAATAACGTAGCACTACAAAATTCAGGGTGACAATTATTTAACTACATGAAAAAATGTAAATTAGTTACAAACTACGGCGTGCACACACTTTATTCAACATGTAAACGTCACTGCGGATATTTGGAGTTAGGTTATGGCATGTTCGATATGCCTGCCGTCATTGGCGACGATGTGGCGCAGACGAATAGCGAAATTCTGCATGACCCGCTGAAGAGTGGGAACATCAATGGTGTCGATGACATCCTGAATGGCTGTTTTCATCTCAGCAGTTGTTTTGGGGTCACTTCTGTACACCTTCTTTTTGATACATCCCCACAAGATGAAGTCGCATGTGTTCAGATCCGGAGACTATGGGGGCCCATCCAGGTCAATGCCAGTGGACTCTGGGTAGCCGAGGGCCAGAATTCGGTCCCCAAAGTGCTCCTCCGGGACACCGAACACTGTTCTACTTTGATGGCATCGAACATCGTCTTGCATGAACCACATCTTGTCGAAATAAGTGTCACTTTGGGTAATCATCTTCCAAAACCTTCACGTACCGTTCGGTAGTCACCGTGGCATGAAGGAATATCGCACTGATTATTCCGTGACTGGACATTGAACACCCAAGAAAACGAAAGTGGGCTTCGTCACTAAACAAAACCATGAGTTCCCGCCATGCCCCGCGAACAACTACGCAGTTTGAACGTCCTAATGCTAACAGTTCGTAACTTATGGTGATTTTATTATGTATAGTTCAATAATTGTTACCTTGTATGTTAATCATCGTTTTATGTTAATGTGTGTCTTACAAAGAATACCCTGCGATCAGGCCCTGAAGACTGTGTCACCCTCAGTCATTCATCATCGAATACAGCATGGAGGGGTAGTGGGGTCAGCACCCGCATTCCTTGCCGTTGCAGACAGTCCGACACTGGAGATGCGACGCCTCAATCAGACAGCTCCTAAACTGACCTCACGAGGCAGAGTGAAACCGAGGCTAGTCATCCCACCAAGGAAAAACTCCAGGTAGTTTCGGGAGTCGAACAAGGAGCAACCATTCTTTTATGGAGGCGACATATCTGTTCTACATGGGGATTATTTCAATTTAGCTTCTGAACATTTGTTTTTTTTATTTCTCCTGTTCACTACGTTTTATTTATTACCTCGTGGTGCTAGAAGAATGATCCTGTTGAACCGAAATGTAAGATTCTTACATACGACGACCAATACGTTTGTTAAGTTAAACGTGTTACTTTTTTAATATTTGTGCCAGTACATTAGTGTTAAACGTTAATGTTGACAGATTGTTCCTCTACCCTTTCCTTTAAATTACCAAAACCTACTGTAAAATATTATGTCAATCAACAGCAGGCTTGTAAATTATGTTTTGGGTTATGTGTGTCGATTATTGAGGCCAACGATGGAAAAACTTTCTTGGTGAAAATACCTTATTCTTATGTTTTCTGTGGTGAGAAATCCAAATATGATACATAAAAAAACTGTATCATTCACCATTCCTTCAGATTTTACAGTTAAATTTATTAAATTAAGCGATTTTTTAAATAACTTAATAGCTTTTATATAGTTAAATAATTTAAAAAGAAGGTGTAATGAATGGAGATGAAGTTGGTAGCACTGCTGAAAAACATTTGCTGCATAAAAAAATGTGGATCCTATTTTTGTGTTAACAGATGGTGTTTGGTTTACTGTCAACCTAACCTCATTTTACTGTTTCCTGTACATATTCTCAGTACAGTGACTAATCGTAGTTGTAAAAACTCTGCTGACTGTTGTTGTTATATTTGTGGTGAATTTGTGATTAAAAACACCAAAGAAACATTACAGACTTTGTGAAAAAGGTTTATCTATCATACTTTGGATCTAAACCTGGTGATCAAGATAAATCTTGGATATGTTGTGTTTCTGTTGAAGATCTGAAAAACTGGTCAAGAAAGGAGTAAAAAGCCTTTAGATTCACTGTTCCTATGATATGGAGGAAGCCAAAAAATCATTCTGATGATTGCTACTTGTCCAGTGTTGCTATTACTGGTCATAATTCGAAAAACAAGAAGGTAATAAGCTACACAAGCCTTCCGTCCGCCATCCGACCAGTAGGGCATGGTGTAGATTTGTAGGTTCCTGAACCTCTAGATTATTTAAATTATATTCGAACAGAAGTATTTTCTGTTCTACAATCTCATTTAGATGAACCATGATGATGAATTCCATTGTAATACAGAAAGTCTAGAGTCTAAATTGTTTACTCTGACCGAGCTTAAAGGTTTGGTTAGGGGTCTGGGCTCAACGAAAGAAAAAGCTGAATTGCTTGGCTCTAGATTAAAAGAAAATAACTTATTGGGAGTTGGAACCAGAATATACATGATTATAAAGAGAGAGCAGCAATTTTGCAAGTTTTTTCAACAAGAAAGTGATTTAGTGTACTGCTCAGATATTCCCAGTCTGATGAATGAGTTTGGTATTGAATACAAAATGGAAGACTGGAGGCTGTTTATTGATGCATCCAAAACTAGTTTAAAGGTTGTTTTATTGCACAATAGAAACATGTATGCATCTATACCTGTGGGACATTTTGTAAATATGAAAGGAAGTTATGAAAACATTGATGTTCACACTCTTCAGCGGGTCATGCAGAATTTCGCTATTCTTCTGCGCCACATCGATGCCAATGACGGCAGGCATATAGAACATACCCTTACGTAACTACAAATACCTGTAGTGACGTTTACATGTTGAATAAAGTGTGTGCACGCCGTAGTTTGTAACTAATTTACATTTTTTCCATGTAGTTAAATAATTGTCACCCTGTATTTTGCAGTGCTGCGTTATTATTACGATGATATGTTGGCAGCTTTAAGAAAGCTCTTTAGATGCGGGATTTCTCGAAGAAAGTAAGCGGCACTCTTAGGAAAAGTCCACTTTCAAACGACGTTTTTCTGCAAAGAAGAGTGTCAGTGCGTCTCACATTTTGCACATGCAAAGATGATATGCCTGATGTGTCTTTCTGTAGTTTTGTACGAAACGGGGAATGGCGAAAGAAAAGGACGGGATGGTTGGGAGTTAGGGACTTCCAGTCGCACAGGGCACTGTGTATGTGACTAAATAAAGTAGACTATTCTGCTCATGGTCGGATGATATGTGGCTATCTAAAAGTAACATAAATGCTTCTTGGTCAGCAAGGTTGCTTTACCAATTCCCATGTTTCTTTACTGAATGGGACAGTAGGGTTAGGGATCAACACTTGTGCAGAAAGAACTGCCGTGTGAGGGAGTCTTTAAAGCCTGGTGAGAAGAACATTCTACGTGAAAACCTTGTAGATCCAAAAAACATACTCCTAACACCTCTACACATAAAGTTAAGCCTAATGAAACAGTTTGTAAAGCCTTTGCCTAAAGGTGGACCATGTTTTAAGTGCCCTGCCCAAAGTTTCCACACGTTTCAGAAGCTAAACTAAAAGAATGCGTCATTGTCGGAGCTGACATTAGAAAATTTATGTTTGATGTTAACTTTGAATCCACAATGACCTTAAATGAGAACGAAGCGTGGGTATCATTCATGCAAGTCGTTACAAAGTTCTTAGGACATGAAAATATGTTTCTATTATAGCTACAATGTTACAGAAGTTTAAAACTTTAGGATGTTTAATGAGTTTGAAAATTCACTTTTTGAACAGTCACTATGATTACTTCCCGGACAATATGTGAGATGTCAGGCAGAAGCAAGGAGAGGATTTTCACCGGGACATTAAAGTGATGGAAAAGTTCTACCAAGGCCGCTGGAACACCAACATGATGGTGGACTACAGTTGATCACTTCACCGAGAAGTGCAGCAAGCGACTCGTCACAGAAAAACTACACGAGGAGCTTCAAAGAAAAAAGAGAAAGGAAATACAAACCAATTCCAGCTTTCAAGTGAAACCACTATTAACACATTTCATTGTTTTAAGTAGCTTACTGTAAATACAAGCCATGCTTATGTTGTAACAAAGCGTTTCTTTGATTTCCTCATTGACCGTATAGCATAGTATATAATAAAAAGCAAATTACTCGAAAACTATGGATGATACAAAAAAAATTAAGGCTAGATTTGGGTTCAGCTCATAAAAATCTATAAAGATCAGCAATCAAAGTAAAAAATGTCTTTCAAAAAATTTTTTTCGTTGGCGTGTATGCCTTCCTAATATATGGCATTATTGGCCTCCTTTATGATTTAAACGTAGCCTTTCTGCAATGTAGCAAAAATTGTCAGCAATGTTTGCGTATTTGTGAGACATATTGAATCACAGGAATTTTAATGATCACACGCAGTAACCAGACTTCAGTAACACGTTGTACCAGCACATGAACAGAACACAGGTTTTAACAAACAAACTACGCTTAAAAGAAACATGCTTCTCTCCTTTCTTTATCCTCCGATTCCATTTGTTGCCACGAGCCTAGGCTATCAATAGCGACAATACAGACGCTGATATTGGTGCCTGAAGCTTCGTCATTCTGTCTACCATCAGCAGGATTTCGAAGCCTGTATGGAAACGGATGGACAATGACTGGTAATATAATTAAATGCACCTCCTTTAGCTTGAAAACGAGAGTTAATTTGAGTTTTTCATCTTCATTTTCATTATCAGCATGGTCGATATGGTTAACATTTATTTCATCGCAGTTACATTTTTAGTGTTGGCTAGTGTTATTTTCGTTTCACCTAGCGCAATGGTCGTTAGCTGCTCAAGACCTTATTAATACGTACACAAACGTCCAGTACCGATAACACAACTAGGACTGTTGATTTTTTAAAAACATCGGGAATCCCATACATCGATATTTAGAAATATGTCATTACCGGTTCTAGGCGCCACAGTCTGGAACCGCCCGATCGCTACGGTCGCAGGTTCGAATCCTGCCTCGGGCGTGGATGTGTGTGATGTCCTTAGGTTAGTTAGGTTTAAGTAGTTCTATGTTCTAGGGGACTGATGACCTCAGCAGTTAAGTCCCATAGTGCTCAGAGCCATTTGAACCATTTTTATTTGTCATCACCGGAACTAGATATATCGAGAAAAGGTGTCTATCTCTTAACATATCAACTGAAGAAATATCGACGAACTAGCCTATTAAAAATACCGACACCACATTGTAAATACAAAAAAAAAGTTCAAATGTGTGTGAAATCTTATGGGACTGAACTGCTAAGGTCATCAGTCCCTAAGCTTACACACTACTTAACCTAAATCATCCTAAGGACAAACACACACATCCATGCCCGAGGGAGGACTCGAACCTCCGCCGGGACCAGCCGCACAGTCCGTGACTGCAGCGCCTTAGACCGCTCGGCTAATCCCGCGCGGCCTTGCAAGTACAATGCTGGTTTTAGAGCTGTATATTTAAATAATGATTTATTATTAGGTATTCTGTACATCAAACAGCTAGCAGCGTGATTGTCCCTCTTAGATCAAGAATTGAATAGCTGCGATAATCACTTTGCAGGCAATGGTAACGGCATGTAAGTGGCCAAATAAATGGCGTCCGAAGGGCCCGTCGTTCCGTTTCGTCACGTATTTGATTTGCCCAGAACACTTCATGTCGACTTCCCTGTTTTTACATTTCTGCAAACGGCAGCAACACATCACTGCAGTGTCAAAATTGTCTGGTGAAACAGTGTGGTGAAATTAAACGTTGCAGCATCTGTGGGTAGCGCCGAGCGCTGATTGCTTCAGCATTTACACTCACACGTCTCCGTCCGACGCAAAGCCCAATCTTGCCATTTAGATTTTTGCTCATCACTTTCAAAATCTGTTTTTGAAGGATGCCGATGTGATGAAGTAGTGCATTAGTTGCGTAACACTTGCAATCGTACCTCTTCTTGTGCAACCTTTACATGCTTCACACAGACAAAGAGAAAGACTGGACGTGATGAAAGCTCAAAAAAAAGTATGATTCCTTCACACAGTAAAAGTAAAATTATGTTCTACTACAATTTCAAAAGAGCAGTTCCAAATATTTATCGAAAACTGCGGAAAAAATATAAAATAAAATTATCGGCTCCGGGTATTGCCATTTCGACATCGATACTGCGATATATCGCGGAGTGCGGTGTCGCCGGTAAACCTCTGTACGTTGAAAAACATCGATATATCGAAATATCGAATTCTTTCGACTCCTCTGTACGCAACTGCAGAGAAAACGCATTTTGAAAAAATGAAAAATTGCACTTACACCCAAACCTCCAGATGACAGATACTCGGACTGGTACAAAACGTTATATGTAGATAGAGTATCGACCGAAACATCGATTTAGTTCGTGCTATGTCGTGTCTTCCAGTAGAACATGAACAATTGGTAATTGAAAGTGACACCAGAGCTACGGAGAACAAGGCAGGCGTATCTGTGAGTGACAGATTTGTAAATTTCCCGTTCAGACCCCACTATTGACAATTTATTTTTATTGTTTACGCGTGGAACTTGTATATAGGAGAATATTTTCCTGGCGTGTCAAGGGACTTTTCGGAGTTTGTAGCAATATTCTTTTGTCATTCTGCTTTCAATCTGTTAACAGAAAGTAGTAAATCTAAGAGTACATCTGTATACATAGGTGTGATGTTCTGTCGCACGAGTGTGGCAGAACAGACACCACTCGTGATGAATTAGTTAGTGTATTTGTAGTTTCACAGAATAAATATAAACAGTTGGAACAGTAGACTACAGAAGGAACTGCATCACACGTGAAGTACTCCTCGTGATGTTTCAAATAACTACTGCCTTTTTGCCTTACGTAGGAAACACTTCCAATAAGATCGGTCGTATTTTACGGAAATATGATGTGAAATGTTTTTTCCGAGCTCCATCTAAAATTAGAGCTCTTTTGAATTCTGTTAAGGATGATCTTGGTCTCCGTGAGGCGGGTGTACATCGTAATCCTTGTAGCTGCGGCATGGCATATATTGGTCAAACTATCAGGACCATGGAGGACCGATGTACTGAGCATAAACGGCACACACGATTACAGCAGCCAAGTAGATCTGCTATTGCCGAACATTGCTTGGATACTAGTCATCCCATGTTATATAATAACACCGAGATATTGGCATGCACGTCCAGCTATTGGGACAGTGATATTAAGGAGGCAGTTGAGATTAAATTAGCGAGCAACCTCGTTAACAGGCATGGAGGTCTTTGTTTAAACTCTGCTTGGAATCCGGCTCTCTCCCTTGTTAAAAAACAGAGGTACAGAGTCAATGCTACCTCACCGGCGAATTCGTAGTCTCACTATCGATAGCTCTGACTCTGGTCATCTTTGGTGGCACTTGTGTTCAGTGTGTGTGTTATCTTTCCTGCTTCAGTCCGAGAACCGAGGTTTTAAATTTGCTTGTACGTTGCCTGTCCTTTGCAGTTTGCCTTGAAAATGACGGGTTGTTCTCCCGCCGAAATACTGGCAGTCGCTGTAAGTGTTACCTGGCTGAATTCCCGGAAGTTATTTGAAAGTTGTATACGCCAGGAGAAACTCAGGTCTCCTCGTGGTGTAGTAATAGTCCCATATAATACTTCCCTGCATTATACAGTAAAATTGTCATCATTGGGCTATGAACCCAGGACCCTTGGAACAATCATCTAACGCTCCACCAACTTCTCAACGGAAGCTATTACTCACTCACAGATATGCTCTTCCTGTGCCCCGTAGTTCTTGTGTTACTTGTAATTAATGTTTACGCACGTTCTGCAGGCTGACAGCATATAGTACGTGCTACACCGAAGCTTCGGTTCATACTCTGTCGATTTAGAACGTTTGGTACCGGTCTAAGTGACACCAGGAGGTTTGGGTATTGGAACGTTTTCCGTTTCCACTCTGTATACGGTTAGTGTAAACATTCATTGGCGTCCATCAGAGCAAGCGGCACTCTGCTGGGCCGCTGCCTACCTGCTAGTGGCCTAGTGGGCGAAGCACTCACCGTTGAGGACGTGCACCCAGACGCTGGCCGGGTTGGCGTTGGACGGCACGCACGTGTAGTTGCCCGAGTCGGCGAGCTGCGCCTTGGTCACGAGCAGCTTGCTCGTCGTGCCCGCCTCCGTCTTCTCCGTCTCGAGGGAGATGCCGCCGCGCGGCGAGTCGAAGTCGACGACGGACGCGCCGTGGAACCACAGCACCGACCCCGGCGGCGTCGAGTGCACGTTGATGGAGCACGTCAGGCTGATGGTGCTGCCCTTCTTCACGAACACGTCCTCCGGGCCCCAGATGTTGGCCTGCGCCGCTGTGGGCACCAAAGGCAGCACGGTTTCTCTCCGCTCTTACTCGTACGCCGACGCGGGACACGAGCGGGAGGTGGTGGGGTGCACGAGGGTGGGTTGCTCGAAAGACGCGTGCTCAGTGACCAGGGGATGGTGAAAGTAATGGAGAAATAACGTGAACGAAAATTGCACAAGGATGACTACACACGTAACTGGTGATAAAATGAGCACTTATTTCACTGCACTATTTTACTAATCTTACGAGAGATCACGACATTGGGATCACAGATTTACTTCAAAACACTTAGTAGGCCATTAAAATAACAAAATGGGCAAGTAGTAAGGCACAGTATTCTGGTAGTTCTGAGAAAATAGCTAAGTTTTACGCGTCTATTATATCGCATATTTATCTGTGCATAGGTGCTGGACGTGAGAGTTCATAATCCAGCGGTGGAACTTTACTGCAACAAAGTCTCGGGCGCTGCTCTGGATAAAGAGTTGGACTCTGGCATATCTAAATGGATATGCTCCTCACTTGCCCCTTGATTTCTGGAAATACTTGCAGACCGCGCTTGCAGCGGTTGCGAGCAGTTCCCGGTATCGCGCGTATTTTACCAGATACTTTAACAGCGTTTTTACATCGCCCCCACAAATTTGGCGTTATCCCACGTGGCAGGTGCCCGCTGGTTTCGGAATGAAGCATGAGAGGCCTGTACCTTGGATTCGCCCGCCTGCAATCCTGTGTCACCTTGCGGGATTTCCATGGATCCGGATGGGTGGGCTACTTTTACTTTCTTTTCTTCTGTGTATACGTGCACAAAAAATGAACTAAATAAATAAGTAAATTAACATGAACAGTGTGAGGGTGCAGCACGGCGGCTGAAATGGGCGAGGCATCGGGCCAGGCCACGGGATTGATCCCTGCCCACGTTGTCTCCTCCAACCTTTACCTGTCTGTGGCCCTAAGCAATCGAAAAAAAAAAAATGTTGTCAAATGATTTGCGTTCAAAGTTTGCAAGACGAACGTGTATGAGGCGACGGTTCGACTCCCATTGAAACACAATTTTTAATCTACATTTTTTCATCACTGGTCATACTGTTTAACTTACGTGGAATTTGACAGGTAATACAATAAAAAAACATGTGTATTTGCATGAAGTTTTAGAGAATTTCGTGTTTCCTCTACTTGCTATTTTTAAACAAATTTAATTATTAGAGCAAACATATTTATAATTATCGACAAGTAAACCAAGAAACGCGTAGAGTTTTCCTGAAAAGGTATGCCAGTCGTCATTTGCGAAATCCCTTGTACATGCAGTCCGGTAAAGTACCCGGGACTACTTTGCACCTCACCCTTCGAGCTGCAGACACAGAGGTAGTTTGGCAGTTACCCTGCGTAGCGGTGCGGCGTTGCTAATGTACGATGAACGAATAGTGAAGTGGTAAACTTTGTGTATATCACAGAATTTGCACTTATACTACAAAAGTGAAGGTGATTCACTTTATATCGACTGCTGCAGATAATGCATGTTACGACAATTCGAACCGTGGCCTCGTCCACGATCCTCTTGCAAAGGGCGAATGCTAACCACTTGACCACACTGATTTCTTACGCCCGGAATCTTCGCACAGATGCCTCAGTTACATAATATCGCGTAAAACTTATCTTACAATTTTTTCAGAATTTCCTGAATAGTGTACCTAACTACTCGCACATTGTATTGTTTTAATGGCCTACTTGAGGTGTGCAAAGTTTGAAGTATATCCGAGATCCCAAATTCGTGGTCTCTCCTTTAAGGCTGGGACGAAAACAAATGTGAAAGGTTAAATAAATGTGTCACAGATTTCTTCCCACCTCAGAATTTTATGTAAACTCAGGTTCCCGACTGCTTTCTCTATTGTCAGCGAAAGGAGTTAACTGTACGTAGCGCGATGCATTATTTAGTTGGGCGAGATACGCCATGGAGGATTCACGGAAGTTACGTATACTACCAGATACCGAAGACTGCGAGAGCGGAACGTTAGTGGTGACACTGATTTCGTCAGAGGATGTGAAACTCGACTTATTTCTCAGTAGTTTATCAGCATAATGCTGGGTTATCCACCACCACTACTTATGTTCGCTCATCAGAGACATCAACATAAACTGTGACGGTATATGGAAGTTCCGGTATTTCGAGACGCTTCCATGACATAATTCCGGCAGTTAAGTACTCGTGAATAAGCAAAGCACCGCGTTGTTTCTAGAAAAACTCCTGATAATGACTGCAAAGGAAAGCTTGAGTTTACATACAAACCTGACGCGGCACGAAATCCAAGAATGTCACATACTCATACTTGTGAAGGGTTTCTATTGTGAGCCACGTATACGTACTGTTTATCATATTCAATAACGGAAACTCAGAACGGTGAAACGAGGGGGTGATTCCAATATTATGTTACAAATGTTCAAGGACGACAGAAAAGGGTGAATATAATTTGAGGTAAAGGACCTCTATCCGCAAACAACTGAGTCGAAAGTTATAACCGAAAGACGTTGTGATATCTCTGACAGTGCAATACATCTACCGCTACTGTTGTTGCTACGACTGTAGCATAGCCAGCTTTGTTTGGATAAAACGAGAGAAAAGTTCTGGTAAACATGAGTTCTCCTATGAGCAAGGAGACCTTGTTCATCTTCAGTACTGTGAAACACATCTCTTCTGATGTAAGCTCTATGGCTTCCATATTTTTAGAGCAGGTAGTTTGGATCAAAACAAGAAAAACGTCCGGTAAATATGTGCTGTACAGTGCATACCATAAGAGCTAAGTGCGCTTGTTTATCTTCACTACTGTGAAAGACATTTCTTCTAGTGAACAAGTGCCCATAACCCTTAAGGTACGCATTTTTGAGACCATATTTATTAAACAATTTTATCTTGTTTTGGTGCGTAGTATCGCCTCAGCAAGTTGCCTGTCCTACCGTCTCAGTAACAATACCGGTACATGTACTCCACTGTTAATGTTACCATAATGGTTTTCTGTTATAAATTCAGATTCAGTCTTTTACGGACCAGGATCCCTTACCTCAGATTGAATCATTTACACTTCACCATCATTCCTGATAGTTTGTAACATCATGACTACATCTCCCAGTATACGTTAAAAGGAGCGAGATAATTTTACATTTGTATTTACGAGCCGCCAATGACTTCAGTAAGAAATACTTTGCTAGTTAGTACAAATGTATTTGTATTGTAATCTTTCCAGTTCCTCGACTAACTGAGCTCAAATTTCATCCACCGCCTACCTTAACAGGACATACAATGCTACTTCAGCACATTACTGTACGCTTGTATCAGTTATAAGAGGTGTTCCACGTGTCGCACGCGCATTTTGAAGTAATAGTGCACTCATCTCTGCACTGAGTAACAAAATAGTTTAAACATCTCCATATAATCCCGTAAATCTTGGCAGGACTATACAATTCGATGTTACAGTTATTCAACAACATCCATGAGTATGCAGTACACTACAGTTTTGAGTAGCAAAAAGTGCCAGTGTCTTAGCCGTGCACCGTGGGTGAAATATGAGCCCACTTACATTGGCACATGAAAAGTAGGCGAAGTCCAATATATTTTTATGCTTGCTCCGGGCCTTACGCTTTCAGAACCACCACATTTATTATTATTATGGTTTTAACTAACTGCCCATTTTTTATACTGCCCACCTAGTATGATATTAGACATTTAAAAAAAATAGACATAACGAATTGTTTATCAAAAGTTCAGCACTCACTACTCTTCACACCTTGTACACGTCATCCGGCCTCTGGCTATTCTCGCGCCTCTGCGTGAGCTCATTCCGGGTTTCGTCCAGTCAGTCAGACCGTGTCCGCTGCCGCGCGGCTCCTCTCAACTTGCGCGGTAAGTTCTGCTATGTTTACATGGCCCTAATTCCGCTGTTTGTTCATGCTAATGTTCCGCTCTTCGTCGTTCGTGTTTAGGGGAGTTTTATCAGCATCATATTTTATTTTCATTTTCTGGGTCATTGCCGCTCCCTTCATTTAAAAAATTTTTAAAACAAGACTTTTAAATTTTAACTCCCGCTTTCACCTGATGACGGTATTTTGGACATGAATGGTGGGGAGTGGCTACAGGGCAATGTTCAACGTTATAATGTTCAATGTTATAAATAGGGTATGTGAGTACTTTATTGTTTTATTAAAAAAACTGGCTATTCAGAATTGGGGGATCGAATAGTTTATACGAGCTTTTATTATATTATTTTTTGTAGAGGATGCACCGGTAAGTGGTGCGAAACCGGTCGCAGATTTAATAAAAATCATTCATACAGCGAGTGCAAAAAAAAAAAAAAAAAGGATGTAGGTTGTAGTAGTTACTCGGAGATGAACAGCCTTGCACAGGATTGAGTAATATGGAGATCTGTATCAAACCCGTCTTCGGGCTGAAGATCACAACAACAACATAACCAAGGGTTACTATTAGAGGTAAAGGTGGATAAATGGGCCCCCAATCTGTTTTTTTATATAACACCTTTTATTTTTAGTATAATCACCTGAAATTAACATAAAACATTTGTCTAGTATGTCCTGCAATAGTTAAGACATGTTTTGGTCCAACTTTTTAGTATTTAAAACAAAATTTAATTTTTTTCCTGATACTCTGCATTTTGTTGCGTCAAGAATTTGTGCTGGTAATATGGGCCCCAAGGTAGTTTGAAATAAAAAGAAACAAAAATTTGAAAAATATAATTTTATTTAATTTTTCTGTATAATGAAAGAAATATTCACTCTGAACATTGTTAATTAGTCTACTGGTTGGATGATTTTCACAGCCTACGCCTAGCCTATTTACAATAGTCACACACATAAGCACCTTTTTCGCATCCAGCGCATTCGTTTTGAGCCCACATTTCACAGGCTATACGCTGGACCCAAAGTTCATCTTTTGTGTCCTTTGAAAAAATCACAAAATCACAAAATAGACATACAGCGTCGTCAACATCAGGGACATCATCACACAACATCATGTGCAAAGCTGGTAGGCCATGCGCCTGACGTCATTTCTGGTAAGGCCGTAGAATTTGGATTCCATAATGAGAAGATATTTAACCAGTTCGTCCTCAAGTCCCTGTGGTAAAACTGGTGGAAAGCCTTTGGAGCGTAGAACGAGGGACAGAGTACACTTTAACAGGTTTTTTCAACCCCATATTTTTCTCTTTAATAGCTACAATAGCATTTTCCATATTTGCTTTGTCCCACGATTGCCGTTTCGATTTTTTTTGGGGTACAAGATGTGTTCGAGGCATCTGAAACATAAAGAGTAGCAATATATGCTTGATTTTACGGAGCCCATAATACCAGCAGCAAAAGGGGCCCATATATCCACCCTCGCCATCTTGGGAAAAACGATCTTGCCTACGGTTAGTTTGGTTCGCAACCGACGTTAATTAACGTAAAACGGTATCCCAGCAGCAAGCCAAATACGTACCTTACCTTAGTTATACTAATAACATGTTAGAAATTTGAGTTTTATTCAAGTAAACACTAACCTTTCAAACTTTTGATGAGAGCGAAAAAATTCACAGCACAACTACTCACAAACCATGACAGCTACTACGTCTGCGCACTCTACGGTGAAGTTTGGCAACTAGTTTTAGTAGTTCATGTGCTCTCCGCTAGAATTCGTGGCCTGTACTTCCAAATATGTAGGGGGCCCATAATAACAGCAGGGGCCCATTTTTCCACCTTTGCCTCTATAAGCGGGTTCAAATACTAATAGATGTAAGTTGCATATGCTACAAAGAGACGTCCACAAAAAAGAATAGAAGGAACAGTTTCATCAAACCAGATTTCGGACTGAAGGCCTTGGATACAGTCAGCAGATGTTGCGGTTCTCCTTTTTCTTTCGTTTCGGTAAGAAATTTTCTAATAGGGAGAAAAAAAAGAGTATATTTCTTTCTTGAACCAGCTGTATTCCTGGATAGTATCTCGCACTGGAGAAACAATACCAGTGTATGATCGGCCACTTCTTTAAGTAATTTATTTCTGTGACATAATTCCTTCCATTACCAGTCCAGTTGTGTTTACGTATATCTGCGGCATCAGTCAAGATTATTGCTCATTTCCGGAGCAACACAGAGAGTCGTCGGTTGAGTTTGGAAGTAATGAAGAATGTAGTGTGGAGACTGAAAATGAGTATTCAGAATAGAACCCTCATAACAGAGAATTTAAATTAGTGTAGCAGCTCAATTAAGTTCTAGATAAAAATTTACATCAATGTGACTCGCATGCAAAGACACACGTATACTCCAAGTGGGAAACAAGGGGAGGGAGATTCGGGTTCACTGTCGAGTCGACTGCATGATCATTAACGGCGGTCGCAAGGGAAAGAACAATATTTTGAACCAGTTCGGTTACCTGTTAGGGGAGAAACTGCAAGTCGGTTGCCGTTAAAGGAAGAATGCGAATCTGATTTTCAGAAAGTAGGTTTCCACTGAGCATATTCTATATTCCGTACATTCCTCAACGGAAACGTCCAAAACTGCCTGTACTGAATTCAAATATTATGGGTATTTGTATGGTATATTGATATCATGAGACAGGAGTGCTCTTGTAAGTGAGGTTACCACCTCCCAACGTCAGCAATGAGAGAATGCTGAAATATTTCGCAGTTAACTTTCAATGGTGCGTAGAAGCTGCACATCATTGGATCGGATTGGATTTGATTGTTTAGGGGAAGAGACCAAACAGCGAGGTCATTGGTCTCATCGGATTAGGGAAGGATGGGGAAGGAAGTCGGCCTTGCCCTTTCAAAGAAACCATCTCAGCATTTGCCTGGAGCGATTTAGGGAAATCGCGGGAAACCTAAATAAGGGTGGCCGGACGCGGGATTGAACCGTCGCCGTCCCGAATGCGAGTCCAGTGTGCTACCACTGCGCCACCTCGCTCTGTTGAACATCATTAGCTGTGCTCTTGTTGTAGGTGAAATATTGATGATGGAACTCCAGGACTCCATTTTGCCCGCTCTCGCCTATGGAGGTATGCTATGAAAATTTAGTCACCTTCTGTTAGTTTCTGCTTCTTCGTGGGACCGTTATCTTTCTTATGATGTTGTTGCAAGCGACCGGTTGGGGCACGTAGGAGGGCGATGAAAAGGGTAGGGGAGCCAGAGGAAATGTAATTCATCCAGTAAGGAAGTTGCTCACTAGGCTCTTATTTGACTGATTCTTGAGTAATGTTCATCAGCCTGGGACCCTTAGTGGGTATGACTGACAGACGAGAGAGAGAGATAGAATTTCGAACGAAGAGCGGCGCATTTCGTCACTGTATCGTTTAGTCCGTGAGAGAGCGTTAAAGAGATGTTCAGAAAATTCCACTGGCTGACGCTATAAGAAAGACTACATACCTCACGAAGAAAGTTACTGCTAAACTTTCGAGAGAGTACTTTCCGTGAAGGTCCGGACAACATCTACACTCCTGGAAATTGAAATAAGAACACCGTGAATTCATTGTCCCAGGAAGGGGAAACTTTATTGACACATTCCTGGGGTCAGATACATCACATGATCACACTGACAGAACCACAGGCACATAGACACAGGCAACAGAGCATGCACAATGTCGGCACTAGTACAGTGTATATCCACCTTTCGCAGCAATGCAGGCTGCTATTCTCCCATGGAGACGATCGTAGAGATGCTGGATGTAGTCCTGTGGAACGGCTTGCCATGCCATTTCCACCTGGCGCCTCAGTTGGACCAGCGTTCGTGCTGGACGTGCAGACCGCGTGAGACGACGCTTCATCCAGTCCCAAACATGCTCAATGGGGGACAGATCCGGAGATCTTGCTGGCCAGGGTAGTTGACTTACACCTTCTAGAGCACGTTGGGTGGCACGGGATACATGCGGACGTGCATTGTCCCGTTGGAACAGCAAGTTCCCTTGCCGGTCTAGGAATGGTAGAACGATGGGTTCGATGACGGTTTGGATGTACCGTGCACTATTCAGTGTCCCCTCGACGATCACCAGTGGTGTACGGCCAGTGTAGGAGATCGCTCCCCACACCATGATGCCGGGTGTTGGCCCTGTGTGCCTCGGTCGTATGCAGTCCTGATTGTGGCGCTCACCTGCACGGCGCCAAACACGCATACGACCATCATTGGCACCAAGGCAGAAGCGACTCTCATCGCTGAAGACGACACGTCTCCATTCGTCCCTCCATTCACGCCTGTCGCGACACCACTGGAGGCGGGCTGCACGATGTTGGGGCGTGAGCGGAAGACGGCCTAACGGTGTGCGGGACCGTAGCCCAGCTTCATGGAGACGGTTGCGAATGGTCGTCGCCGATACCCCAGGAGCAACAGTGTCCCTAATTTGCTGGGAAGTGGCGGTGCGGTCCACTACGGCACTGCGTAGGATCCTACGGTCTTGGCGTGCATCCGTGCGTCGCTGCGGTCCGGTCCCAGGTCGACGGGCACGTGCACCTTCCGCCGACCACTGGCGACAACATCGATGTAATGTGGAGACCTCACGCCCCACGTGTTGAGCAATTCGGCGGTACGTCCACCCGGCCTCCCGCATGCCCACTATACGCCCTCGCTCAAAGTCCGTCAACTGCACATACGGTTCACGTCCACGCTGTCGCGGCATGCTACCAGTGTTAAAGACTGCGATGGAGCTCCGTATGCCACGGCAAACTGGCTGACACTGACGGCGGCGGTGCACAAATGCTGCGCAGCTAGCGCCATTCGACGGCCAACACCGCGGTTCCTGGTGTGTCCGCCGTGCGTGTGATCATTGCTTGTACAGCCCTCTCGCAGTGTCCGGAGCAAGTATGGTGGGTCTGACACACCGGTGTCAATGTGTTCTTTTTTCCATTTCCAGGAGTGTAACTTCCTCCCACACACGTCTCGTGAAGAGACCGCAACGAGAAATTCGAAAAATAAGAGCTAATACAGAGACTTACCGACAGTTATTTCCTCCCACGCATCAATCGCGAATGGAACACAGAAGGAGGTACCAGGTAGTTACGCTACAGGTACCCTCCACCATACACCGCTACGTGGCTTGCGGAATATTGATGTAGAAGGCACAGCGTTCTTAAACTCCTAACTGCTGTGCGACATAACTGCTGTTAACTTGGTGTCGTGTCTCTAATTATAAAGTTCCCTCAACCCCCTACGTTTCTACCATTGTGTGAAGTGGTGATTGCGTGGCCTCTACCCCAAGTACGTCCACTTTGATGACTACAGCTTGCAAATACTTGACAATATTTCCACAGCAGAAACACAATAATGAAAACCTAATTAAGGTATATTTTTACCCATCCAATGAAAGGTTATTTGACAGAATTCTGTCATTAAAACGAAGTGTGGTGGCGGTAGATCCTGGTGCAGAATAAAAGAGCGGAAAGTTCCATGAAAGTGAATCCATGAAATTAGTGACTACTGAAGAATCTCTGAGGAATCGTTCAGAGCAGCCTAAAGCGAACCGGACACACAATAAGAATTCCAGGAAAAGCAGACGCCACGTTGACACTTCGAGAATAAATCATAATGGAAAGTAATTCACAGACGAATGAAGGAGGTCACAAAACGTTGAACCGATTCACACAAGTCTTAAATTTAACAATGTGGGATCAACACAAGAGATACAGAAGATACCAACTAGTATTTCGTCATGGGTTACTTGTTTATTCATTTATTTCTGTTCATCAAAGGATCATCTCACAACGACATAGGATTTGTCAAGGTAATACAGTATCAATCAGTTGGCCAAAATATAACACACAGCATACATAACATGCTTATGAGGATAGGACAAGTAGCATACAGAGACATACAGATGGTCGGCTGTGGCCTTGAAGGAACCAACCCGGCATTTTCCATAGTGATCTTGGAAAACCACGGGAAACCCAAATCGGGATGCCTGGACAGAGAAATTCCATCGTCTCAAATATGAGGTCAGTTTCCTAACGCACTGATTCATTCGGTCAATCGCTATTGTACACTGAAGAGCCAAAGAAACAGGTACACGCACCTCATATCATGTAGGGCCCACCCGAGCACGCAGCAGTGCCGCAATACGACGTGGCATCGACTCAACTAATGTCTGAAGTAATGCTGGACGGAATTGACACCAAGAATCCTGCAGGGCCGTCCATAAATCCGCAAGAGTACAAGGGGGTGCAGATCACTTCTGAACAGCACGTCGCAAGGCATCACAGATATCGTAAATAATGTTCATGTCTGGGGAATTTGGTGGCCAACGGAAGCGTTTAAACTCAGAAGAGTGATCCTGGAGTTAATTTGTAGCAATTTTGGACGTATGGAGCATCGTATTGTCCTGCTGGAATTGCCCGCCCGTTGGAACGCACAATGGACATGAATGGATGCAGGTGATCAGACAGGATGCTTACTTACGTGTCACATGTCAGAGACGTATCTAGACGTGTCAGGGGTCCCATATCACTCTAACGGCACACGCGCCACACCATTAAGTAGCCTCTACCAGCTTGATGTGCAGGGTCCATGGATTCATGAGGCTGTCTCCATACCCGTACACGTCCATCCGCACGATACAATTTGAAACGAGACTCGTCCGAACAGCAACATGTTTCCAGTCATCAACAGTCTAATGTCGGTGTTGATGGGCCCAGGTGAGGCGTAAAGCTATGTGTCGTGAAGTCATCGGGGATACACGAGTAGGCCTTCGACACCGAAAGCCCATATCGATGATGTTTTGTTGAATGGTTCGCACGCTGACGTTGTTGGCTCAGCACTGAAATCTGCAGAAATTTGAGGAAGGGTTGCTCTTCTGTCACGTTGAACAATTATCTTCAGTCGTCGTTGGTCCTGTTCTTGCAGGATCGTTTTCCAGTAGCAGCGATGTCGGAGATTTGATGTTTTACCGTATTCCTGATATTCACGGTTCACTCGAGAAATGTCGTACGGGAAAATCCCCACGTCATCGCTACCTCGAAGATGCTGTTTCTCATTGCTCGTGCACCGACTATAGCACCAAGTTACAACTCACATAATCTTGATGACCTCCAATTACCTACCAGTAGTAAGCGATCTAACAACTGCGCCAGACACATTTTGTCTTATATAGAGCCGGCCTGAGTGTCCAAGCGGTTCTAGACGCTGCAGTCTGCAACCGCGCGACCGCTACGGTCGCAGGTTCGAATCCTGCCTCGGACACGGATGTGTGTGTTGTCCTTAGGTTAGTAATTTTTAAGTAGTTCTAATTTCTATGGGACTGATGACCTCAGAAGTTAAGTCCCATAGTGCTCAGAGCCATTTGAACCATCTTAGATCGACGCTGCCGACCGTAGCGCCGTCTTCTGGCTGTTTACATATCTCTGTATTTGAAAAAGCATGCCTATACCAGTTTCTTTGGCGCTTGAGTGTGTAATGTTCCTCCATTCACACACAAACTGTTTCAGGTAACTTGTAATACAGAACTTACTTTCCTTCTTCACAGTCCACATACTGACTCCTGGCCTGTTTCCAGTCACTTGCAAAGTACAACATAGTTCCACTGCTGTTCACATTACGACACCCACCGACTCCTGGACTTTAGAGAGAATCCTATCAAATGATAATGGCCGATGCTAAGACGGAGGCGATCTGAATAATGGAGAGGTTTACTATTGAACTTCCGAGATAGTAGTTTCCAATTTTGTCTGCCTCGTGATGACTGGGTGTTGTGTGATGTCCTTAGGTTAGTTAGGTTTAAGTAGTTCTAAGTTCTAGGGGACTGATGACCATATATGTTAAGTCCCATAGTGCTCAGAGCCATTTTTTGAACCGGATACGTATCACCTTGTCAAAACAATAATACTGCGACAAAGGCAAAATTTTGTGTTCCTTTTCAACATAATTTCGTAGCGATCGAGATAATTATTGTTAAAGCGTTCAAGATTTTGAACAGTGCCTGTAAACAACATTATTACTTTTATCCTTAGCCTCTCTGTCGAGTATAGTGAAATTCGCAGTCTTTGTAACCGAGACGATACCTAATCACGATCACTAGATTGTATGAAGACAAACTCAACGATAATCAGTTTAAAAGAAATAGTAGGACATAGCAAGAACACTCAGCCTACAAATTAACTATGCAGCCTGACTTTTGTAACAAAATTAGTTTTTTGTCCGGGAATTTCAATGATCGAGGACGGAATTCGATGCAATATGATCTGTCGTAAACAGATTCAGTCCGAGCGATCAGCCATGTATCGGGCTACAAGAAAGTTCGCGACCTCTTTGATAATACGCAACTCCTCACCCCCAAAAAAATGAAGACTCACCGTATAACTAGTTCAAGGCGTTATAATGGATCGATCAGGTGCTGAACACAGTTTGGCAAACAACAATAAGCAGTTGAAGTGGTGGCATTTGGTATCAAGTGAGGATTATCAAAAAGGTGTCGTGGCATGACACAACATGACAGCTGTGATCTGAGAGTCGCATGCTGTGTCCTAAATGGAGCGCTTGGAAAATGGATGAAAGCTGTGAAAAAAATTTATTGGCTCTCCATTCACTACATACCGTGATACTACACCATCAATTCCAGTTCTGTTGTTGTTGTGGTCTTCAGTCCTGTGACTGGTTTGATGCAGCTCTCCATTCTACTCTATCCTGTGCAAGCTTATTCATCTCCCAGTACCTACTGCAACCTACATCCTTCTGAATCTGCTTAGTGTATTCATCTCTTGGTCTCCCTCTACGATTTTTACCCCCCAGGCAGCCCTCCAATACTAAATTGGTGATCCCTTGATGCCTCAGAACATGTCCTACAAACCGATCACCTCTTCAAGTTGTGCCACAAGCTCCTCTTCTCCTCAATTCTATTCAATACCTCCTCATTAGTTACGTGATCTACCCATCTTATCTTCAGCATTCTTCTGTAGCCCCACATTTCGAAAGCTTCAATTCTCTTCTTGTCTAAACTATTTATCGTCCACGTTTCACTTCCATATATGGCTACACTCCATACAAACACTTTCAGAAACGACTTCCTGACATTTAAATGTATACTCGATGTTTTCTTCTTCAGAAACGCTTGCCTTGCCATTGCCAGTCTACATTTGATATCCTCTCTACTTCGACCGTCATCAATATTATGCTCCCCAAATAGCAAAACCCCTTTACTACTTTAAGTAACTCATTTCCTAATCTAATTCCCTCAGCATCACCCAACTTAATTCGACTACATTCCATTATCCTCGTTTTGCTTTTGTTGATGTTCATCTTATACCCTCCTTTCAAAACACTGTCCATTCCGTTCAACTGCTCTTCCAAGTCCTTTGCTGTCTCTGACAGAATTACAATGTCATCGGCGAACCTCAAAGTTTTTATTTCTTCTCCATGGATTTTAATACCTACTCCGAACTTTTCTTTTGTTTGCTTTAGTGCTTGCTCAATATACAGATTGAATAACATCGGGGATAGGCTACAACCCTGTTTCACTCCCTTCCCAACCACTGCTTCCCTTTCATACCCCTCAACTCTTATAACTGCCATCTGCTTTCTGTACAAATTGTAAATAGCCTTTCGCTTCCTGTATTTCACCCCTGCCGCCTTCAGTTCTAAAACTGTGAAAAAAATAATAATTTGAAAAAAACCTTACGCCGCACACTTCTTCTCTATTTTCTTGTATTATTCATTCCTGCGACATTTGATTCCAGTTTTGTACAATTACAACGCAGCGAACGTTTGGGAAGTACGTGAAGAATCGAGTGGACTAAAAATCACCGTAAATGATTCTGTGTTTTTCGGTTTACGTTGATAGTCCACTGACAAATTTTTTATTCAGGCTTCTAGTAAATTACAGTTTAGAAACTGCATGTACTCTTTCTAAAAACTGGAGATGGCGCTATTAAATTTGGCATACAAGTAGTCAGTACTGTAGAGAAAAAATTTGTGGAAATTATTTTCATTTAATAAAATGGTAAGCTACTTACGGAACAGAATACTCTGCATTTCGGCGAATCTCTTTCAGCGTTACTTATAGAGGACAATAATTCTGCAAGGGAAGACGTCGGAGTTCGGTATCACAGATAATTTTAATAATCGTATATCGAACTGCGTACAAAAATGAATTTAGTTGTGATGAAATCTGCGGAAAATGAACATTTCTATTCATACTATTGAAAAAAAAAAAGTCAGTTGTTTATAACGGGTGATCAAAAAGTCAGTATAAATTTGAAAACTGAATAAATCACGGAATAATGTAGATAGAGAGGTACAAATTGACACACATGCTTGGAATGGCATGGGGTGTCATTATAACCGAAAAAAAATACAAACGTTCAAAAAATGTCCGACAGATGGCGCTTCATCTGATCAGAATAGCAATAATTAGCATAACGAAGTAAGACAAAGCATATATGATGTTCTTTACAGGAAATGCTCAATATGTCTACATCATTCCTCAACAATAGCTGTAGTCGAGGAATAATGTTGTGAACAGCACAATAAAGCATGCCCGGAGTTATGGTGAGGCATTGGCTTCGTATGTTGTCTTTCAGCATCCCTTGCGACATCAGGTAACCCAAAGCCAATAATCGCACGGACTGAGGTCTGGGGACCTGGGCGGCCAAGCATGACGAAAGTGACGGCTGAGCACACGATCATCACCAAACGATGCGCGCAAGAGATCTTTCACGCGTCTAGCTATATGGGGTGGAGCGCCATCCTGCATAAACATCGTACGTTCCAGCAGGCGTTCATCAGCCAGGCTGGGGATGATGCGATTCTGTAACATATCGACGTACCTCTCACCCATCACGGTAGCAATTACAAAACAAGAATCACGCATTTCCTCGAAGAAAGAAGGCCCGATAACGGTAGATGTGGTAAATGCAACCCATCCGTGACTTTCTCGTCGTGCAATGGACTTTCCACGACAGATCTAGGATTTTCAGTAGCCCAAATTCTCCAGTTGCGGGCGTTGACAGACCCTTGGATCGTGAAATGAGCTTCGTCGGTCCACAACACGTTACTGAACCATTCGTCATCTTCCGCCATCTTTTGAAACTCCCACACCGCAAATGTCCTCCGCTTCACTAAATCACCAGGTAACAGTTCATGAAGCCGATGGATTTTGTACGGATAGCATCGGAGGGTACGCCTAAGTGCCAACCAAACAGTAGTGTATGGAATGCTGGCGCGACGTGCGACTGCACGAGCGCTGACTTCCCCGTGCATAGACGAACCCGCTACAGTCTCCATTTCTTCCTGAACAGTCTCAGCAACATTTCGCCTTGTGCTCGGTCGGCCACTACGGGGTCTAAACAACCCGTGGCTTCTAACTTCGAAATCATTGTCGCCACCACTGCATTTGTCAACGGACCTTTACACGTTCGAATCCCCTTCCTATGGCAATAGGATCGTAACGCTGAACTAGCACATTCCCCATTCTGATAATACAGCTTCACTAAAAGCGCCTTTTCAGGTAACGTCAACATGCTGCGACTGCTGGCGCATCTGATTCTCTCTCACATTAAAGCTCCTTTTATACACGATTGTCATGCGCAGTCACTGACGTTTTGCTGTCCAGCGCCATCTGTCGGACATTTTGTGAACTTTGTTTTTTTTTTTTTTGGTTCTAATAAAACTCCATGTCATTCCAAGCACGTGTGTCAATTTTTACCTCTCTGTCTACATTATTCCGTGGTTTATTAAATTTTTAAATCTATACAAACTTTTTGATCACCGGGTATATAAAGATAAGTTAACGTGAAAACTAACATGTGCATGCGCACAACATTTCTTAACTACTCTGCCAGATTTCGTTACATTATCTTGAAAACTCTTTCGCACACATCCTGATTCAAACGAAGGATCGTGTTCCTTTTTTTTCAGTTTTAGCATGAGTGAATCTTTTTAAATTTATGTTCTATCTTTACTGAATATACTGTAATACCTGCCTCCTGTGTGACGTCTGATTTCTACTTAGCAAGAAGTAGTCTTCCTCCAAAAAATTTCTCGACAACGCAGCCATTTACACATCGTCTGCCGGCGGGGTAAGCACTGATCCCCCCTGCGCCTGCCGTATCCCACAAACGTCTCCAGCTAGACACAACGGTCACCATTTGCCACATTCCTCATTCCATTGCAGATGCGTACAGCGTGAGTAGATGTAGGTCACAAGACACTGCGGGGTGCAAATTTCTTGAAATGATGTTGAATACAGCCAACGTTCGTCATTGGAGAATGTATGTGACACCTAGGAGCCGACCAAGATCATTTTTGCTGATCTTTTTAGGCTAACAGATAAATACAACCAAGTGTGGGAGCGGAAAACAGTTGCTGGTAAATCGAGAGAAAGTTAGAAGATAGAACGAGCTGAAAAATGTAAGCAATTAAAATGGCCTTTATGGTCTGTTGGGCGTCGCTCATCACCGATCAGTATGTCGCATCATTCTCTGGTGGCATTTTTAAAAAGTTATGATGTCAAATTGAAATTACAGCGATGACATTGAATTTCATAGTAATGAATGCAGTCCAGATGGAAAAAATTATTTATTTGTTAATTCCGGTAACCAATTCCGGTCAGAGGGGCCATCTTTGGATCAGACCCTTCGAAATGTGTAACAAAATTGACCAAGTGTGGTAAAACAATGCAATCTTAAATATTAACATACAAGTAACACACAAGTGCGCAGTGAAAAGTAATGACTTATAGTTTTTTATGTGAAAACTCTTAAAGCTATTTATCAAACTTTTAAAGGTATTTAGCAAACGTTATCAACATCCTACATCCTCAACGACAGACCAGTTCGTTAACACAGTCACTGTAGAATGTTAAACATTGTTGACGGAGCCACACCTTCACCTCGGCTTGGACGGCTTCATGAATATCAAAAACGAAGTTCACGAAGGTGTTCTTCAAGTTTTGGAAACTGATGAAAATCGGATGTGCCAAGTCGGGACTTTACGGAGGATATTCAATGACATTGAGTCGAAGGCGTCGGATTGTTGTGGATGTCAGAGCACTCTTGTGTGTTGTGGCGTTGTCATGCTGAAGGAAAGGGAGCTTCGTGTTTGGACGAAATCTTCGAATTCGAAACTCGATTAGAGCATGCTGCTTCTCACGCACATAGTTACGTCATATACCGCCATGTTACACGCTACAATTCGGAGCCCTCTAGAGAAAAGGTCAATAAATATGTAGACATGAATAATAAAAATATGGAACGTTAATAGGCCTAATGTTTATTTTTTTTTAAATCTTTGAGGGTTTTCACATAAAAAATTTTGGAGGAATTACTTTTCAGCACGCCCTCTTAGTTGTATAATAAACTGATGTACGTCACCTTGACGATATGGGAAGCCGGTTCACGGAGCTGCTTGTGAGTACCAGAAATTCACATTTATCACTGCTGACCAACTAATGAATGTAACGCGTTATAAAGGGAAGATCCGCCCTTCGTTCATATGTCATCGGTAATATTAACCTCTGTCTAAACTGATCGTGATATTTTAATAAATAGAGTTTGTATTTGCTTGCAAACGTTTTCTGTGTCCAAACAGTGTGTAACGCTGAGAGTGAGGCAGGACACACTTCGTTTCAATGGACCGCCTGCAGGCCAAGTTATCACTGGGATGGCAATATTAGCGGGCGTAGGTTCCTATGGTAATCAATGGGGTCCACAATATCGTAATCTTTGCCTGAATAAATGTATCGTCTATGCTAGAGACTTTGAAAACACGTACACGAGAAAGGGTTCTCTCAATGCACAACATAGAGCACGGTTTCTTATATTCTGGACGCCACTATATGCCTTTTGAGGTTTTTTAAAACCTTTTATGCGTTTTAAATGCATTTATGGGATTGATGGAACTCTGTATCAACTTGTCATTTCCAGTATGACATTGTCCTATTTGCGCACACGCTATTTGTGAATTTCTGTCGTTTATATTATCGACTACGTGTGAAACAGTGGGTGGAGCTTTCCCATAATAACGCCTTGCATTCACTGGCTGGTCAGCAGCCCCGTGTAGTGACTCCATAAGTAATCAAGAGTGGAAACGTAAGTTTATTTTGTATAGTTTTACCATGCTTGACCCATTTTGTTAGACATTTCAGAGATTCTGGTTTGAAAGTGCTTGCTTAGACAGAAGCCAGTTATTGGAATTGATAATTAAATAAATTTCCGCTATATGGATTTTGTTTCTGTTATACTTCGTGGGGCAACGGCCTTGCCGCAGTGGCTACACCGGTTCCCGTGAGATCACCGAAGTTAAGCGCCGTCGGGCGCGATCGCCACTTGGATGGCCGACCATCCAAGCCCCATGCGCTGTTGCCATTTTTCGGGGTGCGCTCAGCCTCGTGATGCCAATTGAGGAGCTACCCAACAAAAAATAGTAGCGGCTTCGGTCAAGAATATCATTATAACGACTGGGAGAGCGGTGTGCTGAGCCCACGCCCCTCCTATCCGCATCCTCCACTAAGGATGACACGGCGGTCGTATGGTCCCGGTAGGCCACTCGTGGCCAGACGACGGAGTGCTTTTTTATACTTGGTGGAAGGCCATGAGTGGTGAACATGCACAACACTGCGACGATGAGAAGTGGCATACCCTACCTAAATGCCTTACGAGGGCCTTCTAGCACACAATGCGACCTGACCAGCCCAAATAACCAACCACAGAGTAGCCAACAATCACTCTACCAAAGGAAAATATGGCTCACATTTGGAGGAGTACTTATCACATATATTTCACCACACGTAACTGCATTCAGCAGCCCACGTGAGATAATTAACGTTCAAATAGTCTTCCATTCAGACCATGCGGCCTAGATGAACTGCGCAAGCGTTTAATTAATGTATTTCATTGAATACCCAGCAATGAAATTCTTTTAACGTATGTTGCTCCCTATTGGCAATTTACCTTTGGATAATTTGTTCCCAAATCTACAGATTATTAATACGGCTCGTAAGACACAAATGGGGCCCAATGGGGAAGTATCATAGCCAACTAACAAGTGGCTTGCAGGCAACGTGTGACCTGCGAAGTAACCACTACAGTGTTATATTGGAATTTCCGTTGTCAAAGGCTGTCTCTTCATACTTCCTGTTTTCGACTTCAGCGTTTTACTGGTCAGTGGGAGGGTAAGTCAAATCAACAGGATGTAGTCTTCGTTGCCAGTTGCCACTATTGATGAAAGTCGTCAGCAGCCCCTTCGGTGTGTGTTTTTATATCTGGGCACATAGCACCTAACCGGTACCAGATATTACTGTTCAGTAGCTGGTCGTAGAGGTACTCGTTATTTCTTGCAGTTAATATATTCCCATTTGTTTTAGTTTCCGATTCTAAACTACACTCTAAGACAAAAAAGATGAAAAAAGAAAGAACAGAAAAGAAGACACAACTCGAGGGAATTATCCGAATGGAACTGAAATAGATAGATGTCATGTACAAGTACAGACAAATAAATGAATACGATTTCATAAAAACTGGATGATCTATTCAAGAGAAAGAGCTTCACAAATCGATCAAGTTAATAAAGAATTGGTCCACGTCTGGCCCATGTGCAAGCAGTTCTTCGTCTTGGCATTGGTCGATAGAGTTGTTGTGTGTCTCTGGAACCGCTCGACCGCTACGTCGCAGGTTCGAATCCTGCCTCGGGCACGGATGTACGTGATGTCCTTAGGTTAGTTAGGTTTAAGTAGTTCTAAGTTCTAGTAGACTGATGACCTCAGAAGTTAAATCACATAGTGCTCGGAGCCATTTTTTCGTCCATGTTATCCTTCCGGAACGTTCACCCCTTACCGGGCCACCCACAACCTGTCAGAGCTGTAACTACCGATTTTCTCCCGTTCCGTGATCTGTGTCGCTCTCCAAGAAACACAGGGATATCGTGCCAAATTTTGTCCAACTGGTGCGTTAGATCGTCAAAACTTCCATATCTTTGGAGGACTCTGTTCCTAAATCTCCAAACGATTTCAGCCGAGGAGAGATTCAAAGAAGTTTTTGGCCAATGTCGGGTATGGCAAGCACGAAGACAGTCAGTACAAATCATTCTGCTGGAGGACATTATCTCGCTGATATGTTAGCCCAGGATGGCTAGCCATGAAGGACAACAAAACATGACGTTGAATATCGTCGACTTACCACTGTGTTGTAAGAATGCAGTGGATTACAATCATGGAGGTTCTGCTATTAAATGAAATGGCATCCCAGACCATCACTCCTGGCTGTTGGGCAGTACGGCGGGCGATACTCTGGTTGGTATCCCACCGCTGTCCGGAACGCCCCCAGACATGTCATCGCTGGTCATCGGGGCTCAGGTCTGCCCCTGGTAGCTGAGTGGTCAGCGCGAGGGAATATCATACCAACGGCCCGGGTACGATTTCCGGCTGGGTCGGAGACTTTCTCCTCTCAGGCACTGGTTGTTGTGTTGTCTTTATCATCGTCATTTCATCCCCATCGACACGCAAGTCGCCGAAGTGGCGTCAACTCGAAAGACTTGCACCAGGGGACCGGTCTACCACACGGCATTTCCATTTATCGGGACTCATTTCCGACCGTTACTCATCACTGAGGACAATTCAACTCCCATCAGTTAGTTTCCAGGCCAAATGTAGCCTGGCGCCACTGCAAACGGGCTTCTTGGTGTACAGAGATCAATGGTAGTCGGCGCAAGGCGAGCCTTGGGCTATTAAAGGTCCTTGTGGTCGGTTAAGCAATAGCCGAGTGTCACATTGGTGATGGTGAATCCGGGGCTTCAAGTGCCCTCTGACGATAGCTCGTCCCTCGCGTTCTGTCGTCTCTCTAGGTCGACTGCTTTCTTTGTTTTCGGCCATGGTTCACCCATTCCTCCAACATCGTCAACATCGTTCTTATTCAAATGATGAGTGATTAGCGGATAACTGCAACTGCTTTCTTTGAGCCCAGCGACACGTTCTCCATAAAATGTCGACATCCGCGTGTATTTTGACCTGCGTGTCTGCGAGACATACTCTCTCTCCAACTGCGTGTACCGAATGACATTCGCAAAGTTTTTATGCCCTAGTATCGACATGTCCTCTGTTTACTATCGTTGCCAGATGCGTGGTGAAATTACGCTGCAGCGTCACATATTCATCCATCGGCCACCAAAGTTCACAATTTTGCATTTTCCGTCGACGCTTGTATGAATATCAATTTGTAACCAATTTGGATAACTCCTTCTTGGTGCGTAGATTTTTCTTTCTTTGTCTTAAAGTGTTGATTGTTAAAAAGATACTAAAGGAATACCTAACAGCTGAAGCTAAAAGCGTTCATACCCGAAACGGTATTAAATGTGTGAACTTTTTTTTTCATCTTTATTATGAAAGATCAACAAATTATTGTCGCGAATGTAAAAATAAGAGGCCTGTTTCCAGTTGTATATTACATTTGCTTCTTTCCCATTTAAATATAGAGTTAACAGCAGAATAAGCCGCGAAACGAAATTATTTATCTTATTCAAGCAAACACTTCCATTTACGTACTAAATACTTCAACGTACGCCTATGATGAGGACCACCAGTTCCTCTATATAGTACACACAAACCTCTCTGCATATTTGCAATCAAGCGTGCTGCTGCGAAATTATCAACTGAGTATTATTTGGCGGCAAGGGAGAGGTATTGTCGGCTGCCGAAGAGCCCTTGTGCCTACAGACAACACACATCGATTCAAACTGGGGAACATTTTTCTGTTAATGAAGTGTATTGTTCGTGACTGGTGGTGTGCATTACTAAATTAAACTTCAGAGTTAATGAAAGTTCTGGAAAATTAATTTATTGTGGTCTAGATTTGAGTTCGCTCAGCCAGCATCAGATGAAACCGCAAACAACATTGCAAATCTCTAACGGCAAAGAGAGTTTACATTTCAACGCAGAAAACCGTGAAGCGAGCTACGTGCTATTGGAATCATTCATTTATTAAAATTCATGTTTAGTAGGCGCGCTGTTCCTAGTACAGTCGTAATGACTTAAATTTAATAAGGTTATTGCGAAAAGTGTATAACGGCAGTTTTGAAAAGACTAGAGAATTCCTTCCATATCGAACCGTAGATGTCGTTATATGGATGCGTTAACCAGAGTTTAGAGTTCCTTAAGTACATAATGTTTATAAGATTATATGGATGTGTAGATGTTTGAGGAATACATAATTTGGCATTGAACTGAGACCTAAAAATCCCCCCCAAAAAAGGTTTTGTGGTATCCGCATATCAGTTAACGCGTAAGGGGTTAGACTCAAGTTGAGCAAAGAAAGAAAGAATAAGTCTTATGGAACTATGAAACAAAAACAAAACAATAACTTCTGTCTCTTAAGGGCTGGCAAAATCGATCGATTAGTTTATCAAGTAGCGCTCTGCGATATGGGTATTTTTCAGCGTGAGGGCACCATATCATAGGTTGTTTTCATTTGCTAAACCATAGCAGAAAATCGTATCGGTCATATTACTTGGAAAGTGAAAGGTTTCGATTTATAATAAACAGTCATGAAAGGAGAAGACAATGTACTGAACGATAGCTACGAAAGTACATCCCCTGCAGTAACGCATGTTACAGTAACTCCACTCAGACTGCAGCCCTCGCCGGTCCAGCATCAGGATGCTACAAGAGCGGCCTTCGTGGCCTTAGACAGTAAATGTCATTAAGCAGGCGTATACTACTCACAACAAACTCTCAACCACGAATGGTATATTGTGGGTCTAAATTTCGTCATCTGTTGATACTGTCTTTTCCTAAGTTTGGATTTCCCGATTATGGGAAAATTTTGGGTGATTCTCCATCTGGTCTAATTAAGCTACAGTTTTGGACATTAGTGCAGCAATAGAATAAATGGTCAGCTGCAACATGTATGTACAGCATTTCGCTAACATCGAAAAGAAACTATCTGTGGGTATGATTTTGGGTCGCACTGATTACAGTCTTTAAAGAGAGAAAGAGGCCGAGTTAGTACTAGATCTGGAGCAATCCAATGACTTTAGGAAACGCTTATGTTGCTTGTTTGTGTAATAAGACATTTTAAAGGCACTGATGTGATAAGACACTGTAGCTATAAAAGGCACGACTGTTTTCGCTATTTTCTGTATGCATCATTCATTAAGATTTCTCTTTGACGCGGTCTGTGAACGCAGTCAGACATAGCTATCGGAATTATTTTTGCTGTTTACTTTTCCTATTGAAGAAATTATGGTGACTAACAAAGATGAGGACATACACCTTTACAAAAATGGTAACCGAAGTAAGAAGTCATTGGTCAAAGTTTACGAGTTAAGACAGATACGCCAAAGCCCAGAGATTATTTAAGATGGGTTTATCGTTTGTTGAATGTCATATAGCACAGTCCGTCTAATTCTGCATATAGTTTTACCCCGACATTAAAAATATATCTCACAAATTTCATGGGGAGATTACAAGAAAACCTAATTTAAATTGTTCAAGAGTTACATCAATGAAACAAGTTGGTTTGCATTTGGTTCTCGAGAAGTATCAGTTTGATGTCTTTAGTATAATCCATACTTTTGGTTCAAGGGATATGGTAGTAGTACCTGAAATGCATGAAATAACTAACTATCGGGAAAGTGTAATTAGCATGGATTGCAAAATAACAGTATTATCTAACGATGTCATTCAGAGACTAATAATAGTCACTGCAGAGTATTAAACAGCAATTGCGAAAGGAGTGGTCAGCTGTCCATGTCAGAAGATTGAGGAAAACCTTCTATTTCAACAAGGTAGCTGCGCAATAAGTTCTGCTGTTCAAAACATGTATAAGTTACTCATTCTATTCTTGGGACGCACCATTCCTCGTTCCGGTAGTATTTCTTCGCTGTCTAGTTTTCTCACTCTCGTTGTTCCGGTTTTCTCAGAAGAAAAACCATTCTCTAAATATATTTTCAATATCGCCGACGTGAAACAACGTATTAAAATGAATAAAAAACTACGGCGTCTTACAACTTGTTTCATTTACATTTATTAGTGTGTCATCACAGATGTTCTACCTTGAACTTTGGTTAGTCGTTTCATAACCATTTTTGTATTTTAATTTCATGCATTGCTGTCAGCGATTCTTCCGTGACAGTATTACTTTCGGTAAATGAAGAACAACCGCCTCCAGTAGCAATCGTGATTATATTTCAAAGAGTGATGCATTTAGAGTCCTTGGGGCTCGTCTTCATCTACTTTGACAGTCTACTTCACTTCTTCTCCCGATTTAGGTTACTTGTGGTCGTGTTAAGATCGCAGTAGTATATTGCAAAGCGGGCACGTTCTGAGTAAAAGTTTACAAATCTGCTACAAATCTAGAAATAACTTTCTGTTTATAATGGTGCATACATAGTTTTGAAGCATAGTATGAATCAAGATGTTTAGGACTTATATTCATTCTACAATAAATTTTGTAAATAGAAGTTAAAACAAGTCAAGGAAATTAAAATGTAAAGATCCTCCATTTCTAAAAATCCTGGCAGATTAAACCTATTTGCCTGACAGAGACTCGAACTCGGGACCTTTGCCTTTCGCGAGCAAGTGCTCTACCATCTGAGCTACCCAAGCAAGCCCCGACCGCATAGCTTTACATCCGGCAGTACCTCGTCTCCTACTTTCGCAGGAGAGCTTCTGTGAAGTTTGGAAAGTAGGAGACGAGGCACTGGCGGAAGTAAAGCTGTGGGGAAGGGGCGTGAGTCGTGCTTGGGTAGCTCAGATGATAAAGCACTTGCCCGCGAAAGGAAAAGGTCCTGAGTTCGAGTCCCGGTTCGGCACACAGTTTTAATCTGCCAGGAAGTTTCGTATCAGCGCACACTCCGCTGCAGAATGAAAATCTCATTCTAAATACACAGATGTTATTATATCAAAGAAGATACAAAGGTATCACGTTCATAGTTTACAGAATATCATTTAGGAAACAGTATGTGAAATGTGGAGCGTATGTATGTACATGAACGTGTTTACTCATACTGTGCTTCAAAACTATGTATCCACCACTGGAAAGAGAAAGTTATTTTTCGAATTGTAATAATTTTTAAAAAAATTCGTGTTATTTATTCGGTACGTATACCGCATCCTGGCGAAGGCTTATACAGGGAAAGAATGTTAATACTGCGTCAACCATGTTTACCGCTAACTTCAGACACGCAAAAACACGACCATCTGTCTTCGTCAAGGTCCATTTTTGAGGCCACGTAATGCGGTGAGCGCAAGCTGTTTGCTGGTCGGATGAATCTGGAGACGGAGCTGATGATATCAGCGGTTTTTATGTGTGTACCAGCGGAGCATACTTGCCCGGGGGATAAGAGTCCTTAAATGCCTGCCGACGATCTTTCAAGAAGGGACAGCCTGGAGGCGGCGCGCCAGCCGCGAGACGAGTACATAATAAGGCGGGAAGACGGGAGAGTTCCCAGGAGAACGAGAAGGGCCCAGTTTCGCGGTAACAAATTACCAACTTAACGTAATCTGTCAGTTCTCAGTGACAACCAAAAGGGTAAAGGGGACAGCACGACTCGAGCATAGCAGAACTAAAATTAAGATGGATTTTTTTCTTTCCGCAAATAGATCTACAAATTTGGTCTGAGTTGCCAAAAATCTCAGGCTTTAATTACATTCTGCGTTTTTGCCAAGGTAAAATAGGATGTTTCGAAAATTTACTTTCAAGCAGTGGAGTTAAGGAGACGACTACATCTTGTGTAGCTGCTGTTCCTTTAAACTCCTCGGTATTGGGTCGTTGAAGAAATCAAGCTGCTGACGTCGCGTCATGCATTGGTGTTAATGATGGCTATGCAGTACAGCGACTTGTCACACTTCTCTAGCATACTATCTAGTCAAAATATCCGGAGATTTATTACTGGACGCAAATATGGTGTCAATCTATCCATCACTTTTATGACTGCTTGACCTCTGCTGGGGACAGTTTCAGCGAGGTAGCTTAATGTCTGTGGAGGAATGTGTCAGCCCATGGTGTCAATCAATATCCATCCATCATTTTTATGACTGCGTGAGCTCTGCTGGGGACACTTTCAGTGAGGTAGCTTAATGTCTGTGGAGGGATGTCGGCCCATTCTTTCTCACGAATCGAAACCAGCGAAGTTAGTGATATTGGACGCTGAGATCTGGATCAGAGACGACTTTCTAATTACTCCAAAGCTGTTCCACTGGGTGTATGTCAGGACTCTGGAAAGAGCAGGCCATTTCTGGAATGTTAATGAGCACAAATCACTGCCTCACAGTTGCTGCATTATGAAAGGGCACATCGACATTGTGTGTTTATTGTGTATTGGACATGAGACCTAGAAACGGCAGGAAGCTTTTTTCACAACCCCACAACAAGCCACAGCAGTCCACTCACCCTCCAAGCCGCCCCATACCGAACCCGGGGTTATTGTGCGGTTAGGCTCCATTTAAAATTTTTCTCAGAAATTTTGCTTTGCAGACATATTGGCATTTTTTATGCTCAGAAAGAAGAAGACAGTGGCAGTGGCAAAGAGACGGAAAAGTAATAAATACTGGAATATTCCAGCAAGTGGTATAGAAAAAGCGAAGGAGACAGTGGCAGTGTAAAAGAAAAAGAGGACACAGGGGTTGGGGAACATAGTTGGCAGTGACAAACAATGCTTGGAAAAGACTGAAGGAGGCAATGCCAGGAGGCAAAAATAAAGAGGTTGAGAAAGTGGAAATGGGTGTGAGCCATTGATAATGAGAGACAGAGTATATGATAATGACAACATGGAAGACAGACATAGCGACAGTGGGAAGAGAGAGCAGCACTAGGAAGCAAGGAAAGTGATATTAGCAGTAAGAGAGAGCAAGATGAAGAGAGTGGCACTGAGAGGGCACCGTAGAATTAGGACAGAACGAAGAGTATTGTACCTGTGACACAGTAGACATTGACAAAGACACAGAAGGGTAATGGATATAAGCTACTTAAAGGGATGGACTAGTAGTGTAAGTGAGTTACAGTTAGTGATCTTGTGGGAATCTGAGGTGAGACGCACACCAAAGAAAAACGCGGATGTATTTGCATGTGAAAATATTTGGAAAAATTTTTAAAGGGGATGGCGAGGGTAGAATGAGGCAGCTGGTTGTCCACTTTTGAGTCAGAGTATTTTAAATACACAGGAACATATTTTAATTTTTTGTGCTCCGATAGGAGCAGTTAACTGCTTGTATGTTTTTTGGAATAAATATTTTCTTGGTCTGGTAACTTCCAGCTCCTCGCTCTCATCCTTCCATACACCAGCCATATGTGTGCACTGTGAACAAAAAACTGAGCCACAATGAAAAACTGGCAGGGGTGCTAAATAAAGTACTTCTTTGAACTAAACAGCCTGGAGGAGATGATGTCATTCTTTGAAATAATCAAGGCTGCAGTGTACACCGAAAATCTCATTCGTGCTGCTGCAAGATGGTTAATTTGAAGACAACTGTCTGTATTTAATTTCGACATGCCTCACTATCGTTAATATGCTGACCACAAATATGGGAAAAATACAAAATCTGCACAGACCACATTATTTAGACAGACCTTACAAAGCATTACTTGGTGATCATCTGATACTGCTTTGAACAGCCCTGATGACGACCAGTAGTGTAAACATGTAAAACATTTTCTGTGAAATGATGAAGTGATCGTACTAAATCATTAGCCGGGCGACCCAGCCAGGTGCCAGTCTTTTCATTTGACCTCACTTAAGCGGCCAGCGTGTGTTTGTGATGAAGGTGAGATGAAACAGAACAACACAAAAAATCAGTTCTAGAGCGAAGAAAATCTTCGAATGCGCTGGGAATCTAACCCGGGAGTCCGCAATCTAAAGGCAACGTCTCCAGCAACTAAGCTATTAGCTCCGGGCTAACAAAAAATAAATAAGCAAATAAAGGTCTTCCTTACGTGATACAGACAGACATGTTTAATAGTTAGTGTCGCGACCGGAATTCCTCAGCAGAGCACTAGCAGCGTGTTTCTCTTATCTTGCGCGTTGCCTGCATTAGTTCGATTTAATTAAGCATCTTACCAGCCGGACAGCAGCCGCCGCATACGCACTGGGAACACAGTAGACGCCTTCAGCTTGTGTTGTCACCCGCTACGATTACTATTGTGTTGGTAAAAAATACAATTAAGCCTATCGGCTACCGGTATGTTTGACCTTCAGCGTAATCTTCTTCCCTTCGTTCATTGGTTGCCTCCAAAATGTATTAAAATAATTTTATTCAGTGTATTTTATACATTAAATTTATTAGTTTGCATCATTACATTTTCATTCTTCATTCTCTCCAGGGCCCAATATTTTCCTGCATACCAGTTACGAGCCGCATCGTCCGTTGCTTGACATAGCCCCACAGGAACATCGCGATTATAATACACATCAGTCCCGTTTTTGTCAGTTGTTCCATATTACATGGGACTGTATTCATCTCTTTATTGAAGTTACCTTTTCATTTTTTTTTACTCTCGGAACAGTTTGTGATTCCTAATTCTTTTCCTAATTCTATTCCTTTATGAACTGAACATTAATCACTGTTGATGGTTTTAGCAAGTGAAGAACGCTGAGAACTTTGCCTAACGACACCAACTGTTACTGAAAGGTACTCTGTCACAGCTCCCTATACCATATGACATAGCATTGTAAATAAAAATCTTTTGGTGTGAAATTACAAATGTTATTCCTTGTGCACGATTGGGCTCGTTCTTTGTGAGGTTTACGTGATTCACATTTAATTTCGTAATTAGATGAGTAATATTTCCCTCTTTATGTAAAACAAGGTACTCAATCCCTTCAAAATATCTCAGATAACAATTAATGTATTAATTTATACAAAATTCTGCACCGATATACACCAGAAGATTCAACTTGCGAATCCCACTACGTGAGACGCTAACCTACACTACTGGGCAATAAAATTACTACACCAAGAAAAATGAAGATGATAAACTGCTATTCATTGGACAAATATATTGTACTAGAACTGATATGTGATTACATTTTCACGCAATTTGGGTGAATAGATCCTGAGAAATCAGTATCCAGAACAACCACCTCTGGCCGTAATAACGGCCATGATACGCCTGGGCATTGAGTGAAACACAGCTTGGATGGCGTGTATAGGTACAGCTACCCCTGCAACTTCAACACGATACCACGGTTCATCAAGAATAGTGACTGGAGTATTGTGACGAGCTAGTTGCTCGGCCACCGTTGACCAGACGTTTTCAATTGGTGAGAGACCTGGTGAATGTGCTGGCCAGGACAGCTGTCGAACATTTTCTGTATACACAAAGGCCCGTACAGGACTTGCAACATGCGGTCGTGCATTATCCTGCTGAAATGTGGGCTACGCAGGGATCGAATGAAGGGTAGAGCCACGGGTCGTAACACATTTGAAATGCAATGCCCACTGCTCTAAGTGCCGTCAATGCGAACAAGAGGTGACCAAGACGTGTAACCAATGGCACCCCATACCATCACGCCGGGTGATGCGCCAGTATGGCGATGACGAATACGCGCTTCCAATGTGCGTTCGTCGCGATGTTGCCAAACACGGATGCGACCATCATGATGCTGTAAACAGAACCTGGATTCATCCGAAAAAATGACGTTTTGCATGCGTGCACCTTGGTTTGTCGCTGGGTAAACCATCGCAGGCCCCTCTTGTCTGTGACTCTGAGCACTATGGGATTTAGCTTCTGAGGTCATCAGTCCCCTAGAACTTAGAACTACTTAAACCTAACTAACCTAAGGACGTCACACACATCCACGCCGGAGGCAGGATACGAATCTGCGACCGTAGCGGTCGCGCGGCTCCAGACTGTGCTTTTGTCTGTGATGCAGCGTCAAGGGTAACCGCAGCCATGGTCTCCGAGTTGATAGTCCATGCTGCTGCAAACGTCGACGAACTGTTCATGCAAATGGTTGATGTCTTGCAAACGTCCCCATCTGTTGACCCAGGGATCGAGACGTGGCTGCACGATCCGTTACAGCCATTTGGATAAGATGACTGTCATCTCGATTGCTAGTGATACGAGGCCGTTGGGATCCAATATTACCCTCCTGAACCCACCGATTCCATATTCTGCTAACAGTCATTGGATCTCGACCAACGCGAGCATCAATGTCGTGATACGATAAACCGCAATCGCGATGGGCTACAATCCGATCTTTATCATAGTCGGAAACGTGATGGTACGCATTTCTCCTCCTTACACGAGGCATCACAACAACTTGTCACCAGGCAACGCCGGTCAACTGGTGTTTGTGTATGAGAAATCGGTTGGAAATTTTCCTCATGTCAGCACGTTGTAGGTGTCGCCACCGACGCCGACCTTGTTTCAATGCTCTGAAAAGCTAATCATTTGCATATCACAGTATCTTCTTCCGGTCGGTTAAATTTCGCGTCTGTAGCACGTCATCTTCATGGTGTACTTAAATAAATATAGTTATTGCGGAACGTTGGTTTTGTTTTTTAAAAGTCTTGGCATCTGTATCTAAACACCTGCTTTATACTGTAAGTATGATCAATCGACTACGTATAACATTGTGTCTTCGTCAAACAAAATATTACTTGTGCAATTAAACTATAACAGTGTAAAATGGTTGAGAGTTCTCAACTCGCTTAGAGGGAAATGTCACTTCATTCAGTAGGACGAACAATACGACCTACTTCTTATTACAACGTTGTACCCCTCGTATTTCATCGTTCCACTGCGCGATAATGCAGAACATGAAAACAGAATAGACAGAATACGGGCAACATTCGATATGAGACTGCCGGACTGTAGTTGGCGTTCGACTCCGTTGTCTCATGGTTAAGTAATCCGAGGCGAGAGCCGTCGGTAGGAGAAGGGGCGAAGCCGGCTAGACAGCAGAGGAAGGGTCGAATCAGGGCTGGCCGAGGGCCAGGCGTGGACTGCGCCGGGCACTAAGCTCCCCCTTATACGGCGCACTTTCGGCGAGGCTCACGCGTTTACAGCTGTGCGAGAACGGCAGACCGAAGGCGAAACCCCTCCGCCCCGAGACTCGCAGCCCCTTCTTAACCCCATACCACCTTTCCTCCGCTTCTTGTCCTCCTCTTCCTTCTCCTCCTCCTGCTCCTCCTGTGTGCCCCATTTTTTCATATCCTCTCGCGCCAGCTTTAAACAGAAGCTTGAAATTATTTATCTTTGCCCCCCTTAGGCAAACTTTCCTGGGAGAGTCTCGGTCTGCTATTGCTCTCTGGCACAGTGGAACACGCAGCACCGGTCTCACAGAGAAACGGCGGAGAGCGTCCTCTGTGTGCTTTAGTGCACCACTACAGATTTTAATACGTCGTAAACAGCTGTAGACACTAAACGAGAGCGGAGACCATCGCCGTACAGGACTGGAGATGGCCAGATCTTTCATTATATACCCGCCTGCAATAAAGCAATGAGCTTTACAGCTTGACCCCCTTACCGTCGTGTCGTTTTCCTCCAGTTTGCTCCGGCGTTGTTTGCTACAATATTCCTCTGCTGTCGAGACCCAGACACACCCATCGTCCTGTTTTCCTTAACCCGTATTCTTGTTGCAAAGTAATGAAGCCGTTTCATTACACTAAAACGCAGTTATGCATTAAGACGGAGAGTTGATGCTGCAGTACACATGGACATCTTTCCGTTAAAGCCGCAAAGCAGAGACGAGCGTGTTGTCTAGATTAGATTAGATTCATACTTGTTCCATAGATCATTCAAATGGCTCTGAGCACTATGGGACTCAACTGCTGAGGTCATTAGTCCCCTAGAACTTAGAACTAGTTAAACCTAACTAACCTAAGGACATCACAAACATCCATGCCCGAGGCAGGATTCGAACCTGCGACCGTAGCGGTCTTGCGGTTCCAGACTGCAGCGCCTTTAACCGCACGGCCACTTCGGCCGGCCATAGATCATTAATACGACACTTCGTAGTGATGTGGAACGTGTCAGGTTAATAAAAGATGTCTGTACAAGATATTACATTACACAAAATATTGCATGACACTAATGTTTAAGTATATATATATATATTTTTTCCCTTAATACATATCTAAAAGTCAGCCAATGAGTAGAAGGAGTTGACATCTAGAAATTCTTTTAATTTATTTTTAAATGTTAGTTGGCTATCTGTTAGGCTTTTGATACTGTTTGGTATGTGACCAAAGACTTTTGTGGCAGCATAATTTACCCTTTTCTGTGCCAAAGTCACATTTAACCCTGCATAGTGAAGATCATCCTTTCTCCTGGTGTCATAGCTATGCACACTGCTATTACTTTTAACTGGGTTGGATTATTAACAACAAATTTCATAATTGAACATATATACTGTGAGGTTACTGTGAGGATCCCTAGAACCTTAAATAGATGTCTGCAGAATGACCGTGGGTGGGCTCCAGCAATTATTCTGATTACACGTTTTTGAGCAATGAATACTTTTCTACTCAACGACGAATTACCCCAGAATATGATGCCATACGAAAGCAGTGAATGAAAGTAGGCATAGTAAGCTAATTTACTGAGATTCTTATCACCAAAATTTGCAATAACCCTAATAGCATACGTAGCTGAACGCCGACGTTTCAGCAGACCATCAATGTGTTGCTTCTAGTTTAACCTCTCATCAATGGACGCACCTAAAAATTTTGAAAATTCTACCTTAGCTACAGACTTCTGTTCAAAGGCTATATTTATTACTGGAGTTGTGCCACTTACTGTACGGAACTGTATATACTGTGTTTTATCAAAATTTAAAGAGAGACCGTTTGCTGAGAACCACTTAATAATTTTGTGAAAAACATCATTTACAATTACATCACTTAGTTCTTGGTTTTTGGATGTTATTACTATACTTGTATCATCAGCAAAAAGAACTAACTTTGCATCTTCATCAATGTGGAATGGTAAGTCATTAATGTATATCAAGAACAGGTTTGAGGAATCATCTGTTGTTTTAACGTGTTTAAACCCGAAGTATTTAGCTCAGGAGAGCTTCAGTACGAAATAAAGTTATTACATCAGACTACAGTCAAGAACAAGAATACCTATATGCATATAAAAACAAACCATTACGTACCTCTGTGTTATTTCGAAGTGATAACATTGACATTATAATATCGCTCGTAATGGAAATTTATTGGGAGTAGCCAATTCTTAGTGAATAATAAGTAAATTAGAAAAATGGTTCAAATGGCTCTGAGCACTACCGGACTTAACATCTGAGGTCATCAGTCCCCTAGATCTTAGAACTACTTAAACCTAAATAACCTAAAGACATCACACATACCCATGCCCAAGGCAGGATTCGAACCTGCGACCGTAGCGGTCGTGCGGTTCCAGACTGTAGCGCCTGGAACCGCTCGGCCACACTGGCCGGCTGTAAATTAAGGATAGGTAAACTAAAACCTCATATAAAGAGGTGCAAAATATACCGGAAAAAGCAGAGGTTCGAGATTATACCATACTAGCAAGAGATTTCATGTTAGGAATTTCAGCGGTTTTTTGGCCTGCAAGTAAATGAAAGCAACGAACACCTTCCTCAGATATGAAAACACAAGATATGAAGAGACATGCAGGATGGATGTAGCCTTCTCTGGTTGTCAGCCAAGTCGAGTTGTCGCAACGTTTCGACGACTTTCCTACTTGTCACCCTCAGGTGAAATGTCAGGTTCATAATGTACGAGTAGAACAGGAGTACCTGGGCGCTTTTTTCGTTAAGGCAGATTATGGGGTGGTTTGTTGTCTTCACATTACTGTGGAGTTTTTGTAGGTCCTTTCTTTGGTGATTTTTTTGGTGATTATAAGCTATGTTACTGATGTCCCATGCTCAATCTGAGATCAGGGATTTTGATGTTTTTGTTTCCAAATATCTGCGGTTGTGATTTCCGAGGGTCTTACTTAAATCAATTGGTGAGGCAACAGTTCGGAGTTAAGAGGCTGTGACAAGGGTTCTAAATCAGGCATTTAGCTTCTCTACATTGACGGCAGCGTCTAGATTTGCCTTCGGGAATCGTTGATGGACATGAAATGTCCGTCATACGTCCCTCTACTGTATAGTCTTCAACATCATGATGGGTGTTTCCGCGGCATAGCTCCACCTTTGGCAGTCTTGTTCTGGGATGGGACGTGTCAGGCTACTTGTACACCCTCACCCCTACGGTGGCTGCTAGGCTGCTGTGTCAATTTAGAGAGGGGTAAAGCGCATGTAGTCTGAGAATTGTCTTCACCCTCTGCCACATTCCTACGCCATGTGAAGAGTTGGTCCACAGTCAGCCCGAGGTATTTCACAGCAGGACCCTATATAGACGCAGTGTGGGTTCTGGTCGTCGGCGTGAACATGGTAGACTGCGTCCTATCACTATTTAGTGTTATGTGCCATTTCTTGTCTCAAGCTTTTCTCTTTGCAAGTACATTTTGAAACGGCCTTGGTACTGGGTTTCTGTTACTGGTGCTGGCGAAGAACGCCATGTTATCAGCATATTGCGCTCACTGGTTTCGGTATTTGTGTCCACCGTGCACGACGTACAATGTGGGCCCTATGACGGATCCTTGCGGTTCACCGTCTCGGATGTGTCTATTCGTGGATTGCGCATTTTTTACCCTTACAGCGAAGCTTCTGCCCGATGCGTAGCTTTTTAAGGCTTTCAGATGGGCCCTGAGATACCCTGTGTGTATAGCTTTTGACAGAGCATATGAAAATTTTTGAAATAGTCTAGTCATACAATTCGACAATTGCCTCCTCAGTTGAGTTCTTTGGTAGTGACCTCCTCACCCTCATTAGTTGTTGAGCACCAGAATGGTTTTTCTGAAAGCGTGTTAAATTCAGTAACACGAATTGTCTGGGACGGCGTGACAGCAGTCCGCTTTGCTAAACAGTTCATTGTGTCGTCTGTCTGATGGCGAGAGCTAATTATGTGCAACAACATGGAATGGAGAGGAGCACTGGATTGAGAATGAAACTTGAAGATAACACAGCCATCGGGTTCAAGGTGTAGTTATACAAATTACACGAACTATTAACGAGCTTTCCTTTAACAGTGAGACATTGGTACATCGCAATAACATAGAGAAAATTCGCAGTGGTTCTTTGTTAATCTGTCGTGGAACACATACTTCCCAATGCTAGAAAATGGTTCAAATGGCTCTGAGCACTATGGAACTTAACATATGAGGTCATCAGTCACTTAGACTTAGAACTACTTAAACCTAACTAACCTAAGGACATCACACACATCCATGCCCGAGGCAGGATTCGACCGTAGCAGCAGCGCGGTTCCGGACTGAAGCGCCTAGAGCCGCTCGGCCACAACGGCCGGTCCCAGTGGTACTGAAAAGGTTAAGGCATCTGTTGTTACGGTATGTTTTTTTTCTCTTCCTTGATTTATGGAATATTCCGTCTATGTGGCTCTCCTCCCGACAGATTTTGGGGGCTGCAGCAATAAATGCGTTAGCTCCAGAGATGGCCACAAACGGTATGGGACAAGTCTGACCACGACGTCGTTTGTATCACGTCCACTGGGGGAGGGGGGGACACAATAAACATTTGTAAGACATACGTGAAAACTATGGCCCAAATGTGATTTTTGGATGTAACAGAAGGTTATTTGCGAGTAAAAGACAGGTTCTTGGAAGACAAATGATTCCTTGAAAACAAAGACTCAGTAGTTCTATGAGTAAGAGAAAATTTACTTCAAGTTTCTGCCTTCATTTATGTAGAAAATGTAGTCTGGTGAAATCGGTTGAATCCTTTAGAAACACCATGTGTTTCTGCATGTTCCTGTAACAAGCAATACCCTCTCTTCGATAACAGGCCAGGAACTGCACACGAATTATTTTATGGTAATTTCAATTCCCAGGTGCACAAATGATTTTTTAAACTCAGTACTTGGCGCAAACGGCTGAGATTCAGATCCAGCTCATACCATGTGTCACAACCGGTATCTCGGGCACGCAAAGAATGCTACGTTGCAAAAGCAGGGCGCTGCTCGAGCCGAAACGTAATCAAGAAGCACAAACAACACAATATTACTGGACCTAATGAATCATTCTGCGAGCCTCTCAGTACGGGGCAATAACTTTTAATCTCTAAGACCAGCTGCTCCAGAGTGTCCAAACACTGACGGAAAATGCTAAGGCATGGGGAGCTGACAATAGTTAAGACACCACGAAAACACAAATTCTCTAACACTTTCGGATAATTTACGCTAATGACCGCATCTCCTGCCACGACGACGTCTCTGAAGCCTCAGTCTCAGTGTCTGCTCATCCTGTCTGCAACTCCGATTCCGATGGAATGACAGTCTTGCTAGTTGCAGTATAGCTTGACTGGCGAATCGTGATGTACTGCCTGCTGCTGAAACAAGACTTCGTCTCTGAGACCACAACCGGCCGGCTGTAGTTGGACTTAGGCGCTGCAGACTGCCGCTCCTGTTCGGTCGCCGCCGTTTTTGGAGAAGATATGGGCCATCCCGGACCTTCCCCTGGTGAAGGGCTGTAACGAGTGTCTGCTAAGTCCCGGCCACAATCTGTTGGGCGAAACACCTGATTACCGCCTTCCTGCCTGTACGTCTTCTTGTTGATTCAGGTCTTGAGCTTTCGCCTTTACGACGCGCGTTATCTTTGATATACTGTCGGCAACCCGCATAAGCGCACGCCTCTCTTCGACATCGCCTGGGCAGTCCGCACTAGCTACGAGTGAGCAACGGTAAGCTTGCCCCTGCAGACTCCTGTTCCGGCCACCTGCAATACACCCCTGCTGGGGAACTGACCTGCACAACGGGCGCCGCTGACTAGGCTGCTGTGTTTGCATTGCTTGTCGTGCTGGAGTGTGCGAATACGCACTTCTACCACTGCGTCCGAGAAGAAGGTCTGTACTATAAAATCATCGGTAATAAATGTTATTCCAGGCAAAGCTGCTTCACTGTCAGGGCGTATGACATTCTCCCTAGCTCTCGGGCTTCGCCTCCTGTTACACTAATGTCCCGGCCTCACCTGCTCGACTCGCATGGCCACTAAAATTCCTTACCCATGGGCTGACCAGAATTTCAAATCCCCTTTGATACATTCACATGCACTGTAGGTTTTTCAAGGTTTTATAAGTCCGTTCAGGCACATGTCTCAATGATTCCTCGGACAAGAAAATTCTAGCTTTTGTACTTTCTTTAATGGCTTAGGTGCCGACGGAACAGTAAAAACAAAGCCATCTTTCTTACCCATTCGTATCTGGTCGCAGTATACAGGGAGAGCGCAAGGCCATTGATTGACTATAAAAATGGATTTCTAACGAACTATGTTAGATACAGCTGTGTGATTTGTTGAAAATGGTACTTACGTCATAAAGTTTTTGATGAATACGCTTTAGTAGAAAATGGTACTTATGTCTTTTTGATGGGTATTCTTCAGTTTTACTCATGAAGTTTTTATGGACACAATTCACTAAGTGGATTGAACTAGAGTCCAATGAAGCATGCTGTTTAAATATGTTAAACAGATATTGAAAAAAAATTAATAATGACAGCGGGAATAGTAAGCAAAAAATTACAAAATCGTCATATGTGTTCTGCTACCATATTTGAGACTATTGTTCATTTTACTAGATGTTCTATTCAACCATATGAGGTTGACATTAGTTGAGCTTTCGATTGGTCAGTTAGGTTCAGGATTCCAACCAATCTGGTTCAATCCATGTACCGAAAATATCTTCAAACCTCGCTACTAGCCTCTTACGTTTCACACAAGTCTTAAAATAAGCATCGTGAATTGGCTGGACATCTGCGAGCATACCTTCTCGTAATAAATATGTTCAGTTATGAAACTTCCTGGCAGATTAAAACTGTGTGTCGGACCAAGACTCGAACTCGGAACCCGTTTTCGAGTCTCGGTCCGGCACACAGTTTTAATCTGCCATGAAGTTTCATATCAGTGCTCAGTCCGCTGCATACTGAAAATTTCATTCTGGATGTTCGGTTATATTGCTTCAGAGGTAAGAGACTTTTCAATCATTCTCTTGCGCCTTTTCCTATTTCGACATTCTGCAAGTTGCTATTTCTGATACCTTTCATCGCCACCGGCCATACCTTATTTATCCATAGTCAGAATTACTTGCTAAGAAATATACGTATTCCTTTAAACACGTCCAAGTAACTGTTATTTCAGAGCAGAAGGTGTGTGCCACTAGTGAAACTCCTCATTGATGCCTTGCATATTTATTCTTTCTCTGAAAGTTTCCTTCACTTTCACTAGTTGTTCTACAAGCTAACGAAAAGGTACAACACTGCCTTGTGTTTTTATGAATATCAACTCCTTCTTTTTCATTTACTGCTTTTTATACTGTGTGGTCTTTGTTGCAAATTATTCATCTGGTCCTGTACTACATCCATTCTCTTCTCAGAGTTTTTGATTTCTGAATATGCGGTGACCATTGGAAATTTCCTTTCCAGTCCTGATAAGTTCGTTGTCACTGACGTTTCTATTGGTAATTTCATATTATTACATCTTCATTCATTCCATCCGCTCCTATCCACTGTTTGTTGTTCAGTACACTTAATTCTTTTCATTTATAAACCTCCATTCAAATTCTGAAAATGCCATGACAGTACTGTGGTTCCTCTGTCCTCGCACAATAACCTCACTTAGATATAATGAACTCACTTTAAAACTGAGCTCAAGTATTTCCAATGGAGTATTCCCCAATGGAGGTAAGTTTCAGACTGGACCAACACTTACAGCGAGTGGCAGGTGTCATACTGCTATTTAAATGATCGTATAAATTTATACTTTAAAAATATTTGTGCAGATATTGCTCTATATGCGAACCCTTGCACTTGTCCATTGGCAGTCCACTATCAAAAATTGCTTTCATGCTGTTAACCGTGCCTGGTCACTACGCAGTATAAATTTTATGACCTTTAAAAGTTGTAGGCTCATATTCTGCAAAATAATTCATGGAAAGCTACTCGAATTATTATCATAAATGACATGTATAATCCTATACCACAATACAAAGCAACGGACACGCCCTATTACAGGCATAAAAATACGATTTCTGTTCTTTGTCCATTTTCTCTTTATTTACTTATTATCGTGTCATTAGTACAAAACGTATAATCATCAAAAGGAAATAGGTCGTTGTCATCAGTTTTATACATTGGCTAACCATACATTGTTCACGCCGAGTGCAATCGGTGTTGCCCTCGTCACGTCTCTCGTGATGTATGTGGCTGGGGATGTGGAACAGTGTACTCGACTGATGTTCGACCGCACAGCATCACACTTGTAGAAAACTGATTCCGCAGAAAGGCTCCACTTCTGCAGTTTGGTCTTGCGTCTAGTGGTACTAGACAGAAGTCTGTTGAGAACTTTCGATGCTGTTCACTTCTCTGAAAGACCGGGAGGCAGATCTTCCTTCGGAACTATCCAATTCTCCAAATTTTGACATTTCCCCCGCCACTCTGAGATCTTTGCTCGCTGGGGCGTTCCTGTAAGAGGTTCAGTAGTTGCCAAGAAGGGCTTCCTTCGTTTGAGTCTAGGATGGGTTCGACGAAAGCCATGTTAAGAGTGGTTTCCATAGACATAGCCTTGCCTCTCCCGCATCAAGTAGCTATCTCGCGTCTGATTTCTGAAGGTGCTATGCCAGCAACATAGTGAATTTTATATACGGGTGTAGCTTTTAAAGAACCTTTGACAATGAGATAGGTCTCTTTAAGCGCCAAATCTATTTTTAAGGCATGAGTGGTTTGCCGAACGTGTGTATTCAGCGCTGGAGTAACACGGTGCAAGAACGCTAGTTTTCGCGGTGCAAGGGGCAAACTCCCCATGTGGTACCAGTCACTTTTTGTGTTAATACCTAAACAAAAGCTTCTGACGAAATACAATGTGGAAAACGCCGTACCAACTAGCACACTTTACACGAAATGTTGCTTTTTTCGACCAGTAACGTGTTCCTGTCTGGTGCAACACTACATGGGCGTACCGTTTCCGCCTGGAATTCACTCGGCTTCAGGGTGTGAGAGAGAGCGCGATTACACTTCGCACAACTTGGCAGAGTTTTCTGAAGATGACCGTAGTAGCATCCTCGCCTAATGACAATGGGGCTTTGTGAGGCTTGCACAGCCGAGCGGATACCAGTCGAATTCGCATTGGCCACGAAGCTGCAGGTTGTGGGAGTTCGATGTTCCGTAGACCTCGCCCTGCTTTCTGACGTAGGTAGCCACCACGTTTCCTTACAATGGGGAGCGCGCCCGCTCGACCGCTGGAATCAAGTGATGCCCTGCTTTCTGACGTAGGTAGCCACCACGTTTCCTTACAATGGGGAGCGCGCCCGCTCGACCGCTGGAATCAAGTGATGCCCTGCTTTCTGACGTAGGTAGCCACCACGTTTCCTTACAATGGGGAGCGCGCCCGCTCGACCGCTGGAATCAAGTGATGCCGCACCGCGTTGTCAGTGAGTGTTGGGAAACTTCAAACTTCGGCGAAGATCAGTTTGGATTCCGTAGAAATGTTGGAACACGTGAGGCAATACTGACCTTACGACTTATCTTAGAAGGAAGATTAAGGAAAGGTAAACCAACGTTTCTAGCATTTGTAGACTTAGAGAAAGCTTTTGACAATGTTGACTGGAATACTCTCTTTCAAATTCTAAATGTGGCAGGGGTAAAATACAGGGAGCGAAAGTTGATAGCAGTAATAAAAACGGGTGGAAGCCGACTTCGGGGAAGATCAGTTTGGATTCCGTAGAAATGTTGGAACACGTGAGGCAATACTGACCTTACGACTTATCTTACAAGGAAGATTAAGGAAAGGACGCGGGACTCGTACTGGGTTGAAAATGATTGCTTTCCCCCTCTCAGACAACGAAAGCGTATTTAAGTTCACACCTTCACTTATTTTCTCTTTAGTGATTGCCCCATCCAAACAAGAACATGTAGAGACGACTATTCATCGATCCTTAACGTCGCAACTATATCTTGCTCCACTACCACTGACATCCAGTCCTATTATCGGAGACGACCGTTTCCCTAAAGAAAGCGTGCTTCGAGCTTCTGTGTTAGACGTAAGTAAATATTGTTTGGTATGTGTCTAGACTTGGACTGATTGTGTGCTGTGTTGATGAGGCGGAGGGGAAAAATCACTCGGATAATAGCTCGGATCAATCAAGCTCGGATAACAGTGAAACAAACGATATTCAGTTGGGTCATTCTAACAATTTAACACGATCAGTGCAGCGTTCCGATTCGATTTAGGTCTGGCTCAGATTGCTACTCGGAACCTAGCGTCCTGCGAGCAATACTGTTTGAGTAACTTCATAATATTTTCAGAGGCTGCTGAATCTTTATACAGTGTCGGTGAACATCCGTATCAGATTTTTCATTTACCTCTGGCATCATCGGAATCACCCTTGTGAAACGGAAATGTGGTTAGGACGCGGGACTCGTACTGGGTTGAAAATGATTGCTTTCTCTGTCGTTTTCCTGTACCACACGAAACGAATTTTGGATTCTGTTTGAAATACGGCCACTTGTTGGCACCATGGTTTTTCCTCTCCGTTCAGATGTGGACGATGACCCTTCAGAAAGTTGATAGCAGTAATAAAAAGTGGTAGAAGCCGACCTCGGCGAAGATCAGTTTGGATTCCGTAGAAATGTTGGAACACGTGAGGCAATACTGACCTTACGACTTATCTTAGAAGGAAGATTAAGGAAAGGTAAACCAACGTTTCTAGCATTTGTAGACTTAGAGAAAGCTTTTGACAATGTTGACTGGAATACTCTCTTTCAAATTCTAAAGGTGGCAGGGGTAAAATACAGGGAGCGAAAGGCTATTTACAATTTGTACAGAAAGCAGATGGCATAAGAGTCGAGGGACATGAAAGGGAAACAGTGGTTGGGAAGGGAGTGAGACAGGGTTGTAGCCTCTCCCCGATGTTATTCAATCTGTATATTGAGCAAGCAGTAAAGGAAACAAAAGAAAAATTTGGAGTAGGTATTAAAATCCATGGAGAAGAATTAAGAACTTTGAGGTTCGCCGATGACATTGTAATTCTGTCAGAGACAGCAAAGGACTTGGAAGAGCAGTTGAACGGAATGGACAGTGTCTTGAAAGGAGGATATAAGATGAACATCAACAAAAGCAAAACGAGGATAATGGAATGTAGTCGAATTAAATCAGGTGATGCTGAGGGAATTAGATTAGGAAATGAGACACTTAAAGTAGTAAAGGAGTTTTGCTGTTCGGGGAGCAAAATAACTGATGATGATCGAAGTAGAGAGGATATAAAATGTAGACTGGCAATGGCAAGGAATGCGTTTCTGAAGAAGAGGAATTTGTTAACATCGAGTATAGATTTAAGTGTCAGGAAGTCAAAAAAAATGGTTCAAATGGTTCTGAGTACTATGGGACTTAACATCTGAGGTCATCAGTCCCCTAGAACTTAGAACTACTTAAACCTAACTAACCTAAGGACATCACACACATCCATGCCCGAGGCAGGATTCGAACCCGCGACCGTAGCGGTCGCGCAGTTCCAGACTGAAGCGCCTAGAACCGCTCGGCCACACCGGCCGGCGTCAGAAAGTCGTTTCTGAAAGTATTTGTATGGAGTGTAGCCATGTATGGAAGTGAAACATGGACAATAAATAGTTTCGACAAGAAGAGAGTTGAAGCTTTGGAAATGTGGTGTCACAGAAGAATGTTGAAGATTAGGTGGGTAGATCACGTAACTAATGAGGAGGTATTGAATAGGATTGGGGAGAAGAGACGTTTGTGGCACAACTTGACTAGAAGAAGGGATCTGTTGGTAGGACATGTCCTGAGGCATCAAGGGATCTCAAATTTAGCATTGGAGGGCAGTCTGAAGGATAAATATCGTAGAGGGAGACCTAGAGATGAATACACTAGGCAGATTCAGAAGGATGTAGGTTGTAGTAGGTACTGGGAGATGAAGGATCTTGCACAGGATAGATTAACATGGAGAGCTGCATCAAACCAGTCTCAGGACTGAAGACCACAACAACAACATCATTATCCTAAGCAGAAACAAGTCGATAAATCATCACAGTGAGTATGTACGTAGGGTCCGAGCTGACCACACCGACATATGCTGCGTCTCAGGTTATCACTGGTACTTTTATCAAACTACCTACTCACGAATACTTCCCACACGTTCTCAAGCTTCGATGTGGTGTACCTGTTCAATTGACTGGACGACATTTCACTAAGAATTGTCGGAAAATTTAGTCATATTGTACAGCTCATTCTTCGAAAAAACTCGGTTGCATTTTGAGACCTGTGCTCATCTTACGATAGTATCAACAATCACCAAATTATTATTGTTAGTAATATAGTTCTGAAGTAAGCATGGGATAAGAAATACGTTAGTAACTAGAACATTTGTAATCCTGTCCTAGCTACCTCGTAGACATCACTTTCGAATCTAACGACAAGATATTCAGTTTAGTTTTTCGCTGAAGACCTAAGCTGAGTCACCCATATTCGAACAAATTCCACGGTAAACAGGTAACAATGCACTGAGACACAGAATTCGTCTGAAGGAAATGTTTGTCTCCAATATGAAAAATCATGGTGTCATTTCTGTATTATATACTAAACAAGAGATGCAATTATGTGATGATCAGAATGAAATGGAAGGAAAAAAAGCAAGGGAGGAACTCGTAAACTGAGCTGGGAATGTAAAGCAATAGGAGTACGTTCTTATAAAATAGTAAGAGTAATTCACAAAAGTTATTATAACATATAAAATATATCATAAACATAGTGAACGAAATTGTGAAGCTTTCATCTGCTTCTGGGTTTCTTAGATCACTGAAAGAACGGTTTTGTTAACGCAAAGTAATACCCCACTTCTGTTTCAAGCTTCACAACTTCATTCCTTTTGCTGCGCCTCTAATTCGTTCACTTGTGTCATGTGACCAGAACGATACCATGGCGTCCTGGCGTCCAATCACAGAACCTGCGCAAGTGGCGCCTCTGTGACGGCACTGTGAACTAATGCGTCTAGTATGTCTACCCGCCCGGACAGTGTATCGTGTATTTATGTACATGTGTATGGCGTGTGTCTGCAGAAGAGCTTACTGATGCAACGGGCCACTGCACTACTGTGCATGCGCTATACTACGTTCAGAAATGTCTAGAGCAGCAGTGCATTCCAAAAGACTGCAGAAAGTACCGTGGGAAATACTCGTTTTTTTACTATACATGCATGCAGCTCAAATTACTTCTACAGCTATGCATATAAAAATGGAATAGAAGCACAAAAAATTAGTGTTTCTTTCTCTACGTTCCAGATACATAAAAAAAGAACAGTATGTGAAAAGAAACGAGCAGAAGTGAAAGGACTCCACTGCTTTTGATTTCCACCTTGTTTATTGGAGTTGCTGGGCGTTATCCGAGAGCCGAGTGAACTGTCAAGGATATCGGAAGGCTGTTCTGGAAAGGGAGAAACAGAGACAAAGAAACTAAACGTACGATAGAGAGAAGATGAACAACAAATGCTGCAATAGTAATAAAATCGTCAGTAATGATACACTACAGCTCTTGAGCAACAATTCAGTCATTATGTAACATTAGAGATGTCACCAACAGTACGCAACTAAATACTCTTAAGACAGCGTGTGATCACAGGGTAGATACTTGGAAGATATTGGCTACTAGCCACAAATACAGTTCACAAATAGGCATCAGTGCAACTTAAAACTTAAGAATTCTACAGTTTGCTATAGAATGTGCACACTAGATTATGTTACCAAAAGTAAATTAAAGATACTGGGGACAGAAAACATAAACCAAAATCTACATTACGTAAATATACTCTTTACTCTACGCTTAAGTTTCAATTCTGCTCAAATAAAGACTAAAATCTAAGAAAAGTGTGCTTCATCTTGATGGAAAAATAGGAACTACCTTCTTCCTGTTACAGATGATAGAAGTACGTCAAGAAACAGCACTGCCTGCATAATTTTAATCGTTATTTTTAGCGGTTTGAAGGTCTGGTTTTAAGTTGAACATTTTATAGTTTTTTTTTTCTTTACCACAAAAATGTTTCGGGAATAGTCTGAAAATTATATCAATTAATGTACTCGAGACGTACTGTAAAAGGGAAAAATGTCTATCATTTTCTTTTATAGCCGGTGTTAAACACATTTTACTCTTCAATGGGTATTAGTTTCATGACACAAATAAAACAGAAAATAGAAAATAAAGAAAAATTTGTTAGAACCTATCGTTTAAAATGTTTGGAGTTTTGAGCAATTGCATGATTCTATACTTACGTGCAGAAGTCCAAAGCTAGAAATGGAAAAGTTAACGAGAACAACAGGGAAATTAAATATTATTTTACTGAATACAGGCTAACATTTGTATCTTTTCGTAAATGTATAACGTGAAAAGTTATTTAGTTAACTGCGTGAAACTTGGATACTTTGTGACTAGGCAAGTAAAGTTCTGAAACGGAAGCTCCTCTCGATGACAGTAAGAAGCAGGATAGTCGATACTGCCTACAGGAAGTCAGCTGTCAGCAGTGAACATGCGACACAGAAGCAGGAGCCTCGATCCACGTGCAAGCCTTGGCAGTGTTATCGGCTTCGCCTTGTTCGTCTGTCAGCGTAGACAGACACACTATGCTCCGCCCTTCACCTTTGTACCTAATGTGTCCATCCTTCTGGTATCCAAACCCTTAAGTATTTAATGTTGTTATGAAAAGCGCAATAGCTCCCATTTCATAACGTGTGATGTTAAGTAAATACCCTTAATAGATCTACACTGTGCTTTTAGTGCACTTGTTAATTCTGTTGGAGGTTTTACAAATACAATAAAGGTTGACTCATCCACTGTGCCGTTGAGAAACAATTTCGTTAAGTGTTCACGTGATTTTGACTGCCCATGCCATATATGACTATGACTTTCAGAACATATTGTTTGGGCAGTAGGCGTTATACGAAAGTGATACCCATTGCAAATATGTGTGACGAAACAGGCTCCATCAATGGTGAGAACGGAGGGAAACTGGTTAATGGACACTAGTGATAAGCATAGAAGCGAATCGCTGTTATCCAATGCCAGAGAACATAAGTAAAAGTAAAATGTAGTACACAACAAAGTGTTTATTTTACGTCTATGAGCATATTTCTCGCTACTTTTGTCGTGCATGCTCACAAATTTTCACACATCACATTACATTTGCTCACTGACGAACACAGTGTGCTTAAGGTTACCAGAATCTTGAACTGCTGTCATCTGTTATATAACTAGCGTGCCCGTACTCTCCGTCAACACTTTACATATTTTCCATAAAGGCAATCTATAAAGGAAATGAATCAAGCGCTTTACCAGGTCATTAAGCACTGGCCCCTTCTAAAATGTAACCAACTCAGTACTCTGTCTTACCTTCACCTCACTCAGTTTCTCTCCAAAAATGATTTGCTTTGAAACTTCCTGGCAGATTAAAACTGTGTGCCGGACCGAGACTCTAACTCGGGACCTTTGCCTCTCGCGGGCACGTGCTCTACCAACTGATGTTTCATATCAGCACACACTCCACTGCAGAGTGAAAATCTCATTCTGGAAACATCCCCCAGGCTGTGGCTAAGCTATGTCTCCGCAATATTCTTTCTTTCAGGAGTGCTAGTTCTGCAAGGTTCGCTGGAGAGCTTCTGTAAAGTTTGGAAGGTAGGAGACGACGTACTGGCAGAAGTAAAGCTGTGAGGACTGGGCGTGAGTCGTGCTTGGGTAGCTCAGTTGGTAGAGCACTTGTCCGCGAAAGGCAAAGGTCCCGAGTTCGAGGCTCGGTCCGGCACACAGTTTTAATCTGCCAGGAAATTTTATATCAGCGCCCACTCCGCTGCAGAGTGAAAATCTCATTCTGGAATGATATGCTTTCCTTACGGCATGTTGCAAAAATTACTTCCGATTTTCTTACTCTATGAAACACAATCTATCGAAAAAAGTAAATGCTAGTGTTTCTGAAATCATTCCATACCAGGGAAAGACTGAAAAAAAATTATACTGGTATGCTATCTGTACTAACTTCAACACCCTTATTTTAGGTTGTAATTAAGAGAAGGCACGTTGTCTCAAATTTATTTCTGAAAAACTTAACAAATGAAGACAGAGGAAATTTAAGTTAATGGTAAAAAAATCCGGCAATGGAATTAGTAACCTTTTAAGATGGTGTATTAAAATAGAGAAACGAAGTGAGGTTAAATAACTTAGTTACTGAATTCATGCTAAAAAAATTTTAAAAGAGTGTGTATGCTGTTGCCTCCTCCGAGTTTTGAACTGTTTCACTGAGCCAGCTATAGTGAAACTCACAGTTTTAGACTTTGACGTGGAGTCAGAACGGCAGTACATCTCTGCATTTTTCACATCAATAAACACTGCAAGAGGTGGAAGGGGTGAAATACAAAAATCCTGTACACGATTAGACATAGAATCACAGCTCTTTGATTGCATGGTCTGACTCTTTACCACTAGGCCACAATGCTGTACATTTCGCACTCTTGGTATTATTCACTGAAGAAATATACTAACGCAAAACAAAAAAGCACTGAGATGACAATATAATATTAAACAGTGAGCTAAGAGTATGTATAAATATAACATTAAAAGACAGATAGAGTACGTAAAAACCACAAAACAGTCCTCAACCATTATACCAGAAAGAAGTTGTTGTGTGTAACACCACATCAAATTCATGGAATGTAGGTGAAAATGAAATAATACTTTACTGAATCGTAATTCCTGCTGAATCAATACAGTAATGATGGATGGACTATACACGAATTATGTGACAACTTAACAGCAATATGCACTGAAACGAAAACTTTTCCATGATAGTAGTAACTGGCAAACTTGTGAAAGTGAGTACCGGTTTAGGACAGATTCACTGTCAAAATAATGGTATACACATAACAGACAGATATTTAATGGCTGTTACTGTTGTTTTCTTCAATCGTATGACTGGTTCGTTGCTACTTAGCAGGCTTGACTATCTTTTGCAAACCTCTTCATCTCCGCATAGGTACTGCAATCTACACTCATGCTCATAAATTAAGGATAATTGCAGAATGTGGTGCCACACAACGTGGCACTACACAAAACTGGAGCTAATAGCATAGGCACATAGGGAACACACACGACACATATCTATAAGTCCACGGTATTGGTGATAAGTTGAGAAAACAGTCCCGAAATACATGTGCTAGGAAACGCCACTGTTTCCTGACCATGTACCGCGACATCAGTATGGGATGTGATCACCAGGAACATGTACACAGGCCGCACAACGGCTTGGCTTACTCTGGATCAGGTGGTCGAACAGCTGCTGGGGTACAGCCTCCCATTCTTGCACCAGTGTCTGTCGGAGCTCCTGAAGTGTCGTAGTGGTTTGAAGACATGCAGCTATACTCCGACCGAGAGCATCTTAGACGCGCTCGACGGGGTTTAGGTCTGGAGAACAGGCAGGGCACTCCATTTGCCTGAAACATTGTTTCAAAGTACTCCTCCATGACGCCGGTTCGATGGGGTCGTGCGTTATCATCCATCAGAAGGAAGGTGGGACCCAGTGCACCCCTGAAAAGGCGGTCATACTGGTGCAAAATGACGTCCCCATACACCTGACCTGTTACAGTTCTTCTGTCAAAGACCTGCAGGGATGTACGTGCACCAGTCATAATCCAATTCCACACCATCAAAACATGACCTCCGTATAGGTCCCCTTCAAGGACATCTTGTTCTTCGTTCACACCTGATGAAAACCCGGCGAGAATCACTGTTCAGACTATACCTGGACTCGTCTGCGAACATAACTTGGAACCACTGTTCCAATGACCATGTACTGTGTCCTTGACTCCAGTCTTTACGGATTCTCCTGTGACCAGGGGTCAGTGGAATGTATCTTGCAGATCTCCGGGCGAATAAACCATGTCTGTTCAGTCGTCTGTACACTGTGTGTCTGGAGACAACTGTTCTACTGGCTGCGGTAAGGTCCCGAGCAAGGCTACCTGCAGTACTCCGAGACTGTCTGCGGGCGCTGATGATGAGATACCGGTCTTCTTGTGGTGTAGTACACTGCGGACGTCCCGTACTGTTGCGACTGGACACGCTTCCTTTCTGCTGGAATCGTTGTCATAATCTTGAGATCATACTTTGTGGCACGCGGAGGGCCCGTGCTACGACCTGCTGTGTTTGACCAGCCTCCAATCGCCCTGGTATTCTACCCCTCATAATCATGTGTTCTTTGAACCATTCGCAACACACAGTCACCATTAGCACGCCTGAAAACGTCTGCACACTTACTCACTGCACCGTACTCTGACGTCCAACGACACACCTTTGCGTGTGTGGACTGCTCCCAGCGCCATCGTCAGGTCAAATGCACCACCGCATGGTCATACTCCGAGGTGATTTAAACCCGCAAACCGCCCACCACAGCTTGTTTCACCATGTATCAGCACTATCCTCAATTTATAACCATGACTGTACATCTATTTGAACCTGTTTCCTATGTTCAGATCATTGTTTTTCTCTACAGTGCACACACACACACACACACACACACACACACACACACACACACACGCGCGCGCGCGCGCGCGCGCGCACGCACACACACACACACAAATTTCCAACCCACTTCCTAATTCACAATTATTTTATGCTGTAGGATGTGTCCTATCAATCAGTTCCTTCCTCTAACGAAATTGTGGCACAGTTTCCCCCCGTTTGATTTGATACCTTCTTATTAGTTTTTTGAGAACATTCCTAGGTAGCACCGCATTTTAAAAATTGCAAGTGAGCGAGCATGCAGTAGGTCATATAGGCAGTCAGGGAAGACCACCACCCACGAGTGTTCGTGGAAGAACTCGCCCGCAGCGAAGATCAGTGATACTTGGTCAGCTGACATTTGCTTTGAAGAGCCGCCCCAAGACAAAAGTCACAATGCAGATAAGATATCCCATAGTGCAGGGCCTCAACAGAGTCAGTTTTTAACAACCCAAATGTGGCAGGTGGAGAACTACTGTTTTGCCGAGTCCTGGAAGAATTCTGTTGTTAACAGAACATAAAAAGCCGAGCTTCATCGAAATACATCATCCAAAACAGATAAAATCAAAAATGTAGGTGACAATCCTGGAGTAAAGCACCTCTGACGGCATGGGTCGCCGCAAAACTCAGGCACTAAAATAAAACTAATGTTTAATACAACATACAGTCTGACAATTATTGAACTATATGAGAAAAATCATAAATTAGTTACGAACTACGACATGCACACACTTTATTCAACATTTGAACGTCACTACAGATAATCGGATTTAGGTTATGACATGTTCGATATGTTTGCCATCATTGGCGATAATGTGGAGCAGACGAATACCAAACTTCTGCATGACCCGCTGAAGTGCCGGAACATCGAAGTTGTCGATGATCTCCAGAATGGCTGTTTTCAGCTCAGCAATACTTTCGGGGTTATTGCCGTACACCTTGTCCTCAACACTGCCCCACAGAAAGCAGATCCGGAGAATATGGCAGCCAATCGAGGCCCATGCCAGTGGCCTCTGGGTACCCCAGAACCAGAATGCGGTCCCCAAGATGCTCCTCCAGAACATAAAACACTCTCCTACTTCAATGTAGTCGAGCTCCTTCCTGCATTAACCACATGTTATCGAAATGAGGTTCACTTTGCATAATGGGGATGAAATCACCTTCAAAAACCTTCACGTACTGTTCGGTAGTCAACGTGCCATCAAAGAGTATCGTACCGATTATTCCCACCCACATGAACCATGGACCTTGCCGTTGGTGGGGAGGCTTGCGTGCCTCAGCGATACAGATGGCCGTACCGTAGGTGCAACCACAACGGAGGGGTATGTGTTGAGAGGTCAGACAAACGTGTGGTTCCTGAAGAGGGGCAGCAGCCTTTTCAGTAGCTGCAGGGGCAACAGTCTGGATGATTGACTGATCTGCCCCTGTAACACTAACCAAAACGGCATGTCTGTGCTGGTACTGCGAACGGCTGAAAGCAAGGGGAAACTACAGCCGTAATTTTTCCCGAGGGCATGCAGCTTTACTGTATGGTTACATGATGATAGCGTTCTCATGGGTAAAATATTCCGGAAGTAAAATAGTCCCCCATTCGGATCTCCGGGCGGGGACTACTCAGGAGGACGTCGTTATCAGGAGAAAGAAAACTGGCTTTCTACGGATCGGAGCGTGGAATGTCAGATCCCTTAATCGGGCAGGTCGGTTAGAAAATTTAAAAATGGAAATGGATAGGTTAAAGTTAGATATAGTGAGAAATAGTGAAGTTCGGTAGCAGGAGGAACAAGACTTTGGTCAGGAGAATACAGGGTTATAAATACAAAATCAAATAGGGGTAATGCAGGAGAAGGTTTAATAATGAATAAAAAATAGGAGTGCGGATAAGTTACTACAAACAGCATAGTGAACGCATTATTGTGGCCAAGATAGACAAGAAGCTTACCTCTACTACAGTAGTACAAGATTATATGCCAACTAGCTCTGCAGATGATGAAGAAATTGATGAAATGTATGATGAGACAAAAGACATTATTCAGGTAGTGAAGGGAGACGAAAATTTAATAGTCATGGGTGACCGGAATTCGACAGTAGCAAAAGGGAGAGAAGGAAACATAGTAGGTGAATATGGATTGGGGGTAAGAAATGACAGAGGAAGCCGTCTGATGGAATTTTGCACAGAGCATAACTTAATCATAGCTAACATTTGGTTCAAGAATCATAAAAGAAGGTTGTATACATGGAAGAATCCTGGAGATACTAGAAGGTATCAGACAGATTATATAATGGTAAGACAGAGATTTAGGAACCAGGTTTTAAATTGATAGACATTTCCAGGGGCAGATGTGCTCTGACCAAAATCTATTGGTTATGAACTGTAGATTAAAACTGAAGAAACTGCAAAAAGGTGGGAATTTAAGGACATGGGACCTTGAGAAACTGACTAAACCAGAGGTTCTAGAGAGTTTCAGGGAGAGCATAAGGGAACAATTGACAGGAATGGGGAAAGAAATACAGTAGAAGAACAATGGGGAGCTCTGAGGGCTGAAGTATTGCAGGCAGCAGACGATCAATTAGGTAAAAAGACGAGGGCTAGTAGAAATCCTTGGGTAACAGAAGAAATATTGAATTTATTGATGAAACGAGAAAACATAAAAATGCAGTAAATGAAGCAGGCAAAAAGGAATACAAACGTCTCAGAAATGAGATCGGCAGTAAGTGCAAAACTGCTAAGCAGGGATGGCTAGAGGACAAATGTAAGGATGTAGAGGCTTACCTCACTAGGGGTAAGATAGATACTGCCTACAGGAAAATTAAAGAGACCTTTGGAGAAAAGAGAACCACTTGTATGAATATCAAGGGCTCAGATGGAAACCCAGTTCTAAGCAAAGAAGGGAAAGCAGAAAGGTGGAAAGAGTATATAGAGGGTCTATACAAGGGCGATGTACTTGAGGACAATATTATAGAAATGGAAGACAATGTAGATGAAGATGAAATTTGAGATACGATACTGCGTGAAGAGTTTGACAGAGCACTGAAAGACCTAAGTCGGAACAAGGCCCGGGAGTAGACAACGTACCATTAGAACTACTGACAGCCTTGGGAGAGCCAGTCATGACAAAACTCTACCATCTGGTGAGCAAGATGTATGAGACAGGCGAAATACCCTCAGACTTCTAGAAGAATATAATAATTCCAATCCCAAAGATAGCAAGTGTTGACAGATGTGAAAATTACGGAACTATCAGTTTAATAAGTCACAGCTGCAAAATACTATTACGAATTCTTTACAGACGAATGGAAAAACTGGTAGAAGCCGACATCGGGGAAGGTCAGTTTGGATTCCGTAGAAATGTTGGAACACGTGAGGCAATACTGACCTTACGCCTTATCTTAGAAGAAAGATTAAGGAAAGGCAAACCTACGTTTCTAGCATTTGTAGACTTAGAGAAAGCTTTTGACAATGTTGACTGGAATACTCTCTTTCAAATTCTAAAGGTGGCAGGGTTAAAATACAGGGAGCGAAAGGCTATTTACAATTTGTACAGAAAGCAGATGGCAGTTATAAGAGTCGAGGGGCATGAAAGGGAAGCAGTGGTTGGGAAGGGAGTGAGACAGGGTTGTAGCCTCTCCCCGATATTCAATCTGTATATTGAGCAAGCAGTAAAGGAAACAAAAGAAATATTCGGAGTAGGTATTCAAGTCCATGGAGAAGAAATAAAAACTTTGAGGTTTGCCGATGACATTGTAATTCTGTCAGAGACAGCTAAGAACTCGGTAGACCAGTTGAACGGAATGGACAGTGTCTTGAAAGGAGGATATAAGATGAACATCAACAAAAGCAAAACGAGGATCATGGAATGTAGTCGAATTAAATCGGGTGATGCTGAGGGAATTAGATTAGGAAATGGGACACCTAAAACAGTAAAGGAGTTTTGTTATTTGGGGAGCGAAATAACGGATGATGGTCGAAGTAGAGAACATATAAAATGTAGGCTGGCAATGGCAAGGAATGCGTTTCTGAAGAAGAGGAATTTGTTAACATCGAGTATAGATTTAAGTGTCAGGAAGTCGTTTCTGAAAGTATTTGTATGGAGTGTAGCCATGTATGGAAGTGAAACATGGACGATAAATAGTTTGGACAAGAGGATGATAGAAGCTTTCGAAATGTGGTTCTACCGAAGAATGCTGAACATTAGATGGGTAGATCACGTAACTAGTGAGTAGATATTGAATAGAATTGGGGAGGAGTTTGTGGCACAACTTGACAAGAAGAAGGGACCCGTTGGTAGGGCATGTTCTGAGGAATCAAGGGATCACAAATTTAGTATTGGAGGGCAGCGTGGAGGGTAAAAATCGTAGAGGGAGACCAAGAGATGAATACACTAAGCAGCCGACCGCGGTGGTCTAGCGGTTCTAGGCGCTCAGTCCGGAACCGCGCGACTGCTACGGTCGCAGGTTCGAATCCTGCCTCGGGCATGGATGTGTGTGATGTCCTTAGGTTAGTTAGGTTTAAGTAGTTCTAAGTTCTAGGGGACTGATGACCACAGTAGTTAAGTCCCATAGTGCTCAGAGCCATTTGAACCATTTTTACACTAAGCAGATTCAGAAGGATGTAGGTTGCTGTAAGTACTGGGAGATGAAGAAGCTTGCACAGGATAGAGTAGCATGGAGAGCTGCATCAAACCAGTCTCAGGACTGAAGAGCAGAACAACAACAACCACAGATTATTCAGTGACTGGACATTGCAGAGTCAACCGTTGAAGGTGAAGAGGCTTCTCGTTAGTGAAATGCGGAGTCTCAGTCCCCTAAATGCGCCAGTTTTGCTTATTGACGAATTCGTCTAAATAAATCTGGGCTTCGTCACTAATGCGCATGCGCATGCTCATAAAATGGTTCAAATGGTTCTGAGCACTATGCGACTTAACTTTTGAGGTCATCAGTCGCCTAGAACTTAGAACTACTTAAACCTAACTAACCTAAGGACATCACACACATCCATGCCCGAGGCAGGATTCGAACCTGCGACCGTAGCAGTCGCGCGGTTCCGGACTGAGCGCCTAGAACCGCTAGACCACCGCGGCCGGCGCGCATGCTCATAGTAATTCCCAATATGCCCCGCGCCCAATCGAGCAGTTTGAATGTCTTAACGCAAATCGTTCAGAGGTTATAACGATTTTTTTTTCATGTAGTTCAATAATTGTCACCCTGTAAAAGCAGCCACGCCTGGTTAAAGTAAATAGTTTAGAATTTAGAGAGAGAAACTCGTCTGTGCTGCCGAGTTACCACCTCATTGGCCGTAGACAGCATCTTTCAGAGACCAGGACACAGTTTTTCAACAAGTATTAGTAAGCGTACTACTGGTTGACCGCATGAAACATGAGCCAGAGAAAGGCACAACACTCTTTCGAGGCATCATTTTAGGACGAGGCTCGTAATATCCATAGTTCAGCTAGTGGAAATGACGTGAAGAACGAAAAGCGCAAAAACACGAGTCTACCTTTTAGGAATCAAATGATGCTAAATCACTTCTCCCCCAGACTCTTCTTCGTCAAGATCCGTCACCGCCACATTTCTCTGTACGTCTTCAGGTTAACAGCCAGGTACCTCTTCGAGAAGATAAGGAGTGGACTTGAAAAATCTGATTTAGTTGAACTTACAGGCAGACACAACCAATGACTAATTTTACAGCGACTTCAGTCTTCAACTGCAGATTAATATAGTGAGATCCAGCTGCGACAGCAAGACGAGGTGTAGGCACAGTGAAAGCATTTTTCCTTTTTAGTTTCAGTAAATTATTATAATCAGACCCCAGATCCCTTAACCCGAACTGTCAAGATATTAGTCTAGATTGTCACTGTACTGTCAGATGAATTGCTATACACTTTGATGTAATATGATGTAATAAAGTGAGTTAATTGTGATTCTTGTATAAAGTTGTAGGTAATGATGTCCTTATTCATTATTTTGGAGGACAATGATTAATTAAATCAGAGCATCAGAACTACTTTACATGCCTCTAATCAACATACCGAATCATACTCTTACAATCCACACAAACTGCCTTCAGGAAACAATTTACAATACTTAAATTTTTGTTCAACGTTAATAAACTCCTCTGTTTCAGAAATGCTTTTCTTTCTATTGCAAGTCTGCATTTTATACCCTACTTTCATCATCATGCAACTTTGCTGCCTAAGTAGAAGGGACGAACAAATGAAAACGAGGCAGATAAACAAAAATAAATTTAGTTAACTTTTTACTATTTTAAAAGTAACAGCCATAACTGTTCATATATCTATCCCACTGTGCCGCGAGACGGTCAGTCTCTTCATGGATAAATATTAGTGCTTGCCTAAGGAACCATGATCGTACCCAGATGAGGACATCTTCGCCCGAAGCAAATCGGTGACCACGAATGTCTTTCCTCAGAGCTCAAGACATATGGAAATCGTATCACATGAGATACGGTCTGTATGGCCTTCCCAGCAAAACTTCTGCAGCCCCACATGTTGATAAGGTTGTTTCGACTATGCTGGAAAAGTTTCACTGCGAAGCCCTTCCACATCCTCCAAACAACCCCGATCTGTCCCTATGCGATATCCACATTTTTGAAGATGTGAACGACGGTATTCGTTCCCGTCGATTTGCTTCGGACGAAGAGGTGCATGTCTGGGTACAATCATGGTTCTGTACTCAACCGCAAACATTTTTTCCTTGACGTCTGTATCACAGTAAGATAAATGTACTAACAGTTATGATGATTACTTTAAAAATCATAAACAGTTTACTTACATTTTTCCAACCGCCTTGTTTTTGTTTTACTGTTCCTTACACAAAAACTCATTGACTACTCCTAGTGTCTCATACCCTTAGTATTGCCTGATTTAATACGACTGAATTCCATCACCTTTGTTTTACTTTTGTTGTTAATCATCTTATAACCTCATTCAAAGACACTATCTTTTCCCTTCAGCTGAAGTTGTAAGTCCGTTGCTCTCTCTAACAGAAGCACAGTTTCATCGGCAAACCTCAAAGTCTTTATCTCTTTTCCTTGAACTAATTTATTTTCAAAATTTGCCATAGCTTCTTTAATTTATGCTCAATCTACCTTATCAAAAGCTTCCTTTAAATCCAGAAGCTCTATAAACGTGTGTGTACTTTTCTTCAGCCTGTCTTCTAAAAAATACGTAGGGTTAGTGTGGCTTCGCGCGTTCCTGCATTTCTTCAGAACGTAAACTGATCTCCCCAGGTGTCGGTTTCTACCAGTTTTTCCATTCTATTATGAATAAATGGAGTCAGTATTTGCAACCATGACTTACTACAACACTGGTACGGTAATATTTACACCTGTCGGCACATGTCTTGTGTGCGACAGAAATTATTACATTTTTCTTATTTCACCTGTGCGATATATCCTGCACCCCACGTGGCATAGTTTCGTCACCGCTGGCTCTCTGAAGGATCACAGTAATTCCGAGGGAATGTCCTCTACTTCGGGAGATTTCTTTCGACTTCAGTCTTTCTTAGCTCTGTCAGATTCTTCTAGCGGTATATCTCCCATTCCATCGTCATCTACATCCTCTTCTGTTTCTGCAATATCGTCAAATGTTATTTATTTCCCCGTATGTATACCTTATATGTCTTCCAACCTCCCATCCTTTCCTCCTTTGCCATCTGAGCTCTTGATATTCATACTACTGCTTCTTTATTTTTTGTGCTTTTCCAGCACGTCCATATTCATTCTTCCATTAACAGCCTTGAATTTCTCGTATAGCCACTGGTGTTTCGTCAGTTTGCACTTCCTGTTAATCTCATTTCTAGACGTTTTCTTATTCCCGTTGCCTGCTTCATGTTCTGCACCTTTATATTTCTCCCTTCGTCATTTGGATTAAGTATCTCAAGCGTTATCCAAGAATTTCTATCTGACCTAGCTTTTTTGCTTAGTCAATCCCATGTTACCTAATCCATTCAATCACTCAATACCTGTTGTGTTTCTTACGCTTCCTTCAGCCAATCATTGCCTAAAGTTCGTCCTAAACCTCTCAAAACCTCGGGTTCTGCCAAATTAGCTAGATACTATCTCCCTAATTACCTACGTTTCTGCAATTTCATAATTTTTTTAACATACAGTACACAACCAATAAATTATGATGTGAGTGTACGTCTGTCCAGCGGAATCATTTTACAGTTTAAAATCTGGTTTGGAAACCTCTGTCTTCCACTTACACAATTTATGTGAAAGCTTCCGATACTCCAGCTCTCTTGTACGAATACAACCTCCTTTCAAGAATTTTCAAACTACTTATTAGCAATAAATAAATGGTGCTCAGTGCAAAAGTCTACGCGCTGTTTCCTCTTCCATTCCTCTCTCCCAGTTCACGTTCTCCTACTGCTTTGACGTCTTTTTTTTTTATCTACTGTTGAATTCCAGTGGACCAATCTAGTTAAATTTTCTCCCCCTTAACTATCTGAATACTTTCTGTATTCCACCACACATTATTTTAGCATTTCCGTCACCTGCGGAGCTAGTAGACTTATATTAGCCCGCATCTCGTGGTCGTGCGGTAGCGTTCTCGCTTCCCACGCCCGGGTTCCCGGGTTCGATTCCCGGCGGGGTCAGGGATTTTCTCTGCCTCGTGATGGCTGGGTGTTGTGTGATGTCCTTAGGTTAGTTAGGTTTAAGTAGTTCTAAGTTCTAGGGGACTGATGACCATAGATGTTAAGTCCCATAGTGCTCAGAGCCATTTGAACCATTTTGAACTTATATTAATGAGCCAAAACATTGTGACCACTGCCCTCCGTGACGATGGATGCTGCCTGCTGGCGTTGCAGGCACGTGACACGACAACAAAAGTATTTAAGAGGAGCAGACATGGACGGGGATCATGCTAGCGAAAATATGGGGAACTAATGGGGAGATAAGTGACTTTCACAAAGGGCATATTATTATTACACAGAGCCTGTGGACGAGTACCTCGTAAATGGGAAAGTTGGTCGAATGTTCTCCCGCTGAAGTCGTGAGTATCTACGGAAGAGGTAGAAGGACAATAAAACTACCACTACGCGACAAATAGTTGGACGTCCACGACTCTTCACACAACATGGAGTTCGGACGATTGTCTGCTCTGTAAGGTAAACTAGAGAGTGATTTTTGTGGTATCTCTGCCAAACGAGCACAATGTTGGTAAACGCACAAGTGTTTCGGACCACACTGTTCATCGTGCATTGTCGAACATGGAGCTCCGCAGCAGATAACTTCATGTTGACCTAATAACGTCGTCAAGTATGACTGCCGTGGGCTCGTGTCCATCAGGTTTCAACCGTCGATCAGTGGTAACCTATCGGCTATTGTGGTGACCCGGGATTTGTGTCCGAGTGGTTCTAGGCGCTTCAGTCCGGAACCACGCTGCTGCTACGAACGCAGGTTCGAATCCTGCCTCGGGCATGGATGTGTGTGATGTCCTTAGGTTAGTTAGGTTTAAGTAGTTCTAAGTCAAGGGGACTGATGACCTGTCCGCAGCTCGTGGTCGTGCGGTAGCGTTCTCGCTTCCCACGCACGGGTTCCCGGGTTCGATTCCCGGCGGGGTCAGGGATTCTCTCTGCCTCGTGATGACTGGGTGTTGTGTGATGTCCTTAGGTTAGTTAGGTTTAGGTAGTTCTAAGTTCTAAGGGACTGATGACCATAGATGTTAAGTCCCATAGTGCTCAGAGCCATCTGAACCATTTGAACTGATGACCTCAGTACAGCGCGCCACGGACGCAAGCTGGGGGGAGCAGTATTATGCTACGGGAGACGCTCTCTTGCGCTTGCATAGTACGTGTCTCAGTAATCCAAGACCCACTGACAGCTGCGAACCACCTGCATCCCTTCATGCTTGTGTCTTCCCCGACGGCGAAGTCATCTTTGAGCAGTGTAATGTCCGCGTCTCGGAGCTAGAACCGTGCTATAGTAGCTTGGGCAGCATTATAGTGAACTCACGTTGGTGTCTGGGAAACCAAATTCGACTGACGTAAATCCTAAGGCACCCATGTGGGTCGTAATCGGGTGCCATCTCTACATACGAAAATCAGCGGCCCGTTTTTAACACGAATTACATGACTTATACGTAGGTATCTAATGCGACATCTCTCCACAAACCTACCAATAAACTGTCGGATCCGAGATAAGCGGAATTAGGGATCTATTTCGTCCCAAAGACGAACAAACAAGCTGTTAAGCAGGTGGCCATAATGTTTTGGCTCTGCGGAGTGTAAAGTTGTTCTGTTGTGGCGGGCGTTGGCTTCTTTTCCAATTTGGCTACCATAATGCATCCAGTATGCTATTCATAGTAGCTTACACGCATTCCTATTTTCTTTTTGATCATTAGACTTGCTCCCGCTTTGCCCCTATTAGATACAGTGTAAATACGCAATTTATCACACGACAAACGTCTTCCATCTGTACAGCATTATCTTGGACAAATGATGTTACGAATTTAAGTAAGATGTCGTCGATTTTGTAACGCAACTCGATTCTAAAAAGCCGTTTTGAGTACGGGAATGTGCCTGGCGAATAAACTGTATTCCTTAATTAGATTTTGTGTTTTGTCGCATACGTTGCAATGACTGTGTGCTAATGAATACCCTGTCCACATTGTGTTACATCGAGAACATTTTTGTAAATATGAGATATTCGTACCAGTACTGTAATTTCAACAACTGGAGAAAATGCTCTATGAAATGTTATATGCGATAATACGTCTGCTGTCAGTTGAACAATGTTAGCGTCACAAAACAAGATACATAAATTAAAATTACAACTGAAATTACCGTAAACAACCTATATAAAAAGGCGGCCTGAATCCGAAAACGTTGTGGGATCTAGGAATCGTATAGTAGGGTGAAATTAAGTAGTCCACAAGGATATATGGAGACTTAGCATGACTGTGTGACCATGCCGTCAACCATGGGCTTGTAAAGCATAACATCCTGTCTCTATATATTAACTGTCTCTACCTGCCGTGTATATACAGCTCTCATACTAACTACACCCAAGATAAGATTCGGTTGAGAACGTCGATCCCTCGGAAACAGTTCACATTGTCCTTCAAATTGCACTCTACACTTCCCACTTTATTTGCACCATTGCTCATTACTAAAACCAGTCCCCAGCTTCTTGTCTTGTGGATCACAGTTTTCTAAGATCTGCTGATGGCAGGAACTCCAAAGTCTGTCTTTTCAGATAAATGAAACTGTTATCAAAACTGAATTCTACTCTTTATATCTATATACCTTTTCTAATCCAACCCAATAGTCTCCATTCTTCTGTCCACTCCTTGTAATAATCTCCTTGCCCACATCCACTTTTCTCATTACGATACCCATTCTACTTAGACATTGTGTGTAGAGCTGGAGTCAAGCATTCAGTAGATCGCACGCAGTTGAACCATAGCGTTTCCGATATCTGTTTCATCGGTACACTCCATAAGCGATTCTGGCATCCACTTACAAGTCATTATCATGCGTATACCCCACCAAGATCTAGACTGAAGTGTTGGAAGAACTCTTTACAGAAAAATAATAATAATAATAATAATAATAATAATAATAATAATAATAATATGTGCCAAAATAAGGTAATGAGACTGGTGTGAAAAAAAATGTTACTTACCGTTTTAGTCAAGTTTAGTGTTGTCTCCTTCAAAGTAGTTCCCTTCTGGTTGCCCAAACTTTTTCCAGCGCTTCTGCCACTGATTGTAACATTTCTGGAACTCCTCTTATGTAATATTCTCCAAGACCCTCGTCACAGCTTTTTGGACATCTTGTGTTGTTTGAAAATGGTGTCCCTTGACAGCCGTTTTGACTCTTGGATATAGAAAAAAAGTCGCACAGAGCGATATCTGGTGAATAAGGTGGCTGTGGTAGTACAGAAATTTGTTTTGAGGTTATAAATTGCTGTACTCACAGAGCAGTATGGGATGGAGCATTATCGTAATGCAGAATCCAATTATCAGCAATGTTGGCACGGACACGAAGAACTCTTTTACGAAGTCTTTCTAAAATTTCTTTTTAGTAATATTGTTTAACTGTTCGTCCCGGAGGCACCAACTCTTTATGAACAATTCCCTTGGAATCAAAGAAACACACAAGCATGCATTTCACTTTTGACTTTGACATTCGATCTTTTTTTGGTCTGGATGATTCCTTTGAGCACCATTACGAACTTTGGTGTTTTGTCTCTGGATCGTACTGAAAAAGCAAACTTTCATCACCAGTGATAATACGGCTCAAAAATTATGGATTGATTTTCGTTTGCTCTAACAGATCGGCTGCCACATTTTTCTGTCTTTCTCGCTGTTGTAGTGTGAGATTTTTGGGGACCATTTTTGCTCAAATCTTTCTCGTACCAAGATCTTCAGTTAGTACTAGACGAACAGTTTCTCAATTGATATTCAGTTCTTCAGCAATCATTTTTGCGAATAATCTTCGATCAGATCGTACGAGTTCACGCACCCTGGCCATGTTGACATCTGCCCGTGAGGTTGATGGCCGTCCACTGCGGTCTTCATCTTAAATATTTTTTATACCAACGAAAAACTTGAGCTCTTGACACAACCTCCTCTCCAAAAGCCTTCTGAAGCTTACCGTAAGTTGTCGTCGTGTTTTCACCCAATTTAACGCCAAAAGAAATGGCATACCGTTGCTCAATATTATGCGGTTCCATTTCCGTGATGAGAGACACAAACACGTGTTAACTTATTACAGCTCAAGTCACGACTGAGCAGATGCATCGATGTGCCGCTTGGACTAGAAGCAGCTTATAGATCAAGGTCAAAGATATTGTGCTTACGCAAGACTGCAGGATTGCCACATCTTGCAAAGAAAATCAGCCTCATTACTTTATTGTCGCACCTCATACGTTCTTTCTGTTTCCTCACCTGAAATTTTAAGTTTATAGAATCTTGTCCGTATGCTACTGACACGAGTAAGTAAATCAATAGATCAAGAATACAGGGAACACATACTGACTTATGGAAACACAGCGATCGCCTTGTATGGTTCTTATTGTATTCACTGTCCAGTCACATTTATGCGTTCACATTTCAAAAGCAAGAACCTTTTGCAGCGCGGACCGTTGCGAGATGTGCCGGAAATGAGTTAATGGTCCTGGAAGGTACCGACAGGGAAACGGACCCATCGCGACTGCTATGCCGTGGCCACCTGCTGTTGAGGCCGTGGCGCGAACATCCCAATCGAGGTAGTCCCACAGTTTCTCGATTGGGATTAAATCCAGCGAGTTTGGTAGCCAGTGGAGTACTATAAACTAATCCCGGTGTTCTTTGAATCACGCACGTACACTGCTAGCTGTGTGACAAGGTTGCATTGTACAGCTGGTAGATGCCACCGTGCTGAGGAAAAACATATAGCATTTAGGGGTAGATCTGGTGCAAAGAATAGATGCATATTTGTGTTGTTAAAAATTCTCCAGACCGTAATTCTCTCTCCTACGACCCGTATCCTTCCGTTGATTGTTGCAGCGTGTTTGCTTTCAGGCGTTCCACGTTGTACACGCCAGCGGCGTGATTCATCTTAAAGGCCACCTGTAGCCACTCACAATGAGTGGAAGTCCAGTGTCGAGACTGTCGTGAAAATTCCCGTCATCGTCACCGACGAACGGCAGTCAAAATGGGTGCATGAACGATGTCTGCTGCTGAGACCTCCATCCGCTGTATGGTTATTGAGGAGATACTGTTGTTAGCACTTTGATTTATCTCGCCGGTCATCTGCTCAACAGTTGCACGTCTGCCTATTTGCTTCTGTCTCGGGTTCTTCGGCCGTTTGTCTGATGATTTTACTGACGTTTCGTCAGCACGATTGGCTGGCATTGTCAAAGCTTCACCCTCCATTGCCGGTGGAGGGCCGAAGAAAAAAAAAAAAAAAAAAAAAAAAAAAAAAAAAAAAAAAATGGCTCTGAGCACTATGGGACTCAACCGCTGAGGTCATTAGTCCCCTAGAACTTAGAATTAGTTAAACCTAACTAACCTAAGGACATCACAAACATCCATGCCCGAGGCAGGATTCGAACCTGCGACCGTAGCGGTCTTGCGGTTCCAGACTGCAGCGCCTTTAAGCGCACGGCCACTTCGGCCGGCGAGGGCCGAAGAACCAGAGACAGAAGCCAATAGGCAGTTTGCCAACAAGTGGCCACGAAAGCGTTGTTGAGTTGCACGTCAATTCACCCGTAATCGTATCTGCAGCCATCATTCACCCCTATAGTCTATGGCCTGTGGCCCAACACAGTTGCCTCGGCAGAAGTTTCGCATACCGTAATTTTGGCGTGTGCGCTATATTTTAACTACGGAGGCACGCGAACAATCGTTTTGGAAACGCTTCCACCCTTGGCTCAAAAGCCAATGATCATCCCGTTTTGAACGTCAGAGATATCGCTCTGTTTTCGGATTTAAACTAGGACTGCAATATTTTACGCTTCCGCCTGGCGAGCTTTATGTACCCTACACTACTAGTGTAGCCACCCCTGCCGTCTCTGTGTGGTTATTGCACGTTTCCATCGAACATAGGCAGTGGTCGCAGTGATGTGACTGGTCTAAGTACCTCAGCCTGGCGTCTCATAAATGATACCATTACGGGTTTCGGCTTATTACCAAGTGATCATCAGATTAGATTAGAAACAAGATATATGATACCGCCCCGCACGTGCTCTCGGCTAGCAACAATCTAGTAGCTGGCGGTGAGAAGTGCACAAATGATAAGTCTAAACTGATAACTACCCTACCTGTGTTACATGAAGCTGAAATACAGTTAGTGAAAATGATCAAGAATACCTTTGTGTAATTAAGTTGATCTTATTCCACGTTATCTTTACACATTGTTAAAAATTCTTTGTTTTTGTTTTAACAGGTATCTGTCAAATCGCTTCCATGTTTATCTGTCTGTTCGGAACAAATTTTGGAACTGATTTTTAACTAACTTCCCGAAGAGCTGGAGACTTGAAATTTGGAACGTAACTGTGAACCAGAAGACAATGCATAATTAACTCGTTTCCTTGGATGGTACATGGCGGAGGGTATATTGCGTACCTCTGTCACTTCCTCTTTTTGTTTCTATTATGTCGCTTTCCTGTCTGTCTCCCAATTAAATACAAATTTTGCATTTGGTATGAAACTAATTTCACGATGAGCTTAAGACCTGAAATTTTAAATATGACTCAAATCTGGATGACAACACTTTCTTGTCTGTCTCTTCGGTATTAATGTAGGGATGGGGGGGGGGAAGGGGGGGGGGAGTTGTTATTTCTGGGATCTTGGCTGGCCTGCAGGACCGACGTGTTATGTGGGTAGTATTGACATGCGTTTCAGGCGGTAAGCCAGCGGACAGGCGTAGGTGAGGAGAGAGAGGGATACGAGGAGATGTGTGCAGTATATGTGACGTACACGTGCATTCGCAAAGCTGTGGGTAAAAAGTAGTATATATGTAAATATTTTTAAATAACAATATCTCATCGAAATTTTTTTATATCCGTTGAGAAATCTCACAACTGCATGACTAAAAAAGAGAAAATCCTTGTTGAAGTATGACAGAATTTTTAATATAATGTGATTTGAAATCGGGCGATGAAGCACAAAATAATTTCTCCCATTTCCATGCAGATTCCTTAAGCCAAACAATGGTCCTGAAAGTTTTGCTTGAGAATTTTTAATAGCTATGATAACGCTTGCAACTTTATAACAAAAAACGTGGGTGCATCATGTAGGCAGAAGTTCGGAGGTGAGTTATTCATGCATCAGTTATGTGCACCAGGTATATCATTATAAACCTTACGAGTATTGTCGTATCCATTAAAAACACACAACGACAAAGTTTGAGAGCTATCTGTATGGGGCTAGAAATATGTGTGGGCTAGGAGAAATTATTTTCAATTTTTTGTCTAATTCAAACATGTACTCCATTGAACATTGACTTCTATTTACAGAATTACTTAAAAATATGCTACTTAGCTGCTGGCAGCACTCCAGCCAAACACACACACACACACACACACACACACACACACACACACACACACACACTAACACTGGGTGATCAGGAGCCTCCTATGAACACGTATATTGATGGAGCCTGTTCAGTTGCCACAAGTGAATTGAAACCCAGTGCCTGTGTTTGCCCCAGGTATGACCCAAAGCGAAAGTGGCCGTGGCTATGTACACCCTTGCTACGGAGCGTGTGTGAGAGACAAGAGCGCCAAGCGACTGGCAGACAGGCCGGAGCCGGCGGCGTGACGTCACGGCCAGCCGCCTGCGGCGCGCCGCCCCCGCCCTCCCCTACCTTCCACGTTGAGCAGCACGGCCATGTTGATCTTGGGCTCGGTGTTGACCTGGCACTCGTAGATGCCGGCGTCGCGCGGCTGCACGTACTCGATGCGCAGGTTCCACTCGTCCGTGCCCTCGGGGTGCATCACGTTGAAGCGAGCGTCGCCCGTGTACGTGAAGATGCTTGATGTCAGGATGTGAAGGTCTCGCTTGCGCATCCAGGACACCTGCGAACAAGAAAGTAATAGGCGGTCAAGCGGAAAGGAAGCTTCGAGTTGCACTGGGCAGTAGCTGTGGTAGTTAAAGAACGACATGGCTGTACGGTCTCCCATTATTCAAAATGCTTCACAGCGGAGTGACAACTGTGCAGACAGACGAATTTACGTACTTACAACGGTAGTCGACAACCTGCAATTACTAGCCTTCACAATGGAACCGTTAGTACAGCAACCATAGTTGAGCCAAAACAGCTAATAAATAAATATCTCTAAAGATGCTCAGATTTTATAGGTCAAACAGAAAGGTCTTCCAGCCATTAACGCCATACGATCATTTTATTTTTCAGAATGATATGATACGCAGGACTCTTCAAACATACATATTACTTATGTTTGTTTCACAAATACTAACATCGGGACGACGACGGTTCAATCCCGCGTCCGGCCATCCTGATTTAGCTTTTCCGTGATTTCCCTAAATCGCTCCAGGCAAATGCTGGGATGGTTCCTCTGAAAGGGCACGGCCGACTTCCTTCTCTGTCCTTCCCTAATCCGATGAGACCGATGACCTCGCTGTTTGGTCTCTTCCCCCAAAAAACCAACCAACCAACCAACCACAAATACTAACACCTGTTTCTTGCTGCTATATATTTTATTTCAGGAAATGTACTCGCAATTGCGAATATTAACCACCATCCGCTGTGTACTGGTGTGACGACAATGAAAACTTATACAAGTCCGGGACTCGAACCCAGGTTTCCTGCTCTACGCGAGCCGTCACATTAACCACTTCGGCTATCCGTGCACGAATCGCGGCTAGATCGAACTTCCGTACATAATCGTCTGTGTGCCACAACCGGCACGGTACGTTACTTACATTCCTGTCCAGGAAGGACATATTTATTAAGCGACGAGGGCCCGGTTTAGGCGAATAAGTATATAACTCCTGCAGACGCGACTCTCCTTTACTGTGCAGTTTTGTTTTTACCTTCGATAATTATACATTAGAAAACAGTACCCGTCTTAATTTTTACACAAATAAATTACTGCTTGCAGTTACTTCTTTTTCTGCCGATATGCGTTTCCTCTCATCTGTCATAAGTGAAAGATCGAATTTCGCTTCAGTTTTGAAATACGTACGCATTTTCACGTCACGAACTTTTTTTTTCGTAGTTCCCATATTTCCTAATCTGACCAGTGACCAGATGAGAAGAAACGCAGGTGTCAGCCGGAGACAATAATAACTGTAAGCAGTAATTTATTCATGTAAAAGTTATAACGTGAACGGTTTTCTAAACAGCAACTACCGCTTACAGGAATAACAATTTTTCACTCGAGATTAAATCCACTGATGATGCCTTAACGCCAAAGGCAACACTTCTCTGAAGAAAATAAAATAAATTTCAGCAAGAAGAAGCATTTCAATTTATAAAGCGTTTATTTCTTGTTTATTAGGGATGATGTACACCCCAACATTGTGTTTCGTTTCTGTATGAGCGCGCGCGCGCGCTTGTGTGTGTGTGTGTGTGTGTGATGTGTGTGTGTGTGTGTGTGTGTGTGTGTGTGTGTGTATGCTGTCCGGATCGGAGGGAAAGGGCGGTGTCATCACCCTTCGGATTGGCATGATTCCACACGCCTGTACCGGCACAGAAAAACAAATCATTACATTTTCAGAAAAAACTGGATGATTTATTCAAGAGAGAGAGAGCTTCCCAAATGGGGCAAGTCAATAACCCATTGGTCCATCTCTGGCCATTATGTAAGCAGGTATTCTGCTTGCCATTCATTGACAGAGTTATTGGATGTCCTACTGAAGGACACCCTGTAAAAATCTGTCCAACTGGTGCGTTACATCGTCAAAATCCTGAGATGATTGGAGGGCCCTGCCCGTAATGTACCAAATTCTAGATTAGAGAGAGATAGGGCGACCTTGATAGTCAAGACAAGCTTAGGCAAGCAAGAAGGCGAGCTGTAGAAATTCTCGCCATGTGCATGCAGGATGAAATGTAAGCCCGGGGTAGCTTGCCATGAAGGGCAACAAAACAGGGCGTAGAATATCGCCAACGTACCACTGTGTTGTAAGGGTGCATCGGATGATAACCAAATGGATCCTGCTATGCAAAGAATTGGCACCCCAGATCATCACTCCTGGTTGTGGGTCCGTCCGATGGGTGACGGTTAGGTTGGTTCTTCACTGCTGTCCAGGGCGTTTCCAGACAGGTCTTGGTACGTCATCGGGCCTCAGTTCGAAGTTGGACTCATCACTAAAGACAGTTCTACTCCAATCAGTGAGATTCCAGCCTGAAAACGAAGGTGGAGACACCCCAGATAGTGGTGGGAGACCAGCATGACTATTGCCCAACATACGGCCCGACGAACAACAGTGAATGCCTGGGGTTTCATTTCATAGCAGGACTCTTTTGATTGTCATCCGCGGCAACCCCACAGCACAGTGGTACGCTAACAACATTCATCGCCACTTTTTGTTGCCCTTCATGGCAAGGAATCCTGGGCTTACATGAAAGCAAGACAATGCCCGCCCGAACACGGTGAGAGTTTCTGCGCGCCATTTGGACAGAATCTGGCACGGCATCCCTCAGAAGGAGGTCCAGTAATTCTGTCAGTCGATGCCAAGCAGAATAACTGTTGACTGACGTCGTCAATTTGTGAAGTTCCTGCTCTGGAATATATCATCAAATGTTTCTGATATTGTAAGCATCTTTTTGTCTCTACATGTGCAACACAGTTACCGATTTTCGTTCCATTCTTATTTTTTCCTAGAGTGCATCTGAAAAAAAGTCACGATTCGTTGCTAAGAGATACTGATAAAAATTTCTTTGTTGCATAATCAGTTTTGGTCCACAGATCATCAGGTGTCACACACAGTACATATACCACCAAAAAATATGAGATCCATAATTCACCAGTTATCTCAGGCAATAACATAAATTACTTCGTCAACAGTAGAAATGTAGCAGGCACCGCTCACTTTCAGCATATATTAACTATCATCTTTCACGATTAAGGGGTGAGGAACTCTATATACTGTTGACTGCACAGCTGATTACACAAACAGTAGAGAAACGGGACATTATCGTAATATGCAAACCCACAGGGAATATTAATTAATATATCAATATATCAAGAACCATTGTCAGTCTCTGGGTAAAGCAGGAATGTACAGGAAACAGTGTAGATGTACACAAGTGTACGTAGATGCCACCAAGAGAAAAGTAGAAAAAAATAAGGCAACAATCGGAGAGTGAAATTCGATAAATCAGGTGTAGCGGAACACTCTTAGCAACGAAGAAGTCATCTGCGTTTGAGAAAATACAAGTCCCGGCAGGCATAAGCGGATACAACGAACAGATTGTGTAGCCAAGCGGTGAAGACTGTTAAGCACGCCGATTACTTTAATCGGAAGAAGAAAGGGTCAAGCTCAACAGACTGATTCTGAAGAAATGCAGAAGTCTTCCGCAATTAGATAACAAGGCCGGCCGCTGTGGTTGAGTGATTCTAGGTGCTTAAGTCCGGACCCGCGCTGCTGCTACGGTCGCAGGTTCGAATCCTGCCTCTGGCATGGACGTGTATGATGTCCTTAGGTTAGTTATGTTTAAGTAATTCTAAGTCTAGGGGATTGATGATCTCAGATGTTAAGTCCCATAGTGCTCAGAGCCATTTGAACCATTTGACAAGGACGGTGGCGTAAATAGGTCAACAACAGCTTCCGCATTCAAAAACAATCGTGGCATCATGTCTCCGCACAGCAGTATTCAAAGGAGCAGCGTAACGGTGAGCCAGGGGAAGGCCACTATGTTTTTCGGAGAGACGTCAGAGTTACGAACCCCCATGAAGATATCATCCGCAGACGGGGACGAAACGCTACGTTATCTAACACATACCATAAGGTCAGGGCATAATAGCACTTATAATTAAAATTTTTTTTTATTGCCATGAAAGTTTGCTTTTTAGAATAAGCTACCATACTCGTACATATTAAATATTTCATTTGTTCTGCATGCAGCGTAACATTCTTAAAGACCGTTCTTTGCTTGCGTTTAGTATATTCATGCAACAAAAAATTAAATTATATAACAAAACAATAGCTTAAAAGACATGAAAATATTATCACCACTCTACAAGTGATTTTTTTAATTGTTGGTATTTTTCAGCTGTTTCTATACAAGTATAAATAAACGCAAATACTAGCTACAGTATTAGAAGCAAACTATATTTGCTGCATACTTCTGCAGAAAGTTGGGAAACTAAATATAGTGATCTGTATCAACAAATTACACTGTAGTCCAGATACGTATATGGAGCTCTTAACCACCAATCAAGCTTATTGTGAATGCATCGGGCAAAAATATAACACTAAGACTATGCCCGTGCCTGTAGTATATGAAATGCTAGGATTCCGTCTCGATAACGAATGAATTCCAATACGAAACCTCGCAGGAGAAAAATTTTTAATTCGACCGCTTCAATAGCAAAGATTCTCTACTAGTAAATGGTTAGTTTTAGCCATCATTAACGAAAACTTCTCCAGAATTTCGTCTCTCTCCTACAGTTTTGCTCCTTCTTTGTAAAACAGTCGTTTTCTGACCTCATATTGCGTACCTTTTCTATTGCAGTTTCTGAAGAATCGAAGTGACCTGTTTAAAGCTACTTACGATGACATTAAGAATTTCACCTCGCTGTCATAGCAGGAACTGCTGAATCTATCGTTGTCTCTGTTAACAAACGACAACAGCACCAAACTGGTTTTTACCATCGTCACGAAAGACGTTTGTCGACACGATTTGCTTACAATTTTTGGTAATGCTCTACCCAAAGATCATTGTTTAGTGAATACAGTAAAGCATTGTGTGTTCTATTTACTGTGTCTACTCCAAATAGCTTTTCATCTAGAAAGAAAATAAAAACTGTACAATAAAATGCTTGAAAACAAGGGGAATATTACCATACACCATTGCCTTTCTTGTATCTTTCTCATTACGAAGATACACTAAGTGATCAAAAGTACCCGGACACTTGGCTGAAAATGACTTACAGGTTTGTGGCACCCTCGATCGGTATAACGCTTGAATTCAATATGGTATTGGCCCATCCTTGGCCTTGATGACAGCTTCCACTCTCGCAGACATACGTTCAATCAGGTGCTGGAAGGTTTCTTGGGGGATGGCAGCCCATTCTTTACGGAGTGCTGCACTGAGGAGAGGTATCGATGTCGGTCGGTGAGGCCTGGCACGAAATCACCGTTCCAAAATATCCCAAAGGTGTTCTATAGGATTCAGGTCAGGACACTGTGCAGTCCAGTCCATTACAGGGATGTTATTGTCGTGTAACCACTCCGCCATACGCCGTGCACTATGAAAAGGTGCTCGATCGTGTTGAAAGATGCAGCCGCAATCCCCGAATTTCTCTTCAACAGTGGAAAGCAAGAAGATGCTCAAAACATGACTGTAGCCCTGTGCTGTGATAGTGCCACGCAAAACAATAAGGGGTGTAAGCCCCCTCCATGAAAAACATGACCACACCTTAACACCATCAACTCCGAATTTTACTGTTGGCACTACACACGCTGGCAGATGGCGTTCACGGGGCATCTGCCATACCCACAGTCTGTTATCGGATCGCCACGCTGTGTACCGTCATTCGTCAGTCCACACAACATTTCTCCCCTGTTCAATCGTCCAATGTTTACGCTCTTTAAACCAAGCGAGGCGTCGTTTGGCATTTACCGGCGTGATGTGTGACTTATGAACAATCGCTCGACCATGAAATCCTAATTTTCTCACCTCTCGCCTAAGTGTCATAGTACTTGCAGTGGATCCTGATGTAATTTGTAATTCCTGTGTGATGGTCTTTATGGATGTCTGCCTATTACCCATTACGACCCTCTTCAACTGTCGGCGGTCTCTGTCAGTGCACTATCACATCGGAAATGGTGGACCTAGGGATGTTTAGGAGTGTGGAAATCTGGCGTACAGACGTATGACACAAGTGACACCCTATCACCTGACCACGTTCGAAGTCCGTGAGTTCCGCGGAGCGCCCCATTCAGCTCTCTCACGATGTCTAATGAGTACTGAGGTCGCTGATATGGAGTACCTGCAATAGGTGCTAGCACAGTGCTCCTAATACGAGAAAAGTATGTTTTTGGGGTGTCCGAACTCTTTCAATCACATAGTGTATGAATAGCAGCACTTCCTTTTTTAAAATAGCACTCTATATTTCTTATTCTGGAATCTATTTTCTCTCTTCAAGGTCATTACAAATACTTGTCAGGTATTCACGTAAACACATCATTTATAAGAAAGAGAAACGATGAACTTTACTACCATTTTATAATTTTGTAACCAAGTGTCTGTACAAAAAGAGGTAAAACATAGAATGTGGTCAAAGTAGTGAACTTGGAGAGTGATATATTTGCTTAATACGAAGATTAAAATTCTGCGGGGTGTTGTACGGCGTTATTGAATAAAATATAAAATACTTTAAAACATAAAAGCTTTAAATCAGGCGTTTCGGACATATTACAACTTCCTCCGTAAGGGCAATTGGTACTGCTGTTCGTATCTTCGTAAAGAAGTAACGAAGAATGTTAAAAGGAAGGTAATCACGCTGGTTAATGTGCGCCAGATAGTTGAAAAGCATTTGCTTGACACTGCAACACCGTGGTTATTTTGTTCCACTTCCAGGAAATGTCTACTCACCCTGCGGCGATCTTCAGCAGCTCAAACATACGCCTGCTCGATAACGAACAACGTATTTCGACTGGAAAAGTTGTAATGTAATCGTGCTACCCATGTTTAGAGGGTGCGACAAATGCTTTATAAAACTTCCTGGCAGATTAAAACTGTGTGCCTGACCAAGACTCGAACTCGGGACCTTTGCCTTTCGCGGGCAAGTGCTCTACCAACTGAGCTACCGAAGCACGACTCACGCCCGGTACTCACAGCTTTACTTCTGCCAGTACCTCGTCTCCTACCTTCCAAACTTTACAGAAGCTCTCCTGCGAACCTTGCAGAACTAGCACTCCTGAAAGAAAGGATATTGCGGAGACATGGCTTAGCCACAGCCTGGGGGATGTTTCCAGAAAGAGATTTTCACTCTGCAGCGGAGTGTACGCTGATATGAAACTTCCTGGCAGATTAAAACTGTGTGCCCGACCGAGACTCGAACTCGGGACCTTTGCCTTTCGCGGGCAAGTGCTGTACCAACTGAGCTACCGAAGCACGACTCACGCCCGGTACTCACAGCTTTACTTCTGTCAGTACCTCGTCTCCTACCTTCCAAACTTTACAGAAGCTCTCCTGCGAACCTTGCAGAACTAGCACTCCTGAAAGAAAGGATATTGCGGAGACATGGCTTAGCCACAGCCTGGGGGATGTTTCTGGAAATGTTTTTCAGGATTTCTATGGGCTATTAATAGGTAGATAATTTTTTTTGATAGAAACACACCGCCAAGTCTTTGCTCCAGTCTGGTTCAAATGGTTCAAATGGCTCTGAGCACTATGGGACTCAACTGCTGAGGTCATTAGTCCCCTAGAACTTAGAACTAGTTAAACCTAACTAACCTAAGGACATCACAAACACCCATGCCCGAGGCAGGATTCGAACCAGCGACCGTAGCGGTCTTGCGGTTCCAGACTGCAGCGCCTTTAACCGCACGGCCACTTCGGCCGGCTCCAGTCTGAAGTTACAATTTAGACACTCACACGCAATCACAGTCACTCATGATAGCCATCTTATGGTATTTAGCGAAGCCTTTTATCGGAAATACGTGGGTTATTCTGAAAGTAAGGAAAGATCGGTCGCGAAATGGAAACCACACTGAAAATGGAATTAAGTTTTGCACAGGTGTGTTGGGCAGTGTCCCTAGTATGCCTGTCGATCGATTTACGTCTTTCTTTTTAGTTCTGAGCACACAGGGAGCACATACAGATACCTAGAACAACAGTGTCTCCCGCCAAGTACGAGGGTCTGGTGAGAAATTTCGCCTGAAGCTATGCAGCCAACATTACATAAGTATCGCGCATTTTCTTCTTCAAGACAATGCTTAGCCACATTCTGCAGGGGCTACGAAATGCTCCTGCATCTTTTTCAACTGTAAATTTTTTATTACCTACAATACAGCCCGTAATTGTCTACCTCTGAGTTTCATCTCTGTTCACATGAACCGATGCCTATGAAGACAGACAGCGAGGTGTAGGTCAGCGAAGAAAACTGGCAGAAAGCTATGGCTGGTCAAATAGTTCAAATGGCTCTGAGCACTATGGGACTTAATATCGGAAGCCATCAGTCCCCTAGAACTTAGAACTACTTAAACCTAACTAACCTAAGGACATCACACACAACCATGCCCGAGGCAGGATTCGAACCTGCGACCGTAGCGGTCACGCGGTTCCAGATTGAAGCGCCTAGAACCGCTCGGTCACAACGGCCGGTTAAAGCACTGGCGGCTGCCTTCTATAACGAGGGTATTGGAAAGTTGGTACAACGCTACGACAAACGTCTAAGTCGGTTCGGCGACTATGGAGATAAGTAGCTGGAAGTTGTAGCTAACTGTTGCAAATAAAACAGTTTTGATTTTCACTGTGGTTTCCATTTCACGACCTATTGTTCCTTACTTTCCGAAAAGCTCTAGTATTACCAAAACGGATTGTCTGTGTCAGAATGCCCACGCTAATGTTTCCACATCGATCTCTTTCAAGGATCACTTCTCGGTCCCGGATTGCACAGGACTCCACGTGGATTTTAGTTGATTATAATTTACACATAAAAACCGGAATTTCGCATGTTCGTTCTTCCCAGTCGTTCGCGATTACTTTGCGACACTCTACGGCCGAGTTTAACCCATTGTTTCGCAAAATATCTGTTCAGATTCCCTTATACTCACGTCCGAAAATGATCATGGCTGAGTTCCTAACTGAGACTTTAGAAAGCAATACCCTTAGTCCACGAAGTATGCGCGAACGTACTGTCCTCTGATTATAGGATACACATAATAGCTAATCCGATGTTAGTATCAAACAACACAATCTCACGTCTTTTACATCTGACCAATCAAAGTAGTTGCTTTTGTATTACAGTTTATTAAATGAAAAAAATTAGAAAATCAACAATTATCAAAATAACTCCTTCCTGAAATGACAGAATTATTGCAAATTTTTTCTTGTTTCCCCAGTCCCATAAACTTGCTAGTTGCACTTTACAAATTTCCCCAAGAGTATGATTCACTCTCCCTATAAAATGGTTCAAATGGCTCTGAGCACTATGGGACTTAACATCTGAGGGGGGACTGATGACCACAGATGTTAAGTCCCATAGTGCTCAGAGCCAACATCTGACGTCATCAGTTCCCTCGAACTTAGAACTACTTAAACCTAACTAACCTAATGACATCACACACATCCATGCCCGAGGCAGGATTCGAACCTGCGACCGTAGCGATCGCGCTGTTCCAGACTGTAGCGCCTATAACCGCTCGGCCACACAGGCCGGCCACTCTCCCTATACAACCGCAGTTCTCACGCTAACGTATTCTCAGGTAATACATACAATAGTATTCATTCATTAGCCGGCCGCGGTGGCCGTGCGGTTCTGGGTGCTCCAGTCTGGAACCGCGTGATCGCTACGGTCGCAGGTTCGAATCCTGCCTCGGGCATGGATGTGTGTGTTGTCCTTAGGTTAGTTAGGTTTAAGTAGTTCTAAGTTCTAGGGGACTGATGACCTCAGATGTTAAGTCCCATAGTGCTCAGAGCCATTTTTTCGTGCGGTTCTAGGCGCTCCAGTCCGGAGCCGCGCTGCTGCTACGGTCACAGGTTCGAATCCTGCCTCGGGCATGGGTGTGTGTGATGCCCTTAGGTTAGTTAGGTTTAAGTAGTTCTAAGTTCTAGGGGACTGATGGCCACAGCAGTTGAGTCCCATAGTGGTCAGAGCCATTTGAACCATTTTTTATTCATTCATTAAATACTTCACATTCGCCCTATCATTCACACTAATAATGAAACCTATTAAATCAACAATAATTATTTAAAGTCGTTACTGTGACAGGAGACAATGTTTCGCTTTCGACGCACTTATCTCGACTTTTTATCCGTATAATTTCATTGTCTGTAAGATGGCTCAAAATGGCTCTGAGCAATATGCGACTTAACTTCTGAGGTCATCAGTCGCCTAGAACTTGGAACTAATTAAACCTAACTAACCTAAGGACATCACACACATCCATGCCCGAGGCAGGATTCGAACCTGCGACCATAGCGAACTACTATAAGAATTACCTCCATTACCTACGTAGTTAATTAAATTGCTTAATAAGCTATTTTTATTGCTTCTGGACAAAAAGGTGTTTGAGGTCGTCAAGATAGATGCCAAACCCTGTAGACTGTAGTGGACAATTTATCATCAGCAGCGTGCTGGACCTAAAATGTCCTCAGCTGGCAAAGTGACCGAATTTCCCCTATACAGAGCCTCACCCGTCTGCTGGAACGGTATACATGCTCAGTGTCCGCTAATTAGTATCGGATGTAGTTTTCGTGACAGTGGCAGGTTTGTATTCCTGCGGCGCCTCCTGATTGACATTGTTTCTCCGAGTCCCCCGTGGAGAACGACCGCTCGCCAGGTCCTTGTGGGACCCCCTCGCTTCTCTTTTATTCGGTGCGGCTGTCCCCCATCCCGCTCCCGGCCCTCCCGACTGCCCCCCATCCTCTCAGAATCGGGGAGAGCACTCTCCGCAGATCCAGACAGCTTTGTTTCCAGCCAATTGGAGGCGCACGCAGCGTGAACCACGGCCCCTGCGCTCTCCTGTCCCGATGTGCATTTCTGCCGCTCCGCCGAGCGCACGGAACTCCTCACAATTGCGTCGCGTCCGTAGATGCGCGACGCTCCCGCGCCCTTTGCACGATAAGCAGACGTCTGTCCGACTGACGATAACACGAATTCCTGTTGCAATTTCTGTCCGCATTCGGCTTCCTCCACTGTTTCAGGTGAGAGAATCGACATTTCAGAACACAATCACTTCGGGAAATAGCATCTCGATGTTCCTCTCGCGTAATAATTCGTCCGTTAGTTCACAGACCACATATCGCTGGAAGACGAGTTTCAACACTTAGTTTTCAGAGGGAAAGGGTATTCTCCACAGCACATTTGTAAGGCGCGATGATTGAAACTTAAGTGTAGGCGATCCAACGATGAAGAGGATGCATGGTTACGGCTGGCCATTGTAATATTAGTAATTTTCGCCTCACAAACATTAATATACGCTCAATAGTAAACGCCTGATGGCCTAAAGTTATCGAACAATTGTAAAGTCAAAGAAGTGAACCATCGCATAGCAACGACAGAACCTATTATTGTTTATCTTTGCCGTTACTGCGCGGTGCCTCGAAATCTCTATGTACATCTATCGATTAATGATATAAAAAGAATTCTGTTGTTTCAAGACAAATGAGGCATTGGGCGCCTCACCTGTTACTTTTTGTGCCGGCAGCTATGGCCAAGCGGTTCTAGCGCTTCTGTCCCGAACCGCGCTGCTGCTACGGTCGCAGGTTCGAATCCTGCCTCGGGCAGGGGTGTGTGGGTTTGTCCTTAGGATAATTTAGATTAAGTAGTGTGTAAGATTAGGGACTGATGACCTTAACAGTTAGGTCCCATAAGATTTCACACACATTTGAACATTTTTTTTACTGTTTGTGTTCCATGAAAGGCGGACGCGGACTTGCTGCGTTCCGCATCGGTATTTTATATTTTATGTGAAAATATTCAGTAAATTTGCTAATTGTTATTTTTCAAATCAGAAAACGTGTAGTTTCTTGTAACTGATACGAACAGACACTATCAACAGGACATTTTGACTGTTATGTATAAAGCATTTAACTACAATGGTCATCTATTGTAATTTAATATCAAAAGGTACGTAGCATTAACAAAAGTGTGTTAAAGATAAGTGTGCTTAGTTTAGTAAATTAACCTTGATGATTTCCATCTCCTCATTTACGTGAATGTTAATTATTTTGTGTTAGTTCATCACCCGAAATTACGATCACGCTGATGGGCCGAACGCAGCATGAGGCAGAAGGAACATTATCGTTTTTCCTATTTCTGAATCAGCTCTTTTTTTTAATTGTGTAGTGTTGCATTTATTTTAAAGTCTATAAATCTTCTGGTCCCTTAGTGTTGTTCCGTGTATGACTACATAGCGACTATAAAAATGCACAGAACGATCTCAAATAAATCAACCTGCTGCTCTTGTTCAAAATAATCCAACCAGTTATTTAATGCTCAACGTATGTTATTATAATAGTGTAATCAATCCCTGATTCTGTTTCCAAGTGGCCCACCAAAATATTCACTTTTCTCGACGTTTTTCAAAAAATATAAAATAACAATTCTTTTTCTTTTCGCCCCCCAAGAGAAACGCTACACCATAAACTTTTAGAACTAAGGAATACCAACAGCCGTACTTTTTGTAGAACGTATCAATCATCTGACCAATTTCGATACCACGTTAGTGTCATCTTCAGGCCCCTGTGCCAAAAGAATGATGATATCCAACCCTCAGTGCATATGTAAATCAAGAAATGGCCACTGCATTCAGATTAACACAAAATGTTTATAATAAAAAATCACTTTCTAAATTCAGTAAACTTATGCATAACAACACTGAATCAATTCTGAACGTCTTTATGGAGAAGAAACTTCAGTTTTAAATAGAAAGACGGATATTGAAGAAATTCGAAAGAAAGAAAGAAAGATTATTAGGAAAATAGTAGGCTCCAAAATCACTGATGGAGAAACTTACAGGCTCAGAAGTGATAAGGAAATAGAAGAATATATAGAAATACATAGTGACATGAGAAAACAAGGACTTAAATTTTTATGGGTACATTAAAAGACAAAACAAACAGTAGAATTCTACGAAAGCAGAAGTAACGTCATAACTGAGCCAAATAAATGGGTCGCTGCGATTAAGGAGGATCTTAAAGTAACCGGTATGATTCAGGCAGACGTTACAGATAGAAACACTATCAGACAAAATATATTTGATTGGAAAAGTCGATCAGAGCGAAATTAGAAAACGGACTGGAACATCGCGGTCTGATGAAAAGAAAGAGACTTCATTACGTAAGGAAGAAACGAATTTGGACACAAAGTAACGCCAACCAACAAAAGTGACATTGACTGATTGTATGTCGCATAGTCCCATTGCGCCCATAAGTGTATAATAATAATATTTCATAAAAAGTAAAGCTGTTTGTACACATTATTTCTACAAGTAAAACCTAAGGCAGACATAAAGAAAGAAGAAAAAAGACAGAGAATGATTTAAATCCACGCTTTTCTTGCCATGTATGGGAAACCTGTCGTTAAAAATTGGTCCAGTCCAGACTGAAAACGAAGCCAAAGTGATCTTTTGCCCTCCACTGAAGACAGAAGTACTTTATCGTTTTGTCAAAGATGACTTGAGGCTCTGCTCGGCTTACGTTAACAAGATTCCCTGCGGGTATGGCTTTTGATATATCGGGCAGACATACAATCTGAGAGGGATGCATGAAGCACCGTAGTGTAATGTTCCTACCCAGTCTTTCAACAAAGGTAATAAGTCTTTAGGAAAAGAAATAAGTTGTGAGCAGACTTCTGTGACGTATTCCATGACCAGCCGCAGGCAGGCAGCCGCACTGTGGCGACAAGTGCATCAGAATAACTTACACGCAAGGGGATTGTAAGACGAGGCTATGAGCACTCAGTGGAAAACTTATTATACACTTTCTAAAAAAATGTTTTTTGTTTGTGTGTATAAATCCATAGTATCGATTAATGGTCAGAGATGTTATGTTAATGCTTATTTGATAATAGAAGGCACCGCCATCTATTTTTCAAAGAGCGGCTAAGAGAAAACTGGATCTTTGCATTTGTCTTTCTTCCTCACGGCGTCAGAATATGATGATCGTGGGCTGTTTCTATAAATTATTTCTAATGTAAGTAACCATATTGACTTACCAACGTTTATTAATACGCTAGATCGCATTTCTATTTCAATACGAATTGTGTTACTAGTTTTTTTTTTTTTTTTCGGCTTCTCTCGCGGGAAGACGCGACACTTCGATTTGTCACCGATCTGCTATTGACGTGATTTTGCTATTAACTGACAATGTTCGGTTTTGCTTATCGTATGACCTGAGCACGTAAACATTCATTCGGAGAAGAAGTCTACCGTTTTTAAATTAGTCGTACAGCATAAAGCGGTTGTCAAATCACGATAAGCAATTTACATTTTCTAAAAGTCCATCGGTCCACATCCTCCGTTACGCCACACCCAGAAGCAATCCGGGACACTTAAGAACTTCATTTTGGTTGAATTTTATTTGAAATGTTAGAGTGAGCAGAGGTGGAATCCAACTCACAAACTGCACCAGAGGCGTATGAATAAGTCTGAATTTCGAGAAAGTGCGCAATTCTCATCGCCGGAGTTCAGCAGCACCATCACCATGCCAAGAAACCGCCGGGTAGCCAGACGACTGTGCATCGTTAGCAGCAATGAGTTCTTCACAGGACTAGTGTCACAACACCGCCGCCTTGCCACCCATTCCTGCTGCTACCAACACTGAATTCCTAGTGGGACTTGGGGAATAAGCGACAATTGTCGTCCGACTCCTGACAGAGAGCGGCGAATGGAATCTCGCGCAAGGCCGTATCTACGTGTCGCCGCAATGACGCGTAAGCAATCGAGGGTCCGCCAGGGCTCCACGCCGCCGAGGGAAGTACAACACCATGGACGTCAATGATCACGGACTCCAGAAGCTGCTGGCCTGTTAGCATCGCAGGGCGTCAGCTGAGCATCTATGGCGGAATCTGCAACCATTACGACAGTGCCGGCCATGGACAACAAAGGGAAGCATGTTTCTCTTGTTGAGCCACGACATGTCATGTACTGGAGGTAAATAAAGTCATTATTTACTTTCAACAGTGTTTTCACTGTGCCTTCCAGCCCGTCACCATCGCCAATGATCGCTCCAAGTGCAAATGAACGCTTCAGAGTAGTGTCAGAGGTGCTTTCAGTTGTCACAACACACACTATGTGGCCCCTAGATTGTCAATAACATTGTGCAATATTTCTCATCGCAAAATATTATTGAATGTCTTTAGACGAGAGTGAACTTTTTGCAATATACTGTTTTTTATATTAACGGATTTACTGAAATTAGAGTTTTATTGAGCAAACTGCTTAGATTGTACGTCTCCGGTTAATATTCTGTTTCTTTGTGAGTTAAGTATTCTATTTACTTTGCGCCGTTTATTGTGTTGTGGAGTATAAATGGCTTCGAAATCAATGGAACACATGTTCACTTGAGAATTTTGGGTGTATAAGTGGTTTGTTTGTCTTTGAAACGAGTATAGTAATAACGAACAATGTCCGCAGCTCGTGGTCTTGCGGTAGCGTTCTCGCTTCCCGCGTACGGGCTCCCGGGGTCGACTCCCGGCGGGGTCAGGGATTTTATATGCGTCTTGATGACTGGGTATTGTGTGTTCTTCATCATCATTTCATCATCACTGACGCGCAAGTCGCCGAAGTGGTATCAACTAAAACGGACTTGCAAAATGGCGGCCGAACTTCCCCGCATGGGGTCTCCCAGCCAACAATGCCATACGATCATTTCATTTATCACAAACAATACAGTTAGTTATGATCGAAATATAGGGTTATGTACTCAGTTGCAGCTATGCTTCAGTTAATAAGGAAATTAAATTCATGGTTGACCACTTATGTGAAAAAACTGGAAATTACTGTGTTAACGTCTGAAGGCCCCGATGTAGTTTTCTCAGGCTTCCTGTCGACTACGACCAAATGGCAGGGACGGTTGTGAGGGGGGGGGGGGGGGTAGGACGTCAATGTTCACTTAATTTATGAAGGACATTATATTGTGATGAAGGACATTGTATTGTGATGAATGCAGTTACTTCATAAACACAGACACTGTCGTTGTTAGTAATATAATCACGCCTGGCGGGGCTAAAATGAAGATACAAAGTAACATTTGTCTCTCTATATTTAGTTTCAAGAATGCGCGAGCATTTGGATTGTCACATTGTTGGACTGGCACTGGGAGCGTACTCGGACTGCCAAAGTGGCTAACGCGACCACTCATAGCAAGCGGGAAACCCCGATCCGCCACCCGTCACCAGTGGCTGACGCTAATACATATTCACCATATGTGAATTCATTTAATGAATACAGATTCCATTCTGTAAAGGTTAATTCGTCGTCTTATGTCAGGTAATACTCGTTTTAAGAAATGTTTATGAAATATCCGAATTTTGTTTTGAATAAGTTGTATGTCGAATGTCCTCATACAGCAAGATCGTAAAAAAACCATATGAAGGGTAGATTTTTGCTAAATCTGCAGTTACCAAAGAAACAGTACTTCAAAGACGAAACAGGAAATAAATTTGTAGATGGCACGACTAATCAAGAGGGCGAATTTAAGGTCCCGTAAGCAGCTTCCGTACTCACAGTATATCTTAAAACGATTTTGGAGAAACTTAAATATGCAAAAGAAGTTAAAGAAGAAACAATGGTTAATGTACCAGATTCACCCTCAGCACCGACACTGTCAAATACGCTACAATGCCAACAACACCAAAAATTATCTTGTATATCACACTATACAAGCAGTTCATGATCTTCTACGCCTAAAAGACTGCCATTATCTTCTGGACTCTAGCCAAGGAATCTGTGTACACTAGTTTAGCGAAATTCGATAAAGTGGCACCTGCACATCGTTCACATGCCATACGAACACCCGATAGAACCAAACCCTGCAGTGGTCTTCGGAAATTAAAGGTAGACACTACACCACAGTGGTACCAAATCTCCGATCACGTCCTTGGTACCAAAACTACAGATAAAGCAGAAATTTTATAGTGACAATCATACGTCTTCGATACAATCACGGGAGATAACGACAGCATTTCTGCCTTCCCCATACGGTGCCATCTTTCTCGTTCGAATGTGGCAGTGAGGTACCTGTTAACAACTTTCTCTTCAACTGCAAAAGAAAATAGTAAGAATCCACGATACTATCGCAGCATGTCATGTTCTCTGGCAGTGCATTACTAACAAACAAGCAAACCGTTTCAGCGACAGAAGATGCTGTACGATTTTATAGCAGAAAGGAAAATAAGATCGTAAGCGATTTTTTATAGTAAGTTAAAGCTGAGCGTTATCAACAGTCTTTTTATATTAATAAATGTATTTTACTTCTGTGAGATTACGGACTAAATTTAATGTTACATTAAAGTAACTGTTAAATTTTTCTTATAATAGTACTTGCATCGCACGTTTCCTTTTAAAGATTTCAGGCTGCCACATATTTAAATGCTAAAGCATCAACCTGAGGCTGGCTGTGTGGCTCATGTTCAAAAGCCATTAATAAGTTTAAGAAAAACTTAATATGATCATTGTGGTTGTGTTAGGATACTGGATACTGATTTCTGTTTAGTAGTCCTTTGAATCTACCTTAACTGTAGTTAAATATAGACCCAGTTGGAGCACGTGAGTACTGAATGAGCAGAAGTCTGAAATCGTTGATTGAAGACGAAAGTTATGAAATTGGCTGTCAGGCGTAATACTGTTAAGAGTCTTTATGTGTGCTGAAAACCAAGTAATCCAATGTTCGCGTCGTAATGGGTACTAATGCAACCTACCTTATATTTTTACGCGCAGTTAAAATGGAAAGCGCTTGTTCCCGACGGGTTCGAATGTCGAAATTAGGTTGTGCCGTGCCGCGTCGTCCGTCCAGCGATGATGGAAAGGAGAGAGGGGGGGGGGGGAGGGAAGGGGGCAGGAGAGGGGGAGAGAACTGAGGGAGCCTCTGCGAGCAGAATCGACGCCGTCAGCGGGCGAAGCTCCGCTGAAAGCCGAGTTAATGATTCAATTAGGCGGACAGAACGCGGGGATTTTCTGGTCGGCTTGAGCTCACGGCCGCCCCCTCCATTTACGCTTATTCTTCATACTGAAGCGGAGCTATCTCAAGAAATGGTCTCCATCGATTTAAATATTAGGAATATTGTGTTGAGGGAACCCCCAGAAGGGCAGCAAATTTCTGCTTCTGTCAGGAAGAGGCAGAAACGTTGACGACACAAGAATGTTTTGAGGGTAGCTACGTTTGGGGATGATCCAGATTCGCAAAGCTCATACCGACTAGAAACTAATGTTAAGGGACGAATATCTGGCGCCATAACAAAATGTGGAGTTAAAGGTTTTTGTAAAGTGATGAGCGAGTCTTTTTACTGACGTCTCAACACACAATGAATTCCTTCAAGACTGCTTGAGTCTCAAATTTGTGATAGCATAACACATGGCACAGCAAGTAAATCAGCATAATCCAAACTCTAGTGATACAGCGGAAAACACTGAGCAACGCAGTACAATCATGCACCACCGTAAGCATGCCACTGGCCCATTCTCTTCGCCCTTCGCTTTCATGCAATGATCCCATGCTGAGTACTCCACGTTTCCAGCGCTTCAGCAGCTGACTCACTTCAGTTTGTATTGACTAACCAGTATCCGTATGCAACGATCATATCCGAATATGTGCGAGTAGAATTGACACACTGACGGTTCGGTACAAACTTAACTACGTATATAGAAAGTTCATCCACGCCAAGAATTGTGAATCTCGACGATTTTTACCTGTTACCGATATCGAAATGGGTTAGACAAATGTCTACTCTTTCCTGAGATAAGGCGTCGTAACAGGACAGCTAGACGGTCGGATAACAAAAGCACTCCGCCGTCAGTCCACGAGTGGCCTGCGGGACCATCCGACCGCCGTGTCATCCTCAGTGGAGGATGCTGATAGGAGGGGCAAGGGGTGAGCACACCGCTCTCTCGGCCGTTATGATGGTATACTCGACCGAAGCCACTACTATTCGGTCGAGTAGCTCGGCAATTGGCATTACGAGGCTGAGGGCACCCCAAAAAATGGCAACAGCCCATGGCGGCCTGGATGGTCACCCATCCAAGTGCCGACCACGCACCACAGCGCTTAACTTCGGTGATCTCACGGGAACCGGTGTATTCACTGCGACAAGGCCGTTGCCTCGGATAACAAATGGTCAAAAATATTTTTTCATGTTATATCATTAGATATTAAGACAAAGTTGAAACAAAGCCCTGGGAGTAGACAACATTCCGTTAGCGCCTCTGATAGCCTTGGGAGAGCCAGCCATGACAACACAGCTCCACATGGTGAGCAGCCGAAATACCCTTAGACTTCAAGAAGAATATAACAACCCCAATTGAAAAGAAAGGGGGTATTGACATGCGCGAAAATACCGAAGTGTCAGTTTAATACGTCACGGCTGCGAAATTCTAACACAAATCCTTTATAGAATAATGGAGAAAATGGCAGGCGCTGACCTCGAGGAGGATCAGTTTGGATTCAGGACGAATGTAGGGACACGCGAGGCAATATTGACTCTACGACTTCTAGGTCAAGGAAAGAAAAACCTACTTTTACAGCTATTGTAGACTTAGAGAAAGCTTCCGACAATGTTGACTGGATTACTCTCTTTCAAAAAAATGGTTTAAATGGCTCTGAGCACTATGGGATTTAACATCTGAGGTCATCAGTCCTCTACAACTTAGAACTAGTTAAACCTAACTAACCTAAGGACGTCACACGCATCCGTGCCCGAGGCAGGATTCGAACCTGCGACCGTAGGGGTCGCGCGGTTCCAGACTGAAGCGCCTAGAACCGCTCGGACACACCGGCCGTCTACTCTCTTTCAATTTCTAACGGTGGTAGGGATAAAATATAGGGAGCGAATGGCTATTTGCATTTTGTACAGAAACCAGATGGCAGTAATAAAAGTCGGGGGGCACGAAAGGGTGGCGGTGGTTGAGAAGGGACTGAGACGGGGTTGCAGACTATACCCGATGTTATTCAACCTATATATTGAGCAAGCAGTAAGGGAAACAAAAGAAAAACTTGTAGTAAGAATTAAACTCAAGGAAGAAAAAATAAAATCTTTGAAGTTTGCCGACGACATTGTATCTTTTGATTGCATTTACTTAGAAGCTTCAATTATTTACACCTCCGAGAGACCGTAGACATTAACGTGCGACATAAATTTTAACAGTTGGACAGACAGACAGAGACAATAAAGTGATCACAAAAGATTCGTTTATACCGGTTGAGGTATGGAGGATGCTATTTCCGCGGTGGCGAAGGATAACTGGTATGGAAGTTAACGTCTGATGAAAACCCAACAACGAGAAAATATAATTAGGAACAGCGGCGTTCTGTGTCGATAAAGTACACAAACCATGTTAATTATATGTCGCCTGGGAAACAATGGAAACCAGTTGGTGTGGGTTTTAAATGCCTAAGTCAAATCCAACAATAACGTCAAGGGGGAAAAATATGATCGGAACCATGGATCATCAAACAGTTGTCCAGACATCATGATTTATATTCTCGAAGCTTTCACTAACAAGTAAACCTACCCAACGGATACACTTCAATTTTGATTGGCTTTGAAAATGTTGTAGTGTAGAGCAATGTAAGAGACATGTGCTTTTTATACGCACCCATATTGCCATTAAGGAGATGAAACACCCTGTAAAAAAATTGAGTTTAATATTTCTGAATTAATATCCTCGAAACCGTAAGAGATAATAAAAAAAATAAAAGTTCAGATAAAAGTTCCCTGGTTTTTAATGTATGCGACTACTGTGCATCCAGATTTGTCGAACAAAACATTTTGCCTAGATTTTGTTTTTCTTTTCGACATTTGACTAAGTTTTAATACCAAGTTTAATAGTATATGATGAATTGGTTTTGCAAACACACATTTTTCAGAAACAAGAGTAGAAATTCCCACTTGAACACCAGTTATCATGTTGGGTTGTTCAGTAAGTCTTTCGCAGATAAATATAGTTTAAATATATATTCTATATATATTGTTCTATGTACATTTTTTTCTTTCAATTTTATGAAATATAAATCACTTGTGTTTTCTTTTTTCATTTGGTGTCATTTTTATTATTTTCCAGACTTTTAAGATTTAGTTACGCTGTATTTGAAATTGTTTGTACGTTATTGTCGTAAAACTATTTTAAAATCACTTGTGTTTTCTTCTTTCATTTGGTGTCCTTTTTATTATTTTCCAGCCTTTTAAGATTTAGTTACGCTGTATTTGAAATTGTTCGTACGTTATTGTCGTAAAATTATTGTAAATCTGCACAACACTGAGAAAGCTGTGCGCACTTTTATACAAAGAATTCCTAGCTTATTTCTGTCAAATGCGTGTTTGGAATACCACTTCGTCACATGTGACTGGTTGAATTTGGTATTCACAATGCTATGCGTTTTGCTCTTAGTCAAATGTCAAAATGAAAAACAAACTATTGGGCTAGAAGAAATTACGAAAAAATGACTTTTCCGACAAATCTGGAAGCACCATTGTAACGTACTTAAAAACCATAGACCATTGTTTTAAGTTTCTTTTTCACCTGTATTCCCGTTTCAACGGTATTCATTCACTTATATTAAACTCATTAGGAGGTGTTTCACACCCACCTAATGGCCGTATGCGCACGTACCAAAATACGGGAGTCTCTTATTTTCCTCTACAAGACAACATATTCAAAGAGAAAAAAATCGAAATGTATCCCTTGGGTAGGTTTACTAGTAAGTTGCTTCAGCCAAACGCCGGTGTAGTTCTTTCAGTACGTCCGATCACCTTCGGCAACCCGAACTTTTGCTCCGTCTACAATGACTTCATTGTCAACGGGAAGTTAAACCGTAACTTTCCCCTTCCCTTTCTTTCTACTAGCTGACACCGTGTGTTTCACTGCAGAAACTGTTTCACTGAAACTGATCTCTTTAAATTCTTTGTAGCATATGTGTCATCAATTTCACCACATTGTAACAGAAGGTGAAAACGTAAAGATCACAATTAACCTTCGTATAAAACGTATATTCCAAAGTAAGATGGTACATAATTAGTATACAGAATAAGATACAAAGAAACGTAAACACTACTCCAGGATTAGTGCTTAGGCCTCTTCAGTTGACCAGCTGCTGTCTGCAAGGCAATATGAAGGGCAATCTATTGTATGGGAAATGTGATTAGCGTGTCGCCAATTCCTTTCGCCCTAATTGGCAGTCTCCTCATCTCGCCACACGAGGTTGAGTGGATCCTTGTCCAATCCCCCCTACCTCACAGAAATCCAAGGAAGTACTGGTAATCGAATCTGGATCCTTCCACACCAAATAGAGTGATATTAACTATTCGGTATGGAAGTTGTCTCAAAAGGAAGTTCGCACATGAATTAGGAAACACGTACACGTAAATGGAAACATGAAATAATATTTATGCTTTTCAGAGGCATGTTAATCAAAGCAGAAATATAATTCAAATTTATCTGTATTCTGTAAATGATGAAACATAATATACATACACATGTTATAAATATACATAATGTGAGGGTTGGAACTTTAACTATTTATTTACAGCTCGTACAAACTAGATACGTATTTCAAAGATTTACTGACCTTCAAAGAAGTCACCAGCATTGTGTTTAACCCGTTGACATCGATGTGGAAACCGTAGGATACACTTAGCATTGTCAGTTGTGTTGATAGCTCGAGCGGAGCGGTCCATTGCCCGACGAATTTGTAGCTGTTCTAAGGTCGTAGGTTGTGTTCCAAAAAGTAACAGAATAGAGACAGAAGTAATGACACATTGTGCAGGACCTGGCCATCATTTTGCAGGACAATGCTCAAGCAAGCACAATGCAAGCTGTTAGGGATTTGTTTGACTGATGGGACTGCTAAGTGCGATACCACCTACTGAACTTCCCTGACTTCAGCCCTCGTAAGTTCAACTCGATTTTTAAACTGAAGGAAACACTTCATGGCATTCATTTCAGAACTGCTACAAATTCGTCGGGCAATGGACCACGCCGATCGAACTGTCAACACAACTGGCACTACTAAGAATATCCTACGATTTCCACATCGCTGGCAACTGACTATACATAATGATGGTAACTACTCTGAAGACCAGTAAAACTTTCAATGACGTATCTATTTTGTACGAGCTGTAAATAAATAAATAGTTGCCACTATTAAAGTTCCAACCCTCGTATATACGTATATACAAACACACAGTATACATCTCCCTTTTCACCTGACAATTAAAATTTCTTCCTTTTCGAATATCAAATGACCTGTATACACCAATCACAGGTGAAATCAACACTTGGCCATGTTTTAAAGAAACCAGAAATAAATTCTATCTCAGCAAGTAGTACATCTGTAATCAGCCAAGAATAACCCTAAAGCATTACTTTCCCGACTACAAAAGTAGGAAACATCTAATCTAACTGGAATTCAATCACTGTAGTTATGGTTCAAATGGGTCTGAGCACTATGGGACTTAACTTCTGAGGTCATCAGTCCCCTAGAACTTAGAGCTACTTACACCTAACTAACCTAAGGACATCACAAACATCCATGCCCGAGGTAGGATTCGAACCTGCGACCGTAGTGGTCGCGCGGTTCCGGACTGTAGCGCCTAGAACCGCTCGGCCACACAGGGCCGGCCACTGTAGATATTCAGTTTAACTAATATGAACTGACGTTTCGAATAGTCATTTTGAGATTATGGCGATGGCGATCCACCTCATATTCTGGATGTGAAGCCCACAGAACTAAATTATCATGTCAACATAGAAATAATGTTTTGAAAACTATGTACATATGTACATAAAGGGAGTAATGGGTATAAGTTCAAAAATGGTTCAAATGGCTCTGAGCACAATGGGACTTAACTTCTGGGGTCATCAGTCCCCAAGAACTGAGAACTACTTAAACCTAACTAACCTAAGGACATCACACACATCCATGCCCGAGGCAGGATTCGAACCTGCGACCGTGGGTGTAAGTGCACATACTTTTGTTTGTGACTGAGACTCCTGTACTGAAAAATATCAATTCATTATTTGCTTCATTTGCAAATTAATAACTGCAGCTGTTAGGAGTAGTACGTTTTTAGGTTTGTTAGTACCTCCAAGTACATGTGTCAAGAGCAGGCTATTACTTACAGGCGTAGTCCACTTAGTGTACATTAAGCCCATGCAGAAAACATGAGGTAGTACTTTATGTGACATGTCTGTGGGAGAGCGTTCCATGCAGAGAAAAAAAAGCAACACACATATCAAAATAGATGCACTTATACCCGTTACACACTGTATACAATAGTACAAAAAGCTTGTCACACAACGACCTTACTTTCTACACAACTTAGTTTCCGCAGTGCATCACTCACCTGAACCGTAGATACTTCATTCCACTTGTACATATGGTATTATTAAAATGTAAACTGTATAGATAATTTTGAGGTTGCTATACATGTGTTGTTGGTGTCTGTGCAATGCTTTACAAAATGTTGATGTTTTAAAAAATGCAAACGTAAATGTACTGCAAAATTTAGGAAATATCCAAGTAAGTATTCATGCACCAAAGGTGAAACTGAAATGAACTCTGTAGAGAATTTTGGTAGTGTTCCACACAGTCTGTTGCTGTTTGCATACTGTATAACTTAAATAAGAGGAATTTATGCTGAAGGGGCTTTAACTCAGTGTTTTACGCTGCAGAAAAAATAAAGTATGAATGATGTTTTGAATAAAAACTTTTCATACTGAAAATTTTTCCTACGTGAGACAACCTCGGTTAGTATAGGAAATGAGGTTAATAACCGTTTTGGTTAGAGATAATTACGGTAAGAAGGGTGAGACTATTGTGATATCAAATAGGGAATGGAAACAAGAGGTAAGAAGATATTATTTTTCCAAGACCATATCACATTCGAAAGATACGTGGCGTAAATTATTTTTATATTGTGCAGATGTACTCGCTTTTGTGGCACCGCTTATAGGTGCCTAGAGGCAGTCACTAGCACATTTTATCTCCGTGACACGTTTTCTGAAACCGATAAATGCCGGCAAAGAGTGGTCACGGAAAAGTCGGCGCAAACAAGCTGAAACTCGTCTCAAGGAAGCGAAATTTGCAGCACTCGCAGTTACAAGGGCGAACGCATGTCAAACCGATCAATACTGGCTGTTGTGACCGCACAGGCTGCAATTAGAGCAACTGCCGGCAACGGCAGAGGCAGAACCAGGTGGCATTCCTAACGAGACGGCCGAACAAAAGACGGTGCGCGCAGACTGCTGTCCTAATGGCTTCGCCAGTCTGGGGCCTTGTGCGCGCAGCACCTTGGCAGCTGTCCCGAACCGAATGGAGCTCGTTCCAGTGTGTGCGCCTTGCAAGGGAGCGGGTAAGGGCCGTCGAGGAGTCGATAAGCGTCTGACGACACTCCTATAGGCTACCAAACACCCTGACGTACAGTAAGGGACAGAAGAATAAGTCTCTATCGAACGGCACGGCAGAGCAGAAGGCTAGAATGTGACGTACCATCGACGGCGAGAGCGTTTCAGTTCAAGAGACCCACTGTACCCCATTAAAACTGAAACGTCTCGAAGGCTAGAGAATACCGTACTTTTACTTACTTTGCACGCATAGCAGCCACCTTAGGGTTCAACAGTTGTAGTGGCTGACGAATAGCGGCATGTCAGTCTCCCAGCAACAGACAACCAGATGTTTCCAATGGTCAACGACCTGTAAATGTGCTGGCCACAGAAGCTGAACACTTTCGGTATCAAGATAGGCCAGGACAGGACAGGCAATACGCGATCTTGCGTTGGCTTCGTGAAAGATAACATCGCGAGACAGTGACTGAAGGGCAACACCTCAGGTATGAATATATCAGAAAGGTTGCGTTTGCTTTGGAAATTATCGTTGTGCGTACCAGATATGATTGTATTGTGCTCCGTATGGTATCCTATACCTTCACCCAAGGAGCTGCGTCTATGTGATCATGATGATGAATGCAAAGTGACAGCGTTTGTTCTTCTTGGAGCCTCTACACAGGAATTCGTCGATCGTGATGATGTACACAACACCGGGATGTAATGCAACTTTTGTGTCCCATGTTATCTTGGGACGCAACACTGACTCACCTCTGTCTGATGTCATATCAGATGAAGTCTCAAATGAACAGTCGTTGGTAATCCAGTCGATTGTCACACTGTCCTTGTGGACAAGCAATTTGCTTTAAAGAATCGCATTTCTTGTGTGAGTATGTGACGTAGCAGTACGGTCCTGTATGGCTGAGCGAACAGCGAACCAGTCCTTTCGAGCGTTAGTCACGTGGGGCAGTTGAGATCTTTCATGGTGATGACTACGGCCCTCCTCTACCCATCGTTTCGATACTCGCGTAACATGTGGGATCCCGACTACCACAAGGCGAAAAACACGATATGGCAGGATAAACTACAATCTGGATAGACCTGAATTCCGATATGAGCTAGTAGACTCTTCTCCTGATTGGACGCACTATTACACCGTCTTCTCACAAGACACAAACATTCAAATGTAACTTGAGAATGAGATGCTGGATGTGCTATTTTTCTCTATACAGGGTGATCAGAAACCGTCTGAAGAACTTGTAATTGTGCTGATGAATAACATTTTTTGAAAAAATTTCGATATGTTACACCGTCTCCGAGTTAATTAGCACTGATTTTTGCGAATCAGGCCGTCGTACGAAGATTCAAGAGGCATGCCAGAAACTGTGTCGCCAAACGTGCTCTTTATTTGGTTTCGTAAAATCGAACAAGAGAGGGACACAAAAATGGTTAGAGGGATGGTAGTATGGATCGAAACATATCCAAAGGCTGTTCAGTCTCGTACACTATCATCTACGCTACGAGGAAAATGCTCCCGAATTGTATCTAGCGGACCACCTGAATATGCTTTTAAGACGGCGCAACGTATCGAATTTTTCCTTAAAAATTGTTTCTTAGCACAACCAACCCTCCAACACCCATCGAGCATTTCAGACGGTTTCTGACCACCCTGTATAATAAATATTAAATGCAGTTGGCGTTATTCATAGTCTCTTCGTTAGCTAGATATTGATCACATGCATATACAAGAAATTAGGACGATTTACGCCAATTTATCGTTCGTTTCGTACCATCTTCATGCTGCTGAAATTTTAAAGGAAATAATTTTTCTTCCAATGTCCATATGATCTCTTGCGGAAGATGATTGTGCTTGTCCCCGATAACAGAATACTATCACGGGCCAGAGGTAGTAAATACTAAAAGAGACGCATGTCGTATTTTCGTTCAGTTTACTACATGATATATTTTTTCAAGGTTATTCGGCTTGCGGCACTTGCTGTCATTTCTTTTCTCTTAATACTTTTGATTGAGAAATTACTGGATATAATGATTGAACTTGTCCCACAAATAGACCGGACGGTTACAATACAGAAAAACGTGAAGGATTCTGAGCACACAGGCTGCGTCAGATGGTGCGGAAGCTGTATGGTATTTTCCCACTTATCTGTGCTGTAGCATTAAGCTGCTGCTGACGGCCCAAAGGACACAGAAGTCATAACTTGTTAAGTACGTCTTTAACGTCTTGCATTTAACAAGCTGGTGTTTTACACTTTCATCGCAGTAACTCCGCTTGCTTGTGAGTTTTGTGATTGATCATTATAAAACTGTTCATGAGGAAGCGCAGCATGCTTTCAAGGAACACAAATTCAATGGATGCTCTTTCTGTTGCGAACAAATTCTTGACTACTGTCTGAGTGTGACCTACTGCGTGACATTCAAAATTGTGAAGCGCAAGTCTTCAAACCTGAGACTGAGTAACTGTTGGCTTTCAAACACCATTTTTGTGCTTGCCTCCAAGCAAAGTCCTATCATTACGTGCAGCACAGTTTTTGTCTATTTACTTGCGTTTTGCAAACTTAATTCACTGAGCCAAACTATTCACTTACGACGAGAAATGAATGCATTCTAATTACATGATAGCCTTAGGATAATAGTGACTGACAAGTATCAATAGGGGAGAACAACCCGTCTGTGTCAAGATTTTTCGTGTATGTTCACGTGATTAGGCAAAACTGAACGAATATTCTGTTGTTTTCCCGAATCAGTCCTACGTTATACAAAGACAGTTGTTGCTGACAGGGTATGGCCCACATCTTCTACTTTTCTTCGCTGTTATTACACTTTATCTAATGAAGGAACTTCTTCCGCTATTTAAGATGTTTATTATTATTTTGAGTGTAGAATTTTAAGGTTCTGCTGTTTTGCTGTGGAAATTTCTTTATTTAAAACATCCTCGAGAAGATGCAGAATTTTTAATAACATTCCGCAAACATCGGAAAGCACAGCTGAATAAAAATTAATGTAAATAATTAAAGATTAGATCAGCTGGGAAAGAAATGAAAAATGAGTCAACCGTGGACCGATGAATCGATCTTCGTGACGTCTCACTTAGTGATACCGGGACAGAAATTCGTATCACTAAATGTTAAATACTGTACTTCTTTCTTAGCCATTCGCCCAATTCTTCCATCGCTCAAACCAGTTCCGCGGTCACAGCCAGTAACAGTTACACCGTTATAATGGCATTTATGAACCTGTCTTAAAAACATCGCGTAGTAAGTTGCCGTATAGCGCGTGACGTTTCGCACACGACTCGCTACCACATTACTGTCAACAGCACACAACATTTATAACCAACTTTTTGCCTGCGCTATCCCCCCCCCCCTCTCAGGAACGCGTACGTCACGTATACTGAAATACTTTACATACATATCTGTACACATATTTCATCTGTATACTTTTGAAGTATTCTAAATACGCAACAGATATATCAGCAGACCGTTGCCGGACATTTCTATGGGTAGCCCATTATCAGTCCACCCTCACCCTCCTAAGGTAGTTTGGTATCGATAACTACGATGCCATTGCTTAGGTTGGCACTACGACAGACACCGACGACAGCGCCTTCTAGCCGGCGCTTTGGAGCTCTAAGAGCATCGCTACAGATTCTCCCCATTTCATCAGATGCAGACAGCCAGGAAACATCGCTTCAGCTTAGCTTGCTATTGAGACTTTTCGTCAGTTACGATGGGGCCACAACGTCGCACCTACGTGTCATCACCTAAAGTTGTGTAATATGTTTGCATATGCTTATACGCTAGTAAAGGTGCTTCAACTGTATTTGCAGTTTCCTGCTCCTACCCACGCACCGTCTTCTAGGCGGGATACAAAAGTATTATTGTTAACTAAGCCCACAGTATTTTTCTACAGATAAAGAGACATGTAAATACCAAAGTTGCTTGAAATGGCACCAGGCAGGTGATTTTCTGTCACCTCTTTTTATCTACACCCTTAGCTGTAGAGGTGTTTGCTGTTGTTTCACTGTCACAGTAAATTTTAGCAAGTGATATGTGAACCAAATTTAGTAGAAAAAGGCACTACATAGATATGCAGAGGCGCCACTATCCTCATATTCGGTCTAGCCCTCCCCCTCCCAACATGCCACCCACACCTTTAGTGGCGAAATGTCATCGGGACTGACGGCCGCGGTGGCCGAGCGGTTCTAGGCGCTTCAGTCCGGGACCGCGCGACTGCTCTTCTCTCCAATTCTATTCAATACCTCCACATTAGTTATGTGATGTACCCATCTAATCTTCAGAATTCTTCTGTAGCACCACATTTCGAAAGCTTCTATTCTCTTCTTGTCTAAACTATTTATCGTCCACGTTTCACTTCCGTACATGCCTGTACACCATACAAATACTTTCAGAATCGACTTCCTGACACTTACATCCAGACTCGATCTTAACAAATTTCTCTTCGTCAGAAACGCTTTCCTTGCCATTGCCAGTCTACATTATCCTCGGTTTGCTTTTGTTGATGTTCATTTTATATCCTCCATTCAATACACTGTCCATTCCGTTCAACTGCTCTTCTAGGTCCTTTTCTGTCTCTGACAGAATTACAATGTCATCGGTGAACCTCAAAGTTTTTATTTCTTCTGCATGGATTTTAATTCCTACTCCAAATTTTTCTTTTGTTTCCTTTACTGCTTGCTCAATATACAGATTAAATAACATTGGGGATACGCTACAACCCAGTCTCACTCCCTTCCCAATCACTGCTTCCCTTTCATGCCCCTCGACTCTTGTAACTGCCTTCTGGTTTCTATACAAATTGTAAATAGCCTTTCGCTACCAGTATTTTACCCCTGCCACCTTCAGAATTTGAAAGAGAGTATTCCAGTCAACATTGTCAAAAGCTTTCTCTAAGTCTACAAATGGTAGATACGTAGGTTTGCCTTCCTTTAATCTATTTCCTAAGGTAAGTCGTAGGGTCAGTATTGCCTCAGGTGTTCCAACATCTCTACGGAATTCAAACTGACCTTCCCCAAGGTCGGCTTCTACCGGTTTTTCCATTCGTCTGTAAAGAATTCGTGTTAGTATTTCTCAGCTGTGGCTTATTAAACTGATAGTTCGGTAATTTTCACATCTGTCAATACCTGTTTTCTTTGGGATTGGAATTATGATATTCTTCTTGAAGTCTGAAGGTATTTCGCCTGTCTCATACATCTTGCTCACTAGATGGTAGAGTTTTGTTAGGCCTGGCTCTGCCAAGGCTGTCAGTAGTTCTAATGGAATGTTGTCTACTCCCGGGGCCTTGATTCGACTTAGGTCTTTCAGTGCTGCAAATGATACGTGTACCACATATGGTTGATGTGGTGTCACCGCCAGACACCACACTTGGTAGGTGGTAGCTTAAATCGGCCGCGGTCCATTAGTACATGTCGGACCCGCGTGTCGCCACTGTCAGGATCGCAGACCGAGCGCCACCACAAGGCAGGTCTCGAGAGACGTACTAGCACTCGCCCCAGTTGTACGACGACATTGCTAGCGACTACACTGATCGAAGCCTTTCTCTCATTTGCCGAGAGACAGTTAGAATAGCCTTCAGCTAAGTTAATGGCTACGACCTAGCAAGGCGCCATTTGTACCATTGCATGTATCTCAAGATAGAGTCTCACTTGTATTATCCAGAATGCTGTATACCAAAGGACAATATAAAAGTTAAGTGTTCTAGTAGCTACGTTCTTTTCTTTATCACATTCATTACGAATTCTGTTCCAGACTTAACGCCAGACGGCGTGAGTTGACGCGTGCCCTTTCGGCTACTTCACTGTGGACTGGCTGCCTTAACAGTCCACTACAGTTGATATCTGGATAGATGGTGAACATATATGGTTACATACATACAATTTTGTAATTCAGTTGCCCCTACCTATCGGTTTTATGCAACCCGCAACGCCTCCAAACACCACATGCAGGATTTTCATTTTCTCTCGCTCGCTACGCGCGAGCTATTATCGCTTGACATAAAATGAACAGGACTGTTTTGTAGGAAATTTTATGTAGTTCATTTTTGTATGGAGACACATTTTCACTAGACGCCTTCGATTCCGATTTATACATGAGGAACGTACAAAAGTAACCTTCAAATGCGTTTTTCTTAAATAACTCGAAAACCATGGCTTACAGCGAAATCAAATCCTAGTACAAAATTCAGAATTTTAAAGAGAGTATTCTAGTCAACATTGTATTCCCCACAAAAAGATATTGTTCATTTTTCTGTAGGACTAATATTTTGCGCATAGTGAGCAGGAGAACATGAAAAATTCGCTTGTGTTTTTTCAAGGCACTGCATAAAACTCAGGGGCAGCTGAATCATTTAGCTACAATATTGCAGGTCAGCAACTGGAAGCAGTTAATTCCATAAATTATCTGGCAGTAGGCATTAGAAGTGATTTAAAATGGAATGACCACATAAAATTAATCGTTAGTAAAGCAGATGCCAGGCTGAGATTCATTGGAATAATCCTTAGGAAATGCAGTCCGAAAACAACGGAAGTAGGTTACAGCACACTTGTTCGCCCACTGCTTGAATACTGCACACCAGTGTGGGATCCGTACCAGATAGGGTTGATGGAAGAGATAAAAGAGATCCAACGGAGAGCAGCGCGCTTCGTTACAGGATCATTTAGTAATCGCGAAAGCGTTACGGAGATGATACATAAACTCCAGTGGAAGACTGAAAGAGAGACGCTCAGTAGATCGGTACGGCCTTTCGTTCAGCTTCCGAGAACATACCTTCACCGAGGAGTCAAGCAGTATATTGGCCCTCCCTATGTATATCTCGTGGAGAGACCATGAGGATAAAATCAGAGAGATTAGAGCCCACACAGAGGCATATGGACAATCTTTCTTTCCACGAACAGACTGGAATAGAAGAGAGAACTGACAGAGGTACTCAAGGTACCCTCCGTCACACACCGTCAGGTGGCTTGCGGAGTATGGATGTAGATGTAGATGTAGGATCATCCTGTATAGGGATATATAAGGTATCAGTATCAGTCGTGAGATACTTGGTTATGAACCGATTTGTAGAAAAAGACACCAGCAAACGCCCTCTCTCTCTCTCTCTCTCTCTCCCTCTCTTTCACTTAAAGACTCAGACCAGAAGCTCTCTACTGTGCCTTCAGACACCGCAGACACAGGGACTCTGCCGGCAGCAGGAGTCCGGAGTCAATGGCGACCCCCAATTAGCCGTCACGTCGCCGTCATTACTGCCGCGGCAGAAGTGTGGCCAGTTCGTGGAGGGGACGGACGTTGCGCCGCTTTGGTAACGGCGATCATTAACGAGGATTAGGCAGGCGCACGTCGCGCCGCAGCGTCGCACACCGAGCATTACGGAGCAGCGGCAATTAGAACGGCGCGGCCAAGGCGCACGTGCCGTGCACGTAATTGGCTCGAGACGCTAATGCGCTGTAAATCAGCGCAGAGGTTAATGCGGCCCACCTGCGCCTCGCAGCCATCCAGCTGTCCCCGTCTGTCGCGAGTGTGCGGGTCTGACCACTCAATGGGCTTGTTCTCTGCCTGTTGCGGGCAGGGCGTACCTCTACGAGCCGAAGTCCGGCATCGGACCATGTGGAGCTTCCGTGTGCCTGGAATCGGCTACCGCTACTGAGTCCTCACTACACACTCGAGTAGCCTTGTTTCTCGGCAAGAGAGCGATTACTCCTCTAGACCGATAGAGCGACGGCGTAGGGGGAGTTGAATCTGCAGCTATTGTTTCACACCCACTCTCCTTCCTTCGCTCTAGCTTTCCACTGTATTCCAATTGAAGCAATGTTGGACATTAATTTTCCCATTGGTTTCGCTAGAAGACGACTAAAACTAAAAGGAAACACAATTAATAAAGCAGGAGAGTTGTGTTATTTTACTGCCTATGTTCTTCTTTTATTTTTAAATAAATAGTACATTTCATTATTTATCAATTAGCTGATTTAGTCCTATGGATACCATAAAACTGCATTAAAACAATATTTTTAAAATACTTTTCTTACAGTCTCAGTTGCAAATTGTCACAATTGATTACTACTTTCGAACAATTAATGACCACCTTCTGTTCTGATTAACGACGAGGTGTTAAAGCTCCTAATTTTGCATTGTAAAGGAATGTAGTCATCGGTTGTAAAATAAGAATACTAGCACCATGTTGCATACCGCTTCATCTTGTTACAAATGTGATAGCTCTGTTTTCCTGCTTACAAGCGAATTTTTTCACAAAAAAATTCACTTTCTTCAAGTCGTCATTAATCAGATCTGAAGAGCATTATAATTTGATCGAAACAGTAAGCATTTGTAACAGTTTTCAGCTGAGAGTGTCATCTGTTATGAAGAAACATTATTGTCCTTACGCATTGTTGTGATCCACACAGCAGAAAGGGTAAATAGCATATGATGGGATCACTAATATGATTTTTGTGTGGCCAATAAACGTTACAGCTGCGAAATCAGTATTTAATAGCAGTGCGCGTACATATTATGGCTCGTGCAAAACGCTACTTAGGAATACTGTCACATTCTGTTTTTCCCCAAGTCTGTGGATCCACAGACAATCTGTAGCCATAACATTCTGTATCGGCGAAGTAACTTCATAATATTCAAGGGCGAGAAATTAGTAAGTTGCTGAATAACGAAATGAAATGTTTATTACAAAATTAGTAAACAGCCTACGCAGAAAAATTGTATCCCTTAAGATATTTACAATGGCTACAGATCAACAAATAAATGAAACCTTTATACTCGTAAGTTTGTATTGCAACCGTCAGTGCGAAGACTGGTTTGATTTAGCTCTCCAAGTTGGTCTTTCCTGTGCGAGTCTGCCCAATTTGAATATGTTTACTTCGTTCAAATAAAAGTCTCCTCTCACAGTTTTTACCCCTTCCTAACAGTTCCCTTCAATTTTCATTATCAAATTGTCTGTGCTTTGGTACCTCATTCTGTGTCCCATTTCCCTATCAACCATACAGCCAATTTGTATTGTAAAGCTCTTTCCTCCCTGAGTCCATTAAGTACTCTGAAGTAGGAGTTTCTGGAAGTTAAGCCCTTACTCGCGTCCGCATTGGTGCCTTAGCCCTTAAGTGCCCACTAGAGTTGTAGCAAGTATCTCTTGAGCATGCATGCCAACAAGAATACTGCATTTCTCTTGATATGAGACATGATAAATCTGTCAGAACAGTTCTTCTCTTGGCCAGTTCTGTGCACTGCCTTCCATTTTAGATACAGTGTGTATTTGTACTGCATCCTACAACTTTGATTTCGAGAGAGCTTTTGACAACGTTAACTGGAAAACACCCTCTGATAGCCTGAAGGTATCACGGATTAAATACAGGAAGCAAAAGGTTAGTTAGAGAAACTAGACCGCAGTAATATGTTTGACTTTCTCCGCGACGTTGTCAAATTTTAGGTGTAATATGATATTGCTTTCTCTTCTATAACTCTACTGTCATTATACTATGTTGTTTCGTCAGCAAAGATTCACCATTTTATTCTTTCATCGGCGTTTTTCAGGCTACAGTAGTACTTTTTGAAAAATGTGGTTGTGGTGATAAGAATCAAAGAACATGAAAGGAAAGCGGAAGTTTGAGAAGGGAGCGAAGCAAGGTTGAGCCTATCTATAAACAGAGAAGTCGTAAAGGAAAGCGAGGTGAAATTTGGAAAGAGCAAGTTCAGCGGGATATCTGTGTATGACATTGTAATTCTCTCAGGAACGGTGGAAGACTTGGGAGAACATCGGAGCCGAGTGGACAGTTTCTTGATAAGGAGTTACAAGAAAAACATCTCAAGTGAAACAGATATGACATGAAACACAAATAACAGTAAATCAGTTTTGTTATTCTGGCACCAAAATCACTTAAGATTACAGAGGTGGAGTGAATATAAAATACGGATTACCGATAGTAAGTAAAGTACTTCTGATAAAGAAAAATTTGTTGACATCGAATAAAAATGTGTCAGCAAGCGTTACCTTGATTGTAGTATTGTACGGAAGTAAAACAGAGATCACGCACTAAACAAGCACAGAAGGTTTTGAATGTGGCGCTATAATACAATGTTGAGAGTTAGAAACGTAGATCGGTTAACTAGTGTGGTGGTACGGGGTTGGGTTGTTTTGGGGGTAGAGCCCAAACAACGAGATCATCGATCCCATCGGATTAGGGAAGGATGGGGATGGAAGTCAGCGGTGCTCTGTCAAAGGAACCAACCTGCCATTTGCCTGAAGTGATTTAAATAAATCACGGAAAACCTAAATCAGGATGGCCGGACACTTGATTGAACCGTCGTCCTCTAGAATGCGAGTCCAGTGTGCTATCCACTGCGCCACCTCACTCGGTTGTGTGGTGGTACGGAACAGAAGTGGATAAAAAGGGAATTTATGGTACAATTTAACTAAAGACAGACATCGATTGATTACGCACATCCTCAAACACCAGGGAATCGTCAGTTCTTTAGCCGAGGCTAAGTGGGGGATTTAAAAACTGTAGAGATTGAAGAATGCTTTAACACAGTAAGCAGATATCTATTCAGATGTATAAACGCTTGCAGAGGATTGGCAAGTGTGGAGAGCTACAATGAATGAGCCTTCGGATTGAAGACAACAGCAACACCAACAACAACAGCAAGCACAACAACAACACGTTGACGCTTCGTACAGAGATAAATGATGCGGGGTATGAATAAAATGGGGCACATAGGATGAGAAGTAACGATAGCATAGTGTGTTAAACTGAGAAGACGTTGAACAGAGGTGCACTGACGGCATGCCCCTCGATACTGCAAGCCAAATGAAGCCATGTGGCAGAAGCCCGTTGGAACTGCGTGGTTCTCTGTTCCGTGGTGATATTCTTTTTATTTCAGAAGATTACTGAACATTGGATTCATAGATCGGGTGACACAACAAACAAATAAAGAAAAAAATGGACTAAAAGAGAAGACAGGTCGCTCGCAAACTGAGTTACCAAACAACAGATATTATGGTTATGGGAGGAAATGTAAGTGGCAAAAGGTTTAAAGGATGGTGTGAGAACAGTAAGAGGACTCAGATGCTTGTAGGATGCAGTAGTTAAGCACATATGTAGAAACTCGCATGCGACACTTCAGCGAGGAAAGGTGCAGGTTCAAAAATGGTTCAAATGGCTCTGAGCACTATGGGACTCAACTGCTGTGGTCATAAGTCCCCTAGAATTTAGAACTACTTAAACCTAACTAACCTAAGGACAGCACACAACACCCAGCCATCACGAGGCAGAGAAAATCCCTGACCCCGCCGGGAATCGAACCCGGGAAAAAGGTGCAGGAAACCCTATCTTCTGGCTGAATAACACAGTGATAACAGCAATAGGAATAAGTATAGTGCATTAACTAAAAATCATGCTGGAATTGATTTCAGTCAGTACTCGATATCCCTGCAGTATGTGAAGAAGAAGCCGATGAGGTGACAGTCCGGAGGACAGCAGATCATCAGGCGAAGTTCTTTCAATCTGACGCTAGGGAACAGGGTGACAAGTGGACCTCATTTACTTCTTTTATTTCGATCCCACCGAAGCTAAAAGAAACGAGAAAGTTACAAGCTCACCTCGTTCAGTCTCAACGTATCGACATGCACTCCTCTGCTAATAGCTACCGAAATGGAAACCGTCTCTCTTCCCTGTAAATCGACCAGAGTCATGCTTCCTTAAAAAAAAAAAAAAATAGAAGTAACGTCAACGCTGGTATAGTCAAGTACTGATATTTGGATAGAAAAATTAACTACCATGAAACCTCGTTCCCTGCAGGCTGCATTACAGTATGCTGCATGTTGATGGGAAACTCTTCTCACTCTTTAGAGAACGCCATTGCCCTCTTCGAAGTACTTCAGTGCTCGACGTTTCGATCTCTCTGCTGCGATAGTCTTCAGCGTTCCAGTGGTGTGCAGGGATGGCTGGAGTCTTCATTCATCCAGGAACAATAGTGGCAGCCTCAAAGCAGAAGAGGGATCGAGAAGTCGAGCGCGGCCACGCTGAAGAGGAACACGTGGTGAACTTACAACTCTGAATATTTTGCCATTAGTGACAAAAGCGACGACAACCTACAGCCTTATACAAAAAGTCTGGAGGTGATAGATCACTCATGGGGAACAACGTTCGTTACAGTTCGCTACCATTTCCCAGCGACGCTTGGCGTAATTTAGAATTTTCTGCCATGAGAAAAGTAGGTTTCAGCGAACTGGCAGGGTCGACTCACCAGTTGTGCTGCACAGTACGGATTGATACACTGTACTTCAGGAAGAAAACAATGAATATATGTAATTGGAGGAATATGAGCACTCGGTAGTGACAAATGTCAAGGGATATGCACATAACGTATATAACGGCAATAGAACCGCGTACACAAAGTATGAAAGGACAGTGAATTTGCGTAGCTGTCATTTTCACTCAGGTCATTCTCGTAAAAAATTTTCCTACGTGACTATGGCTGCACGATGAGAATTAACGGACTTCTAACGCGAAATGATAGTTGGAACTGAATGACTAGGGCGTTCCACTTCTGACATCGTTAGGGAATTGAATATTCCGAGATCCACTGTGTCAAGGTTGTGCGAAGAATAGCAAAGTTCGGGCATTAGCTCTCAGCACGGGCAACGTATTGGTCGACGGCTCTCACTTAACGACTGAGGGTAGTGGCGTTTGTGCAGAGTTGTCAGTGTTAACAGACAAGCAACACTGCGTGAAATGACTGTAGAAATCGTGGAACGTACGATGAACGTATCCGTTAGGATAGTGCAGCTAAACATGGTGTTAGCGGACTATGGTAGCAGATAATCGACGAGAGTGCCTATGCAAACAGCACGTCAAGGCCTGCAGCACCTGTCCTGGGCTCGTGACTATATCGGATGAAACCTAGACCACTGGAAAACTATGGCCTGGTCATAAGAGTCCAGATTTCAGGTGATAAGAGCTGATGGTAGAGTTCGAGGGCGCTGCAGACCCCATGAAGCCATGGACCCACGTTGACACCAAGCCACTGTGCTAGCTGGTGGTTGCTCCATAACGGTGTGGGCTGGGCTTACGAGGAATGGATCGGGTCCTCTGGTACAGATAAAACGATCATTGACCTGAAATGGTCATGTTCGGCTACTTGGATACCTTTTGCAGCCATTCATTGACTTCATGCTCCCTAACAAAGATGCGACATGTCACCAGCCCACGACTGTTTGCGAGTGGGCTGAAGAACATTCTGGACAATTCGACAGGGTGATATGGCCACCCAGACCACCCCACATGAATCCTGTAGAACATGGGACATAATCGATAGGTCCGTTCGTGCACAGAATCCTGCTCCGGGAATACTTCCACAATTACGGACGGCTATAGAGGCAGCATATCTCATTATTTTTGCAGGGGCTTCAAACGATTTGTTGAGTCCATGCCACGTTGAATTGCTGCAGTACACTGGGCAAAAGGAAGTCCGACACGATATTAGGAGGTATCCCCCGACACAGTGTATATTTTAGAAAGCCTACATTTTTCGTTTGGAGCATACAGGGTGTTTCAAAAATGACCGGTATATTTGAAACGGCAATACAAACTAAACGAGCAGCGATAGAAATACACCGTTTGTTGCAATATGCTTGGGACAACAGTACATTTTCAGGCAGATAAACTTTCGAAATTACAGTAGTTGCAATTGTCAACAACAGATGGCGCTGCGGTCTGGGAAACTCTATAGTACGATATTTTCCACATATCCACCATGCGTAGCAGTAATATGGCGTAGTCTCTGAATGAAATTACCCGAAACCTTTGACAACGTGTCTGGCGGAATGGCTTCACATGCAGATGAGATGTACTGCTTCAGCTGTTCAATTGTTTCTGGATTCTGGCGGTACACCTGGTCTTTCAAGTGTCCCCACAGAAAGAAGTCACAGGGGTTCATGTCTGGCGAATAGGGAGGCCAATCCACGCCGCCTCCTGTATGTTTCGGATAGCCCAAAGCAATCACACGCTCATCGAAATATTCATTCAGGAAATTAAAGACGTCGGCCGTGCGATGTGGCCGGGCACCATCTTGCATAAACCACGAGGTGTTCACAGTGTCGTCTAAGGCAGTTTGTACCGCCACAAATTCACGAAGAATGTCCAGATAGCGTGATGCAGTAATCGTTTCGGATCTGAAAAATGGGCCAATGATTCCTTTGGAAGAAATGGCGGCCCAGACCAGTACTTTTTGAGGATGCAGGGACGATGGGACTGCAACATGGGGCTTTTCGGTTCCCCATATGCGCCAGTTCTGTTTATTGACGAAGCCGTCCAGGTAAAAATAAGCTTCGTCAGTAAACCAAATGCTGCCCACATGCATATCGCCGTCATCAATCCTGTGCACTATATCGTTAGCGAATGTCTCTCGTGCAGCAATGGTAGCGGCGCTGAGGGGTTGCCGCGTTTGAATTATGTATGGATAGAGGTGTAAACTCTGGCGCATGAGACGATACGTGGACGTTGGCGTCATTTGGACCGCAGCTGCAACACGGCGAACGGAAACCTGAGGCCGCTGTTGGATCACCTGCTACACTAGCTGCGCGTTGCCCTCTGTGGTTGCCGTACGCGGTCGCCCTACCTTTCCAGCACGTTCATCCGTCACGTTCCCAGTCCGTTGAAATTTTGCAAACAGATCCTTTATTGCATCGCTTTTCGGTCCTTTGGTTACATTAAACCTCCGTTGAAAACTTCGTCTTGTTGCAACAACACTGTGTTCTAAGCGGTGGAATTCCAACACCAGAAAAATCCTCTGTTCTAAGGAATAAACCATGTTGTCCACAGCACACTTGCACGTTGTGAACAGCACACGCTTACAGCAGAAAGACGACGTATAGAATGGTGCACCCACAGACTGCGTTGTCTTCTATATCTTTCACATCACTTGCAGCGCCATCTGTTGTTGAAAATTGTAACTACTGTAATATCGAAAGTTTGTCCGCCTGAAAATGTACTGTTGTCCCAAGCATATTGCAACAAAGGGTGTATTTCTATCGCTGCTCGTTTAGTTTTTATTGCCGTTTCAAATATACCGGTCGTTTTTGAAACACCCTGTATGACTGGCTTATAGAGAACACACATTTGATAGAAGCGCCACACAGTGTCTGGACACTGGCGCCTGTCACGGGCATAATTTTGGAAGACGCCTAGCGTCACTGGGAAGCTTTAGCGAACATTTCATCTCTAAAAGAAGTTGTTCACTGTGACATGATCAGTCAGCCCAAGACGTTTGTCGCGAAGACTTGGAAACGACGTGTTCTCCGGTAATGAGGTAGTCCCTTCCTGCAGCGGCAGCACAGTGCTAGGCGACGTCACTTGCTGTCAGCGGCAGAGAAGCCGCCGGCGATGAGCGGAGAGTGGCGGGCCCCAGTGACCCAGTGACTAGGCTGTGCCGTGCGGTGCGGGCTCCGGGCCGCGGGACCGCGCCACGCCGCTATTGATCGCGCCCAGCCTCCACGCTGTGTCCCCGCCTGCCGACGCCACGGCCGACGCCGACGCCGACGCCAGGCGTCCGCTGCACGCAGGCGCCGCCAGCCGCTCGGTGGCGCCCCTGCCGCCACTAGCATGCCATCACCGACACACTCGCTGCCATTGCCTATGTGACGATATTTCTGCAGATACCTCAGTGAGCAAACTGTGTGTGACGTCAGGCTATGCACTAGTGATAGTACCGCTATTATTTCCTACATACATTAATGATCTGGCGAACAGGGAGGGCAGCAGTCTCCCATTGTTCGCTGATGATGTTGTCGTGTACGGGAAGGTACCGAAGACGAGTGACTGTAGCAGGATGTCGGGTGACTTACAAGGGAAGGCCACGACGTTGGGATCACTGAATTACTTCAAACTTTCTACAACTTTAAAATGGGCCTTTAAAACCACACAATGTACTAGTAGTAAGGTGCACTACTCTGCCAATTCTCAGAAAAACGGAAGAGAAAAAACAATTAAGTTCGAGTTAAGGCTTCTGCCTTATTCATCCGTCGGAACACTTTAACATGTCTACGCGTCTCCCACTCACTTACAGCTCGCCTTCACCACTGTATCCGACCGGCGAGTTTAACACCTCCAGTAGATATTGGTAGTACTAGTTATAAACTAAGGAACGTTAAGGAATTGTTTCTTGAAGTCAGTTGTTTAGGAGTAAATATCCTATCCCAAGCGAATCTCTCTCTAAAAACGCCGTTCTCCAGTATTCCCTCTGTGGAAGCCCTGTCGCCAGAAACGAATTGGAAGATTGTTTGGTCTAACGTTAGCCTCTGGATTTTCCCGATGGGAGTGGCGTCCTCGTGGTACCAAGTTGTTCATGATATTCTACGTACCAGCATGGGACTTTTTCGAATGGGCGTCAGTGTGACGGATCGCTGCAAACGCTGCCATGAAACTGATACATTATATCATCGGTTGATCTCATGCAGTCATGGATATGGGTTCGACGACAACTGGCTTTTCTTCTCAGGACATCGGAGGCGGCTATCTCGGTGGGATTCTCGTGCGTACCGATTCCCCGATCGAAGAACAATGCCATCAAGTGGCTTGTTGGACACTGTGTCCACTACGTGATGGTGAGTGGATATGACGTCGATCCGAGCGCCTTCATCCAGTATATGACCACAACACATTGGACGTGGCTCACGATGCGACGTTATCGAGAGCTTTTTTCTAATATGCTGTATTTTGTTTTTCGTCGATAAGGAGTTGGATGAGTTGAAATTCCCCCTTTCTTTGTGGGCACTCTTGTTTGGATTTAAATGTTATACGGTGTGAAAGAGACGGAGGAAAAAAGGTGTGGGCATGTTAAAATTAACGCCACATTCCTTTAGATGCGTTTTACTGATTTAACCCTTTTGTTTTTGTCGAAATGACTTCTTTAGTTTTATTTTTAATTGGTTGTCTTAAAAAAGTGCTTTGGAGGGCGAACACAAAAAAAACCTCGGAAATCGGTGGATCGCTGGGTAGAATCTCGCTCACATTTTTTTTACTTGTATTTGTTCAACATTCGTCGCATTGTTTCCTACACATTCCATTTGAAGTGTAATTTGATGAAAAGGCACGTGTACTTGAATGAGCTTTTATTGGATTTTCAGTATTATTTGTTCGTAATATATATATATATATATATATATATATATATATATATATATATATATATATATATATATATGTGTGTGTGTGTGTGTGTGTGTGTGTGTGTGTGTATAATAGACAGAGTTTTCGGTTAGCATGCAGGAGGTCGGTGGTTCGATCCTGGGTTGAAACGTATGTTAAAAAAGAAAAGCAGAAAGTGATTAGCATTCTAGCTATGTAATTCGAACGTGTGTAAAGCGACTATTCAATTCCTGTTCAGACTTAATTTTTAATCTACATTTTTTCGTCACTGTTCATATTATTTAATTTATATTACATATGATAGGTAATATAATTAAAAAAAACCACGCGTATTTTCATGAAGTTTTAGTGAATTTCATGTTATTTTTCTGTTATCATTTGCGAAGTCCCTTATACACGCAATCTGGTGAGATACGAACGGTAGCTGGCTCTAAATGTAGAAAAGTGTAACATAGTGCGAATGAGTAGGAAAGACAAGGCTTTAATATTCGGATACAGCATTAGCAGTGTCCAAATTGACATTGCCACCTCATTTAAATATCTGAGAGTAACGTTGCAAAGCGATATTAAATGCAACGATCACGTGACTGTTGTGGTATGGAAGTCGAATGGTCTCCTTCAGGTTATTGGGAGAATTTCGTGAAAGTGTGGTTCATCTGCAAAGGAGACCGCATATAAGGACCCTAGTGAGACCCAGTTTTGAGTTCTGCCCGAGCGCTTAGTCATACACCTGGTCGGATCAACGGGAGACATCGCAGTCCAGAGCCTGGTTGATGCAGCTATTAACGGTTGGTCTGAACAACACGTAACGGTTAAGGAGATGCTGTGGAAACTCAAAAGGGAATCCCTGGAGGGAAGCCGACATTCTTTTCGAGGAACACTGTGAAGAACATTTATAGAATCAGCATTTGAAGCTGACTGCAGAACGATCTTACTGAAGTCAAGAGCCAAGAAGATAAATTACGAGAAATTAGGGTTGAAACGGAGGAATATAGACAGTAGCTTTTCGATTGCCTTATCTGCGAGTGGAACAGGAAAAGAAATGAGTGAAAGTGGTACATGGTACACTCCGCCAAGCACGGTGGCTTGTTTGGTATGTATGTAGATGTAGATACCGGGGTGTGGATTCTAATGTGGGTACACGACAAGGCAAAGGGAACCACATGCTGCTCACCAAACACGTGTGTCTTCGTCCTACCGAAAAAGGCGAAAATCTAGCTCTTAGCTCCCCAGACGTTACTATCGGCTTGCGGAACGCAGCCGCTATTGCTCTTCAAGAAATCCTTAATTTGTCCCCAAAAGATTTAACGCAGCAGATTCCTGTCCCTCACCAATATTACTAAAGTCAGAAGTAGCGGGAACCGAAAAGAGGTCTTCTGGTAAACATAAACAATTCACCCGTAGAGGCCAACCGAGGAATGCAGGATGTATCACAAATAACAGCGAAAACTGAAGCAGATAGAAACGTACAACAGTATAAGCAAAAACGAACCACTGTACACGGGACCGCACACAATAACTCTCTTTGGTCTGCAGCAAAAAGGAAACTAAAGAAAAAATGTTTTAGTAGTTGTCAGTACTATTAAAATACTGGTATTAATTCCATCGAGGGAAGGAGATTGGGAGTATTTTTCTGAAAATTCATTTATTGTATGAGATAGAAATATATCTGGGCTATATTTTTTCAACCTCCCATCGGTTGCGAAATTAAAACCACAATAGAAATCTGGTGAAGCTCTGCAGATGTGTTGCGAAATGTCTGTAGTATTCCCGTCAACCGCATAACGCCGCGCTTTTCAGTTCTGAGCACACACTGAGTACCTGAAGATGCCTGGAAAATAGTCTCCAGACAAGTGCTCCTGCTGAGAGGTTTCGCCTGATTTCATGCAACCCCATAAAACGTAACTATCACGTATGTACTTCCTCATGAAAACCCTCGGGGCAACGAAGGCGCTCCTGCAACAGTTTCGATGAGAAGTGTCTGATCACCTACCATACAGCCCGGATTTAGCTCTATCTGATTTTAATCTCTTTGCCCCCATCATCCGCTGCCTAAGAGGACAGCGTTATGACACATACAACGAGCTGCAGGCCACCATAGGGAATTGGCGGAAATCGAAGCAGGCTGCCGTCCATAACGAGTGTATTCAAAAGTTAGTACCTCGGTTCGACAAATGTCTAATTTGGAGCGGTGACTGCGTAGAGATGGTGCTGGATGGTGTAGCCAAATGTTGCAAATAAAAAAAAAATTATTTTCACTGTGCTTTCCATTACGCGATCGATTGGAATTTAAAAAAGTAGCCCTGATCAGAAGTATCCGGACTCCAGTTAGTAGACATTAATATGTGATGCATCCACTCTTCGCCTTTATGACAGCTTGGACTGCGCACACTTTTAATGAGGTGTGTCAATGCCTCTGGAGCAATGGCAGCCAACGCTTCTCAAGAAGCGAGACCCTAGAATTTAGTGATGTGGGACGCAGATGTCTCGAGCGAACTTGACGTTCTGGCTGATTCCGAAGGTGTTTCTTTGTGTGCAGGTTGAGGCTCTGTGCATACCTGTTAATTTCAGGTATGTTATTGTCCACAAACCATTGCCTCATAGATGCTATTTTATGACAGGTTGCACTGTCATGCTGACACAGATAGCAATGGTTTCCGAACTGTTTCTTCAGTCTACGCAAAACACGATGCTGTAAAATGTGATCATATCCTTCCGCACTTAGCGGTTTCTTAAACGGAGCAGACGACGACATTCAGTCAGGAATAAAAACCCCAAATCGCAACGCTATTCCCTCCATACGTACATGCCATATAACGTTCTATTGCCCTTCGCTAATCCCAAATCCTTCCGCCGTATTGTCATCATTTGATACGAAAACATCTCAGCTTCGTGTTTCGATTTTACTGTTCATCGTTTCCTGCGCTTATGTTCGTGAAGATGCAACCGTCTGGCACCAAAAGCGTCCGTAATGAAGTTCCTCTTAAAAGTCAGTCAAGTGATTGGCTGAGAGTATTTATTTTTGTCTCCAGTCCTTTCTCTTCCTCACATGAGCTGCTACCACCTCACATCTGTCTGGAATATTACAGTCTTGGTCTTCCTCTTCCTCGCTTCCCTTGGTTCAGTCCTCCATAGCTCGGAGAAAAAGCTGTAAAGTGTCCCTTAATCTTCTGGGAACCCGATGTTGTAGTACTGAAGCATGTCCAAAAAATTTTTGTACGAAAATTTAACAGCAGCAACGGAAGGGATGAGTCAGACAGCAGGAGTGAGAGAGTGGGAGAGGGAGACAGTATTAGTAGGACATAACGAAGTGTAATGTGGCTGTGAGGCAGGTGATATTGTCAGTTAGACACCAAGAAATAACTACAGTGAGTTGGACTGAAAGAGAGTGAGAACAGGCATCTGGGAGAGGATGGGCATTAGCGACTTACAATGATGGACTAGTTGGTGTGAGTGAATTACAATTAAGAGAGCTTGTGTGAGTTTGAGATAAGCTGGATACTAAAAGAGAATGCGAATATGATCGCATGGCAAAATTCTTGGAAAATAATTTAAAGGTGCTGAGGAAGATAGAATGAGGCAGCTGGTACCCCACTTTTCAGTCTTTTAAATAAACAGCAACACATTCGCATTTTTTTGTGCTCCAATAGTAGCATTTTTGGGTGGTATTTTCAATTAATAATCCCTCACTTAGAAGTTACAATCACGGACTGCCCAAGATTTAATGTCTATTAATAATGTAACTTTTAATCCGTCTTGATTGCAAAATGTTTATTCGACCGGTTTCGGTTCCTCTAGAAGCATCTTCAGATGTGATATTTCGGTTACAGGAGTAACCCGCCCAAATACAGCAACTTTCACATGCCGCATCACATGCGATGAAAAATTTTGCAATCAATACGGATTAAAAGTTACATTGTAAAATCACTGATTGCGGCTATCCTATCAGATTTTATGTCTGATTTTGCAAAAATCTATTAATAGTTTTAAACAATAATCGACATTCCCTGAGAGCAATTGTGATACCGTGGCCTGTGTCGTGCTGAAAACGCTGAACACGCATGTGATTATCAATTGTCACCGATCGCTACTGATGGACGCTGAACTTCTAGAAATTCGTTCCTTCCAGGCGATACTTTTCAACAGATGCAATGAACTGAGGATTTAAGTTATCACAATGTAACTATAAAGGTATTACTGTAGGTATAGGAGGTTACAGCACGCGCAAACACACGTACACACACACACACACACACACACACACACACACTCACACACACACACACACCTGTAAACGCGGACTAACTTGGAATCACGTAGGTACCTAAAGTATTATCTTTCGACTATAAAACTCCCAACATTAAGTGAAAATTTGTAAAGACCTGTTCTGCGGTTTAAAGGATTTCCGTCTCTCTCCCCCTTTTCTGTACACAGATCTCCCTCCCGCGCTAATTTCCCCAATTACGGCGCCTTCAGTGTTGGCTGAGGCCGGCGTCTGGTCGTGATAGCTCCCTCCGCCGCACGCCGGCCCAGATAAGAGCTGCCCCTATTAAACACAGCTATTATCTTGTTTGTACCATCTCTAGGCTGCAGTTCCCCCTGATATCGGCCGCTGATTATTCGCTGAGCAATTACTCCGCCGTTAATTATAATTGGGAGAAAATCGAGGAAATTGCGTATCTGAACAAGGCGCGCCTTGTTTTCCTCCCCCAAGGCTGCAGTCGCCCGCAGTCCCACTCAACGGGCGCCGAGGCCTGCAACTCGACGCAGCCGCCAGGCTTTCTCCCCGCATCGATTGCGGACAAACTTTAAATACTGTCAGCCGTGCCAGGTTTCAGCGAATGAATGAATATAGCTTCTGGAGAAGGAGAAAGGGGGGGGGGGGGCTAAGAGTGCGGGGCGCGAGGGTAGTTTTACCCATTATCGAAACTGAGAGCAATTAAATCAGGTGTTTCACAAAATGGAGGAAATATGAGGGGCATTGAAATGAAAAGGAGACGGATGGAAATGAAGTAAGTAAAATGTGTTTTATTCCAAAAGTAATCACCGTTACTGTTAATATATTTATCCTGCTATGAGACAAGATGGGGAGAGATCGGCACTGTGCAGAAGAAGTATAATGACTTCCCAGTGGAACTTCTGCAGTACTTGAAACAACCTTGGCAACAAATGGGTCTGCCTGGGTACAATAACGGTTAGCTGATGGCCATAAGGAGCACACCCTGGACTCCTGACGCCACAGCATTGCCAACCATCCGTAGGCTTTGTAATAGTCTCGATTGAATTTCGCCGCGCTACACTCGTTCCCTCAGATAAAAATATCCCGTCGCAGCGGTATGAGCGCTCGACGGCAGAGAAAATACCAAAATTGTAACTTTTTTTGTTTTCTATCCGTTTTCTTTTCTCTCTTGATAGCCGAGGCTTAAGGCAGACGTGATCTGATGCTGAAGTAAAAAACTTAATAGCTAGTCTTGATCTGATTTTAATGTGTAGACACATTGAGGAAATTGTTATGAAATTTGGAGGAGGGAAGCAACGTAAAATAAATTGCATTTAATATCAAGACGGTTTTGTGTACATTAGAAATTCCTGGACAATGAAACTTATTGCAAGATTTCGGAGCCGACTTTTCACGCAGAAATGAAGGAGATTTTTGAAGACCTGGACGCCGCACGAAAGAAGACAAGTTAACCTAGTAAAGGATGATGTATCTACGCCACTTACCCATGTCAGTTACATTTTGTTATTCTCTGTTCTTTTTCAAAAATTTTTGTAGTGGAAATTGGTTTAACTTTTGCTCAAAAACGCCACAAGGCCCACCCCAACAATAGCTTTTCCGAATAACGAAGTCCGATAGCTTTTCTGTAATACAAAGTCCGATTTGCTTTTCATTCTTTCCCTTCTTCACGGTCATGAACGATTTTAAAAAACCCATTTTCACTTACGATTTCTTCCCACATTTTCAACCTTTTCTCTTTCTTCTCTTCATATTTTTCTTTTTTTATTAACCACTACAAGATTCTACGAGTTTTTTTAGGAACGCCATATATAGCTTTCGGCATTCCTGTCACATATTCATTAAGAGTACTGGACATGAGGGTTTGGGAGGAAGGCCCTGCATTGTTTGCACTGTGAAGGTGCGCTTCCAGTGTGGTCTCAGGGTCGTGTTGTCAGCAGAATGCAGCCTGTGAATTTAGTTAGGAGAGGTGGAAGTCTCCCGGAAATCACGAAGTTTTTGTGGAAGTAAGGCTTCGGCCTGCTTTGGGCTTTGGTGAGCAGAGCTGATGCTTAACTTAGATGAGGGCAGACGAAATATGCTACCGTTGTTATCCCCAGAGAATAACTGAGTTTGACGTTTTTTTTTTTTTTTCCTTTTCTGCACGATGCTGCGGTGCCACCCGCCCATCGTGTGGAAAGCGACTGCTCTCGCTCTCATATGCTGGTCATCCAATCTAACAGAGTCTCCTGCCACCATTCTTGGCACGAAGAAGCTGATCAATCGAGCAGGCACTGCAATATCTTGGTACTGCCCTCGTTTTCGTTACTTTCCGTTTTGTATGCCGTCGATAGTTTCTGCTGTGTTCCCCTGTTGTTTCACTAAATAATTCGTCACATTGGCAGTAATAATGGGTCTTCATTCCATATAGTATTCTAGAAAGTTAGGCAGTTGAGGTCTGTGAACTAAGACGCTGTCCGGTGCGGATGTTGAGAAATGTAGGTTTTGGAACTGCAGTTGTGCGATCCACATTCTGAGCAGATCTTAACTTGCTTGCTTTTCCGTGCAACAGGTGTTTCTTAGTTTGGTTAGAATTTGTGGCTTCTTGTTGCATCTTTAATTTTTCAGGCACCACTCAGGTGAGCAGATCATGTGACCTTTCTCCATTCACTCCTCTACACTTTTTCGTACTTTCCCACAGTGTTAGCGTTATTTCATAATTTGATATGTGTTTTAGTGAACAATTTTTATTGTGATTTTTGTCAGTCACTAGAGCAAATAATCTGTTAAATTCAGTCTTGACTTGGATATCAGGATCGTTTACATTGCCTTACATTTCCATGCATAGGCGACCCACTAATAACAATTATAACATGGTGCACATTTATCACGGGAATCGTATAAACTTCCACTCACCGATTTGATTTATACAGACAGTGTGAGTCGGACACGACTAGGACTTCAACATATGTGAACATGAAGACGCAACTCAGGACTGTTTTCTAGAAAATCCAATATTAACATTTCAGGTGTGCTTATAGTCATTGTATTGTCAGACGCATACTATGTGTCTTTAGCAGAAGGAGTTAGCGCCTATTCCATTGTGACCGAGGCCTGTGAATCGAATCTCGCTGCTAGTACTTGTGTATACTTATTCTCACTCACACGTAATTATAAAGGCAGATTTATTATAACTGTGGCTCACCGTGTGAGCTCATTTTCCAGGTATTTCTGCACTTAATTTGGAACCGCCAGAAACAGCTGAATGTGAACAACGCCTTTCAGTTGGTGGAGCGAGAAAGGGAACAGCAAGCACAAATCTAGGTAATTCTTCATTCGTATGTTAGCTCCCGAGGTAACTGTTTCCCAACGCTCCAAACCGAGCGAGGTGGCGCAGTGGTTAGCACACTGGACTCGCATTCGGGAGGACGACGGTTCAATCCCGCGTCCGGCCATCCTGATTTAAGTTTTCCGTGATTTCCCTAAATCGCTCCAGGCAAATGCCGGGATGGTTCCTTTGAAAGTGCAGGGCCGACTTACTTCCCCGTCTTTCCCTAATCCGATGAGACTGATGACCTCGCTGTTTGGTCTCTTCCCCCCAAACAATTCAATCCCACGCTCTAAGACGTCTGATTTTACGAATAAATGAAGTGATGTGACTGGTACTTCTTCAACTGGAGAATGTGAACCTAATTGTGAAGCCAAATCGGTTGACAATGAAGTTTCAAATGAGCGAGCAGCTCTTTCTAGAAAATAGTCTCATCGCTTCGAATCCTTCTACAGTAATAAACACAAGATCGCACAGAAATTGGAGAAGAAATATTTTGCAGTCGTTTTGAAATGCTAGCGGAGAAACAACTCGTGGTACAAGACGAACTAATTCTCCAGCAAGATATCGACGAAGGAGATCTGTTTGAAGAAACCGAATAAGTCGGTTCATCTTCATCAGATGATTGCGAGCCCGAGGAGAGGCATGTGTAAGACGATAGCAAATATGTTCCGTATGATTAAAAATTAGGATCGTCAGTTCAGCGAGACAGCGTCCAGAATGAAATATGATAACTTTCACAGTCATAATAAGCCTGTTGTTATAATTACGTGGAATGAAAAAAAGTACCAAGAGAGAGAGAGTGGAGCCAGTGACGTCGCTGTTATGAAACTAAGCGCTTCCTTACTGGCAAGAGGGCTCCTTCAATGCGAACCAACATTGAAATGTTACAAGCACGCTTAGAATTTTCAAGTCCGGTTTTCTCGAAAACGGTTGAAAGTTGCGTCTTCCTGTTAACATGCCCTAGGTCCTTCTCGTGCCCTACGGACCCTGTCACTATGAATGAAATTAGCGAGCGAAAGCTTTGTGACTTCGTTATCGTCGTGGACAGTTGCCAAACCAAATAATTGTTCTCTTGTTACTCACCGAAGACAACGAGCATTGCACTACCTCAACTTGTTTGTTTATAAATCTTTTTACTGATGATTGGTTTGTCGGTTTCTCCTAGCATTGTACACTGATAAGCCAGAACATTACGGCTACATATCCAATAGGCGGTATGTCCACCTTGGATAATATCGGCAACGCGTCGTGGCATGGAAGCTATGAGACCTTGGTAGGTTGCTGGAGGGAGTTGGCACCATATCTGCGCACACGCAAGTCACCTAATTTCCCTAAATTCCGGGGAGGGGGGCGGTAAACTCACGCCACGTTCAGTGGCATCCCAGATGCGTCCGATTGGGTTCAAATCTGACGAGTTAGGAGGCCTGCACAGCATCTGAAACACGCCGCTGTGTCCCTCGAACGACTCCATCACACTCCTAGCCTTGTGACATGGCACATTATCTGGTTGAAAAATGGCATTGTCATCTGGAAACATGATCATCATGGAGGGGTGTACGTGATCTGCACCTAGTTTACGATACTCCTCGGCCGTCATGGTGCCTTGCACGAGCTCCACTGTACCCATTGATGCCTACGTGAATGTTCCCCAGAGCATAACAGAGCCGCCTCCCCGCAGTAGAAGTGTCAAGGACCTGTTCTCCTGGAAGACGACGGACTCGCGCCCTCCCTTCAACATGATTAATAAGGCATCTGGATTCATCAGATCATGCAACGCTCTGCCACTGCACCAATGTCCAGTGCCCATTTCAGTTGTAGTCGCTGATGTTAACAATGGGACATGCTTGGGTCGTCGGCTGCGGAGGCCCATAGTTCGATGCACTGTGCCTCCGCACACACTTGCACTCTGTTCACCATTCAAGCCAGATGTTAGTCTGGATCAGTTCGCCGCCTTTTCTTTTTACCAGTCTGCCCAGGCTACGACGTCCGACATCTGTAATGAGAGGTGACCGTCCACTCCCCGACCTCTGGACGTGGTTTTACCTTGGTTTCTTCACGTGTTTTTGAACATACTCACCAAGGCACTTTTCGGATACCCGACAAGTAGTGGCGTTTCAGATATGATCGTGCCGAGCCCACGAGCCACGACAATGTGCCTTCGGTCAAACTCAGAAAGATCGCGCGCCTTCTCCGTTCTATACATCGGCGGCACGCTCACGGAGACTATATGCACCGTGCGTGTGTCTGAGTAGCAGACATTCGCCGCCAGGTGACGATGCTATGGCCTGGACGGGTTTATATTGACAGCAGCTTGGAGGTCATAATGTTTAAGTTTGCTTTGTGTTGTTTCATGACTATTTGGCGAATATTCTTGCAGTTTTCAGAGGACATAAGCAGCGTTCTTGAATACAAACGTAAATCTTTAAAAAACAATTAACGCTAAAATCAGTCATTGGTGGATAAATCCTGTAGGGGCTATTAGATTTCGTGGGCGTTGATTGCTACGTTTCAACCGTTGCTCCTGAATCGTTACGCGATCGGTAGATTGCGCTACCGTCTCTAGTAGAACATCTTTGCCTTAGCAGGACGTGGTTAGCGTCGAGGTCGGAGAGAAGTGGCAGTGAGACCGGGAAGGTGGAAGAGTTCGCTCGGGTTGAGGCGTCCGAGTTGGAACCTAGCCGTGAGGCAGGTAGTGTGCCGGCAGTCGATAGGTAGTACAAGTTCGGCAGTTACCAGTCGCCGGCTCTAAGCGTAGTATCGATACCAGAAAAGGAAACTCAGGTGGATTCCTGCATTGCGAAGCATTCGGTTTGGGTCGGCTGCAGGCCTTCGGACGTGTGGGGCGCGTACCCTGGGAAGGAGCGTTTTGTGTGCTTCAGCGACCGATAGATCTTGGAAGAGGACAGCGCACCGCCGCTAGGTTGAAGTTTTGTGTCGGCTCCACACACCTCTTCCTGGATAACGGGACGGATACGTGTGATGAGCTTCCGATTTGATTTATCGGATGCGGGTGAGCTGAGAATCGGCAATAACCTCAGCTATAATTGCGATTCCCTGTACCAGTACTGTGACTTTATAGTTCGGTAGTCTCCTAGTTCTTTGTTTGAGGTTCAAGTCTAATTCCATATCATCATTCATACACGATAGAAATGGCTTACAAAACACTCGTACTACCGATTCTTAATTATTGTTAGTTTTCATACAGAATCCGGAGAACACGAAAAGAATAGCTAACAGTTTCATTATTGATTTGCTTAGTAGCGCTACTCGTCAAACGACAGTGGCGGACGCTGCAAGAGATGGGTTATGTTACAATTTTCAGAGGGGGCTATTCAAGAAACATAAGGAAACATATTGATTCCTCCATATACGTCTCTCGGAAGCTGACTGTCGTTCGTCTGAAGCACAATTTTCCATATGATAGTTCTACCATAAATATTGCCTGCTACTCATCGTAAGGTGGTTTGTGTGTGTCCAATAGCTGCCATCTGCGATACATGATAAACTTTGTCGCCAATGTTGTGCTTAAATTCACAGATATCGCTGCATGAGATTTTCCTTCATTTCGAACTTAAGTAAGAAACATACATCCTAGAGCTAGAGTTACTGCAGTGATTCAGTAAAGTGGAGAAGGATAGACCCGCAATGGCGATAGTATTTAAAATTATAGTTTACGTGAAACCCACACTAGTCGGACTAGACTGCAGTCGTGAAGAAACTGGTGGCAATGAAACGCGAGTCAATTTTTTCTACTCTACATCTACACAAATACTCCGTAAGCCACAGTACGCTACGTAGCTGAGGGTACACTGTACCACTATTAGTCCTCCTCTGTTCCATTCCCTGACACAGCGAGAGATAAACTACTGTATGCCTCCGTAAGAGCCCTAATTTCTCGTGTCGTATCTCCGTGGTCCTTACGCAAAATGTACGTTGGCGGGAGTAGAATCGTTCTGCGGTCAGCTTCAGATGAGGGTTTTCTAAATTTTCTCAGTAGAGTTCCTCGAGTGGAACGTCGCCTTCTCTACACCGATTCCCGAAGCAACACTATAATATACTGGTGTCAAAAAATGCTTCAAATGGCTCTGAGAATTATGGGACTTAACATCTGTGGTCATCAGTACTCTAGAACTTAGAACTACTTAAACCTAACTAACCTAAGGACATCACACACATCCATGCCCGAGGCAGGATTCGAACCTGCGACCGTAGCAGTCACGCGGTTCCAGACTGAAGCGCCTAGAACCGCACGGGCACACCGGCCGGTCTTCTGGTGTCCAAAATGAAAGCCACAAACCGCGTCTAATCCGCGGTATAACCATACAAAATGTCAACACATGTCCGCACAATCGTGTTCTTCACGGCAGATGGCATTCCTGTCAATGGACAACCATATCAACGATGACGTTAGGGCACCTATCAAGCGGGCAGTGTTTGCCGGGTAGTCCCACACCCACAATCGATTTGCATACAGTCACAGACTGTGGTGTATGGCAGGAAGAAAACGCCTACCTGCGGTGGAGGGCCGTAAGGAGAATTGAAGCAGGACAGTCGCAAACTCATGTGGTCCGAAGGCTTAATATGAATCGTTCTGTTGTCTCTAGACCGAAACAGTGTCGTGAATACCAGGGCATGCCCGTCCACGTGTGATATCAATAGGAGGGGACCGTTATTTGGCCAAAAGCGTACCACTGTACCGCCTTAGCACTGTACAGCCTCTGACGTCGCAGCATCCACTGGACGTGTTATGCCGAGACAAACTGTGTAGAGAGAGCCTCGGCAGAGTAGCCTTTATTCTCGGAGAACTTGTGTATGTGTACCTCTGATGCGTCTTCGCAGAAGGGAACATCTAATGTGGAGTCGTCAACACTTCACTTGAACAGCCCAACATTGGGCCAATGTTCTTTTTACAGAAGAGTCCTGATTTGGTCGGGAGAGTGATTCTCGACGCATTCGAATCTGGAGGGAATGTGGAACACGATTTCGGAATGCAACCACTGCGGAAAGAGGTATTGAGGAGGATCCGTAATGGTGTGAACAGGGACTACGTTGACCACTCAGATATGTATTCATGAAATTGTACAGGTGAATTGGCAAGGTTTAACTGCAGTCGGGTATCTCGACGTGATCTTGAGACCTCATGTGCGGTTGTTGCGAGACTGATGTGGACGCAGACTTCCTACTGACGGACGATAATGCTCGACCTCATAGAACGAGTGGTTGATGCTTTCTTGGAAACGGAAGATATAGCACGTACGGCGTGCCCTGCTCGTTCTGCCGATTTGAATCTCATGGAGCAAGTCTGGGATGCACTACGTAGACAGGCTTCATAACGTCAGCATCCATTGACCACTCTCTAAGGTTTGCGAGCAGATGTCCAGGAGGCACGGGCGCTATTGCCTCAACATGACACTAATGACATTACTCACAGCTTTCCCTTTCGTTGTCAGGACTGTATTGCAGCCAGACGTGGTAAAACCCCATGCTGAGGACAGTAACCAGTTGTTGCAATGTGTGTGCAGATCCGTTAAGTTGGATAAAATGAAGAAAATCTTTGTCTACCCTTATGCATATTGCAGTTGTTTACGTTCTGTATGTCTTACATTGTTTCTCCTTTACTATCACTTGTTTATACTATTTTGTGGTAAAATAAACGCAACCTTGCAAAATTTCTGCTTGTTCCTTTAGTTTTGAACACCAGTTTACTTGCCTGCAGTTAGACACCACCGGTAACAAATGTAAGAACCCGTCTGCAAATTCTTTTAGTCCGATCGGGTGTGGCTCCCAAAAACTCGAGCAGTGCTCAAGAACAGTTTGCCTAGCATTCTACATGCAGTCTTCTTTGCAGATGAATAACGCTTTCCTAAACTTTTTTGATAATATTGGTACCTGTAAAAGTACGTAGATAACCTTACATATTGACAGTACGTAGTTAAATAAATACACTAACTTTGTTTAATTACGATGCTGTTTTAGTAAGTGTGAAGGTAATTTTTGCATTAAGTCTCTGCTTAGATAACCATTAGTCATGTTCTTTGTTATGGCGTAAAGTCAGTGTCGGCACACCAGTCAGGAGCGACAGAGAAAAGAAGACTGTGAGAAGACGTCAGTGAATTGCATGCTGACTGACCTCCTTCCAGGACGACAACGCGACAGTAGCGGCCCCTAGGTGAAGACATAAGCACCGCGCCCGACTAGCGGCAGCCACTTCGATAGCAGTTTCAATGTGAGCCACTTCGTTAGCAGACACATCGTAGCCTTTTCATTAGCTATCTCTATGTAGCACATTTAGAGATCAGCAGTCACTGCAATTCAGTTGGCAGACTTTTGTTAGAAGCGGTCGCTAGAACCATAAGTGTTAGTTGCGCTTGTGTATGCTGAAGAAGACTGATAGTACGTCGTCCTTTGGACACATCTCTGTAACTGCACTTGTCGATGGTCATGCATAAAGGACTACAAGAATTCTTGGGTCAAAGTTAAGTATGTGTACTTATTTTGCTGTAATAAAACACATTAATACGAGTTGTTTGATTGTTTGCCTAGCGAACCGTGTATGTAGGATTCTCAGACACCACATTTTTCTCAAAATAGCCCACGGTACTGCAGCTTGTTTAGCTCCCATTCTCAGTGATATGCCCTTGCGTCTCTCCCGTACCCTCACGCAGTCCTTGATGACGCAGTACGTGCGTCGCGCTGGAATCGACGACGCACCGACACAGGCCTGCGTGCGTGCATGTGTGCACATCAGATTTACCCTGGTCGATACACACGGTGGCCTATCGCCACCAACCGTGTGTACAGAGACTGGAGCCTCAGCAGCGAAAGTCCCTGCAGTGTTCGCTAGGTACAACGTCAAGCTTTCTCAAAACTCTCATTCCTCTACACAACGACGAACCGCACAAGAATGAATTATACAATGCTGGGACGCTTCTACGCGACAAAACGTCGGCCTCCACGGCTTCAATTACTGTACATGTCCGCATGAGACCCTTCATTCCCTTTGGCAGGACACTGTACTTTTCGAAATCCGGTTCTGATTTCCAAACCGAATACTGTCTCAACAAACTACTAATGAGTTACGAAAAATTTATAGTAATTTCATTAAGCATGACTTAGGAATCTAAAGAAGACCTAATGTAATTCTTGTTGTAGAGTACAGAGTGTTGATCTTCCGCGGAGAGATAAACCTCACCTTTAGGTAATCATAAATTAGTTATTTGGCATGGAAACATTAAGATTTAATCTCGAGGTAAAGACACTGTTCTCTTTGAATGGATTTGACAGCATTTGAGTATTCTTATGCATTGCAAATAACGTAAAACCAAAAATGCCTTAGTACCGGAAAGTAGTCTCTTACATATATCAAAACAAGCCATTTGTGTGCTAGGATCTTACCAATAAGGTTTTGTTTTACGCCAGCCACGCTCTGTGAAAGGATGATGTAATCGTGTAACCACCTAAGAATGTTAGTAAATTCACTTATTTTGTAACTTTTTTAGTAAATGAACACTTTTCCTAATACTTTCAATGTTGTGTTACATTTCTGCAACATGTCTTTCGCTATATTCTCTGTATATCCTCTGAAAATTTTTCAATTACGTTACTTGGGGGTTATTTTCTTAAAAAGGAACTATTTATATATGTATTCAATCGATCATCGATTTATTTGACTTGCCCAATTTTATTACTTTCTGCTGTCATTTATTTCAGTTAGAAGTATACTAGTATTGTTGTTGGTGGTGTTTCGACCTTCAGTCTGAAGACTAATTTGATGCAGCTCTCCACACTAGTCAGTCCTGTGCAGATATCTTCAGATATAACTAACTACTGAAACCTAAACACATTCCAACATGCTTACTATACACAAGCCTTGATCTGCCAGCACAAATTTACCTCTCACTCTTCCTTCAATAACAAACCGACGATTCCCTGATGCATCGGGATGCATACTGTCAACCAATCCCTTTTGTAAATCAAGTTATGACATAATTTTATTATCCCCCATTTCAGTTCATACATCATCATCAGTTATCGAATCTAGCCATCTAATCTTCAGCATTCTTCCGTAGGATCACGTTTCAGGAACTTCTGTTTTCTTCTTGGATGAATTGCTTATCGTCTACTTTTCACTTCCATACTACACCACACAGTAAACAAATAAATACCTTCAGGAACGACTTCATAACACATACATTTAATTTCGACGTCAATATATTTCTCTCTCTCAGAAACGCGCTTCTTCCCATTGGCAGTCTCCGTTTTATAACCTCTTTTTTTCGACCGTCGTCAGTTATATTGCTGCTCTATTAGCAAAGATCAACTGCTATTTTAAATTTCTGTTTTCTAATATAATTTCCTCGGTAACGCCTGCTCTAATTCGTATACATTCCACTTCCTTGTTCTGCTTTTGTTGATACATACAACCTCTTTTCAATACACCATCCATTCCTTTGCCGTCGGTGACAGAATTACAATGTCATATGCAGTCCTCAAAGTTTTTATTTCTTTTCCTGAACCTTAATTCACTTCCTAGATTTTTCCTTCGTGTCCTTTACATCTCGCTGAATGGTCAGTTAGATTCGTTTCATATACATCATACAGTACATGTAACATTTCTTAGAGTGCTTACAGTTCTCGTCGCAAGTCATTCCGTAAAGCTTATAACTAGCCTTTGGAGAAACTACGTGTCAATTCATTCACTTATTTCACTTGGGTGAGTCTTTTCCGTTACCATTTTATCCTATACATTATTATGAATTAATGGGTGTGAGTACGAGCACATTTCAATTGTTTTAGCGGGTAATCAAAATTAGTACAAGTAGCAAGCAGGCCTTGCCAGGTTAACACATGGTGAAAAGATAGAGAACCGAAAGCAGTAAGCAGTATTAGACATAAACGCTAGGTCCGGATGCCACTTAGGTGTAGTTGATCATAGGTAACGGGATTTCTCCCCCAAACCCTCGCACCTCCCATCCCCCCCCCCCCTCCCAGATCTAAAGTGAAACCGTTTCTGCCATGTCCTGTTTTCGCCACTCTTGCGATGTTTTCGTAAGTGGGCAGACGTGCTGTCCTGGGTAGTCTTGTCTCAGTGAGGATACAGGGATTCGAATGTGATAACGCAGGTTGTAGAAATGTTTATGCATTATATTGAGTTTTGTTACGCTAGGAAAATGTTTTCTAATGCTCTTTTTTGATGGTGTTACTTAATTTCGCACGTTGAATGAAAGTCGATGCTGCGTGCTTTTTTTCTATTCGAACTAACATCACGTGTGCCCTTTTCTACCCTCTCGTTTCCTCCTTCCATTCCTTTACCTCTCGCAGTTTATAACTCTAGAGTTGGTCAGATTTCTAATCCCGTTCCTACTTTTTATCAATGTCTCAACTTTGTTATCATCACATGTAACGTAGAGATTTAGGTACAAACAGATACAAGTGGTTGGAATTGTTTTCTGAAGAGAATACTCCTGTAGTTATTACTAAATGGTACCTTGCCCGAAAGCATCCATTTCGGTGATAGATTACGTGCAGGCTATTTATGTTCCTTATTGAATTTTGCCAAATTCTAACAGTCCGTTATCCTCATTATAACCCAGCCCCTATAGTGGCTGACTCGCGGTTCTGGGCGCGCAGTCCGGAACCGTGCGACTGCTACGGTCGCAGGTTCGAATCCTGCCTCGGGCATGGATGTGTGTGATGTCCTTAGGTTGGTTAGGTTTAAGTAGTTCTAAGTTCTAGGGGACTGATGACCACAGCTGTTAAGTCCCATAGTGCTCAGAGCCATTTTTATAGTGGCTGAGATGAAAAGATAGACCACGATGAACATATATTAGTTTCCCTCGATCTGGGTTCCAAGGTTCTAAGAAATAATTTAAAATTACGAAAACCAAATTGGAGATTAACATTGCTGAGTTTATGTTTAAGCGGTGCACCATTGGGAACAAAATATCGGGAAATTTCTTTTCTTTCCTTTCATTACCGTCCAGTCCAAAGCGTCTGCTGTATGGCAGTTTAAAATTGGCGAATTCGTGGCGCTTGGTTTTGTTCAGGCGATTTAGAGTACCTGCATAGTACTCCCAGTTTCGTAATGTAAATTTCACGCTGTACGGTGAATGCAAATGTCTGCACTGTAGAGCAGCAGCAGTTTGTTGTTTTGAAAAGACCCTGCCGAGAAGCGAAAAAGAAATGAATGAATTCATTGTCCTCTCCGAGAATGCGCTATTCAGCCAGAGCAGGTTATTGTTATACAGCGCATAAATTACGTTATGAGTTTCATAGTACAAAGCCGCTTAACGCTTACGGTAGTTTTCATGATTAATCTCACCACAAAATTCTGAAATGATGTTAAAGTATTTCACACCATTGCCCCTGTCCGTTGCAATCAATGCTAACTGGGATATGCATTTCCTCATTTCATATTCATAAGCGTTTTCCGTAACCGACCTGATATTTGAAAAATTTTCAACTGTTCTAAGAGGTAAGTACGAAAAAATAGGACAAATTGATCTCTATAGTTGAATGAAATATGTGCGTATTTTCTACAGCGTTCATTGAGTTTACATTGAAATGGGGTTAGAAATGTACAGCACATTGGTAATAACGTGATCAGAACCAGGAATTACAATCACGAATCAATTCACGGCGTTAAATGAAAAGCATTTTCTCTATAGGAAATACTTTCTGCTACTCTGGGTTTCGAATAATATACTAAGATCGGAATACAAAACGGCATTGTATACTATGTAACCTTTTGAATATTATAATAGAAACGAATACTAAATACTACTGTTTCCTGTCTGTGACTGAAGTCGCGAAGGTTAGTCTTACATGGGAAAGAATGCAAAATAAAAGTCCTTCACGTAAAAGCTGCAGAATGGTATAAAAACACTCACCGAAATGGATACCTTATAAAAAAAATTTAAAAAAAAGACAGGCTTACTTATGTAGGCAAATGTTTTGTTTCCGATTTAGTACGTCAAGCCGTTTCAATTTCTTGTTGTAAATACATGAAGTGTAACGGGTTTATTGTGGACAATGTAGTTTTCCGGCGACATCTATGAAAGAAATTTTCTTGATTTCCTTACTGAATTACGAATACATGGCCATACTTTCAACCACCTTCTTCGTCGTCGTTAGTATGAACTGAGTGTCACAACCGATAAAATTCTGGTTGTTTGAACGGTACTTCGCTCATGTCCGATATGAAAGATAATTAAATACCGTAGATACCACGCAAAGGACAAGGACTTCTTATATCTACCAAATACAATGTCCAGGTCTAGGATAGTGTCAGTAGAGTTGTAGATGAGTTTGCAAGCTAAAAAAGCGTTACTCATTTCTCTGCAGCCTATCATTATCGAAAGCCCGCTTGTATGCGTAACGGAAGATACTGTCGCCGTCCCGGTTAATCTGATATCAACAGTTTCCCAGTAAAACACTGTTGGAAGTCGACGAACGGAACAAGATTTTTGTCTCTCCTAAGCCGTCAGTTCTATGGTTGCTCGTGAAGCAGTTCTCAGAAACCGGTGATCTGTCCAAATCTATATATTTAATGTAGTGTCAGTTCTGACGCGGGAAGTATGGACTCACCAACACGCAAACTGCCGCATTCCTAAGGCATGCCATAAATTCCAGGGATCTTCAGACCGAGACTGTTAATCTTTGTTTTCATGGACATTTGAAAAGTGGTCTGAGACAAGACATTGTCTTCCCAGATACTTGCTAGTTTTTTTGGAACAACCCTACGTAACTGAAGTAACGCAGCAGTGAGATCATTTAATGATGTTCAAATCTTTGCATGTTTTTGCTTGGTTATCAGGAACCCCTTGAGTGCGAGGTCGCAAAAGGCCCATGATGTGTACGGCATTCTAAGCACCACATGTTGTCTACCATGCACAAACGACATTAGCTGCTAATGGCAAAAGCGGGCGGGACAGGTGGTATCCAGTTGTGAGCACAGCATGAGGCTTCGGAGCGTAGTAGAACTGATAGTCGACGAGTAACTCACAACAGTGCTACAGTGCTAGTTGTGTTAATACGAATCAGAGCTAGGTAACGTCCGCAGCTCGTGGTCTTGCGGTAGCGTTCTCGCTTCCTGCGCACGGGGTCCCGGGTTCGATTCCCGGCGGGGTCAGAGATTTTCTCTACCTCGTGATGACTGGGTGTTGTGCGTTCATCATCGTCATTTCATCATCATTGACGTGCAAGTCGCCGAAGTGGCGTCAACTAAAAAGGACTTGCGATACGGCGGCCGAACTTCCCCGCAAGGGGCCTCCCGGCCAACAATGCCATACGATCATTTCATTTCATTTCAGAGCTAGGTAACGATAAGCAAAGCAAACGGTGCATTACATCCACAGTAGTAAAAGTTGCCGATGGTGACAGATGATCAGAAAGGAACCCAATGAATTTCGCAGAATGAGAAAGGAGTGGCAGTAGGAATGTTAGCGTTTCTGCACTTTAATGTGTTGTGTCGTATACGCTCGACTGTGCGGACATAGTACGTGAGGAGTACCGTGATGGCGATAAGTGCTTAACAAGTGAATGTGATACTGAAGCAGATGTCGATCCATGTAGTCCATCGTCCTAGTCGGACAGGGGGCCACAAATACCGTCTCCAGTGAGACGTAGTAAAGGACAGTCGTTGTCCAAGGAGCGGATACTAAACATAATTACTTACAAGGGAGATCATCCGCAACAGAGTTACAAAAGAAAAATTACGAACAAATTTCAAATAAGTCCTCAGCACTATGACGGTGTAATCCATAAGAAAAACAGCGGATAGTCGGGAGAGAACAAGACGAACTTGTAAAAAGAAAAACATGTTTACACCTTTCAAGGATGCTCCGTACAATTCACAGGATGTGCGTGAGAGTGGCCTACTACGTTATGCACATCAAACTGCGCGGCACATAGATAATAGTAAGTGAGATAAACAAACTTATCCCATTGTTCAACAAGGACTTTGTTTTCAACTCTGACAAATCAGGATTTTAAGAGGAAATGCATGTGAAAGGAACCATGGAAATTAAAGGTACCAAGGAATTTATATGAAGATCAACTAACATCATTACATTAACGCATTGGTATACAATTGTGCCATCTGTTACCCTGATCGGTAGACTTTGTATCCTGTCTGGTAGGCGAGGCGTGAGTTTGTTCCTGTAAACTGAAGGGTAGGCCGAATGTGAGAAGCGAGTAGGAGCAGGTGAGGTAAAAATCTCGGTACTGCTGTGTGAATTTAAATCACCTTTACTATAGGAAAACTTAGGATTGTTAGGCTTACGTAACTTTGGCTGAGATGAGCACGTAGGTGCGAAGCCCTACAGGTATGAACGCTAACAGCTACTAGTAGTTGGACAAACTATCAGTGAAGTAACTGACGTAACAAAGTCTGTAATGGCTACCCACCTATGAAGTAGAAACAATGTTGCTAGGTCGTCTCCTTGGAATCAAATGGGTAGAATCTGGAGCGGCGCTCGTAGGGTTGCACAGCGCCTTCTAGAGGGCGCTGTCGTCGGTGTCGATGTTCTAGTGCCAGCCTTGGAGAGGTCACCTACGTTGTGGTATCGTAGCTATCGACACTACAGTAGACATGCTGTTAAGTGATTTATTGTGTGCAAGAAGTTGGAAGTGTTTTGGCACATACGATTTTCTCTCGCTTGCTTGATCTTACAAGGGAAGTAGGAAATATTTACGTCACAGCAAACAACAGTAAGAAAATTGGCGTAAAAGAATTAAAACTATGGTATGAGCACTGCTTCTGGCCAACAGTCGTTCAGAACAACTTCATTTTGTTTGATTCCTGGTCTGCCTATAAAAATCATACTCCTTTAGACCAAACTATTACTTCTGAAAAATGTGTGACATTTTAATTCGTACGAACAGGAACCACTGGACAAATTCGGCCCCTGGATGTTGCTTTTTCCGCGCCCATAAAACATATTATCGCACTGTCTGCAGCTACGCCTTAAAGGATAGCCAGCTTCTCGATAAGCTCCACAACAGACAGTTTCGGATTCGGTTGCATGCCATTACATTCCATCAGTTCTCATCATCCCGTTACATCAATATGAGTCTATGAATGTCGATGATGTCCATCTTGTGAAGTGTAGTACATACCTCACTTCCTGAACTCTCAGTTTCTGTGGCCTTCCTGATACACTTGGTAGGTCATTGGCAGCTAATAATTCCTGTCATAGCTGTTAACACAATACATTCAAATCACCATCACCAAGGAAAAAACTTGCAACCTCGCACTCAAGTGGTTCCTTGACAGTGAGTTCTCATTTCTGTCTCTGTCCCTCAAGCCGTAATTTCAGAACAAATTCTTCAGCCACCCAATCTTGTAATACGCAATATTCCCGTCAGAAATCGCTATAACCCCTTGTATCAGTGAATTACAAACCGATCTCTTCTGGCGTAGTCGATTATTTTAAAATCCTTTCGGAGCGCATCTGGTGCGCTTGCAGTAAAGAAGGTGGATCCCATCTCTTTATCAGTTTTTTTCTTGGAAGTAGAAAGTACTACCCAACTAAACTGGCCTCGATATCGACAGAACGTTCAGCTCTAATTAGAAACCTTCTGAATGTAGTGCGGTGTCATGTTATAAAATACTTATAGTGTTACAACACTAAAATAACGGGTTAGTTCAGTATTTTTAAAATTTAGAGTCTATAAGATGTCTCGACACGCAAAAGGATGTTAATGATATTGACGCCAGACGCGGTATCCTACATATTTAAATTACAATTTACACTTTCCCTTTCTTTGTGCGATCATATAATTCCTTCGGTGTTTATTGACATATGAAGCCCTCCTTACTTATTAAATCCATCGTATCAGACAATCGGTATTACAGTTTCAAGCGAGACGTTTACAACTAGAAGCTAAAATAAATAAATAAATCCATTTATCATCCTGTCGACGACTAAGTCGAATTCACGCTGGGTCCGGACAGGGACGAGGCAGAAAACTGGCCGTATCCTACTCAAACATACCATTCCTGCCCAGGAAACAACTAAAAGAGTAGATTGTTAGGGATAGACACCCTGCTCCTGGCGAACAATAGTTCATTGTTAACCTACGTGAAACCTCGCTCTGTGCAGATAGAACTGTTTCTCATAGACAAAATAGCTTCTGAACGGAGCTGTGCCGCTTTATAGTGCTGTGTGCAAAGAATAATACTCCTTTTGTACCACGCATTGTTCTACGGTCACTGTTTTGCTGATATGCGTGCGTTTCTCTCCCCCCCCCCCCTAATGGCGAGCGTAAAAAATTAGTGTTGAGATAAAAACACGTTTCTGTTCACAAAAAACGGCAAAACTAATAAATAAATTGCGATCCAGAGCGCTGTGCTGTTACATTCGCCTCTATTGGTTGCATTTGCTAATTACTCTGCGGAGCAAAAGTTTATCAGCTCAGTGAATAACGATATTTTATCCAGTAACCTAGTTTCGCGACAGAGATTGAAACTGCCAGCAGATACAAGCAAATTGGCTAATTGCGCTTCTCGAAGTGGCGGAGGTAATGCGATTACACGCGGCTGCGCTGCAAATGTGTTTTCGATAAAAAAGAAAAAAAAGGAAGGAAGAAAATATTATTTGGTTTTATCAGGCAATAAGAATTTTATGATATTTTGAAACCGCCTCCGATTCTGAACACAGCCAGTTAATAAAACAAATATATTCTCTCTTTTGCCGCTATCACTACTGCTGGAACTAATTGTTGGTCTAAATATAATACATAGAAGAAAAACTGTTTCACACTAAGTTCCAGACAACGTGGTAGTACTGACTTTAATCTCGTCTACTTAGCAACTCCATATGTCTTGACACAGAATGTGCAGTACCGAATCACAAAATCTGAAACTGAAATAGGCTTTAGTGTAGGTGTCAGATTTACAACCAATGCTGTTATTATATCGAAAACGAAATCTGAAACAATAAGACACAGTCAGAAACTTCACACTCGATATAGCACACGCGTTTTCGGAAGTTTGCTTGAAATACACTCTAAGACAGGGAAACGACGAACCATGAAGGAATTTTCCGAATGGGATGGAAATCGGTGTATTTTATGTATAAGTACAGACAGACAAAAGTTTACAGTTTCAATAAATAGCTCTGAGCACTATGGGACTTAACATTTGAGGTCATAAGTCCCCTAGAACTTAGAACTACTTAATCCTAACTAACCTAAGGACATCACACACATCCATGGCCGAGGCAGGATTCGAACCTGCGGCCGTAGCAGTCGCGCGGTTCCGGACTGCAGCGCCTAGAACCGCGTGGCCACCGCGGTCAGCGTTTCAATAAAGCTGGATGGTTTGTACAAGAGGAAGGGGGTTGAAAATGATACCGCACTAATGGCCGGGGCGTGTCACTGACTGTAGTTAAATTGTCTTCAGTGAGTAGCATCCCATAGGCAACGGCCTTGGCGCAGTGGATACACCGGTTTTCGTGAGATCACCGAAGTTAAGCGCTGTTGGGCGTGGGCGGCACTTGGATGGGTGACCATCCAGCCGCCATACGCTGCTGACATTTTTCGGGGTGCACTCAGCCTCGTGATGCCAATTCAGGAGCTACTCGACCGAATAGTAGCGGCTTCGGTCAAGAATACCATCATAACGACCGGGAGAGCGGTGTGCTGAGCCCACGCCCCTCCTATCCGCATCCTACTCACAAGGGAACCTCCCCATCGCACCCCCCTCAGATTTAGTTATAAGTTGGCAGAGTGGATAGGGCTTGGAAAACTGAACACAGATCAATCGAGAAAACAGGAAGAAGTTGTGTGGAACTATGAAAAAACAAGCAAAATATACAAACTGAGAATGAGAGCTCAGGAGCGCCGTGGTCCCGTTGTTAGCGTGAGTAGCTGCGGAACGAGAGGTCTTGGGTTCAAGTCTTCCGTCGACTGAAAATTTTACTTCCTTTATTTTCGCAAAGCTACGATCTGTCCGTTCGTTCATTGACGTCTCTGTTTACTGTAATAAGTTTAGTGTCTGTGTTTTGCGACCGCACCGCAAAACCGTGCGATTAGTAGACGTGCCTCTCCAATGGGAACCGAAAACATTCGATCGCAAGGTCATAGGTCAACCGATTCCTCCACGGGAAAACACGTCTGATATATTCTATACGACACTGGTGACGGCATGTGCGTCACATGACAGGAATATGTTGTCGAGCTACCTAACTTGTACACTTGGCTAATGGGTAAAAAGATTCTTATACCTTGCCCGATTTAGGTTTTCTTGTGGATGTGATAATCACTCCCAAAAAGTGTTGAAAACATGAGTTTGTCACATAAACTGAAAATAAAAAATTAAATTTTTCAGTCGAGAGAAGACTTGAACATAGGACCTCTCGTTCCGTAGCTGCTCTCGCTAACCACGGGACCACGGCGCTGCTTGACTCCCAGTGTCCTTGATGTTGCCTATCTTCGCATGGACTACTCAGTTTGTATATTTTACTAATTTTTTTCATAGTTCCACACAACTTCTTCCTGTTTTCTCGATTGATCGGTGTTCAGTTTTTCAAGGCCTATCCACTGTGCCAACGTATAATTAAATCTGAGGGGGGTGCGATGGGGAGGTTCCCTTGTCAGAGGATGACACGGCGGTTGGATGGTCCCGGCAGGCTACTCGTGGCCTGAAGACGGAGTGAGTGTCGAGTAGTACCCCATGGAACTGAGCCTCGATGACCCCTGGACAGCGGTGGGCTAACTGTCGCCCACCATATAACCTGACAACCTTCCTTTCATACCAGGGCTTCTTCAGTGGTCATCCGCGGCACCCTTAAACACTTACGTCGACGATATTCTGTCTCGCTTTGTTGCTCTTCATGGCAAGCCATCGTGGGCTTCCATTTCAGCAAGGTAATGCTGTCCTGCACACAGCAAATGTTTCTACTGCTTATCTTAGTGCTTGCCAAACCCTACTTTCGACAGCAAGGTCTCCGGGTCTCTCCCCAACTGAGGACGTACGGAGCATTATGGGAGGGGTCCCTCCAACCAGCTCGTGATTTTCACATTCTAACGCCTCAATTGGGCAGAATTTGGTACGATGTCCCTCGGCAGGACAGCCAACAACTGCATCCATCTATGCCAAGCCGAATAGTTGTTTGAAAAAGGGCCAGATGTTGACCGGTGTGTTATTGACTTGCCCGTTTCTGAAGCTCTTTCTCTCGAATAAATTATCCAGTTTTTCTGAAGCTGTTATCAATTGTTTGTTGATAATGCACATCACATCTGGCGGTTTCCGTCTCATTCAAATAATTCCTTCTGGCGTGTCTTTTTTGTCGCAGAGTTTATTTCCTCGTCTGATACCGTTTTATTAAGATCCCTCTAGCACAAATCTGAAGAATGAGGAGGTGACGTAGAAAAAACTGTCGCAGCAATTGGTTCCTAAAACCATATCCAGGTGCAATAGCGTTTCATTACCGGCGGAATGTTGAGAAAAAATGTTCAAATGTGTGTGAAATCTTATGGGACTTAACTGCTGAAGTCATCAGTCCCTAAGCTTACACGCTACTTAACCTAAATTATCCTAAGGACAAACACACACCCATGCCCGAGAGAGGACTCTAACCTCCGCCGGGACCAGCCGCACAGTCCCTGACTGCAACGCCTAAGTCCCCTCGGCTAATCCCGCGCGGCGGAATGTTCAGAGACAGAGCCATAAGGAAGAGCTTACTTGGCAAGACTGATATAACGCTCTGTTTTTCACTGAAGAGGATAGCCCACTGAATTGTGTCAACCGGTATATGAAGTGTCCAGTGCCTGTTTGAGTTGTGATTATGGCTGCGATAAATGCTAGTTTCACGGTCCATTTAGTAAGGCTTCAGTCTAGAGATGCTATTAAACTCAATACTGTTCACGACTTAATTAAAGAGAGAAGATGGGAAACCTGATGCATTCGCCTCGGGGAGAATAGCTTGTTGTATTACTGTTTCCGACGGCGGAAATGGTGGCAGTACACACGCTTGGGGACGAGGGACCCGGGAAGACTGGAGAATTCAATACGTTCTCGCGAATGTTTGTCAGGATACCTTGCCACCCCTAGAGCTGCTATGGAACCATAGCGGCTACGGGAAATCTGAGGTTATTTTTCAATCACAGGACGGTGTGTGTCGCTAGCCACGAAGTGTCACTTTCCTCTTAAATGTAGTAGCTGTGGTAGCCAGGCCATACTTGTGCCGCGAAATTCTTCTGGGTGGAGAGGAGGTGGAAGGAGGGGGGAGGGGCGGACGGGGGGTAAAAGGCACTGAGTGATCAATAAGAGCTCGCCGTTGTGCTTGCTTATGAGACGACCACCGAAAGAGGACAGAGCCATCATTTGTGTATCGGTGAACAGAAACGGAAAAAGCAGTGAGGGCATTCGGTGTTTATCAGGACTCGGGGCCAAGAATCTGAATGGGGAGAGAGGACGGAGTCTTCAGGACTTGAGAGCAGTCCGAAGGAAGCAGGTAGCAGTTCACCCTGGACCGATGGAGAACGGAGAGGCGCAGCGCTCACTATGAAGCAAGTGTCGTAATAAACATCTATTGTTTCATTTATGGGTAGCAGCTGTTAACTGTAATCGGTCGAAGACTGGAGGAGAAATAATTTGTGGGCTTTACTAGCTGCCAGGAAATACGGAAAGATTCTATTGGAGTTACAGAGGCTAGAGTAAACCTTACGTTTCATAGTGTGAAAACGAAAGTGTAAGGAACTGGGGACCTTGAAAAACGGTGAGACTTTGTCCCTGCCGTAGCCCTCAGTGGTTCACAACTGCCGCTCTACATTGAACCCAGGGTTATTGCGTGGTTCGGCCCCCAGTGGAATCCCCCCCTCCCCCCCTTCGGGAATGTTTCACACCAGACACCAGACGAGTGTAGCCCCTATGTTGGCGTAATTATGGTGAACGGGTACGAGGAGAAAGGGTTGGCGCAGCAATCGCTGACATACTGTAACTGAGGCGGAATAAAGGTAACCAGCCCGCATTCGCCTTAAAAACCATCCACAGAATGGCCGGCACACCGGACCTCGACACTAATCCGCCAGGCGGATTCGTGCCGGGGACCACCACGCCTTCCCGCCCGGGAAAGCAGTGCGTTAGACTGCATGGCTAACTGGGCGGGCTAATGCAACTTTACTTGCCAAAGTGTAAAAGGTATACAAAAGTTTATTAAAGAATTTGCATCAAAGACTTTTCAATTGAAATTTATATTGCTATGCCCGTTTCACATGTAGTATCTTCACCTGTAAGTCTTATGTGAAGTCATTTCATTTCCTGAGTCCATTGTAATCTATGGGTGATGATGAACGAGGTTTATGTGTCTCTGGCTGCATTCATACATTGATTTTGCTTCGGTTACTCGATCGTAATGAACAGACGCTAAGTCTTCCCGATTGTCAGATGGGTAAATCTGTCCAGAATAATTCCTCTTGTCTCACTGGGTGAACCTTTTATAGTGAGGGCGAGGGCCCTAAATAATTAGACTTATTAAAAGCTGCTGAGAAAAATTAAAGTGATTTGAGTAGCACACCTAAAGGTGAGGGCTGCATTGCACTATTAAGTCCTTGAGCAGTTGTTAAAAAGTCGCCCAGCTTTCCAATCGACTGCCAATTGTCAGATCATACAAGGCCCGTGAAGTCAGTATATATTACGCAAAAATGTTTCATCTCTTTCATTGTTATCGGGGGATGAGTGACGAATGTGTGTACGGAGACCGAAAACTAGATTCTATATTTGTTTTTCAATTTTTTTAAGTATGCCGTTATGGAGTCTTCTGGCAAAATATAATGATTATACGAAGAAGACCCTCTCTGTGAACACAACAGCAAAGCAAAGTGAAGAGAGCTTTACTATATTACTCAACAGAGGGAAAAGCGGTGACGAAAGACAATGAATATGAACATATTCAAAAAGAATTTCACGGAACAATGAACAGCACAATCTTTGAATTAACTGTACAGCACAGAGAAAGAATAATTTTCTGAGAACGTGTATAAAGAGAAAGAGCCAATTGGTGTTTTTTTTTTAATACAGATCTTTGTGAAACATGTAAGATATTTTTTTTTTTGGAAAGAAAGGGAGTTGAACCTCATAGTGCTATTTGTAAATAATAGTAACAGAATAGACGACAATTTTCAAATAACGTAATTACACAAATTAAATTCCGAAAGATTTTCTCTTAGATTTGGTGACAAGAATAGCATCTCAGTGTATGTTTGAATGAAAATTAATATTTACTGCAGTAGCAACAACATTGGTTATCAGTCAGCAGCCAAGAACAATACGAAACTATGGTCTGCAGATAGAGGAACGAAGCAAATATTAGTGTGGCTTTACATAGACTGAACGATCAGTTGCACGGGGTTGTCTGCACGATATGTGACTGTAAGAGGGCGATTGCGTAACAGCAGCTCCAAGTAGTAGGGGCACTGACAGCCTCTGTCCATGGTGCTACACTTGTTAATGAGTGGATTAAAAAAGGCTTGAATTATTTTATCAAGAGAGTTACTTGATAAAGTTGGTGACCGCGATAGGACGTTTACAGGATATTTTCCATAAAAAGTCCGTAGAACCAGCATCTTATGGCAGGTGCTTGATTAGGGTACATATAGAATATAAAATTCAGTTTCCTTAAGACGACAGTATAACAACAACACATAAATATTTCCTTTAGGTCTTAGTGTTTAGTACTGTCCAGATTGTCCTATTTCTAACGGAGCTGAGAAAGTATTAGAGCCACACGTTTTATGGTGTTAAATAAACAGAGGCTACAAACTGAAACGACTGTTTGTTACTACAGGGAACTGAGGAAGTACAAGGCCAGGTGCAGTCTAATCGTAAGAAAGTATGAAGGTAAACGAATAGCGGAGTTCCTTGTGGCTGCAGTGCACATGCAGAACCCAAGGGACAACAAATGGTGAGAACTGGTATATGACGGTAGAAATATTTTAGATATCTTGCTTGTGACTAAAGTTTTTTTTATTAATACAACCATATGCACCCAAAAAATTACTTTCACTCAAACTTTATCAAGACGAACGAAAATAAAGATACGAGGGTTATTCGGAAAGTAAGGAACGATCGGTCGCGAAATGGAAACCACAGTGAAACTCCGATGACGTTTTGCACAGGTGTGTTGGGCAGTGTCTCTAGTATGCCTGTCGATCGCGTTACGTCGTTCTTTTTACTTCCGAGCACGCAGGGAGCACAATAGTGTCTCCCGCCAAGTACGAGGGCCTGGTGAGAAATTTCGCCTGAAACTGTACAGCCAACATTACATAACTGTTGTGCGTTTTGTTCTTCAACACAATTCTCAGCTGCATTCTGCAGAGGCAATGAAGATGCTCCTGCATCGTTTTCAATTGGAAATGATTGATTACCCACAATACAGCCCGTAATTGTCTCTGAAGTGTTGGCAGAAGAGCCAACACCGTGTTGCTAGAGGAGGCCGAAATGCACGCATTTAATTACACGCTGACTGGCGTGAGGTCTGGAACAGGACAATGTCTTGATATTTGCAAATAAAGTACGTAGATGATGTAATACTTAACTTTAATCCATAATTGGTGTACATCTCTCTTGACTGTACATGCTTCAAGATAAATATCAATCGAATACGGCGCCTTGCTAGGTCGTAGCAAATGACGTAGCTGAAGGTTATGCTAACTATCGTCTCGGCAAATGAGAGCGTATTTGTCAGTGTAGCATCGCTAGCAAAGTCGGCTGTACAACTGGGGCGAGTGCTAGGAAGTCTCTCTAGACCTGCCGTGTGGTGGCGCTCGGTCTGCGATCACTGACAGTGGCGACAGTGCCGGGTCCGACGTATACTAACGGACCGCGGCCGATTTAAAGGCTACCACCTAGCAAGTGTGGTGTCTGGCGGTGACACCACAGTCTCCCTCTGAGTTTCATCTCTTCTCACATGAACCACTGGCTATGAAGGCAACATTTTGACACAGACAACGAGCCGTAGGCCAGCGTAGAGAATTGGCGGAAAGCAATGGCGGCTGCCTTCTATAACGAGGGTATTGGAAAGTTGGTACAACGCTACGACAGATGTCTAAGTCCGATCCGCGACTATGGAGATAAGCAGCTGGAAGTTGTAGGTAACTGTTGCAAATAAAGCAGTTTTGATTTTCACTGTGGTTTCCATTTCGCGACCTATCGTTCCTTACTTTCCGAATAGCTCTAGTATGTAAAACTACAGTGAGGCCAGTATCACTTCGTGGGGCAGAAATGTGGAGACTGGTTACGTGTACGCAGAAAAAGATAAAGATTTTCGAAAGTAAAATCCCGCGGAAGATATCTGCATCAGTTTTCGAAGGAGGAGAACGGCGAAGAAGAAAGAACGGGAAGCTCTGAGAGACAAGGTGGCCCAGGATCTTTAGATACTTAGAGCGAGGGAAGAAGATGCCGAGACAGAACGCTGAGGAGGAGACTATCAGGCCCAAAACCGAGTGCGATTTGTGGGTTAGGAGAGGAATGGAATATACATCCATTTTTTATACGTATTTAGTAGTTTTCTTATGCATCGCAGCAATCTAGAGTCCAACGGGTACAACAATTTGAATTAGAATAACTGTTATGTGTAAAGTGTGTATTAAAGCAACGAAATTACCAAACAATGTTAAGTATCTGAAATGAAATTCAAAAACAGAAGAATCAGTCAACTCAGGACCGGAATGTGTGGTCTGATAATTTTATTGTGACGTATGGCCTCACTAGGATTGGAAGTGAAGTGTTATATCGATAAAACACAGAGACACAGTGCGTAGTAAATTTAGGTGTCGTAAATATCAGCTGTGCAGAATTGACACTCACTGGGACAAAGAAAGAATACGCTCAGTTATTGATGGCGAATGTATCCCCGACTTTAATGACGCATAACACCCAAACGAGCGATGTTGTATGGATATAAGTAGTTATTTGGATAAGAAGTAAAATCGATGTGATTTGCAGTGTCAGTCTGGTGAATTTTCTCATATATGATTGAAAAGTTGGAAACACAGCATGGGCCTACGGTTTAGAGAGTCCGAGTTATTATCCAAAACAGCCCCACAAACTGTTTAAGAAGCCACTTGCTGCAGAATCCTCGACGGGGCGAAGGTCCATCGCTTGTAAGGTTCATATTTGGAGATCGATATGCTCGAACGAGGTGGTGAATGCACAGTCGTGCCGTAACGACATAACTCTTTTTCAGACTCCAAGCACTTACTTGCTTCTATAGTCCGGGGACACTTTTACGCATATTACTTTTACCCTAGGAAACACCGACGTATCTATTTGCCTGCAATCACTGAAGAAACCTTTGTAGTACGCCAGTCACATTTGAAGTGTTATACACTGACATTTATTAAGCAGCGAAATTTGTGAATGAGAGTGGGAGGCTCAATTATCCGTCACCTCAGACAAGCTAAGATTCCAGCAATCACTTAATTCAGTTTTGGGAAGCAGCACCAAACTCAATACAGATAAGAGTATGAACTTCGTTACTTCCAGCGTATCAAGTTACTTTTATTCATCATTTCGATGAAGACATTCAGTAGTATATAAGTAACGGGAAACGCAGGTATTTCTTTATACCATGATTTCTGACATTTATTTTGAAAGTACTTACTGGAATCGCGATACAATCGCTCGCTCGTAGAAAGATCCTTACGTAAACACTGGGAAGTTGTACAAGTCACACCAAAACCAAAAACAGGAAATAGGAGTAATCTGCTGACTAACATGCCCATATCGCTAACGCCGATTTGCAGTGAGATTTTCGAACATGTACTGTGATCGAACATTATCAGTTACCTCGAAGAAAACGATTTATTCAGAAAAACACAACACGGATTCAGAAAATATCGTTCTTGTGAAACACAACAGGCTCTTTATTCACCGGAAGTAGTAAATATCATGGACTGGGGATGTCAAAGTGACACCATATTTTTAGATTTGTAGAAAGCTTTTGACACAGTTCCTCACGTATGATATCTAATCAAACTGCTTGTCTATGGAATATCTTTTCATTTATGTGAGCCGATTCGTGGTTTCCTGTGAGAGAGGTGACAGTAGTTAGTAATTGACGGAAAATCATCGAGTAAAACAGAGATAATATCTGCCGTTCGCAAAGGAAGTGTTATAAGTCATCTGCTGTTCTTGATTTACATAAATAGTTTAAGAGGAAATCTGAGCAGCCTTCATAGAATGTTTGAAGGTCATGCTATCATTTACCGTCTTAAAAAGTCATCAGATGACCCAAAAAAGCTGAAAAATGGTTCAGATGAGATAGCAGTGTAGTGTGAAAAGAGGCAATTGACTCTAAAACCCGAACAGTGTGAAATCAACCACGTGAGTACCAAAAGTAATCTGCCAGATTCCGGTTACAGGATAAAACACATAAATCTAAAAGCTGTGAATTCAACTTAATACTTAGCGGTTAAAACTACGAATAACTTAAGTTGGAACCACCACTTTAGATAATTTTGTGGAGAAAGCAAATCAAAGACTGCTTTTTATTGGCAGATTACTTGCAAAATGCAAGAGCTGTGCTAAAGAGACTGCTTACACTACGATCATCCGCTCTCATCTGAAGCACTGACGTGCGGTGAGGGATCCACATCAGATAGGATTGATGGAAGGCGTCGAAAAAGTTCAACGAAGGACAGCTCGTTTTGTATTATCGCGAAACAGGGAACATCATGCCACGGATATGACACGCGAACTTGGGTGGCATTCGTTAAAACACAAGCGTTTTTTTCGTTGCAGTAGGATCTTCTCATGAAACTTCAATCACCTGCTTTCTCCGCAGAGTGTAAAAATAGTATGTTGACGCCCACATACACAGGGAGGAATGATCATCACAATAAAATAAGAGAACTCAGAGCTCGCATGGAGAGATCTGAGTGTTTGTTTCTCCCGCGCGTTGTTCGAGAGTGGAACTGTAGAGCAATATAAGGCTTGAAGGTTGTTCGATGAACCCTTTGACGGGCACTTAACTGCGAATTGCAGAGTAGTCATGTAGACGTAGAAGAATGAACCGGGTGACATAAATTAACTGTGGTGAACCAAGAGAAACCTAAAATCTGTGAAGACATTATAGCTGAAACAAGAGCAGAACTATCAGTAGAAGACGTTCTTATTGAGGCTAACTATAGACGTAAGAAATATGAAGCAATTCCAAAGCACGTACCACAATAATAAACTATCGAAAACGACAAGTGGATTAATGATGAAAAGCGATTAATATTATGGAACTATTGACAATATTATACGGTTTATACCAAATAAACGAAAACACCGCCCTGAAACGGGTCTCATAGAATGAATGTAGGTGTGTGTGTGTGTGTGTGTGTGTGTGTGTGTCAAAGCATCGCAACATTAAAAAGCTATAAATTAAATCCTCTCATTTGATAAGCTAATAACAACAGAAGTTTAACCGTTCATATTTCTATAGCCGGTCGCCATTAATAAGTTCTTTGTCTTAAAATCTGTCACATAAGAATTTTTGGCACTATGAAATAATTTATCTATATGTTTTATTTTAAAAAAGGTGGAAAATGATTCCAATAAATTTACAGGATTTTATTGGACAAAGTGTGGAAGATGAAGATTTCATGGCACCGAATAGTACTAACGCAACAGTCTCATATACACTGCTGGCCACCGTAAATGCAACACCAAGAAAGACAAGAGGTAGCACAACAAGATTTATTTTGTAGATAACATGTTGACCAAGTATCAAATGATTACGTTTACAGACGTCTGTGACATGTGGTTCCTGCCAGAATCAGTAGCCAGAGTAGCCGCCATTGTTGGAGATCACCGCTGCCACACGTCTCGGCATTGAGTCAAAGAGACGTTGGATGTGTTCCTGGGGTACAGCAGCCCAAGCAGCTTCCACACGTTGCCAAAGATCATCTGGTGTGGCAGCTGGGGATGTAATCTGGGTCACTCGTTGAGCAACCATGGACCACATGTTTTCTATCGGCGAAAGATCTGGAGAGCGAGCCGGCCAGGGAAGCAACTCAATCTGGTTATTGACGAAGAACCTTTCGACAATGCGTGCCACGTGTGGTCGCGCATTATCCTGTTGAAATATGGCTGTGGCCGAGCCCTGAAGGTAAGGAAGGACAAATGGCTCCAGCACCTCGGATATGTAGCGCCAGCTATTTAAAGTACCGGCAATGCGTACTAGAGGCGTGCGAGAGTAATATCCAATACCGCGCCATACCATAATACCCGGTGCAAGTGTGGCGGTGCATAATGCAGCTGTCCAGCATCCTCTCTCCACGGTGTCTCCACACTCGAATCCGACCACCGTGGTGCTGCAGACAAAAGCGTGCCTCGTCAGTAAAGACAACGTCATTCCATTCTGCCGTCCACATCGGTCTGTCATCACACCATTGGCGACGGAGACGTCTGTGGTTCTGCGTCAATGGTAGACGAAGCAAAGGACGTCTTGCGGACAGACCACTCTGCTGTAAACGGCGTCGAATGGTACGTGCAGACACTGGATGATGCGTTACAGACGCAATGTGCTGTGCTATGGTTCGGGATGTCACAGAGCGATCCGTCACTGCCATGCGCACAATTTGCCTATCAGCACGTGCAGTGGTGCACCGAGGTGAATTCGATCGACAACGTCGGTCCGTCGTACCCTCCTGCATCCAACGGTCTTGTGAAACAACCACAAGGTAAACACACGTGCCGAACGTACACTCGTCGAAATCGCCAAGCCTTAAATGGCGCTATGAGGTGGCGCCACAGGCGCGCGTGATGTGCGTCTACGCTGAAATTCGAATCAGTTGCATATCTCATCGCTGCAAACCCATGGTGTAAATTTCACGTGATTCGGATGCTTCCTTCAGGGTGTTGCATTTACGGTGGCCAGCAATGTAATATTGTTAGAAAAACGTACTTCATAAATATGCTTCTAGATACATAGGACTGCTACTTACGTGCTGGAATCATTACGTATCATTCTACACTCCGACTACTGCTACACAAGGACGGTTATCCGAAATTCAGTTGGAATTGTAACGGTGCTACGTTGCTCGACGACCAAATGTAAATATATGCAGAGTATTGCCAACCAAAAAAAAAAAAAAGAGAATATTCTGTTACGTTCAGTTTTAGCAGATTAACGACAACGCCGGAAATGCACCACGTAGATTAAATAACAATGGGTAGCAGTAAGATTATTGGAATGACACTAATGATGCTAAGTTTTCACCAGATAAATTTCGACGTTGGCAGAATGTCTATGAATTAAATCGAAAAGGTGAAATAAATTTTCGTAACAGAGAATGGGATACCATGACATGTTGATGGATTCTCCATGCGTGCAATATACGAATGGATCACTCCCATAGCATTGTACAACCTATCATAGCATAAAAATTAAATGTTTGGAAAAGTGACCGAGTGACACTAGTGTTCGCAAAAATTCAGAAACGATCTGTTCAGATCTTAAAAGTTTGAATCACTAGATAAAAATGTGTTACGGCAATGCCGACAATTTTTCAGGGGGAATGGCTGGAAATAAAATACGATATTCTCCAGTATAATGCCCTGGGGAGAATTCAGATAACAGTATTTCAGGCAGACCGTAAAACAATTCTTCTGCCTCCACCGTATATTTCGTGTAATAGCTGAAAAGACAAGATAAGAGAGATTACAGTGCTCAGGAAGACATATAAATAGCCATCCTCCTTCACTGTGCACATGAATGCAGGAACAAAGGCGCTATTAACGGCAGTAAAAAGTACGCTGCACCACGTACGGCGCTGCAGCTGCATATGCATGTGCATTTGTGTCAGCGTGCAGCGCCTTCTTTCACCGTGATGACAATGACGACGCTTCCATGAATGAGCTGCACGAGATAGCGAATGCGTTTTGCAACTAGCCCAATTTATGAACCCTCAACCGCCCGATCGGTTACACTAATTGGTGGAAACTGAATTCAGCAATGCAGTACTCACTAAACAGCATCTCAGATGTGCCCAATACGGTTGTGGTCATTTGGTCTGGGAGCGACAGAAACACCCTCATGTCCTCGCAGTGTTCGTCAAAACGTTCTGAATTATTGCGGAAACTATGGTGTGGTACATTTTCGTCCTGAAACTACTGGTGTAGCACATATTTTACTGATATGTTAAAGTAATAAATCTCTCTTCAAAAACTACCTTTGGCGTTCACTCAGATAGGAAAATAGAAAGCAGAAAATTTACTGAGGAACGAGTTGATGTGGTTAGCAGTGAACGCGATCACGGAGGTCAGGATTAGAAAGGACGGAAAGCTGAGTATTAGTCTCCTTCGAAAAGTTACAAGGAGTATCTGCTACATCCAGGCCATTGCAAACAGTGGAATATAAAGCTGCACTTCCTCAATCGACCAAGAAATACTGAAACTTGACAGTAGCTGACTGGTGGCACAATTAGAAATCAGAGTTTCTAGCCTATCTATAATAAAGATATGAGAAAATAAGGTAAATACGAAAACGTGAACAAATTTTTGGGAATTTATTACTCATAGCATAAGACACAGCATTTAAAAAATTGTATGGTGAATATCGTTAGCAAAACCCGTGATGAAACTGTCTAACAACAACAACAACAAAGTTCTGGGATCTTATCGACATCAAGACATAGTGACACGGCTCACCAAGACTTGAAAAGGGAAAAAGCTGCCTCCCATTAACACAGAGCCTCAGTAAACTGTATCAGGAGTCAAATCATTTCAATGTTATATTATTAAATTAGCTATGTATGTTAAAAAATAAAAGTTTGTTACCATCAAAAAACGGTCCAATGAGACGTTTAACCCGCTGTGTGTGCAGCATGTGGCTCAGGCTACATATCGTTCTGAGTTATTTTGGCCTTGTTTTTCGTACCATGACTTGGACTCACTCATTCAGGTTTCCATTAACGTAAATGAAGATAAGAACAAAGTCCTTCGTGAAGGCATTGTTGTATAAAGCATTCTCGGATTACTTGCTGCGTCAATTAAGAGTAAAATCTCGAGTTTTCGACGATAACCTCCGTTGTCTTTGTCAGGAGCAAATGACTGAATAAACTGCGGCTGTAGTGGGGTTTTATAGACCATAGACGACTTGTGATTGGTCGATAATTACCTAAAACTGTCTCAGACGGTGTCAACACCTGTGTTGTGGCGCCACCGCTCTCATAGTAGTGTACACATGTGACTAAAACCTCTGCCTCTTATCTACATCGAGAGGTCTCTTCCACGCACTGCTAAGAATATATCCGCTGCCACGATTGAAGTTCTCCTCACATTTTCTTATTCCAACAACCTCTCAAATTACGGAATTCCTATTTTGTTGGACGTAGAGCTGTGGAAAGGAAGGAATAAAATCTGTGGTTCATCAAGTGATTTTTCACGTTTCCATTTCTTGGAGAACGCTGACTTCGTATCACGTGAACCAGGACCGTTCTTTCCGAACACGTATTTCAGATGATTAAATTAGGAACCCTCGTCATAAACAGTTTTCACTGTGTATACGAATGTATTTAAAACTGCTAGCTTCTGGACTGGACGATGAAAACTCAGGGCGCTAAGATAAGATCAGTTTGTGTCGGCTTGTGGTATACTGCGTGGCCGAGACGTCCACCGGACTTTCGTCATACCAAAACATCTAAAAACTGCAGGCTTCCTTCTTTCTCTGTCACACCAATGAACTCAATGTTTGGATGCATGTTGTTCATATGTCCAAGTAAATGCTCAAGAGCTTCCATGTCGTGTGACCAGGCCATAAACGTGTCTTCAACTAAGCAATAAAATGAAGATGGACGAAGGGAAGCCAAATTTGATGTGAGTTCCTGAAAATGTTCCTAAAACGATTAACTTGTTACGACATGCTATGGTGAGCACCTACTCCTTGTATGGCGTTAAGTTTTATGAAATGACGGACGGAATGGCTATGAGTTATGCGTTGACTCCAGTAATGGCCAACTTTATATCTAAGACATAGCCAGCACGGTAGCTCAGCGTGTTCGGTCAGAGGGTTAGCAGCCCTCTGTAATAAAAGAAACTGAGCTAATCGATCAACGACGAACTTAAACGGATGTCTTGCGACGTCCGCCCCGAGCAGATGCAACGAACAAATTGAGAATTAAAAAAAAAAAAAAAAAGACCCCTACATACTGGGATTCTGTAGTTAAAGAGGTTGTAGGAACAAGAATGTGTGAGAAGAACTTCAGTCGTGACAGCGGATATGATCATAGCGGGCCATGAAAGCGAACTCTCCAAGCAGAGGAAAGCCAGAGATAGTAGTCACAATGTTTACACTACTGTGGGAGCGGTGGTGCCACCAGCGCTGACTTTGACACCATCTGCGACAGCTTTACGTAATTATCGACCAAAATTACAAGCCGTCTATGGTCTATACAAGCCCACCATAGCTGCAGTTTAGTCAATCAGTTTCTCCTGTCGACGACGGTGGAGAATATCGCCGAAATCTCGAGGTTTCACTGTGATCTGACGCGACAAAAAGTCCGAGAATGTTTATGTCTACATTCTCGCTATCCAACTGTTATCCTACACTACTGGCCATTAAAATTGCTACACCACGAAGATGACGTGCTACAGACGCAAAATTTAACCGACAGGAAGAAGATGCAAATGATTAGCTTTTCAGAGCATTCACACAAGTTTGGCGCCGGTGGCGACACTTACAACGTGCAGACATGAGGAAAATTTCCAACCGATTTCTCATACACAAACAGTAGTTGACCGGCGTTGCCTCGTGAAACGTTGTTGTGATGCCTCGTGTAAGGAGGAGAAATGCGTACCATCACGTTTCCGACTTTGATAAAGGTCGGATTGTAGCCTATCGCGATTGCGGTTTTTCGTATCGCGACATTGCTGCTCGCGGTGGTCGAGATCCAATGACTGTTAGCACAATATGGAATCTGTGGGTTCAGGAGGGTAATACGGAGCGCCGTGCTGGATCCCAACGGCCTCGTATCACTAGCAGTCGAGATGACAGGCATCTTATCCGCATGGCTGAAACGGATCGTGCAACCACGTATCGATCCCTGACTCAACAGATGAGGACGTTTGCAAGACGACAACAATCTGCACGAACAGTTCGACGACGTTTGCAGCAGCATGGACTATCAGCTCGGAGACCATGGCTGCGGTTACCCTTGACGCTGCATCACAGACAGGAGCGCCTGCGATGGTGTACTCAACGACGAACCTGGGTGAGCGAATGGCAAAACGTCATTTTTTTGGATGAATCCATGTTCTGTTTACAGCATCATGATGGTCGCATCCGTGTTTGGCGTCATCGCGGTGTACGCACATTGGAAGCGTGTATTCGTCCTAGCCATATTGGCGTGTCACCCGACGTGATGGTATGGGATGCCATTGGTTACACGTCTCGGTCACCTCTTGCTCGCACTGACGGCACTTTGAACAGTCGACGTTACATTTCAGATGTGTTACGACCCGTGGCTCTACCCTTCATTCGATCCCTGTGAAACCCTACATTTGAGTAGAACAATGCATGGCCGTATGTTGCAGGTGCTGTACGGGCCTTTCTGGACACAGAAAATGTTCGACTGCTGTCCTGGCCAGCACATTCTCCAGATATCTCACCAACTGAAAACGTCTGGTCAATGGTGGCCGAGCAACTGGCTTGTCACAATACGCCAGTCAGTACTCTTGATGAACTGTGGTATCGTGTTGAAGCTGCATGGGCAGCTGTACATGTACACGCCATCCAAGCTCTGTTTGACTCAATGCCCAGCCGTATGAAGGCCGTTATTACGGCCAGAGGTGGTTGTTCCGGGTACCGATTTCTCAGGATCCATGCACCCAAACTGCGTGAAAATGTTATCACATGTCAGTTCTAGTATAATATATTTGTTCAATGAATACCCGTTTATCATCTGCATTTCTTCTTGGTATAGCAATTTTAATGGCCGGTTGTGTACATCATAAATGTTTCAAACTGAACAGGTCTCTTGACCCACATAGTTCCGTAAGAAAATGAAACGCGTACAGCAGTCGTTAGGATATTATTTATTGTGCTTCTACCAGTTTCGGTGCTTGAATGCGTCGTCTTCAGGCCGTAAAGGGAATAGAAGCGCCGAAACTGGTAGCTACGCAATACGTAAGATCATAAGAGCGGCTGTGGGCTTTTCATTTTCTTACAACAGTGAACGGCTGTGTTTCCCAAGACCTCCAGTCAAAAGGATGGGCATACGAGAACTCCATATAGTTTCATCTGACTTTCTTTCTCTTCGGGATGAGGCCTTCAGAAAGGGTAGCGGCGCTGGTATACGATATTAACGGAATATCTCCGGTGTGGTTATGCAAGCTCAGAATTTCCCCACTGTTCTTATGAAGGGTAATGAAAACTGTAGCGTCGACTCCGTGCTTATTGACTAATAACTTCCGAACAGGCGTGAAGCAGCGGCAGGGTAATGACAGAAACAACGCACGTGCCAGCCACGCCCCCGTCAGAGCCGGCTGCCGCCGACACACTTCTCGGTTCATCAGGCGAGTCGGAACGACGGCCTTTCACTGGCGCTGCGGCTCCGGAAGCGAGCGGCAGGTACGCCGCGGGGCCGTACTCGTCATTTCCGGCATCGGAAATTTGACGACGAAGAGAGGCAGGTGGCGGCGGCAGCGACGCGGAAACCTGGCCGTGCGGTCGCCGCCGCGCCGCGGAAATGCCGCTGGAAGCGGCCGCCCATGGACGACACCGGAACCTGTTCCCCGGGAAAAAAATGCCGTCTAAAGGGGAAACGTAACCGCGCAGACTATTACCTGCGAGTGTTTCCATTTTTGCCCGTGCATCAGTGCAGTCCCTCCCCACTTACAACAGAACAACACAGCAATCGAATTTTTGTAATTTTTAGGTTTATGGTACGTCAAGTTCATAACCAAACATACGAGTGGCCTTCAGCATTCTAATGGGAAATACAGAAACGTCCGATTCCACCCGTCTGCTTTGACCCATGACGTCACAAATATGGCGGAAACGACCATATACTACTACTCAAATATGGCGCCTATGACGTCAGCACTTAAACATGACCGCAACCTCGAAAATACATTGAAAATCCAACACACACACTATCCACAAAAAACCTAATGAAACTAACGGGACAAGCGTGGAAAATTGGGGGTTTTTGGGTGGGGACAAAGTAAATATCAACAAATTTAGACACTCACCACCATACCAAACCACACAAAACGACGAAAAAAAAAACAACACAAAACTACCCAAATTCCGCAAAACACAATATCCTCTGGAATCGGACACTTCCCTTGACCTGTATATCTCAACAGCAGCTCCCGATCCTACAAATTGGAATCGAACACATCCCTTGACCTATATAGCTCAACATCAGCTCCCGATCCCACAAATAACACTTCCCTTCACCTATATAGCTCAACAGCAGCTCCCGATCCAACAAATTGGAATCGAACACTTCCCTTGACCTACATCTCCACATACAGCCGTCCCTGGTCCGAGACGCCGGAACTTTAGTAAGCCTCATTTCTTCACGACATACTGAACACTTCACGACTTCATCCAAAAATCCGAATTGTTGAAGAAATTTTATTAGAGGCAGCGCACTGTCCCCCATCATCGCCGACAACCGAAAACTGTTGACCTTGTCAGTCATATCCATACCTACCAAAGACATAAAAAAAGAAATTTACCAAAATTCACACACGACGAACAGAAAAAACTACAATAACGTCGAAATAACAAAACTAAAATCGTTACCTCACTGAAAAATATTCCGCTGAAAGCACAGTCCCGATACCACAAACGTGCAATGCTATCACGCAAATGAACCACGTACGTCACGTAACACGCTACCCATAAACACACCACCAGATAGAACCTCACAAACTAAATTCCGCGCCGTTGTGACGTCACACACCCCAACAGCCTTAAAATGGTTCAAATGGCTCTGAGCACTATGGGACTCAACTGCTGTGGTCATCAGTCCCCTAGAACTTAGAACTACTTAAACCTAACTAACCTACGGACATCACACACATCCATGCCCGAGGCAGGATTCGAACCTGCGACCGTAGCAGTCGCACGGTTCCTGACTGCGCGCCTGGAACCGCGAGACCACCGCGGCCGGCCCAACAGCCTTACGTCACGCGTCAAAGCCCCCCCCCCCCCCCCCGAAAGCAAGTTGGATTCCAGTACATATTATTCCCTTCCCCACCCTTTAGGCTACAAAACGTTATTTCTCAATATAAACTTGATTTTGCTTGACGCCACCTTGGTGGTCGGGCCTGGATGCCCGCAAGGTACCACTCGTCTGGTCGACGTCGGAGCCAATACCTTATTGAACGAATAACTTCCGCAACATAAACGTACTGCTTCCTACGGGGTGCATCCTCCATTTGGCCAAACGGACGAAAGTCAGAAGGTACGATATCTTGCCTGCAGGGCTGCAAGATTACCATTGCTCCCACGCATCTTTCTTACTTGTGGACAAATGGAATCACTAACTTTTGTTCTGTCTCAGTCTGTCAAGGGATCGTTGGCTGATTCTGGTGACTTAAACTTGCACTGATAATGATAGTCTCGCGGCGTTCCTTGAATCAATGCTTGGTAAATAGTCAAAAAGGGGCAGCCCTAATTTTTTAGTGGTTATTACATTTAATGATGATTCAGTGAAACACAAAAGGAGCGGGGAAGGGTGAGCAGACACAAGCAACCAAAAAATCCAGCTAATCGACAACATCTGCACCACTAAACGATGTACTTTTACATTGGATCTTTACTTTGATTAATTTATGACTTCACAACACTAAGTTATGAGGTCTCATTTCAGGATTATATTTACTGGGTATGGTTTTGGGGTTGGAATTACTATTCTATACACGTAAGATGGTCATTTAAATATCACTTTTACTGGGCCACACACCCTTACTCTTAGTTCTGCACAAATTAACATTCATTAAATTACAAGGACATGTGGCTACTTCCTCTAATCTAAATGGTCTGTAATTCAGTGATACGCTCGGGATGGGGTGGAATGTCACGTTGCTCTTGAGTTAACCGTGTTCATACGATACTCTCATATCCATGTCACACATGGAATGAATAACAAATATTATTTAACATAATCTATACAAAATCGAATTTCGGGGTCCCTCTTTGATTTTGGCGGGATCAACATAGGAGACCATGACGCGATCTTATAGTGGGGGATAGGGTGGTAGGCAAGTAGACACAAATATGCACAATCAATAGAAGAAAAGGAAATACGAGTATATTCTATTAAATCCGCCACACAAACATTCGCAAAACCTACATTGAATTTCTACAAGAACGATCGTATGCAAAGACGAACCACCCACCACATTTCATTTACACCTTGCCATTGCAAATAAATTTGCTCGCCATCTTTAATCGTTCTTTGATAGTATCAAATCTTCACACGAAACACACACACAATCCCTAGTGTGTATTTCCAAAAGGACGATCGTTAGCTCATCGATTATGCAGCCAAGTCCACGTGGGATCTTGGAAATAAATGGCTCCAAATTACTCATCACCAATGTTCCTTCTTGGTTTTTATATTATAATTTCACACGCAAAACCTAACTGAATTTAATTTATCATGCTGGTGGACGTTTCTCCGAACAGTACTGCACACATGGCAGAGTGATGACAAAGACCCACAAAGAAAAAAAGTTGTGGTATTAACGTTCGATACCACATTTGTTAGGGGTTGCATATATCGACCGCGGTCCATAATAGATATCGCTAGACCCGCGAGTCGCGACTAGCGTCGCTAGCGCCACTCCACGGCTTGTGACAAGTATCTAGCGAGCTCTCGTCCACTCTTGCTCGGGACGTCAACTAGGAATGTAGCATAGCCTTCAGCTGATAGGAAGCAACCTGTAACAAGCAACTTAGTCAAGTATGGCGTAAGTAATGCCTCTCTAGATATGTTTGTAATTATATGTATGCAGCATATGAAGAAGCCTGTGACAGAAGTTAGATACTATATATATATATATATGATTTTTTACCAACGACTACTAATTATTTCACTCCTTGCAGATACAGACTATGCAGCGAGCTCCTTACCGACTTCACAGCCAAACCTGCAATATGTGTTTCTATTTAGCGTTGGCCACCTGTCATCGTAACAACTGACGACGAGAATCATAACAAAAATAAATGAAATCAACCAATTTCACACTCAAAATTCGTTAAATATTTCACTCTATTCACATTTCAAATTCCTAAAATGAAAGTACAATACGGGAAAGATTACTTTTTGTCTCGCGGCTACGACCACATGGTTGAAGGTTACACAAAGGAAGAAGCCCATGCTATCAATAAAAATCTTATATATTCTGAATTTCATAAAATGAAGTAATTAAAGCTCTCTAACTAATAAATCAACTGAAAAACTATTGTGAATGCTGAAGGCACCACGGGACTAACGACCTATAACTGGATTACAAACCTCTCCATTCTCAAGTTACAATCATGGATTGTAGCTACTCGGAAAACAAACAAAACAGGTGGTCCTAATGTAAGCCTAGCTATGATGATGCCGGAAAAGAACCGATTAGTGACCTAATCTATGATATACCTCATCCTCTTGTTAAATTAGCAAACTACTTGACGGAGATCGGGGATCCGTCCATACTCTCAGTTATCCAGAACCCGAGTGACGAAAAGTGGCGGAGCACCCCTAACGGCCACTCTCATCTCTGAAGGGGACGGGAGGTCTTATCACCAACAACTGTATGTTTACCACTAATGGTGCATCTTTGCCGCCGGCCGGAGTGGCCGAGCGGTTAAAGGCGCTACAGTCTGGAACCGCACGACCGCTAAGGTCGCAGGTTCGAATCCTGCCTCGGGCATAGATGTGTGTGATGTCCTTAGGTTCGTTAGGTTTAAGTAGTTCTAAGTTCTAGGGGACTTATGACCACAGCAGTTGAGTCCCATAGTGCTCAGAGCTATTTTTGCAGCTTTGCCATTCTACCAACGAGAATTATGTTGGCAGCATACCAAACAAAATGTTTATATTTGGACTACGGCTATCCAGCTCACAGAATCACGCCCAAAACAAACTTTCATTATGGCATTTAAGAGCAACATAACAGGAATGGGAAAAGGTTGTGCATTAATGCTTAATCAGGTAAGCACACTAGCGTCTACTTCTTCACCAGAGCTTCACGGTACCAGAGCAAATAGTTACAAAGACCAATCTCTCATTACTAATGTAGCAATTCTGGATACCTTGACATAACGTAATGGGACGGAACAACCATCTTCGCCTCAGCGTAGATGAGACAGGACAGTCCCATGAAGTTTCGTGAGCTCTTCTCTATGTGTGCAGACAAAAAATTGTCACAACCAGCTTCGTAGTCCAGAAGCAGTTCTGCACAGATCTTCCTTTTTAGCTCTTTATGTTCTTCTGTTAGGCGGTGAAGAACACAGCCACCACACGCCATTGAGTACTCCAACTGATGAACGAGTGTGTCAGCTCTACCATCATAGACGTCCAGTTGTGTAGCGAGGTGTTTCATTGTGATCAGTAGATCACTTTTAATGAGGGTGTCCGCACCTACTAACGATGCAGGAGTTTATAAAGGATAGGTTATCAAGAATTTTTGCGTACAATGAAAACTGGGTTTTTCTATGCTTTATATAATTAGAAATAAGATGTGCGTTCTTCATAAAAATTACAAATAGATGAATTAATCAGCACATATTTGATGAATTTTATGTGTAAATGATGTAGCTATTTGAACTGAACGGAGAGATACGAAAAACTACAATAATCGAAATGCGACTTGATCTAGCAGTTACCAGCTCGTGCGCTTTATGTACTCTACTCTTCACTGGAATACTCGTACACGCTCCTCCGAGAATATGTACCTTATGTCAGCATATTAAATATGGTTGGAAAAGTTCAAAGCCTGTTTTCTCGAGTATTTTTGACAGTTGCATCGAACTGCTTTGGCAGTCTAATATATGACTTCTAAACTTCACTTACCATAAATATAAAAAATTACAAAATTCCTATAGCCGCGTGGTCCCCTTGTTAGCGAGACAGGAGACGGCTACATGGAAATCGCCTTTCTGTCTTTGTGTCGCTTCGGAATAATATTCGTAATATAAGACGATTCTTGAAAATAAAGGAACATCTACAGGCAGCTATTAATACTGCTGCTGATTTACACATATAGCGCCATTAACGGTTTCGAACCGACAGGTTCATCTTTAGACAGCTGTTGACGTTTAGATTTCATTTGTTGTTGTTTACATTAGATGTTTGCTGTTTTTTGCCCTACTGGAGAATGTTCCTCGAGGTGGTGCTGATGTCGAAATTTCTGCGTCATTGTGTTGCAATGGTGGCTGCTTGTGTTCACGAAAGAAGACGTATATAAAACACTGGTTCCATATACTAAATATGCACATATCTCCCATGTGACAAAAACAATTCTGTGTGTGTGTGTGTGTGTGTGTGTGTGTGTGTGTGTACGTGCGTGCGTTTGTTTGCTGACTGCTTGTGTTCACGAAAGAAAAAAGTATACAAAATACTGTTTCCATATACTAAATATGCACATATCTCCCATGTGGCAAAAACAATTCTGTGTGTGTGTGTGTGTGTGTGTGTGTGTGTGTGTGTGTGTGTGTGCGGGCGCGTGCGTGCGTTTGTTTGTGTGTGGTACTATGCACTGTAAGCATATTACATACGAAAAACGTGTAGTCTTTTACTGAAGAGAAACGTCAACAATAGACAGACTAGAAGAGAATAGAAGTATTTGAAATGTAATACTGGAGAAGAATGCTGAAGATAAAGTGGTTAGATCCAATAACTGATTCAAGAGTAGTCTTCTACGGATATGAAACGTGGACAGTGGTTCAGGCAACAAAACATCTGAAGCTTTTGAAATGTGGTACTACAGAAGAATATTGAGGATTAGATTGGTAGACAGTATAAGTAATGTGGAAGTGCAGAAATGAATAGGGGGAAGAACATGTATGGTAGGAACTGACTGAAAGAAGCGATAGTGGTGCACATACAGAAATACATGGCCCCAGTATGCCAATATCGATTATTTTTGAGAGGTGAATATGGGGCCTGAAGACGGCATAATGAATTGCCGAAACTGGTAGCGAAAATAAAATAACTTCTCAACCCTTTGTTAAACAACTGTAGACATCCTGTCACGGGCAGCTGCATAGAACGAGTCTTCTGTCAAGACAGAAACAACATTAATACATATTCAACTACTGAACAGAAAGATGTGATTACCCTGGCTGTAACGTTTCCAGTAAGCTTCTACAACTGAAAACGTGGTGAGGTAAACTATTGAGCATCAAATTTATGTTGAAAGGCCTTCTTGTGGAATACCCTTTTTGTTATGTGTGAATACTGCTTACTGTAGCCTATTATTCATTTCTATATGCCACTTCAAACCTTTCATAGCGGTGTTTTTAAACTTGGGGACTTAACTTCTGAGGTCATCAGTCCCCTATAACTTAGAACTACTTAAACCTAACTAACCTAAGGACATCACACACATCCATGCCCGAGGCAGGATTCGAACCTGCGACCGTAGCGGTCACGCGGTTCCAGACTGAAGCGCCTAGAACCGCTCGCCCACTTCGGCCGGCCAATAGGCTTGCATATTAACTACAGAGTAGAGGGATGTTGCAGTGATTACTATAATATAATTTTAGGAACCGTGCAATATCTGAAATGAAACGCTGCACCAACTACAGCAGTTATGAAATACATGAAATGTATTGGCAGTTGCAAATATGGATCAGTTTCATAATGGAATGACGACAGTGAAAATTTGTGTAGAACCGGACTCCAATTCGGATTTACCACCTGTCGCGAGCGGTCACCTCAGTAGTCTACCTGAGCACGTTTTATGCCACACTCAAACTTCCATACGTCGTCAAAAAACCCGGAACTCGTATATCTGTTATACATACTCTCATACAGGCATACAGGGAAGACACTTTCCTGAAAGTCGATTGTCCAATGCTGCGGATAAATGTGATATTGCACGGCCTGTGGTGTTCAGAAGTACAACGTAATGTTACTTCCATCCACTGCATCGCATTTCTGAGCAATACAGGCACCAGAATATCGTATTTATAAGGTGAAACCTCGGAAGCGACTTCCAAGTAAAATGCCTCTTCTGTATGGGAATATACGACTGCAGCCTGTGGACACATGTTGAAAGGTGGCTACACTGAGCCACAGCGCCAGAGATCGCTAGAGAGCATTGTTCCGCCGCCTCCACGGGCTGTCATTATTGAGATGTGCTAGAGGTCACTGCTTGGGGAGAGCTCGTAGTAGTCAGTTGGTGTTCAGATGTGCTAGTAGGGAGTGCTTGCTGAGATGTGATACTGAAAGGTTCTTGTTCAGATGTGGTAATAGCGAGGCGGTGTGGAGATATATTGTAATTATGAGAGTGATTTTGGTCAATATATGAAGGTAACGAAACTTGATTTATTTTTCATTATTTCCATGTTTTAAATAATGTGTCATTACAGGTTCAGTCAACAAAGCATCTGGCTTGGGTTCTTGGATTAGAGTGTAATTGTGGTTCTCTTGAGTAATTATGGTATTTGTATTTTCTTTAATTAATTCAGTATAATGTTAATTAAAAATTGTTGTGTTGTTGAAGAAGAACCGTGCCAGATGCGTACGTTGAGTCACACTCCCACACACAGAACAGTTACTCTTGTGCTTGTTGTTGCGTTGGTTTTATAGTTGCTGGGGGCTTAATTAATTAACTGTGTTAATGAAAATTTCCATTTCATTCTTTGTTGTTGTTCTATGCAGTCAGATAGCGTAATAATACGAGTCAGGGCCAACCGTTTACGAGACATTGCGTAATCGGACAGACAGCTACTAAAGCAAAAAAAAAAAAAAATTAAAATTATTTGCATTAATATTTTTATTAAGCCCCCATGCACGTGGCGTCCACTGCTTCGGATCGTCCCTTGGAATTCTTCTGATTGTAGAAATAGTAGACAGTAGGATTGTTGTAGTAATTTGTAGTTAGTAATTGTAGTCTATATTGCATGTGTAGATTTGGTAATTAGCATTCTTCTAATGGTATTTTTCAAAATTTAATTTTTATTGCCTTGTATACGCGTTTGACAATTTAATGCAATTATTTCAATTGTTCGTTAATCGTGTTTGAGGGAAGCATTTCGTGTGAAGGGTATTGTTGGAGATAAAGAGTCATTGTGTGTAATTTTCATATAGTGACGAGTTTTGTATATTTTGTAAATGATTACGCGATCAATGAAAAAGGCAAAAATGATGAATAGTGAGAATGACGAAATTGTTGACATGGCGAACTCGCCAACACAGGAGAACAGTATGTTGAATAATGAAGTGGAAATCAATTTAATAAGTCGGGAAAGTAGTCCGGAACCATTTCAAAATTTTTCTCAATCAGAAAATTCACAGAATACGAGATTAACGATAGAAAATTCTGGAATAGCATCAAACACAGATAGCTTTACAGCTATGACGAATGAAACTGGTTTTGCGGGAAATGTTAGGGGCGAAAGGAATTGCGAACAAGCTAATATGGAGCAGTTGATGGGTGCAATATTAAATTTGGGATCACAAATAGGAACAATTAAAACACAGATGGGAACAATGGAAACACGGTTAGACTCACTGGGATCACAGTTACGATCTGAATTAAAAACAGATAGGGGAACAATGGAAACACGGTTAGACTCACTGGGATCACAGTTGGGATCACAAATAGGCACAATTAAAACAGAGATGGAAACAATGGAAACACGGTTAGATTCACGAATAGGGACATGTTTCAAAAATATGAAAGATGAATTAAAGAAAGAGATTAGAGAGGAAGTACAACCGATTTTGAATGCTCACAATAACAGATTAATTGTAGTAGAAATTAGACAAAGGGAACAGGATAGAGAACAGGAAGAAAGAGATCGCGTGATAGTACAAAAATTTTCAGAGTTAAATTTACAACGTGCACACGATAAGGAAGAAATATTTGAGAGAATCGAGGAATCCGTTCCAAATGACAGAATAAATAACTTAACGCAACAGTGTGAACAGTTAACTACTAAATGTGACAATACTGAAACCCGAGTCGCGACACTTACGGAAGACGTAAATAAACAGAAAGAACAAATAGGTGATTTATCGGAAAGAGTTGAGGAGATTTCAGATAAATTGACAAGTCTTAGTTTAAATGGGGATAGAGATTCAGATAATACAGCTCCATTGCCATTTGCGGAAACTGAAGAGTACCAGAACATAAACAAGCATGTTGAAAATCCGGGAAAATTTAATGAACGCGTTAAAAGGGAAGTAGAGGCATTACAAAAGCAAGACAAATATATTGAAAGCGAAATCGTAGGAAAAGACAGCAGACGAATTTTAGTATCACAGATAGCAGAGGGCTTTGAAGAAAGTAATTTGTTTCATTTACGGGATGTAACAAGAGAGCGCCAGGCGCGGGAACTTGACAATAATCGACATTTGGACTGGGACAGACGCGGTAGGTCTTTGTCGCCGCGAGGCGGAAGCTTTGACTGTAAACACTTCTTGACTGTTCGGAAATTTAAGATCTTTTGCAATTCTAGGAATGCCATACGTCCATGTTCATGGTTGGATCGATTTACGTGCGCACTTCCGCCAAATGTGCCACTAAGTCACAAACTGAAATTAATGTGCAGCTATTAAAGTCCTCAGGGGATTCACTACACTAAGTGAATATGTGCCGTAGCGATCACAGGGCCCCGAGCTGTAGTGGTGCTATTTCCCTTTTAGTTTTCTGCACCGCTGCGTACTCTTTCACTATTCTTTGCATCTATAAAAACAACTCTTCTACTATCCATCTATCTAGACAGTAGGTAAACAATAACCGGATTTGACTGTTTTACCCAAAAGTGACTTCGGAAATTACCGTTTGGACACACTATATTTTCTGCAGAATTCATTCGTAGCTTAAACGAAATTTTACCTGTTTATCTTCGTGACAATATTACTTCATATGTTGACGACATTCTTATTGCTAAACGTTCTTGGAGTGAGCATAACAAAATTTTGGATTCATTATTACGTATTTTTGCACGAGTTGGCATGACAGTGAACTTGGAAAAATCTGAATTTGGTCGTTCTCAGGTGAAATTTCTCGGTCACATTATTTCTACAGAAGGTATTCTCCCTGATCCAGAGAAACTAGACGCTATTCATAATTATGCTGTTCCTACCACAAAACGTGATGTTCGTAGTTTCCTTGGTGTCTGTAATTTTCTTAGACGCTTTGTTAGATTGGACAATTTGGCCACACCTCGTTTATGTGAATTATCTGGAAAAAATTCTAATTGGTGTTGGGATGAGGAAGCTCAGTCAGAATTTGAACAACTTCGTGATGCTTTAGTTGCTGCCCCACTTCTTTCACATCCGAATTTATCTAAAGATTTTTGTTTGGCGACGGACTCATCATACAAAGGCCTAGGTGCACATTTATTTCAAGAGATAGAAGAAAACGGCGTTGTAGTACAGAAAACTGTTGCCTTTGGAAGCCGTGTTCTCTCTAAATCAGAGAAGAATTATTCGATTACGGAACTTGAAGCTTTGGCTGTTGTATGGGCCTTCACAAAATTTCGCACATTTTTGTTTGGCAGACATACTAAGGTTTACACCGATCATCGAGCTCTGGAATTTCTTATGTCGACAAAATTAACTCATGGCAGATTGTCACGATGGGCGTTGTACCTACAGGAATTTGATTTTAGTATTGTTTACATACAGGGATCTTCAAATATTGTTGCTGATGCTTTATCACGTGCACCTATGGGTTTGAAACAAAGTGCCGAAGAGGACGGCAAAGAAAACCATTATTGTTTGATGTACATTCAAGGTGTTGCGTTTGAGAACTTTATTTCGTCTTCGCTCCAGGACATCGCTAAGGAGCAAAATAAGGATCCAATCTGGAAGGACATTAAGGAGAAGTGGAGGAGAAAGGAAAGCGTAGCGATCAGACAGTATTATTTAGTTCGCAATGATATTCTTTTCAAACGAAAATCGGTCGACAACTCTGTTTGGTTAGTTTGTATTCCTGATGAGTGGGTCAATAAATTGATTTGGTACACACATTTCAGTTATGCGCACTTTGGTCCCAGAAAATGCTTTCATAAATTACGAGAAAATTGCTACTTCAGTAATATGGAAAAACGTATTCGATCTGTTCTTGCCAAATGCAAATTATGTCAAAAGGCTAAGCCGCCAACAGTTTCTCACAGAGCACCGTTGTTTCCTATCATTCCAGCGAAATTAAAGGAGATGGCTACAGTCGATTTGTTCGGTCCAGTGGTTCGTTCTACTAATGGTTTTGCGTATATTTTCGTAGCAGTGGAATTAACATCAAAATATGTGTGTTTTACACCTTTACGCAAAGCAACAGCTCGTTCAGTATCTAATGCTTTCATCAAACATTTTCTTAAGGAAGTTGGTCATGTTGATAAGGTTATATCAGATAATGGATCACAGTTTCGCTCTAAAATTTGGCTTCGTACTCTACGGCGTCGTAAAATTAAACCAATTTTCATTTCACTTTTTCACCCTCAATCTAATCCTTCAGAGAGATGGATGAAGGAAATCAATAAATTGTGTCGTCTTTATTGTCATCAGAATCACAGAACGTGGGATCAGTATCTTCATCTTTTTCAAAACATTCTGAATGAACTTCCTAATGATTCAACTTCTTTACCGCCTACACTGATATTAAAGAATAAAGCACCGACAAATCGCATTTCTGAAATCGTTCCTTTTCCGCCTTCACGGAAACTGCGGCATTCTGAAGTTGTCAACCTGGCTCTACAAAATATTGCATCGGCGGCTGCTAGAAGAGAGAAATCAGCGAAACGTCCTGGTCGTTTAAAAATCTTGTCAGTTGGCCAGAAGGTGTTAATTAAGTCCCACCGTTTGTCTCATAAAGGAAAAGGCTTGTGTCGCAAATTTTTTCTGCTTTATAACGGTCCATATAGAGTTTGCAAAATTATACATGATAACACTGTTGAAGTAGAAACTCTTAAATCTCGACGCTCTAAGGGAATACATCACATATCTAACGTAAAAAATTTTTGTGGAATGACATACTTGTGAGAAACCAACAGTTTACGTAAACATGGAGAGAGTACAAGGATACCGCGCTGTGTTTGGCGGCGGCACATACTCAAAGCAACAGTCAGTCTGCGCGCCGCACAAGGCAGTCGTTGACCGCAAACAATTACCTTCCTACGTCACGCGCCTACAGCTGATCGAGCGCTCAGTGCGAATGCACTGACAGACGTAAACAAATACACAGTCTAATTTCTCCGACTAAATTCTGTATAAAGCTATAAGGACTTCATAAATTATGTTATTAACGTTCAGTATTTTTCAGGATACGGTTGTATAAAGTATTTAAGACCTTCAGGTAAATTCTGTGCGTGTCCGACGTTAAGACGACTTGCTTTGGAGAAAATTTTCAGGAAGAAGGTCATTTCGAAGATGAAACTAATAAACTAAAAAGGGTAACTATTAATTGAGTTTATTTTTCAGGTAACATAATTTCACTTAGGTACGTACTTTAGACGTAATTTGCTGCTCGCGATTACGTGACTCATACTTTGTGCTAAATTTTATGTTCTATGAAATTACTTGTGAAGCGACGTGCTTGTGTACATTTACTGATTTTGACAATTATTGATTAATGAACAGTGTTATTACTTGCGTATATTATGCATCGCTTGGCTGCTATGCTTTTTCACTGACGTCATATTTTTTTTATTATGTGCCTGCTGTGCTTAGTTATTTAAATTATAATTGTCACCTGATTAATTGTGCTGATGTGGTTAGATATGTAAGTTATACTTTGTGATTTATCTGCTTGCGCCTTCATGTTTACTTATTAAGATTACATATGAAGATTTATTTGCTTATGGCGATGTGATTCTAATGACCTGTTTATTGTGTAAGGCATGTTTGCTGCTGTGCGTATGGATTGCATATTTACACATTTCTGTTTTGTTGTCATAACTGCTCTTCAATCTAGTATATAGAAATGCTCATATACTGTGTACAAATATAGAGTTTAGGTTACACTGTGGTATTAATTATAGATTGTTCACTTGGCAGAGCCTCGTTGTAGGGATTGTGCTGCATCCACTTGTTGACATTCTGTTCTCTACTGGTATATTTACTCGCTATTGCTTGTTTTGCTTACGCTCAGTGCCTTATATTTTTAAGATAGGAAAATGAACTGCTATAATTCGACGAACGTCATAGAAGTCACATGAGCTGAGGTTTTAGGGAAGCTGTATAAATTTATGTTACTAGGAAGGAAGCTAACGACATGACATACCGAAACTAGGTATAGACTATTGACAGTCATTACACTGCATTTTTCGTGAGCAATTGAAATAGGAAGTGACACTTGACACAAAAATACTCCACATGTTTGCTTCTGCTATGATTCTTGAAGTGGTGTACACACTGTGAAATATGATGATCATTCACACTCCGTAATCGTACTTAATTACTGAGAGTTAATCGAACTGAAGTCTGTTAGAGGTCATGTATGCATTTCTTTTATTTAATGATGGACAAGGAACCAAAATGTATCTTATAATTTATAATGAGTAGAAAATTTGGGTCAGATGGATTACACAGAGGTTGTGTGTGGACACTGTGTCTTCGGATTGTATGGGATGATGAATTGAAGTTGCACTAGGATTTTGTCTGTACTTGTTCGAGGAGACTGACTAGAGGAAAGAGTTGTTATGGAAGTGAAATGATATTGGTGCTGAGGTTTATATGTATCGACGTATTATTGAGGTATTGAGTTTAGGTGAAGTTGATGATTATTGGAGTTTTGGTGGATAAGAGGTAAAGTAAATGAGGAGCATATTGTTTTTGTTGGTTTATATGGAACAAGGAGGATGAAGATGGCAGACTAGAACACTAAAGTGGAAGGAAGATTGTCTATACACACACTTTGTTAAATCACTAAGCAGTATACACTTTTTTTTGAAGAGAGGAAGTGTTTGCATATCTTGGCTTCCTGACAGTTGTTCAGCAACAGTACAATTTGATCTGGCTTGGCAAACATTGGTCTTGACATGATGACTATGACGTTGACTAACTATTATTGACTGTTATACATTGCTGCCACTACTACTTGATACACATGATGAACATAAAATTTTGACAGAATTGCATTTACACAGTTAACACTATTCAATTACACAGTAGTACTTAATGTGGATGAAAGATGAGTGGATGTGTTTTGTGTGTTTTCCTTTTATAATCCCAGAGAAGTGATCCCAACCTATCTCCTAAATATTATTTCACTTGTTTGTTGTGGCTTGCACTGACACCCAGAAATATTATAGGTTAACTGTTATTGTGTACTGTAATAGTTAATGTGACAATTAACTGATATCATTTGTGTGTTTATTATGATTTGTATGTTTAGTGTAAGAGCATTGATTATATTTTGTTAAAGAAATTGTATGTGCATTCAAACTATTGTTCATGACTGAACTGTCTCAGTAGTTATGGTGAATAGTATGGACTGTTACTTGCACCTTTTCTACATGATTGGTGCTACAAGGATATGTTTAATTTCTGCTGATGAACTGTGTGATCAGTGATTGTAAAAAAATTATGGACTGTTACTTGTACCTTTTCTACAATATTGGTGCCACTAGGACATGTTTAATTTCTGCTTATAAACTCTGATGAACAGTGTGATCAGTGACAGTGTATTTTATTGAACTGCTTCTGCTGAGAAATGTGACTTGTTGCTGTGCGTACCTGCTCAACATTGCTGGGTACCACTGATGGACTGTTTCTACTGAAAAGATGTCACCTGTTGCTGTGTGTACCTGCTCAACATTGCTGGGTACCACTGATGGACTGCTTCTACTGAAATGGTGTTACTTGTTGATGTCTGCACCTGCTCAACATTGCGGGGTACCACTGATGGACTGCTTCTACTGAAAAGATGTCACCTGTTGATGTCTGCACCTGCTCAACATTGCTGGGTGCCACTGATGGATTGCTTCTACTGAAATGAAGTCACCTGTTGCTGTGTGCACCTGCTCAACATTGCTGGGTGCCACTGATGGACTGCTTCTACTGAAATGAAGTCACCTGTCGCTGTGTGCACCTGATCAACATTGCTGGTGCCACTAATGGACTGCTTCTACTGAAATGGTGTTACTTGTTGGTGTCTGCACCTATTCAACAGTACTGGGTGCCACTGATGGACTGTTTCTATTGAAAAAATGTTACTTGTGGTATTTGCACCTGTTGACCATTGCTGGGTGCTACTGCTGGAACTGTCAACTGCTTATTCTTGGGCTATGGAAAGCGTTTATGTGAATATTTGTATAAACTGATTTATTGTGTATTACTGTTTGTGGAAAGTTATGAGACTCTTACCTGCACATATTCGTCATTGCTGACGCTATTGATTGAACTGTTTAACCACATAATACTTGTATAAACTGTTATGTAAAGTCACATGTATGAAAGAATTTGTATTGCTTACTGTATTCTATATAATAGGTTATTGAAAGGTCAGTGCAAAGCCAAAATTTTATCTAGTTATATGATATTTACGTATTAATATTATCTTTTATTTTTGTCTGTATTTTTTTGACGAATTTGGTGGTATTTTCACCACCAATGCTGGCAAAAATACCATCAAATTCTAGCCGTGGAGGAAGGGCATATGAAAGGTGGCTACACTGAGCCACAGCGCCAGAGATCGCTAGAGAGTATTGTTCCGCCGCCTCCACGGGCTGTCATTATTGAGATGTGCTAGAGGTCACTGCTTGGGGAGAGCTCGTAGTAGTCAGTTGGTGTTCAGATGTGCTAGTAGGGAGTGCTTGCTGAGATGTGATACTGAAAGGTTCTTGTTCAGATGTGGTAATAGCGAGGCGGTGTGGAGATATATTGTAATTATGAGAGTGATTTTGGTCAATATATGAAGGTAACGAAACTTGATTTATTTTTCATTATTTCCATGTTTTAAATAATGTGTCATTACAGGTTCAGTCAACAAAGCATCTGGCTTGGGTTCTTGGATTAGAGTGTAATTGTGGTTCTCTTGAGTAATTATGGTATTTGTATTTTCTTTAATTAATTCAGTATAATGTTAATTAAAAATTGTTGTGTTGTTGAAGAAGAACCGTGCCAGATGCGTACGTTGAGTCACACTCCCACACACAGAACAGTTACTCTTGTGCTTGTTGTTGCGTTGGTTTTATAGTTGCTGGGGGCTTAATTAATTAACTGTGTTAATGAAAATTTCCATTTCATTCTTTGTTGTTGTTCTATGCAGTCAGATAGCGTAATAATACGAGTCAGGGCCAACCGTTTACGAGACATTGCGTAATCGGACAGACAGCTACTAAAGCAAAAAAAAAAAAAATTAAAATTATTTGCATTAATATTTTTATTAAGCCCCCATGCAATGTTTGACGACATATGGAAGCTTGGGTCTGGCCGTGAAGCGTGAGTGCATAGTGTAATGGAAATGCAACCGCTAGCAATAAGCGGGAAATCCGGCTCCGAGCCCCATTCCGAGACCAATTTTCACTGTCTTAAGCGAGTATACAGCTGATGGTTGTCCGTATTCACAACTGCGAATATATTTCACGCATCTGAATAATGCCTTGCACCTGAGAGACCCTTGGTTCAGGATGTGAATTTTTCATTTGTGTGGAGAGTCATGAGCCTCTAAAACCGGAAGAAAAACAGTTGTGTTGCACAGAAATATCAAATGCATTGCAAATTTTGTAGGTAGCATAAGTATTCGTAAATCCAACTCGATGAAAATGTCGTTTCATTTCTTGCAAATTTAACGTGCTAATAATGATGCAGTAAAGCATGTCAAAATGCGTTTGAAACTGCGCCCCAGTTGTACAAATTAGAAATATACAGGGTAATGTGGCAGATGCAAACGCGGCCGGAATATCGCGTTGGCGGGATGGATCCGCGCAGCTCGTGACGGTAATTCCAGTTAAATGAGTCATTTTATATATACCGTACAGCCAGCTGCATTAACACATCTGTCATTAAAAGCTTCACACCGGCTGCAGCGTCCCATTTATGTCAAGCTGGCAGACAGACTGTCATTGAAAATTTAGCCTCAATAACGAAACAAGGCATGCAAAAATAATATTCCATACTAATGAGAAAAATACTTTAACGCTGCACATCGTTTGAACGTGCCAAATAATGCAAGATGCCACAGTCATCTGTCTGTTCCTCTTCTGGCTATCACACACTGTGGATACACTTGATGTGCATCGGCGTTTTTATGTAATGATGATCGAAACATGGAGTAAAAAATTGTGGATTTCAATACCACGTCCAGTTTTTGTGCGGACTAGTCTGTCCAATCCCACACATCGGTAAGTCGCGACACGTAATGACTGTCGTTGGGTAGTTAAGTAAGACCATTACACGGAATATGTTACAATCGCCTGAGGTCTTCCTTATCTAAATCAGACAGCTTTACAACACTGTACAAAATTTCTCTTTGATTGGCGACTCCATGGAGTGTTGTGTGCACCACAGACAAATAGTGGATACAACTGGAAGGAAAATCAGCATTGGCCGTATTTTGTTGTTTTATTGTCAGCGAAATCGATTTTCAGTCACTTAGTCACCATCCTCAGTGCTAGAAGTTAAAAATTTTCACATAACGATCACAGAGTATGAAACAGAAAATTACAACTACACCTGCGTATGAACATAACAGTTGGTAGGAACATACCTGTAATAATTAAAATTGGTAGTCACTGGAATCAAGCTATAACCACAAGCTTAAAGCGATCACATAAACTGAGGCCGCTGTTTACATGCACCTGTACAGCAGACCTCGGTGTGACAGCGCTTGGAACGCCCTCTATGTGACATGTGTCACGCGAAGACTTAATATTACTGATTTTGCAAGATATTAACACAAAATACCTCTTGCGCATTTGTGAATCATGAAGTAATTCAAATTTAAAATGTACATAAAAACCATAGCAGACGAAGGGGGAAGGAAACATCTAAAACACACTGGCGTATTCTTTTTAAAAAACCAACTTACAAAACATAAAACAGATCGATAATAAGTTGTCAGAGTGCAGGACAAGTAAAAGAGAAAAAGAAAAGGGAAACGAATAATATATGACAATAAAACAACAAAATACGGCCAATGCTGATGTTCCTTCCAAATTTTTCTTTGGTAGAAAGAAGCACTTGAAGTGTACATTCAATTTTATTCTTCCACGCTAATATGAGTATTACATTCCGCTAGGTTACTGTTCGCATGGACAGGGTACACAAGATCTCCACTGACAGGCTTTCGGAGTTTGTCCAGGAATGCCTTCTCAGTATTATGGGATAACGGACCCACTGTCTCCGGCGGCTCGTTACGGAATAACAGAGTTTATTCATATTGTTGCCACAGGGACCATTGTTTCTGTGAAAATACCTTCCCAACAGTGACGCAGCCCGTAGTATGCAATCACCGAAACGTACGAGGGTAATCCCAAAAGTAAGGTCTCCTCTTTATTTTATTTTATTTATCTACTTTTCGACATAATCACCATTTATATCGATGCATTTTTGTAGACGCTGTGGCAGTTTTTGTATGCCCATGTCACACCAGTTCGTCGCCATGCTGTTCAGAAAGTTATGAACCTCTTCTTTCACCTCGTCGTCGGAGCTGAATCGCTGGGACCACAATTAACGCTGACAGGTACTGTGAGACTCTGAAAAAACTCAAACGGGCAGTTCAGAACCGGAGAAGAGGAATGTTGAGCAAGGGCGTACAAATTCTCCATGACAACGCTCACCCACACATCGCTCGGCAAACCATTGCTCTCCAGCAACAGTTTCAGTGGAACATAATCACCCACCCACCCTATAGTCCTGACTTGGCGCCCAGTGACTATCTCTTGTTCCTTATGTTAAATGAACATTTGGTCGGAAAGCGATTCATCTCCGACGGCGAGGTGAAAGAAGAGGTTCATACATTTCTGAACAGCATGGTGGCGAGCTGGTATGACATGGGCATGCAAAAACTGCCACAGCATCTACAAAAATGCATCGACAGAAATGGTGATTATGTCGAAAAATAGCTAAATGGTCAAGCTGTAAACTGACGTAAACCATTGTAGAAATAAACAGGTCTATTACTTATAAAAATAGGAGACCTTACTTTTGGGAGTACCCTCGTACAATATTGAGTACAGAGTAACATAGGAACCCTCAGACGACACACGTAAACGAGTTCTTGGTAGCTGCCGTCACATTTCCACTGCGTTCAGGAAACCCGTATACGAAATGAATATGAGGCAATTCTTGATAAACAGACTTATCGACATTGCTGCATGTCTATATTAACGGACAACTAACACTGCCGAAAAGCCCAGTTTGAGAGAGGACCGCGCAGTACTGAATGGCAACTGAAGGACGGAGAGGAAAATTGTTATTAATGTCAACAACAGCACGTGCAGCGAGTGAATGGAGCAAGTTTAAATCCGAACACACGCGGCGTATACCATCGACACTTGAGTCGTTTTGCACTATTTTCATTGCAATACAGATACAAAACTAACTGACGTAACAAAAAAAAAAAAAAACGAATTACAGTAAGTCTGTAACAAGCCGCGGGAGACCGTAGGTGGTCAGCAGGTATTCCTGAACACCATCTGAAAGTTTATCCGCGGAAATTTGGTTCATCCCGCATAATATTTAGCTTATTTTCCTTTTTATGATGTTTACGCAAGTTCTCCTGACTAGAAACTCTAAAGGTTCGTATAAACGGTCCAGACACGTTGATGTGACCACCGTCTGTGATCGACGTCAAATTGCAATAACCGTTCACAGAGATTAGGTGGCAGCACAAGCAGATGGTGTCGTTTAAAGCGTGTCGGGTGGGGGGGGGGGGGGGGGGGGGAAGGGGAACACGGGAAACAGTGTAGTCGCCATAATGCGAAAATAGAGCGATTTGTCTGAAGCCGAAAAGGTCATGATCATTAGCTTTCGGGCTAATGGTGAAAGCATTTCCGCAACGGCAAAGTTTCTAAATTCTTTGCGTGTACCGTGCGCGGAAAAATGGCTAACGTTGCTGCGCATGGGCCTCTGCAGGGGGTGCCTGACTTCCTGCGCCCATGCTGAATGTTGTTCATCCGCGACGAAGGCTGGAATTTGCACGCCCGTACTGCAACTGGACGTCCATTAAGTGGCGACAGGTAGTCTTTTTGGATGAATGTTTAATGCTCCAACCGACAGATGGCCGTTAGCGTGAAAGCCGTGAAACGTCTGAAGTCAAATACCTGCAAACAGGAGGAACATTATGATCTGTTTAATGTTTTCATGGCATTCCGCGGGCGTTCTCACCATTCTAGAAGGTACAATGTATCAACACAAATATATATCCATTCTTGAGTATCGTGTGTACTCCTACATGCTGTTTGTTTTTCTTCTGCACGATAACATCTGACAGCACGACAGTGTAACGTGTTACATAGCTCACAGCGTGCATGCGTGCTTCGAAAGAAACCAATGTGAGTTTATTCTACTCGGATGGCCACCAAACTCCCTGGATTTGAACCCAATCGAGAATCTGTGAGACCACCTCAATCGGGCTGTTTGTGCCCTGGATCTTCAACAGAGAAACCTTTATTTATATGAAAATACCTTCATGACATTGAAAAAGCCTGTAATATGATATTACCAATACAGATATCAGGCTAATTAACAAACCTCCGATTGCTAATCCATGTTAACCTTCCGTTATTAATGATCCGCTTCTAGAACGACTAAGAATGACGAATTTTTTTGTCATTTTATATGAGTCAATACGTGCCATATACAAGTTCTAGTTTCTAAAGAATATCGCCTCCCGAGCTGTGGAATTCCAACGTTGATGCTGATATGTTCGACAAGTCTTCTTTGGATTATCATGCAGTTGCCAATTTGAACATTTTATGTTGTTGTTGTTGTAAGGGTGTAGGTCAAAATTGTGATTTTTATCTTTGGTTCGCGCATGTTTTGTGTTGTTAGGTACCTGAATCGATTACGAGTATTTTTACTTGGACCTTTGAATGTCTATGGATCTCTTGATATGATTACTTTCGTACTGAAAATGGTTTTCCTTATAAAACAGTCCGTAATAATCGTCATGAAAGACAAGTAAGCTGTAAAAATGTAATTACTGAGAGTGATAATGGTAAATTACACAGAATGATGGTACAATTTAACCCCGGGAACGGAACAGAGAGAAATCAAATGTTTTCGAATGTTCTTTGGCTGATCACATGCCTGCGAGGAAGCATATATATATATATATATTATTGTTATTGGTGTTTTGCCCTTAAAAACCGCATTTGGACTAAACTACATGGCCAGTTCTTTTTGCTGCCTTCCTTGCTGCCCAAACTTCCCTCATTCGCTCGCTGTGTTTCTGTTTCCGCTCCTCTGTCCATGCTTTTTGTCGGCTTTGTGTCTTCGGCTTCATCTTGATTGCCTTTTTGGTTGCCCATATTTCTTTCGTCTTCCGGCTGTGATCTTGCTTGCGTTCTTCGGTCCATTTTATACCTGTTCGTTTGTCACATTGTATCTCATGTAGTTTACTTTTCTTAATGATGCTTTGATACGCACGTGCTGGACTACGCATGTGCTATCATCTCAGTGCGTTCAATAGTATTTTCATTACTTAGTATTATCCTGAGGGCTACGGTTTCAAACATTCTATTGCGAAATGCTCCACGTGCAATGCAGGTTGAATACGATGCGCACGTTCATCGTCAGCTGTTTGTTAAAGGCGACTGGAGCTACTTTTATCGTCGATGGAGCAACAAATGTGCATAGTTGGATATGGATAAACTGTAAGGGGTCACTTTATGAGAATAAACACAAGTGAAGTTGCATTTACTGAGCCTGTTTGCAGTCATTCCTATTGGTATCGCGGGGAGTTTCATCATCTGGTACACTTAAGCTACTGCGAAGACTCAGGTGGTTAGGAACCACACCCTTCAAAATTCATTCAAAAATGTATGCTTGACAAACGTACATTTGCACCAGACTTAAAGGTAGTGTCGGCTTGTTGTAACCAATTTCATACTACCTAATCACAGGTCTTAGCAACAATTATTTTCGTAGTAACTATTTCATAACGCCTTATTACTAATAATTCATCGCAGCCAAAAGTTATTGTTACATCCGCGTAGGAAAATGTTTATTTTTTGAATTGGAAAGTGCTATACTGTGCTGTATATTCTGGAAAAACAGAAAATGTGTCTATTACCCTTTTTATGTCATCATTGTCTACTACCGTCCACAGCTCAACACAAGTATGATTAGCTTTCATAAATTTTTAAACTAGTCATCACGATAAAATAAGAGAAATCAGGGCTCGCATGGAAATATTTAAGTGCTCGTTTTTCCCGCGTGCCGTTCGAGAGGAACGGTAAAGAGTCAGCATGAAGGTGGTTCACTGAACCCTCTGCCAGGAACTTTATTGTGAATAGCAGAGTAATCACGTAGTTGTAGATGTAGATGTATTTAATGTGTAATATATACTTATAACCTCAAACACGATGCAGAGCGGTTGTAACATTACTTATACTGTCATTAACCGCGTTTCACCATCTGAGTACCAATTTATTCGAATTTATCTTAATTCTGATGTTACAGTTCGCGACAGTTTTGAGTCATGGTCATTTCAAGTTATAATTGTATACAGAAGGACCATATTTCACTAGGTCCCTCTGTTTACCAGAGTTGACCATTAAAGTGCATCTGTGAGACTATTTTTGCTTAAATCTGGGACAGGGCACAATGTATTAACGTCGTTGGGGGGAAATTATCTTGTGGAGCTGGTGCAACTGATATGGAACAAATTCAAATCATGTAGCTATTCAGCTAGTCATTCATCGACTATTTTAATCCGTTCGAAAAGACAGCAGATGTACAACACTCTGTTTACTTTGTTCTGAGGATGTTACTGTGATAACAGACAATGTGCCAAAATAGGAGGGCACTGATACGACAGTGGACTATTATTCGAGATAAAATGAGTTCAAAATCTAATCCTACTCAAGCCTTAAACTGACTTATCAATTCAGGTAAACGCCAGAAATTTTATCCTTCTGAGTCAAGGGAAACCTTCTTAGTATTCTCACTTTACTGAAGTGGCTTTCATACTTGTGTGTCCGCGACTTTCTTTTCCCGAATATAAACACCTGCGGCCCAATTCGCACTCATAATCCTCGAAGTGTGGAGTAACAAACTTAAAAAACAATGAATAAGAATAATTATTTCTTTATTAACTGTAGATATAACACAATATAACACCTTTTAATCACCTTCTAATGCTTTTGCATCTTATTCTAGCAACGAAATCAATGGGAAGGATGACTTCGCCTCTTCGCCATCAGTTCTTTAAATCTCGGCACAAGAGTGGAAATTGCGACTAGCATCTCTACATCAAGTCGCTATGTAAATTTCGTGGTGATGACTGCCAAAGCAGAAAATCCTACCTCACATTAGTAAAATGGTGCATAATGTGTCAAAACACGTAGCTCATAGTTACGTACTTGCGGATATTTCTGCTTCACCAATCTCCAAATCTCACGCAGTGGCGAGAAAACAAACTTTGATTTCAACGTAGAATCTGAAGAAATATTAAGAAATTGCTCTTGTTCTTACGGGTTAGTGTTGATGGAAGTTTTGTACTGAAAGGCTGTTTGATCCAATTGAGTTGATCACTTTCTTCCGAACAGTACTTCAGTAAGTAATCTAAGAGTTCATTTAAATGATCCACAGGTACGGAATTCAATTCTTCACTTAACTGAAAGCCAGTGTCTTCTGAAACAGTGCGAAGAGCAGTAAACTGTAATATATAACGTGTACGTCCAACTTTTTCATTCAGTATATAAGTTTGTTTCGGAGGGCTGAAGTTTTGTCTGAGAGATGCAGAATGTTGGTCTCATTACCTTTAATGTATTGAGTTTTTCAAGTTGTCACAAAGGGGTTCCAGCTTCAAAACAAAGTCACTGTCTACGAACTTCTCGGAACTGAAATATTTCTCTTGAAAAGTGTAACAGTAAAGCTCGTTCCTGAGTACATAAACCCTTTCGAAGAAACCACCACGTGTCAGCCAGTGAAAGTTACTGTAATAAAGTAGGGAAGTAAGGAAACGGAAATGTTTTCTGTTCCCATATCAACGCACATTTGTTGAAAACATCTAGGTTTAAGAGGCCGACACTGAATAAGCTCATGAAGGACAGGCTTCTCGGTGAATAAACAAGTGAGTCTAAATAATATGAGGAGACTCTTAACGGATTAGAGCTTGCAATCCAGCCACAGTGTGATCTCTATCTCTAAACACGCCTCCACAATTTTTCGCGTTAATGTAGTTTTCTTCCTTAAACAGTGCAGTCTGCAGGTCTGTTGATTTTAATCAAAGAGATATTTTCTCGCAAAAAAGAATCTTCATAAAATTTTTTGTGATATATAAATAGTATGTAATAAAATAAGATGCAGCCCACTGTGGTTGTCTTTTGCTTCATCTAGCTGAATAGTGAAATCATCGTTACGTTTGAGTTTTTCAATTATATTATCGTTACTGTCGTCAGACATCTCGATTATTCGACGACTGACAGAGTTGCCTGACAAAGACACACTTTCCAGTTACTTGGCAGCTGACTCACTCATGATAATAGATGCCATGACCAGTACAAATGGTAAAGTATGGCCTTCCGCTAAGGTGTGAGGTTTCTTGCTCAGATGAAAGAAAAGCCTCTGTAGGAATGGTATCCTTTTTATTGAGGAAAAAGAAACTGTTTTATTGTTTCTTTTAACTTGTGCCTAAAGTATTCTCCTGGCTTGTTTGCCAGATTACCGTGAGTTGACTCCAAATTCCGTCTCATTTTATTAGGAAGCGGGGACTTTGAAGCAAATTACAGGCATTGGTCGTTCTTCTTTTCCAACGTTATTACGCTTAAAATCGAATTTCAGGTACCTAACTGTTGTCGAACTCCCAGCTTTTTCGTCTATTCATGACTTTAGTGCTAACGTTTAAAATTTTGTTCATACTGACTGAGAAACGCAAACAACGGAACAGAAACAACAGTTAAAATCTATCTGCATTCGACAAAACTTAGCTTCAAACAGAATGTTAATGGCTAACAACAAATGAGTCGCATTGTGCGATTCGATTGCCATCTACCACGCTGCTAGGGTAATACCACTTATTACTATATACAGGGTGACAATTACTGAACTATAAGAAATACATCGTCATAACTTCTGAACGGTTTCCCTTACGACGTTCAAACTCCACTGTTGCCGCGGGACATAATGGGAATTAGTATGCACATGCGTGGTTAGGTTTAGCGACGAAGCCCACTTTCATCTGGATGGGTTCATCAATAAGCAAAATTGGCGCATTTGGAGGACTGAGACTACGAATTTCGTGATCGAGAAGTCTCTTCAACCGTGCAATATCCAGTCACGGAATAATCGGTGCGATATTCCTTGATGGCACGGTCACTACCGAACGTACTTAAAGGTTTTGGAAGATGATTTCATGCCCATTACCCAAAGCGACCCAGATTTCGTCCAGTTGCGGTTCATGCAAAATGGAGCTGAATCCCATCGAAACAGGAGAGTGTTTGATGTCCTGTAGGAGTACTTTTGGGACCGCATTCTGGCTCTGAGGTACCAAAAGGCCACTGGCATGGACCTCGATTGGCCGCCATACAATCCGGTTCGAAGCACATGCGATTTCTTTCTGTGGGGCTGTATTAAAGACAAAGTGTACAGCAATAACCCCAAACAGCTGAGCTGAAGACAGAGATACAGGAGGTCATCGACAGCATCGATGTTCCGACACTTCAGCGGGCCATGCAGAATTTCGCTATTCGTCAGCAGCACATCATAGCCAAAGTTGCAGGCATGTCGCACATGTCATAACCTACATCCGAATAACTGTAGTGACGTGTACATGCTGAATAAGGCTTGTGCATGCCGTAGGTTGTATCTAATTTACTCTAGTTTTCATATAGTTCAATACTTGTCACCCTGTATCACCACTAGTGTACACGTTGTTTCTTTATTCAGATGGAAAATAACTAAAAATGCTGTTTTCATGATTCCACTGCGGCGCTCCTATTCCAAGTCTGCGACGTCCCTGGGAGCTGCGATGCACAGTTCTAAAACCCCTGCTCTATTGTTTTTACTCCGTATATAGTGAGTGCATTAATAATGATCTTCCTTATGATACAAGAGCAGTGAGGTAAAGGAGGATATAATAGGCGTGAACAGCATCTGATGTTGTCATGACCGAATCCATCGTTATTAATAATACTAAAATTAAAATGGCATTAACACATACACAATGACTATCTAAGACGTACATGGCTCTGAGCACTATGGGACTCAACATCTTAGGTCATAAGTCCCCTAGAACTTAGAACTACTTAAACCTAACTAACCTAAGGACATCACACACACCCATGCCCGAGGCAGGATTCGAACCTGTGACCGAAGCAGTCCCGCGGTTCCGGACTGCAGCGCCAGAACCGCTAGACCACCGCGGCCGGCAAGACGTAGATATAACTTCCCTCCAGTTTATTTTTTGCGACACACACTCCAGTGCCACTCTTCGTTTGTACGTTTATAACTGACTTGAAGACAGTAGCACGTTGAGGCGCACGACTACGACGCTCGTAGCGCTGCATGGTTCTGTAGCTCCGTTCAATGCAGTTAACAGTGCAGCTGGCCTAGTGGGCAATCAATCAAGCAGATGCATAGTTGAGTGACAAGCGTCATCAGTACCTATTGGATTTTGAAATGGGCATAATTGTGTTTCTCCATTTGCCCTACCGGTCGATTAGTGCTGCATCCACATTTGTTGGACGTTAACAGTGGCCCCATTACGGACTGCATGAGAACGCGACGGCAGGCATGCTCCCAGCAAAAGTGTGTGCCATTCCGCACCGCTGGTGGGAGGCGAGAAGCAGCCGTCCCATGATTACACTGCCCTTTGCACCACAACACAAAAGACTGCGTTTGGAATGCTGCCGTGAGCGGGCGGAATGGACTGCTAATAAAAATTGTCGCACTGTGCTCAACTCCGGATAGCCGTATTTAGCGAGTATGAGGGTGACCTGCACCGTAGTCCCATTCATGCAGTGTTTAGATGAGGCACAGCGGTGTTACCCCTGGCGTCTTGGTGTGGAAAGCCATCGGGTACGACTTCAGCTCAAGGCTGATACTGATTATTGGAACTCTGACACTGCAAAGGTGTATCACGGACATTCTGCGTCCTTGTACATTACCTCTCATGTTACAATATTGTAGTACCATTTTCAACAGATGGCACATGTCACGAGTCTCTGCGAACTGTCTGTGTGATATTCAGGTATTCCTGTACCTGACGAGATTCTAGATCTGTCCGTTATGTAGTATACTTGAGACTATTTCAAACGACAGCTTAGTCTCAGCGCCAATATCCAGGATATCAGTGACCAGTTAGAACAGTTATTGGGCCAGCTTCTCTCAGGAGAGGATACCGCAGCTTTATGACACATATCCCAGCGGAATCAATGCATGCATCCACGCCAGATGCTGGTGCAATATCATATTGAAAAGTGCGCTCATACTGTCAAGTTCTTTGTAAATTTGAATCAAATTTGGTAGTCACTGAAATAACGCATGACTTTAAAGTATCACTTCGTTTCCTCTTCCCCATATTCCTTCACTTCTTTTGTCAAGCCGTGTGTCCAGAATGAGATTTTCACTCTGCAGTGGAGTGTGCGCTGATATGAAACTTCCTGGCAGATTAAAACTGTGTGCCGGGCCGAGACTCTCGGCCCTGCACACAGTTTTAATTTACCAGGAAGTTTCAGGCTGTTTGTGTTTTAGGCAGTATGAAAGTATATTACACGTTGTTATGGCGGGCCAAGTAACTTATACTGATTGATCCACTACACTTCAAAATAATACGGGTGTATGATATTTCCGATACGAATCACCGACGTCTGTGCAACTTTGGTCACACTGCTGGCAGCATTTCACAACATTTGGACGCGACAAAGCATTTGGTCCTTATACCGCAAGATACCGCAATAATTTAACGGTGAATCTGTGTGCAGATTAGACGATTTGCCCACACGAGCCGCGCTGCCCCGCGCACTTCAACTTTGGTGTACGTTTCCATTTGCTGCCTCATTCCACCCACACACGGTGGTGCACCTGTTACCGGGGCTGCAGCAGAACTGCGTCTCCAGTAATGACGATTGTGGTGTAAGAGCACTTTTGGCACCTTGTGGATTTATTGGCTGATTTTCTTTGAATGCTGTTAAACGTAGCGTAGACGCGGTAATCTGAAATACACGGCACTCAGTCTACCGCACTACGCTGCATTGCTGCTATAGACTCAGCGAAACTTGGCCTCAGAGTCGCTAGCACATCCACAGTTGTGCTCGTTTTAAGGAGCTTTTACGCATGCGCGACTTCGTGACGTAATTGCCTTTCGGGGCAATTACATGCGGAATTGATATACAACGTTCACGGTTCATGGAGTGCACAGCTAGCCCATACTACTCGACTACAAGTTTACATCATTCCTACCAGGTGGTAACACGCTGCAGGAGACCTCGCTTGGCGTAAATAGACGGTAGCACATTTCTCAGATATGCCGATTCGTTCACTATACAGTAAAATTCGTTTGGACATCAGTATGTGTTATAGTTATCGTCCTAAAACAATCTGTTTTTTGACTTTCTGAAGTAGATACAGTATACTAAGTTTTGGATCTTATAACGCAATAATCCATCTGAGGCTCTGAGAACCATAAAGCACATCATCATCGATTGCGAAACAGAAGCGTTTATTCATGCTTCTGACGGCTGTTGGTATTATCAGATTTATCTGTATTGTAGACCCACATTGTACGTATATATAAACATTCACGAAAAGTTGTGTAACTGGTTTCTATGATATTCTCTTAAATGTGGGATCAAAGATGGCGTGCTTTTTGCGCTTATGGCTCTCAGCGCCTCATTTGTATTCCAGTCAAGTGATCTTGTTAGTAGATAGCTGATCTTAAATTTAATCATTTCCGCAAATGTCAGTTTGTTTTGGGAGTTGGTTGTGTACTGTGCAGGAATCGGCTCCCCTATGCAGCGTCAACATGAACTCTCTTGAACCTGTTTTAATTGCTAACAGGGAACAAAATTACGAGGAAAATTAGGCGTAAATGATCTAGGGCCTCCGAGACCGGAACTGTTATCTGAGAAAGAGACGAAATAAAGTAAGTGTGACAGAGGCGAACATTTAATAAAGAAGTGTATAATAAGCATAAGTCGTTTTGCGGGTGCAACGTAAGAATGTTTGATTTTCAACCTGGATGTTAGTTCGTTAACTAATACATGTATTAGAGACATTGTTCATTTCTCCGAAAAAATAAAAAAGCACATAAACCGCACTTAACACAAAAATGCTAAATGGAGAGTAGTGAAAGCTTTTTCATTATTCCGTTCTTGCCATAAACTGTACTTAATTATGTACAAAACAAAAAAAATCGACAAAAACAATTCTCTCTTTTTCTCAGACGACTTATTCATATTATTATTATTAATAACATTACAACTGTTATTATTATTATTATTATCGTTGACAGAGGCTGAAGTTGATAAGTGTAACTGCTATACAGCGGTTGCTATTAATTTCACGCCGGCCGCGACGGTTCTAGGCGCTTCAGTCTGGAACCGCGAAACCGCTACGGTCTCAGGTTCGAATCCTGCCTCGGACATGGATGTGTGTCATGTCCTTAGGTTAGTTAGGTTTAAGTAATTCAAAGTTCTAGGGGACTGATGACCTCAGATGTTAAGTCCCATAGTGCTCAGAGCCATTTGAACCATTAATTTCACACTCTTGCATTTATATGAATTTAAAGACCTGTGAACATCCAGAATGTGTTCTTACGAGCCGCCACTGGTCTGCATGAAATGAGAAACATATACTTTCTTCCGACAATGAGGTACTCTTGTTGGTCATGCGTCTTAGCGTGTGATGCTATGTGTAACTTATTTTCTCAGTTTCCTACGTATCTACTATTTTTTGACGACCTGTGAAAGACCAATAATAATAATAATAATAATAATAATAATTAGGGAAGCAGGGTTATATACATTTCACATGTCCCCTGTACTATGCCGCACTTAGCCCTTTTCGTTAACTAAAAATGTCGAACAAAGGAGAGTCATGTTACGCTCGCTGAGACCTCTGTTTTGTAGGAAAACATGAACGGACCATTGGTTCTGTTCTTCCCCGACATCTTAAACAGTGTCACGGCAAGAAACAACAAGAGCTCTTAAGATGCATACCTGATAACTAGTGAAAAAAAAAACAATCTAACAAACTGTCTCACTGCACGAATTGTGTAACACCTCTACTTTTTAGCTAACCAGCCTTTGAAACGCTTTCATTCAGTTACACCGACTTTCCCCTCAATTATGAATAGTGAATCAACAGTTCTGACAAATGGCATCTACCAATCATTGATATTTACAAACAATGCGTTTTATTAGCTCCCTACCGCAGACGGTTGACCGGATCAGACGCCGGAGTTAGCTATTCGAGCGAAATTCGATTACATTTCCTTCTGGCGCCCTCCATTCTCCCAAATTACAGTGCGCAGCGCCACAAATTCGCGACGCGTTGCGGCGGCGACGAGGAGCTCGGCTGTCGGCACTGTGCGACAGGCAGCTGTTATCCGTTATCGATTGTCACCAGCGGGGGTTCCCCGCGGCGCTGGCTGTGCAGAGCGGGGAGAATGCGGCCCGCGTTTAGTTGCTGCCACTCCTCGGCTTATTCAACCTTTGACATCTTCCAGAGTCGCAAAACCTGTTAGTCTGATTACATTTCGGCTCTTCCGCTCTCTGTCCCGACCGCCGCCTGTCTTTCTTTCTGTACAACTTTCTCTTCACAAAAAAATGGAAAGAATGGAAGAGAGCCGCGCGAAGAGCAGTAAGAGGATTGAGTGCAGTGGGTGGCGTCGAGATTTTCTCCCGTCTTTTATCTGAGTACTTTGTCGCGTTACAGTTTAATTAACGGGAAAGGAATGCTTCAGCGTCCGTAATGCTCGACGAGAGGAAGTAACTCGCGCGTCACGGGCAAATGAGCCAGTAATAGCGACTAATCTGCAGGCGTTCTCTGTGCTAGTAGCCTACAAATCTCACGTGTAACTCAGAACCTCCAGCCGGCCCTGACATGTGTAGAGCTTCACTCATATGGTTACGTTGCTGTGCCAAGTCAATAAAGCGTGTTAACTGCTCAGTGCACTCCCAGAAGGTAAACGACGGTGCACCTAATGTTAAGGTAGAGTGTGATATTGACTAGTCAGCTGCTTACCCCACTTCATTCAGTTTCCGTTGTGTTTGCTGTTTCTGTGTCATTCGAATTTCGTTTGGTTCATATGGCTCCAAGCACTATGGGACTTAACATCGGGAGGTCATCAGTCCCCTAGACTTAGAACTACGTAAACCTAACTAACCTAAGGACACTACACACATCCATGCCCGAGGCAGGATTAGAATCTGCGACCGTAGCAGCATCGCGGTTCTGGACTGAAGCGCCTAGAACCGCTTGCCGCAGCGGCAGGAAATTTCGTTTGGGATACGTTTTTGTCATTATCCACTAACTATGAAGTGCAAAATGTTACATCTGCGGCGTGGACCGATATAGTTAAGAATACGTCCCTCGTACTTCGGTGATACGTTACTTCTGATGCTGCGACAATGGGCCGAAGGCTCAGGAGGCCCGATCTCACGATGGGATATGGGAGATCACGGAAACCGTGGGTGGACAGGGAACGATAAGTGTCCTGCCCGCATTTTAAGCCAATGTCATCCAGTCCTGTACAAAATCGTTCAGCACACAATCCGAACGAACCAATCACAAAAAAGAAGCAATTTTCATCTTCAAAGAATACATATTTGGGATGACAATACAGTATAAAATATAAATCCTCTTCGTCAGTCCCCCCCCCCTCCGTCTCACCTATTTCTCTAAATTTCGCCTCTACCTTCCCATTTCTCCTCCAAAACATAACCAACATGCCACCCTCTCGCTTCTCCTATGTCTACACTGACGGCCACCGAGCACTCATATTTACCCCACACCCCCTCCCTCTCACATACATACGTCACCTCAATCAATAACTTGAACTCCACCTCTTCATCCAACTTACATGATTAAAAAAATACAAATAAACATTAACAAAAAGACGAAATACAGTGAAAATTCTTAGATACCACATGAGGTACTGAATTTTATTGAAGTGAGAGAGTCGCTCTTGAGTTCTTCGTTAGTTTGAAACATTGTCCACCAACCCACTATCTCGGGTGAAAGAACTGGTAAAGTGGTAAGAGTCGCTGTAGTCAGGGCTATAGGTGTTTGCCTAGAAGCTCCTTAGCGTAAATGATGACTCTCATTCTTGGTCTAGATAGCATTTTTGGTACTCACCTTGCATATAGTTTGCATATTCAAGATTTTGCTTGACAAGTGTGTACATAGTGGTGAATCTACAATGAGGAAATCCATTAGCCAGGGCACTAATCATATATCACAAAAAAGGATTTTTTCCTATCTGTTGTACAATTATATCGGCCTGCACGGTTCAAAGACGCGAACATTTGCAGTGGCCAGTTCTGAAGTCTCAGGACCAGTACTTACCATTTCCTTCATAGTAAGTCTCTACCTAGACTCAGCTGCGGATGAATTTGAGTAACGGAACGTTCTCATGCACACAAAAAATAAATTATAGTGTGCACTGGCAGGAGCAACAATTTTAGAAGACAATGTGATTCCATTTAACTCACACTGAAACGCGTTCTAGATCAAAACAGTAGTTTCGTACACAAGCGACTGCGGACACTTGGGGACAGACGCCAGCTATCGCATGAAAGTTTGCTCAAAAAATTCCAATAACCACTGTTAAGAGAGAAGTCTAGAAGTACGCTCGCTGTGAACCATTCCCATAGGGTCCACAAAGACAAGAGTGGACTACTTACAGGGCACACAGAAGCATCCAGGTATTAATTCTACACGTGCTCCACAGGAAAATTGAACAGGAAGAAAACCGAATATGTCATATTAAAGGAAGTACCCTCTGTCATGCACTGCACAGTGTTTCAGAGGTCATAGATGTAGATGTAGATAGAAGAAAGGAGAAAACCTTAAAATAAAACAGGCAGCGGGAGCACATAGGTGTAAAAACTTCGAAAAACAGCACAGCAGGAAAGGTTAAAGGAGAAATATGAATCTTTAGAAGGATGCAAGAGTATGGGAAAGATAGCTGCTACTTTTAGGAAAATTAAGGAGCGGGGAAGAAAATTAAGGAGCGGGGAAAGAGAAGCATCTCGGTGAACATTAAGGCCTACGTACAAAGCGAAGAAGTTAAGGCCGAAATGTGGGAAGAATATATAGAAGGCCATACAAAAGAGATGTATTTGAAGGTAATGTTACAGATATTATGTGAGAATGAGATAGGTGATATGATACTGCGAGAAGAATTTGACGGAGTCCCAGAAGATCTAAGACGAAACAGGGCACGTGGAGTAGACGACATTCTCTCAGAACTATTGAGATGCATGGCTCAAAATAAAATGACAAAACATATCCACAAGATATGCCAAATATAGAACACTGGCGAAATATATTGAGACATCAAGAATAATGTGATAATTACTTTTCTAAAAAGGACAGTTGTAGACTGAGGACTATGGGACTTAACAGCTATGGTCATCAGTCCCCTAGAACTTAGGACTACTTAAACCTAACTAACCTAAGGACAGCACACAACACCCAGTCATCACGAGGCAGAGAAAATCCCTGACCCCGCCGGGAATCGAACCCGGGAACCCGGGCGTGGGAAGCGAGAACGCTACCGCACTGTAGATAGATATGAATGTCACAGAAACACCAGTTTCGTAAATCATAACTGGAAAATATTTTGAGAAGAACGGAACAAACTGACAGAAGATGACCTCTCGGAAAATCAGAAATTCCGGAGAAATGTGGGACACGAACGTCTATACTAGCACTACCACGAAACGTGGAAGAAAGACTGATGAATTGCACAGGATTTGTAGACTCAACTACGAAAAGCAGGTTCAAATGAATGTAGGTTGCCGAAGTTTTGCAAAGATTAAGAGGCTTTGCACAGGATAAACTAAGTGGGGAGCTCTGTCAAATCAGTATTCCGACCGAAGACCACAACACCAGTACGTGTCTGGATTAATTTTTTTAGACGTAATAGCAGTTAAATTTCTGTTTACTGACTAACGATATCAACAACTAATAAGTTCCTGTTAAAAGTATGCTAAATTGGGTTACCTTAAATAAGTTTAGTGGCACACGTTTCTTCACTGGCGTTGACTGCAGACTTGCATTATAACAGCTTCAAATTGTAATACCATCATTTAATAAGGTAAGGGCCAATCGGACCCTACCGACAGCCGAGTCGTCCTCTGCTAATAGCATCATCATGCTTTGAAAGTGCATGTAGTCAGCATAGCGCTCTACGGATGGTTGTTGGCTTTGTTGAAGTTAGAAGCGCTGCTAATCGGTCGAATAACTCCACAGTTAAGTTTACGAGGTTGAATGTATCGTGTACCAGTCCTCCCGCCATGGATTCATGAAACCAGACGCCAAAATAAAAATAAATAAAAAAGGCAAAATTCCTAACAGTACTGGAAATAGAACCCAGGTCTCCCGCATACCAGCCCGTTTCATTGACCACTCAATTGCAGAAGTTCTGCACAATAAATCCCCATTCTTTTATCAACTTCATATCCTTACACTGCGTAAGTACCACGAGACGTCACTACAGTAGTTACAGATTGCTTATGTGCCACCAGATAACGTTTTGCGCTGCCATTAGACACTGAGGTGATAAAAGTCATGGTATAGATATATGTACACATATAGATGGCGGTAGTATGGCATACACAAGGTATAAAGGGCAGTACAGTGGCGGATCTGTCATTTCCACTCAGGTGTTTCATGCGAAAATGTGTCCGTCGTGATTATGGATGCCCTGTGAAAATTAAAAGATTTGTAATTTGAGTCTGAAGCATGCGACATTCCGTTTCGGAAATAGTTAGGGAACTCAATATTCCGAGATCCACAGTGTCAAGTATGTAACGCGGATACCAAATTTCAGGCGTCATTTCTCACTATGGATAACACAGTGGTTGATGGCCTTCACTTAACGACCGAGAGCAGCTGTGTCTGGTAGAGTTGTCAGTGCTAACAGACAAGCAACACTGCGCAAAATAACCAATTAAAACATTGTGGGACGTATGATGAACATATTCGTTGAGACAGTTAGTCGAAATATGGAGTTAATACGCTATAGTAGCAGACGACCGACGCGAACGCCTTTGCTAACAGAACATCGTCGCCTGCAGCGCCCGTCCTGGGATCGTGACACATCGGTTGGCCCTCAAACGAGTGGAAAACCGTGGCCCGGTTCGCGAATTCAGTTGGTAAGAACTGATGGTGTGGTTCGAGTGTGGCGCAGGGCCCGCGACTCCAGGAACTCAAGTTACCAACAAGGGACTGTGCGAGCTGGTGGTGGCTCCATAACGGTGTGGCTGTGTTTGCGTAGAATGGACTGGGTCCTCTGGCCCAACTGAACCGATCCTTGACTGCAAATGATTATGCTCCACTACTTGGAGACCATTTTCAGCCATTCATGGACTTCATGTTCCCATGCAACGATGTCATGTCATTGGGCCATAATTATTCGTGACTGGTTTGAAAGCCCGCATCTCGTGGTCGTGCGGTAGCGTTCTCGCTTCCCACGCCCGGGTTCCCGGGTTCGATTCCCGGCGGGGTCAGGGATTTTCTCTGCCTCGTGATGGCTGGGTGTTGTGTGCTGTCCTTAGGTTAGTTAGGTTTAAGTAGTTCTAAGTTGCAGGGGACTTATGACCACAGCAGTTGAGTCCCATAGTGCTCAGAGCCAGAGCCACTGTTTTGAAAAACAGACTTGACAGTTCGAGCGAATGATTTGGCCACCTAGATCGACCGACACGAACCCCAGAGAACATTTATGACACATAATAGAGAGATTAATTCGTGTACAAAATCCTGCACCGACAACACTTTCGCAATTATGGACGGCTGGAGAGATAACATTGCTCAGTATATCTGCAGAGAATTTCTAGCAACTTGTTGAGTCAATCGCACGTCAAGTTGCTGCACTAGGTCTGGACAAAGGAGTACCGACAGGACATGAGAAAGTGTCCCATTACTTCTGTCAACTCAGTGCATAGCCTGTTGGCCCAGTTGCTTTGGCGTCGTTAGTAATGCAACATGCAGTAGCTCGATAGTGTACAGGCTCACGTTAGTGATATGGGACCACAGATAAATTTCTGTAAATAATTATATCTATCATCTGTCAAGAATATATCCTAATATTTTTTAATTTATTAATCTACTTTTATTGTCTTCACAGAAATGAAGGTGGTTGCTGTGACAAACGTAACCGAAAACACAGTACAATTATTAAGTGGTTATGGAGTTTAATAATCAATTTCGTACAGAATCAAATCACACTAGATTTGTCTGTTGCTACATAATGTCGAGATTTACGTATTCTGGCAGTTAATATCCTACTGGTGATGAATTTCCAAAACTACAAAAAAACACCATAAGTTATCAGTTAACTCTTATGTCACACCGTGATGTCGCAGGTACATGTACATGCAGTTGTCGGCTGAGGAGTGCATCATCAAAAATTAAACTGACGTTTGAAAAACTAAAGTAACAGGAAATAAAATGTAAAGCAAAAGGAATATAAAAATTCACATACTGTGCGCATACTGTCAGAACATGTTGCGTGGTACACAAGCAACCGATTTCCCAATTAATCTTTCACTAAATAAACCTGAAGACAGAACTCAAAAGACCAACTAAGCCTCGGCTGTTATGTGACATGAGACTACAGAAAACTTAGTTTGAAAGGTCACTCGTAACTATCTGCGTGAAACTTCCACACATCTCTTTTTGCACATCAAGTCGTCGTATCTTGCCAGATTTAAAAATCGTTCATATGTCTTTGGAGCAGCAGCGTTATCAATAGATCAGGTGTAATGTTTGGACAGGTGCCGTGGTACATTACGTCTCAATATTCTCTGACAATTATATCAGTTTTCTGAAGGATGTTTTGTAAACCATGAAATTCATCGTCCAGTAGATATCTCACCAAGACTCGTTAAGAAAAAAGGAGGTGCTATAAAAAATTATGTGAAGGAAACGCGGTAGATCCTGGAAGCTATTAAAGTTCCGAATTGTCTTCTTAATTCAGGGTAATTATTTTTAAGCCATTAGCTTTCTCCAAGGAGATCACAGATAACGTTGTAAACTTTTATTACCACGTTTTTCGGAGATAAAATGTTTAATGAGGCCCGCTCACCCTTGCAATATCTCCGCCTTGCCAGAGTCTTATGAGACGCTCCGTCATCAGTGTACGCCTGTGGCGAGAGCACTTAATACAGAGATAGGGAGCTGGCTGAAGGTAATTAATGGCCTCTGGGTTGCTTTATTTCCGCTCGCAGTCTCTTCCGCTACCAGTATAAGCATGTCGCCGGCGTACATTGAAAGGTCTCTGTTGGATTCCTTTCATGTTTAATTTCTCAAATTTGTTGTCTTTTAAGGAATAAATTCCTCTTCTAAATTTACTGTGGCGTTTCTGACTATCTGGGAGGAGACTGAGTAGTGGAACGTGTTACTTTTACACGTAAACAAGAACGATCTCTCACACTACTACACTTTAAAGCACAGTTTATATGTAATTCTTATATGTAATTCATGTCACACAGTCTCATACGGAACCTACATCCGCTTTCTTTTATATACTGTGTATGATAAGATACTGTCATCCCCCTTCCCTTCTGTGTGAGAGGATGAATGATCAAATGTGTTTGTAGCTGCATGCTTGAGGGTAGCAGACAAGGCTGTCTGCTAGAGAACAGTAGGACCAACGTTGAAACAGGTAGCTACGGTTCCTAAAAGCAGAGAGGTTTCCATTCTTAGTATGGTCCGGTCCGTCCCCTGTCATGTTGGTATAGGAAGCTGCCCCTCTGGCGCCTTCCGTTTGTCTTTGTGAGCGACTCTCGGGAGCACGCTGGGTAGTTCAGTGGGAGTCTGGCAGTTGGAGAGTTGCAGCCGGGCAGTAGGCAGTTGGAGTCCAGTAGTAGCGCAGGGCAGTCCAGCAGTTGCAGTCTGGCGGTGCGAGCGTCTGAAGTGGTAAGATCTCCGGCCAAGCGCGTGTCTGTTAAGTCCATAGGACAATGGATTTGTTAAGTTCAGGTTAACTGAGAATTTAATCATTTTATTTCGGGTTAGCTTTAAAATAGCTAAGGTTATCTTTAATTGCAGCGGAGTGTAATTCTCGTGTCCAGTTCAGATTAATTGGCGGTAGTTGCTTTGTTATTACTTTGTGAGTAAAGTGGAACCACGTGTTGGTCAGTAACTCTAAGTAAGATCAGTCTTAAAGGCAAATGCTTGTGTGATTATAACGTATCGTCTTGAAAAGATTTTGAATATACCAACTTTTCTTTATGTTCAACCCACGTGGCGTGTACTTTGTGAGACCAGTACCACGTGCTTATATAACTGTTTGACCCATCAGGTTAGTAGTAAGACGTTAGTAACCAGTTCGAGGTTTTTCTTTTGTAATTTGCTTTTCGATCGAATGTATTTTTAAATCAAGTTGACCACGTGGAGCATGTGGTGTAATCACCAAAGTAGCCATCAGCTATTCTTCTTGGGAAGATTTCACAAAGATTTAATGTGAATTTAGTATACCAGTGTGTGGTAATTACATGACGGACAGGATTGTGCTTCGAACGGAAATTCTTTGGGTAAATTAACTTTCTCTTGCATGCGTTTCAATGTTCTTTGTGTGTTGTTTTATGAATGCAGTGTTGTATCCAGTCTCCCAATCTTGACTCCATATTTTATGTGTTCCGTAATATTCCAATCTCACAGTCTCACAATCGTAAATAAGGCACCAGCTCAGTTATAACTCACGTATAATATGCTGAAATTTCAATGAACAATCTTTAAAATAAATTTGCAAATATAAACTGATTTCTTTCTTTTTATTTAAATTCTCCTTTTTATATAGATATATTACCGGTTGTTGTATGACTGTAAAAGATTATAATCAATGATAGTCTGATTGGTAATGTGGTAAACCTAGACTAGTTACCCAGTCGTGAAACAGTGGCCCAGTAAACGCACGGTTAACCTCACAAGACAGCTCACAGTTTTAAACCGCTTTCATGGTCTAATTAGCACTCGATTTCAGCATATCAAATTCAAGTCACAATCTTACGCTATTCAACAAAGCAAATTAGAGTTACAATCTTTCACATGGCGACCCTGTTCTGTGATTCCGCTAGACTCTGGAATCTCTGATACGTTAGATTGCGAGCGTGTTATAATCTTAATTTTTTTTCCTACAGCGCTCAAACAACTTTTGCGTTGTTTCCGAGCAGACGTTCAAAAGATTCACGGCGTTGTTGATCGGCGTTGTGTTGTTTGTCTTGTTTTGTTTTCTATATTTGTTTGTTCTATATATGTGTGTTGTTTTTTTTTCTCTTCGCTTGTAAATTCCACGGTTTCGAACAAAGATAAAAAATTGTTTTGCGTATGAAAAATTGCGTACTAGGTTGGGTATCTTTCTTGTGACTGTCGTAATTTTTGGGGGACACATTTATTGTGATTAGTGTGTTACGTACTGGGTGTAAATTGCACGAATGCTGACACGTAACCAAGCTAAAAGTAAGCGGTCCGACAACTTAAGCAACATGGACCAAGGGGATAATTTGATTTCCAATATTAACGCGTCGGGCGGTTCCGAAAATGCAATGGGGAATACTTCAGACGAAATGCAAAACAGCACAAACGGGCTCACATCAGAGCCAGAAATTAATTCGCCTCCAAATAACCAAATTGATTTGGCGGAATTCATGAAAGCCTTATTGCAACAAAATAAAGAATTGTTCCGAGAACAAAAAGAATCATCCGAAAAATCGATCCGCGAGCTAGGCGAACAAATGACGCAGAAATCAGAAAAATCTGAGAAATCGATTCGCGAGCTAGGCGAACAAATGACGCAAAAATCTGAGAAATCGATCCGCGAGCTAGGCGAACAAATGACGCAAAAATCTGAGAAATCGATCCGAGAGCTAGGCGAACAAATAGACGAAAAACTAATCCAGCAGACAAATAAAGTCGACAAGTCGATGCAGAGAGTGTCCGATGATATCTCACAAAGAATAAACAATCTGGCAAGTGAAATAAAAAGCGATATTATGAAAGAATTAGGCCGTACATTTGAACAGATCGATGACCGTCTGCAAGCGTTAGAACAGAGCAAGCGCAGTGGCGAGGCCGAATCTAAAGAAAGCGAAGAACGGCTACTTAGGAATTTCCAAGAGCTGAGAGAACAATGCCAAAGACATCGTCAGCAGGTACTCTCGAGGGTCCAAGAGGCTGAAACGCATTGTCCCACGGTCGTTAGCAACACAATAGCGGACAACAGTTTAGCGATCCACGCGTTGGAACTGCAGGTCGAACAATTGAAGCAGACTGGGGCGGAGGACAAGAGACAAATAGATGAGAAGATCGCGGCATTAGCGGATATTGTAGGCACGATGAAGCTGACGGAAAGCGAGAACAATATCACACAGGTAGCGGCCGCAGAGACCGAAGAAGTGCGTTCGCTTCTTAAATTCCAGAAGGGACAGTTTGAAGTGAACAGACAGCACAAAGCTGTAACAGGCGATTTACAAGAACGCGTGGCGCATCTGGAAAACCGCATGGCGTGTGATTCCGAACTCGCCAATAGCAATAAAAATAGCCGTACGAACAGTGCAGAGAGGGACTCCGGCCACGAGGGAGATTGTGACGACAGGGAAGAATGTAATTTAAGGGGCAGACATGAGACAAATAGAAACATTCAAGGGCCTCGCCAGGAGGAAATGCGGGGATTTGATTTCAAACATTTCCTTACGGTAAGAAAATTTGAGATATTCCGTAATTCTCAAAAAGGCATACATCCACGAGCATGGCTCGAGCAATTTGAGTTCTGTCTTCCTCCCGACTGGGCAAGTTCACATAAAATAGAGTATATGTGTGGCTATTTGGAAGGCGAACCGGCGAGTCGTATGAGGTCGGCAGCGCGTCACTGCAACTCCACTCGGGAGTTTCGACAAGCCTTTCTCTCCGCCTATTGGTCGGAAGCGGCACAAGATAGGGTCAAACATGGCATAATTATGCTGCCAAATTTGAACCAGTCTGGTTTCGGCAGCCCTGCACACCTATTCGACCACATGCTGCAGGCAAATCAATTTTTATACGACCCATACGGACCTGCGGAACTAATTAGGATATGCATCACCAAATTGCCGATGCACTTGCGGCACGTCATTCTTGCGGGACGATGCAAAGAGGACGTGGAAACGTTTAAAACGCTTCTCCAAGAGTTGGAATACAATACACCAGAATGCCCGCCTAATCAGGCACAAAGTTATTACGGGGCTCAGCAGCGCGATCGCAGTCGTGGCCGTATTACTAATCAACGGCGTGACTGGTCGTCGCGACGCGAACGAAACAATAATCGAGACAGGCCGTATAGAAACTGGGGTAACAGTCGCGAACACAGATGGAGCAACAGAAATGATAGAGGATGGGGACAAGATCGTGAACGCAACAGGTACGGCAACCAGCATCGTTACTACGATGAACACGGTGGGAGTAGAATTGTAGGCGGAGCCCCACATGATGTCGAAATTCGGCCGGCCAACCCCAGACATAATCCAACAAATGGGAATGAGCGAAACCGGCAATGACAAATGATCAGCCCAGAAGGCGCCAATCGGAACAAATGAGCGACATGGCAAATGAGTACATAGGGTTTATAGAGAGGAGAATGAATTGATTAGTTTAAATTTATGGCGTAGGCATTTGGAATAATATGATGGTAAATATAGTGATAAAGATATTTTTATGTGATTGATTGAAGTGATGTTGTTAATTTGTTTTCTTTCCTTGTGCAATTAGGATTTAGTTTGATTCAAACGTAAAGATAAAAGGTTTCCTTGTGAACAAGTGAAATGTTTTTTTTTTTTGTGTCAATTGAAAAGAGTTGCTCCTGAGAGAAGCAAGATCGTTGCTGAAATTAAAAAAAAAAACTCAGGGGAATATCCGATCTGTGGGTATTATGGGTCTGGCAAACCCAGGTCCCCAGCTGTTAGTAGCCTTGTTTCCGATTTTCTGCTTTCAGTGCTACTATCTATCTATTACTATTCTATATCTGTCAGTATAAATGAGGATCTCTTACTATAGTATGCGTGCTGTATGAAAATTTTAAGTTACGAGAACTCTGAGAAAGGAATGAGTAAGTTTGGAATCTTGAAAACAGGATGTGATAATACGATTGTTTAACCATTGGCTTCCCAATATACGATGATTTGTTAATATTGGTGATATATGTCTTTTTTGTTCTTTATAGCTGAGTACGTAAAGTGATGTCTGTGGATTTCGTAAGTATATTGATTCCCTTCAAGGTGAAAGAAGAATTGTGGTTTGTGTAATTTACGTGGCTCTGAAATATTATTGTGGTAGTCAAATACGAGCAGTTTTTCAGCAAATGGAGAATGGAACGGAAATATGGATCCTTTTTGTAGTCTTGATTGATGTTGAGCCAAAGCCTGAAAAATTATTCTGCGTTAATACTTGTCCTAGAAAAGCGACGTTTATGTGTTTTGCTGATGCTGTGAGCATTACAGCCTACTGTTTTCGCTGGTGCGGGATGCACTGCAGCCTATAGGATTTGTACTGAGGAAATTTCCCTCTTGAAGGTAGAGGATGATTAAATAATTTTGATTATGGGAACGAAGGAAAGCTTGGTTTAAGGTAATAAGGATGAAGCAAAACATTTGTCATTTATACTACAGGAGGATTCGGATCTTTTGTGTCTGTTGTAAGTTCAATGTTAAGATGATACTGTTTTACAGAATAGAGGTGACCACAATTTTGCCATTCATGAGAAATGAATCCAGAATAACCACCACAGGCGAAATAACTGATTTGAAGGCGAAAGGTAACGTAAAGAAGGAACGAAATCGAAGCAAAATGGGTAAGAAAAAGTAGTATAACCTGTATAATGCAAATAATTTAACCTTCTCAGAGCCATCTGTGTGATTAATTCTTGTGATAATGTAATTTTTAGAGGAAATTTTCTTACTGTTTGATGTGTGAATATATGAGTATGATAAATGTATAATTGCGAGTCTCTTTTCAGGTGGGTGAACTGATATAAATGTTTTTGCGTGTAAATAACCATTGTTCTTTTTACTGTGTATGTTTAAGGAAAGTTTCTCCATATTTATCATGTGACAAGACGTAGGCAGCGAGCGTAAAGAAGAGGACAAATTAGAACATTGCTGTAGTGGTGTATACACGGTGTTGGAAGTAGCATTGAAGTAGCTTGTTGGATTAATTAGTAGTGGATAGAAGTAGAATTTAGAGTAATGCATGTTTACGGGTAGTTAGTTTGTAGAATAGACAACAGGTGTGGATGTGTGTGTGTAAATAACATGTGAACCCCATGCTCTCCTAACCTATACTTGCGCAAGACATAACCCTATTCATTTTAGTGAATTAATTAGTAGCATTTGATTTATTAAAACGTAAGTGAACCACATTAGTGATGTGGATTTAAATATGATATTGTCAGTTCATTTAATTTTAATTTTTTTACATTGTCAAGTCATTTCACTTTTATCTTTTTATATTGTCAAGTCATTTAACTTTTAATTTTATATTGTCGATTCATCTCACTTTGTTCTTAAAAATTGTGAAAGACAATACTAAGTGGTATTATGTATGACATTGTGTAATCACATAAGGATGATGAAAAATTTCTGTGAATGCAGTTGAGAACGTGAAAGCGAACCGGCAAAACTCTTAAGAGACAGCGGGAGCAGCCAGACTAGTTGTAAACTGGCGGGTTTCCCAGCGGGACACGCTGTCAGCCAGGCCACTTCGGGAGCGCGGCCGACAACAAAAGAAGGATGGGACGCCGCAAACACTTTCCTTATACCTGCAGCTAATGGGCGGCCGCCCCGCGCGACCCTAGCTGAAGGGAATGACCTGAGATGGGCGAGCGGTCCACCGCGCGGAAATCCATCTCCTGGCAACGCACCTCACGCACGCGACCGTGACGAGACGGCCGCGGTGTAACAACACAAAGGGCGTGGAGCCTTTTGACAGGTACTGTCCAAAGAAACTTGCAGACGTCAACGACGCCTATCGACATTTCCTGACGGATGCCTACTGTCAAGCGACAGTAATTCATGGTTAGATGTTCTCTGGTCGCTAAGGGTGACACGAAGAAGAGCCATTGAAGTGTCATCCTTGCCCAGGAATATCAACCTGGCATGTCAATCGAGGATACTGCACGAATTTGACAATACAAACATGGAACAAAATCGAGATGTTCGTGACACAAGAGAAACTTCATGAGAGGGCAGAGACGGCGGGATCGCACGCAACAGATGGACAAAAATCCCTACTGACAGCTGCGGCGACGAACCCCCTCCCCCACCCCTTATATTGTGCCACGGAACAGTGGAACTAGTGAGTGTATCAGTGAACAGTGATTATACGGTTCTTAGTTCAATGCATATACGTGTGTTTCTGTCACAGAAACTTTGACTCGTGTGTTTTGCAGGGACTCGATTTATTGATGTTTATTAAACTCTGACTCTTGTATTTTGCAGGTGTTCTATATTTTTGTTTTGTTTTGAAACTTTGACTCTTGCATTTTGCAGGTGTTTTATTTATTGGTGTTTTGTTTTAGATGTTGACTATTGTACTGTTTTATTGATCAATGTTTGTTCTTGTGTTAGCTATTAGATTTGTGTTATTTTGTTTGGTAAATTCATTGCTGTGGCACTGCTTCCTTTATCAGTCAGATTGCTATTCATTCTCATTGGACTGTGATCGATTAGCCTTTGCATGGGGCATATTTATTGTGAGGAACCCCTTAAGGGTAACAATCACACAATTATTGTAGTTTCAGTATAATGACACAGTGCTCATTGTTTGCTAGCTAATTGAAATATAGTAGAGTGATTAAATTAGTGCCACATAGTTATTTTAATTCTACAAATTATTAGTTTTATAAGATATAGAATTTTTTTGCGATAACCACTTTGTAAAACATGTTTTTTCTCTTATCATTTTTTTGCTTTTGCCGATTGTGCATTGTAATGTTCTGCCTTGTAATACTGATGTTATTTCCTGTTGCTTTTTAATTGCTGTGGCACCTTTGCTATTTTCATAAATTTTGCTTGTTAATAAACAGTCATAAATTTGCCTGTGATCAGTTGGCTCTTGCAATGAGCAAATACTGGTGAACTCCATAAGGGTAACAACCAGAAATTGTTTTCATATCAATGACACAGGAACCATTGTTTTTACTTGCTGACCGATTTAGGTCTACACGACCTTTTAAATAGGTGTCACAGATTGTGTGTTTTTTTTTTTTCTCTCTTTGAAATTGGTAGATTGTAAAGATGTTTGAAATTATTGTGTTTTAGCAAGTAGCTGGTGACCTTTTGCCTTTTTCTTTACACTTTTGGTTTAAGTAGGGTGTGAGAAGCCTGCTTGGGAATGTCCTAGCATGGCCAGAAAATTCCCTGCACAGTCTTTTCCCGGAGCGTTGGGGTTATGAAAGGTCTCTGTTGGATTCCTTTCATGTTTAATTTCTCAAATTTGTTGTCTTTTAAGGAATAAATTCCTCTTCTAAATTTACTGTGGCGTTTCTGACTATCTGGGAGGAGACTGAGTAGTGGAACGTGTTACTTTTACACGTAAACAAGAACGATCTCTCACACTACTACACTTTAAAGCACAGTTTATATGTAATTCTTATATGTAATTCATGTCACACAGTCTCATACGGAACCTACATCCGCTTTCTTTTATATACTGTGTATGATAAGATACTGTCATCCCCCTTCCCTTCTGTGTGAGAGGATGAATGATCAAATGTGTTTGTAGCTGCATGCTTGAGGGTAGCAGACAAGGCTGTCTGCTAGAGAACAGTAGGACCAACGTTGAAACAGGTAGCTACGGTTCCTAAAAGCAGAGAGGTTTCCATTCTTAGTATGGTCCGGTCCGTCCCCTGTCATGTTGGTATAGGAAGCTGCCCCTCTGGCGCCTTCCGTTTGTCTTTGTGAGCGACTCTCGGGAGCACGCTGGGTAGTTCAGTGGGAGTCTGGCAGTTGGAGAGTTGCAGCCGGGCAGTAGGCAGTTGGAGTCCAGTAGTAGCGCAGGGCAGTCCAGCAGTTGCAGTCTGGCGGTGCGAGCGTCTGAAGTGGTAAGATCTCCGGCCAAGCGCGTGTCTGTTAAGTCCATAGGACAATGGATTTGTTAAGTTCAGGTTAACTGAGAATTTAATCATTTTATTTCGGGTTAGCTTTAAAATAGCTAAGGTTATCTTTAATTGCAGCGGAGTGTAATTCTCGTGTCCAGTTCAGATTAATTGGCGGTAGTTGCTTTGTTATTACTTTGTGAGTAAAGTGGAACCACGTGTTGGTCAGTAACTCTAAGTAAGATCAGTCTTAAAGGCAAATGCTTGTGTGATTATAACGTATCGTCTTGAAAAGATTTTGAATATACCAACTTTTCTTTATGTTCAACCCACGTGGCGTGTACTTTGTGAGACCAGTACCACGTGCTTATATAACTGTTTGACCCATCAGGTTAGTAGTAAGACGTTAGTAACCAGTTCGAGGTTTTTCTTTTGTAATTTGCTTTTCGATCGAATGTATTTTTAAATCAAGTTGACCACGTGGAGCATGTGGTGTAATCACCAAAGTAGCCATCAGCTATTCTTCTTGGGAAGATTTCACAAAGATTTAATGTGAATTTAGTATACCAGTGTGTGGTAATTACATGACGGACAGGATTGTGCTTCGAACGGAAATTCTTTGGGTAAATTAACTTTCTCTTGCATGCGTTTCAATGTTCTTTGTGTGTTGTTTTATGAATGCAGTGTTGTATCCAGTCTCCCAATCTTGACTCCATATTTTATGTGTTCCGTAATATTCCAATCTCACAGTCTCACAATCGTAAATAAGGCACCAGCTCAGTTATAACTCACGTATAATATGCTGAAATTTCAATGAACAATCTTTAAAATAAATTTGCAAATATAAACTGATTTCTTTCTTTTTATTTAAATTCTCCTTTTTATATAGATATATTACCGGTTGTTGTATGACTGTAAAAGATTATAATCAATGATAGTCTGATTGGTAATGTGGTAAACCTAGACTAGTTACCCAGTCGTGAAACAGTGGCCCAGTAAACGCACGGTTAACCTCACAAGACAGCTCACAGTTTTAAACCGCTTTCATGGTCTAATTAGCACTCGATTTCAGCATATCAAATTCAAGTCACAATCTTACGCTATTCAACAAAGCAAATTAGAGTTACAATCTTTCAACATGAATAGCTCTTTGATACACTTAGTGGCCCCTACAGCCTGATTTTAGTGCAACAGCTCTCTGTTGCCCCCTCTGTGATTTAAAAAAATGGTACAAATGGTTACCATACAAAGTTTTTCGATTAGTGGTAAGCTACGTGGAATACTTTTACTGAACTTCTGATCCAGAATATTTTGTGGTACAGAACCACCTTGCAGTTACACTAGCGTGAAATAAAATGCAACGGGATATTTATATGCAAATAACTAATTTGGGCCCCTAGCAATGAAACTGAAGTTGGCGCAGTGTACGAGGCCTATTTGGAACGTAAGGAGCGACGGGTGGCGAAATGGAGAGGACAGTGAAAATCTGATGAAGCTTTACACAGATATGTTGGGCACGGTCTCTAGTACGCTAATAGATAGCTTCTCATCGCTCTTCTCTATTCTGAGGGCACAGTGAGTATGTAAATATTCCTAGGAAAACGATGTCTCCCTCCAAGTATGAGTGCTTTGCTGAGAGATTTCGCCTGTTATCATGCAACCCCACATAACGTAACCATGCATTTCCTCCTTCATGGCATATAATTTATCCAACTAGTAAGTACTTTAAAACAAATAAAATTGTATTTTTAATAAAATAGTATGAAAAGATAGTATCTTATTCGTGATTAATAAATTAGTTTTTTTTAAAATACAGATGTAAATCAGGGCATCCTTGATGCCCTTTTGTCTAAGATAGTTTAAAGTCTCTTTACGTTAAAATTTACCAAAAATAGTTTTAGCGCAAAATCGGTATGCAATGTCCGAATCTGGTTAAAAATTCTTCCTAGCGATACCTCATTCATCCCTGTACGATTAGTCTGTGTTGAGAAAAAGGGCTGTAAAGTTGTGAAATAATGCAGTATTTTCTGAAATGGGCTACGTACCCAAAGCTGTCTATTGCATAACTTCGTAATTGCAGTATCTGCAGTATGATTTGTAGGTGTGGAAGGGTTCCTGAATAGAGGAACAGTGGACTGATACATCCATCAAAAGTGGCACATCCTTTAGATACTCCCGGCTTTACGTAACGAACGCCGAGGATCCGTAACCGATTGAGGCATTGCAGTGAATACGTCACGGGTTTCTCATTCATGAGGCTTAAGATATCTGTTTGGACACGTAGATTAGCGTGGCAGTCCTAAACCTGAGTCCCATATTGGTTCCTTTTTAGAAAAGACATCCGATACCCTGAAGCGTCTATCTTCTGCCCGATTTTGTGCTTCATCTGTTGTGAAGTGCTCGCCAACTAAAGGTGGAGCACAGCTATTATTTTAACGAGTAAAACAAGTGTTTAAGATTTGGATTTAACACCCCGTCGACAACGAAGTAATAAGAACAGAATAAACATCGCTTTTGATATAGATCAGCAGAAAAATGTAGCCGTATACTTTCCAAGAGTCCCACTGCGGCATTCATTTTAAGCGACATACGGAAATAACGTAAAACCTAAATTTCATTGGGCGTACGAGAATCAGAAACCCAGGGAAGCTAAGGTGAAATAGGTGCTAGAAATATGTCAATATATCGAAAAAGGAAATACGAGAGTCCAGATAACCTTCGGTGAAATTAAAAGCAAGGGCGGAATCGCTAAGAGTGGAATGGAAATTTCACTTGTAAACGCTGAGAACATATCGGATTGGTGGCAGAGAACATATCAGATTAGTGGGAGGACTTACCTGTTGACGTACTGAGGATTAAATGCGAGAGGATATGGAAGAATTAGGGTATCTAGTATTAGAATCTGAGTTTAACGCCACAATGGAAAATGTGAGATGAAATAAGGCATATGGGTTAGATAAGATTACTTAGGAATTTTTAAAATCAGTGGGGGAAGTGCCAATCAAACGACTATTTAAGTGTTTATGTAACATCTATGAAACTTGCGGAGATATACAATCCACCTAATCCCGAAGGTAGCAAGGGTAAATAAGTGTTAGAATTATCGCAGCTAGAAAGCTCATGGATGCAAGATGCTAACGACAGTATACAGAAGTAAACTGAAGATACGTTAGATGACGATCCTTTTGACTTTCGGAAAGATAAAGGCTCCAGAGTTCTGAAGTTGTGCTGGATGCTGGAAGCAGGACTAAATAAAAACCAAGAAACGATCATAGGATGTGTCGACGTACAAGAAGTCTTTGACACGGTAAGACAGTGCATAGTCTCCAAAGTTTTGGGAGAAATAGCGGTAAGCTGTAGGGAAAGACATTCTCTGCAAAAAATTTCTCTCCCAGTACTCTTTTAGGTGATGTTGGATCGTATGGGGAAAGACTCATCAATAAAGAAATATTCGTCACATTATCCCCCCGAAACAGACATTTCGAAGAATACAGCTTGGAGATGATTGAGGAAGTAGCAACTATACTTCTATGATACGCAACATTCGCAGGTAACGTTGCTGAACGATTTTAAATCTACAGTTCAGATCTGAATATGGAGTATGTTGTAACGTACTCGTTGAGACAAGTGATCTTAAAATTGAACCATCGTTACGAGCGTACTTGTATACAAAATATGGTATATTCTCTTTAAATCAACGGAAGATTTAATGCCATTAGATCCGTATTTCAAAGTAATCAGTTTAGGACCACTACGAAGTTCATAATTTTAACCCTAAGAATGTTGCACACCCAGGATTTTCTACATCTATTGGGCCTGTCTTTTATGGCTTTATTTACTACAATGGGCGAATTTGTTTTTTTACAGGAAGACCGCAAGCTTGCAAAATATTAAATCTCCTACCACATTTTTACACAATCAAATGCTGCTAATAACTTTATTATCTTGCATATCGTTTCGACAATTTATGTCATTATTTGGCAGACTGTGAAGCTGCTGATGACATACATTGCAGGAACTACTTGTAGCATTGTCAAATTTTTACTACGTTTTGGGGGTATACTGGCTGTTAAGTAAGATCGTGGTCGACGCGGGAAAAACAAGGACTTAAATTTTTCTGTGCGAGCCCTGATTTCTCTTATTTTATCGTGATTATCATTTCTCCCTATGTAGGTGGGTGCCAACAGAATGTTTTCGCAATCGGAGGAGAAAACTGGTGATTGAAATTTCATGAGAAGACACCGTCGCAACGAAAAACGCATTTGTTTTAATGATTGACACTCCAATTCACGTATCATGTCTGTGACACTACTTCGCGATAATACAAAACGAGCTGCCCTTCTTTATACTTTTTCGGTGTCATCCGTCAGTCCCACCTGATGCGCATCCCACACCGCACAGCAATACTCCAGAATAGAGCGGACAAGCGTAGTGTAAGCAGTCTCTTTGGTAGACCTGTTGCACCTTCTAAGTGTTCTGCCCATGAATCGCAGTCTTTGGTTTGCTCTACCCACATCCTGCTGCGGTTCTTCGGATTATTGTCCTCCTGCAGTATCCACTCTTCATTTTTGTCGATAAACCAACGTTTGGCAGTCGGCATCTAACATCTTTGATAAACGCTACGCGTAAGCCGCACTCATGTCTCTTCTTGTGTATTTCAGTCAACAGTTCAAAGTAAACTATTGCTTAATGGACATTGCATGAAGGACGAAGGTTCCCTCTGTTAGGTCGTGAAAGAACTAAGTCGATATCTGTTACCATCTGTGTGTAATGCCGACGACGCTAATACTTAACAGATTATATCAAGGGTGTTACAAAAAGGAAAGGCCAAACTTTCAGGAAACATTCCTCACACACAAATAGAGAAAAGATGTTACGTGGACATGTGTCCGGAAACGCTTAATTTCCATGTTAGAGCTCATTTTAGTTTATTCCTCCTACGCTCAATGGAGCACGTTATCATGATTTCATACGGGATACTCTACCTGTGCTGCTAGAACATGTGCCTTTACAAGTACGACACAACATGTGGTTCATACACGATGGAGCTCCCGCACATTTCAGTCGAAGTGTTCGTACGCTTCTCAACAACAGATTCGGTGACCGATGGATTGGTAGAGGTGAACCAATTCCATGACCTCCACGCTCTCCTGACCTCAACCATCTTCACTTTCATTTATGGAGGCATTTGAAAGCTCTTGTCTACGCAACCCCGGTTCCAAATGTAAAGACTATTCGTGCTCGTATTGTGGACGGCTGTGATACAATACGCCATTCTCCACGGCTGCATCAGTGCATCAGGGATTCCATGCGGCGGAGGGTGGATGCATGTATCCTCGCTAACGGAGGACATTTTGAACATCTCCTGTAACAAAGTGTTTGAAGTCACTCTGGTACGTTGTGTTGCTGTGTGTTTCCATTCCATGATTAATGTGATTTGAAGAGAAGTAATAAAATGAGCTCTAACATGGAAAGTAAGCATTTCCGGACACATGTTCACATAACATATTTTCTTTCTTTGTGTGTGAGGAATGTTTTCTGAAGTTTGGCCGTACCTTTTTGTAACACCCTGTATAACAATGTCTTTTATCAAAGCTGACGAGCACAACCCAGCTAAGTTTGTAAATCCTATTCAATGCGACGCTGCAGCAGCTGGATGAATTATCCTTCTATTTGCAAGCCCCAAAATATTGCATTTTAAGCTGAGAACAACACGCCGGCCGGATTGGCCTAGCGGTTATAGGCGCTAGAGTCTGGAACAACGCGACCGCTACCGTCGCAGGTTCGAATCGTGCCGCGGGCATGGATGTGTGTGATGTCCTTAGGTTGGTTAGATTTAGATAGTTGTATGTTGTAGGGGACTGATGACCTCAGAAGTTAAGTCCCATAGTACTCAGAGCCATTTGAACCATTTGTTGAGAACAACAGCGTAGACGAAATTGTTTACGACAGTCCTTCAGCTGCGCTTTTTCCAAGACAAGTCTGCTTCCGACGAGGTAGCAGCTGAAGTGAGGCTGTTGAAGAACCTACTCCCCCTGTGCAGATTTGCATAGGACTGCGTCATTGGCTGCTGCAGAGAATGCATCATTACATCTTCTTTCATCTGTAGCTCCTTATTGCAAGAGGCGAATAGCGGGTAACTCGATAACTGGCGGCAAACTTCTGTTCCGACTCTCTGATTCGGCGTGCGCTCGCCACTTTGTGTCGCTCAGACTGAGGTGTTCACCATATGACGCGTTTTCATTTATTTGTTTATTTTTTTCGCCCCTCCATTTCACTACGGCAGGTTTTCTGTCTACAAGCAGGTGGGCTGCGAAATTAGATTCCGTGGAAGTTGAGGCGGAAATCAATTTTGTATCCCGCGGTGGCCGCGGGGTGACAGTGGCGGTGACGAGTTTGCCGCCACGCTCCAGTGCGCACAGTGCGACGCGACTCGCGAGGCGAGCTAAGCGGATCCCGGTCGCAGCGCGGCGCGGCGCGGCGTTGTTTGCAGGCCGTCGCCCGCCGACCCCCGCCGCCGGCGCCGGCGCCGTCTGCGCGGCTTTTGATAAAGGTTTTGCAATCAGTGCCTCGTGTCGGCCGCGTACACTCCCTGATAGGATTGCCGCGGCGGCGGCAAAAACCGGCAAAGGCCGGACCTCAGAGCGAAGAGGTCGGCGTGGGTGGAGACACCAGGCCGAGGTCGTCGCACTTTGAGCTCTGTACTCCGATTCCAGTTTCTCACTAGCAACGAGCAAGAGCACAGTTCATCAGACACGAAAGGCAACGCCCTGGTGATACAGCCACCCATCTCTGTCCATCGCCTAATTGACCATGTGGTTGTTTAAGATTTCTAGTTCATTTCTGGTATTGAAAGAAAGTGATGTAAGCAAAATTTTTTCATTCAAAATGGTTCAAATGGCTTTGAGCACTATGGGACTTAACATCTATGGTCATCAGTCCCCTAGAACTTAGAACTACTTAAACCTAAGGACATCACACAACACCCAGTCATCACGAGGCAGAGAAAATCCCTGACCCCGCCGGGAATCGAACCCGGGAACCCGGGAGCGGGAAGCGAGAACGCTACCGTACGACCACGAGCTGCGGACTTTTTTCATTGGTTTTGTCGTAGCCAGTCCTGACAAAACTCTACCATCTGGTGAGCAAGATGTATGAGACAGGCGAAATACCCTCAGACTTCAAGAAGAATATAATAATTCCAATCCCAAAGAAAGCAGGTGTTGACAGATGTGAAAATTACTGAACTATCAGTTTAATAAGTCACGGCTGCAAAATACTCACGCGAATTCCTTACAGACGAATGGAAAAACTGGTAGAAGCCGACCTCGGGGAAGATCAGTTTGGATTCTGTAGAAATATTGGAACACGTGAAGCAATACTGACCGTACGACTTATCTTAGGAGATATCCATCCCCGGTAGCTGAGTGGTGGCCGGTACGGTAGCTCAGCATGTTCGGTCAGAGGGTGTAGCTACCTCCTGTAATAAAAAATTGAGTAAACGGATCAACGAACAACTTGAACGAGTGTCATCGGACGGCCGCCACGAACAAATTCAACGAACAATATAGAACAAAATGAAGTGGTCAGCGCGACGGACTGTCAATTCTAAGGGCCCGGGTTCGATTCCAGGCTGGGTCTGAGATTTTCTCCGCTCCGGGACGGTGTTGTGTTGTCCTAATCATCGTCTTTTCATCCCCATCGACGCGCAAGTCGCCGAAGTGGCGTCAAATCGAAAGACTTGCACCAGGCGAGCGGTCTACCCGACGGGAGGCCCTCGTCACACGCCATTTTTATCTTAGAAGATAGATTAAGGAAAAGCAAACCTACGTTTCTACCATTTGTAGACTGTGGTCCTTGCATATTGGAACACGTGAAGCAATACTGACCCTACGACTTATCGTAAATGATAGATTAAGGAAAGGCAAACCTACGTTTCTATCATTTGTACACTGTGGTCCTTGTGGCCTCTGAGACACCGGTTGCACATCAGATCGACGATAATGACGAATTCTCGGCTCTGAGTGCCTCTCTGACGATTCCTAGGTTCTCACTTTCTTCCTTCTTAACACTGTGTTTGGTCATGATTCATCCATTCCCGCCAACATCATCAAACAGTGGCATCGCTCCTATCCAAATGTCGATGGATTCGCCGATTATTCCAAGCGGCTTCTTTGAGACCAACGGCACATCCTGGCTGAAATTCTGACATCAGTGTCTAGTGTTTATGCGTTTGTCTGTGAGTCATAGGTACTGTCCAAATGAGTACACGAAATTAAATTCTTAAGGCTTTATGTCCTGATATCCTGTTCACTATCCTAGTCAGTTGCGCGACGAAATTGCTCTGCAGCGTCACACAGTTACTCATCGTCCACCAACGTTTACAGTTTTACATTTTCCGTTGATACATGACACGTGATACATTACCCTACGACTTAAATAGATTAAGGAAAGGCAAACCTACGTTTCTAGCATTTGTAGACTTACAGAAAGCTTTTGACAATGTTGGCTGGAATACTCTCTTTCAAATTCTGAAGGTGGCAGGGGTCACATACAGGGAGCGAAAGGCTATTTACAATTTGTACAGAAACCAGATGGCAGTTATAAGAGTCGACCGGCATGAAAGGGAAGCAATGGTTGGGAAGGGAGTGAGAAGAAATAAAAACTTTGAGGTTCGCAGATGACATTGTAATTCTGTCAGAGACAGCAAAGGACTTGGAAGAGCACTTGAACGGAATGGACAGTGTCTTGAAAGGAGGATATAAGAGGATAGTGGAATGTATTCGTATTAAATCGGGTGATGCTGCCGGAATTAGATTACGAAATGAGACATTTAAAGTAGTGAAGGAGTTTTGCTATTTGGAGAGCAAAATAACTGATGATGGTCGAAGTGGAGAGAATATAAAATGTAGACTGACAATGGCAAGGAAAGCGTTTCTGAAGAAGACAAATTTTTTAACATCGAGTATAGATCTAAGCATCAGGAAGTCGTTTCTGAAAGTATTTGTATGGAGTGTAGCCATGTATGGAAGTGAAACATGGATGATAAATAGTTTGGACAAGAAGAGAATGGAAGCTTTCGAAATGTGGTACTACAGAAGAATGCTGAAGATTAGATGGGTAGTTCACATAACTAATGAGGAGGTATTGAATGGGACTGGGGAGAAGAGGAGTTTGTGGCACAACTTGACTAGAAGAGGGGATCGGTTGGTAGGACATGTTCTGAGGCATCAAGGGATCACCAGTTTAGTATTGGAGGGCAGCGTGGAGGGTAAAAATCGTAGAGGGAGTCCAAGAGATGAATACACTAAGCAGATTCAGAAGTATGTAGGTTGTAGTAGGTACTGGGAGATGAAGAGGCTTGCACACGATAGAGTAGCATGGAGAGCTGCATCAAACCAGTCTCAGGACTGAAGACCACAACAACAACATTGTCGTATTTCATGTTTGTACGCTGCACGTTTTTCTTACAGTAGTTTTAGATGTGTTATGCCGTAGAGGTTATGAGCGTTCTTTAGCTGCTAATAGTGATTTAAAATTCCCCACATGACAAACCGCGATCTGTTTTACTAGGCAAAAACCTTTCTATAGCAAAGATCGCATAAGTAATAATTTAGTTCCGATAACTCGTTTCGACGAAGTCTGCTGTCATCTTCTGGTCTTCAAAAATGTTTGTCCGAGTTCATCGTGAGTTGGAACCACATCCAAAGTTGTCATATGAGTGGACAAAATGTAGCACATTATGCAAAGGTTTGTCAGAAATTAAATCTTTACAATCAAAAAGCACATCGTGCACATCACCATATCGCTACATGTAGCTAAAAAAGCTCAGCACATGCATTGTAGCACTTCACTATATGGTATAATAGAATTTCACAGAACAGCTTATTTAATGTATTGTTAGTTTTATAATGACTTCACCAATTAAAAATACAGTTATACAGTTTAGGTTTGGGCGACTCACTTTATCTGATAGCGCTGTCGTTATTACACCGCTTGCACTGCTCAGGACTACGAAACTGATATATACGAATGCCAAGATTAGCAACTCCGTTTACACCAGGTTCAGTTCACACAGTTAAACATAGTAAAAGTTGTAGTTGCTATCGTTTATCCCACTGAGGATTCTTTGAAATATGGGAGTTCTGAAACTGCCTCTTGATTTTTTCGCAGGATTTTTCTTACAAATATGTTTTAGTGGAGTCCTTATCTCCCACTAGGTGTCCAATTATATTCGGTTTTCCTGTCTAATTATTGCCCTTTCCTCTCTAATATATATTAGTACACTACTGGCCATTAAAATTGCTACACTAAGAAGAAATGCAGATGATAATCGGGTATTCATTGGACAAATATATTATACTAGAACTGACATGTGAGTACATTTTCACGCAATTTGGGTGCATAGATCCTGAGACATCAGTACCCAGAACAACCACCTCTGGCCGTAATAACGGGCATTCAGTCAAACAGAGCTCTGATGGCAAGTATAGGTACAGCTGTCTATGCAACTTCAACACGATGCCACAGTTCATCAAGAGAAGCGACTGGCGTATTGAGCGAGTTGTTCGGCCACCATTGACCAGACGTTTACAATTGGTGAGAGATCTGGAGAATGTGCTGGCCAGGGCAGCAGTCGAACATTTTCTGTATCCAGAAAGGCCCATACAGGACCTGCAACCTGCGGTCGTGCATTATCCTGCTGAAATGTAGGGTTTTGCAGGGATGGAATGAAGGGTAGAGCCACGGGTCGTAACACATCTGAAATGTAACGCCCACTGTTCAAAGTGCCGTCAATGCGAACAAGAGGTGACCGAGACGTGTAACCAATGGCACCCCATACCATCACGCCGGGTGATACGCCAGTATGGCGAGGACGAATACACGCTTCCAATGTGCGTTCATCGCGATGTCGCCAAACACGGATGCCACCATCATGATGCTGTAAACAGAACCTGGATTCATCCGAAAAAATTTTTGCCATTCGTGCGACCAGGTTCGTCGTTGAGCACATCATCGCAGGCGCTCCTGTCTCTGATGCAGCGTCAAGAGTAACCGCAGCCATGGTCTCCGAGCTGATAGTCCATGCTGCTGCAAACTGCGTCGGACCGTTCGTGTAGATGGTTGTCGTCTTGCAAACGTCCCCATCTGTTCACTCAGGGATCGTGACGTGGCTGCACGATGCGTTACAGCCATGTGGATAAGATGCCTGTCATCTCGACTGCTAGTTATACGAGGCCGTTGGGATTCAGTACGGCGTTCCGTATTAGAACCCACCGATTCCATATTTTGCTAACAGTCATTGGGTCTCCACCTACGGGAGGAGCAATTTCGTGATACGATAAACCGCAATCGCGAGAGGGTACAATCCGACCCTTATGAAAGTTGGAAACGTGATGGTACGCATCTCTCCTCCTTGCACGAAGCAACACAACAACGTTTCACCAGGAAACGCCGGTCAAATGCTGTTTGTGTATGAGAAATCGGTTGGAAACTTTCCTCATGTCAGCACGTTGTAGGTGTCGCCACCGGCGCGAACCTTGTGTGAATGCTCTGAAAAGCTAATCATTTGCATATCACAGCATCTTCTTCCTGTCGGTTAAATTTCGCGTCTGTAGCACGTCATCCTCGTGGTGTAGCAATTTTAATGTCCAGTAGTGTAGTAAAAGTTGCAGTTGTTATCGTTTATTCCAATGATGATACTTTGAACTATGGGAGTTCTGAAACTGCCTCTTTTTTCGCAGGATTTTTCTTACTAAGATGTTTTAGTGAAGTCCTTATGTCGAACTAGGTGTCCAATTAAATTCGTTTGTCTTGTATAATTATTGCCTTTTTCTGTATAATATATTTTAGTATTTGTTAATTAGATTATTTTCAGTCGAGAATGCTTTTGTGACTTTTTTTCCATATTCGCACCCCTATCGCTCCTATTTCTTTCCTCTCTTGTTTGCCCGGAGTCTATTCTTCACAGTCACTGCTTAAAATGGTTGAAACAGATGTATTCGTGAGTATCTGCCGTCTTTCTGGAGTAAAGTGGTTGTCTGTTTCCAACGAAATAAAAATACCGTCTACAAATGTCATATTACCGATTTGACTTGCCTTGAAAATTATTTACGCAGTATAAATCATGTATTTTACCACCAACCTATCGCGGCATATGACATTTTTCAAATATATAGGAACTGTGGGCACCACATCGTGAAAATATAAAAATATCATTTTTTTGTCTTTTACGTTCCATGTTTCATTCCTGTTACCTGTAACCAGTAAAAATTAAAGTCGTATGGCATGGCTTTCTGGGAGACACTGACGGACAGGTTCAGCCACCTATCTGAAAACGTTTCTCTCTGTCCTTCGCGCAAACTGCCACCTTTCCTTGCCGGCCGGTGTGGCCGAGCGGTTCTAGGCGCTTCAGTCTCGAACCGCGCGACCGCTACGGTCGCAGGTTCGAATCCTGCCTCGGGCATGGATGTGTGAAATGTCCTTAGGTTAGTTAGGTTTAAGTAGTTCTAACCATTTGAGCCACCTTTCCTTTTCAACTCGTGAGAGTTGTACGTTAAGGGTATCTGATATGTCTGGATGACTATACAGGGTTTGTGTGGAGTATGTTGACGTGTATGAGTTGGATGATGATGCGAGAGAGGCTGAAACCCTGTGCCAGCACATAACCCACTCCTGAAGAGCATCGAGGTGCCTGTAAAGGGTCTTACGCTCTCGCTCCACGAGGCATTGCGGAGAGGTTTGGAATTTAATCCTGGGCATTGGAGAAATGTTTGGTGATCAGGAACTTGACGCCAGTATCCTTCCTTACCCATGCCAGAAATGCAGAGGGAAAACCTCGAACAACGCTTGCCGTACCCGGGTGTTTACCCATCCAAGTAACCCCCACGCCCGGCGATTTCGGTGATCTGACGGTACCGGTGTTTTCACCAAGACTAGCTCATTGGCCCCGTAATCAGTGTTCCATTCTGTGACAAGTAACTAACAGTTAAACTAAAACTCCAGATCGGTTCATTGGTGTGACCATATTTTGTAGATGCTGCGGCTTCCGTCGGTTTTCAAAAATGGTTCAAATGGCTCTGAGCACTATGGGACTCAACTGCTGAGGTCATTAGTCCCCTATAACTTAGAACTAGTTAAACCTAACTAACCTAAGGACATCACAAACATCCATGCCCGAGGCAGGATTCGAACCTGCGACCGTAGCGGCCTTGCGGTTCCAGACTGCAGCGCCTTTAACCGCACGGCCACTTCGGCCGGCTCCGTCGGTTTTCTTTTAAAAGACAAAACGTGGTGTTGGGAGTAGTAGAAAGTAAAATGGCTGCCTGACTTTTGATTAATGGCTGCCTGACTTTTGATTACCAATTAATAGGTACATTTGATATTAGTTTCTAGTCTTCTGCTGTGTCGATCGTGATCAGCCTCCGACCTCATCTCTGCTAGCTAGGCTTCCTGTTTATTAATAAAAGGAATGCAGCAAGAAACAGGGGAATTCTAGAGAACAGAAGAAGGACAGGTCTGGTAAAATCTTCCCTATATTTCCACACACACACACACACAAACACACACACACACACACACACACACACACACACACACACACACACACGCGGGAATGCGAGGTAGCGTGCTTCAATTAAAATATCGGATATTACACACATAAGAATAGCAGAAACCTAACAAAGAAACGTCTTCCTGCAAGACAAGACAAAGGGATTAATTTGTTATATAAACGAGCGTTCTGTTAACTCGTTCACACATCGATTACAGAGAGAGCGAGAGAGAGAGAGAGAGCTTGTACACTGAGGCATAAACTGTAGTGCAATCCACGAGAAAGAGCAAATTGAAGCTAAGGCAGTGACAGTACAAAGCCCTATTGCGCAAGCGTAGTTAATTTCGTCACGTCTACCGATCGATGTGCAAACCATTCCATTTCTGACGGGTTACGACCGAAATAATCGCGGCTGCACTACATTTGCCGGCCGCTGCGACCGAGCGGTTTTAGACGCTTCAGTCCAGAACCGCGCTGCTGATACGGTCGCAGGTTCGAATCCTGCCTCGGGCGTTGATGTGTGTGACTTCCTTAGGTTAGTTAGGTTTAAGTAGTTATAAGTCTAGGAGACTGATGACCTCAGGCGTTAAGTCCCACAATGCATTGATCCATTTGAACCATTTGCATTACATTTAACGCCAAGCAATACTAAACTGAGTTGTAAGGTCCACGGCTGCTACTGAGAACAGTAAGCAAACACAAAGACATACAAAGACATGGCGGCAACTTCTGTGCTACGAAACTCCACGGACCTCGTCTAATTGACAACTGCAAGTAACTGAGGTTTAGAATACTGTCTTAGTAAAATTTACTCGAATTATTGTCTGGGTTAGTTCAAAATGGTTCAAATGGCTCTGAGCACTATGGGACTTAACATCTGCGGTCATCAGTCCCCTAGAACTTAGAACTAGTTAAACCTAACTAACCTAAGGACAACTCACATATCCATGCCCAAGGCAGGATTCGAACCTGCGACCGTAGCGGTCGCGCGGTTCCGGACTGAAGCGCCTAGAACCGCTCGGCCACCACGGCCGGCTGTCTGGGTTAGTCCCTGGATATACACCACGATTCGAGAAGCATATTTTTCTATTCTATCTTCTGGTGAAGTGCCGATGTGTCATTGTCTTTGTCCACGTAGAGGCCTCCACAATGGTGGTCACTTCAGTTCCGTGGCGAGTTCACCAGAAAAAAAATGACAGCCACACGGCTTATATGTTTATGCGATTGGCACTTAACAATGTCGTAACGTGCCATTTGTTTCTTTGTTAGTCTTTCTACAGGATAGCATGGACACGAAGTAGCTCTTTTGTCGACCACACTCTATTAATGTACGTTCACAGGACCTATTAACTTTATATAGTTACATAATCATTTGTACGGTATCGCTCAACGAACTGTCAGTCTTTTTTTTTTAATGTTGATTTGTAATTGACAGATAAGGGAAACGTTGTCATTGAACATATTTGTACCAACTGATCGACGTAAAACATCGAGGGAGGTTATAGTACTTGACTGTTAAACATTACTCACACAACTCACCAAAAGATGACCAATTCTCATGCAGTGACTTACCAAATCACGGCTCCAGAAATTCCAAAGCTAGTGATCACACTTACGATTCATGGTGTTTAGGCAATATAATGGTATATCAATCACTCAAAGACACAAACCGTAAGTCACGAGATCTAAAAAGAGGAACAACGTGAGAAATACGAGATGCCATACCATTGTAAGTTTAATTCACAGTTCGGTTAAAAACAAATGAAAAAGTAGCATTCGATCGCAATGATTCTCGAACTAAACGTGAAGGGACGTAACATATTTTTACGGTTACGAGGCGATAGCTAGACAAAAAAAAAAAAAAAAAAAAATGGTTCAAATGTCTCTGAGCACCATGGGACTTAACATCTATGGTCATCAGTCCCCTAGAAAGAACTACTTAAACCTAGATAACCTAAGAACATCACACAACACCCAGTCATCACGAGGCCCTGACCCCACCGGGAATCGAACCCGGGAACCCGGGCGTGGGAAGCGAGAACGCTACCGCACGACCACGAGCTGCGGACTAGACAAAAACAGTTCTTGTTAAAAGTTTCTACGTAAAATGTTAACATACAGGGTGTTCCGATGCTTTCACGACGAATGTCTAGGGGTGATAGACCACGTCACAGGAACAACTTTTGTTAGAGACAAAATGTTCCATGACGCTTCCTAGTGACGCAAGGCGTCGTTTAAATCTAGCTGTCACCTGAGAGGTAGCTGGGCTTAGGGAAACTGCAGCTTTCGTAAGCAATATGTGCTGCGTGTCATTCGTTTTTATGTAATTTATTGACATTCCGGACGTGCCCATGCAATCATCTCAACAGTGGAATGTTATCTATAATGAAGGACGACAGAGCACAGAGTCCGCGAGCATAAAAAAAAAAATCTTCCACCCGGTCGGGAATCGAACCCGCGCCCCATTGGTTAATAATACGGTGCAGCTACCGAGGCAGACCTATCAGCATTTCATCTCCTCCATGTGAAAAGCGCATTTCATCTCCTCCATGTGAAAAGCAGTTCCCCCAGTGAAAATAAAAGTTGCTGACTCGCTGCTAAAATATCTTTCTCCTCCTAGAAACCCTCGTTCTTTCTTGTTCAAAATCTCTCTCAAATTGCTGCGGTAGGTACTATGGTGCACACCTGCTTAGTCGATCCTACTTGCTCGGCGAAATCTCGTCACTCCAAATCCGCAAATATTAAAGGGAAAGCGTCAGAGAACACTTAGTCACTAATAAAAAAAAAAAAAATGTATCTCCTCATGGCGCGTTACCTATCACCCCCTGACTTCAAAGACATTGAAATGCCCTCACATCTTCATACGCACATGTGCCAGTTTAATATCTCGTTTTGCAGTCTAGTTTTCTCCCTTCTCACTCCGTGAGACCGCGTACGAAATTTACAAATATGCTACCTGACAAAGAAACGTTTGGTCATGTTGGAGTTTGTGAATAAATCGGGTAAGCTTTATTCGTCCATTCTCCGAAAGGCAGCGGATTAAATTTAGCTGTACGCCATCCGCTTTATTATATTTTTTACTGGCAATATTGCATCCGAATAAGAGTCTGATACGGATGCGATTGCGACCATATGTCTCGTCAAACTATTTCCCACAGATCTGTTTGATACTGGAAGAATAAAAATCCCTATTCCTTTAATTATTTATGCTTATGTCTACAATAGTTCCTGATGTTGTGTCATCATGTGCACGAGGGACGCTGATTAATAGCTGAACAAATTCACGTTTGTCGTGATCTAGTTAACGCTGCATTAAAGATGTTAGTAGTTCCAGAAAAACCATTGCAGTTCCACCAGTAATTGTTAACTGTTTTTGAAGATGCGCTTCAGTACTGAAGCATCTTGGCCGCTAGCCTCTCCAGTGGTTACTTTCCAGATACTTCTGTTTCTCATTGAGATATAATGGGCGTTTGTACCAAACTCTGCCACAGACATTAGCTGGTATCTGCGATAAACATCAGAAGACCGCAAAGGGGAAGCACAAGCCACAAATCGCTGACTGTGTAGCAGCCGTGCTCCACACGGAATACTGAAGGTAAATTGCCCGTCATTTGCCGCAATTTGCTTTCCCTCAATCGCCCATAAACCTTTCTCAGGAAATGTAAATCAGCGTGAAACCCTCCATTTTTGTAGGGACGGTGTAGGCTGGTTCACTGCAAATTAGAGGCTGTCACCTTGAATATTTATTTTCTGTGTGGTTCTTTGGAACAGGTGCACACTGCGAGATTACTGTATACCCTTCTACACGAAAATTACTTATGTAAATTGTGACAGTAGATGTTCAACAGCTTTGCATCAACTATATATATATAAACTAAACTAACTCCGTCTACAGGCCGCAAGCGACCCATCGGGACCATCCGACCGCCGTATCATCCTCAGGTGAGGATGCGGATAGGAGGGGCATGGGGTCAGCACACCGCTCTCCCGGTCGTTATGACGGCTTTCTTTGACCGGAGCCGCTACTATTCGGTCGAGTAGCTCCTCAATTGGCATCACGAGGCTGAGTGCACCCCGAAAAATGGCAACAGCACGTGGCGGCGGGATGGTGACCCATCCAAGCGCCGGCCACGCCCGACAGCGCTTAACTTCGGTGATCTCACGGGAACCGGTGTATCCACTGTGGCAAGGCCGTTGCCCAACTATATATATATATATATATATATATATATATATATATATATATATATATATATATATATATATATATATATATATATATATATATATATATATAACTTTTTCACCTCTGGTTCAGCTGTGCCGGTTTTAAATCTGTTTCCTTTCTTCCCCCAAGGCTCGTATTTGTTTCGTCTGTAATTTTTATGCATTTTTTCAGATTTAATAGCTGCTATTCTTTGCAGAACCGAGGATGTACAAAACACATGACATGCTATCGCCATTATCTCATCTGCTAACTTCCAAACATTCCGGAAGCTCCCCTCCGAACCTCCTGCGAGACTATCACTCCTCGAAGAAAGTATGTGGGGGAAGCAGCGGAGAGTGCGCCGAACTGAAACTTCTTACAGATCAAAACCGTGGGCTGGACGGAGACTCGAACCTGAGATCTGAGCTCTTGCCTGTGAATGAGAAACATCCCAGATGCAGCTGTCGGGCACAGAGGTTTCATCTGCCACGATATTTCAAATCAGTGCACACTCCGCTATACAATGAAAAGAATAAACTTGATAGCGGGATCAACCTGTGATAGCGTTCTCCACGTGCCAGTGTACATTTCGAAGTAAACTCTTCATCATCAGAGCCTTCTGTTGTTACGTTATGTCAACATGGTAGAAGTGTGTAGTCGCGTAAGACGTAACACCCCCCTTATTCCGGGGGCGATTGCACGTATTGGCAAGCGGTTTTCGGTGAATCATAGCAGACTATGTGGCACATATGTTGGTACATGCACAGTAATCACAACGTTTATATCGACCGAGATAATAAGGCAAGTACATGTTTTTTAAATGGGACGCTGTACTTTTTTTACCGTCATTTGAACGCTCTGGAAAAGACGCGTATAGTGATGTAACGCGCTATTGTGATTCAAACTTTGATTAAAAGAGGACGGGTGAGGATTTACCTACGTAGCGTAGGCCGTGCGTGCTGCATAGAGCACGGCAACTCGGCCTGCGGGTCGTGCGAGGCGTGTTTACAGTCTGCAGCCGCTTCCGACCGCTTCGACCTTCAATCGTACAATATTTCCTAGCGTCTTTTAAATGAAGTTTGAATCACTATAGCAACATGCGTTACATAACTACACGCGTCTTTTCAAGTGCGTTCGAATGATGGTAAAAAAAGTATAGCGTCTAATTAAAAAAAAAACATGTATTTGCCCCGTTATCTCTATCAATATAAACGTTGTAATTATTGTGCATGTGCCAAAGTATGTGCCCCATAGTCGGCTGTGATTCGCGGAACACCGCTTGTCGATACGTGCAATCGCCCCCGGAATAATGGGGGTGTTACGGCTTACGCTACTCACAGTACGTGTGTGTGGTTGTGTATGTGTGTGTGTGTGTGTGTGTGTGTGTGTGTGTGTGTGTGTGTGTGTGTGTGTGAGTAATAGTGCATTCGTGAAACTGTGTGAGAATATAGAATATGTAGTGAATATATATATATATATATATATATATATATATATATATATATATATATATATATATATTCACTACATATTCTATATTCTCACACAGTGCACGAATGCACTATTACTCACACATATTATATACTCACACTATATTATATTACTCACACTATATATATATATATATATATATATATATATATATATATATATATAACACTGTACCTGGAATTATCTTGGTTTCTTTTACAAAAGAGTTCACAACGTAAGTCCTCCCACATGTTACTTACACGTAACGTCAACAAACACTGTATGCAAACATTGTACTTCTAGTTTCACGAATATAACAAGGCACTCCGTCTTCAGACCACTAGTGCCCATCGGTACCATCCGACTGCCGTGTCATTCTCAGCTGAGAATGCGGATAGGTGGGGCGTGTGGTCAGCACGCCGCTCTTCCGGCCGTTATGATGGTTTTCTTTGATCGGAACCGCTTCTCTCCGGATGAATATCACAAGCTGCATCGATATTTCGGTATCACAAAGATAATAAACAACATAAATTACAACAATATTTTTTGTTATTGTTCACGTTTAATTTGTACCGCTGATGAGAGTAGACAATCTTGTTATTTTACTGTAGAACATTTGTGAATAAAAATTTCGTTTAAACATTACGTTTTGCGTATCACATGTTAGTTACTTATTGCCTTTGTGCCACTGAAATACCAATCGGTTCTGTCATACTCTTCTAAACTGGTAGCGTCTTCTTAAAAGTAGTGTATTTTGATATGTTGTTGTTATCGTGGTCTTCAGTCCTGAGACTGGTTTGATGCAGCTCTCCACGCTACCCTATCCTGTGCAAGTTTCTTCATCTCCCAGTACCTACTGCAACCTACATACTTCTGAATATGCTTAGTGTATTCATCTCTTGGTCTCCCTCTACGATTTTTACCCTCCACGCTGCCCTCCAATGCTAAATTTGTGATCCCTTGATGCCTCAGAACATGTCCTACCAACCTGTCCCTTCTTCTCGTCAAGTTGTGCCACAAACTCCTCTTCTCCGCAATTCTATTCAATACCGCCTCATTAGTTATGTGATCTACCCATCTAATCTTCAACATTCTTCTGTAGCACTAGATTTCGAAAGCTTCTATTCTCTTCCAGTCCAAACTATTTATCGTCCATGTTTCACTTCCATACATGGTTACACTTCATACGAATACTTTCAGAAACGACTTCCTGACACTTAAATCTATACTCGATGTTAACAAATTTCTCTTCTTCAGAAACGCTTTCCTTGCCATTGCCAGTCTACATTTTATATACTCTCTACTTCGACCATCATCAGTTATTTTTCTCCCCAAATAGCAAAACTCCTTTAATACTTTAAGTGTCCCATTTCCTAATCTAATTCCCTCAGCACCACCCGACTTAATTCGACTACATTCCATTATCCTCGTTTTGCTTTTGTTGATATTCATCTTATATCGTCTTTTCAAGACACCATCCATTCCGTTCAACTGCTCTTCCAAGTCCTTTGCTGTCTCTGACAGAATTACAATGTCATCGGCGAACCTCAAAGTTTTTATTTCTTCTCCATGGATTTTAATACCAACTCCGAATTTTGCTTTTGTTTCCTTTACTGCTTGCTCAATATACAAATTTAATAACATTGGGGAGAGGCTACAACCCTGTCTCACTCCCTTCCCAACCACTGTTTCCCTTTCATGCCCCTCGACTCTTATAACTGCCATCTGGTTTCTGCACAAATTGTAAATAGCCTTTCGCTCCCTGTATTTTACCCCTGCCATCTTTAGAATTTGAAAGAGAGTATTCCAGTCAACATTGTCAAATGCTTTCTCTAAGTCTACAAATGATAGAAAGGTAGGTTTGCCTTTCCTTAATCTTTCTTCTAAGATAAGTCGTAAGGTCAGTATTGCCTCACGTGTTCCAATATTTCTACGGAATCCAAACTGATCTTCCCCGATGTCGGCTAATACCAGTTTTTCCATTCGTCTGTAAAGAATTCGTATTAGTATTTTGCAGCTGTGACTTATTAAACTGATAGTTCCGTAATTTTCACATCTGTCAACACTTGCTATCTTTGGAATTGGAATTATTATATCCTTCTTGAAGTCTGAGGGTACTTCGCCTGTCTCATACATCTTCCTCACCAGATGGTATAGTTTTGTCAGCACTGGCTCTCCCAAGGCCGTCAGTAGTTCTAATCGAATGTTGTCTACTCCCGGGGTCTTGTTTCGGCTCAGGTCTTTCAGTGCTCTGTCAAACTCTTCACGCAGTATCATATCTCCCATTTCATCCTCATCTACATTCTCTTCCATTTCTATAATACTGTCATCAAGTTCAAATGGTTCAAATGGCTCTGAGCACTATGGGACTCAACTTCTGTAGTCATTAGTCCCCTAGAACTTAGAACTAGTTAAACCTAACTAACCTAAGGACATCACACACATCCATGCCCGAGGCAGGATTCGAACCTGCGACCGTAGCGGTCTCGCGGTTCCAGACTGCAGCGCCAGAACCGCGCGGCCACTTCGGCCGGCTGTCATCAAGTACATCGCCCTTGTAGAGACCCTCTATATATGTTCCTTCCATCTTTCTGCTTTCCCTTCTTTGGTTAGAACTGGGTTTCCATCTGAGCTCTTGATATTCATACAAGCGGTTCTCTTTTCTCCAAAGGTTTCCTTAATTTTCCTGTAGGCAGTATCTATCTTACCCCTAGTGAGATAACCTCTACATCCTTACATTTGTCCTCTAGCCATCCCTGCTTAGCTGTTTTGCAGTTCCTGTCGATCTCATTTTTGAGACGTTTGTATTCCTTTTTGCCTGCTTCATTTACTGCATTTTTATATTTTCTCCTTTCATCAATTAAATTCAATATTTCTTCTGTTATCCAAGGATTTCTACGAGTCCTCGTCTTTTTACCTACTTGATCCTGTGCTGCCTTCACTACTTCATCCCTCAGAGCTACCCATTCTTCTTCTACTGTACTTCTTTCCCCCATTCCTGTCAATTGTTCCCTTATGCTCTCCATGAAACTTAGTACAACCTCTGGTTTAGTCAGTTTATCCAGGTCCCATCTCTTAAATTCCCACCTTTTTGCAGTTTCTTCAATTTTAATCTGCAGTTCATAACCAATAGATTGAGGTCAGAGTCCACATCTGCCCCTGGAAATGTCTTACAATTTAAAACCTGGTTCCTAAATCTCTGTCTTACTATTATATAATCTATCTGATACCTTTTAGTATCTCCGGGATTCTTCCATGTATACAACCTCCTTTTATGATTCTTGAACCAAGTGTTAGCTATGATTAAATTATGCTCTGTGCAAAATTCTACCAGACTTCTTCCTCTTTCATTTCTTACCCCAAATCCATATTCACCTACTACACTCCTGGAAATGGAAAAAAGAACACATTGACACCGGTGTGTCAGACCCATCATACTTGCTCCGGACACTGCGAGAGGGCTGTACAAGCAATGATCACACGCACGGCACAGCGGACACACCAGAAACCGCGGTGTTGGCCGTCGAATGGCGCTAGCTGCGCAGCATTTGTGCACCGCCGCCGTCAGTGTCAGCCAGTTTGCCGTGGCATACGGAGCTCCATCGCAGTCTTTAACACTGGTAGCATGCCGCGACAGCGTGGACGTGAACCGTATGTGCAGTTGACGGATTTTGAGCGAGGGCGTATAGTGGGCATGCGGGAGGCCGGGTGGACGTACCGCCGAATTGCTCAACACGTGGGGCGTGAGGTCTCCACAGTACATCGATGTTGTCGCCAGTGGTCGGCGGAAGGTGCACGTGCCCGTCGACCTGGGACCGGACCGCAGCGACGCACGGATGCACGCCAAGACCGTAGGATCCTACGCACTGCCGTAGGGGACCGCACCGCCACTTCCCAGCAAAGTACGGACACTGTTGCTCCTGGGGTATCGGCGAGGACCATTCGCAACCGTCTCCATGAAGCTGGGCTACGGTCCCGCACACCGTTAGGCCGTCTTCCGCTCACGCCCCAACATCGTGCAGCCCGCCTCCAGTGGTGTCGCGACAGGCGTGAATGGAGGGACGAATGGAGACGTGTCGTCTTCAGCGATGAGAGTCGCTTCTGCCTTGGTGCCAATGATGGTCGTATGCGTGATTGGCGCCGTGCAGGTGAGCGCCACAATCAGGACTGCATACGACCGAGGCACACAGGGCCAACACCCGGCATCATGGTGTGGGGAGCGATCTCCTACACTGGCCGTACACCACTGGTGATCGTCGAGGGGACACTGAATAGTGCACGGTACATCCAAACCGTCATCGAACCCATCGTTCTACCATTCCTAGACCGGCAAGGGAACTTGCTGTTCCAACAGGACAATGCACGTCCGCATGTATCCCGTGCCACCCAACGTGCTCTAGAAGGTGTAAGTCAACTACCCTGGCCAGCAAGATCTCCGGATCTGTCCCCCATTGAGCATGTTTGCGACTGGATGAAGCGTCGTCTCACGCGGTCTGCACGTCCAGCACGAACGCTGGTCCTACTGAGGCGCCAGGTGGAAATGGCATGGCAAGCCGTTCCACAGGACTACATCCAGCATCTCTACGATCGTCTCCATGGGAGAATAGCAGCCTGCATTGCTGCGAAAGGTGGATATACACTGTACTAGTGCCGACATTGTGCATGCTCTGTTGCCTGTGTCTATGTGCCTGTGGTTCTGTCAGTGTGATCATGTGATGTATCTGATCCCAGGAATGTGTCAATAAAGTTTCCCCTTCCTGGGACAATGAATTCACGGTGTTCTTATTTCAATATCCAGGAGTGTATGTTTCCTTCTCTCCCTTTTCCTACACTCGAATTCCAGTCACCCATGACTATTAAATTTTCATTTCCCTTCACTATCTGAATAATTTATTTTATATCATCATACCTTTCATCAATTTCTTCTTTATCTGCAGAGCTAGTTGGCATATGAACTTGTACTACTGTAGTAGGCGTGGGCTTCGTGTCTATCTTGACCACAATAATGCGTTCACTATGCTGTATGTAGTAGCATACCTGCACGCCTATTTTTTTTATTCATTATTAAACCTAGTCCTGCATTACCTCTATTTGATTTTGTATTTATAACCCTGTATTCACCTGACCAAATGCCTTGTTCCTCCTGCCACCTAACTTCACTAATTCCCACTATATCTAATTTTAACCTGTCCATTTCCCTTTTTAAATTTTCTAACCTACCTGCCCGATTAAGGGATCTGACATTCCACGCTCCGATCCGTAGAGTGCCAGTTTTTTTTCTCCTGATAACGACGTCCTCCAGAATAGTCCCCGCCCGGAGATCCGAATGGGGGACTATTTTACCTCCGGAATATTTTACCCAAGAGGACGCCATTATCATTCAACCATACACTAAAGCTGCATGCCCTCGAGAAAAATTACGGCTGTAGTTTCCCCTTGCTTTCAGCCGTTCGCAGTACCAACACAGCAAGGCCGATTTGGTTATTGTTACAAGGCCAGATCAGTCAATCACGCCGACTGTTGCCCCTGCAACTACTGAAAAGGCTGCTGCCCCTCTTCAGGAACCACACGTTTGTCTGGCCTCTCAACAGATACCCCTCCGTTGTGGTTGCACCTACGGTACGGCCATCTATATCGCTGAGGCACGCAAGCCTCCCCACCAACGGCAAGGTCCATGGTTCATTGGGGGTGGGGGGTGGGGGGTATTTTGATATACCGGTATAAATAACATGCAGCAGGGACTTCGTTATGTTCTCGTAAACAGAAAAATATCACAAAATTCCCTGATATGCTACAAAGCATAACGAGAATAGATACAGACTGAGATGACAAGCATCATGGGATAGCGATATGCACGTATAAAGATAGCGATAGTATCACGTGAACGAGGTATAAAAGGGCAGTGGATTGACAGTGCTGTCACTTGTGCTCATGTGATTCATGTGGAAATGTTTCCGAAGTGATTGCGGCCGCACGACGTGAATTAAGACTTTCAGGGCGGAATGGCAGAGCAGCATGGGACATTCCATTTCAGAAATCATTAGGGAATTCAGTATTCCGAAATCCACAGCGTCAGGAGTGTGCAGAGAATACCAAATTTCAGGCATTTTTTTCCACCACCGACAACGCAGTGGCCGAGCAGCGGTCTTTGCGTAGAGTCCTCAGTGCTAATAGACAAGATCAGTGTGTGAAACAACCACAGAAATCATTGTGGGACGAAAGACGAAAATATCGTTTAGGAAAATGTGGCAAAATTTGGCGTTAGCGGGCTATGGCTGCAGACTACTGACTTGAAAGCTTCTGCTGACAGCAGGACATGGCCTGCAGTGCCGCTCCTGGGCTCGTGTCCACAGTGGTTGGGCCCCCAAACGACTGGAAAACTGTGGCCTGGTCAGATTGTAACACCATGGCTCTAATGCCCTACTGATTTATTTTGCCTTTGTTTCATTTAATGTTACATCATTTTCTGTAAATATTGTTTGGTTGAATCGATAACATAAAATTGTATACTCTTTTCTTTGTACAAACTTTGATATCATGGTTTGGTTCAATGCAAAGTAGTGTGTCTGTCATTTAAATGCTTTGTCCCATTTGGAGGGAACAAAACTTACTGTATATGATTGTAATTTTGTGTGAATAATTTTTGGTAGAAATGTTAATATGTGAAAATGTTCTGTTTTATTTAATATATTTGGTTGCTGTTATGTAAATTGCTGATCCTCACTTAGGAATCTTAGTAATTTTGTGTATAAGAGGTAGTGTGGGTCCCCTCGGGAACGGAACTGTGTAGCGCGCGCAAATTGTGGTTGGCCTAGGTAGGAAAGGTGGAACTGATAGTCAGTCGGGGACGAGCCAGCAGTCGGGGACGAGCCACAGGTCGGAGACGAGCTACGAGTCCGTGCACTGCCATGTAAAAATGCATATTGTGCTGGTTGCGAGAGAGGCTTTTCCTGCTACTTTCCAATGACTCAGATGGATGGATAAGTAGCTGGAACTATTCTGGAATTTGTATCTGTCGTCGCCACCAAGAAACGACAGAGTCCAGCAATTCAGTCTGCGAATCCACCTACCAACATGCAGTTGCCACCACGTTGCGCAATCACTGTAACGTAACGCTATGGTTCAAATGGTTCAAATGGCTCTGAGCACTATGGGACTTAACATCTTAGGTCATCAGTCCCCTAGAACTTAGAACTACTTAAACCTAACTAACCTAAGGACGTCACACACATCCATGCCCGAGGCAGGATTCGAACCTGCGACCGTAGCAGTCCCACGGTTCCGGACTGCAGCGCCTAGAACCGAAAGACCACCGCGGCCGGCTAACGTAATACTATAATGATGTACAGTGAAGGATCAGCTTAATGGAGGTGTTATTGCGCTCAAATATAAGGTAAATTTTATCTGAATTTATGTACCTACCTTGATTTTTCTCCTCATCATAACACCTCTCAGGGTCCTCTCCGTTTGAACTAAAGTGCTTACCGAGTGTCCTTACCGAAAGTACATTAAAACCCAGTTTTGTAATTAATGCCCTCTTGAACATAGTAAAGAGAAAGTTAAAGTTAATGTGTCTAGAGAGTGAGTTAAAGTTAATGATGCTTGCTGAAAATAATTTTCCTAGTAAAACTGCTTATTAATGTGTTGTTGCCAATTTCAAATTAAAAGTTCTTAAGACTGAGCTTTATAAAGTTTTGCTTAATAAATGATCACATTACTGCCTGTTGTAAATCGCAGAAAGTGAGTCAGTATCTTACATAAATGTTAATTTTATGTCTCACGGTAGTAAAAGTGGAAAACTGCATAGTAGGAAATTATATGTTCCTGATTACCAAGTGTTTGTATCTCTTGTGTGCATATTAACAGTATAAAGACCACTCAGTTTGTGTGAGCCCTGAAAGTAATAGTGTGTTTCGGTAGCTGTTATAATTTTGCAAATAGTTTGTGCTGTTCCAACTGTTAGTTTCAATCTTACCGTAAACATATGGGTGTGTCAGAGTTCATTGCACTCGCGTGTGGCCAAGTCTAGGTTGTGTTTGTCCGTTATAGTTACTTATAACTATTTTCTTCAACGAGAATGTTAATCATTCTTTTGCCTAGTTACGCTGGCGACCGTTTTCCAATATCAGTTAAACAGTGCAGATAAACAAAATTTTGTTTGTTACTTTTCGAATATTTACGTAATTCTGACTTTCACTTCCGATAAGCCACCTCCGTTAGGTACAACACGGTCAACTTAACAAAATTCCTCCCAGAGGGTAACACTGCTCTGCTGCTTTGTACCATAACTGCTTTTACAAAATAGATTTATGTCACAACCTGTTTCTAGCATTGAGGTTATGGTGCAGTAGTAACAGCAGACAGGAGTGTTATACGTGGCTTTTCCGTGACAAGACTAGTTTGTTCTGTTGGGGCATAATACGTAATAAACCAAATTTGGTATTTGATTATGTAAGCTACGTAAATATGCTGCTGTAGTGTTATTAGATGAGTCCCAATTCCAGTTGATAAAAGCAGAAGTCGGTGTTCGAGTGTAGTACAGACTCTACGAAGCCATAAGCTTCATAATGGTGTAGGCTGTCTGAACCGCGAATTTACTTTCAAAATCGTTTGTTAAAGAAATTACTTTATTTACTGGCGGTTCATCAAGAACATCTACACATTTAATCACACTAGGTGAACGTGGAAGTAGTTGCCAGGAAGTAACTGATGGAAAATTACTCAAAAGTGAATTTATTTCTAAAAGCTTTTTCAAAACAGATTTAAAATTATAAGCATCAAAGCACCCTCCAAATATCAAGCTACAGTTTTATTTAGAGGCAAAGAACAATATTAACAGTAGGAGCTTTCGGGCTGAGAAGCTTTCCTGCTTCCTTTCAACACGGCCTAGTCATGACCGCTCACAACAACCTCTGAAAGAGTACACTGGTGCAAATCTGCAACACACCAGATTACTTTAAACAAAAAATTTTTAACAACTCACACAAACATGTAAACTATGCACCCGGTAAGAGGAATGGAAATGGTACAACCCTCAAATTATTTGCCACTGAAAGTGCAATTTTTTTAAGGACTCATACGGTAGAAGGGTGCCTAGCTTATAACCTAAAATAACTATTTAAATAAAACCCATAAAATGCAGACCTACATAAAATGTACAACATGCTCTACATTACACATATACCACCTCGCAAGATGATAAGCAAGATAGAAACATATTTCAAGAATTCGGCCTTTAAGCAATTAATTCGTCATCACCGAATCAGACAAACATGGCAGAGGCAGCTCCGAACGACAGACATATTAGCACTCCGACCGATTTCGACAAACAACAGAGAGTATCGGCCGATGTCGAGTAAACCAAGATACCTACAACTTCTAACTCGCACTGACCAAGATCAAGGCATCAAACACCACTCAAGACAAGTTTAAAGGAATACAGAAAACACAAGTCACAACTGTAAAATCACTACGGTTGAAGAATGCGGGTTCTACACAGCAACACCCACCACTTGTTATTACTCGCGTGAACTGCTGAGGAAACATCAATCCACAAATAACGAACAAATCGTAACAGTCGGGATTTTAAAAGAAGTCACTAACCACTCAACTTGAGGATCCTGCTTTGGAGGAAAGGGAAACGTCGCTCTTGCAGCTAGCGCCTCCAAATGCAACAGCGCGTGCCCGCCGCCAAAAGCCCCGGCCTGGCTTCGCGCTGTGGAGACTACGTCGCTGCTCAGTTCCAACGAACCAACAAGGTCCAACCACATTCCGAGTCGGAAAATGGTGTTCATCCTGAGGATCCAAGACGTCGTCGACTAAGACGACCGGCCGAGCAAACGACCAAAGCGGTCCCGGCGACTACTAACACCACACTGACCGTGGTTTCAATGCTCAGCAGAGCACATGTCGCCATCCGACGACCAGCCTACCGATTGACCAACGGCCTTCTGTCTGCGTCGACCACTGCCCCGGCGCGTACTTGCACCGTGCGGACCTTCCTGCTGCTGACTGCCAACTCGTCCAACAGCGGAGTAACGACGAACCCGACTCAGTCCACAACCCAACAGCGACTAAGAGCCGACCGACTAAAAAGCGAATGTCTGCCTTCTGACTGACTCTGTCGCCTCACTGCACCAATTCCTCGACTGACCGACTAACCAGACTGCCCGAGACTGACAGACTACCCCCCCTGCGGCGCTCATAGCACCCCTTAAGTGCACCTGAACAGGCAAATTTGCCCCTTTCCCAGCAGAGGGAGACACCAAAGTTGCAATTGCCACAGCGGTGCCACCGCCAGAAATGGAAGGCGACTGCTTTACACTACGCGCTGCGGCGCGCTCTTCGAAACAGCAAATTTTACTACGGCTCACTGTCTTTACGTGGACGTACTGGTTGCTCAGGTCCAACTAAACTGGTCATTGGCTGCAAATGGTGATGTTCGGCTACTTGGAAACCATTGGCAGCCTTTCGTCCACTTCATGTTGCCCAATATGTCACTGGGTCACAGTTGTTCGTGGTTTGTCTGAAAAACGTTCTGGACAATTCGCGCGAATGATGTGGCCACGCATGTCGCCCAATATGAATCCCATAAAACATTTATGGGACACTTCCTGTGAAGCAACACTTTCGCATTATGGATGGCTTTAGAGGCAGTATGGCTCAATAGTCTTGTTGAGTCCACGGATCGTCGAGTTGCTGTACTACGCCGGGCAAAAGGAGGTCCGCTATGATATTAGAAGGTATCCCATGACAGTTGTGACCTCAGCATATGTATATATTTCAATAATTCAATACCCATTGTATGATGAACGTCCCCCCAAAGTAGAATAACTGTATTGGTGGCTCATGGTGCAACCGTCAGTGTATATTTCTTCTGTGACTTCGCAGTTAAGTAGTGTGGCAGTTTCCTCTTAGACAACAACTTACACCGAGACTGCCCCCTTCAATATGGAGTACAAGTATAATGTAAGTATCAGTTTTGGCGAGTATACACTCGTGCTCATAAATTGAGGGTAATGCTGATACATGGTGAAACAACGATCTGGTGGGCGGTTTGCGGGTTTAAATCACCTCGGGGTATGACCATGCGTCGCACGGTGGCGCTGGCAGCAGTCCACATACGCAGAAGTGTGTTGGTGCACGTCAGAGTACGGTGCAGCGAGTAAGTGTGCAGACCTTTTCAGACATTCTAATGGTGACTGTGTGTTGAAAACGGCTCAAAGGACACATATTGATGACGTCATGAGGGGTACAATACTAGGGCGACAATACTAGGCTGGTCAAACACAGCAGGTCGTAGCACGGGCCCTCCGTGTGCCACAAAGTGTGATCTCAAGATTATGGCAACGATTGCAGCAGACAGGAAACGCGTCCAGGCGCTACAGTACGGGACGCCCACAGTTTACAACACCACAAGAAGACCGATATCTCACCACCAGTGCCCACAGAGGGCCACGGAGTACTGCAGGTAGCCTTGCTCGGGACCTTACCGCAGCCACTGGAACAGTTGTCTCCAGACACACAGTCTACAGACGACTGAACAGACATGGTTTATTCGCCCGGAAACCTGCAAGGTGCATTCCACTGACCCCCGGTCACGGGAGAGCCCGTAAAGCCTGGTGTCAAGAACACAGTACATGGTCATTGGAACAGTGGTCCCAGGTTATGTTCACGAACGAGTACAGCTGTATTCTGAACAGTGATTCTTGCCGGTTTTTCATTTGGCGTGAACCAGGAACGAGATACCAATCCCTTAATGGCCTTGAAAGGGTCCTGTATGGATGTCGTGGTTTGATGGTGTGGGGTGGGATTATGATTGGTGGAAGTACACCACTGCATCTCTTTTCCAGAGGAACTAACAGGTCAGGTGTATCGGCACGTCATTTTGCATCTTTTCAGGGGTGCAGTGGGTCCCACCTTCCTTCTGATGGATGCTCGCAAGGCCCCACCGAGCTGCCATCGTGTACGAGTACCTTGAAACAGAAGATATCAGCCGAATGGAGTGGCCTGTCTGTTCTCCAGACGTAAACCGCATCGAGCACGTCTGGGATGCTCTCGGTCGACGTATCGCTGCACGTCTTCAAACCCCTAGGACACTTCAGGATCTCCGACAGGCACTGGTGCAAGAATGGGAGGCTATACCCCAGCAGTTGCTCGACCACCTGATCCAGAGTATGCTAACCCGTTGTGCGGCCTGTGTACGTGTGCATGTTGATCATCTCACGTATTGATGTCGAAGTACATTCGCAGGAAACAGTGGCGTTTTGTAGCACATGTGTTTCGCGACGGTTTTCTCATCTTATTACCGATACCGTGGACTTATCAGATCTGTGTCGTGTGTGTTCCCTACGTGCCTTTGCTATTAGCGCCAGTTTTGTGTAGTGCCACGTTGTGTGGCACATTCTGCAGTTATCGTTGATTTACGAGCATGAGTGTATTATGTTTATCAGTGATCGTTGACACGGATTTGCGTAGTTGGGATTATGGTATCATTATATCAACTAAGCAACCAATTGATCATTACAATGATAAATGTTATTGTTATTGCGATGCATAACTAATATCCTGTTTGTGGCGTCTTCTTCAGTAGCTACTTACAGTACTGATGAGAAGCTAGAAACGAAATTCCGCTCGATAGTCTTCTAAGTTTGGTTGCCCTTGCGCTTCATCGAGCGCCTCCGCGGACAGCAACAATGTCCTGCGCCTGCTGCAAACACGGGGAGCCATCTGTCTTGAGTCTGCGGCGGGTTCTGCAGCCTCGCTTACACCTCTTGGCAGCCGAGTAGCCGTCTTGTTAACACCGCACGAGGCCGGCCCCCATTTTCTTTAAGTTAATGGTGCACCTCGAGCGCTGCGGGCGCTCTCCAGATCCCGGTTAACGGCATAATTAATTGCCGCTGCAAGTAGTGTTACCTCCATAAATAATTACTCCCGGGGCGTGGCGTTCTCCCCGGCCGCGCAGCAACAAAGGCAGACTTCTCGGCGCGGTGGAAATTGAAAATTTAATCGGCGGCGCACGGAACGCCTCGAAATTGAAGGAAGGTCGCGCGGACACGACGCCTAGCGCCGCCGCCGTCGCCGGCGTGCGTTCATTAAAGTACATGGGGCGTGCGCGAATCGACGCCCACGGCTCATAAGCTGTAAAAAGCCAGTGGGGCGTGCTAATTTCAGCTTCGTTAAGTCGCTAATAGCAATCCGCCCGCTGTTGGCCGCTGCTGCGGGGCGCCGATCGACGAGAAACTGCGCTGCGAATTACCGCGTTAGTCGCCGATTCCTCTTCACGTTTTAGAGGGGCCAGATGAAGCGCTGAGTGATATTTTCGTTCCCCACGGTACTGATCTAATAATAATGACTAGGTAAAATATTCCTCTTATTTTAGCAAAGAGCACTCAGTGATTTTTTTCTGAATTTGGCCTACTGTGGACCGCAGAGAACTTATGAATCCATGGTTTTTGGTCTCTTTTTAGGTTTTTGATCTCTTCTTATCCTAAAACCACTCTTTCGCTTCTTTTTTCTTTCTCTCCTCGGTTGGTTGGTTGGTTTTGGGGAAGGAGACCAGACAGCGTGGTCATCGGTCTCATCGGATTAGGGAAGGATGGGGAAGGAAGTCGGCCGTGCCCTTTCAGAGGAACCATCCCGGCATTTGCCTGGAGTGATTTAGGGAAATCACGGAAAACCTAAATCAGGATGGCCGGACGCGGGATTGAACCGTCGTCCTCCCGAATGCGAGTCCAGTGTCGAACCACTGCGCCACCTCGCTCGGTGTTTCTCTCCTCGGATACGATCCATATGGCCCTCTCGTTTGTTGGTTTCTCTTGAAATGATTTTATACTGTTAACTCTGCTTCTCTACTCTCTTCTATTGTGGGCCTTCTGTGGCGCAATTCTAACATCTGCTGCATCCCTCTTCATCTCATCTACCCAATTAGACGTGGCCTTTAACCTCAAGATGTATATGAAGATCCTTTTGGTCAACCATCATTAGAAGTGTCAATAAAACTTCAACTTCTGCTTCTTATTGTGTCCGAGTACTTGTAGAGTTCTTCCCTTTTCCTCTTCTTCCTCGTCTCATCAGTAGTCTTCTGTGGTACGAGTATTTTCCTCAGAATCTTCCTTTCTTTCTTTTACAGTCCTTATAGCTCTCCTTTGTTTTATTTAAAATAAGACACTCCGAAGTGCGCAGTTCTTCAGGTTGTAGTACCGAATTATCATGTCTGACTTTGTAGGGTAACGCTCGTATATTGTATCTATTCTGTTTTAGCTTGTAAGTCACGTCTAGCTTTCTGGCTCTTCCTTTGTTTATGTTGTGCAGTAATTTTACGTTCATTCAAGTCCAACCTCATGGGTGACCGCGACGTAGGTTCAAATGGTTCAAATGGCTCTGAGCACTATGGGACTCAACTGCTGTGGTCATCAGTCCCCTAGAACTTAGAACTACTTAAACCTAACTAACCTAAGGACATCACACACATCCATGCCCGAGGCAGGATTCGAACCTGCGACCGTAGCAGTCGCACGGTTCCGGACTGCGCGCCTAGAACCGCGAGACCACCGCGGCCGGCTCGCGACGTAGGACGTGATGTTATGCCAAGTGATGGTTGTCAAATTTCATAATTGTTAAATATATCAGAACACACATCACTAGTGTGACGAAGACCCCCCACAGTTACATAGTACACAGAACTGATCGTGTCAACACACATAGTGAGAAGTGTTGCGCCCACGGTCTCAGTGAGAGGTCACTGCACTGGATAATATGTTTCTAGGTAACAAAGGTTTATCCAGCAGATGAAACACGGACACGTTAATAAGGCCATTTGTGATTGGAAATGACTCTTGTTGGGATTGGAAGATTCGAGAAATTAGAAAAACACTTGCGAACATGAAACTAACAGCCATTGGAGTACTATGAATAACCGACCATGAGAAGGATGAGTAGCCGTCGCACTAGAGTGAGAAAGCATACCTAGACGTCTCAGAGTTCGTCAGCGGAACATCGACTTCACCGTAGTAAGTGCCACGCAGCAGTAAACAATCTGCGAGGAAGAGTATATTAACTTTAGGAGAGGAAATGACAGATAAGTATAAGGAAGCCGAAACACTGGGTGTCTTTGTCTATGTGTCTGATAACAGTATAACAATCTCAATCTGCTGTTGTCTATACTACTGTGCTGATATATCTGTTTCTATAAAGAATTACACTGTGTCATGGGACAGTGATCACCTTTGGCTGTAGAAATTCAAATTGTTGGAATAATCGGAGCAATTTGCTATAACGCAATTCTCTCTTGAAACAGCTATGCCAGCGAGTCTTAAGGGTAAACACACTGTAAGTCATTTTTCCCATTAAGATATAAACATTCTGACAAACACACACCAAGAGACAGAACGACGCACAATAAAGGAATTATTACTAATGGAACGGAAATCAGTTATGTACATGTACTGACAAACAAATCACTACAATTTCAGAAAAACTGAACGATTGATTCAAGAGAATGGGCTACAATAAAGCGTTGGTCCACCTCCGGCCCATATGCAAGCAGTTCTTCAGCTTTCCATTGACTGACAGAGTTGTTGCATGTGCGCTTGAGCGACATAGTGCCAAATTTTGTCCAAGTGATATGTTAGAGCGTGAAAATCCCGAGCTGGTTGAAGGGCGTTGCCCGTAGTGCTCCAAACGTTCTCAAATGTGGAGAGATCCGGCGACCTTGTTGGTCAAGGAAGAGTATGGCAAACACGAAGACAAGCAGTAGTAACTCTCACCGTGTGTGGGCAGGCATTATCTTGCTCAAATGTATGACCAGTATGGCTTTCCATAAAGGGCAACAAAACGGGTTGTTGTTGTTGTTGTGGTCTTCAGTCCTGAGACTGGTTTGATGCAGCTCTCCATGCTACTCTATCCTGTGCAAGCTTCATCTCCCAGTACCTACTGCAACCTACATCCTTCAGAATATGCTTAGTGTATTCATCTCTTGGTCTCCCTCTACGATTTTTACCCTCCACGCTGGCCTCCAATGTTAAATTTGTGATCCCTTGATGCCTCAAAACATGTCCTACCAACCGATCCCTTCTTCTAGTCAAGTTGTGCCACAAAACGGGTAGTAAATTGGAAATTTGTGGTAAGGTTCTATGGCGCCAAACTGCTCAGGTCATAGGTCGTTAGGCTTACACACTGATTAATGTAACTTAAACTAACTTACGCTAAGGACAACACACACACACACACACATGCCCGAGGGAGGACTCGAACCTACAAGCCAGCGGCGGAAGCGGTGCGACCCGTGGCAAGGTACCTGAGACCGCGCGGCTAACCCGCGCTGCCCGTAAACAGGTCGAAGAATATCGTCAACGTACCATTTTGTTATAGGGCTGCTGCAGATGACAACTCAAACGGTCCTACTACGAAATAAAATAGCATCCTATACCATCACTCCTTGTTCTCTGACTGTATGGCGGATGGTAGTCGCATTGGTATCCCACCTCTGGCCGAAGAGCCTCCAGACGTCTCTTCGATTACCATCGGGGCTAATTTCGAAGCGAAACCCATTACCCCGCCAGTTAAAAGCATCATGCTCCAGTCAGTAAGATTCCAGGCCGAAAACGTCTGGAGAGGCCCCAGACAGCAGTAGCATACCAACCTGACTGTAGCCGCCCACACAGTCTGACATTCAAGAGTGATGGTCTAGGGTGCCATTCCATTTCATAGCAGGATTCCTTTGGTAGTCATCCCCTGCATCCTTAAAGCTCAGCAGTACGTCAACGATGTACTCGTTCTTGTTAAACCTTCCTGGGATTACATTTTTGCAAGATAATGCTCACCTGCACACGGTGAGAGTTTCTTCTGCTTGTCTTCGTGTTTTCCAAACTCTATCTTGGCCAGCAGCGTCACCGGATCATTCCCCAGCGGAAAACGCTTGGAACATTATGGGCAGGGCCGTCCAACCATTGTCGCATTTTGACGATTTAACGTGCCAGTTGGACGGAATTTCGCACAATATCCCTGAGGAGAACATCCGAAAACTCTATCAATCAATCTCAAGCAGAATAACTGCTTGCATAAGGGTCAAAGGTGGACCAACGCGTCACTGACTTGCTTAATTTGTGAAACTAACCTGTTTAATAAATCTTCCAATTTTTCTGATATTATAATCATTAGTTTGTCTATACATGTGCACCACATCTCTGAACAGTCAAAGGGACTGTGTCTGTGATACAACATGCACAGTTAACGACTATCTTCAGGAGTTCTGGAAACCGGGGTGATGCAAAATTTTTTTTGATGTTCGTACTTTCGTGCTACAGTCATATGAAAACATTTTGGTAATGTGACGACTTTTACAAGTAACTGATTAGGCGTGACCCAGTACATCACTTGCTTTACAATTCCACTCATTAATAGCCGAATTAATTACCCTTGTACTCGTTGACAGGTTCCCTTAAACGTGATGCAATACAGCCTCATCCAGTCTGGGTGTTCGGCGTCTCCTTGGATCACCACGGTCACTCCTGCTGAAGATACAGGAACCCTTTGTCGACGAAGTTGCGTGATTGTGGCGAAAAGGGTATGCAGTGAAATCGGATGTTGTGGAGAACCATCTTGATGAAGACGACGAGCAGCTCTTCCATTACTGTCAGCTTCGTCATTTAGAAGGATCATGTCGGTGTATTCAGCAAACACACTCATTCATGTTGCTGTAACACTCATGGACACATGAAAGAGTCTCAGAACAGGTTGAAGGAGGATGGATCTCAAATGATATCGGCTGATTCGACTAACCACCACCCCGTCCCCCAGTCCCCACCATTACTGCCCTATTGCATACCTATTAACAAATATGTTTTCAAGCGGCTTAGGCGCGGAATTAGTACGTTTCTGGACATGGATTCCTATTAAAAATATTAGGTCCTTACTGTCTTGTATAAATCCTAAAAGTTGGTAACGGGAATTTACGAACAAATGGCTTCAAATGGCTCTGAGCACTATGGGACTTAACTTCAGAGGTCACCAGTCCCTTAGAACTTAGAACTACTGAAACCTAACTAACCTAAGAACATTACACACTTCCATGCCCGAGGCAGAGTTCGAACCTGCGACCGCAGCGGTCACGCATTTCTAGACTGTAGCGCCTAGAACCGCTCGGCCACTCCGGCCGGCGAATTTCCGAACACCCTGAATATGTACATATACAGTTTGAACATTAATAAAACCGACAAACTGCCGGGAAGATTCATAACTGGAAAGAGAGGAAAAAAGATCTTACGAACATGTGTCCGGAAATGCTTTGTTGCCACGGTAGATGGCGCTGACCGCTTAACGTATATTCTTTGTGTGTTGCAAGCTGTGTGATTGGCGCAGCGTACTGTAAGCAGCGGAATGGTACACTGCCGGGAAGATTCATAACTGGGAAGAGAGGAAAAAAGATCTTGCGAACATGTGTCCGGAAATGCTTTGTTGCCACGGTAGATGGCGCTGACCGCTTACCGTGTGTTCTTTGTGTGTTGCAAGCTGTGTGATTGGCGCAGCGTACTGTAAGCAGCGGAATGGTACAGTATTCATTTTGGGAGCAAGCCGAAATTATGTTTGAGTGTGGCTAACCAGATGGAAAGGGTCGAGAAACAGCATAGCTATACCAAAACAAGTACCCTCACAGACACGAACCACATCACACATTTGAAACCCTTTATGGGCATTTGGGTGATCATTGATCCTTTCAGACAGACGAACATGCAGGGAGACGGAGGACTGTGCGACCACCAAATTTGGAGGACTGGATTCTACAGGATAAGCTGCCTCTCGACTGTTTCCATCTACCTGGCCGTACAAAGCACCACCTCGGCTTATTCCTGACATGCATATCGGACCGTTCTACTACTTACAGTACGTACAGTCACACAGCCTACAAAAAACAGGGAACAGAGGGCACGTGATCAGAGCAACTTCCATTCGATTCGACAGCTCCATCTACCGTAGCAACGATGAATGTCTGGACACATGTTAATAGAAGCCTTCTTCCTCCGTTTCCAGTCATGTATCCGCCCCTACAGTTTGTCGGTTTTATTATGTTCACCCTGTATGTGACTACTCATACTATACTTGAAAACCGTCTGCAGGAAACAGAAATTTTTCGATTTTGTGTTAGTTTAGTAAATACGTGTATTCACAGTATATCACTTTGTTGTCATACCTATGTAACCTTTGTGAGACGAGCAGTAACCTAAGTTTGGAAAATGATAGAAACCTGCGAAGCACCTTAGATGAGCCCCCAGGTTTTAAAATACATCGTGAATTGAAATTAAATCACGATTTGTGACTGAAAGCGGTTGGTTTTTTCCAATTTAGGATTTAAATAATGAAAGCTGCACCACTTATGTATTTTTTCATGCTTAGCGCGACACTTTTCGAGAATTTATTTTCGTTGTCAAGTTTCTTTATTATTTTACGATAGTAATATATTGACGGAAGGAACTCCGACAGTAACTGATAAAGTTAAATCCCTGGTGCTTCACTTGAACCGTTCAGAATTCCGAGCGATCCGTGCGCTGGGGAAGGAGACCAGACAGCGAGGTCATCGGTCTCAGCCGACCGTGGTGGCCGAGCGGTTCTAGGCGCTTCAGTCTGGAACCGTGCGACCGCTACGGTCGCAGGTTCGAAACCTGCCTCGGGCATGGATGTGTGTGATATCCTTAGGTTAGTTAGGTTTAAGTAGTTCTAAGTCCTAGGGGACTGATGACCTCAGAAGTTAAGTCCCATAGTGCTCAGAGCCATTTGAACCAATTTTAAATCATCGGTCTCATCGGATTAGGGAAGGATGGGGAAGGAAGTCGGCCGTGCCCTTTCAAAGGAATCATCCTGGCATTTGCTGAAGCGATTTAGGGAAATCACGGAAAACCTAAATCAGGATGGCCGGGCGCGGGATTGAACCGTCGGCCTCCCGAATGCGCGTGAAGTGAATAATTCAATCACCCACTAGGTGAGTTACTTTAAGCAAAATCTTTCCCTCTGTGGTAACATAAACACTATTATTAGACCAGTTTTTTAGTAGAATTACAGAGTGAGGTAATTTCATCCTGAAACGACCTACGGAAATTTATATACCCCCATTTCGTCACGTCCGGCGCAGGGGATGCTAAGCTACCGGATCTCTTTGACCAATTCATCGCCCATGAAAAACAGCTCTGAGGTACTGTACCACGATCTGTAAAATGTGTGGTGGTGCTCCATCCTAACTTAACCACAGTCGATGTCTTTCTGGAACGCTAAGGCTCTCCAATACAGTTGGCAATTCATCGCACAGAGATCTGTGGTACACAGCAGCCGTTAATCTGTTTGGTCAAATGTGTAGCCCAATAACTCTGTCACTTACAATTTGTATACATTGATACTGAAGCGTCCCTAATGGCACAACTACATGATTGCTAGAGGATTGCTCAGACGTGTGTATCGGACGTACAGTTTACTGTCATCATCTGTGACTTCTGCGTACACCACCGAATATTATACACTACAATAACTTCCACCATAATACTCAGGGAATATGCCTGAACGTTTCCAAAATCAAGGCGGATACACCCTGTATAAGGTAGATTGTCAATGATGTGGTACGTAACAGTTACGCTGACTAGCAGAACGAAGCAAGTGCCATCACCGAACTGTTCGTTGGAAGAGGGGTCAAAGCGAACACGTGTCTACAGATACGTGTTCGCTTATTTTGACTGCTTTTCCACTGTGAAGTTCCTGGACATCGGATCATGGCACTTGCCGTGTTCTTCCCGTGAGACGAAGATGACTGCAGTGAGCATGGTAGTAAACGAATCTAAGTATTCGTAACAGAAACGAAGTTTGCAGAACGGCGATTCGGTGCCTCGGGCTGAGTGCGAAATATTACGGGTCTCCCCACCCAGTAAATTGGGTGGCGGTAAACCCGTGCCGGAACGGAACCAGTGGAGTGCGGTGGTTGGTGTTTAGAAATCCGGGTCATCGACTGCGGCGGCTATTGACATTGCAGCTAACACGGGGCGCTGTCGCCGGCTCCGGCGCCTATGTAAACAAGGTAATGGCTGGCGCCCCCCGTATTGCTCACTGCGCAAACAGCTCGGCGGTGGCGGTGGCGGCGCAGCCACGAGCGGCCGATCCCGTGTTATGCTCGGCTCGAAGACACGGCTGGGCGAAAGGCGGCCATTAGCACCGCAGTTCAACGTGGTGACCAGCGAGGCGATCTAATTGTCTGACCTCGCGCTGCTACCTGCCGCAGGCAGGCAATCACTCGGAGAGAAATTCACACTTCTAACTAAATTGCCGGGCTACGGATTACGACTGACAAGGGGGGTTTTGTTGGAATGAGCAATATCCACTGCTGGCCTATACAATTACAACGTCAGGAAGGAGAGCAAGAAACAAAATTCAACTTAATATGTGTACGGAATAAAAGCGGAAGAATACCGTATGCGTTTCCACTCCGTTTGAAACACACATGAGAATTCGTACATGATCACCAATAAAGTTTATGTCCTGAAATACACCCCAGGTAATATGACCATAGAAAATGCTATCTGATTTTCAACTTACAACTGGAGATGGCAAGCCACAAAAAATCCAACGAAAAGGGGGAAAGTTATTTGGAAGTAACGCGGCCAAATATTGAACACGTACATGAACTGCAAACCATTTCCTCTACGGCCTCAAAGCACGGACGTTGGCGCATTGTACGACCGATTTGTGCAAGGATAAATGCCTTTGTCGTCTGTTAAATACACTGCGTAAGAACCTCAAAATATTACGCTTGTCCGGCCGGAGTGGCCGAGCGGTTCCAGGCGCTACAGTCTGGAACCGCGCGAGCGCTACGTTGCAGGTTCGAATCCTGCCTCGGGCGTGGATGTGTGTCATGTCCTTAGGTTAGTTAGGTTTAAGTAGTTTTAAGTTCTAGGCGACTGATAACCTCAGAAGTTAAGTCCCGTAGGACTCAGTGCCATTTGAACCACCATGTACTACGCTTATGCGGAGAAAGCGATTAATTGCGATCACGTCGTCTCAGCGACAGGAAACCCTGGAGAACTGCATAAGCGTCAGATCATCTAGAGTGCTCAGAACGTTTTACAAAAGAATAAATACTAGTGGGGCGTGCATCTGCAATGTAACCCTTGATCAAAAACAACATAAGGGCAAAAATCATGATTGCATATTAAAATAATTTAAGGATTCATAATGGGGGGAAATATACGTAGTGGAATTACCAGTTCGAGGAAAAGATGTATGAGTGAATGAATTCACAGAGTTTAATTTTATCAGAGATTCAATGCAATTTACATGCAGGTCGTTCCAGCGTATGAGTCGAGCGCCGGAACGACAATCAGGAACGGTAGAGCAGAGACGGCTGTGAAGGAGACGTCAGCCAATAGTACGATGACCGACCCCTCTCTAGGACGACGCCGAGACAGCAGCGGCCTCTACGCGAAGAGAACATTAGCGCCGCGCCGGCTGACCACTACTACGCTGACGACTAGACGTTTTACTAGCTCTACAACAGCGACATAGCAACTTTATTATTGCATTTCTATTAAGAATTGTATATGCTGAAGAGACTTTCCTATTTTGTCTCTCGGCCATTGTTTGCGACACACCACAGTAAATTCGCAAAGTTTAGTATTGTTATTTACCTTACTGCCATAAAAATTCATTAATACGATTTGCTGGAATTGTTGTCTAGCGAACCGAGAATGCAGGTTTCCGAGGCACCCCATATTCGACGAGCAGCCAGGATACAACACAGGTGATGTACGTAGTTTCGTCGTGGTGCAGATGAAAACATTGAGTCGGCTTAATTAATATCCGTCCCGAACAACGTCTCAGGATCAGAAAATAAATGCATTATAATTGATTTGAAATTGTAGTCGATAGTGGGAAAATCTCTTTATATGTCACTTGAATTTAAACATGCGTAGCACAGAGACGGATTTAGACAACCATGTGTTCTAGAGCAATTTAAAATGCGAACAAAAGGTCCGTAGTCTGCACGCGAACGCCGGGTGTAAAAGAAAACATGGGAAGACACGAGACTACCTAAATTGAATAACGTCACGGAACTTAATCGAAGGAATGCAACAGAAACTCTTCTCTTTAAAGTGTCTCAACGTTACACAGTAGGTGCCTGTCGATTGCGTCCTTAAGAAACGTAAGGAAAATGATTCAGCATACTGCCCAGGGACGGAGAAGAGAGAAGTGTTGCTAATGTTTTAAATAATGGTGGGAAGTACGAATTATGCCACCTGGGGCTCCCTGTTCTGCTCTAGCCAGAACTTTCGGTAAATCCTTGTTACGTTTCTAAAATAAAGAGAATTACTTGAAAAGACTGGAGAAGAAAAAGAGAATTTGGGTAAAGGCGAGGTGGAGGATGTAATTACGAGGAAAAAATGAATTAGAGGTGTGCGGGACATGTAGATGGACCAGTGATTGGTGTATGGGTCAAGGAGGCTGTGATGACGCTACTCACGTATCCAGAGAGTAACGCACCGCGATCGATATAAGCCTCGAAATAATCGTCGCGTAGCAGCTTCATGGAGTTGGCAGTTTGAACTATAGCGAGGTATGCCAGGGGTCGTAGCTGCCAACCCATGCGCATCACACATGTGGATTGTGATTGGTCGATGCCTAGTTGGAACACTGGACTACGGGGGACAGTTCTGTTCAGTGCGCCGAATTGTATACAGTCTCCAGTTACCGCTGAGTCTGAAGCAGCAGTGTTCATTCGTCGTCTCCGAGACTTAGGCTCCGTAAGCATCGCAGGCCATCTCTGGACTCTACGTAGCCATCACTCAGAGACAGAGTGACAGGACTAATATTTTAGAGGACTTTTAATACACTACTTGCCATTAAAATTGCTACACCACGAAGATTACGTGCTAGAGACACGAAATTTAATCGACAGGAAGAAGATGCTGTGATATGCAAATGATTAGCTTTTCAGAGCATTCACACAAGGTTGGCGCCGGTGGCGACACCTACAACGTGATGTCATGAGGAAAGTTTCCAACCGATTTCTCATACACAAACAGCAGTTGAGCGGCATTGCCTGGTGAAACGTTGTTGTGATGCCTCGTGTAAGGAGGAGAAATGCGTACTATAACGATTCCGACTTTGATAAAGGTCGGATTGTAGCCTATCGCGATTGCGGTTTATCGTATTGCGACATTGCTGCTAGCGTTCGTCGAGATCCAATGACTGCTAGCAGAATATGGAATCGGTGGGTTCAGGAGGGTAATACGGAACGCCGTGCTGGATCCCAAGGGCCTCGTATCGCTAGCAGTCTTATCCGTATGGCTGTAACGGATCGTGCAGCCACGTCTCGATCCCTGAGTCAACCGATGGGGACGTTTACAAGACAACAACCATCTGCACGAACAGTTCGACGACGTTTGCAGCAGCATGGACTATCAGCTCGGAGACCATGGCTGCGGTTACCCCTGACGCTGCATCACAGACAGGAGCGCCGGCGATGGTGTACTCAACGACGAACCTGGGTGCACGAATGTCAAAACGTCATTTTTTCGGATGAATCCAGGTTCTGTTTACAGCATAATGATGGTCGCATACGTGTTTGGCGACATCGCGGTGAACGCACATAGGACGCGTGTATTCGTCCTCGCCATACTGGCGTATCACCCAGCGTGGTGGTATGGGGTGCCATTGGTTACACGTATCCGTCACCTCTTGTTCGCACTGATGGCACTTTGAACAGTGGATGTCACAATACGCCAGTCACTACCCTTTATGAACTGTGGTATCGTGTTGAAGCTGCATGGGCAGCTGTACCTGTACACGCCATTTAAGCTCTGTTTGACTCAATGCAAAGCCGTATCAAGGCCGTTATTACGGTGAGAGGTGGTTGTTCTGGGTACCGATCTCTCAGGATCTATGCACCCAAATTGCGTGAAAATGTAATCACATGTCAGTTCTAGTATAATATATTTGTCCAATGAAAACCCGTTTATCATGTGCATTTGTTCTTGCTGTAGCAATTTTAATGGCCAGTAGTTTAATTTCAAATGTCTAGTTGTGCTGGATATTTCAGAAGAAGAAGTTCATTTTAGGTGCGTATTTCTCCGTATTTAATAAGTACCATTTTATTACCAACTGATTCTGATTGACGAGAGACTACGCCGTCCTCCTGCATTCCCAACAGAGGTACGATGTGGTATTTCGTAAAGTAAGAAAATAATGTTATGTCGACTTGATTTAATTACATTATACAATATGCAGGAACGTCCCGGATACAGGTTCGAGAAAACAGATGAAAGCCTTTTGGTGCAGTGAATGTCAACGTTTGATGATTAGTTTGACTTGAAAGTTTAATATAATAGATTTTATTCGTACAGGATCATCTCCTGTGAGAAATCTACGTCATATCCTGTCGATCTAGGCTTACGTATTGGTATCTACGATATTTGTCGACTGCTCTTTGTTCACCTCCTTGCGCTTTCATCGATGTATGAAACGGAAGACATCGGCGGTGGCCATTTGCTACAGCGCTGCCTCTGTTCGGCTCGACACAATGTACTGCAAGATGGAAGCGTGATGAGGCAACCTGGGAGCATTGTGTCTTCCAGCAGACTCTCCAGGAAGCGGCCTCCTCCATCGCACTGGAATTCCCGGAACTGCGTCCGCCCGTAAAGTTGCCGGCCTGTTATCTGCCGGTGGGCCACAAACATGGCGACGCGCGCGCCTTCACGGGCACCCGGCCGCTCTCCGCACCTTCTGGTCCCGCACCGCAGAACCCGGCGGGCGGAAGATAAAACCCGGAGGGTCGCGGCCGCCTTTCTAACGCGGCCGTTTCTCTGCACCGCTCATTCCGAATACAAATAAAGTTGGCGGCCCTGACGGCGCTGTCAGCCGCAGCCACCCGGGGCTTCCCCAGGAGGCACTTCCCTCAGCCTCAAGGAGCAAGGCGCGGTTCCAGACGTAAGCCAAGAAGTGCTGTGGCACCGTAAAGCTGCCCACAGCTCTTTTTCTTTTACGACATCAGTCATTTGACCTCTATCCTTTCCCATACTGTGCCAATTATTTCACCTCCACGCAACAATAAGCACAGATTCTACAGTCAGTTTTCACATTTTCTACCCTTTCCTAATCTTGTGCAATGGGAATTTCACAGTTAACCGCAAAGGAGAGTGCAGATAGGTGCAGAGAGTACACTGAGGGCCTTTATGAGGTGCAGGAGTTGTCTAAAGACGTGACAGAAGGAGAGATGGGGAATCCAGCAAAAGAATGAGAACTTAAAAAGACCTCTGTAAGAAGCAATAAGGTTGAAGGGGACATTCCATTATAATTTCTAAAATCATTGTGGGATTTTGCAACGAAACGAGTATTCATATTTTTGTGTAGAACGTATCTGGCCATATACCATTTGACTTTCGGAAAAATATAGTCCACAAAATTCCGAAGATTGCAAGAGCCGATTAGTGCGAGCATTATCATACAATCAACAGCTCATGCATTCTATTTGCTGAAAGGAATAATATACAGAAGAATGGAATAGATAACTGAACGTCTGTTAGATGACACTCAGTTTTTCTGTAGGAAAGGTAATTGCACCAGAGAGACAATTCTGACGCACTTTATGATGGAAGAAGACTGAAGAAATGTCAAGACACGTTCTTAGGACTGGTCGACCTGGAAAAAGCGTTCGACAGTGTAAAATGGTGCAAAATGTTCGAAATTCTGAGAATGATATGGGTAAGTATAGGGAAAGACGGGTAGTAGACTACATATACAACAACCAAGAGCAAACAATAAGAATTAAAAAGGACATAAGACAGGAATGTAGTCTTTCGCTGATGCTGTTCAGTCTATACATCGAAGAAGCAATGATGGAAGTAAAAGAAAGGCTCAAGAATTGAATTAAAATTCAAGGTCAAAGAATATGAAAGATAAAATGCACTGATGGCAATGCTATCCCGAACAAAAGTGAAAAAGAATTAGAAGATCTGTTGAATGGAATGAACGGTCTGATGAATACAGAATATGGATTGAGAGTAAATCGAAGAAAGAGAATTGTAATGACAAGTAGCAGAAATGAAAACAGAGAGAATATCATGATTAGTAACTACAAAGTAGATGAAGTTAAGGAATTCTACTACCTATACAGCAAAATAACCAATGCAAGATGGAACTAAGAGGACATCAAAAGCAGACTAGCAATGGCAAAAAGGGCGTTCCTGGCCAAGAGAACTCTACTAGCACCAAACGTAAGAAGAAATTTTTGAGAATGTACTATTGAAGCACAGTATTGTATAGTAGTGAAACTTTAACTGTAGGAAAACAGGAGCAAAAGAGAATCGAAGTATTTGAGATGTGGTGGTACAAAATAATCTTGACAACTAGGTGGACTGGTAAGGCAAGGAAGGAGGAGGTTCTCCCCAGAATCGGCGAGGAAAGGAATGAATTGAAAACACTGACGAAAAGAAGGGACAAGATGATAGAACATATGTTATGACATTACGTACTAGAGGGGATATACTAGAGGAAGATATATGGGGTAAAAACAGTAAGGGAAGACACAGGTTGGAATACATTCACCAAATAACTGAGGACAAAGTTGTAGTACCTACTCTGAGATGAAAAGGTTGGCACAGGACAGGAATTCGGGGCGTGCCACATCAAACCAGTCAAAAGACTAATCACACAAAATAAATTTAGCCGTATAGTTTTGCCCTTCCACGACATCTTCCAGTGTTACCTGACATTTGGAGGATTAAAATATCCCTTCCAGAATGAAGTTCTGAAAGTAGCACAGAGATACTGGCAGAAGTGGGTTGTGACGGTGGTTTGTGAGGTATGCTTGAAAACGATTACCTTTTCATCTTCCCTTTAAACTTCCGGGCTGATAGGCCGTGGTCGATGTATAAAACACTTCCCTGACGTTTCGTCTGCAACTGCGGGAGACATCCTCTGAAGTCAAGCCGCTTGACCTCGGAGGATGTCTCCCGCAGTCGGAGACGAAACATCGGGGGAGAGTTTTATACACCGACCATGGCCTATCATCCCGGACGTTTTAAGTGAAGACAATACCGTCCGTGAAAGCCTTCATTGTATGATTGCCATTTCGATTTGAGCTAGAAAAAATCTCTGTACCATTAGTAGAGCTGCCATTAGTAAACGTGGACCAGGTTTTGCGGCTACAGCGTAATTTTTAATGGATGCTACACAATAAGCCTTATCCTAGCATGCCAGTTGTTTAGCATTATTCTTCGCTCAACTCTAAGGCACTGACATACAGTGATTTACTGCCTCAACATCACTGCAGAATTCGATTCTGAAATCTCAGATGGGAGTTTACATGTGACTGTGGAGACAAGTTAATAAGTGAGAATGATCATGAAGATTTCGCATTGAAATGGGTAACACATCCTCTTCATTGAACAAGGTAATTGAGAATATTGTCTTATAAAATTACAAAGGGAAATAGGCTAACCCACAGACTGTTGCGAGGCAACATGTGAGAATGCAGAAAGGAAAATATTATTGATGTTTGTAAAATTTGTTTCAGTGAGTGAATGATAGATGTTGTGTATCATGCCTTCATTCTGTTATATAAGAACTCCAGTTAAAAGTTTGGGCTAACCTCTTTCTTGTGAAACAAATTTGAACAAATTCGTAGCATTAAGATCAATATCACATATTTGCTTTCCTGAAGTATACCTGAATAGTTAATTGATGACAACATATTTTATGTGGCAATTGCCATTGTGGTGTTTAATGTCTCTAATTTACATCAGAAACCTGTCCAAATAGTTCATCAAAATAGCACAGAGGAAACTTTATTCAAGAACAAGTTAAAGTAAATTTATCTTGTTAAATGTATTATTGTCTTACGAACACAAAATAAAGCCCAGTATTGTGTGGTGTCATGTATCGTTGCCACCCTACTTCATAAATTTGGGAAGAGAACTGAAAGTTTACACCACATGCTGATAGTGGTCAAGTCGAATCCGGCTGACCTAATGGAGCAAGCCTACTGAGCCACACCTGCAGTGTCTGCGTACGACAAGCGCTCTCTGCCCCTGCAATGTAGGGTAGACGGCAGCAACAACTCAACCCACACGCACCTGAAGCCTCTTCGCTACATTTAGCTACACAGACGCCGCCTAGTCACGGTTCCGTCAACATCGATCGTGCTTTAGAACAGAGAGCCTCTTTCTTGTTGTCATTGACAGCTGGATTCTGTTTCTTGCTGCCCTATTTTAAATGAGTGCTCGTACACTTGGAGAAATACCAGTATATTTTCTGCTTATTTTGTCAACTTGTTCGCTAATCATTTCCGCTGCTGTCCAGCTTTCCTATGATGACAGTTGCCACACTACTCTGTAGCGCATCTCTCCTTACCGTTGTGTATGAAGTCATACACGATGTCTTCTAACTTTCCTTAAATTTCTTCTGTAATGTAAATGTGTTTAACGTTGTGTTAATGATAATTACGCTTTGTGTCAACATTTTTGCAAGGTAGCAGTTCATTACAATTTAGCACAAAAGAAGATTTCTAGAAAAACTGAAATGCTCATTAGGTAAGGGAAATACGCGGTTCCAGGTTCGAACCTCGGTCCATTAGACAGTATAATCTGAGAGAGAGCTTGCTAAGTCTTTTTCTTTTTCTAATTTCACTTTTCCGCACTTTATACTGAGAAATAATTTTAAAACTGATTGTATCAAAATCTACATACTTTCATAAAGTGTAAACTGCGCCATGATAAAAACGTAGGAAGCTGATCGGACGGAACAACCGCAAACAAGATGCCCAGGGTATGTTGTCAAATACTGATGTAGTATACCACTCAGATCGTAAGAACGTACCAGCTTCTGTACAGCCATGCATCGCGACCAACTGGTCAGAGATAATTAATTATTATTTGTTCTTTACGTCTTACTATTGATAAAGAGTATTTTTCACCAAAAGAGCTTCGCTTGTAGTTATAAAGCATCTTCTGTAGTCATTATGAAAATGTGGATACATAATATGTCCCTACATATTGGCCTCTATAGGTGAAAAGCAGCATTCCCTTAAGAAATTGACGTACAATTTACTTACGGTGTTTTACCTCTTGTTTATATATTCTGCGAATCAATGTTTTTCATTCCGTTGTTAGCGGAGGGTGAGGTCGAAAGAAACTTGTTTGCACATTTCGTTTTTGGATTTTTTAACAGAAATTTTCTTATACGGCATGTGTGTTTTTACATTTCACCTCACATTTACTAAACTTCACAAGACGAACAATAATAAAATTTCAAGTGTTCCACACACACAGAACAGTATTAATGTTTATCCGTTTTCGTTATGTGTGGACTGTGATTGTCGCCAACGAGTGAAATCTAAACGTTGCCTAAAGCGAACGTGCGATCACGTTTCTTTCGATCTCAACTTCCGCTGACAAAGAAGGAAAAAGTACTGGTTTACTTAATATGTAAACAAGAAGTAAAAAGACCGTAAGTAAATTGTATGCGTATTTTATAAGAAAATACTGTCTTCAATTTATAAATGTCAGTATCTCGGTACATATAATGTTTCAATATTTCCAGAACGTCCACAGCAGATAATTTACGAATGAAAGCATGTGGTGAAACGTCTCAATTTGCAGTAAGCTTCTAAGATGTAAAACCTAACAATTGTTTATTGTAACATCCGCTGCATAAGATGACCATACAAACAAACATGTTGTGCTCTAAGACAAATTTGTGGTCGCTATGAGCCCTTTTGCAGCTAAAATTATTTGTGGATACCGTAGCAATTGCCAAAAAGCGGCTTTCTACCCTCCTTTCCTCAGCTTCAGTTTTTTTTCAGTACTTTTTCGTTCCGTAGCTGATCTGTCCAGGTAGGATTTAACACTCTCCAACAGCACAGCATTTTATACGCTTCCAGTTCCTTGGCCTCCAGCTATCCATTGGTCCATATTTCATTTGCATACAAGGCTGTTCTCCAGACGCACCCTCATTTCTACATCACTGTTTTTATATGAGCAGGTGCATTCTGTTGAAGGTCCTTGTCCCTGCTATCAATCTATTTTAGATTTCTAGCTCCTAGTAAACAAAAAACGAAACGAACAATCTACCTAACAGGACAAGCGCGTTCTTTTTCACATTACACTCGCCTATTACCAAAAATCGACATCCGAAGTCTCGAAACCGACTAGAGTAGGTAGAAAAAATAAAAGTTTTGAACAAGATATTTGTTTGGGTTCTGCTCACACGTAGGAACTGATTCACAAAACAATCTATTTTTTCATCGCAACTAACATCTAGGACCAAGCAAAATTTTCCCGTATAAATCCAAACTACTGCCACTCCTGCGTTACAGAACTTCGACACGGTTAAGAGCAGACTGAGGACAAATTTTCTGGGCCTTAAGGCCACATAATTGGTTTGGACTACATGAAATCATTCAAGATACTGGTGTGAATATGACGAAAAAAATTATAATAACAAAACAACTACGCAAAATGTGTGAGAACTACCGCTCACTATATCTAATGATTATGTCAGTGGCAGAAATATTATGCAACAGCCTACGTAGTACCCGTAAATGTGTCATTTAATATTCATTTAATCGAAATCAGTTTTCTGAACACAGAATGTGTCTCGCATCACACACAGAGTCTCGGGTTCGAATTCTCTTCGGCGAAAGGTTTTTGTCTAAATTGTAGCTTAATTTACACGTAGTTAACTAACAATTTTTTATTTCATAGTATGTGAGAAGTTTTGTATCATCATAACAGCTAGAATAATCAATTTAAATACGGCTTTATACAAGAAATCGATTGGTGTGGAATCAGTCCTAGCACACAGACAATGCGAGTGTTGCTGTATTTTCTCTGGATTTTACCACTAAAATGATCAAAATGCAAGCTAAGCTGAACTTATTGAACGTTTATGGTAAAATTCCTTTAAAACATACGTTATTCTCACAATAATAGAAATGTTTCTTATGTTCCTTCCTAACACTCTGTAAACGTCTAAGCATGAAATTGAATAACATTAAAAGTGAAAGATTTATTTATTTATTTGTACCTTCCACTGATAGGCGGTAACGCAGAACGTGGTTTATACTGATTTAATCGGCTGAATGCTGATACCCCCTTCCAGTGACGACACTGACGTACGTCGAATGCAGATAAAATTGAGTTGCCACTGAATCACTGATATTGAATCGTGGCTTTCAGAGCAATATCATAGACGTTCCGCACACGGAGATATTAAAATACGTTTTGCGCAATAACTCTGACCTAGTTTGTTACTTTGGTTGTGTCAGACATAAAATATAGGTTGCGAACTAGGAATATTGTGTACTGCCGAAAAGGAACGTCACTTGATCAAACACTTGAACAAAACTAAAAATAAAGTCGTAAAGCCCAAGTTCCGCGGTAAGTCCTCATTTCTCGTGACATGTCAAGTAGCATGTGCTCGTATATGGTTCAAATGGCTCTGAGTACTATGGGACTCAACTGCTGAGGTCATAAGTCCCCTAGAACTTAGAACTACTTAAACCTAACTAACCTAAGGACAACTCACACATCCATGCCCGAGGCAGGATTCGAAGCTGCGACCGTAGCGGTCGCGCGGTTCCAGACTGTAGCGCCAGAACCGCTCGGCCACCAGCGGCCGGCTGTGCTCGTATATTCCGATCATATTATCCTACGTTGCCAAACAGAGCAACAGAAATATTGTATGCTGCTGACAACCATACATAAGGCCTCCGTAATTTTTTCACATATACAGCGTAATTCAGCTACCGTACCTATGGATTTTATACAACCAACATTGCTTTCAAATACATGTGTAAGATTTTCATATTCTGCCGTTCGGTACGTGCAGACTATAAGTCCGACAGAAAAAAATGAACAGGGCCTTTTTGTAAGAAATGTAATAAAGTTAAATTTTGCACTGGGGCACATTTTCTCTTGAACCCATAGTTTCTGAATTAGTCAAAAGTGACCTTCAAACGCACATTTCTTCAATAACTAGAAAACTGTGGCCTTCAGCCAACATTAATTATATTAAATTTCCTTCTAAAAGATACTGTCCGTTTTGTCTGTAGGACTAACAGTTTGCGCACAGCAAGCAAGGGCATATGGAAATGGCACGTGTGGTTCTTGAAGGTGTTGCAGATTGTATATAACCCATCGGTAGAGGGGCACTTGCTGGCCGGGGTGGCCAAGCGGTTCTAGGCGCTCCAGTCTGGAACCGCGTGACCCCTACGGTCGCAGGTTCGAAACCTGCCTCGGGCATGGATGTGTGTGATGTCCTTAGGTTGGTTAGGTTTAAGTAGTTCGAAGTTCTAGGAGACTGATGACCTCAGCAGTTAAGTCCCATAGTGCTCACAGCCTTTTGAACCATTTTTTGAGGGGCACATGAATCACTTCGTATATATACTACGTTATATCAGCTCATATTTAATGCTGCTTACAACCAATAAGTGATTAGGAATCAGAGTTAAACTACAGGTCCTCCTATAAGCGGCTGAGTAACTAATTTTAGTAGTCAGAGGAAGGCAATGGCAGACCACCTGTAACAGGATCCTGCCCAGTAAATCACCTTGATATTCAAACCAGCTTTCAGTTTGCTGACAGTTCTAACTTTACGGTCAGTAAGTCAGTTTATAATTGTGTGAGATACACATTCGTGAAGTAATATAGAAAACATGCATATTTTATTGATAGCTAAAACATCAAAATGGAGAAATATCTTCATAAACAAAAGACAAATCCGAAATCTCTAGAATACAAATATTTTATTTGTATTTGTTCACGTGTGACACGTTTGATGTCACTAGAATTGACACCCACGTTCTTGTAATAGTAATCGGTAGCAAACGTGAATGGAAGTGAGCCATATTGAGCAACAGGTTCAATAACCACTGTTTTATTATGACCAAATTTCAAGCACTTAGACACTACGATTGTGGTATCCTGGAATGGTTAAACAATAATAAATATTTAGCCGTCATTTAAAGTAAATAATTAATGAAAAGTAAAAGTACTTGCAATGTAGCAGTATTACATTCCAGCACCTAGCGTACAAAATGCTTCTTATATATTTTATTGTAACAGTTACATTTAGATGCTTCAGTTTAGCGTATTAGTTAAATGACATTTAATCTTAACATCTCATATTTTCCCTGTTTGTGACTCAGTCAGAAATTTAGACTGATGTTTCTGTGGGTTTTACTCAGTGTACTATGTTGAGGACAGTTGTTTAAGTTTCTCATTCGAAACGGGTAAAAGAAAGGGAGATAAAGGACTTGACCCCTCAAACGTCTGTCTACTTGTAGGACACCTAACGTTGAATGTAACTGTTGATGGAAGTTCGAACGGAAAACGTTTCCTGCAATATTGTTAAACAACTTTAATTGGCAGAAAATAGCTAACTCAGGGATCTGATTTTTTCCTGAAATTCGAAATAGTCCCTATAATGAATCAGAATTGGAACGGTGGGTCCACATAAGCACATAACGAGCACTACTGTGCCTCTCAAACGACAACGTATGTGCAGTTGTTGTACGTTTATTTCTTTAGTTACCTAAAAATACGTATCAGGTGAATTGCGCCAGACTAAATTTACAAATGAAGTATTATGAAAGATTTTTAATAACATAAAGATTTTTGTATACACGTTTTTCACACTTAACTTAGTTACAGGCAAATTCATGTATTAATTATGTAGATGTATCCAACCCAAATGAATGATAATTTTCAGTTGCTCAGTTTCCATTATAAAAAGACTATGTATGAGCCGGCGCGTGTGGCCGAGCGGTTTTAGGCGCTTCAGTCTGGAGCCGCGCGACCGCTACGGTCGCAGGTTCGAATCCTGCCTCGGGCATGGATGTGTGTGACGTCCTTAGCTTAGTTAGGTTTAAGTAGTTCTGAGTTCTAGGGGACTGATGACCTCAGATGTTAAGTCCCATAGTGCTCAGAGCCATTTGAACCACTGGAACTATTTATGATTGTGGGGTACAGAAAATGTAGCTCGAATTTTGTGACGACTCTTCCAATGGAGTACTGAAAATGAATGCTCTGTCGATGCCGGTACATTCACATAATTATAGGAGGCTTTCCATTCCAATAAACTTCGGTGTTCAAAGCTGGCAGTTTACTCCGAGATCATACTGAAAAGAAATACCTTCGGATCTTTTATGAGAAAGCTCTTAAAGTTTTCCTCATAAAACGAACGTTATTAATATTCTACATCTTGGATCTTCACGTCTATTCATAGATACCTTAGTGATGAACACATTTCCTGAATAAGAGACGGGTTTGTTGATACCCTCACTGTAGACTGTCTGATTTTGTTGACGGAGGCCGAACTCCATCTCTGCTTGCACAGCTTCACCAATAACAAATCTAAGTCTTCGAAGGTGTTCTTCAAGTTTTGGAAACAGAGGAAAATAGGATGGGACCAGTTGCGACTGTATGGAGGATGACTGTGAAATCAAGGAGTTCTATTATTGCAGATGTCACAGCACTCTGTGTGGTCTAGCACTGTCATGATAAAGTAGAATATGTCCATGTGTGGGCGAACGCTTAAAATTCCATCACAGTCTTTCTCATGCACCTCCACGTCATGCGCTACCATTCGGAGCCCTCTAGAACCAGAGGGTTGCAAATAAGTGGACTTGACGCATAAAAATTTAAAATGTTAACAACGTATGTTTTATTTAAAAAGCTTTAAGAATTTTTGCATACAAAATTCGGAGGCATTACTTTTAGCGCGCCCTCGTATAAGCAGTTCCTTTATTCTTAAATTGATAGAAAAAAGGACTTCGCTTTGCTAAACCTGATGACTGTGTAATGTATTAATTTCTATAAGCGTTTTGGGCTACGTATTATCACTTATGATACTTAGATTGTTACTGCGTATATTTTCAGCTGTTACTTAACTGTTTTCGAACACGTCATATAATTTACTTTCTGGTGCTGGCACTATAAACTTTTCAAGCGTATTTCCAGCATACCATGCTGCATGTGATCTATGATGTTGCCTTTACTGTCTTTCCTTTTCTTGTAACTGTATTTCAGTTGATAGATGAATGACAGTATTGTTGGGTCCAGTACCCTGAATTACTGAGTTACAAATTCAGTATTTGTTTCCTTCTCAGTTCCAGTCTTTCATGTGTTGAGAGATACCTAGTGAATGCAGGAGCGGATTGATGGTTCTGTTCCATGGGGTGTCACTCTTTGCCTCTATCCTTTCTTACACCCACCTCGCGCTAATGTACACTCCTGGAAATTGAAATAAGAACACCGTGAATTCATTGTCCCAGGAAGGGGAAACTTTATTGACACGTTCCTGGGGTCAGATACACCAAATGATCACACTGACAGAACCACAGGCACATAGACACAGGCAACAGAGCATGCACAATGTCGGCACTAGTACAGTGTATATCCACCTTTCGCAGCAATGCAGGCTGCTATTCTCCCATGGAGACGATCGTAGAGATGCTGGATGTAGTCCTGTGGAACGGCTTGCCATGCTATTTCCACCTGGCGCCTCAGTTGGAACAGCGTTCGTGCTGGACGTGCAGACCGCGTGAGACGACGCTTCATCCAGTCCCAAACATGCTCAATGGGGGACAGATCCGGAGATCTTGCTGGCCAGGGTAGTTGACTTACACCTTCTAGAGCACGTTGGGTGGCACGGGATACATGCGGACGTGCATTGTCCTGTTGGAACAGCAAGTTCCCTTGCCGGTCTAGGAATGGTAGAACGATGGGTTCGATGACGGTTTGGATGTACCGTGCACTATTCAGTGTCCCCTCGACGATCACCAGTGGTGTACGGCCAGTGTAGGAGATCGCTCCCCACACCATGATGCCGGGTGTTGGCCCTGTGTGCCTCGGTCGTATGCAGTCCTGATTGTGGCGCTCACCTGCACGGCGCCAAACACGCATACGACCATCATTGGCACCAAGGCAGAAGCGACTCTCATCGCTGAAGACGACACGTCTCCATTCGTCCCTCCATTCACGCCTGTCGCGACACCACTGGAGGCGGGCTGCACGATGTTGGGGCGTGAGCGGAAGACGGCCTAATGGTGTGCGGGACCGTAGCCCAGCTTCATGGAGACGGTTGCGAATGGTCCTCGCCGATACCCCAGGAGCAACAGTGTCCCTAATTTGCTGGGAAGTGGCGGTGCGGTCCCCTACGGCACTGCGTAGGATCCTACGGTCTTGGCGTGCATCCGTGCGTCGCTGCGGTCCGGTCCCAGGTCGACGGGCACGTGCACCTTCCGCCGACCACTGGCGACAACATCGATGTACTGTGGAGACCTCACGCCCCACGTGTTGAGCAATTCGGCGGTACGTCCACCCGGCCTCCCGCATGCCCACTATACGCCCTCGCTCAAAGTCCGTCAACTGCACATACGGTTCACGTCCACGCTGTCGCGGCATGCTACCAGTGTTAAAGACTGCGATGGAGCTCCGTATGCCACGGCAAACTGGCTGACACTGACGGCGGCGGCGCACAAATGCTGCGCAGCTAGCGCCATTCGACGGCCAACACCGCGGTTCCTGGTGTGTCCGCTGTGCCGTGCGTGTGATCATTGCTTGTACAGCCCTCTCGCAGTGTCCGGAGCAAGTATGGTGGGTCTGACACACCGGTGTCAATGTGTTCTTTTTTCCATTTCCAGGAGTGTATATTACTTGCGGCAAGCGACACTTTTAATACACTACACATGATTAAGACATTAATATTTATTACAGTAGAACGTACAAAATGTTTTAATGCAAGAATAATAATACGTTTAGCTCGGTACTTCGTTCATCGCTTCATCAGACTGTCCTAGAAATTGTGTCCTAGAAATTGCAGTTCAGATAAACGTAGCATTTGAAAAGTATTCCACCAAAAATTTGTAAGAACATGTGGCATGCTATTAACTTAAGAACTGTTAGTATAATACTTACAAATTAGCACAACTTTCACAGTGTCATAATCAAACAATATAGAATCGAAGCGCACACTCACTGTTATCAGCATCCATTCCCACTACGTCTACCGAAACACATCCAAAGACTACGGCCATATGAATCTGTAAATGAAGTGAAAGCTGTTTCCAAGTCGTTTCCACCTACACAGTGTGATCAAAAGTATTCGGACGCACCCAAAAACATACGTTTTTCATATTAGGGGCATTGTGCTGTTATCTACTGCCAGGTACTCCACTTCAGCGACCTCACTAGTCATTAGATATCGTGAGAGAGCAGAATGGGGCGCTCCGCGGAACTCACGGACTTCGAACGTGGTCGGATGATTGGGTGTCACTTGTGTAATGTCTGTAGGCGAGATTTCCACACTCCTGAACATTCTTAGTTCCAATGTTTCCGATGTGATAGTGAAGTGGAAACGTGAAGGGACACGTACAGTACAAAAGCGCACAGGCCGACCTCGTCTGTTGACTGACAGACTGCAGACAGTTAAAGAGGGTCCTAATGTGTAATAGGCAGACATCTATCCAAACCACCCCACAGGAATTCCAAACTGCATCAGGATCCACTGCAATTACTATGTTAGTTAAGCCGGAGGTGAGAAAAATTGGATTTCATGGTCGAGCGGCTGCTTATAAGCCACACATTACTTCAGTAAATACCAAACTGACACCTCGCTAGGTGTAAGGAGCGTAAACGTAGAACGACTCGCCAGGTCGTAACTCCATTTTTGTAGGCTGGGCATCACACAAGCAACTGGAAAATATCATGTGTTAAAATGTAGACGGTAACAGATTTCCTTGGCGTTTCCGGTAACCTTAGTTCCCATGCTACTTAATCCTCTCAAAGTTAGCTGCAAAATTTTGAAACTGATATATGCAGAAATGTAAATGCCTCTAGTCAAATTTTTTTGGTGGGGTGAGAAACTTATGTAATGCTGCACTATAGGACACAGAGAAGAGTGGGCTGTCACATACAGGGTATTACAGTAAAGCACCGACAACGCTATATGGGAATGCAAAATAATTGCTTCTAAAGAAGGGACCCATATCCGGAAATGCACGGCTTGGTTGCTGGAGAGCGACGAGATCTGAGAATGTATGCTAGTGACGGTTCCGACTCATTTCGGTATCTGAATGGGGAAGGCATGCAACCATTTATGCATCTGTGTGCTGCCAATAGACGACCTGAGCCTAATGATATTCCTGTGCTTGCGCTGCATTCCTCCACAAAGCCCTTGTGCGCCTTTCTATCGCTGAGCTTGTGTGGTCTGTCAGCATAGTAATGGTGTTGTCAGCAATGCGATTTATACCATTACACAGCTGTGGAAATGACCAACATGGCGCTCATGTACAACGAAGTAGATTTCAGTACGAGAGCTGCTGTAGGATAGTATGAGGAACGTTTTCCAAACAGATGTACCCAACATCGTTCCATGTTCGCAGCAGTCGAGGGACAACTTAGAGATGCCAGAAAATTGCACGTAGGTATTTTCTGCCTGATTTGTGTCAGTATACACTGAAGCAGTTGCACTTTGTGCTTGGTACTTGCTAATAAAGTTTCCGATCTACTTTTGTCCTAATGATAGGTTATGAAATCTCATACGAATTGTCCACACATGGCTCAGACACTACTGTTGGAGGAGGACAGGATTTTCATGAGCAGCTGCTCCAACCACACCATCTGCAGGAAGTCCGGGCATCAGAGGAGGAGGAATACCCACGAGAGGTACAGTTTACAGAGTGTTTAGAACAATGCATACTCCAGCCTGAATTGCCGAACTTGGTACTATTTACAGATGAATTCATGTTTACTAGAGATGACATAGTAAACTTGCAGAACATGCGTGTTTGCGCAGACACAGTTGAATAAAAATCGCTAATGCAGGGTCGGTTTTAAGATCTGGGCTGGGATAACTGGTGACTATCATAGGGTCGCATCTGGCAGGACCGATCCACCCCACATTTATTCGAGATATTTTGCCTACCCTACTGGATATAGTGCCACTAAATGTCAGATTGGTCATGTGGCTGCAATATGAGAGAGGTCCAGCACATTTTGATGTCGACGTGTGGAATCACCTCATTGTTCCCAAGAGAGTTTCTGCTAAGTTTGAAAGGTAGGATGCGAGGTACTGGCAGAAGTAAAGCTGTGAGGACGGGGCGTGAATCGTGCTTGGGTAGGTCAGTGAACCGACCAAGTAAAGTGATCAACAAAGGACACTATGCGAGTATGCGACCTAGAAAAAACTAACGCGTGCACAGTTAGCAAATGGATGTACTCCAAATTTTGTTTTCATATCTATAAATACACTCCTGGAAATGGAAAAAAGAACACATTGACACCGGTGTGTCAGACCCACCATACTTGCTCCGGACACTGCGAGAGGGCTGTACAAGCAATGATCACACGCACGGCACAGCGGACACACCAGGAACCGCGGTGTTGGCCGTCGAATGGCGCTAGCTGCGCAGCATTTGTGCACCGCCGCCGTCAGTGTCAGCCAGTTTGCCGTGGCATACGGAGCTCCATCGCAGTCTTTAACACTGGTAGCATGCCGCGACAGCGTGGACGTGAACCGTATGTGCAGTTGACGGACTTTGAGCGAGGGCGTATAGTGGGCATGCGGGAGGCCGGGTGGACGTACCGCCGAATTGCTCAACACGTGGGGCGTGAGGTCTCCACAGTACATCGATGTTGTCGCCAGTGGTCGGCGGAAGGTGCACGTGCCCGTCGACCTGGGACCGGACCGCAGCGACGCACGGATGCACGCCAAGACCGTAGGATCCTACGCAGTGCCGTAGGGGACCGCACCGCCACTTCCCAGCAAATTAGGGACACTGTTGCTCCTGGGGTATCGGCGAGGACCATTCGCAACAGTCTCCATGAAGCTGGGCTACGGTCCCGCACACCGTTAGGCCGTCTTCCGCTCACGCCCCAACATCGTGCAGCCCGCCTCCAGTGGTGTCGCGACAGGCGTGAATGGAGGGACGAATGGAGACGTGTCGTCTTCAGCGATGAGAGTCGCTTCTGCCTTGGTGCCAATGATGGTCGTATGCGTGTTTGGCGCCGTGCAGGTGAGCGCCACAATCAGGACTGCATACGACCGAGGCACACAGGGCCAACACCCGGCATCATGGTGTGGGGAGCGATCTCCTACACATTTCCGTACACCACTGGTGATCGTCGAGGGGACACTGAATAGTGCACGGTACATCCAAACCGTCATCGAACCCATCGTTCTACCATTCCTAGACCGGCAAGGGAACTTGCTGTTCCAACAGGACAATGCACGTCCGCATGTATCCCGTGCCACCCAACGTGCTCTAGAAGGTGTAAGTCAACTACCCTGGCCAGCAAGATCTCCGGATCTGTCCCCCATTGAGCATGTTTGGGACTGGATGAAGCGTCGTCTCACGCGGTCTGCACGTCCAGCACGAACGCTGGTCCAACTGAGGCGCCAGGTGGAAATGGCATGGCAAGCCGTTCCACAGGACTACATCCAGCATCTCTACGATCGTCTCCATGGGAGAATAGCAGCCTTCATTGCTGCGAAAGGTGGATATACACTGTACTAGTGCCGACATTGTGCATGCTCTGTTGCCTGTGTCTATGTGCCTGTGGTTCTGTCAGTGTGATCATGTGATGTATCTGACCCCAGGAATGTGTCAATAAAGTTTCCCCTTCCTGGGACAATGAATTCACGGTGTTCTTATTTCAATTTCCAGGAGTGTACTTTTCTTTAGGGTGCCGGAAGTGGCCCCACTTAAGTTGTTATTTCATGCTGCATGGTAGGGCGGCAGTCAGGTTCCTTCGAGGACAGTTTTTATGTGTCAGGACGTAGTATGTTTATTTTGTAAATAATAAAGGTTTCTGTTTGTCCTACCTTCCTTAATAAAAAAAAAGTAATTCAAAAAATCCTCATTCTTGGCCACAAAAGGTTGCTAACGCATCTGCCTCGTAAGCCGGAGACCCGGGTTCGATTCTCAGCCCTGGTACAAATAAAAAAAAAATTAAAAGAAGTCGGTAGAGTCCTTGCCCGCGAAAACCAAAGGTCCCGAGTTCGAGTGTCGGTCCGGCACACAGTTTTAATCTGCCAGGAAGTTTCACCTCATTGTTGTAAATCCCAGTAGCCATCAAGGTCGTCAGATCTGACACCTATGGAATATTTTCTGTTGGGTAGTATGAAGATTATGGTGTGTGGCACACTATGGTCTGCACTGACGTAGGAGTTACGGAGTTCGAAGCCGATGCGCAATGTAGACAGCACGATGTGGTGGGCATATTGGCTTGATGTTAAACGCACGCCCAGCAGAGACTGGAATGCTTTTCAGTGACCAAGCCGTGTGTTTCTGGAGATATGTTCCTACCTGAAAACCAATAAGTGTGCCTTGCCACACAACATTATAAGGGTAGGCTCTGGTTTTTTTATGCACAATAGACACTATCTCTTTCTAGTATCAAAGTCTTATGGTGATTATTAAAGGATTGGGCAGCTGCATTAGAGCGAAGGTGGAATCTTCATCTTGTGGCGACATATCTGAAGAAGTGTGAAAAAGCATGGCGATGAGATCAATCGGTTTCATGTCTTTGGATATTGTGTGCGGCCAGTTGACTGTGGGACAGAATATTTGAGAGACAAGGTAACAGCCCCACTGTGGCAGCTAGCGCTGACTCCACGAAACTCGGAGCACTAGGTGCACTGCAGCACCAGCGTTCGGCGCGAAAGAGCGGAAGGCGGTAGGGGGATTGGTGTCGGGTGAAAGGGGAAGACTGGGTACTGGAGGGGTGAGGCAGAGGGTGCTAAGCGCCAGTTCTGGCCCCGAGGGGCGTCGCCGGCGGGCGAAACGCGGTGAGGCGCGGAACGCGGCCAGGAATCGAAAGCGCTTTATGCAAATGAGGCGCAGGCTTCGGTTCTGCAGATAAGGCGAACCTCCCAGAATTTACTACCGCCTGCGAAAATACCGAGAGGAAAAAATTAGTCCGTCGTTCGGGAGTAAGACGGACGGAGGAGGGAGAGTAGAGAGGGAGTAATGGGGGTTGGGGCGCCCGCGAAATAAGATCTGACGCGGCGGAGAGTGGACCGGATAGTCTTTGGCGCCATCGGAGGACTCGTCTGCCACTGGGGGATGGCTGCGCTGCGCTACGGCGGATTCTTTGCCGGGCAGACAGATCTGGCGACTCAGCACTTGTGTCACGCTATACACCCTCACAGCCCTTCCTTGACAGTAGCTGCTGGAGGACAGATCCGCACCCAGTGCCTTTTACGTTCTTATTCGCTTACAAAGAGGAAAAGGAAAGCACTATGAGTGCTGAATATTAACCACAGGCAACAATTTTACTACCTGTTTTGGTAAGGAATGGAGATTAGTGTTCGTTAGATACAGAGCATAAACTTCAATAAATTATGGGGAAGGAATCGACCGCACCCTTTCAAAGGAACCATCCATGCTATGGTCTTATTCCATTTAATAGCATAACGCAAACGTAAGTGGGTGGTGCTGAATGTAAGTCCAGTGCCGTACTCCTTCTCCATATCAGTCAGACTCATTTACTTGTAACGTCTTCGTGTCTCAATCTGTTCTTTCAAAATAGCCATTGACAGTTAGTTACAAAATCAGTAGTTTTTTATGTATCAGGTGCCACAGCCACAAATGTAATAAAATGCAATTCAATTTTCCACATTGACAGTATTATGATCATATTCGTTTATTTCCCATCACCAGCAAATTTTGAAGTGTCTCTTCATACACTCGCAATTTTTCATCACACTTTGTAGGTACGAAACGCCTACACTGTATATACCCACACACAGAAACGTTCTAAAATTACGAGGATCCTAGTAACCACCTGAAATTTGCACATAGCCGAAATTAATTCATCATGGGAAATCATAACACAACCAGGATATAAAATGGAGGTGTCTTTCGATTATAAAATGTGTACAGACTGTTTGATAATTAGTAACGAGAAATATGGTCAGGACCGATGTAGATAGTGGAAAGGGTTAATGTACCTTTTTGGAGAACGATGGTGAGAATGAGGTGCTCAGATGGATCACTGAGGAGTGGTTAAGGAGTAGAGGGGATATTTCGGAGACGGGCGACTGCCGCATACCCATGGGCAATAGGACGTCGATTCTCAGTAAGATGTAGAATGTAAGAAGACATGCAGATAGGCTGGTGGTGTTAAAGAAAGACTTCTTTGAGGAGGAGGGCATGGATTTTATTTTGTTGGAGGCTATGTATATGTTTATCAGAGTGAAGAGAACAGATATTTTCGTAGAGCACGTGGCATGCTGCGCCATTTTCAGTAAAACAATGAGTTTGAGGGTTGCGTTAGACTAGACGATCGAAAAAGAAATGAGCTCCATTTTGGTAGTATATGACGTAGGTATTAAGATGGAAGAGTGGTGCAAGTGGCGAGGATTATATGTTTTAGGATGTGGGGTCTTTCAAAAGGATGCATGTTTGGCACGATTAATGCTATGAAACAGATCATATCTTCAATGGCGCGTGGAAGACGAAGGCAGTTGTTTCTGCGGAGCAGTTGATCAACTGTGCTTGTACGAACGGCGAGTTCAGGCGTGTGGGGAGAGGGCTTCGATTTGCATTTGCGGGAGTAGATTGGTCGTATATGTTGCAGGTAGGCGGGGTGTTTGAGAAGGTGGTTTGCTTGCAATGAGGAGAGGTGGGGTGGGTTCCTGCAATGTTCTGTCGGGTGGCCATTATATTGGAGGCATCGTTAACATCTGTACACGTTGGGTTGTGGATAGAGATGCTTCTACAGGATGCTTTCTGCAGTAAATCAAGACCCCATGGATTATGAGAATGAAAGTGGTGTCGGGTGATTCTGAGAACACTCGTACTAAGAAGCAAGGTCCGTTATCACTTTGAATGCGGAGTGCCTTGAGGACGTTGATCATCGACTGCGAGTTGGGTTCACTTTCCATCTCTTCGTCGCTGTACTCGAAGCTGACTTCTTTAATCACTGTTGTGAATGTGTGGGTCGGCGTAAAGTTCGGGGTTGTCTAGAAGGAGGGTTTGTAGTGGCTGTAATGGTAGCATTTCCACCTAAAGGGGGCATAATGCGGAGCAGAGATGAATCGGAATGAGGATCGTTAGTTTTGATGGAATCTCCCCTATGAATGAGTTGCTGGTTTTGCTTTGCTGGTATGTAGCGCTGAATATCAGTTAGGAATGTTTCTGGAGTGGGAGTCACATCTGCTGAGAAGAAGGAAGAAGAATGGAATAGATGTTGCTATTCTGGGATGTTCAAAATGTTCAAATGTGTGTGAAATCTTATGGGACTTAACTGCTAAGGTCATCAGTCCCTAAGCTTACACACTACTTAACCTAAATCATCCTAAGGACGAACACACACACACCCATGCCCCAGGGAGGACTCGAACCTCTGCCGGGACTAGCCACACAGTCCATGACTGCAGCGCCTTAGACATTCGTGAATGATTTCGACTGGTATTTCGTCACTTTCTGGGAAGTTATCTGTGTCCTTTTAGTTTCACTCTGTCGTACAGTGATAGGTTTTGGCTGGGTATGGAAGTAGGGGAGGGGGCGGTTGTGGGATCACTGGGGCAGGGAATGTTTACGAGCTGGTATCTGAGCAGGCGTTGTAGCGACTGCTGTGGCTGGCGGAGTTGGGGCTGCTCCTGATATTGGTGTGGTTGCTGCTGTTGCTGACGATGCTGGTGCTGGGAGAACTGGAGTGGATTTAGTTGGTGGGTCTGAGCGGTTGGCGGCGCCTTTGGTGGTGCTGGAATGCTGTTAAAAGGTCCTGCGGAGTTTTGACAGGTAGTTGTTGCTCATGTGTTGTCCAGGTAGCAGGCGGTGTTGTGCAGACTGCGACTGTATTTGTTGTGACAGCAGTTCAGGTCGAATATAGTTTTCGGCTCTCTGTCAGAAGTTCCCCAAAACGTGGGACAAGCTGTGTTAGTCAGTGAAATCCACATCTTTTCCAATGACAGCTTTCAATTCTACCCAACTTTGCGATATGTTAGCAATGGCACACTTTCTCAATTACCTCCACAGCAAAAAATCTAAAGTGGAAGGAAATGGTCAACTTGGTGGCTATGGTACAACTGCAATGTACGAGATTGCACCATCCTGTTGAAAATAAATACTCCTAATAGTGGGGTTACGTGGATTTTCTTAGTTATTGTCTGTATATTGTACTTCCCAGTATGAGTTCCTTTATTACCTCAAAACCTCTATTTAGTTCTACACTGTCTCACACCATGTTGCATTGCAGTTAGACTAAGGCTCTGCAGCAGGTCAACTGTTAACACCGACGTATGATAAACAACGATTAAGTATTGAATAGCAAGGCCACAACATCGCCTTACTACCTCTAAATGAAAGAAATAAGCGCGGGGGCTTTCCGTGTCTATATCAGAGCAGTAAATCAACTTCCCTAAACATTTATTGTCAACTGGCGAAACCTACAAGTTACGATGAAACTTTCGTACTCCGAGGCACAGTATATATTCGTCAACATTTACTTTAAATAAATTTATTTGTTAAGAGAAACAAATCTTAGCTAGGCTCTTGGAGTGGCTATAATACGACCTTCCTCTATTAGATGGCAGCTTCGAGTGAAGTCCTGCACAGCTTCAGACTCAACTACACAATTTCGAAAGGAGCAAATCAGCGTTCCTACATCCCCACCACAAGTCTTATCATATCCCCTTCTTGCTAAATTCTGACTTCTCATGTGATGTTCGTAAGACATTTACCTCCCTATGATATGAATCTTTCTATTTTAGAATCTTCTTATTACTTCAGGTCGCAAATATTAAAGGAATACTGCAATCCATCAAGGACAGTCTCGGCTTGTGAGAATGGCAAGAACTACGTGGGCCAGTCTTTACGGACGGTTGCCGATTGTTGCGTCGAGCATCAACGTCACCTTAAATACGGGCATCTGGATACATCAGGGATGGGATCGCAGTCAGTAATCCGTATCTGCAGTTTGCCAATTTTATTAATGTTCACCCTGTACATCAATCCAAATTAAAACAAAATCGGGGTAAGTGTATATATGTATGTATCGTGTCATGCTGTAGAAAATACAACGTAATTAGACAAGTTTTCGCTTTAATTGTTTGTAATTTACAAAATACTAAGTGAAAACGATACTTATTTTGATAAGTAAGCGTGAGAAGAACGCTCCTTCTGTAGCACTATCAGAATAGTATATTCAGTTTATTTAGATTATTTTAGAGAACGTTATATCCATGAGTCATAATTTTTCAACAGAATACAATTTTTTTAAAATAACGATTTAGTTAACTAATTTATTTAGGACTGGATACAATTTGCTGTACATAACAGTATCTGTCGTAATACATGATATGCTAGGATTCATTTAAGTGAGTTGCTGAAAGGAAAGCCCATTTCCATCAATGCACAAATCAGTTTTCCTTCTCAACGACCTGCAGAGAGAATGTACTGTAACCGTGACACGGAACGATAAGCTCCCTCTATAAGCTGTTCCAAGTAATGGCATGCGTAACTCGTGCCATTGTCTGTGGCAGACCAAATGCCATTATTGAGTGCAATGCAACTATCGCTACAAATGAGACTGTAAAGGTGCATTATACTATCTAACTGAACATGACCTTTCAAAGCGCATAGAGGTAACTTACTGCTGCAATTTTGCACACCATCGGCAGGTCGTTTAGAAGGCGCATGAATTAACGAAAATGGGCACTCGTTTGAAAAAATCGCTTATATGAATATTCCACTACCAGAACATACCTATGAAAACAGTTATGCACAACTTGCTGCATCCACTCCTAAGACCCTGAATGCATCTACTGCCTAACTAAAGTTGATAGAAATTTGATTTAAACTAATATGTACACGGTTTATATGCACAAGCTTCATTACAGAAAATAACGTTCTGATTTTTAAAAAATTCACTGAGGTCACAAAAGTCATGGAATACCTCCTAATATCTTGTCGGACCTCGTTTTTCCCCGTGTAGAGCAGCAGCTCACTGTGGCGTGCACTCAACAAATCGTTGGTAGTCCCCTACAGAAAAATTGAGCCATCCTACCTCTATAGCCGTCCATAATTGCCAAAGTGCTACCGCTAAAGGATTTTGTGCACGAACTGACGTCTCGATTATGTCCCATAAACGTTCAGATCTGGCGATCTGGGTAACCAAACCATTCTCTCGAATGATCCAGAATGTTCTTCAAAAAATTGTGAACAGCTGTGGTCCGGTGACATTATGCATTATCATCCATAAAAACTGCATCATTGTTTGGGAACATGAAGTCCATGAATGGCTGTAAATGGTCTCTTAGTAGCCGAACACAACCATTTCCAGTTAATGATAGGTTCATTTGGTCCACACGGCCCAGTCCATTCCATGTAAACACAGCCCAAAGCCTTATGAGGCCCCGACCAGGTTGCACAGCGCCCCGTTCACAATTCGGTCCATGGTTTCGTGTGGCGTGCGCCAAACCCGAACCCTATCATCAGCTCTTAGCAACTGATATCTCGACACCTCTGACCAGGCCACGGTTTTCAAGTCGTCTGGGATCCTACCGATATGCACACAAGCCCAGACAAGGCGCTGCAGGAGATGTCGTGCTTATAGCAAAGCCTCTCGCGTCGGCCGCCTGCTGCTATAGCCCATTAACGCCAAATTTCGCCGTACTGTGCTGACGGGTAGTTAGTCGTACGTCCTATATTTATTCCTGCAGTTATGTCACGCAGTGTGGCTTGTCTATTATCACTGACGCAAATATGCAAACGCCGCTGCTTTCGGTCGTTACGTGAAGGCCATCGGCCACTGCGTTGTCCGTGATGAGTGGTAATGCCTGAAATTTGGTATTCTCGGCACAATCATGACAATGTGAGTCACGGAATATTGAATTTTCTAACGATTTCCGAAATCGAATGTCCCATGCGTCTAGCTCCAACTATCATTCTGCGTTCAAAGTCTGTTAATTTCCGTCGTGCTGCTATAATCACAAATGACATCTGCGACAGTGCACTGCACTTTCATAGGTTGTGTATGCGATACTGCCTCCATTTGCGTGCATATATCGCTGTCCCATCCTTTCGTCAGTCTGTAACTCATTGCTATAACTCTATGGAAAATAGCTAAGTAAACTTTGGTCGTAACTCTACGGAATTACAATTAAATATTAAGGATATCTTTGATTATTATTTTCTAAGTTACAGAGAAACCACTCTGAAAAATCCGGTGGATAAATTGTTTGTTTGTGTTTGGTAGTATTTGCGAAGTAGACTGAGAGAGAGATTTTAATATACCCAATTCAAATCAAGTTTCTATCTTCATAAACGTGTAATACGTCGTCTAAAGTCAAGAAGTAGTTCCCGACTCATCACACGTGACACGTGACAGCCGCTGATGTCTGGCTCCCGTTCCTGTCGGATTTCATATCCGCAAGCTGCGTCCTCCCAGCAGGGCGGAGTGGGTGGAGCGACAGCCGTGTGGCGATAAGCCCCTAATTGCTTCCGCAGCTCTGGTTGCCTCGTGGACGCCGTCACGCCACCACCCCATCAGCAGCCGGCTGCAAGCACTGAGTAGCGGGCAGTCTGCGCCGCGGGCTGCCTACCTTCCGGCGACTCGTCTGTCGTTGACGCCGAATTCTTTAGACCAGGGGTTCGCAGACTTTCCCTCTGACTGAGCACTTTGAGAATTCTGATCCCCTGATGGAACATCTTGTTTATATTGAAGATTAATAAAATTAATAACATTTTTAAAAAAGCTTATTACATTCCATGACGATTGCATATTTAAATCGTAACTAGTAACACATAAATCACAATAAAATCTACAAAAATAAAGTAAAATAAAAAATGGAAATACAAACTGCCATGTAATTAATAGTTTTTTCACAGCACTTATTCACTTCCCGCAGTGCACTTGTGTTCCACGGAGCGCAGTTTGGCGGTTTTCGAATTGTACGACGGGGCTGCGGTGGCCACAGAGGCGTCGCGATTGTTTAAAAATACAATGATTTGGTTTATGTGCTTACTGAGTAAAGGAACAACGTGTGCGTTAGTTGTGGTATTTAGCGATCCGTCACGTAAGTGTTGTTACTGTGGCAGCGAGGTATATTTCAACAGTTTTCAATCAAATAGTATTATCTGACTCATTTGTTTCATATATTCATTAACAATCAATATGAAAGTTAGTTGTGTAGAATTCAGATCACTTTTAATTGACTTTTTTCTGTGGTTTTCACTAAATTTCACTAAAAGACGCTCATTTAAGTCGAGTTGTTTTCGACAAATGTGAGTTGGGATTTGGGCTTTCACTGGCTTTCACGTGAGAAAGTCTTGGAAACGGCGTATGAAACACAGGAATGACCATTATTTACTGTTATTCAAGAGAAACGTTTGACTTCTAAGAAATAACTGACAGTGACATAGTTTTGAAGCTGACACTACTTTGTGACATCTTCGAAGACTTCAATTCATTTAATGTATCCTTTCAAGTTAATGTGAACTCATTCTGTAGCTATCAGACAAAATTCCAGCCTGAAACAAACTACTATTCTGGAAGAAATCACTTCGTTTTCCCTACTCTGCACATGGTTTTAGAAGACAGCGACCTTTGGTTGAGGGAGGTGTTAATGCCTGTTGTCCTGGATCTTTTAACTGAACTTCGTGATTTCCTTTTGAAGTACATTTCAGAAGAAGTTGTTCAATACAAATGGATCAAAGATACTTTCACTAAGGAGCCCCCAACAACATTTATCACTGAAGAACAAGAACAATTTATTGACATTTCATGAGATGCGACGTTGACATCGAAGTTCACTTCCTCTTCACTGAATGGGATTTGGAGTTTGGTGATGCAAGAGGATCCGCAAGTAGGTACGAAGGCACTACGAATTTTGATACCTTTTGCAACAGACGACTTACGTGAGGTAGATTTCTCAGCAGATTTGAAGAACTGAAGATGAAGAAGCAAGTCCTTCCTTACCACTCATTTTGTTGCAAGAATAAAATTCAAAGTTGATTGAAATGTGCTATGGCGACAGTTAATAAAGAAATATAATTATTCAATTTTTGTTCGAAACTTAAGTTTATGTACCTCAGACTTCGTGATGGATATCATGGACAGAAGTAGCTGCTGGTGTTTATGTTCAGGTCAAAGTAATATTTCGCTCCACAGGTTTTCAAAACACACAGAAATAACTGTGTACACTTTTTTTCGATATTAAGTCAGTGAATCCACAGGCTGAAGCTAATGAGTGGTACTGTTGTTAAGTAAATGTGTATGGTCTTCTACTTGAAATTATTTATTTGCGTCTGAAAACAAAGAATTAATGATAAGGCCCTTTATATACCCATCTCGTAAAAATGAGTTGGTATTCAAATTTAAAACTTGATGAATAAAGAACATTTTGAGACGACAGAATGTTAGTATCCTACTCACTACAAGATATTTCTCTGCAACAAAATTTTATAATTGTTATATTTCTTCTCTTGATATTGTTTCGAAAGGTATAATAGATTAAGCAAATTTTGTAAAACGTAAATGCTAATTTTGTGTAAGAAACGGACATCACGGATAGAAACGGATGTCATTTCTTATAAAAGCGTAAAAAAGGTTCTCATGTGTTGTTAGGGAATTGTCAGCAAAGTAAATTCTTCCTGCCGAGCTGATACTTTATTTTCTAGTCTTGAGTATACGGTAGACGAAATGATTCCTGCTGCACGAAATATGGTAATCCACTTCAGACCTGTAATTTTGTCCGTTGTAAAAAGTGGAAAAACACATGACCTGCTGCCCAGTGGAAAATTATCATTACTGACTTGCTCTTGCCACATGCACTTGGAGGAACTAACCAACCTAAAATCGTACTACTCCTGGAATCTATAATTATTAGTCCGCAAATGAAGTAAATACTGATGTAATGTTGTTGAATACACTATCAATAAAAATTTCTTCACTTATACTCCTAAACTCTAAATAACCGTAAAAAGTTATGTATCTGGAATATCTACTCTAATCCTTTTATCAAAGATGAAAACTTTCTTCAGTAGCTTTATGAGTATGATACTAGCCACGTGTAAAATATTGATATATTTCTTTCGATACCATGTCCATAGAGTTATAAGCATCTCGACTAGGTGCCCAATGGGTTCTGATCGAGTGTGGGAACTAGCTGCAGCAGGGTGGTCCCAACGGGCAAGCAAGCGGACTGGTGACAACTTCTTCATTTCTTATGTTATCTGTCCACCAAATTTTTTTTAACATCCACGGATAGCAATACATTTTAGATGTTTCCAACTACTTCATCTTCGCTTTCCGAACGCTCGAGTTTCACTCTCACACTATACTGTGCGTCAGACGTACAATTGCAGGAAATGCTTCCTCATTTCAGTAACTTCATCAGAAATTAGTGGTAGTCTTTTCTGAAGAACACTTTCATCACCGGTGCCAATCTGCTTATGAGATTTTCCTTGCATATGAAATCGTGTATCCTCTTACTTTCTAAAAAGCTGAATTTTACCATTTCTTCGACAACTGTGGTTTCCTCACTTTTGATATTAATGAATTTGTTATGCCTTTTTCTAATACCCTCAAACACATCTCTATTTGCTCTTGTCGTTCAAATATTTCCTACGGCACACAAAAGAACTACGTCGTCTGTAAACAATACCATTAGTATTAGTTAAATTTTAACATTTATTTCATTTTCGAAAGTTTTTTTACTTCCTTTCATGACTCTCCGTCGTACAATCTGAAAGACAGTGGTGTTAAGTTGTAACCAGCCTGCATCCTGCTTAATAGGGATTTATTTGTCCTGATCTTACTCTCTTATTATTCCTCTGGGAGTTCGGAGGTATTGCAGATAGTTCGTTTGTCCCTCTATTTTAGCTCATTCTCCAAAGGCCTGGTAGCACTGTACACTACAAAAGGATTTTCCTAGTAGTACAAACGCAAGGAAGGTATATCGACGTATATGACTCTGCTTTTACCACCAAGTGTATTATTAGAACTACTCGTGTAGTAATTTCTCTATTCCTGTGAATCAAAATGATCTTTGTCTCGTTTAAAATCAAACAAAAACAGAATATTTGCCTTCAACATAGTTTCTGAGGCAAGCGTAGTTATTACATGAGGTTGTTTCCAAAACCGGCTTTTACAAATCTATTCCTCTGACGTTTTTATCATTCGCAGCACTGGCAGTTCCTATATTGTCTCAAAATCACACGTCAGCTGTATCATTACATGATGCTGCCAAATGTACTGGCTGTCGGAAAAGGTGATGCACCCAGAAGACATGGTCGGCTGTCAATGTAAATTTGTGCACGTACGCACCATTGTAAATTATTAGAATTAAAATTCTCTGTGTTAGCGTGGCTACCAGAGTGCGTTACCATTTTTCATTTCAGTGTTGTTATCAAGCCTGGTAGGATATATAAGGGGAGTGAATAGTGTCAGATCTTGAATGATCACAATGAAGAACACATAGATTCCAAGTACAAGTGTGGAGCAGGTCCTTACAGAGCGAAAGGTACCTCGTTATGGGTCTCGATTTTGCCAGCTGATCGATTCCTACATAAATTTTGGGGCTTCGGATGTGACGGCTGCTTGATTTTGGACCGTATGGGAATGTGATGGCTGGCATACTAGTCGTAATATTCTGGTCGAGAACATGAGAGCACCACAAGGGTGAATCGCCATATCGTACACCACGCGTATCGTAATCCCCTGACTTCTTCTCCTGCCAGCCGAGAAGGCCACAGCTATTGCAACTACTAGCCGATAGCTTAGATACTGGCACTGGTTCAGATTTCCGAGCTGGTCCGACACATTTTCCTTAAGGGAAAGATTTGGAAGCCGGCCGGTGTGGCCGTGCGGTTCGGGGTGCTTCAGCCTGGAACCGCGTGACCGCTACGGTCGCAGGTTCGAATCCTACCTTATGCTTCTTGAATATCCCGCTCTGAAAATTGTAACCTAAGACATCTCTTGCAGCGTCCGCCATTGGAGTTTCATGAGCCTTTCCGTAGCGCTACTAAGCAAACTAATAATGAAACTGGTAGCTATTCTTTGCATGTTCTCCGGTTTCTGTATGAAAACTAACAATAATTAAGAGCTTCCCGGGGTGGCATAGCGGTTCTAGGCGCTACAGTCTGGAACCGCGCGACCGCTACGGTCGCAGGTTCGAATCCTGACTCGGGCATGGATGAGTGTGATGTCCTTAGGTTAGTTAGGTTCAAGTAGTTCTAAGTTCTAGGGGACTGATGACCACAGATGTTAAGCCCATAGTGCTCAGAGCCATTTGAACCACAGATTTGGAAATGTAGCTGGTCACAGGAATATCTCAGTATAATGCAGACCGTTCACAGCGTGGACGAGCTTTATCCTGTGGGAAGAGGGGACCACGATACTGGCGCATGACAGGTAACACGTGAGGACGAAGTTGTCAGTGGCGTAGCGTTCCGGTGTCAGACATCCCTCAGTCCTATCCGATGGCTGCCCACACCTCAAAGCCAGGAGAAATACCGCGCCACCTCTCCAAAATACTGAAAGAATGAGACCCCTCGCCAGATCGCCATCATGCTCTCCGACGATAGTCCTCTGGGGTAGTGCAGATCCACACTACATCGCTAAATACAACGCGAAGCCATTTATCACCCGTCGACGCTTCCCGGTGGAGGTACCACTCCAAATGCAGTTGTTTTCGTTGTGGTGTTGAAGGAAATCATTGTATGCGACGGTAAAGGATCGGCTGCTGATTGTCTCCCACCAATGGTGCGAGATGATACAATGTATTTCAGTTAATCCACTACTTGTTCTCGGATGGCAGGCGCAGATGCGAAAGGTTTGCGATGTGCTTGGCAGACAATACGCCGATCATCCTCTCCTTTGCGGTAGTCAGAAGTAGTCGTTCGGAAACTTATTGACTAGTATGCTTGGCTTCAGGTTCCCATGCAGTTCCTCATCGGACCACTGTCACATCCGAATGGCCCAGACATCAGAGTATGGCCAAGTGGAGATTCACAATGAGGCCCATTTCACATCCTGTCAGGTAGTGATAATGGAGCCTCACACGAGCGCACGGAATCTCCGCTCCTTCACAGAGATGGCTCAACATTTGAAGTTGTTCATATCTCTAAACACGATCAACACTAATGTAGTAATAACAGCCGTTCTACCTGTCAAAGAGAGTCGCAACTAGAATCATTTACCTACCTGACGATGGTGTACGAGTACGAAGTTACATTTGCATCCGGCCATGTTTTTAATGTGCTTCACATTTTTTTCAGACTATGTAATAATATTTCTGGCTTACAGGGCGACCCAAAAGTTCGTTAACATTTGAAAATTCATTACTTCACGGAAACATGAGGTGGCGAGGTAAAAACTGACACAACTGCTTAAAAAATGCAATGGGTTTTTATTGAAACCAAAAGAAAGTGGTCGAAGTGATCAACACATGTCGCTTCACATGATGGAAATGCAATAATTGGCTAACAAATGCTCAACATGACGGCTAATTACGTCGGAGGATCACTATATGCTTGCTACTTCTGGTAAACCCACAACCAATAATCACATGGATTGAGGTCTTGAGGACCGGGAGGTCAAACATACACTCCTGGAAATTGAAATAAGAACACCGTGAATTCATTGTCCCAGGAAGGGGAAACTTTATTGACACATTCCTGGGGTCAGATACATCACATGATCACACTGACAGAACCACAGGCACATAGGCACAGGCAACAGAGCATGTACAATGTCGGCACTAGTACAGTGTATATCCACCTTTCGCAGCAATGCAGGCTGCTATTCTCCCATGGAGACGATCGTAGAGATGCTGAATGTAGTCCTGTGAAACGGCGTGCCATGCCATTTCCACCTGGCGCCTCAGTTGGACCAGCGTTCGTGCTGGACGTGCAGACCGCGTGAGACGACGCTTCATCCAGTTCCAAACTTGCTCAATGGGGGACAGATCCGGAGATCTTGCTGGCCAGGGTAGTTGACTTACACCTTCTAGAGCACGTTGGGTGGCACGGGATACATGCGGACGTGCATTGTCCTGTTGGAACAGCAAGTTCCCTTGCCGGTCTAGGAATGGTAGAACGATGGGTTCGATGACGGTTTGGATGTACCGTGCACTATTCAGTGTCCCCTCGACGATCACCAGTGGTGTACGGCCAGTGTAGGAGATCGCTCCCCACACCATGATGCCGGGTGTTGGCCCTGTGTGCCTCGGTCGTATGCAGTCCTGATTGTGGCGCTCACCTGCACAGCGCCAAACACGCATACGACCATCATTGGCACCAAGGCAGAAGCGACTCTCATCGCTTAAGACGACACGTCTCCATTCGTCCCTCCATTCACGCCTGTCGCGACACCACTGGAGGCGGGCTGCACGATGTTGGGGCGTGAGCGGAAGACGGCCTAACGGTGTGCGGGACCGTAGCCCAGCTTCATGGAGACGGTTGCGAATGGTCCTCGCCGATACCCCAGGAGCAACAGTGTCCCTAATTTGCTGGGAAGTGGCGGTGCGGTCCCCTACGGCACTGCGTAGGATCCTACGGTCTTGGCGTGCATCCGTGCGTCGCTGCGGTCCGGTCCCAGGTCGACGGGCACGTGCACCTTCCGCCGACCACTGGCGACAACATCGATGTACTGTGGAGACCTCACGCCCCACGTGTTGAGCAATTCGGCGGTACGTCCACCCGGCCTCCCGCATGCCCACTATACGCCCTCGCTCAAAGTCCGTCAACTGCACATACGGTTCACGTCCACGCTGTCGCGGCATGCTACCAGTGTTAAAGACTGCGATGGAGCTCCGTATGCCACGGCAAACTGGCTGACACTGACGGCGGCGGTGCACAAATGCTGCGCAGCTAGCGCCATTCGACGGCCAACACCGCGGTTCCTGGTGTGTCCGCTGTGCCGTGCGTGTGATCATTGCTTGTACAGCCCTCTCGCAGTGTCCGGAGCAAGTATGGTGGGTCTGACACACCGGTGTCAATGTGTTCTTTTTTCCATTTCCAGGAGTGTAGAACTGGCGGCTCAGCACGCGATCCCCGCCAAACGACTTGCGCAAGAGATGTTTCACACGTGTAGCAATATGGGGTGGAGCGCTATCCTGCTTAAAAGCCTACAACCCTGCTAGGGATGATGCGATTCTGTAACACACCGGCGAACCTCGCACCGCCACGCTGATATTATTTATACGTGATTCTCGTGTGTCGTCACTGAAGTGTTGATGCCATCGCCATCTGTCATCCCGTTTTTGGTTTCTGTTTTCAATAAAATCCCATGTCATCTTAGCCATGTGTTCCTAGTTTTACCTCCCTACCCACATTATTCCATGAAGTAGTGCATTTTCAAATGTTAACGGACTTTTGGGTCAACCTGTATATCAGAGATACTTTATGAAAAATAGCGCCTGGAGCAAATACAATGAGTGTGGAGTTTGGGTGTTCTCTTTTCTCCTACGATTTGTATCGCGTTTCTCCTGCTTTGTAGGACAGAACTTTCTTTCTCTGAGTCATGCACCTTTCTTTGAAATCGTTCAAGAGGAAGTCACGCCGACTATCCATTAAGGTGCAGTGAGGCAGTCGACTGCAGAGCAATGTGGCACGCATAGAAAATACAGAGATCCGTGTTATTATGTTGACTTTGGAAAGCATTGAATGATAGCATTGCTAATATACCGTTCACAAAGTTATTCCACATCAGCGATTCCTTTTCCTCTGTAATGAATTATATTAAATCCTGACTACTGCATCTAACTCCGCTTACAAAGAAAAAAAGAATCTGTACGGCTGTTTCAACAATGCAGCTCTGTTATGCATGGCTGAAAAAAAATCATCCTCTTCGGTTGCGCTTCATGAAAATTGATATTAGCTGTTGCTTTCAAGAAATTACGGGACAAACCGAGAGCGGAAACATCGAGTTCGCGCACGCGGATTTCGCTGTCATTTTAAATAACCGGTGGCCGGCGGACCGCGAAACGGCCTATTGCGGGTGTGCGTTATCTCGCTAAAGTTTTGCCGGCTAGTGAGGCGCGGCTGGCGCTTTTGTGACGAGTAATTCAATCTGATGCCCCACTTCGCCGCACGGTAATTATCAGTAACGCGCAACGCCAGCGTCGCGCACAATAATACTTGCGTGCAATTTATAGCATTTGGCATCGTGGACCGTCCGTGTGTTGTAACTAACAATTAAGCACAAGCGACCTTCATTGCCCGCGGGGGATGTGACCTCTGCCGGCGCAGATTCGGCGTTAATCGAAGCTAACTCACACAGGAAGCGCGCTGGGCGGCCCGCTCTTTCATTATCACTCATTACTGCTTCATTACGGCATAACTCAATTCGGACAGCGTGTAGGCGGTCGGCTTGCTCGCATCGCTGATGGCGCCCTAATATCGCGCGCGCACAATAGCAATAGCTGTAGCCTGCCTGCCTGCCTGCCTGCATCATTTTACTGGCCGTGAATCAGCTAACGGGGTCAGAACTTATTCGCTTCGGTTGCTGCTCACAGAGGATGTTTGAGTAGACGCATCAACTTGTAATAATCGTCCCACACGGAAAACATCGGATAGAAGATCCTCTGTCCTCCACCGTTTCCGAGATACAGCTGGATCAAACGACACAGTGGATTTCGAAGCGATAGACTGGCGAGCCAACCAGGTAAACACGATCCAGTTTAAGATACACCATCCCACCATAAAATAAGGTGCAATGATTTCCTACAGCGATCTAATGATGATGAGAATGAGGAAAACGAAGATAGGAGTAGAAGAAAAACAAAGGGGAACATTAAAGAGAAATATAACCAGTGATCGGTATGATTCATTAGCGTACCAAGGAAAGTATCTCTCTCTTTCGTAGCGCCATCTGGGTCCGCTTGTTTCATGTTTTAGAAATTTATTCAGTTTCAGAATGTAAGCCGCCTCCTTACTATTCAGTGTACTTAAAGATTATTATACTTGCTGTAGTCTGGCTGGTTAGAAAATTAGGCATCGGACATTATTAAGTATCCAGTTATAGATGGATAACCTAATAGCAATGTGCATGCATTCTGACCGTGAGTCTACGGCGCATACCCTGATTACACCTCCCTCACCCCGCCCCCACCCTCTCCCACACACACACACTGCTCTTTTTTTTTTTTCGTCATCAGTCTTCTGATTGGTTTGAAGCGGCCCACCACGAATTCCTCTCCCGGGCCAACCTCTGTCCTCCTCTACAGTTTTTATCCTCTACATCTTCCTCTACTACCATGGAAGTCTTCTAGTACCATGTCTTAACAGATGCCCTGTCGTGCTGGCCCTTCCCCTTGTCAGTGTTTCCCACATATTTCTGTCCTCTCCGACTGTGTGCAGAACCTCTTCTGTAACACCACATCTGAAATGCTTCTATTCTCTTATGTTCCGGTTTTCCCACAGTCCCTGATTCACTTACCATACAGTGCTGTGCTCCAAACGTACATTCTCAGAAATTTCTTCCTCTAATTAGGGCCTATGTTTGATACTAACAGACTTCTCTTGGCCAGGAATACCCTTTTTATCGGTGGTAGTCCGGTTCTGATGCCCCCCTTACACCGTCCATCATTGGTTATTTTGCCCCGTAGGTAGTAGAATTCCTCAACTTCGCCTATTTCGTGACCATCAGTCCTAATATTAAATTTCTCGCAGTTCACATTTCTGCTACTTCTCATTACTTTCGTCTTTCTTCTGTTTCAGTCCATATTCTGTACTCATTAGAGTGCTCATTTCATTCAGCAGATCATGTAATTCCTCTCCACTTTCGCTGAGGATAGAAATGTCATCAGCGTATCGTGTCACTGATATCCTTTCTCTTTGAATTTTAATCCCACTCTTGAACCTTTCTTTTATATCCATCATTGCTTCTTCGACGTACAGATTCAACAGTAGGAGCGAAAGACTACCTCCCTGTCTTACACCCTTCTTTAACAGAGGACTTCGTTCTTGATCGTCCACTCTTATTATTCCCTGTTGGCTCATGCACATATTGTATGTTACCCGTCTCTCACTATAGCTTACTCCTATTTTTCTCAGAATTTGGAACATCTTGCACTTTTTTTGTATTGTCGAACGTTTTTTGAGGTCGAAAAATCCTATGAACGTACTTGGATTTTCTGTAGCCTTTCTTCCATTATCAAACGCAACGCCTTCCTGATGCCTTTACCTTTCCTAAAGCCAAAATTGGTCGTCATCTAACACATCCTCAACTTTATTTTCCATTCTTCTGCATATTATTCTTGTAAGCAACTTGGTTGCATGGACTGTTAAGCTGTCAGCTCTTGTAGTCTTCGGAATTGTGTGGGTAATATTTTTCCGAAAGACAGATGGTAAGTAACCAAACTCATACGTTCGACACAAAAACGTTGATAATCGTTTCGTTGTCACTTCCTCAAATGATTTTAGAAATTCTGATGGTACGTTATCCCTTTTGCGGTATTATATCTTAAGTCCTCCAAAGCCCTCTTAAATTCCGAGCCTAATACTGGATCCCCTCATCATCATCATCATCATTTAACAGTTCCAGTTTCCCAGATACTGGTAATGAGCCTCTTCCACATCGTCCTGTCCAAATACACCTGTTCATGGAGAACTTCATCCGCTATCCATTCTCTGGTCACTAGATCAGCCTTACTCAAGTCCATCCATCAGGTTCGAGGTCTTCCTTGAGGTCTTTTCCCATTCACCTGTCTTTCAAAATTTATTGTGGTCGTTATAGTTGGATCTAAGAAATTTCATTTCTGATGCTTGCAGCCTTGATGATTCATTTTTTGTGAGGGTACAAGTTTCAATACCATACGGGATCCCATATCTCTTCTAAATCGGCTCCTGTTTCTTCTCCTGTCACTTCAGACAAATCTTCTCCCTCACAGAGGCCTTCAGTGTACTCTTTCCACCTATCCGCTGTCTCCTCTGCATTTAACAGTGGAATTCCCTCTGTACTCTTAATGTAACCACCCTTGCTTTTAATTTCACCGAATGATGCTTAGATTTTTTTTGTACGGTGGGGCAGTCCTTCCGACAATCATTTCTTTTTAGATTTTTTAACATTTTTCATGAAGCAATTTCGTCTCAGCATCCCTGCACTTGCTACTTACATTCCTCAACGACTTGTATTCCTATATTTCTGAGTTTCCCTGGACGCTTTTGTACTTCCTCCTTTCATCGATCAACCGAAGTATTTCTTCTGTTACCCATGGTTTCTTTGCAGTTACTTATTTGTACCTTTTTCTTCTTTCCAACTTCCGTGATAGGACTTTTGAGAGATCCTCTTCAACTGTACTGCCTGCTGACCTTTTTCTTATTGCTTGGAGAACTTCAAGCGTATTTCGTCTTTCCTTAGTATTTACATATCCCACTTCTTCGCATATAGATCCTTTCTGATTAATCTATTAAATTTCAGCCTACTCTTCATCACTACTATATTGTGACCTAGTTAGTATCTGCTCCTGGGCACTCCTTACAATCCACTATCTGATTTCGGAATATCTGTCTCACCATGATGTAACCTAAATGAAATCTTCCCGTATCACCCGGCGTTTTCCAAGTTTACCTCCTCCTCTTGTGATTCTTGAACAGCGTATTTGCTATTATTAGCTGAAATTTATTACAGAAATTTAGTCATTCTCCTCCCTAATTCCTTGTTCCAAGCCCATATTCCCTGGTGAACTTTTGTTATGCTCCTTCTCCTAAAACTGCATTCCAGTACCCCACGACTATTAGATTTTCATTTCCCGTTACGTACTTTATTACCCTATCAATATCCTCGTATACCTCCTCTTCTCTTCATCTTCAGCTTTCGACATCGGCATGTATACCTGAACTATCATTCTCGGTGTTGGTTTGCTATCAGTTCTGATAAGATCACCCCTGTCACTGAGCTATTCGCAGTAACACACTGCCTGCCCTACTTTCCTATTCATAACGAATCTTACGTCCGTTACACGATTTTCTGCTGCTCTTGACATTACCCTATACTCTCCTGTCCAGAATCCTTGTCTTCTTTCCATTTCACATCACTGACCCCTACTATATCTAAAATGAGCCTTTGCATTTCCCTCTTCAGATTTTCTAGCTTCCCTACCACGTTCATGCTTCTGACATTCCACTCCCCGACTCGTAGAACGATCTTCTTTCGTTTGTTATTCAATCTTTTCCTCATGGTCACCTCCCCCTTGGCAGTCCCCTCCCGGAGGTCCGATTGGGGGTCTGTTCAGGGATCTTTTGCCAATGGAGAGATCATCATATTCTTATTCTAGTATCAATGAAGAGACTGTGATATGTGAACACTTCTGAACAACTGAGTGGTCACCACGTGTGGCTACCATGCAGCAGGCCCCGGTTCGATTTCCGGTCAAGCCGGAGATTGTCTCCGCACAGAGGAGGCAAAAGTTGTAGCGTTTAGGTTACCGAAGATAAATAGTAACACTAGAGCTGTGCAAATTGCAGACGCGCTGTGCAGCTGTGCTAGGGGAGAGGTCTAACTTCATGGAATTATTTATTCCATCTACAGCCTAGACGCTGTCGTAAGGCGTCACTGTAGAAGATGGCCATGAAAAGCCACGTGTTAGCAGAGGCTGTAAGCTTGATACTTGCTCCTGAGAACTGCAAATTCAGTGGGTTTACACAGGTTAGAATACTACTAGATACTCCCCACTCGCCGAGGGGCAGAGGGTGGGGCCAAGTGACGTAAAATACTGTGGTTGCTAGCTATAGTAGGAGTGGGAGTGACGTTTAGCTTTCAGCTGAACGCTGTTGATACCAAACTTGGAGTTTGTTAAAGTAAAATCCAGAAGCATCTCGACCTACTGAGTAGGAGTAGGGGAGGAATCTAAATGTGGTTAGCCAGAGGCGCCCTGGAGGAGTAGAACGATTCGCCGGATTGGTCGAAGATCGTTAAGCGGCGGTGGATTGGTGGGTCACCTATGGGAAGGGAGAAATTGTGCGCCACCACGATTCTTTAAAGCCCCATGTTTTTGTATTCAGCAGAGAGTTCTCAGTCACATCTCTGGGGCGCCAACTCGGTGCCACTCGTGGCCAGCCTCGGTAAGCTCCCACGTGTCTGTTTTTCTCACTTGGGTGCTGGTCTCAAGTTTGTAGTTAACGTGCTGGTAGTGTTCGCTACGTAAGTTAGCACCTGCCCCTGTGGCTTCAGACACTGACTTTTGTTAAAAAAAATGGCTCTGAGCACCATGGGACTTAACATCTGAGGTCATCAGTCCCCTAGAACAGAACTTCTTTAACTAACCCAAGGACATCTTACACATCCATGCCCGAGGCAGGATTCGAATCTGCGACCGTAGCGGTCGCGCGGTTCCAGACTGAAGCGCCTAGAACCCGCGGCCACACCGGCCGGCACTGACTTTTGTTGTGTCACCAATTTCTTCCTTTGCTTTTTCTAATGTTTAGACTTAGCCTTCAGTGTGGTAGTCAGTATGGTCACAAAGAGTGTTAACCAGACCCCTAAATTCCTTGAGTCTCCTGCTGCAAGTATTCTGTCGAGACCCAAAATCTACATCTCTCGTAGATACCCTGTGACAGTGTTTGGCGCTGATACATGTCATCAGCCTGCCTTCACCGGGAATTTACCTCTCTGCATTTGCTCCTCACGCCTCGGAAATTGCGGACTTTGAACCGCTGCCTTCCATCTGTCCTGTGCCAGGACAGGACATCACCACCCTGTTTCGGCCGGCCGCGGTGGTCTCGCGGTTCTAGGCGCGCAGTCCGGAACCGTGCGACTGCTACGGTCGCAGGTTCGAATCCTGCCTCGGGCATGGATGTGTGTGATGTCCTTAGGTTAGTTAGGTTTAAGTAGTTCTAAGTTCTAGGGGACTAATGTCCACAGCAGTTGAGTCCCATAGTGCTCAGAGCCATTTGAACCATTTTTTGAACCACCCTGTTTCAATAAATATCACTTAGCGAGATGCCGCAGTGGTTAGCGCTATAGACTCGCATTCTGCTGGACAAAGGTTCTAAAACGCATCTGACAATTTGATTTTTGTTTTCCGCGATGTTCCCAAATAGCTCCAGACAGTTTCCCTGGCGGTTGTTTTGGCAGGATGCGGCAGACTTCCATCCCCATCTTTGAAATATTCCGAAATTGTGCAGGTACCACGGAAAATAGCATCAAGTAAAATTTGTTAATCAAGATCGTTGAAAGGGAGCTACATAGAACCGGACTGATTGACACTACTCTTTGTACATGTGATGATTCAGGCGTGGTTCTAAGGGGGTAGGAGTAGTGGGTCGGGAGGGGCGAGTTAGTGGGGCTCGTTTCTTCCGCATACAGCTCTAAAGGGATTGGAAGTGGTCATCTCATCAGCCACTGGAAAATTCAGATAAGGTTAGCCGTATTTTTCTGAATTCGTTCATCTTCAACGTTGTTGAGTACATAGTAAACGGGGCTATATGTTAACTAGAGCACCTAGGAAACACATCACTAAATTATATTCTGTAGATCAGAAAAGTATTCCACACTTTTGGCAGGGGGGAGGGGGGGGGGGTGGCGTACTTGCGGCTGACCATGTAATAGCAAGTATCTGCAAAATCATCAAAGTAATAAAATTATAAACCTAATACTGCTGAGACTATGCCCTGAATCTGACACATTTAAACGCGGAGTAGGATTGTAGATTGCTAAGCAGCATATCGATTGCAGTTGTATGTTATAATCGCCAGAAGAAGACCAGAATGTGCTAATAACGGGAGTGTAAACACGACTGTGATGCTGACTCTATAATGAGCAGCCTTTCGGTTTAAAATTTTCTATCTAAAGGATGGAGTTTTTTAAAATATTGAATTGCGTGCCATGCACAAATGGAACGGCAGCAAGAACAGCAGAAAAATAACTGTAGTCAATGCTATTTTTCCGTGATTTCTCTCAAACGTACAAAACTGTTACGTAAGTGCTGTGTCCCTCCAAAATACGTGACACGGCATTTCACAAAGAGGCCAGCTTACGGCAAGGCTAGCCTCCACAGAGGCGGAGCATAGTTATGTGGGACTCCACAGTAGGTGCAGACAACACGGACTACTTTCATGTTTCCACTGTATGTCACATAAGCAGTTCACAGCTTGACCTCCATCTGGCAAATGCGCATATAACCCTTTCGCTGCTACAGACGTGTTCTCTTCATTCTGTGTTGATGGCGGCTTTTGTTATGGCTATACTGTTCGTCAAATTTTGTGTCTGTGCCGACTGATGGCGTTCCAACCTATATGAAATACTTACCATCCGATTTTTGGGGAACTACTAGGTAGAAAAAATTTGATTTTGTCACGTCTTGCAGTCTGATGTCTCCTCTCGATACAGAACTGAATTTCTTTTCGTTGTCCATTACACTTACTGCGCTGCATCAAATTTAGTAAATTGAGTACATTTTGCGTGTGGTCGATTTTAGCTCATAAACTGCAGTAAATAAAATGTAAATAAGATATCGAAATTTTATTCAAAATTGAGAGCAGAACGATATCTCATTTGTTTGTCGAGTTACTGTGTTTCATATCCGATGGACGATCACGCACGGCGCAGCCATTCACGCCCTTGTACATCGCATATCGTGTTGTCATAACAATCATCGTATTCCGCAAACGAATGATGCTATCGAAACGAGGTTTTTGGGGAAATAGTAACATGCAATGAGGCACATATGCTGACCGACAAGAAACTGTTTTACTCGCCGAAATATGAAAGTACTCATCCCCAACAGTAAGAGATCGTAGGGTCAGGACGCATGCAGACGTCCAAAGCACTGCAGGCAAATCAAAGCAGTGTGCGTATTCACGTCCACGGCATCCGTGGATCAGTTAGCAGGTCGTCCACGCTTGACAGTGTACGGGAAAGCCGAGGAGCCGCCACCACCAGCCATAGGAGGCAAAAAATTCAGAAGATGGCTTCATCATAAGCCGAAACCGATGAATAAATAAATTTTATTGTGATCCCCACTGTTGATTGTAACCTAAAGTGTCATGACCATCTAGTCACTATTGCTCTGGCTGTAAAGATATTACAAACACTTTCCACGAGTCAAAGACGAACAAAGTAGCCACATAATCTAGTTTTTCCTTTTTTCACTTCTTTACTGATGCATTCATATGGATGCAGATAGGCCTACATATTCCGTGCCTTGCAACCTGCATTTTCGAACGTTCCATTAGCACAGAAAGTGCTGACTGTCTGCCCAAGTGTTTCTGACGAGTTGATGACGGCACCAAAGATCACGCTATGGACGGTACGTTGCGCTGAAAGCACAAGAGATAAGTAAATCCTTGCATGCGACGCGTCCTCCACTCACTCTGTACGTGTGTGGGTGAGAGGGCGATACGCAGGCATCGTGTTCACATGGGAGCGGCAATCGTGTTCCTCAACAAGACGCATCGCCTGAGGAAACGAGGCCCCACCCGGAAGCATACGGACCGTTCCCTGGCAGGACAGAGGCGTGCGCCGCGACCGTATACGCGCCCCAGTGGTTCGGTTCAGGCCAGGCGTGTATTCGCGAAGCACCCCGCCGCGCAGGGAGGCGGGCCTATCAATTCCGCAGCGCTGGTGTGGCCCCGCCCACCGCCGAGCGCTAGACGTACGGTGCCGTAAACGTGTCCACGGCCGCCGGGAGGACGTAAGTGAGACTAACGCGCGCATAAAACAGCGCGCGCGCCCGCAAACCGCATCTTCCTGCGCACCGGGGCCCCAGCCCCGATTGCTGCGTCGGCCGTCTCGCCAATAGGAAACGAGCGAGGCTTATGCCGCTGCCCCTAGACATATAGCGAACAGTACCAAGAGGAAATGCTGTCGCCTGGAATTGAATAACTGTCAATTACCAAAGTACGCTGAGGTGAAAGAAATCATGGCGTAGCAATATGCACGCATACAGATGAGAGTGTTTCAGATACACAAGGTATGGAATGTCAGTGCACTAGTGGAGCTGTCATTTGTTCTCAGGTGACACGTGTAAATATTACCAACGTGATTATGGCTACACGACGGGAGATGGTTGCGGGACTCGGCTGTTCGATAGAGCATGTCAAATTAAACACCTTGCAGCCATTAAGTTTCCAACCTTATTTTATTTGGCCACCAGTTTCAGCGTTTTACTTAGTCTGTATGTGGAAGTAGTTGGAGTTAGACTCATGGGACACCGTATTTCGGAAATGTTTAGGGAATTCAATAGTCCGTGATGTATAGTGTCAGGAATGTTCCGAGAGTACCAGATTTCTGGCACTACCTCTCACCTCGGACAACGCAATGGCCGACTACCTTCACTTAACAAGCCGGGAACAGCTCAGTTGTCAATACTAAGAGACAAGCAACGCTGCGAGAAATACCGAAGAAATCAATGTGGGAAGCATGAAAAACGTGTCCTTTAAGACAGTGCTGCGAAATTTGGCGTTAATGAGCTGTGCCAACAGACGCTCGACGCGAATGCTTTTGCTAACAACACGATATCGCCTGCCAATCCTGAACTTGTGGCCATATCGGTTGTACCCTAGACCAGACCTGTGGCTTGTCAGATGACTTCAGTTGGTAAGAGCTGATGGTAGGGTCCGAGTGTGGCGAAGACCACACGAAACCATGGACCCAAACTGTCAAGAAAACACGGTGCAATCTGGTGAGAGCTCCATAGTGGTGTGGACTGTTTTCACATGGGTTGGACTAAGTCTTCTGGTCAAACTGATCCGATTATTGACGGGAAATTGTTAATTTCAGCTACTTAGAGACCATTTGAATCCATTCATGGACAAGTTGTTCTCAATCAACGACAATTGTTCGCAATTGTTTTGAAGAACATTCTGGACAGTGTGAGAGTACGTTTGAACTTCCTGACCTCCCGACGTGAATCCCTTAGAACAAATGGTTCAAATGGCTCTGAGCACTATGGGACTTAACTTCTGAGGTCATCAGTCCCCTAGAACTTAGAACTACTTAAACCTAACTAAACTAAGGACAACACACACATCCATGCCCGAGGCAGGATTCGAACCTGCGACCGTAGCGGTCGCGCGGTTCCAGACTGTAGCGGCTAGAACCGCTCGGCCATTCCGGCCGGCCTCCCTTAGAACATTTATCAGACGTAAACGAGAGTTCATTTAGTGCACAAAACCCTGCACCTGCAACATATTTTTTAATTATGGACTGTTTTAGAGACAATGAATGATGTGTCGACAGAACTGCCTACACAGTGTGATTTGAGGGGACCGCAATGCACGCTATAAACACACGAAGGATGGCGTGAGGTCTGAAACAGGATACGTAATGAATGCTATAAAGAAAAGTACGTAGCTTTTGGAATACTTAACTTTAATCCATCCTTGTTGTATACATCGTTCTTGATGAGACATGCTTTATACGATAAGTATCAACTGCTAGGTAAGGCTAATGGCGCCTTGCTAGGTCGTAGCCATGGACTTAGCTGAAGGCTATTCTAACTATCTGCTTGGCAAAGGAGAGCGGCTTCGTTAGTGTAGTCGCTAGCAAAGTCGTCCGTACAACTGGGGCGAGTGCTCGTAAGGCTCTCGAGACCTGCCGTGTGGTGGCGCTCGGTCTGCGATCACTAACAGTGGCGACACGCGGGTCCGACATGTACTAATGGACCGCGGCCGATTTAAAGCTACCACCTAGCAAGTGTGGTGTCTGGCGGTGACACCACAGACAACATGGCTCAATATTTCACCAGCAGTTGTTGAGTACATGCTACTTCGAGATTTTACGCTACGCCCGGCAGTAGGAGGTCCGATGCCATATTAGAAGGTATCCCATTACTTTTCTCACCTCAGTGTACACTCCTCGTATCATTCCGCTACCAAGTTAATTTTTATTCTTATTTTACAGGACTGGTGCAGGTAGATTCACGATTATGTACCTGCTCAGTTACGTTTATAACTTAATTGAAAGTGAGCAGTAGCGACTGTTGCGTTTGCGTAGAGTTGTCAGTGCTAACAGACAAGCAACACTGCGAGAAATACCGCAGAAATAAATGTGGGAAGCATGAAAAACGTGTCCGAAACATCGTGTGTTTGTTGCGCAGTGCTGCAGAAAAGGCGTTCCTCAACATCGTGGCGTTCTGGGGGGTTTCCCGTGGACCATTCGGTGTGATCCGAAGTTTCGATTTACAGGAGTTAATTTCTGGCGCATTGCCTTTCCAACGATTGCCTACTTCAGATGTGAAAAGTATCTGTTCAACATGGATGTCAACAACAATCTCGCCTTTTCATTACCATGAAACGTTAGAAATTTAACCCCATCATTGCTCGGCCAATCCTCTGTATTGCCTCCCCTTATAGACACTGTAATACGTCCTCCAATAGTGGAAGACCATTCAAACTCAGTACCTAACTAGTTAATTGTTTGAGTATTTTTTCACCATGGTAGATAAAATTTTGCAGCGTTTCCCTCTATTTTCATGCTTTCAGGCATTTCTACGTTCATCGCTTTGGCTACAACCTTGCTGCGGTCGCTCCAAAGAGAGTATGGACTGAGAACAAAGAACATGGCATTCTTATTATTCGCTTCCTGGGTGTCGACCGCTACTGACTGTGCAGTTTAAAGATGTACGTGTCCTTTTTGCTGTAGCATGAGGTGTTAGTTTCATACTTCAGAGTCGGTACTCTGAGCAGCTCGCATTTATCACGTTGTTTGCGCGTCTTGGATGAAGCGTTCATTGGTTTCCCTCTCTTGTTCATTTGAGGTGCTCAGATCAGGAACTGTGATTTGTTCTTCATTCGGTATTCCCGACGATGTTAACAGAAGTCCTACGTAATTAACTTCACAATGTCGAGGAAGCTTTCTGTGGTTTTATTTGTCACGAGAGTGTAGTTTTATGAAGATGAACCCTTCTTCCTACAACTTCACCCATAGTAGACAACCCTTATATTACAAAGTAATCAGGAATACACTACAATGTTGTTTCACAGCGGAGGTGCTTCCACTGGACACAGTGGGTGATTTGTTAGTGGAATGTACGAGTAAATGAATGCTCCAAAAGTAACTGCAATAAAGTGATGTGTTTCTTTAATATCTTACACGACAAGCCTGCTTCGGGTTATTGTCCATTAACAAGTAACGTCTAGTTGGAAGTGTCGTCCTTATCATGTCTATAATAAATTTTTTCTGTTATTTCTTTGTTGAGTGTAATACTGCTTTTTGGTTACGTAACGTAAAATATAAATTTTTCTAAGGTATTATGACAGTTGAAGTTTGACAGTTCGTTACTATGATACATATAGCATTTTAGTAAAGAACTATCAAACTTGAACTGTCATAATATCTGACGAAAACGTATATTTTACGTTTCAAAAACTGTATATGCCGTATGGTCGTCACTTCCAGCTAGATGTCACTTAATAATGGCAGATATGTTGTGTAAAATATTAACACTATATTACGTTATTGCAGATAATTTTTGAGTATTCATTTTCATCATGTCTTATACTGACATATACTACGCTGCCGGTCCAATGGACCGTAAACTATTAATGGATTGTTGCATGACGTGCAAAGCTGTTTGTTGTGATATGTGGCCGGCCGCGGTGGTCTCGCGGTTCTAGGCGCGCAGTCCGGAACCGTGGGACTGCTACGGTCGCAGGTTCGAATCCTGCCTCGGGCATGGATGTGTGTGATGTCCTTAGGTTAGTTAGGTTTAAGTAGTTCTAAGTTCTAGGGGACTGATAACCACAGCAGTTGAGTCCCATAGTGCTCAGAGCCATTTTGTGATATGTGGGTACCACTCGCAGGTTTTTATTTCTGAACTCATGTCGTTACTAACGCAGATTACTTTCAGGCTTCAATGAAAACACAGTCAGTAAGTTGAATTCGAAATACGGCAGCTTTTCACGACCGCTGTTTCATATCACGCGCACTCGCGCGTCTCGAGTGTAATTTTTTGCTTAGTGACGCTAGCACACCAGCGAATTACGTATGCTAGAGGAGTGTACATTTGCAAGTCATCATTAGGTACGGTTCAGTCATACGTGTAGATCTGACGTATGGCACCTACCAAGGTGCGAGCCACCGATATTCGTTTTCTATACCGAATCGTTTCAGGTCAAAGCAGCACTGTGACGCTGACTCTAGTTTCTGGTGGTTCGTTGAATGGCCGCTTCGGATGTCACTGCGGTGGGCGCATTCAACCTGCTACTGCAAAAGGTTTGAGACTGGAGCTTGCATCGTGAATTTGCGTTTCATCTGTGTTGTTGGAACACACACACGCTTTGAAATCATGCAAACTGGAGCTCATTTGCCGCGTTGTATTTTCATTCGAATTGCTGTGGGGAATTCTATGCCTTTGTAATCATTCGATTTCACCAAGACACCTAGAAATCAATAACCGATTCTAATTCGAATATCCGTGGATTCAAGTAATGTATACCCAGTCTCTCTAACTCGTAAACTCATGATCTGCAATTTTATAATATCCTTTTAAATTATCTTTGTATGACGATGTAAAATTTGTATTCTCAAAATGGGGGAACTGATACAATGTAATCACTCATGAACGGTAACTCATTTTATAGTCTCTCTCTGATTATCCCACGTTTACAGTTAGTTTGACATTCATATAGTTATTACTCTGCATATTTGCCATTCTCTACGATTCCTGCCACATGTTCTCCACCTAAGCATGCGCATACTCAAAGCTGCATCAAGAAAGCGTGCACTGTACACTTACATTTCATACTACTCAGGGCCCACGACATGGAACTGAGCTATTATCTTCCCTAATACTTCCAGAGCGCGACACTTAAGGCTTCGTGATTGCGGTACTACGATACATGCTGTTGCAGAAACGTATCTGCATTCTCATCTAAATTATTCTGAATCAGTTCACATTAGCGCACTTCCTTGTGATAGTAGTTATGCTATCTCCAAAGTACTATCTTTTCAATCAGCCTGCGCTACAAAGAGTCTTATTTAATTTCTTGGGGCAAATTTCAAGGCAAACGCAGATTCATAGACATTCATGAATATTCAATGTTGTGCCGGACGAAAATACATCGCCGGCACAATACTGGATTCTCTGGTATGTTTTGGAGGAGATTGAGTGGAACTATAATATTATCCTCGTTCATTACAATATAGATATTAAGATTTACGTAACTTCGTACAACCCGTTTTCACGCGAAGGTTCTGACTACACTCCTGGAAACGGAAAAAAGAACACATTGACACCGGTGTGTCAGACCCACCATACTTGCTCCGGACACTGCGAGAGGGCTGTACAAGCAATGATCACACGCACGGCACAGCGGACACACCAGGAACCGCGGTGTTGGCCGTCGAATGGCGCTAGCTGCGCAGCATTTGTGCGCCGCCGCCGTCAGTGTCAGCCAGTTTGCCGTGGCATACGGAGCTCCATCGCAGTCTTTAACACTGGTAGCATGCCGCGACAGCGTGGACGTGAACCGTATGTGCAGTTGACGGACTTTGAGCGAGGGCGTATAGTGGGCATGCGGGAGGCCGGGTGGACGTACCGCCGAATTGCTCAACACGTGGGGCGTGAGGTCTCCACAGTACATCGATGTTGTCGCCAGTGGTCGGCGGAAGGTGCACGTGCCCGTCGACCTGGGACCGGACCGCAGCGACGCACGGATGCACGCCAAGACCGTAGGATCCTACGCAGTGCCGTAGGGGACCGCACCGCCACTTCCCAGCAAATTAGGGACACTGTTGCTCCTGGGGTATCGGCGAGGACCATTCGCAACCGTCTCCATGAAGCTGGGCTACGGTCCCGCACACCGTTAGGCCGTCTTCCGCTCACGGCCCAACATCGTGCAGCCCGCCTCCAGTGGTGTCGCGACAGGCGTGAATGGAGGGACGAATGGAGACGTGTCGTCTTCAGCGATGAGAGTCGCTTCTGCCTTGTTGCCAATGATGGTCGTATGCGTGTTTGGCGCCGTGCAGGTGAGCGCCACAATCAGGACTGCATACGACCGAGGCACACAGGGCCAACACCCGGCATCATGGTGTGGGGAGCGATCTCCTACACTGGCCGTACACCACTGGTGATCGTCGAGGGGACACTGAATAGTGCACGGTACATCCAAACCGTCATCGAACCCATCGTTCTACCATTCCTAGACCGGCAAGGGAACTTGCTGTTCCAACAGGACAATGCACGTCCGCATGTATCCCGTGCCACCCAACGTGCTCTAGAAGGTGTAAGTGAACTACCCTGGCCAGCAAGATCTCCGGATCTGTCCCCCATTGAGCATGTTTGGGACTGGATGAAGCGTCGTCTCACGCGGTCTGCACGTCCAGCACGAACGCTGGTCCAACTGAGGCGCCAGGTGGAAATGGCATGGCAAGCCGTTCCACAGGACTACATCCAGCATCTCTACGATCGTCTCCATGGGAGAATAGCAGCCTGCATTGCTGCGAAAGGTGGATATACACTGTACTAGTGCCGACATTGTGCATGCTCTGTTGCCTGTGTCTATGTGCCTGTGGTTCTGTCAGTGTGATCATGTGATGTATCTGACCCCAGGAATGTGTCAATAAAGTTTCCCCTTCCTGGGACAATGAATTCACGGTGTTCTTATTTCAATTTCCAGGAGTGTATTTACAACAGTGTCTGAATAAGAGGAGGTTTACTATCTTTTGGTTCAAAAAATCGATTTTTTTAGTTGCATTTTTGGATCCATAAAAGTGTTTAGAATCCACCCACGAAAGGGTTTTTCCGAATACGGAACGTAAATGTTTGTTATTCGCGGTTGAACAAAAAAATGCACCTGCCTGAAATCGGCCTTTTCCACGCACCAGTTTCTTTCTTTCAGAGGACGAGTTATTGTACGGGTGCTTACGAAGAAACACACGAACTTCAAATGAAAGTTTGAACGCGTGTGTTTGGATGTCAGTCCCCAAGCATTTGCATTCTGGTGCGAAGACTGTGGAGACTGCGACTTTCCTGGCAGTGAGCAGATTCAAAGAAGGGTATTCAGCAATTCTGAAGACCAGGCAACGATGGACGTCACCCTGGAACTCTATTCGATGCAGTTCGCCAAGCATTCGGACGAACACAGGATTCAAGCGGCCGAAAACCGCTTGTCACCGGCCGTACGAGCGGCTCTGGAGCAGCGCAGGATGGCCCAGATCGAGCAGAACGCCCTCTGTGAGGAAGAGGAAGGACTAATTTATGGATCCGGAATAGTAGATGGAACGTAAGTTGCATAATATTGCATTTATATGTAATCAAAACTTCAAACGCGTTTTTCTCGAAATGACGTTTTTCAATACCGCGCGGTATCGTAACTTCAAATCTAATGAACCGATTGGCATGATTTTTTGTTTCACACGAGGCTAACTAAATTGTCTAGGAGCTGTACCACTTTTATTCCAATCCATCAGCTATAAATATTTTTATTTGGCCGACGAAGTCGAAAAATCGATGAAAAAATCCTATTTTTTTCAAATGGTGTTCCATTTGTTTCCTATGGTCCAAATAGCTTAATCGAGGTACAACTCTTAAAGAACCTTATATACTTCGCTAACGTAAACTCAATTTTGATTTCAGACTAGCCGGCTGACCTGTGACATACCGAGCGTGAAGGACTACATCGAAGTTTTGTTTCGTTCCGACGTAACTTCCGCCTTTTCTCTTCGACATTTCCGGACGAAAAAATTCCAGTTTGTAGAGGAAATATCAATAAACATTTGGAGCAAATTTGACATTGATATATGTAACACGTTCAGAGAAAAAAATTCTAAAAGAACACGCTTTTCTCGGGCCAAAGATAGTAAACCTGCCCTTTAAGTATCACCTAATAGACAGAAATTTACAAGACAGAAATTTACAAGACTAACATAATCTTTACATTAAGTTTTGCCTAAGAGATTTAATACACTGGTGGCCTATGTAAGACGATGCTTTCGTCTTGGTTAGTGACTGCGAACTGTGCCTAGCGTTCCCCCGCCCAGCCGCAACTAGACCATCGATTGCGGGGCTGCAGCGAGGTATCAGGAGGCTCGTCTACGTCCGCGTATCGCATTCGTCGGAGCAGCATGTAGCGACTACCGTTCTCGGTGGTTCAGTTGCCAGGTGCCAACCTTGCTTCGGCAACCCATCATTGGAAGACACCCTATCCAGTTCGAAGGTAGGGGAAACGTTTCGAACTGGAGCTAGAGAATAAACCTTGTACTTACCATCGGTTTCTCTCTCGCACATCAACACGAGGTCTAGAAAAATTGTGACAGTGTAATTAATAAGCAAACCAGACAGAAAAATCTTCACTCCCACGAGATATCAAGTTAATATCGTGTTCCATCGCCTCTAGCCTTGATAGTTTTCTCATCTGGACGAGAGCGACAACGCACAAGGTTCATCAGATATGCCACATCCAGCTGAAGCCAGTCTTCGGTGACTAAATCTCGTAGAGTTACCGAACTCCCGATATACTGACTGCTACGTTTATCTCCAAGTAGACAATTTCTGTGGGATTAAGATTTGGTGATTTATCAGGCCAGTATAAAAGCGATAGAGTCCGAATTTTTGTCAAACCAGGAACGTTGGCTTGCAGCTCTGCAAACCTGGCTGCAGTCATGTTGGAAGATTGTGTCACAGCGTAATCAGTACGAAAATTCAGAACAAAGGGCAACATTTGATCACCGAAAATGCTTACCTAGTTCATGTTCATGGTAAAGTAAACGAGTGGGACAAGTCATACAGCGAAAAACACCTAAGGAAATTGCGGTTTAAGCATCTAAGTGGTCAGCCAGAGCTATCAGCGCTTTTTATTGTTTGAAAAGACGTCAAATCCTGACTTTTAGGATCACGTTACACACCTACATCCCGTTATGTATCACTTCCTGTGCTGTTTGACACAATGAAGCAGAATTACGTGCTCCTGTGAGCAGTGGCCTTTTCCAAGGCACCCGATTACAAATATCCATTACGTTCGGCTTCCTTTGCAGTGTTAGTCGCAGAGTAAGATGGACTTGCACTAGCTAACGTCAGCAGTTCTCATCGGGTTTGAAATCGATTTTCGTTGACATGGTGTAACAGTCGTCTCCGGCCATGGTCGACTAGGGTACTTTAACGACTACTTTTCTGATGCCGAGTTACTTTGCTGACAGTGGGCATTTCGCATCTATACACCATCAAATAGAGTAACTTTATTCACCGTGTATGTTGGGCATGTATGTACAAGTTTCTTCTTTTTATCATTCTTCACAATAAAAGGATGACAGCCAAAAACAGTTGCAGGATAAAATTTTTTTATTAAAATTCTTGACCAAGGTTTCGGGACATATAAATATACCTTCATCAGAAGTAAAACTTCTAAAATTACATCATGCAATGGAGAATAATAAAACAATTATGCCAAAGGCGTCGTCAGTAATTAAGATATCATCTCCTTTTGTATAACATGTGTAATGGGAAGTAATGGTGCTAAACTGTTCGCTTTGACCCTGTGCCCATTACACATGTTATACAAATGTAGATGATATCTTAATTACTGACGACGCCTTTGGCATAATTGTTTTATTATTCTCCATTGCATGATGTAATTTTAGAAGTTTTACTTCTGATGAAGGTATATTTATATGTACCGAAACCTTGGTCAAGAATTTTAATAAAAAATTTTATCCTGCAACTGTTTTTGGCTGTCATCCTTTTATTGTGAAGAATTTTAACAGTTGCTGCTGCAGCCATGTTTAAAATCTTGAAATTTTATCATTCTGTCACGTTTCTCCGTCGACACGTGTTACTGCACTGCCTCCATACTACCGACTGCGACATACACAGCAATTCACTGCCATGAAGTACGTCAGTTGTTAGGTCAAAATACCACGTACTACCATCTATACACTGCTTCCAGCGCTCAACACCCACCATTGTGTTCTTCAAAGAGGGTAACAAATATTTTCTCCAGAGAGCTTACGATGAGATCTAAACAAAGTTAATATTTCTTGATCTTTCTTAGTCTCATTCGCGCACAAAAAATCGTTTATCATCATTTTAAACGGTCAAAAGACGTCAGTCATGAATACGAAATCCAGTAAAGAAACATTCCCTTTGCTGAACATACACATGTATTTGCTGAACATAAACAAGTATTTCATGAAATACAGCAGTCGACGACATACGAGTATTCTGACCCGATCGTTCGGTAAAGGTTGCCGCCCTTCTTTTGAGAACTATTGCCGCGACCTCTGTTGATTTTGTATCAGTCGATGCAATTACATGTGATTACGTTTTGTTATTCGTGTCACAGTAGTACCAATACTCACACGACTTTTTGGGTCCTTTTTTCTTAAAGGCAGCAGTTTACGCTGGTGATCAAGAACTTGAAAGTACAAAAAAAAAAAAAAATGACGGTACATGAAATACAGGATATAAGGATATAAACATGATTGCTGACTCGTAAGTGCATTTCATTGCATTGATTGACAGTTCTTCGTTGCAGGGACGAGTATATTTCACCTCTCGTTAGCTACAAATCCGTATACAGTGGGAAGGAATGTGACCATTGCCTGGCAGCGAGACAGCGGACACAGCAGGGAAAGTGGGCGCCATCTGAATGTGATTATAAAATACTTATTTTTATTACATTTTATTATTGAGTTCCTAAAATTACTTACTTTATATACTTTCGATTAGCTGTTTATTCTGGCGATAATATATGTGTAGGAAACTGTTAATTATTAAAGATTTTTATTGAGTGAATAGTTTATTTTGCTGGTATTGACCAACATTTTTTTCACTTATTGTAAAACCATCCCGTTACATGAAGTATACATGTTGTGCTGTGGGACCATATGTATGGTTGAGAATTAAGAACACACTACGTTTTCTGCGCTTACATGATAGAAACTTTAATTGTTCTAAGCTGACCAGTTTGAAAAGTACCATATTACATAAAGTACCATATTACATAAATTCAAAACACAAAAGGCACACCACACGTAGACATATCTTGATAAGAAACACAAGTAAGTAACATCCACGCAGCTGATGACATTCTCGTAGCTTTCATGCATATCGGCGTCGGACATCACGCTCCACAGCTTGCTGCACGGGCCGGCCGAAGTGGCCGTGCGGTTCTAGGCGCTGCAGTCTGGAACCGCGAGACCGCTACGGTCGCAGGTTCGAATCCTGCCTCGGGCATGGATGTGTGTGATTTCCTTAGGTTAGTTAGTTTTAACTAGTTCTAAGTTCTAGGGGACTAATGACCTCAGAAGTTGAGTCCCATAGTGCTCAGAGCCATTTGAGCCTTGCTGCACGGCACTACACTACATGCGCAGTGTTATCACAGAGGCAGCAGATAAGCTACTAAGTTAGCTGTCTCGCCATTGGATGGCGTAGACTAAGTTAGGGGATCTGCCGCCTCCATGTTCTCCGCCTGTAGCGTAGTACTGTGCGGCAAGCTTGGAACAGTCACGTCCAGCGCCGATATGCGTGAATGGTACGAGGATGTTATCAAATGCGTTTTCTTTTATCAGGATATGTATATGTGTGGAGTGCCTTTGTGCTTTGACTGTATGTAACGCAACATGATACTTTTATAACAAGTTCAGAAAAATTAGATGACGGCAGCGTAAGACCTTGTATTAATAAAAGTTTCTCTACTGCGATCGGGCCTACAAAGTGTGTTCTTTATTTCCAACCAAATCCTTACACTGAAGAGCAGTACGTTACTAATCTACCACCAGAAATCATTTCAAAATACGAAGCTAGTTGTAAAGTACCACCGGCCGCGGTGGCCTAGCGGTTCTAGGTGCTTCAGTCCGGAACCGCGCGACTGCTACGGTCGGAGGTTCGAATCCTGCCTCGGGCATGGATGTGTGTGATGTCCTTAGGTTAGTTAGGTTTAAGTAGTTCTAGGTTCTAGGGGACTGATGACCTACGATGTTAAGTCCCATAGTGCTCAGAGCCATTTGACCCATTGTAAAGTACCCTTATCCTGAAATATGTGCATTCATACATTCAAAAACTGACGAAAGTAATGGAATAGAATGTTCGTTGCATTTTAAAACGGATGCTGACGTTACCTTCTGTGAAGCACATCACTGCGCTGCAATACAAAAGCGGTAGCACCTGCACTAGGAGAGGAAGAGTTGTAAGTAGTTCTGTTAAATGCTGCCGTGATGTGTGGGGTGCTATGAGAAATAAGGAGCACCTCTGATGTGAGAAAACATGAGGAGGACTGGGTTAGATCTTATAGGAAGGATAAATTTCTAGGTATATTTCGTTATCTAGGAGAAGAAAAATGTTATAGCAGCAGTGGGAGACAATATCGACAGCATGTCGATGTAGTGTTGATGGGACGTTTTAATATTAGCTCCGCAACATACCAGTATTGTTAACGTGGGAGAAAGTGACTGGGCTGTTGCAGTCAAATTTTCGGGATGTTTATGAAGTTCGGAGATGTCCATCGTGCAGAAGGATGTTGGGGAGCAAAGGGCAAGGAGTTGATGACCTGGAAAACATTTGAGGACGAGAGGCTACAATCAAGAGTTACACTGAGCTGTTTAAGAATGTTCGTTATCCGGATAAGTAGGTCGTAAATGATTAGATAGAAACCATGGGCATATACGCCACAGAAGGAATAACTTAAAATTCCGAGGCTTTGAGGAGCTGGCAACTGTACCAAGAGTATAAATGGTTAACGCGTAGTTGGTGTGAGCAGCGTACACTAGTATTTCTTCAGGGGCCGGCCGGTGTGGCCGTGCGGTTCTAGGCGCTTCAGTCTGGAACCGCGTGACCGCTACGGTCGCAGGTTCGAATCCTGCCTCGGGCATGGATGTATGTGATGTCCATAGGTTAGTTAGGTTTAAGTAGTTCTAGGTTCTAGGGGACTCATGACCACAGATGTTAAATCCCATAGTGCTCAGAGCCATTTGAACCATTTATTTCTTCAGGACCGCCGTCTGTGGGGCTACGAAAGTAATTCATTGCAGTCGGATGAGTAGTGTTGTTTCAGGGAAGTGAGTGGTGTGGAGGACATAAGATAGGACAGAGTCATTGACCAATAGAAAGTACCGTGGAAGATGAAGGATCTGGCACTGTAAACTGCGACAAATGATGGATCGTTAGAGACACACATGGGCGTAGGCTTTCTCAAGGACAAGAAATAAAATGACGAAATGCAAAAATATGAATCAAGGCAGCACCTTTAACTTTCTTAACACCTATTACATCAATGATGATCACAATGTCTGTGTTTGTGCAGTATCTGTATCTTCACGTTCCAATATTCTTCAGTCATGCATTCATGTCTGAAGGAACGGACACTGTTCTGATGATTACAGCTGTGTGTAACCTCCCCCTCACTTACCGACCTCCATGACAGTGAAAAATTAAACCGCGTGTACCTAACGGAAATTTGAGAAAAGCAATCGTCACCGAAGTTAATCTGTCGGTAAAGAGGGAGGAAAGGGTTACATCTATATGAAAGGAAAAATGCAAATGAAATTGGTGGAAATTAATTTTGAGAAAAAGGTAAAATTAATAAAGAAAGTAAATGTGCTGTCGTCACGTTAACAATTAATTGGCGTTAATTAGATATTTGACATTTGGGGAAAATTAGGGTCGCCAGTCCTATAGACAACCAACTATAATAACTGAACAAGAAATAGGTTATTGAACATACACTCCTGGAAATTGAAATAAGAACACCGTGCATTCATTGTCCCAGGAAGGGGAAACTTTATTGACACATTCCTGGGGTCAGATACATCACATGATCACACTGACAGAACCACAGACACATAGACACAGGCAACAGAGCATGCACAATGTCGACACTAGTACAGTGTATATCCACCTTTTGCAGCAATGCAGGCTGCTATTCTCCCATGGAGACGGTCGTAGAGATGCTGGATGTAGTCCTGTGGAACGGCTTGCCATGCCATTTCCACCTGGCGCCTCAGTTGGACCAGCGTTCCTGCTGGACGTGCAGACCGCGTGAGACGACGCTTCATCCAGTCCCAAACATGCTCAATGGGGGACAGATCCGGAGATCTTGCTGGCCAGGGTAGTTGACTTACACCTTCTAGAGCACGTTGGGTGGCACGGGATACATGCGGACGTGCATTGTCCTGTTGGAACAGCAAGTTCCCTTGCCGGTCTAGGAATGGTAGAACGATGGGTTCGATGACGGTTTGGATGTACCGTGCACTATTCAGTGTCCCCTCGACGATCACCAGTGGTGTACGGCCAGTGTAGGAGATCGCTCCCCACACCATGATGCCGGGTGTTGGCCCTGTGTGCCTCGGTCGTATGCAGTCCTGATTGCGGCGCTCACCTGCACGGCGCCAAACACGCATACGACCATCATTGGCACCAAGGCAGAAGCGACTCTCATCGCTGAAGACGACACGTCTCCATTCGTCCCTCCATTCACGCCTGTCGCGACACCACTGGAGGCGGGCTGCACGATGTTGGGGCGTGAGCGGAAGACGGCCTAACGGTGTGCGGGACCGTAGCCCAGCTTCATGGAGACGGTTGCGAATGGTCCTCGCCGATACCCCAGGAGCAACAGTGTCCCTAATTTGCTGGGAAGTGGCGGTGCGGTCCCCTACGGCACTGCGTAGGATCCTACGGTCTTGGCGTGCATCCGTGCGTCGCTGCGGTCCGGTCCCAGGTCGACGGGCGCGTGCACCTTCCGCCGACCACTGGCGACAACATCGATGTACTGTGGAGACCTCACGCCCCACGTGTTGAGCAATTCGGCGGTACGTCCACCCGGCATACCGCATGCCCACTATACGCCCTCGCTCAAAGTCCGTCAACTGCACATACGGTTCACGTCCACGCTGTCGCGGCATGCTACCAGTGTTAAAGACTGCGATGGAGCTCCGTATGCCACGGCAAACTGGCTGACACTGACGGCGGCGGTGCACAAATGCTGCGCAGCTAGCGCCATTCGACGGCCAACACCGCGGTTCCTGGTGTGTCCGCTGTGCCGTGCGTGTGATCATTGCTTGTACAGCCCTCTCGCAGTGTCCGGAGCAAGTATGGTGGGTCTGACACACCGGTGTCAATGTGTTCTTTTTTCCATTTCCAGGAGTGTATAATTAGCACTAGAAGCGTGGCACCTGAAGGTTGACACGTGTTGTGTGATAACTGAAAGTTTGTCAGAAGTAATAAATTTCGCTACACTCTGACTTATCAAGAGAATTGATAAAACGGGAAATTGAAAGTTAATTTAGTGACTGAAATAATAGTGAGATTTGTTTCTGAAGCACTACGAAATTCAGTGAAATAAGGTTAGTCTTAGGCTACCTCAACAATCATTTCAAAAGGTACTTGAATCTACGCAATTTAGAAATAAGAGATTTAACTTTGAACTTGAATTAAATGATTCTGGACAATTAACAATTTTAACATTTAGTACGTACCAAGCTGAGCTGCAGTCACAGGTAAGCTAAAATATGCTAACAAAACTTGCACTCTTAATTTGTGCTTGTGTAATCTAAATATTGTAGCCAGCTATGAATACCTTAACTGAACTTGGAAATTAAAGCAGTGAAATGCAATGATATTACTTTAATACTGGCGTTTGAATTTCAACGACACTCGGGTTCATTTCGGAAAAGGAAGGGACCCTACTTGGTAATGCAATTGGGACAATGAGCAACAAAGGTTCATGCTAAGTTTCTGTAATTTTGTGATGCAACAATTTTAAAAGCTGAGGTCTGCCATACAGTTCTAAAACTTTACGTGCTTCCAGTCTTCCTTGTTGATTGATTGAAGGTTTGAAGTCGTCGGTCGAGGAGGTGGCGACAGTCACTCATTGTCGGCCGTCGCTGTTGCAGAAGCTGGATGTTGGCGCACCTTCTTCTTGACACGGTCACCAGGCGAAACGGGCTCTTGATGTGTGCCAGCTAATGCTTCCCGTCCGCGACACCGTGTCAGAAACTATCATAGCAAGTCGAGCTTAATTACATGCTGCCAAACCCCGAAAGCGCGGCAACTCGCGGGAGCTCCACCGCCCTACCCCAGCCAGACTCCCTCTGCTCTGCCCGCGCTTCACGAGGCAGAGTTAACACTACCAAAGATCCTAAACACTTTGATTCTCCACACGACCTATCGATGTAATAGTTCGATAGCATAGTTTTCCCTAAGCCAGACCCAGCGTAAAATACAAATAATATTTTCAAAACAAACCAATTATACATCGACATAAATTCATAAATATATATATATATATATATATATATATATATATATATATACAAATAGTATAACAATTACAATATATAAAGACACAGAAATGTCATATCTTCAGGTAACAAATAAAGGAAAAGAATTTATGGTACAATAGATGGAAATCGGAGGATATGCATTTCCGGCGTTACATGTGGTGAATATTACGAAACGATTCCCAGTTTGCAGATCTGGATTCACGTCAGCAGTTTGTACCACAAGAACATTTGTGCTCGACAGGGATTCGAATCTGGATTTCCCACTTATCGCGAGAGGTCACCTTAACCACTTCGGCTATCCATGAACGGCTCCAGGACCGATCTAGGCGTTCACATATCACGGAGTTCACGAACCTTACGCTCGCACTTTTCGTGGTTCACTTATAGAGAGAGACGAATACATTACCGGTGAAAGACCAACAAACGCTTTTAAAAGTTTCCAATTCATTCAAGATTTATTGTTGAAGCAATGCACATGCAGTACATGAAGTGATTAAATTTATAGATCAGTAACACAATAAGTTCTGAGATGTCAGGTATTGGCATTCTGAAACACCTACACTACTGGCCATTAGAATTGCTACACCACGAAGATGACGTGCTACAGACGCGAAATTTAACCGACAGGAAGAGGATGTTGTGATATGCAAATGATTAGCTTTTCAGAGCATTCATACAAGGTTGGCGCCGGTGGCACGCCTACAACGTGCTGACATGAGGAAAGTCTCCAATCGATTTCTCATACACAAACAGCAGTTGACAGGCGTTGCCAGGTGAAACGTTGTTGTGATGCCTCGTGTAAGGAGGAGAAATGATTACCATCACGTTTCCGACTTTGATGAAGGTCGGATTGTAGCCTAACGCGATTGACGTTTATCGTATCGCACATTGCTCCTCGCGTTGATCCAATGACTGTTAGCAGAATATGGAATGGTGGGTTCAGGAATGTAATACGGAACGCCGTCCTGGATCCCAACGGCCTGGTATCACTAGCAGTCGAGATGGCAGGCATCTTATCCGCATGGCTGTAACGGATCGTGCAGCCACGTCTAGATCCCTGAGTCGACAGATGGGGACGTTTGCAAGAATACAACCACCTGCACGAACAATACGATGACGTTTGAAGCAGCATGGACTATCAGCTCGGAGACCATGGCTGCGGTTACCCTTGACGCTGCATCACAGACAGGAGCGCCTGCGATGGTGTACTCAACGACGAAGCTGGATGCACGAATGGCAAAACGTCATTTTTTCGGATGAATCCAGGTTCTGTTTACAGGATCATGATGGTCGCATCCGTATTTGGCGACATCGCGGTGAACGCACATTGGAAGCGTGTATTCGTCATCACCATACTGGCGTATCACCCGGCGTCATGGTTTGGGATGCCATTGGTTACACGCCTCGGTCACCTCTTGTTCACATTGACGGCACTTTGAACAGTGGACGTTACATTTCAGATGTGTTACGACCCGTGGCTCTACACATCATTCGATCCCTGCGAAACCCTACATTTCAGCAGGATAATGCACGACCGCATGTTGCAGGTCCTGTACGGGCCTTTCTGGATACAGAAAATGTTCGACTGTTGCCCTGGCCAGCACATTCTCCAGGTATCTCACCAATTGAAAACGTCTGGTGAATGGTGGCCGAGCAACTGGCTCGTCACAATACGCCAGTCACTACTCTTAATGAACTGTGGTTTTGTGTTGAAGCTGCATGGGCAGCTGTACCTGTACACGCCATCCAAGCTCTGTTTGACTCAATGCGCAGGCGTATCAAGGCCGTTATTTTGGCCGGAGGTGGTTGTTCTGGGTACTGATTTCTCAGGATCTATGCACCCAAATTGCTAGAAAGTGTAATCATATGTCAGTTCTAGAATAATATATTTGTCCAATGAACACCCGTTTATCGTCTGCATTTCTTCTTGATGTATCAATTTTAATTGCCAGTAGTGTATATTATTACGTGGTGTAGTCTACAACAGCGGCAATGCAGGAGCTTACTCTGGCATTCAGTCTATCGTACAGATGCCGAATACTGCAAATACAGCCGTGGGATACGTTATACCACGTCTGGTCGACTTCTTCACAGTTCTGCTACAGTGCTGGTTAACGAGTGCATCAGTCACTTATCGTCCTATCACATCCCAAACCTGTTACATGGGAGAAAAGTTCGGTGATCGTGCTGGCCAGGGAAGTTGCTGCGCGTGTTGCAGGGCACGTTGAGCTTCACTGGGAGTATGTGGGCAAGCATAATCATTTTGATACTACACGTCACCTCCCTGTTTTAAGAACGACAAAAGAACGGGTCTAACAACATACTGCACGCTGGTTAGCGTCGTCCCCAGAAACACCAAAAATGGTTGCAGCTTATCTCACCCCGACCATAAGGCCTGGTGTGGGGTCAGTTTGGTCTGGTCGAATGCACTATGAGAGAGCACTCCTCAGGTCTATGTCATACTTGCATACGACCGTTGTCTGCAGGCAGAATCTGTGTTCATCGCTGAATATCACTGCGCGCCATTCCATTTTTCAAATGATCCTGTGACGGCACCAGTCGAGACACGCACGTCGATGCTGTGGCGAGAGTGGAAGAGTGCCATTGCTAATGACCGGTTCGCAACAGTTCGTGTTGACACCTAGCGGCTCACAAGCCCTCTTATTTGAGCTGTGATAGCTTTACGATCTGCCATTGCCGCCCTTACAATACAACAGTCCTGGTGGGCGTCTGTGCCGCGTGAACGTCCACAACCTCGTCCACATGTTTTTGAATGTGTGACCACTGACACGAGCATCGTAGCGCAACTGACGCATTACGTCCAACTTGTGCGGAAGTTCTCCTAAAGGACCTTCCCGCCAATCGGACGACCACAATTTGACCAATTTCGGACTCGCTAAGTTTACTGCAAGAAGCACCAGTGTCTCTCCGTGACACGGTTACCAACTTGCCCCATACGTTTGCACCTCACTGAGCCTTCTGGCTGTCAGTATTCCCTATTAAAGGGTATAAACAGATGGCGCGCTGATAACTTAGCGACTACGATATCTGTTGATGGACAACCTTTAAACCATTATCAGTGTACCTACTACGCCCATGTAGCATATGCCATCATCGGATCCAAATACAGGGTGATTCAAAAAGAATACCACAACTTTAGGAATTTAAAACTCTGCAACGACAAAAGGCAGAGCTAAGCACTATCTGTCGGCGAATTAAGGGAGCTATAAAGTTTCATTTAGTTGTGCATATTTTCGCTTGAGGCGCTGTTGACTAGGCGTCAGCGTCAGTTGATGCTAAGATGCGATGGATCGGCCGCCAGGCAGCCCGTGACAGAGAACTTCATCACTGGCCTCCAAGAAGCCCTGATCTTACCCCCTGCGATTTTTTCTTATGGGGGTATGTTAAGGATATGGTGTTTCGGCCACCTCTCCCAGCCACCATTGATGATTTGAAACGAGAAATAACAGCAGCTATCCAAACTGTTACGCCTGATATGCTACAGAGAGTGTGGAACGAGTTGGAGTATCGGGTTGATATTGATCGAGTGTCTGGAGGGGGCCATATTGAACATCTCTGAACTTGTTTTTGAGTGAAAAAAAAACCTTTTTAAATACTCTTTGTAATGATGTATAACAGAAGGTTATATTATGTTTCTTTCATTAAATACACATTTTTAAAGATGTGGTATTCTTTTTGAATCACCCTGTATATTTCGTCTTTCCAGATGCCCTAACTTTTTGCCAGCAGTGTATTTTACCGTCTTTTTCGCCCGTCAAGGCACGGATACACCAATCATTCTTACAATATCTGTGTTTATACAGTCCTGATACATCACATTATGTTCTTCATCATAAATGTGGTAAATATTACGAAATGGGTTCACATTTTGCGACATATGGAAGTTTGCACTGGTCGTGGAGGGGTGCTCGGATAGACGAAGACGTGTTCAAGGCCAGGTTCGGCCCAAATTTTCATGTGCGACAAAGAGCTGACGTCCATCACGTTCGAATCCATTTGGTAGTAGCTGTTATATAACATATTTCAACATGTAGGAATCATAAAACATTGCAAATAAAACGAACAACAACAAAGCGAGACCCCGAAGAAAAACCGACTACTGTCGTTACCCTATAAACGGAACAGCACATCCTAAATTGTGGACAGTTCCCAGTACATAGTCTCAACGAGGAACAGCGGTGTCTGTCCGCAGCTCGTGGTCGTGCGGTAGCGTTCTCGCTTCCCGCGCCCGGGTTCACGGGTTCGATTCCCGGCTGGGTCAGGGATTTTCTCTGCCTCGTGATGACTGGGTGTTGTGTGATGTCCTTAGGTTAGTTAGGTTTAGGTAGTTCTAAGTCCTAGGGGACTGGTGACCATAGATGTTAAGTCCCATAGTGCTCAGAGCCGTTTGGTCCTATTTTTGAACAGTGGTGTCTCAGAAAAGCGATAGCTTCCGGTTTAAATGTCACAATAGATGCATAACCAAAACGGCGCTACTCTAGCGCCTATGTGCCTACTCAAGAAGCACATTTTCCTGCTTTGTAAAATTGAAATACAAACTGTCAAACCTGAAAACTTAGAAATGGTTAATTATACCAGTGCAGCGCACAATGCAAATTACCAACGATCATTTCGCATAAAAACAGTGAAGTTCGTATTTAATCGCCGGAATATATGTGGAGGCTACACAAAGCCTTTGGCCAACCATGCAATAATAGGTACAGTGCTTCCATGACCTTTCTGTTCATAATGACATCAGTAATGGTGAACTGGGCGCAAATAACTCCTGCGAAATCTCGGTGACGGAAAGTGCAGATATGTAGGATTCCATAACCGCATTAGAAGATAATTCTGTTCTTTGACTCCTTTTAATGGGAAATTCTTCTGCGATGTTGATATGTGTCTGCGTTTACATACCTTTTTATAAACACCTTATTGTCACGCAGACCGATTTCAGAGTTTTAATGGTAAGTGCGTGTGGAGTTGTCCGTCTAGCGTGGGGGTATCTCAGTTTCAGAAAGATGAATGAAAACTGCAAAATATGTTACATTTATTTTACTCTCTGCGATCCACTCAAAAGAACTGATTTCACGATGCCTATCAGTAAACGTCTTAAAGTCACTTAACAATATGAAACGGTGTATACTGTTTGGATCTTTGTTTTCATGTGCCCCCTGAATCACTAAGACTGTGATCAGACACGTCACCGCACGCCTCTCTGGGTATCGAACGCAAGGAGCATTCATTTCCGGCTTCTCCTTAGCGCCAGAAGACTTAATTTCTCTGGCTACTGTAAATAATGTTCCATAATAACCACCACCCTAATGACTACAGCTCTGAATGGCCGCATTGTAAATGTCTTGTAATAACGATAATGGAATCTCTGAAGAAGCATCGTTAACACTCAAAGTAAACAGACGCAACATCGTTAGCGGTCACGCAAGTTCGTTAGAGGTAACAACGGAGGACATAAAAATGTCATGACAACAAAAACGGATGTAGGAACTCTTTTCAGGTAGAAATTGGTTAGTGAATTTTAAAATTGTCATTTTCTTCCGTAAAATGTCAATTACGTAGCAGAATCTAATTTTGGAGCAAAAATTGCGTGAGGGGTAAGGATGAGATTTTGGTGCAGAGCTCCACAATAGCTGAATTCTTAATGGACACTTTCATAAGACAAAAAAGAGTAATTAAATTTTCAGAGTGGAGGCTGTTGACTCAGCTCTTTCCAGAGAAATGAGAAAACAAGAACAATGCAATGGAAACTCTTGCGTGTCACCATGGTCTTCATAGGCAGCTGATGGTGTGTATGTATGTCTCTCTCTCTCTCTCTCTCTCTCTCTCTCTCTCTCTGTGTGTGTGTGTGTGTGTGTGTGTGTGTGTGTGTGTGTGTTTGACAAGGACAAACACCAGTACTGTACATGATGAATAAATTCTTGGCACACAGGATATGTGAGTAATTATGTAACAGCGTGTTTGTATCATTGCAAATTAGTTATAGTTTAATGTTGTGTCCAGCTCATTTCGTGGTAAAATGATCAAAGGATGAATGAACAACGAACGAAGAAATACACAATCTTTTAATGGAATGTTTGCACTAACATATAAAAAAGTGAGCAGTGACTCTTGCGTGTTTGGAACCAATAAAATCAAGCTTTTATCAAATACAGGAAATAAACAATTGTTATTCGGATTCTGTTATCCCATCTACTGGATAATAGTGACAGTGTACAAACAGTTCCCTAGTGACCCTTTCTTGTTATCCGGCGAAAGACAAGAACGGTGGAGTTCCTGGAAATCAGAAACATCATGTACAAACGGTCTGAACAGTCGATGGACGAATTAAGACATGTGGTGGCACAAGACAAGACTGACTGTACGTACAGAAAATGCCATCATTAGGGTCAGTTCTTTTTATCAGGTCACGGACACACCATATATTCTGGTGGTTGACAAGAACTTGTATTTAATAAACTGCTCGTCCATCGCAACCAAAGTGATCGTTCCTGACGGGACGAATCACAAGACGGAGGTTGAGATCTAGAAACCGTTACTCTTTAATGCGCTACGTCGTTTCTCCTGTTGGTAATGCGAATGACCTTTCTTTCTTTTTGCAGGTATCTTATATAACTTTTTGAATGTGAAATGTGCTATCCTGAAGTCATTAAATTTCTAATATCTGAACATCGACGTACTATGTTTATAGTAGCTCCCGCCTCAGATTTGGTAAACATAAACAGCATCGTTAAGGGGCAATCAAATGAAGTGGGGAATGGTTCGATTAAATACCTATCACCACACTCGTTAAGACATTTATCCCAATAGGAGGCGAGACATTCAGTTCCTATTCCGCAGAACGCAGTCGGCCGCTGACGGATTCGCCACCGTACCTACTTCTGCACTTCCTCGTCCTACTGAAACCGATGTCTGCGCACGTCTCTGTTCCGGTCGCCAGAGATGTGAAAAGCACACGGTGATAGATCCGGGCTGTACGGAAGATGTTGCAGTGTTCTCAAACAAATCGCAGAAGCAGCCTTCATCCGACTGGCAGTGCGTGCTTTAATGTGCAACTGGATGGTGCCATCTGACATTACTGTTGGGTGTCTTGACTTCATGTCGCGTCACAGTGTCTTCACAGCACCGCGCATTGATTGTGGTTCCACCCTCGAGGAAGTCGACGAGTAGAGGGCCTCTGCAGAGGAAGAAGAAGGTCATCATTATCTCACCGGAACTTGTGCCAACAGCTTTGGATTTCTTTGGCGGAGGAGATGTGGGATGCTTCCACTGTTGGCTTTGCCGTTTGCCGGTGGCTGTCGGACGGGATCATCCTGTTGCACGAAAACAGCCGCCCCCACCCTCCCACTCGGACGAAGGCTGAGCTTCAGTGATTTGGTTGGAAAACTGCAAGTCCATTCATACACCCAGGATCTAGCGCCTTTCACATCTTTGGCGACCTGAAGAAAGACGTGGGTCGACGTCGATTTCAGCCGGACGCGGAAGTGTGGTTGTGGATCCGTCAGCGCTCAGTCGCGTCCACCGAAACAGGAATTCATCGTCTCAAAAATGGTTCAAATGGCTCTGAGCACTATGGGACTTAACATCTGAGGTCATCAGTCCCCTAGAACTTAGAACTACTTAAACCTAACTAACCTAAGGACATCACACAACACCCAGCCATCACGAGGTTCATCGTCTCCCAGTGGGATAAATGCCTTAACGTATGTGGTGACTACTTCTGAATAGAAACATTCCATGATCCCGTTGTGGCGAGTGATCGGTTTTCATTTGGCTGCTCCTCATATTTGATGTTGTCTGGCGTATTTAGATGTGTTGTGTTGCTATATTATACAAGGATTATGACAGTCTGCGCTGACAAATGATGTGCGTTAGAGATACCGGCAAATGTGCCTTCCGTGTCACTGCGTAGAGGAAATTCTGCTGTCACTTTGCTGAAGATATCATACAGACCCCATTTCGAGATGCAGCGAATGTCGTAAGTATTGAATCGTATAGTTACTTCCATAATCACCGCGAGTAATCGCTGAATGACAGTTATTTGGCTCCAGAAAAGGGAACAGAACAAATGTACATATGAACCACGTACGTAGCGAATGGTATAAAACGGCAAAAACTATAGGTACGTAGCTAATCAGCGAAAGGAAACAGGTTTATTGTATCTAGCAGTAGTTACGTAAGATCCTGGTATACTTTGATCTCACATCGTGATTTTACAACGATTCGTCAGTGTACTGCTATATTCTCGAAAGCACCTTTCCTGCATTCCACTGAACAACACCAACCATCGCTATTTTTTACTGTCCTAGACCCGTTGGTGTAGACAGATTCGGTACAGTCAATGGACATTTATTGATGATGTTGTGGTATTCAGAGGATTGGTTCTATGCCACTTTCCACAAAAGTCTAGCCTGTGCTGACTTCATGACCCGTGCATAACTGCTGCAACCTACACTGAGATGATCAAAGTCATGGTATACCTCTTAATATCGTGTCTGACCTCCTTTTTCCGGCGTACTGTAGCAGCTCGAGGTAGTAAGGACTCAACAAGTCGTTGGAAGTCCATTGCAGAAATACTGAGTCATGATAACTGCGAAAGTGTTGCCGGTGCAAGGTTTTATCAACGAACTGACTCTCGATTATGTCCCATAAATGGTCGATGGGATTCATGTCGGGTGATCTGGGTGGCCTAGTCATTCGCTCCAACTGTCCAGAACGATGTCCTTCAAACTATTTGCGGAACAACTGAGGCCCGTTGATATGGTGCACAACCATGGGAACATGAAGTACATGACAGGCTGCAAATGACCTCCAAGTAGCCGAACATAACCAGTCAATGATAGGTTGAGTTGGCACAGAGCACACAGTCCCTTCCATGCAAAAATACAGCACACAGCATTAAGGAGCCACCACCAGCTTGCACAGTTTCATGTTGACAGCCTGAGTCCATGACTTCATGAGGTCAGTGCCACACTCGAACCGTACCAGCAGCTCTCAACAACTGAAATCGAGACTCGTCTAACCAGGCTACTGTTTCCAATCCACTAGGATCCAACCGATATGTTCACGAACCCAGAAGAGGCGATGTCGTGCTCTTAGGAAAGACACTCGCGTCGGTCGTTTGTAGCCGTAGTCCATTAACACTAAGTTTCGCCGCACTGTCCTAACGAATACTTTCGTGGTAAGTCCCACACTGATATCTGTGGTTACTTCTATGTTAGCACTGACACCTCTAACAAGGGAACCTCCCCATCGCACCCCCCTCAGATTTAGTTATAAGTTGGAACAGTGGATAGGCCTTGAAAAACTGAACACAGATCAATTTAGAAAACAGGAAGAAGTTGTGTAGAAGTATGAAAAAAATAAGCAAAATGTACAAACTGAGTAGTCCATGTGCAAGATAAGCAACATCAAGGACAGGATGAGCTCAGGAACGTCGTAGTCCCGTGGTTAGCGTGAGCAGCTCCGGAACGAGAAGTCCTTGGTTCAAGTCTTCCCTCGGGAGAAAATTTTGCTTTCTTTATTTTCGCAAAGTTATGATCTATCCGTTCGTTCATTGACGTCTCTGTTCACTGTAATAAGTTTAGTGTCTGTGTTTTGCTACCGCACCGCAAAACCGTGCAATTAGTAGACGAAAGGACGTGCCTCTCCAATGGGAACCGAAAACATTTGATCGCAAGGTCATAGGTCAACCGATTCCTCCACAGGAATACACGTCTGGTATATTCTATACGACGCTGGTGACGGCATGTGCGTCACATGACAGGAATATGTTGTCGACCCACCTAACTTGTACACTTGGCGAATGGGTAAAATGATTCTTCTACCTTGCCCGATTTAGGTTCTTGTGGGTGTGATAATCATTCCCAAAAATGTGATGATAACATAAGAGTTTGTCACATAAACTCCAACAAATGAATGCAACAGTTTCACAGTCGCACTGTTTTCCCTGTGCTCTTTCAAAACATATGTTTTTAACGTTTTCAAATTTTTCCGTGTGTAGACCGTCAAATCCTGCATATGTCCAAGCAAATCTGAACATGTCCTGGAATTTTGGAGAGCGAAGTTGATTATATAAAAAATAAAACTTTTCAGTCGAGAGAAGATTCGAACCAAGGAACTTCCCTTCCGCAGCTGCTCATGCTAACCACGGGACCGCAACGCTGCAGTGCTCACACTATCCTTGATGTTGCCTATTTTGCACATGGACTACTCAGTTTGTATATTTTGCTTATTTTTTTATAGTTCCATACAACTTCTTCCTGTTTTCTCGATTGATCTGTGTTCAGTTTTTCAAGGCCTATCCCCTGTGCCAACTTATAACTAAATCTGAGGGGGGTGCGATGGGGAGGTTCCCTTGTAAGTAAACGCCGCTGCTCTCGGTCGTTAACTGAAGGCCGTTGGCCACTGCTTTGTTCTTAGTGAGAGTAATGCCTGAAATTCGGCATTCTCAGCACACTCTTGATATTGTGGGTCTCAGAATATTGAATTCCCTAACGATTTCCGATATGGACTGTCCCATCATCTAGCTCCAGCTGCCATTTCGCTTTCAAAATCTGTTAAATCTCTTTGTAAGGCCTTAATCACGTCGGAAACCTGTTAACGTGAATCACCCGACTGCAAATGACAGCTCCGCCAATGTACTGTCCTTTATAGTTTGTGTACGCGATACTACACTCAGGGGTGTGTGTACATATTGCTATCCCATGACCTTTGCCACCTTAGTGTACATCCATCTGAAACTCATTACTGCAGTCAAGCTTCGGAGTTCCTGTGCAGTCTTTATTCGCAGTCTTCCTTACGGGTTAGCAATATACTCTTTGAATTTTCAGCGTCCTCCTATGCCACAACAATTTTTGCTGTTACCAGTCAGCAAATTACAGCGTACGTCAGCCACAGGCAGTTGTTTTACTGCCCAAGTAGTAAAATACATCTACTGCTTTTAGTCTCTCATTCCCTAATATAATTCCCTCATCAATGCCCGATTAACTTCGAGTATATTCTCCTGTCCCGCTTTTGTTGATATTCTCCTCATAACCTTTTTAAAAGACACTATCCATTCTGTTCAACTGCTCTTCCAAGTCAATTTCTATCTATGATAGAACTACAATGTCACTGACAAACCTCGAATTTTTATTTCTTCTCCCTGAACTAGAGTTTTTATGGTATTTTTAATTTACTTTAGCAACACAGACTGTAGCGCCTAGTACCGCTCGGCCACTCCGGCCGGCTATTGCCTTTACATTGAATATTATTGTTTAAATATGACGCTGTTATAAACGGAATGTGTGTACTTATAGCGTTCGATCATTTACTGTTGTGGAAATTGTTCCATGCTTCCCTTTATGCCTGTCGCTTGCTGCTTCCCTCTGACCCTTGTTTATAATTTACCACTTCCCAGCATTCTCTTGTGCTTTCTTCAAGCTATAATCCAGCCAAAATATCGAAGCAGATCACTACATACTTTGCTAAATACCGTGATGAATATAAGGTATTTGCTACTTTAACAGAAATCTTATACATTGAGCATTGGTATCCCTGAAAATATCTCTTTTTCGACATGTATCTGAATATAAAAGTATGTGTGCACTATGTTTCTTGCCTGTTAGACCTTTCATGGTGAATAAGTGAGTTACAGCACGGAACTTTATGGTTCATTCAAATTCTTTGCAGTTTTCCAAGAAATAACGAAGACTTCTGCAACGAACGAATAGAAGTTGGGCAGGAGGTACTAGAAAACATGCAAGAACAACATAGATGATTACTCGTGAATGCTGTAACACAAGGCAGAGTCTATAGGATCTCCTCATTCAGCAATGGATATTGAATGGGTTACACAATTTATTTGACGTATGGTTTCACGCAAGTACCACTAATCTTCCAGTGGGTAGATAAAGTCGCTTACAAATATTAAGTGATTCGCGTATATTGACATTGTCTCAATATTGTCTGTTTTTCTATGCAGTAGTATTGGCTAATTTATCTATTCATACGTACATTTATTCTAATTAATTTTATAGCCAGATAATCTTAACGTATTATGTGTTCTTGAAATATGGCGTTGATAGTTCTTTAAGTTTCATGCTCCTTGCTGCAGATGTCACCTGCTTACGTTACTATCCATTTCCGTTCATGAAAGTTTTGGAAATTACTGCTATAGCAACGGTTGGTTACTACTTAAATAACAAGTAACTGGTGTTAGTGACAACGTGAAAAGTTGCAACATTCCTGACTTACGCCTTATGACACCCGCTGCTCGCAGGGATGAGCACTCAGTTTGCTTCTGCCCCAACGCTCACCGACCGACAAGTATGGGGCGTTGCTGCCGGCACCAGTCACAACTTTCCTTGTTAAAACTTTCATGAGCGACAATTTCCTTCAGCCAGCTTGATTTTCCACGAAGCTCGGCAAGCCCACCTTGAAATTTTCTCCATCGTGTACGATCACATCTCACGGAAGATGCTAACACTGGATTTCTCATTATCTTACACACTGGGACGTATAAAGCGAAGAAACCTTACTTGAGGGTAATCACTCGGCAATAAATCCAGTATATGGCCTTAGCAGCACAATGATGCCAGCAATGTAAGAAAGACAACTGTCTGTGTAGCGAAAACACATTTGCCAGTATATGTATACTCGTCACATTTGATTACAACAAAACAAAATACTCGGTATAGTCGATAAGGCTGGGAATGTCGTCATCAACGCCCCTCAACTTATTTTAAACCTCAAGTAATCTTAAACTTGCTGGAAAATTAAAACTGTGTGCGGGACCGAGACACGAACTCGGGACCTTTGCCTTTCGCGGACAAGTGCCATCCTTTAATCTGTGCTTACAGAACTTTACGTTTTGTAATAACTTCGAACCGAAAGACTCCTTCACATCACTGGCTAACTGTGAAGTATTATTACTGCTGTTTCCCAGTGTCACTTTAATTTGTGTTTGCGTGTTTTAAGCCGACCTCGGGGAACATCAGTTTTGATTCCGTAGAAATGTTGGAACACGTGAGGCAATACTGACCTTACAACTTATCTTAGAAGAAAGATTAAGGAAAGGCAAACCTACGTTTCTAGCATTTGTAGACTTAGAGAAAGCTTTTGACAATGTTGATTGGAATACTCTCTTTCAAACTCTGAAGGTGGCAGGGGTAAAATACAGGGAGCGAAAGGCTATTTACAATTTGTACAGAAACCAGATGGCAGTTATAAAAGTTGAGGGACATGAAAAGGAATCAGTGGTGGGCAAGGGAGTGAGACAGGGTTGTAGCCTTTCCCCGATGCAATTCAATCTGTATATTGAGCAAGCAGTAAAGGAAACAAAAGAAAAGTTCGGAGTAGGAATTAAAACCACGGAGAAGAAATAAAAACTTCGAGGGTCGCCGATGACATTGTAATTCTGTCAGAGACAGCAAAGGACATGGAAGAGCAATTGAACGGAATGGATAGTGTCTTGATAGGAGGGTATAAGATGAACATCAACAAAAGCAAAACGAGGGTAATGGAATGTAGTCGAATTAAGTCGGGTGATGCTGAGCGAATTAGATTAGGAAATGAGACACTTAAAGTAGTAAAGGAGTTTTGCTATTTGGGGAGCAAAATAACTGATGATGGTCGAATTAGAGAGGGTATAATATGTAGACTGGCAATGGCAAGGAAAGCGTTCCTGAAGAAGAGAAATTTGTTAAGATCGAGTATTGATTTAAGTGTCAGGAAGTCGTTTCTGAAAGTATTTGTATGGAGTGTAGCCACGTATGGAAGTGAAACATGGACGATAAATAGTTTAGACAAGAAGAGACTAGAATCTTTCGAAATGTTGTGCTACAGAAGAATGCTGAAGATGAGATGGGTATATCACATAACTAATGAGGAGGTATTGAATAGAATTGGGGAGAAAAGGGGTTTGTGGCACAACTTTACTAGAAGAAGGGATCGGTTGGTAGGACATGTTCTGAGGCATCAAGGGATCACCAATTTAGTATTTGAGGGCAGCGTGGAGTGTAGAAATCGTAGAGGGAGACCAAGAGATGAATACACTAAGCAGATTCAAAAGGATGTAGGCTGCGGTAGGTGCTGGGAGATGAAGAAGCTTACACAGGATAGAGTAGCATAGAGAGCTGCATGAAACCAGTCTCAGGACTGAAGACCACAACAGCAACAACAACAGTTTCTATATTCACAGCCTGACAAAAAAAATGAAACACGAAGAAGAATAAGAGAAAATTAAATGAAACACCGTACGTTGACAGGGTATGTGAAGAGTAAGTGTGAGGGTATTATGGAGACGTTCAAGAAACTAAAGTGGCAGACGGTCCAAAAGATGCTTTGTGCGTCACCTAATGGTATACCATTGAAATTTCAAGGGAGTACGGGAAGAGTTGCGTAGTTTATTACTTCTTTCTATATACGTCTCGTGTTTTGAACGCAACGAGAAAACTCTAGAAATTAGTGCTACTAAGGAAGTTTATCGACAGTCATTCTTCCCACGCGTCATTCGTGAAGGGAACAGAGAAAGCTGCAAAAAGTTAGCGTTGCCAGAAGTACGCGTCACCCCATACCGTAAGGTGGCTCCTAGAATATAGATGTACGATGGGCGTTCAATAAATAGTGCTACACATTTTTTTCTGGGGCAATTTCGGTTGAAAACGATACCCAATTTTTGTGGGATATCGTGGAATGTTCCCTGTTCAACGTCGTTAGTTTTACGAAATTCCTATAGGTGGCGGCGCTTTACATAGACTTGAAAATGGCGTCTGTAACAGGGGTTTGTTTCAAGCAGAGAGCTGTCAATGAGTTCATTTTGGTGGGAAACCAGAGCATCGCGAGTATTTATAGGCGCTTCCAGAATGCCGTTGGACGAGGTGTCTGTCAGCATCGGAACAAGGTTTCGCACACCGATCTCCCGCGTGCCGACCAGCCGCACATAGCTGTGTAACTCCTACAATGCTGGTACGTGCAGACACTCTGCTTCAAGACGATCGACGGATCACAGTCAGACACCTCGCTGCTCAACTGGGCGTCTCTGTTGGTACTGCTGACATAGTCGTCCATCACTTTGGGTACACAAAGGTCTCTGCCCACTGTTTTTCTCAACGCCTAACACAAGACCATAAAGACCAAGGAAGGGCCCTCTTTTTGGTTCAATGAAGGATGCACCCCGTGGGAAGCAGTACGTCTATGATGGGCATGTTTTTGATGCAGCAAGAAGCTGCCAGTAGAGTGGTACCATGCGGGCGTATATTCCCTCACAGTAAGTTGCCTTAAAGCCGTCACTTTCAACGGTGATTATGTTGAAAAATAGGATTTTGTATCCAAAATACTGGGTGATAATATGGTGTATCGAATCCTCAGTAAAACCTACCTGCGTTCGGAAAGAAACTGTGATGCATTCTTATTGAATGTCCCTTGAAGATGTAGATGCGAAACAAAGTTTACTAAACTGACAAGCCGATGATAAGACTTCGTCCATTAGGTTTACTGATAACTGTGGTGACATGACAGGCATCGGGGGAGAGAGTTTAACAAAGTAAAATAAATTTCCTAAATCATAAAAAAGGTGACACCTTACTAAGGGATAAATATTATAGAAACAGTGAGAAGGCTACTTAAGTGCACCGACATTCACCTTATCCTCTCATGATCGTATATAGCACAAACACGGCACTACAATATAGAAAAAGATTCATTACAAGAGCAGTTAGAGACGGCTACACTTAACACACATGACATGCAAACAGCCCAAGCGGCGACAATTAGAAAGACCTGTACCAGGCCATTAGCCACACGAGCTCATCGTTCTTCATCAAGGAAATGGAATATTAATAAACTGGAAGTACGTGTAGGACAGGCGAGGCGTCCTGTGGCGCTGGCTGCCCCCAGGGAACTGTGCTGTGGCCGCCAGCAGCGCCAGACGTCCGCGCGTGCGCAGCATCCCTTAGGAGGCCGCCCCGGCTCTGCCGTAATCGAGTTCGAGAGGTTTTCCGCTCGTCTCTCTCCAAAGTCCCTGCCACTGGCTGTTGTCCTGAGTTAGGCAATAAACGGCATCCATCTGTTCCACCACAAGCTGCCCCTCAGCTGCACCAGCCTCTCCCTACCCCACTGTAACAAAGACGGGCCGTCTCGAGCGTTCCATCAGACACCGCCTTTCTTAAATGCGGTAATTTTACTTTTCTATTTTCGCCTTTCATCGAGCTAGAAATAAACAGTGACTTTCCCACTTTCGAGATTACCTCAGAATAAGATACAAAATGACGCTACAAAGTACTAACGTGTTAGTTTCCCACGAACATCGCATCCCATATCACACAAATGGCTCTGGCCATTATGGGACTTAACATCTGAGGTCATCATTCCCCTAGAACGTAGAACTACTTAAACATAACTAACCTAAGGACATCACACACATCCATGCCCGAGGCAGGATGCGAACCTGCGACCGTAGCGCCATATCAGACACTCGCATCGTTTGTCGCAGAAGATACGAAACACCTTGGCCAAAATTTTGGCTCGAGTACTGTACAGAATAGAGCCAGGGGTTTGGTGCTGGCATCTCCGTAGAACACATCTTGAATCTTTATATACAGGGTGTTTCAAAAATGACCGGTATATTTGAAACGGCAATAAAAACTGAACGAGCAGCGATAGAAATACACCGTTTGTTGCAATATGCTTGGGACAACTGTACATTTTCAGGCGGACAAACTTTCGAAATTACAGTAGTTACAATTTTCAACAACAGATGGCGCTGCAAGTGATGTGAAAGATATAGAAGACAATGCAGTCTGTGGGTGCGCCATTCTGTACGTCGTCTTTCTGCTGTAAGTGTGTGCTGTTCACAACGTGCAAGTGTGCTGTAGACAACACGGTTTATTCCTTAGAACAGAGGATTTTTCTGGTGTTGGAATTCCACCGCCTAGAACACAGTGTTGTTGCAACAAGACGAAGTTTTCAACGGAAGTTTAATGTAACCAAAGGACCGAAAAGCGATACAATAAAGGATCTGTTTGAAAAATTTCAACGGACTGGGAACGTGACGGATGAACGTGCTGGAAAGGTAGGGCGACCGCGTACGGCAACCACAGAGAGCAACGCGCAGCTAGTGCAGCAGGTAATCCAACAGCGGCTTCGGGTTTCCGTTCGCCGTGTTGCAGCTGCGGTCCAAATGACGCCAACGTCCACGTATCGTCTCATGCGCCAGAGTTTACACCTCTATCCATACAAAATTCAAACGCGGCAACCCCTCAGCGCCGCTACCATTGCTGCACGAGAGACATTCGCCAACGATATAGTGCACAGGATTGATGACGGCGATATGCATGTGGGCAGCATTTGGTTTACTGACGAAGCTTATTTTTACCTGGACGGCTTCGTCAATAAACAGAACTGGCGCATATGGGGAACCGAAAAGCCCCATGTTGCAGTCCCATCGTCCCTGCATCCTCACAAAGTACTGGTCTGGGCCGCCATGTCTTCCAAAGGAATCGTTGGCCCATTTTTCAGATCCGAAACGATTACTGCATCACGCTATCTGGACATTCTTCGTGAATTTGTGGCGGTACAAACTGCCTTAGACGACACTGCGAACACGTCGTGGTTTATGCAAGATGGTGCCCGGCCACATCGCACGGCCGACGTCTTTAATTTCCTGAATGAATATTTTGATGATCGTGTGATTGCTTTGGGCTATCCGAAACATACAGGAGGCGGCGTGGATTGGCCTCCCTATTCGCCAGACATGAACCCCTGTGACTTCTTTCTGTGGGGACACTTGAAAGACCAGGTGTACCGCCAGAATCCAGAAACAATTGAACAGCTGAAGCAGTACATCTCATCTGCATGTGAAGCCATTCCGCCAGACACGTTGTCAAAGGTTTCGGGTAATTTCATTCAGAGACTACGCCATATTATTGCTACGCATGGTTGATATGTTGAAAATATCGTACTATAGAGTTTCCCAGACCGCAGCGCCATCTGTTGTTGAAAATTGTAACTACTGTAATTTCGAAAGTTTGTCTGCCTGAAAATGTACTGTTGTCCCACGCATATTGCAACAAACGGTGTATTTCTATCGCTGCTCGTTTAGTTTTTATTGCCGTTTCAAATATACCGGTCATTTTTGAAACACCCTGTATGTATTTCCAGGTTGTTACAAATGGTACCTTCTTGATGAAAACCTAAAAGCTCGTGTAGTGGTTTGATACAAGTCTTTCAATTGTAACCACGTCGACTGCTTGTATGTCAATTATGACGAAGGTAGCAGCTCGTGTTGCAGACTGCAATGAATACAGTACGGTGTCGTGTTTGTGATGTAGATGATGATAAGGAGAAACCCGATGCAGATTCGTACTTTACTTTTCTTGAAAACAAGCTAATGGTTCTAAGAGCTCGTTGAAGGGCCAAAATGAAATACTACTATTACTTCTACTGCTACTACTACTACTAATACTAATACTAATAATAATAATAATAACAATATGGAACGTAGGTCTTTATGGAGTCATATTTGTATAAAATTTCTCGATTAATTTGGTCACGCCATTTAGGTTTGTGTATTCTAGATTTCGACGTCTAACAATTCCAGGACTAATGTTCACAGAAAAAATTTATATCCGGCTCTACACAATTAAAATATTTGGTTCAAATGGCTCTGAGCACTATGGGACTTAACATCAGAGGTTAACAGTCCCCTAGAACTTACAACTTCTTAAACCTAGCTAACCTAAGGACATCACACACATCCATGCCCGAGGCAGGATTCGAACCTGCGACCGTAGCGGTCACGTGGTTCCAGACCGCCGATATGGTATACGTCTCAGGCTTCTGCGATGATAGTGCTCGCGGTGCTGTTTAAGAATACCGTCGGCGGTTTCCGACATCTCAGATGATCGTAGAGTGTTTACCGCAGTTTTCAAAACACTACGAGAACAGGTATTCTTCCAAGTTTACATTTTTTCACCTGAACGTGTAGTCGAGGAATTTGTGCAGGAACAGCAACGTATTGTTGAATTGGCGCAACTTATTTGTAATACTGGCACACGGCGACATTCTGTACATATCAGTGTCCCACGAACACATGCATGTCGACCATTACATACGGAAAATTTGCATCCATTTCACACACAGCATGTCCACAACCTTAACACTACCGACAATGCCACACGACTTTGAATTTTGTCACTGGTTAAACGACAATTGTCATATGCTTTCATTCATACTATTCTCTGATAAAGACACATTTAAACGGAATGGAATTAGTACCCCACGTAATCATCGATGGTCACAGGAAGTCCACACGCTATACTGGATACCAATTTTCAAATTTGTTTTTCAATCTGACGATTGCTACAGCACGATAGGTAATATGGTCACAGGTCCAGTGATTTTACGAGAGTGAGTGATGGGACAAAATTACTAGATTTTTCTGGAAATTCGTTTGTTGTTCACCTTGAGAACGTTCCTGAGGCCACTTCAAGTGCAGTATACTTCCAGTATGCCCGAGCCCCACCCGATTTTTACCGAACGTGTGAGGTAACATCTCAACAACACTTACCCTAATCGCTGAAAAGGTTGTGATAGTACAATTAACTGGCCAGCAAGATCACGAGACCTTAGGCCATTAGCTTTTTCTTTGTGAGACTGGGTGAGTTCCGAGGTGTACATACGAAAGGCGAATAAGCGACATGGAATGCTTGCTTGCGGCTGGCACGCTGTTCCTCTAACTTGGGAACGTGCAGAGGCGCTCAGACAAGCAACACATGACATTCTGCCAAGAGTAAAGAAATACACCGAATCTGACTGTGAGATATTCAGATTTGATGTAAACTGTACAGTAGCTGTAATGTGCCGTGTAGCTAATGGTTAGAAATGACTGTATTAAAAATATGTATTTTGATACTTCGTAAAACGTGTTGTAATGATTAGTAACTGCTGTGCATGTGGACATGTGTAAACGTGACAATGTATTAAATAACACAGAAAATAAATGGCAGTGTGTTCTATCTCAAGAATCATTCTTAATAGGGCACACGTCCATATGAAATCTTTTGTTTCAAATTATCGTTCCTGTCATAGTCCTGAATACATACCATTCCTCTGAGGACACACTCTAGAAATAGGCTGGAATAGACCAATATGCTCATTGTCTTCCATGGTAGTACAACTGCCATATACACGTTGTTGAGCAATAATTACATACAACCTGCAGAATTACTGTTCATTGCGACTCTCCATCTTTCTCATCGTGTCGTTAAGCAATTTATCAGGTATCAGACAGTATGCTGTTTCTCGTATAACTTGAATAACTTCGAGAAATAAAAAATTTAATTGAGACTGGTATCTAGAATTCGGTTGTAATAGTTCGTTGCTGGCAGAGGAAAATAAATACCAAGGATACAATGTTCATGGAGTGTTACGATAACAAGCACAAAATTAACGTTGTAATATGAATGAAAATAATCTGTAGATGAGTACTGCGACAGTTAAACATCCTGTATACATCAGTTATTGTCGTGAAATTGCGAATATGACTGTGAAACTGTTCGTTTTTACGTGAAATTGCAGTGAAGTAAAACAGGGCAATAGAAAAACCGGAGGGTAAGAAACATGAGAAGTCTGATATATTGCGCTATCGAATGATTTTAAAATTTGAATGACCGGCTTGAGTACGAAATGTGTAGATTTATGAAGAGTTCTACAAATCGGTACAAGAATATGGAAAAGATTTATGGGTCGAACGAAAGAAGTGCATAAATAAAATATAAATCATGGTGATCAGAACAGGCAAAACTCCACGCTGTGCTCGTGTTATTTATGGGTGGTTGATCAGCCACAACATTGTTCAGCCCAGCTGCGGGCACGGTATATACAGTGGCGCAACGCTACGCAAATTGGTGTAACAGCTGTCATATTGAATTACGACTAATTGATGTCCAGCCACATAACACAATGCAGCTGCCCCGAGGAGCAATTAAATCGACACCATGCCCGTGGCTCCCTGTACGCCACAGTATCCCTGTCCGTGATGATGATAGCTTAACGCGATAGACTTCACATGTCACCATTTACTGTGAGGTAAGTATTTATTATAATGATGATCCAAATCGAAAATTTCAACAAATGTAAGCAAATACAGGGTGTTTCAAAAATGACCGGTACATTTGAAACGGCAATAAAAACTAAACGAGCAGCGATAGATATACACCGTTTGTTGCAATATGCTTGGGACAACAGTACATTTTCAGGCAGACAAACTTTCGAAATTACAGTAGTTACAATTTTCAACAACAGATGGCGCTGCGGTCTGGGAAACTCTATAGTACGATATTTTCCACATATCCACCATGCGTAGCAATAATATGGCGTAGTCTCTGAATGAAATTACCCGAAACCTTTGACAACGTGTCTGGCGGAATGGCTTCACATGCAGATGAGATGTACTGCTTCAGCTGTTCAATTGTTTCTGGATTCTGGCGGTACACCTGGTCTTTCAAGTGTCCCCACAGAAAGAAGTCACAGGGGTTCGTGTCTGGCGAATAGGGAGGCCAATCCACGCCGCCTCCTGTATGTTTCGGATAGCCCAAAGCAATCACACGATCATCGAAATATTCATTCAGGAAATTAAAGACGTCGGCCGTGCGATGTGGCCGGGCACCATCTTGCATAAACCACGACGTGTTCGCAGTGTCGTCTAAGGCAATTTGTACCGCCACAAATTCACGAAGAATGTCCAGATAGCGTGATGCGGTAATCGTTTCGGATCTGAAAAATGGGCCAATGATTCCTTTGGAAGACATGGCGACCCAGACCAGTACTTTTTGAGGATGCAGGGACGATGGGACTGCAACATGGGGCTTTTCGGTTCCCCATATGCGCCAGTTCTGTTTATTGACGAAGCCGTCCAGGTAAAAATAAGCTTCGTCAGTAAACCAAATGCCGCCCACATGCATATCGCCGTCATCAATCCTGTGCACTATATCGTTGGCGAATGTCTCTCGTGCAGCAATGGTAGCGGCGCTGAGGGGTTGCCGCGTTTGAATTTTGTATGGATAGAGGTGTAAACTCTGGCGCATGAGACGATACGTGGACGTTGGCGTCATTTGGACCGCAGCTGCAACACGGCGAACGGAAACCCGAAGCCGCTGTTGGATTACCTGCTGCACTAGCTGCGCGTTGCTCTCTGTGGTTGCCGTACGCGGTCGCCCTACCTTTCCAGCACGTTCATCCGTCACGTTCCCAGTCCGTTGAAATTTTTCAAACAGATCCTTTATTGTATCGCTTTTTGGTCCTTTGGTTACATTAAACTTCCGTTGAAAACTTCGTCTTGTTGCAACAACACTGTGTTCTAGGCGGTGGAATTCCAACACCAGAAAAATCCTCTGTTCTAAGGAATAAACCATGTTGTGTACAACACACTTGCACGTTGTGAACAGCACACGCTTACAGCAGAAAGACGACGTACAGAATGGCGTACCCACAGACTGCGTTGTCTTCTATATCTTTCACATCACTTGCAGCGCCATCTGTTGTTGAAAATTGTAACTACTGTAATTTCGAAAGTTTGTCCGCCTGAAAATGTACAGTTGTCCCAAGCATATTGCAACAAACGGTGTATTTCTATCGCTGATCGTTTAGTTTTTATTGCCGTTTCAAATATACCGGTCATTTTTGAAACACCCTGTATTATCCTAAAAGAATCGAAAAAAGACTACAGTATAATTTAGATTGTGAATTATTCATATTACCTGTGCATATTAATTTATAGAAGAGCCACTAATTAACTCAAAGTGTAGTTAAGGTCTAAAGCAGCTTATGCATTATACTGTTACTAAAGATGTTCCTAATACCATTACGGAAATCAGGAGGGACACACATCAAGGAGCCATAGAAAGTAATATGCCCTCATTCCACATAAGAATATCCGAAAATAATTTTTTAAAGACAATGATCAATTGTATCGTAGTGAAGAAATTGAAACGACTAATCCTGCTTCTCTCGCTCGTGAAATACTGACGTTGAAAATGTCTTCATCGTCGGCATTCGAACCGGGTCAAACTCTAAAGCATTGCAGTGCCTTAATGACCACGGATACGGAGGCAAGATTAGCTTCTATCCCCTACCTACTGTTTCACAAGAAGGATAATTACTCACATTGCATTCCATTCAGGAGGCAACAAAGGTTGCTAGTGTGAGGTGGCAATGCTCTACTAACTAAATGTTACATGTTCAGAGCTCGTCTCCAGTGACTGCTAGCGGTAATATGTCAACAGCAACGACGTATATTGGTGGTAGTGTTTTACCACCGCTCTCATCCCTCTCAAACACAGCCACAAAGTGCTATTTTGTCATACTAAACTAATACAGGCACTTTGCGTTGTTAACCGACTGTTACCTCAACTCAGACGCTGGAAAGCAAACGAGTCCATGCACACAATGGCGAGATACCGAGGAGCGATCAGCTCTTCGGTTTTCTAGTTGTGAGAGGGTCAGGATATCAACCATGGAGTACGGTGTGGTGTCCAGGGAGTCGGTGCAAAATCGAAACAGTGAAGGTGAGATGCAGAAGGAAAGGAAGGAAGCTTGAAGCACAACAAAGGGTGCAAACGTAACACATAGGAGCGGAATAGTTGTGTAAAATCTGCCATCCAAATAATTGCGTTACCTGGTGATTCGAAGAGTAACTTGCTGAGTTCAGCTAAGGATGAGGAAACATTTATGATGTCCTCCTCTTCCATAATTGCAAGGAGAACCAAAAACATCTTTACGTATAGCTACTGCATACCGATGCCTTAAACGACAATTTAGTCCACCCATCGACTCTCTGATGTTGAATAGATACTATTAATCGCTCATTATTAGAGTTAGTAGTCATGCTACCATTTAGTTCGGATGATGTCCAAAAACCGTCTTCAGTTTAGGTCCCCAAACCAGTAATCTTTCTACTCTTTGAAACTAATAATTTTAGTTGCAGTCTAAGAGCACTTCCATTATTGTGATAACACAGATACATCCTATGCCTGGGAATTAGTCAGTTGTATATTCTGAGCCACATCATCATTTCTAAATGGAGCAAACTATTTTCTAAAATGGGGTATGAGGTATGAAATCGTCCTCTGTGCAGAAAACGATCAAAAAAATAAGTCTTACATGGGGAAGAATGTGTGACTTGGCACAGCGATCGTATTCAGGTCATTAATGTGGAAATACTAAATCAGTCATCACAAAGAATTCAGTTAAAAGTGTCCAGTAACAGAAATCATGTGCCTAATGTGAATTATCAACGCCAGTGAAAATATGTATCAGTTTTTTTCCAAGAATTACATAAAGCTCGGTTGTCTAAGGTTTTCTCTCGGCATCTTAAGTGTGTGGCTAGAGCTATTTGTCTAAGCTGTGTGTGGAAATGTTACCAACTCTTCAACCGATGTTCTTGTTCTCTCTCTCTCTCTTTCTACCTATCTATGTGCCTATTTAATCACACTCTCGAGAAGTAGGTGCCAAGTAATTGGGTTCAAGATGGAGAAGGGCCTGGATTGTTTAATAATCAGATTCAGTAAATGTTGACGAAACAGAGATTGTTGTACTTCCGTTTTATGCATTTGAAAAAAAATACATGCAAATGCCGGCAGGCAATATATAGTACAAATTTTATTGAGTCCATAAGAAGATCAATGCGCGAAGTGCAAAACTTCCACCGTCATACGTTAGCGAAATGTCTTGAGGAGAACCCGAGAATATTCTGGTCATATGTAAATTCACTAAGTGAATAGAAGGCTTTTGTCCAGCCACTTGTCGCTCAGCATGTTATGGGAATAGAAGACAGCAAAAGAAAAGCTGAAGTTCTAAATTTCACTTTTAAGAAATCATTCGCGGAAGCTGTTCGTACAAACGTACCATCGTTTGACTGTCGAACACTCCCACATAGAGGACATAGTAATAGGCATCCCTGGCTAGAGAGGCAGCTGAAAGAGCGGAAAGCAAATGTGTGAATCCCGGGTTTTACAGACTACTCTGTGGCATAAGAACCTGCATTAATCGAGATTTTCTCGTCCAGCGCAAGGTCTCAAGTGACTGGAAGGAAGCACAGGTGATTCCTACATATAAGAAAGGTAAAAGAATACTTACAGAGCAATATCTTAACATCGGTTTACTGCAGAATTTCCGAACGCATTCACAGTTCGGTTATAATAAATTTCCCTTAGACAGAAAGCCTCTTTCTGCAAATCAGCACAGAGAAATTATAGCTCGTGCGTAGCTCTGATTGCTCTATTCTCACGTGATATCCTTCAAACCATGGACGCTCGGCTACAAGAAGATTCCACAATCCTAGATTTCCGGAAAGCTTTTGATACGGTGCCCCACTGAATACTGTTGAAGCAGTTCCAAGCGTACGACACAGATTCCCAGATACTTGAATGCTTGAAGACTGTTTGAGTAATATAACCCAGTATGTTGTCCTCGAAGGCAAGCGTTCATCGAAGACAAGGATGTAGTCACGAATGCCCCAGGGAAGTGTGATAGGACCTCTCTTATTCTCTGTATCAATAAATGATCTCATGGACAGGGTGAGTAGCAATTTACGGCTGTTTCCGTATGATACTGCGGTGTAAGGAACGTTGACGTCGGTGATGACAGTAGTAGAATAAAACATGACTCATAATTTCTAGTTAGAGTGATGAATGACAGCTTGCAGTAGATTTAGAGATATGTAATTTAATGAAGATGAGTAGGAACAACAATCCTGTAACGTTTGAATACAGCATTTGTAGTGTGCCGCTTGACGTAGTCACGGCAATTAAATATCTACGGGTAACAATGGAAAGCGATATGAAATGGAGTGAGAACGCCAACTTGGTAGTAGGGAAAGCGAAAGCTCGACTTGGGTTTACTGGGAGTATTGCGCAAAAGTGTAGCTCATTTATGAAGGAGACGGCGTACAGAACGCTAGCGCTACCCATTCTTGAGTACTACTCGAATGTCTGGGATCCCCATCAGATCGGTTTAAAGAAAGACATCAAAGCAGTTCAGAGACTAGCTGGTAAATGTGTTAGCAGTAGGTTCGATATGCACTGAAGTATTACCGAGCAGCTTCATGAACTCAAATCGGAATCCCTAGAAGGAAAACGGTGCTCTTTTCATGAGGTGCTACTGCGGAAATTCAGAGAACCGGACTTTGAGATAGACAGCAGAACGATTCTTCTGCCGCCAACGCAAATTTCGCTTCAGGACCAAGAAGATAAGATGAGAGATATTAAGGCTCATGCGGAGGCTCACAGCCAGCCGATTTTCCCTCTCGCTACTTGCGAAGTGGAACAGGGAATGTTGTAAATTGTCGTAGCAGTGTTCGGAAAGAACCAGAGCTCCAAGCCCTAATAGAAAGAACTGAATCTCAAATAGTTATAGGCATGGAATGCTGGTTAAAGGTGGAAATAAGTTCAGAGGAAATATTTTCAAACGATCTAACAGTGTTCAGAAATAATTGTTTAATTACAGTTGGTAGTGGAGTATTTATTGCTGTCAGAAGTAGTTTAGCTTGTAGTGAAATTGAATAGATAGTTCCTGCGAAATAGTATGGGCAGAGGTTATACTTGACAATTGGACTAAACTGTTCAATGGATCGTTTTACCGACCCCGCGACTCAGAAGATATAGTTTCTGAACAGTTCAAAGAAAACTTGAGTCTCATTTCAAATAGGTACCTTAGTCATACAATTACAGTCGGTGGTGACTTCAATCTATCCTCGATATGCTGGAAAAATTATACGTTTAAAGCCGGAGACAGGCACAAAACTTCATTCGAAATTGTAGTCAATGCTTTCTCAGAAAATTCTTTTCAACAATCAGTTCATGAGCCCAATCGAACCGAAAGCATACTTGACCTCTTAGCAACAAATAATCCTGGACAAATATGGAGTATCACAACGAACACAAGGATTAGAGACCAAAAGGCAGTTGCTGCTAGGCTGAATACCGTAACACCTTCAACTATAAAAAAGAAAAGCAAAGTACATCTATTTTTAAAAAAAAGCCGATAAAAAGTCTCTTAACGCCTTTTAAAGAGACAGTCTCCGCTCCTTCCTATCTGATCACGTAATCGCAGAAAAGATGTGGAATGATTTCAAAGAGAGACTATCGACAGTATTTGAGAGACATATACCATATAAATTAATAAGTGATGGTACTGATCCCCCATGGTACACAAAATAGATCAGATCGCTGTTGCAGAAGCAAAGAGAAAAGCATGCCAAATTTAAATGAACGCAAAATCGCCAAGATTGGGGAAATTTTGCAGAAGTTCGAAATATAGCACGTACTTCGATGCGAGACGCTTTTAATAATTTCCACAACGAAACGTTCTCGGAATCTGGCATAAAATCCAAAGAGACTCTGGTCATACATAAAGCGCACTAGTGGCAAGACGCAATCAATACCTTCGTTGCGCGATAACAACAGTGAAGTTACTGATGACAGTGCCTCTAAATCGGAGTTATTAAACACGATTTTCCTAAACTCTTTCAACAAAGAAGACGAAGTAAATATTCTCAATTCCAATCAAGAACAACAGCCAAGATGAGAGACATAGAAGTAAATATCCTTAGTGTAACAAAGCACCTTATAGCACTTAATAAAGGTAAGGCCTCCGGTGCAAATTGTATACCAGTCAGGTTCGTTTCAGCGTATGCTGATACAATAGCTCGATATATAGCAGTTATATACAACCGTCCGCTCACAGACAGTTCCGTGACTAAAGACTAGAAAATTGCTCAAGTCACACCAATACCAGAAAAGGAAAATGGGATTAATCCGCTGAATTACAAGCCCATATCACTAAGGTCGATTTGGAGTAGGGCTCTGGATCATGTAGTGTGTTCGATTATTATCAATTACATCGAAGAAAACGCTTTATTGACTCATAGTCAGCACGGAATCAGAAAACATCGTTCTTCTGAAACCCAATTATCTCTTTATAGTCATGAAGTAATGAGTTCTATAGACAGGAGATGTCAAATTGATTCCATAGTTTAGGTTTCCAGAAGGCCTTCGAACCGTTGCTCACAAGCGTCTTCTAACCAAACTGCGTGCCAATGGAATATGCCTCAGTTGTGCGACTGGATTCGTGATTTCCTGTCAGAACTGTGACAGTTCGTAGCAATAGACGGAAAGTTATCGAGTAAAACAGAAGTAATATCCGGCGTTCCACAAGGAGGTGTTATAGGCCCTCTATTGTTACTGATCTATATTGACATAGGAGACTACCTGAGTAGCCCTCTTAGATTGTTTGCAGATGATGCTGTCATTTACCGTCTTGTAAAATCATCAATGACCAAAACGAATTACAAAATTATTTAGATAAGCTCTCTGTATGGTGCGGAAAGTAGCAATTGACCCTGAATAAAGAAAAGTGTGAAGTTATTCACATGAGTACTAAACGAAATCCGCTAAATTTCGACTACGCTATAAGTCACACAAATCTTAAGGCTGTAAACTCAACTAAATACTTAGGGATTACCATTACAACTAAACTAAATTTGAGCGATCACATAGATAATGTTGTGGGCAGAGAAAACCAAAGACGGCGATTCGTTTCCAATACTTTTAACTGTATAATTAACATGCGTAAAGCTAAACGGAGTAATATATCAGAATACATACCACAGTTGCCTTTTGCGCAACTGGAGGAAGGGGTCTGCGTTACTAAATATCAGCATAGGTACTCCTGCATATGTATGTAACTTGCAAGACATGGCAGTTCATGATACCTCTTCCTCTAGCTGTTTCAAGCATTAATACCACGACACACAGTTATTCCAAAAGCATAGCTTATATGTCTTTTTACTAGATTTGGCTACGTTTATTTTATTTTGTACAAAATGACGCTAGTTTTGTCAATAATAACCAAAAAATTCAGACATTCGTCAACATCCAGGTGGAACACATGTTCCGCAAAATAGGTTGCCCGAGTGCCGTAGTTTAAGAGCCATTACGTTCATGGTTGCTAATCGCACATTAACAGCTCATGTAGAAGGGCTGACCATTAACGACGCCATGTGACACCTCCTCAGCTCCATATCAGAGTACGCACTACACCGGCCGTTAATGACGACGGTAGCGAATGGCGCCTATGAGCTAGGCAGCCAAGTGATACAAACAGGTTCCTCGTGGAAATGATCGTCACTCTCACGACGAACGATACTACAAGCTACCCTTGTGGCATCGGACATTAAATTACTTAGATTCTGAAGAAAATAAAGAGGCACGCTTCAATTTTGGGAACAAGCAGAAACAAAAGTAAGTAGGTATATATTGCAAACTGCTCCTATTAAAATCTAGATCGCCTACAAGTGCATCACCAATACACAGAACTTAATATTCACTACCTTAGTAACTGAGTTATGGAGAGATAACAAAAAAATGTAGATTGATGCCATAGTGTGACAGCTTGTAGAAGCGAGAGAAAAATTCAAATGAAAGAGGATTATGATACATTGTGGACAGAATAAAATCTACGGCACCTGAAGGATAAACTGATCACAATGTGGCAGAACAAAAACCCTTGGGCGGTTTTGGGGATAAAAAATACAGCGCAGTGTAAGTTAGAGAACTCTACCGTCGAAAACGTCAAATTAAAATTTGCAGTCCGGCATAGTGCTCTAATTTAAACAAAGCGATTTCTGAGTTAAAGAGACATACTGCAAACGAACTGGATATAAAATCGGCTGAAAAAAGAATTTAACAACAACAAGCCGAAATAATCAAAGAAATATAAAATATTTAATTAAATTTATGTAATGCGTATCTCGCCACTTCTGAATATGAAGTATACGTAGGCGAAATGCTTTCCTCTGTTTTAGCTGAATACTGAAAAAGAGGTCAATGTTGTACAGAGCGAGTTGAAGCGGTAGCTATGTTAGCGAACGTAAGTTCGAAAGCAGTCCATTTATCTTTGACTACAGAAAAATCCAAATATGGTTAGTGTAATTTGACACCCCTCGAACAACTGGAACAACTCCCATTAAATCGGTGCAGCTGTGTCAGATATATAATTGATCTGAATTTCCTTAAATAAGGAATTACCGCAGTGTTCTAGCCAGTCATCTTCCTGTTGGTGATGGAGAAGATTATTTCTGTTTCTGTATGTGCAGAATGATCGTAGTACACTTTCCAAATGCAAATCACCAAATTTGTGTCATCAGTAGATCAAAGGATTTTATTTCATTTTTTTGTGTATAAGTTATGGGAGTTTAAGGAGATGGGACCTGGATAACCTGGCAGAACCAGAGGTTGTAGAGAGTTTCAGGGAGAGCATTAGGGTACTATTGACAAGAATGGGGGAAAGAAATACAGTAAAAGAGTAATGGGTAACTTTGAGAGATGAAACAGTGAAGGCAGCAGAGGATCAAGTAGGTAAAAAGAGGAGGGCTAATAGAAATCCTTGGGTAACAGAAGAGATATTGAATTTAATTGATGAAAGGAGAAAATACAAAAATGCAGTAAATGAAGCAGGCTAAAAGGAATACAAACGTCTTAAAAATATGATCGGCAGGAAGTGCAAAATTACCAAGCAGGGATGGCTAGAGAACTAATGTAAGGATGTAGAAGCGTATATCACTAGGGGTAAGATAGATACTGCCTACGAGAAAATTAAAGAGATCATTGGAGAAAACAGAACCACTTGCATAGATATCAACAGCTGAGATGGAAACCCAGTCCTAAGCAAAGAAGGGAAAGCAGAAAGGTGGAAGGAGTATACAGAGGGTCTACACAAGGGCGATGTTCTTGAGGACAATATTATGGAAATGGAAGAGGATGTAAATGAAGATAAAATGAGAGATATGATACTGCGTGAAGAGTTTGACAGAGCACTGAAAGACCTAAGTCGAAATAAGGCCCCGGGAGTAGCCAACATTCCATTAGAACTACTGATAGCCTTGGGAGAGCGAACTATCAGTTTAATAAGCCACGGCTGCAAAATACTAACACGAATTCTTTACAGACGAATGTAAAATCTTTTAGAAAACGACCTCGGGGATGATCAGTTTGGATTTTGTAGAAATGTTGGAACACGTGAGGCAATACTGACCTAACGACTCATCTTAGAAGATAGATTAAGGAAACTGAAACCTACGTTTCTAGCATTTGTAGACTTAGGAAAAGCTTTTGACAATGTTGACTGGAATACTCTCGTTGTAATTCTGAATGTGAGAGGGGTAAAACACGCGGAGCGAAAGGCTGTTTACAATTTGTACAGAAACCAGATAGCCGTTATAGGAGTCGAGGAGAATGTAAAGGAAGCAGTGGTTGGGAAGGGAGTGAGACAGGGTTGTAGCCTTTCCCGGATGTTATTCAATCTGTATATTGAACAAGCAGTACAGGAAACAAAAGAAAAATTCGGTGTAGGATATATTAATGCCTTTATATATATATATATATATATATATATATATATATATATATATATATATATATATATATATGTGTGTGTGTGTGTCATTGCCTTTTAAAAGAAACCACAGAAATCCAACATATTCAGGTCCGGTGAAAGAGGAGGCTGACCTCCTCGACCTCTCCACCGCCCTTGAAACGTGGTTGTGAAGTACTCTGACACGCTTCGTAGAAAATGGGGCGGTTCCCCGTCGTGCATAAACCACAGTTACTATATTCCTGTAAAGTTACAGTTCGGCAATATTGATGGTAATTCATCACGCAAAAATCGGTGATAGTCACCATCCGTTAACCTGTTTAGTAACGTGAGAAGCCATTTGCGTTTCTCACCGACTGTTCCTGTCCATACACTGAAACTGAAAGGATCCTAATGCGTCACCTCCATGATTTGTCAAGGATTCGTATCTCCCCAGACATGCGTATTTTGTTAATTTACTATGCCATCCCTTGTGAATCCTGCCTCATCTGTAAATGAAATGGAGGCTGTGAACTGCAAATCTTCGGGAGTCTATTGTAGAAGCCTTTGGAAAAATCGGAATAGAGCATGGTGGTGAACAGCATGGTGGTGAAGAGCTTGCATTCGTAGCATATGATTGGGGCAAAGTAAATGCTCCTCTCATTTTGACCACGCAAGGTATGGTTAATGCAGCAACTCCAGTACTTCGCACACTCGCTTCAGAATCATGTTCTACATGTCGTAATACTTGTCCTCTTTCTCTGAGGTGCGAAATGTGCGAGGCCCATCGGGGACAGTTGCTGCGAATGATCCATTGTCTTCAAGCTAGTGTAAGATGCCGCTGAATATTCTTGCAAGTGCAATGGCGCGTTATGGATATGTTTCGGCATTAAGCTCATGGGCCTGGCGTTTACTGGTAACGGTTAGTCCTTAAAAGAATAACATGACTGGCGTTTACTTTGTGGAATAATATGGTCTCCAGTACATTGTTTGCATTACAGTTTCTTCGCACTGCCTGGCGTTTCGGCCGGACGCAAAGGAAGGCCCTTAGTAGCGTCTCTGATCGCTCTACTTGTTGCACTTACGTATCTCCTCTGGGTGCATCCTATTGTTCTCAGAGACAATGCAACTGTATCTCTATGCCATTTTGCCCCAGATCTACGTATCATGAGGGATCGCACTTTTATTCAGCCATCTTACTAACAACTGATAATGGGGGCTTTAGAGAAGGAGTAGGCTCACATCCAACGGTGACGGCCGAATAAATCGGCTACATCCTTTCCCACTCACAAATTCGCTCTAACTCATTGTTTTTATGTCTTTGAGGCTCATTGCCATAGTCTCTTGTTTCACAGTGACAGTCCCCTTCGTTGTGTCCGCCTATTACGTTCTCCTCTCACCATCACTGCCCCCTCCTGCTCTCCCTCACAGCTATTATCTCATTCCTTCCTTAACGCTGCTGCTGTCTCTTCTCATTGTTACTATCTCTATCTTCCTCGTTGCTATTGTCATATACTCTGTCTCTCATTATCACTTCCTCCGCCCGCTAGCACTGTCTCCTTCACTCTTTTTCTACTACTGCTCTGTCGCTGTCTACTATGCTGCACTGCCACTGCATCCCTCTCTTTCTCTCGCACTACCGTTTTCTCCTAGGCTCTTTCCACAACGCAATCGCTGTCTACTATCTTCCAGTATTTATCACTCTTCCGTCTCTTTCGCGCTGCCACTTTCTCCCCTCTCAGCATAAAAAATCACGACTGTGTTCGCATACCAAAATTATTGGGAAAATTTTAAAGGTGGTAAGGAAGACGGAATAGGCAGTTGGTACAACACTTCTCAGTCTTCTAAATAAACAACAATATATTCGCATTTTTTGGCACCGATAAGAGCATTTTTTCCGCTGGTTCCCTTCTTTTTCCTGCTGCAGGAATGAATGTAATTCATATGAAATGAAATGTACTGGTCAGTAAAATTTAGAAATTTTACTTACGTGTAACTGGAATAACGTAAAACTAATTTTACACCTCATACTGGATTTTACTCGCGGAAATTTTTTTAATACGATTCAGTACTATAACGTGGAGCTCCCAGATGACAACGGAGACCGTTTGCAGTATGTTTCTTCGTGATACGCCGCTTCATCAATGCTGCGTCACTCTATAAACAATGATTACGACTCACACCGGATTTTCCGTGCGTGTTTGAAGTGTGCAAATAGGAAAACTTTGAACCTCTATATCTCGGAGGCAAATAAAGATCTGAAGATTATTTTCAAAGTTGTTTGAGATCGAGATCTCATAAATACATAACAAAAATTGGCCATTTTTTGGGCATAGCCATCTCGTATTCCGCGGTTGAGTTTTGGTACCCAGGAAAAAGGTTTTGGTATATTCCTCCATAAACGATGACGATTTTGGAAAACGGATAGATGGATAATCTAAATAAATGCCTAGAGAATATACCGTTAAAATTTGAGCAACTTTCTGTTGTTACACATGTCTTAAATTTTACCTGATATAAGATTTTACGTGTAGAAGTGCGGTAACTTTGAATCTCTGTATCTTGGGAACGGGCAGAGATACCAAGAAAATTTTCAAGGCTGTTGGAGATGGGTATCTTAGAAACACACCCTAAAAATTTCAGCCATTTATTCAGAATAGCCCTCTTGTAGCCCTCGGTTGGGTTTTGATCCGCTGATGACGGCGAAAATTAGTAGAAAACCCTTTTTGTGGGGTTTTCGAGGAATCGCCAACGAACTAATGGCGCCTCCGTAAGTCCCATTGGGCCCACGGTAGATCACGTCAAATTCAAAACCAATTAACCGATTTTTTTCCATTTGCCTAAGCGGGAGGGAATATGTAATATTAATAATTTGACTCTGTATTGTAGGAGAGTGAGGCTTAACACAATCCTTCTCTTGGGTATACAAATGGTCCCTGTTCCAAGGACTACGCAAAACACTTGATCTTATCATTTTATCACCAACAGAACCCGACGTAGGAACCACGGAATATCCCGTTTTATGAGCGGCGTTTTCGAACATATTAGGTAGGGATGCTGTTGAATACCTACGGATTTTACCTGAAGATGAGAATTTTCTCTCTAACCGCGTCACATGACGTATAATATGTACACGAATGTAATTTGGCTAAGCCAATTTTTAATATTTCACTGCAGAAACACTGTCTCGTTAATAGGTAGCCATTTCATTGAGCTCTGTTCCACTACACCCTCTACACAGATGACATTTCTGTTCCTCCCGAATGTCTGCTGGTGGCAGAAGTGAACGCCAGTGGAGCGCAATCGAGCAGAGAAGGGACAGTAGCCGCTGGTGGCCGGACGGTTGCGGCCCTGCGGCCCTGCGGCGAAGCGGCGGCCGGAGGACAGATGGCTGGGATTAGAGCTGGGGGGCCCGCGCCGGATCCTACATTTTTAAACAAGCATCCCCAGCGCCGCTCTTTTTCTCTGCGAGTCCCCTTCCCGGATGATTTAAATAAAGGGCCGCGGCGTCGCAGCGCAGTCGCTGGCGCATACATCACGGGAAGTAGCCATTAATTAGTCGCCTTCCTCGAAACTTTAGCCGCGACGTGAAAAACGCGACTTGTTCCGCCCCCGCTGGGAAGACTGCCGGCTGGTAGCGCCCCCGCTCTGTCTGCCCGCCCCGTCGCCAGAGAGCGCGCGCGCGCTTTTTGCGTTCCTACTTCGCGTGTCGACTCCGTCAGGGTCTGCTGCCGCCACGGCAAACGAAAAAGTCCCACCGGCCGACGTAGCCAGTTCGTGTCTCCCCGAGTTTAGCTTCGGCCTGGTGTCGTTACGTCCTTCACGGAACTTCTCCGCACTTTAAGATGGTACCAGCAATGACCACTAAGAAAGACAAGTTATGAATGAGTCCTCAATCCTATCATCATCCACTTTTAAGATACACCACTAGACGTTAAAATTACAGCATCATTATAACACCATGCAACAACCGTCAAATTGGATTGGAATGCGCTACGTGATTTGGTACGCAAATGATTATCATTTCAGCGCAACCCTACGAGGCAGGAAGGAGTAACACCATGTACGTTCAACTGTACGCAGCGAGTCTTTGAGAGACGAATGTAGGATACATTCTGTTTGTCAGAAGATCGTGTTACATCTCTGTTGTAACATATCATTCCTAGACGCCATGTGAGCTGGATAGGTGGGCTTTACGAACTTGGTGTTGTAAAGCTGATGCATTAAGATATTCTGAAAGCGGTGCTGATATCCAAGATAAGAAAAGCGGGTTAAAAGCAGTGAGCTATCTGGGGATGTTATCCTTGCATTACTGAGCAACTGTTTCACCAGGTATCCAGTCTAGTTTACCAAATTGCCAACCAGACTAACATTAATTATAATCTTTTAATAGTCATCTTACGACAACCGGTGATATATATATATAAACAATTTAAATAAAAATAAATAAATCTGTTTAAATTTGGACTTTTTTTAGCTTTGGTCACTGATCCGTTAAAATTTCACCATGTTAAACTTGATTCATAACTAAACTGGAGCCTTATTTAGGATTGTGAAAATGTGAGTTTGTAATCTTATAGAACACATCAAATATGGAGCCAAGATTGGGAGACTGCATACAACACTGCATTCATAAAATAACACACAAAGAACGTTGAAACATATGCAAGAGGAAATTAACCACAACCAACAGATTCAATTTTTACACAAATAAATTACGGTCGTTGCGCAATCCTGTCTGTCATAAAATTACCACACACTGGTATACTAAACTCATACTAATTGTCTGTGAAATGTTCTCAAACAGAATAGCTGAGGGCTACTTTGATGATTACACCACATGCTTCACTTGGTCAACTTGGTTTACACAAAGAGTGTAGCTCCACAATAATTTTGATACTTAAAATAAATTACATCGAAACGCACACTCCGCTGCAGAGTGAAAATCTCATTCTGGATACATCGAAACGCAATTTACAAAAGAAAAACCTCGAACTGGTTCCTATCGTCATACTATGAACCTGATGGGTCAAACAATTATATAAGCACGTCGTACTGGTCTCACAAAGTACACCCCATGTGGGTTGAACATAAAGAACAGTTGCTATACTGAAAAATATTGTCAAGACGAGTCGTTATAATCTCACGCACATTCGCATTTAAGATTGATGATCTTAGTTAGAGTTACGGATCATCAACACGTGGTTCCACTTTGCTCACAAAGTAGTGACAAAGCAACTACTGGAACATATTCTGAACTACACACTTGAATTACACTGCGTTGCAATGTAAGATAACATAAGATATTGTAGATCTAAACCTGAAACAAAGGTGATTAAATTTTCAGTTAGGCTGAACTTAAGAAATCCATTGTCCTACGGACTTAGCAGACACGCGCTTATCCGGAGATCTTACTACTTCAGACGCTCGCCGTGGACAGACTGGTGTGGACGCCTACCGAGGGTGCCTCACTGATACAATCGGAAGTGACCAGAGAGGCAGCTTTCTATACCAACATGACAAGGGACGGACAGGACCATACCAAGAATAGAAACCCCTTTGCTTGTAGAAAGCGTAGCTACCTGTTCCGACGTTGGTCCTACTGTTCTCTAGCAGACAGGCTTCTCTGCTACCATCAAGCATGCAACTAGAAATACATTTGCTCATTCATCCTTTCACACAGAAGGGAAGGGGGATGACAGTATCTTATCATATGCACTATATAAAAGAAAGCGGATGTAGGTTCCATATGAGACTGCGTGACATGAATCACATATAAACTGTGTTTTAAAGTGTAGTAGTGTGACAGATCGTTCTTGTTTATGTGTAAAAGTAACACGTTCCACTGCTCAATCTCCTCCCAGATAGAGTCAGAAACATCACACTAAATTTAGAAGTGGAATGTATGCCGTAAATGACAACAGATTTAAAAAAATGGTTCAAATGTCTCTGAGCACTATGGGACTTAACATCTATGGTCGTCATTCCCCTAGAACTACTTAAACCTAACCAACCTAAGGACAACACACAACACCCAGGCATCACGAGCAGAGAAAATCCCTGACCCACCGGGAATCGAACCCAGGCGCGGGAAGCGAGAACGCTACCACACGACCACGAGTTGCGGACAACAGACTTAAGAAAGTAACATGAAAGGAATCCAACAGCGACCTTTCAGTGTTTCCGACTCTTTTGTAGGTACCGCAGGTACCGAGGGAGCTCCGACCAAACAGTTTTGCGCCGTGGAATATTCGACCACAGCCTCCCCAACTACCGACTTAAGCCAGTTGTTCACCAGCAGCGGAAGTGCTGTCACTGGCTGTCAAGCAGGCCTCACCAACGCCGTTCCTTTCTCTACAGTGTATGTGCTTAAGCTAATAGAGTTCTACACACTATGAGTAAAGGGAATAAATATAACAACGAAAAAGATGCTGGCTGGACCACAGTTGAAAAGGAACTCACACACTGGACGGACAGTGCCACTGTGTCTTTTTATTTGATGTAAACGAAGAAACGCAAAGTTATCGTGCTCAGTTATTCTTTGGGGTCTATAGGGCGGTCGCAGCGTTCACCGACTGCACGGGAGCAGGCATCTGACGGGAATTCAACAGCCGCAGAGTGGGTCGCTTGCCTGCTTCCGCCTAAGACTGCCTTTTCTAGCACACGCAAACTAGCGACAGAAAATGGATTTATATGTGACAGGATTAGAGAGGGGCCGAGAGGAGAATGAATGAAGTCAGGATGAAGGGTCTCTGACACTAGTGAAACATTGTCAAAATTCAGTCACTTATTAACCATATTTACAGTCGTCTTGTTCCATGCCGGCCGTGTAGCAGATTCCTCATTGAGCTGCGTGATGGATTCCCGTTGATGGCTTTCAAGTCAGCTCCTCGCCAGCAGGCCCAGGCAAAGTGAACCCGCGCCGCAGCACGCTGCCGGCGCGGCTATGGTCCAGCACGAATGGTCACATACTAGCTCCTGCACTGTGCTCTGTCCCACACGGAATTCTATGTTGACCCTTGGTGACATAAACGAGATCTAGTGTCGTCGGAAATCGTGTGGTCAGTCGATCTCCTTCCTACTGGGCAGGAAAGTTTCTGCACCGTGAGGTGCCTAAATGTTGAACAGGAGCGAGGACCCCATTAGGCCCTGCTGCAGGCTTTGGCACTGAAGTTCGGTGCTGCTAGCACTCCACGATGTGGTGTTGTCCGTAGAGAGCTAGCTTCTCCATCAACAGTGGTAGGCGGTCAACAGTATGAAGTTCATCGGCTGAAGTTCGCGATCTCGGGTACATCTTCGGCTGGTTCGTAAACTCTTCTCTAGAGTCTCGGACATGGATTCGCTACGGTATCACAATCATGGAATCGAGTGCCATTACTGTGAACACCATTGATCCCAATCATCAACCACTTGAGAGCTGGAGATCTCGAGTGTTGTACGGAGCTAATGTGAGGCTATGTCGCGATGCTCAGTTCGTAACGACCACGTGTGTGTGTTATTCTCCTATTTACGCTTGACAGTCTCTCAACTCCCGTGTAGGTTCTCTGATACTGGTTCTTACGAAATAGGTACAGTCCGCAGCTCGTGGCCGTGCGGTAGCGTTCTCGCTTCCCACGGCCGGGTTCCCGGGTTCGATTCCCGGCGGGGTCAGGGATTTTCTCTGCCTCGTGATGACTGGGTGTTGTGTGATGTCCTTAGGTTAGTTAGGTTTAAGTAGTTCTAAGTTCTAGGGGACTGATGACCATAGATGTTAAGTCCCATAGTGCTCGGAGCCATTTGAACCATTTGAAATAGGTACAGTTTCTCTTGACATCTCTTACGAGCTCAGGAATATGCGTGCTTTAGACATCCCTTACGAGCTAAGGAATATGTTTGTCACGTTTCCGTCGGTTACTGGTCGTGTATAGCTTTACTTCCTGCAATAGAGATTAATCGACTATTTGGATGCTGTTCCTTATCGTGCAACAATATGTATATGATACATGTATGATTGTGGACTGGAACAATTTCATGTGACTGTTCAGAAATACGCAACACGAATGATCGTCAACTAGTGAATCGCTCATGGCACACCAATACCATAGTCTCTCACGACCCTAAACTTCAACTAGCTGGTTTCCTTTTGTGTAAGTATATTTCAAAGCTTTGGTGCATCCAGGCATCTTCACAGTGTCTATGAATTCCGGAAATGCACTATGGACGGTTTTCAATGCATTCAGGAAACGCACTGGATGTTTTTAACGTGTATGACCAGTGATGAGCAGAAGTGCTGAGGCTGGCCTTGACATGAACGGTTGTCATGTGGAACACTTGTTGGAATGTGTTGGTCTCAAGTGCATATCCTGAGTTTGGGTCCTCAGATACTTTGTTACAAAACGCTCATGCACTCTGTCATAATACACCATACCGGTGAAGTCATTGTTTTCCGGTTCTACATCTACATCTACAATTGCATCTGCATGACTACTCTGCAATTCACACTCAGGTGCCTGTGTTTATACGGATTATTTGCTAGTTTCATTGCACTCTACTCACCCTTTCCGTTTCTCATTCGAACAGACTGTATTTTAAGAGATCTGTAGATAAAATCGTCTGGGCTGTGAAGCTGCAGCGTTTCCGCTTCATCTTTTTCATCACCCACCTGGGATTTTCCTTAGCCATTTTTTAGAATGCTGATCAGTAACTGAAATGCAATGTTGATGAAGATGAAGCGGGCGGTGAGTCGCCCAGATACGTAGCAAATTGTAACTGGGTTGACAACAGCCTCGAAAATGTGAAGAGCTATGTGGAGAACTGAAAATGTTTGAGTTCTCACCACAACATACAGAATAGTAATTTCTGTCAAACGTCCACTTACACCCCAACGTCAGATGTCAGACCCTCAGATCGGTAACAAATGTTGTACGTCGATGGAGTATCCACCAAAAGGCCGATTTAGTCCGTGCTATGTGCTGTCGCCCAGTAAGATATGCATAAATGGTCATTAAAAGTAACACCGGAACTATGGAGCACAGGGAAACACTATCTGTCGGTATCTCTAGTGGGTCAGTTGGTAGAGCGTGGGGTCGTCGTAACAAAGGCCTCGCCTTCAAACAACACTGGTAACAACTCTCTTTTACCTGTTTACGCTTGAAATTGTTATATGGGAGAATATTTTCCTGATATGTAAAAGGAGTTTTCCAAGTTTGTAGTAACTTTCTTCTGGCAGTCTGCTTTTGCTTCGTTATCGTTACGTCGCTGTTATTGATCGGATTGTTTTGTTTTTGTTACAATTATTAGTTTTACTACTATTGTTATTACTTCCGCAGGTGTTATGTGATTGTTTCTTTACTCTTCTGATTGTATACTCTGTGCAACTACAAATGTGCTCCATACGTTTACTACTTTCAGAGAAACGAAGTGAAAGTTGACTACTAAGAGAAAAATTTCTGTAAACGCCAAACAGTCTTTTTACATGTCAGACATGCACAATAGAGCAAATAAAAACCGTCATTGGGGTTTCATGACAATTTGTACGAAGATCTAACGCCCTACCAATTTCCCCACGGAAGATATGCGTGTTCAAATGGTTCAAATGGCTCTGAGCACTATGGGACTCAACTGCTAAGGTCATCAGTCCCCTAGAACTTAGAACTACTTAAACCTAACTAACCTAAAGACATCACACACATCCATGCCCGAGGCAGGATTCGAACCTGCGACCGTAGCAGTCCCACGGTTCCGGACTGCGCGCCTAGAACCGCGAGACCACCGCGGCCGGCGATATGCGTGTTAATTACTAACAGTTCTGCTTTTACTTTGCTGTGTAAATCTAGTGTTACTTTTAATTAACGTTTACGTTCGTCCTGCTGGACGACAGCACATAATGGGAACTATATCGGAATTTTGGATGATACTCTATCGGCATAGAACGTTTGATACCGATCCGAGTGTCTGCCATCAGGAGGTTTGGGTGTTAGCGCGTAAGCTGCAAAACAGTATTGATTCTCTCTCTCTCTCCCTCTCTCTCTCTCTGTCTCTCTCTCTATCGATCTTTCTCTCTCTTCTTATTTCTCTTCCTCTGTACAGCACTGGTACTAGATTTATAATGTTCGCAGGATATTTGCTCAAGAACTGATGATGAGAAACAACATAGTTCCACTTCAATATCTGTTCCTGTCCAGATATTGGCGATTAGACTTCATCCCATCTACTGTTAGTAGGCGGCACCAGATCCAGTGTACAACAGCAGTTTAGTGACATGCGAAGTAATAATAGGCTATTCCTTCAAAAAATATTTAAAATTTTCGTTTTAATGATACAGATATGAAAGTTTCTGTTCAGATCTCAACATCCATCACACTTAATCCCTAATTGTGATGCTTCTTAACACAGTGTAGTGCAGTGAGATAGGTCAATGAAGAGAACGGCAATTACTTACAGCCAAAGCATGACGACTGATCACTAAGTTTTCAGAATTCACTGTAAGAGGGGTAACTAACTGGTAAATAAATAGGGAAAGAGCTGCTAGCTACAGATTAAATACATAATTTATTGTCATTCAGAAAAAAAGGCAGAAATTCTCCCCTAGTATATTTGAAAATTGTTTCAGTTATAAGGAACTATGCCATTCCTGTTCCCTGGTCGTTACATACACAGCTGGAAAAAAGAGTACACCCTCTTAGAGGTTTCCAGTTCATTCAAGATTGACGAGTTGCACGAGTCACTTCGAGTCCCATCATATCCCTCACTTGTTGGGTTGGAGACAACTCTGGAGATCGTGCCGGGCAGGGAAGTTGCTGCATGTCGTGCATAACACTTCGAGTTTCACTGGCAGTGTAACGGGGAGCACTATCATGTTCGAAACATACATCACCTTCCTGTTGCAGGAATGGAAAAAGAACGGGTCTAACAACATTATGCACATATCGAGCGCTTTTTCACGCCCCCTCCAGAAAAACCAAAGGTGAACGCGCGTCACTCGGAAGGCTACAATTAGCCCCCTTTCAAACTCACGCAGTTGGCTGCCGGAAGCACGAGTACGTCTTTGTGGCACGATTCACACGTTTGCACAACACTGAGCCACCTTGCTGTGAACATTCCCTATTAAAGAGTAGACATAGAGGCCGCATTGATAGCTTTGCCACTGTGCTATCTGGTGACGGACGATGCTGAGACCATTCTGTGTACTTCTACTATCATAAAAATGTTCAAATGTATGTGAAATCTTATCGGACTTAACTGCTAAGGTCATCAGTCCCTAAGCTTACACACTACTTAACCTGCCGGCCGCGGTGGTCTAGCGGTTCTAGGCGCTCAGTCCGGAGCCGCGCAACCGCTACGGTCGCAGGTTCGAATCCTGCCTCGGGCATGGATGTGTGTGGTGTCCTTAGGTTAGTTAGGTTTAAGTAGTTTTAAGTTCTAGGGGACTAATGACCACAGATGTTAAGTCCCATAGTGCTCAGAGCCATTTGAACCATTTGAACTACTTAACCAAAATTATCCTAAGGACAAACACATACACCCATTTCCGAGGGAGGACTCGAACCTCCACCGGGACCAGCCTCACAGTTCATGACTGCACTGCCCCAGACCGCTCGGCTAATCCCGCGCGGCTGCTATTATAGGATCAAAATCGACGTCGTCTTTCCAGGTGTGCTAACTTCCTTCCCGGCAGTGTCCCTTAAAATTGTACACATATGCCTGTGAACAATGTAAGATTTGTTCTGTGTGTTTTATTGTTGTAACAATTTACGTGCTGTATTTAACAGAGGTGGTAAACGTACAATTTTCCTATGCGAGTGTTTCAACGTACGGTAAGCTTACAAGGATACTACATCAACCGACACTCACTGGGGGCATAAATACGGCTTTCAGCTTATCGCCCTTTCTGGTAAGCTAGCGCTGTACCTGTACGAGCAGACATCACACACCGGTCTCCTTAGAGTAATACTATGCCAGCGTGTATAGAAATACGACAGGTACCTGCGCTGAAGATTACAGAAAGAGGAGATTCCATTCTTGTCTAAATGACCGTGAATTTCAGCACGTGCCAGGCAAAGTTGCTGGCGAGAGACCGCAGCCGCGCAGTTAACCTGGCGCTGGCTGGCCGCCGTGCGGAGGAGGGCCTGCCCAGAGCGCAGGTGTCACGGACAAAGGGCTGCGAGTTGGCGGACCGCCCGGCTGGCTCGCCGGCCAAAAGGAGTTCCGTGTTGCGGCCGGTGGTTCTCCGGGGACACCGTGACACACGCTGCCGTCTGCCGGCGGAAAGCCAGGCACCAGTCTAGGTGAGAGGCTGCTTCCGTGGACGCAGTTAGCGTACAACAAGTCTAATAACGATACAGGACGATTCAGCTGCCCCTACCGATGTCATTTTATGCAACCCGCAATTCTGTAGCTGGCCGTTAAAAATCATGCTCGCACTCTTTTTAATTCTCTCGTTCGCAACACGAAAATTATTAGTCCTACGGGAAAAATGAACAGGAGCTTTTATAAGAAATTTAGTGTAGTTAAATTTTGTACTGGGATACTTCATCGCCAGAGACCAAAATATTCGAGTTATTCGAGAAAAATGTATAAAAGTGACCCTCGAACGCACACCCATTCAGTCCCCCACTGGTCAGGATCTCTAACGTGTTGTTCATGTCACATACAGGGTGTTTCCAAAACGACCGGTATATTTGAAACGGCAATAAAAACTAAACGAGCAGCGATAGAAATACACCGTTTGTTGCAATATGCTTGGGACAACAGTACATTTTCAGGCGGACAAACTTTCGAAATTACAGTAGTTACAATTTTCAACAACAGATGGCGCTGCAAGTGATGTGAAAGATATAGAAGACAACGCAGTCTGTGGGTGCGTCATTCTGTACGTCGTCTTTCTGCTGTAAGCGTGTGCTGTTCACAACGTGCAAGTGTGCTGTAGACAACATGGTTTATTCCTTAGAACAGAGGATTTTTCTGGTGTTGGAATTCCACCGCCCAGAACACAGTGTTGTTGCAACAAGACGAAGTTTTCAAAGGAGGTTTAATGTAACCAAAGGACCGAAAAGCGATACAATAAAGGATCTGTTTGAAAAATTTCAACGGACTGGGAACGTGACGGATGAACGTGCTGGAAAGGTAGGGCGACCGCGTACGGCAACCACAGAGGGCAACGCGCAGCTAGTGCAGCAGGTAATCCAACAGCGGCCTCTGGTTTCCGTTCGCCGTGTTGCAGCTGCGGTCCAAATGACGCCAACGTCCACGTATCGTCTCATGCGCCAGAGTTTACACCTCTATCCATACAAAATTCAAACGCGGCAACCCCTCAGCGCCGCTACCATTGCTGCACGAGAGACATTCGCTAACGATATAGTTCACAGGATTGATGACGGCGATATGCATGTGGGCAGCATTTGGTTTACTGACGAAGCTTATTTTTACCTGGACGGCTTCGTCAATAAACAGAACTGGCGCATATGGGGCACCGAAAAGCCCCATGTTGCAGTCCCATCGTCCCTGCATCCTCAAAAAGTACTGGTCTGGACCGCCATTTCTTCCAAAGGAATCATTGGCCCATTTTTCAGATCCGAAACGATTACTGCATCTCGCTATCTGGACATTCTTCGTGAATTTGTGGCGGTACAAACTGCCTTAGACGACACTGCGAACACCTCGTGGTTTATGCAAGATGGTGCCCGGCCACATCGCACGGCCGACGTCTTTAATTTCCTGAATGAATATTTCGATGATCGTGTGATTGCTTTGGGCTATCCGAAACATACAGGAGGCGGCGTGGATTGGCCTCCCTATTCGCCAGACATGAACCCCTTTGACTTCTTTCTGTGGGGACACTTGAAAGACCAGGTGTACCGCCAGAATCCAGAAACAATTGAACAGCTGAAGCAGTACATCGCATCTGCATGTGAAGCCATTCCGCCAGACACGTTGTCAAAGGTTTCGGGTAATTTCATTCAGAGACTACGCCATATTATTGCTACGCATGGTGGATATGTGGAAAATATCGTACTATAGAGTTTCCCAGACCGCAGCGCCATCTGTTGTTGACAATTGTAACTACTGTAATTTCGAAAGTTTGTCTGCCTGAAAATGTACTGTTGTCCCAAGCATATTGCAACAAATGGTGTATTTCTATCGCTGCTCGTTTAGTTTGTATTGCCGTTTCAAATATACCGGTCATTTTTGAAACACCCTGTATATAGATTTACGACCCCATGCATTTTTTTTTGGACAACATGTTTGTGGAGATGAAGCAGCGATTAGTATGATTAATCAATTATTCAAAAACAGTCTTAATCGCATTTATTATTATTATACCGCCAACCGGCTTCAACCCGACATAGGGGTCACCTTCTGGACGTTTACACCATTGGTCGACTGCTGGTGGTGTCACTCCTGTCTACATAAAGGCAGACAGAAGTGACACCAGCAGCAGTCGACCAATGGTGTAAACGCCCAGAAGATGACCCCTACGTCGGGTTGAAACCGGTTAGCGGTATATTAATAATAAATGCGATTAAGACTGTTTTTGAATAATTGACCATGCACTATTCCCTACATTCGACCTTTTCTGGTCTTCATTGACTGGCATTATTACACCAAGCACTTACAAATTGTAAAAGTGACGTTTGCGTAAATCTTATCTAACAATTTTGTGGATGTTCAAGCGTAAATACAGTTACATCGTTGTATTCGACAAGTCTTCTGACTACGAAACTACTGTTCTTATAAGGGATAAGTTTGGATCGAATTGTCAAAACAATTAGTTTTAACATTACGTTTACAAAACTCGTTTTTCTCATGGACACGTTGAAATTAATTATGTTAACGAAACAGCCTACTATGCTGAGAGTTGGCAATACTCTCTTAGGATTTAAAGGTTGGCCACAGCGCGCATACACAAGCTCTAGAATCTAAGATATTGTTGTTGCGCTTCGCAGCGCACGGATTAATTAGTGGCACTTTGGAAGCCAGTGTAGCAGCCCGCTTGCTGTGATGCGCACGTGTGTTGGGCGAGGGGTCGTCGCCGAGCTGCCGTGTCCGCCAGCAGCGACACATTATTTGTTATTGACTAGATATTTTTTATAATTTGCAGCGCGCTTATTAATTTAAAGAAAATGGTTTGTGTATGTGCGTAGCAGCAGACGGTAATATTGATAATGATAGGAGTTGAATTCTTAAGGGAAACCATTGTTAGACGAATAGATTAAGTATTGACTTTTGTCACTGATTTCTTTTGTAATTGTCAGGGAATTGTTTCACTATGTATTTAATTCAGTCTGTCTCAAGAGTTTGATTAATATGTAAGATTGCTTTAATGCCACTGGAGGCGATTGTTCAAAGAGCTTCTAGCGTTTTTTTCATTGAATGAGAAAGAATGGCTTTCATAATATAGTTTTTAAAAAAGGAATTACCTGTTTGGGTTACCATTTACCGAGTTTAGATTTGAGCAAACCCTTTCTTTTGAATTATATGTAGTTGTAGTAAGCAGCAGCAGCCGCAGCAACAGCAGGAGCCGCCATACAGAACATACTCAGCATGAATAATAGGTTTTTTATGTTTTTGTTAAATAATGGAATGCACCAGATCAAGCAGTGGCAGCAGAAAGACCAAGTAAGTTATTTGTTGCGCACAGGACCGATTTAAAAAAAATAAAGTTTAGGCGATCTCTGTAATAGTAAAGTTAACGAGAGTACAAACACGAGACTTTCAGAGGAAAACACGAGATAAGAAGATAGAGCTCGCGACTTTCAATGCTGGTGGCATAGTAGCCCAACCAAAGGTCGAATATCGGGAACAGTTCGTGTACTCTGAAATTTTTGTACAGTTGTAGCTGCAAGTACAAGGAACAACATACTAGAAATTCTGACTAGTGGTGGATGTGTGTGGGGATAGAGGTACGATTGAAGGTCACATTTCTATGTTTTTCTCGAATGCCTCGAAAACCGCAATCTCCACCGGAAATTTATTCCAGTAAAAATATTTAACCACATTCAATATCCTACATAAATATCATGTTCATTTTTCTACAGGACTAAAGGTTGGCACGTAGCGAGCGAAAGAAGATGACAATTCCGCGTGATTTTTTCCTTTTGAACGCTAGAGAGAATCGTGGGTTGCATATAACGACATCGGTAGGAGCAGCTGAATCACCTCACAATATATACAGGGTACCTCTTACGCGTCATTGAGTGCCTTTTCCCTAATGTTTCGGTAGATGTTGATAATTCCGTTTTTCAATACATAGCTCCAGTCAGCCTAAACAAATACTGTTCATCGCGTCTTCCATGCGCCTCCCACTGCTAAAGCACTGCGTCGGTTTCTTTGTTTTTATATACAAAATGACTGTTGAAGTGGAATTTTACGTGTTCATTTGAAAGGACGGTGCCGAACTAGACTAGCACGTTGTTCGTTGTATCGGTATGTAATATTAGCGACAGTAAAATATGAAAGAACAACCAGTACTGCTGCAGCGACTGAGCAATGCTGCAACATGGATGAAGCAATCAGCAAGGGCCAGGTCGGTGCCTTCGCAGCTGTGGTACTGTTCATTATTTTTTTCTTGGTGTTTTACTGTCTCTGTTAATTCATATCGATAAAATCAATATCGCATTAGACTAATTTGGAACCACTGTACCGGATGGGCACATAAAATTCCACTTCCAGAGTCATTTTGTTTGTAACAGTAATTACTTCTACATTTCCATGGACTCTGGGCGTCTCAGCAAAGATGTGATCGGCAGTATTTGTTCGAGCTGACTCCGCTACTCATTACATAAACGAAACTGTAAACATCTGCCGAAAATATATGAAAAGCGTCAGGCGCATTTTCTCTACATTTTCGGCAGATATTTACGGTTTCGTTTTCGTGATGAGTAGCTGGAGTCAGCCCAAACTAACGTCGTAGCGTTGTGACATAGCTACTAGAGCGCCATCTGTGTTTACCCTTTAATATGTAACGCTCACAGCGAAAAGGCTCAGTGTTGTGCAAACGTGTGAAGCAGGCAACCAGACTACGGAGACGCGCTCGTGCTTTCTGCAGCCAACATAGTGACTTCGAAACGGGTCGAATTGTGGCCTTCCGAGAGATGGGATGGACATTTCGCAGAATTGCCACACAAGTTGGAGGTGCTGCGTCAACAGTGCAACTATGCTTCTATCAGTGATCTCGTGAACATTCTCCCACCCATAGACAAGGTTCTCGACGTCCACGCACCACAGATGCCCGCCAGCATCGTCGTATTCTAAGGCAGCAATGGCAGATCATACAGCTGCCACAACATAGGTAATAGGGCTTGTGAGTCGAGACGTGTCAACATGAACTGGTGCCGTCAGAGGACCACTTGGAAGATGGAATGGCGCGCCATGGTCTTCAGCGATGAAAGCACATTCCTCGTGCTAGCAAGTGATTATCGTTTGTGCGTACGACGTACAGCTTGTGAGGGCTCTCACGTAGAGTGTATTCGTGTAAGACACGTGTACGTTATCTGATGTGTCGGCAGCTGGGCCAACACCTTGTAGATAGAGGTGGCTTAAAAGGCACGCTAGACTAACGCAGACGGGCGTGAAGTACTGGAACAGGATACGTAATTAATGCTATGAAGAAAAGTACGTAGCTGGTATAATACTTATCTTTAATGAATCATTGTGGTACATCGCACAAAGGAGACTTTAATTACAATCACTGTAAGGCTAATGGCGCCTTGCTAGTTCGTAGCCATTAACTTAGCTGAAGGCTATTCTGTCTCTCGGCTAATGAGAGAGAAAGGCTTCGTACGTCTAGTCGCTAGCTCTGTCGTCCGTACAACTGGGCTGAGTTCGAGTCAGTCTCTCGAGACCTGCCTTGTGGTGGCGCTAGTTTTGCGACCACACAGTGGCGACACGCGGGTCCGACATGTACTACAGGACCGCGGCCGATTTAAGCTACCACCTAGCACGTGTGGTGTCTGGCTGTGACACCACATTATCTGCTTGTGAACTGTGTGAAATTTGTTCCACACACAAACATACGCCGCGCGGGGTAGCCGAGCTGTCAAGGGCGCCTTGTCACGGTCCGCGCGGCTCTCCCCGTCGAAGCTTCGAGATCTCCCTCGGGCGTGTGTGTGTGCGTTGTCCTTACTGTAAGTTAGTTTAAGTTAGATTACGTTGTGCGTAAGGTTAGGGACGGATAATCTCAGCAGTTTGCTCCCATACGATCTTACGAAAAATTTACAAATTTTCCACAAACACACACACATACACACACACACTTATATATATATATATAAGCCATTTGAACCATTTTTGAACTGAGACAAAACCTTATTTGTTCTTCAGTCCCCTCGAAACATAGGTCGCTGATGCTCCAATATCAACAATCATTCATATCCGATCCAAAGGCTATTCTAACAAAATACGTCTACCAGATTCACACCTCTGCAGGCATCGACCCACCTCACCAGGCATCTGCTAATAGACAACTCAAACACGCGCCACAGATTCTTGTTACTAAATTGCAGCTCCCGTTCTTTCATCTATACCAACGCACCTCCTACACAGCTTTCATCTCACACGAATTATCTCCCACTCCCATTAACTCGAAGCGGTGACTGACTCATATTGACAAGAGGTCCTCCACCTTGGCTTCTAACCCGTCCGAAGCAGAGCACAGCCTCCGTGTGACAAACTGACTCACCGGCAGTTGCTCACTACTAGTCGCTATCAGCTTGGTTCTGTCTCAATCGTATTCATGCGTCGAGTACTCACCGATCACAATATAATAGATGTGTGACCCCTTCCCTGTTACTAAGGATACAAAGCGAGACGTAGAGTAAGTCTATCGAGCCTGCACACATTGCAACGTCGCGGCATATGCGCACCCTTCCATGTGACTATGTAAACAGTTGCCGAATCATTAGGCGTTGTCATCTTCGGAAACTTGGTCCTGTGCTTCGCAAACCGTAGCCGAGTGAATGCCACGCGTATCAGGTATGCATCTGCAGTTCTATAAATCAGAAACTAAACGAAATGATCGTATAGCATTATTGTTCGGGAGACCCCATCGGGGTAGTTCGTTCGCTTGGTGCAAGTCTTTCCATCTGATGCCACTTCGGCGCCTTGTGCATCGATGAAGACGAGATAAGTAGCATAGTGTTCGGGAGCAACAAGGTACAAAATTCCGTAAGGAAATCCAGCTTCCGTGTATTCCTAAATCGCTGGATTCTTTGAAGAACACACACCTTTCTTTCGCAGTTCTTCCAAGCTTGTGATAAACTTCTGGTGCACATAGCGTTCATGGGTATTAAACTCTAACGTTTGCTCCATTATTTGGTTCTAATTTTATTTCGATGTTCAGAAAGAGTTGTAGGCCAAGTCTTTATCTCTTCAGACTGATAAATTGCCCTTTACGATACACATGTTGATAAGTGGTATAAAACTATATTAGGGCTTAAGTCTTGCGACGACGAGCTGTTGTATCTTTGGTGAATGAACTAATACACAGGACACTGAAGTCTCTCCTTCCTTGTCCTTCAGGTGGCTGATGACCGGCTGAGATTTTCCGTTGGTGAAGATGATCGAGACGGAACTGAGATAGATTTTCAAGCTAGAATATTCTATTTTGAGTTGCATAGGCTGCGGTAGGATGCATATCTACGTAGTACACGGCAGGTTTAGTAGGGTAATTACGGCAACATACACTCCTGGAAATTGAAATAAGAACACCGTGAATTCATTGTCCCAGGAAGGGGAAACTTTATTGACACATTCCTGGGGTCAGATACATCACATGATCACAGAACCACAGGCACATAGACACAGGCAACAGAGCATGCACAATGGCGGCACTAGTACAGTGTATATCCACCTTTCGCAGCAATGCAGGCTGCTATTCTCCCATGGAGACGATCGTAGAGATGCTGGATGTAGTCCTGTGGAACGGCTTGCCATGCCATTTCCACCTGGCGCCTCAGTTGGACCAGCGTTCGTGCTGGACGTGCAGACCGCGTGAGACGACGCTTCATCCAGTCCCAAACATGCTTAATGGGGGACAGATCCGGAGATCTTGCTGGCCAGGGTAGTTGACTTACACCTTCTAGAGCACGTTGGGTGGCACGGGATACATGCGGACGTGCATTGTCCTGTTGGAACAGCAAGTTCCCTTGCCGGTCTAGGAACGGTAGAACGATGGGTTCGATGACGGTTTGGATGTGCCGTGCACTATTCAGTGTCCCCTCGACGATCACCAGTGGTGTACGGCCAGTGTAGGAGATCGCTCCCCACACCATGATGCCGGGTGTTGGCCCTGTGTGCCTCGGTCGTATGCAGTCCTGATTGTGGCGCTCACCTGCACGGCGCCAAACACGCATACGACCATCATTGGCACCAAGGCAGAAGCGACTCTCATCGCTGAAGACGACACGTCTCCATTCGACCTTCCATTCACGCCTGTCGCGACACCACTGGAGGCGGGCTGCACGATGTTGGGGCGTGAGCGGAAGACGGCCTAACGGTGTGCGGGACCGTAGCCCAGCTTCATGGAGACGGTTGCGAATGGTCCTCGCCGATACCCCAGGAGCAACAGTGTCCCTAATTTGCTGGGAAGTGGCGGTGCGGTCCCCTACGGCACTGCGTAGGATCCTACGGTCTTGGCGTGCATCCGTGCGTCGCTGCGGTCCGGTCCCAGGTCGACGGGCACGTGCACCTTCCGCCGACCACTGGCGACAACATCGATGTACTGTGGAGACCTCACGCCCCACGTGTTGAGAAATTCGGCGGTACGTCCACCCGGCCTCCCGCATGCCCACTATACGCCCTCGCTCAAAGTCCGTCAACTGCACATACGGTTCACGTCCACGCTGTCGCGGCATGCTACCAGTGTTAAAGACTGCGATGGAGCTCCGTATGCCACGGCAAACTGGCTGACACTGACGGCGGCGGTGCACAAATGCTGCGCAGCTAGCGCCATTCGACGGCCAACACCGCGGTTCCTGGTGTGTCCGCTGTGCCGTGCGTGTGATCATTGCTTGTACAGCCCTCTCGCAGTGTCCGGAGCAAGTATGGTGGGTCTGACACACCGGTGTCAATGTGTTCTTTTTTCCATTTCCAGGAGTGTATTATCGTAAGAACGTGCCAGACACTTGGTAATATGTGATAATATTGCATAGTTGGTTACGATGAGCGACTGTTTAGATCTCAGCTTTTAATTTTCAGTGATGGCTTTGTCTGAAATGCTGGATGCTCTACCTGCCGATGGTAATGGTGAATACGCTGAACCCAAAAAGCAGCGATAATGACATGAAAGCGACGTGATTTCAGTCTCATAAAAAAGCTTGTACTAGCGCAAGTAATTTATTATTGACCACTTTTCACGTAAAATAACCGGCAGCGATGTTCTTTTGGTGGCTTCCCTACTTAGTACAATTGACGTCGCATGATCGTGTCCTGACTTTGGCAGGTATGTTGGTTTTCAGCGTGTCACATAAGACCTGCGTACATACGAGACTGTTTGTAGAACACTTTAGGTACTGAGATAGAGTTGTGTGTGTCCCCTAAACACATATGTGCCTGCAAAAAAACAAAAATCGACTTTACATTATAGGCATTGTGTAAAAAATTCCACTTAAAAAATACTGAAGTAGAATGATCACAAAGTAGCTCTTCGTAAAATCGTCTAGGAGAATTCTTTTAGTGTCATTTTCTTTCACGGCCTGTAGCATTTTTAGCACCAAACCACATTTCCTGTCCTTCTTTATCGTATTCAAATTCTTACAGAGATTGGATGTTTGATGGATATAGTACAAGATTCAATCCATGGTTGATAAAATGGAGCTAAATGCTGTTAACAATTACATACGTTAAATTGTTCATGACTTTTGAGTTTCATACTAGTAGTTGCGGCAACTAATGCTCGTGTACTGGATAATTTCTTCAGTTTTTATTTTTTACATTTATGAATGAACTGACAGTACGAAAATTCGTTGCTACTTCTAATTGACTTTATATGTGTTAAAATATTATATATACCATTTCGGTATATGACGTCCATGTCTGCAGTTATGATCTCTCTCCTCGATCGTCGTTTTGCCTGTGTGAAAAAGCTGAAACTTCATTAATTTCGCCCTATTGTTCATTGAATTTATTTAAATTAACATGTAGGTGTAACTTCTCTTGATTCGTTCCGTTCAATTCTGTTGTGTATTACGAGTATCCGTAGTAAATAGTATTCCGATAGGTGCCTCAAGTAAAAAATGCTAGTAAAATACTGAATAGATTGGTCCTTTGGGGTGTAATGGGCCGCAGCAGTGCATGCTGGATTTACACAGGCCAATTTAGATGATATAGAACGATGCAAACATTGTACTCCGGACTGTGAAAGCGATTTGCGAAACCAAACATTTGAGTTAACTAATCGTCTTCCATGAAAGAACTCATGAATGATTTTCAGCAGTTACTCGATTCCACAAATTTCTTCGCAAAAAAATTTCCCGGGTGGGTCGATCAGTGATCGCAGTCTGGTTGGTAATAGAATGAAAAGTCTCACCTTATTCGTCCTTAATCATTTTCAGAGTGTTTTACTCACCACGTTGTAAGAATGTGATAGCAACCGACATTTCTGTAGAACTGTTGCTAGATTCCTCAAATAGGATCTTTACACAGATGTCGACTCTCGGCATGTTTTGACGCGCCCACGGCCAAAATGCCTTCATAGGCTGCCAGCGATCATCCCTGAATTCGCAAAGTTGGCACAAAGTATCTGCGGCCGTACGATTTTTCTGTCGTAGATGTAATAAATTACATACCTACTTTTTACGTGAATCAATTTATTTATTAGAACAGTATCAAAATCCGTGCAGTATTTTCTGAGATTAGCCTTCATATACCGTCAAAAAAATGCAGCGGACATTTTGTAATATGTCTCAACTACAAATTCGAAACTTCCGTAACCATGAACGAAACTACATAGAATATGTGTGGAATAGATTTTATTAGTTGTCACCGCCTCCCCCAAATCCCTCCATTTGACTGGCTATTTCGCGTTGAATCATGATATATCCTTTCAATCGATCTCTTTTAATGAAGTTCTGTCATAAATTCTATTTCTCACCCATTTAGTTCAGTACCTCTTCGTTAATTAGCGGATCCATCCATCAGCATTTTTCTCTACCAGCACCTTTCAAAAACTTTTGTTCTTTTAGTCTCCGTATTGTAAATCGTCCACCTTTTGCTGTCATTAGGATAGACTCCAAATAATAAATTCCTGAAAATGCTTCGTAACACTTACGTTTATATTCCACGTTAACAAACTGAACTTTTTCAGAAATATTTTTTGTTTCCTCTGTTGCTTCTTCAATGCACAGATTTAATAACAGGTGGGACACGTCATAATCCTGTTCTACTCCCTTTAAAGCTATTGACTTCCTTTTACGCCCAGAAGTCTTATAACTGCAATTGAGATGCTGTATGTATTGTGTGTGGACAGGCGTGAATCTAAAGGCGGTAGGTCAAGTCTTGTTAGTGGACTCCCCCCTTCAAATTAAACTTTCCATCACCCCAATGTTTAAGGAGCCACGGATGTGTAAGTTCGTAACAATAACAATATGCCTATCAAGAACCCCCCACCCCCACCCTTCAGCCATCCGCACCCCGTCAAACAACCTATTATCGAAACCATTTATATTTTTACTTATGTTAATTTCGAAAGTTTTCGGATAACATTTGTAGACTGAGGAAGTCTAAAAAAGCACGGTAGCAAAAATTTCTGAAATGTTGCAAGCTTCGCTTAGTGCACGATACTTTTAAATTTATTTCCATAGGAGTAGCCTACATGGATGGACTTGCTACCAGAGCAGTTGGAGAAAACTTTACAGCCAGGCGAAGGTACTCACATGCGGATACCACTTGATTCCAATATCAAATCAGACGCACTTCGTGGAAGTTATATTAAAGCGATCAACGAATTTCTGATTTGAGCAGATTGTAATTACTATTATACTAGAACAATTTACATATTTTAATGTTATCATTAGTGCAAGCGAGGGCATCTGTGGCTCGATAATGTGGGAGTAAAGGCCAGATATATTTGGAGCGGGGTGGGGGGGGTTCAGTGAGAAAATGTGGCAGATGCTCGCCTAACATATCCCCCATACCCGAACTGAATCTGGGATTCGTGCCTTACTCTCTGTGTTTTCCCCTGTAACCTTGAGAATTTCAAAAGGTGTATTCCAGTCAACAATGTCAGAAACTTCTGTTAAATCTACAAATGCTATAAACAAAGGTTTGTCTTTGTTTGATCTGTCTTCTTAGATAAGCTGTAGCGTGAGCTGTTCTGTTGTGATCTTCGGGCTGAAAACCTGGTCTGACTAGTCTACTCTTGAAGCTAATGTAGCCTGTGCGTCTCTTTTTTCTCAGCAACCTTTTTGAATATACTTAATGTATTCCAGCCTTGTCTTCCTCTACAATTTTTCCCCTTCACGCTTCCCTCCAATACAACGGTCATTTATTGATGACTCACGATGTGCCCTATCAACGGAACGCCTCCTTTTATCAGATTTCATCATAAATTTCAGTCAGTATTGTGCATATATTATCGAATCATTTTCTGGCTATCGTGTACAACTTTAGCTAGTCATTTCCGCATCACGGCTGATTGTGTGATACTGATTTATTTTCTCTTCTCCAGTGTTCCTGAAAATTTACAACATCATTCCATGAGAAAATGCCTACACTCACTCATGTATAATACGCCCACGTGCATCCTATTTAAATACCAATAATATTAACGAGTCACTGTAAATGTTAATCGTACATAAATGTTGAAATTGTTTTCCGAAAGCAACGGTTATTTATCTTGTTCTGAAGTATTTCAAATATGTGTTCGACAGCGCAATTAGTTTTTTGAACAAATGTAATATGATAATTTACTAGTTTCAAACTTATTTCATTTTAATCGTTATGTAATAATACATGTCCGTAAAATTACAGTATGTAAATGGTAAATTAGCGCTTTCTTGTAGCCAACTTCACTTAAGACCACACGGAGTATCAAGAACTAGTTAGTACTTACTCGTTGCTCGCAATATATGACTAGGTTCTCTGTACCGATATATTTAGTGTAGGCGAAGTATTTAAATATGAAGGCTTTTGTATATGGTAAGATTTCGCCATAGACGTTTCAGTTCCATATCGGATTACGTGTAATCATTTGTTTTTCAACTGATACTATCTGTATTTCCCAATTTAGCCTTTGAAAATGATGTATATTCGAAACGCTTAAGGCAGCTCTGATCAACAGACAGTGTGGCTAAGACAATATGAAATTTTGAGTGTAGCATGGCCGCTAAGTCACATACTGCAATTTGCGGATCATTGATATTTGTGTTCTGAATGGGGGTTGTAGTGCAAGATAGAGATGATTATACTGTTTTCTCTGCGACAATCTGTTTTTTTATTATTAATAATTATAATAACAAATAAGTATTCAGATATAGTTCTGAAATAGCGAGATAGATCATTTCAGCGTTATATTGTTATGACGCAATTAGATCATGATTTTAGACGTGTTTCTAGATAAACTGATGACATACTGACAAGACACGAATCACTTCGTTCATCATGCGCAGTGTAATGAATGATCATCAAATGAAATGGTTCGCAACGAACTTGGAAGTGCCAAGTGTTAATTCATGGTATTACGAAATGACCGTTAGGTCGGTCAATTGCAAGCAAAAGAAATTATGTGTTCACTAATGTTCATCTTGCCTTGTGATACGTCGATGATACATTTCTCCAGGTGGGAAGCGACGAAGACCTGAACTTTCACTAATAAAATTGTTTAATGTTTTATCCTGTGAACTTCATTGGCTTATGTATGACTAAGGAACATTTTAAAAAGGTTGTTTGCTATTTTCCGTGAAAAAAGTATGTTTATAGTTAAAAAAGAATAATTGAAATACCTATGAACTACCGGCATCATTATTAAAATGAGATGAAGGGCTTATTACGTTTGACAGTAATCCCATGAAAGCCTCTCATCCAAATCAATGGACTCCAGATGTTTGTGCTTTCGCCGACCGATGTGGCCGAGCGGTTCTAGGCGCTTCAGTCTGGAACCGCGCGACCGCTACGGTCGCAGGTTCGAATCCTGCCTCGGGCATGGATGTGTGTGATGTCCTTAGGTTAGTTAGGTTTAAGTAGTTCTATGGGACTGATGACCTCAGAAGTTGAGTCCCATAGTGCTCAGAGCCATTTTTTTGTGTGCTTCCTCTGTGTTGGGACAACGACACCGCATTAAATGGCTCTGAGCATTATGGGACTTAACATCTGAGGTCATCAGTCCCCTAGAACTTAGAACTACTTAATCCTAACTAACCTAAGACATCACACACATCTATGCCCGAGGCAGGATTCTAACCTGTGACCGTAGCAGTCGCGCGGTTCCGGACTGAAGCGCCTAGAACCGTTCGGCCACCACGGCCGGCACCGCATTAAAACTCGAGATTGGTAGAACTATTAGAACTTTAGTATCTTGGTCTGATGTTATAATGTGCAATTAGTCTCTTTACGCGTCCTGCTGTTCCGGTGCCAGTGGAAGAAGCTACGGGTCATTTGTGAAAACACAGAGAAAAGATAGCGAACTGATTCTTTAACCATGTGCGAAGTAATAGCAGCATATGCAGCTGGTGATGGAAAGACGTGCTAATTGATTTAGTATAATTTTTTGGGGAACTGGTGAATTATTCTGATTGCGCCATACAGTGAGAAAAAGTTACAGAGGACTTTCTCAGATCCTCCATCTTTTGGGAAAACGTTGAGGTAGAGGAACAGGAAAACCAAATCAGCAGCTGGATTTCTAGTTGCTATCGAGGATATAAATGAGTATTTTGTCACGCCTACATCTCTACATGAGAAGGAGCATACCAACGATTCCCTTGAATTATCAGTGATTGCCATAGATGAAATTTTTTTTCTGTAACTGGTAAGTCTTAATATTGTTAGGAAGTCAGTTGATTGAATTCGGTCGGTAGCTGCAACACACGACATTATTAATATGCAAATAACCAGTTTCCTCTTCGATCCACTACTGCCCACAATAAAAGGTATTTTTTACCATTCTCTGACCTCCAGCATCCTCCCAATAGACATCAAGTAGTGAGTCATAAATTCTCTACTCAAATAGAAATCTGTCAAACACTCTCTAACTACAGACCGGTTTGCATTCTATCGGTATTAACTAAGGCCATAGAATATATGGTTCAGGATCAGGTTAAAAATTACTTATACACTTCAGGATGAATATCAGTCTGGTTCCCGGAAATATCACAGTACGTCTACTGCTCTTACAAAAGATACTAGCGAATTGGAACAGGCTATGGTTAGACAGAAAGCGATTATTATTTGCTGTTTGGACTTCAACAAAACTTTCGACACTGTCGAATTTGATATTCTATTTGTTAAATTCAAATGTGCTTCCTTCAAGCAATGTACAATGGTTCCACTCATACATCACGATAAAAGAGTCAAACGATAAGAGCAAAGGGATCCCAATGTAGGAATGTAACGTCAGATGTCCCACAAGGCTCAGTATTGGGGCAATTACTTTTTTTATTATATGTTAATAACGTGTCTACCATTATCTCTCATTGCAACTATCATTTATACGCTCACGACCTCCAGTTATATCTAAGAACAAGTCCAACAAACCTGCGCAGAGCCATCCAGCACGTAAATGCTGAGCTGCTTGCTTTATCAGAGTTGGGACGGAACATGGATCTGAAACTCAAACCATCTAAAACACAAGCAAGTTTAGTCTGTCACCAAAGACACATCTCTTAGACTCTTAATCCTAAACAGCACAGTAGTTTTCTTGACCTGCAAAGATCTTGGAGATAATTCTTGACCGAGACTTCACCTGGGCTGAACATACAACTGCAGTCTGTAAGAAGGTGTCAGCATAGCTTCATTCACTACAGAAATACAAAAACACAATTCTTCATTAGCTTAAAATGTCATTAATACTCCCCATTCTTGATTATGATGATCCTATTCTCCAAGGAATTTCGTGTGAGAGCTCATGGCAGATGTAACTGGCGATGAATGACTGTGTGCGACACATTTGTGACGTACGCCATTTCGATTATGTCAATCTCGCCTACGAATAATTATCATGGCAACGTACTGGTAAGCCTACAGATTATCATACCCTGTGTTTGCCTTATAGTCCTCTTAATCATTGAACTTTTTCGTACATATCTTACATCGTTGCACTGCTATCTGAGGAACGCAACAGAAATACCCGTTCTCAAAAAAGTAAAATCCTCTGTGCCCAACTAAACAACTCTGCCATGTTCTTTAATGGAATAGTCTTCCTCAAAACATAGACAGTTTAAAATCCTTTCAAACTTCGAAAGTCAGCTGATAACCCACCTCAATCACGATAGCTAACTCTTCTATATACTTGTCCGCAGCTCACTCTCGTGAACCCACACCTCATTATTTTTCCCTCACCTTGACTACAGAGTTCTGTATTGAAATACCCAGCTGTCCAGTCAGGCACTGTAATTTTCAGTCTCCACCTCTTCCTCTTCCCCTGATTCTACTACCAAACAAGAAAAGTGCTAAATTAATTATGATAATTCTTAATGGATCCATTATTTTATTACTATTATTGTTATAACCTGGAATTATTATTGCCAATTATTTCTCTTTCTTACTAATAAGGCAAATTATGATCGAGTTTTAATGTAATTTCTAATGAATATGACTTAATTCCTCCATTATTTTATGAATAAAGTTAATGCTATAATTACTACCGCCAATTATTATTATTATTAATGCAAATTATTATTGTTGTTGTGATTGTTATATAACAGTTTTTTGGATTATTTTTTCCAGTTTGATATAAGAGAGGACCTTGAGGCCGTAATATGGTCAGGCTATATAAGCAATAAATAATACTAGCATAACTGAAGCTCTGGAGGCGAATACTGACTCGCGCGTGGATAGCAAAAGGCGATATTCCGCGTTGTAACAGTTCGGCTCGAAATTTTAATTCGCCAATACGGTGCATGCATTGAACTGTCTCCTGCAGAGTGAATGATTCAGTCAGCTAAGGATTGGGTTAATCATGCAGTAAACTGCAGCTCGTAAAAAAAAGGAGGTTTACTTGAGTGATAGTACTCCGTTGAAAACTGAATCGAGAGATTTTCATTAATTCCTTATCTTTTTTTTAAATGGCGTTTTGAATTAACAACGCTCTTCCCCTGAGTTTGAGACTGCTGAGTGTCACCCGAGTAATAATGTGAAGTTAAATTTATTCCGAGAAATGTAAATGACTGAACTCCTGATGTCCATTTGCTCTAACACATTTTCATCGTTTATGCCGTAATGGGAGAAGCGCGATAATCGAAAGACTTAGGCATGCAAATAAAATTTATTAATGCCGTGTTTAAATGAGGAGTGAAATACTGCGGTCTGCTATTCATTACGGACGACACTCGTCTGCCGGCCCTGTCCACGAGACACCGATAGCGTTCCACTGAATGGTAAGGCGGGGGAGCGACCGGCAGAGAGGTCCGACTCATTAGTGGCGCTGTTCAGGGGACAGGACGCGTGGCGTGAGGGTGGGGGTGGACGGAAGAGGGCGGTGGGGGGTGTAGAGGACGGGGTGAGGGAGAAGAAAGGTGAGTGGAGAGTGGCGGCCAGTAATCGGCCCGCGGCGAAATGAAGAAGAGTCGACGCATGGAGGAGCTGGAAGAGTAGTGAGCGGAGAACGGAGACTGCAGACTGCGAGGAGCCGGCGGCGGAATCGATAGCCCAGCTGGTCGGCCACTGTGCCTGTAGAGCGTCACTTTGGGGGGGGGGGGGGGGAGGCGCACAGACGGAAGGAGCGTAGGAGGCACGTCGGCGGCGACGGCAAGAGCCGGATGGAACGGGACGGGACGGGACGCTGCGGCACGGGAGGGTCAGTAGCAGGCAGCGGTCTTCCTCTCCCTACTTCTACCTGCTAAATGAGAAAGCGCTCGCCGGCCAGCCGTAATGAGCCTCGCTTTGAAGCCCTCCGGCTGCCTGCGAGGTGGAGCGAATTTTCATTTCGGTATCGGTTACTTTCGCAGTGGCAGCGTGCAGCTCTAAAGAGACGGGGAGACACGGCAAATGCGTTCCCCGCGCAGACTATAAAGGCCGCATGTATGCGGAAAGATTCGTAGTGGAACTACGCAGCAGAGATAAGGTTTGATAAGTGAACTACTCCAGCAAAATGGGAACTCTAAAAGTTTGCGACGACAGATCACTGAACAGTGCTGCTCTATGCAGTCTCGTGCGGGTTGCCACATCAGTTCTCACTCACTGCACAGCTGTGATTAGTACTCTTGTAATGTTGTTGCTTTACTTTGCTATGAAAGCGGTACTGATAAACAATAAAAGCGGTTTAAAAGTTGTGAGATATGTGGGGAAGTTAACCTTGCATTACTGAGCAACTGTTTCACCAGGTATCCAGTCTAGCTTACCAAATTCCCAACCAGACTAACATTAATTATAATCTTTTAATCGTCATACGACAACCGGATATATATATATATATATATATATATATATATATATATATATATATATATATATATATATGAAAGAGAATTTAAATAAATTGATCATTGAAATTTCAGCATATTAAACTTGAGTCATAACTAAGCTGGTGCCTTATTTAGGATTGTGAAAATGTGAGTTTGTAATCTTACGGAAAACATCAAATATGGAGCCAAGATTGGGAGACTGCATACAACACTGCATTCATAAAATAACACACAAAGAACGTTGAAACATATGCAAGAGGAAATTAACCATAACCAACCGATTCAATTTTCACCCAAAGAAGTTACGTTCGTAGCGCAATCCTGTCCGTCATGAAATTACCACACACTGGTATACTAAATTCATACTAACTCTCTGTGAAATCTTCCCGAAAAGAATAGCTGAGGGCTACTTTGATGATTACACCACATGCTTCACGTGGTCAACTTGGTTTACACAAAGAGTGTAGCTCCACAATAATTTTGATAATTAAAATAAATTAGAACGAAAAGCTATTTACAAAAGAAAAACCTCGAACTGGTTACTATCGTCTTACTATTAACCTGATGGGTCAAACAATTGTATAAGCACGTGGTACTGGTCTCACAAAGTACACCCCACGTGGTTTGAACATAAAGAAAAGTTGCTATATTGAAAAATATTGTCAAGACGAGACATTATAATCTCACGCACATTCGCGTTTACGATTGATGAACTTAGTTAGAGTTACGGATCAACACGTGGTTCCGCTTTACTCACAAAGTAGTGACAAAGCAACTACCGGAATATTATTCTGAACTTCACACTCAAATTACACTGCGTTGCAATTTAAGATAATATTAGATATTTTAGAGCTAAATCTGAAATAAAGGTGATTAAATTTTCAGTTAGGCTAAACTTAAGAAATCCATTGTCCTACGGACTTAGCAGACACGCGCTTAGCCGGAGATCTTACCACTTCAGACGCTCGCCGCGGACAGACTGCCGTGGTCCCTTCCTGAGGGGTGCCTCACAAATACAAACGGAAATGACCAGAGAGGCAGCTTCCTATACCAACATGACAAGGGACGGACAGGACGATACTAAGGATAGAAACCTCTTTGCTTTTAGAAAGCGTAGCTACCTGTTCCGACGTTGGTCCTACTGTTCTCTAGCAGACAGGCTTGTCTGTTACCATCCAGCATGCAACTAGAAATACATTTGCTCATTCATCCTCTCACACAGAAGGGAAGGGGGATGACAGTATCTTATCATATACAGTATATAAAAGAAAGCGGATGTAGGTTCCGTATGAGACAGTGTGACATGAATTACATATAAACTGTGTTTTAAAGTGTAGTAGTGTGACAGATCGTTCTTGTTTATGTGTAAAAGTGACACGTTTCACTGCTCAGTCTCCTCCCAGATAGTCAGAAACACCACAGTAAATTTAGAAGAGGAATTTATGCCGTAAATGACAACGGATTTAAGAAATTAACATGAAAGGAATCCAACAGAGACCTTTCACTCTTCGTACTTGTCAGGCAGTGTAAAAAAACTGGGGCACGTGGCACTGCTGAGCACTTCCTGCCAAAAGGGTGAATACGCACCACGGCAGACACCTGGTGGACGATCGCCCCTGATCTTTTGAAACTGATTCCTACGTTAAGGATTCCATTACAAATCAGCTGACACCCAAACAGCCGGCCGCAGTGGCCGAGAGGTTCTAGGCGCTAAAGTCTGGAACCGCGCGACCGCTGCAGTCGCAGGTTCGAATCCTGCCACGGGCATGGATGTGTGTGATGTCCGTAGGTTAGTTAGGTTTAAGTAGTTCTAAGTTCTAGGGAACTGATGACCCCAGAAGTTAAGTTCCATAGTGCTCAGAGCTTTTTGTATTCCTAAGGAAGTGATTATAAGGACGTAGTTAAAAGAGATAATTTATTTTCCATATAAGCTTAAAGTGGGGAACTTATGGGCTTTTGAGGAGCTCCCTCCCATTTCCTGCAAGAGTATTGCATACGATAAAAACTGCTTCTTGAATGATCGGTTCCTTTCGTAATGGCACCATGAAGCCTTATACAGAGGTGGAGAGACACTAAACGGGCTCCACGCTCACCTCGCAGGCATTAATGGCCACGTGCATATGGAAAGATTAATAGTGGACCTGGGGAGAGAAGATAAGAGATGGTAAGTGAATTACGCCAGCAAAATTGAAACTCTAAAAGCTTTCAGCGTCGGAGCTTTCAACAGTGCTGGGCTGTGCAGTACCCGAGGGACCCTTGCGACGTTTCCACACCAGCATCTCAGCCAATTAATGCCTCTGATTAGCGAGGAGAGAGGCTGGTTTTGGCCTGGCGTTTCAAATAGGGTGCGCTACACCAATGAGCCGTCTGACAGGCGAGCTACAGATATCTGCCTAAAGCTACTGAAAGGCGAAACACATTTGAGTTACACCGCTATTAATCTCCAGAAATACTCTGGTTCACCCAAAGTAAAATGGTGCAAATGGCTCTAAGCACTATGGGACTTAACATCGGAGGTCATCAGTCCCCTAGACTTAGAACCTTAAACCTAACTAACCTAAGGACATCACACACACCCATGACCGAGGCAGGATTCGAACCTGCGACCGTAGCAGCAGCGCAGCTCCGGACTGAAGCGCCTAGAACCTCTCGGCTTACCCAAAGCAAAATGTTATTTTGAACTGAACAGGTGATGGTTCATTGGAGAAAACTGAACCGAAAAATTAAATAGCGCATTAACTGATAATATGAAATTATAATAATGTAAATTAATTTAAGTTGTTTCTGACAGGGTATAACAGTGGAAGTTAAGAGGGCTACTAGGAGCTTCTGGACTCTTCGTTCTCGTATTCTTTAACAATATCGTCTAATCAGTTCCATAGATTTTCATTTCATGTGCTTAATGTGTAATTACAGTTTTCTATCTTTTTCGCAAAGTAATTCCTACTTTCCAGAACTGTTTCCGTTTGAGAAATCTCCACCAAATCTCTGATGTAGAGCTGTTAACGAAACCAACAGAATGAATGACTGCCACCAGGAGATACATACGCAGACTCCTGTACTAATGATGACTATGTGACTGTCAGATTACTATTTTGTGTGGTTACCAGGAAATTCACATTAGTCGAACACTAGATGATAGAACAGCACAGTCTTTTTACAAAGATCTATTTCAAACGGGTAGAAACGCATCTATTTGACTTGTAACACTTTTAGTAAAAGTAAAACTCCCCAAATATTTCGTCAGTTTAATATGGAATGTTGTACCATATCCGATTTTAAATAGTCTGATTACTTATACTTTAAACAGCTATCATATATACCAATGACTATGCGAGTGTGGAGAAATCTGTTCGTCCACATTCACAACAACCGAACATTCAGAATAAGCTGCTGCACTAAATTCTCATTGAATATCTGTGTTGCTGTGCCTGAACCAAAGTTTAGATTGAATCCAGCTACCCATTAAAAACTGCTCAATCATCACTACTTCTAGCCGGTCAACAATTTCCAAAGTACTATGGCCCGAGAACTTGTGTACTTGTGAAACTCCTATCCAATCTCACACAGAATATGAGATCATCCTTTTACTTCCGATTTCATATCGGAAATGTCTCGGTATCCCTATGGGCACTGGTAGAAATTTATTTCTATCGCAGTCCACTCCACCAAGCTAATAACCCAGTTATTGTGAAGTCGGACTCTGACAGTAGTTTCATTAACAGATATTCATAAGTCATTATAGCAACTTAACCAAATGCATGCCGTCTCTGTTGTTGCATGCTTTCCAAAGGGAGAACGTCTTACGGTAGCAACTGACCAGGTTGGCAAGGAAACAAAGGGCTCTTTCCATGTAGTAACGCTCCTGATCTTTTAAAGCGATAGACCTCAGGGAGAAAGGTGCCCCATCCCCACTCGTGTCCGATTGTTGGAAGTAGCAACATGTAGCTTATCTACGTATGCAAGCTTCCTTGGATGCTCTCGTTGAGGGTAAAATATTTTAGGTTGTTAGGGTGATTTATGTTACTCATCAGTTTCTTATCAGAACATCATAATTTACGATTCCTCTGACGGGATCTCTTTCAGGATATTCTTGCGTTCCCGGTTAACTCAACGCCAGAAGGTTCTGAAGGCGATCCTCAACAACGGGGCGGAAACGTCGATTATGTAATAATAATTTGAAGAGTAGCACGACGCGGCCTAACAACCCAGGAAGCTGTACCTCCAACATGTAACTTCATGCAAGTTAGACGCAATCACGCCGCGACAATACGTTGAAACCAAAGACAACGCAGTCAACACATCATGTGATCAAATTGCGACGAGAATTTCTGTCCTCTCGATCAGGTTGTCGATCATTTGCTCTTTCCCTAAGTGAAAGCGTGTTACGTGGAAACCAATGTGCTCCTTTCCATAATTTGATCTTTAGATGTGAGACCTATTTACGTTGTTTTAAGAGTTTTTGTGTTTCTTACACATGCACACGAGTCAGTTTTCGTTATGTATTATGATTTAAGTTACCCTGGTGTGGTTGCACTGTAGCACAATGAGCACTTCACATTATTTTGTGTATCATTCAAGATCATACATATATAAATGAAAAATTCTGATGGGCCAGAAATGGATCCCTGGGGGAAACCAGCAGTGATCGTTTTCACTCTAAAGATGAACGTGAAGCCTGGTGTCGCTCATGAAAGAAGTAAAAAAGATTAGAGTCTCGTCGAAAGCCAGGTCATTAGAGACGGAGCATAAGCTCGGATTACGAAAGGATGAGGAAGGCAGTCGGCCGTGTTCTTTTCAGTAGGACTATTTGCTTGGAGTGACTTAGGGAAATTACGGAAAGTCTACAGCTGGATGGCCGGTCGCGGATTTGAACCGTTGTCCTCGCGAATGCTATTCCAGTATTCTAGCCACAGAGCCACCTCGCTCGATATTGCACGTGAAGAAGAGCCAGAGTTAGCGCTAGTTCCACTCTAAAACAGCTACGTCGAAATAGGTGGACATTTCTTATACACAGTGTACAGACTTATACCCTAATTGTTTGACGGAACTAAAACCTGAGAAGTCTCACGCCAATGTGGACTGTATCGAGCACCAGAGACGTAAAAAGAATGCGCAACACGAAAAAGTTAAAGGAGCACATCGTTTTGTAAGAGCAAAGGGCAGCACGAAACGAAGAGGAGCGTACAAAGTTCTCAGACGCGCCGCCTTTTCCAGGTCGCTACGGCTCAGGAACCGAAATGGGGCGACAAGCGCGGCAAGTTTGGTGACGCCGTGCAAACCGCAAAGTGTTACGGGGGGCAGACAGCACGTTTCGCGAACTCGCATTAGAAACTTGTGAGGGGGAAAGAGGGCCAGCGACTGGCGGGGCGCGGAGTAAACGTAGGAGGGTGCTTACCGAGTACAGCAGCGATACCGGTGACAGCGGCGCGGCGCTGCGCGGCGAAGCTCACGGCAACAACCGCCGGAGACGCTAAGTCCCCAGGGCAGATTGAATTAATGCGGCTGGCTCCCCCACTTAGCCGGCTGAACTGCGTGCCCACTATAATTATGCATCCACCGCTGTGCTGTGGTGGCGGCCTGGGTATACAGAGACGCCTTGCTACGGCGGCAAGTGTTCTCTTACAGAGACACCGACCTTAAGTAACTGCCCATTCCATCATCCAACGTAACTTCTTCATAAGCCATAATAAACTTCCGGACATTTTGAACATTTTCACAATTAAGACGAATCTCTGTTGTCTTTTTTTAACTTCCGATATATTCGTCTTCTGGAAACGTATGTTCACCGGACTTAAATTTAGTCGCGCATTTAAAACAGTGCATTGGTTCCTGTATTTGGCGTGAGAGGTTAAGTTCTGCGTTGTAGCCTGATCGACTGCCAATGACGTATCGGTTACCGTATGGAGGAGAGAGGCATATGGTCAGCACGCCACTCTCCGGTTGTTGTCGGGTTTCTCGACATTAAAACCGCTACTAATCGGTCTATTAGCATCTCGGACGGCATCACGAGGCTGAGTGCACCCCGTATTCGTTATCCCAGCGAAGAAAAATACCTGACAGTACCAGGAATCGAACACGAATCCCCTGCATCGCAGTCAAGCGGCGTGACGATTCAATTATGTTATGGTACCTGATGGTAGATATGGTATAAAAATTGAGACTGTAAACTGAAGAACGAGCAGCATAAGGGTGGGGGAAGTGGTCTTTCCCTTTATATCGCCTTACCTGCCGTGCAGGATGACTAAAGGTCACGTTCCTGTCTAGCAGTGCAGCGTGCTGCTGTATTTACGTAGATTTTACTGATACGTCTTCATTGCATTAATTAGTTAGCAGGTTTTGCAGCTCGTATATTGTGAACACTTTTATTGTGGAAAATGAACGCTAAAAGGCGTTCTCGAGCTCTGCTTCGCCAGGAATTTAAAAGGCGCCCTGTGTAAGTACCACTATAACGATGTGAAACAGCCTATATGTGCAGCCTCCGGGAGGGGTGGGGGGTGGGGGGGGGCAGAAGGGCGACGAATCGCTCTCTCACTCCTCACTTTACCGACGGACTTTTAACAGGCCATCTTTTGGCCCTCCATCGTTCATTTGGTCATGGAAGATGTGTATGAAACGTGTGACAACAACGACTATCTTATTTATCGATCTTATGTGTCGGGTTCCACGGAAAACCAAACATACACTGTATAGGCAGGGAATAAAGGAAACTATGAAATGCAAAACTACTTGGTGATGGCGTATTATACCGCACTTTGGAATGAATGACTAAAACAAACCGCCAAATAAAACTAACAGCTGCCTCGAGGAATGAAATCTTGAACTAAATGCGATATGTGAAACACGGGTTTGTGAAGTGAACGTTACTGGATTTTTTTACGCCTACTTTACAATATTTAAAGAACAGTTACAATTTGATACTCGTTACAACAATAAGGGAAGCTACTGGACAAGTATTTACAATTTCCATGACTAAATTCTTGTGACAATAAAAGAAGGAAAAAGAACATAGACTACCCTGTAGTAGCATCAACTCTTTCCCTTCGCATGTATTTAACACATTTAAAGCAATTTCTGACGTTAAAAAATCAATAAAAAAGTTCACAAAGTAAATCAGCAGAATTCAACAAATTAATTCTTTTAAATGCAATTTTAAGACAGGTTGTCAGATTTAACAGCTCTGTCTTCAACAAAAACTCTTTAAAGCGCAAACGTAACATAAACACCTAAGGTCATAAGAACGTTTGTACTCCTACAGGGGTTATTTGTGGAAAAGGATAAATGTAAAATTATTTCTGGAATGTTCCACTCCCGAATAGAACCAAAAGTGGCGGCTGCTGGGTAAGTTCCCTAGGTTTTTACGACAAATATTTAGTTCCGTGGTAGGTAAAAAGACACTTTTGTGTACTGAGCACGTCAGTGAAATAATCTCCTATACACATTACCACCAGCACTTGCGGTCGTCGTATTTAATTGACACTCCCTTCAGTTATACTTGTAGTTTTTTGCTGTTACATCAGATTTCATCTCCAAGTAACACATTTGATAGAAATGGTAACTGTACTGAAATAAATATTTCACAAACTATTCACAAACTATTTCACAAACTATTTTCAACTCTGAATACAAACGTGTTGCTTTGACGACGAAGAGATAAGAAAAATGTGCTGCACAAGAAAAAAACATCATCCAATGAAACTATTTTTAAAGATAGTGTATTCAGACATGCACGTGAGGCTTACCTGAACAAAAAGACAAATATTTTCGTTGACATTAATATACGATCAAGAATTCTACATTATTGCTCGTTTAATGTGGAAATACAGTACACGTTTCTTGAACAAATAGATGGTTTTCGTGATTTTGTACATATAGACAACATCAGTGTTACATTAATATATTTTACGTTTGACTAACTTGCTTGTAAGACACCACATACTTCACGTATTCTTCAGGAATCACTAAGATATAATACTAGTTGGTTTTCTATCTTATTCTAGGAGTCAAACGCGCAAACAAACAACCCATGCCACAATCATCGACGAGAAAGAAAATCTTAGAACATCCGAGACCACAACGTCCTTAAGTGCCTGCTTAACGAACGAAGCCGTTAAAAAGAAAGGAACAAATAAATTCCAGCACACCAAACAAACGTCGGTGATGAGTCCAACGCTGCCATGGTGTTGTGGCACTGCCTTCAAACAGTGTTCGAATAACTTTTTTTATTAATGTGATAGCAGTCTCGTTATATATTGGAATCCTTCGTTCCAGGCATAACTTATCTCGGCATGCTTTCTCTCTAGTTGTTGTCCCATCTCACAGAAGAGGTACACTAATACATTTTGCCGCAGGACAGAGCCACGCCGTAATGGCATACTCTCGTACGCAGTCACCTAAACGAGCATCTTCCAAAGCGCTGAACTGATCGTGTTGGGCTGTATGACGTCCCGTTCGTGTTGTGGTTTACCGTAGCGTCTGACGTTACAACAATGGATTTTTTTATTTTGGGCACATATGAACAACATGGTTTATGTACGCCCATTTTCACAAGCTTTAAAGCAGCTAAGGTACAGGATAGTCGGTGCGGTTAACGCCGGTGATACAGCTGCAATGAAACTGGTGTGGCAGGAAAAGAACTACCGGATAGACATCCGCCGTGTCACAAATAGAGCTCACATCGAACACCTGTTAATATGCATAGACATTGTGAGAGCTAACCTTTCAGTCTATATGTGTATTGACACTTTCCTGGCAGATGAAAACTGTGTGCCGGACCGAGACTCGAACTTGGGAGCTTAGCCTTTCGCGGGCAAGTGTTCCACCATCCGAGCTACTCAAGCACGACTCACGCCCCGTCCTCACAGCTTTACTCCCGCCAGTACCTCGTCTCCTACTTTCCAAACCTCCCGAGGCAAAGGTCCCGAGTTCGAGTCTCATTCCGGCACACAGTTTAAGTCTGTCAGGGAAGTTTCATAACATCGCACACTCCGTTGCAGAGTGAAAATCTCATTCCATAAGTGTATTTCTGAAATGAAGTCACTTCTGGACTTAAAGGAATACTATCTTTTTGTACTATTGATTTTGAATCACAGCCCACGGCGGTTACACGAGTGACGGCAGCTTTTGAGGCGCCGACACGCAGACCGCTTTGGGTACAGTCGTTGAATCGCAGTGGGTCATTAAACATGAAATTACAATTTGATTCTCAGCACTATGCCATTTCCTTTCCTTTTAACTGTTAGGTGGACAATGCAGGGGAGCGTATTACACTGAAATGATGGACAACAATGCGCTTGTCCCTCTTTGATATGAATCACCACTGTCAGCACTGCGGGAACAGAATTACGTTTATCGTAGTGTATTCGGCTTCTCCATCTCCCCCCCCTCCCTTCTCTTCAATCCGCTGCCATCTTCACGAACGAAATAACCGGATGGTGGTTGAAGGTTGTGAAAACAAGCTTGGTCCCAAGTATCTTACGCTATAACTCAAATTACTGATAGAAAGTGCGAGGTGAGTGACTGCATCGTCGGGAATTTCGAAGATCAGACAAAAATAAATTCAAGTTCAAATGTGTGTGAAAATCTTATCGGACTTAACTGCTAAGGTTATCGCTCCCTAAGCTTACACGCTACTTAACCTAAATTATCCTAAGGACCAAAACACACATCCATGCCCGAGGGAGGACTCGAACCTCCGTCGGGACCAGCCGCACAGTCCATGACTGCAGCGCCTAAGACCGCTCGGCTAATCCCGCGAGCCTAAATTCAAGTATTACACGAAGTAGGCTCAGTAGTTTACTTAAGCTCTGTGTATAACACCAATAAAACAGAGAAAGGTATTAATTGCTAGGTTTCCTACCTCACAGATCCTTTCAGAATTTACCGTCTTGAGTTAATGCGTTCCCTATATCTGCTAACAGGAGGTATGTTACAAACTCTCTGCAATTCGGTAATATGTACATCTAAAGCAGCCCACATAGAAAGGATTACGTGGATGTATCCCACATATTGTTCCTAAACGCAGTCTTTTCCCGGTTTCCCTGCCCGAACTTATTTGCGCTATCATGATTTATCAAAAATACAAAGGAACAATGCTGAGGATTACTACTGTTGAAGGGAACTTCCATACATAGAGAGCGAGGCGGAAGAGAAACAGAAGTTTCATTAATTAATAGTAACAATGTAATAATATTAGATGATTTAAAATAATTATGTTTGAGAATTAGATGGATGAAAACATTTTGTTGAAAAACTGGTGTAATGTATTTTGAAGCCGCTATTAGTGACACGCCAACGCCGCAATAGCAACACCGGTTCCCGTCAGATCATCGAAGTTAAGCGCTGCCGGGCTTGGCTAGCTCTAGGATGGGTCACCGTTCGGGTAGCGTAGCGCTGTTGCCAGCAGGGTGCACTCAGCCCTTGTGAGGCCATTTGAGGAGTAACTTGATTGAGAAGAAAATCTGGCAACGGCCGGAGAGCGGTAGAGCGGTGTGCTGACCGCATGTCACTCCATATCCGTTATCCACAGATGTATTACGGCATAGGATGACACGCCAGTCGATCAGTACCGTTGGGGCTTACGAGGTATGTTCGGAGTGAATTAGTCACTCTGTTGTGTCGTGAGGAACCGAATGTAACATCAACTTTAGAACTTATATCAATATTCGCCGACACAAACAATTAAAGCGATTTTCATCAGCCCTCTCTTCCCGGGAGTCACGTCGTTGCTGGCGAAATCTAAAATGAATCAATATTGTACAATCCAGTGAACAAGATAAAACCAAATTCAGAATAGTAACAACAATAATATCCTAAATCTTGAATTTCATTGAAATATTAAAAACAAATTTTCGAGATGTGATGCAACTAAGGATCCACCGACGATAACGCAATAATTGTGCTGCGAAGTATTCGGCTAAGGAAACGAGAAGCATTTGTGTTTTTCGAAAAATGGAATTTTTATCTCTGAAGTTTATCAGTGCCTTAGAGAACCAGCAAATGCCCATTTCGTCCATTTCGTCATTCTGGTGTGATCAAGGTGACAGAAACTTTCCGTACTGGCTGCAGCCGATATCTCGCTGCCCGTACCCTAATTCGTGGAACTCCATGTGATATATACACTGTTTTATTTCATTGTGTGATAAATTTCATGTAATATATCTTAAATGTAGCATCTAAAGTCGTATTCCTGACTCCATTCACTGACTCTATGGTGACAACGATGTAGAAAAGCATGCGTCCGTAGTGAAGAGCTTACAACTCTGTGGGAAAAATAAAACTGTGGATCAGTTAGTAAATCCGTTTACAAGCTCCACATCATGTCATACAGAAAGCTCTCAACACGAAGAATGTGGATTTTACTGCCTGTGATGCTCGTAGACGAGTAGTTTCCCTCCACGTATTATGGCTGAAGAAAACGGACGTTTCTGTTAAATCATTTTTGCGTAAAATTCATTTTTAGGTTTTCGTACATCGCTCGGTAAAAACGGAACCATCATAAGATCACTGCGATGTCCGTCTGTCTGTGTGGTCGTCTGTTAACGCCGCTTTCTTAGAGCCCCGGGCAGCTGTATCAAATTGAAATTCGCGTGAAATTCTACGTTCTACTCGTCCTTAGCAGAGTAAAAAAAATTAACCTTCTAAGTCAATTCAATCAAAAGATACGACCACTTATGTGGCTCATTTTAATACTCGCAAATTCTCCCCTCACACACATACTTAGGTATCTACACGATCAGCCACTAAAATTGCTGGACCCAGAAGAAATGCAGATGATAAACGGGTATTCATTGGACAAATGTATTATACTAGAACTGAAATGTGATTACATTTTCACGCAATTTGGGTGCATAGATCCTGAGAAATCAGTACCCAGAACAACCACCTATGGCCGTAAGAACGGCCTTGATATGCCTGCGCATTGAGTCAAACAGAGCTTGGATGGCGTGTACAGGTACAGCTGCCCATGCAGCTTCAACACGATACCACAGTTCATCAAGAGTAGTGACTGGCGTATTGTCACGAGCCAGTTGCTCGGCCGCCATTAACCAGACTTTTTGAATTGGTGAGAGATCTGGAGAATGTGCTGGCCAGAGCAGCAGTCGAACATTTTCTGTATCCAGAAAGGCCCGTACAGGACCTGCAACATGCGGTCGTCCATTATCCTGCTGAAATGTAGGGTTTCGCAGGGATCGAATGATGTGTAGAGCCACGGGTAGTAACACATCTCAAATGTAGCGTCCACTGTTCAAAGTGCCGTCAATACGAACAAGAGGTGACCGGGTCGTGTAACCAATGGCACCCCATACCAGCACGCCAGGTGATACGCCAGTATGGCGATGACGAATACGCGCTTCAAATGTGCGTTCACGGCGATGTTGCTAAACACGGATGCGACCATCATGATGATGTGAACAGAACCTGGATTCATCAGAAAAAATGACGTTTTGCCATTCGTGCACCCAGGTTCGTCGTTGAGTACACCATCGCAGGCGCTCCTGCTGTGATGCAGCGTCAAGGGTAACCGCAGCCATGGTCTCCGAGCTGATAGTCCTTGCCGCTCTAAATGTCGTCGAACTGTTAGTGCAGATGTTGTCTTGCAAACGTCCCCATCTGTTGACTCAGGGATCGAGACGTGACTGCACGATCCGTTAGAGCCATGCGGATGAGGTGCCTGTCATCTATACTGCTAGTGATACGAGGCCGTTGGGATCCAGCACGTCGTTCCGTATTACCCTCCTGAACCCAGCGATTCCATATTCTGCTAACATTGGATCTCGACCAACGCGAGCAGCAATGTCGCGATACGATAAACCGCAATCGCAACAGGCAACAATCCGACCTTTATCAAAGTCGGAAACGTGATGGTACGCATTTGTCCTCCTTACACGAGGCATCACAGCAACGTTTCACCAGGCAACGCCGGTCAAGTGCTGTTTGTGTATGAGAAATCGATTGGAAACTTTCCTCGTATCAGCATGTTGTAGGTGTCGCCACCGGCGCCAACGTGTGAATGCTCTGACTAGCTAATCATTTGCATATCATAGCTTCTTCTTCCTGTCGGTTAAATTTCGCGTCTGAAGCACGTCATCTTCGTGGTGTAGCAATTTTAATGGCCAGTAGTGTACATACATAGTTAAGTTTGTGCGGAACGATCAGAGTACGAGTCCTAGTCGTACTTACCTTACCTTTGCAGGTCAACAAAATAATAAGACGTCTTGCAAATTATGATACTGACTGTACAAGGAGATTTTGGGATATTCCATGAAGTTTCGAGATTACTGCCCGATAACTTCTACCTCTAACCACGATATTTCAGCTGATAACTATTCAAGTCTCTCAATGCGTGTGTTTTACACTGGAGACTGGTTGTACGTGTCGCTAAGTTTAAAACAAAAATTAGCGCTTTGCATTGGCGTCATCTATCGCGTTTAGCGGGCTCTTCGAATATTGCTCCATCTGAAGCGCTCAGGCCCGTGCCTGATATTACGTGCACGCCATCTGCCGGTATACAGACCCGGGGACTTTACTGTCTCACTCAAATTATTAGTGTCACATCAGTGTAACCTTTCGTCTGTTGTTGGGCCTTTGAATGGACGTGTAGGTGAAGCCTCAAATCGAAAGGTAATTACGCCGTGTGAATCCCAATCTCGTCAACATGTTACATCGCCTTTCTCTTCTCCGCCCGCGTCCCTATCCTCTCGCGTCACATCTGTAATTATCTCGGTCTGCCATCCTTCTAGTTAGCCCGATTGAAAAGCGCCGAGGGGAACAAAGGGGTTGACGCGCCGGAATTAGTGGCCCTGGCGGTAATCGGACTGTTTTCCCGTCCATTAGACAGCCGCTCCCTTGCGAGCCTCCTCCAGACGTCGGCGTCGCTTCCTGAAGGACGCGGCGGGGGCTTCGCCAGCGCCTGTCGAAGCCGCGCGGCTGCACGCCTGAAAGGGAAGCCAGCGTGGCGCGCGAACTGAAATTTTCCGGGAAGGCTTCCCATTCACTCGACGACAAAGAACGCTGCTTTCCGCCGCCACGGATGGCGGCTACCGGTGGGAAAGTTTTTTCTTCGTGCCACTTCCTGCCGTGTCTCTTATTTCCTTTTTCTCACCACAGGAGACGTCACTCGGCGATGGCTTTTGCGTCGAAAGATTGCAGCCGCCATTTCATCAATACCAGGGAGAAATATTATTCCTGTTCGCAACTTCAGCAATATGAACAAAAATATTTACAACTTCTGCGAAAGTTAAACTCTGAGACGGAGCACATATTCTGTGGCGTTCCACTCTTTCAGAAGCCGAGAGAGATGATTGAGTTAAGGCTTTTGATACTATAGGCCGTAACGGTCTATTAAGTAAGCTAGAGTAATCAGGAAGAAGAGGCGTAGCTGAAGCCTGATTGCGGTCATACTAGATAGGGTGAAAACGGTAGAGGTAACGCATACATCAGATAAGTCTTAACGTTAGTGAAATACTTACCGGAACCAAGATGCGTTAATACGGTCTATCCAATCGGGAATGGTCAATATTCAGAAATACTGTATAGCAGGAACGATCATTCGAAGTAAAAATGTCTACTAAACGAGGGCTCTGAAATACATACCTTAAAAGCTACAAACCTTTGTTCAACACGAGAGAGGTGAGAGGTGTCTCAGAGTTTTCGACGATGAAAAAGTGCTCATAGTTCTTAACGTGTTCAGTTTAGAGCCCATTTTTCTCTTGTTTTCACCTATACCACACTTCTCAAAATAGGGAGGGCAAAGCGCTTAGCGTGGAAGAGAATACTCCTCCTGATCTTCGTCAATGACTTTCCTTGTCGTGTTAGTCAACAGGAAGAAATTCTCTTTGATGGTGAAGACAGTATTACAGTCGCCTAAACAGCAAGTCAATTCCTTGCAGAGACACTAAAAGATGTTTACAATTCGTCATTAAGCGATAAATTGACATTGAACATAAAGGAATCGAATACCACGAAATTCACTTTAAAGAGAGGAACGGACTCTATTAAATGGAAAGCAGATGACACCTCTGCAGACTGCGTAACTAGCTAAGAATGTCTAGGAATGAATAGTCTTTCTCACAACTGAAGCGGTGTGAACTGGCAAAGACCCTTGAAACAGAATGTTGATGGTATCTTATGCCATTTGCGTCTGGTCATGAGTGTGCAACAGACAGTGTCTTACAGTTACACATTACATATATGTTCACTCACTTCTCAGTTATGGAATTCTTTTCTAGGGGAGGTACGTAAAATATATGAACAGAGTTTTCAAGGTACAGAAAATGGTCTTAAAACTGACAATCTTCGATAACATTCGAGCTCGTTGTAAACATTTGTTCAAAACACTAAGGAGTGTAACCACACCATGTGACCACATTTACCAATCAGTTCTACACTTCAAAAATAACATTGATAATTACCGCGCAGGCAGCCCTGGAACATCTTCCAGACTGATCATACATTTACCGAGAAAGAATAAATACAGTATACCACACATCATTTTCTACTGAAGAAAAAAAAGCGGTGCAGTTATTTGCCCAAGAATATTAACGACATTACCAAAAAAGATTGGTTTAAGAAGGCTGTGAAGAATTACCTGTTAAACAATATATTACATACAGAGAAGCATTATTCAGATAACACATAGTATCGGTTTGACAGTAATAATAACATAACAAAACATCTAATATTTAACGTAACACTTACACACTATGTGTTTCTTTTTCTTTTCTTTTTTTTTTGTTTTTGCTTTTTACCTTTCTTTTCTGGAAAACCTTACTATCAGAATTATGCAGTGTGCAGTGTATAATACTAATACCTTGTAGTACACAACTCGCTGTGGACCTGATGTTATCCGATAGTGTATGTAGCGTTACTTTATGAAATAATGTGCGTTAGTGTGTGTAGCGTGTGCGGTGACTGGTAGTCAGCAATGAGTAAATAGTACAACACTAGCGTTTTCATTATTAAATAACATCATAGAAAATGAAGAGCTGTAGACTAGGGACAGAGCAAATAAGGTAGCACTATTTTAAACAGACTGCCTTCCGTTCAGGAAGTCGTCTTGTTTTAGGTTTTCCGTGGTTTCCCTAACTTACTTCAGGCATTAAGCGATAAATTGACATTGAACATCCTGTGAGGATGTAAATGTCGGTATCAATGAATTATGTTATTTTTACTGCTTAATTGTAATATCAACACATGTCCATTATCATTATAAAAGTGACCTACATTTGAATACGACTACTGCTATTACTACTAATACAGCTTTTTAGACTTCTTATTAGGATGGAGCGAAGTTGTGTTTATCGTCCGATCTTACCAATCCAGATTTCCCGTAGCTGAACCAAATGAACTCGTGTGAAATACAGGATTGTTCCTTCGAGAAGGCTTGAATCCTTTAACATTCCACAAGTATTACGTATTTAATGATATAGGGGTCACTCCCATCTCCAAAACCTGTCATCTATCTCCCACAGTCTATACTCCTCTCGAACACACACTTTTCTTCCAGTTTCCGCACATTACATCTGAAAACTTCGCGATAATAAACTATAATTTAATACCTTCTCTCCTATTATGAGATTATAACTACCTTAAAATAATGAATTATGTTTTCAGTTACTACGTTATTTACTTTCGATTGTAGGTTGGTAGCTTCGGTGATTAATTACCTGATTAATTTGTGGGATTTGGTTTCCAGTCAGTTCTATGAAATATGTGGGCGACCTATCACTTGTTTAACATCTGGCAATATCTACCAGCTGAACTGCATCGTTAAATTTCAACTTACCATATAACAGGCCACATACGTCATTGAAAGGATGAAGAAATGAAACGACCTACCGCATTCAACAGGACCATTACTTGTGAAGTATTGATGCGTTCAGACCATCCTCCGTTTTTATTTGAAAAGACCAACTATTTAACATATATCGTTGAATTTTCAAAAGCTAAAAAAATAAATATATGGGAGAAGTCCCAGTTAATAAGTGGTAAACAGTTAATGTAGCTGTCATTTATTACTACTATCTATAAGAATTTCACGTCAGAAATTCGTATATTTATACGATTTGTAAGCTATATAATTTCTGAAATAGCATTTCGAACAAAATTTGGTACTCTAAACGTACTATGTTGCAATTAACTTTGCAAGTAAAATATTTCTTAAATTGTAATTAAAATTCCAGTTTTGCAGTGATACAGACGGTATACAGAGTGGATGACATTTTGTCGAACTATATCCGGTAGAGCCATACAAAATTATTTTGTGCATGCTGTACAAGATTCAAATGCTTAGTACTACAAAGTCTAGTACTACAAAAGTGTCAAATCTTTGATTTTGTGCAGCTGGTGTAGCAGGTGTGGCAGAAGTTTGACGCTGCGGACATGTCAGCGACAGCAATCAATAATTTTTTCGCAAGAGGATGAAAGAAAAGTAACGAGAAATCCATATCACTCTTAGGTACAGAAATTTGAGTAATCGCAAAAGGAGGATCAGCACTGATTGTTGAAGTAGATATTTTTTTTTATTTTAGTTGCAAAACGATTTCAGTCACTGGGTAACCATCGTCGGTGCTAGTTTTAAACTCCTATGGACTTATAAATACAAACAGTAAAATTGCAATATCTTCACTTATTAATGAATAGTACTTCCCATACCGAAGGCACAAATTCAACTCTGACTAGTACTGTTCATTGATATGTGCAGTTACTGCAATCTTACTGCTTATATTATAAGTCCAAGGGCTCTAATGCTATCACTGACGATGGTTACGTAGTGATTTGCAACAGAAATAAAAATTTCTACTTTAGCGACGAATGCTGATCCTCCTTTTGTTATTAACATAGGTGTGGAGGTCCTGGTTCAAGCAACTCCTGATAAAGTCCCCATTCATACCGCTTTTGCTGTTCACTTAGATCATTCAGCAAGCACCGAGAAATATTTGAAAAACAGTTAATTTAGTTTCAGAGCTCTCAGATTGGTTTGTATTATAGAAGGAATCTCACGCAAATTAGATCGGAATATTTTTAATATCTTAACAGTTTTTATTTGTTTTTAATAAACAGCTTAAAATTACTGTATGTCGTTTGTGTCAAAGAGTAATAACAATGATGGAAACGCAGTGAACCATGGAAAGTCGTAAAAAAAAAATAAAAGTGGTGCTGATGCTTCTTGACAGATTACACCTTTGATCAGTCTTCAGAATAGAAGTAAGGTTCTTACATTCCGTTAGTAAAGACCTTAACAGGTGAATTATTCTTCTACAACTCAGAGAAGGAAGGTACAATAGGAACATTTGGTTTTACTGTTCAGTCGACACTGTGGTTATTGGAGACGGAGCAAAAGCTCGGGTGGTGAAAGGATGGGGAAGACAATCAGCCACATACTGTGCAAAGGAAACATCTTGGAATTTGCCTTAAACGATTTAAGAAAATTTGATGACATTTACATCAGATAGGGGTTTGAACTGCCAGCTCACGAATGAGAGTCTAGTGTCTGATGACTGCAGCACCTCCCCGAGGTCTACTTACGTGTTTGCTTGTGACTTTACGTTGGCAGTCCCTCCGTCGCCTTTTACACATCGTTAGGTTGTAAGGAAGTTTTCCGCGGACACATAGTTTGTTCCATGAGAGAGAGTATAACCAGATTTTGGGTTGATCGTCTGTGGAGCTTGGAAATTAGTAGAGATTATTTGCACACTGAAGTGGTGACACCAGTGATGAAACAGTCCTGTCGAGAACTGTCAGCACGGACATATTTGACAGGCAAGATCCAGGTTGAAATAATCCTATCGGACAAATAATTCGTCACCCCCAAGGGACATCATGCTAATGCCGCATATCACAGCCTGTAACATTCATAATGGGCTAAGGAAGCCAGTTCACAAGTATCTTCCGGTGTGCTACATCTAGTGGAAATCGCACACTGGTGGCTAGATCGCATAGAACTTCCAAATTCATAGGAATGTTGACTGCCACGATTCACATACAACCATGCTCTAGATTCGTATATGGTATAGTTGGGCATGAGTATTTGACAAGATAAAGTACACTGCCATTTTGTTAGTGTGATTCTGATTATTGCTGAAGCGGTGAAACGTTGAGGTGTATAACTTTAAAAAAATTAAAAAAGCTGTCATGATGAACAGTTAAACTAACAACAGTTTAGAGAATTATTCTGATAACTAGCTGTTAAACATAACTGCACTCGCATATCAGTAGTTTTGCTACTGTGGGTGATGATGACCAAGTAAAGTATTGTCTATTGTACGTGCAATACCGTCAGGTGCTCTGTTATGTTTACCTATTCGGGTAAGCATAGCTCGTGATGTGCACCCACATCCCTTCCCCCACCCCCCTTCAACAGCCCCAATGCACAACACGACAGCACATGCAGCAGAGTCCCTGCTGAGACCTGCATGTGGAAGGGTGTGGGTACGATCGAGCGTCTGTTCATCTTGCTATTAAAGAACTACACATTGTACAACTTGTTGATTAAGCAATAAATTTAATAATTTTAATGTGGTGTATTTTCTCTGAGGTAATGAAAGCTCTTCCATCATAAACTTTACCTTCTTGTGAGACGATTTTCTTTTTTACTTTTCAAAGCAAACATATATTCTACCTTATGGTTCAAGTTATCACCACATCAAATTTCATCCAAATCGGCTCAGTAGTTTATTAGTGAAAATATAACAGATAGAATTAATTTCACGTTTAATAATATTATGATGGATTCCAAACGTTGAGGACTGCACAAGTATTGTATTCATTGCGTTGAATATCTACCAATAAAAGTATTTACGCATATACGATATAGTTCAGAAGTCAAAGGATAAAAACCTTCTTTAAAAAGTAGATATTTTTACCTGATTCGCGTAATATTCCCCAGATTAATAAATCTCTTGTGCTACGTACTTTCTAAATTAGCATATGCTCTTCCCCAGGGTTCAAGCTATCTTCTTACTACATTTTTGCGAATTTGATTTAATGGTTTAATCGCGAAAAAGTAACAGACAGAATTACTTTCGTATTTAAGATATTAGTATGGATTGAGGTGTGATTACCTTATAACAAGCAGTGGAGTCTGTGCAGAGACTGGCGCACTGGACTTTCTGTGGAGCGAGATTCTTTCGTATTTAAGATATTAGTATGGATTGAGGTGTGATTACCTTATAACAAGCAGTGGAGTCTGTGCAGAGACTGGCGCACTGGACTTTCTGTGGAGCGAGATTCTTTCGTATTTAAGATATTAGTATGGATTGAGGTGTGATTACCTTATAACAAGCAGTGGAGTCTGTGCAGAGATTGGCGCACTGGACTTTCTGTGGAGCGAGATTCTTTCGTATTTAAGATATTAGTATGGATTGAGGTGTGATTACCTTATAACAAGCAGTGGAGTCTGTGCAGAGACTGGCGCACTGGACTTTCTGTGGAGCGAGATTCTTTCGTATTTAAGATATTAGTATGGATTGAGGTGTGATTACCTTATAACAAGCAGTGGAGTCTGTGCAGAGATTGGCGCACTGGACTTTCTGTGGAGCGAGATTCTTTCGTATTTAAGATATTAGTATGGATTGAGGTGTGATTACCTTATAACAAGCAGTGGAGTCTGTGCAGAGATTGGCGCACTGGACTTTCTGTGGAGCGAGATTCAGATCGCCCTGCGATCGTCCGAATTAGAGAAGGATCTGCGATGTTCTGATGACGTAGAAATAATCCTTTTGGCTGACGCGGCAGTTACCATAAAACCCAAAGGCTACTCGAGCCCTCGGACGTCCGGGTTTTAGCGTTTGCTCAAAATTATAGTTTCGTAACACATCATTTCTCTCGATCAGTGACAGAAAATAGTTTCTACCTGGTGTGAGTAGTAATCAGGAACAGCAGAAAATGTCGGCTAACAGAAGAATTAGGACTTGTATCCAATTTCAAGCGTCTGGGAATGATTGGAACAAAGCACCAAAAGTAATCGACGTTTTCTGGTCGAGTTGTGACAGGTGTTTCGGCAAGCATGGCTGCAGAGTGATTTTTCCTACGTCTAGTACCCTGGGGAGCTCACGTAAAATGTCGCCAAGATTTATAGAGATAGCAAGCGTTATTAGGACAAGTGAGAAAAACATTTTGTTTGGTTTACTTATACATCGCATGTGACTTCGCCTTTTCCAAGGGCACTTAAAAAAATACAGTGTGTGCTCTACATCCATAAGAAATAAATCGCAAAAAGTTTCCAAATCATGTCTACGCTGCTGTTATATGTTTATTCCGTTTCCTCAGAAGAATAAATGCTTAGTTGGTAGGCCTGCCATCTATCTTCGTATTCGTTAACATTTCAAAGTTCCTTTATCGTTCACTGCAGCTGTAGGTAATATCGTATTACGATGTGCCCCGAAAACTTTATCATCTTTCAATTTCGTTTCTGTAGTCCTAGATTAGCTGAAGCTCATCATTCTCTTCAAATACCTCAGATTCATTGTCTTTTCGGACTTCTGACATCCCCACCTGCAACTTCACGTCTAAAATTAGCGGCCAGAGAACCTAAATTCTACCAGATGATAGTTTACCAAATTTTTTAGGATTGTAGGATGGTAAGGAGTATCACAGTAAGAATATTTTATAAGACTACATGTTCTGTGGTGTCTGTGGATGTAACCTACCTCTTTATCCTTAATGCAAGGCTTTTCTTTTCCGTCGGTATCCCATTAGTCATAGTCCAGTGAAATGTGTACAAAAGGAGACGTAATGAAGTGGCGATATATCGAACCATAATGAATGGCAAACTGTAATCTTTTTTTTAGGAAAGTTTTGGAGAAAGAGGGGGAAAAGGGCGTTGAACACGATGAATCAGATCAATAATGCAGAAAATTATCAAAAACGATACCAGTAATGCTTTGGGGCACAGACAAAAAAGTTGTAGAAAGAAAAGGAATTGAGATTACCATACATCCCATAGATAAGTAATTCAGGAATTAATATCAAAATTTAGGAGCATGGCCCTTCAAAACAAAAAGAATAAGATTTTCAGGCGGTATAGATGTAAGAAGGAAAACTATCAACCTGGGCGAAAATCAAGAAGCGAATCCATATAATAAAATAAAGAAGAGTGAAGGCTGGCACGTAATGAGAATATCTGACATTGGAAGCTAATTTGTTTTTGATTTTGCGTTATTGCTATTATTAAGTTCAGCTTTATATTCTGAACGCTCTGTAAAAAATAAAAAAATCGATTTGTATCTCTAAATTTTACTGAGCTGTGAGAAACTAAATATCTGTGATGAAAAACAGTAGTTTTGAAACAATATTTTTTAAAGTTCACTATATTACCATTGTTTAAATGGTCATATTGAAGAAATAATATCGGCGCATATAGTACAATTAAAAACTAAGATACAGGGTTTTTTAAGTTAATTGCATATCATATGTTTAACCCCTTTAGACCTATAGCACACATAGTGCATATGAATTTAAAATCAAGTAAACTGGCCGAAAACTGAAAGAAATTAGTGAACACTGTGCTGTTTTCTTTTGCAAAATGTCGGTATTTTTATTCCATGTTATGACCAACTGCAAAGTGGCATATTTGCAGGCATTTATAACTCCAACGTGAAAAGAGACCACTTGTCTTGTTTCGCTTTTTTAGAATCACAAAATGTCCTTTTACACAAAACCATTCTGAGCTCTTTTAAGTGCCTCTAAAATTTAGGAGACACTGTTTTCTGAAGTATTGTTTACACAGCTGTGAGATTTTGAAAAGGTGCCTCTTGCAGGCCTACCTTATTTTCCCATATACAAGAGGTGCGTTTCCAGGAAACTGACGTCTATTTCTTTTAATGATACTATTTACTCTAGTTGGATTCAAACAACTTTTAAATCGATACAGGCATGTACAGAGTGAAGCACACAAAAGAACTAACATTGATATTTTAGATACTATCGCACAATTTGCTTGTACCGGAAACTTTACTTTTTCCACAAGGGATCCTTCATCCCTTTTCTGTGTCACAATTACATTGTCTAGATCCAATAAATATTAGTTTTTTATTTCCTTACGTAATCGTGGCTCTAGTTGCTGCTTCAACTATAGTTAAATGTGAAGTGTTTTAATTCTGAAATATTTACGTTTATGTAAGTAGTAAAGGAGTTTTGCTATTTTGGGAGCAAAATAAACTGATGATGGTCGAAGTACAGAGGATATAAAATGTAGACTGGCAAGGAAAGCCTTTCTGAGGAAGAGAAATTTGTTAACATCGAATATAGATTTAAGAGTCAGGAAGTCGTTTCTGAAAGTATTTGTATGGAGTGTAGCTATGTATGGGAGTGAAACATGGACGATAAATAGTTTGGACAAGAAGAGAATAGAAGCTTTCGAAATGTGGTGCTACAGAAGAATGTTGAAGATTAGATGGGTATATCACATAACTAATGAGGAGGTATTGAATAGAATTGGGGAGAAGAGGAGTTTGTGGCACAACTTGACTAGTAGAAGGGATCGGTTGGTAGGACATGTTCTGAGACATCAAGGGATCACCAATTTAGTATTGGAGGGCAGCGTGGAGGGTAAAAATCGTAGACGGAGACCAAAAGATGAATACACTAAGCAGATTCAGAAGGATATAGGATGGAGTAGGTAGTGGGAGAAGAATAAGCTTGCACAGGATAGAGTAGCATGGAGAGCTGCATCGAACCAGTCTCAGGACTGAAGACCACAACAACAACATGTTATAAAAACCGGAATTTTGGATTTATGCACAAAAACACAATCACCATTGAAACCTTCACTTTACGATATTCTTATAGCATTGTCGTTGTTCTTCATCGCAGTATTACATTAGTTTTCATAAAAACAGTAATTACCTCGAAAAATGCGGAAAACAGGCGGACACAAAGGCCTAAATTTTTGACATTTTCGTGCAGCGACAGCAACTGATATTGTTTATATAAGAATATACAGCCTACAGTTGCAGGTTAACTTTATCGTTAACCTAGGTTTCAACGTTAATAATAACGTCTTCTTCAGAACCTGCAAAAAGTTAATATTATAATGTGCTAGTAAATTATAATAGATGTGGTCATCCTACAGGATGCAACGTGTAGTACTTACATAAAATATTATTTAAATGTTTGCCTAAAACAAGCCATGACCTAAGTCAATTTTGTAAAACTTGATGCATAATCATAAGATTTTCTCACTTCTATTAAACAAGCTGTAGCAAATTCACTTTAAGCCCGTGGTATGGGCCTCGTCGTGTGACTAGAGACTGCAGACCGCGAAGGCTTCGCGGTCTGCCTCACAGAGGGCGGCGCGCATGCGCGAGACGTATAGAATCAAACTCTTTCACGCGTCAGATAACATTTTTGCTATGAAATTAATTTTATACTTTACTATTGTAAGTTAATTACAGTATCCTGCATGACTACGCTGGACGCAAAGGCCGTTATTTGGGTTTTTTAGGCAACGTCCAGACATCCTGGTAGCGTTGCTCATTACGAGGGAGTAAAACGGCCAGGTCATGAGGTCCCAGTCGCTCAACTTACGAGTAGGGCAGCATCGGAAAGTGCCGTGTCAGCAGCGTTAGAAATTTACAGCCTCTCGGACTGGTGATATCAGCTCCGGCCGCAAACACGGACAGTGCCAGCGCCAGAAGAGGCCAGCCACTATGTCTACGAGGGACGGCGGCCGGTATCTGCCGCCGCCACCAGTCTGTCCCGGCGGGGAAATTGCAGCCAGCAAAGCAGCGTGCGACCCCACCAGAAATACGTCCTCTCGAGAGTCGCCGGCTGCCTGCCGTCGTCGTAAAGGCGACTTACGCTGCATGTGCGCCGCTGCAACCGAGACACTGCGTGGCCTAGCGATGTCCACTCAACTCACCCCCTGTCCTCCCTTCTGCTCTCCATTTCGTGGTCGTCGCTAAGAGGAGGCGAGTGGCGAAGCCGTAAACCGCAAAGGAGAGCTGCTTGTGCTACAGACGTAATTTATTCCCCCTTTAAGTGGTTTGGACATTTCCGTCTCTTAAGGGGCTGTAAGACTTGCAAAATCTAACTAGGACTGCTGGCATTAACTTGCTCTTATTCGTAAGCTAAAAAGGGGAGCGTTCCACTGATGTATCCGTTTTTAGCATCAGGCTGCAAATACCTTAGTGCGAGAAGGTCTAAAAGACTAAACGAAGAATGCTCATGTATTTACATGAAGAAAACAAATGAAGGTGAATACTTCATCTTCAGAAGCACTGAAATATACATTAGCTAATTTGGATAGGGAATTAGAGTTCGAAGTGAAGAAACAAAAACTCTAAGGTTTGTTGATATTGCAATTATGTATTGGTGCAGGAAAATGTTGATGGCGGCAGAATTCTTCTTCTTTCTCTTCTTCTCCCCCCTGAAACGTTTCTACTAGTGCAAGTCGCTCAAAGACCCTCTTCCTAGTTCCTCTCGTCTCCCACGGTCTGTCACAGCATTTCATTCCATTGCAGTCCTCTTCTGTTCACGTCATACTTGACCTCATCTCTCCATCTTGTTCGTGATCTTCGTCCAGGTTCTGTCCATTCTAGAGCTCTTCTTGGAAACCTTTCTTTCTTGTCTCATTCTCTTAAACTAAACCACTGATGTCTGTTTCTCTCCACAGTTTTTTTTCGAGGATTGATTTGAAAGGGGTTTCTTAGTGTTTTATTCATTACCCTGTCTCTCCTCCCCCTACCCAGGATCCGTCGAATTATGTGCATCTCTGTCGCTTGTGTTATGCTTAGGTCTTTCTTTGTCCAAGTCCAATATTTGGATCCATAAGTCAAAATTGTCAAATAATGTGAGTTATGTATCAAAGTCTTGGTTTTGGTAGGTATTTCCCAATGTTTAATTATGTACAAAATTCTGTAGTATAATTCTCTACGAAATTTCGTCCTTGATGTTCCTTTCCTTGTTAATTAGCTTCGTAGATACTTGAAAGCATCGACTGCTTTAATAATAATTTCATTGCAATTTACATCCTTGATTTATTCATTTTTCCTGCTGCTTTTCAGTATCTCACTTTTTATTAAGCTTATTTCGATGACTGCTTCTTCAATTACTTTTTGCCAGATATTTAGTTGTTCTTCCAATTCCTTTCAATTTTTTCCAAACCGTCACATCACCTGCATTTGCCTTTATTTCTGTATCATCTACCGTTGCTTTTCCTACAGCTGAATTGAGACAGGAGAAAAATGGGAACAGATTAATGTTGAATAAAAATTTAAAAATTGCCGTGTCTTTCCCGAACTATCTTCCACGAGTGTAGTTTTGTGTTCTAGAAGCAAAAGAGAATATAAGTTTTTAAAATGTGACGCTTCCGAAGAATGCTGAAAATTAGGTCAGGTGATCGGTTAAATAGTGGAAAGTCTGGGAAGAAAAGAACTTTATTTCATAAGATGACCAGAGGTCGGGTAGGTTGACGCATCATGAAATATTAACGAACTTAGAGGAGGGTAGTGGGTATTCGTTTCCAGCACACACAAGGGGAATGCGTCTCCACCCATTCTCAACACCAAGGATTGAATACACAAGTGGATGCAGGTATCAGTTATTACCCACACGTGATAAACTTGCGTCCGAGTATTCTTCAGACTGCATACAAATGAGGCAACAATAACAGTATCGCTTGGGCTCGAATGGCTCTGAGCACTATGGGACTTAACTTCTAAGGTCATCAGTTCCCTATAACATAGAACTACTTAAACCTAACTAACCTAAGGACATCACACACATCCATGCCCCAGGCAGGATTCGAACCTGCGACAGTAGCGGTCGCACGGTTCCAGACTGTAGCGCCACCCCGGCCGGCAGTATCAGTTTGGTCTTGATGCTAATGCTACATAGGGCGAGAACATATAGAAACTTCGTTTGCTACATGGAAACTAGTTATCCGATACTTATAAAGTTAAGAGCTGTTTGTAAATAAATGCGATCGCATGAATATGTACACTGAAGAGCCAAAGAAACTGGTTCACCTGCCTACTGTCGTGTAGGGTCCATGCGAGCGCGGAGAAGTGACGCATCACGACGTGGCATGGACTCGACTAATGTCTGAAGTAGCGCTGCAGGGAACTAACACCATAAATCCTGCAGGGATGTCCATAGATCCGTAGGAGTACGAGTGGGTAGAGACCTCTTCTGAACATGTTATGAATGATATGCTCAACAACGTTGATGTCTGGGGAGTTTGATGGCCTTCAGAAGAGTGTTCCTGGAGCCACTCTGCAGCAATTCTGTACTTGTGGAATGTCGCGCCGGCCGGGGTGGCCGAGTGGTTCTAGGCGCTACAGACTGGAGCCGCGCGACCACTACGGTCGCAGGTTCGAATCCTGCCTCGGGCATGGATTTGTGTGATGTCCTTAGATTAGTTAGGTTTAAATAGTTCTAAGTTCTAGGGGACTGATGACCATAGTGCTCAGAGCTATTTGAACCTTTTTTTTAATGTCGCATTGTCCTGCTGGAATTGGCCAAGTCCGTCAGAATGAATAATGGACATGAACAGGTACAGGTGATCAGACAGAATGCCTATGTACGTGTCACCTGTCAGAGTCGTATCTAGACGTATCATGGGTCCCATATCACTGCAACTACACACGCCTCACACCATTACAGAGCGTCCACAAGCTTGAACAATCCCCTTCTGATTTGCAGGGCCCATGGATTAATAAGGTACACGTCCATCCGCTCGATACAAATTGAGACTGCCGGCCGAAGTGGCCGTGCGGTTAAAGGCGCTGCAGTCTGGAATCGCAAGACCGCTACGGTCGCAGGTTCGAATCCTGCCTCGGGCATGGATGTTTGTGATGTCCTTAGGTTAGTTAGGTTTAACTAGTTCTAAGTTCTAGGGGACTAATGACCTCAGCAGTTGAGTCCCATAGTGCTCAGAGCCATTTGAACCAAATTGAGACTCGTCCGACCAGGCAACAAATTTCCAGTGATCAACAGTCCAATGTCGGTCTTGACGGGCCCAAGCGAGGCGTAAAGCTTTTTGTCATGCAGTCATCAAGGGTACACGAGTAGGCTCCGAAAGCCTATGTCCATGACGTTTCGTTGAATGGTTCGCACGCTGACACTTGTTGGTGGCCCAGCATTGAAATCTGCAGACATTTGTGGAAGGGTTCTCTTCGGTTGTCACTGGTCCGTTCTTGCAGGATTTTTTTCCGGCTGCAGCGATGTCGGAGATTTCATGTTTTAGCGAATTCCTGATATTAAGGGCATGCTTGTGAAATAGTCGTACGAGAAATCGCCACAGGATCGCTACCTCGGAGTCACTGAAATCTTGTTAACCTGCCATTGTAACAGCAGTAACCAATCTAACAAATGCGGTAGACACTTTTTGTCTTATATAGGCGTTGCCGACCGCAGCGCCGCATTCTGCCTATTTACATATCTTTGGATTATAATACGCTTGCCTATACCAGATTGTTTGGTGCTTCAGTGTATATGATGGCAACGATCCTGAAATCTGATACAAGAGCAAAAAGACGGTGGGAATGGAAAGTAGCGTGAATATGAATGTCGTGGGCGCTTTGTTCGCCTATGTCGTATAGAATCTGAAGACGGCTGACGCATGGTCAAAGCCGGCGACAGTTGTAAACGTGTTCGGTAATTAAGTCTAAAACGAATCGTTTTTGTTACATTTGACAACGGTTAATAATTTCGAAAGTTGTCGTAAACATTTCCTGTTTACTTCGCTGCCTGAGGCGTTATGCTCTTCCTGTTCGAATACTTTTCATTCAATTGCCGAAAAGTATTATCCATCTCAATTCAAATTACTTTTCTCCGTAAATCGCAGCTCATATGCCCCCAGCGACGAAGAAACTGGAACGATACTGGCCTTACAAGGCAGTATAGCCGTATATTTGTGTGACTGAGCCAAAATGTGCCACTGAAATACTCTAACAGATATAGCGTTCCATTCGAACTATCGTGTCATTCGTAAATTAACTAACCCGTGTTCCTAATAGCTACTGGAATTTGAACGCGAACGTATATAAATGTACGTATTTTACATAAATGGACGAAGAAATAATTTACTGTTCGTCTACATAACAGTAACTACCATAAAATACGTAGGAGTAGCCATAGTGAACGAGGTAAAGTCCAATGACGACATGAAACATAAAATAAATTGTCTGAAAAGCGCATGACAGGTTGCGTTCCATTGGGAGAACCTTAGGGAAACTTAATTCATTAACGATAGTAGTGGATTCTGACACAGTTAATCGACAGATGGCAACGGCCTTGCCGCAGTGGATAGGCCGGTTCCCATCGGATCGCCGAAGTTAAGCGCCGTCGGGCATGGCCGGATCTATGTACTTAAGCTAGCGCTGGACAAATCTCTCAGTTCCACATGAAAATAATTTTTGAACCCATGTCCGTGACCAGTTCATACACTGCTCCATGGACTTCTTCCTTATCAGCGAACCCTGAGCCACTAAGAACTTCTTTCAGTGAGTTAAAAATGTGACAATCTGAAGGTGTCACATCCGGGGAATACGAGGGCTGTGGCAAGCAGGCTATCCTGCACACATTCATGCTCCTTTCTCTCATTCCTGATGTCAAATGTTTTGGAACCCACTTCCACAAACACACTTTTTTTTAACATTATCAAATGTATTTGCAGTTGCGAATATGGAAAACCATGTGATGTATAATGGAATGACGACAGTGAAAATTTGTACCAGACCGGGACTCGAATCTGGATTTCGCGAGCGGTTGTCCTAGCATGGCTATCTAAACATGCTCCACAGCGTGTCTTCAACCATATGTCATATTCTTGAACACCGGTACGTCATAAACATATGGTGGACTGATTCGGTACGAAAGAATCGTTCCTGCGATACCACTAATTTTTCCGTAGCAGTCACAAAGTTGTTCTCATTGACTCCACAGACTGAGCGTCCTGGACGTGTGAATCTTCAACACCTGTTACACCGAATTTGGACTTATCTGCCCACTCGTAGATTTGTGTTCGATTCAAAAATAACAAAGAACCACAAACTTTATCAAAGTTTGGAATTTTTTATGCAACACCTCCGGCTGTTAATAATAGAATCGACCTTGTAATTAGTAACCGAAAATAAGTGTTTTGGCGCACTGTCCAGAGGGTAATCAAACCATCTTTTATTGCAAAAACCAATCACAAGGACAATTCGACCAAGTTGGCGCAATTTCCCACGACTGCTGTAACTGTGTAGCAGCATATGTCGGTCTTGTCTCACTCCACATTCGGACTTCATACGGTAGCTAATTTACACAGAGATGACAAAAATCACAGGACAGCTACATGCACATATACAGAAGGTGGTAGTACCGAGTACTCAAGTTATAAAGAGGCAATGCAGTGGCGGAGCTGTCGTTTGAACTCATGTCATTAACCCCACGTGATTATAGCCGCACGGCGGGAGTTCAAATGGTTCAAATGGCTCTGAGCACTATGGGACTTAACATCTATGGTCATCAGTCCCCTAGAACTAACCTAAGGACATCACACAATACCCAGTCATCACGAGGCAGAGAAAATCCCTAACCCCGCCGGGAATCGAACCCGGGAACCCGGGCGCGGTAAGCGAGAACGCTACCGCACGACCACGAGCTGCGGACACGGCGGGAGTTAACACACACTGAACATGGAATGATAGATGGAGCTAGATGCCGTGGACATTGCATATCAGAATTCATTAGGAATTCAATATTCAGAGATCCACAGTGTCAACAGTTTGCTGAGAATACCACATTTCAGACATTACCACTCAGCATGGACTACGCTGTGGCTGACGGCCTTCAGTTAACGACACATAGCAGCAGCTAACAGACGAGCAGCACTGCGTGAAATAACCGCAGAAATCAATGAGGGATGAACGACGAACGTATCCATTAGGGCAGTGTGGTGGAATATGGCATTAATGGGCTATGGCAGCAGACGACTGACGCGAGGGTCTTAACTAACAGCTCTACATCACCTGCTGCACATCTCCTGAGCTAGAGACCATATCTGTTGGGCGATAGACGATTGGAAAACCGTCGTCTATTTCGATGAGTCCCGATTTAAATTGGTAGGAGCTTTTGATAGGGTTCGAGTGTGGCGCTGACCCCACGAAGCCTAGGACCCAAGTTGTCAACAAGGCGCTGTGCAAAATGGTGGTTGCTACGTAATGGTGTGGGCAGCGTTTACGTGGGATGAGATGGTCCTGTTGCATTCGGCTACTTGAAGACCATTTGCCACCATTCATGAACTTCACGTTACCAAACGACGATGGAACATTTATGGATGACAACGCGCCATGTCACCTGGTCACAGTTGTTCGCATCTGGTTTGAAGAACATTCTGGACAATTCGAGTGAATCATTTGCCCATAGAACATTTATAGGCCATAATCGAGAGATCAAAACGCGCACAAAGTCCTGCACTGACAACATTTTCGCATTTATGTATGGTTATAGAGGCAGCATGGATCAGTATTTCTGCAGGCGACTTCCAACAACTTTTTGGGTCCAAACCACGTTGAGTTGCTGCTTTCCGCTGGAAAAAGGAGACCTCACACGATTTTAGAAGAATTTCTATCGCTTCAGTCTGTCTTCGTTCAACTGAGTGGTCATATGCGGGAATAAAGCTACACTGAGAAGCTAGATCATAGGACCACTGCTCAGCGCGAAGTTGGATGACTCCTGATGGTGTTGCAGGCACATGACGCGGTAACAAAAGTATGTAAGCGGAGCAGTCACGGATGTGGGGTCACCCTAGTGAAGATTTGGGATGCAAAATGGAAAACCGATGAAGTAAGGGACTTTGACAAAGAGCAGGTTATTATTACGCAGAGTCTGTGGAGGCTGGTCGAACGTTCATACGCTACTGTCACGAGCAGCTACGGAAAGAGGTAAAACGATAGTGGAACTACCACTTGGCTTCACAGAAGGTGGGGATCGGAGGCTTGTCTGCTCTGTAAAGTGCCGGCCGGTGTGGCCGTGCGGTTCTAAGCGCTTCAGTTTGGAACCCCGTGACCGCTACGGTCGCAGGTTCGAATCCTGCCTCGGGCATGGATGTGTGTGATGTCCTTAGGTGAGTTAGGTTTAAGTAGTTCTAAGTTCAAGGGGACTGATGACCTCAGAAGTTAAGTCCCATAGTGCTCAGAGCCATTTGAACCATTTTTTGCTCTGTAAAGTGATCTGTTATATCTCTTTCGAAAGAGCACAATGCTGGTGCATGCACAAGTGTTTCGGAAAACACCGTTCATCGCACGTTGTTGAACATGGAGCTAGGCAGCGGACTACCCTACGTGTACACATGCTAACCCAACGACGATTGCAGTGGGCACAGGACCATCGGAATTTAACCGCCGGTCGATGGAAACGTTTCGGCCCTTCGGGTTCATCACATTTTTGTAGGTCGATGGTAGTCTCCAGAAACGTCGTCGTCGAGGTGAACGGCCGCTCGAAATGTGCAGCTTGTCGCGGACGCAGGCTGGTGGGAGCTTTCATGGGACTTGTGGCAGTAATCGATGACACGTTGACAGCTGCGAAACGCCTGCATCTCTTCATGCTTGATGCCTTCCCCACCGCGATGCCATTTTTCAGCAGTGTAATTGTCCATGTCTCGGAGCCAAAACCGTGCTAGAATTGTGCAGGGAGCATTATAGTGAACTCTTCTGATGTAAATCATGTGGAAGCCATCTGGGTCGCTATCGGGCGCCATCACAGCGTATGCAAATCAGCGACCCGTTATTTACGAGAGTTACGTGACCTGTGCGTAGACAACCTCCACAAATCTACCAACGAGCTGTCGGATTCCTGATACGCAGAGTCAGTGATGTGTTTCGCTCCAAAGGCGGTCAAACAAGCTACTGAGCGGATGCTCGTAATGTTTTGGCTCAACGGTCTACGACTCAGATGTCCAGAAATGTTCCAGTGTCTCCACTAGATAGTCGTGAGATTACTATCGCTTACTAAGAAACATAGAAAACTGAAGCGTTTTGCAGAAATATTCGTTTCTCTGTAGTGAAAAGACTGCTGAATGAAGGTACACTCGACGACAAACTCGGGTTTCTTGGACTTGCAGACAGAGAACATAATTAAGATGAAAGACGCCGCTTGAAATCTTGCTATAATAACTCGGAGTGGAAATGTCAAAGAAGATGAAAGTGGACAAATGCCCGCAGGGGTCAGCAGCGCGAGAGTGCCGAAGTTCACCCGCAGTTGCCTCTATGTACGGCGGCGGTGTCACGATCTGCCCCGGGTTACGGCGGCACGGCGCGGCTTTATATGCGGGCGGCGGCCGCCTCCGGCCATAATGAAGCCTGCACCACCTATCGGCCTTACCCGCCTCCCTCCCTCCCCCCAGCCTAACGGGCGCCCGTGGGGGTGGTGATAGGGGAGGAGGGACTGCCGGCTTTCTCCATCTTTTTGTGTTCGGCCATCGCCACGAGCGCACCGGCTCGAGGTCGTGGGGAAAGAGGGGGGAGTTAGGAGGGGGGGGGGGAGCAAAGAAGAAGGAACCAGGGAATGGCCACGGCCGAGGCGTGGGGTGGCTGGCGGGGGGCAAGCGGGAGGAACTCAATTTTACAAAGGGTGGAGGTCGCCGCGGCGCCCCCTGGCGCCCAGAGTTGGTAATAGGATTACAAGTTACCTCGGCACCGAGCCGCGGCCGGCGTGCCGTCTTCTGACGCGCGTGACGTCACGTCCGCTGGCACTGCTTGCTGGACAAACTGGTCGCACGGCATTTGCATCGAGATCGCACAACGTCGGCCATTCGAAGTGATGGCAAGTTCGCTTGTCCATAGTTTGCCTAACGATCTTCAGCTGTGGCAAGGTGGTTAGGGACCCCTCACAAGATCCTCAAATAATTACTTGATAAATCTAAAGGAGGGAGAGAATCAATAAAGAGCACCGTGTCTCATTGAGAACTTTGTAGACGATACATGATGTGTGTTCAGTAAGTAATGCAATACATTTTTTTCCTGAAAGCATGTTGGTTTTATTCAAGATTACAATACAACATATTATGTCCTACTCTTCTGGCAACAAAACCGTATTTTTCAACATTATCTCCGTTCAATGTTACAGACTTAGGCCACCTTACTGTGAAGGCCTCTATGCCCGCATTGTACCACTCTGCTAGTCGACGTTGGAGCCAACGTACTGTGGCATTAATAACCCAACCAACATCCACGAACATTTTCCCGCGGAGTGCAGCCCTCATTGGGCCAAATTCGGCTTTATGGTCTTCTTTTAGGCGAAGAGGAACCCTACGGGCACACAACACTGAGTATCCCAACTGGTAGGCGAGTGTGTCGGCACTACCAACAGGGATCTCAATGTGAGCAGGGAGGAGTCACATATGTGTGCGGCCGGACGGCACGCGTGTGATCGTTGCGACGATGTCAGGCTCCTCGCCCACAGACTCACCGTGCGTTTCTTCACTGTCAGGTCTCCGTAGACATTCGGCAAGCGTCTATGACTACCGCCAAGCTCTGGTTCCCCAACAAAAGAAACTCAATGGCAGCTCTATGTTCGTGAACGCACCTGCCTTACGGGCCCCATTTCGAAGGTTATGTTTGGCGCCGTCACATATCGAAACTTCATGAAGCTAAAGTGGCAATATTTCACGATGTCCCACAGCAAATCCCGCATTCTTCAACCGAAACTGGCTGAAAGTGTGCTGCATTACTTACTGAACGCCCCTCGTGTATACAGTTCGTTAACGAGTGTGTGGGAGACACCTGGGGAATAGATAGAGAGCACTTGCTCAGATATACATATAAATCACTCCGTCGTCAGGCCACGAGTGGCCTACCGGGACCGTCCGACCGCCGTGTCATCCTCAGTGTCGCTCTCCCGGTCGTTACGATGGTATTCTTGACCGAAGCCGCTACTATTCGGTCGAGTAGCTCCTCAATTGGTATCACGAGGCCGAGTGCACCCAGAAAAATGGCAACAGTGCATGGCGGCCTAGATGCTCACCCATCCAAGTGCCGATCACACCCGACAGCGCTTAACTTCGGTGATCTCACGGAAACCGGTGTAGCCATTGCGGCAAGGCCGTTGCCACTCAGATATAAATATGGTCAGTTTGTTTTAAATGCTCAAAGTGTCTAGTTTTAGATTAACACAGGCTTCTAAATGCCGCATAGTGCAATCTCTTATTCGCTCCCATATAGCAGGTGTCTGTTGTATGTGCTGAAATCTTTCTTAAACACGCTCGCGAAGACTGTCTACATTTGGAATCCATCTTGAATACATTAGATCCTCCAAAACTCCCGAAGACAAAAATACAGTGGGCTGAGATCGGGAAATCGAGCAGGCAAGGTGTTGCTATCCATTTATTTGGGAAATGTTAATTTAAAATTGCTCTCGGTTACAGAGCTAAATGAGATCTGGCCCCTTCGAGTATGAATCACATGGTCTGACCTAAATGTAGTGAAACTTCCTCCAGCAAAACATTTAAATTTTCCATGAAAATGAAAGGTCCAATTAATTTGTTTCCAATTGTGCTATCCCACACATCAATGTTAAACTGTTGGTTATGACATGTTTCTTATACTGCAGAATGAACCGCAACTGCCCATACATGAGTGTTGTGAAAATTCTGCACTCCGTTCAAAGTAACCTTCCCTTCATCAGTAAATAATACAGTAGACACAGAGTGTTCGTTCCGAACACACATCTCCAGTACCCAAGTACAAAAATCTTTTCCGGAATTAAAGTATGTTTAATTAAGACTTTACACTCTCTGAAGATGGTATGAATAAAGGAGTTGCTCTCGTAACACTTCCTAAACTCTCACATGACTCACATTCTCACTTTCTGCTATTTCTCTGGTACTCTGGCATTTCTTTCTTCAATATGCAGAAGTACTCGAACCTCTAAAGCAGGTGTTCTAACACTATTTTGTTTTCCACAGTGAAATAACCTTTTCTCAAAACAGCCTGTCTCCACAAGACGGTCGCATATTATTTGAAAGGTCTTATTCTTCCATAAATGTCTATTAGTAATAAGTCTTCCTTCAGACGTATTGCAATTTGCAAGTTTATACTTCTGGCGAACGTTCGCCATGTGCTAATTAGAATACATTTAAGCCAGGAATGTGCAGCACCCACTAACCGTGTAAGTAGGCTGTTTAGGTTTTTTTATTGGTAACGCCACCTCTGTATGAAAGTCACTGGCTGTGCTGTGTGCAGTCTGTGGCTGCTTTGCATTGTTGTAATACTCGCCATTGTAGTGTTAGGCAGCTGGCTGTGAACAGCGCGTAGCGTTGCGCAGTTGGAGGTGAGCCGCCAGCAGTGGTGGATGTGGGGAGAGAGATGGCGGAGTTTTGTAATTTGTCATGAACTGCTATATATATGATGATACCAAGGTAAATACATTGTTTGTTCTCTATTAATATCTTTCATTTGCTAACTATCCCTATCAGTAGTTAGTGCCTTCCATAGTTTGTATCTTTTTATTTAGCTGGCAGTAGTGGCGCTCGCTGTATTGCAGTAGCTTGAGCAGCGAAGATTTTTGTGAGGTAAGTGATTTGTGAAAGGTATAGTTTAATGTTAGTCAGGGCCATTCTTTTGTAGGGAATCTTGAAAGTCAGATTGCATTGCGCTAAAAATATTGTGCGTCAGGTTAAGCACAGTCTAGTAAAATTGATAAAAGGGGACGTTTCAACCGATACGAAGAAGGCCCAGCAACCGTGAGGTATTTCACTGGAATGTCTCACAAGACGTCGCTCTCCAGCTGAGGTAGCTAATGCAGGCTTGTTCGGTGGGGCTCCTCTCGGAAATAACCGATTCAGTTCCTGGTGGGGTAAGAATTTTCAGTATATGATAGACACTAGTCACTAGTCGAATACGAACTATATTGAAAGTTTCTACTATGTTTAATTTGTTCTCATTACTCAAAGGATTTTTTTATTTACTTGACTTATAGATAAACAAAGTAAGGCTTTGACTTAACGCTTCCCAAATCAAACAACATTTCAAAAGAAAAAATACCCTTAGAGCCAAGCTGTAAGGCTGAAAACAAAATGACTGAGGCGAAGCTAACGCTTAACAACAATAATGTTGAAACATCCTGGCAGATTAAAACTGTGTACCGGACCGAGACTCGAATTCGGTTCAGAGTTCGAGACGGCACTCAGTTTTAATCTGCCAGGAAGTTTCATATCAGGGCACACTCCGCTGCAGAGTGAAAATCTCATTCTGGAACAATAATGGCATCTGTAACTAAGAAAATAAAAAAATAGCCATATGTGCATTTGAATCTTGTTGCTTCTGTTTATGTCCTTTGGTCTCTATCCATACCCAAGAGGTTTCAGACTTATCAGTTAATAATGATATGTATATAGACTTGTGTGTTCCACTCTCAGCAGAAATTTAGCACAAATTTTGGGCAGCACCTTCTGCCTAAAATTCTCTATGATGTTCTGTGGGGGAAACTTCCGTCTCTTCCTCTGTGATGTGGAATATGTCCCACTATCAGTCACGCAACGATTATGGTTCCAGAAAGACGAGACGCTATCACACTATGATTCCAGAGAACATTTTGACAATTTTTTCCCCAAGCGAGGGACTGGGGCGAAGGGTGGGAGACCGATTTATGGCCACCATGTTCTCGCGACCTCACTCCTGTGGACTTGTTTTTGTGGTGGGAAATGGAGCGTTGGGTGTTCGAGACACCGACAGATACTATAGAAGAGCTGGTTGCCTGTCTGACTAAAGTTACTGCCATTATTCCTGTAACAATTAAAGAATGGAAAAAGGAAAACTTCTTAAGGGCCATTTCTTCACAAAACGCGTTTTCATTGCTATTGTCTTCTCTGTACTCTGTTACATGTCCCTAGATTTGATCCTGCTGCAAAATCATGCATAAAGTCTTTCGGATACGTATTAGTATATGACGCATGGTCTTTGCTACAAGCTGCTACTCCATTAGGACTTGAACGATTTAAATGATGTGAGAAGTAGTTTTTGTTGACTATAGTTCTATTTCTATATAACTTAGTACCATATTTCGTTACGTCTCTTATCACAAATAAAACGTAACGCCTTAATATTAATGAGGCTTCGAAAGACATATTTGTTCCTCCCAATTAATCGAAAACTGATATTTTTGAAACTGTCACTATATATAAAATACGGACTGATGCTTGCAAAGAAGAAGAAAGCAGCCTACCAGTGTTAATAATACTGTTTACTTAGACAAACAACACCGTTATCAATTTAGACGACGGGTTCACCTGCAGATGGTTGTTTCTATTATATTGCAAAAAAAAAAAAATGGTTCAAATGGCTCTGAGCACTATGGGACTTAACATCTATGGTCATCAGTCCCCTAGAACTTAGAACTACTTAAACCTAACTAACCTAAGGACAGCACACAACACCCAGTCATCACGAGGCAGAGAAAATCTCTGACCCCGCCGGGAATCGAACCCGGGAACTATTATATTGCATTTCTTGTTCTTTGTATCAGTTGTGCAAAAAGGAACAGCCAACAACTAATGTATGTAACTAGAGATATAATAAAAACGTAAACAGTCGTCTGAAGGTGAGGCTGTCGGTTCAAAACCAATAACAGGGCTATTTCCGTGAATAAAGAGCATTGTTAACAGTGGCTCGTCGCTATTTACTTTTTTCAATAATATTCTTGTAAAAACTTTCTTAATGATACTTACAATCATTCCGTTTCCTGGTATGACAATTCGAACGTTCATAAAAAAATATTTATCTTCTAATTTGTGGCCGAGCGGTTCTAGGCGCTTCAGTCTGGAACCGTGCGACCGCTACGGTCGCAGGTTCGAATCCTGCCCCGGGCATGGATGTGTGTGACGTTCTTAGGTTAGTTAGGTTTAAGTAGTTCTATGTTCTATGGGGCTGATGACCTCAGATGTTAAGTCCCATAGTGCTCAGAGCCATATCTTCTAATTTGTTTCATTATTTTGTGATGTGGTCTGCAGCACAGTTCAGTGGTACTAAAATGGGTCCTCAAATTTTTTATACTAATGTGTTATGTTCTAACAGTGATACATTGTGTTTTTCATTCTCCTGATATATGTCAAATTTGGCGCTTAGAACGTTTTAAGTTGCCGCTCTTCAGTTGTTTCTGGAATAATGGCTGCAGCTTCTACCACACAGGCAAGAAGATGTTTTGGGATGTCTGTCGGCGTCCAGAACACCAAACGCTCCATCTCCCACCACAGAAAGAAATCCACGGGAGTGATGTCGGGGCGACGTAATGGCCTTGGTACTTCCCTCCATCCTCCCTCCCAATCCCACACTAAGGGGTAAATATTGTCTAAATGTTCTTTGACATCAGTCCACCTAATTTTCAACATTCGTCTATAGCACCACATCCCAAATGCTTCGATTCTCTTCTGTTCCGGTTTTCCCACAGTCCATGTTTCACTACCATACAATGCTGTACTCCAGACGTACATCCTCAGAAATTTCTTCCTCAAATTAAGGCCGGTATTTGATATTAGTAGACTTCTCTTGGCCAGAAATGCCTTTTTTTGCCATAGCGAGTCTGCTTTTGATGTCCTCCTTGCTCCGTCCGACGTTGGTAATTTTACTGTCTAGGTATCAGAATTCCTTAGCTTCACTGACTTCGTGACCATCAATCCTGATGTTAAGTTTCTCGCTGTTCTCATTTCTACCACTTCTCATTACCTTCGTCTTTCTCCGATTTACTCTCAAACCATACTGTGTACTCATTAGACTGTTCATTCCGTTCAGCAGATCATTTAATTCTTCTTCACTTTCACTCAGGATAACAATGTCATCAGCGAATCGTATCATTGATATCCTTTCACCTTGTATTTTAATTCCACTCCTGATCCTTTCTTTTATTTCCATCATTGCTTCCTCGATGTACAGAATGAAGAGTAGGGGCGAAAGGCTACAGCCTTGTCTTACACCCTTCTTAATACGAGCACTTCGTTCTCAATCGTCCACTCTTATTATTCCCTCTTGGTTGTTGTACATATTGTATATGACCCGTCTCTCCCTATAGCTTACCCCTACTTTTTTTAGAATCTCGAACAGCTTGCACCATTTTATATTGTCGAACGCTTTTTCCAGGTCGAAAAATTCTATGAAAGTGTCTTGATTTTTCTTTAGCCTTGCTTCCAATATTAGCCCTAATGTCAGAATTGCCTCTCTCGCCCCTTTACTTTTCCTAAAGCCAAACTGATCGTCACCTAGCGCATTCTCAGTTTTCTTTTCCATTCTTCTGCACCTCATGCAGCTTCGATGCATGAGGTGCTAAGCTGATTGTGCGATAATTCTCGCACTTGTCAGCTCTTGCCGTCTTCGAAATTGTGTGGATGATGCTTTTCCGAAAGTAAGATGGTATGCCGCCAGATTCATATATTCTACACACCAACGTGAATAGTCGTTTTGTTGCCACTTCCCCCAACGATTTTAGAAAGTCTGATGGAATGTTATCTATCCCTTCTGCCTTATTTGACCGTAAGTCCTCCAAAGCTCTTTTAAATTCCGATTCTAATACTGGATCCCCTATTTCTTCTAAATCGACTCCTGTTTCTTCTTCTATTACATCAGACAAATATTCACCCTCATAGAGGCTTTCAATGTATTCTTTCCACCTATCTGCTCTCTCCTCTGCATTTAACAGTGGAATTCCCTTTGCACTCTTAATGTTACCACCGTTGCTTTTAATGTCACCAAAGGTTGTTTTGGCTTTCCTGTATGCTGAGTCTGTTCTTCCGACAACCATATCTTTTTCGATGTCTTCACATTTTTCCTGCAGCCATTTCGTCTTATCTTCCCTGCACTTCCTATTTATTTCATTCCTCAGCGACTTGTATTTCTGTATTCCTGATTTTCCCGGAATATGTTTGTACTTCCTCCTTTCATCAATCAACTGAAGTATTTCTTGTGTTACCCATGGTTTCTTCGCAGCTACCTTCTTTGTACCTATGTTTTCCTTCCCAACTTCTGTGATGGCCCTTTTTAGAGATGTCCATTCCTCTTCAACGGTACTGCCTACTGCGCTATTCCATATTGCTGTATCTATAGCGTTAGAGAACTTCAAACGTATCTCGTCGTTCCTTAGTACTTCCGTTTCCCACTTCTTTGCGTATTGATTCTTCCTGACTAATGTCTTGAACTTCAGCCTACTCTTCATCACTACTACATTGTGATCTGAGTCTATAACTGCTCCTGGGTACGCCTTACAATCCAGTATCTGATTTCGGAATCTCTGTCTGACCATGATGTAATCTAATTGAAATCTTCCCGTATCTCTCGGCCTTTTACCAGTATACCTCCTCCTCTTGTGAATATTGAACAGGGTATTCGCTATTACTAGCTGAAACTTGTTACAGAACTCAATTAGTCTTTCTCCTCTTTCATTCCTCGCCCCAAGCCCATATTCTCCTGTAACCTTTTCTTCTACTCCTTCCCCTACAACTGCATTCCAGTCGCCCATGACTATTAGATTTTCGTCCCCCTTTACATACTGCATTACCCTTTCAATATCCTCATACACTTTCTCTATCTGTTCATCTTCAGCTTGCGACGACGGCATGTATACCTGAACCATCGTTGTCGGTGTTGGTCTGCTGTCGATTCTGATTAGAACAACCCGGTCACTGAACTGTTCACAGTAACACACCCTCTGCCCTACCTTCCTATTCATAACGAATTCTACACCTGTTATACCATTTTCTGCTGCTGTTGATATTACCCGATACTCATCTGACCAGAAATCCTTGTCTTCCTTCCACTTCACTTCACTAACCCCTACTATATCTAGATTGAGCCTTTGCATTTCCCTTTTCAGATTTTCTAGTTTCCCTACCACGTTCAAGCTTCTGACATTCCACGCCCCGACTCGTAGAACGTTATACTTTCGTTGATTATTCAATCTTTTTCTCATGGTAACCTCCCCCTTGGCAGTCCCCTCCCGGAGATTCGAATGGGGGACTATTCCGGAACCTTTTGCCAATGGAGAGATCATCATGACACTTCTTCGATTACAGGCCACATGTCCTGTGGATACACGTTACGTGTCTTTAATGCAGTGGTTTCCATTGCCTTTTGCATCCTCATGTCGTTGATCATTGCTGATTGTTCCGCCTTTAGGGGCAATTTCCCACCCCTAGGACAAGAGAGTGCCCTGAACCTCTATCCGCTCCTCCGCCCTCTTTGACAAGGCCGTTGGCAGAATGAGGCTGACTTCTTATGCGGGAAGTCTTCGGCCGCCAATGCTGATTATTTATCAAAATTTATGCAGTGGTGGGTATCGAACACGGGACCGAAGACGTTTTCGATTATGAATCAAAGATGCTACCCCTAGACCACGGGGTATCCTCATCGAATGAATAAAGAGTTTATTTCTGTTTGTAAGAGAGTCGTGATCTAGTGGCAAATCTTGTCCAGTACTTGCACATCTACAAGGTGTGTAACCCGGTGTCTGTGGTGCCGTCTGATTCTTGATAAGTCCTCCACCGCACACTCCATAACCGGACACTGGCGCATTTCACTCGTCGGTCTAGTCAACTGGCAGAGCTTTCGCTGTGGCGGCAGCAACCAACGGGTCGCGAATCACAGCGGCGACTGACGTACAAGCTGACGAATCATGCCGCCGCAAATTCCGAGCATTCTCGAATTTACAGCGGCGCACAGTGGACGTGAGCCGAATGCGCACTCTCCCCCGGCGAGAGATAATACCACGCCCACTGGTCGCTCAGTGGCCGGGAAGCAGCCCGGCTTTTATCACGCCGCGTGCGGCGGTATTTCATTACGCTGAGGAATGCACGAGCCGGGGAACCCCCATATTTCCCACGAGCGCAGTATTTCTTGGCTAATGGAGTTTCCCGCCGCGGCGGTGGCGGCGAGCCTGCTACGACCGAGGAGGCAATTAGATAGTTGTCGGCCGCTGCATCAGACAAGCTGCTGCGGCTACTTTGCGTCGCTCGCTCCTGTCCACACCTTGAGAGGAGAGGTCGCTGCAAACACAACATCATCATGTAGAGGTCCCGAACAAGTATGTCTGCCAAGTGTGCTTGAACAGATGATCTGTATGCGTATCACCTCGGAAAAGTAAATTTACTCAATTAATATTTTGTAAGTGTGCAAGTACGGGGTGTCAAGCGAAGGAGTCCCTCATTTCAAAATGAAGTAGCTCAAAAACTAAAATCGATAGACGAGTGCAACAAAAGATGTGAGGTTCATTCAAATGAAACCTGGTCAGTGCGTCTACCTTTGCCTTACACGTAAAGTGACACCACGTAGCTGCGGGTATGGTGGCGCCATCTATTGGTCGAGAGACTGACGCGTGCGCACCGTTGGATATTGCAGAGCGCCAGCGTAGTTTCACGCCGAAGAGAAGGTGGTCACACAGGTTATCGTCCACTAGCGAACATGCAGGAGAGTGAGCAGGAGCAACGAGGAATGATTTGATTTTTGGCGGCGGATGGAGTTGGAGGCCGTGAAATGTATCGACAGATGAAGGCTGTGTACAGTGAGTACAGTCGGAGTCGCTCAAGTGTTGTGGAATGGCGCAAACGATTCCTTGAGGGACGCGAGTCACTGGAAGACGACACTGCATCAGTTTCGGTGAGAAACTGTAAATAGGCTGTTCCGGTTTTTATGTTGGTAACGCCACGCAGCGCTCTGTATGAAAATCACTGACTGTGCTGTGTGCAGTCTGTGGCTGGTTGGACTCATTGTTGGAATATTCGCTTGTGTAGTGTTGGGCAGTTGGATGTGAACTTCGTATAGCGTTGTGCAGTTGGAGGTGAGCCGCCAGCAGCGGTGGATGTGGAGAGAGAGAGAGATTCCAGAGTTTTGAGAGGTTACTATAAGCGGACGATCTGGACGCGTGCCCGCCAGAAAAAAGAAATTTGTAAAGATGGATGTCATGATTTGATAGATATATACATGATGACTTTCGAACATTACTAAGGTAAATACATTTTTGTTCTCTATCAAAATTTTTCATTTGCTAACTATATCTATCAGTAGTTAGTACATTCAGTAGTTGGAATCTTTTATTTAGTTGGCAGTATTGGGTTCGCTGTACTGCAGTAGTTCGAGTAACGAAGATCTTTGTGAGGTAAGTGATTCATGAAAGGTATAGGTTATTGTCAGTGACGACCATTCTTTTGTAGGGATTATCGAAAGTCATACTGCGTTGCGCTAAAAAAATTTTGTGTGTCAGTTTAGTGATGATCAGAATGAGTAAAGAGAGAACTGTCTGAGTACGTTCAGTTTTACTCAGCTCTCTTTGTATCAAATAACGCAGAAGTTGACCAGAACAGTAATTCATAATTTTTCAAAGGGGACGTTTCAAAACGTTGGAACACGCACCATACAGCCTCGACCTTTCACTATGTGACTTTCATGTTTTTGGACCTCTGAAACAAGCTATTCGTGGACATCGATTCGCAACGGACGACGAAGTGTGTGACCGGGTCCAGGCCTGTATCCGACAGGAGCCTAATTAAAAAGAATTTCGTTGTATGTAACAAAATTCAAACATACGACCTCGAACAGAGAAGGTTAGCCGGCCGGAGTGGCCGAGCGGTTCTAGGCGCTACAGTCTGGAACCGCGCGACCGCTACGGTCGCAGGTTTGAATCCTGCCTAGGGCATGGATGTTTGTGATGTCCTTAGGTTAGTTAGGTTTAAGTAGTTCTAAGTTATAGGGGACTGATTACCTCAGAAGTTAAGACCCATAGTGCTCAGAGCCATTTGAACCATTTTAGAGAAGGTTAATACACTACCCATTACGCTACGTTACAACACTAAATTACGTTACTACATTAATGATAGTCGTCAACCACACGTTACTATGTATTGCAGCCTTTAAAATTTCGGCTTCACGCTATTTCGTGCATAGCTTATCTATTGTAAACTGATTTTGGTACTGGTGCTAAACGTATATGAGCCTCTGAATCGCGTCTTTTGCGCAAGTATCGAGCAATGTTTAGTCTTTTGGTGTCATCATTTGTGACTGAATAGGAAATAAAAGTGCTAGACCTGTGATTCTGTATCCAAATACATCAAGAAAGAATGCCGGACAAGTAATCAGAAGTGAACAATTTCTGTGGCAGTTTGGAGACGGCGAACAGTTCAGAAGTGACGCTTAGCGCTCTGGTTGGAGGAAACCACCTCCAACGCGTGAATTGACAACAATCAAGTAATTTTAATCGGATTACAGAACTCCGCTCTACCAAAACTACGGTTCTTTGGTTTCGGTACATTACATAAACGACATAGTAAACGGCAATATTACGGGACATAGTGGTAGCATTGGTAGGGAAAGAAACACAGATGAATGTATAAGAGAAAATGGGAGCCGAATCGTTCATAATTAGCCCACAGTGTATTTTATGTCCTCAAAAAATAAGCTGCATTTTACAAGTAATAAAAATTAGCTAATCGCATAACATTTTGCGCTTTTATGTAACCAAAGCAACATCTTTTGATGAAAATACGGTTTAAATCCACTAACATAAAAAAATCATTGTTAAAACTACTCCACTCCATGACTACCACAGTGACAACACTGGTGCAGCAACCGTACTATATTCTTAGAACAGAGAAAACAGTCTTGGTTTCACAAATTAGGTTTATTTAATCTTCCCATATGACCCGTTTCGCCTATTCTAGGAATCGAAAGACAATGTGGGGAAATTACAAGCTAGTACTAGTATAAATTACTGTTTAAGGCAATAATAAATGAATAAATAAAAAATAACAAGAGGAAGACATGCATCGATTGGACTATAAAGCAAAGAGCCATCTTTGTGTTTCAGTTGTGGTGAGGGGTATAAATTTTCAACTCATAAAATACTGCAGCATAACTGAGCTTACCGGTAAAAATTTTATGAGTGGAAATTTATACCCCGCAACGCCCCGTGAAATACATATGTGGTCCTGTGCTCTGAGGTCCAATCGGTGAATGTCTTTCTCTATCATTTTTAGTTTATTCATTTGTTATTTGCCTTTAATAGCAATTTATACCCATACCAGTTGTAATTTTCCTAGATTGTCTGATGATGCATAGAACAGGCGAAACGCGTCACATGTAAAGATAAAATAAATCGGTCTTGTGCTTTAATTACTGTTGTTACTTTGTACTCAGTCAAATGCTCTTCATCATGACCAAAGGCAAAAGTTTCTTGTTATTACTGGTAAGTGTCAAAGTTGTTTATACGTAACTGAACAATTTTTTTAGGAAATTGTTTTCTAGTGCTTTATGACAAATCTTCATTGTTTTTCTATTTTTACTACAAGTCCCTCTTTTTAACGTTCCAAATCAACAATTTTCGTATAAAACCTGAATTAGAAATTGAAAATTTCCATCATGCTATAAATGCTGTTTATTTTTGAGTAACAGATACGAAGGTAACTACGTGAAACAAAAACGTTCTGTAGGTTATGTGGCCCTTTGTTGGGTGTTTCACCATTCATGTTATACAGCTATAGAGGCTGTAGAGGGGAATTAGTAGATCAAGTTTTACGTAGGAACTCACATCCAGAAACATCATCCAACTACGATACGGTGCGTCAAAATTATATGTGCCAGCGCCTATGAACGTATTAGTTTGAGGCAAGGGCCCCTGCATTGGAAATGGATGAGTCGAAAGCTATAAACGCAGGATGTATACGACCCAGGACATCCGGGAGATCCGGAAAAAACCCGGGAATTTTTTCGTCCGGGAGAAAACCGCGAAAAAAACGGGAATTTTGTAGAATTCCGGGAGCTTTTCCTTGTTTTAGTTACCAGTTAAATTTTTGTGATTTTGACTGGTAGGAACCAATATTCTAACGAAGGATATTACTGTATCCCGCTTCTGCAGAATAATGCTGTAGCAAAAAAAAAAAAAAAAAAAAAAAAAAAAATGAACGAGAGAAAAAAAAACGAAAATAAAACCAAAGTGTGTCAAAGGCTTTAGGAAGAATACAAGAAATTGCCTCCGATGAGCGTGACATGACAGCTGTTACAAATGATTCATTTGAGCAGTTGCGGGCGGGCTCTCACGCATGCGCAGTTGAGTCGCCTATGAGTAGTACCTTATCCCGCTTCTGGCTACAGACGTGTGACTGGGCGCCACTATCTAAGTTGCTCCGGTTCGGAAATATCGTAGATCCAGGGCTGATGCACAGAGCAGTCTTGAGTTGCAGTGGGGAGGTGGGTAGTCTCCACGTTACCTGTTTTTACGTTTAGTGATTTTTCTGTTTCTTCTTCGTTTATTGCTCTCACATTAAATGAAAACAAAACGGATTTCTGTGGCCAGGAGCTACCAAATGAATTAAAATACGTTCGCATGATTACGGAAGGCTAAAATATGTTGTTAGTATCAGGTTTTATTTCCACCTTTCTGACAGTCAAGCATTAATCACCTTGCAGAACAATGAAGTTATTTTTGTCTGTTTGCTAAAGAGATTTGCCTTTTATTAATATTTTGCGCTGAGGCAGTCAATTTATTTGAAACGAAGTGTTTAATTTCACACTGTTTCAACTGTTCCCTGCATTTCAAGTGCGCGTTTTTTATCTTCTAGCTCGTATGGCATTATGCCATAATAAAGAACCAAACATGAGATAATACAGTACTGATACTCAAGAGAATTTACATCCGAATCTGGACATACGATTGTGCACTTTAAGCCGAATTATGCATTTTAGTACAATTCACGAAATTCCGATGCTCCTGAAGTATCCTTTGATGTCTTGTTTTTTTATGACATAAATGCAAGATCTTTTAATATTTTACGCGTAGGAACATGCGGGCTTCCTGCGTCATCGTAGCTGCGCATGCGCAGTGACGCTTGTTATCTGGCGCTCTCTGGCAACTGCTGGATAGAACCTACAGGGTGGCGCACAAAATGTGTTACCATTTTGTTTTTGAATATAAACTGTATTGTCAATACAATCTGAAAGGAACATATACTACAATGAAGAGCCGTCCATAGAGATTTGTTCTAACTCAGCACATGCTCAATGTGTCCACCATTTCGTTTCCTAACTTCCTTCAAACGAACACAGAAGTAAGTGATTACCCTACGGCACATGTCTTCCGTAATTTCACTGCAAGCTTGAAGAATAAGTCTTCTGAGCTCCATTAAATCACGTGGACGTTTCGGGAAAATTTTTTCCTTTAGGTACCCCAAAAGAAAAAAGTCACATGGGTTGAGGTCTGGACTATTGGAGGGCCAATTTTGTACGTCATTGAAGCGACCTGGAAACCTAAGTGAAATGATCCGCATGTCGAAATGCTAGTGTAAAAACTCCAACACAGTGTTTGCAGTATGTGGCCTTGCTACATCTTGCATGAACCACTGCGTGTTGAAGGTCAAGGCAGTAGCAAGAAGCTGTGGAATTTAACGGAGCTCAGAAGACTGATTCAAGCTTTCAGTGAAATTACGGAAGACATGTCCCGTAGGGAAATCACTAACGTCAGTGTTCATTTGATGGAAGTTAGGAAACGAAAAGGTGGACATATTCACCAGGTGCTAAGTTAGAACAAATCTCCATGGACGGCTCTTCATAGTAGTATATGTTCCCTTCTGATTCTATTGACAATAAAGTTTATATTCAAAAACAAAATGGTAACACATTTCGTGCCCCACCCTGTATTTGTAACAGGTCACAGGAAAATATTGCGATTGGTGGTTTGAAAAGTGTTACTTTCAAAGTAAATTTCCTTTTACGCAAGATGAACTATGCGCGAGAATGTACGATGAATTTCTTAAATCACAGAGCGTTTGACTCTTTGAGGACGACCATCTAGAAGAATTTCGAGCCCAGAAGATCAGACATTTACGTATTTAAAAATTTTACTGGTACATTTGTGTGATGTATTTTAAAGTGTAACACGCGCAAAATGATCAGCATTATATGTGGAAGCTTAGGTTCTCTTGCAGCTTATTAATCTTAGAGACCAATATTATTTGTGAAAGCTTTATTTTTCTTCTAGCAAAACTATGTGTATTAATTTAAACCATTAACTTTTCTTTTTGTGTGTTCGCGCTATTTAAGAGTGATCTTGCTATTGGTTGACTACAGTACGTGTCCTGTGCTGTCATCAGCTGTCGAGATCACGTGACATGAGCTATGACTGGCTTACGAAATAGCGTCGCAATCTCGATTTCATTGCTTCGGAATGTAACATGCAGTGTTTGGTATAATTCGAATTTATACCTCAGTAAAACGAAGAAATGCGGCGTACATGTTGCTGCACATCAAAAATCTTCCCAAAACATGTTTTTTTACCCCTTGGGTTTCGTTTTCTAAAGTGCCGGCAAATTCTACGTCTGTGTAGCAAACCATAAACATTCTAAGGATTGATAAGTTTCACAGTGCCGAGGAAAAGTATACTGTCATTTAACACGGAAAAAGTGTATTTTCACCCGGGAGAAAGTGTATTTTCAACCGGGAAATCCGGGAAAAATCCGGGAATTTTTTTTCCTTGTCCACGTATACACCCTGAAACGAAAACTGTTCTCATACCTATGACAGTGGAATGCATGTACTGGTACTGTCGTTGCTAAGATTGTACAGTACTCAAGTTTGGTAGTTGGTAGTATGGACCAAAACAAGGAAACAATGTCCAGTAAATATGGACCTTAAGAGCTATGCGCGCTTGATCATTTATGCAACTGTGAAACGCAAGTCCTTCATTGAACAAGTGCTCATGACTCTTAAGGTATGCTTTTTAGAGTCCATGTTTTCTCCTTGTTTTGGGCCTTACTACTACCTCTGCAAGTTGCCTACGCTACAATCTTAGCAAACACAGTACAAGTTCATGTATCCCACTGCCAAAGGTTTATCAGAACGGTATTCGCATATAACTTTCGACTCGTTCGTTTGCGGTACAGGTACCCGTGTCTCAAATTGATACATTTATTCCTCTTCATCATCCTAGGAGTCGCGGCGCCTATAACTTTGACGCTCTGTAGCGTCGTTGCATAACGTTTCCGGACATGGGTTCCTGCGGGAAACTTGATCTACTAAATCTCCTCTAAAACGTCTAGAGGTGTGTTACATGAATTGTGAAACGCTCTGTATATCTTCACTCAGTTTGACGGTTCTCCGATTCCGGTTTCTAGGTGAATCTAGTAAGACACTGATCATGTACGAAACAAAGAGATCGAAATGAGGTAATAGCCGATAGGTCTACAATGTACACAACGTACAGGTAACGCAGCTCTGATCTTGAATGACCAAGGCTCTAGGAAAACTACCGTAGTCTAAGCTTATTTGTGGTAGTCTACGCAAGCCTACTATCGTTTTAAAATTCTGCTGCTAGCAGATGGCGCTGTACGTTGTGCAGCTGGTACAGTATCAGCGTGCATAATTGAATCAGCACTCTGAAAGCAGTCTTTACAATCACATCACAATCCTACTCTCATTTTTTCAGACTGTGGTTCGGAACCATGTTGTTGTTGTGGTCTTCAGTCCTGAGACTGGTTTGATGCAGCTCTCCATGCTACTCTATCCTGTGCAAGCTTCTTCATCTCCCAGTACCTACTGCAACCTACATCCTTCTGAATCTGCTTAGTGTATTGATCTCTTGGTCTCCCTCTACGATTTTTACCCTCCACGCTGCCCTCCAATGCTAAATTTGTGATCCCTTGATGCCTCAAAACATGTCCTACCAACCGATCCCTTCTTCTAGTCAAGTTGTGCCACAAACTTCTCTTCTCCCCAATCCTATTCAATACCTCCTCATTAGTTACGTGATCTACCCACCTTATCTTCAGCATTCTTCTGTAGCACCACATTTCGAAAGCTTCTATTCGATTCTTGTCCAAACTGGTTATCGTCCATGTTTCACTTCCATACATGGCTACACTCCATACAAATACTTTCAGAAACGACTTCCTGACACTTAAATCTATACTCGATGTTAACAAATTTCTCTTCTTGAGAAACGCTTTCCTTGCCATTGCCAGCCTACATTTTATATCCTCTCTACTTCGACCATCATCGGTTATTTTACTCCCTAAATAGCAAAACTCCTTTACTACTTTAAGTGTCCCATTTCCTAATCTAATTCCCTCAGCATCACCCGACTTAATTTGACTACATTCCATTATCCTCGTTTTGCTTTTGTTGATGTTCATCTTATATCCTCCTTTCAAGACACTGTCCATTCCGTTCAACTGCTCTTCCAAGTCCTTTGCTGTCTCTGACAGAATTACAATGTCATCGGCGAACCTCAAAGTTTTTACTTCTTCTCCATGAATTTTAATACCTACTCCGAATTTTTCTTTTGTTTCCTTTACTGCTTGCTCAATATACAGATTGAATAACATCGGGGAGAGGCTACAACCCTGTCTCACTCCCTTCCCAACCACTGCTTCCCTTTCATGCCCCTCGACTCTTATAACTGCCATCTGGTTTCTGTACAAATTGTAAATAGCCTTTCGCTCCCTGTATTTTACCCCTGCCACCTTCAGAATTTGAAAGAGAGTATTCCAGTCAACATTGTCAAAAGCTTTCTCTAAGTCTACAAATGCTAGTAACGTAGGTTTGCCTTTTCTTAATCTTTCTTCCAAGATAAGTCGTAAGGTCAGTATTGCCTCGCGTGTTCCAACATTTCTACGGAATCCAAACTGATCATCCCCGAGGTCGGCTTCTACCAGTTTTTCCATTCGTCTGTAAAGAATTCTCGTTAGTATTTTGCAGCTGTGACTTATTAAACTGATAGTTCGGTAATTTTCACATCTGTCAACACCTGCTTTCTTTGGGATTGGAATTATTATATTCTTCTTGAAGTCTGAGGGTATTTCGCCTGTCTCATACATCTTGCTCACCAGATGGTAGAGTTTTGTCAGGACTGGCTCTCCCGAGGCCATCAGTAGTTCTAATGGAATGTTGTCTACTCCCGGGGCCTTGTTTCGACTCAGGTCTTTCAGTGCTCTGTCAAACTCTTCACGCAGTATCGTATCTCCCATTTCATCTTCATCTACATCCTCTTCCATTTCCATAATATTTTCCTCAAGTACATCTCCCTTGTATAAACCCTCTATATACTGCTTCCACCTTTCTGCTTCCCCTTCTTTGCTTAGAACTGGGTTTCCATCTGAGCTCTTGATATTCATGCAAGTGGTTCTCATCTCTCCAAAGGTCTCTTTAATTTTCCTGTAGGCAGTATCTATCTTACCCCTAGTGAGACAAGCCTCTACATCCTTACATTTGTCCTCTAGCCATCCCTGCTTAGCCATTTTGCACTTCCTGTCGATTTCATTTTTGAGACGTTTGTATTCCTTTTTGCCTGCTTCATCTACTGCATTTTTATATTTTCTCCTTTCATCAATTAAATTCAATATTTCTTCTGTTACCCAAGGATTTCTATTAGCCCTCGTCTTTTTACCTACTTGATCGTCTGCTGCCTTCACTACTTCATCCCTCAGAGCTACCCATTCTTCTTCTACTGTATTTCTTTCCCCCATTCCTGTCAATTGTTCCCTTATGCTCTCCCTGAAACTCTCTACAACCTCTGGTTCTTTCAGTTTATCCAGATCCCATCTCCTTAAATTCCCACCTTTTTGCAGTTTCTTCAGTTTCAATCTGCAGTTCATAACCAATAGATTGTGGTCAGAATCCACATCTGCCCCTGGAAATGTCTTACAATTTAAAACCTGGTTCCTAAATCTCTGTCTTACCATTATATAATCTATCTGAAACCTGTCAGTATCTCCAGGCTTCTTCCATGTATACAGCCTCCTTTCATGATTCTTGAACCAAGTGTTAGCTATGATTAAGTTATGCTCTGTGCAAAATTCTACAAGGCGGCTTCCTCTTTCATTCCTTCCCCCCAATCCATATTCACCTACTATGTTTCCTTCTCTCCCTTTTCCTACTGACGAATTCCAGTCACCCATGACTATTAAATTTTCGTCTCCCTTCACTACCTGAATAATTTCTTTTATCTCGTTATACATTTCATCTATTTCTTCATCATCTGCAGAGCTAGTTGGCATATAAACTTGTACTACTGTAGTAGGCATGGGCTTTGTGTCTATCTTGGCCACAATAATGCGTTCACTATGCTGTTTGTAGTAGCTAACCCGCACTCCTATTCTTTTATTCATTATTAAACCTACTCCTGCATTACCCCTATTTGATTTTGTATTTATAACCCTGTAATCACCTGACCAAAAGTCTTGTTCCTCCTGCCACCGAACTTCACTAATTCCCACTATATCTAACTTTAACCTATCCATTTCCCTTTTTAAATTTTCTAATCTACCTGCCCGATTAAGTGATCTGACATTCCACGCTCCGATCCGTAGAACGCCAGTTTTCTTTCTCCTGATAACGACTTCCTCTTGAGTAGTCCCCGCCCGGAGATCCGAATGGGGGACTATTTTACCTCCGGAATATTTTACCCAAGAGGACGCCATCATCATTTAATCATACAGTAGAGCTGCATGTCCTCGGGAAAAATTACGGCTGTAGTTTCCCCTTGCTTTCAGCCGTTCGCAGTACCAGCACAGCAAGGCCGTTTTGGTTAATGTTACAAGGCCAGATCAGTCAATCATCCAGACTGTTGCCCCTGCAACTACTGAAAAGGCTGCTGCCCCTCTTCAGGAACCACATGTTTGTCTGGCCTCTCAACAGATGCCCCTCCGTTGTGGTTGCACCTACGGTATGGCCATCTGTATCGCTGAGGCACGCAAGCCTCCCCACCAACGGCAAGGTCCATGGTTCATGGGGGGTTCGGAACCATAAGATCGTGGAATCCAACTGATAAAGTGGAGTATTGTGAGGTAAACAGGGTTGAGCATTTTGGGAGAAACAACGCAGCAACAAGTTGGTGAAAATGTTCTCTAACAATGATCCATTACACAACACAGTGGTGAGATGGTACAGATGCTTTCAGTGTGGTCAGACGTCAGCAATGACGATGAACGAATCGGCGGACCATCTCTCTACAAGATCCGGGAATCGTAGGTGAAGTGTAGAATCTGGTGCTAGAAGTGTGGCATACCACAGTCGATCGCGATAATGGAAAAAGTGAAAATCAATCACGGATTACTTCTTATCCTGCACCAAATTTTGGACATGACAAGAGATACCGAACACTGGGTTGCTTCACTGTTCAAGAGCATTCGAAGAGCTGTCATAATCGAGACAGCAGGATAAATATTGTATCCACGTTTGGTAAGTCTAAGCGGCTTCTTTAGCCGCTTAATCACCGTAGGATGTGTCACCACACCCCCTAGATACAGAAGCAAAGCAGCGGCAGAGACGCATGGATCATCACCACCGAAAAAGGTGAAGACTCAACCATCAACTGGCAAGGTGGTGCTGCGGTTTGATGTGTCTCTGAACTGTCATAGTATAGGGCTAACACAATGTGGTCATAAAGGGGGGACCGTTACAGTAACATACTGCTAAGAGCTCCTAACTAAATTACAGGAGACTGTTAAGGCGTAGCGTGAAGCTGTACTATTGGGTGTTTCTACTCCACGACACAGCCGCATCTCATTCCGTCCTGGACACTGTCACACATGCTGTTTATATAGGCCATCAAATTTTACTTCTCCCCTCCTCCAGCCGAAATGCAGACTTCTGCAATTAATGTCTCTGCCAACTCATCCGTGCCTGTGTAAAATGTGTTGCATTGAAAGGGCAACATGCTGGGTGAGTCTTATTAACATTTAAAAGACCCCGAAGTGACACAGATGACGATGAGACAAGAAATTTGATGTAAAACACGTGGGGCGCAAACGTCGGAAAACACACCAAAAGTTGATGACAAATGTTGAACATATGACGTCACTAGGTGACGCACTCGCCGCACGTGCAGCGATAGGGCTTGTCGATCCTATCCTTGGCAGTGCTACACATTGCTCCACTAGGCTACTTCGCTTCGGTACACGTCTTGTAAATAAGATTTCTTGTAAACGTAAAAGTTACAAAATTATCGTCCGTGCTGTAAGCAAACAAGAGATGTTCCAATTTTGTGTTTATTTCCTTTTGTCTCGTCTGTTTTCCTTACAGACTCCATTTATTAAAGAACATGTAGGTCATTATCGACGCAATTCGGAAGCTTATACTTCAGCGGAGACTGTGGGACGGGAAATAAAATAATAAATGTTATATCAGCATAAACACATTACTATCCAACATAATGCAAGAAAACGTTGCCTGCCAGACCAAGACTCACATAGGCCCGGAGCAACACCGATGTGGCCGGTCGGAGTGGGCGAGAGGCTCTAGTCGCTACAGTCTGGAACCGCGCGACCGCTACGGTCGCAGGTTCGAATCCTGCCTCGGTCATGGATGTGTGTGCTGTCCTTAGGTTAGTTAGGTTTAACTAGTTTTCAGTTCTAGGGGACTGATGACCTCAGAAGTTAAGTCCCATAGTGCTCAGAGCCATTTGAACCAACAGCGATGTGAATTCTTGACTTGGGTTGGGATGATCAGGTGCGTCAGACTGACAGACTCTACCGCTGAATGTGCAGCGAATTATGTCACCTGGTGACGTCACATTGTGAACATTTGTCATCCATTTTTGAAGTATTTCCCAACATTTGTGGCCCCCTCTGTCAGGAAATTACTTGTCTCAGCCTCATCTATGTCGCTTCAGGGGTTTTAAAAGTTAATAAGATTCATCAAGTATAGTGAATCAGTAATATCGTCACCAAGTTTCGTTGACGCAGATTGATTTTTTTATAAATATATTGCACTTGCATGAAGAGAAATAGCGAACTGAAAGAAAGAAAGAACTTTACTAAATAAAAGTTTGAATATTTGCTTATCTCTAGTGCAGCTGGAAATGCAGCTTGCTTTTTGCGCTGGTGTGCTATTTTGCAAACATGACATATTGTATGATAAAAAGAACTTAGAACCCACTGAGCTTCAAAAATCGGAAACCTGTTCGTCGTACAGGGTGTTTCAAAAATGACCGGTATATTTGAAACGGCAATAAAAACTAAACGAGCAGCGATAGAAATACACCGTTTGTTGCAATATGCTTGAGACAACAGTGCATTTTCGGGCAGACACACTTTCGAAATTACAGTAGTTACAATTTTCAACATCAGATGGCGCTGCGGCCTGGGAAACTCTATAGTACGATATTTTCCACATATCCACCACGCGTAGCAATAATATGGCGTAGTCTCTGAGTGAAATTAGCCGAAACCTTTGACAACGTGTCTGGCGGAATGGCTTCACATGCAGATGAGATGTACTGCTTCAGCTGTTCAATTGTTTCTGGATTCTGGCGGTACACTTGGTCTTTCAAGTGTCCCCACAGAAAGAAGTCACAGGGGTTCATATCTGGCGAATAGGGAGGCCAATCCACGCCGCCTCCTGTATGTTTCGGATAGCCCAAAGCAATCACACGATCATCGAAATATTCATTCAGGAAATTAAAGACGTCGGCCGTGCGATGTGGCCGGGCACCATCTTGCATAAACCACGAGGTGTTCGCAGCGTCGTCTAAGGCAGTTTGTACCGCCACAGATTCACGAAGAATGTCCAGATAGCGTGATGCAGTAATCGTTTCGGATCTGAAAAATGGGCCAATGATTCCTTTGGAAGAAATGGCGGCCCAGACCAGTACTTTTTGAGGATGCAGGGACGATGGGACTGCAACATGGGGCTTTTCGGTTCCCCATATGCGCCAGTTCTGTTTATTGACGAAGCCGTCCAGGTAAAAATAAGCTTCGTCAGTAAACCAAATGCTGCCCACATGCATATCGCCGTCATCAATCCTGTGCACTATATCGTTAGCGAATGTCTCTCGTGCAGCAATGGTAGCGCCGCTGAGGGGTTGCCGCGTTTGAATTTTGTATCGATAGAGGTGTAAACTCTGGCGCATGAGACGATACGTGGACGTTGGCGTCATTTGGACCGCAGCTGCAACATGGCGAACGGAAACCCGAGGCCGCTGTTGGATCACCTGCTGCACTAGCTGCGCGTTGCCCTCTGTGGTTGCAGTACGCGGTCGCCCTACCTTTCCAGCACGTTCATCCGTCACGTTCCCAGTCCGTTGAAATTTTTCAAACAGATCCTTTATTGTATCGCTTTTCGGTCCTTTGGTTACATTAAACCTCCGTTGAAAACTTCGTCTTGTTGCAACAACACTGTGTTCTAGGCGGTGGAATTCCAACACCAGAAAAATCCTCTGTTCTAAGGAATAAACCATGTTGTCTACAGCACACGTGCACGTTGTGAACAGCACACGCTTACAGCAGAAAGACGACGTACAGAATGGCGCACCCACAGACTGCGTTGTCTTCTATACCTTTCACATCACTTGCAGCGCCATCTGTTGTTGAAAATTGTAACTACTGTAATTTCGAAAGTTTGTCCGCCTGAAAATGTACTGTTGTCCCAAGCATATTGCAACAAACGGTGTATTTCTATCGCTGCTCGGTTAGGTTTTATTGCCGTTTCAAATATACCGGTCATTTTTGAAACACCCTGTAAGTAAAAAGTAGTGAAAAGCGAGATACACAAAATGGTTGTAAAACGCTAATGGCAAGACTGCAATGAACAGAGCGTTTTGCTCAGTCGAAACCAAGGTCACAAATGTATTTAAAAATCGCAGACGAACCGTAGTGTGTGTTGTGTGTGTGTTTGCGTGTGTGTGTGTGTTTAGTTAAACCTGTGTTGACCATCTCAAAGTAGATTATCTGGAAACTGGATGATATTAAATGTAGAGGAAATCTAACCCCCTGTACTCAGCCAGCAACCGTACAACAAGAATGAAAAGAGATGTTTACACACTAGCCGCATACAATTCGAGAAGTCCATTTCTAAATGTACAATGAAGATACTGTAACTTGACTTGCAAAGACATCTTTCGTCTACTATGGAGTTACAGCAAGAAGACTTTGCTCAAGTTGGGCCGCGATTTGGGGATAGCTCCCCGGGTATGCCCAAAGTATTCTGAAGGTGCCCTTTCTGGGTCTTGATCCCTAACGCCCGGCCTTACGTGTTGATTTGCCCCAAATTGCCCCCTTATGAAGTATCAGTTATCTATTCAGGCTGGATATCAACAAGAATCCTGTCTTTCCGAGTCCATGAAAGGTCAGAAACTTACCCAAACCTCAACAGTATTTCTGAAAGACCTATGACGCGTAATGCCTGACTTTCTAAAAACTGTGTGTCCGGCATCATCTAATAAAGGAAGACGGTTCAAACTCGATATCAACCTTAGAAATTGTCTATGCACATCTGTACGCTTTACCACGGAGACTTTTGCAGCGTTCCCCACTATAATCAAGTTGTGGAGCAATGGCTACATGCTTTCTACTGCTCCTCCAAAGAAAGACTGTACTCAGTTCAGAGAACATTGCACTCTTTCCATTATTCCGTGCCGACTATTATTCGCTTCCTGGCCTTTGTCCCATGCTGACGGAGCAGTTTGAACGTGTAACGTCGATTTTTGCTATAGCGTGTGGTGTCACTTTCATATCTCAGAGCCCGTACTCTGAACAGCTCGCATATGTCTGGTTGTTTGCGCAACTTAGGTGCGGAGATCATTGAGTTATTTCTCTTGTTTGCTTGAAAACGTGAGATGCGCAAATGAGCAACTCTGATTATTCTTCTAACAATGTCAGCCAGAGTCTCACATTATTAGTTTCATTTTTCATGGTAATTTTGTGTGTTTATGTTTCCCATGACTAGCAATGGAGTAAGAGCCGTCATGGTTTTTGAGGAAAAGTTGAGTCGCTTGTGAAAATGACTTCCGTTTATGAACCCTGTTTCCTATAACTTCTCCCATAATTAGGTGAGCATTATTTAACAAACATCATAGCGGATGCATTAAGGCATAGTTTCAATATGATAGTGTTTCCGTTGTGCACAATGGCTAAATTATTAATGGAATTTGGAATAATACGCAAAGCTGTTTATTGTGATGGCTAGTAGGTAGAAATCACAGGTTTATTTCGGAGCTTAAACCGTTAATAACGGAGAATGGTTTCAGTATACTCAAAATTTCGACTGCTGACAACGACTTAAAATAGGATCAGTTGCCTCCATTCCACGTTATTCCACATATTGAAAGATAACTTAATTTACCACATATGTTGACGGTTAAACTATTTTTCTAAGTTGTCACAGTTCAAATCTATCGTCTGTCGTAGCACTAGCATGGAAAACTCAACAGCCGCCAAGTTGTTGAATCATTTACTAACGCAGGATTTCCCAGACGCTGGTACGTGCACTACGCAAGAAGATTTCAGACGGTATGCGTACAAATAAACAAAAGCTAACCTCAATGGGTAAGATCTACATTGGCTTCCACGCCATCAATGTGCGGGACTTCTTGGTGGTACCTTGCTGCCATAATTGCGGCGATCTTGATCACGTACACAAATATTGTGAGAGGAAGTCGGCTTGCTCCAGGTGCGGAGAAGAAAATCATATCAGAAAAAACTGCAAAAATTCGGCAATTTGTATCCCATGCACAAAGAGAGGCAAAAAGACTTGTAATGCCTCCGGTCGCAACTGCCCAACGTACAGGATGCTTGAGCAGAGGCTAATATCAAGAATTGACTATGGCTGAGTCAAGTACGGCACCCAGGATGCCTAAAAGAAAATCCCCATGCAAGAGGAGAAGGGACGCGGCAAGAGCAGCCCAGTTCAAACAATTCCTTGCAACACTTGCAGAAGGAAGTGATGGTAGAAAGAAAATGAAGGATGCGTGCGTCCAAACGGACCCACAAGAACAAGTGGCAGCCCCCTCTCCCTACTGCTGGGGATCGCGAACGCCAGGAAATCAGGCAAATCGAGACAGGCGTCCTGTAGCGGTGGGCCGACAGGCATTCGTCCAAGGGAGTCCTGTGCTGGAATTGCCGGTGCAGGTCAATACAGTTACTAGCACAAACACACAAGTAAATAGCACCAATGTGAGTACTGAATCGAGACAACCAACAGCTGTGAGAACAGTGGTTGATCCGATTAGAATTTATCCCAATCTTGAACATTCACTACAACTATCCCGCCTGGAGGAGCCGGCTGTCCTAACCACCGCACTGCGACATCTAGTGCGGGTAGGACATAGGTACGGGCGCAGGATCACCTTCTCGGCCATGGAGGCTGTAGACAGGGTACAACTAAAGACAATGAATCTCCCCACCGACTTCGGCGCCCTGCGTGACCTAGTAAGAAAGGTGTTTGAGAGAAGGAACGAAACCTTCAATTTAGAGGAAATATATAATCAGTCAGTCCTATCCAATGGGAGAATAGCATACGACTGGACGAAAACCTTTCCAGAATCACACGTGCATACATATTTCCCATAGCTACTGAAATACAGATAGGACAGCTAAACGCACACAATAGTAGGCTGGTCATGCAGGAACTTCGGAGAGTGGTGGAAGAGAAGAGCCTTGATGTGCTCTGTTTGCAGGAGCCGTACTCTCTTGCGGGGAACATAGCCTATGCTGCCATGAGCTGGCAAGTAGTAAGCTTCGGAGACGACCCGAAAGCCACCATCATAATAATCAACAAGGCACTGCGGGCAACAGTGCTCTCACACCTCTCGGACGACCACTGCAATGTCATTGAACTGCAGTCGCCAATTGGCGTCATATATTTAATAAATATGTACTTCCAGTACGGTACAGACATTGACCTGTACCTTGACCAACTTACGCAGGTGGCAACGGTGCTAAGGGGCAGAAGGGCAGTTGTGGTGGCGGACGTGAACGCCAAATCCCCCCTGTGGCACAGTGGCACTCGAGATGAAAGGGGAAGCAAGCTGGAAGAGACCATTATGTCTCTACAACTCCTCATTGCCAACAGACCTGGAAACCCCCCCACCTACACAGGAGGGGGAGGGAATGGAACCAATATTGACATTACGATGATGACAGCCAACATCGCTGCCAATATACAAAACTGGACTGTTACTGATGGAGACACTACCAGCGATCACAACCTGATCACATTCACAATTACAGATCAGGAGTGCCACTGGGACATAGGGTGGGAGGTACAACTAAATTATAACAAGACCAATTGGGAGCACCTCGCAAGAGAGTTTGACCCTCCGACATGGCCAGAAGATGACGATGACATCAACAAACATGCCGAAGATCTGGTGGGCGCTCTTACCAGGGCGGTAAAGGCTGCTGTACCAACCAGGAGGAGAGCCGTTGCGGCTTCTCCATCACCATGGTCTGCGGAACTAGGGCAGATGCGTCAGTCTGTCAGGAGGGCGAGGAGGTATTACCAGCGAAGTGTCGTCTGGGAAGAAAAACAAAGATGGCTGCAAACATATAGAGAAGCTAAAGAGCAGTTTCAGAAAGAACTGCGAACAGTCAGGCTGGAAAGCTGGGAAAAATATGTGCACAGCCAATTGGCTATGGATCCTTGGGGCACCCCTTACAAAATAGTAAGGGAAAAAATCAGGTCGCCAATGGTGCTCTCCACAATCAGGGATGGAAACCGGATGACTGGGTCTTGGCAGGAAACTGCTGAGGTCCTTCTCCACCAACTCCTCCCTGACGATAAAGAGGAAGAGGACACAGAAGAACAACGCCTAATTAGGCAAGCTCTGCAGGCAGACTACGAGAATAACATCATGGTGTACCCTTTCTCTGAAGAGGAAGTTGCAGCCCACATTAAATCGCTAAAGAAAGGAAAGGCCCCAGGACCAGACGGCATCATCGCGGAGGTGGTGCAGTACCTCGCTCCTCAACTAGTGACACCTTTAGCAAGAATTTACAACGAGGCCCTGCGCCTCAGAACATTCCCTAAAATTTGGAAACAGGCCAACGTCGTAATCATCAAAAAGGGGCAAGATAAAGACCCTAAAGAAGCAAAATCTTACAGACCCATCTGTCTGTTGGACCTGTTGGGCAAACTGCTGGAGAGGTTACTAGCTGACAGACTGACAGCACACCGAGTGCTGTGCGGGATGAGTGACAGACAATTCGGTTTTCGGCAGGGGCGATCTGCGTGTGACGCAATTGCCCTCGCATCCGAGGTCTGTGGGTCGTCTCCGCACAAGTACATAGTTGGCATCATGGTGGATATCAGTGGCGCCTTTGACAACCTGTGGTGGCCTTCGCTCTTCTCCTGCCTGCGGGAGAAGGAGTGTCCAGGGCCGCTATACGGCTGTCTCAGGAGCTATTGTATGGAAAGAGAGGTCTGGCTATCGTCCCCTAGCGAGCGAATAGGCAAGAAGATCACGAAGGGGTGTCCACAGGGCTCTGTCCTGGGGCCACTCTTTTGGGACATAAATATGGAGCCTCTCCTGGAGAGCTTGGAAAATAGTGTGGACGTGCTAGAGGCGATAGCTGACGCAGACGACCTCCTTCTGCTGGTTGGCGGCCGAAGTCGCGAAGACCTCGAACCAAAAATTAATAGGACATTATCAATCCTCACACAGTGGTGCCAGAACACGAAAATGACCATTGCGCCAAACAAATCTACATACCTATTACTGAAAGGCCAATTGGCCAGAAATCCAACAGTAAGAATAGAGGGCTCACCAGTGATTCGGCGTCGTGAGGCCCGGTATTTAGGGGTAATAATCGATGAAAGGTGGAATTTCGCCAAACATATAGAAACAGCTACACAAAAATCATTAGAAGCTCTAAACAACTTAATCACAATAGGACACAGTAGATTTCATCTTTCACCAGGACTCATTAAGTTATATCACAATACCATTCTTGTTTCTATCATGGGTTACGGATCCGGAGTGTGGGCGCACAGGCTCACGAGGGTCGTGCCCGCTATGTCTGTGAGGAGGGTGCAGCGCAACATGCTTCTGCGCTCCATTGGAGCGTACAGAACATCTCCAGGAGGGGCACTATTAATACTTATGGGGGTGTGTCCCCTAGACATCAAAATCCGGGAACAGGCAGCCTGGTGCTGGGTGAAAAGGGGAGATATAGATAAGACTGAAAGTATCTTGGGAGTGCGGGTGGGGGACAAGTTTTCAATCAAGAGGAGAGGAGAAGAGTTATGGCAAGAACTCTGGGATGCTGACACAACAGGCCGAAGGACTTACCAGCTGCTCCCAAATATTAAAGAACGTCTCCAACTCTCACATTTCCAGCCAAGTAAGGGACTGTTGCACTTCCTCACAGGTCATGGACCGTATCCGGCATACCTTTGCCGATTCGGGAAAAGGGCTACCCCCTCGTGTGACTGCGGAGCTGAATGGGGTACTCCGGACCACGTGATCTATGAGTGCCCCATCTTCGATGATGTAGCCAGTGACCTAAGAAACCAGTTGCCTCACAACAACATACCAATTAATCAGAGATCCTACCACATTTAACATAGTAAACCGCCTTGCCAGCGAGGTATCAGCAAAGGTCCTGCGAGAATATCTAAGGGAAAACATATGAACAACCGGACACGACATGATTGAAGGCGACCCATCCCATTCCGCCGGGGCGTGGACTGGCCAATCGCCGTGACGGTAGGAATCCGCCACGCTCTGGAACAGGGGGAGGGAGCGCCAACACCCTGAATTGACAATTGCGCACCGATTATGACCTAGTAATAGTTAACTTTAAGTAGATAATAGATAGAAAACCTCAACAGAACCTGCAGCGATCTTCATAAGGCCAGCCCAGTGCCAGGGGCATGCTCACTGGGATTAGCTCAGTGGGCACGGCCACACAGTAGGTTTATACAAACATCTGGCACGCCTGTAACGCTGCAGGAAGTAGCCCCTAGTTTAGTTAACAAAGTAGAATTAGATCTTACCCAACAAGAAACTAAATCTCATTTCCTGTAGCAAGTAAGTTTACTAACACTAGAAAAAGTAAAAATGCTGCTAATATCCAATAAAAAATTGTAATGTAGATTTAGGACCCACTAATGTATTAGGTGGTGGGTTAAAATGTAAGAAATAATTTAATGGAATAAAGATTTTCTTAAAAAAAAAATAAACAAAACACTTAGAGGTGGAAATAAAGTGATTCTCTTAAATTTGCTGCACCCGGTGTTTAGTTTATTACTCTCTTGCGCAACTGGTTTATATTTTTTTGTGAAGAAGTATAATAAATATTTGGAACGTCGTTCCTCTCTTAGTGATTGAATATTTGTATCAGAACTGCCTTGACTTGTTTTCATATTATTTGCTGCATCTAAGTACCAGGTGTGAACATGAACGACTGTGTAAAAATGTGTTTCTACGTAACCTTATTTCCTTTGTCTGTCTAATGTGTATCATACATACTAGATGACCGGCACGACTCAAAAACCGTATAAGTGTTGTCAGTTTTGAGCAAGTCGGCGAAGATGGCGCACCCTTCTTCTCGTAGCACAGTGTTCGTTAAAAAGCGAACATGCTATAGTCACACGTCCGATTTCCAAAAATGTCAAGTGATGCACAGTGCCAAAGATTCTGGAAACCCCTGCACTATAGTTCTCTTTAGGTTCGTTGTCATTTCCGTAGTGTTTGCCGCTCGAATAATCCTTCACTTTGGGAAACACATTATAATCATTCGATGCAAAGTCCGGCTGTTCAATAAACTTGCCACGTAATCGCAGTGGAACCCATGCGAACTTTTTCGTGAAGAAGCACGATGTCGCTGCACAACCCGAGCCGTTTGTTTCGGACAGCGCCGAGTAATTGCTTAACGGCTTGATACCAGGTCGCTATCTGCTCTGGTAATCTCCCCTCCAGGCACATGTTCGATTAGAAAGACGCATTTTCAGACCCAACAACTGTGTGGCCATAAACGTTTCGTTGGTGAATATTGTTAGACTCTTTTTTTGGGAGGGGGGGGGGGGAAGCCGGTAACGGGTTCGTGAATGATACCATTCTATAGACTGGCGCTTTGCTTCTGAGCCTTTATGCGGAACCCAGGACTCTTCACCATTAATAACGTCGTTCAAAAACTCTTCCCAATCCTTGCCGTACGGAGTGAGAAAAGGGCTAAGCACCACATATTAGGTGCTTTTTGTGCTTATCTGTCAGAAGTCTAGAAACCCACGTGATACACACTTTTCTACAACACAAATCAACACTTACAATCTAAAAACGAACTGGCGATGAAATGTTGGGTAAATACAGTAGCGTCCACATGTTTCGAGAGTCGCTCTAGGAGTAAAGAGTTTTATTTTGACCCTTGCTCCATTTTTGCCCCACCCTCACCTCCGTGTCCTATATCTTCCGAATAAATGGTGCCATGAGACGTAAACAGCGAGCGGGAACAGTATTTTATTGTTTATTTGTGCGAATTTAAAATGCGTGACAAAACTAATGACCTTACCAAGTGTTGTAATACGGTTCCTGAGTGCAAGAACGTCCACTCTGTCAAAAATTAAGGACAGATAAACAGAAGATTCTGGAAATGTAATTTATGAACCTTCACTCCGAAAATAGTGCATCATGTTCAATGGTGGACGAACGAATGTTCATGATCAAGAACGACCAGGCCGTTGAGACCGACGAACCCACATCAAAGACCGAGAGAACGACGGAACCTAAAGGTAAAGGTGTATCTATTCTTCTGACGTCTTAACAGTCGACGTGGACTATTTTGCTATCTCTTCTGCAAACTAATATCGTCAGATCAGTCTTATTCCTGATGAACGAACCACTGCATTCGTTTACATATACGCGAATGAATGCACCCCTCTCAGGTCACCAATAAACGAAATATTAGATTGATCATATTATTATCGCAAAAACAAACAAATTCAGTGGTTGTAACGCACTGCAGATTGATCGTGACAACCCACAGCGTCTCTTTTATCTGCATCTTTCGACAGGTTTATGACGACTCTTGTTACTAATTCCTGTACACTTAACGAAAAAGGTAAAATAAAAATCAGTGAACAAACAAAATGATTACAATCCTAACTATCAATAGCAATACGTGCAAGAATAGATGTTAAGAAAAAATTTCACTGACGTCCTCACAAACAGTTTATAGCGGATTTCGTAACTTTATACGCATTTACGAAGTACGAAATTGTTTTATAAACGCTGCGCTATGTATATTCCTTAGGTGAAATTCCAAGAATTTCACTTATTGCGATATAAATGGCCAACTATGCGCTACGAGAGCTGTACAGCACTGACAACCTTTACTACACACTCCGCAGAGCATATTTCGTTAAATATATATAGTTTTTTATGGTTTGTGGAAGTATTACAGTACAGTTTCCTATGTTTTCCGCGCAAGGCACACTGCTTCCTCAGGCAACGTTAACGTATACCAATGTTACGCAGAACGTTTTTTTTGTATAAATACTATTATAGTGCTGGGTGGTTGCCAAAGACTGTAAGACCCATTAGGCAGCAGATGACTCCCGAGAAGTGCTCATTGACTCTAGCAGCATCGTCTCGGGAGCACTTAAAGACGTCGACCGCTGTTTCAGCAGTGGAGCAAGTCGTTAGATCCAGAATTCCGGGCTAACGGAAATGGAGTCGCACGACATCCGAAATTCCATTATACACGACATGTATTGCCCTCCGAAAATAGCGACAATATCTCTTTTTCACTGCCCAGAAAACGCTCGCCTTGATATGCTTTATCGTGTGGAACGGGACGCTTGTCCCTCTTATCCAAATTATCTCTGCGTTTCCCGATATATCAAGTAGATGACGTCATAAATTCCTCTCGGGGTGACGCTCCTGCAATTTATTGACGTGCCATGCGGCGGTCGGCCTAAGGACACCGAGCATGCGTCCCGCGTGCCGTCAAACAAATGACCGCAGCTTTCGCACCGCGACGCGTTTGCAACTTTGTAAAGTATCTAAGAAAAGTGCATGTTTATTAGATATCAATATAGGTGGTACCAACAAGGAATCGTCAACTATTCTAATGTCATTATTTCTAGGCATATTTTTCTACGAATTTATGTGCGCTGTATTCAGACTCTGGTAGTTATCGTCGGTAGTCGATGGAGATTTCAAACGTGAGGATGAAAATGGTTTCACTACCACGGAAATTTTGATACGCAGTATTAATTGGCTCACTATGTCGTACTACTAAACGAAACGACTTTTCTGTGTCTCATTACTTTACGTCATCAGTTTTCAAATTACACTATTAATATATCGAGAGATAGTCGTTCCTACTTTGTTTTTCGCTGTATAATATTCCCAGCTGTGGCAGAGTCCACTAATAGTTAAAGATCAGGCATCTCGTATTATCTTCGGTCTCTCTGGGAGATGGAATATACCACATCATGACGAGACGACCATACAGTAGTTGTTGTCCTGGAATTGTCTTGGCACAACTTTAGCAGTTTACCTTCTTCGATCATACAGTATGCTTTAGTGTTGATGGTGAAATATTCTCTTTCTTTTTTAACTCGTAGTTTAGATCATAGCTTGTATCACACCCCAGATAACTGAAGAATGATATTTTCCGTCGAAAAGCCAAATACGTAAATATTTTTTCTGTCTGTACGCACAGGTTTTACATACATTACTTTTGGTCAAGAAAAGAGCAAAATACAACGCTTCTTGATTGCGGATGGGATAAACAACTTGGTTGCGAACGTGTCGCGGTTTACTTTTGCCAAGAAACTGCCCAGGTTATAAAATTTCAAACTAACTTAACCAGATTCTCACCAAGACCTATACATACACTAACAACTACACATTAAAACACTGTCAGCAACTAAAACACGAAATTAAAAACAACATATCCAGTCAGCTTATCTAGTGTCATTTCTCATCATAAAGCTGCACACAAAGATACCCACACCAGAATCTCTCAAAGTAGTCAGGTCAAACCTCATAAAAAAACAAAAATTATCAAAGCCAGGAATTATTGAATTTATGGACCCCCTTGAACTAGCACTAAAGTACAAGTTTGTTACATTCAGTAATGAAATGAACATGCAACAGGGAGTTCTCACATTGGGTTCAATTACAGCAGGTACAATTGCCAGCATACATATTAACCACCTTCAGCAAAAAGCTCTTGCTGTAAAAATCAAGCTTTATGGATGAAATTATTTACTGCAAACGTTAAGCTGATGATACATTGCTCCTGGTAGATGGTGACACCACACAACATCGTCTTCACAACACATCACAAACGGCAACAAACACAGACAAAGCATTAACACATGTACAGATAAACACTCACAATCAGGCATTTATGAAATAATATGTAGTACCTGCAAAGCTCTCTATGAAGGCCAAAGTGGGAATGACTTCCAGGAGCCAGCCGGGGTGGCCGAGCGGTTCTCACACAAAACATAGGCCAGTCATTCCATGAGACTGGGCATGACCTTCCTGTATTACATAAAATGGACAGGGGACACCAAATGGACTTATATAAAAAACTGGAAATATTCATTCATGGCACTGTGGGCTGATGTATAAGGAGAGCAAACAGTGAGGGTGTAGAGAAATTGAAATCCATCATCTGTCACGTTCGGGACGTCCTTCACAACCAATACTCCTGGCAAGGTGATCCGTATGGCCGCAGTTATTCGTGCGGACACATGCATCATAACACCACAACTGGCTCTACAGTTATCGTGACGACGGGAGTCTGTGTGGAATAGTTTGAGACACTACGATTTTGCTAGATTTGCTCAAGATGGGTTCCACGAATGCTCACAAAAGACCACAAGATTTAAAGAAAACGCCTATCATCTGAATTTTTGGAGAAGTATGAGACGAATGAGATGCATCGCTTTGAGCCTAAAACAACAGGATCAACCAAGCAGTTCGAGTACAGAAAAAGAGCTTTTACCAACACACAACACACAACACACACACATACACTTTCTCTCTCAAACAACTTCGCCGTGAGGTGTACAACGGACGGAGACTACTTAAATTTATAGCGCAAGAGAAAGGAATGTTGACTAACATTTTGACCAAATTGTCACTCTTATGAATAAATATGTTCTGAGGAAAAATTTGGGGCATTGTTTGTTGAACGAACATCGAATATTACACATGATTTGATTTTTTTCCCCACATGTTCTAGGTTTAAATGTAAGTGAACAGTACTGAAGTACACTTGCACGAAACTCTGAACAGCAATATTGTTGCATTGTGTCGATTCTTAAAAGTTAAAATACAAGAAATAGAAATAAGAAAACGACGGCAGTAATACATGAACTTATTTAATTCCCGCCGCCGTTGGACGCCTATTTAAATGTACACTCCCACCTTAGCTGTAGCATTCTTCCCGCGGGAAGTTATGTAGTCACAACATGACGTTTTAAGGGTTGTGCACTATCTTTGAGCAGCTGCGTTGCTGCTGAAATTTTGTAGTCCTTCTCTCTTTTATTTTTTATTTTTTAGGACACCATACAAGAAGGACACATCATACATTTCGAGGCACTACGACACCATGTACTGAACTGTAACCTTACCTCTGAACAAATGTGGATGAGTCTAGCAACTGTCTGATGATGTCGCCATTTTCCTGGAGCAAAGCAAACATGGCCAAGTGACGCAGTGTCATAGTGTTCCTAAATGTTAAAACCTGAAAATAGGGAGGAAATATAAGGCTATGGATAGGTAAAGGCAGATGAATGTACTGCAGTTTACAGGCAGGCTTACTCGCATAGTGTAAAGCTGCACACACACCGGACGAGGCAACTAACGTTGATATGACCACGGACGGGAAATTCAACCAAGAAACGTGCTGGTTAACGTGATTTTCAGTTCGAGCGCTCTCCTGCAGCAGCTGTCGGCTGTATCTGGCTCCCAAGCCACACAGTTTATTTGCGGAAATGGATGCCCGTAAAATTACTACCATAGCGCTATTAAAACTCACATTCCCTAGACTGTCCATGTGCTAGTCATGTTGTTCTGTCTACAGTATACGTAAATATACACTATCATGTCCATGAACGCGTTGCAAGACAAAAAGGAAAATTCCGTGTGCAGTCAATAAGGACATCGGCTTATGAAACTTCACAGAATCGGACATACTCATCCCTCAGAGAGAGGCTACTTAAATTTACAAAACACCGAATATTACAGAAAATTTTTGTACTAATTTAAGAAGAAAGACCCACAAGCTTTAGAAAACATGAAGGTAAAAATGAAATGGATTCATCAAAAGGTCAACCCGCTGCACATTGTTCAGTGAGTCGGTGCCTCCATCAACAAAGCTACACTGAACTTCGTCGCACAACGACCTTGTTTTCTGTTATGATGTATCGAACGCTTAACTCACCGATATGTTATTAACTGAAATTTAATCATACAACTATCCTACCAGGAACGACGTGTTTTTGATGAAATTTCTATATCCAGTTGCCTTAAAACGGCTCTGAGCACTTTGGGACTTAACATCTGAGGTCATCAGCCCCCTAGAACTTAGAACTACTTAAACCTATCTAACCTAAGAATATCACACACATCCATGCCCGAGGCAGGATTCGAACCTGCGACCGTTGCGATCGCGCGGTCCCAGACTGAAGCGCCTATAACCGGTCGGCCACACCGGCCGGCCAAAACGGCGTAAATCATAACACGCGAGCTATAACCCAAAAATAATCAAAAACGAACATTTTTTACCCAACAACAGGGTCCATTTAAGCCCCAAAAGACACAAGCTGCCACTTGCGGTGGCAAGGTGAAATAGGTGCCACAGATGCCACAACTGTATGGTTCCCATAAAGGGCATATCACAATTAGTAGCTCAGAGCCATTTGAACCTTTTTTTTTCGAAAGGGTGTCAGCTATAATGTAAAATCCACGAAATATGGGCTTCAGCTGAAAGCGATAAATACAGTATGGCCTCTCTCAAGTTCTACTTGTGACGTAGTTAGCTTTCTAGCTTCTTATTGGTTCAGCCTTTAGTGGCATGTTACCGAAGTATCGCAGAACATTTTTTGCGGTTCACTCGAGACAGTGACTGCTGAACGTGGAATAATAGGGAGTGACGTCGCAATACTCATAGAGCCCTACGCCAACGTTAGCCGAATTATCCCGTATGAGAACGGCTTAATGAATATCACGCTAGCTTGTGAGACGCGAGGTGAGCCAGTCCCAGAGGGAACCCGCGCGGCGGATTAACAGCCTGAGCGTGGTTTTCAGGCAGTTTCTCACGTTAGTTTAAGCAAACACTGCACTGGTCTCCAAATTACGCCTCAGAGCATACGATACACAAACAGTTACAGACTTCCCTCCCTTAAGGCGTCCTCTCATGGGACGTAGAAACGCAAGTGGATGACGAGCTGGTGACGTCAAGAGTTAAATTCCACGTTCCACTCTGCTATGGAGCGTGAAATAAAGAATATGGCATCTAGATTTTGCCCTGTGTAGAGGAACGTGGCCAATTATATGTGACATCGTTTTATGTCACAAATAGAACACACGAGCCGTAATACTGTATGGCGCTAAATATCGCATTTGGTGCCTTATTTTCTGATAGAGTACATTGTAGTGAATACAAACTGTTTCAAAGCATCAGCAAATTGAGATCTGTCGAAAACGCGTAGTTTTGCAATCAATTTGTTTCAGTGAAAAGACAGAAAACTGCATATCATTAGGTAAAGGCCTGATGTAGTTGTTTCTAGTGCTGTATCTTGTGTGTTACGAAAATATGCCCTTTCTGTGCTGCGCCTCGATCATGACCTGTAAAAAGCAGAAATAGTGACATTTGAAGACACAGTCTTTACACAGTGTGTACCCCATACGGAGACTCGGTTGTTGTCTCGAAATTGTAGTGCAGTTGGAAGTTTCGTGATATATTGACTAATGAAGAGAAAAGAAGCAGATTCACGTCCACCTTTTCCTAATTTTTTTCTTCATCCTTTGTTTGTCTCAATCATTTAATACAAGTATCAGCTCAAAAGTCGAAGTTATTTATTTTGATAATATATTTGCTACCATTCTTGTTGGAAACGCCAATGGCCAGAAATCTCAAAGTGACTGCTGTTATATAGCTGAAAGTAAACACTATATATATATATATATATATATATATATATATATATATATATATATATATATAAAAACTGGGTTCATGGACTGTCTCGGCAAAAATCTTTTTCTATTACGGTGCGCAGCTTCGAAAAGATCTCCACTTCCATTCGAATAAAATTACGAAATGAATCTTGATATCTGTGTGATGATGTGCGTTATTTCAGAGTGTAAGCAGCCAATGCAGCATCGAGAGTATGGGTATTATGGATGCGCAATCCGAGATTAGACTCTATACTTTTAATATACTTTATTAAATATATTAAAAACCGAAAATGGATCGAAAATTCAATCGAGTTAACGAATAACTTCTACTAGTATGTAACTCAGATAGTCGTGCAGCATTATTTAGTGTTCCTCTAACAGCAATCCGCTGTTCAAACTACCGACCAGCCCAGAACCTTCTTCGCGATTTTCTCCGCTCTTCTCCGTCAATCGCTAATAAGAGTTAACGCAGCCATTTTACGCGCGTACGTTTTCGTAAAGAAACTGTGTGGTTTGAGAGCCAATTAAAGGCTACGGCGGCTGCACGTGACCATTGAGAGAGCAATTCACATTAACCAGCTCGTCCCATGTGCTCTCTCTCGTGAGGTCGGCTGTCTCGTCTGCGTCCACGTCAACGTTAGCTGCCTCTTTCCGTGTGATGATAGCTTTATGTTGCCTTGACGACTGTGACGTCAGGCAGGGGCTCCACCAACAAACATAAATAGTAAAATAAAATTTGCTAAATGCTGGAAAAGAATAAACGCTACGGCAAAGAAAGAAAGGAAGAGTTTACAGATACACTTTAACACTTGGGAAGGGCGAAAGTCCATGAAACATTTACGTAGGTGAAGAAGGGATGGGTGAGGATCTCGTAGATATTTATGTCTGTGATGATTTTTATTTGAGCAGTATAGGAAAAGTATTTAATATGATTCAGAATAATGAACTTTTAGTAATATTAGGTGCATCGTGGAGGGCCAGAAACGATCGGAAGCTCGCAGTTGCTTCTGCAAACAGCGCGGTGAGCGTAGCGCCCGTGTGACGGTCCCCTCAGCGCTGCAAGCCGACTCGGCGCTAATCCCTGCAGTAGCGGCGGCGGCGGCGGCAGCGGCAGCGCGCACCAATTACGAGTTGTGCCCGCAGCGGCGGTCCGGCGCTTGCTCCCAGGGGGCGGCCCGCTATTCAATTGTCACGGCGGCCGCGCGACAATGGCGCCTACGGTTTGCCTAATAAAGCCGTCCCCGCGCCGCGCCCGTCGGCGACGCCCTTAAGCCTGCCGCATTGTTCGCCTCAACAATAGGACGCGGCGGCTGCTGCTGCAGCTGATGCTTGTGCGGTCGATTGATTTCCGCGACGTATCGATACCACTCGCCAGGACACCGGTCGTGGCGCGCGCGAGACAGACAGTGAGTCACAATTTTCTACAACCTTCGAAAACAACAGAGGAGAATTTCTGTGTGCGTAATGTCATTCGGATCGCATCATAAATTCGTACTACGCTTCTCACGATAAATAGTTTAGACAAGAAGAGAATAGAAGCTTTCGAAATGTGGTGCTATAGAAGAATGCTGAAGATTAGATGGCTACATCATATAACTAATGAAGAGGTACTGAAAAGAATTGGGGAGGAGTTTGTAGCACAACTTGGTCAGAAAAAGGGATCGGTTGGTAGGACAAGTTCTGAGGCATCAAGGGATCACAAATTTAGCATTGGAGGGCAGCGTGGAGGGTAAAAATCGTAGAGGGAGACCAAGAGATGAATACACTAAGCAGATTCAGAAGGATGTAGGCTGCAGTAGGTACTGGGAGATGAAGAAGCTTGCACAGGATAGAGTAGCATGGAGAGCTGCACCAAACGAGTCTCAGGACTGAAGACCACAACAACAACAAGGCTTCTCACCATTTCTCGTCACAAGTTACGCAAAAAAAAAAGAAAAAAAATGGTTCAAATGGCTCTGAGCGCTATGGGACTTAACTTCTGAGGTCATCTGTCCCCTAGAACTTAGAACTACTTAAACCTAACTAACCTAAGGACATCACACACATCTATGCCCGAGGCAGGATTCGAACCTGCGACCGTAGCGGTCGCGCGGCTCCAGACTGTAGCGCGTAGAACCGCTCGGTCACCCCGGCCGGCCAAGTTACGCATCTTACGTCTACATCTTTACCTTATGGTGTTGGGTGGAGGGTACTTTGAGGACCACAGCCACTTCTGCATTTGCATCTACATACATGCCCTGCAAGTCGCCGTGCGGAGCGTCGCGGAGGGTACCTGTACCACAACTAGTCATACAATTTCCTGTTCCACTCGCAGTACCAGCTACGAGTAAACGACTGCAATTTGCCTCCGTATGAGCCCTAATGACCCGTATTTTATCTTAGGCGTCCTTACCCGAAACGTACTTTGGCGACAGAAAAATCGTTCTGTTGTCAACTTAAAATACCAGTTCTCTAAAGTTTCTGATTAATGTTCCTCGAAGAGAACAACCCCGTTCCCTCCAGGGATTCCCATTTGATTTCCCGAAGCATCTCCGTAATAGTTGCGCTTTGTTTGAACCTACCGGAAACAAATCTAGCAGCCCCACTCTCAATTGCTTCAATGTATTTCTTTAATCCTACCTGTTGTGGATCCCAAAAACTCGATCGGTACTCAAGAATGCGTTGCATTAGCGACCTATATCCGATGTCCTTTAAAGACGAACTACACTTTCCTTAAATTCTTCCAATAAACCGAAGTCGACAATTCAGCTTCCCTATCACAATGCTCACAAGATCGTTCCACTTTATACCGTTTAGCAACGTTAGACCTTGTTATCTAAACTGTGTCAAGAAGATCAGACTAATGCTATGCCCCGGCATTGCGGGTTTGTTTTTACCACTCATCAGTATTACTTGCAGTTTCCTACATTAAAGCTAGCTGCCATTCATGACACTATCTAGAAATTGTGTAATTCATTTTGTATCCCTCTACAGTCACTCAACCTTGATATCTTCCCGTATACCACAACATCATCAGCAAACAGGTGCAGACTGCTGTCCATTCTGCCCGCCAAATCATCTACACTCCTGGAAATATAAATAAGAACACCGTGAATTCATTGTCCCAGGAAGGGGAAACTTTATTGACACATTCCTGGGGTCAGATACATCACATGATCACACTGACAGAACCACAGGCACATAGGCACAGGCAACAGAGCATGCACAATGTCGGCACTAGTACAGTGTATATCCACCTTTCGCAGCAATGCGGACTGCTATTCTCCCATGGAGACGATCGTAGAGATGCTGGATGTAGTCCTGTGGAACGGCTTGCCATGCCATTTCCACCTGCCGCCTCAGTTGGACCAGCGTTCGTGCTGGACGTGCAGACCGCGTGAGACGACGCTTCATCCAGTCCCAAACATGCTCAATGGGGGACAGATCCGGAGATCTTGCTGGCCAGGGTAGTTGACTTACACCTTCTAGAGCACGTTGGGTGGCACGGGATACATGCGGACGTGCATTGTCCTGTTGGAACAGCAAGTTCCCTTGCCGGTCTACGAATGGTAGAACGATGGGTTCGATGACGGTTTGGATGTACCGTGCACTATTCAGTGTCCCCTCGACGATCACCAGTGGTGTACGGCCAGTGTAGGAGATCGCTCCCCACACCATGATCCCGGGTGTTGGCCCTGTGTGCCTCGGTCGTATGCAGTCCTGATTGTGGCGCTCACCTGCACGGCGCCAAACACACATACGACCATCATTGGCACCAAGGCAGAAACGACTCTCATCGCTGAAGACGACACGTCTCCATTCGTCCCTCCATTCACGCCTGTCGCGACACCACTGGAGGCGGGCTGCACGATGTTGGGGCGTGAGCGGAAGACGGCCTAACGGTGTGCGGGACCGTAGCCCAGCTTCATGGAGACGGTTGCGAATGGTCCTCGCCGATACCCCAGGAGCAACAGTGTCCCTAATTTGCTGGGAAGTGGCGGTGCGGTCCCCTACGGCACTGCGTAGGATCCTACGGTCTTGGCGTACATCCGTGCGTCGCTGCGGTCCGGTCCCAGGTCGACGGGCACGTGCACCTTCCGCCGACCACTGGCGACAACATCGATGTACTGTGGAGACCTCACGCCCCACGTGTTGAGCAAGTCGGCGATACGTCCACCTGGCCTCCCGCATGCCCACTATACGCCCTCGCTCAAAGTCCGTCAGCTGCACATACGGTTCACGTCCACGCTGTCGCGGCATGCTACCAGTGTTAAAGACTGCGATGGAGCTCCGTATGCCACGGCAAACTGGCTGACACTGACGGCGGCGGTGCACAAATGCTGCGCAGCTAGCGCCATTCGACGGCCAACACCGCGGGTCCTGGTGTGTCCGGTGTGCCGTGCGTGTGATCATTGCTTGTACAGCCCTCTCGCAGTGTCCGGAGCAAGAATGGTGTGTATGACACACCGGTGTCAATGTGTTCTTTTTTCCATTTCCAGGAGTGTATGTGTTTGGATATAACAGCGGTCCTATTACAGTTCCCTGGGCTCTCCCGAAGATACCCTTGTCTCTCATGAACGCTTGCCATCGAGAACAACAAACTAGGTTCTATTACTTATGAAGTCTTCAAGCCACTTACATGTCTGAGAAGCTATTCCTTACTGTTGTACGTTCGTTAACAGTCTGCAGTGGAGCCCCGTGTGAAATGCTTCAAGACATAAAGAAACATGGAAACTGCCAGTTGCCCTTCTTCCATAGTTCGCAGTATATCATTTGAGAAAAGGACAAGCTGACTTTCGCACTATGGATGCCTTCTAAAACCGGGCTGATTCATGGACATAACCTTTTCGGTGTCTAGAGAATTTGTTATATTCGAACACAGAACATGTTTCAGAATTCTGCAGCAAACCGAGATTCAATATAGTCATCTGTAATCATGTGGGTCCGTTCTTTTACCGTTTTTATACTGGAGTGCTTTTTTTCCGATCGCTTGGATTATGCACTGGATGAGAGATTCGCAATAAACGCAAGCTAAGTAAGGGGTCAGCGTCGTAGAGTACCCTTTGTAAAACCGAAATGGGGTTCCTTCCTGACCTGGCAACCTAATAGTTTTGAAACTTTTCAGTTGTTTCTCTAAGCCAGATATACTTAACACTATGTCGTCCATTCGCGTCTGTGCGATGGTATCTTAAACGTGAAATTTAAACTTGGGCTTTCGTTTTGCTGTCTTCAACTGCCACAGCTTAATGGTAAATGAGTGACTGGATAGAGACCTTATACCCGCTAAGCGATTTTACGTAGGATCAGAATTATTTGGGTTCGCGACCAGATCCTTTGCTGATAGTTGTAAGCTTGTCTCCTTTCCTGTTCGAGTCACGAGTGGTTCGCAGGAAGAACGACTGTAGATAAACCTCCATGTTAGCTCGGGTCTTCTAATTCAGCCTTCATGGCTTCTCGGCATTTTAACTGTAATACAAAAAAAGGTTCAAATGGCTCTGAGCACTATGGGACTCAACTTCTGAGGTCATCAGTCCCCTAGAACTTAGAACTACTTAAATCTAACTAACCTAAGAACATCACACACATCCATGCCCGAGGCACCATTCGAACCTGCGACCGTAGCGGTCGCGCGGTTCCAGACTGTAGCGCCTAGAACCGCTGGGCCACACCGGCCGGCAGCAGAGTGTCAACCATAAAGTCTAGACAATAAGTTCAGCGCATCCATGTGGGCCCAAAGATCACGTTAGGCAATAAACTCGCATTCGTCATGGTTTGTGGATAATGTCTGATGTTTCCTTCCCGAAAGAACAATTTCGGCGTTTGCCTGAGGTAATGTGTGTACAGCAGATTTCATTGCCCGTCACTGTCCGTTTCGACCATCCTGTCTGTAATGGCCGCGTCGTCGAAAGGACGTTACGTTCCAGTCTTCTTTGCTTTTTCTATCTACCGTAAACTAACACGCAAACTACATACATTTCGTGAGAAGTACCGTACTAATTACTCAGCCTGAGAAAGTCTCAGGTATCGAAGCAAAATTTCACCAACCGCAGGACTTTTTCCAATTTCTTCTGGGCATGGGCAGGGGGCGGGGAGGAGAGTAAAGAGAGGGTGGACATTAAAAAATTGGACAACTAAAAAGATTTAACGCCACCGCACAGCATGCTAGGATATCATGATTTTTAGTGTACTGTCTATGGTACGTACGTGTAACGATACTTCAGGTTCAGTATAAAATTTTACCTTGTCACAAGGGGTTGATCGATTCGATATCATTCTTGCAACCATGCTTAAGTTCCCTCAGTTGATTGTTGCTAATGCCCTATTAACAAAGCTACCATCTTGTCTGTTCAAATGTTTAAAGGTACAATGAATCTGACGCTGTTATGAATAACTCAGTTCAGTACAACAAGATGTCTCCCGTTATGAAGGTACGTGATGCTCACATGAACACTGTCGAACATGATCCTTTCGGTGGTCCGGTTCTTTCGGCGTGAGGAGGCATGATGTTGCATGGACGTACTGACCTTTTAGAATCTCACCGGTCAACGTTGTCGTGACTCTGTACTCCTTCCCCAGGTGCGTCTTTTCAAGGATGCAAACGGCCCTGACGTCATTTTTTTCATGTCAATGTGCGATTACTTCGAAATGCGCAAGTGGAAGGACTCTTTGGCCGAGAGGATATTCGACGAATGGAATGGCCTCCCTTTCCTTCGACTTAAATTCGATCGAGCACGTGTTGGATCGGTTGGGGAGACGTATTTCAGCATGTTCACAGGAACAAATGACTATTCAGCAACTGCCAATTGCGCTGATGAAGGCACGGAACGTCGTACTACTAGAAGTCCTCACGATCCTTGTGGCCAGCGTGGGAGCATGTTGGAGAGGATGCATTGCCTTCCGTGATCCAACATCCTATTAAGAACTTTTTCACTTTTTTGTAATGTCCAGTGGACGATCATAAATAGTGGTGACTTCAGTATGGTTATTGTTTTTGAATGAAATGAAAATGAAATGTCGTGTGGCTAGGGCCTCCCGTCGGGTAGACCGTTCGCCTGGTGCAGGTCTTTCGAGTTGACGCCACTTCGGCGACCTGCGCGTCGATGGGGATGAAATGGTGATGATTAGGACAACACAACACCCAGTCCCTGAGTGGAGAAAACCTCCGACCCAGCCGGGAATCGAACCCGGGCACTTAAGATTGACAGTCTGTCACGCTGACCACTTTTTTTTTTTTACTCGAACTCGGGACCTTTGCCTTTCGCGGGCAAGTGCTCTGCCAACTTTTTTTATTATTTTTTTTTATTTTTTTATTTTTATTTTTTTTAGAAACATAAACTGCTTCTAGCACTTTTTCTGTAAATATATAAGACGATGACTCTAAAAAAAAAAATTCCGGGAAACGTAAATAAGTGGACTTTTTTTTGTACATAATAGTGAAAAAAATAAAATAAAATATCCTGCTTCTGTCAGTACAAAACAATAACGTTCGACGTTCCTCTTTTAGGCGCGTACCTCGCTAATCCCGTCATACCTCGCGTTGGTGTCGGGTACGTCTTCACGTGTGTTTGTGGATCCTCTCCACTGTCCTGGTCCTTTCTTGTTCTGCTACTAATAGACAATAATTACATTCTCCTACCCGGGACACCCCAACTGGGTGGGGGATCAAGCAAGGCACTCCCTAAAAAATTTGCGTAATATGATCGATATCTCGGATCTCTCATAAGCTGTGAGTGGTGTTCCTGTAGTAAGGCCCAAAAGTCAAGCACATTCTTACTGCCGTCTCGGAAAAGATAACGCACAGTCAAACCTCGAATCCAAGTCACTGCGTTTGTCTTCGTTCGGGGATAATACGTCCTATCTGAGAGAAGTAGTGTGCGTGGTTCTATTGTTTGCGGCCCCACCCGAAGGAGGAAGGCGATCATTTTTTTGACCAAACACCCTACGTCCGCCGAAGGACCGCATATCAGGCGATGCTCCTCAGTGTCTATAACATTGCACTGCGGACACAGTGGCTCGTCCGCCATATGAATTTTATGCAACCTGGAACGAGTCACGTATTTCCCATTGACCACCTGATACCACAGTGCGCGCGTTCCCGTATCAAGGTGTGGGTGGTGCACTGTACGCCATACCACTGACCACGTAACCGTTGGTTGGCGGCGCTCTACGGCATTATTCGGCCGTCATCGAGTCAAGATCTGATATATATCACGTGCCGTTGCCCTCCTGGTAGTTGGTAGTTCCATATGTACGTAACTGTGTTCCACAAAGAAGGTTCACATATGGGCAAGCGATGGTGAGATGTGAGCCACCGCTACCGGAGCAGAACGAGAAGGTGGAGCGAGTTCGTCTATCAAGCTGCCCGTCAGACTTGTCTTGTGTCGTGTCCACATCTTTATCATCGTGGTTACATAAATAGCCACTGCTCGGTCGCGTACGTGGACTAGTCCAAGACCTCCACGACAACGAGGAAGGGTGAGGGTTTCGTATCCTACCTTAAAAAGCAGACCTGTGCTCACAAAATATCCTAGTGCCGCCAGGATTCGGCGGGCCAACACCACCGGCATAGGAAGCAACTTGTGCCAGGTGGGGGATGCGAGAGGCTAGATAAGTGTTGGCAAAGGTGACTCGTTGTATCATATCCAGTGCCCTTAACCTGTGACTTCGGACACTCGCACGAATTGTTTGCAGAAGATGTCTGTAACTCAGTGCCGCCGTGCGTCGAACGTCTATAGTGAAGATAATTCCTAGGCATTTCATCGTGGTGATCGGCTGTAATGGTGCTACACTTCCTGTCGGGAGTCCTTTCCCGATGTTCATCGCTCCCGACTTTGCCATGTTCAGGCGACTTCCCGTAGCCATACAATACAAATTAATCCAATGCAGGGCCACTCTTGCCTCGTCGCCTGACCGTGCTAAAAACACTAGGTCATCTGCGTATGTTCGGCATATAAACTTGTTGTGCCTTATCGTCATTCCTTGGAGTCGATTCCGGAGCCCGCAAAGCAGCGGCTCGACGGCGATGGCATACAATACCGTTGACAGCGGGCACCCTTGTCTGACCGATCGTGAGATGGTGATGGGCCCCACCAAGCGTCCATTGATGAGCACTTTGGATGCGGCTCCGTGGAGTAGTCTCATGACGACGGTGACAAAACTGTCCGGAAACTTCAGTTTCGTCATCACGTCCGTGAGATAAGCATGACTCAGCCTGTCAAATGCGCGATCGAAGTCTATCGATACCAATACGCCCCGGAGACGACAAGTTGAAGCCAGTGCGATAACATCGCGGTAGTCGCGGAGTGCCGTTTGTATATTGCTATCACCTCCTAGCTGTGTTTGGTCGAGTGAAATCACTTGGCGTATCACGCGTTTAAAGCGTGCTGCAAGTATCCTGGCGTAGATCTTGTAGTCGCAATTAAGAAGGGTCAGTGGCCGTTAGGCCTGTATCCCTGTGCCGCCAGATGGTTTGTGGATGGGGATGATCATTCCTTCCACGAAGGTGGGCGGAAGAGGCACGTTGGGAGACATCAATTCGCAGTACATGGCAGTCCATCGTGGAGTCATGAGATCTTTAAATGTACGATAGAACTCTAACGGAAACCCGTCGGGCCCCGGCGATTTGTGCGACGCTCCCTTATCAATCGCTTCCATTACGTCGTCAACTGTGATTTCACCTGTTAACTCCAGGTTGGCCGACTCGTCGAGACACGCGGAGAGCGTTCGTCGGACCTCATGAAAGGCTGCCTGATCGTGTTCCGCTTCTTCATAGAGATGACCGTAGTGTTCCACGAAAGCGTTGGCAATGTCTTTTTGCGTTGTCATGCGGCGACCATCTGGCAGTACGACCGTCTGTATTAAGGTTCTGCGACTACGTTGTTTTTCTCTGATAACGTGATACATCGACGGGGATTCTCCACGGACACGTTCAAAGGCCCTTGCACGGATTGCGACCCCTCCAGTCGGCGGCGCGTTATGGAAATTATTTGGGCCTGTGCTCGTTTTATACCTGGACGACGCTCCTGTGAAGGTGCTTGTACAGAAAGCTGCGGAGCATCGTGAAATAAAATTCCGTCGTGTATCGCCGCCACATCATCTGCTCCCTTCCGTATGCAATTAACGCTCAGCGCAATGCAGGCTTAACGCATTCCAGCCACCACTGCAACGTCGTCGGATATGTCGGGAGGCGTCGTTCACACACATGCCAAGTGTCTTCGACTAAGCGTGTGCACTCAGGTTCCCTAAGGTGTGCTGTATTCAGTTTCCAAACACTGCGACTCCTCCACACTTGTTGACGACTCAAGGAGACCGTGCATATATATGCTATGTGATCTGAAAAGGCGACAGGCCACAATTCCGCATCGAGGATCGCAGGTTCGAGACGACGTGTTACGTAGATGCGATCGAGACGACTTGCAGAGTGACTCGTGACGTAGGTGTATCCACGTCTGTCGCCATGTATCTTGTCCCATGTATCAATGAGATTCATGTCCTGTATGAGTTGCCGCAGCTCCGGGCACGAAGTATAACGTGGGTGTTGATCTTTTGGTGCGAGCACGCAGTTGAAGTCGCCTCCAAATAAGACATGTTCATACCGACCTAAGAATAGTGTTGCAATCTCCTCTGCATAAAATCGGGATCGGTCGCGCCGTCTGTCTGACCCCGACGGTGCGTAAATGTTAACGACCCGTACTCCCAGCACTGTGAGCGCCAGTCCTCGCGCTGACGGCAGGTACACCACGTCCTCGGCTACTATTCCGCTACGTAGAAGTATCGCTGTTCCGCTGCCGCCGTCAGTCGTAGGTGTAATGTACGTATCGTACGCATAGAGGTCGGGGAAGCTCTCAACACATACTTCCTGCAGCAGAACGATGTCGACGTCTGACGCATGCAACATGTAATAATTGCAATTTCACAGGCGTTCTGATCGTATTAATATTAATAGAGGCTGTTCGATATACCTGCCGCTGTTCCTCAGTGCGTAAAGCGCACATGAACGCTTATGGTAATGTGTGTGCTTCTGCCCGGTGACATGCTGTCTGTGCGTCAGTCTGCATCTTCTGCGCGGTTAACATCCTGTGGACGCAGCACTCGCCATTGTGGGTGCGTCGTCGGTGTGGGAGTCAGTATCGGAGTCGTCGGCCCAGTTCCTGTGCTGGAGGTCCAGCTCCCGTCGTGTCTCTCCTGCCGGGCTGACCGAAGGCGGTGGCGGTGCTGCGGTGGGTGGAGGGACTCCTTCCGTCGGCTTTCCGTCCGGTGTGTCTGTATTCAACCCCTGTGGAGCATAATTCGCGTCGGACTGCTGTGTGGGAGGTAGAACCTCCCGTTGCGCATCCGGATGCACTGTATCGACGTTACACCCAAGTCCGTCTGGCGTGGACTGCAGTAAGCAGGTATCCGACGGCGCTAGCCGTCGTTTCTTGTGGCGCTTCGGCGATCGTTGTTTGCGCGTGTGCGCCTCCGTATCCGAGTGCGGAAGTGACTCCCGGTGCTCAGGGACGAAAGCAGCTGTCGGCACAACAGCAGGATCAATTTCCATTTCTCCTACCGATCCTTTCCGCTCGGTTACCTGCGTCGACGGCGCCGGAGCGGCAGAGGTGTGCGTCGTGTCGTCACTGGAGGCGGTCCCCGCCGCAGTCGGTTGCCGTAAACTGTCAGGATTTGGTAGCTGGTCATTCTTCGGGATGGGATCCGTTCGAAATGCGTCCGCATACGTTAGTGGCAGCGGCGTCAACGTGGACGGAGGTACGGGTTCGCCGTTTGGAACTTGCACTATCCTCCGCTGCATACATTCGGAACGGACGTGGCCCTCTTTCCCACAGCCTGAGCATGTTTTGGGTTGTCCATCGTATATGACTATAGCTCTGCATCCGCCGATGAACAAGTACGAGGGTACATGTTGTGTCAGTTCTATTCTGATTTGACGCACCCCATTGAGAACGGGGTAAGTCGTGAAGTTGGACCATTTTTCCTCAACGTGGCTAAGCACTCTTCCATATGGGCGTAAGGCGTCAACGACCAAGTCACACGGAACCTCGAAGGGAAGTTCGAAAATACGTATGTTTCGTAAGCCCAGTCCTGCATGATCAATAGTTACTTCTCCAACATGTCCATCAGAGTGCCGAAATTTGAGTCCATGTTTAGTATCTCGGATGATTCTGTCACATACTACATCGTTAATCAGCTTGACGTAAACGACACTGCTCACTATGGAGAGGTGGATTCCGATAAGTTCGTTGTAGTCAAGTATAACTTCGTCTCGTAGGAACCTTTCTATTTCGTAGGCTTTCGGTCTCGCATATTCATTCGAAAAACTAATCTTCAGAGTCGACTTTCGGTATGCATGTGCCATTCTATATCGAGTCGTCTAAACGCGCGAGTACGCCGAAGAGGTAAACAACTGCGCGAGCGCGAACTACTCCGGCAGGGACGTAAACAGACGTCCGTGCCGTAGCACCGCCGAAGGCAGACTGTCCACTCAGCTACTGGGGGCAGACATTGTTTTTGAATAAAAGTCTCATTTACTGTGTTCGTCTCATTATGCGTTTCTTTCAGTTGCCTTTTACGCTGTACTGTAGCTGTTCTTTCTATGTGTGTTTGATGTTTCATCGAGCTACGTTTCGTGGCAGCGACATACCATGCGAAAGTTACTTTCGCTCTTAAGTTCTGCATGCCAGTGTAGTTTGGTGCGTGGTGAGACCTTCGCATATGGAATATTTATGTAGAATGAAAGGGATCCCTGGCGGATACAGAAGACATGTCGATTAAGTTATCGACTCTATGTTTATCATACACGGGTAGCGAGATACTGACCAGCACATTATGCTTAAACGTTTTTGATTGGTACAGATTTATTTTTGAAGAAGCAAAACATTAGGTCGAAAAGAGTGCTTCTGACAAAATCATTCAGAATAACTTCCTGCCGCGCGGGATTAGCCGAGCGGTCTAGGCGCTGCAGCCGTAGACTGTGCGGCTGTTCCCGGCGGAGGTTCGAGTACGCCATCGGGCATGGGTGTGTGTGTTTGTCCTTAGGGTAATTTAGTTTAAGTAGTGTGTAAGCTTAGGGACTGATGACCTCAGCTGTTAAGTCCCATAAGATTTCACACACATTTGAACATTTTGAATAACTTCCTTGTTGCAATCTGTATTCTGAACTGAACAATCCTTCATTGATATTCAAAATTCTCGCAACTCTTTCTCCTGCCTAAGGAATTAAGACACTTTTCCCCCAAGTGGTAAAAGCTTTCCCTGACGAATTAAAGTGACAAATGATGTCTAAACTGTATATGCATGCGTGACTACTGAAAATGTGAAACGCTCTACAGATTTAACTGGAATTACTGTCAGATCGAGATTTTTCCATTTGAACGACAATTAAACAAAAGCATGGAAGGAGTGTGTCAGAACTCTCCACTGCATGAAACAATGTATCCAACTTAACGCTATTCTTTGCACTGTGTAAGCACTCAGATATCGATAGTAACAATCTCAGGGCGAAACATTGCAGCGCGTTCTAAGCACTGTTTGAGAGACGAGGTCTGTCTGCGAGAGTGCAAGTAGTAGTGTCGGTCGAGAGCTCGGAGACAGAAGACGTGTCACGCTGCCCTCAAGTCGGTGATAGCAGATCGTACCACACTCAATGCCTGATTTCATGTTTATAGCCAGGACACATTTACATGGCTTAAGTACGCTTGAAGACGGAATTCAAGGAAAAATTCTCAAGCATAGCGCAAGAGCAATTGCAGGTTTAGGCTCGTGATTGTTAGTCCGAGTTTGCAATAATCCCATGTTTTGCTTGTCAGTTTAAGAAGCCTCCTTATCCTCAAAATAAAAATAATTATTCTCAACATCTAATTAATATATAAATGCTGTGCTTATTAAATGTTAAAGTAACTATGAAATTGAAATAATTTTTTAATCTGGCACTCAGTCATTATTGATACCTATGTCATTTTAATTGTCTATTATTGTCTATTATTGGCTTATACATGAAGAGAAAATAAGCTTTCGAAATGTGGTGCTACAGAAGAATGCTGTAGATTTGATGGGTAGATCACATAACTAATGAGGAGGTATAGAATAGAATTGGGGGGAAGAGGAGCTTATGGCACAACTTGACTAGAAGGAGGGATCTGTTGGTAGGACATAATCTGAGACATCGAGGGATCGCCATTTTAGTATTGGAGGGCAGCGTAGAGGGTCAAATCGTAGAGGGAGACCAAGAGATGAATACACTAAGCAGATTCAGAAGGATGTAGGCTGCAGTAGGTACTGGGAGATGAAGAAGCTTGTACAGGATAGAGTAGCATGGAGAGCTGCATCATCAAACCAGTCTCAGGACTGAAGACCACAACAACAACAACAACGCTTCTCACCCTTTCTCGTCACAAGTTACACAAAAAGAAAAAAAAAATAGGGTTCAAATGGCTGTGAGCACTATGGGACTTAACTTCTGACTATGGGACTATGGGACTTACCTACTTAAACCTAACTAACCTAAGGACATCACACACATCTACGCCCGAGGCAGGATTCGAACCTGCGACCGTAGCGGTCGCGCGGCTCCAGACTGTAGCGCGTAGAACCGCTCGGTCACCCCGGCCGGCCAAGTTACGCATCTTACGTATACATCTTTACCTTATGGTGTTGGGGGGAGGGTACTTTGAGGACCACAACCACTTCTGCATTTGCATCTACATACATGCTCTGCAAGTCGCCGTGCGGTGCGTGGCGGAGGGTACCTGTACCACAACTAGTCATACAAAATGGCTCTGAGCACTATGGGACTCAACTGCTGAGGTCATTAGTCCCCTAGAACTTAGAACTAGTTAAACCTAACTAACCTAAGGACATCACAAACATCCATGCCCGAGGCAGGATTCGAACCTGCGACCGTAGCGGTCTTGCGGTTCCAGACTGCAGCGCCTTTAACCGCACGGCCACTTCGGCCGGCAACTAGTCATACAATTTCCTGTTGCACTCGCAGTACCAGCTACGAGAAAACGACTGCTATTTGCCTCCGTATGAGCCCTAATGACCCGTATTTTATCTTAGGCGTCCTTACCCGAAACGTATTTTGGCGACAGAAAAATCGTTCTGTCGTCAACTTAAAATACCAGTTCTCTAAAGTTTCTGATTAATGTTCCTCGAAGATAACAACCCCGTTCCCTCCAGGGATTCCCATTTGATTTCCCGAAGCATCTCCGTAATAGTTGCGCTTTGTTTGAACCTACCGGAAACAAATCTAGCAGCCCCACTCTCAATTGCTTCAATGTATCTCTTTAATCCTACCTGTTGTGGATCCCAAAAACTCGGCCCGCATCTCGTGGTCGTGCGGTAGCGTTCTCGCTTCCCACGCCCGGGTTCCCGGGTTCGATTCCCGGCGGGGTCAGGGATTTTCTCTGCCTCGTGATGGCTGGGTGTTGTGTGCTGTCCTTAGGTTAGTTAGGTTTAAGTAGTTCTAAGTTCTAGGGGACTTATGACCACAGCCGTTGAGTCCCATAGTGCTCAGAGCCATTTTGAACCAAAAACTCGATCGGTACTCAAGGATGCGTTGCATTAGCGACCTCTATCCGATGTCCTTTAAAGACGAACTACACCTTCCTTAAATTCTTCCAATAAACCGAAGTCGACAATTCAGCTTCCCTATCACAATGCTCACAAGATCGTTCCACTTTATACCGCTTTGCAACGTTAGACCTTGTTATCTAAACTGTGTCAAGAAGATCAGACTAATGCTATGCCCCGGCATTGCGGGTTTGTTTTTACCACTCATCAGTATTACTTGCAGTTTCCTACATTAAAGCTATCTGCCATTCATGACACTATCTAGAAATTGTGTAATTAATTTTGTATCCCTCTACAGTCACTCAACCTTGATATCTTCCCGTATTCCACAACATCATCAGCAAACAGGCGCAGAATGCTGTCCATTCTGCCCGCCAAATCATCTATGTGTTTGGATATAACAGCGGTCCTATTACACTTCCCTGGGCTCTCCCGAAGATACCCTTGTCTCTCATTAACGCTTGCCATCGAGAACAACAAACTATGTTCTATTACTTATGAAGTCTGCAAGCCACTTACATGTCTGAGAAGCTATTCCTTACTGTTGTACGTTCGTTAACAGTCTGCAGTGGAGCCCCGTGTGAAATGCTTCAAGACATAAAGAAACATGGAAACTGCCAGTTGCCCTTCTTCCATAGTTCGCAGTATATCATTTGAGAAAAGGACAAGCTGACTTTCGCACTATGGATGCCTTCTAAAACCGGGCTGATTCATGGACATAACCTTTTCGGTGTCTAGAGAATTTGTTATATTCGAACACAGAACATGTTTCAGAATTCTGCAGCAAACCGAGATTCAATATAGTCATCTGTAATCATGTGGGTCCGTTCTTTTACCGTTTTTATACTGGAGTGCTTTTTTTCCGATCGCTTGGATTATGCACTGGATGAGAGATTCGCAATAAACGCAAGCTAAGTAAGGGGTCAGCGTCGTAGAGTACCCTTTGTAAAACCGAAATGGGGTTCCTTCCTGACCTGGCAACCTAATAGTTTTGAAACTTTTCAGTTGTTTCTCTAAGCCAGATATACTTAACACTATGTCGTCCATTCGCGTCTGTGCGATGGTATCTTAAACGTGAAATTTAAACTTTGGATTTCGTTTTGCTGTCTTCAACTGCCACAGCTTAATGGTCAATGAGTGACTGGAGTAACTGTTCTTTCGGGAACAGATACTGCCGTCAAATACAGTTAAAAAATATGGGTTCCCGGCCTTTGACCTTCTTGTGCGAACGCACACGCTATGCCCGAACTCGTACGGGACTTGGTAGATTAATCTGCCACGAGTAATGAGTAAGATGGGCAAACATCTATTAGGCGCACTACGAATGTAGTGTTGTGGACATGTTGGGAGTGTGGATCTCACGGGGAGCGTGCAAGGGATAAGTCCCTGCAGACGCCCTATCCTCTGTGCCCGCGGTGGCTCAGATGGATAGAGCGTCTGCCATGTAAGCAGGAGATCCCGGGTTCGAGTCCCGGTCGGGGCACACATTTTCAACATGTCCCCAATGAAGTGTATCAACGCCTGCTTGCAGCTAGGGTGTCTATTTAATTATCATTTCATGACTGGATAGAGACCTTATACCCGCTAAGCGATTTTACGTTGGATCAGAATTATTTGGGTTCGCGACCAGATCATTTGCTGATAGTTGTAAGCTTGTCTCCTTTCCTGTTCGAGTCACGAGTGGTTCGCAGGAAGAACGACTGTAGATAAACCTCCGTGTTAGCTCGAGTCTTCTAATTCAGCCTTCATGGCTTCTCGGCATTTTAACTGTAATACAAAAAAAGGTTCAAATGGCTCTGAGCACTATGGGACTTAATTTCTGTGGTCATCAGTCCCCTAGAACTTAGAACTACTTAAATCTAACTAACCTAAGAACATCACACACATCCATGCCCGAGGCACCATTCGAACCTGCGACCGTAGCGGTCGCGCGGTTCCAGACTGTAGCGCCTAGAACCGCTGGGCCACACCGGCCGGCAGCAGAGTGTCAACCATAAAGTCTAGACAATAAGTTCAGCGCATCCATGTGGGCCCAAAGATCACGTTAGGCAATAAACCTGCATTCGTCATGGTTTGTGGATAATGTCTGATGTTTCCTTCCCGAAAGAACAATTTCGGAGTTTGCCTGAGGTAATGTGTGTACAGCAGATTTCATTGCCCGTCACTGTCCGTTTCGACCATCCTGTCTGTAATGGCCGCGTCGTCGAAAGGACGTTACGTTCCAGTCTTCTTTGCTTTTTCTATCTACCGTAAACTAACACGCAAACTACATACATTTCGTGAGAAGTACCGTACTAATTACTCAGCCTGAGAAAGTCTCAGGTATCGAAGCAAAATTTCACCAACCGCAGGACTTTTTCCAATTTCTTCTGGGCATGGGCAGGGGGCGGGGAGGAGAGTAAAGAGAGGGTGGACATTAAAAAATTGGACAACTAAAAAGATTTAACGCCACCGCACAGCATGCTAGGATATCATGATTTTTAGTGTACTGTCTATGGTACGTACGTGTAACGATACTTCCGGTTCAGTATAAAATTTTATCTTGTCACAAGGGGTTGATAGATTCGATATCATTCTTACAACCATGCTTAAGTTCCCTCAGTTGATTGTTGCTAATGCCCTATTAACAAAGCTACCATCTTGTCTGTTCAAATGTTTAAAGGTACAATTAATCAGACGCTGTTATGAATAACTCAGTTCAGTACAACAAGATGTCTCCCGTTATGAAGGTACGTGATGCTCACATGAACACTGTCGAACATGATCCTTTCGGTGGTCCGGTTCTTTCGGCGTGAGGAGGCATGATGTTGCATGGACGTACTGACCTTTTAGAATCTCACCGGTCAACGTTGTCGTGACTCTGTACTCCTTCCCCAGGTGCGTCTTTTCAAGGATGCAAACGGCCCTGGCGTCATTTTTTCATGTCAATGTGCGATTACTTCGAAATGCGCAAGTGGAAGGACTCTTTGGCCGAGAGGATATTCGACGAATGGAATGGCCTCCCTTTCTTTCGACTTAAATTCGATCGAGCACGTGTTGGATAGGCAGGGGAGACGTATTTCAGCATGTTCACAGGAACAAACGACTATTCAGCAAATGCCAATTGCGCTGATGAAGGCACGGAACGTCCTACTACTAGAAGTCCTCATGATCCTTGTGGCCAGCGTGGGAGCATGTTGGAGAGGATGCATTGCCTTCCGTGATCCAACATCCTATTAAGAACTTTTTCACTTTTTTTGTAATGTCCAGGGGACGATCATAAATAGTGGTGACTTCAGTATGGTTATTGTTTTTGAATGAAATGAAAATGAAATGTGCGGCTAGGGCCTCCCGTCGGGTAGACCGTTCGCCTGGTGCAGGTCTTTCGAGTTGACGCCACTTCGGCGACCTGCGCGTCGATGGGGATGAAAGGGTGATGATTAGGACAACACAACACCCAGTCCCTGAGCGGAGAAAATCTCCGACCCAGCCGGGAATCGAACCCGGGCACTTAGGATTGACAGTCTGTCACGCTGACCACTCAGCTACTGAGGGCAGACATTGTTTTTGAATAAAAGTCTCATTTACTGTGTTCGTCTCATTATGCGTTTCTTTCAGTTGCCTTTTGCGCTATACTGTAGCTGTTCTTTCTATGTGTGTTTCATGTTTCATCGAGCTACGTTTCGTGGCAGCGACATACCATGCGGAAGTTACTTTCGCTCTTAAGATCTGCATGCCAGTGTAGTATGGTGCGTGGTGAGACCTTCGCATATGGAATATTTATGTAGAATGAAAGGGATCCCTGGCGGATACAGAAGACATGTCGATTAAGTTATCGTCTCTATGTTTATCATACACGGGTAGCGAGATACTGACCAGCACATTATGCTTAAACGTTTTTGATTGGTGCCGGTACAGATTTATTTTTGAAGAAGCAAAACATTAGGTCGAAAAGAGTGCTTCTGACAAAATCTTTCAGAATAACTCCTTGTTGCAATCTGTATTCTGAACTGAACAATCCTTCATTGATATTGAAAATTCTCGTAACTCTTTCTCCTGCATAAGGAATTAAGACACTTTTCCCCCAAGTGGTGATAGCTTTCCCTGACGAATTAAACTGACAAATGATGTCTAAACTGTATATGCATGCGTGCCTACTGAAAATATGAAACGCTCTACAGATTTAACAGGAATTACTGTCAGATCGAGATTTTTCCATTTGAACGATAATTAAACAAAAGCATGGAAGGAGTGTGTCAAAACTCTCCACTGCATAAAACAATGTATCCAACTTAACGCTATTCCTTGCATCGTGTAAGCATCAGATATCGATAGTAACAATCTCAGGGCGAAACATGGGAGAGCGTTCTAAGTACTGTTGAGAGACGAGGTCTGTCTGTGAGAGTGAAGTAGTAGTGTCGGTCGAGAGCTCGGAGACAGAAGACGTGTCACGCTGCCCTCACGTCGGTGATGGCAGATCGTACCACACTCAAGGCCTGATTTCATATTTATAGCCACGACACATTTACATGGCTTAAGTACACTTGAAGACGGAATTCAAGGAAAAATTCACAAGCATAGCGCAAGAGCAATTGCAGGTTTAGGCTCGTGATTGTTAGTCCGAGTTTGCAATAATCCCATGTTTTGCTTGTCAGTTTAAGAAGCCTCCTTATCCTCAAAATAAAAATAATTATTCTCAACATCTAATTAATATATAAATGCTGTGCTTATTAAATGTTAAAGTAACTATGAAATTGAAATATTTTTTTAATCTGGCACTCAGTCATTATTGATACCTATGTCATTGTAATTGTCTATTATTGTCTATTATTGGCTTATACAAGAAGAGAAAAGAAGCTTTCGAAATGTGGTGCTACAGAAGAATGCTGTAGATTTGATGGGTAGATCACATAACTAATGAGGAGGTATAGAATAGAATTGGGGGGAAGAGGAGCTTGTGGCACAACTTGACTAGAAGGAGGGATCTGTTGGTAGGACATAATCTGAGACATCGAGGGATCACCAATTTAGTATTGGAGGGCAGCGTAGAGGGTCAAATCGTAGAGGGAAACCAAGAGATGAATACACTAAGCAGATTCAGAAGGATGTACGCTGCAGTAGGTACTGGGAGATGAAGAAGCTTGTACAGGATAGAGTAGCATGGAGAGCTGCGTCAAACCAGTCTCAGGACTGAAGACCACAACAACAACAACATTATTTGCTATGGGTTATGATGATTCTGAAGTTTTAAATAGACTTAATTTATGAAGCCCCTTCTCACAAGTCATTTAGTTGTTAACAGGACACAAGCAAACTCTTTTTTATTAAATTCATTCTTAGTAACAATAAGCTTTAGCCGCTGCTGCTCCATGTCGCAGCGAATTGGCGTAAACCTCATGGAAAAAGGCAGTCATCTAAAGAGGTGAGTGCAAAACTTAGGGCCAAACCACAGACACTGACACCCACGACATGTCATGTACTCTAATCCAGTACATTCCGTTCCACAAGACATATTCTGTATCACTTCTAGATTCTTGTTCAAAAACGCAGTCAGATGGCTTAGGTATTCATTGTTATAGGTTCGTTTGCTCCTGTGCTGCAAGAGAGTCTTTATGCATCACGAAGAGGTTTACAATTAAATTTGCAAGACCATACGTTTCAAGTTTGGCACATGACCATGACGTGAAAATAAGAGCCGTTAGAGAATATACTAAGACCTACCAACTATCGTTTCCCCAAACACCATTCGCGAACGGATTAGGAGAGGATAAGAGTAGAGGATAGAAGACGGCATGGTCGTGATAACGAAAGTACCCTCTTCAACATACAGATAAGCCTGGGTTGCGAAATTCAAATAAGGTTACAGATACAGACACGACTCTTGAGAACAGCACAAGCTACATGTAACTTAAGAGTCAAATGGCATTTTAAGTAAATCTGTGTCAGCTGCGGGTTCAAACACGAACTACTAATTTATAAATTTACGACGGCGATTCAATAAGCAATACAACACATTTTTTCGTAGTCCAGTTTTGGCTGAAAAAATGCAGAATTTGCTGTGGAACATCATGGAGTATTCCTGCTTCAGCCCATGTAGTTTCATGAAGTTCAGATGGGTGGTGACGCAGTACGTTGGCTTCAGAATGGCGTCGTACTGGAAGTGCGTTCCAAGCGGAATGGCTTGGCCGGCCAGTTAAGGAAAGGCCTGCAGATTAACTTATATTACGAATCACTTTATAACGTTCCATTTTTCATGCGAACAAATCATTATCAACAAATGAAATTGTTTACAGTATGTTAGTTCGTCCAGTCTTAAGAGTATTTGTTCGTCTGTATGGGACCCTTACCAGTTGGGTCTGATTCAAGAGATTGAGAAGGTCCAAAAAAGAGCGGCAAGATTCGTGACTGGAACATTTAGCCAGCGTTACAAATCTCACATAAGGTTTGAAGTGGGACACACTTGCAGACAGACGACGCGCTAAACGGAAGGGGCTGGTCACTAAATTTCGAAACCCGATCTTCGTCGAGGATGTAGAGCATATATTATTGCCACCAACTTTCAGGTCGCGCAATGATCACCATTCAAAGATAAGGGAAATTAGAGCTCGTACTGAGGCGTTAAGAGAATCGTTTTTCCCTCGCGCGATCTGCGAGTGGAACAGGGGGGGGGGGGGGGGAGGGGGGATATGACTTTGGTGCAAATTGTGCCCTCCGGCACACACCTCTTGGTGGCTAGCGGAGTATATATATAAATGTAGATGTAGATGTAGAAGACCTGGCAGTGAACAAAAGCGCGATGAGTTATTGGGCGGAGAGTCTGTCAACATTGCAACAAGGTCGCACAAACTTTTCCGATCTCCCTCGTACTGGCTGGCCGCAAACAGCTGTTAAGTTGAAGAAACGACTTCAGCAGTGCTCAGTGCCACAAAAATACAAACGAACTTCTCCTTCTCCATGACAACGCAAGACCTCTCACAACTCTGCGTACGTGAGAGGTACTCTCAAAACTTCAATGGACTGCTCTTTCTCGTCGACACTACAGGCCAGATCTCGCAACCTTCGACTGCCTTATGTTTGGCCCAATGAAAGATCTAATTAGCGGGAAGCAGTAAGCAAGCAATCCCCGGGAAGCAGTACTTGGAGAGGTTGTTGATGGGGCAAGACATTGGCCTCGACATCGATCAGTAGATCGGTACCATGTGAACACATAGGCCCTTCCGGAGAGGTGTTGCAAGGCCTTAGCGTTGAAAAGAGACTATGTTGAAAAATAGAGTTTTGTAGCCAAAAGAGTGGGAAATAATAGGGAGTATTGGAATCCTGAATGAGACCAACTTGATTTCAGAAAAAAAAGTGTTGCATTTCTTACTGAAGGCCTCTCGTAAATAGCGTCCCTTTTACAATGTCATTTGTTTTACCATGGCATCGCTAGTTATAACTGTTCGATGGAATCCGGTTTGCGTGAAAGATAATACGAGTCATAGTAAGCTATTTTTACCTAAAATAGAAAATTCTTAAAATAATTTGTTGATTAATGTCATTTGCTGGTATTACATGTGTTTGTTGCAATGAAATATTCCAATGAGATATTTACATACATTCATTAGTATTTTGATGAGTCTTTATTAAATAAATCAGTATTAATTACCATACAGCCTTTTACTTGCAAATGATTACCTGAAATGATATTGTTTGAAATACTACATCGTTTATGATACGCGGCCACGTTTGCATGTGATATGGTCAAAATCGTGGGCTCTGATCTAAGCAAATCAGCACGTATGGTAGGGCACTTTTACGAAATATTCTCCTTTCAAAGTCTGTTATGTCAAGATGAACTGTCTGTAGTCCGGAATTTAACTAAATATTAGTAGAAACTGATCCGTACACAAGGAAGTAAACTAGAGGCGTCTGTCACAAATATCTACACGGGTAGATGCATTTAATGTGTTTCTGGTATCTAATAAAACAGAAAATTCTAACCAAAATTAACGTATTTTCAGAGCTATTCGTTAGGTACAGCCGAAATTTAACTTATGTACTATATACATTTAGATTAAGAGCCAGACAAATGCATACCAATCAACAGGTATCACTCAGTTATCAGCCTTCTGCAAACAAATACCTTTATGTATCAAAATTAGTAAATAAATAAATAAAGTGAACTGTATGACAATGTATGTGTGTAGGTGTGCGTATGAGCTCGCGCGCACGTGTCTGTGTGTGTGTGTGTGTGTGTGTGTGTGTGTGTGTGTGTGTGTGTGTATGAGAGAGAGAGAGAGACTACTTGTACGCAGGCAATGGTGTGCATGGGACGCTGGTCACTCCACTCAAAACGAAGAGAGTGAGGAGATTATAGGAAAGAGGACCAGAGAGAGAGAAGAGAGATAGATCGGACGTAGAAAGTGTGAATTAATAATCCATCAGGTGGCTTGTTATAAGTTATTCATGAATTGGAATCTGAAAAAGAATGGATAAAAGATTTGAAATGTTTAATGTATTCGCTGTAGAAAGCACTTCATGTCGTAACTGTAAGCGCTTTCCGAAACCTGAATAAAGTATTGTTTCAGTGAAATACAGTTGCAGCATTCTCGTAAAAATGTCTCTCTCTCTTAAAAACAGAAAAATACATGGTGGCAATGCACACCGTTATTCTCTGACAAGTTTTGCCTTCTCTTATAAACATACAGAACTTTTTTAGCTATTCATATTGTGAGTGCCTAAACTTTGTTTTATAAATCATAACTGCTCAAATGAGTTTCCGACATCAAAGTGATGTTTCTAAATATCAGCTCCAGCAGTGTGCAAATATTTTCCTACACTGCGATTTTTTTGAGTTATTTAATTTGTTTACGACATATTTCCACGTTTGCGCATACAGTCTGTAATAAAATTGCAATGGCAGTGTTTTTCTCTGAAGTGCTTTGAACAGGCGCAAAATAGTTATGTGAGCAGGGGCATGGTCATTGTGTTATTTGAAACACCAGGTGTCTCGTTCGTAGATGCACAATTACTTCAGCAGTGTCTTTCGGGCTTTGCAACTATGCTTTGGAGCCAGCCGACGAAAAAATACCTTAAAACTGTTTTACTAAATAAAACAAATGTGGGTGCGTTCTTTCTGCAATAAAGACTGGCTAAGCAAATGCTGCAGAGCATTAAGTATACGAAGTAATTCAAGAAAACAGAATAGTAATAATGAAGACTTTCGTCATAACTTCGTAAGGATTGTTTAAATGCAGTGTTACGTGAGTAGCACCTTTTTTCTTGCTTCGTTAGTTCTGGCGTCGATTTTAAGAGACGTGCATTATAATCGAAGATACTCAGAGCCGGGACCAGCCTTCCAAAATGGCTCACAAAAGAAGACGGAGTAAATATTCCAGAATTCGAATCGAGAACAGCTGCCAACATGAGTAACGTAGAACTAAATATCCTCGGAGTTGTGAAACAACTTAAATCACTTAATAAAAGTAAGTCTTCTGGTCCAGACTGTATACCAATTAGGTTCCTTTCGGAGTATGCTGATGCATTAGCTCCATACTTAACAATCATATACAACTGTTCGCTCGACGAAAGATCCGTACCCAACGACTGGAAAGTTGCACAGGTCACACCAATATTCAAGAAAGGTAGTAGGAGTAATCCACTAAATTACAGGCCCATATCGTTATCATCGATATGCAGCAGGATTTTAGAACATATATTGTGTTCGAACATTATGAATTACCTCGTATAAAACGGTATATTGACACACAGTCAACATGGGTTTAGAAAACATCGTTCTTGTGAAACACAGTTAGCTCTTTATTCACATGAAGTGCTAAGTGCTATTGACAAGGGATTTCAGATCGATTCCGTATTTCTGGATTTCCGGAAGGCTTTTGACACTGTACCACACAAGCGGCTCGTAGAGAAATTGCGTGCTTATGGAATATCGTCTCAGTTATGTGACTGGATTTGTGATTTCCTGTCAGAGATGTCACAGTCATCGAGTAAAACAGAAGTGATTTCTGGCGTTCCCCAAGGTATTGTTATAGGCCATTTGCTGTTCCTTATCTATATAAACGATTAGGGAGACAATCTGAGCAGCCGACTTCGGTTGTTTGCAGATAACGCTGTCGTCTATCGACTATTAAAGTCATCAGAAGATCAAAACAAACTGCAAAACGATTTAGAAGAAATATCGGAATGGTGCGAAAAGTGGCAGTTGACCTTATACAGGGTGTTACAAAAAGGTACGGCCAAACTTTCAGGAAACATTCCTCACACAAAAAGAAAGAAAATATGTTATGTGGACATGTGTCCGGAATCGCTTACTTTCCATGTTAGAGCTCATTTTATTACTTCTCTTCAAATCACATTAATCGTGGAATGGAAACACACGGCAACAGAACGTACCAGCGTGACTTCAAACCCTTTGTTACAGGAAATGTTCAAAATGTCCTCCGTTAGCGAGGATACATGCATCCACCCTCCGTCGCATGGAATCCCTGATGCGCTGATGCAGCCATGGAGAATGGCGTATTGTATCACAGCCGTCCACAATACGAGCACGAAGAGTCTCTACATTTGGTACCGGGGTTGCGTAGACAAGAGCTTTCAAATGCCCCCATAAATGAAAGTCAAGAGGGTTGAGGTCAGGAGAGCGTGGAGGCCATGGAATTGGTCCGCCTCTACCAACCCATCGGCCACCGAATCTGTTGTTGAGAAGCGTACGAACACATCGACTGAAATGTGCAGGAGCCCCATCGTGCATGAACCACATGTTGTGTCGTACTTGTAAAGGCACATGTTCTAGCAGCACAGGTAGAGTATCCCGTATAAAATCATGGCGGTGATTCGAGGAAGTACAGTACATACTGACGAAACTAAAATCAGTTCTGACATGGAGATTAAGCGTTTCCGGACACATGTCCACATAACATCTTTTCTTTATTTATGTGTGAGGAATGTTTCCTGGAAGTTTGGCCGTACCTTTTTGTAACACCCTGTATAACGAATAGCATCCACATGAGTGCTAAACGGAACTCGTTAAACTTCGGTTACTTGATAAATCAGTCTAATCTAAAAGCTGTAAATTCAACTAAATACATAGGTATTAAAATTACGAACAACTTAAACTGAAAGGAGCACATAGAAAATGTTGTGGGGAAGGCTAACCAAAGACTGCGTTTTATTGGCAGGACACTTAGAAAATGTAACAAACCTACTAAGGAGACTGCCTCCACTACGCTTGTCCGTCCTCTTGGGATCCTTACCAGATAGAACTGACGGAGTACATCGAAAAAGTTCAAAGGAAGGCAGCACGTTTTGTATTGTCTCGAAATACGGGAGAGAGTGTCACAGAAATGACACAGAATTTGGGATGGACATCATTAAAAGAAAGACGTTTTTAGTTGCGACGGAATCTTCTCACAAAATTCCAATCATTAACTTTCTCCTCCGAATGCAAAAATATTTTGTTGACACCGACTTACATATGGAGGAACGATCACCAAGATAATATAAGGGAAATCAGAGCTCGTACGGAAAGATACAGGTGTTCATTTTTTCCAAGCGCTATTCGAGATTGGAATATTAGAGAATTGTGAAGATGGTTCCATGAACCCTCTGTCAGGCACTTAAATGTGATTTGCAAAGTATCACTGTAGATGTGGATGTAGGTGTAGATGAAGGCGAAGGATATGCAGCGCATTATCTTGTCTTTTGACCGAAGAATTAGGTCTTGAGTTGCAAGAGGAAGTAGCAGACATTTAGATGACTTCAGGAGAGTGAAGACACCACTTTGTTAAACTAGTATTCCTAGTACCACGATGGTTATCACTCTTCCAAAAAGGTATTGTGATTCTCCTTCCGCCCCCCCCCCCTTTCCCCTCCGCCTCACCCTCTCCAGCTATTTTTATTTTGTAGGGATACACAGAAATAATTTACTAGGGGAAAGTGATAAAGTAATGTTATAGAGGCTAATGTATGGACCACAGACTGTCACAAATGAATTTGCTGTCCAAATCTATAACATAGGAAGTGAAAACGCATGAAGGATTTATATGAACAAGTCGACTGAACACATTAAAGTGTGTTTTGAGTCAAAGCTGGATGAATCATTGTTATGTGAGCTACTGACAAAAAAAGAATAAAACGTTTGTTTGTTTGTCACGGAAAGACTATGGCCATCAGACACTCTCTTACACCTAAATTAGAATTGTACGACCCGTCGACGACGGAGTCATTGGACATGGAGAGCAGTCAAGGACTGGATAAGGATGGGACAGGGAGGCGGTACTAACCATTTCTAGGGAGCCATCTCGATATTTTTTCCTGATGTCTTAACAAATGTCCTACCGTACTGTCCCTTCTTATTTGTCTGTGTTTGCCATATATTCTCTTCCTCTCCGATTCTGCGCGTAACCTCCTCGTTCCTTATCTTCTCAGTCCACCTAATTTTCAACATTCTTTTGTAATATCATATCTCAAATGCTTCGATTTTTTTCTTTCCCAGTTTTCCGACACTCCTTTCACTGCCATACATTGTTGTGCTCCAAATGTACAGTCTCAGAAATTTCTTCCTCACACCAAGACCTATATTTGATACTAGTAGACTTCTCTTGGACAAAAATTCTCTTTCCGCCGCTCTTCTTTTTATGTCCTCTTCGCTACGTCTGTCATGAGTTACCTGGCTAGCTAGGCAGCAAAATTCCTTACCTTGAACTACTTCGTAATCATAATGCTTACATTAAGTTTCTCTCTATTCTCATTTTTGCTACTTCTCATTACTTTCGTCGTACTTCGATTGACTCTCAGTCCATATTCTGTACACATTAGACTGTTCATTCCGTTCAGAAGATATTATAATTCCTCTTCACTTTCAATGAGGATAGTATTATCATCAGCGAATCTTATCACTGATATCCTTCCACCTTGAATTTTAGTTTAACTCTTGAATCTTTCTTTTGTTTTCGTTATTGCTTCTTCAATGTGTAGATTGATCAATAGGGGCGAAAGACTGCATCCCTGTCTTATAACCTTTTCAATCCGACCACTTCGTTCTTGGCCTCCCATTTTTATTGTTCTGTCTTGGCTCTTGAACATATTGCATATTACGCGTCGTCTTCTATAGCTTATCCCTATTTTTCTCAGATTTTCGAACATCTTGCACCACTTTACATTGTCGAACAATTTTCCCGAGTCGATAAAGCCTATGAAAGTGTCTTGACTTTCCTTTTGTCTCGCTTCCATTGTCAACAGCAACGTCAGAATTGCCTCTCTTGTGCTTTTACTTTTCCTAAGGCCAAAGTGATAGTCATCTGAAACATCCTCAATTTTTTTTCGACTCATCTGTATATTATTCTTCTCAGCAACTTGGATGCATGATCCTTTAAGCTGAATGTGCGATAATTCTCGCTCTTGTCAGCTCTTGCAGATTTCAGAATTGTGTGGATGATGTTTCTTCGAAAAGCCAGATGGTGTATAGCCCGGCTCATACATTCAACACGCCAAGGTGAACAGTCGTTTTGTTGCCATTTACCCCAATGATTATAGAAATTCTAATAGAATGTTATGTACACGTTCTGCCTTGTTCGATTTTAAGTCTTCCAAAGTTTTTAATGTTACCACCCGCACTTTTGCCCGAAGGTTGTTTTGACGTTTCTGTACGCTGAGTCGGTCCTTCATATTATTATTATTTTTTTTTTTTTTGGTCATCAGTCTACTGACTGGTTTGATGCGGCCCGCCACGAATACCTCTCCTGTACTAACCTCTTCATCTCAGAGTAGCACTTGCAACCTACGTCCTCAGTTATTTGCTTGACGTATTCCAATCTCTGTCCTCCTATACAGTTTTTGCCCTCTACAGCTCCCTCTAGTACCATGGAAGTCATTCCCTCATGTCTTAGCAGATGTCCTATCATCCTGTCCCTTCTCCTTATCAGTGTTTTCCACATATTCCTTTCCTCTCCGATTCTGCGTAGAACCTCCTCATTCCTTACCTTATCAGTCCACCTAATTTTCAACATTCGTCTATAGCACCACATCTCAAATGCTTCGATTCTCTTCTGTTCCGGTTTTCCCACAGTCCATGTTTCACTACCATACAATGCTGTACTCCAGACGTACATCCTCAGAAATTTCCTCAAATTAAGGCCGGTATTTGATATTAGTAAACTTCTCTTGACAAAAATGCCTTTTTTGCCATAGCGAGTCTGCTTTTGATGTCCTCCTTGCTCCGTCCGTCATTGGTTATTTTACTGCCTAGGTAGCAGAATTCCTTAACTTCATTGACTTCGTGACCATCAATCCTGATGTTAAGTTTCTCGCTGTTCTCATTTCTACTACTTCTCATTACCTTCGTCTTTCTCCGATTTACTCTCAAACCATACTGTGTACTCATTACACTGTTCATTCCGTTCAGCAGATCATTTAATTCTTCTTCACTTTCACTCAGGATAGCAATGTCATCAGCGAATCGTATCATTGATATCCTTTCACCTTGTATTTTAATTCCACTCCTGAACCTTTCTTTTATTTCCATCATTGCTTCCTCGATGTACAGATTGAAGAGTAGGGGTTAAAGGCTACAGCCTTGTCTTACACCCTTCTTAATACGAGCACTTCGTTCTTGATCGTCCACTCTTATTATTCCCTCTTGGTTGTTGTACATATTGTATATGACCCGTCTCTCCCTATAGCTTACCCCTACTTTTTTCAGAATCTCGAACAGCTTGCACCATTTTATATTGTCGAACGCTTTTTCCAGGTCGACAAATCATATGAAAGTGTCTTGATTTTCCTTTAGCCTTGCTTCCATTATTAGCTGTAACGTCAGAATTGCCTCTCTCGTCCCTTTTACTTTTCCTAAAGCCAAACTGATCGTCACCTAGCGCATTCTCAATTTTCTTTTCCATTCTTCTGTATATTATTATTGTAAGCAGCTTCGATGCATGAGCTGTTAAGCTGATTGTGCGATAATTCTCGCACTTGTCAGCTCTTGCCGTCTTCGGAATTGTGTGGATGATGCTTTTCCGAAAGTCAGATGGTATGTCGCTAGGCTCATATATTTTACACACCAACGTGAATAGTCGTTTTGTTCCCACTTCCCCCAATGATTTTAGAAATTCTGATGGAATGTTATCTATCCCTTCTGCCTTATTTGACCGTAAGTCCTACAAAGCTCTTTTAAATTCCGATTCTAATACTGGATCCCCTATCTCTTCTAAATCGACTCCTGTTTCTTCTTCTATCACATCAGACAAATCTTCACCCTCATAGAGGCTTTCAATGTATTCTTTCCACCTATCTGCTCTCTCCATTGCATTTAACAGTGGAATTCCGGATGCACTCTTAATGTTACCACCGTTGCTTTTAATGTCACCAAAGGTTGTTTAGACTTTCCTGTATGCTGAGTCTGTCCTTCCGACAATCATATCTTTTTCGACGTCTTGAAAGGTCTCTGTTGGATTCCTTTCATGTTTAATTTCTTAAATCGGTCGTCATTTATGGAATAAATTCCTCTTTTAAACTTACTGTGGCGTTTCTGACTATCTGGGAGGAGACTGAGTAGTGGAACGTGTTACTTTTATACGTAAACAAGAACGATCTGTCACACTACTACACTTTAAAACACAGTTTATATGTAATTCATGTCACACAGTCTCATACGGAACATACATCCGCTTTCTTTTATATACTGTATATGATAAGATACTGTCATCCCCCTTCCCTTCTGTGTGAGAGGGTGAATGATCAAATGTGTTTGTAGTTGCATGTTTGAGGGTAGCAGACAAGGCTGTCTGCTAGAGAACAGTAGGACCAACGTCGGAACAGGTAGCTACGCTTTCTTAAAGCAGAGAGGTTTCTATTCTTAGTATGGTCCTGGCCGTCCGCTGTCATGTTGGTATAGGAAGCTGCCCCTCTGGCCCCTTCCGTTTGTCTTTGTGAGCGACTCTCAGGAAGCACGCTGGGTAGTAGGCAGTGGCAGTCTGGTAGTAGGCAGTTGCAGTCTGGCAGTAGGCAGTTGCAGTCTGGCGGTGGCGAGCGTCTGAAATGGTAAGATCTCCGGCTAAGCGCGTGTCTGCTAAGTCCGTAGGACAATGGATTTGTTAAGTTCAGCCTAACTGAGAATTTAATCACTGTGATTTCAGGTTTAGCTCTAAAATATCTAATGCTATCTTAAATTGCAGCGGAGTGTAATTCTCGTGTCAAGTTCAGATTATTTTGCGGTAGTTGCTTTGTCATTACTTTGTGAGTAAGGTGGAACCACGTGTTGATCAGTAACTCTAACTAAGTTCATCAATCTTAAATGCGAATGTTGTGAGATTATAACGTCTCGTCTTGAGAATATTTTTCAATATAGCAACTTTTCTTTATGCCTTTCTTTATGTTCAACCCACGTGGGGTGTACTTTGCGAGACCAGTACCACGTGCTTATATAACTGTTTGACCCATCAGTTTAATAGTAAGACGTTAGTAACCAGTTCAAGGTTTTTCTTTTGTCAATTGCTTTTCGATCGAATTTATTTTATTATCAAAATTACTGTGGAGTTATACGCTTTCTGTAAACCAAGTTGACCACGTGAAGCATGTGGTGTAATCATCAAAGTAGCCCTCAGCTATTCTTCTTGGGAAGATTTCACAAAGAGTTAATATGAGTTTAGTATACCAGTGTGTGGTAATTACATGACGGACAGGATTGTGCTACGAACGTAATTTCTTTGACTGAAAATTTGAATCTGTTGGTTGCGGTTAACTTTCTCTTGCATGTGTTTCAATGTTCTTTGTGTGTTGTTTTATGAATGCAGTGTTGTATCCAGTCTCCCAATCTTGGCTCCATATTTTATGTGTTCCGTAAGATTCCAATCTCACATTTTCACAATCGTAAATAAGGCACCAGCTCAGTTATAACTCACGTATAATATGTTGAAATTTCGATGATCAATCTTAAAAATAAATTTCCAAATATAAACTGATTTCTTTCGTTTTATTTAAATTCTCCTTATATATATATATATATATATATATATATATATATATATATATATATATATATATATTACCGGTTGTTGTATGACTGTAAAAGATTAATCAATGTTAGTCTGATTGGTAATGTGGTAAACCTAAACTAGTTACCTGCTGAAACAGTTGGTTAGTAATGCAAGATTAACTTCCCAGACAGCTCACAGCTTTTAACCAGCTTTTAGTGACCATCAGTACCGCTAGCCAGCATACCAAAATCAAAGTAACAATATTACAGTCTTCACATTTTTCCTGCAGCCATTTCGTCTTAGCTTCCCTGCACTTCCTATTTATTTCATTCCTCAGCGACTTGTATTTCTGTATTCCTGATTTTCCCGGAACATGTTTGTACTTCCTCCTTTCATCAATTAAATGAACTATTTCTTCTGTTACCCATGGTTTCTTCGCAGCTACCTTCTTTGTACCTATGTTATCCTTCCCAACTTCTGTGATGGCCCTTTTTAGAGATGTCCATTCCTCTTCAACTGTACTGCCTACTGCGCTATTCCTTATTGCTGTATCTATAGCGTTAGAGAACTTCAAACGTATCTCGTCATTCCTTAGTACTTTCGTATCCCACTTCTTTGCGCATTGATTCTTCCTGACTAATGTATTGAACTTCAGCCTACTCTTCATCACTACTATATTGTCATCTGAGTCAATATCTGCTCCTGGGTACGCCTTACAATCCAGTATCTGATTTCGGAATCTCTGTCTGACCATGATGTAATCTAACTGAAATCTTCCCGTATCTCCCGGCCTTTTCCAAGTATACCTCCTCCTCTTGTGATTCTTGAACAGGGTATTCGCTATTACTAGCTTGAAACTTTTTACGGAACTCAATTAGTCTTTCACCTCTTTCATTCCTCGTCCCAAGCCCATATTCTCCTGTAACCTTTTCTTCTACTCCTTCCCCTACAACTGCATCCCAGTCACCCATGACTATTAGATTTTCGTCCCCCTTTACATACTGCATTACCCTTTCAATATCCTCATACACTTTCTCTATCTGTTCATCTTCAGCTTGCGACGTCGGCATGTATACCTGAACTATCGTTGTCGGTGTTGGTCTGCTGTCGATTCTGATTAGAACAACCCGGTCACTGAACTGTTCACAGTAACACACCCTCTGCCATACCTTCCTATTCATAACAAATCCTACACCTGTTATACCATTTTCTGCTGCTGTTGATATTACCCGATCCTCATCTGACCAGAAATCCTTGTCTTCCTTCCACTTCACTTCACTTCTAGATTGAGCATTTGCATTTCCCTTTTCAGATTTTCTAGTTTCCCTACCACGTTCAAGCTTCTGACATTCCACGCCCCGACTCGTAGAACGTTATACTTTCGTTGATTATTCAATCTTTTTCTCATGGTAACCTCCCCCTTGGCAGTCCCCTCCCGGAGATCCGAATGGGGGACTATTCCGGAGAGATCATCATGACACTTCTTTAATTACAGGCCACTTGTCCTGTGGATAGACGTTACGTGTCTTTAATGCAGTGGTATCCATTGCCTTCTGCATCCTCATGTCGTTGATCATTGGTGATTCTTCCGCCTTTAAGGGCAATTTCCCACCCCTAGGGCAAGAGAGTGCCCTGAACCTCTATCCGCTCCTCCACCCTCTTTGACAAGACAAGGCCGTTGGCAGAATGAGGCTGATTTCTTATGCCGGAAGTCTTCGGCCGCCAATGCTGATTATTTATCAAAATTTAGGCAGTGGCGGTGATCGAACCCGGGACCGAAGACGTTTTGATTATGAATCAAAGACGCTACCCCTAGACCACGGGTGCATATTATTACACAGCTTAAACATCCAGGGAGGTGAAAGTGTATACATACGGCAGTATTTAGTATCCATCCCCGATATTCATATAGACTAATGTTTAGATAGCTGAACAACTTACAACAGCCTCACAATACATTTAATACGAAGTTTGTTGTCAAGCACCAATCACGGTTTAAAAATAGTGCAAGCATTCATAAACATACCAGTACCACAAACGTTTCTTTAAAATGTCCACATTCCGACTGAATACAGGCTTTACCTTCCCACCGCAATGAGTTTACAACACCCTAGAATACCCCTGTTATAGTGCTTACTCTATCACTTGCTTCCAGAGGTCGGCCAGAAACTCAAGCCTATTCGTAAGCACGTGTTGCTTAAACCTTCGATCAGACGCAATGGCACACAAAAATAACTCTCGTCCGAACAGGCCTTGGAATGCGAAACGCTACCGACCTGCCGCCGTGTCATCCTCAGCCCACAGGCGTCAGTGGATGTGGATATGGAGAAGCATGTGGTTAGCACACCGCTCTCCCGGCCGTATGTCAGTTTATGAGACCGGAGCTGCTACTTCTGCCAAGTAGCACCTCAGTTTGCCTCACAAGGGCTGAGTGCATCACGCGTGCCAACAGTGCTCGGCAGACAGGATGGTCACCCATCCAAGTGCTAGCCCTGCCCGACAGTGCTTAACTTCGGTGATCTGGCGGGAACCGCTGTTGCCACTGCGGCTAGGCCGTTGGCCATGGCACACAAAGAAGTCCAGTACGGTATATTCAATTCCACTGAGCATAGTGACCAAAGCATTGATTACAGGACCGCATCAGGCTTCCGCCAAGGACGGAAGTATAGAGTGGTGTAAAAACTGACAGGAATTCTTCCACTCGTAATGTTCTTAATTGCTACCAACGAGAGCAAGCATTTCCGTCAGCTCGCGACTGTAGAGATATGATCAAAGCGTCACTTCGTCAGCGTTATTTCGTCCACGTAGAATCGTAGAGTAACGATTATTATCAATCAGGCATCTATCGCTAAGACGGTTGATGTGACGAAAATAGCGCAGTTGGTTCACACAGCCGCCGCCTATACATCCAGTACCGAGCAAGGTGGCGCAGTGGTTAGCACACTGGACTCGCATTCGGGAGGACGACGGTTCAATCCCGTCTCCGGCCATCCTGATTTAGGTTTTCCGTGATTTCCCTAAATCGTTTCAGGCAAATGCCGGGATGGTTCCTTTGAAAGGGCACGGCCGATTTCCTTCCCCATCCCTCCTTCACCTGAGCTTGCGCTCCGTCTCTAATGACCTCGTTGTCGACGGGACGTTAAACACCACTAACCTAACCTATACATCCAGCTCATATCAACAATCGACTTCTTGCTGCTACTGTGTTACGTTATTGTAGGATGTCGACAGTAGGCGAGAGGCTGCTGACGCAAATACGCTACTTAACTGAAGGCACCCGATTTTTGACGATTTATTACGATCGAGGACGGGAGTGAGTCGCGGCAGTGGAAAAAAGAAGAAAAAGTGCAATCGGCAATGTGTAATTTACTTGCCCTTCCAATCAGTATTTCTATTACTCCCAAGTTTTAATTGATACAAACTGTAGTAAATAAAAGTGATTCAGTATTATTCATTCTGTGGATGATTCATAATACTGTAGGAATTTTTAGTTGATGTTCCTACACCAAGTTCATCAACTCTGTAGGCTCTTTTAAACTGACATATGCTCTGTCATTGGTCATTATCTGCATTTCTGAAGCTTGTAGTGCCGTTAGATTACCGTAAGCAAGTCCGCTCCGACAACTGAGTGGCTGGCTGCCGGCACAGTAACTCAGCGTGTGATAAAAAAAACTGCGTTAATGGATCAACGACGAACTGAAACGGATGTCTTGCGACGTCCGCCCGGAGCAGATACAACGAACGAAAACGAACAAAATGAGATTAAAAAGAAAGAAAGTGGTCAGAGTGACGGATTGCCGTCCTACGGGCCCGGGATCGATTCCGGGCTGGGTCGGAAATTTTCTCCGCTCAGTGACTGGGTGTTGTTTTGTCTTCATCATCATTTCATCCCCATCTGCCGCGCAGGTCGCCCAATGTGTGCGTCGAATGTAATAAGACCTGCACCAAGGCGGCCGGACCTGCCCCGCAAGGGGCCTCCCAGCCGATGATGCCAAACGCGCATTTTCATTACCGTAAGTAAGCCTTACTTGTGTATTAAATGTTTTCTAGTTATCCTAGCGCAAATGGGACACACGCTAAAGAATTGGAAGTTTCTCGGCTTATCACTGTGCTAAACTTTCAACTCTTGCAGTTTTCGTATAACATGCCACTTCATGTAAATTAAACATTCTTACGGAGTTAAAAAATTGACAAACCTACGTTAAGAAATCGCTGAGAGAAGGGGGTGGTTTTTAGGATCATCTCTGTACGGCTGTAATTAGTTAACTTATTCCTGTTTGATGATCCGTTTAATGTATATTAAATGTGTTGGGTCACAGAATAAAATTTGCATTTCGGTGAAACACACTCCTCGTCCGTTTAAAGGTATATCGCCGGCCGTTGTGGCCGAGCGGTTCTAGGCGCTTCAGTCTGGAACCGCGCTGCTGCTGCGGTCGCACGTTCGAATCCTGCCTCGTGCATGGATGTGGGTGATGTCGTTAGATTAGTTAGGTTTAAATAGTTCTAAGTCTAGGGGACTGATGACCTCAGATTTAAGTCCCATGAAAAAAGGAATATCGTTCTAGTAATAATACCAGTTGTTGCATTAAATTTACTTTCGAGAGACGATTGAAACACATAAGGAAATGACACAGTGACCAAAAGTTACGCGGGAACGAAGTTACTGGTGGAAGCCAGATGCCATATTCTTTTCTTTTTATTTTCACATACGGATTGTGAGGTAAGTGCAGGGTTGTGCAAATGAAAGTGGCCGGGACAAGTGGATTCAATTCTACGCGAATGTGTGCGTATAACCACATACAGTGACGCGCACACCACGTGTACGCCCGCTACGTGATCCACACTGGTTTCTCGGGCACATTTACAGTCTTCACTCTTGACAGAGTTGTCTGCAGAGGTCGGCCTGGTTGTGGACTTAGCTGGTCACCCACGTCACCTGTTATGTCGGTGTGCAATTACATTGTGTGAAGAGCCCTCAAGTCTAAGGCGTATCGCAACAACCGTCACAGTCTGCAAGAACTGCAGCAGAAAATTTCGGGTGAACCTGCAGTAAATTCCAGCCGTCCAGCTTCGATCCACCTTCAGCCGCTCGCTGACCAGGGCCCAAAAGTGCCAAACAATGAATGGTAGTCACTTTCAACATCTGCTATAGTCGGGTTAGTACTGTATTTACGATCCTCTGCTGTGTTTCTTTGTAGTCTGAACTCTGTTAACCGGGCCATTTTTATTTGTCCCACATTGTATTTCGATGCATCCTGTACGAGGTCTGTTCAAAAAATTCCAGAACATTCCTAACTTCGCGCCAATGTTGTGTTGGAGTGAAATGCGGTTGACATCCCTGCACAACCCTGTATTTAATGTGTAACTGCTGGAAGTTTTATCGTTGTATGCCTGTTAGCTATTGTTCAGTTCTATATTGAGTAGAATGTTCTGTCGCCCAGTTTGCGAATTTCGAATGCAGAGTTAGAGGAGCAACGCGTCTGCATTAAATGTTGCGTGAAACCCAAGAAACCCTTTACAGAGACCCACCAAATGATGCAGGAAGCCTACGGTGACGAGTGCTTAAGCCGTAATCGGTGTTACGAATGTTTCGCACGTCTTAAAAATGGCCACATGGGAGTTGAATATGATCATTGTTCAGGACGCCCTTTGACATCTACCGCGCTCATGTCAGGAACTTCAACGAAATTGTGCATGCCAATCGAAGACAGGCTTGCCGAGAGATTTCAGAAGAATGTAACATTCCAGTGGCATCTTGTCATGAAATCATGACACAGCATCTTGGAATGCATCATGTTGCCGCCAAGTTGGTCCAACGGCTCATGAGTCGAGACCAGAAAGACCTTCGCCTCGTAATCTGTGGAGAGCTTTTGGATCACGCAGATGAGAACGAGATGTTCCGTAAAAGAATCATAACTATTGATGAGATTTGAGACTACGGCTATGTTGTTGAAAGGACGAATTTTAATGATATTCCTCTTAAAATTGAATGGAGCCCCACGCTGGGCGCCATTTTAATGATATGGCTCTTAAAATTGCATCGAGCTTCACGCTGGGTGCCATTTTAATGATATTCCTGGAATGAATGATTTGTAATTTCGTAGAAATAAAAAAAAGGAAATAATTTTATTTCTTGCTTAAAAGTTAATTTGCCTTAGTGCGAACTTTGTTGTAGAACCACTCTCTTCATTACGTGTGGTAATAAAAAAAAACAAATTTTACTTTCTTAAGGATTACGTACATTTAAAGGAAATTATTACGTGCACTCATATTAATTGGATAATACTATCTGGATAAGAACTGAGTCTCTTAAATCATTCGGCCTTGGCATACACTTTCCAGAATGCAGTGGGTTTCTCTTTTTGTGAAATATTTTTACTGACTTTTATCCCGGCACTAGCCATAGAACACAAGAATATTTTAATTAACAGAAAATGTCTTAATTATTGCCAAGCCGACATTTATCACTGATCAAACCTACTACATTACGCATGTGATTTATAGATGACGTAGGCATGCTCATTTACATAAATAATTCACACTTTTAATGAATACTAATATATTTAGCCCAAACAACAAGTCAACTCACATTAATTCGTACGCTTTGATTAAAGGCGGCAAAGTCTCGACAGATACAAAAGAAGTACATCTTAACTCTGCTGGATAACCACGATGCATACACAACCTTTAGTGCCCACAATGCGGGTTAATGAATCAGGCGCGTCTAATGGGCGCGAGCGTAGCTGCACATCGCGTCTGCTAGAGCGATCAAGGATTAACACTTCCTCACTTCTTCCTCACTTCAGCTGCTCTGTCCACAACTGACTCTTCCTCACTCTAGCGGCTCTGTCCACACAACTGTCTGCTCTGTCCACAACTGACCCTTCCTCACTCTAGCGGCTCTGTCCACACAACTGGCTACTCTGTCCACACTACGACAGAGAGTCTCCACATGCCAAAGATAAACAACGGCACGACTATTACGATTATTAACATTTCTTTGTAAATCGATTTCTAGCAAATATCGCTGATACCGCAAATACTGACACTTTTACATTCACATAATAAATATAGAAATTTCCTATCCTAAATACAGAGAAATGTTACAAAAAAATATAATAAAAATAACAAACATATTTCATACCACATTCAGTAATATTAAGATATATATATATATAACTTGCCCAGATCGGCGTATATGTTACAAATAAATTGTGAAAATGCCAGGGAACGTTACATTGCCCCCTGGCAGCATTTGGCAAAGAGGTTTTACACTTTGACACAATGGTGCCAGTAACGTTCTTTACACCTCTGTATGTTTTATGGAATGGCTCTTGTAATTAGCCCCAGGATTATATAAGTACATGGCTCCCCCATTTGGGCGTAGGCAATCAGGAAACCTGGGCAAAACTGTGCCGGAGCCCAGCCATCCCAGTTGGTTTATAGTCCATATTAACAGTTTTTCATTTGAAGTATTTTTGCAGTTTGTCACAAACGGGTTTACACAATTACACAATATCACTATTTTTCTTGTGATACACTACAAGGTCACTTGTCCTAGGATATATCAATTACGGACGTACATAGTACATGTTCAATGTTTATCAAAATGAAGTCATTAATATGTTATTCAGTTTATGTAAACATTTCAAAAGCCAATAATGTATTTGATGAGCGGTGGGGTGCGGCGCTCGGCGCGGCGCGCTGACTTCGTGTAGGTCACCGCCCCATCGTTGACAGCTACGGCGCGTACGGGCGTGCTGTCTGGTCTGCTACGGGCTGCTGTGGCCGATGCATAGCTGCTATAGCCGAACGCGTTGGATACCAGCTCGCCCGTGCGACGTCTTCTTGCGGTGCTCCAGGAAACATGCAACAAGTTCACAAACAGTATACTATCCGTATTTCCTGCTGTGGGAAAGAACGCACACAATTAGTGGTAGTTATTACTCAGTAGGCCTTCACTAGTCTGGTTCGCATAAGGTTTCATTGTCACAGTACACTTTTATGGGCACACAATATTTTCCACCGTCATGACTTGTCATTAGTCACACGCTCTTTCCTAGCGTCCCTTTACATACAAAAAGTTAAAATTTGACACTAGGTTTATCCACCGTCCGTTATCGGTTCACTGTTCGTGTTGTGCTAGTTCTTTATCAGTGACTGTCACTGTCTGTTTCTGCCGCACAATACTACACTTTTGTTACAGTTTATTTATTTCTATTTACAATGTCCGCTGCCGAATTTGTTTGCAACAGCACATTCGTAACCTTTTACCAGAGTGTAAGATTTACGTACATACAATCAACGTCCTACGTAACCACAGTGAAGTCTCTGTAGGCGAAAATTTACTTGGACCGTATCTGGCTAGCTCTTTCTTATTGATTGAATCTGCACATGCTTCAATTGAAGCTTCTTTGTGAGTTTCTTTACGCTACATAAATTTACAACAAGGTTGCCTCCCGTGGTGCTCTCGGGTCACTACTGGGTGCATTGTTTTGTGATAACACTAGTGAGATAATAAAGTTCTCAGGGCCTTATATTACTAATATTGTTCCGGGTTCAGATCTGTCAATCTGACAGCTACACATAGATACACATAATATAAAGGATTGTGCCAAGAAATATCTCAAATTAAACACAAATTAAAAGAGTGCATAACACAAATATCCACACACATGAAAAAAGTCAATCATATTCTTATAACTATACACTCTTACACTAGTACACCTTATTAATGTTCATTGTTTACAAAGGAACGGTGTCCGCATAGGACTATTAGTCTTTTACTGTAGGAATGCTTTTACATCCTTACGCGGATACAGTCCCCGTACTCTCCCTGAGTGGGGATCTGCTAAGAGATAGCTACACTCATGTGGCACACTTACTACTCTAAAAGGTCCATTATACACCAATTGCCACTTGCTATTCTGTTTCAAAGATGCCGAGGACTTAGGATGATTGCGTAAGAGCACCAAGTCCCCAACATTAAATGTTTGGTTATTCGTTACATGTCGATTATATTTTTCCGTCCTTTTCTGGGCGCACCTAGTAAGGTTGCATCCCGCTTTTCTTATCTTCTCTTCCTTAGGCTCAGGAATGACTGGGACCTTAGGCAAGGGTGCCAGCCACTCGTTCAGAGCTCGATTATTATTCATTAATATCTCATTTGGTGGATACCCCGTAGAAGCATGCGGGGTTGCGTTGTGAATTTCGACAAACTTATGTATCATATCTGGCCACCTTGTGTGCTTATATGCAATGTATAACCTGCAAAATTTATTTAACTCTCCAAATACTCTCTCTACTAAACTTGCTTGTGGGTGAAAGCGGGAAATTAGTATACGCTTTATATCTTGTTCATATAAATAGTTTTTCCAGGTATGGCCTGTAAAATATGAAGCATTATCCGATATTATCGCTTCAGGCTTACCTACTTGTATAAAATATTCTTTGCCTAACCATTTCACTATTCCACGAGCAGTGGCTGATTTAAGGCAGTATATTTTTAAATATTTTGAAAAGAGGTCATACACCGCTAAAATGTACTTCAATCCACCCCTGGCTCGTGGGTAGGGTCCTGCTATGTCTATAGATACTAATTGAAGTGGTCGATGAGGCACAATAGGATGCAGTTCAAACCTTGTGGACTTATTTTGAAACTTAGCCTTTTGGCACAGAGGACAAGTCCTGATAATGGTGCGAGTCTGCTGGCTTATCCCTTTAAAATAACAGAATTTGGATAAAATCCTTATTGTTTTGCCTATCCCAGCGTGACCCCATGCTAAATGCGTGTGCCACACTACAGCTGGGATAGCCTGTTGTGGTATACACACGACTCCGTGGTCATTTGACACACTTGTTTTATAATACAGAATATTATCTACTATTTTGAAATTCTGAACACTTTTAAGATTGGTTCCTTCTTTAATTTTGCTAATTATATCTCCCCAGATCGGATCAGTTTCCTGCAATATAGACATATTCTTACACATGTGTAAAAAGTCCCTCCTATGTACTTTATCTTGTACCAAGAGTATTCGATATTCCTCCGATTGTTCTAAAATATTTGACATTGAGGATTGCCCTAGTGGAAGCCTCGACAAAGCGTCTGCCACAACATTATCTTGTCCCTTTAGGTACATGATTTTAATTTTATATTCCTGTAATGCTAACCTCCATCTTAGCAAGCGGGTATGGTATAATTTGCAAGTCATTAAATAGCTCAGAGCCTGGTGGTCACTGAATACTTTGACTTCCTTACCATAGATATAGTAGTTAAATTTCTTTACCGCCCAGACCACTGCAAGAGCCTCTAATTCGGTAGCAGAATATGCTCTCTCGCAGCTGCTTAGTGTGCGGCTGGCAAACTCTATTATTTTTACTGTTGTGGGGTCGTTGCTCCTTTCCCACTGAAATAAGCACCCAGACCGTATGAACACGAATCTGTCGCTATACAAAAACCTTTTGTCATGTCTGGGTGTCGCAATATGTTTGCATTCACCAAGGCGTTTTTGATAGCGTCAAATGCGCGTTGACATTCGTCTGTCCACACCCAGTGCGCATTTTTACGCAACAGGCTCAATAACGACTCGTTATTCATTAATTGGTTCGGGACAAATCGTCTAAAAAAGGATGCTAGACCTATAAATGCCTTGAGCTGTTTCTTAGTTCTAGGACTAGGAAACCCACGAATTGCATCAAGTTTTTTGTTGTCAGGTTTGATGCCTTGTGGTGTTATTATGTGACCTAGGAATTGAATCTGATTACGTCCAAACTTGGATTTATCAAGATTCGCTGTTACCCCTGCTTGCTTAAACCTTTCTAAGACTTTACTCAGTAGTTCTACGTGCTCCTCCCAGGTGGCAGTGGCAATCACTAGATCGTCTACATATACTGTCACCCTTTGCAGCAACTCCGGACCCAAAACCGCGTCAAGGGCTGTTATGAAAACTCCTGCACTTACATTTAGGCCGAAAGGTAGTACCCTAAATTGGTAGCTTCTTCCCCCAAATATAAATGCAGTATATTGTCTCGACTCGGGTGTAAGTAGAATTTGCCAGAAAGAACTTCTCATATCAATAGATGTCAAATATTGCACTCCATGGAATTTTCGAAGTTGCTCATCAAGGTTTTCCGGATGAGTCCTGACAGGTACAATGATTTCATTTATGTCTCTTGCATCCAGTACTAACCGTACCTGTCCGTCAGCTTTTGCTACCGCCACCAATGGACTACTATAAGGGGACAAAGACGGTTCTATTATTCCCCACTCGATCAGTTTTCTTATTTCCTTAGCTACTATTTCCTTCTTGGACCAAGGAATGGAGTATGAGGCTCGACAGTAAGTTTTGTGAGGCTTTACCTCGATCTTGTATTGATATCCCTTAACAACTCCTGGTCGTTCAGAAAATACATCTGCATAATTAGATAATAACTGTACTATTTCCTTCTGTTGAATTGAATTTAAATTTTCGGACTGTGATACTTTGTTCACTAATATATCCATATTCGCCTTTGATTGATCACCTTGTACGTCAGGATAATAGAGATTCTGCCCTGGACAATAATTGTCTAATTGTAGTATCGATTGATTCCTACATTTTATATTTATGGCGTTACAATTAGGTACAGGTACCTCTTCAGATCTAAGCATGGAAAATTCTATTCTCCTACCAGCATTCATCAAACTTAATTTTCCCCGAGAAAGGTCTATTATTGCGTCCCTCTCTCTCAAAAAATCTACCCCCAAAATGCAGGCTACCTTTAAACCCTTTACTACCAGGAATGAGCTCGTTATGGCTTCTTCCCCTATATACATCTCTACCCGCACTTGGAGCTTAATTATTTGTCGCTGTGCACTTATGGCTCCAGTGACTCTACAATTATTCACGGGAAAAGTCAACATACGCCTTTCCTTCCCCAGTACCTTGAATAAGTCCATACTCATAACACTAACAGTAGCACCTGTATCTATGACCACTTGCACATCAATATTGTTAATTTTAACTTCTATTATCACTTGTACATTGTCCTTGTGTTCCTTTATGCACGTGGATGGTTCGGTTATTAATTCATCTCCCATCTGTACCCCGTCATTATACCCAAGGGTACAGATTGTTTCCGGTGTTTTGTTTTGTGTCGGGCTGCTCTCACTCCAAACCGTAGCCGACGATGGAGAGCGTATCTCGGCCGCATCTAGTTTGTTGAATTATTGCTAGTGGATGGGCGTGGCTGCTCTGTGTCATTGACCTCCACTATGTGCACGTTGTGTTGCGTCGGCCGCCACGGCTGCGCAATTGGCGCATTTTGTGGTGGCGGTCGGTTATTGTCATATCTATCACTGTTTTGCCGGTCCGGACTGGGCCTCTGGTTCTGTGGCCAAGTTCGGTTTGCATCATTATAAGTATTAGTGTTGTACGGCCCCCTGGCATTTTTCCATCTATGACTGCTTGGTGGGCCTGTTTCATACCGGTCATCGAACCTCCTTTTCCTATCATTATTCCCCGGTGGTCTATTTCCGTTCCGGTCTCTATCTCTATTTCCGTTTTGTGTATACCCTTGTCTCCTATTATTACCTCCGCCGTTTCTATTACTGGTTAGAGGCGTGTTATTTCTACCATTTCTATAACTATTTCCGTTACTTCTAATCTGTTCAGAGGCCGCCTTAATGTCCTCCTGAATCAGGTCAATTGCGTCCAGAATAGACAAGAAATGTTCCATATCATTTTCGGGCACGTGTATAAGCTTTTCCTTTACATCTATCGGCAAGTGTGATTTCAAAAGTCTGATCAAATCCCGAGATGAAATCTGTTCGTCCCAGTAACGGGTCTTATTAATGTACTTCTCAAAATATTTTCGCAAATTGCCTAATCGTGGAGAATACGGCTCTGGATTATATACTTCCTTCCGTAATCTCTCCTGAATACATGTTGACCAATATTTGGCCAAGAATGCCTTTTCGAATTGCTCATATGTATCGCAACTGTCAGCTGCTTCGGTTGCCCATAACGCAGCATCTCCCTGTATGTAAGACATAACAAACTGTATTTTCTGGGTATGACTCCAAACGCTAGGCAAAATGTTTCTAAATCCCTTGATAAACACTACAGGGTGCACAGATTTCTTCTCCGTTGTAAAGATCTGAAACTGTCGGTTCCTAATCAGACTTTCTTCAATCACTACTTTGGAATGACATTTATTTGTTCCGCTTACATCGGTTGCCTGTCCTGTCTTGCAGTCACAATTGTGTACTGCTGTATTTATATGCCTATCATTGTTGGACTTGGCTGGCGTGACATACGCCAGCGCATCGTCTTGCCGCAAACTTAGCTCCATTTCGGCAAGACGGCGGTCCACACTCCGCTGCCATAGCGGAATGTCCTTTTGCACTATCTTTTTAAGATCTTGCACATCCGCAGTAGAATCCATCTCTCTGGCCTCAATTGCGGCGTGCACTTTCTCATCTAATTCCTTTATGAAGTTACGTTCTACTTTGTGCACATGTTCGATCACTTTGTTCTCAATTACGTGGGTTGTGTTAAGTTCTAGTTGTTCGACCCTATTAGTCAGGACACTGACTTCCTCTACGATATTGGCATTAGCCATTTGAATACTATTTAGTCCTTCGCTTAATGCTTGCACCGTTTTGGGCATGGTTTCATATTTTTGTTTCAAGTTAACAATGTCATTTTGCATAACTTCTAAAGCTTGCATCAACTGCAAGTCCCTCTCATACATGCGTCGGTCACGCTCTGCTTGTTTGGCATCACGTTCTTTATCACGCTCTGCTTGTTTACATGCAAATTCAGCTACCAATCTCTGGTCACGCTCTGCTTGCATTTGTACAAATTCAGCTTGGAAAGTGAGCATGCGCTCAAACATATCTTTTAATGATTGCACTTCTGACATCACACCACTCTCTGGTCCGTGCCCAGTGCTTGCGGATGGCACATTATTTACGCTATCAACTGAATCACTGGGTGGCAGTGGCAACATTTCTTGCCCTTCTGCCCCCAGATTCTCACATTGTACTTCCTGAGCTACGTCACTAACATTACTTTGTGTCCCATTTTCTAACTCGGTATCACTATTAACTAACTGTTGCTCATTATCCATGTTGATATCTTTCTGACTACGCAATCTAACCATAGTAAACAAAAGAAATAAAATCTGAACTAAGTATCCTAACACTTCAGGTTTCACTCACATAAGCACACAAGAAATGGACATTACCCAATACATACGTACTATATACTACAATGACTAACTACTTAAATGTCCTGTTATTTTAAAACAAAGTACTAACAACAAGCACACCACTAATGATCCGAGGACACTGCACGGAGGCTACTTTACTACCTACAGGACAACTACACTGTAGCTTTACCTTTTGGTGATCTATCTTGGGTGCTGCTGCCCCCTGATATTGTGGAAGGTTATTAATTTTTCAAAATAATGAGCTCTCTGCTTCAGCTCCGGATACATAGTGTTCTCATGCAAAAAATCATACACAGGTATTACCACACAATATTGGTTAAGCAATACATACAGTACATGACAAAATTATTAAATGTCCTGCAACAAAGTTCGACTATATTAATTCCCTAGGTATCTCAAGGGTATTTCGTGGCCACTGCATATTCGAGCCCCACGCTGGGCGCCATTTTAATGATATTCCTCTTAAAATTGAATGGAGCCCCACGCTGGGCGCCATTTTAATGATATGGCTCTTAAAATTGCATCGAGCTTCACGCTGGGTGCCATTTTAATGATATTCCTGGAATGAATGATTTGTAATTTCGTAGAAATAAAAAAAAGGAAATAATTTTATTTCTTGCTTAAAAGTTAATTTGCCTTAGTGCGAACTTTGTTGTAGAACCACTCTCTTCATTACGTGTGGTAATAAAAAAAAACAAATTTTACTTTCTTAAGGATTACGTACATTTAAAGGAAATTATTACGTGCACTCATATTAATTGGATAATACTATCTGGATAAGAACTGAGTCTCTTAAATCATTCGGCCTTGGCATACACTTTCCAGAATGCAGTGGGTTTCTCTTTTTGTGAAATATTTTTACTGACTTTTATCCCGGCACTAGCCATAGAACACAAGAATATTTTAATTAACAGAAAATGTCTTAATTATTGCCAAGCCGACATTTATCACTGATCAAACCTACTACATTACGCATGTGATTTATAGATGACGTAGGCATGCTCATTTACATAAATAATTCACACTTTTAATGAATACTAATATATTTAGCCCAAACAACAAGTCAACTCACATTAATTCGTACGCTTTGATTAAAGGCGGCAAAGTCTCGACAGATACAAAAGAAGTACATCTTAACTCTGCTGGATAACCACGATGCATACACAACCTTTAGTGCCCACAATGCGGGTTAATGAATCAGGCGCGTCTAATGGGCGCGAGCGTAGCTGCACATCGCGTCTGCTAGAGCGATCAAGGATTAACACTTCCTCACTTCTTCCTCACTTCAGCTGCTCTGTCCACAACTGACTCTTCCTCACTCTAGCGGCTCTGTCCACACAACTGTCTGCTCTGTCCACAACTGACCCTTCCTCACTCTAGCGGCTCTGTCCACACAACTGGCTACTCTGTCCACACTACGACAGAGAGTCTCCACATGCCAAAGATAAACAACGGCACGACTATTACGATTATTAACATTTCTTTGTAAATCGATTTCTAGCAAATATCGCTGATACCGCAAATACTGACACTTTTACATTCACATAATAAATATAGAAATTTCCTATCCTAAATACAGAGAAATGTTACAAAAAAATATAATAAAAATAACAAACATATTTCATACCACATTCAGTAATATTAAGATATATATATATATAACTTGCCCAGATCGGCGTATATGTTACAAATAAATTGTGAAAATGCCAGGGAACGTTACAGAATATCTGCAACGATACACGAGATAAAAGAAAATTCGCAGACGGTGTTTCGATCCAGCAAGAAACGTACCCAAACTGCTTCTAGAAGTGGAAACGGCGTTGGGAGCGGTGAATCAATTATGGAGGTAATTATTTCGAAGGGGACCATGCACAATAAGTAAAAGGTAAGCGTGAAAAAAGACGGTGGGCAAAGTTCCGGAATGTTTTGAATAGACCTCGTATGTTGTGTGATACGAGTACAGAAGTAAATGTTACAAATAGACTGCGTTAGCTCAAATCGGAAACTTTTGCAAACATCGTCATCTTGTAGCAGAATGTTGTGTTACAAGGTGACTTCAAAGCGTGAGTTCTTTCCATTTGAGGACTATATCTTCATATAATCACAAGCCTTCCCACAACCGATGTGTGATGAAAATTAAGAGTTTAAATTGTAGTGTTGTAGGTTGATGGCAAATCTGGGACAAGCTGGATTCTCAGCTGTCATTAGAAACTTATGAACGGAATTATTTTCGCTTTCACGGAGGGAAGTGTCTGACAGATACACAACTGGTAAAAGTTTCACTAGAAAACTGAAATCTGTGTAGATGACGCAGTTAGGCAGCCGAATTTAATGGTCGTCCGGATGGAACGACGTTTGAAAGGATAACAGTGAGATCGAAGTCGATTGTATACTACTTTAAAGCCGATAAATTAAGGTACAGTACAAGTGGTACGGTGGATCAGAGATTGAAGTTTATTACACAAGTAGCTGGTTATATATAGATATAGAAATATGTTACAGCTTTAGGAGAACATCCATGTTGTGGCCTAAGTAGTTTAAGTAAGGACTGTTGAAGTTATTAACTGTTATTCACTTAATCATGAACTTGGCGCGAGAAAATTGGAACAATAAGTAGAATAATTGACTCTTCAAATGTTCCTTGTTACTACTCGTTAACAGTGGATTTGCTTGTTACGACTCTCGATGAGGTTGTGTGATTGGCGAACAGCCAGGCCTAGTCACGCAGGAAATTGAACTTGCGGAAGATTCTGCTGCTTTGGGGGCTTTTAGTAGCTCGCGTCAGGAGGCTTTTAACTCTTGTCTCGCGCGTGACAGCACTGCTGATGCCCATAATCAGTTTTACAAATCTCTGTCTCCCTTCTTCTCTCTTTGGTACTCGTTTTAGCTTGACAGTGCATCACAGGAAATGGGGTAGCTGTAATTGGATCTGCAGTTATTTTTGGGCAGCACAACTACAGTTCTAACCGTCGGAACAAGATGGAGCTTAAAAAGAAACCACGGTAACCGTAAATCACTATGAATGTTACGGTAATTTGAAAGAACGGTTTTCAGAGATTTTGTTAGGTAAAGCTACTAACAGCATTTTTAAGGGCGCGCATACTTCGCTTTAAATCACCGTTCTATGGTTGTAGATAAAAAATTTTGATCCAGCTATATGACTGTCGTGAATGTTCTATGGCTACGGTCAAACGGTTACTCAAGACAATAAATTTAGGGCCACTGTGTGATGTGCGCAGAAAAACGTAGTTCTTCTACCAGTAGAGAAAAGCTCTGGGGATTTAAAGATCCTGTCTATAAAACTGTAAATGCACAGGAAACTCATTGTACCTTTCTGATAAGAATTTCAATATTCAGATGCCAAATTTCCAGAATATCTTTGAACAGATTTTATAGTATCTCGGAAACTGATCTTTGCACAAGGTTGTTAAAACAGGACACAAGAGATTCCCGCAACGTTGGCTTTTCCCAATAATGAAACGGTACCAAAGCTCGTTATATCATCAGGTGTGACCAATAGGGAGCGTGCTTGTGACTGAAGGTGCGTCTAGCAGCGGAAGCGAAAACCTTTGTGATTGAGGGACGGAGAGGTCAGTTGTATTCCAGTGCAAGTCTTGGGTGTGGCGTCCGATTCTACAAAACAAATTTATGTTGACTTTCAGAATGTTACATGGGACTCATCGCGTTTCGGGTCTTCCTGTATAGAGAAAGGCAAAGACCTTCAGAACAGTGAAGTTAAGGAAATATTGGGGTAGGAAGTGTCTGGCAATTCTATAAGAGAAACTAGTTTTAATCAGCAAACTTATGAGTTAAAATCAAAGTAGGTTACGTTAATATGTTGATTGTAATTGTGTGATACGAGAATGCTAAACTGTAACAAGTGGCACGTGCAGTATCTGATCTTTTTCATATAGGTTATGTCAGAAAGGTGATTTGAATGGAGCTGACACTGCTGTCCTATGACAGTTAAAAAAAAATAAAATAAACGAGAGAAGCAAAACTAATTCCTCGTTAATTTTTTTTAAAAAGGGAGGAAACATGTTCTCTTTGCTTAATGTGCAACTTGAATCTACAGAAGGAAACAGCGAAGGTAAAATATGAAAACGTTTGATACAAGCTGTAGCCGTGAGGTTTACTTCGTTATTTTTTTATGTAGACATGTAACCATGAAATGTGTTAGAACTTATTGGTTCATATGGTTCCGAGCACTATGGGACTTAACATCTGAGGTCATCAGTCCCCTAGAACATAGAACTACTTAAACTTAACTAACATAAGGACATCACACACATCCATGCCCGAGGCAGGATTCGAACCTGTGACCGTAGGGTTTGCGCGGCTCCAGACTGTAGCGCCTAGAACCGCTCGGCCACTTCGGCCGACTTAGAACTTATTAACTCGACTTGAACACATCAACCAGTATTTACACAATTCACTGTTTATCCACGCGTTGCAACTGCAAATTTGTTAGAAGTTCCTTCTCCAGTTACCTTTTAAACTACAAAAGAGTACGTTTATCCTATTACAAGAGTTATTGTAACTCGTCTGGGTACTTGCTTGTGATGTTTCAGAATCACAAAGAAGTACATCGGTCGTTGTTCCCTGCGAATTCTTTTTTCATCTGTCTCTCCCTTTTCGTCTTCCCACGCTCGGGTTCGCGGGTTCGATTCCCGGCGGGGTCAGGGATTTTCTCTGCTTCGTGATGACTGGGTGTTGTGTGCTGTCCTTAGGTTAGTTAGGTTTAAGTAGTTCTAAGTTCTAGGGGACTGATGACCATAGATGTTAAGTCCCATAGTGCTCAGAGCCATTTGAACAATTTTTTTCCCTTTTCGTCTTTTGTATTTCGCAGTAATATCATCTGTAGCAACCTCCATCCAAGATAATTTGGTACTACATGCAATTTTTGTACATATCCTAGGCTATCAGTTTCTCTTGTGGGCACACCACTGATGAAATGATGACTACAAACCCGAGAATGTTTTGCAGGAATCCATTAATTACCATCGGCTGTACTCTTCTTGAAAGCTCAGATCCAAGCTTTCCATCTAGATGCGGCTGCTTTTCATTTCGAAAGGAGAAGTACTTCGTTTCAGAAGGAGAGTTGCTATTTGTGAAGAAGTTACAGTCAACAACAGCACTATTATGTTTACCCTCCTAGTGCCGGAAGCTCTAAATGCAGTCATCTTTACACTAGCACGGTGCTTTATATGAAACCTCTTACTCTCGTCACCCACGAGAAAGACAAGTCCCGCGACGATCTTCTGACGTTGCGCTATTAGATCTTTCCGCCCCACTTCGCGAAAGTTCAGCGCCTTACACGGCCCACGGGAAATAAATATGTAATTGAAAAGGTACCCAGTAAAGGTCTTAACTTCGTTGTGAGCTATCGAGAGCTTGCATGCATTTGAACTCGCAGTTAAGAATTATTAAACTTATCTCAAATAGTTGCTCGCTTGCGGACGGAGTTTACTGATGGTTTTAACAAACTTTAACACAACACAATACGTGCAGTTCCATACATTTAATCGAATGACGCCATTAATAAATATAAATTTCGATCTGAAATAGGTGACTGGCTTAGAATATTCTGAAATCTGAATTTCTCGGTGTATGCATTGCATTCATGAGGGGTTGAACTGGAAGAAACGTTTGAGTTTAGTTACTTATGCTATTAGGGTCATTGCAAATTTTCGCGATATATATCTCAGTAAATTAGCTTACCACGCCTATTTTCATTCTCTGCTTTCGTATGGCATCATATTCTGGGGTAACTCATCATTGCACAAAAGCGTGTGATCAGAATAATTGCTGGAGCTCATCCAAGATCATCCTGTAGACACTTATTTAAAGAGCTAGAGATCTTCACTGTAGCCTCAAATTTGTTATTAACAATCCGAACGAATTCCAAAGTGATAGCAGTGTACATGGCTACAAGACGAGGGGAAAGGATGATCTTCACTACCCACGATTAAGTCTAACTTTGGCTCAGAAGGGGGTAAATTATGCTGCCACAGAAGTCTTTGGTCACTTACCTAAGAGTATCAAACGTCCGACTGATAGCCATACAACATTTAAAAGGAAATTAAAAGAATTTCTTTATGGCAACTCCCTCTACTCATTAGATGAATTTTTGGATCTAGTAAGTGGGTAATTTCCCCAACCCCCACAAAAAAAAAAAAAAAAAAAAAATTAAAAATGTTAAGTGCTATATAATATTTTGTGTAATGTAATATCTTGTATAGACAGCTTTTATTAACCTGACACGTTCCACATCATTACGAAGTGTCGTATACATGACCTATGGAACAAGTACTAATCTAATCGTCAAAGTAAGCGGTGTCGTATACTGCAACGTGCGTACCAGGGCATGTTTTTGCGGGACACTCTCGCTCCCTCAATGACGGCTGTAAGACCACTCTCTAGAGAGCAGCCTTGCAGAACGCACGCTTCCTCTAACGCCAGCGACACACAGTGCAACTGGAAACTAACGCAAGGATCAGGCGATCCAAATCGGTAACAGGCTGCCAACTGGGTGGCAACGCAATACTGTACTCGGGGGTATTAAGAAAATAGAAACTGCAGTTGTGTTTCAGTAGATTTTCTTGGCGTTTGCCGTGGGTTAGCGAGGAGCAGAGCGAACACTGTTTTCGCACCCGAGCATCCTCTGCTTACACTTGGCTTGTCGGGTACAGATTCAACCTCAGAGGAAGAAGAGGTTCTCTATTATTATTACATGCGACTAAAACACAAAGAAAATTCTAGATTCATCTGTGCAGACAACGTAATACAAATTGAAGGCTATATGTAGCAGAGAGGGAGTTGTAACAGATTAGAAATTCGTGGCTTTTTATTGACTGACTAAACATTGCTAGAGGCACTAAAATCCGCACATCGTCGGACTATTCCCCGGACAAGTCCGAATAAGACTCGCGTTCGGAGGGTTCCGTACAAACTTAAATATGTATATACACGGAAACGCCAAAGAAACTGGTATAGGCAAGCCTATTCAAATACAGAGATATGTAAAAGGGCAGACAGAATACGGCGCTGCGGTCGGCAACGCCTATATAAGACAAGAAGTATCCGCAGTTGTTACATCGGTTACTGCTGTTGCTATGACGGGTTATTAAGAATTAAGTGAGTTAGAACGTGGTGTGGTGCTATAGTCGGCTTACGAGCGACTGGAGAGGTAGCGATGAAGTGATTTTCCCGAAGGACCATTTCACGAGTGCACCCTGAATATCTGGTAAAACATCAAATCCTCGACATCGCTGCGGCTGGAAAACGATCCTGCAAGAACGGGATCAACGACGACTGAAGACAATCGTTCAACGTGACAGATGTGCAACCCTTCCGCAAATTGTTGCAGATTTCAGTGCCGGACCATCAACGAGTGTCATTGTGTGAACCATTCAACGAAACACTCGTGTAGCCTTGATGACTGTACGACACAGAGCTTGAAACAGTGCAGTAGCTACAGCTCCATAAGCAGCAAGTTTCGCTACTCGCTCGCACCAGGAATACAAACTGGGGCGGTTCTGCCGTCAACGTATTGCACGACGTGGCCGGCCGCGGGTGCAGCGGAACCCTAAGTGGACGGGTAGAGAATGTGTCAGGCTTCATTATACATATTTATATATGTCGTGTATCATGTATTACTTGGAGTTGAATGCGAATCATTCATAATCCTCCTCCCACCTTTCCATAAAGCGTGGCCAAATACTAGTTGGTAAACAGTAGAAGTAGTTCTGTAGTGTAGTAGTGTCAACCATACTTCTGGGTAGGGGATCAGAGATACAGCACACGCAGGTCAAAGTCAAAGACGTTCCAGTATCGTAAGATTAGGGGTGGAGAGGTTGGTGTCGCCCAAATGGTTCGGCCATCCCCTCCACCGGGACCCAGGAAGACCTCCGGGTGACCGCCATATTCTGGGAGTTCTACAGAAGACGGGTAAGTGAGCAGACGTGCCCTCAGTGCGTCTGTCTCGGTGTTCACAGGAAGAAAGGTATTTGAATATTTGAGCTGATTCTTTTTTAATTCCAGCTTCATATTATGTACTCAATGATTGGTTTCTCGTTTATTCCGGAAATTTTGTGTGGAAACAGTAGGCTCCCATCCTTTGTACAACGCCACGTGGTGTCGTAAGGTACAAGTGTCATCGATAGTACCAATATAGAAAGTCTATCGCGCAAATCGAGTACAACGAAGTTTATTCAAACGCGAGTGATTTATTTTGGTGGAAAATTGAACCGTAAAAATGTTTCTTTGTGCGAAGGGAGTCTTAGAACACGTGGTATAAAAATGCTAGTAATAGTGAACGTGGTTGATAATTGGGTAGCGAAATTGTAACATCGAACGGTCACATCGTAACTCGCCGGCTCACGGCATAGTTACATTGATTGACGTTTCCACTCTCTTTGTAGTTGGATGAACTGTAATTCCACGTGGTCGATCGTTCGTTGCCGGAGGGCGCGAGTTTCAAATAGCAATAAAACAGATATCGCTCCGCTAAACTACTTCGACCCCTATGTTAATGCGTCTGGCCCCCAGCTTGTTCGTTATCCTCCTCTCATATAGTGGATGTTTCATATAAAGTAATGATTGAATTTGGTGGTACACATTTTGGCCAAACGCAGTTCCGTCTTGTCCGTAAAACAATAATGTGCGTGCAGATTAGCATACAAGATGGCCAAGCTATACGTTGTAAAACTGTAATCTCTGTAAAGTGGCATAATTACTGTAAAGTGGAATAATAACGTTTAAAACAAATAGGTTAAGAATGATCATCAATCTTTAACGTACCCTGAAATCACAATGAAGCCAATTAAAAGAGAATTCATTTATAGAAGGAAAACAGTTATAAAATAAAAAATATAGAACGCAGGGACCCACACATCAGCGTGTGAGCCCTTCAGCACCATGCATAGTAACATGCAAAGTAGGACACGCTCTGTTCTCTAGGTAGTGGTCTCAAGTACCCCTCCCCCAGTTATCCGTTGCACAACTTCCATTCAGGGCTAGTTCAGGGCTACCTCTTTTATTAATGCAGATGTCCGGTGTCGGCTTCCGCCTCGTTGTGGACCAATATAGATACAAGAAAATCCACAAAAATCACGAGGGCTGCGTAAAGCAGAAATACGAGCGTTGCCAGAGGGTTTTAAGAAAGTACAGGCAAAAGCATAGTTTTCTTTCCTCCCCAATACTACCCGTAACTTTTATCTGGCGTCCTCTGCTAGGTTTATTGCAAGAAAGTTCGTTTAATTACAACAGTACGATTAACTTTCAAGCTTTACGCCTCGCCTGAGCCGGCAACACCGACATTGGACTGTTGAAGACGGGAAACATGGGTCACCTGCATCCAGTCATGTCCATTCTGCATTCCGACGGGCTTGGGTAGTTCCAACAGGACAATGCGACAATGCTACAGAGTGGCTCCATGAACACTCTTCAGAGTTTAAACACCTCCGCCGGTCACCATACTACCCACACATGAGCATATATTGAATGCCTAGCAACGTGCTGTTCAGAAGAGATCTCCACCCCTCGTTCTCTTACGGATTTATGGATAGCCCTGCAGGATTTATGGTGTCAGTTTCCTCCAGCACTGCTTCAGACATTACTCGAGTCCATGCCACGTCTTGTTACCGCACTTCTGCGTGCTCGCGGGGCCCTACACGATATCAGGCAGGCGTACCAGTTTCTTTGGCTCTTCAGTGTAGAGGGAGATCAGTAGATGAATACATTAAGCAGGTTCAAACGGATGTAGGTTGCAGTAGTTACTTGAAGAGGTCTACTGATCTTCAGCGTAGATAGCTCTTCTGCAGGGTTTGTTAAGTGGGTTTGCAAATACCAAAATTTGTGACATAAATTGCCCTATCTTTTGATTTCATTGACTTAGAAGCTTAGTTTTTAATGCCGCCAAAGGATCGTAGACCTTTGTATTTGGTACAAATTTCAAATTTATATCTCTGCCCGTTAGAGAAAGGCGCACAGACAGACTGATGAAGGCAAAAAAATATTTTTATGTGATGTAATTACAAAATAACAATTTTCTAACTTTTTCCTTTACTTCTGTAGTAAAGCTTTGCTCCTTGCAAATTTCATGATTATCACATAACATGAAATAATCTGCCAGTTTGCTAGTGTCAAAATATGAGACATAGATGACAGTATCTTATGTCTGCAGTGACTTTGAAGCTTTTATTTGACATAAATTCCAACTGCATACCTCTGCACAACCCCTCTCCTCCCACTACTCTCTCTCCGTCTCGTACACACACACACACACACACACACACACACACAAACACACACACACACACACTCTATGTACACGAAATTATTATTATATGAAATATTCTGTGCACTTGTTACCTCCTCACGCGCCATCTTTGCTCCATCCAGTTTGTGACCCAAATGTTTTCTGCTGTAGTCCGAAAGGCTGATTTATTGGAGCTCTTTACGCTAGAGTATCCTGTTACTCTTCAAGTAACTACTGCAACCTACATCCATTTGAACATGCTTAGTGTATTCATCTACTGATCTCCCTCTACAGTTTTAATCCCCCCCCCCCCTTCCTGCCCCGTATTTCCCTCCCTTATTGAAGTGACAATGCCTTGATGTATCAGAATGTGAGCTGTCAACCAAACCATTCTTTTAGTCAAGTTGTGTCATAAATTTCTTTTCTCCCCCTTTGCTTTTCAACACATTTTAATTATGCGATCTACCATCTATATAATCTTCAGCATTATTCAGTGAGACAAAGCTTAAAAGCTTCTATTCTCTTGCTGTCTGAACTGCTTGTCGTCGATGTTTCACTTCGTACAATGCTACATTCCAGATAAATAACTTCCAAAAAGACTTGTTAATACTGAAATTTATGTTAGATTTCAACAAACCCCTTTTTCAGAAATGCTTTCGTTGCTATGGCCCCTCTCCACTTCAACCACCATCAGTTATTTTTCTCTCCGAATGGCAAAAATCATTTACTATTTTGTGTGTTTCACTTGTTACACTACATCCCTCAGTATCTCCTGATTTAATTCGACTACGTTTCTTTAAGCTCACTTTGTTTTTATGTTCACCTAATATCCTCCTTTCAAGACATTGTCCATTGCATTCAACGATTCTTGAAAATTCTAAGCTGCCCCTGACAAAATAACAATGTCAACAACTAAACGCAAAATTTTGATTCCTTCTCCCTGAACTTTGATTCTCCAACTTCTTCTATGGTCTTCTTTATTGCTTTCTCAGTCTCCAGATAGAAAAACATCAGGGATATGCTCCAACCCTGTCTCACGCCCTTCTCAGCTACAGACTCCCTTTCAATCCCTTCGACTCTGATAACTGCCGTCTTGTTTATGTACAAGTTGTAAATAACCCCTCGCTCCCCGTATTTTACCAATACCACCTTCAGAGTCTTAAGGAGTATATTTTAGTCAACACTGTCAATTGTTTTTCCCAAGCAGATGATATAAATGCAGATTTGCCTTTATTTAAATGTCTTTTAAGACACGTCGGACTGTCATTACTGTCGCACATGTTCCCACATTTCTCCGGTACCCAAACTGATCTTCCCTGACGTCGGCTTCAACCAGCTTTTCCCACTTTTCAGCAAATAATTCGTGGTAAATAATTCTTTATGTAAATTTGAGTCTGCCCAACTTTTCAACTAAACCAACCACGTAAGTTTGAAATATGTACCAAATATATCTTTCTTCTCCTACCAGATATCCCTACACGTTGCCCACAAAACGTTAAGTCCATGCTTTGTTTAATGAATTAAATCCACATGACGACCGCGGAGTAATCCTCTGAAATACTTAGTGACAAGGATAACAAATACGATAGATTATAGTAATTTGTATCTTCAACTGATGTTCATAAACATCACGGTTGAGGTAACCTAACAGGAACGCATTTCAATTTAAATGCTGCCTTGTTCTCTGTTTTTAGGAACGCCATTGCGTCACTGCACCTTCGGAGAAATGACGAATGAGTCTATTCCAATGGTTTTCACTTCCTATATCTCCTGTTCATCGCCTCACGTACGTCAGTGCCTAACCCCAAGCTTACATTTCAAGTCCTGTTTAACGAAATTACCTCGAGTTGTAACCAACTTCTTATGATAAACCAGTATAAGATGGCATAGCTCCAGGTCATTTATTTCGTCTTTTTATCGACTTCAGTTCCATCAGTGTATTTTTCACTACAAAAGTATAGTATTTAAATGTAATCATTCTTTAAGTATTTTAAATCTCAAGGAATTTTTTTGCATAACTGTAGACCTATCTATAATTGAACTATAACGTGCGTCAGGTTTTACTGCAGATATTCTGGATTGAATTAATGCAATAATAGAAAATTTATCAACAAAAAACGTTTTTTTTGTCTAGAGCTAACATTTCATTTTGAACCAAATAGTTTAAAAAAAGACCTGAAATTAATGTAGCGTCAGACGCGTTATTCGCGCGCCTTTGGAAGAGATTTAGCTACTAATAAGATAAAATTAAGGCAGGCCTGAGAATTGGTTTATCAGTTCCATTGCAAGTATTATTTACTGAAATGTAACTTGTTCCACAGGAAACATACAGCAACCAAAAACCATTCAGTATGTAAACTACGGAAGACTATATATCCAAAATCACAGTGCTCAAGACGCAATGTCCAAAAAGGGTAATTTTTTTAATGGCTCAGTGACTACTGCACTTCAGTCTGGAACCGCGTGACCGCTACGGTCGCAGGTTCGAATCCTGCCTCGGGCATGGATGTGTGTGAAGTCCTTAGGTTAGTTAGGTTTAAGTAGTTCTAAGTTCTAGGGGACTGATGACCACAGACGTTAAGTCCCATAGTGCTCAGAGCCATTGACTGCTGCACTTACGTACTTTTGGTTTATTTTTCGATTGGAAACGAACTAAATAATTGAAAACCGAAATCGGTATGGAATGATTAAAATTTTACCATTTTTGGATCCACATTCAAAGAAAAGTGTGTGTCAAACAAAAAATTGTCATACACAACAAAACTACTTGACCAAATAATTTGGATGTTGTATACGCTAGAACGAGAAAGCGATATTGTTGTAAATGCAAGCGGATTTTAGACGATCTATGGAACTCGTAAAACGTACCGTAAAAGACGCGATAAATTTAAATTTTAATACCTATGACTATTCCAACATAACTGTACGTTTGTGAACCCTGGACACCAGCCAGATGACAGAAGAACTAAATGTGGGAGTAACGATACACCTGATTTCAGGAGATAAGCCACTTTTGCTACACCGCGTACAGGGCGCTCAGAGTAAAACTTGCCCGAAAGTTCTCACCCAACTGAAATATTAACATTATTCAACTGCTGTCAACATACTTATGATGATTTCCTGATTTACAATTACACATGTTTTGCAAGATCTTATACAGGCTGAAGCTGGCCTCATCTGAAGGAACGAGGAAATGGAAAACATGATGTATCAATAACCACTTCGTTCAGACCACACCAGCAGACCCAAACATGTGCAAGGTTTATTTGGATGCAGTAACACACAAAAAACAGGAAATTTGTTGGAATGAAGATGCAGGTCATTTTTTATATTTGTTTTAGGTTTTGCAACGTGCTCTATCATGTAGCTGAGTCTCTGTTTTAATAAATTATACAACGGTGACATCGCGAAAGGACTCTCTGAAACTTCAGCGTCAGTGTTTCCTCAAACATCAAATACGCAGCTATTACATGCAGCAGATCACCAGGTTATCGTCCAATCAAACGGTTTCAGATATGCTAATTTTCAGTTTTCCATTTCTGGAGCCACATACTTAATATTCGTTCAACATTAGGGAAACTAAAATATTAATGGCACATAGTCAGTACTTGTTAGTAATACTGTACATAGGCGTAATGGTTTGGACATATATATATATATATATATATATATATATATATATATATATATATATATATATAATTCAGTGATATAGACTCAGACTGTCAAACATAAATCACACCAACGGGCTGAAACTGCTCTAAATGTGCATAATTTGAACGGATTGACTGGCATCACACATTCACACTACCGAATTCACCCAGCACGTTCCTAAATAAATAGCCATACAGTCAAATATATTTATCCTATGATATTGACTGCTTATTAAACTGTTTCTCGATTTTAATCAAAACGTAAAGCACCTCTCAATAACACGGTCGTTATCAGTAGGCAGTTGTGGAACTTACATATGAAATGTCACTTCTTCTCCTTTGTTTGATTTCAATTTGCACCCGTAGCAGCGATAATTCAGCAGCATGACTGCAGGTAAATAATAAATGTGTGTAAAAACATGTAGTGTTATTGTTTCGGTGTTAGCGTAATATTTAAGCAACAATTTCATACCAACGTTATATAATTTCAGCTTCATATTGATGATCTGCGCAGTACCCAATGTTCCATAGATATTACTGCTCCGTGACTGCTACCAGAGATTACCAATGGCGGCAGCGATAAAATACCACACTGTATGTGTTTGTTCCACACGGCATATAATCATGGAGGTATAATAAGAGGATTTACGCTATATGTTGCTTTGAAGCCGGCAACCCCGTCTTAAATCCCCCAAAATATTAGCAAGCTACTGTTAGTAATTGCTTCTGCTCCTGAATTTCTGTCGTGTATACATAACAGTTGTTTGAAATAGAAAATTTTACAGTGCTTTCCTGAATAACGTGAGGTCAACAAGACATTTTCCGACGTGATTCTGGTTTTAAATCCATGTTTGATCCAGTAATACGACGAACTGGCGTCGTTAATGTAACTTCGTTTTTGTTGTATGTTTCGAAGAAGCAAGAAGAGAAAGAAGTACGAATATATGATGTGGAAAGGCTGGTTTCGTAATCCACCATTTTCCTTACACCAGGCTGAGGAAACTCACATCGTGTCTATGCTCTCTTCCCGAATATGCTGAGAAAATATTTTGCTATATTTGATCCGTTTCCAATCTTTAATTCTCACTGAGTCAATTCAGAGAGCTTTTTGAGTTGGGGTGGCAGGAAATCTAAAGCCAAATGACAGAAATAAAACCAGAGCGGTAAAAATTAACACCGAACTGAAATTCATGTATACAGGGTGAGTCACCTAACGTTACCGCTGGATATATTTCGTAAATCACATCAAATACTGACGAACCGATTCCACAGACCGAACGTGAGGAGAGGGGCTAGTGTAATTGTTTAATACAAACCATACAAAAATGCACGGAAGTATGTTTTTTAAAACGTACGTTTTTTTAAATGGAACCACGTTAGTTTTGTTAGCACATCTGAACATATAAACATATACATAATCAGTGACGTTTGTTGCATTGTAAAATGTTAATTACATCCGGAGATATTGTAACCTAAAGTTGACGCTTGAGTACCACTCCTCCGCTGTTCGATCGTGTGTAACGGAGAGCACCGAATTACGTAGGGATCCAAAGGGAACGGTGATGGACCATAGGAACAGAAGAGACTGGAACAGCACATTACGTCCACATGCTAACACCTTTTTATTGGTCTTTTTCACTGACGCACATGTACATTACCATGAGGGGTGAGGTACACGTACACACGTGGTTTCCGTTTTCAATTACGGAGTGGAATAGAGTGTGTCCCGACATGTCATGCCAATAGATGTTCAATGTGGTGGCCATCATTTGCTGCACACAATTGCAATCTCTGGCGTAATGAAGGTCGTACACGCCGCAGTACATCTGGTGTAATGTCGCCGCAGGCTGCCACAATACGTTGTTTCATATCCTTTGGGGTTGTAGGCACATCATGGCACACATTCTCCTTTAACGTACCCCACAGAAAGAAGACCAGAGGTGTGTGTGTGTGTGTTTTACGAGACTGATGTCTCAGACCTACGTTTTTCAACATAGTTTAAGTGTGAGACGTATAATTCCTCAACTATAAGACGTGTGTGTTTAACCGCACGTGTAAACCAACGTAAAAAAGCTGACCCGTAAGTATCACTCTCGTGTATATGTAAATACCTTTAACTCGAAAACTCGGCCCGCAGCTCGTGGTCGTGCGGTAGCGTTCTCGCTTCCCACGCCCGGGTTCCCGCGTTCGATTCCCGGCGGGATCAGGGATTATCTCTGCCTCGTGATGGCTGGGTGTTGTGTGATGTCCTTAGGTTAGTTAGGTTTAAGTAGTTCTAAGTTCTAGGGGACTGATGACCATCGATGTTAAGTCCCATAGTGCTCAGAGCCATTTGAACCATTTTTTTCGAAAACTCGTATAAGCTGCACACCATATTAACATGTAATAACAATTTTTAGAATGAAATCAAATAAAAAATTTATTGGGTGCGCAGTTGAGGTACGTGCCATACATTTTTCGGGAAAACCTCGGGATAACATCATAACAAGCGCTTAGTTTAAATACGTAATTCAGTTTTTAGTCTCTTCAATACAACTGTTACAGAGAATAGTACAATGGCTACAGCATATATGAATCACGAGTTTTAACTGACGCTGGCATCTGTAAGCCCATAGGCCAGCTAAGTAATCGCTTTGTTCCGATTTTTCATTTGTTTGTCGACGTTGTCGTAGCTCTCACATTAGCCCCAATTTCACTTTTTAGGACTTTCGCTTTCCCTTCGAATCAAGCTTTCCTCCGATTTGTGTTTTGTATAATTCTTAACTTATACGCGAGTCATATGAGACATCTTCCTTAATTCGTGATTTCCAACTTAATACCGATTTCCGCTTATATTCCAGCGAATACTTTTATTTTTCCAGTTCGGGCCCTAGCAGGGGTCCGCCAGCTCTTCACAGTGACTCCCGAATCGATGTCTTAGATCGACGAGTTTCCACGTTACACCAATTTACACCTGTACACAAAGCTAATGTGTAACAACCCCGTCATTGCGTCTACACTGATACAATGACATCAGAGGTAAAACAAATACTACCCAACAAGCACGTACAAACATGATCTACCCGCTGTGGGCTCAACTGATGTTAATGTGTTATTAGTCTTGTGGTTATTAGCGATTCGTATCTGACAGTATTTTGTCACAGATGAAATTTTGACGACGAGCGTACAGACGTTTTTAAGTCACAATCGCACAAAGGAGTTTTCATTAGGAGCTGACAAGTCTGGGTGATAGCAAAATTAATAAAATGGCGATGTATATTTGCAGAGTGAAACGACGAATGAAAGTTTGTATCAAGACCGGGATTCGAAACCGAGTCTCCAGCTCGCTAGGCAGATGCGCTAACCAATTCCACCCTTGCACAGTGGCTTTGCATAACTGCACAGGCCATGTAGTTTCCCATTCATAGCTCAGCCTACTTGGTATTACCTGGAAACTAACAGGACTGCGGGGGCTCTCCATCTGTATTGGAATAGCACCTCAGCAACGAACGAAATGTGGGATACTGCCTGAAACCTGAAGCCCAGGCATAGGTACTTTCATCAAATGACACGTAGAGTCTCTACATCTGTATTGAAATGTTTTTTGAACTTAGAGGGAATAAGAAGTGGGTCGAGAACTGGGTTCGGTCTTGGACTGAGGCGTGGTAGAGTAGCCAATGCAGTTGTGCAAAGGCACTGCAGGGTGGCGTAGTGGTTAGTGGTTAGTGCTTAGTGCATCTACATAGTGAACCGAAGATCGGATCTCGACCTCGCTACAAATATTTATTTGTCGCTTCACTTTGCGCATATATATGATGTTTGAGACCTTGAAAGATTCAGGAATCATATATTTCGATATAATAAGATGGTGAGTTGCATGGGGCGGAATTTCACTACGTTCTGCACGGCGCTAATCGAGAACCCGCGCACTGCGCCACTGTGGCGTCACTGCTGGAGTTTACGTACGTTAGCGTCAAAAATTGCGTGGTCGCCATGGGTACTACTAGATTTACAAGGTCTTCGTAATCCAGTTACTTCTTCGACAGTCAGTTTTCCTTATAAAGACAGTGGTGGTTACTGCCGAAAGCTCGATTCGCCATACAGAATTAACGCGACAAATATGAATTCCTAAGGTTAACGCGACAAGTGCACCACGAATTGTTTCTACAACTTGCGCTCTTAAGGCAACATGAAGAGGTCTGTTGGGCGACAGCAAGTGATTGTCGGCGGCGGCGTCAAACGCGTTTGAGCGCCGCTGCGGACCTTTACGAGGTGTCGAGCCGTAACGGGCCAGTCCGCACAAAGGGTTTTCGCAGCGGGCGATACCGTTTCTCAATCTCGGCGCCGCCATCCGACCTTTTGTGTCGAACGAGCACCCTGTGGGACTGCTGACGGCTGCCCGTAAAGAATAGCGCTGGTCCCTCTTGGCGTTACCGTCTGAGTGGCTGCCAGCAGACGCTGTATACAGGTGAGAGCGCATTTCCTTATCAATGGCGTCAATGGGAGAATCCCCGTAGCGCGTGCCCCTGGCTTCCTTTACAGCGCGGGAATGGGCTGTCATTGGGTGGCGGAGTTGGGGAGGGGGGAGGGAGGAGGGGCTGAGGGCTGGAGGAGGAGGGAGGGAGGGAGGGAGGGAAGGACAAGAGGGGTGTGACAGGGGGAGCTGGCGCGCCGCGAAAGAATTCAATCGGCCGAGTGGATGCCCGTTCTGAGGCGCAGGAATTAGCTCGTAAAACTCTGTTAACTTCTCTGGCCCGCTAAGATTGCCGGCGTAAAACCCTTAATGAAATTGCGACTCCAGTCACCCGCGATCGGTATTTTTATTACAGGGGGTGACAGTTAAAATGGAAATGCTTGCACTTGACGGTACGGCCAGCCCACACGCAACGCGCTGTCGGTAGCTTGCCGTGCAGAAGACGGTAATTTCCTCTGCACAAAGTAGACTAATTCCGACGCCTGTCTTCAACGAAACTCATTTCCGCGACTTGGATAGTGGACCGTAAGCATCGTAACAGATAATTTCCGCTTGCAACTTGTGTCATAAAGGATGTCAACATAAAGTCTTGAGTGCAACGATTTATGACGTGTAATGCCAAGGTTTTCTAAGAACGTTAAACAATTAGTACCTTGTAAGAAGACCAGCTTTGTTAAGGAAATGCGACAGATGAGCCATAATAACAGAAGCAAAGGTGAGTAGAAATCAGGATACATTCGCACTGTTTGTGAACTTAACGAATAATTTCGAAATCCCAAAACAAATATTGGCAGAAACAGATTGATTTACGATTCTTACAAGTCAGACAAGTAAGAATGAAAAGTGTGTGATAAGGTTAGAAACCTAATTTAGAAGATCTACGCCTCAAAGAAATAATGACGCAACTAGAAGTAAATGTGTGAGGAGAAGTAGTGGCAGTGTTATCATCAGCAGGTCTTAAGGTCGAAAGTAAGATTGGCATAGAACTCGTTAATGAGGTAGCTCGTCCTCATAATGTGAATTAAGCGCCGGCTTAAGTAAAAAGATATTAATTCGTGCCGCAAGTTCAACAAGACACAGCAACTGTAAAAATACGCTGCTGTTTGGAAATCAAGATTTTACAATGTGAGCAAAGCGAGCAAGATATGAGAAGTTGCTCGGTACAGCAGAAGAAAAATAGCAGCTTCACTCTTACTGAACAGAATTGAAGAAGAGCTTACTGTAACGCTACATCTGAACCTCATTACTTCCCCGAGGTGGAAGGTGGTCCGTGGAAAACTCTAGAAAGATTCGGAATGTGTAAAAATCTTAAATTGCAACGAATCAACAATGATTTCAGCTGGTAGGCAGAGAGAGGATGTCATGCTTATCATGACCATCCTAAATACTTCTTGTCCAGAAGGTAATTAAAAAAACGGAGCGAGCAAATATTGTTTAGCAACCAAGGGGACATTAACCGTCATGACGGCTATTCTTTGTCTACATAGATTCTTTACACAAGATCATACGCTCGACGGGAAGAATCTTAGAGTTTAACACAGCGTTTCTCAATGGGACACTAACAAGTGTTGGAGGTTGAAAATGAGCATAGCAAGGGCGGTAGCCAACATCCTAACTGAGATGTTTCGGGTAGAATATCTAGAGGGGTGCCAGGCTGTCGTAGAAGCAGATGGTTGTCACACCAAGCAACGTAAACATAGTATGCAGTTAACAAATGTTCCCCTCATATTGAAATTAAAATATGTTTCTTTCAAAGGTTTATTCATTGTTCCTCTTTGGCATGTCCTTAAAAATGTGTCCACAAAATTTCATTGTCCTACGATTGCTCGTTTTTCGTGGGAGCCATGTCAAGTAGCGCAAGCGTAATTTTTAGCACACTGTAGATCAGGAGATAAGCCGTTATAAACAGTGAAAGTATGCTGTAGTCCATAGGCGTAGCGCTGGTGCCTGCTGTAGACAACACAGAGGTGCTCCTTACTATCAGAGCGTCGCAGGCCACATCAGAAAGATGTACGTAGCAAGACACGCCCACAGAATTCCTCTGTGCCACTGTCGGCGGCTTGTCTTGAAACAGACCGACAAACGGACACGGTACCAGTTCTACACAGCCTACGTTCCAGTCAACTCCAATTTCACAGGAAGCAGTGGGAAGCCTATCATGTCCAGCGGTAACGGAGCTAGAGACAGTCAGCCTCTTCAAGTTAATCTGCATGTCCTTGCTTATTTTTACCACCTATGTCTTTGAACAGTGGTATAAGGAAGAGTTTATACTGAACAGTGCTTCGAGCTGTATTGCCAATGACAGTCTATTTTAGTACGAGACGTAGTATGTAACTATATACATGTTCCTACGTCCTGGCCTCCTGGCCTACAGTCACATCAAAGAAAAAGTTGTGCAGCAAAAGATAACTATTTATTCAAAAAATGGTTCAAATGGCTGTGAACACTATGGGACTTAACATCTATGGCCATCAGTCCCCTAGAACTTAGAACTACTTAAACCTAACTAACCTAAGGACATCACACAACACCCAGTCTTCACGAGGCAGAGAAAATCCCTGACCCCGCCGGGAATCGAACCCGGGAACCCGGGCGTGGGAAGCGAGGACGCTACCGCACGACCACGAGCTGCGGACAACTGTTTATTCTGATTAAATATGTTCCTATCCTTACAGTTTAAGAGTGAAATAATGATGTCATTTGTCACCTGTTTAGAACCAGATTCATCTGTGTCAACCTGTCGCAACAGAGTACGAGAAGAGCAAAACATCCGGACGACATTCAGCCGTTCCTTAAAACTCGAACGCATAGCAACTTCTAACAAATTTTGAAATTGTTTTTAAACGTTTTGTAAGCTTTTTCTCGCTTACGAGCTTAATGTCAAATATTTAACCCATTAACTCACTTGTAAAGTGATCAAAGTGGTTCAAATGGCTCTGAGCACTATGGGACACCATCTGTGGTCATCAGTCCCCTAGAACTTAGAACTACTTAAACCTAACTAATCTAAGGACATCACACACATCCATGCCCGAGGCAGGATTCGAACCTGCGACCGTAGCGGTCACGCGGTTCCATACTGAAGCGCCTAGAACCGCACGGCCACACCGGCCGGCTAAAGTTATCAGCTTTTTGAAGCTGCTTAAGTGGAATTTCCAGCCTTTCAAGAAACGGGGGTGGGGGATTTAATGGTTGCTTCACATAGTAACAACACATCGACGCTTTTCCTTACCTCTCAGTAGTGGATCTGACACCACGGAAATATATACACATTCCTACAACTGGTATGGAATCGCGTTTTTTCGTGTCTTCTGACTGTGCGAGATGGAACAAACACCTCTGGTAAGCTGAACAGATACAAATTTAGTGCGTCATAGGGCGCAGAGGAGCTAGGTGTGCTCGCTGATCCGGGAACGATGCAGATTAGTGTACAAAGGAATCTTCATATCTTGTGTAACAGTACCATATAGTTTGTTCCACTATATCATTGCGGCTGATACGACAACCAGTGTAAGATTTGAGATAAAAATACAGTTTTGTCTGTGGAAGTTTTCGAAGTATCTGCGCTAGCAGAACAGAAATACGGAAAACGCAAGTCTGAAAACAGTTTATTGGACTCACGAAAATGAATCAATAATGCAGTCTCCAAAAGAACAACAGACTCGATAAGAACTGCGGATCGTCACCAAGATACAACAACAAATAATAATAGAAAAGTCCCGACTCTCCACGGGGGATATCACACTCAAGTAATTCTATAATGTTAAGATGTTGGTCGACTATACCAAGTCCATCTACAAGAGATCGGCCAGCTAGAAGAGGCGTCTGGCCGTGACTGCCGGGGTAGCAGTTCTGTATAATTCCAAGCGGTACGTCGAACTACCCTTTGCTTGCAGTGAACCGCCCTACAAAGCCCGTTTGGCGGATATATCTGCCGGAACGATTTGCGATCACGTGCCTGGCGTAGCAAAGTAGTTCCCGGGGTAGCTGCGACCTCTGGTGAAACTGTTCTGCAAGCCCCGCGAACGGGTGGTCCCTGGCGGCCGTTGGTGGAGACCTGGTGTTGTGTTGTGTTGTGTTGTGTTCGCCGGTAAATATTTGTGTTGTCAACACAGACGACGTATGTCTTCATGGTGATGTAGTAGGCGCTACGATGTCTGATGTGGGCGTCCACAGCAGTTTTTATCCTCAAATTTAAATGACACGTTTCTCCTGTGATAGGCATCTTAATATTATAGAAATTGGGCATCGCGCACGCCGCCCGTATGATGATTACACGATGGGATTAAATCGGCGAAATGTGATAAAGGGTATCTAAAAATTGAGGATTCCCGCTTGACTGGCATCGAGGATTTTCCGCTTTTTGATACTGCCACTGTTGCCACTGTGTACGCATCGTGTAATCGTTTTTACGGACGACGAGCACCATGACCAGTATCTGTAATATGAAGATGCCTATCGTAGGCGAAACGCTTCATTGAAATTTCAAAATAAAAATTTTCGCAGCCAAACCTGTATATTTATTTCCTTTGTGAACTTGTCAATTACTCGTTTGAAATGTTTCTTGCTCATCTAAATCGTTAGCTGAATCATTGCCCACTGGCATCCAGCCCATTCCTTGTTGCCTCCAAGGTGAGTGATCAGTCGTCCGGCGAACACACGCTGCGTACTGCGGCTAGGGAAATCATACGATTACTCGATGTCAGTGCTAATTAGAACTCTGCGACGCGTACCTGAAGAGCACTTTTCCCTAGCGACACTCCGCATGAGCTTGTCACACAACCCGTCACGCTCTCCTTAAGAGGAATGCCATACTGGCTAACTTTATATAGAAATGTCACGACTTGGTAGCAACTTTAAAATATTCCGCTGGGTAATGAAGCCTTAAATGAGGGAAGAAGTAGGTTGTGATGAAGAGAAACCTCACGTGAATTAGATCGTCACGGATAGACGTATTCGTCAGAAGACCGAAACGAGCCTAAAGTCTTTCCCCTCAGCGAAAGCCAACTCAGCAAACTAGAACAGCAGAATAGCGTCACAAATTAGTCAGATCGCCCGAGCGTCTGGAAAGAAGCGGGGTCGGCAGGCTGCCACGGAGCAATCCGAATCTCCTGCCGCGAGGCCGCTACGCTCGTCTCCGCCATGACCCCCTCCCCTCCCCCACTCCACCCCCACACCCTGGAGCGTGGCCTGTCTTCTTAGCAAACTTCCTTAATTATAGCTTGCAAAGTTTCCTTTCCATTTGGGCAAAGGGAATTAAAATTATGATTTGCCTCTTGGCTCTAAAAGCTACGCGTTACCTCCTACGTAATTCAATCCGCATTAAGATCTCTGAAGCTGGTTTCTCTGCGTTTACAGCAGAAAGCGCGTTTTCTCTGAGAAAGGGGCCGCAGTTAGAGGGGGGGCGGGCCGAGACGCACCGAGTCTGTAATTCGTTTCTCCATCTCTCTGTTCACATCGGCTGTGTACGGAATCCATTAAAACAAACCTGCGGGTGACAGTCCTAATGGCTTTCTGCTTTCAATCATTTCTTACGTTTTCAATGAACACAGTCTTTGTGGTGTAAAAGTAAGATAACTATTGTTGTTCATTTTTTGTAAGTTTCTAAACTCATTTCATGTCACGGAAACTCTCTCTTGCCTTGCAGTATGCATACGACCGTGTGTTGGTCTAATGGTAATTAAAGGAACCTTTTTTTATCCTAACAGCCCCCCCTCACCCAAGAATAATAAATAAATCACTATTTTTATTGCAAATAGCTACAGTATAATTTCTCGCCTTTCTTCCACGTGTAACCGTATGACCAAATAAACGCACTGAGATGACAAAAGTCATGGGATACCTCCTAACAATCGTGTTGGACCTTGCTTTGTCCGGCGTACTGCAGCAGCTCGACGTTACTGAGGACTCAACAAGTCGTGTAAGTCCCCTGCAGAAATACTGATTCATGCTGCCACTATAGCCTTTCATAATTGAGAAAGTGTCATCGGTTCAGGATTTTGTGCACGAACTGATCTTCCAATTATGTCCCGTAAATGTTCTATGGGGTTCATGTCGGCCGATCAGGGTGGCCAGATCATTCACTCGAATTGTCCAGAACCTTCTTCAAACCAGTCACGAGTAATTGTGGCACCGTGACATGGGGCATTATCGTCCATAAAAATGTCATTGTTGTTTGGGAACATGAAGTTCAAAAAATGGCTCTGAGCACTATGGGACTTAACACCTGAGGTCATCAGTCCCCTAGAACTTAGAACTAACTAAACCGATCTAACCTAAGGACATCACACACATCCATGCCCGAGGCAGGATTCGAACCTGCGACCGTAGCAGTCCCGCGGTTCCGGACTGAAGCGCCTAGAACCGCACGGCCACCACGGCCGGCGGGAACATGAAGTCCATGAGGGGCTGCAAATGGTCTCGAAGTAGCCGAACGTAACCATTCTCAGTCAGTTATCAGTTCATTAGGACCAGAGGACTCAGTCCGTCCCATGTAAACACAGACCACAGGATTATGGAGCCAACACCACCTTGCACAGTGCCTTGTTGACAACTTGGGTCTATGGCTACGTGGGGCCTGTGCCGCACTCGAACCAAATGAAATCGCGGCTCTTCAGAACAGGCCACGATTTTCGAGTCGTGTCGGAGCCAACCGATATAGCCACGAGTCCAGGAAGGGCAACGCAGGAGATGTTGTGCTGGCATATCCCATGAACGTCAGGTTTCGCCGCAGTGACCTGACGAATACGTTCATCGTACGTCCCACATTGATTTCTGCGGTTATTTTCCTCAGTGTTGCTCGTATGTTATCACTGAGAAATCTACGGAAACGCCGCTGCACTCGGTCGTCGGTCGCTGTGACCAAGCGGTTCTAGGCGCTTCAGTCTGGAACCCTGCGATCGCTACAGTCGCAGGTTCGAATGGTTCAAATGGCTCTGAGCACTATGGGACTCAACTGCTGTGGTCATAAGTCCCCTAGAACTTAGAACTACTTAAACCTAACTAACCTAAGGACAGCACACAACACCCAGCCATCACGAGGCAAAGAAAATCCCTGACCCCGCCGGGAATCGAACCCGGGAACCCGGGCGTGGGAAGCGAGAACGTTACCGCACGACCACGAGATGCGGGCTCAGGTTCGAATCCTGCCTCGGGAATGGATGTGTGTGATGTCCTTAGGTTAGTTACATTTAAGTGGTTCTAAGTTCTAGGGGAATGATGACCTCAGATGTTAAGTCCCATAGTGCTCAGAGCCATTTTTGATCACTCGGTCGGTAAGCGAAGGCATTCGACCACTTCGTTGTCCCCAGAGAGAAGTAATACCTGAAATTTGTTATTCCTGGCACACCCTTCGCACTGTGGATATCAGAATACTGAATTACCTAATGATTTCCGAAATGGAATGTCCCACGCGTCTAGCTCCAACTACTAAACCGCGTCGCGTTCGAACTCTGTTAATTCTCTTCGTGCAGCCATAATCAAGTCGGAAACTTTTCACATGAATCTCCTGCGTAAAAATGACAACGCTGCCAGCGCAGAGCCCTTTTGTACCTCGTATACTCTGTTTACGTAATATTATGTTCATATCGCCATCCCACGACTTTTATCACCTCACTGTAAAAGCTAGACCAATAATTCACAGATCGGGTTTCGCTCCCTATCGCTCCCACGATCATTTTGGTCTCTGTCATTGCACCCACTCTGATAATGATTTGTTCACATGGAAATGGCACGTTATAAAGTGATTCGTAATATAAGTTAATCTGCAGGCCTTTCTCTAACTGGCTGGCCAAGCTATTTCAAAGGCAACATTATGCATCCTCACAAGTAGACCACAAAACCATCACGTTCGACATTATTCGTGGGGGCGTTGCGTATTCTCACCTCTCAGCCTATGAGGGTACTTCTGGAATTGTCGAGTATGATCGTTTTGATAGAATTATGTGGGCCGATAGAATGCTGCATGAGCGTACTACCATCCATATCTTTGAATACAGCACACTCAACGGTGAACGTTAATGTGACACTGAACTGCTTCCCAATCTAATTTTTTCACGACTGCACTCGATTCTGACTTCGCTATCATGAATGACAATGCGCGGCCGCTTCGAACAATCACATAATCACATGTGGAGGAGCTATTCGAACGAGAGGATATTCGCCGATTGGACTGGCCTACGAGTTTCCCCGAAGTAAATCCCTATGAGCTTGTGTGGGATGCGCTGGGATGACGTACTGCTGCACTTCCGTATTCACCAACTTCCGTGCGGCTGGTCCCGGCGGAGGTTCGAGTCCTCCCTCGGGCATGGGTGTGTGTGTTGTCCTTAGGATAATTTTGGTTAAGTAGCGTGTAAGCTTAGGGACTGATGACCTTAGCAGTTAAGACCCATAAGATTTCACACACATCTGAACCAACGACCGTCCAACAGTTGTCAACAGCGCTGGTGGAAGACGAAACACCATACCATAGGAACTCTTTACCAACCTTGTACCAAGCATGACTGAACATTGCAGAGCAAGCACTGCCCTATTAAGAACCGTTTGTAACATGCAGGCGACCATCATGAATGGCGGTAACTTCAGTGTAGTTTGAAGAAACCTCTTATTTCAGTTTGTGTCACTGCCTATTTCTTCCAGTTATCTTCTGTATTACACTACAGCAGTGCCTTCTGTGTATGAACCAAGTTTCATCGAGCTATGTTATTTGGCAGTGACATCTCGTGCTAAAGTTATTTTCGACCTCAAGTTTTTCACGCCAGTATACATCGAAAAACTTTACTTCGACTGATTATTCCCAGTTTTCTGGGTAAAATACAAAACTAGCATAAAGGATTTTGTCAGTTTTATCTTATTTTTAGCATGATATTTTTAACGGTTACCGTCATTAGACGCCTGGACTCACATAATCTAAACGACATTTATGAACGAGTACTATGGAGGAAATTATATTACATCGTTAAATAAGTATGTTGTCACGTTCAAGTTATATTCACTGACAACTATGGCTTCTACAAATACCACAGTTAAATACTAGTAACCGTTACACTAAAATATGTACCAAACATCTGTTTCCTCAAAAGCCATGGCAGCATAGGACAAATAAACTATGTGATCAAAAGTATCCGGACCCCTGCCTGAAAATGACTTACAAGTTCGTGAAGCCTTCCATCGGGAATGCTGGAATTCTATATGTGTTGGCTCACCCTAAGCCTTGATGACAGCTTCCACTCTCGCAAGCATACGTTCAATCAGGTGCTGGAAGGTTTCATGGGAAATGATAGCCCATTCTTCACGAACTGCTGCATTGAGGAGTGGTATCGATGTCGGTCGGCGAGGCCTGGCACGAAGTCGGCGTTCCAAAACATTCCAAAGGTGTTCTATAGGATTCAGATCAGGAATCTGTGCAGGCCAGTCCATTACAGGGATGTTATTGTCGTGTAACCACTCCGCCACAGGTCGTGCATTATGAACAGCTGCTCGATCGTGTTGAAAGATGCAACAGCCATCCCCGAAATGCTCTTCAACAGTGGGAAGCAAGAAGATGATTAAAACATCAATGTAGGCCTGTGCCACGATAGTGCAACGAAAACAAGAAGGGGTGCAAGACCTCTCCACGAAAAACACTACCACACCATAACACCATGGCATCCAAATGTTACCATTAGCACTACACCCGCTGGCAGCTGACTTTCACCGGTCATCCGCCATAGCCACACGCTGCCATAGGATCGCCAAGTCGTGTACCGTGATTCGCCACTCTACACAGCGTTCTTCCACTGTTCATTCTTCCAATGTTTACGCTCCTTACACCAAGCGATGCGACGTTTGGCATTTACCGGCGTCATGTGTGGCATATGAGCAGCCGCTCGTCCATGAAATCCAAGTTTTCTCACCTCCCGTGCAACTGTCATAGTACTTGCAGTGTGTCCTGATGCAGTTTGAAATTCTTGTGTGATGGTCTGGATAGAAGTCCGTGAGTTCCCCGGAGCGCCCCATTTCGCTCTCAAACGATGTCGCTGATATGGAGTACCTGGCAGTAGGTGGAACCACAATGCACCTAATATGAGAAACGTATGTTTTGGGTATGTCCGGATACTTTTGATAGTGTATGAGACGGATTCAAACCCACAACTCTAGCATGATTCATTTTGCAACTGATATTACGATCACATCGTTGGGGGAAATGGAATAGTGACACTCATACGTATACAATATGTTGGCTTCCCAGCAACGTCAATTCTTTGTCGCTCCATAAGCAGTGAACCTGCGACATTACCACTGAACTGAACTCTCTACGATCGTAACTTTCAAAAATATTCAGAATGTCTGATCAGACGTAATACATTGAAGAGATAGCGACAAATATTTTATGTGGTATCAGGCTTCTGCCAGTAGAGTAATACGACGCGGTACAGCAGACTGTAATGACCCACATTCGCAGGTCGCTGCACGGGCGCCGCACATTTCGGTAAAACAAATCAAGAGCAGAAATAAATGACTTGCTTCGATAGCTCCTAGTCGCAGATCGGCACACCAGAAAAGAAATATTTTGCTTAGGGCTTTATAAAGAATGCCCGGAAGGATACAGCAATGTTCTACATGCAAGCGCAGACGGCCGTATCAAGTAAAAAAGACGATCGTATGGAAATGCGACCCATTCCTACTGGCTTCCGAGACAGAACGTCTATAATGCACATTTCTTTTTCGCAAGAAGCGAACAATTTATTTCTCGCTCATGTAATCTCTGTGCTCCGTAATTCCTTGTCCATAAAGTAGGTGCTCTCATGCAAGTGTGTAGCTGGATTCTGAAAACCATCTCTTTTCGTATTTTTAGGAGTGCTCTAGATTGCTAGTTTATAAAAGTAAAAATTTACTGTTCGTTGGTTAAACAGGGGAAATGAGCAACAAAAATGTCACACGATTGCGCTATCGCTGAATATGCTATCACGATATACGAGTTGTGTTGAGAAAGAAAATGGGACTGACAGTACTGAGAGCGACCTGGCAATGCTGGTTGTTCTAGTTGTGTGCATAGCTGTTTTCATCCCTTCCAGATGCTCAGTTCGAGTTTCAGCTCGGTAGAGCCATCAAGTGATTTTTGAGAGCGCCTTCAGTGAAGCTCTGTTTTTGTTGCGTGTTACGAAAATGGAACAGCAGAATTTCGATCAATGTTATGTCAACAAGTTTTATGTTTAACTTGGAAAATCTGCGATGATTTGAAACAGACCTACGGGGAACATTCCAACAGTGCGCAAGTTTTTTCTTGTACAAATCAGTTTTGGAAGGCCGAGAACTCGTCGAAGATGATCCTTGCTTTGCAGCTGACATCCTCTTATTTTTTTTCACAATCATCTTCGTCTGTCACTGTCACTCAGCACATACTTTCGTCCGCGTTGCGACTTACCGGATGATGTTTTCCCGTTTTTCAGGTATTTGGTATAAATCTTCGAGATAGTGCCTCTTGGAAAACCAAACACTTTGACTAAGTGGGTTACGGCAGCACCCACCAAACAGCACCAACACGTTCTAATCGCAGCTAGACAGAACACTGTTCTGATTACGAGAGACGCTTGCAATGTACGGAGGATATTTGACGTTTGTGCTCAAATACGCCAATGCATCCTGCAGTCTCGGTTACCTTGGGCATCGATGTTCAAGCATGCACTTCTCGTGATGTTTTCGCATTTTTGTAAATTCCCTGTGTATGATATTTTGGAAAAATATCGCACGACACAGTTATGCAGAACCAACTATGAGTAGCCAGTGAATGACAGCGACAATGACAGCTAAACCGCATGATGACTGTTGGTGATCGTTAACTCACCGTAAAAAGTACGAGGCCTGTTCAGAAAGTAAGCTCCGATTGATTGCCAAATTGAAACCACAGTGAACATCAGAAATGTTTTACTTGTAACAATTAGCTACACCTTTCAGCTACTTCTCTACGTAGTCGCCGTTCTGACTTAGACGTTTGTCATAGCGTTGTACCAACTTTTCAATAGCCTCATCATAGAAGGCAGCCGCCAGTGCTTTCCGCCAATTCTCCACGCTGGCCTACACCTCGTTGTCTGTGTCAAAATGTTGTCTTCAAAGGCAGCGGTTCATGTGACCAGAGATGAAACTCAGGGGGAGACAATTGCGGACTGTATTGTGGGTAATCTCACATTTCCATTTGAAAACGATGCAGGAGCATCTTCATTGCCCCTGCAGAATGCGGCTAAGAATTGTCTTGAAGAAGAAACAGCACGACAGTTATGTAATGTTAGCTGCATAGCTTCAGGAGAAATTTCTCACCAGGCCCTCGTACTTGGCGGCAGACACTATTTTCTAGACATCTTTACGCACTCACTGCGAGCTCAGATATGAGAAGAGCGACGTGATGCTAACTGGGGTTATACTAGAGACACTACCCAACACATCTTTGCAAAGCTTTATCGGATTTTCATAGTCGTTTCCATTTCGCGACCGATCGGAGCTTACTTTCTGAACGCCCCTCGTATTAGCACACTGGCCGCTATGGAGCGTTGTACATGGTGTCGAATTGGAACATGGCGTTCATGTGACTTTCCACCACGTATTTTATGGAAGTGACGTGATATGTGTGTTATATGGGTGGAGGGCGGCAGTATAAGTCGTTTTGACGCCTGACAAAGTGGTAAGGAAGAGATACCGTGTTGCGGCATGCCGAAGGTTACTCCCCGAATGAGAATTCCCGAATTTTGGTGTCTCATTTTGGCCTGTTCCGAGTATCTACAACTAACAGCGTCTGACTCGCAGCCATGTAACACAGCGTAACAACAGTCGTAGTAAAACGATCTCTGCCGATAGTGACTGCCCCTTCAATGAGGTCAGTTTCAAACCGAAAAGTGATTGGTGCTGTTGGCGAACGTAGGTTCAACGAACACTGCAATGGACACGCAACGGTGTATGGAGCAGTGTACTACTCAAAAGGTCATTGCTGACAGTGTTACTTTATCCTGCACATCTGTAACAGTTCGAATAACACAGAACTTGGGCAACTGTTGAAACGAAATGTGTAGTGTGGTTCGGTGCGTCGCGATTTTTCCTGTTTTGAAATGATGTCAGGCCTCAAGTGTACGACGGCCCAAAGGGGCGATTAACACTCAGTAAGTGGAGGCTGTTATTCAGGCCACGGATGGTTCTGTGATGTTGTGGAGGGGTTATCGTTCCATCACTCGTGCCCATATTCTGGTCACGTTGAACAGAGATCGGAATAACTCTTGTTCAGTTCCACCAGTGGCAAGGTTTTGTCGATTTTCCTGCATTTTCTTGATGACTATGCTGTAGACCATTTTTTCGATCTGACAATACCTGCGTTCACACGGCTGCATACATAAGTTTTACGAACACTATCACATCTCGGCTGGGTTAGTAAATCACCTGTTGTTAATCCCATAAAATGTGTCCGGGATTATTCAGAGCAGTGGGTGAAACGTAGAGATCCACGTCCTTACAGATCTCTACAGAGTTTAATGATCAGTGAGTGGACACAGCTTGATATAGTACGAATATATCTGAACTCCCATCTTCAAAAAATGAAGCCATTATCAAGGCTAAAGTCGGGATTACACGTTATTAAAGTGATATATTTAAGTGATGATAAAGTGTTTGATCAATGCTCCCATAATCGGGAGGGGGAGCAGTTGTGGAGAAAAATATGTAAACACTGAAAACCACACATTTCCGTGCCTAATAAGGTGTAGGAAAGCAGTTGGCGTTCAAAACAGCTTCCAGTCGTCTCAAAATGCTAAGTGCAGCTTCTGTGCGGCTTCCATGGGGATTTTATGCCATCCTTACTGCAAAATAGCGTCAACTTCAGGTAGCGGTGGCGGAGATGGATAGCACTCGTACACGCTTCTCTCTAATTTACACGAGTAGAAATCATTAATATTGCCATATGGTGATCGTTAACATTGTCACATAGCGACTGTGTTGCCGGAGGAAATGCGACATTTCATCCTCGTGCCCACAAAATCAGCCGTGGACGATACATATGTCGTCTTGGAACTCAGCATGATCATTGGGAACAAGTATTGTACCATGGGAAAGATGTGATCAGACAAAATGGTCACATTATCCTTCGAAGTTATGTGACCTGGCATAGTAACGACGGCGGCCACGAAGTACCGATATGTAGCTGCCCAAATTATGATCGAATCCCCTCCGTCTTTCGCAATGGGAAAGCATACTAGGCCTGGTGTTGGAAAGAGTGTGGAAGAAGACTTATTCGACCAAATAACGTTCCTCCACTGCACCATGGTCCAGGTCTTACAGCTTCGGCACCACGCTATCCTGCTACGGGAATCTGCATGTCCCTAAGTGGCTTTGGAATTACAGCCCTCCCTGCAATTCGCTATTTATGGAGCTCCATTCGTGCTGTTTCGGTGCTGTCAGGGTTTTCGAGGGCGACATTGAGTTCTGCAGTGGCTTCGACACCCATTGTCCTCGTATTTTCCGTCACAATCCTTTTCAATGAACGTCTGTGACGAGCACTCAACATTCATTAGCGTTGCGACTTAGCGGGTGATATTTTCCGCTTTTCCTGTATGTGGTATAATTTTTTTACAGTGGCCTCTAGAAGCAAGAAACACTTCCTCATCTTTAGTTACGAAAGCACTCAACATGCAGGCACCATCAATTTTCACTCTTTCGAATTGATTTATGTCCGATATAATGCACTAGCAACTGCACAGAATTCTGTTCCGACCACGACTGATGCTTGAAACGTGTTGAGGACACTGAACAGGTGCCATTAGTGCTGAAATACAACATCGCCAAGTGCAGACTCGGCTAGCATCTACATTTATGTTCAAACATGAATTTCTATCGGTATTTCCATATTTTTGTTAACCCTCTGTATTGCTTATTGGAAATCGGTGTTGTTTCTGAGTAACGTAGTCAGTTAAAGAGATGATAAAGGCAGGAGATCTATAGTTACGACAACGAAGATGTCTCATATGAGCCATGTGAGGGAGACACACTTTTAATATTGTAACCTCCCCGTGAAAATAAAAGACAATGATAATGAAATTGAGCCAAATGTTGTCTTCCCACAAAAGTGAATAATAAAAAATGTGCAAAAATATTAAGTCCCCCCAAAATTAACGTTAAGATGAACCTGATAAATTTTATAAGGGCAGCTGCGCTGACCTACGGCCCTGTGCAATAATTAAACCTGAACACAAAAATCAAAATTCTTAACTCAGTAAACTGCATCTATATCTGCTCTTATTTTTCGGCACAGCTCCGTGCAATGCTGGCCATGTTTAATTTTGATTATTGGAGGGAATGCATAGGAAACATTATTTAACTTTAAATGAATCTTTTTCTTTAAAAAGGTTACTTTGTAGAAAAATTATTATTGGGGCAAATTCTTGAACAAATTAATTACAATTTTTTTATGTTATTAGCTGAGCGCAATGCTGCTTCATTACCTTCGATAACAATGTACCTTGTCCAGAACCGTGACCAGAGACCCATGTCGACGCTCGCTCAGTACAACCGTCCACTCGCTACAGCTACTGCCGACTTCTCCTACACACAACTACCGACTGACTACTACTGCAGACAGAGTGCAACTGAACTGTTCCTCGCGACTCCCTACACGCAACTCCTTACGACTGAGCCCAACTCACAACTACCGACTGACTACTACTGCAGACAGAGTGCAACTGACTCTCGCGCGCTCAAGCGCAGACTAGCAACGATAAATAACTCTCTGGTCAGAGATTCTGTCATGCCTCGCCATCGCTGTTAATGAATACACTGAATACATACGTGTTTCAATATTGAGATAAATAGTTACAATAACGAAGGTGTTTCATATGAGACAGGTAAGAGAGACACACTTTTAGTATCTTTTAGTCAGCAGTTGAGTGGTATGATGCGGTCTGCTACAAATTCCTCTCTTACGCCATCATTTCCGTCTCCGAGTAGCAGTTGATTAAACGACTGGCCTTTAAAATTGGTACACGAAGAAGAAATGCAGATGATAAACGGGTATTCATTGGACAAATATATTAAACTAGAATTGACATGTGATTACATTGTCACGCGATTTGGGTGCATAGATCCTGAGAAATCAGTACCCAGAACAACCACCTCTGGCCGTAATAACGGCATTGATACGCCTGGGCATTGAGTCAAACAGAGCTTGGATGGCGTGTAAAGGTACAGCTGCCCATGCAGCTTCAACACGATACCACAGTTCATCAAGAGTAGTAACTCGCGTATTGCGACGAGCCAGTTGCTCGGCCACCATTGACCAGACGTTTTCAGTTGGTGAGAGATCTGGAGAATGTGCTGACCAGGGCAGTAGTCGAACATTTTCTGTATCCAGAAAGGCCGGTACAGGACCTGCAACATGCAGTCGTGTATTATCCTGCTGAAATGTAGGGTTTCGCAGGGATCGAATGAAGGGTAGAACCACGGATCGTAACACATCTGAAATGTAACGTCCACTGTTCAAAGTGCTTTCAGTGCAAACAAGAGGTGACCGAGACCTGTAACCAATGGCACCCCATACCATCACGCCGGGTGATACGCCAGTATGGCGATGACGAATACACGCTTCCAATGTGCGTTCACCGCGATGTCGCCAAACACGGATGCGACCATCATGACGCTGTAAACAGAACCTGGATTCGTCCGAAAAAATGATGTTTTGTCATTCGTGCACACAGGTTCGTCGTTGAGTACACCGTCGCAGGCGCTCCTTTCTGTGATGCAGCATCAAGGGTAACCGCAGGCATGGTCTCCGAGCTGATAGTCCATGCTGCTGCAAACGTCATCAAACTGTTCGTGCAGATGGTTGTTGTCTTGCAAACGTCCCCATTTGTTGACTCAGGGATCGTGATGGTACGCATTTCTCCTCCTTACACGAGGCATCACAACAACGTTTCACAAGGCAGTGCCGGTCGACTGCTGTTTGTGTATGTGAAATCGGTTGGAAACCATCCTCATGTCAGCACGTTGTAGGTGTCGCCACCGGCGCCAACCTTTTGTGAATGCTATGAAAAGCTAATCATTTGCATATCACAGTATCTTCTTCTTGTCGGTTAAACTTCGCGTCTGTAGCACGTCATCTTCGTGATGTAGCAATTCTAGTGGCCGGTAGTGTACCCGTGGTCTAGGGTTAGCGTCTTTGATTCATAATCAAAACATCTTCGGTCCCGGGTTCAATCCCCGCCACTGCCTAAATTTTGATAAATAATCAGCATTGGCGGCCGAAGACTTCCGGCATAAGAAGTAGCCTCATTCTGCCAACGGCCTTGTCAAAGAGGGCGGAGGAACGGATAGAGGTTCGGGGCACTCTCTAGTCCTAGGGGTGGGAAATTGCCCCTAAAGGCGGAAGAATCAGCAATGATCAACGACATGAGGATGCAGAAGGCAATGGAAACCACTGCATTAAAGACACGTAACGTGTATCCACAGGACATGTGGCCTGTAATTGAAGAAGTGTCATGATGATCTCACCATTGGCAAAAGATTCCGGAATAGTCCCCCATTCGGATCTCCGGGAAGGGACTGCCAAGGGGGAGGTTACCATGAGAAAAAGATTGAATAATCTACGAAAGGATAACATTCTACGAGTCGGGGCGTGGAATGTCAGAAGCTTGAGCGTGGTAGGAAAACTAGAAAATCTGAAAAGGGAAATACAAAGGCTCAATCTAGATATAGTAGGGGTCAGTGAAGTGAAGTGGAAGGAAGACAAGGATTTCTGGGCAGATGAGTATCGGGTAATATCAACAGCAGCAGAAAATGGTATAACAGGTGTAGGATTCGTTATGAATAGGAAGGTAGGGCAGAGGGGGTGTTACTGTGAACAGTTCAGTGACCGGGTTGTTCTAATCAGAATCGACAGCAGACCAACACCGACAACGATAGTTCAGGTATACATGCCGACGTCGCTAGCTGAAGGTGAACAGAGAGAGAAAGTGTATGAGGATATTGAAAGGGTAATGCAGTATGTAAAGGGGGGCGAAAATCTAATAGTCATGGGCGACTGGAATGCAGTTGTAGGGGAAGGAGTAGAAGAAAAGGTTACAGGAGAATATGGGCTTGGGACAAGGAATGAAAGAGGAGAAAGACTAATTGAGTTCTGTAACAAGTTTCAGCTAGTAACAGCGAATACCCTGTTCAAGAATCACAAGAGGAGGAGGTATACTTGGAAAAGGCCGGGAGATACGGGAAGATTTCAATTAGATTACATCATGGTCAGACAGAGATTCCGAAATCAGATACTGGACTGTATGGCGTACCCAGGAGCAGATATAGACTCAGATGACAATATAGTAGTGATGAAGAGTAGGCTGAAGTTCAAGATATTAGTCAGGAAGAATCAATACGCAAAGAAGTGGGATACGGAAGTACTAAGGAATGACGAGATACGTTTGAAGTTCTCTAACGCTATAGATACAGCAATAAGGAATAGCGCAGTAGGCAGTACCGTTGAAGAGGAATGTACATCTCTAAAAAGGGCCATCACAGAAGTTGGGAAGGAAAACATAGGTACAAAGAAGGTAGCTGCGAAGAAACCATGGGTAACAGAAGAAATACTTCAGTTGATTGATGAAAGGAGGAAGTACAAATATGTTCCGGTAAAATCAGGAATACAGAAATAAATAGGAAGTGCAGGGAATCTAAGACGAAATGGCTGCAGGAAAAATGTGAAGACATCGAAAAAGATATGATTGTCGGAAGGACAGACTCAGCATACAGGAAAGTCAAAACAACCTTTGGTGACATTAAAAGCAACGGTGGTAACATTAAGAGTGCAACGGGAATTCCACTGTTAAATGCAGAGGAGAGAGCAGATAGGTGGAAAGAATACATTGAAAGCCTCTATGAGGGTGAAGATTTGTCTGATGTGATAGAAGAAGAAACAGGAGTCGACTTAGAAGAGATAGAGGTTCCAGTATTAGAATCGGAATTTAAAAGAGCTTTGTAGGACTTACGGTCAAATAAGGTAGAAGGGATAGATAACATTCCGAAGACGGCAAGAGCTGACAAGTGCGAGAATTATCGCACAATCAGCTTAACAGCTCATGCATCGAAGCTGCTTACAAGAATAATATACAGAAGAATGGAAAAAAAATTGAGAATGCGCTAGGTGACGATCAGTTTGGCTTTAGGAAAAGTAAAGGGACGAGAGAGGCAATTCTGACGTTACGGCTAATAATGGAAGCAAGGCTAAAGAAAAATCAAGACACTTTCATAGGATTTGTCGACCTGGAAAAAGCGTTCGACAATATAAAATGGTGCAAGCTGTTCGAGATTCTGAAAAAAGTAGGGGTAAGCTATAGGGAGAGACGGGTCATATACAATATGTACAACAACCAAGAGGGAATAATAAGAGTGGACGATCAAGAACGAAGTGCTCGTATTAAGAAGGGTGTAAGACAAGGCTGTAGCCTTTCGCCCCTACTCTTCTATCAGTACAGCGAGGAAGCAATGATGGAAATAAAAGAAAGGTTCAGGAGTGGAATTAGAATACAAGGTGAAAGGATATCAATGATACGATTCGCTGATGACATTGCTATCCTGAGTGGAAGTGAAGAAGAATGAAATGATCTGCTGAACGGAATGAACAGTCTAATGAGTACACAGTATGGTTTGAGAGTAAATCGGAGGAAGACGAAGATAATGAGAAGTAGTAGAAATGAGAACAGCGAGAGACTTGACATCAGGATTGATGGTCACGAAGTCAAAGAAGTTAAGGAATTCTGCTACCTAGGCAGTAAAATAACCAATGGCGGACGGAGCAAGGAGGACATCAAAAGCAGACTCGCTATGGCAAAAATGGAATTTCTGGCCAAGAGAAGTCTACTAATCTCAAATACCGGCCTTAATTTGAGGAATAAATTTCTGAGGATGTACGTCTGGAGTACAGCATTGTATGGTAGTGAAACATGGACTGTAGGAAAACCGGAACAGAAGAGAATCGAAGCATTTGAGATGTGGTGCTATAGACGAATGTTGAAAATTAGGTGGACTGATAAGGTAAGGAATGAGGAGGTTCTACGCAGAATCAGAGAGGAAAGGAATATGTGGAAAACACTGATAAGGAGAAGGGACAGGATGATAGGACATCTGCTAAGACATGAGGAAATGACTTCCATGGTACTAGAGGGAGCTGTAGAGGGCAAAAACTGTAGAGGAAGACAGAGATTGGAATACGTGAAGCAAATAATTGAGGACGTAGGTTGCAAGTGCTACTCTGAGATGAAGGGGTTAGCACAGGAAAGGAATTTGTGGCGGGCCGCATCAAACCAGTCAGTAGACTGATGACAAAAAAAAGTGTACTTATAGGATGTGCTCTAATATCTGTCTACCTCTGCAGTTTTTATTGGTGTGTGTAGAATCAGTCACAAAAGTGCAGCTAGGGGATACGAAGGGTCGGGCCCTCGGACCCCACCTCCCGCGCCGTGCTGGCCGCCAGAGGGGAGCGACGTGCGGTGCTGCCGGCGTCGGCGTCGGCGTCGGCGTCGGCGTCGGCGACCGCAGCGCCGGGATTAGCCGGGACGCCGCAGGCGGCGCCCCCCGGGGCCAATCAGCGCAGTCGGCGGCGCAGCTGGTGGTAATTTGGCGCGGCCAGCCGGCTTCCACGGCGCTCCTCAGGCGCCGCCGCCGTCCGGCCGCCGGCCCACCTCCGGACCGGAGATAAACACCGAGCCACGGCTCCTGGCCGCAACTCTGCCTGGCCGAATGGCTGTCGTCTTTGCCGACGAAGTCAAAATAGAGAGACCCGGCACAATTAGTCGCGCTGTGAAATTCTAGCTCTGGGCCAGCAACAGTCGGTCGCTGCTTCATCATGACAAATCCCTCTGATGTGATGCAACCTCAGTAACATCGTACTCCGAAAAAAAAAAAAAAAAGAAGAAGTCGCAACACCAAATTGAGTTGTGCGACATAAACAAAAGTTGTTAGGAGTGTTTCTCAATCTGAAACAAGATATCTAGTCAAATTTCGTGTCAGTCCCCTAAGAGTATCGTCTCCATGAGGATGCAAGTCAGATTTACTGTAAACATGCGCCGTTAACAGCCGTGAGCGTTAGTTACCTTCAAAATAGGACGTGGTGAGTTGATGTCAGTCGAGAATGCCCAAAAGGCGACGAAGACGCCGTTATCAATACCTCACTGAATTTGAACGTGGTCGCGTGATAGGGCTACGAGAAATCGGATGTTTATTCTGCGATACTGCAGAAAGACTTTGCAGGCATGTAGCCACTGTCCATGATTTCTGGCGGCGGTGGTGACGAGAATGTCGTGCTCAGTGTATGGCAGCAGCAATTTGAGCAGCAGTTGTCACCACAGATACGCAACGGACTGTTACAAATCGGTTACTTTAGGGACAGCCCCGAGACAGACACCCTGTACCGTGCTTTCCAGAGACCCCATCCCAGCGCAGTTTGCGACTGCAAATGTGTCAACCAACAGCTCATTGGAGGAGACGAGAGACCTTGGAAGAATGCTGAGGTGAATGCAAATCCTACAGACCAATTTGTCTTTCGAACGTGCTCAGCAACATATCTGAAAAACTATTATGCAAGAGATTACAGAATGATAGACTGCTACAAGGGATGAGCCCTTGCCAGCACAGAAGAGGCAACTACATTGGAGAAGCAATAAATAAGGCGATCTCGCTAGTGTTATACTCATTCTATGGATGCTCTAGCTGTGATGATCGATATTATTTGAAACGTCCCCTTAGAAAAATTTATAAATGACAGTGCTGGAAAACCTCTAATTTATTTGATTTTCGAACAGCTGAGCAAAACCGAACGTACTCACGCATATCTCTCTTTGCTTATTCTGATCATCACTAAACTGACACACAAATTTTTAGCCCAACGCAATCTGACTTTCAATAATCCCTACAAAAGAATGCCCCTGACTAATAATAACCTATACCTTTCACGAATCACTTAGCTTACCAAAATCTTCGTTACTCATACTGCAATACAGTGTGCGCCAATACTGCCAGCTAAATAAAAGATTGTAACTACTGAAGGCACTAACTACTGATTGGTATAGTTAGCAAATGAAAGATTTTGATACAGAACAAACAATGCATTTATTTAATAGTGTCTTACAAATTTCCTTTTTCTGACGGACACACGTCCAGATCGTTTGCTCTCAAAACTCTGCCATCTCTCTCCCCACATCCACCATTGCTGGCGGCTCACTTGCAACTGCGCAACGCTACGCACTGTTCACATCCAACTGCCCAACACTATACTAGTGAATATTCCAGTGATTTTCATACAGAACGCTACGTGGCGTTGCCAACATGAAAACCTAAACAGCCTACCTACATACTGACGCTTTTGATAAGCTATGATGGGCTGCTTTCTTTGCTTGTCTTCTGGGACTGGAGTGCCCGGCGTGCCGTATAACTGCCTGAGAGACTATTTCCACGGGAGACATACATCTTTAATACGTGCAGGAAAGGAAATAACCAAAACAATAACAAAAGGCTGCCTACATGGATCAGTGTGTGGTCGACAGTTCTGAGATTTAGCAGTGGAGCCCATACTAAAGGTATTACGTGACAGCGACAACGTAAGCGGACTGGTAACGTACGCAGATGACGTGTTGTTCGTTGTAAGCCGTGATTCCAGGAAGGCAGCACATTATGAACTTAAAGGCTGGCATGGCTTGGTTCAAATGGCTCTGAGCACTATGGGACTTAACATCTATGGTCATCAGTCCCCTAGAACTTAGAACTACTAAAACCTAACTAACCTAAGAACAGCACACAACACCCAGTCATTACGAGGCAGAGAAAATCCCTGACCCCGCCGGAAATCGAACCCGGGCGTGGGAAGCGAGAACGCTACCGCACGACCACGAGCTGCGGACGAAAGGCTGACATCACACAGAGGAGGTGGATAGGAAGCATACAAACGCGATGAACAAAATATTAACTCCCGCAAATAGACTATTTCGACTTACACTGCAAACTAGCATCAATCGTAGGATATAGTGGCACTGTTTGAGGCCAACTTCATTAGTCAGAAGAGTTCAACGAGGCGTGCTACTAAGATTAACGGGCACCTTCTGCACTGATAAAAAATCTAGGAATATGCCCATTGGACTTGGAGATCAGGAAAACGGGAGCCTTTTGTTGCTGAAAGAAACGCCACCATAAGGAAGCACGAAGTATACTTGGAACTGATTTCAATACGAGAAAGTCAACACAAAGTCACGTATTACAACTGTGGTGAAAACAATAGGACACTTCAGGCAGAGGCAGGACAATCTACGAACTCCTTCCTGACATGAGGGAGAGACTATGAATACGATTTCTTAAACAGTCGTGTGGACTGATATATGACCGGAAATGGTCCTTATTCTCTGTACGAGTATAAAATCAGAAGACAGGCGGATAATGTTTGCATCTGCTGAGTGAGAGCACTCTAGAGTAGACTGTGCGCAATACGAAGAGGCGGCGAGTAATGGCACTCTGACGTTACGGATGTTGCAACCGAAAGCAGCACGGAGGAACGGGTCAAGCTGGCGCGTCTACGACGACACTGTATCTGCAGTATCCAGGGAAGCCACGGTACACTTCACGGACCATTCTACCGCAGGTCCTCTTGAAAAACTATTTCACTCAGTGGTCGCCGGCGTCAGCTGTCTTCTCTTGCCCTGTAGGGGAAGTTGTCTAGGCTAGTTTGCTAGAAAGTAAACCCTACAGACTGAAGGAAGGCAGCCGAGGTCGTTGATCACAAAATGAAGAATTTACATTGAGTGATCACGGAAGTGTAGATTTTCAGAGTTACAGTGTGTCGAACAACTGGATTTTGTAGTAGAAACGTTGGTGATGCGCTGTCTTACGAATAATGAATCCAGGAGACGTAGCCAGCGGTAGTGTGAGGACGGATCGAATATCGAAAGTGAAAAATCTACGGTTTAAATGGGATGGAATAAATGAACAAAGACAGAACAGATTCTATGGTACTAACAGCGGTATTAGTAATTGCTTGAGTGTTTTATTGTAGTAGTAGTAGCAGTAGTAGTAGTACTAGTAGTACTAGTAGTAGTATTAGCATATTTTTCATTAAGTACCAGGAACAGATAATTAATCTATAAATTTTTTATCCATGTGAAATTTGTGGCGTATAACAGTCTTTAATTGTGAAGAATTATTAATATATCAATTAAATTAAACTAAAAAAGTAATTCTCAGGTTTCAACTCTTCTGGACGAATAGGATGGCGTTCCTCCCCATTGAAAGTGTCCCCAGGAGAGTTCAAACCTTCGTAAAGACAAAAGGGAGGACATACCCCACCATTAATGTCCACTAATAGATGACAAGGCCAACGGCCTTGGTGCAGCGGTAACGCTGGTTCCCGTCAGATCAGCGAAATAAGCACTGTCAGACTTGGTTACCACATGGATGGGTCACTTTACGGGTCTGCCGAGTGCTGTTGGCAAGCGGGGTGCCCTTAGACTTTGTGAACCAATTGAGGAGCTATGTGATTCAGAAGTATCGGCACCAGTCATGAAAACTGAAGACGGCCGGAAGAGCGGTGTGCTGACCACATGTCGCTCCGTATCCACATCTGGTGACGCCTCAGGGTAGAGCGACACGCCGTCCGGTCGGTACCGTTGCACCTTCAAGGCCTTTTCGGACGGTTTTTGTTTGTTTTGAACAGGTAAATGGAAATGGAAATGTCGTGTGGCTAGGGCCTCCCGTCGGGTAGACCGTTCGCCTGGTGCAGGTCTTACGATTTGACGCCACTTCGGCGACCTGCGTGTCGATGGGGATGAAATGATGATGATTAGGACAACACAACACCCAGTCCCTGAGCGGAGAAAATTTCCGACCCAGCCGGGAATCGAACCCGGGCCCTTAGGATTGACAGTCTGTTACGCTGACCACTCAGCTACCGGGGCGGCAGATTCTAATGACCAGACAGTGTATGTTCTGTAGGTGCTTGTTGTAGTACTTTCAGCTAAACAGGGCGAACATTAATAAAACCGATGAACTGCAGGGACACATTCCTGACTAGAAACGGAGGTAAAAAGGCTGCATGAACAAAAATGTGTCCAAAAATGGGTGGTGTGCGTGCTATGACAACAAATCGTCCCAGAACAAAATACAGAGCTACATCGCATCCACATTACACCACATCTTCAAACTGGCCTCCATCGGATTGCAGGTGACAGGAATAGTAACAGTTGTCATGCAGGATACACGTAATCACATTTTGCCTTGCACCATGTTAGCGGACCACTTGCCTGGAGCTTGTTCTAGGGTTAGTTTCAGTACCCTGCAGAACCCGATCGTTCAGATCTTGTGTACGCACGCCGCCTCCCTGCACGTTCGTGTACCTGAAAGGACCCATGATCACACAAACGCCCAAAAAGTGCTTGAAATGTTATGTGACGTGACTGTGAGAGTACTTGTTTTCGTACAGCCGTGCTGCCCATCGAGCGTTTCCATCTGCTGGGCCGTACACAAGCACCGGCATGGATTGTTCCCGACATGAATGCCGTACGATTCTGCTGCTTTCCGTACGCTGCGTCAATCACGCAGCCTACAACACCTAGGGAACACATGGCAGGTGGTCAGAGGAACTGTCTTTCACCAGCGCCATATACCGTGGCAACGATGCATTTTCGGACACATGTTCATAGGATGTTCTTTCCGCCATTTTCAATTAGTAATCCGTCCCTGCAGTTTGTCTGTTTTGCTAATGTCCATCCTGAATTATTTATATACTTATCATTCTCTACCGCCAAAGGTAGAGCCTGTAATGGCCCATTGGAGAGTGAGGGACTTTACGGCCAAATACTAGGCAAACTGGTAGTGTGTGAAAGGAAGTGTCATTTAAAATATTTGGAATGGGATTACCATTCCCGTGATTACCGTACTATGAAGGGAAAGCTTCCGATGACCTCGGGCATAAGCTGGGGATGGGAATATTTCTAGTTCAATTATGGGACAATAAATCCCAGACGTAAAATGGGTATTGGTTGTTTTTGTACACAGGACGTTTCTCAAACAGAAGTCTTGAATAGGCGATGTGTTACGCCCTAGAGGTTCTGAGTACAAGCAATGTGTTTTTTGGTTGTTAGGAGCATTGACATTGCCAGTAGTATTCAGTGAGAAATGAGTGTGAAGTCGTGTGTTTCGGACTCTGCTGATCAGTCTGAATATAGGTAGCAGAGCATAGAGATATTAACGTAGAGAATGCTGAATTTTGGAAAAATGGTTTGAGAAGTGTAGGCCAGCCGGGGTGGCCTAGCGGTTCTAGGCGCTACAGTCTGGAACCGCGCGACCGCTGCGGTCGCCGGTTCGAATTCTGCCTCGGGCATGGATGTGTGTGATGACCTTAGGTTAGTTAGGTTTAAGTAGTTCTAAGTTCTAGGGGACTGATGACCTCAGAAGTTAAGTCCCATAGTGCTCAGAGCCATTTGAACCATATTTTTTTGCTTTCTCTGCAAGGAAGTGTAAAGACTTCCAGGTAATGTCGCTGCGTTGCCTACTCGTGCGTAATTTACGATCGGTTTGTGAAAGGCAAATTTTAGGCGATTTTTCTTTATTGGTTCGATTAGTTATTTCGATTGTCGAGAAGATATCATATAAAATTATCTATTCAAATGACTTGCACTCATAGCTGTAGACATAACACTCTTTTATCATTTCAGTAAATAGTTTCATCGAAGAGTTATATTTTTTAGGAAGTAATTTTTCGAATGATGATTAAAACTATCAAGGAATGACTTTTCACAATATATTTTTTGAATGGTACTGTCCTCTACGTCATATCTTCCACCTTCTCCTCACGAAAATTTTGCTTTGCAATTATTTGTTGCAGCAGTGCACTTCGTGGGACACAGCGGCTACAGTCAAAGCTTAATGTGCTATAGAATAACTGCATGTCTTTGCTTTGCACTGCTCAAAGGTTTCTTTTCTTCAGCTGGTTTGCTGCTGCGCTGTACTTTAGTTCTAACACTTTCGATCAGTAGCAAGTTTCTGTTCAGCCATAAAATTTGTTAGGGCCATTTTAAACATCAGTCGGAACATAGTTAAGATTATTAACACCTATCACTACATTTCAAAATTATTATCTGGTTCAATTTAGGTGATATTTAGTTTAGATTACTTTATCATGTAGTCCTTGTTCTTACAGTGCAGTGTTACATTCGCGTGTGTATTGTTCAGTCTTTGGAATTCTAATTAGTCAGTTTGTGTAGGTGAATTTACAGGGCATTTTAAGAAAAGCACCTTGGACAGTCAGTCTTTCAAACGAGAAAATTCGTTCTGGAATTTTTGTAGAACTGTTGTTTGTCAGTTTGGTGTATTAGAAACGCCCGTCATGTACTGTGACGTCAAGCATTGTAACACTGTTCACTGCACTTCACAACACGGAGTTTCACTGAATAGAGTATCTAGTATGCTATTTTACATTTCCTAATTATCTTTGTTTGTACTGTTTGACTTCGATGTGGCGACTCCTTTTATCAGGCAGCACTTACGTAATCACACTACTTGCATGGTTCAGGGTCACAATACAGACATACACGAAGTTAAGAATAAGAAACCAGTCCATGTTAGCTCAAAACCACGTTTACAGCAAGTTAGATGGTGTAATTATTTACATATATACACAGTAAAGTCGTGGATCCGTACGGCGTGTGCTGTGTACCTATTACTTACAATGTGTTATCAATCTGGCCCTTAAAGCGATAGAGACTTGTTACAAATTCCACACTTAATCTACGGAAATTATTATGTGAAATCACTTAAAAGTCTAATAACGGAATGTTTTTTTATCATTTTTTAAAAATTTTTTCTCCTTCCTCCCATCATAGCTGCCTTGCGCTCACCAATATATGCCTTCTCGGCCCGGTTTCTCAGCATTTAAAACAGAAAACGAAATACTGTTTCTCATGCATGATTGAAATAAAATTATGCTTCCTCTTCAGCCATTTTGTCCTTATATGCATAAGTAAAACTAATGCCTCAAGAATCTTTCCTTAATAAAAAATACTGATCTTTTTCAATTACTGCAAAAAGTTTTACTACGTCTTGTCGTGACACTAATAAAACAAAATAAAATACACTTCTTTAATTTGTAAGTAAAAGTTATTATCTTCTCTTGACATAGTAAACTGAAATAAAATCATCGCGATAATGTATACTAAAAATTCTTCTTCATTTTGTATATGTCCCATTCATTAAATTACTCGACCCTTATTTCGAGATTTAAGTTCTTTCTGAGTACTTTTTTTATTTTCGTTCATAATTATGTGCAGTATCGCCTTGACGCTCGTATGAGGTGTGACACTCAAGGGTTCTGCTTAGGCGTTCACGGTTACACCTAAAGCCTCGGGACCCACAAAGTCTCCACCTTACTTCGCCCCCAGCAGCTATCCCCTACTTATTGCCATCACCTCTATATATTTTACAACAAAAAATTGTGGAGCTGTATGAATCTTAGCCTACGCCCGTCGTTTGAAAAATGATATAAAGCGTATTACCGAATTGTACTTTGTGATATTTCATTTCAATGATAGTGCCCGAGAATTCTCGTTCTCGGCATACGTTTGGAATTCCTGTAGGCTCTCATCTCCTTTCTTGTTAATTACACAGTTGGAATAACTGTCATAAAGCTACACAACTGCGTTGTTTTTCAAGTATGGTTAAGGTACCTGAACAGGAACCGACATATACAGGGTGAAAAGTATTTAAACCGGCAAATTCTGGGGACATCAAAACAAATACTTTTTTCCTAATGTCATTTTTTCCTATGAGGAGTATTTAAATCTTTAGAGGAAGAGTTCTCTGGCGGCTAATTTATTGAAACAACAAACACTCTTCCATTTTTTTTATGAGCAATAGACAACACATTAACACAACCCAGTTACATTTTCAGTAGATTTTCAAAAATGTCTCCATTGACACGTAAACAAAGATTACACTGCCGGATCATGTACTGTCTGAGACGGGCAAAAACCCCAGGAGTATCCTGAATTGTTCCTGCTGTTGCTACTATCCAGGCAACCAGATCCTCTTCTGATGCAACAGGAGTTGCGTAAACAAGGTTGCGCATCTCTCCCCACACAAAAAAGTATAGAGGGGACATATCTGGGGATCGAGCAGGCCACGGTACAGGACCTCCTCTGCCAATCCACGTTTCTGGGAACCGTCGGTCCAGAAATCTACGCACACGACGACTGAAATGTGCCGGCGCCCCGACATGTTGGAACCACATACGTTGTCTTGTAGAGAGCGGGACGTCTTCCAGAAATTCTGTCAATGATCTGGCGTGAAAATTGTAATAGCGCCTGCCATTTAATGGCCTAGGTAGCAGATACGGCCCAATTCAACAGTCCCCAACAACACCGACCCACACATTAACGAAGAACCGCACTTGATGAGCACTAGTAACTGTGAAACGTGGGTTATCGTCACTCCAAACAAGCGAATTGTGCATGTTGAATACTCCATCACGCCCGAACGTTGCTTCATCGGTAAATAACACAGAGGATGGAAATGTAGGATGCATTTCACACTGTTCCAGGTACCACTGCGAAAACTGTGATCTGGGTGGATAATCAACTGGATCCAGATTGTGGACACGCTGTAAGTGAAATGGACGTAACAAGTGCACTCGAAGGACTGTTCTTACATTCGTCTGATTCGTCCCCATGTTACGTGCACTTGCACGAGTGCTGATTGAAGGATCCCGCTCCACATGCTGCAAGACAGCTTCCTCAAATTGCACCGTTCTTACCGTGCGACGGTGTCCCTGTCCAGGTAATCTTCTAAATGACCCGGTCTCAAACAGACGTTGTTACACGTATGATTAGGATATTGTTGTTGATAAACCGGCTGTGCAGCTCGTCCGTTGTGCTGTGTTACGTAGTACGCACCAACCATATCAGTTCAAAATGGTTCAAATGGTTCTGAGCACTATGCGACTCAACTTCTGAGGTCATCAGTCGCCTAGAACTTAGAACTAATTAAACCTAACTAACCTAAGGACGTCACACACATCCATGCCCGAGGCAGGATTCGAACCTGCGACCGTAGCGGTCGCTCGGTTCCAGACTGTAGCGCCCAGAACCGCACGGCCACTCCGGCCGGCAACCATATCAGTGTACTCACTCCAGGTGTATCGCTCCATTAGTAAACTGAGACAATGCCCTGCTACACTGGTGGACAGCAGTTGCTTACAACTGAAGAGCCTAATACTCCCTCTAACAACTGACGATCGTAATACGGCTTCGAACAACTGAAGAGCGTAATATGGCCTCCACTGGTTTAAATAATCCTCATAGGAAAAAATGACATTAGGGAAAAATACTTGTTTTGATGTCCCCTAGAACCTCCAAGAGTTTGTCGGTTTAAATACTTTTCACCCTGTAAGTACTATCAATTCTATTAATCACAACGATTTTTCATATGAGCTCCATCCAGATATCTAAACAGCTATCACACGTGAGTCTGTGTGAGTGCGTGTCAACAAGGAAGTATTTTTGGAGTACATTTGTGTCGCATAAACCAACAGAATACCACCTCTCTTTCGTACTCTACCAGGAATGAGCCACTCCGTCTGCATCGACTTCCCCGAGTCGGGGTGCGACAAGAACGGGGGAGCAGATTTTTGGGTCGAGTGGAAGCTGGTAGCTGTCCCCGTAGCGGCCGACTGGATGCCTGGTCGAGAGGGTCCACTGCCGCCGAGGACAGCAGTACGGGGCCGTGTATATAGGGGCGGACACGGCGGCGGCGGGCGGCGGGGGTGGGTGATTTATTACGGCTGCCCGAATCATAACTCACGCGAAATAACTCGTCGTCCGCCAGCGGCGCCGGCACCGCGGCCAGAGACCAGCCAGCGACCGGGTCCTCCACGACGGCGGGCCCGCGGTCCAGATGCCATCGGCCGCCGCATCCTAATCGAAATCCGATACGGAATCTCGCGCGATCCATCGGCCCCGCCTCCTTCCAGAAATATAAAATCCATCAGGAACGGTCGATGTCCCGCTCCGTCTAGTCTTACCACTCCCTTCCTCCCGTCTTCTATCCCTCCCCCCGCCCCCATTCTGTGTGTCTCCATCTCTCTCCCTCTGTCTCTCCGGCGGAAGTCACGAGGTCAGACGGCACCAGCAAAGTGCAACTCGTATTTTCCACGGCGTCGGAGAACGAATAGGAGCGGCAGGCATACGGTGGAATTAGGGCCGCTCTCCAGGGGCGCGCTTCCACTCAAACATTTCATTTTCTTCCGGCAGAGAGGATTTATAGCGGCTTAATCAGAGGGATATTTCTATCAAACGCTCGGGAAACGTGTGGCTTCTGATGCTGTCACGCCCCTCGCAATCCAATTTTTGATGCAGAATCCGATTACCAAACAGTTTTTGAGCGGCAGATGGTAGCGAGTCAGCGAATGAGATTTTAGCAGCTCGTTCTCAGGACGTATGGAAAGTTTGTTTTAGTACAAAGTCTTCAATTGAGCAACGTCTCTTCTTTATAAGAACAGTTGCCCCTCGTTATTTTGAGCGACCGTGGCGGTCTTCATCTACCTCCGTAAGCAATTCAAACTTTTGAAAACTCGCTTTTCTCTTTCAGCCAAATGCTTGAGCGGAGCGAACATATAACTTTCTAGAAATTACACAACGGATTTTTGTCTGAATTTTCATTGAAAAACAAAGTGTAGGAAATGGATAAATGGAGTATAAAATTGACCAGATTGAGTTCTAGTGTTGCACAAAGAGGCTTTCTTGCTTAAAAGTATTCAGTGTAATGAAGAAGAACTTAATTATTGATTTGAGGAGCCGGCCGAAGTGGTCGAGCGGTTCTAGGCGCTACAGTCTGGAACCGCGCGAACGCTACGGTCGCAGGTGCGAATCCTGCCTCGGGCATGGATGTATGTGATGTCCTTAGGTTAGTTAGGTTTAAGTAGTTCTTAGTTCTAGGGGACTGATGACCAAAGAAGTTAAGTCCCATGGTGCTCAGAGCCATTTGAATTTTTTTGATTTGGGGAAAGACCGGAAGAGCTTACGAATATCTGCTTCTATCCATCCCAATGAAGTGTCAAGAAGTATCAAATCACACCATAAATTTATACTTCTATGCTTTCTTTTTATCTACGTACTCACAATAATAACACAATACTAACCGATTTTTAAATATATTACACTTCATGCTTTGTGATCACAACATGAATATAAGTAAATTTATGGAAAAGACCATCAAATATTTTGTGAAATAGTTTGTCTAAGAGTAATAAATAAATTGATTAGAGGAACATTTGATGAGCATTTGAGTGATGCTCGAAATCACTTACAGCAGCTGCGACACTAATACACTCCTGGAAATTGAAATAAGAACACCGTGAATTCATTGTCCCAGGAAGGGGAAACTTTATTGACACATTCCTGGGGTCAGATACATCACATGATCACACTGACAGAACCACAGGCACATAGACACAGGCAACAGAGCATGCACAATGTCGGCACTAGTACAGTGTATATTCACCTTTCGCAGCAATGCAGGCTGCTATTCTCCCATGGAGACGATCGTAGAGATGCTGGATGTAGTCCTGTGGAACGGCTTGCCATGCCATTTCCACCTGGCGCCTCAGTTGGACCAGCGTTCGTGCTGGACGTGCAGACCGCATGAGACGACGCTTCATCCAGTCCCAAACATGCTCAATGGGGGACAGATCCGGAGATCTTGCTGGCCAGGGTAGTTGACTTACACCTTCTAGAGCACGTTGGGTGGCACGGGATACATGCGCACGTGCATTGTCCTGTTGGAACAGCAAGTTCCCTTGCCGGTCTAGGAATGGTAGAACGATGGGTTCGATGACGGTTTGGATGTACCGTGCACTATTTAGTGTCCCCTCGACGATCACCAGTGGTGTACGGCCAGTGTAGGAGATCGCTCCCCACACCATGATGCCGGGTGTTGGCCCTGTGTGCCTCGGTCGTATGCAGTCCTGATTGTGGCGCTCACCTGCACGGCACCAAACACGCATACGACCATCATTGGCACCAAGGCAGAAGCGACTCTCATCGCTGAAGACGACACGTCTCCATTCGTCCCTCCATTCACGCCTGTCGCGACACCACTGGAAGCGGGCTGCACGATGTTGGGGCGTGAGCGGAAGACGGCCTAACGGTGTGCGGGACCGTAGCCCAGCTTCATGGAGACGGTTGCGAATGGTCCTCGCCGATACCCCAGGAGCAACAGTGTCCCTAATTTGCTGGGAAGTGGCGGTGCGGTCCCCTACGGCACTGCGTAGGATCCTACGGTCTTGGCGTGCATCCGTGCGTCGCTGCGGTCCGGTCCCAGGTCGACGGGCACGTGCACCTTCCGCCGACCACTGGCGACAACATCGATGTACTGTGGAGACCTCACGCCCCACGTGTTGAGCAATTCGGCGGTACGTCCACCCGGCCTCCCGCATGCCCACTATACGCCCTCGCTCAAAGTCCGTCAACTGCACATATGGTTCACGTCCACGCTGTCGCGGCATGCTACCAGTGTTAAAGACTGCGATGGAGCTCCGTATGCCACGGCAAACTGGCTGACACTGACGGCGGCGGTGCACAAATGCTGCGCAGCTAGCGCCATTCGACGGCCAACACCGCGGTTCCTGGTGTGTCCGCTGTGCCGTGCGTGTGATCATTGCTTGTACAGCCCTCTCGCAGTGTCCGGAGCAAGTATTGTGGGTCTTACACACCGGTGTCAATGTGTTCTTTTTTCCATTTCCAGGAGTGTATGTTAGCGATCTAAAGAGACCACTGGGTAAAACTCCGACAGACAGATATCCTTTAACGCTCATCAAAATTCTACTCTTCTAAATTAAATGCTCAACTTTAAACTGTCAATTGGCAAGTCATCAGTTCTACGTGATATCGAGCACCATTCAATGGCGTGTCAAATATTTCTCTCATCTGCCTTATTTTTTGCTTTAGAAAAATAAATTATTTGAGGAATCATTTGGCCATTCTTTCAAAACCTTTTTATTTAATTACTTACAGGACTCTTGGATATTCTGGATGTGCTTACATTTTCCTATTTTAGTCCTCAGTCATTCTTTCATGTTTCCGTGAGGTCGGCGTGCACTCCCTATTTCTTCACAACCTTGGTTCTTCCTTTGGTTTGCGTAACTACTAGAACCATCTTTCTCACTAATCTTTACCGATTAGTTCAATCTTTGTCGGTCCATGTAAACTGACATCTGTACCGGACCTCCTGGGGCCACGTAAGCCATTAACGCATGCTTTATCGCTTCTCTCCTGCAAATGAAATCCGTCAAACTTTTTACTCCATAATCGCCACCACCCCATATTTGGTTAACACCCTAATATTTTATAAAATTGGCATACACATGTACGACGTTTAGAAAAAGTTCTGGATAAAGAGGAAAGAGTATTTTGAAGTCCGGTTGATACACACTGTTGATGCCTCCCAAAATGGAGGAAACGTGTTAACGATTTTTAATATAGTAACGCAACTATTCTTATTTCATACGAAGCTTTGTACTGTTTTTAACAGTATTCGACTACTTCTGAGTATAATAGAAATAGGATGCTTGTCAGTGTTCGCAGTGAAACATTTTGTGAACATGAAGGAAATGTGTTAAGTGCGAGAATCACGTCTCTAAAGTTTCGTCAACGTTACTGTTTAGGTATCGGTTAAAGGCACTGAAGCAATGCTGTGTTTGGGCATGAAATATACTGTATGATGCCCTTACCACGGATTATACCACTGCAATCGTCTTTCGGAAAGCTCTCTAAAACAATTTGAAAATTGTATGTAGAGCAAAACTGACGCCCAGTGGCACCGATTATTCATAGAATATCTTGGTTTGACAATTTGAAATATTTCTGGAGTGTTATGGATGTCTACGTTCAATGAGACCAGCGCTCACTATAGAACTGTGCAGTTAGTTAGTAGCCAATAGGCGTACAATAGATCAACCGACGGCAGACTGAGTAGCGCGAAAGTAATTTAAAACCAGAGTAATGCCCCTGTCCCTGCCGCTACTTTAACTTGTTTAAGATCGTTAGTAAACAGCGTGCAAACGCTAACTGCACGAATAGTTTGCCTGCGAAGTTGCTGCATGTCCAAATGTTTCCACAGAAAAGTTGTATTTAGCCTATCATTCTGTTTCGTAGATGTGGATGTTCTATGTTCTACTGCGTCTGAGTAGACGTGTCGCCTCACTTCATTATCAGAAAACACGTCCATATTTATAGGGGAGGTAAGACCCATAAACTTCATACATTCGTGCTCTCAGTTAATATGGTGAAGCACTGTATCAAAGCAGGCAAGTGGTTACTTTCGCGGAATCGCAATAAGAGTCACGAATGACGATCCCAGGTCTCTGTGAATGCTGTAAACCGAAATACATATTTAGGTTAGTATTTCTGTATCTTTCGTATGAAAATACATCACTGTTCTACGTACAGGAAATTTCAAAATAATGTACAACAAACGTTCTGTAGGTGGTGCATACGGTAGTAATAAGACTGCAGGCGTGCGGGTCCGAAAACCTTATACAATGAGGCTTCAAGCATAAGAAATATACACTGATCAGCCAGAACATTAGGAATATCTACTTAATGGGTGTTATGTCCCTCTTTGGCACCGGCAACAGTGGCGACGAGTCGTGGCCTGGAAGCAAAGAGGTCTCGGTCGGCCACTGGAGGGAGTTGGCACCACACTTGCACACGCAAGTCACCTAATTCCCGTAAATTCCGGGAAGGGGGACGATGAGCTGTTACGCAACGTGCAGTTGCATCACACATGTGTTCGATCGGTTTCAGGTCTAGTGAGTTGCGGAACTCGCCACTGCTTTCCTCGAACCACTCCATCACATGGCGCATTATCTTGCTGAAAAATGCCACTGCCATCGGGAAACATGATCGTCATAAAAGAGAGAGAGTGTTCTCCTGGAAGAGGAAGGATTCGCCCCCCCCCTCCTCTGCCCCCCCCCCCTTCGGCATGTTGAAGAAGGTATCGGGTTTCATCAGACCATGCAATGCTTTGCCACTGCACAAACATCTAGTGTCGATGTTCAAGTACCCATTTCAGTCGTAGTTGCACATGCATGTCTCATCGATTGTGGAGGCCCATCGTTAGGAGTTGTCGGTGTACTGTGTCTGCAGACACACTTGAACTCTGCCCAACATTAAAGCCTGATGTTAGATCCGCCTCAGTTCGCCGCCTGTCCGGCTTTACCAGACTGCCAGGCCTACGACGACCGACATGTGAGACGAGGGGTGGCTGGGCAACGCCACGACGTCTGGCCGTGGTTTCAACTTTGTTTCGCCACGTGTTGAAAACACTCATCACAGCTCTCTTCGAACACCCGACAAGTTGTGCAGTTTCCGGAATTCTCAAGCCGAGCCTCCGGGACATCACAATCTGCCCTCCGTCAAGCTCAGACGGATCAAGCGCCTTCCCCATTCTACACACGGAGAGCATGTTCACTGATACTAAATGCATCGTGCGTATTTCTCGCTAGCAGTCATTTTCTGCCAGGTGGTGCTGCTGCCGCCTGGGCGGGCTTATACCCACAGTAGGTCGGTGGCAATAATGTTCTGGCTGATCAGAGTGTAACGCTTACCGACTGGCCACCGAGCTGCACATATCATCAAGCTGGTCAATTCACATGGTATGCATCAATCGAGACCCGTAAGTAACGACTCAGATTCAATGAACTCGAGAATTTCCTTCAACAAGAATGAAAGAAACGCAAGGAACGACGTGAGATAAAGGAAAAAAAGGTAATGAAAATAGAGAAATTTTGGGAGTACTGGTAAGTAACCAGATCATTTAACTGGATACAGTGAAAATGCTCACTTTGGGCCCGATCTCGTTGTAGAAAAATCAACATGTTCATCACATTGAGGAGGAGGCTAGAATTCCTGTTGCTGGCTCTAGCAATGGGAAGGAATGCACTAATCTTTATGTGCACAGATGAGGAGAAGTAGCGATTCCGGTTTCACTAACCAGCGCTAAGGGCCATGAAGAGTTGAGCATAAACCATCAAAATATGATTCAAGTTTCTCAATCGGCAGTGCCGTGTTGTTCTGTGGACGTGAGGGCAGAATTTCATCTCACTATTCTGTTTGTGAAACAGGGGCCGAAAACAGGTCTTATTCGTCAGAATGTGAGTCGTAAAACAGTCAGAATCCACGAGTATAAAACTTCTCCAAGTTCAGACCGCGTCATATCTAAGTTGAAGCCTGAGATTCCGAAGACAGTCACCCACCACCAGTTGGGGTACCGAAAGGTGTGTGTGCCTGATGTATCAATCGCCGAATAGCACAAGACCGTAAAAAGCAACGAAGAATCATCTGTACGGAATGGCTTGCTCGTTACGAGGCTGAGCTTGACAATTTTTTGTCGAACACCTTCAAGAGCGACGCTACATCGGTTCATCATTTCGAACTGGGCATGGAACGGCAATCCGCTGAATTGGCGCACCTCTCCTCCAAAGAAAAAACTTGAAAGCCTCACCCTCAGCCCGTAAAGTCATGGCGACGGTCTTCTGATACTCTTTAGTGGTTATTCTGTCTGTCTTCCCTCGTGGTACAACGATCAGCTCTGAAGTGCATTATGCTACCCTCAGAAAACTGAAGGAACGACTTCAGCGTGTTCGTCGCTACAATAATGGAGACGAATTTCTCCTTCTCTGTGACAACGCAAGGCCTCACACAAGTCTCCGTACCCAAGGGGAACTCGCAAAACTTCATTGGACCGTTATTTCTCGTTCACCCTACAGCCCGGATCCCGCACCTACCATCTGTTTGGCCCACTGACGGATGAACTCCATGGGAAGCAGTACACGGATGAGGTGGAGGTCAGTCATGCAGTAAGAAGTTGGCTTCGACGTTGACCAGAGTAGTACCACGTGGGCATACTGGCCCTCCAGTTAAGGTGGCGTAAGGCCGTCGCATTGAACGGAGATTATATTGAAAAATAGAGTTTTTTGGCCAAAAGAGCGGGGAACAATATGATTTCTGGAAAAGAAGCGTTGCATTGCCTATTTAACGCACCTTGTAATAGCTCGTTGGCAATTACGTATTCTGTTGTCACGTTATGCTCATCTGACCCCATTGGGATTTGTTATTCGGTAACAGGCTTCAATGTACTAGGAGTATGAGGCTCTGGTCCAGAAATCTAATTTAGCGAAGTTCATTGATGTCGGAATTAGCTCAATTGTTAAAGCGGAACCTGAAGCGATTGCCTGAAGAAATTTTCTAATCATCATATACGAAAGGAATGGGAAGTGTTACACCATGAAGCAACAGTCGGAGATCTGTCACACTTTTGGAGATGTCCATAGCATAATGGGTCCAAAATAATTAACCCCTCAATACATACGAAACTGATGTCTGTAGTTAACACAAGTCAGAGGTATGACCATAGCTGGCACGGATACACTCATGTATTCACTGCAGCTTGGAAGGAAACGGCGTCCGAATGTTATCTTGTGGAATTTCTTACAACGCCTGAATTACACGCTGTGTCATTTAACGAAGATTGCGGCTGAAACGTTTATATGAGAAAAAATGGTTCAAATGGCTCTGAGCACTATGGGATTCAACATCTGTGGTCATAAGTCCCCTAGAACTTAGAACTACTTAAACCTAACTAACCTTAGGACATCACACACATTCATGCCCGAGGCAGGATTCGAACCTGCGACCGTAGCAGTCGCGCGGTTCCGGACTGAGCGCCTTGAACCGCGAGACCACCGCGGCCGGCGTTTATATGAGAGCACAAGACTTATCATCGCATCCCTTACGTGGTCTACGCGTGACAAATCAAGGGAACAGTCAGTCCAGTCATGGATTTCTACAATCGGCATGGTGTGTGGTCTGAACCACAGTTCGGAGACATCTTGTTGGAGCATACCATTTGGTTTCCTCCTCATGAAATATGTGAGAACAGGGTCTACCACATTTGCTTCATTCAGCCGGCCGCTGTGGCCGAGCCGCTCTAAGTGCTTCAGTCCGGAACTGCGCTGTTGCTACGGTCGCTGGTTCGACTCCTGCCTCAGGCATGGATGTGTGTGATGTCCTTAGGTTAGTTAGGTTAAAGTAGTTCTAAGTCCGATAGTGCTTACTACCAATTGAATTGAATTTGCTACATTCAGCCTCTTTACAACATTTTACAAATCAGAGATTTGTGTCTCGAGAACCAGATCGTCTGAGGACATTTTGCATCCCTCTGACCGCCAGTGAGAAGCGATATTAAAAGCAAAACCCCAGAGAATGTAACTTGATGTCCTAATTGACTCTAGTGCTACCCCATGAAAAATTCTGCTGTTTGTGGTATGGTGTCAGGGTAAACGACGATTCGCAGCTTCGTAATTCAGCCTTGTTTCCAGGGATCTGTTGCAGGCTGTTCCCAGTGACACTCTTGTCTTTAATCTTTACCCGAAATTCATATGTTTTCACATATCTAATCGACAGAGACAGTCTAACAATCTTACAATCTGCTCATGCAATAGTCCTCCAGTGAGAAACTGTGACTCCTCTTCTAACCACAGCGTGGTCCTGAGCCACCACTTGTGCCGTCGACATAATAGTCCCACTTCCCTTACACCTCCCATTCAACTTATAGCAAAGTACAGAAGATGGCTACAAGGTGCACACTCGTGACCTTTAGCTGTACATGTTCTGCTGTGATCTACTTCATGTTACGTGGTATCTTATTTCCAGAACTATCATGCAACCTGTTTAATAATCCAATAAGTGGATGTGACTAGTAAAACAAATCAAGTTACTGACATTGGATGAAGCCTTAGAGCAGTACGAACAAATACCAATGACTGCAATACTAATTATCTCTGCCTCTTTTCCTTTGGTATGGTAATGGCTTGTTGTAATATCTGATTTTGCTGAAGATGTTGTGAGAAGTAAGTTGAAAATTACGAACCACGACTTTTAGCTCTATGTCTGCAGTCCAGCTGCCAGATTTTGGAGCCTCTGGAAGGGGAGTTGGTATGTTATATGGTGGAATCAGTTGTGCAAGAGTTGTGATATTGTAACCCTGCATCGCTGGTCAAAGTGAGGCATACACTGGCGGCATTATGTCGCAAATGTCTTCTCTAAGTGCAAGGTGGCATAAGAGTGCCTTCGCGTTTAACACAAATAAGAAGAGGTACAGTGAATTTTTAGTACATGTACTAAGGACGATGAAAATTAAAAAATTAATCAGTTACAACATAATGGCTAAATTTCTGTAACTTCACTGAAGTCACGCTTGTGGCTCATGAGGTGCGTAAAAGCCACTGTATCTTGAAGATGTTATCTTGCCTGACGCTATAATCACAGAACTATCAGCGAGAGATAACTGGACCTTTTATTTATTTGTGCAAGTATTTTACCTGGTAAGATTACAGCCTTCTAGCTCTCTCTTACGTTTGATCAAATACTTTTGCAGTGTTGTACATTATGGTACTAGAATAAAGAATATATGTTTTATAGTTATGTCAGTCTTATCTACATTTTGTTGAGTTACCAACGCCATAATATTTATAGAGACACAGAAACCAATCATATCAAAAGGCTTGCCGAAATATGAGTCAAATTTGTCACCTCACCCATGGCACGTTCCATGTCATCGGATGTTGTGCTGGGGTGTTTCCTGGAGGTTGATTGATATTTATTAGGTATTTCATAAGTTTTGAGAAAGTCTGTTAGCTATTCGTGAACAATATACTCTTGTTTGCGAGAGGAACAGGAAAGGAAATTACTAGTAGTGGTACAGCGTACCCTCCGCCGCTCATCTACAGTGGCTTGCGGAGCGTCTTTGTAATATACATGTAGAATGATTTAGATACTGTGAGTAATATGCTGATGGTATTGAAGTCGACAGGTGACTTTCTGTTACAATTCTTGTGGATGGATGTAGTTCACTATATGTACCATTAACTATGAAGCAATTGAAGACGGCTGTGAAGATGGAATAATAATATTAAATTTTTTAGTCACATATATGCTCACTGTGTCATTAGTTATCTCAAAGTCCAACCCTCTGACATAGTTTATACAAGCTGAGACCTAGCTAGTGGCCGTGCGGTTCTGGCGCTGCAGTCCGGAACCGCGGGACTGCTACGGTCGCAGGTTCGAATCCTGCCTCGGGCATGGGTGTGTGTGATGTCCTTAGGTTAGTTAGGTTTACGTAGTTCTAAGTTCTACGGGACTTATGACCTAAGATGTTGAGTCCCATAGTGCTCAGAGCCATTTGAACCATTTGAACCTAGCTAGTGGCAAGAACATAAAAATTGCTTTCAGGAGGCTTGAAAACTAGCATCAGACTTTTACTTTTGCTATATCGTAGCAGTGCAGACGACGTTGTGGTAGAACATGGTACGAATCGCATTTTTCTGCAGTTTTCTACATACTTCATGAATTTCAAGTGTTGGACATTGCTTGAACTGTCTACAAGCATGATCTCAGTTATTCATCACATAGTGTCGTTCAGATATCAGCCAACTGAAATGTGAAGATTTGTATTATGGTAGTCTGTAAATCAACTGGGGAAAACTCGTATTTTACAAGGAATTAAAGTTTCATCAGCCCAGTCGTTGGAATATTGGCAGGCTATTGCAGACTTGACTAGAAACAACAATTCTAGGTCCCCTCCAGTTCAGATGAGTGCTTATATGTTTAGAAAATGCAGTACATTTCTCGGTCTTCCAGGAAAACTTCGTTTTGTTGCAATCCACATTTCACCTAAGAAGTGAGCAACAATAGTTGCCCTTCATGAACAAACATCTTCGACTATAAGAGACATTGTTGTTGGTGTGGGCAGATAAAGTGCTTCAAGACGTATTATGGCATATAGTGGTACTGCCTCTTCGTCTTGCAAGAAATGTGGACGAAAACGAAAAATCACCCACAGAACTGACAAAACTCTAGTTAGAAACTATATAATTCATCTCATAATAAAAATAATGACCTTCAGGGAGATTTATTGGCTACTGGGGTTGAAACTAGCTATCCAACGGTAAGGCACAGGTTTCTTTACTGTGAGCAGAAGACACGAAAGCCAGTAAAGAAGCAGTTGTTAAAACCTGCCAAAGAGAAAGGAACGGCAGGCATAGGGGTAGACATATAAATCTTGGAGCTCAGATGACTGGAAACATGTATTATTCAGTGACGAGTCAAGTTTTATTGGTTGAGGTTGAAGACCAAGGGTTGTAAGGTGAAGTACTCACGAGACAGTGAGAGCTGAGCATTTTGAACAGACTAAAATTCCCTCTCATAAAGGTTTTGTGGTTTCTTCACTGCCCTGTGGCGCTGCTTCCAATTGATGGGAAGATGAATTCAATGAAAAATATGGAGATCCATATGCACGGGACTGTGCTATTCCTTCGGACCTGGACAGATGGTGGGAGGACATTCCAACACGATGTGGCCCGACGTCACACTTCTGAAACAGCAAGACGTGCTTGACTGCTGTTCAAATCGCTCGCCAGTATATCATAAAATTTTACACTTCAGATATTTTAATGATTATTTGTGTTAATATCTGCTGTAAAAGTAAGTTATTAGTGGATTTTCATTTATCTCCATCTTTATTTTTGTGTTATTGATTCGAGTGGTCTGTTGTTCGTGAGAGTGCTTACGTCGTGTATCGAAGTCTCGAAAGAACTGTGACAGACACCCGAACAACAGGGAACTGACATGCATTGATACCTTGAAATATTGCTATGATAATGGCTAGGCACTAGCCAAAATCTAGATTTGCCGAATAAAATCTTCAGAAAAAGAAGGACGACTGATTGCTATGCTCTGTAATTTGTAAATCTTAGCAGTTTGTTTACATTTTGCTGCTTGCTGTTGCAGCCGTAGAGGTTCTAAAGTTATGTACTGACAAAGTTGCTTGTGCATCGTTATTCAATTACTAAATTTAGTAGTTTTCAACGGTGTCTCGCGCTGTTACTGACGAAATAACGGTTTAATAATCTTTCGGAAACTTTCGCCAATGTTTTCTATTTAGAGTTCTTTGTGCGTTGAAGTCATTTATTAATATTAGTACAGTAGTATTAAGCTGACGTTTCTTATTCGTTCTATGTGTTTAATTTCGTTGAATGGTGGCTTGAATTTTTGGTTTTGGATAAGAAGTTGTGTGAAGTTTTTGTGATGTTGGTATTAGTTGTGGCTTAATAGTATTAGTAACAGTTGTTAGTTTCTTAGTAGAGAGCGAAATTTGAAATAAATTTTGCTAGATCTGTAAATAGCTCTACTGTTGTAATTGACGTAGACGTTTAACGTTTTATCATGAATGAGAAGTGTGGCCTTTGATGTAGGTGTGTGAGTAGTGGGTCATGGTGTAAGATTTATTCGAAGTATTTTCATTGGAGGAAATGCAGTGGGTAAACCAGTGGGCATTCTAGCGAGATCCTCTACTGGAAATGCAGAATTTGTAGCAGAAATAAGTTTATAGAGGACCAGGAGCGTTAGATCTGTTCCCTTAAGATGCAGTTACAAGACGCAATGGAGGAACTAGGTTGGTTCAGGCGGGTGAAGGGCGATAGAGAATGGAAACTGACACTTGGTAAGTAGTCAGCTAGAAGGAAGAGACAATCAAACAGTAAATAAATGTATATGTCGTGTGACTAGGGCCTCCCGTCGGGTAGACCATTCGCCAGGTGCAAGTCTTTCGATTTGACGCCACTTCGGCGACTTGCGCGTCGATGGGGATGAAATGATGGTTATAAGGACAACACAACACCCTGTTCCTGAGCGGACAAAATCTCCGACCCCGCCGGAAATCAAACCCGAGCCCTTAAGATTGACATTCTGTCGCGCAGACCATTTTTTAATTTATTTTTTAATATATATCAGACGAAAGTATTTTCTTGCGGTTCCTCATCAACGTGTCAGCGAGAATGGAACCGTGAACCATAACAAACGCTTTTTCACTGGTCAGCACGTAACCACTGAGCCAATTTTTTTCTTTTGCAATCGCTCTATCCATCCTTTTTTCCAGCAATCCAATTTTTTAACCGCTTTTATTTTTTTGTTATTTATTTCTTTTTTTATTTCTGTTTTATTTTTAGGATGGTCAGGGAGTGGTACACGCCGCACTAGCAGTGGGGTCTCTTCACAGCACTGCCAGTGCGTCGAGGCCCAAACTCCTCCCACCCCTTTTTTCATGTTCCCTGTTGGGCCACAGCACTAAGTGTGCAGAAAGCTTAACACAAAATTCCCATTCTCCGATGTAAGAAAGACAAAGAAACCTCTTCTCTGTGTAGAAACGGAACACTGATAAAAGCTTAACAATACTTCTTGAATCACACAAATACTTTGGAAATCGAACTCGAGTAATTCTGAACAAAATATTATGAAAAAAAATAACTTTTCGTGTAACATAGTAGTTCCGGAAGCAAGGTAATAGTAAATAATAATAAGAAACCAAGTGACTTTTAATTTTCTTCTGTTCGTTCTCGTTCAAGGTTTTGTAGTGGTTCCACATATTTAACCAGCACTCATTCTTTCAAAAATGATCTTCAGCATGTTGCCGTAGTACTTCTTGTGGTTGCGATACGTGCTGATTCTTGCATATTCACACTTCATGTAAACGCGGAATTCTATCTCGTTGTCCGACCCAAATTTGTGGATGACATAACTAACATATTTTCCCAGTAACCAGCTAATGGCGTTGGTTTTTAATTTCGGAAAGTATGTCATGTCTGGTCTCAGGAGGAGCGATGGCGTTATATATTCCGTAGAGGATCTTGTGAGAAAGATGATTTGTTGTCTGATCCAATTCCAGTTATGCACATTGCCACCACAGGTGAATCTGTGGATGAGTGTATCCACCAGATTGCATTTTCCACAAAGGTGTGTCTGGTTTAAACCGATCCCATCTAGTCTCTCGTTGGTGCTGATGACATTGTTAACTGTTTTGTACCATGCGGAAATGGCGTCTGTAGATAGCCCGGCATAGTTAATGTTCCGCCATACAGCTCTCCAGTCACAATTTGGGAATTTCGTTTCAATTTTGTTTCTGCCCTCATTTAATTTCCTTTCAAGTACGATGTGGCGTGCGGTGATACATGTATTGCTTCTGATTTCGTCACTAAGATAACTTGCTTCGAGGAAGAAGTTCCTCACATACTGCAGACGGACATTAATCCTTCGCACATCAATCGGTGCTTGCGGGCTATGGGGTGTCACAGCCTCGAAGAGCTTTGCGGTTATACATTGTGGATGTTCTCTGAGTATATGGAAAGTCCGTTTGAGGAACAGAGCAGACGCTTTATTGCGAATATCCACCAAACCGAGGCCCCCGTTTCTGACAACCAGTAAACGGTAGTCGCACCAACCCTGAATATGTCTCCTCGCCATAAATAATTGGTAACAGTGGACATGATCCCTTTCGTTACTAGTTTAGGGATTGGAAATACCAGCGCAGTGAAATACGCTTTAGACAAAACGCAGGAGTTGATGAATCTGACTTTTTGCACCTAGTCCATAGTTCGATGGATGTTCTCCATTACAGCACCATGAACTTTCCTCCTAGTTTCCGTCCAGTTAAAAGCAGCCATCCTCATCGGACATGCCATTAAGGTTATTCCCGAAGTTTTATGTGTGTTGTCTTGTTTTGCCCATGCCAGTCGTAGGTGATCTAGGCCCCATAGATTCAATATTTTACTTTTGTTTTCATTTGTTGTGGCTCCCGACGCTAGACAATACCTTTGGATTTCTCTTTCCAGTGTAACTGTCTCGTCCTTATTCCTTATTACAACGCCCACGTCATCAGCATAAGGTCGTATGACAGTTTTCTCACCACTCAATGTTATGCCTGTTAATCTTGCGTGGACAGTGCGGAGGAAGGGCTCTAAAGATACGGAAAATAAAAACATAGATAAGGGATTGCACTGTGGAACCCCTCGCCTTATCTGTATGGGTTTAGATGTTTGGCCATTGATTGCTATTTTCGCATTTATACCTGTTGCAATATTTCTTAGCATGTTGACAATCTGCGGGTGAAAAGCCATTCTTGACAGCGTCGCAAAGAGGTATCTATGACTAACGCGGTCAAAAGCTTTGTTGAAATCTATAAAGATTAAAGCACATTTTATACATGTCACTGAGGTAATTGCAATGACGTCTCTGTATGCAGAAAGACTTTCGAATATCGTTCTGGTCGGAGAACAAGATTGATGATGACTCAATATTTTGTTGGAAAAGGCAGAGAGTCTTTTGTTGATAATACGCGAAATTATTTTGTAATCAGAATTTAGTAGCGAAAGAGGCCGAAAATTGTTTAAGTTGGTTTTTCCTTTACTCATAGGAATTAGTACTATTTACTTTCCTTAAACTCTGCAGGGACCATTTTTCCGTTCAGGACCTCATTTGCCATGGAAGTGATCTTGTCCCCATTTATAGACCAGTAGCGGGCATAAAACTCCACAGGGAGGCCATCAAGTCCCGGAGATTTTTTGAGAGGTGAGTTACGCACTGCCTCATGCACTTCATCTTTAGTAATAGGTGACAGGATGTCAGCGTTGTCTGTTCCCGACAATTGTGGTCCTAAAATAGTGAGAAAGTCCTCGAGAGCTGCATCTTCCACTGTGGCAGGGGCATATAAGGTTTCATAGTACCTGTGGACTTCGTCCAGTATATCTTTCTGGCATGTGAGCCTCGTACCAGTATGCGTCTGGACTTCATCAATAAAAGTTAGACGTCTGTTTTTAGCATGCCGCATCAAGTGATACAGAGAAGCTGTTTCACCTGCTACGACTGGTGTGGCTTTCGATTTAATTTTTAGTCCCTCCATCTGCTGCCGTTTAGTGCTTAATTACTTGGATTTTATTTTTTTCATATCATTCAGACGAATTACATCATGGGCCTGTTGATATAAGTCTCTTAAAACTTTATAATAAAACTCCATTGTATTCCTCAACTCCCTGTGTCTCGCTGCACTAAACTGCACGACAACTTTCCGCAGTCTTGGTTTAGCCCTCCTAGTCCACCAGTCAATGACTGTTGGGTGCTTGTCTACTGTGCGGAGGCACATAGTCCACGCTACTCTTATTTCCTGTTCCAAAAAAAAAATGGCTCTGAGCACTATGGGACTCAACTGCTGTGGTCATAAGTCCCCTAGAACTTAGAACTACTTAAACCTAACTAACCTAAGGACAGCACACAACACCAAGCCATCACGAGGCAGAGAAAATCCCTGACCCCGCCGGGAATCGAACCCGGGAACCCGGGCGTGAGAAGCGAGAACGCTACCGCACGACCACGAGATGCGGGCTTTCCTGTTCCAGTTCTTCGTCAGTTAAAACAGAGATATTTAAATTCCATTGGCCTCTGAATCGACGGGTTGGCTGTACACTTAAATTAAAGCAAGTTAAAAGTGTAATGTGATCGCTAAAATACACGGGAATAGTTTCAACGTTTAATAAATAATTTTGCAAATTTGGTGACACGAAAATTCTATCTAGTCTGCTGCGGGAGTGGCTGGTTATATGCGTGAACCCGACTGACGTCGGGTGCTGAAGTTCCCACACATCCTTAAGGTGTAGATCACTTACTAACACCGAGCGAGGTGGCGCAGTGGTTAGCACACTGGGCTCGCATTCGGAAGGACGACGGTTCAATCCCGTCTCCGGCCATCCTGATTTAGGTTTTCCGTGATTTCCCTAAAACGTTTCAGGCAAATGCCGGGATGGTTCCTTTGAAAGGGCACGGCCGATTTCCTTCCCAATCCTTCCCTAACCCGAGCTTGCGCTCCGTCTCTAATGACCTCGTTGTCGACGGGACGTTAAACACTAACCACCACCACCACCACTTACTAACTTTTTTAACTGTGGCGAGTAGTTGAAATTGGGTTGTTGATCTTTCTGGTTTAAAACACAGTTAAAATCTCCACCTAGTATAAGAGAACACGGATTTTTCCTCAATAAATAAATCATTTAATCTTGAAAAATCTTCGCACAATCCAATTTGTAGGAATTTCCTGATGGGGCGTAAAGGTTAATCACTGTCACATCGAAAAGTTTTATGCCTATGGCTCTTCCTGATTCTATTCGTTCGATTTCAGTCACCGGAATGCCTTCCCTTATAAGAATGGCTGTACCGATATTAGCTTCCGTAGAAACATTTACAATTTCAAAAAAGCCTGGGATCCGAAATTCCGTTATCGCAACTTCTTGTAGCAACGCGATATCTGTCCCAGACTGATACAAGAATTCTTTTAGTGCTGCCAATTTCAAGGGTGTCTGTATTTTATTAATGTTAATAGTAGTAATGCTATAAGCTTGCATCACAGACATACCAGAAAAAGCTATTTGGGATGAGGATCGGTATGATTATAGCAGCAACGTGCTTCTCTACAAGTCACGATCTTTACAAGCTGTGTGCCCATTACATGTACTGACTTCCTAGAAAAATTTTCACTGCTTTTAAACAAAGAGTTGGAGAAGAAAAGTATCCTGAAATCTTGACAATGCATTGCTGTAAGTCACTGTGGCTCTCTTCTTTCTCCTCTTCAGTATTGGCCCTGATGACTTCATATTTAATATTCTTTTTCTTGACGTCTTTCTTCTCTGGTGTGGCTTTCGCTTGATGACGCGTGACAGCAAGACCCGGTTTCGGTCGCAGCCGCCGGCGGTGGCCGTCTGGTACAACGGCGGTGGCTTGCGAGTCGTCAATATTTGGTTCCGACGTGGTGTCTGTTGTGTTGTCTTGCTGGCGAGGCGGTGATGCTTGTTTATTTCCTCCGTCGGCGCGGCGTTGGGCTTCGAAGTCAGCAGGTTGTTTACTTGGTACTTCCTCGTACTGTTCGCACTGTATGGGTTGTGCACTTGATGCGGTTTTTGCAGCTGCGACCTCAGGCTCAGGGTCACATTTCCGTGAAAGGTCACTACCAGCAGCGTCACTACCTGTTCGTGGCGGTATAAGTCCTTGTGCGGAAGTGGGAGCCACATGCATTTCATCTCCTTTTCCACTTCCAACAGATCTTCAGGACTGGGCTTCGGCTTCCTGGCAACGGGTGTTTCACAGGAAGAGTCCTCATCAAAATTTTTTTCAGTGTCCTCTAGGGGACGCTTCTTAGTGGGAATCTCGCTGTCACGGGACGGAATTTCAGCAGTTAAAGCAGGTTTTAAAGACGGAAAGTCATTAACATTAAGTGCAACATTTTCAGAGGTAGTAACAGGATCCACGACAGCCGCCGGCTCTGTTGTATTACTGGCTGGCAACAAATCGTTGAGTGTTAATTTCCGGCGTTGCGTAAGGTTATTTGTTAGCACAAAAACACGGCGAGGGCAGTCCTGACGGAGGTGACCAGACTCGTTACATACATGACATGTAGGGGTTTGCCCGTCAGCAAAGATGTGGGAGGGAATGTTTGCCTCACTTCCATCTCCACGGAGCGAATGCCGTTAAAGCACTGCAGCTTGAAATGCTAAGGCCACCTTTCGTTGACTATTTGCCGGACAATCCCATACTTTGAAAACACATCTTTCATTTTCGAGTTGTCTACTTCTATGGGAACATTCAAAACCCTAACATTCCTAATTACAGACTCGGAATTCCGGAGTTTTACAGTACTTTTAGTACCATCACGGTGTATAAATTCCGTTTCATAACCAAAGTTTGCCAGAAAGCGGTCTACACTCACGGAATCGTTAAACTTTACAAAAATGCAGTATTCATCAGAATCTAGCTGCATGGTATGAACAGATTCAGAATGAAGGCCAATTACCTCGGTAACCCAGTCGTGTATTTCAAGTGCAGAGGGCTGTACTCGACAGGTGTACTTGTCGAAGGTAAAAATCACGGTGTTTTTTCTCACGGAGTTTGCCATGGTGTTCTCCAGCGAAGAAATCTCGGACAACGCCGAAATCCCAACGGCACTACGAAGAAAGACGACTCGAACGAAGACCAAATGCTCAATTGATAACGCTTAATTCACGTGCAAAACGCCAATAAACGATCACGAAACACGAAAACACTGGCGTAAACACGGAGCAAACTTGAGGAGCGTGCGACCGCTGCAACAGCTAAAGCCAGACTGTGAAATGATGACGATTAGCACAACACCCAGCCCCTGAGCGGAGAAAATCTCAGATCCAGCCGGGAATCGAACCCGGGCCAGCTACCCGGGGCGGACAATCAAACACTTGTACTTTGCATATATAGCCAATAGATTTTTATCAACTGTCAGAATTGAGTGGAGAGGAGCTTCTTGTAGCTGTAGGTGTAGGGGACATGCAGGGAACCTAATACGGTTGCTAATTCTAATAGAAAGAAGAAGGTTCTGGTGCTACGTACTCCGCGAAGCAGAGGTGTGGGCCAGCAGTTGTAAGACGTGTTGGGGAGTGAGCACCAGGTCACCAGCATTGTGAAGCCTAGTGCAGGGTTGGCTCAGGTGATCGTTAGTTATGTAGCAATTTTACGAAGGAGGATCAGGTAGTGATTATGGGTGGAGCTGGGAATAATCTTGATATGGAAGGGGAGTGTGATGTGACCTTGTAAAGATAGCTACTCAGACTGGTGGCATTTATGTGTACTTTGTAAAACTGTTTCAGCGTCATGATCATCCTCATTTTAGTGCTGCTGTTAGGCGTGTTGACATGAGGCTGGAGAAAGGCATTGATGGTGGAGGGCATGGCTCACACTGCAGTGGTCCCAGTTGAGTCTATCATAGACTGGGTTTCACTAGGCATGGCCTGAGCCCCAGTATGTATGGGAACGGGTGGCTGGTAAAGTGTATAGGTGACAGTGCAGTGGGCGGTGGTCGAATCACTCATGGAAAACAATTCCTATAGTAGTTGGAGCTGAAAGGTATTCCTGCTTAAGGGATATACCTCTAACTAAGGAATCACCTTCAGAGGATGTAAAGTTTCCAAGTTGTGAAGGAATTAGCATATTTCATCAAAATGTAAGAGGTATTAGAGATAAAGTTAGTGATCTGCTTATGGATGTTGTCTCTGGAATTATTGGTATACCGGAACACCACTTACATAATTTGACAATTCGGGAAGTAAGTGGTGTAAGTTTACGAACTTCTTGTCGACCCGTGTTCATTAGTCTGGGTATTCTAAAATTGGCTTCTCGATATAATATTCTTTACTATCGTTTCTTGTTAATACGAGGGATGGAACTTAAATAGTAGCAACTATTTATTCACAACCGATACCAAAGTGTTTGCACCTATTGCTGTCCTTCAAAGTAGTCACCAGCGCTGTTTAGAACCCGTTGCCAGCTATCTGGAAGGTGTATTATACCATTAGCAGAACCTGTTCTGTTGATGGTGCGAAAGGAATCTCTGGAACAGTTCTGAAGCGAATACCACGAAGTTGTTCATCTTCGTAATCAAATCAAAGTCACAATAACCTAAGTCTGGGGAGTATGGTGAATGGTACAGTACTTCCCAGTCCCATCGACCGAACAGAGCAGCCACAGGTTGTATGCGCCCGCGCATTGTCGTGCAAAATGATGGGTGGGTTGCGCAGAACGTGTCGCAGCTTCTTTTGCAGAGCTGGTTGCAGGTGATACTCCCCAGACTTAGGTCCTTGTGACTTTGATTTGATTCCGAAGATGAACAACTTCGCGGAATTCGCTTCATAATTATTCCAGAGATTCGACAGGCAGTAGACCGCTCCATTCGCCCATCAACAGAAACAGGGTCTGGCAAAGGCAACGGGTTCTACACAACGCTGGTGACTAGTCTGAAGGGCAGTAAAAGTTGCAAACATGTAACTCTTTTGTATCGGTTGTGAATAAATAGTTGCCACTATTTAAGTTCCTACCCTCGTATATAGACTTATTACCAAGAAATAGTAGCTCTCACTCAGTTAATACTAATTAGAGTTCCAGTCTCCAGTTGGATCGCACTTCCTCGACTCTTGTGCAGAAAGGTGTGCAGTAGACTGCTGCATTCACTTTCAATAAGCTACCACAAGAATTCAGAACTCTTAGCAGTAATCGACTCTCTTTCAAATCGAAACTGTAGAGTTTCCTCTTGTGTCATTCCTTCTGTTCTGCCGAGCAATTCCTTGAAAAATAATGCTGATTCCTGTGCTATAATGTTGATTGCATTTACACTACTGGTCATTAAAATTGCTACACCAAGGAGAAATGCAGATGATAAACGGTTATTCATTAGACAAATATATTACACTAGAACTGACATGTGATTACTTTTTCACGCAATTTGGGTGCATAGATCCTGAGAAATCCCACGCCCGGGTTCCCGGGTTCGATTCCCGGCGGGGTCAGGGATTTTCTCTGCCTCGTGATGGCTGGGTGTTGTGTGATGTCCTTAGGTTAGTTAGGTTTAAGTAGTTCTAAGTTCTAGGGGACTGATGACCATAGATGTTAAGTCCCATAGTGCTCAGAGCCATTTGAACCATCCTGAGAAATCAGTACCCAGAAAAACCACCTCCGGCCGTAATAATGGCCTTCATATGCCTGGGAATTGACTCAGAGCTTGGATGGCATGTACAGGTACAGCTGCCCATGCAGCTACAACACGATACCACAGTTCATCAGGAGTAGTGACTGGCGTATTGTGACGAGCCAGTTGCTCGGCTAAAATTGACCAGACGTTCTCAGTTGGTGAGAGATGTGAAGAATGTACTGGCCAGGGCAGTAGTCGAACATTTTCTGTATCCAGAAAGGATCGTACAGCACCTGCAACATGCGGTCGTGCATTATCCTGCTGAAATGTAGGATTTCGCGGGGATCGAAGGAAGGGTAGAGTCACGGGTCGTAACACATCTGAAATGTAACGTCCACTGTTCAAGGAGCCGTCAATGCGAACAAGAGGTGACCGAGACGTGTAACGAATGGCACTCCATACCATGAGGCCGCGTGATACCCCAGTATGGCGATGTCGAATACACACTTCCAATGTGCGTTCACCGCGATGTCACCAAACACGGATGCGACCATCATGATGCTGTAAACAGAACCGGGAACGTTTTGCCATTCATGCACCCAGGTTCGTCGTCTGTCTGTGATGCAACGTCAAGGGTATCCGCAGCCATGGTCTCCTAGCTGATTGTCCATGCTGCTGCAAACGTCGTCGAACTGTTCGTGCCGGTCGATGTGGCCGAGCGGTTCTAGGCGCTTCAGTCCGGAACCGCGCTGCTGCTACGGTCGCAGGTTCGAATCCTGCCTCGGGCATGGATGTGTGTGATGTCTTTAGGTTAGTTAGGTTTAAGTAGTTCTAAGTCTAGGGGACTGATGACCTCAGATTTTTTTGAACTGTACGTGCAGATGGTTGTTGTCTTGCAAAAGTCCCCATCTGTTGACTCAGGGATCGAAACGTGGCTGCATGATCCGTTACAGCCATGCGGATAAGATGCCTGTCATTTCGACTGCTAGTGATACGAGGCCGTTGGGATCGAGTGCGGCGTTCCGTATACCCTCCTGAACACACCGATTCCATATTCATTGGATCTCGACCAACGCGAGCAGCAATGTCGCGATACGATAAAGCGCAATCGCGATAGGCTACAATCCGACCTTCATCAAAGTCGGAAACGTGACGGTACGCATTTCTCCTCCTTACACGAGGCATCACAACAACGTTTCACCACGCAACGCCGTTCAACTGCTGTTTGTGTATGAGAAATCGGTTGGAAACTTTCCTCATGTCAGCACGTTGTAGGAGTCGCCACCGGCGCCAACCTTGTGTGAATGCTCTGAAAAGCTAATCATTTGCATATCACAGCATCTTCTTCCTGTCGGTTAAATTTCGCGTCTATAGCACGTCATCTTCGTGGTGTAGCCATTTTAATGGCCAGTAGTGTACATAAGCTTATGGCTTGTCTTTTATGGATTCATAAACATTTTATTATATATGTTATTACAGTTATATTGTAATTTCATATACTGACACGATCAGTGACCTTGGGGATTTGGTCCTCAATTTCGTCTTATGGAACTAGACGTTTAAAATTAAAAAATAAATAAAAAGTTTGTTGCCGATAGCAACGTTAACGAGTTTAAGTGGCCTGGTAATTCACCAGACTTAAATCTCATTGAAGATCTGTGGAATTTTGTGAATAGGCGCCGTGGTAAAATGGACAACAAATAAATGCGTGCTAGTAAATGTTGTTTCATGATGATGAACTACTAAACATTTGCTCTGATCTGGTCGGATCTATGGGACAATGAGTTCAGAACATCGTTAAAGGAAAAGGACACGTCTGTTATTAACATTCAGTAAACTCGTAACTGTATTGCACACATTGTAATAAATGTGCATATTTAAAATTTAATTTTCTTGTTCGAATTAATTTGCCCACTTCTGTAAAGTGCAATAAGTCTGTGACTCTACCATCTAATATTGTTTGAATGGTTATATTCTATCCGGGGTTATATGAACATGCCCTTTCGTAGGGCGTCATGGTTGAATTGCTTCAAGCGTCTCTTTGTTCCTAGGTAACACCATTTTCAGTCATTCAACAGTGAGTTGCAGGGACACTTGGAATGCGACACGCAGTTGATCAAAGGTGTGACCACACTCCAATTCCTTCTCTCCGTTGGTTCCCAGCCAAGCCGTCTGCTGGTAACACAGTACACCTGTGCAATGCTGTTACCCTGCGTTTTACTGTTGGCTGTGCTTTCCACCGCGGCGGCTACTCTGGATATTACCTGCTGGCCGTATATAACGTCACCCGGCTGTGTAATTGCAAACGTCGTAACACGCCGGCGAGTCGGCAGGTGGCGCGGGCAGGGGAGCAGAAATGCAAAGAGTGGTTTTACGGCGCGAGGTGTGGGTCGGGTCAGGTCGGCCGCGGCCGCGGCAGCCTCGGGCTCTCGGCTCCCAGTGCTGCCACCTGTTCCGCCCTGCTGCCCCTAATGACGTCCGGCTACCGCTGCCAAAAGCCCGGCCCGCCGCCCAGCCACGCCTTTGTGCGGCCGCCGAGTGCACACCGCCTTTGATTAAACGGGAAAGGCGAGGCAAAAGGCTGCACGGCCCGCCGATGCTTTTGCCTGCCGCTCAGATAAACATCAAAATAAATGAGCATCACTTGCTCGGGATTTTTTTTTATTTTCCTTCGCCCCCCTATACCCCGTCACCCCCACCCCCCTCTCTCATTCGGGTTCTGTCGAGAGCGTGAAAGATGGGAACTTACGGCTTGTAAAAGGAAACAATGGTGACCAGAAAATAACGATTCGGCTCTTTGTGCTTCGGCTTTAATATCTGTCCAAGGGAAAAGCGCACAAAAATTATGAGACATGTTGCATGGGATGACAGTGGCCAAGCAAACAATGACGTGACAGACATCACATTTTAGTGCCTAGCAGAGGCATGCATGTTAGATTTTGTGTCCATTCTTCAGAAAATATGAAATTCTCTGCATTATTAATTCTCATATTTAATAAAATTGCAGCCAAATAGCCACATACAGTTACTTTGCTTAACATTTTACATTTACATTTTACATTTTTGCATATTCATTTATCTATTTCACTCTTTTACTGCACAGTTCTATGTGATGTTCACAGGCTTCGTTACACAGTTGGGTCGTGATAAGTTTTGTTTTTGCAGATTAGATGATGAAAGCCGTGAATAGAAAGTCTAGTTACGACATGTCGCTGTTCGATGTTCGGTGCTATCCATGAGCGGTTCGTCATTGCTTTGGTGTCATAGAACTCCGGCCATATTTTTTCTCGTTTTTCCTCCATGATCTTCAGTTGCTTTCTGGAAGCCCTGGTGTGTGGCATCATATATCGAAGTCTGATGTCTTCAATTAGGAATGTCTCTCTCGCTAGCAGATACACTAGTCTAGATGTTGTTGTCTTTGAGAGACCTAGTGCTCTTTTTAGATAGGTCGATTTTACCTTATGTAATGTTTCTAGACTTTTTTCTGTCAGGTGGTCCCATATAACCTCCATCCCATAGGCCAGGATTGGCAAGATTTTTGTGTTGAATAATTTCATGGCTGTTTCTAGACTGAGTAGGCGGATGTTTTTGATGTCCTGTATTGCTATTATTGCTTGCGGTGCGCGTTCTGTTGTATGTTTTGTGAAGGATTTGGCTGTTGGTTGCAATGTCACTCCTAGGAATTTAAAGTCTGATGAGATTTTTATAGGCGGCCAGAGTGGCCGTGCGGTTCTAGGCGCTACAGTCTGGAACCGAGCGACCGCTACGGTCACGGGTTCGAATCTTGCCTCGGGCATGGATGTGTGTGATGTCCTTAGGTTAGTTAGGTTTAATTAGTTCTAAGTTCTAGGCGACTGATGACCTCAGAAGTTAAGTCGCATAGTGCTCAGAGCCATTTTTTGAGATTTTATTTTTTGTCCTCTGATGCTAATTTCCGCATTTTTGGGTGTTTTGCCTCCTTTCCTGAAAATTTTCATTTCTGTCTTTGTTATGTTTATATGTAGTTTGTGTTCACGGCACCATTTGTCTATTTTCTCAATGATTCTCTGCAGCATCTGTATATCTGTTGAACCTGCAGCTATGTCGTCAGCGTATGCTTCATACCACCTTCGCCTCAACGTGTTGGGTCGTTCATGAAATCTATGGAATCCTAAACCGTTAGCATTTTCCTCAGATATTCAATCATTTGGACAGTTGAAACTTTTATATCCAAATTTATCAGCTGTGATTATAGACATTAGTAAATCTGCCATACTGGCCAAACTGAATGAGAAAACTAACACTCCTAATAACTGTAGCGCTATGGAAAATGTCAAAAGTCGAACCAAAATGGTCATACTGTACGGAGATTCACTGGAACTTACATTAATGGAAAAAATAATTTTGATCAGTTTTCAGATAAATTCTCTCCAAACTGCACTGAGGTGTCAAATCATGGGGTACCTCCTAATATTAGGTCGGGCCTCCTATTGCCCGGTGTAGTGCAGCATCTAGACGTGCCATGGACTCAACAAATCGTTGGGAATCCCCTGCGGAAGTACTGAGCCATGCTACCTCTATAATCGATAATAATTGCGAAAGTATTGCCGGTGCACATTTTGTGCACGAACTCACCTCTCGACTACGTCCCATAATTATTCGATGGGATTCATCTCGAGGGATCTGGTTGGCCAAATCATTCGCTCGAACGGTCCAGAGTGTTCTTCAAAGAAGCCGCGAACAGTTTGGCCCGGTGACACGGCGCAATGTTATCTGTAAAAGTTCCATCCCTGTTTTGGAACATGACGTCCATGAGGGGCTGCGAATGGTCTCCATGTAGCCGAACATCCAGAGGAACCTTTCTATTCTATGTAAACACAGCTGGTGGAGCCACCACCAGCTTGCACAATACTTTGTTCACAGCTTAAGTTCATCGGGATTCATCTGATGAGGCCACGTTTTTCCAGTCGACTAGGATCCAACTGATATGGTGACGAGCGCAGGAGAGGCGCTGCTGGCATTGTTGTTTCGTTAGCAAAGGTATTCACGTCCTTCTTCTGCTGCCATAGCCCATTAACGCCATATATTCCCGCACTGCTCTAACGGATACGTTCGTCTTACATTTATTCCTGCTATTATTTCACGCCGTGTTGCTTGTCTGTAGGCACTGACAACTCTACGCAGACGCTGCTGCTCTCGGTCGTTAAATGAAGGCCGTCAGCCAACTCGTCGTCCGAGGTGAGACGGAATGTCTGAACTTCGGTATTATCTGCACGTTCTTGACAATGCGGATATCGGAATATCGAATCCTCTAACGATTTCCGAAACAGAGTGTGTCTAGCTCCTACTACCGTTCCACGTTCACAGTCCGTTCGTTACCGTCCTACGGCCATAATCAGGTCGGAAATCTTTTCACGTGTATGACAGCTCCACCAATGCACTGTCCTTTTGTACCTTGTGTACGCGTAATTACCACCCACGTGCAAATCGCTATCCTATCCTATGACTTTTGTCACCGCAGTATGCACAGAGTGTTTGAAATACATGAAATACTAGGAATCAGAATTGAAGATTATGTAATGGGTAATAATTTTCTTTATGGATTGGTATAGTGAATCGCAAAAGAGGCAATGAAGGTGAGCGACAGTGGGACAGCTGTCAACCTGAGACAAAGTGTGTAAGTAGGTCCATGTGATGCCGTGACTAACAGTCTGCCTGCTGGGTTGTACAATTAGTCCATATGGTAAGGCACTGGACTCATATTTGGGCTCAGTGAAGCTTGTATCCACATTCGGTTTTCTGTTTATCTCGAGAATAGGATGAGGTAAATGCTGCGGTAGATACTTTGAATGTGTCTCAGTGGATATACAGTCGTCTCTGCTAATTTCATATACTAAGAGTTAAAAATAGTAGGTGTTCATATAATCGAGTGTAACAGAGGAAAGAGTAAACGAAAGTTTGATTGGTTTAAATCATAGTACATACTCACTACAAAAATATTTCGTATGAGAGCTGAGAAGAAATCTTAATTCGGACAGTCAAAAAAAAAAAAAAAAAAAAAAAAAAAAGATGGGTCTAAGCACTTTGGGACTTAACATCTGAGGTCATTAGTCCCCTAGACTTAGAACTACTTAAACTTAACTAACCTAAGGACATCACACACTGTCATGCCCGAGGCAGGATTCGAACCTGCGACCGTAGCAGCAGCGTGGTTCCGGACTGAAGCGCCTAGAACCGCTCGGCTACACCGGCCGGCTCGGACAGTCCAACAGTTCAGCATCGGTTAGAATACCATGGACACCGATGTCATCGTCAATATAAATGAAATCCTTAAAGATTTACGCACCACATCTGGCTAGAAGTTCCCACCTTGAGTCTACTGGGATCGCACTCGTTAATTCTAGTCACTTTGGTGGTTATTACACGTATTTCCTTCGCCTTACAATCCCGCACTTTCTGAAGCATTTATAAAGACTGGTAGGGCTGACATTTTTCCAGGCCTAATGGATCTTGGCTATAGGAGTCAAAACCGTTATATTCACCTTCCATCTTTTTCAATGCTATCCTACGCAATTGAAACAATGTTTCTACGGTAGGGAGTTTTAAAATTTCATATTATGTCCTCTACCAAATTTTTGATATTTTGATGTCGTGTTAGCTAGGAAAAAATCAGTTTACTTGATCTAATGGTGGTGGGTAAAGCACCGCGTTTCTCCTTTTCATACGACTACTAACGGAGGGCAGCCACTCATTAAACAGTTCTGTCGTCATTTGATTTTTTTTTTTCCCGGTGACTTGTGGGAAGCGATTTTGTTCCTTTGAGACAGTATGGTTTCGCTGACATCTACTGTCTACTATACTTGTTAAGGCTAGAAGGACCTATTCTGTCCTTCTCAGTTTTTCTCCGTGACACTTCACGTCTTTGAATGCTAGCGTGAAATGAGGAAGACATCTGAATATATCCATAAAAAAGGCTCTGCTCGTCCGAGATGAGAATTTTGCGTAGGTTGTAGCCATTCAAAAGTCGGTTTAATTCATCAGTGCATTCAATACAAAGGGGACTGGCCACGATGGCACTATACTTGCCGTCATGCCATAACGCTTTTTAAAATTTGAGAGCAGCTCCTCACATGGTGCAAGTCCTTCGGTCCCGAGAGACTGAGCAGAAGACATGGCTTGTTCCTTCAACATGAAATCAACCACGGGAATGTTTGGTCCTCTACACTAATTTATCCAGTTGAGTTAGCACTCCTCGGGGTGAAGAAATTCGCCTGACGTAACGTCTTTTTTTTTCCTGTGGGAACTCTTCCGGTGACAGGATCGACGTTTTTTAAGATCATAGAAACCGTGGATGATTAACAAGCGAATAGTTTGGCAAAATTTTTTCATACCTTCGCTCTCCACAGCTTCAATAACAAGCTGTTTTTCATTAATTGAGAGACGGTTGTTCGCCACTTCAACTTCAAATTACCGAGGAGTCTGACAAACATTAATTTTTTTCAGTTTATTGAGCATTTTTCAAAGGACTGTGGAAAAATTTTGAAATGCTGAGAATTTCAAATTATCAAGTGTCAAATTATTGAGAGTCGACTGCACAGGTTGGTTCATAGAGAAGCAACAAGACTGTGTCTCCTACAGCTAGGGGTGAGTTTTAATCTTCGGTTAGGATTTCAAAGTCTTTATTTTCAAAAGAATCACCAGACGTCACAAGGATACAGCTTGTACACCCACCTACTTCCAACCTGGGGTTCTCAACTTAGTTTACGATTAAAGTTTCTATTTACCTTTCACAGATGTTCTATGTGCCCTCCTGTAAACAATAATGGGGCAGTAGTCGATATTTTCACAAACATTTACAAGCATGTCTGAAGTTACAGCATTCGCTGTCGTTGCTATGCGGGGTCGCCGCTCACCCAAAAAGAGCCAAGCCACACAGTAGAAGTCATAAATCGCCCCCCCCCCTGGTTGGAGACTAACGGTGCACTGTAAGATCCACTCGCCCCTTACGGTCGATTCAGTATTCAGGCAGCTCATTGTTACCACATGTTTTTATATCCGGGTGCAGGTGCGGTGGGACTGCATCCTCTTGAAAATGAAACTTTGATCATGTTTTCACAACTGTCGAAAAAAACAGGTCTTCAACATATACGTGATTCCTGCAGCTTTCTTTTCCCTAAAACAGAATGGGCCATGAATCTTTTCTCAGGCCATGCGCAAAACCGTGATACTTTCTAGAGTCTCCCTCTCTAACTCGACTGTGGTTTGTGGCAGCTGTGTTCCCACATTCCTCCGTTCTGGAGGTTCAATTTACCACTTGCATGGAATTTAATGTCATCACTGAACACTAAATGTGAAAAGCAATTATCTTCCATGTCCAAGCCCAGAATGAGTCCACAAAACTCCTCATGATGCGCTTCTAGCAAATAGATACTATATGGTTTGAAATACAAACGCCGCCAAGAATCAAACCATACCGGCACATGTGAAACTACTACTTGTCAGCTGGTGTGGTAGTAACCTTTTATGGACTACGTGAAGAAATCTGCTGAAAGCGATGTACATCTGGAATAAGCGGATTTTCCACTACAAAACAATCGGTATCTTGGATATTGTTACAAATTTTAGCAGTCTTGATCACTATCCAATCTACTGGTAACTTCATGATAATAGAAGGCGCCGGTTGACTAATAACCGTCATCAAATCATGATTTCACTATAACTGCTCCCTAAGATATCAGACACTGTTCACCATCACAAAATCGCCGATCGACTACTATGTTAAACTATCCAGTCCGATCAGAGAATGTCTGTGGTCATATAAAACTGGTCTCCCGGTTTTACACTCCTGGAAATGGAAAAAAGAACACATTGACACCGGTGTGTCAGACCCACCATACTTGCTCCGGACACTGCGAGAGGGCTGTACAAGCAATGATCACACGCACAGCACAGTGGACACACCAGGAACCGCGGTGTTGGCCGTCGAATGGCGCTAGCTGCGCAGCATTTGTGCACCGCCGCCGTCAGTGTCAGCCAGTTTGCCGTGGCATACGGAGCTCCATCGCAGTCTTTAACACTGGTAGCATGCCGCGACAGCGTGGACGTGAACCGTATGTGCAGTTGACGGACTTTGAGCGAGGGCGTATAGTGGGCATGCGGGAGGCCGGGTGGACGTACCGCCGAATTGCTCAACACGTGGGGCGTGAGGTCTCCACAGTACATCGATGTTGTCGCCAGTGGTCGGCGGAAGGTGCACGTGCCCGTCGACCTGGGACCGGACCGCAGCGACGCACGGATGCACGCCAAGACCGTAGGATCCTACGCAGTGCCGTAGGGGACCGCACCGCCACTTCCCAGCAAATTAGGGACACTGTTGCTCCTGTGGTATCGGCGAGGACCATTCGCAACCGTCTCCATGAAGCTGGGCTACGGTCCCGCACACCGTTAGGCCGTCTTCCGCTCACGCCCCAACATCGTGCAGCCCGCCTCCAGTGGTGTCGCGACAGGCGTGAATGGAGGGACGAATGGAGACGTGTCGTCTTCAGCGATGAGAGTCGCTTCTGCCTTGGTGCCAATGATGGTCGTATGCGTGTTTGGCGCCGTGCAGGTGAGCGCCACAATCAGGACTGCATACGACCGAGGCACACAGGGCCAACACCCGGCATCATGGTGTGGGGAGCGATCTCCTACACTGGCCGTACACCACTGGTGATCGTCGAGGGGACACTGAATAGTGCACGGTACATCCAAACCGTCATCGAACCCATCGTTCTACCATTCCTAGACCGGCAAGGGAACTTGCTGTTCCAACAGGACAATGCACGTGCGCATGTATCCCGTGCCACCCAACGTGCTGTAGAAGGTGTAAGTCAACTACCCTGGCCAGCAAGATCTCCGGATCTGTCCCCCATTGAGCATGTTTGGGACTGGATGAAGCGTCGTCTCACGCGGTCTGCACGTCCAGCACGAACGCTGGTCCAACTGAGGCGCCAGGTGGAAATGGCATGGCAAACCGTTCCACAGGACTACATCCAGCATCTCTACGATCGTCTCCATGGGAGAATAGCAGCCTGCATTGCTGCGAAAGGTGGATATACACTGTACTAGTGCCGACATTGTGCATGCTCTGTTGCCTGTGTCTATGTGCCTGTGGTTCTGTCAGTGTGATCATGTGATGTATCTGACCCAAGGAATGTGTCAATAAAGTTTCCGCTTCCTGGGACAATGAATTCACGGTGTTCTTATTTCAATTTCCAGGAGTGTATTTGCCTACAGACATGCTGGGACCAGACACTGGTCCCTAGGATGTGATCACACTGAGTAAACTTAAATCGACGTTTACATTTCATTTACTACATTCTCTTTAGTCTCCGTCTGTAATACACCCCTGTCATATTATCTTTAGTTGTATCTATTTCTTTAATAAATCTATTGGTGTTACTGGTTAAGAAATGGTAATCCATGACGTATTAATAGAATATTAAAAAGGAAAATTAATTTATTGTTTCAAACAGCAGGCTCTATTTATGGATGCTTCAATAACGATATGTGCGCGCTTGTTCCATCCACCGTATAAGAGTGTCTGTGATGACGTGTATCAGATCTTATCGTCATTCCAATGTTCCTACTGTTACACCATCAAGTACCAGTAACAGCAGCAGTATATGCCACTCTATATAGCGAAGATGAGACAGGAGCTTCCGCCCAAACATGAAGCAAGGGAGGGAGATAATGTTGCTGACTAAGTCATTAAAGGTGAAGTGGAAGCTTGAGATGGGAAAGGATGGGGACGGAGATAAAACGTGCACTTTCAAACGATACGTTCCGGCACTGTTCTTACGCAATTTAGGGAAATCACGGATCGGAACACTGTCCTCCCAAATGCGACTCTAGTGTCTTACCAGTGCGCCACCTCGTTCGTCTCCGTGACAATGGGTTTTACTCTTTGCAATTACAGCTCACCAAACTTGAATCTCTCCGCGAAGGTCCGTGCCGTTATTCAATGGTATCGAGGATCTGCCATCCGTTCTGGATTCCGTAATACGGAGCCAATTTTCTGCTGAGTTATCGCAAAGCATTGATGCAGGTCCTTGGAATGGGGCCGATGCACTCATCAGGTATATTAGCCACCTAGGACCTTCCACGCCCGTTTAGGCGACTGTGCCCACCGTCGCCCTTTGGGACAGCCGCAGCAACTCGGAGGAAACTGCCCCCAGGGGGCCCATAGTCTGGACCCGCCGGCTGCACTACACCTGCTCCGCACGCCCGCCTTCGCGTCGCGCTGCGTACTGAGTCCGCCGCCTTGCTTCTAATATCGCTCAGAGGCTGTCGGAGTAGAGCAGGTAAGGAATTAAGTGAATGAAACGATGAAAACGGACATTCAGTCTGTGGTTTTACGTGAGTGAAGTTTAATTGTTGAGTGCAGCAGAATGCAATTTGGGGATGAGATTTTCACTCTACAGTGCAGTGTGCGCTGATGTGAAACTTCCTGGCAGATTAAAACTGTGTGCCGGACCGAGAATCGAACTCGGGACCTTTGCCTTTCGCGGGAATGTGCTTTACCATCTGAGATACCCAAGCACGACTCACGCCCCGTCCTCACAGCTTTACTTCCGCCAGTACCTCGTCTCCTACTTTCCACTTCACAGAAGCTCTCCTGCGAAACTTGCAAAGGTCCCGAGTTCAAGTCTCGGTCCTGCACACAGTTTTCATCTGCCAGGAAGTGTCAGTATGCAGTATATTTAGTGTCATTACAGATAGCTGCACTTCGTGTGATTTCTAGCCCGCCCCCGCTCCCGCTCCCGCTCCGCCACACCACCATCACCAGCACCACCACCACCATTTATCTCTATGTATGTATCTGAACGCCGTCCCCTGTCTCCTCCCATTTAGCTTTGTATCTGTACTGCACTGAAAATATCTGAAGAATGTAAATGTTGATCGCATGCGATGTATCTTTTATCTTTTTTGGAAGCAAATGTATTGCATTCATTCACTTTTTTGGGGGTTGCTAAGAGTACTTGGCTCCCTGAAGCTTTCATCCAGCGCTACTCGTTTCTGTCTCGGGGAATGTTGATTCGATTGCTTGTTGGAAAACAATCGATTAAATTGTATGCTGTTTTACGTATCGTTTCTGTTATTCGACATTCCTCTGAGACAAACGAGACTACGGTTACAACGGAATGAAAGCAATCAGGTTAGACGGTTGTAGATTTACATATTTGATTATTATTCATTCATTTCTGCCAAGGTTAACCAGTCTGAAGGAGCAGCCTGATGAAGGCGATCCATAGAGCCCGTTGTAGTTTTGCATAGTGACTGAATTATTCGTTCGTTCTTTACGAATGAATCGAGTCTGTAGTTTTTCCATCGATCCTGGCCGCCAGCCTGAGTGTAGTTTTCCGATGGTTTCCGCACACTCGTCTCAGTGAATGGTGAACCATTCAAAGGAAATTGACAAATAGTGACCAATATTTTTCACGAACAAATGCTTCCGACAAGAGGCATCATACGAATAAAATGCGAGTGATGAAGTCAACAAAGTCAACAAACAAAGTAAGTAGTATCTTATAAGCTTTCCGTACACGTCACCTCAGCATTTACCAAACCAGAACTATCTTTGTTGGGTCCAGACCGGCAGGAAGCGAGATGGAGAGAACTTCCATAAATTTAAATTAATAAAGTAATAGCGCATTTATTTAAACGTTAAGTTTATGGCGTAGCACTAGTCATTTAACTTTTGAAACGAACAAGAAAATAAATTCATGCCAGAGGTACAAAAAGTTCGTATTTAAGTAACTAAATATATAAATTTTGAAAGTACTCAGTATATAGAAACTTACTTTTCATTTACATCTCCTTGAAATTAGATTCGTCATTTGACTCTAATTAAAAGGTTTACAAACTTAGCCGTGGCTCGTGTACATCCGAAACTACTGAGTAAGTTACTACATTCGTGTAACTTCACCACGTTGAGTTCAATGAGAATGGTTGTGGGTAATGACCGTGATGTAATCCAGGACAGAAAGGAGATCATTATCAGTCGTCTTGCCCTCTGTCTTTTTTATTACGTTGCAGATCTAGATTTCAACTGGTCGTGCAGCTATCATCAGCGCATTATAGTCACGTAGGTTGAATGTAGTTATAACGACCCATTTTCCAGTCTAACTCAAGCATGTATGACCGGAAAAAAAATCATGCATAAAATAAACGAAATAAGTACATGTTATTTACATCTTCTTTCATTTGGACATAAAATCATTACCGTCTGACTTCGCGAAAACTTTCACATTTGCAGTTATTTTTCAGATAAAGCAACATATTTTTAGCTGTACTATATTTGTAAGGTGGAAGTAAATTTTTACTACCTAACATTGAAACCTCTCAGATAGACTATTTAACTTGTATTTCGTGCTATCGGGCTCAAGTACTTGTAATTTACTTTGTACTTCTTGTTTGTCTCTATTCAGTGGTACACAATTACATTAAATTATCCGTTATTACAGTAATCATCTAATGCTGCGTACATTACATACATTTTGTGCTTCCATATTTCCTTTCTTTATTTATCTATGCGTGAATGAGTGAGTGTGTGCGTTGAATTTGTCATATATATGGTAGCACTACAGTATCTGGCTGACAAAGGTTTAAAATTCACTTGCCTGACTTTTCTGTTAACTAGAATGTATGTGTGAAGCTTTCTCGTGTGTATGTCTTTTATTTCTTTTACTTTTCATTTCGTTTCAGTTTTATGATTGTGTATCTTGCTACGTACCACCTGATGGTAATTTCACGTGTGTAATTTCAGTACCATCTTAAATAAGTTTTATTCTTAATTCTGCGTGACATTGTATTGCTATTTGTGTCTATGCGGCTTGCATTTATGTTCTTGAAGTTTCCACGAGTATTCATAATTTCGCATTGTCCATGAATATTCACAGCATTTGCGAGTGTTTCATGCTAGTGTAGTTAAGATTCATGTGCAACGTGATGCAGAAAAATTTCTTTTCTTGGAAGTGTTCCTTAGTGTTCTTATTCACAACAATTGAATAACAGCTATAGGGCTGAACCTCTGTGACCTTGACTTATTGAGATGGTCAAAATTCTTTTTATCTCTGTGCTTGTAAGATTGAATCGTGTGTTTGTGTGAACTTTTCCCACGCGCGCCTAAGATTTCCTTTTCATTTTTCACTGCAATGTACTTCAACACTCAATATTATAATAATATAAATGGGTTGATTAGTTAAGTAACAGGCGACAAAAGATCATAGTTCAGAAGTACTTTGTGGATTTTTAATATGATCTTGTGTTCTTAAACTGTGATGATTGTTTTTCAGACAAACCTGTCTTCTTTTCAAATGTTCAAATGTGTGTGAATTTCTAAGGTACCAAACTGCTTAGTACATCGGTCCCTAGAGTTACACACTAATTAAACTAATTGTGCTAAGAACAACACACACACCCATGCCCGAGGGAGGGCTCGAACCTCCGGCGGGAGGGGCTGCGCAGTCAGTGACATGGCGCCTCATACCGCGCGGCCACACCGCGCGGCCCTGTCTCCTTTTGTAAGAGTATTTTTTATACATAGTACCTGTCGTTCTTCAAGCGCGAAAGGCAGGATTTGTATTTGTAGACATCTGTATGATTATCTTATTCCTTTTGTTGAGGCACAATCTTCTCCTACCTCTGAATTATTTGATTTAACATTTGTACTTAAATTGTTCCCATACGCTAATTCCATACATTCGCGTGGATTTTTTATTAATAGTAATAGTGGTTTTAATTAAACTTGGAAGAAAAATATTATGGCACAGAAAACCTACAGTAGGCTGCAGAATTCCACATTGGTTAATTTCCCTCAGCTTCTGTTCGTATATCACTCTCCAAATAACCATTCACCCACTAATAACCATGTACCATGGACAACAGATAAGGTGACAGTCGTCTAGTCGCCTCGACTATGCCGCGCGGGATTACCTGAGCGGTCTACGGCACTGCAGTGATGGTCTGTGCGGCTGGTCCCGGTGGAGGTTCGAGTCCTCCCTCGGGCATGGTTGTGTGTGTTTGTCCTTAGGATAATTTAGGTTAAGCAGTGTGTAAGCTTACGGACTGATGACCTTAGCAGTTAAGTCCCATAAAATTTCACACACATTGGAGCATTGTCCTCGACCAGACGATTCAAATGATATGTCTCACGCCAGATTTTGGGCGTAATGGACTTAATTTTCATATCAAATGATGATGAAAGTGTACTTGGTTGATCGGAATATGATACTAACATAAGTAGTCCTTTTTTCTCATTTGCACATACATACAGACCCGGAACAGAGAGGAAGCGATGAGCCAAAATGCGACATTTTCTTATAAACGCCAGTTTTCAGACGACTATCAACGGATAGGTATGAGTCATAAATATCACAGCCGGCAGGGATGAAGCGCAGGTCTTGGCACAGTCGCATAGCTTGTTTCGCCACAGGCGCCAACGGTACGTTTGCTGCCCCGGGTGTCCCAAGGGAGTAGAGGTGACTGTGTAGTTCACACTAACTGGATAGGCAGCATTTTCAGAGATATAGAAGGAAGTATGTACTTAAAACAGCGCGCAGCACTCACGTGAACAGTGCATGTTATACATATGAACGCTAGCAAATGATGGGACTCTCGTTAAACGCCCTCTCAACGGCGAAACAGTTTCAAAATTTCGAGGAAAGGGAAATTGCACCCTTTACATCATTTCTTTATGGAGGCAGAATTAGCAGATTGGAGGACTGAAAGTAGTGTTTCGAGAGTGGGTGATATAATTCCTGTTCATAGTAGTTTTTTTGGCAGACACCAATTCTTGAAGGAGGCAATATTCTTCTCAGAGAGGGGAGAGGTAGCTCGACACATGGAATTTGCGGACAAGAAAGAGGGCTCCCCCTCTCCGAAACCCTGTGTTGATACAGAGAGTGCTTAACGCTCTTTGAGACCTGGAGAGAGATTTATTTTGTGGTCGCTTTGATCACAATGGGCTCTTAATATATTAGCGTTAAGTAAGCTGAGAGTCTTGTATATTCACAAAGCGGAGAGATTTAAAAAAAAATTATGCTAGTTAATACGTACTCGCGAGGACTGCGACGGCATCACATTGCACGTCGCCCCACCAACCGGGTGAGTGTACACAGCCAATATAGACAGACTAGGGACAAACAATCTTCTGCTTCACAGGAGAACTCGGTGAGAGTATGTGACTGACACTTCAGTTAAGAACAAGCAGTTTTATAGCATGACAGGTAGCGTAGCAAATAACCGTTCTTCTGATGTCCAACCAATTCCGCAATTCATGCTCCCTACCTGGCAGGACCAGAACATAAACACTTCTACACACTCTCAGAGCGATCCATGCGTGCTAAATGCCGGGGAGCAGACAGTAAGGCACGCCGGTATGCTAGATAATGAAGACCCTGCCGCGGTACTGAGAATGGTAGTGATTTTGACTAACCGGTAGTAATTCAGGAATCGTAATTGCATAAACCTGCCAACATATTAGAGAAAGTTAGTGATTTTGATAAGCAATTATAATTAGATGAACCCGCCACAATTGCGAAAAATCAGGAAGTTCTCATAAGCAATTATAAGTAGATGAACCTGACAAGATGGCGAAAGTTTTAATTCTGATGAGCAATTTTCATTAGATGAACATACCAGGATTTGCCAAAGCGATGGTAATTCTGATAATCAATCATATTACATGTGATCTGCTAGGATACAGAAAATAGTAGTGATTCTGATTATCCGATGTCATTAAATGGCTAAAACAATTATGTTGACGATATTTGTAGAGTAAATATTTTGTCCACAAGTGTCCAAATGACTGAAATCACTTTTACTCCAAGAGAAACACTTGAGCAGAGCCAGAAGAATAAAGTAAATGTGTGACGTATCTACACTCCTGGAAATTGAAATAAGAACACCGTGAATTCATTGTCCCAGGAAGGGGAAACTTTATTGACACATTCCTGGGGTCAGATACATCACATGATCACACTGACAGAACCACAGGCACATAGACACAGGCAACAGAGCATGCACAATGTCGGCACTAGTACAGTGTATATCCACCTTTCGCAGCAATGCAGGCTGCTATTCTCCCATGGAGACGATCGTAGAGATGCTGGATGTAGTCCTGTGGAACGGCTTGCCATGCCATTTCCACCTGGCGCCTCAGTTGGACCAGCGTTCGTGCTGGACGTGCAGACCGCGTGAGACGACGCTTCATCCAGTCCCAAACATGCTCAGTGGGGGACAGATCCGGAGATCTTGCTGGCCAGGGTAGTTGACTTACACATTCTAGAGCACGTTAGGTGGCACGGGATACATGCGGACGTGCATTGTCCTGTTGGAACAGCAAGTTCCCTTGCCGGTCTAGGAATGGTAGAACGATGGGTTCGATGACGGTTTGGATGTACCGTGCACTATTCAGTGTCCCCTCGACGATCACCAGTGGCGTACGGCCAGTGTAGGAGATCGCTGCCCACACCATGATGCCGGGTGTTGGCCCTGTGTGCCTCGGTCGTATGCAGTCCTGATTGTGGCGCTCACCTGCACGGCGCCAAACACGCATACGACCATCATTGGCACCAAGGCAGAAGCGACTCTCATCGCTGAAGACGACATGTCTCCATTCGTCCCTCCATTCACGCCCGTCGCGACACCACTGGAGGCGGGCTGCACGATGTTGGGGCGTGAGCGGAAGACGGCCTAACGGTGTGCGGGACCGTAGCCCAGCTTCATGGAGACGGTTGCGAATGGTCGTCGCCGATACCTCAGGAGCAACAGTGTCCCTAATTTGCTGGGAAGTGGCGGTGCGGTCCCCTACGGCACTGCGTAGGATCCTACGGTCTTGGCGTGCATCCGTGCGTCGCTGCGGTCCGGTCCCAGGTCGACGGGCACGTGCACCTTCCGCCGACCACTGGCGACAACATCGATGTACTGTGGAGACCTCACGCCCCACGTGTTGAGCAATTCGGCGGTACGTCCACCCGGCCTCCCGCATGCCCACTATACGCCCTCGCTCAAAGTCCGTCAACTGCACATACGGTTCACGTCCACGCTGTCGCAGCATGCTACCAGTGTTAAAGACTGCGATGGAGCTCCGTATGCCACGGCAAACTGGCTGACACTGACGGCGGCGGTGCACAAATGCTGCGCAGCTAGCGCCATTCGACGGCCAACACCGCGGTTCCTGGTGTGTCCGCTGTGCCGTGCGTGTGATCATTGCTTGTACAGCCCTCTCGCAGTGTCCGGAGCAAGTATGGTGGGTCTGACACACCGGTGTCAATGTGTTCTTTTTTCCATTTCCAGGAGTGTACATAGGTTAGGAACATTAAATCTGCTATATTGTAATGTGCTTGCTGCTTCCACATTCAGGTTTTTTACTTTTATTTTTTCGGATTCTGTTCCACCACGAAAACAACGTTGCACTGTCAGGGAAAGTAAGGAGCAATTTTTTTGCAAAATCTATGTCCTCCCAAAAACTTTCGTAGATCACAGATATCAGATAGGAACTTAAATGATTTTCCTGTAAAAAGTAAAATCTTATAATTAATTTTAGACTAGGAGTCATGCGCGTAAACATTTAGAGGGACAAAGAGTGTCAGCCTGATTCGACATTGCAAACAGTAATAGGTTGCAACAGAGCCGTGACGTGAGGGGTCTGGACCAGGTCGAACGGGATGGGCAGCCTGGCGCTGATCGTGTTTGGCGCGAAGTGGGACAGGAGACTAGAAGTGAAGCAGAGGTACTAGATAAACAACAAGTGTCACACTCTGGAAACGACAGACGTGGGGAAGTAACCGATGATTAGTCAAGAGGGGAAGTGGCGCAAATCATGAGCGACGATGAGCAGGACAAATTATTTCACGAGGAAGCGCACACAAACATAGATGGTCGAAGATCACAAGATCATAATGAACGTAATACCGGAAAGTTTTATATTAGTGCACCAGAGGAAAGAATCGGCAGTTGACAAACGAAAAACGGAAAGATTGCATGCAGCGGTAACAGTAAAGTACACTAAACACGTCAACGAATTTGATACCTTCGAACTGAGTCGGAAAACTACAACTAAAAAAAACCATGTCAAGAAATATCAGATAATAAAAACAAGAGATTCGAGAAAACCGCGAAGAGATTAGATGGACAAAAGAGGTGTTAAAGGAACAGTATAAGAGATGACGCAAGGGCAACTGACATCTCAACAAGAACACATGGAGAAAAATATTCGGGACGTACAGAAAGAAACGAGGAAAATCCGTGGCGAATTAACCTTATGCGACGAGACTCAAAAGAATGTCGAGGGTACGAATAAAGACTTACGTAACGTCAAAATAATCGCGACTAGGACTTAGCGCAGGGCGAGAGGATCAATAAAAGAAAGGGGTGCACGGCAGAAAGCAACATGACCACGTTATGGAAATTCAGCAACAAACTTCTTACAATTGAATCCAAAAACATAGAACAATTAGAAAGGTAGAAATCAGAAATATTGCAAAGCATGAAGGAACACAGTGATAGCTGCAGTGTGAGTTCCGAGTCCATAAACCCCGTTGTAATCTCACAAGGTTTGACTAAGCTCCTCTTGAAGTGAATACCAGTAAGGCATGGAATGTCCGAACTGTTGAGGGTGACCAAACAACTCCGCACAGGAAAAGGTATCTAGAGCCGAAACTGGGTGTAATGTAGGACGCACAAAAAACCGCAGTTGGTAGATCATGCGAAAGAACCAATCATCAAACGTACATCAAAGGAACAGAAAATCTATTGTCAAAACTATGCGACTTACATCAGGTTCAAACAAACAGAAACGATGATGCCCGCAGCAAAATCCGATTGGATATATGCACAGGTTAACGCATGCAGGTAGGTGTCCAGGCCGACCTGTAAAAGGTATACAGGTACCAACGCAAAGTGTATCGACACAGTACAGGGCAGTCTATGACGTACAATAGTCCGATGGCGTTGGGAAGGCAAGAGACAGAACCGATAACAGGCGTAACTCAAGGACGCGAAAACGTATCTGGAATAAACAAAATGTTAACTGCAGTTACATAGGTAAGGTCAGAATCAGACCTGTATATATTTTGAAGTATCACCCTAGTTAGAACGGATCAGGACGTAAGATGAAAGATTTAGGGGCCCAACATTTGGGATATACACTTAAGAGACCTCCAAGATTGACGATGTCCCTAATACCACAACTCATCTACACCTACAACTGTGAAAGGTCTACATGTGAGTCGTTCTATTGACCTTGGAAAGCTACCATCGGTTTTGTTACAATTATTAGTAACTCAAATGTTCGGTACGACTGTCCTGAAGAGAAAGGGGGGAGAGAGGGTGTGTAATATTACAGTGGCATTTCTCAGCAGTCTTTCACCTCCAAAGGAGAATGTCATTTTTAAATTCAGATCCATAACTATGTTCTGCATGTATCTGTGTAGTCTATTATCATGTATTCATATCTTTCCTGTCCCCACTGTCGTCTACAAGAATGCATGTGTGATTTGGCTGTAGATGGCACTTCAGGTTTTCTAAGTTACCAGGAGGTTTCCTTGAATGATAAGGGAAGCGTTGCCAAACTTCGTGTGACCTTTCGGATACGATTACATTGGGTCAAATCATGCTGGGAGTACATTACATACGATGTTGTCACAAACACCCCTCTTCATCCAGCTCAGTATTTAGTCTGGAGCAGTATACTAAAGCATGCTACGTGTTGTGTTCAACCAAGGAAGATCGCAGTGCTGAATGTCAGTTAAGAATAATTGTCCTATTTCGTTAATTAATGTTGATTAAGCACACAATATTGCAGAATCCATTTCTGCATGTGTTGATAATTGTTTGTTTCAACTTACGGGCTAGCAAGGTATTGCCACATATAGCTGTCTGATGCTTATATAAAGATTAGTGCGTCCTTTTTTAAAATTACCTAGCAATAATCAATTTCTACCCTGAATAATTATATATACAGCGTGATAATGAAAACAATATAATAATACAAGGAATGGGTTGCTTGATCTAAAGGTAGGCTACATACTCTCACTAAACTAAATCATTTTGTGGAGAAACTCTTTTGGAACCCACAAATAATCGTTCTTCTGATGTCTAACCAATCCGGTGATTCATGCTCTCTGCCTGGTAGGGCAGAACATGAACACTTGTACACACACTGAAAGAGATCCTTGCATGTACAATAGGGGGACGCAGGACGTAAGAATTGCTAGTACATTAAAGATTGCGCAAACAGCACCCTTTAATTTACTGTTCTAAAGCAGCAAAGCAGCAAAGGTCATAATACTATCGTTTAAATAACAGGTAATGGTAGTGAAAGGTTATTCTTAAATTCTTGCTTATACCCTACATACTGTGTCACTGAAAATACGCGTCACATTTAGGATCATTATATTGATAAATATACAACATAATTCAAAAGTGATGTCCCACAGAAAACAATGGGTAATCCTGAACTATACGACAAAGTTTCAGAGGTCGTAGTATGGACCAAAAGCTAAAGAAATGTTGAGCAAACATGGATTCTAAAATGCATACCTAAACAGCTATGATCACTTATTCATCTAAGATACTGTGAAACCAATCTCATCTACTGCAAGTTCTTTGCATTCCATTTTTTGAAATGTGATACTATGTTGACTGGTCAACAAGGACTCTAGAGGGCATGCCTTAAGAGCTGTGAGTACTTGTTCAGTAAATAATGTGTTTCACAGTAGCAAAGATGATCAAGTGCTCATAGCTCGTAAGGTATTAATTCATACAGCCAATGTTTACTAGACTTTTTTTGTAGTTTTGGTCTGAAAATTTGTCTGGGGAGTTTCGCTTCACCCTGGTTGTCCTGCGGGACATGACTTTCGAATCGCCGTATGTAATTTATACCTTTTAGTATACAGGGTGATTCAAAAAGAATACCACAACTTTAAAAATGTGTATTTAATGAAAGAAACATAATATAACCTTCTGTTATACATCATTACAAAGAGTATTTAAAAAGGTTTTTTCACTCAAAAACAAGTTCAGAGATGTTCAATATGGCCCCCTCCAGACACTCGAGCAATATCAACCCGATACTCCAACTCGTTCCACACTCTCTGTAGCATATCAGGCGTAACAGTTTGGATAGCTGCTGTTATTTCTCGTTTCAAATCATCAATGGTGGCTGGGAGAGGTGGCCGAAACACCATATCCTTAACATACCCCCATAAGAAAAAATCGCAGGGGGTAAGATCAGGGCTTCTTGGAGGCCAGTGATGAAGTGCTCTGTCACGGGCTGCCTGGCGGCCGATCCATCGCCTCGGGTAGTTGACGTTCATAACTAACCTTTTTCGTAGGACTCTCCATACAGTTGATTGTGGAATCTGCAGCTCTCTGCTAGCTCTGCGAGTCGATTTTCCTGGGCTGCGAACAAATGCTTGCTGGATGCGTGCTACATTTTCATCACTCGTTCTCGGCCGTCCAGAACTTTTCCCTTTGCGCAAACACCCATTCCTTGTAAACTGTTTATACCAACGTTTAATACACCACCTATCAGGAGGTTTAACACCATACTTCGTTCGAAATGCACGCTGAACAACTGTCGTCGATTCACTTCTGCCGTACTCAATAACACAAAAAGCTTTCTGTTGTGCGGTCGCCATCTTAGCATCAACTGACGCTGACGCCTAGTCAACAGCGCCCCAAGCGAACAAATGTGCAACTAAATGAAACTTTATAGCTCCCTTAATTCGCCGACAGATAGTGCTTAGCTCTGCCTTTTGTCGTTGCAGAGTTTTAAATTCCTAAAGTTGTGGTATTCTTTTTGAATCACCCTGTATTATGTAGCCAATATATAAGCTATTGTCACGGATAAGCGTTGACAAAATGTCTATTAACAGCGCCTAATAAGAGATTCCAGCTGGAAATTATTCTCTGTCACTTGGAACTGTCGGTACTCACACAAGATGACTGCTAGTTTAAGCACGTGTCCTATTTTAGGTATTGTGTTCTATTTTTGGCACTGGTGAGAGGTGAGTGTCTGCATGAGAGGTGGGCGGCGTCCATGCAGTGGTTGGCAAGTAGCAGTAGCGACATCCAGGCTGCGGGCAGCAGCGGCTTTAATGACCGCTGCTCGCACGGATAATGCCATGCGTAGTCATGCCGGGTAATAGCCATCGATTTAGCCGCGCAAATGCACTGAGCGATGGCGCGACTATCGGTTAGCGCTAATGTCCCCTCTGGCCGGCGCCGGCAAAATACAAAATACAGTACAGCGCCAGCCGCGAGCAGGCGGGAGGCTACCGCCCTCTCACCTGTCTCCAGGGATGCAAAAAGGGTCGAACGCCACTGTTGCTGCGGAAACTTCATCAGCGGGCGACTGGCACAAATGAGGTCTGAATTTGCAGCTAATGTCTCGACCTCGTTTCGGATCTCGCAGTTGCACTAGATCACTGTAATGCAATAATCCCGATTATACTCTTCAACCATTAATCGTTCGATTGAGCAGCGTTAGGACAGACCATTTCTCATACAGGCGCTCTACGGGGTGTCTGTCTATTGAAGACACAAACGACGGATGTGTGGTATCACATACTCATACCATCGCATGGCGTATCAACGTTGGTATCGTAATAACAGGTTTCGGTCCGCTACTGAGACGTTTCTTTTTTAATTATTGGAATAGTAAATAGCAGAAGTTGAGAGACAGGGAAATTTTGTGGGAATTTGTTCACTTCCCAGAGCAGGCACTGGCCGGCGCTGGTAAGCGACGCATAATTAACGTGACTTGCGCTGCAATTGGCGTAAGTGATTTTGCTGGAGGGGAAACCGAGGCGAAGAGCGTACTGCCAGAAGTCTCCGTAGAGGTCTTCCGTTCCCAGCTTGCCTTCAGTGCAGACGTGACGTTCTTTACTCAGCTTGCCTGAGAGAGAGTGAGCATCTCTGCAGTTTAGGACTTAGCAAACGGAACGATTGAGCTTGGAGATAGAAAGTGTACTGAGCAAGATAGCTAGGAGTGAATAGATGAGCGCAGCCTTGCAGCACCACGAGGTCGGCCGACGTCCGCACAACGACGCCGCCCCACCACGCTGAATTCGGTGATATTGCGCCCACTCCAGCTTGAGATAGGCCACTGATTAAATTGTTGGATCACGTCGGCAAAGTTTCCACGAGGGTTTCATGGGCCGTGTATTGTAGAATTCTTCTCGCACTTCACATTACGCCTGGGTCAGTCGATTGGAATTACTTTTGATTTATCGCGCTTTACTCCACGTAAACGCAATTTATTACCACTGCCTGTTAGGAGAGTCATGTAATGTGATGACTGAAGGTCGGGAGTTAAAATAAATTTGTGCTAATCGACTGCATCTGTTTTCAATCAAGTACATGAAATCCCAAGTCACTTTCTTAATTAATTTTATGTTCAACATTTGCATCTGGTATTCAATAGCTGAATATAACATCAATGTTCACCCCATTTTAATTAAAATGGGTCAATTCTAAATCAATTAATGTCAACACTGCCACCGCAGTTCAATCTGGAGTCACAGGGCCTTATTGTTTTCTTTGCGTTATCCGACATTACGGCAGTTTTGCACTCTCTGTTGATCTGCTAGCCAATTACCTGGGGTGAACACACACCAGAACCAGATAAGTGACGGGTGGGGTGTTACAATGGATGCTGTCGATGATCTCCTGAATGGTTGTTTTCACCTCAGGGGTGGTTTAGGTATTACTGCTGTACACCTTGTATTTAATATAGCCACACGCAAGTGCTTGGATCCGGAAAATATGGCGGCCAATCGAGACCCATGCCAGCGGCCTCTGGGTGCTTAAGAGCCAGAAGACGGTCCCCAATGTGCTCCTGCTTCGAAGGGGTCGAGCTCTGTCTTGCATGAATCCCGTCTTGTCGAAACCGGGGTCACTTTGGATAATGGGGATGAAATCCTCCACGTACCTTAGGTGTTCATCGTGCCATCAAGATATATCGCATCGATTATTTCGTGATTGGACATTCCATACCACACTGTGAAGAGACTCTCGATCGCGAAATGCGGGTTGTCAGTCCCCCCAAGTGCGCCAATTTTGGTTATTGACGAACCCATCCAAATGAAATAACAAATCGCGTGTGCATGCGCATACTAATTTGCATCATGTTCCGTGGCCAACCGTGCAGTCTGAATGTCCTAACGCAAACCGTGCGGAAATTATGACAATTTTATTTCCTGTAGTTCAATAATTGTTACCCTGTACCTTGTGTAACATGAAACGATAGAGTGGTCACGCAGAATCTGGTGGTCCAAAGGTGCGCGCCTGCTGAGGCACGCCTCCAGCTGCTCTGGACTACCAGTGCCCTCTGCCGCCGCAGTTACGATGGCCAGAGGTATTCGCTCAGCCCATGCGGACACAGGGGTCATTGTAATGACTATCCTAGCAAGTGACCTGTCAAACCTAAATTCTGAACAGCCACACTCTACTAATGTAGTGACCATTCCCATTATCCTCGCTACTCACAGCATTTCACCGATTCCCATTTCCTGTAAGAGTTCGAGCTGGTGTGCATCTGCCGCATCACCTTAATGATATATTGTGCTTGGGCTTGGAGCCCCTTTCGCGTGACACTTATAGTTGGCCTCTGTATGTTGGTGCAATATTTGTAATGAGTCTCTGTACACTTGGAGAAATACAAGTTCAGTGAATCTTTTGTTTGTTGTATTCACGTGTTCACTAATCATTGCTCTTCCTGCCCATATTTCCTACTGTTGTAGCACAACTCTGCAGCCCGCCTCTCCTTATCGTTGTTTACAATCCTTACACAACAGGATGGATGGATCTATGGACGGATAGATGAATGGATGGATTCAAAACTGTTCGTCGCTTTAGAGCGAGGTCATTAGCGCATTTACACAATATCGTGGTACTGATTCAGGTGTAGCTACTTTTGTTAAAAGGAAAACGAAAGGCCATAAACTAAAGACATGGACGTAAAAAATTTCACTTACAATCTCCAGGACACGAGAAATGTGGCAGAATCATTGCAACAACTTTTTTAAGACGCAAAAGAATTCCAGACTTTGGCAACAAGTGGGAACTGATTGAAATCAATGTCGAAAGAGAAAATATAACATAAATACCGTCTTCCGACCACCGACTCAAACTCAACACACCTGGCATACATAACATTGCCTGTGACTGTGGAGTACTGTACATTGGACAAACGCAGCGCTGCGTCTCTAAAAGGTAAGAGGAACACTTCAGACCCGTCCGACTTAGACAGAGAAATCTGCTATAGCTGTTCATAGTATCAAAGAAAACCACACCTTTGATTTCGAGAACACCAGGGTGCTATGCCGAGCCGGGAGCTATGGGGGCAGCGTCATTAAAGAATCGATAGAAATACGGGTCCACGAGAATCTTATGAACAGGGACGAAGGTTATTAACTGAGCGCGGCCTGGAATCCAGCATTAGCCGCAATACGCCGTGAACGCACCAAGAACCGTCCAGCTCGCGAGGCGCGACCGGAATGCTCTGACGGAGACACGAACGGCGCACCCGCTTCCCTCTCCACCCCGCCCGCCGACTCTCCTGTTTCCAGCCTCCAGCGGTCATGTGGGGGGTAAGGGACCGGCATCCGCAAAGTCTCGGCACTTCGCCAGAAGATGATGAGTATGTCACCGGTCGCAACGTCGCCGTTTGAAGTCACCGGCACCCGGCTAGAAGCCCGAGAACTCTTCACCAGATGTTTCGTAGTTTCCTTTTGAATTGTTGCCCAATAATTATAAAGGGTCATGCCTAATGCTGTTTCTCAGACAGAAGTGGATGAGTTAAACATTTGAACTGAAACCGTTGTAGAACGGAAACAGTATGTTTCCCGACATGGGTTCCTATTCAAAGTATTATATACTCACTCCCTTCTACAAGCCCTAGAAGTTTCTAACGCGATTTTGCGAACACCCTGTACGGCTGTTGTCATCTGGATTGTTTTATGCAGGAGAGCTGTTTTCAAATGTTGAAATGCTGTAATTTCGTAATCTTTGTATATCTATTGCTATAGGATAAATTCATGTTCATATGCGCAGTTTGAATGCTACTAGCAGCGGTAATAATCATATTGTGGAAAAATTGGGGCCTGGACCTATGTTCATTAGGATTACTTGCTTTTTTCATTGTCTTCTATTCGCCCCTTCCGTTTATAGCTATAATAGTCAACCACCTTACAGAAGATGTGTCATAGCACAATTGTAAGGAAATATCTTAGAATTTGGGCAAAATTTCTTCTTGGTGTAGTCAATGGCAACGCACTTCACATACGAATGAGTCCAAAACAATGCCTATAAGAAAGAGAAAGAACCTAATACTATCCGATTACAAAGTGGTGAACTGCGTGAAGACAACAGATCGTACACAGAGTGATCCCAAACATTATCTGCAACGTTTTGGTAGTTGTTCAGGTATGTTTTCTGAGTCATCATCGGTGGCTCGTTGCAGAGTAGTAATGTAGTTATAATGCATTCCGTTTGTTATCCAAATTAGTTTTTCCTGTGAAAATACCTATACAACAGTAAAAATGCTTCTAACATGGAGTCGCGAAGACCCGACAGGCGACGAGAAAGGGAAAGTATTGCGATGTGATAGACGCCGCCGCGGTAACAGCTCAGCATACGCTCATTGTGCCAAACTTAGCGAATACACTGAACAGGTGCATATTGGTCATTTTTCTCATCGGTAAACCAATTCATATTGCTACGTGGCTGTGCTAACGTACATCTAGCACTGACGTAAAAAAAAAAAAAAAAAAAAAAAGAAAAAGGAAAAAGAAAAACAGAGCTCGAACACTAGTGGATGCAAGCTTGAGGTAAAGAATAAAGTGAGCAATAGTGCTGATAGTTTGAAGTAGTGTGGTTACATGAAACCACTTTATTCCCAAAAAAGACGCATTGGCCATACCGTAGACGTCTGCAGTGTTGTGCAGATATTTACAACGCAACGCGCAAGCAAAGAATAGGGGGGCTAAGAAATCATACGAAGGGCAATTACTCTGTAACTAGTGACTGGAGAACAATCTCGCAGTAAAATAGAAATAGTCCCTGACTAGTCTATGAAAGTAAACGTGGCAGTTCGAATCAGATCACCCTGTATGTATTTGGGTAGAAGCGATATGAAATGGTATGATTACGCGAGACAGATATCAGGGAAGGCGAATAGAACAATGTATTTAGATTTAATGGGAGGTTTCTGGCAAAGTGCAGTGAACTGGAAAGGATATTTGGGACAAGACACTAGAACATTCAAATTTGTCGTTCTACCGTTTTAAGTCCTTTTACGGATGGCAATAAACATCGAACGAGTTCAGATTCGTACTATTTGCTTAGGGATCATCATTATAGGAGATATTTTGGCGCGTACAGAGCCATATACATTGTCAACTTCGCTCATTCAGTACTCGAACGGAACTGGATAGTAAATCGCTAATATTGATACGAATTACGCTCCACGTTGTACAGTATGGTGGGTTGTGGTTAAATATGTATAAGTAAACGTATGGGTGCTCAAAAATTTATCAGTCCACGAAACCTTCATTCCGAAAACTCGTCCGACAAAATTGCTTTTATGATGAAATATGGGCAATAAAGAAAATTCCAAGGCGGCCCCAACACCTCTGCACGCAAGAGAAGGATCTGTACTATCGCCAGAGGAAAAATGCTCTAATCGGACACAAAATAGGAAAAGATGCTCTGGTTTAAAAGCCAGTTGTCTCATACTTCATTTCTCGCTACCTTTGAAAATTTCTCCAAATTTTGGGCATTCCTATATTTTCACGATCTTTTTAACGTGAAACTCACCTCTCACTAACACAAGCTCCGCTAACTGTAACTCGCTCATTCAAAAACACTATTCAATATCCCTCCAAGTCGCTCGTACTATCCAGTCACTCCTTCAGCCCAACCCATTGTCATTATCTCCTTGTGTCTGTCTGTCACTGTCTCCTGGCTCACAGTCACTGTCTCTTTCGTTCTGGCCTACTACTAGTGTGTCTTTTCGCTGTCACTGTCTCCCTCTTGCTCATTCTCATTGCTGCTGCTATCTCATTCATTCTTTCCCGCTGCTGTCGTCTCTTCTTACTATCTCTCTCTCTCTCTCTCTCTCTCTCTCTCTCTCTCTCTCTCTCCCTCGTTGTTTCATTGTCAATGTCTCGATGTCACTGGCTGTCACTCACTCACACATTCTCAGAAATGGTTCAAATGGCTCTGAGCACTATGGGGCTTAACATCTGAGGTCATCAGTCACTTAGAACTACTTAAACCTAACTAACCTAAGGACATCACACACATCCATGCCCGAGGCAGGATTCGAACCTGCGACCGTAGCAGTCACGCGGTTCCGGACTGAGCGCCTAGAACCGCTAGACCACCGCGGTCGGCGCGTACCGATAAACCGATGAGTAATTTCATTGCTGCTAATCTATCCATGAACTGCAGCCACGGTACCAAAGGAGGCAGGCATCATATCTGCTGATGCTGTTGGTGCCAATCTTTAGAAGGTCATCATTTGGTAACGTAAAATCGGAAGTCGCTACTTGCTCTGACAGCAAACTGCGAAGTTTTGACGGGCTTATCTTGGTTCCGAAAATGGAGTTATGAAGCACGACGACACCGAGTGCCGCCTAAGTGCTTGTAGTGTACTGCCAACCCAATGAATCTATCAATGAAGGGATTCTGAAAAAAGGACGGATATGCCAAATTCTACCTAACAGTAATTCGAACGATGGGTCTGGGCTACTTGTGAAGTAGAACTGAGGTGATCGTGTTACGGGTCCGTCATCAGATTACAGTCGGCATTGGGGCTCTTTTTAAACTAAGCTGTTATTTTCCACATACTGTGTTATTAAACCGAATCAGCTAAAAGCGTGTCGTGTAGTTATCATTTTCATTAAACCGCTCCTAATTATCCCTGGTCATTATTGAAATGTAACAGCACTAGATAATCATTTGCTATCTTGATTATTGCAACTTCCAGTATTTCAATTCAATTAGATTTTACCATTTAATGCAAGCTGACTGTGCTGAAGCTGATATCTTTTAATTCACGACTAGCATATTAATGAGTGTACCTGTTATTGCAACGATGCTCATTGACTTACGGGCCCGTTTATGTATATGTTCTGCACGGTTACGCGTGTGAATGAAACACGAAATTACGGACATGAACGCAAGTGAGTGAATGAGCTTATTCTTTTCAGCCTTTCGCTTCTGTTAGTCTCTAGCGTCTGTCTCCAATCCTGTTGTTTGCTTTCAGAGTTGCTATGTGTGTTGTCTACTGTCAGAATACTTCATTACGTATCTCTCAGTTGAAAGCGAGGTTTTACGAACAATGCACACTGCTCTGACTACTTCGGGCCCCGTCCAAGTTTATTTGGTCGCGACTTTGTCAGCATTATTTGCGCGTTCGTTAACTATTTACTTTCGTTCCTCACGAAGGCATCTTATCAAATTACGTGCCTATGGAGTACCGTCTCAGTCGTGCAACTAAATTCGTGATTTCCTATCAGAAAGATCGCAGTTCATAATAACTGACGGAAAGTCATCGATCAAAACAGAATCATATCTGGCGTTCCAAAGGAAGTGTTGTGGGCTCTCTGCTGTGATGATTGAGGCGATAATCTGAGCAGCCCTCTTAGATTATTTGCAAACTCATTAAAAGATCAAAACCAATTTCAAAATGAATTAGACAAGATATGTGCACTATGCGAAAAGTGGCAATTGTCCTTAAATAATGAAAAGTGTGAGGTCATCCACAAGAATATTAGAGGAATTCGTTAAATTTCGGTAACACTACAAATCACACAAATCTAAAGGCGGTCAATTCAACTACCTAGAAATGGTAGTTACAGACAAGTTAAACTGGAGCAGTTACATTGATAATGCGACGGTGGCGAAAAAACACTGCGTTTTGTTCAAATGGCTCTGGGCACTATGAGACTTAACATCTAAGGTCACCAGTCCCCTAGACTTAGAACTACTTAAACCTAACTAACCTAAGCACATCACACACATCAATGCCCGAGGCAGGATTCGAACCTGCGACCATAGCAGCATCGCGGTTCCAGAATGAAGCGCCTAGAACCGCTCGACCACAACGGTCGACTGCGTTTTGTTGGTAGAACACTTGGAAGAAGCAACAAAGCTACTTAAGAAACTACCCACACTACGCTTGTCCGCACTCAACTAGAGTACTGCTGTGCTGTTGGGCTCGTTACCAGATAGGATTAACGGAGAACATCGAAGAAGTTCAAAGGAGGAAAGCACATTTTGTATCACCGCGAAACAGGAGAGAGAGTGTCACGGATATGATATACGAGTTGGCTGGTGCAGCCCCTCGTAACATATCCGGCTTTTTGGAAATTAAAACTTATTCGAACTGGCTGTGAACAATTCCCACATTTCATATAAAATCACGAATTATCGTTTTAAAGCGAAAATAAAATAGATGAAAGATTATTAAGAGCCAATGGAATAGAGAATTACAATCAAAGTAGAAAGGGGCTGTATTAAGAGTTTCTAAAGAACGTCCCTTTTGTTTCATAACTGTTACATAAACGCACGTACTGCTAACGCCTTTTGCTTCTGTTAGTCTTTAGCGTATGTGAGTTTTTAGCGTGTGGAAGTCTTTAGCGTCTGGGACTCTTTGTGTTTGAGATTTTAGTGTCCAAGATTTTAGCTTTGTACTTCTGAATATTCGCGACTGCTTGAAATAGTTAACCTGTAAAAGTAAATTTCTTTGACTTACAAATATAGACATTTATTATCGGGCTCATGTATGAATATTCTTCATAGTAAATCATACCAAATACTGTGTTAAATAAACCCTGTGGCTTTTGAAGGAATTAATTCGGTGTACAAGTGCGTCGTAAAATCAAAGATATGAATTTATTTTGAAACACGAATTGGCCGCCTAGTAATCGTTAATGAGTATCTTTGGCGGCAACCGCTAAACAACACAGCTAATGGTAAAAGCTTGAATTTAAACTCACTGATCAAGAAATATTGACGTATTTCACGTATCTAGACGAGGTGAAGAATACTGGCTGGAGACAGAAGAAGGACATCACACCTTCACTAATCGTGGAGGTGTCAGTAGACAGCAATAGGAGGCGTCACAGTGACCATCATGAAAACAATGGCATTGTTCGCTTCAGTGGGATATTTTCACGAAATCTCAACCTCCAGCGTATACCTCCTAATGCTTTAGATGTAGGGAGAAAATGATCACCGTACTAAAATAAGAGAAATCGTAGCCTGGGCTGAAAGACGGCACTGTTCGCTCTCCCGCGCGCCGCTCGGTTGTGGACGGTAGAGAAACAGAGCGAATCTGGTTCGATAAACCCTCAGCCGTACATTTAAGTGTGAATTGCAGAGCAATCACAAAGGACGAGATATTACAAGTAAGTACGCACCTGATCTGTTTAATCTGACGTAACGCCTCAGAACCTACTTTTATAAGTTGTACTAATACGAATTACTACTTCGGATAACTTGTACCGCTTGTGTCGTTGTAGTTCTAATACGACGAGCTCTTCTAAGCATTTTTAATAATTCATCAGCGTCCTGCAATATGTGACGGTCTGTGACAATGCATATCGAGGAACAACATCAGGAAAGGGATTTAATTTTATTATCGCGCGTTATCTTACAGGTCAACGCTGTGACTCATACCCCAGACATACATACCTCTAAGAATTACAAGTGCTAAAGTTTCCGTTCTGATGGGGCTGCAGAGTGTACTAAGTCGAAGAACGAAATATTACATTACCATGAAGTACCATAAGGACATACAACGAAATTCCTGTAAGAACAGGAAATTTACGCCCACACAGACGAGTAAATAATCGGAATTCTAAACGAACAAACAGAACTGAAACATAAATAATATCTAGAAAACATGACTGACGTCCAGAAAGAAAGCTGATAAATTTTCACTCTTCTCGAAGATGCAAAAGACAATAGATTACTCATCACAAATACTTATAGTTATGGTAGCTTTGTAATGAACTTATTATCGCCGATTTTCCGCGAATACAATTCACTGTCAACATAAAAACATCATAGGAAAATGCTGTCAAACATTCATAAGAGTTATATAAACGCTATAATAACAGTGACCAATAGCACAGAGAGATAATTAAAAAAAGCGCTCTACGATACAACATGTAATGTACTCTGTAACATTTGAAACGTAAAACTAGTAACAACTGACATATACGTAGGCCGTATTATAATACATTATACTACAGACGTAAGCAACGTAATTTTATGGTACAGTTTTACGAAAAATAGTACGATCACTGCAGGATCACTTGAAAACTTCAAAAATGCTGAGAAGAAATCGTCGTATTAGACCTACAACGAATTAACTAAGCGTTAATGAAACAAAAACTTAGAAAAATTTATGTAATGACAGGTGCATTTGGCGGTCCGCTGGATACGTCAGTTGCATACTGAACTGCTTAATGTGACAAGATGATAATACACTACGGGGCACTAAACCTGTAACAGCATCATGGGGGCAAGCGACGAACATCCAACTGGTATGCAGTGTACTATACAGTTATGTGGCAAACGTTATGGGTAGCGATATACACATGAACAGATAACGTACACAAGGTATAAAACGCTAGTGCTTTGGTGCAGTTGTCTTTTGTAGTCATGTTATTCATGTGAATATGTTTTCGACTTGATTATGGCCGCACGACGGGAACCAACAGAGTTTGAACGCTGAATGGTAGTAGGAGCTAGATATACGGGACATTCCATTTCGAAAATCGTTAGGAGGTCCAGTATTCCGAGATCTAAATGTCAAGGGCGTACCGATAACACCAAAGTTCAGACATTACATCTCACTTCGGAAAACGTAGTGGCCGACAGCCTTCTCTTACGATCGATAGCAGCGGCATCTGCATAGAGTTGTGAGTGTTAACAGACAAGCTTATCTACGTGAAATAACAGCAGAACTCTATACGGGACGTACGGCGGAATTATCCGTTAGGACAAAGTGATGAAATGTGGCGTGAATGGTGTATGGCAACACATGAACGACGCGAGTGCCCTTGCTTACAGCACATCACTCACAGTGCTTCTACTGGGCTCGTGACCATTTCCATTGGACATTAGACAAATGGAAAAGGGAGCCAGAACAGAGGAGTCAAGATTTCAGTTGGTAAGAACTGATTATAGGTTTCGAGTGTGGCGCAGGCTCTAGTTGACTACAAGGGCCGGCCGGTGTGGCGGAGCGGTTCTTGGAGCTACAGTCTGGAACCGCGCGACCGCTACGGTCTCAGGTTCGCATCCTGCCTCGGGCATGGATGTGTGTGATATCCTTAGGTTAGTTAGGTTTAAATAGTTCTAAGTATAGGGGACTGATGATTTCAGATGTTAAGTCGCATAGTGCTCAGAGCCATTTGAACCATTTGTCTACATGGTACTGTGCAAGCTGGTGGTGTATCCATAATGGTCTGGGCTGTGATTACACAGAATGTACTGCGTCACAGTCTGTAAACGGTAATGTTGGGTTACTCGGAGACCATTTTCAGCCATCCATGGACTTCGTGTTCCCAAACAACGATGAAACTTTTATGGATGATAACGCACCATGCACCGGGCCAGAATTGTTCGAGATTGGTTTGAAGAAAATTCTGGGCAGTTCGAACGAATGATTTGGCCATTTAGATCAGCCGACAAGAATCCCTTCGAACATTTATAGGACATAATCGAGAGGTCAGTTCACACACAAAATTGTGCACCGGGAGTACTTTTGCCATTATGGACGGCTATAGACGCAGAATGGCTCAATTTTGCTGCAGGGGACCTTCAACGACTTGTTGAGTCCATGCCAAATCGAGTTCTTGCACTACGTCGGGAAAAAGGCTGTCTAACACGATAGTAGGAGGAATCCCATGACTTTTCAGCTGAGTGTATGATATGATCTGCAAGTGAATAGCACTTCACTGCTGTCCCACAATGTAGATATCAGTAACACTATCTACATTCTACATGTAAGGGAAGACCATGTATAGCTCCACAGCTCTGTGGATGATCATACATTTTCTAAGTGTTTTGCGAAGTTTGTTTTATTAGTGGTTCCGAATAAAATTCTTATAAATATGTTGTCATGTTACAAATGCTATTTGTTATTTAAGAAAGAGAAAACGCATAGAATGTTAACATGTAAGTAAACACGCTGGCCTAGTCAGGGAAAAGATATTGTCAGAGAGTGTAATAAATTGTAAAAGCATTAAGGCTGGGTGTGCGAGCGCGCCAAAAAAGTAGCAGTTCGGAGTCGCGAGGAGACGATTGGCGACGCTGGTTGTGTGTATTCGCCGGTGTGGCTATACAAAAGTGTGGAGTAAAAAGTCTGTTAGCGAAGTGCCGAACAGTGAAAACTGAAATGGTCGGTTTGGCGGATGTTTAATATGGGCAAGCTATGGCATTTATTGGGCACTGCACAAATGCAGCAAGAGTATTTCACATAACATCAAGAGTACTGTGGGCCTTATTATTGGCTATGGTATGGCATGAAGATCAACCTGCGCCCTATTTAACCGCTAAATGGAGACACTCGACAAGCCAACGGCATCATGAAGAAAGATCTAGGGTTTTTTATAGCTAGAAGTGTAACAGGCTGACCAGCGTAGATGGAATTTCATTGCTTAAATTACATTGTTCTCGTGCATATTGTCACGTAAATAATTTTACGAAGTCATCATTCAAGTAGTATCTATCCTATCCCTTTGTATCAACCGAGATAATCAGAAAACGAACTGAAAATGAAGTGAACATTAATTTATTAGATTATCGAAACATAAATTTTAGAACTTTTGGACAATTACGTTATAATTAAATGTTTAGCTGTAGTATGAATAATGTCAGAAATGGAAGGACGCAAAAGCCAGTTTAATTCATTTGTTAAAATAGAGTAAATTTCATAATAAAAAATTGGTACTAAAACTTTGTGTAACTTGGACACTGAATTTCACTATCAAATCACAGTTTCTAATTCATATATTGTGGCATAATTTATTACATTTATTACAAAGAAATATCAGAGTAACTGCTAGGTAAATGGCAGTCCTTACCAGTGAGTAAATTCAAACTATCTTTCTGCTTGCTACAATAACAACGGTCAGTATTACGGTGAGTAACGTAAGAAAAAGTTTCAGTCCACAGCCAGTAAAAAATCTTACCTTAATTGATCTTTGAAAATTAATATAATATATTGTATGTGTTTGCTGTTTGATTATTATTTGACTACTGTGATATGTGTGGTGAGAAGTAATTGAATGTGTGCATTAGATACTGTTTCTATGTCATGACGCCAATAACTATTCTTACGTAAGATTGCTTACGAGTATAAAGTTCAGTTTCAATTTATTTATTCTTGTTCCGGTGAGGAACTGGTGACCGTTGGTTATTTCATTAAAGACATACCTTGAAAGCCTTTCTTCCAAATTTTCCACTAACTACTGTTAGTTAAAAATTAGTTTACGTAATAAAAATATGTAAGGTTAACCAAACTTTGTATCTAATCGTCATTGCTAAAGTACTGAGCAGGGGCGATTCGATTATAACTTCATCTACTGCTCTCGGTTTTGCATTATTCTTTGGAGCAGTGGCCTTGTCCCCACAGAGACTTTAGGTACTCGGTCATATAGAAAAGCCTAATTAGGCGGAGAGGTAGCAGGGTTACACATGCAGCAGATTTCTCAATCATAAAACACATATTAATACTGGCCGGGTGTGAGTATGTATTACTTAAGAAGGGAAACCATGTTCCACCACGAGTCGAAACTCGACAGTAGCAGGAACTGAGCTTGTTTGTTGCAAGACAAGTGGTCACACTGACCCTGCTGTGACGTGTGGACAACCACGATGTGTCTGCACGGCGATCACAGTTGCAGCTTCACTTGACGCAGCAGCAGAGACAGAGGTGCATCGACAGTGGTGTTCCCAGCAACACTGGACACTGAAGTGACAGGTCGTAATCTTTTAAAAAAAAGTCCCGATTGTGTGTAGAGCTTCACGATGGATGTACACTTGTAAGGTATGAGAAATACATGAACTCAAGTACCTCGCGATGGACACCTTTGAAGCTAGAGACTGGACGAATAGCATTAGTCTTTGAAACAGGAAGCGATTCAAGGAAGGTTTACCGTGTCTCCCAGAGGTTATGATTAGACTCAATTTGCAAAATTTTGACACTACCTGAGTTGTGATGCATAGGGTAACCGCTCACAAGCAATTTCCGAGACATCTCAACCGTATGAGGTATTAATACATCAAGTCCGCCCACAGAGAAGAAATTTCCGATTGGGTTGTTTTACGTTGCTCTCATTTCTACATCTACATCTACATCTATACTCCGCGAGCCACCTTACGGTGTGTGGCGGAGGGTACTTATTTTACCACTATCTGATCCCCCCTTCCCTGTTCCATTCACGAATTGTGCGTGGGAAGAACGACTGCTTGTAAGTCTCCGTATTTGCTCTAATTTCTCGGATCTTTTCGTTGTGATCATTACGCGAGATATATGTGGGCGGTAGTAATATGTTGCCCATCTCTTCCCGGAATGTGCTCTCTCGTAATTTCGATAATAAACGTCTCCGTATTGCGTAACGCCTTTCTTGAAGTGTCCGCCACTGGAGCTTGTTCAGCATCTCCGTAACGCTCTCGCGCTGACTAAATGTCCCCATGACGAATCGCGCTGCTTTTCGCTGGATCATGTCTATCTCTTCTATTAATCCAACCTGGTAAGGGTCCCATACTGATGAGCAATACTCAAGAATCGGACGAACAAGCGTTTTGTAAGCTACTTCTTTCGTCGATGAGTCACATTTTCTTAGAATTCTTCCTATGAATCTCAACCTGGCGCCTGCTTTTCCCACTATTTGTTTTATGTGATCATTCCACTTCAGATCGCTCCGGATAGTAACTCCTAAGTATTTTACGGTCGTTACCGCTTCCAATGATTTACCACCTATGGCATAATCGTACTGGAATGGATTTCTGCCCCTATGTATGCGCATTATATTACATTTATCTACGTTTAGGGAAAGCTGCCAGCTGTCGCACCATTCATTAATCCTCTGCAGGTCTTCCTGGAGTACGTACGAGTCTTCTGATGTTGCTACTTTCTTGTAGACAACCGTGTCATCTGCAAATAGCCTCACGGAGCTACCGATGTTGTCAACTAAGTCATTTATGTATATTGTAAACAATAAAGGTCCTATCACGCTTCCTTGCGGTACTCCCGAAATTACCTCTACATCTGCAGATTTTGAACCGTTAAGAATGACATGTTGTGTTCTTTCTTCAAGGAAATCCTGAATCCAATCACAAACCTGGTCCGATATTCCGTAAGCTCGTATTTTTTTCACTAAACGTAAGTGCGGAACCGTATCAAATGCCTTCCTGAAGTCCAGGAATACGGCATCAATCTGCTCGCCAGTGTCTACGGCACTGTGAATTTCTTGGGCAAATAGGGCGAGCTGAGTTTCACATGATCTCTGTTTGCGGAATCCATGTTGGTTATGATGAAGGAGATTTGTATTATCTAAGAACGTCATAATACGAGAACACAAAACATGTTCCATTATTCTACAACAGATTGACGTAAGCGAAATAGGCCTATAATTATTCACATCTGATTTATGACCCTTCTTGAAAATGGGAACGACATGCGCTTTCTTCCAGTCGCTAGGTACTTTACGTTCTTCCAGAGATCTACGATAAATTGCTGATAGAAAGGGGGCAAGTTCTTTAGCATAATCACTGTAGAATCTTAAGGGTATCTCGTCTGGTCCGGATGCTTTTCCGCTACTAAGTGATAGCAGTTGTTTTTCAATTCCGATATCGTTTATTTCAATATTTTCCATTTTGGCGTCCGTGCGACGGCTGAAGTCAGGGACCGTGTTACGATTTTCCGCAGTGAAACAGTTTCGGAACACTGAATTCAGTATTTCTGCCTTTCTTCGGTCGTCCTCTGTTTCGGTGCCATCGTGGTCAACGAGTGACTGAATAGGGGATTTAGATCCGCTTACCGATTTTACATATGACCAAAACTTTTTAGGGTTCTTGTTTAGATTGTTTGCCAATGTTTTATGTTCGAATTCGTTGAATGCTTCTCTCATTGCTCTCTTTACGCTCTTTTTCGCTTCGTTCAGCTTTTCCTTATCAGCTATGATTCGACTATTCTTAAACCTATGATGAAGCTTTCTTTGTTTCCGTAGTACCTTTCGTACATGATTGTTATACCACGGTGGTTCTTTCCCCTCGCTTTGGACCTTAGTCGGTACGAACTTATCTAAGGCGTACTGGACGATGTTTCTGAATTTTTTCCATTTTTGTTCCACATCCTCTTCCTCAGAAATGAACGTTTGATGGTGGTCACTCAGATATTCTGCGATTTGTGCCCTATCACTCTTGTTAAGCAAATATATTTTCCTTCCTTTCTTGGCATTTCTTATTACACTTGTAGTCATTGATGCAACCACTGACTTATGATCACTGATACCCTCTTCTACATTCACGGAGTCGAAAAGTTCCGGTCTATTTGTTGCTATGAGGTCTAAAACGTTAGCTTCACGAGTTGGTTCTTTAACTATCTGCTCGAAGTAATTCTCGGACAAGGCAGTCAGGATAATGTCACAAGAGTCTCTGTCCCTGGCTCCAGTTCTGATTGTGTGACTATCCCATTATATACCTGGTAGATTGAAGTCTCCCCCTATTACAATAGTATGATCACGAAACTTCTTCACGACGTTCTGCAGGTTCTCTCTGAGGCGCTCAACTACTACGGTTGCTGATGCAGGTGGTCTATAGAAGCATCCGACTATCATATCTGACCCACCTTTGATACTTAACTTAACCCAGATTATTTCACATTCGCATTCGCTAATAACTTCACTGGATATTATTGAATTTCTTGAAAGAAACATTGGCAGATTATCTAGATATATGGAATAAAGTTAATATTTGTGAAAGTCGTATTTCAGAGTAGTAGTTTCTCCTTTTTAAGTTATTAAAGTGAAGTTATCATCCTTAATAAGGATTAAATATATTACTCAATAAATAATTAAGTGGGTTAGGTAAACTACATCTGTTACTTTCAAATTTTATGATGTGATACAATCTATAATAGTAAAATTATTTTTATAGAAGAGAACAGTTTAGCCATATCGCCATTTCTTAAATAAAGGATTGCCGAAGCGTGAGAAATACGCACGTTGGTGTCTTTACGCTGTAGTTCAATTCGAACCACCATTTGGCGCTACCTTTACAATAAACAGTTATATGACTTGGTTGTGACCCTAGATAGGCAGTATTTACAAAGAGTCAGTTACATCACTGAAAACAAATAGAATAAGAAATTTCTCAATATGTCATTGTGCAGTGTACTCTTTGAGGGACTAAGTTCATGTCACTTCACTTACGTTTCATGCATCCCACAGTACTTACCAGAAGTAGGGACGTTAATTTACGATATCTGGAAATGAATTAAATATGCAAACCTTCTAAAATACACTCCTGGAAATTGAAATAAGAACACCGTGAATTCATTGTCCCAGGAAGGGGAAACTTTATTGACACATTCCTGGGGTCAGATACATCACATGATCACACTGACAGAACCACAGGCACATAGACACAGGCAACAGAGCATGCACAATGTCGGCACTAGTACAGTGTATATCCACCTTTCGCAGCAATGCAGGCTGCTATTCTCCCATGGAGACGATCGTAGAGATGCTGGATGTAGTCCTGTGGAACGGCTTGCCATGCCATTTCCACCTGGTGCCTCAGCTGGACCAGCGTTCGTGCTGGACGTGCAGACCGCGTGAGACGACGCTTCATCCAGTCCCAAACATGCTCAATGGGGGACAGATCCGGAGATCTTGCTGGCCAGGGTAGTTGACTTACACCTTCTAGAGCACGTTGGGTGGCACGGGATACATGCGGACGTGCATTGTCCTGTTGGAACAGCAAGTTCCCTTGCCGGTCTAGGAATGGTAGAACGATGGGTTCGATGACGGTTTGGATGTACCGTGCACTATTCAGTGTCCCCTCGACGATCACCAGTGGTGTACGGCCAGTGTAGGAGATCGCTCCCCACACCATGATGCCGGGTGTTGGCCCTGTGTGCCTCGGTCGTATGCAGTCCTGATTGTGGCGCTCACCTGCACGGCGCCAAACACGCATACGACCATCATTGGCACCAAGGCAGAAGCGACTCTCATCGCTGAAGACGACACGTCTCCATTCATCCCTCCATTCACGACTGTCGCGACACCACTGGAGGCGGGCTGCACGATGTTGGGGCGTGAGCGGAAGACGGCCTAACGGTGTGCGGGACCGTAGCCCAGCTTCATGGAGACGGTTGCGAATGGTCCTCGCCGATACCCCAGGAGCAACAGTGTCCCTAATTTGCTGGGAAGTGGCGGTGCGGTCCCCTACGGCACTGCGTAGGATCCTACGGTCTTGGCGTGCAACCGTGCGTCGCTGCGGTCCGGTCCCAGGTCGACGGGCACGTGCACCTTCCGCCGACCACTGGCGACAACATCGATGTACTGTGGAGACCTCACGCCCCACGTGTTGAGCAATTCGGCGGTACGTCCTCCCGGCCTCCCGCATGCCCACTATACGCCCTCGCTCAAAGTCCGTCAACTGCACATACGGTTCACGTCCACGCTGTCGCGGCGTGCTACCAGTGTTAAAGACTGCGATGGAGCTCCGTATGCCACGGCAAACTGGCTGACACTGACGGCGGCGGTGCACAAATGCTGCGCAGCTAGCGCCATTCGACGGCCAACACCGCGGTTCCTGGTGTGTCCGCTGTGCCGTGCGTGTGATCATTGCTTGTACAGCCCTCTCGCAGTGTCCGGAGCAAGTATGGTGGGTCTGACACACCGGTGTCAATGTGTTCTTTTTTCCATTTCCAGGAGTGTAGTACAGAGATTAGAAATAAAAATCCAAAAATTTAATTGCAGACTGAAACCAGCACGCAGCAACCTTTATTTCAGTTTACTGACCTCTGGACGCAGACCGTTAGATGAGAAAATCCAGCACGCTTTGTCCTTTGACAGCAAGTGAATTTAACATGCAACCTGCGACATCTCTCACTACCTCATGCGTCACATGCAGTGCAGCACTTTGCAGTACACGTTTCTCACTCCGATGGGTACCGTACTTCACGACTTATGCTCTCTGCTTAGTGCACATTAGTTTCACCGGTGTGAAAAAGTGTTACGCTACACTAGATTCCCTCGTATAAAGATTTCTTCTCCAACAGTCGACGTTCGACCTTACTATAGGCGAATTAAGTTTTCTAGTGTCCACAGGTCAGTTTGAGCCAAGAAGACTCCTCAGGAACGTCCCAATATAGAAGCGGAAACGCCTGTTTTTGACGTAAATGTTTAAGAGGTATATGACGCTGTCTGCTCATCCTTACCGTCTTACTGTACCAAAATAGTATCATATATAATCAAATCAAATATAAATATAATCGAACTTGCTGTATTTAGTCTTTCATTCGTATCTGTAGTTCATCTGCGTTACAGGCAAACTGTACAATACCTCTAGCAAAAAGCATAGTTCAAAGAAGTCCCATTCATAACAATTTGATTTTAGAAAAATTCGTCTTGGACTGCTGAGAATAGTTCTGGTGGTATGGCATCCCCTTCCCTTACTCTTCATTCAAGTATAATAGAGGTTGCAGAATCGATACATGTACCTGTCAATTCCATTAATGTCTTGTTTCTCAAGGTCGGTTAATACTGATTTTATGGGAACTGAGTGCAAAAATATTTATGAAGTTAAGATCCCAGAAAAAGTTTCACTTTATACTCTTTGCTCCGCTTTATAATTTCCTTTGACACTCGTAAACGGTGTGTGAAAGTAGGTTATGGCCTACAGGGGTGAAGTACAGCGGCGACTTCGAGTACCACGGGACGGTGGCTGTGAAGGCCCTGTAGGAACTCCGAAAAGTGGCCGCTGACAGGGCTCTGATGACGCTCTGATAGGCCTAATTAACCAACAGTGAGTCAGCAACCAGCTTTCAACAAGGATACTAGCCACGGAAAGGATTGGTATAAAAGAAAATGTCTCCACGAAGGCAAATGGACTATGAGTTGGCACTTCGAACATCGTAACGCTGACGGGAAAGATGGAGGAGATAATGGATATTGTGGAAAGGAGAAAGGTAGATATTGTAGCGTGGTACATCAGGAATCTAGTGCAGAAATCGTTGGTGGGTTACATGCTCTGCGACTGAAGAACGAAGATGACTGTGACAGATGTACTACCATCTGAGGCACTGGATGGTATCCGGCGGCTACTGGTGATGGCCGTGAGAATCATGAAGGAATGGAAGAAGACAGAAACCAGGAGTGGAGAATTATAGTATAGAAAGTGAAGGAGAAGGAAGTCAAGGAAGAATATGAGGACATCATTATGGAAGGTTACGAGTCGGCCACTGTAGCCGAGCGGTTCTAGGCGCTTCAGTGTGGAACCGAGCGACCGATACGGTCGCAGGTTCGAATCCTGCCTAAGGCATGGATGTGTGTGATGTCCTTAGGTTAGTTATGGGACTGATGACCTCAGATGTTAAGTCCCATAGTGCTCAGAGCCATTTGAACAATTTGAAGGTTACGAAAGGCTGAACCAAAAACAGGTGAAGAGGAATGGGGAGAATTTGAAAGTGATATGGTAGAAGCTGCAGCAGCTGCATGCGGAAGGACAAGTGGCAGAAAACGGTGGAAGGAGAAAAAATGGTGGAATGAAGTGTCAGGGAGATAGTGGGAAGGAAGTAAAAGGCCTTCAGAAAGCGGTTCCGAGAATGGACCAAATTAGCAAGAGAGGAGTATAAAAAAAATAGGCAAATAAGACAGTGGCTGACGAGATAAGAAAGAGGATGGAAGAATGGACAGAGATGGAGGAAGATAGCAGAGGGAACAAGAATATTCCATATCGAAAGATCAAAAGTAGGAGGAGAGGTTTGAGACAGGCAGTAACAATGATAGGAATTCGAATGAGGTTAGTAACACTGATGATCGTGTGGAAGGAGTACTTTCAGCATTTTCTATATCAGAATGGACTTGGTGGTGAGGTATTAAAGGAGGTAGAAGTGAACTCTGGGGGGAAGGAAGGGGGTGAAGGACCTAAAACGGAAAGTAATGGAAATGTGAGTCGAGAAGATGAAAGGAGGCAGGGCAACAGGTATGGACGAAGTAAGTGTCGAAATGGTGAAGACAGCAGATAAGGCATCGTGTGATGAGTGTGGCTTGCAATGAGAAGACGATTCCAGATTGTAAGAGGGTACTAAGTGCCTTATATTCAAGAAAGGGTGTAGAAAAAATCGTAGGAACTGGAGGAGAGCCATACTGATACCACACTGTGTCAAGATATATGAAAAGACTCTGGAGAGCAGATCCAGACAAGGGTTGGGAAGAAATTAAGAGACGAGCAGCATGGCTTCAGATGTATAAGGTCAACTGTTGATCTCATATTTGCAGTGAGGCAGATCCAGGAGCATCAATACGAATTTGGGGGAGAACTGCTCATTCGTGATATAGAAAAGGCATTTGATACAGTCTTTAGAAGAAAGGCCTGGGAAGCACTAGAAAAAGAAGTTGGGGAGAGACCACGAGCAGGTTTATTGTGGAATTGTGAGCTGTGTGAAGGTGGGAAATGAAAGAACGAGTTGGTTCCATCAAACAAATGGTGCGTAAGAGGACAGTACATTGTCACCTCTCCTTTTCATCGTGGTCGTGGAGGAGATAATGACAAAGGTGGCAGCAAACACCATCTAGCGGGAAAAGATCGGAACTGAACAACTGAAGAAGGTGGAAAGTGTCAAATATTTGGGAAATGTGATAGAGGAAAATGGAAGAAATGAGAAAGAGATCAGCGAATGTGGCACACAGGCAGAAGCATTCCTGCGAAGTGTCTCGAACAAAGAAGTCCTGCAAATCAGCAAAGAGGTTATATATGGAAGTTAATACAACCCCATGTTGACCTATGCAACTGAAACAGGGGTAATGTAGAAAAGAGATGTAATCAGGTTACAGGCATGGGGAATAAAGTTCCTCAGAAGGACGATAGGAGTAATAGTAAGGATAGGATGAGCAATGAAATGGTAAGGGAAATAGTGAAAAAGGGCTTCTGCAGAGAATGATAGAAACATCAGATGGTATGGGCACTTAAGGAAAATGCAAAACAAGAAGATTCCCAAGGGGATACACGAAATAGAGATGCGAATGAAACGAGCAAGAGGAAGATCAAGGGATAGATGGCTGAAAGGTAAGGAGGGGTGTGTTAAAAAAAGAGGCTAAGATTGCACCAGAGTGAACATAGAAAGATGGTGGGAGAACAGTATTAGATGATGAGGCTTGTGTTCCAAAGAGACCCCTCTATTTCTCACACTTCCGAAAGCAGCTTGCTCCTCTGATTTAAATCCGATATTTTTCTGTGTTACTATTTTGGTATTTTGGGAGGATGACTGTTCTGCAGTTTTTATGTCATATAACCCTTCTTTTGAAGTGGAGAAATTACAGGATAGTGACAGATTGGCGAAAGTGTTCTCATCAGTAGGGTTTCTATAAACGTTTTTTCTAATTCTCTTCTTATAAGTTCACTTTAGCTTAATCATTTCTACATAAAAATACCAGAATCTCTTTGCGCCTCTTATCTCACGCCTCGAATGTCTGTGCACGCCTCGCTAGACATTATTTCTGGAATTCTGTTACTTTCATTGTTAATTATATTTGACTACTATTCCACTTGCCATCTTAATTTATGCAATGTCCTACCTGCCTTACATATTTTTCTGATTCGTTTCTTATTTTTTCAACTACATGTCTTATTCTATCTATCAGATGGTTTAAAAACATAAAACATTTCGAACAGTTTTCTGCAGTTACGTAAAGAATTTATCTCCTAATTGAGCCAAGCAGAGGAACGGTAAAGATTACTGATCAACACTGAAATCCAAACGAAGTGCAAATAGTAGGTCATTTTAATGAATAGATGAAATAATAGCGTGAAGGAACCGGACTCATGTGTTACCAAATTAGAGGGGGTTTAGTATCTAGCTTTAGAATGGATGTCGATAGAATGCATGGATATCCCGACCCACGTGGGCGCGTGACCCAAAAACACGAAGATGCCGAAGAAAAGTCAAAGATATACCATACGTACAGCTACATGTGGAAAATAAGTCCATGCTGGAAGACTGCCTCTGACTGTAAGTGCAATGCATTGTTTAAGTCTAAAACATGTGCCGAGCTCAACAATAAAAGCGGTAGCACAAAGGGAAAGCAGTACAGCGGGCGACAGGCGATGGCTGCGAGGCCGACCAGAACCAAGACAGCAGTCAGAGTAAGAAAACGCCGAAATTTGATTGCAGGTTACAGAACTATCGTGGCAAAGCCGCTGATTGGTTGACGCAACCAAAGAGCCTCCCATGAGACGTGTTACTCGATTGACTACCTTCTAGTCCAAACAATTGCGCATGATATCTACCGTTCCAGCCCGTGTTCATAAATGAGCTCGTTGCACAGTGCTTACATGAGCGTTTGGTGAGAGAAATCTGTGGCGAGTGCTGCCTGTGCTGCTGCATTCAGTATCAGTCACCTGTATGACCACTCAACTGAAAATGCTGAAAATCACATAATATACACTCCTGGAAATTGAAATAAGAACACCGTGAATTCATTGTCCCAGGAAGGGAAAACTTTATTGACACATTCCTGGGGTCAGATACATCACATGATCACACTGACGGAACCACAGGCACATAGACACAGGCAACAGAGCATGCACAATGTCGGCACTAGTACAGTGTATATCCACATTTCGCAGCAATGCAGGCTGCTATTCTCCCATGAAGACGATCGTAGAGATGCTGGATGTAGTCCTGTGGAACGGCTTGCCATGCCATTTCCACCTGGCGCCTCAGTTGGACCAGCGCTCGTGCTGGACGTGCAGACCGCGTGAGACGACGCTTCATCCAGTCCCAAACATGCTCAATGGGGGACAGATCCGGAGATCTTGCTGGCCAGGGTAGTTGACTTACACCTTCTAGAGCACGTTGGGTGGCACGGGATACATGCGGACGTGCATTGTCCTGTTGGAGCAGCAAGTTCCCTTGCCGGTCTAGGAATGGTAGAACGATGGGTTCGATGACGGTTTGGATGTACCGTGCACTATTCAGTGTCCCCTCGACGATCACCAGTGGTGTACGGCCAGTGTAGGAGATCGCTCCCCACACCATGATGCCGGGTGTTGGCCCTGTGTGCCTCGGTCGTATGCAGTCCTGATTGTGGCGCTCACCTGCACGGCGCCAAACACGCATACGACCATCATTGGCACCAAGGCAGAAGCGACTCTCATCGCTGAAGACGACACGTCTCCATTCGTCCCTCCATTCGCGCCTGTCGAGACACCACTGGAGGCGGGCTGCACGATGTTGGGGCGTGAGTGGAAGACGGCCTAACGGTGTGCGGGACCGTAGCCTAGCTTCATGGAGACGGTTGCGAATGGTCCTCGCCGATACCCCAGGAGCAACAGTGTCCCTAATTTGCTGGGAAGTGGCTGTGCGGTCCCCTACGGCACTGCGTAGGATCCTACGGCCTTGGCGTGCATCCGTGCGTCGCTGCGGTCCGGTCCCAGGTCGACGGGCACGTGCACCTTCCGCCGACCACTGGCGACAACATCGATGTACTGTGGAGACCTCACGCCCCACGTGTTGAGCAATTCGGCGGTACGTCCACCCGGCCTCCCGCATGCCCCCTATATGCCCTCGCTCAAAGTCCGTCAACTGCACATACGGTTCACGTCCACGCTGTCGCGGCATGCTACCAGTGTTAAAGACTGCGATGGAGCTCCGTATGCCACGGCAAACTGGCTGACACTGACGGCGGCGGTGCACAAATGCTGCGCAGCTAGCGCCATTCGACGGCCAACACCGCGGTTCCTGGTGTGTCCTGTGTGCCGTGCGTGTGATCATTGCTTGTACAGACCTCTCGCAGTGTCCGGAGCAAGTATGGTGGGTCTGACACACCGGTGTCAATGTGTTCTTTTTTCCATTTCCAGGAGTGTATAACAATACTCATAATGATGTGGATATGCAAAGTATTCCTGGGTAGTGGATCAGTTAAAAAGGGCATAATAAGGCGTGATGTAGACAGTGGTTTTATATAAGCATATAGATGAGGGAAATGAACGGAAATTACGAGTAGGGAACGTAACAGTTATATACCTTAGGGGGCACAAAAAGCGCACAGATATTCATATTTCCATCTCTACATTCAAAAATAAAACCAAACGCAGTGAATAGCACGAAGTATAATGCACCATGCAGTGAAAAGTTCTTCTGGTGTAAGAATTGTAATGTTTAGAAAACAAGCAGCCCTCCCATGGAAGGCTAGTGTTCGCATGCACCGTCACTAGGTCCACTCCGGCTATGGCACAATTCCAGAACACTGACAAGATATCTAGTTTGTTGCACCGGCGACTAAAAAAACACACAAAGGCATCAATTTTTGACGGACTCTGAGTTCCCCACATTCACGCTTTAATGTATTCGGGTATAGTTTTACATCAGGAGTTTTGTGCGACATTATAAGCAACGAGCTGGCCCCTGTAGAATTTGTAACACCGTCGGATAGTTGGACAGCACAGTAAACGATTATGACTTGTTAAGTACATGAGACAAGAGGGGAAAAATGTTAAAGGAGGGAGGTGTGAGAGAGAAGCTCTTTCTGGAATGGCGTGGATTGCCGAGCAGAGGTCATGAAGTCATCCAGTTCTGACGGTTGCAACCAAAGGGTCTATCACACTTGAGGAATGGACGGGCAAACCAAGGTCTTATATGGACACTGAAGGTAAGATCGCTGTGCGTTTTTGTAAGATAAGTCGTGGTTTCTCTGAAAGCCTTTAATGTGAGTTGTAGGTTAATCTGCCAACCGTCTGCACTGTAGACTAAGCATACCACAGGCCAGAGACATAAATTTCCCGAGTGCATGTGTTCTGTTTGCTCACTGATGGCCCATTGACACGGTGAGCATAACAAAGAAACCGGTCGGCAGACGTCGCAGTAGCAATCCTCGCACTTGCTATACTACATAATGCGCTTATTTTCTTGTGATTATCTGTTTGTGCTGTTCTCCTGAATGAATGTTCTTTGCCACTCGATGGAAATTTTCTACACAGCTCATTCCAAACCGCATAAAAATGTTGAACTAGCTTTAAATCCAGGTTTGGCGTCCACAGCAGGACGTGATGCGAGACAACGTGTAAGTAGGCTGTTTAGGTTTTTATATTGGTAACGCCACGTAGCGCTCTGTGTGATAATCACTGGCTGTGCAGTCTGTGGCTAGTTTGTATTGGTTGGAATTTGCTATTGTAGTGTTGGGCAGTTGGATGTGAACAGGGCGTAGCGTTGCGCAGTTGGAGGTGAGCCGCCAGCAGTGGTGGATGTTGGGAGAGAGATGGCAGAATTTTAAGAGCGAACGATCTGGACATGTGTCCGCCAGAAAGAGAAAATTTGTAATACTGGATGTCATGAACTGATATTTATATTATGACTTTTGAACACTATTAAGGTAAATACATTGTTTGTTCTCTATCAAATCTGTCATTTGCTAAGTATGCCTATCAGTAGTTAGTGCCTGCAGTAGTTAGAATCTTTTACTTAGCTGGCAGTATTGGCGCTCGCTGTTTTGCAGTAGTTCGAATAACGAAGATTTTTGTGAGGTAAGTGATTCATGAAAGGTATATGTTATTGATAGTCAGGGCCATTCTTTTGTGGGGATTTTTTTAAGTCAGATTGCGTTGCGCAAAAAATAGTCAGTTTAGTGTTGATCAGAAAAAGTAAAGAGAGAAATGTCTGATTACGTTCAGTTTTGCTCAGGTGTTTGAAAATCAAATAACGTAGAGGTTTATCAGCACAGTAATTCATTATTTTCTCTAAGGGGACGTTTCAAACGGAGAAGGTGTGCTAAATGGAGTATCAGCAATCACTAGACAGGCGATGGAAATCAATGTGGGCCACAGCATACAAGTTTCTGTTATAATTAAACCAGGTGAGAAGTGCAGGGGTTGGAGAAAAGTATGGAGATACCACGAGAAATACATGTTTCAGCATAAATGCAAATATTAGTTAAGCTTGCTGGTTGCGCTGTTGTGTTTGACCACGAACAACACCTATGTAATGTCCTCAGTACGTTGGAAGTGCTAGTCGTGGTCATTACAGCGTTCTGCGTAGTTGTGAAAGATTTATGTCGGAGCTAAGTGACTTGGAACGTTGGCAAATTGTTGGAGCTCGTGTGATGAGTGCTTTCGTAAACAAGGTAGCCGAAGTGTTTGGTGTTTCGAGAGGCAGTGTATCGATGATCTATATAACGTACAGGAAAAGCGGAAAACATCACGCGCTACATCACTACTCCGATGGAATTGCGTGTTGACTGGTCGTGACAGACGGTTGTTGAACAGAAGTCACAGCAGAATTTACTGTCGCGATGGGCACTAAGGGAGCTCCATAATCAGGGAATCGCAGGTATTCCAAAAGCACTCATCGGTGACGCAAATACTGGTGATAGCATAACGTGTTGCCGTATCTGAAAAGCCTGGACTATAGAGCAATGGAAGGATGTCATTTGGCCTGATAAGTATTGTTGTATACCGTTTACAACATCTGACCGAGTTTACGTCCCACGAGTGAAACACGGCGGCAGTACGGTGGACACTTGGGCAGGCATATCATGGTACGCCATGGGCCCCTTGGGTACACGGTAATGTCAAATTTCAGCGAAAGTTTATTAGATTATTTTGGCTTATGGGGTCCATGCGATGGTGCAATCTTTGTTCCCCAGGGTGATGCTGCGTTCCTAGACGGCAGGGCACCTGTTCATACAACTCGCACCGTCAACGACTGGTTTTGTGAGCACCAGAACCAATTGTGGCGACTACCCCGACCACCGAAGTCACCAGATCTCAATATTATCGAGTCGTCGTGGTATACTATGGTGCGAAGGATGCGTGAACGCTACCCACCTCCATCATCATTACCTGAACTTGCCAGTATTTTTCCGGAAGAATGGTATAAGATTCCCTTGAAAGCCATACAGAACATGTATTTATGCATTCGACCGGAACCTGTTTTGAATGCCAACAGCTTTCCGATGCCGTATTAGGCATGGTAAAGTGTTTTTGGTGTTTCAATATTATTGTCGACTCCCTGAACACCCGCAAGCCCCTCCCCACCTTTACTCTGTCCGCCCGAAATAGCTGAGTGGTCAGCGCGACGGACTGTCATACCTAACGGCCCGGGTTCGATTCCCGGATGGGTCGGAGATTTTCTCCGCTCAGGGACTGGGTGTTGTGTTGTCCTTATCATCATCATTTCATCCCCATAGACAAGCAAGTCGCCGAAGTGACGTCAACTCGTAAGACTTGCACCAGGCGAAAGGTTTACCGACGGGAGGCCCTAGTCACACGGCGTTACCTATACTCTCACAAATCGTCTCTGTTGCTAAATCCAGATGTGAAGTGTTGAGTTAACGTTCTGGAACAGTTTGTGACACCCGCTGACCACTTGTCACGAAAGAAGCTTACTTTGCCATCACCGGGCTATTTCTGCAAGATTCATGCTCCGACATCTTTTGACCTTGACAACTAAACAGTGGAACTGCTTCACATCAACTTCATATGTCTAGTTCTTAGCTTATGGAAATAGTTTATCACTCTTTCACAATCTTCGTCACTCTGTCTTAAATTCGTTTAATCTCAAGCCGCCCGCCCGGTTGGCCGTGCGGTCTAACGCACGACTTTCAAGGCGGAAAGGAGCGCCTGGTCCCCGGCACGAATCCGCCCGACGGATTTGTGTCGAGGTCTAGTGAGCCGGCCAGTCTGCGGATGGTTTTTAGGCGGTTTTCCATCTGCCTCGGCGAATGCGGGCTGGTTCCCATTCTTCCGCCTCAGTTACACTACGTCGGCGATAGCTGCGCAAACAAGTTCTCCGCGTACGCGTACACCACCATTACTCTACCACGCAAACGTAGGGGTTACACTCGTCTGGTGTGAGACGTTCCCTGGGGGGATCCACCGGGGGCCGAACCGCACAGTAACCGTGGGTTCCGTGTGGGGGCGGCGTAGGGGTGAAGTGGACAGCGGTAGTCGTCGTGGGGTTGTCGACCACTGCGGCTGCGGCGGGGACGGAGCCTCTCCGTCGATTCTAGGTCGCCGGGTTAACATACAATAAAATACAATACAATCTCAAGCCAAACTTTTGGGAGAGAGCATACATTCTATTCAGTTGATTACATGAGTTAATTTTATTTAGCATAACTTAAATTCCGTAAATGTGCGACTATAGCTTCAAAGATCAAAATTAATGCGTCTTTTACTGTTCTGAAAATTATCCATATTCCAGTGTCATTTTCTAAAACACGTAAATGTTATTCTTTATTGCTTAATGAGGTTATGCTATGCACATAAAAACCAAACAGTGCAGTAACATTGCCATAGTAAATATTTTTTATGGCCTTATCGCTTGGAAATGCTACTATTCGATTGTTCTTCAGCGTGTGGATTCTGTAACCTTCAGAATTCTCCCAACTGGCATCTGTTTTTAATGCCTAAGAACAACTGACTCCAACATGTACCTTCATCTCTGTGCCTAGTCGCACAATGGATTCAAACAACACATGTATAAGGCATGTGCGACAACATCAGCCGGAACTAATCATAAGGTCGCGAGGGGGTTCGCAGCCCAAAATAAACGTCTGCCCACGACGGTTCTTTTATTACAATGTTCTTGGTTCAAATGGCTCTGAGCACTATGGGACTTAACATCTGTGGTCATCAGTCCCCTAGAACTTAGAACTACTTAAACCTAACTAACCTAAGGACATCACACACATCCATGCCCGAGGCAGGATTCGAACCTGCGACCGTAGCAGTCGCGCGGTTCCGGACTGAGCGCCTAGAACCGCTAGACCAGCGCGGCCGGCTACAATGTTCTTACCGCAACTATAATGCGTTATTGATTTTTTCAAAGAAACTACTTTTATTTTACGCTAATTATTTGCATTAAAACGGCTAGGTCAGGAATTGTTCCAGGATACGGAAAAGCAACGTCAACGGAGCACCCTACCAGTATTGTACACCAATATAACCATCAGCTCACGAGTGTCTATGAAGTAGACATCCGCGTCCGCTGCTCACAAGTGCCGTGGACAGCGTCCTTTCTGAGCGGTATCGCCAAATATATATATATATATATATATATATATATATATATATATATATATATATATATATATACCAACTTTCTTTGCTTATATGTCTTAATTTTAGGAATTAGTTTTTATAGTATTCAAGACAAACGCGACTGAAATGCATGGCAGGGCTGTGATCGGCTAATTTCGGTTTTGCTGCACTCGGTATTTTTAAGGCGCGCAATACTGGCTTGATTGTGGACTCGTGGCCGCAGGCCGCTGGCGGAATCCGTTCTGTTATATTCCACCTGCCCTTTCATAAAGTACTATTTTGTCTTTTGAAACCTCCGCCAAGTCTGGCTATCAACTGTCCACTCCGGCCGATGCCCCCATGTCATTTTTCAGTGCAACCACAACACCTGAGGCTAAACTGACGGTCTCATTATTTATTTCCTCCGTTCCATTGCAATGTCTTGTTCAGTACTGCCAACAAAATATGGTATCTTTGTTCTTTACATACTTATTCCCATTCTGAAATGTACTTCCACTATTTTTATTGCCGCTTCGACATATTAATTCATGCAAGGCGACAGTGGCGGTCAGTTGCATCAATGCCTTACGCCTTTCTTTTAAGTAATTGTCTTTCCTGTCCTTCCAATTTTAGTATCCTTAATTAATTTTCCTAACGGTCATAAATCGAAGTATTTTCTGTAGCCGGCCGCTGTGGCCGAGCAATTCTAGGCGCTTCAGTCTGGAAACCACTTGGCTGTTACAGCTGCAGGTTAGAATCCTGCCTCGGGCATGGATGTGTGTGATGTCCTTAGGTTAGTTAGGTTTAAGCAGTCCTAAGTTCTAGGGGACCGATGACCTCAGATGTTAAATCCCATAGTGCTCAGAGCCATTTGAACCATTTTTTGTAAGTATTGCACTGGTTAAAAGTCTTCAAAGAATACTGCTGTGGGAGTTCCCTGCCCCTAAGACTCGGCTTACGTCAGTGAGTGAACAGTTTTTGCGTACCTGGCTTAAGAGGTAGACAGCAAATGGCACGGGAAGCCGACACCACACGGGCACCGCCACTTGCCTGGCACCCCACCGATCTGAGCAGCTCCGGCACATGACGTTCACGACTGCGGACCACTTTCTACTTCCGCGTCACATCCATAAGTGAATCGTACTGTTTAGCCGAAAGTGTTATCAGATGTAAAAGAGACCGCAGTCAATCTCATTCTGCCTAGTGCAGGTGGAGATTGAAATCCTTACGACAGGCAGAAAAGGCAATTCGCCCCAGACGCTCTCACAATTACGATCCTGCAGTCAGACAGTCCGTTCTGCAGACTGCAGTCTCACATAGCTGTTGCTATTCATTCAGCAATAGATACAGTGCTATGTGAAAGTCTGTACGGTTACGTTCAGTAACAGAGACTACCTTAGAGACAGCCAAGAGCCTGGAAAGTTATTTGGATTTCACTGTATTAGGTACAGGGCATCTAGTGCCATGAATTCAACTGTTATGAAAACTTAAGTATACTTTGTATCATATCGCATATGGAGAGTCATATTTTACTTGTTATTGCGTTGCTACCTGCCTGTTCTAGCGCCACCCTGTCAGGCAAGTGTTTAATTAGTAATAACAACGTGCAAATCACCAACAAATTTAATGAACTACAGCAATGGACATATTTACTGCTACCATGGATATTGGGGCAGAAGTAATAGTAACATTCCGTTACTTCATCCCATCAGCTGTACATGTACGGAAACTTCTGGGAAGATTCGTGCCGACACCTAGCCCGCAGAGTTCTCGTAAGCTAAAGTTGTTGTGGTGAATAGATATTCCCAGACAAATACTTTCGGTCAAGTGCGCATCTTCAAAGCAGAGATTAACACTACATCATGTTTCATGACTTTTCTTGACATCAAACACATATCAGTGTTTACTGTTTTCTGACTATAATTTTACTTGGTGTCAGGAAATCTTCCGTAAACTCAGTGAAGTGGTAATCCGTTACTTGAAGATGTTAGGCGTTCCCTTGGCCTAATTAGTTGCTCGAGGAAAAATATATCGATTAAAAGAGCTTTTGGCTCTCTCACGATGTACTTCATTAAGCATCAGAAATCGTTACTCTGTCTCTATAGAGTTGCGATATTTGCAACATCTAGTCCCTAGTTAGGTGATATACACTACTGGCCATTAAAATTACTACACCACGAAGATGTCGTGCTAAATTTAACCGACAGGAAGAAGATGCTGTGATATGCAAAATGATTAGCTTTTCAGAGCATTCACACAAGGTTGGCGGCGGTGGCGACACCTACAACGTGCAGTCATGGGAAAAGTTTCCAACCGATTTCTCATACACAAACAGCAGTTTGTTGTGAAATGCACATTGTTGTGATGCCTCGTGTAAGGAGGGGAAATGCGTACCATCACGTTTTCGACTTTGATAAAGGTCGGATTGTAGCCTATCGCGATTGCTGTTTATCATATCGCACATTGCTCCTCGCGTTGCTCGAGATCCAATGACTGTTAGCAGAATGTGGAATCGGTGGCCTCGTATCACTAGCGGTCCAGATGACAGGCATCTTATCCGTATGGCTGTAACGGATCGTGCAGCCACGTCTCGATCCCTGATGGGGAAGTTTGCAAGACAACAACCATCTGCACGAACAGTTCGACGACGTTTGCAGCAGCATGGATTTTCAGCTAGGAGACCATGGATGCGGTTACCCTTGACGCTGCATCACAGACAGGAGCGCCTACGATGGTGTAGTCAACGACGAACCTGGATGCACGAATGGCAAAACGTCGGATTGATCCAGGTTATTTTTACAGCTATCATGATGGTCTCATCCGTGTTTGGCGACATCACGGTGAACGCACTTTGGAAGCGTGTATTCGTCATCGCCATACTGGCGTATCACCCGGCGCGATGGTATGGGGTTACACGTCTCGGTCACCTCTTGTTCGCATTGACAGCACTTTGAACAGTGGACGTTACATTTCAGATGTGTTACGACCCTTCATCCGATACCTGCGAAACCCTACATTTTAGCAGGATAATGCACGACCGCATGTTGTAGGTCCTGTACGGGCCTTTCTCGATACAGAAAAGGTTCGACTGCTGCCCTGGCCAGCACATTCTCCAGACCTCTCACCAACTGAAAACGTCTGGTCAATGGTGGCCGAGCAACTGGCTCGTCAGAATACGACAGTCACTACTCTTGATGAACTGTGGTATGGTGTTGAAGCTGCATGGGCAGCTGTACCGGTACACGCCATCCAAGCTCTGCTTGACTCAATGCCCAGGCGTATGAAGGCCGTTATTACGGCCAGAGATGGTTGTTCTGGGTACTGATTTCTCAGGATCTATGCACCCAAACTGCGTGAAAATGTAAACACATGTCAGTTCTAGTATATTTGAATACCCGCCTATCATCTGCATTTCTTTTTGGTGTAGCAATTTTAACGGCCAGTAGTGTAGTTCAGAGGCAGGTGAAGGAGAAGTTGCGTCACTGATAAACCGCGGTCAGTGGGAGAGAAGACTCGCGATCTGGGGCAGTAATATCGCACGAAGACGTCGGCATAAGTGCGATCAAAGCGGGAGGAAGAGCGGCATTAACGGTGCGGAAAGCGAAACGGCGCCGTTCTCGCTGGGGCAAGAGTTTCCGACACCCTATTAAAAGTTGGCGACCCCGGCGCGCCGACCACACAAAAGGTTGGCGCCCTGCGTCATAACCACGCGAGCCGCGGCGCCTACGGTGCGCGGGAACAGCAATTGAGCACGTGAGCGCTTTGCGCAAGTAGATTTCCCCCGCCGGCGTCGGGCGTCTGGTGGGCGTGCAAGGTGGACTCGGCCTCCCCCCCCCCCCCAGACACACACACACCCACAGACACACAGTGGCGCCGCGGCGGAAGGGCGAACTTGGCATAATTCCGTGAGCCAAATTACGCGAAGACCTGCGTCGAGCCGGCATAATGGAGGTTAAAAATGGGCGCGCTCGGCGCCAACTTGCCGAATTAACATTCCGCCAGCGGGGCGAAGCTTGCCGCAGCCGCAGCCGCGGCGAACCCGGCAACTCTTGGAGGCGCCTTGAGGGCCCGTCTCGCTCGCCCCTTGCTTCTCGACCGCAACGCGGTTCGCTTCTTTAAGCGGCGTTCCGCCTCTACCATTTTCCCTGCCATATTTTACTCCTCCTGAACGTGCCCAGATTAACGTGTGTTTTCTGGTTCTAACGCGATTGTTCCTGATTTTCAGTGAAGTATGCTGTTACACGTTCTAAGATTTACTGTCCGCATTTTGCAGTCTACCTTGAGATCAATCTATTCCCTTTATTTGTTTTCAAAGGCTATCTCCCATCAGTAGATTCCCAAATCCATAACCTGCGTGGTTATGGTTACAGGTTGTATCACCCTAATGAACCCCAAAACCCAATTCGGAAAGACCATCATAATGTAAAGTAAGGAAAAGTTATCCTGACAGGTACGACAACTTTGCCTATCATATGACACCAGAAAGTCTTGATAAACACCAACATTAAGCATTACTGTGTTCTGGTAGAAAGGAAGAAGAAAGAAAGGTCATCTTTAGCTATTTCCGAAACATCTAAGTAATAATTGCAAATTAATACCATGAAAGTTAAGTCCGAAGAAATGTCGGTCAGAGATAACTATTATGTGGAAGAGAGTTGTAAAGGCAACCAGGAAATTCAATGCGACAATACTCATTCACGGAAAAAGTCGTTTGCTAGCTATCGTGCTATCAAGTCATACGAGAGCAGCTCTTGCCGTAGTTGAGCGAACGGAGCGCGACTTTCAAGAGTCATTGTCGCGTGACGCGGATGCACCGATTTTGTGAACTGATATTCAGATTATAGACTTGAACCGAAAGAGTATGCTGACTGTGTATACCGAGTTGTTGGACTTTATTAACGGAAGTAGGCAATATTGGACTGAACAATTATATAATTGAATGTACAAAGTTTCGAAAGACCATAATGCACATTTAGTCTCGAGTAGGAGACATTGACACGAACACATGAAGAAGATACAATTACGCCGAGAGTTAAAGCTGTCGTAATCGTCACGATACTTGAAACTAACAGAACTGCCAGTGCTAATTAACCGTGTGTGCATGTGGCGTGATGTTTATAAAGTATTTAGCGAAAAGGAACAATAAAGTTGTTCATCAAAAGTGGAAATTCAACGTGTCGCCTCCATCATTGTATGAATATATGGTAATTGCTCGTCAAAAGTTAATGAACAGTGACTATTTAACTTGGAAGTAAATTCGTGGACTGTTAGTTGCGACAAGAAAGCTTTGGACACACATAATATTGCGACGCAAGGTAATTAAGACATTGTTAAAGAGTATCTGTGGATCTCGCGTCATATAGAGCGAACAATTTTACTTAACAACGAACAAACAACGACCAATACGATCTGCAATTGAACTTTATCCTCGCTTTTGGTGATGTGGACGATGCGCATGATGGAAGATTCATCAATTACTGCACTTAAGTGTTAACCGGGCACATAATAATTCAACTTCAAACCATAAGAGACAATCAGAGTGCGCAGTTCGCATTAATAAGGAAACTGTGCGGACTCGCAATCAAACTTTAATCGTTACGCGAGAAAAGATTTCTTAAGAGCTTTTTCAGATCTTGTCTCTCGTTAACCGACGGAGACATCCACCATCGCGCATCGCGTCTCGACTCCACCGTCCGAGCTGTAACAGTAACGGTTCCACAGCGTCGACAACACCAGCACGCGGCGGAGAGGGGACGTCGCAAGGTCCATGGCATCATATAACTTTTGAGGTGATCGTACAAGCTTAAAAAACAAACAACAACTTCGCGTGACGTTCTTTTAGCAAATTCTCTGCACATCTACATCTACACTGATCACCTGGCGAGGAATGAATGCTTGGCTGACACACGTACAGTGCTTGTGGTATTAGTGAGCGTGCTGCCGTGTGTAGAATGGGGAAGGCACGTACGACTGTGATAGGTATCTTCAACAAGGTGAAACCACGTCCAGACGTCGTGGAGATGGACGGCCACCCCTCATTACATATATCGGATGTCATAAGCTGGGCAGACTGGTAAAACAGGACTTGCGTTGAAATGGCGGAACTAACGAAATACTTTAATGCTGGACAGAGTACAAGTGTGTCTGAACACAGAGTGTACCGAACACTCCTAACGACTGGCCTCTTCAGACGACGATCCATGCATGTGCCAATATTAACATTATGACATCGGCAACTACGACCGAAATGGGCACTTGACCACCGGCAATGGACGTTGGTGCAGTGGCAGAGCGTTGCATGGTCTGATGAATCCCGATACTTTTCTCATCATGGCAGGGCGCGAATCCGTCGTCTTCCTGGGGAACAACTTGTTGACATCTGCACTGCGGGACAGAGACAAGCTGCTGGTGGTTCCGTTATTATCTGGGGAACATTCACTTGGGCATCCATGGGTCCAGTTGAGCTCGTACAAAGAACAATAACGGCCAAGGAGTATCACTAGTTGTGGACCACATACACCCCTTCATGACGATCACGTTTCCCGACGACCTTGCATTTTTCAACAAGAAAGTGCGTCATGTTGCAACGCTAGGAGTGTGACTGAGTGGTTCGAGGAACACAGTGCTGAGTTCCATTGATGTTCCGACCCTCCGACATACCAAATCTGAACTCAGCCGAACACATCTGGAATGTTATAGAACGTGATGTCAGAGCTCATCGCCCGCTTCCCAGAACATGCAGGATTTAGGTGACTCGTGTGTGCAGATGTGGTGCCAACTCCCTCCAGCTACCTACGAAGGCCTCATTGCTTACATGCCACGACGCTTCTCCGCTGTCATCCACACATATCGGCTGTTAGGTTGGTGATCGTAATGTTCTGGCTGATAAGTGTACATCTGTATGACTGTTCTACAATCGACACTTAAATACTTGGCACAGGGTTCACAGATCCACTGTAAGGCTATTTCTCGACCATTTCACTCTTGAAACGAGAGAAAAAAGAGCTGCGAAATTTTTTCGAGCGACCACTTATTTATTTTGTTGTCTCCCTATGTAGGTGGAAGTCAGCAAAACATTAACGCATTCGGAGCAGGAAGCTTATGATTGAAATTTGGTGAAAAGACGTCACCACAACGACAAATGCCGTTCTTTTGATGACTGCCACCCGACTCGCGTATCATGCACGTGATGCTCTATCCAGTATTTCGCGGTAATACAAAAGGAGCTATTTCTTCTGTGAAATTTTTCAATGTCATTTCTGAGTCCTTTCTGAGAGTATCCCATCCTGCGCAGCGATACTTTGGACGGAATTGCATAGCGTAGGCAGTTTCTCTGGTAGATTTGTCTCATCTTCAAAGTCTTCTGGTCATACAAAATAGTCCTTGGGTCCCCTTTCCCAAGACATCTTCTGACAGGTAGTTCCAATTTAAGTTGTTCGTTACTGTAATCTTTATCAACGTAATTAGATTGACAACCCTTAAATTTGTATGATTTATCGTGTAAGCGACATTTAACGAAATTTTATTGGTACATATGTAGAGCACCAAATACTTTTTCTTTTCGCACCGCGCAGATATCTTGTCTAAATCATTTTGCAATTGGTTTTTATCATCTGATGACTTTACAAGATGGCAAATGACAGAAAAATTTGCATATAGTCAAGAGGGCTGCTCAGATTATTTCCTAAATCGTCTTTTATGTAAATTAGGAATACCAGCGGGCTTATAGTACTTCCTAGCCGAAACCCAGATGTTACTTCTGTTTCATTCGATGACTTCTCAGCAGTTAAGATGAACTGTGACCTTACTGACGGGAGACCAAGGATTCAGTTGCAAAACTGGGATGGTACTCTACAGGCACGCAAATTGATTACAAGTCGCTTGTGCCGAACGTTGTCACAACCCTTTAAAATCTCGAAATGTGGAATCAACTTCAAATTCCCTGACGACAGCAGCCATTATTTGAAAACTGCATACCCTACAGCTTTGGCAACAAAAGCACTGGTAAATACACTCCTCTGTCAGAGGTATCAGAACGGTTTTCACTTATAACTTTCGACTCGTTCGTTTTCACACCAGGATTCCCTACGTGAAATTGATGCATTTATCCTTCTCCACCATCCCTGAAAGCTTGTAACATCATTAAGGTATCACCCTGTGTATAAACACATATACAGACACCGAAGCCTATAATTTCGACGCTTTGTAACGTCGATGGTGATGCTGCCGGTCATGAGTTTTCGACCTCATTTTGTTCCTCAAGACACCTCCTACAAAACCTGAAAACCAGTCGGTGAAGTTTTGAAACGTTCTATATATTTCAGGATAAGATATTCAGAACGGGTAAAGGGCCCTGAAGGGTGACAGCATATACTTAGCATTTTCAGACTACCTTGTCAAAAACAACCACCACAGTAGTGGAAGTGAAACAGAGCTACAGATTTTAAAATATGCAAATCATCTGTACCGATTTTTGAATTATGAGATCTGAAAAGCTGTCATACAGGGGAATAGTATCATCATGATCAAACAGTACTATGTTGAACATTAAGCAAACTATGCTAACTATCAGAAAACAGTCAAACACACACACACAAACACACACGCAAGAAAATACCTCGAAACACGTTCAACTTTCGCGGCTACGAATGCAAAATAAAACAGTGAAACAACGACAGTGAAGACTTCAAAGAAAACGTAGACTGTGCAGTGAAATGCGTTTCCAAGTCGTGGTAACAAGAAACTAATGAATTCATCAATGAGTAGGAGGAAACGTAGGGAAACACTATGCGCAACATAATCTCTAAAAGAACAAACCACACGAAACTGTTCTCTATCCCAAAAACTTATAAAATTTTTACGTATGTCCACAGGTAATTGTAATTACACAAACAGCTACAAAAAAAAAACAATCATTTTGCAAGCAAATAAAAACCAGGAACAGCTCAAGAAAATGAAAAGGAGCATAAGGCACATATATAACTTAAACAAAAAACTAATCGGATGTAACATATTACTAGCCTAGGGCAAAGTGGGATAAGACCGATTGGTGGTGTGAAACCGGGTACGGTGTTTCTGACGTCATTATTTATGTCCCCTGGTCTAGAGGTACAGAATTCAGTCCTCCAGACAAGATAAAGAGAGAGCGTATCGTCGTGTTGTTGCTGTTCAGCTCACCGTGTCCGTCAAGGTAAGTTTGTTTCGCGATATCAACTAACTGCTGTGCTTTCGTTTTTAAAATGAAATTATTTCGTAGACATTACATATTTAAAAATTCTATTTAGTCATGAATATTAGATGTTTAGTAAGGATTTATACGCTATCAAGCGGTAGGGATTTTGTTCAACAATAAAGTGATTTTGTGTCGTTTATATAACCTTTGTACTCGAGGTAAGACCGGGTACAATGCCCCACCATATAATTTTGCAGTAGAATTTTTTAAAAAAGTTTTCTATATTTTTCCGTGTCAAATATACTGAGAACTTTAAAGAAGAAGACAAACAGACAATCAAGGAACCACGAGGGCATGGAAGGGCAAAGGACGAAGTATTACAGGGTAGGAAGGGTTACTTGAAAGCTGTAGCAAACTTCAGTTTTCCACGACGTACCTTAGAAGATTAAAAAAGATTAGGCCGAATAAACTAACTACTAGGGTCATGGCGATTAAAGAACGGCTAGAGTCATGCCCGCTTGAGTTTTCAGAACAACAAGAAAAAGAATTAGTCGATATTATGTTAATGCTTTTTGCTTGTTGTTGGAAGATAACATGCCGTCTTGCAACAAAAAATAATTTGAAGCATAAATTCAGAGATGAAACTAAGATGGCTGGAAGGGACTGATTGGATTCAATTGAAGAAAATATCTCCGCTCGGCCGACGAAAGCTGCAGTGAAGCACATACTGAAGACTGTTACTTTAAATGGGAATTTTGTGTATAAGATTTCTGGGTAAATTGTATTTTAATAAACATTTCTCCTTCTTTTCCACTGATCATCTTGTTTTCCCATAGTAAAAAAAAAAAAAAATGACTCTGAGCACTATGGGACTTAACTTCTGAGGTGATCAGTCCCCTAGAACTTAGAACTACTTAAACCTAACTAACCTAAGGACATCACACACATCCATGCCCGAGGCAGGATTCGAACGTGCGACCGTAGCGGTCGTGCGGTTCCAGACTGTAGCGCCTAGAACCGCTCGGCCACTCTGGCCGGATTTCCCATAGTCCCGTAAACTTAGTATGGGTACCCGCTCTTCTTCCACTACACTAGTGGGACAAGACCAAGTGTTTTGACTTTTTCTATAAAAGAACCTGTCATTAAAAAGTACCGAAGCTAAGAATTGTCAGGAATAATATATTGAGCGCAATTAAAAAGTGATTGTCCTTACTCAATATGGCAATCTCTAGGTTAAACAGTTCAGCTCCAAAGGGCCTTGGAGTACAAGTTACCGCCGGTCGGGGTGGCCGAGCGATTCTAGGTGCTACAGTCTGGAACCGAGCGACCGCTTCGGTCGCAGTTTCGAAACCTGCCTGGGGCATAGATGTTTTGTGATGTCCTTAGGTTAGTTAGGTTTAAGTAGTTCTGAGTTCTAGGGGACTGATGCCATTTAGCTACCCGATTTTACCCCACTTTCCCCTACATGTATACATTTCAGGAACGGTAAAACGAAGAAACCTATTGATAATACCACAACTATGACGAAACATGTCCGGCTATTGAAACAAAACAATGATTCTGTATATGCTAAAAGGCGGACTGTCTTTAATACAGCATTACTCTAAAAGTATTCGAAGTCATAGCAATTCATTCTTCAGATCATTTTATAAATTTCCCACATCAATGTGAACTTCCAGAAATGATTTCTGACCGTAAAACTGCCAAAGGTAAGAGGAGGAGCCTCTCCGCAAAACTGTTTCGATTTTGTCCCCACGAAAATTCTCTCCATTCTTTTTCCCTCCGCTTTCGTCGCAGTTCGCCCACTGCCCGCCGCCGCCAGCGGCGCCCCGTCTCAAAGGGTGTGGAGTGCACATGTCACACAACTGATTGTTCAAAGACGGACGGAGACATATTGCCTCAGGCTATGACGTCAGCCGGCGGCCGGTGCCGGGCGAGGGGAAAATATGAGGCGGAGGTGGTGGTGGCGAGAGCTGAGGTGGGGGTGGAGGCGGTGAAAAACGCGAACTGCGGCTCTGCCGAAAGCGGTGCGCGCTTCTGGCGGAAAGGTGATAGACGCGCGAGGAGAGCCGGGACGCGCGGCGCTGATAAAGGGGCCTGCCAGGGGAAAAGCTGCTCTCTCCGACACTCCCCACAAGAGCCGGCGTTTCGCAGAATCCCTGGCTGTAAATCCTGCGGGTTGTGCAAATCAGGAATGCAGTCGTACTTGTCCGCCAGGTGGGAGGGGGTATGCGACGTGGGTATACACTGTTCATCCAGTAGAGAACTACTGACTTTCCCTCCATCATCGGGCCATTAAGGAATCAAACTCACAAGATGCTGAAGTTTTACTGCATGAACAACTAAAGTCCAGCATCCGATAAAGTATTTTCCTGTCATTATTTTGCAGAGGTGTAAAAGATAAAATTGATGGAATGTGTTTTAAACTTGCAAGATACCTCGTGAGGGAGGGAGAAGGAGGTGTGAATTTTCTTTAAATTCTATAAATTAAATGCAAGGAGTGCTGTTCAACATATAAGTGGTTTATTCAGTGAAATTGCATTAAACTGCACATGCAATAACTACTGAAATTTTATCGAAGTCCTTAAACATTCAGTCACAAATTATTCAAATAATGATAAAAATAAAAAAAAAATTGGGTCGCCGGATACTGTAGAAAGAATATTAAGAAAGCAAATAAAATTGAATTGACACCAAGAGCTGTCCTTAGGTTAGTTAGGTTTAATTAGTTCTAAGTTCTAGGCGACTGATGACCTGAGAAGTTAAGTCGCCTAGTGCTCAGAGCCATTTGAAACATTTTTGAGCCATGAGCATGGTATGACTTCATTCTAATTAAACATATAAATAAATTACACGAGACGAGTTGACCTGATGTAATAAAGGAGGCAGGAGTAAAAAAAAAAAAAAAAACAGCTGAACATATGATTCTCTTAGCGGCCAAACGGTGAATACTGTGCCTCGCGTCTTTATGAGCATCTAACACATTGCAACGAAATTGAAGCGAAAGAAGAGTGCGCAGCTAGGAAAGCGGGCGTTTTCTGTATTACCATGTTCATAGCGTGGTCGGCGTGGCGGTGGAGTCGGCTGATTGCGTGCGGCTGCATCAAGACTCTGCCGGAAACGTAGTTGGTAGCGTCTAACATGCCGTACGCTGAAAATAGTGACCGAAACCTGCTACTAGAAGTTATCATTACTGGACGACGGTATGCGGCCATCTGCAAGTGCAAACCTACGTGAAACGGCATTAAACAAAGCTCAAAACTGTTCTAACAGTACTACCGTCATCGGACATGTAGTAAATGAAAATGTGATCATGAGTTAAGCTCTTGATAACGCGCGCAGTGAGTAAAGCTCACCTACTTCGATGTAACAAACTTTGCTCTCTACGAATGCAAAGTGCATTATCTCATCACAAGCGATAAGAGAATCCTTGCGACTAATCGGAAGCAGTCTAGAGTGAACTCCTGCCTCCTCAGAAACAATATTCGGAATGCCCAATACTAGTGCGCTCCTCGCACCTGGAGAGAGAGAGCCACTCCCCTCCAGCGTCTTGTCTCCGCCCTTCTGCAAATTACGTAGCTCGTGCTATTTTTCAAAGTGAACATTGCCAATGAAGAGGTCTCTTTCAAAATTCCCTCCCTCCTTGCCGTCGCATTCCGCGAGGAAAAGATGGTGGTGGTGGTGGTGGTGGTTAGTGTTTAACGTCCCGTCGACAACGAGGTCATTAGAGACGGAGCGCAAGCTCGGGTTAGGGAAGGATTGGGAAGGAAATCGGCCGTGCCCTTTCAAAGGAACCATCCCGGCATTTGCCTGAAACGATTTAGGGAAATCACGGAAAACCTAAATCAGGATGGCTGGAGACGGGATTGAACCGTCGTCCTCCCGAATGCGAGTCCAGTGTGCTAACCACTGCGCCACCTCGCTCGGTTGAGGAAAAGAGAGCGATATTCTGTGTGAGACAGAGTATACAAATAAACCAAGACTTCTCACTTTGAGTATTGCCGCTACGTTCCCTGGTGTTCTGCTCGCGGGAAACGGCCAAAATTCCCCGGGCCACTGGAGATTCTTGGACACCCAAGTCGTGCTGTTGCTATTCAACTCGCCGCTCTCTCCGCGTTACCTAGAATCGTGACTAAACGGTTTTTCGCTCTAAGTTTGTAGTTTCCGCTGCCTCGGGTACAGGTGCGAATGTCCACGGCTTCCCTTGACAGCGTGTTGATGTATGCAGCGTCTTCAAATGGTTCAAATGGCTCTGAGCACTATGGTACTTAACGTCTAAGGTCATCAGTCCCCTAGAACTTAGAACTACTTAAACCTAACTAACCTAAGGACATCACACACATCCATGCCCGAGGCAGGATTCGAACCTGCTACCGTAGCGGTAGCGCGGTTCTAGACTGTAGCGCCTAGAACCGCTCTGCCACCCCGGCCGGCCGCAGCGTCTTCGCCTGTCGCTAATCCTCTGGGGGCGTGCCCTCTGTGAAGCGTGCCGACATAGGCGCGCGACCGCCGCACGCCTGTGGGCGCACTACCTTTGTCCACCTGGTCGCCGGGTTCGCCAGCTAGGAACGCATCAGAAGAATTCCTTTCATGCACAAAGTGTACCAAGTTTGCACAGAGAAGAATCGTAGCCCTTTACCGATGCTTAATGACACAATAATTCACCTCCATCACACTTTATATATTGCAATAAACTAATGAAATTTTAAAAGCAATTATCTCCTTTAGTTATAAACATGAAAACCATTGACGCTTTTCAAACTATATTTAAAGTGTGCTGGAAGTTGCTATGTTCTCAAATTATCAGGAACTGTATCTGCTATGGTCCCCAGGAGCATCATTGGCAACCCGCACGACAACTGCGGTGCACAGGCAAGGAACGGCGAGCGTCATACACGCGGCTGCTACATTGCTAGACGCTTAAGTTACTGGCAACTCACCAGCAGGCGTAGAGTCCGCAGCAGTACCGCCTAGCCACGACCCTGCCAGTCGTATGTGCGGAGAAGGCAGCACATCCCATCCTGAAGTACGCGTATTTAAGCAGACGCAGCGACCACAACGGAAAGCTGCCGTCGGCAGGAGCTGGTCACCTCATGCGCCGGCTGCACTGCAGTCCCTCAGCAGCTATCGTTTTGTCGTGCCAGCGAAGTAGACGACGATTCAAAGTGAAACTTCCTTAATAGTGCTATGTGTGCAGATTGTTTTCTGTCGGAGGAGGAGCGAAATGTACACTACTGGCCATTCTAACTGCTACACCAAGAAGAAATGCAGATGATAAATGGGTATTCATTGGAAAAGTATATTATACTAGAACTGAGATGTGATTACATTTTCACGCAATTCGGGTGCATAGATACTAAAAAATCAGTACCCAGAACAACCACATCTGACCGTAATAACGGCCTTGATACGCCTGGGCATTGAGTCAAACAGACCTTGGATGGCGTGTACTGGTACAGTTGCCCATGCAGCTTCAACACGATACCACAGTTCATCAAGAGTAGTGACTGGCGTATTTTGACGAGCCAGTTGCTCGGCCATCATTGACCAGACGTATTCAATTGGTGAGAGATCTGGAGAATGTGCTGGCCAGGGCAGCAGTCGAACAATTTCTTTATCCAGAAAGGCCCGTACAGGACCTGCAACATGCGGTCGTGCATTATCCTGCTGAAATGTAGGGTTTCGCAGGGATCGAATGCAGGGTAGAGCCACATCTGAAATGTAACGTCCACTGTTCAAAGTGCCGTCAATGCGAACAAGAGGTGACCGAGACGTGTAACCAATGTATGGCGATGACGAATACACGCTTTCAATGTGCGTTCACCATGATGTCGCCAAACACGGATACGACCATCATGATGCTGTAAACAGATCCTGGATTCATCCGAAAAAACGACGTTTTGCCATTCGTGCACCCAGGTTCGTCGGTGAGCAAACCATTCGCAGGCGCTCCTGTCTGTGATGCAGCGTCAAAAGCAACCGCAGTCATGGTCTCCGAGCTGATAGTCAATGCTGCTGCGAACGTCGTCGAACTGTTCGTGCAGATGGTCTTTGTCTTGCAAACATCCCCATCTGTTGACTCACCGATCTAGACGTGGCTGCACGATCCGTTACAGCCATGCGGATAAGATGCCTGTCATCTCGACTGCTAGTGATACGAGGCCGTTGGGATCCAGGACGGCGTTCCGTATTACCTTCCTGAACCCACCGATTCCATATTCTGCTAACAGTCATTGGATCTCGTTCAACGCGAGGAGCAATGTCGCTATACGATAAACCGCAATCACGATAGGCTACAATCCGACCTTTATCAAAGTTGTGACGGTACGCATTTGTCCTCCTTACTCGAGCCATCACAACAACGTTTCTCCAGGCAACGTCTGTCAACTGCTGTTTGTGTACGAGATATCGGTTGGAAACTTTCCTCATGTCAGCACGTTGTAGGTGTCGCAACCGGCGCCAATCTTGTGTGAATGCTCTGAAAGGCTAATCATTTGCATGTCACACCATATTCTTCCTGTCGATTAAATTTCGCGTCTGTAGCACGTCATCTTTGTGGTGTAGCAATTTTAATGGCCAGTAGTGTAGTTTCCGCGAAATTTTTGTTCTTGATGTTCCCTCCTGATAGCAATAAAGAACCATTGTGAACATCTACCAGGGCTGGTCGTTAACACCCAATCTAGAAACATTATAGTATCAATATAGCCTGGACGTTTTACGCCCTACAAAATATATCGGAGAGTTAGTGCCAGTAGGGTAGCAAATACCTAGGAAAACATCTTTCCTGGTTGGTGTTTCAATCTAGTGACCAAAATTAGAACCATATGAAAGAATGTTCACTAGAAACCGCCGTAAGCAGTTTCTGGCATCGTCTACTGTTTTCTTTGCGGGACACGAAGGTGTGTTTCCTGCAGCGTTAAAATATTGCGAACAGACCCACACGGAGGGTGGGGGAGGGGGTATGAGGCCCGTGCTGTCTCCTCCAATCCCTCCCTTGAAAGGTCTGGACTTGTATTAGATACAACGGAAATTTTCTAGTATCAGAATACTTTTTTAATATTATTCATTCTTGATTGTGTTTCAAAGTCTTGTGAAAAGAGTTTCAGGTGTAAAGTTGATGAAAAACAGATGAGGACGATTCACGGAACTGTATTAGGCTTCTACTCTTTTAAAGTGGAGTAGATGGTCAACAGTATGATAGCATTACTAAATCTGTATTTCCGTGTAGGTGAAAATGAGCTTTCCGATTTGGGGTCTCTCACGAAAACTAATCCTGTGCGCAGACCCGAATTTACGAATTATAAGTATTTAAATTATATACGTTTTTGAAGCTGTTTGGAGGATATTGAGAGTTATTTACTCGCAGAATTTTAAGGTGAGTAAATTCCGGTATATTTTGAAAAATGGCTGCAAAATATGTGGATTTTAAGCCATGCTTTGTCCGTCTTACTCCGTTTTCTACCCTGAAACGGAAGAAGATTTTACGCAATGGGACACGTGCTATTTGCAAATTACCTCAGTTTCTTTAAGGTCTCAACAATGTTTCGTGGGTCGAAAAAGTAGGTTTGTGTTTGTTCCAATAACTTCTATTTCAAAATGTTTTTAACTTGTTACTAATTCATGATGATACTTCTTACTCTCACTTCACTTGCTAATTTTTGGTGTGTCGTAGAGGAATGATGAAACACACATTGGAAAGAGTAGTGACCAGATTTTCTCGATTGAAAGAACTTTGTGTATGAATGTAATGTTTGTTCCTTGGTAGATGACCTTTGAAGAGATTATTACATTTGGAAAAATTTTACTTTTCCAGATTAATTTTTGTAATTTTAGCGAAAAACTGCAGCAAACATAAAGTGAAAGCCATTTGCAAAATGAATAACAAAAAAAAATATTAAATTTCTATTACAGGGCTTGCTGGAGACAAAAATCTGGAAAGTCTTCCAAGGTACGACACTCTCCCTTATGTAATGTTTCTAACTTTAATCCTTAACTTATTGTTTTAAACCTTTAACGTGATATAACACGTCTTAAGGCGTTGGTTAAGGTAGTACTTTAAGCTTTTGAATCCGATCAGTAATTCTACGAAATACTGAAAATCAAATTTTTATTGCTCTCGGAAGCCATTTAGTAGGATTTCTGTAGCTGCAGCTTGGTGACTGATCTAGGCATTTAGCACTAGAGAGCCTCACGCATTTCCGGCATTGATTGGCTCCGACTGTGCTAAACCTCTGATCCAGACGTGTCGAGCAGTAACAGTCATACGGTGTTTTTAGCAGTCACTGCAAAACACGGATTCGTTTGGTTCTCACGCCGTTCACATGCGTTTATGCCGTTTACTTGACGCGGCAACGATTTCGGTGAAGTGCTACAGTCAAGGTAATTGAAAACGTTTACTCAACAGGGCTGAAATAATATCCTCGATCTCTTCTCCGTAGCTTCATCGTGCTGCCCTTTTGAGTTGTAGGAAGTGACCGTTCCACCACCCTGACACGTGAAATCTGGCGACAATTTTCAGTACAACATAAAAGTGGCTACAATAAGGTGTATACCTGCCCGACATCCTCCTCCAGTTTCCATTATGAAGCCTTCAACACTCCCACCCAGGCGCCTCGCCTTTTTTCAGATCTAGTTTTTTTAAATTATTTATTTTTTCTTCTCAACGGAATCAAAACAAGAGGTGATGTGGAATCAGCAGATTCTCGACGCCATGCCGATTCTGCGTTCCCTTTTACAATACAAGGGTACCACAGTAGATTATCGGGAAAATGGACAATCAAATACTGTAGGTTTGTACTGACCCAAACGTTCCAGTGTAATACAAAAGAAAGGAAAGGAAGTGTGAAATTTCATGGTCGAAAAGAATTCCTCGCAACATTTAACTGCAGAGTTCTGAAACTTGCAGGCCACTTCGCAGGACTGCACAATACTGTGTCAAACTGGTGAGAACAGCTCAGTCTTGGTTCAATCTTAGGATGTTAAAAGAGTCTGTCGGAAATTTTAAAGGTCGGTGAGTCTGGCCCTGGGTTACGACTCGCCCAAACAACTAAAAAATACACCTTTGAAACACATTTTACAGCCTTTATTGTACTAGTCGCAAACAGTAGGCACAGAAATAATACAGTAAATCCATTAACTTGATAAAAGGTGAAATTTTATACCCAAACCAAGTATTATAGATAGCAAACTGCAAGCAAATTTAATTCTTAGCGCATGTGTAATATACAGTAGCATATTTTTCTATACTTCAGTTTTTAATTTATATTCATCCTGATTATTCTGGCGGTTATTTTGATCACTTTACTAGCAATTTTTAGAACACCAATCATCTATAAAAACTGTCATCGTTTGTTGTTACGACAAGATTTAGCAACTGAACATTATCACAGGTCTAAGCTTTCAGGCACCATCCGTCCAGAGCTGTATGCACTAGTCCTAGGGGTCTTGTATATTTTCATACCCAGTGGGATGAGTGCAGCCAGAATATGCATTACACCTCCGTCATGTTTATGAAGCAAAGATTTACTGTAGGATTGATCCTGTGTGGTTTGCATTGGACTACGCAACATGACGAAACAAAGTAATATGCTGCATCCTTCTTATTGCTGGTATGGGCTGTCAAATTAGAGACAAAGTAGGTTATATATAGGCATTTACCTGCTGGGATACTTTATGCACGATGTTCCATGTACGCATCGCTATCAGATATCACTTTTTTCTATACTCTGGGTACCCAATATCACTAAATGGGGTCCGCCAATATTATGAAATATTGTATTTCTTCCGTAGGCCAATCTGAAGATGCCTAAAATAAAGGCGAAACGCATCATTGGGAAACAATAAAGAAACTTTTGACACTACAATCATGATTGCTTGTTTCTTCATGTCCCATATGTTCGATGGCGTTCATGACAGGCGATCGGAATGGCCAAATCATTCGCTCGAAATGTCCAGGTGTTCTTCAAACCAATTGCGTCCAATTGTTGCACGGTGTCATGACTGAATGTCATCCCCAAAAATCCATCACTGTATTGGAACATGAAGTTCATGAATGGCCCTAAATTGTCTCCAAGTAGCCGAAAGTAACCGTTCAAGTCAGTGAGGGTTCAGCTGGACCAGAGGAAGCGTTCCATTCCAAGTAAACAGAGCTCACACCGTTACGGAGCCACCACCAGATTTCACAGTGCCTTGGTAACAAGTTCGGTCCTTGGCTTCGTAGAGTTTGCACCACACTCGAAGCCTACCATCATCTCTTACCATCTGAAGTCGCGACATCCGATCGGCCCACGATTTTCCGGTCGTCCAGGATCCCATCGATATAGTTACAAGCCCAAGTTAGGCGTTGCAGGCGATGTCGTGGTGTTAGCAAAGGCACTCGCTTCGGTAGTCTGCTGCCACAGCCCATTAACACCAAATTTCGTTGTACTGTCCTAACGGATACGTTCGTCGTTCATTCCAAATTGATTTCTGCGGTTATTTCAACCAGTGTTGCTCATCTCTTAGCACTGACGCCAACACTGCTGCTCTCTGTCGTTAAGTGAAAGCCGTCGGCCACTGCGTTGTCCGTGATGGGAGGCACTGTCTGAAATTTAATGTCTCGGCACACTCTAGACACTGTGGATCTCGGAATATTGATGTCCCTAACGGTTTTCGTAATTCAGTGTCCCATGCTTCTAGCGCCAAACACCGTCACGCGCATGCCGGCGTGGTCCAGCGGTTCTAGGCGCTTCAGTCTGGAACCGTGCTACCGCTACGGTCGCAGGTTCGAATCCTGCCTCGGCCATTGTAACATTATGTGATTGCCTTATCATTTTAAATCATTAATTAATCGAGCAGTCGCTCGGCAACAGCTACAGTTAGCAAATAATGTTGCGAAAATGTAAAAGGTGAACGACCTGTGACGTAACTTGTTTATTGTCGAAGCGCCGTCAGAGATGCAGTGAGTTATTGACTTTGAAAACCGCGGCGCGAAAAACGGACACAAGAAGAACACTTTTACACATTTTTTTTTTTTTTTTGAGGTACGAGATATTCTCGATGAACAGTTACTCATTCTTCTCTTGTCTCCTGTAACTTGTGTCGGACGCGTATGTCTTGCCGCCGTATTATTATTGTTAAAATAATATTGTTCTAGTGTAAAGTAAATGTGTAATACTAAAAGTGCCTAGCAGTAGATTTATTGTGTGACGTGTATGTGAAAACGTCAAAGGAATTGTTTTTATTACGAGAAGTGCCAGTCAAAACGGCATCCATGTTAAATCCTTCATTGCAGTGTAAGTTCGTCTATTAATTGCCATAAATTCAGAGTTAAATGGAACTGGTGTATGGACTATTCATTTACTATAGAATCTATGACTCATTTCTTCATGAAATTATTTAATTTTCTTTATGTTTCTGCCAAATAGAGAGTTCACAGTCACGAAATCTTTCGACGAGTTCGGACGGAAGTTGCATGCGGCGAAATATTTTCTCCGCGCCATATTCTACTGGAAAATGCATGATAAACTACGGTCCCTTAGGAAATTGATGTTGAGCTATGCAAAATAATTATATTTTGAATAGGCATTTACTCTCCTCTGCAATGCAACTTCCGACTGATCAGACGATCCAACAAGAAACAGCCGCACACGGTCGGCGTTCGCAAATGTGTTTCCACCGCTGATTATAGCTACATGTTACAGCACAAAAGTAGCATATTGTTATAATTAGCGACTACGAACGGGGACATTTATAACTGTATGTTTATGTATACACATTACGTAAACATATCGTTATACCATGGATGTTGTGATGTCCTTACGTTAGTTAGGTTTAAGTAGTTCTAAGTTCTAGGGGACTGACGACCTCAGATGTTAAGTCCCATAGTGCTCAGAGCCATTTTTTGAACCGTTACGCGTTCAAAGTCTGTTAATTCCCGTCATCTGTCCATTATTTTTCGGTTTCAAAGAATCTTCTTGAAATTTCGGTCTTAATATGAGAATGAATGTGCATCGACCAGTGTTAAAAGATATTTTGTCTAAAACTGACATATTGAGGCCGTGGCTGTCAATAAAATACAGGTCGAGTCTTACAAAGAAGAAACCGGCAACCAGCCGCTATTGACAACGTTATTTATTCACGCAAATAGCGTTCGTTTTCCGACGGACGCTTCTGGATACACATTTTCCTAAGTTTAAAATAATCTTCTTGTATGTATTATTCATTGAGGTGAAAGATTGTTGGGATGGCGATGCTCACAGTAAAACACAGTGTTAGAAACGACGTATTTAAACATTACTACTCCTAATAACGAATGAATACAATGTAAACAAATCTATAAGGCTGCGATGTTGTAGTTACAGATGGTGGTCAGAAACAGTTTGAACAACTTGTGTTTCAGGGGAGAGAGTGCTGACAAACAATTGTTAAGAGGAAAGGTAGAGCATTATGCCCTTTTCGATTTCTTTAGAACTGAAGTCAACCAATCAGGTCACCGAGCACGCACTTTCGAGCAACCTGCAAGCGGCAGTATCGTTTGGTTTTCTTAAACGAAGAAAACGTAGGTTTTGTTCACCTAGATTAAATTTATCACATCGGAAACCTTTCCACATGCATTACCTGAGTACAATGCACTGCTCCTTTATAGCTTGTGTACGCGATACTACGGACAGCCGGCCGGGGTGGCCGAACGGTTCTAGGCGCTACAGTCTGGAACCGCGCGACCGGTACGGTCGCAGGTTCGAATCCTGCCTCGGGCATGGATGTGTGTGGTGTCCTTAGGTTAGTAATGTTTAAGTAGTTCTAAGTTCTAGGGGACTGATGACCTCAGAAGTTCAGTCCCATAGTGCTCAAAGCCATTTGAACCATTTTTTACTACGGACATCAGTATTTGTGCATATCGCTATCCCATGACTTTCATCATCTCAGTGTCTAATGCGGGGTTCCTAAGATTTTAACTGAATTGAGGACATTTTCTTAATGAAATACAGAAAACTAAGTTTCACACCATACAGTGTAATCACAACATGAAATATAGGTCTTGTGGAATAAAATTTCATGAACCATACGTTGAGTAGTGAGTTTTTGGTGTAGGAAAAGAAATACGTATTGGATCGTGGAGATCGTTCCCTTGGAAGACTGGTGAGGAAACGCCAGCTGGCGTTGCGTAAGGGTACAAAGATTGAGACCGCTTCCAGCGTTCTCCGGGCTCCGTCGTAGCCAACAGAGAGGGACGAACGACTCGACACGGCCGCATTTCCAGCCAGGTCGGCACTACGGCCGTACTACCTGAGCTTTCTTGCCAGGCCCTGGGGGTGCCCGGGCGGCGAATCTAAAATGCATTACATACGACATTGATTTTACTTGAAAATGTCGTTCTGCGCGAACGCACCGGCCTCGGGTGCCTTCTCGCCGCCATCTCTTGCACTCCCACCGCTCCGGGCGAACAGCCAGAACTCTAGGAGCGGAGGGAACGCCAGCCAGGCAGGGGTTTTTTCCTTTTCTCCGCGCGTCCTGCCCCATAGCTGGAGGGCAAGGCAACAGCGGTGCAGCGGAGCGTGCCAATTGCTGCCTCGGAAAATGGAAACACTTTGCAGTCTTTCTGCCGCTGTCAGAGTCGGCACGGCGGCGTGCGCACGCGCGCGATCCGGTCGCAATCGCTTCTTGAGGTGGAGGGCGCTCACCCGCCGTTGCAGCCGGCTCACTCGCTCTTTCGGCGCCGCCCTTCGATTGCCATAAACTCGTGTGGAGTTGCCGACCTGGCCGTGTCGTTTGTTTCCCTGCTGCCGTGTTATTGGCACGCTCCGCCGTGGCATTACGAGTCCAGAGCGGCAGCTCGCAGCCGGCGTGTTCGGCCTGCTGTTTATCCGCGCTGCTTACACGGCAGCCGAGCCGGCATAAGTTGCCGGTGTATACAAGCGAATTCATAGCTGAACTGGATAACAGATGCCCAAGTACCACAGAAAGTGCGGCTGCTTTGAGGGAGAACAAGTAGACCTAATATTAAGGATTGCTGATGGAGAGCAAACCAGTGACAAGTACACGGTAGTCCGTAGGTGTCGAACCACGCTTCTAAAACGACAACAAATTCTGAGGTTAAATATGATGGCTATTCATAAATTAATTTCCAGTTCCCTGCCAAAATATATATATTTATATACACTAGGGGGAAAAATAATTAGTACACCTGGACAGAAGACAACGATTTTAGAATTCAGCTGTGAGGAGGCGGCGTGAGTCATGCTTGGGTACTGAGATGGTAGAGCACTTGCCCGCGAAAGGCAAAGGTCCTGAGTTCGAGTCTCGGTCCGGCACACAGTTTTAATCTGCCAGGAAGTTTGACAACCATTTTGCTCCGATGACGGGATATGTCTCCTGGTGGATAGTAGATGTACCGATAATAATTTCAAAGTCGTCTGCTAACGGATAGTCGCGCGGAGTGGCCGCGCGGTTTGCGTGGCCCTCCCGCCGGAGGTTCGAGTCATTCCCCGGGCATGGGTGCGTGTGTTGTTCTTAACATATGTTAGTTTAAGTAGTGTGTAATTCTAGGGACCGATGACCTCAGCAGTTTGGTCCCTTAGGAATTCACACACATTTGAACATTTTGCTAACGGATAGCGTAGTGGCATAGTTACCAGAGCGCTTTCTGGGTCTACTGGTTAATAGGGAATGCTCACAACCAGAAGGCTCAGTGTGGAGCAAACGTATGAAGGTAGCAGGCAATCATGCCATGCAGACGCACTCTTGCTTCCTCCAGCCAACTAGGCAAGTTTGGGTCAAATTGCGGCCTTCAGCCGCCTGTTGTGGCCGAGCGGTTCTAGGCGCTTCAGTCCGGAACCGCGCTGCTGCTACGGTCGCCGGTTCAAATCCTGCCACACAAATCGGACATGCTCCGTCTGTTGTGAAACGATACTGGTTTCATTGGTAACGTGAACGTTCTCACACCAGTAGACGAGGTTCTGGACGATCGCTCAGCGCGGATACAAACAATGATCGTCGTACTGTAAGGACAGCAGTGGCAGATCGTACAGCTGCCACAGTACAGGTAAGAGGGCTTGAGAGCCCAGATGTGTCCACACGAAATGTTGGGAACCGTTTATTAGCAGTGGAACTGTAGGCAATCACACCTCTAGCCCGTCTTCCACTCAAGCTGGTGCATCTTGCACGGCTCGACTGGTGCTGTCAGAGGTTGACTTGGAATGGCGCGCCATGGTCTTCAACGGTGACAACAGCTTCTGCCTGCACGCAACTGATAGTCGTTTTCACGTAGGCCGTAAACCCGGTGCGCGATATCTCGTAGAGTGCATTCGCCCAAGATACACTGGCCACACCTCTGGCCTTGGGGTGCGATAAGCTACAGCTCTCCGTCAGCTTTGATGTTTCTGGAGGGGACACTAACCAGATCTCGGTATGTACAGGAAGTTTTTAAATCCCTATTACGAGGGCAGTTCAATAAATAATGCAACACTTTTTTTTTCTCGGCCAATTTCGGTTGAAAAAACCGGAAATTTCTTGTGGAATATTTTCAAACATTCCAGCTTCGTCTCGTATAGTTTCATTGCCTTCCGACGGGTGGCAGCGCTGTACGGAGCTGTTAAAATGGCGTCTGTAACGGATGTGCGTTGCAAACAACGGGCAGTGATCGAGTTTCTTTTGGCAGAAAACCAGGGCATCTCAGATATTCATAGGCGCTTGCAGAATGTCTACGGTGATCTGGCAGTGGACAAAAGCACGGTGAGTCGTTGGGCAAAGCGTGTGTCATCATCGCCGCAAGGTCAAGCAAGACTGTCTGATCTCCCGCGTGCGGGCCGGCCGTGCACAGTTGTGACTCCTGCAATGGCGGAGCGTGCGAACACACTCGTTCGAGATGATCGACGGATCACCATCAAACAACTCAGTGCTCAACTTGACATCTCTGTTGGTAGTGCTGTCACAATTGTTCACCAGTTGGGATATTCAAAGGTTTGTTCCCGCTGGGTCCCTCGTTGTCTAACCGAACACCATAAAGAGCAAAGGAGAACCATCTGTGCGGAATTGCTTGCTCGTCATGTGGCTGAGCGTGACAATTTCTTGTCAAAGATTGTTACAGGCGATGAAACGTGGGTTCATCACTTCGAACCTGAAACAAAACGGTAATCAATGGAGTGGCGCCACACCCACTCCCCTACCAAGAAAAAGTTTAAAGCCATACCCTCAGCCGGTAAAGTCATGGTTACAGTCTTCTGGGACGCTGAAGGGGTTATTCTGTTCGATGTCCTTCCCCATGGTCAAACGATCAACTCTGAAGTGTATTGTGCTACTCTTCAGAAATTGAAGAAACGACTTCAGCGTGTTCGTAGGCACAAAAATCTGAACGAACTTCTCCTTCTTCATGACAACGCAAGACCTCACACAAGTCTTCGCACCCGAGAGGAGCTCACAAAACTTCAGTGGACTGTTCTTCCTCATGCACCCTACAGCCCCGATCTCGCACCGTCGGATTTCCATATGTTTGGCCCAATGAAGGACGCAATCCGTGGGACGCACTACGCGGATGATGAAGAAGTTATTGATGCAGTACGACGTTGGCTCCGACATCGACCAGTGGAATGATACCGTGCAGGCATACAGGCCCTCATTTCAAGGTGGCGTAAGGCCGTAGCATTGAATGGAGATTACGTTGAAAAATAGTGTTGTGTAGCTAAAAGATTGGGGAATAACCTGGTGTATTTCAATGCTGAATAAAACAACCCCTGTTTCAGAAAAAAAATGTGTTGCATTACTTATTGAACTGCCCTCGTACGCCGTTCTTTCAACACAAGGTGATGTGTTTTTCCAACAGGATATTACTCGCCCACACACTGCTCGTGAAACTCAACATACTATGCAAGACATGCAGGAACTTCCCTGGCCACCACGAGCTCCGCAATTGTCTCCAATCGAAAATGTGTGGGAATAGCGGGACTCGCATGACTCGCAACAAACAACTCTTACAGAACTACATGAACAGGTCGAGCAGCGTGTCACAATGTAGCTCAGGACAACATCCGCCTTGTGTATTATCGACAGGATGCCAGAGGCAGCGCCTGCATTGCCGCCCGTGAAGGCTTCAACACGTACCAATATGGGTGTTTCAGCATGGAACCTGGTACATTAGAACCGCTTGTGCTGTTGATCTGTAAATGTACTCCATACGAACTCTTTGCAATACTAAATAGTTAGTGAAGAGGAAACCTCTAAATTGATATTCTTATTTATTTTCTGGCAGTGTATAATCTGTACTTTCGCACTAACAGTACTACTCCACAAAGTCGCTTCAAAAATTCAAGCATTTGTTGTATCGTGATACCAGATTCTTTATCCCTTCAGCAAAGAATGGTGCCACCTGGTGATTCAGCGAGTTGTTCACGTCATCATTGAGTTTACCGTCGTTGGTGAAGTGCTGAGGAGACAGCCAGGACTTCATTTTGTAAAAGAGATTAAGATTTCGTGGTGCCAAGTCCGGACAGTAGAGAGCATGATGAAAAATCTCCCAGCCTAAAAGACTGAGTACCTCCTTCGTCCAATCCGCAGTATGGAGTCGAAGGAAAATGGTCCCTCCAATAATTATCCCACGCTGTTTGCTTGGAATCGTTTCCTAAGCGTCTCATAATACAACAGTGATGTCACAGTATTCTCGCGCTTTGTACTCATGAAAGTTGTTCTCAAAATTCCTTTGCGACACCAAAAAAATCTATCCATTATTTATAGGTTTCAGAGAGTCTGTTTAAAAGATATTTGGTCTAAAACTGACATTCTGAGGCCGTGGCTGTGTATAAAGCACAGGCTGAGTCTTACAAAGAAGAAACCGGCAACGATCCGCTATTGAAAACGCTATTTATTAAAGCAAGTAGCATGTCTGGATAAACATCTGCTTAAGTTTAAAATAGTCTGCGGGTATATTTTACTCCTTGAGGTGAAAGATTGTTGGGATGACGGTGCTCACAGTAAAACACAGAAACGACGTATTTGAACGTTACTACTCCTAATAACGATTGAATACAACGTAAGCAAATCTTTAAGGCTTTGTTGTTGTAGTTACAAATGGTGGTCAGAAACAGTCTGAAAAACTTGTAAGGGTGTTTCAGGGGAGAGTGTGCTGACAAACAATTGTTAAGAATAAAGGTCGATGCATTATACCCTTTTCGATTTATTTGGAAGTCAACCCAACAGGTCGCCACGCACACAATTTCGAGCAACCTGCCTTTGGTTTTCTTAAACGAAGAAAACGTAGCTTTTTCTCACCTAGCTTAAATTTATCACTTACGAAAAAGGCCCGTTTTAACTGGTAATGAACATTTGAACGAGCAGTAACTCACGGGCGTGCAGATACTGTGCATTACCGCATATTAGGACGTAAAAGTGCTTGGATTTGCATGCGCAACGACGTGATTGGCTAAATTCAGTGCTGAATAACTCCGAAACGGACCTACATATCTAATTTTTTCTTAACAATTATTTCACAGTACAATTTCCCCGCGACACTCTTACTAGCTATCAGCCTGTTTCTATTTTTACTCAGGTGTCGTGACATATTGTTGCATGTTGTTACTTGTGCTCACGAAATACTGTAGAGTGTATGCAGCACGTATTTGATTTACATATATCCACATAGCTTGAAGCAAGACACGCGCGCAAACACACACGCACACACACACACATTTTTGCCACATGGGAAAATGTATACAAAGATGGTGAAATCACGAATACAACAGTGCCAAAGAAATTCTTCCTCGGAGTTATCAAAAGGATTTGGCAATAGAAAATTTATAAAGAATAAATGTTACATTATATTAATTGTGCATTCAGTGAGAATTAATGACAAATAAAGCAAAAAAGATACAGAATTCAATTTGTTAGAAAATGTTTCTTAACATATATTACGTAAACATTGTGGCGTACTCAGGAAAATGTAAGTAGCGAAAAATCAGTGTATATAAGTAAGTAAATGTAACGACATTGAACATTGTACTAACACAACATGGCTAATTGAAAGTTTAAATTAATTTCGCAGTTGTATTAATGTATAACTGAGCAGGTTTTGTAATTTAATGTAGTTTTTTTGCTGGCACACACGTAATTTAAAATGGTGTTCTATACGAAAATTGGATTTTAATTAAGGTTTTAATAATGTTATCAGCATTAAAAATTTGGTATATTTTAAATTTTATTTATAATACATGTCTTTTTTCCAGTGTTGTATAATTCTTAGTTCATATATGTCTTATATTTGAATATATGAAATTTATTACCTCTGAAGACACCTTGTTTGTTGTGGTCTCTAGTCCAAAGACTGGTTTGATGCATCTCTCCGTGCTACTCTATCCTGTACGAGCCTCTTCGTTTCCGAATAACCGTTGCAACCTACATCTTTCTGAGTCTGCTTGCTATACTCATCTATTGGTCTCCCTCTACGATTTTTCCTCCACGAATCCCTCCAATACTTAATTGGTGATCTCTTGATGTCTCAGAATCACCTCTTATACAAGTTGACCCAAGAATTCTGTTCAGTACTTCCTCATCAGTCACTTGATCGATCCATCTAATCTTCAGCATTCTTCTGTATCACAACTATTCCGGAAGCTTCTATTCTCTTTTATCTTGAACTATTTATCGTCAGTGTTTATTTTCCCTACATGGCCACGCTACAGACAAATTCCTTCAGAAAAGACTTCCTAACACTTAAATCTATATTTGACATTGAAAAATTTCTGTTCTTCAGCACTGCTTTTCTTGCCACTGCAAGTCTACGTTTTGTATGCTTTCTGCCTCTGCCGTCATCAGTTATTTTGCTGCCCAAATAGCAAAACTCGTTTACTACTTTGTCTCGTTTCCTAATCTAATTCCCTTAACATCACCTGATTTAATTAGTCTACATTATATTATCCTTGTTATCCTTTTGTTGATGTTCACCTTACATCCTCCTTTCAAGACACTGTCCATTCCGTTCAACTGCTCTTTTGCTCTTCCCAGTCCTTTGTAGTCTCTCACAGAATTAAAGTGTCGTCGGCAAACCTCAAAGTTGTTATTTGCTCTCCCTGTACTGTAATTCCTATTCCAAATTTTCCTTTGGTTTCATTTGCTTCATGCTCAGTGTACATATTGAATAACATCGGGTGTAGGCTACAACCCTGTCTCACTCACTTTTCAGCCCTGCCTACCTTTCATATCCCTCGACTCTTATAACTGCTGTCTAGTATCTGTACAACTTGTTAATAGCTTCTCGTGCCCTGTATCTTACCCCTGCTAACTTCAGAATTTCAAAGAGATTATTCCAGCCAACGTTGTCAAAAGTTTTCTCTAAGTCTACAAATGCTATAAACGTAGGGTTGCCTTTCCGTAACCTGCCTTCTAAGATACGTCGGAGGGTCGGTACTACCTCGCGTGTTCCTACATTTCCCCAGAATCCAAACTGATCTTTCCCGAGGACAGCTTTCATCAATTTTTCTATTCTTACGTGCAGAATTCGTGTTAGTATATTGCACCCATAACTTATTAAACTAATAGCTCGGTAATTTTCACAAATGTCAGCAACTGCTTTCTTTGGAGTTGGAATTAGTACTGGCTCATAAATGTTGCGCACCAAATGGAAGAGCTTTGACATGGCTGGCTCTGCCAAGGTTAACAATAGTTCTGATAGAACATGATCTATAACGGCGCCATATTCGATTTAAATCTTTCAGAACTTTTCCAAATTCTTCTCGCACTATCGTATCTCCTATCTCATCTTCATCTACACTGGTGTCCAAAATTAAAGCAACAAAGCTCTGTTGTCCCGTCCTGTGTCTAACTGACGATATAATCATACAAACTGTCATAAGATATAAGCACGATCGTGTTCTGCAGGGAAGATTGCATTCTGATCAACAGACAACCTTGCTAACGATGACGTCAGGGCACCTATCAAACAGAATAGTCTTTCCCGGGTAGTCCTACACCCACAATCGCTATGTACACAGTAGCAGACGGCGCAGTATGGCACAGGTAAGAGGCCCAAGAGACTTTCTGCTGTGGAGGGCCATAGGAATAATAGAAGTATTACAGTTGCAAATTCGGGAGGAAGACGGTTCAATACCGCGTCCGGCCATCCTGATTTAGGTTTTCCGTGATTTCCCTAAATCGCTCCAGGAAAATGCTGGGATGGTTCCTTTGAAAGGGCACGGCCGACTTCCTTCTCCGTCCTTCCCTAATCCGGTGAGACCTAAGACCTCGCTGTCTGGTCTCCTCCCCCAAAAACAACAACAACAACAACAGTTGCAAACTAATATGGCCCCATGGCTTAATGTGAATCGTTCTCTTGTTTCTCGTACGTGGCGACAGTTAATACAGATCCAAACTGTATTCCGAAGACCAGGGTAAGTGCGACACAGTACGAGACGAAAGTTATTTGGCTATAAGAGCGTGATGCTACCGCCTTAGCACTGCACAACTGGCATCTATCCTCTCAGCTTCCACTGGACGTTTTGTATCGAGACAAAAGGTATACAGAAGACTTCGACAGAGTGGCCTTTGTTGTCAAAGACCTACTGTATGTGTAACTCTGATGCGCCTTCACAGAAGGGTATGTCTCTAGTGTGGCGTCGTCAACATGCTATCTGCATGATAGAACGGTGGGAAAATATTCTTTTCACAGGCTTGTCCCGATTTGGCCGGGAGAGTGATTATCAACTGATTCGCGTCTGGAGGGAACGTGGAACACGATTTTGAGGCCCAAATATTGTGGAAAGAGTCTGATATATAGGAGGATCGCTAATGCTCAGGGCAGAGATTATATTGACAGCTCGAATACCTCTTCATTAAATTGTACGGTGAATCAGCAAGTTTTAATTGCTGTCAGGTATCTTGACAAGATCTTGGGACCTTATGTGCGTTGTTGTGGACGTGCTTTGGGCTCAGACTTCGTACTGATGAACGATAATACTCAATCTAATAGAACAAAGGTGGTTAAAGTTTTCTTGGAAATGGAAAATGCTGCACGCAAGGAGTGGCCTGCTCGCTCTCCTGATTTGAATCCCTTAGAGCATGTCAGGGTTGCACTAAGGAGATGGGTTGCTTCACGTCAGTATCTGGCAACCAGTCTCCAAGACCTGCGAGCAGCTCTGCTGGAAGAGTGGGTGTTACAGCACCAACATGAGATTAATGACATCATTCACAACATGCCCCGTTGCTGTCAAGCCTGTATTCGCGCCAAAGGTGGTCGCACCCTGTACTGAGCACATTAACCAGTTGTTGTAATGCGTGTGCAAATCCGTTAAGTAGTAGAAAAAGAAGAACTTACCGTCTACTGTTATGCATGTTGCAATTGTGTATTTTCTGTATTCTTCACAATATTTCTACTTTACCTGTTCGTACTATTTTGTGGCAAAATTAATGCAACCCTGCAAAATTTCCGTTAGATGCTTTAATTTTGGATACCAGTCTATGTTGACTTCACTTTCTATGATACTGCTTTCAAGTTCATCTCCGTTGTACAGACACTCTACATACTTCTTTCATCTTTCAGCTTTCCCTTCTTTGCTTAGGACTAGTTTATATTCTGAGAGCTTGATATTCATACAGCATCTTTAATTTTCCGGTAGGCGGTGTCTGTCTTTCTCTTAGTAAAATATGCTTCTAAATCCTTACTTTTGCTCTCCAGCCATTCCTATTTAACCATTTTGCTCTTCCCATTAATCTCTTTTTTAAGCGTTTTTAGCCGGCCGGGATGGCCAAGCGGTTCTAGGCTCTACAGTCTGAAACCGCGCGACCGCTACGGTCGCAGGTTCGAATCCTGCCTCGGGCATGGATGTGCGTGATGTCCTTAGGTTGGTTAGGTTTAAGTAGTTCTAAGTTCTACGGGACTGATGACCTCAGAACTTAAGTCCCATAGTGCTCAGAGCCATTTGAACCATTTCAAGCGTTTTTATTCCCTCTCTCCTGTTGCATTTTTAAATTTTCTCCTTTCGTCAGTTATATTCAATACCTCTTGTGTTATACAAGGACTTCTATTAGGACTTCTAGTTTTACCTGTTTGATTCTCTGCTATTTCATACTCTCTTAAAGCTACCCATTCGTCTTCAACATTATTCGTTTCCCCTGTTCTAGTCAATCGTTGCCTAATGCGTCCTCTGAGACCCTCAACTACCTCTCTTTCTTTAAACTTACTGGGTACTGGGGTCCTACCTCCTTACTGTCCGGCTTTTCCCAGTTTCTTCAGTTTTAATCTACAGTTCATAACCAATAAATTGTGACCAGAATCCATATCTGTCTCTGGAAATGCCTTACATTTTAAAATCGGTTTAGAAAAACCAAGATCAACCATTATACAATCAATCTAAAGCCTTCTGGTATCTCCAAGTCTCTTCCACGTATACTACCTTGTTTTATGATTCAAGTATTAGCAATGATTAAATTCTCCTCTGTTCAAAATTCTACTAGGCAGCTTCCTATGTCATTCCTTTCCCCCAGTCCATATTCACACACTATTTTTCCTACTATTACTTTTCCTACTATCGAATTCCGGTCCCCATCACAATTAAATTCTCGTCTCCTATTTGAATAATTTATTTTATATCATTATACATCTCTTCTTCATCTGAGGGGCTAGTTGGTGTTTAACTTATACCACTGTGGTAGGCGTGGGCTTCGTGCCGATCTTGGTCACGACAATGCGTTCACTACGCTGTTGGTAGTAGTTTACCCACATTCGTTTTTTCTTATTCATTATTAAACCCACTCCTGCATTATCCCCATCTGACTTTGTATTTATAACCCTGCGTTCACTTGACCAGAAATTCTTTTCTTCCTGCCACCGAACTTCACTTACTCCCACTATATCTAAATTCAACACATCCATTTCCCTTTTTAAATTTGTTAACCTACCGGCCAGATTAAAGAAGTTGGCATTGGACGCTCCGTTCCGTAGAATGGTAGTTTTCTTTCTCATTATGTCGACGTACTCCTGACGCCATACCATAAATAAATAAATAAGTTTCAATCAAAGTCACATAACAATTTTAACTTTCGCTGTGAGGATGAAGATAGTAGTTAAATTGCTTTATGTGAGTTCTTCTCTGCCAATTACATTTGCCAGAGTCGTTTGCAACCGCTACCACAAGCAGGATGCCTGTGACTAACTGGGATCCGCTGTCTTGACTCCCCAGGAGCAGGTGTTACGTCTCGTGTGGTGCGTCTGGCTCGCCGCTGCTATTGGCAGCTGGGTGTCCGCCACGGGGCGACAGGTGAATTAGCATTGCGGTGGCCAAGCATTGGCTCCATGATACACATGCTTGCACCTGAGCCCGGGCGCTGATTAGCTGATGTCGCGGAACCCTGTCAGGACTCGCCGTTGACTTGCTAATGTCCTGCCCAGTCACTTGTCGGAATGTGCGATAAACAACAGAGGTCCGAAAAATTGTGCGCTGCATAGCAGGTAAAGTGCTGAAATAGAACGCATACTCAACAAATGAAATACTGCCGTGGGGATCCCACTGGTCACGATTTCGTAACATACTGCCTGCTCGCGAAGAAGACGGTGACCTGGATGATGAACTCCACAGCTCCGTTACGTGCGTGTACGGAAACATCAATACCGTGTTAACCGCTGTGAAATGTATGGCAGGGAATAGTGCACACGATGTCCCATTTATCTCAAATACACCAAAAAAATGGCTCTGAGCTCTATGGGACTTAAGTGCTGAGGTCACCAGTCCCCTAGAACTTAGAACTACTTAAATCTAACTAACCTACGGACATCACACACATCAATGCCAGAGGCAGGTTTCGAACCTGCGTCCGTAGCGGTCGAGCAGTTCCAGACTGTAGCGCCTAGAACCGCTCGGCCACTCCGGCCGTCTCAAACACACCAAATCATTTCCTTTTTTCCAGATGCAAAATTAAAAAAGTGCCAGTCAAATGCTATTCTGCTACCAGACGGGCATCTACCAGCATGATTTCCTTTGTAAATTACTTCGTTACGATGATATGAACATTGTCACGTCATCTTTACACAGCAGCCTTCATTTTTAATTCGTTTATCATCTCCTCTCTTCACGAGCTCTGTTATTCGTCGAATGTGTAAACGATCTTCCGTCTAATATGCAAGAAGAAGAATTAGTTCTTTTTACAGATAACACTTACATTGAAATCAGTCCAAGCATACGTACAGAAGTAGAGGGAGTGAAAGAAAATTTTCTTGAAAGGTCTCAAGCTCAATTTTAAAAAGACGTAACACATTCAGTTCTCATCACCTAGGGGTACCAAACTGTGTGTGTGTGTGTGTGTGTGTGTGTGTGTGTGTGTGCGTGTAAGGGCTTACTGCCGCTCAACGTAGAGGTCATCAGTGCCCTGACACACATTAAAAGAAACGAATGTGGACAAATTTAGTAAAATGGAAGCATACACGCAAAGAAAGCGGGAAAAGATGCAAAATGCTGCATAAGAAAATAATACGTAAGGAAAACGAGAATGGAGCGTCAAGAATGCCACAGGATGTTGTCACTGGCTGGCTACTTACGAAAAATATGGTCGAGCCAGTCATCCTGTGAACAAATTAAGACTCTCTCCCGAAAATCTTGTTAAAAACATTGGACAAGACACAGAACTTTAAAACTTTAACCACATTCGTTTGAAGTATTTCCTAAAAGAAATGGCAGATCCGCCGGCAAGTAATCCGCGGCCCACTGGTCAGAAAATAAAACGCAATCCAATAAAACATGGCGCACAGTGTCCTGGACGCTAGACGTACCACACATTGGAGGATCCTCTCGCCGGAGCAGGAAGCCATGCGTCATAGGACTGTAGCCTATCCGAAGCCGAGTGAGGAGAACCTCGTGCCGCCTATGGGGCTGGAAAGAAATACACCACACACGCGTTGTGAGCTTGACTAAACGGAGCTTATTGTCAGTCATTTCCAGCCACTCATCCTCCCACCGAAGCATGACTCGTGAGCTCAACAGCGAGGTGAGTGCGTGCAGGTGGATGGCACACTGAAATACTTGCCGATACGAGACACACCTCCTTGGCTGCAAGATCTCCCTTTCGTTCCCAACAATGCAGACATGTCCTGAAACCCAGCAGAAAGTCACCTCCTTCCACAGTCGATGTAGTTGGAGGAGGGCATCCTGGATGGATTGGACTATTTTATCTGCTGCATACAAACTGTGCAATGAGTGAAGGGCACTTAGTGAAATGGAACAGACAAGAAATTTAGAATGGGAAGAGCGTCTCATGTGATCCAGTGGCCGCAAGATCGCAGACAATTCTGTATCAAAGACAGAAAACGCTAGAGGCAGTCTGATCCTGAGGACACGATCTGGAAAAGCAACAGAGCAACCAACGCAATCTCCCTGTTTTGACCCATCCGTAAAAACAGCTACATAGTCTTGGTGCTCCGATAAAATGGCAGAAAACGTTGCATTAAAAGCGGTGGCAGGAGTGCAGTCTCTCTTGTAACGCTCAGGGCCTCTCCAGTAACCTGGGGGTAGGCGGTTAAAGCCTTGGACTTTTGGCTGTACGGGGTCCCCAGCCAGGAACTCCAGCACACGTTGCACACTGATTCCTAACGGCATCGTGGCTCGTGGACGGTTGGAGAAAAGGAGCTCCATAGGCGGACGGGCAGCAATATGGTGAGGAGGTGAGGTTGGAGCTACGAGAAACTTACAAGCCTGGCGCACCAACAGGAGGTGCCACCGGATGGTAGGTGGCGATTCTCCCGCCTCAGCACAGACGCTGGGTATGGGACTAGTCCGATAAGCACCCGTGGCCAGTGGAATCTCCGTATGGTGGACAGCGTCAAGGGTCCGAAAATAAGAGGGCCTCGCTGACCCATACACTGTGCACCCGTAGTCCATCCGCGAACGCACTAATGCCCGATCAAACTGGAGAAGACGCGCCCTGTCCGCTCCTCAAGACCTGTGGCTAAGGCAATTGAGGATGTTCAGTGCTTTCAGGGTTCTGACTTTCAAGTCTCGCAGGTATGGCAGTCATGACAATCTGGAGTCAAAAATGAGGCATAGAAACCGCACTGTGTCTCTAAAACGTAGGATAGTGTCCCCTATATGCAAGGCAGGCAAATTAAAAGGACGACGAGAACGATTAAAGTGAACTCACACACACCTATCGGCAGAAAACTGAAAACCCGTCTTTGCAACTCACTCCTCTAACCGCCGCACTGTAAGTTGCAACTGACGACTCACCGTTGCATCACTGGAGGAGGAACAGAAAACAGCCAAAGTCGTCCACAAATAAGGAGCACTGTACTGGACTCAAAAAAATGGTTCAAATGGCTCTGAGCACTATGGGACTCAACAGCTGAGGTCATTAGTCCCCTAGAACTTAGAACTAGTTAAACCTAACTAACCTAAGGACATCACAAACATCCATGCCCGAGGCAGGATTCGAACCTGCGACCGTAGCGGACTTGCGGTTCCAGACTGCAGCGCCTTTAACCGCACGGCCACTTCGGCCGGCCTGTACTGGACTCCTTACCGTAGATGATATATTGTTGAAACACTGCCCTGGAGGACACCATTCTCCTGCTCAAATCGATCAGACAGTGTGTGGCCAACTCGGGTCCGAAAAAACCGCTGAGATACGAAAGACCGTATGAAAATGGGGAGGTGGCCACGAAAGCCCTTTGATGTAATTGTGCGAGAATACCGTGTCTCCAAGCCGTATCGTATGCCTTACTGATATCAAAGAATATGCCGATAAAATGATTCTGACGGAGGAAAGCCTGCTGAATAGCCGCTTCTAGGAGGGTCAGTGTCGACCGTGGACCGAAACTTTCGGAATACACACTGAGAGCGGCCAAGGAATTGCCTGCTCTCTAAAAGCCAGATCAGACGACAGTTAATCATCTGTTCCAGAGTATTTCCTACACAGCTCGTCAAGGCGATACTCCGATAACTACTGGGATATGTGCGGTCCTTTCCTGGTTTGAGGAGAGGGATTAGAATTGCCTCCCTCGAAGAGTTGGGGAAGGCACCTGTCTGCCATATTAGATTAAAACATTCGAGGAGGATTTCCTTTTATGTCACTGGCAGATGTCGAAGCATGCAGTACCGGATGTGGTAGTGACCGGATGCAGTTTCAGGTCTCAGTCAGTGCCGATTCGAGCTCCCACGTCGAGAAAGGGGAGTTGTACGCCTCAGAACTGTTCGACCTAAGTCAGAACAGCTGGGTACTATTTGCTTCTTCGAGGCTGTTCAAACACTTTTGCAAACAGTATACTTGACACTTCACCTGCAACTCAGAGGGTGGAGGGCAACGGGATGACGGAACTTACCACTGCCCTTAATGGAAGAATTCCGAGAACAGGCTCGAATGATATTCAAACATTAAGACTATAACACGTCGAGGAAAGCTTCCCAGAGAATACTCTCGACAGGTATTGCAGGGAGCTGTGTGCACCCAGAATCAATATAGAACCAAATAAAAGCTCAGAGAGGAGCAGATTGAAAGGTAGTAACAGGTGTAGCAACAGTTGTAGCAGAGTGGAAGGAGATAGAGTGAAACATCAGAGCATCCGGAGTGTAGTGACGCTCCTCAGCTGCAACTGATGGAGCAATAAACACTTCAAGTACGAGAGAGCGGTGGTAGATGCTGATGGACATATGGCAACTGCGAAATAAGTAGCAATTTTCAGTATTCGATCGAACAGCATTGAACGGAGACTGTCTGTCTCTGTCTCAAAGAACTGAGAGGAATTTGAGTACGCAGCAGGAACAAGTTGCTGATTGGTAGTGGTCTCTTATACTATAGGGCAAGTGGTCCTTCACTGATAATGAATTATTTCAAAGTGTTGATGACTTACGATTTAGGCCAAGTGGCCAGTAATTAGCTGACCGATTGGCAGTAAAAGCACTCGTCTTCGACAGACGTCTGTCTTACTGATTGTTGAAAGCATCTGACATTCTGTTAATGGGTTTTGACCTAACACCTCAATAAAAAAATGTGTTGGTAGAATAATAAACGAACTGAGTGTAATAACTTGCTGCTTTGCACATCAGTCCTGCCACTTCCATGAGAATTATCAACCTGTTTTAACCGAACACCCATTCCAAGCAAGGAGGTTCCCATCCTCTCAATTCACTGTAAAAGTTGACAAACACGCTAACTAAACCCATATTGTCGTTAAAGTCGCGATTGCCCCACGCAGCTAAAAGAAAAAAATAATGATTTTGGAAAACTGTGTCGGGACGCGTCAATACTACTGAAGTTTCCAGGCGAGGATCGTAGAAGCTTTAAAGGCGATGTGTCTCGGGAAGCTGACAAAGGGCATGACGTTTTTTCACGAAAATGTACCAACGTGTTCTGCACAGGATTCTGGCACACATGCTATTTCTTCGAGCTATCATTTTAATCGCAGCCCTCGCATCGCCTTACCACGGCGTCTCTATGTCCTCGTATTAAAAACGCATTACACGGAGAGAATTTCCAGAACGAAGACGAGCTGATTTTGGAGGTGGAACCTCTCCTGAATAGTCAAAACGAAGATTTCTACAACCAAGATTTCCTACAAGTCATCCATGGTTAGGAAAAATGTGCCACACAGTACGATAAATGTGTGGAGAGGGACTAATATCATCGGCTACTCTTATTATCACAGCTCGAATTTTTCGAAGTGATAAAACTACCCATCGTAAGAGTCCCAATGTTATATAAATAAGTAGCTGTCACAGTGTCTAAAATAGAGTTTAAAATTGTAGCTTTTCTCTCTCTCTCTGTGTGTGTGTGTGTCTGTGTGTGTGTAGTGTAGAGTTTAAGTGCACAAAACTAATTACTGAATAATGTGATTACATAAGCCCTCTATTGTATAGTCGAGTGAACAGCAGTGTGCTGCCTGACCTCACAATGGACAGCTTTCAACATCTCGAAAATACGCCAAAATAAAACCAATGAAAATTGCTCGTCAAATGAACTACTAAATTTTGTCTCAGTAAATTATCCAAATTACTTTAATTAAAGTCCACTGCTGATTTACGTATCTAAATTACGAAACAAATCTCAGAATACGACAAATGTTTCACACACGGATTTATCACACTGTCCACTGAAATGAACTTCGTATAACAAGAAAATAACTTCCAAAATTGACGCAAGCTATCTGACCGAATCACTGATAAAATGCGTAATAATGTTGTTGTGTATATACAGTGCATCTGTACGACTATGGCTCTGGTCTATTCCTGCACTTACCTCGCTACAGTAAAAATATTCACTCGAAAGTGAGGCACAGCAAGCAGTTCCGCAAGGAAGGTAAATTATAATAATGAACTGAAAATGATATTCAAAAGCGAGTGTACCGCCAAGTGCAATGAGGATACAAGCAACATAGTACTTCCTGCATGGGAATAATTTTGGCCTCCAATTTTCTGCTAATGATTTTTCTAAACCAATTTTAAATAAAAGAATTATAATTTCACTTTAAAGATCGTGAACAATATTCACTTTATACAAAAATGACTGATTTTGGAACAGTTCTAAATGACTGATTACCCAATTTTCTTTTTTATTTATTTATTTATTTATTTATCTATTTTTTTGCACAGAAGATTAACCTATTCAAAATGATCTCTGTTTTTCATAAAATGTGTATGTGGGGGCAGGAGGAATAACTTCTCAAGCAGTAAGAAATTCATGATAAAAATGTCAAATCTCGGTACAGCAGTTAATTTTACAACAGAGTGCTAACCACGTGCAAGTATGTAAATCCGCGAATTTACCTTGATTCACAGTTCTTCTCAAAACTCTTTTAAAAGTCCCTAGCCGGCCGCGGTGGCCGTGCGGTTCTGGCGCTGCAGTCTGGAACCGCGGGAGTGCTACGGTCGCAGGTTCGAATCCTGCCTCGGGCATGGGTGTGTGTGATGTGCTTAGGTTAGTGAGGTTTAAGTAGTTCTAAGTTCTAGGGGACTTATGACCTAAGATGTTGAGTCCCATAGTGCTCAGAGCCATTTGAACCATTTTTTAAAAGTCCCTAAATACTCTCACCATCGTGTTATTGAATTATTTCCAGCATAGGTCAATTCAGTGTTCAGCAGGTCAATTCCAGATATTCCTGACCACTCAGTTCCTCGACTGTTTTCCAACATATCTCGACTAACAACTCTCTCTCTCTCTCTCTCTCTCTCTCTCTCTCCCTCCCCCTCTCCCCTTCCTCCCTCTCTTCCCTCCCCCTCTCCCCCTCTCTGAGCGCCCTCAGGCAGAGACGGTGTAACAACACAACCAAAGAACAATAATCAACTTGGGTTGCTCTCAGATATGTGCCTACAGACATATCAAAGTAAGAAGTTAACATCCACGTAATAGCCTAGATGACATGCACACCTCACTAATTTATGTTTCGGACTAAAAATAAATGAATTTCCGACACCTCATGATCTAGAAAGATGAAAGTCGAGAATGCTGCAGATGTGGGACGCTAGCGCTGTTTGAAATAGCGTATTTTACGCAACTAATTCTTTATGTAATTCCGCGCTGTCAGGCGGACTGCGGTGTGTTTTTAGCCGGCCGATTTGCATCTAATTGTATAATCCCCCCGTTCCGGATAGCACATGTGGACAATTCATCACTTTGGGAGCGAGCGGTAAGCGGCCAGCGGGCAGGCGTCGCGTGCGCTCTTTGCGTTCCCGTCTGTTCTGGATGGGTGGGGGAGGCAGTGGGGGGAGGGGCTCGCTAGAGGGACTTTGCAGTGTGACGCCACTGTGGGGGGTGGGGGAGTCACGGAGACAAGTCGCGCCGGCCGCGGCCCTAAATTACCTTAATGTTATCCACCGCATCTGCATTGCTTCCTCAGTCACGAAAGTAATTTCGCCCGTACCTAGCACAGAGCAGAGTTTTATTCGTGTCCCAGCGGCGCCGCTGCGCGTTGCTTTTTATGCATTCCGCGGCACGGCACGGCGCGTTTTAACCTTTTTTCCCCGCCAGGCGCCTTCACGCAGCGGGTAGCTGAGACGGCACAAGTTTCACTTCGCACCGGAACAAACCGACACGCGAAGCTCTGCCGTTGGACCGGATAAATTGCCTGCGCTAGTTGCGACGAGTTAATACGCTCGGCGATTGTTCGAGCGTTCAAGACCACTCGTACGCCTGACTACACTTGTACTTTCTGTAGTATGCCCCTTAAAGTTCCAGCACTTCACGCCAACAAGTTCTCAAAGATCCTGGGTGAAGAAGACTTTAAAACTTCACCTCATTATAGCTTTACTAGCAAATACTCTACATGCAACAGAAAGAACTGCATTTGATGAGGCGGTTCATTGTCAGCGCTGCAGCAATCACGTTCCATAAACACGTCTCACATTACGAATTTTGTTTGAAGCCTTCCGTATTAAAGAGGCACAATACTATTTATGATGACTAAGGAAATAAAGTTTTACTCACACATAATTGTGATGCTCATCGTCGATACAACTATTTACTGTGTTGTTGTCCTCAAGTTTCTTTTAATTTGTTCGCTTGCATAGCCATCTGCCGCAACAGTTATTATAATCAATTGTTATTTTATCCCGTCTTAAGCTTACTGCAGGTATATAGTATCTTACACCACATGTGTTTCGCTTTTATTTATAAAACATCTTATGTTGTCATACCGCAAATAAAGATTCGTAATACGTACGTACATTTTGGTCCCTGTACATTAAGAATAGTATTTCTCAATAATGTTTGCCTGTAATTTACTTTCGGTGTTTGTGCTTCTTGTCTACATGTTCCACAAACAACTGCTTTCTTCTTCTTTGTTAGCGGAGGTTGAAGTCGAATGTACAACCAAGTTTCTTTCTACGTCAGCCTGCGCTAACAACGAAGAAAATAGCAGTGGTTTATAAAATATGTTAAAGGGAGGCAGAAACACCATAAGTAAATAGCATGCAAACTTTATGAAGAAATACAGTTTTAAATCCATAGGGAATTAAATGTACAGACCTATTATCAATCCATATATCCATAATAAGCACAGGAGGTGCTTCGTAAACAAAAACGAAAAGCGTCAGATGTAAAATACTCATTAACTTCAGTAAACTTAAGACAGAGAAACTAATGATATGTGATTTCTGTTAATTTATCCACAGATACTTTATTTTATACTAGGCTCAAGACTATGAGTTCACTTGTACTTTAATATTAAGTACAAACTTACTAGTTTCAAAACGCAGCACCATACCGTATACGTAGATTATTAAATTTTTAAGGAATTATATGTGTTACAAAGATTTGTGGTCATGGGTTATGCCCTGACATTTGTATAAAAGTCTTCTGTACCGGTGTTTCTGTGACACCGTTTCGTAAATATTAATATATTATGTCCTTCAGTCTTCCATGTAACCGTCAGTATAAGACACAAGACGTACTCTGAAACTGTGTATCGATAGTACTCTGGGACCCATTGCATTTACATGGTCTGACTGATATTTGCAATTTTCTTAGGCACAGCTGTTACATGTGTCAGTAGCGTAAAGAGCGGTGTGTGGGTGTGTTTTGACAATACGGCCCCCCCTCCCCCCCCCCCCCCCCGCCTCACCCCCCGAGGATCCACCACTTTTCTAAGGACATCGTGGGTCTGAAGCTTCATTGGACGTGACCTGACCCCTCCGGAGTGTAGTGCGCCCACAGGTTTTGCTGTGATATACAGGGTGGATTTACTGGGCGTCATTCAGTACCATTCGATGAAATTTGAACGTGGTTGTAAGCGAAGGAGGATGTTCACGCTTTTTCAGCCCTCCTGTTTCGCGCCTGCTGCGTGATCACGGATTGAGGTTGGGGGAGTGGGTTATATGCATGAAAAAAACGGAAAAGAGTCCGAGACCATCGAAGACCACCCGATTCAGCAACACCGTTGGTGCCAGTCTCTCACCTTTGTTGAGCACTTTAGAAATAATCGTTTATGGAGACGACCCTTGACCATTTCCTGCTCTCCTGGGGGCGGGCAACCCTTTAGACACGATACAGCTAAGTGGTGCTACACTACTGCTTTATCACCTGCTTGGGCGCATGTGGAATTTGAGAGGCATCGAACGGGTTACTTGTCCGCAGGCGCCTAGTAATCGGTCAAGGTTGTTTCTGATGGTACATTTTTAAACTGCGTAACAAAGGTCTGCCGATGGCACTGAGGGTGTTGCTGAACAGATGGTCTTAAATGAACTTTCGCAATTCTGTTCACGCACCGGTCAATATCGCACCTCCCGTGATCGCGCCAGAGGAAGTCATGAAACAGGATGCCTGAAGAAGCGTACACACACTTTCCTGCTTAGAATCACGTTCAAATTTCATTGGTTCAAAGCGGTTTCTTGTGGTTTCACCTCGTATACCACAGCAAGAATTGCAGTCACGCTACACTAAGGAGGGATCAAATCACGTTTAATGCGGTTGCAGCCTCACGATGTCCTTAGGGAATGGTTGACCCACTCGGTGACGGGGGCGGGATGGGGGGAGGGGATGAGGGCGAGGGATGTCAAAAAATGGTTCAAATGGCTCTCAGCACTATGGGACTTAACTTCTGAGGTCATCAGTTCCCTAGAACCTAGATCTACTTAAACCTAACTAACCTAAGGACATCACACACATCCATGCCCGAGATAGGATTCGAACCTACGACCGTAGCGTTGCGCGGTTCCACACTTTAGCGCCTAGACCACTCGGTCACCCCGGCAGGCGAGGGATGTCAGCAGTGTCAAAGGTTGTGGAGACCGTAATTCTGTTGGACATTGCACTGCAAACTATCGTTTTCGTCCCTTACAGTGTGCACATCAATGCACAGAGGGAATGGACGATTTCATAGGGACACTTTATAGCACATTATGAGGCCTTTTCGTGTCGATTCAGAGTGGAGATGCGAGTGAAATGTTTTGTTTGACTACCGATTAAGAATCCTTCCGGTTTTAACACTGGGCGTCGTGGTTCCACGTTGAGGCGTCAAGAGGTGACAAGTGGCTAAGGGAAGAGGGGTGAGGGTAGTGACGTCTTCTTATCGTGTGGCACATCCACAGTGGGGAAAGACAGAATTTTTGGGATGCCAATGTTACCATCATTACTCCCCACATGAACTTCTGAGCTATGGCCTTCTTATCGCATGTGTTGTCACCTGAGCCCGAGCTTGAGGGTTTCCTCGCAAGGCTGCATGCTTTTGCACCGTTACAGAGGGAGAGTGTAGGCAGTTTCGAGCAAACTTTCAAACTTCTGTGCCGCAGTAGGGAAAATGACGAGGTTTCAAACGTGACGCGTTTGTTCTTTTGTGCATTGTATTTTCTGCCTTAAACGAATAGCTATTTAATAGAGCTTTAAAGTAGACGCAGTCCACTTCTATCTAGGAAACTTCGTCGGAGATGATTACTGATTACTAAGACGCTGCGCATGTTTCGAAATCGAGAGTTTTCCCCCAGTTGCTAGTGGAGGTTTTAGTCATAAGAGTTGGTTGCATTTTCATCCTTCGCAAGTTTTCGGCTTTTGAAACTTATATTTTCTTTTGCTGTATTCGCACTTCACCATTCCAAAACTTTACGAAAGTTCATAGTAATTTCATTATGATTTTAGCTGTTCGGTTTCAGCATTTCAGAGTGCGATTAAGGCAATAAAAAGTAATTACTGCCCTCTTGTATAAATTTTTTAATATTAATTTTCTGAAAATTTCAGAAAAAGAATCACTCGTATTGATTGCAGAAGTTTGTTACAAATCTAAGAAGATGCTGTATGCTGTAACAGCTACCGCGGAAGATTGAGATAAGACATATACAAGAAGAATTCTGTCTGACATGAGAGCGAACATGATTGCAAGACACTTCTGCTAATTTCATCTAAAACCTCAAGTAAGCTTCAGAAGTATAAATTGAAAGAGACCAGGACGCTTATGAAAACATTAACATTCTTCTTCGTCTGTGCGATTCAAGGGTGGAGCCCTAAAAGAGGGGAAGAATACCACTCTGAAGGAGGCTTCGCCACACATTTCACGTGCACAGTTTGGATTCAGGTGTAGATAACACTGTTCATAAATTTTTTTGTATCTAGTGTGTAATACGTGCCGATTCCCACGTGTTTTCGGTGTAGAATCAAAATTTACAATTAGGCATGAGATACCATATAAAATTATGGAGCTACTTAAAATTGTGATTTTTTTATTTTCAGTCGAATTTGATATTTAATTTTTAAGAGGCTCAAAACATAAAAAGGTGGTTTGTCTGTATCCGTTGAAAATAAAAGTTGAATGGGTGTGAATAGTTGATTGCAGGATCTGAGTGTTCAGAACAACCCTCACGATTGGCGATTGTTTTTAGTGTGGCTGAAAGTAGATTTCATGTGGCAGTGAAATTCCATTAGCTCAGTTGATCCCACGACTTCATCAACTACTGTGCTCAAGAGTGGATGATGTGCTGCGATTTGAAAGTTGTTACACTGCTTAGACGTTCACAGACTGCTTCCATAAAATACTCTTACTTTGTGTGTTTGTGACATAGCTCAGTCATAGAAAACGACTATCAGAAAAACTTATATTAGAGGAAAATTATAACAGCTAATGACTAGCTGGTGAAGCAAAATCATAGGCCTGATGAAGAATATGGCAAATGCTCTTGATAACAAGACTGAGGCTTTCAATCGTTCGATAGTTTTTCATAAGATCTGTCGATAGGAGGTGCGTTTGTTGTGCTGAAAAAAAAATCTGCAATGGGACCCCTGATGGTAAACTCATGAGTTATATGCATGAATTTATTTCAAATTCATTCTTTATGGCTCTTTGGGGTACAGAAAAGAAGATAACTACGTTTTTATAGTGAATGAACTGTTGGCAGACTGCAAAATATGGGCTTTATAATGGCGGTAAATGCACACTTTTTACAGTTTGACTCTGATTTCTTTCGGAAAATGTGTGTGTTGCTAGCGGTGAACAGTGTGAACGCTTCCACCACTACCTGCCACGATGGAACTTCAATATCAAGGACGCTGGAACCCTTTAATTGTAAGCGATTACTGTTGGTTTTTGTTTAGAGATACTGAAGGTACTTCTCACAAAAAGAAAAAAAAAAGCATAGTCGTCCTACCTCTCCATATAAACAAACATTGAAATTTTTAATACATTATTCATTTATAATTAGGATCCTATGACTGTCAATGTACTATGCCGATAATTCTGATGTTTTATATAACTAAATAATTTTCCTTTTATGCGTTTCAGGTCTTGTTTTATTAATGTTCGCCACACATTGGAAAAAAGCCAATACTTTCTTACAGTTACTTTTTAACTTTACGTGACAGAAAATCCGGCTACACCCCAGAATTAGATAAACCCACATAATTGTAGTGTGATAGAAGTAAGAATTTCGTTACTTTGACCAATGTAATTAATAATCAGTTTAAGCCCTCAGCTATACTTCGTTGACGAAATCTTAACAAATGGCTCTGAGCAATATGGGACTTAATTCTGAGGTCATCAGTCCCCTAGAACTTAGAAATACTAAAACCTAACTAACCTAAGGATATCACACACATCCATGCCCGAGGCAGGATTCGAATCTGCGACCGTAGTGGTCGTGCGGTTCCAAACTGTAGCGCCTATAACAGCTCGGCCGGCGAAATCTTAACACACATCACAGGATGCACTGCTATACTCAACCCATTTCACATATTCATTATGATGTCTCTATGGCTGAACAATTACGCAAATGCGTAAGTGATCTTTCAGTGTAGACTAGTTAAAATGGATAATATCTGAGCGCCAAGACGTCACAAATGTTTAGAGCTGCGTATCTCTGCAACATACTTGTCTATGTTGATTCATGTGTACATTTCTTTTACAAGCATGACTGGATTACATATTCTGACAATGCGCCACCGACAGGCTTTTTGCGTTTATGCGAAATAGCCACCGATGCGTAATGTTATTCATTGAACGAATGAGCGGGCTTTGTTTCTAGATTACGAACGTCATTTGGCAAATTACTTTCCCGATCATATGCTAATTTAAGCACCGACATTATTCGGTTTTACACCGCTACCGAGTGAGAGGTTGAGACCCTGTTTTCAGCATGATCGGTCGAATGAGCGCAATATTTACTTCATGTGGCTTAAACCTGATTTGAAATCTAGTTTATCCACGAAGGTTAGGTAAGAGCTTTATAAAAACTAGTAAATTTGCGAGTAAGTGTAATTTTATGTCCGTCTGGTGTACAGCACTGTATGGTTTGAAGCGTGGACTGTGGACAAACCGGAAAAGAAGAGAATCTAAGCATTTGAGATCAGATGCGACGGAAAGATACTGAAAATTAAATGCACTATTAAGCAATGAGGAGATTCTTCGTAAAATTCACGAGGAGAGCAATATGTTTAAGACATTAACAAAAAATTTCACTGTACTGTAGGGATCTGCAGAGAACAAAATTGTGCGGACTGAAAAAAATCTGAATATGTATCAAAGGAAAATAAGAACTTTCGTTGCAGATCCACGCGGAAGTTGATAAACTAGCACATATAATTTTGAAGGGTAAGTGATAAAACTTCAGTAGACATACTAAAATGTTGTAATTACAACACATTATTGTGAACTTCCCTTAGCATTAGCGAAAAAGGTAAAATATTCATATCTTAGGGGCTCGGTTAACTACGTTTAACCCACGCATAGGTTTCAATAGAATAGTGCCTTTATAACCACATATTTCCTCGTTGCGATGTTTCATTACTTCCCATCGATCTATGAATCAACTGTCCCAGGTTAACAGAAAATCAGAATCTGATACGCTTATTGGGATAATACTGCCGAAGTAAGGGGAAAAAGCACTCTGAGAGGTCAGAAGTCATTGGATAGCGATATGCACATCTACACATGGTGGCATTATCGCATACACAAGGTATAAAAGTGCAGTGCATTGGCGAAGCTGTCTTTTATACTCAGATGATTCATGTGAAAAGGTTTCCAAAGTGACTATGGCCTCAGACTTGGAACGCGGAATGATACTTGGAGATAGACGCATGGGACATTCCATTTGGGAAATTGTGGGGAATTCAGTATTCCGATATCCACAGTGTCAAGAGTGTGCCGAGAATACCGAATTTCAGGCATTACCTCTCACCACGGATAACGCAGTGGCCGACGCCCTTCACTTAACGACCGAGAGCAGCAGCGTTTTCATGGAGCGCACAGTGGTAAAAGACTAGCTTGAAGTAACCGCAATCAGTTTGGTACGAGCGACGGATGTATGCATGCTCCATGTCACCGGGCCACATTTGATCGAGATTGGTTTGAAGGCCATTTTGGACCATTCAGGAAAACGATTTGGCCGCTAAAATTGCCCGATATGAATTCCATCCGAAATTTGTGAGCCATAATAATGAGGTCAGTTCTTGCACAATGTCCTACACTGGAGCAGCTCTCGCAGATATGATCTATGGTTCAATATTTCTGCAAAGGAGTTCCAGTGACTTGTTGACGTCATGCCACGTCGAGCTGTCCACTACGCCGGACAAAACTGTACGACATTAGGCGGTATCCCACGACATTTGTCAAATCAGCTTACGTTCCCATGGACATCACTATAAAGAGTCGAGCTGATAGTCGGTGTACAGAGTAACGAATCCTTTAACCAACAAGCGAATAAATCGATCATATGTTTCTGTGTTACTGCAAACTGTTTTTCCAATAGCCTTAGAGTGACAATGTGTGTGGAGTTATCTTGACAAGATGACTTGAAATAGGGCGGAAATGTTGTTCAGCGATGCTGGCAAAAGGCTGTACCGAGTGTGTCACTCTGTTTGGATACCGACAAGATCAGTGAGAGAAGGTCTAACAGATCCAGGAATAGTTAACGTTGCACTGATTGGAACAGTACAAATGGAATTAAAATCATTTAATAGTGGAAAGTCATTGTGGGTGAGTTACATTTTGTTTGCACTTATTATGGAAAAGAACTTGCCCTACTTCTAGAATGAATTCATCGTAGGTCGCTGGAGTGAAGAAGTTTAGAATGTGATTGAAAAAAGTGTACGTCATTCTCCCGTTTTAGGGTAATCATTGGACTGTCACAGATAACTATAGGTTTATGCCGGCCGCGGTGGTCTCGCGGTTCTAGGCGCGCAGTCCGGAACCGTGTGACTGCTACGGTCGCAGGTTCGAATCCCGCCTCGGGCATGGATGTGTGTGATGTCCTTAGGTTAGTTAGGTTTAAGTAGTTCTAAGTTCTAGGGGACTGATGACCACAGCAGTTGAGTCCCATAGTGCTCAGAGCCAACTATAGGTTTATATCGGTGAAGTCAATAAGTTGTAAAATTTTGAAGCGAGTGCAGTGTTCTTTCAGTATGACCTGGATGGGGAACGAAAATCTCCTCTATACAAATTAACATGTGCTCGTCAACCATTGACCATGTGTATCTTAGATCGCTCTGTTCGGCAATAAATCTGGAGCGCCGTAGACGATGGCACCTAGGTTGAGGCCGTGTTTCCTCCCGGAATGCATTCGAGGCACTTTGTGCACTGTCCCTTAGTGAACAAAATACGACCGTACCAAGTGATGCAACACACTGACTGGGGTCGCTAGTCCAAGCAGATGGAACTCAACACGTCGTTCGTGAGATGAAAAGTCTCGCCTACCCTAAGGACTCTTACAGGGACGCTACACTGTGCAGTATATGTAAATGATCTAAGTGGGCTGACATCAGAAGTTCTGTGAGGCTAGTCGTGAACGGTGTTTTCGTCTTTAGGACGTTCGTAACGCCATAAGACTGTAACAATAAGAGGATCCACAATTGATGTAGAGATTGGTTGTTGACACTGAGCGTAATTAATTGGAACGTATTATGAGTTTCCGCTGTTGCGCGTCTCTCTGGGGTCGTTAACATGTTGTATTAGTACAAAAGACAGAGAAGATCCGATGAAGAATGGCGGGTTTCGTCACGGCTACGTTTAGTAGAACTGATGAATTTGACTAAGGGCAGTTGTTATTACGCAAAGCCTGTGAAAGAATATGGCGAAAACGGTGATGGCTCTGAGCACTATGGGACTTAACATCTGTGGTCATCAGTCCCCTAGAACTTAGAACTACTTAAACCTAACTAACCTAAGGACATCACACATCCATGCCCGAGGCAGGATTCGAACCTGCGACCGTAGCAGTCGCGCGGTTCCGGACTGAGCGCCTAGAACCGCTAGACCACCGCGGCCGGCTCGAAAACGGTGACGCCGGTCGAATATTCACGTGTTACTGACGTGAACTTCTACGAAGAGGTAGGACGGTGAAAACACTACTAGGCACTAAATGGTTGTACTTTCACGATTCTTCACAGAACGTGGTGTACGGACGCTTATCTGCTCTGCAAAACAAGACAGTGTGTGATCTCTGGCATCTCTGGAAAAAGAGCACAATGCTGGTGCACGCAGAATTATTTCGGGTCATACTATTCGTCGTACATTGTTGAATATGGAGCTCCGCAGCAGACCACTGCTCGTGTTCATATCTTGACCCAACGACATCGTCAGTTAGTACTGCAGTGGGTACGAGAGCTTGGAGATTCGACCTTCGATAAATGGAAACGTTTCGGCTCCTCGGGTGAACCACATGTTTGGTACACTAGGTCGCTGATCGTCTCGCCAGAAGCCCTCTTATAGGTGAATGCAGGCTGATGGGAGCAGTAACGGGTCACGGGACACATTCTGCTTCGCTTGCATGGGACCTGTGGTACTAGCCGAAGACAAGCTGACGGTAGCGAACCACTTGCATCTCTTCATACTTTATGTCTTCCATGACGATAGTATTTTCGTTCAGAAGTACAGCTGTCCGTTTCTCGGAGCTAGGACCGTGCTACAGTGGTTTGAGGAGCAGCATTATGAAGTCACGTTTACGTCTTGGCGACCAAATTCGACTGAATCCTGTTGAATGCATCTGGGTCGATATCGGGCGCCATCACTGCGTATGCAAATCAGAGGCCCGTTATTTACTTGAATAACATGACCCGTGAAAAAAAAAACATCTAATGCCACATTCCCCACAAACCTACCAACAAACTGTCGGATCCCTGATACGCAGAATCAGTGATGTATTTCATTCCAGAAACGGTCACATAAACTTTTAAGTAGGCGGCCATGATGGTTTCGCTCATCAGTGTAGGCGTACAGACATCACAGGGGCAGAGGAAGAATACGAAAGTCGAGCTACTCTGATCGTTACATTTAACAAGTACATTGACGTGAATACGTTGTAACAGGACGAGAAGATACGTGTGACAGCAGGTGAAAGAATGGCGTCTGAAGAAATTGTACGAGGATTATTTTTTTATGTAAGAACCGTTTTGAACTAAAAAAAAAGACGTGCTAAGATATCTCAATAATTTTATTTCTACATGAAAGCCTGTACCTTAAACTACCCACTGACGTCATTACATTCTGATTCTTCTTTGTTTACGTTGTGTACTGAGTGGTTTAAGATGCCTCCGATAATCGTGAGTCCTGCCGACTGTGAAGTATGAGCTGTTATAAGATTTCGTAGTGCTAAAAGCCTAAGAGCGATCGATATTCATCGTGAGATCCGTGCAGTTTACGGAGAAAAGCACTATGAGTGATGGAATAGTAAGAAAGTGAGTGAGAGCATTTAAAGATGACCGCACAAATGTGCATGATGAACAACAGAGTGGGCGTCCTTCGGTCGTTAATGAAAGTTTTTTGCAGGAAATGGACGATAAGGTGAGAGAAAACAGACGCTTTACGATTTCCTGCTTCCGGGATGATTTTCCTAATGTTTCTCGTAGTGCTTTGTATGGTATTGTGACCGAGCACTTGAATTACCGAAAATTGTGCGCACGTTGGGTGCCGAAAATGTTGACGGGTGTGTACAAAACCAATCGTTTAGACAGTGCATTGACATTCCTTGAGCGGTACCACAACGACGGTGATGATTTCTTAAGCCAAATTGTTACGGGCGATGGAACATGGGTGGCCTACGTCACACCAGAATCAAAACAACAGTCCATGGAAGTTGAGCAAGGGCATCGTTTTGCTGCAAGACAATGCCCGTCCGCATGTGGCGAATCAGACCAAAGATCTCATCACATCTTTTCGATGGAAAACTCTAGATCATCCTCCATACAGCCCCGATCTAGCGCCCAGTGACTACCATCTGTTCTTGCATTTGCAGAAACACCTGGGCGGTCAGCGTCTTCAAGACGATGACGAAGTCAAAACAGTGGTGATGCAGTGGCTAAGAAGTTTTTAATTTCAAAACGGTACTTACTTAAAAAAGCACGCCTCGTAATAATAAGGAAGTGATTAAAATGTGCAAGAGGTACACTAAAAGTCGTTTCCTGCCAAGCTGTATAGTGCTGCTGCTGTTCCCTTTCCTGTTGTCGTGAGCCCTCTTTACTCGCACCTCTGGGTCTTTGTCAGCTAGTGCCTCCCTGACCTACATCGCATTCGGCACTTAAAATGCAGAAAGCGAGACCGCCGTGAAAGTGGGCGCAGCTCCGCTTAATAATCAGGTGCGCAAAAACGGCTCTGTACAAGCGGTGGGGTTGAGGGAGAGGCCTGATTTGAATCACGTTACCCGAAACACAGCCGGCCGCTGGCCCGGGCAGAGTCCCCTGAGGACGGCCCCGGAGCAGCCGGTACGCTGCCTGCATGCGCAATGGCCGCTGCGGCCTTAATAGCGTGATAAGGGTCGGCGGCCGCGGCTAGGGCCACCTCCCCAAATAAAGAGCCGGCACGCCTCTTGGACAGGAAGGCCGGCCACTTTCCTGCCGAGGCGCAGACGCTGTGTTAAAACACTTCGCTTCTCGCCCGTGTCGTGGCGACTGGGTACGTCACATCACGTCTTTTTCTGAACTGCAGTCCCAGTCATGTATTTTTCAGCCACCTCATTCACGAGTTGCCAAATAATCACAGTAAGGTATTCCTGGGATCCAGGATATAATTATTTTATTATAAATCCATTCGCGTCCCCCAAATGTTTATCAGTTAGATGACTGTATTTATAATAAAATAAATATATCGGACACCTGTCTACATCTACATCTATAGCCATACTCCGCAAGCCACCGGACGGTGTGTGGCGGAGGGTACCTTGAGTACCTCTATCGGCTCTCCCTTCTATTCCAGTCTCGTATTGTTCGTGGAAAGAAGGATTATCGGTATGCCTCTGTGTGGGCTCTAATCTCTCTGATTTTACCCTCATGGTCTCTTCGCGAGATATACGTAGGAGGGAGCAATATACTGCTTGACTCCTCGGTGAAGGTATGTTCTCGAAACTTCAACAAAAGCCCGTATCGAGCTACTGAGCGTCTCTCCTGCAGAGTCTTCCACTGGAGTTTATCTATCATCTCCGTAACGCTTTCGCGATTACTAAATGATCCTGTAACTGAGCGCGCTGCTCTCCGTTGGGTCTTCTCTATCTCTTCTATCAACCATATCTGGTTGGCTCTGAGTACTATGCGACTTAACTTCTGAGGTCATCAGTCGCCTAGAACTTAGAACTAATTAAACCCAACTAACCTAAGGACATCACACACATCCATGCCCGAGGCAGGATTCGAACCTGCGACCGTAGCGGTTGCTCGGCTCCAGACTATAGCGCCTAGAACCGCACGGCCACTCCGGCCGGCCCCTATCTGGTACGGATCCCACGCTGCTGAGCAGTATTCAAGAGTGGGCGAACAAGCGTACTGTAACCTACTTCCTTTGTTTTCGGATTGCATTTCCTTAGGATTCTTCCAATGAATCTCAGTCTGGCATCTGCTTTACCGCCGATCAACTTAATATGTTCATTCCAATTTAATTCACTCCTAATGCATACTTTCAGATAATTTATGGAATTAACTGCTTCCAGTTGCTGACCTGCTATATTGTAGCTAAATGATAAGGGATCTTTCTTTCTCTGTATTCGCAGCACATTACACGTGCCTACATCGCGATTCAATTGCCATTCCCTGCATCATGCGTCAATTCGCTGCAGATCCTCCTGCATTTCAGTACAGTTTTCCATTGTTACAACCTCTCGATATACCACAGCATCATCCGCAAAAAGCCTCAGTGAACTTCCGGTGTCATCCACAAGGTCATTTGTGTATAATGTGAATAGCAACGGTCCTACGACACTCCTCTGCGGCACACCTGAAATCACTCTTACGTCGGAAGACTTCTCTCCATGATGAGATAGATACTACCAATGAAGCAGTCGACATGGTTTCGTCCATCTTTTCCTAATTTCACACTTTTTCACCTTTATGTAAATAAGACCTTACTGTGTGTTGCTCCAGATTTTTGACTCGATTTCGTAGTGGATAGATCTCCATCCATCCTTCATAACGTGACAGAAGCATCGAACAGTGCTTGCTTATTGCTGTGTGTATAAGTTATCAGTGTCCTGTATAACATATGTGACATAGCTATCACATATTGCTATGTTGTAGTGTTTCATTCTCTGCCACTGTTTCATTAGTATTTTGAGTACTGGACTTGTTTTCCTGGGAGAAAATATTTGTCTTTTTTGCACTTGGAATGTGCACTACCGATGTGGTCTCAGGGCCTTGTTGTCGGCAAAAGAAAATCATTGAATCTTACAGGGAAAGCCGCGCTGGATTAGCCGAGCGGTCTAGGGCACTGCAGTCATGGACTGTGCCGCTGATCCCGGCGAAGGTTCGAGTCCTCCCTCGGGCATGGGTGTGTATGTTTGTCCTTAGGCTAATTTAAGTTAAGTAGTGTGTAAGCTTAGGGACTGATGACCTTAGTGATTATGTCCCATAAGGTTTCACACACATTTGAACATTTTTTTACAGGAAAAGGTGCGCCTCCTCAGGGATTAAAGCAGTTTTCGACGAAGTAAGGCTGCTGCCTGCTTCGTGCCATTGTGGACAGAGATGGTGCCTTGGCCTAGCTGTGGGTGATGGGTGTATCGCTGTCACAGCTGATCCTAGACAGCAACTGAGCTTGAAGTTGTTGCCTTTTCTGCACGGATCACAGGCACTGCTGTGATGCGCTGCGTCGACTGTGTGAGTACGATAGGTGGTTTTACTTCATATCTTTGGTTATTCAATCGAACTGAGCCACCCTTCCACCACACCTGAAGTGAAGGGCCCTGCAAATCGAGGAAACAATGGTCCAGGCTGATACCAACTCTTGTTTGTTAATGTTCATTCTGTACTCCAAGAGTGAGAAGTTCCCCTGCTGTAATCCCCTGTTTTGTGGGATGTTTCTTCTGTGTTCCCCTTTCATTATTCGTGAAAAAATTGATATTCCCGTGCACTAAATTGGAAACTGCAATCAGTTATGCCCTATATGTAGAGTTTTTGAACGTGGTGATTGGAGAGGTGGGAACATTGACATTCGTCTCTGGCGCATTGTTGAGAGGGAGTTGTATCCGACCATTGTCAGGTACTGACTGATTCGCATACCCTAACCGAAATGGAGAAAATTAAGTGTCGCAAACTGTGGTAGCGAAGTCTACATTATGACCAGTTCGTTACCTCTTACACTGCCACGTAGTTTCTGTTGCTTCATTTCGCTGTAATGAGTGCCGTCTAGTTGCACGGTTAACTTTGATTTTATGAGCTGCCCAGATGAGCAGATCTCCTTACGCTTTCTCCATTAAGTCGTCCATATTTTTTGTTACTTCCCACAATGTTAGGAATATTTTGTAATTTGATTTGAGTTTTAGAGAACTATGTCCGCTGTTAATTCGACTGAAATTTATGTCAATAATTAGAGCAAAGAAATAACTTAATCTCAGTTTGTGACTTGTCCTATGACTTTTCCGTAGTTAGGCGGCGCACAAATTAGAACTATAACCTGTAGTACATCCAATTGTTCTTTTCACTGTAATGGTGTTTCCGTGATGTATAGTGGCCAAAATAAACGATCAGTTATATAAAGAATTCAGAGGAAAGAATGATCATTCCAGTCGCTAGTTTTGTATCATCAAAAATTTGTTTTATAACGAACACTGCACTTGCGCTACTCGAGTCATATTTGGGACGGATTTTACGGAACTTCCTCTTGTTTTTCATATCCCATCAACCATTATCACCTAATCATTGCAGTTCTCCTACGTCAAAATAATCTTTTAATTTTTAAATAATTAATTTTAAATTAATGTAACTTTACGTTGTAAAATCCCAGATTCTAGGCGCTTCAGTCCGGAACCACGCTGCTGCTACGGTCGCAGGTTCGAATCCTGCCTCGGGCATGGATGTGTTTTGTCCTTAGGTTAGTTAGGTTTAAGTAGTTCTAAGTCTAGGGGACTGATGACCTCAGATGTTAAGTCTCATAGTGCTTAGGGCCATTTGGACCATTTTTGGAAAAATTGAAATAAATTCACACGTTTTGACGACAGTGAAAAAGTATTTGACAATGTGAATTGGTGTAAGATGTTCAAAGTTATGAGAATAATAAGTGCATGGAAAATATGCACAACAACCAAGTGGGAGCAATATGAACAGAAGACTGCTGAGACCACAAAAGGTTTAAGGCAGGGATGAAGCCTTGCGCCACTACTGATAAATCTATTCGTCGAAGAAGTAGTGACAGAAATAAATGAAAGGGATTAAAATTCAGGGTGAAAGGATATCAGTGACAAGATTCTCTGATGACATTTCTATCTTCAAGGAAAGCAAGGACGAATTGCGACAACTGTTGCATGAAATGGTCAGTTGAGCACACACTGTGGACTGATAGCAAACTAAAGAAAGATGAATGCGAAGAGGAATTGCAGAAATGAGATCAGCAACTAACTTAACATAAAAAGTGGGGACCATCAAGTAGAAATCAAGGATGACATAAAAAGCAGCATACACAACGGTAGTATTCATGGCCAAGAGAATTCGGCTAGTACTAAACGTTGCCATAACGTGGGATAGAAATTTCTGAGAACGTACGTATGGCGAACGGTAGTTTATGATAGTGAATCACAGGCTGTGGGCGAAATGGAAAAGAGGAGAATCGAAGGATTTGAGGCGTGGTGCTGCAGAAAGATGTTGAAAGTTAGGTGAACGAGAAGGTAAGAAATGAGGAAATTCTTTGCAGAATCATGGAGGAGAGGAACGTGTGGAAATCATTGACCAGAAGGAGTGACAGAATGATTAGGCTTGCGATAAGACATCAAGGTATAATTTACACGGTACTTGGGGGAGATGCAGACGATAAAAATTTTAGGCGAAGACAACTTTCCAATAAATACTTGCGGACATTTGGGTGCAAGTGCCACTGTGACACGAAGAGGCAAGCGAGGAATTGGTCATAGGACGCTTCAAAGCAGAACTAAGACTGTCGAAAGAACAACAAGAGAATAGGAAATAACAAATAAACTCCTCCATTTCGTTTTTAATATTTCCATTTTATGTCATTTTTAAAGGTTTAAAGTTCCTCGATGGCATCACATTTTAAATGTTTCCACCTCCACTAAATTTTTACCTCTTATTTTCAGGAAACCACTACTAACGGCTACCATCAGGGATTTTTTTGGGTTGGAACACTTTTAAAATTATCAAGTGCAATTTGCATTTATTTCTGCTATTTATGGTGTTATTCAAGTCGCGGGACTGAACACTGCAGTTAACCAATATTTTTATCACCTTGTTTCGCAATCAAAGATCACACTTGAAGGCTTAATTCCATGGGTAAATTTAACATCCTTTCTGGAGTCGTATGGCGTAAAACAGTAGAGATTCAGATATATATGTGTGTGCAATATATGTGACATATGCGTACGGGAGAGAAGCAGCGGGTAAAAAGCTAATGAATAAATATAGATAAATCAATGTTAATTTCACTGTAGGCTGGTACAAAAATTTGACTCAGCTGAAAACGAGATTGACGCGATAAAGTAGTCTTCAAAATGCATAAACTGATTATGCGCCGGAAGAGGAGCAAATTAACGGGAAGTGCCGTGGCAGAGCTCATAAGCCCAGCAGCTCATGGGTTACTGCCAACTCAAGTTCCGCTTACAGCGAGATGAGGGGAGACGAGACGAGGCTGTGCGAACCCACCAAACTTTCATCATGAAGGCTGGAAAGTTGGCATGCATTTTAAGCTCGCGTTGCAGCACCTGCGGTGTCTTCGATGTGGCTCTTCCTGAAATTAGCGGGTGCCTTCGACGACTCACAACCTTTAGCATAATTTAAGAAATGACAGAAATGTTGAACTCACTCCCATACTTTTTATTGGAACCACAGCCGTTTCATTGAAATTCTCTTAGCTGCGTGTAGGCGTCATATACTACAGGAAACTGATCAGTTACTCAAACAATGACCGACAGTAACAGTAGTACAATCAACAACTTTTATTGAGCATTATAATGTAGTAACACAAAAGGAAAAAATGATTTAGTTTATTATGGAAGACACTGCTCGTGCACGGACAGGATCACATAACGTGAATGGGCCTGGCGTTTCGCAAAGCGCCGGAAGCAACCACACAATATTTACAGCAACACGCGAATGACGAGTATTGTGGTAAAAATATTAACGTTTGCATTCACTTCCACTCAGAAAACGACAATTGTTGTGGAACAACTTGTATTTGTATAGTGCTTGGGTAGCACATGCAAAGAGTTATACTGTTTTTCAACATTTTAAAGAGTTTACAATTACGTCCTAAAAGTATGACAAATGTGAGATAGATTTTTTTGCGAAAAAAATGGTCCGTAGACATATTAAATGAAATTTAGGTAACAAAGAAAATGAAAGTACAAACACCAACCATTGCTTCCTTTTATTGTTATTTTGCAGTCCCTCGACAAACAAATTGCTTTATGAATGGTGTCGACTTCTTAGAAAGTTATAGTCAGATGATTCGTTTAACAATTAAACAGAAAGAAAAACGGATAGAATAGTAACATAGAAATAAAGGTAACTTATGCACACAGTTGGACGGACTGTAATACTTTACATAGTAACTCGTCGAAATAAAGCCATGCGGTAGGTGTAATTCATGTCTACTGTCAACTGAATCATAGTATAGACTTTGTAACTCTCAAGAAGCAAATAAAAGACTAAAGTCTTTCATATAATTAAGGTTGTAAGATTCAGTCTAGTCGAAGTAAACTAAAAATAATAAATAAAAGAAAAAGTGTAAAGTAGAAAATGTTAGAGTAGCCTTTGAAAGCGGCATGGTAGACTTCCAGGAGAAGTTGGTTTGATAGCGCTCGCTATATACGCGATCTTCGAGTGGTGAACATTTAGTGTGAAAGGCGTCATACAAGGACAACTAGCAAATCGTACAACTTAAAACCTAGCAGTGGATTATCCTATACTCCGAGCATACTTGAACTTTACTTTGGGTTCCTTATAATGCACGAAAATTAGTTGTCACACAGAAGGATGATCTATCCCCCAAAGCTCTCAAAAAATTCTAGGGGTGTTTCCGTACGTCTGATTTGCCTGTTCGTTTCCTCAGATTTACCAATCTATTTGTTACCAAATTTCATTGATGTTGTGTAACGATCTCTTTTCTCACACTAAAAGACACTCTCACCAAAGTAACTCCTATGCACAAACATTGTGTTTAGTTTCTCTCGTACCTGCAAGATCCCTGCATATCGTATGGCCAATTTGTCAGTTCCCTTCCATTAGCGCCTACATTGTGGTGCAAACAGCAGCATTCCTACAGCTGTCCTACAACGCATGCTAGGTCTCCATTCCATGCATATGAGCTCTTGCAACAGCACTAGCAGGATGCCGTCTTTCTCGTCTCTTTTTCTGTGGATTCTCGTGGCTACAGTCCACCGACTAATCAACAGTACCATCTGCAGTATCAAAATAGGATCGCTGATTCGCCATAGAGATTCCATACAGGGTCTCCAAAGAGGAACGGTCAGTATTCAAGGATATTACAGGAACGATCATTCGAAGCAAAAGATAATCTAGTAAATAAGGGCTCAGAAATTCATATTTGTCCCACATCATTGCAGGGTTGTCATGGTTGTGAACAGACTGGGCATGGCTAATTTAAGGAGTGGCTCGATGCCCTACCTGTTACCACGCCATTACCCACTGAAACGAATATGTGTACCCCAACCGTCTGCGTGCATTCACGTGAAAGTGAGAGAAAGTGTTCTAAATGTTGTAACCAAGGAAGGACTTCAGTATCTCCCCGGTATTCACCTAGTGGGATGTGGAAAACTGCCTAAAATCCACATCCAGGCTGGCTGCCACACCGACCCTCGTCGTTAATCCGCCGGGCGGATTCGATTCATGACTCACCTTCCCGTCCCGGGAGAGGCGCTTTAACATGCACGGCTATCCAGGCGAAAACTTGATCATCTTCCATACTGTTTATCACTTGTACAGTAAAAGAAATGTATTTCGCAGTATCAAATAAGTGCTCCTAGTTCATAAGGTATGCGCTTTAGCCCATGCTTACTGGGATTTTTTCTTGTTTTTGTTCATACTACCACCTCTCAGAACATGTAAAGCAAAGGGCTCGCAGTGGAAGAGATTTGGTTCATGGTTTCGAAGATACAGAAGCGCTCGTAGTAGAGATGTGTGATTAACGTAAGCTGTCATAAGTACGTACAGACAACGGTAGTTTTCCAACCAGCTTCGTTCGGTTTAGGTTGTACCAGCATTACCTGTACGTTAGGTGAGTTGCATATGTATCGGGCGTTACTTCACAACGATCGTTTTTCTTAAGTATGCGATCTGTGTCCTACTTACCAGAAGCTACTGATCACCTAGAACTTGAGTGAGGTCAAATAAAGGACTGGGTTACCTACAGATCATTTTGGTTCAACATAGTTTTCACCTATTGCTTAAAAGTAAACAGTCATCATCATCAGTTATCTGCTATATTAGCGGGTCCTTTGCCTCTCCATTTTCTGCGATCCATTGCTTCCTTCTTAAGGCTGCTGTATGTTGTACCGTCCATCATGTCATCCAGTATCTGGTATCTCTTCCTTCCTCGCTTCCTTTTCCCTTCTACATAACATTCTAAAACTGTTTTATCAGTCCGTCATGCTTTCTTAATATATGCTCAATCCAATTTCTTTTTCTTGTCTTTATTACATCTAGTAACTGTTTTTTCTCTCCCACTCTTCTCAGTACCTCTTCAGTTTTTACTCTGTCCATCCAACTTATTCTTTCCATGTTCCACCATGTCCAGATCTCAAAAGCCTCCAGCCTTTCTCTGTCTTTTTTCCTCATAGTCCATGTTTCAGCGCCATATAGAAGAACACTCCATACAAGACATTTTATGAGTCTCTTCCTGAGTTCTCTGTCCAGACCGCTGCAGAAAATTCTCCTTTTCTTGTAAAACGCCTCTTTTGCCATTGCTATCCTTAATTTCTGTGGTGCACTTCCAGTCGGTGTCTATCCTGCTTCCAAGATACTTAAAATTTTGCACCTGTTCTAGTATTTCTCCATTCGGCATAATTTTTATTTCCTTATTTCCTCCTAGTGCCAATGCTTTTGTTTATTATTTATAGTGAATCTGAAATTGTCAATGTTTATTTCAGGTTTTGTTCAAAAATTATTGATTTGTAGCGTGAAACACAGAGATAATGTAATAAAAATAAAGAAAACAATACAGATTTATCATATAGCGCTAGAAAGCGCAATTTCCTCAACGTAAGGATAAAAAAACAGCATTACAAAAATATATCAACATTGCTTCAATACTTCGTCGAACTTGTATAAAATATGTTTCTATTATTCTTGAACAACTTTCACGCGAAACTCTTGCCTTCATCATGATGGACACTCTATTGGGTACATATAAACTGTACTTGCATCAAAACTAATTGGTTGGGTTACATAAAAGCGTAGAAGTTATGGGATCAACTAATTTTTATTATTTATAAATGGAATCCATATTCCGTAAAGATATAAAATATGTAGGGATATATTAGGATATAAAGTATATGAAATATATAAAATGGACTAAACTGTATCGTGTGCAGTTCTGATTATGTGCAACACAAACAAGCAAGCAAGCAGATAGAAATTCAAAGAGAAGTCATCAGCTCCCAGTTTGTATCTTACAAATTGATTTATGATTTTTTCCCTACAAATACTACCAATAATCCTGCCATTTTCTACGTCATTTATGTAGTGTACAAAAACTACCGGGCACTAGATTTCGTGGAACGCAACTGTAGCTCGTAGCCCTTAATGCTTGCATTTTAGAGCCCGTGGTTACAGGAACTTTTGCTCCGAATGGTCGTTCCTGTCATATCCCGGTATACTGACCGTTATTCGTGGGACATCCTTTGTAAGGACATGATATGTTTTCACCTTTTTTTCTCTGCCGGGACCATCAGCACCCAGTTAATACATTGTACGGTAACATAAAGCTATCTCGTGCAGTCCCTTCGCAGTTGGAGGCTGATAAAATTAAATGAAGACGCTGGTTTAAACTTACGATGAATCTGCCACATTCATTTAATAAATACGTAGTTGATGTATCCAATCTGAAGAAGACATGGATAAAATTCACGTTGTCACATATAGGTGAACTGAACAGCGAATATAATTCGCAGAAGACATGTAATGTATCACCCATCAGCGAGTGACATAGGAAAAAACCTTTTAATGAGATCACGTTGAAATCAAAATAAATGTTTCGTCTTTACTTTTCAGTCGCTGTGAAATAATTCAGATACTTCGATTGTTTGATGCAGGTGGTACTTTGTTTCTTTAATTGCAAGAGGAAGTCGCACTATTATTTCTTTTTATCTAACTTTTGGGAAGAGAAACAAATGTGAAGGTTTCTCTACTGCGGAAGTGTAGCTTCTTATTGGACAGAACAGATAACATCGTAGCGTGAGATTTAGAGATACCGATTTGGTATTCTTGAGAACGGTCATAAAAGCAGACCACTTTGGTTGGAAGAAACTCGTCCCGGAGGATCCATTCGGCTCTCTACACAGCAATAAGCGTGTGGGAGGAGCCCTCTGAGAGGATTCGGCGATCGTTTCTGCGGCAAAAGAGAGAGATAAATGGTTTCGCAAAAACCCTTCTTTACGCGGAAGTAAATATCCATAAAACTGTAACGCATTCGCGTGATTCGGTTCCCAGAGGTCGCCGAGGAGAATGGTGGGAGCCACCGCGGGGCTGGACAGAGCTCGGACGCCAAATTCCTCCGATATCGGGGGCTATGCGTCAGGTCAGGTCCGCCAATCGCTGCCGGAGGAATGGCTTCGCCTCCGCCTGAAGCCTCTCCCATACCCACGGTGGCTCGGTTACTGCCGCAGCATTCGGCTTCCAGCTCAGTCTGGCTTCCCTGACAAAAGCAGTGCGTGCTCTGCCCACTGGAGGTTTCTTCCTCAGTTCTGGTCTTTGATGTCTGGCTATCTTCTTGGCCCCAATTCGCCTTGTGTCTACACTTCTATTGCCATTTCGGAGTCGAAATAATCCGGGTATCTCATGACTGCAATCACTCTAAATCAAATTTCGAGCTAACGAAATCTCGCTAGATATGGAGTTTTCTCGTTAGTATGTCAAAATATTGTTCTTTATCGGAAGGTAATTGAAGCAGTACTATACTTGTTAACGGCAGGTGTTATCTACGTTGTGACTTTAGAAAGTAAGTTACGCATATCATCCCACCATAAAGCCATTGCGCAACAGAAGTGGCGCATTGTCAGAAGACAGTATACGTTCTGGGTTTCCTGGACGCACAGTTTTGATGCTCTTAACAGTTGATTTATAGTGTGGGATTGAAATGGTGCGGCAACTGGAAACTTAAGAGCGGCATTCAGTATGTAATGCTACCTTTCTTTTCGGTCGGCCAACGCTTTAAAAGTGCGGAATTTGTTGTTGGTCAGCAACTGGAAGCAAATAATTCCATAAATTATTTGGGAGTACGCATTAGGAGTGATTTAAAATGGAATGATCATATAAAGTTGATCGTCGGTAAAGCAGATGCCAGACTGAGATTCGTTGGAAGAATCCTAAGGAAATGCAATCCGAAAACAAAGGAAGTAGGTTACAGTACGCTTGTTCGCCCACTGCTTGAATACTGCTCAGCATTTTGGGATCCGTACCAGATAGGGTTGATAAAAAAGATAGAGAAGATTCAACGGAGAGCAGCGCGCTTCGTTAGAGGATCATTTAGTAATCGCTAAAGCGTTACGGAGATGATAGATGAACTCCAGTGGAAGACTCTGCAGGAGAGACGCTCGGTACGGGCTTTTGTTGAAGTTTCGAGAACATACCTTCACCGAGGAGTCCAGCAGTATATTGCTCCCTCCTACGTATATCTCGCGAAGAGACCATGAGAGAGATTACAGCCCACACAGAAGCATACCGACAATACGAGACTGGAATAGAAGGGAGAGCTGATTGAGGTACTCAAGGTACCCTCCGCCACACACCGTCATGTGGCTTTCGGAGTATGGATATAGATGTAGATGTTGTCGTTGTTGCTGGACATCGTGAAATACTCTCCTTCGGCTTCTGTAGTTTCTAGAAGTTCCACAATGAGGCAGCGCTATACGTAGCCTTAAAAATGGTGTATATAACAGAGGTATGTTCCAAGCAGAGAGCTGTCATTCATTTCTTTTGGCGGAAAACCAGAGCATCGCCATAATTCATAGGAGCTTGCAGAATGTCTGCGGGGACAAGGCAGTGAACGACGGCCTTCTGGGACTCTGAAGGAGTTATTCTGCTTCATGTACTCCCCCGTGGAGCACGGATAACGCAAGGCATCACACAAATCCAACCCATCCGAGAGGAGCTCACAAAACTTCACTGGAATATTCTTCCTCATCCATCCTACAGCCCCAACCCCGCACTTTCCGACTTCCATATGTTTGGCTCGATCAAGAATGTACGCCGCGGGAAGCAGCACGTCGGTGATGGGAAACTTATTGATACAGCAAAACGTTGGCTTTCGCGTCGACCTGTAGAGTGGTATCATGCGGGCATACAGGCTGTCGTAGGAATCTGAAGTAAGACCGTTGCATTGAGATTATGTTGATGAATAGGGTTTTGTAGCCAAAAGGGAGTTGAGTAATATGGTGTATTCGAATACTGAATAAAACCAGCCTGCTTTCAGAAAAAAGTGTTGGATTATTGTTGAACGCCGCTCATATTACGTGTTCTATAGCCATTATGAGTAGACGAAACGATTGAATCTTGTGCTGGTGGTTTATAATCGTTTTCACTACAAATGTTTTCAACAAAGAAAAATTCATAATGACCATGTAACACGTAATACTATTAAGTTACACTCACTGAAAAGCGAATTGCCGCTTTTTTTGTCATAGATAGCATCGCTGTGGCGCCACCTAGCGTACGTTACTCGTAATATCGAATCAACAGCACAGTTTACGCTGGCGCCGTACACACTTGTAGGCTGTCTAGGACAGAGCCACACACTTAAGTTCTGTTATATCTATCTGTCGAAGTTCAGGCGTGCTAATGTGGCGGAGATTTAAATACGGTTTCTCGGCTTCATATTAGGTGTTCCGTCTTACGAGCCAGTTTAATCACGGGCTTTCGCTTTTAACGATCTATCTATTCTTAACTATAAGCGATGGGACATTGTTCTAAGAAACCACTTTACAACGCCACTACTATTTGAAAAACATGTGAGTACACTGACCTCATTGAAAATTTGACATTGTATGGCAGTACACACCTATTGTCAAGACGCTATAATTCTGTAATGTCTTGATTTTCTTGTGCAGATCACCTGAAGCTGCTCGTCTGTTGATAGTGAATCTTGAATAAAAGTAGTTTAATAACCAGTACAGAAAATTTTATTCACCATTCTAAACTGCAAACCCATTCAATGTGAAATTCTGAAGGTATGTGGACGAAATGCAGTGCTGTGTCCAGCCGTATTGAAATGGTGTGAACAACTTGAGCAACGCTGAAAACAGGTATGTGGTGGTGATCGGGAACGAAGGCTGTCGGTAGCCACCATAACCGACAATAATGACGCTATCGACGATTTGACTAGTAGGAATCGAAGATTTTCCGACTTTCTGCGTTCTCCAGTCGCACCGTGACTAAAGGGCGGATTTCTGTCGTCGAAGAACTGAAAGATGGGTGGAAGGTTCCGACTGTCGCATACAGAGATTTGGTCACTGTGTTGAAAAACAGTGCCAGCTATCTGTGTCACTTCGAAGTATAATGTAGCTTCAACATACTCTTTGAAGTCCTCTCCTACTTCCACATATCTCACTGATGGCAGCTTTCATTGCATCGAAAATACGGTAATATAATATTATATTGTCCATGATGTGTCCAGGTTGGTATGCTTGCCACTACACAGCTTTTGTGTAATTTATGTGACAGCACCTGACGCCATGTCCACAAATCAGTAATGTGAAAAGTAGTTTCTTGCTATGATCTCTGGCGGCAAAGAGTAGAGCATATATTTTCGCTCCACGATGCGAAATTTCTTTCGGTACTATAAAAGCGCAGAAGTGGGTGTGGGAAAGAGCACCCGTTGGTGGAACACGAGACGGACGAGAAGCAACCTTGTGAGGGGTGTAGTCAGCACAGTAAAGAGAGAGCAGGCGAGTCGCTCTTATGTACACCCAACCCTCCAGAAGGAGCACGTACAGGCTGTTTCACAAGATTATACCATCTCTTAGCCGCATGCATATTAAATCCTAAATCAGTGGTAATACAGTGTGTGGGTACACCCTTTTAGTTATTATTTTCCAAAAACCCGTTAACATTGTGCGGAGCAAAGAAACAAGTGCTTTATAGCCCCAAACTAACACAAGAAACACACATGAATAGAATATCCGAAAATCAATGCAAACTCCTTTACAATGCTGGATGGAAAATACAGACATCAAAAATAGTTTTTCATCACCCCGTTTCCCAGAACTACTGAAGATAGACGTTGACTGTGGATATTGTATCACAGACACAGCCCTTTGACTGTTCAGAGATGTCACTAAACCCGCCCAGAGATGCAAACAACCATGTATGAGCAGCACCTATTAGACGGAGGGGGTCCGACAGCCGATAACTTCGAGTCATTCCACCAGGAAGACTGCCCAAAGGCCACTACTGCAGCGGTTGACCGCTACCTACGGATTACGGCTCGGAGGAAACCTGAGAGCCAAGCCACCATGTTGAATAATGCTTTTAGTGCGGCCACAGGACGTCGTGTTACTACTCAAACTGTGCGCGATAGGCTGCATGATGCGCAACTTCACTCCCCACGTCCATGGCGGACTATATCTTTGCAGCCATGACCACGACACCATGCAACGCGGTACACGATGAGCCCAGCAACATGCCGAATGGACCGCTCAGGACTGACAAAACGTTCTCTTAACCGATGAGTGTTGCATATGTATTCAACCAGACAATTGTTGGAGACGTGTTTGGAGGAAACTCGGTCAGGCTGAAAGTCTTAGACAGACTGTCCAGCGAGTGCAGTAAGGTTTAGGTTCCGTGCTGTTTTGGGGTGGCATTAAGTTGGGCCGACATACCCCGCTGGTGGTCATCGGAGGCGCCGTAACGGCTGTACGATACGTGAATGCCACTCTCCGACTGACATTGCAACCATATCGGCAGCATATACGCGAGGCATTCGTGGTCATGGACAACAGTTCGCGCCCCCATCGTGCACATCTGGTGAATGACTTCCTTCAGGATAACATCGCCCGAATAGAATGGCCAGCATGTTCTCCAAACATGAACCCTATCGAACATGTCTGGGATAGATTGAAAAGGGCGGTTTATGGACGACTTGACCCACCAACCGTTCTAAGGGACCTACACCGAATCGCCGTTGAGAAGTGGGACAACGTGGACCAACAGTGTCTTGATGAACTTGTGGATAGTATTCCACGGCGAATACGGGCAAGCATAAATGGAAGAGGACTTGCTACTGGGTATTAGAGGTACCGGTGTGTACAGCTATCTGGATGATGATGATGATGATGATGATGATGATGACGTTTGGATTGTGGGGCCCTCAACTGCGTGGTTATCAGCGCCCGTACAAATTCCCAACCTTTGCTCAGTCCAATGTTGTCACTTTCATGAATGATGATGAAATAGCAGTCTTGACCGCCATCTCTGAAGGTCTCGCTGAGTGGTGGTACAACTTGCAATGTGTGGTTTTCATGAACAATAAAAAGGGCGGAAATGTTTATGTTGATCTATATCCAGTTTTCTTTACACGTTCCAGAACTCTGGGACTCGAGGTGATGCAAAAATTTTCTTGATGTGTGTAGTTTCTTTGTCATCCTGCGCTGAATTTGTGGTATTCTTCCGCGAAAGGCTATTTTCCCAACCACAAGCGGTACTCCTTCTTCAGTTTTCGACCTATAATGCTGGCGAGGTGTTTGCAATTTTGCTTCACCCATACAGGATGCTTTTTCATTCAGATGTAGTATTAAAAATAGGCTACGACTATATGGGGACCCTTTATTATTGAATAAATTCAACTGTTCATTGACAAAATATCCTCTTGCTGTAGATTGGTGTATTAGACGACGCAATCTCTAATATAATACGTTATTCATAGTCTTGAAAAACTTTTTGCATATATAAATTCCTGAGTTTCTCGGGCATCTTTTTTCATTCCCTTCGCTACACTTCCAGCTGGTCACTTCATCTATTATCACGTGTGTTTATGAAAACAAGCCTCTTAATTACTTCTATAGAAATCGACAGTCGTCGGTGGCGTCCCACCCATAAAGACGCAGGGTAAGTTATCGTCAGGATGATATCCACAGTCAGGAAGCATTTCTGTACACGTGAACAGTAAGCAGCATCAACTGGTAGCCGTCGATCGCTGTATACAACACTCCATTACCATACCGGGTACGACGCCGGAGTCCAGTAACTCGTTCGTCCATCTGTATTTAACTTGCCTGCGGTTTCCCTGCGTCGATCAAGGGAAATCTCGCAATAGTTCGTTTGAAAAGGACGTAGCCAATTTCCTTCGGCGTCCCAGCCCATTTCGAGATTTTGTTCAGCATCAGCCATCTTATCGACACCTTGTTCATGTCAGGCTAGTGCACGGCATTATATTCTTCGGAGTAGGGGTAACCATGACCTGCTTATTACTCCATCAGTGGAGTTTTGTCGCGTGACACTGATTTCAGTGACTCGAATGTCCTGTAACTACAGTCTTCCGGAGTGATTTACCATGTTTATTCCAAAACCGTGATGGTTGCAACGGCTATGAGTAAACAACTAATGTCACATATATTCAATCAGAGATGTCAGTAGAATATTTAGCAGAGAACGCCTCCAGGGTGATAAAGCAAGAACTAAACAGACTCTCAGCTGAAAGAACTGAGGGGTTCATATCACACCAAGAAAACTTTACGCACTCTCATTACAGATATCTTGTGGAGAAAGTCAAAACAGCAATTCTAATGTCTGCAACAAATGTTGATTCTGTTATGCTAATATGCATGAACCCCACATCTGAAGGAGTTATGAAACTGATTTCTCACAAATAACTTCGTCTGAACTCGTCTTTATCTTCTTTGCTTGTCAGTGACAAACAATTTGTCCGGGATTTAAGTGACATGTAGCACCTCAGCAAAATGCAATGCTGTTTGGCTTGCTGAAAGCACTTTATATTGCGTCACGATGCCTGCAGAGGTGGTGTAAAAAAATGTTCAAATGTGTGTGAACGCCGGCCGCGGTGGTCTAGCGGTTCTAGGCGCTCAGTCTGGAACCGCGCGACTACTACGGTCGCAGGTTCGAATCCTGCCTCGGGCATGGATGTTTGTGATGTCCTTAGGTTAGTTAGGTTTAAGTAGCTCTACGTTCTAGGGGACTGATGACCACAGATGTTAAGTCCCATAGTGCTCAGAGCCATATGAACCATTTGAACCATTTTGAGTTTTCTTGAAATATTGTTTCGTGCTGCGACCTTCATTCTTACACTGCGAGATCTCTCTGTGAAAGATTTCTATCAGGAATAACCTCGAGGTGCTTGGCGGTAGAGCTGCGGCTGTAAATAGTTACCAGCAATGAGACTTTTAACTTGTAGTAGGCATGTTGGTAGCAGAGCGGGAAATCACTGACTACTGCTTTTCAAGGAATTGGCTTCCGACTGGTTGCTCCGTAACACTCTCCAAGATTGTGAAGAGTAGACAAAAGCTACATTTCGACGCCTTCAAAAGTCTCTTCCTGGGTCCTGAGGTCCATATTACCGGCATAAATACGTGGTTGGTCGTTGGTGGACATTAGTGTCAGAGCAAGAACGCTTACTTGGGGAATACTGTTGTCGGTTTTCCGCCAGTGACTGGCGTTTTGAAGGCAGACATAGAATTTTCTATTGCTGAGCAGCTCTGCAGTGATCTTCATTATCTTTTTTAGTGCTGTATATTTTTGGGAGAAGTGTTCTAACATATACTGTGTCGTATGCCGCACTCAAGTCAACAAAGGCAACACCTTCCTCGAAACCGTTCTCGATGTGGTGGATAGGATTCAGAACGTGTCCTGCGCAGGACGGCCCAGGTCTGAAACCGGCTTGCTCTCTAAAGAACTTATCTTCGATGGGTAGAGTGTGCTGTATCGAAAGATTCTAATAGTTTCATGGAAAGTAGAGTGAAAAAATTGTCCTTAAATTTTCCAGGTCGTCTGGCGATTTAGACGGATTGACCACAACGATAACAGGAGACTGTCTCCAGAATTTCGGAATGATGAACATCTGGCTCAGCTGCTCGCTACCTCTTACGCCGAGGAGTTCTAGTAACTCCACATCGTTTCGTATCCTAACAGCCTTGCAGTTACAACCACAGAAAACTTTATTATCTACAGTCGATTTGGAGAGGTTCATTCTCAGATAACCTCCCTTACAGTCCATATAGCTGCTCATGATGCTATTTAGGGACGTCGTACTCCGAAGGGGGAGAAAAAAAAAGAGCTGATGGTCATCTTATGGAAGTCTATTATGATCTGTTTGAATTTTTAATCAAATTCGTATGTTTCAAATGTTTGACTTGCACTATAAAATGTAAGTCACGACATCTGTATACAAAATTTTCATGAACTTTGAAAACATAGCTGGAGAGATGATTCACCATAGTTTGAGCAACATGTACATTGTTAATTAGACGCGTTCGTGCACAGACATTCTGTTCGAGAGCCATCTCTGACCAAATTGCCACCTGATACTAAAAACAAAAAAAAATTATATCTACAGGAAAACAGATAACTTGACAAACACAATGGCACTGATTAGGATATACGATGTTGACCACTACGAGATCTGTAGGTGAAAGCGCAATAGTACTTTAGCTGCTCCAACAAATAAGTCCGTTCCTAGCAGTAAACACCTGAAACTAGTTAACTATAATTAACTGTAGTCTTATAAATACTAGTTAATAATCCAAGTAAATTATCTTATTACATTGTTGTAAATGAAGATTTTATTATTAGCAGTTGCAGTATCTACGTACATTATAGAATCAATTACGTACATACAAGCATAGATTATAATGATTTTAAGTTGTCGTTCCATCACCCTGGCTGCACTGTGCGGAGGTAATTACGCTTTATTATGTAGACAACGTTCCACAACTTATTGAAGCCTGGACTTTGCAGCTCCCGAACTGTTTTATTATCTATCACCACTTCACAATTTCGTGTGCAAACTTTTTACGCTGAATAATTGCGTTCTAAACAAACTTATTTGTGAATGATAAGCTCCTCTTCAGATTTGATAATGTTAATATGTATTATCTAAGTTTAAATAAAATTATAGGTGCCATAGAAAAAACAGTGTTTTTGCAAGCACGTTTGGAGAGTTCTGATAATAGTACTGTTCTCACTACTGTGTATGTATCGAATAAGCAGTATAAATTACTTAGAGCAGAATTAACTACCCGATGCTAAGGCTAACTGGGCAGGCGAATAACACTAAAAGTACTATATGTGGCCATTGCATCTATTGCGAAGTTATTGGGGATTAGAGGCAATAATCGCAGTATTTACTGTATCTATTCAAATGGTTGAAATGGCTCTAAGCACAATGGTACTTAACATCTGAGGTCATCAGTCCCCTAGAACTTAGAACTACTTAAACCTAACTAACCTCAGGACATCACACACATCCACGCCCGAGACAGTATTCGAAGCTGCAACCGTAGCAACAGCGCGGTTCCAGACTGAAGCGCCTAGAACCGCTCGGCCACAACGGCCGGCTTGTATCTGTCTGAAGAGATTTTAAAGCCTTACAGTATCTGTTCAAACACTTGAGACACATTATGTTAATCTTACAATAAACGAACAGAGTGAAAATTCCTGGTAAAATAAAACCGGGTTTGAGTCCCGTTCCGCCACAGGTTTTTATCTACCAGACGTTTCACTACAGTGGGTCCTTCATTGCAGACTGGAAGCTTAATTCTGGAAACGGATAAATTTATCTCGATATGCCAAATTGCTCTGTAGAAGAACATAGAATAGCAAATTGTGTTGTTGAGGCGATTCGACGTTCATCGAATATAAGCTATGAAGTGATGAAATCCAGTAGTGGGCGATATAATAACACAGTCAGCGAACTAGGTCAGTGAGGGGAAACGAAAATAAATGAGGTACATAGACGACGTAATAATTAAGGGACGTCACTACATGCGTCACCGATGGAATTTTGAAGAAGCTGTTAAGAGTGTCTCGAATTATTCGAACCCTCAGCTGTTCATATTAGGGAAGCTCCAACGAGACTCACTGTTTCCGTTTCAGCAGGCATTCGAGAGAATTTTTCGAGTTACCAATTTAGCCAACGCCTTTTACATATATCGGCTCTCTACGAGCACGCTGATCGCTCGGCGGTGTTGTGTAGCCGTCGCCTGGATTCAGGCTTTTGAATCGCTGAGCATTTGGGTCACGTCCGTGGGCTTTAAACGGTTCGCAAATAAAACAGCGCCAGAGGTCGTAACTGTCAGACAGAATGGAGTCACGTCCTTGAATAAAACTGATACATTCGTAGCGGCGGACACGGAATAAACTGAGGTGTTATCAGCCAATGCAGAAAGCGCGCACCAATGCTAAACGCGAGTATGACTTAACATTTTATGCCACTGTAAACAAACGATGCAACAGTTTCAGAAAGAAACAACACGTTCACAAATTGTAATTGAGCGTAAATTGTAATTGTCAGCAACTGCTACGCTGGATAATGTGAGAATGTCGACTCTCTTAAGCTCGTAATTTCGCGCGATAATTGCTTCGCAATCTGTAATGAACAGCTGCAGTCCAACAAGATAACGAATACAGATTATTCGTAATCAGTTTAATAGGTGAATTATTCTCGTTATTGACGTGGTCTCCAGCCCGAAAATTAGTCTTTTCTATGTATCTTAGTCTACAGCAACTTACATCCATTTGCACTCGTTTACTGTAATCAAGCCTTGGTCTATAGATGCAATTTATAGCTGTCACGCTTCTGTAGCTCACCACATCCACAATTCCTCGACGCCTCAAATGTGTCCTATCAGTTCATGCCTTCTTTTGGTCATGTTGTGAGATGGAACTCTTCCTTCTTCATTCTGTTCAGAGACTCTTCGTTGATGGCTCGATCTACTCACGTGATTTACTTGCATCTTTTCAGTAGCATTTATCGTTCACAATCAATTCACGAGAGGGTACAATTCACAATAATATTTTCAATATGTACTTCTTAATGTTCAAATTTATGTCGCATGTCAACAACTTCCACTTTTGAGAAACGTTTTTCTTGCTATTGCCAGTATGCGTTTGATATTTCCTTTGTTTCTGGCTTTGTAAGTTATTTAGCGTTCCAAATAGAAAAACTCGTCTACTTCTTGTAGTATCCCGATCCTAATCTAATTCCCTCAACATCGCTTGATTTACTGATTTTTCTCGAGACGCATCTCACAACGACTTTTCAAGACATCATGCATTCTTTCAATCGATCTTTTAACTGCGCTGACTTTTTCTCATACAGTGGAATTTTTATTTATGTCTTATTTACCCGCAATCATCACGAGGTACCCATAGAACGTGTTATGAAAATAAGTACTAACGTTTCGTAATAGCGAAAATTTTTCTGTATTGTATTTTCGAAGAAAATACTGACGTAAACAGCTTTAGAATTTCTCAATAATCGATTAATTACTGATATTATATTTGAGTAAGTATTATAAGGATTTATATCCGAAAAAAAAATCATGGAACAGTTTAGAACTAACTAATCGACAACCCTTCTTTTCTCGACAAAATGTCCCTCAGATATTATGGTGTTGTAGTGGCCGTCTACCATCTTGGTAGCGCGTTAGTGACATTACGAGCGCATTGAAAATTTTCTGTTTGCAATGCACCCTGATTGATTACAACACACAATGTGCTGTGTGATGGGAGCTGTATTAGGAGCTAGAATATGATGATGGTTATACAACAAGTGAAACCGTTTGTCTAACTGCTTGTTTATTCTACAGTCTAGACAGATTTATAGCGTTATATTAAAGATCGTATGTCGTTCTAACAACGTCAGCCCTTCATATATCTTAACACGTTTAACTGCCTTCGATAAAAAAAATTTCCCCAGAGAGCATTACTGGTAGATTAGTGAGTTAAGGAAGAGTTTAAGGAGTCATAGGAATCTTTCTAGGGAAACTGTTCTGACGTTATCCTTATTTCGTTTAATAGATAGGAAAACTTTTATCAAATTTAAATATCCTAATTCTGATTAAACACAAAACAAGCAGAAGAATGTCATGAATTGTATACCGGCGTGATACACGCCTGTACATGGCAAGTGTAGGTCAGAAACTAGAATAGCAGTTTTCTCTCCGTATCTAACATTTTCTCACGTTTAAAGGTCTCATGAAGCTATCTCATTACTTATCTCATATTTAGACTTGAATGGGTAGAAAGTAGAACGCCCGATGAAATGTGTCCGACTTCCATTGCCCCACATATCAAATACACTCCTGGAAATTGAAATAAGAACACCGTGAATTCATTGTCCCAGGAAGGGGAAACTCTATTGACACATTCCTGGGGTCAGATACATCACATGGTCACACTGACAGAACCACAGGCACATAGACACAGGCAAAAGAGCATGCACAATGTCGGCACTAGTACAGTGTATATCCACCTTTCGCAGCAATGCAGGCTGCTATTCTCCCATGGAGGCGATCGTAGAGATGCTGGATGTAGTCCTGTGGAACGGCTTGCCATGCCATTTCCACCTGGCGCCTCAGTTGGACCAGCGTTCGTGCTGGACGTGCCGACCGCGTGAGACGACGCTTCATCCAGTCCCAAACATGCTCAATGGGGGACAGATCCGGAGATCTTGCTGGCCAGGGTAGTTGACTTACACCTTCTAGAACACGTTGGGTGGCACGGGATACATGCGGACGTGCATTGTCCTGTTGGAACAGCAAGTTCCCTTGCCGGTCTAGGAATGGTAGAACGATGGGTTCGATGACGGTTTGGATGTACCGTGCACTATTCAGTGTCCCCTCGACGATCACCAGTGGTGTACGGCCAGTGAAGGAGATCGCTCCCCACACCATGATGCCGGGTGTTGGCCCTGTGTGCCTCGGTCGTATGCAGTCCTGATTGTGGCGCTCACCTGCACGGCGCCAAACACGCATACGACCATCATTGGCACCAAGGCAGAAGCGACTCTCATCGCTGAAGACGACACGTCTCCATTCGTCCCTCCATTCACGCCTGTCGCGACACCACTGGAGGCGGGCTGCACGATGTTGGGGCGTGAGCGGAAGACGGCCTAACGGTGTGCGGGACCGTAGCCCAGCTTCATGGAGACGGTTGCGAATGGTCCTCGCCGATACCCCAGGAGCAACAGTGTCCCTAATTTGCTGGGAAGTGGCGGTGCGGTCCCCTACGGCACTGCGTAGGATCCTACGGTCTTGGCGTGCATCCGTGCGTCGCTGCGGTCCGGTCGCAGGTCGACGGGCACGTGCACCTTCCGCCGACCACTGGCGACAACATCGATGTACTGTGGAGACCTCACGCCCCACGTGTTGAGCAATTCGGCGGTACGTCCACCCGGCCTCCCGCATGCCCACTATACGCCCTCGCTCAAAGTCCGTCAACTGCACATACGGTTCACGTCCACGCTGTCGCGGCATGCTACCAGTGTTAAAGACTGCGATGGAGCTCCGTATGCCACGGCAAACTGGCTGACACTGACGGCGGCGGTACACAAATGCTGCGCAGCTAGCGCCATTCGACGGCCAACACCGCGGGTCCTGGTGTGTACGCTGTGCCGTGCGTGTGATCATTGCTTGTACAGCCCTCTCGCAGTGTCCGGAGCAAGTATGGTGGGTCTGACACACCGGTGTCAATGTGTTCTTTTTTCCATTTCCAGGAGTGTATTTTCGCAACGGTATAGCGGAAAATAAGGAAAGGTATTTGTCACAAGCAGAAAATCTTCAAGCTTCGATGTTATCGTGGACTCTACAAGGTATTGAAAGACTGTGGAGAGCAAGAGAGATTCGGACTGTATGTTCTATATGTTCTCGGATGTCATTTGTATGCAACCACTAACTGAAAAGCAATTAACAGAACATAGAAAGCAAGATGAGCAATTCATTCAGTTAATTTGAAATCATTTAACCAACATTCAAAACACATGGAGGAATGCAGCCGGGTGAGGTCTTCGACAACTGTCTATATTTCGACCGAAGCACATCCGGTCATCTTCAGGCACCGGATACAACAGGCAGCGCTGGCCAAGGAAGTTTAAAACCGCGGTATGCAGAGCATAGGCAGACAGGAACGCGCACAGAACATCTATACGCTACCACCACTACACAACCAAAGATGGCTGACATCAGAAGCTATCGATGTGGATATTAATAACCAACGGATGAAGTACCATTTGCTCTGATCCTCTGTTCTTTGACCAGGGAGGAAGTACAGTTCACACAGAATTTCAGAAAAAGTATCCATCTCTATATACGATGTCATCTGCTTCCTTAATAACACTATCGCAATAGACGGAGGTGCAGTATTGTTATAATCCATAGGATGATCGGTGCCAAGGAAAGTTTCGCAACAGCACATTTGCTCGGATGTTGTAAGCCATGTTCGATAGATCTATCCTCCACGGGCTGATTATCTGACCAATCCATGATACACCACAGCTGCAACGTATTTGACAAACACCTGCCTTACGCAAACCGAGATCATCCTGTCGGATCCTAAAACGGCCTTAACTTTAGATAATCGAAAAACACATGTCCCATGATATTTTCGCAGAATACTACTACCCTGTTATAAATATTTTCTCCGTAAAGTAAAAAGGCCGTAGACGTAGGTGTCACGTCGTTATTATCATCATTCACCCGATCCAAGATTCACCGATAGCGTAACGCACGTCTGACCTATCATTCATTATAACCATTCTCACAAATAGTGAGACAGAGATGGGCTAACTCTGCTGACAACCTTCCCTGTTCTGGGATGACAGGGACCCTAGCGAAAATTCGGGTGGGCTGGATTCAAATGTTCTAAAAAGCCGTTTAAACTCTCACTCCCATGAGACCAAACAACAAACGTATCGTCTACATATCTGAAAAAACTCGTAGGTTTCAATGCCGCGAACGCAAGGCACGTTCTTCTAAAAGTTCCATAAACATATTGACAATATTAATGATAAACGTGCCTCCATCGCAACTCCATCTATCTGTTCGTAGTACTGGTCATTGAATAAAATTATGTGTCTGTCAACATATATCAAAATAGGTTAGTTAGATCAATGCGAAACCTAACCTCACTTAACCGTAAAGAATTTGGCAGAGGAAAGCGAGTGAAGATAGAGACCACATCAAAATTTACTAAAATGTCAGTCATTCAAACGCTGTCGCTCTGACTGACTTAAAAAATCGACTGAGTTCTTAATGTGACGCACACACTGACCTACTAGAAATGGGCTCAGCAGAGTAGCAAGATGTTTCGCTCCACGGTGTGTGGGAGCTCAGATGATACTGACAATGAGTCTAAGAGAAATCCTTTTCATGAGGATGTTTGGGACGCCATATAATGTAAGGAAGGTAGCACAATAAGATTTAGGACTCATGATTGTTTCCTGCAACATGGAACTTCTCTTCAAGCTAGTCTGCTCTCAGCGCCTTGTGTACGGTCAGCAACCATCTTGGGATACACTGCATCGGATAGTGAAGACTGCATCTTTTGAATGTAACCCTACTCGTCCAACACAGCTGTACCACTGATCTTATTTGAGGGTAAAATAACGCTATTAGGATCCACCCTGAGTGAACGGAAAACATTCATTCAGTTGCTGTTATTTTACTCTTAGGCGAAAGTGCCCCTGTCAACCAAGTACATGGTTGCCTTCTGAACTACTCCGCAGCGTCTGGAAGATGTTTAAAAACAGCCTGGCCGACAGCATTTGCAAAATCAACAAATGGTAAACGTTTAGGCGTCGCTGCAAAATTTAAACCTTTTCCTAGCACAAATAAAGCGGCGTCGTCCAAATCTTGCTCCGTGGGTTGGGTCACAGCGAGATTAAAAAGCTCATGAAGAATAGATTCTTGTCGCAGGAGACTAGCAAGACCCTTAGTTACTAATGTGCTATGCCACCTACATTATATGATCTTCCGATGAACAAGAAAGACAGCCTTGTCTTAGGACTATAGTCAAAAACATTGGTGCTTCGTCATACCGTGTAGCAAAATACCTTGCTACTCTGTTGAAGCACGTGCATGACAATAGGAAGTCAGCCAGTTTCTTAAGTCGGTTAGAGACAGTGCGTTACAGTAAGTAGTGTTTTAGTAATTTTTGATGTGGGCTCTCTCTTCACTCGCGTTCCTCTGTTTGATTCTTTACAGTTAACTGAGGTTAAACTGTCTTCAAATTAACGAAATAGTTTGACGTGCGTTGATTTTCATTTAGTTACTGGCCAGCACTGTGAGCAGACATGTGGAATGTCAATGGGGAATTCGTTTTCATGTACAATTGCCAAATTCTGTGTGAAACATCCTGTGCGTGCCTTGGAGTCAGCTGTTTAACAATCTGCGTTTCTTTTCTTCCGATATCTATACCATACCTTCGTTATCTGGCCTCTTGGAAGTGTGTGTGTGTGTGTGTGTGTGTGTGTGTGTGTGTGTGTGTGTGTGTGTGTGTGTGTATGTGTGTGTGGGTCGGATCATCAGGACTGAGCATAAACGTCAACTACGCCTGCAACTGCGATTCAAAATCTACTATTGCAGGATATTGCCTTGGCACCGGTCATCGTATTGAATATGACAACACTGTACTTCCAGCTATTAGGACAGCATTATTACGGAACTAGTTGAAATTAGATCAGCAAATAAACTTTAAATAGAAGAGGAGGCTTTTGCTTAAATTCTGCGTGAAATCCTGCTCAGTCCCTGGTCACACAGAGGGACAGAGTTATCTCACCCGTTGATTATTAATATTAACTATGTATTTGTTCTGACGTTGGTGGCCTCTGTCTGTATCATGGAGCTAGTGTTTACTGCTTGTGTGTGTGTGTGTGTAACCTTTCTGCATGTGGTCTGCATACTGACGTTTTCATTTTCATTGCATAGCAATAAGGTTTATAGTTTTTACAGCAACCAGGCATAAACATAGGAGTTTTCTTTTTTAACCTTCACACAAACGTTCATGAAACTGTTTTAAAATCAATAAAACATGAAAAAAGCGAAAAATGTTGAGTGTATTCCTGTGCGACGAATTAGTCCTATATTTGTGCTATGCAATTTAAAGTTAACAGACTTTGGCAGGTGAACTATGTGAGTGCTGTTTCATTTACTGAAAAGTGCTGTGACACACGACATTCTATTTTTTATGGTAGCACACACGCTCAGGTTTTACAAAACGTGGCTCCGCTTCACATGAGTAACAATATCTACATCTCCAAGGATGCTAAGGTTAACGGAACTACAATACTCTTTATTTTAATTTTTTTTTCATACTGGTTAACCAGCTGTTATATAAGAGATACGGTGTCTTGTTAGCACTGTACAGAATCAGCGACTGAACAAGGGCGTCAGATGCCAGACACTTTGGATAGTACAAAATCACAGTAAGGTATGTTTTCTGCTACAGTGATAAAACTGAGTTTTAATGTAGAATCAAAGGTTTCACTCTGTGTTATAGATAGTGATATGTTTTACTGATTGGCGCTCACATAGTGCACATCCGAAAATGTATTAACTTTAAAAGGCATAACACATACATAATACGCTCAGGTTTCATCAAGTGCAACAATGATTTTCAGAAACTGTTCTCTCTGGGTTCCACAACGTTGAAATAATTCCTTTGCGATATTTTTGCGACCTGCTTTCTGCTCTTCACTCAGATCATGCGGAATCTATCTGGAAGCAAGTTTCTCATTATTAGCTTTTCATTTACGATTCTGTAAACTGAAGTGACAGACGTTCTGGCCTCATATGCAATTCCTTCGCATGTTTTTCGTCGATCCTCTATCAAAATGTTATTACCGGTAACCTGAGAGCTGTAGTCTGTTCCAGTTGATTTCCTTTCACTTCTAGGGTTAACCTCAGTGCTTACCCGATCTTCACGGTGATGAGCAGAAGACCGTGATACTGTGCGGCGATCCACTACACTATTCCCACACATCTCTCTCAAACCGTTGGGTTCTTCGCAAGTATGGATTCGATTTCCATGTAGGACCGCTGGCCACTACGTGTAATCCGTCCCTGCTCGGTTTTAGCTTCCATTTTAAAACTTAATTACTCACAACACAAGCACTCGAACCAGAAAACACATATGAACACATATGCGACCGGCACGCCTAAAGTCTCGCTCACAGCTGACATAAATTTCGATTTAATCGAGCCACCGGAACGGTTATGCATGCGCAGGCTGCTGGCTTTTGACATGAACCTCATATATAGAAACACATCGTCGCATAGAAACATAAACCAAGTAATTTTCTTTCACATTTAGCGTTGTATTAAATTTAAACTCAATTCATGAATGTTTCTGTGAATGACAAACAAAAAAAAAATTCCTCTCATTAGTTTACGCCAGATTGATGTTTAAATTATAATTTGATAACTGCTCTACAGCTACATTTTGCAATGTGTCAGCTTCCGACAAGATAGCGTCCTTCCACAGCTTCGTTGCATTTGTGCCTTGAAAATGACGGAGTGTGCAACCGTCGAAATATCGAAGACGTCGCTCGGCAGTGTTCCCATAAGTTATTTGAAGATTTCATACCACGGAAGAAACTGAAATTTCACACACTTTATAAACCCTGCCTTCTTCATTGTCATTTTAATGTTCAAACAATACCCAGTGCACTGATCGGAATAAAATAAATACACTCCTGGAAATTGAAATAAGAACACCGTGAATTCATTGTCCCAGGAAGGGGAAACTTTATTGACACATTCCTGGGGTCAGATACATCACATGATCACACTGACAGAACCACAGGCACATAGACACAGGCAACAGAGCATGCACAATGTCGGCACTAGTACAGTGTATATCCACCTTTCGCAGCAATGCAGGCTGCTATTCTCCCATGGAGACGATCGTAGAGATGCTGGATGTAGTCCTGTGGAACGGTTTGCCATGCCATTTCCACCTGGCGCCTCAGTTGGACCAGCGTTCGTGCTGGACGTGCAGACCGCGTGAGACGACGCTTCATCCAGTCCCAAACATGCTCAATGGGGGACAGATCCGGAGATCTTGCTGGCCAGGGTAGTTGACTTACACCTTCTAGAGCACGTTGGGTGGCACGGGATACATGCGGACGTGCATTGTCCTGTTGGAACAGCAAGTTCCCTTGCCGGTCTAGGAATGGTAGAACGATGGGTTCGATGACGGTTTGGATGTACCGTGCACTATTCAGTGTCCCCTCGACGATCACCAGTGGTGTACGGCCAGTGTAGGAGATCGCTCCCCACACCATGATGCCGGGTGTTGGCCCTGTGTGCCTCGGTCGTATGCAGTCCTGATTGTGGCGCTCACCTGCACGGCGCCAAACACGCATACGCCCATCATTGGCACCAAGGCAGAAGCGACTCTCATCGCTGAAGACGACACGTCTCCATTCGTCCCTCCAATCACGCCTGTTGCGACACCACTGGAGGCGGGCTGCACGATGTTGGGGCGTGAGCGGAAGACGGCCTAACGGTGTGCGGGACCGTAGCGCAGCTTCATGGAGACGGTTGCGAATGGTCCTCGCCGATACCCCAGGAGCAACAGTGTCCCTAATTTGCTGGGAAGTGGCGGTGCGGTCCCCTACGGCACTGCGTAGGATCCTACGGTCTTGGCGTGCATCCGTGCGTCGCTGCGGTCCGGTCCCAGGTCGACGGGCACGTGCACCTTCCGCCGACCACTGGCGACAACATCGATGTACTGTGGAGACCTCACGCCCCACGTGTTGAGCAATTCGGCGGTACGCCCACCCGGCCTCCCGCATGCCCACTATGCGCCCTCTCTCAAAGTCCGTTGAAACGTCCCCTTTTGAACAATATACACGACTGTCCTTAACCTGACACACAATATTTATAGCGCAACGCAATCTGACTTTCAACACACAATGTTTTGTTAGCGCAACGCAATCTGACTTTCAAAATTCTCTACAAGAGAATGGCCCTGACTAACATTAAACTATACGTCTCACAAATCACTTATCTCACCAAAAATCTTCGCTGCTCAAGCTACTGCAATACAGCGAGCGCCACTACTGCCAGCTAAATAAAAGATTCAAACTATGGAAGGCACTAACTACTGATAGGGATAGTTAGCAAATGAAAGATATTAATAGAGAACAAACAATGTATTTACCTTGATATCATGACAAATTACAAAACTCCACCATCTCTCTCCCCACATCCACCACTGCTGGCGGCTCACCTCCAACTGCCCAGCGCTACGCGCTGTTCACAGCCAGCTGCCTAACACTACAATGGTTGAGTATTACAACAATGCAAAGCAGCCACAGACTGCACACGGCACAGCCGGTGATTTTCATACTGAGGTGGCGTTATCAATAAAAAAACCTAAACAGCCTACTTACATAGCCCCCATGCTCCCCACAAAAAATTTTACAAATTTTGTTGGGCACTGGCCAATACATATTTGTTAAAATTTTTTTTTTCACAATTACAATAACAAAGAAATCAAATGCACACACTTATTGATACAATGTTGGTCAAAAGCTAAAATTTTCTCACAGTCCATAAAGACAGTTCTGATCATTCATCACATTGCAGTGTTTTTCTCAAAGTCTGAGCAGTAAAAGAAAATGCACACGGAAGTAGTGGATTTCCATGCAGTCTTGAAGAAGTATCGTTGTCCTTCCAACGGAAAGACAGTGCTGACTCTCGACATGCTGACAGGTAATAGGCCACAAGAGAGCAAACCCACAGCAGAGTCAGTCGAAGTTTTGAAGAGTATTGGTGGGTAGGTCATCACAGAGCAGACCCACTGTAGTCCTGGTAGAGATTACGGTATTGGTGGGCCACCAGAGGTGCAGACCCACTGCAGTCCTTGTAGAAATAATGGTATTGGTGAGTCATCAAAGGTGCAGACCCACTGCAGTCCTTGTAGAGATAATGGTACTGGTGGGCCACCAGAGGCGCAGACCCACTGTAGTCCTTGTAGAGATGGCCAGCAGCCATCTGTTGTGACTGTGCAGGTACACAATCACCATTGAAGAGTCTTGCGGATAATATAACAAGTCCATAACCACCACTTGTGCACTCACAAAGTTGTTGGAATTGTCCTTAGAACAAGCAATGCTGTTATCCAGTCCCTTGCTGAATTATTAACACACGTGCAAACACTAACAGTCCCTACTCCTCACATATTGTCCATATACTATGACCAATAGAAACGTGTGCAGTGAAATGTAACTTACAAGTTACTTAATTTGATGACCTGGTGTCAATTACAATTTTATAACATAAGAATACAATTACAAAGGTACAAAATACATCATTAAAAACATAATAGTAGAGATAACATTCGTAGTAATAGGGGCTTTACAAAAGAATAGAAATAAACATATACATCAGTGTTACAAAAATAATGACATAAGTACATACATAAAAGATCAGAATAGCTTTTGAAACATCAACTTTACACATGAGCATTAAAACAGAGCAGAATTACTAAAGTCTAACATCTTTACAAAGAAAATAACATATTATTAATGCAAATTATATTTGAGGATCACAGTATTCCTCATCATAGTGAATGTAGCTTAGTATTAGAAAAGTTCTACAACATAAGTATTATCAGATATACATATAAATACAGGAAAAACATAAATACACAAGGGAACACAAACACATAGTGGGATAACACAATGGAAAGGACAGGGTTCGTTTTCAGTGTAACTTTTGGTACTGCAGTATTTTGTGAACAAAACCTTTTTTGTTCTTGGAGATCTCCCTTCGTTCATCATTATTCCCAAATAGTCCTATCTGTACCTCTTTTCTGTATTCTAACCATATTTCTTTCAAAATAATTATTTCTCAGTTTGCTTTGGAGCCTAGTGTTACGTTTTTCACACGCCATTATTGTCACAGTATTTCACACGACAACACAGAAAAACACAATTTGAAGAGCAAAAATAAGAAAACACATTAACATAGCACTGAAAATAATATCTAGTTAATTGCAAGCGCAGCTGCGAAATACTTGCTGCAAATCTACATGCATGCCACAACTGTTTTACTGTACAACAATGAAAAACTACAACTACAAAGGAAATTCTCTCTATAATTACGCGCTAGCAATAAACAAAATCTACACTAATTACACAAACTACAAGGAAAAAATCAGAAGATTCCAGTGAGGTATCCTCGGCTAAGGGTCGACATATGAAACGTCCCCTTTTGAACAATATACACGACTGTCCTTAACCTGACACACAATATTTATAGCGCAACGCAATCTGACTTTCAACACACAATGTTTTGTTAGCGCAACGCAATCTGACTTTCAAAATTCTCTACAAGAGAATGGCCCTGACTAACATTAAACTATACGTCTCACAAATCACTTATCTCACCAAAAATCTTCGCTGCTCAAGCTACTGCAATACAGCGAGCGCCACTACTGCCAGCTAAATAAAAGATTCAAACTATGGAAGGCACTAACTACTGATAGGGATAGTTAGCAAATGAAAGATATTAATAGAGAACAAACAATGTATTTACCTTGATATCATGACAAATTACAAAACTCCGCCATCTCTCTCCCCACATCCACCACTGCTGGCGGCTCACCTCCAACTGCCCAGCGCTACGCGCTGTTCACAGCCAGCTGCCTAACACTACAATGGTTGAGTATTACAACAATGCAAAGCAGCCACAGACTGCACACGGCACAGCCGGTGATTTTCATACTGAGGTGGCGTTATCAATAAAAAAACCTAAACAGCCTACTTACACCGTCAACTGCACATACGGTTCACGTCCACGCTGTCGCGGCATGCTACCAGTGTTAAAGACTGCGATGGAGCTCCGTATGCCACGGCAAACTGGCTGACACTGACGGCGGCGGTGCACAAATGCTGCGCAGCTAGCGCCATTCGACGGCCAACACCGCGGTTCCTGGTGTGTCCGCTGTGCCGTGCGTGTGATCATTGCTTGTACAGCCCTCTCGCAGTGTCCGGAGCAAGTATGGTGGGTCTGACACACCGGTGTCAATGTGTTCTTTTTTCCATTTCCAGGAGTGTATGTTAAATATGCTACCGTATCTTCTATCTAGCTATAATCCTGCAGTGATATCCTGCTCAATATGTCAGTTTAAAGCACTATCGGAGCAGTAAGCAGTTACTTCTTGCGAGGCTGGTATGTGGTATGCTAAAAATTATAATCTATTGCAATTCCTGCTCTACTGGTACGATGCGGTTCACTACCGTTTGTAAAACAATGTAGTCATATAGCTGAACATTAAGCGATTTACGATGCATAATGGGGTAATTTTAAACTCATACATAAGCACTATGCGTGTGTCTATATGACGTCCTGCTTCATAGCGTTTTGGTACAGCCCTGAAACTCAGTACAGCTGTGATTATGGGTGGCGTGTTTACGTGCAGCTCACTGAATTCCCGTAAATAGCGAGCCATAGCTTTGTGGCCACGGAACTTGCATTCGATAGCGCCCCACTGTTCAGATCAGGCGACTTTGTGATCAAGGCGACAACATAATTTCCCTATTGTGCACCTGAAACCGATACTATATTTGTGGGAAGGACCAGGTGACTGTCCCTCGTAGCGTAGTACTATCCCCAGCAGCCTGCACATGCATGTTTCGAGCAGGCGTTCGCCGAAGAAACCGTAGAGGTGCTGTAGGTAGAAACGTGACTCATTCGACTGTGCGATCAAATTCCATTGATCCACGGTCCAGTGTTGACGACACCATGGCCACAGCAGTTGTAACTGACGATGTCATTGGATCAACATGGGAAAACGTAGGTGTCATGTACTGCAGACCCCCTGCTGAACAATATGAGCTGAACATTGTGCTCTGAATCGCTGTTGATTGTACTACGAGTGTAGTATGTGGCAAGATCTACCACAGATCACCGTCTTTACAGTTTTAAGGATGGGGTAGCTTCCGATCTCCACTTTCGGTGATGAAGTGCGGACGTCCGACAGCCTGTTACCTACATCCAAGTTGGAAGTTCTTCAACAATTTCCCGTAGATACCCATGACACTTTCAACAAGCTTGTTCCGAGGCGCCGTACAATAACAATCTCCTCCTTATCAAATTTGCTTAAGTCAATGGATTTCGCATTTGCGGCCGATATCATCTCTGATCCGCTTAGGCCTATACTGCGTAATGTAGTTACAAACTTTCAGGGGTGATGGAGAAGAGTAAATTTATCAATATGAGGTCCTGGTCCGAAAAGGACCAAACTCGTTGTGTTACCTCTGCCAGTAAAGTACATGCGCCGGCAATATTGTTGCTAAGATTGTAGGGTACACAATCCCGGCGAGCACTAAGGTGTAGATCTCGGAATAATAAATGAACTAATACAATGCAGATAGCGTACTGTGTATTGGCTAGAGGAATCGTGGTGTACAACATTTGGGCTGTAGTAGACTGCAGTCTGTGTTTCCAGTCTGAAATATTAATGTCAATCATGGAGTTTTACCGGCCGCGTGGGGTAGCAGCGTTGTTTAAGGCGTCCTGCCACGGTTCGCGCGGCTTCCCCCGTCGGAGGTTCGAGGACTCCCTCGGACATGGGTGTGTATGCTGTTCTTAGAGTAAGTTAAAGTTACGTTAAGTAGTGTGTGAGCCTAGGTACCGATGACTTCAGCAGTTTGATCCTATAGGAACTTACCTCAAATTTCCATGGTACTTTCCCCGATGAAGGAACTTGTAGATATGATTTTCGTGTATGGGCAAGCAATTGAAAGCAGCAGAGAAGTGGAAATCAAGAATGAGATTTTCACTCTGCAGCGGAGTGTGCACTGATATGAAACTTCCTGGCAGATTAAAGTTGCGTGTCGTACCGAGACTCGAACAAGGCAAAGGTCCCGAGTTCGAGTCTCGATCCGGCACACAGTTTTAATCTTCGAAGAAGTTTCTGAAGTGGAAATGTTGTACAGTACGTAATATCCGCGTAGAAGACATCCGGATCACATCATGTATCCAAGGATGTTCCAAAGATTAAGTGGAACAGGGCAATTGGTACCACAGTCCAACGAGCGAGGAGCTCGACGAACTATACTGACTCACGATTTACAAGATGCAGTGGTTGCTGGAGTGACTGACGGCACTCCTGATATCTGCATCCGATCACCTGCACGTGAAATGAATGTTCAGAGGAATACCGTATGGCAAGTATTACAGGAAATGCAGCTGCGCACCTATTATACACAAAAAGTGCATGCTTTGACAACTATTGGCTTCCGACATCGTGTTGTGCTCAGCCAATGGTTCTTGCAGGGCCTCACAGTCGATCCTCACTTTAGTGCGTGTTTCACCAGGACGGATTGCTATACAATCACGACATTCGTTCTTGGGCCAAAGAGTGTTCCCGTGTTATAGTTGAAAAGGCCATCAACGCAGATTTTCAGTCAACATGCTGGCAGGCACAGGCAATGGTTACGTACTAGGCCCGTTTTCTTGTTCCTCACAGCTTAAATGCCCCAGTGAATAGAGTGTTTATCAGAGACATATTACCCTGATTCCTGGAACGTATCCCACATCTTCCATCCAAACTGATGGAGCCCTGCCTCGCTTTGGACTGAGGTCCGTGAACTCCTGGAGACATTCCATGAAAAGAAGATAGTCAGAGGAAGTCCTTTTTCATGGCCAGGACGATCACCTAATATGACACCATTTGATTTCTTCGTGGGGGTTTGCGTGAAACGTCTTTTATACGATATGCCTGGCACGACTGAAGACGATATCCTAGCGAGAATACTCACTGTCTGCGACACTGATCAGACGACTTATTAGAACGGGTACGACTGGATTTTGTGCGATAATGCCAAGCCTGCCATGAAGTTGGGAAACTCCATTTGTAACAACTGTTGTAAACGTGTCAGCTTGTGAAACTTGTGCAGTGTAGATGGAACACACTATTTCCGTATCGTAGACTTCGAATTCTCTGCCTCTCTTACATAAAGTTAGGCAACGGCCTTGCCGCAGTGGATACACCGGTTCCCGTGAGATCACCGAAGTTAAGCACTCCAGCCGCAATGCGCTGTTGCCATTTTTCGGGGTGCACTCAGCCTCGTGATGCCAATTGGGGAGCTACTCGACCGAATAGTAGCGGCTTCGGTCTAGAATACCATCATTACGACCGGGAGAGCGGTGTGCTGACCCCACGCCCCTCCTATCCGCTTCCCCCTCTGAGGATGACACGGTGGTAGGATGGTCCCGGCAGGCCACTCGTGGTCTGAAGACGGAGTGCTTTTTTACATAAAGTTACATGTGCAGTTACTATTCCATTAACAGGGAAAATTTCCTAAGCCGTTACTATTCCGTTAACAGGGAAAATTATATGAGGGTGTTCGGGAGTATTCAGTGAGGATTATGTGTGACACGATCAGAGTTCAGAAGCTGGGGCTCTTAGTTCGAGCTCTGCTTGAGGCTAAAGTGGAACACAGTTAGAATGCCTCTCATACCTTTTCACTCGGTTATTAGCGGGCTTGGGTCGCTTAACTAAAACTGATACATTTGCCTTCTCCATCGTAACTGAAAGTTTGTAACGTCATCACTGTATCACCGTGTATACTTTCCTTGCTGCGTTAAAATCCGGCAACACCATACGCGACAGTCAATCCCGCAGTGGCCAGTGGTCATAATGTTTAGGCTTATCGTATAGTGGAATATGATGAAGATCTGTATGGATTTTAAGGCTTGGGCCTTCCAGTGTGGCGGCAGGGTATGTGATATCGTGACATTTTTACGAGTGTCATACTTATCAGCTTCTGAGGATGCGGCAGGCAACTAGAAAGCTACTAATCAGTAGCATGCACAAGGATAATATAATCAGAAATTTCGGTCATTGTTGGTGCATTCTTCAGTTCGAAGACCAAATACATGCAGCTCTCCGTGCTATTCCAGCCCAAACACTTCTATATTGTCAAAAAGAAAAAAAATAACATCGAAAAGTTTTTGCGATTATCGGACACGTCTTTCTGCGACACGGGCACGAAATCATAAGAGCCTGCAAAACACTCGAGAAATAACTGGCTTACACAGAAACTTTGTCTAGATATTGTTTGTGGAATCTCGATGCTAGATTATACTAACAGTTTGCAGGCAAATTTCGGCTTCACTGTTCACTGTGGAATTCAGCAGGCTGACTTCATAGTTAGCGTAAATGTGGAGATATTATCGTTAATATTCACCACTGTTAAATCTAAGGTTTGACAGCACTAGATTGTCACTACGCAAAAACAATTAGAATCAAGCGCTCCGCTAATGAGCCATTCGTATGCATCTCGCCCGACATCCCGCTGCCCCGCAGGTAGTACATCCTGCCTATGCGCCTGTGGGACAGTTCCAGAATTAATCAGCGTTTGGACACTAACGGCTACTGCGCGCACAGCAGATGGGAACCACTGTAACCGCTTCAGCATTACCTCAATGGCGGAGGCCCGACCACAACCTTAGCATACAGCCATACAAGTGCCGAGATGAATGGGCGGTATTACTGAGGACTGTGCTGTTACGTCCCTACGCTGAGACCCAAATGGGATTACTTTGTGTCTATTGCGCACCAGAACTAGTTCCAGACAAAGCCACCATCTAATATGACTGACGAAACATCTTGCGGCTGCTTTGGGACCTGACTGCAAAAACACATCTTTTGTGCTACATAGAAGCTACTTACCAAGAGAAAGTAGAGTTCTGATACAATATATTGAGATAAAATCTTCTACACAATTGTAGAATCCGCTTGGCTGTCGCTACTCCTCTTTTATTGTGGAATCAAGGTACAACCTCTTCGCGAAAACGAATCGCATCTTCATGTTAAATTTGGCTGGCTTACATTAACCAATTAAACCAATACTTTCTCTCAACATTCTATAATTAACAAAATTATCTTTAAGATCGATTTACTGTCGCGAAATCGGTTGTTTCTTGATCCCACAATGAACGAGGAAAGCCACTACAAGCAGACTCTACAACTTTTTACCATATTTTACCACAAAAACTTTTAAAAATGTTTTGCAAACATCAAGTAGCGGCTGCCCACATAAGAAATTTATATGTGCCAAGTTTCGATTCTGGCGCAAAGATGGAGTCGAATATATATCTCTGGAATAGATTGCTTACACAACTTGACAGCATAGAGTGTTTCATACAAATTGTTAAACTCTATTACCGTTTATTTCTTCCGAGTACATCGACTTAAATCTGTACTAACAGACGGAACTCTGTTCCAGATTTTCTGTTTATCTCTTGCAGTCATTTGAACCACCATGCTACCTGAACACGTCTCCAGACCTGAAAAACCTGTGTTGTCGCTGGTGTTCGCATCGATTGTTTCCAGACACTACTACCAGAGGTTCTCCCACGGGATATCTGGGAATGGAGGCAGTGGACGACAGTGACTGTCACACTGGTATGGCCCAAATTTTCAGGCTTATGTACAGATTCATTACGTAACAGATTCAGCGTATCTGAACGGTTTTCATCGATATCATTTCGTCTCATTGTGTCCTCAACGATTTCATCCCCGTCCATGTCTTCATCTAACTCCAGTCTCCGTGTTTCATTTTACTGTATTTACTAAATGCACTTGGCATTAAGAATGGAAAGATGACCGGAAGAAAAACCACTGTGGGATGGTTCACTTGCACAAAACTACTGGGTGTGTCAAACCTTTGAAACAGATGATATGGGTCCCCGATTAGAGACATAGGGAACTAATGGTAGGAAATAGATATTTATTTTGTTATGGACATACGCAACATACATCGCATAACAAAAACGTAGCTCATATTAACTGTTCCAAGTGCCAATGGAGCATAACATTCTTCCGCGCTGTCTCTAATGTCCTTGTTGTCTCTTGTACCATTTGACAGGCAGCTTGGACCCTAACAAGTAGGTCTTCATCCGTTTCTCTTGGAGCTTCGTACACCAACGTTTTGACGCAACCACAGAGGAAAAGTCGAGAGGTGTGATTTCCGGCGATCGAGCTGGCCATGGGACACGTCCTCCACTTCCAATCGAACGATGACAGTACGCATGATTCAGGTGCCAGCGGATATTAACATCGAATTGGGCTGGTGCACAGTCTTGTTGAAACCACTCGCCGACAACTAGGAGTACATTCTCGAAGAACTGTGGCAGGACATCTCATAGGAACACCAGATAACGTGGACCACTCGAATTGGGAGGTAACAACTAAGATCCTACTGTGTGACATTGGAAAATGACAGCCCATACCTTGACATAGAATTGTAGCTGGTGACCACTGTTGTGTGTGGTGTGGGGATTGTTTTCACTCCAGACATGGCTGTTACGGCTGTTGAAAGCACCATCACCGGTGAATGTGGCCTCATCAGGGAACAATTCAAACTGTACTGCGGTATTACAGTACTGCGGCGTATAATCCGTTGACTGAACGCTGGGCTCAAAATCTTTGGGTTCCAGTGCTTGCACACGTTCTTTATGGTAGAAGTGTGTTACCTGTTCCACCGGTACTCTTCACACTGTGCCTTCTAAATGTGGGTTTCACGCCCAAGTTGACGTTTGCTTATTGCTTGGTGGTCGGCTACGTGATCCACTACCATCTCCTCAAAGTCTGGTGTCCTGACGTGTCTTTGGCGCGAACTTTTGCCGGCTCTCTGTGGCGTTTCTCATATGTTGGTATCCACAGACATAAGCCTCTTCCACTTCAGATGAAACTAGTTGGGAAAGCGTTCCTTTGAATTGGTGGTGCTTTACGGGCACTGAATCCTGCCGCACAGTATAATAAAGGCATACCTGCCAACCCTTGTGACGAGTAACGTTCCATCTTCGAATATGCGTCATGCACTGTACGCAGTAACACTCCTCACCATGGACACATCGCAAGCCGACTGATGCAATGGAGATCTAGCCGGCCGAAGTGGCCGTGCGGTTAAAGGCGCTGCAGTCTGGAGCCGCAAGACCGCTACGGTCGCAGGTTCGAATCCTGCCTCGGGCATGGATGTTTGTGATGTCCTTAGGTTAGTTAGGTTTAACTAGTTCTAAGTTCTAGGGGACTAATGACCTCAGCAGTTGAGTCCCGTAGTGCTCAGAGCCATTTGAACCATTTTTTGCAATGGAGATCTGACGCCTGGGACAGTGGTGTGCATGTGGCAGAGGTTAATGTGCAGGTGCGATCATGTGGCCGTCACATGGCACACGTGCTATAAGCTAAATTGTGTAGAGCATGTCGGTTTGGTGGACTGGGGTGCAGGCTGACCAGCACCCGTCCCACTGTACAATAGAAAATCAGCACCTTTGCGAGAGTGCTGCAGAAGTGCATGCACCGTTGAAATACATGCACTGAGACTTACGCATGTCGCTGTGTGTGTCCATAACATAGTGAATATGCATTTTCGACCACTCGTACCCTATCTCAATACAAACGGATGTGCACCCACTACAACCTCTCTCAATTTGACCAAAAAGGTTTAAGAACCCCTGTATATAGATTACACACAGGCCTAAATAGCGTTAGCCAACAGATATGGCAAATATAGATGGCAACACAGATTAGCAATTATTTACAATGATTTACTGGTAAAGGTTTACGATACTTAACTGGCGTGTCAAGATAATGAGTGGCAACAGAGATCAATGTTCCCTTGTACTGATCTGTTTTAAAAGCTTCGAATAGTCCTGCTGGCCGTGAACGCTAATATCACTTTCACCAAATCCCGTATGGCTCTTCTTGGCGGCAAATGTTGATTAGGCCCAACATTCGCTGGGACACGGTCTAATTTTGAGATAGAAACCGATGGTACTGAAAAATTGTTGGGCGGAGACGTATGTCCACGTTTGGCGTATGGATGTCCGTTCGGGAACTATTTGTGTGTCGTAATCAGCGAGACCGCAATTTTTGCTCATGTGTACCGATTGGAACCACTAGAGAGTGTTCAAAAGCATCCGACGTTATCTGAATGTGATCCGAAGCAGCAAAGCGTGATTTTTCAGTTCTCCTTTGGCGATATCACGATGGGGGAGGGATGGCGGTTGGCCGGGGGGGGGGGGGGACGAGACAATGACGCACGCTTAAATAAAATGGCAAAGGATAGCTGTAAGACCCATCATTGTGGCAATAAGTCAACATCACGGACGGCACCCACCCACCTTCATAAAAAATTTTAAAAATGTACAAAGACAACCCGTGAAGTGTCGGGGGGCCTGCAAGCAGACCACCTCACTGCTGTAGCGCCTGATAGCAATCGCCTGGCATTGGAAGCGCCTGCTCTTCATATATTTCAAAGACTGTATTTCAGTCAATATAGTCAGAAACGTTGTCTATATCTACAAACGCTATAAATGTATGCTTGTGGACGCAGTATTGCCTCATATGTTCTTGTAGTTCTCCAGAATCCAAACCGATATTCCTCGACTACTCATTTCTACATTGTCCCTTTCTTCTGTAAAATATTCGTGTCAGTATTTTGTAATCACGGCTTATTAAACACCTTTCAATATCTCCCTCTTTAAACTCTACAGCTGTTTTTTGTGTGTCATATATCTTGTATATCAAATGAAAAAAGTTGTCTCAAGAAACTCAATAATTCTGACGAACTATCGTCTAGCGCTGCTGACTTGCTTCGAATTAGTCTTTGAGTGCTTTGTCAGGTTCTTCTGGATGTAACACATGTACCATCTACAGTGTTTTGGAGCACATGTTGTATAGGGGACAGTAGAGATGGTTCAAATGGCTCTGAGCACTATGGGACTCAACTGCTGTGGTCATTAGTCCCCTAGAACTTAGAACTACTTAAACCTAACTAACCTAAGGACATCACACACATCCATGCCCGAGGCAGGATTCGAACCTGCGACCGTAGCAGTCGCACGGTTCCGGACTGCGCGCCTAGAACCGCGAGACCACCGCGGCCGGCGACAGTAGAGAAAATCTTAAAAGGAAATCATGTCTGGAAATGTACCACTTCGACGTATAACAATACTGAAGGTCGGATTACTTTCAAATCTCCCACCTCATAGGGCACACGCAGCAGAGGGAGTGAGTTGAGATCTGTGTGCTCTACAGAAGCCCATGGCATGCACAGTCTTTGGAGTACCCGTCTTCTGGTTGTCCCACGTGAAAGAAGTTCGTTCTCTACAATATCGAGAGCCCTCGTACTTTCGAAGGTAAGTTTCTGGCAGCCGTTGTTGTAGTCGGACGAAAATTATATGTTACAATTACAGTGCGGACTGACGACGGTGCTCTCTTTTCTGCGTACTGCGAAATAAAAGTAGTCTTTAATCCAAACGGTACATTTCCGGAAACGGCTTCCTTGCCAAAACTTTATCCTGTAATAGGGACACGCCCAATAGCGACGCGCCCAGTACACCTACATTCTCTTCCTTTTTACAATATTGTCTTTTTGTTTCATCTCAGTTGTATCCTTTTCCATATCAATAGAAAACAATATTTTTCGTGGTCCACGGAATGTTCCTTGTGCAGTTCTCACATAGTGGCATCGGAACGTTACCTACGTCAAGCAGGTCGGGAAGATGTATGTAGACTGACGGCCCACACTAAGCCTGACAGCTTGCACAGTGTATCTAAATGCACTCTGCCCAGTGCAGTACCCTCGTCTGGCATCGAACAGGGGTACGGGCGCCTTATCTGCGGGCTAGGCCAGGGGCCACGTGCCCGCCGGCCAGACGTCAACTGCCGGAGGGCAGCCATTACGGCTTTACGAGCCATAAAACGGCGGACAGCGGCCGGCCGACGCTCTTCAGCGCCGCACATAAATTGGGGATTAAGGCGACCGCCCCCGCTTCCACCCCAGCTATTAGCCTACGCTCCCCGCTTCCTGGCCCCGGGCAACAACAACCGGCCGCCACATCTCAGGATCACCCTCAGCTTCAAACACCTGTGACTGACGGCGTGCGTATTTGATCGCCCTGAAACGTTCCTCTTCATCCGTTGTCTCGTAGCCTCTGTAGCGTCTGGTGTAGTCCCCTCGCGGGCGTGGACGGAGCCTACGAACTCTTTGTGCCGCGCCGTGCGACACTAATCTCGTGACGTATTGCTTTTAAGATTCCCTCTGAAATGTTTGTTGGCAGAGCCGAGTAATTTCTGTGTTCTTCTACACATATCCTACCAAGGTGAATAAGGGTCGTCAAACACGCTTCTACCAACGATACAAGGTTAATTTAGCCACTTCCACTATACCACTGCACCATGCCTTGCAGCAATCTGACACTCTCAAAATACTGTCAATTTCGCCCAGTAGATTCGACAACTAACACCTCAGTCAGTCTCTGGACTGTTAACAGCCAGTTTCCACCCTCTTCTCTGCGAACTATACTGGATAACATTCTAAAGACCATAAGGACGTAGACAAGAACTCCGCTCATTCAAGTTTTCTTTGGAGCAAAACGCATTCTATTCTCTTCCAATGTCTTTCGTGAAGTCCTCTTGACAGCGTCTCCAGCTAGCCTCTTCCTACACAGCCCGTGTGCGTTGAACAGTAACACCCACCTCGAAATCAGGCTACTGACTAAGACGTTTATCAAACGCACGTAAGAACGCACTTACGGTCACTTTCTGAACATTCCAGACATAGAGAACAACCTTACTGATCCCTGATTACGAACTTCCAAAATACACCTTCACACCTCCCCCCCTCGAGGGATGAAACTCGCCTCCTGCACGCTACCGGCTTGTAGATTTTCCCAGCTGCTCGCAGCTCCACGAAATTCTTTTCACTTGCAGAGCAGAAAGCACACATTTCTATTGGGCATTCCCTGCTAACTCTCGTAGTACAACAGTAAAGCGCTGCTGCATGGCAACACTTTTAATAGTTTGTTCCCAAAGGATACTAGAAACCGGAAGCCTTTTTGTGGGGAAACACACGCCTTAGAAAACCTCACAGTCGGGCCATTCCACACGCATTAGATTCATTAAAACAAGATCAGCCAATTCGTTCCAGGCTTGAGCACAGTTCCGGTCCCTAGGAGGCCGGAACAGAAGCTTTAGGCCACAGTTGCAGCTGGCTTTCGCTGACGATTACAGCCCGGAATTTATCCATTACGGTTCTTTTTCTCAATGGATTGATTAATTTAGCTCTGGTTAGGTCCAACAGTAGCTTCTGTACCAAGTCGGTTATCAGTACTGTTCATAGTCATCCTCATAAAAGGAAAGGGTGGGGCAATAGAGGGAACTTGCCTATTCTGGGATCTGATGTGACTTCTCACATGCGCTGTTCATGGGGAAATTATGCGTCTAATTTGACACGGCCGTGATTTTGGCGCTGTGCAACATTTAAGACGGATTCAAAAATTTACAGAACTTTGCCAAAATAAAGTTCCCAATTCACTCTCTGCCTCTTCCTCATACTCACCTTCTCAAGATCGTGAAAGGATGTGGTGTCACCGCCAGACACCACACTTGCTAGGTGGTAGCCTTTAAATCAGCCGCGGTCCATTAGTATACGTCGGACCCGCGTGTCGCCACTGTCAGTGATTGCAGACTGAGCGCCACCACACGGCAGACTTTGCTAAGAATGGATCACTGACAAATACGCTCTCATTTGCCGAGACGATAGTTAGCATAGCCTTCAGCTACGTCATTTGCTACGACCTAGCAAGGCGCCATTACCAGTTTATATTGAGATTGTAATTCATGTATAAACAAGAGCGATGTTCTCCAATTATGGATTAAAGTTAAGTATTCCAGCAACTAAGTTCTTTTCTTACTAGACTCAACTACTGTACCTTGTTCCAGACCTCACGCCAGTCTGCGTGAGCTTAAACGCGTGCATTTCGGCCTCCTCTAGCAACACGGTGTTGGCTCTTCTGCCTACACAATAAAGGAACGTGTCCAATACGTTGGCAGTCGAACTGGAGGACAACAAGTGTTTGAAAAATCATGGCAGAAAAAAACTGCACTTACAGAAATTGGATCTTTCCAAACTTCGTGAGGTACAAGACAACACAACATTATCTCATCTTTTTTCAGTCCTAGGGTGCAAAGAATCTATTCTACCAGGCAATTTGTGATTGTTTTCAGAGGTGTCCGACATTCATCTCATCGAATGCTCTCCTGGGTTACACATTAACAAAAGAATCCAAAAACATAACTTTAGAAACATGTCCTACTCACTTTTAAACAGTACGGTGCTAGAAAATAACGCAATTCATCCACCAACATGATCAGATCTGAAGCATGGCAAACAAATAATGTTATACGTAGCCTAAGTTCAACAAGCGGTTTTAAAGCTTATTTCTTGTATTTTCACTTTGAGGTGTATTAATCGGCGGCATTTTTCCTGGTTATTTTGTTAATAATCGACAGGAATTGCTCAAATTTTCTAGTATTGCAAATGACAATTTTAAAATATTGCTACATCTTGCATCTCTATTCACCAGGTTAATCTGACACAGCTCTCCACGCTGGTCTATCCTGTGCAAGTATCTCAATCTCTGCAAAACTACCACATCCATTTCAACCTGCTTGCTATAGTCAAGCTCTTGTGCGGCTCTAAAAATTTTGTCTCACACACTTCCTTCGATAACCTAACAGACGATCCCTCTTTGCATCTGAATTTCCTCCATTAACCAACCACTACTTTTAGTCAAGCAGCCTCACCAATCTGGTCTGTCTATCAAATTTTCGACATTTACCTTTAGCAGCATATTTCAAAAACTGCGATTTTCTTTTTCTCTGGTCTGATTTTCAACCACAATTTTTTTCCCGTAGAAAGCCACACTACTCACAAATATCTTTAGAAGATACTTCCTATCATTTAAATTTTTGTTCGATGATAACGAAATTCTTTGTTTCGAAAACGATATTCTTATTATTGTCAATCTACATACTACATCCCCTCTTCTATGTTAAACATCGGTTACTTTGTAGCACAAGTTACAAAAATTGTTTACTAGTTTTAGTATCTTATTTCCTAATCTAATTCCATCTGCATTACTCTGTTTTACTTATGTTGATATTCACCTTACAATATTTAACTTTTATTTGCTTTCCATGAACGTTAAGTCCGACTCCCTCTTTCTTTCTGGTTCGTCTCACTGCTTGCTCAATGCACCGCCCTTTTAATAAACTATTAAATGATGATATTGTAAGGGTCGTTTTGTGTGATCATGTTTAGTGTATTAGTAAAAGTTGCTTTCTATCTGTTTAGAGATCGACACATGTGTTTGCACTATCGGTTATGTTATTTCATTTGTTATACAGAGACCCTTAAGATCTATACAGGGTGTTATAAAAAGTTACGGCCAAACGTTCAGGAAACATTCCTCACACACAAATAAAGAAAAGATGTTATGTGGACATGTGTCCCGAAACGCTTAATTTCCATGTTGGAGCTCATTTTAGTTTCGTCAGTATGTACTGTACTTCCTCGACTCACCGCCAGTTGGCCCAATTGAAGGAAGGTAATGTTGACTTTGGTGCTTGTGTTGACATGCGACTTATTGCTCTACAGTAGGCATTGTTGGTGATGTCTTGATTGGGCCCCATGTTCTTCCACCTACGCTCAATGGGGCACGTTATCATGATTTCATACGGGATACTCTACCTGTGCTGCTAGAACATGTGCCTTTGTAAGTACAACACAACATGTGGTTCATGCACGATGGAGCTCCTGCACATTTCAGTCGAAGTTTTCGTACGCTTCTCAACAACAGATTCGGTGACCGATGGATTGGTAGAGGCTCTCCTGACCTCTACCCTCTTGACTTTCATTTAAGGGGGCATTTGAAAGCTCTTGTCTACGCAACCCCGGTACCAAATGTAGAGACTCTTCGTGCTCGTATTGTGGACGGCTGTGATACAATACGCCATTCTCCAGGACTGCATCAGCGCATCAGGGATTCCATGCGACGGAGGATGGATGCATGTATCCTCGCTAACGGAGGACATTTTGAACATTTGCTGTAACAATGTCTATGACGTCACGCTGGTACGTTCTGTTGCTGTGTATTTCCATTCCATGATTAATGTGATTTGAAGAGAAGCAATAAAATGAGCTCTAACATGGAAAGTAAGCGTTTCCGGACACATGTCCACATAACATATTTTCTTTCTTTGTGTGTGAGGAATGTTTCCTGAAAGTATGGCCGCACCTGTTTGTAACACCTTGTATAATACATATAGACCGAAATCGGTTGCTGAATAATAAATAACAAACAACTGCAGCCGTTGGACATTCTGTTCTATGCAGTTCCTCAAATACGTATGACACATTAGTTTACGTTCCAGAAATAAACTGTAGTAATTGTTGACTTTCGTACCGCTTCAGCAGGCCATTACGGATGAAAATTTCAGGCCGGCGTACGGGAGGTGAGCGTGTGAAATTGTGCGCAGAAGCGAGCACTTAGCTATGAAAACAGCGTCGTTTCTTTCAGTCAACAAGCGTGCTACCGCGCCACTCCGCGCGATACGTAAAAGCCAAAAAAATTGAACGCGGTGTTTACACACGCACTTTGGCAAATGGCGGTGCACACCCAAAACTCAGACACGCTAGCGAAGGCTTCACGTCTGTGAGGTAACATCGCCGGAAGATTCGCCGCCCAGCGCAAAAGTTCGCAATTACACCGTAAAAATTAGCTGCATTGGGCTGCTTCTCTTGGGTATCATCATACAAGTTGGCTAGGCACGTCATTTCTTGCGATTTATTCTCTTACTTAATTTTAGATAACAAAACACTTGTAAAATGTACAGTAGCAGTATAGTATATAACACGACATTTTGTGCTTTGTTCGGCGTGTAACACTCCTTTGTGGATCTGCACTGGGGCTACGAAAGACACGGGATACCGATATGCATATGTACCGATGGCGGTAGTATCCCGCACACAAGGTGTAAAGAGGCAGTGCATTGGCAGAGCGCTCATTTATTGGATGATTCATGCGAAACTGTTTCCGACTTGATAACGGCCACACGACGGGAACTAACAGACTTCGAACGCGGAATCGTAGTTCGAGCCAGATTCATGGGACATTCCATTTCGAAAATCGATAGGGAATTCAATATTCAGAGATGCACAGTGTCAAAAGTCTGCCGGGAGTGCCAAAAGTGAAGCATTTCCTCTCTCCACGGACAACGCAGTGGCCGACGCCCTTCTCTTAACGACCGAGAACAGTGGCGTTTCCTTAGAGTAGCCAGTGCTAACAGACAAGCAACGCTGCGTGAAATAACCGCAGAAATCAATGTAGGACGAATGACGAACGTATCCGTCAGGAAAATGCGGTGAAATTTAGCGTTAATGGGCTATGGCAGCAGATGGCCGACGTGAGGGCCTTTGCTAGCACCACGACATCGACTGCAGCGCTTCTCTTCGGCTGCTGAGCATATCGATTGGATCGCAGACGGCTGGAAAGCGGTGGCGTGGTCAGAGAACCCCGATAACATAAAACTCCAATCTTCCTTTTGCACTGGTGGGTCCACCTCTCACGGCATCCAGTGCTCATTTTCGCACTGCACACAGGTCTCCTCATAATCGATGGCGCCAACTGTAAACATAATGATTTATGGAGTGTCAAATCAAAAACGTTCCCACGGAAGCTTCCACAAATATATTTTCGTGGCTGCAAACTGGAAATTTAAAAATTCGTAACTGATAACTTTCCTTACCAATTCGTGAATTTTTTTGTGATGGAGAAATTCAGTTAAGGTGAAATCACATTCAACTCCAGTTAAAATATTAATGCTTTCTGTTGCAAATTTTATATCTGCGGGAAATGGTCAAAGAATTTTATAGCTGTGAATTTTTATGACTTCTGCGCCAAATGTTGGAACCAATGGAGGGTAGTTAATGTAGTTCCTATTTCTGATATTAGTTTTTAAACAACTCACACGTTGTCAAACTCAAGTTGCGAATGCATATATTTTAATTTTTTTCATTTTTGTACTTGTCATTCTCTACTCCAACGCATAGAACAGCAAAATAGCTTCACTTTTTGCAAACACTACTTCAAGCGCAAGTGAGAATATCCCTCAAATGACAGTTGTTAAGGTATCTACGAATTAAAACATACTATAATGAATGTCAGGAAGTGTACACTGGTGGGTAAGAAACGAGAAGAAATAATGGAAAATTAAATCTTTCTGTAGAAAGCTAGATCGTAAACACTGAGCAATAGTTGTGATGTGATTTAGAGGAATCACGAGAAAAAGGATAATGGGACATCCACTTGAACAACTTTCCTTTCAAATCCAACACTTACATCTAAATCAAAGCGTTAGTTCGCTGAATATGAGCAGGTGAAGCCACTATGCGCGTATTTTATTTTTGGCGACGTATTACGAATGTTATACAGAACATCTAAACAATCAGCAGTATATACCAAAACACATGCAAGAAAGCGTAAAATTCATATCAAACGATTGTCATAACGACAGTGAAGAAATTTGGTTTCGGCCAATGAATTAAACTTTATCTCCTATGAAAGTAACAACCGTGATAGTGAAGTCTGTACTGAGTAGTTCCTGGACGCTATGCAGAATAATGACATTAACTAAGGAAGAAAATAATATTAAAGTGTATCGTCCCGTTGAGGTAGTAGCCCACAAACTCTCGTCACACGGACCGTGAATTCAAATGACGACTTGAGGGTTCCAAGTCTGTGATTTCATATTGTGGAAAAAGCAAGGTGCGTAGAAAGCATGTCAGGTATTCTGAATGCGCATTGGAAAGTAGACTAGTAAGATGGAAGATCGTCACCTACGTCACAGGCAGCCCATATCTCACATCGGTTTAGAGCTAAGATTCTCCGTTTTGGCTTTCAGCTGAAGCACATATTTCGTGGGTTTTGTATTGTAACTGACTTCCAGTGAATATATGCTGTCTCAAAGCAACAGCACACTGAGGATCACTCTTAAGCGCGTCGTTATTGGTACGTTTTGTTGTGATCAAATGACCGGAAACATCATATTGGTGGTTAACGAATATCTGAATTAGAGCTTACGTGTTATTAAAGTAACCCGTTTTACACAACGTAACACCGACGATCCACGTAGAACGCGTTGGTCTTCGTACGATTTGTTACACAATAATTAAATGTTAATTAATAAGATAACTACGATTAAAGCCTTCAGGAATTGTTACCATACAACATACGGTCGTACGTCAAGACATTCGGCGTATAGTAACGAATAGAGATGAGGAATTATGAAGCGGTGTATCCGGTATGGAGCTGTCCCCAGTTTCACTAAATTCAGTTTTTCTTTGTCACCTTCACTTTTCCTGAAAGATTGAAACGTCGGTGTTAATTTAAATATGTTCTGTGATATTATAGGTTATGTAAATATATCTGCGCTGTCAGGAGATAGTCTCTTCAATTGGCACTATCTACAAGAGAGCTTGCACTGCTTGAGGTAGATATTTTGCACTCTCATATCTGTACTCCACATGTTCGAAAGGTTCCGCAAGATAAGAGAAACAGGGATCAAGTAAGACTCATCTTATGATCTTACCAAAAAATGAGATTGTTGAAATAATTTTTATCTAATGTGGAAGAGTATTGTAAATTTGTTTCACATTATCTGTAATGGAACTTCTTCAAGTTGGTGTTGTTACTAACAAGACATGGAACTTTCTTTAGCCTTGTAACACGTTCAACGATACTGAAGTGCTTATTCATGCAAGCTACAGAGAGCACATCATGACTAGCATATGCGTTTTAATAAACGTAGGAATTTTACGCCCAACCATTTTCTTAGACAAACTGTGTATTTTGGGAGAGAGCTGCCGTCGCTTTTTCAGGGTTTTCCGTTTCGAGGACTCTCGTGCACTGCTAATTTCGCATGTGTTAGCTGTATCCGCGAATAATAACCTCTGACGCGCGCTGCAGTCGTACATATCACGTTATAAAACATGCACCGTATGCACAAGCGGGGTTGCTTCTGAGATTTCAGGAGTACGGTAAGATAAAGTCAGCGCCCGGCGCGTTGAATGCCGTGGCCCCTGTGAAGGCGGGTTGACAGACGGAGCACTACAAAGCTACTTGAGCCGTTGCAGTCCCATTCGGCGACAATGAGGATGTAATGTCATATTTTCGAGCTACACAACTCGGTTAGAGTCGTCAATAGATTATCGATGAAGACGATAACATGTGTTGGTAGAACTCCTACCGAGTCGTTCATTGCAGACCAATATCCTTAACATAGTTTTTCTGCAGAATTCTTGAAAATGTTCTCAGTTTGAATGTAATAAACTTTCTTGAGACGGAGATGCTTATGTCCAGGAATGCTTTAGAAAGCATCGCTTGTCTGAAACTCAGTTTTTCTCACATGATATACTGCGAACTGCTGATGGAGGACTACAAAAAAGGTTCAAATGGCTCTGAGCACTATGCGACTTATCTTCTGAGGTCATCAGTCGCCTAGAACTTAGAACTAATTAAACCTAACTAACCGAAGGACATCACACACATCCATGCCCGAGGCAGGATTCGAACCCGCGACCGTAGCGGCCGCTCGGTTTCAGACTGTAGCGCCTAGAACCGCACGGCCACTCCGGCCGGCGGAAAACTACAGGCTGATGGCCATATTTCTAGATTTCCGGTGCCCCACTGCAGGCTGTTAACAGAGGTAGGGGGGTACGGAATACGTTCACAAATGCGTGTATGTGGCTCGAAGACTTCTTAAGTACAAGAACCCAGTAGGGAATCCTCGACGGTGAATGCTCATCAGAGACAAGGGTGTCGTCAGGAGCACCCAGAGAAGTGTGATAGGATCGTAACAATTTTCTATATATATAAATTATTTGGAGTACAGGTTAGGCAGCAATCTTCCGTTAGTTGGTCAAGATACTGCGGTGTACACTAAGGTTTCGAAGCTGAGTGACGACAGGGACGTACAAGACGACTTAGACAAATTTTCTGGTTCATGTGGTGAATGGCAGCTAGCTCCCAAGTGTGGAAAAATGTAGGTTAATGCGGATGAGTAGGAAGAAGAAACTTATAATGTTTGATTACAATATTACTAGTGTCCTGCTTGACACAGGCAAGTTTGTTAAATATCTGGACGAACGTTGCAAAGCGATATGAAATGAAACGAGCATGTGAGAACTATGGTAGGGAAGGTGAATGGTCGACTTCGGTTTATTAGGTGAATTTTAGGAAAGAGTTGTTCACCTGCAAAGGAGACCGCACAGAGGGCGCTGCTGCAACTATTGAGCACTGCTCGAGTGTTTGGGACCCGTACCAGGTCGAATTGAAGGAATGCATCGAAGCAATTCAGAGTGTGGCTGCTAGACTTATTACCGATAGGTTCGAACAACACGTAAGTACTACGGAAATGCTCCGGAAACTTAATGAAAATCCCTAGAGGGAGTGAGACGTTCTTTTCGAGAAACGCTATTGAGAAAATTTAGAGAACTGGCATTTGAAGCTGACTGCCCAACCATTCTACAGTCGCAATCCCATTGCGCATAAGGAACACGAAGATAAGATTCGAGAAATTAGGGCTCATACAGAGGCATATAGACAGTAGTTTTTTCCTCCCTCCACAGGAAAGGAAATCACGAGGAGTGGTGCACGGTATTCCCCGCCACACACCGTACGGTTACTTGCGGAATATATGTGTACATGTAGGGGAAACGACGTTCATCTGGACATGGAGAAAACGATGGAGAAAAATGTATCTACTGCGGATTGAAAAATAAGTGACACTTTGTCACAGCTATCTTTCTAGATAACAGCCCTAGAAATCTGCTGAGAGAATGGTGCGACAGATTTATCGCTACTTACTGGCACCATTTTCAACAAATGCCCAGAATCGTTTGTCTTTTATGCAAACCAAATACATGCTTAAATAGTGAACTACAACGTGCTCCTAATTCGTAATATGAGACACTGAAAATAAATAATGTACTTCATGTTGACTTTAAAGAGTATTCAGAGAGAGAGGAGCACAGTGGCTTCGATAGACAATCGTGTGGTGATAAAAGAGGTTTTCTTCCAGTAAACAGAGCTTTTGAAATCTCTGGATCAAATAAAATAATTGCGGAAAAGCGGAAACGAGAAAAAGGAGATGAAAAGCGTGTTTCAAAACATGGTGTGTTTATTAAATTACTGGATTCGCTTTCAGAGGGTTAAACAGTTATATATGTTTGTTTGCACGGCCATCTTCTGCAGAAGTGGTTATAATGAAATACTGCCATTTTTTTCATCTTAATGTTACTGTAATTAGAGTAATTTCCACCGACGCCATTCACTTTATTTACAAAACATTTTCTGCGCAAATACTGGGGATTTGAAAACATAATATGCCTCTACATTTTGGCATTTATAAATTAAAAACATGTTTACATATTATGCAAACCACTGCATTTCACGTCATTTCTAGCGGAGACTGACGTAGAAATACTGCACATTCACTTTGGCTGTTTTTTCGTCTTTTTTTGAACCATCTTTTTCTTATACTGTACTCACTTCTCATAGCGCCACACTCATGCTGCACTGTAGTCTTAGCGTAGGTTGAAACATGTATGTATGTTTTTCGCAGTTAGAAATTACAGTGATGTTATCCTGCAAGGGCTTTCTGAGGAAAGCCTGAAACTCGTTATGAACATATGTGTTCGTTATACGTGTGATGTTCGGCTCATCAGTCACGTTTCACCGTCATACACTCAGTTATCTTGGATGCGTGCGCACAAGTTCTCAGATTTCTTTACCTTCTGTTTTCTCTAGTGTATTATCAAAGAACACTCTTCCTCATATCTCTTCTCGACCTTAACGCTGTTGTCTGAGGAACATGGCAGAAACACCAGCTCCCATCACAACAAAATCCATTCTGTTCCATTCCATCCTCCAACCACTTCGATGAGGTTCTTCTCAGTAACAGGAACCCGACTCCGGAATAACCTCCCGCATTATATAAGACAACTGAATAAAATATCCAGCTTCAGAAGGCAATTAATGACATATCTACTAAAGCAAACAATAAGGAATACCATTGTACCCATATACAGTTGTTACGCTTGTCATCTGTCCTTCCAGCCGGATCTTCCCCATTTCTCAGTATTCACGCCGATGTAGTCTCCTTAAATTTCCTTTTCATAGAACTCACCATTTCAGAAAACATCTGTTTTGTACACCTATAAATTCTTCTTGTGTCTACTAATATGATTATTGTTATTATGATCATTGTAATTTTCATTATTGTTTCTTCCCTTTCTCAGACATTATGTCTCGTTAAAAATGGAAAGTGACCCGGACCTTGATCAAGCATGACTGCGTTTTAACTTTACGGTATATGTTACATTGCTTTTAGGAACTTTTGGGTAATTGAACATGTATAAAAAATTACAGATTTCTGTAGTTGTATATAAACGTTTGGATGTAGCTGTATTGCGTTGATGTACTGGTGGATATAGTGTGGTATGACTCCTGTAGTTGATAGTATAATTGGTATAATGTCAACTTTATCCTGATGCCACGTGTCCTTGACTTCCTCAGCCACATGGATGTATTTTTCAATTTTTTCTCCTGTTTTCTTTTGTATATTTGTTGTATTGGGTATGGATATTTTGTTTACTTGTGTTAATTTCTTCTTTTTATTGGTGAGTATAATGTCAGGTTTGTTATGTGGTGTTGTTTTATCTGATATAATGATTCTGTTCAAGTATAATTTGTATTCATCATTCTCCAGTAAATTTTGTGGTGCATACTTGTATGCGGGAACGAGTTGTTTTATTAGTTTATGTTGTATGGCAAGTTGTTGATGTATTATTTTTGCTACATTGTCATGTCTTCTGGTGTATTCTGTATTTGCTAGTATTGTACATCCGCTTGTGATATGATCTACTGTTTCTATTTGTTGTTTGCAAAGTCTGCATTTATCTGTAGTGGTATTGGGACCTTTAATAATATGCTTGCAGTAATATCTGATGTTTATTGTTTGATACTGTATTGCACTCACGAACCCTTCCGTCTCACTGTATATATTGCCTTTTCTTAGCCATGTGTTGAATGCTTCTTGATCGATGTGTGGCTATGTTAGATGATGTGGGTGCTTGCCACGTAGTGTTTTCTTTTTGCAATTTACTTTCTTCGTATCTGTTGATGTTATGTGATCTAAAGGGTTGTAGAAGTGGTTATGAAATAGCAATGGTGTAGCCGATGTATTTATATGAGTGACTGATTTGTTATTTTGCTAGTTTCTTCTCGTTTTATAAAGAATTTTCTTAAATAGTCTACCTGTCCATAATATAGGTTTTATATGTCGATAAATCCCCTTCCTCCTACCGTTCTGTTGAATGTGAATCTTTCTGTAGCTGAATTTATGTGATGTATTCTATATTTGTGGCATTGTGATCGTGTAAGTGTATTGAGTGCTTCTAATTCTGTGTTACTCCATTTCACTACTCCAAATGATTAGGTCGATATTGGTATAGCATAAGCATTTATAGCTTTTGTCTTGTTTCTGGCTGTCAATTCTGTTTTCAGTATTTTTGTTAGTCTTTGTCTATATTTTTCTTTTAGTTCTTCTTTAATATTTGTGTTATCTATTCCTATTTTTTGTCTGTATCATAGAAATTTATAGGCAATTGTTTTTTCTATCGCTTCTATGCAGTCACTGTGGTTATCCAATAAGTAATTTTCTTGTTTAGTGTGTTTTCCCTTGACTATGCTATTTTTCTGACATTTGTCTGTTCCAGAAGCCGTATTTATATCATCGCTGAATACTTCTGTTATCTTTAGTAATTGGTTGAGTTGTTGATTTGTTGCTGTGAGTGGTTTTAGAACACCCATGTATAGCAAATGTGTGATTTTGTGTTGGTATGTTCCAGTAATATTATATCCATAATTTGTATTATTTAGCATCTTGGATAGTGGGTTCAGAGCAAGGCAGAACCAGAATGGACATAATGAGTCTCCTTGGTATATTCCACGCTTAATCTGTATTGGCTGTGATGTGATATTATTTGAATTTGTTTGGATATTAAGTGTGGATTTCCAATTTTTCATTACTACACTCCTGGAAATTGAAATAAGAACACCGTGAATTCATTGTCCCAGGAAGGGGAAACTTTATTGACACATTCCTGGGGTCAGATACATCACATGATCACACTGACAGAACCACAGGCACATAGACACAGGCAACAGGGCATGCACAATGTCGGCACTAGTACAGTGTATATCCACCTTTCGCAGCAATGCAGGCTGCTATTCTCCCATGGAGACGATCGTAGAGATGCTGGATGTAGTCCTGTGGAACGGCTTGCCATGCCATTTCCACCTGGCGCCTCAGTTGGACCAGCGTTCGTGCTGGACGTGCAGACCGCGTGAGACGACGCTTCATCCAGTCCCAAACATGCTCAATGGGGGACAGATGCGGAGATCTTGCTGGCCAGGGTAGTTGACTTACACCTTCTAGAGCACGTTGGGTGGCACGGGATACATGCGGACGTGCATTGTCCTGTTGGAACAGCAAGTTCCCTTGCCGGTCTAGGAATGGTAGAACGATGGGTTCGATGACGGTTTGGATGTACCGTGCACTATTCAGTGTCCCCTCGACGATCACCAGTGGTGTACGGTCAGTGTAGGAGATCGCTCCCCACACCATGATGCCGGGTGTTGGCCCTGTGTGCCTCGGTCGTATGCAGTCCTGATTGTGGCGCTCACCTGCACGGCGCCAAACACGCATACGACCATCATTGGCACCAAGGCAGAAGCGACTCTCATCGCTGAAGACGACACGTCTCCATTCGTCCCTCCATTCACGCCTGTCGCGACACCACTGGAGGCGGGCTGCACGATGTTGGGGCGTGAGCGGAAGACGGCCTAACGGTGTGCGGGACCGTAGCCCAGCTTCATGGAGACGGTTGCGAATGGTCCTCGCCGATACCCCAGGAGCAACAGTGTCCCTAATTTGCTGGGAAGTGGCGGTGCGGTCCCCTACGGCACTGTGTAGGATCCTACGGTCTTGGCGTGCATCCGTGCGTCGCTGCGGTCCGGTCCCAGGTCGACGGGCACGTGCACCTTCCGCCGACCACTGGCGACAACATCGATGTACTGTGGAGACGTCACGCCCCACGTGTTGAGCAATTCGGCGGTACGTCCACCCGGCCTCCCGCATGCCCACTATACGCCCTCGCTCAAAGTCCGTCAACTGCACATACGGTTCACGGCCACGCTGTCGCGGCATGCTACCAGTGTTAAAGACTGCGATGGAGCTCCGTATGCCACGGCAAACTGGCTGACACTGACGGCGGCGGTGCACAAATGCTGCGCAGCTAGCGCCATTCGACGGCCAACACCGCGGTTCCTGGTGTGTCCGCTGTGCCGTGCGTGTGATCATTGCTTGTACAGCCCTCTCGCAGTGTCCGGAGCAAGTATGGTGGGTCTGACACACCGGTGTCAATGTGTTCTTTTTTCCATTTCCAGGAGTGTATGTTTAGGAATTGTATCAATTTAGGATCTATTTTGTATATTTCCAATATCTGTAGTAACCATGAGTAGGGTACACTATCAAAAGCTTTTTGGTGATCAATGTATGTGTAGTGTAGCGACCTTTGTTTAATTTTAGCTTAATATGTCACCTCTGCATCTACTATCAGTTACTCTTTACATCCTCGTGCTCCTTTGCAACAGCCTGTTTGTTCTTCATTTATAATTTTGTTCTCTGTTGTATGTGTCATTAATTTCTGCGTAATGACTGAAGTTAATATTATTATTATTTCTTTCTTTTCTCAGACGTTATGTCTGGTCAAAAATGGAAAGTGACCCGGACCTTGATCAAGCGTGACGTCCTTTTAACTGCACGGCATATTTTAGATTGCATTTAGGAACTTTCGGGTAATTGAACATGTATAAATAATTACGGATTTCTGCAGATGTATATATAAGTTTGGATGTAGCTGTATTGCATTGATGTACTGGTGGATATTGTTTGGTATGACTCCTGTAGTTGATAGTATAACTGGTATAATGTCAACTTTATCCTGATGCCACATGTCCTTGACTTCCTCAGCCAGTTGGATGTATTTTTCAATTTTTTTCTCCTGTTTTCTTTTGTATATTTGTTGTATTTGGTATGGATATTTTGTTTACTTGTGTTAATTTCTTCTTTTTATTGGTGAGTATAATGTCAGGTTTGTTATGTGGTGTTGTTTTATCTGATATAATGATTCTGTTCAAGTATAATTTGTATTCATCATTCTCCAGTAAATTTTGTGGTGCATACTTGTATGCGGGAACGAGTTGTTTTATTAGTTTATGTTGTATGGCAAGTTGTTGATGTATTATTTTTGCTACATTGTCATGTCTTCTGGTGTATTCTGTATTTGCTAGTATTGTACATCCGCTTGTGATATGATCTACTGTTTCTATTTGTTGTTTGCAAAGTCTGCATTTATCTGTAGTGGTATTGGGACCTTTAATAATATGCTTGCAGTAATATCTGATGTTTATTGTTTGATACTGTATTGCACTCACGAACCCTTCCGTCTCACTGTATATATTGCCTTTTCTTAGCCATGTGTTGAATGCTTCTTGATCGATGTGTGGCTATGTTAGATGATGTGGGTGCTTGCCACGTAGTGTTTTCTTTTTGCAATTTACTTTCTTCGTATCTGTTGATGTTATGTGATCTAAAGGGTTGTAGAAGTGGTTATGAAATAGCAATGGTGTAGCCGATGTATTTATATGAGTGACTGATTTGTTATTTTGCTAGTTTCTTCTCGTTTTATAAAGAATTTTCTTAAATAGTCTACCTGTCCATAATATAGGTTTTATATGTCGATAAATCCCCTTCCTCCTACCGTTCTGTTGAATGTGAATCTTTCTGTAGCTGAATTTATGTGATGTATTCTATATTTGTGGCATTGTGATCGTGTAAGTGTATTGAGTGCTTCTAATTCTGTGTTACTCCATTTCACTACTCCAAATGATTAGGTCGATATTGGTATAGCATAAGCATTTATAGCTTTTGTCTTGTTTCTGGCTGTCAATTCTGTTTTCAGTATTTTTGTTAGTCTTTGTCTATATTTTTCTTTTAGTTCTTCTTTAATATTTGTGTTATCTATTCCTATTTTTTGTCTGTATCATAGAAATTTATAGGCAATTGTTTTTTCTATCGCTTCTATGCAGTCACTGTGGTTATCCAATAAGTAATTTTCTTGTTTAGTGTGTTTTCCCTTGACTATGCTATTTTTCTGACATTTGTCTGTTCCAGAAGCCGTATTTATATCATCGCTGAATACTTCTGTTATCTTTAGTAATTGGTTGAGTTGTTGATTTGTTGCTGTGAGTGGTTTTAGATCACCCATGTATAGCAAATGTGTGATTTTGTGTTGGTATGTTCCAGTAATATTATATCCATAATTTGTATTATTTAGCATCTTGGATAGTGGGTTCAGAGCAAGGCAGAACCAGAATGGACATAATGAGTCTCCTTGGTATATTCCACGCTTAATCTGTATTGGCTGTGATGTGATATTATTTGAATTTGTTTGGATATTAAGTGTGGATTTCCAATTTTTCATTACTATGTATGTTTAGGAATTGTATCAATTTAGGATCTATTTTGTATATTTCCAATATCTGTAGTAACCATGAGTAGGGTACACTATCAAAAGCTTTTTGGTGATCAATGTATGTGTAGTGTAGCGACCTTTGTTTAATTTTAGCTTGATATGTCACCTCTGCATCTACTATCAGTTACTCTTTACATCCTCGTGCTCCTTTGCAACAGCCTGTTTGTTCTTCATTTATAATTTTGTTCTCTGTTGTATGTGTCATTAATTTCTGCGTAATGACTGAAGTTAATATTATTATTATTTCTTTCTTTTCTCAGACGTTATGTCTGGTCAAAAATGGAAAGTGACCCGGACCTTGATCAAGCGTGACGTCCTTTTAACTGCACGGCATATTTTAGATTGCATTTAGGAACTTTCGGGTAATTGAACATGTATAAATAATTACGGATTTCTGCAGATGTATATATAAGTTTGGATGTAGCTGTATTGCATTGATGTACTGGTGGATATTGTTTGGTATGACTCCTGTAGTTGATAGTATAACTGGTATAATGTCAACTTTATCCTGATGCCACATGTCCTTGACTTCCTCAGCCAGTTGGATGTATTTTTCAATTTTTTTCTCCTGTTTTCTTTTGTATATTTGTTGTATTTGGTATGGATATTTTGTTTACTTGTGTTAATTTCTTCTTTTTATTGGTGAGGATGATGTCAGGTTTGTTATGTGGTGTTGTTTTATCTGTTATAATGGTTCGGTTCCAGTATAATTTGTATTCATCATTCTCCGGTACATTTTGTGGTGCATACTTGTATGTATGAACGTGTTGTTTTATAAGTTTATGTTGTAAGGCAAGCTGTTGATGTATTATTTTTGCTACATTGTCACGTCTTCTGGGGTATTCTGTATTTGCTAGTATTGTACATCCGCTTGTGATGTGATCTAATGTTTCTATTTGTTGTTTGCAAAGTCTGCATTTATCTGTTGTGGTATTGGGATCTTTAATAATATGCTTGCTGTAATACCTGGTGTTTATTGTTTGATCCTGTATTGCAATCATGAATCCATCTGTGTCACTGTAAATATTGCCTTTTCTTAGCCATGTGTTGGATGCGTCTTGACCAATGTGTGGCTGTGTTAGATGATACGAGTGCATGCCACGTAGTGTTTTCTTTTTCCAATTTACTTTCCTCGTATCTGTTGATGTTATGTGACCCAAAGGGTTGTAGAAGTGGTTATGAAATTGCAGTGGTGTATCCGATGTATTTATATGAGTGATTGCTTTGTGTATTTTGCTAGTTTCTGCTTGTTCTAGAAAGAATTTTCTTATATTGTCTACCTGTCCATAATGTAGGTTTTTTATATCGGTAAATCCACTTCCTTTCTGCTTAATGTTAATCTTTCTGTTGCTGAATGTATGTGATGTATTCTATATTTGTGGCATTATGATCGTGTAAGTGTATTGAGTGCTTCTAATTCTGTGTTACTCCATTTCACTACTCCAAATGAGTAGACAAATATGGGTATAGCGTAAGTATTTATAGCTTTTGTCTTGTTTCTTGCTGTCAATTCTGTTTTCAGTATTTTTGTTAGTCTTTGTCTATATATTTCTTTTAGTTCTTCTTTAATATTTGTGTTATCTATTCCTATTTTTGTCTGTATCCTAGATATTTATAGGCATCTGTTTTTTCCATCGCTTCTATGTAGTCGCTGTGGTTATCCAATATGTAATCTTCTTGTTTAGTGTGTTTTCCCTTGACTATGCTATTTTTCTTACATTTGTCTGTTCCAGAAGCCGTATTTATATCATTGCTGAATACTTCTGTTATCTTTAGTAATTGGTTGAGTTGTTGATTTGTTGCTGCCAATAGTTTTAGATCATCCATGTATAGCAAATGTCTGATTTTGTGTGGGTATGTTCCAGTAATATTGTATCCATAATTTGTATTATTCAGCATATTGGATAGTGGGTTCAGAGCAAGGCAGAACCAGAATGGACTTAATGAGTCTCCTTGGTATATTCCACGCTTAATCTGTATTGGCTGTGATGTGAAATTATTTGAATTTGTTTGGATATTATGTGTGGTTTTCCAATTTTTCATTACTATGTTTAGGAACTGTATGAATTTAGGATCTGCTTTGTATGTTTCCAATATTTGTAGTAACCATGAGTGGGGTACACTATCAAAAGGTTTTTGGTAATCAATGTATGTGTAGTGTAGCGACCTTTGTTTTGTTTTAGCTTGATATGTCACCTCTGCATCTATTATCAGTTGCTCTTTACATCCTCGTGCTCCTTTGCAACAGACTTTTTGTTCTTCATTTATAATTTTGTTCTGTGTTGTATGTGTCTTTAATTTCTGTGTAATGACTGAAGTTAATATTTTGTATATTGTTGGTAGGCATGTTATAGGGCGATATTTAGCTGGGTTTACTGTGTCTGCTTGATCTTTAGGTTTCAGATAAGTTATTCCATGAGTAAGTGTATCAGGGAATGTGTATGGGACTGCAATGTAACTGTTAAATAATTTAGTTAGATGTGAATGTGTTGAGGTGAACTTCTTTAGCCAGAAATTTGCTATTTTATCTTTTCCAGGGGCTTTCCAATTTTGAGTAGAATTAATTGCTTGGGTGACTCCATGTTGCAAAATTATCACTTCAGGCGTTTGTGGTATCGTAGAATTAATTGCTTGGGTGACTTCATGTTGCAAAATTATCACTTCCGGCATTTGTGGTATCGTCTTGTATCCACCGTGCATGCCTGTTATGTTGTACCGGGTTTAACCATATGTTGCTCCAGAATTGTGTCATGTCTGTTATGTTTGGTGGATTGTCTATTTTAAAGTGTGTGTTATCTATTGTCTGGCAAAATTTCTTTTGGTTTGTGTTGAATGTTTGGTTTTGTTTGCTTCTATTGTCACTTTTTTTGTATCTTCTAAGTCGTTTGGCCAATGCTTGTAATTTCTGCTTCTTTTCATCTAATTGCTATATCGCTTCTTGTTGTGAGATTTTACCTAACCTTTTTTGTTTTTTTTTCTGACATTTCATTTCTTATAAATTGTGTTAGCTGTCCGATGTCTTTCCTCAGTTTTTCTATTCTGATCTGTAGCCTGTGTTGCCATGCTGGTTTTGTGGGTTTCTTCTGTGTGTTGGTTGGTTCTGATCTCTGCCTAGTGTGTATATTTAGTGTAGTGAGTGCTCCTATATAAACCAGTAGTTGTAACTCTTCCATAGTTGTGTTTTTATTTATTTTGTTGTGTATGATTGTGTTGATAGTTTTTATTGTTGTTTCGACTTGTGGGTTATTTGGTGGTCTATGCAAGAATGGTCTAATGTCTGTATTTGTGTCTTTGTATTCTATATATGTCAGCAGAAATTTTTCTTCTATATCTAACATGTGTGTCACTTTTTGTTCTATTTGTGCTTGTTCTGGTGGCTGTCTTAAGATTTCGTTATCCTCTGATTGTTTAATTGCTGCGTGTTGTTCTTTGTTTGTTTGCTCTGGGATGTTTGAGTCCATTACTGTATTTTCTTCTTCTTCTGATTGCACATTATTTTGTTCCAGCATTTGTTGTAGTTGTTGTTTGATGTTTTCTAATTCTGACTGGGGTATCCTGTTACTTTTGATTATTACATGGATCTGATCAGCTAGTCGTTGTTTTTTAAAAATTTTAATTCTGGGTATCTGGTAATAAATGTTGTGTATACTTGTGATCTGTATCCAGTTGTGTTGGTACCTAGGTTTGTTGCTTGGTAATAACAGAACATGAGGTGTCGATTAACTTCATCTGACCATCTCATCCTCTGTCTTCTTTTCCTTCTAGGGTGGTTGCAGGAATCATATCCTGCAAAACACCTCTATTTGGATTTAAATCATTTTCCAGTTGGCTAGCAGTGTCGTTACCATTGTGGTCGGGCATAGGGTTCAAGCGTCGTCCCCGACCATGACGGCGCTTGTCCGAGGCTTCTTTAGTTCTGTCCTGAATCAACTAATCACACTAAAAGGGGGGTTAGCCCTATTAGTGGTTTGTTCTTTTCGTCGCCTTTTACGACTGGCAGAAGGAACGGGAGGCCCATTATTTTCCCGGGCCTCCACAGGGTTAGTAGCTTAATTATTATTTCTTTACTTTCTCAGACTTTTTAGAAGTCTGGTTAAGAATGGAGTGACGCGGACCTTTATCAAGCGTCACTTCCTTTTTGCTGTACGGTACATGTTATATTGCATTTAGGAACTTTCGGGTAATTGAACATGTATCAATAATTACGGATTTCTGTAATTGTATATATATGTTTGGATGTAGCTGTATTGCATTGATGTATTGGTGGATATTGTGTGGTATGACTCCTGTAGTTGATAGTATAATTGGTATGATGTCAACTTTATCCTGATGCCACATTGCTTTGACTTCCTCAGCCAGTTGGATGTATTTTTCAATTTTTTCTCCTGTTTTCTTTTGTATATTTGTTGTATTGGGTATGGATATTTCGATTAATTGTGTTAATTTCTTCTTTTTATTGGTGAGTATGATGTCAGGTTTGTTATGTGGTGTTGTTTTATCTGTTATAATGGTTCTGTTCCAGTATAATTTGTATTCATCATTCTCCAGTACATTTTGTGGTGCATACTTGTATGTAGGAACGTGTTGTTTTATAAGTTTATGTTGTAAGGCAAGCTGTTGATGTATTATTTTTGCGACATTGTCATGTCTTCTGGGGTATTCTGTATTTGCTAGTATTGTACATCCGCTTGTGATGTGATCTACTGTTTCTATTTGTTGTTTACAAAGTCTGCATTTATCTGTTGTGGTATTGGGATCTTTAATAATATGCTTGCTGTAATACCTGGTGTTTATTGTTTGATCCTGTATTGCAATCATGAATCCTTCTGTCTCACTGTATATATTGCCTTTTCTTAGCCATGTGTTGGATGCGTCTTGATCGATGTGTGGCTGTGTTAGATGATACGGGTGCTTGCCATGTAGTGTTTTCTTTATCCAATTTACTTTCTTCATATCTGTTGATGTTATGTGATCTAAAGGGTTGTACAAGCAGTTATGAAATTGCAGTGGTGTAGCCGATGTATTTATATGAGTGATTGCCTTGTGTATTTTGCTAGTTTCTGCTCGTTCTAGAAAGAATTTTCTTAAATTGTCTACCTGTCCATAGTGTAGGTTTTTTATGTCGATAAATCCCCTTCCTCCTTCCTTTCTGCTTAATGTGAATCTTTCTGTTGCTGAATGTATGTGATGTATTCTATATTTGTGGCATTGTGATCGTGTAAGTGTATTGAGTGCTTCTAGGTCTGTGTTACTCCATTTCACTACTCCAAATGAGTAGGTCAATATTGGTATGGCATAAGTATTTATAGCTTTTGTCTTGTTTCTTGCTGTCAATTCTGTTTTCAGTATTTTTGTTAGTCTTTGTCTATATTTTTCTTTTAGTTCTTCTTTAATATTTGTATTATCTATTCCTATTTTTTGTCTGTATCCTAGATATTTATAGACATCTGTTTTTTCCATCGCTTCTATGCAGTCGCTGTGGTTAACCAATATGTAATCTTCTTGTTTAGTGTGTTTTCCCTTGACTATGCTATTTTTCTTACATTTGTCTGTTCCAAACGCCATACTTATATCATTGCTGAATACTTCTGTTATCTTTAGTAATTGGTTGAGTTGTTGATTTGTTGCTGCCAGTAGTTTTAGATCATCCATGTATAGCAAATGTGTGATTTTGTGTGGGTATGTTCCAGTAATATTGTATCCATAATTTGTATTATTTAGCATGTTGGATAGTGGGTTCAGAGCAAGGCAGAACCAGAAAGGACTTAATGAGTCTCCTTGGTATATTCCACGCTTAATCTGTATTGGCTGTGATGTGATATTATCTGAATTTGTTTGGATATTAAGTGTGGTTTTCCAGTTTTTCATTACTATGTTTAGGAACTGTATCAATTTAGGATCTACTTTGTATATTTCCAATATTTGTAGTAACCATGAGTGGGGTACACTGTCAAAAGCTTTTTGGTAATCAATGTATGCGTAGTGTAGAGACCTTTGTTTAGTTTTAGCTTGATATGTCACCTCTGCATCTATTATCAGTTGCTCTTTACATCCTCGTGCTCCTTTGCAGCAGCCTTTTTGTTCTTCATTTATAATTTTGTTCTGTGTTGTATGTGTCATTAATTTCTGTGTAATGACTGAAGTTAATATTTTGTAGATTGTTGGTAGGCATGTTATGGGGCGATATTTAGCTGGGTTTGCTGTGTCTGCTTGATCTTTAGGTTTCAGATAGGTTATTCCATGTGTAAGTGTATCAGGGAATATGTATGGGTCTGCAATGTAACTGTTAAATAATTTAGTTAGATGTGAATGTGTTGAGGTGAACTTCTTTAGCCAGAAATTTGCTATTTTATCATTTCCAGGGGCTTTCCAATTGTGCGTAGAATTAATTGCTCGGGTGACTTCATGTTGCAAAATTATCACTTCAGGCATTTGTGGTATCATCTTGTATGTATCTGTTTCTGCTTGTATCCACCGTGCATGCCTGTTATGTTGTACCGGGTTTGACCATATGCTGCTCCAGAAGTGTTCCATGTCTCTTATGTTTGGTGGATTGTCTATTTTAAAGTGTGTGTTATCTATTGTCTGGTAAAATTTCTTTTGGTTTGTGTTGAATGTTTGGTTTTGTTTCCTTCTATTTTCACTTTTTTTGTATCTTCTAAGTCGTTTCGCCAAAGCTTGTAATTTTTGCTTCTTTTCATCTAATTGCTCTATTGCTTCTTGTTGTGAGATTTTACCTAACCTTTTTCGTTTTTTGTCTGATATTTCATTTCTTATAAATTGTGTTAACTGTCCGATGTCTTTTCTCAGTTTTTCTATTCTGATCTGTAGCCTGTGTTGCCATGCTGGCTTTGTGGGTTTCTTCTGTGTGTTGGTTGGTTCTGATATCCGCCTAGTGTGTATATTTAGTGTAGTGAGTGCTCCTACATAAACCAGTAGTTGTAACTCTTCCATAGTTGTGTATTCATTTATTTTGTTGTGTATGATTGTGTTGATAGTTTTTATTGTTGTTTCGACTTGTGGGCTATTTGGTGGTCTATGCAAGAATGGTCTAATGTCTGTATTTGTGTCTTTGTATTCTATATATGTCAACTGAAATTTTTCTTCTATATCTAACATGTGTGTCACTTCGTGTTCTATTTGTGCTTGTGCTGGTGGCTGTCTAAAGATTTCGTTTTCCTCTGATTGTTTAATTGATGCGTGTTGTTCTTTGTTTGTTTGCTCTGTGATGTTTGAGTCCATTACTGTATTTTCTTCTTCTTCTAATTGCACATTATTTTGTTCCAGTATTTGTTGTACTTGTTGTTTGATGTTTTCTAATTCTGACTGGGGTATCCTGTTATTTTTTATTATTACACGAATCTGATCAGCTAGACGTTGTTCTGTTAAAAATTTTAATTCTGGGTATCTGGTAATAAATGTTGTGTATACTTGTGATCTGTATCCAGTTGTGTTGGTTCCTAGGTTTGTTGCTTGGTAATAACAGAACATGAGGTGTCGATTAACTTCATCTGACCATCTCATCCTCTGTCTTTGTTTTCCTTCTAGGGTGGTTGCAGGATGCATATCCTGCAAAACACCTCTATTTGGATTTAAATCATTTTCCAGTTGGCTAGCAGTGTCATTACCATTGTGGGCGGGCATAGGGTTCAAGCGCCGTCCCCGACCATGACGGCGCTTGTCCGAGGCTTCTTTAGTTCTGTCCTGAACCAAGTAATCACACTAAAAGGGGGGTTAGCCCTATTAGTGGTTTGTTCTTTTCGTCGCCTTTTACGACTGGCAGAACATACCGGAGGCCTATTCTTTATTATTCTTTATTATTATTATTATTATTATTGCTATTATTATTATTATTACGCTAATGGCCATTAAAATTGCTACACCTAGAAGAAATGCAGATGATAAATGGGTATACATTGGACAAATATATTATACTAGAACTGGCATGTGATTACATTTTCACGCAATTTCGGTGATCCTGAGATACGATACCACAGTTCATCAAGAGTAGTGACTGGCGTATTGCGACGAGCCAGTTGCTCGACCACCCTTGACCAGAGGTTTTCAATTCGTGAGAGATATGGAGAATGTGCTGGCCAGGGCAGCAGTCGAACATTTTCTGTATCCAGAAAGGGCCGTACAGGACCTGCAACATGCGGTCGTGCATTATCCTGCTGAAATGTAGGGTTTCGCAGGTATCCAATGAGGGTAGAGCCACGGGACATAACAAATCTGAAACGTAACGTCCACTGTTCAAAGTGCCGTCATTGCGAACAAGAGGTGAGCGAGACGTGTAACCAGTGGCACCCTATACCATCACGGCGGGTGATACGCGATGGCGAATACACATTTCCAATGTGCATTGACCGCGATGTAGCCAAACACGGATGCGACCATCATGAACAGAACCTGGATTCATCCGAAAAAATGACGTTTGGCCATTCGTGCACCCAGGTCCGCCGTTGAGTTCACCATCTCAGGCGCTCCTGTCTGTAATGCAGCGTCAAGGGTAAACGCAGCCATGGTCTCCGAGCTGATAGTCCATGCTGCTGCAAACGTCGTCGAACTGTTCGTGGAGATGGTTGTCGTCTTGGAAACGTCTCCATCTGTTGACTCAGGGATCGAGACGTGGCTGCACGATCCGTTACAGCCATGCGGATAAGATGCCTGTCATCTCGACTGCTAGTGATACGAAGCCGTTGGGATCCAGCACGGCGTTCCGTATTACCCTCCGGAACCAACCGAATCCATATTCTCCTAACAGTCATTGGATCTCGACCAACGCGAGTAGTAATGTCGCGATACGATAAACCGCAATCGTGATAGGCTACAATCCGACCATTATCAAAGTCGGAAACGTGATGGTACGCATTTCTCCTCCTTACACGAGGCATCACAACAACGTTTCACCAGGCAACGCCGGTCAACTGCTGTTTGTGTATAAGAAATCGGTTAGAAACGTTCCTCATGTCAGTACGTTGTAGGTGTCGCCACCGGCGGCAACCTTGTGTGAATGCTCTGAGAAGCTAATCATTTGCATATCACAGCATATCCTTCCTGTCGGTTAAATTTCGCGTCTGTAGCATGTCATCTTCGTGGTGTAGCAATTTTAATGGCCATTAGTGTATTACTGTTATCGCTATTAGTGACAATAGCTGCAGTATTAAAAGTACAACCAGTATCGACTTTATCATTCAGTAGGCAGTATAATTTACTCACACTCAGGCGCTCAAGTCAATTTTAATGTCCCTTGTCATATTAAAATTATTATTTCCCAGGTAACTATGGTGTAAGAAAGGTACTGTACGTCTGAAAACCTTGTCTGATGTAAGAGAGAGTCCGATGAGCCTAATCATACACGATTAAATGATCAAACAAATTAATATAGAAATAAATATAAAATACGTGTATACTTATTATTTAACTGTCTTCAGCCACCTTACTAACCAATTAAAATGGCTGCATTGTTTCCAGAAGACTGCCGAAAAATCTAAGTAAAGAAACTACAGCTGTGGGCAGTATAAGTATGTGGTAAGATGACAAGAAATAGCAAAAGATATAGAAAGAGTATTAGAAAAGTAGAAGGCTCAGTACAGATATATACAAATACGTATGCAGTTACTGGGTGTGGCAAAAATATTAACAGATGAGTGTGTGTTCTGACATATCTATATTGCTTTGTGGAATGCGCGACACTTTAATGACGTTTTTCCTAATACAGTCTCACTGACAGGTCAGTGCTTCACCTGAATTACAAAAACCTGTCATTCAAATGGCTAATTACTGTTCGGAGGCTACCACGCTTAAAATAGGAACCAGGATCAGAGCTATCTAAATTGCTCCACTGTCACAAAACAAAATAAAAACACCAAACTATGCTTTAATGTCGCGATGGTGCGCGGCGTTGAATTCGATGGGCTAAATCCCATTCATCAATCGGCGTGACGAGAGCGACTCGAAAATGTGAGAGCGAATCGAGACAGCGTCAACAGAGACGACTCTATATGCAGAGGGCCCTCGACTGTCGGCGGGCCGTTATTTAGACTTGGGTGAAAGCCGATACAGCAGCGCACGAGAGCCATCAGGCGCGCCTCGATGGGAGCCGAGCAGAGGAAAGGACAGCTCCAATCTGGATAGCCGATCCAGAACACTCCAGCAATTTTCTCTCTGCCGGAAGATAGCAGTGTACTTACGCAGTGCGGCGGAAAAAGAGCAACAACTTTGCCCTTCTGAAATTATTTAATCATACTGTGTCATACGACGCTCAGCAAAGTGTGTTACCTGCCCTTTTTCGTGTGTCTGTTAAATGGGACCAGGCAGCGATTCTTAAAGCGTCGTCGAATCAGGGTCCGGTGTTAACGTCAAAATTTACGATGTGTGCTACCACAGAGCGAGAAGCTTGTTTGATCTTCGTGCAGCTCGGCTTAATCTTGTGTAAATGATAGACGTATTCCCTTCACAGAGTATAAGACACAAATGGAAAGCTATTCGGCCTATCTCTCTTCATTGATATGTGAATAATAACGCGATTGGAGGGGAATTGAGTTGGTGATCTGGTTTAGACGGTTTAATGAGATTACAGTAATTGATGTGCTGATTTGATTTCCCATTTTTAACATTGTTTAATCTAACATGCTGTGGGCTATGCCAGTCGCTTTTCTGGGAGAGCTTTGGAAGTGAGGAACTCCGCAGATACCAGAAACCACGTAGAGAGGCTCAGTGAAACGACGGCCAGTGAACTGAAGTAATGCAGCTATTCTTAGAACTGCGGTCAGCGGCCTGGAAGGTAAAGCTGGTCTCGCATGTCTCGGGGAATGTCGCCTCAGTCACAATCGTACTAGCACTGGACTCTCGCGAAGTTGATTATACGTATCGACTTAGGATGGCTGAAGTGAAAATATTCATTCTGGGCGATGGAACCCAGCCAGCACGAGGCAGGCACTCTGACCATGTTAAGGAAAACGTTTTCAGCAGGTAAACATCTCTTTGCTTTCTAAACAACACATTCGAAAACAGTTCTGGCATACTACAGTTTCAGAACATGCTACAGAGTTAGCAGTCTCGAGCACAGTTTCTTTAGCATTTCCCGTGACTTGTATTAAAAGGCTAGCTGTTGGTTGCATGCGGGAAGTTCTTCTTTGAAAAAAGGGCAGGAAATTGAGGTGTTTTTTTTCCTTTTAGCCCATTCTTGATGGAATATTGTATTGAAGAAACAATTATGCCATTGACAGACCAATGTAACTCTAGAAAGGGTTCTCTGTTGGTCCATTACGGCCAAGGAACATCGGCTGGTACGTACTTTTCAATTCAATAAACTTTACCAACAGCCGTAAACTTTAAGTCATTTTATTTTATTCTGAAGACAACCGGTTTCGGCAATTCATGGAGCCTGAAGATTGCAAAATGTACATGTACTCCGAAAATATCGGTCATATAAAAATTAACTAGAGCTCTTATGACATCCTGGTTGCCTTGGATCAATGCAGATAGATACAGTATTCACGTTATCTTCTTTATGTATCGGCCTCTTCTTCCGCAGTCGCAGTAATACAAGTTATATTAGCTTGGCGCCGTCTTTTGCAACTGTAATAATAAGTCTAATTAAGACGGATTTCACTTTGATTTAAGGCGTCTTCTGTGGTTAGTTTTTTTAACGTTCCTCTACACATACGTGTTGGACCTTTATACACAGTGCTGTCACTGACACGAAATGTATTTATGTTTTTATGTTTTGTAGGTCACGCACACACGTACAATTGGAAAAAAGGAAAAAGAACACTGAGAACTATAGACTGACTGAAGCAAGATAGTAAAGACGTTTTTACATACTAAGCCCCACCTTATGTATACATTACTGCAGCTAACGGAGTCAACCATTAAGAAACAGGGAAAATCAGTTTCTACGCCTACACAAAATAAGAAGTTTAAGGAAAACTGTGTACTACAGTGGAGAAAACTCCTTCCAAGCAACTCAGTATGTCTAATTTAATCAGGAGTTGATGTCTACCTTTCATATCCGTAGAACAATAAGGGGACAGATATACCATTAATTTGGCTAAAGTTTACTTAGGAACATAACTTTTATTTCTGTCATACAGAAATCTACGAATCGGAAAACAGTTTTATATGATTATAAAAGATGGGAATCACGATACTTGTTCGATTATTTGCTCATATGTTACAGTTTTTGCAATTTTTCTACTATTTCTGCAAATGCCATTATTTTAGTATTAACTGTGGAAATTGTTTTACCAATGTAGAAGCAATCTGTCTCATGTTATGTGCTATGCCTGTATTTCATTTGAACATTGCCTTTTATGATCTAATCGTCAGCAAACACCATAATTTACATCGCCTCTAATAAAGTGTCGTTTACTGTTTTATATCTAATTTTTATTATCACGTCAGTCATTTTAATGTGCGAGTGAAAGTGAACATCATTTAACTTATTGCTGGTGTTTATTCAAGTTACATAGACGAATCTCTATGTAATCATTCACGTACAGATTTCTAACAGCCGAGATTAAAGGCTCTGGGAATACAATATTTTCTTGACATCTCATATACCTTCTCGTAGTTGATGATCACGTAACAAATGAGTAAATGGGATTCTCTTCTTCGTTTGCTTACCTATTTAACTTTGCAAATATTGCCTGATCATGATCTTCCCGTTCTGTAACCATGTTGAGCATCTGAAATTAGTGCATCGATAATTGTGAGCGTATACGTTATGACATGTATTTTGGAGGCTTACTCTTCTTTACCTCACAGTCTACTGGTACTTATTCCGTGTACCAAAAGGTTTTCAGAAAGTTTTGAATCCTCTGTAACAGACTGTGTGATATGTAATTTAATTAGACCCTTGTTGATATCGAGAGTGCCTGGTGAATTTTAATTTTTCTAATTACAATACCTTCCTTCAGTCCGTCAATTCAGATGTGATTACTTACCCGTACTTTTATTTCAGTTCCTTGTTCATTACTAGCCATAAGAGTGTAAAGTAGTACAATCATTTGGACTTTGGTGTTCAGGAATAGTAATCTCGCTCGTCTTTGTTCAATGTACTTCTATTTTACATGCTGTATTATGGCCCCCATATAAATCATACTTCACACCGCTCGTAAAATGTGGGGACGTAGTGCCACTCTAATTGCTGGTACCTTCCTGGTATCGTAATTAATGTTCGTCAGCGTCACTTGGCAGATTTAGCCCTCCAGTGGAGGAAAATTAGAGGCATGCAGTTGCCGCTACGATGTTTCCAGTAAAACTGTTGAATTACTTACTAAAGCAATCCTGCGTGATAGGGAGCAAGTTCATGTGGACATTATTCCGAGTTTTCTTTTTGCGGTGGTTAGAGAAGGGTCAGCAGTTTATCTACACGATTCCACTGCCCAGGTTTTCACACTGTCCGTTATTTAATGAACAGAAATCACACTACTGCAGGCATAAGATTAGTTTCTCACGAAGCTATTACTCGGTACGCTGTGAATATTTCTACGGTACAACACTGTTGTTTCAGCAACTGCGGACCAGCGTCGTGCCCGCGCTAATTGTGTTCGAATTTCTGCTTAATTACGTAATTTAATTAACATTGTACGGCCAATTTCGGTGCTCATAAATTCTGTCCGCTTTTGTTTCGAAATCGCTTTTGTCAGCATTCACAACGCAGCTGGGCCTTATTCAGCGAAACCGATGACATCTATTCGGAAACAAACAGGTATCGCGGGAATGCTTTCATTTTTCATCAGTGAGTGAGGCCTACTACAGATATTTTCAGGGAATAAGGCTCTGAAGCGAATGTTAAACCACCTTGATGTAGACAAAGGATTTTTTGGCTGATATTGTTACAAAGCACGCCAACCGAAGGATTCCGTTTAAATTTTTGTAATCATTTTCGTACAAAACGGACGCAGCTGCGGAAATTTTAGAGCGCCACCGGCTATTTAAATGATATTACATGTTGCTTAGCTATTATCGCGAAACATGAAGAGTTGCATGTATTCGCTGTTGACCGGATACAATCTTCCCTCTCCATTTCCCGAACCTCATATACTGACAGAAAATATTCTCAACGCAAAAAATAATTAATGCAGAGTAATGAGGTTTTGGGAATATATTTGTGCAGGTAACAAACTGAAGTGATTAACGCTGCAAGACCACAGGTTACTGTAAGCGCGAGGTATGCCATTGCAGTGTGAAATGTTGGTACTCTAATAATACTCTAATAGCCCCCAGAATATTGAATGCAAGCATGCAAACGTGCATGCATTGTGTTTCACAATTTCCGAATGTCAGTTCTTTTGTGGGATGGAGTACAATGGCTGATGCACTTAATCGGTCACTACATGGACCGTTAATGTAGTCTGTGGAAGACACTGGTCATCCTATAAAGTCCCATGTGTGCTCGGTTGGTGACAGATTTGATGATCGAGCATGCCAAGGCAACATGTCAACACTCTGTACAGCATCTTGGGCTACAACAGTAGTATCTGGGTGAGCGTTATCCTATTGGAAAACACCCCCTGGAATGCAATGGAAGTCATGACACAGTGCGTCTGGCTCGGAGTTGTCCTTGACGTAACCGATTTGTGAGAGTTTGTTGTGTCACTACGGTGCCAAATGCTGCTGAAATTGCTTCTGCAGATGCAGTACGATGCACCAGAGCCACATACCGAACACGACGATCTCGGTAGCGCCACATGGTCATCTGGAGCTCGGTCTTCTTGCGATCGTACATTCTCGTGACCACTGGTGCCAGCAATGGCTACATTCCTGCCGAGTCTTTCTTCAATATCGCAGAAGATCTCAGAAGGAACACCCAGCTCTTTGTAGCCCTATTACACGACCCCCATTCCAACTCAGTGACTTGTTGATAATGACATCTTTGTCGCCTCAAAGGAATCCTTGACTAACATCAGCTCACCACCTCCTATGTCAAACTAATTCTCACAAAAGTTGCAGCTTGTATTTGAAGCAAACCAGATTTGCATCCTCATAGTGGCCCTATTAAGGCCACTCTTATATGGCTGGTGCGAAATTTGAATAGATATCATGTTTCTGATGTATAAAAACACCTATTAACTTTTATTCATGTCACTCAATTATTTTTTATGGGACAATTTTTTCGCGTCATCTGTAAATCTGCGTGCTACGAAATCGAACGTATGCACAAGTCATGCATTGCCACAATGTATAACTTTTGTATTCACAAGATGTCATAATTTCTCCTTTAATGACTTAAAAGAAGGAAAAAAGAGAAACATGCTGGTAAAACGTTAACGTAGCCTTGACACTGACTAACTTTGGATAATCTGATACTGCGACAATCATGGTCGTTCCTAGCTCAATTTTTTGGATGAGAATTAGCATGTAATTAATGATTACTTGATGCTATGACATTTTCTGTCCTAAATTCGAAAGTAGTATCATGTGGAACCCTTTGTAATGTGGCAATGGAGCTTTTGATTGTGTTAATAGATTCCGTGACGTTTTCCTACGTTACCTTTATTCTCGGTCTCAGATATAAACACGTATTCGCTTAGATCGTGCACTCATGAATTATAGTAGTCACGAAGTGTGTATTAGAATTCTAAAGTCAAACTGACACATTGATTCACTAATGAGCTGGCCAGATGAGAGTACAGTAGCGAATTTATAGTTGCGGACACACACAGCCGTTAGTAGTTTTGAAATTAAATATTAACTTTATGGTAAATTGTGTAAATAATTGTTACAAATAGTAAGCTTGCTACTTCAAGACTCTGCATTTCATTAGTCATATGTATTTTCTTCATACCAGCTTTGCCGGAATAATTTTGTAATTATTTTGCTTTATGTGAATCTACGTGCTTGAGTGGTGCTATAAATTTCTACTTCTGTAATGACATTGTCATTCGGAAGAAGACCTGCGTTTGGTGGAAGGCACCATCTAATTTACATCTACATCTACACACATACTCCGTAAAGCATCGTACGATGAGCAGCGGGGAAAGGGGGTGGGGGCTGAGCCACTACCAATCATTTCCTTTCCTACTCGCAAATAGTTCGACGGAAAAAGGACTATTTATATGCCTCCGTACGCACACTAATTTATCTTATGTCATCTTTGTGGTCCTTACACGAAATATACTTTGGCGGCTGTAGAATTGTTCTGCAGTCAGCTTCAAATGGTACTCCTCTAAATTTTTTCAATAGTTTTCCGTGAAATGAACGTCATATTCCCCCCACCCCCACCCTCTCCCAAAGATTTACACTTGAGATCACGAAGCTTGTCTGTGCTACTTACTTGTTGATCTAACCTACCGGTAACAAATCTAGCAGACCGCCTCTGAATTGCTTCGATGTCTTCCTTTCATCTGACCTTGTGAGAGTCGCAAACGCGCGAGCTGTACTCATGAATAGATCGCACTAGTGTTCTATATGCGACCTATTTTACAGATTATCAACACTTTCCCAAAATTCTCTCAATAAACCTTAAATCAAAGTGGACCAGTCGCCTTCCCTACTGCTGTCCATAGGTGCTTGTTCCAGTTCGCATCGCTTTGCAGCGTTACGCCTCGATTTTTAATCGACGTGACTGTGTCAAACTGTACAATGCTAATGCTGTACTCGGATATTACTGTATTGTTTTTCTTACACATCTGCATTAAATTACCTTTTCCTAAATCAGAACGAGCAGAGATAAAGCAAATCTTACAAATCCCAGAGTAACGAAGTACTGCACCTAGCGGAAAATCTTGCAGTTACCATTGGACCAAAGTACTGCACCCAGCGCAAACTGAAAGATGGAGCACGTTGTCATGTGTGTCTGGTTGGTTAGTCGAAGGAAAGCAGTCGATGTTGTATTGGTCTTCAGTCCACACCTGCTCCTGGAAGTGTTTTGCAGTTAAAACCTGGTTTCCACAACTGTGTCTTACCATTATGTAATCTACCCGAAATCTTCTGGTGCCGCATCGTCTCTAGCACGTGTTCAATCTTAAACGGAGTCTGAACAATGATGAAATTTTTTTCTGTACAAAATTCAATCAGTCGTCCACCCTCCTACCCCACTCAATAATCCCACACTATCATTCCTTCTTGTCCTTTTCCTACTATCGATTTCCAATATTTCATCACAATTAAATATTCTTCTCTCTCAACAATCAGACTATTACTTTCATCTCTTGACACACTCATTCAGTCTCTTCACAATATTCGTATTTAATCGCCAGTTACACTTACTCTGCTGCAGTGGGTGTTGGCCTTGTGTTTTTTCGGAAACAATACGTTAGTCTTACCTCTCTACAAACACCCTATGATTTGTTAAAGGAAAGGCCTTCACTTTGTTTTTATAGTAGCTTAACTGCATTCCTGTTTTGTTCTTCTTTATTAAACCTACTGCTGCATTACCCCTATATGAGTTTGTACTGAAACTCTTGTACTAACCGGAACACAAGTCCTGATCTTCCTGACACCGCTCTTCACTAATACCCACTATGTCCAATTTCAATCCACTCACTTTCATTTGTAAATTCCTTCACCCGATTAACGGCCCTAATACTCCACGTTCCGACAGGATTACGGTAGTTTTGTTTTTTATGGTGACGATATCCTGCTGACTAGTTTCCACCCGGACATCCGCATGGCGTACAGTTTCACCTCTGGACTGTGTTGTCCAAGAGGATACCGTTATGGTCAAGACATTAAATAAGGCTGTAGTTTTCCCTTGCTCATAGCCTCTCACAGTACTGACAGAGAAAGGCCTTATTGCCTAACGTAACAAGGTCCGAGAAACTGCAGAAGAGGCTGCTGCCTCTTTCCAGGAAAAATATGTTAGTCTGACCCATTTACAAATACCCTACTATTTTCTAAAGGAAGTTCAGAAGAACTATGCAAGGAAGACGTAGGAAATCGTTGGGATATGGAGGAACAGGTGTGTGTAGGAAAGCGATGTGTCACGTACAAAAAAGACCTTTGGGATCTATTACGAAACTAACCTTTACTAGCTAATACTATCACGCTGTCCCAAGCCTCCGTCGTTGGGCATGCATGTTAGGAATAGGTTACAATACTTTCGAACTGTCTCTGAAACTGTAATTGGAATGCAGTAACTCAGTATTACCCGGGGTCTATCAAGTAAACTCAAAGCTGTATGAGATTCTCACTTCCGTCAATCATTCGGAAATACCTTACAGTTGGCGTGGTCTGTGATTACAACGTCATATTAGCCACCGTCTGAGACACTCCGCTAATGTTCATTTGTCCACAAGGCGGAATTAACGTTTCAGTCATCTTCCAGACGAAAAATATATGACGATAGTGTGAAATTACTCATGGCTGTGAGAGATTCGACATATCATAACCTGGCGACACGAAGCGAAACAGGTTTGCTTAATTCCGAAATCGTTTACTGCATGAGGATGTAAAGGGACCGCAAAACGTCGCACCATACCGACTCTTCGTCTAAGACGGAGTGCTGCTGCTGCCAGCTCTTGTCTGTTTCCAGCTATCGCCTATACGACCAAAAGCACTAAAAGCTTCGCGAACGTTACTATTAACAGACAGTATTCCTACTAGGAATTCTGAATTAACTTTATCATTAAATGTGGATAAATGCGAGGAGAAGCTCATAACAAAGATAAAGAATCCAGCAGTATCAGGCTATAAGACTTTTACCATCGTTTAAATATCTATGATCAATAATTCGGACCTGTATGAAATGAGACGAATAAATGAAATCCGCATTGAGGAAGTTGATTCTCAAGTGGATTCTGGGAAAGAATGGAGAACATGTAAGGTAAATTACACATTTTAGGGCAGTTCCAACAACTGGAGCAGCTATCAAATAGGCATGATCCCACTCATTGAATAAATACAGATAACTGATGCTAGGATCATTACAATTCGTTATACCTCATACGAAAACCTAACAGATTATGGAGAAAGAGGACGATCTTCTCAATTCATGAATGATTGCTACCCTTCGGGCTGGGGATTTTACTTTGGTGCAAAGGGATATACGGTATTATCTTAGCCTAGATAGCTCAGAAACGTAACAAGATAAAAAAAGCCATCTGTAACCATCGACAGTTGGGTCAGACCATGCTAGTTTCCACTCAGACACCGAGCGGCTGAGACGAGATACTATTCTTAGGAACATGTTTCTCCTTCTTGTATACCCTAACAATAAATATACTTCCTTGCCCATAGCGCACTTACGGCAACGTCGTAACACTGTACTTGAAGAGAATGTATTTTTCACACGAAAATTGTTTTTATTTCATCCTGTTGAACCAGGAGAGAGATCGCGTGAAATGGCGCGGACACACTTGTTCACTTATATTACGGAGGCTACGGACATAACGCCAACAGAAGCCACATACTGGATGCATCTAAGAACACTATGGCAAAAACAACTGTCACCGATTTCCGCTTCTATAATTCGCATATTATAAAAGAGCGAATCGTTGAAATGAAAGCAGTTTCAGTTGCTTTTCAACTCTTTTAACATAATCAAAATTGAACTGAAAGCATGCAGTGAATGCAAGGTTACAGAGAGTTGAAGGAATGTGTTTTTAACTAAAAACACACTGAAGGAACTGTCAAAGTGAATGTTTCTTCAGCCAATGGCAAACAAGGACTTTAGTAAAACGTCGCAACTGATCGATCCTTAGTGAAAGACCAATTACCGTTACTAACAATTCTAGTTAATTTCTAGCTATCGTCTGACGAAATTGAGGAATATAACTACAATGAGATGCATCCAAAAACCCGTTTTCTGTTGTTTCTCTGAATGACAGTAGATAATTGTCTCAAATACCTAAATATAAAAATAAATGGATGGAAAAGAAGAGAAAAAGAAATTCCTTTTCAGTCTGGTAAAAATTAAAATCTCTCTCTCTCTCTCTCTCTCTCTCTCTGTGTGTGTGTGTGTGTGTGTGCGTGTGTGTGTGGGGTGCAAACAATCACATACGTAGTTTAGGAATGGTAGGACTGCAGACGTGAAAGGGAATTGCAACACAGAAAAATGAAAAAAATTGACGAAAGTTGTACCGAGTAGGAGTGGCAGTAGTAGGAACAGACTCTGCAACGCAAAGTGCCGTCAGGTGATTTCCAAATCCGATACATAGAGTATTACATGCATAAGTATTCGATATACATGTGGAGCTTCTTGACGTGTGCTATAGTTTTCAGTTTTTCAAAGAAAAATAAATTTCAATAATATATTAAGTAGACAAAAAATTATTGCTTTCATCAGTATATCATCGGTATTAAATTATATTAACATTAAGCACTTCCTTGAACACGGAATGTGAAAAACATCTGAAGTTAAAGTAGGCCGTAAGTAACTCTCCGTCATTAAAATTTTGGCGCGTTGTTATCGGTGTTTGCTTAAGAGGGAGTACCATGTGTTTCCGTGCTGAATTTCATGTGAAATCGTATGCAGAATTTACGTGTCTAAGGTTCATAATTTTACAAAAACCGTAAAGAATATCGTTCAAAAAAGGGGAAAATATCCCTCGGCAGTGGCGTAATTTGCAGTCGTGATACATAAGTTCCGGTCTAACTTAAGCTCTGATTTTACATGCAAACGTGTCCACAGAGAGCAGGGCAACCATCCCTTTAACAGCATTAATCCCGTGAGATCTTGCGTGACCTTTAAATTAAGTTTCATTCTGCCGCTCCCTCGTTTATACCGGTCCCTAAAATAAACAAGGGATTTGTGCTGTGGTTTCTTCCTGCGGTTGTCAGTAGAAACTGCCCCGTAAGCAAAAGCGTTTAAAATGTGTTCCACGAAACTACCGCGGCCAAACAGTAGCGTTTTAAGGATTTATCGAAATATGTCGTTTGCATGTTGCTTTGATTTTTGGAAAATAAAAACAACGCGGAGTATTATGGAGTGAGATGCCTCTCAGATTCAGCGATGGAGTTACACAGAGATACGTGTTCGTTTCTCATCTGAATAACTTTCGTGATACCCTGTTCCACTAATTCCGGAAGAATTTCCTTAGGAAAAGGTTCTGTTACTGAGAATGACGACACGTGGATACTGCAACTGTTTCATTAAAACCACTGAAATGATATTATTAATTCTACACGATTAGAGAGACAACTGTCACAGGGATTATTAGGTATTACACTCACACACACACACACACACACACACACACACACACACACACACACACATACATACGCACACATACGCACGCACGCACATATACACACTCACACAGTCTTCGTCATGCATATGTCTGCTGTAGCAGGACAGTGATAAACCGTAGCACTTATTCAACACTAAGTGTTTCAAATATTGTGATGAGTTTTTATTAATGGACACATGGACTGCAGCTACACAGAAACTATTGTTCAGCACTAGACCAAAAGCACGACTGGTGCTAATACTGATAAATAATTAAAAGAGTAATTTTTTTGTAATGCACTGATGAAGAGAAGAAAACTCTCTTTCAAAGCAGGTTGTATGTAGTAATTTCCTTGAACTATGTAGACGGTATGCAGTACCAAGCTCATGTCACCGAACTAGGACGGAGAAGTTATTTAAAAGCATGATTTCAAAGGCAGTCCTACTGCCGCGTGAGCAGCATTTCTGTGTTCTAACTTCACTATGAAATGGTTTTCCTCAATATTATTGCAGACTGCAGATGAATACGGAACTAATTTGCTTCCCCCCTGGAATTCATCAAGTCATTTGTACTCGGTCCTTTTATAAGTGACAGCAAAAGAAGGAGCAATAACAGTACTGAGAAATTCTGAAAGGGCAGTCCTCTGTCGGCTAGAGCTGCTATTGCTGCTTCCCTTTCTCTCCTTCTCTCTCATTCTCTTTTCCTTCTCTCTGTGTCTCACTGTTTATTCTGCCTCTTGCTCTCACCACTAGTACCCTTACTTTTTCTGTTTACTTATTTTCTCAGTTCCTTCTCATCTATTAGCCGCTCCTCTCAAAATACCCTCTATCCCGTTCCATCCAAGTCATTCACTCCCTCACTCCTCTTAACTTTGTTTCCTAGTCTCTCCTTCTTTCGTTAATTTTCTCGCTCGCTAACTCGGAAAAGAAAGAATACACGTATTTAAACACCCACACACATTCATCTACTCAGGTTTATTATTACCCATCCTCTTTCTTCCTCTCTAACTGCTCTTCATTTCCCAATGTCTGTGTAGAAGACAATATGACTCAGAAACAACAGCTATTAATTTTTTTAAAGTCACAATACAGTTTGGAAGACGAAACTGGGCTTCTCAGTAATTCCTTTTCTACGAGAAATGAAATTTTAAGAGGAAACTGAGAGTACTTGAGTAAAGAGAAGGATTTTATGGAAAACATTGTCCTGTTCTCTCAGTTGTATGCTGACGATTTTACAGTTCCTCCAAGGATATAATTATCTATCGAACATTCCGGTGTTATTATGCAATTTGCAAATAGCCATTCATACCATTAATACTGATCTTCAAATCACATTGTGCAGTTTTCAAGGTTACAGTCAGCTTTCTACTAGACAGCAACCGTGCGAAAGTGGCACTACGGTTATTATTCATGACAGCATCATTTGGAAGACATGAAGGTAGATGTTACGTTTTTGTAAACGCATTGTTACCTTACAGATATAGAAATGTGTCTTAAACCACACAAGAAAAATTACCTCTTGGTCACCAACAGAACTGCAACAGATTTACATATTACCCTCAGGAATCAGAGAAAGTTCTTTGACCAGAATATAGATGAAATTCAAAATCGCATCTCATACACTTAAAAACCATTCTATTTTGCAGATGAGAAGTAGTGGTCTCCTAGGGGATTCAACAGGATAGCATAGCTTTAAATTATACAGTGTAGCACAGGATAAGACCTCATCAAAAAATATACATGTCAATTAAACATTGTAGTCGCAGGAAAATTGAATTTACGCACAGCAGACTTATGTCGTGGCATTTGTTGTGCGTATTTGAATTTATCAATGAGAAGAAAGACCAGCTCAAAAGGTGAGTGTAAAAGGTATTTCGCCATTAAACAACACAAAGGCTGCACTCTATTCCATGACGGAGACATATTCACTATGTAATTTATCATTCCGAAAACAAGAGAAAAGCAATATCCTTCATTAAGAAAGATTAATAAACCTGTTTTAGTGCTCATTATTTGTAATTTCAATTTGCTTCTCTATATTGTGTTTCCAGCTATCTGCTCTTCTAGTAACGATACCCAGAGATTTTTATCTTATCGGTTACCGCAGGTGAATACGAAGAAAGAATGATACCAAAAAGTAAAAATTTCTCGCTTCATCATCTTTTGTAGGGATTGTTACCAGTTTCACAGAAGGGGCTTAAAACATTATTTGTAACATTACATGATCATATTGAAGGCAACCTTCGTAAAATAGTCTTATAGTGCTAGATAAGACTTCGTTGTGGCGGAATTGGCTTATAACCATAACAATTTTGTAGTATGAAGACATCAGACGCGTCACTTGAACACGAGAGAAATCATCTATGTTAATAAAGAGACAAAATCCATGTGTACGAACTAGAAACACCTGGTTTATTCGCTTGTTTTGTCTTTAACCTCTCATAAATAGTTTTCCTCCAAAAGCACAGTCTTTTGTAAAAATTGGCCTAATTCTTATAGGGATCGCAACGAATATCAAAGTCACCTGACGAATGAATATTTATGAAAATATTTGTTGCGTGTTTGGCGTTATTATTTTTATTTTCTGTACTCCTGAGAAGAGATGATCCTCTGCGTGGTCTTGTGATGTGGGTAAAAAAGGAAAAGAGTTTGGTTTAAGGTCACAACCTCATGATCTGTGGATATTAGCTCGACGGAAGGAGATGGTTTGCACGAATGAGCCGTTGAAAGGACACATTTCCATCCATTTGCCTTACAAGTAAAAGTGTCAGTTTACACAAGCGTTTGTTTCTATTATATGACGCGGAATCAAACATGGAAGAGACGGACCCATGCATAGCTGACGGCGGAGATGTGGTACAGTTAGAACAGGCACCAAGAAGTCACATTAATCCTATGAGAGGCAAGGACAGAGTTCCAATAATTCCGGCCAGATCGAAATTTTAGCGGAAATGGGCTCATTCAAACAAAAGTAAATGCACAAATAATGTATCTGAATTAATGTAAGATATTGATTTATTGTAAAAAAATGCGATTCTAATTAGTAGTAAAATGAATGTTATATATTTTAACTATAAGGAAAGAGAGATCTGTGTTAATTGTGATTTGAGATTTTAAGCAAGGAAGTGTAACTGAGTCCTTTTGTTCTGATATCATCTAGACACGGCTATACGAGTACAATCGAAGCGACACATCATGATTATTAATTTTTTGTTGTTGCTATATGTGAGCCAATTTTCTAAAAGTTTGACTCAGACTGGGACTAAAATACAACAAGCCAACAAGCCATGATAACTATGAAACTGCTATTGCGTAACTGGGCATTCTCGTGATATATATATATACACTACAAACCTGTACCCCGTGTAATTTATGTTTCTAAAGAGAAGCGGATGACACATTGGAATGGACCAGTAAATCACTCCCACCCCACCCCCCACCCTCACCTTCACCACACCCACCTCCAGTTCTTGAAAGATTCGTACATTATTTAGTTGCTTGACTTTGTTTAGCATGTAAAAACTTTTTCATGCGTCTCATTGTCTACAACGTCATATATCCTGATATTCGTGTTTTATAATGATATAATTAGGCGTTTACATTTAGTGGTATGTGGATTCTGTCAGCAAATGTACTGCGGATAAAGTGAATAGTAAGGAAGTAAAAATTATAAAGATATTCCTGATGGTGAAATTTTACTGTTGTTGTTGTTGTGGTCTTCAGTCCTGAGACTGGTTTGGTGCAGCTCTCCATGCTACTCTATCCTGCAAAAGGAAAAGAGTTTGGTTTAAGGTCACAACCACATGATCAGTGGATATTAGCTCGACGGAAGGAGATGGTTTGCACGAATGAGCCGTTGAAAGGACACATTTCCACCCATTTGACTTACAAGTAAAAGTGTCGGTTTACACAAGCGTTTGTTTCTATTATATGACGCGGAATCAAACAGTACCTACTGCAGCCTACATCCTTCAGAATTTGCTTAGTGTATTCATCTCTTGGTCTCCCTCTACGATTTTTACCCTCCACGGTGCCCTCCAATGCTAAATTTGTGATCCCTTGATGCCTCAAAACATGTCCTACCAACCGGTCCCTTCTTCTTGTCAAGTTGTGCCACAAACTCCTCTTCTCCCCAATTCTGTTCAATACCTCCTCATTAGTTACGTGATCTACCCATCTAATCTTCAGCATTCTTCTGTAGCACCACATTTCGAAAGCTTCTATTCTCTTCTTGTCCAAACTAGTTATCGTCCATGTTTCACTTCCATACATGGCTACACTCCATACAAATACTTTCAGAAACGACTTCCTGACACTTAAATCTATACTCGATGTTAACAAATTTCTCTTCTTCAGAAACGCTTTCCTTGCCATTGCCAGTCTACATTTTATATCCTCTCTACTTCGACCATCATCAGTTATTTTACTCCCTAAATAGCAAAACTCCTTTACTACTTTAAGTGTCTCATTTCCTAATCTAATTCCCTCAGCATCACCTTTTACTGTATGAACGGCGAAAATATAGTAATTTTTGGAGGCTGCCACAAAGAAAAAGTTTCGAAATTGCTTGAAGTTATGTGTAAAATTTTGTCGCTCCCGTAACGTCCTGCGAGCTGCTCAGGGATAGAGCTCACTGTTCGTAATTTGCAGTTGTGGAGTACGCACGTCCAAAGTCCAGGTGCCTGAAATTACAAGTAGAAATATTTCGAAGAACTCTGACAAATAAATGAGACCGAACACTTATGTAGGCTGAGAAACTGCTGCGGAATCCCACGAGGCACTAGCACACTGACTATGTTCGTTATGTTTTCCAATCCTGTATCTACCCTGTGCAGCTGAGTACTACGAGAAACGCAGTGACGTACCGAAGGCAGAATAACTGAGGTCCTTTGTATGAGACGAACTACCGTCGGGCTTCTCAGAAGGTCTGGCAGAGCCGCTTATATAGGCTCGCATGACGCAACACGCACGCGTAACGTACCGCCCGGGCGAGCTGGCCTCCTACCACCCCAGCTTATATGTCACCGGTCACGTAGACGCGCTATCCTCAGCAAAAAATGCACTCTCTCTCGCTGCTTAAGGACCCCTAGAAGGGCAATATTATGACACAACAGTATTATGTAATATTTTCGGGGTTTTCCATCGACTAGTCAATAATATCGTGGCTCGGAATGTGCTACTTCACTTCAAGTAGAAACAAAGTAGATGAAAAATTGGTCAAAGAGGATCAAACTTATTGAGAGAACTGAGGTTGAACAGGTAAACGGATTATCATTACTTTCTGTGTATTGAAGGTGTAGCAACACATATATCACTGGAAGTGGTTGTCCCCATACACAGGCATAAGGTGACCCCCCCCCTACCCCCCTACCCCGTGGCATTTGAAGTACAAAGATTTTATTCATTACAACATTTTCATGCTCTTCTAGAAATGAAGTCCCATCTCTTTTAGCTATATGGCTTATCGGAGAGAGACAGTGCCATAGCTTTTGCAATTACAGTTTAACTAATGTTTCTTCTATGGTTTTAAGTATCAAAGTAATGTACCTATAACAGCTACCGAGTGATAACCATCAATTCACTGAGATATACATTTTTCGCACCACCTATAAAATTTAGTTCTCCGGCATGACATCTCAAAACAGACGAACTCACTGATGTCATAATGGCAGTTTTGCGATTTTGTCTCTACCTATGTAAATAAATTTCTGTAGCCTCCCAAATCCTCAAGATCAAAATAGGACGAGGGACGCAATTTCACAAAGTCATCGCTTATCTATTATGGTATCATTCCTTGTTACTGACAGTTCTTTCGAATACTTTAAGTGTACAAGTTCAATTTTACCTCATATTATTTGAGACATAATTATGGAAAAATTTCAAGCAGTAACATTCACACATGCATTAAAGAGTTGTATATCATGTATATGCACATAATAAATCCACATACATAAATACCTAGCCTATATCCCCTTTTATACATAACTTTCCATTAATTAATTTCTTTTAAGACGTCTTTCTTCGTGGCTGTAGGATAACTTTCCTTGTATTTTCTGAGCAACAAATATACAATCCATTCTAAACACTTCTCTTTTCGTACTCATATGCCCTAACATCCCAAAATACCGGCAATGGTTTATATGTACATTTCGATGCATTCTAATGAGAACGGTTTTTCGTCTTGTCTTTTTTTCAAAACATCGGTAATAATTAACACCATGCACAGAGATATGCATAAACTGCTGCAAGCAAGATACTGGCTAGAATATTACAAATATTGCCACAGATGGAGCAGTATTTCCAGGCAGCGCAATAGATTTCAAAACTTTTCTTATGCACAATATTACTGCGCAACTTCTGAATCTCATCCCTACTGCAAGGAGGCTTGGTTTTGCAACTAAAAGATAAACCTAACAGGTGTCGCAATTATATGAATGTGCTTTCTGAAATAATGAATAGGAGGATTTTTGACTATTGAATGAGACACAAATAGCAATTACTTTGATATATTCCGATAAAATTAGCGACAAAACAAATGATAAACAGTTGCAACGTTAATATAATAAGACCTTGGAATGTCTGACGTAGGTATTACGGCGAAGGATGCTAGTAATTGTGCAAGTGAATTAATTGTAATCACAAAGTGCCCAATAATGTTTGTGATGTTATTTGAAAACAGATAGCACTACAGAAGGGAATACATCACGTCTACGGTCAGTATTGAATGTGGACTGTTTATTGGTATTAAAAAAAATTAGTCAGAGTGAGCTTGAAGAAATGGAATTGCTATAAAATCACTTTGATGCACCTACACATCACCTCACAATTGCGGCTCGATCTCACCGTAGTATTGCAAATGGAGGTTGGCTGGAGAACTAATAACTGGTGGAATCAACGACCCTCGCCAGCAGCTAAGTGCAGATCAGCAGAAATTTTTCTATAAACCAGTTCCGGTGGCGTGGCAGGATGGAGGAACCGATGGCGGATCTAAGAGCGGAAGCCTGGCGATATAGACTCACGAAGATGAAGTAGTGATTTCCGGTCGAATGATAATTAAAAGGAAACCTTGCATACCCACGATATGCATCTCTTATTAAATTAAGACTTGCTTGACTCTGGATCTTCTGAGTGTCGACTAGTGTAAATACTCCTTATAGAACTCCAGTTCCCTTCATCTAGCTGGTCAACCAATAAAAAATTTCATCCTACCGTCTTCCGCATAAAACAGGAGGTGGTATTCATTGTTACTGTCTTGTTTCTCTCTCTAACCTGCAGTTTATTTACGTTACCCGATGCTGGCGGTGCTTACATTGTGTCAACATTTACTTTTTGCAGAGTCATTACATTTAGCAGTGTCTTACGTTTTCAAAGGCCCAAAACAGCGGGACCCACTAAGCCTTTGAGGTGCTTATCTCAGGTCCGGTGCTTTCTGGAGAAAAAGTCAACCTTCTAAATTTGAGCACAATAGTTCCTTCTACTAAAATGTAAACCTTCTCAGTCGACTCCCAGGTTGTAAAACGGTTTTTCCAGGAGTCTGTGTCATGGGAGATCATGTCTATGTTAGATCAGTGCAAAGATGGCCCTGGCGTGGGATCACAAAAGCATAGCTGATGGCCAGTAGGCTATTGACCTTCATCTCCCCGTTGGTAGGCTTTCTGCGAATTGACTCCAGAGGTGGCAGCCAATTGTATTGCCCTTTCAAATAACTTCCGGGAATTCAGCCAGGTAACACTTTCAGCGACCGCCGATATTTTGGCGGGAGAACACCCCGCCATTTTCAAGGCAAACTGCGGGAATTCAGCCAGGTAACACTTTCAGCGACCGCCGATATTTCGGCGGGAGAACACCCCGCCATTTTCAAGGCAAACTGCAGTTTAGTTAGGGTTTACAATACAAACGAAAGATGATATAAATAGCCTGCATACATACATGTTTACACTATGGTTGTAGTGACCAATGTTTTTACGATTATACATGTGTGTCATATGAAACTATGAGCTTTTATGAGATTCGTGTTTAAAAGCTTTACGATCTATACGTTGCATGCAGTAGCATAAAACGTGTATCACTACACCATTAATTTTTTTTCTTTTTTTTTTTTTTTTGGTCATCAGTCTGCTGACTGGTTTGATGCGGCCCGCCACGAATTCCTTTCCTGTGCTAACCTCTTCATCTCAGAGTAGCACATGCAACCTACGTCCTCAGTTATTTGCTTGACGCATTCCAATCTCTGTCTTCCTCTACAGTTTTTGCCCTCTACAGCTCGATGTCCTATCATCCTGACCCTTCTCCTTATCAGTGTTTGCCACATATTCCTTTCCTCTCCGATTCTGCATAGAACCTCCTCATTTCTTACCTTATCAGTCCACCTAATTTTCAACATTCGTCTATAGCACCACATCTCAAATGCTTCGATTCTCTTCTGTTCCGGTTTTCCCACAGTCCATGTTTCACTACCATACAATGCTGTACTCCAGACGTACATCCTCAGAAATTTCTTCCTCAAATTAAGGCCGGTATTTGATATTAGTTGACTTCTCTTGGCCAGAAATGCCTTTTTTGCCATAGCGAGTCTGCTTTTGATGTCCTACTTGCTCCGTCCGTCATTGGTTATTGTACTGCCTAGGTAGCAGAATTCCTTAACTTCATTGACTTCGTGACCATCCATCCTGATGTTAAGTTTCTCGCTGTTCTCATTTCTACTACTTCTCATTACCTTCGTCTTTCTCCGATTTACTCTCAAACCATACTGTGTACTCATTAGACTGTTCATTCCGTTCAGCAGATCATTTAATTCTTCTTCACTTTCATTCAGGATAGCAATGTCATCAGCGAATCGTATCATTGATATCCTTTCACCTTGTATTTTAATTACACTCCTGAACCTTTATTTTATTTCCATCATTGCTTCCTCGATGTACAGATTGAAGAGTAGGGGCGAAAGGCTATAGCCTTGTCTTACACCCTTCTTAATACGAGCACTTCGTTCTTGATCGTCCACTCTTATTATTCCCACTTGGTTGTTGTACATATTCTATATGACCCATCTCTCCCTATAGGTTACCCCTACTTTTTTCAGAATCTCGAACAGCTTGCACCATTTTATATCGTCGAACGCTTTTTCCAGGTCGACAAATCCTATGAAAATGTCCTGATTTTTCTTTAGCCTTGCTTCCATTATTAGACGTAACGTCAGAATTGCCTCTCTCGTCCCTTTACTTTTCCTAAGGCCAAACGGATCGTCACCTAGCGCATTCTCAATTTTCTTTTCCATTCTTCTGTATATTATTCTTGTAAGCAGCTTCGATGCATGAGCTGTTAAGCTGATTGTGCGAAAATTCTCGCACTTGTCAGATCTTGCTGTCTTCGGAATTGTGTGGATGATGCTTTTCCGAAAGTCAGATGGTATGTCGCCAGACTCATATATTCTGCACACCAACGTGAATAGTCGTTTTGTTGCTACTTCCCCCAATGATTTTAGAAATTCTGATGGAATATTATCTATCCCATCTGCCTTATTTGACCGTAAGTCCTCCAAAGCTCTTTTAAATTCCGATTCTAATACTGGATCCCCTATCTCTTCTAAATCGACTCCTATTTCTTCTTCTATCACATCAGACAAATCTTCACCATCATAGAGGCTTTCAATGTATTCTTTCCACCTATCTGCTCTCTCCTCTGCATTTAACAGTGGAATTCCCGTTGCACTCTTAATGTTACCACCGTTGCTTTTAATGTCACCGAAGGTTGTTTTGACTTTCCTGTATGCTGAGTCTGTCCTTCCGACAATCATATCTTTTTCGATGTCTTCACATTTTTCCTGCAGCCATTTCGTCTTAGCTTCCCTGCACTTCCCATTTATTTCATTCCTCAGCGACTTGTATTTCTGTATTCCTGATTTTCCCGGAACATGTTTGTACTTCCTCCTTTCATCAATCAACTGAAGTATTTCTTCTGTTACCCATGGTTTCTTCGCAGCTACCTTCTTTGTACCTATGTTTTCCTTTCCAGCTTCTGTGATGGCCCTTTTTAGAGATGTTCATTCCTCTTCAACTGTACTGCCTACTGCGCTATTCCTTATTGCTGTATCTATAGCGTTAGAGAACTTCAAACGTATTTCGTCATTCCTTAGTACTTCCGTATCCCACTTGTTTGCGCATTGATTCTTCCTGACTAATGTCTTGAACTTCAGCCTACTCTTCATCACTACTATATTGTCATCTGAGTCTATATCTGCTCCTGGGTACGCCTTACAATCCAGTATCTGATTTCGGAATCTCTGTCTGATCATGATGTAATCTAATTGAAATCTTCTCTTATCTCCCGGCCTTTTCCAAGTATACCTCCTCCTCTTGTGATTCTTGAACAGGGTATTCGCTGTTACTAGCTGAAACTTGTTACAGAACTCAATTAGTCTTTCTCCTCTTTCATTCCTTGTCCCAAGCCAATATTCTCCTGTAACCTTTTCTTCTGCTCCTTCCCCTACAACTGCATTCCAGTCGCCCATGACTATTAGATTTTCGTCCCCCTTTACATACTGCATTACCCTTTCAATATCCTCATACACTTTCTCTATCTGTTCGTTAATCAACATTCATACTGGTAGCAATTGTGAGAAAATGAGTAGCGGCTTTCACTTACGCACTGTAGTCTATGTGAAACGATTCTGTCTCATGTTTTGGATGCAAATTGCTTATGGTTCACAGCGGCATTTGAAGGATACAAGACATTCCAGTTTTAATGTAGATGGAGTGCACACAAGTATATTTAAATGTATGTAAATGTAACAGTCAGTTTCTAATTCAGTAACTGATGGATTAGTCATACTGAAGCTGTAATAGGTGGGCTGACAAAATGTTCTCGCTTCCCGCGCACGGGGTCCCGGGTTCGATTCCCGGTGGGGTCAGTGATTTTCCCTGGGTGTTGTTGTCTCGTCTTCATCATCATCATTCGTCCCCATTACGGTCGGAGGAAGGCAATGGCAAATCACCTCCGCTAGGACCTTGCCTAGTACGGCGGTGCGGGCTTCCCGCATCGTCCCCTATGCTCTTCTGAGTATGAGACATCATCGTCATAGTATTAACCACAATGTGTGAGAATTATTACACTAAACTATGGCTCAATCAACAAAAATTGCTAGATAATAACAGCATAAATATAAAAAGCACTTCACCTTTGCTCTCCCTTAGTACACAGTATACCTGATGATCATAAGAGGACTGAAAACAGTTGCAATAAAGGACTATTTAGAGGCATATTTTAATGCTAAAATATAATTTTTTTTAATTTTAACTAGCTACAGTGGCACCATTTTCTCAAAATATGGAAACGTGCCGTGTAACAATATGACCAGTTTCGCCTAAGCGACGCATAAGTAGGTAATGACGTACAAGAAGAAAAGTAATGGAGGAAAATTTGACTAATGTTTTTTAGTTTGCCAGTCTCAGTTGCAAGTATATACAATTTATTGTTGCAATGGTTACCGGTTTCGTACTGACTCGCCCATTCAGAAACCTCTCAAACCACATGCCTTCTTATTAATCGTTATTAGCTTAATATACAGCATGATGCCAAAAGGCACGAAGAGTTTTGTACAAGAAAGGCAAACTGTAAGTAATAAATACTGTCACTGATAAGAGACCTTATGTGTCTACTGTTACCGCTGAGCGACACTGTCAGATGTTTTGTGTTACCAGCGTCGTTCAGGTGTATCAGTAGATACACAGGCTGTCTTATCAGTGAGAGTATTTTTTGCTCACAGTTTTGAGTTTCTTGTACAAAGATATTCGTATCTTTTGGCACTATCTTGTATAGCTACTTACAGTTAATAACGATATGTGTGGTTTGAGAATGGGCGAGTAAGCCCAAACGCGTTTACCACTGTAGCAATAAATTGTATATTATGGAACTAAGACGGACAAATAAAAAAAATCCTCAATATTATAAGTTGTGGACATGTACGCCGAAGCAGCATGGCTTGAATCGGCATGAAAAGTAATTCGCAAATAAAAGCTGTTTTCAACGCTATAGCATAAACTGAATATTCGTGCAACTGATGTGTACAAATAAAAAAAAAAATCAAATTTTCCTCAGTATTATACAGATCAAGAACGAAGTGCTCGAATTAAAAAGGGTGCAACACAAGGCTGTAGACTTTCTCACTTACTGTTCAATCCACACTTCGAAGAAGCGGGTAGAGGAAATAAAAAGAAACGTTCAGGAGTGGAATTCAAATCATGGTGGAGGATATAGGTAATAATATATGCTGATGATTTTGATATCCTCAGTGAAAGTGAAGAAACACTGAATAGCATGAACTGTTCAGTGAGTAAAGAATATAGATCGAGAGTTAATCCAAGGATGACGAAAGCAATGAGTGGTAGCGGAACTGAGAATAGCTACAAACTTAACATGTGGATTGCTGATCACGAAATAGATGAATTTAAGGAATTACAATACATGGACAGGGAAAAAACCATAACAGAAGGGGTAAGGGGGACAAATACAAAGAGGACCAATCCTGGTCAAGAGAAGTACACTAGTATCAAACATAGGCCTTAATTCGAGGAGGAAATTTCTGAGCATGTGCATTTGGAGAACAGCATTTAAGGTAGTGGGACATAAACTATGGAAAAATCGGCAAAGAAGAGAATCGAAGCATCTGAGATGTGGTGCTACAGTAGAATGTTGAAAATTAGGTGATCTGATAAGGCAAGGAATATGGAAGTTCCCCAGAGAATCGGAGAGGAAGGGAATATATGGAAAACACTGACAAGATGAAGGAACAGGCTGGTAGGACATCGGTTAAGATATCACGGAATAACTTTCATGGTACTAGAGGGAGCGGTAGAGGGTAAAAGCTGTAGGGGAAGAGAGAGCCTGGAATACATCCAGCAAATAATTGAGGAGGTAGGTTGCAAGTGCTTTTCTGAGATGAAGAGTTTGGTATAGCAGAAGGATTCGCCGCGGGCCGCATCAAAACAGCCGGAAGGCTGATGACTAAAAAAAGGAGTCACACAGTTGCGGACCTGCAATGCCGAAGCAGCATGCCTTGAATCAGCAAGAAAAGTAACTGGTAAGGGCAACTGGTTTTCCACATATAGGTTGAGTTGAGCACCTCATTGGTTCAATTTGGATGTGATATGGTTTAAAAAAGTCTCCTTTGCCTTCCTCCGATCTTCGAAGGACCTTGGCAGCTCCAGAGGGGCCTATAGTGTGCTTTCGAACTGCAATGCAACATTAACCATGCATTGCCGGATTTGAAAGAAGCTATAAGTTACAAGTAAATTTCTAATGACGATTGGGGTGCCAATACTAGATCACTGCATTTGCTGTTGGTTACTAAACCATCATGCAAGACCAAATAATAAACATGAAAAACTCTGCATCTGAATATTCTCTCAATTTATGAAATCTTGCAGACCGAAAAGTTTGGAGAGACTCAAAGGAGATTAGCATATTGTAGAAAAACCACAAAGTTCCTTCCATTTAAATACGGAAAATGAAAGGAGCATAGCAACTGTGTAGATAGAAAAGCTGAAAGTTAAGCATGTTGACATTTCATCCATACAAGCAATGTAACTCATTAACGTTGTACGGTGCTCACAAACGCAAAGTGAACTGCCAGTGGAACTCTTGGACCGAAGGACAGGGGATAGAGTGACGTCAAAGAAATGGCACGACCTACCGAGGGAATTCGCGTATCCCTCCTGGAGAAGTAAAACTCCCGGTCGGAAGTAGTCAACACTTTCGCTGGGAACCTTTGCATCCACTCTGCCTCTCCAACTGCGCGGAAAAGACGCCGCACCGCAAGTGTGGGCTCATGTCACAGTTGACATACATGTTGGCGGCTGCTCTCGTGTGCCTGTGATTATCGACGTATCGAACTAAGACGTGTCGGCGAGGCAGTGTGAAGCGCAACACCACTAGCATATTATGGGAGCAGTGGGAGAGGTGGACGGGGAGGGGCTGCCCACTCCCACACCTCATGCGATAGTGAGTGCTGAAAGCCGGTCTACGTTTCAAGGTAATCAATTCGTCAATCATACAGACTCTACTGAATAAATATCGCCACTGGAAAGACAGCTGTCATCATTCGGTGATCACTTAACCATCTACGATGGTTAATCATGAGGTTTTAATTAGCATGTCGCAGTAACTTAGCGCTACGCTAGAGGAGTCATTTTGTTTTGGTCCCTCTAGCGTCATGTTGCGGTAATTTGGTGCGGGGATTTCAGTGTCTGCACGACTCCAGACCAGTGCCTGCCAACTAACAAAATATCAAACATCTTGTTAAGGCTGTTACCAGCTTGTAAATTATTAAATGCATGAAAAACAAATGCTGACTTTATTTACATTTTATTCCGACCGGTTTTGTTGGAAACCCATGTTCACAGCCCTGTACGCAATTCAAAAAAAAAAAAAAAAGAAAAAAAAGGAAATGTCCTACAAGGTTACAAGTTTAGTTCAGTTGTAACAATAGAAAAATTAATCTATAGCCAATCCTAAATGTCAAAGATATAAAAGTATCGTTCATTTCGAACATTGTGTGAAGAAGAACTAACTGAAGAGAACCAACACGCTGTCATTACATGTCCAGAACTTACAGTAAACAATTCAGAGATCAAAGACTACAAAGATGTTACTCTAGTAGCCAGGATGAAGGTAACACTAGTGATACATCTAGTAGCAAAATTGTTTTCTAACCTACTTAACTACTCTACGATAGTAACATTCTTTATCATCATAAACACTAATGAGTAACATCTTTGCCATAAAATATTAGTTATTAGAGTGGGGTAACTACTATATTGCAAATACACACAGTCAAAAGATACTAAAGCAGTTTACAGATGTTTTTTGAAAAAAGTACCGTCCATTAACACACTAACTATTAAACGCATTATCTGGAACATTTTCAGCAAAAGGCACCAGAAATTTTCGTCTTGTTGGCTGCCGATTAATTTTTCAACGTAAGTAATTTTCCTGTTGTTGCAACAGAAATCATCTTCTGACCTTGTAGGTCATATCCTTTCTGCATTTGACAAAAATTTGTTTTATATTTCGTACTGGATGGAAGTTTGAATGTGGCAGGGAAGTTTGAAATTCTGAAGAGGGAAACGCTGAGGCGAAATCTAGATGTAGTGTCGGTCAGTGAAGTGAAAAGGAAAGAAGACAAGGATTTCTGGTCAGTTGACGTTAGGGTAATATCAAAGGTAGCAGAAAATGGTATAACAGGAATAGGATTATTTAGGAAGGTAGGGCAGAGAGTAAGTTACTGTAAACGGTTTAGTGATCGTTACAATCGACAGTAAACGAACATCGACAACGGTAGTTCAAGTACATGTGCTGACGTCTCAAGCCGAAGGTAAAGAGATAGGAAGGTATATGAGGATACTGAACTGGAAATTCAGTATGGAAAGGGAGATAAAAATCAAATAGTCATCGGGGATTGGAATGCGGTTGTAAGGGAAGTAGTAGAAAATAGTGTTACAGGAGAATATGGGCTTGGTATTAGGTGCGAGATGAGAAAAACTGAGTTCTGTATAAAGATTTCAGCTAGTAATACCAAATACTATGTTCAACAATCACAAGTGGAGGAGGTATACATGGAAAAGGCCGAGAGGTACAGGATAACTTCAGTTAGATTACGTCATGGTCAGGCAGAAATTCCGAAATCAAATACAGGATTGTAAGGCGCACCCAGAAGCAGATATATACTCAGATCACAATTTATTATTGATGAGCAGCAGGCTGATGTGTGAGAGACTAGTGAGGAAGAACCAATGTTCAAAGAAGTGGGATGCGGAAGTACTAAGGAATGAAGAGATAGGCGTAAATTTCTCTGAGGCTACAGATAATGCGATAAGGAATAACTCAGTGGGCAGTTCAGCTGAAGAGGAATGGACATCTCTGAATAGGGCAATCACTCAAGTATTAAAGAATATAGACACCAAGAAGGTAACAGTGAAGAGTCATGGATGACTGAATAAATATTACAGCTGATCCACGATAGAAAGAAATACAAAAATGTTCAGCCAAATACTGGGATACAGAAATAAAAGTAATTTAGGAATGAAATAAATAGGAAGAGCGGTGTACCGAAAGCTAAATGGTTGCATAAAAATCTGCAGGAACCGAAAAATAAATAAATGTCACAAGGACTTACTCAGCGTGTAGAAAAGTCAAGTCAACCTTGGGACAAATTAAAAGGAAGTGTGAGAACACTAAGAGTGAGAATGGAAATTTCAGTGTTAAATGCAGAGGAGAGAACCGATCGGTGGAAAGTGTTCATTGACGGCCTCTATGAGAGGAAGAGTTGTCTGATGAATTGATAAGAGAAGAACCAGGGGGCGCTATAGAAGAGATGGGGGATCCACTATTAGAATCAGTGTTTAAAAGAGCTTTAGAAGACTTAAGATCATATAAGACAGAAGGGAAATATAACTTTCCACCAGAGTTCCTAAAATCATTGGGGAAGCGGCATAAAAACGATTATTCACATTGGTCTGTAAAATGTATAAGTGTAGCGATATACCATCTGACATTCGGGAAAACATCACACACACACAGTTACGAAAATTGCAAGAGTCGACAAATGCCAGGATTATCGCACAGTCAGATTAACATCTCAAGCATCCAAGTTGCTGGCGGGAATAATATACAGAAGAATAGTGAGAATGTGTCAGGTAACGATCAGTTTGGCTTTAGAAAATGTAAAGGCAGCAGAAAAGCAGTTCTGACGTTGCGTCTGATAGTGGATGCAAGACTAAAGAAAAATCGAGACATGTTCATAGGATTTGTTGACCTGCAAAAAGAATTAGACAATGTCATACGGTGGATGATGTTAGATATTCTGAGAAAAATAGGGGTAAGCTATAGGAAAAGACGGGTAACATGCAATATGTACAAGAGCTGAAAGGGAACAAAAACAGTGGATGACCAAGCACGAAGTTCTCGGATTACAAAGGGTATAAGACAGGAATGTAGTCTCTCACCATACTGTTCAGTTAATACATCGAAGAAGCAACGACGGAAATAAAAGATGGGTTCAAGAGTGGAATTAAAATTCAAGGTGAAACGGTATCAAAGATAAGATACGCTGCTGACATTGCTATCCTCAGTGAAAGTGAGGAAGAATTACGGGATCTGTTGAATGGAGCGAAAAGTTTAAAGAATACAGAATGTGTGTTGAGAATAAATCAAAGAAAGACGAAAGTAATGAGAAATTGCAGCTACGAGTACAGATAGAAACTTAACATCAAGATTAGTTGATCACGACGTAGATGACTTTTCAGAATTCTACTACCTAGACAGCAAAATAATCGATGACGGACAAAGCAATGTGGACATAAAAAGCAGACTAGCATTGGCCAAAAGAACACTCCTAGCCAAGAGAAGTTTAGTTGTATCAAACATAGACCTTAATTCGAAGAAGAAATTTTTTAGAAGCTACGTTTGGAGCACAGCATTGTGTAGTAGCGAAATATCGACTGTCGAAAAAGCGGAAAAGAAGAAAATCAAAGCATTTGAGATGTGGTGCTACAAAACAATGTTGAAAATTTGTAGGCTGGTAAGGTAAGGAATGAAGAAATTCTCCGGAAAATCAGAGAGGAAAGGAATACACGGAAACACTGACTAGAAAAAGAGACAGTTGATAGGACATCACGGAATACCTTCCATGGTACTAGAGGGAATTGTAGAGGATAAAAACTGTAGAGAAAGAGAGAGAGACTGGGATACATCCAGCAAATAATTGAGGATGTAGCTTGCAATTGCTAATGTAAGATGAAGAAACTGGCACAGGAGATAAATTCGTGGCAGGCATCAAACTAGAAGAAGATTGATGACTCAATAAAATAAAATAAAACAAAATAGACCACAACCAGACTGAGGTGATATACGGCGGTTTCTTGTTATCTGTCCCGATGTTCAGGTTTGAAGCTTCAGTTGCTTGTGGGACTTTTTATCTAACTTCTTGCAATTTTTACTGCTGGCTAGGTAGTTACATAAGTAAGAATAAATAGGGATGGTGCACGAAAATTGATGTTTGTGTTCGAAATAAATCTTTGGATGCCTCAATATTGTCTTTGTCTATCACAGTAATTTTCTAACTTGATACCTGCTAATATCACACATATCTTTGTGGATTAGTTAGTGTTTGGAAGTACGTTATGAGGGAATTGCGATTAAACCTTTCAAATATGAAGAAAACAGTTAATATCCATTGTTTAACAACACTTGGACACTGAGGAGAGCACGGTGAAATTCCGTTTAAGATTTCTGACTCTGCGTGCCCTCAGCTAATTTGCTGGAATTCTGGTTATTGTTATTGCTTGCTAGGTTGTTTCGGAGCGGTACAATTGTTGGCATTAAAGTAATATAATACAAAATATCTACTGTTTTGTATTGGAAGAGAATGTTTGACTTCAATCGTATAAAGAAGAAACCAATCGTTACTCTCCCTTAGAGACATTGCTGTAGAAACATAAAACTGTAAAATGCGACGCTGAACTGCAGTAAATAAGGACGAATATATCAACAATGAATTACTTCAGGAAGTAAAGGTGAATTGGAACTGTTGCAATGTGAAGTGTGAGTAATACAGGAGGTGTGTTGTCATATAAATTCGAAGTTTTTATTGTAGTGGCCTAGTTGAGAGTAAGTAGCATGGAAGTTATGCTGAGGCAGAAGGAAACAGAGAGAAAGTGAGGAAAGGAAACTTGATGTAGGAAAAGAAGATGAGGATTGAGCAGGACTTACAGAAGGCATAAATGTTAAGAGGAATTCGAGAATTAGGAGAGCGAATTGGTGAATACGAGAGAATGTGTACGATAGAAGAAAAGGGGAAGAAGCAAGGGGATTATTAGAAGAATGAATCAAGTTAGTTAGAAGGTGTGAAGGTCGGGAAGAGTTCACGGTTTAATGGTTGTGGGAGTTGAGAAACAGTATTGTGTGCTGGAGTGAATAAAAAGGAAAGAAAAGTTGTTAGAGAGGAATATGAAAGGCGTGCGAAACACATGCGGGAGTTCAACTGAGTGGATAGGTGGTCTGTTAAGTCGGTAGATGGTTCTTGTTAGGGAATTAAGCAGAAGTGATTTTTGTGGTTTGCATTTTTATGGCGTAATACAACTTCTGGGGAGACATAATGTAGGTGACATTCATACAGAGCTTCATAAAACTCCATTAAATTCTACAGCTCTTAAAATCAGTAGTTTTAATCTAATGTGAACTTTCTGTTTATATACCCGTTATTAGACGTCTCCATATTCTTTTACGGTTGAGGTTTAGTCTGTGTTTTGGTTGATTGGCTATGTCAGATTGAAAGGTTTAGTCCAGGGCTTCACAACATACGTGCTCGCGGAGCAAGCTGTGAGCAGCAAGGCGCGAGCACGGAGCAGCGCGAGCACGCTACCCACACTACCGGACCAGAGCGGAGAGTGGGGAGAGTCACGTGGTGCACACAACAGCTGCCGCCAGTCAATGTAAATCCGCGGCCTCCTGCAGGGATATCACTCACGAATTATTACTGCGACAAATGAAACAAATAAAGGAGAATGTACACTTGCCACATAATTTTATTAGCTTACTGTATGCCTCTACATTCGTATTAATTTGTGAACTATTACACAATAAAAGGTGTCACTGAAGTGTGGGATTCTGGTTATCTTGTACTTTTTGCCCTTTATAATTGCGTCTATGTTCGGAGTAATTGTTCTTGTGCATCTTAGGCGCAGCGTGCAGTTTAAATTTCGATCAGACAATGCGTTTCTCAGGTGCGTCTTGTTACATTTCATTGCAGAGAACAGTTGTTCACAAACATACGTGGAACCGAACATTGATATTATTGTAGCCGCCAGTTTGTGCAAACGAGGAAATCTATCCTGAGGGAAGTGTCTGTAGAATTCCAAAATGTTTTTCTTGTTCTGAAATTTGTCTCTGTATTCTCTGTCACACTGCGGGTCAATAATTTCTAGTTGCGGCTCAGGACGAATCTCTTCAATATTCGCTGAATATGGAGAGGAGAACAGATCAAAATCACTGTCTAGTGCTGTCAGATCTTGAAAGCGTTGATCAAATTCTTCCTTAAGAGCAACTAAACAATGTGAATAACGTTCACAGTCTTTGTGAACATCTTGCATGGATGATAATTTAGGAAAATGAGCTAGATTTCCTGTTTCCAGCTGACTCACCCAAAGTGTCAATTTCATTTTAAAAGCTCGTACTTGATCTATGAAATGAGTAATTGGCAGATCTTTACCTTGTAGTGAAATGTCAAAGCATTCAGATGACTAGTTAAATCTGCTAAGAATGCGAGATCACATTTCCATGAAGGCTCTTTCAATTCAGAAACACACATGTTATTTATTTCCATGAACATATTTATCTCATCTAATAAGCAAAAAACTCGATTTAATAATTCGCCACGACTAAGACAGCGGACCTCGCTGTAATGAGGCAGGCTACCACACTGATTTTCAACGTCTTCAAGAAAGCTTCTAAATTGCCTGTGTTGTAGCCCATGCTTCCTTCTATAATTGGTTGTACGAACAACAACACTCATCACATTTTTTAGAGTGATACTCTTTGCACATAAGTTTTCCTGGTGGATCACACAGTAAACGCCCCATATTTCATTCGGCACGGTCAGTTTTTGCATTTTCTCCTTCAACAGCGCAACGAAACCTGATTTTTTCCCTGTAATCGCTGGTGCACCGTCTGTAGACACTGAAACTAAAGAATTCCACGACAATCCTATATTTTCAATACTTTCTTCAATACTACTTAAAATATCACCTCCGGTTGTAGTGTTCTTCATGGCTACTACATCGAGGAGCTCCTCCCTCACATGAAGATCTCTTTTAACATCTCTAATAAATATGGCAAGCTACGCTGTTCCAGTGATATCAACACTATTGTCCAGAGCTAGAGAATAAGCCATAAAATCTTTACAGATATTAGCAAGCTGGCTCTGGACGTCGTCTGCCATGTCCTGTATGCGACGCATAATGGTCATGTTAGATAATGGCACAAATCGAAACTGTTCAACTTGAGATGGACACAAATGTTCCGCTGCAACTACCAAATATTCTTTTATTAAATCGCCATCAATGAAGGGGCGCAGGGATTTTGCTAAAAGCAAAGCAATTTTCTAACTCACTCTGAGAGCTGCCTCAGTTGATTTTTCTTCGTCGTCCAGATCTTCTTCGGATAGCTTTCTTTTAAGTTTAATAACTTCCTGTGCACGATCTGGTCCATCACATTTTCCACTTCCGTAGTCTTTCACGTGGTACGACATATAATGTCGCTGCAAATTAAATTTCCTAAAAGAATTCAGCGTTTTGTGACATACTAAATATTTTGCAAACACCATCTTTTTCTGTAAACAGATACAATTCTTCCCAACTGCGAAAGCATAGTTGGGGTTACACAACGGCGACTTGACATGATTGTTAACCAGCGAAATGGCTGTTAGAGCTGATCGTAGTGCTTTAAACGTTACACAGTCGGCGCGATTTCAATAGGCACGCTGCGGCCCTATTAAACGTGCGCGCGCATTTCCCCTCCCTCCCCTCCCGCCCTACTCCACGACCTTGCACCTGCTCGCGAGCAGGTGCCTGAGCAGACTCGAGTACTCGTGCTCAAAACCGGCCAGTTGTTAAGCCCTGGTTTAGTCAATAGTCACGAAATAGGAGTGGATTAGATAGACACGGAGTTTTCATCACTATCACACAATCATTCAGGAATGACGGAGAAGGACACGTATATCAATCAGAAATAGCAAAGTGAAGTCCAGAAACATGGGCGTCGAAAGTTTTCAGTGTGCTGCATTTTAAAATTAACCGTTGGTCTTCTGATACATTTTTTGTAATATTTGCTACTTGCAGAACCTACGACAGCGGCTACATTTACAACCTTATAAGGAGGCATCGCAACACAATCTATTGAACCCATATACCACAACACACCTCTGAAAGGCATAAACGTTGTTCCCAGACGTGGTTCAGTTATGCAAAGTTATGTACATAAAATGTCAGTTTATTCATTGCATAAATAAGAATTACATTTTCTTGCATTTGACTGGCACATCAGTCTTCCCTATATTCTTCATCATCTGAATGTACAGTTTGTCCATAAATTACCTACTCAACTTTAGACTTTAACATTTACGAAACTATATTAGAAAGTGATGTAGATGATCAAAACGAAACACGATAACTAACGATATTTTTTGTTATTTTCCAGGTGCCGAAGATTTGATGAAGAAAATGGAGTACATAGAGGAAGCTTACTGTGTAGCCTCGTTGATACAAATAAAGGCGCAAGGTATATGCAAACCATCATCAAGTGCAACGAGACTTTCGTACGTAGTATGGATGGGGATCACCGTCATGAAGAATTATTCGGGCCTGGCATAGTTACAGAAACAGGTTGCGTTCTCCAGACACCAACGTAGGCAATGTGTGGAAGGCATTTGCGAGTAGTTCGATATAATCACTTCACACTTCTGTATCTTGGGACCCACAGGACGTAATCCGTGCCATTATGGGTGCACACAGAGACATGCATGAGTGAGGAACCAAGACATTGTGAACTACCTTGTTGCATGTTGAAAACAATTTGTTGTTTCACAGAACAATTTTAAGGTTCAAATGGCTCTGAGCACTATGGGACAACATCGGAGGTCATCAGTCCCCTAGAACTTAGAACTACTGAAACCTAACTAACCTAAGGACATCACACACATCTACGTCCGAGGCAGGATTCTAACCTGCGACCGTAACGGTCGTGCGGTTCCAGACTGAAGCGCCTAGAACCGCTCGGCCACACCGGCCTGCTTTGTACGGGTGTCGGATGTTAGTTTGTGGGATGGAGTGCCACACCTGTTGCTCTTGGTCAGTACTGTTAATGCTACTTGTGGATGATGCTGAAGTTGTCCGATGATGTCTCATATGTCCTCAATTTGAGATGATCTGTTGATCAACCAGACCAAGCCAACATGTCGACGCTCTGCAGAGCATTTTGGGTTACAACAGTAGTACGTAGACGAGCACCCCTGGAGTGCTGTTCAGGAATGGCAGCACAACAGTTCGAATTGCCAGACCGACGTACAGTTTTGCGGCCAGGACGCATGGGATAACCACGACAGTGCTCCTTCTGTTGTACGAAATCGCATCCCAGACCGTAACTCGTGATTGGGTCCAGTGTATCTATCACGCAGACACTGGTTGCAGGTTCTCAGCTGACCTCCTCCTAACCAACACACGGTCACCACTGGCACCGAGGCAGAACCAACTTTGACCAGAAAACACAACAGCCCTACACCCTCTCCCCAATGAGCACTTGCTTGACACAACTGATGTCACAAATGGTGGTGGTTTGAGGTCAGTGAATATCACGTTACTGAGCGTCTGGCTCGGAGCTTTCCTTGGAGTAACCGATTTGTAACAGTTCCTTATGTCACTATGGTGCCAAATGCTGCTCAAATTGCTGCTGCAGATGCAGTACGATGCGCCAGAGCCACATGCTGAGCACGATGGTTGTCTCTCTCGGTAGTGCCACGTGGCCATCTCGAGCTTGGTCTTTGCACGACCTCACGTTCTCGTGACCGCCACTGCAAGTAATAATGTATAGTGGCTACGTTCCTGCCAACTCTTTATGCAGTATCGCAGAAGGAACATCCAGATTGTCGTAGCCCTCTTACACTACATCTACATCTACATACATACTCCGCAGTCCACCATACGGTGCGTAGCGGAGGGTACCTCGTACCACAACAAGCATCTTTTCTCCCTGTTCCACTGCCAAACGGAACGAGGGAAAAATGACTGCCTATATGCCTCTGTACGAGCCCTAATCTCTCTTATCTTTGTGGTCTTTCCGCGAAGTGTAAGTTGGCGGCAGTAAAATTGTACTGCAGTCAGTCTCAAATGCTGGTTCTCTAAATTTCCTCAGTAGTGATTCATGAAAAGAACGTCTCCTTTCCTCTAGAGACTCCCACCCGAGTTCCTGAAGCATTTCCGTAACAATCGCGTGATGATCAAACCTACCAGTAACAAATCTAGCAGTCCGCCTCTGAATTGCTTTATGACCTCCCTCAATCCGACCTGATAGGGATCCCAAACGCTCGATCAGTACTCAGGAAGAAGTCGTATTAGTGTTTTATAAGCGGTCTCTTTCACAGATGAACCACATCTTCCCAAAATTCTACCAACGAACCGAAGACGACTATCCGCCTTCCCCACAACTGCCATTCCATACTTGTCCCACTTCATATAGCTCTGCAATGTTACGCCCAAATATTTAATGGATGTGACTGTGTCAAGCGCTACACTAGAAATGGAGTATACAAACATTACAGGATTCTTTTTCCTATTCATCTGCATTAATTTACATTTATCTAAATTTAGAGTTAGCTGCCATTCTTTACACCAATCACAAATCCTGTCCAAGTCATCTTGTATCCTTCTACAGTCACTCAACGACGACACCTTCCCGTACACCACAGCATCATCAGCAAACAGCCGCACATTGCTATCCACCCTACCCAAAATATCATTTATGTAGATAGAATACAACAGCGGACCTACCACACTTCACTGGGGCACTCCAGATGATACCCTCACCTCCGATGAACACTCACCATCGAGGACAACGTACTGGCTTCTATTACTGAAGAAGTCTGCGAGCCACTCACGTACTTGGGAACCAATCCCATATGCTCGTTCCTTAGTTAGGAGTCTGCAGTGGAGCACCGAGTCAAACGCTTTCCGGAAGTCGATGAATATGTCTGATACCCTTCATCGATGGTTCGCAAGATATCATGTGAAAAAAGGGCGAGTTGCGTTTCGCAGGAGCGATGCTTTCTAAAGCCGTGCTGATGCACGGATAGCAACTTCTCTGTCTCAAGGAAACTACCTCGTTCAAACTCTGCAAGGTGTTAATAATGGCATCTTTGTAAGCTTCTCGAGCCACTCTTATGCGACTATTGCGGGATTTGAATATGCATCACCTTTTGGATGTAGAAACACGCCTACTAACTTTCATTTATGTCGCACCACTTCTTCCTTCGAAAGAGCCTTGGACAGCAACGTTCTATGTTGGCTAGTGCACAGTAGATGCCTATTCGGTGTATGTAATGTGGACAAAAGATGAAACAGCGTGGACATGATAAATGGAATTGTGTGGAGGTGGAAGTTTAAATTTTGTTCCGATTGAGAGCATACAAAATTAATGACTCCTATTTCGCTAGGTGTTTCACCTGCAAGACACGGGCACCTCGACACTCGGTTTTGCCTCTGCCAGGCCAGATGTCTGATTCGCAGCTGGCGGTGTTACAAATCTGTCCAGGGAGCTCTGTCTGTGCCCGAACATAAATTTCGTTAGTCGGGCGCAGTAAATTGATTAACGTCAATGCTGGCTGGCTGCACGCCACGGCGGAGCGGCGGACTGACGCGATGATTCACGGCGTGCCCGCCTGCCGGCGCCACCGTCGCTCTAAATAACGCTGCGCCCCGCTTTCCGCGCCGCGCGGTCCTCCCAGAAAAACAAATGACGGCGTCGGTACGGAACCATGTTTTTCCTGAAATTACATATTCCGCGACTGCGTTTCCGTCGCCGGCTCCGCGGCGCAAGTGGAGATTTGTACGCGCGCCACACCTGTCCGTCTGTTCGGTAGCAGCGGCGACGTGCCGCGCACTCAATATTTCAGCGTGCCGTTGTAAACTGCTGCCTGGCTTTTGCGTTTGTATCTGATTTTATTTTTCCTGACTCTCCGTGCAAAGTGCTTCGCGCTCCCGGCGGAATACATATTAATGGGTTCCCACGTTAGATTGAAAATAATACTGCAGTTGGTTCCAGAAATTTACTCTGTCGTTCGTAGTCAGTATATTTCGAAGCAAATGAAATGTAGCTAACGTTAGTGGTAGTTTATTTCGGTTAAAGTGAAGTTGTAGATCCTAGTTTTCGGACGACTGATCCGGTTGTCTGCTTCGCATTTTGCTATCGCTCTTTGTTTCTACAAAACTATGTGGCGTTGTTAATCCCACTTTAGAATTTATTTATGGTATTGAGGGGAAAGCTGAGCAGTGGTTCGCTTCATATTTTGCAAACAGTTAACAATAATGCTTCGGATTACCGCTCCCTTTCAGTATCTACACATTTAACGATGGTAAACCAGCAGCAGCCTGAAAGATTTTAACAAAGAGCTCCACTTTTTCAAAAAAAGGCGCGGGAAAATTGACTTTAGTGAGTGAACGTCACATTGTCTTTCGACAGCTTTCAGCCATCGAGGAACACCTATCAAAAGCCCGAAGACCATGCAAACAGAGGGATCGAAACGTCGAGCACTGAAGAAAAATATGACGCGACCTAACGACTCAGGAGATTTTACTACCAAAATTATTTACACCTGAATGACGTCCTAGATTCCCCGTTAACCTCGACCATTTTTCCCTTGTCGTATCGTATCTTAACTACATGTTTAAACTTCAGCATTTATCAACGCCTCTATATTTTAAATACTTCCAATTACCTTGGCCTTGATATCCTTTGGCTCATTAGCTTATAATTTTTCGCATTTTCTGACTGGTTCAAAAGAAGTGTCTCAAAATATCCAACGTCTTCAAGTTCCAGACATCATCCACACGCTACAATGAGCTATAAACACGTACCAATATAAGAGGCATAGCGCGTATATCTTTTACAACTGACTCTTGGGACGACACATTATCGTTAACAATAAGAATCCGGCAAAATGTCGGCTTAGCACAACTCTACAGACACAACTGAGGGGTGTGTGGAAGCCAAGGGAGTGGTCGAACTCTACGACTTGCTGACAAAGGCATCCAACTTGCGGTATGCTATGGTAGAAATACTGGACTGTTTAGGAGTGCTTTTGTGTTGAGTACCTGCTTTGATAGGTTGCTAGTGGCATCTCATCCAAGAAAGTAATCAGTATGTTTCGGACGATTTTCCAAAAATCATTAAAATACCGAAAGGAAGAACGTGTCACGTGAATTTGTAGATCGAGATACCACGAAGGTTGTCTGTAGTCGTCAGAATGGAAAGTAAACTATCGGCAAATATGAGAGCTCTGTCTTAATTGTGTTTCTGAAATTCGGCATTTTGACGAAGTGTGTGCGGCAATCGTGCGTGGTCCCTGGGACATGTAGCAGAGATGTTAGCTTTTCCTTCGTGGCGTGTTGTGCGATTTGGTGCAGGTATCAGGCGGCCTCTTCGAGACTCCGCCGTGCGCTAGACTAAGTAATGAGTAAACAAAAGACCACTTCATAAATGACGCCATCTGTAGCCCACCAAACTAACCCATCATCGTGTGTTAAATTCTACATGTTGCCTCCTACAAAGCTATTTCGGATATTTTATTATTTCAAAGACTCTTCTTATTTGCATCCACTTATGCTCTTACAGTTGTAATGCCTTTCTTTATGTATATCGTTCTGATTAGCATGTACTGCAATTGCATGTAACATCATTTTTACTAGCCTCACATTTCCTCTACTAAGAACAATATGCTTTGGATTGTAGTTTATGATTTATGACTTTTATATTATGATATCTACTGTCATTTCATATTTTACACATCTGTTTTTTCCATAATGCACACGCTTTTGTTTCATATATTACGGTAACCGTTGGCTTGTCTTTTCTGTTCTTTAGTTCTGATTGTGGCTGTTCGGTAATTCGAACCCGTCAGCCTTATCGGTAATTCCTGAGGTCAAGATAACTGCCTTAACAACACTTTTCCTATCAGTTACTGGTGACGGCGATGAGAGAATTTGGAGTTTTCTCTCAAGCGTCTGTTTTTGATAACTACTACGAACACGCCCCCTTTCCTAAAGTATTATATGTCGCTCTTGGACGTCCGACTAGTCAGTCAGTCAGCAAGAATCAGCGGAGGAGAGCGTTTGAAGATGTGCAGTGCCGTCCTTTACGGAACTTCAGCAACAGAAGAGTTTCTTGGACCACGACCTCATATCCTGGAAGGTTTACCAGCAGTATAGAGACTGAATGATCTGTAACTAATGTGACATATGGAAGAAACGTACATTCAGAACCAACATACACCACCGTATGCTGCAGCAGTGGAATTTTTGAAGTTAAAATGATTCTTTGCCATATTTCACGGCCTCGCAGCCGGCCGTTGTGGCCGAGCAGTCCTAGGCGCTTCAGTCTGGAACCGCGCGGCCGCTACGGTCGCAGGTTCGAATCCTGCCTCGGGCATGGATGTGTGTGATGTCCTTAGGTTACTTAGGTTTAAGTAGTTCTAAGTTCTAGGGGACTGATGACCGCAGCAGTTAAGTCCCATAGCGCTCAGAGGCATTTGAACGGCCTCGCAAGACCACTTCTACCAACAATAAAGATGCTCGCTCTTCATTTTATAGACCAACTATATTTGCCTTTTATTTCGATACACTCTCCACGAAACAACTGCCAATTTGGGCATTCGCAGTCTTCAAGCGAAGAACAGAAGATAAATTCTAGAGTAGGCCTCCAGCGCTGAGAAGTTCAGACTATGCGAGAAATGATGGCTTTCATCAATTCATATTGGGAGAAGTAGAAAGACGGACAATGCATCCTACAGCTTGGAGATGCAGACGTCACCCGAGCCAAGCGACGTCCAGCAGTTACTCACGGCACTAGTGACTGAAGCAAAGTAAGTATTGAAACTTCACTGTAGATTAACAGTGTCTGATGGTTCAAAAAACGAACATTTACTGGCAAATTTTGTATCGACTGAGCAAAAGTCCTGAATCAGTCCACGTCCTGAATGCAGTTTTAATCTTCCGGAAAGACGGCACACTGTGCTGAGAATGCAAACGAATTCTGGAAAATTACCTTTGCTACATAACAGCAACATCTGCGCCCATCGCTCACGACGCCGCAGCACGATGGGAAACGTGGTACGTGGCCATGACATGCTTTGCCGGGGCAGCATCTAGGGACTGCAGCCGTGGCGGTAGCTGCTGAAACAACGCCAGGCTCGCAGCGGGAGTATAAAAATTCCTGGCGCCAGTTTTATCCACCCTGCCCGGGGCTGAGCGGTGAGTTGCGTTGCATACCTGCAAACCGCCACCACTCGCTTTTAAGCCGCTGAGCGGCTGCAGGAGCAGCCGATCCCCTATCTTCTAGGCTCCACTGCAGCACACTGCGCAGCACAGCACGAAATGCAAATTCTTTAGCGAGAGCAAGTAGGTAGCCAGTCGTATATTACATGTTGTTGAAACTTCAGTAACAATATAATCTCGGGGTCTTATCTAACTTGAGAGCGTTTATGCTGCACCTCGAGAACTGCAGTTCAAATCTTTCCGTTCAGTGTCTGTTATGTCACTATGTTTGTTATGGCTGGCGAATATAGGATGCACCCTCGGGATGTGCGCGCCAATAATGCCGTATCCAACTTACTTTGTCTTCAGATTTCCAGTGTTTTTTTGGAAGTTCTCAAGTAATGTTTTATCCACCTCAATTGGATGACGTACCTCAAGCAATCTGTCGAGTCACACTCTTCATGAAAATAACACTGTCGCATATTTTACAGTGTGATACAACGTAACAAAATACACATTAACTTTTTCAGAACTTATGTAAGGTACATGGTGTGTCCACCTGAAGAGGCGGTACGAAATCATGCACAAAATGAGACGCAGTTGTGGTCAGACGCCGTAGAGGGCGTACACAACACGGACTACGCTGTACTTCTGCATAAAGTCATAAAAATTGTTGCCAAGAAACGATCCCTCTACCAGTCGCTGATATAAGCTGACACACGCCTCCATTCACAGTGTTTCAACCGTTTGTTGGACAGTCATCACTCACTTAAGTGTCAAGTATTTGGCTCTGTGACGAGGCAGTAGAGTTGCTTCGTGCAAGGGCGACAACCCAATAATACCAACTACTACCGGCGATAAGGAGTTTTCGGCCTTCCACATTTATGTTTGACGTCAGTAGTAGTTGGTGAATGCCCCCAGTCTTGGGATCTCATTGTAGAATAAAAAACGTCTCATGAGATGAACTGGCCCCTGACTTGTTCTGCTGCTTTTCTTATAATGTGTTTGCTGCATTGTTTGTAGGTACCACAACGTTAATGTAGGCCTCCTATTGATACATGAATTGTGGCTTGCAGTTCATGAAATAATGTGCGGTTTACCAAACGTATCAACTATTGAATTAAGTAATTTCTGTACCCTCTACATTACTATGCCATCAACACGCTGTAGGCTCACACAGTTGGGCAAGCAAAAGGTGGTGTACATGCTCACGATAAATAAGTACGGAAATAGCTAACTGGTATTCTGCATGGTTAACACACATCGTTAATTCAGGACCTCTACTTTCCTTTCGTTAGCTCGAAGTTAGAGTTTAGAGGAAAACCAAAACCTGAGCAGTATACTGCTCTCGGTAATGAACCCCAGACAGCCGTTGGACCATTGAAGTGCCAAATATTCTCCGTTTTGTTTTGAGATATAAGTCTCTTGATGTAACAGATAATAGGAATGTCCTCATGTTACAACAAATATAACAGGTATTCGCGGTTGCGACAATCAAGCTACTCCCAGAAAAAATCTTTAGAAATAAATCTTGGGAAGAAAGCTTTCTGGAATATCAAATCTGTATGCTGATCTGGGAAACGAAGAATGAGCTTAACGACTGAGCTATCCAGACGTACCCCCCTCACAGCCTTACGTCCACAAGTACCTAGGTATTACTTCTACGCTCTGGGTTCAAGTCTCCGGAACTCCACTCAGTTTTAGACTTCCCAAAAGATCGAGAATAGAGCAAACTTTCCTACGGAGTATAAGAATAATTCTAGAAGTATTTTAAGTTTTGATTTTTTCCGACCTTAGCACTTTTACATCGATATGCATTTTATTTAACTAAAGTATTCTTCCTTGTGCTATGCGTATAATTTTTTATGTGTTCTCTAACTAGGTTTTCAAACTTGGTTATCTCCGACATTGCTTTCATTTAGTTAAGAATTTTTTCGGGCATGTGGAAATCAATATTCTTCTGACAGTAAAACATCAGAAATCTGAGATATTAATGATTTGCCAAGGAGTGAGACATGGCTGTATCTGTCGCCACTGATATTTAGTGTTTATTTGGAATATATCTAAAAGACTTGCTCGAAAATGTCTAAGAAAGAATCGTCTTAAATTGAGAAAGCTGAACAATATCCACTGTCCTCATGACAAGGCAATATCTGTTCATAGCTTAAGTAATCTTCAAAACCTTGTATCGCCGAGTAGTGAGCGCTTTGGCTTAGAAATTAATATAAGTAAAATAATGGTCATCTGCAAGAAAGACATACCAAACTGTCATTCAACATTAATGGTAAACTTAATGAACTATAAACAACACACGCAACCGGGAACTAACATTAAAAAGCGACGGGATAACTCGTACGGACATACGTCCCTGATGAAAAAGCCAAACCCGTGATCTGCAAAATTTTTAATGTGTCGAAGAGCCATCACCTCTAAATCTAAACAAAATTAAAGACTTCTACTTTGCTACACATTTCCAACCCATTTGTATGGAGCTGACTCCTGAACTTTGACCGAGACGAAGAGCAACAACTGCTAGAATTTGAGAGATGCCTGTACAGGAGAGTTCTAAGACTGCCATCGACAGATAAAGTCACCAGCAACGACATTGTACACGGAACGAAGAAAGGAAACGAAGACCTGTATACCGTACAACGCACAAAACCAAAATGTCTTGGACATGGAATAAGGAATGGAAACTGGTATAAATTGCTGCATAACATTCTTCAAGGAAAGATACCTGGTGAAAGAAGACGAGGAAGAAGGTCTCTTTGCCTAAAAACTTGAGTGGATGAACATCACACATGGGCGACGAACTTTTCCGAATAAGCAAAATTTATCTCGTTATGATGATTATCAACAAACGGATAGGCCCTAGAATGTGAAGAAATCCTTTACAAATCAAAATACAAGAATGGCCTCCCAAACTGGATTCGATCGTCTGGACCATCACCAGCGAGAACAAGCTTTCGTTATTAAACGGTGTGAGACGTGAGTTTGCAACTTCATCGGCCGCCAGACAGCTCGTGGTAAGCCCTCCCGCAGAGGTTTCGGGACGTGGTGGGATCAAGCGGGCAGAAGCCAGCACGCCGGGAATTAGACGCGAAAAGTTACGACCGTCGGCGGGCTGTGGGGTCAATAAGTAGGGGGCCAGCCGATAAGCCACGCCTGGCGCTGCCTCCCCCGCCCCACCCAACCACCCCCACAGGCCTGGCCACCGCCGAATATGAGCGCCGCTAGGCCGGCCCGGACCGCAAGGAGCTCGTAATTAAAGCGCGTCCCGGGAATTCTGATTACCGCGGCCAGCTCCGTGGCTAGGGGTGGGGCGGAATCTGCGCCCAGTTCCACGCCCACGCCCAGCCCCAGGAACGGCGATCGGTATTACCGGTGTCCGACCAGACAGCACCGGGGGAAGTCGGCAAGGCGGGTCTCCAACCTCTTCTTTTTACTCGCCGAGCTCACTTTGCCAGCTGCCACCACTTACTGCATTCCGACGGGCTCGACAGAAGAACAGGTATGGCGGTTACCGCTGAAGTTTTCGGTTACACCGGTTCTTTCCGTCTCCAGTTTATCCTGACTGTTACAACCACTGAAAATAACATGTTTAGGAAATATTTTAGGTTTATTATTGCTGTAGACTGATGGAAACTGTGCTGGCGTAAGCTTCCGCCAGTACACCGACTGGCAAAGATGTAGCATGAAGATCGGTAGTAGGTGCTGGATCAAACACACCAATCACAAGAGAGGCCAGAGAGACACCTGCGAGCAACATTCCACCAACGCCCTCTCGAGCGCTTGTATTTTGGCTTCTGTCGCTGACCGGAGGGCCTCACAGACTCTCTCTCTTCTAGTCTGACATCTGTCAGCTATTCGCAGAGTAGGTCACAGGCTATGACATTACATAGCAACCAGATTAGTGACTATAGCAAGATTACCAATATTGTCTACAGGAGGACTATTACTGATGAGCTTGTACCACAGCACATGGACACTATTAAAATTAAGTATTCAATTTGTGTACGCAAAGAACGGTATGACTCCACGTGGGAATTTGCGTTGTTGAAAGAAGATACTGGCGAGCCATAACAACATCCCCTCCCTTGTTTCCTTGTGGTACAAGACTACAAAAACATTACGAACACCTGGTTAATAGCTTGACTGTCAGTGTTTAAAACGAAACACATTACATTCTGCGTATCAGAGTTGTGGTGGTTTGTGGTATTAGATGTCTACACACAGGTCGTGCAGTTCGCGGAAACCACGCGCCGCTGATTTGCGTACGGTGTTAGCGACTGTTAGCGATCCAGATGGGTTCCCTAGGATTTACGTCACGCGAATTTGGTCGTAGTGACACCAACGTGGGTTCACTATAATGCTCCTCAAACCACTGTAGCACCGTTCTGGCTTCGAGACACGGACAATTATGCTACTGAAAGATGACATTGCCATCGGGGAAGACATCAAGCATGAAGGAATGCAGGAGGTTCGCAGCTGTCAGCGTGTCTTCGATTACAAGCACAGGTTCCATGCAAGCGAAGGAGAACGTCTCCCACAGTATAATACCGCTCCCACCAGTCTGCGTCCGCGGTGCGCTGCAAGTTTCGAGCCACCGTACGCCTCGATGATTGCGTTTGTGGAGACGACTATCGATCTAATGTAGCATAAATGTATTTGATCGACCGTCGAGTCCCAATGGTCACGTTCCCACTCCAGTTGCAAACTGCGATGTCGTTGGGTCAACATGTGGACACGTAGCGGTGGTGTGCTGCAGAACTACATGTTCAACAATGAACGATGAACGGTGTGCTCCAAAACGTGCGTGGACAAGCATTGCGCTCTGTCGGGAGAGATGCCACAGATCACCATCTATCGTATATTACAGAACAGTCAAGCCACTGAACCCAACGTTTTGCAAAAGTTCGTTGACGTCCGACCATATGGCACCCAGTGGTAGCTTCAAGACAGAATCTTTCTGTAGATGCTCACGACAGTAGCACGTGGATATTCGACCAGATTCGCCTGTTTCGAGATACACTTTCAAGGGCTTTGTGCGATAATAATCTGCCCTTTGACTAAGTCGCTTATTTCCATGAATTTCCCCATTTGCAGCACATAACTTCGGTAGGGTGGTCCCCAGTCCGCGTCTGCTCCGTTTACATACTTTTGTTTGTAAGTCACGTGCCCACAACCCCACAACTCGGAATCCGACGTCGCCTTGGGCAGTGGTTATACCAATTTTGCTTATAAGTGCATCTCCCAGTAATAAACGCTAACTTGGAAGAACGGTGGAAGAACTCTAATGAAGTTGAAGGACTACATCATAATCGTTCTATATTTGAGGCTGTAGCAGAAACTAGTCTCACTGACTCCAGGAAGCACTGAAAAGGTGAAGGTGATGTGCAGGACGACAGAGAGAGTGAAAGACCTCAACCTGATAATCTCCCTGCATTGTCACTTTTGAATCGGATCAGTTCTTCATCTTGAAGAAACTCAAAAATAAGGCTTTAGTTGTCTTCCCAAGTTTATGGTATTTCGACAAAATTGTAGCTGTTGTTGTTGTTGTTGTGGTCTTCAGTCCTGAGACTGGTTTGATGCAGCTCTCCGTGCTAATCTATCCTGTGCAAGCTCCTTCATCTCCCAGTACCTACTGCAACCTACATCCTTCTGAATCTGCTTAGTGTATTCATCTCTTCGTCTCCCTCTACGATTTTTACCCTCCACGCTGCCCTCCAATGCTAAATTTGAGATCCCTTGATGCCTCAGGACATGTCCTACCAACCGATCCCTTCTTCTAGCCAAGTTGTGCCACAAACTTCTCTTCTCCCCAATCCTATTCAATACCTCCTCGTTAGTTACGTGATCTACCCATCTAATCTTCAATATTCTTCTGTAGCACACATTTCGAAAGCTTCTATTCTCTTCTTGTCCAAACTATTTATCGTCCATGTTTCACTTCCATACATGGCTACACTCCATACAAATACTTTCAGAAACGACTTCCTGACATTTAAATCTATACTCGATGTTAACAAATTTCTCTTCTTCAGAAACGCTTTCCTTGCCATTGCCAGTCTACATTTTATATCCTCTCTACTTCGACCATCATCAATTATTTTGCTCCCCAAATAGCAAAACTCCTTTACTACTTTAAGTGCCTCATTTCCTAATCTAATTCCCTCAGCAACACCCGACTTAATTCGACTAAATTCCATTATCCTCATTTTGCTTTTGTTGATGTTCATCTTATATCGTCCTTTCAAGACACTGTCCATTCCATTCAACTGCTCTTCCAAGTCCTTTGCTGTCTCTTACAGAATTACAATGTCATCGACGAACCTCAAGTTTGTTATTTCTTCTCCCTGGATTTTAATACCTACTCCAAATTTTTCTTTCGTTTCCTTTACTGATTGCTCTATATACAGATTGAATAACATCGGGGAGAGGCTACAACCCTGTCTCACTCCCTTACCAACCACTGCTTCCCTTTCATGACCCTCGACTCTTACAACTGCCATCTGGTTTCTGTACAAATTGTAAATAGCCTTTCGCTCCCTGTATTTTACCCCTGCCACCTTTAGAATTTGAAAGAGAGTATTCCTGTCAACATTGTCAAAATCTTTCTCTAAGTCTACAAATGCTAGAAACGTAGGTTTGCCTATCCTTAATCTTTCTTCTAAGATAAGTCGTGAGGTCAGTATTGCTCACGTGTTCCAACATTTCTACGGAATCCAAACTGATCTTCCCCGAGGTCGGCTTCTACCAGTTTTTCCATTCGTCTGTAAATAACTCGTGTTAGTATTTTGCAGCTGTGACTTATTAAACTGATAGTTCGGTAATTTTCACATCTGTCAACACCTGCTTTCTTTGGGATTGGAATTATTATATTCTTCTTGAAATCTGAGGATATTTCGCCTGTCTCATACATCTTGCTCACCAGAAGGTAGAGTTTTGTCAGGACTGGCTCTCCCAAGGCAGTCAGTAGTTCCAATGGAATGTTGTCTATTCCCGGGGCCTTGTTTCGACTCAGGTCTTTCAGTGCTCTGTCAAACTCTTCACGCAGTATCGTATCTCCCATTTCGTCTTCATCTACATCCTCTTCCACTTCCATAATATTGTACTCAAGTACATCGCTCTTGTAACCCTTGTAGCCCTTGTAGCTGTGTCGATCAAATTTGTCTTCTTTTCCAAGGAACAATTTGGATGTTTAATCTCCTTACTTAATGTTGCAAGTTTGTTGTCTCTTCTTCCGTTTTTAATCTTTTACAGCAAATGTAAGTGTGCGTTTGACTGATATCGCAATTTGTAAAATACTTTTAAAATAAGCATGGTGCCTTTCAGCGATACAGCCAAATTGCGAGAGCAGCGACGAGAAACTATTATCGCATAGACCTGGCTAGGGCAAGTATTGTACGCCGCATGTGCACACACATCGTCTAACAGGCTACGCCACACGGCTACAGGGACATTATTGTCTCTGCAATGCCTTGCTGATTCCTGTGTCACCTGACTGTTACTAGCTTCTAATTGTAGGTGGTGTTATTAAAACAGTACTGATCACTTTTCACAATTTCTATAATTACTCAATATTTCAAAGCAATAGAAGTTTTGCTCATTTATAAAGAAATTTACTTAACCGAAAATTGTAGCACTCCTACGAGGGAAAATTGATTGCTTGCTTTTTTATTTATTTTTTAAATCCAGTTATAAGTAAAAAATATGAAATACCTGTTGTAACAGAGACCAAACAAATAACGAAAAATACTGATTATTTAGAACTAAAATGCCGGTATCGGTTTTAGCTGGTAGGTTTTTCCCATTCTCTCAGAAGAATACGTTCGATGTGAACTAAATTCCAGTATGTAACTTATGTTCGGGTCTTTTACGAGTTCACTGGACAGAATACTAGTCACCAATGCACTGCACAGTTGTCGTACTGGACACAGTGTTGACAGGGAACTGCTACGAGTTTCAAAGATGTCTGACACAATCATAACTTCTAGTACCGCTTATATTTCGATTATGCTAAATCGTAGGCTCTTTCCAAAAATATTTTCTGTACCGTGTTATCACTCTCTGATAGCATGACTGCTTTAATATACTCACAGGTAAACACGGCTAGTGGCATAACCCGATTTCTCATAAACTTTGCTCAGTGGAAGAGGAGTCAAAATAAGCTACCACGTGTCTCGGCTTATTCGCAGATACGCGACCCTTCCTGAGAAAACGAGGGACAAAGTTTTCGAAGTAATTTAGGTGCTTCTTAGCACGTACTGATGTCAGCCGAAATGGTGGCACGGTGGCTAGCGTTGCGCCTCTCCCTTTCGTGCCTCGTCTTCGAGACCAGGTAACAGTTTTTATTTGTTTATTTACTTCATTTATCTCCCCTTGCCCGTAGAAGGTTACTACATGAACGTTTCTTATCAAGTTAGAGGAAACAAGGGCATTATATTAAATGAAAATTACAACTGGGTTTCACAATAACGATCGTACATGTATTATTTAATACATGTGCTTATTATACCTTCAGGGGGTACAGTGTTTTTTAATTCTCATATTCTTAAATTTCTTGTATGTACCAGTTCTTAATTTTTCTATTTTACTCTTAAATATATTCTTCAGGATGATTTGGTGCTTTTCCTTAGTTTAATTAGAAACACAAAATCGCCGAACACTATGAGCATCGCACGAAGTCAAGTTTTCCACAGCAGTATTTCTTCGTATGAGTATCACTCGAGAAAGAAACATTATTAAGACTGGTGAAGTGCCGACTCGTTGGTAATAATTTCGCGGCAAACATACATAAGGAATCAGTTTACCTAAAACTGGCGCTAGCAATTGATTATGAGTCAAGATACACTACTGAATTTCACCGAAAGCAATTTCACACCAGAAATACAATTACGAAACGAATAATAACAACGTTATTTCAATATCCACTGGAAAACATTTGTTTAGAAATCTACGTACATGAGTAGATTAATGGAAAACTAAAACAAAAGTGATAAATAGGTTTCGAAAACGGTGCGCGAAAGTGTAACGCTTGCCAATGTACTACTGCTTTACATTTATTCGCTGAAATTCACATCAGGTACCTCTAAAGGTACCTCTAAAGCTTATACTGTCGTTTTCTCATCAGCAACTGACTATACAGAAATAAGTAGAGACACGTGTTCACTGATTTTGACCCCTTTTCAATTGACTGAACCTCTTGGGAAATCGGGTTACAGCACTTGCCCTGTTCTCCTCTCGTCATTATGAGTTTACGAGGAAGCACCTTTGTCGAGCGACAACGGCGGCCAATGAGTAGTGGAAGCGCGACGTGTTTTTCGCGGCACGTCTAGCGTGAGTGATACCTAGTTACGTGCTTAAGATCGGCAAGGGCTGGTGGGTTGAGAGGCTGATATGGTTGAGTAAAATTTACGTAGAACTGAAGTCAGAGCCTGTTGTTCTTTCTCAGACCTCATGTTTTAAATATATGGCTATTTTCTGGGTCGCATTTGAACACTTGGTATATTAATATTTACAGCATTTTCAGAACGTTGAGTACTGATCTATGTTGAATCGGTAAGTTCGTTGTTAAGTGAGGTGGCCAACATTCGAAGCATGGTACAGAATCGGGTTTACGTTAGTCCATCCGTGTATTAGGGCATTTCAATTGATCACGTTGCCGTTTATGGAGTTTCTTTCAGTAGATACTGACGCATATATAATTCTCTTTCTTTAAATATTTCACTTACATTGATCCATTGCTACGTGTGTCACACGTACGGAGGCTCTGTGGGTCGTGGTGGTCATGGTTTAAATACAGTTACATATTATATATTCAAAATCTCTAAAGTTTATTTGCGATCATTACCAACTACTTTAGAATGCAATGTTTATGACTGAATGTGCACTTTCCAATCGGCGTCAAGCTACCTTACATAATGTACTCTTTCTGCTTTCAGCAGAGATGCCAGTTGTCGTGTCCTTATGTACGTTGTGATTCAGTTGTGGCTTTGAATTTCAGGTTTATAAATAATGTTAGACTAATAACACGCTGGACCAAGGCATAGTCACGGTACGTAGCTAAGCTACAAGCAGGGCTACGTTATTAATGTTAGTTCGTTCATACAATTCACTCATGTGTGTATTTATGCCTATTATTATTAAATTGCACGAAGTGTCTATTTCTTTTCTTCTCTTGTTCTATTGCTTTCAAAAACGAGGTCCACAATACCTTTTGTATAAGAGGGCTGTTTTTCATTATGGTCCGAACAGTCGCTAAATGGAAACCACAGTGGAAATGAAAATCGTTTTATTTGTGTAGCTACATCTTCCACCTGCTTCTCCACATAGTCTCTACATAGCCTTAGCTTTTGTTGTAGCATTTTACCAACTTTACGTTGTCCTATGCCTTCTGACAATTCTCTAGATTTTTGTGCAGCTCGTACCCTGCACCGAAGTGTCTTCATAGTCAGCAGTCCATGTGAGCAGAGATGACCCAGTGGGAGCCAAGTCCAGGTTGTACAGTGTGTGATCAACCACTTACCATCGAAAACGCTGCAGGAGCGTCTTCATTGCCTCGAAGTTCACGGCCTAGAATTTTGTTAGGAAGAAGGCAAACATAACAGTTACGTTATGTGGGCTGCCTGAAATCAGGTGAAATCTCTCAGCAGGCACTCATACTCGGCGGGAGACGCTATTTTCTAGGCATTATTACGTGCTAATTGTGCCATTAGAAATGAAAAGAGTAACGTGACACGATCCACGGGCATGCTAAAGAGACCTCCCAACATCTCTGTGCAAACCTTAGTCGGATTTTCACTATGGTTTCCATTTCGTGTACGATCAGAGCTTAACAGATAAACAGCCCTCGTGTTGTTTGATAGGTCTAATCTATGTATAGAAGAGGATATTTTATTGAGGATATGTTTTAGCATACGTATGGGCATGTGAACTGTAATTGGAAAACAGAAAGCATGCTAAAAACATGATTCGTGATCTTCTACGCTGCGAGAAGTCGTGGCAGTGAACTAGTGTGTATGTGCCAGACAGTTGTGCGGAATCATCACATAAAGGCAGGTGACGTGATAAGATGGCAGAAATGAGATATTCTGTTTGGTTATTTCCTTGACTGAATATGATTATTACATGAAATGTAATATGGACAACTATGAAACGTATAATGGAGTGACGATAACGAAAATTTGTGCTGAACTGGGACTCAAACTGGGACGCTACCAACGCCTCAGCTGGTGGTTGATGGTTGCAGACACATCGCTGTTGCAGTGCTCTACGGAAGCCAGTTCATGGATATTGGCCACTGATGGGATCCTGTATGCAATTGGAGTTCACCACCTCAGCGTCAGTTAAGGCCTGAGAAGGTGTACCGTGTCATCGAAACTGGTTACAATATAATAAAATAATATCAAAACGACGGATGCAGGTGTTTCATTTTATTACGTAAGTAAACAGTCACAGCCCCGCAGACAATCAGTGAAAAGGGTGGACACACAAAAACTGCGTGACTGGTTATATGTCTATAAATTTGATTTTCACAAACATATATTTTTTTCAGAACTTTGTTTCAGTTCTTTGGGTGCTTCTTCTATTAGAGGTGAACATACCAACGATCTGTGAATCATTCTAGGTTTCGTCGTCGCGGTGTGACCCATCATCAGACATCAAATTTAGTAACACGAAGAAGCGACATACAAAGCAATATCGCGAAAATTGGCTAGCAACTCGTACTTCCTTGAGTCCACTGTTTTGTTAGAGCGCCTTCCTTATAATGCAGGCTTGATTCTCCTACGTGACCAGGAGGAGTCACAAGTTGGCTTGTTCTTGGCGAACACTTTCCCAGGAAGCAATAGGCGGCTGAAGGCGATTATCAGCGACGTGCACACGATCTTTCGTTCCTTGGCGGCTGGCTTTTATGTCTCGTTAATTAAGCAGAGGCAAGGCAAGGAAAGGAGAGGCGGGAGGAACTTCCTTCACTACAGAGGGGGCGCCAGCGCACGCGTGGCCTGTGTACAGCGAACCCCGACAACCGGCGGGAAATTGCCGCTCATTAACTGCTCTAATGAACAAAGTTATTTAATAACTAACCGTTCTCAGCGACTCTGCTCGCGAATTATGTCTCACAGATTCGAATGTGTTCTACGTCGCGATTTATTACATGCTCTCATTCGTATTCAACGACAAACATGCGTTGAGTAATACATTTCCCTTTAAATCAGTGAGGCGCACAGGTAATTTGTTCGGATTACTGTACGCTATTGCCAGATATCAAATGGAAACTGTGTTCATAGGAGTAAAACAGTATTTTCGCTGGCCTGCTGCAGAAAGTTTGCGAAAGTAGATGGTACCAGATAGTTTGAACGTTGCTGTAACTAATGTAATCCACGCGGGAGGCAGCAGCAACCTGTGGAGAACTACAGATCCATTATTAGTCTTTTGTCAGTCGTATACAGTTTTCTCTTTTTACAAAATTCTTCTTATTATTATAGAGGAAAGGCTTTAGAATATATATACAAGTTCCCAAATGGGGTCCGTCAACGATCTCGAAATTGTAGGAACAACTGCTGGCTATGAGCTACTACGTTATGTGGTATTTACTGAATTTATTTATTTATCCTGCTTGGATAGGAGCCATCAGTCGCCATTTTGTCAGGCACTGTATACAACTTGTCACGGACACCTTGCGTCCGCATGTGTCATCTCTCCTGCGGCAATATCGTAGTGCCAGTTTTAACAGAATAAGGCTCATTGTCCCATTCTCCCAGCCCGTGTTTCTGTGAAATGTGTGCGTGATATCGAGGTACGCTAAACCCTCTCAACCAATAAAGTTTCATTTTGTTTCGTCCTCTTGTTCTGGCCGCTTTATTTTTTTCAGGCAGTGTATTGCATGCGCATTAAGATAGGAAACCCGGCTTACACCACCCGCCCCAATTGCGGATAATGTAAGTTGTGTTTCCTGTGCGCGAAATATTTTCTAGGCCAGTTCCGCTTAATCTGACTTTCATTAGCCCATGAAAAGAAGAACAACAAGGATTACAGTCAGATAGACTGCAGTTGAGGATACTGACAGCAGTGGACATCAGAGAAGCAATCGGAGAGTGCGGGAAATGGGAACGTGGTAGAAATACAGGTAATGAAGAGAGGGAGAAACAAACTGGTGTGAATGATTGAGAAACAGAAAGAACGCGAAGCATAGCTGACAACGAAAGATGGAGACGCGTACTTTCGTTTTTGAAAGAGAGAAACGCTCCATGTTTGTTCATTTTCTCGGAAAGTCGGTATGACGTTGACACAAGGAAGAACTTCGGCTTTTTTTTTTAAATCCGACATGGCACCACTGTATTGCGCCCAAGAGAGACCTTGAGCTCCGAATATGATGAGATTAAGTAATAGATCTCGAAACTGAGACATAGGGGAGTATGCACACTGAGGACTGGTGAAGTAGACATAGCGTACTACAGTTCTGTAATGTAACTGGCCACAGTCGTTCTAATTCGGCGTATGAAGCATTAACATATCCATATAGACTAATGTTGCAGACACGGCATACAAGCATCATGGTTAGTTCTAACCATAGAGCATGACGTGTTGGATTGCATCACAGTTTATTGACTAACAGATGTTTGCTCCTGTCACAGGACAGTCAAAACTGGCAGCACTTGAGCAATTAGAAATAGGGACTACCCATTCTGTTCCTCGAAGAATACATACAACAAGGCAACAGCTTCCACCTGATTACATCACGAGAACGAAAAAGTTTAGAAACGTGAAAGCAGTTAGGCAAAAAGGATTCCAATCCACTAAAGATTTTTCTGTATCCTTAGATGACGTCTTGAAATCACTGAGCTTTGAGCAGTAAGGAATATGGATAAACGCATCTTAACCATCTAATACTTGAGCCTAAAATTTCTTTAGTTGCTTTCTACTCAGAATAATTTCAATAAATAATGAGGGATTTGAACAGAGCAAGTATGGTAGTAGCTGTAAAGGTCAACTGCAGTAAGACAAAAACCATGTGCAATTAGTAAGAGAGATGTAAATATTAATCATAAATGGAAATGCCGTGTGGCTTGGGTCTCTCGTCTGGTAGACCGTTCGCCTGGTGCAAGTCTTTCGAGTTGACGCCACTTCGGCGACTTGCGTGTCGATGGGGATGAAATGATTATGATAAGGACAACACGACACTCAGACCCTGAGCCACGACCCCAGCCACGAATCGAACCCGGGCCGTTTGGTATGACATTCCGTCGCGCTGAGCACTCAGCTACCAGGGGCGGACAATATTAATGATGAGTTTATGTAAAAAACTGAACAGTTTGCATACATGGGTAAACTGAAAAATAGAGGTAGATAGATATTTAAAGAAACAAAGAGCAGGCTAAAAATAGTTTGCAGTTTAACTGTCAAATTCTATAAATTTCGAAGTAAAATATGGACTTTTAAAAGCTCGAACACTTCACAACTGGAAAATTGCCCAGTGAACATTGGAAATTTTCACTTCGGCCATAACAAGGAGGATCACAAAAGCAAACAACTGGAAAAAGGCGAGAGCTGATGACGTACTAGTGACTAAAACGAGATGGATCGGTCTATAATCAAACGAAATGATTCGACGTATATGATGAAAGCATCCACAACAGTGTTATAGTTATTTACTGACTAAATATAAATAACCGTACAACTGCAACGAATTTTTAATCATGAATATTAGATACAACAGTTGTGATGTCTCAGCACCAAAAATTTGTGAAATGAAGGGATACCGACACAGGAGATTCTGCGCTGGATTACTTGTATTAACAATAGCCCTATATAGAGACGTAATGGCAGGTGACTGACGACATAAAGAAACAAGCAGAACGAACTTAGAGGGGAGAATCTAAAAAATATATGTGTAGAGAATTTCAAGAGCTTTACATGCAGTAGCGAATGATAAATCGATAATGATGATGATGATGACACACTCTTTAGACGATGCCAGTGAAAGGCAGGGTTCCGGATTCCAGTTCCGCACCAACATAGAGTTTTAATAGGCCAGACATTTTCGAATCAACACAAAATCCACTGCGAAGTTTAAGATTCCTTCTCGAAAAACTGACTAAGTTGAAGCCAAGTCATTTACGCGCGTTTTTCGATCAAACAGTGATTAGTTCAGATATATTTAACACCAGTAGAACATAATGTCGAGATGTGGTCTCCTTTCACCAACCAACCTGTGGCATCTTACATCTCCTAACTACCTAGATAAAGTAATTCTTCCTGATACGGTGGCAATTTTATGTTAAGGAAATACCTATTCACACCTCTAGTTGCTAGATTACAAAAGAGTGCGACGAGAATAGAACCGCATAGAATGTGTTGAACATCACTAGCCAGAGTATGGATCTTGTGCAGTTCCTCACATTAGGTAAGAAAATAGACAGTCCCGTCATTTATACCACATAAAAATATAAAACATTAAAAATATGAATTCCCACACAGAAAATGTGAGAACCATGCTGCACAAACGACTCTCCTCCACAGGGTTACTCGATTTGCGGCAACAGGGAAAGAAACCGGCTTGAGAATAAACTTAAAACTACCACAGAATCGTCAACGGATGACTGTTCATAATTGATACTATGGGAAAATTATTATTGTTAGATGAGTTATTTTTATATGTTAAAAAATGACGAAATTCCTCCAGCTGTATTAAGTTGTTGGTTTTATTGGCGACTAGTTTCGATGTTAAAACACCATCTTCAAGCCCGCACTTTTTGACAGCAACCCGTATGTGTCTAACACTGGTTGTCAGTAGTGATATAGGCGTGTTCCATGCGGAGTGCAGGTAGTCAACAAGTATGGGCCTGAAGATGGTGTTGTAACAACATAGAAACTATTCGCCAATAAAACCAACACCTTAATACAGCTGGAGGTTCAAATTCAAATGGCTCTGAGCACTATGGGACTCAACTGCTGTGGTTATCAGTCCCCTAGAACTTAGAACTACTTAAACCTAACTAACCTAAGGACATCACACACATCCATGCCCGAGGCAGGATTCGAACCTGCGACCGTAGCAGTCGCACGGCTCCGGACTGCGCGCCTAGAACCGCGAGACCACCGCGGCCGGCACAGCTGGAGGAATTTCGTCTTTTTTTGACATATATTTTACTAGCTGACGCCCCAAATCGTCCATTGCAATTATTGATATACGAAGAAAAATTATTTTTATAGTGGAAGAGACGCTACGTTTGGGTCACATTTTATGTTTATTCTGATTATTGACTTAGACTTTTGCCATAGGTCATCTTCACGTGCAAATTTAACTACTTTAAATAGCAGTTCAAAAAAAATGGTTCAAATGGCTCTGAGCACTATGGGACTCAACTGCTGAGGTTATTAGTCCCCTAGAACTTAGAACTAGTTAAACCTAACTAACCTAAGGACATCACAAACATCCATGCCCGAGGCAGGATTCGAACCTGCGACCGTAGCGGTCTTGCGGTTCCAGACTGCAGCGCCTTTAACCGCACGGCCACTTCGGCCGGCTAAATAGCAGTTCATCACCAGAACGAGGACTTAGCTGAATAAAAATAGATGTGATCCAGGCATTGGTGGCCTTTTTCAGTACTTTAGAAGTAGTCAGTGTGTCATAAATAATGATGTTATTTCTCTCTCACATACACCGAAATATTAGACACACTGCTATGTATTCTACAGCCAAACATGACCCAAACCATGCTCAGTCTCACAACCAGTGGTCGTAGAGTCACCAAAGCTTTTCATTACGAATACTGGTAATTATGGTTGAGGAGGAACGCAGAGAAGTATTCATCACATGAAAATCTTGGTGGGACCTCCGCTGTCGTCTGTTGCCGTCACTGTCTCGGCATCTGCGATGTCTCAAAAGAGCTTGCACTGCAAGGAGGAGCATTAAGCAGCAGCGAAGTCGTTGCCAGCTTTTAATCACTGTAGTAGTCCTCTCATTCTGCTCCCTGCGGCTTTTACCCCCTCAACTTTGTGTCAGAACTATAGACCCCTCTGAGAGAGTAAGACTTGTCCGCGCTTGTTAATCCGGGCCAGTTTCCACTCTCATTCGGACTGTAATTATTATTTCCATTCAGCTCTAAGAGAGCGTATATATCTGTCCTCTCCGCGCTCTATTTGCTCTTTGCTCTAACAAGTCCCATTCAGTTGCCAGGCGCTGTAGTGGTGGAGGGCAATAGTAGATGAAAGGACGAAGAGTGTGTGAGTGAGAGAGGGAGATGCGAAGGGACGGAAAGAAGTGGGGAGACGGAGAGAGACAGCAGTGTATTCCGAGAACGGCTCCCGACGTGTGGCGACGGCGCTAGCAGACCGGTCAACTGGCTGAGGCGGCAAGCGGCCCGAGTGCAGAAATTTAATTTGCCGGGCAAGACCATTAGGTGTAACAAATGGGCCTGCACGAAATCCCGGAGCGGCAGCAGGCGACAAGCGCTCGTTAGCCGGCGAACTCGCGAGGAGCACCGCCGGCTCAGTTAACAGCGGTGGCGAAACGCTGACGCAGGCATCAGACACGGCAAGGTCGCAGAGAAGAGTCGCTCTCACTCAACGACACAGGCTCTGTGGCTCTCACTACTCGAAAAATACGAAGGTAGCATCTGAAAGGTTGTCCAACCAACCACTTTGTATCGTGCCGTTGCCGGCGTTACTGGAACTAGAAAGGCTCTGCAAACAGAGAGTGGCCAGTCGGCAGATGGCCACCAAGTTTCATTCCAACGCGCGGTGGACGTAGGGTGGAAAGTGCAATATAGTCGCCTATCGTCTATAATAAGACATCGATCTCAATAGTGAAACCACTTCCTGCGTGTTCTTCGGTACGCGGCTAGAGCGAGTAACAATATGACTATACCTTTAATGCGAAGTTAAGCTAATAATCTAGTGCAAAACAGAGAATATTTCGGATGAACGTGAAAATTACTAAAATATTAGCCACTTATCATAGTATTCTCAACTATCTGGAAATAATGGTGATCGATCAGATAAAGTTTCTTTTCAGAATGAGATTTTCACTCTGCAGCGGAAAGTGCACTGATATGAAACTTCCTGGCTGATCAAAACTGTGTGCCGGACCGAGACTCGAACTCCGGATCTTTGCCTTTGGCACGCAAGTGGTAGAGCACTTACCCGCGAAAGGCAAAGGTCCGGAGTTCGAGTCTCGGTCCGGCACACAGTTTTAATCAGCCAGGAAGTTTCATATCAGCGCACACTCCGCTGCAGAGTGAAAATCTCACTCTGGAAACATCCCCCAGGCTGTGGTTAAGCCATGTCTCCGCAATATCCTTTCTTTCAGGAGAGCTAGTTCTGCAAGTTTCGCGGGAGAGCTTCTGTTAAGTTTGGAAGGTACGAGACGAGGTACTGGCAGAAGTACAGCTGTGAGGAGAGGGCGTGAGTCGTGCTTGGTTAGCTCAGTTAGTAGAATACTTGCCTGCGAAAGGCAAAGGTCCCGAGTTCGAGTCTTGGTCCGGCACACAGTTTTAATCTGCCAGGAACTTTCAAAGTTTCTTTTGTTTTGTCTCATTCTAATTGAGAAACCTGGCGTTGTCCAGGTATTTATTTTCGTTTTCCAATCTTCTACTAATTCGTCTCTTCATCCCTCCTCTTTCTACCCATCTTGTCCTCCCCACTCTCTCTACCCATTCCCTCTCTCCTTTTCCACTTTCTTCCCTCCTGTCTTTATTCAACCCCCTGTCCTTATCCATCACTTCCATCCCTCCCTCTCTCTATCCATCTGCTCCTCCGCACCCACTCTCACTCCATCTCGTCTTGCACCTCCTCCTCTTTTCCCTCACCGTCCATCTGCTCCTTCCTCCTCTGTCCATCACCATAATTCCCTCTCTTCTTCCCACTCTCTTTTTCAATCTCCTTCTCCCCCTCTCTCTGCCAATCTCCTCCTCACCCCCCCCCCCTCTGTCCATCACCTCCTTCTACAATCAAAAAACTGGCTCTGAGCACTATGGGACTCAACTGCTGTGGTCATCAGTCCCCTAGAACTTAGAACTACTTAAACCTAACTAACCTAAGGACATCACACACAGCCATGCCCGAGGCAGGATTCGAACCTGCGACAGTAGCAGTCGCACGGTTCCGGACTGCGCGCCTAGAACCGCGAGACCACTGCGGGCGGCCCTCCAATCCCTGTTCATCTCCTCCTGTATCCTTTCTATCTCCTCCTCTCCCACCTCTCTCTCCATTTTCTCCACTTCCCTTTCTCTGTTCATTTCTTCCCCCTCCTCTATTCCTTCATCTCCTTCTCCCCATCTTTCCGAATGTCTCTGCCTCCCCCTGTCTCTCCCCATCAACTACTCTTTCCTTTTTCAGTCCAGCTTTTCCTCTTCCCTCTCTCTGTCCACTTCACCCCTATCTCTGTCCATATCCTCCTCCTTCTATCTGTGCATATCTCCTTCTTCCCCCTCCCTGTCTGTCAATCTCCTCGTCCTCCCTACTCTCCCCACATTATCACACTAATCACAGTAAGACAGTAATGTTTCTTATCCCTACAGTATTTCATTCCAGGTTATAACTAACATGTATACGAATCGTTCCAGGGTTTAGGGCGACCTTTCTACCTGTGGCTTTGCTCACAGACGCACATGTCAGATATGTTTCACTCGTATTTAACATGTTGTACTAATACGGATACTTCGTCTCTATGTCTAATGAATTACCTCCTGCAGTTTCATTCTCATACGTCTTAATGTTTGTGATGTCGTATCTCTTGAACTATTTGCTATACAGTGGTGTAATTTTGCTGTAGTACGTGTGCCTACCGTCTGCAATATGTGTTGTGTATAGAGTTTGTAGTCATGCATGATGCGGCAGTTTCTCACAGATCTCAGTGGTCATAGCGTCATAACTCCAGAACTATGTGTCGTAAAATGATATATTTTTCTAGGGACATTGAGGGCTATGTGTGGACGCTGTCTGTGAAATGTATTACGAACCGTGTCAGCAGCAAAGTAGTAGTAAATTAAAACTTCATGCAAGATATGGCAGTTTTTCACCCATCTCAGTATTTCACGTGGTATCTCGTGAACTATGTGTCATACGATAATGTGTATTTATAAGTACATTGAGCGGCATATGTGGATACTGTCTGCGAAATTTATTTCGAACAGAGTTATTATTAAATAAATGATAAATTAAAACATCATACTCGCATTGTTGGCTGCACTGCTTTTTCATCGCCACCCCTTTGATAGTTGGGCGATTATTACGCCTACATTGATTCTTTCTAGACAGTAAATGGAGGAAATCGGTCCAGTTGGAGATGTGTAACATACATATGTACATATATACATATATATACAGGGTTTCCCATTTATATTGCTCATCCAAAATAACTTTTTTCTGATCCTGTAAATGAAAAATTGTTCCAACCTGTGTTTTTTAACATCATCGTGTAGTTCCTGATGAGAGTATACGTTTTATGTATCCCTACTGATGTAGGAGATACGGGGTAGAGAGTACATTTTTTAAATGGAACCATGTATATTTTATTTAAGAATACACTTACCCTCTCCAAAAGCTGTTAAAAATGTATCACACCGTGCCATTTTTGTCAATAAAAAGTAGATCTGCAAACTATAAAGAGTACACAGGTTGTGAAGAAACAGTGATGTTTACTGTAATGCTTGTACACATTATGTATTCAGTGTAGTGCTGTAGTAGAGATTTGGGTTTTGTTTATGATTTCCGACTCATATAAACGCAGGTACAGATGTCTCCCCCGCACACCTCATTTGTTGTTGCTTTAGCGTTCAGTACGCCTCATACCTGTGTAGTCGTGCACCAGAGTAACTTACTAACTGCGTGGCGATGGTACATATTGTTATTAGAGTTTTTGTTTTGTAAAGAGTTATGATGTATACGCAAGGCGATAAGGCAGAAATGCCGCTGATCTTCGTTTGGTGACAGGAAATAATTTACTAAATTGCATTTTTATGTTCAGTACTGTTACAGAACATTATGATTATTATGTTATTATCTCTGTCTTGTACTCTACTGTACGTTCTGTTCAGACACACACTGTACAGCAGACGATTTCCTGACAAGTCATCGTGTTCTCGCTGGATGTTTGGTCTTCTTATTTTTTGTCTACGTGATATTTAAGTGCAAGACCTCGAAATCGAGGTAGAGCTCGAAAAGACAAAGCTACTGAGGTCGTTGTGCTCGTTGCCGTAGCCGTGAATCCTCGAGTCAGCACTCGACGAATTCAACATGAAGTTGGTGTCTCGAAAACATGTACACATCGCATTCTGCAGCGTTTTAAATTCCATCCTTACGACGTTCATTTACGCAAAGAACTTCATGGAACCAACTTCAGCAATAGGTTTCAGTTTTGTCAGTGGGCTCAGCAACAACTTCTGACTAATCCTAATTTCTTCTCAGGTGTTCTTTTCACCGACGAGGTGTTATTCTTCAACAAAGGAATTATCAATGTGAGAAATATGTATTATTGGTCCATCAACAATCCACGATCGCACTGACAGGTAGACCATCAGTGTCCATGGAACGTTTGGTGCGGAAGTGTCCATGGAACGTAAATGTTTGGTGCGGAATTACTCGAGTACCAGTATCGGGCCTTTCTTTGTAAATGGCAAGCAAAATGGCATTCAATATACCCGATTTTTAGGACACCCTCTTCCTGTTCTCTTGAACGCCGTATCTCTGAAACCGAGGATGGTCGTGTGGTATCACCATGATGGATGCTCTGCACACCAAGCCTTACGAACACGATGAATCCTGGAACGAAAATCACTGGTAGGTGAACTGGACGTAATGGGCCAGTTAGCTGGCCTGCCCGATCTCCGGACCCTATACCGTTGGACTTCTTTTCTGTGTGCACCAGTCAAGGATGGTGTCTATCAAAATGCTGCAAAAACACCAGAGGACATTCAGCAACGCATTTTTGATTCCTGTACAGCCGTCACAGACGAAGTAGTAGCACGATGTAGGGCGTCCTTCATCCATAGAGTTACCGTATGTTTGAATGGCAATAGTCACCATTTCGAGCATGTGATGTAAACCCTCTGTTTTTCCCGTAGTAGTAGTACCACGGTAAAACTTACTACAAAAGAACATGTTACTTATGCATTGTCGTAAGTAACGTAATTCGGTACCGTGCAATAAAAAGATCCAATTACTGTAAGTGCAGTACTGTTGCACTCAGTGTTTATTGTTAATTTGTAAAGTGTTCAAACGCACGTTGAAGAGGTTACGTGATTTAGTTAATGAAATTCACTCAAGTGATATTTAAATTAGAAAGTTTAGGTATTATTTACAGTTTCAATTGCTACTAGTTTCGTTGATAAAACGGTAAAGTGTGATACCCTTTTGAATAGCTCTTGCAGAGGTTGAGTGTGTTATTGGATAAAATGTACATGGTTCCATCTAAAAAATTTAACCTCCTTGCCGTATCTCCTACATCTGTGAGGGTACATGAAAACGTATACGCTCAGCAAGGAATACACAATGATGTTGAAAAACGTTGGCTGAAACAATTTTTCATTTAACGCGTCAGAAAGAAGTTATATTGGGTGAGCAAGATAAATGGGACACCCTGTATACATACATATTACATTTTTTTATAAGATGTTCTAAAGCTATTTCTGTTTCTTTTATGCTGGAATGTTCATCGCTGAAGTTAGTAACCTCTAAGATTTAAATGTATTTCGTTTCGTTCCTGCATAATATTCTTTGAACGAGCCGTTGTGGCTCTAATAACTTTCTCATATAAAGGGGAAAACCTCAAAACCTACTTCTGCACTGACATTTAGAAGCTGTAGAGCATAAATGGAAAACAATTTCACACCAGCTATTTTTCGAGGACCGAGCCGCTATACTCCCTTCTTTTTTGAACGAGCCGCTGCGAATTTAGTAACTTCCTCTTTTACTAGGGAAATCCGGAAAACGTATTCCTGCAATCAGATTTAGAAAATATAAAATCTAAATAATTGGAAAACAATGACACACTAGCTGGTTTTCGATGACGAAACGTTTATTCCCCTTAGGCTGACACTGATGTATTAATGCAGGTAATTGGTTACCCGAATTACATACACTTGCAAGATTTATAAGGAGAGATCAAAGGGTTTCCGTTTGGGAGCGTTGTTGCAGTGTATATTCAACGTATCGCGATTAAGATGCTGGTATATAAGCACCGACATGTAGGCAAGAGATTAGAGTGACATTTGTGGCTTCCCAACGTGTGTGCGGTCAATGCCGAAACACTTAATACGGCGAAGTTTTTACCAAATGCGTCCATACAGGACCAACGTGCTGTTATCCCTTTTTTGGTCGCCGAAGGACAAATACGTGTAGACAACTACCGGTTAATGTAGAGTATGTATCGGGCAACATATCAGTCGAAAACCTCCGTTGTGGAATGGTACGCGACGACGGGTGGTGCTGTTTCGTGATAAATCACGTCCCCATATCGCAAATGTCGAAACGCAAAAGTTACGTTCACTTAAGTGGGAGACACTAGAGCATCCCCCATATAATCCTGATCTCTCCCCATGCCGTTAAAACGTCTTCGGTACTTTAAGAAAGGCCTTGAGTGTCGGCGAGGATGTGGAGCACGGAGTTACGGACTTCTTCATACAGAAAGACACGCTGATTAACAAACAGCTGTCTTCATCCTGGTGCGACTATGGAATGATTGCCTCAACGCTCACGGCAGTTTTGCCTTATTGGAACAACGATTCTGGACTCTAAAGCCTTCTAAAGAGAACTTTTAGAGCGTCCCATATATGTTATACCTTGCCCTTCATTCTTCATTATCAATCATTTCCACTATGAATATGACCAGACAGCAGTTATAGTATATGCGGCCTGCAAATATGATATATTATTCCAGACATTTCATTAAAGAAACACAGTATCAGAGGTGAAATAAGCCGTAACTTAAAAAAAAATGAACTTACTAACTTATGAATCCGATATATACGGATTGGCAGTCAGGCACTACACCATTCAGCAAGAAAGCGACGTTCTATTATATTAATTATGAGACGGAGTATGTTATGACTCAAATAAGCACACCGGATGGTAAATTATTCGCTCCCAGAACATATTACGCACCCACAGTGTAACACTGCCTCTGCGTTTGATAATGGCGTAAATTCGCGAGGAAGAAAGCCCACAACTCCACAAGACTTTTCAGGTATCATGAAGGCTGTCAAACTACTGAGATGTTGACTGCTACGTTTCACCCGCTGGAAAGATAACTACGTTCTGTCCTTGGAGGGGTGTGTTTGACGTATTAACCACTTTTTTATTTGATACCAAATGCCACTACTCAAATACTGAATCTGAAGATGGCCAGTGTATGGCGAAACCCATATTATAAACGTGATTCTGTCTTAAGTAAAAAGTGGGGGATAGAACCGTACCCTGCCATGATTGCCCACTATAGCTTCGCCGAAAAATCCTTCGGAATTCAGGAATTTTATCACAGGTCATTATCTAATGTACATATTCCTACCTTGGTCACATTCTCAAGAAATTGTTCACAAACACACTAACATTTCTAACAGTGTAGGCGATCATTAGTGTAGGCGCCGTACATTTATACAATGTCTCCCCGGAAAAAAATGAGACAGTAATGCCTTAGTTACGCTCCTGCTAACTCATGCCTAAATAACACGTTAAATAGCATCATGATTTAATGAAATTTTTCTCAGTCGTATACTGCGCAGGATTGTAACTGTTCCAGTCCCTGTCGGAACTGGCCTTCATTAGGGTAAACAACACAATGAATTCAGATTTAACAGAAATGTTACATTATTAGCCGAAAGGATAATTAACCAATTAACAATCTGCGTATTCTACAGTTCAGTTCTGATTCTGGACTACCGAGTTATAACATTCTGATTGGGTACAGCATACCTCTCATCATAATGAACAGTTGCAGAATATTTCAGCTGCGATTTATAACATAAAGTTTGAAATTCATTGCACATAAATAATAATAGTTTCTACTGGCTGAACCGAATCTTGCATGATATTTAACTACAGTACATCTTTCTGATGAGGGTAAATCTAAAGACGAGCTGAAACATTACGGACACAACTTTTATTTAGCTGCGCTCGCGTAAGAACCGAAAATTTATGATTAGTAACGTTTCAGAGTACAGGAAAGAATCCTGTAGCGACTTTTCACAGTCGAAGATACTTCACATTTTCGTTGCCGAAACTGAAATTCTCCTGAATATTAAAAGGAGAAACGAACATCTTAAATGCTGCACGATTAAATGAATATTAGTGAGTCCTGTGACTGAATTTTACGAAGAATATTGACAGCTTCGTCTCATTTGAATACAATTTGTTTATAGAATGAACAAAGGTTATGAAATAGCGCAGATTATGGAAGTAAGTTGCTGCATCACGAGCTACAAAGTAATAATGCGAATCTTTTCAAAAACTTAATTGCTGATGATTGCCCTTTTTAGTGCCACCATAAACATCTGTATAGTTTCTGTACATTTCCTGAGCAAACTTAAATGTCGACATAAAAGTTTTCTGGGTATGGTACCGCGTCATAATGTAAAAAACTACTGCTGCTGGAGAAAAACTAACGTTTCGGTCACGGTTGCAGTGGCCTTCTTCTGGGTCTAATGGTGAGTTGTAGCTTTTTTTTTTGTTTTCTTTATTGTGATTTTAAAACCCGTAGAACAGGTAGGCTGGCAGCAGCACAATACGCTGCTCTTCAGCCAAAGATAGTACAATGATAAAAACAGAGAAGACACATGAGTTGGAACAAAACGGCGGGGAAAAAACAGTAGACACATGAACATAAAAAACATGAAGCCATTCACACTCGATGACAATTCACACTACAAACTGTTGACACGAAGCACAAACACTGAAGATGTCGATGGCACTGGTGAACGATGGAGTGTGACAGTGAACACTGAACACTAAACACGACGGCACACACGAGACACTGATGGCGATGATCTCCGGAGCACGAATGTCCACTTAGAGTGTGCGAGTCTGGGGACCTGCCAAGAGGGGAATAAGGGTGAGGTGGGGGAGAGGGGAGAACAAGAATGCCAATGGCTGAGGAGATGGGGGGGAGGAGAGGGACAGGGGAGGGGAAGCCCAGGGGAGGAGTGGGGAGAAATGGCGGAGGAAGGGAAGAGGGAGAGAAGGGAGGGAGGTTGCCCAAAGGAGCAAACACAGGAAGAGGGTGGGAGGATCAAAGTTGGTAGGAGGGGTAGATGGAGGAGAGGAGGGCGTCATCAGGGAGAGGGAGCTGGCGGAAGCCACCTTGGGAGAGGGTAAGGAGGGTGGAGAGAAGGAGATTGGGTGGGACGTGGGAATACAGGCGCGGCAGCGGTCGGGGGTGGGAGAGGATGGGCGAGACAAGCGGGTGAGGAGGATCGAGCTTGCGGGATGTGTACAGGATCCGTATCCTTTCAAGGAAAAGGAGGAGGTGGGGGAAGGGGATGAGATCGTACAGGATCCGCGTGGGGGAGGGGAGATGGATGCGATAGGCGAGGCGGAGAGCATGGCGTTCAAGGATTTGAAGGGATTTATACAAGGTAGGGGGGGAGGGGGGCGGAGATCCAGGCCGGATGGGCGTAACAAAGGATAGACAGGGCGGATGAGGGATTTATAGGTGTGGAGTATGGTGGAGGGGTCCAGACCCCACATACGGCCGGAAAGGAGCTTGAGGAGACGGAGTCAGGAGTGTGCCTTGGCTTGGATTGTCCGGAGATGGGGGTTCCAGGAGAGTCGACGGTCGAGGGTGACGCCAAGGTACTTAAGGGTGGGGGTGAGGGCGATAGGACGGCCATAGATGGTGAGATAGAAATCAAGGAGGTGGAAGGAAGGGGTGGTTTTGCCTACAATGATCGCCTGGGTTTTGGCGAGTTCTAGCTATGCAGTTTCCTTTATATTTTGTTGTTGCTGTTCACTGCGCATGCCATTCCGTCAGAATTTTAAAAAGCTATTAGTTTCATTGGTCACTTAAGGAAGAAGGAGAGGGAACTTTATTTTAATAGGTTATTGCGGTGGGGGAAGAACGTGACCTCTGTTGTCTATTGGCTCTTGTGTACCACGATTGGTGATCACCGTCGAATGAGAAGTTGGCTGCTGTTTACCAAATGCTGGACGTCGGCTGCGCGGCGGCAGTTACTCGCCGGTAGAGCTCGTGCCTCGTGTTGACAGTGCGGTCTGTTGGCCTCTGATTGCTGGCATCCAAGATGGGGCAAGCCTAATCCCATCCTCCCTGTTCATGTTATTAGTGTGTTTAAGTATTTTGATGGCATCTCTGATTTTGCGTTTCCTCATAATTGGCTGCTTGGCCAACACACAGGCTTCGCTGAATTTTATTTCTTTCCCGCAGTCTTGCTGATGTTCTGCCACTGCGGATTTGTTGTGTCGCCCTAGACGAATATAGCACTCGTGTTCCCGAATGCGCGTTGCTATTGTCCTACCAGTCTCGCCGATGTATGCCTCTCCACATTCGTATTCCACCTTGTAAACGCCTGCAGTCTGTAATGCATCCACCTTGTCCTTAGTGGAGCGTAGCACGTTCTGAATCCTACGATCACTATAGAAGACAGGCTGAACCGCAACGCGACGAAGGTGTCTGCCTATTCGGTCAGTAACATTTTTCACGTAAGTTAAGCGCATTGTTGGCTGCAGTTTGTCTATTTCTTGCTTTTCTGTCTTACTTTTGTTCGTCGCGCAAGGTTGTGTTTATCGACTTATGATTGTAGCCATTGGCTAGAAACGTTGTGCGTAGCCTTTTAAGCTCAGGTGTGATGTTTTGAGCATCATTTAGGCGCTGCGCACGGTTTGCCAAAGAACGGATGACAGAGTTCTTGTGCGCTGGGTGGTGGTAGGATTGGGCGTTCATATACCTGTCTGTATGTGTAGGCTTGCGATATACTCTGTGCCCCTGTGTGCCCTCCGTTCTCCTGTATACTTCGACGTCTAGAAATGGGATTGCTCCATTTTCCAGCAGCAGTAGCTTTATACATTATGACGCAGTACCATAACCAGAAAAATTTTATGTCGACTGACTCTAGCCGCGGAAGCCTACGCAATTATATTAAACTTAAATGTGAATGAATATACCGGCATGCAATGCGTTCGGTGATTACTGTAAGAGAAATGATGCTTCTGATGGATTTTACAGACTGGTCCTCTTCGAGTCTCTTCACACTTGCAGCACGTGAAAGTCAGCGCCTAGATATCAGTTTTATGAAGGTGTGTTACGTATTTACCAAGCAACCCGAAAACAGTGACTTTAGAAAATTAGATTTCCGAAAGCTGCTAACTACAAGACATTTCGAGAGTTTTAAAATAGCTGCCAGTAAAATGAATGCACCGAGCAGAAGTCGGGTAGTGATAAAGTCGTTGGTTCGAATCTCATGGATAACCACTTTTTGTTTTACTTTTATTGAAGTTCCATATTTACTGAGATTTGGAAAGGATGATTCACAAATATTCTTATTTTAAAAAGCAAAGCCTCACAGTTCTGCGCAATAGGTACCGATCGACCGCCGCGTCATCCTCAGCCAATGGCGTCATTCATATGCGCTGCGGAGGAGCGTCGGTTCGCCACACCGTTCTCCTGATCTGAGAGCTGCTACTTCTCACTCAATCAGCTCCTCAGTTGGCATGACGAGGCCGAATGGAATCTCGTCTATTCGTTCTACCGAGGAAAAATTCCTGGCCGCGGCGACAATCGGATTATCCGGACTGCAGGCTGCCTTACTGACAACTCAGCAACGAATTCGGACAACAAATACTGAATCACAATTTTTAGTAAAAATGACACCTTTCAATTTTTAATTACTCACCGCACGAAAATAAATTAAAATCTGATAGACATGCGAAACACGTCATTCTGAAATAGTAACGTTATGGTCGTCTACATCACGTTTAATCTCTAGAAATAAGAAAATATTTCATTTTCTATTCGTTGTTTCGCAGTTTTGAATAAAATTTTAATTTATTATTAATTCATGCATTGTAATGCAATTAGTAATTAAAACTAGGCAGATGTCATTTTTATTAAAAAATAGCTATCCGGCCGGCTTCACGGCGTTGAGTATCTGCGGCCAGATTATTTGCATGGCATAGCGTATTTTGTTTGCGGGCCGCTGTGTAGAGTTATGAATAAGTTCCAGAGAACGACGTTACGTAACTGAGTAGCGACATATACAGTGCATGGCAGAAAAGTTGTGTAGAGGCATGAATGTTTCATGTAGAGTTGGCGGTTGGAGTGACATCTAATAGCAATGATGGGACCACATCGTGATGCAAGTAATACGTTTACAACAAACGTAAATGTTCCATTTGAATCATGTGTGCATGTGCGAGTGAGTGATTCAGTATGTATTTGAGCCTGGTTGAGGCGTCACAAATAAATGAAAACATAATACAATTCACAGATGACGTACGTGTTTAGCTCATATTACATCACTCTTCTTGTAAAGGATTTTGAATGAAGAGTGGGAATTGTTATTGGCAGTCTGAAGAAAGCAGAAATTGGCAGTCTGCACTGTGGCGTTGTCGAGACTAATTGCCGCCATTCTTTGTCGTGGACTCTTTATCGCACACTTTTTCGCCGTGCCACATGAAGAATCGTGGCCACATGCAGATCTGATTAAAGATAGGCAGAGGCTGGAAGCTGCGCCGTCTGCTGCTCTGCTGAAGGAACGTTCTGCACGTAAAATGAAGCACAGTGGCTAAAGTAGTTCTTCAGAAAATATTTTTCTTTTAGCATAAAAATTAAACACCACTCATTTCCGATTTGCGTGTTTCCTCGCTATGTAGTTGTTCTCAAACGTTTGCAGAGAAGATATTGGTTAAAAATATTTAATCATTTTAAAATGTAGGTCTCACATTACTGGCTGATCACGAGGTCGTTCCCTTGACATCACTGATCATATTTATTACGATACTTAAAAGTCCAATAACTCATTGCAACTTTTTGAAAGATTTGCAGTGAATTAAGAGTACGAATTTTTATTGCTGTTCTGAAGGAAGCAGAAATACGCAGTCCTAAACTGTCGTCATGTTTTGAAATGTGTAACTCAACATCATTCAGAGGTTTGTGCTACGTTAAAAGGCAGAGTGAGAAAAAGTGACCCGGCCGGTCACTTCTGAAGAATTGCATATATGTGAGTCTGGAGTCACTTACTGAGTTTTAGAATTTACTGCCGCGCTCTCAAGCTATGGTGGCTGTTCGCGAGGTGGCAATAGCATCGATTTCACTACTTAACTTTAATTCATGATAACTCAGTCAATTTACACGAAATATTTACATATTATATGCAAGAAACTTTGTCATGAAACACTGTACCTATTAGTGAAAACCGGATCAAATTCTCTAAAGCACTACCTGAAATAATGATCCAATATTTCCTAATCAAGTTTTTCATTTGTTAATAAAAATATAGTTTCAAAAAATGTAAAAGGAAACAGTGGCGATCGACGAGATACAAACTTAATGCTTACTTGATATGCACGCTGTACAATCAGCTATGAGTATCTATGTAGACACGCTGACTGTCACGAGTCTGCCGCTCTGCTATGTATGCCGGAGACCACGTGGCAGCCAACGTTGTAACAAACCAGCATACATTTTTTTCTACCGATTCAGTAGCGTTGTGAGTGCTGCCGTTGATGTGGACGCCCCACTCCCTACCCCCAGACGTCGTGGTAGCTGAACTCCTGATAGCACTTTGCGACTTACGCGTCTTTCCTTTCGTTGATTTCATACGTTTTCTTCAACAGTCCTCCGATACGCTCGACTGTCCTCGGCCGTCAGTAGATGATGTCTGCCTGATTTTCACTTAGCGGTGGATGTTTGTTTGCGTTTCTACGTCAAAATCACGTGACCAACAGTGAACTTGGGCAGCTTTAAACAAAGGCGCAAAAAAGTGATGGCAAATCGATATGCACTTATACAAATGGCTGTAGCATCGCTTACGAGAGGTATAAAAGCGCAGTGCGTTGGCAGATCTGTCGTTTCTACTTAGGTGAGAAGGTTTCCTACGTGGTTAGGGCCGCACTACGGGAATTAATAGACTTTGAACGAGGAATGATACCACGGCAGTTCAATAAGTAATGCAACACGTTTTCTTTCTCGGCCAATTTTGGTTGAAAAAACCGGAAATTTCTTGTGGAATATTTTCAAACATTCCCGCTTCGTCTCGTGTAGTTTCATTGACTTCCGACAGGTGGCAGCGCTGTACGGAGCTGTTAAAATGGTGTCTGTAACGGATGTGCGTTGCAAACAATGGGCAGTGATCGAGTGTCTTTTGGCGGAAAACCAGGGCATCTCAGATATTCATAGGCGCTTGCAGAATATCTACGGTGATCTGGCAGTGGACAAAAGCACGGTGAGTCGTTGGGCAAAGCGTGTGTCATCATCGCCGCAAGGTCAAACAAGACTGTCTGATCTCCAGCGTGCGGGCCGGCCGTGCACAGCTGTGACTCCTGCAATGGCGGAGCGTGCGAACACACTCGTTCGAGATGATCGACGGATCACCATCAAACAACTCAGTGCTCAACTTGACATCTCTGTTGGTAGTGCTGTCACAATTGTTCACCAGTTGGGATATTCAAAGGTTTGTTCCCGCTGGGTCCCTCGTTGTCTAACCGAACACAATAAAGAGCAAAGGAGAACCATCTGTGCGGAATTGCTTGCTCGTCATGTGGCTGAGGGTGACAATTTCTTGTCAAAGATTGTTACAGGCGATGAAACATGGGTTCATCACTTCGAACCTGAAACAAAACGGCAATCAATGGAGTGGCACCACACCCACTCCCCTACCAAGAAAAAGTTTAAATCCATACCCTCAGCCGGTAAAGTCATGGTTACAGTCTTCTGGGATGCTGAAGGGGTTATTCTGTTCGATGTCCTTCCCCATGGTCAAACGATCAACTCTGAAGTGTATTGTGCTACTCTTCACAAATTGAAGAAACGACTTCAGCGTGTTCGTAGGCACAAAAATCAGAACGAACTTCTCCATCTTCATGACAACGCAAGACCTCACACAAGTCTTCGCACCCGAGAGGAGCTCACAAAACTTCAGTGGACTGTTCTTCCTCATGCACCCTACAGCCCCGATCTCGCACCGTCGGATTTCCATATGTTTGGCCCAATGAAGGACGCAATCCGTGGGACGCACTACGCGGATGATGAAGAAGTTATTGATGCAGTACGACGTTGGCTCCGACATCGACCAGTGGAATGGTACCGTGCAGGCATACAGGCCCTCATTTCAAGGTGGCGTAAGGCCGTAGCATTTAATGGAGATTACGTTGAAAAATAGTGTTGTGTAGCTAAAAGATTGGGGAATAACATGGTGTATTTCAATGCTGAATAAAACAACCTCTGTTTCAGAAAAAAAAATGTGTTGCATTACTTATTGAACTGCCGTCGTAGTTGGAACTAGACGCTTGAGGCGTACCATTTCAGAAATCGTTAAGTAATTGAATATTCTGAGATCCACTGTGTCACGAGTGTGCCGAGAATGCCACATTTGAAGCATACATCTCGCCACAGACTGCGCAGTGGCCGGCAGCCGTCGCTTCACGACCGAGAGCTTCGGCATTCGCATTGAGTTGTCAGTGCTAACAGACAAGCAACACCACGTGAAATAACCGCAGAAATCACTGTGGAGCGTACGACAAACATATCCGTTTTTGACAGTGGCGTTAATGGGCTGTGGTAGCAGATGACTGAGGCGAGTGACTTTGGTAGCAGCAAGACATGGCCTGCAAAGGCTCCCCTGGGCTCGCGACCATATCGGTTGGACCCCAGACGACTGGAAAACTGTTTCCTTGTCAGATGAGTTCCGATTTCAGTTGGTAAGAGCTGATGGTACGGTTTGAGTGTGGCGCAGACCCCGCGAAGCCATGGACCCAGATTATCAACAAGACACTGTGCATGCTGATGGTGGCTTCCTTAAGACTTGGGCTGTGTTTACATGGAATGAACCGATCATTGACTGGAAGTGGTTACGTTCGCCTACTACGAGACCGTTTGCACCCATCCATGGACTTTATGTTCCTAGACAACGACGGAATTTTTATGGATGACAATGGGCCATGTCACTGGCAGCTGGTTTGAAGATCATTCTGGAGAAGCCGAGAGAGTGATTTGGCCACCCATATCAGTCAACGTGAATCCCGTCGAATATTTATGGGATGTAACTCAGAGGTCAGTTTGTGCACAAAATCGTGGACCGGCTACACTTTTCAACTATGGAGGGCTATAGAGGCAGCATGCCAACGGTCTTGGCGTGGTGGTAACACCGGTTCCCGTCAGATCACCGAAGTTAAGCCCTGTTGGGCTTGGCTAGCACTTGGATGGGTGACCATCCGGTCTGCCGAGCGCTGTTGGCAAGCGGGGTGCACGCAGCCCTTGTGACAAAAACTGAGGAGCTACCTGATGGAGACGTAGCAGCTCCGGTACCGTAAAATGACATACGACCGGGAGAGTGCTGAGCTGACCACATGCCCCTCCATATCCGCATTCAGTGACGCCTGCGGATGAGGATGACACGGCAGCCGGTAGTTACCGTTGGGCCTTCATCGCCTGTTCGGGAGGAGTTAGTTAAGTTATAGAGGCAGCATGGCTCAATATTTCTGTAGGGGACTTCCCCCAAAGACCTGTTGAGTCCCTGTCACGTCGAGTTGCCGCACTACACCGGGCGAAAGGAGGTCCGACACGATGTTAGGAGGTACCTCATGACTTCTGTAATCACAGCGTAAAAGAAGGGAATGATGAATTTTGTAAATTTATTTTGTAAAGATTGATTTGAGAGGTGTGAAGATATTCAGATAAAGTTATTGCTGCCTTGCTTGCTCGCACGTAATTTACGGAGGGTTTGTAAAAGACAAATTTTCTTATGATTTCTGTTTATGGGTTGGGGTTAGTTAGTTTGACCGAAATTCCCTGACGGATTTCCTGCTCAGGCGACACCCAGTCCACGTTCTACGTCACTGACCTCTCCCGACCCACGCATTCTGCTGTGACTGCGTCCCCACTGACAACACAACACTCACTGTCTCCTTTTATATTGGTAGTTCTGTCTCTCGTGACATCTAGTGATCACTTGACCATTACATGGGGTGTCCGGTTATTTTTGTCAGCTAGTGTCAAAAGACTCCCTGTTTTCAAAGACAAGACCTAGTATTAGACTTTCTTGAGGACTGCGTCGTACTGTTTTAGGAAACTGATGTCCACGTAGTGACCTTCATCCTGTAAGTATGATGAAATTCTAGGCGAGTCAGCCTGTAAGGTCCCTTGGATAGTGCAATTCATTTGTAATAATATCTGTGTCCGGTATATTACCAGCAAAGTCATCTTTCACTACAGTACCGGGTGATCAAAAAGCCAGTATAAATTTTAAAACTTAATAAACCACGGAATAATGTAGATAGAGAGGTACAAATTGACACACATGCTTGGAATGCCATGGGGTATTATTAGACAAAAGAAAAGTTCACAAAATGTCCGACAGATGGCGCTGGACAACAAAACGTTAGTGACTGCGCATGACAATCGTGTATAAAAGGAGCTGTAATGAGAGAGAGAATCAGATGCGCCAGCAGTCGCAGCATGTTGACGTTACCTGAAAAGGCGCTTTTAGTGAAGCTGTATTATCAGAATGGGGAATGTGCTAGTTCAGCGTTACGATCCTATCGCCATAGGAAGGGGATTCGAACGGGTAAATGTCCGTTGACAAATGCAGCTATGGCGAGAATGATTTCGAAGTTTGAAGCCACGGGTTGTTTAGAAGATAGACCCCGTAGTCGCCTTCCGAGCACAACGCGTAATGCTGCTGAGACAGTTCAGGATGAAATGGAGACTGTAGCAGGTTCGTCTATGCACGGGGAAGTCAGCGCTCGTGCAGTCGCACGTCGCACCGGCATTCCATGCACTACTGTTTTGTTGGCACTGAGGCGTACCCTCCTATGCTATCCGTACAAAATCCATCGGCATCATGAGCTGTTACCTGGCTATTTAGTGAAGCGGAGGTCATTTGCGGTGTGGGTGTCTCAAAAGATGGCGGAAGATGACGATTGGTTGAGTAACGTGTTGTGGACCGACGAAGCTCATTTCACGCTCCGAGGGTCTGTCAACGCCCACAACTGCAGAATTTGGGCTACCGAAAATCCTAGAACTGTCGTGGGAACTCCATTGCACGACGAGAAAGTCACAGTATATGTTGAATTTACCACATCTACCGTTATCGGGCCTTTTTTCTTCGTGGAAATGCGTGATTCTGGTTTTGTAACGGCTACCGTGACGAGTGAGAGGTACGCCGATATGTTACAGAATCGCATCATCGCCAGCCTGGCTGATAAACACCTGCTGGAACGTACGATTTGTATGCAGGATGGCGCTCCACCCCTTTTTGCTAGACACGTGAAAGATCTCTTGCGCGCGTCGTTTGGTGATGATCGTGTGCTCAGCCGCCACTTTCGTCATGCTTGGTTCAAATGGCTCTGAGCAGTATGCGACTTAACTTCTTAGGTCATCAGTCGCCTAGAACTTAGAACTAATTAAACCTAACTAACCTAAGGACATCACACACACGAATGCCCGAGGCAGGAGTCGAACCTGCGACCGCAGCGGTCGCTCGGTTCCAGACTCGTCATCCTTTGCCTCCCAGGTCCCCAGACCTCAGTCCGTGCGATTATTGGCTTTGAAGTCGCAAGTGTATCGTGATCGACCGACATCTCTAGGTATGCAGAAAGACAACATCCGACGCCAATGTCTCACCATAACTCCGGACATGCTTTACAGTGCTGGTCACAACATTATTCCTCGACTACAGCTATTGTTGAGGAATTATGGTGTACATATTGAGCATTTCCTGTACAGAATATCATCTTTGATTTGTCTTACTTTGTTATGCTAATTATTGCTATTCTGATCAGATGAAGCGCCATATGTCGGAAATTTTTTGAACTTCTGTATTTTTTTGGTTCTAATAAAATCCCATGTCACTCCAAGCATGTGTGTCAATTTGTACCTATCTACATTATTCCGTGATTTATGCAGTTTTCAAATTTATACTGACTTTTTGATCACCCGGTATATACGTAGCTATGTGTAAGCGATCATATTGCTTTCGCTGAGTTTTCTATGTGCCACGAACTGGAATGTATATTCGTAACTAATAGGTTATTTCAATAAAAGTGAACCATATTGAAATAAAATATTGTTCGATCCTAGGGCACCGTAAACGTCTCGGTATAACTTCGCTACCTGACCTTCCTGGCACTTCGTACCTATGACATGTATTATCGTGCAAAACAGTCTTTTACTGATAAATGTACATCTAACGATGGCATCATGCTACCAAAATGCATCATGTTAAAGTAAATATTGTTTTGAAATGTGACAGAAGCACCAAATTGAGTTCTTTATAAAAATGTTGTCTCTCATATGCATGTTTGTACTGACTAAAATATAAAGTGTACATGTGCCACAGCAAGCGGTGCTGGTGTGCGCGTATAGAAGTCTCGGATTTTCGCCACAGCCGGCTAGGGAGCCTCAGGGATGAGTGTTTTGTCGCGGTTTCTCCACTCCACTTCTGAGGCGATTACGCGCTTCATTTCTCGGCTCGTCTTTCCTGTCAGAACCTCATTAAAACTTTCAAAGAAGTTGGGCGTGACCCGCGGCTTCCGAAAATCCCACCCCTCTGTTTCTGAAGCGTTACCGCCTTGGCCGATTGAGTCCTTCTCAATGCAGCAGCGAGCGTCTAAAAGGGCGCTTCAGTAATCTCCCCCTCCTGCCAAGCACCCACCGGAAAAGTGCCCCCGGCCTTTACGGTGGTCTCGAAACGATTGTGGTTTGGAATAAGACGGTTACTATTCATTCTCGCCTGCACATCTTTCTTTATGACATGACTTTCTTCGTACAGCGATAAATATACATTTACGTTCAGTCATGTACTTCTCATCCTTCTTGCTCCTGTGAGGGTAGGTATGTGTTCCTTTTTTTAAGTTGGAAATATAATTTTGCGTTTTCGTCCATCTTCTTTCATGTATTTTCCCATGAAAGAAAGCAGAATTTGCTCCCTCTTTAGCATAGTATTAATCATATTTTTAAAAAACTTAATTATTGCGTTAATCGCCTGCTATATCTACATCTTTATGACAACTCCAATTCACACTCAAGTCATTAGAAAAGGGTTCTCAGAACCACTTCCTGACTATTCTCGACCATTCAAGTTCCTAATAGCAAATGTGGAAAATGAATATCAAAAGATGTCATTGTGAGGTCCGATATGTACTAGTTTCTTACGATGCTCCTTTCTGCCCACTTAATTTTCAACATTCCCCAATAACATCATATATCAAATGTTATCCTTTCATCTTATCCATATTTGTGATGGTTCACATTTCACTTCCAGCTAATGCTGTGCTCCATACACTCTCAAAACTTATTCCTGAGTTCCATATCAATACATGATATCTACAGAAGTGTTTCACTGCAGAAATCTGTGACAATTTATGTTCAATATCTTCGACCATCCACTGTAATATTGCTTCCTTAATAGGAAATTCTTTCTCCTCCACTACCGCATGGTTCCCAGTTTCAGTGTCAATTGATTAATTGTTGTTCTTATTCTCCATCACCTTAGCCTTTGATCTGTTTATCCTTCAGCTATATTCCGCTCCTTTGAAAAGGTCTGCTTTATATCTGGACTAATGGGCTATATTGTATGTGAACTTTTGCTACTGATATCTGTTCCTCATGAACTTTTTTCATGTTCTGAAATTTTCCTGCACTTCCGGGAGGGGGGGACAGAGGATTGAGAGAAGTCACTAGACCAACATCACAGTTCAACGAAATTTTGCATTCAGAGAAGAAAACGAAAGACACAGCATCTGAATTTATTACTGTCACTGCTACTTCTACATCTATATTCATCTAGATGTCTACGCTCTGCGAACCACTATGGTGTGCATAGCAGAGGAATTTTTCTCCGTTCCATTCACTTATGGAGCGAGGGAAAAACAATTGTTTAAATGCCTCGGTGGGTACTGTAATTAATCTCATCCTCACCGTTGGTTTGGGAGCGATATGTTCAAATGGTTGAAATGGCTCTGAGCACTATGGGACTTAACATCTGAGGTCATCAATTCCCCAGAACTTAGACCTACTTAAACCTAACTAACCTAAGGACATCACACACATCCATGCCCGAGGCAGGATTCGAACCTGCGACCGTAGCGGTCGCGCGGTTCCAGACTGAAACGCCTAAAACCGCTCGGCCACAGCGGCCGGCGAGCGATATGTAGAGGGTTGTAGCGTACTCCTAGAATCATCATTTAAACTCGATTCCTGATATTTTGTTGGTAGACTTTCTGGTAGTTGTTTCCGTCTATCTTCAATAGTCTGCCACTTCAGTTCTTTCGACATCTCTGTGACATTCTCCGTAGGGGCAAATAAAACCTGTGACCATTCCTGCTCCCCTATTCCGTAGACGTACAATACCCCCGTTCGTCCTATTTGTTACGGTCCCCACGCCCTTGAACAGTATTTTAGAAAGGGTTTCACGAGTGTAAGGATTCACCTTTGCACTCTTATATTTCCCCCCAGTATTCTATCAATAAAGTGATTTCTGCTGCTTGCTTTATCCATGCTGCTTGTATCATATCCGTGAGACTACTTCCCCATATTCGCAATAACACAGAACGAATTGACTCCAAAAGAGGACTCGCAGTTTTAGAGTATGCAGTACCATTGGATTTGTCGAATCTGTGTTCCGTATAAAAAAAATAAAAAAACGTTGTTTTTCGCCTTCATCGCTACATTTTCTATTTAATTGCTCCAGTTCCAGTTGTTCGTAACATACATCCGTAGATAATTAATTGAATCGACAACCATTACATCCGTGTGCTTTACCGTGTAACCGAAATTTACGGGATCTTTTTAGTTGATTATGTTCAGTTATTACTAAAAAAAATGGAAATGAGCGTATGGCATCGTTGGCCGGGAGGCCCCTATTTGGGGAAGTTCGGCCTCGAAGTGCAAGTCTTATTTCATTCGACGCCACATTGGGCGACTTGCGCACCGTTGATGAGGATGAAATGATGATGAGGACAACACACCACCCAGTCCACGAGCGGAGAAAATCTCCAACCCGGCCGGGAATCGAAGCCGGGCCCGCTTGCATGGGAGGCAGGCACGTTACCACCCAGCTAAGCAGGCAGGAACATAGGTATCTTCTTTAAGTTATTTTGCAACTTATTTCAATCTTGTGGTGACACAATTAAAGTGTACACGATAGTATCATCTCCAAACGACGTATGAGGACGGCTTACATTGCCTCTTAGAACTTCTATATAAACCAGAGTGCCTATAACTCTTCCACCGAAAAATCAAGATATCCCTTAAGCTTCATTACATTACTTCCCGTCAGTTACTACGAACTGTGATCTTTCTACCAGATAATCGTGAATCCAGTCACAAGAGTGAGACTATAATCATATGCTTGCATCTCGATTAGAAGTAGCTTGCTGCAAGTTCATACGTTAGACTGACGTCGATATTCAATCCACATGAAATACTGAAAACAGTACGACTTCACTTTTTATTTTTAAATTGCCGTTCTCACGGTACGCCACGCAGCAGTGTTACAAGCAGTCTAGAACTCTCAAAAACCTTCCCGCAGGTAAGCTTTACTCCTGACTGTTCCAGTGTAGCACTGCATATTCCTAATAATTTTCAAGAACACTGGCGCACGTAATCCGATCCCTGCAGTAATTATAGAGCATGTTCAGGTGAACACAGTAACGGTATATTTAAAACCAATACTTACGCCATATTGGGGAATCGAACCCATAGGTGAAAACGTGGCGATAGAGGCCAGTAATAACCCTTCGTTCCTACTTCTCGGTTCTCGCTCATGATCCTCGGCTTTGAAGGTCGTTCAAGCCCACCTCGAAAAACTCAGTGTCGCCTCCGCACGTAAGTCAAGTTCCCCTCCCCCATTCCTCGGATTTCTAGCAAAGACTCTCGTTGGCATCCCTTCAGAACTGGGGAAGTCGGTAGAAGTTTAGCATAATGCAACATCTATTTCAACATTGATCAGCCGCCAACTACACTGAATGCTAAGTCTCAGACTCAAATATTATATTGGTGATCTCAAAATACGCTGCAAAACAACTCAGAATTTGAAACCTGGAAATTTAAGTTTCATACTCCATTCATAATAAGATTCACGATGCTGTGATTACTGCTGTACCTAAAGTGTATTATCTAAGAGCATTCTTAGCTTTCAAAACGGCAGCAAGTTACAGCTTACAGTTATTTTTAATTAATTAAGAACTGTCAGTGTTATTTCAGTTACAACTAAAAGGTGCTTTGTGCAATCGTGACTGCTTTTGGTTGTTATAATTTAGACTGATCTTTGTCATCTGAAATGAAGTGTGCCACCTTTGTCACAGACAATAGTAGCTTCTACGTGAAATACAATATTTCAGTGGCGACAGATAGGGCGCATTACGCTCAAACAACGTGTCGACACGGCGATGTGGGCTCTTACCAATTACACTTGTCATATTATCAGTTGTATAACATAATAAATACGACATGTATGCTGATCAACTCCATAACACCTGCGTACGAGACTATCAATCTAAGGATATCAATCGAGAATACCAGTTTTAACCTGTGTGCACTTTCAATATGAACACTTTCCGCTGTGTTAAAGCCCCCGGAATCCGTACCATCTTTAATCGTTTGTGAGACAAATATAAATTTCTCTCCTTCAGCAAAGAGAGTAGATGAAAACTGCTCAGGATATAGATACAGTTCGCAAGAACGAATTAGCATCTCGCTATACTACCCATTCTTTTCATGTTCGTACTTCCAACTCTTGATTACAGCGATTTTATGTTGCAAAGGGTCTCTCATGAAAGCTAATAGCACTCGTAGCTGGTGATGAACGCCAGCGTAGGATAAATCTGTGACGTTCGACTTTTCGATAATATTTCACCATATCGTGCACAGCTATCATGGCAACGTGCGGCCAAGCGCACGTAGTTTCACACTCTTGTCTCGTTCACCGTCTTGTCAACGTATACTGTCCTTCACGTCTCTCCTAGATCCACGCTTATCAGAAAAACACAGTAGAGACTCTTGTTCCAATCAGAAGGAATCCTTTCTGTGCCACTATGTCATTCAGCTGTCTTCTCTAAGCTCTTTTCAGTAACAGGAATACCCTTTTGAAATGATCTTTCTCACTATGTCAGACCACTGAATGACACCCCCACCATCAAAAGACGCCTAATAGAACTTACACGAAATAAACATTAACATCTTGCTTTGTCCTTCGCGCACACCCAGTACCGATGAAGCTCAGTACCCTTCTTACGCAACAGACAATCTTCATTTGCCAGACACCGTAGTCGGTGCAGTGTGTCTCTCCCTCATATCTCACAGTTTCATAAAATCTCACCAATAAATTCGGTCTTCTATCTTGTATTTTAGTTATTATTATTATTATATTATTATTACATTAGTATACGGTTAACATTCAAGAAAGTAATGTCATCGATAGTGTTATTGCTAACAGAACCTGCTCAGTACGAATATGGTTCAAATGGCTCTGAGGACTATGCGACTTAACTTCTGAAGTCATCAGTCACCTAGAACTTAGAACTACTTAAACCTAACTAACCTAAGGACATCACACACATCCATGCCCGAGGCAGGATTAGAACCTGCGACCGTAGCGGTCGCTCGGCTAGAGACTGTAGCGCCTAGAACCGCACGGCCACTCCGGCCGGCTCGGTACTAATGTGGTAAATGACATAAGATACATTCAAATCTCGCTTCAAAAAATTTTTAATGCAAATACTGTCACTAAGTTATTATTTAGCATATTAAAATTATTAATAAAATTTAAGTACCTGAGATGCCGGACTTCTTCTGTTTTTAAAACTTTGGTTAAATGTAAGAGAGGGCCTAAAGACACCAATCATGTTAAGTGATGAGATATATCATTTCGCATTATCGACAGAAATAACCAAGGAATTGATAGATCCCTAACTTCCTGGGAGTAAGTTTCTAATGCGATGTTCCTACTGAAATTCATTCAAGTCTCATTAAACTCAGAAAAAATGAAATCTGTCTCCCTATCTCTACAAAAGATGGAGAAGTTCAGGAGGAAACCTACTTAAGGTGTAACTCTCTGCCTAAAGGTAGAATTAGCAACAGTCGACAGTTGGATGGTGTAGAACGCAATGGAGAAAGTCTGATTAAAAGAGTAAATACTCACGATGATGATTTGTTGAGAAAATGTTCTGGAAAATTGTTCGAATGAATATAGTGAAAAACGATTAAGGAATTCCAAGAAGTATTGCGTAGAGTATTACAGAAACTTTAATGTATTGAAGAAATCAACCTAAAAAAAGATGCGATACACCTAAAGTCATTAGTGGAGTGAAATGCAAAAAGAGTGATTCAAGATTAGCTGATTGTACGGACATAATAACAGCATTAGCGAACAGTGTAACAGATACAGGCGTTTTTATACATAAAGGGCGACACAACAGAGTAAGTCACTTTTGGCAATGCGTGACTGCGTTTTCTTGCTCCAAACAACATTAGGCCTTGTGGAATGCTCCTCTAGTCTCTTATTATTTTCTGTGTTATTAGCATTACATAGATTTTAAAGTAGCCTACCTTCGTTTTACTGTGATATCATCAGGAAACTACATCAGGTGTGCATCTAGATTCTGAAGCCAAACCACCAATGACATCTAGTTCGCTCAGTGACGAGCGACATGCATACCTCGGCTGCAGTGACGGTTAATGATATCGCAGACGCGTGTTCCGACAGTGTTCAGTGAGGATGGCCAACTGTTGCATGTCGAAGTCCCCCGCCCCTTGCCGCTGGCCGCGTCCTGTGTCGGCGATTGTCCCGTGTGACAAGCCGTGCGTTACACGGCCGGCCGGCCACAACGCACAGCGACGACTTCGCTTTATCATACGCCACCCACCGGCCGCTCGGCGGATAATTAATATTTGCTGCCAACTGTTGCACGTGAAGCCTCGTCCGCCACAACTCAGCGCTCTGCGGTTATTGACCGGCCTCCAAACAAGAGTCGTGGATGAAAGGCAGCCGGACGTCTCGGCCCCTAGCTGTTGCGCACACGGAATGACTGGCGTCAGACATATTCCCTTTGACGGCAGAGCACTGGCGAAACGGTTGGCTACACTTTGTTTGCAACCCTGATTACATTCGCCTTTCCCTATATTATCGAACACCGGTATGGTGTTCTGATTGACACGGGGTGTATCACAATTAACAGCCGAAACTAACACAGGTGAAAATATACGATATTACAGCTACATCTACATTTATACTCCGCAAGCCCCAGCGGTGTGTGGCGGAGGGCACTTTACGTGCCACTGTCATTGCCTCCCTTTCCTGTTCCAGTCGCGTATGGTTCGCGGGAAGAACGACTGCCGGAAAGCCTCCGTGCGCGCTCGAATCTCTCTAATTTTACATTCGTGATCTCCTCGGGAGGTATAAGTAGGGGGAAGCAATATATTCGATACCTCATCCAGAAACGCACCCTCTCGAAACCTGGACAGCAAGCTACACCGCGATGCAGAGCGCCTCTCTTGGAGAGTCTGCCACTTGAGTTTGCTAAACATCTCCGTAACGCTATCACGCATACCAAATAACCCTGTGACGAAACGCCCCGCTCTTCTTTTGATCCTCTCTATCTCCTCCGTCAACCCGATCTGGTACGGATCCCACACTGATGAGCAATACTCGAGTATAGGTCGAACGAGTTTTTCGTAACCCACCTCCTTTGTTGATGGACTACATTTTCCAAGGACTCACCCAATGAATCTCAACCTGGTACCCGCCTTACCAACAATTAATTTTATATGATCATTCCACTTCAAATCGTTCCGCACGCATACTCCCAGATGTTTTACAGAAGTAACTGCTACCAATGTTTGTTCTGCTATCATATAATCATACAATAAAGGAGCCTTCTTTCTAAGGTCGTGATGTAGCGTTCTCGCTTCCCGCGCCCGGGTTCCCGGGTGCGATTCCCGGCGGGGTCAGGGATTTTCTCTGCCTCGTGATGACTGGGTGTTGTGTGATGTCCTTAGGTTAGTTCGGTTTAAATATTTCTTAGTTCTAGGGGACTGATGACCATAGATGTTAAGTCCCATAGTGCTCAGAGCCATTTGAACTTCTTTCTATGTATTCACAATACAGGACATTTGTCTATGTTAAGGCACAAAGTGTCTATCCGCTACAGATCTTCCTGCATTTCACTACAATTTTCTAATGCTGCAACTTCTCTGTATACTACAGCATCATCCGCGAAAAGCCGCATGGAGCTTCCGACACTATCTACTAGGTCATTTATATATATTGTGAAAAGCAATGGTCCCATAACACTCCCCTGTGGCACGCCAGAGGTTACTTTAACGTCTGTAGACGTCTCTGCATTGAGAACAACATGCTGTGCTCTGTTTGCTAAAAACTCCATCCAGCTACACAGCTGGTCTGATATTTCGTAGGCTCTTACTTTGTTTATCAGGCGACAGTGCGCAACTGTAACGAACGCCTTCCGGATGTCAAGGAAAATAGCATCTACCTGTGAGCCTGGGTCTCATGAACAAACAAAGCAAACAAAAGCGTGCTATTAAAATGTTTGAGAAAACAAGTGTTTTGCGAGATAATAGCGAATGTGTTGTTATCAGAAAATTACTTCAGAATGAAATATTGTCCTGGTTTGTTCAAATGTACGGGAAAGAAAACCTGCCGATTAAGAATCCTTCAAATTTGCCTCACATTTCACCTATTTATATATTTATTTATTTGAATTGGTAAGGTTAGTGGCAAAGTCCCTCTCTTACATCCAAACAGATATTCTCAATTTCATTAACTTTGACCAGTATGTTATGAGCAACAGAGCTTAGATAAATATATGTTAACACCAAACCCCAACATATTTTCACGTGTAATACGGCGCAGCAAACTTATTGGCACTCAATAAATCTCCCAGTCGTCTGGAAATGAATAAATACTGGTTCTGTATGGTGTTCAAAGGAATCTTATACTATTCTCCCTGCGAAATAGTAGCTTACTCAGGCAAACATATAGTATGTTCATGACGGTCATGCACCCTTCTCTCGAAAGTAGACCAAACCGGATAAATAATATTAAGCTCTTGTGACTATTGTGACGAGGTAAGGTGCGACAAAATCGGTCCTGGATGATGTGTGCTGTCATCTTGGAACATAACATCACTAATAAGAGCAAACATTCTACTACGGAATGGACTTGGTCAGCCAAAATGGTCACATATCCGTGGCAGTACGGCGACCTTGTAGAATTATTATGGGTCTCATGGAATATCACGATATAGCTGCCCAAATAATCACCCAAACACCACTATATTTCACTCTTGGAATATAAACTCGGCCGGAGTTGGAGCCAGTATGAAAAAAGACTCATCCGACCAAATGATTTTCTTCCACTGTTCATAGTCCAGGTTTTATGGCTTCGGTACCATATTTCCTATATCGAGCATTTGCACCAGTAATGAATGGTTAAGAATTCCAGTTCACCCTGCCCTGCCCTTCAAATTTGGGCTCCTTCTTGTTGTTTTGGCAATGTCAGGGTTCGCGAGACGGCATTCCGCTCTGCAGAAATTTTTGTAGGAACCATCCTCTCATATTTCGTCTTCCCCATTGTGACTTAGCGTATGGTGTTTCTCCGCTTTCCCTGTATGCGATATAAATATTTGATTGGTGTCTTGATACACCAAACATTGATACGGTGTCTTGCTACACCAAATACCTCAACTACCTTGACTACGGAAGCACTCAACACACGAGCACAAACAATTTTCCCACGTTCGAACTCACTTAACTCCAACATAATGCACTCACTACTTCATAGAACATTTTTCCTTCGAGTGACACTTGCATTGTACACAGGTGCCATTAGCGGTCAAATACAACAGTGCAAAAAAATGGTTCAAATGGCTCTGAACACTATGGAACTTAACTTCTGAGGTCATCAGTCCCCTAGAACTTAGAACTACTTAAACCTAACTAACCTAAGGACATGACACACATCGAGCCCGAGGCAGGATTTGAAGCTGCGACCGCAGCGGTCACGCGGTTCCAGACTTTAGCGCCTTGAACCGCTCGGCCATCCCGGCTGGCACAACCGTGCACCCTGCAACTATTGCTATCATCTGCATTTATATTCAAACATCCGTTTATCGCTGTGGTTCCACTTTTTTTTCCAACTCCTGTACATCTAACAGAGAATAAAATTTAAAAATTACTATCCGGGAAATAGCGCAGAAGAAATTACAGTTAATGTGCTTTCCTGACAAGTACACCTATAAAGACAAATCAAATTACACGCCTCTATATTTATACTGTCCTATGAGCTCTAGCATTGTTGGACATAAGGGAAGGAGTGGAAGAGGAGCGTGGTAAAATACAAGTAATGAAGTGGTGCGAGTGGTTGTGAAATGAAAAGAGAAAGAAACGTGACTGGGAGAAGACGGGAGCTTTTGCTACACGTTTTTTACGGGAGAGCTATGAGGCTGACAGAAGGAACTGTTTCAGTTTTTTTGTAAGTGCAACAAAGCATTTAGCAGAGTGCTGGGTAGCTCGTTCTCGAGGCAAATAGCAGTGTCAGGCCAGGAGTTACAAACGTTTTTGTTATACAGTTAGGCACAGACAGAAGATGAGTCTGGCCTTGTGTTTCAGTTATGATGACATCAGAGATAATTAACCTCTGATGCGAGGCACGGGGTTGTGCAAGCTGAGCAGCCCATGAAATAGGCATAGCATATGGAAGTCACGTAACTTGTCTGCCCGCAACAGTCGTGTAAAGCAGTGAAGGGTCAAATAGACGGATGTTGCAGGTTTATGGCATAAAGCATTCATGGTTCGTCTAGAGTTTCGGCTGCTCGTCAATAGCTGGATTATATCACAATTGTGTAGGTTCGGTAGAGCGAGTGATGCGCAGGTTAAGTTTCGAATTCGATGGAAATATGTTCCGAAAGATCTATATTTTTGGTCCATCTGACCACTGAAGACAGATCAACAGTCATATGAACTGCGGCAGTACCTATGTCCTCAGGTCTGGCACTCATGTACAACTGCAAGTCGTCGCCAACGAACGATAATTTCAGAACAGAACCCGAGGAGACGTCATTGGCATTCAAGGAGAACAACAGTGGGCGAAGAACTGACTTCTGGCCGAAACTGACGGAACTTCCGACGGAGCAATTATCAAATATACACTCCTGGAAATTGAAATAAGAACACCGTGAATTCATTGTCCCAGGAAGGGGAAACTTTATTGACACATTCCTGGGGTCATATACATCACATGATCACACTGACAGAACCACAGGCAGATAGACACAGGCAACAGAGCATGCACAATGTCGGCACTAGTACAGTGTATATCCACCTTTCGCAGCAATGCAGGCTGCTATTCTCCCATGGAGACGATCGTAGAGATGCTGGATGTAGTCCTGTGGAACGGCTTGCCATGCCATTTCCACCTGGCGCCTCAGTTGGACCAGCGTTCGTGCTGGACGTGCAGACCGCGTGAGACGACGCTTCATCCAGTCCCAAACATGCTCAATGGGGGACAGATCCGGAGATCTTGCTGGTCAGGGTAGTTGACTTACACCTACGAGAGCACGTTGGGTGGCACGGGATACATGCGGACGTGCATTGTCCTTTTGGAACAGCAAGTTCCCTTGCCGGTCTAGGAATGGTAGAACGATGGGTTCGATGACGGTTTGGATGTACCGTGCACTATTCAGTGTCCCCTCGACGATCACCAGTGGTGTACGGCCAGTGTAGGAGATCGCTCCCCACACCATGATGCCGGGTGTTGGCCCTGTGTGCCTCGGTCGTATGCAGTCCTGATTGTGGCGCTCAACTGCACGGCGCCAAACACGCATACGACCATCATTGGCACCAAGGCAGAAGCGACTCTCATCGCTGAAGACGACACGTCTCCATTCGTCCCTCCATTCACGCCTGTCGCGACACCACTGGAGGCGGGCTGCACGATGTTGGGGCGTGAGCGGAAGACGGCCTAACGGTGTGCGGGACCGTAGCCCAGCTTCATGGAGACGGTTGCGAATGGTCCTTGCCGATACCCCAGGAGCAACAGTGTCCCTAATTTGCTGGGAAGTGGCGGTGCGGTCCCCTACGGCACTGCGTAGGATCCTACGGTCTTGGCGTACATCCGTGCGTCGCTGCGGTCCGGTCCCAGGTCGACGGGCACGTGCACCTTCCGCCGACCACTGGCAACAACATCGATGTACTGCGGAGACCTCACGCCCCACGTGTTGAGCAATTCGGCGGTACGTCCACCCGGCCTCCCGCATGCCCACTATACGCCCTCGCTCAAAGTCCGTCAACTGCACATACGGTTCACGTCCACGCTGTCGCGGCATGCTACCAGTGTTAAAGACTGCGATGGAGCTCCGTATGCCACGGCAAACTGGCTGACACTGACGGCGGCGGTGCACAAATGCTGCGCAGCTAGCGCCATTCGACGGCCAACACCGCGGTTCCTGGTGTGTCCGCTGTGCCGTGCGTGTGATCATTGCTTGTACAGCCCTCTCGCAGTGTCCGGAGCAAGTATGGTGGGTCTGACACACCGGTGTCAATGTGTTCTTTTTTCCATTTCCAGGAGTGTATATCGTTGATGAACCAGGTGTGGCAAACGCAGACCGCGCGAGCACTAAGCAGGCGTAACTACGCCCATGCTGAGGGAGGTAAACAAAAAATACGTCCTAAAAATATAGCTACACCAAAGTCAATGGGAGTATAAAAATCCACGTCCAACACCTGTGCAAGGTCATCAAAAAGAACTTGCGGTAAACTTGTGGGCCCGCATCGTGAGCGACTACTTTCTTGATCCCTGCAGGTTACCTCCACGATTCCGGCGTCCAACGTACAGACTGTTATTTCAACAGTACTTAGTCACGTTACTGAAGGAGGTGCCTGTGTATCACAGGTAGGATGCAGGTGTAGTAAGCTGGGATCCTGGCGCACTTTTCAGAACCCGTACATTGAGAATTAATCCCACGTAAACGGTAGACTTGCTGGGGAGGACCGCGAGGTTCTCAGAAGTCACCCACGTTGCCTACTTTCTCTTGGGCTACATGAAAACATAAGTGCATTCCCCCCCTGTGAACTCAGAGGAGGAATTAGTTGTAAGAATTCTCGCAGCTGCCGCACACAAAGAGAATATATCATACATTTTCCATCGAACACGGGACGGCTTGCTACGTCGATAACGGCTGTGTGCTGTAGTTAGTAGTGTTCATTTTGAACCTTTGTTGTAAAATTTATCAGACCAATAAAGGAATGAAACACATTTAACATTGATTTATTCTCAGTCATACCCAGTGACCTCCTGAATACCCCATACTCACTAAATATGCATTTCCAAAACCTGGTTGCTTAATGAAATATATTTATTGTTGTCTCTGTCATCAGATCTGTCCCCTCGAGTACTGAAATTTCCATTATTCAAATGTGTGCGAAATCTTATGGGACTCAACTGCTAAGGTCATCAGTCCCTAAGCTTACACACTACTTAACCTAAATTATCCTAAGGACAAACACACACCCATGCCCGAGGGAGGTCTCGAACCTCCGCCGGGAGCAGCCGCACAGTCCATGACCTAGACCGCTGGCCTAATCCCGCGCGGCTTTCCATTATTCCTCCTCTACATATAGTCTTGCATCTTGATATTATTATTTTAGGTCATTTGAAGATTTCCCCCATCGTCTGAAGTGGTCATGCAGGTCTTAATTATTTTGCAGATGTTATTGGAGAAAATAAACAATTTGAACTCACTAACGGCCGGCCGAAGTGGCCGTGCGGTTAAAGGCGCTGCAGCCTGGAACCGCAAGACCGCTACGGTCGCAGGTTCGAATCCTGCCTCGGGCATGGCTGTTTGTGATGTCCTTAGGTTAGTTAGGTTTAACTAGTTCTAAGTTCTAGGGGACTAATGACCTCAGCAGTTGAGTCCCATAGTGCTCAGAGCCATTTGAACCAACTCACTAACAGTTGCTGTATATTTTAAATAGAATAAAATATAAAGAGATTCATTTTGGCTGGATGCCAAACGCGTTCATAAACTATATGACGCTGTTGTGCGTAATATTAACTCTGCCAACAATTGTTCGAGATTAGCGTTGGGAATATACTGGAACTTCACTATTTCGACAGACAATTCTGGAGAGTAGAACAGTACTACAGATTGCGTTCACTGGCAGGAATGGCCCACGGCACATGTGTGGTCTTACCCCTCGGCAGCACTGTGCTAGGGGATGCCCCGGCACTGGAGTGGCTGCCAACTGTTGCGTGCTAACCGCGCCGCCTATCTGCGCGGTCATCTGCTGATTGTCCCTCACCGCGCTCGCTGGATTTATGCCCGCGCTGGGCTGCCCTCGGCTTCTTTCCCTCCGGCTTCAGCCCCTACGCCTTCCGGGAGACGTGATTTGTTGGCTGTTTCCCCGGCGCAACCTGCGCCCGCAAATCGCACGCTCGACCGCAAGGGCAGCCACGGCTTCCGGGCTACAGGCGTAACAGATAGCGCTAGCAGCAGCCAGCCATAATTCCCGGCGAGAAATAAAGGCCAGATGCCCTGTTCCAGGTGCTTGTCTCGTGGAAACGAGAGATAAAGTTTACAAAATCTAACAGTCATACATTCTGCTGAATTTTGGGGGGCGAACGAAGAAATCATTAGAAAACAATCGTACCGTTATAATTTCCTCAGAGGAGTGTGACAGAACCGCCCTTATTATCTACACACGTAAACGATCTGATGGATAAGGTTAGCGGCAATCTGCGACTGTTTGCCGAAAAGGCTGTACTGTACGGGGAAGCATCGTCTGAGTAGCTGTATGAGGGTACAAATGACTTGGACAGAATTTATACTCGGTCTGACGAATGGTATCTTGTTCTCAATGCGTAAAAGTTTAATGCAAATGAGTGAGAAAAACAGTTCTCTGATCCTCTCGTACAGTATTAGTGGTTTGCTGTTCGACTCATTCACGCCGATGATGTGTCTTGATGTAACGTTACAAAACCATATGAAGTGCAACGAGTACGTACAGTCAATTGTAGGTAAGGCAAACGATAAACTTCGATTTATTGAGAAACTTATAGGACAGTGTTACCTCATATGTAAAGAAGACAGCGTACACACTTCATATAAGTTCCTGCTTGAGTAGTGCCCAAGGGTTCGGAATACCCAGCAGGTCAGATTAAAGCTCTACATCGATGAAATTTAGAGGTGTTCAGCTGGAGTTGTTACCAGAATTTGCGATCAACATTCCAGCACTTAGGAAATACCCCGTGAACTTAAATGGGGACGGGTACCTGAAGGGAAGAACACATTCTTTTCACAAAACCCTGCTGAGAAGGCTTAGAGAACTTGCATTTGCGATAAATTCCTGAAAGATTCTACTGTCACCAAACTACATCTCGCGTCAGGATTGTGAATACAAGATAAGTCAGGGCTCGTTCCGAAACCTAATTTATAGACACTCGCTTTTCCATCTCTCCGTTTTCCAATGGAAGGGGAAAAGGAATGAGTAACAGAGCCCTCTTCCTTGTACCCTATAGTTGCTAGCGGAGTATGTGTGTAAATATAGGTGTAAGATCTAGATAATATGAGTAAGGGGAACGAGCAGGCTACCGCTACTACCGTTCCACTTGTACGCCTAATAGGCAACGAGTAAAATGGAACAAAATTTCAAGTGGTCAATGAAGCTGTCAATAGAGTTGGTATCAAGGATGCAAGTTCACAGAAAATATTGTAAAACTAGAATTGTCAAAGAGGTTTGATGTAATTAGGAACACGAGAAGAAGAACACAGTCTTTGCATTGCTCACAGTGACTTATTGTGTTGCATGCATTTCTTCTCATAATAATACCTGCACAATTCAATGGTGCTGTTATCACGGCCCTACAGTCATTTCACCAGAAATGAGTGCTACTTTTAGAATTTTAATCCACTTATTTAGTTTATCGCACAACACATCCTTTATTGTATGATAATATGATAGCGGAACAAACAGTGGTAGCAGTTACTTCTGTAAAATAGCTGGGAGTATGCGTGCGGAGCGATTTGAAGTGGAATGATCATATAAAATTATTTGTTGGTAAGGCGGTTACCAGGTTGAGATTCATTGGGAGAGCCCTTAGAAAATGTACTCTATCAACAAAAGAGGTGAATTACAAAACACTCGTTCGACCTATACTTGAGAATTGCTCATCAATGTGGGATCCGTACCAGATCGGGTTGGCGGAGGAGATAGAGAAGATCCAAAGAAGAGCGGCGCGTTTCGTGTCAGGGTTATTTGGTATGCGTGATAGCGTTACGGAGATGTTTAGCAAACTCAAGTGGCAGACTCTCCAAGAGAGGCGCTCTGCATCGCGGTGTAGCCTGCTGTCCAGGTTTCGAGAGAGTGCGTTTCTGGATGAGGTATCGAATATATTGCTTCCCCCTACTTATACCTCCCGAAGAGATCACGAATGTAAAATTAGAGAGATTCGAGAGCGCACAGAGGCTTTCCGGCAGTCGTTCTTCCCGCGATCCATAAGCGACTGGAACAGGAAAGGGAGGTAATGACAGTGGCACGAAAAGTGTCCTCCGCCACACACCATTGGGTGGCCTGCGGGGTATAAATGTAGATGTAGATGTATATGTAGATTTAGACACCTGTTGTTATTATACAGATATAAAACATTGGTAACAACGAGAAACAAATAAACCATTAAGTGAAAATATTTTTCACTTACAGAGCAGTAGTTTATGATGAAAATTTAGTTCCTCCATCGCGTCAACAGAATAGTCACATGTCTGAGTGTAAAAATTGGTGAAAAGGGTTTTTTGTTACTTACTAGAACTGTGCTACTTATTCTGGCTAATGAACTTCGCTCTCCGCCAAATATATTGTTCTCGCTGCTGAAGTACAGAAACAATTTGGCTAAGGGAAGCCAGAGCGGATGCATCTAAGGGGTCATTCTGGTCCGAGATAAGCAACAACAAGCAACAAAATATGAAAATAATCTGTCATTAATCTTAGAGTGCCTCGTGGAGTAAATAGCCACATTTAAGCACTTGCCGTTGCTTCAGTTTCAAAATACTACTTTATTTTATGTTATTCTCTACTGGTACACACTATTCTCAACTCAGTTACACAGGACCAAGTCTAATACTATTCCGTTCTCTTACATCTAGATCTACATCTACATCATACTCCGCAAGCCACCCGATGGTGTGTGGTGGAGGGTACTTTTGGTACCACTATCTGATCCCTCCGACCATGTTTCACTCGCAAATAGTACGTCGGAATATTGATTGTCGGTAAGCCTCTGTATTGGCTCTAATTTCTCGAATTTTCTCCTCATGGTCAATACGTGAGATGTATGTGAGGGGAAGTAATATGTTGTCTGACTCCTCCTGAAAAGTGCTGTCCCGAGATTTCAATAGTAAATCTCTTCGTGATGCACAATGTCTCTCTTGTAACGTCTGCCAGCGGAGTTTGCTTAGCCTCTCCGTGACGCTCTCTTGCCAGCTAAATGAACCCGTGACGAAACGCGCCGCTCTTCGTTTGATCTTCTCTATCTCCTCTATCAGTCCTAACTGATAGGAATCCCAGATAGATGAACAGTACTCAAGAATCATTCGAGCAAGCGCCTTCTAAGCCACTACTTTCGTCGATTAGTTGCATTTCCTTAAGATTCTTCCGATGAATCTGAGTCTTGTGTCTGCTTTTCCCGCTATCTGCTTTATACGGTCATTCCACTTAAGGTCGCTCTGAATAGTTGCGCCTAGATATTTAACGGCAGACGCTATCTCCAGCTGTTTGTAGTCAATAGTGTAGCTGTACAGCAATGGATTTCTTTTCCTATGTATGCGCGATATGTCACATTTATTTCCGTTCAGGGTCAGCTGCCAGAGTCTGCAGCATTAATCATTTCATTGCAGGTCGTTCTGCAAATTCATACTATATTCTAGTGTTGCTACTTTTGTATAAACGACTGCATCATCTGTCAATAGCCATAAAGAGCATCCGACGCTTTCTACTGGATCATTTACATGTTTTGTGAACAGCAACGGTGTTATCATACTTCCTTGTGGTACTCCGGATGTTACTTTTACATCTTTCGCTTCAGTTCGGTTAAGGGCGACTTGTTGAGTTTTATCTGCAAGAAAGTCTTGAATCCAATCGCAGGTCTGCTCCGATGCTCCGTAAGCTCGTATTTTTTTCATTAAGCGGCCAGGCGGGACGGTGTCAAATGCCTTACTGAAATCAAGGAACACGGCATCAGCCGACTCTTTGTCTCTTCTCAACTGAGTTTATCACTTTTGATTTATTTGCTGCCCATTTGGAAACAGCTATGGTTCAATATTAAGGCACTTAAAGACTGTGATCAGTGTCATATACAAGCACATTCTGTTTAAACTTCTATAAATATTTAGTTTTATCTCTACAGAGTATGCGTTATACGTTGTTTATAGTAAGAACTTACATGTCCTCCACAGAAAATATTTGTAAGTGGATCGTTTAGTTAAAAATATCTGTAAATAATTATGTATTGTTCTTTCTCTCTCATTTCTACAGAAATGTGGAAACTATTTTTACAAACGTAGAACTCAGCTGTGGGTATAACATGAACGTGATTTGCGGGGTGGTATCTACGCAGTTGTTAGCAACCGGAGGTTTGAACCATTTAACAACGTCTCCTTTATGGATGGAAAGATTTGATGTCTCGGATGGGAATGATTATTATTGACTCATTGGAGAAAATCACCCTCATGATTATAACGTTTGTTTGTTGAAACAATTTAAATCTGACAGGTCATGAGATATAGTAGTATAAGAAGCATTTTGTTCAAGCAGGAGTTACAGTACTACGCACTGTGTGAAATTGGATTATAAGTGTATGGCAGTATTCCTGTACTGGACAAACTGCTTCTTGTAGTCCTAGATCTGTAGACGATATTTCTATCGGATTGTAACTGATTATCGAAAATAACCACTGCGATCATCGAGATTATAATTTTCGTTAGTGAAAAATAGATGAAATAGTGGGAAGTCGCGCTTTCAACAAAATCTATGCTGAGAACGTCAAGAACGATGTTGCTATAGAGTCACGAAAAACAGGGACGAGGAATGAGATCGATGGAACGCAAGACAGCAGGAAATGGTGTTCCGCGGCTACCAGAAGTTGTTTTTTCCGGTCTGCGAGCAGAGGATACCTACTGCCTGCCTACTTCGACAGTACGGTGCTTCGTGTAGGTCAATGATCCTTCTTAAACTCTGAAACACACGGTTGTGCTTTTCAACTCACAGAATTGAAGAACGATAACACACTGAGCAGCTACCTTCCCTTTTCGGCATTAGCCTTGCGACTGGTTTGATACTGGTCATAATCTTGTATTAATATTTTCATTTCTATATATTTGCTAACCCATTATGGTCTACAATTAATCTGCATGTTTCGGTTTCTATCTGCACTTTCTACTTTCAAAACCTGGATCACAATGTCATATTAACCTGTTCCTTCTGCTGAGACCCTTTTTCCATATGAGCAAAGTTCAGTTCCCTGCACGATTATACACATTGAGGCTTCATGTAATTTGACTAAGCCGATTAAGGAAAATTTCAGTACAGTAGCTTTCAAACAGGCTGCCAAATTCCTTACCCATCTATTCGAAGATCGTATGTTACATGCTTCTTTTCTTTTACTTTTGCTGCTGTTTCTCCAGTATATTTTATCGCCTATAATTTACAATAAAGTCCAATTACATGTCTTCCTAATTTTTGACATCCTAAACTTGATTTACATTATCTGAAATATATAGCTAATATCATTGTCATAACAGAGAACTGTATAAGTGTTCTAATGTCTTCAGACCCTAGAGGTGACAGGAATATTCACTGAAGGAATTTCAAAATAAAAAATAAAATAATACTCCTGGGTGGAGTTGTGGTCGCACGTCCTTAATTGTTGTTGACAGAAGTGGACGCATTATATGACAGTCTTCTAACATGTCACCTAGGAACGTAACTCAGACTTTGAAAAGACATCACGCACGTATTCACAAGTAAGAAACATCACTTTAATATCACATGCGTATATAAACACAGTAATTTCTGAGCCAAGTATTTAACTGTGGCTTCTTTTAGACTCAACAGTTTTAATTTCATATTTTAATGAACGCATGTGCAATTCTGAAAGCAATTCAATGAATTGTAATTACTGGTGATTTATAAATTATTTTGAACAATTATTTATCATAAAAACAGCGGTGTAACTAGGTTCATATCCACTATCGCTCGATTATAGCCCTAATGGGCAGTTAGTTACAAATCCGAGCTATATTTAATTTCTTACTCAGGTATGATGAGACTCGGTAATTTCATTCTAAATAAAGCGCTAGAATCTGTCTACAATCATCTGTTTACGAGTCGTTTTTTAATGAAATTTAAATACTAAATATCTATTACCCTTTTAAAATAATGGATTTAGAAAAAAAATATAAATAGGATTTCGAACGATTATAAAGTGTAGTCTTTATGCACATCGAATAAAAGGTGCGTTACACGTATAGCACTTGCAGTTCCCTTTTTCATTTATGAACTTTATTGATGGCTTTGTGGCTTTGTTCAGGTATCTATATTTTCCTCTACTTTCTTTCTATGTATCTAAATTACTTTCATTTCCGGCGATAAGAAAAATGATAATGGTCATTGTAGTTCTAATTCCACTCCCGCGTGTCTGTGTGAGGCAGTTTGTGAGACTGGAGACACATTCAAAGATCCTTGCTCATAAAGCACAATGTTATGCAGACCAACATCGGCATTTCTTCTCTTTTCGGTAAAAAGTGCTGATCATACGTCTTCACCATCACACAGACTCTTCTCTTTCCCTCTCTCTCTCTCTCTCTCTCTCTCTCTCTCTCACACACACACACACACACACACACACACACATGCACATAGCTTTCGTCTCCTACAATTGAGCTGTAGTTCTTATAGTCTACTTTGCCTTCAGTTCTGTGTAAATTGTATTCATTTTTCATCCCCCCTCCCCAATCACATTTCTATTTTAATGCAAGCGTATTTCAAAGACACTGTTTGTTTGAATACTCTAACCTGAAGTATATTAATACTTATCATACTAACAAAATCCGGAACGTAGACAGATTACAGCGTTTACTTCCCATTAAAAAACAGTGTATTTGTCAATAATTTACCACCAACTTAACATAACAGAAACAGACGTGAAAGTAATAACATTAAATAACAGAAAATATCTAACCGTACAATAAAGCTTTAGAATGCAAAAGGTAATCACAGGAAAGAAATGCAAGCTAAAGGATCAGACAAACATTGGCCACCAATCGTTATTTAAGCAAATGGAACATATAGTAGAAAAATAACAAACCCTCTACCACCCCCATAAACAGTGTCACGTAAAATAGGCTACATACCTACTCGTGACCATCCACAACAATATCACATTAAAATAGCTACAGAAAGGTAATAATTTCGGCACCCAGAGGTTGAAACGCACATAGAAGATCTGCACATGCTTCCACAGCCACAAAAACAAAATAAAAAGACAATCGTATTTCAAAACACCAATACAAATTATAGAAGGTGTAAGGTGAAGATAAATATATTTCTCGTCATTGAAGTGCAGCGTACTAAAATCAAATATTTATATATAGAAGAGCGTTAGAAACGAAGTACGGGGAAGAATCTGAGTAATGACGGAAACTTAACACTGTTTAATATACTAATTTAAACATGAGAACGGTGTAAGATCTTGGCAAACAGGTCTGTATGAAAAGCCAGGCTGTTACAGTGACCACAATTAATTTTTTACACAACCTCAGATAACCTAGTTTCCGCACTTCTTACAGATTTCAGAAACATGAAAGTATATGATGCGATTTGTATGATTTCAGACCGTTCTTGGTTAGTTTTGGCCCATGACAGAGCAGTCTTTGAGAACAGCACTTACCTACCCTTTTTGCTGTATCGCGGATACAATATCCCAACACGTCGCAGTTATCGTAAGAATGAAACTGTTATCTGTTCGCTACCAAGTAGATTTTCTTACAGAGGTGGTCTTGAGTGTAATTTACTGGTTCTTGTTTTATATTATTCACTAATTTAAGAGAATAGCCTGGAACCCAGGGTAGAAGTCGAAAGCATACATTATACACTCCTGGAAATGGAAAAAAGAACACATTGACACCGGTGTGTCAGACCCACCACACTTGCTCCGGACACTGCGAGAGGGCTGTACAAGCAATGATCACACGCACGGCACAGCGGACACACCAGGAACCGCGGTGTTGGCCGTCGAATGGCGCTAGCTGCGCAGCATTTGTGCACCGCCGCCGTCAGTGTCAGCCAGTTTGCCGTGGCATACGGAGCTCCATCGCAGTCTTTAACACTGGTAGCATGCCGCGACAGCGTGGACGTGAACCGTATGTGCAGTTGACGGACTTTGAGCGAGGGCGTATAGTGGGCATGCGGGAGGCCGGGTGGACGTACCGCCGAATTGCTCAACACGTGGGGCGTGAGGTCTCCACAGTACATCGATGTTGTCGCCAGAGGTCGGCGGAAGGTGCACGTGCCCGTCGACCTGGGACCGGACCGCAGCGACGCACGGATGCACGCCAAGACCGTAGGATCCTACGCAGTGTCGTAAGGGACCGCACCGCCACTTCCCAGCAAATTAGGGACACTGTTGCTCCTGGGGTATCGGCGAGGACCATTCGCAACCGTCTCCATGAAGCTGGGCTACGGTCCCGCACACCGTTAGGCCGTCTTCCGCTCACGCCCCAACATCGTGCAGCCCGCCTCCAGTGGTGTCGCGACAGGCGTGAATGGAGGGACGAATGGAGACGTGTCGTCTTCAGCGATGAGAGTCGCTTCTGCCTTGGTGCCAATGATGGTCGTATGCGTGTTTGGCGCCGTGCAGGTGAGCGCCACAATCAGGACTGCATACGACCGAGGCACACAGGGCCAACACCCGGCATCATGGTGTGGGGAGCGATCTCCTACACTGGCCGTACACCACTGGTGATCGTCGAGGGGACACTGAATAGTGCACGGTACATCCAAACCGTCATCGAACCCATCGTTCTACCATTCCTAGACCGGCAAGGGAACTTGCTGTTCCAACAGGACAATGCACGTCCGCATGTATCCCGTGCCACCCAACGTGCTCTAGAAGGTGTAAGTCAACTACCCTGGCCAGCAAGATCTCCGGATCTGTCCCTCATTGAGCATGTTTGGGACTGGATGAAGCGTCGTCTCACGCGGTCTGCACGTCCAGCACGAACGCTGGTCCAACTGAGGCGCCAGGTGGAAATGGCATGGCAAGCCGTTCCACAGGACTACATCCAGCATCTCTACGATCGTCTCCATGGGAGAATAGCAGCCTGCATTGCTGCGAAAGGTGGATATACACTGTACTAGTGCCGACATTGTGCATGCTCTGTTGCCTGTGTCTATGTGCCTGTGGTTCTGTCAGTGTGATCATGTGATGTATCTGACCCCAGGAATGTGTCAATAAAGTTTCCCCTTCCTGGGACAATGAATACACGGTGTTCTTATTTCAATTTCCAGGAGTGTAGTTACCATTTACGTTTCAGTCACATAATTTGTGCGGCCAACCTCTTGTGCAAAGCGGCAGTATATAGGGTTATTTTACACGTCAGTCGACATATATGTGGCATTAAAGTACCTAAGAGGCACTCGGGACGAGACGGCGCTGCATTAGCATAAATTAGGCACGCGAAACCGAGGCACAGCTGTTTGCTTGTTTTGGTTCTGTATGTTGAGCGGGTTGCAGGCAGGCGCACATGAAGACGAGCCATCTTGCTCTTTCGAAGCTTACTGTCCTTAATTTTTTATTCATTCCAAAGCACACAATCACAGTAATGCCATTACCATCTACGCCTAGTGCCGTTCGGCAGATTAGGAAGCGTTTTCGTTACCTGTACAACGAAATACGAGAGTTATTGCCATAAAACACGCGTTCTTATTAAATTTTAAAACAACAGTCTATTTACGATTTACAGAAAATAAGAATAGTGTTTGCTCGTGGATAAATCCAGTAGTATAGCCTATGCTACCCAAAACCTGACGAAGGTTCTTTCTCGGCTTCGTACCTCATTTCAGTTAATTTCCATGATAGATACAGCGAATCTACGTATGAACACAGAATTCCGTATATCTGCAATTTATTCGCGAATACACGTGGTCATTCAATGGGAACTTCTTTGCAATATACGGGCACATACCACAGAAAGACGTCTTCAGTTTAAGTCTCGGACACCATCTTCTCGAAAATTAATTTCTCAAATGGTTCAAATGGCTCTGAGCACTATGGGACTCAACTGCTGAGGTCATTAGTCCCCTAGAACTTAGAACTAGTTAAACCTAACTAACCTAAGGACATAACAAACATCCATGCCCGGGGCAGGATTCGAACCTGCGACCGTAGCGGTCTTGCGGTTCCAGACTGCAGCTCCTTTAACCGCACGGCCACTTCGGCCGGCCTTAATTTCTCACATCGCACTCTCTCCAAAAATATTCAAAATTAACCTACATCTGGACGGAACACTGAACTGTAACATATCTGACGCCGCAGATGATGCTGTGGTGTATCGAGAGGTTGTAACAATGGAAATTTGTACTGAAATGCAGGAGGGTCTGCAGCGAATTGACTCATGGTGCAGGGAATGGCAACTGAATCTCAATGTAGACAAGTGTAATGTGCTGCGAATACATAGAAAGATAGAACCCTTATCATTTAGCTACAAAATAGCAGGTCAGCAACTGGAAGCAGTTAATTCCATAAATTATCTGGGAGTACGAATTAGGAGTGATTTAAAATGGAAAGATCATATAAGGTTGATCGTCGGTAAAACAGATGCCAGACTGAGATTCATTGGAAGAATCCTAAGGAAATGCAATCCGAAAACAAAGGAAGTAGGTTACAGTACGCTTGTTCGCCCACTGCTTGAATACTGCTCAGCAGTGCGGGATCCGTACCAGATAGGGTTGATAGGATAGAGAAGATCCAACGGAGAGCAGCGCGCTTCGTTACAGGATCATTTAGTAATCGCGAAAGCGTTACGGAGATGATAGATAAACTCCAGTGGAAGACTCTGCAGGAGAGACGCTCAGTAGCTCGGTACGGGCTTTTGTTAAACATACCTTCACCGAAGAGTCAAGCAGTATATTGCTCCCTCCTACGTATATCTCGCGAAGAGACCATAAGGGCCGGCCGACGTGGTCGAGCGGTTCTAGGCGCTTCAGTCTCGAACCGCGCGACCGCAACGGTCGCAGGTTCGAATCCTGCTTCGGGCATGGGTGTGTATGATGTCCTTAGGTTAGTTAGGTTTAAGTAGTTCTACGTTCTAGGGGACTAATGACCTCAGAAGTTAAGTCTCATAGTGCTCAGAGCCATTTGAACCATTTTTTTTGAGACCATAAGGATAAAATCAGTGAGATTAGAGCCCACACAGAAGGATACCTACAATCCTTCTTTCCACGAACAATACGAGACTGGAATAGAAGGGAGAACCGATAGAGGTACTCAGGGTACCCTCCGCCACACACCGTCAGGTGGCTTGCGGAGTATGGATGTAGACGTAGATGTAGAAAACTTCGCCGTAAACGTGATCTGCTATTTTAAACTTGCGCTAGCGGGTACCTATGAAGTGAAGAAGGTGAGTAAGATCCTGTGTATACCAAGAAGACACCAAGGATGCACAATTTAGAAAAAGAAAGGTAATTATGGTACAACCACTAGTTTTACTCTCAATAAATTTATACATAAACAAGGAATTTTTGGGGAAAGAGTAGTACAGTTTCAGACTACTTCACAGATGAGATGCTTTCAAAAGTTCCTAACACAATGTGTCTAGTTGTCAAAGACACATCTTCAGGTGAGAAATAACAACGGAATAAACCTTCGTCATAGTTTTAGTTCTCAAACATAAGACCATTCATACGTTTGTAGGACGGTCTGCACAGAAGTAAAACGATTCCTGCGAAAAATGACACGCAGGTGTTGAAACATGTATGGATAAACTCTAAAAACGGGATAACGTCTAGTAGTTTACTTTGCGAGAGGATTAGAAAACCTACGTTGTTTCGGGAAAGTTAATAATAGGGGCAGTTTAAGTCGTTACAGTAACGTAAGTTACAGAAGGACCTGCACTGTGACGTCAAACAGAAACGCGTATGTGTGGGAAGCTACACTATGTGATCAAAAGTAACCAGACACCCCGAAAACTACCGTTTTCATATTTGGTGCATTGTGATGCCACCTACTGGCAGGTACTCCATATCAGTGACCTCAGTAGTCATTAAGACATCGTAAGACGGCAGAATGGGGCGCTCCGCGGAACTCAGGGGCTTCGAACGTGGTCAGGTGGCTGGGTTTCACTTGTGTCATACGTCTCTACGCGAGATTTCCACTCTCCTAAACATCCCTACGTCCACTGCTTCCGATGGGATAGTGAAGTGGAAACGTGAAGGGACACGTACAGCACAAAAGCGTACAGGCCGACCTCATCTGTTGTCTGACAGAGACCGCCGACAGTTGAAGAGTTTCGTAATGTGTAATAGGCAGGCATCTATCCAGACCATCACACAGGAATTCAAAACTGCACCAGGATCCACTGCAAGTACTATGACAGTTAGGTGGGAGATGAGAAAACTTGAATTTCGTGGTCGAGCGGCTGCTCATAAGATACACATGACGCCGGTAAATGCCAAACGAAGCATCGCTTGGTGTAAGGAGCGTAAGTATTGGACGATTGAACAGTGGAGAAACGTTGTGTGGAGTGGCGATCACAGTACACAATATGGCGATCTGATGGTAGGGTGTGGGCATGGCGAATGTCCGGTTAACGTCATCTGCCAGCGTGTGTACAGCCGAGAGTAAAGTTTGGAGGCTGTGGTGTTATGATGCGGTCGTGTTTTTCACGGAGGGGACTTCCACCACTAGCTGTTTTGCGTGTCACTAACACAGCAAAGGCATACATTGATGTTTTAAGCACCTTCTTGCTTCCCACTGTGGAAGACCAATTCGGGATCGGCGATTGCATCTTTCAACACAATCGAGCACATGTTCGTTATGGACGACCTGTGGCAGAGTGGTTACACGACAATAACATCCCTGTAATGGACTGACCTACACAGAGTCCTGACCTATAGAACACCTTTGGGATGTTTGGAACGCCGACTTCGTGCCAGGCCTCGCCGACCGACATCGATACCTCTTCTCAGTGCAGCACTCCGTGAAGAACGGGCTGCCATTCCCCAAGAAACCTTCTACCACCTGATTTAACGTATGCCTGCGAGAGTGGAAGCTGTCTACAAGGCTCAGGATTGTCTAAGACCATATTGAATTCCAGCATTTCCGATGGAGGGCGCCATGAACTCGTAAGTCATTTTCAGAAATGTGTCCGAATACTTTTTATCACATAGTGTATAGTGCAGATTCAATTCACATTCATAAACTTAGTAGAAAATGTGCAAAATTACGGTACTTCAAGGCGGAATTTGTTAACATCGTAGAACGTATTCCAGTTCCATATGACACCGTAATTAAACATTTTGAATGAATATACTGCATGAATATTTTGGTTCTTAACACATAATAAAAGAACTAACCTTTTCGAGATCTTTAGCATAATATTTGATTGAATTTAACATAACCAATCTTCAAAGTAAATGGTAATATTGTCTACTTTTGTTGTAGGCTAAGATGAACCATAGCAATTAGTACTATTCGTTGCACGGCACATATGACATATTGAGCAAGCCAACTCGTTTCAAACAGGATTGAGGGCATTAGCTAATAAAATGAACTATTGAAAAGTCTTTGGACGGAACTTATTGTGAAGCTTTCCATTCATTTCGCTGTCCCGGCTTTATCAAGAATAGTCGCTATGTCTGTCATGAGACCATATTACTTAGTGAATAAATTTAGTACACATTTCGTTCCTTGATAGCAGGCTGAGCTTACGTCCTATATACGTTGAATTCGTTAGAGACAGAATACAAGCTACTTTAAGAAAAGATGAAGGAAATCAGCAACAGCATTTTGGAGATGTCACCCTAAAATTTTCCCAGAAGATATTTAGAGATATCACGAGATATCTTTTAACTTAAAAAGTTTAAACATACGACCCAAAGAGAGAAGCACAAGAAAGGCTGGGATCGCCTCCCACGCGCATCTTTGGAATTGCTTTACACCAGTAAACGCGTGCTTGTGACACGGCGCTACCAGCAGCATTTCAACCTAAAACTAAATTGATCGAGCTGTCCTTGAATGCCATTTCTCCGGTACTCCGGTTTAGTCATTTAACAATAGCGCCGCCTCCTCTAACAGGGTTTATCGTAAGGGAAATATCTGTCTCTTCGATGACGATGAAAAAATGCAATGAAACTTCCTGGCAGATTAAAACTGTGTGCCCGACCGAGACTCGAACTCGGGACCTTTGCCTTTCGCGGGCAAGTGCTCTACCAACTGAGCTACCGAAGCACGACTCACGCCCGGCACTCACAGCTTTACTTCTGCCAGTATCTCGTCTCCTACCTTCCAAACTTTACAGAAGCTCTCCTGCGAAACATGCAGAACTAGCACTCCTGAAAGAAAGGATATAGCGGAGACATGGCTTAGCCACAGCCTGGGGGATGTTTCCAGAATGAGATTTTCACTCTGCAGCGGAGTGTGCGCTGATATGAAAGTTTGGAAGGTAGGAGACGAGATACTGGCAGAAGTAAAGCTGTGAGTGCCGGGCGTGAGTCGTGCTTCGGTAGCTCAGTTGGTAGAGCACTTGCCCGCGAAAGGCAAAGGTCCCGAGTTCGAGTCTCGGTCGGGCACACAGTTTTAATCTGCCAGGAAGTTTCATATCAGCGCACACTCCGCTGCAGAGTGAAAATCTCATTCTGGAAACATCCCCCAGGCTGTGGCTAAGCCATGTCTCCGCTATATCCTTTCTTTCAGGAGTGCTAGTTCTGCATGTTTCGCAGGAGAGCTTCTGTAAAGTTTGGAAGGTAGGAGACGAGATACTGGCAGAAGTAAAGCTGTGAGTGCCGGGCGTGAGTCGTGCTTCGGTAGCTCAGTTGGTAGAGCACTTGCCCGCGAAAGGCAAAGGTCCCGAGTTCGAGTCTCGGTCGGGCACACAGTTTTAATCTGCCAGGAAGTTTCATATCAGCGCACACTCCGCTGCAGAGTGAAAATCTCATTCTGGAAAAAATGCAATATTTCTACCTGAAAGTTACGGAAGAAACAATAGACGACGAAATTACACGACATACAGCCACTAAGTATAGGAGACTTGTATTTTGAATACCTTTAAGAAGATATTGTACTACTCTACGAAGGTGCCGTTTGCACGGAAGTCGTAAACTTTACCGGTCTCAGCAAAATAAACGCTAATCACGCTAATAAAATGGAAAAAATTCGTGCAGGCATTTCATTCCTCGCGAATGGCACCGGGAGATCCCGTCACAAGGCGGGTTACAAACTGCGTGGTTGTGTGTTGCGCCGAGACACAAAGGGCAAGGCAATCTACCTAATACCTCTCATTAGCGCGTGAATGCAGCGCCAAAGTCCGCAGCCGTCTGTGACAACAGATAGATGATTCTGCGGCGCCTGGCTACAGCATTACACAAAGAGGAGGCGCGTCGCTACCGCTGCCGTGCCTCACCGCGGCGCTTTTAATGAGGCGAAGAGATCCGTATAATCCCCCGCAAAGGTATTATCTTCGCAGGCAGCTCATTCATCTCTTGCTGAGAACTTCCCCCCCAACGCAGCGAGCTGCGGAAAAGAGAACATTGGTTTTCAGGCCTCGAGTGTACGTTGCGCAGCGCGGCGAAAAGAATAAGCGCACTGAAAAAGCACAATAGACGAACTGGGGAGTTAGTCTTCCGCCATTTCGCCGCAGAATGAGAAAATTCGTAACTGAGCCATTTGAAGGAGAGCAGTATTCAGTAAAGGCGATTAGTGGTCGTGAATAAGTATTTCTGAAAACGTAATCGGCTCAAGAGCTATGCGAATTCTGCGGTAGCCCTTTGCCAGAAGTCGAACTGCTTGTAAAAATGAAGCCCTTCAGTTGTTTCCGTATCTCGCTTTCATGGCGTTATACTGCAAGATGTACTAAGAAAGCATACTACGAACTAAACTAGTGAGATGCAAGCAACGTAGAACACTTTATTAAAAGGAAAATTGATAGTTCAGGAACTAGTAGAGTAAATCCCACCTTAAGAAAAACCGAAATAATTTGAAATAATTGTTCTATATCTACATACGTATTCCAGAAGTCACCTTTTGTGGCATGGCGAAGGGCATCCTGCTCTACTACCCGTTATTTCCTTTCCTGTACCGCTAGCAAATACAGCGAGGGAAAAACGACTGTCTATATGCCTCCGTATAAGCCCTAATTTCTCGTGTCGTATAACCGAGCGAGGTGGCGCAGTGGCTAGCACACTGGACTCCCATTCGGGAGGACGACGGTTCAATCCCATGTCCGGCCATCCTTGTTTAGGTTTCCTGTGATTTCCCTAAATCGCTCCAGGCAAATGCCGGGATGGTTCCTTCGAAAGGGCACGGCCGACATCCTTTCCTAATCCGATGAGACCGATGACCTCGCTGTCTGGTCTCCTCCCACAAAACAACCCATCCCTCTCGTATCGTATTTATACGCGAAATGTATGTTATCGGCAGTAGAAACGCTTGCCACTCAGCTTCAAATGCTGGTTCTCTAAATTTTTTTTTAAAATAGTGTCCCCCGAAAATAACGTAGTATTCCCTCCAGGGATTCCCATTTGAGTTCCCGAAGCATCTCCGTAACACATGCGCCTTGTTCGAAGCTACCTGTTACAACCCGCCTTAGAATTCCTCCCATGTCTTTCTTTAATTCGACCTGGTACGCATCCCAGACACTTAGGAGCATTCGAGAACAGGTCGCACTAACGTCCAATGCGCGGTCTCCTTCACAGATGAATCATACCTTCACTAAAGTCGACCATTCACCTCCCCTGCCACAATCCTCACGTGCTGTTTCCGTTTCATGTCGCTTTGCAACGTTATGTCCAGATATTTAAACGACGTGCCTGTGCCAGCCAGGACACTACCAGTGTTGTGTCTAAAGATCACGCGTTGTTTTTCCTGCTCATCCGCATTAACTGATATTTTCATACATTTACAGCTAGGTGCCGTTTATCACACAAACAACAAATTCTATCATAGTCACCTTGTATCCTCCTACAGTCGCTCAACCTCGACACCTTACCGCAACCCACAGTGGCATCAGCAGAATGCTACCAACCTTGACTGCCACATCATTTATATATATATATATAGAAAATAATGACGGTCCTATCACACTTCCCTGGGGAACTCTTGACGATACCCTTGTCCCCGATGAATACTCGCCGTAGACGACCACATACTTAAAAAGTCGAACCACTCACATATCTAGGAACTTATTCCATATGCGCGTACCATCGTTAACCGTCTGCTGTGGGGTTCATGATACACTATGGATGAGGGCCAATAGGCACATTCCATATTCCTAGAATTCCGAAAAGCATTTGTCACGGTGCCCCATTGCAAGTTGTTAACGAAAGTACGAGCATATGGAATAAGTTCACTGATGTGTGAGTGGCTCGAAGACTTCTTAAGTCTCAATTTAGATTCGACTGCGAGTGTTCATCAGAGACAAGGCTAGCATCAGTAGTGCCACAAGGAAATGTGAAGGGGCCCATGTTGTTCTCTATACACATGAATGATTTGGCACACAGGGTGGGCAGCAGTCTGCCGTTGTTTGCTGATGATGCTGTGGTGTACGGTAAGATGTCGAAGTTGAGTAGCTATAGGAAGATACAATACGACTTAAAAAAAAAAAAAAAACTAGTTGGTTTTATGAATAGCAGCTAGCCCTAAATGTGGCAAAATGTAAATTAAAGCGAATAAGTAGGAACAATAAATCTGTAATGTTAGGATAATGACTAGTGTCCCGCTTGACACAGTCAAAACGTTTAAATATCTGGACGTAACGTTGCAAAGTGAGATGAACTGGAACGAGCGTATGAGAACTATGGTAGAGAAGGAGATGGTGGACTTCGGTTTACTGGGAGAATTTTAGGAAAGAGTGGTTCACCTGTAAAGGAGACCGCATATAGGACGCTGCTGAGACCTACTTTTGAGTACTGCTCGAGTGTTTGGGATCTGTACCAGATCGTACTGAAGGAAGACATCGAAGCAATTCAGAGGCGGGCTGTTAGACTTGTTACCGATAGGTTTGAAACACACGCAAGTGTTACAGAAATGCTTCGGGAACTCAAACGGGAATGCCTGGAGGGAATACTACGTTCTTTTACAGGAACACTGTTGAGAAAATTTAGAGAACAGGCATTTGAAGCTGACTGCCGCACGATTCTACTGCTGCCAACATACATTGCCTGTTATGACCATAAAGATGCGATACGAGAAATTAGGGCTCATACGGAGGTATACAGACAGTCGCTTTCCCCTCGATCTATTCGCTCATGAAACAGAAAGGGCAGTGACTAGGAGTGGTACAGGGTACCCTCCGCCACGCACCATACGGTGGCTTGTGGAGTATCTTTGTAGATGTTAGATGTAAATGGAGCTGGGGTAGCGCGGAAAATTATAAGCATTCTTCCCGTCTTATGCTGACATTTTCATTTCTGCATTCTAATCACACGCAGTATTCTCGATATTTTCCTTCTCTTGCTCTAACGTTCTCTCTGCTATACTATGTTTCTCATTGCCAAAACAGCGCTCTCCTGGAACACGTTATAACGTCCCTACTGGTTACATGGTTCTACCTTGTTTTTTCATCTGCTCCATGTTTCACAGCATCTATTCGCTACTAACATTTTCCCTGAGGTCACCTATTAGAAGATTTGTTTGTTACAGCTCTCCTTGGTTTAGTCTGTCCTGTGCAATTCTCTTCATCTACGCATACCTCCCGTAATCTACAGCAATTTGAAACTACTTCGCGCAGTAAAGCCTTGGAGTCTCTATGCAGTTTTCAACCAGCAACACCCTCCCTCCCCCCCACCCCACCCCCAATAACTACACTTCCCTCCATTACTACACTACATCTTGATGGTCGAGGCTGTATCCTATCAAGCGATCCCTTCCTCAAATCAAATGGTACAATTAAGTTCTTTGCTCTGCAGTTCGATAGAGTACCACTTCATTCCCAACTTCATCTTCTCATTTAATCATTGGGATTCTTCTGTGGTGCAATATTTAAAAAGCTACTAATCTTTTATTGTCGATAATATTTATCACCCTCGTTTCACTTCAATTCAATGCTACAGACAGCAGAAGTACATTCAGAAGGAACTTTGGTATCTAAACGTATACTTAATGTTACAATAGTTCGACCATCTCTGTAGCCGTGTGATATGAACTCGCATTTGTAACCTAGGTGAGTAACAACACGACATGGAAGTCGGCACTCGTACTGTGGAGGCGGTCACAGTGTCTGTTGGTCCGACGGTTCCATGCGTTTGTTTGATGTGGTTGTGATCCACAGTGACTGTCTAGTCCGACAGCCACACATTTATGTTCCCATAAGTCCTTGGTGACTCCTGAAGATGAAATTTAAAGTTTCAAGCTGGTCGCGGACTTCAGAAAATTACTGTCAGCTGAAGAGAATTTTTATTCTATAAACATAATTTTGAAGTTAAATACAGTGTATTAACTCTCACTGATGATCAACCGATACCAAATGCACTGTTTATACTCAGACACTTATTAATAGGATACAGCTCCGTAGACCTAACAACTTTAGAAAAGGCGAGGAGCAAAGTGGAAATGGAAATACGTGTGGCTGGGCCTCCCGTCGGGTAGACCGTTCGCCTGGTGCAAGTCTTTCGAGTTGACGCCATTTCGATGACTTGCGTGTCGATGGGGATGAAAGGATGATGATAAGGACAACACAACACCCAGTCCCTGAGCGGAGAAAAATCTCCGACTCAACCGGGAATCGAACCCGGGCTGTTAAGATTGACATTCCGTCGCGCTGACCACTCAGCTACCAGGGGCGGACAAGGAGGAGCAAAGTGAAAGAGATATATATGAATCCAATAGAGGGAAAGGATAGTAACGTAACTGAACATTAATACCCATATTTTGGCTGGATGTCCATCTGGAAATACATCAACAATTGTGACCGACGATCAAGAGTCAAATCCACCTGGTATTTCGCATTTAACAGGAAAATTGTTACGAACATAAAGCTACACAGCTAACGTTTATTGGATTCATAGATGTGTTCCACATGTAATTTAACAGAAGCTGAAAAGTACAAATTAGTCTGCAAGAGCGTGAAAGAAATATGACACCGTGCGAAGCAGAAAACCGCCTGCATCAATAGAACGACCCATTCATCTGATGTAAATGACCTCCCCTGTACCAACGGAACAGAAAAATATTTTCTTTTTCACGAAGAAAAAGCAATTTTCATTTTTTATGATAAATCTACCACTCCGGGAAAGATACATATTGTAGTTATGATCAGACTATGACACTTTCAAATCACGAAAACTTGCATCATTTGTTCAGAAATAAAAGTTTAAAGAAAATGGACATTGAAGAGGTGCTAAAATAAGGTAAGGAGGCCTAAAGGAAGGCTGCTCCTCAGATTTTTTTATATAGGTCTATATAGGCCTCGTACGAGGTCCACTCAGCCCTTGCAGAGCCAAATGAGGGTCTGCCCGGATAAAGACGCAGCGGCGTCATCTACTGGCAATAGCGGCTGGGGGGAATCGAGGCATGCTGATCACATGTCCCACAATCATAGATCGCTTTCTGTACTGTCCAGGAAGCGATCGTCCAATCAGAACGGTTCTAATCCGGGTGTGGAGTTGACGTTTTTTATATTAAAATATTTCACTTTTTCGGAAATGCTTCTCTTGGTTTCGCCAGTCTGTCTACTATTCAGAGAGCATTCGGAAATTCTCGTCACAAACTTCTACGATATTCAAAGGGGAGTGGAAAACGTTTTGAATAGGCACGAATGTCCGAAAATGTACTGTCTCCGTGCCTTTGCTGTTCGAAAACATACTCGCTACGTTTATATACAACAGAAAACATATTCGCTGGGTAGGTATATAACATTATAACAGCATAGTCATGGCGGGATGTGGTTACGTCGGATCGGATGATGTCATTTGATGCCTATCCTACCTCTCTTACCTGATTTCAGCCTCATTCATGTGTATGTGAGTGTTAGAGCAACATGGCTGAGTACACGTTTGCAGAATACACTGACATGATCCTTCTGAAGGGCGAAGCTCATGGTAACGGGAGAGCCGCTCGTCATCTTTATGATCATCGTTCTCCATAACATCTGATTCCATCGCACACCATTTTTTCCAGAATAACGCAACGGCTTCAAGAAACGTTGCTTTTACCATCAGCAGCCGTGTCTGTGGTACTCCGAAGAGACGCCGTACACGCGAATTGGAAGAGATCGAACTGCATCCGTACACGTCAACGAGTACACGAGCAATATCTTTGCCTACTAATGAATGGAACTGTAAAAGAAGTGATGAACTGGGTCACGCATAATCAATTACATATAGAAGTTGTCGCGCTACCAACAGGTTTTCAAATAGTTGTAACACAGCAATGGTTCGTTTCCGGAACATGGGTTCGAATTCAAAATATTTCCTACTCAGTCTTCTGTCCTAGTCCTACAAGGCTGTAACGCCGTGTATTACCTTTACAGTAGCCATTTTCAGTTAAAAAATTCTTTGCATTAGTATTCAGTTGCAGCTTTTATTTTGCCTACTAGTAAGTAAAGACTTATAGCGTGGTTGGCTGTAGACCACGAAGGAGGGCTTCAGCAGCCTTATTCGAACGTGTTACCTACCCTTTACGTACACTGGCATCTTTCTTCCAAAAAGTATGAGTGTTGTGTGTTTAAGAATGTTAAGTATATACACTGCTGGCCACCGTAAATGCAACACCAAGAAAGACAAGAGGTAGCACAACAAAATTTATTTTGCAGATAACATGTTGACCAAGTATCAAATGATTACGTTTACAGACGTCTGTGACATGTGGTTCCTGCCAGAATCAGTAGCCAGAGTAGCCGCCATTGTTGGAGATCACCGCTGCCACACGTCTCGGCATTGAGTCAAAGAGACGTTGGATGTGTTCCTGGGGTACAGCAGCCCAAGCAGCTTCCACACGTTGCCAAAGATCATCTGGTGTGGCAGCTGGGGATGTAATCTGGGTCACTCGTTCAGCAACCATGGACCACATGTTTTCTATCGGCGAAAGATCCGGAGAGCGAGCCGGCCAGGGAAGCACTTCAATCTGGTTATTGACGAAGAACCTTTGGACAATGCGTGCCACGTGTGGTCGCGCATTATCCTGTTGAAATATGGCTGTGGCCGAGCCCTGAAGGTAAGGAAGGACAACTGGCTCCAGCTTCTCGGATATGTAGCGCCGGCTATTTAAAGTACCGGCAATGCGTACTAGAGGCGTGCGAGAGTAATATCCAATACCGCCCCATACCGTAATACCCGGTGCAAGACCAGTTTGGCGGTGCATAATGCAGCTGTCCAGCATCCTCTCTCCACGGTGTCTCCACACTCGAATCCGACCATCGTGGTGCTGCAGACAGAAGCGTGCCTCGTCAGTAAAGACAACGTAATTCCATTCTGCCGTCCACATCCGTCTGTCATCACACCATTGGCGACGGAGACGTCTGTGGTTCTGCGTCAATGGTAGACGAAGCAATGGACGTCTTGCGGACAGACCACTCTGCTGCAAACGGCGTCGAATGGTACGCGCAGACACTGGATGATGCGTTACAGACGCAATGTGCTGTGCTATGGTTCGGGATGTCACTGAGCGATCCGTCACTGCCATGCGCACAATTTACCTATCAGCACGTGCAGTGGTGCACCGAGATGAATGCGATCGACCACGTCGGTCCGTCGTACCCTCCTGCATCCAACGGTCACATATCCGCATTACAGTTGTTTGGTTTCGTCCAACACGACTAGCGATTTCTCTGTATGATAATCCACAATCTCGGTAAGCCACTATTCTTCCTCTGTCGAACTCGGATACTTGATCAAACGATGTTCGCTGTAGTCTACGAGGCATAACTGATCGTCTTGTGAAACAACCACAAGGTAAACACACGTGCCGAACGTACACTCGTCGAAATCGCCAAGCCCTAAATGGCGCTATGAGGTGGCGCCACAGGCGCGCGTGATGTGCGTCTGCGCTGAAATTCTAATCAGTTGCATATCTCATCACTGCAAACCCATGGTGTAAATTTCACTTGATTCGGATGCTTCCTTCAGGGTGTTGCATTTACGGTGGCCAGCAGTGTATATATCGGAAGTGTAGTAGATCGTAATGTGTAGTGTCACGTTGTATGATGATGTGAAATGGGAGATCGTGAAACCTTTTTTGCGCCACATAGCCGACTCCTCTGGAATAGTACCTAGGAGGCTGCCGAGCTTAATGTCCCCATCCGACGGACACTTCAACACCTACAATGTCACAAGCCCTCACTTCGTAAGACATAGCGGATGTATTTCGCATTTAATCCAGTGCACTGGCGCAAAGACTGGTCATCAGCGACTTTACACTGACACCCCTTCTCCCCTTACCCCAAAGGCAAACAGAAAGTAGCCTACAGCACGTGGGGTATCCGGGTGGTCACCCGTCGAAATTCTGGTCACGTCCACGTTGCTCAACATCGGTGTTCTCACGAGAACCAGTCTGTACACCTAGCACCTCTCCTGGGCTCATGACGACATCAGTTGGACTTAGATGACTGGTAACCAGTGGCGTGGTCAGATGAGTCCCAATTACAGTTGGTAATAGCTGATAGTAGTGTTCGATTGTGGACGAAAATCGATGAAGCCATTGATCCAAGGCACTCTGCAAGATGGCGGTTGCTCCATAATGGTGTGGGTGGTGTGAGGAGGGTAGGGCCATTCAAAATCATTTGGCCAAATCTATATGTGATCTGAAGCAGTAAAGGATTATTGGAATATTTCAGTGCTCCTGTTTCACACCCTCCTGTGAGTGATCAAGGAAGGGTGCAAAACTGACACATACATGAATACTATGGTAATTGGTTCCAGTAAGACCCAGGAGTTTGGAAATAATCTAGGTGGCACCTTCCTTTATTTATCGAGAGTTTTAAAATTGTGGTACAGAGAAAACATATGGCGTTGACCTAGGCACCTGCTGCCAAGCAACTGGCACAGGAATTGTGTCAAGTGGTTGCCTACTTCCAGGCGCTTAGAACTACTTTGTACATCTTCTCTGTAAATGCACATTTTTAAAACTCTCTATAAATGCGATGGGTTCCTCCAAAATTATTGCCGAACTGTGGGGGAGAGTGGGAGTATTAGAGGGACCCTTTGTCATTTTACTTACACAAATATGAATCTCACACCCCTCTGTGATCACACCACAGGAAGTCGTGAAACAGGAGCACAGAAAAAGTCCATGCACCTTTATCTGCTTTGGATCACGTTCAGACTTCGACGAATGGTTCTGAATGGTGCTTAGTAGTTCCACTCTCCAGACAAGGTGAAAACTGCGGGCAACACTGCATTCCAAAGGGTTGAGACCACATTCAGTTGGAGTGCAGCTTCGTGATGCCCTTCGAGAACAATTGAAATGCCCAAGAGGTGTCAACCATGTCAAAGGAAGTCAAAAACTTCGCTGATCTCACGAGAACCGGTCTATTCAACGAGGCAGGGCCGTTGGCTTTTGCTTGCTGGCTATCGATTTTGGTACCAGATTGGCACCTACCATCATAAGGCCATTCTCTAACATGTATTCACCTCACTCACTTTCCAAACAGATGTGTCAAGTACCCATTGTCAGTTAACTGCAGGCAAAATCTAGAGAAAAACTCATATTTATCTTGTTCCTTTATTACGTGACTGTCTCGTGGTGTTTCAGGAGGATTCTTATCCTATCATCAGCATGTACCCATATTCCGGCTTCACATACACTGCGCAAAGAATTACGAGATCACTTTTTCTATATCCCATAGTTCAATTTAGGCGCATAATTTTAAAATTTGGCTCAAAGGTGCGCACAGCCTTCCTCTGTAAATACGCAAAAGCGTGGGAGCTTTGTCACCCACAAGCTCGATGAGATTTCTAACATCAAGATGTCGACACATGCCAAAAAAAGGAAATAGCTCTGATATGGCTCAATGTTGTCGCATTGGCACCAAATTTCATCACAACTGTGGACGTGTCATACGATGGGAACGTCATCGCAGCCACTCTTACTCAGATTTAACCCCTTCTTCTGACGCCTCTGCGAGGGAAGTCAGTACCGCGACGCCCAGCGTTGAAATCACGCGGATTCAACATGAGTGGCGATGGGAAATACGAGGGTAATCCGAAAAGTAAGGTCTCCTATTTTTTTAGCACTGACAACTTTATGCCAAGGCCGCAGTTCTCGGTCGTTAAGTGAAAGCCGTCAGTGACTGCGTTGTCCGTGGTGAGTAATAATGCCTGAAATTTGGTATTCTTGACACACTCTCGCAATATTGAATCTCCCAATTACCAGTCCACTTTCAGAGTTTGTTCATTCCTGTCGTGCAGCCACAATCACGTCGGAAACCTTTTCACATGAATTGCCCACGCACTGCCCTTTTATACCTTGTGTACGCGTTACTACCGTCATCTGTGTATGGGCATATCGCATTTTAGTGAGTTTTGTCGCCTCTGTCTATTTACTTTTACTTTCATGGCCTACCGTAATTTTTTACATTTTAATGCGGCACGAGACTTCAGGCACGTCCACTGATTTCTTCCCCTACTTCTCTCTAATCCACATATTATCTACATGCACTGAGGCATCAACTATGGTGTGTGAGGAACTTTTTTCTGAATTATATATCGATATTTCACACCTATGGAGCTCCCACACAACATAAACGTCTCTTCTGCTTCATCAATTTATGCTCGAGATCTCCCTTAACTTGATACCGGGAACTTTGTTTTTCCTAGAAAAGCGAATTACTTCGTATGTGATATTTTAATCTCAGTCTTTACTGTGTGTGCAGTCTATTTCAGCCAACTAGTCGTCTGGTTAGTTCTTCATCCTGGCCAGTCTACTCAGCTTCTATTTGCTTGCCTAAACTTTTTTTTTCATGCTTTCGCCGACATCCAAGTCACCGACCAAGTAACCTGATTCAGTAGTTAGTACAATAAATTATCATTCTGGAGTTGCGAGACTCAAATTCCAGACTGGGGGACCATGTTTAGGTTTTCAGTGGTTCCCTTGAACGTCTAAATCGAATACCCGGGTATATGCCTTCATTACGCCATGGCCGATTGCCTTACCCGTTCATGTACTACCCATTATTCTGTCTCGGTTATATTATGTAACGAAAAATATCTTCACCCAGTCACACAACTTACTTAATCTTAAGTAAAAAAAATCTTCAGCTGATTACAAACTGCCAGAAAATAAATGCAGCACCGTGCCGATACTTTGCCAGAGGCCTCACATTGGGATTAACAGTTAACTAATGTATTTAAAATTTGTGGCAAAACCGTTCCATACCGCGGAAGGTGTCACTAGTTTGCAGTCATCCTCTACACACGCGCGTTTCAAAACGAACACGTTTAGTGTTCCACGCTGTAGTCGATAAAACGCGATGGTGTCTGTCGACAACGTGATGAGAGAAAGGGTTATCTGGAAGTATGCTCATATTCTAGGATGCCGTTACTCACAATGCCAGGCGCCTATCGCGTTAGCAGGGTTCGTGCCTGGGTCTGTAATGGTATTTGCCGATACAGGTCGATCAGCGGCGGCCACAGTGCCTACACGCATTTAGCCTGATGTGGCCGCTCTGTTTGCTCGAACACTCACGCGGCGGTGTCTATCATTAGTGGGATAGCTTACACGTGGTCAGCTGTCTGCGAGGCTGTTAGCATAGCTCGAATTTCTTCTAACATCTTACATGCTGTCAGCTATGAATACTGAGCCCCGTTGTATCTCATCTTACACATTCTATAGTTTTGTTTATAAATAAATAAATCTTCTGCTACCAGTCACGATTTTTCTTTATTTTACTATTCGCACGACGCGTTTCGAGAAATAATTCCCATTTTCAAGTGGGTTTTTTGATGTGTGTTAAGCCATTTCTTTTGATGTTGTCAGTGTGTGTGAGTCTGCTTCATTTTGTTGACTTTTACTGTAATACATAAGAAACGCGATTTTTAGTTGGGTATCAATTCTTTCTGTGGGGTTAGTGGCTAAAGTTTTGAGAACAATTTGTACTTACAGTTTTCTAATGGTCCATTTGTATAGAGTCTCACACACACTTAACATCACACACAACTTGTACACTTTACACATCGAAAATATCTTATATAAACAAAACAGTTACAAAGATCTTCTTACAGGTAGTTCACAGAGATAACATTATAGGTCTTCCACAGATTATGATATGCTTTTGTACAGAGGTTATTTATCTTAACAGTTTGATTTTACAATTGTGCTTATTTATATGTTTTACTATTTTTATTTAAGTATATTATCGAAACATCTGAAGAAATTCACTTGAAAGTGAATCAGTGAATTTCTTCAGATGTTTCGATAATATACTTAAATAAAAATAGTAAAACATATAAATAAGCACAATTGTAAAATCAAACTGTTAAGATAAATAACCTCTGTACAAAAGCATATCATAATCTGTGGAAGACCTATAATGTTATCTCTGTGAACTACCTGTAAGAAGATCTTTGTAACTGTTTTGTTTATATAAGATATTTTCGATGTGTAAAGTGTACAAGTTGTGTGTGATGTTAAGTGTGTGTGAGACTCTATACAAATGGACCATTAGAAAACTGTAAGTACAAATTGTTCTCAAAACTTTAGCCACTAACCCCACAGAAAGAATTGATACCCAACTAAAAATCGCGTTTCTTATGTATTACAGTAAAAGTCAACAAAATGAAGCAGACTCACACACACTGACAACATCAAAAGAAATGGCTTAACACACATCAAAAAACCCACTTGAAAATGGGAATTATTTCTCGAAACGCGTCGTGCGAATAGTAAAATAAAGAAAAATCGTGACTGGTAGCAGAAGATTTATTTATTTATAAACAAAACTATTGTATCTACAGTCGCAGGCTTTCAGAAACCATTTATAATGGATCAAATCAAATTACACATTCTAGTTACATATTATGGCACTGCACAGACAAAATGTTGTCCACCGCCAACGCCAAATGTTTTCTATTAATAATAGAGTCCACAATAAATAAATTTTCGTTGACTGCCAGAAATTATTTTCAGCATAAGACGATCAGAGAAATTGGAATCTAGCGCAGGTCATCTCATATTATTCGTCATTTATCATTTCATTTTGTGAATCAACAGACACAAGGACTGATCTTATTAATGTTTTGTACACACGTATCCATACCTCTTATGGGTTATTAGATATCAACCTGCACATCGTGCTAATCAGCTTTGGCTTTCTCCTTTTTGAGTACTTAACGCATTAATTGAAGACTATAAATGGAAACCATTCCAAATGCCATTTTTTCACAAAACGTGTTTTCGGTGCTACTGTGTTCTCGATACTTCGCTGTACATCTCTAGGCTAGAACCATGTGGCAACCATGGAGACATGCTTTAGAAGATGGTGCTAGGTATTTGTGCCAAGCTCTGCTTCCTTCTGGAGGTCAAAATTTAAATGATAGGAGATGCAATTAGTTCCATTAGTAAAAAAATCTATGTATGTATTCATTTATTTGTATTACCACATGCTTAGTGTTAACGGCACTTGCAACAAAATTCTGAGAACATGACTGTGTACAAAATACAGGTTGATCTTGCAAAGAAGAAAACAACAACCAACCACTGTTAATTATACTATTTATTTATACAAATTGAGGCTTAACCAATTTTGAATCGACAGGTTCATTTTGAATTGACAGGTTCATTTTGAATTGACAGGTTCATCTACAGACTCCTGTTCACGTTTACATTAAATTTGTTGATGTTTACATTAGTTCTTGGAAAAAATAGCCAGCAATTAATGTAAACGACAACAAACGTATATGTAAATAGCTTTATTACCAATTATTGCTTGCTGCCTTCTTCTTTACAAGAATCAGCTTTCAGAAACTGCCGTATTGGGACGCAGAACTCACCTGTTTCCTGGTACAGCACATAGAAACTTCTCAATAAAGTACTTACTTTGTAATTTTTTTCATTATTTTTCACAGCGAAGCTATGAGCAGAAGATTGCCTACTCTGCTTTTTGGATATAAGTCATTCATGTGGAAACAAAGATTCATCGCTTTTTCATTCTCCTGAAAAACATTATGTATGGCACTTAGAATATTTTCTATTTCCTATTAACAGAATCTTCCGTCGGTTCTTGGTAGAACAACATTATAATAATAAATGAAAAGCACCAGTTTGCTTTTGTTCTACAATATTGTAGAACAAAAGCAAACTGGTACTTTTCTATTTCCATTCATCAGTTATCCTCTACTTTCAGTGTCACACGTTGTCTTCCTGTGTATTTTCTCCTTCATCTACCGCTTGTAAGCAGCACATTTTAAATGTTTCCTAATTCCGTTCCGATCTGAAACTGAACAGTCTTCAGTAATCTTGACGTGGACGTGTCGCTCATAACATATCCCATTTCTTTTGTATCGGCTCCTTTGCTACTACGGCAGGGTAATTTTTTGTATGACCTGCTGTTTCAATAACGGCTCTTCACAAGACTTGATTTCCTTGTCTGCAATTTCCTATTTCTACCATCCTTCCATTTTGCATTACGGCCTTAATTTGAGGAAGAAATTTCTGACAATATACTGTTGAAAATCTGTGTCATATGGAAGTGAATCATGGACTGCGGAGAAACCGGAAAATAAGAGAATTGAAGCGTATGAAATGTGGCGCTGCTGAAGAATGTTGAAAATTAGGTTTACTGATAAGGTAAGTAGCAAAAACCAGTCAGTTCTGAACACAAATGCTGTTTGTTTTTATGACATGGAAACCAGTTTTAGTAGCAGGTAGGCCATCTTCAGACCAGTAATGTCTCCACTAGTGGCTTTTGGAGTCAACTCGCAGAGCCAGTGTAAGTCCAAGAGAACCGTGTCGCAGGTTCACATCGACTCCACACGTCATCAGTTGAGACATTACTGGTCTGAAGATGTTCTATGAAACCGTTTACCATACTACCGACGTAAACAGCATTTGTGATCTGGACTGTTACACTACGATGCAAGATCGCTACGTTACGCTTATGAGTTCAAAAATGATAAGGTAAGTAATGAGGAGGTTCGCCACATTAACGAGGAGGAACTTGAAAACACTGACAGGATGATAGGACAAGTGATAAAACACAAATGAATAACTGCGACGTTACCTGAGAGATGTGTAGAGTGTAAACACTGTCGGGGAGGCAGAAATTGGAATGTATCCAACAAATAACTGAGGGCGTAGAATGCAAGTGCTACTCTATACGGAGATGAAGAAGTTCGGGTTGGTAGTTCACCATACCAAACCAGCTAGAAGACTGATTACAGATTTATCCTTCTAAATTCCTCTACTGTAAAAAGATTATTTTTATTTGCTTTAGATGCAGATTTCCAAATTTCTCCGTTTCACTAAAATATCATATGGACGTTTACGGAATCACAATAACCATGAATGAGTACAGTCTTGATATGTATTTTCTTCTCAGTAACGAAAGGTAAAGACATAAAAATGATACATTAAAAAACGTTATTGGTTGTTTGTCACAGCCCGTAAAAGCATGACCCTTTCTTTGACATCCCTAAAGGACTCCTTGGGTGCTAACTCAGGTTGTTTGTTTCCCTTCATTCCCACGTAGCCAGGTGCCTAGCAGATAAGAGCAACTTCTCATGCTGCTGTAGCAAGAGCAGTTTATCGTCAATATTCTGTACGACGTTCTGTGCTGCACACATTTGTTGAAACATCTGTAAAACACTAAGGGAGCAGATAAGGAACCTGCTATCTTGGTGTCGTCATATCTGCACCATTGTCTTCAAATCATGTACAGACCAGGCCAGTGAAATGTGAACACACCTGTTAGGTGGAACCTGATGATATTCTCTGTGAAAACTAGCCAAGTAATTCTTCCTTTATTGGCCCATTTATATACGGGGCGATACAGCTGCCTCTACCGATGGGTTTAATGCATCCCACAACGCCTTCAAAAACCATGTGTGAGATTTTCATATTCCCTCTCTCACAACATGTCAACTGTTTGTCCTACAGAAAAACTGAATAGGACCATTTTCTAGGAAATTTAATTTAGTTAAATTTTGCACTAGTATACGTTTTCGCTGGAGATTATAAAATAAATAAAATAAATAAATATTAATTATTGTATATGTATGATAGTGATTGGTTGTAATTAATATTTGCTTATCTGGAACGTGGACGTTTAATTATTTGGTATCAGACGCTTGACAATGGCTTTTTCGTAAATGCAATGTTATTCGTAGTTGACCGTGAAATGTGATTCAAATAATCGGACTTCGTATTTAAATCGTTTCCAAAGACTGCTGCGGTAGGTGCGGACTCAAAATCTAAATCTGAATATTAGAATAATTTGCCAGCCATGTCAATACGTCGTACAGGGGTGACTGTCTACGAAACATAAAAAAGTTTACACAGTTAGTTAAATTAGATATATTCAACGAATAAGCCTACAGTTAAATAATTCTACTTACTTTCATAAATATAAATTCTTTACAGAATCGAGTGCCTAGTAAGATTGCAACTCGCAGTGTTCTTATATAACATCAAATATGGCGGTGTGCCAGTTAATAAAATATACGTGCTTCCCCACACCAGCTATTCTCCAGACCTACTTCTTGTTAATGAAACATAAGAGTGTCCTAATTGTATTTTGTTTTATCAGCGACACAGCGCTGCAGTTCTGTGCCACAGGCTTTATTTATTTGTCAGAGATTAATTATTTAATTAAGATTTCGCGTTTCCGAGGAAACTCACGCACGGCATGCAAATGTGCCTTTATAAGATCACAGTTTTCGAGTTATTCAAGCGAAACGCATTTGAAGGTCATTTTTGTACGTTCTTCTTGAATAATTCGAAAACTATGGCCTTTAGCAAAACGGTGTGAGCTGTGGCGCGGCTGGCGCCAGTGTTCTCGCTCTTACAATGGCATCGCTGCCATCGATTATAGGGTCACCATCTTTGCCTTCCGCGATTCAGGCAGGTGGTCAACGGAGAGAGAAAAGAGACAGCGGAGTGGATATTCGCAGGGTCGGAGGTGTCTTGTTGACGTTTACCGTGAGGCCTGTGGTACGAGGCCTGTACGCTATGGGCAGGGTCAGCGAGAGATCCCGGCAGTGACTTGATGGGACCTCGAGTTTGGTACCGCGGTGGTGCACTGTTGTATTTTGGGGATTTCCTGCTGCGAGGGCATGTATAGGTTCTTGTTACTGGCCACTGAAATTGAGATGTGTCTATGGCGTTACGGAGGAAATGTGTGATGCTCCCCTCTGTTCCATGTGAAAACGCTTCGTCTGCCTTGTGTCTGTGCAGGAAATTATGTGAAGTAAATAGCTGATACCACGGTGACGTCTTGCTCTCACGCGTTGTTGAATATACACTCCTGGAAATGGAAAAAAGAACACATTGACACCGGTGTGTCAGACCCACCATACTTGCTCCGGACACTGCGAGAGGGCTGTACAAGCAATGATCACACGCACGGCACAGCGGACACACCAGGACCCGCGGTGTTGGCCGTCGAATGGCGCTAGCTGCGCAGCATTTGTGCACCGCCGCCGTCAGTGTCAGCCAGTTTGCCGTGGAATACGGAGCTCCATCGCAGTCTTTAACACTGGTAGCATGCCGCGACAGCGTGGACGTGAACCGTATGTGCAGTTGACGGACTTTGAGCGAGGGCGTATAGTGGGCATGCGGGAGGCCGGGTGGACGTATCGCCGAATTGCTCAACACGTGGGGCGTGAGGTCTCCACAGTACATCGATGTTGTCGCCAGTGGTCGGCGGAAGGTGCACGTGCCCGTCGACCTGGGACCGGACCGCAGCGACGCACGGATGCACGCCAAGACCGTAGGATCCTACGCAGTGCCGTAGGGGACCGCACCGCCACTTCCCAGCAAATTAGGCACACTGTTGCTCCTGGGGTATCGGCGAGGACCATTCGCAACCGTCTCCATGAAGCTGGGCTACGGTCCCGCACACCGTTAGGCCGTCTTCCGCTCACGCCCCAACATCGTGCAGCCCGCCTCCAGTGGTGTCGCGACAGGCGTGAATGGAGGGACGAATGGAAACGTGTCGTCTTCAGCGATGAGAGTCGCTTCTGCCTTGGTGCCAATGATGGTCGTATGCGTGTTTGGCGCCGTGCAGGTGAGCGCCACAATCAGGACTGCATACGACCGAGGCACACAGGGCCAACACCCGGCATCATGGTGTGGGGAGCGATCTCCTACACTGGCCGTACACCACTGGTGATCGTCGAGGGGACACTGAATAGTGCACGGTACATCCAAACCGTCATCGAACCCATCGTTCTACCATTCCTAGACCGGCAAGGGAACTTGCTGTTCCAACAGGACAATGCACGTCCGCATGTATCCCGTGCCACCCAACGTGCTCTAGAAGGTGTAAGTCAACTACCCTGGCCAGCAAGATCTCCGGATCTGTCCCCCATTGAGCATGTTTGGGACTGGATGAAGCGTCGTCTCACGCGGTCTGCACGTCCAGCACGAATGCTGGTCCAACTGAGGCGCCAGGTGGAAATGGCATGGCAAGCCGTTCCACAGGACTACATCCAGCATCTCTACGATCGTCTCCATGGGAGAATAGCAGCCTGCATTGCTGCGAAAGGTGGATATACACTGTACTAGTGCCGACATTGTGCATGCTCTGTTGCCTGTGTCTATGCGCCTGTGGTTCTGTCAGTGTGATCATGTGATGTATCTGACCCCAGGAATGTGTCAATAAAGTTTCCCCTTCCTGGGACAATGAATTCACGGTGTTCTTATTTCAATTTCCAGGAGTGTATTTCGGAATTGCAGTGGTGAAGATATCCCACGTGTAAAGCAAATGAAGCCATTTGCGCCATACTAAGGTACTGTTTTATTCTGCTTAAATCTGCGTCAGTTATATGTGCATTTATATGTCCTTCTTTTGTTGCAGAAGTTATAGAAGCGTGTAAACAGAGAGCTATGTGGAAAGGTATGTAAAGTTGAAACCCTTCCAATAAGTGAATACACTCGAACTCTTTATTATTAAAGGTGCTTTTCGATACCAGCACCTACCTTGGGTAATAATTGTTATTCGGAGTTTGTCATGGTACTGTAAGTAATTATTATACACCAAATTGTTTATTCTGATTATACTAAATTGGAGATGTAAGGTCGGTTGTGTGCCGCTGTAAACTACTATTGTCTCCTCTGTGCGGCAGCCTAGCATTGTCAGTGGCTTCAATAATTATTCCTGTCATTTTTCGAGTTTTGTATTCGCGGGTTTGCTTAAGCTGACACTGTTGAGTTGTAAGACCTATAAACAGGCAAGTCAAACTGAGTATTCTATGAGCTCAAGACGTTATTCTATTACGTGATACCTTAGTTTGTTATAGGTTAGAAGTATTTTACGTGTTATTAATATTCTGCTGTTAGCTTTGTCTAAAGATGAGCTAGTTCTGTGAAGTAGTCGTTTATATTTTATTAATGTGTTATGCGTTGTGCCTTTTGATGTTAATTGTTTTTCATAAGCTACAAATGCTACAAATGCTACATAAGCTACAAATATGTTGCAGGTTGCTGAAACTGACGTGTTCACTGGGGTCGCGTCCTGACGGGGTTGATAGTGGCCCTTTTTACTACGGCACATCCAGCTATCCTCCTTCAGTACATTTGTCCCGCTTATATCGTTGCTACGTTTGTCGAGTGGAATTAGGGCTTACTGTAATCACCGTACATGTTGAAGTTAAGTATCTCCCTTGCTAGGGGGCGAACCTTCGTGAATATAGTCGTATTCTCATCTGTAAAGATTGAGAGTGTTATTCCTTTGTTCTCGTCACATGTATGATTATTTATATTTTTATATTTAATGAGCATCTCCAAAACGAAAGTAATGTCAGTGGGAAAGAAATATAAACGGATTGAGTGCCAAATTGGAGGAACAAAGATAGAACAGGTGGACAGTTTCAAGTACTTAGGATGCATATTCTCACAGGATGGCAACATAGTGAAAGAACTGGAAGCGAGGTGTAGCAAAGCTAATGCAGTGAGCGCTCAGCTACGATCTACTCTCTTCTGCAAGAAGGAAGTCAGTACCAAGACTAAGTTATCTGTGCACCGTTCAATCTTTCGACCAACTTCGTTGTATGAGAGCGAAAGCTGGGTGGATTCAGGTTACCTTATCAACAAGGTTGAGGTTACGGATATGAAAGTAGCTAGGATGATTGCAGGTACTAGTAGATGGGAACAATGGCAGGAGGGTGTCGACAATGAAGAAATCAAAGAAAAACTGGGAATGAACTCTATAGATGTAGCAGTCAGGGCGAACAGGCTTAGATGATGGGGTCATGTTACACGCATGGGAGAAGCAAGGTTACCCAAGAGACTCATGGGTTCAGCAGTAGAGGGTAGGAGGAGTCGGGGCAGACCAAGGAGAAGGTACCTGGATTCGGTTAAGAATGATCTTGAAGTAATATGTTTAACATCAGAAGAGGCACCAATGTTAGCACTGAATAGGGGATCATGGAGGAATTTTATAAGGGGGCTATGCTCCAGACTGAACGCTGAAAGGCATAATCAGTCTTAAATGATGATGATGATGATGATGATGATGATGATTATATTTAATGTCAGTGAAAGTGTTAGCGAGGTCCGAATTGGGACGTTGTATTCTCCTCTTGTGGAAACAAATTTAAGTGGTTTTATTCCTTTTAAAATAGCCTTTAGATGCGTACATTTTGCCTCCATGTTTGGTGTTTTTTGGCTTCCAAGTTAATTAAAATTACAATAAAGGTAAATTTGGCAACGGAGGATTTCGTGTATTTATTAGTTGCTAAGTGGATCCTGCTAAGTGGATCCTAAGTTATGTGCAGGAACCCTACCAAGGGGTCCACGAACAAATCTTAACTACATTAAATATGCAAAAGGAATGTCCTGTTCATATTTCCTGGAGAACTAATAGTTTATGCATAATGATCGAGCGAATATGAGAATCTTGTTTGTTGAATTAGAACGCACTGCGGGGTGCATAAAACCCATCGCTAGGTCAGCTTAATCACCCCATACACAATATCAAAATTTTGGTGGTCGTCAAAAGTATTATCGATCACATAGCTCTAGAATCACGTAGAACTTTTCGCACAGTGTTTATTGCAGCAGTAGGGGAGCGTTCCTGCTGGGAAGCCCGCTATCCAGAAAGCAGCGCAGTTTCCCGTCGAGTGCGCTGCGCCCGACCCTCTCTCTCTCTCCATCTCTGTCTGCTCGCGCCACGGACAACTTACTTTCGGCGCTCGCGTGGCCGCGCCGTCTTTTGTTAGAGTCTCCCCACAGGTGTTTGCTCGTTCTTGCTGGCTTCCGTCTCCCAGTCTTTGCCGTGAAACGGAGCTCCCCGTCTCCTAGAGAGAAGGAACTGCGAGGCGCAGGAAACGGCCACGGCCTGGAAATAATTTCCCAGCCGGCGGAACGCGTGACAATTGGAAACCCCGCTGTAATTAAGTGACGCAATTCCGAGAAGCTAATTAGGCCTGTTTCGACAGAAAAGGCGGACAAAAGCGACATTCGTCTCGTCAGGGCCCCGGCCTGCTCTCGTGCCGTCTTCTCCTGTTGCTCTCACTCGTTTACTTTTCTTGAAAGCTACTTCACTACGGTGTCATGTTTACTGGTCCCTTCTGTGCAGCAGTATACTATCTTAGCACAGAGGATTACAGTGAGAAAAGTGAGTCTTTCCTGATCTTCGTAAGTACTGCTAAGAATTCCTTGTAAGAAAATTGGAAGCGACATATAATACACCTTCATTAACCAATCTCTCGTTTTCAGACGTTTTAAAAATAATATCGGCACAAAGTGCAGTGCTATGTTAAGCTATTTGTGCGACGTTTTCTGAGGCAGAAGATAATGAAAATAGTTACGAAAAGCATGAATCTCTTATACAATCTCTGATGAAAAGTATGTGGACATCTCTTAGTGAACATTAATATGTGGAGCGTTCACACTGGGCCTTTTTCGCTGTTTAAACTCTGCGGGGAAGACTTTCAGTTGGAAAGGCAGTTATTTCTAAAGAGCCAGAACTAGACAACATGGGCGTTGGACGCTGGCGTCTGTCGCGAGAGACATTCTATCTCATCGCAGCTTTGGCCTTCTGGCCTCAGTTCGGATCTTTGAGCAGGACAGTCCATTTCAGGAACATTATCGTCCACAAATCATTGCCTAACAAATAATACTTTACGACTTGGTGCTTGGTCATGCTGATATAATCATCGTCTTCGAGCGGTTCCTCTATTGCACGGAATACTGAATGCCATAAAATGTGTTAATATCCTTGCGAATTTAACATTTTATGAAGTGGAATAAGGGGCCACACTCTAGCCACGAAACCCAGCTTCATACTGTAACATCACGTCCACTGTAATTCATAGCTGGCATTATACTTTATGACTGGTACCATTGCTTCTGGTTATCATACGGTATAGCGTGATTCATCAGGCGCAGTAACTCATTTACAGTCATCTATTGGATCTTAAGTGCCCTCAACGGCGAGATTACATCCTGTCCAGTGTGGTCGCTTAGAACTGAGAGTAGAAATGTTTGGTACCACTGTACGCAATTCTTTTTAGTCCCTACATGCAGTCGTTCTGCTAGCTGAATTGCTTGTAGCACTTTCGCACTCACAAATGTCTCATTCGAGCTTTAGAAGAGTTGAAAGATCTTTAATGAATTTGTCACTCAGATAACATAGCACGAGTAGTCCACATTCTAAGTCACTGAGCTCTTATAACCAATCCATTATGCTTCTAATTGTTACTCTACTGACAACACAATACTCCCATTCTCCCCGCACTCCTCCCTGTCCTTTACGTGCTGCTCCACCTCTAGTGACATACAGTAGTGATTTATTCCAGATTACGTAGTCTGACCGGCTGCTTTTGACCTCATATTGTGTCTAGACTACATGAAAACACAAATAATTACTTTACAATGAAATAAATGCCTATAGCTCCATACAGGCGTTGATATAAGTCAACGGTGATAGTTGAAAATGTGTGCCCCCACCGGGACTCGAACCCGGGATCTCTTGCTTACATGGCAGATGCTCTACCCATCTGTGCCACCAAGGACACTGAGGATAATGCGACTGCAGGGACTTATCGCTGGCACGCGCTCCGTGAGACCCATATTCGCAACATATTGTCCCGCACTATATTCATTGTGCCCAGTGCCCCTGCCCATTATACTCATTATTCTCGGCTTTACTGCCGATTCCGGAAACAATTCGGGCACTGTTTGTGTATCCGCACAGAAGAAGATGGTCAAATGGCTGGTGAGCGCTATATATATATATATATATATATATATATATATATATATATATATATATATATATGAAGATGGTATGTGTTCTTTCAGACATGCCAGAAAGAACAGATACCATCTTCAATTATGTAAGAAATAATTACTGATTTGCTACATTCTCCAAAGGCGTTTCTTCGTGTGGATCGCATACAACATGAAGATCAAAAAATTAAAGAGAATCTGGTGAGAAGTGATACCGTGATATTCCTCAATGCTCTTCGTAGCATCAAATATCATGGTACTAAATGTTATGTAGGAAAGAGCGGGGGGACAGCAACCTAAAGTCTCATCGATGACCAGACTATCAGACACAGAGAACGCGCCAGGATTAGAAGTATATGGAGCTTGATTTTTCGAAGGAATCTAGACTGTTTGAAATGCTCAGTAACCTACGGCTGTGAAAGACCAAACATCTATCTCCTGCTTTAAATCTGAATTTCTGTTGTGACACAATGCTTGATGCCTCCAGAGAGCTTCCTTTGAAATTTATCATCGATTTTCTTGTTTGCGTGAACTAGGATGAGCTAGTGAAAGGATTATATCGTTACCTTATTGATATTGTTATCCATTGATGCAGATGCTTGTGCCAACGCATCACTAATTTTTAATTGTTTATTTGGCATATTTGGTCTACGAGTATTTTCAAAAACTGGGAATGTTACCTTAGAAGCTTTGACAATTTTAGCCGAACCACCTGGAAGTGTTACGAGAGGGGCTTATTTATTGAGGATTTTCTCTTGCAATAAGTTAATATATCTTTAATACCTATTGGGCAATGTGGTGTATATAACTAATTCGAAAGTATTACGTCTACAACTTGGCTTCCGCCGTTTTGATGCAGACAGTAGTAACGGAAAGTGGTAGGTCGTGTCACACACTTTTAGGCATTTTTAAACACAAAGTCATCAAAATATTAGCCGAATTTTGATTGCATCGTAAAGTTTCTCTCGCCTGCATACGTCGTCTTACGAGCCCGATTCCCATCATTTGCGGCAAATTCTAATTTTCTTCTTTAGCATGAGGAGATCTGCGGCTGAGGCTCAAAAATACTGTTTAAGACTCATGATGTGGCACATGCTAGTGAAAGAACGTGCAAAGAATGGTTTCAACCCATCAGGAACGGTGGCGGTGCAAAAGATAAGGATTTCGAAGCTGCTGAAACCGACGGAAACAATCACGGGTGAGCGTTATCAAAAGCAGTTGATGCGTTTCAGCCGGGCACTGAAAGACAAACGGTCAAAATGCAGTGATAGACATGAAAATATGATATTGCAGCGTGACAGTGCTAGAGCCCATGTCGCAAAACCCATCAAAACATACCTTGAAACGTTGAAACGGAAAGTATTACACCACCTGACGTATTCTCCAGACTCTGGTCCCTCTGACTACCACCTTTGTCGATCAACAGCAAGCGGCCTGGCTGACCAGAACTTTCGTTCATACGAACACGTGCCAAATATGAGGCTGTCACAAAGAATGACTCTTTCTAACAGACCAAGTACGTTTTGACTGTAAGCGAAATATGTCCGTTTAATGGGTTGTACCGGGCCCTTGATAACTGCTACACGGTCGAAAATGCATAGCAGTGAAATAGACGAAATAGAAGGATATTCTGATCTCAGTTACGACAACCAGTGCCCCAGAATATAGTCACTGAAAGAAGTAATTTCGGTCCCTGAACCCGTTGCAACTGAACCATCTTCTTCGTCTTCTTTTTCTTGACTTCATGGATTAGGCACTCTTACCCATTCCGGTATCGCATTTATCTTCAGGATGTCCTGGATCGTCCTCGATCTCCTCTTTCTTTTGGAATGTAATCCAACACTGGCTTGGGAAGAGGATACATTATACTCTAAAAGCTATAATTTTCGTTTTATTAAAGTAAATTTAAAATGTTGCATCAATTGAAAGTTGTTGATCCATTAATACTTTTCAACGTTTGTTATTTACTGATGTATACTTAATTCTTTCCTAATATCTTCATTTAGTATCCTCAAACATCTTTTAACACTGCTTGAAAATCTCATTTTGTCGGTTGTTTTTGACACACTTGCTTTTCAGACGGCATCCAAACTTGTTGTTGTTGTCTTCAGTCCGAAGACTTGTTTGATGCAGCTCTTTATGCTACTCTATCCTGTGTGAGCCTCTTCATCACCGAATAACTACTGCATCCTACATCCTTCTGAATCTGGTTACTGCATTCGTCTCTTGGTCTCCTTCTACTATTTTTGCCACCCACACTTCCTTCCAGTACTAAATTGGCGATCCCTTGATGTCTCAGAATGTGTCCTCTCAACCGATCCCTTATTTTTGTCAAGTTATGCCACAAATTTCTTGTCTCCCCAATGCTATTCAGTACTTCCTCATTAGTTACGTGATCAACCCATTTAATTTTCAATATTATTGTGTAGCACTACATTTCAGAAACTTCTGTTCTCTTTTTGTCTAAAATATTTATCGTCCATGTTTATCTTTCATACATGGCAACACTCGGTACAGATACCTTCAGAAAAGGCTTCCTAAACCTAAATCTATATTCTTAACAAATTTCTCTTCTGTAGAAATGCCTTTCTTTCCATTGGAGGTCTACATTTTATGTCCTCTCTACTTCGCCAGTCATCAGTTATTTTGTTGCCCAAATAGCAAAAGTCACCTACTGCTCTAAGTATTTCGCTTCCTAATTTAATTGCCTTAGCATCCCCAGATTTAAATTTTACTTCATTCCATTATCCTTTTTGTTTGCTTCTGTTGATGTTCGGCTTGTATTTTCCTTCAAAGATATTGTCCATTCCGTTCAACTGCTCTTCCAAGACCTTTTCTGTCTCTGACATAATTACAATGTCATCGGCCATACTTAAAGATTTTAATTGTTCTCCTTGAACTTTAATTCTTTTATAGCTTCTTCAATATAGCCTAAAGACTGAATGACGTCGGGGGTGGGCTATAACCCTGTCTCACTCCTTTCTCAACCACCGTTTCCCTTTCATATACCTCGACTGCGTCTGATATCTGTTCAAGTTGTAAACAGTCTTTCTCTTCCCTTGTTTTATCCCTGCTACCTTCAGAATTTCAAAAACTTTATTCCAGTAAACATTATCAAACACGTTCTGTAAGTCTACAAATTCTGTCAACGAAGGTTTGTCTGTCCTTAACCTATCTTGTATGAGAAGTCATAGGTTCAGTATTGCCTCGCGTGTTCCTACATTTCGGCCTCTGCCAGTTCCTCCATTCTTCTGCAAAGAATTCGTGTTAATATTTTGCGGGGTCAGGGATTTTCTCTGCCTCGTGATGACTGGGTGTTGTGTGATGTCCTTAGGTTAGTTAGGTTTAAGTAGTTCTAAGTTCTAGGGGGCTGATGACCATAGATGTTAAGTCCCATAGTGCTCAGAGCCATTTGAACCATTTGATTTGTTAATATTTTGCAACCATGACTTATGAAACTGATAGTTCGACGATTTTCACACCTGTCAGCACCTAAGCTTACCTGTGGTAAATCAATATGTGTAATCCCATTACCTTATAAAATTTCATTTTCGTTACTTACCTACATTTATTTTTAAAAGTCCTTTTCTTAAATTGTCCGACATACATCTTGTTATTTGCTAGCTTTTTGCACAATAACCTTGTCATTATGAGATCTCATGTGACAGTCTAGATATTTAAAATTCAATACTTCCTCAGTAATGTTTTTCCTAGCACAATTTTTGATCTGACTCGATCCTTTCCTCTGACAGCGAAACATGCAGCTACCCTGGCTGAAATTGACATTTCGACATTAGAGATGAGATTAGATCACACTATGAAAGTTATGTTCGATTTTTTTGTTAAACCAAGGGAACTTATACTTCCTTTTTTTAATTCTTCTTCGATTTCGCTACTAGAAACTTCTGTCATTCCTGTAACATATATTTCATGTTAAATAGTAATGCAATTCGAATAATGTCCTCTTTATTTTGGTAGCGTAGTACAAAACCATGAATTCCTGTACTGATGGAGTTTACTTTGTTAAACGCTTGACTTGTAAATTAGGAGGAAGAAGTCAGTTTGGTGACGCAACGATTGTGCACGATAAGCGCACTATTGTCTTCTCATTTCAGTATTTGTAGATCGAACCTGCAGTTTATGTTATAAACAAATTCCGAAATAATATTCAAAACTAATTTTTTCAAATAATGATTAACAACAACTCGGTTTTCCGCCAGCAAACTCGCTGCTTTGCAACGACGTCTGATTGGCCTGAAGGTAGAATCATATGCCATAAGAAAAAACTGCGACTACCTATACATTCTAGACAATTTTATGATGACATGTTTGCTTTTTTTTATTGAGAATGTGATGTATCTTTTCCCTCGAGAATAATTTACAATCACGAATAAATTTAAAAGAACTATCCAGCAGTGGACCCTTGCGAAACTTTCACAGATTTTTAGTTTTAAACAATGATAGTATTCGGAATAAAAGTAGTCGTTGGGATAATGGTAGCTGCGGGAATGACGCAACTCTCTCCGAGAAGGTGTTTGAGCTGCAGCCATCCTGTATGAGTGATGCTTCTTACAGACAGCCTCTAACGTTATTTCCCTTGGCATCGTAAACTCCTCATATATTATGACAGTAGTATTTACACCACCCTCTTATTGACAAAAGTCAATAAGTAATGAGGAAATACAAACACAAAATAAATGAAATAAAGAAATGTATTTTATTGTTCACAAAAATATTTGGCTGTCATCACTTGCTTCTAATAACTAAGTTTTGACCATAATATTTACGTTTATCTGTTGTTCAAGAAAAGTCTAATGAGAAGTACATAAAACAGAAGGAAGTAAGTATACGACAAATGTATAGGTTAGAACGTAGTGTTCGCTTCTCGACTGGTGTATCACAAGGTCGCAATAACTTTGTATTTTGACATTTTTACTGGACTTTGCACTTAATGTAAGAGAGCTAGGCCCTACTAGTTATTAGTAAATTACAATTCTAGGTGACAGTGACAAATATGTTTGTTGTTACGGAGAGTACAATCATTTAGAAAAGTCAGCTTGTACGAGGGGCGGAAATAGTGGACTTCCGCAGTGGTCACCGTTCTTATCTCTGACAAAGCTGTACATAAATTATTCAGTTAATAAGTGCTTTAAAACAAGTAAAGTGGTATTTGTAATAAAATGAGAACATAATCTCTTACTCGTGATTAATAAGTTAGCGTCGTAAAACACAAGTATGACGCTGGGCAAGCATGTTACCCCTTTGATACAAGAGTCAAAAGTCTCTTTTACGTTAACATTTTCCACAAATGGTAGATCTAAGCGCTAAATACGAGTGTAATGTCAGGAGCCGGTTAAAAAATCTTTCCGACGGTACCTCAATCATCCCTGTGCGATTAGTATCTATTAAAAAAGGGATGTTGACTTGAGAAGTAATATATATGATACTGGAGGATAGAGGATACATTACAGTCTAAAGGCTATAATTCTCCTTTTATTAATTGAGATTTTAAAATTATAAGACTTACAGAGGTAATTCGAAAGATACGCGGATTTAGCCGGCCGCGGTGGTCTAGCGGTTCTGGCGCTGCAGTCCGTAACCGCGGGACTGCTACGGTCGCAGGTTCGAATCCTGCCTCGGGCATGGGTGTGTGTGATGTCCTTAGGTTAGTTAGGTTTAACTAGTTCTAAGTTCTAGGGGACTTATGACCTAAGATGTTGAGTCCCATAGTGCTCAGAGCCATTTGAACCATACGCGGATTTATGTAACTGTCTTACTTACTTGAATCAACTAAAATACGTGAAATAAAATAACGTATGGAAAACTCGTATTTGGACAAGGACACACCAACACCAACCAGTAATCTCGATACAGTACTTTGCTTCTTTTTATAATATGAGTGAGGATGAAAAGAGATCTGTTATTGTGACTGTGTCTGCGTCTGTAATAGTAAGTAGTAATAAGTGGTAGAAAAAAATTGAGCAATACCTCTGACGACAGTGGTATAGTTGCTTACAACTGTACAAACCACCGGAGGCGATGGCGTACTATTCTGGAATTTGGGCCAAGAACAAGCTATTAGCTACCGCTAATTGCCGGGCATCTCAGCTATGCGGGTCAGCAATTAAGGAGCCCGTGACGGATCCGGGCAGCTATGCAGGTATGGCTGCCGCCGATCTGCCACCGACCGCGCGATTCGCAGCGGAATGCCAGCCACGCGGGCGCCCTGTCACTCGCGGGAAGCGATCCGGCCCGCTCCAAATCATTTGCCGCAGCGAGCAATTGATTGCCGAGTCATTCAAATATTTTCACGGACTGTCGGCCTTTGTTCCGCGCGCGCGTATTGTGTCGGCAACGGGCAGGGTACGGGGCCGCGCCGGGCTTTTCGCAGTCCATTCAGCGCAATTGTTTCTATTCCATTATGCGGCGGCCGTAATAAGAGCAATAAAGCAGGCGCGAGCCGCGGCAGCGCGTCCGCCGCGCCATTTTACGATATCCGCTTTTAAGGCGATAATGGATGGCGGCCGTCGGTCGGCGCGACACCGTTTGCCGTGGTCGGCCTCTGGCTGCGCGTGACGCACTGGTCCTCTTTCCGGTCGACATCGATTGCTGACAGCGGATACATCAAGTTTAAGTATTCGCTGTCCAAGGACAATGAGGTAATAAGTTGTTATAACATATCGTCGTAAGCTATTCAGAATTTCATTAGTGCTTCGGGTTACGCGATCATTGTCGACAATGTCCAAAGTTCTTGGCTATCGGCACCGCGCTTCAAGAATTATTCCACTAGCCGTAAGTCAATTGATACGTGATGGTGAGGCAATTACGTTAGCGAAGGAGGAGCTGTAAACAGGAGACGAGTTTTGGCAGTAAAGTAATTGACGACGTCAGAAGCAAAAACGATTTACAACGGCAGAAGCAAGAAAATCTGTATGAAAAGGGGAAATATGATAACATCGAGTACGAATTTATGTAAGTCATTAGTGGAGGGAGGGGAAAGAAAAGGAACTCGTGACATCAGCTTCATCGAGACTTCATGCAGAATCAGAAGGCGAGTGAAATAGCGTGCTGGACTGCGGCTGGAACCTGGGATCTCCTGCTTAGTCGGCAGTTACTGGGCAGTTGCGCTGCCTGGACACCAGATTTATAACAAAAGTGCCGATTATCGCACAACGGAGACTCCCCATCGCATCCCGCTCACATTCAGTAGTAAGAGAGCCGAGTGGACTGCTCGTCGAAAACTGCACACAGATCAAGCGAGAAAACAGGAAGATGATGTACTGGATTATGAAGAAAATGCAGGATAGAAACACTCAACGGTCCAAGGAAAACAAGCGCAATACAGAGCAGCCAATAGGAGAAACGGCGTCGTGGTTAAGTGGTTAGGGTGTTGCATTGCAAAGCGGTACAGCCGTGTTCAAAACCCCTCTAGTGCCATGTTTTTTGCTTTATTCACATTTGTGTCTTTGTCGTGGTGTAACGTCCGTTTGCAACAGCGAAATGTAAGGTACGGACCTGTAGTGACAGTTGATTCTGCACAACTACTCTATTAACAGCCGAAAGTAAGTGGCATTCGAATGGGAACCGCGAATGTTTGAAGATAAGGGGACAAGTCAAGCCACTTCTTCAGTGTCTGATGTGTCATACACGGAAATACTGACAGCACACGTACGTCATATGATAGGAATCTCTTATCGATGCATATAATTCTTAAAACTGGTAAGTGAGTGAGATATGCCTCATTGCCCGATATAGATATTCGTATGAATGCGAATGTGATTGCTCCCTAGTAAGTGATGAAAACATAATAGTTTGTCACATAAGCTGTAACAAAGGAAATCAACAGTTTCACGATCACACAGTTTCTCTGTGTTCTGTCAAAACATATGTCTTTAACGTTTTTGCAGTTGCGTTCCGTTGTGGAAGTCTTGACTCTTGAATTCCTTTGTTGTAAAATAGTTCACGCCTTTTTATTTGTTGTTTTCATTTCTGTGGAACTTTTATGTGGTATCTAGTCAGCTCTCACCATACATGACATTTACTTGCAACGTTAATGTATTATTACCACATGATTCATATTCTATAACCAACGTATAGTATGACAGTTGCGAAGACTACAGAAAGAGAAAAAAACATGTCAATAACCGAAGGAACCCCCCCCCCCCCATGAACCATGGACCTTGCCTTTGGTGGGGAGGCTTGCTTGCCTCAGTGATATAGATAGACGTACTGTAGGTGCAACCACAACGCAGGGGGTATTTGTTGAGAGGCCAGAAAAACGCGTGGTTCCTGAAGAGGGACAGCAGCCTTTTCAGCAGTTGCAGGGGCAACAGTTTGGATGACTGTCTGATCTGGCCTTGTAACACTAACCGAAACGGCCTTGCTGTGCTGGTACTGCGAACGGCTGAAAGCAAGGGGAAACTACAGCCGTAATTTTTCCCGAGGGATTGCAGCTTTTCTGAATGGTTAAATGGTGATGGCGTCCTCTTGGGTAAAATATTCCGGAGGTAAAATAGTCCCCCATTCGGATCTCCAGGCGGGGACTACTCAAGAGGACGTCGTTATCAGGAGAAAGAAAACTGGTGTTCTACGGATCGGAGTGTGGAATGTCAGATCCCTTAATCGGGCAGGTAGATTAGAAAATTTAAAAAGGGAAATGGATAAGTTAAAATTAGATATAATGGGAATTAGTGAAGTTCGGTGGCAGGAGGAACAAGACTTTTGGTCAGGTGAATACAGGGTTATAAATACAAAATCAAATAGGGGTAAAGCAAGAGTAGGTTTAATAATGAATAAAAAAAAGGAGTGCGGATAACCTACTACAAACAGCATAGTGAACGCATTATTGTGGCCACGATAGACACGAAGCCCACGCCTACTACAGTAGTACAAGTTTATATGCCCACTAGCTCTGCAGATGACGAAGAAATTGAAGAAATGTATGATGAAATGAAATAAATTATTCAGATAGTGAAGGGAGACGAAAATTTAATAGTCATGGGTGACTGGCATTCGGTAGTAGGAAAAGGGAGAGAAGGAAACGTAGTAGGTGAATATGGAATGGGGTTAAGGCATGAAAAAGGAAGCCGCGTGGTAGAATTTTGCACAGAGCACATCATAGCTAACACTTGGTTCAAGAATCATAAAAGAAGGTTTTATACATGGAAGAAGCCTGGAGATACTGACAGGTTTCAGGTAGGTTATATAATGGTAAGACAGAGATTTAGGAACCAGGTTTTAAAATGTAAGACTTTTCCAGGGGCAGATGTGGACTCTGACCATAATCTATTGGTTATGATTTTAGTTTAAAACTGAAGAAACTGCAAAAAGGTGGTAATTTAAGGAGATGGGACCTGGATAAACTGACTAAACCAGAGGTTGTACAGACTTTCAGGGAGAGCATAAGGGAACAATTGACAGGAATTATTATTATTATTATTATTAAGCATTACAATCCATGAAGGCTTTTTGCTGCAGAATGGACAATGTTGAACCACTTTGCTCTGTCTTTACAAGTAATTTGCCACTGTCTGTCATGTCCTAGTTTTCTGAGATCGTCTTGAATATTGTCCAAGTATCTCATGCGTGGGCGTCCAAGAGGTCGTCTTCCGGTGGGAATCTCTTCAGTCACTTTCTTGATGGTCCTGTTTGGTGGTGCTCTGATGACATGCCCTATCCATTTCAGTCTTTTGGCTTTAATTTTGGCCACTATATCGGAGTCTTTATATAATTTGTAAATTTTATTGTTATTTAGCAATCTCCATTCATCACTGATCCTATCTCTTATGGGTCCAAATATTTTTCTCAAAATTTTTCGTTCAAATACTCTTAATCTGTTTTCCTCTTTTTTTGTGAGAGTCCAGGTTTCAGATCCATAGGTGAGTACTGGTATAATCAATGATTTGTATACTTGTAGTTTGGTGTTCCTAGAAATTAACTTGCTTTTGAAAACTGTCAAGAGACTATAGTAGCATTTGTTAGCCTTCTGAATTCGTGATTCTATTTCAATTTTTATGGAGTTGTCAGAGGTTACTATTGTACCAAGGTAATTAAATTCATTTGTCTTTGTGAAAGCTGTGTTATTAATTTGCAGTACATTATTATTTGATGGATAGCGGGATAAGATAAAGTACATTGTTTTGCCTGTATTCAGCTGGAGGCCTGTGCCATTTGTGGCTTTAATTAATTGTGCTGTAAGAAGCTTCAAATCATTCTCACTGTCAGATAATAATGCAATGTCATCAGCGTATGCTACAATATTAATTTTGCTTTCCAGTTGTGCTCCAATTTGTAGTAGCTTTACTTTTTGAATTATTCTATTGATTACTATGTTAAAAAGAACTGGTGAGAGTGAATCCCCTTGTTTGACTCCAGTTTTAACCTCAAAGTCTTCAGAAAGTTTGCTGGCTACTTTTATTTTGTATTTTGAGTTTAAAGTGCAAGATTTTATTAAATTTATCAATTGACAGGAATGGGGGAAAGAAATACGGTAGAAGAAGAATGGGTAGCTTTGAGGGATGAAGTAGTGAAGGCAGCAGAGGACCAAGTAGGTAAAAGGACGAGGGCTAGTAGAAATCCTTGGGTAACAGAAGAAATATTGAATTTAATTGATGATAGAAGAAAATATAAAAATGCAGTAAATGAAGCAGGCGAAAAGGAGTACCAACGTCTCAAAAATGAGATCGACAGGAAGTGCAAAATGGCTAAGCAGGGATGGCTAGAGGGCAAATGTAAGGATGTAGAGGCTTATCTCACTAGGGGTAAGATAGATACTGCCTACAGGAAAATTAAAGAGACCTTTGGAGAGAAGAGAACCACTTGTATGAATATCAAGAGCTCAGAAGGAAACCCAGTTCTAAGCAAAGAAGGGAAAGTAGAAAGGTGGAAGGAATATATAGAGGGTCTATACAAGGGGATGTACTTCAGGATATGATGGAAATGCAAGAGGATGTAGATGAAGATGAAATTAGAGATATGATACTGCGTGAAGAGTTTGACAGAGCACTGAAAGACCTGAGACGAAACAAGGCCACAGGAGTAGACAGCATTCCATTAGAACTACTGACAGCCTTGGGAGAGCCAGTCCTGACAAAACTCTACCATCTGGTGAGCAAGATGTTTGAGACAGGCGAAATACCCTCAGACTTCAAGAAAAATGTAATAATTCCAATCCCAAGGAAGCAGGTGTTGACAAATGTGAAAATTACCGAACTATCAGTTTAATAAGTCACTGCTGCAAAAAACTATCACGAATTCTTTAAGGACGAATGGAAAAACTGGTAGAAGCCGACCTGGGGGAAGATCCGTTTGGATTCCGTAGAATCATTGGAACACGTGAGGCAATACTGACCCTACGACTTATCTTAGAAGCTAGGCAAACCTACTTTTCTAGCTTTTGTAGAGTTAGAGAAAGCTTTTGACAATGATGACTAGAATACTCTCTTTCAAATTCTGAAGGGAGCGAAAGGCTATTTACAATTTGTACAGAAACCATATGGCAGTTATAAGAGTCGAGGGGCATGAAAGGGAAGCAGTGGTTGGGAAGAGAGTGAGACAGGGTTGTAGCCTCTCCGCGATGGTGTTCAATCTGTATATTGAGCAAGCAGTGAAGAAAACAAAAGAAAAATTCGGAGTACGTATTAAATCCATGGAGAAGAAATAAAAACTTTTAGGTTTTCCGATGACATTGTAATTCTGTCAGAGACAGCAAAGGACTTGGAAGAGCAGTTGAACGGAATGGACAGTATCTTGAAAGGAGGGTATAAGATGAACATCAACAAAAGCAAAAACGTGGATCATGGAATGTAGTCGAATTAGTCGGGTGATGCTGAGGGAATTAGATTAGGAAATGAGACACTTAAAGTAGTAAAGGAGTTTTGCTATTTGGGAGCAAAATAACTGATGATGGTCGAAGTAGAGAGAATATAAAATGTAGACTGGCAATGTGAAGGAAAGCGTTTCTGAAGAAGAGAAATTTGTTAACATCGAGTATAGATTTAAGTGTTAGGAATTCATCTCTGAAAGTATTAGTATGGAGTGTAGCCATGTATGAAAGTGAAACATGGACGATAAATAGTTTGGACAAGAAGACAATAGAAGCTTTCAAAATATGGTGCTACAGAAGAATGCAGAAGTTTACATGAATAGATCGAGTAACTAATGAAAAAGTACACAATCGACCTAAGGGGAGAAGACATTTATGGGAGGATCTCAGTGAAAAATGGTGTAGCTTATCAGGCTGCATCCTGAGAAGTTAAGGAATAGGTGACTTAAGTGTGGAGGGAAAATGGGAATGGTGCAGTAAAAACTGGGGCGGGCCTCAGGCCTTCACAACAGTAAACAGGTGGAAGAGTGATCAGATGCGGAAAGATTTGTACAAGATTAACTAAAAAACCAGTGCTCGGACAGATGAGTATAGCTCACAAAATACAGGGAGCAACAGATAACAAAAATAGGAATAACTTGGAAAACATAATCTACTTTCAGTTTAGGTTTTGGATATCTTTACCATCAACCATATGTGAGACGGTGGGCTATGCAGCTGACGCTGATACAGCGACGAAAGACACTTCAGATGACCAGTTTTGACGAATTACTGAGCGAATGGCGTGACGGGACTGCTTATTGGACTGAAGTAGGCCTAAATACGATGGTTGGCACTTAAATAGTCCCAACTATTTATTCACAACCGATACAAAAGAGTTACCTGTTTGCACCTGCTACTGTCCTTCAGAGTAGTCACCAGCGTTGTGTAGAACCAGTTGCCAGTGATGTGGAAGGTGTAGTACACGTTAGCAGAGCCTGTTCTGTTGATGGAGGGAATGGAGCGGTCTACTGTCTGTCGAATCTCTGGAACAGTTCTGAAGGGAATGCCGCGAAGTCGTTCCTTCATCTTCGGAATCAACTCAAAGCCACAAGGACTTAAGTCCGGGCAGTATGGTGGATGGAACAGTACTTCCCAGTCCCATCGACCGAACAGAGCAGCCACAGCTTGCGCTCTATGCGCCCGCGCACTGTCGTGTAAAGTGATGGGTGGGTTGCGCAGAAAGTATCGCCGCTTCTTTCGCAAAGCTGGTCGCAGGTGATGCTCTAAAAACGAACAGTAATACTGTGCATTGACGGTCTGCCTTGGAGGAACGTAATGCGTTAGGATAACAACATCACAGTGGTACACGATAATCGCCATAACTTTAGACCGCTCCATTCGCACCATCAACAGAACAGGCTCTGCTAACGGTATACGAGTACTGCGTCTTCCACATCGCTGGCAACGGTTTCTACACAACGCTGGTGACTAATCTGAAGGACAGTAACAGGTGCAAACATGTAACTCTTTTGTATCGGTTGTGAATAAATTGTTGTCACTATTTAGGTTCCGATCCTCGTATAAAGAATTATTATTTGTTCTAAAAGTGCAAAATGTTGCTCATAAGATATTAAATCTGTCCATAGTCTAACATAATAATTTATTTAGAGATATATGTATTAAAACGATCTTTTCACTGACAAACTCTGTGTGAGAAACTCCCCTCTTTTGCTATCAAATCGTCCATAGCTCTTGGTCTAATGCTTAGCGTCACTGCCCCTAGATATCTGGGTCCTGAGTTGCAGCTCCTGTCCAGGGAAAAAAGGACGCTAGGACGTTACTTTCATTCAGGACACTGTTAATCGAAAAAGCAAGTAGCCTCAGTATATTAGCATAATTGTAAAGAGAACCTAATCACACACGTATAATTCTAGGGATACTACCAGAAAATTATTCCAACGCTAGTGCAAACCATATCTATAATTAGCAGGGAAATTCTGTCGGACTTTCATTATTTGTTGAAACGGCACTGTAGATTTGTAGACTAACGGTAATATGTGTTTGTGTAATTGATTCAGTCCGTTCATTACGAATTGCTGCAAGTCTTCTAGTTTATTCACCATTAATGAAAGTACTAAATTTAATGCCCTGTTCCAGCAAAGGGCGTATCTGGAAAAATAGACGTTCTTTACCCAAGGAAAATTTATGATTTTTATGATACGTACATTTATGTTACTTCAACCAAAACTTTTCTATGGAACCTGAACACGTGCCTAAATGTACATAAGATTTTAGTTGTCAACTGTCGAGAAATACTAAATATCGTAGGAAGTTCTACATTCGTGGGGTTCATACAATGAAGTTTAATTTCAGCACTCATACAGTACCAGCTAAGAAGGGAAAAAGAAAGGAGATTAGTATTGGTTTGAAAAGTGAGAAGCTTTAATTCACGTGTACTGGGGCGTAAGTCTCGAAGGACATTGTTAAATGCACCGAAGAAAGCAAGAAAAAATGAACGGATGCAAAATTAGTTCTCAAGCTACCATCGACGACAAGGTCATACAGCACATAACAAAACTTGGTTGATAGTGATGATGCAGGATATGGCCCAAGCATTTTCAATAGAACCGCTCCAGTATTCGCTTTAAGTCATAAGTGATGTAGATAAATTGCGGAGATCCTAGATCTCAATGACTGGATAGGGATAAAAATCCTATTCTTTTTGAGTAAAATTTCAGTCATTCGTGACTAGATATCCAACAAAATTTGGAACAAGAGATAGTGCGCTGAAAGAAGGAAGTATGATGTAGCATTGGCCACTTTTCCTCTACACATACACGACGCCAAAATAAAAATGGCTCTAAGAATATTTCATGCGCCTTAAAATAGGCAACTCAATTTACGTCATCTGCAGATGATTTAATTTCGGATGCCTATGTTGAGGCTCATGAAATATTTTCCGGGGTAGTTTTATTTTGCCTACACTGTATTGCGAATGACATACACTACCGTGTGACGTTAAAGTGGTTGAAATTTTAAAGTAATTTTGTGAGAATAAGTCAGTGAAAAGTAAGCAAAGTAATGTACTGTATCTGGTACAGTTTTGTATAGTTGGTATATTAATTATTAAGTGTCTGAATAACTTTCGGGAACGCAGCCAGCTAAACTCGTGAGGTGCCATCGATATTTTGCCAGGGAGGTGCGTATCATTTTGAAAACACGAGCTGCAGTCCAGTGTGTTTCTTTTTTATTCTTCTTTATTCGTTTGTCATATCATTACTTCGTACGGGAAAAGGCAGTGGAACTACACAGTAGTCTTCAGCAACAAGTATATACAGCGAAATTAAATTGAGTCTAGTAATATTAAAAGGGTGAAATATCTTCGAACGCAGGCATCGCCGACTAAAGTTACAGCACACATTAATAATTAATAATTAATGTACAGAAACTCCGCTAAAGATCGGGAATACATTATTAGTTTCACCCATCAGACGCGGGCATCTCTAGATTCATTTCGCTAACGACAACACGTTAGGAATGTTAAACCTTTAATGTATTGCCATCAGGGAACTGAATCAACAGATGCTCGTGTCTGTTGAGTGAAACCAGAAATGACTTGTGACAGTCTGTCTCTACAAGTTAATCTATTTACACGTTTTCTTCTTAAATTATAATGGTGATTTCAAAAAAACTGTATTTAACGATTTTTTTTAATATCGTAATGGTTCAAAAATGGTTCAAATGGTTCTAAGCACTATGGGACTTAACATCTGAGGTCATCAGTGCCCTAGACTTAGAACTACTTAAACCTAACTAACCTAAGGACATCACACACATCCATGCCCAAGGCAGGATTCGAACCTGCGACCGTAGCTGCAGCGCGGTTCAAGACTGAAGCGCCTAGAACCACTCGACCACAGCGGCCGGCTATCGTAATGATGATTTGTCATTAACTGTCTTTAACGTAAAAGCCGGGAAGCTGACGAAGCACTAGCACTAAAGCAGTAAGGATATGAACCGGAAGGTAATAATATACATTCAGAGACATAGCATAGGAAAGAAGAGGAGAGGGTTGGAACCTAAGAGAAAAGTTATGACGTGGGTGAGGGTATAGATCTTGTAGGAGGGCTAAATGTAGTGGTGGGTATCTAGGAGGCTGTTAAAATTGCGTCGAGAGTCTAAACCGCGATGATCTATGAACAGAGGTAGAAGGGCAGTGAAACAACCACTGAGTGCTAAGTGGTTGAACATCCACGACTTTTCACGAAACGTGGGTTTCTTAGGCTTACCTGCTCTGTAAAGTAGGATAGTTGGTCATCTGTAGCTTCTCTCGCGAAAGAGCGCAATACTGGAGCACACACAAGTGTTTGGAGCGCACCGTTATTCATACAATGAAGAACACAGAGCTCCACAGTAGACCACCGCTATGTGTTCATATGTTGACCCAATTAAGACTGCAGTTGCCACTGAACCATAGGGATTCCCCGCGGCGATGTCATCTTTCAGCAATGTAATCGTCCATGTCTCAGAGCCAGAACCGTGCTACAGTGCTTTGAAGAGCATTGTAGTAACTCACGTTAGTGTCTCTGCCACCAAATTCGTCTGATGTAAATCCTCTGAAATCCATCTGGATCGGTATCAGTTGCCATCACCGAGTATGCAAATAAGCGACCTGTTATCTACGCGAATTGCATGACCTAAGATTAAACATCTTATGCCATATACCTCTACAAACCTACCAACAAACTATCTGATCCCTGATACGCAGAATTATGTATTTCGTTTCTAACAAGGGAACCTCCCCATCGCACCCCCCTCAGATTTAGTTATAAGTTGGCACAGTGGATAGGCCTTGAAAAACTGAACACAGATCAATTGAGAAAACAGGAAGAAGTTGTGTGGAACTGTGAAAAAAATAAGCAAAATATACAAACTGAGTAGTTCACGGGAAGATAGGCAACATCAAGGAGACTGGGAACACAGGAGCGCCGTGGTCTCGTGGTAACGTGAGCAGCTGCGGATGGAAAGGTCCTTGGTTCTAATCTTCCATAGAATACAAAATTTAATGTTTTTATTTTCAGTATATGTGACAAACTCTTATGTTTTCATCACTTTTTTGGGAGTGATTATCGCATCCACAAGAAAACCTAAATCGGGCAAGGTAGAAGAATCTTTTTACCCATTCGCCAAGTGTACAAGTTAGGTGGGTCGACAACGTATTCCTGTCATGTGACGCACATGCCGTCACCAGTGTCGTATACAATATATCAGATGTGTTTTCCTGTGGAGGAATCGGTTGACCTATGACCATGCGATCAAATGTTTTCGGTTCCCATTGGAGAGGCACGTCCTTTCGTCTACTAATCGCACGGTTTTGCGATGCGGTCGCAAAACAGAGACACTAAACTTATTACAGTGAACAGAGACGTCAATGAACGAACGCACAGATAATAACTATGCAAAAATAAAGAAAGTAAAATTTTCACTCGAGGGAATACTTGAACCAAAGACCTCTCGTTCTGGAGCTCCTCACGCTACCACGGGACTACAGCGCTCTAGAACTCACACTGTCCATGATGTTGCCTATGTGGCCCATGGACTACTCAGTTTGTATAGTTTGCTTATTTTTTTCACAGTTCCACACAACTTCTTCCTGTTTTCTCAATTGATCTGTGTTCAGTTTATCAAGGCCTATCCACTGTGCCTACTTATAACTAAATGTGAGGGGGGTGCGATGGAGAGGTTCCCTTGTAAGACGGCAAACGAGCTACTAAGCAGGTGGGCATAATGTTTGGATCATCAGTGCATATATGCTAGGAAAAGTTTAAGGTTCATAAATTGTTAATTAATAAGTGCTAAATTTACGTAAGTATTTTCTGTATGAACATAAAACGAGGGAGAGGTGCATAAATTGTATTGTATTTTTCATTAAGTGCATATTTAGTGAAACGTAGACGACGAACATTACAGCAAAGAAGAAAATAAAAGATTCTGAAATGTGGTACTACTACTAAATGTTGAAGACGAGAGGGGCAGATCGATAAACTATTGAAGAGTTACTAAATCGAATAATGCCACACTATTTTAACTTTGATGAACTTCTTTCAATTTATTGTTACTACCTTTTACTGACATAAAGATAGCTGTGACCGTTAAATTGATTCGTTTGAATGAAAGAGGGCGCCACGATGCAAGGATAGCTCAGCTGGGAGGCTGCTGGTGGGTAGGATAAGGCAGCTAACGCCAGCGTAACAAAATTGTAAAATTCTCTCAGGTCTCGCTTGTAAAAGTAACGAAGTTAACGTGTAATTTCAATTTACAGTGACAACACAGAATAGGGCCAAAAACGACAGTACGCTGTCCCGGAGTCTATTTAGCACTTGGCGGAATAAGATAGCTAATCAGTATCAGCTTTACAAGATTTTTGCAGCAGCTGACATATCCAATAATGAGAGCAAAGTCGTTAAAATTTCAATGATTTTTGTTACAAAAAAGGAATAAACAGTTACTTACATTTAGGAATGATGACATGGACAGCATTGTACTTAGGTACAGATTCCTTAATAAGTATGATCTGGGCCAGACTTAGCAATGACGATGTTGGTGGCCGAAATTGTACATAGTTACTGATTATTTAGTTAGCTTCATCTGAAGATGATTGTTAACGAACCGAAACCGGTAATCTGCAAATTGTAATTTTATTTTCAATTGGTATCAAGACTTAAGATTTTTAAGAGATAATACGGATGGCTGTATCTCCTTCAGACGATGGTGTTAGGTCTTTCAAAAAGGCGGATTGCTGGCTGGGGACGAGCACCTGAGAAAAAACGTAATTTGTCGGCTTCATGTCTGCTACTGTCGTGAACATCTATGGGATGTCTGCCGTGGTGGTCACTGACTGTCAGACTCTGAAGTCACAATGATGAACTGAAACATTATGACCACAGGCTTAACATGGTGTTGGTCCTCTTTGGAACGCGGCACTGCGGGACAGTGAAACCGTGAGCAGACAGCAAAATGGTGGACATTTTCGCCTCAGGACAGAACGTAAAGGTAGGTGAGATTGCCTGCTCTGTTAAGTACGATAGGTGACGATCTGTGGCACATTTGATGATAGCGTGCAGTGAGAAGTGTTTCGAAGCAGACTATTCAGCGTTCATCGTTGACAAAAGGGCTCCACAACAGATGACCATTACGTATTCCCATGTTGACCCAACGACATCATCAAGTACGATTATAGCTGATTCGTGACCATCGAGACTGGAATGTGGATTAATGGAAAACTGTCACATGCTCTGATGAGTCACGTTTCTTGATACTTAAGATCGATGATCATGTCCGGCTGCGCCATCTTCCAGCACGCGGTTGCTCAAAACATCCACTGCACCACGGACTATACCAGTGAGGGCAGTATTAAGCTGTGGGAAACATTTACATGGGCTTCCATGGGATCTGTGGAAGTAACTGAAGGTATTATAGTGGACCGTCTATATTCATTTGTCCTCGATGGCGGTAGTATCTTCCAGCAGGTTAACTTCCATTGTCACAATGTCAGAGTGGTTTGAGGTGCACGACAATGAGCTGACGTTTATTTTGCAAGCCAATTTTCCGTCTAGTGGCCCTGTCGGGCCATTCAGTGCTAACCGTCGGCCTCTTCTCATAACGACCTCACTGAGATGCGGCGTGGAGAGCCACGCGGTCGGCACACAGCTTCCCACACCTTGGGGCCGCTACTTCTCATTCACGCATCTCCTCAGGTGGCGGACTGAGGGTGAGTGTACCACGCTCCAGAGGTTCCACCAAGGAAAATTCTCTTGCACCATCGGTAACTGAACCGTGATCTGCTACACAGCAGTCAGATGCGTTGCGGAGCTGGACTTCACGTTACTGTCGTGGCCATTCAATTCAGGTAACCTGAAGCCGATAAAACACATCCACGTGGCTGTCGGGCGCCACCTCCGCGCACACTGGCCACTGGCCTGGAAATGACGGAAACTGCGTGACCTGTGCTTCGACAGCTGGTGCCACATATCCCCGGAAACGTATCAAGGAACTGTCGAAGCCGTGCCATGCAGAATTGCCGCAGTACTGCTTTCCAAAGGTGGGACCAACGCGGTGTTAAGTCAGTGGTCATAATGTTTTATTTCATCAGTGCGACTTCAGCGTCTGGTAGTCAGTGACCATCGTACTAGGCACCGTGGTGGTGAAAGTCTTGAACTGACAACTGACGCGTGTATGGACAGTAAAAGAGTAAAAAATAGTTAATGACGTGGAATTTTGTGGAAATTTGTGCTAAGGTCTTATGGGGCAAAACTGCTGAGGCCGTCGGTCCATTAGCTTACACACTACTTAATCTACTTTAAACTAACTTACGCTAGGTACGACGCACCATGCCCGAGGGAGGACTCGAACTTCCGACGGAGGGAACCGCGCGAACCGTGACAAAGCGCCCCAGACCGCGCGGCTATCCCGTGCGGCAGTTAATGACCTCCATGGTGTCCAAAGTATATATTATTTTCGTCATTTATGCGGTAGAAAGACGAAACAACAATTTATTCCATGCAATGAACCGTTTCCTAAGCTTCTTTCGTGGAATCTGGCCTCGTTAAAATAATCTCGGACTTCTTAGTTCATTCACTACATGAGTTCTGCTACACTAGTAGCCATTAAAATCGCTACACCACGAAGATGACGTGCTACGGACATCAAATTTAAACGACAGGAAGAAGATGCTGTGATACGCAAATTATTAGCTTTTAAGAGCAATCACACAAGGTTGGCGCCGCTGGCGACACCTACAACGTGCTGACATGAGCAAAGTTTCCAACCGATTTCTCATACACAAACAGCAGTTGACCGGCGTTGCCTGGTGAAACGTTGTTGTGATGCCTCGTGTAAGGAGAAGACATGCGTACCATCACGTTTCCGACTTTAATAAAGGTCGAATTGTAGCCTATCGCGATTGCGGTTTATCGTATCGCGACATTGCTGCTCGCGTTGGTCGAGATCCAATGACTGTTAGCAGAATATGGAATCGGTGGGTTCAGGAGGGTAATACGGAACGCCGTGCTGGATCCGAACGGCCTCGCATCACTAGCAGTCGAGATGACAGGCGTCTTATGGCTGTAACGGATCGTGCAGCCACGTCTCGATCCCTGAGTCAACAGATGGGGACGTTTGCAAGACAACTACCATCTGCACGAAAAGTTCAAAAAATCTCTCTGAGCACTATGGGACTTAACTTCTAAGGTCATCAGTCCCCTAGAACTGAAAACTACTTAAACCTAACTAACCTAAGGACAGAACCTACATCCATGTACGAGGCAGGATTCAAACCTGCGACCGTAGCGGTCGCGCGGTTCCAGACTGTAGCGCCGAGAACCGCTCGACCACCCCGGCCGGCACGAACAGTTTCGACGACGTTTGCAGCTGCATGGACTATCAGCTCGGAGAGCATGGCTGCGGTTACCCTTGACGCTGTATCTCAGTCAGGAGCACCTGCGATGGTGTACTCAACGACGAACCTGGGTGCACGAATGGCAAAAAGTCATTTTTTCGGATGAATCCAGGTTCTGTTTACAGCTTCATAATGGTAGAATCCGTGTTTGGAGACATTGCGGCGAACGCACATTGAAAGCGTGTAATCGTCCTCGCCATACTGGCATATCACTCGGCGTGATGGTATGGGGTGCCATTGGTTACACGTCTCGGTCTCCTCTTGTTCGCATTGACGGCACTTTGAACACTGGACGATATATTTCAGATGTGTTACTACCCGTGGTTCTACCCTTCATTCGATCCCTGCGAAACCCAACATTTCAGCAGGATAACGCCCGACCGCATGTTGTAGGTCCTGTACGGACCTTTCTGGATACAGAAAATGTTCGACTGCTGCCCTGGCCAACACATTCTCCAGATCTCTCACCAACTGAAAACGTCTGGTCAATGGTGGCCGAGCAACTGGTTCGTCACAATACGCCAGTCACTACTCTTGATGAATTGTGGCATCGTGTTGAAGCTGCATGGGCAGCTGTACCTGTACAGGCCATCCAAGCACTCAATGCCCAGGCGTAACAAGGCCGTTATTACGGCCAGAGTTGGTTGTTCTGGGTATTGATTTATCAGGATCTATGCACCCAAATTGCGTGAAAATGTTATCACATGTCAGTTCTATTATAAAACATTTGTCCAATGAATCTGCAAAGCCGGCCGGAGTGGCCGAGCGGTTCAAGGCGCTACAGTCTGGAACCGCACGACCGCTACGGTCGCAGGTTCGAATCCTGCCTCGGGCATGGATGTGTGTGATGTCCTTAGGTTAGTTAGGTTTAAGTAGTTCTAAGTTCTAGGGGACTTCACAGCAGTTGAATCCCATAGTACTCAGAGCCATTTAACCATTTGAATCTGCATTTCTTCTTGGTGAAGCAATTTTAATGGCCAGCAGTGTACTTTAAATTATATTATGCACCTTTAGAAATATAGGACTTATTACACTGTCTGTCACCTTCCCTCCCACTCTTTTATGTCCCACATTTCCTTTCTCAATATCATAAGACATTAATACAAATGCAATATTAAATAAGAAAGGCCCTTCCCCGTGTAAGTATTAACCAGCAATTTATTTAACGATACGTGGTTGCAAAACACTGACATAAATTGTTTGCAGAAAATAGCCAGGTGAAGACAGATCCTACGACGTATCTTAGAACACCGGGTGAAGAGAGGCAAATCTATGTTTATAGCATATTTATATTTAGAGAAATCTGATAACACAGAATAGAAATTAGTCTTAGGATATATGTGGGGAAGATATATGTTGGAAGTGTGGCGTTGTACGGAAGTGATAATGGAAAATGCACGTTTAAGGGAACAGAAGCTTTTAAAATGCGGCGCTACAGAAAAATGCTGGAAATTATATTGGGTAGTTCGAACAACTAACGAGGGGATTTTGAAGGGAAATGAGTAGTAAAGAAAAGTGTGGACCAACTCGATTAAAATAAGGGATCTAATGAGGAAACATCTTGAGGCATCGAGGAATAGCCGTTTTGGCAATAGAGAGAAGTGTTGGAGGCAAATATTGTGTAGAGGAAGGTCTGACTACAACAGCTACGTTCTTTCATGCAAAACATTCTTTTGCTTCAATAAACGTAAATATTTCATGCGCATTGTGTTATTAAATATCGAGTGGTATTTGGACACCTGGTGTTACCGACGGATATTGTCAATGCTCGCTCGCGTACCTGTCATGGTCGTTTCAAACGTTGGCTCTTTAACATTTTTTCAACTGCTTGAACCCATATGAAGCAGTCACATCAGTGCGCCACAACGTATCAATGTAAAGCGAGATCTCGACAACTAGTGTGTGAAACAAGGATCGGTACACCTCAGAAGCGGTAGCAACCTGGACCCATTTTCAAATTCAATCGTCACAATCGTTGTGCATACAGCAACAAGCTGTTGCAGAGGGTGCTTGAACTCGCCTCTGAATTTAGCGCGTGTTAGCATTGGAAGGGTGCAACCGCCGGTGGCGGCGACACAGCAGCAATTAGCACGTGAATGCGGCGTCGCCTCTCTTCGGAAGCGGTGGGTGATTGTGCAATAAAGATGCTAATTAACTAGCAGCGATTGTTGGCTGCAGCAGTTATTCACGCGGCAAGATTTATACCCTCCCTTGGAAGCAGCATGTGTACACTAACTGCTGGTAACGACAGGGTTGTCTTTGCGACAACAAAGTGACAGTGACCTAGTGTGACTGAAGTGACGTGACGTCATCAGGTCACCGAAAGCTAAAAATACCCATCCTTAACAAATAATCAAGTTGCCACCCCATGGAGCATACGTCTTCTAGGTCTACAAGGATGCTGTAAATGAAGCCATCCTTGCAAAATGACTACGAGGTATCGTAAATATTAAGGGACGACTTTATACATTCATAGCTAAGTATTTTCAGATAAGAACCTAATGGGCGAAAATCATTATAAGTTTTCCGTTGTCATAAATAGCATATACATTTAGGAAGAACTTAAGCTGAGGAAAAAATCTTATAACTGACATTAGGTTCTTTTAAAACTTTATCTAATGCAAAACGCGATGTATTTTTTGTATTTACCTAGACACGTTTTGGCACCCATTTGTCATCTTCGCTGGTCTCGGTGTATTTGCTCATGGCTGTTTATCTGTTTTAGACCTAAGAACTACAACACATTCATTTTTCTACTGTTTTAAATTGGTCGCTAAGAATTACATTACTTCTGAAAGTTGAATTTTTCGCAGGGCAGCTTGTCTGTGCCTTTTATAGTTTTTACAGCATGTCATCTACAAAGGAGTCATAATGAAATTTACTTGTTTTTTAAATAATTTTCGTGGGTAGTGATGTTACTGTACTTACATTTTCCGTCTAGCTGTGCATCTCTGATAGATTTTTCTTACTACTGCTGTCACGTTATGGCATTCCACATCTATTCTTACACTTAATTCTAGCCTTTTTCTTCACCCATATTTTTCATAACATGATTTTACAGTAAACGCTGACGTCACCATAATCACAGGGAGGCGCTTTGCTATTGTCACAGGTCACTTACTCATCGTTTTGCTTGCCTTCATTTTGGGATCAATTCGGAAGGTTGTGGTGAGAATTATTGTGGTGGTGACCTCCTGGCTCAATGAATGTGTTGCAACATAATGCACTAACAAAACTTAATTCTTGATTATCGTTTAGCTACGTGCTTCTACACACTACAAGACCTATTAGGTCATTTCATTGGCACAACTGAAGTGGGGTGCTTCAGGAGTATCATCACGTCTCGGGGACGGTGATCTCAATTGTTGTAACGAATGAAGAATCTCCTTCTGGAAAACTGTTTCTTTTATTAACGATTACCGCTTTCGATGTGCCCAGCAGAGCAGCAGAAAGCCGACAACTGTAAGTAGAACTCGCGCCCTGACTGTTGCACACAAGCTTAATTATGTACCTAATAATAATAATAATAACCGTGGAGGCCCGGGAAAAGAATAGGCCTCCGGTATGTTCTGCCAGTCGTAAAAGGCGACGAAAAGAACAAACCACTAATAGGGCTAACCCCCCTTTTAGTGTGATTAGTTGGTTCAGGACAGAACTAAAGAAGCCTCGGACAAGCGCCGTCATGGTCGGGGACGACGCTTGAACCCTATGCCCGCCCACAATGGTAACGACACTACTAGCCAACTGGAAAATGATTTAAATCCAAATAGAGGTGTTTTGCAGGATATGCTTCCTGCAACCACCCTAGAAGGAAAACAAAGACAGAGGATGAGATGGTCAGATAAAGTTAATCGACACCTCATGTTCTGTTATTACCAAGCAACAAACCTAGGAACCAACACAACTGGATACAGATCACAAGTATACACAACATTTATTACCAGATACCCAGAATTAAAATTTTTAACAGAACAACGACTAGCTGATCAGATCCGTGTAATAATCAAAAATAACAGGATACCCCAGTCAGAATTAGAAAACATCAAACAAGAAGTACAACAAATACTGGAACAAAATAATGTGCAATCAGAAGAAGAAGAAAATACAGTAATGGACTCAAACATCCCAGAGCAAACAAACAAAGAACAACACGCACCAATTAAACAATCAGAGGAAAACGAAATCTTAAGACAGCCACCAGAACAAGCACAAATAGAACACGAAGTGACACAGATGCTAGATATAGAAGAAAAATTTCAGCTAACATATATAGAATACAAAGACACAAATACAGACATTAGACCATTCTTGCATAGACCACCAAATAACCCACAAGTCGAAACAACAATAAAAACTATCAACACAATCATACACAACAAAATAAATGAAAACACAACTATGGAAGAGTTACAACTACTGGTTTATATAGGAGCACTCACTACATTAAATATACACACTAGACAGAGATCAGAACCAACCAACACACAGAAGAAACCCACAAAACCAGCATGGCAACACAGGCTACAGATCAGAATAGAAAAACTGAGAAAAGACATCGGACAGCTAACACAATTTATAAGAAATGAAATCTCGGAAAAAAAACGAAAAAGATTAGGTAAAATCTCACAACAAGAAGCGACAGAGCAATTAGACGAAAAGAAGCAGAAATTACAAGCATTAGCCAAACGACTCAGAAGATACAAAAAAAGTGAAAATAGAAGGAAACAAAACCAAACATTCAACACAAACCAAAAGAAATTTTACCAGACAATAGATAACACACACATTAAAATAAACAATCCACCAAACATAACAGACATGGAACACTTCTGGAGCAACATATGGTCAAACCCGGTACAACATAACAGGCATGCACGGTGGATACAAACAGAAACAGACACATACAAGATGATACCACAAATGCCTGAAGTGAAAATTTTGCAACATGAAGTCACCCAAGCAATTAATTCTACTCACAATTGGAAAGCCCCTGGAAATGATAAAATAGCAAATTTCTGGTTAAAGAAGTTCACCTCAACACATTCACATCTAACTAAATTATTTAACAGTTACATTGCAGACCCATACACATTCCCTGATACACTTACACATGGAATAACTTATCTGAAACCTAAAGATCAAGCAGACACAGCGAACCCAGCTAAATATCGCCCCATAACATGCCTACCAACAATATACAAAATATTAACTTCAATCATTAAACAGAAATTAATGACACATACAACACAGAACAAAATTATAAATGAAGAACAAAAAGGCTGTTGCAAAGGAGCACGAGGATGTAAAGAGCAACTGATAATAGATGCAGAGGTGACATATCAAGCTAAAACTAAACAAAGGTCGCTACACTACGCATACATTGATTACCAAAAAGCTTTTGATAGTGTACCCCACTCATGGTTACTACAAATATTGGAAATATACAAAATAGATCCTAAATTGATACAGTTCCTAAACATAGTAATGAAAAATTGGAAAACCACACTTAATATCCAAATAAATTCAAATAATATCACATCACAGCCAATACAGATTAAGCGTGGAATATACCAAGGAGACTCATTAAGTCCTTTCTGGTTCTGCCTTGCTCTGAACCCACTATCCAACATGCTAAATAATACAAATTATGGATACAATATTACTGGAACATACCCACACAAAATCACACATTTGCTATACATGGATGATCTAAAACTACTGGCAGCAACAAATCAACAACTCAACCAATTACTAAAGATAACAGAAGTATTCAGCAATGATATAAGTATGGCTTTTGGAACAGACAAATGTAAGAAAAATAGCATAGTCAAGGGAAAACACACTAAACAAGAAGATTACATATTGGATAACCACAGCGACTGCATAGAAGCGATGGAAAAAACAGATGCCTATAAATATCTAGGATACAGACAAAAAATAGGAATAGATAATACAAATATTAAAGAAGAACTAAAAGAAAAATATAGACAAAGACTAACAAAAATACTGAAAACAGAATTGACAGCAAGAAACAAGACAAAAGCTATAAATACTTATGCCATACCAATATTGACCTACTCATTTGGAGTAGTGAAATGGAGTAACACAGACCTAGAAGCACTCAATACACTTACACGCTCACAATGCCACAAATATAGAATACATCACATACATTCAGCAACAGAAAGATTCACATTAAGCAGAAAGGAAGGAGGAAGGGGATTTATCGATATAAAAAACCTACATTATGGACAGGTAGACAATTTAAGAAAATTCTTTATAGAACGAGCAGAAACTAGCAAAATACACAAAGCAATCACTCATATAAATACATCGGCTACACCACTACAATTTCATAACCACCTCTACAACCCTTTAGACCACATAACATCAACAGATACGAAGAAAGTAAATTGGAAAAAGAAAACACTTCATGGCAAGCACCCATATCATCTAACACAGCCACACATCGATCAAGACGCATCCAACACATGGCTAAGAAAAGGCAATATATACAGTGAGACAGAAGGATTCATGATTGCAATACAGGATCAAACAATAAACACCAGGTATTACAGCAAGCATATTATTAAAGATCCTAATACCACAACAGATAAATGCAGACTTTGTAAACAACAAATAGAAACAGTAGATCACATCACAAGCGGATGTACAATACTAGCAAATACAGAATACCCCAGAAGACATGACAATGTCGCAAAAATAATACATCAACAGCTTGCCTTACAACATAAACTTATAAAACAACACGTTCCTACATACAAGTATGCACCACAAAATGTACTGGAGAATGATGAATACAAATTATACTGGAACAGAACCATTATAACAGATAAAACAACGCCACATAACAAACCTGACATCATACTCACCAATAAAAAGAAGAAATTAACACAATTAATCGAAATATCCATACCCAATACAACAAATATACAAAAGAAAACAGGAGAAAAAATTGAAAAATACATCCAACTGGCTGAGGAAGTCAAAGACATGTGGCATCAGGATAAAGTTGACATCATACCAATTATACTATCAACTACAGGAGTCATACCACACAATATCCACCAATACATCAATGCAATACAGCTACATCCAAACATATATATACAATTACAGAAATCCGTAATTATTGATACATGTTCAATTACCCGAAAGTTCCTAAATGCAATATAACATGTACCGTACAGCAAAAAGGAAGTGACGCTTGATAAAGGTCCGCGTCACTCCATTCTTAACCAGACTTCTAAAAAGTCTGAGAAAGTAATCAAATAATAATAATTTCACGTGTCTCAATTACCTGCAGATCTGTCTATTGAACGTCAATTCGGCGGCTTAAGTGTCCATAACAAATCAAAGTTACCCAATCGGGCAAAGGGTAACTCGTTGATCGTGGAGTACGAGCCATGTGTTGTTGCTGAGGGCTCTACACATCGTTAATAGATGATTGGGCAACATGGTTGTGAAGTATCTGGACTAGAGGGCTCTGTATGTACGATTAGAAATAGGCACACTTAATTTTGTTACGTTATTAAATAACTGAACCTGGGTATAAATAAGCACAAAGTAAATAGAATACAGACAGGAAATTGTTTCCTCCCCTCATAGTATATGGCGAATGAAGATAAGGTAACTTACTAACTTTCTTTTATAAGTTTGACGTAAAAAGTTTTTTCATATACTTTTTTATGTTTATTTATATAACAGTGCTATTTTAAAATGAACATGGATTCTTTAAATTGTAAACTTAACACAAATTGTATTTATACTTCAATTTTTAAGCCTAGACTTCTGTCATTGGTCACCACTGGAGGCATTTCTTACACTCACGTGCAGATAGCTTGCTATATAAACCCAGGCATAAGGTAAATTCTTTACAGTCTCCTACCACACCTTGGTAGACGTGACGCCACTAGCAATAGACCAGCGGGCAAAACATTATATTTACGTATATTTCCGTAATAAGGTGGTTGTCATTAGTTTTGTCTAAGATATATATTGTAATTTCACAGTATATTCGCCCTGAAGATGGCCCCTGCGATGGCCTGAAAACGGTCGCCACTAAATAAATAAAAAAAACGATATTAAGACAGTTTTCTTAATACTAAGTTACATCGTTAATAGATGAAACGACGACTGAAACATCCGTCGTCCGATCAACATTCCATTCCGCAGCCTCTCGATTTACAGGTATACGCTTCAACGCTAAACCCACCAGGCCCGACATGTATACAGACAGTTTATCTATCGGTTTTGATGTTTGAATTTGTGAGTATTTGAATATGTGAATATTTGACCATCTTTTTTTATTTCACTGATTTAAGAGCGCAAATTATTTGCGCCGTCAAGGGACCGTAGACCTTAGTATTTGACATAAATTACATTTTGATTACTCAATCCGTACCGGTGAAGACAGGATCTGACAGACGGAGACAAGTGCAACGACGGAAAAAAATTATATACTTAATATAATTACTAATTAACAGTTTTAGAATTTATTCCCTTACCTCTATTTGAAATCTTTTATACTTCAAAATGTTATGGTACTTGATCAACAGAAAGCAGGAACTGGGTTTTGAAATGTTGTGGTGCTTGGTCAACAGGGAGCAGCAAGTAGGTTTTGATGAGTGGCTCCATGGGTATCGAAATACGTGACATAAATGGCCCTATCTTTTGACTACAGTAACTTAGAAGCTTATATTTTTCACTGTGCCAAGGGAACGTAGACATTCAGTACTTGAAATAAATTTCAGCTTACTACCTCTACCTGTTCCTCAGAAAAAAGGGCCTTAACTGTCAGCCAGGCAGAGGTACAGACAGACAACACAATGGTCCTATAAGGACCCCTGTTTTATCAGTTGAGGTACGAAACCTTAAGAAAAGGGACAACAATATTAAAATTAAGTAAGTGTAACATTACAAACAATACCATCAAAGATACCACAAATAACATCAAAGTGTCATGAACACACATTTCCATGGAGCTTCGAGGTGCAGTTTGTAATTAGTGGTACGAATGACATAAGACCAAGACAGAAATACAATTCAAGACCTGAAACACTTCAGTGTGTATAATGTGCTACGAGATAAGAAATAAAATACAAATGTAGGGCACAACTTCACAATAAATTGTACTCTATTAATTTTCGAACTTGTTTATATATTTCGTAAGATTGTGCGAAATTAGAAAACACGTCTCATTTGCATAATTTTCACCCTCCTCCATCAAAACACAACTATAAGAACTTTCCTTCACTGAGGAAATAAAATACTAAGAATTCTCACTTGAAGATAGCAAAAGAGGATAAGTTTGGTTACCAAAAGACAACATGGCAATATTGGCAAGCTGAACTAATTTATTTAAGGTGAAATCTTCTAGGATATTGCCACATGTCATGTTCTACATGGTCGGCATTTTGATCCCTCTAGGGGGATCCTCTTCAAGACCTTCTGGTGTTCACAGTTAGCTGGACAAATAAATTTGTTTGAAAAGTGTCTAACTACGTCTTTACACCCTCTAAGTATATTTGCCACAGTATGGAACGAAACGCTACACACGGAAATATGTTTTAGATCACGGACTAATGCCCTGAAAACATCTATTTTTCTATCGCTTGAGCCTTGTCCCGCAACTACCGAGGGTCAGCCATCGTTATTCGGATTTGGCATGTTAATGTTTGAGGGGTGGCTGGATGCCCTTCCTGCCGCCACCCCTTAGTGTACCCCACTGTCTGCGTCGAGTGTAATCCATAGAATAGTGCGAATGTGTTGAGATGTCTGTGAGCCGTGGAACTGAGGCGGAACATGGGGACCAGCCCCGTATTCACCTTGCGGGATGTGGAAAACCGCCTAAAAACCACTTACAGGCTCGCCGGCACATCGGCCCTCGTCGTTAATCCGCCGGGCGGATTCGATCCGAGGCCAGCGCACCCACCCAGGAAGCAGCGCGCTAGCGCTCTTCGCTACCCTGGCGCGTCACCCTGAAAACATATATCATCCAGGCTATATTTATAACTGAATTATGGCGTCATCCGACCACTTCCAAACATCGTGGAGTCGCACTGGCGTGTGTTATGCGCTAGTACAGAAAAGGAGTCAGAGAGTTTCCGTAACTTATCTCACCTCAGTCCTTGTTTTCTTCTGTTATAGTTTTTTTTTGTTATTTAATGTTCATTAGCGCAATTGGTAAAAACCAAAATCTTATATAATCACTTCGTTGTTCATCTGTCTGCCTGTCAGTCTGTTCTCTTGTTAAGACCTCTTTTCTCAGAAACGAGTGGAGATATCAAGTTGATATTAATGTCAAATAGTAAGGTCTACGGTTCCTTGGTGGCGCAAAAATTTTAAGCTTCTAAGTTGATGCATTCAAAAGATACGGCGGTTTACGTCACATATTATGATACTCGCACACTCACTCATCATAACCTACAGATGAATTATCTGCAAACATAACTGAGATTGGTTAAAAAACCCCGAGTGCTTATACTACTGGTACTTGACCGGTTTATTTAATTTATATGATAGAATATTTGTATCTCAGAAATAGATTTAGTGCTTCCATAGTCGCAGACTTCATCAGCACAATACCTGACATAGTACCAACAATGTCTGAACGTGAGAGATATCTGTGTGAATATCTGAATACTGCAGAGACCTAGGCGCATCGCTTAGCGCGACAAGAATCTTAAAAGCCCCTTGCTCATGCAGTGAATAGTAAACGGGAATTATTAAAGGAAGCATCAACACTTGCCTTAATGAACACTAGAAAAATTTCTCTCTTGGCAACATGAATAAATCAGTAGTAGCATACCACGCACTGTGACCACAGATCCATCAAATTCGATGTTGGAGAGCAGTTTCATCTTGTGTATGAGCATCAGTGGGTCGGACATTATTGTTCCGCCACTTTTGTCAGCAGATACCTCTTCGGCATGTATCTCCCGAAGTCACGTAAGGGCCGTTGTTAACGAATATTCACACGACATTCTTCAGACATAAGGTGCTACTGTCACTGCAAACACATAGATAGTTTGGCGTTACTATGAGAGCATAAATTCCTGGACAGTCTGTCGTGATGTTGGATAGTTTACACACACACACACACACACACACACACATCGGGTATTTTCATACTGGAGTATTATTACAGATATTAGAGAGTAATGACTAGCTGATACATCAGCTGGTAACCAAAAACTAAAGATCATATGATCCCAAATTCCATATAGGTGTAATATACCAACCAAGAATTGCTATGTAAGAAGCCACTGGAGGCAGTACATTTCCTGTATCGAACCACCTCGCAAACACAAACGAGCTCCCTACGAACGTTTATCTGTAAAACATAGTTCCAGATGTATAATTTTGATAGTTACCCTATCACTTCTTGCAATTTAAGTCCAATAAAACTTAATCGAGACCGTTCTGTAGACGTAATTCAAATGGCAGAATGAAGCATTCAGTAACACCAGGGGTCAACCCCTTGTCTTTACACAGAAAACTTTTAAATGAAAATGAAAAGATTCAGTGGAATGTAGAGGGAGCATTGAAGATAAGAACATATATCCAGCAGCGCTGTCCAATTATACCAAGCAGAGTGGAACATATGGAGACCGATGCATTATCAGCATCGCCACCAGATGCTGCCTTGACACCTTCATCAGGCTCCTCTTTTTTTTTTCTTTTTGACAGAAAATAAAAGGAAACATACTTCTAGTAATACACCTGATGTACTGAGAATATCCTCACACTCTCTATGTATCCAGCTCCCTAATAACTCCACTAAAGTTCATACACCAGAAGCAGGGGGTCGAAAAAGGTGGAAGAGTGAGAAGATAATGAAGTCGGTATATGTAAGATGATTCTTATGTCCGCCTGGCTAGCCGCGCAGTCAAACGCACTGCTTCCCGAGCGGGAAGGCGTGCCGGTCCCCGGCACGAATCCATCCAGCAGACTAGTGTCGAGGTCCGTTGTGCCGACAACCCTATGGATGGTTTTTAAGGCGGTTTTCCATCTGCCTCGGCGAATGCGGGCTGGTTTCCCTTTTTCCGCCTCTGTTACATTGTGTCGGCGAATGCTGTACAAACACTGTTTCCACGTACGCATACACTATCATTATTCTACCACGCAAACGTTTGGGGTTACACTTGTCTGGTATGAGACATTCCTGGGGGGAGGGGGGGCGGTTCACTAGGGGTGGAACCTCACAGTTACTCTGGGTGGGTGGCCTGTTGTGGGGTTATGAGGGCTACGGTGGGACAAAACCTCTGTGTCGTGTCTTGGTCCACGGTTTCATACAATACAATACAAGATGATTCTCACAACACATACAATATGCAGGTCGAGTTTCTCATATTTAGTTTGTTACTCTAGCCTTCCTTTTAATCCTCTGAACATTTTCGGTTTCATTTTGGAGGGCACAACACTGGGGATTCCAATGATACGTTACTAAAGGTCTTAGAATGGACGTAATGGATAACTAACTACATTTGGTCATGTGTTCACTTTCATGTTACAAGGAAAACAAAATCGGCTCACTGTTTTAACTGTCGTGCCTATATCTTGATATACCGTTTCCCTGCTGTTTGATATAATACTCGCATTAATTTATAGGTTGATGAGTTCATCCGATGTGTTACGATGTCCTTCGATCAAACTTTACAGTTTGCAACAGAGACAATCTCCATAGAACATTCGGTGAAAGATGGGCAGGTGAAGCAATGGATATTTGTGGTGCCACGTATACCCGGATTTTACTCACTGTGACATCCTCTTGCGTGACCACACGTGGAAACTTGTTTCCGAGATCCTAGCGGTATCGGAGTGCTTAGATATGCCTGACACAAAGAACCGCTCAGTCATGTATAGCAGTTTTTACAGACAGCTGTAAAAAAATACTTACTTGAGCACTAAAAACATGAGCCGATTTTCTTTTCCTTTTGCACGGAAATGAACAGTTGCTTACCTTACCTTCACATTCAGGAATTTATCTACTGATGCAGCTACACATCTTCTGGAAATATCTGTTAACAATAATTATGGAACATCCTGTGCGTACTGTTTTTCCTTGTCCTGAGTCAACGAGTAAGGCTTTCTTCTCCTCTAATGAATCACTGCATAATATACTTCCGTATAAGGATATGGCATTAATTGCAGTATGCGCCTGAACATAGGCTATGTTTCTAAAACGATACTAACAGCTTCTTATGGTTGTATCATGCATGATTAATTATATTCATGACAAAACTGTAATTCCATTACACTCAGATGTAGGTACCAGATAGGACAGACAATGCAGTATGTTCTTTTACTGCTTGTCGGGCATCAGCGATTCCCTGCGATCCGATGTCCATTGCACATATACTCTCTGACTTAAGTTTCCAATTCAAATTAGTTTATTAATTCTGGTGACTAGACTGATCTTTAATTTTGTACTTATAGCGAAGACACCGTTTTCCAATTTTTTTGTCGTCAATTTCCGCCTCTACTTCGCGTACATCACGTGAGACACCCACTGTTAATTGTGTTTCATATGAGACATGATCGTATTGATATGCTGACATTCATGAGAAGACATTATAGCAGTGTTATACACTTGATTTTAAGTATGAGGTAGTATATAGCTGACCAGGTTGCATGCTGCACGACTAACGACATTTTGCTATACTAAATTCTGTTGTTGAAATACTTCCTCTTCCCTTCTAACCATTGCACGTAGATCTTGAACTTGACACGACACTTCAAATATGCTGACTACACTACTAAAATATTTCCAGTATGCACTACCTGTGTTAAAACGTAAATTTAACACGTTTAACTATTCTATATCATGATATTGTACAAAAATTGTTGCCCAAGCTGCACTGCGCTACGCAATTAAAGAATCACAATTTTCGCTTCGTAATTGTCTCCCGATGCGACTGAGGATGGTTTGACGCATCTCTGAGCCGAATTTCCAAGTTCTGGGTCGCAATGTCAGACAATTACAGGGTTTCAAAATGTGATTCCTTAACTGTGTAATTACGTAAGTAACTAAGTATATTTTAACAGTCTGACTTTTCTTCCGTGATATGCCTTTGCGGATGAGCGTGAGGCGCAATAATAGTCTGGAATACTGCATTTCAGATTGTAAATAAATCCTCCTATGTAGACACCATGAAGTTCGCAGCGTTTTTGGCATTAATCTAAACTGGCGCAACTATTCTAGAAATATTTTACCGAGGTGGTGCTTTGCCGCTTTAAAGAATGTTAAGAAAAGCATTTTCCAATACACAACTGTAACAGCATATTTTATTAGAGACGATTGATTTCGGTTTAGTAACTGATCATCTTATGGTCCACTATACGAAAGGGACAAAACGACATATAACAAAGTGTGTAACATTAAAGTAATGCAGCTGATTACGTCACACAATATGAAGTACATCACCGGTTACATCACTCCAATAAAGCACTTACAAAACCGTAGAAGCTACGAACTTGCGTTATTAGCATAACAGGTATCAGGTGCACATTGTTCTATCATTGACATATAACTACGCACGATTCGTAAATGATTCAGTGAACAATAATTATTAAATTGACAGAGGTAACAAATAGTGATAGATTCTTCATTATAAAAAACTGCAGGATCATGTGCCTGATAGATGCCATGATAATTTCTTTGTCTTACGATCGTAGAAGCTTTATCTAGATTAACATGGCATATCTGGAAACCAGAATGATGTAATAGGAAGGAAATAGATGACACGAAATCTCAGTTAGTGATAGGTGTTTTATAACAACTCCTACTACTATGTTGAAATGTCCAGGGGTACATCAAACATTGCCATATGACAGTAAAAACTTATTACAGGACTTCAGATTATTACAGTACGTAGGTCATAAATCCATGTGTGATCTATTAAGAAAATATATTAGTGTGAGAAACGCTGTTGACATACATTGCAAAGTTTAGTGTAAAACACGACGATTTGGAAATGCTTTGTATACATTGGGTATAGTAACACTCAGACATCCTTTTCAGTAGTAGACTGTACAGTTGTAAGCAAGTAGGTAAACAGACAAAGTACTTGGATAATTGTCAGATCTAACAATGATAATCGCTAATAATGATTATTACACCATGTAACAATGGGAGAAAATAGTTAATACTGCTTGTCATTATTATGTTGCCGGCCGCGGTGGCCGAGCGGTTCTAGGCGCTACAGTCTAGAACTGCGCGACCGCTATGGTCGCAGGTTCGAATCCTGCCTCGGGCATGGATGTGTGTGATGTCCTTAGGTTAGTTAGGTTTAAGTAGTTCTAAGTTCTAGGGGACTGATGACCTCAGAAGTTAAGTCCCATAGTGCTCAGAGCCATTTGAACCATTATTATGTTATCTGTGCGACTAGTACCTAGACTACTTTCAGATTTGGTTACACTGAAATGTGTAGCTCTGTGTTTCCACTAATGTTATATAGCAACCATAAAATGCAAATGTAATTGAGTTATTGATGTTGTAACATAATTTGTTTGGAGTTTGTCAGAACGTGTAATGTTAACTTCAGTGAGATACTGATAATCGATGTACTCAGTTGTTGGTTCATCTTTGCATTTTCCTAAATTCTTCAGTGAATAATCTTCGACCTATTTTGTTCAGAGGATAAGTATACCTCACAAATGCGTGTATGGGGCTAAATTGACAGAATCTCACGTATTTACAGCCAAGTCAATAATGGAACAATGTACATCTGATAACTCTTATGCTAACTACGCTAATGCATGGCTGAGATTATTTTGTTATGCTTTATTACAGTGATATAAATTGTCACATATTTAATGTTGTTTCACGTAATCAGCTGAATTACTTCAACGTCGCACACTCAATTATATGTGGTTTTGATCTTCTTTGGTAAAGTAGAACCGATGATGGTCTGATACAAGACCGAAATCGATAGTCTGTAATAAATACACTACTGGCCATTAAAATTGCTACACCGCGAAGATGACGTGCTACAGACGCAAAATTTAACCGACAGGAAGAAGATGCTGTGATATGCAAATGATTAGCTTTTCTGAGCATTGACACAAGGCTGGCGCCGGTGGCGACACCTACAACGTGCTGACATGAGGAAAGTTTCCAAACGATTTCTCATACACAAACAGCAGTTGACCGGCCTTGCCTGGTGAAACGTTCTTATGATGCCTCGTGTAAGGAGGAGAAATGTGTACCATCGCGTTTCCGACTTTGATAAAGGTCGGATTGTAGCCTATCGCGATTGCGATTTATCGTATCGCGACATTGCTGCTCGCGTTGGTCGAGATCCAATGACTGTTAGCAGAATATGGAATCGGTGGGTTCAGGAGGGTAATACGGAACGCCGTGCTGGATCCCAACGGCCTCATATCACTTGCAGTCGAGATGACAGGCGATGGTGTACTCAACGACGAGCCTGGGTGCACGAATGGCAAAACGTCATTTTTTCGGATGAATCCAGGTTCCGTTTACAGCATCATGATGATCGCATTCGTGTTTGGCGACATCGCGCTGAACGCACGTTGGGAGCGTGTATTCGTCATCGTCATACTGGCGTATCACCCGGCGCGGTGGTATGGGTTGCCATTGGTTACACGTCTCGGTCACCTCTTGTTCGCATTGACGGCAGTTTGAACAGTGGACGTTACATTTCAGATGTGTTACGACCCGTGGCTCTACCCTTCATTCGATCCCTGCGAAACCCTACATTTCAGCAGGATAATGCACGACCGCATGTTGCAGGTCCTGTACAGGCCTTTCTGGATACAGAAAATGTTCGCCTGCTGCCCTGGCCAGCACATTTTCCATATCTCTCACCAATTGGAAACGTCTGGTCAATGGTGGCCGAGCAACTGGTTCGTTACAATACGCCAGTCACTAATCTTGATGAACTGTGGTATCGTGTTGAAGCTTTGTGCAGCTGTACCTGTACACGTCATGCAAGCTCTGTTTGACTGAATGCCCAGGCGCATTAAGGCCGTTATTACGGCCAGAGGTAGTTGTTCTGGGTACTGATTTCTCAGGATCTATGCACCCAAATTGCCTGAGAATGTAATCACATGTCAGTTCTAGTATAATATATTTGTCCAATGAATATCCGTCTATCATGTGCATTTCTTCTTGGTGTAGCAATGCTAATGGCCAGTAGAGTAGATTGCAGCTGTGTACTGCATAATGCAGTCCTTAATATTTAGTTCATTTATAGCCCGTAACGATATGAGTGTGAATAAATGGTTCACTATGATGTTACGTTCTTCCCTCTTGCAGTTTGGAGTGACATCCAGCAGAAATCCTCGGAGGCGTATGACGATATTTCTGAAACATGCCGTCAGGTTACGCCACGGGGCGACTACCCACTGGCGAAGCGTACGAGCAGACGACAGCAAAACTCCCTGCTTGGTCCGGTAGCTGCCCTTGCAGCGAGCGCGCGCAGTGAAGTGCAGGGTGGGGTACTCACCGTGCGGTCGCCCAGGTGTTTGACGCGGCAGTGCAGCACGGCCGACTGTCCGACCACGGCTGTCACGTTGCGCGGAGACACGTCGTCGAAGTACGGCCTCTCGGCCCGCGGGTCGCCGTACCGCAGCGCCGCCTTAGGCCGCGGCGGCTCAGAGCCTGCAACACACAGGCGAGACCGTCACCAGGGCAGGCAGGCGTCCAACAGGGGAGCAGCACCTGGCGATACGTAACAGGCCTCAGCACGCCAGGAGCAGGCTGTATCAAAGAGGTATCGCCAAACTTTCAGGAAACATTACTCCCATACACAGGAATCAAATGTGTTATTTGGCCATAGGTCCAGAAACGCTTTATTTCCACCTTGGAGCTAATTTTCTACTTCTTTCCAAGAATGTGGTAATCACAGAAAACACACAGAAGCAGAGTGTACTACCTATGTCTATCTACACTATGTGATCATAAGTATCCGGACACCTGGCTGAAAATGACCTACATTCGTGTCGCCCTCCATCGGTAAGTCTATAATTCAGTAATGTGTTGGCCCACCCTTAGCCTTGATGGCAGCTTCCACTCTCGCAGGCATACTGAACTGTGACTTATTTTCAAAGAATATTTTTAAGAATTTATTTTATTTACTAACGATTCATCAAGAACATTAACACATTTAATCACACTATGTAATCATGGAAGTAGCTTCCAGGGAGTAACTGATAAAATCATAACCAAATTCCTTTTAACAAATAGGAATTTTATTCACTTTAATAATGCCTAAAGCTTTTTTTAAAGGAAACAGATTTAAAATTATAATCAGAATGCACCCTCTAAATATCAAACTTACAATGTATTCAGAGGCAGCAAGAAACAAATTTTGACTTTATGAGCTTTCGGGCAGAAATTTGCCGCTCCTTTTTTACACGGCCGTAGTTACGACCGCTCTCAACAGCCTCTGAAAGACTACACTGGTGCAAATCTGCGACACACCAGATAACTTTAAACTAAGAGTTTTAACAATTTACACAAGCACACAACTATGAACCCCCCGTAGGAGGGACGGAAATGGCACAAAACACTAACTATTAAAATATTAACCTTGCCACCGAAGGTGCAACTTGATTTTAACTTCTAAGAAAAGTCTTATGGTGACAGGGTGGCAACTTTATATACTAAAATGATTATTTAAATAAAAGCCCATGAAAATGCAATGTTATATAAAATTCTAGAAGGTTGGCCGAACAATAGTTAAAATGCTCTACCGTACACAGATACCGCCTCTCAAGATCATAGGCAATAATATCAAAGTTTCCAAAGAGCAAAACATATTTCAGGTATTAGGCCGTTACACTCCAAGCAATAAATTCGTTAACACATCAAATCCGACAAACATGACAGAGGCAGCTACTAACGTACGGTAGATTTATAGGGAGATTATCGAACAACCCGAACTGCAGGTTGCTCTAACCCGCCCCTACTCCACAAGGGAAAAACGAACCACCCAATTTGTAAACAACCACCCTCCCGCGGGTGGGCAAAAGGAGAAGAATGGTGGGACGACCCCAAAGCAAAACGACTCGTGACCTCACCAAGAAAACAAGTAGAATTTAAGAAGAGTAAATCAAACAACATATCACCAAACACTTAACTTTTAATATAGTGCGATTTCTCGAGGAGACCTGGCGCAGCACCCCCAAATCGCTCTCCCGAACCGTCCGCTGCCAGCCGCTTCTACGGAAGCAGGAAGGCGCGCCGATCTCCCGTCTCACAGCGTCGCAGCTCGCACCGCCCAGACTGATATCGTGGGTTGACTCCTGTCGCTCCCATGTCGACCGCGAAGTCACTACCCCTCGCTATACGCCACGGCCCACTGAACTCATGTGGCGACCTCACATGCGCCGACGCTCAAGACGGACAAGTCATCTTTTGTCTCAATGCGAGACCGACCAACCGATCGATCCAACCGCCAATGACCATTGCCTGAGCAAACTCGAGCAGACTGGCGGCCTAACACGCAGACTCAGATGCAGGAACTAAGCCCCGACCGGGCGACCACTCGCTGAGTTCTCTTACTGGCGGAGAGGAAAGACTTTCATTTTGCCGGCTTTAAAGGTTGATCCGAACGACAGACACACTTTCACTCCGAACGACGGACAGACACTAACCGCCTAACAAATGCGGACGAGAGACAGACTAGCAAGCAAGGGACGAGAGACTGACCCAGACTGATCGACTGGCGAGCTCATAGCGCCCCTTAAATGTACGTGAACAGGCAACCATTCCCCTTTCAAACCAGAGGGAGACACCAAAGCTGCGATTGCCACAGCGGCGCCATCGCCAGAAACGGAGGGAGACTGCTTCACACTACGCGCTGCGGCGCGCTCTTCAAAACAGCAATTTTTACCACGGCTCACATACGTTAAATCAGGTGTTGGAAGGTTTCTTGGGGAATGGCAACCCATGTTTCGTGGAGTGCTGCACTGAGGAGAGGTATCGACGCCGGTTGCTCAGGAGTGGCAAGAAGTCGGCGTTCCAAAACGTTCCAAAGGTGTTCTATAGGATTCAGGTCATGACTCTGTGCAGGCCAGTCCATTACAGGGATGTTATAGTCGTGCAACCACTCCGTCACAGGCAGAGCACTGTGAACAGGTGCTCAATCGTGTTGAAAGATGCAATAGCCATCCCCGAATTTTTCTTCAACATTGCGAAGCAGGAGGGTTCTTACAAGCGGTCTAAGGCGCTGCAGTCTTTAGTACTGTTCTACTCTCCAGAATTGTCTGTCGAAATAGTGAAGTTCCAGTATATTCCCAACGCTAATCTCGAACAATTGTTGGTAGAGTTAATATTACACACAACAGCGTCATATAGTTTACGAAAGCCTTTGGCATCTAGCCAAAATGAGTCTCTTTATATTTTATTCTATTTAAAATATACAGCAACTGTTAGTGAGTTCAAATTGTTTATTTTCTCCAATAATATCTGCAAAGTAATTAAGACATGCATTACCACTTAAGACGATGGGGGAAATCTTCAAATGAACTAAAATAATAAGATCAATATGAAAGACAATGTGTAGAGGAGGAATAATGGATTAGGCGAGCGGTCTAAGGCGCTATAGTGATGGACTGTGCGGCTGGTCCCGGCGGAGGTTCGAGTCCTCCCTCGGGCAGGGGTGTATGTGTGTTTGTCGTTAGGATAATTTAGTTTAAGTAGAGAGTAAGCTTAGGGACTGATGACCTTAGCAGTTAAGTCCCATAATGTTTCACACACATTTGAACATTTTTCAAGGTTCTTAAAACATCAGTGTAGTCCTGTGCTGTGATATTACCACGCAAAACAACAACGAGTGCAAGCCCCCTCCATGAAAAACTCGACCATATCGTAACACCACCGCCTCCGAATTTTACTGTTGGCACTACACACGCTGGCAGATGACTTTCACCGGGGATTCGTGATACCCACACCCCGCCATCGGATCGCCATATTGTGTACCGTGATTCGACATGCCTCAAAATGTTTTTCCACCGTGCTAACGTCAAATGTTTACGCTCCTTACACCAAGCGAGGCGTCATTTGGCATTTACCGGCGTGATGCGTGGCTTACGAGCAGCCGCTCGACCATGAAATCCAATTTTTCTCACCTCCCGCTTAACTGTCATGGTATTTGCAGTGGATCCTGATGCAGTCTGGAATTCCTGTGTGGTGCTCTGGATGGATGTCTGTTTACTACACACTACGACCCTCTTGAAGTGTCGGACGTTCGAATCCTCCCTCGGGCATGGGTGTATGTGCTGTCCTTAGCGGAAGTTAGTTTAAGTTAGATTAAGTAGTGTGTGAGCCTAGGGACCGATGACCTCAGCACTTTGGGCCCATAGTCTTCACCACAAATTTCCAATTTCAACTGTCGGGGTGTCTATCAGTCAACAGACGAAGTCAGCCTGTACGCTCTTGTGATGTACATGTCCCTTCACGTTTCCACTTCGCTACCACATCAGAAGCAGTGGACCTAGAGATGTTAAAGAGTGTGGAAATCTCGCGTACAGACGTATGACACAAATGCCACCCTATCACCCGACCACGTTCGAAGTCCGCGAGTTCCGCGGAGCGTCCCATTCTGCTGTCAGGTGCCCCTTGTTACCATCGTGCATCATAAGAAAACTACTGACCAGCGAGAGCAGCCACAGGTAAAAGCTAGTTTTAGTATAATTGGAATATACCAACTATACAGGTACATTTTCAAAAGCTTCCTGCGACGGTATATGCTTTGTGAAGTATGGAGACAATACCGGGCCCCAGTAAGCCAGCACGATTTGCTTAGATGAATAAATTAAGTCTAATAGCGGCCTCTCTTGGTGATAATGTTTTCTTCTTACAAGTAATTGGAGTCTGTGGATCACCATTTGAACAAAATAAGGTGTATAATCAAGGAGGCAGATTTGCAGGGCACCCGATTCTTTTTTCAGTTGTAGTTAAGTAAACACGATATGATTTACAAGTCATATTGTTAAAATTTTCAATCTTAGGTAATTTTGTTTTTATCATTGAAGTACCTACCCTACTGGCATTTACGATTTCAGTAGCCGGCTTACTTGCACCCTTCTGAGTTTGTCTAACAGTGTATTTGGAAGATTGTTCTGATGTTCTTAGATGAAACAAGCGACCAACAATAAAAAAAAACCTGTCCAAATTCTCTGTTACTGAATAGAGCACTTAAAAGCTTTTCATTGTTTCCAAAATTAAACGTCAGTTAACTCACTGCAATCAGTACACTCCTTACCTATCCTAGTTACATGGTGCTCTATGCAAATTATTGAAAATGATCAGAGTAAAGAGGACAATACCTGCAGTGAACTGACGATTAATCTAATTGTCGGAAATTTATAATACATCTGTGGATCACATTTCGCTCATCAATAATTTAAAACGAAGAACTGCGGATAAATAAATATTTGTATATGTGAGAGTGTTGTTTGGTAGCAGTTGTTCCATGGTCCAGGTAGATCTAAGATACTGCATTGCTGATTATCTGCTTTCTGTGCACAGTAATAAAGATCTTAATAAACCGTGAAACAGAAAAAAATTTAGAAACACTGACGTATTTTAACGATTATTAGAACGAATTAAGCTACTGGAACCTAAGGGGATATTTCAAATATTTTTCTGTAACACAGAAAAACTGTACAATCTAATTGACGTATTATTTATTTTCAAGGTTATACTTTAATACACTCCTGGAAATGGAAAAAAGAACACATTGACACCGGTGTGTCAGACCCACCATACTTGCTCCGGACACTGCGAGAGGGCTGTACAAGCAATGATCACACGCACGGCACAGCGGACACACCAGGAACCGCGGTGTAGGCCGTCGAATGGCGCTAGCTGCGCAGCATTTGTGCACCGCCGCCGTCAGTGTCAGCCAGTTTGCCGTGGCATACGGAGCTCCATCGCAGTCTTTAACACTGGTAGCATGCCGCGACAGCGTGGACGTGAACCGTATGTGCAGTTGACGGACTTTGAACGAGGGCGTATAGTGGGCATGCGGGAGGCCGGGTGGACGTACCGCCGAATTGCTCAACACGTGGGGCGTGAGGTCTCCACAGTACATCGATGTTGTCGCCAGTGGTCGGCGGAAGGTGCACGTGCCCGTCGACCTGGGACCGGATCGCAGCGACGCACGGATGCACGCCAAGACCGTAGGATCCTACGCAGTGCCGTAGGGGACCGCACCGCCACTTCCCAGCAAATTAGGGACACTGTTGCTCCTGGGGTATCGGCGAGGACCATTCGCAACCGTCTCCATGAAGCTGGGCTACGGTCCCGCACACCGTTAGGCCGTCTTCCGCTCACGCCCCAACATCGTGCAGCCCGCCTCCAGTGGTGTCGCGACAGGCGTGAATGGAGGGACGAATGGAGACGTGTCGTCTTCAGCGATGAGAGTCGCTTCTGCCTTGGTGCCAATGATGGTCGTATGCGTGTTTGGCGCCGTGCAGGTGAGCGCCACAATCAGGACTGCATACGACCGAGGCACACAGGGCCAACACCCGGCATCATGGTGTGGGGAGCGATCTCCTACACTGGCCGTACACCACTGATGATCGTCGAGGGGACACTGAATAGTGCACGGTACATCCAAACCGTCATCGAACCAATCGTTCTACCATTCCTAGACCGGCAAGGGAACTTGCTGTTCCAACAGGACAATGCACGTCCGCATGTATCCCGTGCCACCCAACGTGCTTTAGAAGGTGTAAGTCAACTACCCTGGCCAGCAAGATCTCCGGATCTGTCCCCCATTGAGCATGTTTGGGACTGGATGAAGCGTCGTCTCACGCGGTCTGCACGTCCAGCACGAACGCTGGTCCAACTGAGGCGCCAGGTGGAAATGGCATGGCAAGCCGTTCCACAGGACTACATCCAGCATCTCTACGATCGTCTCCATGGGAGAATAGCAGCCTGCATTGCTGCGAAAGGTGGATATACACTATACTAGTGCCGACATTGTGCATGCTCTGTTGCCTGTGTCTATGTGCCTGTGGTTCTGTCAGTGTGATCATGTGATGTATCTGACCCCAGGAATGTGTCAATAAAGTTTCCCCTTCCTGGGACAATGAATTCACGGTGTTCTTATTTCAATTTCCAGGAGTGTATTTTTAGTTAATATGGTTGTCGATAGTTGGAAACAACACACTGTTGTGTGGTTCGTGTGTACGGAAATTATTCGCTTGTGGCAGCTTATATAAGTTAATAGATATCGGGTGTACAAATCATGTTTAAATACGTCCTTAATAGACAAAATTAATTATAACGTTTCTAGGTTGTACTATGGACTATAAATAGTTCCATTGCCTTGCCTGAAGACAAACGCATAGGCTAAGAATGTGGTCAGTCAGTCAGCACACTACTGTACCTGTCACAATGTCTGCGTTGACGAGTGGTCAGCTGCCGCACTTTACAAGTTGCCTCGCCTGTAAGCGTCCTACTGGATATCATGTGAAACCTATTGTTCGCGGTTTCCAGTTTCTGGTCGGGATTCATTTGCGCATAAGCTTCTCCACCACTGTATCAGTCAATATTCTCCTCTTTTCTCCGAATATTCTCCCCCGCTTCTTTCAACCAAGTGGTCATCTAAATTCAGGTTTCCCTTAGTCTCCCTAAAAATCACTGGAGACGACGATTGGATGGTTGTTTTTAACAAATCATGTACCTATTCCCTTACAAACTGATACATGTAATCCGTCTCCGATGACCTTATAAGATACGCTAAAGACCAATCTGCAGTCCTTTTTTGCCTTCATTCCTCGCTTCTTTCCGTAACTATGATGCAGAACATCACAAAATTGTAACACTAAACAGAAACACTGCATAAATAGGAAGATAATTCGACAACATTTAAGAAGCAGCTTACGGAATCTTACATGCCCATAGAGAAAAAGTGTAAACCAACATATGGTCTCGAGGCGGAATCTTGCTCCTCCGCTAAGCCGCAGTTCAGAATACTACTTAATTCATTACTTAGTGCAATCTGCAGAGCGCTGGGACTGTATTAGGGAGCTACTTAGCTTACGGCGGTAAGACCGAATTTATTTTTAAGCCGCTTACTCCTTATTAAGGTAAGACTTGAGCACTTGCTACGCCTTGCGGCATCTTGAGTTAAAACTCGAGCAGCTCCGCATTCCGTTCACAGCGGCCACCGGTGCGTCGGATGCAACAGCGCAAGAAGAGTTTCGTATGAAAGCGAGAAAGCTGTTCATGGATTCCTGTTCCTTACACAAACCTTAGATGGGTTTCAGAACGAATAAAATGCAACCATACAAATTAAGTATGTGAATATCGTAGTATCGAATTTATTACAATAAATCGTGATACGGTTCTTCCAGTAATTTCTAAAGCTCCTGTTATCGCATCACACGAAACAATTTACTCGATATCTCCACATATCAACCTCTGTTATTTGATCACATTCAGTCGAAATAATTCCTTCTCCAATTGTTACTGTCCACGAACACGCAGTTGGTGAGTAAACACCTAACTTTAAGTAAAGTCAACAATTTTATAAGATAAGAAAGAACTGTGAATGACAACGAAAAATAGCAGTTGGAAAGGTAAATTAGATTTCTACAAAGACAGGATTCATGTACATTTAATCGCCTGTGGTACAACCTATGAAAAAGAGAGCAGTAGACTGAAGAATAGATTCCCGCTTAGCATAATTTATTAGTGATCATGCCGAAACAAATACGAAGTTGAATATTCGCAGAAAAATTGAAATATTAAAATAGTTGCTCCTGTGGTTGATGGCTGTGAATGAGCCACAGCATGAAAGCCGTTCACCCCGAGAGGAACATTAGAAGATTTAAAATCCGTAATCTTCTTGAATCAACAAAGTTCCGTAATATTACTAGGGTTGCCTGTGAGTGACAACAGTTTCTGTTACTCACATTGCGATGTTGCCTCTTAAAGTTTACTGCTGTCACCTACTCTAACACTAAACTCTTAAAACCGAACCCTTCTCACCGTACAGCCCTTGCTTTTCCTGTAATACTATTTGTCCCTGCATCCGACTGCTAGTGAAAGAGATTGCTAATGAGTTATGGTCAAACCTTATGCAAGAAAATGCCAAACACTGAATCCAAATCCAGCTGAATATACACCGAGGGAAACATTGATCAGCCGCTTCATCTTGTATTGCTGCGAATCTGAGGAGGCTTGCCGAGCAGCTGAATCCCAGCCACCCAAAATTCATTCGGTATAAGTTGACGACGTTGCCACAAGTACTTTGCGTTACAAACAGTGCGCACTGTTTGCGCTAATCGGGGTGTTGGGGGGGGGGGGGGGGAGTCGTCCCAGATGTGATATGGATCCTTCCAGACACCACGGATCCTGCAGGGTGCAGCCCACTGTAGGTGGCGGAGCATGTCAGTATTTACGATCTGCGTCGCTTAGAATAGGAAAAGATTCTCTCTAGTTTCCAGCGGCTATCTGAAACAGTCAGTCTTGCTTGAGAGATTATAGCAGAGTTCATCAGCTATACCGTCAATGAAAGGATATTGCAGGGTTCGGTATAGGCTGGAGTGTCAGAATTAGAGACTCACTTGGTTTTCCGATGGTGTAGGTCACAGACTCCTTGACTTGCGCCGTAAGATGGAAAGGTGTCGAGATTCTGCATAAAGTTACAATGCAACTGGTATCATCAGTTCCTTCCCTTTCCTTTCCTTTTTTCCCCTTGCACCTTCAATTAACATAACAAATACTTCAGTTGATCAACGAAAGATCAAAGTACAAAAACTTTCCGGGAAATTCAGGAATCCAGAAATACAAGTCACAAATAGGAAATTCAGGGAAGTTAAGGCGAAATGACTCCATGAAAAATGTGCAAAAATAGAAAAGTTAATGATTTCGGGAAGGACTGACTCAGCATACAGAAAAGTCAAAACAATTTTCGGTCAAATTTAAAGCAACGGTGGTAACATGAAGACTGCAATATGAATTCCACTGTTAAACGCAGAGGAGAGAGCTGATAGGTGGAAACAGCAAGCTGAAGACCTATATGAGCACGAAGATTTGTTTGATTATGTGATAAATAGGAAACAGGAGTGGATATGGAAAAGATAGGGGATCCATTATTAGGACCAGAATTTATGAGAGCTTTTGACGACTGAAAATCGAATCAGTCGGTAGGGACAGATAATTCCATCAGAATTTATGAAATCATTATGGGGGAAGTGGCTACCAAACTACTACTGACGTCGGTGTGTAGAAAGTAAGAGCATGGTTATTTACCATCTGTCTTTGGTTAAAACATCATCCATGTGATTGGTTCAAATGGCTCTGAGCACTATGGAACTTAACTTCTGAGGTCATCAGCCCCCTAGAACTTAGAACTACCTAAACCTAACTAACCTAACGACATCACACTCATCCATGCCCGAGGTAGGATTCAAACCTGCGGCCGTAACGGTCGCGTGGTTCCAGACTGTAGCGCCTAGAATCGCTCAGCCACGCCGGCCGGTTCATTCATGTAATTCCACAGATTGTAAGAGCCGACAGGTGCCAGAATTATCGTACAATTGGGCTTAGTAGCACATGCACCCAAGTTGCTGGTACAAAATAGTACACATAAGAATGAAAACGAAAATTGAGATTGGGTTGGATGTCAGTGTCACCTTGAAAATGCGTTTGACAATGTCAAATGGTGCATCAAGATATCCGAAATTCTGAGAAAAATAGGGGTAAGCTATAGCAAAAGATGCATAATATGCAGTACGTTCAAGAACCAAAAAGAAAAAATAAAAGTAGGAGACCAAGAACGAAGTGCTCGGATTAAAATGGCTATAAGACAGGGCTGCAGTCTTTCGTTCCTACTGTTCAATCTATACATCGAAGAAGCAATGATAGAAATAAATGAAAGGTTCAAGAGTGGAATTAAAATTCAAACTGAAAAGGTATCAGTGATATGGTTCGCTGATCACATTGGTATGCCCAGTGAAAGTGAAGAAGAATTACAGGATGTGCTGTATGGAATGAACAGCCTAGCAATCATATACAACCACTCGTGCGTAGAAAGATCCGTATCCAAAGACTCGGGAGTTGCACAAGTTACATCAATAACCAAGAAAGGATGTGGGAGTAACTCGCTAAATTACAGACCCATATCACTAACGTCGATTTGCGATTTGTAGCAGAATTTGGGAACATATAGTGTGTTCAAACATTATGAATAGCATCGAAGAAAACGATTTATTGGCAAATAGAGAACACGGCTTCAGAAAATATCGCTTTTGTGAAACACTACTAGTTCCTTTCTCCTCACGAAGTAATGAATGCTATTCCCAGATGGCTTTTGACACCTTTCCTCACAAGCGACTTGTAATTAAGTAGCGTACCTATGGAGTATCGTCTGAGTTGTGTGACTGGATTCGTGATTTACTGTTAGAGAGGTCACACAGTTCGTAACAACTGACGGAATACCTCTGAGTAAAACAGAAGTAAATGTGGCGTTTCACAAGGAAGTGTTACAGGCCTTCTGTTGGTCTTCATCTACATAAATGATCTATGAGACAATCTGAGCAGCCATCTCAGATTTTTTGCAGATAATGGTCTCAGTTGATCAAAACGAATTGCAAAATGATTCAGAGAAGATATCTGTATGGTGCAAAATGTGGCAATTGGCTCTAAATCATGAAAAGTGTGAACTCATCCACATGAGCAATAAGAATAATCCTCTAAATTTCAGTTACGCATTAAATCTCGCATATTTGAAGGCTGTAAACACAAATAAATACTTTGGGGTTACATTTACGAATGATTTAAAGTGGAACGATCACGCAAGTAATTTTGTGGGGAAAGCAAACCAAAAATTGCGATTTATTAGCAGAACACTTAGAAAATGTAACTGGTCTACTATAGAGACTTCTTACACTACGCTTGTCCACCCTTTTCTAGAATATTGGCGGGCGTTGAGGGATCCGCATCAGATAGCATTCAAGGAGGATATATCAAATGTTCAAGGAAGAGCAGCTGGTTTTGTATTATCGCGAAACAGTGGAGGAGTTTCACGGATATGATACGCGTATTAGAGTGTCAGTCATTAAAACAAAGACGCTTTGCGTTGCGGCCGAATCTTCCCATGGAATTTCCATCACCAAATTTCTCTTCAGAGTGGGAAAATATTTTGTCGGGGGCCACATACATAAGGAGAAATGATCGTCGTAATAAAATACGAGAAATCAGGGCTCGGTCGAAAATATTAAAGCGTTCGTTTTCACCGCGCTCTTTTCGAGAGCGGAATGTTAGAGAAGCAGCTTAAAAGTGCTTTGATAATCCTCTGCCGGGCACTAAATTGTGAACTGCATGTAATCATGTACCGGGTGACCAAAATGTCAGTATAAATTTGAAAACTGAATAAATCACGGAATAATGTAGATAGAGAGGTACAAATTGACACATATGCTTGGAATAACATGGAGTTTTATTAGAACCAAACAAATGTTAAAAAAATGTACGACGGATGGCGCTTCGTCTGATCAGAATAGCAATAATTAGCATAACAAAGTAAGACAAAGCAAAGATGATGTTCTTTACAGGAAATGCTCAATATGTCCACCATCATTCCTCTACAACAGCTGTAGTCGAAGAATAATGTTGTGAACAGCACTTTAAAGCATATCCGGAGTTATGGTGAGGCATTGGCGTTGGATGTTATCTTTCAGCATCCCTAGAGATGTCGGTCGATCACGATACACTTGCGACTTCAGGTAACCCCAAAGCCAATATTCGCACGGACTGAGGTCTGGGGACCTGGGAGGCCAAGCATGACGAAAGTGGCGGCTGAGCACACGATCGTCACCGAACGACGCGCGCAAGAGATCTTTCATGCGTCTAGCAATACGGGGTGGAGCGCCGTCCTGCATAAACATCGTACATTCCAGCAGGTGTTTATCAGCCAGGCAGGGGATGATGCAATTCTGTAACATACCGGCGTACCTCTCACCCGTCACGGTAGCAGTTACCCCCAAAACCAGAATCACGCATTTCCTCGAAGAAAAAAGGCCCGATAACGGTAGATGTGGTAAATCCAACCCATACCTTGACTTTATCGTCGTGCAATGGAGTTTCCACGACAGTTCTAGGATTTTCGGTAACCCAAATTCTGCAGTTGCGGGCGTTGACAGACCCTCGGCGCGTGAAATGAGCTTCGTCGGTCCACAACACGTTACTCAACCAATCGTCGTCTTCCGCCATCTTTTGAGACGCCCACACCGCAAATGCCCTCCGCTTCACTAAATCGCCAGGTAACAGTTCATGATGCCGATGGATTTTGTACGGATAGCATCGGAGGGTACGCCTCAGTGCCAACCGAACAGTAGTGTAAGGAATGCCGGTTCAACGTGCGCTGCACGAGCTCTGACTTCCCCGTGCGTAGACGAACCCGCTACAGTCTCCATTTCATCCTGAACTGTCTCAGCAGCATTACGCCTTGTGCTCGGTCGGCCGCTACGGGGGCTATCGTCTAAACAGCCCGTTGCTTCGAACTTCGAAATCATTTTCGCCACAGCTGCATTTGTCAACGGACCTTTACCCGTTCGTATCCCCTTCCTATGGCGATAGGGTCGTAACGCTGAACTAGCACATTCCCCATTCTGATAATACAGCTTCACTAAAAGCACCTTTTCAGGTACCGTCAACATGCTGCGCCTGCTGGCGCATCTGATTCTCTCTCTCATTACAGCTCCTTTTATACACGATTGTCATGCGTAGTCACTGACGTTTTGCTGTCCAGCGCCACCTGTCGGACATTTTGTGAACTTTGTTTTCTTTGGTTCTAATAAAACCCCATGTCATTCCAAGCATGTGTGTCAATTTTTACCTCTCTATCTACATTATCCCTTGGCTTATTAAGTTTTCAAATTTATACTGACTTTTTGATAACCCGCTGGATGTAACAAAGAAACGTATGTAATTGGACCGTTATAGTCATGAGGTTCACTGGTATTTACGGCTGATTTCTGAATAATTCCACTGAAACTTTCCGTTTTCAAGTGACAACGTTGTTCCGCGTATCGACAGCGACGAGAGGAGAGAATGCAAATGAGGTGCAAGGGATGGGAGCCGCGGTCGGGTGGCGGCCCCACCTGCCAGCGACGTGTGTGGGCGGCGACCAGCGACGTGTGAGGGCGGCGACTGTCCGGTGGCCGGGCTGCTGGGCGCCGGCCAACCAGCGCCGGCCCCGCCAGCGCGGCCCACCTGCCGCCCTCGCCGCAAACGCGATCTGCGGCCGGCGGCCGGCGGCGCTTTCACCGCGACCTCACTCTGCGGTCGCGCGGCCGGCAGCGGCTTCTGTGTCTCTCCACGCAGTGCTCTAGACGGGACAACCACGCACAGCGCTAGGCTCGCAAAACTAAGTTTTGAACCGTGTTTATCAGGAACAATTTTATTATACCTCGTGTTTCGAAATGAATAACGGGGTTTAAGGCTACGGAGGATTTATTACGTTCAACTTTCAACAATAAACAACCAGCCACGAAGCCCTGTGTTGCCCAAGTATTTATTTATACCAGTCCTCCATTAGCCCATCTCCCCCTCCCTCCTCTCTCTCTCCATCTCCTCCCTCCCCCACTTTCCCTCTCTCTCTGTCCATTTCCTGCCCCCCCCCTCCCCAAATACCCACTTCTCCTGTCTCTCTACGAACCCCTCTCTCTTTGTACACCTTCCTCCCTCCTCATTCTGTTAAGCCCCATGACCATACCCCTATACCTATCAATTCCACGCTTCGCTCCCTATGTCCCTCTCCATCACCCACTCACTCTGTAATCCTCCTCATAGCTCCACTCACATCACCTACTGCACTTCTCTCTGGCCACTTCTTCCAGCCTCCTCTGTCTCCTCCATCCCCTATCTATTAAGATATCAAGAACACAGTTTGGATTTCTGAAAGGTTCTGATATCGAGAAGGCTATTTACACCTACAGTGAAAATGTACTTAATTCATTAAAGAACAAGTTACAAGCATCAGGTATTTTCTGTGATTTGTCAAAGGCATTCGATTGTGTGAACCACAACATCCTTTTAAATAAATTAGAATTCTATGGTGTCACGGGCAGTGCTGCAAAAGGGTTCAAGTCATACCTCGCTAACAGGAAACAAAGGTTGTCAGTGCAAGGGACTAGTGAATTAAGTCATCAGTTGTCATCAGAATGGGAAGAAATTACATGTGATGTCCCACAAGGATCCATCTTAGGGCCATTGCTTTTTGTTGTGTACATTAATGATCTCTCATCAGCTACACTGCCAGAAGCTGAGTTTATTTTGTTTGCAGATGACACAAGTATTGCAATTAATAGTATGTCGAGTGTAGTTCTAGAAAGATCTGCTAATTATATTCTCATGGATATTAATAAATGGTTTAAAGCCAACTCACTGACATTAAACTTCGAAAAGACTCACTATATGCAATTCAGAACATGTAAGAGGTTTCCACCCAGCATATGCATAAAGTATGAAGAAGAGCAGATAGAAGAGGTTGACAGTCTTAAATTCCTGGGATTACAACTTGATAATAAATTCAGTTGGGAGGAGCACACCACAGAACAGCAGAAACGCCTTAACAAATCTGTATTTGCAATTCGAGTGCTGGCAGACATAGGCGACATAAAAATGAAAAAGCTTGCATACTTTGCCTACTTTCATTCCATAATGTCATATGGTATAATACACTCCTGGAAATTGAAATAGGAACACCGTGAATTCATTGTCCCAGGAAGGGGAAACTTTATTGACACATTCCTGGGGTCAGATACATCACATGATCACACTGACAGAACGACAGACACATAGACACAGGCAACAGAGCATGCACAATGTCGGCACTAGTACAGTGTATATCCCCACCTTTCGCAGCAATGCAGGCTGCTATTCTCCCATGGAGACGATCGTAGAGATGCTGGATGTAGTCCTGTGGAACGGCTTGCCATGCCATTTCCACCTGGCGCCTCAGTTGGACCAGCGTTCGTGCTGGACGTGCAGACCGCGTGAGACGGCGCTTCATCCAGTCCCAAACATGCTCAATGGGGGACAGATCTGGAGATCTTACTGGCCAGGGTAGTTGACTTACACCTTCTAGAGCACGTTGGGTGGCACGGGATACATGCGGACGTGCATTGTCCTGTTGGAACAGCAAGTTCCCTTGCCGGTCTAGGAATGGTAGAACGATGGGTTCGATGACGGTTTGGATGTACCGTGCACTATTCAGTGTCCCCTCGACGATCATCAGTGGTGTACGGCCAGTGTAGGAGATCGCTCCCCACACCATGATGCCGGGTGTTGGCCCTGTGTGCCTCGGTCGTATGCAGTCCTGATTGTGGCGCTCACCTGCACGGCGCCAAACACGCATACGACCATCATTGGCACCAAGGCAGAAGCGACTCTCATCGCTGAAGACGACACGTCTCCATTCGTCCCTCCATTCACGCCTGTCGCGACACCACTGGAGGCGGGCTGCACGATGTTGGGGCGTGAGCGGAAGACGGCCTAACGGTGTGCGGGACCGTAGCCCAGCTTCATGGAGACGGTTGTGAATGGTCCTCGCGGATACCCCAGGAGCAACAGTGTCCCTAATTTGCTGGGAAGTGGCGGTGCGGTCCCCTACGGCACTGCGTAGGATCCTACGGTCTTGGCGTGCATCCGTGCGTCGCTGCGATCCGGTCCCAGGTCGACGGGCACGTGCACCTTCCGCCGACCACTGGCGACAACATCGATGTACTGTGGAGACCTCACGCCCCACGTGTTGAGCAATTCGGCGGTACGTCCACCCGGCCTCCCGCATGCCCACTATACGCCCTCGCTCAAAGTCCGTCAACTGCACATACGGTTCACGTCCACGCTGTCGCGGCATGCTACCAGTGTTAAAGACTGCGATGGAGCTCCGTATGCCACGGCAAACTGGCTGACACTGATGGCGGCGGTGCACAAATGCTGCGCAGCTAGCGCCATTCGACGGCCAACACCGCGGTTCCTGGTGTGTCCGCTGTGCCGTGCGTGTGATCATTGCTTGTACAGCCCTCTCGCAGTGTCCGGAGCAAGTATGGTGGGTCTGACACACCGGTGTCAATGTGTTCATTTTTCCATTTCCAGGAGTGTATTTTGGGGTAACTCTTCAAGTCAAACAAAAGTTTTCAGAGTCCAAAAGCGTGTAATACGCATTATTTGTGGAGTAAATTCACGGACGTCCTGTAGAAACCTCTTTAAAGAACTGGGTATACTAACTACTGCCTCTCAGTATATTTACTCCTTAGTGAAATTTGTCCTAAATAATATATCTCTTTTTCCAACAAAGAGCTCAGTTCATACACACAATACCAGGAACAAAAATGATCTACGCAAGTACTTAAAAGCACTTACTTTAGTTCAAAAAGGGGTCCACTACCGAGGAACACTCGTCTTCAATAATTTTCCAGAAAACATAAAAAATTTAGTTACAAATAAAGATCAGTTTAAAAGGAGCCTGAAAGACTTACTAGTGGCCAACTCCTTCTACTCCACTGACGAATTTTTTAATAGTAACAAATGATGTATTTTATATATTCATACTATTAGTATTGTTATTTCAGCTTTAAAAAAAAAAAGAAATAAACGTGTTCCACATCCACGAGGATCTCCTCAGCACGGATCTATGGAACGAAAAAATAATCTAATCTAATCTAATCTATGACAATTTCCTCCTCGCCTTCAGCACAGATGTCCATCTCTCCCCTCTGTCTGTCCATCTCCTCCTTCTCCTATCTGTGACTCTCCGCCCACCTCCACCCCCCCTCCTTTCTGTCAATATCCCTCTCTCCTGTTCTCTCTCCACGTCATCACATTCACCCCAATGCAGGCTGGAGATTCTTACCCCTTCGGTATTCCTTTCCTAAATGTAACTAATACCTGTACGAAATTTGAGTGACACCGTTCCAGGGGTTTAGGATGACCTTTCTACCCGTGGGTATGGTCGCATATGCATCAAATATATTCTGCACATGTTTAACATACTTCACAGGTATTTGTACACGTACTTCACTTGTATCCCTAGCGAATTTCCACGCTGATTAATGTTTACAACGTCGTGTCCTTTGTACTACCAATTGTATAATGATGTAATTTTGCAGGTAACTGGAATGCCATATGAGCCTGGTATCTGCGAAAAGTGTTGCGAGTGGAGTTAGTAGTAACGAAATAAATTTCAACGTTTCTGTAGTTTTTCTCGCATTCAGTATTTATGACATCGTATCTCCTGAAGTAAGAGTCGTATAATTATGAAATTTTTATGGTTAATTCAATGATAAATGCAAACTGTGTCACGAATATACTGTGTAAGAAATAAGGAATTAATTAAAACGACATGCTCCTTGTGGCAGATATGCTGCGTGAGCAGCGAAAATATAGTAGCCGTGAGCCGTTAACGAGAAAAGTTCATTAAAGGTTTGAAATGACGAGCACACTGTTTTACAAATCTCTAAGTGCTCTCATTCCCAAATACTGGATAACTGAAGTATGGGTTTCCTCGCGTCGTGGGCTACTCTGTCTTCTCACCACCTCCCCTTTGATAGGGATCAAATTGCAGTCCGACAAGATTTTAATAATTTTCACAACGAAACTCTGTCTCGGAATCTGGCAGAAAACTCAAGGAGATTGTGGTCATACATAAATCACATCAGTGACAAGACGCAATCAATACTTTCACTGCGCGATAACAACGGTGAAGTCACTGATGGCATTGCCCTAAAGCGGAGTTATTAAACATGGTTTACCAAAACTCCTTCACCAAGGAAGACGAATTCCAAACAAGAACAACTGCCAAGACGAAAACATAGAAGTAGATATCCTCGTTACAGAAAAGCGGATGAAATCACTTAATCAACGCAAGCCTCCCGTCCAGATTGTTCAAATGGCTCTGAGCACTATGGGACTTAACATCTATGGTCATCAGTCCCCTAGAACTTAGAACTACTTAAACCTAAGTAACCTAAGGACAGCACACAACACCCAGCCATCACGAGGCAGAGAAAATCCCTGACCCCGTCGGGAATCGAACCCGGGAACCCGGGCGTGGGAAGCGAGAACGCTACCGCACGACCACGAGATGCGGGCGTCCAGATTGTATGCCAGTCAGGTTCCTTTCATATTATGCTGATACAATAGCTCCATATTTAGCAATTATATACAACCACTCGCTTACAGAAAGATCCGTACCTAAAGACTGGAAAATTGCTCAAGTCACACCAGGAGCCGAAAAGGGAAGTACAAGTAATACGCTTAATTACGGGCCTATATCACTAACGTCGATTTGAAGTAGGGTTTTGGAACATATACTGTGTTCAATCATTATGAAGTGCTTCGAAGAAAAGGATTTATTGACGTATAGTCAGCACGGATTCAGAAAATATAGTTCTTGTGAAACACAACTTCGTCTTTATACTCTTGAAGTAATAAATTCTATCGACAGGGAATATCAAATTGATTCCATATTTTTAGATTTCCAGAAGGTTTTCGACACCGTTCCCCACAACCGTCTTGTAAGCAAACTGTGGGCCTATCGAATATCACCTCAGTTGTGCGATTGGAGTCATGATTTCTTCTCAGAAAGGTCACTTTTCGTAGTAATAGATGGAAAGTCATGGAGTAAAACAGCAGTAATATCCGGCGTTCCCCAAGGAAGTGTATAGGCCCTCTATTGTTCCTGATCTATGTTAATGACATAGGAGACAATCTGAGTAGCCCCCTTAAATTGTTTGCAGATAATGCTGTCAATTACCGTCTTGTAAAGTAATCAGATGACCAAGAATAGCAAAATGATTTAGATAAGGTATCTGTATGGTAAGAAAAGTGGAAATTGTATAAAGAAAAGTGTGAGGTCATTCACATGAGTACTAAAAGAAATCCGCTAAATTTCGATTACGCGATAAGCCACACAAATCTGAAGGCTGTAAATTCAACTGAATACTTAGAGATTTCCCCCCCCCCCCTCCCCCCATGAAGCATGGACCTTGCCGTTGGTGGGGAGGCTTGCGTGCCTCAACGACACAGATAGCCTTACCGTAGGTGCAACCACAACGGAGGGGTATCTGTTGAGAGGCCAGACAAACGTGTGGTTCCTGAAAAGGGGCAGCAGCCTTTTCGGTAGTTGCAGGGGCAACAGTCTGGATGATTGACTGATCTGACCCTGTAACACGAACCAAAACGGCCTTGCTGTTGTGGTACTGCGAACGGCTGAAAGCAAGGGGAAACTACAGCCGTAATTTTTCCCGAGGGCATGCAGCTTTACTGTATGATTAAATGATGATGGCGTTCTCTTGAGTAAAATATTCCGGAGGTAAAATAGTCCCCCATTCGGATCTCCGGGCGGGAACTACTCAAGAGGACGTAGTTATCAGGAGAAAGAAAACTGGCATTCTACGGATCGGAGCGTGGAATGTTAGATCCCTTAATCGGGCAGGTAGGTTAGAAAATTTAAAATGGGAAGTGGATAGATTAAAGTTAGATATAGTGGGAATTAGTGAAGTTCGGTGGCAGGAGGAACAAGACTTTTGGTCAGGTGAATACAGGGTTATAAATACAAAATCAAATAGGGGTAATGCAGGAGTAGGTTTAATAATGAATAAAAAAAATAGGCGTGCGGATTGGCTACTACTAACAGCACAGTGAACGCATTATTGTGGCCAAGATAGACACGAAGCTCACGCCTACTACAGTAGTACAGGTTTATATGCCAACTAGCTCTGCCGATGATGAAGAAATTGATGAAATGTATGATGAGATAAAAGAAATTATTCAGGTAGTGAAGGGAGACGAAAATTTAATAGTCATGGATGACTGGAATTCGATAGTAGGAAAAGGGAGAGAAGGAAACATAGTAGCTGAATATGGATTGGGGCTAAGAAATGAAAGAGGAAGCCGCCTGGTAGAATTTTGCACAGAGCATAACTTAATCATAGCTAACACTTGGTTCAAGAATCATGAAAGAAGGTTGTATACATGGAAGAAACCTGGAGATACTAGATGGTTTAAGATAGATTATACAGTATAATGGTAGGACAGAGATTTAGGAACCAGGTTTTAAAATGCAAGACTTTTCCTGGGGCAGATGTGGACTCTGACCACAACCTATTGGTTATGACATGTAGATTAAAACTGAAGAAACTGCAAAAAGGTGGGAATTTAAGGAGATGGGACCTAAATAAACTGAAAGAACCAGAGGTTGTAGAGAGTTTCAGGGAGAGCATAAGGGAACAATTGACAGGAATGGGGACAAGAAATACAGTAGAAGAAGAATGGGTAGCTTTGAGGAACGAAACTGTGAAGGCAGCAGGGGATCAAGTAGGTAAAAAGATGAGGGCTAGTAGAAATCCTTGGGTACCAGAAGAAATATTGAATTTAATTGATGAAAGGAGAAAATATAAAAACGCAGTAAATGAAGCAGGCAAAAAGGAATACAAACGTCTCACAAATGAGATCGACAGGAAGTGCGAAATGGCTAAGCAGGGATGGCTAGAGGACAAATGTAAGTAAGGATGTAGAGACTTATATCACGAGGGGTAAGATAGATATTGCTTACAGGAAAATTAAAAGACTTTTGGAGAAAAGAGAACCACTTGCATGAATATCAAGAGATCAGATGGAAACCCAGTTCTAAGCAAAGAAGGGAAAGCAAAAAGGAGGAAGGAGTATATAGAGGATCTATACAGGGGCGATGTTCTTGAGGACAATATTATGGAAATGGAAGAGGATGTAGACGAAGATGAAATGGGAGTTACTGCGTGTAGAGTTTGACAGAGCACTGAAAGACCTAAGCCGAAACAAGGTCCCGGGAGTAGACAACATTCCATTAGAACTACTGATAGCCTTGGAAGACCCAGTCCTGATAAAACTCTACCATCTGGTGAGCAAGATGTATGAGACAGGCTAAATACCCTCAGACTTCAAGAAGAATATAATAATTCCAATCCCAAAGAAAGCAGGTGTTGACAGATGTGAAAATTACCGAACTATCAGTTTAATAAGACACAGCTCCAAAATACTAACGCGAATTCTTGACAGACGAATGGAAAAACTGGTAGAAGCCGACATCGGGGAAGATCAGTTTGGATTCCGTAGAAATGTTGGAACACATGAGGCAATACTGACCCTACGACTTATCTTAGAAGAAAGATTAAGGAAAGGCAAACCTACGTTTCTAACATTTGTAGACTTAGAGAAAGCTTTCGACAATGTGAACTGGAATACTCTCTTTCAAATTCTGAAGGTGGCTGGGGTCAAATACAGGGAGCGAAAGGCGATTTACAATTTGTACAGAAACCAGATGGCAGTTATAAGAGTCGAGGGACGTGAAAGGGAAGCAGTGGTTGGGAAGGGAGTGAGACAGGGTGGCAGCCTCTCCCCAATGCTATTCAATTGGAAGAGGAGTTTGTGGCACAACTTGACTAGAAGAAGGGATCGGTTCGTAGGACATGTTGTGAGGCATCAAGGGATCACCAGTGTAGTACTGAAGGGCAGTGTGGAGGGTAAAAATCGTAAAGGAAGACCAAGAGATGAATACACTAAGCAGATGCGGAAGGATGTATGCTGCAGTAGGTATTGGGAGATGAAAAAGCTTGCACAGGATAGAGTAGCATGGACAGCTGCATCAAACCAGTCTCAGGACTGAAGACCACAACAACAACAACTTAGAGAATACAATTACAGATAACCTAAATTGGAACGATCACATAGATAATGTTCTGGGTAGAGCAAACCAAAGACTGCGATTCACTGGCAGAACACTTAGAAGCTGCAACAAGCCTATTAAAGATACTGTTTACACCACGCTTGTCCGCCCTATTCTGGAGTATTGCTGTGCGGTGTGGGATCCGTATCAGGTGGGACTGACGGACGACATCGAAAAAGTACAAAGAACTGCAGCTCGTTTTGTATTATCACGAAATAGGTTAGATAGTGGCACAGGAAAATACGTGAATTGGAGTGGCAATCAATAAAACAAAAGCGTTTTCTGTTGCGACGGGATCTTCTCAGAAAATTTCATGTTTTCTCCTCCTATTGCGAAAACATTCTTTTGGCACTCACCTACATAGGGACAAATGATCATCACAATAAAATGAGGGAAATCAGAGCTCGCACAGAAAAATTTTGGTGCTCGTTCTTCCCGCGGGCGATTCAAGAGTGGAACTATGGAGAGACAGCTTGCAGGCGGTTCACTGAACCGTCTGCCAGGCACTTTGCTGTGGATAGCAGAGTAATCACGTAGATGTAGATGTAGATACATAGGTACATCTATTATTATACTTTGTACGGATACATCAGATGACTGACCAACTCAAACAGTTTTTCCTAGAAGTGTTCAACGTGAGCACCATTTGTCATATGACACTCTATAAGGCGATAGGCAAGTTCTTCCCAAACCTTGATCAGTGTGCCTCGAGTAATTGTTGCAACAACGGCTTCTGTCGTATTTCTCAAGCTGGGTAGATCATCTTTATGAACCCCCCAAAGGTAAAAATGGCATAACGGCAGATCGGGTGATGATGGAGGCGATGCGAAACAAGCTCTGTCATCCGGCCCCTTGAGGTCAACCCTTACGTCGAGTACAACCTCGTTTAACTAATCGCATACTGACAATGTTATGCCAGTGAAGCGGTGCGATCTTCTGTCAAATTAATTTATGTTCTTCGGCTTCTTCCACGTGAGGAAAAAGCCATAGGTGTAGCTCTTCAACATAAGAAATATCAGTTACTACTGTTTCACCGAAAAGGAAAGGCATGAAGACATTCTGTTTAGAGAAGCCTCGTTGCTAATGTAGCATCTCATGGTGATTTGTTGACCCCCAGATAGGCACATATACTGTGTTCACATTTCAATGAAGTGAAATATCGTCGTCATGCAGTGCTATTTCGCTTGCAAAGTTGGCACGTAAATCGTTGTCTGTAGGTTATAGAGCTTGTGTCAGCTGTAAATGATAAGGATGTAGCTGTAAGCGTCTCTTTATGAGTTTCCACAAAGACGTGAAAGACTCTCAGACTCATTCAGTTCCTTCTACAGCCACTACTTGTCGTCCCATATAAGTATTCGGAAAAAAACTGAGTTGCTTTTACATTTGATGTATTGTTTATAATTGTAAGTCGAAAATAATAAATGCTACAAAACCTTAACGAGGGTAGTACGTCAAACGGGTCGACTTGGAGAAGGAGAGGCACCACAGGACATTTTAATTTCCAATGTCTATACTTTTACAAATAAATTCATAAAAAATTATCAGCATGACCATGAAAGATTCAGGATTCACATTCATTGCAGTGGAAGTTGAAAAACATTATAAAATAATTTTTTTGTATGTGAAATTTCATAATTTTTTCACTTACAATTGGCTGCATTTGTTGCTATAGGTACACTTTTCTTCATAAGTAAGAGAGATTCTTCTATGAATTTTGCATTACTTCTCAAACACAAACTCCTTAATGCAAAAGTCTAGAATTTTTCAAATCCATTAAAAACTATAGTAAAAATAAAATTTGAGTTTCTTCCAAACATGAAGTTTAAAATGTAACAGCTGATTCATTTTTTTCATAAATTAAATAAATTATAGAGTTTCATACACCTGTAAGTATGGTTGGTATGCTGTGCAAAATTGATCGAAGCCTCTCTCTTAGTTATGAATTCATAATTCATCCTTTTCGCGTCCGTAAGCTCTTTTTTTGGCTACTTTGAACGTCGGAACAAGTTTCCGATCTGATGGAATGAGATTTTATTCAGGCTGAAAATTATTAACCACTGTTTCTGCAGTTCTTCTAAATGGGGTTTATCAATTGTCGACATAAAGTCTGTAAACCATCCTGTGACCTTTTCGTCACTTTATTTACAAATGATCTTGTTTGTGAATCATACAGCTATAAACGATCAAGATGGCTGCTTATAAATAAAATGGGGTCTAGTCAGAGACTATTAAGCTACCGTATAGTCTTGTATTTCCCATCACCTACTGATAATAGACTTGTCAGTCTTGGCAGGAGTCAGCACTTTGTGTAGCAGTACTATTAGTGGAAGCAAAATACGGTTAATGGAAATGCCTCCACCTGAGGTGATGTATTGAAATGTCATTCTGAAGCCGGTAGTGAGTGATCATTCGTGATCAATCGAATAATTCTTCATATGTGTAAAGCCTAGAAGAATCAAAGCTACATTTCAGCGTGAGGATATGGATTTCTCATGATGTAATTTCCAGTTTTCCATGTATTTCCATTTAGCAAGTGAGTGCAGGCAGTGTTGGGAGGACCACAAATCATGTTTTGGAGTCATTAAATAGCTGGAGGCTAGGAAAACAAATACCAGGTATTTATGAGGATACTGAAAGAGAGATGTTTTCGATCAACTGACTTTGAATTGTACTCCTGCTTTCTTGTTGTGGAAATGATCGGCTAACTGAACGCGGTATGTGAACCATCAGCAGTTTACATTTACAGCGTAGTGGTGAGACAGCGCATTCTTTCTGAAACTGGCTGGAGTACAGGAGTACGCTTGTTGGTGATACACCAGTACTGATCCTTTCTACCTTCCTCGTTGGTTAAAGCGAGCTTGTCGTCTATTATTTGGACCAATTTACTAGTGTAGCTGTGGAGACGATTGACCATATTCCTCGAGCAGTCATTTCCAAGAATGCCGCTTAATTTGTCTTTAGCGCTGAGCATCGCTAGGAGTTCATGGACTCTAGCAGCAGCCTCCAGTGAGATTTCGCGTGACGACAACTCGTTAGCATACACGGAAAGAACGGTTTCGGTACAACTGTGACATCTTCTTGCAGGTTACGCCGAAGTATATTTTATGCCAGCTGAAAAATTATTATGTCGCAGCCCAAGAAAGGCGGGTATGCCCCTCATTAAAATACTCTGATAGAAAAGTGGGGAGCAAGATGCCTGAATCCTGATGGCTTTTAGCATCCGAAAATATTCGCGTTCTTTTAAAACAGAAAATTCTAAATCCTTTCACACTTGTCTCTCATTGTAGAGAAGCCTTCATACTCAACTTTTCCCTGTCACTGCCACTGTCTACACACGTCTCTCTCCCACTGTCTTCTTTTCCTTGCATTGACACTTTCTCCCGTATGTCTCTCCCACTATCACTGTCTTCATCCGTCTCGATCTTCCTTACTACTTCCCCTTCTGTGATGATTTCACTGTCTGTCTGTCTCATTGTCATTGCCTTTCTCACACTTTTTCTCTACTATTGCCACTGCCTGCTTCTTTCTCAGCTGATTCCCTTAACAAAAAATCCTTTCCCATTCAACGCTAGTTCAATTTACTATTTTACATAAATGTGCACAACAGTTTTAGGCTACACTTTCTAACAACCCTACCACAACAAAGGTCAAAAATTATGATTGTAGTGTTGCTCGCGCTGCTAAATATAGCATTTTCGGGCAACAACAAAGTTATATTACGTGGCAGGTATCATTAGAGCACAGTTAATAAAGACATTTCTTGAAATAATGGATAAACTAGGTACTCATATTTTCGTGTTTACCATGCTGGTCTCGTTGTTAACTCATGGCTAAATCGTCGAAAATCTAGGTATTGACGATTCCAAGCTCGGATGTAAAGAGGCCTAGATGTCATTCTGCGATATTCGAAAGTTTTATAGATGTGTTTCATAAACAATTCTTGAAGATTAAACTTTTGCAAGTTAGGACAATGGTAATGTAAAAAAGTAATCAGCAATTCTTTTTTATTACTTTTGTTACAATAGCACGTAACTCGTTCCATAACATCACTTCACAATATAAAACATACTTGAAAATATCTTCCCCACTGTTGAAGTTCACATTTCATAAACTGACTACAGTTTGCGTCTTTTTAACATGACGACCAAAGCTTGACTTTCTAATAATCGCTTACGCGCCCAAAAATTAGAGTTACAGGTACGTAAAAGATCATAGTGACAAAAGAAAGAATACACATAAGAATAATATCGTTGCAATATATACATATCGATGTATCGAAGTACCTCTATATTAATGAAATCAAATCTGTTTTCACAGAAATACGTTAACTATTTTACAGAAAAACAGTTGAATATTCCTGGTATTGAGAGGTTGAGGTGAGGTGCCATAATGGTTACGTAATTCAAGTACCATTACAACTTTCATTATATCAAAACATACGATGTCTGATTTGTAAGTACAAGTAATTTCGTGAGAATAAATTAATTCTTCTATGATACTTAACCGCCAAATGGCACCATCGAACAATTTCCATGTCAAAAGAACATGTATGGGCGTGAAGTGTCCATTATGCAGAGATAGAGCGCCATAAATTTATATTCGTGAAATAATTGAGACAAAATCGTAGTTCGGAGAGATCAAAGCACTTTCAATGAGCCTAGGACCATTGTCATGTGTTCAGAGTGTCACTTAAAACTACCTCTACGCCTTAGACAGGATGTTAAGTGCATGTTTTACGCTCATAACGTCGGTAACTTCGAAGCTCTTGATTTTTCCAACAGATAATTATACCGGAAGACTTCGAAGTTTCCCATGTTTTTCGGAACATATGGGACACATTTCGTCGATTTGGCGTGAACAACAATTACAGAAATTCCCATCACCGGAATTGGTACTTTTGGTACCCAAAAAACATTGTTTGTTGATGTTTTCTCAGGAACCGTCCGTGAAGAAATGCTTCTTTCAGACGTTGTTTTAGATCCACCCTATACCTCACCTAATGCGAAAGATTCGCTCGATTTGCCTGGGCTGGAAGAAGTGTGAAACGTTTAAATTTTGACGCTGTGGTGTAAGATAGGTAGAGTATGCCTGATCTTTCGAAAGGGTGTACAAATAGTCCCTAAGCCAAGAGCTATCAGAGACACTTGACCCCTTATCCCTATGTGCAGTAGAACCAGTGATATGATTACATGAAAACACTCATTTCCGTGCGCAGATTTTTGGAACATATTAGTACCGTACCCACTCGGGCCTGGACCGACACAAATAGCAACCTGCCTTGACTTCGACGGGTAGCGCTAAGTAACTACGTCCCGATGACTTGTTATAATATGTAGATATATACACAAAGTCTTCACGAATCATTCTATCATCTAATGAAAACCGTATCAGAATCCTTACTTAATTCTTCAGCCTTCACAGGCAGACAGCAAACGAGGCGGGAGGCTTTAGTTTATAATACGCATAGGTGTAGAAATCACATGCTTCGCGGGACAGCAGTATAATCATTTTCTAGACAGATCCCATAGTTCGAGCGCTGCGGATTATGTAAGTTAGAGGAATGTTTGTATATGTTGATGAGTCGCTGTTCCACATATCTTTAACTGTTCCAACAACTGCATAACGTTGTAAGATGCATTACAAAAAGGTTTAAAAATTGCCACTTCCAATTTGATTTAAGAGTATACTTTGACGTTGTGGAGTTTTATGTTAAGATTCCAGTACTTCTGTTGATTCATACGGTAATGTTCTCCTCTAAATTTAAAGAGGTAGCATGCTCCTTGTTCTACATTGAACTCTACAGAAAATACTCTAGAGGTACAGGATCTGATGACCGTAGTGGCAGTGGAACTAGTATCACTCTCCAAATCCATCTGTTTCGATGTGTGGGGACATGATGGTGCCTTTCTGAAACCACACTACCTTGTGACCCATATAGAATGGAGGAGAAAGAATATTTCAAAAAGAACAATGAAAATTGTTAATGCAAATCTTTTTGGCATTAGGTAGAGCCAAACTATCCGGTCGCTACTTATTCCAGCCCTTCCAAAGCATGTTTGTTGCCTCCAAGAACGCGATTTACGACTGCTAAACTATGAATGAAGTGCAACTTCACAATTGCCGTCTCGAGCGAACGTGCAGTCACGTGTAAATATCACCAAAACCGGAAATTTTGGCTGGAGTATGCAGTGCAGCAATCGGCCGCATAGCTGCACTCGTTAGCACGTTGCTTCCGGGATTATGGGAGCGCGCCGGCACTGGAGAACCCGGGGGGTCCGTGTGAAGATCAGAGTTGATATGGTTTTTAGGCGGTTTTCGACACCCTACTAAATGAATGCCGGGCTGGTACCCACGTACCACCTCTGCCACACGATTTGCATACACGAAACGAATTCGCACACCTTAGCATGGTATAACATTACACCCAGACAATTGGGGAGATGTGATGGGACCTCCTTTCTCCTATTCAAGTGAGGTTCACCCCGTAGTTGGGTAAAAGTACGTGAAAATGAAATTTTTTCATTATTTTAAAATTGGTAAAAATACTCCAATATAACTATTTCTTATTTATAAAGTGTATTAAACAGTGTTTCTTTGATTAAAGATACTTTATTTGTAACTTGCCAACCATGAGTAGCATTCAGGAGAACAGAGATACACATGGCCAAAAAAAATGACTCTGAGCACTATGGGACTTGATTTCTAAGGTCATCAGTCCCCTAGAACTTAGAACTACTTAAACCTAACTAAACTAAGGACATCACACACATCCATTCCCGAGGCAGGATTCGAACCTGCGACCGTAGCGGTCGCGCGGTTCCAGACTGTAGCGCCTAGAACCGCTCGGCCACCCCGGCCGGCACAGATGGACAGAAAGGCTCCACAAAAGTAATATTAACCGTTTTGACGGATCTCTAAAAGTTGACCTTTTATTAGTATATTGCGTACCATTAAATGTCACTAAATCTTAACTCAGCTTGACGATGAAAGACAACGTTGTTTGTACCTTCTTTTGAACCGTATCACTGCGGAGCTTTTCAATTCTTGATTCATATGCTCGCTGAGAGAGTTCTTGTAGGGGAGCTTCAGCGTGCCACTTAACACACGTACTATAAAATTTTTGACACAAATTCAAGATTCAGAAAATTATATGGGCTGTAAATGCGTTGCAGACTTACTGACTGACACGCAGTGATTTCGACCGGCGTGGTAGGGAAACCGCGCGAATGATATTCAATACTTGTTTCAACTAGGGAAACCCATGGCATACACGTGTGAAGCATTCAGTTCAGTCCAGATAAGCCATAAAGATTGGTGGGCACTTTAATATTGCCAATGCATATACACAGCTTGTGTATATTCTCTGAATTAAAATGTTGACGTGAGATTTTCATTATTCTTCCAGCCCCATAAATGAAGTTTGGTGAGATTCTGCCGGACGCCTAACCCATCATTTTGAGCTCATGTAATTAATGGACGTCCTCTTAGCCCCTCCAAAGCGCCCAAATTACACGTTGGCTGTTTCCCCTATAATGTAACTGTTAGCATTCTCGCACAACATAACAAGCTACATCAGTGGTACTACTACTATACTATTAATACGAACTACAGATAAAATTTCACAAAACTTCCGAAATATCTGGGAGTATACCAGTATTTTAAGAGGCAGCCAGATGTAGAGGAGACAGCTGGAAAGAAGTAAGTAAACTGTTTATTAATTGACATGTAGTATACAAAACTATTAATAAACTTATCTCATTGTGAGTCAGGACGGTCAATGTCTTCATTGAAAAATGTTTGCGGAGGCCTGCTCACATTATGCCAATGTTGTTTGACCACACGACGGAAGTCTTTCTGGGAAGCCGGCCGCCGTGGTCTAGCGGTTCTGGCGCTGCAGTCCGGAACCGCGGGACTGCTACGGTCGCAGGTTCGAATCCTGCCTCGGGCATGGGTGTGTGTGATGTCCTTAGGTTAGTTAGGTTTAAGTAGTTCTAAGTTCTAGGGGACTTATGACCTAAGATGTTGAGTCCCATAGTGCTCAGAGCCATTTGAACCATCTTTCTGGGAAGCCCTTACACATCGGCCGTACAGTCCCGATCTTTCTCTATGCGTTTTCCATATTTTTGGAACCCTGAAGGAAGACATTCGTGACTGTAGATTTCCTTCGGGCGAAGAGGTGCACGTCTGGGTACAGTCTTGGTTCCGCAGATAACTGGAAACTTTTTTCCATGAAGGCTTTGACCGTCTTTTCTCACAGTGAGGTGAATGTATTAGGAATTATGGAGATCAATTTTGAAATATTAAATAGTTTGCGTACTTTTTTCTCCGTCTGTCTTATATTCGTTCGATTATCCCGTATACATAAGATACTATATCGCCTGTCTCGAGTCATCGGATTCTCTCACTAGTCCAATAAGAGTTGTAACACCATAACTCTAATGCTCTACTGATTTATTTTGCTTTTGTTTCATTTAATGTTACATCGTTGAGTATCTGTAAATGTTGTTGGATTGAATCGATATCATAAGAGTGTTTATTCTTTTCTGTGTAAAAAACTTTGATGTTATGGTTTGATTCTATGCAATGTAGTATATCTGTCATTTAAATTCTTTGTCTCCGTTGCAGGGAGACAAAACTTATTGTATACATTTGGAATTTGGGTGAATAATTTTTTTATAGAAATGTCAATATGTGCAAAGGTTCTGTATTATTTAAAATGTTTGTTTGCTGTTATGTAAACTGCCTACCTTCAATTAGGATACTTAGTTATTCTGTGTGAAAAGTAATAGTGTGTAATGTTATCTGCTATATTTATGCAAATAGTCTGTTCTGCTCTGTCAGCTTCCAATCTTAATCGTGAACATATGCAGGTGTCAAAGTTCATTGCACTCGCGTGTGGCAAAATATAGGTTGTGTTTGTCCGTTGAAGTTACTCATACCTATTCTCTTAAACAAGAATGTTAATCATTCTCTTGCCTAATTAGGCTGGCGACCGTTTTCTTTATTCTTTAAATAGTGCAGATAGACAAAAATATTGTTTGTTACTGTTTGAATATTAACGTAATTCTGACGTTTATTTCCGATAAGCCACCTCCGTTAGGTACAACACGGTCAACATAACAAAATTCCTCTCAGAGGGTAACACTTCCCTGTTGCGTTATACCATAATTGCTTTAATAAGGTAGTTTTATTTCACAATCTGCCTCTAACTTTAAGGTTATGGTATAGCAGTAGCAGACGGTAGTGTTATAAAGTGAACCGTTAGTAAGCGGTAAGGTGCGAGGAAAATAGTGGTTAAGTACATGTCGTAGTTCGAGTATGTCTGCGTACTGAAAACTTCGGAAACCTAGTTCCTTTTTCCGAGTGCATTGCTTACCACATATTTAATCTACAGAGAGCTCTTTTACATATTTAAAAATAAGGTTTTAACATCAGTTAGTTAAGGAGAAAAGTAAACTGGATAAAACTACCACAAGCATAATGGCGTAAAAGCTGGTCAGTGGCATTTCTCTATCTAGACAATATTAGTAACCAGCGAGGTTTTCCATAGGTGTCATGTGGCTAGTCATCCATATTTCAGAGATAGCAATAAAATATTGAAGCCATCGATGCTAGTTGACAACGTCTCGTTGACAGGCTTCCGAATTTATTAAAGCCAGCAACATAAACTGAATGAATGCGTGCTGATACACCATATACAGTTTGGCTAAACGCTGCCAAACTGATACTCCAGAATTCCCACGCTAGCAGGATCTTAGTCTTAAGCGAGCTTATTTGAATTGCAGAAAAAATCCATTACTTCAGATGAGAAAGGCGTGAGTACATAACGGGTAGTGGGTGTTTCTAACGTTACCGGAACTATTGTGGTAGAGATCGCATCCTTGACACGCTTTATTGGTAACAGATGAAGGGACTGGAGAGGCCAGTCAGGGAGCCATATATTCCTTAAGGTGCTGGTGAGATGAACTGCAATGTAGGGTATTGCACTATTCTCCAGAAGCAGCTTGCATAGATGACGTGTATGTACTGTTTATTACCATCCTTCGGGCTTTGAGGAGGGTTGAATGACTGGCGTCAGGTACATGCGAGTATCGTACTGACAGTTCGCTCATACATACAGCTATAGGAGAATGATTTCAGAGTGGGTGGTGACGCTATGGGCTCCACACAAAAGTGTGCAAGAAGAGTAGCCATGAGTTCTTCAGGAAGGACTACGTCACGAGAAGACCGTTGGATTACTACACTGGCTCTGACAGGCGGATGACAACAGCTGCATTCCGGACGAAAGTTCCATACAGTGTGGTATTACGAATAGTCAGAAATTGGTTGCCGGAAGCTGGGATGAGATGTTCAACCGATATTCCTCATTTACCGCTGTCACGATATGACAATGGGACTTCCATGCTGCAGAGCCATAGACAAATGGAACTTTGAGTGGTGCTGAGCGATGAATCTCTTTTCAGGTTTTAGCAGCCAGAGCGATACCAAACTGTCTGAATACGACCTCATGAAAAGTCATAGGAAACAGCGGTTCCTGAGGTCTACACCTTTCCAGCTCCTGGAATCATGGCGTCGTGCGCTACAGTATATGACAAAGAACTGATACGGAATTTGTTGAATGAGTGCTCGCCAATGTGTGATATGAATGTTAAACCCTATTCTCGTACTCTTCGTAATAGGAGTACCAAATGACGTTCTCCAGGAGAATAATGCGAGACCATAAATAGCACTTCATGCCACAAGCGCCTGGATTAGTCACTCTAGCCCCGTGATCTGTTAGCCACAAAGCATGTCTAGGATGCGATTGGTAGGCAGCAATCTTCGTCAACTGACGGAACAGGTTCAGATGGTTCAAATGGCTCTAAGCACTATGGGACTTAACATCTGAGGTTAGTAGTCCCCTAGACTTAGAACTACTTAAACCTAATTAACCTAAGGACAGCACATATATCCATGCCCGAGGCAGGATTCGAACCTGCGACCGTAGCAGGCACGTGATTCCAGACTGAAGGGCCTAGAACCGCTCGGCCACAGCGGTCGACGACCGAACAGGCTTGTCAACAAATTTATTAAGAGAATCCCATCTCAAAAACGCTCCTATTTAAGCACGAAAATGTGAATATGCTCCTGTTCGTGACTCAATAGCGGCGCACCAGCTGTTTTTTTGTATCTTCCTCAGCTCCTTCAAAAATTTTCCAATTATTTTGGCATGCGAACATATTTACCCTTTATTTAACATGCAACTCACCTCAAACTTCCACGCGCTTTGTAACTCACTTACACCCATCAATCCATCACTGCAAGTCGCTCATATCCAGCCACTCCCCGTTGCTCTTTCTCACTCACTCATTCAGCCCATTTCCTTATAATTCTTTCTATGTATCTCTCTGTCATTTTCTCCTGTGTCCCATGCACACTTCGCTTACTTCTGTCCTGCTCTTTCAGTCTCGTCTCTCTGTCACTATCTCCCTCTTGCTCGCTGTCATTAGCCAATACTCTCTGATTATCACTGGCTGTCGCACACTTCCACTTTCTCTTCTCTTTATTCCTCGCCCTGGCACTGTGTCCTTCACCTTCTTGCTTCACTGTTCTGTCACTACGAACTACGTTCCACTGCCACCGCGTCCCACTCTTTCTCTCACAGTGCCATTGTCTCCTACGCTCTTTCTGTAATATAGTAATTGGCTGCTATCTCTCAGTATCATTTGCTTTTACGTTTCTTTGCCACTGCCACTGTCTTCTTCTCTCTCAGCTTAAAAAATCGTGAATATGTCCACATGCCAAAATTTCATCGAACCACCATAAAGCTATTTTTCTACCGTTTCACTCTCGAACAGCGCTCAGGAACAGCTTTCCGTTCGTGCTATGATTTCCCTTATTTTTTTTATGGTGATCATTTCTATCTATGTGGTGGGTGCCAATAAGAAACTTTCGCATTCGGAGGGGAAAGTTGGTAACTGAAATTTCATGAGAATTCCTGCCGCAACGAAAAACTCCCTTGTTTGATGACTGCCATACCAATTCGCGTACAATATGCTTTGCTCTCTCTCCTCTCTATTTCGCTGTAATACCAAACGAGCTGCTTTTTCCAAACTTTTTCAGTGTTATCCGTCAATCGTATCTGATGCGGGTCCCACACTGCGTAGTAATAATCCCTAAGAGGACGGTCAACCGTAAAGTAGGCAGTCCCTTTAGTAGACATGTAGTATTTTCCATGTTTACCTATAACATATCTATGTGGCCGTTCCAATTAAAGTTATTCGTAATAGTATTTCCTAAGTATTTATCTGGATTCACAGCCTTTAGATTTGTGTAATTTACCGTGTAACTGAAATGTAACAGGTTCCTTTTACTACTCGTGTGGATGACTGCAGACAATTCCCGATTTAGAATCAATTGCCACTTTTCACACCATACATATATCGTGTAAAAAAACATTTATACCTCACTTTTCAAATAGTTTTTATAATCTGATGACTTCACAAGACTATAACAGTCAGAATCATCTGTTGACGCTCTAAATGGCTGTTCAGAATGTCTGCTAAACAGTGTATATAGATAAGGAACGAGCAGAAGGCTTATAAAAATTCCTTGGGGCACGCCAGATATGACTCCTATTTCAGTCGATGACTTCCTGTCAGTAACTATGAACAGTGACCTCTCACAGAGGAAATCAGCAGTCCAGTCGCGCAACTGAGACGATACCCCTAGGCAAGGAATCTGAGTCGAAGTCATTTATGAAAAATGGTATCAGAAACCTTCTGGAGATCTTCTGACGATAGCACTGATTCGTGATGAGAATAGTTGTACACTACTGGCCATTAAAATTGCTACACCAAGAAGAAATGCAGATGATAAACGGGTATTCATTGGACAAACATATTATACTAGAACTGACATGTGATTACATTTTCACGCAATTTGGGGGCATAGATCCTGAGAAATCAGTACCCAGAACAACCACCTCTGGTCGTAATAACGGCCTTGATACGCCCGGGCATTGAGTCAAAAAGATCTTGGATGGCGTGTACAGGTACAGCTGCCCATGCAGCTTCAACACGATACCATAGTTCATCAAGAGTAGTGACTGGCGTATTGTCACGAGCCAGTTGCTCGGCCACCATTGACGAGACGTTTTCAATTGTCGAGAGATCTGGAGAATGTGCTGGCCAGCGCATAAGTGGAACATTTTCTGTAGCCAGAAAGGCCCGTACAGGGCCTGCAACACGCGGTCGTGCATTGTCCAGCCGAAATGTAGGGTTTCACTGGGGTCGAATAAAGGGTCGTGCCACGGGTCGTAACACATCTGAAATGTAACGTACACTGTTCAGGTGCCCTCAATGCGAACAAGAGGTGACCGTGACGTGTAACCAGTGTCAGCCCATACTATCACGCCGGGTGATACACCAGTATGGCGATGACGAATACACGCTTCCAATGTGCGTTCACCGCGATGTCGCCAAACACGGATGCGAACATCGTGATGCTGTAAATAGAACCTTGATTCATCCGAAAATATGACGTTTTGCCATTCGTGCACCCAGGCTCGTCGTTGAGTACACCATCGCAGGCGCTCCTGTCTGTGATGCAGCGTCAAGAGTAACCGCAGCCATGGTCTCCGAGCTGATAGTCCATGCTGCTACAAACGTCGTCGAACTGTTCGTGCAGATGGTTGTTGTCTTGCAAACGTCCCCATCTGATGACTCAGGGATCGAGACGTGGCTCCACGATCCGTGACAGCCATGAAGATAAGATGCCTGTCATCTCGACTGCTAGTGATACGAGGCCGTTGGGATCCAACACGGCGTTCCGTATTACCCTCCTGAACCAACCGACTCCATATTCTGCTAACAGTCATTGGATCTCGACCAACGCGAGCAGCAATGTCGCGATACGATAAACCGCAATCGCGATAGGCTACAAACCGACCTTTATTAAAGTCGGAAACGTGGTGGTACGCATTTCTCCTCCTTACACGAGGCATCACAACAACGTTTCACCAGGCAACGCCGGTCAACTGCTGTTTGTGTATGAGAAATCGGTTGGAAACTTTCCTCGTGTCAGCACGTTGTAGGTGTCGCCAGCGGCGCCATACTTGTGTGAATGCTCTGAAAAGCTTATCATTTGCATACCACAGCATCTTCTTCCTGTCGGTTAAATTTCGCGTCTATAGCACGTCATCTTCGTGGCCAGTAGTGTATTTCAGAAGAACGATGTTTTCTGACTCCGTGTTCACTATTTGTCAGTAAACCGTTTCTTCGTGGCAATTCATAATGGTCTAATACACTATATGCTCCAAACTCGTGCTGAAAATCGACGTTAGTGGATATGCCTCTGTAATTTAGACTATTAAACTTATTTTCTTTCCTGGGTATTGGTGTGGCCTGTACAACTTTTTTTTTTCTTTAGGTGCGGATCGTTTGTTGTGGTTACAAGATGAGCGTTAAATAAATAACACATTTTCTTCCGAGGTCAGGTTGGATTTATCCATGATTCTAATATACCATTATAAACCCCATTCTCTTGGCTGTTTATCAACATAATCTCCGTTTAACGCGACGGCCTTACGCCGCGTTACTGGGAGGGCTCGTAAGACCGTATGGTACCGCTCTACTCGGCGACGTCGGAACCTACGTCTCGCTGCGACGATATTCGACAGAAAATTGTCATGATCAGGTTCGTAACGCGCAAGTAGTTCCGCGCAGTTGGTTGGCCTTTATGGTGTCCTGTTATGGCGCAAGGAAGCCAGCGGGAATACACATTTGAGGTCCCCAGCTGGTGAACGAGTGTGTCAGCAAATACCAACTGAGACGTCTTGTTATGGAGTGAGGTGTTAGATTGCGATCCGTCGATTATTTCGAATGAGAGTGTCCGCCACGTTCCAACATTGCAGGAGCTACAGCGGGAGATCTGAAACGTTTGCGTGACACTGTTACGACGACATATGCCTCGCTTTTCTTGCCCTGCCAGATCTCCGTAGACATTCTGCTACCGTCTGTGAATATCTGCGGTGCTCTGGTTTTCCGCCAAAACAAACTCAACAGCAGCTCTCTGCTTGGAACGCCCCTTTGTTACGGACGCCATTTTGAAGCTTACGTATAACCCTGCCACTCATCGGAATTTCATTGAACTACGAAGGCTGAAGCGGGAATATTCCAGGATGAAACTTCCTGGCAGATTAAAACTGTGTGCCGGACCGAGACTCGAACTCGGGACCTTTGCGCCGGCCGGTATGGCCAAGCGGTTCTAGGCGCTCCAGTCAGAATCCGCGCGACTGCTACGGTCGCAGTTTCGAATCCTGCCTCGGGCATGTATGTGTGTGATGTCCTTAGGTTAGTTAGGTTTAAGTAGTTCTAAGTTCTAGGGGACTGATGACCTCAGATGTTGTCCCACAGTGCTCAGAGCCATTTGAACAATTTTTCGGGTCCTTGCCTTTCGGGGGCTGGTACTCCAACATCTGAGCTACCCAAGCACGAATCACGCCCCGTCCTCACACCTTTACTTCCGCCGGCACCTCATCTCCCACTTTCCAAACTTCACAGAAGCTCTCCTGCGAAACTTGCATAACTAGCACTCCTGGAAGAAAGGACATTGCGGAGACATGGTTTAGCCACAACCTAGGGGATGTTTCCAGAATGAGATTTTCACTCTGCAGCGGAGTGTGTCCTGATATGAAACTTCCTGGCAGAGTAAAACTGTGTGCCGGACCGAAACTGATGTCAACGCAGAATCCGCTGCAGAGTGAAAATCTCATTTTGGAAACATCCGCAAGGCTGTGGATAAGTCATGTCTCCGCAATATCCTTTCTTCCAGGAGTGCTAGTTCTGCAAGGTTCGCAGGAGAGATTCTGTGAAGTTTGGAAAGTAGGAGACGAGATACCGGCGGAAGTAAAGCTGTGAGGAGGGGGCGTGAGTCGTGCTTGGGTAGCTCAGATGGTAGAGCACTTGAACGCGAAAGGCAAAGTTCCCGATTTCGAGTCTCGGCCCGGCACACAGTTTTAATCTACCAGGAAGTTTCATATCAGCGCACACTCCGCTGCAAAGCAAAAAATCTCATCTGGAATATTCCAGGATGTCCCACACGAAATTCCACATTCTTGCAACGGAAATTGGCCGGAAAGAAAGGTGTTTTGCATTACTCATTGCATGTCCCTCGCACAACTAAGTTACATTCATAATTGTTCTTGATTCGGGTTCTGGAATATTAACTTGGTCTTCTTTGGTGAGGAAATTTCTGAAAGTAATGTTTAGTAACACCGCTTTAGCGCCACTGTCATCGGTAACACTACCATTGTTATTGTACAGTGATGATACTGATAACTTCTCGCCCCCGGTGTCCTTTACATACAACCACACATGCATTTTATGTGTAGGCACCTGTAGTGACACATCACTGATATCGACGGATTGTGGGAATTAATCAGTGTTATTATAATGAACCAAGGTACAAAGTCGAACTTACTTTCATTAAATTTGTGACTGTGGCACCTGTTATGGAAAAAGAACCTCATTAATTGACAGACTCTGTTGACTATATATTTCTGTATAGCAAATTTGAAGTTTAATCACGACTGATGTCGTCCGTTACTTGAGTGGTACTGCTGTCACAGTATGCTGAACTCCATTCTTTTTTTTTTCACCAGGCTCTACAAAGGGGACGCTGCCGTGGTGAGCCTATAGCGTCGCCGCTTTCGTGTAGACAGAGACAGAGGGAGGTGGGACAGCCACTGTGCGACAGCAGCAGGAGGCGAGTGTGCGGCCCGCGATACGCGCCGGCCGTCCAGCTATCGGCAGACGGCTCTGCTGCTGCCGCCTCTTCGTAATCAGGACTGCGCGGCGCCTCTTGGGCTGGCCGCATGGACGCAATCTCCGGCGAGCATTGTCTCGCGCTCGCCAGACAAAGCCGTGATCACGGCAGCCATCTAGTGGCCCCGCGCCATCCCACGCCCTCACGCCTCTGTGGCAGCCGGCAACCAGTTTCTCTCCTCAGAGTCACTTTCTTCTCCGACGATAACGACACCGCATCCTGCTGCGTGACGTACTCTTACACAACTGAAGTAGGCGTACACTAAGCATGGAGCCAGCCGTTTAACTATGAACTACACATTTTGGAGAACTGCACCTTCATCATCTGGAGGACAGAATTACGATTAAATTATCATAGGAGGCTTACGTGTACTATTTTGTAGGCAATGTGCAGCAGTGTCTGGCATCGAAATCCATACACACAGGGTGAAAAGTATTTAAACCGACAAACTCTGGGAGACTGTAGGGGACATCAAAACAAATATTTTTCCCTAATGTCATTTTTTACTATGAGGAGTATTTAAAGAAAGATTTCTCTGGCGGTAAATTAATTAAAATAACAACCACTTTTCCATTTTTTATGACCAAGAGACAACACATTAACACAACCAAATTTCAATTACAGTAGATTTTCAAAAATGCCTCCATTGACAGGTAAACAAAGGTTACACCGTCGGATCATGTTCTGTCTGACAGGAGCAAAAACTCCGGGAGTATCCTGAATTGTTCCTGCTGCTGCTACTGTCCGGGCAACCAGATCCTCTCCTGATCCAACAGGAGTTGCGTAAACAAGGTTACGCATCTCTCCCCACACAAAAAGGTCCAGAGGATACATATCTGGGGATCGAGCAGGACCACCGCTGCCAATCCACGTTTCTGGGAACCGTCGGTCCAGGAAGCGTTGCACACGGCGATTGAAATGTGCCGGCGCCCCGTCGTGTTGGAACCACATGCGTTGTCTTGTAGGTAGCGGGACGTCTTCTAGCAATTCTGGCAATGCTCTGGCGAGAAAATTGTAATATTGCCTGCCATTTAATGGCCTAGGTAGCAGATACGGCCCAATTAAACAGTCCCCAACAACACCGACCCACACATTAACGAAGAACCGCACTTGATGAGCGCTAGTAACTATGGCATGTGGGTTATCCTCAGTCCAAACATGGGAACTGTTGAAGACTCCATCATGCCCGAACGTTGCTTCAGCGGTAAACAACACTGAGGATGGAAATGTAGGATGCATTTGGCACTGTTCCAGGTACCACTGCGAAAACTGTGCTCTGGGTGGATAATCAACTGGTTCCAGGTTGTGGACACGCTGTAAGTGAAATGGTCTCGAAGGACTGTTCCTACATTCGTCTGATTCGTTCCCATGTTACGTGCAATTGCACGAGTGCTGATTGAAGGATCCCGCTCCACTTGCTGCAAGACAGGTTCCTCAAATTACAGCTTTCTTACCGTGCGACGGCGTCCCTGTCCACGTAATCTGCTAAATGACCCGGTCTCACGCAGACGTTGGTACACAGCAGCAAAGGTCGTATGATGCGGGATACGGCGATTAGGATATTCTTGTTCATAAACCCACTGTGCAGCTCGTCCGTTGTAGTGCGCTACGTAGTACGCACCAACCGTATCAGTGCACTCACTCCAGGTGTATCGCTCCATTAGTAAACAAAGACAATGACTACTACACTGGTGGACAGCAGTTGCCTACAACTGAAGATCGTAATACGGCCTCTAACAACTGAAGAGCATAATACGGCCTCCGCCGGTCTACATAATCCTCATAGGAGAAATGACATTAGGGAAAAATATTTATGTCCCCTAAAACCTCCCAGAATTGGTAGGTTTAAATACTTTTCACCCTGTATTACAAAAATCGATGTACATATGTATGTATATATGTTCCACATCTCCTAAACCTGCTACGGTCGCAGGTTCGAATCCTGCCTCGGGCATGGATGTGTGTGATGTGCTTAATTAGGTTTAAGTAGTTCTAAGTTCTAGGGGACTGATGACCAAGTCCCATAGTGCTCAGAGCCATTTGAACCATTTGAATCCTAAACCACTGGACCCGTTTCAGTCAAACTTGGTACACATACGAGGGGCGACAATAAAGTAATGAGACTGATTTTCTTTGCAAGATGTGGCAACCCTGCAGGCATGCGTAGGCACAATATCTTTGACATTGGTGTATAAGCTGCTTCTAAGCCAAGTGGCACATCGATGGAACTTCTCAGTTGTGAGTTGTGCTGTAATAAGTTAACACGTGTTTGTGTCTCTCGTCGTGGAAATGGAACCGCATAATATTGCACAGTCGTATGCCATTTCTGTTTGCGATAAATTGGGTGAAAATGCGACAACAACTATGGTAAGCTTGAGAAGGCTTTTGGAGACGAGGTTATGTCAAGAGCTCAAGTTTTACGTTGGCATAAAATGTTAAGTAAAGGCAGAACGAATGTTGAAGATGAAGACCGCAGTGGATGCCATCGACCTCACGGACGGATGTCAACTTGGCCAGGGTGCGTGAACTCGTACGATCTGATCGAAGATTATCCATGAAAATGATCGCAGAAGAACTGAACATCAATCGAGAAACGGTTCATCTAATAATAACTGTAGATCTTGGTATGAGAAAGATTTGAATTCTGTATCACGGTAATGCGCCATCCCATACTGATCTCTCGGTACCGCAATTTTTAACCTCAAAACAAATTTCAGTACTACCAAAGCCACCTAATTCACCAGATATCGCTCCGTTAGACTTTTTTCTTTTTCGAAGACTCAAAACGGCGGTCAAGGGACACAATTTTCAAACAACACAACATGTCCAAAAAAGCTATGACGAGGGTCTTGGAGGATATTACAGAAGATGAGTTCCAGAAATGTCACCATCAATGGCAGAAGCGCTGGAAAAAGTATGTGCAATCAGAAGGGAACTACTTTGAAGGAGACAACACTAAACTTGACTAAAACGGTAAGCAAAATTTTTTTTCATGTCAGTCTCATTACTTTATTGTCGTACCCCGTATACAAATACCATTTACTATGTGGAAATAATCGCTGTCAGGCTAAAAAGCTACCTATCAATGGCGTGGGAACGAAATAGCTGTCTACCTACGCTGACAAGGAAGAGGAGGAGATGGATAGAGGGGGAAGGAGCAGATGGACAGAGGAGGCTAAAGCAGATCGGCAGATGTGGTGTGGGGGTGGAGGGGGGATGAACAAATGGATAGAAGGGTGAGGAGGAGATGGACAGAGAGCGGGACAGAAGGAGATTGGCAGGGACTGGGAGGAGGGAGGGTTGTAGGTGAACAGGCAGAGGGAATAGAGGAGATGGTCTGAGAGGTGATGAATGGCGAGATGAATAGAGGGAGGGGGAAGGAGGAGATTGACTAATAGAAGAGTGCAGTAAGTACATACCCGGACAATGCCAGGTAATAATATTTCAGCACATTGAAATTGGGAAACATCTTCAGCTACTGATACCTGTTATTGTGAAATTGGTTTAAGTAGTGGTAGTGTTTCTCTAGCTATTGTGATGGTTGTAGAAATGCAGGATCTTGGTAGAAATGGTTCATATGGCTCTGAGCACTATGGGACTTAACATCTAAGGCCATCAGTCCCCTAGAACTAAGAACTACTTAAACTTAACTAACCTAAGGACATCACACACATGAACCTGCGATCGTAGCGGTCGCGCGGTTTTAGACCGAAGCGCCTAAGACGGCTCGGCCACTGCGGTCGGGGTAGGATATTGTCTTAGACATTGTTGATGAATATGTCAGCAGGCGGCATACTCCTTCTAGCCACATGTAAAAATACTTAAGAGACCCGTTGAAAGGAACTGACAATGAACTTAACGTGTAATATGGCTTCAGGGGATAGTCCTATTTGAAAACTTAAAAAAATCGGTTAATTTTTGCTTAATATGTTCTCTGGCAGTATTACTTTATTGAAGCATTCAGCTCACGTTCATCAGAAACTCCGTTACCATGTTATAGGGTGATTTGCGATTAGGTGTCACCGTAAACCATTCACAGCGGAAAAAAAAACAAAAAAAAAACTAAAAAAAGCAGTCGACACCTCGGCCAATATGGCAACTCGTTATTTCTGTGACAGTCTAAAAGGCTTTATGAAAATTACGAACGTGTTCGAACTTGCGGTTACACCAGCCTGCTACAAGTTCTACACAAAAGCGTGAGAAAAGCATATCGAGCGAGCAGAGCAGATGAGGACAGAAGCTGCCAAAGAGGCCCGCAGGACCACGGTGACCACGAAGATGGAGGAGGACGCCCTTTTGGATCTATAAAGATTTCTGTGCACTCCAGGTATCGTTGCTTAGAGGTGTCTTTAATTTAACAGTAAAAAGAATGTACCCAAAACTTTAAAGCCGTTTTCCTCGAACTCGCATTTTTCAGGTTGGCATAAACCGTAAATTGAGAACTGTACATACGATTCTGATCATAATTTGATGCCAGCATTTTAAATTGAATTCTCTATCAGAATTTTTGTGGTGTATTGAAAGGTTATTTTCAACGCGCTCTTTTTTCTCGATGTTTTTGGCGAAAAACATGACATTTGTTTCAACATGTCACCATTTTCATTGAACTTAATATTTTTAAATGACCCTATGTATGTCGACAGAAAGTATATTGGATATGACTTCAACAAAATAATTTTTTTACAGGTCCAGTAAGAGGTTTCCGGGAATTTCGCCGATTATCTATGTTCCGATTGACTCAGTAATTACAGTTAGCGTTCGATGTGGACACAAAAATAGTTTCGTAAAGACAAAAGCGTAAGCAATAAAACTATAGCATCAGATTCAGCATCACTTTTTATTTTACGAGAAGAAAACAAATTAAGAGCATCGCGTATTTTTCATGCGCTCGAAGAGGCCTATCCCCTTAAGGACAAGAGAGCTGGTAGCTAAAGATGAAACCACCATAAAAGATTACTGGAAATATATTTTTTAAGAATGTATTAACAAATTTCAGTTGTCAGGACACATTTAGAAGACTTCCCACACAAAGTAAAAGTATTACAGTAAACGTTTTTGGAACTGTTAATGTCGAGTGATGTTTTTCGAACAGGTAGCAGATAGGCTTAAGGCTGGGTCTTAAATTAGCGATTAGTTCTTGTGAAAGAGGTTTGGCGGCGTGGCATCTGCGCACTACAGCTCTTACTGACCTCCGAAAGATTTCGTTCGCTCAGCCCTAAGACATTCTACCAACCACCCCATCATTTTGATGCTTCCTTGCTTACAACGAAGAAATCAACTGAACCTTCGCTTTGGAATCCCGCCCTGTATATTTATTATGTTTTCACGCACCCTTAACCGACGTTTGGTATTGATGTTTTGATAGCGCTAGAGACAAGTTTTTGATTCATGTATTTTACTACATGTAGAAATGCATGATAAGTTTGGAAATGTCTGTGCAAAAGAAAACAGCAACATAAGAGGCGGCATCTAGCGAGAGTTTCACTAATGACTATCGGAAATACATGCGCGAAACCTGTCCCGTTGCCTTTAGTTGCTAAGAATTTCCGTGGCTGCTGTCTGCTTCTGGGGGATACAGTGCATTATTATTAATTTTATTTTTATGAATGAATTATGCCCGAGTTCTTGTTTCATGTTATAGCGAATAACTATAGCACAGCGAAAGTCTGAAAATAATATGCAATTTAGCAGGCAAAAATATCGAACTTGTAGTTAGGGGGGCCGGCCGCGGTGGCCGTGCGGTTCTAGACGCTTCACTCCGGAACCGCGGGACTGCTACGGTCGCAGGTTCGAATCCTGCCTCGGGCATGGATGTGTATGATGTCCGTAGGTTAGTTAGGTTTAAGTAGTTCTAAGTTCTAGGGGACTGATGACCTAAGATGTTAAGTCCCATAGTGCTCAGAGCCATTTCAACCATTTGTAGTTAGGGTGAAACTGCAGGATGCTGGTGTGCCGAAACCCGATTTATACCCAATCAAAACAAAAACAGTGCGAATTCAGGCAAGAGCGTATTCTTCATTTAAATAGAGCAATGTACTATAGTGTACTTAGCCACCACATCACATTTCCTGACATTTTAGTAGCAGAAATCGTACTAGAAACGACGCGTTTAGAACAGATCTTTAATGTTAGGAATCATTAAAACTGCGTATTTTCGTAATACACAAATACGAAAACCAACAAACTCGTGGTGTTAACTCCACAACTTCCGGCTTGCTGCGTATGCTTTCGTTAGTCATTGAACAGGGTCCGTGACGTCACTACACTTCACTGTTCCATCGAGCGTGTTTGTTAATGGCGTGGACTGAACACACACGAGAAACATTAAAAGTCTCAAGTTGGGAATTCAAAACACGAAAAATATAAAGCATGCAGAGAAGCTATCCCGTGCCGCAATAAATATCTTTTGTAGTACAGCTTGTTGTGATGAAATGTCGTCCCGTATGAAATGGGTGACTAAATGTGCAACCTATATATCTTACCTTGTAGTTGGTTTTGGTATTATTTAGTACTTGATCATGAAAAGGAAAGGAGATCCAGGCCGTAAGCTTTTTATAGGGGCTTGGCACGATAGTTACGGTCGGCGGATACCACAGATTCTCCCTCGTAGGGAAAACACGGCCCGCGTGTGCTTAAGTTTAAACAAACTAAAGCCTATGAAGAGTAGTAGAAAGCAGAACGATGGCTCTGTTAAGAGCAAAAGTGGAAAAAAAGAAAGCAATGTGCAATCTAGGAAGCAAGATCACGCAGCGTGAAGTGAGGAATATATCAGAAGAAGATTATCGTAGGCAAAGAAAGATTTCGTAAGAGACCTCTACTGATAGCACTGATAAGAAATTGAGACAGAAGTCCCAAAAAGTGTACGTCTGGAGCGGAGCACTTTGTGAAAATAAAATGACGGTCACCGAAAACACGAAGGACAAGTCATAGGAGTCTTTTCAAAGGTGGTGCTACTGAAGAATGTTAAAAAGTAAATGGCCAGGGAAAGTACGAAACAGAAGTCTGAAGAGGAGACACATTAATAGAGTATCTGATACGTAATTTACAGTTGGACAACCAGTCGCAGGAAGGAGCAGCATAGGGGAAAAGTAACGGTGGCACCCTCAGACTAGAGCAAACGTAATACGTTATAGACAATGAGCGGTGTAACAGATGGAGAGGTTAGCTCAACATAGGAAAAGATGGAGGGCAAAATCAAACCAGCTTTAAAGCCGATGACTGTAAAAGAAATGTCAGTTAGTAAGCCAGAAAGGTCTGACCCGTTTTGCGAGCCGTCTGTTTGCTCGTAGAGCTAATAACGAATTCAGATTTTATGCAAATGGGAATTCTAGCAGATTCTGCAATGTGTTTTTGGGAAATATTTGAGTTTGTCCCTTGTTTGCAAAGTATCACGTACCTCATGAATTCGACCAGGCAGTGGCAGATATCCCATGCCACTTATTCACCGATATGCGATGCGACTTCGATTTACTGTGCGACTCATTCGAATCCTTGTGTACACATGGGTGATAGTCTCCATTATTTCATGAGTATAAATTCCATGCCATGTCTATGTCTGTCTGTCTCTCTATTTCTCTTTTAAATTCAGTAGGAAACATTCATTATGGGTTACAACAACTGATTATGTCATTTTCGGACCTGTGCTTCTCTTGTACTGATGATTATAATATCCAAGTAGAATTATGTTTTTACACAATTACTAGCTGAGACTCGGGTTTTCGTGAGTATTTATTTATTCCAATCTTCTAATAGTTCATCTCGTCCTCCCCCGTGTAATTGTATCACAGTATCTCCCTTCCTGTTCATTTCCTGCCCTTTCTTTTCTGTGTCCACCTCCTCTTTTCCCTTTTCATAGCCCATCTCCTTCTCTTCCCTTTCTGTGACAATTTCTTCGTCCCCCGCTGTCTGTTCGCATCCTCCCTCCCACATCTCCCTGCCTTTCTCTTCCTTCTCTTATCTCTGCCCAACTCCTCCTCTTTCTTCTCTCTGTCAATCGTCTTCTCGCCCCTCTCTCTATACATTTCCCCATTCCATACCTTTGTCCACCTCCTCCTCTTCCTAATATCTCTGCTTATCTACGCTTTCCCCCTTGCTGTCTGTCCATATCCTCGTCTTTCTCCCTCTTTGCACGTTATCAAACTCACGGTTCTTACTCCTGCAGTATTTCTTTCCAGATTGGAAAAATTATGTATACCAGACTTGACCAAAATCGTTCCACGAGTGTCGGAGAGCTTTTTACTCGTGGCTTTGCTCGCATACGGTCATGTCACATATATTTCACACATACTTATCAAATTTTATGCGTATTTTTACACACATTTCACTTGTACATCAAGCGAATGTCGCCCTGCTGTGTCATTTTCACGTAGCCTAATATTTATGACGGAGTGTTTAGCAGAGTATGTGTAGGCCGTCTGCGGTCTGCGAAATGTGTTGCGAATAGTGTTAGTAGCAAAGGAGGAATAAATTAAAACGTCATGCATGATGTGGCAGCTCTCATATACCTCAGTACTTCACGTCATACTTCCTAAGCTATGTGTTGTACAATGATGTATTTTTGTAGGTACGTAGCGCCAGCGTAGATGGAGACCGAAGGCTGACTACAGCAGCTACGTTGAAAAGGATTTAGATACAATAGCTACCCACAGAGTGACTTTTTCTGTGGATCTGTAACGGTTTGTCTATGAGTAAACTAAGAACTCTGTCTTGTATTGATACAAAACAAATTATTTCCCAGCCAGCAATATTTTGGAGGAGATTACAAGTTTGGAATTAGTCTACAGACGAAGAGATGACTCCCCAAAACCTCAAAACGAACTGAGCGAGCATTTTAATTTGTTCGTTGGATGATACAGAAAAGGAATCCATGTGAATGTCGTTAATGAAGCAGTATATATTGCCTATAATGAGTCATTCTTCAGCGAAGTGTGCACTGTATTCAGATTGATGACCACAAGAACAACAATGTTCCGTGATGGTAACAACGCTCCTCTAAGTGTAGCAAAGATTCTAGGTCTTCAAGCACTGACCCACACGTACAGCACCGCATGTGGGGAAATAATAATAAAACGTATGCATATTGCTGTATCGTGTAGACTCGATATATATTCCCAGGATGCTAACACGTAACTCTTCATATTTTCTATTCTATCACCTCTCTTACTACGGAGTAGTTAAATTTCCTCATATTGTTATTGTACCTTTCAGTCATTTTGTAAATAAGAAGAATGATTTAAATCTGCGCAGTAACACGCTTTCTTTTTCCAGAAAACCCTTGATCTTTTTATTCTTATTTGGAAAAGATGGCCGGTTTAGAATATTTTCCTTCGTAACGCTAATTTCTGGTAAGTTATTTTTCACTTCCATGAACTAATTAATGTGCTTTCAAGGATTCTTTCGAAATGATCAAATATTTTTTCTATCAGTATTCCTGATTTCAGTCGAACCAAGTGACCATAAAACAAAATTTTTATTTATTCTGATGTCACGTGATGTTTTTTCAATTTAGGTACATATTTCTTCATGATTTTTTTCTCAACGACGCACTCCCAACTTTTCTTGCAGTGTAATTTCCATAGTACCTTCCGTTACGTTGTTTCCCAGTCTTTAGAGTCTCCTTTTTTGTGTGGATTAAACATTCCCCTCCACTCCGGTTTCTCGACAGTATTGGATTTTAGTTTCTATTGAGAGTTATTTTTTACTGTACACACATTAAAAAAAGTTTTGCTTCATCCTGTTTCCCAGAACTACCGAAGACAGACGTTGACTGTGGATATTGTATCACAAAGACAGTCCCTTTGACTGTTCAGAGATGTCACTAAAACCGCAAAAAGATGTAAACAACCACTCAAGAGCAGCGCCTATTTGACGAAGGGGGCCCGACAGCCGATCGGTTCAGTCATTCCATCATGAAGAAGATCCACGGCTCGTGTTGTCTGTAGTTCAACCATGCCTAGACGGTTAATACCGCGGTTCGATCCCGTCCGCATTGTTACTTTGTGCCAGGAAGGGCTCTCAACAGGGGTAGTGTCCAGGAGTCTCGGAGTGAAACAAAGCGACGTTGTTCGGACATGGAGGAGATACACAGGAACCGTCGATGAGATGCCTCCCAAGGGCTACTACTGCAGTGGATGACCGCTACCTACGGATTATGGCTCGAAGGAACCCTGACAGAAACGCCAGCACGTTAAATAATGCTTTCTGTGCAGCATCAAGCCGTCGTGTTACAATTTTAAAACTGTGCGCAATAGGCTGCATGATGTTCAACTTCAATCCCGACGTCCATCTTTGCAACCACGACACCATGCAGTATGGTACAGTTGGGGCCAACAACACGCCGAATGGACCGCTCAGGATTGGCATCATGTTTTCTTCTCCTATGAGTGTTGCATATGATTTCGAATGCAATGGCCGGAGACACACTGTCCAGCGAGTGCAGCAAGGCGTAGGTTCCCTGCTGTTTTGGCGTGTCATTATGTGGCGCCGATGTATGCTGCTGGTGGTCATGGAAGTCGCCGTAACGGCTGTACGATACGTGAATGCCATCCTCCGACCGAGAGTGCAGCCATATCGGCAGCATATCGGCGAGGCATTTGTCTTCAAGGACGACAATTTGTGACCGCATCGTGCACATCTTATGAATGTCTTCCTTCAGGATAACGACATCGCTCGACTAGAGTGGCCAGCATGTTCTCCAGACGTGAACCCTATCGAAGATTGAAAATGGCTGTTTATGGGCGACGTGACCAAGTAACCATTCTGAGGGATCTACGCCGAATCGCCGCTGAGGAGTGCGACAATCTGGACCAACAGTGCCTTGATGAACTTCTGGATAGTATGCCACAACGAATACAGGCATGCACCAATGCTAGAGGACGTGCTACTGGATATTAGTAGTACCGGTGTGTACAGCAATCGGGACCACCATCCGTGATGGTCTCACTGTATTGTGCTACAACATGCAATGTGTGGTTTTCATGAGCCATAAAAAAGGTGGAAATGATGTTTATGTTGATATATATTTCCATTTTCTGTACAGGTTCCAAAACTTTTTTTGGTGTGTGCATCAAGAGGGTTTTTTTTCAATTGACAAGCAATTCATGTCTAGTTTAGCCACCCAATGGCTGTCATATTTAACTAAAGTCCGCAGCTCATGGTCGTGCGGTAGCGTTCTCGCTTCCCGCGCCCGGGTTCCCGGGTTCGATTCCCGGCGGGGTCAATGATTTTCTCTGCCTCGTGATGACTGGGTGTTGTGTGATGTCCTTAGGTTAGTTAGGTTTAAGTAGTTCTAAGTTCTAGGGGAATGATGACCACAGATGTTGTCCCATAATGCTCAGAGCCAAGCCATTTAACTAAATGAATGCAGAAAACTTAATTTAATAATTCAAACAACATAAACTATGGACCTAATTCTGACTAGGGACGATTCAAATTTGGGGATCCTCAACGTTTACTCTTATGTTCATTGTTATCATTCATATATGTAAATGTCTTCCACCGAATGTGATCTAAGGAGAATTAATTCTTTTTGCATAATTAATACAAACACAGATAAAGAAACAGAAGAAATGGGAAACAATGTCCTTAAAAGAATCACTGACAGGCTTTCTGCCAATTGTCTTATCCACAGTTTTAAAATGACACAAGAAATTCCATTCTGCCCATCCAGGGCTACTACATCAATGACGAGAGTAGAACATGGCGAGGAAATAATAAATAGTGTGGAAACTTCAAAGCTCTTAGGTGTCAATATTAACGTAAATCTAAACTTTTTGAAACTCTTAAAACAACACAATGCACCCACATTTACACTTAGAATCATTGCAGACCTTCGGGAGAGAAAAATCCATAAGTTGACATATTTTGCATATTTTAATTCAATAATGTCAAATTAACTTATGTTCTGGGTTAACTTTGTTGTAAATAATCCACTACAATTCAAAAGCAACAGTTATGCCGCTTCATGCTTTAGGAAATATGATCTTTATTGCAATTTTGACTTCATACGTCATGATGATGGTGGGCAGTAGTTAATGCTCTTGCTTGAGTGCTATAGGGAAGCAATAATGCTAAACCTTACCAGCGTTCAAAGGAATAGGGTGTCGATTTAAACAACTGCAGTAAAAGTGCACGGCGACGTTGGGCCTAGGGAAGCTAGTTTTTTCTGCGGAGCTTGGGGGAGACATTTCCAGACGTCCGAGCTCCGCGGTCTCACTGTGCAGGCACATTGGTTTGCGCCGGTCGGGAGTCGGGAGGCAGCAACATCCAGGTAGACTGACTAGCGCCGAGAAGTCGCTGCTGCAATGGGCAGCGCATTGTAGACCGGCAATAAAGCAGACGATGGGCCCTTGTTAGGCAGGAAGCCAACAAAACAACTGTGAGCGCTATGTCAATCTCTGTGGGACAGGGACACTGGCGGCCAGACATCCAGACTCTGTTACAAAACATATTTGTGAAAGCACAAGGCTTTTAACGAGTTTATGGTTGCTCTTTAGAAACTTTGAAATGGACGAAAAAGAGGAGATAACAAGCTTTTGTGGAGGGATGTAGTTCAATCCTGGTCATGTTGTTAGCAAAAGACACAGAAAATGCGTGGGAAAGAAGCTGATTGGTCAAATCGGTGTATGCAGAGCAAAGACCGCTCTCCCAGCTTCGAATTCCAGGCTCCAGCTCCCGATTGGATCGTGCTAAAGTGGGGGAAGTCTACGATGTAAATGTGCTTTGCTACCGAGCTGAGTAGGTAGCAGACAGAAAGAGAAGAGAGCTCACTCTTGTACTGGTGCTTTGCTAGTAAAGAACTGCAGGTATCTACCTAAATGGAGAAACTTGCTTCCTTTTCTAGTGTGCCACTTAGAGTCTGTGCCAGTTACCTTCTGAACCGTCAGAGGTACTGCTTCTAGCATCACACACACAATGAGTGATGCATGGGTGTACTTATTTGTCTTGAGTCAGCCGTCCAAACATTTCACATATTCCATCACGCGTAACTGTGGCACAGAGTCAAATTGGTTTGGCAGACCAGCAAATGGGTCCACCTGCATACTGGACTCCGCCGGGGTTTCAGAGGTTCATAAGGAAGTACCGGAATTCCGAATTAACTGAACGTGAGATCGCGTGCTTGTGTTTTTAGGCGTGCGCCATTAATAACAGATTGCGGCTGTCTATGACTTCAGTCGCCGAGCGCATCGTGGTGCGCTGCCTTGACCAGCGGGAGGGTAAGGTATTCGCTGCTTTGGCGTAGGGCTCCAATATATGTATCTCAGCACCCTGTTCTTTTGAACCATATTTTTCTGTTTGGAATGGTAGAATATAGATGCTTGATGGTGGCGTAGTTTTTGTGCCATATCCCGGATTCACGTGTATGAAGTCAGATAAGGCGATTAGTGTTCCGGTTAGTGTTGTGTGTCGATCCCCAACTGATCACTTTGTCCACCATAGAGCCCATGTTAGTGAAAGCATTTCTGAAATAAAGATGTTTATGTTACGTTTCTTCAGTCACTGTTTTTTTGTCTTGTTATGCTAAGATTGAACAAATCTGTTGTCATTTAGATCACAACTTCTCCCTGAGTTCTAATTAACAGCACCTTTCCCTTATTAAAGTCTAGATCTGAAATGTAAGTAGAAGGTTTTCAGACTTACACGGGATGTGACAGACAGCAATGTAAAATTTGAAAACAAACTGAAACTTGGAAACTCATTTTACTCTGTACAGTAATTTCTGTTAGTCTATTGTAACATGTAAAGGACGATGGATAGGAATTACTAACTCACAACTGTATATTTAAAAAATAAGAGAAAAAACATATAAATGTTCAGCATGTAACCATATGTTCAAATTAAATGTGAATGTAAAATGTTTCGTTTCATGTCATTTATGATTTATCGTGCAAAATGATACATGGAACATGAAACTAACAAACTAACTAATCCATTCCACGTACTGGGCTTCATTTTGATTTTTCTTTGTCTAGGCCATTTGCCTGCATTATTTCTCCTCAGTTATAAAACCATTCACTGTGTTGATTCTAACGATCTTCTGCTAGGAATTTTGGGGCATTTTTGGTGCTCGTTACGAATTATGTCCACTCAAAAGAAATTCACAATCCAGCCTTTTATGCCGGCTCTTTCAACACGAGGATTCGCTCAGTTGCTGTATCGAGGATTCCAGAAAATACTGCTAGGTTATCCGCAAAGGCTAGACAGTTGAGTCTGACGTTCGAATTTTTACGTTTTACATCCTAATCTGATTTCTTGGACTTCTGTTGCGTGAAGTGTAAGGTTCAATTCCCTTATTATCCATTACAAAACGCAGTTAATTGTTGCTAATGTTTTTTTCTGTACCGAATGCATCCAGTGTATTGATGAGCGTTTCTCTGTCTGTAGAGTCGTAGGCTTCGTTTTTAAGTCTTGAAGACTACAAAGGTCATGACAAAGTAATCACTCCCACACTGTTAATGTAACAGTGATTGTCAGAACGAACGAACGAAAAAATGGCTGACATAGAAATTAGTGTCCAAGGAACAGAAAAGCAACTGAAATCACTCAACAGAGGAAAGTCCACTGGACCTGACGGGATACCAATTCGATTCTACACAGAGTCGCCAAAGAACTTGCCCCCTTCTAACAGCCGTGTACCGCAAGTCTCTAGAGGAACGGAAGGTTCCAAGTGATTGGAAAAGAGCACAGGTAGTTCCAGTTTTCAAGAAGGATCGTCGAGCAGATGCGCAAAACTATAGGCCTATATCTCTGACACCGATCTGTTGTAGAATTTTAGAACATGTTTTTAGATCGCGTATCATGTTATTTCTGGAAACACAGAATCTACTCTGTAGGAATCAACATGGATTTCGGGAACAGCGATCGTGTGAGACCCAACTCGCTTTATTTTTTCATGAGACCCAGAAAATATTAGATGCAGGCTCCCAGGTAGATGCCATTTTCCTTCCGGAAGGCGTTCGATACAGTTCCGCACTGTCGCCTAATAAACAAAGTAAGAGCCTACGTAATATCAGACCAGCTGTGTGGCTGGATTGAAGAGTTTTTAGCAAACAGAGCACAGCATGTTGTTCTCAATGGAGAGACGTCTACAGGCGTTAAGGTAACCTCTGGCGTGCCACAGGGGAGTGTTATGGGACCATTGCTTTTCACAATATATATAAATGACCTAGTAGATAGTGTCGGAAGTTCCATGCGGCTTTTCGTGGATGATGCTGTTGTATACAGAGAAGTTGCAGCATTAGAAAATTGCAACGAAATGTAGGAAGATCTGCAGCGGATAGGCACTTGGTGCAGCGAGTGGCAACTGACCCTTAACACAGACAAATTTAATGTATTGCGAATAAATAGAAAGAAGGATCCTTTATTGTATGATTATATGATATCGGAACAGACACTGGTAGCAGTTACTTCTGTAAAATATCTGGGAGTATGCGTACGGAACGATTTTAAGTGTTGGTAAGGCGGGTGCCAGGTTGAGATTCACTGGAAGAGTCCTTAGAAAATGTAGTCCATCAACAAAGGAGGTGGGTTACAAAACACTCGTTCGACCTATACTTGAGCCTTGTTCATCAGTGTGGGATCCGTACCAGGTCGGGTTGACAGGGGAGTTGGAGAAGATCCAAAGAAGAGCGGCGCGTTTCTTCACAGGGTTATTTGGTAAGCGATATAGCATTACGGAGACGTTTAGCAAACTCAAGTGGCAGACTGAGAGACGCTCTGCATCGCGGTGTAACTTTATGTCCAGGTTTCGAGAGGGTGCGTTTTTGGATGAGGTATCGAATATATTGCTTCCCCCTACTTATACCTCCCGAGGAGACCACTAATGTAAAATTAGAGAGATTCGAGCGCGCACGGAGGCTTTCCGGCAGTCGTTCTTCCCGCGAACCATACGCATCTGGAACAGGAAAGGGAGGTAATGACAGTGGCATTTAAAGTGCCCTCCGCCACACACCGTTGGGTTGCTTGTGGAGTATAAATGTAGTTGTAGATGTAGATGTAGAAAAGTAAAGCCCCCGAATATTTTATTCTGTTCTCAGTAGCGGTTGAGGAATTTCATGTCATTGTTATTACTCGGTCGACTTCCCCACTTCGTTGACGGAAGTTGGCGCCCTCTGCCGCTAGAGGACTCCGAAATATGGTAATTTGTGGTAAGTTCCTATGGGCCCAAGCTGCTGGGGTCATCGGTCCCTAGGCTTACACACTACGTAATCTTACACTAAGGACAACACACACACCCATGCCCTAGAGAGGACTCGAACCTCCGACGGGGTGGCGGGTGGGGGAGCGGAGGGGGGGGGGGTCAAATGGTGGCAAGGCGCCCGAGACCACGCGGCACCTCCGAGCAGCGGAGGACTCCGAACTGTACTGTATAACATGGCGGTGTGCAAAGTAACTATGTCTGTGGGTGAAAAGCAGGATGTTGTGATCGAGTTTCTAACCGCAGAAGGGTTCGTCCTCACATGGAGCACCCTCTCCTTTAGCATGACAACACCGGGTCACACTCGAGCGCTGCGACATCTTCAGGAATCTGACGCCTTTGATCGACTGTCCAGACTTGGCCCCATCCGATATTTATCAGTTTCCAGAACATACAGCACATCCTCGAGGACTTCGTTTTTATAGCCATGAAACGCTGCAAACGAGAGGTTGTGGCTCTGGTAACGAAGTAAACATTCTACAGTGACGATATCAACGAACTGGTCTGTTGTTGGGAGAAATATGTTCGTCACCTGGTTCAAAATGGCTCTGAGCACTATGGAACTCAGCTTCTGAGGTCATCAGTCCCCTAGAACTTAGAACTACTTAAACCTAACTAACCTAAGGACATCACACACATCCATGCCCGAGGCAGGATTTGGACCTGCGACCGTAGTGGTCGCGCAGTTCCAGACTGTAGCGCCTAGAACCGCTCGGTCACTCCTGCCGTCGTCGGCTGGGTGTGCAGACATGAAGAATAAAAATGTAGAATGTCAATAAACTTTGTTTTATTTAAAAAGCTAAAAGAGAAATGTTGAAGACATTATTTTTCAGCGCGCCCTCGTAACGCCTATAGCTGAGTCAGAATAAGAAAAGTGATTGACAGGAGTGACAACGAAGCTCTCTTGAGCGTGGAAAGGGGGGAAGTTGTCGGGTCGCCGGGACGTGCGCGAGCAGTCTGCCTGTATCATTAACAGTTGTGCGGCTCATTACCAGAGTACCTTCTCACGCTGCCTTTTGACGTGTGGTTTTGAGTGCGCAATACAGGATCGTAGTACCCTTGTGGCTTAACAAACGCACTCCTGTGTATAAAATGACCCCGTGTCCCTATTATTTGTATATCTGAACAAAGGCAACAGGAAGCCCACTGTCCTTTACAATAATGAGAATGAATCATGTTCAGTTGTCGTATTCGATTCGAGAGGGGTGCTACAATGGATCTGAATCATTCGCGTAAATAAATATCCAAGAACATTAAAATAGTATAAACTGCCTGAGTACTTACCAATAATTATAATGTGCGTGTAGAGTTTCATACTTGTGCAGAGGAGTACTCCTTAATAATGAGATGAAATATATTGTGCAAATGCATTACATGCTATTCAGTCAAAAATACGAAACACAAACACGGATTATGGCGAAAAGTAAATACCACTCAAATCAGAATCACTGTCTTCCTCAATCCTGTGGTTATCTGAGCTGTGGTCGCTCGAAAAGTCTTTGGAATAGCCCAAGGACATAATTATATCTTCAGTATTACTTTCTACCGTCATTATACTGTGCCCAAATAATTTCGATGGCGTTGAAGTGGCAGTGGTATGGTGGAAGCCTAAGAAACCAGTCGCAATGATCATTACCTACCTCGTCCACAACGTACTTGTTTTTTCTTATTATCTCCATGAGCTCCGAGTGACGTAAACTGTCCTGAATTTCCGCATTGTGGTGTTTCAACCATTCAATAAGTCGTCATGTCGTCTGATTTCGTTATCGTCGTCACAGCTATATCTCTAATAACTAAATGGTACTGGGCGTAATCCATTACAATGAGAGACGGCGATTTAAGTTTTACAATAGTTGCCCCTTGAACCACTTGAGAAAACTGACGTGGTTCACTTCCCCAGCGTAGTCACTTTTTTTCTCGATTTTTAAACAAGAAAGGAGTGACGAGGTACGAAACCAGATGCCGTTACAGTATGCAAGACAGTGATTCTTGGGCCTTTTCCCACGGGAACAGCCCACTTATGCTACCTGCTGTCCAGTCTTTTCTGAAGGAATGACCGTCGTTTAAGTAAGTTTTTATCAAGAAACAGAATGTTTTCAAATGGCCACATTCACGATTTTTCTTAAAAACTTACAACGTCACGCTACGATGTCAAACTCTTCAATACACTTTTCCGTCCATTAATTTATTTGTATCGAAAACTGACGGCTCTGACAACCTTCAACAAATAAGTCTTGCTACGACTGAATAACTCTGCCTCGCGAACAGTTACGCATTGCTTTTCTTTATAGCTGAGTATTGTTGCCGCTTGTAATATCCACATACGTGGCGTGGAACAGCGTCTGTTTGAAAGAGTCCAGTTTTGTTACTGGTGGATCTGTTCTCCTTTTTTATGAATCTCTGCAGTTTGGATGAACTAGGCTCTTCCCCATCTGCACAGTATTTCTCTGTACAAACTCTGACGACAGTTTATATATATATATCTTGAAAGCGTCTGCAGTTTTTTCGACAGCTTTCGTTAGAGGCAATATGCTCGCACCATTGTCTCTCTCCATCTCGAAATATTCCCGCACGGAGCACACACGAACTCACGTGTCTGACCAAGCAACATACGAACAAGTCGCTGAACTTTCCGTTTGGCAACCACACTTTTCTGCACACTTACATTGCACGCTACAGACATTCTGTAGCGGTTCTAGGCGCTTTAGTCTGGAGCCGCGCGACCGCTACGGTCGCAGGTTCGAATACTGCCTCGGGCATGGATGTGTGTGATGTCCTTAGGTTAGTTAGGTTTAAGGGACTGATGACCTCAGAAGTTAGGTCCCATAGTGCTCAGAGCCATTTTGAACATTCTGTAGCCCAAAATAAACACGCCGCACAGAGAAAATAAGCTCACAAGGGAACGGATCACAGTTATTTACGTTACCGGCGCGAGCGTCATCTACAGTTGGGTACAGTAACCGCTAACTGCAGTAGCGGAGAGGTATGACAACGATGAACGGGCTGGCGGTTCAAATGGCTCTGAGCACTATGCGACTTAACTTCTGAGGTCATCAGTCGCCTAGAACTTAGAACTAATTAAACCTAACTAACCTAAGGACATCACACACATCCATGCCCGAGGCAGGATTCGAACCTGCGACCGTAGCGGTCGCTCGGCTCCAGACTATAGCGCCTAGAACCGCACGGCCACTCCGGCCAGCAACGGTGAACAGAACAGAAGGTGCGGCCAAGCACGTTCTCTCATTGGTTATTGCTGTGATAGCAGGACTGTTCACAATTAGACGTCAATAGCTATGTTATTGTGATCCGTATACAGTCTAGTACCTGTTCTTGCCGCAAATAAATTAAATTAAAATGCCAAAGAGTGAGTCCTTACAGGAAAAAGTGTTAAAGTAACTATCAGGTCGTCTCGTTGAAGTCCAGTGTCAACTCGCCGTACGGCCCCAGGTGTCGTCTCGCTGTTACCGGAGCGCGGTGGTGTAGCTGGACAGCCGGTGGGTGAACCGCCGTTTGTCGACGTCATTGGACAGCTGGTGCTGCGGCGGTGTGCGGCTCGCGCCGGGATGCGCTGCGGTTTTGCGACCCCGGGAGACAGCGAGGCGCGGTCTGGCGCGGTGCGTGACAAATTGAAAGCGGCCGCACGGCCGACCGCCGGCCGTCGCCAGCGCAGTTCTCCAATCGCCCGCGGACGCCCGACAGTGCGTGCTCTGCGCGCCTCCCGGCTCTGCCCCCTGCTGCGATACGTGTATAAGAGCAGGACAGCTACAACGTGCTTTCGAAAAATATGGGCCGTTCGGGCATAAAACGTGTATTCCCAAAGAAAGCTTTTTGGAGGATTCAGTTTCTTCTAAACGTACTAGAGTTCTCCACGTAACCGACGGTCACTACTAAGCGCTTCTCGTAGAGTTGCACCAGCTTCTCCAGTCTCTGCCGCGCGGGATTAGCCGAGCGGTCTCGGGCGCTGCAGTCATGGACTGTGCGGCTGGTCCCGGCGGAGGTTCGAGTCCTCCCTCGGGCATGGGTGTGTGTGTTTGTCCTTAGGATAATTTAGGTTAAGTAGTGTGTAAAGCTTAGGGACTGATGACCTTAGCGGTTAAGTCCCATAAGATTTCACACACATTACCCATATTCTGCAGTCTCTCTGCCTAGAAGTTCTCGGTCTTGTAACTTACAGTGACTGCAAAAGGAGTGACCGTTGTCATCCAACTCAATATCTTAAGTTCAAAGCCAGGTAAATTTAGCTCGATGCCACGTGGGATGCGCAGAGTGAGTGGTCGGAAAAGGTCGAACAGAAATACCTAATCTTTTCGATGGTAGCGACAGCTGAGTGTCGACGCCTGTAGTGGTGGAGGAGGACTACAGTCCACGATGGTATCTCGCGCAAACTATTTTTGGTGGCCAATCTGGTCAGTATTTCGCTGTATCACCAGCGCTAATAATTGAAACGTCCCTTAGAAAAATTATTGAATTACTGTGCTGATATATCTCTTATATTATTTGATTTTCAAACAGCTGAGCAAAACTGAACGTACTCAGACATTTCGCTCTTTACCCATTCTGATCAACACTACATTGACACACAATATTTTTTATCGCAACGCACTCTGACTTTTAATAATCCCTACAAAAGAATGGCCTTGACTAACAATAACCTATACCTTTCACGAGTCACTTACCTTACAAAAATCTTCGTTACTCGAACTACTGCAATACAGCGAGCGCCACTACTGCAAGCCAAATAAAAGATTCAAACTACTGAAGGCACTAACTACTGATAGGCATAGTTAGCAAATGAAAAATTTTGATAGAGAACAAACAATGTATTTACCTTAATAGTGTTCAAAAGTCATAATATATATAGCAGTTCATGACATCCATTCTTACAAATGTACTGTTTCTGATGGACACACGTCCAGATCATCCGCTCTCAAAAATACGCCATCTCACTTCCGCACATCCACCACTGCTGGCGGCTCACCTCCAACTGCGCAACGCTACGTGCTGTTAACATCCAGCTGCCCAACACTACAATGGCAGACAACAATGCAAACTAGCCACAGACTGCACACAGCACAGCCAGTGATTTTCATACAGAGCGCTACGTGGCGTTACCAATAAGAAAATCTGAACAGCCTCCTTACATAGCCCCCATGCTCCCCAGAAGAAATTTTACAAATTGTTTTGGGCACTGGCCAATACATATTTGTTAAAAATTTTTTCACAATTACAATAACAAAGAAATCATATGCACACACTTATTGATACAATGTTGGTCAAAAGCTAAAATTTTCTCACAGTCCATAAAGACAGTCCTGATCATCCATCATAGTAAAATTGCAGTTTTTGTTTCTCAAAGTCTGAGCAGTAAAAGAAAATGCACACAGAAGTAGTGGATTTCCATGCAGGCTTGAAGAAGCAGTGTTGTCCTTCCAACGGAAAGACAGTGCTGACTCTTGACATGCAGACAGGTAATAGGCCACAACAGAGCAAACCCACCGCAGTCAGTCGAAGTTTTGAAGAATGTTGGTAAGTAGGTCATCAAAGAGCAGACCCACTGTAGTCCTGGTAGAGATTACGGTATTTGTGGGCCACCAGAGGTGCAGACCCACTGCGGTCCCTGTAGAAATAATGGTATTGGTGAGTTATCAAAGGTGTAGACCGACTGTAGTCCTTGTAGAGATGGCTAGCAGCCATCCGTTGCGACTGTGCATGTGCACAATCACCATCGAAGAGTCTTGCGGATAGTATAGCAAGTCCATAACCACTACTTGTGCACTCACAAAGTTTTTGGAATTGTCCTTAGAACCAGCAATGCTGTTATCCAGTCCCTTGCTGAATTATTAACACACATGCAAACACTAACAGTCCCAACTTCTCATCTATTGTGCATATACTAAGACCAACAGAAACGTATTCAGTGAAATGAAACTTAATATGAAGAACTGGTGTCTATACAATTATAAATTTACAACATAAGAATACAATTACAAAGGTAAAAAAATACATCATTAAAAAACATAATAATACAGATAAATTTGTAGTAGTATAGGCTTTACAAAAGAATAGAAATAAACAGATACATCACTGTTACAGGAATTATGACATATGTGAATATATAAAATAATGAGAATAGTTTTCGAAACATTAATTTCACACATGAGCATTAAAACAGAACAGAATAAATAATGTCTAAACATCTTTACAAAGAAAATAACATAGTATTTGAAAGATTCTACAACATAAATCTTATTCGGAAACACATAAAGACAGGAGAAAGACAAATACACAAGGGTACATAAACACATAGCGGAATAATACAAAAGGGAAGACAGGGTTCGTTTTCAGTTTAACATTTGGTACTGCAGTCCAACCCAAAACTTCATTCCATAGATCTTTCGTCTTATTTCAACATTTGTTTCCACCAAAAAAATCCAATCCAAGCATTCTTTCTGAATTTATATATTAACGTATTTCTTAACTCATTATTTATTTTCCATTACCTTACTTCATCATTTATTTCCAAGAAAATCCTACCTAAACCTGTTGTCCCTAAACCCAACTTTTTTGTTCACATCCCCTTTCAAAATACTTTTTTTTGGCCAAACCATTTTCTTGTAGCTTCTCAATGCATTTCTTCCAGTTCATCACAACTCGTTCTCTTATATAGCCTACCCCATCTTAAGCTAACTTAAATCTAATGAGCTCAGATGCTAAACTAAGGGACGAGGCAATGCAGCAGCACAAAACAATTAACACATACAGCAATGACAAAAAATAGAACTTGGTAAAGCAAGCAGCAGTAAATGTAATAACTTATATCTAAACATGACATAGCTCAAGCAGAAAAAATAGTACACTAAAGATGGCCATGGCTAATACCTATGTCACATCTTAGTGTCTATGTAATTAAAGTGGTGCACCACAACAACTTATTGTAAAAAAATATTACCATGTAATTGAAAAGAAAATTATGTATGCAGTTAGTGTTAGTAGTCCCTTCTTATTGTTCTTTCCTTTCCAAGTGCTCCTTTTTTGAAGAATGTGAATCATAAAATTATTATTTAACAGATCTGTTGACAGAAAGTTTTCACATTAGCAAATGCATTTAATTTAATTTTATAAAACCAATGCTGTAACACAGCTGGGAACCAGACATCAAATGAAATAAGCAACTATGAAAAGCAAAGCATAAAAATATAATTCAATAGTCATGTGACATTTCATAAGTCAGTAGAAATTCTCTCAACTCTCATAGAAAGACGCTTGTGATGATCAGGTGTGCGGATGTAAGTATCTTTCCAAGTAATGAGCGTGTCGTATTTGCAATGCTTTCTACAAAGGAATGTCAATAGCGAGGATAATGGCCTCTTTTTTTCTCCACCTGTGCCTCTGAAAGACACACTCTAATGACTTTTTTCCAGGCGACTGTCGCGCAGCTGGGTGCCCATGATGCATTACGTGAAGGGCACTTACCTTACTTACCGAAATATTTGTGAACCAGTTTGCACTACAGTGACAGTCTCATATAAAAAATTTCACAGGTCGAGAATTTACGTTGCAAATGTGTAGAAACAAAATCCTATGAATATAATAGTGTGCAAAAGATTTTCGCCTGCATTGTGATACATTCATGCATTTACACACATTTCATAACTCTTAAAGTACGATTCTCAGCTTATTGACCATAAACATACCTCAACAGCATAATACACATCGTCATCGTAATAAGAACATCATAACAGATCAATCACATTTCAGAATCGTCGCAGCTTCTTTCAATAATTTGAAGACCTTCAATAAAGTCATCTACCTCAAACGTACTTCAAAAATCATGATCCCTTACCAAATACATCATTAAAAGCTCTCATAGTATCACAATGGTTCCGAAAAAACATGAACAGTTCACAAAGTACAGACAAAATACAGTTTCATAAGTGTGAAGTTATCCAACTGTGTAATTATGTAAACATCTGTCACTGATGTAGTAAAATAAATGTTTCTCTCTCCCAGTTAAATGATCAGATAGCTGTGTAATTTATGTGTTAGAGAAATATGGTACCGATGTGTAAAGTTTTATAAGCAAATACCATATTAGCTAGGGCTCCTTGTGCTTGCCAAATACATGGTACACAAAGTAAGCGTGTACCACACTGAGGATTAATGTAATTATACCATGAGGTGTTGCAGATTACAGCAATGGAATAAAATGTTTGAGGGAAAGCATTTGTATCATTATAATTCAAAAATCTAAAAAAAATAAATGTTTTAAGTACAAAATTAATCACTCAAATACGTGTCCTTTAGCGCTAAACGTGCGTCTTGCTGTAAGATAATTCTGTGGAAGTGTCGTAGTTATCGTCCTCCGAAATCTAAGTTCTGCAGAAGTCAAAGTACTTACCTCAACATAAACAAAAGTGAAATGCTATGTGTATAGATAACGTCGTTATATCGTACATTACCGTGATCAAGAAGGTACTACACTGTAACGTATTGTTGTGCTACAAAAAAAACTGTCTCATTGTAGCTATACCAGAAATGTTACTAATAAAACATATTTTACTTTCCACAAGAATTCAGAAAAACTGAGCAGATATCAAGCAGATACAGCACAAAAGCAACAATGTAAATTATGTCACACATTAGTAGCGTCAAAGACACCAAATACTAAGTCATCTTTAATCTCACAAAAGCTACTTCAAATAAAAAATGTCTTTTCAAATAAAGCAAAATGTTGCATTAAAATCTCATTAGCAGTATGTGTTCTAAGTATGTAAGCCTTATAGTCGTTACGTAATCGTGCAACTAACAAGCAAGAATGTACACACACAGTAACACTGTGTCCTCTGTTCACTATCACAATGCAGTGTTAATTACTGTCTAAATATGTTCCCTAGGTTCTAGACTGGATAGTTAACTTCAAAACATTGTTGCAAGATAACAGTTTCAAAGTGTGACAACGCATACTAGTAACGTGAAGTGAAAAGTTTTATGGCAAAGACAAAGCTAAAAAGCAGATTATCTTTCAATAAACGGTTTTACATGTGAAATGTGGTGTAAACCTTTTTTCTTCCTAGTACGCAGAGTTTCAACTTCAACGCAATTATCATGTGGTATACGTCGGATTCTGTAAGGTCCATTGTAAATCAGAAAGAATTTGTGACTCAAGTGTTTCTTCTTATGTGACAATGAATGAGCTTTAATGAGAACTTTCTGTCCAATACTTAATTTCTTTGCATTTGCTTTACCGTGTAGTTTTCTCCTTTTGTCTGCTGCAGAATTTATATTTTTAATAGCCAAATCAATTATGTCTTTGTGTCGAAGTTTACGTGTATTCGGAAAAGGTACGAGCTCTCTGATTCTGTTCGGTGATTCTTCATTCTTCAGTACAAGAAAAGGTGGTAAAGCAGTGGAGTCATGAGGCATTTCATTCAGCACGTTTGGAATAAGTGTAAATATCTGTCCCAATGCTGATGCTTTCTGTGACAATAAAGTCTGCAAAGTTTATTGATTTCTTTCATAATCCGTTCCGATGGGTTACAATGTGGTGAGTACAATGAAATAAAAACAGGTTTGATTTTATGGTTCCGAAGCATGCGTGACCAAACACCAGTTCTGAATTGCGGTCCATTATCTGAAATGTCTTTACTAACGTGTCCAACTTCACGTAAGAAATTTTCAACAAAGGCGTTGGATACAGACCGTCCAGTGGCTTTACGTAACGGAGTTAAAGAAACAAATTTTGAAGTAAGTTCAACAGCAACTAGAACGTACGAAAATCCATTCGATGTTCTGACAAGGGGTCCCAAGAGATCAACAGCAGCAAATTTTTTTAATTTAGAAGGAATGATAGGAAACAACGGAGCACGATGTGAGATAGTAGATGGTTTCGCCTTTTGGTACAGTTTACAAAAGACAAGACTCTTCGAATTCTCTTTTCCATGTTGTTAAAATAAAAGTCGTTCGAAGAATATGATAACATTTTCGTGAACCAAAATGTGCGTAACTGAAATGAATGTACCAAATGAGCTTATTAACAAAATTGTCTGGAATGCAAAGTACCCATAGCTTGTCATCAACAGTGCAGCGTTTGAAGAGTATGTTGTTTCTAACCAGATAATAATGCCGAATCTGAGTGTGCGGCTTTTCATGCCATTTACTTTTGATGTCTTTCCAAATCGGATCCTTATCTTGTTCATGAGCACTGTCCTTTAAAGATGTCGTGATGAAGTTTTCAAAGGCGACTTTCTGAATGTAAAGAATACTGAAATTTTTCTCGAGGTTGCCTTCTGTGTTAATTTTCTCAAGCCCAGCCGGTGCGCGTGACAGTGCGTCCGCAACAATGTTCTCCTTGTCGGGAATGTAGACTATTGTGAAGTGGAATTCTTGCAGAAACAATGCCCAACGTATTAACCTGTCGTGATTTAATTTTGAAGACATAAGAAGTTGTAATGCACGATGATCACTGTATACTTTTACGTGCTTACAAAGAAAGAAACGGAATTTGTTAAATGCCCAAACGATAGCTAAAACTTCTAATTCAGTAACGGAATATTTTTTTTCAGATTTTGTTAGCACTCGGCTAGCAAAATCAATGGGTTTCTGAACAGTAGTGTCATTTTCTGTGGCTTCTTGAAATAAATGGGCACAAAGACCGACTTTAGAAGAATCCGTGCTAAGGCAGAAATCTTGTGATAGATCTGGATGAGCTAGTATTGGCGCGTTAAGTAGCGATTCTTTCAAAGAATTGAATTCCAACTGTGCTTGTTCGTCCCAGTTCCAAATAGTATTTTTTCCAGTGAGAGAACAAAATTTTGGTGTAACTATAATTTGCATATTCAGAAAACGACGGTAAAATTTACGAGACCTAGAAAACTGCGGACTTGTTTTTTTGTGGATGGAACTGGAATGTCTCTGATTGCTTCTAACTTTTCAGGATCCGGCTGAATGCCTTCAGAAGAAATAATATGTCCCAAAAACTTCACCTTTTTCCTACCGAATTCAGACTTTTCCAAGTTAACTGTAATTCCATATTCTGCAAAAATACGTAACAAACTGTTGAGGATGTGATTATGTTGTTCCCATGAGGCTTCTGCTATTAGAATATCATCCACATATAGGGTATTATGGAATTTAGCCCGCGAATGAACGCTGCCGAAGAAATGTTCAAACCAAAAGGAAGTTTCCGAAATCGATAACAAACGCCGAAACAAAGAAAAGCTGTATTTTTCCTACATTCTGGATGAAGTTAGATCTGATAAAAGCTGGATCTGAGATCAATAGAAGACAACACTTTTACACCATTAAAATTTTGAAGAAGTTGTTCCATCGTTTGCGGCCTGTCTGTTTCAGGAATGATGATAGTATTGATTTGTCTCGAATCTAAGACAAGTCTGATAGATCCATTTTTCTTCTCAACAACATGTAATGGATTGTTGAATGAGCTTACTGCAGGTTCAATAATGCCCTCGTCAAGCATAGATTGTATTTCTGTTCTAACACGGTCCCTATAATGTGCTGGAATTATGTGTGGTCTGACACAAAATTTAGTATGCTCACGAACACGAAATTGGTATTGAAATCCTTTGATAGTTCCAGTTTTGTGAGTAAAAACTGTGGAATGTGCTTGTAAAATCTCGAAAAGGTCCTGCCTATCAATGTCATTACAATTCTCAATTGTTTGAATTTTATTCTGAATTAACTCATTAGTATCAAATATGCCGTCGATATCATCCATGTCAGTACTTGGAGAGTGATTGTTAGTGTCTAGTTCCGTAGAAAATTCCGAACTGTTGTCTAACAGAAGGTAAAGCCGATTAATATCCTCGTCGTGGTATGAGAGCCAATCTTCCACTTTCAAAGCTATTGACTTCTTTCTCTAAACTTATTTCAGCATCGTGAAAGTTTAAGATTGCTTTGTATTCATTCAAAAAGTCTACTCCCAATATAATTCCCGTCTACAATAATGGAACAATAAGAAAGTTCATAGAGAAGTTGTGGCTTTGACAAAAGAATTCTAAGTTGGTTTGTTGGCGTACATCTACACTTTTTCCAAAGATGGCACCTTGTAATTTAATCTTACGTAACGGAAGTGTGGGACAATCGTTCGATTTGTTGCATTGCTAAAGGCTGTTTCAGTAATTAGTGAAATGGGACTGCCAGAGTCAAGTACTGCCGTAAATTTTACGTCATTTACTGTAATGTGAATCACAGGATATGCAATGTTGTTACGTTTTACGTCGTGTTCCTGGAGTAAGATGTCCCTAATGTCTTCCATTTTTACGTAATTACTAGCTACGGCAGCTGTGTCGTCAGTTTCATACGTACGTTTTGCGGCTGCCAGCGGTGTGAGTCATTGCCTATTGTCTCTCTGTTGGCGCGCGTCGTTATTAGGATTTGGAGACCTAACTTCTACAAATTCACCGTGTCGAGAGGGCCCTGCCCCGTTTGAATCCCGCCAGATCTGATGCAATTCAGGTCCATCGTTTCGATCATATAGTCTGTCGTCATGTTGGTAGATTCTATAGTTTCTTTCTAGTCGGTCACGTGGTGCAGAGTTTCTCACTGAATCGTAACTGCGCACTGGACCGTTGCGTCTAAAGTTACTCTGTCTCCCTTGATAATATTCATGTTGGTTCCCATATTGTCTGTTTCTCTGATTGTCTCTGTGATAGTCATTACCGCAGAGAGGTGACCTTTCCCTGTAATTATTATTACTCTGCCAACGGTTGTCATATGGGTGGTGTCTGTTTTGGTCACGATTTGTGTTGTGAGAATAGCCTTGTCGTGTCCAGTAATTATCTCTTTCATTGCGGAATTGCGACGGATGTGACCTGTAATTGTTGTGTTCCTGTTTTTCTAATTCTTGTAAGAGTCCCTGAAAAGCTTCAATGTCGTCTTTGCAACGGCCTGCCAAAATAATATGTCTTAATTGTTCAGGTAATTTGATTAAGCAAATGCGGATGAGTTCTGAGGGGCTGTATGGGTTTGACAGAGACTGATTCTTGTGCAAGATGTCTTCAGAATATTTCACAAGACTGGAAAATTCAGATTGTTCGAAATGCTTCATCATTATGATGCTATGTTTTACTCGGTCTTGTGTGGCTTGAGACCAATATGCTGAGATGAAGGCATGGTAAAATTATCCTTCACTGTGGCAATCGTGAATGACCGATCGCATTCTTACAGCTGGTTCATTCTCTAAGTAGCCACACATAAATTCTAATCTGAGCTCTAATGACCAGTTGGGAGGAAAACAATGAGAGAATTGAAGGAGCCATGCTTGTGGATGAATGTCGTTGCCAGAATTCTTAAATGTTTTGAATTTACGTGTAGTAATGAACAGCTTATAGTCAAAATCGTCATGTCGGCGAGTCGCATGTCGATCATTGTTACGTCGTTTCGGCGGTTCCATCTCAACATTCGGTGTACCTTGCCAATTTCTTTAATAAATTCCGAAGTGCCCTGTGTTATTATTTTGTGGCTGTTCCGTATTTCTATTTCCTCTTCCCGTATTGGAGCGCGAGTGTCCTCTGAAATACGTAATTCTTGTATTACCTGTGTCAGCTGATCTTGTACTTCCCGGATTTCTTTTTGGTGTTGCGTATTAATTTGATTCTGATTTTGTTTGAATTTCCTAATTTGTTCGTACTCTTCTGTGTCATTAAAGACTACCGGTTTTGTGTCATTCAGATTATCATCTACCTTCGTAGATAAATTATTTAGCTGATCCGAAAGTTCAACTACTTTCTCTGATAATGAACTAATTTCCTCCATGTGTCTTTCTCAACCAATTTTCAGAGTATCTACTGTGTCCTTTAAGTTTTCCTGAGTTTTTGCAAGTTGCGTAGCCGAATCGGTAGATGCAACTGAGTCAATTTTAGCGCGCAAGGTCTCGTGATTTTAATGAACAAAAGTTTGCAGTTCTTTTATGGCTGCTTCGTGATTCTGTAATGCATTTTCATGCCGCGAAAAAATAGGTTGAAAATGCTCACAAATTTGTGTTTTAACGTCATTACAGACTTTTTTACATTTCGATTCAATGTTATGTAACTCAGTAGTTAATTCTTCACGTGTTTGTTCAAGTGTGGTGTCTAACTTGTGAAGATTTTGTTCCATTATGTCTAACTTTTGAAGCTTTTGCTGTGTTTGTCTCTGATTTTGTTCCATTTGTTGCATTAATTGCAATAATAAAGTATTAGTGTCTGGAATCTGTTTCTCTATGCTTTTTGGCAGTGCATTTTCACCGGCAACATTCACAAATCAAATGGCTCTGAGCACTATGCGACTTAACTTCTGAGGTCATCAGTCGCCTAGAACTTAGAACTAATTAAACCTAACTAACCTAAAGACCTCAGACACATCCATGCCCGAGGCAGGATTCGAACCTGCGACCGTAGCGGTCGCTCGGCTCCAGACTGTAGCGCGTAGAACCGCACGGCCACTCTGGCCGGCGGCAACATTCATATTTTGACAAGCAGAAAAAGTGTCTTGACTCATTTGAGAAAACGGTGAGGACCCAAAACCTGAGTCTACAGTATTTGCAATACTGTGTTCTGTCATTTCGGATTCCTGAGGTGAGCTGTTGCCGACCGATCGGTCGATAATGCTTCCCTGTTCACTAATTGTTTCACTGCCTACACCATTATTTGCAGCCCACTACATTTCCTTATGCACAATTACCAAATTACTACTTTGAACATTAGTTAATTCATTACTCGGCGGTGCTAACACACTGCTTTCGTCTTCATTGTCATTTCTCAGTTTACTTTGAAGCCTAGTATTACGTTTTTCACACGCCATTACTGTCACAATATTTCACACGACAACAGAGAAAAGCACAATTTGAAGAGCAAAATAACAAAACACATTAACATAGCATTGAAAATAATATCTAGTTAATTGCAAGCGCAGCTGTGAAATACTTGGTGCAAATCTACATGCATGCCACAACTGTTTTACTGTACAACAATGAAAAACTACAACTACAAAGGAAATTCTCTCTATAATTACGCACTAGCAATAAACAAAAGCTACACTAATTACACAAACTACAAGAAAAAATCAGAAGGTTCCTGTGAGGTATCCTGGCAGGGTCGCCATGTGAAAAGTCCCCATAGAAAAATTATTGAATTACTGTGCTGATAAATCTCTTACATTATTTGATTTTCAAACAGCTGAGCAAAACTGAACGTACTCAGACATTTCGCTCTTTACCTATTGTGATCAGCACTACATTGACACACAATATTTTTTAGCGCAACAGAATCTGACTTTTAATAATCCCTACAAAACAATGGTCCTGACTAAAAATAACCTATACCTTTCACAAATCACTTACCTCACAAAAATCTTCGTTACTCGAACTACTGCAATACAGGGAGCGCCACTACTGCAAGCTAAATAAAAGATTCAAACTACTGAAGGCACTAACTACTGATAGGCATAGTTAGCAAATGAAAGATTTTGATAGAGAACAAACAATGTATTTACCTTAATAGTGTTCAAAAGTCATAATATACATAGCAGTTCATGACATCCATTCTTACAAATGTACTGTTTCTGATGGACACACGTCCAGATCATCCGCTCTCAAAAATCCGCCTTCTCACTTCCCCACATCCACCACTGCTGGCGGCTCACCTCCAACTGCGCAACGCTACGCGCTGTTAACATCCAGCAGCCCAACACTAGAATGGCAGACAACGATGCAAACTAGCCACAGACTGCACACAGCACAGCCAGTGATTTTCATACAGAGCGCTACGTGGCGTTACCAATAAGAAAACCTAAACAGCCTACTTACATAATGACCGACGTTTTATAACTTTTGCAACGAACGCCCTTTCTGTTCCAGATATCGGTAGCTAGCCTTTTTTTGCCTTGTGCTTGGAAACTGCTACAATCTTTTCTTTTGAATGTTGGGCTCCATAAGGTTCCCTTTTTGTGCGGCGACCGCGGAATATAAAATTATAAAGAATGTAGCAACCAGCATCGGAATCATAATTTATTTATCTTGTTGCAAATCGATTTCGACTGACAACAGTCATCATCGATGCATTTTTCTAACCGATACATGCCATAAGCAGAATAACTGTCCTTGGCAGATTTCTATCATGATAGATGATAGAAAAATGCACCGATAATGACTGATATCAGTCGAAATCGATTTGCAACAAGATAAATAAATTATGTTTCCGCGACTGGTTGCTACATTCTTTATAAAATGGCTCTGAGCACTATGCGACTTAACTTCTGAGGTCATCAGTCGCCTAGAACTTAGACCTAATTAAACCTAAATAACCTAAGGACATCACACACATCCATGCCCGAGGCAGGATTCTAACCTGCGACCCATTCTTTATAATTTTATAATCTTTTCTGTTTTGACCATGTCGAATGGCACCACTGCATTGGCTATTGCTTCGATTCTACATCGGTATTTATAAGTAAACAACTAACCCACATATTGTCGATAACGGCCAAAAACGCTTTCGTCCGTTATATGTACTCTGCACTTCATTCTACCTGATAAGAGTTTTAGATACAGACATCAGACACAGTTAGTAAAATTGGAGATTCTCAATGTCCATTGAGTAAACTGTGGTGTCCAAAACAGGGGAATTCATCTGCCAGATGATCAGTTGCTACCGCTCATCATATCGACGTTTTTGTCCACCTATTGTACAAGTAATCGCTCTAAATGTTTCATCATGCACAGCGAATACGGTCAGCTTTTAAATCTCGATACCAGCGTTAAAACTCTTACTAAATTTGAACAGCGGTCGAACCTTTCACAAGCAAGAGTCAACTTTCGACATGCAGTTGGCACTTCGCATTTTCTGGGAGCAAGACGTTTTGAGAGCATTGTTGTTCTCATACACCCACAGTCGAACGATTAATATGGATGTGTAAACAACCGACAGATAATGTAATGCCCCTTCCTTTCCGAATACATCTCGTACTATAAGTATTGTGATGATTATTTCGTGGAGATCCCATTCCATAACTGCTCTTGGGACGACAGTGGAGCCTATTAATTTTTCATAAACTGCTCCCAGTAGATTGTTTGGGCCACTTGTGGGCACACTTACCCATAGCAACAAGAGAAGCCATAATGGTACCTCTCCTGAGCATACTCCTCAGAAATGCAGAATCAGTTATAGTAACAGGGCACAGATGTGCCAACATACTTCTGATAATTAAAAGTAAGAGAGCGCCCTTGCTAAGGTGTCCCCAGTTTACATCCAGAAAGGTTTAGATGGTATAACGACTGTTCTGGAGACAATAAAAAGGCTTCGTAATGGTACATAGTTAACTGCAACGGACACTCCAGGGCAAGTACGGAAACTTCTCTAAGCAACAGCACTGGGCGAATATCCTATTAATCTTGAATTGCACTAAACTTTAAACTCCAGCCGCGGGGTCCTCATGGATGAGTACATCAGTGTCGTACAATGGGAGTGGACAGAGGAAGCGTTACGGAAGATCTAAATGTGAAGGAGAGAGTGAATAGAAATCTTGAAACAACACCTACATTCATTTTAACTTTTAATACGCAAGACCTGCCCAACCACATTAAGGGCCGGCTGAGCGGTTCTAGTTGCTACAGTCTGGAACCGCGCGAGCGCTATGGTCGCAGGTTCGAATCCTGCCTCGGGCGTGGATTTGTGTGATGTCCTTAGGTTAGTTTGGTTTCAGTAGTTCTAAGTTCTAGGGGACTGATGACCTCAGAAGTTACGTCCATTAGTGCTCAGAGCCGGAGACCGGAGTTCGATTCCCGGCTCGGTTGGGAATTTTCTCCGCTCGGGGATTGGGTGTTTGTGTCGTCTTCATCATCCTTATAGAAGCCGAAGTGGAGTCACTTTACAAGATTTACACCAGGTGATCAGGTCTACGCGCCCGTGGGACCTCACCACACGACACTTAATTTTATTGGTCGAGTAGCAGGTTTCTATTGCTAATAAGTGGTGGAAGACAAAAGATTTTAGCAACGTACTGCACCATTTGTACGTACAGACAGCGCAATAACAGTAAACACATAAGAGAAGCCGCATGTGGAAGAAGGTAAAATACCATGATACATACGCAGGGCTGACAGCACTGTACAGTAAGACAAGCAAACACGACGAAAATTAACGTAGCCTCAAACAACACAATTGACTGCAGGCCACCTAGTGGTAGGTTGAGTTCTGTGAGTAAGGCATCGTAATCTATTTGCTGGAGCACCAGTACAACGGCTGTGCTAATATCCGCAACCAAGCGTCGCCAAACCATTCCAATAAACACGTGTTTGTCTCGGAAAGTATACGTTTCCGGACCTACGTTTATTGGACTCATCTTGTTTGTTTCGATGACCACTGCCATATCTCAAAGTGTTCGATACTCTCTCTTGAACGCCCTGTATTTAACGTATTTCATGCCTATTTTTCTTACAAAAATTTCATCTATATTTTCAAGGAATTTCGGCCTGCGGTTTCACTTTCATGCAGCTCTATGTTTACGATGTCGCATATCCCGAGAAATGTGCTGTCCAGCGATATAATTTTGCAGGTGCATCCAGTGGTATGTGTGGATACTCTCTGTGAAACGTGTTGTGATTATAGTCAAAAGTAAGGAAATAATAAATTAAAATGTCCCTAAGATAGGACAGTTTTTCACGCATCTCCATGTTCCTGACGCCTTATCTACTGAACCATGTGTCTGACAATTACCTATTTTTCTAGGTAAATTCGCCGGCATATGTGGTTACTGTCTGCGAGAAGTGTTGCGAATAGACTTAGTAGTAACGAAGTGATAAATTTAAACATGTTGCATGATGCGGCAGCTTCTCACGCTTCTCATGTTTATGATGTCATATCTCCAGAAATATGTGACGCACAATGATTCCAACAATAAAACTTATATGGTACATTCACAGGTACATGTAAATGCTGTGCGCAAGTATGTTACGAATATACACTCACGCTCATAAATTAATGATAATGCTGATACATGGTGAAACAATGCTCTGGTGAGCGGTTTTCGGGTTTAAATCACCTCGGGGTATGACCATGCGGTGCATTTGACCTGCGGTCGTCGCACGGTGGCGCTGGCAGCAGTCCACATATGCAGAGATGTGTTGGTGCATGTTAGCGTACAGTGCAGCGAGTAAGTGTGCAGACTTTTTCAGACGTGGTAATGGCGACTGTGTGCTGTGTTTTGAAAATGGCTCAAAAAACACATATTGATGACGTTATGAGGGGTATAATACTAGGGCGAATGGTGGCTGGTCAAACACAGCAGGTCGTAGCACGGGCCGTCCGTGTGCCGCAAAGGGTGATCTCAAGATTATGGCAACGATTCCAGCAGACAGGAAACGTGTCACTATAGTACGGGACGTCCACAGTGTACAACACCACAAGATGACCGATATCTCACGATCAGTACACGCAGACGGCCACGGAGTACTGCAGGTAGCCTTGCTCGGGACCTTACCGCAGCCACTGGAACAGTTGTCTTCAGACACACAGTCTACAGACGACTGAACAGACATGGTTTATTCGCCCGGAGACGTGTAAAGTGCATTCCACTGACCCCTGGTCACAGAGAACCTGGTGTCAAGAACACAGCACATGGTCATTGCAACAGTGGTCCCAGGTTATGTTCACGGACGAGTCCAGGTATAGTCTGAACAGTGATTCTCTCCGGGTTTTCATCTGGCGTGAACCAGGAACAGGTACCAATCCCTTAATGTCCTTGAGAGGGACTTGTATCGAGGTCGTGGTTTGATGGTGTGGGGTGGGATTATGATTGGTGCACGTACACCCTTGCATGTCTTTGACAGAGGAACTGTAACAGGTCAGGTGTATCGGGACGTCATTGTGCACCAGTATGTTCGCCTTTTCAGGGGTGCAGTGGATCCCACCTTCCTCCTGGTGGATGATAACGCACGGCCCCACCGAACTGCCATCGTGGAGGAGTACCTTGAAACAGAAGATATCAGGCGAATGGAGTGGCCTGCCTGTTCTCCAGACATAAACCCCATCGAGGACGTCTGGGATGCTTGGTTCAAATGGCTCTGAGCATTATGGGACTTAACTTCCGAGGTCATCAGTCCCCTGGAACTTAGAACTACTTAAACCTAACTAACCTAAGGACGTCACACACATCCATGCCCGAGGAAGGATTCGAACCTGCGACCGTAGCGGTCTCGCGGTTCCAGACTGTGGCGCTTAGAACCGCTCGGCGACCCCAGCCGGCTCTGGGATGCTCTCGGTCGACGCATCGCTGCACGTCTTCAAACCCCTAGGACACTTCACGAGCTCCGACAGGCACTGGCGCAAGAATGGGAGACTATACCCCAGCAGCTGCTCGACCACCTGATCCAGAGTATGCCAACCCGTGGCGCGGGCTGTGTACGTGTGAACGGTGATCATATCCCATATTGATGTCGCGGTACATGCATAGGAAACAGTGGCGTTTTGTAGCACATGTGTTTCGGGATGGTTTTCTCAACTTATCACCACTACCGTGGACTTACAGATCTATGTCATGTGTGTTTCCTATGTGCCTATGGTGTTAGCGCCAGTTTTGTGTAGTGCGACGTTGTGTGGCACCACATTCTACAATTATCCTTAATTTATGAGCATGAGTGTAGTTCGAGGCCGGCCGGTGTGGCCGTGCGGTTCTAGGCGCTGCAGTCCGGAACCGCGGGACTGCCACGGTCGCAGGTTCGAATCCTGCCTCGGGCATGGATGTGTGTGGTGTCTTTTGGTTATTTAGGTTTAAGTAGTTCTAAGTTCTAGGGGACTGATGACCACAGATGTTAAGTCTCATAGTGCTCAGAGCCATTTGAACCATTTTTGTAGTTCGAGGTAAGGAAGTAATAAATTAGAAGTCATACTTTACACGGTAGGTTTCCTGCATGGATAGTCAAAATGTAGTAACCCACGAACTTTTTTGTTTTCATTATGTTGTGGTTATCGTCAGAGAGAAAAAGTTACATAAAGTTTAAATTGTATGTAAAGTTCGTTCACACATGGCTCTGAGCCCTATGGGACTTAACATCTTAGGTCATCAGTCCCCTAGAAGTTGGAACTGGTTAAACCTAACTAACCTAAGGACATCACACACATCCAAGCCCGAGGCAGGATTCGAACCTGCGACCGTAGCAGTCCCGCGGTTCCGGACTGCAGCGCCTAGAACCGCACGGCCACCGCGGCCGGCTGTAAAGTACGTTGAAAGTCTCTGAGCACAGTCATTGTCAAACAGTAGATGACTAAACTATGGGTATTCTCGCGTCGTGGGCTACTCTGCTTTTTCACCTACACCCGCAACCCCCTTTTGACAGGTAAGTATTATATATACATGGCACGAGGAAAGCGCTTTCACGCGGCTGGATTCGCCGGCCGCCGCCCCAGTGCACGCCAGCTGTAGCGAGGCAGTAATCGCACCGCCCCCCAAGCCCGCTGCGGCCCCTGCACTGTTCTTTGACGTGGCACGCGCTCCGGCAGCCGGCCACCGCTGTGACGCGGCTGTCCCGCCTGCGGGCGCTCTGTTTGTTGTGTTTGCTCTGCAGGGCCTACGGGACACTCGCCGACAATGCGCACACTGGCCAGACGAGCGAGTCTCTTTGCCGGAAATCTGCCGCCGCTGTTTCAGCACGCTCCGCTGGCCAACTTGATGAGTGCTGTCGCATCAGCTGTCCCTGTGACGTGCAAAAGTTATCGGCGACACAGGCCCGTGTTGCCGCCCAAAGGACAGCGTGTATCCGCCGTGTCGCCATGAAACGTGAGAGTGGACGCCTTTAGCTCTGTGTTTCAAACTAAGTACCATGCCTCGTTTTCTCTCTAAAAAAAAAGTGTGTGGACTCGGTTGAGTTATACAAGTTACAAAGCCTTTTCAAACTTACTAAAATGTCAGAGTATTTAAAAATAAAGCAAAACCAAACACAAAATTGCATACCATTCCTTTCTTCGGTATCTGCACTCATACTTCATTTACTGTCCATTTGCCATGTTTTTCCTGTTTTCACCCTTCCATTCCTCTCATGTAGGGCAGTCAAATGAAAATTTAACACCCGTCACAAAGAAACCATGGAATGCTTCCATTCAAAGGTAATCACCACACACCTTAATACATTTATCACTGGTGGATGAGACAGGCAATTCATATTCCGTAGACTGTGGTAGGGCCAGTGACGGATCGACCAGTCGCGCCCGCTCTTGCACCGTACCTGATGGTAACCGCCGACCATGCTTATGGGACACCAAAGATGAGGAAATCACAGAGTGCAATATCCGGACGGTGCAGAGGATGCTGAAGTGTTTCAGAACCAAATCATTGAAGCGTAGCCTTTGTCTGAATGAGAGCGTGGAGTTCGGCATTATCATGCAACAGGCTCACTCCGTTCGACAGTATTCCTAGGCTTTTTCACTTTATGTCACAGTTTCTGCAAAGTGTGTTCATAGGTCTGACATTGCTTTTGATTGCACACTCGAGGAGCTCGACAAGCTGAGGGGCCCTGCGGTCAAAGAAGATCATTATGAGCTTACCAGAACTTGTGTGAACAGCCTGCAATTCTTTGGTGACGGAGACGTGGGATATTCCCAATGTTGGTTGTTCCCTTTGCCCTCAGGTTCGAAATGGTGGCACCACATAAGGTCATGATGACTTCATGTGGAACCCAATCAACGTTGAGCACTATGAAGACACACTGCAGAAATCATCGCTGCCGAATGGAATAATCCTCTTGCACAATAACTCCTGCCGCCACACTCCCAGTCTGACAATGGCTACACGTCAGTGATTGCCTGGGAAACACTGCATCATTCTCTGTACAGCCTGTACCGTTCACCACGCGGTTTTCACATCTTTGGCGACCTGAAGAAAGACATACATGGACCTCGGCTTCTGTCGAACAAGGAAGTACAAGAGTGGTTCAAATGGTTCAAATGGCTCTGAGCACTATGGGACTTGACATTTTAGGTCATCAGTCCCCTAGAACTCAGAACTACTGAAACCTAACTAACCTAAGGTCATCACAGACATCCATGCCCGAGGCAGGATTCGAACCTGCGACCGTAGCACGGCCACCGCGGCCGGCTACAAGAGTGGATGCAGCCACGTATCCGTCAGTGGCCGACTGCATGGTGTGGAGCAGCAACTGATCGCTGCATCTCCCAGTGAGATAAATATCTTATGACTTTTGGTGATTGCTGCTGAATAGAAGAATTCCGAGGTCTGTTTGGTGAGTGTTTGGTTTTCATATGACTGAACCTCATACAAACTCAACTAAGTGTCAAATTTACATTCATCCATGTTTTACAACACCGTAGTGCTGTAACTTTTAGTCTCTATTTTAGCACAAATCATCCATCATAAACTTCTCTCGCTCTAGACGAGGTACAGTCATCTGAACAGCATTACTCAATGGAACTACATTTCAGATATGAGAAAAAAGTATGATATATCTTTACTCATCCCAAACTACAATTATTTACACTCACACTCCATTATACATACTCATCTTCCCAACAGGGTATAAGCACTCCTTCATTTTCCTCTCTCCTTATTCAGCAGTTCCATCGAAGGTGTAGCGTGGGAGATGTGGGGCAGCCCTCGTATCTTTCGTGCATAGATCTTTATGCATGGCATACACCAGGCGTCCCATTTATCTTGACCACCCTAAATAACTGTACAGATGCACATCACAAACTGGTTGAAGCAAATGTTCTTTAGCTGTCAGTGGGACATCAATCAGCATGATAGCCTTCATTGTAGCTTTGTTTTTTACAAAGACATGAACAGCGGTATGACTTTTTTAAATGACGTCCTGTATGTTTCATTCGGCAATGCATTTCCTCTCCTAAAGATCTATTCAAACATTTATCACAGTGTACCATTCAGCGAAACACAACGTCATTAATTCTTATTTTACACAATACCTTTTACATTAAATACTGCTTAACCTTCAACTATGTCTATCATCACTTCCAGTGTCAAATCTATACTTAATAATGACACAATTAAAAAACTGGCCTCCAATTTAATTCCTTGACAAATATTAAGCAAGTATCTAAGGTAATCTCGAGTCCTTTGCAGTAAATTGTTCCCTTAACCGTGATTTCTCTTAGAGATAAAATTTAAAAAAATCCTTACCTCTTTATACTTCTGAAATACACAATTATTATATAAAAAAAAGATCTGCCTGTACCATAGACATAACTTAGGTGAATCAAACTTACAGAAATCAAGACAGCTGGATTCATAGCCGGAATTTTAAATTTCATATTTTTCCAAAAGAAGCTCACTGTATCTCGCATAATAACTTGCTGACAATCATCACTGTTGCTGAGATGGTTAATTTTCTGATGGATTGTTCCATAGGTGTGAGGTGTGAGGTATGTCTTTTAGTGACTCAACCACAATTTTATTATTCTGCACTTCATGCTCATGTTCATTGCTGTTGGCATAACTCAGCCTACTCTGATTTACTGGGTTAGGCTTTCTCACTGATGAGTCTAGTTCCTCCAGTGAGCTTTTAAAGACTACTCCTTGCATCTTCCAGCTAGGGCTTAGGTATGTTATGAAAATTGTGATGCAAACTCTAATTTATTGCTCTGGACAAATTGGGCTATACAAGAACTCATTCTTCTGAACCATCTGTTCAAAGAAGCTTGCTAGACTGAAGAAACCTGATTGGACATAGTTCTGCACCATTGTTATGCTATATTTTACATGATTTTTTGTGGCTTATGTCCAATATACTGACAAAAACCCCAGGCAGATTTGCCTGTAGTTAGTACATTCCAGAGAAATGGGTCTCATTTTCTTTCCTTTTTTTTGGTGGGGGGGGGGGGCTTCTCCCTCCAAATAGTCACACATAAATTCTACATGATAGCCATTATACGATGTGGGAGGTAGTAGTAAAACTGCTCCAACCATGGCCTAGGTTGGGTGCCACTGGGTGAACTGCAAAAGGTCTTGGATTTTTGTACTGACAAGAAGTGTTTATAGTCAAAACATTCCATATCTTGTGGTGGAAATCCGTGGAGATTTTTATTATCATACATATCCCATACAGATTTGCAAACTTTTGGTCCACCATCCCTCTCGTCCTTGTGTCCAGAGTCGCTGTGATCTGTCCTGTGACACTCGTCGCTCGTAATATTCCCATCAGTGTCACTACCATGACCCAAACTTTTCTCCACGTCAGTTGCACACTCACATAATTCCTGAGTGAGTCCTCGGTGATGCCAGTTAAGCTTCTTTAAATTTTATAAAGGACCTAACCTCCTCATTGTCAGCCACCATAATTGGCTCAATACGATCACTGATTTTATCTGCACTCTTAGTACTTTCACATTCTAGGCTAATTTACCTACCGCGCCTATTTTAATATTTTCCTCAGTATTCAGTCTTCATCATTGCACCTCCTTGTTAGATCTCTGTATTGATGCATTGTGTGCTACAGACTGTTTCTAATATTTTATCTGTAGTGGCCATACTGCTTCTAAATCCTGTTGTTTTGTTATTTCTTGATCCTTAACTTCTCACAATTTTATCTGTTCCACTTCTATGGCTTCAATGGTCTCGTCGGACCTTGTAGATTTTGCGCGTTGTTAAAACGTGCAACTAAGTGCTAAGGGTCTGGATACGCTCGTCCAGACTGTTCAGGATTTCTTCAGTTATGTTCGGAAGTTTCGCAACGGTTTCGCGGCGTTCCTTCACACACAAATCTTGTTGTTCACCAAGTTCACCGAACTTTTCGCTTAAATTCTCTCTTTTTCTTTTATAGCGAAACAATCGAAAAGTTCTTGACCAATTTACTTCAAATTTGTACACAATATACTAATAAGAATTCAAACGACATAGACTACAGATATTTTTAAACGACAGTTTGCAGATTTTCTGTTAACATCGACTACGAGGAAAAGAATACTGTGCAGCGAAATTGGCCAATTTAGATTTATTTTTTACAGTCAGTGAGGAAGGCATGAAAACCATTAGACAAATTGTTTCTCCTAAATGTTCTTGCCCTTATACACACACACCCCTACAAACCAAAAATTATATTCACAGCAATATGTTGCTTTGTTTTATTCTTCGCCGACCTTTTTACAGGTTTCACAGAAAAGAGGAAAGTTTTATTTATGGGTTAGTGGCTTATGATTACAATACTACTACGGAATCTGAAGCTTTGTAATCCTACCAATTCACAGGTTAAAACTATGCGAAATACTGTCATTGAAGCTACTACTCACTTCGATCCAGCAGCCAGTGAGGTGTGTCCCACACCTCATATAACGACGGTCCCATCCGATTTTCCCACTCATTTTAAACGACTTTAATTGTGAATTCAGTTTCCACCCGTTTGCAATAACTATAAACAAGGCCCAAGACCAGAGAGGATGGAGAGAGAAGGGACGGAATGTAGAGATGGACTAAGAAAGAGGAAGGTGGGTGATGCACAGGAGGGGAAGGGGGGGAGGAGGTGGCGACAGACAAAGAGAGCGAGGTGGGGACAAGGGGGAAAGTGCTTATTATGTATACGGAGTTCCCATGTATATATATATTTCTATTTCGAGGCATTGACAGGTTTGCTACTAGGCTATAAATATAAGTGTGGTTTGGTCGTACATGTCTCTTTAATTCTGCAACACTCTCCCGCAGCCATATGGGCGTTAACTGGTATTGTTGCCCTTCAGCCTCCTTCCATGAGGAAGATTAAGGGGTTGGGTTCGAAGATATGGGTGGCAAAAGAGGGCATCTACAGCATGTTCTTATGGGAAATCGGTGGAACAGCTGTGAATAGAGTGCTGTAGTGCTTGAGGGTGGCCAGAGTGTTCCTTCCACAATGTTAGTGAATGTTTTAGAAATGTTCCAGAAGGTTCGAGAATGTTACAGCTTATTACGGATTGGTACACAACCTTTCAGAATACCCGAGGTTTTTATAGAATGGTCGAAGACGTTGGAGGACGTTCTGGAATAATCGATTACATGTTGTGGTGGGGATTTACAAGGGCGATAACGAGACGCATGCCTCACGTGTCATTGCCCTTATGGAAATCCGTGAGAGCGGATAAGGGAAAAGTGAAAGTAGTTGAAAGTGAATAAAATTTGTGTGGAATAATTGCTTAAGATAGTGAACAGTCTATTAGGTGGAACTTTAGTGTGATAATTAATATTAGCACTTAACAAGATGTCAAATGGTAGAAGAGGAGGTGACCTTGCCAATGGTGAAATGAAAAGAGGGAAACGGAATGAAACACATGGAAAGTGAGAAGCACTGTTAGCTTCATAACAGAAGAGAAAGAATAAATTGAGATAAAACTTAAATAACGAATAACGAAATTAATTGAAGTTAGAGAAGAGAGTAAACTAAACACTCGACGAACAGGTATAGAGATGTCGTTGAAGAAACAATATTACGGAATGGACTAACAAAAATTCCAATGAATGAAGTCCACTATAAGAACGAGCTCAAGTGCATGAACAAAACATTAGTCTAAAAAAATTGCAAGGCAGAAGAAAAGAGATTGGCTGTTTATGATGCCACTGAAGAGGACAGCAAACACAAACACGTTGTCATTAGCAACTTAGATCATGTTTCGAAATGTTGTTTGTATTTACTAAGGATAATCGGAATGTATGGTGCGATCTGTTGCGAAATGGAACCACAGTGAAAATCAAAAATGCTTTATTTGCAACAGTTTGATACACCTTCCCGCAACTTCTGTACATAGCCGCTGCTCCGACTTAGAAATCTGCCGTAGCGTTGTACCAACTTTCAAACATCCTCGTCATAAAAGGTAGCCGCCTATGCTTTCCACCACCTCTTTACGCTGATCTGCAGTTTGCTGACTGTGCCAGGATGTTGTCTACATAGCCAACGGTTCATGTGAGGACAGGTGAACATCAGAAGGAGTGAAGTCCGGGCAGCATGTTTCGTGATCAAACACTTCCCATCTAAAACGCTGCAGGGACGATCTCATTGTTGCATGAAATCAGGCGAAACCTGACACTGGACATCCATACTCGGAGAGAGACACTTGTTCGAGGCCTCTTTATGTGCTCACTTTGTGCTCAGAATGAAAAGAGCGACATGGTGCGATCGACAGGCGTACTAAAGACATTGCCCAACACATTTGTGCAAAGCTTTACAGGATTTTCACTGTCGTTTCCATTTCGCAACTTATCGGACCTTACTTTCCGAATAGTGCTCGTATAAGGAAAGGAGTAAGTGAATGACAGAGTTCTTTATTTAAAATTAGGTTATTTTTGAATACGTACGTATATTTAAGTGCACTTACGAGTCTTGTTGATCATTCTACAGTGATTTTCTACCTGAAATACTAACGTGTTCACCATTTCTTCTGAATGTTCAGTTTAATGATGTTCACCAGCAATCAGTATTATTCTCAGAGAACAAATGAAAGTAAAGACTGAACAAGACGGCTCTAATTCTGCTGTTCCTAAGCAATATTACTATTTTAAATTCTAAGCTGATGAAGTAAGCAATATTACCATTTTAAATTCTAAACTGGTGACAATTAATTCTTCTCTAATAAACTTTGGTGTGCAGCAGCTGGTCCACTGACAACGTGGGGCTCGTAGCATGTGATGCTTTTACTGTGTACTGGCCTACAGGATATGCAAAGTGGCTGGTGGGATACGTATGACGATATGGGCAAAATGCCTCAGTGGAGATTGTAGTATGATTTGTGAAAACCATTGATTAGATATACTGGTATGTCTAGGGAATGCTGCTCACGTCCACGTCGTAAGTGTGATGCTGTATATATCTTGGGGAAGAATAAGCGTGTGTCAGTGTCGTGGCCTGGACACACACGTAATGATTTCATGGGTGTGAACGAGAGGGCGCCGAAAACGCTCGCATGGAGGAGCAGCCTTCCACCTCTGGTGTTTGATGTCGGCCCTAATTAGGGCGCGCTAAGTACACCGCGGCCGCTTATCGGCTCCCGGATTACCCTCGTCTCGGTGGAAAGAGTGCCGCTGGATGCGATGTGGAGTGGCTCGTATATATTTCAGCAGGCGGCGCCGGCGCAGCCGCTCGAGGGCGCAACCGGCCCGCTAAGCTGCCTGTGCCGATCCGCCGGGTTTTGCCAGAGGGTGCGTGTGAAAGTGGCGAGGCAGTGTGGGGGCGTATGGAGAATTACTTGCCGGCCGACTGCCGAGCGACGGACCCTTCCCGCCCCAGCGGCTTTTAATAATTTATCTCGCCACGCGGTCCGCTTGTTTCCAGCGATAATTGTGCCCCCGGGCCAAGCCAGCTGTGTGTGGCTCGCGCCATCTGCCTCGCGGTGGAGAAGAGCTTACTCAGCACTGGGTGACCTCGCGCTTGTGGTCGATCAGCGGCGCTGGTTCGTACAGGGTGACGGTCATTTAGTTGCGAGATAGATACCTGTCAGTTGAAAACATTATGAGTGCTAAAATATAATTCTCCTTTTCGTTTCATCGTAGCAGGTAAAACCCCACCCCTGCAACAGTGATGTCTGTAGCTGTAGGATTTGGATAGGAGATCAACCTTCCTGCAACGAACACAAAGACAGACGCTCGCATCGATAAAAGTAATACACGATTACTGAGAAATGTCCTCCTACCCCGGAGCTTCACCCGCTTACGTGTATATACTGCACATATATGTGACTCAGCCTCTTTTGTTTTACACCATACGACTCCAGAGAGGATGATAAAATTATCTATGGGATTGAGACGTGTGGCAAGATCTTCGGTCCTGAAACATTTTAACAAAAATGTCGCCTCCTCACAACCTATCGCTCTTCTACCTCACTCCCTCTGCCTCTTCCCCCTCAAACAATCTCCTTCTTCCACCTCCCATCCTCACGCTCTCCCACATCCCAGTACCCTTCTCCATGTTTCACCTGCATCCTACACCACCCTCTCCTATATACTGTCTGTCTCCTGTCCGTCTCCCCGTCCATCTGTTCCACTCCACTCTCTCTGTCCAACTGCTCCTTCCCACTTTGTCCACCAGTTCCTTCACCCTCTTTCCATTTTCTCCATGCACCTCCGAGTCTATCTCCTCCTGCCACTCTGTCTCCTCTTCACTCCTTTTATCTCCTCCTCCCCCTCTCTGTCAACGTCGTCCTATCTTTGTCCATCTCCTCCTCTATCTGTCCATCATCTCTTCCCTTTATTTCCTCCTCCCCATCTCTCTGCCCGTTTCTGCTTCCACCATCTGCGATTCTATCTCCTCCTCCACCCTCTCTCATTCTGTCTCCTACTCCCCCACTCTTTGTCCAGTTCCTCCTCTTTCGTTCCTCTGTCGATCTGCTCCTCCCGCTCTCTACATCTCTCTCTCTTCCCTCTACCTGCCCATTTCACCCTCCCACTCAATGAGACCATCTCCTCCTCTATCATACTTGCGTCTATATTCACCTTTCCCCTGTCTCTTTGTGTATATTTTCACGCCCCCTTCTCGGTCCACATTATCACCCCCAACCCAGTAGAAGGCGGCTGCTGGTTCTTACACCTACAGTATTTCTTTCCAGATAGACGTTTGATAGAAATTGATCCAGGGATCCAGAAGTAGCTTTGTAGTCGCAGATTTGCGGAAGTACAGACGTGTCATATATATTTCACATATATTTAACTTATTTCACACATGTCTGTACACATATTTCACCTGTATCTGCAGCGAATTTCATCCTGTAGTTTGGATTTCACGCAGCCAAATTTCTATGACGTCATACCACCTGAATTATATGTCGAACAGTGGTATAATCTTGCAAGCACATTCAGTGGTACATTTTTATACCGTCTGCGAAATGTGTGACAAACAGAGTTAGTAATGAAGGCGTAATTAATTAAAACACCATGCATTATGAGGCAATTTCCATGCATGTCAGTGTTTATGACGTCGAATCATATAATTATGACGTCGAATCATATAATTTTGTAGCTTCGATCAGCGGCATATTTGGATACCATATACATCTTGTGAATAGATTAAGTAGAAGTACTATATTTCAACGTCATGGCAGTTGTTGGGTATGACGTCATAACTCTGGAACTATGTGTCATACGATGATACAATTTTGTAGGTCCATTCAGGGGCTTACGTGGCTACTGTCTTCGAATTTTAATGTTAAGAGAGTTAGTAGCAAAGAACTAATAAGTTTAAACTTCATGCATGATATGGCAGTTTAGCACACTTCTCCGTGTTTATAAAGTCATATCTCGTGAACTACGTGTCGTACAGAGACATAATTTTGCAGGTTCATTCACTGGTATATGTGAATAATCTACAACATATGTTATGAATGCAATTAGTAATAAAGAAGTAATAAATTAAAGCGTCATCGCTGGAGTGACAGTTTTATTGCAAGGACATCGAAAATCAAGTAAGCGATAAACATTTTTCCTTTCATCCTTTTGAGGGGGTTGTTAGCGGGAAAAAATTCGTAAAGATTTGAAATTACGTTTAAAGTTAGTTGGAAGTCTGTAAGTGCTCGCATTCTGAAACACTAGATGACTAAATCCACGAATTCACGCATTGTCAGTTACACTACTCTCAAACTCCCACTCCCACCCCTTTACTAGGTAGGTGGTTTTTATCTATACAGCAATCCTCTGCGGACAGTAAGATGTGTACCAAGATTGGTTCAAAATTTTGGAAATTTTTGGTAAGTTCTATGGGACCAAACCCCTGAGGTCATCGATCCCTAAGCTTACACACAACGTAATCTAACTTAAACTTACTTACGCTAAGGAGAACAAACACACCCATGCCCGGTGTAGGATTCGAACCTCCGACGGGGGAGCCGCGCGAACCGTGACAAGAAGCCTCATACGTTATGACCGCCTACCTAATAGCCGATATGTCCACCTTTGGCACGGATAACAGCGGAAAAGCGCCATGGCATGGGAGCAATGAGACCTACGTATGGCGCTGGAGTGAGTCGGCACCACATCTGTACACACAAGTCACCTGATTCCCGAACAGGGACGGCCAGCCGGCCGAAGTGGCCGTGCGGTTAAAGGCGCTGCAGTCTGGAACCGCAGGACCGCTACGGTCGCAGGTTCGAATCCTGCCTCGGGCATGGATGTTTGTGATGTCCTTAGGTTAGTTAGGTTTAACTAGTTCTAAGTTCTAGGGGACTAATGACCTCAGCAGTTGAGTCCCATAGTGCTCAGAGCCATTTGAACCATTTGAACCAGGGAAGGCCAGCACATCAATTGGAAGCACTTCATCGTTTTCCTGACCTTCTGACATGGTGCATTATCTTGTTGAAAAATGCCACTACCGCCGGGAATCATGATCGTTATGAAGAAGTGTACGTGGTCTGCAACCAGTGTAGGATACTCCTCGGTCATCATGGTGCCTTTCACGAGCTCCACTGCAACCATGGGCGCCAACGTGAATGTTCCGCAGAACATAATGGAGGCGCTGCTAGCTTATCTCCGTCTCGCAGTACGTACAGGTGTCAAAGACCTTTTCTCTAGAAGACGACGTATTCGTGCACTTCCAATGGCGTGATGAAGAATATATCGGAATTCATGAGACCATGCTACGCTCTGCCATTGTGTCAACGTCCAGTGTAGATGGTCACGTGCCCATTTCACTCGTAGTTGCCGATGTTGTGGTGTTAACATCGGCACATACATGGGTCGTCGGCTACGGAGGCCCTTCGTTAGAAGTGTTCGGTACACTGTGTCGTTAGACACACTTGTACTCTGCTCAGCAGTAAAATCTGATGTTTACCGCCTGTCCTGTTTTACCAGTCTGCCCAGCCTACGACGTCCGATATCTCTAATGAGGCGTGGCCGCCCAACCCCACGACATCTGCCAGTGGTTTCACCTTTGTTTCGCCACGTGTTGAAGATACTCACCACAACACTCTTCGATTACCCGGTAGGTCGTGAAGTTTCCGATATTCTCGTGCCGAGCCGAGGTCGGTGGTCATAATGGTCTGACTGACATACTTTTAATAGCATGTATAAACATTAATATTTACAGGTAGCTAGACTGGTAAAGACAAATAATTGACATTGTATTGTATTGTATTGTATGGAACTAGGGACCGGAAACGACAGAGAGGCATCGTTCCCACCGTAGCCCTCAGTGGTTCTCAACCCGATAACAGGCTACAGTGCCGGCCGCGGTGGTCGTGCGGTTCTAGTCGCTCCAGTCCGTAGCCGCGCAGCTGTTACGGTCGCAGGTTCGAATCCTGCCTCGGGCATGGGTGTGTGTGATGTCCTTAGGTTAGGTAGGTTTAAGTAGTTCTAAGTTCTAGGGGACTGATGACCACAGCAGTTGAGTCCCATAGTGCTCAGAGCCATTTGAACAGGCCACAGCAGTCCACTCACCCCACCGCCGCCCCACACCTTACACAAGTTAATGTGCGGTTCGGCCCCCAGTGGACCCACCCCGGGAACGTGTCACACCAGACGAGTATAGCCCCAATGTTTGCGTGGTATAGTAATTATGGTGTACGTGAACGTGGAGAATGTGTTCGCGCAGCAATCGCCGACTTAGTGTAACTGAGGCGGAATAAAGGGAACCATCCCGCATTTGCCGAAGCAGATGGGAAACAGCCTTAAAACCATCCACAGACTGACCGGCACACCGGACCTCGACACTAATCCGCCGCCCGGAAAGCAATGCGTTAGACCTCAGGGCCAACCGGGCGGGCAATAATTGCCATACTCAAGGTCCTCTCATGCGCTTACAATTGTTCTTTGGTTTACTAAGTAGTCGCCTTTACTAAACGATGGTTATGACGACGGTGCCAATACCAGTCTTGTAAAGTACAGCGTGTCTCCTCTATGTGTTCTGCGGTGTATCGGCTTGCGCAAACTTACAAAGGGGTGTGGAGGGATAAAATTTACTCCGTTGAGGGCGTGGCCATTTGTGGCTACTTCTGTCTGCGTACTATTCGTCGATTTTCGGCGACTGTGGAGAAACCAGAGCTGGTGTTGTCCCCACTGGCGTCCAACCTTAACTCATCGTACTTGGCTGACCACACAACGCCGCGCTTGCATTGTCGTGTGCGATCGACGTAAACATCGCCAATCCTACAGTCCAAACGTCTTCTGTTAATAGCTACCAGTTTCAGTGTATTAATCCTATGTATTCTGAACTTCTAAAGTGGGACGTTTTGGTTGTACGTGCTTGTTTGATTCCTATAGACGAGCGTGGGTCGCAGTCTGTAAGTGCTTTCAAACTGGTTATCAGCACAACATTCCGTAGACTGTATAGCAATCCGCAGCCTAGTCCAGTAGCATGCAGTGAGGTTCCAGTAGCGTGTCATGGGCATGATCTCTCGGCGAATGATATGACTATGGAGCTCCCGGCCGCTACTTATGAAGGCATTTTGGCTCCTGTGTGGGTGGGACCAGGTGAGCTACCGCGAGTGCTGCCTATCCTTGCCTCCCGTCTTCTACAGCCACCTTCGCTCGATAACGTTTATACCTTCTGCGCCACAATTGATGTCGTTATCGATATGGGACACAACAATTACAAACTAATCAGATTTGCTTCATACCTTGTTTATTTTGCTTCTGGATCAAAAGTTACTTGGAGCGCTCAGGTTCAGCGGGTCATCTCATATACAGCGCGTCGTAGGAGGAATGTCCAACTTCCTGATACATTCATCATGGAACCAGAACGTTAGAACTATGAGAAAACACATAGTGACGTTACAGTAGAAAATTTCATACCGCTATCCGAAAACCGTGGCTTCGTGATGGTAAGCTGTGGCCCATGTAAATGGAGATAAGTCACTCGTGTGATTATCAGGACGAAATCTGTAGAATTATTGACCCGATTCGCTTTCTGACCCCATTGGGCTCATTTTACTCTGGTAAGTGTGTCCATTTCCTTAACTACCTCCCAAGTCTCTCTGCAGTGGTTCTTGAAGTGTGGGCTCTGATGCTCCGGTATCCATTTGTGGGAAGAGACCTTAAAATTGTACTTCGGTATTATATTGTTGGAGTACCGCATGGCATCTTCCGACATTCTACATACAACTGCCTTAAGCAAATAATACAGTGGTATGTGATACAAACAATTAGTGAAGCATCAGATACGGCGGGATTTCTTCAATTAGTAGTTTGTCCTTTCATATTCTTCGGATTAAGACACACTTTTGAGTAGGTAATTGACACTTTTGGCTACTAATTTGAGGATTTTGCCAAATATTGTAATTAGATATCATAACAGACCAAATTAAGTAACATCTAAGATAAATACCCACGTGTATGGGACTATATTGTTTAAGTAATATAGATTCTAAAGATTTTCATAATCTGTGACTTTAACGAGAAAAAAAATTGATTATAATTCCATAGCGATATTAAGTCATTTTCTTTCTGTTTCCATGTGTTTAATATCAACCCCAGCAAGTGGTCGACTTACTTTATCTCAGGCACGTGCATTGTGTGCTGGAAAAAGAGAGTGAAATTCAGTTTTGTGTTACACTTTTAATGACGCCATATTTACGTGAATGGTACACTGAGGTAGGTTTTTGAATAAGTGAACTACAGAGGCTTATCGAATTAAAAATAAAGCATCTTATTTAGAAAAGATGTATTGATGTTCATGTCTTCGCAACTAACAACGCTACAATGAAAGGAAATCATGCTCATTAATGTCCCCTGGTAGCTAAACAAACTTTCTCTTATACTTTATTTTTCTTCTCGATAAAAAGTTACTCAGGGACCTCATGTTGAAAGCGACATCTTATATACAGTGTGTCCTAGGAGGAATGGTCGTTTTCAGAAATACGACGAAAACGATCATTCGAACAAAACAAAATCAGTAAACATGGCTCTAAAGTACATACTGTGAAACAAATCTCTGTTACTACACATCGCTTTCCATATTTTTTGAGGAGCTAATAGGGACAACAGTAAGAAATAATGTCTGGTAAACGTGGCGTATTTTAAGTGCCAGGAGCACTTGTTCAGTAGAAGACCAGTTTTTCACAATATGGCCTATGTAAGACGAACAAGTGCTCATAGTTCTTAAGGTATGTACTTTAGAGGCCATGTTTACTGGACATTTATTCTTGTTTTTCTCCATGAATCATATCAAAAGCAAAGAGGTGGCAGTAGAAGAGATTTGTTTCACAGTATCTGTGGTGTCACCGCCAGACACCACACTTGCTAGGTGGTAGCCTTTAAATCGGCCGCGGTCCGTTAGTACATGTCGGACCCGCGTGTTGCCACTGTCAGTGATCGCAGACCGAGCGCCACCACACGGCAGGTCTCTAGAGACTTACTAGCACTCGCCCCAGTTGTACGGACGACTTAGCTAGCGATGCACACTGACGAAGCCTCGCTCATTTGCAGAGCAGATAGTTAGAATAGCTTTCAGCTAAGTCAATGGCTACGACCTAGCAAGGCGCCATTAGTATTACATTGCATAATCTACAGAGTCTCACTTGTATCGTCAAGAGCGATGTACAACAATGATGGATTAAAGTTAAGTATTCCAGCAGCTACGTTCTTTTCTTTATAGCATTCATTACGTATCCTGTTTCAGACATATCTCTAGCCTGCGTGAGTTTAACGCGTGCATTCGGCCTCCTCAACCAAGTAGTGAGCGTAGTGTTGGCTAACTGCTAACACTACAGTATCGAAAGTAAATAAGGGGTTATAACTCTTAAGGTGTGCAATTTAGAGCCCATCTTTACTATAGGCTTTCGCTTCGAATGATCGTTCCTATCATATCTCTGAAACTGAACTTTCCTCCTTGGACGCCCAGTACATGTATTGCAATTCGGGAAGAGAGGCTACGTGTATTCAGCAGACAAAATTATTTCATTTCTCCAGCTCTCCAAGACGGTTGCCTTTTTTTTTCTTTTTATTGCGTATTCCGTGTATTTGATATATTCTCCTTCTTCGTTCGCAGAAGGACGTTCCTTCCTCGTCTATTTCCAACGGAATAAAGATTTGTATTTTCGTCGACAAGCATCATCTTCTGCCCTTGCTCGAACTGTTTCGCCTATCCCTTAACGCAGTCACTAACAATTCACCGTGCAGTTGCAACAGTTTTATATCATTGACAGCGAGGTACTACGTATTCCGATAATGCATTGTGCAACGATATATCTTTCTCCTGCATTCTGTGAAAGAATTACAGATCGTAGAGACTTGATTTGTGGGTGGTGTGTATCTGGGCACTGAGTAGACCGGAAACAACTAGGAATCCGCAACACTTACTAGTCGAAGACACCACGAATTTTCTCGAAAGTAGCCCCGCTAGGCCTGACAGTTGGCGCCGATGGAAGCCTATGAGCAGCAATCACCTGACGGTGCTAGAGTGGTGACTATCCTACAGGAAGCGTCAAGTACTGTCCCAGAAATTCAGAAAACACAATTATATTCATTCCTTATCATTTACAGTTAATTCTTATATGAGAGACCACAGACAAACTGACACAAGAAAAATATTAAAATGTAATACCAAACATAAGCAGCGTGACGTCATTGCTACCATGTGATCGGCTGCGTCTTCTCAAGAAGCCAGCAAAGTTATCATGTAGCTGGTGAGACTGTCATTCCGTCGGGATCAGAAATGCACGTGGAATGACCAGACAGTTACAATGAGGCTTCTGAAATGGGAGTATCTGAGCTGAGCATAAAGTCATAGCTGCCGATGATGCTATCATTTGTTCTCATTATCTAGAGCTGACAGCCGACTCATCTCCACTGTGGTGCCTTAATGACTGTCAGTTCTCTTTGCCTTTGCACTAGGACCATGTGGAGCGGCTGAGCTCGAAAGGTACATTTTACGGCTCTGTATTGCAAGGCTCACAGAATGACGTATTGGGTGCTTTCATACTGGGCCGTTTCCACTCTTTGATTATGGCTCAGCTCAGTGAGGAAATGTACTACAAGTGGCATCGTGCCCTGTGCAGCATTGGCACTCTTTGCATGCTCCATATACTGACTGCGACACACAACACGAGCCGGACCTGTTTCTCTGTCGTCTGTCTCAAGTAATAATTTTTAAAATGTTATTTGCGCACCCGGGAACTGGATCTGCTGTGAACACGTTGTACACTTAGACAGAACTGGTGGCTATACCATTGATTAGCGCTGCAATTGTCTGTCACAGGTGGAAAAAGCACAAGAGGCGTTAGTGTTGTTCGTGTTTAGTGTTGTTACCAGGCCTGTAGCACATATAAGGGGTATGGACCACATCAGATGCTGATTGATCACTGTGAAGGCGATACCGTGTACCCATACGAGACAGTGCTATCATAACCTGATAGAGTTAGAAAGGGTCCTCATTGTGCATCTCCATTTGACCAGCTTGCATAATCGTCCAGTATACAAATTTTTGGATCATTCAAATGTGAAAGTGGTCCAGTGTCGTGCTACATGTGAACATGAGGGCAGGAGTACTCTTCATCACAGTTCTGGTCGACTGCGTCTGACGACCACAAAAGAGGATCGCCAGATTGTGCACCGAGCTCATCGTAGCCGCCTTCACACCTGCACCGGCCACCCGAGAACAAGCAATGGAACCCTCCTAAATTCTGGACCATTTCGCACCAGTGGGCAGAGACCAGCAGCGGCTGTCGTTAACACTGAAACACAAATGGTTGCTTTTGGAGCGATGCCATTCTCTGGAAACATGGACTGCTGGTGTATTGCTCCGCATTGTATTGATGAACTATGAATCATAATATTGCACCATCGTGGATGACTATCTTCAGTCCTTATAGCGACGACCTGGCGATAGGTTCCATTTTACCAATGTTTATGATACACCCCCGAACTCAATCAGTGTATGCATTGAGGACAGAGGGGTTGCAGCGTCATACTGTTAAATATTCCCTATTTATTTGTAAATCTGACTTTATTTTGTAATCGCTGAATTAATATTACATAGCCTCTCAGCGAGTGACGTTTCATTTCGTTTCCTCCTCCTCTTGTGGATGCTTCATTTATTTTTTCAGCAAACTGACCATGCAGGCAAAACACTATGTATAACGTCCTATTCCAAATGCTATTTCTACTCCTTTAACCAATGTACTGATGTCGCTGGGAGACAAGTTCATAAGAATACACATTTAAATGGCACAATTATTGGTGACAAGTATCAGTATCGAAAGACGATAATTTTTTTTAACTTTGGCGTTACGGAGTGTCAAAGACATCAGAGTCGATACAGAAACATCGGTGTTTCAATTCACAACACCGATATACACTCCTGGAAATTGAAATAAGAACACCGTGAATTCATTGTCCCAGGAAGGGGAAACTTAATTGACACATTCCTGGGGTCAGATACATCACATGATCACACTGACAGAACCACAGGCACATAGACACAGGCAACAGAGCATGCACAATGTCGGCACTAGTACAGTGTATATCCACCTTTCGCAGCAATGCAGGCTGCTATTCTCCCATGGAGACGATCGTAGAGATGCTGGATGTAGTCCTGTGGAACGGCTTGCCATGCCATTTCCACCTGGCGCCTCAGTTGGACCAGCGTTCGTGCTGGACGTGCAGACCGCGTGAGACGACGCTTCATCCAGTCCCAAACATGCTCAATGGGGGACAGATCCGGAGATCTTGCTGGCCAGGGTAGTTGACTTACACCTTCTAGAGCACGTTGGGTGGCACGGGATACATGCGGACGTGCATTGTCCTGTTGGAACAGCAAGTTCCCTTGCCGGTCTAGGAATGGTAGAACGATGGGTTCGATGACGGTTTGGATGTACCGTGCACTATTCAGTGTCCCCTCGACGATCACCAGTGGTGTACGGCCAGTGTAGGAGATCGCTCCCCACACCATGATGCCGGGTGTTGGCCCTGTGTGCCTCGGTCGTATGCAGTCCTGATTGTGGCGCTCACCTGCACGGCGCCAAACACGCATACGACCATCATTGGCACCAAGGCAGAAGCGACTCTCATCGCTGAAGACGACACGTCTCCATTCGTCCCTCCATTCACACCTGTCGCGACACCACTGGAGGCGGGCTGCACGATGTTGGGGCGTGACCGGAAGACGGCCTAACGGTGTGCGGGACCGTAGCCCAGCTTCATGGAGACGGTTGCGAATGGTCCTCGCCGATAGCCCAGGAGCAACAGTGTCCCTAATTTGCTGGGAAGTGGTGGTGCGGTCCCCTACGGCACTGCGTAGGATCCTACGGTCTTGGCGTGCATCCGTGCGTCGCTGCGGTCCGGTCCCAGGTCGACGGGCACGTATACCTTCCGCCGACCACTGGCGACAACATCGATGTACTGTGGAGACCTCACGCACCACGTGTTGAGCAATTCGGCGGTACGTCCACCCGGCCTCCCGCATGCCCACTATACGCCCTCGCTCAAAGTCCGTCAACTGCACATACGGTTCACGTCCACGCTGTCGCGGCATGCTACCAGTGTTAAAGACTGCGATGGAGCTCCGTATGCCACGGCAAACTGGCTGACACTGACGGCGGCGGTGCACAAATGCTGCGCAGCTAGCGCCATTCGACGGCCAACACCGCAGTTCCTGGTGTGTCCGCTGTGCCGTGCGTGTGATCATTGCTTGTACAGCCCTCTCGCAGTGTCCGGAGCAAGTATGGTGGGTCTGACACACCGGTGTCAATGTGTTCTTTTTTCCATTTCCAGGAGTGTATTTTGTATGTCGGTAATCACCGAACATCACCACATAGGACCACAATCCTTATATTTTACTGTCTACGGATACGTGGTTTTACGTAAGACTAGAAGAAAGTTGTTAAAAACGTAAAATGAGCATGTTGCTTTTATAACAGTTAAAACAGAATCACCATTATAATAGTAGAAAACGGACAAACTGATAATAAGTAAAGGAAATAGTTGTTAGTCTCTAGTTAGCGATACACGGGCTCAACATCGTTATGTATACTGACGCAGTGTGAAATAAAGGAAAAGCTACCATTATTTCAATGGAGAGGCTATTTATTCCTGAAGGTGTGGAAACGTGTAACACTTCTGATGATAGCAGACACAATATTTCATAACTGAGTGCTTGCTCAGCATATAGGCCGGGATAACAGCGTAAGGTGTGGTGTGTTGCGTCTGAAACTAAATCAGAATTTAAGGATGGTGTTCTTCTTGAATATCATTTTGTACAGAATACACATTTGGAGTTGCGATTACAGAAACGTCGATAAACCGAGTCCGGTAAGATGCCCCTTCAGTTGTTATGCTACCAGGATAGTTATTCACAAGAAGAATTAAAAAAGCACACAGTGGTGCATCGGCAAAAAATCATGCGTAGGAATCTGAGGCAAAGTTGAGGTGATAGGATTTTCATTTTAAGATCTTGTTCAAGAAAGTCGCAGTAATATGATATGGACAAAACTAACCTATGAATGGCTTGGCATTCAGTGTACACGTTATTACGCACCGTTGTGTGAACAGTTGATTCTAGCTTTTTTGTAATTACAGCGTTAAGTAAGACACGGAAAATAACAGAAGTTGTATTTTTAAAGCAAAATAATCCCACCCATAGGTTAAATAAGTCCATGCAAATAAAGTACAGAAAGTAATGCTTAGCGGGAACCAGATTCGAAGGGTAAAGACCTGGCACCAACGCTGTGTGCTCATATAGCTGACTGCTCTTAGTATTTGTTTTACAACACTAACAACAGCAGATTGTCTTCGTTCGTAAACTAGGGGATACAACACATCTACAAATGTAGACACCTACAGAGCAGTATCGGAAACTATACCGGTAGCTGTGAACACACTGGAGACCGCAGCGTCAGCTAGTGGTTGCTTTGATGTGGTGTCCCTGTTTGTTCGCGACCTCGAGCAAATGTCTGTGTCAGCGAACGAGGATACGCGTGGGGGTCATCCAAGGGAGACGATCAGGGTTTAACCTGCCGTCGACAATGCGCTCATTGGAGACAGAGAACAAGTTCATACTGGAGGAAGATGGAGACTATTTTCCCACATCCTTCTCGCGTTCATTCACCTTACAGGTGAATCAGCGACTGAATTAAAAACCACTTGACGCCAATAAACTCTGGAGTGAATTAGCGTCAGAGATAAGACAATCGGCAGAGAGCGTCAGTCAGAAATAAAACTTTGTGCCTCTAAGAACAAAAAAGTGCAAGGACCAAGCCAGCAAATACAGGTTGCTTACGAATAATATGGTTAATTTTATAAATGGAGGGTATCAGCAGGAATACCATCCAGCGAAGACTCTGAATAACCTTGCCTATGAGGGTGCAGACGTGAAATGAGTGGTTGCCTTGATATGACGAGCTGGATACCCTCGTATCGGCTGAGTAGGTAGTCTGATAATTGTAATTCCACAGCTTACTTGAACAGTGAATCCCAGTAGGATCAGTATAAGACCAGTATACTGACTCCCCCGTAAACCAAGGAAGGACAGCGGAAATACAATGTTCAAACAATGAAGGATTTGGTCTGGTGAAGGCGGTTGTGTTCTGGTGTTCGATACACCGTCCTTGTATAGTGCTTATTTTTAATCCTAAGTAAGTTTGTCCACAAAACAAATATCAAAAATACTCATTTTTAGTAAAAGCAAATCATCTTTCGCAGACCACAGATGATCTGCCGTTTTGGCTAATGAGCAGAAGATCACATCCACTTTAAGTTTCTTCGTTATTCTGACAGTATTTAAATAAACATTTACCACATACGATTAAAAAACTCTCCACTTTAGATCTCTCCTCTTGCTCTTTTTTTCGTTGGTCTGGCGTTTTTGCTTGTAGTGCTCTCTTAAGTTGGTAGAGGCAGACAGACGTTTGCACATAAAAATCGGTATGGATGGGCTTATGATTTTTCCCTAGGTCAAGACAGAAGTGCTGTGATTAAAATCGAAATGAAAGTGCAGCTTTTCTTCCGTAGCGTTCAATCTGTACATCGAAGAAGCAGTGATTGAAATAAAAGAAAGGTTCACGATAGGGACTAAAATTCAGGGTGAGAGTGTGCCAATCATGACATTAGCTGAAGACATTGCTATCCACAGCGAATGCGAAGAAGAATTGTAAGACCTATTGAATGGGAAAAACAACTAATGACCACAGATTACGGGCTGGAAGCAAGTCGAAGAAAGACGAAAGTAGTGAGGTGTAGCAGAATGGAAATTAGCGATAAACTTATCAAAACTGATGAACACGAAGTATGAGAAGTGAAGGAATTCTATCTTACAAGGGAACCTCCCCATCGCACCCCCCTCAGATTTAGCTTTAACTTGGCATAGTGGATAGGCCTTGATAAACTGAACACAGATCGATTGAGAAAACAGGAAGAAGTTGTGTGGAACTATGAAAAAAAAAGCAAAATATACAAACTGAGTAGTCCATGGCCCACATAGGCAACATCAAGGAGAACGTGAGCTCAGGAGCGCCGTGGTCCCGTGGTAGCGTGAGCAGCTGCAGAAGGAGAGGTTCTTGGTTCAAGTCTTCCCACGAGTGAAAATTTTACTTTCTTTATTTTTGCATATTTATTATCTGTCCGTTCGTTCATTGACGTCTCTGTTCACTGTAATAAGTTTAGTGTCTGCGTCTGTGTTTTGCGACCGCATCGCAAAACCGTGCGATTAGTAGACGGAAGGACGTGCCTCTCCAATCGGAACCGAAAACATTTGATCTCAAGGTCATAGGTCAACCGATTCCTCCACAGGAAAACACATCTGATACTGTATATTCTATACGACACTGGTGACGGCATGTGCGTCACATGACAGGAATATGTTGTCGACGCACCTAACTTGTACATTTGGCGAATGGGTAAAAAGATTCTTCTACCTTGCCCGATTTAGGTTTTCTTGTGGATGTGATAATCACTCCCAAAAAAGTGATGAAAACATAAGAGTTTGTCACATAAACTGAAAATAAAATATTAAAGTTTTCACCCGATGGAAGATTTGAACCAAGGACCTTTCGTTCCGCAACTGCTCACGTTACCACGAGACCACGGCTCTCCTGCGGTCCCAGTGTCCTTGATGTTACTTATCTTCCCATGAACTACTCAGTTTGTATATTTTGCTTATTTTTTCACAGTTCCACACAACTACTTCCTGTTTTCTCAATTGATCTGTGTTCAGTTTTTCATGGCCTATCCACTGTGCCAACTTATAACTAAATCTGAGGGGGGGGGGGGGGGGGCGATTGGGAGGTTCCCTTGTTAGAAGAAAAATAACAAGTGACGGACGCAGCAACGAAAAGGTAAAAACCAGATTAGCGGTGGAAGGGGAGGGCATTCCTGGCCAAACGAAGTATACTACTGTCAAACATAGGTCTTAATTTGGGAAAGAAATTTCTGAGAATGTACACTTGGAATACATTGGTCATGGACCGTGAGGAAAACTGGAAATGAAGAGAATCGAAGCTCGTGAGATACGGTGCTACAGAAGGATGATGAAAATTATTTGGACCTATGAGAAGAAACGAGGAGGTTTGGCACAGAACCGGCGAGGAAACGAATATATAGGGAAAACACTGACAAGAAGAACGGAAAGGGTGATAGGACATCTCTTACGATATCAGAGAGTGACTTCCGTGGTACTAGAGCAAACCACAGACTGCGATTCATTGGCAGAACACTTAGAAGGTGCAACAGGTCTACCAAAGAGACTTCTTACACTACACTTGTCCGCCCTATTCTGCAGTATTGCTGTGCGGTGTGGGATCCGCATCAGGTAGGACTGACGGATGGCATCGAAAAAGCACAAAAAGGGCAGCTCTTTTTGTATTATCGCGAAATAGATGAGACAGTGTCACAGACATGATACGTGAATTGGAGTGGCAATCATTAAAACAAAGGCGTTTTTAGTTGTGACTGGATCTTTTCATGAAATTTCCATCACCAGTTTTCTCTTCCGATTGCGAAAACATTCTGTTGGCACCCACCTACATAGGGAGAAATAATCATCGCGATAAAATAAGAGAAATCAGGGCTCGCACAGAAAAAATTAAGTGCTCGTTTTTCCCGCTTGCCGTTCGAGAGTGGAACGGTAGAGACAGCATGAAGGTTGTTCATTGAACCCTCTGCCAGGCACTTTCTTGTGAATAGCAGAGTAATCACGTATATGTAAATGTGAAGAGGGATGAACTGTAGGGGAATGCGGACTTTGGAATACATCCAGCAAATATTTGAGTACTTAGGTTGCAATTGCTACTCTAAGATAAGAATGTTGGTACAGGAGCGGAGCTCGTTGTGGTACGTAGCATATCAGTCGGAAGACTGATGACCAGAAAACCAAAATAGGGAACTTGGTCGTACGAGTGTCCATGGGCGAGTGTAAAACGTTCCTGCGCTCTCGAGCGCTGATTGTGTGGGCCGCTGAGATCCTGAATGGTGATGATTCTCACTAGCCCATCGACCCCATATTTGCGTGGTAGTTGTAGGACAGCGACCAATGCATCGATATCGCGGAAGATAAATCGCAGTATCGACAGGACGCGACCCTGCCACTGTCGATTTCTGACACTGCTGGTCCTCCCTTTTCCTTCTTTCCCGAGAAATAACACGATCTTCTCACAGACAACCAACAATGTAATGCGATTTGTGAATGAGAAAGCCGCTGCGTAATTTTGCCTTGTACACAGACTGCAGGCGCTGTTGCTCATATATACAGTGTGGAGTTAAGTTGAAACGCTTAACATTTGCATACCGAGTAATGTAGTCCTCATGACGCCAGTTTACCGCTTGTTGCATGCCGCCTTCGCCGTGTTCTAATTTTAACGTCCAGGAGTGTATTCCACTAGGGCTTTATTCAGCGAGTTGCAGGAAGTGTAGTACAGTTGTCACACGTCAAGTGTAACAGAGTAGCATAGAACGTCGTCACAGACACGAGTCTACGACGTGAAATCGAATGCAGGGCTGCAGCAAGAGCAAAGTGAATGCCGTCATCCATTTTCCGGTCTTTGACTCCCCACGCTGCGCTGCACCGCGGCAGCCGCTGGCAGCTTAAACGTATGCATGTCAGACACACGTCGTGGCCCTCATCTGCATGGGAGCGCGCACCCCGAGCGCTCCGCATCGGAAACTAGCAACCCGCGGCAGGGGGCCTGGGGCGACACGCGAAAAGTCCTGGCGGACGCAAGGGGGACCCTCTCCACTCCACGCTGCTACAGCATAGCCACACACTTTGCTAAACTAATACTTACAGCAAGGTAGGAAAAAACTGCAAACCCCAAGAAGGGTGCACGTCGCTGAAATATCTCTTACAACAAAAATTTGCAGGGAAAGATACAACTTACAAAGGAAGCAGGCCGCAGTTGTAGGAGTCAAAGACCTGGAAGGAAGGTTGTAGGTGAGAAGGAGGATGTTATATAAAATCAATACTAATTATAAAACTGTAAAACAATCGTGTCTGTCTGAACACGCTAATCTCCATATCTACTACATGAATTTTCATGAAGTTTTCAGAGGTAACTTGTATAAAATCAGATCATAGGAGAAAGAGAGACACTACAATTTAAAGTTTTTTCTACAACCGTTGTCTCTCTCTGTCCGTCGGTTTGGACATGCTAATATCTAAAACTACCTGATGAATTCTCATGGAGTTCTGACAAGGAGCTTGCCGCAGAGATCAGGAGATTTTCGTTAAAATCGGAACACAGACAGAAAAAATAGATGGTAATTTAATGTTTTATCTAAAATACCTCGTCAGTTTACTAGCCCAGATGTCGAACCAATATGGCATAGTACGCCACAGAAAATACAGGTAGCACTCTTAGTTTTTTTTTTCCGTAACTCAGTTACAGATGTATTTTGGAAAGTTAGCGCCAATGACAGAATTAAGGGACGCGATCTTATAATTACGAATAAAGACTAAAAGCGAACTTATTTGTCTAAGAATACGGATTTGGTTTTGTGTTTTAAAAACGTAACGACATTCTTTACTTCTTGCTGTAGATTCTACTTGTATTTGTCTTCTTTATCATGAAAGATATTTTACCTCGGCGACCGAAATATTTTCTGAAATTTAGGTCTGTGACAAAATTATGTGCCGCAGTCTTATCTCTACGAATACATAGGACATATGGATTTACTGATTTCACTTCGTGTATCAGAAGTTTAACGACGTTGCTATGCTTCTCTCAATCGGTTTTATTCGCTTTCTTTGCTAGGAAGACCGAATTTACTAAAATCGCTTTGTGATTTGGGTGTATTATCATAAAATTTTATTTCGCTTTTCTTACAAATTAAAATGCCCAGAAAAAGTTCGAGAAAATACTCCAGAATGGCTAAAAGACTGAGGGCTATGCGGTCTCAACAATCCAATAAAATCGTGAGGTGAGAGTTGCTCCGGCACGAAAATATCAGGCTTCAACTCACGTTTTGGAAACTCCTTATGAAAGGGAGAGGCGACATGTCTCCCACCGAGAGCGTCATGGATTATCCTGCCCCTCACAATCCTTCATTCACTGGACCTTAAAGTTACTTCCATCCAACGTATCATCTTCGAGGCAGAAAATTTGGCAGGAAGTGATGCAGACGAGTGGATTCTTATACGCTGATTTCCGCCTGCTCCTAACAGTTTGTTGTTCTGCTTTTGATGTGTACAATACGCAAGGACCGTAAACGAAACACAAGTCCAGACACTGCATGTTGCAGGCGAGGACTTGAGTGTCGGTTACTTTTCGCACAGCCAACTCTGTGTGGCTCTTTCTCATGTTAATGAAGCAAACAAGCACTTCGTTCATTTTACCAATCCTACAACTGCAAACGTTATAAAAAGGAAAAAAAGGAAGAAATAAATTAAATATGATGAAGTCTTGAGATCTCACACACAGCTATAAGATATGAGACAAACACTTTCAGGTTTCTCAACTAGTGGTGAATATCTTGTAATGAAATGAAAACTGTGAAACTCTGTATAGCATTAATGGATGCGATCTGTGCAATGAATTTTATCTTGTGACTATCCTGAACTGAAATGAAAATAAGTAATCCAATCTGTCAGATTATGAATGTCCTGAGCAGTACGATCTAATTTGGCGATCGTTACTTATGCCCCGAAATTGCCTGCAAGAGATCGAATCTCACTCTGTAGCTTTAACAATGTTTCGAGCTACGGAAATTCTGTTCTGAATCTGTTGTCATCGTCCTTAGGCGAAATTATCTTATTAACTGAAAGAAAAAGCGTTGGGTGAAGCGTAATGTGTTATGAACGCTCGTTTCTGGAAGTGGGAACTATGAAGACGAAATGTGGAAAATGTTTTACTTGGGTTGAACGAAGTGATAATGAATCCTATCGACATCACTATTGGTAGCATAATTAGCTGTTATAATGAGATTCCAACATACATTTAAGTTCATAACGTACAGGGTGGTTATAATTGACCATTCGCTACTCGGTAGGGGCCCCATGGAAAGTGAGTCATCGTAGGATAATGAAACTTAGTGGAAATGCTTGTGAGGACATGAGGAAGAGAAATAACGAAGAAACCACACCTTTTAATTTCCATAGCAAAGGGTGCCATTTATTAATCACGTATCATGTTTACGTCCAAGGTTACAAACGTTGTTCAGTGTGACGACCATCTGCATCGAAGACAGCGTCAAACCGCATTAGAAGTTGCAGTGCTGCCCGAAGCGTCTCAGGCTTTCGTGACACAGCTCGTGTGCTGCTCGAGAATCGCACATTGGGACCAGTATTTTAAGCCACGCTGACAGACACGTCTTCACCAATTTGTGACACTGAATGAAGTCTCATGCAAAAGTTGGTACCTCACGACGGCTCCACAGATGAAGCCAAAGAAACCCAGCTCGTCACGTAGGCTGACAGAGGAGGCTCACCCTTAGGGAGAATTCTCGAAAGTAATTCTCTGGCAGAGGCGAAGGCCAGCGCCGCTTTGTCAGCTGGACTTGCTTTGACGCACTGCCCCCTGACACCGTTCGCCAGAATCACAATAATGACCTCTCGTAGTGTAAGACAGAAGACAGAGTCTGTTTTTAATAAGCCGAATGTGGAAAGAGCAGAAATTGCATTTTTGGCGAGGCCCTGAAGAATGGTATTATAAACAGAACATAGAAAGCAGAGCTTCCTCGAAATACGCCATCCCCAACAGATAAATTCAGCATCGGAGAAGCCATGAGTTAGCCCACTTTTCATAGTGTCGGACGCTGCCGGCGAACACAGGTACTACAAAAACCAAATGTTAAACACAATAGAAGAACAGCCATGACTGGCGAATATATACACTCCTGGAAATTGAAATAAGAACACCGTGAATTCATTGTCCCAGGAAGGGGAAACTTTATTGACACATTCCTGGGGTCAGATGCATCACATGATCACACTGACAGAACCACAGGCACTATTCAGTGTCCCCTCGACGATCACCAGTGGTGTACGGCCAGTGTAGGAGATCGCTCCCCACACCATGATGCCGGGTGTTGGCCCTGTGTGCCTCGGTCGTATGCAGTCCTGATTGTGGCGCTCACCTGCACGGCGGCAAACACGCATACGACCATCATTGGCACCAAGGCAGAAGCGACTCTCATCGCTGAAGACGACACGTCTCCATTCGTCCCTCCATTCACGCCTGTCGTGACACCACTGGAGGCGGGCTGCACGATGTTGGGGCGTGAGCGGAAGACGGCCTAACGGTGTGCGGGACCGTAGCCCAAGCTTCATGGAGACGGTTGCGAATGGTCCTCGCCGATACCCCCGGAGCAACAGTGTCCCTAATTTGCTGGGAAGTGGCGGTGCGGTCCCCTACGGCACTGCGTAGGATCCTACGGTCTTGGCGTGCATCCGTGCGTCGCTGCGGTCCGGTCCCAGGTCGACGGGCACGTGCACCTTCCGCCGACCACTGGCGACAACATCGATGTACTGTGGAGACCTCACGCCCCACGTGTTGAGCAATTCGGCGGTACGTCCACCCGGCCTCCCGCATGCCCACTATACGCCCTCGCTCAACGTCCGTCAACTGCACATACGGTTCACGTCCACGCTGTCGCGGCATGCTACCAGTGTTAAAGACTGCGATGGAGCTCCGTATGCCACGGCAAACTGGCTGACACTGACGGCGCCGGTGCACAAATGCTGCGCAGCTAGCGCCATTCGACGGCCAACACCGCGGTTCCTTGTGTGTCCGCTGTGCCGTGCGTGTGATCATTGCTTGTACAGCCCTCTCGCAGTGTCCGGAGCAAGTATGGTGGGTCTGACACACCGGTGTCAATGTGTTCTTTTTTCCATTTCCAGGAGTGTACAACTTAAAAGTTAGAGAAACTCGACTGTGATGCCAATGACACACCTCACTGGTCACAGATAGAGACGCAAGGAGTGCAGGATACAGGTTATCAGAGCCTTGTGTTAGTGTACGGGCAACAACTGCATGATGCAAGAGTCAGGGAAAGCGATCAGTTCCTTTAAAGTATCTTCTTACCGGTCCGCGCTCTGAATGTCCACTGTTTAGCCAATCGCAATGACTAAACGAACGAAAACTCGGAAATAAGATTCTTCCTTTTAGGAAGTAGTTAGTACAAAATGACTGCGTAGGGCTCTTCAACGTCAGACGTATCTGCACCGCATCTACCAAGCAGCCTGGCACATCTCCGAGCAGTTTAATGGGATAACTTAGAAATTTTTCTGCGCTAGTCGAACTCAGTAGCAGCTACAACCAGTAACTGATGTTGCAGCCGCTTCAGCCTTCACCTGTAGATTAAGATGGTGAGGTCTAGCCGCGACAGCGAAATGAACCGCAGGGACAGTCAAATCCTTTCTGCTGAGTTTCAGTAATGCCAAGCTTCGTTCTTACTTGTAGATGCTATGATCAATGTATTTTCAACTCCAGCCACAGATGGAAACGCATACCCTTCTCTAGCACACTACTCCTTTTAGTACTATTGTTTCGCCAATCACGGTACGACTTCGCTTTTACAATTGTTTTGCACTGATACGCGTTCATTAGAATCAGAACAAAGAGCCATTAGGATTTGTCAATCTTTGTCACATGTTTTATCTGCACTTTCAACGTAAAAATGAAATTAATTTTGATTATTTTTTAATTTCATAGGTAGTGACTTCTCAATTCGTTTAAGCCGGCCGAAGTGGCCGTGCGGTTAAAGGCGCTGCAGTCTGGAACCGCAAGACCGCTACGGTCGCAGGTTCGAATCCTGCCTCGGGCATGGATGTTTGTGATATCCTTAGGTTAGTTAGGTTTAACTAGTTGTAAGTTCTAGGGGACTAATGACCTCAGCAGTTGAGTCCCATAGTGCTCAGAGCCAATTCGTTTATTATTGAGGACAACAGCTGATTACGTCAGATTAACAAGCGCACTTTACATGCCCCTAGGCGAAACACAACCCGTTTATGCTGGCAATACCATACACCCCAACCACTATAGCACAGTTCTGGCCTTGTTTCACAGACAGTTAACCTTAACTTTCTGGGTCATCGCCATTAGGGTTGACACCAAGTCTTAAGGAATGCTGGTGGTCCCAGTGATGTTCGCGTGGTCCACAACTACTATGGAGCCTTCGATTGCTACCAGAGGTCCCACGCTAGCCCAAATGAATGTTCCCTATATCATCATGCTGCACCAGCAGGACTGCGTCATGCTGCAGGGCACGTTTGGAGAAAAAGTTCGCCTGGATGACAGCATATCCTGACACGCCCATTGGTTAATAGTAACAAGAAACGTGATTTGCTAACCAGGCAGTTCGGACTCGATGATACTGTGTTGTTGCTATCGTAATTCGCTATGTCGCTGTCTCAACGTGGGAGCACATAGGAATCGTCTGTTGTGGAGCACGCATTTCAACAAATGCTCTGAATGAAGTGCTCCGTATGTGCCCGCACCACCATTATACTCTTTCGTCGGATTTGTCGCAGATGGTCGCCTCTTCTACTTTACAGAGAAGGCAAGCGTACGATCTCCACATTCTGCGGTAAGGCGTGGACGTACCAGAGACTGTCGCCTCCTCATGGTTTCGCTGTGTCTCTCAACCGCTCTCCATAGAATGTTATTAGAGTAGCACGAAAGTAGCCGAAGGGCGTCGCCATTTTCAAGATGATTGTAGCGCTGGTCCATAACACTATGTCCACTGTCGAAGTCTCATACGTCAGTAAATTCCACATTTGCGACAAGTATTGTCGCTGGAATGATTCTCCGTTTCTCTATGCTCGGCTTATATACTTCCACTTACGTATAATCTGTCTACGACACCAGTAGGCAACATTTTAATCAGTAGACTTCGATCATCTGTGTAACACCTCAAATACTTGTTACGAAATGAATCAACAACTGCAAATACGTATTTACGTCAGCTGTACATATTACTATTGAATCATGAAAATTGTTGTCGCGCTGGGACACGAACCCGTATTTCTGGCTTGCTGCAAGCGGTTGTCTTAATCTTTTCGGTAGTCCGTGCACGCCTTCCGGACCAGACAAAACTTCCATATCCCCTACGTTCACATTTCGTGATTTCCACACAGGAAAGATTTTTTTTAATTGTCGTCAGTTTAACCCGCATGCAAGTGTGAAGGACATTGTACAGTAACATACAGACACAGTATAGAACAAAGAATTTGTGCAAATCATTGATGTACATCTCTCCACGGGCTAAAACGTAGATATTAAAAAAATAAATAAATGTTCCTCTCGATATGGGAATCACAAAGTGCGAGTTGACGTGACGTGGTCAGTATATGACATGTGAAAGTTTTTGTCAGTGTTGGAGGTCTGCATGGATAGCCGATAGGGATTAAGGCGACTGCTCTCTATTAATCGGAGCCAAACAAAGGAGACTGACATCTGTTTACAGTTTTGCGAAGAATTTACTGTTGGTTACCAATGAAGAAAGCCATTGTAATTGTACAAATATCAGGCATCCTATTCGCAGCATAGAGGTTGAGACTGTCCACTCTGACAGGTGCAAGATCGTTGCTACATCTCCATCTACATCTCCATCTGTATCTATGTCTATATTCTGCAGGCCGCCTTACGCAGGGTATTTAGTGTACCTCTCTAGTTTCACTCTTTTCCACTCCAATCGTGCATAGTACGAGAGTATAATGGCAGATGGTAAGTCTCTGTATGAGGTCGAACATTTCTAAATTTATCTTCGTGGACTTTTTGTGAGATATATGTGTAAGAAGAAATCCTATGTTGTTCTTGTGGTTTCGTCCAAAGATCATGATGCCACGCGGAAGTCGGCAGTACAGGACGGTAACACAGTCGTTAGTCAGGTGGACTTGCAATCTGAAATGAAGAATGGGAGAGGCTGAAGAAGAGACGCCTTCTCTCTCAGCACAGCAGTGCTATCACATGGCGGTCAGCATAGAACCATGTATGGAAGCGCTCTGCTGCAGTTAGTAACCTCAGCTGAAGCAGTCGACGTTATCAAACAGGACTAAAGTGTTATTCAAGTCTCAGACGGAAATGCATTTTTGTTCAAAATGGTTCAAATGGCTCTGAGCACTATGGGACTTCACATCTGAGGTCGTCAGTCCCCTAGAACTCAGAACTACTTAAACCTAACTAACCTAAGGACATCACACACATCCATGCCCAAGGCAGGATTCGAAACTGCGACCGTAGCAGTCGCGCCGTTCCCGACTGAAGCGCCTACAACCACTCGGCCACCGCGGCCGGCTGTATTTTTGTAAATATGCTTCAAGAGAAGAGCTGTAATTGCATGTATTAAGTGATGCTTCAGTAGTCAATGACACTCGTAAAATATCAAGCATTCCAGTAGCAAAGGACTGTGTCAATCTGAAAAAACATTTTTATCATTCATATAATAAAGTGAACTAATACTTCATACAGTGTGGTACGGATAAGCCGTTTTCCATAGCAATCTGAGAATGCACAGCTATGATTTGACTTCTGTAGTTTCGTCTGGTCATAATAGATCGACTCATCTAAGCAAGTACAGTCTCGGAATTTTACAGTAGATCATGCAGTGACGCTGAGCGCCTCTCTTAGCATTTGCCGCTTGAATTGGATAAGCGTCACCGCGACTGTTTCACGCTTCCTAAACGAATCCGCGACGAAAATCGCTGCTCTCTTTCCAATTATGTATATTTACTCGATCATGTGTCCAGAATGTGGAGCAGTACTCAACTGTAGGTTGGAACGATGCTTTTGTAAACTACCGCCTTCATGAGTGGACAACAATTTCTGAAAATTTTTCCAGTAGGTCTCAGAAGGGCATCCTCATTTTATACGATTTGTTTTATGTGAGTGTTAGACCTTATGTAGCTCCGTACGCATGTTACGAGATATTCAATGGCAGTGACTTTTCTAGTGATTGTTCACCAATCGTTTAATTGAACAATAAGAGGCCTTTACACCTGTTTATGCGCAGTACGCTCCACTTGGTTATGTACAGCGTCACTTGTGAGTTCCTGCATCAGGTGTAGATCATCTGCTGATTTTCTGACATTTTGCTACAGTTTCCTTCATTTTCAGTCTCTTTCGTTACAGCCTCTGTAGAGGCACTAATGGTTTGCAAGCGTACGTATATATATTTCATATAACCTCGCACTGTAATCTTGCATAAACAGATCAGTTCCTACAAAAAAAAAAAAGAAAGGGGTATTGAAGAGGCAAAGAAACTGGTGAGCATGCCTAATATCGTGTAGGGCCACCGCAAGGGCGCAGAAGCGCGGCAACATGACGTTGCATGGACTCGACTATGTATGTTTGAAGCAGTGCTGTAGAGAACTGGCACCATGAATCCTGCAGTGCTGTCCATAAATCGTAAGGGTACGAAGGGGTGGAGATCTCTTCTGAACAGCACGTTGCGAGGCATTACAGATACGCTCAGTAATGTTCATGTCTGGATAGTTTAGTGACCATCGCAAGAGATTAAACTCAGAAGAGTGTCCTTGGAACCTCCGTAGCAATTCTGGACGTGTGGGGTATCACATTATCCTGCTGGAACTGCCCAAGTCCGCCGGAATGCACAATGGACATGAATGGATGTACGTGACCAGACAGGATGCTTACGTACGTGTCGCCCGTCAGAGTCGTATGTAGGAGTATCAGGGGTCCCGTATAATTCCAACTGCACAGGCCCCACATCATTACACAACCTCCACCAGCTTGAACAGTCCCCTGCAGACATGCAGGGTTCATGGATTCATAAGGTTGTCTCCATACCCGTAAACGTCCATCGCCTCGATACAATTTGAAACGAGACTCGTTCGACACGGCAACTTTCTTCCACTCATCAACAGTCCAATATCGGAGTTGACGGGCCCAGGCTAGGCGTAAAGCTTTATGTCGTGTAGTCATCAAGAGTACACCAGCAAGCCTTCGGCTCCGAAAGCATATAACGATGATGTTTCGTTGAATGGTTCGCACTCAGACATTTGTTGATGGTCCAGCACTGAAATCTGCAGCGATTTGCGGAAGGGTTGCACTTCTGTCACGTTTAACGATTCTCTTCAGTCCTGTTCTTGCAGCATCTTTTTGCAGCCGCAGCGAAGTCGGAGTATTCGGTGCTTTACCGGATTCCTGAAATTCATGGTACACTCGTGAAGTAGTGGTGCGGGAAAATCTCCACTTCATCGCTACCTCGGAGATGTTGTGTCACATCGCTCGTGCACCGACTACAGTAGCACGTTCCAAATCTCTTAAATCTTGATAATCGGCCATTTTAGCAGCAGTACCCCATCAAACAACTGCACCAGACACTTGTTGTCTAATATAGGCGTTGCCGACCGCAGTGCTTTATTACGACTGTTTATATATCTCCGTATTTGAATGTGCATACCTGTACGTACTTCTTTGGCGTTTCAGTGTAGATAGTACTAGAGAAGAGTATGCATCTATATCTGTGGCCGAAGTTGAAAACATATTGATCAGAAAAATCTGCAACCAACTCTTCAGATTCAGAGCGAATCTTGAAAATACTGAAAATTAGTGGCAACCATCTCTTCGATCTCGCTGTGGCGGCTAGATCTCAGCATGTATATCGCAGCTGGAGGCTGAAAAGGCTGCAAAATCAACCATTAATTTTGAACCAACAAAGTGCGTATGTGGCTAAAAGAAACTCAGGCCAAAGTATTTGTATGATCCCAACTCATCTGCTTGAAGAGGCGCTCATCTGCTCGGATGATGAGGTGCAGAGAAAAAGTCTTTCCAAGGTGTCGTCTGCACGTGAAGAAGTTTTGGTTCCATCTCCTTCAGAAGAGGAAGACTCGGGTCTTCGCGGCTTCGTTCTTTACGTTATTTCAGTTAGCTGAGATACGGATATTCCGTTTGCCGACCAGTAAAAAACTTGCTTACAGGAAGCTGGTTAACCCGCAAAGCGTTCCCAAATATTTGGTGCTGAGAAACAGCGTCGTGCTCTCTTCCTGCTTCTATGGCCAATGCGGTGCGTCTTCGTAGCACAGCTGTGTTTCTCTTTCCAACTGCTAATTTATTTACGTTAGCCAGTCCTCACAGCTCTTACATTGTTAAACATTCACGTTTTGCAGGGCCTGAGCCCTGGCAGCGTCTCACGCTTACGAAGGTGGCTCGACTGTGGGGTTCCGCCCCATGTTTACATTTTATATCCTACCAGCACCGTATTTCGAATAAAGCCCTGTTTCTAAGCAAAAGAGACCAAAAATCTTATGCCCACGAATCAGTACTGTTTTAGAACGCACCGCTCGTGTTGAACTCAGCTTGCCCTTTTCTCACTTTATATGCAGCGAACTACGGACAAAGGGCAACAGGAAAACACTACATTTCTAGGTTTCCAGAAAGTATCTGATACGGAGCCCCACTGTAGACAGCTAACGAAGGTACGAGCATACGGCACAAGTTACTAGACACGGGGTTGGCCCGAAGACTTCTTAAGTAATAGAATCCATTATCTTGTCCTCGACGGCGAGTATTCATCAGAACCAAGGACGTCGTCAGGAGCGCCCCAGGGAAGGGTGATATAACCGCTGTTATTTTCTGTAACTATAAATGATCTGACGATCAGCGTGGACAACAATTTGCGGTTATTTGATGATGATGGTGTGGTGTACGGGACGGCGTCCGACTGCAGGAGGATACAAAATGACTTACACGAAATTTCTTGTTGGTGTGACGAATGTAAGATGGCTTTAAAGGCATAAAAGTGTAAGTTAGTACTGATGAGTAGGGAAAACAAAGCCGTCCTGTTAGTAAACAGCATTAGTATTGTCCTGCTTGACAGAGTCACGATGTTTAAATATCTGGGCGTAAAGCTGCACAGTGATATGAAATTGAACGAGTGTGCGAGATTTGTGGCAAGGAAGGGGAATGGTCGACTTCGGTTTATAGGGAGAATTTCGCGAAAGTTTGTATCATCTCTGAAGGAGATCGCATAACTGACGGAAGTGCCAAGTATTCTTAAATGCTGCTTGAGTAACTGGGTCCGCAACAGGTCGGATTAAAGGAGGACATAGAAGTAAATCAGAGGCGAGTTGCTAAATTTGTTACCGCTAGGTTCGAACAACACGCAAGTGTTACGGAGATGCTTCAGAAACTTAAATGGAAATCTGTGGAGAGAAGGTGACGTTCTTTACGTCGAACACTATCGAGAAAATTTAGAGAACCGACATCTGAAGTTTAATGCAGAACGATTCTACTGCCACCAACATACATTTCGCGAAAGGCCTGCGAAGGTGAGAAATAACGGTTCATACAGAGATATACGGACAATCGTTTTTTCCTCGCTTTATCTGCGAGTGGAACAGGGAAAGGAACGACCATTGGTGGCGCAGGGTGCACACCGCCACGTATTGTACTGTGGCTTGCGCTCTCTGTATGTAGATGAAGATGAATTCTGTTCTGACTTCAGTGATCAGCACCCTGTGGCGTCTCCTCATAGGGAAGCTGGTCAGCCAATAGGCACGAACCTGCGCGGGTGGCCCCTCATGACTTCCGGGAACTCATATGCGTAAGTGACCTTATCCTGCCGGCCCGCTTGCACCTCAACACAGTACGCTTCCAAACCGGCGTTCCGCATCAATCAACCATACACTTCCGTGTACAAAGCAAACTACGTTCGTTAGCTGCTGGCAATTACTGGTACTTACATATGCCTCATTAGTAAGTGGGGATTAATTATTCGGATATTATTAGCCTCTTTAACTCTGGTTTAACATTATTTACGGGTCGGTTTGGGGAGAAACGTTGGCGTAAGATCTTTAAGTGTTGCGTTTTCTTCTGTTCTTCGCAAAACTCCTTCAGTATCGCCCTTCTACTCCCCAAATGTATTTCAATGATTTTTCAGAATCCTATTATCTTGTCTGCTTCGCAGGTCCGTCTATTATTTTCCTGCGTCCGTGTCTGCCTTTGATCTCTCACATCCTGATCGATGTGAGCTTTCTTCACCAACTTTCGTTCCCTTCCATCTTGGCCCCAATTCCGTCTCGTCTTACCTGAAAGTCACAGACCACTTAGTCCCTACCTGTCCTCTCGTCCTACCAGTTATTTCTCCGAAACATCTGCCTAACTATTCATAGTCACTCATACTAGATATTCCTCCGGTATTCCCTTTTTTAATCTAATTTATCCTAATAGAGTCTCCATTTTCCGATAGGTTTCTTCTTTAGTTCTTCATGCCCATGGCAACCTCTTTTATAGCTCAGTATTTTACTCGCTGTTTTTCTCTCTTACCAATCTAATTTGTTTTGTACCATGTCTTCATAGTGATACAGTCTCAGCCGCAAACAGAACCGTATTCCTAGTCGAAGTGCGTGTTCTTGCTTTTATTGTACACATCTCTGCTCACACACAAGGCTGTTCTTGTCATCTTCGCTCTTCCAATATTTCTTCGTGCTTTTGTTTCTTTCTATTACATTTTATTCCATATATTTAAATTTATCCATCTTTTCAAGTGTACCTTTTGGTGTTTTATTATCGCTACTGGTATTAACTGTCTTAACCTTGTTTTAGGAAATCCTCAGTCGTATCCTTCTGGCTTGGAACTTTTCTATATAAAACAGAATCATCCGCTAACCCGAAGAGCCTCTTCGACTATCTGCTATGTTCCAGCGTAATTCAAAAGCTGTGAGTAATGTTGCACGTTTCGTCCTGAGCATGGAATTATGGAATTTTATATATATATATATATATATATATATATATATATATATATATATATATATTACATATTATGTGTGAGTATGTGTGTGTTTAACACCTCCAAATCGACGTAGATGATGTTGCGACAAGTAATTTAATGTAAAACATATGAGACGGCGAGAGCCGAAAAATACCACAAAAGTGCAAAAGTGGTTGACAAATGTTGAGCGTGGGACATCACCAGATTACGTAACTCACTCACCACACGTGAAGCTGTTGAAGCTATCGATCTGTTCCACCAGGTCATCTCTAAAAAAGTCAAGTATTCACGTCGGTGTGACTCCCAGCCTAAAGTGCGACAATTCGTTAGGTTTCGAATCTTACGTCTGCTATGCTACATTTTTTTTTTCACTATGTGTGGCTGTTAAGTGTTCACATTCGGCTATTGTTTATTAATTCATTCACCAGTCTCGCGGTTTCCGCTGATTCCCTGCAAATTACAACCCAACAAAAATCAGCCATATAGCTTCACAAGTAAACGAGTATAAGTTCTCGAATTGTATCGCTACCAGTAAATGATGTATGTTATCTTGACAAAACAACGTCCGTAAAAAAATAAATAAATAAATAAAATTAAAAAAAAATAAAGCAGGAGAGAGAGAGATGGAAATAAACACAAAATAAGAACAGGTTTTAGTTGCTTACAGCGAGGAAAACAATTTTGTAGCTTGTACGTTTACAACATATTACATTTATAAAAGGCGTTCTAAGACATTTGCACCGTTTTCTTGAATGCAAGTACCGTATCACCCAATCATCCCTTATGCTCACTCTCGAAAATACGCTCCGTACTTTGGTTGTTACGTCACACATTCAAAATTTGTCATCCAATTTTGGCGTCTTTCCCGACATTCGGGGCCCCATGTGACGTATATTAAATTAGTTGTCTCACTCAGTGTCATTCTCGTCACCTCGAATTTTTTAAACTTTTATACGAATAAACAGTTGATCACTTACAATATAAAAACCTTTCACACTATTTTCCTAACAGATAACTGGTGCGACACTTCGTTAGGTTTCGAATCTTACGTCTGCTATGCTCTATATAAAAATGGCTCTGAGCACTACGGGACTCAACTGCTGAGGTTATTAGTCCCCTAGAACTTAGAACTAGTTAAACCTAACTAACCTAAGGACATCACACACATCCATGCCCGAGGCAGGATTCGAACCTGCGACCGTAGCGGTCTCGCGGATCCAGACTGCAGCGCCAGAACCACGCGGCCACTTCGGCCGGCTATGCTCTATATACATAGGCTGAAATATACATAGTCAACAACAAAGAAGAAAACCAGCAGAAGACATCACTGATTTCGATTTCTAGATATACACTGCCCCCTCCTCGCCCCAAATGCCACACCAGCAGCTACATTAAAAAATCGAAAAACAATGGACAAAGTGTTCTAGACTAATCTAGTTTTAGACTGTTTATTTTAAGTAACATTTCTCTATGTATATATGTATGTATTAACGCTTGAAAATGAACAGAACATGTTCGAAACGCGTTGCATTATATTAGATTAAGCACAAAATTAAATAAAAAGTGACTGGTAGCAGAAGCTTGAAATAAATAAAAGGAAATTTGTCAAGATAGATATGAAGAATTTATGTATCTATATTATGACTTTTGAACACTACTAAGGTAAATACATTGTTTGTTCTCTATCAGAATCTTTCATTTGCTAACTATATGCCTATCATCAGTGCCTTTAGTAGCTACAATATTTTATTTAGCTGGCAGTATTGGCACTCGCTCTATTGCAGTAGTTCGAGTAACGAAGATTTTTGTGAGGCAAGTGATTCATGAAGGGTATGGGGTATTGTTAGTCAGGGCTAGTCTTTTGTAGGGATTATTAAAAGTCAGATTGCGTTGCGCTAAAATATTGTGTGTGAGTTTGGGAATGATCAGAATAAGTACAGAGAAAACTGTCTGAGTACGTTCAGTTTTACTCAGCTGTTTCTGCATCAAATAACGTAGAAGCCTACCAGCACAGTCATTCTTTACATTCAAAGGGGAAGTTTCAAATCTTGTTTCACAATGTTTTCGCAAGTCCCAATAGTGAAACAAAGCCAGGATTCAAAATGGCTCCAAACAATATGGGACTTAATATGTGAGGTCATCAGTCCCCTAGACATAGAACTGCTTACACCAAACTAACCTACGGACATCACACACATCCATGCCCGAGGCAGGATTCGATCCTGACCGTAGCAGCAGCGCGATTCTGGACTGAAGCGCTTAGAACCGCTAGACGATACAGTCTGGAACCGCGCGACCGCTACGGTCGCAGATTCGAATCCGGCCTCGGGCATGGATGTGTGTGATGTCATTACGTTAGTTAGGTTTACGTAGTTCTAAGTTCTAGGGGACTGATGGCCTCAGAAGTTAAGTCCCATAGTGCTCAGAGCTATTAGAACCATTTAGAACCGGTTGGCCACAGCGGCCTGCTAAGACGAAGATTCGCTGATGATTTGGGCAGCCCCATTGTGGTATTGCATGGGCCCAGTGGCTGCTCTGCTAGGTCACATTACTGCCTAGCATTATGTGATCAGTTTGTATCATGAGGTCCATCCAACGGTACAACGTTTGTTCCCCAGTGGTGATACTGTGGCCCCAGACGACAGGGCCCTGTTCACACAGCTGGCATCGTCCTGGACTGGTGTAGTGAGCACGAGGAGGAATTGCCGCATCTTCTACGGCCACCGCAGACATCAGTTCTTAATTTTGCTGAGAGTTTGTGGTCCACTTTGGAGAGAAGTGTGTGCGATCGTTATTCATCTCAATCACTGATACCTCAACTTGGCACTGTCCTGCAGGACGAATGGTGTAAGATACCGATGAAAACCATGTATGATCTGTATATATCCATTCTTTGATGACTAAACCGTTTTGAACGTCATTGGCTTTCCTCAATGTGTAAGGCACGGTAATGGGTTTACAGTGTTTTTACACTACTGGCCATTAAAATTGCTACACCACGAAGACGACGTGCTACAGATGCTAAATTTAACCGACAGCAAGAAGACGCTGTGATATGCAAATGATTAGCTTTTCAGAGCATTCACACAAGGTTGGCGCCGGTGGCGACACCTACAACGTACTGACATGAGGAAAGTTTCCAACCGATTTCTCATACACAAACAGCAGTTGACCGACGTTGCCTGGTGAAACGTTGTTGTGATGCCTCGTGCAAGGAGGAGAAATGCGTACCATCAGGTTTCCGAATTTGATGAAGAATTGATGCTCGCGTTGGCCGAGATCCAATGACTGTTAGCAGAATATGTAATCGGTGGATTCAGGAGGGTAATATGGAACGCCATGCTGGATCCCAACAGCATTGTATCACTAGCAGTCGAGATGACAGGCATCTTATCCACATGGCTGTAACGGATCGTGCAGCCACGTCTCAATCCCTGAGTCAACAGATGGGGACTTTTGCAAGACAATAACCATCTGCACGAACAGTTCGACGACGTTTGCAGCAGCATGGACTATCAGCTCGGAGACCATGGCTGCGGTTTCCCTTGACGCTGCATCACAGACAGGTGCGCCTGTGATGGTGTCCTCAACGACGAACCTGCGTGCACGAATGGCAAAACGTCATTTTTTCTGATGAATCCACGTTCTGTTTACAGCATCATGATGGTCGTATCTGCGTCTGGCGACATCGCGGTGAACGCACATTGGAAGTGTGTATTCGTCATCGCCATACTGGCGTATCACCCGGCGTGATGGTATGGGGTGCCATTGGTTACACGTCTCGGTCACCTCTTGTTCGCATTGACGGCACTTTGAACAGTGGACGTTACATTTCAGATGCGTTACGACCCGCAGCTCTAGCCTTCATTCGATCCCTGCGAAACCCTACATTTCAGCAGGATAATGCACGATCGCATGTTGCAGGTCCTGCATACAGAAAATGTTCGACTGCTGCCGTGGCCAGCACATTCTCCAGATCTCTCACCAATTGAAAACGTCTGGTGAATGGTGGCCGAGCACCTGGCTCGTCACAATACGCCAGTCACTACTCTCGATGAGCTGTGGTATCGTGTTGAAGCCGTACACGCCACCCAAGCTCTGTTTCACTCAATGCCCAGGCGTATCAAGGCCGTTATTACAGCCAAAGGTGGTTGTTCTGGGTACTGATTTCTCATGATCTATGCACATAAACTGCGTGAAAATGTAAACACATGTCAGTTCTAGTATAATATATTTGTCCAATAAATACCAGTTTATCATCTGCATTTCTTAGTGGTGTAGCAATTTTAATGGCCAGTAGTGTACATTTCTGTCCACTCCCTGTTAGTGGCACTTAAAGATCTGCCTACGTGCTCTACTACTGATTTTCCACATACCAACGTTACCGATTGGCAGTTATGTTTTCTTTCCTCATATCACTATGGGCGGATGTAGAGTTGCTACGCCTTTATTCAGTAGGAACCGACTGCCGACGACGTCGACTGGTTGCTAGTTACTGGAACGTCGTGCAGGAGAGTAGAGGCGCCTTTCGTCTTCCATTTGCCAGGTGATCGATCAGTGAGAGTGACGTACGGTCGCGGGACTTCCGCTAAGGCTGGTACCGGCACGTGGAGAGAAGAAGGTAGGTTGATGCTTCGTTCACGTGGAGCGAAAGCATGCACGTGGCTGCACAGTGGAGAGTTCCCTTTTCCTCAGCTGTCGTGTAGCAGACCTTGCTAGTGATATATTCTCGATTTCTTTCTTTTTAGTAAATCCAAGGTGCGATTTGTGCTTTTGCCAGTGGGGGGGATATCTTAGGGGGTTATTAGAATTATATATGTTACTAGCTTGGACCGTGGCGTTACACATGGTTAAACAGCTATTTATCAATAGATGTTAATGCCGAAACTCACTATTCATGCGTATGCACTATCAGAAAAGCCATCCCTTGTTAGATCTTTAAAAAGTACATTATAGATAAAGGTTATTTACAAAATCTTCTACATAGAGGTATACGAGGGGAATTCAAAAAGTAGAGGCACATTTGTGAAAAACTGTATTTACTCTGAAGACAGAAAACTGAAACATATTAATAGTAAGACTTATTAAAAACTTTCAGTGTTCGGCTCCACAAATTTAAATTATATGTAAAGTTTTACTCCAGTGCGTGGGAAATAAACATCCCAGGTTGGGATGGTCTGATGCAGAGGGGGGGAAATCCCCCCATCCCCCCCTGCAAATCGCACACTGAGTACATCTGGGAAGACTCTTACCACTCGGAGGCATTAACTGAATTTAGTCTATACATTTGTTTTTGCTGGAATCAAGAAGCAAAGATTAATTTCTCACGTTTCAATAAATTTCACTATTCTCTTTCTATGTACTGCTGAGTACTGAATGAAATTTACACACAAATGCCGGCCGAAGTGGCCGTGCGGTTAAAGGCGCTGCAGTCTGGAACCGCCAGACCGCTACGGTCGCAGGTTCGAATCCTGCCTCGGGCATGGATGTTTGTGATGTCCTTAGGTTAGTTAGGTTTAACTAGTTCTAAGTTCTAGGGGACTAATGACCTCAGCAGTTGAGTCCCATAGTGCTCAGAGCCATTTGAACCATTTTTTTTTTTACACACAAATATATAGGTAAAATCAGAATCTCTGCAGTCAGAGACAGAATCTAACATTCTTCTACGTTTACCACTACCGTTTCTCTATGGTTTTATGGTGCTATTAATAATTTCTAAGGCACTTCTCTGAATAATAAAAGCAAGTTGAGATATGTAATAGTGAAAGCTCCGGATTAGGAATATGGACGATAACGACGAAAACATAGGATTATGAGTAAATGCAAATGACAAGAGACCAGTTTGGAGGAAGAGATCATTATACTTATGAAACTGAAATAGTTGTGAATGCAGATCGTTATACATTATGCTGTGAAATGAGAACTAAGAAAGTTTTTTCCTACATTTATGGAAACAATAATCATGATGGCGTAAGTAGCGCCATTCGATCTTTTGTTCTCCGTTTTGGCGTGTTAAATTTAGGTTTCAAAGCTCCACTCTCTGCAGAATGCTACGTGTCTTCTTTTTACCAAAAATTTTTTCGATACGTAAGCATCATTTTCTTTCGGATTTAAATCCCCGTCAATGTTATACAACGTTCATGGATGCTTTTCTCTTTCTTGTTTTGTCTTGGTTAATCACTTGAAACTACATTACTCGCGAAGATAGATTTGAACAGTTTGGTTCACTTTATTACGCTTGATTGCATGCCATCTACGAAGTACTCGGAAGAATTTCTTAATGAGTTATTATTTTGATTAGTTTTTCCGTGAGTAGTATCCGTGTATGTACTGTATTTCCGTTTTACGTCGTATTGCACATCCGTGAGGTGTTTTCTTTGTTGGCTGAAATTACGTACCCAGTCTTTCACACATTTTACTTTTCTCTCCTTCCTGGTTTTCATACACAAAAACAATATTTCGGCGAAAGATTACGAAATTTTTTCTCGGACGTAAATTTTTTTATAGTGAATTGTTGTAAGTAAAATAACTGTTATTGCTGAATAAATCTAATGAAGCCGGCCGGTGTGACCGAGCGGTTCTAAGCGCTTCAGTCTGGAACCGCGCGACCGCTACTATTGCAGGTTCGAATCCTGCCTCGGACATGGATGTGTGTGATGTCCTTAGGTTGGTTACGTTTAAGTAGTTCTAAGTTCTAGGGAACTGATGACTGTCCCATAGTGCTCGGAGCCATTTGAACCAAATCTAATTAATATTCTTCTGGATCGAGATACACTTTTTTCTTGTTTAACACTTAAAATTTTCAAATGGAAATCAAAAGTAATATTTGTAGTAGAGCAAAACTTGTCTACCTCATAAGTAAATGGACATATGTAGGAATAATCACACTACAACTAACGTCGCCATACTCAAAGACGATGTTAGGTACAACGTTTTATGTAAAGAAACGTCTGTTTCACCCCAATCCTCTTTCTCCCTCTCCCTCCTCCGTCTCTCAAGCACACACACACACAAGCCTGCGCGCACACGCACACACACACAATTAAATAAGTAGTCTCCTTACAGACTCATCGTAAAAACTTTCAAAATTATCGCCCACAGTGGATAGAAACATACTGCAGTAGAAGACACGCGCCTCTTTGCAGTGCCTGTGTAGTGTTCATAAATGCAGAGAAATCGTTCGGCAGTCGCACTTTCAATAGCTTCGCTCACCAACATTTAAGTTATATTTGCTGTAAATGAATTGAATAAACAGTGTATTGACTAATACTGCATTTTATTTGTTTCATATTTATAATCCATTACATTCAATACGCTGTTTTTAATTTTCACTTAGAGACTGATTTAATTTAGTCCCAGAATTTTGCTGTTAAATAATGAAACAACAAATTATCATATATTCGCTTTCCTCAGTTCTAATTAATGAATTCCAACAAAAATAGAAATTAACATGAATTTACAGCTATTCAATTAGACGCAATTTTACAAAACTGAAATTGTGTGGTCTCCTAATTTTTCCGCACCTAAAGAACGTATAATAATTTTGGCAATTAATTTTTTAAACTGATGCAAGTTTAGAGAGACTGATGTAAAAATTTGGCCAAGAGTATTGGGAGACCGAGTGTAAGATGGAAATATCAGCAGTTTAAATGTGTATCAAACTGAGAAACCAACTCATGATGCACGCGACGATGGATTTTTAAACGACATTGTATGTGCGCTGCTTGATTAGTTCACGGTATTAGAGAGGGACATGCAGACTTTGGAAAAACGGAGCAGTATCTACGATAGAGGAAATCGACCCTGTTGAAGGAATAATCCTAGAATCTCCATTATTATGTTTACGCAAATAAATGAAAAATTGACACAAGATGGCTCGCTGTGGAGTATAGAAAACGCAACGAAAGCTCAATGGCATTTTGCTAGAAATCTGATTTTTGTTCACGTTTTTTCTCCGTTATGACGCTTACAGGATATGAGACATTTCTTCAGTACCATGTGCTGTATCGTCTTCGTCTACTACTATCATTACACACCTTCCACTTAGCAATGGAGTGATACTACGTAATTTAGCTTTGTATACATAAAAAGGTGGCACCAAAGACTGCCTAACAATCTTGAGAGTCACCGGTAGAGATACGGCGTGTATGTGCGCCACATCACTTGTTACACGTGATTCAGATATTTTCTTGGGAGAAGTATATACGTCTTTTGGCATGTGTTGGATATTCGAGTACCTTAAAAGTAACAGGGGGAACGGGGCAGAGATAGGGATGGGGACAGTTATTAAGGTCAACGACTCGCATTTGGGACCAGAGGACTTTAATAATCCGTCACTCCCATGAAGATGTTGCTCTTGTATAGCTCTCTAAAATCTTTGAGGTAAATCTCGGGAAAAATCTTTATTTTGTTCATCCTGTAGATGGAGCGTTGAGCCGCAGCTGAATACCCTAAACACGGAGAGTTTTTTTTCCTTTCTTTCTTTTTTTTTGACACCTTCTTACTTTTTTTCCTCTGCTGTTTCTTAAAGCACAACAGGTACTAGAGTATCACACATAATTTTCAAGTGCATCTGAGAAAATCATAAGTGCATTTCTGAACACTGTGCCGCCACGCTCCCGTATGTACTTGCAACCTAAGCAAAGACTTCGGTACGTTTCCACATACGAAGATATGTGTGAAGTCTGTACTACTTCCTTTAGAAAGCATATACACAGTTTTCTTCACACGCTTTGTCGTATATAAATTTTGTGCCCCATCTTTAACGATGTTCGTCATCTTCGGTGTACTGATCCTTGTCTTCCTTTCTGCTACTGACTACTGACTTCTGCTTTTCTAGCTCGAATAGTAATGTTATGAAATATGATAAATTTCAGGAAAGACAGAGACGACACAACGGCAAGTATTCCACAAGGTTTCTTTAACTCACTAGTAGCACATGTACTGTAAGGGAATTGTAATCTTCCCGGCTGAAGTCTCCGAAGAATCCTATAGTTTCAGGTAAAATCTTTACTGCGACTCCAGCTGTCTACTGCTTTCCAAGTTCCAAACAGTCTTTCCTGATTACCCTTTAACAACTGAATACTCTCGGAGAAGAGACTCTGTTTTACAAGGTCAGGAAATTTCACTACAATGTACACTGAACTGGCGAGTCGTAACGTCCCCTTAGAAAAATTATAAATGACATGAACTGCTATATATATTATGACTTTTGAACACTATTAAGGTAAATACATTGTTTGTTCACTATCAAAATCTTTCATTTGCTAACTATGCCTATCAGTAGTTAGTGCCTTCAGTAGTTTGAATCTTTTATTTAGCTGGCAGTAGTGGCGCTCGTTGTATTGCTGTAGTTCGAGTAACGAAGATTTTTGTGAGGCAAGTGATTTGTGAAAGGTATAGGTTAATGTTAGTCAGGGCCATTCTTTTGTAGGGATTATTGAGAGTCAGATTGCGTTGCGCTAAAAATATTGTGTGTCAGTTTAAGCACAGTCATTTATAATTTTTCTAAGGGGACGTTACAGAGTGACTAGTCAATCTAGGAATCAGATTGGACTTATTAGCAGAAGCAGCCTTACTTAATCATGTCTCACACCGATGTTTGGTTATTATTGTGGGATACCAATGAAGTATGGAAAGCAGGAGGAAGATACTAAAAGACCAACGTTTTGAGTCAGGTATTGGGAAATGTCTTTATATGAGAGTATTGCCCACTAAATGCATGGATACGTATTCGGATTCATCTTTGGTACACTACTTTAACTGTTTTTTTATCTTACCAAACAAATATGAACTACACCTATAGTCTGTGTCGAAAATGTTGCCGGTTACGGCTGTACCTGAAGGGTAAAGTTCCACAATAACATATACCTGGGCATATGGATTTGAAGACATGTGACGTCGAGCATACTGAGCCAAAGAAATATGCATAATTGATTGACCAGTTCATGCAGTGTAACTTCAGTCTATATGTCGGTGTTAAAACTATTATAATATAAAAATGAATGAAAAGTGCATTAATCTGCAGAGGCTGTGTTTAATTAAGTCGATTACAGACGCACACAATCGGTTTTTCAACTTTTAAGTTGCATCGTCTGATGTGTATCTGTACAGAAAATTTTTAAACTAATACTTTTATAATGGGGAAATGAACTTATATGAGATATCTAAATTTCTGAGTGAATGGAGTTAAACAAGAAAATATTACGGCACTTAGGAAACTAGGTGTGGATCTCATGCGCTGTACAAAGAACGGGCACATACGTATTCAATAAATAAGGTGTGTAATTTCATACCATTAGAAGGTTAGTTAAAAATGCTGGCCGCGCGGGATTAGCCGAGCGGTCTAGGGCGCTGCAGTCAGGGGCTGTGCGGATGATCCCGGCGGGGTTTCGAGTCCTCCCTGGGGCATGGGTGTGTGTGTTTGTCTTTAGGATAATTTAGGTTAAGTAGTGTGTAAGCTTAGGGACTGATGACCTTAGCAGTTAAGTCCCGTAAGATTTCACACACATTTGAATATTTTTTAAAAATGCTGTGTCATATAGTGTAAAGAGTTGTTACAGAACGCAGCAGAGTAACAGCTGGCGTGGATAGGCAAATTTTTCAGCTTTCCTCAATCGATAAAAACCATCATCAGTGATCAAAGTCCAGTCTAAAAAGTGAAGGAGTAGAATTGCGAATCAGAAATTAATCCTTGATTAAAAAACAGTGATGCAGTCACTAATGAAAAATAGATCGGAACAGTGCCCATGTAACGTGGAACAAATGCCAAGAAAATGGGACTGACGTGTTTTAAAATCATGAACTGTCATCACATTTCCGATTAAAATATGTTCCTTTGAATCTCTGTCAAGCAACGGATGGTGCTCCTCGTAAATGTGATTCAGAAAACTTTTGGATTCTGGAGTGTCTGAAAACTGAAATAAAGGTAAAAATGAAAATCAATAAAATTGAGGTACTGAAGTACAGTGAAAATTACTTGTGGCACGTTTTGGGGCCACCGGTGATCGAAAGTAAGAAGGTTATTCAGATGGTCAATGTTACCGGAAGCCGATACGCGTATGTGTGATGGTCACCAACGTGATAGTAATCGTAGCAGCTGACAACACAAGCTATGAGGTGTACAGTGTGTTGTCGGAGCTTGTGCGTTGACTGCCGTCCAGGTACTGAGACGGTTAAGGAAACCCAACAAACGGCGGCAACACAGAAGATGTGGGGAACTGCAGTCGCCAGGCAAATTTGTTAGACTCGGCTATCTGTGTTACATAAATACTGAACGTGGGTGACACTAATACAGTAATGATACTAAGGTGAAAATTTTAAAAATTCCTTCATATTTCTGTATCATTAAAACAGTGTGAACATTAAATGGATCGGCAGTGGGAGTACACTTGGATATTAACATAAAAACTGTAATAAACTACCAGCTAGTTAAATGCTGAGACGCCTTTACTTCAGAAATTCAAATAGACAAATTTGGTCAACAAAGCTCTGTGGCTTTACTCCGTTTGGTTTTTAACCGTATTATCAGCGGACTGCCTTACAGACTTTATTATACATTTCGCCCGAACCACGTTTAACACAACTCCTTTCTCTTTTTACGAAGTATCTCCTAGTGATCGAGCAGAACTGAAATTCGATATTGATTATCACGTAAGTGAGACGTTAGTGAGGATTTCGAGCTGCTCACATTGAGATGTTTTTAAAGCGATTATTAAAATTATCTGTAAACAGTTATGGCTGGTATTGCTAGTCGGATGTAAAAAAGGGAGAAAGACTGTAAGCGACGGAGAGCGAGCTCGAATTGAAGAAGGATGCCCTTATCTTGCAAAGGAACCATCCTGGTAGTTACCTTAAGCGAATTACACACATCACGAAAATTTTAAAGCTGTGTGAATGGGCGGATTTTTGAATCGCCGTCCTCCCTGATTGCGAGTCCCATGTCTTATCACTGGCCCATCTTGTCCAATCAGTGAATTATGTTAAAATATGTTACACACTGCGGAAACAGTGTCACTGTAGCATTCAGTGGTGACAGGATGTAACCAACCAAAGATGCTGCTGTAAAAGGTGTTTATCGCAGATTAAAACAATGTCTGCACGACAAAGAGATAATGTATGGCGCACCACTTTCGGTGAGGTCGTCAACAGGCATGACAGCCACATAGACCAACTGTAAAAGATGCCGTTGTAGAAGTGACTATTGTATGATATTAAATTGTTGGTGATCACCAAATGCTATTTTAGCGTTACAATTGACAAAGTCTTGTGAACTGTGTCCACAATCTGGGACACAGAACAAATGAGGCTACGTCTGTAAGCTGCTACAAATCATCAATGTAGCGGAGAGGATGTGCTGTCATCAGTTTGATCTGGTGCAGGGTAAGCTATCATCACAGCTGTAGTGCTCAGCTGCCTGTGTTACTGGTACGCGTGCTGCATGAATGGTTCGGTCGATTACAAATGGAATCCCTCACTATAGCAGCCTTACAAACGTTGTAATAAGGGTACTGAGTGTTTACTTTCCAGGCGAGTAGAAGTAAAATTGTATAAAATAGTGCTTGAGTAAGTGGACTGTAAAAATTATGACTGCTGTCACAACGCCATGAAAGAAATAGTCTTTCAGTCCGTTGTAGAGTATGTTCTGAAGTGTATCTGTCGGGCAGACTAATACTATGTGTCTCACTGAGCTCTCTTTTTCTTTCGTCAGCAACATGCTCCAACAGCACCCCAGCGAAAGTGGTGCGTGTCTTTGATTAGTAAGTATCCTGAACTTATGTTGCAAGATCCCAGCTCATTGCAATGACAACTGCACATTCTTACGAAGTGTAAATTGAACTGAAAAATAGACATTCACACCTTCATGTACGAAGGTGAGCTGAAAAGTGATGCCTCCGAATTTTTTACGTAAAAATTCTTAAAGCTTTTTAAGTAAAAAACAGTTTTTAGCATTTCACAACTTCATTCTTCGTAATTGCTGCCGACTATTACTGGAGAAATCCTAATTGTAGCGTGTTCCACGCCGGTGTGTAACGTAACTACATAACTGCGTGAGAAACTGCCGCAATTGAATTTCGAATTCGAAAAATTCGTCTACACGTGGAGTACCAGCTCCTTCAGCATGATGGTGCCACATCAAACACGAGAAATGCGACATCTGCTTCAATCCGATACGCTGGGTTCACTACCATCGATCATCCTTGTTACAGTCCCGACTTCCATCGTTTCTAAAATTTAAAGAATAGCTTCGAAGACTTCACTCTGACACTGTTGAAGGGGTGCAAGCTTTAAGTCAACGAAATTAAACATTCTACAGTGACGGTATAAAGAAACTGGTTTCTCGTTGGGAGAAATGTGTTGGCGCCAGTGTGACTACGTTGACAATTATATTCACACATCAAAAAAGTTTTGCATCACCCCAGTTCCCAGAACTCCTGAAGCTGGACGTTGACTGTGGATACTGTATCACAGACACAGTCCCTTTGACTGTTCAGAGATGTCACTAAACCCGCCTAAAGATGGAAACAACCATGTATGAGCAGCGCCTGTTAGACGTAAGAGGTCCGACAGCCGATCAGTTCCAGTCATTCCACCAGGAAGGACGTTCAAATGGTTCAAATGGCTCTGAGCACTATGGGACTCAACGTCTTAGCTCATAAGTCCCCTAGAACTTAGAACTACTTAAACCTAACCAACCTAAGGACATCACACACACCCATGCCCGAGGCAGGATTCGAACCTGCGACCGTAGCAGTCGCGCGGTTCCGGACTGCGCGCCTAGAACCGCGAGACCACCGCGGCCGGCAGGAAGGAGGTGCATGGCTCGTGTTGTCTGTAGTTGAACCATGCCTAAACGGTCAATACCGCGGTTCGATCGCATCGGCATTGTTACTTTGTGCCAGGAAAAGCTCTCAACAAGGGAAGTGTCCAGGCGTCTCGGAGTGAACCAAAGCGATGTTGTTCGGTCATGGAGGAGATACAGAGAAACAGGAACTGTCGATGACATGCCTCACTCAGGCAGCCCAAGGGCTACTACAGCAGTGGATGACCGCTACCTACGGATTTTGGCTCAGAGGAAACCTGACAACAACAACACCTCGCTGAATAATGCTTTTTGTGCAGCCACAGGACATCGTGTTTCGACTCAAACATCATGTGCGACTTCACTCCCGACGTACATGGCGAGGTCCATCTGTGCAACTACGACACCATGATTCCCGGTACAAATAAGCCCAACAACATGCCGAATGGACCGATCAGGATTGGCATCAAGTTCTCTTCACGGATGAGTGTCGCATATGCCTTCAACCAGACAATCGTCGGAGACACACTGTCCAGCGAGTGCAATAAGGTAGAGGTTCCCTGCTGTTTTGGGGTGGCATTATGTGGGACCGAAGTACGCCGCCAGTGGTCATGGAAGGCGCTGTAGCGGCTGTACTATGCGTGACGGCCATCCTCCGACCAATAGTGCAACCATATCGGCAGCATACTGGCGAGGCATTCGTCTTCATGGACGACAATTCGCACCACCGTCGTGCACATCTTGTGAATGACTTCCTTCGGGATAACGAAATCGCTCGATTAGAGTGGCCAGCATGTTCTGCAGACATGAACCCTACCGAACATGCCTGGGATATATTGAAAAGGAATTTCTATGGACGACGTGGCTCACCAACCACTCTGAGGGATCTACACCAAATTGCCGTTCAGGAGGGGACCAATAGTGCCTTGGTGAACTTGTAGATAGTATGCCATGACGAACACAGGCATGAACCAATCGAAGAGGACGTGCTACTGGGTATTAGAGGTACCGGTGTGTACAGCAGTATGTACCACCATCTCTGAAGGTCTCAGTGTATGTCCGAAAGAACGGATACCATCTTCATATGTTTATGTTGACCTCTATTCCAGTTTTCTGTACAGATTCCAAAACTCTCGGAACCGAGGTGATTCAAAAGTTTTTGATGTGTGTGTGTGTATATAGACACAAATAATAAGTTTAAAAGTAATTTAAAATTACTTAAGAAGATTTAAGAATATTCACATTAAAATTCAGAGTCGTTACTTTTCATCACAGTCTTGTAGAATGCATTTATTTAGACGGATTCAGTTTCAAAACACGAAATCTGCTTCTTGGTATTGTATTCAAATGCAACTGAAGACACGACAGGAAAAGGATACATATTAAAATAAGATATTAGTACTCAATGATTAAACAGGACAAACAAAAGTTTTCCCAAACGATTTCATGCACTAGCGCAATCTTCTTTTAAATTAGTACGAGTTCAGAGGAAAAAAACGCATGATGCGAATTAATTTGATCTTTAAAACTCCGTTGACTAGATTTCAGCACATATCGCACAAATGGTTGAAAAACGTTATTACTATTGTTCAGCGCACATGCACTCGCAAATACACCGTGTTCCATTTTAATTTTACAAGAGATTAGAGGCTTAATTACTAATCCTAAAAAAGACTTACGTATTAAAGTTGTTTCCAGCAATAAAGGTCACGCGATTAGCATACTAGTTTCAACCTAGATCGCGCTTCAGTCTGCAAAACGACTGTCAACTTAATTTTTGCTAACTGGAAACTACGCTAAAAGTTAAGTGTGTCTGGGAGTACTATAGGTTTCATTACCACCCTGGTTTGGTTTGTATGTATGTATGTTTGTGGAATTCTCTTTTTAAAAAGTGCAGACGGTTGGGATTAGCTTTCCCGCCTTGCACCGCGAGGAGGTTGCGCACCCAGACAATGTACGCAACGTGGTGTGCATGAAGTTTATTTTTTTCTCCCTTTTTTAGCCTTTGCACAGTGGAGCGAGTAATGATATGAAGGAATTTATTAGCAAGAGCATTTATTGGAACAACACCTGCAAAATTGCAGGCAACTGAGCTGGACTTCACAGAAAGATCTTACTTTGAGTTCACAAAAACTGTGGTAATTTTCGACATATTTAAAGCACGTATTGCGCAAAAAAAACAATCAGTCTGCCTCAAGGTAAGATGTCATTCGAAATGTGCTCGCGCAGACTTCTCAAAGCGCATGTCGGGTAAAACTAATGTTTCGGTGACCAGCATTTTAAATGAGGCAACTGTGAAAAGCATTGTACGAAATTATTTACATGTAAAATTCCGGCATGTAAGTAAAAAAATTTTTGCTGCATTTTTACTGATTGCAGAGCCATACAGAAGAGTAGTTCAGAGAAGTTTCACATAAATGTTGCCAAGTGTTTAGCGAAGAATAATAATATACAGTAAAAAGTGGGACATCCAATTTCACAGAAGTCAGCGGCGTCTAAAATGAAGCTAAGATGATTAACCTGTGATACCACTCGTTATAAACTAGTTAGATCTGAAACTATTTTCTTGTATAACTTCCCGTGATACGATGCAGTGATTATAACGGGATGTGGTTGACGGGCACGAATATCTCTCTTGAGATTTGTATGCTCGATATCTGTCGGTGTTGGCTTAGTAATTTTATAAATAAGAGCAATATGACGTGCGAACGCTTTCACTGTCCATTATTCTAGAATTTCAACTAATGCATTTGAATCTGTGCGTTGACAGCGCTAAAAGTAAAACTGTCATTTCCCACAAGCACAAGCTCTATGGCGTTTCGCAACTCAAGCCCATGATTGGAAAATTAATGAAATTGATATGTTCCGAAGAATGTCATGCTGCCAAAATGTGTCATGACAATAAACATTGTAAAAAAAAGTGTGACTGAAGCTGAAAAGTTTTATTTCATAAAATCCACTACACTGTTGTCAACCTCAGCCAGTTCGATCCTAACAATTCAACCTGTGGGTGGGAAAATCATAATATAAAAAATTTAAAAGGTAGTACAGAGAAATGTACGTGCACAGCATCGAAAAAATGAATATATTTTTCAGAATACTTGCCATATACTTAAGCAACATGCGAGCAGTAGACTAGTACATCACCGGGGGAGAGATATGATATACAAAATAGTCTTGAAATCAACAAACAATTAGCTACAGTGACTGACACCCTCGTGTGGACCTTTCCATTGTTCACAGGCTGCCTGTTGAACGGTGGTATAGCCCCAAGGGACTCCATGTGTGCTTAACCAGTGTCACAGAGCAGCTGAGGTCAGTGAATGGCGTGTTTGAGCAGTCTAGTGGATTACAGCGCGCGGACGGCCACAGAATTCCTTGACAAAGAAAGGATCCGGGGTGACTAACCGCCCTCATTGGCGGTGTCCGCAGCTGTCCCGTGGGAACAGGCCGTTAATCCTGTAACCACCTTCCGCTTCTCCTGCTTGTCTGGAAACCGCGAGGCAATGTAGCTGCCTAACTGGACGAGGAACCTGTTGATGGTAGTCCACCTCACTTTGAGTAATCCCTGTGACTCCACATCATTGTAATCTTCGTATTAACATTTATTTATTGCTTAAACGAACCCTGTATTACGTGTACAGATTTCTAAAACACGCCCTCCGACAAAAAAAAGTTAAGCATACAGTGGAAAGAAGAAAGGGAAGTATAAAACATTCTCGGACCTCTTGTCGCGTGCCGGCCGCGGTGGTCTAGCGGTTCTAGGCGCGCAGTCCGGAACCGCGCGACTGCTACGGTCGCAGGTTCGAATCCTGCCTCGGGCATGGATGTGTGTGATGTCCTTAGGTTAGTTAGTTCTAAGTTCTAGGGGACTGATGATCACAGATGTTAAGTCCCATAGTGCTCAGAACCATTTTTGATCTTGTCGCGTCAGTTGAGGGTAAAACCTCGAGCATTCGACACTTTCCACCATTGTCACCGTCAGGAGCAACTGACTGTAAAAATCGCTGCTGTGGTGGCCTTATATCGCCCAAAGACGGTTTCTGATTGGTCGGTAGTTACGTCATGCCGTCGCAGCTGGTGTCAACGTCCGCGTCGATGGCGCCACCGCTCACTCCATAGCGTGAACAGTGTGGGGAATACGTGTGGCTCTTCTCTGCATCAAGAGCTCGTTTCCATGCACCACTAAGATTACATCCGCCGTCACGGCTGAATGTTTTCTCATACTTTCTTATTTATACGGCCTCTCTAATTGTACAGACCCCATATCCGGGAAGCAGGGACAATACTTTTGTTTCGTCAAACAGTATTTATTGTTTGTTTGTGAGGCTGGGCTCAGCAACTGCGGATTTCTCCAGCTCACCATTTTTAATATGCTGTTGATGTTATGCACAGCGGTCGGAAACGGTACGGATGTACAGACCGATGAAATTGATTCCGCGTTCACACAGATTACTGCTAATTCCATGTATTCTGAGACCGTGTCTGACCTTAACACGGCATAACATCTGCTTTATCTGCTTAGGAGGTCGGTTCAAATGGCTCTGAACACTATGGGACTCAACTTCAGAGGTCGTTAGTCCCCTAGAACTTAGAACTAGTTAAACCTAACTAACCTAAGGACATCACATACATCCATGCCCGAGGCAGGATTCGAACCTGCGACCGTAGCAGTCCCGCGGTTCCGGACTGAGCGCCTAGAACCGCTAGACCACCGCGACCGGCCATTAGAAGGTCTGAAAACAGATCTAATACCTCGTCTTCCCAGTATTCTCCCCATTTTGCAGGATATAGTTCCGCATTCCTTTTCTTCTGCGCCGCAAAATAGGCAGAGTCCTGGGAACATTAGGCATTAGAACTGTTTTCCGAACTCCTAAGAAGATAAAGTAGATAGTGCGCTGCGTTAAGGACAGTCGCGGCGTCACAATTCCTTGAATTTACAACATCCTATGTGAATGCCGAAGCATTTACATCTGTCAGTCCATCCGCAGCGTCTCCGACCGCTGTGTTGAGCATCAACAGCATATTAAAAATCGCGAGCTGGAGAATTCTGCATTTGCTGAGCCCAAACTCAGAAACAAACATAAAATACCTTTTGACGAAACAATTAAGCAGGCTTTAAAAATAAAAATGTTGAGAAAACCTTCAACTGTGACGCCGGCTGTTATCTTTGCGGTGTGTGGTAGCGAGCTCTCGATGCTGAGAAAAGCCATCCATATTCGTTGCCCTGTTTATGCTACGGCGAGAGCAGTGGCGCCACTGGCGCAGACGTTGACACCACCTGCTTCAGCATGAAGTAACTACTGACCAATCAGAAACCGTCTTTGTATTATATAAGGCCATCATAGCAGCTATTTTGACGATCAGTTGCTCCTGTCGACGACGATGGTGGAAATCGTCGAAAGGTCGAGGTTTTACCCTGAACTGACGCGGCAAGATGTCCGAGAACGTTCTATACAACAGTGGCGTCGCAAAAGACTTCGTTCTCAGAGTGTAACCTAACATCAGAATTGAGGATCACGAAGTGGGCGAAGTTAGGGAATTCTGTTACCTAGGCTCCAAAACTACCATTGTGGACGGAGCAAGGACGACATAAAAAGCTTATTGTAAGATCCTGCCCACTCGTCGAATATAGGGTGCCTAGGAAGCTGGTTTCTCAGACAGGTACACAACAATTCAAGCTAATCATATTAATGGAGTTTATCACAGTAAATCGAATTGACAATATTCAACTTAGTGGATTTACAATGAGGTGTCGCAAGGAAATGGTGACGTCCCAATGATCAATATCCTTCGATATATACAATTTCCATGCAAGTACTTAATGTAGATCACAAGTCAAGGCTAACTCGTGAGGATCACGGCTCGTATTTAGTGCGGCTCTTCAAGTGCGGCGAAGGCTAGCTGGAGCGGTGCTTATATTCTCTTCGTATAGGGGCCGCTCCTGTCGTGGTGTCGTCCTAGTCAGCGTTCTATTGGCTGACGTCGTCTCACAGCCTTCTCTGCTATATCGTTCCATGCGCTTGATGTTACGCCGGAACACATATCAGCACTGGCAGAAAGGGAGTCCATTGCCAAGAAAAACTACTAGTATCAGACATAGACCTGAATTTGAGAAAGAATTTCCAAAAACGTCCTTTTGGAACACATAACTGTATGGTAGTGAAACATGGACTGTGGGAAAACCGGAATTGAAGACAAATCAAGCATTTGAGGTGTGGTGCTACAGAAGACTGGTGAAAATTAGGTGGACGATAAGGTAATAAATGAGGATATTCTCCGCCGAATGGACGCGTACACCATAATCAATCTACCACACAAACATTTGGGGTTACACTCGTCTGGTAAGAGACGTTCGTGGGGGGGGGGGGGGGCTAGGGGAGGGGGGGGGGGGAGCGATCCACTGGGGCCCGAACCACACAATAACCCTCAACATTAACCCTGGTTTCGGTGTGGGGCGGCGGTGGGGTCTGTGGATTGCTGTGGCCTGTTGTGGGGTTGTGAACCACTGATGGCTACGGCGGGACGAAGCCTCTCCATCGTTTCTAGGTCACCGGTTAAATATACGATACAGCGGTACTAGAGGGCGCAGAATAGGATAAAAACTGAAGATGGAACAGAGATTGAAATACAGCCAGCAAATAACTGAGGAATTAGTTTGGCACAGGGAAAAAACTCACAGCGGCCCGCATCAAACGTGTCAGAAGACTTATCACAAAAAAAAAAAATTAAGAATGGGGTGCAGCTGAGGATCTTACTAGTCAAGCTAATACCTCGCTAACACGCAGACAGGTCACGGAGTTGTCTGAGTAACCTCCCCTACCCACCCACCGCCCCCCCCCCCCCCACCCCCGGCCACGAAACCCCCTCCCACTGCGCCCGACACCCAATATACATAAACTAAAGGCCCGTTTGTAAGTTTATATGCGTGAATAGAACTAAAAAAAATTAAGGGTTCACCATCGTCTACAATAATCATGAACACACATTCCGTAAACTGACTCGTTCCACAAATTTTCTATGGAATATGTAAGAAACTAACTAACCAACGAGAACTGGCCTGATTCAACACCGAATGACTCTCTGCTCATCTACATCTACGTCTACATACGTACTCTGCAAACCACTTAACGGTGCATGACGGAGGGTACTACGTACCAACACTACCCATTTCTGCCGGCCGAAGTGGCCGTGCGGTTAAAGGCGCTGCAGTCTGGAACCGCAAGACCGCTGCGGTCGCAGGTTCGAATCCTGCCTCGGGCATGGCTGTTTGTGATGTCCTTAGGTTAGTTAGGTTTAACTAGTTCTAAGTTCTAGGGGACTAATGACCTCAGCAGTTGAGTCCCATAGTGCTCAGAGCCATTTTTGAACTACCCATTTCCTTTTCTGTTTCACTCGCAAATAGAACGAGTGGAAAAAAGTCTGTCTAAAAGCCTTCCTATGGGCAATAATTTGTCTCATCTTTGTGGCTCTTACGCGAAATATATGTTGGCGGCAATAGAATCGTTCGGCAATCGGCATCAAACGCCGGCAGAAGTGCCTCGCCGAAAGATAGTAGTTTCCCTCCAGGGATTCCCATTTTTCACGAAGCATCTCCGAAATAGCATCGTACTGGTCGAACCAACCAATAAGAAATCTGGTACACACACCTCTGAACTACTCAGATGTCTTCCTTCAATCCGAGCTGGTGGGGATCCGAAAACTCGAGCAGTAATCAAGGATGAGTCCCACTAGCCGTCTATACAATGTCTCCTTTAAGAGGTGAGTAGCACTTTCCCCCAAAATTTTCCCACTAAAGCGTTCACCTGCCTACTACCAAAGTGACGTGCTCACTTCGTGTCATATCGCTCTGCAGCGATGTGACTGGGTCAAGCATCAAGCTACTAATGCTGTATTCGAACGTTACACTTCAGTTTTTCACACTAACCTGTCTTAATTTACATCTTTCTCCGTGGAGGTCTAGGGGTGGTCTAGGGGTAGCGTCTTTGACTCATAATCAAAACGTCTTCGTTCCCGGGTTCGATTCCCGCCACTGCCTAAATTTAGAAAAATAATCAGCATTGCCGGCCGAAGACTTCCGGCATAAGAAGTCAGCCTCTTTCTGCCAACGGCCTTGTCAAAGAGGAGCGGATAGAGGTTCAGGGCACTCTCTTGTCCTAGGGGTGGGAAATTGCCCCCTAAAGGCGGAAGATTCAGCAATGATCAACGACATGAGGATGCAGAAGGCAATGGAAACCACTGCATTAAAGACACGTAACGTGTATCTACAGGACATGTGGCCTGTAATTGAAGAAGTGTCATGATGATCTCTCCATTGGCAAAAGATTCCGGAATAGTCCCCCATTCGGATCTCCGGGAGGGGACTGCCAAGGGGGAGATTACCATGAGAAAAAGATTGAATAATCAACGAAAGGATAAAGTTCTACGAGTCGGGGCGTGGAATGTCAGAAGCTTGAACGTAGTAGGGAAACTAGAAAATCTGAAAAGGGAAATGCAAAGGCTCAATCTAGATATAGTAGGGGTCAGTAAAGTGAAGTGGAAGGAAGACAAGGATTTCTGGTCAGATGAGTATCGGGTAATATCAACAGCAGCAGAAAATGGTATAACAGGTGTAGGATTCGTTATGAATAGGAAGGTAGGGCAGAGGGTGTTTTACTGTGAACAGTTCAGTGACCGGGTTGTTCTAATTAGAATCGACAGCAGGCCAACACCGACAACGATAGTTCAGGTATACATGCCGGCGTCGCAAGCTGAAGATGAACAGATACAGAAAGTGTATGAGGATATTGAAAGGGTAATGCAGTATGTAAAGGGGGACGAAAATCTAACAGTCATGGGCGACTGGAATGAGGTTGTAGGGGAAGGAGTAGAAGAAAAGGTTACAGGAGAATATGGGCTTGGGACAAGGAATGAAAGAGGAGAAAGACTAATTGAGTTCTGCAAGAAGTTTCAGCTAGTAATAGTGAATACCCTGTTCAAGAAACACAAGAGGTGGAGGTATACTTGGAAAAGGCCGGGAGATAGGGGTAGATTTCAATTAGATTACATCATGATCAGACAGAGATTCCGAAATCAGATACTGGATTGTAAGGCGTACCCAGGAGCAGATATAGACTCAGATCACAATATAGTAGTGATGAAGAGTAGGCTGAAGTTCAAAACATTAGTCAGGAAGAATCAATACGCAAAGAAGTGGGATACGGAAGTACTACGGAATGACGAGATATGTTTGAAATTCTCTAACGCTATAGATACAGCAATAAGGAATAGCGCAGTAGGCAGTACAGTTGAAGAGGAATCGACATCTCTAAAAAGGGCCATCACAGAAGTTGGGAAGGAAAACATAGGTACAAAGAAGGTAGCTGTGAAGAAACCATGGGTAAGAGAAGAAATACTTCAGTTGATTGATGAAAGGAGGAAGTACAAACATGTTCCGGGAAAATCAGGAATACAGAAATACAAGTCTCTGAGGAATGAAATAAATAGGAAGTGCAGGGAAGCTAAGACGAAATGACTGCAGGAAAAATGTGAAAACAGCGAAAAAGTTATGATTGTCGGAAGGACAGACTCAGCATACAGGAAAGTCAAAACAACCTTTGGTGACATTAAAAGCAACGGTGGTAACATTAAGAGTGCACCTGGAATTCCACTGTTAAATGCAGAGGAGAGGGCAGATAGGTGGAAAGAATACATTGAAAGCCTCTATGAGGGTGAAGATTTGTCTGATGTGATAGAAGAAGAAACAGGAGTCGATTTAGAAGAGATAGAGGTTCCAATATTAGAATCGGAATTTAAAAGAGCTTTGTAGGACTTACGGTCAAATAAGGCAGAAGGGATAGATAACATTCCATCAGAATTTCTAAAATCATTGGGGGAAGTGGCTACAAAACGACTACTCACGTTGGTGTGTAGAATATACGAGTCTGGCGACATACCATCTGACTTTCGGTAAAGCATCATCCACACAACTCCGAAGACGGCAAGAGCTGACAAGTGCGAGAATTATCGCACAATCAGCTTAACAGCTCATGCATCGAAGCTGCTTACAAGATTAATATACAGAAGAATGGAAAAGAAAAATGAGAATGCGCCAGGTGACGATCAGTTTCGCTTTAGGAAAAGTAAAGGGACGAGAGAGGCAATTCTGACGTTACGGCTAATAATGGAAGCAAGGCTAAAGAAAAATCCAGACACTTTCATAGGATTTGTCGACCTGGAAAAAGCGTTCGACAATATAAAATGGTGCAAGCTGTTCGAGACTCTGAAAAAAGTAGGGGTAAGCTATAGGGAGAGACGGGTCATATACAATATGTACAACAACCAAGAGGGGATAATAAGAGTGGACGACCAAGAACGAAGTGCTCGTATTAAGAAGGGTGTAAGGCAAGGCTATAGCCTTTCGCCCCTACTCTTCAATCTGTACATCGAGGAAGCAATGATGGAAATAAAAGAAAGGTTCAGGAGTGGAATTAAAATACAAGGTGAAAGGATGTCAATGATACGATTCGCTGATGACATTGCTATCCTGAGTGAAAGTGAAGAAGAATTAAATGATCTGCTGAACGGAATGAACAGTCTAATGAGTACACAGTACGGTTTGAGAGTAAATCGGAGAAAATGAGAAGTAGTAGAAATGAGAACAGCGAGAAACTTAACATCAGGATTGATGGTCACGAAGTCAATGAAGTTAAAGAATTCTGCTACCTAGGGAGTAAAATAACCAATGACGGACGGAGCAAGGAGGACATCAAAAGCAGACTCGCTATGGCAAAAAAAGGCATTTCTGGCCAAGAGAAGTCTACTAATATCAAATATCGGCCTTAATTTGAGGAAGAAATTTCTGAGCATGTACGTCTGGAGTACAGCATTGTATGGTAGTGAAACATGGACTGTAGGAAAACCGGAACAGAAGAGAATCGAAGCATTTGAGATGTGGTGCTATAGGCGAATTTTGAAAATTAGGTGGACTGATAAGGTAAGGAATGAGGAGGTTCTACGCAGAATAGGAGAGGAAAGGAATATGTGGAAAACACTGATAAGGGGAAGGAACAGGATGATAGGACATCTGCTAAGACATGAGGGAATGACTTCCATGGTACTAGAGGGAGCTGTAGAGGGCAGAAACTGTAGAGGAAGATAGAGATTGGAATACGTCAAGCAAATAATTGAGGAAGTAGATTGCAAGTACTACTCTGAGATGAAGAGGTTAGCACAGGGAAGGAATTCGTGGCGGGCCGCATCAAACCAGCCGGTAGACTGATGACCAAAAAAAAAAAAAAAGCGTTGAGAGCAAGCGCCATTTACTACACCAACTAAAAATTCTGGCAAGTCATCTTGTATCCTCCTACAGTCACTCAACGACGACAGTTATCCCATACACCACAGCATCATGACCAAACAGTCGCAAATCGCTGCTCACCCTGTCCATCAGGACATTTATGTACGTAGAGAACAATAACGGTGCCGTCGCACTTTCCTGGACACTCCTGGTGATACCCTTCTCTGATGAACGATCGCCGTCTACGACAACCTACTAGGTTCTGTCACTTAAAAAGTCTTCAAGCCACTAACATATCTGGGAACCTAGTCCCTATGCTCGGACCTTCGTCGACAGTCGGCAGTGGGGCACCGAGTCTAACACTTTCCGGAAATTTGGGAATATGGTATCTGCCTCCATCCGTGGTTTTAGGATATCATGTGAGCAACGGGCAAGCTGAGTTTCACACAAGCAGTGCTTTCCATATCCATGCTGATTTGTGGACAGAAACTTCTATGTCCCAAGGCGCTATTATATTGCTCTAGGTAAGACCAGTGTGTCTCTCCAAACCATTGGGAGGAAGAGGATTCGCAGGCGTATTCGCAATCTCGATGGGTATTGGAGATCGGGGCCGGCCGAAGTGGCCGTGCGGTTAAAGGCGCAGCAGTCTGGAACCGCAAGACCGCTACGGTCGCAGGTTCGAATCCTGCCTCGGGCATGGATATTTGTGATGTCCTTAGGTTAGTTAGGTTTAACTAGTTCTAAGTTCTAGGGGACTAATGACCTCAGCAGTTGAGTCCTATAGTGCTCAGAGCCATTTGAACCATTTGGAGACAGGGCAGGTTCGATTTTCATGGCGGAAAATTGTGCGACGTCAAGTGATTAGTACCGTACAACTCAGAAGGCAGCCTTCTGTACTGTCATATTTACCATCACCTCTGGAGTACAAGAGCTCGCAACTAATCTGTACCTTGAGTAATACCATATACGGAACATTCCTTACCCAGCTGAGGACAACCACAACGATGTTCTCTCAGAAATAAAATAGGCCAAATTCTTAGATGCAACAAATGTTTCTGGGAGGACGGTCTGCCAGCCGGTGTGACCGAGCAGTTCTAGGCGCTTCAGTCTGGAACCGCGCGACATCTACGGTCGCAGGTTCGAATCCTGTCTCGGGCATGGATGCGTCTGATGTCCATAGGTTAGTTAGGTTTAAGTAGTTCTAAGTTCTAGGGGACTGATGACCTCAGATGATAAGTCCCATAGTGGCTCTGAGCACTATGGGACTTAACTTCTGAGGTCATCAGTCCCCTAGAACTTAGAAGTACTTAAACCTAACTAACCTAAGGACATTACACACATCCATGCCCGAGGCAGGATTCGAACCTGCGACCGTAGCGGTCACGCGGTTCCAAAGTGAAGCGCTTAGAACCGCACGGCCACACCGGCCGGCAAGTCCCATAGTGCTCAGAGCCATTTGAACACTTGGTTCAAATGGCTCTGAGCACTATGGGACTCAACTGCTGTGGTCATAAGTCCCCTAGAACTTAGAACTACTTAAACCTAACTAACCTAAGGACAGCACACAACACCCAGCCATCACGAGGCAGAGAAAATCCCTGACCCCGCCGGGAATCGAACCCGGGAACCCGGGCGTGGGAAGCGAGAACGCTACCGCACGACCACGAGATGCGGGCTTGAACACTTGAGGACAGCCTACTTTGTTGTCAGGTAATTACCGAGACTGGTAATCCCCTCCCATTTATTCCCAATTGGGAATCCCCTCTGTACAGCTTCCAGCTCGCTTCTTACTGGCTGCAAGGGGCCTAATAAGAAACGGAAAAAGGAAAAATGTACATCAAAAAGTCCTGCTTTCTTACGCCAGTAGTATAAATATACTACTCATGTCGAGGAAGTAATCTACAGCGCTGCATATACGCACAGAAATAGGCTCATTGTACTTTAACGTGGTAGTTGTATGTGGGAATGTTTTCACCTATGGTTTCTTAACATACTGTCAGAGGTCGGGCCCGAACTAGCAGGCCTGAGCGAATGCTCTGAATATTCCGCTTGGCTTTGTGCTGTGCGTTGCTTGTTCAAATGGTTCAGATGGCTCTGAGCACTATGGGACTTAACTTCTGAGGTCATCAGTCCACTAGAACGTAGAACTAATTAAACCTATCCTAAGGCCATCACACACATCCATGCCCGAGGCAGAATTCGTACCTGTGACCGTAGCGGTAACGCGGTTCCAGACTCTAGCGCCTAGAACCTCTCGGCCACCCCGGCCGGCGTTTTATTAATTAAAAATTGATCAACACGTGATGGCTATTTAAATAGAAAGTAAACTCAGTTTCGTGTTTTATAGGAAAATTCTGTATCTTCATTTCCACGTTTTAGTTACTTCTAATTTCGAAATGTTTACGATGATATCTTACGGTAATACGGAAATTTCGATCTTTGAAATAAATGACAAGAACTAATACAGAATATCGCAGACGTTACATATATTCCAAATAGGCAAACGTGGTGTATAGTTATTGTTCTACAATAAAATTTTCTGAGTTCTCAGCTTTCGACTTTTGTTTCTGAAAACTTGCGAGTGGAATTCGTATCACATCACACTTTCCTATTTTACAAATAATATAAATTGCAGCAAAAGATATATCATTTTCTCATACACATGTAAAAATGGGCGAAAATCTGATCAGGATATTGTTAAATATTTCTCACACGAAAGTCATAGACTTTACAGTGAGACACGAGAAAAATGGATAATGAAACTGCTTCAGTCTGAGTATGACAGATAACGGAATTCACGTGCTGACGATATATAATTTTCGTTTCTATTATCATAACAGAGAAAGCTATGATGTGAAAGAAACAGCTGAAAAAATAAATGAAAATGAACTCAAAAGGAGGCGAAAAATATTTTTCCGAGGAAAAATAACGGAGAAACTTCCCTGTATCCACTGAAATTTTAGTTTGGAGGGAACACGCAGACAGAGCCTTTGAAGATAAACATCAAGCGTAAACAGTGTAGCTACTACAGGCGCCAGCGTCTATGGGGTAATTTCGCACGGTGCTGCACCGCGGAGGGGAGTGACCCGCTTTCTCCCACAGGGGGAGAGAAGAAATGTGAACTTTTGCCCGCAGCTCGCGCAGTAGTTGCCGGCGGCAGTTGACGTAATGTGGGGAGCGGTGATGTAAGGACGGAGAGACCGGGCGCTGCGCGGTAATCGGTTTACTGCGGCGGAAAAGTTCCGCGCAAGTGTAACGAGCGGACGTCAGGCCGCTCAAATACTCGCGCACGGGACGGAAATGCTCAAGGTGGCGTGAGCGCTCAACGGCTGGAAAATTGCCGGGGGTGTGTTGAGCGCAGGCAGGGCGTCGCGGACCGCCGTGGACAGAGGGACTGCCGACTGCTGCGGCCACTCCTGACTTGCATAAGCGATGCCTCCAGTCGTTCATTCCCTGGGTCTCCTAGGCGACACGAATGAAGCGAATTCATCGAATACTTCTACATCTGTAATTTGTATGCCACGGTGCCGCGTGTGATACGCACTCAACAGAGAACTTTTACTGCCTTCCTATTCCATTTGCAACCGATAAGCGGAAAGAACAACTGAAGGGTGCAAATGGAAAACGGTCTGCCAGACGAACCTGTCGTTCATCAGGTGAATGAAAATAACAGTGTACGTCTGAAAGAATGCAGACTCATGCGGCGATAACGCCGCCTGCTGAAAAGACGCAAGATCAAATCGCATTCCAGGTCTCCGATAAAAATTGGTTAATTACTGAGACCAGTTAAAGGATCAGCAGGTCTCAGAATTTAAAACGAACATAAACAGTCTCGACCGCAAGAAATTTTTTTTTTTTTTTTTTTTTTGGGATTACTGGTTTCAGTCAGTTACTGACAAGGGAACCTCCCCATCGTACCCCCCTCAGATTTAGTTATAATTTGGCACAGTGGATAGGGCTTGAAAAACTGAACACAGATCAATCGAGAAAACAGGAAGAAGTTGTGTGGAACTATGAAAAAAATTAGTAAAATATACAAACTGAGTAGTCCATGCGCTAGATATGCAACATCAAGGTGAACGTGGACTCAGAAGTGCCGTGGTCCCGTGGTTAGCGTGAGTAGCTGCGGAGCGAGAGGTCCTTAGTTCAATTCTTCCCTCGACTGAAAATTTTACTTTCTTTATTTTCGCAAAGTTATGATCTGTCCGTTTCTTCATTGACGTCTCTGTTCACTGTAATAAGTTTAGTGTCTCTGTTTTGCGACCGCACCGCAAAACCGTGCGATTAGTAGACGAAAGGACGTGCCTCTCCAATGGGAACCGAAAACATTTGATCACAAGGTCATAGGTCAACCGATTCCTCCACAGGAAAACACGTCTGATATATTCTATACAACACTGGTGACGGCATGTGTGTCACATGACAGGAATATGTTGTCGACCCACCTAACTTGTACACTTAGCGAATGGGTAAAAAGATTCTTCTACCTTGCCCGATTTAGGTTTTCTTGTGGATGTGATAATCACTCCCAAAAAAGTGATGAAAACATAAGAGTTTGTCACATAAACTGAAAATAAAAAATTAAAATTTTCTCTCGAGGGAAGACTTGAACCTAGGACCTCTCGCTCTGTAGCTGCTCTCGCTAACCAGGAGACCACGACGCTCCTAGGCTCCCATTGTCCTTGCTGTTGCCTATCTTTGCATAAACTACTCCGTTTGTATATTTTATTAATTGTTTTCATAGTTTCACACAACTTCTTCCTGTTTTCTCCATTGATCAGTTTTTCAAGGCCTATCCACTGTGCCAACTAAAGGTTCCTTGCGGTCGGTACTGTTCATATTCATTTTAAAATACTAAGTAAGGCAGCTGTTTTCCATGAGAAATGTTCTCAAAAATTACTTAAGTCTCAGAATACCTGGAATCTACAAAATAACTTGTGAGTGCGGCCAATCTTACGTCGGACAAACAGTATACACTGCACATTGTAGAACAATGCAGGAAGGAGCTTGAGATCTTTTATCGGCTACTCTACCCCGAGAAATCATGTTTAGCTGAGCATGCTTTAGAAAAAGGACACCAGGTAAAATCTGACGAAATCTGCGTCGTGGTCGTGGCTCTCACTATCGGCTTCTGTGACTGTGTAATTAGAAAAGCCATTGAAATCAAAATCACCAATAGCATCCTAAGTAGAAACGGCGGCCTGCAGCTCAACATGGTGCTGGATCCAGCAACCTCGTGGCTGAAGCGGTTACATCAAATTCCGAGTCAACGTACAACCACACTTGGCGATGCCATGAGCACCAGTGACGTCACAGCCGGCAGTTATATGCAGCAGCCCACTGGCAGCCATACCACTTGACAATGGCCAAGGAGTGGCTGGTCGAAAGCTTGTGTAATTTTATTCACGTAACAACCGAGAACATTTTATTGCATGTATGTCTGTTTATAAACTACTGATTTGTATCCAAAAAAATAGAGAGGTATTCTGATATTGCAGTAGAACGCTGCCTACCGAATCATAGCAAAAACAGACAAATTAGATAATCAATGATTTGTTAAAAAGGCTTTAAGTGCCACATCAGGAAACTGACGGTTCAAAGTGCCAATAAGACGGTTTTTCTAGCTGTTTTCTTCTTCGCACCGTTACAGGTTTCGAATCGACAAGTTCATCTTAAGAGAGCTTTCATGTTTATATGTTGTTCTGTACATCAGTTCTTGGCTGATTTGCAACAACTAATGAAAATAACGAATGTAATGTAAACGTGAAAGTCGTCTGAAGACGAACCTGTCATCTCCAGACAGGTAACGGTGCTATTTGTGCAAACAAACAGCATTATTAACAGTTGCTGATTTCAGTTTTCTTCTCTGCAAGAATCAACGCGTAATTTGCACACAGCCACAGTCTCAAAACTGTCACTTTTCGATAAAATATCAGGAATAAAGTTTTAGTTCTAAGTGCCATCAAATTGAGGTCTAATGTTTTATTTGCGATAGTACAGGTACAGAAATACAGCATTGCCATTTTAACTAGCTGTACTGTAGTCAACAAAAAACAACTTCTGATAGCTATAAGATTTTGGAATTCCACAGGGAACCACAGCTTGGCAGAAGGAACATGAACCACCTGCTTACGCATGTTTAATACTTTTTCCGTTATTTGTACTGGTAAGAAATCTGGGGACAAGCTACCAAGTACCGAGAGCAAAAAAGCACTGAAAACTCGTCTTTTATGGTACTTATAACGTTTAACATTTCCATTGCTCAGTTGTAGTCACCAGTCCACTTAAGCCAGGGTTTCTCTAATGGTTCTGTTACTGTCATTACAAAATATGTATTACAGAGGAAGAAACCGGTTTCTTAACGTCGTCTGGAACATACGGAAGAAAGGACAATTAAGTTTATTTATTTATTCTGGCAACATTAGGACAATAAAGACTTATCTCACCTCGACCCGGGCACTCTACATATTTTACATTACTCTCATTAAGATTGTAATCTTAAATTTACAAGGGAACAGTACTTAGAAATATCCATAAAAAAAATAACGGAAACTGTAGTTACTGTAATATGCGAAGAAGAAACAGTTTATAAGCGTACCGGCCAAAAATTAACAGCAGGAGACGTAACTCTAATAGCGTTTAACACCCCCTGTATCCTCAGCTGGGTGACATACACAGGCCTTAACATTTTTCAGTTATGTCTTATCCAGATGCTATAACTCACAGATTATTGAACTGAAGAGATTACGAAACTGTGGAGCTGTTGAGAGGAAGTCGAGACCGATGAAAAAACTGACTTTTCTAAACATTTTGCATCCGAGGAGTATACAGATTATCACAATTGCGAAATAAAGTTGAGTCGGAAGCAGGCGACCATGTTGTAAATGAGCAGTAGTACTGCATAAAGGCTGCAATAATCGCTTATCAAAAACTCAGGCTTCAAAAATGGAATTACTTTATTGCTCCTAACAGGACGTAGCCATCTTCAGACATCTAGGAGCCAAATGCTGCACGTAGGCATAAGTGTTACAAGATGTCTACGTAACAATCATAAGCAGTCTGCTTACAATAGTTACACACACATTTCGTCACCTTTACATGTATGTGCAGAATGTTGCTGTTGAAGATGGCTAAATCCGAAACGCAAAAGGCCATTCTACATTTAGGCATGAGTTATTGATTAGCAACCAATCCAACCTTCATGCAGTTCTACTGCCCATACGAGGGACGTTCAGTAAGTAATGCAAAACATTTTTCTCGAAAGCAAGTTTGTTTTGTTCAGGAATCCAATAAACCATATTCTTCCCCCTCTTTTGGCTACGTATCCCTATTTTTTTCTACATAATTTGCGTTCTGAGCGACACCCTTACGCCATTTTACTGGCAGGGTCTGTATGTCCACATGGTACCACTCCTCTGGTTGACGTCGGTTTCAACTTCTTCATGCATCGGTAAACTCGCCATCATCCACGCACTGCGTCCCGAGGAGCGCATCTTATACTAGGCCATATACATGGAACTCGGAAGGTTCGAGATCAGGGCTGTAGAGTTTTGTGAGGTGCTCTCTGGTGCATAGACTTGTGAAGCTCTGCATTGTCATGGAGAAGGGGAATTTGGTTTGAAATTTGTGACGACAAACCCGATGATGTTGTTTCGGTTTCCTGAAGGTAGCACAACAGTGAGCGGCCGGCCGGCACGTTGCGATGACCACAGATACCTCACCCAAAGACTACGGGGCACTTGTTCATTATAGGCAGTCTGAAAGCTCCTAGGCATATTATCAACCCTCTGGTTCCCGCCAAAAGAAACTCAATAACAGCACTCTGCTTGAAACTCACCTCCGTTACAGACGGCACTTTGAAGTCTACACATAGCGCCGCCATCTATCGAAACTTCGTGAAACTATAGGGGCTGATTTTCAGAGCATTCACACGAGGTTACCGTCGGTGGCGACACCTACAACGTGAGGAAAGTTTCCAACCGATTTCTCATACACAAACAGCAGTTCACCGGCGTTGCCTGGTGAAACGTTGCTGTGATGCGTCGTGTAAGGAGGAGAAATGCGTACCATCACGTTTCCGACTTTGATAAAGGTCGGACTGTAGCCTATCGCGATTGCGGTTTATCGTATCGCGACATTGCTGCTCGCGTTGGTCGAGATCCAATGACTGTTAGCAGAATATGGAGTCAGTGGGTTCAGGAGGGTAAAACGGAACGCCGTGCTGGATCCCAACGGCCTCGTATCACTAGCAGTCGAGATGACGGGCATCTTATCCGCATGGCTGTAACGAGCGGATCGTGCAGCCACGTCTCGATCCATGAGTAAACAGATGGGTACGTTTGCAAGACAACAACCATCTGCACGAACAGTTCGACGACGTTTGCAGCAGTATGGAATATCGGCTCGGAGACCATGGCTGCTGTTTCCCTTGACGCTGCATCACAGACAGGAGCGCCTGCTATGGTGTACTCACGACGAACCTGGGTGCACAAATGGCAAAATGTCATTTTTTCGGATTAATCCAGGTTCTGTTTACAGCATCATGATGGTCGCATCCATGTTTGGTGACATCACGGTGAACGCACATTGGAAGCGTATATTCGTCATGGCCATACTGGCGTATCAGCCGGCGTGATTGTAAGGGGTGCCTGTGGTTACACGTCTCGGTCACCTCTCGTTCGCATTGACGGCACATTGAACAGTGGACGTTACATTTCAGATGTGTTACTACCCGTGGCTCTACCCTTCATTCGATCCCTGCGAAACCCTACATATCAGCAGGATAATGCACGACCGCATGTTGTAGGTCCTGTAGGGGCCTTTCTGGATACAGAAAATGTTCGACTGCTACCTTGGCCAGCACATTCTATAGATCTCTCACGAACTGAAGACGTCTGATCAATGTTGGCCGAGCAACTGGCTCGTCACAATACGCCAGTCGCTACTCTCGATGAACTGTGGTATCGTGTTGATGCTGCATGGACAGCTTTACCTGTACACGCCATCCAAGCTCTGTTTGACGCAATGCCCAGGCGTATCAAAGCCGTTATTACGGCCATAGGTGGTTGTTCTGCGTACTTATTTCTCAGGATCTATGCACCCAAATTGCGTGAAAATGTAATCACAAGTCAGTTCTAGTATAATATATTTGTCCAATGAATACCCGTTTATCATCTGCATTTCTTCTTGGTGTAGCAATTTCAATGGCCGGTAGTGTAGTTTATGCCCAAAAAATGATTTTATGATTGCGGAATTATTTGTTGAATGGAACCGTATGCTGACCTAAATACAGGCAGCTGTAGGGGCTCGATGAATTACTTCAAGAGAAGATTCGACCAAATACGAATTTCGGCCCATTTAAGATTTGATTAAAAGATGCACCGGTGCCAATACGCCAAATGACAAATAGCGCTTCAACGCGTATCCTTGAAAATAAGCAACGAAATATCTTCACCGTGGGGTACAAACTACAGAAACACTAGCGCCTATAGCTGCATGTGTATTGAGCGAAGTTGCTTAATCTGTTCTGAAGACCATGAACGTGTTAGGAGTCGTCATAGCGACCACCAGCAAGAACTTCGCGGAGTTACCTGACGGGAACACGGGGCCGACGCGGAGCAAGAAATATTTGTTTGTTAAACCATCTTGGATTAAAAAATATACAGCTCGAGATTCAGATAAAGAACGTGTTTAAGGAAGAGGAAGGATTAACCATAAGTTCTGAAACGACGTTTCTTTTTGTTACACCACACTTCAAACGCGTTTTCCTCGAAACAAAATTTTTCACCGAGCGAAGTGCTTTAGGGCCTCCACAGATTAACCAATTTTTTGATTTTTTAAATTTAAAGATAATTATATTTAGGAAGCCTTGGCCAGAGCTGCTTCTTGTATTTGAATTTTAAATTTGTTTTTTAAACATTTGTGTTTGGTGTGTTTTCAAATAGTTGTCATTTTTTGTCGAGGTATTTTCAAAACCCCATTGCGACGGCTCCCTAAATTCATTACAATTGAAGAATTTTCCTTTTTCATGGTTTCCAGAAATAGCCATGACGCTTCGCGCAAACCATGATGCGCCGCGAGCTGTCAAGCGCTGCGGCTACAATTTTTAATTCGTTACGAGGTAACATCTTTTTCGGACACGACTGTACGTATAACAAAGTGGTGAAGTCACCATTTTAATAAAAACACCCCTTGTACGCTATAACAATTGTGAACTTCATTCATATCTCATACCTCTCGACCAGAGCAAACCTATAATTGTTTGAATTTAAAGCGCGCTGCTCGGTAGTGGAACATCAGAGAATCAGCTTGAAGATGGTTCGATGAACCCTCTACCAGGCACTTAATTGTGAATTTCATTGTAGTCATGTAGATGTATGTGTAGATGTGCAATAACACTGCTGTTTTTCTTGAAGCTAAGCTTATAATATTGTATTACGATGAATATTGGTCGCGCCTATGACCTCTCCGAGAAAGGAGGGAGACATCTACATTGCCTAGAATTTTCTTTCTTTGTCCCTGTTCTTTTTTTTTATTTTTTTATTTTTTGCGGTAGGGCTTACTGTTTTCATGAACGCTGTAAAAGTTAATATATGATAGATTTAATTTAACTCACAAAAAGCATCTAATTACAGAAACCTGACCAGCTGAAGCATTGGTTAGGATATTTGTATTTTCATATGTTTTAATAGCGATCTTCGTCTACTAACACAAAATGAACCTTAATTCGTTTAACTACATCGACGCTACCTTAAATGTACAGTACAGTGTCCTGAACAACGTTACATACGTATTTTCTTCATTTGAGGCCTAATCATTGTAGTTATTACTAGTAGTTTGCTTCTGGCTGTTAAGTACCTTTGATTATGCGTGGCACAAGTAAGCCATTAATTATTATTTTCCCTGGGCAGCATGTAAGGCATTAATTGACAACAGCGTTATTGGAACTGGGTGTGAGGGCATATCGGTCGGTTTAACGAGTTTTTATTGGGATATTTGAGGCAGACACGCTGTAACATTTAATAGTATGCCCACAATCTTCTTGAAGTCATTCACAGTGGATGCGTTTCCCTTAGTCACCACTGTGTTGTTTACTGTAACGTCACGGTGTGTTCCCGACAACGACCACAAGAGGCCAAGTGCTGGGTAGCATTGATGTGTGGACCCGTGGACGGAAAAGGAATAGTCTATACTAATAGACATAGCCCATTTCGCAATTACGACTGTGCAGAAAACTTCAGGTAGTAAATTATATGACATGTTTACAGAAACTCGGTTACACGCAGAGAAATAACAAACAACACTCTGAAGTGGGTAAATATAAAGGTAGCAATGATGGTAATGTCTCTACCTATACCCCACCACCCTGGATAACGCCTATGATGAACTGTTCCCGTATTTCATTTAATGTGAGTTACCTGAATACTTCATCAGTTTCGCAAGAGGTTGAGAGACTGGAGGTTACTCTCACTTCTAATTTGGAGTTATGCAGTTTCATGTTCTTAGGGAATATGATCTTTATTTCGATTTGACTTCATACTTCATGATGAAATGGTGGGCAGTAGTTAATGCTCTTGCTTGTGATGCTTCAGGGAAGGAATAACGGTAAGTTTTACCTGAGTTCAAAGGAATAGGGTGCCGATTTAAACGACTGCAGTAAAAGTGCATGGTCACAGTGGGCCGAGGGAAGCGAGTTTTGCCCGCATCTCGTGGTCGTGCGGTAGCGTTCTCGCTTCCCACGCCCGGGTTCCCGGGTTCGATTCCCGGCGGGGTCAGGGATTTTCTCTGCCTCGTGATGGCTGGGTGTTGTGTGCTGTCCTTAGGTTAGTTAGGTTTAAGTAGTTCTAAGTTCTAGGGGACTTATGACCACAGCAGTTGAGTCCCATAGTGCTCAGAGCCATTTGAACCATTTGAAGCGAGTTTATTCTGCGGAACCTGGGTGGAAACATTTCTGGACGGCCGAGTTCCGTGGTCTCATTGTGCAGGCACGTTGGTTGGCGCCAGTCGGGAAGCAGCAACGTCCAGGTAGACTGACTAGCGCTGAGAAGTCGCCAGTGCATTGTAGACTGGCAATAAAGCAGAGAGTGGGGCCTTGTTGGGCAGGAAGCCGACAAGACAACTGTGAGCATTCTGCGAATTTCCGTGGGAGAGGTCACTGGCGCCTAGACGTCCAGACTATGTTACAAAACATATTTATGAAAGCATGAGGCTTTTGTAGAGTTTATGGGCATTTTTTGGAAACTTCGAAATGAATGCAACAGGGAAGATAACGAGCCTTTTATGGAGGACTGTGGTTCCATCCTGGTCGTGTTGTTAGCAAAAGACACACTGTAAATGTGCGGGAAAGAGGCTGCGAAGCTGAATCTTCTTTTTCTTTTTCCCAGTTAACTTTAAAGTCTCTGACTGGTCAAATCGGTGTATGCAGAGCAAGAGGTGTTCTCCGAGCTTGAATGCTGTGCTCTAGCTCGTGATTGGCTTGTGCTAAAGTAGGGGAAGAATAAGATGTAAATGGGCTTTTGCTACCAAGCTGAGGAGGAAAGCGGACAGAAAGAGTTGATCTCTCTTGTTCTGGTGCGTCGCTAGTAGAGAACTACAGGTCTCTACTTAAATGGTGAGACTTTGCTAGTGTGCCACTTACAGCCTGTGCCAGTCACCTTCTGAACCATCAGAGGTACTCCTTCTAGCATCACACACACAATGAGTGATGCGTGGTTGTACTTATTTGTCTTGAGTCGGCCGTCTAAACATTTGACATATTACGTCACGCATAGTCAGGGCACGGAGTCAAAGTGGTTCGGCAGACCAGCAAATGGGTCTACCTTCACACAGGAGTCCCGAATTAACTTACCGCGAGATCGCGTACTTGCATGTTTCGGGTGTGCACCCTTAATAACAGATTGCGGCCGTCCGTAAATTCAGTCGCCGGATGCATCGTGGTGAGCCGCCCTGACCAGCAGGAGGGTAAAGTATTCACTGCTAAGGCTAGGGCTCCAATATATGTTTCTGAGCACCTTGTTCTTTCGAACCATATTTTTCTTTTTGGAATGGTAGAATATAGATGCTTGATGGTGGCGTAGTTTTTGTGCCATAACCCAGATTCACGTGTATTAAGTCATATAAAGCGATTAGTGTTCCGGTTAATGTCGTCAGTCGATTCACAACTGATCACTTCGTCCACCATAGACCCCATGTTAGCGAAATCGTTTGTCAAATGAAAATGTTTGTGTGACGTTTCTTTAGTCATTTTTGTTTTCTTGTGATGTTAAGGATGAATAAATCTATTGTCGTTTAGATCATAGCTTCTCCCTGAGTTCTGATTAAAAGTACCTTCCCACTTTATTATTAAAGTCTAGATTTAAAACGGAAGTAGAAGGCTTTCAACGTGGCCAGATATCTTAATAATTTTATTCGCTCCCAACATATGTCTTGAATGTACAGCACCCGTACCTCTTGTCATCAGTTTTATCAAATGGCATTTCTCTGATGCACAAAATTCAAACATTCACACAAACCGATTTGGATCCTTTATGCCAGGATTCGTGTCGTGAGTCAGGGCACTGGAGTGGTCCAGGAGCAGAAATCGGTCTTACGACTGTATACATCTGATAAAGTTTCAATTAGCGTTACTGTACGGTTCTCTGTTACGGAAGAAAAAGCACTTCGAGCTCTTGCTACATAGCCTATAAGAAAGAAATACTGCGCTCTCATTGACCTCCTCACAAAACTTCGCATTTCCTTGGACTTCACGCTAACTTCCGCTCATTACATTACGGAGCAATCTTCTAAAGTCATACAAAAAAAAAAAGAAAGAAAGACAGAAAGAAAGAAAGAACGTGAGAAGAGTTCTGTGACGGTGACACTTGGTGATTTTCATTACTGTGACGGTAGCTGCAATGTCTTTGTTTACAGCATCCACGCGCCGTCCCCTTCCCATCCCGTTATGAACACAAGCCGGGAAGTTTGCCCTCCCTCTGGGTCGCCTTTCGCGAGTCAACCAGCAAGTTGCCGCTGTCTCTCTTTCTCGGTCGCGGCCCCTTGCGATCTGGCCGCCACCCCGGGTCCGCACCCTCGCTACCCTTTTACGGCGGCAGAATGGCGGAGGCGAAGGGGCAGAGGGCGAGCCCCGCTGCATTCCGAGCGCTGTTTGCCGCTAACAGTGTATCCCCTCGAGTTTTAACAGCCCCTGTCATTAAAAAGGACGGCGACGAATTAAAACGGCCCCGGCGCCTCAGCAAGTTTCCAGTTGCCTCTCGGCCCGCCAAACTGCGGAATAGCTCCGCCCCGCCTGATGGCTACTGGCTTTCTTGCTCCAGACTTGGGCGGCACCCATGGCATTTGTCGCGAGGTCTGAAAGTTAAATCACCTTCCTCTGCAACGTACCGTGTCTGAAAGGTGATTTAGTATCATATCATGATTGGATAAAGAACGACAGGGGAATGGAGATCGTAACATCCTTCAAATGGAGCAGCAGAGGGAGGGGGGGGGGGGAGGGTGATTCAAGTACCCCTACCGATGTCGTTTTATGCAACCCGCAATTCTATAGTGGTCATCAAGAACCACACACGAGATTTTCATATTCTTTCGCTAGCTACTCACGAACTATTAATCTTTCAGGAATAATGAATAGGACAATTTGGAGGAAATGTAATGTAATTAAATTTTGTACTGCGATACATTGTCCGCAAGAGAGAGTAACTTTTCAAGTTTTTCAAGAGAAAGGTACAAAAGTGACCTCCAAATGCACCTCACTCCCGCACCCAGTCTCCAACGGTCAAGGTTTTCACTGTAAAGAAATTTACGACGGCACGAATTATTTCCCAAATTCTACTTTTTTTCCTTCATTGACTTCCCTTATTACACCACCGGCTTATTCGAGCACGCATCATTTTATCGAACACATCTGTGAATATTAACAGTAAAAATTAAGAATGACATAGCTGTATCCATCAGATCTTCTGACTATGAAACTGTTGTGCTTCTAAGAGTTAAGTGTGGATCAAACCGTCAAGTGATTAGTCTTAGCGTAACGCTTACAAAAGTCGTTTTCCTTTCATTACGCTCACGAGCACATTTAAATTAATAATGATAACGAAATAGCCGACTATGCTATTGTCTAATAGCCCAATTAACAGACACCGAGAAGGATGAATATCGGAAACAGTGCGTATAGTTGGAAATTTTTGTACAGTGGTAGGGGGGGGGGGGACTGTCATGAACAACATACAAAAAATTCTGAGTGGTGGGGATGAGTGTATGGGAATACTTCGAAAACTGTGGCCTCCACCGAAAACGTATCGCGGTACAAAATTTAGCTACATTAAATTTCCAACAAAAATGTAAGTTAATTTTTTCTCTAGGGCTAACAGTTCTTGCGAAACGAGCGCAACAATATGAAAACCTTACACGTAGTTTTTGACGGCCAGATGTGTCATTGTTGGTTCCGTAAAACGACATCTTCAGAAGCAGCTGAATCACATCATATAAGACGTCACCTGCCAGATGATAATACATCATCACGTCCACCATAAGATGGTAACAAGTCAATCTGCCAAAATATCGCATACTTCTGACGCCGCCATCCGGCTCAATAATCGTGAATATTTTTAAAAAATCATATGCCGGTAAGGCTAAAATCAGATAAAGGCTATCTCCTAGCTGAAAATTTTCTCGTTATACGGAATGTATCATAATCAGTAAAGAAAACTGACATTGGGGAATATATATGACAGTAAACGCAACAACTCAGAGTAAGCATGGTTCCATAATGCTAGCCGTTTTCAGTACGATGTAATATGCTGGTTAGTACAAATGCATTTGTGCTGTAATCTCTTCGATTAATTCCCCCTGGAATTGGGCTACAAGTGAAAAATTTGTTTTGCCCTTTATGTAAGTTCACCACACATAAAATTAGTGACTCCTAGAGGAATCATTACAAGCATCATTTGTTGTTGTTGTTGTGGTCTTCAGTCCTGAGACTATTTTGATGCAGCTCTCCATGCTACTCTATCCTGTGCAAGCTTCTTCCTCTCCCAGTACCTACTGCAACCTACATCCTTCTGAATCTGCTTAGTGTATTCATCTCTTGGTCTCCCTCTACGATTTTTACCCTCCACGCTGCCCTCCAATACTAAATTGGTGATCCCTTGATGCCTCAGAACATGTCCTACCAACCGATCCCGTCTTCTGGTCAAGATGTGCCACAAACTTCTCTTCTCCCCAATCCTATTCAGTACTTCCTCATTAGTTATGTGATCTACCCATCTAATCTTCAGCATTCTTCTGTAGCACCACATTTCGAAAGCTTCTATTCTCTTTTTGTCCAAACTATTTATCGTCCATATTTCACTTCCATACATGGCTACACTCCATACAAATACTTTCAGAAATGACTTCCTGACACTTAAATCTATACTCGATGTTAACAAATTTCTCTTCTTCAGAAACGCTTTCCTTGCCATTGCCAGTCTACATTTTATATCCTCTCTACTTCGACCATCATCAGCTATTTTGCTTCCCAAGTAGCAAAACTCCTTTACTACTTTAAGTGTCTCATTTCCTAATCTAATTCCCTCAGCATCACCCGACTTAATTCGACTACATTCCATTATCCTCGTTTTGCTTTTGTTGATGTTCATCTTATATCCTCCTTTCAAGACACTGTCCATTCCATTCAACTGCTCTTCCAAGTCCTTTGCTGTCTCTGACAGAATTACAATGTCATCGGCGAACCTCAAACTTTTTATTTCTTCTCCATGGATTTTAATACCTACTCCGAATTTTTCTTTTCTTTCCTTTACTGCTTGCTCAATGTACAGATTGAATAACATCGGGGAGAGGCTACAACCCTGTCTTACTCCCTTCCCAACCACTGCTTCCCTTTCATGTCCCTCGACTCTTATAACTGCCATCTGGTTTCTGTACAAATTGTAAATAGCCTTTCGCTCCCTGTATTTTACCCCTGCCACCTTTAGAATTTGAAAGAGAGTATTCCAGTCAACATTGTCAAAAGCTTTCACTAAGTCTACAAATGCTAGAAACGTAGGTTTGCCTTTCCTTAATCTTTCTTCTAAGATAAGTCGTAAGGTCAGTATTGCCTCACGTGTTCCAGTGTTTCTACGGAATCCAAACTGATCTTCCCCGAGGTTGGCTTCTATTAGTTTTTCCATTCGTCTGTAAAGAATTCGTGTTAGTATTTTGCATCCGTGACTTATTAAACTGATAGTTCGGTAATTTTCACATCTGTCAACACCTGCTTTCTTTGGGATCGGAATTATTATATTCATCTTGAAGTCTGAGGGTATTTCGCGTGTTTCATACATCTTGCTCACCAGATGGTAGAGTTTTGTCAGGACTGGCTCTCCCAAGGCCGTCAGTAGTTCCAATGGAATGTTGTCTACTCCGGGGGCCTTGTTTCGACTCAGGTCTTTCAGTGCTCTGTCAAACTCTTCACGCAGTATCATATCTCCCATTTCATCTTCATCTACATCCTCTTCCATTTCCATAATATTGTCCTCAAGTACATCGCCCTTGTGTAGACGCTCTATATACTCCTTCCACCTTTCTGCTTTCCCTTCCTTGCTTAGAACTGGGTTTCCATCTGAGCTCTTGATATTCATACAAGTGGTTCTCATATCTCCAAAGGTCTCTTTAATTTTCCTGTAGGCAGTATCTATCTTACCACTAGTGAGATAAGCCTCTACATCCTTACATTTGTCCTCTAGCCATCCCTGCTTAGCCATTTTGCACTTCCTGTCGATCTCATTTTTGAGACGTTTGTATTTCCTTTTTGCCTGCTTCATTTACTGCATTTTTATATTTTCTCCTTTCATCAATTAAATTCATTTAATACCCTGTAATTCCACACCTGGAGTAGAAAACAGCCTGGATTCCGTCAGGAAGTGAGTCCACAGGGATGTGAAGATTCATCGCATCCAGGTTAAGCCACTCGCTGAAGATTTGAACACGCAGTTCCATCAGTTCGTGTTCCATGGCCATGTGTGTTACACTACTGCTATTAGACAAGTTCGACAGTTCGCTGCGAAACACCAACAAATCCAACAATTTCACCCACCGTGGAGCCAGGAACACAGGCGAACACGGTTGCCCCTTTTTGCCACTCTATCATGTCCTTAAATTTACCCATTCTACGTACAATGTCCTCTAGAAACATAAATGTCTCATTGCTGCTGCCTTATGCTCATGTACAGGAACTGCGTTCACGGTTCAACACATGACTCTATCTCTCAGCATCTGCATAGGCTTAAGTATTCACCGGTGCGGGCACACTGGAGTGACTAAATTTTGTCCTCTGAGCTTAATTTTAACTAAACTGTTCCTGTTTATCTGTTGATTCTGAATGGGAATGTTGGCAACCAACATGAAACGCATTGCAGAATTTTAAAAGATCATATTCTTCACTAAATTTTCCATTCGTTCTCTGACTTATAACAGCTTTCTAATAATCAATGACTACCAGGTTTTCGCCACTCTTCACATATTTTACCTGTCCTTAGCATATGTTAGTAACGGAGCTATATCAACCAGTTAGTTGTACGTTGCCACTGATTCCATCCTCACAGTTTTTGTGTTGCTCATGGTAACTCATTCTCGAACATACAGGGGCTGGACAAAAATAGTGAAATACCATGAAAAATGAGTGTTTGAACATGAATGTAGACACTAGGAAACCCTTGTCATGTAACCCTTATTTGCAGATAACAGTTCATTTTACTTTACTTTCAGTTTTGCAGTTTCACATACGAGAAGTGAATGGATCAGCGCTGCAGTACGTATGGAGTACGAAGCGATCGATACGTTCCCTATCAGAGGCGGTTGGCCATCTGGCGCTTTCAGAGCCAGTGGTATGAGGTGCCGATGCTGAAATCGCTCGCGACGTCAGCAAAGGTACACATAGGGAAAGTACATTTATTCTGATGTCAATCAACTAATTGTTACTAATAAATATTTGCTAACAAAAGTTGCCTTTTGCCACTCAGTCATTAGGAGGAGACCGTGGATCATAAATACTACCTTTCAGTAATTTTACAATGCCGGGCAACGTTGATATTAACAAATAAATGAATAACTTTGGCATAACCGAAGATATATGAACGTGTACAAAATATACTGATTGTATGCTCAAGTTACAGATTCGACCTAGTCCTGCAGTAAACCCCCGTTAAAAGTTAGCTTATAATCGGAGTGAACAAGTTCATTTTACGGTGTTTCTTAAATAAACGCACGGTAATGGCATCCGTGTGAAAATTATTTGCACAGTAAAACTTGTTGCTGTTTCATTACATAAAACATAGACAGTAGTACTGCTGTTTCAGAATTCGACGACGGTGCTACGGCTCTGCAAGGGGACATACTAATACAATAACGTGAGCAGCTCGACAAAGCAGGTAGGAAGAATTCTTAGCGCAGGCTCATTAGGTCAGTTCAAGGACGGACTGGCTTAATTTATGGCGAAACTCACGTGGGAAAGCGTGGTCTACACCCCATACCACCATCTACGAATTCACCAGGTAAACTAAAACTTTTCTATAGGTATAGTACGAGAGTAGGTTCCTGCACCCTGCAGTCTATGCTGCTATAATATTAAACCACGAACGGTACCTGTGCAATCCACTCAATCTGTTCCAAGTGTTATTTGTGGTTGGAGCTTACTCCATTCGAACGTGAGCAGATTTGTTGGTGCTCTCATATGGCGTGTCCTCCTTCAACCAAGGTACCTCATGTGCCGCACGGGGTAGCAGCGTGGTCTTAGTCACCTTTCCACGGTTCACGCGGTTCCTCCCGTCGGAGGTTCGAGTCCTCCCACGGGCATGGGTGTGTGTGTGTGTGTGTGTGTCTGTTGTCCTTACCGTAAGTTAGTTTAACTTAGCTTGAGTAGTGTGTAATCCTAGGGACCGATGACATCATCAGTTTGGTCCCATATGAACTGACTACAGCCGGCCGCTGTGAACGAGCGGTTCTAGGCGCTTCACTCTGGAGCCGCGAGCCTGCTACGGTCTCATGTTCGAATCCTGCCTCGGGCATGGATGTGTGTGATGTCCTTAGTTAGGTTTAAGAAGTTCTAAGTCTGGGGGACTGATGACCTCAGGTGTTAAGTCCCATAGTGCTTAGAGCCATTTGAACCATTAGAACTTACCACAAATATCCAAATACCTCAAGTGTTTGGTGCTTCAAGAGGCACCATATCGAAGATTTATACTGCATACAGGGAAAGTGGAAAAACGTCATCCCCAAAGTCACAACGTGGACCAAAGTGTATGTGGACGGTCGTTGAATAGGACTGGGACGTAAAAAAAGTGTAAGACACCTACCAGAGTCACTGCAGAACTACACGTCGCAGTCGTAAACGCGGTGGCAATTAACCAACACGAAGGGAGCTCCATAAATTTCACGGTGAGCTGGAATTCCAAACACACACATCAGTGACGAAAATTTCCCTGACTGGAAAACATGGTGCCAAAGCCACAACATCCTGACTATGAAGCAACAGGAGAAAGGCATTTGGCCGAATGAGTCTTGTTCCACATTGTTTCCAACTTCCGGCCGAGTGTACTCCATATAGCTAATCATGTTGGGGGTTCGGTGATGATTTCAGCAGCCTTATCACGATGCTCTATGAAACCCATCGCTACTCTGTAACCACACATTACAGCGGAGGATTGTGTGACCATTTTGACTGAAGAGACACATCTCATGGTATAATTGTTGTCTCCCCATGATGATGCTATTTTCCAAGACGAGCACTGTTTTTTTGAGCATCAGGATAAACTGTTGCATCTCCCCTGGTCACCATAGTCAACAAATCTCGATTTTATTGAGAATTTGTGGTCTATTTTGGAAGAAAGAATGCTTTAGCGCTCTCTGTTTCCATCGTCGTTGCCTGAACTTTCCATTAGTTTGCAGGAAGAATGATATAAGATTCCCCTGAAAGCCAGACAGGAACTACATTTATCCAATCTGAAAAGATTGGATCCTGTTTCTAATCTCAATGTGGTCTCACATCGTGTTGAGCGTGGGAAGGTTGAAAGACGATTACGGTTAATGAAGCAAAAGATCCACGCAGTCGACACCAAATGAAAAAAACTACTCCTTAAGTTTGTGATCTAGACTGCCATAAAAATGCGAAGGAACTGTTAATCAGAACTTAGGGAGAAGTTGTAATCTAATTCACGAACGATTTATTGATCTTAAACAAGACAAGACAACAAAATTATTAAAGAATCATAACACAGAAAATATTTATTTAACAATAGCCTTACAAAAATGGGATCTATGGTGGAGAAAGTGATCTGCTGCGGACACACGACACACGACACTAACCAGAACACTACTCGCTCTATCTCACGTCATATGCGTAAATCCAGGTTATGGCATCAAACTATGCCACCATCAAGCATCTATATTCTACCATACAAAAAAAAGGGAAAATATGGTTCGAAAGAACAGGGTGCTGAGAAATAGATATTATAGCCCTACGTTGCAGCAGCGAATACTTGACCATCCTACTGGTTAAGGCGGCACACAACGATGCATTCGGCGACTGAAGTCATGGACGGAGGCAATCTGTTATTAAATATGTGTTCTCGAAAAATGCAAGTGCGCGGTCTAGCGTTCGGTTAATTCAGAACGCAGGTACTTCCCTGTGAGCCTCTGAAACACCGACGGATTCCAGTGTGCAGGTGGACCCGTTTGCTGGTCTGCCAAACCAATTTGACTCCGTGCCACGAGTGTGCGTGTCGGAATACGTCAAATGTTTAGACGGCCGACTCAAGACAAAAAGTACACCCACGCATCACTTATATGACCGTGATGATATAAGCAGTACCTCTGACGGTTCAGAAGGTGACTGGCACAGGCTCTAAGTCGCGCCCTAGCATAGGACACAAGTCTCACCGTTTAGGTAGAGACCTGCAGTTCTTTACTAGCGAAGCACCAGTACAGGAGACTTGTACCAGAGAGACGATCTCCCTTTCTCTGTGTTACCTCCTCAGCTCGGTTCCAAAAGCATATTCCTCTTGTTTTTGACTTGCCCCAATTTCGCACAAGCCAATCACGAGCTGGAGCCCGGCATTCTAAGCTCAGTGAATGGTCTTTGCATTGCAAACCGATTTGACCAATCAGAGACTTAAAGTTAATTGGCAGAAAATGGAAAAATTTCAGTTTCACGGCCTCTTTCACACACCTTTGCCGTGTCTTTTACTAACACAATACAGGTTGGAACCACAGCCCTCCATAAACAGCTTGTTATCTCCCCTGTTGCGTTCATTTCAAAGTTTGCAAAGAGCGGCCATAAATTCACATTGACAAAGCATGTTTTGAAACAGAGTCTGCACGTCTGGGCGCCAGTTTTCCGGTCCCACGGACATTTGGACACGCAATTTCCTTCCATTGTGTGGCGTACATTGACTAATTCTGACAGACGTCACTAGCTATAAAGAACATCATCAAGTTTCACTTTATCGTCGTGAAATTACCGCCATGAATGGCATGGAAACGATTGCCGGATTTTTTTATAATTCCAACTTAATTTCTACCTTGCATTTCCTCAACTTACGATGTGGCCCAAGCACATCATATTTTCCTTGCTTCTACATCAGTGCAAAAGTGATACACGTCGCGGAGACATAGGCGCTAATACTGCTCACCAGAACACGTTCTTGAACACTGAACAAAGCATCACGCTCAAAATGAAATAATTTCTTAGATTAGTATATTTAACTTATTTTAACTTTTAATGTTAACACACGCACTTAAATATTCAGTTGTCTCTAACGCACACTGTTCTAAAACTAATTCCTGAAAGCTGAAAAAGAAGTGGATCGCCACCTGAAAAAAGATCTAAGTACGGCCCAGTTACAGCCATTGAATTAACACCCCATCAAACTGAAATGTTCCACTATCAACTGACACAAAATATTATCTGCAATGAGAAGCGTTTTGATTTGTATTCCTACTGAAATTTTCCACATACTTACACCGTTGGGGATGGTTTCTTATTTTATAGCACTGAACAAATTACACCAGCCCCGCTCTGTTACCAGCGTCTCTTCCAGCAGGCCTGGATCTGCAGCGGTGCTAACCACCAGTTCCTTCCATTTCCGGCCAGTGGTGGGGAGGTCCACCAAACCAGACTGGTCACAAGACGCTGATCGAAACTCGCCACCCACGTCATTCGTTTCTTTTCTCTGGCTGCAGAGTATAGAGCTAGCAAACTTCCGACTACTCCTGAACTCTCTTTGCCAGACCCTATCTCACTTGCAGAAAGCTCACTCACACAGACCGCCAACGTACAAAAAATTAAAATATTGAATTAGGACATAGCAGGGACAATGTTGTGAAGTGCACGCATACATAAGAATAAAAAATTAAACACAAATGCCCATCTCTTCTCTCAGTGCTTACAGTAGTGCCGAGTGTATATACACTCCTGGAAATTGAAATAAGAACACCGTGAATTCATTGTCCCAGGAAGGGGAAACTTTATTGACACATTCCTGGGGTTAGATACATCACATGATCACACTGACAGAACCACAGGCACATAGACACAGGCAACAGAGCATGCACAATGTCGGCACTAGTACAGTGTATATCCACCTTTCGCAGCAATGCAGGCTGCTATTCACCCATGGAGACGATCGTAGAGATGCTGGATGTAGTCCTGTGGAACGGCTTGCCATGCCATTTCCACCTGGCGCCTCAGTTGGACCAGCGTTCGTGCTGGACGTGCAGACCGCGTGAGACGACGCTTCATCCAGTCCCAAACATGCTCAATGGGGGACAGATCCGGAGATCTTGCTGGCCAGGGTAGTTGACTTACACCTTCTAGAGCACGTTGGGTGGCACGGGATACATGCGGACGTGCATTGTCCTGTTGGAACAGCAAGTTCCCTTGCCGGTCTAGGAGTGGTAGAACGATGGGTTCGATGACGGTTTGTATGTACCGTGCTCTATTCAGTGTCCCCTCGACGATCACCAGTGGTGTACGGCCAGTGTAGGAGATCGCTCACCACACCATGATGCCCTGTGTGCCTCGGCCGTATGCAGTCCTGATTGTGGCGCTCACCTGCACGGCGCCAAACACGCATACCACCATCATTGGCACCAAGGCAGAAGCGACTCTCATCGCTGAAGACGACACGTCTCCATTCATCCCTCCATTCACGCCTGTCGCGACACCACTGGAGGCGGGCTGCACGATGTTGGGGCGTGAGCGGAAGACGGCCTAACGGTGTGCGGGACCGTAGCCCAGCTTCATGGAGACGGTTGCGAATGGTCCTCGCCGATACCCCAGGAGCAACAGTGTCCCTAATTTGCTGGGAAGTGACGGTGCGGTCCCCTACGGCACTGCGTAGGATCCTACGGTCTTGGCGTGCATCCGTGCGTCGCTGCGGTCCGGTCCCAGGTCGACGGGCACGTGCGCCTTCCGCCGACCACTGGCGACAACATCGATGTACTGTGGAGACCTCACGCCCCACGTGTTGAGCAATTCGGCGGTACGTCCACCCGGCCTCCCGCATGCCCACTATACGCCCTCGCTCAAAGTCCGTCAGCTGCACATACGGTTCACGTCCACGCTGTCGCGGCATGCTACCAGTGTTAAAGACTGCGATGGAGCTCCGTATGCCACGGCAAACTGGCTGACACTGACGGCGGCGGTGCACAAATGCTGCGCAGCTAGCGCCATTCGACGGCCAACACCGCGGTTCCTGGTGTGTCCGCTGTGCCGTGCGTGTGATCATTGCTTGTACAGCCCTCTCGCAGTGTCCGGAGCAAGTATGGTGGGTCTGACACACCGGTGTCAATGTGTTCTTTTTTCCATTTCCAGGAGTGTAGTTGGAATAGAACCCTTTGAGCCTTGCGTGGCTTGCGGTTGTGACCTGTCCTTCCTGCAATTCAGAAACGGCGAGAATATATTTTTAAATTTTCTGTTAATGTCTTCTGGCGCCACTATCCTAGCTCACCATCGCTGTCCGTGTGTAGCAGCACAAGTGTTACCGATAGTAAGTTCGTGTTACTATCTGTGGAGCGCCCGCGAGTATTTTCGGGTTCTGCTCTGACAGGAAAGACTGAGTCGGTGGACGGTGGATTGAGTCGGTGCTGACAGTCGGCAGAGTCAGTCGGAAGGCAGACAGTCGCATGTCAGTCAGTCAGCTCTGAGTCTTAGTCACTTGTGGGTTGTGGACTGACTCGGATTCGTCGTTACTTGGCGGTTGGACGAGTTGGTAGTCAGTAGCAGGCATGTCCCCAAGGTGAAAGTATGCGCCGGGACCGTGGTCGACGCAGACGGAAGGTTGTTGGTCGGTCGGTCGGCTGGTCGTCGGATGGCGACATGTGGTCTGCTGACGACTGACACCAGGAACAGTCGGGGAAGAGTTGGCAGCCAGCAACAGTCGGGTCCGTATGGTGTAAGTATTCGCCGGGATCGCTGTCGGCGAAGGTGGGCGCTCGTTGGTCGTTCGCTCGGCCGGTCGTCTCAGTCGACGACGTCTTGGATTCTCAGGACGAACACCATTTTCCGATTGGAATGTGGCTGGACTTTGTCGGTTCGTTGGAACTAAGCAGCGACGCAGTCTACACAGCGCGAAGTGAGGCGGGGTCTTTTGGCGGCGGGCACGAGCTGTTGCATTTGGAGGCCTAGCTGTGTGAGCGACTTTTCGCTTTCTTCCGAAGCAGGATCCTCAAGTTGAGTAATTAGTTACTTGTTCTTAAAACTCGACTGTTATGATTTGTTCGTTTTTGTGAATTGTTGTTCCCTCAGCCGTTGACACGTGTGATTACAAGTCGTGTGTTTTGTTGCCTAGAATGTGCAGCCTCTCTTAGTGACTTGACAGTTGTGACCTGTGTTTTCGGTATTCTTTAAAACTTATCTTGAAAGGTGTTTGGTGCCTTGATCTTGGTGAGGCAGAGTTTGAAATTACTGGTATCTTGGTTGACTCTTCGTCGGCCATTGTATGTGCAGTTGGATCTGCCCGTTGGAAATCGGTCAGATTGTCGGTCTTTCGTGAACCGTTCCTAGGTTGTGTTGCCTTCCGATTAAGAGGTTATTGGTCTGGCTGCCTGTCTCACCTAGGCGTGTGTTAGTGTTACTTTCCCAGGCCGACCCTTGGAATCTCCTGAGTGCGGTTCCTTGTGTTTTGCATAGTGTTTCCTTTTTAGTCTTAAGTAATCTGTGTGGCCTTCAGCCGAGTTTTAGATTATTAAAACTGGCCTTCAGCCGAGTGTTAGCTTATTAAAATTGCCATGCTTTACTTCTTAGGCCTTAAACCGTAAAAATATTGTTTCTTGTTTGGTATGTGTCCTTCAGCCGAGTATTATGTGAAGCATTTTAGGATAAAGTTGAAATTTAGAAGCTCTTATCCTTAGGACTTAAGCCGTAAAATCGTTTTTTGTATGGTGTGTGGCCTTCAGCCGAGTTTTAATCTCTCTTAAATTAAAATTTCAAAATCCTTGTCTTGCCCTTAAGTAATAAAATTGTTATTCATTAGTGTGAGGCTTTCAGCCGAGTTTTACACGAAATTTTTTAAGATAAGGCATTCAGCCTTTTCAAACTCGTCTTCCTAGGCCTTAAGCTGTTAATTGTTTGGTTTATATGCGGCCTTCAGCCCAGTTTTCAGCTTCTTTAGGTTAAACACTGAAAATCTTTGTCTCGGCCTTAAGCCGTAACACTGTTCTTGATTAATGTGTGACACTCAGCCGAGTTCTGTGGGACGGATTTAAGCCAAGGGCTTAAGCCTATCTATACTGAAGACAAAATTTTATACCTCCAGAAGAACTCCTGTACCTGAATTCCTTGCTTAGGCCTTGTGCCTTGGAATTTCGATGTGGCCTCCAGCCGATGTAAATTAAATCAAAGGAGGTCTTTCGTTAAGACCTTGAGAGTTTTGATTCTTGCTTGTGTGATTGTATGTCTTAACAAATAAAGTTTATTTGAGTGCAACTGACAGTAACTTATTATGGCCCCTTCCCACAAATATAACCTCATCCGCTCTGTCCTGCTAACCTAGGGTTTCACCTTTCGACCACGTTTTTGTTAAGTTTCACCCTTCTGCATCATGTGAAAGTCGCTCAGTTTCCAACTGTTTCTCTTACTTTCTTGTGGATTTCAAATTTTCGCTGATAGACGTATCTAGCAAAGTAAGTCGCACATGGCTCAGTCACGATAATCGCCTTCGTTCGACGTCAACACATAAGAGAACATCCAGACGGCAGGTGGCAGCAGTAGCAACGGACGGTGTGTAACAGGTGCCGATGGCTGTGGGACGGGGGAGTGGGAGAGGCCACAACTTTGCAGTCGTGCAGTCATTGTCGTATTGCTAGTGACCCATGAGGAACGTCCACAGGTTCAGTTAATCTTTATAGTAGTAACAAAATGCATTCCTACATCCTTTAGTTACAATGATGGAACTTTTGTAAAAATCGGTAAGGTTTACATGTAGTTCTTTTGACAGATTTTATCCAAAAAGTGTGTAGTCATGCCGCAGCTTGTGCAAAAAGCGTTTGTTAAATAGCTAAAAAGAATTATCGCTTCATAATGCCAAAACCAGCTCAGAGTACTCTTGGGACACTTTTCTAAAAACATAATAACCGCGCACATACTTCGCAGTTTTCTGAGGTATTTCTATAAAGGAAAGAGCGTCAAAGTAACATAATCACTACGTCAATGGTCAATTCACTAACTTCTAATTAAATGTTACCAGACAAATATGATAAAAATTCGCAGAGAGTATTTCAGGGTTTCGTAGCTAAGTGAATAATTTCGGAGCTCTTTTATTATGAAGAGATGCAGGGCTAGCAAGGAACAGCCCAGCTGTGACGTACGGCTAATTCATCTGATGCGCTCGGGAAATCCAGTAGCGTGCAGTTCTCACTTTAACGGCCGTACCTATTGGGACGAGCTGGTGGCAGTCTTTATTACGTCGTGTTCCTGGGGTTATGCTGATTTAATCTTAGTACGGCAATTCTGTAGGAAGGAATAAGGTTTCCCGACTTAAGAGCTACAACGCCTCCCGCCCCGGCGGTTTATGATCCGAGGGATTTTATCACACTTTGTCGGAATCTCGCCGCACTCTGCCGGCTAGGAGTGCTCTGCAGACGCCCGTGGCATCTGTTTGAAAGGAGTCTTCACCTCTTCATCCTCGGGAGCTGTAACACTCTAACAGACCCAGTTTTGGTAAACGTTCCTTGACATAAAATGCAACGGAGTACACCGAGAAACTAAAAAGAAAGGCTGCATTTTCTGCATTATCGCGAAGCAGGGTAAAGAGTGTTACTGAAATGATACAGGATTTGGGGTGAAACTTCTTGGCAAATTGAAATTGTGCGCCGAACCGAGACTCGAACTTGGGACCTTTGCTTTTTTCAGTCAGGTGCTCTATCAACGGAGCTACCAAAAAACAACTCATGACACGTCCTCACACCTTTACTTCCGCCAGTACCTCTTCTCCCACCTTCCAAACTTCACAGAAGCTCTCCTACTAAACTTGCAGAACTAGCACTTCCGGAAGTAAGGATATTGAGGAGACATGGCTTTCCCACAGCCTGCGGGATGTTTCCAGAATTAAATTTTCACTCTGCAGCGGAGTTGGTAGAATACATTCCCGCGAAAGGCAAAGGTGCTGACGTCGAGTCTCGGACCGGCACACAGTTTCAATCTGCCAGGAAGGTTCATATCAGCGCACACTCCGCTGCAGAGTGAAAATTTCATTTAGGATTTGGCGTGGACATCATTAAAACAAAGGCGTTTTTGGTTGCGGCGAAATCTTCTCACGAAATTTCGATCACCATCCTTATCCTTCGAAAGCGAGAATACTTTGCCAACGCCGACTGACATTGGGGGAAACGATCATCATAATAAAGTAAGAGAAATCAGAGTTCGCACGGAAAGATGTAGGTCCTAGCTTTTTTGCGCCTTGTACTAGATTGGAATAACAGAGAGTTATTGTGAAGGTGGTTCGATGAATCCTCTGCCAGACACTTAAATGTGACTTGCAGAATGTCATTTTTATAGTATTGCAATACGAACCATTATTATTATTATTTCTTTACTTTCTCAGACGTTAAGTCTGGTTAAAAATGGAAAGTGACGCGGACCTTGATCAAGCGTCATTTTCTTTTAACTGTACGGTATGTGTTATATTGCATTTAGGAACTTTCGGGTGATTGAACATGTATCAATAATTACTGATTTCTGTAGTTGTATATATAAGTTTGGATGTAGCTGTATTGCGTTGATGTACTGGTGGATATTGTGTGGTATGACTCCTGTAGTTGATAGTATAATTGCTATAATGTCAACTTTATCCTGATGCCACATGTCCTTGACTTCCTCAGCCAGTTGGATGAAATTTTCAATTTTTTCTCCTGTTTTATTTTGTATATTTGTTGTATTGGGTATGGATATTTCGATTAGTTGTGTTTTCTTTTTATTGGTGAGTATGATGTCAGGTTTGTTATGTGGTGTTGTTTTATCTGTTATAAAGGTTCTGTTCCAGTATAATTTGTATTCATCATTCTCCAGTATATTTTGTGGTACATACTTGTATGTGGGAACGTGTTGTTTTATGAGTTTATGTTGTAAGGCAAGCTGTTGATGTATTATTTTTGCTACATTGTCATGTCTTCTGGGGTATTCTGTATTTGCTAGTATTGTACATCCGCTTGTTATGTGATCTACTGTTTCTATTTGTTGTTTGCAAAGTCTGCATTTATCTGTTGTGGTATTGGGGTCTTTAATAATATGCTTGCTGTAATATCTGGTGTTTATTGTTTGATCCTGTACTGCAATCATGAATCCTTCCGTCTCACTGTATATATTTCCTTTTCTTAGCCATGTGTTGGATACGTCTTAATCGATGTGTGGCTGTGTTAGATGATACGGGTGCTTGCCATGTAGTGTTTTCTTTTTCCAATTTACTTTCTTCGTATCTGTTGATGTTATATGATCTAAAGAGTTTTATAATTATAATTGTTATTATTATTATTATTATTATTATTATTACCCTATTAAAGCAAATATTCTACTAAATGGCTAACATGGGCAGCTGGTCACCGAAACGCGCTTGGAGGCTACCTACCTAATGGCTTCCAGAGGCAACAAAAATTTTATTTTGTATTCTTCACATAATTAGTGACCGAATTTAAAAATGCAAAATGCTGTCACAAAATACTCATACACACGAACTTCCAGAGGGTTTCAAAACGACCCTTTTCGATTTTTAATGCTTTGAAGAATATTTCAAGCGACATTTACTTTCGTGACATTTGTTTATTTTGCATGTACTTTCATTACATTAAAAATAGTGTATTTCACCTAACTCATTACCACTTCTTTCCAGTTTTATTTTTAACGTCCAGAGGGGTCATATTGACCCCTTTAGAGAAAAAGCTATAATTTGGTTCACAGTTATGTCATACATTTATCTCATGTATTCTCAAACCGCGGCTGCTTTACTCTGTAGTGCAATATTTTACTTCCGCTCATATTATTGCCGTATGAAATGACAACAGTGGACTCGATTAACCATTGTTCGTCATTCCCTTGTAAGAATCGGTCTTTCAGAGGTGACTGTGAGCTGAAGACTGAAATGAATTGGAAAGACTATTTACGGGATGAAGAGATTCTTGCAGTGTTAGAAAGAGTTATGGAATGTGATTGATATGGTGGCGAACTTTATTCGGACGATTCGGCGGAGGAGTTTTTACCGCAGACATTGAGCGAAGGTGAATCATTTAATACTAATGATTCTGATTCTTAAGATACAGATAATAGAAGTTTACAGTCTAGTAAGTATATTATTATTATTGCTGCTAATTTAGAATCGTCATATTCTTATCTATATATAATGTTACTGTACTTAATTTAGATTTTGTGGTGGCTTTTCTATATTTGTTCCGTTATTAGTGCTCTATAGATCGAGAAGAATCATGTAACAGAAGAGGAGATAATCCTGTTGCTTGGAGTGTACAACAAGTGACTGCCTCTTCATTGTCTGCTGAAAGACATAAAGAAGTAGCTCCTGATGGAACAGTCTGGATAGAAGCACTGCCTAATTCATAAGCTGGGAATCTTCCTAATCACAATATTTTGAGAGACTCTCTGGACCTACCTACCCCACATGCAAAAAGGAATGTAAGTTATTAACTTATATCAAGTGCTTGGTACTTGTTCATAGACAATTATCCTATCAAACATATATTGATATGTAGTATACCAGAGGCACACAGAGAACTAGGAAATGAGAGCTGGTCAATGACCACGGAAGAACTAGAAGCATTTGTTGCAATTATTTATGCTCGTGGTTTGAGTGGTTGCCGACGTACAGACCTTCACAGCATATGGTCAGATTATTGGGGCTTAACATTTTGTGTGGAAACCAGGAGTAGAAACAGATTCTGTGAGATTATGATATTCCTGAGGTTCGACGAGAAGTCTGCACGCTCTGAACGATTACAGAATGACAAGTTTGGACTGGTTTCTGCTGTCTGGAACCAATTCATAGAAAACTGTACACTTTGTTACAAACCTGGAAGTGACATAACAATAGACGAGCAGCTCTTTCCAAGTAAAACTAGATGCCGGTTCACACAATTCATGGTTTCAAAGCCAGACTAGTATGGACAAAAGTACTGGTTAGCTGTAGATGTTAAGAACAAGCATATACTCAATGGTTTCCCTTATCTTGGTAAGGACATTGTACGATCCCAGGACGAAAGGGTTTCAGATTATGTATTGACGCGTCTTATGGAACCATTTCTGGGCAAAGGCTGAACTATCACTACAGACAATTACTTCACTTAACTCAAACTAGCCAGAAAATTCAAACAAAAATAAATTTCCATTGTAGGACAGTAAATAGAGCAAGAAGAGAGGTACCATATGCTATTAAGTCCTTGAAATGTCCTCTGTTTTCCACAAAAGTTTTAAGACATGATGATATTTTCTTCACAGTGTATCAAGGAAAGGAAGTAAAAAAAATGTGCTAATAATGTCTTCCCTTCATCGTGGTGTTACCATAAATACAAATGAGGAAAAAACTCTACAAACTGTATGTTATTACAACAAAAAAATTTGCCATTGATATAGTAGACAATATGGAGAGCCAGTATTCAGTCAATGCTTCCTCAATAAGATGGTCAGTGCACTCCCTCTACAATATCCTTGACCTAGCAGGAATAAAAGCTTACGTAGTATTTAGGGCTGTTACTCGGAAGAAGACATTTTATTCAGCAGCTTGCAAATGAATGCGCTCTATTTGAAGAGTCACTTTCCTCGTATGACCACTGAGCAGTATGAAAAGAATGAAAATATAGATGAAGACGAAATGCCACAGAAGTGCCATAAATGTCAAGTTCTCAAATTCTGCAAATGTAGTAAAACTATTTCCAAGTGCATTGTTTGTAAGAAGACGGTTTGTGGAAAATGTATAAGGGAAACTGAACACAAATGTGTCACTTGTGAAAACAATGAAGTAACTGAAACTTCTGTACACACGATAAGTTCAATTTTTTACGAATTTAGAAGAAAGAAAAGCCTGTCACTTGCTTGCACTTGTTTTGGTATTACCAGGTTCGGTGAAATTTGTTCATACGTCAATAAATAATATAATTTGTGTGTGTTCTTTTTATTCGCAACTTTGTATCTGAAATGGATATAAATCTTTCAAGCATTGAAATATAAAAAATGCTTAAAATTTCGAAATAATAGTTCAGAAAACTTTTGTTAAATGGTAGGGGTCAAAATGACCCTCTGGGCGTTCGAGGAGGCAGACAAAGTCTGGGCGTCCGAGTGTTAAAAGTTACAATCATAAAGTTTTAAGACAATAAGTCAGTTATTACAGTTAGAAACGCTATATATGTCTTGAGGCACCTTAACTTGGAGCATACATACCAACCGTTTTATGCTGACACAGTATTTGAGGATGAGAGCACTCAGCATCTTGCAACAAACATTAGGATAATTTTAAACCTTTAGAAGCTTTTTTCTCACTGGTACCACCACCCACACATGCAGACACACACACACAAACACACACACACACACACACACACACACACACACAAACACACACGCACGAAATAAACCAAGGAGAAAAGTTTATCGCTTACTACATTTTCACTATCTATAATATATTTTGCAGGGAGTTTCGACACATAACACTAAATGTACCAGCAACATAATGTCGCTGTACGTCACACATTTCAGGAGTAACGAAGGTTTTGTGAGGTAGGTGATTCATGAAAGGTATAGGTTATTGTTAGTCAGGGCCATTCTTTTGTAGGGATTATTGAAAGTCAGACTGCGTTGCGTGTGTCAGTTTAGTGATGATCAGAATAAGTAAAGAGAGAAATGTCTGAGTACGTTCAGTTTTGCTCAGCTGTCTGAAAATCAAATAACGTAAGAGGTTTATCAGAACAGTAGTTCATTAATTTTTCTAATTGGACGTTTCAAAATCTCTTCCTGGCAGGTGGAACGGTCAGCTTATGAATAGATGGCTTTTTCCTGGCTGGAAACTCTTCTACAGTTAGTCAGCAATTCGACCTTTTGTGGGGTAACACTCACGAACACACGTGAAAAGCATCCTATGTTAAACGATGGTTGTAATTTTTTTTTTACAAACTTTTGGCAATTTTGGAACTCTTAGTTTTCACGATTCCGTATTTTAAGAAAGTTATTGGAAAGATCGGGAAACTTAATGTATGTAAAACTATAAATACTTTTCAAAATGAGTACCATTACCGTTACCATTATTCAATCTTTATGCGGAATGGAAGAATAGGGCCCTTATGAACCGTAATTACATAGATTGTACCAAAATTACAAAGCGACATTATTCTCATAAATACCACTTTAGTTGAAAATACGATTGTAGTGTCGTAGTGTCGCGAATTCCTCTTCTCCTTCTTCTCACTGTTAGTACGTTGTACCTGTTACTTTTCTCCAACTTACATATATTTGTCTCATAACTTCCTAATCAGACATTTTTTACCAAAACGTGAATACGTCAAATTTTGTAAGCGGATTGTTAAAATGTAAGGTTCATTTTTGCTGGTATTGTGTAAAGCACCGTTTTAGCGACCAAAGTGGTGAATCTTAATACTCGCGTCAACTAATCAACTTTCGTTGTCGTTTACAGCAGGGCAAGATGAGTCAACAAAGAGCCAATATGACAAATTAAAAGCTGTCTTAGCGTCCTGCAAGCTTATCAGGAATGCAAACGTGAAGATATACAAGCCGGGGAGACTAATACTGCATACTTTTCCCACTCGAGCGTCCTCGGGAAACAATACGACCGTCTTTTGTCCCGAAACAGTACTATCTATTTCGTATTCGTCTTTGAGGACTAAATATTGCTGTAAAAGATTGCCTCTACTACGATCAGATCCCGATACATTATTAAATGTGGGAAAATACGGTATAGAAACCAACATAAATCTAAAAAAGTCCATAGGGGCTATATACGGCACCGACCAGTCACCAAGAAGAGATACTAAAGCTAACAGTCGCGCTGTTATCGGCGCGCCAGCCCTATACCTTCAGACAGCGGGAAATTTAACAGTTGTAAATGCTTACTTAACTGCTTTTGTGTTCACGCTCCTTAAGGATAGTGTTTTTCATAACAGCCTGATTGCTGGTTGGCTACGACAAAGGGCCCTCAATTGTGTGTGTAAATCGATACCTTTTGGCTAATGCTAGTATTTTTTAATGTTTTTCGGATGTAACTTTCAAAAAAAACCTATTTGGTAGAGACTCATTGATAGAATACATCGAACACAGTGGTAATAACGTTTAGGACCTCGGTTTGAAGATGTTTTTTCCATAACTTTCGTACCACCGATACACATGACATCACAGCGATTTTATCGCCTTGTAGCTTCACTTACACCATTGGTGTATTGGCGAAACTGTAGAGTAACATTAAACGTTTGCACTTTGGTCCGCCCCTGGTAGCTGAGCGGTCAGCGCGACGGAATGTCTTACCTAACGGCTCGGGTTCGGTTCCCGGCTGGGTCGGAGATTTTCTCCGCTCGGGGACTGGTTGTTGTGTTGTCATTATCATCATCATTTCATCTCCATCGACACGCATGTCGCCGAAGTGGCGTCAACTCGAAAGACTTGCATCAGGTGAACGGTCTACCCGAAGAGAGGCATTATCCCCACGCCATTTCAATTGCACTTTGTATTTTCGCAATGTTTACTTTTATGTCGAAATAATTTGTGCTGTGAATTACGTCGGAAAACAGTAACAACATACAAAGTGCTATAGTGTAATGTTACTCAACAGATCCGCTATTACACCAATGACGAAAGTGAAGCTACAAGTGCCGGCCGCTGTGGCCGAGCGATTCCAAGCGCTTCAGTCCGGAACCACGCTGCTGCTACGGTCGCAGGTTCGAATCCTGCCTCGGGCATGGATGTGTGTGATGTCCTTAGGTTAGTTAGGTTTAGGTAGTTCTCAAGGGACTGATGACCTCAGATGTTAAGTCCCATAGTGCGTTGAGTCATTTGAACCATTTGCAGCTACAGGGGCCGGCCGGGGGGCCGAGCGGTTCTAGGCGCTTCAGTCTGGAACGGCTGAGATGGGATTCTCTTGATAAATTTGTTGACAAGCCTGTTCGGTCGTCGACCGCTGTGGCCGAGCGGTTCTACGCCCTTCAGTCTGGAATCACGTGCCTGCTACGGTCACAGGTTCGAATCCTGCCTCGGGCATGGATATATGTGCTGTCCTTAGGTTAATTAGGTTTAAGTAGTTCTAAGTTCTAGGGGACCGATGACCTTAGATGTTAAGTCCCATAGTGCTCAGAGCCATTTGAACCATTTTGCAGCTACAAGGCGATAAAATCGCTGTGATGTCCTATGTAACCATAAACAAGACAAACCAGCATAAGACATCATGTAAATCGATTTCTGGCCATCCACTGCCACCCTCTCCCCCAAATGCTACACCAGCCACTACAGTAACGAACAATGGACAAAAAGTTCTAGGTTAATTTAGTTTAAGAAAACTCACTTTTAAGTAAGATTTCTCTGTATGTATGCGTGTATAAACGCCTGACGATGAACGGAACACGTTCGAAACGCGTTGTACAGTATTAAGATAGAATAAAAAGTAAAAAATAGATAAAAAAGTAACTGGTACTTGAAATTACAAATAAATAATCATCCCAAACAGTCACGGTCTACAAACGTAGCCGTTATGGAAGAAAATAATAGTGTTACGTCTTGTTTAGTTTATCAACAAACCTCTTAGTTCAATTTATAATTATTGCACAAAAGTATTCTATTAATTTATATGGTATGTAAGTATACGTACACTGTATAAGGGGGGCAGCGTTATGAGCAAAAATCTCAAAAATCTCGAAAAGTTCTTAACCGATTTGCTAAAATTATTACACAATACTCTGATAAACCTTCGGAGCGACATAGGCTACACATTTTTAATACATGTAGCAAATGAATATATATTTAAAGTCGATACTACCATGTAACGAATGCCGATGTTTAACATTGTTACCAAAAAATCTCGAAAAATTCTTGACGGGCTTATTTCAGACTGCACATACAGAGGATGAATAAGGAGATTAACAGAGAGAGGAGGGAGGAGGAGCTCGAGGAAGTTAGGAGGAGGAGGAGGAGGAGATGAGCAGAGAGACGGGTGGGAGGTGATGGACAGAGAGAGGAGGAGGAGAAAATCAAGATGTACATCCGATTCCCATACATACTGAGCAACTGAGAAGCGTTAGCACATTCGGTAGTGCTACGTACAGCGTAAAACGTGAATTTAACCAAGCAACGACGAAAGTGGGTATCTGAAGTTAGTCAGTGCTAGAATACTGGAAGGAATATTATAATGTGGTGTGTGCTGGCGTTTCACTTCACAACCATTTATGATAAATATTGTAGGTTTGTGCAAATGTTTACACGTGAGCGCTAAAGAATTTGTGATATTCATGAGTTGATACCTAAAGACAATGGCAGCTTTCTGCCGGTGCTCTGTTTCCTCCGTAAGGCATAACAGAGGAAGAACTCCCTGGTTGGTTTTGGTCTGACGAGGCGTGACTCCATATTGAGGATCTGTGAATGCTCTGAGTTCTCACGTGTGGGACACAGACAAACCACGCCTGCTGCGCTAGATAGATTTGCATGCCGAAGAGGTGAGTGTTTATTGCGCAATGCCTCTATCTTGTCTCATAGCTCAGTGAACTGTGAGTACTGCACTATACATGTAGTGCCTTAACAGTCGCTACAATGCACGTGCTTTCAGCAAGATCAGTACCAAACCCGACAACACTATGACCTTTGATCAAATTTTTTTGTGTCATGGCTGTCCTGACGTTTTGTCATGAGGATATCTTAGGAATTCTGCTTACAAAACTCACGATTACAGTGTTTAGGAATTAAAACGAGCTCCTCGTCCAGACCGTGACGGCCGAAGGGGTGTCTACCGGCCGCCGTGTCATCTTAAGCAGTGCGGCTTCATGCGTATGCGGTATGGATGGACGTGTGGTCACGACATCGTTTTCCCGGCCTTTTCGCAGACTTTCCAGCGCGTGGAGCCGCTACTTCTCATTCAAGTAGCTCCTTAGTTGCCTTCAACGAAGAATAAATCATTGGCAGTACCGAGAATGGAACCCAGGTCCCCCTAGTATCAGCCATCCATGCTGACCACTCATCTGTGGAGCAGGACGCTTTTCGCAATTGCGGAAAGAAATTGATCAATTTTCTGTTGCAGTGGCTAAACAAACGTTAATAATGGTATTAAAAGTTCTTTGCGAATACTAAAAGCTGCGTATTTATATCACCATACACGTTTCGCTTCGCTCATTTAAAACGGCTTGAGTGATCTAGAACGAAACAAATTTACTCCAAAAACAGTTCGTTACAAATGATATGGCAAAGTAATTTTTGCCTACAGCAATTCTGAATGGTTTTTACAAGCGGAATTGTACAGTAAATGCAGATAATATAGCCACAGTAATTTAGATTGCAGTTATGTCAGCTCCATTACAGTGGTCACATTAGACGGTTTTGTAGCTTAGTAATATTTCAAAAACCTTGCACCACTCTCAGAATACCTTGTACTTTTGCAGGAAACAAAAAATGCTTTGCCAGTGGAAATACTATGTTATGAACATTTCGAACGTATTCGGTATCACTTATATAACACAAACTGTGGAAGTTTTGCTGCAAAATCAACACGCGAAAGTTACATCGATCGTAGCCACTAGAATTCAAAAATAGCTATTGTTTCAACGAGGCTTCAGTGTCGTTAATTTGGAGCTGCAATTGCTCAGGAAACATTACGGCATGTGTTTCAGAGAATCCAATGCCGTATTCAGTTATGTGGATCATCAGAGGACTTTTCAAGGACTTTGGTAATTTAGTCTTTTCCTACAAGGTTGACCCATTTTCTGGATACCCTGTACCTTAGCAGGAGACAAGGAACGTTTTCGAAAACTCAGATGCGTTATTCTCTATAATCCAGAAGTATTCTGTAGCACTCGTAAAATACGAACTGTGAAAATATTCCTCCAAAGACTGCAACGAGAGTATTACAGAGAATCAGATCGACTAAAGTACATAGATAATTTTTACTGGGGGTACACAGCACGGACCGGTACCACAGAATGCGAGACAGCTCAGCCGTGAATAATCATACGTCCCCCCTCCTTCATCAGAGATGGTAAAAGTAAAGCGCAGGAGTAACGAAACGTCCCTTCCTCTCATCTCAGCAAGTGCTTTACGGTGTCAAGCCACACTTACAGTTAAACATTAAATCTCGCGTAGCAGAGAAAGCGAACACTTAAAAAAGAAAGTAGCCGCATAAATCGCGCTCGGTGTAACTGCGCGTCGAGGTACGGGCCTTCCTTATTTTCCGCCCTCTTCCTTTCCTTATTTCTGGCCTAACCTCCTCGGGGCCGTTTTCTTATTTCCTGGCGAGCAGAACGCGCAAAGGCGCGGTGGGTGGCAGTGTGGCACGGAGGGAGGGATTGTAATTTGCCGCGTGATTTACCGGTGGCATAAATCTAAGCATGAGAACGCGAGCCGGCTCTAGGAATTTCGGGGAAATCACTACTTTGCACGGCCTCCATATTTTAATCATTGGGCAGTAATTGCGGAGGTGGCCCGTCTCCGCATTTGCATTAGCCACGCTGCCGCGCCGGGCAGCTTCGCTGCGACACGGCCGTCGCGTGATAAGTGGCAGTTCACCGCGCGCGCCGTCTTCCGATGGCCATTTCTGGGTTTAGAAAGTCGGGCTGGGAGGGGAGCAGGAGAAGGGGGAGTGGGGTGATGGTGGGAAAACATGCAGCAATGCTCGGCCGCGCCGAATCTCGTACACCACGAAACATTATATCGTACCATACTATGATTTCTTTATGGTGAACGTTTCTTTTCGAGGTTATCGACGACAAAATTATATGCTTCTTAAAGTACTTCTTATCATGACTCCAGAAAACTAATAAGAGGTCAAATGAATGGGTATATTGAGACACCCCACATGTCCATTTCTTGACAAAATTGACTTACCTACGATTTTGTACTTTAAACATATCGAACGTGCTTCATGTACAGGACTTCATATTTCCTGACTTATCTGCGTTCGATAATGATAGGAACTGAGGGGATGAATTAAAGTTTGCGCCATGTCAGAGACTAGAACCCAGGCCTCCTGCTTACTAGGCATATGTGCTAACCATTATATCACTTTAGCAGTATGGCTAACACATCTGCCCAGTAAGCATGAGACCTCCTTTCACTCTAAGCCGTGGCACAAATTTTCATTTATTTCTTCAGCTTCTGTTGTTATCGAAGATAAAGTTGAGACTCATATGTCTCACTGAAACTGTAACTCCATCAGATCAATGGATCGCCTACACTTGAAGTACAGGCAGGATTTTCCCATGTGTATAACGCTGTGCTGCCATTTCTATACAGGACAGACTTAAGAAGAGGGAAATGGGCTGAAGGCATGAACTGAATTTTGTGCTGGGAGGACACTTGACTAGAGCAGTCTGTGTAGCTGTGTTAGTCATACTGCAATGGTGGTGTAAAGGTTAGCACATATGCCTAGTAAGCAGGAGACGTTGCTTCAAATCCCAGCCATGGTACAAATTTTAATTCATTTCTTCAACTTCTATCATTACCGAAGATAAAGTTGGGATTCAAACGTCTCAAGGAAATAGTAATTCCACTTTCAGTGTTGTTATGCAGCCATTGTATAACCTAAACCAAAGCAAAACACCTACATGTACGTGAGACACTGGCTTTCTCAAAATTTTATGTTGTCAGCACTGTTTTAAACAGAGAGAACAACTGATATGTGCCTATAAATGACACGGAAATGCATAACCTAAGGTGATTTCTACCATTCCTACCAAAATAAAAATCGTCCACAACTTCTACAATGACATTTATAATTGGTCAGAATGTGTCAAGGAATGAACCACGTAACTCCAAAGAGAATTGAAAATATGCGTAAATTGTTTGATTTTTGTCTGTATTGGTGATAAATCATGAGTTATGTTACGATTTATGTATTTTTGTTACAAAATACTTACAAAACACACGTGTTCATTTAATAAATCTTAACGTCCAGATAATGTATCATGATTGTCTATAGTGCATTAGCATTCTTCTCTCTACATTTATTTTAAAAGAAAAAAATGAGAAGAAACCCCAAATTGCAGCATAATTTTAACACCTGGAATATGTGCTGCATCTCTTTATAAGTTTAGTTCTTTGTACAAGAGCGGTTTCTCAATATTCACATTCATATGAGTTTGTGATTAAACAACAGAAGAAACTCTAGTACGAGTATATCAAATGTAGGAGGGGTAGCAATTTTGTGCATCGATCTACGATGAAATATATAGAGTATGTTCTTACCAGAAACGTATTTAAAGTACTGAAGTTTTTAATATTGATAAAAAATATTAAGTAGCAAAAGCTTTGTAGTGGTCTGCAAAGTTAAATTTATTGGGTCAAAAATGAGCTATGGCATCGTCAGGTGAGAACTGAACATCGCAGACACACATAAAATGACCTGTGAAATTCACAGGTACTGTATTTCTTACACAGAAGATAACAAAGACACAAAAATAGGAAAGAATTACATCAACTTTGTGTCACACAGAAATAGTTACAATAACTGAAAAAGGAAATATGAAGTTCACTAAGAGAGGAAGTACAAACTAATAAGAAATAAAGCTCAGTTTGCGATTTTAATCTAGTGTTTGTAAGTAAAACTACAACAGACAGGAAAAACGAAATTTATAACAAGAAAAAAAAGAAAGATGACTACACTGAAAATCAACAAAAATATGACGTAGAATGTCAGTTTTATATTAACCGACCAAATTCAGCTTCTCCTTTTACCCTACGTTTAATTAGGTTTCAATTGCAAACAATAGATTAAAATTATAAATTGAACATGATTTTCCATTAAATTTTAACTGCACCTCCACTTATGAAACAATGTGCTTCCTTTTTCTACCTGATATAATTTAATACTTCCTATGTGAACAATCTACGTGTCATCATCTATGTATCTTGTGCAAAATCAAAAATAGCTGCGTACGTCTCATATCATTTTATCTGTGTCTGCGACATTCAGTTGACATTTTTCGATGGCGTAGGATGCAGAAGACCCGTTCTTCAGCAAAGAACTAAAATATTTCAGAATGCTTCCTATTTAATCACGTTATCAAGTTAATGTTTGAAATCACTCCTAAAGTTAGCCGACCGGAGTGGCCGAGTGGTTCTAGGTGCTACAGTCTGGAATCGCGCGACTGCTATGGTCGCAGTTTCGAATCCTGCCTCGGGCATGGATGTGTGTGATGTCCTTAGGTTAGTTAGGTTTAAGTAGTTCTACGTTCTATGGGACTGATCACCTCAGAAGTTAAGTCCCATAGTGCTCAGAGCCATTTTGAACTCCTAAAGTTACGCGGAAAACGTTATCGACGTGTAAGTAATAAACGTGATTTTACCTAGACGTATGTTTTATTACGGTATTCGCTCTCATAAGTCATGTCTTGTGTATGTATATCCATTTAATTGTCTATTTGCAGCCAGCTTTATGTCGTTGCGAGTCACCTGATACGTTCAACGTCCAAACAAGATGTTATCCCTATGAATGAGTAAGGCTCTTTCGAAATTAACACCGAAAACTGAAACGCCTTAAAACATATGACAATATAAACAAAAACGTTCCAGTACACATAAGTCCGTTAACAAGATAATTACCAACGTACCATTGGGACCTCCCACTAACCTCTATGAAATATTATGCTACTTAGTACAAATGTCTATGAAGTATCAAGTTTCCTCTTAAGACAATGTATATTTGGACTCATACACTGAAGTGCCGATGAAATTGGTATAGGCACACGTATTCAAATACACAGATATGTAAACAGGCAGAATACGGCACTGCGGACGGTAAGGCCTATATACGACAACAAATGCCTGGAGCAGTTGTCAGATCGGTTACTGCTGCTACAATGGCGGGCATCACGACTGAAGTGAGTTTGAACGTGGTGTTATAGTCGGCGCACGAGCGATGGAACACAGCATCTCCGAGGTAGCGATGAAGTGGGATATTTCCCGTACGACCATTTCACGGTGTACCTTAGATATCAGGAATCCGGCAAAACATCACATCCCCGACATCGCTGCAGTCTGAAAAAGATCTTCCAAGAACGGGACCAACGACGGCTGAAGATAATCGTTCAGTGTGACAGAAGTGCAACCGTTCCGAAAATTGCTGGTGATTTCAGTGCTGGGCCATCAACAAGTGTCAGCGTGCGAACCATTCAATGAAACATCATCGATGTGGGCTCTCGGAACCGAAGGCCGACACGTTTACCCTTGATGACTGCATGTCACAAAGCTTCACGCCCTGCCTGGGCCCGTCAACACCGACATTGGACTTTTGAAGACTGAAAACATGTTGTCTGGTCGGACGAGTCTCGTTTCAAATTGTATCTAGCGGATGGACATGTACGGGTATGTAGACAACCTCATGAATCCATGGAACCTGCGTGTCAGCAGGGGGCCGGCCGAACTGGCCGTGCGGTTAAAGGCGCTGCACTCTGGAACCGCAAGACCGCTACGGTCGCAGGTTCGAATCCTGCCTCGGGCATGGATGTTTGTGATGTCCTTAGCTTAGTTAGTTTTAACTAGTTCTAAGTTCTAGGTGACTAATGACCTCAGCAGTTGAGTCCCATAGTGCTCAGAGCCATTTGAACCATTTGTCAGCAGGGGACTGTTCAAGCTGGTGGAGGCTCTGAAATGGTATGGGTCATGTGCAGTTGGAGTGGTATAGGACCCATGATACGTCTATATACGACTCTGACAGGTGCCAAGTACGTAAGCATCCGTAAGCATCCGTAAGCATCACATCGTCCATTCACATCCATTGCGCATTCCGACGGACTTGGGCAATTCCAGCAGGACAATGCGACAAACCACACGTCCAAAATTGGTACAGAGTGGCTCCAAGAACACTCTTCTGAGTTTAAACACTTCTGCTGGCCACCAAACTCCAAGACATGAACATTATTGAGCATATCTGGGATGCCTTGCAACGTGCTGTTCTGCTGAGATTTTCACCCCTCCTACATTTACGGATTTATGGACAGCCTTGCAGGATTCATGGTATTAATCCCCTCCAACACTATTTCAGACATCAGTCGAGTGCATGCCACGTCGTGTTGCGGCACTTCTGCGTGCTCGCGGTGGTCCTACACGATATTGGGCGGATGTACCAGTTTCTTTGGCTCTTCAGTGTCTTTCACTCATGGTCTGTCTCATTATGAATACAGTTTCATTACGTTACACAATGCAACTTGGCGTATACTGTCGCCAGTTACAGAACGTGTTACACATGTCGTTCTCGGCAACTGGTGCTGATGTGTTTCCCGAGAAATAAACTAATACAGGTTTGTGTAAGAAAGGTAAACTACTTCAAAAGCAGTAACAAAGGGAGGGTAGCACAATTATTGCCATTTACAGTTAAAGTTGTAGTAAATATTGGTTACTTCCACTTTAATTAAACTCAGCTGTAGTGAATTCACCATCCAAAAAAGAAACTTAATTTAAGACCAAATTCGTTATTGTTGGTTAACGGCACGCTTCTTGACGAATAATCGTACACGTACTTTTAAATTCAAATAAAGAAAATTATTTTGTTATAAGTTAATCGGACATTGTATAAAATGCAGGTTCGATTTCAAATGATAAAATAGCGAACGATACAACGCTTATGGCGCTCGATCGTTTCGTCATCAAGCTAGTCTCTTCCAACTTAACTTAAACGACGAGAAATCACTTCATTCATACAATTAATACATTAGAACTGCTCATTCCATCAAATAAAAGACTTTTTCGAACAAAATAGTCCAGTTATCATTGACAAAAACGTTACAACGTATGCGCTTACATACGTATCTTACGTTAAGAAAAAACAGTTTTCCTTTTATATGTACATTTTTTTACAGTTCATTTAGCATAGCCGTCATTAGTCCACAAACATCTTAACTGAAATACTATCAGGATGTATTACACTGTAGTCGATATGCAGAAATATTACTTTGCGGTTTTCATGAATATGTGCGTTACAATGCAGTGACCCCAAATTATCTCACGAACTTTTGCAAGACTATACAATCCACTGTTCCAGATGACCTCAGACAGGAGAAACCAGATGATCGATGCACATAATAATGGAAGGAAAAATGCGGGGCCGAGTTAGTTCTTTCTGTCTGTCTGTGTTGGACCATATTGGTACGTTACCTGCCGTCAGCAGTCCTGTCACGCATCCACCGTATTCCTCAGCTATAGTCCAAGGATGAAATGTGAAGTCAGTTTGGTGATGACTTAATACAAAAGCATACAACAGAAATACGTTCGTACATTGTGCTATTTGTGCTTTTTGTTAAAATTTAGCGGTATTGAAGAGTTGTGAAATTAGTGGAATACTCCCCAGTGACCTGTTAGTTGGTCTGTTATGTATGAATTAGGTATTTGCACGAATTTTGTCGAAATGCGGCAGAACGAATCGCTTTACATGTTACGCATAGATACTAGCCATTCAAAGCTTACTACATGGAACTATACCTTAAATCTAACAAAAACGATCATAATTATATTGCTACTCATGTAGCTAGTTACACACCTAGTTTAGTTACTGTTGCATGTGCTACTAGCTTTTAAGAGAGAAATGACCTAATTTTGAAAGTAATTATTCCATAAAATTAAAATACGTTATCTCACAAATTATTTGCCATTTTCTCTGGATTGATGCTCAGATACTACTAACATAAGATTCTCATGTGTCCTCGGAGTGATTCGCGACGGCATACATGTATAAAACGTTCTCGGATTTCATGCCGGGCCATTTCGAATAAAATCCTCGAGCTTTCGATGACCAAGCTAAGACAGACGCGCGACGCGGGAACGGCAGTTTCAGACGTGGCGCCTGCCCCTGGCGCCAACAGGCGTCACCGGTGCTGCCACGGGCAATACCTCCGCTAGCTGCCCAGGTCGACTTACCCGCGCGCGCTACGTTGGGTCTATTTGATTGGCTGCTGATAATGTCATCATGCCTGTATAAGCAAGAAACCGTAGCAGCCCCGGAAGTCGGCTTGGCAAGCAACTAAGCGCTTCCAACGGCGCTCCCAGAGGATTCTTCCACTTCGTGATGGACAACGCGTCGTCTGCGACCCTAATGAGAAAGCTAAACTATTTTACGATGCGTTCGCTGAAAACTTCCGGCCTGTTGACGACCCCGTCGACGCTTCTACCATCCACGAGGTCGCCACGAGGCGGTGTTCCTCGCTCCGCACGGGGAGGGGGACGAGATCGACCGCATTACTGCCGACGAGGTTGCCGAATCTCTACGCCATCTCGACAACAGGTAAGCAGGAGGCCCGGATGGAGTCCCAAATGCGATCCTTAAGCAGCTTCCACCTCCAGCCCATGCCCAACTGGCTGCGATCATTAACGAGATAGCTCTGGCTGTTATCCAACTGCCTGGAAACATGCCGCGATAGTGGCCATTCCAAAACCTGGAAAGGATCTCCGGCTTGCGAACAACTATAGGCCATTTAGTCTTCTGCCGTCTGTCTCCAAGTGCTTCGGACGGCTCTATCTTCGTCTGCTGCACCATGGTGAAGCAGAAGCCATTCTCCCCGAAGAGCAGTTCGGTTTTCGAAGAGGCCATTCTACGGAACAGCAATTACTTTGTCTCGTTAAAGAGGCCTTCGATGCTATGGATTGCCACGAATACTTCGGAGCCTTTTTGTTGGACGTCTCGAAGGCGTTCGACAGCGTGTGGCACGAGGGACTCCTGCACAAACTCTTAGTGCAGGGGCTCCCCGTGCCACATGTTCACCTCATCCGCAGTTAGCTGGCAGATCGGACGTTCCATGTGCGGGCCCAGACTGGGACGTCCACCGACCGCCGCATCCGGACAGGTGTGCCACAGGCGTCGGTCCTCGGGCCGATCCTCTACACCCTGTTCACCGCGGATACTCCGAAGACTGACCGCGTACAGCTAGCTCTGTACGCGGATGATACTGCTGTCTTCGCCCGAAGTACGGGGCCCCATCTTCTGCAGCAGAGGCTCCAGCTCGCATGCGACGATCTCGTCCATTGGGCGGTCAGGTGGCGTCTCCGCTTTAATGCATCGAAGATTCGAGCCCTCATTGTTACCCGCCGTCGCGTCCCCTCGGACCTCCGACCACCGACAATCGCCGGCAGTGCTGTTCCATGGATCGACACCGCACGATACCTGGTCGTCACGCTCGACCGCCGTCTTACGTGGCGTCACCATATCGACCGCCGTCTTACGTGGCTTCACCATATCGCGGATATCAGACGAAAGGCCTCAGGAAAACTCAGTCTTCTTTATCCCCTCCTCAGCCCGAGCTGATCGCTACCTCCTCACCTCGGGGTGACTCTCTTCAAGGCGCTGCTCCGCCATGTCCTTGAGTTACGCAGCGGCGGTATGGGGGAATGCTGCTGACGATCACGTCCAGAAGCTGCAGACCCTGCAAAATTGAGCCCTCCGGCTAGCACTCCACTTGGATCACAACTTCCCTTTGGCGGTTGCACACCAGATGGCCGGAGTACAACGACTGCGCGAACGTTTCCGCGGGACAGTGCAGCTCTTCTAACACAAGACGCAAGTTTCGCACAATCCGAAAATACGGGTGCTTGGAAGGAAAATTCACTTTCGAGAATCCACCCGATGGCCAGGCCTGCTAGTCGACCGGATCGGTTAGCCAGTGACGACCTCCACTGACGGATCGCCCAGAAGACAAACATACCACGAAGTCCTTATCTCTCACCAACTCAGACTCGGGAGGAGAAGCGGCAAGGCTGGACACTCCATACACGCACGTGTTTAAGTCCACCCCCACTGAAGATCCGTGGCGAGTCCCGGAAGTCAGTGAACTCCTGACGACTATGGCAGAGACGGTCATCGAAAGTTCGGGGATTTTATTCGAATTGACGCGGCCTGAAAACCGAGAACGTTTTATTCATGAGACTATCATAACGAACAGTAATTTATTCGAATATAGTGCAGGGTTACCAGGTAGCAGACCATATTTACAGGAATAGAGAGAAACCTATGAGCTCATGAAAAAAGTATGTAGGTCATATCTGTTGACGCAAAGTTTTTTAACTTGAAGTTCTTTTCAGTTAACATTTTAGAAAATCTCTATTACATTAATAATTTTCTATGTTTTTTTTGTTTCTTAGTGGTGTAAGATATAAGAGGGATTGTCCAGTTCATGATGGAAACAATAAGTTAATTTGAAAATTTTATTCTCTATTGATCAGGTTTTGAGAAATTACTTTACGTACTCAAATGACAAAATTGAAAAAATCGTAAGTAAGACACTGTAAGAGATATTTGTCTGAAGCAACTATTCCTAACAATAGTAAGGTCTAATATATCAAGAAAGTGCGAAAATATTTGGCCATCTTACATAGGTTCACACTCACCAGGAGTGCTGCTGTCTTTGGGTTCCTCCTGATGCTATCTCTTGGGTTCCGTTAAAGATGATTTGGCGCTTCGGGTGGCCGTTTATGCATCGGACAAACGACACGTACAGTCCAGGAGAGATGCACAGAGCACCGCAGGTACACCCGGCTCTCAAAACCTAATAAATCTGCGATCGAGGAACATTATACTGACACTGGGCACTCTATGGTCTACATTAACGTCGAAATTTTAGCCTCGACTTCTTCTTCCTGGGCTCAATGGTGAAAGAAGTAATTGAAATCCGGTTGGCGACGATTTTATAGAGATAGCGGCCTCAGCTTGGACAAATCATGGAATCCGACAATTTCATTAAATCACAAAGACGTCGCGACGGTGCAGCTTGCAGTGATGAATCGATAACACCGTGTGGATCGACTGCGCAGCCATAGATCCAACTCCCTGCATATATCATACCTCTTTGCCGCCGATCAACTTCTCTGGTGTCTTGTGTATCTGAGGCAGTATGGGCCGTTATTCTGTCCGCGGGTTTAAAAAGACAGAACAGGTGGTGGAGAGTCAGTCGCCTCGGTTCGCTCTGAAGATAGCTGGTCGGTATTCAGCCGAAATATTAGAAGGAGAAGTTGATTTTATGCGGCTGCACGCCCGAAATTTTTTGCGCTGGTTTTCTGCTATTTCATTTTGTGATTTTCTTCGCGTTATGCACCTGTTGGAATTTGAGCTCCTTCTTAGTGCTGTGTATATCTTGAATTTACCGTGATACATTGCAGTGTTTTGGTTGGCAGGAGAGCCAACACCGTGTTACTAGAAGGAGGCCGAAAGGCACGCGTTTTAGCTCACGCAGGCTGGAGTGAGGTCTGGAACAGGACAAGGAAATTAGAATTTAGAAAAAAGTACGTAGCTGGTGGAATACTTAACTTTAATCCATTAATGAAGAACGTCGGTCTTGACGGTACATGAATCAATATCAATAGTAACTGATAATGGCGCCTTGCAAGGTCGTAGCAAATGACGTAGCTGAAGGCTATGCTAAACTATCGTCTCGGCAAATGAGAGCGTATTTTGTCCGTGAACCATCGCTAGCAAAGTCGGTTGTACAACTGGTGCGAGTGCTAGGACGTCTCTCTAGACCTGCCGTGTGGCGGCGCTCGGTCTGCAATCACTGATAGTGGCGACACGCGGGTCCGACGTATACTAACGGACCGCGGCCGATTGAAACGCTACCACCTAGCAAGTGTGGTGTCTGGCGGTGACAACACATGCAATGCATAGTACAAAACCGAATCGTAAAATTTTGTCATTACCACCAAACAGAAGAAAGATACATTGTGGTTTAGCGTCCCGTCGGCAAAAAGTTAATGGAAACGGAAAAATTATCACAGAACGTTTTTCACTAATTGATCTATGCTGTAGTCCGCTGTAGAAGTCTGTAATGTTGTATCGTTTTTGGAACTTTTTATCCTTAATAATTTAGAATTAATTTTCTTTTATGCTGCTTATCCCAGTACTCTTCAAAATATGAGCCTCACGAATTTTAAAGTTAATATCCCTACACTAAATTTCATGTTGACAGATATGATCAGTTACATAAAATTCAACATTAAGCAAGTAAGCCAAACTAAAAGTTCAGAACTTGAGGAACCACATAGATGGCCGCTCGTACAGATGGACGTGCCCACTTTCCATTATAGCGGCTTATATCCTTTCCTGTTTTGATGTAAAAGAGCGTCAGCGACAGAATGACCGTTATACATGTAACTCGAAGCGTCAGATACATGAACGATCAAGCATTTTTTGGATGAATCCTTAAGCATCTGTAGGACGATTTCGATAAATCATTTGAAATGCATAAAATACTCGGAGTATCATCGGCTTTCAATCAAGTAAGCTTATTCTAGCACACCAACCAGGAAATATTTAAGCAAGTCTACCAATTTCGTCCAGATAGGTAGAAACAAACGCCAGTTCATGGGAGCATCATGAAGATCATCAGAAGCAAATCAATCTCGAATACGGGGAAGTTTATTCGAAGATATGAAGCTGTTCTTTGTCTCTGGCTAAATCCAAGGAGTGACACGGAAATGTTTGCAGGTGTGTTGCATTTAGCGAGATATGTAGCAACTTTGGTACTGAGTTCACTTTTGGATGAAACTGAGTTAAATGTAGGAACGTATGAAAGAAGTACAGGAAATTCGAGGCCAAGGGATATAAGCATCAGTTGGGCATTTTCTGATACCTAGCTGCGAGTCAAAAAATCTTACGTTTCTCCTGGATTCCAGCAGAGTTAAATCTTAGTGTGGAAGCCAAGAGTTATCTTTGTTGGACTTGCCTTTACTCCCTGTTTCCTTAGTGTTTTGGCGTCGTGCTATATACCAGATCATTTTCCTGATCTATAGTACTGTGCAACAGTGTTATATTCTTAATTTGAAAGGTTCGTAGTCTGGTAGCAATTAATAATGGGTCACACATTTGTTTCTGATGCTTGTTGTTACTCCGATTGACGAAGATTTGTGGTGAAGGACGGTCGAAAATTGTTTGTGGTTGGTACAGAACTTAGTAATTTCGTCTCCATTCAAGGTATTCTACATATTTATCCTGCAGAATTAGTAAGCGGAATACAGACGGTAAGACGGGTTTCAGTGGAGAAGGAGGACTTTTTTACTCTGCTTTACAAAGATGTAAAGACAGAGTTCAGTCTTCATGAAGAACAAGCTCTTAAAGCTAATGAAAAAATGGGCTGGCAGATTTCGTACCAGAGTTGGAACACAGAGGCAGATCGAAACCAACATGAAATGTTAAATAACATGACCCTCAAAACCTTCTCCACCTGACATGCTGACAAAGGAGAGAGCAAACGAGCTAAAACAAACAACTGTGCAGGAGCAGAAAAGAAACAGAGGAACCTCAAAGAAAACATTAACGTGCGTGATTTAGAAGACTCAAATAGATAGCAAAGGTAAAAATATAGGAAACAGATACCACGATAACGAGGAAAATGCCTTTAAACCTTTGAAAACGTAAAATAAAATATACTGTTATGCCTGTATTATTATTGCAAGAATTACCTCTGAAATACGTGTATTATAGCATATTAATTTTATTTTTTATTTCCGTTTAAGCACTTTCGTTGATGTACAAGGATTGCCAGGTTGAACTGAAACTTTCTTTTATTGTTCACAATTTTAAATGTGGGCACAATGCAGTGTTAATTAATCTAATGACCTTCTGTCTGTATGTAAATGAAAGTGGTGAAATGATTCATTATTACCAAACCCTGTTGATTGCTAAGTTTGTGATGAACGTCGGGTAATATTTGTTAAAACACCATGAAACAGTGTGTATTAAGTTTTGTTAGGCGTGTAGCTCTCTGTCAGTTACACGTACAGTGGAGGAGCCACAACGAAAAAGCCACGGGCTTTTGTGTGATATTATTGTAAAAGAAAATAGCTAATGGTAATACGATTCAAATTAATGTTGTGGAGCATCATACAGGAACCGAGAAAACGTTGACTGGAAACCGTTTTGAACATTGTACTTTCTCTTTGAAAATCATTGTAAAAATAACGAAGAAGAATTCAGGAGGAAGTCAAACACTTGAGTGTGTAACGTGCATAATACAACTAATAAAAGTAATAGCATAATGGATAGCGAAGGGACGGGTGAAGGATGAGTGCTATGGTTCATACGATGCTGACGAGTTTGCGGCCTGAGAACGAACAGCGAAAGGAAATCGTAATAAGTACAATAAACCTATGAATTATATATTGTATTTCTATTCTATGGAAATAACAATCCACAAGCGGCATAATTACAACTATTACCACTGATCGTCGATATGGAAGAGCCGCATGAAGTGTCCGCCACAGTTCTCCATGCCTTTCGAGCATAAATTACCGCCGGGAGACACGGAGAGGTGGCTATAGCGAATTGTTCGCATGCTTAGTCACCGGTGCTCGATCAGTACATTCCATCACGCGTCGCCTCGCTGATTGCCAGAATTAAACGTAATTTCAAGCTCATCAGGGTTCATTAATTCGAACAGCGTATATGCGACATGTGATTACTCATATGTGGCCAACTTGTAACACGGTTGTTAACAATATCTAGATATATGTCACATCCAGAGGCTTGATTACACGTGACCGCATATGTCCGATTAGTCTGTGCTCAACAAGCGCTATCGAGAAATCACAGCTATTCTCCGCAGCACAGTATTAAAGCGCGTTCATAATTCCACCGTTTCTTTTCTAGACAAGATTGACAGTCAGATCGTCATCGAAACTGGTAGTGAATCTAAGAATTGTGTAATCCTCTATAACTTCGTCTTTTCGTTATATTCGCCACCGATGTACTCGTATTCTAGTGTACCATAACGTAATAGTTTATTAGCTAGTTACCTGGCACTTGGGCGAACATGCCTCACCTGCGTCAGTTGCAGGTGCAGGAATGTATGCAGCCAATAGACCTCTCCGATCACACACAGATAGCGGTGACCAGTTGGCCTAGGATACTCAGGTGAATTAATTCCATTTATAACACTCCCTGTCTGCTACTGCTATACCATAACCCTAAAGTAGGAGTCAGTTTGCAAAACAGAATTATTTAGTTATAGCAATTATGGTATAAAGCAACAGAGCAGTGTTACCCTCTGGGAGGAATTTTGTTAAGTTGACCGTGTTGTACCTAACGGAAGTGGCTTATCGGAAATGAAAGTCAGAATTACGTAAATATTTGAACAGTACCAAACAAAATTTTGCCTATCTGCACTGTTCAACGGATAAAGAAAACGGCCGCCAGCCTAACTAGGCAAGAGAATGATTAACATTCTCGTTTAAGAAAGTAGGTATAAGTAACTATAACGGACAAACACAACCTAGACTTGGCCACACGCGAGTGCAATGAACTCTGACACACATATGTTTTAAGATTGAAGCTAACAACTGGAGCAGCACAAAAACTATTTGCAAAATTATAACACGTACAGAAAAACACTATCACTTTCAGGGATTACACAAACTGAGTGGTCTTTATACTGTTAATATGCACACAAGAGAGACAAACACTTAGTAATCATGAGCATATAATTTCCTACTATGCAGTTTTCTACTTTTACTACCGTGAGACATAAAATTAACATTAATGTAAGATACTGACCCACTTTCTGAGATTAACAACAGGCGGTAATGTGATCATTTACTAAGCAAAACTCTATAAGCCTCAGTTTTGAGAGATTTTAATTTGAATTTGGCAACAACACATTAATAGTCAGTTTTACCAGGAAAATTATTTCAGCAAGCATCATTAACTCTAACTCACTCTCTTGCCACATTAACTTTAACTTTACTCTGTCCAATAGGCATTAATTAGCAAACTGGGTTTTAACGTACTTTCAGTAAGGACACTCGGTAATCACTTTAGTTCAAATGGAGAGGACCCTGATAGGTGTTATGACGAGGAGAGAAGTCAAGGTAGGCACATAAATTCAGATATAAATTACCTTATATTTCAGCACAATAACACATCCATTAAGCTGATCCTTCACTGTACATCATTATAGTGTTACGTTACAATGATTGCGCAATGTGGTGGCAACTGCATGTTGGTAGGTGGAATTGCAGGCAGAATTACTGGACTCTGTCATTTCTTGGTGGCGAAGATAGATACAAATTCCAGAATAGTTCCGGCTATTTATCCATCCATCCGAGGCCTTAGAAAGAAGCAGGAAAAGCCTCTCTCGAAATCAGCACAATATGCATCTTTTACATGGCAGTGCACAGACTCGTAGCTCATCCCCGACTGCTTGCTCGTCCCCGACTGACTATCAGTTCCACCTTTTCCACCTAGGCCAACCACAATTTGCGCGCGCTACACAGTTCCGTTCCCGGGGGGAACCACATCAACTTTTACACATAGAATAACTAAGAGCCCTAAGTGAGGATCAGCAATTTACATAACAGCAACCAAATACATTAAATAAAACAGAACATTTGCACATATTGACATTTCTACCAAAAATTATTCACACAAAATTACAATCATATACAGTAAGTTTTATTTCCTCCAAATGGGACAAAGCATTTAAACGAGAGATATGCTACACAGCATACAATCAGACCATGACTCAAAGTTTGTGCAAAGAAAGAAATATACAGTTTTATGTTATCGATTCAATCGCACACAGTTACAGGAGCTCAGCGATGTAACATTAAATGAAACAAAAGTAAAATTAAATCAGCACAGCAGTAGAGCTATGGTGTTACACATTCACATAATCCCAACCGGGAAGGTTTTTTTTAAAAGAAAATACTTCGGCCAGTATCACATGCCATAATTGTCCATTCCGATCTTAGGTTCCGCCTGTATAACCCATCTCTCGATGAGATACTACGCTTCGATCTTTCAGTGTCGCTCAGTGTCATCTGCTCGGTGGCTAAATGAGTAACTGTGAGACGTTAAATCCGGAAGTTTGAGTTCCAACCACGCTCAGTTCTGCTGCTTTTTTCTGCCCCTTTTCGCTTCTTTCACTTATAGTAACGATGTGAAATTGTGAAAATGGCCAATATGCATACATATTGTCACCCATGTTAAACTGTAGGTCCCGTTATTATTTGTTGCAGAGACATAACACAAACTTTAATTTAAGATATTGTATACATTTAAGTAGCTGCAGTAATACTACATGTTCCAATGTGTGACTGTATTACATTCATTCACAAAACAATTTTTATGTCTGTTTGTTCCTCTGCACCTCAGATATGGAATGTCGTATAAAATAGTAGTAAGGCTAGTGAAATAGGTATCTGGAAAAGATGTGTGGTGATTCTTTTTAAATTATTTTAAATATAACATAGTGGTTCTTTTTAAATTATTGTAAATATACCACTCCGAAAGCATCATCCTCTTCATTTAGTTACACTAGGAGAGAGTGTATTTAGGGTCACCCAAAGTTTTCTGGACGGTACTTCAGTCTAGTGACTGATTTTAGAATCACACGAAAGAAGTCACTTAGTGACAACCATATGCAGTTTTCATCATTCCCTACATTTTTTTTTTTTTGCTATAGATGAGGTTGTGTTTGGGGCAACAGCTGTAAATATTTCGTGCTATACACGTATTAGTGCTGTGTAATACTGATAAGCTATTTGTAATATATTGCTAATTCTTCAGGTACAATTTTTATTAGTAAACAGAATGCTAAACATTTTAGAACTACTCATATAACATGTAGACTCATATAACATGTAGACAGTTAAGTCATACTTCGTCAGTCATTCACCATCTTTTCCCTTCAAGCATAACAACGTCTTTTACGAGTACAATGGTACACCTGATACTTGCATACGAACTGAATTTTTATGTCTTAAGGATTTTATTTGTCTTGAAAATGGAAAACTGTTAGTTTACAATAGCTTCTGGTTCATGATGTAAAGAACTTATAACTGGTTTTTGATAATGCTGTTACTGTTGTCGTGGTCTTCAATCTGACAACTGGTTTGATGCAGCTCTCCATGCTATTCTATTCTGTGCGAGCGTCTTCATCTCCGAATAACTATTGCAGTCTACATCCTTATGAATCTGCTTACTGCATTCATCTCTTGCTCTCCGGCTACGATTTTTACCACGCACTAAATTAGTGATCCCTTGATGTCTCATAATGTGCCCTTTCGACCGATTCCTTCTTCTAGTCAAGTTGTTCCAGCAATTTTTTGTCTCGCCAATTCTATTCAGTACCTTCATATTAGTAGCGTGATCAACCCATGTAATCTTTAATATTCTTCAGTAGCACCACATTTCGAAACTTCTATTCTCTTTTCGCCTAAACTGCGTGTCGTCCATGTTTCACTTCAATGTATGGCAACACTCCACACAAATATGTTCAGAAAAGACTTCCTAACACTTAAATCTATATTCCATATTAACAAATTTTCCTTCATCAGAAATGCTTCCCTTGCCATTGCCAATCTACATTTTATATCCTGCTTACTTTGGCCATCATGTTATTCTTCTTCCTTATAGTAAAACTCACCTACCGGTGTAAGTGTCTCATTTCCTAATCTGATTCCCTTAGCATCTCCTAATTTTATTCGATTACATTCCATTACTCTTGCTCTGCTTTTGTTGATGTTCACCTTATATTTTCCTTTCCGGAGACTGCCCTTTCCGTTCAACTGCTCTTCAAGTCCTTTGCTGTCTCTGACAGAATTACAATGTCATCATCAAACCCTAAAGTTTTTGTTTCTTCTCATTGAACTTTAATTCCTACTCCAAATTTCCTATGTTTTGTATTACTGCGTGTTCGACGTACAGATTAAATAACATCAGGGATAGGGCACAACCACGCCTTCTCAACCACTGCTTCCCTTTCATAGCATTCGACTCTTACAACAGCCGTCTGGTTTCTGTACGAGTCGTAAATAGCCTTTCCCTCCCTGTATTGTACCCCTGATAGATTCAGAATTTCAAAGGTACTATACCAGTCAACATTTTCGAAGGCTTTCCTAAGTCTACCAATGCTGTAGAAGTAGGTTTGTATTTCCTTAACCGATCTTCCAAATAAGTTGTAGGGACAGTATTGTGTCTCGTGTTTTTACATTTGTCCGAAATCCAAATTGAATTTCCCCAGGGTCGGCTTCCACCACTTTTTCCATTCTTCTGTAAACAATTCGTGTTAGTATTTTGCTACAACGAATTATTAAACTGATAGTTCGGTAATATTCACACCTGTCAGCAACTGCTTTCTTTTGAATTGAAATTACTACACTCTTCTTCAAGGCTGCAAAAAAAAAAATGGTTCAAATGGCTCTGAGCACTATGGGACTCAACATCTTAGGTCATAAGTCCCCTAGAACTTAGAACTACTTAAACCTAACTAACCTAAGGACATCACACACACCCAAGCCCGAGGCAGGATTCGAACCTGCGACCGTAGCAGTCCCGCGGTTCCGGACTGCAGCGCCAGAACCGCTAGACCACCGCGGCCAGCTCTTCAAGGCTGCGGTTATTACGCCTGTCTCATACATCTTGCACGCCAGATGGAAGATTTTTGTGATGGCTGGCTCTCCCAAGGGTATCAGTAGTGCTGACGGAATATTGTCTCCCCTTGGGGCCTTCTTTCGCCTTAAATCTTTCAGTGCTTTGTCAAATTCTTCTTGCAGTATCATATCTCCCATGGCCTCTTCACGTATGTCCACTTCCCTTTCTATATTATTACCTTCAAATTCATCTGCCTTGTATAGACCGTCTACATAGTCCTTCCACCTTTGGACTTTCCGTTCACTGCTTAAGACTGGTTTTCCTTGTGAGCCCTTGATATTCGTACAGCTGCTTCTCTTTGCCACGAAAGCCTCTTTAATTTTCCTGTGGGCAGTATGTATCTTTCCCTTAGCCAAATGCCCTTCTAAATCCTTACATTTGTCCTCTAGCCATTCCTGCTTGGCCTTTTGCACTTCCTGTCAGTCTCATTTTCTAAACTTCTATTTCCTTTCGACTGCATTTGGTGCAATTTCAAATTTTCTCCTTACATCAATTAAATTTAAGATGTATTACCCAAGGATTTCTACTAGGTCATGTCATTTTACCTATTTAATTATCTGTTGCCTCCATAATTTATCTCTTAAAGCTCCAATTAATCTTCTGCTGTATTTCTTTCCCTTGTTCGAGTCATCTGTTGCCTAATACTCCTTCTGAAACTCTTAACAACCTCTGGTTCTTTCAAGTTAACCATGTCCCATCATGTTAATTTCCTACCTTTCTCAAATTTCTTCTGTCTTCTTAACACATAAACTGTGGTCAGAGTGCACATCTGCCCCTGAAAATGCCTTATAACTTAAAATCTGGTTAATAAATCTCTGTCTAAGAATTACGTAATCAATCTGAAACCTTCCAATGCCTCCATCTCTCTTCCACGTATACAACCTTGTTCTTAAACCAAGTGTTAGTGATGTTTCAATTATGCTCCAAACACAATTCTACCAGGCGGCTTCCTCTTTTATTCCTTTCCCCCAATCCAAATTCACCTAGTATTTTTTCTTCTCCTCCTTTTCCTGCTATTGAATTCCAGTCCTCCATTACAATTAAATTTTCGTCCCCTCCAACTATCTGCACAATTTCTTTTATCTCATCATAAAATTCTCCAGTCTTTTCATCTGCGGAGCTACTAGGCATATAAACTTGTACTACTGTGGTAGGCGTGCGCTTATTGTCTATCTTCGTAATGATAGTGAGTTCACTATGATGTTCATAGAAGATTACCCGCATTCTGATTTTCTTATTCAGTCTTGCATTACCAATATTTGACTTTGTATTTGTAACCATGTATTCACCTGACCAGAAGTCCTGTTCCCCATGCATCTGGACTTCACTAATGTCAGGCAAATCCAACACCTTCCATGAAAACCCTGACATGATAAGCAAATCCAGTAGTATGTCACATAGCTCCGAATAAATCGTGACATTAAATTAACCAAAGTAATACGAGTAACGAGTGAGCAAATGGAATACCACAGACTAACACAAGAATGCCTAAATGCATGTCATACCTTCCCACCGTGAGACAGACGCAGTTCCGAGGGAAGAAACGAGAACAGAAGCCGAGAGCAGAACCGTGTTAAGCTGGAAGGCCCTAAGATAAGGGACGGACACCCACGTCGCCAGCTAACCGCTAGGACCACCCCCCAGCCCATGGTAAAAGGTAGAGCCCTTCAGAAAAACAGTACAGGTCTTACGATAACACAAAAAGGGCTACCCCAGCCGCAAGTTTTAGCGTGAGACTTTTTCGCGTCTCTGTTACGTCAGGACCACCCCCAGCCCATGTTAAAAGATAGAGCCCTCCAGAAAACAGTATAGATCTTACGATAACACTAAAAGGACCACAACAGGTGCAAGTTTTAGTGTGAGACTTTTTCGCGTCTCTGTTACGTTGCAAACTTTAAAAACATTGCCCCACCACGAATAGTATAACTTTTCTCATTGGATGGACATAATTTTTGTAGGCGGAGCTTAAGGTTAACATTGAGACCCTGGTCGGTCGGATGAAAACACAGCCATATAGTTTTTTTAAAAACAACTTCGGTAAATTGTAGTAAGGAGAAGTTAGGAGAGAGTTGCTTCCGAGAGGGCGAGGTGAGCGGAGCTGTGCTGCCCGCCGCCCCCTGATGAACACCGACAAAGTAATGAACGCACGCGATGCCGCATAACAGCGCATAAAGCTTCACTCAGATCTGCAGAAGTCTCATCTGTTACACCCTCTTTTTGCGTGATAGTAGTGTCGATCGTCAATTAAAGCTCATGGTATTCACATTTACCACTTGAAGTAAAAATCTGAAATGCGATGATTTTTCTGTTATATAGTTATTGAGAAGCCACATCAACCACTGTAATTTACGACAAGTTGGATAAGTAATTAAAGATAATTGAGGGTCACTGTAGACCATTTTGATAGTTTTCTCTTTTGTGAAACTTAATTTAAACCTAGATTATAGATGTGATATGGCATAGGTCATCCTTCGATCCTTTGTAGAACTTGGAAACCCATTCAGGGAATATTCGTTCACATTTTTGTTGAACGCAGTTGGTTTTTACCATTCTGTATTAAAACATTTCCTTTTATCAATAGTGCAATTTATAAACAATGTTTTGTGAGTAGAATAAAATTTCCAATGGTAAACTTAACTGCTTTTGCGACGTTATTTTACAAGCTAACTAAAACTAGGAAAGCCTTGAATCCCTTCCATTAAATTTAGTTAGTATTAAGATTCTTTTACAGGGAGTGCAGTGGAGCTGACGCTGAAATCATTAAGTATTTGGTTATATCATCGCTAGTCTCACTGAACTCTTCTGAACTCTACATGTCATTTGTGGTCTGACGTCTCCTTACCAGCAACAGGTCGCAGGTTCAAACTAGTCAATTCCCTAAAAAACACGCTCAGAGCGTCGTTGCGCGAAAGTGATAGGGGGACACGATATAGAACAACAGACACCACGCAGAATTTTAGAGAATGGCGACCCTGCCAGGATGGTAAAATACCATGATTGAAGGTCGACCACATGCCTAACTAGGTCAGAAAAATATCCTGTTAAAAATTTTCGTAATACAAAAAAAATTTGTTTGAAAGGCATAAATAGTTGAAAACAGTAGCTGCAGCGATAGATAGTGAGACATTCTAGCAGAGACAATAGCATAATTAAGTTATGAATTTTAAAAATTGTTAGAATTAAGTTTTCTCTCCAATGCAAGCGCACAGGTGGCGGATACATCGTTGACAAGTTGGTTCTGACCCAACAAGTAAGTGAATAGATTGTCAATCTTGGGTATGATAAGTGTCAAGTCGTGTGAACAAAAAGTTTATGAAACGCGTGAGATCGTATGAGCGGACGTTGACTCAAAGTAGGGATTCGGAAAGATTAGCAATGGCAAATCGAGACCTTGACCGAATTGAGGTAGAGACCCAGCATGAAAATGGACAGAGAATAGAGGACAGTACAACAGACGATGCAGTATCGCGAGAAATAGGACATATTACGCACCATAACGAGGATAATGTACGTCAAGGCATAGAAAACGTAAGTCAGCATACGATAGAAGAGCAGGAAAGTTGAGCGACAGTCGATGAGGATTCTAACTTGCGTCTTGAATACGTAGAACCCATAGTACAAGTAATCAGAGCTCCCTCACCACAGAGTACAAGGGATGAGAGCAGAAAGGTGTCACAGCACAGTTCAATGCAATCGGTTGCGAACCAACTCTTGGGCGAAAACACAGAGCGTAGGACGTCGGAAGAAAACGCAATAGGACCCACCAATCTGGCAGAATTATTACAACAAATTACGGAAACCATGACAAGGCAAAATAAAGACATAGAGAACCAAATTCAAATTCAGAATGCAGAAACCACGAGACAAATGCGTGCGTTTAAAGAACAAAACAAAAAAATTCAGTTACACCTAAGTCATATTGAAGACGAGGCAAAAGAATCTCGAGAAGTGATACGAAAGTTAATAACAGGTCAAAACCAATTGAGAACAGACATTGACAAGGTACAAGCGGACGTACAAACATTGCGTAACGACATTCAGGACGAGATAAAAACATTACGTAACAACACCCAGGGAGAAGTCAAGAAACTAGAAAACAGATAAACGAAATTACTAGACAAGCAGCAGGTACAGCGCGTGAAGTTGTTGAAAACAGTGTGTTACACAAACGTATCACAAAAGCAGCGCTGAAAAGATATGATAACCGCATAGTCAAAATAGAAGCGCAAACGAAGCGACAATTTCATAAATTGCGAACAGAGGTGTTGCAAACCATTGAAGAGCGTAGTGAACAGGATCGAACAAGCACAGAGTCTGCAACCACATCCGTATCTGTAACAGCACCGGAAAAACAAGCAATTAACGAAGATTTTACGCATTTACGATTGCAATCACAGGCGGAAAGTAACATACGTGAAATCAGACAGCCTGCACAGCAACAAACACGTTTCGAAATTCTTGATGAACAAACGTCATCACAAACACATGCGGAACCACAAATGTATGTTTCAAGACATATTGGATCGTGCAATGAAGCAGCCAGACAAGATACCGAACCAATACCTGACAATGGAAAGCCAGGTCGCGAAGAGTACAGTGCAATGCATTCAGCTACACGTTCACAACCGATGGAAGATAATTATTGCGTACCGCTCCAACGATACTACGAAAGGGTACGCGAAAGTTACAGTGATCTACCACAACCGGAAAGAACGACGGGAGAAATGATCAGAAAAGTGGCGAAGAATCGCGAATTTCATGTGGAACTATGACGAAGTACGACAACGATCATTTCGTCACAGAAAATTTCAACACTTTCGAGAAGGAAACTCATTACATCCACGAACCTTTATTGATCAGTTCCGAGTAGGATTACCAGAACACTGGACGCTAGCACACAAATTAAACTTTACATGTGCACACATGTCAGGAACATTCGCAGAAACCATGCAGAATGTTGCAGCGACATGCCGATCGTACGAAGATTTCAGAGAGAGGTTTCTCTCACGATATTGGTCCAGCTAAGCACAGAACAGAGTGAAGTACGAATTATTACAGAACCCATATTTTGAAAATTCAGGCGGGAGGGATCTGGTACCGAGCGCCGCGGGTTTCGAATCCGTGCCAGACGGCATGGACCTCGATTACCACTACTCCGAAGCCGTCGCGCCGTAAGCTTGGCGGCACGTGATTCTGACCCGCGTATAACGTGTGGGCGCCACGGTGGAGCACGTGGTCATAGCGGCCAATAGGGACGTACCCTATCATGTATTTAAGTGCCTGCCTCTCGCTCAGCGAGGCCTGCCTCCACAGGCCGTCCTTCTCCTTCGAGAGTCCCGCCGCCTCTACCGCTCTTTTCTCCGCACTCGTGACCGGGATACACTTACCCGCCACCGGCAATTACAGCGACACATCCGCAACCTGCTTGTTGCGAAGAAACGCCGAGCCTGGCGCCAGACATGTACACAACTCAACACCACGCTCCCCATTAACTCTTCCAAGTATTGGTCTGCTTTCCACCGCCTTACTGGGAACCGCCCCACCCCCCAGTACCCTCTCCTCCTTAATGACCGTCCCTTTCCTGACAACCTCAGTAAGGCCACCCACTTTGCCTCCCACCTCTCTGATGTTTTTTCCATCCCAGACGATCCCCACTTTGATTATTCCCTCTTCCCTGATGTCATGGACCGTACGGATACCTCTGTTCCTCCCCTTGCTCCTAGCTTCCAGTACCTGGGCCACACCCCACCTTCTGCACTTAACACTCCCATCACTACACAGGACATCAGCCTCACACTCCGCACTAAACGCAACACTGCTCCCAGCCACGACTGCGTTACCTACCGCCACCTCAAACACTGCCCTCCCTCCTTCCTTTCCCTCCTTGCCACCCTCTACAATGTCATCCTTGCCACTGGCTTCTATCCTGACCTGTGGAAAACCTCCCGTATCCTGATGTTCTCCAAACCCAATAAGCCTCCGTCTGATGCCTCTTCCTATCGTCCTATCTGTCTCACATCGGTGTTCAGCAAGCTCTTGGAATCCATCCTTTCCCGGCGCATCCATCTCCACCTCCACCAAAACCACCTCCTCCCAAACACCCAATGTGGCTTTCGACCTTCCTTCTCTGCTGATGACCAACTCCTCCGCCTCACTCATCTCCTCTCCCTCCAGCTTAACTCCCGTCGCTCCGCCATTTTTGTCTCCCTTGACCTCGAAAAGGCCTACGACCGTGTCTGGCATCCCGGTCTCCTGTTTAAACTCCAAACCTACGCCCTTCCTATCAACTACATCCGTCTGGTGGCCTCCTTCCTCTCCCACCGCCCCTCCTATGTTACCATCCATAATGCCAATTCCCCCACCTTCTACCCCTCTGCCGGTGTGCCCCAGGGCTCTGTCCTCTCCCCTCTCCTCTACCTCCTGTACACGGCAGATATGCCCCAACCCCCCCCTCCAGTACACCTCTTGCAATATGCTGATGACACCGCATTCCTCGCCCTCGCTCCTACGCTCCAACGGTCCCAACGCCTTCTCCAGAATCACCTTGACCTTTTTGCTGCATGGTGTAACCAGTGGCTCCTGAAACTCAATCCTTCCAAGACCCAGGCAATCATCGTAGGTCGTACCACTCGCTCCTTCCGGCTCCTGGATTTCTCCCTTACTGTCTGCGCACGTCCTGTCCGCCTCGCCCCCACCCTCACCTACCTTGGCCTCACCATTGACCGTCACCTCACCTGGATACCTCATCTCCGCTCCATCCAATCCAAAGCCCGCAACCGCCTCCGACTCCTCAAACTCCTCTCTGGCCGGACATGGGGGTTGCACCCCTCTACCATCCTCCACACCTACAAATCCTTAATCCGTCCCATCCTCTGTTATGCCAGTCCTGCCTGGATATCTGCCCCCCCCAAATTCTATCAGTCCCTCCAGATCCTTGAGCGTCATGCACTCCGCCTCGCCTTCCGTATCCGCCTCCCGTCCCCCACGCGGATCCTCTATGATCTCATTCCTTTCCCCCATCTCCTCCTATTCCTCGAACATATCCGCATCCTCTACACCTCCCGCCGTCTTGAACCCCCTCACCCCCTGGTTGCTCCTCTCCTCTCCCATCCCCGACCCCTGCCACGTCTTCACCGTTGTGTCCCCCCTACCCTCCATCTCTACACCCTCCATCTCCTTTCCCAAGGTGGCTTCCGTCAACTCCCCCTCCCGGATGATGCCCTCTCTCCCTCCATTTATCCTTCCTATCAACTCTGATCCTCACTCCCCCTCCTTTCCTCCGTCCTTTCCCTGGGCTCCCTCTTCCTCCCCCCCTTCCCTCCTGTGTTTTCTCCCCGCCCATCCTCCCCCTAGGTCCCTTCCCCCCCCCCCCCCGAGTCCTTTTGCATTCCCCTCCTCTGCCTTCCCCACTCCCTGGCCCGTCTGCTCAGCACCCCCCACCCCTCTTATGGGTCCTCATTCTCCACTGGCTTCTTTCCCCCCTCCCACCCTTCCCTTTTCCTCTCCTTCCCCCCCCCCTTTTTTTATTTCTCCGTCTTCTGTCCTGTTTCCCCCCCCCACCCGCTCTCGGCTGTGGTATGTCATGTTTGTGCCCACTTTTTAGTGCTGTGTTTAAGTGAGTGTTCGGTGTTGTGCGTCTTTCCACAGTGATGCGAACAGAAATCATGCTGTCGCTGGGTGTGCATTTTATATTTTGCGAACAGAAACCAGACTGTCGCCGTGTTTTTTAACTGTCTGTCTGCTATTTTTCTGCTTCTTGTATCATCAACCCTGTGTTTTATGTTTTAAGTTCTAGAATTTTCTGCCATTTTACCTTTACGTCACCGATTTTCTCGCCAACTGTTGTTTTTTCTTATCTTCATCTTTTTACCACAAATTCTGTAGGCTGAAGAGCGGCGTAGTAAGCTGCTGCCAGCCCGCCCCCTTCGGGGGGAATTGAAATTCAATAAAGGAAAAAAAAAGAAAAAAAAGCTCAGCGAGGCAGTCTGATATTCACGTGACTCTGTCGACATCTCGCCTAAGCGTGTTTACTTCGCTTGTCTCCGTGTACGACTGGACGTTGTTGATTCGTGCGGTTTTTGTTTGTGACCCCGTTGCCTATTGCATGTTGTTGTTCGTAAGGTCTTGCTCGGTCCTCAGTCGTTGTCCATCCTTTCCCGAACGTCCGTTTTGTTTTTTCGCGGGCCGCTCCCGTTCGGTCCCGCCACGCTTTACTTCTCGGCAAACCCGCGACCGTTCCGGTCACGGTTACAATCGTTCTGATGATGAGAAGAAGGTTCAGTCTTCACAGTGAGTCGCGAAAGGTTCTCCAGGACCAAAAAAAGCTCATCAAATCAGATCAAATGTCATAGCCATGATGATAGCTTTCTTTGACTTCTAAGGGTTACTTCTTCATGAATTCGTGCCACAGGGACAAACTGTTAATCGACGGCACTGTCGGGACGTGTTCCGAAGTCTGCGAGACAACGCGAGAAAGCTTTAAACGTGGCGAGACAATTATTGGCTCTTGCTTCGCCCCAGTTGGTGCGTGGCTGTTGCACAAAAAGGGAGATCACTGTGCTGCCATATTCTCCGTACTCTCCAGATCCCTGCGGACTTTCGTTTCCAAAGTTCAAAACTCCCTAGGGAGAACGAAGATTTGCAACGAAAGACGAGATGAAAGAAAATTCGCAGACAGCACTCGCGCGATCAAGTAAAAGGCATACCAGGACTGTTTTCGCAAGTGGAAACGCCGTTGGGAGCAATTTATAAATGTATAGAAGAATATTTCGAAGGAGACCATGCACAATAAGTAAAAGGTAAGCGCAGAAAAATTTTGTGGACGAAGCTCCGGAATTTTTTGAACAGACCTCATATATTTTTGTGAATGGTCAGTTATCTATACACATTGCGCCTCAATTGTTTGGGATAATCTATGCTCTGCTGTACTTATTTTAACAAAACATACGATTCAGTATACAGCATACGGCCATAGAATTTAAACTGCCCAACAGAAGCGAATAGCAAACTCGTTAATACCTTGCAAGTGTTTTGTTCTCTTTAACCCGTTACCATGTGTGCAGTTGCGATCGTGGGGCACTCAATGAAGCAGTGAGCGCTTTTGCGAGCAGAGGGTCGACCCCCTCAATACACGGGAATCCCCCCGGGGCACCTGTTGCCCAAAAGGCCGGTGAATTTTTCAGTCGCTGTCATCTGAGTTCAACCAGCCACGCGGTCGTGTTGCTATTGCGCTAAGAGCACACAATCACACCACACAACAGGTACTCCACAGAGTAAGACATAACAGCTAAAAATTCCTGGCAACTATTAATTTCAGGGAATTTAAAATAAAATAGCTGTAGTGAGGAACCTTTGCAGCAAAACTATATTAATGGATTCCATTTGCGTAGGTAGTAGAAACTTTACTACTCATTACCAGATGTAGAATAAGGACACTTTAAACACAAATAACGACACTGTAGTTATCGCTGTCGGCACACTATGAACGTTAGAAATTAACGAAATATTTTCTTAGGTCACTGTTTTGCTACTTATGCAGTTTAATTATTCCAGGAAGTAAGAGATGGTTATCTACAAGTAATGGTGATACGAGATGCATCCACAAAAGATATTCGTAGCCCAGGAAAGACTGATCGTGAACTGCCTGCAGTAACAGTTCGCAATCATGATAAAGGACGTTGTTCAGGTGTCTCGAATTCCTAATTTTGTTATGCTTTTGTTGTATACACTGCACCCTTCTATTTGTGTCTAATAAAACACAGTAACTCAGACGAAATTGAACATTTACTAGGGGAATATCTGTATAGCAAAAACTGTGAAACAAATATACAGATACTATGTAATAACCTGTATGTTCCACTCTTAACAGACTTCGAGCAAAGCTGAAAACTGTGAATGGAAAATGTTCGATTTTAAAATTGACTTTAGAGGCTCCTTTCATTCTGTAGAGAGGTTCCACAGATTGATCCGCAGTCTGGCTTCTATAATTTTGCGTACATATCCAGACCCCATGACACATATGATCACAGCACCTACGGGAAACTGGGAGGATATCATCACGAAAGTAACTCCCGATGTGTATTATGTTGTCAACAGCCACGGAAACCAGAGAACACATTTCCTTCCACATCACAATCATCTGCTGCCGTTAATTGAAGTCGTTTCACCGCGTAATCCATTTTCGGCGAGTTTTTAAATGATGAGCACGTTTTCGTCTGTTTTCATGACTGAGACTCTACCTGAACGGAGTTGTTCCTGGATGTTGAAATCACAATGCCGAAGTCTCACATTGTTTGATATTTGTTAGTTTTTTACCATTGATCCGCAACAAGTCAATGCGAAAAGAGGTGGTTAATAATCCTCTTGCTTGTAGAGGAGTTGGAGGACAGTGCAGTGTAGGTTATCACGTGTATCATCCATGGACGCTTACCTGTAAAGAGAGAAAAAGTAAATTAGTTACCTATTAAATTAAAAGGTACCAGTTTTATACATACAAAATTTGCTGTCCCTGTTTGCATTACTTTTTGAGAGTCCTGTGTATTTTATGTACAGTTTGGTACAGAATGACATTTAGATATAAGGAAGTTAAAACCAGAAATGTAAAATAAAGTATATACAGCCACAACTGGGCTGTTGAAGATCCATGCACTATCTATCTGTACGAGAAGTTACCACGTAAGATTCTCAGTGAACATGTGGGCTGACGTTCCTGGAGATAACCTTACTCGGGTTAACATACAGCAAGATCGTTTAATTTGTGCCTGATATTTGAACATTTTGCAGAATGGCTAGCCTGAACTTTCACTTGCACTAGATAGGGTTCCATGCCTCAGTCTGTAAAATCAGAACCCTCATATCATCGCTTTTTTGTCCACCCGTCTGTCAATCTATCTGTCAAACTTTGAAGAACCCTTTTTCTCGGGGACAACTGGACGTATCAAGTTCAGATTTATGTTAAATATTAAGATGTATGGTCCCTTTGTCAGTGTAAAGCGTTTAAGCTTCTATGTGCGTGCTGCCAAAATATACGATCATTTACGTCACATACATTACATATTTAGATACTCCAAAATTCACTCATCCAAACTTGTAGGGAACTTTTGAATGCATTACGGGAACAGCAGTGATGAATGTCTTATAAATAATTACTATTAAAAACAGTCTTGATCACGATTTATTTAACAAGGTGACCGGTTTCGACCACTACTGTGGTCATCTTCAGACCTACAAGTTGTATACAAAGCTCTAATTAGAGGGCTACATACATTAAAGAAAATACATGAAGTTATAAAGCTATAAAACGTTGAATTACCATTGAGTAGGAACCTCTTTCTGTTGGAGAATCACTACTAGAGAAACCAGTGCACGTCTTACTATATATAATGAAGGCTCCACCCACTTCTGACTGCATGATGTCATTATTAACCAATGAGTTATAAGTCGAATTACAATTTAAAATTTCTTAGTTAAAAGAACATTGTCAAGAATTAGAAATAAATACACACTAAACTTAGCTTATTAAACAGCTATTGTCAATTAAGAAGCGTTAAGAATATTTAAATAAGTAGGAAAATGAACTGCGGTTTGGCAGTACATGGGTTGCCCTCTCAAGGCCTGTCAGTGAACCATTTGGAACCACTGGTTGCTATGGTGAAGTAAGACGCCGTTGCAAAGATGAAGCAGCAGGCTTTTTTCACTGAAGTTGTTGTAAAGTCGATAGTCGAACTAGTGGTTGCCATGGTGAGGACAAACGCCAGTGCAAAGATGTGGCAGCAGGCTTCTTTCCAACGAAGTTGTTGCGAAGTGGAATGGCAAAGACTGTGGCGTCAGACGATGTATTATTGAGCAGCAACTTGTCTTTATTGAAACGAAAAGAGTAAGCTACAATAATCTGTAGCTGACATGTATACTACATGCTGCACAAATACGATACGAAGTAGTTTTCCGTATATATGAAATATTATCTATGAAGTTGATATGTAGATTACATGTGCCATTTTTTTAAGGCATTGCTATTCCTCAAGTTAGATGCCAGTTGCCATTCTACTTCGCAACAACTTCGTTGGAAAGAAGCCTGCTGCCACATCTTTGCACTGGCGTTTGTCCTCACCATGGCAACCACTAGTTCGACTATCGACTTTACAACAACTTCAGTGAAAAAAGCCTGCTGCTTCATCTTTGCAACTGCGTCTTACTTCACCATAGCAACCAGTGGTTCCAAATGGTTCACTGACAGGCCTTGAGAGGGCAACCCATGTACTGCCAAACCGCAGTTCATTTTCCTACATATTGAAATATTTTTAACGCTTCTTAATTGACAATAGCTGTTTAATAAGCTAAGTTTAGTGTGTAATTAATTTCTAATTCTTGACAATGTTCTTTTAACTAAGAAATTTTAAATTGTAATTCGACTTATAACTCATTGGTTAATAATGACATCATGCAGTCAGAAGTGGGTGGAGCCTTCGTTATATATAGTAAGACGTGCACTGGTTTCTCTAGTAGTGATTCTCCAACAGAAAGAGGTTCCTACTCAATGGTAATTCAACGTTTTATAGCTTTATAGCTTTATAACTTTATGTATTTTCTTTAATGTATGTAGCCCTCTAATTAGAGCTTTGTATACAACTTGTAGGTCTGAAGATGACCACAGTAGTGGTCGAAACCGGTCACCTTGTTAAATAAATCGTGATCAAGACTGTTTTTAATAGTAATTATTTGTAGGGAACTTCCTGTCCACCTACTATCGCATTGACTTGGCAATAAGCAAGATGTCACAGTGCAAGTAAAGGAAAAAAAACAAAAAAAAAAAAAAACGAATATTGTCAGTCGGTTAGGACCGTTTCTGTCAGTAATAGTCTGGGGTACCTAATTGAAATTTATGCCACATGGTCGAGGGTCCCTTGGCAGCGTAAAAAATTTAGGTTTTAAATCAAAACAATCAAAAGGCGGCCATGTATGTCGCACGTTTTGACACTCTGAAATTCGATCACCAAATCTTATAGGAAGCTTCCTGTTGAACTATAGTCATAAATTTCGGAAGAAGCATGTAGTCACAGTACAAGTAAAAGAAAAAATTCGAAAATTGTTTATCTGTAGTTATATGACACAAAAATGCATTTTTTGCCATTGTTTCCCTTCTGTCTATTTCTCTCTCTGTGTGGACCTTTCTTCTCTGGAGCAGTTTCTCGTGTCAAGTTGAAATTTATGTCAAACGCCCGATTGTCTCTTGGCGGCGTAACATTTTTAAGCTTATGGGTCACTTCAGTCAGAAGATATGGCCTTTTCTGTCACATACTTTGGCACTCAGAAACTCACTCATCAAAGCCTGTAGGGTACTTTCCGTTGACTCACGATCATGAAATTTGGTAAGAAGAAAGGTTTCACAGTACAAGTAAAGGGAAAATCCGAAATTGTTAGGTTTCAGTTTCATCACAGGAAAAGAATGTTTATTTTGTCTTTTATTATCCTATTTCAAACTTGAATCAAAACATCCTCGCAGGTCTCAGAATCCCCGGGGTCTCGGAATCACTGGGAGTGATAGCTTGTCAGTATCACTGTCGATAACCGGCAAAAAGTGTCAGTATCCTCGATTCGCAGAATGAGTAGACTGTCTATACAGATAACTATGTTTGTGCGCAACCCTCAGTACGTCACTCCTATTCGCAAGTGGCAGTGTTATTGTAGTTTCAGAACGAACGTGCTCCAGCTCACGTTGATCGCCGATCCAGGTCATATCTCGCAGATACCTTTAGTTTAGTGAGTACTTGGAAGCGGACGCCAGGTCCTTCGGCCTGTGCGCTCCGCTGACCTCACTACTCTTGACATTTTGCTCTGCGGTAACTCAAAAGTCCCCCGTGTTCTCAACACCAGTAGGAGTCGCACCTGACCTTGCTACACTAAAGCGCCACAGGCATAGGCACACGTATTCAAATACGAGATACGTAAACATGAGAATACGGCGCTCCGGTCGGCAATGCCTATATAAGGCAACAAGTGTCTGGCGCAGTTGTTAGATCAGTTACCGCTGCTAGAATGCAGGTTATCAAGATTTATGTGAGTTTAGACGTGGTGTTATAGTCGGCGCAGGAGCGATGGGACACAGCGTCTCCTAGGTAGCAATGAAGTGGGGGTTATCCCACACGAACCTTTCGCGAATATACCGTGAATATCAGGATTCCGGTAAAACATCAAATCTCCTACATTGTTGCGGCCGGGGAAAGACCCTGCAAGAACGGGACCAACGACGACTGAAGAGAACCGGTCAGCGTGACAGAAGTGCAACCGTTCCACAGATTGCTGCAGATTTCAGTGTTGGGCCATCAACAAGTGTCAGCGAGCGAACCATTCAAGGAAACATCATCGATATGGGCTTTCGTTGCCGAAGGCCCACTCCTGTACTCTTGATGACTGCCTAACACAAAGCTTTACACGCCTGAGCCCGTCAACACCTGTTGGACTGTTGATGACTGGAAACGTGTTGCCTGGTCAGATGAGTCTCGCTTCAAACTGTATCGATCGGATGCACGTGTACGGGTATCGAAACAGCTTCATGAATTCATCGATCCTGCATGTCAGTTGGGGTTGTTCAAGCTGTTGGAGGCTCTGTAGTTATGTGGGGCTTGTGCATTTGTAGTGATATGGGATCCTGGTACGTTTGCATTCCATTCTGACAGGTGAAACGTACGTAAGCATCGTGTCTGATCACCTGCATCCATTCATGTCCATTGTGCATTCCTACAGACTTGGGCAATTCCAGCACGATAATGCGACACCCCGTACACGCAGAATTGGTACAGAGTGGCTCCAGGAACACTCTTCTGAGTTTAAACATTTCCGCTGCCCAACAAACTCCCAGACATGAACGTTATTGAGCCTATCTGGTATGCCTTGCGACATGCTGTTCTGAAGACATCTTCATCCCTCGTACTCTTACGAATTATGGACAACCCTGTAGGATTCATGGGTTCAGTTTCCTATAGCACTATTTCTGATATCAGTCGAGTCCATGCCACGTCGTGTTGCGGCCCTTCTGCGTGCTCGCGGGGGTGCTACACGAGATTAGGCAGGTGTACCAGTAACTTTGGCTCTTCGGTGTAGATTACTGAGCGTGTCTTACGGAGTTTGATACCATCAGGGACGAGTGCAGAACCTTACAAAGAATCAGACAAAATCTAGTTCGTCTTGCATAGTATGCACCGAAGTTGATGGCCATCGCACTGAACATTTGCTCTACAATAGTGAAGCCAAAGATCTAATTTACAGTCATTTGCTGTATTCTAAGGCCAAAGAAAAGTTTTCCAAACTACAGTATTCAGATTGTTTATTTAGCCTATCGAATGCGTAGAATGTGCAAAGTGCTATAGAAACTTTATTTCATGTACCTGAATGTAGGTTGCTTGTATAAAAATGTTCAAAATTTCGTCATTTACAACCTACTAATTTTTTAAAGCTTCGTACTGTATCCAGCATAAATCGTATATTGCGGAATGGGCGGTAAATGTAATAAACTAAGCTAACACATAAGGAATTTCTTTTGTGTTACAAGGGCCGTTCAATAATTAATCCAACACATTTGTTTTTCTGACAACTTGTGTGGAATTTACTGTGGGAAATTGTCTGATATTTCCTCTTCAGCCACTATCGTCTCATGAAATTCCCGCAGGTGGCTGCGCGATCCGTAGCTTTCAAAATGGCGTTTGTAACTGAGGTGCATTCCAAACGGAGAGCTGCTATTGAGTTTCTTTTGACGGAAAACCAGAGCACTGCAGATGTTCACAGGTGACTGCAGGATTTCAACAGAGACCTGAAGGTGAACAATATCATGGTGAGTCGTGATGCAAGGCGTCTGTTATCATCACAACGAGGCTGCGCAAATCAGTACCGGCTGGTCGCATATAACCTTCAGTCCTGCAATGTTGGGACACTCCACCTCCTGAAACTACTGTCCGGCCGGACATGGGGTCCGCATCCTTCCACCATCCTTCACACCTACAAATCCTTGATCCACCCCATCCTCTGTTATGCCAATATTGCCTCGATGTTCGCCCCTCTAAGGCTCTATAAATCACTCGAAATCCTCGAACGCCTTGCACTCCGCCAGGCCTTCCTCATCCACCTTCCGTCCCCGACGAGGATCCTCTACGACCTCAACCCCTTCCCCAACCTCCTCCTTTTCCTTGAACACATCCGCACACTTTATATTGTCTGCCGTCTTGATCCCCCTCACCCCCTGGTGTCTTCCTTCCTCTCCACCCTCAGCCCGTTGCCGAGCCTTTACCATTGTATCCATTCTTTTTCCATCTCCACACCCTCCACCTCCTTTCCCAACGCAAATTCCACTATCTACCCCTCCCAGATGATGAGCTTCGCCCTGACATCTACCCTTCCTACCAACTCTAACCTCATCTTTCTCCTGCCTCCTCCTCAGGGCTCCCTCTCCTCCCCCTCCATCCTCCTGAGTGGCTTCCCTCTCCTACCTCCCCTCCCTCTCCTGTACTCTCCTTCAGTGTCTCTGCACTCCCTCCTGCCTTGTGTTCCCTCTTCCTCTCCTGTCCCACCTCTCTCCTGCTCTTAGTGTACTCTCTTCCTCCCGCCCCCTCCCCTGCTACACCTTGCTCTCCCCACCTTTTCCATCTTCTCAGGCCTGTCCGTCGGCAGGTCCCACCTGGCAGTTTTATTCTTCATCGTGTGTGCTCCAAGTGGGTTTAAAGTGTCTTGTTATGGAGTGTTTTTAATACTGTGGCCCACGTTTGACCGGTGCGTGTGACTTCAGTGTCCTTTTTGTGTTCTACGACTCGTCAGCTGTGTTTTTCAACATTATTTCGACTTTTTAATTGTGAACACATTAACGTCTCCATGTCACCCATCTCTCCTCCGAAGAAAAAGTTCAAAGCCGCACGACCAGCCGACAAAGTCATGACGACGGTATTCTGGTACTCTTATGGCGTTGTTCTGTTCCATGTTCTCCTTCATGCCGCAACGATTAACTCTGAAGTGTATTGTGCTATCCTAAGGAAATTGAAGGAACGCCTCTCCGTGTTTGCCGCTACAAAAATGCAAACGCACTTCCTCCTCTCCATGACGACGCAAGGCCTTACACCAGTCTGCGCCACCGAGAGGAGCTTACAAAACTTCATTGGACTGCGTCATCCGCCTTACAGCCCGAAGCTCACTCCTTCCGACATCCACCTGTTTGCCCCAAAGAAGGGTACACTCCACTGGAAGCAGTGTATGGATGATGGGAAGATTATTGATGCAGCGAGACGTTGGCTCCTACGTCGAGTAATAGAATGGTACCAGACGGGAATATAGGCCCTCACAGGAAGACGGAGTAAGGTAGTCGCACTGAACGGCGATTATGTCAAAGAGAAGGTTTTATAGCCTGACTAGTGGGGAATAATATGGCACAACGGAATCCTGAATAAATCCAACCTGCTTTCAGAGAAAGAAATGTGTTGCATTAGTTACTGAACGCTCCACGTAATTGTTAGTCGATTACAGCTCTTGCATCTTTATTATAAGAAAAAACGGGAGAATACTGGTCAGTTAGAACTCATGACGGAGATCATCTCTTTGAAGTGATGGGTACATAGTGATAGTGGAAAATTCCTGTTCTGTACTAACTAGAAAGAGTGACATAGTTCCTGTAAGATCTAATCTGATTAAAATCGTTCTCATCCAACTAATCTCTTTTACACATTACAGTCATCACAAACGGCAACAGTTACCAAACAGGTACCATAAATGAATTTTAATTAAGATACTGCACCGAGCGAAGTGCGCAATTTTTTCTTTCCTACATTATGAGTACATTAATAAGCAACAACTGAAGACTTCAGTCAGTTAGTGATCTAGTGCAGGTCATTTTGAAAGTCTTCGAATTCCTTAAAAGAATCATTACACAGAAAAAAGCTGTTGAAAAACTAATTTCTATAATTTTCATAACATCTTGATGGCTCTGAGCACTATGGGACTTAACATCTATGGTCATCAGTCCCCTAGAACTTAGAACTACTTAAACCTAAGTAACCTAAGGACAGCACACAACACCCAGCCATCACGAGGCAGAGAAAATCACTGACCCCGCCGGGAATCGAACCCGGGAACCCGGGCGTGGGAAGCGAGAACGCTACCGCACGACCACGTCATAACATCTTGACGTCATGCTCTTGGCTAAAATGGTTCAAATGGCTCTGAGCCCTATGGGACTTAACTTCTGAGGTCATCAATCCCCTAGAACTTAGAACTACTTAAACCTAACTAACCTAAGGACATCACACACATCCATGCCCGAGTCAGGATTCGAACCTGCGACCGCAGCGGTCACACGGTTCCAGACTGTAGCGCCTACAACCCCTCGGCCACTCCGACCTGCGACGTCATGCTCTCTCCGTGTTTTTGTGTATAACTTTCCTGTATTGTGCATAATGTCTGTTGCCCTGGACCACTTGATTCTAGATGAAGTCTTAATTCACAAATTCGACGTGTAGGTTTCAAGAGCGGAAAGATAATTGAAAGCCATATTTTCGCTGTAATTGAGAAATAACATGCTGTCGTTCCCCCTTAATTGGCTGCTGGTGTACTTGCAGGTCTGCCTTTCAACTACCTAAATTACTAATCGCAGTCTTTCAATTAGGCAGAGGTACACCCACCCTCGTTAACACGGGACCTGGACGAGTAGAAGCAATTTACATCAAGGATAAAAGCGAGCTAAGTTACACCATCTACAGGATGGTCAGAAACGATCTGGAAAGCTTATAAGGGTGAAGCAGGGTAGGTTGTGCTGATAAATAATTTTTAAGAAAAAAAACCGGTACGTGCAACATTTCCTAGTTAATTACCATTTAAGATAGCCAATCTGGCCGTTATGAGCGCTAATTCAAGGTGCGCTGTATACATTTAGCGTCAGTTGTTCTCATAGTGTAGATCACAGCGCACGAGAATTCTCAGACTTTGACTCGGGTTCGATCCTTGCTACCATCCCATGTCCAATTTCTGTATCGCTCTCTTTTTCGGTTTTAGGAAATCAAAGAAAGAACACGTTCGGCGACACGGACTCTGGCGGGCCACTTCAATTTGCGCGTGCAACAGCCTGATACGCTAACTTCAATGCTAATCGACTCTAAAACGTTGCAGTGTATCGAATTTTTTCTAACAATTGTTTCTCAGCGGTTCCTCCCCTGAAACATCCTTACAAGCTTCTCAGACTGTTTCTGGCCACCCAGTATACTGAACAGAGTCTAAGAAAACATTGGAAAAGTATATTATTTTAACTTTCTCCTGAGTCCTTATGGAAAATGAACACAGAGAACAAATATGTTAGTGACTAGTAGGATTAAATCTAACAGTCGCTGCACATACCTGTTCTTGAGTGTGGAAACAGTTGGAATGGGGACCACCTGCATGTAATGTAGATTATTGTCACACTGACACATCCGAAAAGACTGAAACTGAGTGCAAGACATGGACTCTAAACCGGAGCCTTCCTTTACTCATTGAGGTATCGAAACACACGACCATAGATATCTGCCTAAAGATGACAGAAGGATCCTAAACTGAGTATTATGAAACCAGAAATCGAATATCATATTAATCAACAAGACCATATTCGATACCATTCCGTCTCAACGGTGCACGTTACATGGAATTCAGTCGAAATATGCTGCCATAGTTGTTGGATACTGTACATGCTGTCCCTCATCTTCATCTACAGCTCCATCTGTGCTCCACAAGCCACTCTACGGTATATGATGAATGGTAGCTCTGATAGCATTATCTGATCCTGTCTTCTTATTCCATTCGCGAATGCCACGCGAGAATAACGATTTTTGGTAAACCTCCGTAATAGCTCCAGTTTCTCGGATTCGCTAGGCGTACGTGGTAGGGTGTAAAACGCTGTCCAGTTCTTCCCGGAACGTATTCTCTCTCGGAACAGCAAAAGTAAATGTGTCTGCAAAGGCAATGCCTCGACCACTGGAATTCAGGTGGGTTCAGCATATTGGTTCGTCATCGAAGTAGGGCTTCATTGTTTGTAGCATCTGGAAAAAATCCTTCCCCCATTTGCTCGTAGTGGTGATCTACATCTATGACTAATCCGATTGTCAGACACATTCCTTTTGTTGCTTATCTTTTGCGGTTACATGAAATCGTTCGTATATCAAATGTCCGTAGCAGCTGAAGAGGAACCGGACGGTATAATGCTAAGGTCGTGGCTTGTTGTCTCGTTATTAAATACACAGGAAAGGTATTTGAGACAATGCACAGTAGTAATGAATACCTTGGGACTGTCGGTCGTCACTATGAAGCGTTTCTATGAGTTTAAGATCTTCCTAGATTCCCCTCTTGTCTCAGAGTACTTGGTTTAGTATCCTCTGCCATTTTTATAACTTTGTACCTAAATCTTAGGATACATTATATAATATCGGCGGCTTACGGGCAGAAGTAGTGAAATCTTCTCTCCTCCCTAGTACCATACATCCTCTTTCGACTTTACCGATTCTATATTTATTTGTATAATGGCATACGACTTTTCACTGTGTTGTTTTGGTAGATTTCTGAGATGTTTACCTATCGTGCCGGTTATCCACAAGAAATTGCTTCAACCACACTCTAATTATCATTATTACCACGATTACTCTTATTAAGATTTAGGCCGCACTCTTCAGGTTACATGGGGATGGTAACTGAATTCAAACAGCCCCTAATCAAGAACGTTTGGAGTTACTAAGTTTTTAAGTAATAAGAGTTTTGCCTGTCCCGCGATATTTACACTGTCCTTTTCATACATACACACAGTATTTTACCCATTGTAGGTGGTGGAGGAAGAAGGAGGGGGTGGGGCAATTTTGATGCATTGACGTGGTTTCGAAAGAGTTGTGCCAGAAGGGCAACATTTTATAAAGGACGTATTTCCCAGGGAATTGATGGTTATACACTCAATACGTGAATAAAAACTCTGCACTCTAGATTCCATGAGTGGTAGAGTGGGGGGGGGGGGGGGAGGCAAGTGCCCTCTTTCGCCTCCTTTGCGGACATCTATGACCTATTCCACAGTCCGCAACTTGTGCCATAAATTTCTTTTCCCTCTGATTCTATTCAGTACCGTTTTAGTAGTTATCTGACCTATGAGTGTAGTCTACATCATCCTTCCATAGCACTGAATTTCAAAAGCATTTATTATCTTATTTACTCTGTCTCTTCTCGTCTGTGTTTCCTTACTGTATACACTACACTCCATTGAAACAATTTAAGACTTCATAATATTTTTATATTCAATGTTAAATATTTATATTCTACAGAAAATATTTTCTTCCTATTGCCAGTTACGATTTTACATTCTCTTTCCAAACGCCGTTGTAAATTCTTTTGCTGCCCAAACGACAAAGCTTGTCTAATACAACGTGTCAGTACTAAATCAATTTCTCTTAGAATCAAATGACGGCGTATGATTTTACTTTTTTCATCTGATGACCGGATATCAAGACACCATCCGTTGAGGCGAAATGCTATTCAAATTTCTTCAGATCGTTGGCAGCACTGTAGTGCGTCGGCAAACCTTTAAGTGTATAGTTCTCCCTGACCCTTTACGTAATTTATCCCCATATTCCCTTCCTCTAAGCTCAAAGTGCGCGTTTAAAAACACGGAGCCTACGATACAACTCCAACTCACACATATCTCCGTTACTCCTTGCATTTTAAACCAGATAACTTCCATGTTTCAAAGAGCTTACACCAGTCGACACTGTCGGATGCTATTTCATCAATGTATAAAAATATATATAAATTTATCTTTCCTTAATCTAACCTCTAAGATAAGTCTTTCGGTGATTACTGATTCGCGAATCACTATATTTCCCCGTAACCAAAAACTGACCTACTAACTGATCGGTTCCTATCAGTATTCCCACCAATTAGCAGATTGTTAGTATATCACTACGGTGTGGTCAAAGTGGTGGTTCCGTAATAATCACTGGTAGCAGGACCTGGTTTCTTAGCTGCACGACTTAGTGCTGTCATTTTGATGTCCGAGACTTCATTCGCCTTTATTACGTTAATGCGTTTCGTGCGCAACTGTTGGGAAATAGTTTGAACTGCCGAGAAACCTAATAAAGTCCCAAAGAAAACAATGAGAAATACACCCAATTAATTAGTGCTGTCCGTATCCTGAGATAATTTTGTTCAAAATACATAATGTCTCAAGGGTTCTAGTTCCCAGTCCAGCGCATATTTAAAGATTTACTGAAATATTCTTGTTAGTGTCACAAAGAGATTGATCTAAGGCGTTAGAGCACATGCACGGCCGGATGCAATGGTATGGAGTTGTTGAGCGACCCTTTGAAAAAGTTGTGGAAGATACACAGCTTTGGGTTCTTCACCACTCCCTGCTACTGCAAGCCTTACTTTTGGCTGTTATATTTTACGAAATAATGCTGTAGTTCACTTTCATCCCTAATGGATGCAGCTGAACTCCATGAGTGTTCCTGTGCTGTAATTGCTTTGAAAACGGAAGAGCTCATGTGTGGTTTTGTTAGTTACTCATCTACTGAATTTGTATTCGGAATCGCACCTACCGTGTACTTACCGTATAAGCTGTCGCAAAAGAAAAAAAAAAAAAAATGTAAACCTCGAAAGACGACGTAGATTTGGATTTGATGATGGCTTATGCCACCTGCGGAATAGTAAATGTACTGATGATGGTTTCAATGTCATCCGTCAACGGTAGTGGCATTGCTACCAGAGAGCCATCTGTTTCTATCATTCGGTAACGAATGTTCACATCCAGAAAGATTAGTACGGTGCAAACGTGTGAAGAAAGTAGGCAAAAAAGCCACGGAGACGCACTTCTCCTTCCTAAGCCAACTGAGCGAGTGTGAAAGGGATCAAATTGTGGCCTTACGAGTGGCCGGATGGTTCTTTCGGAAAAATGGATCACAAGTTGGACATGCTGTGCTAGTAGTTAGTATCAATGGTCACGTTAACATTCTCACAGTCGTAGACGAGGTACTGGCCTTCCACAGAGCACAAACGCCCGCCAGGATCATCGTATTGTAAGGGCAGAAGTGTCAGATCGCACAGCTACCCAGCAGGCATACGAGGGCCCGCTCGGCTAGCCACGCTGTCTAACGCGCTGCTTCCCGAGCGGAAAGGCGTGCCGATCGCCGTCATGAAGCCGCCCTGTGGATTTGTGTCGAGGTCCGGTATGTCGGCCAGCCTGTGGATGGTTTCTAAGGCTGTTTTCTATCTGCCTCTGTGAATGCCGTCTGGTTCCCCTCATTCTATCTCAGTTACACTATGTCGGCGATTGCTGCGCCAATGTCTCCACATACGCGTCCACCATAACTACTCTACCACGCAAACATGGGGAGCTACACTAGTCTGGTATGAAACTTTCCCGGGAAAAGGGGGTGGGGGGTGTTGCGGGGTCCGTCCACTGCGGGCCTAACCGCACAATAACCCTGTGTTCGGAGTGGGACGGCGGTGGAGTGGGTGGAACGCTGTGGCCTTTTATGGGGTTGTGAAGCACTGAGGGCTACGGCAGGACGAAGCCTCTCCGTCGTTTCTAGGTTCCCGGTTCAGTACACAATATACACACGGATAAGAGGGTTTGTTGGACGAGACGTGTCAACACGAACTGTTGCAAACCAGTTACTAGCAGTGGGACTGCAGACACACACACCTCTCGCTCTTCATATTTTTTCGGCGCAAATACTGATCCATAAAATTTCTACTCACGCCACAGCATCGACATGCGCGGCTCGACTGGTGTCGTCAGAGGACCACTTGGAAGATGGAATGGCACGCCGTGGTCTTCAGCGATGGAGCCAGATTCTGCAAGCAATGCTTGCTCGTACAACGTAGACTTGGTGAGTCATAGAGCTCATTCTTCCAAGACACAATGCTCTTATCCCAGGCCTCACGATCTGGGGAGCGATAAGCTACAACTCTGATTCACGTTTGCTATTTGTAGAAGGTACGCTAACCACTCCTCGGTATCTGCAGCATGTTATCAGATCCGTTCTTTTGCCGTTATTGCAGCAGAAAGGTGATGTGTTGTTCTACAAAATAATGCTCACCCATACACTACAGTCAATGCCATTGTGCTCTGCTGGACGTGCAGCAACTTCCCTCGCCAGCGCGATGTCCACGCTTGTCTCCAGTCGAGCACGTTCCAGATATGGTGTGACGAGAAGCGAGTCCGCAACTAACAACAATTACAAAACCACACGAATAGGTCGAGCGGGCTTGGAATAACGTATCACAGCACAGTATTCGCCATCTGTACGATCCACTGCATTGCCACCCACGGGGGCTACAGCACGTACTAATGTGGATATTTCGGCATTCGTCAATACCTGGCACCTCAGAATCGCTTGTGTTATTCACCTGTAAATGTAATCATTTACACTGCACTGTTGCAACAATAAATTTTTTACTGGTACCGCATATGCAAGTACATGTTTAGACAAAAGACTGTTGACTGGAGTACACGTTTTTACGAATTTCCTCAAACTGTGCTGTATTCCGTGTTCATTGGCGTATTTACTAGATGTGTAATAAAGTTGTTTCACCCAAGTCGTCCTCGCTACTTACTTTAAGCCCCATTACATTCGCAAAATTTTGTGACGATGCAGAAACTTTACAAAGGTTCGTAGTACAGGTTGGAATTGATTCAAAACATCAGAGCATATAGTCATAAGTTTTCCTTTTGCTTAAATCGTCGTTTCTGATTATGAGGGATGGAAGACTACGTCTTTTCTATTCTTTTCTGTCGCCAACGGCCTTACTGCAGTGGTATCACCAGTTTCAATCAGATCACCGAAGTTAAGCGCTGTCGGGCTTGGCTAGTTCTTGGACGTGTCACCGCCCGCATCTGCCCTGTGCTGTTGGCAAGCGGTGCGCACTCAGCCTTTGTGAGACCAATTGAGGAGCTACTTGACTGAGAAGTAGCCGCACCGGTGACAAAAACTGATAACGGCCGGGAGGGTGTCCGGACAGTTGCCATGCCGGACATTTGCCACGGTTTTACCTGCTCTGGAGGGTTCGGTTCCTTTCCCCCCCCCCCCTCTCCTCCTCCTCACCCGCCCGCCTACGTGACCATCAGTATGGACGTTATTACAACGAACAAGGGCCGGCCTCCTACTCATTACAAAGGTTACGCGTATCTTAAAGAGAGGGAATCTAAAGAAGCTGTTGTTACATGGATGTGCTTACACCTAAAAGCGGATCACTTCAAGGGAAAGCTGCTTTCGAGGAACGGAGAAGTGTTGAGCGTATCAGAACATCTCTGTGGACCACCTGACGATGCAGCTCTGGAAGTGAGAAAGCAAGTGGAAAGAGCGAAGAGAAGTTCTCGAGAAGAAACTACACAGTTATCGGAGATATACGCGGATGAAATGGGAAATCTACATAATAAAGTTTATGACTTTGTTACAGTGATGCCTAATTCAGAACCTATGCGTTGTCGATGGAGTCAAGAGTGGGGGAACCAACAAGAGTCTAAGAACTCTTATTAAATTTATCTTCATGAAGATCTATTAAAATGGGTGATGGCAGTAGTTTTCTTCTGGAAGACGATAGATGAGAGGTGAGAATACTGATTTTTAAGAAAGGAAAAGAAAGTTTAAAAACATGTTCCCATTTTTTTATGGATGGAACATTTAAGAGCTGCAGCAAGCAGTTTGCACAGATCTACACCATAACGTAGACTTAGGAGGCCATATTAGAGAAACAAACATTCTTCCTACTGTATTTGCACTGCTCCCTAATAAGAAGAAAGACACATATGTTCGTCTGTTTCGTCTGATAAAACAGGCAGTCTCTGAGTGGTGTCCTAAACAAGTAAAGGTGGACTTTGAGGCAGCTGCGATATTAGCCATTCGTCAAGTTTTTCCCACTGAAATAAATGGATTCTATTTCCATATGAAGAAGAGTTCATAGAGAAGAATTCGAGTTCTCGGTCTAACTGAGGAGTACCGCTAGAACGAGGATTTAAGACTTCACGTTAGCGTGTAGGCAGCGCTGGCAGTTGTAAAACCGGAGGACATAAGCAATGGATGGACTGGGATTCATGCTGAAGCTTCTGATAACGGAAGGTTCTCTCAATTTTTGAGTACTTTGTGGATAACTGGCTAGAGAATGAGGATATCGCAATAGAAATGTGGGACTGTTACGGAAAAAGGCACCGAACGACGAATGCTGTTGAAGGGTGTCACAAAAAATATATAGTATTATTGGAAACCCTCACCCTAGAATCAACTATTTGGTGGAGTGCTTGAAAAAGGAAGCAGAACTCACAAACAGCAGGTACATGAAATTATAAATGAATCTTTAAGGTAAGAAGAGGAAGAAGAAGTACTTGAAGCTGGACGACAGGATAGAGAGAATCGTAAAGAATTATGAAGAGACTGGCAACATTAGGCCTTGCTTGAAAGCCATTGCCCATATTCAGAAACTGGACTAAAATACGTTAAAAATAATGTATTAAAAACTATGAAGACCACTGAGTCCTCGCAGGGTACTGAGATAAAATTATTAAAACTTTGAAGCAGCATTATCGGAGCTAATATTAAGTTGTAATTGTAAATAGAGTGTACATTAGTTCAGCGTGTTTAGGCTGACTTTACACACGCCAGAATGGTAGATGGTCATTAATCATTTTCATGGTCCAGAGCCTGTGCAAAGTGTGATGCGAATCAGCCTTTAATGTAAAAATGAAAAAGTGTTTCAAGCCTCACAAAAGTATCCCTATTGTTGTCACGTTAAGGTAACTTTTTTCTACCTTCCAATATTACGGCCATACTATTAAATAATTGTGAGTTCTAAAATAATTTTCTGAAGCTTCAGAATCGCAACTATCACCTGAAATATCATGGTTTGTTAAACTGATAGTATACGCTTTCGTAAAAGAAAATGGGAACTGAACCTTTGAATTGCACCTAAAATTGACATCCCAAAACTGATCTGGTGCTAAGGTCGACAATTTTGGCACCTCAAATATTTTTTATTTAAGTTTAGCTGCTAACATTTATAGTAGATGTAGATCTACTTAAGTACATTTAGATATAGTCCTTTAAAAATGAAAATTTCTTGCTGAATTGTTGATTATCTTTAAACAGGTCAGTAAAAGCAAGGAGCTTACTACTGAAAATTAATTGTTACTAAAGAACATCAGAAACAAATATATTAGACCTACTTTTCTTATAGATTAGAGACTTCTTGAAAAGGTATTTGATCATTTCCTCCGTCACTGACAGTGTAATTTCAGTTGCTTTGCAACACCAGAGATATCTACTTCTAAATTATGTTTGCAGCTGTTCTCATTTCGAATTCTGTAATATTTACTTCGTCTTCTTTGGTGAAGGAATTTCGGAATATGCGTTTACTAACTCCACTTTAGTGGCACTATCATCAGTAACATTACCGTCGCTGTCGCGCAGTAAAGGTACTTATTGAGCCTTTCCGCTGGTTTACTTAACATGGGACCAGTATCTCTTTGGATTCTCCGCCACATTTCTCGAGTGAGTTTCGTTGTGGAAACTATTAAATGCATCTCGCATAGAAATCCGCACCAAAATATCGAGTCTCAGTAAAACTTCACCAATCTTGGAGATTTTGCGTTCGTCTAAATTATACGTGCCTTTTGCGGTGCTCCTGCAACAGTTTTCTGTCGTGTTTTGTGTACCATGGGGGATCACTTCCGTCTCTTACTGATTTATTTGGTATGAATACGCGAGTGCTGTTGATACTATTTCTTTGAACTTAAGCCACATATGGTCTTCATTTACATAGTTCGGAAGGATTGGAGACTATCTCTTAGAAAGACGTCACCCGAATTTTTAGCTGCTTTTATAAATAGATATATTTCGCATTTAATTTTGGTGAATTTCCTTGTTACGGAAGTGAACCTCTCTACGATTGCCTGTCCACTAATCCCTGTATCCGTCGTGATGCTCAGGATTATTAGTGGCTAAGAGCTCAAAAATGGTTCAAATGGCTCTGAGCACTATGGGACTCAACTGCTGAGGTTATTAGTCCCCTAGAACTTAGAACTAGTTAAACCTAACTAACCTAAGAACATCACAAACATCCATGCCCGAGGCAGGATTCGAACCTGCGACCGGAGCGGTCACGCGGTTCCAGACTGAAGCGCCTTTAACCGCACGGCCACACCGGCCGGCTAAGAGCTCAAGTGTGTTTTCGTAACCATTTACAATTTGAATGGCCTCGTCAACTAATTGTTAAAAATAATTTTAAAAAACCATTTAGAACAATTACGGAAGTAGTTTTCTATTTACAATAGGTTATGAAAATGTATTTTTGTCAGCATGCGGAAGGTAGATTGAAGTAACTGCCAACTATAATTGTATGAGTAGGGTACCTATTTGTGATGAGATTTGTGATGAGACAGGGGGTCGGTAAAAGGAGCCAGCTATTAATTTATTCCGGTTGTCGAATATAACCTCTGCCCATACTAAGTCACAGGAACTATCTGCTTCAAAGTCGGTTGTGAGCTTACATTATTTTTCCTTAAGTTGTCCTTCTTGTTTCTGTTGTAGTGCAGATAATTACAATTACAATTACGGCTTTTCCCTCCAGAACCTAAGATGCTTTCTCTATGACCCTGTAAATACCAGAGCTAAACAATGTAGAACAACAATGTAAATTGCAAGCGTAGCATTCTGTTTTATTTCATTTCCTTATTTCTAACACTTTAAAATTGTAAGTCGACTTAAGATGACATGTCAATCATAGATGTTCTTATCTCTATTTAGTGAATGTGTTTTCCGTTAGGCTTTGAACATTGTCCCGCTACACTTTATTAACTAATGTTTTTAGAGAGTAAATTAATATGGAGTATGTCGTTCTTCTTTTCAAACATTCACAAACCCATTTATTCTTACACTATTTTCTTTTGGGTATGTAGTTGTAGTAATTAAAGTAGGCACAAATGCAGTGATAAAAAAGAAATGATTAGCGCACATTTGCATTCTCGTTTCATCGTTCCTTTCTTGTTGCTCCCATGCCGATGGACTGTTTCTATCGCAATCAGTAAGCGTGAAAGGAAGCTACCGTACAGACAGAGGAATCTATATTTAACTAATTACACACTGACATAATCGTCGGTATTGCTTTCGTTTCCCAAAAGTTATAAATATTTCGATTTCGGAAAAGAAGCTCTGTATTTGGCCAAGATGTCGAAGAAGAAGGTTCCTTACGTACTGGCTGTATCGAGTAAGATGTGGAGACGGCGGTTTCAAAACGGACAGAGGTAGTGCGGGGAAGGGCGTCCCTTCCCTGAGGGATCGCTACTCAAGCTACCTGGCGAAGGGACAAGTGTGGCAAATGTCCGGCGTGGCAAAGGGCTGAGGATGACACGGCGGCCGGTCGGTACCGTTGGGCCTTCAATGCCTGGCCGGACGGTGTTCTTTCTTCCTTTTGTATCAGTATTGTAATGCATTTCAGATGGTTTTTAACAGTTGCAGTACGCAGTATTACAATAACTACCTACTTTTTTCTGCTTTGTATTAAAAATGTAAATGAAGTAAGCTTTCAAATTAGAAAGTATGGGTGACAAGCAGAAAATCAGATAATTATGAGTGAATAGATAACTACAAATTTCAAATTATAGCTTCAAATCTCAAAGAGAGTCATTTGTACAAAACTTAAGAATTGTTACGTGTACTCTATGTAAATGAGTTTTAGTATGCTTTCGTAAACGGGTAGTCTTTTTGCTAAATTTGGATGTATGTAATAAACACATAATAAACTGATTCTAGGGAAATACGATTTAGCTAGGTAGCGTTTCAAGTAATAGTCTCATAAACTTCCCATCAACCAAACAAGTTCGTTCAATATTCGACTAACTGGATGGGTTGAAACACATTGTCTCTGATCCTTAAGTCGGAGTTCCCTTATTAGATCAATGTAACACAGCTTATGTCGGAGTTTCCTTTTACATCAATGTAACACATCGTGTTCCAAGTTGAAATGGATGTTGACCACAGTTTACAGACATTCTACGTAAAATTAAATGCTTTTTTCTGGAACGTTTGTCTTTTTTCTTCGCCGAAATTTGTGAATTGTGCATTCCGATATTTTTGTTGTGGATACGGCATATCTTTTTTTGTTGGAAGGGATGCTTTAAAGGATACAAACACTGATCTTATTATTAATTTTGCTGGCCATATCAACGTTATGTAACTGACCGTCTGAGACTCGGAGCTGAGCCGAGGTCATCTTACACGCTTGGGAGAACTGCAAAAACTGCACACCCCTCCCCAACCCCCGCTTATAAAACTACGTTTCTGTAAGTTTTTCTACACAGATTCAACGAATTTTTTATTGTGTAAATAGATTTGATAAAAATAATGCATTATTGAAAAAATATTATTTAAATGAACTACAATAATGAAAAATATTGGAAACAACAAATAAAGTGTATCACTGCATGAAATAAATTGCAAATTTTATAAATTTTCTAAAAGACTGAAGGTAAAACAAAATCTGTATCTTACTGTTTATGGGGCCACTATATGTTGGTTTACTATGGTTTACAACAAAAACAGATTCTATTTGTTCCTCATAAGTTGTTAAAGTCCTTAGTCGGCAGAAATCGGCAAAAATCAGACGCCTTCCGTCAAATAGAATATTTTCTTCAGTTAAAAAAATGGTTCAAATGGCTCTGAGCACTATGGGACTTAACTTCTGAGGTCATCAGTCCCCTAGAACGTTGAACTATTTAAACCTAACTAACATAAGGACATTACACACATCCATGCCCGAGGCAGGATTCGAACCTGCGATCGTAGCGGTCGCGCGGTTCCAGACTGTAGCGCATAGAACCGCACGGCCACTGCAGCCGGCTTTTCTTCAGTCATCGAACTTCAAGATACCACATTATCTCACCTGCGGGAACTCCGGTGTTAAATATGGTGAGATGTGTAGGCGGCAAGTATGTAAGATAAACGCATCAAGTTAGCGGATGACATCCATTCGAAAGTTTTAGTTTCTTTATGATGCTACAAGAACAAAACGACATTATAGATTTTTTGTACTCGAGGTCGGTGTTTTCTGTCACTAAATTTAGAAGGTTGCTGTGTGCATGTGAATCTATCTCTATTTCTTTAAGGATGTTCACGATTCCTCCCTTTTTCGTAATATGGAGAATTTCCAGCGCTTCGTTTATGGATTTTACGTCGTGTTTTCCTGTTTCAGCCTCAAAGACAAAATCTATAAAGGAAACTAGACAATTCCTTTACATAACAACCACCGCATTTACAAAATTTCATGTAATAAATGACAGAAATTCTACATAGGACACACTGGCAGAAACTTCAATATAAGATACAAAGAGCACGCCAGTGACAGACAAAACCATCCACATACTTCCAGCGTCTGTAAACAGAAAAACACAACGTAAAATTCATAAACGAAGCACTGCACATCCTCCTTATTTCGCAGAAGGGAGCAATCTTGAATATTCTTGAATGACTAGAGATACATTCAGATGCACGCGGTAACTGTCTAAATTTGCTAAACGAACAAACCGACCTGGAGCACAAAAGACACACTGGAAAGTTTATTGATATTCTAAATCAGGAAAATACGGAAACTAAACAAAACAGAAATACTAAGTAACACATATCCATAGTAATAGCATGAACACAGTACAACAAAGATAAGCAAAAAGACAACATCAACAATCATAAATCACAAATAAATGATTAAGCGAAAATAAATTGTAAAATAAAACATAATTATTTCAATACAAAATAGACGATGTTGCAGGTAAAAAACATAATCAGAACCAAACTAGAAAAAATAACCGAAACATAATCGAATTTCTATACATCACCTACGTCTAGTAGTAACTATGTAAACATGAAATATCGCGGATGCACTGTCAACCTAACTGTCAAGAGGAAGAAAACGCACAGAAACTGACCAATCTATATCTAAAAGCAAGTTATAATTGCACATCTACAACGAACATCCAAGTAACGTCTTAATACAAATTTCAACTGAGACCGCATATGACAGCGTTGATATTAATGTAACGTTGAAACACCAGTCGAATCTTTAATACCTTTAGGATCATAGCTACAGTTTACAATATGAAGACCTGAAGGTGGAAATACGTCGAAATGAGCTCATTATGCGTTATGCGAAACATATAAAGAGCAGTGTAACTGGTATATCATTATCGTAATTTTAATGTCTCTGTTGTAAAGGACTACGTGTGTCAATTATTTGTCCGCTGTAATAAGACATAATTTCAGTATTGGATATAATATAAAGAGCAGTGTAACTGGTATATCATTATCGTAATTTTAATGTCTTTGTTGTAAAGGATTACGTGTGTCAATTATTTGTCCGCTGTAATAAGACATAATTTCAGTATTGGATATAATCGTTGATTATTTATAATTTGACTAACGACCCGCCCTGGCTTCGATTGGGTAGCAGTAAGTATCTACAGCTGGACGGGTAGTGTATGAGTTGACAAACACAATACTTCATCATGAATTAGTCTACTTATTAGTGAAACCCGTATCAAAATCACTGTAGTGTTTCTAAGCCACAGACAGAAAAGGTGGCGGTGTACTTTAATTTGTAATATGTGAAGAGTCGGTTTTGTAGTGACTTAGTGCATTACCTACCACTTTCCTATATCACGCCGCTTTGCTTTGAAGACATAAAACACGGCGGAGGTTTGTTCAATTAGCTTCACTGTTATCATCGTGTTGTCTCTCTGCAGTATTCCGCCTGCTGGGTGACTCCATCGGCAACGGCCGTTGTTAGACCGCCGCACTGCCGGCTAGCCGCTGGCGGTAGAAGCAAGCGGGGCTGACCTCTGCAGCCATCGGCTCAGAACAAATAAAATCAGAGCGGGCGACCCGCGGAGCCGGAAAACCTAGGGACCGGTAGGACGGCTGCGCACGTGCGAACCCCGTGGCGACCACGTGGGCGGAAACTGCGCTGCGGCAAACGGCCGGCGGGCACGTGCGCTCACTGGCCGCCATATGAAGGATCCCGAGGCCGTCTGAACTACCTGCTCAGCCTCCAAATTACCTCCCAACCAGTAGATGGGCTTTGCAGCTGGTGCCGAAATGGAATGACGAATTGTCGATGACTATGAGGACATGGAAGTGTTCGTTATAGCTGCAATACAAAGCGATCCTCATGTCAGCTTAGATGACGTAGATGATATCAGCCTCACATCTTGTACAACCCCATATGTTTCACCAGAACCAACTTTCAGGGATGTCTGCCTCGGCATCTGCATGGTGAGCGTGGCGAATTGTTAACCCAACAGAACCAGATTCGATCCCTGGCCGGGTCAGATTTTTCTTTTTTTCTCTTTTGCTCAGGTACTGGATGTTATGCTGTCTTCACTTTTGTATCGTCCTAATCGATATTCCGCTATTTAGATGAATGTATGGGCATGTCCCAAAAGCCAGTAGCTTAAAAAATAAGGACTTCTACTAACAGTAGAGCTTCATGCACTCCTTACAGGTTATGTTCTCTGGCGATCCCCATTCACAAATTGTTGTACATTGAGCTAACATAATATGCATTACTGTGAAACACTGAATCGTAGAAGGATACGTCATGTCAGTCACCAAGGAAGATTGTAAATTAATGTGTTGTGTGAAATCATGCAAGATGAAACTATTGCAGGTTGCAAAGCGGTAGGTTTCCTGGCGAAAGCCACATGTTTTGGGCAGAAATAGACCATCTCAGTGCCAAGGTGGTGCTACTGTTTGGTACACTTCAGAGAAACGGTCTACGAGCTCCACACGATAGCCGACACAATAGCACAACATGTAGCACTTCTGTCGTCATATCCTGTTGGTACCCGTTGCTGGAAAGCTTCCTGCCTAAAGTGCTGGCGGAGGCTGCGACAGGTTGATCCACTGTTATGTCAGCCTCGTTTGCAGTCATAATCGGAAACTGGAGAGAAGGAATGGTAATAGCATATAGATAGAGTATGGTAGTGCGAATCTAGATGTATTTAAGGCCGTAACTGGCGAAACCTGCTGGCCGAGTTCTTCCACAGTGGAGCTCTCTGAACTCCGGGTAGAAAAGATTTTGAGGTGTTGTTGGTTCCTGGCCGCCTCAGGAGTCGGTCACGTACTTTTCTGCGGAGCACTTTCATTCGCAGTTTCACTTGTCGGGACACCCAGTCAAACACTTAGAAGCTCACGCTTCGATCGTTCTGCAAGACGGAGCCTGTCTCCATTCAGTGAAGCCGACCACTAGCGTCGTGGTAATACATCCTATTACCCACTTCTTTATCTAAATTATGCACTTCACTTGTTCTCTTTGGTCTCCTTTCTCAAAGTAGAGAAGCATCCTTGATTCCATGCAGTGTTGTTTGTACTTGGTTCTTGCTAGCACCTCTATCAGGTGAGGACTATTTATATGTTTTTTTCACATTCATATACATGATTTTGCCTTGCTCAAATTCTTGATCAGTTTTGCGTCTCTTTTAAAGAAAATAAATGTATTCGTAAATTTTCAGGAAGGCATTCATCTGTTAAACAGTCACACTCGCCAGAGTACTTACCTATTATTATTTTTGGAGTAGAACAATGATCAGTTAATTTAATGAATAAATTATATGAGAGGCTAGTCACCCGACGTAGGATTTATATCAGGACCTTTATAAGATGGTGTTGGACAGCTTGCGCAGAACGGTATAAATGCACTTGGGTGTGATTGGCATAACATTCTGATTCTGTCCCCTAAATTGCATGTCAGTTATGTGTCCTAAGACAGGAAAGACGCGACTAGTTTTCAAGGTGACCTGACAGGTGAGGTCGCGTTTTATCGATAACAATTTAAGTTCTCCACTTGAAAATGTTAGTCTTGACATTAGAGACTGTATGTGGATACAGCGCGATGGTATCTGAGCCCATTCTTCACGTGATGTTGTGCAAGAACCGAACAACAGATTTTCTGGGACATGGACTGGGCGCCGTCGTATTCAGGAATGATCTGCACGGATCTCGATTTAACATTAGTCGATTTCGTTTTTTGCAGATATCTAAAGGATAGTGTTTATAATACCGAACACACAATCCCAGATGAGTCCAAACAGCACATCCAGAAAGCTTGTCGCTCTGTGACACCAGCAACGGCACCTCTCGTCTGCAGCTCGTTTAGAGAGTGTAATGATTTGTGCACTCAGGAAAACGGGTGCTCATTCTAACACATCAGTTAAATGAACATTCCGCCATCATAATTTTCACCTCAACTGTGACAATTTTGCACATAATGTTGCAGCCACTCCCAAAACAATGAACGTTTGCAGCTCCCGAACTGAAGCTGATATAAATAGATCCTGATTGGTACGTGAACTACTGGGTTCAGTATGTCGGGTATGTGATAGAAAGAAGTGTTGTTGTTGCTGTTGTTGTCTTCAGTCCTGAGACTGGTTTGATGCAGCTCTCCATGCTACTCTATCCTGTGCAAACTTCTTCATCTTCCAGTACTTACTGCAAGCTACATCCTTCTGAATCTGCTTAGTGTATTCATCTCTTGGTCTTCCTCTACGATTTTTACCCTCCACGCCGCCCTCCAATGCTAAATTTGTGATCCCTTGATGCCTCAGAACATGTCCTACCAACCGGTCCCTTCTTCTTGTCAAGTTGTGCCACAAACTCCTCTTCTCCCCAATTCTATTCAATACCTCCTCATTAGTTATGTGATCTACTCATCTAATTTTCAGCATTCTTCTGTAGCACCACATTTCGAAAGCTTCTATTCTCTTCTTGTCCAAACTATTTATCGTCCATGTTTCGCTTCCATACATGGCTACACTCCATATAAATACTTTCAGAAACGACTTCCTCACACTTAAATATATACCCGATGTTAACAAATTGCTTCAGAAACGCTTTCCTTGCCATTGCCAGTCTACATTTTATATCCTCTCCACTTCGACCATCATCAGTTATTTTGCTCCCAAAATAGCAAAACTCCTTTACTATTCTAAGTGTCTCATTTCCTAATCTAATTCCCTCAGCATCACCCGACTTCAGTCGACTACATTCCATTACCCTCGTTTTGCTTTTGTTGATGTTCATCTGATATCCTCCTTTCAAGACACTGTCCATTCCGTTCAACTGCTCTTCCAAGTCCTTTGCTGTCTCTGACAGAATTACAATGTCATCGGCGAACCTCAACGTTTTTATTTCTTCTCCATGGACTTTAATACCTACTCCGAATTTTTCTTTTGTTTCCTTTACTGCTTGCTCAATATACAGATTGAATAACATCGGGGACAGGCTACAACCCTGTCTCACTCCCTTCCAAACCGCTGCTCCCCTTTCATCCCCCTCGACTCTTATAACTGCCATCTGGTTTCTGTACAAATTGTAAATAGCCTTTCGCTCCCTGCATTTTACCCCTGCCACCTTTAGAATTTGAAAGAGAGTATTCCAGTCAACATTGTCAAAAGCTTTCTCTAAGCCTACAAATGCCAGAAATGTAGGTTTGCCTTTCCTTAATCTATTTTCTAAGATAAGTCGTAGGGTCAGTATTGCCTCACGTGTTCCAATATTTCTGTGGAATCCAAACTGATCTTCGCCGAGGTCAGCTTCTACCAGTTTTTCCATTCGTCTGTAAAGAATTCGCGTTAGTATTTTGCAGCCGTGTCTTATTAAACTGATAGTTCGGTAATTTTCACATCTGTCAACACCTGCTTTCTTTGGGATTGGAATTATAATATTCTTCTTGAAGTCTGAGGGTATTTCGCCTGTCTCATACATCTTGCTCACCAGATGGTAGAGTTTTGTCAGGAACGGCTCTCCCAAGGCCGTCAGTAGTTCTAATGGAATGTTGTCTACTCCCGGGGCCTTGTTTCGACTCAGGTCTTTCAGTGCTCTGTCAAACTCTTCGCGCTGTATCGTATCTCCAATTTCATCTTCATCTACATCCTCTTCCATTTCCATAACATTGTCCTCAAGTACATCGCCCTTGTATAGACCCTCTATATACTCCTTCCACCCTTCTAGTTCTAAGCAAAGAAGGGAAAGCAGAAAGGTGGAAGAAAGAAGTGTTCTATTTAAAAATTTCAAACTGGTTGCCATAACTTTCCGGAAAACAACTAAATGTAATACGTTTATAGTTCTACAGAAAGAGTCAAGTTTCTTACGCTTACCTATCAAACTAAACATTCTTTTCACCTATTATTTTTTAAGTCAGAGAGAGACATCTCATCTGGAACGCCATGCAAGTGAGATATTGCTTTATTGTGTTTGTGTTGTACGCTGAATAAAGGCAAAGATCCTATTACTTGGCATCCATCGAAGGGTACTTTCGATTGTGAAGCAATTGTCAAGTGCTTCTTTAGCACAGCCTAGCAAAATAGAGCAGCATTGTGTAAACACCTAATTGAATTGCTAACGCAGTGGTGAGCTAGATGCACTTTACGTCATGTCTGTAATTGTGATATCCAGATAATTCTGAATATTTCATGAGTGTATGATCTCTAATCCAAGCATGTTCATTTTAAGAACGTAAAAGTACTGAGCTACACTAATACATCCAATACAGCCAATGTAGCAGAAGGTTATATGTGAATATAATTCATACAATAATTTCCAGCTCATTAACAATACTCGCATAGCTGTGTAATTTCTCCTACCAGAATCTTCGTGACAAAGCAACAACATATTCTGAAAGTAGATACTTTCGAGATCCTTATCTGTTTTGGTTTGTTTGTTAGTAAACTGGTTTGTGAAATACTAGTTAGCAGAACTGTATGTCCTCTCCCTGTAAGTATTATGTTTTTGATTTTTGGTTCATTTAGGTCATACTCATCAATGTACAAAAGGTTCAATGCTTTGTTACATCTGGCGCCTACAACTTGAAATTATTGACGTAATTTCTCGTTTAATATGTTGTGTACATTAGTCAACCAAGATCATATGATTTTGTTTTTTATAAACAGTACTGAATGATCAACGCTATTAATTATTCGTACATTTTCCCTAAGATTTGTAACACTTTACACTGGTGCGTGTCATTGAACTTTTTCTAGATCAACAAGTCATATGAATGTGTCTTCCTTATCGAGTGTAATAACAGAACTCTTTGATACCCACCACCAATAATCAAGAACGTCTGGATTTCCTGCAGGTATATTTTAAAAAAAGAAATGAAATTACTTGTTCTTCACCATTAAAACGATTTCTAGTCTTGATTTTTTGTAAAAAAGTTCATTGAAATCAGAATGAAGCTTTGTGAACTGTAACGTCGGAGATGCGTCCTGACGGACGAAGTGCTAAAAAGTTTTTAAATTTGCCTTGCATTGTGACTGAAAGTAATTACAAAACTACGTCTAAGTCTTAACTAGCGACGTAAAGAATTTCTACTACTAATTTTCGTTATCTAAAATGGACACTTGAGAACGATGAGTGATCCTTGAAGGGCACTCCGTCGAAACATTGCCTGATTCTGAGCTGCTTGTGACGTAGCTACTGTGGGAGTCCCAAAATATTTCATTTAATGAATAAATGGAAAAGATAGACGCAATTTCAATCTACACAGCGGAGGACCTGCAGTGCCCAAACCGGGAAAACTGGAATAGAATTTAACGTGCCATCAGATGTAATTACGCCGCGCTTCGTTTCACCAACAGCAATCCAGACTGGTAGTGACCGTACCAAATCAATTACTTGGAAAATTTTCAATTAGCTTGATTGGAAAATCACTGCGAGATGCAAAGAGCCGTTATAAGCAATGAATTAACGAGAGAATTATGGTACTGACTTTTAATCGTAGTAGGTACGTATTTTCTTACCTTTGCAGACATGTATTATACCCATCAGGTTTATTTACAGCAAGCGCTAACTGGGAACTACGATTATTTTACGACTGTATAATTTTGAACGAACAATTTTACTTAGAGGAATTCATCGGATTCCAGAAAATGTGATGATCCTTGCGTAGCTCCAGCAACTTTTTTCCTTGTTCGTAGAGAATGGACTTCATTAAAGACGAACTATATACCGTTATAATGTAATTTGATGTATGAACACGGTCTTCTGTTCTCCGTGTTTTGCCTATCACGAGTAGAGAATTCAATGAGCTGCCATGTGAAGAAAATGGTTTCGGTTGTGTTGAAGGGAACTCTAAGACATTCCCTTTGAGTAACTGCCATCCTAACCTGGAAGAATCTACATCTGCATCAACACACATACACCTTACGATGCGTGACGGAGGGTGCCCTCTACAACAACTGGTAATTTCATTTCCTGCTCTATTCGCAAACAGAGCGACGGAAAAGCGAATATGCCTCCGTATGAGCCTTAGTTTCTCGTACCTCATCTTCGTGGTAATCAAGCGAAATGTATGTTGTCGGCAGTAGAATCGTTATGCAGTCAGTTAAGATGCCGTTTGTCGAAATTTTCTCGATAGTGCTTCTCGAAGAAAATCCGCATTCCTTCCAGCGATTCCCACTTCAATTTCAAAACCACCCCCGTAAAACTTGCATGTATTTCGAACCTCCGTGACACTTGTCTGCTGTTCGAACAAATCTAGCAGCCCGCCTAAGAATTTCTTCTATGCCTTCCTTTAATTTGGCCTGGTACGGATCCCGAACACTCGAGCAAAACTCAACAACAGGTCGCCATGGCGTCCTAGGCGGTCGCCTGAAGTATGAACCACACTTCCCCAAAATTATCCAAATAAATCGAAGTCTCCACTAGCGTTTCCCACCATAAAGCTCACTCGCTCGATCCAGTTCATATCACTTTCCAACCTCCATATGACTTTGCAACGTTACACCGAGATATTTAAACGACGTGACTGTGTCAAGCAGGACACTACTAACGCAGTGTCCGAATTTTACAGGTTTGTTTTTCTTACTCATCCGCATTAACTTACATTTTTCAACTTTTAAAGCTAGATGCCATTCATCACATCAACTAGAAATTTTGTTTAGGTCATCTTGTATCCTCCCTAGAGTCGCTCAGCCTCGACACCAACCCGCATACTTCAGCATCTTCAGCAATCAACAGCTGATTGCTACCCACCCTCTCCGCCAGATAATTTACGTGTGTAGAAAATTATAGCGGACCTGTCGCACTTCCGTGGGACACTCCTGACGATACCCTTGTCTCTGATCTCAAGGAGGAGATTAGGGTCTAGCCTATCGTCGACGTCGACCTTACTAGGGACGCAGCATAAGCTCGGATTGGCGAAGGATTGGAAGGAAATTGGTGGGCTACATTCCGTCATTCGCTTTGTTCAACTTAAGGAAATCACGGGAAACCTAAATCACATGACGAGATGGGGATTTGGACCGCCGTTATACCAAATGGAGTCCAGTGTGTCTCCACTGCGCTATTGCTCCCGGTTACCCTAAACGATTTGGTTCCAATTATTGCACAAGGTTTTGCTAATCCCTTCTTGACTATGCCTGTAAGGTCACACTAAGTAAAAAAAAAAAAAAAAAAAAAAACTAGGTAAAAAATAGAAAAGTTTGCGAAATTGACTCGCAGTACAGCCTGATGAAAGCCTGCAAATAGAATGAATCCTACGTGAGATTGTAACCTACGTATTGCCTGTCAATAATCACAGAGCAATTTATGCGTTAACATCATTTGAACTGCTGTGTTAGGTGTATGTAATATGTAACTGACCAAAGGTGTTTCGAACCTCTGTGTGCCCTCGTCTACCAGTAGCTAATGTAACAGTTTTGTTTGTCGTGTTGTGAAACTGAAGCCCCTGTGGGCTGCTGCACTGATACGCGAGTGGAAGGCGCGGCCGAATAAAGCCATTCGGTTGTAAACCACTTAGCAGGGGATAAAGTTTATCTATGACAGCCGCTGCCTGTAGAACATCATACAGACCGTGGGCAGACCATGAGAATAGTAAAACAGGGATCTGTTGCTGGCATCACAGTTCGTCGTTATCTGGTGGTTCTCAGCACTACACTCATTCTAATTTGTGGAATTGTCTCATTTACATTGAATTCGTCTTTCAGATGGTAACAAAATCACATTCTCCTAAGACAGGCGTTTCACTTTATACAAAACCGATGGTTTAGTATTTGACGCATAAAAGAGATGTGAGTAGTATCCTTTTGAGTATATCATCCTGCAAGTATTGTTGTATCTCCTATCTCACGACCTGAGGACTCATATTACAAGGGTTGGAACTTAAATAGTGGCAACTATTTATTCACAACCGATGAAAAAGAGATACGTATTTGCACCTGTTACTGTCTTTCATAGTAGTCACCAGCGTTGTGTAGAGCCCGTTGCCAGCGATGTGGAAAGCTTAGTATACCGTTAGCAGAGCCTGTTCTGTTCATGGTGCGATTGGAGCGGTCTACTGCATGTCGAATCTCTGGAACAGTTCTGAAGCGAAAGTCCGGGGAGTATGGTGGATGGTAAAGTACTTCCCAGTCCCATCGACCGAACAGAGCAACCACAGCTTGTGCTGTATGCGCCCGCACATTGTCGTGTAAAATGATGGATGGGTTGCACAGAAAGTGTCACCGCTTCTTTCGCAAAGCTGGTAGCAGGTAATGCTCCAAAAACGAACAGTTACACTGTGAAATGACGGACTGCCGTGAAGGAACGTAATGCGTTGGGATAACACCATCACAGTCGTACATGAGAATCACCACAACTTTCACCATACTGGGGCTCTGACACACTTTCGACTTTCGCGGCGACCCATAATGACGCCATTCGTTGCATTGGCGTTTCAGTTTTGGCTCGTACAATGTGGCCCATGTCTCATCCCGTGTTACGATATGGCGTTAGAAAGCCTCTCCTTCGTGCTCATAGCGCTCCAAGTGCCTCTGAGCAGCGTCGTAATGCATCCATTTCTGCATTTCCGTCAAGTCATGCGGAACCCATCGTGATACAATTTTTCACATGCCCAGGCGTTCCTTCAGAATGCGAAGCACAGTCGTACGCGCACAGTCGTATGCGCCAATCCGTTCGTGAGCGAGTTCACAAATCGTATTGCGTCGATCACTGTCCACCAACGCGGCAACAGCATGCACTACTTCTTCGGATACGCTAGGACGACCTGCCCGATGCATGTCTGCCACAGTTTGCCGACCTTCGTTCAAGGCTTTTACCCAACGTGCCACTGTTCTATTCGGCAATGCCGATTCCCCGACCGCATCCTGAAGACCTCGATGACACTGTCGTACTGTACGACCTCTTGTACGCTCAATCTTGATCTCACTCCGCTGTTCCTGTTTCGAAAGCTTAGTGACACCGTTACGCTACACCGCTCGCTCACAAGTGACTCTGTTTTCCTCGATTGTGCGCTCGCCGGTGACATGGGACGATCGAGTCCATTTGCTCGGACGTAAGGTAGGTATGTCGACAACGTGTGCTATCAGCGACAATAGTAGCTTCCATTGCATAGTATCTCCACAACAGTGTTGCCACTACTTAAGTTCCAACCTATGTATATGCGTGCCACTTTCGTTTCTTTGTTCTGAAACACACAGAAATGTCTACTTTGATAACGGAATTATAAAGAGCAGGACGGTGCTATATTTGTGATTCCCATGAGAACAGTGACATTTGAAACGCTATGGTGAATCGAATTTCATAAAACTGCGGAAACATGTAACCTCTCTCCCGCTATGTTTCGCTGATTCCCAGCTGACACTGTTTTCTTTGCAGCTACCGCATACGTGTAATTGAGCTGTTTGACAGAGGGTACACTTCGTACGTATCCTGATTGTGTTGCGTAAACCGAAAACGTGTCTCTTTTCTTTACCAATATTAAAGTCATCAATTGTCCATTGTAAATGAAAAGGTTGCTTTGAATGGGTAACATTTCTCTACTTCGTTTATGTTCTTAGTAAGTAACATAGTTCCTAGTGATAGACACTGACGGAAGAAAATCGCAACACCAAGGAGAAGTGGTACGACGTAAACGAAAGTTGGTAGGCTTGTTTCTATATCTGAAAGATAACGTTCATTCAACTTTCGAGTCAGAGGCATAAGAGTGCATAGAGTCACTATGAGGATGCTCATCAGCTTTGCTTTAAATACACGCTCTAACATCCGTGAATGTTAATTATTTTTGAGATTCGAGAAGGTGAGTTTATTCTAGTTAGGAATGCCCTTAAGGCAACAAAGACCCCATCATCGACAATAACTGAGTTTGAAGAAGGTCGTGTAATGGGACTATGAGAAGTTGGACGTTCCCTCCGCGACACTGCACAATGACTTGGTAGGAATGTAGCCAGTGTACATGACTGGTGGCTGGCAGTGGTGCTCACGAGAACGTACGGTAGCAAGAAGACCGGGACGAGATGGCTACGTGCCACTACCAAGAGAAAAGACGATCGTTTTCAGTGTATGGCTCTGGCACATTATACTGCATTCTGCAGCAGCCATTTGTTCAGTAGTTAGCACCACAGTGACAAAATGAGCTGTTACATATCGGACAATAGGAGAGCTCCGAGCCAGACGCCTTGCACTGCGCTTTCCGCTGACCGCAAAGCACCGCCATTTGCGACTTTCAGTGGTGTTAAGCTAGAGTTCATTGGAGGGCATGGCGGATTTCTGATGCGTTTGCTGATGAGAACTGATTCTACCTCGATGCCACCGATGGCCGTGCGTTGGTCAGGAGGAAGCCAATTGGGGCCTGCAGTCTGTGAGCTAGACATACTGGTGCTACAAGTGGAGTTACGGTCTGGGGTGGCATTTCATATGACAGCAGGAGCACTCTTAGTTTGTACGTCAACCTGGTGATTCCACCATTTGTGCAACCATTCATAAACAGAATTCCAGGATACGTTTTCCAACAGGATAACGCTCACTCACATACCGCTTTCGTAATTCAACATGCTCTACAGGGTCTCGGCATGTTTCCTTGGCCTACTCGATCACCAGATCTGTCTCCAGTTGAGCACATATGGGACATCATTCGACAACTCTAGCGTCATCCAGAAACAGTATTAACTGCTCCTTTAATGGCTGACTGACCAAATGCAGCAGGCATGAAACTCCATCCCACAAACTGACATTCGGCACCTGTAGAACACAATGCTTACAGGTATGCATGCTTGCATTCGACGTACTGGCGGAACACCGGTTACTAATGTACCAGCGTTTCACATTAGCAATGGCTTATCTCACACTTGAATTAAGCTGTGATCTTGCTATGTTAATCACTTGAATACGATATCTAGAAAACGTATTCCCCAAATTTCTTACTATACACTAATTACTTCTTGTTGTTGAGACTTTTTTCCCGTCAGTTTATTTGTGGTTATGGTTCGCCTTTGACACTGGTCTTTGCCTTTACAGCATTGCTTTCCCAAATGAAACTATTACACTATATCACTTCACGGTAGCTTTAATAACTGTTCAAATTACACTATTACTTCCCAACGGATGTTACCGACTAAGAACTAATGGTTTGTCCACTGATTTCGTGTGTAATTGCATGCGCCTTTCTCGACGTAGTAGATTTATCCCTCGCAGTGGCCCCGCCATTGGATGAATTACTTACAAACCGATATTGTATCACCATCCACCTTCTTTTTGTGTGACCTAACTGCATACGACCGTTCTAAGTGAAACTTGAACATCAACTGCCCTTACCTCGCAAACGTCACGTGATTAGTGCTTAGGCGTTATTGTACTAAACAGCAAGCCAGTGACTTCTGCTGGAAAATGTGCGCACAACTCCGATTGTTCCAGAGTATCAACGATCCGTGAGGGGTACGAAAAACTACACAATACCTCTATCGATAGTAGCATCCCTTAAAAACACTGCTGGATGTTCATGGATTGCTACCACGATACTGCTGCCCAGAGTTTTCTGAGCATTTTCACGTACAAACTTGAATACCGTGGGAAGACTCTGAACCGAAATATCGTGCCAATAATCTATGGAGTATTGGGATTCTTTCCGTAAAGCTTACCGACAAGAATACGTGCGCTTAGATGTCACAAGGAATCGTCACCATCAGCTTTCTACACAAAACGTATCATTCCTGGAACACATACACATGTACCATCTTACATCTTGTATTTCACAAGGTGGCAGTTCCCTCACGATGGTCGTTGAATAGGGAGTTCTGTGGGAGGACTTCCTGGGTACTACAACAGACTGTGTCTGTAATACAATTTCTAATGGACCACTAAATGCCACTGTAATTTGAGGCCATGGCCTGCAGAAGTTCTATATGTCCTTGTCTCATTGGGGTATGGCAGATATGGGTAGCACATAGGAGTGGAACAGTGCAATGCAGTGTGTGCCTTTGTGTTTGCGTAGAGAGACCTGTAGTGATCTTGCAACACAATAGGACGCCATATAGTTCTAAAACTAGAGCAGGTTTAAGGGTGATGGCGTGTATCTGGTTGTAGTGGGACGCACTCCGCATAGTCAACAATAGCTGACAAATATCTGCCCACATTCCGACCTGATGATGCGACGCCTGCTGGTTCAGACTCAGCAATCTCGTAGGAGAAAATGGCGTGGAATGTACCACTTGGTCTGGGAACACCAGGGCGTCAGTTGTGAATCTAACACTACAGGGATAGGAGTGGCAGAAGCAGCGGCAGCGTCTTAATCAGGTGGGGATGCTCTGCAGGACGCCAACAGGGTTGCGGCTCTTTGCTGGTGGCCGAGCATGAGCAGCACACTGCTTTATCGGCTCGCAGATGGCTGATGACTCTCTGTTGTATAGATATCCTGGTGTTTAAATGAAGATGGAGATGAATACCTCTGGATCCTATCCTACTGCATACAACGGAGGCGTTTGACAACCATATATGTTCCACCATTGAGCTATACTGTTTTAAAGTTAGACCAAGTTGTCTAGTTCTGTCCACCAAGGGCTTCCTGCCATTCTATACTTAATGTAAGTCATTTCCTCACCATTTTAAATTTAGGGCCAGTCAGCTCTAGGGTTCCAAACTTAAGGTAAATGGGGTGTGGGAATATGTTTACCCTGTGACATCAGATCGGTGGCGGATATGGTTTAATCTGTGATGTCAGATGGATGGGAGGAAATTGTTTGAAATTAAGACAGTGGGGCTGCCAAAATTTTAATCTTACGGCAGTCATACAGCTGCACTGTCATCCCCTCCCCTCCCGCAACCCATCATCTTAGATTTTCAACCAATAGGACAGATGCTCGCGTTGAAATTTTTTGAATTTCCTACCATTTTACACTTTCATTGTTAGAATAAACGGGAAAATCTTAATTACCTTGAGTTTTCCACTACTTTTCGAGTTTCCTACTATTTTATTAGTGTGTCATCTGGGCTACATCATAGGTGTGGGATAGGGGGAGCGATGAATGTAACAACAGTGTGTGATGTCTTAGGGGAAATGAAAAGCGACAACAATGTAGATAGCACCCCTACTCCCCTAGCTCCGCTACTGTTATTTCTCAATGGAGAAACGCTTAGATGTTTGTGTGCTGTCATATGAAGTCCAGCCACAAATTGTGCACCATAGCATTCGCTATCTCGTAACATTAATTTATGACGGTTCTTTTGTTAATCAATCAACCGGATTAGGCGATTAAGCTGTCGTTTCCCGCTTCTGAAACAAACCTGTTGAAATATAACAGAAAGAACTAAAATATATTTGAACATAAGGGGTAGCTACAGGTCTAACATTTACTCAATTCCTTTGTCGAACCAGTGTACAATCGTGCTTTGCATTACTTCATTGGTCCAAAGTTTCGGTGAAATTGATCTCTATTCTTTTCAGTCTATTTGTCTAAGCTGTCGTTAGACAGCCTCCTCTAACGTGGCTTGTGTGCTTTTCGATTACATTTTCTTCACGTAAGTTATATTTGAAAACTTATGAGTGGAACAGGTACGCGTTTAAAGTGTGACAGCCAACCATCCGGAGTCGGTACATCTCGTAATAAAGCTGTATAAATACATACAAGTGACAGAAATGTTTGCAGTTTTTTTTTATAAGTGATTGTAGTTACGTATCTCGTGGTGTAACTCTAGAAATACATACGAATGACAGGAAGTCTCTAGTTTCGAGACGAGACTGCAGTTACGTAGCCATAACAGAGTTTAACTGTCCAGACGAAGCAGTTTTCATTGAAATCGATCGCTCAAAGGCAAACGCGTTGAGTCAGTATGCAGTTGTATGACTCCCCCTGTAATACCTGTAGTTCCACAGCAATCTGTAATGTATGTAAAAGGGGTTACGTAACAAAGAGCTTCGTTAATCTTAACTACGCAATCCGTGAAATGAATGCGTAGAGATGAATGATACTTTCCAGCCGGAAGTTATTCTCTTGATATAGGGCTCTTGAGACTACTTGAGCAATGAGGGACGAGACAGAGGGAATGCAGATGGCGCGCTTGCGGGAAGTACTTCTCGGAGCACTTAAGCTGCTGCTACAACTGCGAAACTTGTCTCGTTCATCTAGACTGGCGCCAGAGCTTCTGCCGTGGCAGGCTTTTCATCACGATCCTGCAGGGCTTGCAGGGCGCCGCATTAGTCTCTTGTGAGCCCATCCACCTTTGTCGCCCAGGGGCTCCTTGCCTGTTTCTCAGTACATGTGTGTTATTACGTTTCATATCATTCAACCTTTTCGCACCCACCCTATTCATAATCAACGTAGAAGAACTGCCTAGGAACTAGACCCGAAAGTGTATAAATATGGGCGTTATAGTGGAAAACGCCGTTTTCTACATAATTTCATTTGCTGATGACCAGATTTTTATTTTATCAAACAGGGATGACACCAATATTTATTTCGAAAATGTAGAGAAATTAGTCTACCAATGTATGAATTCCTGGATGTTGATGACGATAAACCTACAGATATCGAGATCGGATGGATGTAAAGCTTCCATGCACGTAGAAGTGTCGCTTACGGAGGAGAAGAGCAGTGAGGCAACAGAACTCGCTATTGCGCGGCGAAATAAATAACAACAGTAAAAAGAAGAAAGAAAAAACTGTTAGTTATGAATTTGTAAAGAATTTTAGGATGAGAGAAATTAAGGTGGCATCAGGGTCTGTCACATATAAAATCGAAAGAAAGGATTTACTGTCCTATAGGAAATTCGAAAGCATGCTTGGAAAAAGATACAAAAAATATGGAAATGGAATCGCGAACAAAAATAAGAAGACTTGACAGAGCATTTGAAAGTGTAATAATCTTATATTGCTCCATGAATCATTTCGTTTCCTTTACTGTAAAAGATGTACACGACTTTATACTGTTTTAACATTTAAAGTACTATGCTTATTTCTGCTGCGCTTCTTACTTGTTTTGTTCTGTTGTTCATTTCATTTGCGCTAAAATTACTTTATTTAATTTTGTCAGAACTACTGTCGTAGAACGTCGTAACATGAAACAAGAAATATTTTTCAAGTTACGCTACTTAATATTTGTACTCGGAACAGTCGTTCGGGTAATTTTTACCTTCGCGAAATTTTGTACCTTCCTTTTTTTTAGATCTTACATCTAAAACATCCCATTGCCTGCAATACAACATCTCGTTGTTCTCTACGGCTTGTTTAGTTTCCCCATTCCAGAGTAATAACAATATTTTGCTTCTTCCTTTGCTCACCTTCGTTTACATTCCTTCAGTGTTTCAATCCATTTGTTTATTTGATATGTGCGTATTTGTTGATTATGTACCATACAATTTCGAATCATCTGTACGTGTAGCGTTTCTTTAATAGTTCTTAGAGACTTATGGGAGACAATAAAAAATATATGAAATGTTACCGGAACTCCTTTGCACGTTCAACGATGGTCTCCAATAACTTCAGCGAATACTAGCAAGCCATTGTAGTTACTCTTGTCAGGAAGTTCCTTTAAGTACGCTGTACTTGGCGCTCAGTTCAATGATAAAGTACGCTCCCAGGTGTATACGAGACCTACGTGATTCAGGACTGAGAGCCGGTAAAGAATGGCGAAATGTAGGTATACATTTCTAGTTTGTTGTTAACGTTGAAATAGATGTAGTGCTACTTGCAGAATGCTAATTTACAACAAACAGCTAAATTTTGGTTAAGATTCAGTACTTTAAATTAATAGGAATGGGCTAAAATGCCAATACAGAATATGTGAGTTGGATTCTCTAAAAATTTTAAGGTGTCGTTTGGAAGGTTCTCTGTATAATCTGAAAGATTACGATCATATGCGCTCCAAAAAGTTTCTTTTTAATTTGTTGCATTTTTTAATTGTAATTATCCATCCCCTAGGTTTCCTGGGATAAGAAATTTAAGTACTACTATGTCTGGACTGAGGATATGTGTGACGAAACTCACTGTTTCTGCTGGCTGCTAGAATTTGCCACAAAGTGCGATATACTCTTACTGTGTCTTAAAAACAAATTAATTTTTAAAATTAGGTGGATCATCTTCTTTGCTTCCGTGCAATATGTGTCAGTTTTAGCTCCTATGGATCCAGTGTGTCTCATCAGTGTGCAACATCTTAAACACGTTTTCTGAGCTCTTCAGAGACTTCCTACCCCTCCCCGTCCCTCTTCCCCTACTTCCCTTCTTTGGAGGTCCCCACCAATAGTTATGTTAGTTAAAGCTTCATTGCTGAGAAGCATAAGGAGAGATAATTTCCGTACGTGGAAGTCGCAGTGACATAGTGTCGAATGCATTGTAGGTGAGTTATATATTACATCCGATACTGAAAAGTGTATATTAGGAACCTATTTTCTGTCTTGAAATCTACCCTTGGACACTGAACGGGAGCATACTGTAGTACTTCATTTGTTATAAGTTGTGCCTTATAGACTCAAATTGTTCAGGACATATATGTTTGTCATTTGTGATCTATGGTGCTCCAGAACCTGTAAATCTATGAGCTGACTTGGTGGAAGAGATAAGATCCGATGACAGCGTCACCGTAGCAGCACCTCTCGCAGATTGTGGTATGTTATCTTACCTGGGGTGCTGTAAAATTTGTTCGTAAGATAATTGCAAGTGCTGTGCTTTTATGCTCCATTACCCATCAACTAAATGCTAAGAATGAATGGGCCACGTTTTTTGTGAAACATATACTGGATATCGAAGTGCAAGTATTTTGAATACGTAGTGCAACTCGTAAACAAAGGGAGATATACAAGATAATAAATATGTGAAAGCCAAACGTATGAAACATCCAATGCAACGTTTAAAGTGACAACATACATAGGATTATCCGTCGTAAATATAGACAAAGTAGGCCTATCAGAAGAAACTATTTAACAACCCTAATGAGCATCATAGGACAAAAAAATTAAAAATAATATTACAATCTTATGAAACATAAGATGAGTGAGAGAAATTGTTTGTAAGACACATGAACTGACAAATGGTAAAACTAGAGGCGGATGCTGAACTCCACGTGGTCTGGTGAGATCGAAAGACAGAACAAAGGCTCATTTTTACGAAAGGCAAGTTCTGTGTGCAGAATTCAACGCAAAAGGAACAAAGTTTTACATAAACTTGAAGAATGTTTAAAATCCAATAACGTAAACACAACCCAAAAAATTTAGCTTGCTGCGACCTCATTGTGTACCTGATGATTGTCGACCGAATGTGATGATGATCTCGAAATCAAAAGACAAGCGTCCAAACTACTTACCATCCACCAAAACCAATATCGACACAGCCAGTCGTAGCACAAGCTTGCTTTGTGTCTGGCTGTACGAGAATTCAAAATAAAACACACGTATAAAACAGACTGGCTGGCATCGGTCAAAGCTTGCTTGTGCTTCTAAGAGATACGTGGAGGTCTCTTTTTTCAGTTGTGCAGCGCTGTAGTAACCAGAACACCGAGAGTGACTGAGATCGTTGAAATCGATAGGTAACTTACGTAGAGCGCAGGAATGTGTTTCATGAAAGAAGCCATGCGAAAGTGTCTTTGTTTCATCGCGAATAAAGACTACAGACTACAGTGTCGGTAGCGTCTTTGTTGTCATATTTCTTCTCATGACTGGGTGTTGTGTGCTGCCCTTAGGTTAGTTAGGTGTAAGTCGTTCTAAGTTCTAGGGGACTGATGACCATAGATGTTAAGTCCCATAGTGGACAGAGCCATATTTCTTCTCGCTTGTCTTGCTCTTGTTAAATACCTAGGTGCGCTTGTGTTCACCGTAATTTCGCCGAATTCTCATTCCACTGCACCGCAACCAATTTCTGCATTATCTTCAGAAGAAGAAGATCGTTGTCCTTCGCTATGGCTGGGGAAGCTAACGACAGCTAGAAAACAGATCGAACTTGGCTGAACAGTACTTGCTTTAGGCACTGCCATCTAATGATATGTGTAACTTACGTATTGTTTATTGCCTTTGGGTAAACCCTGAGGAGTTCCGAGCGAACGTGTCGGCTTTGTGAAGAATGGCTCAAATGGCTCTTAGCACTAAGGGACTTAACTTCTGAGGCCATTAGTCTCCTAGAACTTAGAACTACTTAAACCTAACTAAGCTAAGGACATCACACATATCCATGCCCGAGGCAGGATTCGAACCGGCGGCCGTAGCGGTCGCGCGGTTCCAGGCTGAGCTCCTAGAACCGCTCGGCCACCCTGGCCGGCAAAAATGTTCAAATGTGTGTGAAATCTTATGGGATTTAACTAAGGCCATCAGTCCCTAAGCTTACACACTACTTAACCTAAATTATCCTAAGGACAAACACACACACCCATGTCCGAGGGAGGACTCGAACCTCCGTCAGGACCAGCCGCACAGCCCATGACTGCAGCGCCCTAGACCACTCGGCTAATCCCGCGCTTTGTGAAGAGCTGCATATAGTCGCTCGAAGAAATGTCTAGTTATGTACTCTACGTCTGCAATTTACCGGGCAATACCGCAACAGGGACTCCGCAGAGTGACGACAGATGGCATTTTTAGATGACTCACGTTTTTTAATCCAACGGACTGATAAACACTGACATGCACGGCGTTAAACGTCTGAAAGCAAACAGCCTGCATCGTTATGTTCTGTGGAATGTGTTCGTGGCATTCCCTAAGTCATCTCATCATTCTCGAATGATTCAATAAAATTCAGGCGGAGTAACCGCGCGGTTTGAGGCGCCCTGTCACGGATGGCGCGGCCCCTCCCATTGGAGGTTCGGGTCCTCCCTTGTGTGTTGTTCTTAGCATAAGTTAGTTTAAGTAGTGCGTAAATCTAGGGGCCGATGATCTCAGCAGTTCAGTCACTCAGGAATTCACATACATTTGAACATTCAATAAAAGTATGAGTCCCCATGCTTGTGGACCACATCCACCCTCCTATATGTAGTTTGTTTTCCGTCTGCACAATAGCATCTACACACACGACAAGGCAACTGATCACACAACTCGCAATGAATGTACGTTGTTCGAAGAACACCACGATGAGTGTCGTCAGGTCACCAAACTTCCAATCGAGAATCTGTGGGACCACCTTCATCGGTCTGTTCGCAGAAAACGTAATGGAGCGGGACACGGCGCGGTAGTCGGTATCTTCCGGAACCTCATGACTCTCTTGCTGCACGTGTCACAGCTGTCTGCGCTGCAGAAGATGGCTATTCAGGCTTTTGACAAGTGGTCACGATAATATGACTAGACATTGTACTTTCACGTCAGCTGATATCAGGCTGTTTAAGCACAACGTGTTCTATCTGCTAGGAATTCCCGAATCCAGTCACAAATGCTGCACGATACTCGGCGAGACCGCATTTTGTTGACTGAACGACAGTGCTGACCTGCATGCAGTCTACGGGCAGATGCAGCAGGCGGCGGCAGGCAACCAGCGACACGGAGGTGGAGGCTGCAGAGACGTGCGGCAAGTTGCCCGCCTGGCCGCCGCAGTCGGCCGCCGGCGCTCGTTAGCAGAGTTGGCGCCGGGGGCGGCGGCGGCGGCGGCGTCGCGACGCCTTCCCGCGGACGTGGCGCCGCGGCGCTGCGGTGTCCTCGGCTAATTACCGCTGCCAGGGCCGGCCGGGACGTGCCCGCACCCGACTGGGCCGTAATGGCCCTGGTGCTATCCCATTACCGTTGCCGAGCAACTCGGGCCGCGCCGTGGTTGTTATGTACAAAGTCCGCCCGGCCCTTCCATGACTGGCCCCGGAAATCGTTCTTTGGTTGTCGGGAACTGGAAACGCTTCAGTGTACCAGAATCAGCAATACGGGTCACCAGTCTTTCAAAGCAGTTTGTAAAGTGGTTCCACACTGGGCTCCCATAGCCATCGGCAACTTCTTCTACGTTTGAAACTACATCTGTCAAATCCCCATTCAACAATGATTTTTCCCCTTTCCTGTTCTATTACGTCGGAGAAGCACTGTCTATACCAGACCTGGCAAAGTGTGGCACACGAGTCCTTCTCCTTCAGCGGGTGCTTCCTCCTCCAAATCGACTAGTGCCGTGCCGCCACGGTTCCGACACTACGAACTCCCTGTATGTAAATGCCGAAAGACATACCCTACTGAAACATGAATTTTTTTACTTGTTGGTCTCAACCTGAAATTCCTGGGCTAGCAGGACAGAGCGGATTAGGTTGTGGAAAGGGGCTGTCAGTTGCACTCAATATACAACCTTTATTTGTCCACACACCATATTACACAAGAATTCAAAACACTCATAACCTTAGTCGACCTCCTTTAACTAACTTTAGATCAGCTGAGGGTCACACACAAAATGCAAGACGCAACGCCTAAGCAAAAAATTAAAATACAAGGTTCTTCTGGAGGTCTGACCCAAGATATTTTCTAACTATTTAATCTAAACAGTCTGAAGGCCTTAGCTCTTTAATTTAAACGTAACTCCGCTGGAGGCCGCATGTTAAGCAATAAGAAGTGTTTTAATCAAACGGCAGAAGGCCTTATCTTAAAACATTGTAAGCAAATTCGGCTGAAGGCCTCATAGCAAAGAATCACAATCTTAGGAACATCAGTTTAAGAGATATTAAACTCGGCTGAAGGCCACACATCAACACAATAATTTAACGGCTTAAAGCCTTAAGAGATTTCATGTAAAATTAGGGAGAAAGCCCCATATAAAAAATAACCACCTTATGCCTCAAGGGCAAGACAAGAACATTAATTCAGGATATATTAAAATTCGGCTGAAGGCCACACATTAACCAAGATACTAAATAAAACTCAAACAGGGAAGTTACTATGTAACAGACACGGAACGAAGCTCAGAAGTTTCCAAGGGTCGGCCTGAAATAGTAACACTAATGCCCGTCTAGGCGAGACAGGCAGCCTGACCAACAATCTCTTAATCGAAAGGCAACCCAGCCGACAGACCAACCACCTAATTTCGTTCACTACAACCAAAATGCCAGCGAGGCGAAAAGACCAGTAACACTCGTCTTCAAATATTGGTGTGTTAATAAGCCAAGGCACAATAACTACTGACGTACATAAACATCGCAAAGACTGTGGAATTACACGCCGTGGCGGGCAGCACCAACACGGTAAGAAAACTCTCAGTCGCGGCTCTGTCGCAACCGACCAACTGGCTACTGCAGTACGCAGACAGCATTACAGCTTTTAAGGCATTGCTCAGTCGAACTGACACAGGGTGCACAGTCTTCCACGATACACTGCCACAAGAAACTCGAACACTCGTAAAACGAATCACTGATGAACAACTCGAACAAATCACCAGCGGACACACACATAAAAACCGAAAGACGGTCTGTGACGAAACACATGTCGTCTGACCCGACGACCGACCAACAACCAACCAAGGTCGTTGCCACTCAAATTACGTGTGTCAGGAACGGTCGGGCGAGCCTAGACTACCAGGAGCTCACAGCAGCTCCAACCCGATGTCCGTGCGGAACTGGGAGACACAGCGATCCGGGCACACTGGCTCGGACCAAATCATGCAGAGGTGACTCTTGCACATTGACCACAACGAGGAACTCAACCACGTTCAGCAAGATGACCCAGTGACGAGGCCCAGAAACGGTGAAAGACCAAACACACGTCGCCCTAAGAGGCGACCAACTGAACGACCGACCAACGGTCGATCCCGCTGCCATCTCCGTCCGTCGGACAGTTCATCCTGTGTCGCGAGCTGTCGGCGAGTACTGGCTGTCAGAGCCATCCTAGCGCTTCGTCCCCGACTGCTGCTACGTCCCGGGTGCACTTCTATCGCGTTCGAACTCAACGACCGCCAGGTCCGAACTGTCACACGACACACGACGACCGGGAAGTAATAGCCGTCCAGCAAAGATAATACGGAAGGGAAAATATCTATACGCGCTGCTGCTGCCACTCACCGGCAGGCAAGACAGTAATTTAGTGACAACAGTAATTTAAATTTAAAATTATGATGTTACTTAATAGATTGCACGAACACGAGCCACTCACGGCTCATAATCCCTTATACTTTCATTATTGGGATATTTAAATATTTGGGTTTCATTTATTTAACTAGGTCTTGACAACTTCTACAGTTCGATTTCAATTTTCACTCTAAACTGACGAAGTTTATGCTCCAGCGCAGCATTACGCCGAGCAGAAGTAATGTACTTCATTGAAGACAAGATATTTTCACAAATGTATGTTTATACGAAAAAAAATTTCATTTTAGAGTGAAGTGCATGACTTTTTGCGCAAGTGTTGAGTTTGTGGCATAATTCCCGCACGCTGTAGCCGCGTGGTCTGGGCGGCTTCTCACAGTTCGCGCGGCTCCACCCGTTGGAAGTTCAAGTCCTCCTTCAGGCATGGTTGCTTGTTCTGTCCTTAGAGTAAGTTAATTTAAGTTAGATTAGGTAGTGTGTAAGCTTAGGGCCCGATGACCTCAGCAGTTTGGTCCCATAAGACATTACCACGAATTTTTTTGCTTAATTAAAGAGACTTTGGCATCTGTGTCTGTTCTGAATACCATTAACAGATCGTGTTGTAAGCTTTAAAATTCTTCATGAGCATCATTTGTAAAATGTAAAATTATTCATGAGCATCATTTCTAACACTTCTAAAAGTAATTTTGATTGGATTATTAAAGAAAATGATATTCAGCTCCATACATTTGAAATCTTTCAAACGATTGTGAAACACATTGGAGACTTCACCAATAGTGGAAGCAAATCTTGAGAAGATTACTTTCATGTATTCTTATTTCAGTTCACATCAACTCGGGGAATAACACTAATGCTCCTTAATTATGACTTAAAAGAACGCAAGTTTACTTGGGAATTCATTAGCATCCGTGAACACATTACAAAATCCTTTTGACATTTCTGTTGCAGATTCTTTCACGAGTCAGTCTTCGATGACGCATTCCAGAACTTGTCATAGTTTTAAGCATATGACATGCGGTGCCATTAAACTCTTTTCTTTAACATTTGATGCTTCATACAGCTCTTTTACCCCCCCCCCTTTTCTTTTTGTAAGATATCGACAACATGATATCGTTCATCATGAGACTAACAACACTGTGTTCCTTCATGGTGCGATGAGAAATGTTAAGCCAGATAACAAGTATTTTTTGACTTAACCACTGTTTATTAATTAAACATTAAGGTTTTTAATCGGAATCGTGTACAAAAAATGTAGGGGAGACCGGGGCTAGTTGTCACACGGGGCAAGTTGTTACTTGACAATAAAAATTTCCGCGCTAGAGGAGTTCCCTCGTTGCTCCGCCAGATGGTAGCACTAATAGACCCCCTCCTCCCATCCTATCTATATCAGCCGTCAGTTGGTATAAGGCGCTAGTGACAGAAAACGTGTTTTTCCTGTGCTGGAGTAATTTTTTTACTCTGTGTGAATTTTTTCATAGTTCACAGGAAATTGATGATTTCATTTTAAATTTTGCAACATATCAGCGTCCAACATTCAGGTACGTAGTAGTATACGTTAAACTTCCAAACAAAAAGTTTATATTGTTGATTTCGACAATAAGAGAAAATGGCGTAGCATGGGATCAGTTGTTACAAAGGCGCAGGGGCAAGTTGTTACAATTCCAAGCAAATACACAAAAAGTAACTTAGGAAGGGTAGGAAACAAATACTTTCATGCAGACACATGCATTTGGAATCTGATCATCGTTTAGGGGCCAAACAAGAGGATAACATCACGGAAACAATGATTAGGCTACTTAGTATATAATAGAGCAAGTTGTTACACCGTAACAACTTGCCCCAAAGAGATTTTGTTTCCTTTAATGCAAGCAATTACGTCTGTCTACAGGTATAATGCGTAATTATAAGAAGAAGACTGACAGAGGCACTATTCCCAAGGATACCATTTACAACCATTTACACCTCAGTGGAGAAAGGAAGACTGACAAAATAAAAGAATATCTTTTTTCAGTTATTTGTCACACACAAATATAAACTTCGTTAAAATGCTTTGTCAAGGATCACTTTTAAGAAAGAAACGACAGTCATTAGGCAAGATATTAAACGAAGGCTTTGCTTGATAGTCTTGGGCTGATGCTGTCTGAATAAATTATGCCAGTGGATAAAAAACGGATTAGTTTGATGACCTAACCCTTGAGGGGGGGGGGGGGGGGATTCACAGTGGTCTGCATCATGAATTCCAAGCAAATACACAAAAAGTAACTCAGGAAGGGTAGGAAACAAATACTTTCATGCAGAAACATGCATTTGGAATCTGATCATCGTTTAGGGGCCAAACAAGAGGATAACATCACGGAAACAATGATTAGGCTACTTAGTATATAATAGAGCATACACATTTCAAGGAATTGGCAGCGCAAATGTTTCTTACCCTGCACTCATCTTTAGATTCACACTGGCAGTAGGAGTCAGATAGAGTATACCATTAACAAACTTGTTAAGAGACGGGATCCCTCGCACTAGACTCCTCAAATATGACTACCGCAAATGAAATGAAACTCTTATTATTTTCCTAGTGATTGACAAAATATGTTGGTATTAATCCACAGTGCAACGCAAATAGCAGTTTCTTCTAAAATGCAATACATGCGAGACGTTGTGGCTCCTCACACATTCCCTTAAAATAACCAATTAGATGCATATAATTTAGAAAGTGCTATGTTCCCAGTAGGGGTCTGATTTCATTCAACGATACTCAGAGGATATTTCCAAGGAACAGTTTTGTTTTTTCTCTTCTGCCTCGATAATAGCGTATAACGACCAAAGCGAAACTCGGCATCAGAATGTATTTACAGTACTCCCAGAAGAAACAATCTCGAAAGTAAATAAATGCTCTTGCTTTGTTGTTTTAACTTGGTTGACTCACATAATTTTTCAGACATTATTGTCGTATTCGAAATGATATCATATCATATTTAGAGACTCTGTAACAACCAAGTTTTCTGGTACTACCGATGATGACAGATATGTCATTCGGCAATGAGAAAACTGTTACATGTCCCTGAAAAAGATGTATCATACATACAATAGTAACACACAGTATGGATGTTTCAGGGTAGGTTGAGCTAACAAATTACTGTAGACAAAAAATTGGATACTGTACGCCGTTGACGAGTTAATTAACACTTAAGTTAGTCAATGAGGCTGTAGTGCACACAAATTCAAGCACCCCGCCAGACACAGTGTCACCAAAGAGAGTCATACGAAAATTGGACTTCGGACGGTAGTAAAGATTGAACGCGAGCGAAAGCATGAGCATTCATGCTCTATTATCTATGCTACAAGAACAAATGTCACTAAAAGTGTCTGCGGGAAGCTGAATTTGTACATGCAACGGTCTGACTGGCTACCTTAAGTGCTAATTAACACGAAACGGCGCAACGTATCGAATGTTTTTCTGAACAATTCTTCCTCAAGCTACTCTGCTGCACACTTACAAGTTTTCAGACTGATTCTGGTCACCGTGTATACTGAGAGTTTAGAAAAACGTAATTAAATATTTAGTTCGGCAGTTACTCGTTACTGTCGAAATGACTTCAGGCAGCTTTTACAAATATCTCTCCTGTCTGTCTGATATTTAAGTTCTTCCTCTCAGCCATAGAGTTAACATCTGTCGCTAAAATACTGAGGACCCAGGCCTGGACTCTCAAGTCGGCAGGTACTTCTCCTCAATGGAAAGCAAGAACAGTAGATCAGACTTTCATGCCCCGTCACTGACTACATCACTACAGGTGGAACAAAAATTCGGACTGAGGAAAAATAAGCAAAGATGTCAGCCTTGTCATTTTGAAGGAAACTATCGCGGCCATTATCTTGGGCACTTTAGAGAAATCACGGAAAAAATAAATCAGGATGACATGAACTGATTACGACCCCCTTTCAACAAATTTCGATCTATAAAGCTTATCTGTGAGCTGATATATTATTTAACTTATAAAATAAGACTTTAAATTCATTAATAATAACAGACTATAATGAATCTAAATCTCTCCCGTAAGATATAGACATAACGCCTTTTTAATAAACGAATAAGATACCTTTTGGTAGCGGACGAGTAGCTTGATATATATATCATACATTCATTCACATTTTCAACTATTACATCCCTGTAGCAACCTTTCAAGACGATACATTCATGGCAGACGTTGGAAGTGAATCAGAGAGCAATCGATGCAAACATTTATAGCAGCGGAGCTTCTCTTTCGGACAAGTAAAAGACCCTGGTGTAAAGATCGCAATTTCGTAGCCGCTATATTCAGAGGAAAAAAACTGTTATGCCCGGAGAGAACTTCGGTGCTTGTTAGAAGTTATTAAAAAGTACCGAATCAACCTCCGCACGGGGGGCAACTTTTAACGACTTTGTATTATGACCTTAATTCTTAAAATATCTTATTTCATACACTTAGAAGACTTAACAGCAAACGTTCATTAAATTACAGGACATACTTTAAACTCAGTCTCACTTCACAGTTCATTATCCAACTCCTTACTTTGTTCGTCGTTTAATGAGAACCTTCAGAAACTGGAAAATTAATCTTTGCGTTTCACCTCGACTCAGCTCCAGCACATCTCTGAGACACTGAATTACAAAAAGAACGTAGGCAGTCTTTAGTTACGAACAAGGTACTTCAGGACACTATTTAAAACAATTACGAACTAACGATCTGACATTCCCAAGTGATGTTCAACTCGCCCTTGACCGGAGGCTATAAATTCTAAGCTTGCTTTCTTCAGTACACGAGAATTTGGTATCTCACTGGCCTTTAAATGATTGATGGGCTTATTTGCTCCCACGCATGCAATATAAGCACTGTATTACAGCATGACATGCAGAACTGAGCTGAAGGAAGTCCCCCGTTTCCTCTTTATTGATGCTAATTTTCACATTTCTAGCTGCCAATCCGTCCTTCGTATTGCTGCTTCATCTTTTGTGTTTGGTTTTGGCTGTCTAAAATTATCCCGTGGGATTTTATAGACTCTTTCCCTCAACAGACAACGAGTTGCGGGAGCGGCAGGCACGACTCATATTCGAAAGGTCTAGGATACAAGTCCTTGTTTGACAAAGTAGATTTAAGTGAACTGCAATTTTCCTAATTCGCTTAACGTAAATGCCAAGATGATGTCTTCGAAAAGGAGATGTTTCATTTACTTACCTATCCAAGACGAATGCGAGCCTGTAGTCCATCCCTAGTGGTTTAATGCTGGTCTGGTATTTCACCCACTAGCAGTTTTGGTCACATTCTCGTGCTAGACCCACGAACTTAATAATCCGTTATTCCTACTGTACTGTACAAGCAAAATTTCCTAACTTATTACCCTTCCTGGAGTTAGAGTTTCAATTACCAGTAGTACAGTTACAGGAGTCCCAAGAGATTAATTTCCTCAAGTTGTCATTAAACCTACTAATTCCTAGAGGGGAAGGGTGTGGGAAGGCACTTAAAGCCTACCTTTTGTAAATATCGTAATATAACCGTAGTTCACAGTTTAAAATTTTGAGAATATCTTTATTCTTTTAAACGAAATCTTCTGCCAGATTCTATATTTGTTTTAAACTTGACAGTCGAACATAATCAAAAAATTTAAGCTAACTGAGGCGGCCGTAATGTCTTAGCACCACCCTCCCCGTTAATAGCTGATGGGGTCTTTCACAACTAGCATCTTATTCTGTAAATCACTACACTGTGGCAATACAGGCATTGAGGCATCAAATTTCTCTCCATATATATCACGAGTGGCTGAACGACAAGTGTGATTCATTTCTCTTTGGTTACTGATAAATCTGATAGCTCACGGGGTTAAAAGTAGTTGCTATTTTTGTAATAGCAAATTCCAATCAAAAACTGAAAAGTACAACAAAAACGAAAGATATGTATTTTGATACGATCTTAAGGGAGACACATGCGGCAAACACAGCAATCTAACTGTTATGTGTGTGATTGTGAAGTATATTTTGAAGAAAAGATACATATTTTATTTCACAAGCTATGTCACATAATCTATTTGAAAGTTACATTAAATATTTTCAGTGTTTCTGAACTGAACTAGAATTTTGTTCAACAGTTCTATAATGACCGTTACTACTGTCTTAAATAGATATAGCCCACGATAAGTAGAATAAATTATCTGAAATGACTCATTATTTGAAAAAATAAGAAATACGCCTCGGCAGATAGTACTAAAGGATATTTTCAGGTTCTGGACCCTACGCATCAGTATCTATTTAAAAAAGTATGTTTTTAATGAGAGTCAACAAAAATTTACATCTTTATTTCATGAAGCGTTTCATAACGACTGTGTCAAAGATAGTAGTACATAATATTGGCGGCTACTTTGGACCCTACTGGTTCATTTTGAAGCCTGGCTTACTGAGGCAGCACTTGAAGTGCCCTATCTCAATCACAGACATCAAAATGTCTTGATAAAATGTTTGCAGAATTACTGTCACAGTCCACATGTGCCTCTTAGCAAGTCAAAATCAACATTCGTTAATGACTACTTCATGAAATATTAAAAATGGTTGCTTGTTCCCTGTCAACAAAATGTTGAAACTGAAAAAAGGAAATCTGTATTTTTCTGTTGTCATAAAGAACACGCCGCCACTATATTCCCCCCTCCTCCCGCACCCTTCCGGATTACGTTGGTGAAAATGTGTTTTTACGAGTGTTATTATTCGTTATTTTCATCAATGGCTAATATATTTTCATTGTTTATCCTGTTATGAGTATGAAACGTGCTGTGGAAGTATTTAATTTCAATTTTCCACTCGTTTGAGCTTGCATACGGCTAGCAGTATATCACGTATAACCGACGAAAGCTCCGATGTGCAACTGAAATGGATATTCTTATAGCATGTAGAGGCACTATATGGAAATCAGAGAAGAAATACGACCGAGAGGATAGTAAAAGGGAATAGGAAGGCTTGTTGCGACGGCAGCGAGAGGGTACGACGCTAAATTCGTCACGCAGCTGCCATCCACGGCGCTCTGTAGCGTCAATTGGTTTACCGGCGAACGCAACCCCCCACACGAGCTACCCGCCACACGGCGGTGCGACCGACTCCTCTGTTTGCACTCTCTTAATGCTATTACCGTCGGCATTCAGCGACACAGTGGCTCATGGCCCAGCGTAGCCCACTGCTGGTAGCAGGCAAAGTATCTCTCTCGTGGTTCCTACCTGCCTGCTAGTCCAGTTATTTCTCAAAAATCGTATAACGCGTTGTCTGGTGCTACGTAACTTCTCACGTCATTTGAGGCACAAATGAACATGCATAATGCACTAAAGGTTGTTCAACGTGAAAGCGGAAACGTCGAATGTCTTACGTACGACTTACTGTTTTCAAAGAAATTACGTACGTTTATCTACGAAGGAGAAATAGAAGATTAAGTCTTTTGTCCAGACTGATGCTTATCAGGAGGAGTTGCAACTGCGTTCTTTTGAATTCACTTGTATTTTCACTTCCTACCACGCAGATTTACACCACAAAATTCGAGATTATGGAAGCTGATGGTAGGACAAAGCTAATGAGGTCAATCAAGACACATTCTAGAGGAAACTGAGTACTAGAGGGTGAGTTACTACAATAATTAGAATGTATTCATTCTAAGGCTGATAACACGGAAATCGGTATAAAAATGTGACCGGCAGTAGGGTGCCTGTGTAATTTGCATGTCTCTCTTTATTAACCCGGTGACAGGTCTGCGACCGATGGACTGCGGTCTGGGAGGCGTAATATTTGAGGGAACTCACATCTACAGAACCCATTGTTTGGGGAGAGGGAGGGGGCTGGGGTCCTGGGGGGGGGGGAGGGGAAGCGTTGTCCTCCCATACAACTGGTTGTGGCCAATGTCCGGCTAAGGGTGGTACAGCGTCGTGTGCAGAAGTCGGGTGTGGCTTTCCATACTTTCTTTTTAAGATTAGCATCTGCCACTCACAGAAAGCGGAAACCACAGGAAACAAAGTCTAGCCTCGTAGTGATAGTCTCTGAGTTTCCTGAATCCAGATCTGAGGCTCAGGACATTGGCAGGCGAACGTGCATTGGCGTAAAGACGTGTGACATCAGATGACAGCGTTGAAGTGAATGCTTTTTGACACCACGGGAGAGTTTAATGTTGTCACTGGAACAGATGCCCTATTTCTCACAGCAATCTCTGTAGACAGGAATTCTCATAATCTGGTCGCAGAGGTTCGTAATTTTTCTATTGGCAACTGGCACATTTTGGTGGCAAGGAATACGCAGGATGTAAATGAGCGCCATGAGAGAATCACTCGGCGGTAGGACGCGAGATTGTCTGTTTCAACGTTCTGGTAGGACGCGCGTGTGTCCTGATCTACTTTGCATAGCAGCTCGGTTGATACAGCTACCTACACCTTAAAGTCCCGAAAAGCTGATGAAGGGGCCAGCACGCCTACGGCTCGCAGCTCGGTATAGCCCAGTCGCACTTCTGGTGAGCATAGTTCGCAGCACCGGCACAGTAAGTTAAGAGTGACTCCATACTTTTGGAATCGAGAAAGATCGCCTATCTTCTTTTGGACTGATAATGAAAATGCGGACTTCTGGACTTTAGTCACAAACTTTCAGTCCCTGTTCTGATCTAAAATTACAGGACTAAATAAATCGCCTGTTGTGAAAGCCGAGAGTAAATTTTTAAGAGGGCAAGAAGTGATTTAACTTATAGGAGAGTGATACTGCTTTCTGTTCAATCTTCATGCAAATTTGGGTACATATAACTGTCGAAGGTTTTTGATTACTCGTTTTCTATGTTGATCCCGTAGATGTGTTTATGAATAAATGTAATTAGTGAATTTAATCACTGATTCTGTTTGACCCCCTTCGCTTACATTAAGTTGGACGCTTTTATTGTGTGACCTGGAAGATATTCGCAGTCAGGTCAGAATCATATCAAACAAATTACTCCAGGCACACAGCACTAGTCACAGTGAGATATTTGTTTTGCGATGCCTCATTATGAGACCTATGCCTAGGGCCATAATTTTCGTGCCACCCATTTCAACTCTGCGCACAAACCTTCAGCTATCTGCTGTTGAGGAGGTAGTCTACACACAGTTTGTTTTGGAGGGTTGATGGAAATTCTATACCACAGGGTTTTGCAAGATTTCTCCATGATGAACATCTCAAAATAATCTATTTATTAATATTTATTTACACGTCACCATACGCAGGACCAAATTTAGGAGCAAATCTCCAAGGTCATTGAACGTGTCAGTACATGAAATTACAGCGTAAACGTAATAACAGATAAAAATAAAATTTTTATGAACTCAGAAAAGTCAAGTCATAAGTTCAAGTAAATGCAGTCAACAATATAACATAAAAATCAGCTTAATTTTTCAAGGAAATTTTCAGCAGAACAGAAGGAGTTCCCCATGAGTAAACTCTTCTGATTAGATTTGAAAGCGCGTGGATTACTGCCAAGATTTTTGAATTCTAATGGTAGCTTATTGAAAATGGATGCAGCAGTTCACTTCACACCTTTCTGCACAAGAGTTAAGGAAGTCCAATAGAAATGCAGCAGGTTGGATTTCTGCCGACTATTAACTATATGAAAGCTGCTTATTTTAGGGAATAAGTTGATATTGTCAACAGGAAACGACACTAAAGGATATATATATATATATATATATATTGAGAGGCCAATGTCAAAACATCCAGACTAGTGAACAGGAGTCGACACCACTTATTGCCCGAACCTCCAGTTTCTGAGCCAAAAATATACTTTTTGAATGGGAAGACCCCAAAATATAATACCATACGACATAAAGGAATGAAAATAAGCAACGTAGACCAATTTTTCGTGTCGAACGATCACTTACTTCCAATGTAGTTCGAATAGTAGAAATGGGAGCATTAAGTCTTTATACAAGATCCTGAACGTATGCTATCCACAACAGTTTACTATCTCTCTGAACACCTAGAAATTTGACCTGTGTAGTTTCACTAACCATACGCCCATTCTGTGAAATTAAAACGTCGAGTTTTGCCGAATTATATGTTAGAAAGTGCAAAAATGGAGTATTACTGTGATTTAGCGTTAGTTTATTTTCTACAAGCCATGAACGTGACTCATGAACTGCACTATTTGAAACCGAGCCAGTGTTGCACACAAACATACTTTACTACCAAGCTAGTGTCATCAGCAAACAGAAATATTTCAGTCGTCCGTAATACTGCAGGGCATATCTATCATCTGTATCATCTGTATCAATAATTGTTGTCTGTTGTTAAAGTAAGAGGTAAACCAATTGAGATATACTCCCCGTATTCCGCAACGGTCCTACTTCTAGAGCAATATTTTGAGATCAACACAATTATTTAAATCTAAAAACATGCTTAGCCTTCGAAATCTTTTGTTTAACCCATCCAGTACATCCCGGAGAAAAGAGAATATAACATTTTCAGTTGTCAAACAACTTCTACAGCCGAACTGTACATTTGATAGCAAATTATGTGATACAGAATGATCAGTTATCGTTGCATACACAGCCTTTACACTGGTAGCACAGAAATAGGTATAAAATTGTCTAAATTATCCCTTTTCCCCTTTTCATAAAGTTGCTTTACTACTGAGTACTTTAATCGTTTAGGAAACTGACCATTCCTATAAGTAAAATTAAAAATATGGCTAAGTACAGGGATACCATGTACAGCACAACACTTTAATATTCTGCTAGGCACTCCATCATATCGATGAGGATCCTTAGTCTTCAGTGATATAATTATTAATCCAGTCTCCTCCTTGTCTGTATCACAGGAGTATTTAAGACATCAATCTCGGAAATGCATTTGCAAATACAGTATTCCCTGTAGTAACTGACCAGCAATGCTCAGAAAATGATTGTTAAATACTGTAGATATATCTGATTTATCAGTAGCAGAAGTATTTTTACTATGAACTGACTTTATGTCGTCAACCTTGTGCTGATGACGAGACTCTTACTTCATAACTAACCATATGGTTTTAATTTTATACTGTGAATTAGCTATTCCATTTGCGCGCCACATACTGTTTGCCTTCGTAATAACATTTTATGCACCTTAAAATATAGGGTGATTCAAAAAGAATAACACAACTTTAAAAATGTGTATTTAATGAAAGAAACATAATATAACCTTCTGTTATACATCATTACAAAGAGTATTTAAAAAGGTTTTTTTTTTCACTCGAAAACAAGTTCAGAGATGTTCAATATGGCCCCCTCCAGACACTCGAGCAATATCAACCCGATACTCCAACTCGTTCCACACTCTCTGTAGCATATCAGGCGTAACAGTTTGGATAGCTGCTGTTATTTCTCGTTTCAAATCATCAATGGTGGCTGGGAGAGGTGGCCGAAACACCATATCCTTAACATACCCCCATAAGAAAAAATCGCAGGGGGTAAGATCAGGGCTTCTTGGAGGCCAGTGATGAAGTGCTCTGTCACGGGCTGCCTGGCGGCCGATCCATCGCCTCGGGTAGTTGACGTTCAGGTAGTTACGGACAGATAAGTGCCAATGTGGTGGCGCTCCATCCTGTTGAAATATGAATTGTTGTGCTTCTTGTTAGAGCTGAGGGAACAGCCAATTCTGTAACATCTGCAGATACTGTAGTCCAGTTACAGTAGCACCTTCGAAGAAAAAGGGACCAAAAACTTTATTGGCTGAAATGGCAGAGAAAACGTTCACCTTAGGCGAGTCACGTTCATACTGAGTTGTTTCCCGTGGATTCTCAGTGCCCCATATACAGACATTTTGACGGTTGACTTTCCCGTTAGTGTGGAAAGTTGCTTCATCACTAAACACAATCTTTGAAACGAAAGATTCATCTGTTTCCATTTGAGCAAGGATAAAATCACAGAAATCGATTCTTTTAATCTTATCAGCTGCAGACAGTGCTTGAACCAATTTCAGACGATAAGGTTTCATAACTAACCTTTTTCGTAGGACTCTCCATACAGTTGATTGTGGAATTTGCAGCTCTCTGCTAGCTCTGCGAGTCGATTTTCCTGGGCTGCGAACAAATGCTTGCTGTATGCGTGCTACATTTTCATCACTCGTTCTCGGCCGTCCAGAACTTTTCCCTTTGCACAAACACCCATTCTCTGTAAACTGTTTATACCAACGTTTAATACACCACCTATCAGGAGGTTTAACACCATACTTCGTTCGAAATGCACGCTGAACAACTGTCGTCGATTCACTTCTGCCGTGCTCAATAACACAAAAAGCTTTCTGTTGAGCGGTCGCCATCTTAGCATCAACTGACGCTGACGCCTAGCCAACAGCGCCTCAAGCGAACAAATCTACAACTAAATGAAACTTTATAGCTCCCTTAATTCGCCGACAGATAGTGCTTAGCTCTGCCTTTTGTCGTTGCAGAGTTTTAAATTCCTAAAGTTGTGGTATTCTTTTTGAATCACCCTGTACTGTTTGTAATGGGCAACTGTAGCTTGACTGTGACTACTTCTAACATATTGATATAATCCTACGAGGGGTATTCATAAAATGCACTGCACATGTCGCCTTATGGTAAGATAATTGCCCATCTAGAGTGGCGCATTGTCAGAAGAGAGTAAACTTTCTCGAATTTCCTGCAGATCAAGTTCTGCTGCGGTAGGTACAACAGGTGCATCGCAGTTTGCGAATGAAATGCCGCGGCAACTGAAAACGTGCTCCAACGCTGAAGTACGCGGGACAGTAAGACTCTTGCAGCAAAAGTTTAAACTGCGCAAAAATTCATCGTGAAAGTCTGCTAGCGGCTGCACCAAATGCAGTGTCGCGTTCAGGCGTAGTGAAATAGTGCCAGCAATTTGAGCTAGGCCGCACAGAAGTGGGGGATGCTGATCGGAAGACAAAGCCACAGACGGCAATGACCATGCTATAGGCAAGTTGAAAGATTTTCTGAAGATCAGGTCGTTCACACAGCGGTTGTTGAATGGCTCTGTGATCAAGAAGCGGATTTCTGTCGTCGAGGAACCGAACGATCGATAAAATTTCCAGACCATTGATTACCAGGTTCAGTGACTATGGGGAAAAGTAGCCATGTTTCTGTGTCGTTTTGTAATGCAGTCCAGTATTCATTAAAAATTATTTGGCCTGCCATAATAATGTTAACTGGAATCCCTTCGTACATTGCCGGCCCGAGTGGCCAAGCGGTTCTAGGCGCTTCAGTCTGGAACCGCGCGACCGCCACGGTCGCAGGTTCGAATCCTGCCTCGGGCATGGATGTGTGTGATGTCCTTAGGTTGGTTAGGTTTATGTAGTTGTAAGTTGTAGTTGACTGATGACCTCAGCAGTCCCATAGTGCCTAGAGCCATTTTGAACCTTTGTACATTTTCACTAAGCAAAGACATAATTCAAGATGTAAATAATAGAAACTGACATGTTTATTCATTACACTAAATAGTAGAGAGGACTTTTTCAGATCCGCCTTCTTAGACAGCCGCGGTACCAGGCTAGCTAGTACTAAGAGAGAGCGTTTCTCAGTTAGGAACGAATCGGAGGGATGATCTATTGCAGTATGAAGCCTCATGAAAACCTTGGATGGAGCAGGGAGATCGGAACTATTTACACTCAGTTTCTAGGTCAAAGTTGTCCATGACACGGACAACAATGAAAAACTGGGTATTTACGTACTCTGGATGTTTGGGACACTCTGTATACATTATAAGTATTCTAAAATATCGTTTGTGAGCAAACATTTAGAAACACAGCGATAAATGCTTGGTTGGACATAAATGCAAATTCTAGCCAAGCCTTCAGGTTGAGGTGTTGTAATTAAACACGGACGGCAACAGGTATTGTCCTTAACACATTGCAACCAACATTAACACTTTTCTGATTCTGGCACATTAATACTTTTCTGACTCTGATTGGAAAATGATTTCTTTTAAAAAATATTCATAGAATTTAAATAAACACGATGGGGAATAGGATGAGGTAGTGATAAGGGGATATGGTAAGACCAAATGCTTCAGTTGGAAAATTATATTCAAAATAAAGTTCCTCTCTCACAAAATCTGATATGAAACACATTACATTAACTTCAAAAATCAGTGAACGTGTCAACTGTTCTAAAATTCTTGCTTACTATCATAATCAAAACCACTTGCATTGTTACGTGAGAAAAAGTCTGACATCATAGGTTAAAAAATTTAACTTCTCTGTATCAGGATTACAAAACACACAAAACATTACCAATCGGGTATACCTAATCAACCTATAAGTTAAATCTGATGGAAATTACGTCGTTCCTGCATTCAGGGGCCAGTACTTTAAAATTCAGCCAAATCCACAAATTGCGCTGATGCATACTTAAAAATAAATACACAAAATTTCTTGACCTTACAAATACGTTCCAGTGGCTTTACCTTTGACTTATTGTATCATTCATCACTTCATTTTATAAAAACTGTATTATGCTGCGTCCATAGACCAACAACTAAATTCACACAAATAGCCACTATCTTTAGGTCTTACATGCTACCTGCGACAGAGTGCAACGGAAACTGCTACTGCGCTCCGCGCACCCCTAGTTACAATCGATTCTGCCACTCAGGCAACATTGTGGTTCAGTGGTGTCAAAGACATAATCTCTTCTACTGTGATAACCATTTCATGTCATTCTTCATGAAATATATTTCAAAATCGGGCTCCACGTGCATGTGGACCCGTCACAATCTGAAATACCATAGCCACTCATCAATGATGCAAATGCGCCCAGTGCATAAAATAATGGAGCTATGGAAGAAAGTCATTTGATCGCATGTGTCTCCTTTCACACGGTTTCCAAATTCTAGCCGAGTTTACGTCCCAAGAGTGAAATATGGCAGAGGTTCGTTGATGATTTTGGCAGCCATACAGTGGTATTGCATGGGTGCCAAGTATTATGTCCAGCCGAGTCGTCAAATATGGGGTGTCTAGGAATCCTTCGTACTCGGTTCGCTAGACAATCAGACAATCCGTATTAATGAGTTTTACTACAAAAAGAAGAGAGAAAATACTTAACTTCTGCAACTACACAGATGTGTCGAAAGCAAAGGGTGACATACAAAATAATCAACCTTCATCAGTATTAAACAATTACAGTTCTGGGTTACACAGAGTGTACAAGCGAAGTAACTCGAGTTGATGCTGCTATAGAACTTGCTAATCTTGAAGGTACTATTCCGCTGGGGCATCGCCAGTCGATGGTGGCGCTTATGTCTTCTTCACATAGGGGCTGCTGCTGTCGCGTTGTCGTCCTGGAGAGGGGTCGGTCAGCGTGCGATTGGCTGTCTTCTTCTCACAGCCATCTCTTCTCTGTCGTTGCCAACTGTTGTGCCGGCGCTTGAATTTACGCCGTAACACCAAGATTATTGTGCATCATAGCGTTGCTGTCGAGGATTATGTGACCATTCTAGCTGGTCAGATAAATCCCATCGTGCAGTGCTTGTTCCCCAATGGCGATGCCGTGTTCCAATACGACAGGGCCGCTGTTCACCAGGTCGCTTCTTCCAGAACTGTTTATGTGAGCAGGTGGATGAAATTTTGTACCACTCCTTGCCACCGCAAGCACCATATATAAATATATTTGAGCCTTTGAGGTCTACTTTGCAGAGTACAGTGTGTGATCACTATCCACCATCATTACCTGAACTTCCCATTACTTCGTTTCGAAGAAAGATTCAATTTTGGCTTGAAAAACCAAAGAGAACCTGTATTTATCCATTCTGAGGCAATGTGAAGCTGGTTTGAGTGTCAACGGGTTCTTTCGCCGCATTACACATGGCAATGAGTTGTGTTTTTGGTGTTTCCATGTTGCTTTTCGGGCCCTGTCCGTAGGGTAACACCCGTCGTGTACGTACGTTACATTTCAAAACAACCATCCCAGTACTCACCTTAACTGGTTTAAGGAAATCGCAGAAAATGCAAAACTAGGATCGTCGATGAGAATTTGAATCTTTTATTCATGAACTCCAGTCCAGAATTTTAACCGCTACACCACTACGCTCAGTGGAATGATAGGTATTGAAGTCACGACACAAGTCAACGCTGCGATGACTGAGCTAAAGCCACACTTATCTAACCTACTTGTGATAAAGCTATTCCCGTTACTCCATTATTCAGATTACAATTACCCAGTCTGTGTGAGGCTACAGGGGCAGTGACATCTGGCAGATCCTACGTTTTCGAATCCGGCCTTCACGAAATTTCTGCCGTTGTATTTGTGCAAAGTTATTACCTATAAATGAGAGACGGAAAAAAAGCTTATGTCTCAAGCTTTCACATAGGTAAAATTTAGCAGAGGTTTATATGCCACTTATTCTTAGACGTGAGTTTTCAGTGTTCCTTGCTGTCTTTAGATTCATAAAATGTAAATGTGGAGGCACTTCATGATCAGCAATAGCAGGAATTTTGATCTCGACGAAACACAACTATTATGGAATGCAGATTTATTGGTATCCTCCGGGGCGATCGTGTCTTTTAAATTCGTATTTTCTATTCACAACTTTATTGCACTCGTAAAAGCTGCACAATTGCCTTCCACTGTGCAGAGAATTCGGGTCAGACCATAAAGGACCAATATTCTCACTACGACGGCTGTCAATGGGCGTCGGAAATTACGTTTGCATCGATGGCGTTCGTCACGATTAGACACAGCACTGCTGGGACGCCATGTGGCAATAAGCTATTGGCAGGTGCATCATAATGACATTCCAAGTGCCGGATATGCACTACGTAGATTCGGATTATTTCATAAAGGGAAACAGCAGTGAAGTTTTACACAAATTGTGGGCGACATTAAAGAATGAGGTGAAAGTAGATTACCAATGTTCGTCAAACGTATGTCCGTGCAGAACAGATTTCAGTTCCTGGTGGCATTCTTTCGACAGTAGAGGATTCACTCCTACAAAGTGTGAGAGTAATGAGTCACAGGCTCTAGATACATATGCGATCCCAAAATAAAATATCAGAAAAGGGGGCTAAGGGATTCATAGCATACCATTAGTTGTACGGAACATATATAAATGAGTTTCAGAAGGCAGCACACATACTTTGGGACATACGAGTAAGCTCATACGACAAAATGTCCCTTAAATTGTTTCACTAGCTGTTCTGGAGTCCTGTAGATGATGTGTAATTGGTACTGACCATCATATCACCTTCCACCTCTGAAATAAGGAATGTCAGTAAAAAGTGGTGTGTACGTGCCAGTCAAGATTGTAAAAGTGGTGCAGTAATATGTGTCGACAAGGAGACGTGAGCCAGCCGGAGTGGCTGAGCAGTTCTAGGCGCTACGGTCTGGAACTGCGTGACCGCTACGGTCGAAGCTTCGAATCCTGCCTCGGGCATGGATGTGTGTGATGTCCTTAGGTTAGTTAGGTTTAAGTAGTTCTAAGTTCTAGGGGACTGATGACCTCAGAAGTTAAGTCCAACAGTGCTCAGAGTCATTTGAACCACTTGAAGGAGACTTGACTTAATGTAATATAGGTGTAATCGATTTTGGACGTGCCCGTGATCACACCGTGAAGATTGCCTATGTCTTGGTATACCAATGGGTCTTGTACAACGTGTCCACGTGGTATGATGGTGCACGTTTTAGTAACCGATCACAGTATAACAACAGTGTTTATTCAAAGTTTCCTAACAATGGCAGTCAGTTTCAAACTCAACAGTAATTTTCTGAACTATATATTCGCCATTTGACTGTGCAAACTGGCTGTACTTAAGCCAATGTTAGGCCCAACCCTTAAAAAAAATTTCGCACAACTGCATAGAAGGTGACATGGATCGACATTTAACTTCAGTGTTCCATTCCAGTGTCAGATTGCTACACCACGAAGATTACATGTTACAGACGCTAAATTAACCGCCAGGAAGAAGATGCTGTCATATGCAAATGAATGGCTTTTCAGAACACTCACACAAGGCTGGCGCCGGTGGTGACACCTAAAACTTGCTGACATGAGGAAAGTTTCCAACCGATTTCTCATACACAAGCAGCTGTTGAACGTCGTTGCCTGGTGAAACGTAGTTGTGATGCCTCGTGTAAGGAGGAGAAACGCGTACCACCACGTTTCCCACTTTGATACGGGTCGGATTGTAGCCTATCGCGATTGCGGTTTATCGTATCGCGACATTGCTGCTCGCGTTGGATGAGATCCAATGACTGTTGGCAGAATACCGAATCGGTGGGTTCAGGAGGGTAAAACGGAACGCAGTGTTGGATCCCAACTGCCTCGTATCGCTAGCAGTCGAGATGACAGGCATCCTATCCGCATGGCTGTAACGGATCGTGCAGCCACGTCTCGATCCCTGAGTCAACAGATGGGGACGTTTGCAAGACAACAACAGATAGACGACGGTTGCAGCAGCATGGACTATCAGCTCGGAGACCACGGCTGCGGTTATCCTTGACGCTGGATCACAGACAGGAGCGCCTACGATGGTGTACTCAACGACGAACCTGGGTGAACGAATAGCAAAACGTCATTTTTCCGTATAAATTCAGGTTCTGTTTACAGCATCAGGATGGTCGCATCCGTGTTTGGCGACTTCGCGGTGAACGCACATTGGAAGCGTGTATTCGTCCTCGCCATACTGGCGTTATCACCCGGCGTGATGGTATGGGGTGCCATTGGTTACACGGTCACGTCTTGTTAGCATTGACGGCACTTTGAACAGTGGACGTTACATTTCAGATGTGGCTCTACCCATCATTTGATCCCTGCGAAACCGTACATTTCAGCAGGATACTGCACGACCGCATGTTGCAGGTCCTGCACGGGCCTTTCTCGATACAGAAAATGTTCGACTGCTGCCCAGGGCAGCACATTCTCCAGATCTCTCACCAACTGAAAACGTCTGGTCAATGGTGGCCGAGCAACTGGCTCTTAACAATACGCCAGTCACTAATCTTGATGAGCTGTGGTATCGTGTTGAAGCTGTATGGGCAGCTGTACCTGTACACGCCATCCTAGCTCTGTTTGACTCAATGCCCAGGCGTATCGATGCCGTTCTTACGGCCAGAGGTGGTTGTTCTGGGTACTGATTTCTCACGATCTATGCACCCAAATTTCGTGAAAATGTAATCACATATCAGAGTTCCAGTATAATATATTTGTCCAATGAATACCCGTTTATCATCTGCATTTCTTCTTGGAGTAGCAATTTTAATGGCCAGATGTGTATTATGTGATGTAATTAGTATGTTGTAGAAGAGATATAATGCATTAAATACAAGGTGGTAAATGCACAGCGGTCATAATATTCGGACGTTTACAAATATGTAGGGGGGATGGTGCAATGAGCTTCAGAGCAGAGCGGAGATCGGCAGCAGCAGCTTATCCTTCATGCGCAGTTTGTGTACGTCGTTTAATTTAGTGCTATTCTTACTTCTAAGCTGAAGTGAACAGTAGCTGCTCAAAAAATGTTCAAATGTGTGTGAAATCTTATGGGACTTAACTGCTAATGTCATCAGTCCCTAAGCTTACACAGTACTTAACCTAAATTATCCTAAAGACAAAGACACACACTCATGCCCGAGGGAGGATTCGAACCTCCGCCGGGATCAGCCGCACAGTCCATGACTGCAGCGCCTTAGACCGCTCGGCTACAGTAGCTGATTATTTAACTGTTCTGAGTAGTGCTATATATTTTGCTGCAAGAATTTTCGTATTTTTCGATTTTTCTTATTGAGTGAGTTCTCTTTCGCAGGAGTCGCTAGTGCCGCTTTATTTACTTGATTCCACGACCAATGCGAATGACTCGTACTGCCCCTCTGTCTAACCTCGAATTTATCTGATATTATCGTCACAATCATTATGCAAAACGTACGCTGGAGGAAGTAGTTTGTTTCTCGACTTATTTTGGCAAGTGGCATTTCGTTTGTTTGTGAGTGAAGCCGTCATCCTAGGGGTCGTGCTATTCGATGTGTTACACGCCGACTTGATCTCCACCATCCTGCAGAATTTACAATAGCCTTCCACATAGTATAAAAGTTATTTCACCATTCTTACTTTTTAGTAAAAGCCCTGGACCATTCTTGCTTGGTCATTGTTTCTTTTTAGTAGCAGAATCTTTAGTACATGTGAAATAGAAGACTATAAACAAGAAAGTGCAAAATATCTTACTGCAAGTAGTGCATGGCTCTCTTGCGGTAAAGCAATCGGGGAAACGCACTTTAATACAGTCTCAGAACCTATGAGAAAAAGCGAAGAGGACTAAAATAAGTTGGGAAGTAGTGAGTCGCGAACCAGCTACACATCGCACATCATTTTGCAACTCTGCGTCCCTATTCATCACGCGATCCTGAACTTACGTGACATAGGACAGTGTCTTTTATGTTATGTCGTCTGTAGGTTTTAATCACATATATTTTTTTTTATTTTTTTTTCTTTATTGCTATTTTATCCCCCCCCCCCAACCCATATGAGCAGGGGGTGGGCTGACAGCGAATGCAGTCTGCCACTCTTCAGCCACATGAGGATATTTTATTAACTGACATTCAGTTATAACCAATCATACCAAGGACGATGTGTTTACGATTGATCATCAACGTGCGGTTGGCTTGAAACGGTCTGCTTTAAACCTCAATATGACTTTCCCCGCCATTTTACTATGACAAATCGTACCAATAAACGAAAGGTTTTCGAGATATCCTCAGTTTGCTGGTGCTTTGAAACGGTATATACAGTGAGGTAGCAAGTCATGACATAGCGATATGCACATATACAAATGGCGATATCATTGCATACACAAGGTATAAAAGGGCAGTGCAATGGCGCTGCAGTCATCTGTACTCAGGTGATTTATGTGAAAATCTTTCGAAGTTATTGTGGTCGAACAATCGGAATTAACATATTTTGAACGAGGAATGGTGGTTGGAGGTAGACGCACGGGACACTCCATGTCGTAAATAGTTTGGGAATTCAATATTTCGAGATCCACAGTGTCAAGAGTGTGCCGAGAATACCAGATTGCAGCCATTTTGTACCACCACGGACAAGGCCTTTACTTAACGACCGAGAGCAGCGGTGTTTGACTAGAGTTGTCACAGCTAAGAGACAGGCACACTGCGTCGAATAAGCTCGAAATCAACGTGAGACGTGCGGTGTACATATCCGCTAGTACAATGGGGCAAAATTTAAACTGGCTGTGGCAGCAGATGATTGACGCGAGTGCCCTTGCTGACATCACGTTACCGCCTTCAGCGCCTCTCCTGGGCTCATGAACATTTCGGTTGGACCCTACAAGACTTGAAAACCTAGGCCTGGCCAGTTGAATCCAGATTTCAGATGGTAGGGTTCGAATGTGGCACAGAACGCCCAAAACCATAGACCCAAGTTGTCACCAAGATACCGTAATGGCTCGATAATGGTGTGCCCTGTATTTTACTGGAATGGACTAGGTCCTCTGGTCCAACTGAACTGAACATTGACTGAAAACGCGTATGTCCTGCTACCTGGAGACCATTTCCAACCATTCATGGAGTTCATATTCCCAAACAACAAGGGAATTTTTATGGCTGCACCATGTCACTGGGATGCAGCTGTTCGTGATTGGTTTGAAGAACATTCTGGACAACTCAAGAGAATGATTGGGCTTTCCAGGTCACCCGACGTGAATCCCATCGAACATTTATGCGACCTAACTTAGAGGTCAGTTCTACTCTAATTCCTGCACCGACAATACTTCCACAATTATCTACGGCTGTAGAGGCACCATGATTCAGTATTTATGCAGGGGACATCCAAGGACTTGTTGACGCCATGTCACGTCGAGTTGCTGCACTACGTCGGGCAAAAGGAGGTCCAACACGATATCAGGGGGTACGCCATGATTTTTGTCGCCTCATTTTATTCGTAGTACGTAAGTTGTAATGTAAAAGTCACTAAATATGGAGTTCAACTTAAAACCAGTACGGCATCTCCCGACTCTGTACTGAAAACAGATGGTGTACGTATGACGTAGGTCACGTTCTTTCATCGCAGTGGCATACGTTCAAACGTACGCTCATGCTTGATATGCTCTACATGTTTGTAAGTACCGACAGCGTGCTTTTCTATGCTATGTCATCAGAAACTCGGCACGCTCGACGCTATTGTTCGAATCTGCAATCAGTGTGGAAACGCCTTAATGCTACTCGCAGGTGTGAATGTCTAGCTGGTTGCATCTTCCGCCAGTGTTTCTTGAGCATCTCTATGGCGTTCTCTCAGTGACTAGACAATACTTCAAAAATCGTGCAGCTCTTCATTGATTAGTTTGTCGTGCAATTTGGTAAAGATTCCAACCGGACAAAATCTTCTCAGTAACTGATATAACGTAGGTTTTCTAAGCGACGTTTTCGAGGGTGAGATACACTTCCTTAGAGTTGGTTCAATAACCTCTCTGGCCTTCATCGGGATACTTGAAGCTATTGATTGGAGTGAATTTTCCCTAATGACGTATTCGTACAATATTGAATCTTTTTGTCTACTCAGGCACATCATATTACCTTTATTTGTGTTTTGAGTCAGCTGCAAGTGTTTGCACTAGCGCAACGATAAAGATCAGTCCACCACATGCTGTTACAGCATTTGTGCACAAGTAAATGGATCGAAAACTGGATTAAATGCATCGAGGTATGCATCACTTAACGGTATTACACAAAAGAATGTGATTACTACAATCGTAATTCGCCTGCATACAGTACGGTACGCGGGATCCTTAGGGTCAGTATACTTAATAACGGTAATTTCACGGGTTGTGTGTGGCAGGAGGTCATCAAACGTCGCAGTGCTTACAGAAAATCCCATTACGTCATTGAATTATACCAATCAAAGAAACAGAACAATGGGCGCCTTCCCACTAATCGTTCGTCACACAGAGCACTGAAACAGAATTTTCGTAATTTTGGATCACAAAGTAAGACATATTTAACGTCATTTTTAACTAGGATAACTCTACTGCTGGCGCTTCATGATGATCGTGCCACTACAGCACACACGTCTCGAATGAGTAAAGTCATGCATTTGAATTAGAGAGATGGGGTGAAGGGAGGTGCAAGATACTGACTTCTTTTCCCGCCGTTTTTAAGTCATCCTATTGGCGTAGATCAATGGGAGGAGGGAAACTTTCGAATCAACGCTTGAAGTGGTACAGTGGTTGGGTGACCTTCATTTTCCTGCTAGTTTTATATCATTCAGTTACGGTATCCTACAGGATTGGGGGGGGGGGGAGGGTTTGGAGCAGTGGGTTATCTTCACACGTGATTAGCTTTAGGTTACATTGAGACCTTGAATTTACCACACGAAGTTAACTGCTTTAGAGGCGTGACATTACGATTAGATGTGGGATACAACCCGTCCTTTTCCACCACACACAACACAATGTAATTTAAATCATACAAAATCGAAGTCGGTACTCGCCATTATCGTTATCTCACCATCAGGAGTGTGGGCACAAGTCTGCAATCTATAGCAATGCCAGTGTGTAAATGAGACAAAATATTTGGGCCATGTCTACTTTTATCAGGAAATCGGAACACAGCGTGTAATTCTCAACGGAGAGAAGTCTTCAGACGTAAAGGTCACCGCAGGTGTGCCCCAGGATAGTTCTATAGAACCATTACTTTCCAGAATATATACAGGGAGAAACGGGTATAAGTGGCGATATTGATATAGGTGGTACCTTAATATAAGGTACACACATCAGTCCGTAGGTTGTTTTTTCTCTGTGTCGAACTGTATTCCAATAAACACGTAACATAATTCACTACCTGATGATTTCTGCAAGGTTGTAACTGCACCACTAAGTGGACTACGCCTGTCGGTATAGACTACCCGTTTTGCATCCACGTGACACACTTCAACACCTGACCTGCTCCCCAGGGGAAATCAAGTATTAATTATGTGTCTTTCTGTCTTGCTTTACTCGCTGGGGTTTGTCGATTGTACCGCGTTCAAAAATCGTTCAGTTGACTCTGAGCACTATGGGACTTAACTTCTAAGGTCATCAGTCCCCTAGAACTTAGAACTGCTTAAACCTAACTAACCTAAGGACATCTCACACATCCATGCCCGAGGCAGGATTCGAACCCTCGACCGTAGCGGACGCGCGGTTCCAGACTGAAGCCATAGAACCGCTCGGCTACCCCGGCCGGCTTGTACCGCGTCACGGTTGTTGCGGCATACCAGTACACTCAGGCTGTGAACAGTAACTTTTCTAACTAGAATGCTCTTTGCCGGTGATCAAGCCCACAAGCCTTCGCAACTGTGTTAGTGATGACACTTATGCGGAAATGGAAAGTGTTGAAATTCTGCGAAGCCCACAATACTTTAGGTAGTTTATAGGTAGGACAGTCGTTGGGCTCAGCAGCTAACAACCTAAATGACAAATTCCAAACGATCGTAGACCTTATTCTAGGCGACAGATCAATGTGTCACCACAACCAGGATTTTTTATTTCAAATTCGTTGGTTTCACCAGCTCACAACCAAACTGTCACATTCTCACCTACCTAGACCTCGGGCTAACGCACAGTTCACACTGTCGCCACTACCAGGTTTTACCATAACATTTGTTGGTTTCATCAACTCACAATCAACCAATCACCTTCTAACCTAACCCAAACCTTGGTCAATACGACCAGCTGCGAAAAGCTGCTTATTCCGACCAGTGCTATAGGCTTCGTGGAAATGTAGCTCTGCGAAACTCTTACTATGCGCAAGTGTTCCTGCCTTATTGGAATATGCACTGTTGTGTAGAGTGAACTTATGCGGAAATGGAGAGTGTTGACAATTCTGCAAAGCCCACGAGACTTTAGGAAATATCATTTCATTTCCAGAACTCTTACAATTCTCTATTCTCTTACTTTTTTACCTTCCGAAAGTTAGGTGACAACTTCGGACATAGATGTATGTAAAAATACAAATGGTCTCATATTTATCTGGGTTGTCGTTACCTCATAATGCCCTCTACGCCTCCGCTCCACCCAACCACCCCTTCTCTACCTGATTCAAGAACATTGAAAATAGTTCACAAAGAGTTAGCATCGGATCAAAGTGAAATTTATAAATTTATTAGACATACTGATACAGATGATTCACTTGATCCAAAACCCAAGACATTTAATCAAATACAGAGAGTACAGGTAGACAAATATAGATAATGACATGGTGTCGTCTGCTGTTTCAGCTGATCCTACACATCCGTCCATGGAAGAGCCGGAACATGTTGTAGGTAATCTTGAACAACTCAAGGACGAGCATTATCTTGCTGGAAAATTGTCTCTGGTATACCGTGCGGGAACGGTCCCACATGGGACTCAAGAATGTCATCAACATAGCGCTGGCCCGTTGGGTTTTCGGGCACCATAATTAGAGGGGACCAGCTATCGTAGGCTATGCCCTCCCTGCCCCCTCCCCCGCCCCATTCCCCTCCCATGCCATTTCGCCGGTTGTGCGAGCTGGGTCGTGCACGACAGTGGGGGATGGAACTGTACCGTTCTCCACACTCGTATGCAGTTATCACCGGTCACCAAAACTAATCGGGATTCATCACAATACACAACGTTTTCCCAGTATCTGGCAGTCCACGTCTTTCCACTTGGTACCATTGTAGACAGAGTCACGGATGATTAGCGTCCACTCAGACTGGCTTAACTTTGAGAAATGTCGTCTAGCACGGCATATACCTGGCACTCCGCTCATGCTAACATCCTCCTAGAGTCAGGCTGTGATCGTCATGTGTATTACTCGTCCACTGTGCGCCATTTAAATAGGGTCCTCTGCCCGACTGCAGTGCCACAGCAGGGTCTGTGGCCAAGCGCTTTGGCACCAAACCTGGACCATTTGCATATCGGATCTCACTGTACTAATTTGCAATGTTTTCCATTTGTGCCTTTCTTCCTTCTGGGTGCGCTATTTTTAGTGTTCGTGAGTGTACTACATCACGTGGTCTACCTCGTGATTACTATCATCTTCGGTGTAAAGTAGTTGATTGACAGTTACACATTGCGAACAAAAATTAAGTAATGAAAAGTCTTGGTAACATTCCGCCGGACAGTGGTAATGCTATTAGACAAACTACCTTTTGCGGAATCACAGATTCTGAACTGTCTTCCGCTGTGTCACCGGTAACCTTATTCCTTTTCTGCTGTAGTAGAACGTAATGTGGACGATCGATGCGGCCACACACATCAGTTGCTACTATCACGTGTAGGATGCAGGTAAGAGCGCGCGGCTGCTTAGCAAAAGTTCCGTAACATGTCTCCCTTTATCCCACTGCCACTGCGATAGCAAAGAGACGGCGGGATCCCGGCTGCATCTCCCGCGGGTATTATGCCGCCAGCGGTAGCCGTCCTACTGTCTTATTCATGAACACTTAGTTGCCCGGGGCAACGCCCCGGTGGAAGTGAATCACTAGCAGCTGCGAATGTGTGTGTGTGTGTGTGTGTGTGTGTGAGTGTTAACGTGGGTGTACGTCAGTAGGCATCCCTGGGAACACCAGTAACCACCGTATTACAGAATCAATTTGCAGGTACGTTCTCCAAATGGATGTCGGCTGATGGGTCGAAACACCCTCTGAGAGATGGTGCTATTGTCTAGCTGATTACATCCGTCCCACACCGCCTGTGGACTGAGCTGCAGTGCAAGACATTCAAGGGTGCTTTTGGAGTAAATGTATCCGCAAACGACATTTTGGTGTCTACAAGCATTTTACATTGCTCAGTAAATATCTAAAAGGTACGAAACAGCAGAAAAGTTATGTGAATGTACGTGGTGCCGTTGCATATTTCAACATACGGTAACTGTTTCACTCAACATACGTTGAAAATTTCACAGTAGTTTTTGGAACTGGTACTTTAAACGCTACTTTGATTGAGTAGTACATCGTCACAGTAACATATTGTCAGCTATTTTCAGTAGCACATCTGATACTACAGGAGAACTTATCCAGTTATATTCTTTTGGATATGGCAACGGATATTATCCTGAACGATTTGGAAAAGAAAATATCCAAAACTCAACTTACATTAGATATCGCGTGTCGTATTATAAAAGATACGTCGACGACGCAGTCACTTTGTTTAATAGGTATCAGACAGATTTTCTGCCACTCGCTTTCGAAATGGCCTTCTAAACACAATGTAATTAAGAAATGGAAAACAACAATGCTTTAAACCACCTTAACAATTGCGAAATCCAATGGCAAACATACCTTCACTATCTCTAGGAAACTGAAGTCGTGCGTCGAATCGACCCGGGTTGAATGTTTGAAGTTCGATATACGCGGGCAAGACAGCTCCCACCACTTCTTAGAATCTTAATTCGGTACTTTAGAGTGCACATGGTGAGAAGTGCGCGTTCCGCTTGCTACGCCTAAGCACGTATCGTTTTAACGCATATGCAGTGGATGCACGACTAATGATATAGTCTATTTATTTTTGTTTAAAGTTTCAGTTTCACGAGACAGCAACTCATAAACATGTATGTGCTAATGAGGGAGATAGAACAGTGACTGAATGAATAATTAGAAAGGAATGATAAAGAAATTAATGAAAACTGCTTATCTGCTTGTAATGCTGAAACATGTTCAGAGAATGAGTTGTCAAATAGTGACAGGGACGTCATCATACATGATGAATATGAGACCAGCTCTGAAATACCTTTCTGCAAAAGTTCTGATGATAATGCGGTGGTTGAACAATTATATTCTACTCGGCATTTTTAAGGGGAAAAATCGGTGTATGTGAGCTAAAGCACTACCAATACGAAATACTCGCGTTAGAAGCCATAATATTATCAGACTGCAGTCTACTACACCTCAATCAGTATCTGTTGAGCCGTATCATCCCAATGATGAATTCAGTTTACTGTTTGACACAGAAATGAAGGATGAAGTACTGCTTTGCACAAACAAAAAATTAGAAACTTTGAAGCTGAGATACAAATTTCCTGATCGTACAGAATTGAGGGAATGTTCTCAAGGAGAAATTGGCGCTTTGTTAGGTCTGTTGATGTATTCTGCTTTGTTCAAATCCAACCATGAAGCTATTGCGTCGCTGTTGGTGACAGACAGAACTGGAAGTGACATTTTCCGGTTAAGCTTGTCTTCTTTGCGATTTTAGATGCTTCAGATATTCCTCCGCTTCGACAATCCTGAATACAGAGAAAAGAGCAAGGAAAAGGACGCATTATGTACCACTATAGAAATAATAAAGTGATTTAAGTTCTCAAGCGAATTACTCTTTTGGTGCTAAACGAACAACTTACAAGATGTTGACAGGTTTCCGTGGGCATTGTAATTTCAAAATGTATATTCTCGGCAAACGGAATAACTACGGTCTGAAAATGCATTGTCTTGCAGACTCTAAGCCGCACACTGTCCTAAATGCATATTTGTACTGTGGTAAAAATACTGTTGGGCTCTATTTGGCAGATAAAGAGAAGAAAGTACAGATACCAGCACAAGTCCTGAAGAACTTTTGCCCCACAAGGATCGTCCACTTGGATCTTAACTGTTCGGATTCACAAAAGACAACAATTGTCAGCTATGCAAAAAAGAGCGTCATATCTCTTAGATGCATCACGACAACACCGTGGAGTTCTCGCTTCCCACGCCCGGGTTCCCGGGTTAGATTCCCGGCGGGGTCAGGGATTTTCTCTGCCTCGTGATGACTGGGTGATGTGTTATGTCCTTAGGTTAGTTAGGTTTAAGTAGTTCTAAGTTCTAGGGGACTGATGACCATAGATGTTAAGTCCCATAGTGCTCAGAGCCATTTGAACCATTTGAACCATTTTTTTGAACAACACCGTGGACCAGTTCACGAACAGGTCCGAAATCATTCTCCACGGCACCAAAGGCGACGTCGATGCTGTTGACCAGATGCGCTCAGTATATTGAAGCAATTTGCAGAATACGTCGATGGCCTATGCCTATTCTGTATAGACTGTTGGACATGAGTGCATTGAATCTGTACATCATCCAACAGTGTCATGAAAGAGCTTTTAAAATGACACGTATGATGTTTCTGAAAGGCTTGCTAAGTCTTTGTGTGAACCATATCTGAAATTCATATGCTATAATCAGAGACCGCCCGCGTCACTGCGAATGAGCATTGCAGCCTCTCTCATAATTCCATTGGCAGGGTGGGGGACTGAGACCCTGAAACTGGAGAGGAACAAAAGGAAGCGGTGTTCATTCTATTTGCCTGGGATGACTGTCCAGTTATGCACTAAGTGTAAGCAATCCGTCTGTACTTGGACAAGTATCAGCTTCTTTCTAGAAACGTACTACAATTTTTTGTTATTTTTATGATACTACATGCTTTTATTAATTATGAGACAATAATTGGTGTAATAAACTTGTTTACTTTGTGTTTTCTTTAAATTTTTGTACGTCACGTATTTTCGGCCTATGAAAACAATAACTGATTTTATAAATTTCATTTATATATCTAAGTTATCACTGTTGACTTTGATAAATATGTATTTTCTATAAAATAAATTATTAGTTTTAATCTAAATACCCTGCAAAAATTCCCATAATACGGTTTTACGGTCATTTCAAAATACACGGGCCAAATGAACCCACGACTATAGAAGCGCAAGTAGTTTTCACCACTGTAGTTAAGTGTTGATATATGACATATGGGGGCGGAAAACGTCGGGAAACACCCCAGAAGCATATGATAAATATTGAACTTTTGACCTCACCCGATAACGTACTCGCCGCATGTGCACGTGAGTTCGTGAAGGGGAGATTGAGCGATGCAATACTGATAACCAAGGAAACGTTACTAATTTCGTATACATTTTGTAAATGTGATATGTTGGAAGCACAGAACTTGCAAAATTATTGTCCTTGCTGTAATCAAGCCAAGGCTGTTCTTATTTTGTGCTTCTTTCCTTTTATCCGTTCTTTTTTGATTGCAGACTTTGTTTAGTAAAGAAAACGTAGATCATTTATTAGTAACGACGCCATTCGGAAGCTTATACTCACTGAGTTGTGACACAATACGGTAGGCTTTTGTTGTGCTGTTAAAAAAGATGATGATAAAAAAGGAACAGTGGAGATTACGAGGCCGGTTAATAAAATAATAAATCATACCCCAATGTAAACACACAACTGTCTAACGGAATACAGAAAGACATTGTCTGCCAGAAGCAAGACTGGAACCTCGAGCCCCACGCGCTAAAGTCGCTTTCTTACGCTCGGAGACACATCGACATGAATACTTGATACGGGCTGGTTGACATGATCAGGTGCGACGGACAGATGGGCTCAACCATCTGCTGCGAGGTACGTCATCTAGTGACTTCACGAGTTCAACATATGTCATCAGCTTTAGGGGTATTTCCTGACATGTCAGCTTTAGGGGTACTTCCTGACACTTGTGGTCTTCTGTGTCTTATATCAAATTACTTGTCTCAGCATTATCTACGCCGTTTCGTGTCTTTGAATGTCTGTATGACAAATAAAATGGAAGGCGGAATAAACTAAGACAAATATGAAACGAAATTACGTAAGGAAGACATGCGACGAATAATTCCGGACAAAACTGAAAGTTATTTACATAAACAAGATTAAAAGTTGGCTTCAGAACACAAAATGATCAAGTGCTACATTACATGCAAAAAATAAGCACCTAAACTCAGTTTTTTTATAGGATCACTGTCAGAAACAACATACAGAGAAACTGCAAGCGATGATTTGTAGACAGCTCCGTAGCCACACGTACATACAACAGATTGAACAGAAGCAAAATCAAGTAAGTTCGTAAGAAAAGGAAATATTTTAGGCACACACACCACGGATAATAACTGACAAAATTCAAAGTTATATGCGTAAAAAAATAAAATAAAAATAAAACTGCCATCAGAACAGAAAATACTTAAGCACAGTCTGTCACGCAAAAAAATAGGCATCTACACTCATTTACAGGATATTGCCAAAACCAATTTACTAAGCAGATAGAACGGTCAAAGCGCCTTTGAAACAGTGCGTTTACGCACAAAGTAACACACAACTATACAATCGTAAACATGGACACAAACATTGAGATCACCTCATGAGCCGGAAAGGTGTGATATTTAGATGTGTTACAGGACATTCAAATACACACATAAAAATAAGTTTTGCATCACCCTGGTTCCCAGAACTCCTGAAGATATACGTTGACTGTGGATATTGTATCACAGACACAGTCCCATTGACTGTTCAGAGATGTCACCGAACCCACCCAAAGGTGTAAACAACCATGAATGAGCAGCGATTATTAGACGGAGGGGGTCCGACAGCCAATCAGTTCCAGTCATTTCGCCCAGGAAGGAGGTACACGGCTCGTGTTGTCTGTAGTTAAACCATGCCTAGAAGGTCAATACCGCGGCTTCATCGCGTCCGTATTGTTACTTTGTGCCAGGAAGGGCTCTTGACAAGAGAAGTGTCCAGGGATCTCGGAGTGAACCAAAGCGATGTTGTTCGGATATGGAGGATATACAGAGAGACAGGAACTGTCGACGACATGTCTTACTCAGGCCGCCCAAGGGCTACTACTGCAGTGGATGACCAGTACCTATGGCTGGGAGGAACCCTGAAAGCAACACCACCGTGTTGAATAATGCTTTTCGTGCAGCCACAGGACGTTGAGTTACGACTCAAACTGTGCGCAATAGGTGTGCATGGTGCGTTCACTCCCGACGTCCATGGCGAGGTCCGTCTTCGCAGCAACGACACTATGCAGCGCGGTTCAGATGGGCCCAACAACATGCCGAATAGACCGCTCACGATTGGCGTCACCGATGTGAGTCACATATGGCTTCAACCAGACAATCGTCGGATATGTGTTAGGAAGCAACCCGGTCAGGCTGAACGCCTTAGACGCACTGTCCACCGTGTGCAGGAAGGTGGAGGTTCTCTGCTGTTTTGGGGTGACATTATGTGGGGTCAACGTACGCCGCCGTGGTCATAGGAGGCGCCATAACGGCTGTACGATACATGAATGCCATCCTCCCATCGATAGTGCAACTATATCGGCAGCATATTAGCGAGGCATGGACGACAATTCGTGCCCCCATCGAGCACATCTTGGGAATGGCTCCTTCAGGATAACGACATCGCTCGACTAGAGCGGCCAGCATGTTCTTCAGACATGAACCCTATCGAACATGCCTGGGATAGATTGGAAATGGCTGTTTTTGGACGACGTGACCCACTAACCATTCTGAGGGATCTACGCCGAGTCGCCGTTGAGGAGTGGGACAACCTGGACCAACGATGAACTTGTGGATAATATGCCACGACGAATACAGGCATGCATCAATGCAAGAGGACGTGATACTGAGTGTTAAGAGTTACCTGTGTGCACAGCAGTCTGGACCACCACCTCTGAAGGTCTCGCTGTACCGTGGTATAACATGCAACGCGTGGATTTCTTGAGCAGTAAAGATGGCGGAAAATGATCTTTATGTTGATCTCTGTTCCAAGTTTCTGTACAAGTTCCGGAACTTTCGGAACCGAGGTGATGCAAAATTTTTTTTGATGTGTGTATATAATGCGTAAAGAAAAGTGACAGGGAAGAATTTGGACGTAGACAACGAGTATTGACGGAATACATGTTTCAACACACACGATGACGTCATCATTACCTTCCTTACAAGAATTAGGCTGTTGTCTCTATCGAACTCTCAGAAAAAAATCATTCTCATCCCTTTTGAGGACTTCCAATACCTTTTTTCCCATTCTTCATGTATTTAAGGATCTTCTAGGAAATTATGTGACCTGGCCCCCTCGTAAGGTGTCGTCTCCATTCCTTCCGATATGTTTGATTTTTTTTATTCATGCTGTAAACATTTTCTTTGTGTCGCAACAAATCTCGCTTCAATAGGATAACAGAGGTACTGCCATCACTATAAAGAATTTCATGACGGTTTCTTTTTATAGCTTATAGACAAATGTTCTGCTTACTATACCACAAAGAGTTTGGAATTTTGTATTTTATTTTCGCTATCGTAGTCAAAATCAAAATTCGTAGCACAGCCTAAATAAGAGGTTTGAGAGACTTGCTCTGAAAGTGATTTATCTGAAAATTTCTTTGATCTGACTTGACATTTTCCTCAGAATTCCGTTATTTAGTTTTGTTGCTAGAAATTTTGAAGTTGCATTTTTTGTTAATTTCCATCTGCTGGCATACTGATGTTTGGAGGTCATCTTCACTCTTTTGAATAATGACGATATCCTCTGCAAACAAAGATAAATTCAAGTAGTCGTCATTCGTTATCGTAAATCCTTTGTTTACTTTACATTTATACTTGCAAACATGGAAATTAATGTAAATACTAAGAAGGATCGGTGATAGTCCACACCCTTGTCCTATTTCTTCTAATCGATTTTGCCTACGTTTATGATGACGTGATTTGCTAAATCTTGGATGCCCAATGTTTCCTGATCCAGTCGTAGTCAGTATGCAGTTTGTTGCACGGTCTGTGCGACACGCTGTCTGCAGAGTGCTTACTACAAACACACACCAGTGCCACGCTCGGCACTAAGCACCCCACTTGTAACTACCTTCACTTGGTCATTTGTAAAGGTCTTCGGTTTCAGATTTTTTTGCAATAGTTAATACGCATTACCTGAAATAGTGTACGTATACGTTTTTAATCTTTATTTTATTAGCCATTTACTTCAAAAATTACAGTTTATTATGAGCGTGGCTTTTATTGTGTGAGGACGCTGGACTACGTCGTCACGCACATGACATTTTGCGTAACTTTCCTGCTGTTCCCAGTAGGTAAGCATCATTTGCTTGAGGTGTTTAATTTGTTTTTATTTCTATACTGTCGCTGTGTACTTTTGCACGTCACGTTACGATTAATATTGAACTATCGTCCAACACGATCTACTTTTATGATACAGGGTGTTACAAAAAGGTACGGCCAAACTTTCAGGAAACATTCCTCACACACAAATAAAGAAAAGATGGTATGTGGACATGTGTACGGAAACGCTTAGTTTCCATATTAGAGCTCATTTTAGTTTCTTCCTCTTACGCTCAATGGAGCACGTTATCAGGATTTCATACGGGATACTCTACCTGTGCTGCTGGAACATGTGCCTTTACAAGCACGACACATGTGGTTCATGCACGATGGAGCTCCTGCACATTTCAGTCGAAGTGTTCGTACGCTTCTCAACAACAGATTCGGTGACCGATGGATTGGTAGAGGCGGACCAATTCCATGGCCTCCACGCTCTCCTGACCTCAAACCTCTTGACTTTCATTTATGGGGGCATTTGAAAGCTCTTTTCTACGCAACCCCGGTACCAAATGTAGAGACTCTTCGTGCTCGTATTGTGGACGGCTGTGATACAATACGCCATTCTCCAGGACTGCATCAGCGCATCAGGAATTCCATGCGACGGAGGGTGGATGCATGTACCCTCGCTAATGGAGGACATTTTGAACATTTACTGTAACAAAGTGATTGAGGTCACGCTGGTACTTTCTGTTGCTGTGTGTTTCCATTCCATGATTAATGTGATTTGAAGAGAAGTAATAAAATGAGCTCTTAACATGGAAAGTAAGCGTTTCCGGACACATGTCCACCTAACATATTTTCTTTCTGTGTGTGTGAGTAATGTTTCCCGAAATTTTGGCCGTACCTTTTTGTAACACCCTGTATATCAATATGAACCTGCCCCTTCAGTAAAGGTTGAAACTGGTCATCATAATAAACATAAAGAGTGATCTATGGTTTAAGAAATAAAAGTATTGTAACAGGTTAAAGGCGGATCGTCAAAGGTGCTCGTGTATTGTGAACGTGAGCACAAGGGTTTGAAAAGCGTGCAAACGATTTCTCCTTTTCTCCACTCTTTGTCTGTAGCCCCCGAGTGTTGTGCAGTTATGTACCATGTTACGAATACAATCTAGATCGAAGCCAAAATGATGCAGCTTTAATACACCACCTCCTGAGCAAAATTATATTTAGTGGCTACATATTCAACAAGTATAGTGCTCTTTTATGACAGTTGTACTGTCCAGTGAGTAGATCAGCAGCAACAGAAAACAACATGCTAACTGTGATACGACACTCAGTATTGTGAATTAACTCGCTGCCATCTCTCTGGTTTACATAGATGTATCAAAGAAACAAAAATAAAATCGATCGATACAGGGAAGCCTGCAGGACCTAAGAAGGCGTCAGATAGCGGCTTTCTAGTGTAAAAGAACTAGCGGTAGTTCCAGATATGTTGTTGGAACAAAAAGCTGGCAGTAAATGAGATTGTTCCACACTTTTTTTTAAGGTCGCCAGAACTGAAGATCTATCTGCACAAATTGTTGTAGAATCTTGGAAAAAATTTATGATCGAGTTAGACGTCTTTTTTGGAGACCGAATAACTCTGGCGTAGGAATAAATATGATTTTCCAAAGTGCTCATCGAGTGCAACCAAGTGTGCTATGTTTGTTTATGAGATTCCGTAGGCACTACGTTACCGAGTTGAAGCTGATGTTAAGTTTCCTTACTTCCTAATAGTTTTGGGTTCAGTTCCGTACCGTCACATAGCCATCAGATTTAGTGAATTTGGTGCATTCGAACAGAAATGTAATTCAGTCTAACACTTCCAAACAAAGACAGCTCAGCTAGGCAACGTCAGTTAGTTAACATGTTCCATACATCATTTAAAAGATCCTCTTATCGATATGATGTGGAACGATTTCGTTTAGCGGTTTACATGATTATATTTGACCTTAACAAACACATTAAATTTTTATTCCTGCTGATGTCTCTACACTTAAAAGGAAGGTAGCTCCATTTTTACATTTTCTAGAATTTATTACATACAAAAAAACACACACGCACACGCACACACACATACATACATAGGCTAACAATTTTTAAATTTATCCATAGTGTAGAAGGAGTTGTCGAACTTTTTAATTTGCTAGGTAAATAATCAAAATTTTTGAATCTGCATATTGGACTTCTTTCTATGCAATTGCTAGCTCTACTTATGCGCAATATAGGTTATTTTTTCCTCTAGTATTGCAGGTATGAACGTCACTTTTCATCTCATATTCCTATTAACAATTTTTGACGAATTTATTTAGAGAATATATATATTGTAATAGTTCCGTTAAATTCCCAACTCCTTGATAAAATACCTGCAGGACGACTTCTAGTGAACACCGCATATTTTTGTTACCGAGCGCTTTTTATCAATTCTTTCTGTCTGCACAAAAATTACCGCATACGACATTGTTATTGTGGTCTTCAGTCCTGAGACTGGTTTGATGCAGCTCTCCATGCTACCCTATCCTGTGCAAGTTTCTTCATCTCCCAGTACTTACTGGAACCTACATCCTTGTGAATCTGCTTAGTGTATTCATCTCTTGGTCTCCCTCTACTGTTTTTACCCTCCACGCTGCCCTCCAATGCTAAATTTGTGATCCCTTGATGCCTCAGAACATGTCCTACCAACCGGTCCCTTCTTCTTGTCAAGTTGTGCCACAAACTCCTCTTCTCCCCAATTCTGTTCAATACCTCCTCACCGAGCGAGGTGGCGCAGTGGTAAGACACTGGACTCGCATTCGGGAGGACGACGGTTCAATCCCGCGTCCGGCCATCCTGATTTAGGTTTTCCGTGATTTCCCTAAATCACTCCAGGCAAATGCCGGAATGGTTCCTCTGAAAGGGCACGGCAGACTTCCTTCCCCATCCTTCCCTACTCCGATGAGACCGATGACCACGCTGTCTGGTCTCCTTCCCCAAAACCAACCAACCAACCCACGCCCGGGTTCCCGGGTTCGATTCCCGGGGGATCAGGGATTTTCTCTGCCTCGTGATGGCTGGGTGTTGTGTGATGTCCTTAGGTTAGTTAGGTTTAATTAGTTCTAAGTTCTAGGGGACTGATGACCATAGCTGTTAAGTCCCATAGTGCTCAGAGCCATTTGAACCAACCAACCAACCAACCAACCAATACCTCCTCATTAGTTATGTGATCTACCCATCTAATCTTCAGCATTCTTCTGTAGCACCACATTTCGAAAGCTTCTATTCTCTTCTTGTCCAAACTATTTATCGTCCATGTTTCACTTCCATACATGCCTACACTCAATACACATACTTTCAGAAACGACTTCCTGACACTTAAATCTATACTCGATGTTAAAAAATTTCTCTTCTTCAGAAACGCTTTCCTTGCCATTGCCAGCCTACATTTTATATCCTCTCTACTTCGATCATCATCAGTTATTTTGCTCCCCAAATAGCAAAATTCCTTTACTTCTATAAGTGTCTCATTTCCTAATCTAATTCCATCAGCATCACCCGACTTAAATCGACTACATTCCATTATCTTCGTTTTGCTTTTGTTGATGTTCATCTTATATCCTCCTTTCAAGACACAGTCCATTCCGTTCAACTGCTCTTCCAAGTCCTTTACTGTCTCTGAGAGAATTACAACGTCATCGGCAAACCTCAAAGTTTTTATTTCTTCTCCATGGATTTTGCTACCTACTCCAAATTTTTGTTTTGTTTCCTTCACTGCTTGCTCAACATACAGATTGAATAGCATCGGGGAGAAGCTACAACCCTGTCTCACTCCCTTCCCAACCGCTGCTTCCCTTTCATGCCCCTCGACTCTTATAACTGCCAACTGGCTTCTGTACAAATTGTAAATAGCCTTTCGCTCCCTGTATTTTACCCCTGCCACCTTTAGAATTTGAAAGAGAGTATTCCAGTCAACATTGTGAAAAGCTTTCTCTAAGTCTACAAATGCTAGAAACGTAGGTTTGCCTTTCCTTAATCTATCTTCTAAGATAAGTCATAAAGTCAGTATTGCCTCACGTGTTCCAGTATTTCTACGGAATCCAAACTGGTCTTCCCCGAGGTCGGCTTCTACCAGTTTTTCCATTCATCTCTAAAGAATTCGCGTTAGTATTTTGCAGCTGTGACTTATTAAACTGATAGTTCGGTAATTTTCACCTCTGTCAACATCTGCTTTCTTTGGGATTGGAATTATTATATTCTTCTTGAAGTCTGAGGGTATTTCGCCTGTCTCATACTTCTTGCTCACCAGATGGTATAGAGTTTTGTCAGGACTGGCTCACCCAAGGATGTCAGTAGTTCTAACGGGATGTTGTCTACTCCGGGGGCCTTCTTTCGACTCAGGTCTTTCAGAGCTCTGTCAAACTCTTCACGCAGTATCATATCTCCCATTTCATCTCCATCTACATACTCTTCCATTTCCATAATATTGTCCTCAAGTACATCGCCCTTGTATAGACCCTCTATATACTCCTTCCACCTTTCTGCTTTCCCTGCTTTGCTTGGAACTGGGTTTCCATCAAAGCTCTTGATAGTCATGCAAGTGGTTCTCCTTTCTCCAAAGGTCTATCGAATTTTCCTGTAGGCGGTGTCTATCTTATCCCTAGTAAGATAGGCCTCTACATCCTTACATTTGTCCTCTAGCCATCCCTGCTTAGCCATTTTGCACTTCCTGTCGATCTCATTTTTGAGACGTTTGTATTCCTTTTTGCTTGCTTCATTTACTGCATTTTTATATTTTCTCCTTTCATCAATTAAATTCAATATTTCTTCTGTAACCCAAGGATTTCTACTAGCCCTCATCTTTTTACCTACTTGATCCTCTGCTGCCTTCACTGTTTCATTCCTCAAAGCTACCCATTCTTCTGCTACTGTATTTCTTGTCCCCATTCCTGTCAATTGTTCCCTTATGCTCTCCCTGAAACTCTGTACAACCTCTGGTTTAGTCAGTTTATCCAGGTCCCATCTCCTTAAATTCCTACCCTTTTCCAGTTTCTTCTGTTTTAATCTAGAGTTCATAACCAATAGATTGTGGTCAGAGTCCGCATCTGCCCCTGGAAATGTCTTACAATTTAAAACCTGGTTCCTAAATCTCTGTCTTACCATCATATAATCTATCTGATACCTTTTAGTATCTCAGGGAGTCTTACATGTATACAACCTTCTTTTATGATTCTTGAACCAAGTGTTGGCTATGATTAAGTTATGCTCAGTGCAAAATTCTACCAGGCGGCTTCCTCTTTTATTTCTTAGCCCCAATCCATATTCACTTCCAATGTTTCCTTCTCTCCCTTTTCCTACTCTCGAATTCCAGTTACCCATGACTATTAAGTTTTCGTCTCCCTTCACTACCTGAATAATTTCTTTTATCTCATCATACATTTCATCAATTTCTTCATCATCTGCAGAGCTAGTTGGCATATAAACTTGTACTACTGTAGTAGGTGTGGGCTTCGTGTCTATCTTGGCCACAATAATGCGTTCACTATGATGTTCGTAGTAGCTTACCCTCACTCCTATTTTTTTATTCATTATTAAACCTACTCCTGCATTACCCCTATTTGATTTTGTGTTTATAACCCTGTATTCACATGAATAAAAGTCTTGTTCCTCCTGCCACCGAACTTCACTAATTCCCACTATATCTAACTTCAATCTATCCATTTCCCTGTTTCAATTTTCCAACTTTCCTGCCCGATTAAGGGATCTGACTTTCCACGCTCCGATCAGTAGAACTCCAGTTTTCTTTCTCCTGATAACGACGTCCTCTTGAGTAGTCCCCGCCCAGAGTTCCGAATGGGGGACTATTTTACCTCCGGAATATTTTACCCAAGAGGACGCCATCATCATTTAACCATACAGTAAATCTGCATGCCCTCGGGAAAAATTACGGCTGTAGTTTCCCCTTGCTTTCAGCCGTTCGCAGTACCAGCACAGCAAGGCCGTTTTGGTTATTGTTACAAGGCCAGATCAGTCAATCATCCAGACGCCCCTGCAACTACTGAAAAGGCTGCTGCCCCTCTTCAGGGACCACACCCTTGTCTGGCCTCTCAAAAGATACCCCTCCGTTGTGGTTGCACCTACGGTACGGCCATAAGACATTATTGAATTCAAATATGGAAAACATGTCAGGAGATTGATTTGTTTGTTTACATGACTGGCTATTATATGAAGAGCTAATTTAGATGAATTCCACTGTTAGAGAAGCTCAGGAGTATAATTCCTTCAGTTAAAGTGTTCAACAAAGTGTACATAAAAAATGTGTAGCATTGTACCTTATTTACTGATACCTCTTAATGGGCTACATCAGTTGCTGGTGTGACTGTTTGTTGTGCCAAGTTGAACATTGTGCGTTTTCTCAAAGAACCACTTAAAATTCCTATTAAACACCGTCAGCCACCTATCCTGTGTCTTTCTCTCTATTGAGATATTTTATAACTCTAGTATCGTCTGCAAAAGTACTAATTTGAATGTTAAGTGGAGTGTCATTCTCATATATGAGAAATAGGAGTGGAACTGAAATTGAACCCTGTGGGACTCCTTTGTGAGATGTATAGGGAGCATACGGTGACATTGAAGTATGTCAGATTTGATCCCAGTAAAATGCGGTCTTAATCGAAAAGCGTACTTTTCTAATTCAACTTTATCGAGTGGGACCATATGTCACACAGAATGCTGCTCGTAATTACACCCAGTCAGCTGTGTCGCAAACGGCATCTTCGTGAATCCGTATTTACTGGAATGTTTATTCTTGTATTAACGTGAACTTTGACGCGTTCAGTTTTCGCTAATACTATGATATACCTTTTTTATACTAATCAGACGTCAGATGCATAGGCAAAATAAGGGCCACGTGGGGTGACCGTTCGCTCTGAGGCGTCTTGCCACGGTTCCTGCGGCTCCCCCGTCGGATGTTCTAGTCCTTCCTCGGGCATGGGTGTGTGTGTGTTGGCCATAGCGTAAGGTAGTTTAAGTTAGACTAAGTAGTGTGTAATCTTAGGGACCGATGACCTAAGCAGTTTGGTCACATAGGAACTTAGCACCAAAGCCGTACAATAAGGCTGGAGATCTTCGATCTTGACTTCTTAGTAATAACAGGCTTGAGAATACGCTATTGTAGAAGTCTTCTTCACTGTTGCACACAGAATACAAGAAGGCCCCTTCCACTTGGAAGGGTGACATCTGTACTTCGGGGAACATGATTTTTCTCTACTTTAACTTCTCTTAGCATATGACTCTGACTGTGGTCTATGAATATTCTTTTCTTAGTAAATAGCTTCGTGATCATTACTAGGAAAGGGGAATAGAGATGGCACCGGAACTTTCTAGCTTTCTCTGCACTACACGTCGTCGTTTGACTGAAGGGTAACCGATAGTAGCCTTACACTTAATCCTAACTCTAAGAGAACAGCAGAGATACGTGAATTTCCATCTAGGCCATTGTCATACAACATGGTTATCGGAGACACTACGCTTCCCGTTAGGATTACGTGCTGGTGGTTAACGAGATTTGAGCTACCTATTACAGGCAGGACACCATCACTTCATCGATGTATGGAAATTTTGTGCCAAAGGTGTGGCTGACAGTGTACACATTTACTTGGAAATTCAACACAAAAACTGATAGCCTTCGCATGAGTGTTTATTCTTATTTCTAGTAAGGAAGAAAACAACACTCCAGATATGGACAATGACACAAAACTCTTCGAAACAAAAGTTTTCTTCCTACTGCGCGGCTTCCTTCAGAGAGGATGATTTCAATACTGTCCGACATAATTTGTTTAATCCAGTCGGTGCTCACGTCTCAATGTAAACTTACGACATGGTTAGTAAAGCTTTGAAAAAAAAAAAACAGCAATTAGTAACATTAAAGGTAGTGCAGATATACGTGCTTTACCTGCTAGAGACTATTAACACGAGGCTGTAGAAGGACTATCAACATATAATGTGTCCAGGTCTTTTCACAAATCATACGTCTCGCCAAGGACCACAGTAAAAAAGACGTTTGCCTCAAGTTGCTTGCAAGGCTGCAATTTCTGCTTTAGCCAACCACTTAGTCATCAGAAAGCTTTCTGAACACAGGATACAAATATAAAATCCGTTAACAACATTATTAATTGACATTTATCGACTGTATGATTATTGGTAAATGTTGTAAGCTATTAAAAGTATTTCTCCGACAGTTAAGAGGATTCTCTTACAGATATCACCAATTTCTATAAAAAACATTCATACAGACTGTTTTTGGTAAACTACGATGTTTTTCTTTCACTTTAGTGTCTCCCAAACAATTTCATATGTCTGCGAGAAGTAACATAATTCCTTCAAACAGTTTTATGTGGTTAAATTTCAGAATATTACTAACTGTTTGAAAGGTGATTTGTTGTAACTGTAAGCAAAAACCACATGTTTTCTAGTTTCACATATATTTTCCCTTGAGAACTAAGTTGACCATTTAATTCTTAACACAGTTTTATCCATGCTAGATTTCAGTCAATCAAAGAACACATTATAGCATTAACTCACCAGATACACCATGATGAATTATCTCACAGAGCAGTATTAATATGCTGAAAGCGACACCATTAGAAAATGAAAAATGTGGCAGATTTTGTAATTTGGAGGAAAATTCCAGATAGAGATTACCAACTATTTTAGTAGTAAGACTCTTTAAATTTATCAAAGAATATTACACTTTTTTTACACTTTTTCGCTGTTGGCATCAATAGAATGACACTGTGTAGAACGTCTGGAACACTTTCTCTCGGTATGGTCAGTAACTGTAATGTTCGATGATACAGAGCGGTTCAGTTCTTTAAATGATAGACTATGCTCACTGTATTCGTTACCGTTTGGAGCGTAATGAAAGACGAAGGGCTTAAAATTGTTTGAGATTCTTAAATAATGTTGACTGATCTGTGGTACAGATGGGTGTAACGTGTTTATAATGTTACCAAGGAAGACATAGGTATTCTTTTGAATTGTATTGTTCAGAAAACCAGATGCATTTGCTTAAACACATTTTGAGGACATCAGTTGTTACCAAATCAAACAGTCTCCTCAAGTAAAATCTCAACGAAAGATCAGATTTAGCAAATGCGGAATAGTAAGGGATCGATTGTGCATTTATATAATTTATATTATTCATTCCGTCTATCTGCGTTGTTAGAGTTTCAAGTGTTTTAACCATATGTACTGTGTTGAAAATCTGAGAATGAGAGCATGGCCTCTCGAAACGCGTTGTTGACTTGTGTTAAGTACGAAAAAAGGGGCTGAATGCTACCAGTAATCACTGATAGAATAGAATAACTGGTATCTCACATCCGGAAAATGGATAATACCAAATCACCATAAACTTTACAAATTGTTTAGCGTTAAATGCTCTATTGTCACTGATAGTGTTTATAAACACAACTTACTGAACTAATAAGGCCCGAATGTAATCTTCGGCGAAAATCCACTTGCTGGTTTCTTGTTCCTTGATGGCGTTCTGCTGTTTCGCTGACATGGTGCTTTCTTCTGCTCTAGAATGCTTGTGGTAGCCGTTGTTGCTCTAATACTGAATGACGTGTGCCAGCAGTTCTTTTAATGAGTCACCGTCATCTTAATCGATTGCGAAACTACTGACCCATCAACAAAATTTGCATTCTAAAGCGACCCTGGCTGACTCTGAACTAATAAACAACTCGTACTTTGCAAGGTCAGCGCGGCAGGTCTCGTGAGTTTAAGCGATTTCTTTGTATGGCTCTCCGGCGTTCGGCACCAGTGTTACTTGCGCCTATGTAGTACGCTCACTACATCTGCTAGTTTACAGTGCCATAACGTAAACCCCGCAGGTAGACAGAACAGCGCATAATTAGTGGTATGTTGTTCCTGAAACTGTGTATTCACTTCATAGAGTTCTTAAACAAAAGAGATTTATGTCCAATTGAATAAGTTCCTGTTCCATACAGTTAGAATACACTTGGTACACAATCATTCGAGTGTGAACTCCATTTCCAAAAATGTACAGTTTACATGAATTAGTTCGGGGCCATACTAACGAAAAAAACAATAATAATTTAATAGGACTCAAGTAAGTATTATACAGGCCTATATAGCCAAACAGCTGCTGTAGTAGTCAAAATGGATGGAAAATTTCAGTGGAACAGGAGATACTGAGTGTGTGACGTAATAAGTAAACGAAAACTGACATGTTCGTGTGTCTATTACTACTGGAATAAGCTGCCACATTAATAATAATAATAATAATAATAAAAGAAACAACGTAACCAAATAATAACTTTTAAGTTTGTACTCATTTTTTTAAACTGTCAGTAACGGAAAAAGCCAATCAAACATGTGTATGTGTAAAAAAACCTCATAATTTACATTATAGACAAATTACGAGGTAATAGGGATCTACTCAGAAACAGTAGGTATGCAAAGAATTCAAAGAAACAGCCTGCAACCGCATAAATGTTACATTCTTAGGGCACACGTCAAGGAATCGAGATATGACAGAAGCAGTGGAAAGGACACATTTTAGTCAAAAGGACGAAAGTCAGAAGAACAACGGATATATGAAATGCGTATGATGTGCTTCTAACATTATTACTTCTCTGCCTATAATACCTCTCTGCTTTTCTCAAATATCCATTTTCTTAAGAATTAAAAGACAAAATTTTAGAATTCATTTATTATCAACAACTTTTGATTGATATAGTCGACATCACAATAGTTACTGATTTTAGAGGTGCAGTGGGTAGTGGGTAGAAGGTATTGGTCATTCTTAGAGAGGAAAAATTTCTCTCAAAGAAATGACGTCGGTTTTTCACAAACGATATCTCTCAAATAGTATGTGCATATAAACAGTGTTCAGTAGCGTACTGTATTGCAATGAACAGGATACGGTAACATACTGACAGCCAGTATTTCCTGAACACGTATCTAAAGCGAACAAGGAGCATCTAGACGTTTCGATACATTACCTCCTTCAACTAACGTACACTCGTTTTGTAAAGTCACGTACCCACCTGGCCTTAGGTCGTCTGAACACTGAACACAGGATTTCCGTGGACAGTGTACCACATACTCGTCTTGCTAGAGGTCCATCTGTCAACATGCCATTTTCTTTACCAACATAATCAGGTCATACATCTCGTCATGTTCCGTTATAAATTTGTTAGCTTCCTTGTCTCTCGTGTTAATTTACAAAAGTTTCTCTCCATTGGTCATGTAGATTCGGCGTTGTCTCCAACCCGTGTCGAATCGTAAACTCTGTGTCACTATTAGATTGTCATCTAGACTTTTAAATACACCAAATCTTGCACGTAAAGTTGTACATGTGGGTAAAACACGTAATAAATTAAAAGTTCAAAATATCTATCAGTGTATCTCACGTTATGCTATTCACCAGAGGAAATTAAAATGAGTAAGAAAAAAGAAATCAGGAGGGAGAAACAGAGCAAGAGGGAAGAAAAACAATTTCATATTAAGGGAAGAAACGAAAGAAAATAAATCGGTATACTACTCTTGGCACTCTGCGAGATATACACTCTCTTCCAGAATCCAAACGGCTCATGCTAATGCACTACAGTACTGTTCCACCCTGCTTTATTAGAGATGCTATAACTTGGAATTGTGCTTTACACTACACAAAAGCCGCGCGGCTCCCCCCGTAGAGGAGGTTCGTGTCCTCCCTCGGATATAGGTGTGTGTGTGTTTCCCTTGGTGTAATTTAGTTTAAGTTAGATTAAGTAATGTGTAAGCCTAGGGACCGATTATCTCAGCAGTTTGGTCCCACGGAAACTTTCAACAAAATCACTACACTACACAGAACTGCAATAAGCTACACTGCTGCGTGACAAAAGCAAAACTGATTTTCTTTTAATTTTTTCTTTTATAACACTGCCACGCCGAGGAAATAACACAGGGAATGCGTAGATTGTGCTGCCAAGCCACTCAAGGTGTAGAGGGTGGGAAGTGGCTGACAGATCTCTGAGAGTCATTCCTTGCGTTCCTTGAGGTTCATCACCTCACCGTTTTCGGAAGGAGTGGTGCTTGGGTATAATTCATTGCGTCTCGTTTTCCTGATATATTGCTTCTTCTAGCCTATCTGTCTGTCTGTCCGTATGTCTCTCTCTCTCTCTCTCTCTCTCTCTCTCTCTCTCTCTCTCTCTCTCAGTGAGCTTTGCATCCACTTTGTGCATGCCTAAAGGGAGTCGAGTAATTTAATTGACGTGAATGCTGTGGCACGAAGAATAGACTGATACGTAGTCTCAGCACAGACAGTAAATGAGAGACGTTATCAAGCGCAGTCCGTCACATGAAACATACACGACAATACCACAGCCTGTTTGTACTATACTGCATGGCGACCATATCCTTAACACTGGAGATGTCAGCTGGTATTTTTATTAATTAATTTATTAATGTGCATAGTAAATGAATATCTGAACTTTCTACGGAACCCAGTGCCCCTTGATGTAGCTGTTTGTGATAAGTATACCGTAAACAAAAGGATTTCTTCAGAACAATATTGCAGTCCTCTGCTGATCACGTTGCCACAGGTCGGTTGTGCTGTGAACACATCTCTCGTTCATTAGGTGTTTCGCGGGTATGCAGATCAGATTTTCTGATAATCCTCTCATCTCAGAACATATAAAATGATAGAATGGCTCATGAAGATGGCTACGAGAAGAATCAATTCCCACTCACACTGCAAACGTCATGGCCTCAGAAATACTTCCTCTCACTTTCTGCATTGACGAAAACGGGCGCACCTGTGCGCCGACTCAAATGCCTCCTGCCTCATTAGTTAAAAAGTTTCACCAAATTCATTCGATCGACAGCGTGGCCTGCGGAACTTTACCTTAAATCCTATTTATGTACTCTATCCAGTTTTCGTCTGTACCAAATTGTTATACAGTCAATCTACACAAAATATCACTAAAAGAAAGGACAGATTATTCCACATTTTCGTGAACAAGATACACATTACAAAATACTGAAAGAAAAACTCTTCATAAACCGTATTACTTTCGAACTCCCTGAAATACATCACCTTAAAAACTTTTTAGTTACCATGGTAGACACAATGTATCGTCTTCACGTAGTCTATGCTACAAGCTACCTACTCCCATAAGGGTTTCTGGACCTTGTTCACTATGTCCACGGCCCCACATGCAGCTCCTGACGCTGGTGAAATCGTCACACAACTACGTTTCCTGGCTAGTCTCCTAAACTTCAGCCTACTCTTCATTGGTACTAAACTGTGACCCCAGTCTATATCTGCTCCTGTGTACGCTTTGCAAACCAGTGTCTGATTTCGGAATCTCTGCTTTACCATGATGTAATCTAAATGAAATCTGACTGTATCTCTCGGCATTTTCCAAGTATACTTCCTCAGCTTGTGATACCTGGGCAGAACTAAATGTTCAGTATCCTCATATACATTTTCTATCTCTTCACCTTCGGTTTGTGACGTTGGTAGGTATATCTGAACTACACTATTGGCCATTAAAATTGCTACACCAACAAGAAATGCAGATGATTAATGGGTATTCATTGGACGGATATATTATACTAGACTGACATGTGATCAAATTTCACGAAATTTGGGTGCATAGATCCTGAGAAATCAGTACCCAGAACAACCATCTCTGGCCGTAGTAACGACCTTGATACGCCTTGGCACTGAGTCAAACAGAGCTTGGATGGCGTGTACAGGTACAGCTGCCCATGCAGCTTGAACACGATACCACAGTTCATCAAAAGTAGTGACTGGCGTATTGTGAAGAGCCAGTTGCTCGGCCACCATTGACCAGACGTTTTCAATTGGTGAGACATCTGGTGAATGCGCTGGCCTGGGCAGCAGTCGAACATTTTCTGTATCCAGAAAGGCCCGTACACGACCTGCAACATGCGGTCGTGCATTATCCTGCTGAAAAGTGGGTTTCGCAGGGCTCGAATGAAGGGTAGAGCCACGGGTCGTAACACATCTGAAATGTAACGTCCACTGTTCAAAGTGCCGTCACTGCGAACAAGAGGTGACCGAGACGTGTAACCAATGGCACCCCATACCATCACGCCGGGTGATACGCCAGTATGGCGAAGACCAATATACGCTTCCAATGTGCTTTCACCGCGAAGTCGCCAAACACGGATGCGACCATCATGATGCTGTAAACAGAACCTGGATTCATCCGAAAAAATGAAGTTTTGCCATTCGTGCACCCAGGTTCGTCGTTGAGTACACCATAGCAGGCGGTCCTGTCTGTGAAGCAGCGTCAAGGTTAACAGTAGCCATGGTCTCAGAGCGGATAGTCTATGCTACTGAAAACGTTGTCGAACTGTTCGTGCAGATTGTCGTTGTCTTGCAATCGTCCTTATCTGTTGACTCAGGGATCGAGACGTGGCCGCACGATCCGTTACAGCCATGCGGATAAGATGCCTGTCATCTCGACTGCTAGTGATACGAGGCCGTTGGAATGCAGCACGGCGTACCGTATTACCCTCCTGAACCCACCGATTCCATATTCTGCTAACAGGCATTAGATCTCGACCAACGCGAGCAGCAATGTCGCGATGCGATAAACCGCAATCGTGATAGGCTACAATCCGACATTTATTAAAGTAGGAAACGTGTAGGTACTCATTTCTCCACCTTACACGAGGCATCACAACAACGTTTCACCAGGCAACGCCGGTCAACTACGTTTGTGTATGAGAAATCGGTTGGAAACTTTCCTCATGTCAGCACGTTGTAGGTGTCGCCACCGGCGCCAACCTTGTGTGAATGCTCTGAATAGCTAATGATTTGCATATCACTGCATTTTCTTCCTGCCGGTTAAATTTCGGGTCCGTAGCACGTCATGTTCGTGGTGTAGCAATTTTAATGGCCAGTAGTGTATTGTTGTCGGTGTTGTTTTTGTGTCAATTCTGATGAGAATATCCCTATCACTGAACTGTTCACATCAACTCACTGTCAGCCCTATCTCCCTACTCGTAACGAATCAGCCCGCAGCTCGTGGTCTCGCGGTAGCGTTCTCGCTTCCCGAGCACGGGGTCCTGGGTACGGTTCCCGGCGGGGTCAGGGATTTTCACCTGCCTCGAGATGACTGGGTGTTTGTGTTGTCCTCATCATTTCATAATAATTCATGAATGTGGCGAGTTTGGACTGAACAAAGGATGGGAATTTGTACGGGCGCCGATAACCGCGCAGTTGAGCGCCCCACAAACCGAACATCAACATCATCATAACGAATCCTACTCACATAATACCTTTTCCTGCTACTGTTGATATTACCCTATACTTATCTGACTAGAAATCCTTGTCTTATTTTCATTTCACTTCACTCACCCCCACTGTATCTAGACTGAGCCTTAGCATTTTCTAGTTTCCCACCATTTCGGACTTCGGACATCCCACTCTGCGACTCGTAAAACGTTATCCTTTGGTTGGCTATTGAGTCTTTTTCTAATAGTCACCTTGCTCGTGGCACTTTCCTCACGGAATTCCGAATGGGGTTCAGTCCGAAATCTTTTGTAAATGGGAAGATCATGATAATTCTTTAATTACAGGCTACATGTCCTGTGGATAGTATCATTAATGGAGTGGATTCCATGACCTTCTGGTTCGTCATGCCGTTGATCATTGCTGATTCCTCCGCATTTGCGGACAGTTTCGCACCGCAAAGGCAAGAGAGTGCACTGAACCTCAGTCCGCTCCTTCACCGTCTTTGACATGGTCCTTGGCTGAATAAGCGTGACTTCTTATGACGGAAGTCTTAGGCCATAACTGCCGATGATTTTCATTCAAAATTTAAGCGGTGTTGTGATTTGAACCAGGGACCGAGGATTTTTTGATCAGTAATCAAAGACGTCATCCCTAGACCGCAGTTGCATCCTCTATAGTTATATATCTTTTTAAACGATAATGACATGAATGAGGAAGGTAACAGACGAACACAAGTTGGACAGTTTTTCGACATGAGATTTGTGGCCGCATATCGGGAGATGCTTTGTACAATAGGCAAGTCTTGTGACAAGAGATGAGAGAAAGTCCAAGTCGAAACTCGTCAAAGAAGACAGCTATACTTCAGTGACAGGTCTCGCGCAAAATTCAGCCAACAGGGAACTTTACAGAAATAAACTAATTCCAGTGGGATGCGTGTATGTGTGTGCCTTCAAGACCAAATTGAATGGCAACATGACAGGGGTTGGTGCAGGAGCTTCCCTGAAGCCAATGGCCGAAGAGAAGTGATTGTGCAACAGAAGATAACTACCAGACAGGTAGTGTTAGAGAGGAGCCGTGTGGTGTGGCCGTCTCCTTGAAAGTTGAAGCTCAATTTACACCTCAGAATCTATCCGTGAAGTTATAGTTGACACAATGTGCCATGTTTCCATGTGCAGGTAAACTATTTGAGTGTAATGAAACCCTGAAGCATTCTTGTTTTGGTTTCTTCTGCACTGTACAGAAATCTGTTCGTTCTTCTCGTCATAGCCTTTGCATTGAAAGTCATAACGAATATAAACAGTTTTTGGGAGGCTCCCTGTGTGGATAAATATCTTCGCATGACCAACCCAAATAATAAATACTTTGTTGCTATCACCACCCATCTCGCAACTGGAATCCATACTGCTGTCCAACCCTGCAAGCAGTATTGGCCAGATGCTTTTTGATATAGAGAATTTCTGTTTCCACTAATGTGAGCAGTTACTCTTTCAGAGGAACTGTTGAGTAGCGTTAATTTGGCGACAGTATTTCATTCAGTTACACTGCCTGATAAGGAATGTGATGCTTCCCAATAGGCACAGTCGGATAGCAATGTAATTTCCTACATACAAACACCATTGGCGGGTATGTAAATCGTTCGAGCTGTAATTGTTCTATGTGACAGGTAAAACGGCCGCTAGAGTCTGTTAATGTTGTTCTTGTTTAGTACTTCTGCCAGCAATTGAAGGGTATATAAAGAGAGTGAACAGCATCATATGCAGAGTCATCAATGTGAAGGACATTGAAATGCCACGTACTCATGTGAGACAGCGTTTTCACCACCTAACAGAGTTTGAAGGCAACTCATTGTATGCCTTAGTTGGCTGGCTGGTCGAATCACGCAGTACACAGATTTGTGGGGCATTCGGATATGACAGTGACTCGATGTTGGTTTGCTAGAGAATGTGAAGGAAGCATACTCATAGTTAAGGTTCTGCTCGACCACATCTGATAACGACGTCAGGATCATCGTGTTGGGCACAAAGCACATGGGAATCTCCTCACATCTGCGCCAGTCATCCGGGTACAAGTAACGGACTCCCTGAAACACACTGTGTCATCCTCCATCACTGGTCAGAGGCTAGCAGCAGCTGGACTGGGAAATTACTCTTCCTTGAAAAAGATACCATTTACACCACAGCACAAACAGCTGCGTTTGGTGTTTTAATGGTAGGCATGGACTGCTAACAAATGATGTCCAACTACTTTCAGCAATTATTCGTGGTTCTGAACTACCCCACGTGACTGGGAAATAGAAAGAGAGGTTCCTTCTTCCAACGTTTTGAAGACGTATAGCAGTGGTATTCCTGGCGTTGTGGGTGGAGAGCCATCAGGTATGACTTCATGTCATGGCTAGTGGTGACTGAGGGAACGCTGATGGCACAACTGTATGTCACAAACATCGTGCCCTTACGTGTTACCTTTCATGCAACAATATTGTGGTACCATATACCAACAGGACCACGCTTATCCACGTACATCTGTATGAACTACTTGCGTTATGGTTTAGTATTCCCACGACCAGAAAGTTCCTGTATCTGTTACCTGATAGAGCACGTGTGAGACCAGACTGGACGTCAAAACCTTCCAAGTGCCAGAATCGAGGATATCCAGATACAGCGGTTGTGGGCTAGCTTGACGAAGGAGAGGGGGGTAACCTGGTTCATGAGACCCTTAAAACCGAAGCATTATATGCATCAAGGCGAAAGGGATGCAATCCATACAAACCTCAATTATAACCCCTTAAACCCGTGAAATTCCCAGGATGTTTCATTTTGTTTCCTCCTCCCCTTTTAGGTACTTCACTTTCTTTGTCAGGCAGTGTATATATTTTTCACTGTCACATACTTTCTACACGGTCCAGTCACATTAATGTGTCCACAGCTTATGTTCGACGTTAGAGTAGGCTACAATAAACAGCAACAGACGGCCGGTGACAGTACTCGTAGTGGAGAGCATACAAAACTTCTCAGGGAAATAGGAAAACAGTGAGGTCTTTGTAGTAATGCGATTTATCTTGTTAAGTTACAGCAATCACGAGAAAAATAAGTACTATCGAAAACCAGCGCCGTGGCAACTGCGATGCTCCACGGACATAAACGAGAGGTGTAAATGACAGCTGAAAAGACGTGTACTGGAGAGTACAGATGCAATTGTTGAGCATCAACTCGCCCAATGAACGAAGGGGCCACCAACAGCGTGTCCTCAACGACCGTTCCGTGAATGTTGCTGCGCATGAGCCTCTGCAGCAGGTACCTTGTTCATGCACTAAGACTGACTGCAATTCACCGGTGACGAAGGTTGGAATCTGCATGCCTGTATCGCAAATGGACGTCCACTAAGTGGGGGGAGGTGGCCTTTTCAGGTGTATCACGTCTTACTCTTCATCGCACAGATGACCTTCTGAAACCAGAGACCTTGCAATAATCGCTGTAAGGATCCAGGCTGAAGGAGGGAAACGCTTTCGTGGCTTTCCCTGAGCCATCTCGTCATTCTGGATGGCACAATGGATCAACAAAAGTATGTAATTATACTTACGGACCATGTCCACTCCTAAATGCAGTTTATTCTTTCTCGGCACCATGACATCTACCAGCAGGACAACGCAACGTGATACACAGCTTGTAGTGTAGTGCGCTGTTCGAAGAGCACCATGATGCGTTTACTGTGCTCCCCAACAAGCTCCCCGGATGTAAACCTAATCGAGACTATGTGGGACGACCTCGGGTGGGCTGTTCTCGCCATGGATCCTCATCCGGAAAATCTATCGCACTTGTACATGGCACTGGAATCGCCATGGCTCCATATCCCTGTCGGTACCTTCCACAGCCTCATTGACTCTCTTGCTGCACGACTCGCAGCAGTTCACGTTCCAAAAGGCGGTTGTCCAAGCTTTTGAACTATGGTCAAATTAATGTTATTGGATAGTGTACTTTGTTGAACTGAAGTTGGTGAATAAACGTGAGATCTTGAAATCTATAATTTCACTAAAGGTCTCGCTTTTCCATATTTAGCAAAGAACTGTTACTTCAATTTCCTGGAGTGTGTCCATTCTTAGGCTCATCTTTAAAGGGTGCAGTACTTTGATACCGTTTTCTGTTGCAACACTGTGTCCTCTTTCTTGTACTATATGCCCCGCTATAGCTCATCTGACCGCTACAACAAGACTGAAACTTCCTTTAAAACGGGTTTTAAAGTTCCTACCCGTTTGACCAATGTAGGTTTATGCCTCGAAAAATTTTGCTTTATTAATCAATACACAGAGCAATCAATTAAATTTCGGGCGTGCAGCCGCGCAAATAAAATTTCCTCTACTGATATTTCGGCCGCGTATCGTCCGGCCATCTTCAGAGCGAGTCACAAGACTGACGACAAGGTGTCAAGCGCGGCCTTATGTGATACACCGCGGCGATACTGCGCATGCGGGTCACAGATGCTGGTCGGCGGCAGAGACATACGCTTACACATGCGCCGCCTGTGGCGAAGGCGTACAGACATTAGATTCGCTTATCGATGTTTGATCGGCGGCAGTGACACGATGACGACTTCTCTGCAGTTTAATTACTCCAAGAGCCGGATTCCATGCTTTGTCTAAATTAAAACCATTATCTCTGTTTATTAAATTGTTGGCTAATCGAATTTCTATAGCTTGTTTGAATACAGATTCCCAAAAAGATGAGGTGGATGCTAAAATCTTCACATCACTGTAATTCATGGAATGACCCGTTTTAATACAATGTTCGGCCACAGATGACTTGTCTGGTTGTAATAAGCGTGTGTATCTTCGGTTTATTTGCGCGGCTGCACGCCCGAAATTTAATGGATTATTCATTACGCGCGAGAAGTTGAAAATGCACAATACACCGAGTGATCAAAAAGTCAGTATAAATTTGAAAACTGAATAAATCACGGAATAATGTAGATAGAGAGGTACAAATTGACACACATGCTTGGAATGACATGCGGTTTTATTAGAACCAAAAAAAAAAATACAAACGTTCAAAAAATGTACGACAGATGGCGCTTCATCTGATCAGAATAGCAATAATTAACATTACAAAGTAAGACAAAGCAAAGATGATGTTCTTCACAGGAAATGCTCAATATGTCCACCATCATTCCTCAACAATAGCTGTAGTCGAGGAATAATGTTTTGAACAGCACTGTAAAGCATGTCCGGAGTTATGGTGAGGCATTGGCGTCGGATGTTGTCTTTCAGCATCCTTAGAGATGTCGGTCAATCTAAATACACTTGCGACTTCAGGTAACCCCAAAGCCAATAATCGCACGGACTGAGGTCTGTGGACCTATGAGGCCAAGCATGAAAGTGGCGGCTGAGCACACGATCATCACGAAAGGACGCGCGCAAGAGATCTTTCACGCGTCTAGCAATACTTTGTTTTTTTGTTTTTTTTTTCTAATAAAACCCCATGTCATTCCAAGCATGTGTGCCAATTTTTACCTCTCTATCTACATTATTCCGTGGTTTATTAAGTTTTCAAATGTATACTGACTTTTTGATCACCTAGGATGTATATCAATAAAAGTCTGTGACTTTGTTATTGTCTGTAGAAAACATCTTCCTATTTTTGTAACATTCACTGTCGATTAACATTCAGTTTTGCTTTAAATAATACGTCTGTGATTTTACTGTATGGAGTAGATGATGTTAAAGTTTGTGGTATGTTTCATACAGGAACTTCTGTTTCAAAATTCTGCCTGCTGTTCCACAGTTAATGGTTTTTTCGTTTTTCAGTCCTACGTGGTAGGGATTTAGGTAGAATAAATGGAGTATGAAGACGAAGGGCAGAGGAAAAGAATCTCAGAACTAGGGAAATTACTGAACAAATAGAACCTGAAGTTTCTACGTGGTAAGAGAAAAGACGACAAGAGAAGAGAAGGAAAGAGTTGGGAGTGTAGCCATGACTGTGGTCTGTTGTTACAAGGACAGGCGGCTGCGATTCGCCTCTGCGCCTGCTTGTTAAGCAGCCGGGATAAAGGCGCCCGCTAACAATACGCCGCGTTTACAACTGTCGTGCACAAATTTGTGCTCGGCGATGAAGCTGATCTCTGCGGTCTGCGAACACATCCCCTTGCGTCGGCTGCCGCTAATGCTCTCGCAAAAATCCCGCATTGTAATGTTCATACCGATATACGCTGCGCTGCGGGGCGGATTTCACTTCTCTTTTTTAACAGCGCTCCCCAAATCCCTAAAAAGCTCCCAGACGGATTCGGTAAATCTCTGGGTTGCTGCTGGAGCCGCGGGCACGTAGCACAATAACGTTAAGTACAGTCAGAATAAGTCCGTATTTGACAAAAATACGCGATTTATAGCGCCGTAAAACCGGGGCTTATGCCAGACAGTAAAACAGTTTCGGTGAGCAATTTGCTTATCGGTGCAAGGGACTAGCATAAAATAACCTATAATTACCGCTGCAAATGAATTCCACGGTAATGGAACTAGATACGATAGTACCAACGCTCGCACACTGGCTGAGTCTGGAGATCAACCGTTACTGCCAGATGAACTATTCCCAGATTACATTGTGCACAAATACGTTACGAGTAGGACCTGAATAAGAGCTTCTTACGCCATATAAACATATCTACGACGGTGAGTACAAAGGTTTCTGCACAACACTCTCCTAATTTATTAAAACAAAAACAAAAAATACAAAATTTCAGCAGGGTCACCTTGGTTTTCAGTGTTCTTTCTCCATCTTGTAAAAGCTTTCCAGCAGCTTCAGAAGAAAACTTTTTCGACGTTAGAGGTGAATCTATGGCCCCTTAAACCATCTATAGGTTGACCAAAGTAAATGAAATCCTACAGAGAGAGAGCAGGACTACATGCACGATTCTCCAATACCTACAAAAGCCAATTCTCTTGACTTTGAACGATGTGAAGACGTGTTATCATACGTTGCAAGAACGCCCTTTGACAACAGACCTAGGAGTTTGTTTCAAATTTTGGATTTCAGCTCATTGCAAGACATATCGCTGTAATGTTGACATGTTTCTATTGATCTGTTTCCTAGGTAATATCCTTTGTGGGTTCCATAAAGCTACAAGCATCGTTTCTCCTGTAAAGGATTGACGCATCAGTTACTTTTTGACGGGAGACATTCTCTGGTGCTTGCTCTCTGGTTCAAAGCGATAGTCCCGTCTTTCATCTCCACTGAATATTTGTTTAAAACGTTTCACCTTCATTAGCATGACAGTCAGTAGTCTCTGACATATTCCCCCGCACCTGTGATTTTGCTCTTCGTTTTCCTGTTTCTGGACCAATCTCGCACGCACTTTACGAAAGCTGAGCCTGTTATGGATGATACTATACGAAGAACCGTGACTAATGTGTATTTGGTTTGCCACTGCATCATCAATCACTCATCGGTCTTGCTTTATCAGGTCTCGGACTGTCTCAATGATGTGCATCACGCTTGTTCGGCCGCCTCTTAATTGCGACCACCTCTTCATTATTCAGTCTAGTGATAAGCGTTTCGCCTTCGTAAACCATTGCCCCTGCATTCTGCTGAAAGTTATTGGATTTCAGATCCTGATAGGCATTCATACCACAGGAAAGGTTCAAATGGTTCCAATGGTTCAAATGGCTCTGAGCACTATGGGACTCAACTTCTGAGGTCATCAGTCCCCTAGAACCTAGAACTACTTAAACCTAACTAACCTAGGGACATTACACACATCCATGCGCGAGGCAGGATTCTAACCTGCGACCGTAGCGGTCTCACAGCTCCAGACTGTAGCGCCTAGAACCGCACTGCCACTCCGGCCGGCCCACAGGAAAGAATTACACAACATAATTTTTCATTGGCCCAAAAAGAGTAGGGCGCAGTCAATTTCCTTTCGCAAGAGCGCAAAGCGAACTGATGCGACAAAGCTGAAAGCTGCTACAAAGATAATGGTGCCATATAGAGGTTGTCGAGCATACTAATGTTTGCCACCAAAGCAAAAGATGAAAGAGCAAACACTTACTGACTCACCGACCTATTTCATTTCGTACAACTAACGCAAATAGCGGTTATACAAAATGAAATGACGTGACTGATTATGCTCATTTGTAACTAAGGAAGGGAGTACACGTCGGTTAGTTGGCAGGGTACCCGAAAAATACATCCAGCATTCAGTATACAAAGGAGAAGACCCACAAATCGCAGGTCGCATTATGTAATATTACTCGAATGTGTCCGCTTCCGTAATTGAGTGGTGAGCGTGCCAGAATTCCATGCGAAGTCTCTGGGTTCGATTTCCGGCCATGTAGGAGATTTCGTTTGCTAAGGGACTGGTTGTTGCGCTGTCCATCATCATTTCATCCTCATCGACGTGCAAGTCACCGAAGTAGCGAAGTGGCATCAAGTAAACAGACTTGTACCAAGCGGCCTGGACTAACAAGGGATACAGCACGCATTACAAAGACGGGCTGCACAAATGTTGACAGGTTAGTTTGACTAGAGCATCACATAAACGCTGGAAAACCTTAATTGGCAGATGTCGAAGGTATAATATATCTCTAGAAAGCCTATGAACAAAGTTTCAGACACCATTGTTTAGGGAATAATGTAGAGGCATCCTAGAGCCTGCTGCATATGACTGTAGCAGAGACGACAAAGACATGACTTGATCTACCACAGTGCATACTTAGGCAATCATTCTTCTCATGCTCAACCAGCGTTATGAACTCCAAGGATCTACAGCATTCTTAGGACTCCGTGTCATACCTTGCACAATGGATTATAGAGTATGTATGTACATTGTGATATTGTTTGAGTTATTCTAACAAGAATAAAATCTAAAATGCAGGGTTCCACCTGCGTGACTGAGGAACTTCCCTTGATGTAACAGCACACGTAACAAACTGTATGTAACATAACGTATACGGTAGCCAGCTACCAGTTGCTTAAACGTATTTAAATCTTGAAGTATCGGTTTAGGTGACGGGGCTGAGACGAGGAGTGGAGGCGCGGAATTGAGATGGTCCTTGTAAATGGTCCGCGTAGTCGTTGATATCTCTAATTGCTATAATCGCACTATTTCACTCCAATTTACGGAGTTTGTTAGCACTTGATGTTAGGTTGGCGCCATTACAATGTATTGTATTGTAGTAATCGCTGCTGCTTGCTGGATCGCTGCTGTGTCTCGTTGCTGATGCTGGCTCTAAATCTGGTTGTCTAGGGTAAAAACATGAGGTCCCGTGATTTTCATGTGCTTTTGATGATAAAGAACGAGCGAAACCAACACATATGTAAACATCAAACATTTATTACTTTGGTGGCCATATTAATTCCACTGTCCACCAAAGACCATAACACAACACAAAGTAGTACTTCCTTTACATGTTCTTTGCATTGTTTTTCCATCCCAAACAATAACACAGAAACACACTTCACTAAAGTGACATTCCGACTGCCTCCGACTGCCTCCGACTGTTCTCTCGACCCTTCTCGCTGCTTGTATTTATAACATTGTCAAAGAACTACTAAAAAGAGATATAGTTTATAAGTCACATGTACATCTGTTGTTATAATTTGTGCAGAAAAGTTATTAATTTGCATCGAGTGACATAATTTAACATGTTATTAAAATGACAGACAGATTTGTTGACTTGACAGAATAATTCTTTGTTACAAAAAGGCTGTTTTTTAGAAGTTTGTCAATTGACTTCTCTAATTTGCATAAATAAGTAAGTAACATGAATTATTAAGAATTACATTGGTTTTCGTCTAAAATAGGATTGATTGCGTGAATACTGAGTGAAAACGCTCCTAGTGAACAAATAGGTTTCACTGGGTGATTTTTATTTAAGGAGATCCAAAATACCTAAGTTGGCCACTATTTTTCGTACTTCATATTAATTATTTAAGATGAACTTAGTGTTTTTACATGATGACATTTGCTGTATCAGTGATCAAGTGATATAAACTTTTGTGTGGGTCAGTTATTCAGTATAATTTAATGGGTTGACTGTTTATGGAGACACGTTATGCAATCATTGTTAACATACACAATAACTTTTCTATAATCATAAATACTCATTAAACTGGTTGAATTTGGAAGGGATCACATACTTCATTAAAGTAAAGCCTTTAATATGTTCCGTTACATCCTCCACAAGCATTTTAAGGCCCCCATACACAGGCGAAGCAGTCGGCCGATTCGTGCGTGGAGCGGTCCTGCCGTGAAACATAGCCATGCCTGTGTGTGAAGGTTTCGCAGTCGCCCTGTAGCCTGGATGCGGCTGTTTGGCCAGGGAACCTCCACCTGTTAGCTCCCACCGCTACCAGCCAACGGTCTGTCAGTGCCGGCAGGCAGAGTCCACCAAGCAGTCGCCATTGTCCACACATAGTCGGAAGTGTCGGCGAGCGAGTCGGCGGACCAGTTGGACTGTGAATGGGCGCCTTGATGAGAACGGACATGGGTTTTACCACGTCATGGAAGAGTCGCAATGTCACCGTCTGTAGCTGTTCAGAATTGCATTATAAATGAAATAATAATTCACAGTTCTGACGTTTGGCAAAACCAGTCACATCATAATAATTGCACCAGTGAGGTGGTTGTGCTGAGACTTTAGTATTATGTACATCACAAGAACTACAAAAGTTGTGACAGAAAATGAACACTCCTATAAAAATCATTACAAATTCATAACAACTGAATGCTTCATGTTATCTTAACAAACAAGGTATTAGATGATAGCAGAGGATTCTAGCTACCGTCACTCAAATGTATATACATTATTTATTGAATTATTATGTGCGTTTTTTGAGTTGCTAAATGTGCCAAATCACCATATTGTCCACAAAACTTGAGTGCGGCATGGCATAGCTTAAACCTTACTCTTTGTACCTATGTACCTATGCATAACGTATTACATGTTTTATATTTTATTTAATTAAACGTTAGATTTGTCCTATTTAAGGACTCTCGTCACTTGAAAGTGGTAATTTAAATGTAATATTTCACATCGCCATTGAATAGAGCGCAAAGTGACGTAGCGAACAGGCCACCTTTATAAAAGGGCTGTTCAAAAATTCTGGAACATTGTCCACAAAATTTTTCTCCACCTACCTTTAACTTATTGCATCCTTATGGTATCCTTGGAATTACTCTCCTCCATAATTGATACACACAATAAATTTAAAAAAATGTCCTTCACGGTCTTGAGGAACGTGTGGAAGTACGTTTTCCTATATTTCTGTACCATCAGATATGGGACGGATTGGATTCCTGGTCTGCAATAAACTCTTTATTTCAGGGCAGCGATTACATCCAACGTCTTATTCTGTTTTTTAATATGTTGCACACTATATCTCCCTCTACAAATTTTGCCCTCCACGACTCTCTCTAATAACACGGAAAGTATTCTCAGATATCATAAGAAACGTCTTACCAAACTATCTCACTTCAAGTAGATAATAGCCGGCCGTTGTGGCCGAGCGGTTCTAGGCGCTTCAATCTGGAACCGCGCGACCGCTACGGTCGCAGGTTCCAATCCTGCCTCGGGCATGGATGTGTGTGATGTCCTTAGGTTAGTTAGGTTTAAGTAGTTCTAAGTTCTAGGGGACTGATGACCTCAGATGTTAAGTACCATAGTGCTCAGAGCCATTTGAACCATTTTTTGGTAGATAATATTTCATACGTATTCCGTTCCGCGTCGATTTTCTGTAAACCTCATTTCCATCTTAGTTGTACAATTAATCTACAATGTTGACACATTCCTAGTTTTAAGCTATTTATTCTAACGCGCTTATATATTTGATAAATAAATTTTGAAAATTCCAACTGAGTACTCAGTGATTCACGAAGATAGTGAAATGAGCTAATCACGGGCTCCCGTCCCTCCCACCTACTCAAGGGTTATGACCCTGCTTCGTTTTTCAGGTTATCGTGTCTCTAAGTCGTCTTCTCGGCGTATCTCTACATACAATTTTCACATAGCCAATTAAAAAAAATGTCCCATATTCTCACCCCAAGACCAAGTACTGGTCAAAACTAACAAAAAGTTTTATTGCTTGTGTCCCATTATTTAACTGTCTGATTGAATTTGTTGTAGTCAGAAACAGCCCTAACAACTTACTATCTCCTACACCAGTCAATTTATAAATGTCATTTTAATATTCATTTGGTATCTCAACAAGAGCTATGATTCCGTAGAGTGTGAAAAATGTAAACAGTAAAATGTAGTCATATTACTCCCCGTACGGAATGGAAGACGTGGTACACTGCTTTGGTGTATCCAGATGTGTTGATCACGTGTCTTGTATGCCGATTGACGTCCTCAAGTAGGCATTTCGTTCAGAAAGATGGTCAGCATGATTTTCTAGCGACTTTCAGACACGGATAATTTGCAAGAAAGACAAGGGATCCCGGCACACGTCTTTCATTCCCTGGATATGAAGAAGAAAATGTTGCGATGAGTAGAAGATGGTCCTGAAACGAGTGTGCGAAAATCTAGTCATTCTGAACACACCAATGAAACTCTTCTAATGTCGGTTCTGCAGGTGCAGTTACTTCATCCATTAACTTGGCTTGTTAAAGATTTTAGGCCACAAAGCCATGACATTAAAGCAGATCAGCCAGTCGTGTAAACAAGCCATCAGATTTGATTCGGCGTCTGTTATGAACGTAGGAGTTGTGGATATCAGACAGAGGAGCATATGTTGGTACGAGTGCTTTCCAGAACTAATTTCTGGCTGATAATACGCGATGTTGACATACATTATGTGATCAAAAGTATCCGGAAACGCCCAAAAACAATTTTTTTTCACATTAGGTGCTTTGTGATGCCACCTCCTGCCAGGTACTCCATACCAGCGACCTGAGTAATCATTAGACACCATGAGAGAGCAGAATGGGGCACTCCGCTGAACTCACGGACTTCGAACGTTTTTAGAAGATTGGGTGTCACTTGCCTCATACTTCTGTACGCGTCATTTCCAAACTCCTAAACATCCAACCGGCCTGCGTGGCCGAGCGGTTCTAGGCGCTTCAGTCGGGAACCGCGCGACCGCTAAGCTTGCAGGTTCAAATCCTGCCTCGGGCATGGCTGTGTGTGATGTCCTTAGGTTAGTTAGGTTTAAGTAGTTCTAAGTTCTATGGGACTGATGACCTCAGATGTTAAGTCCTATAGTGCTCAGAGCCTAAACATCCCTAGGTCCACTGTTTCCTGAGTGATAATGAAGCGTGAAGGAGTATGTACAGCACAAAAGCAAACAGGCTGGCCTCGTATGTTGACAGACAGAGACGGCCGACAGTTGAAGAGGGTAGTAATGTGTAATAGGCAGACATCTGTCCATAACAAACTTCCTGGCAGCTTAAAACTGTGTGCCAGACCGAGACTCGAACTCGGGATCTTTGCCTTTTGCGGGCAAGTGCTCTACAGACAGAGCTACCCAAGCACGACTCACGCCCCGTCCTCTCAGCTTTACTTCTGCCAGTACCTCGTCTCCTACCTTCCAAACTTTACAGAAGCTCTCCTGAAAGAAAGGATACTGCGGAGACATGGCTTAGCCACAGCCTTGGGGATGTTTCTAGAATGAAATTTTCACTCTACAGTGGAGTGTGCGCTCATATGAAACTTCCTGGCAGCTTAAAATTGTGTGCCGAACCGAGACTCGAACTCGGGACCTTTGTCTTTCGCGGGCAAGTGCTCTACTTTTTTTTTATTGAACAAACTGAGTGTACATATATATACACAAAGCAACAGTTCTTCAAGGTACCAGTTGAACATATACAAATGAGTGTTTGGTAAACAAATTATTAGAATAACATTAAATACAACAAAATATAACATATCCTGTTTTCTTCCCTTTTTTATTTTTTTTTAATAATCTGTGTAGAACAAACTAAAATTACATATATATTCACTATCCAAGAGTTCTTTAAGGTACTATTTAAACATATACAAATGACTTAGTTAAACGAAAATAATATTATTGATTGGCGACTCCATGTTGTCTTGTGCACTACGACCAGATAACAGGTATACTTGAAAAAAGAGACAGCATTGGTCGTATATATATATATATATATATATATATATATATATATATATTACTATTGCAAAATCTATTTTCTGTCACTGAGTGACCATCTTCAGTGCTATATTGTATAACTTAAATTGGGATGCACTGTTGTCACTAAGCTTACGGCAATCAAATAGACTCTGTGATGTGATGTGATGTGACAACAGTGCATCCCAATTTAAGTTATACAATATAGCACTGAAGATGGTCACTCAGTGACAGAAAATCGATTTTGCAAAAAATATACGACCATTGCTGTCTCTTTTTTCAAAAATAATATTGAAAAAACATTAAATACAACAAAATATAACATATTCTGCCTTCTTCCTTTTTTTTATTTGTTTTTCGGTCGATGCATGAGAACGTGGATAAGGGTGTTGCATCATGTGACATGTAGACATGGTACACCCCAACTTTGAGGGGGGTCGAGGAAGACGCTGCGGAGATAACCGGCAAAAGTTTGTCGGTAAGATGGTTTTCGGGTGAGGGTGCTATGCGCGGTCACAACTTTGTACCAGAAGTCAAGGACTGTATGCGGACCACTCTGAAAGAGGTATTCTAAAGCCTGTCCTCGAAACCAGATTAGGGTATGGTGCTTAGCAAGAGGGTAGTGAAATGTGTGGGGCAACAACAGAAAATCCGGGGTTACCGTCGTTGGCGGGGCACGGAGGTAAAGGTCCACGATTCGTTGGATGAGGAGCCATACGTTTTGTTTCAAGGGCACGTAAGACGGTGCTCGTCGGTGTCTTTGAGCTGACAGTCAGGGCAGAGTGGGGAGGTAGCCAGTCCTATGCGCTAAAGTCGACTATTAGTCGGGAATTTGCCATAGACTAAAACGTACCAGAGTGCAGACACAGACGACGGTAAAAAGGGTGCATGCACACACCCCCAAACCGTTCGCCAGTTAATGTCAGGATGCAGTAGCACCATGGGGTCGAAAGGGTTGGACTGCATAAACAAACGATAGTAATCTTTTGTACGGGGAGGACGGGTGACTGGAAGATAGGCCCGAACGTAGTTGAGTTCTATGAAACAATTGGCGACGTGGTACAATAATGGAGAAATAGGTGCCACATTGATCGGTGGATCGAGAGAAGCTGGTCGGAGGATATCTAAGAGACTGCGTGTTAAGGACGGGACCGGCCCCAGCCAGTGCCGGAACAGAGTGTGGACAAAGAGTGCAGAAGATCGTGCCCGCACGTTGACGAGTCCGAGGCCACCTTTTGCAGGAGGCAGAGTGTTGTAGCGGACTTTGAAAAGTTCCCCTGGTGACACGAAGTATCCAAAGGCTGATTGGATGCGGCGGCCAAGGAGTAACGGCATTGGGAGGATCTGGGCGACGTGTACCAGTTTAGGGGCGACATACCCGTTGACGTAGGACACACGTTGGAGTTGGTTTAAGTTACGGTGCACTTCACCGCGGACATGGTGCCGAATCGACTGCAAAAGCAGCCGGTAAGCTAGGGCCACTGTGCGGTGTGTGGTGCTCCTAAATTCGATACCCAAGTAACGAAGGGTGGTACTGACTAGGAGTGGGGTCGGCACCATAACCGGGAGGCCGCGCCCAAATTGCATCATAGTCGATTTACGGATATTAAGAATGCTACCAGAAAGACGTCCATACTGGTGGATCCATTGGATGGCGTCATTGAGTTCCTTGGAGGAGCAGGTGAAAAAGAGGAGGTCGTCCGCATAAGCCCTGCAGTGAAAGGTGTCGTCACGCAAAGTGAGACCCTGCAGTCTAGAGGTAAGACCAGTGATGAGGGGCTCAAGTGCAATGGCAAATAATAAAGTAGACATAGGGCATCCTTGACGCACAGAGCAGCGTATAGGAATCGGTCCTACAAGCCTCCCATTGACTTGTACCATCGAGACAGCGGGAAGTAGTAACCGGCGAATGGCATCGACAAAAAGTAATGGGAACCCCATACGTGTCGCCACCATGAGGAGGAATGGGTGTCGAACGCGATCAAAGGCACTCGTGAAATCGACGGATACCAGTGCTGCAGGAAGGCGACAAACCGACGCCAGTGCGATGAGGTCACGGCATTCTCCTAGGGCTGTTTGTAAGATAGCCTCACAACCACGTGCAGTCTGCTCCGGTGAAAGTGAAACGTCCCCTTTGAAAAATTTATACACGACTGTGCTTAAACTGACGGACAATATTTTTAGCGCAACGCAATCTGACTTTCAATAATCTCTACAAGAGAATGGCCCTGACTAACATTAACCTGTACTTTTCACAAATCACTTACCTCACAAAAATCTTGGTTACTCCCACTACTGCAATACAGCTAGCGCCACTACTGCCAGCTAAATAAAAGATTCAAACTATGGAAGGCACTAACTACTGATAGGGATAGTTAGCAAATGAAAGATATTAATAGAGAACAAACAATGTATTTACCTTGATATTGTTCATGACAAATTTCAAAACTCCGCCATCTCTCTCCCCACATCCACCACTGCTGGCGGCTCACCTCCAACTGCGCAACGCTACGCGCTGTTCACATCCAGCTGCCTAACACTACAATGGCGAGTATTACAACAATGCAAAGCAGCCACAGACTGCACACAGCACAGCCAGTGACTTTTATACAGAGGTGGCGTTACCAATAAAAAAACCTAAACAGCCTACTTACATAGGGGCTATGTAAGTAGGCTGTTTAGGGGCTATGTAAGTAGGCTGTTTAGGTTTTTTTATTGGTAATACCACCTCTGTATAAAAATCACTGGCTGTGCTGTGTGCAGTCTGTGGCTGCTTTGCATTGTTGTAATACTCGCCATTGTAGTGTTAGGCAGCTGGCTGTGAACAGCGCGTAGCGTTGCGCAGTTGGAGGTGAGCCGCCAGCAGTGGTGGATGTGGGGAGAGAGATGGCGGAGTTTTGAAATTTGTCATGAACTGCTCTCTCTCTCTCTCTCTCTCTCTCTCTCTCTCTCTCTCTCTATATATATATATATATATATATATATATATATATATATATATATATATATATATCAAGGTAAATACGTTGTTTGTTCTCTATTAATATCTTTCATTTGCTAACTATCCCTATCAGTAGTTAGTGCCTTCCATAGTTTGAATCTTTTATTTAGCTGGCAGTAGAGGCGCTAGCTGTATTGCAGTAGTGGGAGTAACCAAGATTTTTGTGAGGTAAGTGATTTGTGAAAAGTACAGGTTAATGTTAGTCAGGGCCATTCTCTTGTAGAGATTATTGAAAGTCAGATTGCGTTGCGCTAAAAATATTGTCCGTCAGTTTAAGCACAGTCGTGTATAAATTTTTCAAAGGGGACGTTTCATCATTATGATGCTATGTTTTACTCGGTCTTTTGTAGCTTGAGACCAATACGCTGAGAGGAAGGCATGATAAAAATCTCCTTCATTGTGACAATCGTGAATGACCGATCGCATTCTTACAGCTGGTTCATTTTCCAAGTAGCCACACATAAATTCTAACCTGTGCTCCAATGACCAGTTGGGGGGAAAACAATGAGAGAATTGATGGATCCACACTTGTGGATGAATGTCGTTGGCAGAATTCTTAAACGTTTTGAATTTACATGTAGTAATGAACAGCTTATAGTCAAAGTCATCATGTCGGCGAGTCGCATATCGGTCATTGTTACGTCGTTTCGGCGGTTCCACTTCAAAATTCGGTGCACCTTGCCAATTTCTTTCATAATTTCCGAAATGCGCTGTGTTATTATTTTGTGGTTGTTCCGTATTTCTATGTCCCTCTTCCCGTACTGGAGCGCGAGTGTCCTCTGAAATGTGTAATTCTTGTATTACCTGCGTCAACTGATCTTGTACTTCCCGGATTTCTCTTTTGTACTGTGTATTGATTTGATTTTGATTTTGTTTGAATTTTCTAATTTGTTCATACTCTTCTGTGTCAGTGAAGGCTACAGGTCTTATGTCATTCAGATCATCATCTACCTTTGTAGATAAGTTAGTGACCTGATCCGAAAGTTCGGCTACTTTCTCCGATAGTGAACACATTTCCTCAGTGTGTTTTTCCGAACCAAGTTTCAGAGTGTCCATTTGTGTTGAAATCGAATCTACTGTGTCCTTCAAGTTTTCCTGAGTTTTTGCAAGTTGCGTAACCGAATCGGTAGATGCAACTGAGTCAATTTTAGCCCACAAGGTCTCATGATTTTCATGAACAATGGTTTGCAGTTCTTTTATGGCTGCTTCGTGATTCTGTAATGCATTTTCATGCCGCCAAAAAATAGGTTGAAAATGCTCACAAATTTGTGTTTTTACGTCATTGCAGACTTTTTGACATTTCGATTCAATGTGATGTAACTCATTAGTTAAATCCTCACGTGTTTGTTCAAGAGTTTGCTCCAATGAGTCTAACTTTTGAAGATTTTGTTCCATTGTGTCTAACTTTTGAAGCTTTTGTTGTGTTTGTCCCATTTGTTGTATTAATTGTAATAACAATGCACTGGTGTCTGGAACATGTTCCTCAGTGCTTTTCGGCAGTGAATTTGCACCGGAAACATTCACATTTTGACAAGCAGAAAATGTGTCTTGACTTATTTGAGAAAACGGTGAGGATCCAAAACCTGAATCTACAGTATTTGCGAGATCGTGTCGTGTCATTTCGGATTCCTGAGGCGAGCTATTGCCGACCGATCGATCGATAATACTTCCCTGTTCACTACTTGTTTCATTGTCTACGCCATTATTTGACGCCCGCTCCATTTCCCTATGCACAGTTACCAAATTACTACTTTGAATGTCTGTTAATTCATTACACAGTGGTGCTGGCAAGCTACGCTCGTCGTCACTATTATTTCTCAGTTTACTTTGGAGCCTAGTGTTACGTTTTTCACACGCCATTATAGTCACAATATTTCACACGATAACACAGAAAAGCACAATTTGAAGAGCAAAAATAAGAGAACACATTAACATAGCACTGAAAATAATATCTAGTTAATTGCAAGCGCAGCTGCGAAATACTTGCTGCAAATCTACATGCATGCCACAACTGTTTTACTGTACAACAATGAAATACTACAACTACAAAGGAAATTCTCTCTATAATTACGCGCTAGCAATAAACAAAAGCTTCACTAATTACACAATCTACAAGAAAAAAAATCAGAAGATTCCAGTGAGGTATCCTCGGCTAAGGGTCGACATATGAAACGTCCCCTTTGAAAAATTTATACAAGACTGTGCTTAAACTGACGGACAATATTTTTAGCGCAACGCAATCTGACTTTCAATAATCTCTACAAGAGAATGGCCCTGACTAACATTAACCTGTACCTTTCACAAATCACTTACCTCACAAAAATCTTGGTTACTCCCACTACTGCAATACAGCTAGCGCCACTACTGCCTGCTAAATAAAAGATTCAAACTATGGAAGGCACTAACTACTGATAGCGATAGTTAGCAAAAGAAAGATATTAATAGATAACAAACAATGTATTTACCTTGATATCATCATATATATATATATATATACATATATATATATATATATATATATATATATATATAGAGCAGTTCATGACAAATTTCAAAACTCCGCCATCTCTCTCCCCACATCCACCACTGCTGGCGGCTCACCTCCAACTGCGCAACGCTACGCGCTGTTCACAGCCAGCTGCCTAACACTACAATGGCGAGTATTACAACAATGCAAAGCAGCCACAGACTGCACACAGCACAGCCAGTGATTTTTATACAGAGGTGGCGTTACCAATAAAAAAACCTAAACAGCCTACTTACAAAAGGACCGTAGGTAAGACGGTGCGTATGCGCGCTGCTAAGAGGCGTGCGTAGATTTTGTAGTCTGCATTCAGTAGTGTAAGGGGGCGATATGCAGAGACATCAGCACAGGTGGAAGAATGCCAGTGACGAATTCAGGTGGAATTGGGAAGGACGGAGTAAAGAGTTCCTGAAGCATTTCCGTCCAGCGAGGAAGCATTAACGTGGTGAACGCCCGGTAAAACTCCACTGGGAGACCATCCGGTCCTGGTGATTTGTTCTTGGCCCCTTTATTGATCGCATCTACCACCTCTTCTGCGGTGATTGCAGACATCATGGACGTTGACTCCGCTACAGTGAGGGTCCGATCAGGGGAAGGACGGAGATCATCAGGAACTGGCGTTGCCATGGGATCATCATCATAAATTTGGCGATAATGTTCAGGAAAGGCAGACAGCACTGCCGCCTGTGTTGTGTGGTGAACACCATCGGAGGTAGTGATGTTGGGGACGAAAATTCGACGTCGACGACTATGGTCGGATGCGGCATGGATTGTGGATGGGGTTTCGTCGTGGAGGAGGTCTTGTCGTCGGGAACGCACCACAACACCATGCAGTCGTGCACGTTGGAGAGAGAGGAGACGAGTTTTAGTACGCTGTCGTTCCCTATGGGTGTCAGGCGATGGAGGCCGCGCATCGAGCTTACGGCGTAGTGAAAATTTGTGGTGTCTCGATGCCATGCTGCTGCTTCCTTGCCACATTGCATGAAGATCTTTCTGATCGCAGGTTTGGCACATTTGAGCCACCAATGGAACGTGGATGTGTACTGCGGGAGACGTCTTTCGCAAGACGCCCATGTAGTGGCAATACATTGTCGGCAGTGTGGATCATTAAGGAGGGAGGTATTAAGCTTCCAGTAACCTCTGCTGCGCCACACTGACTGAGGTGGCAGAGCCTGGGAGCAAATGACGGCGCAGTGGTCCGAAAATGCAAGGGGCCATCGTTCAGCTTGGGCGACTTCATTGCCAAGGTGGGCAGAGACATAAAACCGGTCCAGTCTGCTCGCAGAATGTGCTGTATAATGGGTAAAACCGGGGGTATTGCCATGAATTTTCTCCCAAACGTCCTAGATGAAAATCTTCGATTAAGGTGAGCAGCGCCGGGCATGGCGAATAACCAGGCATTTGGTCCTGCGGATGGAGGAAGCAGTTGAAATCGCCTCCCATGATAAGGTGATCATAGCGTCCAGAAAACAGGGGCGCCACGTCATGTCCGAAGAAAGTGGACCGCTGCCGACGGTTCGTGGAGCCAGACGGAGCGTAGATATTGATGACGCGCGTGTCGAAGATGGTAACAGCCATGCCCCTTCCACAGGTAAGGATTGTTGTGTCCTTGAGTGGGATTCCTTCGCGTATGTAGAAAGCCACTCCACGCCCTGATTGATCACATGTGGACGTGTATGAGTCGTAGCCGTAGTCTGGTGGTAGTGTGGCAACGCGTACTTCCTGAAGCGACGTCGACGTCAGAGGCCCGAAACATGTCACATACGAGTTGCAGCTTGGGTGCAGTACCGATCATGTTGATGTTCAGTGTGGCGAACCGGTACGTTTGTTTCAGTGGTGGTGGATGCGCATCTACCATCACCAAGGGAAGTATGAAGAGGACACCGACAGGAAGTCCCGTACCATCAGCTGCAGTGCCTCGCTTTTGATGTTAACAGGCAGTCTTGTCCGGCGGAGGCAATTCATCCGGAGGAGGGGGCGTATCTTCCTCAATGTCGTCGGCCCATGCTCTTGTGCCGTGGGTCTGTCCAATGCCCACGGGAATTGTGTCGTGGTGGGAGAGATCTGGAGTTGTCGGCGGGGAGACAGGCGTCTCAACCGGCGCACCGTTCGTTACACTGTGCGTGGCGACCTCCATGGTGGTCCCGTCCTGCGAAACGTCTTGTTCATCGTGAAAGTTGTCCGCCGACCTCTGCGCGGAAATGTCGGCTGGTTGGGTGTCGTCTTCGTCGTCGCGGGTCGCGACGCTTTGAGAGCCCGTGGGTGAACGGCGACGGCGTTTGCGCCTACGTGGCGAGCGTTGTTTGCGCACGTGTTCCTCAGTGTCGGACGACGGCAAGGAGGAGCGTCGACCTGGTTCGAAGGCGTTGGTGGGTACAATGAAATTGTCAAACAGGTGTTGTGAAGAAGTACTGTTCTCCTCAGCGTCCGGTGTGGGAGGCTGTTTGGCAGCAAGGTTGTCAGTTGGGACGTCCGCACCATCCATAGGTGACTGGGACGGTGGGACGTGCCGATCGGAAGGACCGGGCGACGGACTGGACGAAACTGTAGACGTGGCGAGGGCCGCTGCGTAAGTGACTGGTAGGGCGGTCATCGTGGGTATGACGGACGCTTCCGACAACGGGAGCTGCTCGACACGTCGTTGAATGCATTCAGACCGTAGGTGACCTTCTTTCCCGCAACCGGAACAGGTCCGAGGTTGGCCGTCGTACATTATAATGGCACGGCAGCCTCCGATACGTAGATAGGAAGGCACGTGTTTCAGCAACTCGATGCGGACCTGTCTAACACCGTTTAAAACGGGATAGGTTTGAAATTCTACCCATCGTTCAGCAGTATGTTCCAGAACGTTTCCATAGGGACGAAGCGCCTCGATGACGAAGTCTTCAGGTAGTTCGAACGGCAGTTCGAAGATCCTTATCGTCCGTGTGCCGAGACCTGCGTGATCGACGGTAACGGGTCCGACGTTGCCGTCGGAATGGCAGAAGCGCAGTCCACGTTTTGCCTCTTGAAGCACCTTGTCGCACGCCACATCGTTGATCATTTTGACGTAGACGGTACTGCTAACTATGGACAAGGGGATACCAATTAGATCCGTTGGTGGTATTTTAACTTCATCGCGATTAAATCGTTCTACCTCCAAGGCCTTGGGTCAGGCGAAGTCGGAACAAAAGTTGAAACGTAATGTCTTCTTCCGATAGTTGTACGCCATGGTGGTCTAGAAGGGAAAACGGCACTTAACAGCGGCCGAAGTAAACACAAACACACCGTGGGCGCCTCGTCCCCAGCGCTCTGGCTCGTGACCGCCTCGCAGCACTGCCGGCGGCAGACTAACACAACTTTTCACTCGAGGGAAGACTTGAACCAAGGACCTCTAGCTCCGCAGCTGCTCACGCTAACCACGGGACCACGGCGATCCTGGAATGCCGAAGGAGCGTTGGTGTAAGGCGCGTAAACACTGGACGATTTGACAGTAGAAAAACGTTGTGTGGAGTGACGAACCACGGTACGCAATGTGGTGATCCGATAGCAGGGCGTGGGTATGGCGAATGTCCGGTGATCGTCATCTGCCAGTGTGTGTAGCGCCAACTGTAAAATTCGGAGGCGGTGTTGGTGTGATGTGGTCGTCTTTTTCATGGAGGGGGCTTGGACGCCTTGTTGTTTTGCGCGACACTATCACAGCACAGACCTACATTGATGTTTTAAGCACCTTCTTGCTTCCAACTGTTGAAGAGCAATTCGCGGATGGTGATTGCATCTTTCAACACGATTGAGCACCTATTCACAGTGCACGACCTGTGGCGGAGTGGTTACACGACAATAACATCTCTGTAATGGACTGGCCTGCGCAGAGTCCTGATCTGGATCCTATAGAACACCGTTGGGATGTTTTGGAAAGCCGACTTCGTGCCAGCCTCACTGACCGGCATCGATACTTTTCCTCAATGCAGCACTCCGTGAAGAATGGGCTGCCATTCCCCGAGAAACCTTCCAGCATGTGATGTATGCCTGCGAGAGTGGAAGCTGTCATCAAGGCTAAGGGATGGCCAAAACCATATTGAATTCCAGCACTACCGGTGGAGGGCGCCACAAACTTGTAACTTATTTTCAGCGAGGTGTCCAGATACTTTTGATTACATAGTGTACTTCGTTTCTGACGAAAAACAGTGAATGTAGTTTGTACATCTTCTTCTACACCCCTCCATCCGGAATCGATAGGGACAAACTCACCACCAAGAAAAACTTAAGCAGTCCGCACACGTCTAGAGCCCGGGAGGGCAGACGTGTTGCTAGTTCTGGCGTGGAAGACCGTACGGGCATGTGACCTTGAGTCACACATGTTTTTGTCTGCAGTAAGACAGGTATGGAAAAGGGCAGTGCGGGGCATCTGGAGCACCGCGGACTCCTAGAACGGCGACCATTTTTGCTGCTTCACTTGCGCCCTGGGGGAGGCGTGCCGACAGCAGTGCGCCAAACAAAACTGGAAAAAAGGGTGGAACCGTGTCGTCGTTTTACAAAATTCCCGGTTCTTCGTATTGCAGCACGAAGGTTCAAATGTTTCAAATGGCTCTGAGCACTATGGGACTTAACATCTATGGTCATCAGTCCCCTAGAACTTAGAACTACTTAAACCTAACTAACCTAAGGAGAGCACACAACACACAGCCATCACGAGGCAGAGAAAATCCCTCACCCCGCCGGGAATCGAACCCGGGAACCTGGGCGTGGGAATCGAGAACGCTACCGCACGACCACGAGATGCGGGCCAGCACGAAGGACTTATCTCTGTGTTGACGACTATGAACGTTGGCATATCACATTTGTCATAGTCATACACATCCAGGATCTGGCGTGGTGGTATGGGGACCATGGGGTTCACACCATGATTACCTTTGGTTCTCATAGCCGGTAATTTGGACACCGGACACTACACTTACTACGAATGCAGATTTTTCCTATCTTCGAAGTCTCCAGTCTATTTCAGCCAGATTATTTCACTGGTCTTCTGCATTATTTTTGAAGGAGAATTCTATCGGTGTATCTGTAGCTGTTAAATTAGATGTTTTAAAAACAGAAATTCCACAGCTACGCGACGCTATTACTTTCAGTTCCAAAGGAAGAATGTATACATTAATGAGCATCAGGTAATATAGCTGTGATCCCGAAAATAGTAGCGGAAAAGAAAAATAAATAAATAAAATTACAGCAAAGAGTGGCTGCGCAGCATCTTTTTCAAGAAAGGACAGTGGTTTTCAAGACGATATTGTAAGAGTACAGGGTGCGTTGTCTGTCCTGACCATCCCCAATACAGAGGGCGTGTAACTATTACCCTGGACAGCACATTCTCCTCCAGTCACTCATTGAGAAACGGAAGACGAATAAAGAAAATAAAAACAAAGTGTAGCAGCGAGACTTTTCCTTCCAAACAAAATTTTTTGCAACAGGATCGTTCTGTCCGTTTCTACCTCAGTACAGAGGGTGAAAAAACAAAGACAAATAAATAAAATCGAAAGAAAGAGTAGCTGCATAGCTTCTTTCTCCAGAATTGTTCAAAATGTTCAAAGGTGTGTGAAATCTTATGGGACTTAACTGCTAAGGTTATCAGCCTCTAAGCTTACACAGTACTTAACCTAAATTACCCTAAGGACAAACAGACACACCCATGCCCGAGGGAGGACTCGAACCTACGCCGGGACCAGCCGCACAGTCCATGACTGCAGCGCCGTAGACCGTTCAGCTAATCCTTTCCAGAAATACGTGTATAGCGTGTCACAAGACGGAAACCCATCCATTCAGTACTGATGTACCTCAATAAAAAGTGTGTTGACCTGTTGCCCTGGACAGCTCGTTCTCCAGTCACCCATTGAGAAGGAAAGACGATTAAATAAAAAATAAACATAGTGCGAATGCCAGACTTTTCTTTAACAAATTCAATAGGATATCGCAGTACCATATGTTTGTTCTGTCCCGACCTACCTCGTGGTGTTCAACTGTTGCCCTGGACATTAAATTCTTCGGGTCACGCAATGAAAACGGAAGAAAAATAAATAAAATAAAAGCAAAGTGCACATCCAGTCTTTTCTTGTAAAACATTTTCAACAGAATAACGCAAGACGACAGCTGCATTTTGTGTCGCGTCCTGCCCTGTGGTGTTCAACTGTTGCCCTGCACCGGCTGCAGTGGCCGAGCGGTTCTAGGCGCTACAGTCTGGAGCTGCGCGACCGCTACGGTAGCAGGTTTGAATCCTGCCTCGGGCATGGATGTGTGTGATGTCCTTAGGTTACTTAGCTTTAAGTAGTTCTAAGTTCTATGGGACTGATGACCTCAGAAGTTAAGTCCCATAGTGCTCAGAGCCATTTGAACCATTTTGCGCCCTGCCTGTACTGTGTGGCTCAACCATTGAAAACATTGGTTATGCGTAGCTGAGCGTCTCACGCACCGCTCGCGTCACTGCGACAGATTAACTATGGCAGAGAGTTAAAGCAGCATAGATTGATGTACCCGTAACGGTCTTTCAGGATAACAACGACATGCTAATTTCGTTATAGTTGCCGGCACACTTGCATTTCGCAGCCTGTAAGGAACCAAAAAATTTAACCACATATTCTTCCTACTATAATTTATTCGCGTATCTGCTGACCCTTCCCATCTTGGGTACCGAGGAAGAGCACCGCGTCGGCCAGCATTGTCCGCGACACGTCGGGCAGCAGCTGGCGCGCTGCCGCCCCGGCCAGAGGGGCGGTCAGACCAATCGATGTGCCACGGCGGCTTATCTGTCAGTCACAGCCGAGCGGTCAGCAGCGTCAGCATCCCGCAGCGCTGACCAGCCGAGAGCGCTCACTGCCGCTCAACACCCGCAGCTCCTCGCGGTCATCACCCGTCTCCACATAAACGTCCACATCTACACTTTCATTCCGTAGGGCGACCCACTCGCTACACACTTCATTTTCCATTTACTTACTGCGTAGTTAAAGACAAGCTATCTAGTACTTTAAATAGGCGCATATACAATTTCCATGTCAGAATTACATAAATTGTTTCGTATTGTTTTATTGATTTGTATTGTTTTAATGAAGCCTAACATTGTCAGAGAGGAGGCGGAGCTCTTATATAATTTATCAAGTAAAATTTTTGTAAAGCAAAAATCTGATATGACTCTACCATAATTTTCCTCTTACAGTTAAAGCGAGTAGTTATACCATTGCAATTAATGAGCTACTGATGCAGTTTTACCGAACTCGCCAGTTTCCCTCATTATTACCGTCAACGTGCGAGATTATAGTCTGCAACCTGGCTTGCTTACGGTGTTGACTTGAAACTACGTATTATCATTGTCTCGATACTTGCGAATACATGTCATTTCAGAACTACAGCTAATAATGCCTTCCACTGCATAGTCACAGGTGTCTTTTCTTGTGAATAATCTAAATATTGTAGTAGATAGCAACCGAAATTAATTATCTTATTTTAATTGTAATAGAAATTAGGCATTAAAAGTTTTTTACCTTAAAACACTTTCATTTAATAAAAGATATTGTTTTTATCAGCGGTTGTCACACGAATAAATCAAAAGTAGATGATCTTCGGGTATTAGAGAATAGCCGGACAATATGGAATACCGCGATTCCTCATCCGTTGTATGGTGCTCCCGAACAGGAGACGCAGGATCTATTCCGAACTGTTTTCATGATGCTCTGCAGTAAGTCCAGTTCGTCTACAGATGTCGTCTGTGCTACGTTGGAGAAAAATTGTTATCACTGTGTCAGAAAATTTTCGAAACTAAATCTTTAAAAATATGCAATAATTATTGACAATGTACACTAACGATTAAACTACGCAATTTATTAAGTAAAAGATTAGTAGAGCATTGTTTATTGCTGTATCTTAGTATTTTAGGCTGTGGATACAGATGGTTCTGTTACTGTGTAGTGAAGTCCGAGATGACAGACAGTATAGAATACTTTCTGCGCATGCCATAAAAATTCCCTTGACACTACAGGTGCTGAAGACCGGATTTGTGACTTATGCAAGCAGATGAATGTAAAACGAATCTTCTCTATCACAGAAGCAAATAAATGTTTTAGAATTTTATTTTGAAGGTAATAAACATAAAAAATTTGTTATCGAATCAAACTATGTTTCCTGTCACTAATAAGTAATTCCTTCAAGAATTTCAACTGAAAGCCTTCTCAGGTTGTATTTTGAGCAAGTGTAATATGTTTCTTTTCCAAATTTACATGTTTATCGGCATTTTTGCATCTCTGTTCCATATTTCTTAACTATTCCATATTAGCCTCCAAGTGCTAACTTTTTTTATGATTTTGTTTGAATGGTAAGTTTCTTAAATTTTACTAAGGGAATACAAATACTTACTCCAAAATAGTCGAAGTTTATAATAAAGTGTATTTGACAGCTAATAATGACTTCCATGTGCAGATATATCTACGAAAGTAAATGGTGTTAGGTAATGCCCAACTTCATCTAATAATAAAGAATTTCGAACAGCACATATTAAGTAACGAGGAACTAACACCCTCTTGCTGGCTCTTCTAGCTGGATCATACATTCGTTGTACGGCCACATAACAAGGGAGAAAATGAAACGAAATCATCGTACGGCATTATAGGCGTGGAGATTCCATCTGAGGCCGTTCACTGCTTAGTGCAAGTCTTTCTATTTGACACCACTACGTTCAAGAAGGTGACATGGGACGCTGAGGATAACACACTCATACCACGAGCTAAAGAAATCTCTGACCCAGGCGGTAATTTAACTCAGGGTCCTGGGATCTAGAGGCTGCGCACCAACCACTATATCACGAGCTGCTGCCGACCTACGTTGGTTACATGATTCTCTATGTAATACTAACCCAAAAATCAACTTAAGCTTGGGCATAGGAAGTCGGCCTCCCGCTCGTACATGCACTGATCTACAGAAGACATGACAATACTCTGGAACAAAAAGACTACAAGGAAACTACTAACACGAACAAATACTGAAAAGCCACTTGGCACCACCACCCAGCTAAGAGGCAAGCAGGCATCTCGTGCATTCCGCATCAGTGACAGTAAAACCTTGCGGTAGGAGCTAGATTTCTTAAGGGAGCCACGTATAGCCAACAGATATGATCACATACCATTAATAGCGCCTTCTAACAAAGCAGTAAGAATGAAAAACTCAAGAACGATGAGGAACCTTCCTTTCATTCAGTTAGGTTACCATTTGTTACCAGAGTAGTAAACGATATAGGCAAAATCTTGTGGGTGTGTGGAATAACGACTACATTTTTCCGTCAGCTCAACATAATACAACAAACCGCCTCAAAAAACGTGTGGTTCGGCAAAAAAACTGGGATACTAGTAAGTACATCCGGAATTGCAGGGAGGGATGTACAAAAAGAAAAAGGCCGGAAAATGGTATGTATCAGGGTATAGAACCGTTAGAGCAACTATAATTATATAGCCGAAATTAGGGGAACAATAAAAGAAAGCGTTAATCATACCAACGCCTCATGCGTTTAAAGCATACCTTAAAACGTGCGGCACAAGAGCACCAGAAGAATCTGATAAGATTTCTCATTGCTAGCCAAAGGAAGAAACATTTATAGAAGAAAGTCGTGGATGAAATCGAAAACCCGAAGATATGGATCCGCTGAAAACCGCTCCAACAATAATCTACAGCGACTACGAAAACACAAGAAGAAAAAGTATATCCGTTCTGATCGTTTTAAAGTGGAGGAACAATTCTTACCGTTCTACTGTGTTTATGTTACCGGAAACGAAAAGCACACGTGACTTAGTGTTGATTTTCAAATACATCCTTCAGTCTCTCTTATTTCTAAAAGGCAGACGGAAACGAAAGAAAATTTTTATCAGAATCGCTGCTCATCACGCCGATCCGCAACCGGAAACAGGAGCTCTTGTTCTCCGACGTGGCACTGGAATACTCGACGTAAGATGTTGAGAGCATCTAGAGCGCGATGGAGCTAAGAGCACCATCATCTGTTCTCGGAGGGCAGAACGCTAGGGAAACAACATTGGGCTACACCTGAAATGGTAATAAAAATCACGGGAGTGCAAATTACGAATAAATACCAACTAAGGTGATGGCGGGTAAATTTCTAACGAAGGGAATGCGTAGTCAGTGATAAACGCCATAGTGTCTAAAATTTTCCTTAAAGGCAGGCATTGGTTACTAATAAAATGTGTCAGATTGTAGACGAGGGAAGGTACATGTTCTCGCTGAACATGGTCTGCATATCACGACGCTGTAATCAGTTAGATGTGAAATGTTTCCTGTTTTGACGTCAGTTGGTTATTTGTCGCTTGGTGACGCGTGTTGGTTTCTTTCCTGAAGTGACTGTTGAAGTAAACTGTTACAAAATCCTAAGCTTTCCGTACCAAAAGCAGTGGCTACTGAAAAAAAAAGCCGTGCACTCTTGGTGAAGGTTTTTATTAGAACGGCAGCAGTAGCACCACAGAACTGTGGGAATGTCACCGATAGAAACAGCTACGAAGAGGTCCCATGTCATTAATTGGGCTAATGGATATGATCAAGAAATCTGAAGAAACAGTTGAGTTAGGTGGTGCAGCAGGGAGAGGGATGCCGCTTATTGACATGGCAGTTGAAGATGAGGTTGTTGTAGTTATAGCCGAGCGTGTAAGTCACGCGTCAAATTCTACAGCCAGGTATCGAGCTGTGTCGCGAGAATTGTGTCTCCCCTGGTCAACAGATCAAAACATTTTGTTGCGCATTTTAACCCGGTATCCGAACAAGATTCAGAATGTGCAACACGTGAAGCCCCAAGATAGGCTACAATGCCGTGATTTGGCCCTTGGTTTTTTGTCGTGCATGTCGTGGCCAGGATATATACTTTGGACGGATAAGACACATTTTATTCTTCATGGTGATGCGAATGCCTAGAACTGTCATATATGTGGTTGTAATCCTCCACATATTGTGCAGGAACATCCATTGCACTCAGATTACGTGACTGTGTGGAGCGATTTCACAAGGTCCTTTTTTCTTTGCAGGTATGACACCTCGCGGGCCTGCTAAGAGTACAGTGACATGTGCATGTTATAAGTACCTCTTTGCACATCACGTGATTCCAGTTTTGCAATAACGTAACTGTGTCCATAGCATTATTAGCATGCAATATGGAGAGACACTACGTCACGTGAAAGATCTGCTTCGATAAATCTCCGGTAACGACCCCATTATCTATAGGCAACTTCAAGAAGTGTGGCCCTCCAAATCCTGCAACCTAACCTCATGTGACTTCTGGCTGTGGGCGTATCTGAAAGATAGTGTCCATCTGGGATTCATCCTGACTGTTACTGATGTAAAAGATAACATACGACGACATATTTGTCTGATTGCACATGATATACTGAGAGCAACTGTCGACCATGCCATGTTACGGAAGCGGCATGTTTGTGAATGGGGAAGCAATACTGAACACCTGTTGCAATTTGTGACCATATCCTAATAAACTTGTCACAAACACTGTGATGATCTGTTTGATCGTTTCTCCCCATTTCCTACACCCACATCACAACGCCACGTTTTCACCTGGTGGCAGAAATTCGAACTATTATTTTCTTCAGCATACTCCGTGTAGGCGCTGATTAATAAATATACGTACGATATTTCAGTGTCCAGCGATGTATACAGGCAGATCTGCCGCTCTCGGAACCTCGTCAGTTTCATTACTAGCACCGTCACCACTTTCGGTTAATTCTCTGAGTTTTCTGAAATAGTCTCTTTGAGATACTTCGTCGAATTTGAATAATGACCTCTCTGACTGACAACAAAGCCACATGACGCAGTGTCGAGAGAAATCCCTGACATCTTTGGCTTTTGGTATGCTCTACGACTATCTTCTACACGATCCTTCTTAGAATGCTCACTCTCAGAATTTTAGCAATGATCCTTCTCAATGAAGCATAGAGCCTAGCGTCTACCATTGCGATGAGCCACGATGGCTTCGTGCCGATTCCACGAAGCAGAGGAGGAACGCGTTTATCTTGAAGCCAACCGGCTGATAAACTCTTTGTGCCATAACGAGTCTCAATGCCGGACGCCTTTCTTCCGCCGGCAGTCCTCCTACATGGCGCTCTCACTGCTTCAATTCTGAGATTGACTCTCTCCTACCAACAGGATTTTACAGAAGCTCCCCTGCGTTACTAGTAGACATGTCAGGTATGCATGGGGGGGCTTTCGTGACCTTTGGAAAGTAAGGGAGAGGATCCGGTAAAATTAGACGGGTTGTAAGTTGTGCGTGGGTAGCTCACTCATCCCCGTCGATAAGAGAAGATTACATGCGAAAGGCAAGCTCGAGTTCAAGTTTCACTTCGAGGAGGCGGAGGAACTGGGAGTGAAGGTGTTAAATGTGTCGTAAAAATAATTAATTAGTTGTCTAATAGTTAGATATGAAGTGTCGTTTCGTTACGAGTATGAAACAGTAACTTATAGTTTTCGAGGCAGCGTATTTCAAATTTTTTTTTTGTGGCTAATGTATTTTTGTAACATCTTTTGTATTCGATTCTCCCGTAGTTTCTTACTGAACGGAAATTATGCAGATCAAGAAAGGTGTTCAATACTTATTGCAAAACTGTTCTTCTGAAAGTAGAGTGGTACTGTTATGTATGAGGCGGAACTATGGGCTTCATGGAAAAAGGGTGACCCGGCTGACTCACGCAATTTTAGTCTGGTCACGAGGTGTGGCCATTAATTGCAACGGGTTGATCACGTAGGCTGACGTGAGGATCAATGAACTATACTTGACGGGATGTATCTGGAACATCTTAGGTGATTAGAAAGTCAGTAGACAGGAATACAATTAAATAATTAGATTTAATTCAGCATCAGTGGCGAAAGTCGATCTTGATTTTGTACAATAATACACTCCTGGAAATTGAAATAAGAACACTGTGAATTCATTGTCCCAGGAAGGGGAAACTTTATTGACACATTCCTGGGGTCAGATACATCACATGATCACACTGACAGAACCACAGGCACATAGACACAGGCAACAGAGCATGCACAATGTCGGCACTAGTACAGTGTATATCCACCTTTCGCAGCAATGCAGGCTGCTATTCTCCCATGGAGACGATCGTAGAGATGCTGGATGTAGTCCTGTGGAACGGCTTGCCATGCCATTTCCACCTGGCGCCTCAGTTAGACCAGCGTTCGTGCCGGACGTGCAGACCGCGTGAGACGACGCTTCATCCAGTCCCAAACATGCTCAATGGGGGACAGATCCGGAGATCTTGCTGGCCAGGGTAGTTGACTTACACCTTCTAGAGCACGTTGGGTGGGACGGGATACATGCGGACGTGCATTGTCCTGTTGGAACAGCAAGTTCCCTTGCCGGTCTAGGAATGGTAGAACGATGGGTTCGATGACGGTTTGGATGTACCGTGCACTATTCAGTGTCCCCTCGACGATCACCAGTGGTGTACGGCCAATGTAGGAGATCGCTCCCCACACCATGATGCCGGGTGTTGGCCCTGTGTGCCTCGGTCGTATGCAGTCCTGATTGTGGCGCTCACCTGCACGGCGCCAAACACGCATACGACCATCATTGGCACCAAGGCAAAAGCGACTCTCATCGCTGAAGACGACACGTCTCCATTCGTCCCTCCATTCACGCCTGTCGCGACACCACTGGAGGCGGGCTGCACGATGTTGGGGCGTGAGCGGAAGACGGCCTAACGGTGTGCGGGACCGTAGCCCAGCTTCATGGAGACGGTTGCGAATAGTCCTCGCCGATACCCCAGGAGCAACAGTGTCCCTAATTTGCTGGGAAGTGGCGGTGCGGTCCCCTACGGCACTGCGTAGGATCCTACGGTCTTGGCGTGCATCCGTGCGTCGCTGCGGTCCGGTCCCAGGTCAACGGGCACGTGCACCTTCCGCCGACCACTGGCGACAACATCGATGTACTGTGGAGACCTCACGCCCCACGTGTTGAGCAATTCGGCGGTACGTCCACCCGGCCTCCCGCATGCCCACTATACGCCCTCGCTCAAAGTCCGTCAACTGCACATACGGTTCACGTCCACGCTGTCGCGGCATGCTACCAGTGTTAAAGACTGCGATGGAGCTCCGTATGCCACGGCAAACTGGCTGACACTGACGGCGGCGGTGCACAAATGCTGCGCAGCTAGCGCCATTCGACGGCCAACACCGCGGTTCCTGGTGTGTCCGCTGTGCCGTGCGTGTGATCATTGCTTGTACAGCCCTCTCGCAGTGTCCGGAGCAAGTATGGTGGGTCTGACACACCGGTGTCAATGTGTTCTTTTTTCCATTTCCAGGAGTGTATTAACAAGTGCAGTTATAGACTGAACTGCGAATACTTCTTTACAATTCTGATTGCTTCACACATATAGACCAATTGTCAATGCGTAAACCGTATGTGGCGCCTGGTTAGGTCGTAGCTACTGACTTAGCCGAAGTCTATGTTAACTAGGTCTCTGCAAATGAGATCTCTGAAGCTATAACAAGTGAACCATTCCTATTAAAGTCGGCTGTAGAACTGGCCAGTGCGCTAGCTTGTCTCGTAAGACCAGCCGAGTGGCGACGCTCGGTCTGCTAGCGTCGACAGTGGCGACTCGCGGGTCCGATGTGTACTGACGGACCGCGACCGATTTTAAGCCTACAACGTAGTTGTATTATCAAGGATTTCAATACATCGCATTACTCTCCTTTTTTTTTGGCTTGAAAACCATATATTTCAACATAATATCCGTTTAATTCGGTAAGGTAAAGCCAGCTTACTGGTATGGGCTGTATGTCAGCATGGTACCACTATAATGTTACCGAGCGAGGGGGCGCAGTGGTTAGACACTGGACTCGCACTCGGGATGACGACGGTTCAATCCCGCGTCCGGCCATACTGAATTAGGTTTTTCCGTGATTTTCCTAAATCGCTCCAGGCAAATGCCGGGATGGTTCCTTTCAAAGGGCACGGCCGACTTCCTTCCCCGTCCTTCCCTAATCCGATAAGACTGATGACCTCGCTGTCTGGTCTCCTTCCCCAAAACCAACCAACCAACTATACTGTTCGACATCGGCACCAACGTTTTGTTGAAACAATAACCTCCTCATCATTTACGTACTGCTTCGCACCGAGCGCGTCCTTCATTGGGCCAAACAAATTGGGATGGTGCGGGATCCGGGCAGTGGAGTGGATGAAAAAGAACAGTCCAATGAAGTTTTCTGAGTTCCTCTCGCTGAGCAGACTTGTGTGTGGTCTTGCGTTTAATTGTGATCCGTCGATAATCTCGAATAAGAATGCCCACCTCTCCATCATTACAGGAGTCACATCTGTGTGCCGCCGGTCGGCACCTGGGAGATAGGACTGGGTTGCACGACCTTGGTGCTATGACGCTAGACGCCCCACGCAAAGACTCTTCGTTGTTTTTGGTTAATTTTTCAGTACAGGGTCTCCGTCGGCATTCTGCAAGAGCCTTTGAATAACAGCGTTGCACTGGTTTTTTGCCGAAAGAATCTCGATGACACCTCTTTCCCGTTATACATGGAATTTTGAAGACTGTGTACAGCGTCGCCACCCATCTGAACTTCTAGTAACTATACGGGTGGAAGCTGCAATATTCCACGGCATCCCATAACAAATTCAGCATATTTGCAACCGGAACTGGCTGAGAAAGAACAGTGCCGCATTATTTGTTTAACGCCTCTCCTAGAATCATATTAACACAGTTAAAAACTATTTTAACTATAAATAAATATTTTTCTTATACTGGGCAGCAGTACGAGAAGTTATGTAGTTCGATAATTTGTTCTTGTGTGTTGAAGCGAAAAGTTCGAAAGCAGAAAAATCTAGGGAAAAGATGACACAACTGGCGTGAATTGCAGATTCCTTGTTTGCCCAGGAGTTTGGGCACAAGAAAGCCTCAAGGTAACCACCAGAACGGCTGTCTGAGTGCACATGTCTTGCACACAGTTGTGTGTCTGATAGTAGGACGAACAATGGTAGTGAGAGAGTTGGAACTGTCAAAATAATCCAGGTTTCCGTAACCAGATGAACTGTGACTCAGGGCCATTGGAAAACTGGAAATATGTCACACAGATACAGAAGTATTAGTGAGGGACGTAGTTTACTGTTTTTTCCTTTTTTCTAAGTGTTCTCTCTTTTCAGTAATTTAATACTGTCCCCATATTATACAATTTAATATTAATTTTTCTATCTCTACGTAACTATTACATATAATTTCTTCTCCAGTCTCTTTTCCATATTCTGGTTTTGTTTGGCCCGTATTATTTTTCGCCTTGCCTTCTCTTTGCAGTGACTTGGTTACTGCTCCAGAATGTCTTAGTAGATGTCGTGTTTATCTCACGTTTCTTTCGGTAGAGGTCTTTCATATAATTTTTTCCTCGCCTGTTAGTTTTAGTACTTCTTTATTTCGTACTATATCTACACAATTAATTAAATTAATTATATCACACTTCACTAGCAGTGCAGCAAGTACCATAGAATGCGGTGCTCCAGACGTATAGGTCAAGGAAAGTCCTCCTCAGTTCCATATCAACATTTCACATCAAGTCTTCCACTGCTGTTTACCTAATGTCTACCGCCTAGTACTTCGAGTCCCAATGAGTGTAAATGTACAGTTAATTTCATAGGCATAATTATGTTTAGAATGTTTCATGCCTTCGTATCTTTAAGACGGTCAGGTTCACGGCTTGCATTTCTGCTTTTTTTTTTAGTTATGTAGCCAATCATTAAATTAAGAGATATATTTTTTCTTTTGTGTGGCCACACTATCCGTAGTTTCTTTAGATTTACTGGAAGTCTTTTAGATCCGTCTTCGCATCTACATGAAAACCTCGTATTTTGTGAGTAAACACGTTTCGTTTTATTGATTTATATCATAATCACTGGTCTACAATGAAAGATATTTGCAATTTGACTTGCTTTCTATATCGAAAATGTAGTTTATAAGAGATGTTGATTTTACTTAAGGTATTTTATGTCCGATTTTAGCTCAGATTAGTACACACCAACTTACAAAACATACATTTTCGCGTAACTGCAAAGACGCTTCCTATTTTGAGAACATAAACAAGCGATAACACTCACATATCATGTGAAATTCCGATATAGCTGACATCTGTGTTGCCAACATACATTCTGTGACAGAAAATTACTGTTAGCTCGAAAATTGTGATGTGTGGCGTACACTATGTCCGGAGCTTTAACTCTCAGACTCTGCCCAACTTCAGCGTTGGCAGTTTCTTTTGTACCACTTTTGGACTGTCAAACGTGCTAGACATCTTAACGTAATCATGATATTCAGTTCATTTCACCTCTTGTAAATCGTTATAGTAGGTTGAAGATTAATTCACGATGTCGTTTAGTTCATTATTATAGGCATTTAATACCGTCACAGAGTATAAATTCTGTTTGTATACAAATCACTTTTGTTAGGTGTTAGTGGAACCGGACTTACATCATAATACAACAAATATTACTATGAGTAATTCGCCAGGACGGGTAGCATTTCATTCAAATGTTACTAATCAAAAATCATCTTTTGTCTAGACAAGAAACACGAGAAGCTGACCACGATTTAGTGCTTATTTATTCATCTTAATTATAATATGCTCTTCCGGAGCATACTGGCAACTCATTCTAGATATATTAACCTTCAAATCTCACAGATATTTTATTCGCATCAACAGGTCGTTTCTAAAACGTTTCTAAAACCAAATGGTACAATGAGTTCGTATCACAAATTTATTGGAATTAACGATGGGAAGGCGTCCGCCTCACGAAGAATAAACGGTGTTTCTTGCTACCAATAGAAGTTAGCTACATTAGGCATGATACCTAACAAAACAACGATTTACAGTGTTATATAGCTGATTGGGAAAAAATATTTTTTTCATTAGTTGTGCTGTGGTAACACATTCAGAATGTAGCTTCCAAATAATTTTCACCAGAACTTCTCTGTTAGTGTGTTTTCGTTTTTCAGTCACACCATGTCACTCGTGGTATATTTCGACCGAACATAGATTCAGGTCGTGACTTAACTTGTTTCTTGTGGAAAACACTTGCTATCTGGCGTCCTAATCTACGTAGGTTATTTGAAAACAGATAGACTGGTCTTATAGAAGATAAAATTCGTTTTTTATGTTAAATTTACTTATTGACACTATGTTTATTTTTTAGACGCCTTCACTGGTAGGTTTGAACGTAACTGGTCTATATCAGAAATCATAAACTTTATGCAGCATACTATGAACCTAATTTACATGACATTCACAAGATTGTGACAGCAAATGTCATTTACAATGCTTTTGCCGTAAGCGAAATAAATTTTATTGTTTCTTATGGTAGCCAGTGTATGGTCAGATCAGTCACTTTTAATAGTGACTAAAACAAAGATTCAGTAAATGTCGGTAACGTGTTTATTTGGACCCAATGACTTTTTTTTTTCAAGTTTCATTATATTTCACCATTTATATGAGTTTCAACGTCTGATTTGAAATCGAGCCTGTAAATCTGATGCCACTAAATTAATGGACATGCAATACACTGAAAAAGGTAATTGTGGCAATTAATGATGAAGTCACATAACAAGTTGATAAATATTTACATTAAAGGCAGTTGAAGGCATCCGCTGCACAGGCAGAAAATAAAATAAACAGTATAGTGAAAATGATCCGTAGTGCTTTTCGTATGACCTAAATCAGGTTTGTAAGATTATTTTCTGAAGTGTCTAAAGCGGTAAATTTAAACAACTTCGTTTTTCCACTTTTTAATTTGCAACAGTCTGATATGTTATTTTAATCTCAAAACCATTCGAGAAAAGAATGTTAGGAATTTCCAGGAGAGATAGGAAGCTAATAAATATATTAGGGAAGACACAACTATCACTGCAGTGAAAATGGAATTCAGGACAGTAGTGTTTCTAGAAAGGCGAAATATAGATGACTGGAGAAAGAAATTGTTGGCTGGATTCAAGAGATAATAACAGACTGAGGCGTTGCTGTATTGAAAAGTGGTAGGACGCATCAGAAAATATGCAATAACAAGACGGATATTTGTAACTGACATTAGTGCATATAGAAGTCCACAGAAAGCCTTTATGTAGCTGTTAATGATAAACGACCGATGTAGATGATGAAAATGACGATGATGGGAGGGACATCAAGTGATTATATATTCAACAGAATCATTTAGAGATAGTTCCTAAATTGACTACTTCTATGTAATATAAATTCTGCAGAATATTTATGAAACATCACATTAGCAAACACAATTTTCACTTTGTTTATGGAAGACTGTACAGTACTCTGTGTTATTTTGAGTCCGGCAGCCTATCTTTCCATCTAGAGTAAACTACGTGGCACAATCAAATCTAGAACTTAGTCTCCAATAATCCAAGGATTAGTTGTGAGGTCCTGTGAAGGAGAAGTCTGTGTCATCACAGATATCGAAAGAGACACATGTAGAAGCTCAGAAATAATTTTCTCGATGGCACAAATATTTTTATTATATTCATTATTTCGATATTCCGTTGACACTCAAATGATTAAAACTGAATCATTCAGCTGTGTAATGGGTCCAAGAGCAAGGAACAGTATTTGTGGTGTCACCGCCAGACACCACACTTTGTAGGTGGTAGCATTTAAATCGGCCGCGATCCGTTAGTATACGTCGGACCCGCGTGTCGCCACTGTCAGTGATTGCAGACCGAGCGCCGCCACACGGCAGGTCTAGAGAGACTTCCTAGCACTCGCCCCAGTTGCACAGCCGACTTTGCTAGCTATGGTTCACTGACAAATTACGCTCTCATTTGCCAAGACGATAGTTAGCATAGCCTTCAGCTACGTCATTTGCTACGACCTAGCAAGGCGCCATTATCATTTGTTATTTATCTTGGGATGCATGTACAGTCAGACCGATGTTCACCAATTATGGATTAAAGTTAAGTATTCCAGCAGCTACGTACTTTTGTTGATAGTATAATTACTTTACCTGTTCCAGACCTCACGCCAGCCTGCGTGAGCTTAAACGCGTGCCTTTCGGCTTCCTCCAAACCCCGTGAATTGTCTCCTGCCAATTCACAACAGTATTCACGATTGGTAGTGCGCTTCATTCCCATTACAATGAGTAATTGGGTATATATACATATTGAAATTTCACGCAGCGCCTAATACCTGAAATCGATCGACGAAATTCTGGACGTTGTTAAGGAACACATTCCGGGTATTTTGCTATAAAGGATCCATCGTTTTCTGTGGCTTGTTACAGAGTAACATTGTAATTACGAATTATTCAGTCTGTTACCACTGTTATTTTTCTTTCTGTGAAAGTGCTTTCGCAACGGTGAAACATCCCAAAATTTGCATTCGCCTAACCGTACGACACGACACATTAATCAATAACCCTCAGAAGGAAAAGTATGTCATGTGGTTGCCGTAGCTGAGAAAACAACTCAGCCTAATTTAGCGGGACAGCTGTTCCTTAGCATTCAGTGAATCCACACTCGGTTTGAATCCATACTTGACGTGAACGTTCGTCAACTCTTCTACAGGAAAACGATCCACATTACTATGTGTCAGTGTTGACATACAAGTAGCGCTACTGGAAAATAAAACCCGAGGTAGAACGGAGCAGTCCTGAATGCAAGCTTAAGGATTAAGAGTAAAGTGGTTTCTACTGTTCTCAACAGCACGCACCGTGAGTGAATGGAGCCAACCCCGAGACCCAACCGAGCAGTGCTGGATGCAAGCTTAAGCACTAAGAGCAAAGTGAGCACTATTGTTGTCAACAACGAATGGAATCAATTCGTTTCAAAGAAGAGCACAGGGAGTAACGACAAAGTTTGTACTTTTCAACTAATACTGCAGTCCAATACTGGTACAAAAATAAATGGGGCAAGAAATCAAACGAAATGCAGCATCACTTGACCGAGTCCATGGATCCCTGATTAGAAAGTATTCAGAAAAATATACGTGAACAATCATCTGAATTTAGTCAATGGAGATAGGGCCCACACTGAATAAATTCAGTACTACTGAAAAGTACCAGTAAAACGTCACAGCGAATACAATCATCCTACAAATCGCATCAGAAGTCAGACCACACTTTTATTTCTTTGTACTAAGAATAAATTACTTGGAAGTAAGATCTTTGATCTCCCACTTGAGTTATAATTTTTGGACTTTTCTTAGTCGCATCTGGTATCACTGAGAAAACTTCGAATGGTTGTGTGTACATCACAGTCATACAGCATGCTTGTAACATTTTCTGTACGATGGGATGTTTTGTTGGCTGCGAAATAAATGAATTTGAAAGTGTCATTGCTCACAAGTGCTACTGTGCATTTAACAAAGTGTAGAAATCAGTTCGTGATGCAACAACATTTATGTGTTTGCGTAACAACTCATTTCAAGAAGTTAATTTTAATGAGAGGAGCATTCTTTGCGTGGGGTGCTGAGTAAATATTTGTGGAAACATTTCTCTGTTGTAACAATTTTAGCAGCTCTGCGTATGAGACGTTTTTTTTTTTTAATTTTCAGTTTCAAATTCCTAAATTAGTTAAGTTATTTGCTATTAATTACAAGAATTTCTAGTTTTCTTACTTCGTCATACGCTTTTTCATCTCTCTATTAGTTGCTGTACGACCAACAATGATACCTTAATACGAGAAGTTGTCTACTTAGAGCTTCTGAAAATGACTGGCATTTTTAGATAATGATAATGCAGAAAAGTCGCATTAACAGGAAGTATATATCGATTGCGCTCCTGCCCGCTGTCTCCTTCTTTAAGGGGCAATGTCATGAGCTTGGGTTCAAAAAACAGATTTTTTAAAATATATTGATTCGTTATCTACAGAAAATACTGTTTAATCTTGATAGCAACATTAGAAATGTCTTTCAAATATTAACATATTTAACTCTGCACTTGCAGCTTTTCGGACGCGTGGGAAATGGCGATTGGAACTGTTCTTCTCTCAAAGATGTAAGAGATAAAAAACGTACAATACTCCAGCGTCAATTGCCAACGCAGAGGGGAGTAGTAATGATTGAGGATTAATAGGCAGTAAGAAAGAAAGGACCGGCTTACTCTTAAAGAAATCAAATCTAATCAGTTATTTTATGGGAGGAAGAATACAAACATTTGATAAAATGAGACATGCTGTGTGCACATTTTATTTTCGCAAACTATTTACCGACCAGACGCTAACACGTAATCTGTGCCTGAGAGACGACTGGTGTGAGTGCAAGATAAGAAATGAAAACTATTCACATAATCACTGGTTACCAGAAACTGTTATGAATAGAACTAAGCCGACATTAAGGTCTGGCAAACACTTCAGAAGAGCCTACAAGGAAAAATACAGAATGAAACTGGAAGTCAGGACTAAAGAGGTCAGTTTGGATAAGATACCCACAAAGAACATAGTGCTGACCTAATATACTAAAAATAAGTATCTATGTGGTTTTCTTAACTTCATTGAGGGAAATAATGGTAGAACTGAAGCTGTAAAAAGAGTTGGTGTACATGCAGATGTCTTTACTGCAAAAGCAAACTACATCATCGATTAGAGAACGATGAACAAAGCTGACAAAACACTGAACTACAAATGGAGGCCAGACGGATTATAAGGGGAGAGAAGAGAAACCTGGGGGATAAGATAACCAGCATAAAAGATTTTGAAGTACATGTGTAAATTTATGAACTGAATTGTTAAAATACATTTTCTCGGTTTTACATTTTTTGCATTATTATCAGCGTTTCCTCAAAAATAGTATGAACGAAACAGATGACTTTTCGAGAGCTGTTTATAACATGTTTCTGACTCATTGGAAGTAAAAAAAAATCCTTTAATTAAATTTTGGTTTAAAGTACTGCATGTTAGCATAATAATTTTGAGTGTGCAAAATTCAAATCTTTGTAAAATAATTAACCTTCTTAGAACACTGCAAAAAAATTTTCAAATGAATTGCATGATTGGACTTCCAGTTACGGCTTTCTGTAATAAAGTAATAAAAAATTTTAAAACTAATGCTTATGTCGAAATAATAATCCTGGGCCTTTGAACGTATTTTTCACTATCATACAGCTATTTTCCTTTGCACACGCAGAAGGTAAGAGCTCTTCCTTACTAATTATGTCATTAACGACTTTTGAAGGAGATGTTTGTATTGTCAGCAATTTCCCAAGCTATTAATCATCGGTAATGGTGATACTTTATGATTTATTTAAGTTTATTTTAAATTTTCTTTTATTAGTTATTTGTGTTTTAATTAGAGTTGCTTTCCTAAGTTTATTGGAGCGTGATGAAATCATGGCATTTGATAACACACCCTAACGAAGTAAGAGGTGAATAAGAGATACAGACAAGCTCCATTCCATTGCCACTAAAAGGCAAGACACCTAAATAGCAAAGAAAATTCATTTATCTCAGATAATGGTGACTTGTATTAGTTAAGTGTATTCTAGGTATGGAAGCTGCAATTACTATGATGGCGTCCCTAAGTTGATTCTTCAAAAGAGAAAATTAAAAGCACTGAAAAACTAATTCTTATGAATGTCTCATAATTAATTATACCGATAAAATCATCTAATTAGAAAATTGTGTCTTACGTATAACCTTCAGATGAATTAGTTGAGGAAAAATAATCAACCAAAGTTGCAGGTGTGTGTTTCCGGCGTGTTGTGGCTACTGCCAAAATCCTGGCTTATGAAATAAGCCCTGCTGAGACACAGTGACTCTGAAGTTTACATGGGCATAGTAGAAACTGTATTGAAGAGAAAGTAAGGGTAGCTGCGTTTCATCAGTTCAAGGTTTACTTTCGCAGAAGGCAGAGCAGATACTACAAAAAACACAAAAATTACATTACTTTATTAAGGTTTTAACAAAGTAGAGTAATTAACTCGGAAACAATCCATGCCCTCAGGACTATCATTGCGTGCATGTTACTGTAGCCGAACAGTAAAACATATAACTTGGTTCCATAGAGAATGATAGTTATATATCACAGACAGTTGACAATGTATATTAATGTACAGTTCGGAAATCTAACTCGCACAGTTGGATCTGAAGTAAGCCAGTTCTGTAGACGTAAGCAATAATTAACGAGGGACTGAGCGGCGCAGCGCTCTACCGTAAGCAAGCATCCTGCAGTGGTGGCGTATGGAACTTCCTGCGGGAGACTCTACACCGACATCTTTCATTCGTCGGCGCGGTAGACAGCGACTGTCCTTTCCTTTTGTTCTTTGACATGGGACTTTGTTCACAGCACGATACGATCAAGGCAGTTTTACTATTAAACTTTCCTTTTATTTCACTGTCTTAGTTTGGCCAATAATAGTCACAAATATTACAATCTTCATCATGGTTTATTGCTCATACAAAAGCCATTGAGGCCCAACGCAGAAAACAAAATATACAAATACAAGACATACATAGTACATAATGAAAGAATTAACACAAGTCCACGAGTCATGACAAAATAGGTGTAACACCACAGACTTTTATTGTCTTTGTTTGGCTCTTTGCTTTTGTCTCTGACATCTTCAGTGGTGGTTGCTGGATCTGCTTCTTCCATAGTGACTAAGATCCTGTCTCTTCTCCTCGTTCGTGGGCGACCTCTTGAACGTCTTCAAGTTGGCTGGTGTGGAAATACTCTGTTAGGGAGAGTGCCCTCCGTTCATAGAAGATGTCCTGCATACTGTAGCCTTCTGCTTGAAATCACTCTCACAGTATCAGCTTTCTTAAACCGCCGATACTGATCTTCATTGTGCCTTCTCCCCGTCCTGACGTTTCTGCTTGGTATACCGAGCCATTAATTTTCCTTGAAATCTTCCTCTCAAACGCATGAATGCGCGCTTCCATTATTTGTGTACTTGTCCATGTCTCAAAACCATACAATGCAATCGGTCGCACTAGGGACATGTATAGCTGTCCCTTTCTTTCCTGCGATACGATGCGTGACATGAATAGACGGTTTAAGGTGTAGCACTTGTTATTCATTGTGGAATTTTCTTCTCTACCTAAGTTTTATTCGACAATATTGACCAAAGGTACCTGAATTTTTCAACTGTTTCAGAATTTTGACCGTCTATACTAGTGGCGTTCATATCATTTTGTCGATGACAGACTACCATATACTCTGTTTTCTCATCGTTGACCAGTAACCTTAGTTTGCTAGCTTGTAGTATAAATCGAGAGGTACTTCTGTCACCTCATTCAGAGTTACAACGAAATTTATAATTTTAATATCATTCCAAATATTGTAAAGGGCATAAACTCATTCTATTAAGTAAATTATACAGCAACTATTCCTCACAGAATTACATACGATGGTTTGTAAAACGCAACAGCAAAAAATGTCTCTGGAAAGATGAGTACAGGGGTAATTTGGCGGGCAGACGAAGATTTGATTACAAAAAATATGGGTTGTACTGAGTAGGTAATGATAAAAAAAATCTAGAAAAGGATAGGTAGAGATGGAGGATTCCATGAAATCACGCAATAATGATTTCGTGTGACTCAACGGTGTGGTGCAAGTCTTTCGATTGGACGCCACTCCTACACTACGTCTGCCCCAGCAACACTAGCGGGTTAAGGGAACCAACAGCTTAACGTGGAACCAGAATCCCGTCTGGCTAATCTTCAGATCATTGAGAGATGAACTTTAAGTTAAAGGCACACTGAAACAATACGTGGTCCGACAAGGATTAGATCCCATGACCTTTTGTTTTGCAGGCACAGGCCTTTCTACTACACCACCCTAACCAACGATTAAAAAAAATAGTGACAGAACGATGACTAAGCAGGATGAATCAGGAGAAGTGGTACATCCTCTGAGGGGTGATAGCATTAATGATTCTGGACAAAAAATTAATATGGACATATGCCCCATTCCAAATGGTATCCGAGATGGACCACATTTAATGTACATTGTTATTTATCTTCGGTATTGCTCACACTTCGTCATTGTTCAGAACGTAACACAGTAGGGTACATGGTGCTAAGACGAACAGGTTGATACGGCACACATGTGGTCTATCAAGTCGGGAAACTACCTCAAACTGGCCTACTAAAATTATGAAAGTAACAGTGCATTCACGTCGCGCGAGGTTTTCAATGTCCTCGCGCTGTCCTCACGAGAACTATTAGCCCTAGAGAAAAAATGAAAAGGATCTCTACTGTTGGAAATTTAATGTAGTTTAAATTGTGTACTGCGACTAGTTTCGATGCAGGGTGCGGTTTTCGAGTTATTCAAGAAATATTACAAATGTTTTGGTGAATGTGTTAAACTTTAGAAACCATACCCGATTAGGGCATACGTCTATTTGAAGATTTTTGTTCAGACTCGTCAATATTATAGCCCCTCAATGCATTTACCTTTCGTCCTGACTCACCCTGTATTATAAGTGCCTCGATATGAATGATGAGCTAGCGGTGGTTTATTCAGTCGAAAGTTCCGCTAGCATAGTTTGCGCGGCAGGTACTTCCAAACAACTACGTTCGTGGAGATAGTTTTTGGAGTATTCAACAAAGCTGGTAGGTTCCAACAGCTGGCAGCACGGAAGGGTAAGAAATCGATGCTCCTGAAGGAGAGCAAATCGATGCGTTTGAAGGAAAGCAATATGTGAGTGCAGGCAGAAAGATAATTGAAGAAACGCGGGCGGAGGTTGGCGCCGTGCGTGATGGATGGCCAAGTAAGTCGGCCAGTTAGGAGGCTGTTTCTCAAATACTGGGCCTCATCCATCATGCGCCGTCGCGGCGGCCGAGTCGCGCCAGCGAATCACTCAGGGGGCCGGCCGCCCCTGGCTTGCGAGGCCGCTGCTCGGCTACTCCGTCGTCGGCACTTTGACAGGGGTCGCCGTCGCACGCAGGGTCGCGCCTCCCAAATGTCTGCTGGCCGGATACACGTCGAGTGACGTCAGAACGAGCAGCAGAGGACAGTTACGCTGTTCACAACAAAACGTCGCACCAACATTTTCTTTGATCCTGCTTCCAGTTGTAATGGTACTTGAATTACGTAACCATTACGGCACCTCACCTCAACCTCTCGATACCAGCAATATTCTACTGTGTTTCTCTAAAATAGTTAACATATTTCTGTGACAACATTCAGATTTGATTTCATTAATGTAGAGGTACTTCGATACATCGATATGTATATATTGCAATGATATTATTCTTATGTGTATTCTTTCTTTTGTCACTATGATCTTTGACGTACTTGTAACTATGATTTTTGGGCGCGTGAGCGGTTATTAGAGAGTCACGTTTTGGTTGTCACGTTAAGAAGACGGAAATTGTAGTCAGTTTATGAAATGTGAACTTTAACAGTGAGGAAGATATTTTCAAGTATGTATTATATTGTGAAGTGATGTTTTGGAACGACTTACGTGATACTGCAACAAAAGAAATAAAAAAGAAGTGTAACTTAAATTCGAAGTGCTGATTACTTTTTTACATCACCATTGTCTTAACTTGCAAAAATTTAATCTTCAAGATTAGTTTATGAAACACATCGATAAAACTTTTGAATATCGCATAATAACACCTAGGCCTCTTTGCATCCGAGCTTGTAATCATCACTACCTAGATTTCCGACGATTGAGCCATGAGTTCACAACGAGTCCAGCGTGGGAAACACGAAAAGATGAGTGCCTAGTTTATCCATTATTTCAAGAAATGACTTTATTAACTGTGCTCTAATGACACCTGCCACATAATATAACTTTGTTGTTGCCCGAAAATGCAATATTTAGCAGCGTGAGCAACACTACAATCATATTTAATTTTTGACCTTTGTTGTGGTAGGGTTGTTACACACTGTTGCTATAAATGTTTCAAATGACTCCATGGCACCTGCAGCAGTTAATTATTGTTCTACACGGTAGCGATAAAAATACAACATACTGTAGGACAGGGTCATGAAATCTGGTGTCGCAGGACAGAGCTGATCTGGTTGGAGAAAGGGGCCAAGGTCAATTACTGTTAGTTACACAAGAGCACGCACTACTGCTCAAACCAATGCACAGTTTTCTCTTTAAATCAACAAAGATCAATTCACGGCTGAGGGCCCAAGTAACTTCTCCAGAATGTTTGAATGATTGCTTTTAAAACACCAGGATTTAGAGTAACAGATGAAGACCTTACTTAAGTAACGTCAAAATAATATTTCAGATCAGCTAAGAAAATTCTTTAAAAGCCAAGCGTTTCCAAATTCCTGCTCAAGTCCATATTAAGGAAAATTCAAGTTAATTCTTCGGCTGAAAGCCCAATTAAAAAAAATTTCATTACATAATAAAAGAGAGACTTTAAAGAAAAGCCTTTACGCAGTACAACATAAAAGAATCTTAAGAAAACTTGAAGTATCTTGTCGCCTGAAAGCCCAGGCATTTACTCAAGAATAATTAAAGTCAACCTTCAGATAAACGTTTCCAGAACAAGGCTCAAGGCCGTTTCAAGAATTCAAGATAACTAAAGAGAAACCTTACAGACAAGGATTTACACATTAAAGCCACAGATTCTTAAACAAACGCGGCTGAAGGCCTAAATGCAGAGTAACAAGGATTCTAAATAAAACACGGTTGAAGGCCTTATCTTAAAATAGTTGTCATGACGTTCGGCTGAAAACAAAAAATGTGTGAAATCTTATGGGACTTAACTGGTCAGGTCTTCAATCCCTAAGCTTACACACTACTTAACCTAAATTATCCTGATGACACACACACACACCCATGCCCGACGGAGGACTCGAACCTCCGCCGATACCAGCCGCACAGTCATGACTGCAGTGCCCAGACCGCTCGGCTAATCCCGCGCTGCTCGGCTGAAGACCATATACTAAACATAAAACAGACAATATTAATACACGACTTAAAGCCTGGCACAATACCTGCGACCAAATAAAATGACAATCACAAACAACAAACAGTGGTGCTGAGAAATGTTCCAAGTTCGGCCTGGGGAGGAAACTCTAACCACAGTTTAGGTGAGACAGGCAGCCAAGCGTGACACTAAACAATCGGGTTGCAACACGACCTAGGGACGGCTGAAGAACCATCCAACAACCCAATCAATTCCCTCTGTCGCAACCGACCAACTGCCTATTCCAGTACGCAGACAGCATTCATATGCTCAGTGGAAATCACAGAAGCTACACACAATTCGACGTAAACACACCTGAACAAAGACTCGAACAATCGTAAAAGCAATCACTGTTGAACAACAAGGACGAATCAATTCGACACACAGTTTCCAAAAGAGGTCGGCCACCAAATACACGTCGTCCGATGAGACGAACGACCGAACGACTAACCCAGGTCGATCCCACTCAAGTCACTTGTGTCGGCGACGGTCGGGCGAGTCTTGGCAGTCCGAAGCTGACTGCAGCTCCAACCCGACTCAACACCATGTCTGTTCGGAACTCAGAGACACTGCAACCCGGGTACCCTGGTTCGGACCCATCCATGCAGAGGTAACTCTTGCCCATTGGCCACGACATCTCTGCACAAGGAAGGAACCAACGCACGTCCGGCAAGATGACCAAGTGACAAGGCCGAGCAACAGTCAAAAGACCAAATACACGTCGCCCGATGAGAGGACCAACTGAACTACCGACCGACCAACCAACCGTCGTCCCGCTCCAATATCGTTCCGTCGGACAGTTCATGTGTGTCGCCAGCGGTCGGCGAGCACTGGCTGTCCACACCCCGCTGGCGCTCCGTCCCCGACTTCAATGCTGCTGCGTCCCGACTGAGTTCCCCACTGAGCTCCAGACAGACGATGACCCGGAAATACTAGCGGTCGCTCCAGAGATGGTACGACAGTGCACTTATCGATAAGCACTGCTGCTGCCACAGACGGGCAAGCAATACAGTAACCTAGCGACGCCAGTAAATCGAATTGAAGAAACAACGAGGCGACAGTACCACGGCTCAGGTCATTTTATACACAAGTGATGTGATAGTTCGTAGTGTATGATAGTTCATAGTCTAAGATAACAAATTCAGCCGAAATGAAACAGACATGCCACAGTAAAGGGTGACAAAACAGTGGTACCAATATACGGCGTACTCTCCTCTGGCGGCAGGGCAGGAGTGTATTTTTGCATGTAAACGATCGTAAGGCTGCCGAATGACATTCTTAGGTAGTATGTTTCACGAGAATTGCGCTTTTTGTTGCAATTCGGAAATGGTTCCTGCAGGCCCTGTCTCATACGTGTTCATTTGGCGAGAGATGGTTGCTGACCAGTATACCACTTGTACACCACGAATAGCACGTTGCACAGCAGTACCCTTATATGAACGCGCGCTGTGCTACTGGAAAAGGCCCATGACCTACCTGTCAGAGAAACAGCAGTAGCATGGGGAAACAGCCAGTGGAATGTAACGGGCGCTTGTTAATTTACGCTGCAGAAACACGAAATGCAACAGCGAGTTGTAAATGAAGCCTGGAATGGGACCTGCGTATCGACGGTGGGTACGCTCTGAAACAGGAAACGCACCAGCTATGCGCCATACACGTTTTAATCAGTCACAAACCAACATAACGTATTCGCTTACTGAAGACAACACAGCGCAATTCCAGTCCCCAGTGAACTCTTCCACGACGTCAGATTAGCCATTCTTGGCTGTGGTGTCTGTGGTAGCCTGACCACAGACAGCAATGATCTTAATCTTGCTGCATACTGTTCTCAATGGTCACCGATTACACAGCAGGTGAAGTGTGCGACGGGATTTCGTCCCTGGATGGCGCTCGGTCAGACACCGCTCGTCCCACAATACGTCTGTCCTGACTTGCGTGTGTAGGCCTACTATATGAACGTACGAGAACCTGATCTACGGGTGTGGGGATGATCCACAAGCCACTGTTGAAAGCTGTGACAACACCGATACACTGTGGCAAGCACCTGCAGCGAACCGTCAATCCGTCCATGCAGTTTCCCACAGGCCCACATTTCGACTCCGTTCAAATGGCAGAAACTGCTCAGCAGGAGTACGTACTAGCATCGTAGAGTGAATGTTGCAAACGGCGTTCACCTCTGAACTCAGCGCAGTTACTGCTCGCAGATTCAAAACAGAGGGTGACCCAACAGGCCTCATGGGCAGCATCTAAACGCCATGACTGTGAGAAAGGAATTAATAACACTACAGCTCCTTAGTATTCACATATTATACCCCGCTGTCGCTGAACGAAACAACTGAGGGTGTTGGTTTTTTTTCTGCCAGTATGTTTTCGTGTTTTGTACAACGAGGCCAGGGTGCCACACGACATTTTTTAAAAATATTCTGTTAAAGGTTTTTGCATATGAAACAATGTTATATTTTCAGTTTATTATTTTTGGTTACGGTTATGAGCATGTAACGGTTCACTTAGAAATTTCTTCTTACTCTCAAGTAAAATATTCATTTCGAATGTAAACGAGGAAAAATATTAATTCCAAATTGTTGCTGAATGATGGGAGTAGGGTGACGAGTGGGGGAAATTTATTTTATTAATGCATGAGGAAAAATTTTTTATACGTCGTCAACTAAGAACTTGTAGCCGCCAACCAGCTTCGAAGTACGCAGAAGGCAGAAAGATAATGAGTATATGGTGAAGACGTGGAAGAAGGAGCTAAGTAGCGCGGAGGCTACGACTCGCTGTTACCGTGCAGAAAACAAGAAAAATGTATTCGTCAGTTCTAGATTTGCATCCGTTTTGGTCTGATGAGTTTATAGTTGCGCCACCCTTGGGCTACTGCTGTTGTTCCGAACATTGATTTAAAACCCGTCAACAGTGCTAGCTTTACGGTGTTCAATATCGGTTATTTCCTTTAGATATTATATCATTTTATTTGTTTTCGACAGCACGTCGTTTTCTTTGTAGACTAAACGAAGAGAGAGAGTGAGATTATTTTATCTCCAGATAGTAGCATAGTAATTGTGGCGTGCAGTTGGAACAGTTGTTCATTTTTCATCTATAATTCTCTGGAGCTTAGCCATGCCCGGGCGGTGTGGTAGACATCTGACAGCTCCAGTAGTTGAGCTGTTCTACATAATATCCCACTCCAATACATAAAGGAGTTCCCCATGAAATTATTTGGTCTGCTCCCACATGAGAACTGAACAGAAAATGCTGGGGAGGTATAGTCTGTCTCTAAACTAAACAGCGATCAGTACTCCTGATTGGGGGGAGGGAGGGGAGGGGTGGCAGATCCCTTTCCTGTACGAATGCTACAGTTTCCATAGGCGATGACTAAGAATCAGTTTCCCTTATATCTGTGAACAACAGTGTGCAGAGATATGTGTAGACACCGTCAATGTTTTGCGTTAGTATTATTTGTGACTGTCATCTGCATTTCACGTCACGTTAACGCACTTTGTGGAAAGTACACTTCTATGCGCAGCGTAGCCTGTCATTCATAAAGTGTGTTGCGGGGAGTGTACTTTGTGAAAAATACACGTCTGTGTACTGCATTGCCGGTCATTCATACGGCGAGCTGCGGATGGTCGACATAACTTTGTGAAACACCTTGTAGCTGCTTCTTGTGACAAAGTAGGACAAGCAGAGAGGGAAATCACCTTTCAGCTCTTCAGACTGCCGACCTACGAAAGACCAAAGTGCATGATCACTATCCGGCGATATATTTCAATGGCACTTCTTCTTGTCACGCCTTCCCCTCCACTCTCATACACACCAAGAAACACAATCTCTTCATTAATACGTCTTTGCTGTAGTCAGAGTGGTACATGAATTTAATTTGTGTTCTTAACCCACTTCATTTAAAAATAAACATTAATTTTGTACCATTAAAACACTGCTTCTAATAATCGATTTTTGCATCCCCTGCTACGCAGAAACTAAAGTCTCACAAAAAAATAATTAATAGCACCTTTTTTGTACGAAATTAAGTGAACTCCATTTTGTATCGCTAAACATTTTCACTAGAAGCCGCCTCCACACACCCCCACGCTTACAACCCACCGCTCCGGATCTTCAGTATGTTGTTATGGGAATCCCTCCTATCGACGGGTCAAAAATTTGTGACTACACGAAGGTTTCCGCTAATTATCCATTGTTGACTGGGCTACAACAGCTAATTTATCTAACAGTACCACAGTGGAGTTCCTTATGCGGATAGTCATTAGGAGTAAAACAAACTCTTAAATTACTCTGATGTGGCAGGAAAATAAACAACTGGATATCACTGAGACACACTCTACTTTTATCTCAGGGATTATGGAAGGGATTGAAAAAACAGGTAATTCGTCGAACTCTACAGCGTTTACATCTAAAAAATGGCAGTTCATAAATCCCTCCAGCGCTGAGTGAAGAGGCTGACAGACAGTCAGCTGTTACACGGATTATTATCATTCCTGCAAATAAGTTAGTACACCGGGCCTATTTTGTTTTAAAAGAATTTTGTACGCTCTCCAGACGGATTTTTCTCTCTCATAGTGAAGTAAACAATATTTCGCTATGAGAGAGGAAAAGCTGTACCGGTTTTTTCACGAAGTTTTTCCTGTGAACTGCAAAATTTAGAGAGTGAAGCGTATTTGCCTGAGATACACAACAGGAGCGTGCTCAGGGAAAGGTCAGAGCTGCAGGCATGCAATTAAAGCGTCTGAAGTTGCTTTGAAACTGAAATTTTATAACCGGCTCACTGAACATTAATACTGTTTATATGACCTACATCTATTACCCACACTAAAATTGATTCCAAAACCGGATACAGTGGCTAAAATGGCTACAATGCAGAACTTCTCAGCCGTATATATTCCAAAACTACAAGACAATTTCACAATTCCACATCTGTCAGTCTGCAGAATTATGTACATCTATTCAGCTTCACTGTCAATTCTTGTTAATATCTGTACTACTAAACGGCTAAACCTTTATAACATTTCTTTTGTACGTTGCCTATCTAACGGCTTCCAGGGGTAACAAAAATTTGATTTTTAGTAATTTATATAATTACTCTACCGTCTGGTGAGCAAGATGTACGAGACAGGCGAAATACCCTCAGACTTCAAGAAGGATATAATAATTCCAATCCCAAAGAAAGCAGGTGCTGAGAGATGTGAAAATTACCGTACTATCAACTTAATAAGTCACGGATGCAAAATACTAACGCGAATTCTTTACAGACGAATGGAAAAACTGGTAGAAGCCGACCTCGGGGAAGATCAGTTTGGATTCCGTAGAAATATTGGAACACGTGACGCAATTCTGACCTTACGACTTATCTTAGAAGCTAGATGAAGGAAAGGCAAACCTACGTTTTAGCATTTGTAGACTTAGAGAAAGCTTTTGACAATGTTGACTGGAATACTCTCTTTCAAATTCTGAAGGTGACATGGATAAAATAAAGGGAGCGAAGGGCTATTTACAATTTGTACAGAAATTAGATGGCAGTTATAAAAGTCGAGGGGCATGAAAGGGAAGCAGTGGTTGGGAAGGGAGTGAGACAGGGTTGTAGCCTATCCCCGACGTTATTCAATCTGTATATTGAGCAAGCAATAAAGGAAACTAAAGAAAAGTTCTAAGTAGGTATTAAAATCCACGGAGAAGAAATAAAAACTTTGAGGTTCACCGATGACATTGTAATTCTGTCAGAGACAGCAAAGGACTTGGAAGAGCAGTGGAACGGAATGGACGGTGTCTTGAAAGGAGGATATAAGATGAACATCAACAAAAGCAAAAGGAAGATAATGGAATGTAGTCGAATTAAGTCGGGTGATGCTGAAGGAATTAGATTAGGAAATGAGGCACTTAAAGTAGTAAAGGAGTTTTGCTATTTGGGAAGCAAAATAACTGACGATGGCCGAAGTAGAGAGGATATAAAATGTAGACTGGCAATGGCAAAGAAAGCGTTTCTGAAGAAGAGAAATTTGTTATCATCGAGTATAGATTTAAGTGTGAGGTAGTCGTTTCTGAAAGTATTTGTATGGAGTTGAGCCATGTATGGAAGTGAAACATGGACAATAACTAGTTAGGACAAGAAGAAAATAGAAGCTTTCGAAATGTGGTGTTACAGAAGAATGCTGAAGATTAGGTGGGTAGATCATATAACTAATGAGGGGTTATTGAACAGGATTGGGGAGAAGAGAAGTTTGTGGCACAACTTGACTAGAAGAAGCGATCGGTTGGTAGGACATGTTCTGAGGCATGAAGGGATCACCAATTTAGTATTGGAGGGCAGCGTGGAGGGTAAAAATCGTAGAGGGAGACCAAGAGATGAATACACTGAAGAGATTCAGAAGGAAGTAGGTTGCAGTAGGTACTGGGAGATGAAGAAGCTTGCACAGGATAGAGTAGCATGGAGAGCTGCATCAAACCAGTCTCTGGACTGAAGACCACAACAACAACAACAACAACAACAACAACATGTAATTACTGATCGAATCTAAAAACTATAAATGCTCTCATAATCTAATTATTAAGAGGTCTGATCTTAAGTTAAAATGTTTAACACAGTAAGTAAAGTATTGAATTAAAAAACTGTGTATATGTCTTGGAGAGCCTAACTCACAGCACGAAAATTACGTACATTTTAGACATACAGTATTTGAGAATGAGAGCGCTTAGTGGCTTCCAACAATTTATGCACAATTTCAAACTTTTCCAGAATCATTTCTCGTTAACAATACCCGTGAAATAATGAAAAGAAAAAAATATGCCTTACTTCATTTTTGCTGCTCATGAATTAAAACTTCAGTATGAGGCGTGACGTTTGAATTAATTGCTTCTCTAGAACTGGCTCTGTTCGCACTCCATCTTTCAGACAGTTTCCATATTTACACTGAATGTGTCTGCATAATTATCATTGTACGGCACAAAGTTAATGAGATAAGTCATCATAAACAGTGATAAGCTGGAAAACCTAATTATTTCTTAAAACAGAGCGCAAAATAGCTAGACTATACTCATCCAGTGCAGTCAAATTTTTCGGTTTATGCTTTTCATTAGCATATGGGTGAATAATTAGAAACGGATAAAACCTACGTATATGTTTTGAATCTTCAACCATAAAGGCTTTACATGTTTAACGACAGATCATTAATACATTTCTAAACTAATCAGACATTTGATGCTGCTTTGTGCATGAGAGTTCAATTCTTTGTATTTTGTGTATTTTGTGATTAGGAGGGGGGGTGGCGTGGGAGAGGGGGGTGGTGTTGTTACTGCTTCATAAGAAACAACCACAGTTGCATTGGTACATATTTACTACATGGCAACCGGTTTCGTTTGAAATGTCATCAGGCTACACTGCCAAGAATCTTCATAACAAGTGTACCCAGAAGTGTGTCTTCAACGTAACGTAAAATAACTAGAATTCTTCCTTCATGATAACGGCACAATTCTGTGAGAATTTGTTTCGAATATCGTTAGCAGTGTAACCTGATATTTTTCCCGAAGGAAACGACTCCTTACACAATAAACGTGTTGTAAGTAGGCTGTTTAGGTTCTTATATTGGTAACGCCACCGCCACGTAGGGCTCTGTATGAAAATCACTGGATGTGCTGTGTGCAGTCTGTGGCTGGGTGGCATTGTTGGAATTTGCTATTGTAGTGTTGGGCAGTTGGCTGTTAACAGCGCGTAGCGTTGCGCAGTTGGAGGTGAGCCGCCAGCAGTGGTGGATGTGGGGAGAGAGATGGTGGAATTTTGAGAGCGGACGATCTGGACGTGTGTCCATCAGAAAGAGTAAATTTGTAATATTGGATATCATGGACTGATATATATATATATATATATATATATATATATATATATATATATATAATGACTTTTGAACACTATTGAGGTAAATACATTGTTTGTTCTCTATCAAAATCTTTCATTTGCGAACTATGCCTGTCGGTAGTTAGTGCCTTCAGTAGTTTGAATCTTTTATTTAGCTGGCAGTATTGGCGCTCGCTGTGTTGCAGTAGTTCGAGTAACGAAGATTTTTGTGAGGTAAGTGATTTGTGAAACGTATAGGTAAATTTGGTCAGGGCCATTCTCTTGTAGGGATTATTGGAAGTCAGATTGCGTTGCGCTAAAAAATATTGTGTGTCAGTTTAAGCACAGTCATGTATAATTTTTCAGTGTATCAATACAGTTCTTATTCGTTCTTATTAATACGATCTGTCCCTTGTCATGATGTATTACTTCATGAGGTACCAGAGTCGTAAAATTCATTAAATTCATTTCCTAACAAATATTTAAGCAATTATACCCGTTGTTGAACACTAAGTTCACTAGCACCGAGATTTTCTCTGATGATAGTACAGAAAAATCTATTTAAGTGAAAACCATACTTTTTCATAACTCTGCAACGACAGCACCCGTCAACAAAATCTTAGAGCCATTAACATCGGACACAAGCTAACTTAATCCAAATCAACGAAGATGCGCATGTTGGAATCAATGGTGTTCCTGTTAGATCTGGACGGTGAAAGCTAGTGACGGGCCAAACTCATGCGTTCCATTTGGCATAGGTGGAAGATGTTAGGTGTACTTGGACAGAGAGAATACGCAGTGCTTCCATTATAGAAGACCTTCACCTCACAGTAAGTTTCTCTTCTCTTGTCAGCCAAAGATTATTCCTGTTCCTTGGCCACATTTTTGGAAGAGAGGAAGATAGATTAGAAAAGATCATCTTGCAAAGCCAAATCGAAGGCAGCAGGCCGCTAAACAGATCAGCAACTGGATCATTGCTTCAGGCGAAGAAGATTACCCGAGAACCTCTTTACTTCACATCAAGAACGGCTGAAGATCAACGTGTATAGAGACCTCTAGCCAAAGATTCAAATACTGGAGAAATGAAAATATGACGCCATGACACCCGACAATGAGTAAACCTACTAGTGATGTTGATTTTAGTTTATTTTAATAGTTGTGAGGTGACCCCATATTTGGAGACCTCAAATGTGATCTTATATTTTCATTGAGGTACGGATAGTTACAACTCATGAATATTTCAGTTGGTCTCGGGACTCATTACTCCGTTTCATGTAGTTGCTCTCTTATAATATTACCGTAAACAAGAAGCAATTATCCGGAAGAGATTACGATTCTCTGACGACCATATCAATTCTTCGAATCACCAGACTGCAGGTAGAACAGTGCACATTATTCGTGTGCCCCAGAGGACATTTCTTCAAATTTAGAGGACACATCGTGACACTCCCGGAAAATATAAAGTATGGAATTGGGGGTTTAAGAATAAATATTTCATGTGGGAGACTGTTTAACTAACATCTTCTTTCGCAGTCAGATTAAAGCATATGTACAAATAGAACTATTGTGCAGATGAACGGAAGAACTGACATTTACCGAACATAAACAGTAATAGAGCTGTTATCTGACACACTACCCACGAGATTAACTGTATTTCAACCTGGTAGTTTATGTTCCTGTAAATTTTAGGCAAAGTGACATCTGTAATGGGACAGAGGAACTAATAAAAAAATCAGCTTAACGAAACAGCTCCACCACTGAAACGATGTATGTGAGAAGATACTGTATTCTCAAGAGCATATTAAGTGTCATTAAAAACACAAATTTTAATTTTCTATGGATAAGACAATATTTACGGAGTTATTATTTGCAACTACACAAATTACAGACGTTTTTTGCTTCAAATATTTACGTAGTTATTATTTGAAAGTACACAAATTACATACGTTTTTTGCTTCAAACTTGTCTTTCCGAATATACAGGTGTAGAGAGGATATTACCTTAATGAATTATTCTATTATATACACTCCTGGAAATGGAAAAAAGAACACATTGACACCGGTGTGTCAGACCCACCATACTTGCTCCGGACACTGCGAGAGGGCTGTACAAGCAATGATCACACGCACGGCACAGCGGACACACCAGGAACCGCGGTGTTGGCCGTCGAATGGCGCTAGCTGCGCAGCATTTGTGCACCGCCGCCGTCAGTGTCAGCCAGTTTGCCGTGGCATACGGAGCTCCATCGCAGTCTTTAACACTGGTAGCATGCCGCGACAGCGTGGACGTGAACCGTATGTGCAGTTGACGGACTTTGAGCGAGGGCGTATAGTGGGCATGCGGGAGGCCGGGTGGACGTACCGCCGAATTGCTCAACACGTGGGGCGTGAGGTCTCCACAGTACATCGATGTTGTCGCCAGTGGTCGGCGGAAGGTGCACGTGCCCGTCGACCTGGGACCGGACCGCAGCGACGCACGGATGCACGCCAAGACCGTAGGATCCTACGCAGTGCCGTAGGGGACCGCACCGCCACTTCCCAGCAAATTAGGGACACTGTTGCTCCTGGGGTATCGGCGAGGACCATTCGCAACCGTCTCCATGAAGCTGGGCTACGGTCCCGCACACCGTTAGGCCGTCTTCCGCTCACGCCCCAACATCGTGCAGCCCGCCTCCAGTGGTGTCGCGACAGGCGTGAATGGAGGGACGAATTGAGACGTGTCATCTTCAGCGATGAGAGTCGCTTCTGCCTTGGTGCCAATGATGGTCGTATGCGTGTTTGGCGCCGTGCAGGTGAGCGCCACAATCAGGACTGCATACGACCGAGGCACACAGGGCCAACACCCGGCATCATGGTGTGGGGAGCGATCTCCTACACTGGCCGTACACCACTGGTGATCGTCGAGGGGACACTGAATAGTGCACGGTACATCCAAGCCGTCATCGAACCCATCGTTCTACCATTCCTAGACCGGCAAGGGAACTTGCTGTTCCAACAGGACAATGCACGTCCGCATGTATCCCGTGCCACCCAACGTGCTCTAGAAGGTGTAAGTCAACTACCCTGGCCAGCAAGATCTCCGGATCTGTCCCCCATTGAGCATGTTTGGGACTGGATGAAGCGTCGTCTCACGCGGTCTGCACGTCCAGCACGAACGCTGGTCCAACTGAGGCGCCAGGTGGAAATGGCATGGCAAGCCGTTCCACAGGACTACATCCAGCATCTCTACGATCGTCTCCATGGGAGAATAGCAGCCTGCATTGCTGCGAAAGGTGTATATACACTGTACTAGTGCCGACATTGTGCATGCTCTGTTGCCTGTGTCTATGTGCCTGTGGTTCTGTCAGTGTGATCATGTGATGTATCTGACCCCAGGAATGTGTCAATAAAGTTTCCCCTTCCTGGGACAATGAATTCACGGTGTTCTTATTTCAATTTCCAGGAGTGTATTTTATGTATTAAATTAAGTATCTACGAAACGTTGTTATAGGTACCGCTACACTGCTAATTTCTCTTGGTTCATAAATATTCTCGCAAAGATATCTTTGTGATAAGGTAAATAATGATATCGTAGTCGGTCTGTAAATCATGTCATTTCGGAATCCCTTGATCTACTTTCGCCTATTGGTTCGCAAAAAGCTTCACTGTTCTTGCATAATATTTTATGTATTAAATTAAATATCTACGAAACGTTGTTATAGGTACCGCTACACAGCTAATTTCTCTTGGTTCATAAATATTCACGCAAAGATTTCTTTGTGATAAGGTAAATAATGATATCGTTCAAAAATGGCTCTGAGCACTATGCGACTTAACTTCTAAGGTCATCAGTCGCCTAGAACTTAGAACTAATTAAACCTAACTAACCTATGGACATCACACACATCCATGCCCGAGGCAGGATTCGAACCTGCGACCGTAGCGGTCACGCGGTTCCAGACTGAAGCGCCTTTAACCGCACGGCCACACCGGCCGGCAATGATATCGTATTTTCCTATCCCTTCGCCTGCATCACCATCATTTAATAAATGAGCGATGATGTAGCTAGAGGTCTACAAAGAAAACAGAAATGTGTGGAATACAGTTTCTGCAGAATTCCGCTTCGGCATCACTCTAACCTGAAGTGAACGCACTCCTGAAGTACAGTAATCATACAGCAAGCGCAATACATACTTCAAGAAGAGTTGAAAGGTGCTTTCACAGTCATCACATCAACTTGGCAATGCCAAAAGTCACCATTGCATGTTCCAGGAAATCTAATGGAGGCACGTGAAAGATTGATGCTTATATGTGTAGCGCTTTCCATACCTAATGCAGGAACACCTTACTTATAAAATAGTTGACCGTTTGTTATCTGTTATTCGGTATTTGGTATTTTATGTGTATAAACTCAATTACTATATTGTAGTTTCGAAACACGTTCATTCTGTATATGGAGTTAATGGAATGAAGTGTTATATGGAAACGAAACGTTGCTTTTAGTGTACACTATCAGATTAAAGATGAAGGTGGCATCTCTAAATATTGTGTACTAACACTTGACATTAATTACGTCTTTAAGAGAAACTGGGGATAAAAGAAAAGCGATTTGCCACTTTATAGAAGAGTAACTGGTTTCGATGAAGATCGAAATAAGACAGCTATGCAATGAGCAACGTGAAAAATGATGATCTGTCAATGGCCGTATGACAGAAGCACTATACGAGAAGTTCAAATACACGAACAGGTTTTGTAAGCATTAAAACCTAAAAGATAAGGTTGACTATATACGTCTCTACTTACTCGTTATGGCTTAGTTCATGACCTGGGTAGATCATTCCAACACAAAACTGTTATTCGTCAAGGAAATGAATGTTTAACAAAACAAGAAAACCTGAAAGGTATATCAACAACCAAAAGAGATGGAACAATAATGTAAACGATTCTATACATTTATAATTCATACTATGTTCCCGAAAGGAGGGTGTAGAGAGAAATTACAGTGCTCCATGAATGAAATCGCATCTGTTGTCATTTATTGCAAATGAAACGTACTTTTTGCAGATTCTGTTGAACAAACACAAGAGTTACAGTATCATACCATGTTGCAAAACAATAAACGCATGTCCACCTACACGAGGAACAGTTTTCCAGGACATTGACTGAGATGTGACCCAAGAACCATACTGAGTTACTTCTTGAGTGATCGCAGTCCAAGAATCTCCACGTAAGTACCTACGAAAAATATGACCCTTTCCATGTGTGACAAGACGAAGATGACGATTTCCACATCTCACAACCATCCACCAGCAGTTGAGTAAATGAACTTCGCCAGCCTTAAGTGAGGAAGGTGACATATTTCTCAAGCTATACGTAAAGGAAGTACACTCCAAGGAATATTAGGAATCAAATAAGCTGCACAAAAGTTTTCCAGTCTTTAACTCTGTATGTACACTGTGACACCTTACATCAAAATCAATTAGCTTAGTAGGAGTGAATGAACAGTCACAGATCTGCTCTTGTATACTGCCAGAAAATTATCTGTATTGGATCAGAGGCAAACTAAACGAGACTGATGCTACAAGTGTTTGTAGTTACTAACAGCGGTTGTCATACGAAAGTAGGATCCGCTTGAGTTGAAACTGTCTGCTTTCTTTGCATCCACGGAGTAAAATAATTCTGGTTTTTAGTATTTACACTGACAGTCCACATGCCTAAGCCAATGGAATCTCACAAAATACTTCTTCACTGCTGATAGAACTTAAGCGTACTATGTTTGATTTACAGTTCTCCATTGAACCAGAGTAATGCTGTACAGAGGCAGCCATTCACTTTTTCCTAAGCACCGATGTGTCGACCAACAATTTCGACACACCTCGGTTCAGTGGCACTACATTGCTGAACTGGTGGGTGCTGGCTGCATGCGAAATCTAAGGGACATCGAAAATGGGTGCCTCTCCGCCGGCGCCAAGGAAACAGTGAATGAAGCATTTTTAAAGTGGCCAAAAAAGGTGCGTCGTTGGCAAAGCGGAGTTACAGAACTGAGGTCTTAAAAGGGGCCCTTAGCCGTTTTATTCATGAATGCATCCATATCGCATCCCCCACGAGATAATACAATAGGAATACATGAAACAGGAAGGCTGTAGGAGCATGAACACCCTTTGCTACTTCGTATGACGATCAGATTTTGTCGAATGGTTTTGAAAGGTTGGTAATGGTTTTAGCTTGTATATAGCAAAATGAGAATCCGTGGTCTAGGGGTAGCGTCTTTGATTCTTAATCGAAACGTCTTCGGCCCCGGGTTCGAACCCCGCCACTGCAAAAATTTTGATAAATAATCAACATTGGCGGCCGAAGACTTCCGGCATAAGAAGTCAGCCTAATTCTGCCAACGGCCTTGTCAAAGAGGGCGGAGGAGCGGATAGAGGTTCAGGGTACTCTCTTGTCCTAGGGGTGGGAAATTGCCCCTAAAGACGGAAGAATCAGCAATGATCAACGACATGAGGATGCAGAAGGCAATGGAAACCACTGCATTAAAGACACGTAACGTGTATCCACAGGAAATGTGGCCTGTAATTGAAGAAGTGTCATGATGATCTCTCCATTGGCAAAAGATTCCGGAATAGTCCCCCATTCGGATCTCCGGGAGGCGACTGCCAAGGGGGAGGTTACCATGAGAAAAAGATTGAATAATCAACGAAAGGATAACGTTCTACGAGTCGGGGCGTGGAATGTCAGAAGCTTGAAGGTGGTAGGGAAACTAGAAAATCTGAAAAGGGAAATGCAAAGGTTCAATCACAATATTCTAGTGATGAAGAGTAGGCTGAAGTTCAAGACATTAGTCAGGAAGAATCAATACGCAAAGAAGTGGGATACGGAAGTACAAAGGAATGACAAGATGCGTTTGAAGTTCTCTAACGCTGTAGATACAGCAATAAGGAATAGCGCAGTAGGCAGTACAGTTGAAGAGGAATGGACATCTCTAAAAGGGGCCGTCACAGAAGTTGGGAAGGAAAACATAGGTACAAAGAAGGTAGCTGCGAAGAAACCATGGGTAACAGAAGAAATACTTCAGTTGATTGATGAAAGGAGGAAGTACAAACATGTTCCGGGAAAATCAGCAATACAGAAATACAAGTCGCTGAGGAATGAAATAAATAGGAAGTGCAGGGAAGCTAAGCCGAAATGGCTGCAGGAAAAATGTGAAGACATCGAAAAAGATATGATTGTCGGAAGGACAGACTCAGCATACAGGAAAGTCAACACAACCTTTGGTGACATTAAAAGCAACGGTGGTAACATTAAGAGTGCACCTGGAATTCCACTGTTAAATGCAGAGGAGAGAGCAGATAGGTGGAAAGAATACATTGAAAGCCTCTATTAGGGTGAAGATTTGTCTGATGTGATAGAAGAAGAAACAGTAGTCGTTTTAGAAGAGATAGGGGATCCAGTATTAGAATCGGAATTTAAAAGAGCTTTGGAGGACTTACGGTCAAATAAGGCAGAAGGGATAGATAACATTCCATCAGAATTTCTAAAATCATGGGGGAAAGTGGCAACAAAACGACTATTCACGTTGGTGTGTAGAATATGTGAGTCTGGCGACATACCATCTGACTTTCGGAAAAGCATCATACACACAATTCCGAAGACGGCAAGAGCTGACAAGTGCGAGAATTATCACACAATCAGCTTAACAGCTCATGCATCGAAGCTGCTGACAAGAATAATATACAGAAGAAAGGAAAGGAAAATTGAGAATGCGCTAGGTGACGATCAGTTTGGCCTTAGGAAAAGTAAAGGGACGAGAGAGGCAATTCTGACGTTACGGCTAATAATTGAAGCAAGGCTAAAGAAAAATCAAGACACTTTCATAGGATTTGTCGACCTGGAAAAAGCGTTCGACAATATAAAATGCTGCAAGCTGTTCGAGATTCTGAAAAAAGTAGGGGTAAGCTATAGGGAGAGACGGGTCATATACAATATGTACAACAACCAAAAGGGAATAATAAGAGTGGACGATCAAGAACGAAATGCTCGTATTAAGAAGGGTGTAGGACAAGGCTGTAGCCTTTCGCCCCTACTCTTCAATCTGTACATCGAGGAAGCAATGATGGAAATAAAAGAACGGTTCAGGAGTGGAATTAAAATACAAGGTGAAAGGATATCAATGATACGATTCGCTGTTGACATTGCTATCCTGAGTGAAAGTGAAGAAGAATTAAATGATCTGCTGAACGGAATGACAGTCTAATGAGTACACAGTATGGTTTGAGAGTAAATCGGAGAAAGACGAAGGTAATGAGAAGTAGTATAAATGAGAACAGAGAGAAACATAACATCAGGATTGATGGTCACGAAGTCAATGAAGTTAAGGAATTCTGCTACCTAGGCAGTAAAATAATCAATGACGGACGGAGCAAGGAGGACATCAAAAGCAGACTCGCTATGGCAAAAAAGGCATTTCTGGCCAAGAGAAGTCTACTAATATCAAATACCGGCCTTAATTTGAGGAAGAAATTTCTGAGGATGTGCGTCTGGAGTACAGCATTGTATGGTAGTGAAACATGGACTGTGGGAAAACCGGAACAGAAGAGAATCGAAGCATTTGAGATGTGGTGCTACAGACGAATGTTGAAAATTAGGTGGACTGATAAGGTAAGGAATGAGGAGGTTCTATGCAGAATCGGAGAGGAAAGGAATGTGTGGAAAACACTGATAAGAAGAAGGGACAGGATGATAGGACATCTGCTGTAGAGAACTAAAACTGTAAATGAAGACAGAAATTGGAATACGTTATGCAAATAATTGAGGACGTAGGTTGCAAGTGTTACTCTGAGATGAAGAGGTTAGCACAAGAAAGGAATTCGTGGCGGGCCGCATCAAACCAGTCAGTAGACTGATAAAAAAAAAAAAAAAAAAAAAAAAAAGGAGCAAAATCTATGGTGGCGCTACACTAGAAACGGGCGCGAATACATTCCATGTTGAGCCGTTTATTGACTCGTGCTACACCTTGTGTTTAGATTGCATTGGTTTTCCTTTCCTTCCCCTGACATGTTTGTTTGATACGTTGTCTGTCATTAAGTAGCTGCTTGGTTGTCTTTTCCCTCTGCTATCGATATATGCGTTTTTGCTTCCGGGAAACTGCTATGGAGGAAGTGAGATCTTTGACCGGTTTTAACCTCGGGTGGTGGCGCGGAAGTAGGGGCGTAGCGGGCAGAGAATGTGGTGGACACGGGAGGGAGTGTGGCTCTCCAGCGCGAAGCAGGAGTGGTCGGTTGTACCGAGTCGCCACGTGATGTATGTCGGTTGCGTGTATGGACTGTCTGTAAACTCAAGAGCGAGCAGTGCTTTTGGTGGGGGAAGTGGCCTTTCCCGGAAGAACCCCGCCACTGGCCTACAGGGCAACCAAAATCAGTTGCCCGTTACCTATCGAGCGGTGTAGTTCGGCGTGCAGTGATGTACGTCGTTTCTGTTCGTGAGATCATAGTTGCCAATCTCAGTCAGTTGACTTTGTGTACTCACTGATATACTTCAGTATCCGGAAGTGATGGATAATCGCTCTGCATTGCAAGAAAATGTGCAGAATACGAAGAAGATATTTGCGCAGAACGATCGTTCGATCGTCTCGAACGTTATTACAGCGTGTGTTAAGGAGGCAACACAAAAAGAACGGCTAATATTACCAGTCCCAATCAAAGGGCTGCAGTTTAAGGAAACGTCAGTCTCGCCAAAATAGGACGCATAAGTAAGGACCGCGAGAACAAGGAGCATGGTTTACTGGAATCGCCGCGAAGAAAAACTAATAATTTAGGTTGTAAACCCATCGTTATAGTTTCACAAAATAGGTCATTCGACAAACGACGGAGGACTTTTACGTAAGCGCCCTGTGACGTAGCAGGGTAGGCAGAGTGGGGACTCGCGCGCTCGCTTTTCAGTTTACCGACAGACTATAACGAGAGGGTCGAGTTGACGGAAGAGCTCCCCGCGTGTTGGTTGCATATAGAATCGCCCCACGAGTAGTTGCTGTTCATGTCGCCTTGGTGGGACGTTAACAGGCCTCTTTAAATACTCCGTTTCAACACTGGAGTTTAAAAGGAGACAACTAACATGAAGGAGCGGTCACTACCCGTGAACGTTGCAGAGTAGACGTGAACTCCGGTGACAGAGCGTGTTGTCGCGTGACCGTGGCGTGTTGAGTACGCTGGCGACGCGTGAGGTCGGATGTGTGGATCCTTGCCATCGGAGGACGTGTACTGCCTGTTCGAGCATAACTGCAAACTAAGTTCGTGGAAGCTTTAATCTTTAAGTAATAATTTTGTGTAACAAGCGCCTCTTCTGCCTTGTGGCCTCCGGCGACCGGGTTTCCTGTCCCTGGAACCGGTGTAATTGAAGACAGTGATCTTTCCTCCTCCTCTCGTTACTGTCCGATTGGAGGTGTAGTTTTGGCAGTTTAATTCTTTCGCTATTCTGTCGTGGGTTATGAGTAAATTCATGCTTCTTGTTGGTTGATCTTGTGGTCGCTCATTCAGGACTGTGTGGTGTAATGTTTCCTTGCACGAGGTTAGCTCTAATTCTGTCAGCAAGTTAAGCCAACTTATAACAAGTTTTCGCTGGCTTAAAGTCGGTGCAGTGACCAGCCTGAGTGTGGCAATTGTGTTTATGGGCGTATTTAAATTGGTCAGTATTCTGTCTAGCCTGAGCATCCCTGAGTAAGTGACTTGTTGCCGCCTTACACGGGTCCGTCATATCTGTTATGTTCTAATGATATTCCAGGACACTTTTGTTTAAAATTTTTTTTTAATTCCTTCAAGTTTGTAAATTCCTTTTATTGCCATTAATCGTGCGTTTGCTGATACTTGTTTAATTTTTTTAATGGCGGTGTTGGTAGCTTCACTACCTCACCGTACCTTATTAACAAAGTTCTGTATTTACTTCAGTAGCCTGTTTACTAATGTTCTTTAAATTTTTTTAAATTGTTGTATTGCTATAAATTACTTTGACTGCCGTTAGCGGCGTGTTTTAAAAGGTTGTTTATTGCCGTACAGCTACTTTCTCTAAGATAAGAATGAAACATTTCTGAAAATCTAAACAACTCGACAGTAAACTACTAGAAATATGGCCCCGTTTCCCAACTTCTGGTGTGGCTTGTAGTAACTGTAACCACTGTGTGTGTCACATGTGATGCAAGCCCACGATGTCTGTAGAGATGGGACGAATCATTCAGTTGCTCATCGCACTGCGAACTCTTGTCTTCGACCGCGTTATCTGTGGGAATCAACGCCACAAGGGAAGTGGGGACTTCATCGATGTTCTTTTTGTCCACCGCCCTCCCCGTCGCCAAAGACCTTTCCGTGTCGATTCTGAGTGGTAGCGTGCTTGAAATTTTTTCCAAGGCCACCCTCAAGAAAATCACGCGATTTAAATGCTGGGCATCGAGGTTCTGACCTCTATCGCAGGGGCGTCAGGATAAGGGGTGAAATGTGGGCAAGGAGATGTTTGACGACCTTCCGATGACAATGGACAGAATTGTGATGATATTGTGATGATGTTTGGTTTGGGAGGCGTTCAACTGCGCGGTTATCAGTGCTCGTACAAAGCCCCAATTTTTAAACAGTCCAAACTTGTTTACAGTCCAATATTGTTACTGTGAATGATGATGATGAACATGAAATTATGAGGACAACACAAACACCCAGTCACCGGGAGGAGAAAACCCCAAGCCGACCAGTAATCGAACCTGGGACCCCGTGATCTAGAGGCAGCAACGCTAGCTACTAGACCACGAGCTGTGGACACAGGGCAAAATTGTGGTGAAATATGGTGCTAACGTGACATCACTAATCGATCTTACACTTAACATTCTGAGCCTCAGCCTTTCTTCGTATGTGTCAACACTTTGGTCTTTGAAGCGTCACTGAGCGCAAGGATGATATCGTAGGGCGCCACGCTTTTGCACCTTTACAGAGCTAGGTTTTAAGGACCTTTGAGCCTCATTTAAAACTTCTACATCTCAATGATAGACGATTACAGGGTTTCGTATAAGTGATCCTTTAATAGCGTTGCGCAGCGTCTATTCAAAAACATTTCGAATACTTTGTAGTGTAAGTTTTCTGTACGTGAGCAGGTACGGTATACCAATAGTTTTTTCGCAAGGTACCACTACGCAACAACAAAATTAAAATATGTACGTATACAATTTAGGTCTATTTTAACCAGTAGGCCTACATGGAGGCAACCGAAATGAACAGAGGTTGTAGAGACGCCGCCCCCCCCCCCCCCCCCTCACACACACACAAACACACACACCACACATTTAAAACATGTCTGAATTCTGATGTAAAGCATTTTAATACCAATTAAAAAATTAGAGAGTAAGGAAATCTAGACGTTCATACTCAATTCTAGATTTAAAATGTTTTACTTCTCGGACTGTGAACGATCTATGCGTCTCGCGTTACAGCCGCCGAACAAAATGAAGATATACCCCTGGTTGTAAACAGTTCTGTCTTCACCACGAAAAGCAGTGTCTTCCCATGGCCAGATGACGTAACTCGTGTTTTCGACAGTGGCGCCACTCGAGCGACAAATTCACGGTTCGCTTGCCCGATTTTTCATCTCGCTTCTCGCAGTGTCTGCTGCGCTCCACACTTAATCAAACAGTTGTCTGACCGGAAATAGAGCCGTTTGCCAATTACGGGTGTCACTCTTTTGCTAATGTTTGCAGTAGCAATTTTTCTCGTGTCTGAGCTGCAGGACGACCGCCCAGCACAACTATCGCGCGGAAATTCACGCTTCGTTTCCCTGGCTGTATGAACAAAGTATTACAGTAGCGTCTGTGTCACTGTAAGTAGACAGGGTATCTCACTGGGACATGGACACAGAAGAATTCTTTAGTGGCGATCGATACTCCGCTTACTGATATTGTTTCCCCATCGCATTATAGACATAGGTGGGCGCTGACGATGTGCAGTTTTCGTGCTGTCTCGTGAAGCGCTGTTGCTACGAAATTAGGACTCCAGAGAAACATTCTTAGATGACTTTAGACATACGTGAGTTGTCTTTCAAGCTAGTTTCTTATGGAGCATACCTTGAGATGCTAGTCTGTTTGCGGGAGGAGGAATGATAAGCTTAGTGTACAGTTGCCTAGTTATACGAAGAATGGGCCGTCTGTGTCATCCTTTCGATGAAATATAAAATAATACATTTGAAGGGGTCGGAGAGATATAGTCATAAGCCACATCGAACTAGTTTTGAGATACAGCGAGTTTAAAGTTCCACGGAGGTCTGAAAATGTTTAATACAAAATAGAAACCTTATTTCTACTGCAAACACATGCTTAATATTTGTGAAGCATGTTGTTAAATAGTCAATTCTCTGCATGCTATAAAATATTAATTTTAGAATGATTCTAATTAAGATGTAGTCAACAGTGGCTTATATCTCCCAAAATTGTTTGAGACATAAAGTATGAATTTGTAAGGGTTTATTTTAACTACTCTTACACAGCAAGCAGAATATATAATTTTTACACATTGTTGTTGTTGTTGTTGTTGTCGTCTTCAGTCCTGAGACTGGTTTGATGCAGCTCTCCATGCTACTCTATCCTCTGCAAGCTTCTTCATCTCCCAGTACTTACTGCAACCTACATCATTCTGAATCTGCTTAGTGTATTCATCTCTTGGTCTCCCTCTACGATTTTTACCCTCCACGCTGCCCTCAAATGCTAAATTTGTGATTCCTTGATGCCTCAAATACATGTCCTACCAATCGATCCCTTCTTCTAGTCAAGTTGTGCCACAAACTTCTCTTCTCCCCAATCCTATTCAATACCTCCTCATTCGTTACGTGATCTACCCACCTTATCTTCAGCATTCTTCTGTAACACCACATATCGAAAGCTTCTATTCTCTTCTTGTCCAAACTAGTTATCGTCCATGTTTCACTTCCATATATGGCTACACTCCATACAAATACTTTCAGAAACGACTTCCTGACACTTAAATCTATACACGATGTTAACAAATTTCTCTTCTTCAGAAACGATTTTCTTGCCATTGCTAGTCTACATTTTGTATCCTCTCTACTTCGACCATCATCAGTTATTTTACTCCCTAAATAGCAAAACTCCTTTACTACTGTAAGTGTCTCATTTCCTAATCTAATCCCCTCAGCATCACCCGATTTAATTTGACTACATTCCATTATCCTCGTTTTGCTTTTGTTGATGTTCATCTTATATCCTCCTTTCAAGACACTGTCCATTCCGTTCAACTGCTCTTCTAAGTCCTTTGCTGTCTCTGACAGAATTACAATGTCATCGGCGAACCTCAAAGTTTTTACTTCTTCTCCATGAATTTTAATACCTACTCCGAATTTTTCTTTTGTTTCCTTTATTGCTTGCTCAATATACAGATTGAATAACATTGGGGAGAGGCTACAACCCTGTCTCACTCCTTTCCCAACCACTGCTTCCCTTTCATGCCCCTCGACTCTTATAACTGCCATCTGGCTTCTGTACAAATTGTAAATAGCCTTTCGCTCCCTGTATTTTACCCCTGCCACCTTCAGAATTTGAAAGAGAGTATTCCAGTTAACATTGTCAAAAGCTTTCTCTAAGTCTACAAATGCTAGAAACGTAAGTTTGCCTTTTCTTAATCTGTCTTCTAAGATAAGTCGTAAGGTTAGTATTGCCTCACGTGTTCCAACATTTCTACGGAATCCAAACTGATCTTCCCCGAGGTCCGCTTCTACCAGTTTTTCCATTCGTCTGTAAAGAATAATGTGTGTTTTACACATTAATATATACATATCAGGTATCTGAGATGTATAAATTACTTGATACAGTTACATCAAGGAAGTTCCTCTACCTCATCATTGTATATGTTATTTCCAGTACATGACTGAATGAAATCTTGATTTGCTGCAGGTATGTATGGCATAAGAGACAGTACATCATCAATTTTTTTCTGGTTAATTGGTAGTGGCTTTCTGTATTTTATTGGCAGCTGATATGGATTTGGTTCAACTAGCCTTCCTTTCTTTTTGACACGAATATCCACTGACATGAAAGCTCCTATGAGTGAATAAGAGTGCTTTACACTTAGCTCGAAGGGATCTTCAGGCTCAAAGTTAAATTGAGTAGTTTCACTGAAATGGTGGGGATCTCCAGACGTGTTTTGAGATCAATGCCTTCCGGCTTTCAAAACTTCTGAAGTCGTCTCTTTCCATTTTACGTACAATGAAGTGTTTTGGACTCGCAGATATTATTACTTTTGCCCATTCATCTGGAGTGTACACTAATGGATATCTGTTCCTTGCATACCGTTCAATGCGACCAAAATCACGTTCGCAAGGTAGGATGGTGTGACCTACCACAGGGAAGTAATGCTGGACACAATCAAATCTTTTGGTAGCAACAAGAGACCTTTCCGAAGCAATAACAGTCCAATTCTTTGCCTGACCCTTGCAGTTGTCTGTGATTATGTGGAGATGTTTTGTATGAGGATTAGTTATCTCCAAGTACTTCAATAAGCAGCTCCCAACGTCATCTGAACCCCGTCCTCCATCTTTCTCGCTCCACAGAAACATATAACCCTTATTTGATCCAGTCATGGATACCATAGTTGTATGTCCATATTTTCCTCTTGTAAAATGCTGGACCAACTGTTAGTTTAGGTGTGGGGAACGTTTGCTGCATTTCCATTGCTATCACATGATGCTCTTTCGAAGTTTCTTTAGCCAGAGCAGTTAAAGATGGAATCATATTTTGTCCTCTGTCAGCCTTTTTGAGATGCAGTTCATATTGTTCTTTCTTTTCTGTGACTTCTTCTGCACTTAATTCTGGGTTATTTATTGCAATTAGAAATCCATCACCTTTTGAACACGTGTCACTTTTTGGTAGTTTGAAGCCTATGTTAAATTCAGATACGAAAATTTCTCTGAATTTACTTTCAGGTACTGCAGGAACCTGCTTTTCCTTGCAGTATTCTGAGTATGTATCTCGAAATAAGGAAGCAATTGTGAGATCACAATCCAAATACACTTTATTGGGGTTCTGTTGCCTACTGTAATGACTGTTATATTTCGGTATGTCGTTGAGAAATTCTCTAACACTTTGTACAGCTTCGTCTTGAAATTTATGTGGTTAGTTTCCATGTTTTGCCGGCCGAAGTGGCCGTGCGGTTAAAGGCGCTGCAGTCTGGAACCGCAAGACCGCTACGGTCGCAGGTTCGAATCCTGCCTCGGGCATGGATGTTTGTGATGTCCTTAGGTTTAACTAGTTCTAAGTTCTAGGGGACTAATGACCTCAGAAGTTGAGTCCCATAGTGCTCAGAGCCATTTGAACCATTTTTCCATGTTTTCCTCAATGAAAAAAAGATGAGCTTATATCCTCTTCCTATTAGAAATATTTGTATAGTACTCATTTTGAGTACATCCCTAAATTATAGCACAGAGTAACATACAAACCTCTTCCATCTTCTTTTGGCACTGCAAATCCCTGCTTCATTTGATGTTGGAAATTCCACACTCTTTGTGCATGTATCTGTAAGCCATGAACCCTTAGGAAAGCTTCCTTGCGGATCATGACTCCTATTCCGCATACCCTTACATTATAAGGAAATGTAACATCCCTGCCGGCCGGTGTGGCCGTGCGGTCTAGGCGCTTCAGTCTGGAACCGCGTGACCGCTCCGGTCGCAGGTTCGAATCCTGCCTCGGGCATGGATGTGTGTGATGTCCTTAGGTTAGTTAGGTTTAATTAGTTCTAAGTTCTAGGCGACTGATGACCTCAGAAGTTGAGTCGCATAGTGCTCAGAGCCATTTGAACCATTTTGTAACATCTCTGGATGATATTTTCTTGGATGTCTTTTTTGGATAGCTTTGAAAGAAATGATGACAAATATAACAAAATGAAATAAATACACAAAATATTAGACCACTTGTATTTAAATAGTGAAAAATCTCATCTTTTTTGGTTCCATTTTCCTACAGCTCATCCGGTAAGTATTCTGGGCATTAAAGTTTCCTATGTCCCAAAATGAATGAAAAATGTTTTCTTTCTCTCCAAGCAGTTTTGTGAAGCATTTATTTAAACAAGTACAGGGACTTCCTATAGTAGCAGCCTGAACAGTCTTGTAGGTTTCTAAGGACTTATACTGCTGACCAGCTTTATTTTTCTTCCACATATCAACATTTCGCTTTCTTTTCCGTGAAGGCTTTGGTTTTTCGAGTGATTTTTCATTTATTCTACTTATTTCAAACTATAATATGAAGAGCAAAATAGTCTAAGAATTTGCGTGAGATAAAGTCATAAGCCACACAAAACATTAAATTTCGCTAAAATCACATTAATGAGAAAATATTTTTTACACATCTTTTGCCTTTGAAACTACATTATTGCACCATTAAGCAGTAATTTAAATGTGCCCATCAAGTTTCATCGTTAACACACAGGATGGCTGTCAAATGCGTTGGCAACGTGGAGAGAAACAAAGTCACAAGCCACAGGAAATTAATCACCAGAAATAAACTGTTTTATATACTTACCGAAACACCATCTGAGCTGGAACTGCTGGTCGATGGATGCCAAGATTCATCACCAAAGGGTAAAGCTCTTCACTTCCACTACTCTTTTGTGTCAAATATGCGCTGAAGACCCGAAGACGCTTCAGACGTTCCTGACCCACCTGCCATTTTGCCGTGGCTTGTGACTATGTATCTTCTGAAACTACCATCAGATGGCACAACATAGAACTGCACTCCGTCATAGACTGCCATGAATTGCAGTAACACGGAACTTTATCAACACATAGTGAAGTTCACATTGTTAAGAATGCCGCAACATGAAAAACTCAATTTCGTGAAAGTTGTGACTTATGACTATATCTCTCCGAGCCCTTCATTTGTTACGCCTTAGAAGGGATGATACAGGTTGAAGAATTATAGGCCCAGAGTATGGAGACATGCCCTGCTTACATGGTGTTTGCGATTAAGGAAAGTGAGTCTTCCGAGATTCATACGGGTACAATTCATTGTGCTTTCATTGAAACTGAAAGGTTCATGTTGTTGTTGTTGTGGTCTTCAGTCCAGAGACTGGTTTGATCCAGCTCTCCATGCTACTCAAATGGCTCTGAGCACTATGCGACTCAACTTCTGAGGTCATCAGTCGCCTAGAACTTAGAACTAATTTAACCTAACTAACCTAAGGACATCACACACATCCATGCCCGAGGCAGGATTCGAATCTGCGACAGGAGCGGTCACGCGGTTCCAGACTGAAGCGCCTAGACCACACGGCCACACCGGCCGGCCTCCATGCTACTCTATCCTGTACAAGCTTCTTTATCTCCCAGTACCTACTGCAACCTACATCCTTCTGAATCTGCTTAGTGTATTCATCTCTTGGTCTCCCGCTACGATTTTTACCCTCCACATTGCCCTCCTACACTAAATTGGTGATCCCTTGATGCCTCAGAATATGTCCTACAACCGATCCCTTCTTCTAGTCAAGTAGTGCCACAAATTTCTCTTCTTCCCACTTCTATTCAATACCTCCTCATTAGTTACGTGATCTACCCATCTAATCTTCAGCATTCTTCTGTAGAAAGGTGCATATATGATCAGAAATCTTCTGTCATTCTAATACAGGATGCTTTTAATAACGTGTTGCGTATTCCTATAAGAGGTAGTATTATTGGCCAATACTTGAAGAAAGGTTCCCCTAATTGTATTTCCGGAAATCAGTACCTGCTCCTATACGGACCGTTTTACTTCTGAAGAGTGATGTACAGTATTCGGAAGTGTAGAGCGTCTTACTGCTGTTGTTCGCTGCGCTTGCCTGAATGGTTGTAATTTGAACCACACTGATGGTTACCCTTGCATTGAGAATACCACTATAGTTTATGCAGGATCGTGCACCAGATCATTCTCTACGAGTTGTGCTGCGATACGTCACCGCAACGCTTTGTGGGCAATGGATTGGTCGAAGAAGTCCGTTGAATTTCTGAGTATAGGGACATTTAAAGACACTAATGCCTACAGTGTCTGATTTCACAATATGGAATGTGAGACTACAGATTGTACCACATAGCAAAAGATTTTGGTGTCTGCGCAAACCCTTAGAGGAATTTTTTTTCTAGTTTTGATCGTACTCAAATGTTATATGTGAGTTGTTTTTTAAACACATTACTTTCCTGGAAATAGATTGTTGATATATGTACGGATACCTTGTTGCTTCGCTGGCCGTGGTGGTCTAGCGGTTCTAGGCACTCAGTCCGGAACCGCGCGACTGCTACGGTCGCAGGTTCGAATCCTGCCTCGGGCATGGATGTGTGTGATGTCCTTAGGTTAGTTAGGTTTAAGTAGTTCTAAGTTCTAGGGGACTCATGACCACAGATGTTAAGTCCCATAGTGCTCAGAGCCATTTGAACCTTGTTGCTTCTACTACTTTAGCGTATCGTTGTATTCACGTTATTTGAAGATCTTTCCCTCTTTTAATATCGATGCAGGAATGTCTGTGAACTTTGGTAACGCGCCCGTTCGATTTTCGTTTGTTTGTAAGGGTGACGAGCGTCGTGCCATCATGTTCTGCTCTGGCAAGTCGTGTAGACTGCTATGTGGCGGACGTGGAGGAGAGTGGAGGAAAGAAGTTGGCAGATCATCTGGGCTCTCGCGCTGCCGAAGACGTCTAAAGAAAGGTTGAACATATACTTAAGTGAATGCAAAATTATCAAAAACATTCAAACCTTTATGTGAATGCACATTCACATTCACCAGTTCGCTTCGATGGGCAATGGATCTGCTACCTTCAGTCGAATACATATTTACTTTCGACCCCAGCGGGAATATAAAATTAGTGAACATTGAGGACATGAGAGGGGAGTACAGACAGGTGGCACTAGGTGGGAAATGTAAGTCGGCCGGAAACGAGTCGAGATGGTCCTCGCATTTGCTATGAACAACGTGATGGGATGGCGCAGTGGTTAACTCAACTGCCTAGTATGTGAAAGGTCATGGGTTCGAGTGCCGATGCAGGACACATTTACACTCATCGCCACTGATTTCGCATGAAATCCCGATGCAGTTGACACTGTTACTTCCTTTACTTACTCCCCCTTCCACCTTACGTTTACATAATAATTCAAACATCGTGGCATAATCCGAAATCGTATTTCCATCAATCCCTTATGAAGAGAACGTATGCTTTGGAGATGTGAACCCCACGTTTTATAGCGCAATATCTATAAACATGAAGCACAGTAGTCACTCCTAACATACTGAGGATCAAAAGGAATTCTTGAAGTTCTGGGCAACATAAACCGAGTTTATACTTGCTGTAAAATGCATGCAAAGAAGTTAAAAATATTCATGCAGATGGCAGTATGTCTGAATAATGCACCTGCTAGAGGCAGTATGTATTTAGTAAATTATGCTCGTATCAACTACCGACCTAAAAATATCATGACTTTCGATTTTTTCCCACTAGTCTTTCCACACATTTGATGAGACCCGACATGAATTCCTCAGTAGGGGCTGACCTCTTCCTCTCAGAATAGCATTTGCACCCTACTTACTCAATTATCATTAGATCAGTTATCTGTCTTCCCGTACAACTTTTATCCTCTACAGTTTCCTCTAGTACCATGTGTAACAACAAAAACGCTGTACTATTGTACATACAATATTTTTTTTCTTCTGATTTTCGATAAATTAATGTAATCGATGTTCTGATTTCATTTCTTTTTTGTTTCATGTTATTGTGTTAAGAAAATTGTAAACAATTTTCGATGTGAATTTAATGTTTATGTCAAATTTAAAACAATATTGTAGTAGAATTGAAGTGTAACAAATGTTGAAACTGTTGTAACATGTTAAAATTGTAATTGTGCGTCTGGTCCATACGTAGGCAATGTATTAGAATATGTAGAATGCAAAACCTCTGGTGAATACCCTGTCTGTAAGGGAGCGGTAAAAGGTGGATGGCAGGCGAGCGCGGGAAAATGCACACGGGCGCTGCACGGTATAACGGGCTCAGCAGTAGTAGTCGGAGTTGGGCATTGGTCTGAGCAACACGTTCTGGATCGAGGAGGCTCCCCTGGAAGACGTAGTTTCATTGAGCCTCGGATATGCCGTTCCGACGCCTATACAGCATGGCAATATTCCATAGGCACTAAATGGAAAAGTATTGCGACGCTAAGAAGAAGTAAAGTGCCGATACGTCAAGAGCCATTGCTGCGGTTGTATGTGTGCTCTGTGCCTCGCCATCTCGCCGCCTGCCAACTGCTGCATCGATACGAACAGGTTGAACTTTTTAGTACTGTATTCGTATGGACCAGTGTTACTTTTGTTCCATACTGTTCAATAACAACTTAATTTTTACCAGAACTGTCCTATCATTTAATTATCCTCACAACTAACCTAGACAGGGTCCTTTCCAAATGTTGTGCAATCCGAGTGTCCCGAAATGAAGAATTAAAGTTTATGTTAATAATAATTACCTGCAGACCTAGCTATGTTAGAATGATGTTTAAAGAACTTTTTTTTGTTAATGAACTAATAGACGAATAACAAAGGTCTGACAAAGTTGGAAGATAATTTTGATATTGATTTAGTAAAGAGGCTTAATTATTTCGAGACAGATATAATGGTATTTAAATGAGCAGGAAATAAGACAAAAAGAGTAGTAAATCATATATTGGAAATCTTGAGGGCATAATGATTTCAGTAATTAATTGTTTTAATACAGTGATCATAACAGTTTCAGGGTCCCCCCACCCCCTCTTTCTTATTCATTTGAATTCTGAAGTGTACTGAACAGATTTGACCAGCAAAGTTAAAGTCAATATAAAAACCAAAATTTATCAGTGTTTTACCTTTATCGAAATTGACATTTTGTGTGTTTCGAAAGTGCTATTTCTAGGGTAACCTATGCCCGATTTTAATCAGATCAATAGGCAGTACAAAGTTTTGTAGTAAACATTATAGTGTAATGTTATGTATTTATGGTTTATCCATATTAGTACAGAAAGTGAAATTATCAGTTCAGTAGATTTTCTGGTTCTAAAATTTACCATATTATGCAGTGTTATTACGTGTTGTTTTGTATGAACGTACATCAACTTGTACAGGGAAGAAACTCAGTTAATGCCTAATTAGGCTGGCGACCGTATAATTAACAAATTGGTAGCATCTTGTGTGTTGTTTCTTGTCCGTCCTGACGTGTAGTCGCATTTCGGACTTGCTTGACGTATCATTGTTATTACCGAGTGGGTGTAAGTCTGATTTGCCTCCATTCAGGTACACGCGGTCAATATCTATACAAAAATCCTTTCTCATAAGGTGAAGCCCGTCAACTTACCATAGTACAGGCTTTAATGAGTATCGTGTGCTCCAAAGCGCAGCGTTACACATGGATTCTTTCCTATAATTCTGTGCCTATTCCTGTCAGTGTTCTCTATATGGTCTTTCCTTCACTGATTCTGCTGATAACCTTCCCATTCCTTATCTCGTAAGTCCACTTCATTTTCAATCTGCTTGCCTAGCACCACATTTCAAACACTTCGATTGTCTTCTGTTACGGTTTTCCCACTGTCCATGGTTCATAGCCACTAAATGTTTCATACCAAATGTATATTCTCAAATATTTCTTCCTCATATTTTGGCCAATGTTTGATACCATTGAGCGGCGGCATGTCACTCTTTCACTTTAACTGCACTGTTGGTCAAATATTCATATTTTAGGTCATAATCTCCGTGTTCCCCAGTACTACATTTGGTATGTGTGGTTTATGACTTTTTTACATGAAGAAATTCATAGAACTGCATGAGTAGCCTGTACACGACTGCCGTCTTTCAGAAATTGGAAATGTTCGGCCTGGAAAGATAAGATCTCTTCGTAAATGAGTGACTGTGGCTCTGTCCAGGTAGATCTTTTTTGCCGAAACATGGCCATGCTTACCATGAGAACGATACCTCCCTACTCTAAAATCTTCCTTTTTCAGACAAGAGAGATTTTGAGTCGCTGATTGGCTCCTCCCAGGATATGCAAAGCAAGGGTTTGCTCCCCCACCATGTGAATCCCGGTGCTGTGTCTGGATTGGCTACCATGCCAGCAGAAGAGTCAAGATAGGAGATTCAATGAGTACAGTTCCATTGGTTTGCACAAAGTAAACCCGGGATTTATCTGCAAATTGGCCTCCAGAACCGAGACTTGGTGGAAAGTGATTGTGATTCTTTGGCTTCTTCATCTTCTGGTCGTCCCCTGGTGGAGAATCTTGGGTCTTTCCTTAGTGGGTGAGATTTGTGATCTGCAACTTGTGGTGGAATAAGAGCCAGTGGCTGTTTCCAACGATACCGACAGTGGAACTGCATATCTGGCATATCGTGTGCCAAGAGGGTGATCTTACACGTCTTGAGTCGGCCGTCTGACGTTCGACAATTCCAGCACGCGCCGTCGTACCTGTGAGTCAAACTGGTTTGCCACACCAGCGAGCGGATGTACCTCACACTGAAATATGCCGGGATTTCATTGCTCTGATAGGGAAGTTTCCCGCGCTGTAATAATCGAAACGCCAGTCCGCATAGTTTGGAAGTTCTCGTGGACGCGTCCCAGCTGCCGCAGGACGCCACACATCGCTTTTTTCTACTGCCCCCTGAATCAAAGTGAAAGGTTTAAAGTATTTCTGCGCTGCCGCGGGGTTGTTAAATGAGATTCACAGCTCCCTGTTCTACGTGAACCAGCGAATGTTATCATTGATACCCTTTCTCCTTGAATTTTAATCCCACTTATGAAACTTTCTTTTATTTCTGTCATTGATTCTTCGATGTACAGACTGAATAGTAGCAATTCGTTCTTAGTCCCTCTAGTCTTACTGTTCGCTCTTGGTTCTTGTGCGTATTATGTATGATCCGTGTTTCCCTATAGCATTTTCTCATTTTTCTCGGAACTTCGAACATCTTGCACCATTTTACAATGTCAAAATCCTTTTGCAGATCTAAAAATTCTACGAACGTGTCTCGATTTTCCTTAAACCTTGCTTCCTTTATCAACCGCAACGTCAGAACTGCCCCTCTGGTGTCCCCCTTTCCTAAAGGCCAACTGATCGTCATCTAACAAATCCTCAGCTTTCTTTTCCATTCTTCCGTATATTCTTCCTGTAACCAACTTGGATGATTGAGCTCTTGAGCTGACTGTGCGATAAATCTCGAACTTACCGGCTCTTGTAATCAGAATTGTGTGGATGATGTTTCTCCGAAAGTCAGATGGTTCGCCGCTAGTCTCATAGATTCTGCCCAACCAACTTGAACAGTCGATTCTATGCCACTTATCCCAACGATTTTAGAATTCCCTATCGAATATTAGCTACCCCTTCTGTCTTATAGGATTTCAAGTTTTCCAGAGATCTTTCAATTTCGGACTCAAATACTGGATCACACCTGTCGACTCCGAATTCTTTTTCTCACACTTCACTATACTAGTCCTCCCCTTCCTAGAGGCCTTCAGTGTACTTGTTCCAACTTTTAGCTTTTAGTACTGGAATTTCCATCGCGCCCTTGGTTCTGATTCCAGAGAAAGTTTTTTTGACTTTTCTATATGCTGAATCAGTCTTCCCTACTTTGGGTTACTATACATCAAAAAAACAGCAGAATTCAGCAATAAGGATATGTCCTGCTACCGACCACACGATTTACAAGACCACAAAGCATCTAAACCGAACTAAAGATATTCCATTTCTGCTCCCCCCAGAAGCGCTAAATGTAATAACAATGTACGTCCTGACCTACTTTCACAGATAAATAGAAAGAAAGACTGGTATTGATTACTTAACACTATACAAAGTTTTACGCTTTTCAATAAAGAATTTAACTATGTTCAAAAAGAAAGTACATCTATAAAGCTGAAACTTAGCTGTACAAAACATTAGGCCAAATCGCGCTTGCAGGCAATGTTCTCAACATACATTCCTGTAGGGTGAAGCATAGAAACGGCCATCAAAGTGAAACATTGGACAAGTCATAGAATTAGAGCCATCAAAAGTGCAGGCAGTGCTTACGCGATGGACGATACATCTATCCCCAGCGCAGCCGGTAACACATATGTGTTTACATTAATACGCTGGCTCAAATACTAACCGCGCTAACACAGGATGAGCCAGTCACGTAACGCATTTTAAGTAAAGTGTATACATCTACCTTCGATACAGAGCCGAATACTGTCACAGTTCTAGAATATGAAAGTAGCACCTTGTTAGGGACCTTTAAATTGCGTAGAGGTAAGTGATACGGAATACGTTTTATAACGAACGGCTTTCAAGTTCTTAAGGTTCAAATGGCTCTGAGCACTATGGGACTTGACATCAATGGTCATCAGTCCCCTAGAACTTAGAACTACTTAAACCTAACTAACCTAAGGACATCACACAACAGTTCTTGTGGTTACTGATCATGTGTCTTTCACTTGTATTGATCTTTAAATACTGCTTTATCGATAGATCCTCTTTTTGTGCAGTGCCGTGTGGACATTTTAGCTTCTTTAATCTTTCCATTCTGCTTGCTTTTTTCACACACCTGCTGTAGTCGTCATGAATTGTGAGATTTGTGTATCCATGACATTTCGATTCGGTAAATATAAGACTCGTACTTGATTGTATTATTTGCGTCTTGTCAAAATTGTGATGATTTACTTGGGAGCCAAACATCTTTGCTGCGCAATAATATACAATGAAGGAACCAAACCCGTCGATGATAAATTATGATAACCCAAGGACAATAGACTGCACTTAACCGAAGCTCCTTGTAAGGCCGCAGTTACACTCCTTTGCAGAATGTTATGCAGAATATACTTCGTGTCATAAATTTAAGATTTAAATTTAAGTTCCGATATAGACCCAATCTACTTGTCTGTGAGCTGAGGTACAGCACGACTGCGTTAGGCTAATCACTTTTATTATTAGGGACAGACTAAACGTGTTAATTCTGTTAAAGGCTAGACTTAAGACAGATTTTTTAAAACATGCAGTACGAATTTGTAGGCAAGCAACGAGTATTCATGTTCCCTTTTACTTAACGCACATGCACACAAAGCTTTTACAGGACAGTCGAATTGAGTGCACACTTGCTTGCTGCACAGGTCCAAGGTTGGTATATATGTTACAATACGGTGGTACGATCGTATTTTCAAAACATGCAGTTCCCTTATGTGGTACTAAATAATTTCCATTATGTGTATTCTGCGTCATGGGGTTGGGCGAAGGCTGCTAAATGTTAGACTCCTCTTGTTGCAAGAAAGTGTTTTTTGAAAAATTCCTTCTCATTTGCTTCCTCCTTCCCACCATGCCATGATATCCCATTTTAAGAAAATTAAGCAAATTAGTAGGTCATTTAATTTGTTGGTTCGTATATTAATGCTCATATTGTACGTCTGAAGCTGTTTCTTTAATGGCCGGAATTCTGTAATAAATCAGTGTTGCTTGATGGTAGACAAGACGCCTTACCAGTGTTGATACATTTTCATTCTACAAACAAACAGAAAATTATTCATTTGTCTGACTACATGTAGTGCAGTTAATTAACGATATTACGTCGGAAGAGTGGCAGAAGAATGATTATATTCGTAACTGTGAATTGGCTCGGCGAGTACGTAGAGGAATTTAGAGCTGTATGTTACAAATAATTAGTTCCTCTCTAATACACATTACATTAATAAAAAACTTAATTAAAATGTTATGTTTAATTACCTTTCATCGGTACAATGTTATAAATTATCAGTACCGTAATTAATTAGTAATATTTTGTTGACAAAGACCACATAAACCAAAATGAACTGCTTCATCCGCACAGGATGGACAAAATAGTATGGAACCTTTGGCATACGAATAAATTCCTCATATGCAGAGCGTGTTTCCTGTAACGAATCCATCTTTTATCTTGTTCATTCCTCTTCGGAAGTATTAAAAGCCTTCGGTGAGCAACTGTATTAAACTGGCAATCTGTACGTGATGTTCAGAGCTCAAGTATACCTCTCCCAAAGCAGTTCGGTAACAGTGGCAGAGTTCTCGTCTGGTATGTGGGGCCTGAGATCGAATCAGATTTTGAAAAAAAGACGCATGTTCTGTCACCATTTACGGCAAAGGTAAAACACAAAAAGAGAAAAAGTTGCAATGAAAATTGTATTTTTTGGGACGCAGTATAGACTTAGATCTAAGATGGCGTGTATGTTTCATAAACAATTACCATTAGATGTGAGAATTAGCATATATACGATGAATTTTGTGTTTAAATCACGTAGGTATTCGAGGTGAACGACAAAAAAAAGCTACGAAATAATGACTGAAACGAGACTTGATCCAGCGATTACCAGTCTCATGTGATTTATGTATCCTCTGCTTCTCGGAAATGGTCGTATAACTTGCACCTGTGTTTAAAAACTTGATTCCATCTGGACCCAAACCCGGTCTCTCTCTCAGCCAGTGAGAGCGCTACCACTTTTTTTCCAGTGAAATACCCAACGTGGGAAGTTAGATCTAAGATGGCCACGTCCCCATTTATTCACTGTACGTTACAAGAATGCCGTTCTGCAGACCTGTAGATGCGAAGGAATGTTACATTGGACTACCGTCTCCACTGAATGATATTACTACTACACTGCAGTCGGTGCTGAGTGGCCCAGCGTTCGTGTCGAATACCCCATCACATCACCATAAGGAACAAAACCTTATGTTAACTGTTATCAAGCCCCGGCGGGTCGTTGAACACTAGGACACTGATTTAAATGTTTTCCGCGTTAGCAAGAAGTACCGTACTTACGGAACCATCACGATACTTAAAGGGAACTTAAGAACCACAACGAAAATGCAACCTGTGTAGTCGTAGTGGATCCGAAACCATAGTTATTAGAGCAAAATAGGCAGTATGAACCTGATCAGAGATTACATGGATCTCCTTATTTCCGGGTTTCACGACAGGCATTGATTTTGCGAAACTAAAGCTTACTTATTGTACATCTCAATAATTTAGTGACAATTAAAACGGTACGAACCGAGGGGAAACACGGCATCCTGTCCCCAAACAGAGAAAATCTTCCGCCCGGCCAGGAAACGAATCCATGCCCCTTTTCTTGTTAATCCACTGCGCTGAGCGCGCAGCTACCTAGGCAGACTAAGAACAAACTAGAAAAGCGTGGTCGACATTATGGAGCGGTCTACGCTGCTACGAGCAGACGACAACTGACATCACGGACTAAAGAACGCTGTGACACAGAAAGACGCAAGCAACACTGAGGAAAAGGTGCCCAGCATTAGCTACGCTGCAGTGAGGTGAAACCTAGCAACCCTCCCGCTCAGTGCACGACCCGAAACTTGACCACAGAGTTGCATTGGTCATCGAAAAACACGAACTTTATTTTAATTTATTAAACTTGACTGGAAAACTTTAACACCGATTTCCCCGAGAATTTTTGAGCGTAGCGTCGAACTGCTTTGGAGAAGATGTACTTGATCATAGAATGAAGGCTTTCACGGCTGGTGTTTCCATCACTTAACACTTCCGGGCTGAGAAGCCGTTGTCCATACATAAGTGATGACATGTGCTTCATTACTGTTGTACTTCAAGTGCAATAAATATAGAAAAAAATTATAAAAATCCTATTGCCCTGTGGTCCCCTTGCGAGCTACTGACAATCTTGCTCCATGAGACCATGTTGTCGCCGTATTCTCCAAACGGCAAACATTGTAGGATGCTGCGAACGAAAGTAGCGGGGACGTTATTACAGACCAAGGCGGAACGTAATTACAATTGTATTAATTGTATTAGTTGCAACACTTCTATACAAAAGTAACTTCTTAAATGTGCGACGCGAGAAAAGAGTGCGCATAGAACCGGTGGGTTAGGAAATGCACAAGCAAAGTGTGTACAGTGAAGGTGTTAATGAGTATGGGGACAAATCGTAATTTTCTATCATTCTGAAAATATAAAATTACGTAATTTATTTTTAGTTTATTTGCGAGAACCTCTCTACATTCCTCGTAAATACTGAAATCTCGTCACCACAGTAGCGTAGCACGCTGCTAGAGGAACCAAAACTAGAAGGACCAAAACAAAACCGTTTCCCATTGACCAGTGAGTTGAACTATTTTGTTTTGGCTCCTGTAGCGACGTTCATTTGGCTAACGTAATGTATATTAGACAGCAACTAATTAATTGTATCAGAATTTTCTGAATTCCTTTACCTATCCAATGAGTCAGTGAACAGTTCTAAATCTAACCGTTGTTCTGACACTCTACGGACATTATGTCCTCAATTAATCGCACTGTATGTATTCAGGTCAATAATAACTTCACTGCGGGTGTAACATTAAAACTCCATTTTCGCATTTGCAGTCTTCTTACGTATACCGCCGAACAACGCATGAGCCAATAAATCAACTGATTTGCTAATTGGCATAACTTTTAGGGGCGATAAATAAAACCTAGTGAAAATCGCTCCTTGATTCTTGGACAAACACCATCAGTCAGAGTCTTTCTCACGTACCCCTACAGCAGTACAATTTCTCTTCTCTTGCAAACAATTCTTGCCTTTTGAGAGATATCACCGAGAAACGTGACGCAGTTGTTAGCACTTTCTCTAAATCGCTACCGGGATGGTCCCTTTGAAAGGTCACGGCCGGTTTCCTTCCCCAAAGAAGTTCGAAAGATAGCGCATACTTCAGTGCGAGATGCTTATAATAATATCCACAACGAAACTCTGTCTCAGAATCTCGCAGAAAATCCAAAGATATTCTGGTCATACATGAAGCACACAGTAACAGGACGCAGTCAATACCTCACTGCGTGATAACAGCGGTGAAGTCACTGATGACAGCGCCACAAAAGAAGAGTTATTAAACATTGTTCTCCGAAATTCCTTCACCAAAGAAGACGAAGTAAATATTCCTGAACGCCAATCAAGAATATGTGCCAAGATGAGAAACATAGAAATAGATATCCTCAGTGTAGCAAAACAGCTTAATTCAATTAATAAAGGTAAGGCCTCCAGTCCAGATTGTATACCAGTTAGGTTCCTTTCAGAGTATGCTGATACAATAGATCCATATTTAGCACTTATATACTACCGCTCGCTCACACAAAGATTGGCACCTAAGGACTGGAAAATTGCTCAAGTCACACCAATACCCATGAAAGGAAATAGGAGTAATCCGCTAAATTACAGGCCCGTATCACTAACGTCGATTTGCAGTAGGGTTTTGGAACATATACTGTGTTCGAACGCCGGCCGGGGTGGCCGAGCGGTTCTAGGCGCTACGGTCTGGAACCGCGCGACCGCTACGGTCGCAGGTTCGAATCCTGCCTCGGGCATGGATGTGTGTGTTGTCCTTAGGTTAGTTGGGTTTAAGTAGTACTAAGTTCTAGGGGACTTATGACCTTAGAGGTTAAGTCCCATAGTGCTAAGAGCCATTTGAAGCATTTTTTGTGTTCGAACATTATGAATTGTCTCGAAGAAAACGATTTATTTACACATAGCACGGATTCAGAAAATATCGTTCTGGTGAAACACAATTACCTCTTTTTACTCATGAAGTAATGAGTGCTATCGACAGGGGATGTCAATAGACACAGTTCTTCACAAGCGTCTTGTAACCGAGCTGTGTGCCTATGCAATGTCGCCACAGTTGTGGGACTGGATTCGTGATTTCCTGCCAGAGAGGCCACAGTTCGTAGTAACAGACGGAAAGTCATCGACTAAAACAGAAGCAATATCCGGCGTTATCCAAGGAAGTGTTATAGTCCCTTATTGTTCCTGATCTATCTTAACGACATAGGAGACAATTTGAGTAGCCCTCTTAGATTGTCTGCAGATGAGTTGTCATTTACCGTCTTCTAAAGTCATCAGATGACCAAAGCGAATCACAAAATAATTTAGATACGATAGTTGTATGGTGCGAAAAGTGGCAATTGACCCTGAATAAAGGAAAGTGTGAAGTTATTCATACGAGTACTAAAAGAAATCCGCTACGTTTCGGTTACCTGAAGGCTGTAAATTCAACTAAATACTTAGGGATTATAATTACAAATAACCTAAATTGGAACGATCACATAGATAGTGTCGTGGGTAGAGCAAACCGAAGACTGCGATTCATTGGCACAACACTTAAAAGATGCAACAGGTCTACTAAAGAGACTGCTTACACCACGCTTGTCCGCCCTATTCTGGAGTATTGCTGGACGGTGTGGGATCCGCATCAGGTGGGACTGATGGATGACATCGAAAACGTTCAGAGAAGGGCAGCTCGTTTTGTGTTATCGCGAAGTAGGGGAGATAGTGCCACAGATATGATACTTGAATTGGAGTGGGAGTCATTAAAACAAAGCCTTTTTTTTACGACAGGATCGTCTCATGAAATTTCAACCACCAATTTTCTCCCCCGATTGCAAAAACATTCCTTTGGCACCCACCTACATACGGAGGAATGATGATCACGGTAAAATAGGAGAAATCAAGGCTCGCGCAGAAAAATTTAAGTGCTCGTTTTTCCCGCACGCCGTTTGAGAGTGGAACGATAGAGAGACAGCTTTGCCGTGCGGGATTAGCCGAGCGGTCTGTGGCGCTGCAGTCATGGACTGTGTGGCTGGTCCCGGCGGAGGTTCGAGTCCTCCCTCGGGCATGGGTGTGTGTGTTTCTCCTTAGGATAATTTAGGTTAAGTAGTGTGTAAGCTTATGGACTGATGACCTTAGTAGTTAAGTCCCATTTGAACATTTTTTTTGAGAGACAGCTTGAAGGTGGTTCATTGAACTCTTTTCCAGGCACTTTAATGTGCATAGCAGAGTATTCACGCAGGTTTAGATGTAGAGACCGAGCTTGTGCTCTAATGAACTCGCTGTCGACAGCACGTTAAACACTAATCTGTCTCCCTTCCTAAGATAGGTCATTACATGGGTCACTGTAGACCACGTCGAAGCCACGTATCACGCACTGCAGCACGCACTGTTTAAAAGTTTTCTAGCCAATGTTTCTATTATCTGAACTCCGTCCGAAAGGGTTTTGGAAGGCCCAGCGATCCTGACCGACCGCCGTGCCGTTCACTTTTAATGGGCGTCGATAGATGCGGATATGGAGGAGCATGTGGTGAGCTTATCGCTTTATGGGCCGTGGTTAGTTTTTGTGACCGGAGCCGCTTCTTCTGACTCAAGTAGTTTCTTAGTTGGCCTCAGAACGTCTGGGTGCATCCCTCTTGCGAACACCACTCGGCACCACCCATCCATGTGCTAGTCAAGTCGGTGATCTGACAGTAACTGGTGTTACCACTGCGATGAAATCACTGGCCATTACCTCAAAGCAATAGCCAATACCCAACAAAATGACTCTGAGATAATTATTGATACAGGGGACATTTAGAAATTTTCCGTGTGATCTTAGTACGTGATGGCCAGATGTTAACTGTTTCGGAACAAATATACTGACGAGTAGCTGTACAAGCAACCGTCGAACGTTGGCAAATTTAGTTAAAACGCAAGCACTTACCAGATACTGCTAGTCCTGCAGCTGATGGACCAAACTGTCTCACTTGATATGGATTAATAATCGTGTACTCTTGTGCTCTTCCTATAAATTGATGAGTTCCACGCTCGTGCCTTGATGGGCGACCAGCCACAGTGTCATCCCATGCCACGGGTATCATTCGTGTGTCGTGATCAACAGCCGATGTGACTTATAAACCTTGCAGACGCTACTTCTCAAATAAACTTTCATTGGTGGCGGCAGGAATTCACTGAAGGGCCACGTCCCAAGTTCCACACTACTTTTTGTTGACAACGTCTAGATTAATTAGCGAAAACATTTAAAATTTTCCTTTACAAAGTAAAGAAGCGAAAAATCAGTCAACAACAGCCGATAATCACAGGGCGCCAAAAGGGCTTAAAGTTTTGCTTTGAAATTGATGCCCATTTTTCTTAAAAAAGGAAAGTACAAGATCAACATCAATAATTACTGAGCGCCAGAGGACTTAGAATTTACTTTAAAATCCTCTCTTAAAACTTTAGCGTGATGTATTTTAGTAACTGATTGACTGAAACCTTCCTATTTGTACAATTTTGAGGCTTGATTTCGGAAGGGGAAGGCGGTAAGGGCAAATTTAACGAGGAACGGAAAATTGAGACTATCGCCTGGACAGAGCGTCGCTGTGAGCATAAGATCTTAAATGACCCACGAACAGCAACCGCAACTCGGCTCTGAACTGCAGTCCCAATGAGGTCCTTGTACCGGTCTCCACCCAGAATCGCGTCAGTTTCCTCTCCTGTCGTCAAGTCGGCCGGTTGGTAAGGCACAACGGAACAAACCGTTGGCCGGTCAGACGACCACGAGCTTAGTCAGATTACAATATGGCTAACTAGCTCAGCCTGCCAAATGACATACAGATATTGGAGGAGGAGGAGGAGGAGGGGGAGGAGGAGGAGATTAGTGTTTCACGTCCCGTCGACAAGGAGGTCATTAGAGACGGAGCACAAGCTCGGATCAGGGAAGTATGGAGAAGGAAATCAGTCGTGCCCTTTCAAAGGAAACATCGCCGCATTAGCTTGAAGCGATTTAGGGAAAACACGGAAAACCTAAATCTGGATGTCCGGACGAGGGTTTGAACCGTCGTCCTCCAGAATGCGAATCCAGTGTGCTAACAACTGTGCCACCTCGCTCGGTCCAGATATCACAGCGTAACCAAGTAAAAAGAAGAATAATTCACCACTTGAACCCTTTTTTTTAAAAGAGGATAAACACTCAATAAAATTTAATATTTAAGCGCAAGAAGTAATGAAACATAACTGCAATAAAACTATTATTTGTCCCTAGAACTCTGAAAAAAAATATATACAGTGACAAACATTTAAACAAGATGGTAATATTTGAACACAATGTTAATCCAAGGTAATTATAATAAGTTGCCGCCACAAATTCAGCACTCGGACCGTGATAAGATTGACTGTTCATTCAAAACTTTCACTAGATACAAATACTGCGCCTTACTACTATAGGGAATTTATTAACAGTCCACAGTGTTCGCTACATGACAGCTATCTGCGTGTGAGGCTAGGAATTGACTGTTCATTCAAAACTTTCACTAGATACAAATACTGCGCCTTACTACTATAGGGAATTTATTAACAGTCCACAGTGTTCGCTACATGACAGCTATCTGCGTGTGAGGCTAGGAATAACTAACACCGTATTGGACGGCCAATGTAACTCCAAATTACAATTAAAAAAGGAGGTTAATAACTCTCGCAAAACTGCCCTGTCTGTCCCATTTGGACACCTCCACAGATCCACCAAAATCCATTACCACCAGCAACTCAAACAACACTAAAACCATTCACTACCCAGCAAAAGGGACGAACTGCAAGTAATCAGCGGCACACAGTACCCAGAAGCGGCCTAGAGACCCAATACACGTCGTCCTCTGAGACGACCTACCGAACAACCAATGCGCGTTCCTGATGAAATCACAGGCAGGGGAAAAGGTTGCAAGTGAATCTCCAACCGACAGCTTGTTACCAGGAGGTCACTTCAACAGACGGCAACACAATGGGCGCAGGCGGCAACACAGTTTCGATAGAAAACCAGTAGCCATCAGCCTCTCATGGAACGGAGCCCTTGGTCACTTCCCGCACAATTGGCCAACCGTCGTCCCGACAGCTTCAGCTCGGAGCCCCAGCTTCCTCTCAGCCCTGTCCAGAAGAGACTCGCCTTCTGCAAAAATTAGACCTACCGACCGCTGCGCGGCGGCAGCGTCACCAGACGACCGAGAGGAGAAACCAAGCAGAGGACGTCGCCCGGAAGAGAAATCGATACGAGCCGATACAACTTCTCTCTCAAGTAGCTCCTCATTTGCCATCACGAGGCTAAGTGGACAAAGTTCCAGTCCTCTACCACCGAACGCTCCTGGCAGTTATGGGAATTTAACCAGTGTCCCCTGAATGACAATCTGACACCCTTACCACTCAGCTGCGGAGGCGGAATATTGTAAATAAAAGACGTAATTGACTAAATTTATCAAGGTGAATAACGTAATAAATTCATTACAACTTAGCTTCTAAAACGTAACAATAAATCACTAAAAATTCACATATTACTTATGAGATGAGTTTACGTTCTTAGTAAAACACAATGCTAAAATACACTCATTATATTGCTCATTTAATATTCCTCCATTTATGACCTAATACCAAATATCAAAAGCAGAGAGCATTTAAACACTAGGTCAATTTCTCCGTAACGCCCAGTAATGCCCCATAAAGTATCAACAGCTGCAAATTTTTATGATATCTTCTGTAACAGCAAGTAATAGGTGGGTTATAGAAAAAAGGAGCAGTGGCGCCAGGTGAAAAAATTGTTTACTGTAATTGTTACTAGCAGTGGCAGGAAATATGTTTTGAGCAGTGCATGTTTTAGAAGACATCTTCACCTATAAGCCTGATTCCCAGTTTCTATAAACACACACACACACACACACAAACATACACACAGAGGATCTAACCATTTCAGATTATAAAATGACGGGACTAATGCTGTAAAACATTTTATTTCAAATCATACATATTTATTTGTTGTCACCTTCAATATACTCCCCTCCTCTATCCCTACAACAAGCCTTGCGACTTTTGCATCGATGGGAACAGTGCTGGAAGACTTTCTCTGTGAAGTCCTTCATTGCGTATGTCGCATTTTGCTTCACTGTTTCAACGGATTGAAATCTTGTTCTTTTTATTGCAAGTTTGACCTTTTGGAATAGGCAAAAGGCACATGGAGCTAGGTCAGATGATTAAGGTGGCGGTCAAACATTGTGATGCTATTCTCCGCTAGATAATCTTAACAGATAGTGCAGCATGGAACAGAGTGTTGTCTTCGTGCAGAACGGATGACGTTATTCCATAATTTTCGCCGGCCGCGGTGGTCTAACGGTTCAGGCGCTCAGTCCGGAACCGCGCGACTGCTACGGTCGCAGGTTCGAATCCGGCCTCGGGCATGGATGTGTGTGATGTCCTTAGGTTAGTTAGGTTTAAGTAGTTCTCAGTTCTAGGGGACTGATGACCACAGATGTTAAGTCCCATAGTGCTCAGAGCCATTTTTTTGAACCATAATTTTCTTATTTTCGATGGTGCTAAACAAAAACCTCTAGGTAGTAGTAGTGGTTAATAGTTTGACCTTCAGGAGCCCAGTCAAGTAATACAATTCCACGAGTATCGAAAAAGCATCAACATCGCTTTGAATCTTCATTTGCTCATTCGAGATTTTGTTTTCGCTATCGATGAAGTCGGGCCCTTCCAGTGCATGGCTCGGGGTGTAGCTTCTAGATCATAAGTGGGAAACCAAGATTTGTCACTTATTTTCACTCTTTCCAAGAAATGAGGACCATTTTTAATGACATTCGAAGCGTTAGCACAAACATTTCCACACCCTTCTTTTTGTTCGATAGCTAGGATTTCTGGCACTATTTCGCACACATTTTTCTCATGTTAAACTGGTTATCTAAAATTTGCCTTGCATACTCTGTGCAGTTCCTACATTTTCTGCACTCTATCGAATTCTCAAATGATTCTGGACGTTTTAATTCGTTTTTATGTTGAAGGGCGTCCAGTGTTTGAGATTTTTTAACGTATTCTCGGCCTTTTGGAAACTATAGAACTGCTCGGAAACTCTCGTATGTATTAAACAATCTCCACCGTACACATCCTTTAGTAAAAGGTGGGTTTCAGCATAAGATTTCCAAAGTTTCATGAACATAACAACACTTCCTTGCTCTATTATTAGACTTATAATTTTTCCGGCAAAACAAAATAACAGCTCTCACAGAAAAAAAAGTGCATCGGCCACTCTGACTTGCCTATGGGCGCCAGAGACGCCGCATTCGACAGAGAATGGGAACACGGCCATACACCGATTTCCAAGAAACTTCTGGAAGAGGTGTTAAAATAAGCGAACAAGTGTCTCGGCTTATCCGTAGATACTCGACGGTTTTCGAAGCAATGTAGATGTGTCTCACCGCGAGATAATTTCATCTCAAGTGTTGGCGTGGAGAGTAGGGTCGCAGCTTCACATCTGCGCCCTGTGTTCGAAACCCGATTACTGTTCTCATAAAGTTTTGTTTAATTTTCCATTTATCTGTCCTCATACATTTAGTATAAAAATATATGTGTATGGTCCATTGCTGTCTTGTGAATGAGATGTAATTCATTAATAATGTCTTTTCCTTAATGATTCCTTCAAGTGGACAAAGCCAGCTGAACTGGTCAGAACCGATTGAATACAAAACGCTCCTTGCAAACTGCAGGAATAAATGGATATACTTGCTGGTCGACCGTAATCCACTTCTCGGGAACAAGTGCGCAACATCATAAGTGTTGTTGAGAAGACACACAATGGGAATTTCACCAAAAATAGTGAAAATTGTTTCTCAGTTATTTGTTGTTTTACACATGCGTGTAGTCATCTTCTGCGGATTTGGGTAGACTCCTGAAAAAAATGTAAACAATAATCGGTTCAAAAACGGGGCGCAAAAGTGTGAAGCGTTAATGCTACCACTTCGGCCGAACTTATTATGCCAAAAAGGCACATAAAGTACCTCGAAAATACTGACTGCCGTTTACTCAGAAACGGTTGAGTATCGGCAAATAAACCGAGACACGTGTTCGCTTATTTTCACCCCTCTTCCACTGAGAGGAGTTACTGAGAAATCAGGTTATGGCACTTTCAGTGTTCTTCTTGTGAGAAGACTTCACGCTTCGTAACTGTTGGTCGTTCGTCTTTGGCGCATACATACTTTCTGTGTGTCCGCATCAGTCCCATTATTTTATATCCACTCCTCGTATATGTGGGTGTGTATGCGAGTGAGTGAGTGAATGCGGGGGCAGGTACGCAGGTGGACGCTGGTGGGGGCAGAGGGGGGGGGGGGGGGTCCTTACCACTGGAGCTTCCAGTGGAAGCTCGCTTGCGGTACTAGCTGGAATCGGCATATTTTCGGCCTCGACGCATTATTCACGCCCACCATTCCCGCCTCGCAGGCTCGGTCAGTCGTCATGGTGACTGCCGCGCTCGGGCTAGTAGCTCGCATCACAACAGTGCGTTGTGTGTGTGTGTGTGTGTGTGTGTGTGTGTGTGTGTGTGTGTGTGCGTGGGTGCGTGGCTACGGTACAGCTCGCCCTGTGAATAACGGCCATAGTGCCGCCTGGCGACAGACGGCGCACTGCGGCCACCAGAATCCCAGCGCGTCACTCCCTCCATGAGTCTAGTAGAGAGGAGTGGAGGTAGCAGGAGGGCGGAAACAACAACAGAAGAGAGAGAGAGAGAGAGAGAGAGAGAGAGGACAGAGGTGCGTGGCTGAGCGAGAGGACGACCCGCGCCGCGCCACGCTGTCTGGCCGTTAATTTACCGGTATTTACAGACTCGGCAATTACACGCTGCTGCCCTGACGCCATGACGCTGCTGAATTATGCACTAAATGAGATAAATAGTGGCCGCTGACAGCGCGCTGAACTATTACGGTCGCGGGACGCTGATCCACGGGCGAGCTGGGAACCGATGCAGTCATAGCCCTACATTGGCCCCGGCATATGTACTTGGCCGTATCATGCGGTGCGACGACTCGTGAAGCAAGATATTTCGCTAGTGCAGTAAAACGACCAGATTAAACACTTTTGTGTTTGCGTCACCAACTCAACGCTCACGCCCGGCAGAAAAATGTGACACTTTAGTCTTTGGCTGTTTGCCTTCTATTTCACTCTCGAGATGCACGTAGGAAAAAGAACACGTAAGTCTTTCCGTGGGGTGTCAGATCCCTATTATTTTATCACAACGGTCATTTCTTCCTCTGTAGGTGGAAGTCGACAACGTATTTTCGCGTTCGGAAGAGAAAATTGGCCACTGGAAATTCTTGAAAAGATCTCACCGCAACGGAACAGGCCTGTGTTTCATTGAGCCCTACCCGAATTCGTGTATCATATCCGTGACACTCTCGTCCATATTTCGCAATGATAAAAAAATAGCTACTTTTCCTTAAAATTTTCTGGTGGTCTCTGTCAGCTCTTTCTGGTAAGGATCCCATTCGCTGCAGTGATATTCCACAAGAAGACGGACAACAATAGTGTAGGGTATCTCTTTAGCAGATCTGTTGCACCTCTTTATTTTTTTATCAACCACACTAAATCGTTGTTTTGCCTTCCCGACAAGTTATGGGTGACGTTCCAAATTAAAGTTTTTCGTAAGGGTAGTCCCTAGAAATTGAGTTCAACTGACAATCTTTAAATTTGCGTCATTTTCGGTATAACCGAAATTTAATGTGGTATTTTAAGTTCTCATCTTCTGATGGTTCTAATTGATCTTAGCCTTACAGGACTTAACTTCTGAGGTCATCAGTCCCCTAGAACTTAGAACTACTTAAACCTAACTAACCTAAGGACATCACACACATCCATGGACAAGGCAGGATTCGAACCTGCAACCGTAGCTGTCACGTGGTTCCAGATTGTAGCGCCTAGGACCGCTCGGCCACCTCGGCCGGCCATGTGGAAGACATTACAGTTTTTGTTGCAACTGCCACTTCTCGCATCATGCAGACATCTAGCCAAACTCGCATTGTAATTAATTTTTATCTTCTGCTAACATCGCTAATCTGTAAACAGGCCCATGATCAACAAAAATCAAAGAGAGCTGCAGCTCGTATTGTTTCGTAAATTGTTTTATAGATTAATAACGGCCGAGGACTCATAACGCTTTCTACCGGAACCCAGACGTATAGCTTCATATTCACTAGATGTCTGCCCGTCGATTACTTCTAACTGTGGCTTTCTGACAGGAAATAAAGAATCCAGTTGCAGAACTGTGATGAAACTCAACATGCAAGTTATTTGATCAGAAGCCGGTTGTGAGGAATGTTTTCAAGAGACTTCTTGAGAGCAAAATATATGGGATCAACTTGAGATACCATTTCGATAGCACTCATCTGTTGGTGCAAGTAAAGATCCAGTCATGTTTCACAAGAACGATCTGAATCCTTGCTGATCATGTGTTGGTAGACTGTTTTCCTCGAGGTATTTCTTAATGTTGGAACACAATAAATGTTCTAAACTACTACTACAGATAGATGTCACTGATGTCGACCGACAGGAGGATTCCGTGATGATGTTACAAACTTTCAGGGATGTTAAATAAAGGTAAATGTATCAATTTGAGGCAAATGGGCTCTGGTCCGGAAACTACCGAGTCGAAAGTTGTGAGCGAAAATGGTTTTTATACCTCTGGAAGTGGACCTCTTCAGCTACAGTCTCTTTGCATTACACATTTTGAGAGCTAGTAGTATGGTACAAAACAGGAGAAAGATTACAGTAAAAATAGGCTCTAAATTGTATACCTTAAGAGCTATAAGAACTTGTTCAACTTTGCTAATATGAAAAATATTTTTCCTCAACAAGTGCTCATACTTCTTAGAATATGCGTCTTACAACCAATGTTTACTAGACAACTTTTTATTGTTTTGGTCTACACTGCCTGCACCCACAGCAGGAAAAGCAAACAGCTTGGAGTACAAGAGATTTCCTGTCCGAATACGATTTTCGGTAATAACTATCGGCTCGGTCGTTTCTGAACCAGAGTCCATTACCTCAAACGGATATATTTACCCTCCTCCATCATCCATGAAAGTTTTTAATATTATCGCGGAATCACCTCATATAATTCACGGGATTATTTCTATTTTCCTTATTGTGTTTTGGTACAGACTGTTAAAATTTCCAGTATTTTGGTGCGTATCTTCCGTCTAGCGAACGGATGTATATGACTCCATAAAACGGAGCTATTTCATCAGTATACTCTTGAAGGAGAGTAACTGATATACATTCCGAACAGGAAGACTTTCCATTATTAAGTAACTTGATTCGTCACACCTAGGGTGTCTACTTTCAAATTACTGATGTTGACAGCTTTTCTTGATTCTGGAATATTTGAGGTGGAATAAAAGGGAACTAGCTCAGTGGGGTGCAGACAGCGAAGGTGATTAATTCAGGCAGTAGGTGCTACGAGAAGTGTGAGTTGTACCATCTGGATTGGCACGTCAGAGTTACTACATGGGGTGCGCAGGATAAAACGATATGAACAACGATAATTTGCAATCTGATTCCGACACCCGCTCTGTTAAGCTGTGGAGGGGCCTCAAAGGGCTGTAGTTACCCTGTTCGATGGTGTTAACATAGAATTTTTTTGCCCTAACGTTTATATCGATTGAGCTATCCAGATGCGTCTCGGGGCCCATCCTCGTCAATTCACTTCTGGCAGCCCATTTTCCCCAAGAATTCGTTTCCCGGTCCGGCACACGATTTTCATCTACCAAGAAATTTAAAAGCAGTGCACACTCCTCTAGTCAGCCCCGATAGCTGAGTGGTCAGCGCGGCGGTCTGTCACGCCAAGGGGCCCGGGTTCGATTCCCGGCTGGGTCGATTTTCCCCGCTCAGGGACTGGGTGTTGTGTTGGCCTCATTATCATTTCATCATCATCAGTGAAAGGCAGCGTTAAATCACCACTGGAATCATTTCCCTAGACGCTCATGCGGTGGACCTCTCTGACGAGGCTTCCCCCATAAGACCTGCCGTAAGGCATAACACAAAGTTTACACTCCGCTATAGAATGAAGTATTCATCCAGAATCTTAGACGTGTGACAACTTGGAATGCTTCTGTATGAGAGAGTCCCAAGATAACCGGCCAGGTCGGAGACTCTCTTTTCTCTGGGACTGGGTGTTTGTGTCTTTCTCATCATTTCATCTCACCATCAATATCATCGACGCGCAAGTCGCCAAAGTGGTATCAGTTAGACATTTACTGAGCGTCATAACTAGACCAGATAGGGTATCCCGGCCGATGATATCACACGATCACTTCATTTCGACGGCAATGGGGTCATCGTGAAATTTGCCCAAGAGTGCATGATACTTTCAGCAATGCCAAGAAACGTTTGGCAATGAAGAGTGTCTGTCGCAGCCGGGAGTTGGTTAGATTTCTAACAGGGCTCGATTATTATACAGAGAGTTTCAAAGGCTTTTTTTACAGGCTTCTAGGAGTAATGTAAAGGACTTAGCAGATAAGGTCTTGGTAGAAAATCCATGACCGGAAATGTGCTGATTCCATATAAATTTGTTTGAAGATTGGATAACTTTCAAAGCCCCCGCATCACAGCACGGAAGCACACTGAGAAGAGAACGCTGTCGCCAATCTCTGTAGCAATTATGACATCACATACAATTTTCATCCAACTACAACAACGGCTTCGAAAAACTGATACGTTTTCAAATAGAACGGTTAGCTGTGGTACTTTACGGAAGCGTTGCAAAAAAAAAAAAAAAAATGGTTCAAATGGCTCTGAGCACAATGCGACTTACCTTCTAAGGTCATCAGTCGCCTAGAACTTAGAACTAATTAAACCTAACCAACCTAAAGACATCACACACATCCATGCCCGAGGCAGGATTCGAACCTGCGACCTCAGCGGTCGCGCGGTTCCAGACTGTAGCGCCTTTAACCGCTTGGCCACTACGGGCGGGGAAGCGTTGCACTCTCGACTTTGAAGAGGACGTCCGTCGTCACGTAGAAGAGAACCTGAGGACGAGTACTCGGAACATTGTCATGGGCTTCTAAAGAGCACGCAAATCAGCGCTCACTGTCGCCGCTTCATGCGTTCCGTGAAATCGCAATCTGAAGTTCATCAAATCTGCAGATTCGTTCTACATGAAAACTGGAGATTTTTGGACATGTGTTCCTTATCAAAATCTTAATCGCTACTGCCAGAAGCCTGTAACAGGAATTACTACGTAATACCACAATGCCGCCAGTTCGAAAAATACCGCAAGTTGAGGTTTCTCTGGACGTTCTTATGACATAATTAAAGACCACGATATTTTAAATTATATAATAAAGTTGCCAATAAACTACATAGGAGTTACACACTGATGTCCTGTAGAACCTCAAAATGTATTTTGTGACTAACGTAGTTCGCCTTATGTTAAGGAATGAGCTACAAGTGTTGTAAGAGCCTCTTCTCAGACAGTGTGAACAACTCACATGAATCAGTGCCTTAGTGAAAACGTCGATACGATTCCCCGTATGGGGTGACACATTGGTAAGACACTGAATACGTATTCGATATTTCAAAGAGAGCACGGTCACCAAGATTTACGTTTTCCAAGCTTTCTAGAAATCGATTGGAACGAAACCTCGGATAGTTTATTTGGAAAGGTACCACCGATTTACTTCTTTCTCGTTCCAAGCTTATTTTATCCATGCGGAGTAGCCCGAAGTCTGAGGCGTCTTGCCACGGCTCGCGCGGCTCCTCCCGTCGGAGGTTCGAGTCCTCCCTCGGGCATGGTTGTGTGTGTTGTCCTTAGAGTAAATTAGTCTAAGTTGATTATTTAGTGTGTAAGCCTAGGAACCGACGACCTCAGCAGTTTGGTCCCATAGTCCTTACCACAAATTTCTAAATTTTTTCTAAGCATATTTTCCGTCGCAAATGATCATGTGGTAGACACCAACTTAAATTCTAATGTTCTTCCCTTCCTTCGTTACGTGTGTGAGGATTCTTTGAATGTGAGGATTCTTTCACCAATAAACGTACCAGCAGACTACTGCCGCAAAGGCACCTTCATGAAGCGTCAGAAATGTGTACGTAATGTTAATAAGTCCAGTGTTAGTAGCAGACACGGACCTGGAAGAAAATTAATCCACATACATTAGATTTCAGTAAAAGAAACAGATATAGCAAACGAAAATTGACAATCTTAAATGAGCTTTCCTAGCTCGACCCCAACATGGAAAATGGATAGTACGCTATTTTTATGAATAAGTGAGTCCGCATTACATACGGAATATTAATTACGTTATCCCACGTTAAAAGCTTTCCTTCTGCGGTCACGAACATAAAAATCTCAGGATTAACGTTTTGGGTTAATGCACTGAAAAGAAACCTACAAACCGAAGCAATGTGACAACTTGCAAACTTGTATCAGAGATTTATTTCGTTTACTAATATAAATACAAAGCAAGAACCAGAGTGTTCAAGTTAGAGGCTATGGTCCTTCTACACACTACATCGCTAACAGTAACACATTAACCAAAATGGCAGGTAGCTTTGTGGCTTTGTTACCCTTTACATAAATGCATAGTACAGATATCGTGTTCAGTCAGGAAATAATGATTTCTTCACGAATGAAACATACTGCGAATAGAATTTTACTTTTCTTTAACATTGTTTACGTCACTTAGGTATACATCGACGCCGTTATTTGAAGTTTTCAGTTGTTTCGAAGCCATCGTTTGGATACACTAGCTTCGAATGTGTTACGATATGCCAACGAAAGTGACAACATGACACAAATTTAATTCGTGGCTTTCACTCTTAACGTAGGAACGTTTACGTCTATCTTTCATCTGTCCTCCTTACTTATCTCTTTTCTTTCCTGCTCTTATTACGTTACGATGAGATATACTGCGACTTTAATTCCTTGTTCCATTTTTGTTACTGTATTTTTGTATGTTTCCGTAGTGAAAGTTTTCGTTGTTTCATTTTTCTTATTATATCTAAACTGAACAAAATGTATCCAACTCGTATCAGCGTTATTCATTTTATAAATACTATAATGTTGGGATAATTGCTGTCGCGTCCAAATAAATGCCCCAATAACTGGAAATAAAACGCATTTAACTTATATTAGCAATACAGTCTCCATTTGGAACATCATGGAATCATACAATACCCACAACTGATTATTAAACGGACCCAATGTCCCACAGTGTTGGAGATTGGTTCAAATGGCTCTGAGCACTATGGGACTCAACATCTGAGGTCTTCAGTCCCCTAGAACTTAGAACTACTTAAACCTAAGTAACCTAAGGACATCACACACATCAATGCCCGAGGCAGGATTCGAACCTGCGACCGTAGCAGTCATGCGGTTCCGGACTGAAGTGCCTAGAACCGCACGGCCACCGCGGCCGGCCAGTGTTGGAGAACTAGGGCTTAGCTTTATCCAGTGGCGCAACAAGTTCACATTCCCCTGCGTGCAGCAAACGGCTGCATTATAGAAGCGCGGCTTACATACTGCTGATGCTCGTACAAAACCAAGCGTGTCCACAGCCAACAGCTATGAAACAGTAATGAGATGTGAGCAACTGGGGAACTGTAAACAGATATTTTTACCTCTTGGGTAGCGACACACAATGAAAGAACCTCTCGCTGTCGCTACTACTAGTATAAACTCTATCGTGAACGAAACTTTCGTTTGTCCTTAATAAGGAGTGCGAAGGTACAGTTTTACAGCAAAAATTTTCTTCTGTACCTGCAGAATGCATTTGAATGTGGACGTTAGTTCATTTAACTTGGAAATTGTTTGTGTAATTGGTGAGGTACTCGCAAAGCTATAAATGAGAACGTTAGCTTGGGTAGCAGAGAGCTGACAAGGGGACCATCAGATCCGTTACTCACGGGTTTTGACGAGCCTGTGGTATGTGTAGACATACCTGCCCTGAGTACCTGGCTAGCGGCTTTTCATGCGGCAGCACATGGTTTTCGAGAATAATATTGCCATATTATGCGCTGTTCCTGTACTTGTAACGTTAGTGAGCGTTTCGCAGCGGATGAGATTCACGGCTACCACAGGGGCGGTAAGCGTTAAAATCCTGCCTCTGTACATTTCCTTTTTTTCCCATTTCATCTTAAAGGAAGTCATTAAATAGTATAAATATGTTGTAAATTACTCAAAAATAGTAATTTTCAGCGCAGCAATTTCTTTACAGAATCAATCATTACAGTATACATTCCTCAAATGTGTATTGTGTTCGTGGTTTATAGTTAAAATTCCAAATAATGGGACAACGTTCCCTTCCTACATATCCTAGAAGTGACCTCACCTCCTACAGTCCAGTTTCCCTGGCAGACATTGACTTGCGCTATTTACTGATATTCGGTACGATGAAATTGAAAAAAAAAAAAAAATACACAATCGTCATTGGAACCCTTACAGCCGGCTGCGGTGGCCGTGCGGTTCTAGGCGCTTCAGTCCGGAACCGCGGGACTGCTACGGTCGCAGGTTCGAATCCTGCCTCGGGCATGGATGTGTGTGATGTCCTTAGGTTAGTTAGGTTTAAGTAGTTCTAAGTTCTAGGAGACTGATGACCTAAGATGTTGTCCCATAGTGCTCAGAGCCATTTTTGAACCCTTACAGCCAGCTTGGGTATCAGTGAACCTTAGCCGCTGCGCTAGGCTCGCTTCCCCGAAACATTATTAACGTTGTGGATAGAGGAGGAACGCACAGATCTTCAACATAGATTTTTTTGGAAGGTAAAGGCCGCCATACGAAAATCCGCTAACCATGTTCTCAGGACTATCCCTACGTAAAATACTTAAGACTCATAAAAACCAGTCGTTAAGAAGTCTGATGGTCCCCTTGCGGTCAGATGCTGATCATATGCGCACGCTGCTTGATTATCGTTCGTCGTGCAGACTAACTTCATTCCACATCATGTAATCTGTTGATAGGAGCGGATTTGACTGAGGCAGGTAATTTTCAGATTCAGAATATGCACTGTGCATTAGGTGTGATCTGGAGCGCGTAGTCCGGTTCAAATGGCTCTGAGCACTATGGGACTTATCTGTGGTCATCAGTCCCCTAGAACTTAGAACTACTTAAACCTAACTAACCTAAGGACATCACACACATCCATGCCCGAGGCAGGATTCGAACCTGCGACCGTAGCGGTCACGCGGTTCCAGACTGAAGCGCCTAGAACCGCAAGGCCACACCGGCCGGCTAGTCAAAACCGGTCGTGTGGATAAATAATATACGTGTCCACAATACGCCTTGTTCGGAAGTCGTAATACTTGATCTCTTTTCCTTCTGTTGTCTTAGAGTCCCCTTTCATTGGTTTTCAAACTAATGTTTTTCACAATTAGGCAATTTCTTATTGATTCGACCCATCCCAGATGTAATCACATCACACACAGAGGTAGAGAGCAAAATCAAACGAAATCATAGATGTTGCACACAGTTGTCCTTCTGGGAGTAAATATTGTACGAACGTAAGGACATAAATTAATTCCAAAATGTTCAAAGAGGTGCCAGGAGAAACGATACAATACAATGGAAAAATAGAACTCTGTAATGTAATTTAAAAGAAGTAAGTTTACTATGTACGCTATCGTTTCATTTGAAGTAAAGTATTTCACTGTTAGTAATTCGCTAATTTTGCTTCCTTGAGCTTTATTAAGCTTCATCAAACAACAAATCATGTTATGGTTACAATACACTGGTTTCACAAAAGTCGTGGGAGACCTCCTAATATCGTGTCGGACCTCCTTTCGTAGTGCAGCAATTCGACTTGTCATGGACTCAGCCAGTCGTTGCTACAGAAATATTGAGCCGTGTTGCCTCTCTAGACGTCCATAAGTGGAGAAGCGTTGGCAGTGCAGCATATTATGCACAAACTGACCTTTAGATTACGTCCCATGAATGTTCGATGAGTTTATTGTCGCCGATCTGAATGGCCGAACAATGTTATTCAAACCAATAGAAAACAACTTCGGCCCAGTGACATGGTGCGTTATCGTAAAAAATAACTGCATCCTTGTTTTGAATGACTGTAAATGGTCTCCTAGTAGCCGAACATAATTCCATGGAAACACGGCCTACGCAATTTTGGAGTCACCAACAGCTTGCACAGTCCCTTGTTGTCCACTCGGTTCAATGGTTTCAAAGGGTCTATGCCACAGTCGAACACTGCCACCAGCTTTTAGCAACTGAGATCATTACTCATCTGACCAGGCCACGATTGCCAGTCGTCTAGAGTCCAACCGATATGGTCACGAGTCCAGGAGGCGCTGCAGGCGATGTTGTGCTGTCAGCAAACGCATTAGCGTCCGTCGTCTGCTGCCATAGTCCATTAACGCGAGATTTCGCCGCACTGTCTTAACGGATACGTTCGTCGTATGTCCCACATTGATTTCTGCCAGTGTTTCACGCACTGTTTCTTGTCTCTCAGCACTGACAACGATACGCAAATGTCGCTGCTCTGGGTCGTTAAGGTCGTCGGCCACTGCGTTGCCCGCGGTGACCCGCCTGAAGTGTCTCGGCACACGGTGGATTTCGGAATATTGAATTCCCTAATGATATCCGAAATCGAATGACCCATGCGTCTACTTCCAACTACCATTCCGCGTCAGAAGTCTGTTAAGTCCGCCATGTGGCTATAATCGCTTCAGAAACCATTTCATATGAATCACGAAAGTAGAAGTGACAAGTCCGCCAATTCACTGCCCTTTTTAACTTGTGTACGTGATACTTCCGCCATCTATAAATGTGCATTTCAGTATCCCATGGCCATTTCTCACCGCTGGGTAAGTCATGATTCACACAGCGGTGAGAAGATACCAGTGGGTGATGGCGTCGCTAAGTGTTCAGCATAATCATAGTACTTAGGTCCGTCCCTGATAGCTGAGTGGTCAGCGCGACAGAATGTCAATCCTAAGGGCCCGGGTTCGATTGCTGACTGAGTCGGAGATTTTCTCCGCTCAGGAAATGGGTGTTGTGTTGTCATAATCATAATCATTTCTTCCCCATCGACGCGCAAGTCGCCGACGCGGCGTCAAATCGAAAGACTTGCACCAGGCGAACGGTCCGTTCTACACGCCGGGAGGCCCTAGTCCAAAAAAAGAAAAAAAAATTCCTTGTACTTAGGGGCACAACTAACACAGTTGTGAGGTTCATATGCAAAATGAAAATTTGCAGTCGACATATGGACATCCATTTGAAAGCAGACTGTCGACCGAGGGCTGTTCAACAGTCAGGAACGAGGAAATATCCCTGCCACTATTCAGAATCTTCAGTGTTGTAGTTTACTGCTTTAACCACATTTTATGGTGACAGTGTGTATTGTACAATGATAACATATAGTACTTTATCACACTACGATATGTAACTTGACTGGTACACGTCACTTCACGATCCTGTGTCCAGTGTGAACTGTTGGATGGTGGCTGAAGGGCTCTCACGGAGACAAGAGGTTTCTGGGACAACTCGTGTTTTCTGTGAAGTTGCAGCAAGAAAGTTTGCCTCGATGTTAGGAGGGACTCTGGTTCGGTTCCTGGAGCCTGCTCGGCGTGTTCTGGGCTTGAGGCTTCTGGAAGTTAGTCCCTTACGCTCGGCTGCAAGGGTGCCCTAGCCCCCAAGCATCTTACTATACGTATATCAACAAGTACCGGGTGATCAGAAAGTCAGTATAAATGTAAAAAGTTAATAAACCACGGAATAATGTAGATAGAGAGGTAAAAATCGACACACATGCTTAGAATGACATGCGGTTTTATTAGAACAGAAAAAAACGAAGTTCACAAAATGTCCGACAGATGGCGCTGGACAGCAAAACGTCAGTGACTGCACATGATAATCGTGTATAAAAGGAGCTGTAATGAGAGAGAGAATCAGATGCGCCAGCAGTCGCAGCATGTTGCCGTTACCTGTAAAGGCGGTTTTAGTGAAGCTGTATTATCTGAATGGGGAATGCGCTAGTTCAGCGTTACGATCCTATCGCCATAGGAAGGGGATTTAAACGGGTAAGGATCCGTTGACAAATGCAGCTGTGGCGAGAATGATTTCGAAGTTCGAAGCCACGGGTTGTTTAGACGATAGACCCCGTAGTGGCCGACCGAGCAAAAGGCGTAATGCTGCTGACACAGTTCAGGAAGAAATGGAGACTGTAGCGGGTTCGTCTATGCACGGGGAAGTCAGCGCTCGTGCAGTCGCACGTCGCACCGGCATTCCATACACAATGGTTGGCACTCAGGCGTACCCTCTGATGCTATCCGTACAAAATCCATCGGCATCATGAACTGTTACCTGGCGATTTAGTGAAGGGGAGGGTATTTGCGGTGTGGGCGCTTCAAAACATGGCGGAAGATGACAATTGGTTGAGTAACGTGTTGTGGACCGACGAAGCTCCGAGTGTCTGTCAACGCCCACAACTGCAGAATTTGGGCTATCGAAAATCTTAGAACTGTCGTGAAAACTCCATTTTACGACGAGAAAGTCACGGTATGAGTCTGATTTACCACATCTACCGTTATCGGGCCTTTTTTCTTCGAGGAAATGCGTGATTCTGGTTTTGTAACTGCTACCGTGACGGGTGAGAGGTACGCCGATACGTTACAGAATCGCATCATTCCCTGCCTGGCTGATAAACACCTGCTGGAACGTACGATATTTATGCAGGATGGCGCTCCATCCCATATTGCTAGACGCGTGAAAGATCTCTTGCGCGCGTCGTTTGGTGATGATCGTGTGCTCGGCCGCCACTTTCGTCATGCTTGGCCTCCCAGGTCCCCAGACCTCAGTCCGTGCGATTATTGGCTTTGAAGTCGCAAGTGTATCGTGATCGACAGACATCTCTAGGTATGCTGAAAGACAATATCCGACGCCAATGACTCACCATAACTCCGACCATGCTTTACAGTGCTGTTTACAACATTATCCCTCGACAACAGCTATTGTTGAGGAATGATGGTGGACATATTGAGCATTTCCTGTAAAGTACATCATCTTTGTCTTACTTTGTTATGTTAATTATTCCTATCTTGATCGGATGAAGTGCCATCTGTCGGAAATTTTTTGAACTTTTGTATTTTTTTGGTTCTAGTAAAACTCCATGTCTTTCCAAGCCTGTGTGTCAATTTGTATCTATCTCCGTTATTCCACGATTTATTCAGTTTTTAAATTTATACTGACTTTTTGATCACCCGGTATATAGCCTTTCCCTTCCCTTCAAAATTTAGGACCATCTCAACAGTATTTTTGTACGTCCAATCCGTTGCTTCCTCTATTAGGTACAGTGTATGCCACATCACCAATAGTATAAGACCTTTCAACTTAGTAAAATGATTTTCCGTATTCGTATACTATTCAGGAAAACACCATTAGCTTTCTTTCTTCTTCTACGCTTTAACGATCACTTTGCACTTCTCATTTAAGCAGCATATTCAGAAAGTTTGTCTTCACTGTCGTATCGTAAGGCAACAACACCAAAACTGACCCATAGCTGTATCTGTTACCTCCAGTGATGCCTGTGTTGCTGTGAATACCTTTATTTTTGCTTCAAGGCGAGTTATATCTTGGAGAAGAAGGTTCATACCACCATTGCTACGTAAAAAGTAATTATAACACGTTGAACAATCTTCATTGTTAAACGTATGTCTTGTTGGAGTAGTTTCTTCGACGCCATAGCTTTAGGTTCTTAAACTGTTTTAGCAATGATCTCCTGCTACATTTCGTTTGGTTGCCTCCCACTGCCATGTCCGACTGATTCTTATTGAATGTCCAGCCTCCACTAGGACAGCATGTTCCACCCCAGTCATCAACAAGTTTAATTTCTTCAACTTGCCTATCTGTGAAACCCAAAATATTTGGAGGGAGCAGTGCTCCATTTTCAGCCAACTCTTCCAGTCCTTCACAACTTGTATTTATTTCCAGCATGCCACAGAAAATTGCTGGGTTGTCTCGAGCGACATCTTTTATTGATGCCGTGACTACGATCTCATCAAGAAGCTGACTGTGATCTTGTCGTTTCACAAACCGTTTCACCATTTCGTAGGAAGCTGAACTTCAAATATGGCTCTGATGGTTCGCTACCTTCCAAATCTACCAACTGTTATCTTGTCGTTTCCTGTACAGTATTGTATCTCCACTATTCATATCATGAGATGACAGCTAATTTCATGTCAGAGCTAGCGAAAAATGTTGTTGTTGTGGTCTTCAGTCCTGAGACTGGTTTGATGCAGCTCTCCATACTACTCTATCCTGTGCAAGGTTCTTCATCTCCCAGTACCTACTGCAACCTACATCCTTCTGAATCTGCTTAGTGTATTCATCTCTTGGTCTCCCTCTACGATTTTTACCCTCCACGCTGCCCTCCAGTGCTAAATTTGTGATCCCTTGATGCCTCAGAACATGTCCTACCAACCGATCCCTTCTTCTAGTCAAGTTGTGCCACAAACTTCTCTTCTCCCCAATCCTATTCAATACCTCCTCATTAGTTACGTGATCTACCCATCTTATCTTCAGTATTCTTCTGTAGCACCACATTTCGAAAGCTTCTATTCTCTTCTTGTCCAAACTATTTATCGTCCATGTTTCACTTCCATACATGGCTACACTCCATACAAATACTTTCAGAAACGATTTCCTGACACTTAAATCTATACTCGATGTTAACAAATTTCTGTTCTTCAGAAACGATTTCCTTGCCATTGCCAGTCTACATTTTATATCCTCTCTACTTCGACCATCATCAGTTATTTTACTCCCTAAATAGCAAAACTCCTTTACTACTTTAAGTGTCTCATTTCCTAATCTAATCCCCTCAGGATCACCCGATTTAATTTGACTACATTCCATTATCCTCGTTTTGCTTTTGTTGATGTTCATCTTATATCCTCCTTTCAAGACACTGTCCATTCCGTTCAACTGCTCTTCCAAGTCCTTTGCTGTCTCTGACAGAATTACAATGTCATCGGCGAACCTCAAAGTTTTTACTTCTTCTCCATGAATTTTAATACCTACTCCGAATTTTTCTTTTGTTTAGTTTACTGCTTGCTCAATATACAGATTGAATAACATCGGGGAGAGGCTACAGCCCTGTCTCACTCCTTTCCCAACCACTGCTTCCCTTTCATGCCCCTCGACTCTTATAACTGCCATCTGATTTCTGTACAAATTGTAAATAGCCTTTTGCTCCCTGTATTTTACCCCTGCCACCTTCAGAATTTGAAAGAGAGTATTCCAGTTAACGTTGTCAAAAGCTTTCTCTAAGTCTACAAATGCTAGAAACGTAGGTTTGCCTTTTCTTAATCTTTCTTCTAAGATAAGTCGTAAGGTTAGTATTGCCTCACATGTTACAACATTTCTACGGAATCCAAACCGATCTTCCCCGAGGTCCGTTTCTACCAGTTTTTCCATTCGTCTGTAAAGAATTCGCGTTAGTATTTTGCAGCTGTGACTTATTAAACTGATAGTTCGGTAATTTTCACATCTGTCAACACGTGCTTTCTTTTGGATTGGAATTATTATATTCTTCTTGAAGTCTGTGGGTATTTCGCCTGTCTCATACATCTTGCTCACCAGATGGTAGAGGTTTGTCATGACTGGCTTTCCCAAGGCCATCAGTAGTTCTAATGGAATGTTGTCTACTCCCGGGGCCTTGTTTCGACTCAGGTCTTTCAGTGCTCTGTCAGACTCTTCACGCAGTATCTTATCTCCCATTTCATCTTCATCTACATCCTCTTCCATTTCCATAATATTTGACTCAAGTACATCGCCCTTGTATAAACCCTCTATATACTCCTCCCTGCGACTGCTACGGTCGCAGGTTCGAATCCTGCCTCGGGCATGGATGTGTGTGATGTCCTTAGGTTAATTAGGTTTAAGTAGTTCTAAGTTCTAGGGGACTGATGACCACAGCAGTTGAGTCCCATAGTGCTCAGAACCATTGGAACCATACTCCTTCCACCTTTTTGCCTTCCCTTCTTTGCTTAGATCTGGGTTGCCATCTGAGCTCTTCATATTCATACAAGTGGTTCTCTTCTCTCCAAAGGTCTCTTTAATTTTTCTGTAGGCAGTATCTATGTTACCCTAGTGAGACAAGCCTCTACATCCTTACATTTGTCCTCTAGCCATCCCTGCTTAGCCATTTTGCACTTCTTGTCGATCTCATTTTTGAGACGTTTGTATTCCTTTTTGCCTGCTTCATTTACTGCATTTTTATAATTTCACCTTTCATCAATTAAATTCAATATTTCTTCTGTTACCCAAGGATTTCTATTAGCCCTCGTCTTTTTACCTACTTTATCGTCTGCTGCCTTCACTACTTCATCTCTCAGAGCTACCCATTCTTCTTCTACTGTATTTCTTTCCCCCATTCCTGTCAATCGTTCCCTTATGCTCTCCCTGAAACTCTCTATAACCTCTGGTTCTTTCAGTTTATCCAGGTCCCATCTCCTTAAATTCCCACCTTTTTGCTGTTTCTTCAGTTTCAATCTGCAGTTCATAACCAATAGATTATGGTCAGAATCCACATCTGCCCCTGGAAATGTCTTACAACTTAAAACCTGGTTCCCAAATCTCTGTCTTACCATTATATAATCTATCTGATACCTTTTAGTATCTCCAGGATTCTTCCAGGTATACAACCTTCTTTTATGATTCTTGAACCAAGTGTTAGCTATGATTAAGTTATGCTCTGTGCCAAATTCTACAAGGCGGCTTCCTCTTTCATTTCTTCCCCGCAATCCATATTCACCTACTATGTTTCCTTCTCTCCCTTTTCCTACTGACGAATTCCAGTCACCCATGACTATTAAATTTTCGTCTCCCGTCACTACCTGAGTAATTTCTTTTATCTCGTCATACATTTCATCAATTTCTTCATCATCTGCAGAGCTAGTTGGCATATAAACTTGTACTACTGTAGTAGGCATGGGCTTTATGTCTATCTTGGCCACAATAATGCGTTCACTATGCTGTTTGTAGTAGCTAACCCGCACTCCTATTTTTTTATTCATTATTAAACCTACTCCTGCATTACCCCTATTTGATTTTGTATTTATAAATCTGTAATCACCTGACCAAAAGTCATGTTCCTCCTGCCACCGAACTTCACTAATTCCCACTATATCTATCTATAACCTATCCATTTCCCTTTTTAAATTTTCTATCCTACCTGCCCGATTAAGGGATCTGGCATTCCACGCTCCGATCCGTAGAATTCCAGTTTTCTTTCTCCTGATAACGACGTCCTCTTGAGTAGTCCCCGCCCGGAGATCCGAATGGGGGACTATTTTACCTCCGGAATATTTTACCCAAGAGGACGCCATCATCATTTAATCATACAGTAAAGCTGCATGTCCTAGGGAAAAATTACGGCTGTAGTTTCCCCTTACTTTCAGCCGTTCGCAGTACCAGCACAGCAAGGCCGTTTTGGTTAATGTTACAAGGCCAGATCAGTCAATCATCCAGACTGTTGCCCCTGCAACTACTGAGAAGGCTGCTGCCCCTCTTTAGGAACCACATGTTTGTCTGGCCTCTCAACAGATACCCTCCATTGTGGTTGCACCTACGGTACGGCCATCTGTATCGCTGAGGCACGCAAGCCTCCCCACCAACGGCAAGGTCCATGGTTCATGGGGGAAGAGCGAAAAATATAATTTGAATATTGTTTACACAATAAGAACCGCCAACGTCTTTACAGACACAATGTTACTCCAAGGAACACAACAATATAGCCTCCAAACTTAATGTTTACAGCCATTTCCATGACGACCAGCTGACCTGCCATTACACCGTAACGGCCACGTTAGCGTACATAATACATCAAAACAGCTCAGCCGAAGTCTGAGGGACCGATGTCCTTGCTGTTTGGTCCCCTCTCACGTGTCAACCAACCAAAGAACCGAACTCTGAGACACACTCAATTATTCTTTTCCTAGTGTGTTTCCATGTGACAATGGTGGTCTGGAAACTAGAGCACCGGACTCCGGCACTAGCCGTCCGGGTTCGATTTCGTATAGATGAGGGACAATTTTCCTCATTCCAGTCCATCCAAGACGGTACCGGATGCACTCTGCTGAAATTATTCTGTTGATTATATTAGTAAAAGATGTGTCACGTTAACATCAAAACACTTAGCAGTAGATGACATTGTTCGGAATATTATGGCTCAGATTATAAACTGACTTGTTAAAATTTGAAAATAGAGTCCCTAATTACCTGTAACCATCCAATATCTCTCTTAGACTATCACCACTTTTCATCAGCACTGTAATGATAGTTCTGTTTAGTACTTTTACAGTATATGTATGTAAATAATGTGGAATATTGCTTCAGTTTTCCTAAGAGAAAACCATTATTTGGAAGTGGTATGAAATACACTCCTGGAAATTGAAATAAGAACACCGTGAATTCATTGTCCCAGGAAGGGGAAACTTTATTGACACATTCCTGGGGTCAGATACATCACATGATCACACTGACAGAACCACAGGCACATAGACACAGGCAACAGAGCATGCACAATGTCGGCACTAGTACAGTGTATAGCCACCTTTCGCAGCAATGCAGGCTGCTATTCTCCCATGGAGACGATGGTAGAGATGCTGGATGTAGTCCTGTGGAACGGCTTGCCATGCCATTTCCACCTGGCGCCTCAGTTGGACCAGCGTTCGTGCTGGACGTGCAGACCGCGTGAGACGACGCTTCATCCAGTCCCAAACATGCTCAATGGGGGACAGATCCGATCTTGCTGGCCAGGGTAGTTGACTTACACCTTCTAGAGCACGTTGGGTGGCACGGGATACATGCGGACGTGCATTGTCCTGTTGGAACAGCAAGTTCCCTTGCCGGTCTAGGAATGGTAGAACGATGGGTTCGATGACGGTTTGGATGTACCGTGCACTATTCAGTGTCCCCTCGACGATCACCAGTGGTGTACGGCCAGTGTAGGAGATCGCTCCCCACACCATGATGTCGGGTGTTGGCCCTGTGTGCCTCGGTCGTATGCAGTCCTGATTGTGGCGCTCACCTGCACGGCGCCAAACACGCATACGACCATCATTGGCACCAAGGCAGAAGCGACTCTCATCGCTGAAGACGACACGTCTCCATTCGTCCCTCCATTCACGCCTGTCGCGACACCACTGGAGGCGGGCTGCACGATGTTGGGGCGTGAGCGGAAGACGGCCTAACGGTGTGCGGGACCGTAGCCCAGCTTCATGGAGACGGTTGCGAATGGTCCTCGCCGATACCCCCGGAGCAACAGTGTCCCTAATTTGCTGGGAAGTGGCGGTGCGGTCCCCTACGGCACTGCGTAGGATCCTACGGTCTTGGCGTGCATCCGTGCGTCGCTGCGGTCCGGTCCCAGGTCGACGGGCACGTGCACCTTCCGCCGACCACTGGCGACAACATCGATGTACTGTGGAGACCTCACGCCCCACGTGTTGAGCAATTCGGCGGTACGTCCACCCGGCCTCCCGCATGCCCACTATACGCCCTCGCTCAAAGTCCGTCAACTGCACATACGGTTCACGTCCACGCTGTCGCGGCATGCTACCAGTGTTAAAGACTGCGATGGAGCTCCGTATGCCACGGCAAACTGGCTGACACTGACGGCGGCGGTGCACAAATGCTGCGCAGCTAGCGCCATTCGACGGCCAACACCGCGGTTCCTGGTGTGTCCGCTGTGCCGTGCGTGTGATCATTGCTTGTACAGCCCTCTCGCAGTGTCCGGAGCAAGCATGGTGGGTCTGACACACCGGTGTCAATGTGTTCTTTTTTCCATTTCCAGGAGTGTACATCAAATGACACAGATGATATATTCAGCATTGAACTTAAGGGAGGGAGTGCTGGATTGTAATCACTTAGATTTTTTTATGTGAAAACTTATAAACGTTTTAAATAAAATAAGATTCGTTAGTACTCTTCATCTTTATTCTTGATGTCCACGTATTTATTTCTCTATATAATTACCCTGGTGACGAACACATTTCTACTAACGAGAGACCAGTTTGTTGATAGGATCACTGGGGAACGTTTGACGTTGTTGACGATGCCAGACCCTCACCTCTCCTGCTTGCACCACTTCATCATTATCAAATTGGAGTCCTCGTAGGTGTTCTTTAATTTCTGGAAACAAATGAAAGTCGGATGAGACAAAATCGGGACTGTATGGAGCATGATCGATGATAATGGAACCAAGGCGTCGGATTGTTGCAGATGTCGCAGCGTTCGTGGTCTCGCATTCTCATGCTGAAAGGGCGGAATGCTACACCTGTGGAAGAAATCTTCGAATCCACGCTTTCAGTTTTCTGAGGGTTCACGTGGTTACGTTACATACAGCCATGTCACACCCTACAATTCGGAGCCCTCTAGCGGCTGGGTGTCAACTTGCGTCAGTGAAACGGGAAAGTCGACCGATTACCATGACATGACTTGTGATACCTTAATCGATATTGGGAGAAGAATACAAAATTCGGAGGCTTTACTTTGCAGCACACCCTCGTATATCACACTATATTTGAGTTGATGTTTTCTCCGCCGTGCAGCATACGCTTTGCGAAGTATGTATGTAGATGTACGAGTATACAGGTTGAGTCAAGAGGAAAGGTACTTGCTTTGACTGGTGATTCTGAACAAAAACTTCTAATAAGCATATGCCCTTTTCTTACACGTCTCCGGATAAACCAATGAAAACAGATAGGAACGGGAGAGGGGCAGGTGTTGGTTAATTAAGATACTGTTGTTTTATGCTTCGTTTAACTGTGGCCGTTTCCTCACAGAAAATGTTCAGTCCACCGTCAACTTCAGTACATGTTGCTGCTCTTGTAGACAGGTGTTGTGCCACCGATTGGAGCTTAGTTTAGCATTCCTTTACCTGGGCACAAGCATGTAAAATACGAGCGATAAGTTCATCTCTTGTGTCCATTCTGCGCTTGTAGATGTCGCTCTTCAGCCACCCGCACAAACAGTAATCCAATGGGGTAAGACCGGGTGACCTCGGTGGCCAAGCAATGACTCCACGGCTACCGATCCAACGACAAGGATACGTTGTGTTAAGATACTGTTCAAATGGTTCAAATGGCTCTGAGCACTATGGGACTTAACATCGGAGGTCATCAGTCCCCTAGAACCTAGAACTACTTAAACCTAACTAACCTAAGGACGTCACACACATCCATGCCCGAGGCAGGATTCGAACCTGCGAACGTAGCGGTCGCCCGGTTTCAGACTGTAGCGCCTAGAACCCCTCGGCCACTTCGGCCGGCTGAGATACTGTGTCACTAACCGTACGGAAGGTGTAGGAACTCCGTTCTGCTGAAAGTACATACGAGCTCGTGTTGACAAAAGGGTATCCCGCACGTATTCTGGTAACACATTTTGAAGAAAATCAAGATATAGTGTCCCAGTAAGACGGTTATCTAAAACAACTGGACCAGTGAGTTGGTCATCAATAATACCGCGCCACACATTGACTGAGAAACGTCGTTGAAAATTCGTTTCCAGAGTAGCGTGCACATTTTCATTTGCCTATAAATGAGAGTTGCGCGTGTTGTATATTCCGTTGCGGTAAATGTTGACTCATCAGCAAACAGAATACGTGCAATTAATCGATCATTGGCATTGATCCATTGACAGAATTCTTGCCGGTCGGCAGCATCTCCTTCATGCAGATGTTGTACACTCTGCCGACGAGAGGGAAACAGATCGTGCTCGTGTTCTGTGCGTATCACTCGTGTTTGTGGGCAGCATTTCTTCTAGAGCTAGTAGTAGGATTGCGTTTGACTACTTGAAGAATGTTCTCAACTTCATTAAGAGTTTGTTGTACTGGACGTTCAGATACAACATTTACGCAGGGAAGCGTACCACGCTCACGCAATCCGGGGAAACACCCTGCTAAACATTCTGCTATCAGCCACTTCGATTCGGAAATCGTTGTTGGTATTCTCGCACAGCAGCTCTGGATTGCCCATTGGACAAACCACACACAAACACCATGTCAGCATACTCTGCATGTGTAAAGATCCGTGGCATTTTCACTACACAATACTGTCTTCGTTTTTCACGTGAAAACACTAGTACCGTGCACTACGACAAGCACTGTCGGACTGAGACTTGAGGTAAGCAACTGCAGCATAGGCAAGTGTATCACCCCTCAAAGCATGTAATTTCCTTCCGACGTATCTTTATGCCACCTATAAAGCTTTTAGTTGACACATCAGCAAAGAGAACATTTATGGCTAAGAGTATCAAACGCCGGCCTTAATCTGTTGAAGAAAATTCTGAGGCTGTACGTCTGGAGTACAGTATTACATAGAGAGTTGACACGTTTGAGATGTGGTGCTGCAGAAGGTGTGGACTGACAAGAAAAATAGTAAGGAAGTTGTCCGCAAAATGTGCGGAAAAGATAACACATGGGAAACACTGAGAAGAAGAAGGAGTAGGGTATATAAGACGCGTGTGTATGCAGCAGGAACCTGAGGAAGCTTATCAGGGTTAAATCTGTACGGGAAGACAGAAGTCGAGATACATCCAACAAATAATTAAGGACATAGGATTAAGAATTCGTGGTGGGCTAAACCTCGGGAAAATTAAGTGCGAATCTTTGGATGATAAACAGAGTGGTATTCCCTAAACCATTTTATTCGCGCAGTGTAGACTACTCCATGCACTCTGCAGTAGCTTGAAGGAATAAGTAAGTTGATGTGGATGAACGTGTGGGCGATACCTACCACACGGTTTGTAACACTACGCTACTGCGTACGATACTTATTAAAGCCTGTACTATGGTAAGTTGACGGGCTTCACCTTATAAGAAAGGATTTTGGGGTAGATATTGACCGCGTGTACCCGAATGGAGGCAAATTCAGACTTTCACCCACTCAGTAACAACAATGATGCGTCAAGCAAGTCTGAAGTGCAACTACACGTTGGGACGGACAAGAAACGACACAGCAGATGCTACCAAATTGTTAATAATACGGTCGCCAGCCTAATTAGGCATTAACGAGTTTCTTCCCAGTACAAGTTGATGTATGTTCATACAAAACAACACGTAATAGCACTGCATAATGTGGTAAATTTTAGAACCAGAAAATCTACTGAACTAATGATTTCACTTTCTGTACTAATGTGAACAAGCCATAAATACACAAAAATACACTATAATGTTTACTACAAACTTCGTACTGTCTATTGATCTGATTAAAATCGGGCATAGGTTACCCTAGAAATAGCACTTTCGAAACATACATACAATGTCAATTTTGAAAAAGGTAAAACACTAATAAATTTTGGTTTTATACTGACTTTAACTTTGCTAGTCAGATCAGTTCAGTACACTTCAGAATTTAAATGAGTAGAAAAGAAAAAGGGGTGGGGCTGAAACTGTTATGATCACTGTACTGAGATTTTAGTTTATCGAAATCGTTAAGCACTCAAGATTTCCAATACATGAGTTACTACTCTTTTTGTCTTATTTCTTGCTTATTTAACTATCATTATTTTTGTCTCAAATTAATTAAACTTCATTGCCAAACCAATTTCAACATCATCTTCCAACTTTTCAGACCTATATTATTTGCATATTTATTCATTAACAACACAGTTCTTTAAACATCATTCTAACATAGATAGGTCTGCAGGTAAGTATTATTAACATAAACTTAAATCTTCATTTCGGGACACTCGAATTGCACAACATGTGGAAAGGACCCTGTCTAGGTTAGTGATGAGGATAATTAAATGATAGGACAGTTCTGGTAAAAGTTAAGTTGTTATTGAACAGTCAGGAACAAAAGTAACACTGGTCCACACGAATACAGTACTAAAAGTTTCAACCTGTTCGTGTCGATGCGGCCGTTGGCGGGCGGCGAGATGGCGAGGCGCAAAGCACATATACAATCACAGCTATGGCTCTTGATGTATTGGCACTTTGCTTCTTCTTAGCGTCGCAATAGTTTTCCCTTTAGTGCCTATGGAATATAGCCATGCTGTATAGTCGTCGGAAACGGCACATCCGAGGCTCAATGAAATCACGTTTTCCAGGAGAGCCTCTTCGATCCAGAGCGTGTTTCTCAGACCGATGCCCAACTCCGACTACTACTGCTGAGCCCTTTACGCCGTGCCGCGCCCGTGTGCATTTTCCCGCGCTCGCCTGCCATCCACCTTTTACCGCTCCCCTACAGACAGGGTATTCACCAAAGGTTTTGCATTCCACATATCCTAAAACATTGCCTACGTATGGACCAGGCGCATAAATACAACTTTAACATCTTACAACAGTTTCAACATTCCTTACATTTCCATTTTGTTGTAATATTGCTTGCAATTTGACATAAACATTAATATTCACATCGAAAATTGGTTACAGTTCCTTTAACATCATGGCATGAAAAGAAAAAGAAATGAAATCAGAACATTGATTACACTAATTTAACGAAAATCAGAAGAAAAAAATTATTATATGTACAGTTGTTCTTGTTACAGGTTCTGCAACATTTCGAAATTCGATCCGACATGGTGCACGGGATCACCCACAAGAAAGCAGCTTGAATAAATGGATACAACGTGCGTATACCGTAGAAGCTGCTAAGAACTCACAGCTGGCCGGAGTGGCCGAGCGGTTCTAGGCGCCACAGTCTGGAACCGCGCTACCGCTACGGTCGCTGGTTAGAATCCTGCCGCGGGCATGGATGTGTGTGATGACCTTAGGTTAGTTAGTTTTAAGTAGTTCTAAGTTCTAGGGGACTGATGACCTCAGAAGTTAAGTCCCATAGTGCTCAGAGCCATTTGAACCATTTGAGAACTCACAATGACACCGCTTTTAATTTGACGTATTGAACGACGTTGACGGAAACAAATGACCGCATCCTGCGACGAGGACAAGCTTTACGTTTAGGAATTAGCCATTAGGAATCAAACTGGAATGCAGGGTCCACAGTTTCCAGGTCTTTGTGCTTGTGCCACTTAATGTTCACGATTCTTCACTCTGGTGCTGGCGTTACGCGAGACGCAGTGCTGGGTCGGTTGACTGGACATGTAGGCGCGACGCCGGCCTCGCATTTGATGTATAGCGGCGGCCAGAAGCGGGGCGTCGCCGTTATTCTCCGGAGACGTCCGGCGCGGATGAAAGATGCCTGTGTTTTATGACGCGCGGCGGCCGAGGTGGAATGGCTAATGCGGCTAGCACGGCGGTTGGTGACGGCTGCTTCGCGCCTACGGCCTAACAGGTCACAGCCCGTCTCTGAGAGAAGCGTCAACGTTTTTAGGGTGTGCTCCCGCCAAAATCTACTGTGCATCCGCCTGCTTATGTGCTATATCAAGCTCGTGCGAATCAGATATCCCTCAAGAAGTAGAATCAACTACAGGAAGACCCATTGAAAGTACGAGAAGCTTTCAATATGTACTGCAACACAATTCTTTTCTCATCCAATATAGGTTGAAAAAAAGAACGAGAATTTGTTGTGGACGGCTTGGAATATTCTCGATACAACCCCTACAGTGTCAATAGACAGAGGCGCTTCACATAGCCTTCAAAATGGCTTCTGAACGGAGATGAGTTTCAAGCAGAGAGCTGTCACTGATTTCCTTTTGGCGGAAAACCAGAAAATCGCAAACATCCACAATCATTTGCAGAATGTCTACGGAGACATAGCACTGAACAAAAGCTCAGCGAGTCGTTGGGCAAGGCGTCTACCATCATCGCAAAAAGATTGCGCAAGCGTGTCCGATCTCTTGCGTGGCCTGTCAACCGCACACAGCTGTGACAACTGCAATGTTCGAACTTGCGGACACTCTCATTTGAGGTGATCGATGAATTACAGTCAGACACATCGCTGAACAACTGGACATGTTGGTAGTGCTGCCACACTCGTGCACCGTTTGGAATACTCAAAAGTGTGTGCGGGCTGCGTTCCTAGCTGCCTAATGGAAGAACATAAAAAGCGACGAAGGGCAAAATATGCACCATTGTATGCGCATTACGATGCTGATCGTGACAATTTTCTGTCGTACATCGGCAGAGGCGATGAAACATAGGTTCATCACTTCGATCCGTACACAAAACGGCAATACGAACAGCTCGAAGGCGTCGCCGTGGGTAGTCCTCTTAGTCCAGTGGTGCCCAACTTCTTCATGGAACAATTCGAAGCACAGGCACTGGACTTGATGACTTGCAAACCTAAGGTGTGGTACAGGTACGTCGATGATACTTCCGTTGTGTGGAGCCATGGTGAAGAACATCTCGGTGACTTCCTAAGACACTTGAACAGCTTCCATTCCAACATAAAATTTACCATGGAAGTAGAAAAGGACAAAAAACTGCCATTTATAGATGTGCTAGTCACATGGGATGGTGAGAACCTGGGACACATCGTGTATCGGAAACCTCCAACCGAGCCAGAAAAGAGGCATGATTAATACGCTCGTAACGCGAGCAGGACGAATATGTGAGCCGCAGCATCTCAGACGCGAAATGAAACACCTGGAAAGTGTTCTGAGAAGCAATTGCTACTCCACAAATTATATTAGAAGTGCAACAGAGCCAAACACTCGACGAAGTAAGGAATAAGAAAAAGAAATGTCGGGTACGGCCTTTCTGCCATACATTCCCAGAGTGACGGCGTAAAGACGATTTTCAAACCAAGGAAGATCAAAGAGTGCCTTAGATCGACAAAGGAGAAAAGGGACCCACTTGCAATGTCGGGAATATACCGTGTACCATGCACATGCGGAAAAGTTGATGTCGGAATGACTGGAAGATCAATCAACACCAGGATCAAAGAACATAAGCGACATTGCAGGTTGGGGCAGGTGGAGAAATCGGCCGTGGCAGAGCACGCACTGAGTGAGACCGACCTCGTAATAAAATTCGCTGACACGGAACTTACGGCTGTAGACAAGCACTATCACACGCGCTTGTTCAGAGAAGCTGTAGAAATACAAAAACACGCGAACAGTTTCAACGAGAAAGAGGAAAGCCTTAAGATAAACGGATCCTGGTTCCCGTACTGCAGGGAACGACCGTCGCAGATAGCAAGAGGAGAACCTCACCGCGTTGGTGCGCCAGATACGTACAGTCTGCGGCCGCGAGCTCATCTCCAGTTCACCACCGGCAATGGAGGGTGAAGCTTTGACAATGCCAGCCACTCGTGCTGGCGAAACGTCAGTAAAATCATTAGATGAACGTCGGCCGAAGAACCCGAGACAGAAGCCAATAGGCAGTTTTTCAATCCATGAAGTGGCGCCATACCTCCTCTCTATCGAAAAAAAAGTTCAATGCCGTACCCTCAGCCAGTAACTGATTGGCGACGGTCTTCATGGACTCTGAAGGAGTATTCTGTTTGACGTTCTACCTCAGGCGCAAGGTATTGCCCGAGCGTGAGGAAACTGGCTTCAGAGTGTTCATGGCAGCAAAAATGCAAACCAACGTTTCCTTCTGCATAACAACGCTGGATCCCACACACTGGATCCCCCCCCCCCCCCCCCGACTTCCATGTGCTTGTCTCTGCAATCCACGGGAACCAATATTTGGATGATGGGCAGTTTATTGATGTAGAAAGACGTTGGTTCGTTGGTTCCGACGTTGACCAGTAGAGTGGTACCATGTGGGCGTCAAGTCCTACCATTGTCGTGGAGTAATATCGTTGCATTGAAAGGAAATTTTGTTTAAAAATGGGGTTTTGTGGCCAAAAGAGTTGGGTTGGTTCAAATGGCTCTGAGCGCTGTGGGACTACTGAGGTCATCAGTCCCCTATAAGTTAGAATTACTTAAACCTAACTAACCTACATACATCACACACATCCACGCCCGAGGCGGGATTCGAACCTTTGACCGTAGCGGTCGTGCGGTTCCAGACTGTAGCGCCTAGAACCACTCGCCCACCCCGGCCGGCCAAAAGAGTGGGGAAGAGTACAGAATGTCCTCCCGTTGTTTGATTCAGGAGACCTAACATTTTATATAAGAGAACTCGTTTTTCAATTGAGGGATATCCCGACTTACTTTGATAGGCAACCCGTTTTCCAAACCTACCAAGAACCTTACGTTACCTTGTGCCCAGTTTTCCACTCAAAGTGTCCGCAAGCGTGGAGGCGCTTCATCGTGGAAGGCGATGGTAACCACGAGTCACTGCTATTAGGCTGTTCGGAAGTTTGAGCAGGATCAGCACCGCTACCGCTTCCCTGATAGGGATGCTGATTACCCGCCGACTGGCGCGGGCCAGACGAGACGGTGTTTCTGGAAGCCGGAAGAAAAAGCTCGACGCAGCGCGGCCAGGCACCACGGAGGCCTTAGCAGTCACTTGGAGGACTTGCAGATCCGGGCGACGCGCGGCTCTATAGAAAGTGCTGATAGCGAAATACGCGACCATTAATCAGCGCCCGCTCGGCGGCTGTCGCGGCCCAATGACAAACGACGCAAGTTGCGCCGCCGCCGCCTCTCCCCGCCTCACCGCACAGCCACGCCTGCTCCCGCTAAGGCAGCGGCTGCGCACGTCTTCGACTGTGTCACCGCAGACCGGCCGACGGAAACCAGTAGCACCTCCCAATATTGGGTTGTCTGGGGCTCTGCATCGTGGAAATGTCGCAGTAAGGAGTGAAATTTGCCTCACTCGACTAGCTCGATTTTACGAGTGAAATATGAAATGCTGTCGGACTTTGTCCTATTGTCCATCGCAGTCTCCTTTTTCAGTCTTTGCATTTTTCAAACTTCCTTCACTGATAACATTTCAGGCATACTCTTTATGGTAGAGTTACCTCCTCGTTGGACGCAAAAAGCTTCTTGTTGACAATTTTCTTCACATATGTGAATGGAAAGAAGATTTCAGCATTGTGGTGTGCGTACTGTAAGACCTTCGGTACACACACCATCAGATTATTTGACTTGTCGCTCTAACGAAGTAGGCGAGTGTCAGCAATATGTCTCGTGGTCTAATCGTGGCGTGTTTATCTTCTGCCGTTATGTCAGACGATAGAAATGCCACTTGCATGCTTAGAGTAGCAGATTGCCGGTGACCAACTTTAAACAGAACTTGATTAATTTTTACACTCATTTATTAAAATAATAAAAAGCATAAACCTTACTTAACTTGATTCTGGATGCTATTCACAATTGACAATCCGAAGTTCCTTTGGTCTTGGTACATTAATCTTATTCTCACATATCTCTGATACTTGAGAAAGTGTCTATACATTTCTCTTCATTGCTATGTACAGGAATATGATAATCTTATTAGGCGCAGACTGAAACTTGACTATAGACTTGTACAGACTAATGCAGACAAATGCAGACAGGTGCAGAAAAATGCAGATTGACTAATGGGAGGTCTGTACACTCGTTATAATACCTCGCGCGTTCAGGTATCACTGCGCGAGTGTGATCCGCGAGGAGAAAAGGTTCTACGTTAGCAGCAATCTCATTGGCTGCGTTACATATTAATACGCGGATCGGCGGAAGCAGAATTTGGTCCGTCTCTAAGACAGCGCCATCTCGTAGTGCGGAGACGGACGAGCGCTGCGCCTGCGCTGTTATGCTTAGCGGGGCGCACTCCATTGGGAAAGTTGCGTACGGGCTGACTACTCGGTACTATGTACACAAAAAGCATTATTATTTTATATTAGCCAATGGAAAGCAAGACCATAGGCCCATTAGATTGTTTAGATCTACTGTAGAGGAGAGACTTTCATCTGGGCTGCCACAAGTCTGCAGTAATAACTACTGCGGACCTGTCCCGCCATCCTGACAAAGTGTCAAAATGGCTCTGAGCACTATGGGACTTAACTTCTTAGGTCACCATTCCCCTAGAACTTAGAACTACTTAAACCTAACTAATCTAAGGACAGCCGGCCGGAGTGGCCGTGCGGTTAAAGGCGCTACAGTCTGGAACCGAGCGACCGCTACGGCCGCAGGTTCGAATCCTGCCTCGGGCATGGATGCGTGTGATGTCCTTAGGTTAGTTAGGTTTAATTAGTTCTTTCTAGGCGACTGATGACCTAAGCAGTTGAGTCGCATAGTGCTCAGAGCCTAAGGACAGCACACACATCCATGCCTGAGGCAGGATTTCGAACCTGCGACCGTAGCGGTCATGGGGTTCCGGACTGAAGCGCCCAGAACCGCTCGGCTACCGCGGCCGGTGACGAAGTGTCCTAATAAAATATAATTTCCACTTCCAATGGTAGATGCAGATGATACACAAATTTACCAATCGTTTGACAGGGAAAAACAGGGATACGTAGTGATGGCTTTATTTTTTTCAAATCCAAGTATCAAACGCTAATTCACAAAAAATAATTGGAAATGTACACATATAGTGTTGATTTCTGTATTCATTAAAAAAATTAAGACTTCGTTCACTAAGTTAGGAAAGGAGTAGATTGGAAAGAGAGACGGCTGATACAGAATCTATATTTGCACCAGAAAGTAAAGATAAGGATAGGAAATGAAATGTCAGAAGGAAGCAGCATTGGACGAGGTATTAGACAAGGTTGTTGCCTTTCCCCACTGTTGTTTAACGTATATCTTTAACCGATTATTACGAAAGGCTTAGATGGGAAAAGAGTAATATGTATTGGTGGGAAGAGAAAAAGAATGTATAAGATTTGCTGATGACATGGTATTAGTGGCAGAAAGTGAGCGGACTGTGAATAACATGCTGAAAGATCTGAATGAAGCTTGTGTAGAATATGGGATGCAAATAAACACAGCAAAAACGACGAGTATAGCCATCAGTATAAGACGCAGACTGTCCAATATTAAAATAGGACAATCTACCATTAGCCAAGTAAGTACATATAACTGAAGACTTGAGATGTCACCGGGAGATGAAAACTCGAATTGCCATAGCGAAGGAGGCATTCAACAGAAAGAGGAGACTCTTATGCGGCAAATTAGATAAATGACTAAGGAAAAGGCTTGGCAAATGTTTTGTCTGGAGTGTGGCACTATATGGGGCAGAAACATGGACACTGAGGCGAGTGGATGGAAAAAGGTTAGAAGCATCTGAGATGTGGATGTGGAGGAGAATGCAAAGAATAAGCTGGATGGAAAGAGTGAGTAATGAAGGAGTATTGGAAAGGGTTGGTGAGAGAAGATGTCATCTGAAGGTTGTAAGAGATAGGAAAAAGAACTGGTTCGGACATTCATTGAGAAGGGAGTGCTATCAGATGTTTTGGAAGGATTGGTTTGTGGGAGAAGACTGAGAGGAAGAAGGAGATACAAGATGATAGACGACATAAAGGAAGGAGGAAATTTTGCAGACGTGAAGAGGATGGCAGAAGACCGGACAGCCTGGAGAACATTTTTTTTTTTTGGTCATCAGTCTACTGACTGGTTTGATGCGGCCCGCCACTAATTCCTTTCCTGTGCTAACCTACCATGTGAAAACCTGACTTTTGGCAGAACACTGATGATGACTAAGTAAAACCATTTTTCTTTAATTTGTAGCGGTTAGCAATCTCACCTACGTATCAGGGTTAGATTGCACTACTCGTAGAGGAGGAAGAGATTAGTGTTTAACGTCTGGTCGACAACAAGGCCATGAGGTAATCAGAGACGGAGCACAAGCTCGGATTACGGAAGGATGGAGAACGAAAGCGGCCCTGTTCTTTCGACGGAACCATCGAGGCATTTGTCTGAAGTGATTTAGGAAACTCACGGAAAACCTAAATCACGATGATCGGATGGGGGTTTGAACCGTCTTCCTCCCGAATGCGAATCCATTGTGCTAATCGCTGTGCTACCGCGTTCGGTCTCCACAAGTTACTCGTCGTTGGCTAAACCGCAACGGGAACCTGGATATGTTGCAGCTTTCGAAACACACCCGGTTTTTGTTTTTCGCTCTAGGCTTTTCCATGGAATATTAAACTTTATAGAACCTTTCCTGAGTGGCTATCTTCTTTTACTCTGCTTACAGCAATTTGAAAGTCTTCTTTTCTCCATCTGCCTTCAATTAAACAAAAAAGAAGTGAATTCTTATCAAAACTAAAAACTGAACGAAGATTTAAGAGGTGGCTACCTATCGCGAGAATGGTATGGCCATCTCTCCGAGCCGGTGGGGAAGGATGGTATGGTGTTTCATCAAGCTAGGTGAGCGAGAGGGAAACAACAAGACTTCGTTCAGTAAGTAAGGAAAGGAATGCATAGGATACACATAGAAAGGCCTCATATGAAGGGATCTAGAACTACTCACGTAACGGAACAGATAAAAATGTTCTGACAGACTGTTCTTGTTGTGGTCTTCAGTCCTGAGACTGGTTTGATGCAGCTCTCCATACTACTCTATCCTGTGCAAGCTTCTTCATCTCCCAGTACCTACTGCAACCTACATCCTTCTGAATCTGCTTGGTGTATTCATCTTTTGGTCTCCCTCTACGATTTGTCCCTTCAAAGTTAATTGCGCGTATTTAATTTTGAACAAAGGATTCTGTGATGCCTATTATGTGCTACAAGCTTGTATAGGACTTCGAATATTTGGTGGTCGATGTTTGCTGTAGAACCTACTTCAATAAGACGGTCAAAAGCATAGAGAAAGGTTTCTCTGCTAAAAAGAACTCATTTCACGCGCAGACAATCATCGAATTACCAAATGTGAATGGCTATGTTCCAATTCGAGAAGATCCTATAGAAGTTTTCTTTCTCTTGCATTCCAAGAATTTTGCAGGCAACTGTTGGAATCGGCAGGTGCTTCTACACCACGAGAGTAACTTGTCTACGTGTATGAAATTAGGCATGCTTCGGGAGCAGTCGACGCCGATCAAAATATTGTACTTCACAGACATACAAATAGAGACAATACACACACTAGTTCAGTAACCAGCTTAAAACATTAATTTCTTCTTTTGAGCAGGAATATAACATATCTTATATTAATGTGTGTTAAAGACTAAAACCATTAATACTTCCTTTTTGTTGAAATAAAGAAACAGGGAGGCATTAACGTGCCATTCGCGACATAGACTGACTATCAACTGATAGGCAGCGTCGTAAAGCATGTCGCTGGAGAACCACATCCACTGGCGATCTCCCCCGTACGGCAGTCTATACCTGTTTTACCCTATATATCGTGGGTCGCCCCGAATGATATTCCGAAAGTCGATGAAATTAACCATTTTTTCAGGAATTTACAGTTCACTGTACGATCGCCTAATCAGTGGGGGTACAGGAGATTTACATGCCTTGGTTTAATTATTCATAGTAAGTCGCGAAATGACGAACAGACACAAATGCTGGTCGAGCGGTTACTTTGAATTTCTTGCCACGGCTGCCCCTCAGCGCAGGGACACTAGTCAGTCCCTCTCTTCACCAGAACAGTCAGCACTCCGTGGACTCCAGTCTGAACCGTAGTAGGCAGAAAAAATTCCAACTTTCGTCTTGTGCAAACAGCCACGAGCGCCCCTTTTCGCCGGTGGAGGCATACTGAGGTGCAGTGCCTTCGGCAGCAGAACTGTCAAGAGGGGCCCTTCCGTCATTCGATTTTTGGGATTCAGTCTGCTTTCTGTACAAGCTGTAGACAACGTACTGCTGTATGCGGTGAAGAAAAAAAATCTCAACACCAAGAAGGTGTAGTGCAACATACACGAAAGTTGGTAGGTGTATTTCTATACCTGAAAAATGATGTCTATTTAAATTTCGCGCCAGTCGCATGAGAGTTGCGCTAGTACAGCCGCTACGGTGACGGAAATCCGGTTGGCTTTACATTCACGCTGTAACCGTTGGGACGATAGTTAGAGATTGGAGGTGACGACAGAGACGCCGTTATCAGAACCTTACTGAGTTTGAACGGGGTCGTGTAATAGTTATGAGTAGCTGGGTCTTCGTTCAGGATACGGCAAAGGACTTGGTAAGAACGTAGCTACTGTACATGACTGCCGTAGGCGATGGTCACACAAAAGTGAATGCCGGGCTCCAGAAGGCCACGTAGCACTGCCATCGTGTTCGGAGTCTGGCTCTGGCGCATCGTACTGCATCAGCAACAGCAATGTGAGCAGCAGTTGGCATCACACAGCGAAGTCGTTTACTTCAAGGACAGTATCGAGCCAGACGCTCTATGGCGTCCATTCTATTGACCCCAAACCACTGCCATCTGCGGCTTCAGTGGTGTCAAAAAGAAATAGCTTATTGGAGGGCGGTGGTCTCTTCTGTTCCCTGATAGCGCCTTTTGATTGGAAGGACCACAGCTGAGGACCTGCAGCCATCCTGTGTTCCTCCGAGTCATACTGGGCCTACACCTGCAGTTATGGTCCGGGGTTCGATTTCGTACAGCAGGAGCACTTTCTTCGTTATCCCACGCATTCTGACTGGAAATTTGTGTTTCAATCTGTTGTGCTGTCATTCACGAACAGCATTCCAATGAGTGTTTTCCAACAGCACAACACTCTCCCACATAACGATATTGCAACCCGTCAGGCTCTTGAGAGTGACGACATATTGCCTTAGCCTGCACGATTACCAGATCTGCCCCCAATCGAGCACCTACTGTATTGGACATCAGCGGAAATCAACTCCAGCGTCTCCGTGTTGATCGATCAAGTGCAAGAGGCATGGAACTCCATCCACAAACTGAAAACCGGCACCTGTTCGACACAATGCATGCACGTTTGCATGCTTACATTCAACCTTACACAGATTATCAATGTACCAGTATTGTATCTACAAAGGCTTATCTCGCATTTACATTAATCTGAGATCTACACTACTGGCCATTAAAATTGCTACACCACGAAGATAACGTGCTACAGACGCGAAATTTAAACGACTGGAAGAAGACGCTGTGATACGCAAATGATTAGCTTTTCAGAGCATTCACACAAGGTTGGCGCCGGTGACGACACCTACAACGTGCTGACATGAGGAAAGTTTCCAACCGATTTCTCATGCACAAACAGCAGTTGACCGGCGTTGCCTGGTGAAGCTTTGTTGTGATGTCTCGTGTAAAGAGGAGAAATGTGTACCATCTCGTTTCCGACTTTGATAAAGGTCGGATTATAGCCTATCGCGATTGCGGTTTATCGTATCGCGACATTGGTTCTCGCGTTGGTCGAGATCCAATGACTGTTAGCAGAATATGGAACCGGTGGGTTCAGGAGGGTAATACGGAACGCCGTGCTCGATCCCAACGGCCTATCGCTAGCTGTCGAGATGACAGGCATCTTATCCGCATGGCTGTAACGGATCGTGCAGCCGTGTCTCGATTCCTGAGTCAACAGATGGGGACGTTTGCAAGTCAACAACCATCTGCACGAACGGTTCGACGACGTTTGCAGCACCATGGACTATCAGCTCGGAGACCATGGCTGCGATTACTCTTAACGCTGCATCACAGACAGGAGCGCTTGCCATGGTGTACTCAACGACGAACCTGGGTGCACGAATGGCAAAACGTCATTTTTTCGGATGAATCCAGGTTCTGTTTACAGCATCATGATGGTCGCATCCGTGTTTGGCGTCATCGCTTTGACTGCACATTGGAAGCGTGTTTTCGTCATCGCCATACTGGCGTATTACCCGGCGTGATGGTATGTGGTGCCATTGTTTACACGTCTCGGTCACCTCTTGTTCGCATTGACGGCACTTAGAACAGTGGACGTTACATTTCAGATGTGTTACGACCCGTCGCTCTACCATTCATCCGATCCCTGCGAAACCCTACATTTCAGCAGGATAATGCACGACCGCATGTTGAACGTCTTGCACGGGCCTTTATGGATACAGAAAATGTTCGACTGCTACCCTGGCCAGCACATTATCCAGATCTCTCACCAACTGAAAACGTTTGGTCAATGATGGCCGAGCAACTGGCTCGTCACAATAAGCGAGTCACTACTCTTCATGAACTGTGGTATCGTGTTGAAGCTGCATGGGCAGCTGTACCTGTACACGCCATCGAAGCTCTGACTCAATGCTTAGGCTTATCAATGCCGTTATTAAGGCCAGAGGTGGTAGTTCTGGGTACTGATTTCTCAGGATCTATGCAGTCAAACTGCGTGAAAATGTAATCACATGTCAGTTCTAGTATAATATATTTGTCCACTGAATACCCGTTAATCATCTGCATTGCTTCTTGATGTAGCAATTGTAATAGCCAGTAGTGTAGCTAAGTTAATCACTCACATGTGTTATCCAGACAAATTTATTTCCGAAATATCTTTGCTGCACATTAATTATATTTCTGTGCTGAGATTTTTTCCCGGTCATTGTATACTTGATATCTGCTGGTATCAGAATTTTATGCGGTGGAATTTTTGTTAACACTAGAAAGCTTTTGCGAAATCTGTAGAGTGTATAAACAAAGGTTTGTCTTTCTTATTCGAGCTGTCTTCTGCGATAAGTCTCACGATCAGTACTGCGTCACGTGTTATTACATTTCTTGTCATATGTACCGGCGTAATGGAAACAAGGTTTCATTTATATGAACGTCATCTTCTTGCCCATCACACTTGACGCTTCTCTCGTACATGGGTGACGGCGGCCGCCTGTTGGGCGCCACACGGCACGTATTCCAGCACAAGGCAGCCCGTACGGCGATAGTTGTCCACGGGACTGACGCCAGCTGTAATGGAGTCCCAGGCGTCTGCTACCTGATCGCAACAGATGGTACGTGATTGACGCGAATACACGCAGGACTGCACGTGACGTCTTCCGGCCGGCTGCTGCTGCGGCGCCGCACTCGGGCATTCGCAGGCGCGCGCGCGTGCTTGTTCGCGGGGGCGGTGCGAGCCGTCTGTTTGGCGAGCAAACAGCATCCATCGCGGCCCGCAAACACAGCTGCGGCGGCCGCCGCGCCGGTGCCTGGGCAAATGTTGTCCGGCCAGTGTCAAGCGCGGCGCGCCACGCAGCGCAGTACGGGCCAGGCGCATCCCGCGGCACTGCACTGTCTGGGGGGCAGAGGGTGTCTGAGTTGTTGCTGATTGTTTGGTACACTGATGCTGCAGGCCGCATTGATTCTGGCGCCTGCCGCTTTATCTACGAATGACAGAACGACAAATTCGATATATCGGAAGGTCCTGTTGTAGCGTTTACGGCAGACTGTAAACGTTGTCAATCTGCAGCTCTATCCGTACGTACGGGGCGTGCTGCTTGAGAGGTAATACCCCTTTTACTACTTTAACAAATGAAGACATCGAAACGAGTTTTTGAGCGAATGAAAACACTCAGCGGGGCAGGCATTTTTGTTGCACAGTTAATACTCGCAAGTCACGCAGTGTGTGCACAAAATGAACAGACTTCGCGGTATAGGAGAGGATACGGGGAGGGATGGGGACTCAAGAGTTGAACTAACACAGGGTAGTAGGGCGGTGTAGTTAGCTGAAGCATATGCAAAAATGCATATCCCGCGTAACGTATAAATTACAGTTAGTGAGTCTGAGAACTGTTATATTAACGCTTTCGCTGCTGCAGGCCTGCTGTCTGCAGTGCATGCTGAGGGCGGCTTTTGTTATTGCTGTACTGCGAGCCGAGTGCTGGTACCGTGCCAAGAGCCTGTCGATATAAATACTTATCGTCCAATTTTTCGGAAATCCTTAGGTAAACAAATTCTATTTTCTTCACGTCTTATAGGCTACCACCTCCACTCAATACAGAACGGATTTTTTTCTCGTTATCCAATATACTTCACTGCATCAAATTGAGCAAAACATTGCACGAAATTTGAACGCCTTGCACAAGGTTTGCGGGTAGTTCCTTTCAGCTCGGGCTTTGCAGTAAACGAAATTTAGATAACATATCGAAATCTTACGTAGAACTGAGAGCAGAACGATGCTTCGTTTCGTTATCAGAATATTGGGTTTTGTATCTGACGGACCGTGATGTGCGACGTGTCTTTTTCTGTCCACGAGGACTAGCTAGCTGCTATGAAATACTGGGCTATTACAAATGATTGAAGCGATTTCATAAATTCACTATAGCTCCATTCATAGACATATGGTCACGACACACTACAGATACGTAGAAAAACTCATAAAGTTTTGTTCGGCTGAAGCCGCACTTCAGGTTTCTGCCGCCAGAGCGCTCGAGAGCGCAGTGAGACAAAATGGCGACAGGAGCCGAGAAAGCGTATGTCGTGCTTGAAATGCACTCACATCAGTCAGTCGTAACAGTGCAACGACACTTCAGGACGAAGTTCAACGAAGATCCACCAACTGCTAACTCCATTCGGGGATGGTATGCACAGTTTAAAGCTTCTGGATGCCTCTGTAAGGGGAAATCAACGGATCCGCCTGCAGTGAGCGAAGAAACGGTTGAACGCGTGCGGGCAAGTTTCACGCGTAGCCCGCGGATGTCGCCGAATAAAGCAAGCAGAGAGCTAAACGTACCACAGCCGACGGTTTGGCTAAAGCAGAAGCCTTACCGTTTACAATTGCTACAAGCCCTGACACCCGATGACAAGGTCAAACGCTTTGAATTTTCGGCGCGGTTGCAACAGCTCATGGAAGAGGATGCGTTCAGTGGGAAACTTGTTTTCAGTGATGAAGCAACATTTTTTCTTAATGGTGAAGTGAACAGACACAATGTGCGAATCTGGGCGGTAGAGAATCCTCACGCATTCGTGCAGCAAATTCGCAATTCACCAAAAGTTAACGTGTTTTGTGCAATCTCACGGTTTAAAGTTTACGGCCCCTTTTTCTTCCGCGAAAAAAACGTTACAGAACACGTGTATCTGGACATGCTGGAAAATTGGCTCATGCCACAACTGGAGACCGACAGCGCCGACTTCATCTTTCAACAGGATGGTGCTCCACCGCACTTCCATCATGATGTTCGGCATTTCTTAAACAGGAGATCATGATCAGAAATTCATGTCATGGCCTCCACGCTCTCCCGACTTAACCCCATGCGATTTATTTCTGTGGGGTTATGTGAAAGATTCAGTGTTTAAACCTCCTCTACCAAGAAACGTGCCAGAACTGCGAGCATCAACGATGCTTTCGAACTCATTGATGGGGACATGCTGCGCCGAGTGTGGGAGGAACTTGATTATCGGCTTGATGTCTGCCGAATCACTAAAGGGGCACATATCGAACATTTGTGAATGCCCAAAAAAACTTTTTGAGTTTTTGTATGTGTGTGCAAAGCATTGTGAAAAATCTCAAATAATAAAGTTATTGTAGAGCTGTGAAGTCGCTTCAATCATTTGTAATAGTCCTGTACTTACCATCCGACTTGAAAAAAGTATCAGGTAAAAAAGTTTCGTTTCTGCACATCTTATAGTCTGATATTTTCGCTCGATAAAGGACTCAACTTATTTTGGTCATATGCCACACTTACTGTGGTGCACCAAGTTAAGTAAAACATTGCGCTAAGTTTTAAAGACTTTGTAAAGATAAAACCACATTGTGGAAACATCGCGTATGGTTGACATTAGCACATACATAGGAGTGAATGAAATGTAAATAAGATATCTACAACTTTTTAAACTTATTTGTTCTGCCTTACGGCAGGTCTTGTCATGGGGTAAGCCTCGACAGAGAGGTCCACCGCATGAGCGTCTAGGGAAGTGAATCCAGTGGTGGTTTAACGTTGCCTTCCACTGATGATGATGAAATGATAATGACGACATCACTAGTCCCTGAGAGGAAAAATACTCCGACCCAGGCGGTAATTGAACCCGGGCTCCTTGGCGTGACAGACCGCCGTGCTAATCACATTTAATTTTATTTTTATTTTTGTGAGTTACTGCTACAGCAGCAGGACGTCGGGTAGGGCAGGGGTCGACACCCGAAGCCTGGCCATCCCGCCGCCATGCCCGAGCAACGTGTTCGAGGATCGAAGGATCAGCAAGAGGATGTAGCGAGGTTGCCTGTGTTGTTTTATTTATTAATTTATTTAATTTTTATTTAAATTTTTATTTTTATTTTGTATTGTATTTATGGATTTATTTTTGTTTCATTACAAAAAGGATCCTACAAGTGCCGTAGCCGAGCGTCCGAGTCGTCTTCTCGTCTGTCTGAGAGGGGTTCCCCCCTGTTCCGTCCGTAGGGGATGAATATGCTCGAGGATTCTTCTTCATTTTCAGCGTCTCATACCCCGAACGCCCCAGTGAGCAGGAGGATCCGCAAATAATGAACCTAAATAATTTACTGATGACGACATATACAGCGTTCAGCCGCCACCCGAAGTGCAGAACCCATTTCGCAGAGACCAAAAGTCGAGTGTGAGCATCGCGAAATATGTACTAAAGGGCCATGCCTTTTAGTCAGTTAACGGCGTTCATCCTTGTTGATGAAAAGTATACGCCATCGGGGTGCTATATATCATCAGGGGAGATACTCTTGCGGCGATTGCCGGAGTCTAATACCAGCATGGGTTGCGTCAGTAGCCAGCACTCACTGGCCCACTCAGCTATATAAGACATCTACACTCCTGGAAATGGAAAAAAGAACACATTGACACCGGTGTGTCAGACCCACCATACTTGCTCCGGACACTGCGAGAGGGCTGTACAAGCAATGATCACACGCACGGCACAGCGGACACACCAGGAACCGCGGTGTTGGCCGTCGAATGGCGCTAGCTGCGCAGCATTTGTGCACCGCCGCCGTCAGTGTCAGCCAGTTTGCCGTGGCATACGGAGCTCCATCGCAGTCTTTAACACTCGTAGCATGCCGCGACAGCGTGGACGTGAACCGTATGTGCAGTTGACGGACTTTGAGCGAGGGCGTATAGTGGGCATGCGGGAGGCCGGGTGGACGTACGGCCGAATTGCTCAACACGTGGGGCGTGAGGTCTCCACAGTACATCGATGTTGTCGCCAGTGGTCGGCGGAAGGTGCACGTGCCCGTCGACCTGGGACCGGACCGCAGCGACGCACGGATGCACGCCAAGACCGTAGGATCCTACGCAGTGCCGTAGGGGACCGCACCGCCACTTCCCAGTAAATTAGGGACACTGTTGCTCCTGGGGTATCGGCGAGGACCATTCGCAACCGTCTCCATGAAGCTGGGCTACGGTCCCGCACACCGTTAGGCCGCCTTCCGCTCACGCCCCAACATCGTGCAGCCCGCCTCCAGTGGTGTCGCGACAGGCGTGAATGGAGGGACGAATGGAGACGTGTCGTCTTCAGCGATGAGAGTCGCTTCTGCCTTGGTGCCAATGATGGTCGTATGCGTGTTTGGTGCCGTGCAGGTGAGCGCCACAATCAGGACTGCATACGAGCGAGGCACACGGGGCCAACGCCCGGCATCATGGTGTGGGGAGCGATCTCCTACACTGGCCGTACACCACTGGTGATCGTCGAGAGGACACTGAATAGTGCACGGTACATCCAAACCGTCATCGAACCCATCGTTCTACCATTCCTAGACCGGCAAGGGAACTTGCTGTTCCAACAGGACAATGCACGTCCGCATGTATCCCGTGCCACCCAACATGCTCTAGAAGGTGTAAGTCAACTACGCTGGCCAGCAAAATCTCCGGATCTGTCCCCCATTGAGCATGTTTGGGACTGGATGAAGCGTCGTCTCACGCGGTCTGCACGTCCAGCACGAACGCTGGTCCAACTGAGGCGCCAGGTGGAAATGGCATGGCAAGCCGTTCCACAAGACTACATCCAGCATCTCTACGATCGTCTCCATGGGAGAATAGCAGCCTGCATTGCCTCGAAAGGTGGATATACACTGTACTAGTGCCGACATTGTGCATGCTCTGTTGCCTGTGTCTATGTGGCTGTGGTTCTGTCAGTGTGATCATGTGATGTATCTGATCCCAGGAATGTGTCAATAAAGTTTCCCCTTCCTGGGACAATGAATTCACGGTGTTCTTATTTCAATTTCCAGGAGTGTATTTACTTAAAATTGAGAGCAGAACAATATCTCATTTTGCTATCAAACTTTTACGTTTTTTTTTTATCCGATGGACGGTCGCGCTACGCACACATTGGCATCTTTGCGCTTCGCAAATCATGCTCGTTTTCCAAAAATGGTTCAAGATATCGAAATAAAGCTTTTTGCAAATGACGGCACGCAGTGTGATAAATACTCAAAACGTTTTTATTAACGGAAATATGGAAGTAACTCGTCCACATTAGTGAGAAGTCTGCTGATCACAGCACAAAAAATGGTTCAAATGGCTCTGAGCACTATGTGACTTAACTTCTGAGGTCATCAGTCCCCTAGAACTTAGAACCACTTAAATCTAACTATCCTAAGGACATCACACACATCCTTGCCCGAGGCAGGATTCGAACCTGCGACCGTAGCGGTCGCGCGGTTCCAGACTGTAGCGCCCAGAGCCGCGGTGGTCTAGCGGTTCTAGGCGCTCAGTCCGGAACCGTGCGACTGCTACGGTCGCAGGTTCGAATCCTGCCTCGGGCATGGATGTGTGTGATGTCCTTAGGTTAGTTAGGTTTAACTCGTTCTAAGTTCTAGGGGACTAATGACCACAGAAGTTGAGTCCCATAGTGCTCAGAGCCATTTTTTTTTGTAGCGCCCAGAACCGCTCGGCCACCCCGACCGGCAGGATCAGAGCACACATTGACATCTGTGTAAGTGTAGGAAAAAGCTAGAGGAGCGCGTATAAATGTCCACAGCACATGTCCACGACGTGTATATACGTCTATAGAAGCGAATGCGTCTGGTTGTCCTAGTACGAACAATAATTCGACAGATATTGTGATATTTCTGGCTTTGAAGTCATAAGACCCCTTCCCAGTATTAACTTCACAGTTTAGCTAAGATTACGGCAGATAGGGCGTAATTTAAGAGATGAGGTGAGAAGAAGGCACAGATGGTACAGCACGCAAAGTCCCGCGAGAAATTGCGCCAGTTTGGTAGGAGTATAATGCGATTGGTTGCTGACGCAGTAACCAGCACGCCAAATTTATTATACTCATTTATTAATATTTTATAAAGAAAAACTTCAGATTTTACTGTCTGTCGTTCTGAGTAAGCTCACAATAGCAAGCTTTAATCCACTTATTTGAGATCTCATTTTGATTGCAGTTTTCGTATATATTACGATATTCAGACGAAGCACTTCGTGGACCTTCGGCTCCCGCCAAAAGTGTACTCAGAAGGGAGATAATTCGGGCTATATTTCGAGTTACTGGCCGCGCAAGTAAGATTTCGACTGCGCACCATATAATGTCGTACTGGAAAAAAAAAAAAAAAAAAAAAAGATGATGCCTGCAAATCAGTGAAGAATAGACTAACAGTGTACGTAATTTCTGTCTGTGAACATGTATTTTTCGTGACTTAATGTAATACGACTGTGACTGACTCTATCATGAACCGTGAAACGTGTGACTTTGCAATCGAGAGTATGCAAACCGTCCTGAAACCTGTATATAGCTTTATCTGTTTCGTGCGTTGTAAATAATGTATAAAAGCTTTTGTCGTACCTGATTTGGAACTTATCAGAGAATTTTGTAGAATAGAGAGCCTTAGCCACCACTCTAGTTGTTTTACAACCTCTCTGCTAGAACAACGAACTCGCGATATGAGCTCTACATGTGCTATGGTATGACGTCGTGTTCTACCTTGAAGCTGCAGAACACAAGTCCCATCCCGTGACCTGCTTTTCCATTACTAGAAGCAGTTTTTTAAAAGATGTATTAAGTAGTGCTAGTTTTTATACAATAGAAACAAATACATACAGAGTCACTCAAGATTTATTTCGTTTAGTAATGTAAGAAGATGTAATTTTGAACGCTACTTCATGTGGGACAGACTCCATATTTCTGCGGAAGCCCTCCTAACTGGAACAGCAACAACACGATCCGCATTCTATACATTATATTTTGGTTTAGCAGTAACAGGAAATTTGCAGATCGTCCCATTTATATCTTTCTATTATTTTCTTCTAAATTACTAATATTTATCATTTTACCACTCTATTTCCTACAACTAATTTAATTTTCTTTGTAACTCATTATTATTACCATTGTTTTATTGCTCAAAATAAATGTTACTAATAATGTGGAACAAAGTACATTTAAGTCGGTATAATATACGACCCGCTTTTTAAAATAGTACGTAGTAGGTCTTTAAATATACCATAACTGAAATGAAAATAAAATTCCCAATACAGATGGAGACAGTTGTATGACATTCGTAGTAAAACAGAGGACGGTAAAGGAACGAGAATTAAAGTGGGGACAGAACGTTGATTTGGACTCAGACTGAAATCATTATATATAATAGTACAGTGAACATTTGACTCTCCCTCCCTCCACTGTTTCTTATTCTTTTCGTATCGCTGTAATTTCAATATTACTTAGCGAGTATCCCGGGGCCCTTACCAGCTGTAGATCTGCTATCTAACGGCTACCAGGGGCAACTAAGATTTTCAATATTTCGCGTGATTTCTGAGTAAATTTAAAAATTTAAGATGTTGTCATAAGATGTGTAACCCTATGTTAGATGTTTGACACTTTTAGCTAAGTACAAAGGACGTTCAAAAAGTTTTGCACAGTCGTCTCTAATTGCCGGCCGGAGTGGCCGTGCGGTACTAGGCGCTACAGTCTGGAGCCGAGCGACCGCTACGATCGCAGGTTCGAATCCTGCCTCGGGCATGGATGTGTGTGATGTCCTTAGGTTAGTTAGGTTTAATTAGTTCTAAGTTCTAGGCGACTGATGACCTCAGAAGTTAAGCCGCATAGTGCTCAGAGCCATTTTCGTCTCTAATTTTATTTTATTTTTTGCAGGAGGAGAACGAAATTTTTTGTGAACATACTTCGAATATTTAGCTAAACGTTGGTGTATAAAAATATTTTCTTTTATTTACAGGTGAGCTATAATGTGCCGTGAAGCATATGTCAGGTTGCGACAACGGTCGGTGATGTAGTTCAAGACCGGCGATGACTCTGCCATATCGATTCACAGGAAGTGGCTCCCTGTTTATGGGGAGGACACAGTGGATAGGATCAGTATCCAGTGGTGGTTTATAGAAGGTGATTCTCTCTGCTGGACAATCCGCGATGCGGTAGACCATCGACGGCTGTGAGTGATGTGAATAGGGATACCATTGATCAAATCATCCAAACAGACAAATGTGTAACGACACGACAGCTTGCTGAAATGACTCGTTTCTCTTTGAGTAGTGTGTTATCACTAGTACAGTCACTAGAGTATAGAAAAATCTGTGCACTGCCTAGATTATTGACAAGAGAAATGAAAATGATGAGGAAGAATGTGTGCGGGGGTCTCATGAAGACCTTTACTGAAGAGCGGAAACAGTGTTTTGACGGCGTCATTGCCCAGGACGAAACGTGGTTGTTTTTGTCCGAATCTGAGATAAAAATCCAATCCATGGAGTAGCGTCATCCGGGTTCCCCTCGGATGAAGAAACCATGACTTTCACGAACAGCAGTCCGAAAAGTGATGGCCTCCACCTTCTGGGATCAGCATGGTGTCATTTTCATTGACTTTTTAATCTGGCTCCACAATTAACCGAGACCGTTACTATTTGTCATTGGACAAGCTGTGACGTGCCGTCAGGACCCACAGACCACAGTTTCAGGGTCAGCTCATCAGACTATTCCGTGAAATGCCAAACCCCATACAGCCCTTATGACCTAGGAGAAAATCAGGAAAATGGGTTGGAAAATTGTTCCTCATCCTCCCTACAGTCAGGACTTTGGATGACTGAAGGCCCACCTGCTTGGTAAAACATTTGATAGTGAGAGAGACTTTATTTCCTGTGTCAAGCGATGGTGTAAAAGTCAATCCCCAGAATTTTACCAAAGTGCATTTACATCGTGGAAAGAACGTTGGGCCAGATGCATCACAGATGATGGAGACTACATTGAGTACGCTCAATGTATAGATAAATGTTCCAAGTATGTTCACAAAAAATTTCATTCTGCTCCTGCAAGAAATAAAAAAATTAGAGACGACTGTGCAAAACTTTCTGAACGCCCTTTGTATTACGGTTACAAAGGTGTGTTTGTCTTCAGACAGCTTAACTGACGGCTCACGGATACCCGGACTTAATTCACAGAGTAGTTCAAAATGAAACCACTTAGCGACCTCCAAAAAACTTCAGACATAATTTAACATTCTTACGAAATTTTTGTCGCTGACACCCCGCACAGTACGATGAAAGTAATACAAGTTATCGCTTACTGTGCTTTCGCTGTTTATGCAATAAAATTTCAGCACCAGACATGATGCTTTAATTTACTGCTTCTTCCTGACCGAATTTGCTCGGATCATAGTTTTAAGACAGTGTTGTCGTATGCCATTCAATGTACCTGCAAAATAATGTCATTGTGCGACAAATAATTTGCGATATATGACTTCATAAACAATGAGAAGGGTGAAAAACTTGCTTTTCCTTAAACTGCAAGTTACCCAGGCTATACGCATCCTGAGCCGGCCAGAGTGGCCAAGCGGTTCTAGGCGCTACAGTCTGGAACCGCGCGACCGCTACGGTCGCAGGTTCGAATCCTGCCTCGGGCATGGATGTCTGTTATGTCCTTAGGTTAGTTAGGTTTAAGTAGTTCTAAGTTCTAGGGGACAGATGACCTCAGCAGTTAAGTCCCATAGTGCTCAGAGCCATTTATACGCATCCTGTGTTTTGCAATGAGAGCACTTAGCAAATCCTACCAAACGTTAAGTACTATTTGAAACTTTTTCTAAACTTTTTTTCGCGTAATTGTTTGACATCAGGTATTTAACGCATTAACTAATTTGTAAAGTAATCAGACGACTGGGGCTGTTTCACGCGTGGGAGTTCGATTCTTTAGCGAATCGGACGTTCACTGGTTATGTTCAAAGCCAGCAGTTTCTTACTAGAGTACCGAAAAATAAATAGTCACATGAACCAAGGATACACACACCTAAGCACTACCAGGACATCTCATACAACAAATAAGGGACAAAAATGTAATGCAGCACATGAGGCCGTATATTACACCCAGCAATGTGAAATAAAGAACATTATCTTGGGGTAATTACGTCAGTCGCCTGACAGCCTGTTCGTCAATATTACCTAAATACAAAATTTTCTTCTCAATCTTTCGCGTGTTTTGGAAGTGGCGAAATAATGGGAAATACTGCAGCTATGTTTTTATCCTTTATTCTCTTTCTCCTACGATCTGAATAACTACCAACTCCTGCAACCCTCTTAAGTACCATTTAATGAGATTTTTGCTTACTATTTTGCCTCTTCTGTCATAAATTTAGAACTGACTACAGTCAGATGTCCGTAATCATACAGAACGTTGCGTGCTCCTGTGGTGAGTGAGGTCTGTGGTGTCATGTTACGTAGTGAAGTGATATCAGTGATAACGCTTGATGTGCGCAGGGCTACAGATGACTGGCAACTGAAGCAGGCACCACTTCGGAACAATGGGTAGACTCTGCCAGTGTTAGGGACGAATCTTGTTTCTTCTCAAATGCCACTTTACTGTCCTTGAGAACTGTCAACTGAGATACTGAAGGATTTTTAGTGGTACGATATGTAATCTTTAATGTCATTCAGTAGCTTATGGAACCAGGGGCACAGTGACAAAATATTTGTTAATGTAGACTTTGCAACATTTGTCAAAAGTATCAGAGAGAGGTGCTGGAATCGAAAGGCAAGGGGCCTGGGAACGGTTTTTAAGAAGCAAAAATTGACAGGCGTTCTAATCAGATCATAAAACTCAATGTGGACGGGTTACTCCTGTAACCGAAATTGCAGACCTGAAGATGGTTCTAGAGAAACCGAAATCAGTCATGGGAATAAATATTTTGCTTTCAAGACGGATTATAAGGAACAAAAGTTGTTGCGGTATCCCTGCAAACATAATGTCTGTTTTTGCAAAATTCAGAGACAGCTGCTGTAATCAAAAATGGCTCTGAGCACTATGGGACTCAACTGCTGAGGTCATTAGTCCCCTAGAACTTAGAACTAGTTAAACCTAACTAACCTAAGGACATCACAAACATCCATGCCCGAGGCAGGATTCGAACCTGCGACCGTAGCGGTCTTGCGGTTCTAGACTGCAGCGCCTTTAACCGCACGGCCACTTCGGCCGGCGCTGTAGACTATCAAAACTGGATGTCCTCTGTGACTGTTTTGTGATTGTTTTGTCAGTAATTATATTAAGTAATAATCAAGGATGAAGTACTTCTCCTCGACGTACAGCATTTTGAAAAACACGTAAAGTATCATACAAGACAGCAAATTGAGGCACATCCGGAACGCTGTATTAATGGTCGTTGCAGTGATGAGCTAGTCATCTGGTGACTTTGTATACACATTTATGGGATTGTTGCGATGATTCCATATTCTCGCAACACAATATATAACCAAGATAATGAAAAGAAACTTACGATTTAAAATTCTGTTGTGATAATTCCGCTGGTGGCCACTTACTTCGACTCACAACGCCAGCGGTCCAGTAAGAGGGAGGACTCGGACCCCACAGAGTGTGCGCCAGAGACGCAATCTGCAAACACGCAGGAGATAGCTGGGTGGATGCCTTCTTGTCGCATAAAAATTGACGTTTTCAATCGAGCCTGGTGGACGAGGAGAAGCGTGCCGAAAACTGATGGACCCTTGCGGTCACTGGAATGGAGAATAGATACAAAAGCATGGGGAGCTACGGGAGAAGTCGGCCTACTTAAAAAATTTTTCGGGGTAATAAGGAGGTTGCTTATAAGCTACGAAGGCCAGTAGATACTTCGACAAAGCACAAACATGAGACTGTCCAGTCCTCACACAGAGATAGCCGTTACAAAGACATGTTGTTTGGCTGCTCCCACAACAACTCAGAAAGACAGAAATGTATCGAAACAATGTGTATCAAAGCTGGGAACAGCCTTGGCAGTGAAATCTGGAGGAAACCCCAATTCTCGAGTCACACACCAGCCCACACAAGGTAGGAAATTTCCACCCTGCACTGGGATGCGTGGTCATAAAAGGGCGATCATCCATTGGGTGGCGTGGCAAATTTAGTCAGCCACTGACAACGCCGAGAGGAAGAAAATTTCGAGGAGTCGTTGGGCTTGGCTGTGGGAGGAGAAGGCCAAAGGGAGCGATGAGACAGACCGGAAGCAAGACGGCAAGAGGGCTCTTCCATCTATCTCCTACACCCACCTCCCGACGCAGCAGTAGCGCTGCTTTGGCTACGGCAACACACAGGGACCTGTCAACACGGTCACCGTTCCGCGCCCTCGCTGCAGTGCCGATACACCGAGAACAGCACTGCCGCTGCGATGGGGCGTCACGCCGTCCCGACACAGCGCCTGCCGCCGTCATCACCTTACGGCAAATAACTATGAAGGCTGGTGAGACGATTCTTCCCGCACTCCTCCTCTTTAACAACAGTCATGTCCATGGACAGACGTCCCAGAATTTATAATTTACTTTGTCTTCACTTGTGTGTAAAAGGTACTGAAGTAAATGCAGTCATTTCACATTTAATTTATCTTAACACTCTGTTCCATTCATTTATCAGTCCCTTAGTCACATAAACTTTTACTTTTCGATTACACTTAATTACAGACGTCAATCATTTATTGGCTCCTAACATGGGACAATATAATTAGTAATCTCCATGATAGTTTGTGCAAGAGATCAAATAATTCTCATTTCATTACACAGTCCACGATGAGCCCATTACACATGTACACAGAAACAGGTAAGGTACAAAAATACACATAGACATGAGTTTACGTGAGGTGCATCGTGACAGTTCTCTGTTGTGATTTCAGTGTGAAAGGAAGGATATCCGGGCCAAAGAAGCGTGTGACAGACGCATTGAGAGGATTGATCTCTTTGATATCGCCAGAAGACTGCCCTATACGATTTTTGTCACAACGTGCTACACTTTGGTACTAGGAACAACACTTAGAGAATACCTGCTTGTGCGCTAAATGCGCGCAAAATGTGAGACATATTGAACTCACTCCTTTACCTGGCATCCTCGGCCAGTCACGAAATAAAATTGTCACAAAATCAGCGATAGCTGTGTCCATCGCTGACATCATGTCTGAGATGGTGAATGGTAAAGTTTGGGATATTTCTAGAAATTTCGCCAAGTCTTGCCATTCCTGACAAATATGACTGTACCAGCGCAGACTGTTTTCTACCAACTTCTCTCTATCATACAGAAATAGTCCTAAATCCTTTCAAGGGTTTTGCAGTGTCGGTTGTGGAGTTGGTAGACGCGTGAACAACGTAGAACGATATATAAACAAGAAGAAAGGCTAAAATTAATTTAGTTTTCCGGTTTTTGCGTACTGAGCACTAGGATCAAATAAAAACGTGAATTCCTCTTCTTTCCCAGTTATTTCTTATTTTTTCCAGTACTTCTTCGTCTTCTGCCCATATTGTCATTTATTTTCTTCTTTTCACGTTGTACCCTATTTCTTATTGCACTGAAAGCGTTATAAATTTAGTATCTTATTCTCATAAAGGGTCCTGTCTGTTATTTCCGACACTTTGATGTTCATCCTTTCTATTTCTTTCCTTATTTCTGAAATCCCTGCTAGTGTCCATCTCTTCTTCCAGAAATACAAGAAAATTTGTTTCGTTCTCATTCATTTTGTAGAGGTGCCCAAAGAAATTTAATCTACTCTTAGCCATTTGATTTTTTCTCTATATGTTTGTAGATATCCTCATTATTTCTCATTTCCAATCAATATTGGGCCAAGGAATGAGAGAGGAGAAAGACTGAGTTCTGCAATAAATTTCAATTAGTAATAGCGAATACTCTGTTCACGAGTCAGAAGGGGAGGAGGTATACTTGAAAAAGGCCGGGGTGAAACGTTAAGATTTCAGTTAGATTATATCATGGTCAGGCAGAGATTTCGAAATCAGATTCTGGATTGTAAGGTGTATACAGGAGCAGATGCAGACTCAGATCACATTTGAGTAGTGATGAACAGGAGTAAGAAGTTTAAGAGATTAGTCAGGAAGAATCACTATGCAAAGAACTGGGATCCGGAAGTACTAAGGAATGACGAGACAAGCTGAAACTTCTCCAAGGCTCTTGATACAGCAATGAGGAATTCCTCAGTATGCTGTAGAATTTAAGAGGAATGGACCAATCACATAATTTAGAAAGAAAAGTATAGGTACAAGGAAAGTAAATGCGAAGAAAGCATGGGTAACAGAAGAAATACTTCAGCTGATCGATGAAAGAAGGACGTACAATAATGCTCAGGGTAATTCAGGAATACAGAAATATAAGACGCTGAGGAATTAAATAAATAGGAAGTTCAGGGAAGCTAAGACGAAATGGCTGCATGAAAAATGTGAAGAAATCGAAAAGGGAATGCTGGTAGAAAGGACTGACTCACCATATAGGAAAGTAAAAAGAACCTTCGGTGCAATGAAAAGCAGGAGTGGTAACACTAAGAAAGTAACGGGAGTTCCACTGCTAAGGGCAAAGGAGAGAGCGGATAGGTGGAACGAGTACACTGAAGACCTCTATTAGGGGGAAGATTTCTCTGATGGGATAGAAGAAGAAACAGGAGTCAATTTAGAACAGACAGATGATCCAGAATTAGAATCAGAATTTAAGAGAGTTTTGGAAGTCTTAAAACCAAATAAGGCAGAATGGATTGACAACATTCCGCCAGAATTTCTAAAATCAATGGGGGAGGTGGCAACAAAACGACTGCTCAAGTTGCTGTGTAGAATGTATGAGTCTGGTGACATATCATATGACTTTCGGAAAAATATCGCCCACACAGTTCCGAAAACTGCAAGAGCAGACACGTGTGAGAATTATCGCAATATCAGCTTAACAGCTAAGGCATCCAAGTTGCTGACAAGAATAATATACAGAAGAACGGAAAAGAAAACTGAGGAGGTGTTAGATGGCTATCAGTTTGTCTTTATGAAAGGTAAAGGCACCAGAGAGGCATTCCTGACGTTGCGGCTGATAATGGAAGCAAGATTGCAGAAAAATCAAGACACGTTCAAAGGATTTGTCAACCGGGTAAAAGTGTTCGACAATGTAAAATAGTGGAAGGTGTTCGAAATTCTGAGAGAAATTGGGGTAAGCTATAGGGAGAGACGGGTAATGTACAACAGGTACAGGAACCAAGAGGGAATAATAAGAATGGATGAAAAAGAACGAAATTCTCAGATTAAAACGGGTGTGCGACAGGTATGTAGTCTTTCGCCCCTACGGTTCAATCTGTCCATCGAAGAAGCATTAATGGAAATAAAGGAGAGGTTCAGGAGTGGAATATCAATGATACGATTCGCTGATGACATTGTTATCCTGAGTGAAAGTGTATTAGATGATCTGCTCAACGGAATGGACAGTGTAAAGAGTACAGAGTATGGACTGAGAGTAAATCGAAGAAAGACGAAAGTAATTAGAAGTAGCAGAAATGAGAACAGCGATAAACTTAACTTCAGAATTGATGCTCATGAAGTAGATGAGATTAAGGAATCCCGTTACCTAGGCTGCAAAATAACGAACGACGGACGGACCAAGGAAGACATCAAAAGCAGACTAGCACTGGGAAAAAGGGCATTCCTTGCCAATAGAAGCCTACTACTATCTAGTATCAATTATAGGCGTTAATTTGAGGAAGAAATTCTCAGCATTGTATGGTAGTGAAAACCGGATCAGAAGAGAATCGAACCTATTGAGATGTGGTGCTACAGACGAAAGTTGAAAATAAGGTGTGATGATAAGGAAAGAGGAGGTTCTACGCAGAATTGTAGAGGAAAGGAATATATGGAAAACACTGACAAGGAGAAGGGGCAGAATGATAGGACACCTGTTAAGACATGAGGGAATGACTTCCATGGTATTAGAGGGAGCTGTAGAGGACAAAAACTGTAGACGAAGACAGAGACTGGGATACATCCAGCAGATAATTGAGGACGTAGGTTGCAAGTGCTACTCTGAGATGAAGAGGATGGCACACGAGAGGAATTCGTGGCGGCCCGCATTAAACCAGTCAGAAGCCTGATGAATAAAGAAACAGAAGAAGAAGAAGAAAAAGAAGTTAGCACTATAGCTCACAACAGCTAAGCCTTTGTAACAGGACTTGGTGCTCCTTGGAAATTCGAAGGCTACTAAATGAGTAGAGGACTGACTGACATAATTAGACGGCTGACTGACGTAAACTTATCCTCTCGAGAGGACAACTAAATAAAAATCAAACAGGACCGACGTAGTATTTATCCTGGATATACCTGCTCACTCTGGTACGGTGACACAGCAGTTACATAATGCGTCCTAGTTTTCACGTTCAGACAGGTCCGCCGCCCGGTGTGGCCGAGCGGTTCTAGGAGCTTCAGTCTGGAACTGCGCGACCGCTACGCTCGCAGGTTCGAATCCTGCCTCGGGTATGGATGTGTGTGTAATGTCCTTAGGTTAGTTAAGTTTAAGTAGTTCTAAGTACTAGGGGACTGATGACCTCAGCTGTTAAGTCCCATAGTGCTCAGAGTCATTTGAACCATTTTTCAGACAGGTCTTTTGGCCATTTCAGTATTTGTCAACTTCGCCTTTCAGCTGCTCTTTCCTGCTGTGTCAGTAACTGATTAATTATTCTTATGAAATATCTTCTTTTCCTTGCGACACACTGTGCCGTCACCATTAAGAAAGTATCCTCCTCTCTCCTTGATGTCGTTGTGCTGCGTTCGTTTGCTTGAGTGCTCGGCCAGTTCGGAAAGTCGCTATACTTCCGTGTTCAATGCTACTCGATCAGCATTTCTCTCTCGATAGCTTTCAGCCACTCTTTGACTCGTCCTACACTGCTTCTGGCATCGCCAGAAAAAAAATTTAAAATTTTTTTAGTGGCTGCCTGAAATATTCTGGTGCACAAGAATAATACGAAAACGAAGTCTTATCATTTTTCTTTAAGAGAAAACAGTTTGTTCCTTAGACAATTTTTGTTTGTGTAAGTTTCTTTTCTGTTACTGGAGTCAGACTGCATTACTATATGTTTTATCTATTATTGGGTTGCTATAAGCCACAGTTTCGTTATATCAGATCAAAATAGGTTTCCTTGGCATACGTTAAATCATTTGCTTGAGAGAGAAAGCCTGGTGCAAAGCTTTCATAGGATAGGCGTTCAATAAGTAATGCAACACATTTTTTTCCCTGAAACAGGGTTGGTTTTATTCACGATTTCAATACAACATATCATTCCCCACTCTTTTGGCTACCAAACCCTATTTTTTAGCCACGTGGGGTAGCAGCGCGATCTAAGGCGGCTTGCCACGGTTCGCGTTTCTCCCCCCATCGGAGGGGGGGATTAAGTAGTGTGTAAGCGTAGGGACCGATGACCTCAGCAGTTTGTTCCCATAGGAACTTACCCCAAAATTACCACCTATTTTTCAGAGTAAACGTCTTGCTGCACCAATAACGTCCGCGCCATCCACGTACTGCTTGCTACGGAGCAGTGCATCCTCCTTCATTGAGCCAAATGGATGGAAATCGAAAGGTGCAAGATCTAGGCTTTAGGTGGATGAGAAATTACAGTCCAATGTAGTTTTGTGAGGTCCTTTTGGGTACTCAGACTTTTGTGAGGCCTTTAATTGTCATGGAGAAGAAAAAGTACATCTGCATTTTTGTGTTTCTTAAATTTTCTGATGGAAGCACAGTACACTTCAGAGTTGATTATTGAACGTGAGGGTGGACATTAAACAGGATAACAACTATAGAGTCCCAAAAGACAATCTCCATGACTTTACCAGCACGGGATGAGGCCTCGACTTTTTTCTTCGGAGGTGGTTTGGCGCCACTCCATGAATTGCCGTTTTGTTTCTGGTTCGGACTGATGATCTCATGTTTCAGTCTTCGGCAGAAAATAGTTACGATCAGATACGGTAACGCGCAAGCAATTCCTCACAGATGGTCATTCGTTGTTATTAGGCGGAGAAGAACCCAGAGAGAACACACCATTGAGTACATCAACTGGTGGACGAGTATTTGAACACTATCATCAAGGATGTCCGTCGAGCAGCGATGTATTTGATTGTAATCCGTCGAGCACCTCGAAGGAGAGTATCTACACGTTCCCACATTACATGTATAAAAACTATGTGCGACCGGCCGGCACGGGGTAGATCGATGGAGTTTTCGCCCAACGACTCACCTTGCTTTTTCTCGAAAGACATCATAGTCGCCGTTGACTGTATAAAATATTTATTATTGCGATTGCAATTTCGGCCTCATGGCCATTTTCAAGTAACATTGCAAAAGTATCATTCTGTCAGAACATAGGACTATCTGACGTGAGTATATGTCGTCGTCAAAATGCAGCCTTTTGCCTGTGACAGCCTTTTGACGACGACATGTACTCATGTCAGATAGTCCTATATTCTGACAGAATGTAACTTTGGCAGTATACTTGAAAATGGCCATAAGGCCGCAATTGCAGTCGAAATAATAAATATTTTATACAGTCAACGACGACTAAGATGTCTTTTAACAAATATTATATGAGTGTGAATCCCAACCATGAGATGTTAATCACCGTGCTTTTGTTCACTGCCAGGTCACTGTAGACATTCTAAAAACGCATATGAAAATCTGCGATGCTCTGGTTTTCCGCCTAAAGAATCTCACTGACAGCTGTCTACTTGCAACAGAGCTCCGTTGCAGACGCCATTTTGAAGCCAACGTACAGCATCGCCATCTATCGGAACTTCATGATGCTACAGGGGGTGAAGCGAGAATGTCTCACAACAAATTCAGAATTTTTCTCAACCGAAATTGGCCGAGAAAAGAAGTGTTGCAATACTTATTGGACGCCTCTCGTATATTCCAAACTAAGTCAATTAACTAAACTTGCATTTTACCTATTTTTTCTGCTCTTTACCGCAGTAGCAGATATTCTGGGTAATTGACACATGAATGTCCTGGACTCGAACACGGGTCCTTGGCATTTGTGAGCAATGTGCTGCGCATTACTGCAATGTCGTACACAGTAATTGCTGTCCTTCTCTCTCGACGGAGTACAGCATTTCGCGACCGCGGCTGCAAAAACTGGCCGTCACCGGACAATCAGTTCCGCAACTAATTATCTGGCCGGGTCTCTGAGTCCAGCTGCTGACAGCGCGGCGACGGGCAGCCATCACACGCGAGCGGCTCGGCGCAGCCAGCACCAGCGCGTGGCTGGCGGCCGCTTTTATTATGTCAGCTCAGCCGAGCGCCTCGTCTCGCTGGTCCACCCAGTCCGCCGCTGCCCCGCACGCTCCGCCTGTGATTAATTACATTCCCGACAGTTTACAGTGCGGCGCGATTTACAACCAAACGTCGCCGGCCGCGACAGCGAGTGAGCCAGAGCGGAGAGGCAGAAAGAGAGAGAGAGAGAGAGAGAGAGAGAGAGATGGTGTGACGAAAAAGGAGGAGGGGGAGTTGGCGAGAGACGGACAGGTACTACTCTGGTCACTCCACGAGCGCTGACGAAAAATATTTGCGCAAATTTAATTAAATGTTTCGAGCGAAAGCACAGCGCGAGATTGAGGGATTTAGCTCGGGCGGTATCCTAAATTAACTAAAGCGAAAACAAAATTTATCACTTTGTTTAATTAAAACATAAAGCACTGATATGGATTTCAGATTCCATTCTCTAACCATTTACTGTCATTCCAGTAATAATCGTCGAACATAACTGCTCCGTCACTCTCATCAATATCCGAAACTGGATATGACATTTCGTATGGCGCCTTACCTCTGCAAGGGATGTAGGCACGATATTCGCCCATTTCTATTGGCCACTCTGTGTATATAGGCCCAGTACTTAATCGCTTAAGAGGCTAGGTTATAGAGTTGCGAGGTGTGTGAAGAAAAAAAGATTTTTTTTTATTTTTCTTTTTTTTAATTTTTTCAAACGACAATTGTCTCCCCTTCAAAGCAGTTTCTTTTGGCAGCTGTACACCAGCGGCGTCGTTATTCCAAATCTCGGTAGCAGAACTGAAAGGCTTCAACCGTTAGTGCCTTTAACATATTGTCACATTCTTCTTAAGGTTCTCCAGAGTCCCAAAATGACATTCTTTTAGAACATTATTCGATTTCGGGGAAAGACAAAAGTCACAAGAGCTAAGATCAGCTGAACAGTGATGCTGTGGAACAACAGGAATACTTTCAGATGTCAATCCATGATGGAGGTGGTCTTTTGATGTAGGGCGCTGTCATGACGAAGCATCCACTTGTCTGCACTGACAGGTCTCACGCTATTCACCCTTGCTCTGAGCCTTTCAAAAAAAATATTTGTGAAACGCTTGGCTGCCAGATTCTGCTGGAGGAACAAATTTCTTATGCACGATAGCCTTACTGTCAAGAAAGCAAAACACCATAGCTTTGATCTTTGATTTTGACATTCGAGCTTTTTCGGTTCCACTCCTTACTCTTCCACTTTGTCTCAGGATCTTACTCCAAAATCCAGGATTCATCACCTGTGATGGCACGACTGAACCATTGATGGTCATTCGCAGTGCTCTCAACAAGATCAAAGCACACGGTTTTTCTATTGTTTTTCTGCTCTGTTGTGAGGTTTTTCGGCACCTTACAAAAGGACCTGGACCAGTCAAACACTTGTGTTATTCATATAACAGTTCCAGCTTGCGGATTCCCCACGTTTAACACAAAACTTGATGGCATATGATGGTCCAAAAGCGCGACACGGTGTAGCACTTAATTCCTGTCAGGCACGCCAGCTGATGACACGATAATCACTGATCTGCACACTTGTAAGTACTTAAAGCTTGATGAAATTTTTGCCTATCCAACATTATTCTAGCAGTGACGTTTAGTGTAGTACAGTTAGTGGCGATGCAAAACATGTTCTGGAGCCGGATAGTCATTGGTACGTGCAGATACGCTGCGGTGTCCGATGGAATTTAAGTTGAGGGAACGGAGAAGCTAATGCACTGGACGAGTATCCTCTCGTTCCAAGAACTATTCCACCTGTGCTATTCGAAGCGCGAGCGCATTGTCACCCAAAATAATTACAAATGGCTCTGAGCACTATGCAGGTCATCAGTCCCCTAGAACTTAGAACTACTTAAACCTAACTAACCTAAGGACACCACACACATCCATTGAAAGGTATCTGTTGGATTCCTTCCATGTTAATTTCTTAAATCTGTTGTCATTTACGGCATAAATCCCTCTTCTAAATTTACTGTGGTGTTTCTGACTATCTGGGAGGGGACTGAGCAGTGAAACGAGTTACTTTTACACATAAACAAGAACGATCTGTCGCAGTACTACACTTTAAAACACAGTTTTTATATTATTCATGTCACACAGTCTCATACGGAACCTACATCCACTTTCTTTTATATACTGTATATGATAAGATACTGTCATCCCCCTTCCCTTCTGTGTGAGAGGATGAATGGGCAAATGTATTTCTAGTTGCATGCTTGATGGTAGCAGACAAGCCTGTCTGCTAGAGAACAGTAGGACCAACGTTGTAACAGGTAGCTACGCTTTCTAAAAGCAGAGAGGTTTCAATTCTTATTATGGTCCTGTCCCTCCCTTGCATGTTGGTATAGGAAGCTGCCTCTCTGGTCACTTCCGTTTGTATCTGTTAAGCACGCTCGGTATTAGCCCAGATCAGTCTGTCGGCGGCGAGCGTCTGAAGTGGTAAGATCTCCGGCTAAGCACGTGTCTGCTAAGTCCATAGGACAATGGATTTCTTAAGTTCAGCCTAACTGAAAATATAATCACCTTTATTTCAGGTTCAGCTCTAAAATATCTAATGTTATCTTAAATTGCAATGCAGTGTAATTCGAGTATGAAGTTCAGAATATCTTCCAGTAGTTGCTTTGTCACTACTTTGTGAGTAAAGTGGAACCACGTGTTGATCAGTAACTCTAACTAAGATCATCAATCTTAAATGCAAATGTGCGTGAGATTATAACGTCTCGTCTTGACAATATTTTTCAATATAGCAACTTTTCTTTATGTTCATCCCACGTGGGGTGTACTTTGTGAGACCAGTACCACGTGCTTATACAATTGTTTGACCCATCAAGTTAATAGTAAGACGATAGTAACCAGTTCGAGGTTTTTCTTTGTAAATTGATTTTCGATCTAATTTATTTTAATTATCAAAATTATTGTGGAATTACTCTCTTTGTGTAAACCAAGTTGACCACGTGAAGCATGTGGTGTAATCATCAAATTAGCCCTCAGCTATTCTTTTCGGGAAGATTTCACAGAGAGTTAGTATGAATTTAGTATACCAGTGTGTGGTAATTACATGACGAACAGGATTGCGCTACGAACGTAACTTCTTTGGGTGAAAATTGAATCGGTTGGTTGCGGTTAATTTCCTCTTGCATATGTTTCAACGTTCTTCGTGTGTTATTTTATGAATGTAGTGTTGTATGCAGTCTCCCAATTTGGCTCCACGTTTGATGTGTTCCGTAAGATTACACACTCTCATTTTCACAATCCTAAATAAGGCACCAGTTTGGTTATGAATCAAGTTTAATATGCTGAAATTTCAATGATCAATGTTAAAATAAAGTTCCAAATATAAACTGATTTATTTATTTTTATTTAAATTCTATATATATACATATATATAGGGTGAGTCACCTAACATTACCGCTGGATATATTTCGTAAACCACATCAAATACTGACGAATCGATTCCACAGACCGAACGTGAGGAGAGGGGCTAGTGTAATTGGTTAATACAAACCATAAAAAAATGCACGGAAGTATGTTTTTTAACACAAACATAGGTTTTTTAAATGGAACCCTGTTAGTTTTGTTAGCGCATCTGAACACATAAACAAATATGTAATCAGTGCCGTTTGTTGCATTTTAAAATGTTAATTACATCCGGAGATATCGTAACCTAAAGTTGACGCTTGAGTACCAGTCCTCCGCAGTTCGATCGTGTGTATCGGAGAGCACCGAATTACGTAGGGATCCAAAGGGAACGGTGATGGACCTTAGGTACAGAAGAGACTAGAACAGCACATTACGTCCTCATGCTAACACCTTTTTATTGGTCTTTTTCAAATCTTTGAACGCGGTACATGCCATCGTCAACGTTTTTGTGATATTATACTCCTTCCCCATGTACGTCTTTTCAGTGGTGCATTCGGTCCTGACTTCATTTTTACGGATGACAATGTACGACCACATCGAACAGCGCAAGTAGAGGATTTCTTGACAGAATTTTGGGGAATGGGCTGAAGTTGCGCGTGTGGGGTGCTTTGTGGAGGCATCCACGTGGACCATCCACCATCCGGCAGTTATCAATGTGGCCAGTGGAGCCCTGGAACAGCCTACCATAACAACTCTTTACCTACCTTTTGGCCAACGCGGGAGCACGTTACACGGTGTGTGTTGCCGTCCGTGGTTATCACTAACGGTATTAAAAACTGTGTTCTGCCTTTCGTAATGTCTAGGTGTCTCATGAACCGCCGTGACTTGCTTGTCTTCCAGTAAAAGGGCCCTTTCTGCTCGTTTCTGTGCGCCATTTCTTTCGGTTGCCTTTTGCACTATACCGTACCAGTTCTTTCTTTGTATGATGCAAGTTCCATCGAGCTGTGTTACTGGCCAGTAACATATCATGCGAAAGCTACTTCCGCCTTTACTCTAGTGCATACGAAAATATAATTTTCTGCATTCGTACCCGAACTTCAGTCCTTTCGTATTCCGTCGAGACTGGCACAAATTTTTGATTAGTTCGCCATTATACTGGTCGAAAGAACAACAGAGGAAGGCACGTTTCAGTGTGGATTTGTGTTCGCAATTTCTCGTCTGACCTACGAAATCATTGATTTTGACGCGACAAGTCGTAGTGCTGTCGAGATAAATTACCACCTAATTCTGGTACAGGTGACTGTCTCATCTCATCCACCCGTTCACTGATAACGCAACATTATGTACTGTTTCACCTGTATCAATTAATGTCTGCATCTTTTTTTGTCCATCACTAAAGATAGCCATGCTATTCTTGTGGCCTGTGCTATATGTCCCACCCTGCTCACAGGACAAGCTTTACAGCTGTAATTGCTACTAACGAAAGTCCAATGCTAGCATGAATAGTAGCGTTAATAATACCTAACGTTTCCTTTAGTTAAATGCTATTAAGTGATCGGAGAGTGCTGCACCTGTGTGATAGCAATTTCCGTGGAGCCCGAAGTCAGACAGTATATTTGCACTTGTGAAGAGCAGCGAACGGACAATGTTTTGATGTGTTGCAGGTGTGTTAGGCAGCTCATGCAAAGCAACTGTCACTTTGAAAGTAAAAGAATGTGTAACGCGAGTACCAGCTTAAATATCAACAAGTCCCTTTCTATCATTTACTAGACGGAAGAATTGATTCAATGATTGACACACTCACTCATTGGTTGTGTAGCGTATGTGTATGAAGTCCCAAGACGGATAGATGTTACTTGGATTTCTGGCTGTATGAGAGTCTGGAGCAAACGTTGTGGGACTGTGCGCTCCACAAACGATTATGGTGTGCAGGCACTGAGGACGCTCAATTACGAAACAACGCATAGCAACAAGTCCACATGATGTCGCAGTGTCTAGTAAGATCAGATAGCACTTTACGAGAGATTCATTCGCACATCATCACGCTACCTCTCTGCCATTCAGTATTGCATCATGTAGATGGATAAGAGACAGCTGAATACGATATCTATTGAAAGAAACTGCCAGCGAGCATGCCAATCCCGTTAGTGAGAAACATTTTAGAAACGTTTTTTCGGCGAATGTGTAGCCATAACTGGATGCAATTGACCTGCTGTCTAGGGTGTAACAAATTCAAGTAATAAAGACTGTTGATTGGAGTAGTTCCACAACGGATCCATGGTGTACAGTGAGCAGTGAGTAACTTAAATACAGCCCGCCTGGTTGGCCGTGCGGTCTAAAGCACGGCTTTCCGGGCGTTAAGGAGCGCCGGTCCCCGGCACGAATCCGCCCGGCGGATTTGTCTCGAGATCCGGTGAGCCGGCCAGTCTGTGGATGGCTTTTAGGCGGTTTTCCATCTGCCTCGCCAAATGCGGGCTGGTTCCCCTTATTCCGCCTCAGATACACTATGTCGGCGATTGCTGCGCAAACAAGTTCTCCACGTACGCGTACACCACCATTACTCTACCACGCAAACATAGGAGTTACACTCGTCTGGTGTGAGACGTTCCCTGGGGGTGGGGGGGGGGGGGGGTAGGGGGTCACCGGGGGGGCCGAACCGCACAATAACCCTGGGTTCGGTGTGGGGCGGCGGAGGGGTGAAGTTGACTGCGGTAGTCGTCGTGGGGTTGCGGACCACTGCGGCTGCGGTGGGGACGGAGCCTCTCCGTCGTTTCTAGGTCCCCGGTTAACATAACATGACTTAAATATACAGGTTGATCAAAGCAAACTTCGACAGGAAAATATTTCGTGCATTTTAAGACACGCAACTCGACGTATATCATTCTATTTCGAGGCGGATAATGTAAGTTGGATCGCGTCCCTTATGGTGCACGAAATATTTTCTGGCCCAGTTTCACTTTCCCTGCTTTAATTAGTTACGCAAGGAAAGGTGCTGTAACTTAGGATCTAAAGCGAATCATTAGGAAATAGTAGACAAAATAGAAAAGGTAAAACCACTGCAAGCAGTCTGTAAATTGGGAAAGGATCGGTGGCAGTTTTTTAACAGTGGCACTATGTTTTTTTTTCTTATCCAGTAATAATAACGAAGGTAGAGCCGTCATAAATCAGAAGGCTGGTTTGAATACTACAGCAGCTTTCTAGTCACGGCTCTCTTACAAATAGTTTGGCATTAGTTTGCTCTTAACTTTGAACTGACTTAAGAAGCCAGTTATATGGGGACCTAAATCTACCGTGAAATCCTAACACAGTGAAATATATCATTGTTCATATTTCCAGAAATCAAGAAACACATAATTATTATTCAAAAATGTGCGGGATTGATGTTGCTACTGTTGTCGCAGCTGTTAAGGTCTTAAGACGAATACTGGTAAAATTCTAACCACCTCACTACTCTGTTTTATCTTCTGCAAGTTTTTGCAATTTCTTCATTACTTTCGTAGCCTGCTTGACTACTTCATCCTGCGTACATTGGAATATCCAAACTTGGTTCCCACTCCACCATTTTTTATACTCCAACAATGCGTCCCTTTTATAAAATAAATATTCATCAATGCTCCCACCCCCAAATCTCCCCCCCCCCCCTCGCACACCTCCCTCTCACCCCGTGCGCTCACGCCACTTAGTCTCCATACGAAGTTTAGGCAAGGGTTAGTATCCTTAACAATTTCTATAGTATAAAGCCCACGACCTCTCAACAAGTTTCTATCCTACGGGTTTGCGGTGGGAGATGATAATGAACCAGTCTGGCTCCATTCCACCCGCTATGTGGTTGACTTTCAGCTGAAAGCCAAATACCAGTTTTCGAAGCTTTAACTTTAAAATTGCTCTCACAATGGATCATTTTCATTAAACATATCATCCGCTATTCCCCACCTTATGGAAACGCATATATTTTATTTCTAACGAAGAAGTCAAATACAAATTTTCATTACTTTTGCTTCAAAAATGCTTGAATAATGAAATGCTTCCATGAAATATTTCGTCCTCTATTTCACCCCATAGCAGTTGAATTTTCAAAAATAGTGAAACACTTCCTTTTTGTTTCTAATTGAGAAGCCAAATTCGAATTTTAATAGATTTAGCTTTAAATTGCTTTCACAACGAAGTATTTTCATAAAACATTTCATCCCTTATTTCACCCCTCATTGGGGTTAAATTTTCAAAAATACTGAAAAATATGTTTTTTCTTTTTAAATTTCTGAACGAGAAGTCATATGCCAATCACCATATATGTAGCTTTAATTAATTTAGTAGTTCTTTCATAGTAATGTATTTCAAAAACACTTTCACTTACTATTTCACACCCACAGTTGTTAGACATGAAAAAATGCTGAAACCCTTATTTATTTACTTCTGAGCGAAAGCCAAATACCAGTTCATAGATGTACTTTCAAAATTGTCTTAATACCGACATATCTTCAAAAAAAGGTCATCGTTAGTAGAAAAATTTCCGCCACCAGTCACAATAAAAGATTATTTATTCGTCACACGTTAGGTTTCGTACTTGGTGTTTATACATTCATATAAATGTTTATGTTGCTGGAGATCACTGAATCAATACAAAGAAAATTATTTGCTGGTGACTAAAAAGATACAAATGGAACAACTGTAAGTGGCAAGGTGGAAATTTTTCTACTCCCTATAAAGAAACAGTCACGCAATTCAACAGCATCCACTATGGATAAAATTCAATTAAGCATTTCGTCTCTTATTTAAATCCCTTAGGGGTGGAATTTCAAAAAATCGCTTCTTCAGCGACGCCTACACTGTAAGTTCCAGTTATCCTTCATGGTTTGGCCTGGGTGACGATGAATCAAAAAAAAAAAAAAAAAATTGGTTCAAATGGCTCTGAGCACTATGGGACTCAACTGCTGCGGTCACCAGTCCCCTAGAACTTAGAACTACTTAAACCTAACTAACCTAAGGACATCACACACATCCATGCCCGAGGCAGGATTCGAACCTGCGACCGTATCAGTCGCACGGTTCCGGACTGCGCGCCTAGAACCGCGAGACCACCGCGGCCGGCGACGATGAATCAGAGAATCAGTCAAATGGAACAATGCCTTTTACATATAAGGGTTAGTAAAAATAATTGTGTATAGAAGTTAATTTGACTTGTAATTTAGTTTTCTAGCATATAATATTCCAGTTTTCTTTCGTTAAGTAGAACTTGTGATGATAGTTTATTAAGAAGTCGAAACGATAAACGGTACTGTTTGTGTGATCGGAGGCTGAGAAACACTGTAAGAATTACTATTGTCGTCAGTATTACACGGGAGCAGTAGTAGGCAGTACATCGTACATTTTATTTCACTATCTTAACGTTATGTCGTCGTCCACGTGGGAATTTTAATATCTATATAGGATTATGTGACCCATTTTAATTTTCAGGGAATCGGACTGAAACTGTGATTGGTTAGATAAAGTATATCCCTAGTGATCCAAACGAATAGTCCAAGAAGTTCCTCATGCCATAGTAATTAATTAAATATTATGCAGACACAAAATATAGGTTCACACGTCAGCAGTACGAACAGAGCATGTCGATCTTCGGACAAACACAGATGTGTTGATTCTTGATGATGACGATGATACTTTCAGGTTACTCAGCGCCATGATTACCAACGCTCTTACAGAATATGAAGCAAATCGAAAAATCTTTCCTTTCAGGCAATCTTTTTTGGACAAAGGCCCATGGACACATATTACAGACTTGAAAGACTGCCAATGACAACGCAGGGAGTGGTTGGTTCTCAATATATTAAGATGGATAGAAAGAAAATCACGCAGGGGAGGATTCATTGTCTATATGCACGTCCATGCTATTTTTCATCATTAAATAAAACAATATTATAGGTCTATATTGTAGAGATTTAGTGGAAAAATTTGCTAAGCTAGTACACTGGGATGTGTTGCTGGCTTACTGCTAGTAAGAAACACAAAAATAGTCTGCCACTGAGAAAAACAGTAAATGTTCAACAGAAAGTCTTTCGAGACAGATGTTTTCGGTGCAGCTACTATGTTAATTCTCAATGACAGACAGAGGCTTCGACAATATCCACAGTTGATATCGAGAGGGAGGCAAGTGACTCTCGCGAAAGTAAATGAACCCCATATATGATACTGGTGTGGTAGGTTTCACTGTGCACAGAGATTACATGTAATGGCACTCGCAGACGATAACTATTACAGGACTTTATCCACACACTCGTATACGACAATACATTGAAACTGACGTTCACACATATGACCCCCGCCTCCTCCACCTTCCTCCCCTCCTTACACACACACACACACACACACACACACACACACACACACACACACACACAACATTTTATTTTATGGGATATGGTTCAAATGGCTCTGAGCACTATGGGACTTAACATCTATGGTCATCAGTCCCCTAGAACTTAGAATTACTTAAACCTAACTAATCTAAGGACATCACACAACACCCAGTCATCACGAGGCAGAGAAAATCCCTCACCCCACCGGGAATCGAAACCGGGAACCCGGGCGTGCGAAGCGAGAACGCTACCGCACGACCACGAGCTTCGGACTTTTATGGGATAATTGACAACATTGTTCTACATATGAAACAGTTCCAATCCCCGATTTAAAACCGCCGTTCTGACCAACGTTTTTGGTAAGTTTCCCTCGATTATCAGACGAATACCGGAACTGCAGGTCCAGTCTCAAAAATTCCAAATGGGCAATATGTCTGCACTACTGCCAGTTCACCCCAAGGCCATTACTCTACTAACAAGCACCATAAGTGAATGAAGATATCTCTCCCTGCCCCTCCTCACTCTAACCGTTCCGGTTTGTGGGCATTTCCTCAACAACCTCAGGTGATTCCTTCTCCTATGACATTAATTCCGACGATATTGTATTGTATGGCATGGTGTACGCTGAGAAAAAACAGAATCAGTAAAAAGCACAGAAAACTTGCCGCCAACAGCGAGAATAGTTCGTAAAAACATGCCAGAACATACAATAAATAAGGCAGTATGAAACTATCCATAGAAAACTATATTTCTAAAAACGAACAGTAAAAATGTAATAATCCGTTACTGTGCTTGTATAACTATGCTATTTTATACATGTTTTAGATTTTTAAAATCCCACTGACGACGGTGATATCTGTCTTCGAAATTAATTTGGGAAGATGGTTCAAATGGCTCTGAGCACTATGGGACTTAACGTCTGAGGTCATCAGTCCTCTAGAACTTAGGACTACTTAAACCTAACTAACCCAAGGCCATCTCACACATCCATGCCCGAGGCAGGATTCGAACCTGCGACCGTAGCGGTCTCGCGGTTCCAGACTGAAGCGCCTAGAACCGCTCGGCCACTCCGGCCGGCAATAAATAAGTAAATAACAAGGTGTATTGCATTAATGCGGACTCAGTCTCAGATATTGTTGTTTTTCTATGCAAACTAGGACCAAATGGAAGAGTTCCAAGATACAGATATTCGCGGCAGGCTTGATCACCGATGAAGATAATAGTGAACCAGACACTCTATGTGGGACACCTAGTGAAAAATGTAAAACATTGATTCAAATAATAGCGGGTGGCTTGGTCACTCACGAAAATATTTGCTAACCTGCCACACCGTCTGGGACAGGTAGCCACAAGTAAAACTAGGATTCAAGTAATCGTGGCTGGTTCGATAACTGATGATGTAACTGACGAATCTGACACGCTGTCTGGGATACATAGTCAAAATTGTAAAACTATGGTTCAAAGAACCGCGGCTGACTTGATCGTGGTCGATGAACAGAGTGTCTGAGACATGTAGTTATGACTGTAAAACTATGATGCAAATAATAGCGGCTGGCTGCGAAGAAAATGATGGACGAGACACTCCATCTGGGACACATAGTGAATACTGTAGAACTACGATTACAGATAATCGCGGCTGCCTTGATCACTGACGAAAAACGTGATGAACCAGGCACTCCGTCTGGGAAAGTGCACTCCCGAGCAAAATGAAAGTAGGCACTCCATTTCGCAGCAGCACTGAGGGCAGACCCTTTGGCTCGAAATGTGGAGGTGCTCGTGTCCTCGGCAGCTTTGCTCCTCCGATTCGCAGAGTGCCCGAGGCAGCGGACGTTGTTTTGAAGCGAGCGATCCCTGCGGAGGGGTGGGGATGGTAACGACGCCGGCTCGGCCTGTAATTGATTCCCTTTCAGAGGCTGCCTGCTGCCTGCCGCCTCCGGCCCGCCCAGGCGCCGCCGCGAGATGAGCCTCTCCACCCGCCCCCACCGCCCCCGCCGCCTCCGCCGCCCGTCCCCCTCCGGCGCCCGCTCTGCCCCGCGCTCTGTACAGCTGCGAGGCGCAATCTCAGGCGCGCCGGAAAATCGCATCTGCATGCGAGAGATGGCAACAAATCCACTTAGCAGCGAGCGCCTAATTACCCCGGGATCACGCGTGTCGCTGCCGAGGCGGCCCACAAAAGCTGACGTGTCTCTCCGCGCGGCGCTGGCTGTCTCACCGTCTGGCGGGCTTGGGGTGTCGGCCACCACCTCCTACCCTGTCACTGGCGACACCTGTACATTGAACGAGGCCGGCTTTCTACTCCTTCTGCTCGTAACATACTAAACTTCAGGCTCTCGTAAAGTGTCCAGACTTCTCTGCCTACGTTTTTCAAGAGGAGAAAGTGGAGTTCGATGAAAATCTTAAGCTTTGAACATTTTTCCGAAACAAATAAGAGTGTAAAAAGTGCGAAAAAGATGAAGGTAGACACAGTGGTAATTAGGGACAAATATGATTTTTAAGACTTGGACTCCTCGGGTGAAGGAGACACAGCGCACTGCATTTTTTGTTAAAAATTTTCTTGTCTTCATGGTACAAAATACAGGGTGGCGCACGAAATGTGTTACCATTTTGTTTTTGAATATAAACTTTATTGTCAATACAATCCGAAAGGAACATATACTACAATGAAGAGTCGTCCATGTAGATTTGTTCTAACTCAGCACATGCTCAATATGTCCACTATTTCGTTTCGTAACTTTCCTCAAACGAACACTGAAGTTATTGATTACCCTACGGCACATGTCTTCCGTAATTTCACTGCAAGTTTGAAGAATAAGGCTTCTGAGCTCCATTGAATCTCGTGGACGCTTCGGGAAAATTTTTTGCTTTAGGCACCCCCAAAGAAAAAATTAACATGGATTGAGGTCTGGACTATTGGGGGGGGGGGGGCAATTTTGTCCGTCATTGAAGCGACCTGGAAACCTGAGTGCCGCATGTCGTGTAAAAACTCCAACACAGTGTTCGCAGTACGTGGCCTTGCTCCATATTGCATGAACCACTGCGTGTTGAAGGGTAAGGCCGTAGCAGGAAGCTGTGGAATGAAGCTATTGCGAAACATTCTCCAATAACGCTCGCTGTTCACAGTTTCTTCAAAGGAAAAGGGTCCAATAAGTCCGTGACTGGAAATTGCTGCCCACGCTGTAATCCTCGAAGCATAATGTTATCGTTCATGAAGCACCTGCGGGTTTTCAGTGGCCCAAAAGCGTACTTTTGTTTGTTAACCACACCGTCTAAATGAAAATGCGCCTCGTCTGAAAACCAAACGTTGTTGAGAGTTTCTTCCCTATCCTCCGCCCACCGAGCAAACAGCAGTCTGGTGCTTGTGTTCTTCGGTGAGCTTCTGTGCACAGGTCATCTTGTATGGGTACATATGGAGGTCACTTTTAAGAATGCGTTGAACGGAGCGTCCGGATATTCCCAGTTGCACTGCTGCCTTTCTACACGATTTCCCGGGACTTCTCTGTACAGCAACTCGTACCGCTTCAATATTCTCCGGCGAACAGACAGGCCGAGGTCACTTCGCTTCCAATACTGTTCCTTCCTGCACAAATTCATCGTACAACTTGTGGATGGTCTTCTTGCAAGGGACCCATCGTGTGTTAAACTGTTGTCGAAAACGCCTCTGAGTCACAACAAGGCTTTTCGTTTCATGAAAAAGTAACACAATAGCCGATCCTTGCTGTGTCGTCAGTCATCCATTGTCAGCCATTGCTGCTTATTAGTCTCCTAGCGGCAGTATCGTGAATTACACGTCATTTAGTAACTCATTTGTTTTTCCACGCTTTGCTGGTACTGCTGTAGAGATCCCAGCGGGATATCTAATGTGCGTCGTAAATTGTGAAAGAAACAGTTGGTAACACATTTCGTGCGCCACCCTGTATAATTAGAGCTCGATGATTACCAGTTTCTTCTGACTAGTGTTTAGCCCCCCAAAAACAACGACTTCATTAGAGTTGGAGCCCAAGCTAGGGTTCTTGAAGGGTGGCGATGAAAACCTGCCGTGCCCTTTTCAGAGGAACCATCGCGGAATTTGTCTGGAGTGAATTAGGGAAATCACTGAAAAACTGAATCTGGTTGGCCGGACGGGAATTTGAATTGTATCCCTCCCCCCAGAGTGCAAGTCCAGTGCGTTAAACCCTCGTCGCCAGTTTTGCAAAGGTCTCGTTTCTGCTGCTGTGGAGGCCGATGTGACGGTACGTCACATAAATATGGACATTTTTATCGGTTGTAAACAGTGAACAATATTGTTAAGGGTGAACCAAAAATTACTTGTATTTTATGTATTTTTATTTTATGAGCATAATTAGTATAAGAGATACAGTTAATTTTCTTGAAACAACTGATATGCAGCGATAATTTAAAACTAGCATATTTATTTAAAACATGTCTATGAAAATGTAAAAGGATCGTCAAGAGACGCTATTTTACGGCCGAGGAGGAAAGACGTACTTTATGGTACACACTGTTATATTTCGCGATACGGAAGGCAGCCATTGAGCGGCTACACATATTTTATGTATGTTATTCGGTATTATGCTAAGATAAACTAATTATTGTTATCACAAAATGTATTTCTTTCTAATAGTTGTCACCTCAAATGGTCACAGCGGCTAATTACTTTTAATAAGCATTTTTTTCAGTAATTTGCGCTGGGGGAAGCTCATCTTCCGATGCAGCCTCTGGTCGGCCATTACGCGCCGAAGTATTAATTTATTTTTGAAAGTAACTGTAAATGCGAGAGATTTCGTTGTAAGGACCTTTTTAAATTGCCACAGATAATTAATTTACGTTAAAGTTCATTTTTTAAATTATACCGCCGCTCCACGGCAACAATCGAAATTCTCTCGAGCCTTGCTTTGCAATCAATAAATAGAAATTAACAAAATTACATTCAATTCAGTTAACGGCAACTATATTTTAGTCATCACGTTCAAAATCTAGAGTTAGTACATAAATAACAGCGGCCCTTCAAGAACCAGTTTCATATATACTTATGCATGTAAGTAAAAGTGAAAAGAAAAGATAATATCCCTGAGAGAAAGAATCATGCTCTAACAAAAGAAAAATTCACCCGATAAATTAAAAATAACAAATGGCAACGTAACACCGTGTTGCCACTGTTGTTATAGTAGGCCGAGTTTGTGAATTCGTGAAACGGATTCTGGTGCAGTACACCGCTAAGACAATTTCATCCTGTCACTACTACACAGCTATGCTCCAGGGTCAGGTAGCAAGAGAGGAGAACGAATGTTTTACAACACTCCAACCAACTAGTAACAAAGTCACACAAATGAGTTGAAAGGTTTACTAATCTGCAACACTGCTTGTAATGTGACACAGAAAAGAGCCCTCAGTGGCTAATTGCAAATAATCATAGGTAAACTTCACAGTACATAGCAAACGCATGTACAACTGTCTGTGCACTTCTAAGAATTCACTAAAAGGCGTTCCCTGCCAAAGAAGGCGCTGGACGATGATCTATAACGAAGTGGGTGAGAGATGCTCTTCTGTCTTACGAATAGTCTTCCCCGTTGTCGTCTGATCATTGGCTGATTGTACTTGGCCGAAAATTGGTCGAGGCGCAGTCGATATGTTCATCCTCAGCGCCGCCCGTGGCGCTGGTAGAACTAGCGCAAGTTTCGAGTCTTTATGGCTCTGCCACGAGCTCTTATCTTTTGGTATGTGGTGCTTTTGTCCAGGTTGTGTCTTGTTCAGACTACAAAGGACTGATCGCTGCGCCACCTCGGACGGTCGACTGACACGTAAGTATCCTCAAGTCGTGCTTTCTAACGATTCGGTAGCTAAGTACACTGTTTGTCACAACACCATTGCCACTAACAAGTAAGTGGCACTCGTCTATATGAAAAAGTTGGTCGAACCAAGTAGTTAAAGTATGAAACCACTGTGGTTCGATCCCAATTCTTTAGTAACCGATATCAGAGGATGGTTGCCCAGTCAACCGAAACCGCTAAAAAGCAAGTTGTAACTAATTTTATTACAGTCAAGACCATTAACACTTTTAACACAAGTATGTGTGACTTAGAGATATCTTGGGGAATCAGAATCCAGGTTGCTGGATTCAGATTTGAAACCCGACTTTCCGGAACGAGAAAAATGTAAAACGAGGGAAGGAAAGCATTTAACTTTCCATCGGCGGCTAGGTCATTACGGCCGCAGCTCTGGTCAGACAAGATTGAGGGCAACATGCCGGTCATTTCGTTTTCAAAGAAACCTTGCTAGCACCCGCCTGAAGGAAGTTAGGAAAACTTATTTGGTTTTCCGGATAGGTATTTGTCTGCACTTCGTTGCAACCATGTCGCAAGTCTTTGAAAACCTGAAGCTGTTATCAACTTTGGCTTTTAATACCACAGTGCTTTACTCGTCATGGTCCTGCTGGAGGTGGTATGCAAGTTGCCTTAGTCCGATCTCAGACGTTTTCTGAGGAATTAGGATCGAGTTACTTAGCGGGCCAGTCCACTTGCTGATGTATGTGCAGGTATTCGTGCAACCAGGAACGTATGCTTGCAGCCCTGTGATCATGGCTATTATGATTGTGAACATGATTACGTTTGATACGAGGGAGTCACATTTTTGGCTGCTTACTGAGAGCATAGCTGTTCGCCGGACTTTAAGACCAAGCCCTTCTGACCAGTCAGGCAAGTGGGAGGTTAAGGTCTAAGTCAGCTTGGCCACGCAGACAGTAGAGAACTTCTTTCTCTCTGGCCCAATTCTATGCTTCTCGCCGCGTGGTAACAAAAATGGTTCAAATGGCTCTGAATACTATGAGACTTAACTTCTGAGGTCATCAGTCCCCTAGAACTTAGAACTACGTAAACCTAACTAACCTAAGGACATCACACACAACCATGACAGAGGTAGGATTCGAACCTGCGACCGTAGCGGTCGCGCGGTTCCAGACTGTAGCGCCTAGAACCGCTCGGCAATCTCGGCCGGCGCGTGGCAACATCTCTTATGATTCTATTATTTAAAATCAGACGCCGTAGCCTAGTGTTTTGCTGTGATGATGATTTTGAAGCTCAGCATATAGGAAATCATGACTATGTCGTTGCCTGATAGCGTTCTTTCGTAATATTGTGTGTACATGATTTTCAGTTCTGCAGATGCACTTCCTTTGTGACCTAGTTTAAAGGTGTTGTTGCGACCTACACTTACTGGAATCAGTATCCGTGAATATAGACCAGGGTTAGGCTTATATAATAATACTATGGGGATTAGAAATCTTATATGGCTCCAACTGTTCCAGATTTTGTTGTGTTGTATTACACGTGGTCCAATGAAAGACGCATGCAATTTTCCTGCTTGTTTATGGAATAATAACCGTAAGCAATTTTAAATGATGTTCAACTATTTCTCATCCAAAAGCCACTTACAAATTATAAGTGTTTCATCGACAGTTCCCTTCTGCAAACTTGTACGTTGTCTGAACTCATAGTTGAACCGAGCACAAGTTACTGACCGTGTTCAGGTTCCAGCGAAGTCATTCTGATAAACTGTCAGTGGCAGACAAGATATTTATCTCTTTGCATGCTTATTGCAGCAAGTGTACTTTGGATCAAATGCAGAATATGTTAATAGTAACAATTGCGATTCATATTTTTTACGAATACGTGATAGGGTACACAAAATGTAGTGCACGCATTTTTCTGCAGCAGAGGACACATTACACTTTCAGTTTATATTAAAAGCATTGAATGTCTTTGTCGTAAGTTTACAGTACCTGAACGCATGTTCAAGAGCTCCTTCCGTTTATCGTTCCGATATGAAAGTTATACCTTCTTACGAATGATTTGTCAATAGAGATCAGATCTCGTTGTTATTCGATCAGGGGTCAAAATTTTGAATAATAGGGAGAGATACTGTTGTCATACCACTTATGTATTCGGTTTACACTTAAACAGGAAGTACGAGGCTTTCAGGCTTTATGTGACGCTGTGGTCAATGGCCTTTTTCGAGAGAGCTAACTCGAATTATCCACTGCATGCAGGTTCATAGACAGTGTCCGCTCGGTAATTGGTTGAGATGGTCATGCATTCGCTGACAGATCGATTCCTATTGGGAATCTACGTTCTATATATAATGTAAGACTACCCAGCGTGTCTCTAATCCGCAAATTGCATTTCAGTATTGTTGGTTCGTGAGATGACGGTGCAATAACTTTGGTAAGGAAGAGAAATTTTACCACCACGTTGTGCAATCTGACAGCGACAGGATCGTAGCCTACTAAGACTATGATTCATTGGTCAACATTGTTACGGTGCCTGCTGGTTGTTAGGCAAGATATCAGCGACCCTACGTGACTAGCGTCCGAGAGACAAGCATATTGTTTCTTCACATATCCAGGGTCGTGGAGCCCAGTCACGTACCTTGCGCAGGAGTCATGCGTTCTTTCCAACAAGTCAAGTACACATACGGATAGTGTAACTGAGAGAGAGTGGTGCACTTGGCCACAACGCTGGATATACGCGGTGTCCGGAAATACCCGTTGCAGATTTCTAGGACTTTTAAAGGGAGGTGACTACATAATACGAGGGGCGTTCAGAAAGTAAGCTCCGATCGGTCGCGAAATGGAAACGACTATGAAAATCCGATAAAGCTTTGCACAGATGTGTTGGGTAGTGTCTCTAGTATAACCCCAGTTAGCATCACGTCGCTCTTCTCATTTCTGAGCTCGCAGTGAGTGCGTAAAGATGTCTAGAAAATAGTGTCTGCCGCCAAGTACGAGGGCCTGGTGAGAAATTTCGCCTGAAGCTATGCAGCTAACATTACATAACTGTCGTGCTGTTTCTTCTTCAAGACAATTCTCAGCCGCATTCTGCAGGGGCAATGAAGAAGCTCCTGCATCGTTTTCAAATGGAAATGTGAGATTACCCACAATACAGTCCGCAATTGTCTCCCCCTGAGTTTCATCTCTGGTCACATGAACCGCTGTCTTTGAAGACAACATTTTGACACAGACAACGAGGTGTAGGCCAGCGTGGAGAATTGGCGGAAAGCACTGGCGGCTGCCTTCTATGATGAGGCTATTGAAAAGTTGGTACAACGCTATGACAAAAGTCTAAGTCAGAACGGCGACTACGTAGAGAAGTAGCTGAAAGGTGTAGCTAATTGTTACAAGTAAAACATTTCTGATGTTCACTGTGGTTTCAATTTGGCAATCAATCGGAGCTTACTTGCTGAACAGGCCTCGTATTTTGAACAGGAACATACGTCCTCAAACCTACTGTTTCGGCGCTACAGCCGTTCGAAAACGTCTCTGTTAGGTAGGTATGCAACAGTGTAGTCATGGGAGGGGGAGGGGGGGGGGGGTGACGACAGATCAGCTGATATCACTTCACTTCTGTCCTACCTCTCTGACCTGATTCGAGCCTCATTGACGTGTATGTGAATGCCAGAGGAACATAGTTGAGTACACGTTTGCAGAATACATCTACAAGATCCTTCTGAATGGCGAAGCTCATGGTAATGGAAGATCTGCCCGTCGCCTCTGTCAAGATCTCTCTTCGCAATGTTCGACTCCATCGCATACCCTTTTCGCCATAATTACACAACAGTTTCGAGAAGGAGTAACTTCGCCGTCAGCGGGCGTGACTGTGGTGAGCCAAGGAGACGTCGTACACCCGAACTGGAAGAGGCCTACTGCATCACATTGAAGCGAGCGCGTCAACTAGTACACAACCAATTTCATTGGCTATTAATGAGTGGAATTGTAAAACAAGCGATGTACTGAGTCACATCTAATCAGTTACTTATAAAAGTCGTCGCGTTACCAACATGTTTTCAAAAAGTTATAGCACAGGAACGGTACATTTCCGGACAAGGGTTCTGATTCAAAGTATTACCTATTTACTCATCACTACAAGTCCTAGAAGTCTGTATAAGTGACACCACGGGAAGTGACATCGCGTTTCTCCAGACGAGTGCTGGTTCTCTACACAGTATCACGAGTTTAGAAAGTAATGTATCTTAGAAACTTACAGTTGTTGCCGTATCCTTGAAGTTTTGTAGGAAATATCAATTCCCCAGCCCCGTCAGAACGTTTTAAATTGATTCTACTTTTGGCGGAAAAGGATTAGCAAATCACCGCAATCTTGCTATGTGCACGAAGAACGGTGTTCTCGTGTCATCAATGTTAAATAGCAGATGCCCAAAAACAACACAGGCTATAATGTATGCCAGTAATAAACTAACTGGAATACTTACGTATGCCCAGTCAGAACAGAATCCCTGGTAAATCAGCAACTCGACTTGGCGAGGACCAGTAATGAGGATGGTTACAAGGAACTGAAATAGAGCATGCCAAAAGCGAAAATAAGAAATAAGTCAGGAGATAGACTGTGAGGTGATCGACGACTTTTCTGTGACTAGCAACGGAATGGAAGTGTTCTGCTCACTCAACTTTAATCTCGAGTTTTATTTTATTTGGCTTTTTTCGTGGGTTGTATTTGCAAAAATTCATGAATAAATAAAATGGAGACAGTTTACTTATTCAGACATAGTTCTTATGATGAGTGTGTCACTCGACGAGTGCTGAATTTCACGTTCAAAGCACTGTAGTGAGTAACGAATATTCCTAAAAACAAAAATTTGTAAGAAACTGGAAAATGTGTTACAGTTCCTCATTTCTCTATTTAACTGTACCATAGATGCATAATACAGCATGACATTCTGATACTGCTTTTCATGCTTAGAGGTAGAGGAAATTTCAAACTTAGAAATATTTCAAACACAATATTTGTGTCTTGGTCTGTTTAAGAAGAGCATTATAAAAACCTTCTTTTCCTTCAGCTTTCCTCCTGCCCTGTCCTATTTACGAGGTAATGTAGATACACAATGAAACAGTTATTTTAACTTTCCATCATTTCTGTTACCTCACTCTCCTGTTAACCTAAGAAACGAAATCCCTGTACATTCTTTCTGAATAGTTTGAACTTTAATCTACGTTTTTATATGGAGTATGTTATTTTGTTCAAAAGATAAGGGTCAGTTGTCCCCATGACGTGTTTGAAAAACCACATAAAAACCGCAAATCCGATTAACCTCTAAACCATTTACTTAATGTCTTTGAATCATCCCTACAGTTCGATCGTGGTCTGCCGAACCTACTTTTTGCAAACTAACAAGTTGCGCTTTAAGAAATACGAGCAAATTCGGAAATGATAATCGTTAGTAAAACAAGTAAATCCACAAAGCCTGGCACAGACTTTATAAAATGAGCTTTCCTCCCTCCACTACTGTTCCCTGTGTTCTGACGTAGAACGCTGCCCACTTAGATTTGCGGTTCTGCACCATGTGGAACTTCCATATGAGTGGGGAACACGGAATTCATTTCCAACATCTTTTTCCAATCGGCTCGACCGGCGTCGATGAGTGCCCACAACCCTGCCTGCCGTTTATGCAGCCACGCACACACGCACGCACGCGCACACACACACACACACACACACACACACACACACACACACCTGCATCCGACGCTGTTAACAGCCCCTGATTCTTGTTTTCAGGGGCCAGTGGGAACGGAGAGGCAAACTTCCTTTTGTACTATGGTACCACGGACTTGGTGGAATTTTCAATGTCCTTTACGAGTGGCCGTTTAATAAAATTTTATTCGTATGTTAGAGCGTGCTATCGTCACAACCTGCATTCCATTGGGCGAGAATGGTATAAAAACGACGCGGGTCGTATTCGATTATGTGTTTTTCTTTTCAGTGTGTGCGTATGTATGTGTGTGTCTTGTGTGTGTGTGTGTGTGTGTGTGTGTGTGTGTGCGTGCGTGTAAAATGGGACGTAGGTTGTCGGTCTTTTGCGTACCTATACCAAATTGTGATTTTAATTTTCGTTTGAGGGTGCAGGACAAATAGTCGTTTATTTAAAGAAGTAAAGCTCTAATGTACCCACTTTACGACTGCTGAAACAGAGGCTAAATTTACTATTGGAACTGTTATCTGCTCTTCTCCTACTTCTTTATAGAGTATATGCAGTACGTCTCTTCTGTGTTCATATGAATTTCCGGTTATGTTTTCTCTGTATGTCGGGTATCCAACAACGACAAGGTCTTGCGCCGCTAGTCCCCTATTCTGTCTTCGTTTGTCGTGTCAAATCAGACGTCTTACACTGTACAAAGTAGACTTACACATGACTGCATAGAAATTAAAATATATGCCTCAATGAATCCATCGTTTTATATTAAAATACGTATCAAACAAACTGTGATGTAAAAATGTGAAATACTGGTAGATGAGCGCAAAGAAGAAAGAAATGAGGCATAGCGATTAAATAACAGTAGAATATTATGTGACAAACCTACTGATGTAGAGTAGGTGAACTTACGATATTTGAAGTGATACTCGAATGTCGCACAGTGACAGCTGTTTGTGGTTAATAACACCACACTGAAATCTTTACAACGAAAGGACATACCTAAAGAAAATTTCTTTCTTGAGGACGTGTCAAATCATACATATATCTGCCAAAATTGCGAAAATTTATCTGACCTTTAGAAAAGAAACCAATTCTATTATTTTCTTAAAAAAAATGTCAAGTGATGATACCATACAGTATAATTATGCACCTGATGCTGCACATTCATACATTTCCAGAGCAAACGAAGGCATAGAATAATAGTGTAAGAGATTTCGATGCATTTGGATGTAGCCGGCCGTAGCGGCCGTGCGGTTCTAGGCACTTCAGTCCGGAACTGCTGACTGCTACGGTCGCAGGTTCGAACCCTGCCTCGGGCATGGATGTGTGTGATGTCCTTGGGTTGGTTAGGTCTAAGTAGTTCTAATTTCTAGGCGACTGATGACCTCACATGTTGAGTCCCATAGTGCTCAGAGCTATTTGAAACATTTGAACCAATTTAGATGTACGTGTTTTCCCTTACGGCGCATGTGCACATTTACTTTACACTGAGAGATCGTGCTGGTTTACTTCGCTAAAGCTGGAACTTTTTTTCTTTTGCTTTTTCTGGTTTAAGGATCTCTTTTTTAAATCTTAGGATAGGGAACAAGTGTTTCTCTTCTATACAACACCAATACTCCTAAATCTTTCTCTCTAAATGTGTCTCAGTTCATCACATGCTTCCCTGGCGCACACCCGACGTTACTTTTAGTTCTGCAGATAATTTATCATCCTGTGTATTGCACTGTGTTTTATTACCAAATAAATTATTCATCGAGGCAGTAACATATCCATGAAGATACTCCGTAGGACCGTACCTTGGTTGGTAGCTGACGATGTGCTGGAGTGTCGAACGTCTTTCGGAAATCTAAGAAGATGGAATCAACCTTTTTACTTCAAGATGTCATTCGTGTAAGAGTTTTACTCATAAATAAATTTCCAATTGGCTACTAATAGAAGAAGGAAAAATAGAAAATAGGTGTTATTGACGATCGCAACATCTCTGTTGACGTCATGTCTCCACGTACTGACTACGAAATTGAAACATTTATCGTACATCGTACATTGCGACCAGTTTCTTTATGTCCGCATCAAAAAATGGTGAAGCCTGCTGCTTCAGCCGGTTGTTAACAGCATCGTAAAACTCATCGAAGTCCGTGACGTCTTGAGTAACCAGCCAGATCGTCTTGATAACAGAGATGAAAGACGCAATGCTGTCGTGATTATTATTCTGAATATAATATAGGCGTAGATATTACAACGTACTGCTACACAGTTCTCCAGGTGCTGTGGACGTGTATACACGCACCGATTGGGTTTCCCTACAGTGCTAGGGATGTCTGCGTCCTGAGACGTCGACCTACCGCTGCTGCAGACGAGTTACTTCCTTTCCGCGGTGAATAAAAATGTTTTGAATATTTCCCGTACAACATACTTACCTCATTGCGTGCTATCATTTGCAAAAAAACTCTTTTCGATATATTGAATAGTTTATTGGATATAACGATTGTTATTGCGACATGATGTTCAAAAATGGTTCAAATGGCTCTGAGCATTATGGGACTTACATATGAGGTCATCAGTCCCCTACAACTTAGAACTACTTAAACCTAACTAACCTAACGACATCACACACATCCACGCCCGCGGCAGGATTCGAACCGGCGATCGGAGCGGTCGTGCGGCTCCAGACTGAAGCGCCTAGAACAGCTCGGCCACACCGGCCGGCCGACATGATGTGTAAAGAGTTCAAAGGGCGCGTCGCTAGCGACCGTCCGTTGGATATAAAACACAGTAACTCGTGATCAAAATATTAAATTTAAGTACCTTATATACATCACATTCCCTGCAATGTATGAGCGACAAATAGCTATAAGCATAGTTCACATAGTGCATTTCTGCATCTGCAAACTTTAAAACTGCTGGCAGTATTTTACTTAAATTAATGCAGCGCAGTAATCATCAAGGTAATCGAAAAGAAACTCATTTCTTTATGTAATGTTGATATCAGACAGAAACATGGGAAAAATTCAAATTTTTTCTTCTGATAGTTTTCGAGAAATCGGATGATAAGTGTTTCTATCGGTCGAAACGCCGTTCTCTCAGAAATTTTCGGGCAGTGCAGCCTTCACAAAAACCGCCTTCCAGCAAGGAATGCCGAGACCATGTCTGTAGCAGCGAAAAGGAGTGCGCTGACTGGAGTAATTTTTCAAGTCTCCTTATCCAGCTATATTAGCAGCATGAAGCTACAACTATTTGTGTATTTTTAGTAGTGAATCCGAGAATAATTTATGAATACCAAGCAGTGTTCCAGATAAGTGGTTTTTGCTGCACCCGCACCAATTCTCTGAGAGAAGCTTGTATCCTGCTCAGCCAGGGACGTGTGAGCTTAGTATGTGTTCTGTGTTCCTACGACGCACTGCGGCTGTCGGGAGGGAGGTGTCCGTCCATTAGGCGAGTTTTGTATGAATGAGGACGTGCTGGAAGCTGCCGCGTGCGGCGCGGGACACGCAGAGAAAGGCACACGGCGCCTAATGAAGTGCTGGCGATCAGATAGGCCGGCTGAGAGGGAGAGCGGCGGAGGGGACGGGCAGAGCGCGGTTTTATCTGCGCGGCGCGCCCGCTCTTCCGGCCGGGGATAACGAGAACCGAGGGAGACAACTCCGACAGGAAATTGAACGCGGCGCAACCGCCAAGATGGCGCGCAAGTGGATTCGGCCGGCTCTTCTTCCAGCCGCTCATCCCGTTACACGCCGGTGGACCTCCAAAATGAAATGTGGAGCCGTTACTCCAGCTCGCTCGCGGGTGTCCTGTCGCAGGAAAAATCTTTCGCTCCGAGGGAGAGAAATTTCGGCGTTACATAGCATTAAAAGTGCGCCACACGTATCCAGGGATCTCCAGTTTTCCAACATTTTCTCGCAGTAGGCGGTCCCATTTCAGATATGGAAGCGAGTCATCTATGAGGTTAAATGCTTTCACAGAATCATCGGAAAACTGATGTCTAAGGTGTTTCCAGACGATGTACCTCTGGGTTCCTTAGTCACTGCCTCGTAATAAAACTTACTGCCGGACGAAAGCTCTGAGGCGAACTCTGTCTGGAACCCGAATTATACACCACTTGAAATTTTGAACGTGGTTGGAAGACGACCCTCTCATTGTTTTTCTAAAATCCAAAACAGTGATTTCCAGCCGTAAAAAGGCGATTCCCAGTTTAAGCGATTGGGAGGTGTTTTTTAGTTCTGGCATTCGCCATAGAAATCAGTGCTCTTGGTGTGAAATTTGCGAGCATACCATGCAAGGTGGGCGTTGTCGGAAATCTGAGTTGATAATGTCGGAGCGTAGGTTGTGTGGGGCTGGGATCACTCTAGAGCTTGTGCAAGGAATTTCCGCACTATACTAAATACAGTGCAAGTTTATGTGGTGTATTCATTAGAGAATACCAAATTACGAAATGACACAGAAAATGTTTTTGATAAAAGACTTTTTTAAAATTAGCTGTTTAATAAATAGTCATCGCTAACCTAAATTTCTGTCCTTCATTCAAGCAGTTAGCATTCAGATACTTGAAGCTGATGATCACAGTCACAGAAAGATTATACTAACAGTAATATTAACTGCTAATTTTAGAACAGAAGAAGAAAGGAGAATGAGAGTGTTACAAACAGTACCAGATCAAAGTTGCGTAGATGATTTCAATGTGAAGGCGCCCATCGGTTTGTACACGAGCCAAAGAAACTGATGCACCTGCCTAATATCGTGTAGGGCCCCCGAGAGCACGCAGAAGTGCCACATCATGACGTGGCATGGACTCTGCTAATGTCTGAAGTAGTGCTGGAGGAGAATGACACAATGAACCCTGCAGGACTGTCTATAAATCTGTAAGAGTACGAGGGGGTGGAGATCTCTTCTGAACAGCACATTGTAACGCTTCCCAAGGCTAAATAATATTCATGTCATGGGAGTATGGTGGCCAACTAAAGTGTTTAAACTTAGAAGAGGGTTCCTGGAGCCACTTTGTAGCAATTCTGGGCGTGTGGGATGACGCATTAACCGTCACTATAGCCTGTTACAGTTTGTTGAGATTGTTTTAAAAAGGTTTTAGCATTTTAACATGCAACTGCCTTCCTTACTTGTAATTCAGGCCTTCAGCCGTTGAGTATTCTGAAAATTGCTTCTGGCCTTCAGCCGACGAATAATTTTGAACTTTCTTAATCAGGAATTCAGCCGCTGATTGTGTGTAACTTTGCTTGTGGCCTTCAGCCGACAATGACTTGCAATTCTTCTAATAAGGCTTTCAGCCGCCATTGTAGCAAAATCTTTTAAAATGATTGTTGAGAGTTTTGGTTTTTAAAAATAAAGTGTATGTGTTTTTTGTGCAAACAACGGTAATTGATTAGGCCCCGTCCACACCTTTCCTGCTTTCCCTAAGTCCCACGTCTCAGTTATGCTGCTGACAGATAACATCGCGTCGAGGAAGACATCAAGCATGAAGGGATGCAGGTGCCTCGGAGCTGCCTGCACGTCTTCGATTACTACAAAAGCTCCAGTGCAAGCGAATGAGAATACTTCTCACAGAATAATACTGCACCCACCAACCTGCTCCTGTGGCGATCTGTACATCAAGAGCCGGTGTTCACCTCATTGCCGGCATTCGTAGAGATGACGATAGACCTAGCGTAGCAAAAATGTGATTCGCCCGAAGACCCGAACGTTTCCATTGAACGGCGGTCGAATACCGATGGTCTCGCGTCCACTGCGATAGTATTTGACGGTGCCGTTGGGTCAGCACGTGAACACGATGGGGTGGTCTGCCGCGGAGGTTCAACAATGTACAATTAACAGTCTGCTCCGAAACCTTTGAGTTCACCAGTATAGAGCTCTTTCGGCACATATGACACAGATCGCCATCTATCATACTTTACAGAGGAAGCAACCCTCCGAAGCCCATGTTCTGTGAAGAACCGTGGACGTCCGACTAATTTACGCCTAGTCTACTTTCAGTGCCCTTGGACGTCCTTCCGTAGACGCTCACGATAGTAGCCCGTCAACATTCGACCAGCTTCACCGTTTTCGAGATTTCGTTCACAGGCTCTGCGTAATAATAATCTGCCCCTTTGTCAGAGTCGCTTATCTGGATGGATTTCCCCACTCGCAGCCCATATCTTTGTTTGGGTGATCTCCCGTCTGTTTCTTCTCCACTTACATATTATTGCTTCTGTGTCAAGAGCCCGTAACGCTACGAGGCAGCATCCAACGTCGCGATGGACAGTGGCCATAATGTTTTGGCTGGTCAGTGTATTTGAGAATACTTGAATTTCAGAAGGAAATACGGTGTGGGTAGATGCAAATCACTCAACCACACAGTAAATGTAAATGGTACGTTTGACTGATATGTACCTGTCAATTTTTAGTTAGATATTTTTTTTAAGTTTGTTGTAAGTTACTATGCGACCATACTGCTGAGGTTATCGGTTCATAGGCTTTATCTAACTTAAACTAAGGACAATACACACACCCATACCCGAGGGAGGACTCAAACCTTCGGCGAGGGGAGCCGCGCGAACCGTGGCAAGGCGCTTGAGACCACGCGGCTACCAAGCACGGCGATTTTTAATTGTAACTGTGTTTATGATGTGTCCCATTTCTACATGTTTCGCTCTTGGAACTGGCAGCTAGATTGATGATGTTCTCTTTTATAAGTACTTTACATGAGAGCTCACAAACAGATGCAGCTAGTGACCCCCTGAGGTCAATTGCTGATGGAGCTCTTTGCCACTGCAGAATTTTTGGATGAGCTGCAGTTTGCTTGAAAATGCTATGAGACGCATAGGCCATTTGGATTAACTTTAATAACTTTTCCGATGTCTTGACCATACTTTTTATTATTCCCAAAATCATTTTACGCGTTTCGACATTGCTGGGTTTCGCACTTGTGGTTGAGAATGTTGATGATCTGCAAGTCATCTAATGAACAATTTTATAAACATATAATACTGCCTTTGAAAGTGAAAGAACGTTAAAAAGCGGAAGGTAATTTTGGAAATAATAAAAAGTGCTGTCAAACATCAGAAAAGTTAATGAAGTGTTATGCGTAAATCGCACATGGTCCATTTGCAAGCAACTGTACACTAACCAAGATATAAAACTGTTCCATACTGTATTTTGGATCACTGAAATTGATAGTATGTCGTACGACAAATCTTAAAAGCGAGTACTTTAGATAGACTAAGTGTTTTTGCTGTTCCGTTTTAGTTTTAGGTATATCATGTTCCATAGACCATTTTCCCGATTATGTTATCGATATGTGTCTGGAAAAATTCCCTGTGCCAGAGAAGCTTTAGATGGAATTTTTCCAGACGGATTGAAATACGCAATTATCAAACTTCTTCATAAGAAAGGGGACAAGATTAACTTAAATAATTATCGACCAATCTCCGTGCTGACTTCATTATCTAAAATATTCGAAAAAGTTATATATTCTAGAGTAGTCTCACATTTAAATGAAAACTTCTATTTAAATTTCACCTCTGAGTTGTGAGGGTGTTTATAAAAGCTACATTGTACCACATATGCTAGTAGTTTTACGAAGTGTTATTTTAAGTTTGTTCATTAACATGCCAGACGAGTTTACTTCCTATGTAGCAGTCTTAAGACATTATATATCTTAAATATGTGGGGTTGCTTGATAGCTGTACGGCCAAATGCCAGTACTAATACAAAATAAAATACGAGTACAACAAAAGAACTATATTGGCAGAAGGAACGTACAGGAATTGTTAAATTTGGCCAAATTCTGTTGTGATATATTTTCCAGGTGAACAGAGTATTGGTTCAAATGGCTCTGAGCACTATGGGACTTAACTTCTTAGGTCATCAGTCCCATAGACTTAGAACTACTTAAACCTAACTAACCTAAGGACATCACACACATCCACGCCCGAGGCTGGATTCGAACCTGCGACCGTAGCGGTCGCGCGGTTCCAGACTGTAGCGCCTAGAACCGCTCGGCCACCACGGACGACGAAAAGAGTATTCATTGTATAAAGTATTTACGGGGGTGGTCGTAAAGTATCCTAAGTACAGGTTACTTGTAACCTGTGGAGGAACCTTTATTTCCAAGGAGTGAAGGAAGCTACTTATCTCATTTAATGTAAACTGTCTATGGTATGTTTTTTGTGTCATTAAATTATGACTCATTCAAATTATAATATTTTAATAAATAAATATTAAATAGTGATTCTGCTCTCGCTACCGGCCTGTCTAACACCTTATACGTAGAATGGGAATGACGTTTGTGCAATTACACCATAGTGTCAATCATTATCATATCCAAGTACGTACTGAATTCATGGAATTTTGTGTTTGCTGCTAGAAAGTTTCATGGTTGAGAGTATAGACAAAATTTCTGTGAGAGTCCAGTTCTAAGATCATGATCAGTCAAGCCGGATCATTAGCCAGTACAGTCTCCATGCTGTAGCCCCAGCCATACAGCACAATTATTGCCTTGTTTAACCTCGCCATCTTAGTTCTTGTGGCGTACACTGACGAAAAAAAAATCGCATCACCAAGAAGGAATTATGCGACATAAACGTAAGTTCGTAACCGTGTTTTTACATGTGAAAGATTATGTCTATTCAGACTTCACTCCAGACACGTAAGAGTTGCGCTAGAAGCGTCGCTATGATGACACAAATCAGGTTTTGCTTTAAATACACGCTGTGAAGGTCGTGAGCCTTAGTTACCTTATAGACCGAACATGGTGAGTTGATGAAGAAAGGATGTCTTTAAGGTGACAAAGACACCATTATATAAACCTCACTGAATTTGAATGAAGTTGTGTAATAGGGCTACGAGAAGCCGGATGTTCCTTCCACGATTTGGCAGGAACACAAGAAACTAGGAAGCCTACCCACACTGACTTGTATCTGCGAGCTGATAGTTGTCACCATCCAGCTCAGCGTGAAGGAGTACTTCGCACCTTGGTTCGCAAGGCCCACGTTATCTCAGACCCTGAAAGTTTGGCAGCTGAGCTATCACATATCGAAGTCACCTTTCGTCAGAATGGTTATAGTGAGAGGCAGATCAAACGTGCGTTACGCCATCAGCCTTCTGTGCAACGGGTGAATGGCGATAGCAACGAAATGGCACCTATGTCTACGGCCTTTTTGCCTTACGCAGGAAGCATTTCCAACAGGATTGGCCCTACTTTGCGGAAATATGATGTGAAATGTGTTTTTAGACCACTTTCTAAGATTAAGGCCCTGTTGGCGTCCGTAAAAGATGATCTTGGTTTGCGAAAGGCTGGAGTCTATCGTATTCCTTGCAGTTGTGGCATGTCATATATTGGTCATACAATCAGGACTGTAGAAGACCGGTGTATTGAACATAAGCGTCACACACGCTTACAACAGCCGAGCAAATCCTGTATTGCAGAACATTGCCTTGACACCGGTCATCCTATGGAATACAACAACACGGAGATTCTGGCTTGCACGTCCAGCTATTGGTATAGTGTTATTAATGAAGCTGTTGAAATCAGACTATCAAGCAACCTGATTAACAGAGATGGTGGATTTTGTTTAAATGCTGCTTGGAATCCGGATCTGTCTCTCATCAAAAAACAGTGGGACAGAATTAGTGCTACCTCACTGGTTGATTAATAGTAACTATCGATATTTCTGGTGTTGGTTATCTTTGTTTGCGTTGACACTTGTTCTGTGTGTGGTGTCTTCCTCGTTTCTCCTCTGTGAACCGAGGTATTAAATTTGCTTGCACATTTCTTCTTCCTTGCATTTGTGTCTTGAGAATGGCAGGGTGTGCTCCTGTCGAAATATCGGCGGTGTTCAACGACGTCACCCGGCAGCAAACCCGTAAGTTATTTGAACATTCAATTCGCCGGGAAAAGTGAAGGTCTCACATTTCAGGCGTGTTTTCCAACTGGATAACGCGCGCTTACATACCGCTGATGTAACCAAACATGCTCAACAGAGTGTCGACATGTTGTCTTGGCCTACTAGGTCACCAGATCTGTCTACAGTGGAGCACATGTAGGACATCGCCAGGCGACAACTCCAGCGTCATCCACAACCAGCATTAACCGCCCCTGTCTTGACTGACCAAGTGCCAAAAGCTTGAAAGTCTATCCCACAAACCGACATCCGGCTCCTGTACAACAAAATCCATGCACGTTCGCGTGCTTTCATTCAAAATTCGGGCGTCTGCACAGGGTATTTATGAACCAGCATTTCAAATGTGTAATGATTTATGTTGCGCTTGTATTAACCTGTGATCTTGCAATCTTCACTTTGAAACGGATCTGATGCAATCGTTACATCCCTCGTGAAGCGCCTTCTTTTTTAAAAATTTAATATGAACTGTGTGAGGATAAGGGGCAGTGTTGGGAGCTACATGATGGAGGTCAAGGGGCGACCGCTACTCGGATAGGCAGCAGTGCCGGCGCGGTCCCCGGGGCTATGAATAACAGAATGCGCGCCTAACAGTGGCCGGCCCATAAAGCGAGCGATAAAGACCGGAGGGAGGGGTGCGCGGACGCTTGAGGCCAAGTGAGCTCTGCGCTGGGGTGACCATCCGGTCTGCCGAGCGCTGTTGGCAAGCGGGGTGCACTCAGCCATTGTGAGGCAAACTTAGGATGATTGAGAAGTAGCGGCTCCGGTCTCGGAAACTGACAAACGGCCGGGAGAGCGGTGTGCTGACCACATGCCACACCATATCCGCATCCAGTGACGCCCGTGGGCTGAGGATGACACGGCGGCCAGTCGGTACCTTTGGGCCTTCATGGACTGCGCGAGAGGAGTTTAGTTTAGTTTTGGGGAACGAAATCGGCTGTGCTCTTTCAAAGCAAACGTGCCTACATTCCCCTGTCGAGATTGAGGCAAATTACAAAAAGCTAAATGAGAATGGTCAGATTCAAGCCGTCTTGCTTCCAAATGCGAGATCAGTGTGCTAAACACTGTGACACGTTGCTTTATATAAAGCCGTTGTATCCTCTGTGCATGTAAGGTGCCAAAAAGCTGTTGTTAACAAATGGATGGAGGCGCTGGGACGGATACGACGCCCATGCTGGTCCCATGCATGTTCTGTCGGTAACAGATCTGGGGATGGTACTGGCCATGGGAGTACGTCAACGTGCCGCACACAGTTACGTAACAGAGACAGGTATTACGTGAGAACTAGCAATGTCCTGTAGATAATCGAACCAGCCTATTGTCGGCTGAGAAGTACTGTATGAGGACGCAGGATTCCAAGTAGTACCTTTGTACCATCAGAGTGCCCTCAGTATTACCTGCCGTAATTTGAAGTCATGCCTGGTTGCTCCCCACACCAAGATGTCAGCACTAACCCTGCTGTGCCTCTACAAAACGATGGAAGGCTGGACCCTGTCCACAACTCGCCACTGACAGCCATCCAGCGTAGTGCAGAACCGTGGTTCATTGCTAGACATAGTGCGACGTCATTCACGAGCAGTCCATGCAGCCCTGTCATGGAAACACTTCAAACGCAGCCGTTTGTTCTGTGGCGATGGTAAATCTCTAGTCTTGCTGCTGCTCATCTCCGACCGATGGTATGGGATGACACACAGTGCTGCAGGGAATCCATGTTCTTGGATGGTATGTTAAAATATCAAGGATTATGATGAGCCTGATGCAGATTATGGCCATCATTTCTTGTTGTGGTCAGACCTGTTCGACCGGAACATTTGAGGCTAACATGCGTGCCCTCCCTTTCCCATGCAGTCAAATAGCTCTAAGCACTACGGGACTTAACTACTGAGGTCATCAGTCCCCTAGAACTCAGAACTACTTAAATCTAACTAACCTAAAGACATCACACACATCCATGCCCGAGGCAGGATTCGAACCTGCGACCGTAGCGGTCGCGCAGTTCCAGACTGTAGCGCCTAGAACCGCTCGGCCACCCCGGCCGGCCCCATGCAGTCCAACAGCTTGCTACTGTCACATCCGAGTGCGTCATATATCTGGATATTGCACTGCCCGAGAATCTGGCCAACTGGAGAACCAAGATCATTTTCGTGTGCTACCAGTGTACTATTATAATATAATACTATTAACATCATCACTGATGATACTTGAACTGTTGAGTAAAACGACCTAAAATAGTTCTAAAAATAATTAAAAAAATTTTGGTTGATTTCCTTGAGGTGCTGATAACGCTGTCTCACAAAAATATGTACTATTTGCTCACCGTTGTATGCCGTTCCAGATATGGTAACAACACTAAACACAAACAAACTAATAAATTGTTGTAGCTGTTCTACTTATCGCAGAGAACTGCAACTCTAATCATTTACGTACTCCCCGACGTTTCGATGTGTAAGTGTGCGAAATTTCATTGTCATCCCGCTAGGTCTTCTGGGTGCTCCACTAGCTTCGTTGTCAGGAAACGTATATGAAGCCCATTTACAGGTCTGTAATTGATTAATATTATTTTTATTCAAGAATTCATCTGAGGTAGAGGAGAAATTGTTAATGAGAAGCAGCTCTATATTGCATTTGAAAACACTTGTGCTGCATGTCATGCATTTTATTTCAGTGGGCAGATTATCAAAGAGTTTTATAGCTGAGTGCTGTATTCCATTCACTTCCATATTTATGTTTAGCACAGTGAAACGCAGATCACTTCCCCTGCTAGTATTCTAATGCTGAATATCTCTGTTACTCTGAAACTGTTGTGGATTACTGATAATAAATTTCATTGGCAAATAAACGCACTGCAAGGCTGTGGTTAGTATTCACATTAAATATATGCCTTGAAGATGTCCATTTGTTAAACCCAACTAGTTCTAATTTATTTTATTTGTCCGCTTTTGTCCAAGTGAGGAGTTACCTTAGAATATTAACCCGTAGAACGTCTGTGAAAGAAAATATGCCAAATATCTTAACTTGCTGATGTCTGTCTGCTGTAAGACAGCAATTATTCTTCACAGATAAAGTTAACGATGGAATGCACATGCTAATTATAATCGGTTCACGTTCGATTCAAACGGTGCCATACACCAAAAATGTTTTATGAGGGTATATTAGAATAAGTCTTTGACGTATTTTGTGCCGACTTATCAGTTGTGTTGGAACAATCATCATATGCGCATTTGGCACTTCTTTTTTTGTTTATTTATTTATCATTTCATTGCTTGTCTCAGATTCTTTATCATTACCTCTTACAAGCAGAAATGGCGCTTGTCAACATTCTCGGAATATATGTTCATGATTATAAAAGTAATTGTAATACATGTTGCCATTTACGGATTTGGCCCTACAGTTAACTTTTTACACAAACTTCGTTGTCTTTCCTAATCTGGTATTCACGACGCTGTTCATAAGTGATATTCGTCACATCATTCTGAGATGGAAGTTGTTCATACGTTATCTTCCGCTGTTGCAATTTATATTTTACCTACGTACTATACGTACATTATATAGTTATTTATCAGCGACTAGTGTGGTACAGAATTTTATATCTGGATCTTAAGATGACATAATTATTTAATATGTGCAGTAGCAAACACTAGCACTGATAACAGCATACAGGGACCAGATATTCCTTTCAGATTTCACCCAGTCTGTGTTATTGATACTTGCTTTAACAGCGTGACTGTGATCTCTTTGAAAGATGACAATTAGTATCCTGTTTGGAGTTTATAGACAACTGTGATTTACTAGAAGCAAACTCTTCCATGGGTTTGTGTGGGCATGTGTGGTGTAGGACGGGTGGTTACATTTTGATCAGCATAGTTAAAGCAATATCGCACTGTTAAGAAATATAAAAAGCAATACGTTTCAGATATAAAAGTACAAAATAAATATTGTTGTTGAGAGAATGAGTAACATAATAAAGCAGAATTAAGGAGGTTAAATTGTATGTTTCTGTTAGTTACTAGTTAGTAATAAGTTAATGTAGAACGAAGTGATGTTTGTTATACTCTATTGCTACGCACTGTAATGGATGCTTGAGTTGGTTGCAGCAATGACGCATAAACCTTCGACCCAGCTCTTGAGTAATAGCTACTACAGAGCACCAGTGCTGCATGTTATATTGTTCCAAAACAAGGCACTCGTGTGAAGTACCTAATTTTTAAATTATGAGTGACGTTTCATATCTTGGCGATGTTAATTTCACAACATATTATGCTAAACGTCACATTTTCAAGGGTGTATTTAACAAGCTAGGAGAGATTATGTTGCAGTGCATTAGTTTCCTGGATTGAAGGTAAAATCAAAGAAACTTAACATTTCGGTAAATGTAACCAAGTGCTTAAGAATTTTCTTGACACTCAAATTTAAGAAAAGTGCTCATCCTATAATTTTAATTGATAATTTCAGCTGAGCGCTATCATTTTATACACAGGCTCCAGTTTGCAACCAATACGGAAAGGAACAACAGTTCGCCCACAATTTAGGGCGAACAGCCAGGAGTTCTCACAACAGTTCAGAATACAGATGGCCGCTCTTAAGGATATTACGTCTGATTTTCGTAAAATAATACGTGTAATTCAGTCGCATCGAAATTCCGCCGAATCCTCATCTCGCCTTGCAGACTTCATTAACGATACTCGCGAATTAGCGCACTGATGCAGAAATGCAATTCCCCGGTCGGAGGAGTGGGAGCTGGCATCGCAGTTATCGAACCTACGGGCTTGTAGCTGCATAGTCAGCCCTCCCACTCGCAACCAACTGGGTCGTGAAGGCCTGAGCAACATACCTCTTACTATTGCTTGTTTCGAAGTTTTTTTACAAGTTCTGAGAGCCCCTCTCGGTATAAATAAAGAACGACCGATTCGTAAGTCATAAGAATCGATTCAAATTTCGCTACTGAATGATATTATTTCGTTTGGAGGCGAGATGCATATTTTAGAATTTTATTTATGTTTGAGCTGTGTTTTATCACGTGGCAAAGTATTAAAATAACTCATAAACTTTGCATTATTTGTTTCTGTATATACGTTAATTCACTAGTTCAATTGATAATGTGATTGCTGCCCAGTGCTGAGAAATAAATATAAAAAAAATGGCTCTGAGCACTATGGGACTCAACTGCTGAGGTCATTAGTCCCCTAGAACTTAGAACTAGTTAAACCTAACTAACCTAAGGACATCACAAACATCCATGCCCGAGGCAGGATTCGAACCTGCGACCGTAGCGAAATAAATATAATATTGATTTAAAACCATATGATAATAATAGACACGGCACTAATTTCACTGAAGGTTAATTTACAATTAGAAAGATGTAGCTAATCATAATTATAAATAATGCGTTATTACTAGGACGAGAACTGTAGCCTTCTGAAACTGGCTACGATTCGTGGACAAAGTAATTTCAATATATTAGCTTTGCATTCTTATTGGTGGTGCACCTCTAATAGATAATTATTTCATTGGAAGCTTTCCACCGAAGTGCACGTATGCAAGTGTTAAAGGATTCGAAGAATTCGTGTTTACCCGGTGAAACACGGGACAAACGTGGCGACTGGTTGGATAAGTAAATCGAACAGTACAAGTTTCCGCATGGGAAACATGTCATAAGAATGAAAGAAAACCTGTAATACTTGCATTGCCCAAAGCACTTACACGAATCAGCACTAACTGTCAGGGCTAAGTGTAATGTTAACTTTTGCTCTCCCGTATAGGACGTGCAGGAATTACAATATGATACTGGTTCAGCGATCAACACACAAGATGTATCTAAAATCACTTTTATTGGCCAACCCACAATGAGTTTTGACATCGTGTTCCATGTGTATATCGAAGAAGCTATGACGGAAATGAATGAAAGTTCAATAGTGGTTTTAAAATTCAAGGTGAAAGGATATCAATGATAAGATTTCCCGAAGACATCGCTAGCCTGTATGAAAGTAAAGAATAATTACAGGACTTACGAGTACAGGTATGGATTGAGAGTAAACCCGAAAAAGACAAAAGTAATGATAAAATAACAGAAATGAGAATACCAAGAAACTTAACATGGAAATTAGTTATCACGAAGTAGATGTTAAGTAATTCTGCCAGCTTGGATGCAAAATGGCCCATGATGGATTCTCTAAGGAAGACACAAACAGCCTATCACGGGCAAAGAGGGTATTCCTGGCCAAGAGAAGTCAATTGGCATCAAACGTAGGTCTGAATCTGAGGAACAAATTTCTGAGAATGTGTGTTTGTTGCACAGCATTGTGTGGTACTGAATCATGGGTAGTAGGAAAACCGAAGGGAATCGAAGCACCTCAGATGTTGTGTTCCGGAAGAATATTGAAAGTTAGGTGGACTTACAAGATAAGGAATGAGGAGATTCTCTGCAGAATCGGTGAAGAGAGGAACATATGGAAAACACTGACATGAAGTAGAGATGGAACAGATGGGATACTAGGACATGTGTCAAGACTTCAGGGAATAATTTCCATGGAACTAGGAAGCTGTAGCTGGTAAAAACTGTAGAGGAGGATAGAGATTGGGATAAAACGAAGAAATGATTAAGAAGGACGGAGCGTGAGGGACGAGGATGGCACAGGGTCATGGCGGGTGAAAAAAAAAACCATTATTATCAGCTCTCGTAATAATATTCTGTCATTTATCTTCATTGAAGCTTTATGTGGAGCGATCCCTATAAAGATTCAAGCTGTTTAAGATGCATCAAAAGGCCGTATACATTACTATCGGGTGGTTTTAGTTAAACATTCCCCAAGTATATAGAAAAAGCAGGTAGGCCATTCCGGCCCCAAGGGAGTAAAAAACTCCCAGACGCCCCTGCGCGCCTTGACGTCACGGAGAGGACGCTGCAGTGCTGTGCATTCAGTGGAACACGGAAGTGGTAGTGTACATCAAATAAAAGTAATTTGTTTTGAGACAGTCATGAGTAAGGGTCACTGTATCTGTGCCGTGGCACATTGCATTAATACTGCTCGAACGGCGACGGGCGTTATTTATCCGTTTTTTTCCCAAGGATGAGCACTTGCAACATGAGTGGATAGTTCGATGCAAACGCAAGGACAAAGTGAATGTGAAAACTGCACGTGCGTGTTTTGCTCATTTTCGGCCTCAAGATTATGAACGGGATCTGAGAAATGAGCTTCTAGGGTTACCTTCAAGAAAGAAGTTATTACCGCCGGACGCGGTGGCCGAGCGGTTCTAGGCGCTACAGTCTGGAATGGCGCAACCGCTACGGTCCAGTTTCGAATCCTGCCTCGGTCATGGGTGTGTGTGATGTCTTTAGGTTAGTTAGATTTAAGTAGTTCTAAGTTCTAGGGGACTAATGACCTCAGAAGTTAAGTCCCATAGTGCTCAGAGCCATTTGAACCATTTTTGAAGTTATTACGAACAGCAATCCCCTGCATAAACATTCCGAACTGGCATGGAGAAAAAAATTGCGGAAAATGGTGATGCAATAGAAAGGGTAAGACGTCTGCACATACATAACACTTTAAATAATTGGAACTGAAAAATTACCGTTACACAAATGAATTCAAATAAATTCAACGCTTTTTGGGGCATTACTATATTGCTTTACGGGAGTGAATGACTCGCTATATTGTACAGGCAATAGATAATGGTGCTCAGGTGTATTTGCCTTTCCTCCTGGATATAATAGCTTCATTTGTCGTAGAAATAGCTGTTATTTTTACGTTTTCTCGATATGTTAACTACCTTAAACCTAGTATATAGTTGAAATGACAAAGTCTGCAGATTTCGCGTAATTTGTTTAGATTTACTTCTGTAGGAATAGCTGATACGACTTCGTAGCGTAGTGGTATGGTGTCTGACTCCCACGTTAGAGGTTATGGGTTGGTATACCGTATTTCCTCTTAAATTTTTGTTTTTATGTTTTATCAAATTAAGTTATTGTAGCCGCTTGTGCCACTGATATTTATTCGCTTTTGTCAATTTTTCTGATTTTTAGTTAGAAATTAATGCAGTTGCATAGTACTTAGTAAAAATTTTAGGAATAGTAGGCCTACTCGGTAAATAATTTTAAGAATAATAAAATTAAATTCATTCCTTAGGGATCCGGAAGTCGTGCACAACGCTGTGGAGCAAGAAGTTTGCAAAAGCGAGCTATGACGACTATAGAAACTGTGACACAAAAACAAAACAAAAAAACAAAAAATCGACCGAACCACATGTACAGCTTGCGTTCATGACCTCGCTGAAGCAATAAGTAGTGAATAAAAAAAAAGCACTCCGTCGTCAGGCCACGAGTGGCCTATCGGAACCATCCGACCGCCGTATCATCCTCGGTAGAGGATGCGGTTAGGAGGGGCTTGGGTACAGCACACCGCTTTCCCGGTCGTAAGATGGTATTCTTGTGCAGAAGCCGCTACTATTCGGTCGAGTATCTCCTCAAGTGGCGTCACGAGGCTGAGTGCATCCCGCAAAACGGCAACAGCGCATGACGGCCTGGATGGTCACCCATGCAAGTGCCGACCACGCCCGACAGCGCTTAACTTCGGTGATCTCACGGGAACCAGTGTAGCCACTGCGGCAAGGCCGTTGCCGAAGTAGTGAATAAGGATTTGGATATTAAGGAACTGGGGTCCGAGATTGAACTTTAGAAAAAAAACTGAATGCACAGAAAGAAGCGGCACTAAAAAATTGTTTTGCAGCCTTACGAAGTAAAACGAACGAACTCCGACGTGTTTTTTCGTTGAAGTGGGCAGAAAAGTCATCTGACGCGAAAGAAAATGACAAATTGCACAATAGTGTAAATAGTGTATTGTCAAAGTATTCTACACCGGCGCAAATAAGATGCCTATTAAAAGAAAATAAAAGGGTAAAGTGGAATTCAGAGGACATTGCCCATGCATTGACTTTAAGAGCTCTGTCACCTAAAGCATACACTTATTTGCGAAAGCGGAAAATTCCTTTGCCTTGCAGGGCAACCCTTCAGGAATGGACGAAGGAATTTAAATACAGACCTGGTATTCTTGAAGATATCCTGTGCTTATTGAAAGCCAAGTCACACCTTTTTATTACTCAAGAGAGACTAGCAGTTCTGACAGTTGACGAAATGAACGTCGAGGGCCGCATATATTAAAATTCGTCTGAAGACGTAGTAGTAGGACCACATTCCAACGTACAAGTTTGCACGATAAGTGGGTTGTGTAAGCAGTGGAAACAACCAGTTTACTATGATTTCGACAATGTGATGACTAGTAATTTGCTTCAGAGTATGATTAAGGCAGCTGGGGAATCAGGAATCAGTGTTGTTGCTGTGACATGTGATATGCGCAGACAAAATATAAAAGTTTGGAAGGAACTGTCATTTGATACAGAGAGAACTTATTTCGTAAATACAACAGGCGACACCAGGAATGTATGAGTTTTCTTCCATGTACCACATCTGTTAAAGTTATTACGGAACCATTTCTTGGATACAGGTATTGCGCTACCTGATGGATCCTAAATATCTAAGGCAGCTATACAGGAACTTTTAAAGCATCAAAAGAGTGACATAACGATAACACACCACATTACTGAAGCGCACTTAAATGTAACTGGACGAGCAAGGCAGAATGTACGGATGGCAGCACGCCTATTTTCTCGACAGACAGCTCAGGAATTGCAGCATGTTCTTCATAAAGACGTTAAAAGTAATTTTATTGAACTCGTTAACGACGTTTTTGATGTCTTGAACTCTAGAGTTCCTAAAGATGAATGCTCACCCCTGCGTAGTGGGTTTAGAATGAATCTCACAATTCAAGAAAATACTTTGAAGAGAGTCTTAGATATCTGTTCAGCAATGCGCGGTGGTGACAAAGAAACTGTGTTGTCACCGCCAGACACCACACTTGCTAGGTGGTAGCCTTTAAATCGGCCGCGGTCCGTTAGTATACGTCGGACCCGCGTGTCGCCACTATCAGTGATTGCAGACCGAGCGCCGCCACACGGCAGGTCTAGACAGACTTCCTAGCACTCGCCCCAGTTGTACAACCGACAGTGCTAGCGATGGTTCACTGACTACATACGCTCTCATTTGCCGAGACGATAGTTTAGCATAGCCTTCAGCTACGTCATTTGCTACGACCTAGCAAGGCGCCATTATGAGTTACTATTGATATTGATTCATGTACCGTCAAGACCGACGTTCTTCATTAACGGATTAAAGTTAAGTATTCCACCAGCTACGTCCGTTTTTCTAAATTCTAATTTCCTTGTCCTGTTCCAGACCACACGCCAGCCTGCATGAGCTAAAACGCATGCCTTTCGGCCTCCTCTAGTAACACGGTGTTGGCTCTCCTGCCAACCAAAACAGAAACAATGTTGCCTTTCCAAACAGGTTTCGTAACTTAAATAAAATCTCTCTTTGGTCTTTTCGAATATTAGAAAAGTATTATGATTGCCCGGAAAACTCTCTCTTTCTTTTTTTTTTTTTTTTTTTGCAACGGCCTTGCCGCGGTGGTTAGACCGGTTCCCGTCAGATCACCGAAGCTAACCGCTGTCGGGCGTGGTCGGCACTTGGGTGAGTGACCATCCAGGCCGACATGCGCTGTTGCCATTTTTCGGAGTGCACTCAGCCTTGTGATTGAGGAGCTACTCGACTGAATAGTAGCGACTTCGGTCAAGAATACCATCATAACGACCGGGAGAGCGGTGTGCTGTGCCCACGCCCCTCCTATCCGCATCCTCCACTGAGGATGACACGGCGGTCGGGTGGTCCCGGTAGGCCACTCGTGGCCTGAATACGGAGTGAGTGAGTGCTGGAAAACTTTTTTTCTAGGGTACGAGGATTAGGTATATTTTATAACAATCATACACGTTTTGATGTAAGGAACAGGATACGTCTCCTTATACTGACAGGTAATGCAAGTATTATTTCTTTTTCTGCGAACACGCCAGTTAATAAAGAATTAAACACAGAGTCTTCCCAGTGTGACGTCGACCCGGATTCTGCATCCCTAAGTTTCATTACCAGTGAGCTCTGTGTAAATATTGTTGACGAAGCGCCGCTACGAGAAATGCCAGAAACTGTAAATGCGAGAGAAAATTTACTGACAGATGGGGTAACAATGAGGGATGACTCTGTAATCTCAGATGTTCTTCCAGATGCGATAAAATACTATATGGCATTTAAGTGCCACTACATTGATAAATCACTAGGCTTTCCAGCAGCAAAACGTGAAGGAGATCATGCTGCAGACTGGATATCAACTATATCTCGTGGTGGTCTTAACACTCTAACGCCAGCATGGGAAAACAGGGTGTTGCAGTTTGAAGAAGAATTTGCTGCTTTTCACGGAAATGGAATGTGTAAACAAAAAATGTCGTAAAGTCTCTGTGTTCCATTTTAAAACAAAAGTTTCCTGAGGTTCATGAAGCAGTTATTGCTCTTTACACGAGAACATTTATAATTATTAGACATCTCAGTCATGAAGCAAAGTTGGATGTAATGAATAAAAATGGCGAAAAGAGGAAGCTGTTATGGATTGCATAGTCGTCTGGTAAACGGCAGTAGAAACAGACTATATTAACATTAGTTTCTTCATCAAAAGAGTGAGTTATTTTTCATCTTAATTATCATTTATTTACACTTAATGTGAACATGTACAGATGCGTATCGAACGAAACCGAAAGTAAAATGAACGAGTAACAGGGCACTGAGTCTGTGGTGTGGCGCATTTCCCGTGTAAGCATACGGCTGCACTGCGCTCGGGTCCTCGTCGTGACATCACGGCGCTCCACCCAATAGCAAGCGTTTTCGCCTGAGTGCCCCCCCCCCCCAAACTTTCCCTATTTAACATGTTATAACACCGAAACTAATTAGCGTACGAGTACCAAACTTGTCCTCATTTATGTCCAGAATATGAGGTCATGATTGCCATGAAACACGGAGCCACCCTCTAGTTCCAACTATAGCCACCAGGTACCGTCATTAGTCATCGATATTAATAGAATCAAACTCCTGATCAGTCGCAGTGCGCTTGTTGACATGAGCTTTGACAAAGGTGTAGGGCGTTATTGATGAAGCTCTATTATCAAATCAACAGTAATGCTGAAACGGCACTTCGAGAATATCGCAGGCTGAAAGGATTACGGAAGGGTCCAATTTCTCCACCTGCTGTGCGGAACAAGAAGAAGAGGTTCGAGTCAGTTGGAGAACTGGGAGTCGTTCTGGGAAGGGGCCGACGACCGATTGCATCACAGGTGGTTGATGAAATCCCTGTTGCTATGGCAGACAACGCTGCGCGCAATTCCCGACCGACATGCAGTGCGCGTGCTGTGTCACGACTGTTGAATATCCTGTGGTCCATTGAGCGGAATGGGCTTCAAACCATTCTCACTTGGTATTCGTACAAGATCCATATCGTACAGCAGCTAGCACCACAGTACGCACAAGACATGTCGATTTCGCTCTCAACTTTCTCGCAAGAATTTAAGTGGACCAGGGTTGGCCCTGGACAATTCTAGGGACAGATGAAGCTCATTTTTGTCTGACGGATGAGCTGAACACACAGAACTGCCGAGTGTCGGGATCTTCATCTCCAGTCAGTGTTCCTGAAGTTCCTCTGTATGGTGAACGTGGCACCGTATGGTGCGGCTTTAAGGCTGCGTTCATCACTGACCAATTCTTTTTTGAACAGAGTGGCGCTCAAGGACCAAAGACGTACAGTGTGACTGGCCAGCGTTACTACGATATGCCTCGCCAGCATGTCATACCTGCCCTATAGGAGAGAGGCGCATGCAAGAAAGAGGCCCCACCACACATCGCTCGTGTTCACCTGCTCCTCTGAAACCCATTTGGAAACGATCGAATTATCAGGCGATCGTTTCCAAATGCTTGGCCGGCACGATCACCTGATCCACTCCCTGTGATCCCTGGTTGTGGGGTTTACGGCGGGAACATTCGCACATGTGCTGATCTCGACCGCAGCCTATCAAAAGAGGTAGCCAGCATACCTATGGACATGCTTCGTTCTGCTGTGCAGAACGCATTCCTGCGCTTTGAAACTCTTCAGGTCACTGATGGGGACCGTATTGAGCCTCTCTTATAGCAGCAATGGTAACGGTATGTAATGATATGATGTACGTTTATGTTAGTCTTATAACGTGTTAAATAAGCAAAGATTAATTATAACGACCCTATAGTTTGATGTCGTTTCGTCCAGCCCAGTCCAGAGGCTAGGTTTCCTTATCTTTACAGCGAGCGCCGACAGACGCCTACTGGCCATCGGTGACGGCGCCGCCGTGCCCCACCGTGCACTGGAGTGTGCAGCGGCGGCGGCGTCGCCGGCGTCGGCGCCGTCTCGTAACTCAGGTGGCGGACCGGGGCGCAGGGGTGTGGGTGACGCAAATGGCAGCGCCATCTGGCGGCAGCCGCTGCAAATCAGGCGGCAAGCAGCGGCCGACTGCGCCACGTTGTCCTTGGCCGGACGTCGGCCGTAGGCCAGACAACGCCGCTACTGCTGGCGCAGCAACTTCACGGCACGTCGCTATGAGCGACGTCTGCTGGTATCAAGCGCCCCACAAGGATCAGTATCAGGTCTATTAGTCTTCTAGTTACATACTGTTGAGATGTGAAATGAGCTGACGTATCTACTGCAGTAGGATGTGGTGTCTTGAACAAGTAGGTCACAACGCATTCCGTGTAGAACAAAGTGACCGTACTGGGACATACGTAATACACTGAAGTGGCAAAAATCATTGGATTCCTGCAAATTCGTGTCGGACCTCCTATTGCACGGCGTAGAACAGCAACTCGATGCAGCGTGGATTCAACAACTCGCTGGAAGTCCTTTGCAGAAATACTGAGCCATGCTGTCTCTATAGACGTCCACGACTGCGAAGTGTTGCCGGTCGGGTCTTTGGTGCACGACAACGAGTTAAAATTTCATAGAGTGGCTGAGATACTAGTTACAGCGCTCCTAGCGGCAACCAACACTAACTCGGCCGCCATGTTCTCCTTAGTCAAAACATTAGGAAAGCGTTCCTGTTGTTTGTGTTGGAAGTGTGTCAGCTGTTGTGATATTACTGCAATATTTAACTTTTCTAGTTGACTTTTTTGTTACAAAATATAAAGTCAACATGCCTGCAGTGTGTTCAGCGTTCAACTGCACAAATCGCAGCGATAAAACAACAAATATTTCATATAATAAGTAAGTATATTAGTACCGAAATACGACACACGTTTTTTAATGTTTATTAAAGAGTCATTTGCATTGGAACTGTAATTATGCTTAAGACAAATGCAGGAAAGTAATTTATTTATCGTTGATTACAGATTTCCTTTAAAAGATGAGGAAATTACAAAAAGATGGGTTATAAATATGAAGCGAGAAAACTGGTTTCCTACTACAGCCAGATACCTCTGTTCAGCTCATTTTGAAGAGAAATATATGTACCACACAAATGTCCAGAGGCGCCTTTTGTCAAAAGCAGTACCTACTATCTTTAACTTTCCACCACATTTACAAAAGCAAGATAAAGTATTACGACCACAACCCAGAAAGCGATCTTTCGACAATATGCAAGATAGTGCTGTTACAGTGACATCATTAGCACAAAGTAAGTCAATAATGTAATTTTACTCCGTGTTCTTATTACTTTGAATTACATACTTTCTATTATAATCTTATGTTGTAACTATGTTATAAACTTATGATGTAACTGCATTCTTTCAGTGCCTGTCGGACCCATATCTGTTTCTGCTGACCACAATTACTGTCTCCCAAGCCCTAAGAAGTTGAAAACACAATACAACAGAGTACAAGCAGAGAATGTGCGACTAAAGAAGCAGATAAAGCAAATGAAGCAACTTAGTGTACGACACAAAAGAAGAATAGTGCAGTTACAGACTTTAGTTGCTGGTTTAAGAAGAAGGCTATGTAGTTCAGTTTCTTATATGTTAAACAGTGAACATGTAGTTGGTTTGTTGAAGGAGCTATCGGGACTTCAGTGCAGTGCTAAAGTATGCCATTATTCTCAGCAAATAAGGAAATTTGCCCTGACCCTACACTTTTATTCTGCCAAGGCATACAGCTACTTACGAAAATTTGTGAAATTACCCCACCCAAGAACGCTTCGCCGTTGGGCAATGTAACACATATTTCAAATAAATTCTCGTTCACAGTGTACTGGTTTTTGAGGCTTTGACTGTTTACTTTGAAATAGCGACAAAAATATCGCATTTCTGCGCCCGTTACTGTTTCTAATAGTTAACCACAGCATGTTTAGAAGTTTCGCCGTAATATTCTGGTGGTACCTGCTCTAATTGCATTAATTTATGGGCAACAAGTAACGTTATAGTGGATGGACAGACTTATTTGAGTTGTCTTGTAGTGTTATCTACATCGAAAAGTTTAGCCATATTTCGACAAAAACATCCCTTTTTGCTGTCAGTGTACACTGAAATCACTGCTGTCTATTGCTTGTTTTAGAAAAAATAAAGCTAGTATGGGCTATTTCAAGTAAGTCAAACGCAGTTACAAGGGGGCGGGACACAGCAGACGAATGCCTTGACTAAAGAAAACATGGCGGACAGAACTTCAATTTGCCTCAAACATGGCGGACCTATAGCCACTCTATGAAATTTTAACTCGTTGGTGCACGAACTGACCTCTCGATTATGTCCCATAAATGTTAAATGGGTTCATCTCTGGCGATCTGGGTGGACCGATCATTCGCCCAAATTGTCCACAATGTTCTTCAAACCAGTCGCAAACAATCGGGGCCCGGTGATGTGCCGCAATGTTGTTTGGGAATATGAAGCCCATGAATAGCTGCAGATGAAGTGGTCAAACATAACCTTCTCCAGTGAATGATCGGTTCAGGAGCACCAGACGCAGTCCACGCAATGTAAACAGAGCTCACACCATTATGGAGCCATCACTTGTGTGCACAGTGTTTTGTTGACAAATTTGGTCCTTGGCTTCGTGGGATCTGAGCCACATCCGACTCTACTAGCTCAAATCGGGATTCGTCTGACCTGGACACGGTTTTCTAGTCGTCTAGGGTCCCACCGACACTGTCACGACCCCAGGATAGGCGCTGCAGGCCGTATCGTGCAGTTAGCAAAAGCACTCGCGTCGATCGTCTGCTGCCATAGCCAATAACGCCAGATTTCGCCGCACTGCCCTAACGTATACGCTCGTCGAATGTCCCACAGTAATTTCTGCAATTATTTCACGTTTTGTTGCTTTTCTGTTAGCACTGACACTTCTACGCAGACGGGGCTGCAGTCGGTCGTTGCGTGAACGCCGTCGGCCCTTGTCCGTGGTGAGAAGTAATGCCTCAGATTCGGTATTCTCGGCACACTCTTGACTCCGTGGCTCTTGGAATATCGAATTCCATAACGATTTCCGAAAGAAAATGTTCTGTGTGTCTAGCTCCAAGTACCATACAGCGTTCAAAGTCTCATAATTCCCTTCGTGCGGTCATTATCACATGGGAAAACCGTTTCACATAAATCACCTGGGTACAAGTGACAGTTCCGACAATGCACGTTGACCATAGACAGAACGAACTGCTACAGTTTAATACAAAAGGTAACTGAAAGAAATACGCAATGAGAAGAACAAGAAAGACATTTTTATTCAGATAAATAATGGAATTGTAGAGATACGATTTATGAATGTACCTGCCATTACAAAAGGCGGAAGGTGGTTGTTAATAGGGTGTGTTATCACCAAGGACGGCAAGAATGCTGTGCAGTGTACTGCCATGGTGGCCGCAAAGTTGATATAAAGTTTTTGTGTCAGTGTGTTCCATTCGCCGTCAGAGTGGTTGACAACTGCTGGATAGTCGCTGATGCATGTGGACATGTTCCAATACGTCTTCTCAAAGAGTCCCACGCGGTTTCGATGAGATTTCTGTCGAATGAACTGGCAGGCCAGTACATTTACCGAATTTCCTCTCGTTCGAAGAGCTCCTCTACCTCAGCTGTTCGATTCGGTCAAGCATTGTCATCCACAAAAATGAAGTCAGAGGCGAACGCACCACTGGAAAGACGTACATGGGTAAGGAGTACAGTGTCATAATAACGTTGACCAGTGAGTGTCCCGGATCCAAAGATTTAGAGGTCATTTGATTGTGGCTGTTACAAAAATCTATTAGAGAAGTTATATTAGGTAGTTCAGAAAAAGCCTGGTTGAATTCTTATTTAAGAAACAGAATTCAGAAAGATACCATAACCTGTTAGTGTAGTACAAATAGAGGCCCCACATCATCTACACGGTGAGAAATTACAATAGGCGTCCCTCTGGGTTCACTCACTGGTCCACTACTGTTCTTTCTCTACGTTAATGATCTGCCATTTAATCTGAAGCAGGAGGCAGAATTAGTTCTGCTTGTAGATGATACAAGCATTCTTGTGACGCCGAGTAAAGAACCTTCAACAGAGACTGCAGGAAATGATGTTTTTGTTAAAGTTACTGAATGGTTTTGCAGAAATGCGCTACCTTTAAACATTGAAAGAAACGAGTTCATTCTGTTTTGTACTGTCAACAATATTCCACCTCTTGTTAACGCATTATAGCAGCAATAAATAAGAAACATGTTAAAAAAACTGCAAGATCTTAGGTGCACACATCGATGAAAACTTAAAAACGGGAAATTATATACCAGACCTGCTAAAACCTTTAGGTTTGATTACTTTTGTCGTACTAAATGAAACTTTCTGGATACAGAATTCATTAATTTAACATATTTTGCATATTTATATTCACTGATATTTTATGAATAATTTTCTGGAGTAACTCCTGCTATAGGGAAAAATAATTTACTGCGCACAACTAAATAATTAGAATTATGTGCGGAGTTCATACATCTTGCTGGTACCTATTTCACGTCATAGTACATTTATTCACTTATGGAATTTGTTATCAAGAATTCAAATAAGTTTGAGAGGAACATGGATATTCACACGTATAATGCTAGAAGGGAGAATGATCCACAATACTCATTAATGAATCTTACTTCGGCACAGAAAGAGTGAAATTAACTGTTTGACAATCTATCCGTGGAAATAAAATGTTTAATAGATACAAGAAGTGTTTTCAGATGAAAACTATTTATTCCTGACAGCTCCTTTTGTATAACTAGGTATTCTTGAGTAAATAGAGATAATTAGACATTAAAAATGGCCAACATTTACTCATATAGTTCTCGTCCATGGGCTCTGAAAACAATTGTTTCTGCTGTTCAGTTGATAGGCCATTGCCAGGAAATCCTATGGATAGACAGGCTTCCTGTAATCACTGTAATTCCCTTACGAGGGAATTCCACAAGATCTCCAGGAATTCTAACCCACCCGTGCATAGCGTCCTGCCACTTTTAAATCGTAAGAGACTGAAATCAGACCATCCAACTCTGTGCGATGCTGCTAACATGGCTGCTAAGGATTTCAAACCCCTTGAAGAACGGAAAGATCGGTGGGAAAAAGTGACAGATGTGCGCCTGCATAAGATCTTCTCAGGTGCTAAACTTCCAAATGGATTCGACCTACCACGCAAGAGCTGGACTACCCTCAACAGAATCCGTACCGTCAGTGGCCGATGCAGGGATGCTCTCTTTAGGTGGAACAAGCTGCCTGATCCAACCTGTGCCTGCGGGGCTCCGTACCACACTGTTCACCACACTGTCGGTGAATGCAGGATTCGAGCCTATCACGGTGCTGAAGAGGACTTCTTGCTACCAACTCCAGATGCGGTGCGCTGGATTGAAGGACTGAATATTCAGTTGTAAAGACAAACTTAAGTTTCTTGTGTGTCAATATGTATATGTAATTTAATTTTATGATACGTCTGTATCAGCCATCGCTAAATAATAATAAATAAAATAAATAATACATAGTTCTGTAAAGACATTAGAAATCATAATGTTTATCATGAATTTGTTCTATGGAAAAAGTAACTAACTAACTGTCTAATTACTACATAGAGAGGCCCCTTGGAACCCATAATATATTGTGAAATGTATTATTTCAGTATTTAATCTCATAAACTTACGTGTATTTCATCACATGTGGATACGTGTACTTCATTATGTAATACACAACTAAGTGAGGCATAGTCCAGATTTTCTTTGATCTTTATGAACTATTAAGATCTATACATAACATAGAAACTACACTCCTGGAAATTGAAATAAGAACACCGTGAATTCATTGTCCCAGGAAGGGGAAACTTTATTGACACATTCCTGGGGTCAGATACATCACATGATCACACTGACAGAACCACAGGCACATAGACACAGGCAACAGAGCATGCATAATGTCGGCACTAGTACAGTGTATATCCACCTTTCGCAGCAATGCAGGCTGCTATTCTCCCATGGAGACGATCGTAGAGATGCTGGATGTAGTCCTGTGGAACGGCTTGCCATGGCATTTTCACCTGGCGCCTCAGTTGGACCAGCGTTCGTGCTGGACGTGCAGACCGCGTGAGACGACGCTTCATCCAGTCCCAAACACGCTCAATGGGGGACAGATCCGGAGATCTTGCTGGCCAGGGTAGTTGACTTACACCTTCTAGAGCACGTTGGGTGGCACGGGATACATGCGGACGTGCATTGTCCTGTTGGAACAGCAAGTTCCCTTGCCGGTCTAGGAATGGTAGAACGATGGGTTCGATGACGGTTTGGATGTACCGTGCACTATTCAGTGTCCCCTCGACGATCACCAGTGGTGTACGGCCAGTGTAGGAGATCGCTCCCCACACCATGATGCCGGGTGTTGGCCCTGTGTGCCTCGGTCGTATGCAGTCCTGATTGTGGCGCTCACCTGCTCGGCGCCAAACACGCATACGACCATCATTGGCACCAAGGCAGAAGCGACTCTCATCGCTGAAGACGACACGTCTCCATTCGTCCCTCCATTCACGCCTGTCGCGACACCACTGGAGGCGGGCTGCACGATGTTGGGGCGTGAGCGGAAGACGGCCTAACGGTGTGCGGGACCGTAGCCCAGCTTCATGGAGACGGTTGCGAATGGTCCTCGCCGATACCCCAGGAGCAACAGTGTCCCTAATTTGCTGGGAAGTGGCGGTGCGGTCCCCTACGGCACTGCGTAGGATCCTACGGTCTTGGCGTGCATCCATGCGTCGCTGCGGTCCGGTCCCAGGTCGACGGGCACGTGCACCTTCCGCCGACCACTGGCGACAACATCGATGTACTGTGGAGACCTCACGCCCTACGTGTTGAGCAATTCGGTGGTACGTCCACCCAGCCTCCCGCATGCCCACTATACGCCCTCGCTCAAAGTCCGTCAACTGCACATACGGTTCACGTCCACGCTGTCGCGGCATGCTACCAGTGTTAAAGACTGCGATGGAGCTCCGTATGCCACGGCAAACTGGCTGACACTGACGGCGGCGGTGCACAAATGCTGCGCAGCTAGCGCCATTCGACGGCCAACACCGCGGTTCCTGGTGTGTCCGCTGTGCCGTGCGTGTGATCATTGCTTGTACAGCCCTCTCGCAGTGTCCGGAGCAAGTATGGTGGGTCTGACACACCGGTGTCAATGTGTTCTTTTTTCCATTTCCAGGAGTGTAGATATGCTCTATATAAGGCCAGTTTCCTCTGCTTAAAGTTAAAAATGATTAAGAATGATTATCAGGAATGAATTTTGTTTTTATTGAAAATCACTGTCTTAGCGAATCCATGCACTCGCAAGGTCATAAATGATTGTTTATTCTGTTAAACTAGTTTTGGTCTGTACGTATTAGATGTATAACACTGGCGAAACTGCCGATACTGGTCTGTCGATGTTATCTGCACGTCATAGCGTGCCGAAAGTATTTTTCAAAGAAAAAAATTTGATATAAGAAGTATGTTAGCTTTAGAATTCGTTACCAGTTTTTGAAGAAGATGCGTTATGATAAATGCAGTCGGTGTTTACTTGCAAAGTAGACTGACATTTCCAGTGCAACTTTTAATTTCCTCCCTGAAGCACAGAAAATATTGAGTAAAAGAGGAAGTGCGTGAGAGCGGTGAGCGTCAACACGGTACCAGAGTCGACATGTACTCACTCCGAAGCGATCGATAATTGGCTTACAGAGAATATTTAGCATCTAAACAAACTGGTATCGTTGACTAAAACGGACTCGTAGAAGCCATTATTGACATATACGTACTCGACGAAAACCACTTTCCTTAAATACCGGCTAACATTTTGATTTCGGAGAGGTGTTAAGAGAGGAGAAATACGGTTTATCTGGCACCCTCGTCGTTTTCTGTCATGACTGTCAATGTCAAATTACCGACGAAATCTTTTCGAAGTTCCGTGAAATTTCCCTTTTTTTCAATTGTTTAACGCTAGCGTGGAGCGAAAGTATCAATTTATAGGAGGAACAGCAAAATTGGTGTATAGGTTTGTACGTGCTATGTTAGGCCACTGATCAGTTCATTCTGTCGCTGCCTATACTTTTTTAGTTATTACTCACAGATAGAGTCATTTGACGTTAGGTGGTCAAAAATCTTGATGAAAAGGCACCGTGCGAGACAACCTAAATACCTGAAGACATTTAAAAAGTGATAACACCAACGCATCTTAAACTGACTTCAAAAACGATTCACTTACAAGGGAGAGTGGCATGTGAACGTTAAATTTCTCTCTGGTAGCTGTGTAACACGAGCATTTTTTGAACTAATTTAACGTCTTAATGGCAAACTCCCCTGGCCACCAAACTCCCGGATTTGAACTTATTCGAGAATCTGTTGGACTCGTCGATGGTGCTGTTCGTACCGTCAGTCCTCAACCGAGATACCTAACGCGGCTTTCCATGGCACTGGAGTCGTCATGGCTCCACGCCCCTGGCGGTGCCTTCCAGAACATCATTTACTCTGTTCCGGCACGTCTCACAGCAGTTCACACTGCAAAAAGTTGTTATTCAGGCTTTCACAGGTGCGCGTATTAATGTGACTGGATGTTGTAATGAAAATATGCGAGAACATAACCCTAAGATCACAATGTTGATACTACGTGTTATCTAAGGTTGCATAACACAGATCGTGTTCACACAGTAGTTACAATTGCTAAGTCTCATTTAGAACGCAGAACATAGGATCATTTTCCGCGCAGCCGTTCTTAGTTTACCTAAACCACTTATTAAAAAGAGAACAAGGATGCATATCTGTGCATGTCATCGTGATGCAAATTTTCCTTGTTTTGTGTTTATTGTTCTTGTGGATTCTAGCACAGCGCCAGGAAAAGATATGCGCAGGTGCTATTTGCTATCCTCGCAATACTGAGCCAGTGATACGTTCTTAACGATGTAGATGTCGACGAATATTCAGTTCTTGATTTCCCTGAGTATCGAGTAATCGTCTTGAATGTTGCCGTCCATTCTCTACGGTAGCCATGTAGGGTAACGTCGGGTAAGAATTCGCAGTGGTTTTTTCTCTTCATTATCAACACTCACCGACAACGAAAATCTGCATTCAGTTATTGGTCCTATAGTCCTACGCTAACGTCATCACATGTGATCTTCAAGAGCTCAGACAGATTTATTGGTTTTGGCAAGTAAATATAAGTATTTATTTCAAATTACGTAATCTTAAAGTTGTGCACTGAATTGCACTGAACTGGTAGGAGTGCTTATTCAAACACAGAAATATGTAAACAGGCGAGAAGATGGAGCTGCGGTCGGCAACACCTATACAAGGCAATAAGTGTCTGGTGCAGTTGTTTGATCGGTTACTGCTGCTACAATGGCAGGTTATAAAGATTTAAATGAGTTTGAACCTGGTGTAATAATCGGCGCACGAGCGATGGGACACAACGTCTCCAAGGTAGCGATGAAGTGGGGATTTCATGAGTGTACTGTGAATATCAGGAATCCGGTAAAACATCAAATCTCCGACATTGCGGCGGCTGGAGAAAGATCCTGCAAGAACGGAACCAACCATGACTGAAGAGAATCGTTCAGCTTGGCAGAAGTGTAACCCTTCCTCAAACTGCTGCAGATTTCAGTGCTCGGCCATCAACAAGTGCCAGCGTGTGTACCATTCAACGAAGCATCGATATGGGCTTATGGAGCAGAAGGCCCATTCGTGTACACTTGACGACTGTACGACACAAGGCTTTACTCCTCACCTGGGCACGTCGACAGCGACATTGGGCTGTTGAAGACTCGAAATATGTTGCCTTGTAGGATGAGTCTCGTTTACAATTGAATCGAGTGGATGCACGTGTACGGACATGGAGACAACCTCATGTATCCATGGTCCCTGAATCTCAGCAAGGGACTGTTCAAGCTGGTGGAGGCTCTATCATGGTGGGAGAATGTGCAGTTGGAGTAAAATGGACCGCTAACACGTCTAGATATGACTCTCACAGGTGACACGTACGTAAGCATCCTGTCTGATCAGCTGCATCCATTCATGTCCAATGGGCATTCCGACGGACGGACATGGGTGAGTCCAGCAGGGCAATGCGACACCCCACGCTCCATAAATGCTACAGAGTGAGTCCTGGAACACTCTTCTGAGTTTAAACACTTCCGCTGGCCATCAGACTCGCCAGACATAAACGTTACTGAAAATGACTGGAGTACCTTCCAACGTGCTGTTCAGAAGAGGTCTTTACCCCCTCCTACTCTTACGAATTAATGGACATTCCTGCCGGATTCATGGTGTCAATTCCCTCCAGCAGTATTTCAGACATTAGTCGAGCCCATGTCACGTCGCGCTGCGGCATTTCTGCGTGCTCGTGGGACCCCTACACGATATTAGGCAGGTGTACCACTAACTTTGGCTCTTCAGTGTACATCGTAAACAGTAAGCACTATCTAGGTATGCACTAGAAAATAAAATTATTAGTCAAAAGAACGTCTGTTGCTGGAGGAAGAAACCACGGTGCGGCAAACAGCGGAACCAAGCAGAGACTACCATTTGTGATATTTTTTTGAACTGTGCGGCGTATGGGTCAATAGTAACCCTGAGAGATAGCAGGAAAGTGCACGTACTCGTGACCCCTTCTGCCCCCCTCCTGTCTCTCTTCCTTTCTAACGGTTACTAATCCAGGAAGACTCGTCAAGCAGACAGACGTGAGTACTTTGTTTCGAGCTGCATATTCTATAGTAGCCGCAATCCAAGCAGATCAGAAATCCTTCGAGTGAACGGGAATATTTCCGTTCAATCCGGATGTCTTCACGGCAAAAGACTATGCTTCATCATAAATTACTGAGAGCGCTAAATTTCCAACAACACAAGGAGGCAAAGGAGTTTAACAGCAGACCACGGACAAATGCTGCTCCTCAGTGACAGACCGAGCGAGGTGGCGCAGTGGTTAGCACACTGGACTCGCATTCGGGAGGACGACGGTTCAATCCCGTCTCCGGCCATCCTGATTTAGGTTTTCCGTGATTTCCCTAAATCGCTTCAGGCAAATGCCGGGATGGTTCCTTTGAAAGGGCACGGCCGATTTCCTTCCCCATCCTTCCCTCGCCCGAGCTTGCGCTCCGTCTCTAATGACCTCGTTGTCGACGGGACGTTAAACACTAATCTCCTCCTCCTCCTCCTCAGTGACAGATGATTGTTCAGTCACCAGGAAAAATCCAAGGACGTAACACAGACGAAGGGATGAAGGCCTATCCAGTATCTGTTCATTGCCAAGATATGATCGACCCACTACGAAGGAGATAACGTAAAGAAAAACATCCACGATAAATTCATGCTCAGACAAACAAGCTAAATCAGACAAAACCAAGGAGAAACAAATTACCTGTACCACAAACTCCGAATCTCTAGGAATAATGTGGACATAACCGCGCCATCATCTTCAGCAACAATCAGGCCCAAATTCAAGGAGGTAGCTGATGTTTTGAATTCCCCAGGGTGTGATGAAGTCTAGAAGGAACCTATCACGTACGATGTATGTGATAATTACTCCCAATGGTGGCACGAAGAAAGCTGAGGTTATGGGCATGGTGAATTTTTTTGGGATTTATGTTAGTACGTACTATTTTTCTACATGTCGCATATTCTTACCGGACGATGTGGCTAAGGGTGCGAACAGCATTATCTTACATATGTTGACATTTAATGTTTATGTTAAAATTTAGGCAACTGTAACTAGTACATGTTGTTCCCAAATAAACCAGCGAGAATTTGTTATAAAAAAAGCTTGTTTTAATCTTCTCATCTACTAGGTAACCCGTACTCTTTTACGACTCTCCTCTACTAGATATTAATAGCCCGTAAATGACTGTTTGGCATGGACTGCGACTTGTAGCATTAGCAGTTAGTGCTGGTCAGGCTGCTGTCTTTACCGTGTGTTCCAATGTACACATGCAAATACACTGTTTTCTTGTTTTATGAGGAACTGACAGAGATCACTCCAGACGTTACAGCCTTTTTCATAAGAGGAGGATCTTCGCGATTTCGGATAAGCCAAAATTTTAGCCGACGGCTAGCGACCGTGAGAAGATGGCAGCCGCATTGACAATATCGATTTTCTTTGTTGTAAAAATAAATATTGTGTCCACTGTAAACCATGTTTGCATCCTGTTGGATAGAAAATGCTAATAGTTATCAGTCAAAAGCTATAGATGGATTTCTGTAATGTATTAAAGTGCGTGTGTTTTTATTTTCTGAAGAAATTAATTTATTCTGCAAAGCTTGGAATACATAAATCTTGAAACGAAACAAAATAAAATTTCCATAGAACGACTGACGTGAAATTAGAACAAGTTCATGTCAATGGAGTAGAGCCAAAATAAATAACTCGCATATTCATCTAAAGATGAACATTTTATTTAAAATCAGAAAATTCTTTAAAAAATGCGACTGCTGCAATTTAAAAATTGCAGATTATGTTGAAAATAACAGAGTTGCGCATCTGAACTTTTTGTGCTTGTGAAATCGCATTCAAACTCATTTTACATGGAACTTTAATATGTGCTGTTCCAACAATCTGGCGCATGTTTTCTTCTTAAATATCATCGTGGATAAAAACCAAAATCAGGAAACTCTGGTGATTTTAGCGGCCATAAGACTCTGCTTGACAGATATTTATGTCACGTAGCTCCAGTTTTCTTGTTAAAATACTACTGCCTTTCATGTTCCTTCAACAGAAAGTATATTTCATAAATCTGAAGATACATGTCCGCATTCACAGTTGTTTAAAAGAACATCGGGCCTATAATTCGGCGAGCAGATAATGCGCACCAAACTACAAATTTCTTTTGTTGTGAAGAGGTTTTCCAGTGGACCACTAGCTGGGTCGTAATAAGGGTTTAGGGTTTCGTCGACATCGACTGCATAAGAGACGGAGGACAAGCTCGGACCTTTTCAAGCGTTAGGAAGGACCTAGGCCGTGCCCGTTCAAGGAATTATCCCGGCATTTGCCTGGAGCGATTTAAGGAAATCAACCAAAAGCTGTTCACATGGTCCACATGGCCATATAAGTGAAACCAAGCTCTATAACTCATAAAATATATTATTGGGTCAAGTTTAACACCAACAATCTTTCTAACCAACCACTCGCTATTCACGGTAAATAGCCAGCGTTGGTATTGTGTTGTGTTACTCAATTCCGGAAGCCGTCCCTAAATGGGAACGAAGCGATGAACGGCAGCCCATACCGCAACAGTAAGAACGAACAATAAATCGCAGAAAATAAAGAAGCAAACGACCTGACAACATAGCAGAAATTCAAGAATTTCAGCTAGAGGTGATGCCTGAAGACGTGAAATGTACTGAACTTGCAGGTGTGAGAACTTAATTACAGGACTACAGGATGTACATTTAACACCTATCTGCTGCAAAAGCCCTTTGACTGATTCGGGCTAGCACTAATTTCCTACAAAACTTTTACAAACGGTTCCGGAGTTGGAACAAGGCTTACACTTTGAATGAGGGACATTGCCAATGGCGTGCAGTTTTGTTACAAAATTTAAACACAACTTTTTGTAGGGATTGCAAATTGTTCATAATATATTTTCCGAATGTTCTTAAATGAAAAAATTTTGATACAAGATTTAACTACACCCAAATTTTCATCCACAAAAGAAGGCATATTTCAGTTGAATAAAAGCGTCGGAAATTCACTCAGAATCCTCCAAAACAAGAAGTAATTACAGAATTTCTTCAATCAGTGTCGTGATTCAAAAACTGGAACCAATTACAGAACGGGGACGCTGTTATCTTGAACATACTCTACAAGCAGGTAACTGTAGAAAAGTATGTAAACTGTTTTGATCCAGGGTATTTATGAAATATTTCTACTGAAGAAAAAGTTAGTCTTACTTAGATGTCTTCTATCTTCTACATCCATAAAAAGGAACGAACCTGGAAGAAAAGAAAGAACGTAAATAATTTTCAAGTCTCACAATACACACAAATGAAAAATATTAACACAGTAAGCGAGAATCCGATAGTATGGTTACATACACACAAAAAAACAGATTTACCGTTTGCATTAGGCGTTTCGATGGTGATGGTATTACCGCCAGGTGGATTTTGTCGTGTATTAATTATGTACTTACGGCACGAACATGTCATGTCTGTTTGGCAGACACCGATGTGACAAGAATTTATATATATATTGTCCGCCAAATTGATATAACATATACGTGCAATAAGTACTGCGAGTTTCAGGAGTAAAAGGAAATATTTTATGTGGTGGCAATATAGACTAATGTGAATAAAACATTTCACATGACATATTTCCAATTTAATTTGTTGCAGAGATACAGCTGATTATAAAGATAAGTTTCCACTTCTTGCGTTAGTACGTACTTCATTTGCTACGAGTTTAATTACGGACTGTAATTTTTTTGTTTTGAAGTACAAGTTATGAATGTGGGTTTCAGTTTACATAATTTAACATCTCAACTGTGATAATGATCCCTATTTGTTGGCCGATTATACTGTATCGTTTAAGCATGCCGCCATTACTTGCAAATTCTGAGCGTGCCGATATGATATTTGTGTTCACGTTTCGTGATGGAAACGTTTCTACTGCTTGTGGAGACTATCGTAGTTTTCCCAACAGCAGAGTACTAGATTCAGGAGTGTCTAGCCACGCTTTCACTAAACTGCGCTTGTCTGGTGCAATACCCAGCTGTGATATCGCATCTGAACGTGGAAATGAACAGAGTGTTGATGAAGTAGAAGACATCCTTCAATTCGTAGCTCGTAGTCTCTCATCAACCGCATTCAGAATGTCCCGGCATTACGTGCGCTCGGCCTCGATGCTTAACATTTATTGCTTCCTGAAAACGTTCTAGAAGTAGATTAAGGTAGACACCAGGAACTTTTTCGCTGGCTAACTGCAGATCCCTGGGTTATCCCACAACACTGTTTACTGAACAAGCCACTTACCCCACTTGATGGTCAACAAACTCCTAATTCACATCGGTGGTCAGGCGAAATCTCACAAGACTTCGTGGAAAAAGGTTTTCAAGAACACCTCCCTGTAAACGTTTCGTGTAGTATGATACCCAATTAGTTTATTGGGCATGCTGCGTTACGGCACGGTATTAGAGGGCCCTGTTATCTGGAGTTTCTTCAAAACTAGCTTCCAGCATTAATGGAATAGGTTCCTTTGGATGCGAGGATGTATGCATGACAGGGTCTCTGCAATCTATTGTCATCAGGTGACATGGCATTTACAGCTTCCTTCCTCTTCACATATTTTTCGTGTTGAGATGGTTAGAAGACGAAGTCTACGAAGTAAAATTGCACTCAGGAGACGAACTGATCATTTGAGTCATACATACTACTGCCGTCAAGAAAAAACGCCGATACGACATCAAAAGAACTACACGTGGATCCCAGAGAATTCGCAAGTACATTGATATCTGAGACAAAACTATGTACACTGCAACACATTTCCTTCGTAGCATTATTCGTATATGTTGCAATTCTTCGGCGAGCTCTCCTAACGCGAAGGCGCTTAATTTCTGTGGATCAGAATCTGTGATGCCGATTTTCTTTCTCCCGGGGGGTGATGGCTCCAGACGTGAAGAAAGAGGTCTTTGTTCGTGGGAGACTAGGTCAAAAACTATCCGCTGTGAAGTCATAACTATTCTTAAATTGTTCATACTGACTTTTCTCCTCGTTCATTTTATTGTTATGTTGTCTTGGTTCTGGGCGCTACAGTCTGGAGCCGAGCGACCGCTACGGTCGCAGGTTCAAATCTTGCCTCGGGCATGGATGTGTGTGATGTCCTTAGGTTAGCTAGGTTTAATTAGTTCTAAGCGACTGATGACCTCAGAAGTTAAGTCGCATAGTGCTCAGAGCCATTTGAACCATTTTTGTTGTCTTGGTATTTCTATGAAAGTTTGATTCTAATTTCTCCATTTGCCTTCCTGTCGTTGCAGACAGACCACGGCCCCTCCACTCGAATTTTGCATCAAAGAGTAACAACGAGCGGTGATACGGTTTTAGTGGTCTCAAAACAAGACAGGAACAATATGTTGCCACAACGGAGTGTCTACGAAGGGTTTAAAACATTCAAATATGGGCGCACTACTGTTACGGCATGCCGAACCACTTTTAATAGCCACAAATGATGACAGTCTCTCTTCTCCTTCAGCTTGCGTCGTCGGCATGTATACCTGAACTATCGTCAGTGTTGGATTGCTGTCGATTCTGATGAGGAATCCCCTTTCACTGAACTTTTAATAGTAACACACTCTTTGCGCTACCTTTCTATTCATGACGAACTCAACACCCGTTTTACCATTTTCTGCTGCTGTTGATACTCATCTGACCTGAATTTCTTGTCTTGTTTCCATTTCACTTCACTGACCCATACTATATCTAGCTCGAGCTTTTGCATTTCCCTTTTCAGATTTTTTAGCTTTCCCACCATAGTCGAGCTTCTGACATTGCACGCTCCGTCTCGTAGAACGTTATCCTTTTGTTGATTATTCAGTCTTTTTCTCATGGTCACCTTCTCCTTGGCATTTCCGATTGGTGATATTCCGGTATCTTTTGTCAATGGAGAGATCACCATGACACTTTTTCAATTATAGGCCGTATGTCCCGTGGATGCAAGTTACGTGTCTTTACTGCTGTGGTTTCCATTGCCTCCTGCCGTTGATCATTGTTGATTCTTCCGCCTTTAGGGAAATGACTTTAGGGGAATGACTTTTCTAGAGACTAGAAATCTACTCTGTAGGAATCAGCATGGGTTTCGAAAAAGACGGTCGTGTGAAACCCAGCTCACGCTATTCGTCCACGAGACTCAGAGGGCCATAGACACGGGTTCCCAGGTAGATGACGTGTTTCTTGACTTGCGCAAGGCGTTCGATACAGTTCCCCACAGTCGTTTAATGAACGAAGTAAGAGCATGTGGACTATCAGACCAATTGTGTGATTGCATTGAAGAGTTCCTAGATAACAGAACGCAGCATGTCATTCTCAATGGAGAGAAGTCTTCCGAAGTAAGAGTGATTTCAGGTCTGCCGCAGGGAAGTGTCGTAGGACCGTTGCTATACACAATATACATAAATGACCTTGTGGATGACATCGGAAGTTCACTGAGGCTTTATGCGGATGATGCTGTGGTTTATAGAGTGTTTGTTACAATGGAAAATTGTACTAAAATGCAGGAGGATCTGCAGCGAATTGACGCATGGTGCAGGGAATGGCAACTGAATCTCAATGTAGACAAGTGTAATGTGCTGCGAATACACAGAAAGAAAGATCCCTTATCATTTACCTACAATATAGCAGGTCGGCAACTGGAAGCAGTTAATTCCATAAATTATCTGGGAGTAAGCATTAGGAGTGATTTAAAATGGAATAATCATATAAAGTTGATCGTCGGTAAAGCAGATGCCAGACTGAGATTTATTGGAAGAGTCCTAAGGAAATGCAATCCGAAAACAAAGGAAGTAGGTTACAGTATACTTGTTCGCCCACTGCTTGAATATTGCTCAGCAGTGTGGGATCCGTACCAGATAGGGTTGATAGAAGAGATAGACAAGATCCAACTGAGAGCAGCGCGTTTCGTTACAGGATCATTTAATAATCGCGAAAGCGTTACGGAGATGATAGATAAAATCCAGTGGAAGAATCTGCAGGAGAGACGCTCACTAGCTCGGTACGGGCTTTTGTTGAAGTTTCGAGAACATACCTTCACCGAGGAGTCAAGCAGTATATTGCTCCCTCGTACGTATATCTCGCGAAGAGACCATGAGGATAAATTCAGAGAGATTAGAGCCCACACAGAGGCATACCGACAATCCTTCTTTCCACGAACAAAACGAGACTGGAATAGGAGAACCGATAGAGGCATGCAAGGTACCCTCCACCACACACCGTCAGGTGGCTTGCGGAGTATGGATGTAGATGTAGATATAGATGAAGATGCTTACTCGCTGGCTAAAGCCTGCAGTTCGAAGCAAACGCCGATGACTACCGCCGAAATGTGTTGTACGTACGTACGTCCATATACCGTCCATATACCGTTGCCCACACTGGTGAAACGCTCCGAAAACTCCTGTTTGAAGTAACGACTAATTCTCCCTGTGTTCCTTTCGATTACCACTTGGTTTTTGCTCTGAATGGTGCATTAAGGATCTGACTTGAAGTGAAGGACGCGATGCATGTGTGAATCGCTGCTCAGCCGACAACCTTCTTTTCTGAGGGCATCAAGAAGTTTGTGCAACGATGGACCTGATGCGTTGAAAAGCAGTGGAACTACAGTGAAAAATGATGTTAACATACTGGTCCTACTTGTATTGCAACAAATGATATTGCTACATTGCGCATTATTATTGTCTTAGCCGGCCTCAGTGGCTGAGCGGTTCTAGGCGCTACAGTCTCAAACCGCGCGATCGCTACGGTCGCAGGTTCGAATCCTGCCTTGGGCATGGATGTGTGATGTCCTTAGGTTAGTTAGGTTTAAGTAGTTCTAAGTTCTAGGTGACTGATGACCTCAGAAGTTAAGTCCCATAGAGTTCAGAGCCATTTATTGTCTTATCTTTCTGTACAGATTATGAGCCAAGGCTGTCTCCTAACTAAAACGTCGAGGAAAGATAGGTCTCCCAATTTTTTAAGTTACAAAACTCGCAACACCAGAAGAAGTCGAAATATTGCTTATAAAATGGATACAACTCGGCTAATCACTCAGGAGTACATCTCTGATAAATAACACGGAGAAAACCTGAGGAATCACACTTGCGCAGAAGTTTTGCTGCCCTTTCGGCCTACCCTGCCTGTTCGCCTGGAGGCCAGACCAGCGCCTGCCCGGCGTTGCCAGTGCTGTGCATTACGCTCCAGAGGCGTGACCCATCTCGCGACCGCCCTATTCTCGCGGATCCGCCCAACTGTGCGGCGGCACTTGTGTTGCCCCAGCAACGACAATGTTCGCTGGTAATTACCCTGGAGACGGTGGCGGGGTTTGCAAGGCTCTGGCCGCGATAAGCCACGCGTGCTGCAGCTGCTTCGTTCCGCGGCCCACGCCACCCGGCAGCCAGCGCCTAATGCCGGCGAGCTCCGAGGCACGAGCCACAGATACCGCCAGATTAAGCACTGTCGCGCCCATTCTAGTGCAACTGCGTGCCCGCCTACCTCTCGCCTGTCGATGCGGCTAATGCCGTCTTCTGTGGAAGCACTCCGTGAGGACTTACTAATGCTAACTACTTTCTCAAATAATATACTTTGCCACTCATTACTACACCGTATGGCCAACAAGTTCGGAGGAAATCGTAAAGACAATAGGTGAAAGGAATCTTTATTCATTTTAGGTCTCCACTGACTACGATCCACTTTTATCAGAGTTTCAAGTGTTATTTTATGCGTAGCGTTTACGGGACTAGAGCGACAGACTGTCAAAAACTGAACTTTTCGCAGCATATATACACTTGTGGACATATTTTGGTTATATGTAATACATTTTCTGAATATTCTTTGTAAATGCATGTATTCACCTCATTTTCGGGTTCCGTATTCATTGGTAAAACTGCTTTTCACTATCACGTCACATTTCCTAAATACACAACAGAATGAAAAACAGTAATGGCGAACATTGACAGAATTAAGGCAAATAAGAAATACAACACTATTTAATGTAGGGCCAATATAGTAAGACATGACGGAATATTTAAATTAGCTCACAACATATTTTCAACTTAATTCTTCTTTGGTATGCCAAAAGTGTGACCACGATGCTCTTCTTTTGTTTGCCAGTTCTTTATGACACTAGCCACCTAGTTACGATTTTTAAACCCATTAGCACACCAGTACAAAAAAACAGACGTCTACACAAAAGAACAGCGAAAATCGAAAGACTGAAGATAAAGAAAGAGGCGCTCAAAAACTTAAAAATCGTGCGTGTTAGAACTTTTTGAAAGACAGATTCGGATTCTACACACCAAAATAAATACTAATTGATCATTCATATCACAGATGGAAAACGACTGTTGATCAGTGTAATTTTAGATACTATTTACTTCGAACTTAACTACAAGAGTTTAGTGAAAAGTTTGAAACTTCTTTGTGTGTGTCCACTGAAATAACTGAGTAGGTGAAACTTCTTAGTTTTTACTTAAACTGCCGAGTGCAACTGAACCTACTGTCAGGTTAGTTACTTTTATCATTTCAACACTGACCCACGGAATGTTCCCTGACAAAGACAACAAAATGGTTCTAATGGCTCTGAGCACTATGGGACTCAACTGCTGAGGTCATTAGTCCCCTAGAACTTAGAACTAGTTACACCTAACTAACCTAAGGACATCACAAACATCCATGCCCGAGGCAGGATTCGAACCTGCGACCATAGCGGTCTTGCGGTTCAAGACTGTAGCGCCTTTAACCGCACGGCCACTTCGGCCGGCTGACAAAGACAACACAAACTTAACCTACTCGTTTATTACTGACAGTAAACAAGCCCAACGCAATCTGACTCTTCTACAATGACAACATAACTTCTGATAATTAACACAAAAGAATGTCCCTGAATTGGAAAGAATCCTAACAAAATAACCCATACTTTTTCGTAAGTCATTTACGTCACCGAAAATCTTCATATCACGAACTACAGCAATTACAGCAAGCAGAAACTACAGCCAGCTAAATAAAAGGATTCCAACTACTATAGGCTCTAACTACTAGGAGGCATATGGTTAGCAAAAGAAAGAGTTTTGCTGAAGAGCTAACAATTTATTTAGCAGATTTTACCTTATTCATGTGACATCCAGTTCCAAAAACTATATAGTCGCCAATAATTTCTCTACGAAAACAACACCAACTACATCCATCCTCATTTTACAATGCATGTCCTAACCAACACAGAGTCTCCACGTAGAACACATGTCCAAGCCGTCCGCTACCTAACTGCTAACTGCTACTCCGTCCAACCAGAGAGTCCCTTGCCGAGGGCGCAGAGCACTGTCAGTGATATTAATTACAGTCTATAGCACTGCCAACATATGAACAGGCAACTTACATATTGTTTCGGCACTCATTATTGAAGTTCAACCACTGTCAGCCACACTTCATTGATATGTGTACTGATGACCGTCTTCATTAAGGTACTTCAGAGGTGGGGTGTGTACCTCGTGTTCACAAGCAGAAGTAACAGAGATTATGTAGGATATCACATTTAATCCTCGTTTTAGTGTCCAGAAACCTACTTAGAGTATCAGATTCAACAACGTACTATAATAAACTAAAAAAAAGGGAATACTAAAATTAACGGCCAACTACTGGAAATTATATGAGAAATAGAGGTATGGGAATATTCTTTCCATATGCTCCAGCTCGTGTAGAATCAATTTACAATGACAAGGTCGATCAATTGGCGAAGAAGGTCCTATATTGTTCGTCAGTCTGATAGTCTCAGATTTCTGGACACGGAAACTTGCCAAGGAAGAATGGGCGAAATACTGGCGTTTTTTAATCTTCCATGATGGTCGATACTAACCTCTGAACCACTCCGCAAGTAGAAACTCATTCAGGTTTCGAGAACTTTGGGCGAGAAAGAAAGCTGATAAGAACCCAGGAATATGCATCATCCATGACAACCCTTACTGAAACTCTCAGAAAAAAAGCTGCATCAAACGTAAACTATTTGATGTTGTCCTGCAGCTTCTCTGAAACACACCCAACTCTCTTCCTGCGAATCCTTGTGCAAATATAGATGTCCCTACCAATGAGCGCTCTGATTTTATACTGTCATGAAAATACTGTTATACACCATTCGCTTTTCCATTTTAAAAGAGAAAGTAATGTGTGTCTACGAAATTTGATGTGCTGTGAATGATTAAATGAACACTTTAATCTCCAGTTGCGTATTTTCCATTTTCTGTTCTGGTTTTATTTTTATTTTCTACTTTCTGCAGTGGATATCATGTCAAGAGTTCTCAACAATAAGTACTGTGCTGGAGCAGGTACTGTAAAAGAACCTTAAATTATCGTTCAGACTCTTCAAATTGTGATTCCGCTCTATATATGTTTTGTACTTGTAATGAACGGTCGGGATTAAGAATCAATAAACCTAATGTACAAAGCAGACCTAACTTGTTTCCTAGGTAGGGTGACAATGTTGGCCGCATTGATGACGTAACACTTTGTAGCAGGTGAAACATAAATACATTTCATTTCATAATAAACATCACTTGACACTGGAGTTAGTCAAAAGTGGCGAATTACGCATAAACTGGTGGTGAAGAAGAGCTTTCATGACGGGTCGTTCGCATCAGTACTTTCGTAACTGCAGAAAAAGACGCTCAAGAATTTCAATAAACCAGAGAGATAAATACAGGAAACCTTGTTGGGAATATCGGAAAGGAACAGGGAGTGTTCATACACACCTAAGTATATTTCGTCGGAAGTGCCCAACGAATCGCAGAAGTCGCCGATCTACGTAACTAAAAGACCGAAAAGGTCAAACAGCTCCACTTGCATGTCATCTATTTAAGGGCCTCTACGTGCAAAAAAATTGATTTTCATAATAAGATATTGACCGGATTTTAAAATTTATAGTGTCATTGTAATCTGCTCACTAAGAATTAAAAAATTAAGTGAATGGTTTATCACAATAAGAGAAACTGTGAACGTATCTTAAAGCAGCGTACCTCATACCACACTAATTAGTCAGACCATATCCTTTCAGTATTTGAGAATGAGAACTATCTGTGACTTCCAACAAACTTTATAAATAATTTAAAAATTTCAAACCATTCTGAAGATTTCTCGCGTTGGCTTCCGCCTCCAAGTAACGAAAGGAAAAAACTTTATCGCTTACTAAATTTTCGCTGTTCTACGCATTAAAACTTCAACATCGGATATGAAGTTTTAATTCATTACATCTTTGCTACTACCGTTATTCTCAAATCTTTTCCAGGCAATATCCAACTAAACCACTGAATGTACGTGCAAAAGTTCGTCATTATTTGATACATAGTTCAGGGAAATGACCCCATAATCATCGAGATGCGTCACAGAATAATTGCTCTTACGACGAAGCGGAAACTGCGCCGACGATACTATTCAGTGCTTGACAATCAGAGCACTTAGCGACTTACAACGTGGAATACAGAGAAACTATTTTTTTTAAAGAATTCTTCATTTGAAAAAAAATACAGGTACGTGTGTTGACTATTTTTACACATAATCATAATCCCTTTCAGTGCATGTGGTGAGCGGTAGAACGAGCTTCGTTATGTCCTCCTCAATGAACTCTCCCGCCAGCTCCATTTCAGAACCACTTTCAGCTCCTGGCCATAAGCTGAAAATTTGATTTCACCTATGCGTACGTTTGGGAGGTGAAAATATGATAATCTAAAGGTGCTAATTCAGGGAATGCGGAAGGGGGGGCGAGGGGGCGGTGTTCGAAACATCCCAACCAAGTGAGTCCAACAGCGTTCTGTCTCCGTACTAAAGGGCCTTATCTTGCTACAAGCACACGCCTCTCGTCATCATTCCCTTCTTTTTATTTTGAACGGTTTTGAGTTTTTTTAGGGTCTCACAACTTCGTTGTGCATTGGTGGTCTCCCTCAGAGGCAGAAGTTCGAGTAAAATAATGCCTTTCCGGACCCAAAATACGGAGGCCACAATTTATGTTTTGCCCGAAACCCATGTTTCATCTCCAGTCAGAAGAGAGCTCAGAAAATCCTCACCTCCTGATTTCAGTTGCTTAAGAAATCTCGCTGCCACTACTGATGCAATCTTTCTTGTGATGCTGTCAGTTGCTTTGGGGCTCATCTAGCACCCAGATACTGGAATCCCAGCGTATCTTTGAGCGTCCCGTACAATAGAATTCCCGAGAGTTTTGGAAATATCGCAGAAATTTCATCCGCAGTTAATCTACGTACTTTACGAACAGTCTCCTCGATTTTTTCATCGACACGACATTCGAACCGGATGTTTTTCCACTCTTCTGTTCGTCATTAACATTTTTCCTGCATGAATTCAGCTCCATATACCACTTAAACGTACTCGTTCTGTTCAAACGCCTTTGCCGTAAACCTTTTTGTTTCGCGAATCACTTTCGGTAGATATTATTCCTTCCACGAGTAGGAAGCAGATCACAGCACGTCGCTCGCAGTTAGGCGGGATTTCTTACCGACATCTTTCACGCAGCTGGACATTACAACGTGAGTTTACGTACTACAGTGTCCCTGCGGTGCTCGCTCTGGTATCACACCTCCCCCCCCCCCCCCCCTTCTCACACCAAGGCTCCGCGCAAACCCTCAAAAGACAAAAGAACCGCAGCCCTTTATGGTCACAGTAGACTTACCTTCCGAACACGCCTTATACATGCTTCAAACATATTTTCAGAATTTTTCTAAACTTCTTAACGCTGTCTTATACATGGCAGGTGGAATCTTTGAAGAATCGTGGTTGGTAGGAACGCGGTTACGGGCAGATTCTAAACGGGAACAGTGTGATGCAAAGCTGGGGCAGAGGACATCCGGAGATAAAGTGGAGATGCGGCGATGCAGGCAACTGTAGCGGGCAGACGGGGAGAAGCATTGCCGCTGTCCAGCGGGGAGTTAAAAGTTGCAAATGGCGCGGAAGTAAGGCGGTCGGAGTCCCCCACACGTCTCGCAGCCCGCAGCGCCTGGTCGAAACCCACACACCAGCCGTGTCGCCAGCGAACTCCCACGTAGCAGGGCACGCTTTGGGAGGTGACTGTGGTTTTGGTACCGTTAGGTCTGTTAATTTGTGTCAGTTTTAGAGGTTGTAGTTCACAGAATATGGTAACAATATTCAATCTGCTCAATTGGGTCATTATAGTAATAACGAAAATCAAAATTAGGTTCAAATGGCTCTGAGCACCATTGGACTTAACTTCTGAGGTCATCAGTCCTCTAGAACTTAGAACTACTTAAACCTAACTAACCTAAGGACATCACACACATCCATGCCTGAGGCAGGATTCGAACCTGCGACCGTAGCGGTCGCGCTGTTCCAGACTGTAGTGTCTAGAACCTCTCGGCCACGCCGGCCGGCTTCAAAATTACGGCTCACTGCAAAAACTTGTTTAAAGAGTTGTCCATCATAATGGCTGCATCTGAGTACATCCACCAACAACCTATATACATTAAGGAAAACATTAGCAACTACTACATTAACATCGTTATGGACCAGCTACCACATATTCAGACAAAAATTATACAAAATTCTCGAAACATTTTACACTACTAATTCATGGCCTACAGCAAATTTCTCGAGAAAAGAAACAGATTAAACATATTTCTAAAGACACTTTTAAATATTAGATACTATAAACTAAATGAATACTAAAATGACATATAGCATGGAGATTGACGAAAGTTCCAAAATGTTAAACATATATCATTTCACAGAATACTTTCAGGCTATGATGCATGTTACAGAAACATTTAATACCCGATATCTGAACTAGACAATGGTAGACTGCTTTCAGTTTCGTCATCTGCAGATACCTGTAATGAATGATATTGACTCACGTTTTTGGAGAGACACATCATAAAAGTGAGTGTAATGTATGCAATGCAGACGCAGTGTCCTAATATCAGCCTCTCCCTTTACCCTCTCCCATTCCCCGATTCCCTGCCCTCACAGCCCCACCTCCTCCCCAGTCCACTCTGACCACCCAACAGCCCCAGAACTAACCCAGTTGTGCTACTGAAAAATAAAAAAAAAATAGAAAGAAAGAAAATGAAGAGTGCAGGAAGTAGCCCTGCTGTGGTCTCTACCGGCCTCTTCCTTCTCCTCTCCTCCTCATATTCAAATATATTTATCCAAGAATTATACAAAGCAGCACTTGTGTACACGCAGCGTTCAACTTCTTTCCTATGGCCACAGCGAAACGAAAACTTAGTTAGGTAAATGCATTTGGAAATACTTAATGATCTGCACACTGGACTCGCATTCGGGAGGACGACGGTTCAATCCCGTGTCCAGCCATCCTGATTCAGGTTTTCCGTGATTTCCCTAAATCGCTTTAGGTAAATGCCGGGAAGGTTCCTTTGAAAGGGCACGGCCGACTTCCTTCCCCATCCTTCCCTAGTCCGATGAGACCGATGACCACGCAGTTTGGTCTTCTCCCCCTAAACCAACCAACCAACTTAATGATCTCATATGCAACTTATTGTTGAGTTTATCACTTTATTTCTCACATCTGCCTCGTAAGCTAACTCTGACAAGATTTTTTGGCACAACTGATACAATTTTTAGGTATGAGTCTGTACCAACTTTTACAAAAAATTTAACAGCTTACCCCAGATTTATCGGCTCGTCCCGAGAATTTTTTCACAAGAAACTGCTGCGAAAATAAAGTGAAAGTCTTACTGGTCAGGTGGATATGAAAACTGTATGTCTGATGTAGATGAGTACTGACGTCCATCGCTGAGCCAGATCCTTCTGGTTGAACCGAAATTGTGTAAGATGATGACGATGTTACTGGAGGTAGGGGAGAGTAAGCTTGTTTCAAAAGCTCAGATTTCTCAGCGGTTTTGTTGGACAATCACCATTCGATGTATCAACAAAAAGCGTTCGCATTCCGATCATGTTGTTATGCACTCCAATATCCACGGATGTGCGACATTTTATGAGCGCAAAATTTTGCGGATTTTAAAATTTTTCTGGTGAATTGAATGTTCAAACAGATTTCGGTCTTACAGCTGTTCGTCGATTAATTCATCCCCCGATATTTCAACTGTGCACCTGGCAGTCATCTTTAGGCGAACCATCAAAGACTGGATTCGATGGCTCACCTGAAGATTGGCAGGTGCCTAGTCTAAATATCGTGGGATGCATTAAACGACGACTGGTTGTAAGCCCGAAATTTGTTTGAACGTAAAATGTTGTCACCGTTTACTCTGGTAAATATCAGTGCATTTTACGCTGTTACGTAGAAACGCGGTAGTGCACGTTTGTGTATTTCGCAACCAATTACTTACGTATTTAGATGAATTTAATATGTGGGGCCGATTTCAATTTTATATAAGGTTGATTGTGCATGCAAAGTGCATATTGTGGTCAGAATCTTATAGTTTTATTTTGGTGCATGTGAATTTTTAGGATCCATAATAATTATAGTTGTGTGCATCCCACATATTTTTGTGTGCTGGATAAATAATTTTATCATACAACAACCGATATATCGACTCTATCATCTTCTTTGGAAACCTTGCACCGCTGTCACTGTCTTTAGCCATTCTGTGTGTATGTCTGTTTTCGTGTGTAGGCAAAGTAGACGGTCTCCACTTTAGGTGAAACATCGCAGTAAAATTACTGAAACATCTTTCTTCCTATATAAAATCTTGTAGCATCTTAAGTGATAAAAATGTCTCTTGCCTTTCTCTTTAAAATCGTTTTTGGCTATTTTGTGCGAGTTTGGCGCCTTACATGCATATTTTTATTGCATGTGGTATGATTACATAATGCTTTCAAAACCATTGCCCCTACACGTAGGCGAGCTCATCACTTATGTGTAGGCAACCCAATGGGCTAAAGTCAAAGCTGTTCAGGAAACCCAAAAGGCAGTGCTATTTGTCTGTGTGTGTCTCTTATACGCAGTTAGTGCAATACGTGCAGTGGCTTACGATTAGTTGTAAGAATATAGTGCAGCATTTTTGGAATTAAGTCGATCTCAAGCTAACTAAACCCCAGGATAGCACTTCTGATTGTTTTACTTCGGTCTTAAGCTGCCATGTCCAGTATCACCGTAAAAAGATATATGGATGAGTGTATAATTTCGAACTCATTAAACTAATTACATGCAAAGTTTCGTATTAAATCAGTAAGCTTTGTCCTCGTAAAATTTAAATTGTTCATAAATTCTTAGCGAATCATGTAACCTTTGCTGTCCTAGCCTACCTTGATGCAGAGTACGTGGCCTTGGCTACAATGCTGCCTAGTTCTTCTAGGTCTTGTGTTGACGAGTGTCTGACACTGCGGACACTATGACTGATCACCACTGGAATAGAGTTGGAGCAGCATGGAATTATTCGTCATCCCAGTTCAGCTCTACTCGATGTCCAGCCGTGTTAGAGCAATTATTTCTACTGGAGGTATTAACTGTACGCACTAAATTTCGAAACCCGCAAATTAATTACTGTGTTTCTCTTTACATTGATAACCTGTATCGTCCAACTCTCGATATCTTCAGATCTTCGAACAAATAAACGACATACGTTTGAGCTTACGTAACTGAACTGAATCAAATATGTGATAATGTAATTGGTTATACGAGACCTGTAATAGTTGAAGAGCAACCAGGTAGTTATAAGTGGTGTGTGCAACTTCCAAATAGCATTGTTTTTATTTTTATGGGTCTGATCTTCAGTTCGAAGACTGGTTTGGTGCAGCCTTCCACGCTACTCTATTCTGTGGCAGCTTACATACATATATGAGTTTCTCAGGTCATTTACTTTATTAATAACTTCCTTCACCACTTCCGGATCGCTTTATTTATTGTTCGCCTAAGGAATACGTTATGTACATCAACTACTCTGGTGGAACGGCTAGCACCAAGTATCATATTTTGTGCTACTTCGAGGCGATTTATCTGTGTTTGGCTGGCCATACCCCAAGCAGTCATTGATCAGGAACCCGCGGATTCTGCTCATTCTATAATCCTGCATGATCAGAGGGTAAATGCTAAAACCATAGCAGATATTCTCGGCATTTCCCGAAGGTGTGTGGGTCATGGTAACCATGAAATCTTGCACGCGAGAAATATCTCAGCCAAATGGGGTCCCAAATGTCTGGACGCAGACCATAAGCGTGAAAGAGTTTTTGCTTCACACTTCATTTTGATGCAATTTCGACGGAAATTTCGAATAGTTCCTCCACCAAGGATGAAACAGGTACATACGCTTTAGAGACCAAATAAAAGTCTAGAGAATGGACGTGTAGTGGTTCTCCACATCCAAATAAGTTCAAAATAGATACATCTGAAGACATGCTGCTCTCATCCTGCTTATTTACTACCAACAGCATGCTAAAAGCATTACCGCAAAACACTATTTTGAACTTCTTGAGAATATGAAGGAACAATTTAAGGTGGCGGTATCCACGACTTGACGGAGTACCGCGCCGCAATCAATAAGCCGCGCTCGGAATACTCGTAGTGCAACAGTGATATGGGTTGGCAGTACGAACTGTACCGAGGTCCGCCAGGGTTAAAATGGCCTAACATCGCAGGTCATCAGTCCCATACAACTTGGAACTAATTAAACGTAACTAACCTAAGGCCATCACACACATCCATGCCCAATGCAGGATTCGAACCTGCGACGGTAGCAGTCACGCGGTTCCGGACTGAAGCGCCTAGAACCACTGGCCCACCGCGGCCGGCGGTCCGCCAGGGGCCGCAGCTGCCACACCATTTGGTATCACGTATGTGGATAGCGACTGGTCGATGCCTCACCAAATACGGGGGCACTGAGCTGCGTTGCAGTTCAGTGCGCCGAGTCGTGTACAGTCTCCAGTTATCGCCGAGTGTACAAGCTGCAGTGTTCGTCCACCATAATCGAGATTTAGCGTCCGTAAGCATCGTCGATCACCTCTGAGCTTTACGTAGGCGTCGCTCAGAGGCGCAGTGACAGGACTTTAATATTTTAGAGGATTTGTCATATTTTCAAACATCTAACTGTAATGGACATTTCAGAAGAAGAAGCATCATTTAAGGTGCGTATTTCTACATATTAATAAATATCACTTTATTACTAACTATTGGGAATCTTTCTGCATTCTCATTACGATTGGTCTCCAAACGTCGAGGAAAGCTGAGAAACAGTATTTTGTTTCTGCAAGATAATGGTTCAAAAAAATGTTTCAAATGGCTCTGAGCACTATGGGACTCAACATCTGTGGTCATCAGTCCCCTAGAACTTAGAACTACTTAAACCTAACTAACCTAAGGACATCACAAACATCCATGCCCGAGGCAGGATTCGAACCTGCGACCATAGCAGTCGCGCGGTGCCGGACTGAGCGCCTAGAACCACTAGACCACCGCGGCCGGCGTGCAAGATAATGCCTCACTTCAAAAGATGGCCATCACTCAGCAAAAACTGGTAGAGTTTCACCATCAAATCCTCAAATGTTCACCCTATTCACCGATCGTAGCCCTATCAGACTGTTATCTACTGTCAAATATCAAGGAACGCCCCAAGGTAAGAGTATTTCTGCACACTGAGGAAGCTAGAAAGGCTGCGGATGAGTGCTTTACAAAATCTTCTTTTTTTTAGGAGTAAAGATGCTGGAAAAGAGATACCATAAATGTGTTGAACTCAAGGGGGATTCAGTACATAAACTTTTACAAACCCATCACGGCATTTTTCCTTTGTAAAGCCAAGGACGTATCAGTCTGCCTATATACACTACTGGCCATTAAAATTGCTACTCCACGAAGATGACGTGCTACGGACGCGAAATTTAACCGACAGGAAGAAGATGCTTTGATATGCAAATGATTAGCTTTTCATAGCATTCACAGAAGGTTTCCGCCTGTGGCGTCACCTACAACGTGCTGACATGAGGATAGTTGCCAACCGATTTCTCATACACAAACAGCAGTTGTCCGGCGTTACCTGTTGTGATGCCTCGTGTAAGGCGGAGAAATGCGTACCATCACGTTTCCGACTTTGATAAAGGTCGGATAGCAGCCTATCGCGATTGCGGTTTATCGTATCCCGACATTGCTGCTCGCGTTGGTCGAGATCCAATGACTGTTAGCAGAATATGGAATCAATGGGTACAGAAGGGTAATACGGAACGCCGTGCTGGATCCCAACGGCCTCGTTTCACTAGCAGTCGAGATGACAGCCATATTATCCGCATGGCTGTAACGGATCGTACAGCTACGTCTCGATCCCTGAGTCAACTGATGGAGACTTTTGCAAGAAACCAAACATCTGCACGAACAGTTCGACTACGTTTGCAGCAGCAAGGACTATCAGCTCGGACACCATGCCTGCGGTTACCCTTGACGCTGCATTACAGACAGGAGTGCCTGTGATGGTATACTCGACGACGAATCTGGGTGCACGAATCGCAAAACGTTATTTTTTCAGATGAATCCAGGTTCTGTTTATAGCATCACGATGATCGCATCCGTGTTTGGCGATATCGCGGTGAATGCACATTGCATGCGTGTATTCGTCATCGCCAAACTGGCGTATCACCCGGCGTGATGGTACGGCGTGCCATTTTCTACACCTATCGGTCACCTCTTGTTCGCACTGACGGTACTTTGAACAGTGGACGTTACATTTCAGATGTGTTACGAGCCGTGGCTCTACCCTTCGTTCGATCCCTGCGAAACCCTACATTTCCGCAGGATAGTGCACGACCGCATATTGCAGGTCCTGTACGGGCCTTTCTGGATACAGAAAATTTTCGACTGCTGCCCTGGCCAGCATTTTCTCCAGATCCCTCACGAATTGAAAACGTCTGGTCAATGGTGGCCGAGCAACTGGATCGTCACAATACTCTTGATGAACTGTGGTATCGTGTTGAAGCTGCTGTACACGCCATCGAAGCTGTGTTTGACTCAAGACCCAGGCGTATCAAGGCCGTTATTACGGCCAGAGGTGGTTATTCTGGGTACTGATTTCTCAGGATCTATGCACCCAAACTGCTTGAAAATATAATCACATGTCAGTTCTAGGATGAAATATGTGTCCAGTGAATACACTTTGTCATCTGCCTTTCTTCTAGATGTAGCAATTTTAATGCTCATCCTGCTTTTCGTGAAGAAAAGCACCAGTAAACAGCTTTCAAAGTGAGGATTGCAGATAGCTATCTTAGACATTCTACGAAAGTGTAGGAAAGCCTCAAGAGGCACGAAATTTCCATAAAAGGACGTTGTATCATGTAACTACATCTGGGTCAGTCTCGCGTCCTGCTGATATTATCAGCCAGCTACCGTAGTGCACCTCACTCGTCACTCGTCCGACACAGTTGGAAGATGCTGGTGCGTTACGGTGCTGCTGCAGACGCTTCGGCGACACCCGACCGCCCGGCTGGAGAGGCGGGGCAGCACTCTTGCCGGTGCCAGCGGCCGCTGCTCTGAGCCCTGGACGGCCGCGCCCACGCACACCAGCCAGCCGGCGGCTCACTTTCGTTTCAATCTGGGCTAATCCCTCGGCGGGCCCGTCATCCGTCTTGCGCCGCGGACGGCCAAAGCCCGGCCAAAGCCCGCAGTCCGGCGCTGGCGCGGCCTGCGGTCTCTACTAGCATAGCAGGGCCCAGTCTAGCCCAGCCACAAGGCCGCTATTAAATTTCGTGCCTGCGTTCCGGCTAGCTGGCGTCTCCTCCTTCCCTCTTCCCGGGCCACCAGTCCCGGCTTGTTCCGCAAGATGCGTTAGCTTTCCTACTTACAATTGCTTCCTGGACATCATCATAGTCACCATAATCATCGTTACGATCGTCGACACCTACGGGGTGGATAAAATAAAACTGGCCCAGAAAGTACACTAGTGGCCATTAAACTCGCTACACCACGAAGGTGACGTACTACAGACGCGAAATTTAACCGACACGAACAAGATGCTGTGATATGCAAATGCTTAGCTTTCCAGAGCATTCACACAAGGTTGGCAACGGTGGCGACACCTACAACGTGCTGACATGAGGAAAGTTTCCAACCGATATCTCATACACAAACAGCAGTCGACCGGCGTTGCCTGGTGAAACGTTGTTGTGATACCTCGTGTAAGGAGGAGAAATGCGTACCGTTTCCGACTTTGATAAAGGTCGGATTGTAGCCTATCGCGATTGCGGTTTAACGTATCACAACATTCCTGCTCGCGTTGGTCGAGATCCAATGACTGTTAGCAGCATATGGAATCGTTGAGTTCAGGAGGGTAATACGGAACGTCGTGCTGGATCCCAACGGCCTCCTATCACTAGCAGTAGAGATGACAGGAATCTTATCCGCATGGCTGTAACGGATCGTCCAGCCACGTCTCGATCACTGAGTCAACAGATGGGCACGTTTGCAAGACAACAACCATCTGCACGAACAGCTCGGACACCATGCCTGCGGCTACCCTTGACGCTGCATTACAGACAGGAGTGCCTGTGATGGTGTACTCGACGACGAATCTGGGTGCACGAATCGCGAAACGTTATTTTTTCAGATGAATCCAGGTTCTGTTTATAGCATCACGATGGTCGCATCCGTGTTTGGCGATATCGCAGTGAATGCACATTGCATGCGTGTATTCGTCATCGCCATACTGGCGTATCACCCGGCGTGATGGTACGGGGCGCCATTTTCTACACCTATCGGTCACCTCTTGTTCGCACTGACGGTACTTTGAACAGTGGACGTTACATTTCAGATGGTTTACGACCCGTGGCTCTACCCTTCATTCGATCCCTGCGAAACCCTACATTTCCGCAGGATAGTGCACGACCGCATATTGCAGGTCCTGTACGGGCCTTTCTGGATACAGAAAATTTTCGACTGCTGCCCTGGCCAGCACATTCTCCAGATCTCTCACCAATTGAAAACGTCTGGTCAGTGGTGGCCGAGCAACTGGCTCGTCAATACGCCAGTCAGTACTCTTGATGAACTGTAGTATCGTGTTTAAGCTGCTTGGGCAGCTGTACCTGTACACGACATCCATGCTCTGTTTGACTCAATGCCCATGCGTATTAACGCCGTTATTACGGTTAGAGGTGCTTGTACTGCGTACTCATTTCTCAGGATCTCTGCACTCAAATTGCGTGAAAATATAGTCACATGTCAGTTCTAGTGTAATATATTTGTCCAATGAATACCTGTTTATCATCTGCATTTCTTCTTGGTGTAGCAATTTTAATGGCCAGTTGTGTATTTTGTGCACCGTATGGTGGAACTGATGTTACATCACCAACCCTGGAGTGGATGATGTTAGTAGGATTATCTATCTATACCATCATGAAATGTTTTACTTTGCTCACCCTGTACAGGACTACTTTGCAGTCCGCACTTTAGTGTTAGGCAGAGGATTCAAGGAACTACATTCAGGTTATTTCTATACAGCTCCACTCTCGAATAGCATTCCGCAAAAACGAATACCTACATCTCCAGCATTCCATCTACGTCTCCGCTTCGCAAGCTATAAAATGACTTTGACCTTAATAGCATGAATATTTATATATGTGTTTGGAGAGAGAGATATTGATTTTTGATTGAGACTTTAAGTTGTAACTGGTTCCTGAATTTTGATCAGATTCTGTACCAGTGACGTATTATAATTTGGAGGAAATTATTGTTGTTTACGATTGAAAGTACGACTGTTGGTTACTTGGATGTGTAGCGGATAGCTTTGAGCCCGAGTTTTCGTAGATTTTCATATCTGAGGGACCACTATTGTAAATAAATAAGATCAAACAGGAATCTGCTTTTCGTGAGAAAAGTAGAGTCCTTGGCACACAGTCTTCCTTGAACTACACGGCCTGTTGCATCAAAATTGGTCTGGAGTTCAGCACCATACTTTTATACAAGAACATAATACATTTACTGCAATTAAGAAATGATGATAGGTTGATACGTATTGAATGAAAACTATAGAGAATGCATTTCCTTTCCTGTATTTTAGTGAACTTTGTACACTTACAATTCTATCGACTGATAGCCGGCGACGACAATGAAGTTCACTTCCTTCTCCAAATACAAGATATTTATATTCTTCAATTCCAGAAATTTTGTATACGTGAATGTTTGGCAACTCTTACACATACATTACTCGGTTTTATCACTGAAATAGCAACTTTCAATAAATGTAACAATACGTTCTGAGTGACGGCCTAGCAACACCTCCTCTTTCCACAAGATAGAGTTTAACAGTAGTTTCACAACTTCTATCGTTGCGGGGATTGCGCGCTAAAGAGTTTCCTGCTGTCCAGCTGCGCTTCACTTCATTACTTTTAGAATCAAATTTACATTTACGGTATTTACATATCTTACTGAGCTTCTCAGAATAAAATTAGGCACAAATTAGTTAAGAAAATGGCAGTGAGGCTCACATAACATTACAAAGCCACCCTATTGTGCGTGGGGTTGGGTAATAGGTGTACCAGTGTTATTTCCGCGTATTCCGGTTCCAGTCGCCTGTGGTAAGGAAGGACGACTGCTGGTAAGCCTCCGTGTGGGCTCGAATCTCTCTGATCTTATATTGATGGTCCTTTCGTAAGGATTACGTAAAAGTAAGCAATATACTGGTTGATTCTTCTAGGAACGTACGCTTTCGAAACTAACAGTGCAGACCGCCTCTCCTATATCGTCTGCCATTGGAGTTGGCTAAGCATTTTCGTGGCGCTTTCACGCTAACTATATGAACCCGTAACGAAACATGCGGCTCTTATTTGGATGCTCTATGTTTCCTCCATTTTCGCTATCTGTTACGGATTCCATATTGACGGACAATATTCAAATATTTGTCGAACGAGTGTTTTGTAAGTTACTTCCTTATGATGATTTACATTTCATGAGAATTCTTCCAGTGAATCTCAGCCTGGCATCTGTCATACCCGCGAGAAATTTAAAGTGTTCGTCCCTCTTTAAATCGATCCGTCCTCATAGATATTTTATGGCAGCCACTGCTTCCAGTGATTTTTCTGCAATTTTGTAATCGTACAATAAAGGGTCTATCTATCCATGTATTACCGATGTATTATTGAGTATTTGTTTATGTTTAGTACCAATTGCCACTCTCTGTACCAAACTTCCAACCTTCTACATTTCGCTACAGATTTCTATCGTCGCGACTTCTCTCTATAAAACAGCTGCATCAACGAAGAGCCTAACGGAAATTCCGACCTTTCCTGTTACGTAATTTATGTACAGGGTGTTTACTTGAACCTTAGATAGCCAAATATCTCGAAAACGACGAATAGCATGAAGAAAAATCCAGGTGGCAATTTAGAACTTAATGCTAGAGACGGGGACATCCGTCCGTGCCACTATCGGCCACCTCGTAACAACCCTTTCCGAGTGGGCGGGACCAACCCTGCACCCTGTGCCAAGTCAGATTTCTCTTGTTTTATTACGATAGCCATTTCTCCCGAGTGGGGTAATTGGTGATTGAAATTGAATGAAAAGATCTCGGTGCAAGAAATAAAGTCTCTGTTTTAAATATTAAAGTATAAATTTTCAGTCATGACCGCCACATTGCTTTTACCCATGGATAAATGACGGCACAATTCAATTGGCTGGGATGAAGTCTTGAACCCACTGGATGTAGTGTTAAGTCACTGTCGTCGCTGGTTGGTCACTCTGCGTTGCATCAGCCAGTTTGCCTTTCAGCTTCTTTACAGCGACGAATCCATCGTCTAACGGTGCTGTCGTTCACCGTACCATCTCCATACACCTTCAGCAGCCTTTCATGAACGCAAATTAGCAATTCACTTTATGCAGTAGGGAATTCAATCACATACCGCTCGCTTATTCATAGTTCAATGTAAACATTTTATCGATTCATACACTGCTGTTATCTGTTGACATAGGATGCTGTTACTGCAATGAACTCTAGAAGAAGTTCGCAAAAATGTGGCAAATTCTTAATTATTACGCTAAAAATCTACTTAGCAAAGCAAATGCAACATTATATGAACCACTGTGCAGCAACAAGAAAAATAAATCAGTAGTAACACTGGCTTAATACAACGTAAAATTCAGTAGGACAATGCCTAACAGCAGCAGCAAATACAATATACCTAAACATGACACAGTTCAATCAGAAAAAAATACTACAGTAAAGATAGGAAATATCTAATACCTTTGTCAGATTTTAACACTAGAGTGATGCATCACAATAACTTACTCTAACAAACACGTTACCAAATCGTTAAAAAAATTAGGTATGCAACTCCTGTGAAGGGAAATGTCTGTTTGTGCTCCCTTTTTAAAGAAAGTATATCATAAAATTATTATTTAATCCATCTGTAGACCGAAAATAGTGATATTAGTATGTATATTACATTTTATTTTAACCAATGCTGCAGCGCAGCTAGAATCTAGATATTAAACGAAATAAGCAAATATATACGTGAAGCGAGACATGAAACGTCATTCACTAGCCGTATGGCATTTCAGTAAATATCAGCAATTATGAAACGTTCCCTTTGGAAAATTATGAAAATGACAGTGCTGGAAAATCTCTTACGTTGTTTGATTTTCAAACAGCTGAGCAAAACTGAACGTACTCAGACATTCATCTCTCTATTTATTCTGATCATCACTAAACTGACACACAATATTTTTGGAGCAACGCAGTCTGATTTTTAATAATCCTCGACTAACAACAACCTATACCTTTCATGAATCACTTACCTCACAAAAATCTTCGTTACTCAAACTACTCCAATACAGCGAGCATCAATACTGCCAACTATATAAAAGATTTTAACTACTGAAGGCACTAACTGCTGATAGGCATAGTTAGCAAATGAAAGATTTTGATAGAGAACCAAGACTGTATTTAGCTTAATAATGTTCAAAAGTCATCATATAAATATATGTATCAATTCATAACATCCATCTTCACAAATTTCCTTTTTCTGGCGGACACACGTGCAGATCGTCCGTTCTCAAAACTCTGGTATCTCTCTCCACATCCACCGCTGCTGGTGGCTCCCCTCCAACTGCCCAACGCTACGCGCTGTTCACATCCAACTGCCCAACACTACAATAGCGAATATTGCAACAATGAGTCCAACCAGCCACAGACTGCGCACAGCGCAGTCAGTGATTTTCATACAGCGCGCTACGTGGCGTTACCAACATAAAAACCTAAACAGCCCACGTACATCCTTATGCTCTTCGACTTACATCTGGGACATAACAGACACAACTTTCTAGGCACATTTGAAATACTGTAGTTTCAGTTATGAAATTATGAAACTATGTCATGTATACATGCAAGAGGATTTTAAAACCTGACATTCCCTGCAATTCCACTTGAAAACGTCAAAAAGGCTAGAATTGAAGTTATGATATAATCAATTTGTACAGTCAACGGCAAATATGATATCCTTCAAAATTATTAAATTGTCTCAACTGTCAATTGCGCTAGTATGTTGTAATAATATCTGTCGAGTTCTCCACTTCTGTGTCATTATTTAATATACTGCTGCAGCAGTTATTTATTAATACCGCTACTGTGTGTCACAAATACAGAGTATCGAATTTTTATCAAGATACACGTTTCGTATTAATCCGTCTAAAAGAAGTGAGAGATAAATATAGTTTTCTGGTCCGCTTCTTGCTTACATCAGGGACATGATGTCTGCATGTACTTTTCAGAGGAATTTTTGGCACATCTGCTGTACAGACAAAAATGAAACACAATGGGGACAATGATACACAACCGGGCTGACAACGAAGTCTATCGTTAAGATAATATATCTGGGACGGCAAACAATGCACATCACGTGCAAGGAAAGACAGTTGCCCTGCTCCCCTCCTTACTCCTCAGCGGCCCTCTGCACAAAAGTCAAGGCAAAGAAACGGGCGTGAAATTTTTCCACTATGCTACCACGTTAAACTTAACGACCACCTTACGAGAAAGGGGTGACTTACGCTTCACAAAATGGAGTGCACTGTTCGTGGATGCAAATTTCTACAAATAAACATATTACATTGGGATCAAACTACGAGGGTTGGAACTTAAGTAGCGGCATCTGTACAAAAGAGTTACATGTTTGTACCTGTTAACTGTCCCTCAGAGTAGTTACCAGCGGTCTGTAGAACCCGTTGACAGTGATGTGGTAGGCGTAGTATACCGTTAGCAGAGCCTGTTCTGTTGATTGTTCGAATAGAGCGGCCTACTGCCTTACGAATCTCTGGAACACTTCTGAATCGAACGCCACCGTCAATGCACAGTATTACTGTTCGTTTTTGGAGCATCACCGGCGACCAGCTTTGCGGTAGAAGCGGCGACATTCTCTGCGCAACCCCACCCATCATTTTGCACGACAATGCGTGGGTGCATACAGCGCAAGCTGTGGCTGCTCTGATCGGTCGATGGGACTGGGAAGTACTGTACCGTCCACCATACTCCCCGGACTGAAGTCCTTGTGACCTTGATTTGATTCCGAAGATGAAGGAACCTCTTCGTGGCATTGTCTTCAGAACAGTTGCAGAGATTCGACTGGCAGCAGACCGCTCCATTCGCACCATCATCAGAACAGGCTCTGCTGACAGTATACCACGTCTTCCACATCACTGACAACTGGTTCTACACAATGCTGGTGACTACTTTGAAGGACAGTGAGAGGTGCAAACATGTAACTATATTGTATCAGTTGTGAATAAATAGTTGCGACTATTTAAGTTCCAACCCACGTATTATTTACAAAGTTTTTGATTTCACATATTATGAGACACCAAAGCAACTAGTTTACCTCTTTGTCCGAATGCCAGGCTGATGAGGTCGCCTCGAGTTTCTTTTAGCGGCTAAGAGAAGGTTGTAGTAGCGTTGCGGGGAAGGCGAATAGAACAGAACAGCTTCAGCTGCGTGATGCAGATGCCGACACACCACGTACCGTAAGGGATGGTGGGTAGGGTGCAGTGGGAAGAGTACTAGCTACTACGAGCACCAGTGTCCAGTGATGTCTTTAGCACCTTACGACGAAGTGGTCGTTCAGCAGAGTGTAGTGTACGTTTGCACACACACAGGCAGCTCTCGAGAATCCGGATGCATATAATGCGGTTTGCAGATAAGTACAGTGATTTTCGAGAAAAAAAATATGACTCTTCTGTCATAATCAGAGCGAATAATACCAATTATAATACACTACAACAGCAAATGATTCATTTTTTGCAACATACAACGCCTGAAATAACTTCAGTGCCATTTTACACTCATCTAAAACAGATTTATATTCGTTTTGTCGAATGTCTTTCTATTCGTCTATACTGTAAATTTATTTCTGTAGTGTTTGTGTACGTAATTCAGCCAGCCGGAGTGGCCTTGCGGTTCTAGGCGCGGCAGTCTGGAGCCGAGCGACCGCTCCGGTCCCAGGTTCGAATCCTTCCTCGGGCATGGATGTGTCTGATGTCCTTAGGTTAGTTAGGTTTAATTAGTTCTAGCTTCTAGGCGACTGATGACCTCAGAAGTGCTCAGAGCCATTTGAACCATTTTTTTACGTAATTCATATCAAAGAGACTGTTAAGTAGGCAAGAGAGCGGTTATCTCTCTCTAATTAGCCAGATAATTTGTAAATATTTTGATGTAGCTCAACGCAACAAGTCTGCCATCCTCCCTTGAGGCAGAGGTGCGCTGCACACTGGCGCACACGCAAAAAGTTTAGTAAGTAATGGTTCGCAGTGGTGTGTTTTCCTGAAAAAAAAAAACCGTAACTGTTCTTCGTTGCGTGAGAGGGAAGATGAATTCTTAGAGCAAACAAAATGAGGCTGCATTCTGCCCAAGATGATGAATATTAGCCTCGGATCACAGTACAGCTGCTGGAACAATACACTTGTGTGCGAAACTTAAGGACGAAAGTAACTTTCGCAGGATGTTTCACTGTGAAATAAAAATCTCGATGATACTTGGAGCATTCGTAGAAGGAACTACAGCAGTACTGTACAGAAGATAATTGAAACAAATATACGATGAGAATAATAGAAATGGTATTTCAACGACAATAATTAGACTGAATTTGATGATAGCCTCTGGACATTACAGACTGTAGGACGTGTTTCTTAATAAGATATGTAATCAGCATGGACACAGGTCCTCTGCAGCTTGCCCCATTGGTGGCCACAAGATTGGTGAGGATTTCCAGTTCAAAATGGTTCAAATGGCTCTGAGCACTATGGGACTTAACTTCTGAGGTCATCAGTCCCCTAGAACTTAGAACGACTTAAACGTAACTAACCTAAGACCGTAGCGGTCTCGCGGTTCCAGACTGAAGCGCCTAGAACCGCACGGCCACACCGGCCGGCGAGTATTTCCTGTGGTAGAGTGTTCCATTCCTCCACCAGCGTGGTTGACAACTGCTGTGCGGTCTTTGGTGCATGTTTACGTTCTGTAATACGTCTCCCAAACGCATTCCACACGTGCTCTATGGGATTTAAGTCCATAAAATTGACAGGCCAGTCAATTCGCCGAATATTCTTTCGGTCCAAGAGCTTCTCCACCTGCTCTGTTCGACATGGAAAGACAAGCATAGGGAAGGAATACAGTATCGGTGGCCGGTGAGTGTAGCGAGTTCAAAGATTTCGAGGTCAGTTTGCGCATGCAACAATATGCCTTTCCGCACCGTTACACTAGGGCCACCAGAAAAATCGCCTTCGGTCATGTTCCTGAGTGCATTACGTATTCCAACCTTCCGCCACATGAGGACACGTCCAGAATCACCACTGAGACTGAATCTGCTGCCGTGCGAGAAGAGAAAGTGACCTCATTCCTCGTTAGTCGTGTCGGTATACTCCCGGTACCATCGCAAACGGCGCCGCCGGTGTATGGATACCAACGGAGTAAAATGTACTGGTCGTCGAGCAAAGAGATCACGGGCATGCGGTCGCCTTGTCACCTGGAGCGTGAGATAGCGTATCTTGCAGTCTTATTAAGTGTCTTGCGCTCGCTGTTTGACGTGGGTCCCTTCTTGCCCGTTGCAAAATGTAATGGTCATCTGCTTCTGTAGTTGACGGTGGTAGATCACATCGTCTCCTTCGGACAAAGGTGTCTGTAGTTCGGAAAGCTCCCTGGACTACACTCTTCGCAAATACTCCTTCTTCCAGTTTCATGATGTTCCTACTGTGGAGTCATTCAGATGTGGTCTTTGAGCAATGGAGAACGAGGAGGAGGAGATTAGCGTTTAACGTCCCAGTGACAACGGGGTCATTAGAGAAGGAGCTCAAGCTCGGATTAGGGAAAGTCTGGGAAGGAAACCCGCCGTTCCCTTTAAAAGGAACCATCCCGGCATTTGCCTGAAGCGATTTAGGGAAATCACGCAAAACCTAACTGAAGATGGCCGGACGCGAATTTGAACCGTCGTCCTCCCGAATGCGAGTCTACTGTGCTAGCCACCGCACCATCTCGCATTCGAACCATGTTATAGACAATAACACCACTACAGTGCTCTGTAACTGTTCGTTGATTTACACACACTGTCTTTTCCCGTTCCTTCAACTGCCTCGTTTTGCGGGACCAACCACATCTGGCGCTACAGTCAAGGGTCACCTGACGCCATGGGACATCGAAATTTCTGTTCACGATTAGGAGGCCTCTGGCAACATGCTCTGACACTTCCATTCATTTCCACTGAGTTGTTAATACGTTATATTGCTTTACCTATTTCGTTCCTATGTTTTGCACGTAATTGCAAGTAAAGAGGTATGAAAGAATTAACAACATGCAAATGGTATGCGACCTGGTCAATACTAAGCTAAAATTTCGTAATCATTGGCCACAGAAATCAACAATTGTCATTTGTAACAGTGAGACAGTTATAGAATGACATAATACACCAATCTCGATGTGTTTAATTCACTGCTAACTATTCTGTTACCTGAGTTATAATTTGTATCCTACTTCATAAGAAGCAATTATTTCAACCATCTATTTCGTTAAGGCACAGCCGGCCGCTGTGGCCGAGCTGTTCTACGCTCTTCAGTCTGGAACCGCGCTGCTGCAGCGGTCGCTGGTTCGAATCCTGCCACGGGCATGGATGTGTGTGATGTCCTTCGGTTATTTAAGCTTAAGTAATTCTAAGTCTAGTGGACTGATGACATCAAATGTCCCATAGTGCTTAGAGCCATTTGAAGATTTGTTAACAGCACAAAGAGATACAAAATTACCAGTGGTGCTTCACAGAAATAAAGATTAGTGTGCATTGCTAAAGTAGCTAATTTCTGTTGTTATTATTGACTGAGAAAAACACTAAGAGCCTTCATCTATGTGTTTTTCCGACGTCAGTCATTGTGAACTGTGTAGCATGTGTGATCAAGGAAAATGATTACGAATGTAGTGCCAAGAATAATCGCGGATTCTGATACAGACATTATGTCTTCAACTGAATTGTATTATGAGTGAATTGCAGCTACGAAATCCAGAGGTGTTCACTACAACAGATGAGAAAAGATGTAGCTGATAAATCTCAAAACAAAGTACAGACAAGCTGGTCGTGTGCCACTGTACCCATCATTACGTGTTATTGTAGTTGCGAGAGAAGATAATGATCTATTATTTAACAGAGATTTTTTTCTTTCGGTAGCTTCTGGTCATTTGCTTTCCTTCATTTCTTTCATTTATTGGGCTGACTCAACCAGTAGTCGATAAGCTCAAACTGATTTTCATTGAAGCAGAATATATGGAACGGCAGAAATCACGCAGACATTCTGTACCAAATATGTTTCTCTGTGAACCACAAGGTGTGGATTGGAGAAAACGGATAAAACCATGCCTCGTAATATCGCACGGAATAAGACTTGGAGAAGCGCACATAGAGTTTGTGGGATATGAGTGCGGTTGACATTTTCATCTGTAAAAGAACATACCTTACAGGCTTTTATGAACATGCACCAAACATAAAAATGGTTGATGCCCTGTCTTCCTGCATAGCGGAAATCTCCCCTATGCTGTCTGAATGGCTCTGAGCACTATGGGACTCAACTGCTGAGGTCACTAGTCCCCTAGAACTTAGAACTAGTTAAACCTAACTAACCTAAGGACAGCACAAACATCCATGCCCGAGGCAGGATTCGAACCTGCGACCGTAGCGGTCTTGCGGTTCCAGACTGCAGCGCCTTTAACCGCACGGCCACTTCGGCCGGCTCTATGCTGTCTGAAAGAGTAAATGTGAGCAATAAAGAGGAAGCCGTAAATACTTTCGGCTAAGTTAATGTCGTAAAAAGAATAACAAAAGTTTTAATTACACTTTAATGGAGTCCGGAACGAGCGGATATTACTCGTTATAAATTAAATTTTGGATTGACGCGTCATAGAACTTTTATAAGAAGATGTGTTTGTGGTTGAACGTAAGTTACTTTCGATCTATTCTCGAAATCTTAATGACATTGAGTCTCTGACAGACGGAAGCATCAAGTATCCTCTCTGTTATTTCGAGGAGATGCAGACGACGTACAAAACGTGTTTGAATTGGATCAGACGAATCATCGGTTAGAGACTAGTATTTTCGTTGGAGCACTCTGGCACACACATACCACGAGTCGTATTTCCTTTGTACTTTTATCCGATATTTTCTTCAAACCATAATTCCACGCTTATCTCCTTGTGGATGATACGATTGTATAGGAGCACAGCATGTGGAATCCCCAGACCTACTGGCCAGTGGTAAAAACAACGAAACATCATACCGGCGCTATGGTCACAACTCGTACAGGATAAGTTCCAGAAACTGCTACAACTTTTGAGTGCATTGGAGAACTCTTATTGTGTTATCTTATGGCTCAAGAAGAATGGAGGAAGAATAGGAATTAACATATGAATACCACAGATACCTTACAGCAGAGTATTTTAATCTCATCATTGCGTGCCGGCCGTTGTGACCGAGGGGTTCCAGGCGCTTCAGTCCGGAACCGCGCTGCTGCTACGGTCGCAGCTTAGAATCCTGCCTCTGGCATGATGTATGTGATGTTCTTAGGTTAGTTAGGTTTAAGTAGTTCTAAGTCTAGGGGACTGATGATCTCAGATGTTAAGTCCCACAGTGCTTAGAGCCGTTTGAACCGCCTTTGCGTCATCGTAGCGTCTTAAGTATTTTGTCAGTTGCCTGTAACTATAACTGTAACCTGTAACTGAAAACAAGTTTCAAACTTAAATACTCACATTCACTCTCATATCTCTCTGTTAATCCCAGTCTCTCTTATATTCCTCTCACGAGACTTTCACGTGACATACAGCAGTAGTAGTATAATGGTGGCTCAGTCTTAGTCTAAATTTACTCGACGAGCATAAGAGTGAACTACGTCATCTCTCTCCCAAGCATTCCCATTAAAGTACCCAGAGCAATTTTCTTAACTTTCGATTTATTTCGATAGCAGTAGCGTGATGTCTGTTGTCATGCCTACGTGGCAAGAATACTAAACACTGTAAGAAACAGGGTTGATGACACTGGCATCTCGTAAGCAGTAGCCTGTATAGATGGCTTGCACTTCCCCTGATTGCTTCCAGCATTTCTAAATCTTCCGTTCTCCTTTCCTAGCACTGATTTTAAGTGGTCGTCTTAGTACATATCACTTCTTAGTCATCATCATCAGACACAAAAGGCAACGCCTTCTTCTTACAGCCATCTTTGTCTGCCTCTCCTAGTTCTATTTGCTTGAAGTTGCTTGTACCTCATTCCATTGATAAGACTTTGTAATACGTATTTTATAATACAGTCTTGATTTTTGTCCCAGGATTTTTCCTCTCAACATGAATTTCATAGAGGTTTTATGTCGACTTAGCTATCCGGGTAATTTAGTTTCACTTGTGTTTATCATAGTAATCGAAGTCCTTTTCTCTTTAATTTTTTTAGTATTAGTTCATTAGATTTCCATGATTTCTTTTCAGTCCAGGATGTCTTTGTGGTTTTCTCCATATCCACATCTCCATTTATTCTGTTTCTTTCCTTGTTTCCCCAGAATCCACCCCTCACAATCATGGCTCAAAATCCTCCAAATAAATGTCCTGACATTAAGGTGATTGTTTGTAAATGGTTGTTTAGTCACTTCATTTCGTCTTTTACTATCCACCACTATACTTCTTTTTGCTTCTGTTACTGTACTTCTCAAGTAGAAGGATTTATTTACGTGCATTAACATTATATTTCCTGCATGTTCCATTTGCCTGTCATCGTGATGTTAGACATTGTGACGTTTATCTTCACTTTGTAACTATCGAAAGCGCCGGACAAAATTTTTAAGTTATTTGGTTCAAATGGCTCTGACCACTATGGGACTTAACCGCTGAGGTCTTCAGTCCCCTACAACTTAGAACTACTTAAACCTAACTAACCAAAGGACATCACACACATCCTTGCCCGAGGCAGGATTTGAACCTGCGACCGTAGCGGTCGCACGGTTCCACACTGTAGCGCCTAGAACCGCTCCTCCACTCCAGCCGGCTTTAAGGTATAGTTCATCGCCTTTACAGTGTGTGTAAAGAAGAGTGTCATCAGAAAACCATATACAATGTCATTGTTTGTCATTAGTTATAATCCCTTTGGTGCTGCTTCCAGTTGTCTATGTTGCACTTTCTATAAATAAATTAAATAAACAAGGAAAGAGAGGACAGCATTAATGGACATCTATAGTTATATCTGTACTGATGTTATTGTGCGGATTGTACGCGATATGCAAACTTTTAGAAAACGCTATCACACTTTAAAATTTGTTAACTCCAGACGCTGACAGTTGGAGTGTAACAGTTTCTTCCCGGTTGGGGGGAAGAGTGGTATAGGGTAAGGGGAGGGGGGGGGGGAGGTGGTGGTGCCAGGAAAAACGTCGGGCGACCACATGATAGTAACATTGCCAAATTCGAAAATAGCACGAAGACCTTATGGGGACACCGGAGAGCTTGCAGAATGATGATGAAGAAGAAGTTGTATCCCTCTAGCCGATCTCCGATTTTTTTCCGTTTTACTAACAATATCTTAGTCCAGCCTATCAAAAACTTTCTCCAGGCAATGAATACCGAATACATTTCCCTGCACTCATTTTTTCTTTCTAAGATCATTCCCAGAACAGTTATAGATTCTCTGGTTCGTTTTGCTTTCCTTTATCCTAATTTGTCGTCTTGTGAATGTTGGCTAATTTTACGATTTAGTTTTTCTTTAATAATACTAAGCAGGATTTTTGTTGTGAATCTTCAGGTTTTGGCGGCGCAAAGACCGTTCCATTAAGTTTCGGGTGTGCAGCCGCAAGAATTTCTTGCGGCTGCACACCCGAAACTTAATGGAACAGGATTTTTGTTGTGTACATATTTCAGAAAAAAATGGTTCAAATGGCTCTGAGCACTATGGGACTCAACATCTTAGGTCATAAGTCCCCTAGAACTTAGAACTACTTAAACCTAACTAACCTAAGGACATCACACACACCCATGCCCGAGGCAGGATTCGAACCTGCGACCGTAGCAGTCCCGCGGTTCCGGACTGCAGCGCCAGAACCGCACGGCCACCGCGGCCGGCCATGTTTCAGAAATTCTATTCGCTTCTTATCGCTAAATTCTTAAATGGTATGACGTGATCGAGATGTATTCTACTAATCTCGTGATTGGAAACTATAGGATTCTTACTGTTTGTTTAGGCTGTATCACGTATCTGTCCAAGCTTAAAGAGAATTAGCATCCATTATACTACCTGTAAGTTATGTAAGAGCCTTTCTATATTTCTTTACGATATTCCAATGACTATACCTAGCTGTAGACAACAGCATCGCCAAGAAACAGTCCTACACTGCTGCTGAGCCTCCGCGATAAATGGATTACACTTAGCAGCCCCCCCCCCCCCTCCCATTCCAACCGACTGCACTGTGGCAGCAATCGAAACCAAAACCCCCGCTCTCCGAAAGCGAGCGGTGCAACTCACAGAAGCTACGTTTTTGCTCGTTTAAACAACAACGCTGCTCAGTTCCACCCTGACCACGAAACACGTTGGCTTCGCGCCTCCCTAAATGGAAAAGTGCCGGCGGCCAGACGGGGAGATTGTGCGACAGAAGATCTCATTTTCCGTGCTATAAATCAGTGCCGCGGCAGAAGTGGCGCCGGGCCCGACAGCTCTTCCGCGCAGGTATTCGGGCCGCGACAGCGCGACGCTACAGTGGCCTGCTCCTACATTATGCGTAAACACTGGATCCGCAGCGGGTCGCGCAGAGCCAGCCAGCCCCGCGCTCTGTAACGAAACTTGACGTCTCCCGCGCCGGCTGCAAATTACCCCGTCGACGGATGGGCGCACCACATGATAAATGGGGCTAAACTGCAGCCCGCCGCATAAATCACGCCCAAAACTTAGGATTGCGCTTTCCGTGCCAACTTCGGTACTGTACGCTAATAATTCCCCGTAATTAACATAATTACATAGCTCGCGAACGGGACTTACAGCGTGCCAGTTGTTCACAGAAGTAAAATTGTTCTTCCCTGTGTTGTACCCATCACATCACGACGGAAAGACAGCGCGTGTCGTGTTCTCTCGTGGCTACCGATGCTCACTGGCGGAAAATGCAAGACAAAAAAGTTCGCTTGAATCGAACTGTTTTTAATTAAAGACGCTGCATTGTCTCATTCAGCGTGTTATTGCCTGCTATTGCTATAAATTGCTTATTTTTACCTACCTTCTAGTGTGCGACTGAGGGTACTTTACCAATGTCACCCTCCCTTTCTTCGTATTCTTTCTTTATTTTAAAGCATTTTTCGTAAAACATATCGAGATTGAATTCCAAATTGTATCTAAACTGTTACGGCTTGTACATAGAAATGTGATATCACTCAACAATAAAAGATAAAGGTGAACAACGCAGAAACTGGTCTGCCTCCACGTGGCAGGGATGGGCAACATCGAGGGTGGCCGGAAGCTAACAAACTTGCGGCCAGTCACGATGGCTAAGAAACCAGAAAATCTTGTTGGGTATATCACAAAAGCATTTTCTGTAGTAAAAAAGGACCAGCCATATACCCACAGGCGGCTGGTCTCCCACCTGGTTTAACGGAAAAAAAATTGAAATTCCATAGGCGATTTCATGACTGGTCTGGGAGAGCTTGTGCGTGAACGAGGATATTTCCGATTTTCACTTCTTGGTCTTTCCGTGAGACATACGTAGGAAGAAGCAATACACAGGGTGACTCATCTGACCCTGACTATGTATTTCATGCAACCCACTATGGCTTCAAACACCATGTGCAAGATTTCATATTCTATTGCTCGCCACCTACAAGTTGTTAATCCAACAGAAAAAGTGAAAGTTGTCTGTTTGTAGGAAATTTAATGTAGTTACGTTTTGTATTTGAATAAGTTTTCCCTTCAGACACATTTTCACACTAAGACAATTGTTTGAAAAACAATGGTAATATGAGAAAGATATCTACAGCTTGTTGGTCGATTTTCAACGTGCGTAGGACAGCATACACAGGAATAGCCTATACAATGCAATGCGGTATTTCAGAATACCTGAGAAGCTAGTGAGAATGGTGCAAGCTGGTATGGAAGGGTCAAAGGCAGCAGTAGGTTTCCGAGGAGCCACATTAGAAAGATTCGAGACTGAGACAGGCCTCACACAACGGGATGTTCTCTCATGTGTTCCGTTCACTGTCATCTTAAAGAAAGTAATAAAAGAGTGTAGGCAACAGGAGTGGAACAATTATGCACGGAAGGTAGGGCTCAAAGTGAATCGAGACAAAACAGAGTTAATGCAATTAGGAAGAGGACAAGAGCTGATCGAATTTCTTGAGATAGGTGGCAAGAGAGTAGACCAAATACTTGGGATCGTGGTTTAACACGGACATCATCATAAAAATGGACACCAAGGAAAGAATAGCAGTGGGAACGAAATACATGCACACCCTCAGAGAGACGCTTGGCTCTAAATCGATGTCAGTGAACACGAAGACGAAAATCTACAACACAGTGGTATGCCCAGCAGTAATGTACGGTTCAGAAACAGGGAACATGACTAACCGAGAAAGGGAAAAACTATTAATATTTGAAAGAAGAGTAAAGAGGAACATATGGGGACCAGTTTTAGATAATGGAGAATGGAGGAGGAGGAAAAACGAGGAAATCGACCTTCTGATGCGACACCCAACTATCCTACAGAAGCTGAAAAAAAAAAAACTGTATACCAGATCGAAGACCAGATCGATAATGGCACTACCGAGGAAACCAAAAACCAAACGCCCCATTGGACGATCAAGGCAGCGCTGGATGGACAAGCTGGCGAACGACCTAGCAGCCCTGGGAATCGAAGACACCTGGTGGAACCGGGCACAAAACAGGAAGGAATGGAGGCAGTTTGTGAAAGCAGCGCGTGGTCTGTCTATCGATAGGCTTTACCTTCAGACCATAGTTTTCGAATTATTGAAGAGAAACGTACTAATGTGCCCTTCAAACGCGATTTTCTTGAATAATCGTGACCAGAGCGAAAACTTATCGAAGTATAAAATTGCTACAAAAAATTCCCGCTCATTTTTTCGGTAGGGCAAATAGTTTACTTGTAGCGGGCAAGAGAAAATGGAAATCTCACATGTGGATTTTGAGGGTGTTGTGGATTGCATAAAACCCATAGACAATGGCAGCTGAATCATCTTGTACCAATGATGATGTTTGGTTTGCGGGACGTTCAGCTGACCGGGCGTCAGAGCCTAACAACACCCTGTACTAGCTGACTGTTCTAGACTCTCGTACTGTTAACGGTTAACCACATCGTGACGCACAACGGCTCTTTTGTAGCCTCTGCTGCTTTAGGTGGGTGAGAATCTCTGTTACGATTAAGAGCTTACTAAACAGAACTGTGTGTTCGAGCGGTTCTGGGCGCTTCAGTCGGGAAACGCGCTGCTGCTACGGTCGCAGGTTCGAATCCTGCCTTGGTTAGGTTTAAGTAGTTCTAAATCTAGTGGACTCATGACCTCAGATGTTAAGTCCCATAGTGCTTAGAGCCATTTGAATTTGAAACAAAACTGTGAAAAGGCATCTTGTACCCCTTTAGGCCTATTCAAACAGGTAGTTCGAAACACCGTACAGCATCCTAGAAGAGCAGGAAGCAGAAACAGAAACACAAAATTCAATTTACAACTGAATGAAAATTTAACTTCCGTACAAACGGATGTCTTAAGTAGGCGAATAAAGTAGATAGATTATGAAATCGACAGACTATATGCTCTCAAATTACGGATAGTAGCCTCTTTGCTTGTAGAAGGAAATAACATTCGTCACAGGTTTTCCAGAGGGAATGATTGTTTAGGTACATTTTTGAACCATGACCAACCACTGACTAATAGGAGATTCGAAGTAACAAAAATGAACCGGATTACTGATTTTACTTGAGAGGACATTTAGGAATATTTTGACAAACTTCAGGAAGATTTTTTAAATGTGGCTCTGTACTATATTATATGGGCCCCAATAAAACAGATGAAACTGGAATCAGAACTATTGAAAAGTTGGGTATAAAGCCTACCAGATATGCAAGTTGCGAACTATTAACCTGTTCTATATTTTCAACAAGTTGTTCAGCTACCATCCATATCTCCTTCGTGATTGATCCCCTCATCTCCTTCGTGGCTATCTTCTCTCTCACTTGTCTCTTTCTCTCTGCTTCTTGCACCTTCTTTTCCGCTTCCTGTCTCTTCCGCTCGTCTTCGTGCATGAATCGCATGTGGGTATCAAATTGAGATTATCCGCTAATACCTCAATAAACAAACAATAAACGAACGTTATTCCATCGCTCTGTGACGTTTTTCGTGAGTCTGCTCCGCCACTGTCATTAATTCTAAATGGCGTTCTCCTGCAGAGTCACCTTCGCTCTCGTCGTCTGACTGAATTACCTCGTTATAATCAGAAAATGTAAAGTTCGATATATCCGCAAGGTCAGCTATTACATTCGACTGTGAATTCTCCGCAACTTTCTCTTGATCAATGCTACCGGTCTGACATTGATCCATTTGTCACGAGATAAGAACATTCTTTTGAACAAAAGTGCCTTGCTTCTAGTAAGTATGCATTCTGGTTCCTACTCCCGGGAGGTTTCAATTGCTCCTCATTGCAATGCCACACTTTGTACCCTTAAATTCGCTCGAGCAAGCTAGAACTTTAAATTCCTAACAAGTCATATAAAAAAAACCCTCATTTACGATAACATACATTAGCCTCAATTAATCTGCCACCCCTCCCTTTTAACACAACGTCGTTCTCCGTCAGGAACTGTCAACAAGTGACACAGATATCACAACAAATGAATGAAAGTACGAACAAAATGGTTCAAATCGCTCTGAGCACTATGGGACTTAACAGCTATGGTCATCAGTCCCCTAGAACTTAGAACTACTTAAACCTAACTAACCTAAGGACATCACACAACACCCAGCCATCACGAGGCAGAGAAAATCCCTGACCCCGCCGGGAATCGAACCCGGGAACCCGGGCGTGGGAAGCGATAACGCTACCGCACGACCACGAGATGCGGGCAGTACGAACAAACAACACACAACAATTTTCAGGCCATCAGTGTATTTAGTGCTAGAAATTCTCATGGTTACGCGAAACTAATTTACATCAATGTAACAAATGAATTTCAGTATGGGAGAACAGGAACCTTGTAGCGGAAGTAACATCTGACTGTTACAGAGCGTGCAATCCATTCAGAATCCTAGGCAGCGATTGCCAAATTCCAAGACTACAGTGGCCTTGCGGTTTGATTTGAAAGGCTACTCTTGATTCTAGGTTTACACTCTGACAGCATCCACTTTAACTTTCTACCCTTCCACTTGTCTGCCTGGCCATGAGTCTGCTAAATTTATTCTGCCCACTAACAGTGGTTGTTGTTGCTAATCTGCATTGGAGATCACTTTTATCAAAGTCTTAAGTAAACGTCGAATGCTGAAATAATTTAATGAAATGGTGGCCGTATCATTATTGTAGTCAATTATTGATGAGTCATTAATACATCAACACGGGATTGATCAACATATATTATAAAAGTAAGTGTGCATTGTGCGTGCCGCTAAAACTCAGAAGCGAGTCCCAGTAGGATCAAGGATTTATATGGTGTGCAATCCCCTTGTTACCCATCCATGAAGAAGGTTCCCGTTTTTTGAAGGGCGTGCTTTTGAAGGTATAAGGGCTGAGAAGCTCCGCCCTCTGCAAGTCTTTAGAACATTCCAGAACATTTGAGGGTATTCTGGAGCATTCCACAACATTCTCGAATGTTGCAGAATGTTCCACTATGATCCGAGATGTTGGGGAATGTCCGGGAATAGTCCAGAACATTCGGGAAGATTCCAGAATGGTCGGGAATATCCCAGAGCATTCCAGATCATTTTGTAACATTCCAGAACACTTTCGAGTGTTGTGGAATGTTCTGGAAGATTGTGGGCCATTCAAAGTCTTTTTAGTGTGTTCTGGAATTCACCATTGGTGTGGCCATCAATCTTGCTTTATGTACTCCTACATAAAGCAAGACCTCTCGTGGGTTCGAACATCAGTTTCCTATCGGTCACAAAGGGACGGACTGAAGAAGTAGTGCAGTGAGTGAATAAAAAGAAACAGTGTGAGTAGCCAAAGTGATAAAATGACTGAATATAAATCGAAAGTATAATGTGAAAAGTGTCTAAAATGTACTTAGTGTACTTGTAAAGCAGTAAAAGTATCACATGACATTATAATTTCTTAGTTCTTCACTATTCACTGTATTCGTGACACATTTTGCAGACAGCATATACATATACCACTGAATGCAATAACAACTTTATATCAACGTACGACACAGTTTAGGAGACATTACGTCATAAACAATGAGATGCATGAAAAAGTGCCCCATCGTGCATGACATTTAAATTTATTAGTTCTTCGTTACTAACTCTGTTCACAATAAATTTTGTAGACAGTAATCACATATGTCTCTGAATGAACCTGTAATATATATTATTGTACGAGACATAGTTCAGATCGTATGACATCATAAAGAATGAGATGTGTGAAAGACTGCTGCATCATATACGACCTTTAAATTTATTACTACGTTGCTACTAACTCCATTTGGCAAAACATTCTGCAGACAGTATTCACATATGCCGCTGAATGTAGCTACAAAATTCTATCATTTTATGACGTATAGTTCAGACTGTGCATGGTATGCTCAGCTGTCAATAAACACCTGGGCAATGCCGGGTTTCTTTCATCAGAAAGTGATATAAATTTATTGATCAAAAAATAAGACAAACAACGTTAGTTAAGCGAGATGACAAATAAATCATGAACTGTTGACAACACGAATAGAAGCAACAAAGGCGCTGCAGTCTGGAACCGCAAGACCGCTCCGGTCGCAGGTTCGAATCCTGCCTCGGGCATGGATGTTTGTGATGTCGTTACGTTAGTTAGGTTTAAGTAGTTCTAAGTTCTAGGGGACTTATGACCACAGCAGTTGAGTCCCATAGTGCTCAGAGCCATTTGAAGCAACAAATAACTAGCACTCCACTTTGTGGCGTTTCGTTGGCAAAGATTAAGGTTTATCTGTTTTATCAGGCCCAGAACATGGATAACACAACTTGAAATTATGTAACGCTGAATAGACATTGATGGATTAGTTCTACAACGAAGTATACTATGTTATTGCAGGCAGACCGTGAATCCAACAATAACATCCCATTTTCTTGATGCGTAGCACTGTCTCTGGTAACGGCCGTGGTACAAGCGTCTGCAGAGTAGCGATGTGCGGCCCCTACAATCCGTTATCGCCTGCACGAAATATGCAAAGTCGTGGTCTGGCAATCTGTTACACGGATCACAACTATTCTCTGATTGAGCCCTGAAATCTTGGCTGATTCGAGCCTGTGACATTAATGTTCACAGGCCATACCATGGATCTGTTTGACTCACTTATACAGCAATGTGCACAAGGAAAGCAGACGACACGGCGGCAGACCTGAAACGTAAAAGACTGTCTCCTGCACAGTGAGTTGTCCGAGATGACTGAGGTCTAAACTGTTGTCACACATAAGACTTGCACAGCTGCCTCCCCAGTCAAGACCAGTACAAGTTTCAAGTCACGTACAGGACGACAAGTGCAACCCACTCATAACGCGAGCCGAGACTAGAATCTCCTCTCCAGACCCGAGTCTGAATGAGAAGGCCCATTTCTCTGCTAGACCATCAAACCTCGGTAAACTCCAAAAGACCACCCACACAATCACCCTCACAAGGATTTCATGCCAATCACAAGACTCCATGTGCACCAAGTCTTCCCTGTAGCTTGTCTGCTCTACCCTCCAGCCTGAGTTAATAATATTTTTGCCTTCAGGTGAAGCAGCCAATCAATGACTCATAAATTCTCACACAGGGTGGAGATGACGCTACACTGCCGAACTGTTTTGCCCACAGCCACTTTAGACAACGTGATCCAAGTCTTTTCTTAGGCCTAAAGTGTACAACGCATTTATCATAAGGATTGACCAAATGTTAACAGCATGTCGGACCAGCGGCCTTGGGTAAACTAAGAGAGGTGTTTGTGTTTCCCAACATAGACCACTTCGGAGCCGCCATAAGTGCTGTGTTCCATCTCAAAATTCTTCCAAAGGCCTGAGGCTTCCCAAGATACTTGGCAGACAGAGGGACGACACCACCTTACGGCTCCTTCGGCAGCGTCCAATTCAAGGTGAACACTGCAACTCGCGAATTTTTATGGACCACTTCACAATGGGCGTTTACGATACCGTGGAAGCGCTTTGGCCTGGCGTGGCAGTTTTTTTCGCCTCTTTGGCCGAAAGCATTGTCCGCACACTGGTGCGAAATATCCTTGGGACCAGCATCTATCCCCGATATGACCTTGCCAATTGCCAGATTTACAGTTACATGATTAAAATTAATGGAGGCACCATAAACATTTTGCGTATATTGACAATGTACGTGCTCGCATCCTTGCCCGCTCGTGTTGATAACTTCCTGTCATCTCACATAAACGATGAGTACGGTTTAATAAGAACGTTGAATATGAAAATAAGTGAGAAAGTGACTTGTCCTCTTTCAAGGTTACAGAACCGTTATTGGATATAGGGCACAGAAGTGCAAGGTACTTCTACAGTCAGCCCCTCTTCCCGATCTTCATGACTGCTTTACAAGGTTTTCTGGGGGACTTTTTTTTTTTACAGTATTAGACCCAAACCAGGGGTACCACCAGATCTCCCATACTGAGGATTCTACTGACGGCCCTTTTCACTGACCATAACTTATTTGAAATTTCCCGAGTTATAGTCGGTTTTTCCAGAGTTGCAGCTGTTCTCTCCATACTTTTTGATTCTTTTTTGGGTGAGTTTCAGTCCCGCTTTGTTTATCACTATTTGTACGATGCAGTTGTGTATCGATGGACAGTTGAGGAGCATCCTGACCAGTTGCGTCAGGTGCTGAACACGTTTATGGAAGCTGACCTTACGGCCAGGTAAAGTAAGGTGAACGTAGCACATTAAGAGATGTCGCTTTTGGGACATTTAATTTCAGCAGCAGGGGTCAAGGTCGTGCTATAGCCATCAGAGATTTTTCTCAACCTGGAAATCGCAGGGAGATCATTCGATTCGTCAGGACGATTTATTTCTTCCACAAGTTCATTCCTGGATTTGCTCAGTTAGCAAATCCACTGAATATGCTACGTAGCATAGGCGTCCCTTTCAGTGGACGGGCAGTCAGCAAGCAGCATTTCATGCCTTTAATTTGAACCTTTATTTAGCAATAGCGTTGGCGATCCACAACCTCAACAATTTTATACTCCATATACCTCAATCTTGGAGCCAGATCTGTGCTACTGCAGCAGTATGGTGATTAGCACCGTCCTGTGGCACATGAATCCAGTTAATTATTCTGTCTACAAGTTAGAGGCTCTGGCAACCCTTTGCACTCTGGAAAAATCTCAGTTCTGTTTAGAACATTAACGTTTCTTACTTAAGACCGATAATCAGGCTCTTAACAAGGTGTTAAACAGGTCGCATAGCAAAGTGAGCGGTCCTGATTTCAGCATTCCGTTTCATGGTTAGAAATATCCAGAGTACTGATAATCAGCCGGTTGATCCCATCATTAAAATGTTTAATGATAATGAGAAGGATAACGATCTAGTGCAGGATTGCAGTGAGTGTAATTAGGTCATTATTGGTGAGATTCTTCAATTATTTCAAGATTTGGTCGAACAATAGGCTAAGGGTCCCAAACATAGTAATACTTGTCAACAACTTTCTCAAAGTAGAGAGCTATCTAGGTACAGTTTCAATAAACCACTCTCGGTCGGGCACACAGTTTTACTCTGCCAGGAAGTTTCATATCAGCGCACACTCCGCTGCAGAGTGAAAATCTCATTCTGGAAACATCCCCCAGGCTGTGGCTAAGCCATGTCTCCGCTATATCCTTTCTTTCAGGAGTGCTAGTTCTGCAAGGTTCGCAGGAGAGCTTCTGTAAAGTTTGGAAGGTAGGAGACGAAATACGGGCAGAAGTAAAGCTGTGGGTACCGGGCGAGAATCGTGCTTCGGTAGTTCAGTTGGTAGAGCACTTGCCCGCGAAAGGCAATGGTCCCGAGTTCGAGTCTCGGTCGGGCACACAGTTTTAATCTGCCAGGAAGTTTCGTATCAGCGCACACTCCGCTGCAGAGTGAAAATCTCATTCTTGAAACCACTGCTTTGTTATCGTACTAGAGAGGGTGGTAATTTGAAGGTAGAACTTCCAGAAAATTGGTAACCTCCGTTTTTCAATATTTTCATCAGTCCGTGTGCGGTTGGGTATTTTGGTGTTTTTAAAACGATAAATTAAGGCCCTGTCTTCCTTCTGGCATCCCTTAAGTTGGTGCAAAGATGTCTGGACTGTAGGTGCGCTAAGGATTTCATTCCCAATGAAATGAAGCCCAGGATGACCTACCATGAAGGGCCACAAAACGGGGAGTAGAATATCGTCGACGTATCGCGGTGCCGTAAGAGTGCGGCGGATGACAACCTAACGGCTCCTTCTTTCAAATAAAATGATACCGCAGACCATTACTTCTCGCTGTCGAGCTGTGTGGCGGGTGAGTCAACCCGCTATTCCACTGATGCCTGGGGCGTCTCCGCTGTTCACTAGGGCTCGGTTCCAAGCGGGTCTCATCACTGAAGACGGTTTTGCTACATTCGATGAGATTCCAGGCCTAAAACGTGTCTGGAGACGCTTCAGAGAGCGGTGGAGTACAGGAAAGCTGCGAAGAACTAAAAAAGAAAGGTTATCATCTGGTGAACTGATTCAGCAAACTGAAAAGACGAACCAGTATTCAGTGAAATTAAAAGCAGGGGTGGTAACATTAAGAGTACAGTGAGAATTCCTCTGTTAAACGCAGGGCAGAGGGCTTTTGGGCGGAAAGAGTACACTGATGATCTCTGTGATTGGGGGAATCATCTGACAACATGAGAGAAGAAGAAACTACAATCGACAAGGAAGACATAGAGATTCAGAATTAGAATTTAAAAGAGTTGTGGAAGAATTGAGATAAGATAAAGCAGAGAAGACAGATGGCATTGCATCTGAATTTGAAAATCATTTAGGGAAATGACAAACTATTATTCAATTTCGTTGGAGAATCTACGGGACTGGTGAGACAGGCACACAGTTTTGAATTGAGCAACGGCAGATAGATGCGAAACGTATCCCGCAATCAGATTAATATCTCGAGCATGTAAATCGGCCGCCAGCCGGTGTGGCCCAGCGGTTCTAGGCGCTTCAGTTTGGAACCGCGCGACCGCTACGGTCGCAGGATCGAATCCTGCCTCTGGCCTGGATGTGTGTGACGTCTTAGGTTGGTTAGGATTAAGTAGTTCTAAGTCTAGGGGACTGATGACCTATGATGTTAAGTCCCAAAGTGCTCAGAGCCATTTGAACCATTTTTGAACAAGTTGGCCACTGCGTCGTCCGTGGTGAGAGGTACTGCCTGAAATTTGATATTCTCGGCACACTCTTGACACTGTGAATCCACGAAAATTGAAATCCCTAACGATTTCCGAACTGGAATTTCCCATACACCTAGTTCCAACTACCATTCCGCGTTTAAAGTCCGTTAATTGTGTACGCGATACTGACGCCATATGTATATGCGCATATCGCTATCCATTAACTTTCGTCAACTCTTTTTATATGTTCAAGAATCATTCCTCTTGAAACACCAAACAATTCGGCTACCTTAATTACGGAAGCACGCACCACAGGAGCACCAACAATTTTTCCAGGTCGGAATTCACTTACCTCCATCATAATGCACTTACAATATGTGATCAAAAGTTTCTGTACACTGCCAAAAACATACTTCTTCATATTAGGTGCATTGTGCTGCCACCGACTGCCAGGTACTCCATATCAGCGACCTGAGTAGTCATTAGACATCGTGAGAGAGGAGAATTGGGCGCTCCGCGGAATCAAGGAATTCAGGTGATTGGGTGTCACTTTAGTCATACGTCTGTACTCGAGATTTCCAAACTCGTAAACATCCCTGGGTCCACTGTTTCCGTTGTGACAGTGAAGTGGAAACGTGAGGGGACACGTACAGCAAAAAAGCGTTTAGTCCGCCATCGACTGTTGCCTGACAGAGACCGCCGACAGCTGAAGGGGTTTGTAATGTGTAATGTGTAACGGGCCAACACCATATTGAATTCCAGCGTTACCGATGGAGGGCGCCACGAACTTGTAAGTCATTTTCAGCCAGGTGTCCGGAGACTCTTGATCACATAGTGTATAACTACATAAAACACTGTACTGACAACTACTAACTGTATTGAGTTCACTGCACAAGTGCCATTCGTGGTCATATACGAATGTGCAACCTGTAAGTTTGGTTGTTTTCTAATTTTGTGCAAATCTGGCGGCCATACTTATGTCCAAGTACCGTATGTCCTTGTACGACAAATATTTCGGGAGACATGATGTCGGAAACTTTGAGATGCGTGGAAAAAGTAGCTCACTTATTGCGTTAACGACTAAACAGTTTCTGCTCTATTTCAAGCAGTCTTGTGTGCATTACGTTTCGCCACATACGTAGTGTGGTAGGAACAAACTTTCGCCGTTACGGAACGAACCAACGAATTTCGGAACCAGCCGTAGTGTGCGGCCCTGACGGCTGGCTGTCTGCGCGGCTCGCCAGTAAGGCGGGCGCGCGGCCAGAGTTTGAGGTGCATATGATGCAAACACCCAGCGCCCCGGGTAAGCTCCGGGGGCCTAAGCCCGCCCGATACGCCGCAACTTGGCGGCCTCTAAAACGCGCCGCGCCGCTGCGCGCTGCGCTCTCGGACCTGCAAACTTTGACTGGCGCGCCAAGTGCGATTACGTTAATGGAACATGAAAGCGACTTTGGTAGTTCGCCCGCGTGTGAGCAATGTCGGCCGCGCAGGGCCTGGGAGCGGAACAACAGCTGGCTCCAAGGATTACTCGAAGAAACTTCCCACACCTCAGAACGGCACAGCACTCGCGCCCCGGAATACCAAGCTTCTCACGCGGATAAGCCGCGTGCCGAGTTGTTTGTCCGGATGAAATGAATAATGTGTATGACGCCGTTCTATATACAGGGTGAAAAGTGTTGTGGCGTAACAAGCTAGCTACGCCACACTGAGAAGTAGCCGAAAGGGCACGCGTCAACTCACGCCGTCTTGCGTTAAGTCTGAAACAGGATACTTTATGAATGCTACAAAGAAAAGAACGGAGCTTCTCGTATACTTAACTTTAATTAATTATGGTACATTTCTCTTGATAATACAAGTGAGACTCTCTCCAGATATGGTTAATGGCGCCTTGCTAGGTCGTAGCCATGGACTGAGCTGAAGGCTATTCTGTCTCTCGGCAAATGAGAGAAAGGCTTCGTACGTGTAGTCGCTAGCAATGTCGTCCGTACAACTCGGCCGAGTGTAGTCAGTCTCTTGAGACCTGCCGTGTGGTGGCGCTCGATCTGCGATCCTGACAGTGGCGACACGCGGGTCCGACATGTACTAATGGACCGCGGCCGATTTAAGCTACCACCTAGCAAGTGTGGTGTCTGGCGGTGACACCACAAAAAGTATTTAAACCTACAAACTCTGGGAGACTGAAGGGGACACCAAAACAAATGTTTTTACCTAATGTCATTTTTCCTATGAGGATTATTTAAACAAGTGAACGCCATATTACGCTCTTCAGTTGTTAGAGGGTGAATTTCGCTCTTCAGTTGTAGGCAACTGCTGTCCACCGGTGTAGTAGTGCATTGTCTCTGTTTGCTAATGGATCGATACACCTGGAGTGAGTACACTAATATGGTTGGTGCGTACTACGTAGCACACCACAACGGACGAGCTGCACAGCGGGTTTATCAACAATATCCTAATCGCCGTATCCCGCATCATACGACCTTTGCTGCTGTGTACCAACGTCTGCGTGAGACCGTGTCATTTAGCAGATTACCTGCACAGGGACGCCGTCGCACGGTAAGAACGCTGCAGTTTGAGGAAGCTGTCTTGTAGCATGTGGAGCGGCATCCTTCAATCAGCATTCATGCAATTGCACGTAACATGGGGACGAATCAGACGAATGTAAGAACAGTCCTTGCAGAGCAATTGTAACGTCCATTTCAATTACAGCGTGTCCACAACCTGGAACCAGTTGATTATCCACCCAGAGCACAATATTCGCAGTGTTACCTGGAACAGTGTGAAATGCATCCTACATTTCCATCCTCTGTGTTGTTTACCGATGAAGCAATGTCCGGGCGTGATGGAGACTTCACCATGCACAATTCGCATGTTTGGAGTGAGGATAACCCACATGCCACAGTCACTAGCGCTCATCAAGTGCGGTTCTTCGTTAATGTCTGGGTCAGTGTTGTTGGGGACTGTTTAATTGGGCCGTATCTGCTACCTAGACCATTAAATAGCAGGCACTATTACAATTTTCTCGCCAGAGCATTGCCAGAATTGCTGGAAGACTTCCCGCTCCCTACAAGACAACACATGTGGTTCCAAGATGACGGGGCGCCGGCACATTTCAGTCGTCGTGTGCGTCGACTCCTGGACCGACGGTTCCCAGAAACGTGGATTGGCAGAGGTGGTCCTGTACCACGGCCTGCTCGGTCCGCAGATATGTCCCCTCTGGACTTTTTTGTGTGGGGAGAGATGCGCAACCTTGTTTATGCAACTCCTGTTGCATCAGAAGAGGACCTGGATGCCCGGATAGTAGCAGCAGCAGGAACAATTCAGGATACTCCTGGGGTTTTTGCCCATGTCAGACAGAACATGATCCGACGGTGTAACCATTGTTTACGTGTCAATGGAGGCATTTTTGAAAATCTACTGTAATTGAAATTGGGTTGTGTTGATGTGTTTTCACTTGGTCATAAAGAAATGGAAAAGTGTTTGGTTCAAATGGCTCTGAGCACTATGGGGCTCAACTGCTGTGGTCATCAGTCCCCTAGAACGTAGAACTACTTAAACCTAACTAACCTAAGGACATCACACACATCCATGCCTGAGGCAGGACTCGAACCTGCGACCGTAGCAGTCGCACGGTTCCGGACTGCGCGCCTAGAACCGCGAGACCACGGCGGCCGGCTGGAAAATTGTTTGTTGGTTTAATTAATTCGCCGTCAGATACATCTTCCTTTACCGGTTTAAATACTCCTCACAGGAAAAAATGATATTAGGGAAAAATATTTGTTTTGATGTCCCCTACAACCTCCCAGAGTTTGTCGGTTTAAATACTTTTCACCCTGTAGATATTCTCTCTGTGTGTCTTTGCGACACTGAACATGTAATACAAGGTAAAGACTTCGCTATTACCACGGAGGCTACGTTCGGTATAAGCAAATACTTTATTGGCACTAATGGCTGAGTTAGATCTTAGGAAAATGTAAAGGGAACATACTGGTAACATAACTACTCGCTGAACTAATAATCATTGTGGCTTAATACTAAATGCTTCCCTCATAGCAATAACTCTACGACGAATGATGTACAGAGCGTATCATAAAGAATCATTCGATTTGGCATGTCTATATTTCTAAACCGATGAACATATACAATGAATTTTGCTTTTTGATCAACGAGAAACTCGAAAAGTTTTTTTCGTATCTTTCCACGGGTGTTCAATATGCCCCAATGTCAGTGCAGTATTGAACTTGTTCCTACACTGCAGCGACCATGTCAGCTTCCAGCCGGCCGAAGTGGCCGTGCGGTTAAAGGCGCTGCAGTCTGGAACCGCAAGACCGCTACGGTCGCAGGTTCGACTCCTGCCTCAGGCATGGATGTTTGTGATGTCCTTAGGTTAGTTAGGTTTAACTAGTTCTAAGTTCTAGGGGACTAATGACCTCAGCAGTTGAGTCCCATAGTGCTCAGAGCCATTTGAACCATTCAGCTTCCACAGCTGCTGTCATGTGATGTCTCAGTTCATTCATAGTTGCTGGTAACGGAGGCACATAAACAGATTCTTTTATAAACCCAATGTTGTCTCTTCACTAAACACTAAGCGTGGAAGAAAACTGTCGTCTTCCATCTTGCCAAGAATGACATTACAGAACACCACACGTCGTTGTTTGTCACCTTCACGAAGAGCTTTCAGTAGCTAAATTTTCTGTGGTTTAATGTGTAAACGTCGACGCAACACCTGCCACAGGGTCATCGGCGGCATGTTGGGCTTTCTAGATGCATGGCGAACGGAATTCTGCGGACTCTTGGTGAGAGACTATGGAGGTTGCGTTCGACGTGTGTGTAAGACACTTGGGGACGGCCCGGCGATTTGCCTTTAGACAAACAACCTGATCTCCGAATTGTCCATGCCATCGTCTAATACTCTGTGCTGTAGAGGGATCCCTACAATTTCTAGTACGAAAGTCACGCTGAACAGTTATTACTGACCCGCACTGTACAAAACGTAGAACACAAATCGCTTTGTGTTGTCCCAACATCATTTTTACTACAACTGAAGTGAGAGCACACTGCTGCTACCTAGCGGGAACCATGTAGCACTCGAGAGTTTGCTCTTTCCAACGGTATGTTGCTCACGGACATATCTCAAGTAACATAATAGTTATGATTTTTTAAAAATCGGATGCTTCTTTTTGATACACCCCGTATTTCGAAAAATGTGAATCAACTGTCTGTTAACTTTCATTGATTACATATTATTCGATAAGGGAATTTACATTTTTACACCTTCTTCAGGTGCGCAAATGTGGTTACCTGTTAATTGTTTCCGCAGCAGTCATGGACTGTGCGGGTGGTCCCGGCGGAGGTTCGAGTCCTCCCTCGTGCACGGGTGTGTGTGTTTGCCCTTAGGATAATTTAGGTTAAGTAGTGTGTAAGCTTAGGGACTGATGACCTTAGCAGTTAAGTCCCATAAGATTTCACACACATTTTTTTAAAATTGTTTCAATCTTTTTTTTTCTCAATACCTGTGGCTATTTTTCGAGTTTTCTTACTGCGTATGAGGTGTGCGAGAAAAGTAGCGGGACTGATTTCTTATCTACCAAAATTTTAATTTTTTTCAAACAGTATTCTCCCCTCCATGGTAGTTCCCTTCGACATCTATACACCGACGGAGTTGTTGTTCCTAGTCTTGGTAGCTCCACTGAGAGGGTTCAACTGGTACGGTCTTTAATATGTCGGTCACATTCTTTTACTTGTTCTCCAGAGACCAAAACTAAATTACTTTGAAGACATTTCTCAATTACAATACAAGAAAAAAGTCACAAGGACTCGAATTAGTTGAACAGGGAAGTTGTGGAACGAAAGGAATGCATTATGAGGTAAAAAAAAAAAAACAGTGATGGAAGTGGCCATGTGAGATGGGGCGTTGCCATGGTTACTTTTCCGTAATTTCCGGTCTCACTCGATTCACCCTTTACCTCGGCCTTTCAAATATATCTTTGTAAAACACTTGGTTGACACTTAGACTGGAGGTCCAAATTTTTTATGACGATAAACCTGCTGTCGAAAAAGCAAATCATCATTGTTTTGATCTTTGATTTGCTTGTGTGAGAGCTTCTCGGCCTAGGAGATGTCTCAGCGTGCACTCACTTTGCCGCTCTGTCTCTGGTTCTTACTTGAAAATACATGATTTATCACTTGTTTTCAGCCGACTGTATCATTCGTGGTAATTGTAAGTTTTCTCAACAACATCAAAGCACACATTTCTTCGATTGTTCTTTTGCTCAGCTCTTGGGGTTTTCGGTACCATTTTGATACTAACTTTTCGCCTTATCATAACTTCGCTCAAAATTTGATGTATGGTGAAAGTATTCAAGTTTAACAGGTCACTCATGATTCTTATTGTTAAATGTCGGTCTGATGTCAGAAGAGCATGAACACGATCGACATTTTCGTCCGTGTTTGAAGGAGAAGGTACCCCAGAGGGAAGTGCATCTTCAATGTATCATCCGCCTTCCAAAAATGAATTGTGCCAGCAAAAAACTTGTGTTCTTAATAACTAGATGGCATAACGTTGCTTTAAGTTCCGCTGTTCGATTTTGGTAACACTAAACAAAAACAGAACTTCACTGCTGTCGTTTATAGACTAATTAAGTCATCAGAAGACGAAAACAAACTGCAAAACGATTCAGACGGAATGGTGCGAAAAGCGGCAGTTGACCCTAAATAACGAAAAGTGTGAGGTCATACGCATGAGTGCTAAAAGGAACTCGCTAAACTTCGGTTACACGATAAGTCGGTCTAATCTAAAAGCCGTAAATTCAACTCAAAACCTAGGTATTACAATTACGAACAATTTAAATTGGAGGGAACACACAGAAAATGTTGTGTGGAAGGCTAAACAAAGACTGTGTTTTATTGGGAGGACACTTAAAAATGTAACAGACATACTAAGGAGACTGCCTACACTACGCTTGTCCGTCCTCTTTTAGCCGGCCGGAGTGGCCGTGTGGTTCTGGGTGCTACAGTCTGGAGCCGAGCGACCGCTCCGGTCGCAGGTTCGAATCCTGCATCGGGCATGGATGTGTGTGATGTCCTTAGGTTACTTAGGTTTAATTAGTTCTAAGTTCTAGGTGACAGATGGCCTCAGAAGTTAAGTCGCATAGTGCTCAGAGCCATTTGAACCAAGCCATTTCGTCCTCTTTTAGAAAACTGCTGCGCGGTGTGGGATCCTTACCAGATAGGACTGACGGAGTACATCGAAAAAGTTCAAAGAAAGGCAGCACGTTTTGTATTATCGCGAAATATTGGAGAAAGTGTCACAGAAATGATATAGGATTTGGGCTGGAGACCATTAAAAGAATGGCGTTTTTCGTTGCGACGTAATCTTCTCACAAAATATTTCGTTGACACCGACCTACATAGGGAGGAACGATTACCAAGATAAAATAAGGGGAATCAGAACTCGTACGGAAAGATATAGGTGTTCGTTCTTACCGTGCGCTAGACACGATTGGAATAATAGGGAATTGTGAAGGTGGTTCGATGAACCCTCGGCCAGGCACTTCAATGTGATTTGCAGAGTATCCATGTAGATGTAGACGTCGGCGTTCTCAGAAATCACGTGAAAGCTGTGCGGACCGAGGATCTGGAAGGAACGAACAGATCGTTCTACATAAATAGAACAATACAGATCTTCCAGATTGCTAGCAGTGTTGTCAGTCTCGTTAATTTTGTCACACATCTGTTATACCTCTTAATTTTCTCGTTTACTTTATCGATTACGTTCTTGCCATATTTAGTGTCCATTGGTGGTGGTCTGTGTGTACATCTATTTATCAATTTCTAATCGGATAGGTAGCAGACAACCGTTTTTTTTATGATACTACCTCAACTTTGTTCAACATTTTTTTGCGGTTTTTCGATCATACTAATATTTTCCTTATGTTTTTCAAGTCACAAGCACGCTTGATCATGACTTGATGTTGAAACTTGGTGATGCTTCTGAATGAAGTATATACTTCAGTCGATATGCTTTTGTGAAAATGGCTATGTCGTTCTGGGAATTTAGTGAAGATTAAGCGCCCTACAACAACATATCAATCGACATACTTATATCCTACCAGAGAAGTAACATGGCAAGGCGTGTAGTGATACTTCACTGAAGCGAGATACAACATAAACTCACACAGAACGCTTGACCAGCAAGGGACAATATAAACACATACAGAACACTTGACCAGCTGGATAAATGTGGGGCATAACATTACGCGTAGAGAATATAAAGGCACAATATTTGTTTTCTCCTTTAGTATTTCAAACGAAGGATGGAAAAAATGAGCGGAAATTGGCGGTTGGTGATTTGAACTTAACTGCTAATGGATATGCATTCCACGTCTCTTTTCAACGAGGCGGAAATAAAAACAGAACATTCTCTTTACAGCTATTTACTTCGTAATTTGTAAAAGAGGAAACGATTCCTCCACCGTCACTGCAACTTTGCAACCATTTCCGCAGTTAGTTTCACACTCAGCCAATTTACAAGCGTTATACCTATAATCAATACAAATTTCACGTAGTTAAAACTAATGGTTTTGCAGGATTACGTCTGTTTAACCATGTGCACCACCGCGTCAAATTACTTACGGGAATTTTACTACGATGCAACGAAACATTTATAGAGATGGGGCACATATGACTCCCAGTGATTGCTAACAATAATTTTTCCAACCTCTTGGTGGATAGGACGTTTCTCCGAGTTTGTATCCAATTTATTTGCTGGCTTTGATATAACCCATATTTTCCTTAAAAGTAGTATAACATTTCTGTGATTAAAGTCGAGTTTCCTTCATGAAATACGTTTTTCGTTTCACCTTACATCCGAAGATTTCAAGGCTCGTAGCCACCTTTTTATTGCACAAATAGTATAAACTACTCACATTTTACTTTACACATGTACAATTTTTATATGGAAACTGCTATGATTCAAATGTTCTGCCAACATTTATAGTAAAAGATTAAACACTATGTTTAAACAGCATTTATTAAAACATCAATTTCGATTAAAGGAAGGAAAAGGAATAACAATACATATGAAGCCCTAGGATGGCGTCCTATGAAAGTCAACGAAACTGGGCGTAGGTTGTCGCTTACGTACCGCTGTGCTGTTAAGGGTGCCGTGGACGGCAAACAAAGAGGTCCTACTGCGATTAGACATGGCACTGCAGACAATCACTCCTGGATATCGGGCCATATGGCGGGCGACAGGTTGGTATCTCACAGCTGTCATGGCCGTCTCTCATTGATACAATTGTCTTCTGTGACAAGTCCCACTTCGAACTGAGGCGATCCTCTACACAAAACGGTTTAGAACACTGTTGCAGAAATAACGAAACAAACAGACGCAAAATCACCAAGAATGGCGATCTTTTACAGAAGCTCGAATGTTAGCGCGGACTTCAATGCGAGATGCCTATAACTGTTTCCACAACGAAACTTTGTCTCGAAACCTGGCAGAAAATCCAAAGAGGTTCTGTTCGTATGTGAAGTATGTTAGCGGTAAGAAACAATCAATGCCTTCTCTGCGCGATAGCAATGGAGATATTGTCGAAGACAGTGCTGCCAAAGCAGAGTTACTAAATACGAGAAGTTCCTTCATAAAATAAGAAGTAAATACTCCAGAATTCGAATCGAGAACAGCTGCCAACATGAGTAACGTAGAAGTAAATATCCTCGGAGTAGTGAAGCAACTTAAATCAATTAATAAAAGCAAGCTTTCTGGACAGACTGTACACCAATAAGGTTCCTTTCGGAGTATCCTGATGCATTTGCTCCATACTTTATCATATACAACCGTTCGCTCGACGAAAGATCCGTACCAAAAGATTGGAAAAATCCTCAGGTCACACCAATATTCAAGAAACGTAGTAGGAGTGATCCACTAAATTACAGACCCATATCGTTAACGTCGATAGGCAGTAAGATTTTAGTACACATATTGTGTTCGAAAATTATGAATTACCCCTAAGAAAACGGTCTATTGACACACAGTCAACATGGGTTTAGAAAACATCGTTCCTGTGAAACGCAACTAGCTCTTTATTCACATGAAGCGTTGTGTGCTATTGACAAGGGATGTCAGATAGATTGCGTATTTATTGATTTCCGGAAGGTTTTTGTCACTCTACCACACAAGCGGCTCGTAGAGAAATTGGTTGCTTATGCAATATCGTCTCATTTATGTGACTGGATTCGTGATTTCCTGTCAGAGAGGTCACAGTTCGTAGTAATTGACGGAAAGGCATCGAGGAAAACAGAATTGATTTCAGGCGTTCCCCAAGGTAGTGTTATAGGCCCTTTGCTGTTCCTTATCTATATTAACGATTTGGAGAGAATCTGAGCAGCCGTCTTCGGTTGTTTGGAGATGACGCTGTCTTTTATCGACTAATAAAGTCATCAGGAGATCAAAACAAACTGCAAAACGATTTATAAAAAATATCTGAATGGTGCGAAAAGTGGCAGTTGACCCTAAATAGCGAAAAGGGTGAGGTCACTCACATGAGTGCTAAAAGGAACTCGTTAAACTTCGGTTACACCACAAATCAGTCTAAGCTAAAAGCCGTAAATTCAACTAAATACCTAGGTATTACAATTACGAACAACTTAAATTGGAAGGAACACATGGAAAATGTTGTGGGGAAGGCTAACCAAAGACTGCGTCTTATTGGCAGGACACTTAGAAAATGTAACAGACCTACTAAAGAGACTGCTTACACTATGCTTGTCGATCCTCTTTTAGAATACTGTTTCGCGGTGTGGGATCCTTACCAGAAAGGACTGACGGAGTACATCGAAAAAGTTCAAAGAAAGGCAGCACGTTTTGTATTATCGCGAAATATGGGAGAGAGTGTCACAGAAATGATTCAGGATTTGGGCTGGAAATCATTAAAAGAAAGGCGTTTTTCGTTGCAACGGAATCTTCTCACGAAATTCCAATCACCAACTTTCTCCTCCGAATGCGAAAATATTTTGTTGACACCGACCTACATAGGTAGGAACGATCACTGCGATAAAATAATGGATATCAGATCTCGTACGGAAAGATATAGGTACTCATTCTTTCTGCTCCCTATACGAGATTGGAATAATAGAGAATTGTGAAGGTGGTTCGATGAACCCTCTGCAAGGTACTTAAATGTGATTTGCAGAGTATCCACGTAGATGTAGATGTAGATGAACCGTGAAGACGTGTGTGGAGACGTTCCATAAAGCGATGGGATATAAAATTTACTATCGCTCACTATACGTTCCGACAACCATGAGTGATGGTCCCTAGTGGCATTTCGTTTCACAGCAGGAGTCCTTTGGTTGTCATCGGCGACATTCTTTCAGCACAGTGAAACGCCGACGACTGGGCTTATGTTTCAAAAGTCCGCCCGAAGACGGTGACACTTTCTACTGCTTGTTTCCGTGCTTATCAAACCATACGTTGCTCCACAAGGTCGCGGAAACTCTCCCCAATCGGGAACGTTTGTACTATTATAGGCAGAAACCTCGAAACAGCTCGAGATTTCGACAATCTAACACACCAATTAGAATTTGGCACGATATCCCTCAAGAGAACACCCAACAAACCTGTGAATCAATGCCAAGCCGAATAACTGCTCGTGCCGGCCGGGGGGCGGGGGGGGGGGGGGGGGTGACGAGCGGCTCTTGCCGCTACAGTCAGGAACCGCGCGAGACCGCTACGGCCGCAGGTTAGAATCCTGCCTCGGGCATGAGTGTGTGTGATGTCCTTAGGTTAGTTAGGTCTAAGTAGTTCTAGGGGACTAATGACCTCAGAAGTTAAGTCCCATAGTGCTCAGAGCCATCTGAACCATTTGAACTGCTTTTCAGAGGGAATCAACGTGTTATTGACTTGCTCAATTTGTGAAGATCGTTCTCTTGAAGAAATCATCCAATTTCCTGAAGCTGCAATGACTTGTGTATCTGTACATGTACATCTTACCTAGATTTTCATCCCACACAGATAGTTTCTTCGTGGTGCTTCCCTTTATATTTCTTTCTTTTTTTGTTCTGTTAGAATCATTCGGAAATGCGAGAGTTTCTTTTTCTTGAAGAGGCTGTAGAAGGAAAGTGTCATTCACTTACGGAGGCCATTAGGAACGTTTCTTCTTCGCCGTATGAAAGGCTGCTGTACGTTGTATGTACAAACATGGTAAAATGTTGCCTATTAAGGGAGGTGTTTTTATTAAAACGACTCGGAACCTTTCTGCCATGGCCTGTGCCGTCGAAAGCCGTCAGCGTTCTGGGTGGGCGCCGGTGCCCCTAGCGACTGGCGCGACCGCATTGTCCTGCTCGCTGCTGGCACATGGCGGGGGCGGCCGCGGCCAGCCGGCCTGCTATAAGAGTGTCGCCGGGCGCGTGCGCCATGTGCGCCGCCGCTGCTGGCCGGGACATTAACATGATTTACTGCCGGTCGCGCCGCCCCGCCAGTACAAAGGAATGCCGCCCGCAATAGATTATTCGCACTCCACCGCTCGGCCGCGCCAGCCTCTGCTATCGCGAGTCCCTCCCGCATGTCACGTTCGGCGCTCCAATCCCGCTCCGGACTACCTCGCCGACTACTACTGCGGCAACGTTGACCCTCAGGTCTCTGGCCAATAAGAGAAACCATAATTACTCCTCTCCTTTTTTTCTCCAACGACGAAGCTCGAAATAACCGTCCAAGAAGAAGTCTGCCGTAAAGAGCACAAAATTCGTTATGCGTTTCATTATGGTAGTGAGCCGTGCTGCGGCTCGCTTTGGTGCTGTTTGTAGGTTTCTGTCCTCTGTTAGAGACCAGACCGTATCGTTTAGTTGACATGATTGCGGTTGGTTGTCTTCTTCTCGTCTCGACTGGTACTACTTGGTTTCGCAAGCACTGCCCGTCCGCTAGTGGCAGCAGCAGCTGTTACCGAGGTGTGTTAAGGTTCTTCCAGGTCGTGTCAGTGGGCAGTATGTTTGGGGGCTCAGGAGGAGCCAGGTCCGCACAGTGCGAGAAAACGCCGGGACCGCTGGCGGCGCGCGTGGACTGCGGGATCGAAGACCTGTGGTCACGAGGGTGCACGACCTCGTCGTAAACAGGATCCCACAAGTTTTAAGTTGAGTGCAAATGGATTAAAGTAGAGAAACCTCCTCCACTGAGAGATGTCGCAACATGGTTTCGTGTTGCTGCTCATAGTGTTGTCGAGGTGAAGAGCAGCAAGTGGAGTGCTTGGGGAAGGCAGATATAATTAGCTTTCCTGGGCTTCTAATTACTATTTGTTGCGTTCACCTTGTTATTATTTCTCCAGCCAGAGGTATTTTTCCTGTCTCGTGGCCGCTAACGCCCCAGTTACCTACCCTGTGGATTAGTGTATGTAACGCCAGTACACGTTTCCTCGTCTTGCCGCTGCTGTCCGGTAAGGGGTCTTGTTTTGACAGCTTTATTAATTGTAGGTTGGTTGGCGATTCTTCTACTCTGGTGGTAGTGATTCCTTTCTCGTTCTGGGCGCTCTACGCACTGTATTCAGCGGGCGGAGTCCAGACAGCCGGTTCCGGCTTTGGCGTATGGTTTATTGGACGTCAGGTAGCCTCAGCAAGATTATCATTAGTCATTCGTTAGACTGCCACTAGTCTGGGTTACCATCTTGTGAAGTGAATGTAACTCTTGGCTGGCTATCTCATCACTCGCGAAAATGTTTTTATGCCGGACCTACTCAGAGGTCGATTCCTGGTGCACCGTCTGTGACTGGCCCTTGTGTTTTATTATTGTATTTGCTATTTTACTGTATTTTTCTAAATTTTCTCATGTGGCGTTACAGCAAGTTTAAATAATTGTGCTACATAGTTTACCATCACATTGTCTCACCCATTTGGTCATCAGTTTCCTACCTTTTTAATGTTTCTATTGCATTGCTGTTTTACAGTATGTTTGTTAAATTTTTTATAATTCTGTTCTTGGCGTTAAAGGCCCTCAGCCGAGACTGTGGTTACTTGCCTTAAAATTCTAATTGGGATGATATTGGCTTGTTTTCAAAACATCATTTGCTGTGTCTGTATTTTATGCCCGTTTGGTAAATTGTAACGCACTGAAAGCACTATTAATTACACAGATGTTTATTTCTTCATTGATAATGTGTGTTATCTTTATTTATTGCTGAATCTGGAATTAACGTTTTAAAATAAATGTGTGTAATTGCAAAAGGGAACCAACAGTAACTGATTACGGCCCCGTCCACAATCGTAACCGAATCTTCCCTTCCTTGACTATCAGGTATCAGGTAGGGAAACAGTCATTCACCTCTAATTCATTCTCGTTACTGAGATAACCGATATGAATTTGACTAAAAGGCCGTGCTCATTTTATTAAGTCGCCAGAATGGAGGCACCAAGAAGGCTCGAAGAGTGTGTACAATACGAATTGGAGGATATTTACGCTCTGACAGTCTGATACCATCTGAATAATCCAACGTACATTCTACATCATCAGTTCAACTTGGGCTACAGGAACCTTACAGACTCACACTTCCACCACCAACGTTAGGGTTTCGCGCTGGTATGGAACTTGTTTGCCGCAGAGCGTGTGCAGATGTGATAGATGGCCCGATCTACATCTACATCTACATCTATACTCCGCGAGCCACCTTACGGTGTGTGGCGGAGGGTACTTATTGTACCACTATCTGATCCCCCCTTCCCTGTTCCATTCACGATTTGTGCGTGGGAAGAACGACTGCTTGTAAGTCTCCGTATTTGCTCTAATTTCTCGGATCTTTTCGTTGTGATCATTACGCGAGATATATGTGGGCGGTAGTAATATGTTGCCCATCTCTTCCCGGAATGTGCTCTCTCGTAATTTCGATAATAAACCTCTCCGTATTGCGTAACGCCTTTCTTGAAGTGTCCGCCACTGGAGCTTGTTCAGCATCTCCGTAACGCTCTCGCGCTGACTAAATGTCCCCATGACGAATCGCGCTGCTTTTCGCTGGATCATGTCTATCTCTTCTATTAATCCAACCTGGTAAGGGTCCCATACTGATGAGCAATACTCAAGAATCGGACGAACAAGCGTTTTGTAAGCTACTTCTTTCGTCGATGAGTCACATTTTCTTAGAATTCTTCCTATGAATCTCAACCTGGCGCCTGCTTTTCCCACTATTTGTTTTATGTGATCATTCCACTTCAGATCGCTCCGGATAGTAACTCCTAAGTATTTTACGGTCGTTACCGCTTCCAATGATTTACCACCTATGGCATAATCGTACTGGAATGGATTTCTGCCCCTATGTATGCGCATTATATTACATTTATCTACGTTTAGGGAAAGCTGCCAGCTGTCGCACCATTCATTAATCCTCTGCAGGTCTTCCTGGAGTACGTACGAGTCTTCTGATGTTGCTACTTTCTTGTAGACAACCGTGTCATCTGCAAATAGCCTCACGGAGCTACCGATGTTGTCAACTAAGTCATTTATGTATATTGTAAACAATAAAGGTCCTATCACGCTTCCTTGCGGTACTCCCGAAATTACCTCTACATCTGCAGATTTTGAACCGTTAAGAATGACATGTTGTGTTCTTTCTTCTAGGAAATCCTGAATCCAATCACAAACCTGGTCCGATATTCCGTAAGCTCGTATTTTTTTCACTAAACGTAAGTGCGGAACCGTATCAAATGCCTTCCTGAAGTCCAGGAATACGGCATCAATCTGCTCGCCAGTGTCTACGGCACTGTGAATTTCTTGGACAAATAGGGCGAGCTGAGTTTCACATGATCTCTGTTTGCGGAATCCATGTTGGTTATGATGAAGGAGATTTGTATTATCTAAGAACGTCATAATACGAGAACATAAAACATGTTCCATTATTCTACAACAGATTGACGTAAGCGAAATAGGCCTATAATTATTCGCATCTGATTTATGACCCTTCTTGAAAATGGGAACGACCTGCGCTTTCTTCCAGTCGCTAGGTACTTTACGTTCTTCCAGAGATCTACGATAAATTGCTGATAGAAAGGGGGCAAGTTCTTTAGCATAATCACTGTAGAATCTTACGGGTATCTCGTCTGGTCCGGATGCTTTTCCGCTACTAAGTGATAGCAGTTGTTTTTCAATTCCGATATCGTTTATTTCAATATTTTCCATTTTGGCGTCCGTGCGACGGCTGAAGTCAGGGACCGTGTTACGATTTTCCGCAGTGAAACAGTTTCGGAACACTGAATTCAGTATTTCTGCCTTTCTTCGGTCGTCCTCTGTTTCGGTGCCATCGTGGTCAACGAGTGACTGAATAGGGGATTTAGATCCGCTTACCGATTTTACATATGACCAAAACTTTTTAGGGTTCTTGTTTAGATTGTTTGCCAATGTTTTATGTTCGAATTCGTTGAATGCTTCTCTCATTGCTCTCTTTACGCTCTTTTTCGCTTCGTTCAGCTTTTCCTTATCAGCTATGATTCGACTACTCTTAAACCTATGATGAAGCTTTCTTTGTTTCCGTAGTACCTTTCGTACATGATTGTTATACCACGGTGGATCTTTCCCCTCGCTTTGGACCTTAGTCGGTACGAACTTATCTAAGGCGTACTGGACGATGTTTCTGAATTTTTTCCATTTTTGTTCCACATCCTCTTCCTCAGAAATGAACGTTTGATGGTGGTCACTCAGATATTCTGCGATTTGTGCCCTATCACTCTTGTTAAGCAAATATATTTTCCTTCCTTTCTTGGCATTTCTTATTACACTTGTAGTCATTGATGCAACCACTGACTTATGATCACTGATACCCTCTTCTACATTCACGGAGTCGAAAAGTTCCGGTCTATTTGTTGCTATGAGGTCTAAAACGTTAGCTTCACGAGTTGGTTCTCTAACTATCTGCTCGAAGTAATTCTCGGACAAGGCAGTCAGGATAATGTCACAAGAGTCTCTGTCCCTGGCTCCAGTTCTGATTGTGTGACTATCCCATTCTATACCTGGTAGATTGAAGTCTCCCCCTATTACAATAGTATGATCACGAAACTTCTTCACGACGTTCTGCAGGTTCTCTCTGAGGCGCTCAACTACTACGGTTGCTGATGCAGGTGGTCTATAGAAGCATCCGACTATCATATCTGACCCACCTTTGATACTTAACTTAACCCAGATTATTTCACATTCGCATTCGCTAATAACTTCACTGGATATTATTGAATTCTTTACTGCTATAAATACTCCTCCACCATTGGCGTTTATCCTATCCTTGCGGTATATATTCCATTCTGTGTCTAGGATTTCGTTACTGTTCACTTCCGGTTTTAACCAACTTTCCGTTCCTAATACTATATGCGCACTATTTCCTTCAATAAGCGATACTAATTCAGGAACCTTGCCCTGGATACTCCTGCAGTTTACCAATATTACGTTAACTTTTCCTGTTTTTGGTCTCTGAGGACGGACGTTCTTTATCAACGGTGCTGATGTTCTCTCTGGTAAGCCGTCAGGTATTTTATCGTTTCGCCCAAGGGGGGGTCCCTCTAACCTAAAAAACCCCCGTGTGCACGCCACACGTACTCTGCTACCCTAGTAGCTGCTTCCGGTGTGTAGTGCACGCCTGACCTGTCTAGGGGGGCCCTACAGTTCTCCACCCAATAACGGAGGTCGATGAATTTGCAACCATTATAGTCGCAGAGTCGTCTGAGCCTCTGGTTTAGACCCTCCACACGGCTCCAAACCAGAGGACCGCGATCGACTCTGGGCACTATGCTGCAGATATTAAGCTCAGCTTGCACTCCGCGTGCGATGCTGGTTGTCTTCACCAAATCAGCCAGCCGCCGGAAGGAACCAAGGATGGCCTCAGAACCCAAGCGGCAGGCGTCATTCGTTCCGACATGTGCTACTATCTGCAGCCGGTCACACCCAGTGCGTTCAATAGCTGCCGGAAGGGCCTCCTCCACATTACGGACGAGACCCCCCGGCAAGCACACCGAGTGCACACTGGCATTCTTCCCCGACCTACCCGCTATTTTCCTGAGGGGCTCCATAACCCGCCTAACGTTGGAGCTCCCTATAACTAATAGGCCCGCCCTCTGTGACTGTCGGGACCTTGTCGGAGAATCGGCCACTGGCCCAACAGGCGAGGCATCCTGTGGTGGCTCGGAAACGATGTCATCACCACTAGGAAGCACCCCGTACCTGTTGGAAAGGGGTAAGGCAGCTGCCACGCGGCCAGATCCCACCTTCGCCTTTCGGCCAGGCACGCGCGAGCCCACCACTGTCCGCCATTCACCCTGGAGTGATGGCTGACCGGTAAGATGCTCACTGCCGGAAGACGCAGCGACATCAGGGGTTCCATGTGATTCCAAGGCCACCGAAGTAGGCATAGGTCTCACCACAGTTGCCCCAACGCCACTACGAGCCGACGCCTGCGCCTCGAGCTCGATGAGCCTAACAGACAAAGCCTCCACCTGCCCCCGAAGAGTGGCCAATTCTCCTTGCGTCCGCTCACAACAACCACAGTCCCTACACATGACTATGTTTACCCTACTCTATACGGTGACAAATTCCCAAGATAATCTTCTGATGAGCTACTCTGATAATCAAGAAACACTCACTGAAATACGAGACGCGAAAACTACGCTAGGTTTTCCCAGAAAAACTATTTAAAAGCTAAGCGCAGCAAATAAGTACAAAATAAATTTCTCTCCTAACGATCAAGAACTGTTAGTTTCTATGCAGAGCAGATAAACACTAATAGAATCCCTTCCTTAGTGGAAGGTCGTAAACAAAATGCAAAATAAACGCTTTATACAAACAGTACTCGCTGCTGCTGGTCCTCTCGCTCTGGCTGTCACAAGACTTATGTGAAGGGGGCAAAAAGAAAGATAGGACGATCTATGAAAAAGAAATTGAGAATCATGAAGTGTGTATGTGTGTGTGTGTGTGTGTGTCTAACATTCTGCGTGGTGTCTGTTTGTTCTATATCGTGTCTCCCTACCCCTTTCGCGCAACGACGCTCCGAGCGTGTTTTTTAGGGAATTGACTACTTTGAACCTGGGACCTGTTGCTGGTAAGGAGACGCCAGACCACACATGACATGTAGAATTCAGAGTAGTTCAGTGAGACTAGCGATGATATAACCAAATACTTAATGATTTCAGCGTCAGCTCCACTGCACTCCCTGTAAAAGAATCTTAATGCTAACTAAATTTAGTGGAAGGAGTTCAAGACTTTCCTATTTTTAGTTAGCTGGTAAAATAACGTCGAAATAGCAGTTAAGTTTACCATTGGAAATTTTATTCTACTCACAAAACATTGTTTATAAATTGCACTATTGATAAAAGGAAATGTTTTAATACAGGATGATAAAAACCAACTGCGTTCAACAAAAATGTGAACGAATACTACCTGAGTGGGTTTCCAAGTTCTACAATGGATCTAAGGATGACCTATGCCATATCACATCTATAATCTAGGTTTAAATTAAGTTTCACAAGAGAGAAAACTATCAAAATGGTCTACAGTGACCCTCAATTATCTTTAATTATTTATCTAACTTGTCGTAAGTTACAGTGGTTGATGTGACTTCTCAATAACTATATAACAGAAAAATCGTCGCGTTTCAGATTTTTACTTCAAGTGGCAAATGTGAACACCATGAGCTTTAATTGACGATCGACACTAGTATTATGCAAAAAGGGGGTGTAACAGATGAGACTTCTGTAGTTCTGAGTGAAGCTTTATGCGCTGTTATGCGGCATCGCGTGCGTTCATTACCTTGTCGGTGTTCGTAAGGGGGGGGGGGGGGGGGGGCGGACAGCACAGCTCCAGCTCCGCTCACCTCGCCGTCTCGGAAGCAACTCTCTCCTAACCTCTCCTTACTACAATTTACCGAGGTTGGTTTAAAAAAAACTATCTGGCTGTATTTTCATCTGACCAATCAGGGTCTCAATGTTAACCTTAAGCTCCGCCTACAAAAATTCTGTCTATCCAATGAGAAACGTTATACTTTTCGAGGTGGGGCAATGTTTTTAAAGTTTGCAACGTAACAGAGACGCGAAAAAGTCTCACACTAACACTTGCAGCTGGTGTGGTCCTTTTTGCGTTATCGTAAGATCTATACTGTTCTTCTGGAGGGCTCTATTTTTTAACATCGGCTGGCGGGTGGTCCTGACATCACAGAGACGCGAAAAAGTCTCATGCAAAAACTTGCAGATGGGATGGTCCTAGTGGTTAGCTGGCGACGTGGGTGTCCAGTCTGTCCCTTATCGCAGGGCCTTCTAGCTTAACACGGTTCTGCTCTCGGCTTCTGTTCTCGTTTCTCCCCTCGGAAATGCGTCTTTCTCACGGTGGGAAGGTATGACATGCATTTAGGCATTCTTGTGTTAGTCTGTGGTATTCCATTTGCTCACTCGTTACTCGTATTACTTTGGTTAATTTAATGTCACGATTTATTCGGAGATATGTGACATACTACTGGATTTGCTTATCATGTCAGGGTTTTCATGGAAGGTGTTGGATTTGCCTGATACCTTATATGTGTGACAGAGATAGAGAATAGAATTTTATCTAATGTTCAAACGAATGTGGTTCGCGATTTAGGAACAGTGATCGAGCGATTGACTCGACGAATGCGTGCGGCACAATTTAGCCACATTCATCCGTTTTTATAAGTGTAAGGGCGCTGATGACCTCGGTGTTGAGCGCCCACAAGCTCCAAAATCGTCATCATCGAAAGAATGTGATCTCCGCGAGACAATTTGGTAAGTAAATGCTGCACTTAGGAGCAGCAGTTGTATATTATCACATCAGATCTCACTTCAACAAAATGGTTCAAATGGCTCTGAGCACTATGGTCGTCAGTCCCCTAGAACTTAGAACTAATTAAACCTAACTAACCTAAGGACATCACACACATCAATGCCCGAGGCAGGATTCGAACCTGCGACTGTAGCGATCGCGCGGTTCCAGACTGAAGCGCCTAGAACCGTTTTGCCACCAGCGGCCGGCTCAGAGCTCACTCAGAACGTTTTAAGTATTCGTTCTTCCAACGCGCTGTTCGAAAATGGAACAGCAGACAAATAGCTTGAAAGGGTTCTATGAACACGCTGCCTGACAATTGTACACCGAAGGGTCGTCATGTAGATGCAGATTTAGAGTACATAAAGTTTTCGAATCAATGCTAAATTGAGAAATTGGAAGCTTGGATATTTTTGGGAAGTTCCTATGGGACCAAACTGCTGTCATAAGTCCCTAGCCTTACACACTACTTAATCTAACTGTGTGACGCTAAGGACAGCACACACACCCATGCCCGAGGGAGGACTCGAACCTCCGACGGGGGCAGCCGCACCACGTGGCTACCCGCGCGGCCAAATTGAGAAAAGAAGAAACATTTAATGGATAGAAATAACTTTCTGGAGAGCGCAACAACAGCTTAGAGTCATTGCGAATAACACTAACAACAGTCGACATCTAATACTCATTCGTGTGTAAATTAAGTTTCAAGACCGCTTTTTTCCTAAGTAGTGGTGCGCGCGCAGACCGGTCTCACCTGCCGGCTGGAGTGGACAGGCGGTTCTAGGCGCTTCAGTCTGGAACAGCGCGACCGCTGCGGTCGAAGGTTCGAATCCTGCCTCGGGCACAGAATTGTGTTATGTCCTTAGGTTGGTTAGGTTTAAGTAGTTCTAAGTCTAGGGGACTGATGACCTCAGATGTTAAGTCCCATATTGCTCAGACCCATTTTGAACCGGTCTCACCATCCGCGCCAGGTGATGCACGGTGTTTTCTAATCGAGCGAAGCATCGGCATTCGCCGATGAAACGCTGGAATCAAAACATCGCGAGGGCAGGGAGTGTCTGTTTCGAAACGTGGTCCAGAAATCGGAGCGTCCAAAATGCAGCGCCTCTTGGAGCAGAAGTTTTCGATCAAATTTTGTGAAAAACTCAACAAGACCGGTACGGAAACGTTCGAAATGATTCAGAAGGCCTATAAAGAATATGCCATGTCACGTGCCACGGTTTTCATGCGGCACTAGAGGTTCAAATATGGCCGTGAAAACTCTGAGGACGATGAACGCTCTGGAAGACCATCAACGAGCAGAACTGACGAAAATCTGGCCAAAGTGCCTCAAGGTAACCGACGTCTTAGCATCAGAATGATTCCAGATGAAGTGGGGTTGAATCATTAAACTGTGTTTGATGAGAAAAGTGTACGTGGAACTTGTCCCAAAAGTGCTCTCTGTTGAACAGAAGGAGCGGCGCCCGGCTGTTTGACAGGAAATGCTTGAACGTTTAGAAATCGAACCTGATTTTTTTGGACAAAGTCATCACTGGTGATGAGACCTGGGTCTTAGACTTCGATCCAGATTTGTAGAGGCAAAGCTTGGAGTGGCACACCTCCGCATCACCAAAGCCGAAGGAAGCCCGCATACCAAGCCACCCACATGTGGAAAGCATGCTCATTTCCTTCTTTGATGCAAAAGGAATGATCCACAAAGAGTTTGTGCCTGCCGGATAGATTGCCAATTGTCAGTATTATACTTTAGTGGTCCGCCGTTTCAGGGATCGAGTCCCTTCTGCCCGGAGAAGAAAGAGTGCTCCACCTTGACAATGCGACTGTTCACACCCGTTTCGCTATCACTGTAGTTTTGACCCGGTTCAACGTGGCAGCGCTGCCGCTGCCACCCTGTAGTCCCGACCTCGCCTCCAGTGACTTCTTTCTTTTTCCCTAAAAGAAGAGAGACCTGAAATGGAAGCAGTTTGGCAGCATCGCAGGGGCTCAATGGGCCTTGAAGAAGGTTTTGAACAGCATTCTGGTTAAGGAGTTCCAGGAAGCTGACCAGCAGTGGAAATTTCGTTGAACAGCGGTGTGTGGATTCTCAAAGCACCTAGTTTGAAGAAAATAATGGAAATGTTGGCCGGGAGGCCCCATTAGGGGAAGCTCGGCCGCCAAGTGCAGGTGTTATTTCAGTCGACCTCACTTTGGGTGACTTGTGTGCCGGTGATGAGGATGAAATGATGATAAGGACAACGCAACACCCAGTCCACGAGCTGAGAAAATCTCCAACCCGGCTGGGAATCGAACCCAGGTCCTCTTGCACGGGAGGCAAGAGTATGTTACCACCAAGCTAAGCAGGCGGACATTTTGAAGAAATTAAGTCCGATGTATGAAAGTATAAAATAAATTTTGTGTTCTGAGAGCAGACTTGAAACTTTGTTGACACACCCTGTATTGTAACACCAAAAAAGTCAAGTATGATAAGGTTTTTCAAAAAGCCGTATACCTGTATTAAGTTGCTGTATTTGCAACTACCTGTTTCAAGTCAGTATAGACCCATCTCCATAACACTTGAAACTGCTAGTTATGACTAAAGCGCCTTTATAAAACTATGTGGCCTCGTCGTTTTTGATTTTTTAATTAATTCATATGACATTTTGAATGGTTATTGAAAATAACCATTCAATTCAGGAATTCCAAACTGCATCAGGATCCATTTCAAGCACTATTACAGTTAGGTGGGAGGTGAGAAAAATTGGATTTCATGGTCGAGCGGCTGCTCATAAGCCACACATCACGCCGGTAAATGCGCAACGATGCCTCGCTTGGTGTAAGGAGCGGAAAAACGGTGTGTGGAGTGACGAATCACGGTACACAATGTGACGATCCGATTGCAGTGTGTGCGTATGGCATATGTCAGAGTGTGTAGTGCCAACAGTAAAATTCGGAGGCGGTGGTTTTATGGTGTGGTCGTGTTTTTAATGCGTTGGCTTGCATCCATTGTTTTGCGTGGCGCTATCACAGCACAGGCCTATATTGATGTTTTAAGCACCTTATTGCTTCCCATTGTTGAAGAGCAGTTCGATTGCATCATTCAACACGATCGATCACCTGTTCACAATGCACGGCCTGTGGCGGATTGGTTACAAGACCAAAACATCCCTGTAATGGAATTGCCTGCGCAGAGTCCTGACCTTAATCCTATTTAACACCTTTGGGATGTTTTGGAACGCCGACTTCGTTCAAGGCCTCACCGACGACATCGGTACCTCTCCTCAGTGCAGCACTCCGTGAAGACCAGGCTGCCATTCCCCAAGAAACCTTCCAGCATCTGATTGAACGTATGCCTGCGAGAGTGGAAGCTATCGTCATGGACAAGGGTGGGCCAACACCACACTGAATTCCAGCTTTACCGATGGAGGGCGCCACGAACTTGTATGTTATTTTCAGCCAGGTGTCCGGATACATTGATCACATAGCATATTTTTCTGAACATTAAATTTAAAAGATGATAAGTTGAGCCTGAAATAAAACTAACGATATTTTTGGAAATAAACTGAGTTTTATTTGATTTTGAAAACGCAAAAGTAATTTGGAAAACGGTCTACGTAAGTCAAAAATATGCATCAAAATGGGCAATAAACGAGAATTTTTTCGCCATAACAAACAACGGAAAACGAAATTTAATGCCAAAAAAGAGTCACAGTGTTTTCACTCATTTGTCTTGGATAGAGTTACTGTGAATACAAAGAAGAGCACCAACATTGTTTGGGTATAAAAGTGACCATCTTGCATTGAGAATAAAACCAGCAGAACCAAAATTTCTTTCAGGAGCAGAGTTAGATGCTTAAATACAAATCTTTTCTGTCGATATTCTGAAGAGTCTGAAAATTTTGCAAGTTCATTTTTCAAGTAAGCAGCCACGTGTTCTTCCATTTTGCAGTGTTCAATTAAATATCTCTCAAATCCAGCTTTAGTAGTAAAGCTATCATCGGCATCTGCCCACAAAGCAAGCTTCACTAATTTTCTGGTAACAGTTTTTATGTAATTTGATGAAAGAATTGTCTCCTCGTGGGTTGTTAATGACTCTTTCATCATGGTGAATTTTATCTGAGTGGAAAAATAGAAAAGCTCTTTAATACACTCCTGGAAATGGAAAAAAGAACACATTGACACCGGTGTGTCAGACCCACCATACTTGCTCCGGACACTGCGAGAGGGCTGTACAAGCAATGATCACACGCACGGCACAGCGGACACACCAGGAACCGCGGTGTTGGCCGTCGAATGGCGCTAGCTGCGCAGCATTTGTGCACCGCCGCCGTCAGTGTCAGCCAGTTTGCCGTGGCATACGGAGCTCCATCGCAGTCTTTAACACTGGTAGCATGCCGCGACAGCGTGGACGTGAACCGTATGTGCAGTTGACGGACTTTGAGCGAGGGCATATAGTGGGCATGCGGGAGGCCGGGTGGACGTACCGCCGAATTGCTCAACACGTGGGGCGTGAGGTCTCCACAGTACATCGATGTTGTCGCCAGTGGTCGGTGGAAGGTGCACGTGCCCGTCGACCTGGGACCGGACCGCAGCGACGCACGGATGCACGCCAAGACCGTAGGATCCTACGCAGTGCCGTAGGGGACCGCACCGCCACTTCCCAGCAAATTAGGGACACTGTTGCTCCTGGGGTATCGGCCAGGACCATTCGCAACCGTCTCCATGAAGCTGGGCTACGGTCCCGCACACCGTTAGGCCGTCTTCCGCTCACGCCCCAACATCGTGCAGCCCGCCTCCAGTGGTGTCGCGACAGGCGTGAATGGAGGGACGAATGGAGACGTGTCGTCTTCAGCGATGAGAGTCGCTTCTGCCTTGGTGCCAATGATGGTCGTATGCGTGTTTGGCGCCGTGCAGGTGAGCGCCACAATCAGGACTGCATACGACCGAGGCACATAGGGCCAACACCTGGCATCATGGTGTGGGGAGCGATCTCCTACACTGGCCGTACACCACTGGTGATCGTCGAGGGGACACTGAATAGTGCACGGTACATCCAAACCGTCATCGAACCCATCGTTCTACCATTCCTAGACCGGCAAGGGAACTTGCTGTTCCAACAGGACAATGCACGTCCGCATGTATCCCGTGCCACCCAACGTGCTCTAGAAGGTGTAAGTCAACTACCCTGGCCAGCAAGATCTCCGGATCTGTCCCCCATTGAGCATGTTTGGGACTGGATGAAGCGTCGTCTTACGCGGTCTGCACGTCCAGCACGAACGCTGGTCCAACTGAGGCGCCAGGTGGAAATGGCATGGCAAGCCGCTCCACAGGACTACATCCAGCATCTCTACGATCGTCTCCATGGGAGAATAGCAGCCTGCATTGCTGCGAAAGGTGGATATACACTGTACTAGTGCCGACATTGTGCATGCTCTGTTGCCTGTGTCTATGTGCCTGTGGTTCTGTCAGTGTGATCATGTGATGTATCTGACCCCAGGAATGTGTCAATAAAGTTTCCCCTTCCTGGGACAATGAATTCACGGTGTTCTTATTTCAATTTCCAGGAGTGTACATCGTTTTGCGCCAGTGTGAGCCCTACACTGAATATGAAAGTTTGTTGAAAATAAAACCAAATGTTTTGTTGTTGAAGGTACTGGAATTATTTCTTTCAATTTCAGGGCTTCGCCAAAGTCTCTCTCAAATTCGATGAGGTGATCAAGGAAAGTATTCTCATATATAGGCTGTTCTTTAGGCTAGCAACCAACGCCTCTGAATCTATGGAGCCTATAATCTATTCTGTGATTCTGTGACCGCCCTTGGCTTCGATTGAGAGTCGTCACTCCCCTTTGTAACTATGGACTGTACATCTTACCTCTGACATGACTTCGTGCCTCTTATGTTTAGATATCATTTTTATGCGTCGAAATGATGATTAGAGGGAAATTGCTACCACATGGCACTTCTGGACAATTAACTTTTTCTCTAAGTACAGTTTGAGATGTTTACGCAAAAGTCCTATTTCAGAAGTTTCTCTGTTCTGGTGCGCCTGTCTCAAGTTCTATAATAGTGTCATCTTCCATGAAAACAGATGTTGCAGTGAAGGTGATTTCTTCAGTTTAGTTGTAGTGAAGGTACTTTCTTCAGTTTTGATTCCTTGGACGCTACCTTGAAGAACTCCAAAAAGTCCTCATGTTTTAAAAGCTATAAAATAAATGAAAACGTTTAAGAATTGCAGTACGAGAACAGTATACATAATGTGAGAAGAGAAATTAGTTCTTTCATAAGTGTGACGTGAATTCCTTGAATCCGAGCTATTACTCGTTTTGCAAAGAGTTCATTGCACATAAGCGAATATTGACTTTCTACCTGTCTTTAGAATGTCAAGCCCGTATTCCAGCGAAAATCGTTGGACTATTCCAGTGATCTATCAACAATATTAAGAAGGCCACTTTTCTTATGCTCCAGTCAAAATGCCATGAGTCTTTGTACAGCTGACACGAATATACTCCATAGTAAAAGTATTTTGTAGCACTGTAGTTGGCATATGGCAGGAACAGTTCAGTTGTAAATAATGGCGCAGTGCAGAGGCAGTGTTGTTGGCTCCTTGATCTGTCGTAAAAGACACGTCTTTCAAAACAGAGTGGTGGATGCCATGAGACATAAATCGCTTCAATAACCCTCTTCGAATGTTATCACCCATTTCTGGTTCATCTGGAAACTGAGTCAGCCCGCATCTCGTGGTCGTGCGGTAGCGTTCTCGCTTCCCACGCCCGGGTTCCCGGGTTCGATTCCCGGCGGGGTCAGGGATTTTCTCTGCCTCGTGATGGCTGGGTGTTGTGTGCTGTCCTTAGGTTAGTTAGGTTTAAGTAGTTCTAAGTTCTAGGGGACTGATGACCATAGATGTTAAGTCCCATAGTGCTCAGAGCCATTTGAACCATTTTTGAAACTGAGTCATAAACCAAACATGAGATCAGAGAGTCTAGTCAACAAAATAGCAGACAGTACATGTAAGACAAAGGTTTCTTCTTGTGCTGCACGTACACATTGCCTGTATTTGTTGAACATTCACCTTTCCTTATAAGAGCAATTACCTCACGCATAATTATATCTCCCAGGCTTACAGCACTTCCTGCCATGTACTGTGTCATGGTTGTGGAATGATAGCCTTTGTGGAAGCTTATCTGTAAATCACTCAAGTATTGACTAACGTCTGAATAAGATCCAAAAACCTTCACCTCATATACTAGGGCTATTCGGAAAGTAAGGTCCAATCGATAGTGAAATGTATACCAAAATGAAATCCCGATGATAGATGTATTGGGCAGTGTCTGTAATGCGACTGCAGATCGCGTCACTTCGCTCTTTTCAGTTCTGAGTGCACAGTGAGCAAGTAAAAACGCCGAGAAAGAAACGTCTCTCGCCAAGTATGAGTGCCTGTGACAGGTTTCGCCTGATTTCATGCAACCCACACAACGTGACTGTCACGCGTTCCCTTCATCATGAAAATTCTCGGCCGCATACCACAGGGGCAATGAGGACGCTATTGCTTCTTTTTGGGTGGTAAGTGATCATCCACCACACAGCCAGGATTTGGCTCCCTCGATTTTCATCTTCGCTCACATGAAGTGCAGGGTATGAAGACAACATGTCGATACAGACAACAATCTGCAGATCAGTGCAGAGAACTGGCAGAAAGCATAGGCGGATGCCTTCTATGATGATACGGGGAGGTTCGTACAACGCTAGGACTGATGTCTCACTCCAAATGGCGACTACGTAGAGAAGTAGCTCCAAGTTGTAGCTAATAGTTGCCAGTAAAACATTTTTGAATGTCACTGTGGTTTCCATTTCGCTACCGTTCGGACTTTACTTTCCGAACACCCCTGGTAACTCCGTACGATCATAGGTCGCACGCATACACAGCGACACATTCATCGACAGTTCTCTCTGTAGTAGGCTTCAGAAGGCTTATCTTATCTGTATCTTTTTTTTATTAGATGCGCATGGAGGCGAGAAATGTGTGACGTGCCACATGTGAAACGTCCCCTTTGAAAAATTATACATGACTATGCTTAAACTGACACACAATATTTTTAGCGCAACGCAATCTGACTTTCAAAAATCCCTACAAAAGAATGGCCCTGACTAACATTAACGTATACCTTTCACAAATCACTTACCTCACCAAAAATCTTCGTTACTCGAACTACTGCAATGCAGCGAGCGCCACTACTGCCAGCTAAATAAAAGATTCAAGCTACTGAAGGCACTAACTACTGATAGGCATAGTTAGCAAATGAAAGATTTTGATAGAGAACAAACAATGTATTTACCTTAATAGTCATAATATATATAGCACTTCATGATATCCAGTATTACAAATTTCAAAACTCCGCCATCTCTCTCCCCACATCCACCACTGCTGGCGGCTCACCTCCAACTGCGCAACGCTACGCGCTGTTCACATCCAGCTGCCGCTGCCCAACACTACTATGGCAGACAACAATGCAAACTAGCCACAGACTGCACACAGCACAGCTAGTGATTTTCATACAGAGCGCTACGTAACGTTGCCAATAAGAAAATATAAACAGCCTACTTACACATGGACTTTCAGCATGAGCATAAATATCACTGCATAGCGAACAGCAAATATTGAAGTTTGTTTTCCAACGCTATCCATTACAACATACATACCGTCGAAACTGAACTTTTAAGATTCGTTTCAGGCTGTGTGGGTCTATACTCACACTGATTACTTTTTTCTTTTACATGCTTTCCTTCCCCTACAAACCACATTTAGTTTCCGCGCTCATTGTCTGTGTTAATAAAAAATGGAGAAGTGTCATCGCTCCACTAAGCATTGCTCTGCTCCCCGCTCGTAGACTATGGCTCAGCATTACATCGGTCCTTAAGTACAGCATTGCTCTGCCTATGCGGTGACGTCACGGTTTCGCTTCGTGCGAGACTGTTGTAGTCCAGTGCGGTGACGACCAGCGGGCTTAGCCTCTGTGCACGACTCACGTGATTACTGTAGCGCCGGCCGTTGTGGCCGAGCGGTTCTAGGCGCTTCAGTCCGGAACAGCGCTGCTGTTACGGTCGCAGGTTCGAATCCTGCCTAGGGCATGGATGTGTTTAGTGGCCTTAGGTAGGTTTAAGTAGTTCTAAGTCTAGGAGACTGATGACCTCAGATGTTAAGTCCAATAGTGCTTAGAACCATTTTGAGCTTATTGTAGCGTGCTTATTACTACACTATTTTCCGTCTTCAACAAATCGTAGGTGATATGGAATTTTCTACTGGAGCATTTCGAACGAGAAATGAAGATTGATTAAGCGTCATGTAAATAACAAAAGCATTACATAGTTGTGGAGGAACCTTCTCTCGAAATTCCAGTCAACAGCTGTCTTCTCCGAATGTGAAAATACTTTGTTGACGCCGACCTACATTGGAAGAAACGATCACCTTCATAAAATAAGGGAAATCAGAGCACATACGGCAACATACAGGTGTTTGTTCTTACCGTGCGCTAGACGAGATTGGAATAACAGGGAATTGTGAAGGTGGTTCAATGAACCCTCTGCCAGTCACTTAATAGCGATTTGCAGAGTATCCATGTAGAAGTAGATGTAGATTACAGCACAAGCTTGGATGAGGATAGAGTAAGGTAAGAAATCGGCCACGACTTTTGCAGTGGAAACATCCCGGCGTTCCGAAACTAAGAAAACGTACTTCTGGATGGCCGCATGGGCCTTGCAACCGCTATCCTAAAGAATGTGAGTCCAGTGTATCAAGCAGAGCACCACATAACTCGGTGGCGTTTTTGTGACTGACTGTTTAATGTCTTTCACTGGAGGGAGACCACTGAAAACGAACCAGGAGCACTTGCTCATCCCATGCGACAATATATCACTGGAATATCTTCAGCACTTGGTTCAGTGGTGCTTGCTGTTGCATGGCTCCGTACAATGTCGACCTGTGACGTGTCGGTGGTACCCTTGCTCAGTGTCTCAGGCACCGCACAGCTTCGACCGGTCTCACGGTATCCCCATGTGCGTCGGTGGCTGGATATAATGCTATTTCCTCCTGAGGTCCATGAAACTATAGAAATTTAAGCAGAGCGATGGGCTGTTGTCGTGGCTTGTTCGTAGTCCTCACGTATAACACATGCCAACACCCGGCATCATGGTGTGGGGAGCGATCTCCTACACTGGCCGTACACCACTGGTGATCGTCGAGGGGACACTGAATAGTGCACGGTACATCCAAACCGTCATCGAACCCATCGTTCTACCATTCCTAGACCGGCAAGGGAACTTGCTGTTCCAACAGGACAATGCACGTCCGCATGTATCCCGTGCCACCCAACGTGCTCTAGAAGGTGTAAGTCAACTACCCTGGCCAGCAAGATCTCCGGATCTGTCCCCCATTGAGCATGTTTGGGACTGGATGAAGCGTCGTCTCACGCGGTCTGCACGTCCAGTACGAACGGTGGTCCAACTGAGGCGCCAGGTGGAAATGGCATGGCAAGCCGTTCCACAGGACTACATCCAGCATCTCTACGATCGTCTCCAAGGGAGAATAGCAGCCTGCATTGCTGCGAAAGGTGGATATACACTGTACTAGTGCCGACATTGTGCATGCTCTGTTGCCTGTGTCTATGTGCCTGTGGTTCTGTCAGTGTGATCATGTGATGTATCTGACCCCAGGAATGTGTCAATAAAGTTTCCCCTTCCTGGGACAATGAATTCACGGTGTTCTTATTTCAATTTCCAGGAGTGTATTCAAGAACCTAACTATCGAAGCACTCAGGTAAAACTAAATAATTTGCCCCTGATAAGGAACTTGTAATATGTCACAAAACCGGTTTACTTTCTGACGAAAACGGAAACGGGAGAACTGTGGCTACTAGATTTTAAATTTACGCGCAGAAACTCAATAAACTAAACTATTAAAGCACACAAATGATATAATAAAATTCGCTCCTGGTTAGGAGCTCGCAAATGTCACAAAAACGGTTTACTTAACTGTTGCTGCGTCTGACGCGGTCGGCTACTGCTGCCTGACTGGCTGGCAGTTGGTAGTGCTGACACACACGTCCGCCATTTGGGGTACTCAAACGTCTGTGCCCGCAGGGTTGCTCGGCGCCTAACAGAAGACAATAACAAGCAAAATGGAACCATCTGTTTGCTTGTTACGAGGCCGATCGTGAAAAGTTTTGTCGAACAGCGTCACAGGCGATGAAATATTGGTCCATCACTTCGAACCGAAAACAAAACGATAAACCATGGGGTGTCACCACCCCATCTCTCCTCTGAAGAAGAGGTTCAAAGCCGGTACATTCATGGCGACTGGTTTCCGGAACTCTAGAAGTTGTTTGATTTCCTCCCTCATGGTGCAACGGTCAACTGCTAAGTGCATTGGGCTTCTCTCAGGAAACTCTTCCGTTCACCGCCACAAAAATGCGAAAAAACGTCTCCTTCCCATGACGACACCAAGTATGCATACCCACGAGAAGGTAACAAACCTTCAGTGAGTTCTTCTTCCCCATCCACCCTACTGCCTTGATCTCGCTCTTCCGACTTCTACCGTTTGGGCCCTATGAAGGATGCACTTCGCAGGAACGTGGGTAGCAGGGATGCTATTGATGCAGCAAGAAGTTGGCCTCCACCTCGACCAGTACAGTGGTACCGCATGGGTATACAGGCCCTTCCTGTTAGGTGCGTAAGACCCTCTCATTGAACGGAAATCATGGCGAAAAATCAGGTACCGTAGTCAAAAGTGTGGAGAATAGTATCACGTTTTGGAACACTGAATAAAACCAAACCGCTTCCAGAAAAAAAGTGTGTTTGCGTTACTTATTGAAAGCCCTTCGTGCTATGGAAAAATTTACTAAATCCGACGACTTCATTGATTAGTGATGATCATGAAACAAGAAATGATAGACAGAGAGATACCGTGGAGAAAAGAGGTGCACAAAGAAACCTCACACAACGAAACAAAAAGGAAGGAAAGAAACCTTGAGTGTACCGATTAATAAAATGAAGCCATACCTCTGTCACATAATGAAAATGAGAAGACTTGGGGTTGGTATAGCCGGGAGACCCAGCATACGTCAGTTCCCCGTCATGGAATCGACGTAAATCCTTGGGCAGCTGTTCCTTACTACGAGGGCTATTCGGAAATAATGTCCGATGCGGTGCAAAATGGAAATCACAGTGAAGATCCGATGAAGCTTTGCGCAGATGCGTTGGCCAGTGCCACTTGTATGCCCGTAAATCGCGTCACATCGCTCTTTCCAGTTCTGAGCATTAAGTGAGCACATAAATGTGCTTAGAACAATAGTGTCTCCCGACAAGTACACTACTGATCATTAAAGTTGCTACATCACGAAGATGACGTGCTACAGATGCGAAATTTAACCGACAAGAAGAAGATGCTGTGATATGCAAATGATTAGCTTTTCAGAGCATTCACACAAGGTTGGCGCCGGTGGCGACACCTACAACGTGCTGACATGGGGAAAGTTTCCAACCGATTTCTCATACACAAACAGCAGTTGACCGTCGTTGCCTGGTGAAACGTTGTTGTGATGCCTTCTGTGAGGAGGAGAAATGCGTACCATCACATTTCCGACTTTGATAAAGGTCGGATTGTAGCCCATCGCAATTGCGGTTTATCGTATCGCGACAGTGCTGCTTGCGTTGGTTGAGATCCAATTTCTGTTAGCAGAATATGGAATCGGTGGATTCAGGAGCGTAATACGGAACGCCGTGCTGGATCCCAACGGCCTCGTATCACCAGCAGTCGAGATGATAGGCATCTTATCCGCATGGCTGTAATGGATCGTGCAGCCACGTCTCGATCCCCGAGTCAACAGATGGGGACGTTTGCAAGACAACATCCATCTACACGAATAGTTCGACGACGTTTGCAGCAGCATGGACTATCAGCTCGGAGACCATGGCTGCGGTTACCCTTGACGCTGCATCACAGACAGGAGCGCGTGCGATGGTGTACTCAGCGACGCACCTGGGTGCACGAATGGAAAAACGTCATTTTTTGGATGAATCCTGGTTCTGTTTATAGCATCATGATGGTCGCATCCATGTTTGACGACATCGTTGTGAACGCACATTGGAAACGTGTATTCGTCATCGCCATACAGGCGTATCACCCGGCGTCATGGTATGGGGTGCCATTGGTTACACGTCCCTCTCACCTCTTGTTCGCATTGACGGCACTTTGAACAGTGGACGTTACATTTCAGATATGTTACAACCCGTGGCTCTACCCTTCATTCGATCCCAGCGAAAACCTTCAGTTCAGCAGGATAATGCACGACCGCATGTTGCGGGTCCTGTACGGGCCTTTGTGGATACAGAAAATGTTCGACTGCTGCCCAGGCCAGCACATTTTCCAGATCTCTGACCAACTGAAAACGTCTGGTCAATGGTGGCCGAGCAACTGACTCGTCACAATACGCCAGTCACTACTCTTGATGAACTGTGGTATCGCGTTGAAGCTGCATGGGCAGCTGTACCTGTACATGCCATCCAAGCTCTGTTTGACTCAATGCCCAGGCGTATCAAGGCCGTTATTACGGCCAGAGGTGGTTGTTCTGGGTACTGATTTCTCAGGATCTACGCGCCCAAATAGCGTGAAAATGTAATCACATTTCTGTTCTAGTATAATATATTTGTCCAATGAATACCCGTTTATCATCTGCATTTCTTCTTGGTGTAGCAATTTTAATGGCCAGTAGTGTAAAAAGCTGAGGGTGCAAAATCAGGTGAATAACGTAGGTGCGGAATGACGTCCCGAATCCACTCATGAATTGAGTTTTTGGCCAGTCTGGCAGAAGGCGGGTAGGCGTTATCCCGGAGTAGCATCACCTCATTCAGTCTACCTTGGATTGTGTCTCTTAGAGCAATTCGTAGTACGCCACACTGTCGCTGCTCCACCAGATGTTATCGTTCACGAATGCGCGTAGATCTGCTTTGTGTGGACTCAACCATTACTTTCTTTTCCTTCTGTTAGCATAAAGACATCACTCCTCGTCAGCAGTAAGGGTACATGATAGGAGCTTTTCACGAACCACTTTATGACAAGCAAGCAGATGTGCATATATAGCCACCAGCAGATTTTTGTGATTTTGGCTTAGAGCGTGTAGTACACATACACCCCATTTTTGAACCTTCTCCATTGCATGCAAACGCCGCACTAGGGTGTAATGATCACAGTTCATCACATTTACCAGTACTCGAGTACACAGACATGGATCATTGTGGATTAATACGTCTAAACGATCTTCATCGAGCTCCGAAGGTCTTCCCCACCTTGGAAAGTGGTGAATGCCAAAACGATCCTCTTCAAAACGAGAAAATCATTTTCTTGTCGTGCTCTGTCCAATGGAATTATCCCCATACACACCGTCAATGCCTCTGCCAGTGTCCGCTGGAGTAACCAGACTTATGAACTCAAACAGATGCATACGTCGGAAATACTGCAGTATTTGCACGTGTCATTCCATTTTCTGGCACCCACAGCTCCACTCATTGTCTACAAATAAGAAAACGGCAATATGTAAACTGAAATAACAACAGTAAACGGCAAATAAAAATGACAATCGATGAATAAACCCATACCAACAGGAATACCAAGAGCCGGCCACGGTGGTCTAGCGGTTCTAGGCGCTCAGTCCGGAACCGCGCGACTGCTACGGTCGCAGGTTCGAATCCTGCCTCGGGCATGGATCTGTGTGATGTCCTTAGGTTAGGTTTACGTAGTTCTAAGTTCTAGGGGACTGATGACCACAGATGTTCAGTCCCATAGTGCTCAGAGCCATTTTTTTGAATAACAAGATGACAAAAGAAGATACTACGAGCTTATGCTCGAACCTAATGAAGTACACATGCCGATCCACGCTAAGACCATCGCGCAACGAGAGTGGCGCATTACCAAAAGGGAGTACACGTTCAGCGTTTCCCGCAGGCACAGTTCCGCTACGGTACGTATAATCGGTATGTCGTTTCCATCCGTAGTGACATGGTGCCATCAATTTGACCCAGATCAGTTAGATCTGAGTCGTGCTCATCGGGAGATCCAGATCTCGGACCATGCGATTTCCATCGTTTCGGAAAGCTGAAGAATCGTCTGGGGAAAGAGGTTTTGCAACGATGAGGACTTTTCCCAGCGCTTTCAGGATGTATCCGTGATTAGAAACGGATAGCTTTCGTTGAAGAAGTGAACACTAGGTAGAAAATTTGCAGCACTTTTTCTCAGCGCTTTTAGGATGTATATGTGACTAGAAACGAATATCTTTTGTTGAGGAAGTGAACACTCGGTAGAAAATTCGAATTGTTGTTTACAGCGACATGATGAATATGCTGTAAAAGAGTGCGGAGTATCTTTGTTACATTGAACTGCAGTGCAACATCCAATAAAAATCACTTGGCCTGCCATAGTAAAGTATAAGTTACTTTTTTAAGTTCTCTCGTAAAGGTGCAGTATATGATGAAGGTGGGAAGATGCAATATATCCACAGAAAAGATGTGCAAGGTAGAGAAAAACAGCCTACATTACTATCAGAGCAGGTTAGAGGACATACAATCTACTAAAATTTTCGCCGGCCGCTGGTGGCCGAGCGGTTCTGGCGCTACAGTCCGGAACCGTGCGACCGCTACGGTCGCAGGTTCGAATCCTGCCTCGGGCATGGATGTGTGTGATGTCCTTAGGTTAGTTAGGTTTAAGTAGTTCTAAGTTCTAGGGGACTAATGACCTCAGCAGTTGAGTCCCATAGTGCTCAGAGCCATTTGAACCATTTACTAAAATTTTCCAAGTAACCGTAGATCAGAACTGCTACACCTGCCTTGTTTTTCCCAACGACTTATCAGTATTGGGCAGTAGTCTTACAGTGTGTTAAAAAGTATTCTCACGTCAGTAGTAGACTATAGTCAGGGGCAAGAACTGTTTGCTCACTACCTTGCTTGCGATAGTGGTAGACCATATTTTCGATTTTTGATCAAAATTTCTGTTTAAGTTCCCAAGAATATTTTTTTTCTTTTGAATCATCAGTCTTCCTACTGGTTTGATGTGGCCGCCACAAATTCCCCTCCTGTGCCAGTCTCTTAATCTCAGAGTATCACTTTCAACCAACCTCCTCAATTAGTTGCTGGATGTATTCCAATCTTCGTCTATGGTTTTTGCCCTCTACAGCACCCCCTAGTAGCATGGAAGTTATTCCCTGATGTCTTAACAGATATCTTATCATCCTGTCCCTTCTTCTGGTAGGTGTTTTTCATATATTCCTTTCCTCTCCTATTCTGCACAGATCCTCCTCATGCATTACCTTATTAGGCCACCTAATTTTCAACACCATTTTGTAGCACCATGTCTGAAATGCTTCCATTATCTTCTCTTCCGAGTTCCTCACCTTCCATATTTCACTACAAGACAATGCTGTGCTCCAAACGTACATTCTCAGAAATTTATTCCCCAAATTAAGGCCTATGTTTGATACTAGTAGACATCTCGTGGCCAGGAATGCTCTTTTTGCCACTGCCAGTCTGTTTTTGATGTCCTTACTCCGTCCGTCGTTGGTTATTTTGCTGCTTAGGTAGCAGAATTCCTTAACTTCATCTGGTTCGTGACCATCAAAATGGTTCAAATGGCTCTGAGCACTATGGGACTTAACATCTGTGGTCATCAGTCCCCTAGAACTTAGAACTACTTAAACCTAACTAACCAAAGGACATCACACACATTCATGCCCGAGTCAGGATTCGAACCTGCGACCGTAGCAGTCGCGCAGTTCCGGACTGAGCGCCTAGAACCGCGAGACCACCGCAGCTGGCCGTGACCATCAATCCTGATGTTAAGTTTCTCGCTGTTCTCATTTCTGATACTTCGCATTACTTTCGATTGTGATTTACTCTCAATTCATATTCTGTACTCATTAGACAGTTCATTCCATTCAACAGATCATGCTATTCTTCTTCACTTTCACACAGGATAGCAATCATTACGATACAGTAACTATTTCTTGCAGTGAACGGTAGTGAATCTCGTCGGTGTTTCTCTTTCTGTATAAATCTCATTACTTATTGAACCGTACGGCCGTGCTATTTTCCACTTGTCTGGCTTCAAATTATGTTAGTTTGTTCAACCCACTATACTGGTGCTCCCTTATTTCGCGCTATGCAATTATTCCAGCCACGGTCATATACTGGTACAAAACTTTCACGCCTGTGAGTGATGGGTCCGATTGCCAGTTTCGAAAACTTTTATCAAATATTCGTAGCCATCATCCGTTCTAGAACAAATGCAACAACAGTTTCAGCCATTCATGCAATGCCACTTCAATGGCACCTCATGAGTAACAAATCAAATAAGTAATGCAATTTTTAACAGGTTGATATTGCTTATTTTTATACCACTTGCACATTGTTACGTATTGACTAGTTTTGACCACCTTGGATCAAATTCAGAATGATGTTGTGGCGTCACAGCCCGTCGTGTCTGTATCAGAACCCGAAAACAACGATAAACTAAAAATGGTTTTAAATATCAATAGAGTTGCTCTTCTCTTGTGACGAATATGGTGGCTATAATGGAAGTAAATCACGTAATACGCAATCTGTAGTTCTTTACCTGTACGCCTTATAGGTGATGTTAGCGTTTGCCAATATGTTCATCTACGAACGTTGCCACGATAGTATTTATCAAATTGTACTTATTACCTAAACTCATAACGCTTTTACTGGCAATATGCACAGCTTGCTTTTTAACAATCCTTTAAAGGTGACTTCCGACATACACCTGTTGTTTTGAAACCTCTGAATGTCGTCAGAGAAAAGTATCACGTACTGTCCTTGAGGGTAACAAATTCACATAGAATATAATCACGTAATTACAAAAGATTACAGTATTTTGTCCTTTTCCAGTAACTGATAGTATTCAAAGAAGAGATTGTTTTTTGTTATTAACGAAATTTCTTATGTAGCATAATATTGGATCTAATGTGACCTTTATGAAGAAACAACGTCAGATTTAATGAATGGCGTCATGGACCCACCAAATGTTGTTGTAATGCAAATTTATTCACAGACAAACGGTTTCGAAACAGCGGCCATCTTCAAGTCCCAATCTCCACCACCGCAAACGAGTAGCATTTCTACTTTCTCCTAGTTGGTGTACCACTAACTGAAGAAGTTGACTGAATGACCGGTGTCCACTTTATTTCAGTTTCCAACTGTTTACTGCTAACTCTAGCAAGTTACACCAGGGATAGTGGTCGAAGTCAGTTTTGTGTTACAGTTTTAATAACGAGATGTTTACGTGAATGGTACTCTGTGATACGCTTTTGAACAAGTACTGAGAAGAGACGTCAATTACCAAATAAAGAATTTAGGCTGCTGTTCATATCTTCGTAATAAACAACAATAGAATAAAAGCAACAATGCTATTTAATTTTTCACTGGTAGCAAAACAACATTTACTTGATATGTCTTCTGTTTTGTTTTGGTGTGGAAACTTCTACCATTTTCTCAGGATAAGTGGCTTGAGGAGATATGTGGCGTCGTTTGACACTAATGAGACAAGATTAGTAATTACTGAATTTATTGTGAAATACATATCTCATATCTGCGGCCTGTATGATGGCCGGTTGCTACGCAGGCTATAGAGCAACCCGCTGTCATCAGTGGCAGACTCAAGGCTGCCGGAGGTTACTGCATTAGCTGAGACATTGAGCGACGATTCCTGATCGGGCTGTTTGCCCACACGCAGATCCACAGGCGCTTCCAGTATAGCAGATCCGCTGTGAAAGAGGCGTGTGTGTGTGTGTGTGTGTGTGTGTGTGTGTGTGATTGCTTTACATGCTGCTCTGGGAGTCCTCTTTCCCTCTTTGGTCACTGCCTGCGTTGTCCCATCAGATGAACTGCAGTGTCACGTTCCAGTGAAGACCGATGTGTTGTTTGCTGATCCTGACCCACCAGTTAGGTAAGCCCTCTAGTTTGTGCAAAGCCAAAATAGCAGAGTAGCATGAGCCCCAATCTGGGAGAGTGTTGTTGGCAGTTTCCATCCTGGGATCCAACGTTAGTTACCCGGGTTAGTTTGCGTTTATCACAAATCTCTCACGCAGTGCGAGACCCGAGTGACTGGAAAAAAGTGCAGGTGCTTTCCATATAAAATAAAAGCAACACAATATATCCACAAACCAGAGTACTTACCACGTTCTGCTGCAGAATTCTTCGATTTCTCTGTGAGAGTAAAGCTTCGCAAATCATAACGGATTTACAGAGCATCGCTCGTATGAAACTCTGCTTGCGTGTTTGTTGCTCGATATCCTGCAAGCCGTGGATGAGGAAAACAGGCAGATTCCAGATTCCACAATTTCCGGAATGTGTTCGACAGTGTCACACTATAGACAGCTAATGAAGGTCTGAGGAGAACGAATAGTTTCTCAGATATGTGACTGGCTTGATGACGGTTTAAGTAATAGAAACCATTAATGTTCTTCTAGGTGACAAGTATTAATCAGACACAAGGGCATCGTCCGTGGTGTCCCAGAGAAGTGTCATAAGACTCCTCTTGTTCTCTGTATAGAACAAAATACGACGGATCGGGTAAGTGGCAGTCAGCTACTGCCTTCTGATGTCACTGCAGCATGAGGCTAAGTGTCGTCGTTGAGTGTGTGTATAAGGATACAGGATAGCTTGGACAGTAGCTTGCAGTAAAAATGAAAAAAAATGTACTTAAAAGTAGATGGATAGAAGAAACAATACTATAATGTTCGAATACAGTATTAATGGCTTGCTGCTTAACGTTGCCATTAAGATTAAATATCTGGGTTGCTAATGTGGACATGAAATGGAAAAGAACAAAAGGTAAATTGAATGGAAGATGAATGGTCTATTTCTGTTAACTGGGAGAGTTTTAGAAAAATGTAGCTGACCTACAAATGCACAGCGTACAAGTCACTTGTGCGGGTAATTCTTGAGTATAGCTCGAGTGATCGGGATTCCCATCAGGTCAGGAGAGAGGAATACATTGATGAAGTTCAGTTGTGCATTGACAGATTTGTTGCCAGTAGGATCTATTAACATGCAGACATTACGGAAACACTCCGCGAAGTCAGATTGGAATCCTTATATGAAAGAAAACGTTTCTTTTACGAAATTCTGTTGAGAAAGTTTAGAGAACAGACACCTGCAACAGAGTGGAGAAGAATTGTACTGCCACCAACACGCATCTCATTGTAAGGACCACTAGGATGAGCTAAAAGAATTCAGGGCCTGTACCAAAGCATACACACAGTCGTTATTCCTTCGATCAATTTCCGAGTGAAACAGAAATCTTAGATAAAGATAGAAGCTTAAGTAATGAATTAAAACTTGTGCTAAGGCCGGGACTTGAACCTAGGTCTTCTGCTTACTAAGCCAGTGAGTTATCTACTACACCATCCTCGCGTTCTGGGTTATAAACGCTGCACGGAATATCTTACTCCACTGCCCTTCCTAGACAAACTCCAATTCACATTTCAGCCTATCTTGTATTTCCCCTGCTTAAATCTCAGTATTGACGAGGCTCTCCGATTCTGGAACAGCACCTCAGCTTTATATGTAATGAAGAAATCCTGTCTGTACCTCAGGAGTAGGTACTCTATTGATCTGATGCAATTACATTATCATGGAGACATATTGGGTGTCATCTTTACCTTCGTTAAAGATAGAAGCTGTAGTAATGAACTGAAATACGTGCCAAGGCCGTGGCTTGAAACTAGGTGTATTGGTTGCTAGACAGACGTGTTATACACTACAGTATCCTGGCATTGTGGCTTAATACAGCTGCAGAGATTACCCTAGTCCATTGTCCTCCCTAACGCGAACTTCAGTTTATGCTTCAGACCATCTTGAAACTCAGTATGTCTCCAGGAAAATGCAAGTCAAAAGTTCAAATATGTGTGAAATCTTATGCGACTTAACTGCTAAGATGATCAGTCCCTAAGCTTACACACACACCTATGCCCGAGGGAGGACTCGAATCTACGCCGGGACCATCCGCACAGTAAATGTAAGTCCATCACATCAATAGACCTCCTGCGACTGGGGTACAGGAAATATTTTCCCAGTACGTCCAAAGCTGGGGTGCTATTCCAATATCGGAGAGCCTCGCCAATACTAATGATTTAAGAAGGGGAAAGTCAGCGTGGGCTGAAGTTTGAACCGAAGTTTCCTTTAGAGAAGGCACTGGACTCGTATAAACCATGAAGGTGCGTTGAGCCACAACGGCAGAGAAGTGTTGAGAATAACATATCGGTTTAGTAAGCAGAAGACCTTGGTTCAGATCCTGCACTTGGCACAAATTTTAATTCATTTCTCCAGCCTCTAACCTCTTGGAAGATGAAACTGAGACGCAATAGATCTCCAGGAAACTGTAGTTTCATGAGATCAATAGACAAGGGAATGACTAGCAGTTGGGGAAGCTACGATGGCATACTGAGTATGTACGAGTATGCAAATGTGGAATCTTCCGTAAACCTTATTGTTGAAAGTCTATGAAGATGTCAATAAACTTTCCACGTAATGTTTGCTGACAGGTCTGACATTTCCTCTGTTGCTTCAGTCTGCATTCCTCCTCTTTCTTTCTTTTTTTTGTGCCGAATTGTAGCCAAAATACTTCGTTCTTCCTTCAGTAGCTTTTCCAAATTTCCTTTTTTGTTAAAAAATAATGTAAAATATATTCCTTTTACAGTTACGGCACGCGACGTATGTGTTTACGACAGAAGATGTAACTCCCTGGCTAAATGGCGCCACAGGTGGACAAACATACGCACAGGACACGGCACTGTAGGGGGAATATTCTAAAGCCTGGCCGGCAGCTTGCAGCACTGTCGAATATGTTCACATTCAATAGCGGTACAGCGATTCCAGAATGCAAACGAGGTGCGCCAGCGACCGGGACCATCGGCTCGGCGCGAGGCACCATCTGGCGTCGAAGCGGACGGGCTATTGGCGCGAGCAACGGCAACGGCAACAACCCGGACCAACGCTCCCAGGGGCGTCGCTGGAGCTCCTGTTCCCATTACCACCAGCAGACAACGCCTGCGGCCGTGGAAGGATTTCTAATTAGAGCGGGCTTTGAATTTTGAGACCCGGAATCACTGCCCACAGCGGCACGGAATCACCGTGTACCGTACGCGCCACTCGCCCTTGTTCAAAGAGGACGAGGGGCGCATTACTAGGCAAGGACAAAGGAAGCAGAGAGAGAGAGACAGAGAGAGAGAGTGATAGAAAGGTGAGACGGAACTGTAGGAGAGGCGGAGGAGGGTAGGGACGACAACAGCGGTAACAAAGCCCACCGCTGCGGCCACGACTGTACAGCGACTGCAATGGCAAGCGTTTATACCGCTTCCTCACCGCATTGCCGATCCCAAAATTCCTACTGTTGTGCGTACGCTTCAACCGCTCTAATTAAATACTCTCCACTCTAAACTGATATTTCTTTCGCAACAGATGTGCTGCAAAAATTCGCTGAGCGTTGTGCGATCCGGACAAGGCCGCATAGGATCTGCGATTTCGTTTCCAATGGTGCCATCATACAAATTTTTTCGCTCCACGTTTCTCATAAGAAACACTACGAAAAATCATGTTTTCTTTATAGGAACTTAGTAAGTAGCTTCCATGACCAAATTAGACGCTGAGTGCTTCGTGCGAATCGGGACTGACACAATGAACTCGAAAATACAACTCACTTTTTGTTACTTTTCAGTTCCCTCACGGCCAGGCCATATAGTCCCAGGGATACGCTCACATCTGCAGGCTACCCACCACTGTCTTTAAATATTATCAGCTTGAGTTATTCCATGAAATTTGTGTCCTCGTATTATCATGGACTGAAATAACCTCAGCGGATTCTCCCTAAAATATTATTTTTCTCATATTCGGTGTGAGGCCTTGCTGCAACTGAAACGTAAAAAACAGATTTCCTTGATATGAATCTTTGCGTCACGCAGCTTTCACAGTGTAAATAACTTTTTTTTCAGTCGGCAGGTGACGACAGTAATTATTTCGCATCTGAAGCTCGGGTGTAAGTTACAGAAATTGTTTAGTAGTTTAGTTCCGGGCATATAGAGTACAGGTGTGACAAAAACTTATTTCGCTCAGTCCATCATACGCAAAGTTTTCCTACTACAACTATAATTATTTATGATTGTTAACAGCTTCCAGTTATTTTCACCAAAGGAGGCACCGCTGCTAAACCCCGAGATTTTATCTATTGTTGGGAATGTCTGCTGGACCCTTCAGTGATCTCATAAAGTTTACACTAATTCCTGTTATTGATATTTTGAAGGGTTACCATAGTTTCATACAGAATAATACGGAAATGTCGCCAAAAAAAGGTTTAGGTCAATTACAAATGAAAGCGCCTCTTCCAAGGTTTGGTTGTTGAACAGTTTTGTCAACGATGTTACACAGCAGAACACCTTAGTTAGGGAAGACAGAAAATTTCAATGTTCACCGACCGAATATTTCGTCCAGAGCGGGGCCAGTGTGTTGTAAACGAGTACGTTTGACGTACTTGCCGGCAGAACAGCAGGCTCAGCAAGGCAGTGTGTGACTGCGAGTGATTCAGCAGGAAGCGCACGGCAGGGACAGAGGTAGGCGAGCTAGGGGCGCCCCCATAACGTTATGCAAGACGCGCGAGTTGTTTCGTAACTTAGTGTGAGTTTGTAAAGAGCGTTAACGTACGGTAACAAATCATTAAGCAAATTTAGCCGTGGGAGAGACTGCTGACGACTATGGGTAAAGCAGAACGGTCCGGGCACTACGGACAACCTCTAATAACAAAACCTTTTTCTCAACCAAAATCAATACGCCAGCCGAAAGGAATAATTCATCTGCTTTGCACTCGATTCTCTGATTACTGACAGTTTGTGCGAAATTGTCCCATGTCTGTGGTACGTCTTTGTCACACTGTTGGGAGAGGATGACTGCATCTTCGTGAGCTGCCAGGAGCAATTTTCGAGATTGGAACAATTTTCGCCGATGATCCACTCAGGAGAATATCACCACAACACAGAGCTGAGGCAGGAATTGCTTCAACGTCGCTGCCGCCCTTCCGCCACGGCTTGCTGAAGGGTGCGCCAGGCTCGGAGAACAGCGCAACAGCGCGACAGCGCAGGCACCTGATGTCCTTTACCGTCGGTCATCGCGATAGCTGGCAACACCGCAACGCTGTGTGGGAAGGGAGAGCGGCAGACTGATGTTGGGGTCGTCGTCCAGGACCTAGCAGAGGACGGAAAATGCAGTCTGGATTGTAAAATTACTAATTAATCTGGCCTCACAACTGATTCTTGTGTTACTGTGTCCGCCGACAAATCCAGGGTCCTTCCAGAACCACCATGATCACAGCAGGGACTCCAGCCAAGATGGTGGCCACTACGATACTTAAGAGCAAAGTGTTCTGTTTACGTTAGTAGTAACACAGAAATCGTTGGACAACAGAACGGACAGCTACATGCAGCCATCTGATATATTTCTTGATTTATGTTGGCAATGCCTGGTGAAACCAAGGTAATATCTGTCACATTCGTGTAAAGAAATTCGCACAGTTGACATGCCGGCCATCCCCAGACGATACGACCCTTTTCCGTTCAACTAGTGTTAAATCCTTTCCTGTTTTTCGCGGTCAGCGTGCTTGAGACGAGATAGCTCCATGATATGTTTAGAATGTGATCTTTTGAATCATGAATAAGATACATTTATGTTCTTTCGATGCGCTATTTTTGAGCTACCGAAAAACAGTGTTAGTTCCACTGATGCTGGTTTGTGTGCTAAATGGTACATAACTTTCTAATTCCTTTTAGCATTCTCTGTACTTCGTATGATTTTTCTGTTATAAACTGTATATTGTTGTTGCTGTGGTCTTCAGTCCGAAGACCGTTAGGATGCAGCTCTCCACGTCATTCTACATTGTGCAAGCAGCCTCATCTCATATAATCTACGTCTACTCTTAAGTGCTATGGTCAAATCTAAACCTACCTTAAATTTTTGGCCCCCACATTTCCCTCCGTTACCAAATTAGCTACTTCTTGATGCTTCAGGATGTCCCCTATGAACCAGTTCCTTCTAGCAGTCAAGTTGAGCCACCAACTTCTTTCTTCAATTCCATCTAGAACCACGTCATTAGTTCAACTAATCATCAGCAATCTTCCACAGCACTATATTCCGAAAGCTTATATCCTCTTCTTGACCTAAGTGCTCCGTTTCACTTCCTTAAAAGTCTACACTCGAGACAAAATGCTTCAGAAAAAAATTTCGTAGGGCTTAAATATTTATTAATTATTAGCAAATTCCTCGATTTAACTAATTTTTTCTTGATATAGTCACTCTGCTTTTAACTTAATTTCTTATCTTCAGTTATTTTGCTATCAATGCGGCAAAATTCACCTACTACTTTTAATATCTCATTTCATAATCTGTTTCTTTCAGTATCGTGCAAGCCCTACCTGGTAAGACATGTCCAATATGCCGCAATATAGAAACATCAATAAAAAATAGATGAAGGTTTGCAGATATGTGTTAGAAGCGTCTCTAGAATGCTTGTCGATAGCGTAATGTAGTTCTTTTCAGTTCTGAGCAGACAGTGGGCACGTAAAGATACCTCGAACAATAATGTCTCCCACCATGTACGGGTGCCTGCAGCGAGATTGCACCTGATTTCATGCAACCCTACATAACGTACCACTTGTGCATTTTCTTCGACATTAGAATTCTCGGCCGCACGCAGCAGGGGCAATGAGAACGCCCTGCAGCGTTTTCGATGGGAAGTACTTGATCACTCTCCATACAGCCCGGACTTGGCTCCCTTTGTTGTTCATCTCTGCTCACATGAACCACTGGCAATGAAGACAACATTTTGTCACAGGCAACGAACTGCGGACCCGTGTAGAAAAGTGGTGGAAAGCATAAGCGGCTGTCTTCCATGGCGAGGGTGTTGAAAAGTTGGCACAACGATACGACAGATGTCTACGGTGGAGCGGCGACTATTTAGAGAAATAACTGAAAGGTGTAGCCAACTATTCAAAAAAATTTGATTTTCACTGTGGTTTCCACTTCCCGAGCTATCGGACCTTACTTTCCAATTAGCCCACGTATGATTTTATTCGATTAAATTCTATTAGCCTTGTTTTGCTGTTGTTGACGTTCATCTTATAAACTCTTTTCATGGCTGTATGTATTCTGTTTAAAATAGCTTCCTACTGTAAACTGGTGACTTCATTTCAGTTAATTTGAATTTGACCTGAGTCTTTTAAAATTATGAGTTATTTACAAGTGAAAGCTTACATCAGATATTAAATTAGCTAGCAAGTGAATAGAAAATCAGTTTCTGGAAGCGGAACGTTCTGTGCTGTGCATACCAGTTAGAGGAGCCGGACGATCTTTCTGCGAGTTTGTGAAATATTTTATGACCAATCGCGGGCTTGCTTGCGACTGTCCAAGACTTCCATCATTTCCATACCGACGAGTATTAGAAATTTTCAGAAATGGATAAACTGAATAAACAGACGTAAGAAATTCTCTTTAAGCCCCACCATCGACCTCGTGACGAAATATTTACTGCTGATTTCCCGTCAGAACCCCCAATTCGTAATGACAACGTAAAATGGGGTAGATTTCCGTTCACGATGACTTCACATCACAAAAGCGTGATTTTTCTTTATCCATATTTTAACAACAGAATGTAGCAAAGCATAACCGGCGCAAGGAGCATACAGGGCTGCTATCGTAACAGAATAATACTAGCTCTCTGTAAATCCAACTTCATACAGGATGGTTGAGAGACTTTGGCTATTCAATATAAAACGTCATATCAAAAACACCTTGAGACGTCTATATTTCAAATTTTACTCATGCAAACCAACTGCGGTGTTTTACTACGCTGTCTTCAGCTTCCATGATTGACTTTTAGAAAGAATCCAACCTCATATTCAACGGAAGAAGGGTCAGAATTCAGTAACGAGTATCCGAAGACTTTTTAAAAACATGATCTCTTCCTTCGTCAACTGCAGACTAATACTACCTCTGCTCGGTAAATTAGGACACTCCCATATAGATATATAACTTGAATAACAGCTTGGAAAAGTAGTAAAGAGTAACATTATAAGCTTAGCTGCTTTTCTAAGTCCTTTTCTATCACTAACGGTATCACAACGTCAACGTTTCAAAGTATTCATGTCTTCACCATGAACTTTGATTCCTTTTTCTCAGTGTACAGATGGAATAACATTTGACAGCGGCTACAGCCCTTCGATTCCCTTCTTAACCAGTGCTTCTCTTTCACGTCCTTGTTTTCTTATAGAACTGTAGCTTAGTTTTTGTATTTGTTGTAAATAATCTCTCGTTCCTCGTATTTTGCATCTAAAACGTCCAGAATATTGAAGATTATATTCCAGTCAATGCTGACAAAAGCTTTCTTCAAATCTACCTTTCTTTAACTTAACCTGTAAGGTATGTCGTAAGGCTAGTGTAAAGCTTATATCTGAATCTTATCTGAAATTTAGTTCTGAAATCTGCTTCAGAAAGTCTTAGTTCCATCAACTGTGAAATTTTATTAAAGGGCACAGAAAAATTTCCCACGCGCCTTTCGAGAGTGAAACCGTAGATAGGCAGCTTGAAGATGGTTCATTGAACCCTCTGCCAGGAACTTTATTGTGAATAGCAGAGTAATCATGTAGATGTAGACGTAGATGTAGATGTATATGTAGATCCTGACAACGAGCATTTTTCTTCCATCTAGAGACCAGTTTGTTGATACCGTCACTATAGAATGTGTGACGTTGTTGACGGAGCCACGATATATCCTCTTCTTGAATCGCTTCATCAGTATCAAAGTGAAGTCCTCTAAGAGGTTCTTTAAGTTTTTGAAACAGATTAAAATCGGACGTGACCAAATCGGAATTGTATGGAGGATGATCGATGACAGAGAACCCAACGCGTCCTATTGTTGCAGATTTCGCAGCGCTCGTGGGTGGTCTGGCATTGTCATGCTGAAGGAGAGGTTCGTCCACGTGTGGAAAAATTTTTCTGGGGGTTACAAACTCGATTACAGCACGCTGTATCGCGCGCTCCGACATAGTTCTGTTACTCATCGCCATGTTGCGCGCTACAATTCGGAGCCCTGTACTGTCAGGGGGTTGCAACTTGCGTCATTAAAGCAGGATAGTTCACCGTGTGATATGCATGACGTGTAATATCTCAGCCCATATTCAGAACACAATAATGAAGTCTGAGGCACTATGCTTCAGCACGTCCTCGTATTTTACGGTAATTCCTTGTTAAATGTTAATGTTTTTCATGTTTGTCATGAACTGATAGTTGTATACAGTAATGTGGCGTGTGTATAAATTAACGCATCTGTAATGGAATGAAAGACGGAATTGCTGTGAGTAACGTTAACTACGCTTTATATCTTCAAGTTAGATAGTAAAGTATATTGTCTTACCTGGTCATTTCGTCGAATCGAAAATAATGACCAGGACTTTAATATACCTTACATTGGAGCAGTATCTCAATGGAATGTTATTTGTGTACTTACTTCATTTTTAGTTGTATTACGCTTCAGTCCATTCTCTTCTCGAATCTAAATGTAATGTTTACTTGAAAATAAAAATAAAACTTTTGCTCGCTTATGTCGTTTCAGCGACTATTTGGAATTGAGGCTGCTGTATAAAAATTCTGATACACATTAATCACATTAGCAGAGAGTGCTTTTGTGATAATTAGTTCTTTGCATTGTAGTATTAAGTAAGAATGATACAGTGCTGATGGGCTCCAATATGTCGGTTAATGACTTGACGGGCAACAAACAACTAAACATATATTTTATTATCGGTGCTAACAAACTTCGTCTGTATTTTATATAATCAATGGATTCATTTGTTTCTCGTCTTTCATGTTATCAACTGTTCGTAGCACTGGTTGTGTTAAATTATTTGCAGTCAGAAGATTTCTGTGTATGTTAAATAAAACTCCTCTGTTTTCTCAGAACTGAAAGCATTAATTTGACGTTTACTGGAAGAAGGGATAGCATGACAGGGCATGGTATCAATGAATAGCTTGCATCGTACTTGAGGGAACTATAGACGGTAAAAACCGTAGCGGAAGACAGTGCCTGCGATATATCCAACAACTAATTGAGGACATTGTGTTTAGGTGCCATCAGGCAGGCTGGCGCAAAACATAAAGTTGTGTGTATAAAACCAGTCAGAAGAATGATGGCCACCAAAGAAAAAGGTTCTTTGTTACTGTTTTGTAGAATAATATTGAGCGCCTCGAACAGTGTTTGTAACTACATCTATATAACAGGCAGCCAACTGTTCCATATTGATAATTGAAACAGTTTTGGACACATTGTAAACTGCCGCATCTGCTGCACACATAATGGCCAACACTGCTTGACATGGAAGCTTTTGCAATTCACGAGGTGCGGTTGTTACAGTGCAATCGCGTTCTTTTGTGTCTCACATAAGTAAACAAAATGGAAGTTTTGCTTTTGGATGTTGTGAGGGCTACTAAACACGGCGGCGCGATTTTAGCACGATTGGTGTGTTTATGTCAGTTTCGGGACGACACAGGGTTGTTGGGACGAGGGGGCTGAGCGGTGAGAGTGGAAGGGGGGGGGGGGGGTTACACCGACACGATATCGAAAGGGCTTCTATAGAAGCGAAAACACAAACAGGCCGGCATCGCTGACACGTGGTTTGGGGCGGCGCATTCGTTTCAAAACTGGGCTCTCGGTTTTGTAGAGCAAAACCCCAATCAGCAAACATCGATAGCGGGCAGAGCCGCTTGTTGCCGCACGCACATTAAAACGCGCGGCGGTCGCGGCTGGCCGCAGCTGGATTAGCGGGGGCGCTGGTGCGTCGCGGGACTGCCGCTCTGCGCTGCCCCTACCGTTTTGTGCCGAGGGCGCACTCGCACTTCGATTGCTTTCACCTGTCTGCTGAATCACGCAGCAACAAAGAAAAAAGAAAAAGAACTTTACGAGCAGCAGACGTAATGTTTTAATTGTCACCACGAAAAAATAAACTTACGTAACTGATTTTTCGTTTGTGTGGAGGTGCATGTCTGCAGTCCTGGTACAACTTGATAGCTCGCCCCTCACACTACCGTAGCACGACGCTAGAGCAGCCAAACCGTTGTGACACTGCACTGCAGAGGCCAGCTTGTGACCTCTATTGTTGTGGAGAAAACGGCTACGCCAAGATGGCAAGTAACGCCAATTCCTTAGCCGCGATGTGAGTCAACAATGATGGTGATGACTCGAACCGATGGCGGACCACTAGTGCAATGTCAGTGGTTGAATAATACTTTTATTCATGTTAGGTACAGAAGTGTGGTCGCCGCTGGATGAGAGGCCATCGGCCACGACGTAACGAAACTCAGAGCTCAGGAAGCCATCGTCGGCAAGTGTGTCCTGCCCTCCTCGAGCCGACAGAAGGACGTAACTCAACCGTTGCTCCTAGCATGATGGGCATTGAACTATTGTCTCCGCTCTGGGTCGATGATCACCTTCGAAGGGTGCCTGAACCAATCAGTGCACAGTGTCAAAGAGAACAGGACGCCCCAGCCCAGGCTCGAATGAGCGTCCTTCCAGAGAAGTGGCTGTCAGCAGGAGGTAGTCATCCTGAGGCGACACCCAGGTGCGAGAAGGAACCAAGTCCCCTCTATACCGTCCCAGGATAGGTGGTGCCGACCTCTACTGGTTACAAAGCCCTTGGTAAATGACTGGACACATCTTCTGTCTCTGCATTAATCCGCATCTTGAAGGCAGCAGCTGATGGACATGCGGAGGCAGGCATCACATACACGCCCTGATACTGTCGTGTACAGAGAATGTCGACAAGCATCTGAGAACAGCTGAGTACATCTGAGAGGCATAGTATGATATGGGGTGATACTTATCAAAAGTGTCCTGGCCTCTCCCAAACCTTGAAGAGACAACTGAGAGTAGCAGCCAGGCATCGCCGTTAGTTTTCTTCATGCTTAGTCATCTCCTGAAGGAGCCAAGTCAGAGCAGTAGCGTTGGTGACTTCACCTGTCAGAGGTGCTGGCTAGCTTTTTCCTATTTTCCAGCTTCCTGTATAAGCCCTTTTTTACTCAGAGTACGTGTTATTACATCTAGAGCACATTCACCACAATGACGGCACCTCTCTCCCAATGACGTCGTTTTTCTGCACTGGCGCCAGGCAGTTCAACGCTCCAGACAAGGGAGTGGTGACACAGTGCGTTGATAAAGTGAAAATGGAGCGATCTACTACAATAGTGTGGAGTGGGCATTTCACTGTGTACCACGACTGAAGACTTATACCTACCTACAAACAAGGAAGCAATTACGTAACACGAATTCCTCTCATGTGTCACGTTCATCACAGAGTAGCACTTGCAACGTGCATCCTAAATTATCTGCTGGATGTATACCAATCTCTGTCTTCCTTGGCTATTCCCTGGTGTCTTAACTGATGTCCTGTCAGTCTTTCCCTTCTTTTTATCGGTGTTTTCCGTATATTGCTTTGCTCTCCAATTTTCCGCAGAACATCCTCATTCCTTACCTTATCAGTCCACCTAACTTTCAGCACTCTTTTGTAGCACAACATCTCAAATTCTTCGATTCCTTTCTTTTCAGTTTTCCCATTTGTTTCTAGTAGACTTTTTCTCATGAGAGAAGACGTTATTTCCGTTCTAGTCTGCTTTTGATGTCCTCCTTACTCCATACGCCATTGGATATTTTGCTGCCTAGATAGCAAAAAATGGCTCAAATGGCTCTGAGCACTATGGGAATTAACATCGGAGGTCATCAGTCCCCTAGAAATTAGAACTACTTAAACCTAACTAACCGAAGGACATCACACACATCCATGGCCGAGGCAGGATTCGAACCTGCGACCGTAGCAGCAGCGCGGCTCCGGACTGAAGCGCCGAGAACTGCTCAGCCACCGCGGCCGGCCCTAGATAGCAGAATTCCTTAACTTCATCTACTCCTTGACCATCAATCCTGAAGTTCCTCACTCTTCTCATTTCTGCTACTCTCGTTACTTTCGACTTTCCTCGATTTACTCTCGGACCATATTCTGTACTCATTAGACTGCTCACTCTATCTAGCAGATTCTATATTTCATTTACCCTTTCACTGAAGATAGCAATGTAATCAGCGAATCTTATCATTGATATTCTTTTACCTTGAATTTTAATTCCGCTATTGAACGTTTGTTTTATTTCCGACAATGCTTCTTTGATGTATAGACTGAACAGTGTGGGTGAAAGACTACATCCCCGTCACACATCCTTTTTAATCCAAGCAGTTCGTTCTTGGTCTGACACTCTTATTGTTAACGCTTGACTCCTGTACATGTTGTGTGTTACCCATCTATCGATATAGTTTACCCCTATTTTCCTCCATCATTTTACACTGTCGAACGCTTTTTCAGACCGGTAAATCCTATGTCTTGCTTTCTCTTTAGTCTTGCTTTCAAAATCAACTACAACGCCAGAACTGGCTCTGTGGTGCCTTTCCCTTTCCGAAAGCCAAGCTGATCGTCATGTAACACATCTTAAATTTTCTTATTGTCAGCAACTTGGGCCCATGAGCAGTTAAGCTGACTGTGCGATAGTTCTCGCACTTCGCAGTTCTTGGTATCTTTGGAACTGTGTGGATAATATTTTTCCGAATGTCAAATGGTATATCGCCAGACTCATATATGTTAAACAACATTGGGAATAGTCATGTTTTTGCCACTTCACTCAGTGATTTTAGAAATTCTGATGAAATGTGATCTATCCCTTCTGCCTCATTTGATCTTAAGTCTTGCAAATGTATTTTTAAATTTTGATTCTAATACTGGATCCCCTATCTCTTCTATTAGGACTCTTTTTTATCGGTCACATCATCAGACAAGTCTTCGTCCTCATAGATGACTCCAATGTACTCTTTCCACCCTCCTCTGCATTTAACTATGGAATTGCTATTGCACTATACCACCCTTGCGTTTCATTTTATCTATGTTGAGTCATTGCTTCCGACGATCATTTCGATTTCTTCACATGTTTCATGCAGCCATTTCGTCTTAGATTGCCTGCGATTCCTATTTATTTCATTCCTCAGTGACTCGTATTTCTGTAATCCTGAACTTCTTTCATCGATCAAGTGAAGTATTTATCAGTTATGTTTTCTTCCCAGTTACCTTCTTTGTACCTACGTTTTTCTTTCCAGCTTCTGTGATTCAGCCGGCCGCAGTGGCCATGCGGTTCTAGGCGCTTCAGTCTGGAGCCGCGCGACCGCTACGGTCGCAGGTTCGAATCCTGCCTCGGGCATGGATGTGTGTGATGTCCTTAGGTTAGTTAGGTTTAAGTAGTTCTAAGTTCTAGGGGACTGATGACCACAGATGTTAAGTCCCATGGTGCTCAGAGCCATTTGAACCATTTTTTCTGTGATTCATCTTTTTAGAGCTATCCATTCCGCTCCAGCTAAACTGTCTACTGATCTGTCCCTTATTTCAGCATCTATACCCTTAGAGAACCTCAAGCATATCTCTTCATTCCTTAGTACTTCTGTATTCCGCTTCTTTATGAGTTCATTCCTTCTAACGAATATTTTAAACTTCAGCCTACTCTTCATCACTGCTACATTGTGATCCGAGTCTACGTCTGCTCCTGGGTACGCCTTACAATTCAGTACCTGATTACGGATTCACTGTCTGACCAAGATGTAATCTGAAATCTTCCCATATCACCAGACCTATTCCCAGTACACCTCCTCCCCTTGTGATTCTAGAACAGAGTATTTGTTATTACTAGCTGAAATTTATTGCAGAACCCAAGTAGTCTTTCTCCTCCATCATTCCTTGTCCCAAACCCATATTCTTTAAAATTTTCTTCTAGTCCTTCCCCTACAGCTGAGTTCCAGTCCCCCATGACTATCAGGTATTCATCACCCCGTTACGTACTGTATTACCCTTTCAGTATACTCGTATACTTTCTCTATCTCTTCAGCTTGAGAAGTCGGCACTTATACCTGAACTATCGTTGACGCTGTTGGTTTGCTGTCGATTCTATTGACAACAACCCAATTCACTGTCTGCCCTACCTTCCTATTCATAATGAATCCTACACCAGTTATACCATTCTATTGCTATTACTCTGTAGTCATCTGACCATAAATCCTTGGCCTATTTTCATTTCACTTCACTGAACCCCACTATATCTAAATTAAGCCTATGCATTTCCCTCTTAAGATTTTCTGGCTATCCTACCATGTTAAAACTTTCTGACCTCCCACGCCCCGACTTGTAAAATGTTACCGTCTCGTTGGGTATTCAGCCTTCTTCTCACGGTCACCTCCCCCTTAGCTGTCCCCTCCCGGAGATCCGAATGGGGAATTATTCCGGAATCTTTTGCTATGGAAGTTAATTTTTTTTTCAATTGTAGGTCCCATGTCCTGTGTCTGTAACGCAACGGTTTCCATTGCCCTCTTCATTCTCACTCCTTTGATCATTGCTGATTCTTCACTTTCAGGGGCAGTTTCCCATCCCAAGGCCAAGAAAAAGCCCTGAACCTTTGTCCGCTTCTCCATCATCTTTGACATGGCTACTGGCCGAATGAGTTGTTACGCTAATGCTTATGATTCTTATTCCAAATCTAAGTGGTGGCGAGGTTAGAATCCAGAACCGAGGAAGCTTTCATTACTAGTATGGCCACTTTCAACATAAATGTATGCAAGACTGCGGATAAAAACACCATTTAAAGGCGTCTCTAATAAAATTTTAGCTCAACCATATTACTGGTGGTCACAATCTACATATACGTCAACATTTCATGTAATTTTTATTCTAAACCAGTGATAATTTAATTCAGAAATTTAGCCTAATAGCATTATAACGTTTTACAGATGTGGTTTCCGCATATAATATAAAATCAAAAAGAAGTTCAAACCACACGTGTATTTCGTCACTGTACTATCGTACATACCACATCAAAGTACGTCAGTGGGCCCTTAAACTACACACACACGTGATGTGATAACCATCTTAATATAAAATATGATGTACATCAATGAAATAGGAGCAACACGTTATTGTCAAATGTGTAAAATAATCTTCTCATATACAAAAGCAGATGCAAAAGTGGTAAAGGACTACAGTTCTTCCACGAAAATTTGTCTCGTTTTCCACGTCTAGTAACAGAACGTATTTGTCGTCAGCAAAATTCCTTTTATCATCAACGCTTTACTAAATGCAGTTGGGGTGATTTCTATGCAGAAATCACATTTGAACAAGCCAGTCACGCATATCAATAACAGCTACTTTCCTGCTACAGTGGGGAATATAATATCGTGGACTCCAGTCATATGCTTCCCGAAATCTCTCCAGTCTTTTATCGGGACTGGGAAGTCGACCTGACATCTTGCCTCTTTACAGACTCCTGTTATTTTAACGGGTGATTGCAACAATGAATGGTTCGCTCATTTCAGTACCTACAGTACAATGCACCAAAATATTCTAAATGTTTCTCACATTCACTGTCACACAGCTGTAGCCCGCAAATGTCGTTGAGTTCTGCAGACTCTATAGTGATTGAGACACGATGCAAACACAGTATGTCACCTGCATACGTTTCTTTGAGTCTCCAGTCGTCAACCATTCTATTATTTGTTTCTTGTAATGTCCTTTGCGTCTTGATTTAGAATATTTTGACTGTAGTGGCATGTCATAACACTAAAAAATAATGTAGCAAAAGTTTTTAAGTTGTTCAGAAAGTAGTTTTCAAACATAGCTTATGACCATCAATAAATATAGTTTGATAAAACTGGCTATTTATTTTGTAACTCTCTGTTTATACAAGGACTAACTTTAAAAGATCTTCTCAGACGCAGTATTTGTTTCCACGGTATATTAAAAGCACTAACCGTTTGAAGAAGAAGATTGCATCCCTACACTAAACTCCACACCAGCAAAGACTTAATGCGACCAATCTTCTCATATCAATATTTTATCACTCTGTCCAAACACCATTCATACCGCCTCGCCTTCATTATTCTGTTAGCCAACACTATGATTTTATACGATGTCATTAATTCCTCCCCTCTCCTGTACCAAACCAAACGACTTCTTACGCCTCTAGCAGACTTGACATCAGTCACCCTATAATTTCATACTTGATCATTAACCCTCCAACCACGCGTGTGTATTCTCCACATCCCGCCCCAACGAAACTCTAAGCGCCCCCTGGTAGGGTCCCAGAGAAATAGGCATCCGTGAGCTTCATCAACAACTCCTCCATGTCAGGGCTATCCTTCGTCCATTGTTCACTTTTCTCATAGCTTTCAAAAACTTGGTTCGGAGTCCACTTTCACACCTGCTCCAACCCATTCCAAAACACTCATTCCATTACACCTTTTCACCCACTGAAACACAGTTCAGTGAATTGAAGTGGTTCATTTGTTTCATTTGTTGTCAAGAGTACCGCAGACGGCAACATACACTGCAGTCTCGAAAGTATCTGCACTTAGTTGAACAGCAATATTTCCTTCTTTGGTTTCATTTTACTCAATGTTTTGCTCAAATGTTGATATTTTAGGTTAAAAAATGGCTCTGAGCACTATGCGACTTAACTTCTGAGGTCATCAGTCGCCTAGAACTTAGAACTAATTAAACCTAACTAACCTAAGGACATCACACACATCCATGCCCGAGGCAGGATTCGAACCTGCGACCGTAGCCGTCTCGCGGTTCCAGACTGTAGCGCCTAGAACCGCTCGGCCACACCGGCCGGCGATATTTTAGGTACATTGCCTCAGTCACAACCTTATACAAACTGATTTAAAATGAAATTTTTATGAAGAGACTTAATTGTTGGATTTAAAAATAGATACACAGTAAATTTAACACGACTGCAAAATCTTGTTAACAAGCTGTTTACTATTCGTCAACTTGTAAATGCTTTAAAACTGCATGTCTGCCAATAACAAAGCTTTTGTGCAACTAGATGTCATAATAGTGCTGCTGTATTACATTTTCTTTCTACTAAGAGTTGCTGAAGTGTGAAGAAGTGTTTATCCTTCGTTCCACAGAGAAAAAAGGTACAGTAAGTTTCAACTTTCTATTTAGTATGTCCCTTGTCGTTAAAAGTGATAAGTCCTTGCACAGTACGTCATATAAAATTTTCGTTTTTCTGTTTTACGTAGAAAGGAGGATGTTTCCCTGAGGAAGCCAGGGATTATGTTAGCCCTACAAAAATTAGGAGATGCAAAAGCGAATATTCAAGTAAAATATTCATTTACCACAAAACAGTGGAAACAATTCTAAAAAATCTGAGAGATGCTGGAATATCAGGCTTGCAACACGGGTGTGCTGGTAAGAATGACGCAAGACACCGACTATGCAGGTCAATAAAAGTACTAAAAATATCGACAGGGAAATGTGTTTTCGTCGAATGGGTGCCAAAATTGAACAAAGTCTAGAACAAGGCTTTAAAACCAAATAGTGCTTAGATGACTTTCAGAAATGACGTAAAGGAGAAGACTCTCAAGAACTAAGAAACGCTTCGCAGACAGAATTCAGTCTGTAAATTTTAAAAAGACTGGACCGTGGAAGGCTGAGTCAGGGTGAATTTCTCTGAAGAAAAGAAGTTTGATGTGTATGACAGTGCCGCTGGCTTGAAACTCTGGACTGAGACTACAAAGAAACAGAGCAATGAGCTTATTATTGAAACCAGAACGATGAAAATATATTGAAGTGGAGGAGAGTGGCGTAGGGAGAGGATAGTGTACCTAGGAACACACGATGTTTTCTGGTCGGTCGTTCAATCTAGTTATTCGTTTTAGAATCACGCATTGGAATGCTCTCCAGACACAACCATTAGCACTTTCCGCAATTTTTTTCTCCGGTTTATGTTGTTGTTAGACATAAGGCTGTATTTTTGGCAACATTTGCAGATATTTCGCGTTCTACACATTTAACTGTTGCATAATACATTCATGCTCGCCGGCCGTTGGTGGCCGAGCGGTTCTAAGCGCTTCAGTCTGGAACCGCGCGACCGCCACGGTCGCAGGTTCGAATCTTGCCTCGGGCATGGATGTGTGTGATGTCCTTAGGTTAGTTAGGTTTAAGTAGTTCTAAGTTCTAGGAGACTGATGACCTCAGATGTGAAGTCCCATAGTGCTCAGAGCCATTTGAACCATTCATGCTCATAAATCGAGGATAGCTGCAGAATGTGGTGCCATACAACGTGGCACTACACAAAACGGGCGCTAGTAGCATAGGCAGATAAGGAACACACACGACACAGTCCACAGTCCACGGTATTGGTGATAAGTTGAGAAACCGTCCCGAAACACGTGTGCTACAAAATCCCACTGTTTCCTGCGCATGTACCCCGACATCAATATGGGATATGATCACCATGCACACGTACACACGCCACACAATGGATTGGCAGACTCTGGATCAGGTGGTCGAGCAGCTGCTGTGGTATATCCTCCCATTCTTGCACCAGTGTCTGTCGGAGCTCCTGAAGTGTCCTAGGGGTCTGAAGACGTGCAGCGATACGTCGACCGAGAGTATTCCAGACGTGCTCGATGGGGTTTAGGTCTGTAGAACAAGCAGGCCACTCCATTCGCCTGATATCTTCTGTTTCAAGGTACTCCTCCACGATGGCAGCTCGGTGGGGCCGTGCGTTATCATCCATCAGGAGGAAGGTGCGACAAACTGCACCTCTGAAAAGGTGGACATACTGGTGCAAAATGACGTCCCGATACACCTGGCCTGTTCCACTTCCTCTGTCAAAGGCATGCAGGGGTGTACATGCACCACTCATAGTCCCACCACACACCATCAAACCACGACCTCCATACAGGCCCCTTTCAAGGGGCTGGTATCTGGTTCCTGGTTCACGTCAAATGAAAATCCGGCGAGAATCACTGTTCAGACTATGTCTGGACTCGTCCGTGAACATAACCTGGGGTCACTGTTCCAACGACCCTTCACTGTGTTCTTGACACCAGGCTTTACGAGCTCTCCTGTGACCAGGGGTCAGTGGAATGCACCTTGCAGGTCTCCGGGCGAATAAACCGTGTCTGTTCAGTCGTCTGTAGACTGTGTGTCTGGAGACAACTGTTCCAGTGGCTGCGGTTAGGTCCCGAGCAAGGTTACCTGCAGTACTCCCTGGCCGTCTGCGGGCACTGATGGTGAGATATCGGTCTTCTTGTGGTGTTGTACACTGTGGACGTCCCGTACTGTAGCGTCTGGACACGTTTCCTGTCTGCTGGAATCGTTTGTGGCACACGGAGTGCCCGTGTTACGACCTGCTGTGTTTTACGAGCCTCCAGTCGCCCTAGTATTCTACCCCTAATAACGTCATCAATATGTGTTCTTTGAGCCATTTTCAACACACAGTCACCATTAGCACGCCTAAAAACGCCTGCACACTTACTCGCTGCACCATACTCTGATATGCACCAACACACCTCTGCGTATGTGGACTGCTGCCAGCTCCATCGTGCGACGACCGCGGGTCAAATGCACTGCATGGTCGTACCCCGAGGTGATTTAAACACGCAAACCGCCCACCAGAGCGTTGTTTCACCACGTATCAGCATTATCCTTAATTTATGAGCATGAATGTATATTAGAAGTATTTAGAATATACTATTAATCCTTCCTGTATAGAATATTATGGTGAGTAAAATGCTACACACTTCTAGAACTATTTACACTCCTGGAAATGGAAAAAAGAACACATTGACACCGGTGTGTCAGACCCACCATACTTGCTCCGGACACTGCGAGAGGGCTGTACAAGCAATGATCACACGCACGGCACAGCGGACACACCAGGAACCGCGGTGTTGGCCGTCGAATGGCGCTAGCTGCGCAGCATTTGTGCACCGCCGCCGTCAGTGTCAGCCAGTTTGCCGTGGCATACGGAGCTCCATCGCAGTCTTTAACACTGGTAGCATGCCGCGACAGCGTGGACGTGAACCGTATGTGCAGTTGACGGACTTTGAGCGAGGGCGTATAGTGGGCATGCGGGAGGCCGGGTGGACGTACCGCCGAATTGCTCTACACGTGGGGCGTGAGGTCTCCACAGTACATCGATGTTGTCGCCAGTGGTCGGCGGAAGGTGCAAGTGCCCGTCGACCTGGGACCAGACCGCAGCGACGCACGGATGCACGCCAAGACCGTAGGATCCTACGCAGTGCCGTAGGGGGCCGCACCGCCACTTCCCAGCAAATTAGGGACACTGTTGCTCCTGGGGTATCGGCGAGGACAATTCGCAACCGTCTCCATGAAGCTGGGCTACGGTACCGCACACCGTTAGGCCGTCTTCCGCTCACGCCCCAACATCGTGCAGCCCGCCTCCAGTGGTGTCGCGACAGGCGTGAATGGAGGGACGAGTGGAGACGTGTCGTCTTCAGCGATGAGAGTCGCTTCTGCCTTGGTGCCAATGATGGTCGTATGCGTGTTTGGCGCCGTGCAGGTGAGCGCCACAATCAGGACTGCATACGACCGAGGCACACAGGGCCAAAACCCGGCATCATGGTGTGGGGAGCGATCTCCTACACTGGCCGTACACCACTGGTGATCGTCGAGGGGACACTGAATAGTGCACGGTACATCCAAACAGTCATCGAACCCATCGTTCTACCATTCCTAGACCGGCAAGGGAACTTGCTGATCCAACAGGACAATGCACGTCCGCATGTATCCCGTGCCACCCAACGTGCTCTAGAAGGTGTAAGTCAACTACCCTGGCCAGCAAGATCTCCGGATCTGTCCCCCATTGAGCATGTTTGGGACTGGATGAAGCGTCGTCTCACGCGGTCTGCACGTCCAGCACGAACGCTGGTCCAACTGAGGCGCCAGGTGGAAATGGCATGGCAAGCCGTTCCACAGGACTACATCCAGCATCTCTACGATCGTCTCCATGGGAGAATAGCAGCCTGCATTGCTGCGAAAGGTGGATATACACTGTACTAGTGCCGACATTGTGCATGCTCTGTTGCCTGTGTCTATGTGCCTGTGGTTCTGTCAGTGTGATCATGTGATGTATCTGACCCCAGGAATGTGTCAATAAAGTTTCCCCTTCCTGGGACAATGAATTCACGGTGTTCTTATTTCAATTTCCAGGAGTGTATATAATATGAGTACAATTAAACTAATTCATCGGTCGCGCTTCACCGTGAAGCTTGAAACAGAAGGAGGTCTTATATCATTTAACATGTTAATTGGCAAATGAAATGAGTTCCTTTAATGTCTTAATAATTTTAGCTGCCCTTACAATGAAAGTTTTTAACAGTTTTCAATAGCTTCTGTTTCAAAATATATTTAACCTGTAACTGATTTCTTATGTTGCTTCTGCTTCATTTGGTTTCATTTACTGATTATTGATATGTAGCTGTAGAGTAGTAATCTAACAGATAATCTCTTAGATACAGCGTTGACAAGATTTAATTACCATGTTGTAGCTTGGAAAATGTTCTCACACTTGGAAAAACCTTAATTTTCCGGAATAATTTTTGTAATTTCAGAAAAAGACTTCAGCACATAAAAAGTGAATTCCGTCATTTAAAAATGGAATAAGAAAAATATTAATCTATTATTACAGGGCTGGCCAGAAACGAACAGTTAATGATACGACGTGCTGTGAAATCATTGAAGAGGAAGTAATGAAGATACGTAGGGACCATTTCAGTGGTGCTAACTTTGGGTCATTTACTTTTCAAGATGGCAGTGCCAGTTTCCGCCGATCAAGGGCTGTAGAGCAGTGCTTGAGTAACCTGTGTTTCCAGAGAGTACGGGAGCGAGTGAACTCTTCCGACATGTACCACAATAGAGAGCTTATGGTAGACAAAGTAAAAAAACTACTCCAAATAATTGTTCATCTGAAGCTGAGTCGTTAGGAAAGGTAGTCCTTGTCTGGTAACATGAAATCGAGCCTATGTTGTGTGAAAGTTTGGTTGATTCAAAGCCGAGAAGAACCCAGTCTTTCAAGAATGCGCGTGGGAAGTGCTCCAAATTCAAGGATACCAGACGCCCACATTATTTATTATAACGACGGTGGGGGATTTTTTTTTAGACCGCAGTGTTAATATTCAGTGTACAAGGTGACCCAAAAGTCCAGTGACATCTCAAAATGCACTAATTCACTAAACAAAGTAGATAAAGGGTTTAAAATTGACACCTACATGCCTGAAATGATACGGAGTTTTATTGAACCCAAAAATGAGTCCAAAACCTCGCCAACAGATGGCACTGGACAGCATCAAGTCAGTGACCTCGCATGAGAAGCGTGTATTAAGTGAGCTGTGGTGAGAGAGGATATCAGATGCGCCTGCAGTAGTGGCATTTTGACTTTATGAGAAAAGGTACTATCGGAAGGCAGAATGCGCTACTTCCGCTTTCGATGCTATCTCCGCAAGAATGGTATTCGAACGCGTAAAGGCCGTGCGACAAGACTCATTGTGAAGAAAATCATCACGAAGTTCGAAGCCACGGGTTGTTCAGACAATCGGGCACGTAGTGGCCGTCAGACACATGTGCTACTGCTGCTCGGCCAGTTCAGGAAGAAATGAAGACTACAGAGGGTTTATCTCCGCACGGTGAAGTCAGTGGTGGTGAAACCGTACGTCGCACCGGCATTGCACGAACTACTACTGAGGTGTACCCTCCAACGTTATCCGTACAAAATCCAGCGTCATCATGAACTGTTAGACACCTATTCTGTGATGCGGAAAACATCCGCAGTGTGGGCCCTTCAGGAATTTGGGGGAAATAGATGATTGTTCCTTTAACATTTTATGGATCAACGGATCCCATTTCGGTCGAAAAAATGTTTCAAATGGCTCTAAGCACTATGGACTTCACATCTGAGGTCATCAGTTCCCTAGACTTGGAACTACTTAAACCTAATTAACCTAAGGACATCACACACATCAATGCAAGAGGCAGGATTCGAACCAGCGACCGTAGCAGCCGCGTGATTCCTGACTGAAGCGCCTAGAACCTCTCGACCGCTGCGGCCGGCACATTTCACTTGCCGAGAGTCTTCCAATACCGACAACTGCAGAATTTAGGCTACCGAAAATGTCAGAATCGTTGTGGAAAACCTACTGCATGACGAGAAAGCCACAGTGTGATGTCAGCAAACATGATCAGACAATTTTTTGCATTGAGGAAAAACGTTTTGTTTGTTTTCAAACTGTCAGCGTGACCGATGCGAGATACACCGAAATATTACAGAATCCCTAACGTGACTGATGAACACCTGCTGGAAGCTATGACTTCTATGCAAGATGGCGCTCCACCTCATATTGCTACAAGTGTGGAAAGGTCTGTTGTGCACATCGTTTGGTGGCGAAAGTATGCTGAGCCGCCACGTCTGTTATTCTTGTCCTACCATGTCCCGAAACCTCAATCCATGTGATTTATGGTTGTGGGGCTACCTGAAGTTACACCTCTACCACGACCTTCCTACCTCATTAGGATGCTGAAAGACCACACCCGACGGCAGTTTCTCGCCATACCTACTGATATGCTGTACAGTGCTTTTTAGAACGGTCGCCTATATAGCATTTTTAATAAAGAACGTCGTCTTTGCTATTGGTTCAAATGGCTCTGAGCACTATGGGACTTAACTGCTGGGGTCATCGGTCACCTAGAACTACTTAAATCTAACTAACCTAAGGACATCACACACACATCCATGCCCGAGGCAGGATTCGAAGCTGCGACCGTAGCGGTCGCGCGGTTCCAGACTGTAGCACCTAGAACCGCTCGGCCACTTCGGCCGGCCGTCTTTGCTAAAAATCAATTGTTAAGCTAATTATTGATTTTGTGTCATACAAAGCGCCATATTTGGATCACTTTGTAAACATTTTCTTGTTTATCTAAAGCTCTAAGTCACTTCCAGCATGGGTGTCAATTTCTAGCTCTCTATTAATATTATTCCGTGAATGTTGACGGACTTTCGGGTCAACCTGTACAACCGCCTGTTTTTATAATACTAAAACGTTTACATATTTTCTGTTGTTAGTTTTTTTAGGATCTTTATTTGTAGATGTTATTACAGCTCTCATCTGTACTGGAGCCAAGCCATACTCGCAGTGACGGAAGAGGAGCTGAAATAACAATAAAAGGAAAAATATTATTCTTAAAAAGAGTTTCCTAGTATTACATCATTTTGGAATCCTTAGCGCTGAAAGAACACTTTGGTTTCTCGAGCTCTCAGGTGCAGTGACCACAGGCCCCGCCGAGGTCAAGGCTTCAGGGCTGGAGCAGACTGGACACCGCGCAGACCGGGGGCAGCCGCCGCTGAGGCAGCGCAGCTTCCGCCATTCTGGTCACGCGCGGTGGCTGCCGGGAGCGCCGGCACCGACACCGACGCCGACGCCGAGCGCCGCAACGCGGGCCGCTATTATGAATAGAGAAGCGGCCAGCGGGCGGCGAGGTGGCATTCAGCCGCAGAAAGGTGGCCACCGCGCCGGGATATTGGCGTGCGCTGCACCACAAAGCGCAGCCGGCCGAAGAAAGGGCAGCAAGGCAAGTCCCTCACACCGCCCGCTGCTGGCTTCGACGTTCACCGTCTCACACTGACCATCAGCAAGCTCAATTTGCAAGCTGTCAGTATTTTGCAACTAAATTTGGTGGACATTCAAATGCCACTTAAAACTGACCTGATAAAAATGGCCTCTTTTCCCTACATTTACACCTACCGGGTGATCAAAAAGTCACTTTGAATTTAAAAACTTAATAAACCACCGAATAATGAAGATAGAGAGGTAAAAATTGACACACATGCTTGGAATGACATGGGGTTTTATTAGAACAAAATAAAAACAAAGTTCACAAAATGTCCGACAGATGGCGCTGGACAGCAAACCGTCAGTGACTGCGCATGACAATCGTGTATAAAAGGAGCTGTAATGAGAGAGAGAATCACAACGCCACCGGCAAATACAGCGACACGTACGGAACCTTATTACAGCAACGAAACGCCGAGACTGGCGCCAGACCTGCACACGACTCAACGCCACCCTCCCTATCAACTCCTCCAAGTACTGGTCCGCCTTCCATCGTCTTACTGGTTCCCTTTCCGCTCCCCACTATCCCCTTCTCCATAACGATCGCCCCCTTCCTGACAACCTCAGTAAGGCCAACCACTTCGCTTCCCACCTTTCCGAGGTCTTCTCCATTCCCGATGATCCCCACTTTGATTATTCTCTTTTCCCCACCGTCATGGAACGTGCCGATACCTCAGTCGCTCCACTTGCTCCTAGTCTCCAGTACTTGGGGCAGTTGCCCCCTCCGACGTCAACACTCCCATTACAGCACAAGACATTTAACTTATCCTCCAGTCCAAACGCAACACGGCCCCTGGTCACGACTGTGTCACCTACCGTCACCTTCGAGAAAGCCCCTATTCCTTCCTGACTGTCCTCGCCCATCTCTATAATGTCGTCCTCTCTACTGGCTTCTACCCTGACCTGTGGAAGACCTCCCGCGTCCTCTTATTCCTCAAACCCACCAAACCCCCTTCTGCCGCCTCTTCCTATCGTCCCATCTGCCTCACCTCCGTCTTCAGTAAGGTCTTTGAATCCCTCCTCTCCCACCGTATCCATCAGCACCTTGCTAAACACCACCTCCTCCCCCTTACCCAGTGTGGCTTCCGACCCTCCTTCTCTGCTGAAGACCAATTCCTCAACCTTGTTCACCTTCTGTCCCTCCAGCTCAACTCCCGTCGCTCCGCCATTTTTGTTTCCCTTCACCACCAAAATGCCTATGACCGTGTCTGGCATCCCGGTCTCCTCTTTAAACTCCAAACCTACGCCCTGCCATCAATTTTGTCCGTCTGGTCGCTTCCTTCCTCTCGCACCGCCCTTCCTATGTCACCCTCCACAACACCAACTCCCGTATCTCTTATCCCACAGCTGGTGTCCCCCAGGGTTCTGTCCTCTCCCCTCTCCTTCTCCAGTATGCTGATGACACCGCCTTCCTGGCTCTCTATCCTACCCTTCAACGGTCTCAACGTACCCTCCAAACCCACCTTAACCAGTTCACCACTTGGTGTAACCAGTGGTTCCTCCATCTCAACCCCTCCAAAACCCAGGCAATCATCATAGGCCGCACCACTCGCTCCTTTCGCCTCCATGATTTCTACCTCACCCTTTATGGTCGTCCTATCCAGCTCACCCCCACCCTCAAATACCTTGGCCTCACCCTCGACCGACACCTCACCAGGACCCCTCATCTCCAGACCATCCAGCAGAAAGCCCATTCCCGCCTCTGCCTTCTGAAACTCCTGTCTGGCCGGACATGGGGATTGCATCCTTCTACCATCCTCCACACCTACAAATCCCTCATCTGTCCTATCCTCTGTTATGCCAGCGTTGCCTGGATCTCTGCCCCCACCCACTTTTACAAGACCCTCCAAATCCTTGAACGCCATGCACTCCGCCTTGCCTTACGTATCCGGCTTCCTTCCCCCACACGGCTCCTGTATGAACTGATCCCCCATCTCCTCCTGTTCCTCCAACATCTCCGCATCCTTTACACTGTTCGCAGGCTTGATCCCCCCCATCCTCTGGTTTCCTCCTTCCTCTCCACCCCCCACCCGTTGCCGCGCTTCTATCGCTGTAGGTATCACCACCTACACACCCTCCATCTCCTTCATCAGGGCCATTTCCAACGCCTCCCTCTCCCAGATGACGAACTTCGCCGTGACATCTACCCTTCCTTCCAAATGTAAGCTGGCCTTGTTCCCCCCCCCCCTCCCCAGGGCCCCCTTTTTCCTCTTCCCTCCTTCTCCCAAAGCGGATTTTCCTCCATCCCCCCCTCCCCTGAGGCCCTGCACCCCATACTTGCCTCTTTCCTTCCCACATCCCTCCCTACCTGGCCATCTTCAGCGCGCCCCCGCTCATCTCCCCCTTCTCTTCCCCTCCCTCCCTTCTTCAGGTCTCCCTCATCTCCTAGCGCCTGGCAGATCCGCCGTTTTGATCATCGTCAGTGTGCCACATCAGTGTTTTGTTTAGTGCTGTTTCTCCTGTGCATCAAGAGGTGTGATTTTAATTGTGTACTGCCTTGAGGTTCGCAGTCAGTGTTACGTTATGTGCTACGCCATCCGTCGATACCTTTATGCTCCAGTCATACTGTGCCTTGTGTTCTTTTAATCGTCGCAGTGTGTGGCTTTTTGTGTGTGCTACTTTTAAACTGTTTTTTATCTCCATTTTACAGTCACCCCGTTTTTTGTCTATTGCCTTCCATGATGTTCCCCCTTTTTTATATCTATGTTCACCTTATTCTCTCCTTTGCTGTTTTTAAATGTCTTCTATTGTTTTGTTCTATGTCTTTCGGCTGAAGAGCAGCGCATATGCTGCTGCCAACCCGCCCCGATGGGGAATTGAAATACAATTAAGAAAAAAAAAAAAGGAGAGAGAATCAGATGCGCCAGCAGTCGCAGCATGTTGACGTTACCTGAAAAGGCGCTTTTAGTGAAGCTGTATTATCAGAAGGGGGAATGTGCTAGTTCAGCGTTACGATACTATCGCCATAGGAAGGGGATTCGAGCGGGTAAAGGTCCGTTGACAAATGCAGCTGTGGCGAGAATGATTTCGAAGTTCGAAGCCACGGGTTTAGAAGATAGACCCCGTAGTGGCCGATCGAGCACAAGGAATACTACTGAGACTGTTCAGGAAGAGATGGAGACTAGCGGGTTCGTCTATGCACGGAGTAGTCAGCGCTCGTGCAGTCGCACGTTGTACCGGCGTTCCATACACTACTGTTTGGTTGGCACTGAGGCGTACCCTTCGATGCTATCCGTACATCGGCATCATGAACTGTTATCTGAGGATTTAGTGAAGCGGAGGGCATTTGCGGTGTGGGCGTTTCAAAAGATGGCGGAAGATTACGATTGGTTGAGTAACGTGTTGTGGGCCGACGAAGTTCATTTCACGCTCCGAGAGTCTGTCAACGCCCACAACTGCAGAATTTGCGCTACAGAAATTCCTAGAACTGTCGTGGAAACTCCATTGCACGACGAGAAAGTCACGGCATGGGTTGAATTTACCACATCTACCGTTATCGGGCCTTTTTTCTTCGAGGAAATGCGCGATTCTGGTTTTTTAACTGCTACCGTGAGAGGTAATTCGATAAGTTACAGATTCGCATCATCCCCAGACTGGCTGATAAACACTTGCTGGAACGTAAGATGTTTATGCAGGATGGCACTCCACCCCATACTGCTAGACGCGTGAAAGTTCTCTTGCGCGCGTCGTTTGGTGATGATCGTGTGCTCAGTCGCCACTTTCGTCATGCTTGGCCTCCCAGGTCCCCAGACCTGTGTCCGTGCGATTGTTGGCTTTGGGGTTACCTGAAGTCGCAAGTGTATCGTGATCGACCGACATTTCTAGGCATGCTGAAAGACTACATCCGACGCCAATGCTTCACCCTAACTCCGGACATGCTTTACAGTGCTGTTCACATTATACCTCGACTACAGGTATTGTTGAGGAATGTTGGTGGACATATTGAGCATTTCCTGTAAAGAATATCATCTTTACTTTGTCTTACTTCTTTATGCTAATTATTGCTATTCTGATCAGATGAAGCGCCATCTTTCGGATATTTTTTGAACTTTTGTATTTTTTTGGTTCTAATAAAACCCCATGTAGTTCCAAGTATGTGTGTCAATTTGTACCTCTCTATCTACATTATTCAGTGATCTATTCAGTTTTCAAATTTATACTGACTTTTTGATCACACGGTACATCTGTAAGCTGCAAGCCACCTTGCGATGTGTGGCGGAAGGCAATTCGTGCACACTGCCACTTCCGCCTTTCCTGTCGAAGTCGCGAGTGGTTCATGTAAAATTGATTCTAGTGAGCCTCCATTTGGGCTCAAGGCTCAAAGCTCTCGAATTTTATCTTGATTATGTTTTCGCAAGATATAAGCAGGAGGGAGGAAAATCTTTGTTCAATCCTCTACGAACTGTTACAACAAACCGCCCCATATTTAAGAACGCCTTCATTGCAGCGTCTGCCACTGCAGCCAGCTGATCATTTTTGTGCCGCTTTTGTGCTTCCCAAATGTACCTATTAAGAAACGTACTGCACTTTTCTTGGATCCTTTGCAGTTTCATTTCCGAGACCGTCTGGTATGGATCCCATACTGAAGCGGAATCTTCAGGTACTAGTCGAACGAGTGTTTTCTAAGCTACCTCCTTTGTTTATGGTTTACCCTTACTGAGGATGTTTCCTACGAATCTCAGAGTGGAATCGGCCTTTCCTACGATTAGTTTGATGTGGTCGTTGCACTTAAATCCTTCTGTATGCATACTCTTGAATGTAACTGCTACCAGTGAGTATTCTGAAATCGTGTAATCATACAATTAATGGCGGTTCCTGTCAATGAGAGTAAGTACGTTAAGTTTGTTTATGTTGAGGGTCAGACGCCGTTCCGTACACCATGTGGCAATCCTGTGCAGGTATTCCTGCACTTTCCTACTGTTTTCTAACATTACGTCTTCTCTGTACACAACAGCATCATCTGCGAAAAGCCTCACTGAACTTCTCTGCTAGCCACTTATGTATACAAATAATAGAAAAGCGACTGTCTGAAAAGTAATCACTTCCAACTACAGGTAAACAGAACCATTCTAATAATAGCACGTTTTCCAGAAGTTTATGTTCCAAATTATTGCTGAAATCTTCTGTGCACCAGGATTATAAATGTAATGGACCTATAACATACCCTTTGTGAGCATCAGTAATTAAATTTACGTTTAAAGACTTTCCTCCATTAGCCGACTGCACAAAACCAGAGTCAGAAAGGTACGTATGAGACAAGCGCACTCCCATAGGACCGAAGCTGTACCATGCACGAACGGATCAATAAATACAGTGACGTTAAGGCCCTAATTGGGCATCCTAAAGTTGGAAATTGCCTATCAAAATGAAAACATGTAAGGTATTAACGAAAACATGATTTGAATGAACATATTAATTAATACAAACAAAACACTTGCAAGGAAATGCATCTGACTATCTGACAATAAACACAATTAAAACATAAAATGTACCAAGAATCAAACAGTTACCTAGCAAAGTTAATTCGAAAGTTGAAATTGCAGTTATAAATACAACCTATATTATGAAGTAACTCATAGGTTCCTATCGACTTACTGCTTGGCTGACTGTTACAATGAAAAGGCAGATGCATCTGCAAACGCAACGATGGGTTTAAAGCAGGTAGCTGAAGTACTCAGACTGAATTTTGATCAGTGCTAACATGCGAATGCTGCTGTTCTGCTTACCACAAATTATCAGCGGGAGACCGAATATTGCTTCCGTCTCTAGCTCTCTGAAGTGTGGCACTAGCATTTCGCTTCTGCAGACTCTAACTTTCGACACCCAACGGCTGCTGCAGTGCATACTGCAGCCTGCAGCGATGCATTGAGAGCCAAGATCCATATTAGAGTCCTCTATTATCTCTCAGAATTGAGCAGTTCGATCTTTCCTTCACACTAAGACAACATTAACACCACTCATCTTATAATTACTCTGTTTCCCCACACTTCGGCCGAAACCCCACGAAGGAAGTACATCACTAAAAACTTGAATGACTTCTTTAACCTACCTTGTTCTCTAAAAAAAACCTCCCGTCTATGTTATCTGTCCTCATGACATCACATGTATTTTTATCAATAGGTGTTTTTCATGAAGAGCAGCTTGCCTCACTTTCCAGAACCCTGGGAAGTTAAAACACTGTTATTGAGGCTAGTTGCTAATTTTGTGGCCACGTTCTCTGGAAAACTGGAGATTCTTATCTGCTGAGTGGAATGTTCAGAACATGGCGCAGCACCGACCCTCATCTGATACAAGTTCACTCTGGCATCCCACAGTTTCGTTCGTCAGGCCACAGTGAAAATACGCTATAAAGCTAAACAAAAGTTGCTGTCCACTAAGGGCTGTCCGGCGAGGCAATTTTCACACACAACTGCCTTCCTGTGACCTGGCCCTGCTCACTTTCTGGAAAATTCCTGTGTCCCTGCTGCACATCAAGCCCCATTTTTCTGTGAGATTCTGCATCACCTGTCCTGAGTCGATTATGCGTGTAATTCGCAGTCTCTGTCAGAAAAGCAAAGAATAGTCCCACACCTAGTTAAATGTGAAAACGCTAATTAAGACAAGCAGTTACTAAGAAACCAGCACATGCAGTCAAAGCAGTCATATTGACTCTTCCATGATATTGTTATTATTAGATCTCATCTCCTCATAATCCCAGTGTTGAAACTGATTATCATATTGGACTAAAAGAGAAAAGCTTAATGGCTTGCTGCCTTCCACACTGAGAATGACATGCTGTACTCTGTTTCTTAGAAACTCACTAGAGAATGAGAATGGTTTCATAGATTATCTCTATGAATGTTAGCGCATAAAAATACTATTATGAGAAATCTCACTAAATTTCATAAATACAAGTGCTTTAACACAGAAAAACTTACTTCACACGACAGTTAAATCAGGCATCTTGATTACTTAATTACTTAATCTTACTCAATGTGTAACGTGTAAAATTCCTATCAAAGGAATTACCACTTTGTCCTAGAAATAATTTTATACTCCCTGCTTTGTAGTTAAAATATGTGCAATAAGAATAATTCGCTCACACTGTAATGCAGGACCATTTTCTACAAAGAACCAAGTTCTATCGAATATTCATAGAATGCTGCATGGAACATAACGAACGATGGGGACTCAATAATTAAAGCAACAATTTTTTTCTCAGAAAGGGTTTGTTTTATAGGGAACTCCAATACTCCATATTATTCTCCACCCATTTGGCTAAAAAATTCTGTTTTTAACATAATCTCCATTTATTGTGGCAGCGTTACGCTATCTTCCTGGAGGACCATCAGGCCAGCGTGGTACCACACTACTGGTTGACGTCAGAACCAACTTCCTGCTTCATTAATAACCTCGCAATCATACATGTACTGGTACCCATCGAGTTCGTCCTTCCTTGGACCAAACAGAAGGAAGTCGGAAGATAAGAGATCCTGGCTGTAGGGTGGAGGAAGAAGGGTTCAATGACAAGTTATGTGCTTCTCTCAGCTGTACGAACTGGAACCATGCTTTGTGTTACCATGGAGAAGGAGAGGTTTGTTTACATTTTCGTGGCAACAAACACGCTGAAGTCGTTGCTTCAGTTTCCCAAGGACAAGACCGTTCACTTCTAAGTTGGTCGTTGCGCCATCAGGTGGGACATTACATCTTCAGACGGCCACCATGAATTTATCGACTCAGGACGCGGCTTTGAACATGTTTTTCGGAGTGGTGGTGGTGTTGTACCACTCCATGGACACAGTTTCGTATCTAGTTGGAGACGGTAAACCCATATTTCATCGCCTCTGACGACGTTCGACGAAAGGTTCTCACAGTCAGCCTTGTAACAGGCAGTCAACTCCGCACAGGTGGTTCCTCATTGCTATCTGTGTTCTTCTGTAAGGCGTTCCTAAATATGGGGTGGTTTGAAACTTCCAGGCAGATTAAAACTGTGTATACAAAGACAGTAACTTGTTCTCGAAAGAACAGTTATTGTTGATGACCGTGCAGCTTTTCCCTGAAATAAATGATGACTAACTGACAACCTCAGCTGCTGACAGGTGTTGTTGTTATACCTCGATGTGGACAGCTGAAAATGTGTGCCCCGACCGGGACTCGAACCCGGGATCTCCTGCTTACATGGCAGACGCTCTATCCATCTGAGCCACCGAGGACACAGATGAATAGCGCGACTGCCGGGACTTATCCCTTGCACGCTTCCCGTGAGACTCACATTCCCAACTGTCCAAAATTCTACATATGTATTTTACCTTATAGACATTTGCCCACCCACTCATTACTCGCGCACGCGTTGGCGATTCCCGTAAGAGTTTGGGCAACCTGTGCGCATTCGCACAGACAAAGGTCAATGGCTGGGTAGCCTTTAACTATATATACAAAGACAGTAACTTGTTCTCGAAAGAACAGTTATTGTTGATGACCGTGCAGCTTTTCCCTGAAATAAATGATGATTAACTGACAACCTCAGCTGCTGACAGGTGTTGTTGTTATACCTCGATGTGGACAGCTGAAAATGTGTGCCCCGACCGGGACTCGAACCCGGGATCTCCTGCTTACATGGCAGACGCTCTATCCATCTGAGCCACCAAGGACACAGATGAATAGCGCGACTGCCGGGACTTATCCCTTGCACGCTTCCCGTGAGATAAGGGAAGGGATAAGTCCCTGCAGTCGCGCTATTCATCTGTGTCCTCGGTGGCTCAGATGGATAGAGCGTCTGCCATGTAAGCAGGAGATCCCGGGTTCGAGTCCCGGTCGGGGCACACATTTTCAGCTGTCCACATCGAGGTATAACAACAACACCTGTCAGCAGCTGAGGTTGTCAGTTAGTCATCATTTAAAACTGTGTGCCTGACCGAGACTCGAATTCGGGACCATTGCCTTTCGCGGGCAAGTGCTCTACCAACTGAGCTATCCAAGCACGACTCACGCTCCGTCCTCACAGCTTTACTTCTGCCAATACCTCGTCTTCAAGTTTGGAAGGTAGGAGACGAGGTATTGACAGAAGTAAAGTTGTGAGGATGGGGCGTGAGTCGTTCTTGGGTAGCTCAGTTGGTAGAGCATTTGCCCGCGAAACGTAAAGGTCCCGAGTTCGAGTCTCGGTCCGGCACACAGTTTTAATATGCCAGGAAGTTTCATATCAGCGCACACTCCGCTGCAGAGTGAAAATCTCATTCTGGAATGGGGCGGTTTGTTGTAACACTACGTAGAGGATTCAACAAATATTTTGCTTCCTCCTGCTCCTATCTTGGGAAAACATTATGAAGGTAAAATCTGAGAGCCCAAACGCAGCAGGCACACACCTTTGAGTACCCCAAACGAGGGATGAGTGTCTCAGCACAGCCAACAAAGACGCCCAGATGTGTAGCGAGGTTTTTGATTGGGACGCATTGATCACCTCGAATGAGTGGGTCCACACATTCCAACATTGCAGAGCTCACAGCTGCAGATGGGACAGTTTTGCGCAACCTTGTTGCAATGATGACAGACGAGTCGCACAACGACTGACCGTGTTTTTGTTCACTGAAAAGTCTCCACAGACGTTGTGTAAGCGCCTATGAATATCTGCGATGCTCTGGTATTCCGCCAAAAGGAAGCCAATGGCAGCTCTCGGCTTGGGATGCATCTCCATTATCGGCTCTATTTTGAAGATTACTTGTAGCGCCGACACTCATCGTAATATGATGAAACATTCCACGATGACCCACACCAAATAATGCAATTTTTTAACTGAAATTCACTGAGAAAAAATGTGTCGCGTTACTTATTGAACGTCTCTCTTGTAAACACTAGTCCAAACATCTTGACAGAAACATGGCTTCTGTAACCTGGAAGCAAACCTCTAAAATGTTGCAAGCAGTCTCATGCTATGAAGTGCCTGTACTATCTGAAAATCAGTTCTCAATGAAGAGACAGCCATGTTGAAGACCAAAAATCACAGCACTATCTCATTATTGAATAATGTGTAAGTCAATGGCTGTATGACACCTTTACTAGAACCAACATATATTTTCAGTTTCATGAAGGAAAATCTTATGAATAAATGCAAGAGATTTGTAGCAGTAGACAAACCAGATGCACAATCCTTTCACATGAATACACTGAATCACTGTTACAAGAACCACCTAGAAAATTCAACTGTAAAACAGGGACTTCGTTCGCAAAGTATTCATGAAAGCGACGAAAGTTAATGACAGGTGGCTGAATGAAGAACTTACTCAGTTCAGTTACGAATCAAATATACCGTATGGAGAGAACGACTGCAGCTATGCTAATCATTGCAGCTCATAAACCACTGCCTTAATAAGCTGGCAAAGCACGCGTGCCCAGCAAATATTAAGTACCTTTTTTTCCAGAGCTCATTTTCACAATTCTGATTACAATCTCACAAACACAAGCGCAGGCTGCAGTCGTGCATGTCTCCTTCCTCCTCAGTGTAACTCAGAGCAGTCATTATAGCAGACACACAACAGCTAAATAGAGAGGAAACCAGAAAACAATAGGAATCCTTTGTTCATGTATAAAACTGCAGGCTATGCTACCTATGCAGGCACCGCCACTTCTCATTGGATGAGCCAGCCCTCTCCCCAGGGATTTTTGTTAAGCCACACTAGCGTAGCTGAGCCTCGACTGACTGCACATATATCGACTCCTCACGAGCAACATACACGAGAAAGATGGCATATGGAAAATAGACAATGAGAACAGGAATCTTTCAGAGTGAAGACAGTGGTATTTAAGTATTCTCGTTATTATCAGCCTTCCGCCACACATACATTTGCACAAACTCTGAACCAATCTTTTCCTTTATACAACCTACCTCACCACCAGATCAATAATATATTTTACACACTCTGTTCCCCCCCATGAACCATGGACCTTGCCGCTGGTGGGGAGGCTTGCGTGCCTCAGCGATACAGATAGCCGTACCGTAGGTACAACCACAACGGAGGGGTATCTGTTGAGAGGCCAGACAAACGTGTGGTTCCTGAAGAGGGGCAGCAGCCTTTTCAGTAGTTGCAAGGGCAACAGTCTGGATGATTGACTGATCTGGCCTTGTAACAATAACCAAAACGGCCTTGCTGTGCTGGTACTGCGAACGGCTGAAAGCAAGGGGAAACTACGGCCGTAATTTTTCCCGAGGGCATGCAGCTTTACTGTATGATTAAATGATGATGGCGTCCTCTTGGGTAAAATATTCCGGAGGTAAAATAGTCCCCCATTCGGATCTCCGGGCGGGGACTACTCAAGAGGATGTCGTTATCAGGAGAAAGAAAACTGGCGTTCTACAGATCGGAGCGTGGAATGTCAGATCCCTTAATCGGGCAGGTAGGTTAGAAAATTTAAAAAGGGAAATGGATAGGTTAAAGTTAGATATAGTGGGAATTAGTGAAGTTCGGTGGCAGGAGGAACAAGACTTCTGGTCAGGTGACTACAGGGTTATCAACACAAAGTCAAATAGGGGTAATGCAGGAGTAGGTTTAATAATGAATAGGAAAATAGGAATTCGGGTAAGCTACTACAAACAGCATAGTGAACGCATTATTGTGGCCAAGATAGATACGAAGCCCACACCTACTACAGTAGTACAAGTTTATATGCCAACTAGCTCTGCAGATGACGAAGAAATTGAAGAAATGTACGATGAAATAAAAGAAATTATTCAGATAGTGAAGGGAGACGAAAATTTAATAGTCATGGGTGACTGGAATTCGAGTGTAGGAAAAGGGAGAGAAGGAAACGTAGTAGGTGAATATGGATTGGGGCTAAGAAATGAAAGAGGAAGCCGCCTGGTAGAATTTTGCACAGAGCACAACTTAATCATAGCTAACACTTGGTTTAAGAATCATGATAGAAGGTTGTATACATGGAAGAACCCTGGAGATACTAAAAGGTATCAGATAGATTATATAATGGTAAGACAGAGATTTAGGAACCAGGTTTTAAATTGTAAGACATTTCCAGGGGCAGATGTGGACTCTGACCACAATCTATTGGTTATGACCTGTAGATTAAAACTGAAGAAACTGCAAAAAGGTGGGAATTTAAGGAGATGGGACCTGGATAAACTGAAAGAACCAGAGGTTGTAGAGAGTTTCAGGGAGAGCATAAGGGAACAATTGACAGGAATGGGGGAAAGAAATACAGTAGAAGAGGAATGGGTAGCTTTGAGGGATGAAGTAGTGAAAGCAGCAGAGGATCAAATAGGTAAAAAGACGAAGGCTAGTAGAAATCCTTGGGTAACAGAAGAAATATTGAATTTAATTGATGAAAGGAGAAAATATAAAAATGCAGTAAATGAAGCAGGCAAAAAGGAATACAAACGTCTCAAAAATGAGATCGACAGGAAGTGCAAAATGGCTAAGCAGGGATGGCTAGAGGACAAATGTAAGGATGTAGAGGCTTGTCTCGCTAGGGGTAAGATAGATACTGCCTACAGGAAAATTAAAGAGACCTTTGGAGAGAAGAGAACCACTTGTATGAATATCAAGAGCTCAGATGGCAACCCAGTTCTAAGCAAAGAAGGGAAGGCAGAAAGGTGGAAGGAGTATATAAAGGGTCTATACAAGGGCAGTGTACTTGAGGACAATATTATGGAAATGGAAGAGGATGTAGATGAAGATGAAATGGGAGATACGATACTGCGTGAAGAGTTCGACAGAGCACTGAAAGACCTGAGTCGAAACAAGGCCCCCGGAGTAGACAACATTCCATTGGAACTACTGACGGCCTTGGGAGAGCCAGTCCTGACAAAACTCTACCATCTGGTGAGCAAGATGTATGAAACACGTGAAATACCCTCAGACTTCAAGAAGAATATAATAATTCCAATCCCAAAGAAAGCAGGTGTTGACAGATGTGAAAATTACCGGACAATCAGTTTAATAAGCCACAGCTGCAAAATACTAACACGAATTCTTTACAGACGAATGGAAAAACTAGTAGAAGCCGGCCTCGGGGAAGATCAGTTTGGATTCCGTAGAAATACTGGAACACGTGAGGCAATACTGACCTTACGACTTATCTTAGAAGGAAGATTAAGGAAAGGCAAACCTACGTTTCTAGCATTTGTAGACTTAGAGAAAGCTTTTGACAATGTTGACTGGAATACTCTCTTTCAAATTCTAAAGGTGGCAGGGGTAAAATACAGGGAGCGAAACGCTATTTACAATTTGTACAGAAACCAGATGGCAGTTATAAGAGTTGAGGGACATGAAAGGGAAGCAGCGGTTGGGAAGGGAGTAAGACAGGGTTGTAGCCTCTCCCCGATGTTATTCAATCTGTATATTGAGCAAGCAGTAAAGGAAACAAAAGAAAAATTCGGAGTAGGTATTAAAATCCATGGAGAAGAAATAAAAACTTTGAGGTTCGCCGATGACATTGTAATTCTGTCAGAGACAGCAAAGGACTTGGAAGAGCAGTTGAACGGAACGGATGGTGTCTTGAAGGGAGGATATAAGATGAACATCAACAAAAGCAAAACGAGGATAATGGAATGTAGTCGAATTAAATCGGGTGATGTTGAGGGTATTAGATTAGGAAATGAGACACTTAAAGTAGTAAAGGAGTTTTGCTATTTGGGGAGCAAAATAACTGATGATGGTCGAAGTAGAGAGGATATAAAATGTAGACTGGCAATGGCAAGGAAAGCGTTTCTGAAGAAGAGAAATTTGTTAACATCTAGTATAGATTTAAGTGTCAGGAAGTCATTTCTGAAAGTATTTGTATGGAGTGTAGCCATGTATGGAAGTGAAACATGGACGGTAAATAGTTTGGACAAGAAGAGAATAGAAGCTTTCGAAATGTGGTGCTACAGAAGAATGCTCAAGATTAGAAGAAGGGATCGGTTGGTAGGACATGTTCTGAGGCATCAAGGGATCACCAATTTAGTATTGGAGGGCAGCGTGGAGGGTAAAAATCGTAGGGGGAGACCAAGAGATGAATACACTAAGCAGATTCAGAAGGATGTAGGTTGCAGTAGGTACTGGGAGATGAAGAAGCTTGCACAGGATAGAGTAGCATGGAGAGCTGCATCAAACCAGTCTCAGGACTGAAGACCACAACAACAACACTCTGTTGTTGTCATCGTCCTCTGATTTGATAAATTTAACTGCTACAGTCTGTTCATCTCAGCATAGCTACTACAATCTACATATGCTCCAACGTGAGTATTATTGTAATATTATGATGTGCCTCCTAGTTGTATTGCAGTCATTGTCTGCCTCTAGTCCCATCCTTCCCACCAATACCAAATTATCTACTCCCTGATGCTTCAGAACATCTCTGTGAACCAGTTTCTTCTTTTGGTCAAATTGTCAAATAAATTTATTTTCTCTACGATCCGATGCATTCCCCTTCATTAATTACTCAACTAGTCTTCAGCACTCTTGTACATCACGACATTTCAACAACTTTTACTCTTTCGTTGTCTACATGGTTTATTGTCTGCGTTTCACTTCAATTTAAGGCTGTATTACAAACAATAATTAGGTGAACGAGAATTTATCTCAGGCTGCTATTAAATGGTCTTCGTTTTATTATACCATTATCAATTTAGAGTCCTACAGTCTCATGTTAGAGGTACCTTCGGGAATACAGGAGATGATTGTGCAAAAATTACATACAGGGTTGGGTTTGGGCTGTTTGGGGGAAGAGACCAAACAGCGAGGTCATCGCTCTCATCGGATTAGGGAAGGACGGGGAATGAATCGACCGTGCCCTTTCAAAGGAACCAACCCTGAATTTTCCTGGGGCGATTTAAGGAAATCACGGAAACTCTAAATCAGGATGTTCGGCGCGGGATTGAACCGTAGTCCTCCCGAATGCGAGTCCAGTGTGCTAACCACTGCGCCTCCTCGCACGGTACAGGTCATACAGGAAAAGAGACACAATTTACTAACAGAGCATCTGTCAAGTTTTTCACGAACATTACAAATGCTCCTCATGGGCACCATTTGCGATGTGACGAACTTCTATACGTGCATGCTACGAGTAGTCATTGGTCACTGTCACAAAATGCCTGGTTTGGAAATCTGTTCTTCGATTGGCCTATCTGCAAGTACGAAATAATTCAGCACAACAGTAGAGTGCAGATCGTCTGTGTAAGCGTTATGACACGCTTGCCCACTAGTGCAGCTACTGCACACTGCTTAGTGCTCACTATGTACCGAGACTTATAGAGATGTTCAGTCAACTGTTGTGTGTCATTTTTGTTTAAGTCCTGCAGTATTCACGCAGTTGTCTCCTGAAATCCCTGGAGATAGTTACGATAAACCCCAGTATATATCAGATGCATATGATGATGAGGAGTTGGAAGACTCGAAACAGATAACGTCAATATAAAAAGAGCCAATTTAATTGCAGTCTGAGGTAAGGATTCCTGCACTTAATCACTACGACTGATTTTCCTACTGCTCCATCAGTAATTCTAAGTTATAATAACCTGACAAATTCTTTCCGAAAAGAATTCCTAACACTAAATTTTATATTAGGTAGTAACATAATGTAGTGTATTGGCCTCTGATTGGCACAGTAGTGCGAGCCAAAGCGGTATATTGCAGCAACACTGATACCAGACGACCGCTAGTGGTTGTCAGTGTATCAATTCAACAAGGCCTACACAGTGTTGAGGAGCAGGTTAGTTCTCTAAAACAGCAGACTCAGCGATACTACACGTGCAGCAAGGAGGTATCCAGATTTTTACACTGCCTGTGGCAGTGTTGTTTTATGATACCTGAACGGCAGTGGCAAATATTCACAAGTGTGCCACTGCCGACTATAACTACTGGACATTTTGTAACGAAATTATTCTCAGTCGCGGAGCTCTAGCAAGAGAGGTCGCGACGTGGAACCGATAGTAGAAGTCACCAGTTCGAAGCTGTAGGAGGGCAACAGCTCTGCAGGCAAAGGCTCTTCCAGACTTTGTGCCACAGCACACCAGGTCATCCAAGGACTACTCCAGCAGCACGTATGACTCCTGCCCATGGTGCAGCGAGTCGCTCCCAATCGACACCAGCGGCCTTCTACAATTGCGGAACAAGCACTTCATCCCGGTTGGCTCTCCCAACAGTGACACAGTCAGGCACAGCCCGGGGCTGCAGCAGATACAGCATCACCGAGTGTACAGCTGCTGAAATCGGTGCGACACTGCCATGTTATTTAACAAGGCTGCTGCAACATGACAGAGTTTCTGCATCAGCATAGCAGAGTTAGCAAGCAGCCAGCTTAGCAGAACTCAGTTGCCAGCAAGCCTCTGATCCGGTGTACTATGCATCTAAGATGCTTCAATAAGGAACTTGATTGCTGTATCTTATCAATGGAAACTTCACAATTTCCAGTTGTTGTACAGCAGGCACCTTATAGTGACTGTAATTGTGTTTACAGTCTGATACTGATATTTGGGAAATTTGCAACTCAAGTGGATGAGGAATGTATCAGCACACAGCATGGGTTTAAATGGGCCATCACAAGGATGACGGAATGTATTATTTCCTACATAAGATGAAAATCGTCCCCTGAGCTGCACTCAAACATTCAGCCATCAACATGGTGTGAACGCGTCTCGTCGATGTATGATATAACGCTTATTTCTTAATGTCATCTTTACCCTATGCAGCACTCTTAACATCCTGCTGCACACAGTCTTTCCCGTTTGTGGCTCTTTTACCCCTTGAGATATATCCATGCTCTTCATTGTCCAATTGTTAATTTCAGCTGGCAACTACAAACATGTGTATAGTTGTAGCGGAATAATATTGTAAATCAGCAACCAGGTAAGAATCCTATTCTTTGTTACTATGTATTTTTTCACTGACACTGCCTTTTCCAGCACCAGTGAAAATACATGTAAATTCTAGAAGCTCAAGGCGGTGCAGTTAGTGATGACAATGAAAGTTGGGGTAATGACAGTGTGTGTGTGTGTGTGTGTGTGTGTGTGTGTGTGTGTGTGTGTGTGTGTGTGTGTGTGTGTTTGAGAGTGGTGACTATGTGCCTGATATCACTGTTGACTGTTCATATAGATGTTCGTGTGCATGACAATGTGCCAACTGATAAGGTAAATGTACGACGATGAATTGGTTAATTTGGTTGGTGTGATCGAGGATGATATGGAATTTGTTGCACCAAATAAAGTGGATGACATGATGTCTGTGATGTCGACAGTGAACTATGTAAAGATATTGTACTACTACATCCGTGTTCCATAAGCTTCTCTATATGACTACTTGTCAAGAATACTTCACTCTAACACTAGCTATTCTTTTCCCAGCTCCATTTACATACACTCCTGGAAATTGAAATAAGAACACCGTGAATTCATTGTCCCAGGAAGGGGAAACTTTATTGACACATTCATGGGGTCAGATACATCACATGATCACACTGACAGAACCACAGGCACATAGACACAGGCAACAGAGCATGCACAATGTCGGCACTAGTACAGTGTATATCCACCTTTCGCAGCAATGCAGGCTGCTATTCTCCCAAGGAGACGATCGTAGAGATGCTGGATGTAGTCCTGTGGAACGGCTTGCCATGCCATTTCCACCTGGCGCCTCAGTTGGACCAGCGTTCGTGCTGGACGTGCAGACCGCGTGAGACGACGCTTCATCCAGTCCCAAACATGCTCAATGGGGGACAGATCCGGAGATCTTGCTAGCCAGGGTAGTTGACTTACACCTTCTAGAGCACGTTGGGTGGCACGGGATACATGCGGACGTGCATTGTCCTGTTGGAACAGCAAGTTCCCTTGCCGGTCTAGGAATGGTAGAACGATGGGTTCGATGACGGTTTGGATGTACCGTGCACTATTCAGTGTCCCCTCGACGATCACCAGTGGTGTACGGCCAGTGTAGGAGATCGCTCCCCACACCATGATGCCGGGTGTTGGCCCTGTGTGCCTCGGTCGTATGCAGTCCTGATTGTGGCGCTCACCTGCACGGCGCCAAACACGCATACGACCATCATTGGCACCAAGGCAGAAGCGACTCTCATCGCTGAAGACGACACGTCTCCATTCGTCCCTCCATTCACGCCTGTCGCGACACCACTGGAGGCGGGCTGCACGATGTGGGGGCGTGAGCGGAAGACGGCCTAACGGTGTGCGGTACCGTAGCCCAGCTTCATGGAGACGGTTGCGAATGGTCCTCGCCGATACCCCAGGAGCAACAGTATCCCTAATTTGCTGGGAAGTGGCGGTGCCGTCCCCTACGGCACTGCGTAGGATCCTACGGTCTTGGCGTGCATCCGTGCGTCGCTGCGGTCCGGTCCCAGGTCGACGGGCACGTGCACCTTCCGCCGACCACTGGCGACAACATCGATGTACTGTGGAGACCTCACGCCCCACGTGTTGAGCAATTCGGCGGTACGTCCACCCGGCCTCCCGCATGCCCACTATACGCCCTCGCTCAAAGTCCGTCAACTGCACATACGGTTCACGTCCACGCTGTCGCGGCATGCTACCAGTGTTAAAGACTGCGATGGAGCTCCGTATGCCACGGCAAACTGGCTGACACCGACGGCGGCGGTGCACAAATGCTGCGCAGCTAGCGCCATTCGACGGCCAACACCGCGGTTCCTGGTGTGTCCGCTGTGCCGTGCGTGTGATCATTGCTTGTACAGCCCTCTCGCAGTGTCCGGAGCAAGTATGGTGGGTCTGACACACCGGTGTCAATGTGTTCTTTTTTCCATTTCCAGGAGTGTATGCAACGGAGGAAGATTATCGGAAAGTCCTTGTAAAGTCTCTTTTATGATAGCTTTAGGGAAGAATGGCTTTCTTCGAAACGTTTCCATTCAGCATTCCTTAACACCTCTTTTCGCTTCGTTACTATGTCAGAAAAATCTCAGATGATGTTCCGTCACCCTGTCCGGGCTTTTCTAAGACGATTCTACAGACATATGTCCTTCCGGTCTTCTTTCTAGAATGTTCCAGAATGATTACTGTTCATCCTGTGATCTACGTATCTTCCCCATTTCACTCCCCTGTCAGCATAAGCTCCAAAAGTAATATTTCAAAGGTGTCGTCCATATTCCCAAATGCAATTTTGTCTCAAACCGAGTCATTCTGCAGACAAAAGATGCCTATCTACATGTTCCCAAAATGAAAATGCCGTTCCTTCTTTTATGGCTATCTCTAACTCTTATTTATTATTTACCCCAAGTCTCTCTTTAGAGGCGTATATATACGTAAAATGTATGATCATTACCGCAACTCATCTCCCACATCCCTCGTTTGTTACACGGTGCACTAATAATGATACATCTCGCATTCACAATTTCTCAAGGATTTTGTTTTTCTCTTTATCGGACACCCTGTGTACAAGCAAAAATGCCACTTACCCTAGGTTAAGACAGTCGGCGATTTCAAACTGTGTATTTCAGCTATCAATTTATTCCGTTCCTGAGGTGAAGGAGGATTATCCACATAGACGAGCATGGAAAATAGTGAAACAGTCACTCTCTGTCTGGTGGCTGAGTAGAAACAACGGCTGTTAATCCGGCCAAACGATGATATCCGTTATGGGTCACCTCGTTATCTCGGAACATAGTCTTCTGCCTGTTAATCTAAATGTGCAGTTCTGTACGACTATTGAAGTAATTACCATTTTATTTTCACTCTCCCTCTTTTTCTCTGACGCAACTAAACATTTCTAAAATTTTAAGTTATAATAGATGAGCAACAGCTTCTGCATACGTCTGTTTACGACAAATTTCGCTTTCTTACTGCACCTTTCAGTAACTTCGGGTTAATACCCAAATTCATCATCATAGCTGACCATCGTTGCGTAATTCTTATGGAAAATATTGGTATAATGTAAGTGGAGACTGTGGTAACGTGACATGCTAATTAAGCACGCATGTATGTGCGCTTACATGTTTTGAACAGTACTGAACAAAAAAAGTCATATAAATTTTTTGTTTATTTTATCACAGAAGAAAAATTTGACAAATGCTTGGGAAGGAATTAATATAATTTGAGGCCACGACAACCTCTTGTAGAAGCTTATTCCTATTGTCATTAGATTGCGTTTTGTGTTTATGACTGTCACCTCACTCCCGTTCCAGGACACAATTCACTAGAACTTAGATCTCACAGCCTTGTACCTTCAATCTTAGCAAAAAAGTTTCTCATTACAGTTTCTATTTGCTGTTTCATGAAGGAGACTGAGTTACTAATGCATATGAATATTGTGGTGTCACCGCCAGACACCACACTTGCTAGGTGGTAGCTTAAATCGGCCGCGGTCCATTAGTACATGTCGGACCCGCGTGTCGCCACTGTCAGGATCGCAGACCGAGCGCCACCACAAGGCAGGTCTCGAGATACGTACTAGCACTCGCCCCAGTTGTACGACGACATTGCTAGCGACTACACTGATCGAAGCCTTTCTCTCATTTGCCGAGAGACAGTTAGAATAGCCTTCAGCTAAGTTAATGGCTACGACCTAGCAAGGCGCCATTTGTACCATTGCATGTACCTCAAGATAGTCTCACTTGTATCATCAAGAATGCTGTATACCAAAGGACTATATAAAAGTTAAGTGTTCTAGTAGCTACGTTCTTTTCTTTATCACATTCATTACGAATCCTGTTCCAGACTTAACGCCAGACGGCGTGAGTTGACGCGTGCCCTTTCGGCTACTTCACTGTGGACTGGCTGCCTTAACAGTCTACTACAAATATTATACCTCAAAAGCGTTGAAGACACAATTCTCATGAGGTTGTTTGAAATGGCTGGAACAGCGCCGGATAATCCGAAAAGTTAGGAATGCGGTGATAAAAAATCAGAAGAACCTCGAAGTTAAATACTTGACCTGAACCAGGAAAATGGGAAAATTAGTATTTTTGGATGATCTCTACAGTAGATTTTGTGAAAGATTTTCTGAAATCTTCGCCGGCCGGAGTGGCCGTGCGATTCTAGGCGCTACAGTCTGGAACCGAACGACCGCTCCGGTCGCAGGTTCGAATCCTGCCTCGGGCATGGATGTGTGTGATGTCCGTAGGTTAGTTAGGTTTAATTAGTTCTAAGTTCTAGGCGACTGATGACCTCAGAAGTTTAGTCGCATAGTGCTCACAGCCATTTGAACCATTTGAAATCTTCCTAGCAGTGTCGACATGAATCACACTAAAGGAAAGAAGCAGAAATTTTGAAACTTTTCGGAGACATTTGCTAATTCAAAACCACCATATTGCTTTTGAAGTGGATCCGTTCCAAATCTGCAACCATAGATAAAAATATCAGGTAAATGCACAATGTGGTACTGGATGATCAATGACTAGACGCCAAACACCTGAGAAATTTAAAATTTTCCTGGCGAATTAAATGTTTGAAGATATTTCGAGTCTGCAGCCGGTTCTCGTAAACTTCACTCCACGATATTTCCACTGGACACATGGCAGTCATCCTCAGGTGAGGCATCGTAAGCTCACGAAAAGTTTTTTTCCTATATTGAATTTCAATCCCTCCCTCCCCCCCCCCACCCGCCCCCCCACCCCCACCCCCCTCGGGGGGCTGCAGCTTAATATGCCGCTCTGCTGCCTGCAGAAGAGTTGAAAAACATTATTGGAAGATAACAAACAATAAAAACAGGCAATAAAACGGCGACTTTTTAAAAACTGTAAAATGGGGGAAAGTTGTGGAAGTGAAAATATAAAAACACAGAGTTGCCGATGCTAATGAAGACACACAGTAAGTAGATAGGGACAATTAAAAAACACTGTGACAGTCTGGTTTCTGTTCCCAACACATAAAAAATTGGGATGAACAACACTGAACACTCACGTAAAGACTGCACTATAGAGTAGACACGAAGATGACGCCCCAGCCTAAGGCAGATGGGGGAGGGAGGAAAGGAGCCCAACAGATGAGGGGAATAAAGGGAGGGAGGAGGGTAAAAGCAGAAGGGGGGAGCCGATGGAGGGAGAGAACACATAAAAAAGGGGGGGGGGGCACGGCGGACGCGAGAAGGAGTGACGAAGACGTTTTCCGCTCCACCTTATACAGTGCACTGAGACTATTGCCGCGCGTGCGTCAGAGTCACGGTGACAGAAGGGCCACACCTCCCGGCGGCAGCGCCCTCGCTGGTGGAGCTGCGAAGGTGAGCTGTCTTTGGCGTTGCCGCTCGCCACAGTCATCGGAGAATTCTGGCGTCTTGATCCAGACAGCGAGAACACGGTGCGGAAAGGACACTACCTGAATTTTACGTCATCGGCCAGGGAAGGTAACCGGAACGCTAACGGCCACAAGGCACAAAATTCTGCTGGTTCCCTTGGACTTCAAATAACAGAAATAGCTGACCTGAAGATGACTGGCTGATGTCCAGTGGAAATCACGAGGAGTGAAGTTTATGACAACCGACAGCGATCCCGAACGCCATATACCTCTTATAAGAAAGAATAAAAAATGGTTTTCCGTGACGAAATATTTGTTAGAATTCTCTGTAGAAGACTGGTGCGGATTTTTTGATTAATGACCAGGTGAAAAATGTAAAACGAAGATTTCAATCGTTTTCAAAAGTAATTCAATTTGCTTTTTCACCCCGTATTCTTACTACAGATGAGACGTGGGTTTATCACCTCGTTCCAGAAAAGAAAAACAGCTACCATACAAGTGTGTCACAATTGGCGACCGTGTACATAGGTGAAGTTGATTTCATCTCCGAATATGTGCTAAGTGTTTTGTCGCATACATAAGAGATCTTCTGTATTGATTTAGTTCCAAAGAGTAAAACATAAGTAGAAAATACGTTCAACCCTTGTGCTGGAATGAAAAATGAAATCATCTTCTTGTCACCACAACGGTGATATTGACGGAGGAGTTACGTTGCAGTATGAGACGCCTGGTTAAATCCGCATGACGGAATAGGTAGAATTGTGGAAAGGGGCCAAAAATGAGCGGCAGTCAGTTACACTCGAAACTATTTAACGTTATTTAGTTTCCCAAACACTACAGCGCAAATTTCCGAGCTTAACTATTGACTGAATATGTCGCACAATCTTATGGCTTAAGGGACAACCTCTTTAATTTTTAAAACGGCTGAAGGCCCATGATTTAAAACACAACTACAATAAATTCTCAAAAGTCAGAAAGCGTAAGGTTTTATCCTTAAATAATATTTCAAATGACGCTGAAGGCCCAAACAATGGAATACTTGACGAGTAAGGAACTTTCAATTTTAAAACGGCTCAAGGTCTGTTATTTAAAACTCAACTAAAAGCATACAAATTCAAACCGTCGGCTATGAGCCATTAAAATACGCAATCGAACACCAATAAGAAAAGGCAGTACAGCCAGCGGCGCTCAGAAGTTTCTGTCGGTGGGTCTGCACTTTAAATATAGCCGTTCGCTTAGGGGATACTGTTCCCAACTACATCCGATCCGCCGGCAACCCAACCATGAGACAGTCAACGGACCCACCGACAAGACGCTTTCCACCCGACCAGTACACAAGGAACTCCAAAGCCAAAAGGTAAAAGCGTAGCTGCCCACAACCAAGTATGCATAAACTGTCAAAACTACAAACACGTGTTGGACAGCGACAACACAGTGAGGAAAGGACACTACCTGAATTTTACGTCATCGGCCAGGGAAGGTAACCGGAACGCTAACGGCCACAAGGCAGAAAATTCTGCTGGTTCCCTTAGGCCAAACTTTCGCTAACTCGTACACTTGCTGTTGCTCACGGGAATAACCCAGCAGCCAGCCATGAAAACCAACGGCACAATGTGAACAGACTGGCTTCGGTAATTCAATCACCACTCAACCTTGATGTCCCGGGTCGGTGAGCCACGGACCTCGTAGCAATCGGAACAGCTCCCACACACTCCGACACTGCGTAGAGACCGCCAGCGGGCCCTGCCCACTGCGCTGAGTTGAGATTTCCTGCCTGATACACACCAACCGACCGACTTCCGCACACAGGCTAGCTGGAAACTATAAGGACAAGACCAAAGGTAGTACAAGGTGTGACTATTGATACACACCGCAGCTGCCAGACGTAGATTGAGGTAGAACCACCGCAATAACCGCGGGAAACCAAACACAGTGTAACAGTTAAGGTTTAAACCAATGCATGAGCAGGGGCCAGCACGGCTCACAGCATTCCTCCTATGTTTTAGGTTTGGCACCCAATAACTTCATTCTGTTTCAGCATATAAAAACTGTTGTATGTTATGGAAGGTGTCATTATTTATTTTGAAAATCTTGCAGAATTGCTGTACAGCGGTGTAAAAAAGCACCTGAATAATAGTGTACTGGTAAGAAATGGTAGTAAATCAATTAGTAAGTTAAGAATCCACCGTGTTCGAGTGCAGCGCGAGCAGTTTTCACCTTATCATCGTAGAGATGCACCCAAGGCCAGAAATGTTTCAACCTGTTGCCACGATCTGTACTCCAGATATCGGAGGACGGAACAGCAATCGCTGCAGTGACTCCTGCGGGCAGGACAGCCCGTTGTCGCGTTAGCTGCACAAGCAGGTGCCTAATGCGCTGTGTGCTCCCGAATGCATCGCACCGCTATCGACCCCCCGAGGCCCGGCGCTGATCAGATGACCCTGGACGCATGTCGCAACACGTGTTACCTGCTCATCGCTGCCACCGTGTCCGCACTCGGCGCCGCCGGCACTGCTTTGAGCCAGTCACGGCCACTAATCATGCGGCTACCTGCATCCCATCATCCGCTATCCAGCTACCGCAGTCCTCGTCATGTGTTGCAGTTCCTTTACTCTTTTCTTCGGGTACAGAACGACGACGATGCCCACGTACAGAATGTTCATAAATTCTCTCCATCAGTTCAAAAAAATTCTGATCTGGAAACACTGGTAACAGTTACTTCTGTAAAATATCTTGGAGTATGCGTGCGGAACGATTTGAACTGGAATAATCATATAAAATTAATTGTTGGTAAGGCGTGTACCAGGTTGAGATTCATTGGGAGAGTGCTTAGAAAATGTAGTCCATCAACAAAGGAGGTGGCTTACAAAACACTCGTTCGACCTATACTTGAGTATTGCTCATCAGTGTGGGATCCGTACCAGATCGGGTTGACGGAGGCGATAGAGAAGATCCAAAGAAGAGCGGCGCGTTTCATCACAGGGTTATTTGGTAACCGTGATAGCGTTACGGAGATGTTTAATAAACTCAAGTGGCAGACTCTGCAAGAGAGGCGCTCTGCATCGCGGTGTAGCTTGCTCGCCAGGTTTCGAGAGGGTGCGTTTCTGGATGAGGTATCGAATATATTGCTTCCCCCTACTTATACCTCCCGAGGAGATCACGAATGTAAAATTAGAGACATTAGAGCGCGCATGGAGGCTTTCAGACAGTCGTTCTTCCCGCGAACCATACGCGACTGGAACAGGAAAGGGAGGTAATGACAAAAATGGTTCAAATGGCTCTGAGCACTATGGGACTCAACTGCTGTGGTCATAAGTCCCATAGAACTTAGAACTACTTAAACCTAACTAACCTAAGGACAGCACACAACACCCAGCCATCACGAGGCAGAGAAAATCCCTGACCCCGCCGGTAATCTAACCCGGGAACCCGGGCGTGGGAAGCGAGAACGCTACCGCACGACCACGAGATGCGGGCGAGGTAATGACAGTGGCACGTAAAGTGCCCTCCGCCACACACCGTTGGGTGGCTTGCGGAGTATAAATGTAGATGTAGATGTAGATGTAGAATCAGATATTTTTTCACGCCACAATTCGAATGTGTGCCCCGCTCGCTACTCGTAGTACATGCAGATGAGTGTCCTCCTCCCTATACACCGGTAAGAAAGTATGGTGACATGAACTGCCGCAATTATGTTGAATTACAATGAAAATGCACTGAAGATGGATGTTTGTAGCCGAAATCTAGATTTGAGAGAATAATAAAAGGCAATGTGATTGCGACTGACTGCTGTGTGCCTCTCCTTCCTGGTCATATTCCGGTTCTTCCCATGTACGTGCCCGCATTGCAGCACCAACCTTCAGGCTGCTTTATTTATTCGTGCACGAAGGATAGCAATATCATTGACTGGTGTTGGCTACACGCGATTCTTGACGTAACAACACGAAAGTGCCGTGGCGTCGGGGGAGTGTGAGGGCCATGCAGTGAGGCTAGCATCATCCGTTCCCCCCTGAGGAAATATGTCATCAGCACATCCCACATGCCCAGATAAACCTTTTCCGTTAATGTTTCATTTGCGAAGAAAAAATGAACTATCTGTTGAACAGTTTTTGATGTTGCTCAACAACAGTAATAGAATAATTTTTCAATCAACTCAGCGCAATTGACTGTATTGTTGTTTATTTATGACCCAGTTTCGTCCTTTTATGCAGTTTTACAGTTTTTTAATGTCATTAACATACACTGCAGAACATGAGACTCTAAATTGGCCATGAATTAAGAGAAATATTCGCTCCCTATGAAACTCCATATGTAAAATCATCATCTTGTAAAAAGATCAGTAAATGATAGTGGGCGCACGTCATATATAATAAAAACAAGGTTACTTTCGTGCCGGCTGGAGTGGCCGAGCGGTTCCAGGCGCTACAGTCTGGAACCGCGAGAGCGCTACGGTCGCAGGTTCGAATCCTGCCTCGGGCATGGATGTGTGTGATGTCCTTAGGTTAGTTAGGTTTAAGTAGTTCTAAGTTCTAGGGGCCTGATGACCTCAGAAGTTAAGTCCCATAGTCCTCAGAGCCATTTGAACCATTTTACTTTGGTATGTAAAAGATGAACACTTGTCCTTGAGTCATAATGATAGCAGGATCTCCGGATTTTTCTCTAGCCGAGCACATGTGGGATATGTCGGGACGTGAAGTGACCTCTGCGCCTCAGCCAACAACTCTTACAGAACTACGTGAACAGGTCGAGCAGGCATGGCAGAACGTATCCCAGGACAGTGTTCGTCATGTGTACCATGGACCAGATGCCAACATAGTAGTATGGATATTTCAGCATGGGTCGATATCTGCTGCCTCAGAACGCCTTCTGCCATTCATCTGTAAATGTAATCATTTAATGTTCTTTACATGCACTGCTGAAACAAGAAATATTGAGTGAACTGGTGAACTGGAAACCTCTAGAAGGGCATACTAACTTTTTTCCGACAGTGTAATTCACTGTGTGAATATGGAGTGGATGATTTGTCTACATATTCTGATACGACTGCCCCATAATGATGCTGTGTGCAATTACGTCACCGCGCATATCACAAATCGAAGTTTGGAGAAATGCTCTATCCACTGAGGAGCGTTATTTTTCTACTGTGTTGTATTTTTCTCGAAGTTGCGTTCTGAAACTTCGGAGATATTTTGGAATAATGCTGTAGTGAAGAAGATGTTACTAGAAATTTATATAACAGAAGTGAAATAGGATATTTATTTGTTCATTTTAAAGTATGATTCTATGCCAGCGCTAATTATTTTATAAGATGCTTAACAATGATTGTCATCTCTAGTTTCTCTCAAGTTCAGACAACATAAACTAAATTAAATTGCTTCGTTTGGTAATGGCTGAGAGCTCCGCGATTAAGTGATTTTCCTTTCTCAGTATGTCCGCAGCTCGTGGTCGTGCGGTAGCGTTCTCGCTTCCCGCGCCCGGGTTCCCGGGTTCGATTCCCGGCGGGGTCAGGGATTTTCTCTGCCTCGTGATGACTGGGTGTTGTGTGCTGTCCTTAGGTTAGTTAGCTTTAAGTAGTTCTAAGTTCTAGGGGACTGATGACCATAGATGTTAAGTCCCATAGTGCTCAGAGCCATATCCTTTCTCAGTATGTGCTCAGATTAAATTTCAGTTCGTTAGCGGATACTTCAAAATGTAACCTGGCCGAAGACTTAGCTTAAGAATGCATTATTCATGTATGTGTACGTTATTTTAAGGCATTGCTCTGACTAAAAGGTTGTGCGATCTTGCAAAATATACAGATCTGGACTGGGCGTTACATGTCAAGGCACAATTTGCGGAAAGTAGTCCGTAGCCCCACAAAAATTATATCTTAATCTCTTGCCAAAAAATGGAACCAAAAAGGATTCGTGGTTAATACAATAGCACGTTGAGGAACATATTGTCTTTTGTCTGAGTTAAGGCAACTGATATTATCATTGAAGGTGACTGCAAAATCATATACAACGTTATACTACGCGATAATAGAATGGAGCCAACAATTCTGATTCGTTGATTGTGACACATCTATATACAATTAGAGATTTGGACCTGCCAAAAACTCTTATAGTAATCTCACACAACGACGAATTACAGCCAACTAGTATCGCAGAACTGAATATTTTGGAAATACTCATTAACTCACCATTACCAACGGCGAGGGACAACGATGAACCTGTGAACAGAAGAACAATTATCATTTCTCTTCCTGTATTTTTCCTTGAATCACAAAGACGGAGTGTATGAGTGTGTGCATGCACGCGCGCACGCGCTTGCGCGTCTGTGTGTGTGTGTGTGTGTGTGTGTGGAATGATGGCAGTATGATGGGAAGTCTATACACCCTCTTTTTGAATTTATAAGTTAGGTTCTTAGCCGCTACACCACGACATCCATTGAATTTTGTAGGAAATAGGAAACTGATTTTCATGTTCTCTTAAATAGGAAATTAACACTGTGAGTCAAATGTACACGGGTAATGATTTGTATTTTCGCTTGCACTGAACACAAATCTACAGCCGTTTATTAGCACTCCGTCTTCAGGCCACAAGTGGCCCATCGGGACCATTCAACCCCCGTGTCATCCTCACTGAGGATGCAGACAGGAAGAGCGTGTTGTCAGCACACCATTATCCCGGTCGTTTTCTTTGACCGGAGCCGCTACTGTTCGGTCGAGTAGCTCCTCAATTGGCATCCCGAGGCTGAGTGCACCCCGAAAAATGGCAACAGCGCATGGCCGTCCGGACGGTCACCCATCCAAGTGCCGTCCACGCCCAACAGCGCTTAACTTCGGTGATCTGACGAGAACCGGTGTATCCACTGCGGCAAGGCCGTTGCCCACAGGTGTCTAGTGGAAATTAATAAAAAATAACAAGTCATAGGCACAAAGTTGTGCAGATTTTGATTTCGCCTGCTCTCTCTGTTAAGTAAGTGCGTTGCCGAAAAAAAAAAAAAAATTACAATAAACTCAAACCTACATGACCATTTCCACTTCCATGTTAGGATTGAGGTACAATGTGAGGCGGTATGTGAAGGATAACTGGTGATGTTAAAACTAAGTTAAGAATTTTTGTATGCTCTTATCAGCAATGTCTTCAGACACACACGTTAGAGTAAGCGTTAAACGGAACACTGATGGTATTATGAAATTAAATCTCTAGGGATCAGATAATAAAGCGCTTCACTTCAATCACGACCGGTTTCTGGCGATTGTGAACCCATCTTAAGAACCACAACCCACGTGGCAGCCGCACATGCGACAGCAGGATGCGTGAAGGTGTCAGCCACACATGAAGCCGATAGACGGGATACCTACCCGCAGCCGAATTTCCAGTGTGCGGCGGCCACGGGCATCACGGTTCTTGTTCATCTGAAGATGTCACTGAATCAATAAAACTTTACACTTGAAGCGTTTTATTATCTGATTCCACGATACTCAGTTGTGGATTTCCTGTGAACTGAAGGCTGAAATCTCATGTGTATCGAATGTTCAGAATATTCGAAACACCGGTTCGCCGTGAGTAGTCGTACTTTATTTACGATCCATAATTAGAGTAAAAGAAGAAAGGAACAAGTAATACGGAATAGGTGGAATAAGGTTAGCGATAAACTTATCATCAAAATTGGTTACCACTCAGTGTATTCAGTATAGAACGAGGAATTTGGTAAAGAAATGTGAAGATACTGGAGAAGGAGAGAACAGAAAAGTTTGCCTGGAGAATCTGTGATGAAAGAGACATATCGAAAGCTCATCGACGAAGCCCTAGAAGACACATCTTCTGGAGGAAGACAGAGATTAGAATATATCCGAAAAAACTGAGGAATTTGGATGTATGTGCAACGCACAACACAGAGCTGAAGTGACTGTCACTATAGAACGAATGATTTTGAATATTTAAGTATTACCTTTTATATTACAAGGATGACCCAAAAGGCCGTTAATAGTTCAAAATGGATGAATTCACGGAATGATGTAGAAAGAGAGGTAAAAATTTCACACATCCGTAAACCGACATGAGGTTTCATTGAAACCAAAAAATATTGAAAACTGGCCAATAGATGGGGCTGGGCAGCAACGCATGAGTGATGCCGCATGAGAATAGTGTAAAAAATGAGCTGAAGTGAAAGTGCAAGTCAGATCATCCCTGGCCTGGCTAATAAACACCTTCTGGAAGGCATCACTTTTATGCAGGATGGCGCTCCATCCGATATTGCTACAGGTGTGGTAGATCTCTTGTAACATCGTTTGATGAGTATTGCGTGTTGAACCACTACGTCCGTCATGCTTAGTCCTCCAGGTCCCCAGTACTCATAATGTGTGATTATTAATTTGGATGTTACTGACGTCGCAAGCCTATTGCTATCTTCCGACCTCATTAGAGGTGCTAAAAGGCAACATACGTCGGCGGTTTCTCACTATGCATAGTGATATGCTGTAGAGTCCTGCTCACAGCATTGTCCGTCGAGCACAGGTCTTCTTGATGAATAAGGGCCGAAATGTTGAGCATTTCTTATAAAGAACACCATCTTTTCTAAAAATCTATTATTATGCTAAATATTGGTTTTTTTATCATTTGAAGCGTCATCTCTTGGTCATTTTGAGCACATTTTTGGTTTCAATTAAATTCCATGTCAATTCAATCACGAGTACTAATTTTTACCTCTCAACCTATATTATACCGTGAAGTGTTGAATTTAAACTATTGACGGACTTTTGGATCACCCTGTACGTTGAGATCGATCTGGTCAAATATTCCTCTGAAAAATGGTATGGACGACTAGCGCATTTCACAGCACTAACTGCTGAAAAAGTGACATGGTATCTTAGGTTAATTTAGGAACTTTTCCTTGAAAACGGCTAACTTCCACATTCAATGGAAAATGATCTACTCCCACTTTAACTTCTAGACAAATATTCTTAGACATTTTGTTACAAAATCTGCTGCTAGGTGTCTTAACCACCATGGATTCCATACGTGCAGTAGGTTTTGATGCACTCGCTCAAAAATACCTTCGAATCTGGACGCTTACTTCTCATGGAATATCAGTTTTGCAAATCTCGCTCTGGTCACTAATACGAAAAACCCCGAGTATAGCAACGTATCCAGCTTATAAAATCTTACTGGGGCCCCAAATTTTCTGTTTGACTCGGTATGCTTTCCCGCTTCATACGATACCGAAAGTTCCACCGCTCTGGCCCTATTATAATAAAAAGAACGGTCTCCTCAGCTTCAAAGAGTAAACACTTCTCTCAGCTTCTTGTAATATTCATGGCACAAAAAAGGAAATTGCTCTGAATTATATAGTGAAAATAACCCATCAAACAGTCACTCAAATCCACTCAACATGAGAAAGGAAATAGATTAACTGCTGAACATACAAACTCTTTTTGTATTCTGCAACCACAATCACTGCGCATCGCAATATCTATCTCTCTTTAAGAGAATCAGCCAGAATTTAATTCAGTCAATAATTATGGCCTGGCGCAGCTAAAAGTATTACGTCAGCCGGAATAAATTCAAGACAGTGACTATCGCCGAAAAAAATTAATTCAAATCTTATTTTACGTAGGAAATACATCATCTGTGTGCTTCTTGCTGCCCGACCTTTTAAGTGAGGCTGGAAAATATATATACAACTGGTCTGAGATGATGTTTATTACACAGTCGATGTTAAAAGTACGAGTTGTATTCGGAAGAAATATTCTGTTAGGTGCGAAGTGTAAACCACTGTAAAATTCCGATGGAACTTTCCCCACATGTGTTGGGCTTTGACTATAGTGTGCCTGCAGAAATGCTTACAACAACAGTGGCTACTGCCAAGTATGTGGATCTGGTATGACATTTTGCCTGAAGCTATACAGCCCACATAACATAAAGTCAGTCGAATTTTGCAAAGGCAATGATGACGCGCCTGTAGCGTTTTCGATAGGAAGTGTTTGATCACCTACAATACAGCCCTTAACTGGCTCACTCCGTTGTTGATCTCTGCCCAAATGAACCTCTGGCTACGAAGAAAACATTTTAGCACAAAAAACGAAAGGCAGACAAGCGTGGAAAATTGGTGGAAAGCAGAGGAGGCTGCTTTCTGTAACGACGGCACTGGAAAATATTTACAACGCGACTGGTTCAAATGGTTCAAATAGCTCTGAGCACTATGGGACTTAACATCGGAGGTCATCAGCCCCCTAGAACTTAGAAGTACTTAAACCTAACTAAGACATCACACACATCCATGCCCGAGGCAGGATTCGAACCTGAGACCGTAGCAGTCGCGCGGTTCCGGACTAAAGCACGTATAACCGTTCGGCCACGGCGGCCGGCACAAGGGGACTGCTTAGAGAGGTAGCTGGAAGCTGTAGTTAACTGTTGCGAATAATTTTTTTTTTTAATTTTCACTGTGATATTCATTTCGCGCTTTATACATACTCAGTAGTTTCTCTCATAAGTAAAAACTCGGTTTTTTGTTTCTAAGTTAGTAGGCTTGAGATATCAGCGACGTAGTGACACAGACTAATACATACAGTCAGGACTCTTCTCTCCATATTTTTTAAATGTACTATGACAGCAGCACTCCAAGTGCATCTTAACCTACACTTTTCAATCCGATATGATTGCGTCCAGTATCGGTTACATTGATTTCTAACATGCGTTTTACAAGAGCGAACGTGTGTGATGCGCTGACTAAAATATTATACCACAACTGTATTTCATTAGCTTCCCAAGACCCTGGGAAGTATGAAACGTTACGTAACGGGACAGTTTATTGAAGACTTCTTTTTAACATATAAATATTTACTGTGGACTCTCGTTTCCTTTAGGAAGATAAAGGCTATTAAACAGCATAAGACTTGATCTTTGGCAGAATTCGTATATCTAATAAACAACCTACGTGCACTCAAACACAGAAACAACTCCCGCTTCTGTCAAAGGAGCTCTCTTTGCCCCATCCGTGAAGAAGGTTGCCGTTTTTAACTGAAGGTTAGTGCTTTTGAAGATATAAGGGCAGGGAAGTTCCGCCCACTCGAAATTTCTAGAACATTCCAAAACATCCGACAGCATCTGACAGCATTAAACAACAATCAAGAACGTTCCAGAATGTTCAGCAATGGTCTAGAGCATTCGGGAATAGTCTGGAACTTTCTGGATGATTTCAGAATGTTTGAGAACATCCTGGAACGTTCCAAATCACTGTGGAACATTCCGGAACACTCTGGAATGTTGTGGAACATTCGAAGCCTTTTTGATATGTTCTGGAATTCACCATTGGTGGTAATACCCATCTGTCGTGGGTTAGAACGTCTGTTTCTTATCAGTAACGACTGGAGGAATCAAAAAGTAGTGCAGTGAGTAAATAAAAAGAAGCAGTGAAGTGTGAGTAGTCAAAGTGATACAGCGACTGAATATAAATCGAAACTAAAGTGCGAAAAGTGTGTAATGTGTACTTAGTGTATTTGTTAGTAAAAAGTGGATTTGGTTTGTATTTTAGACAATGTCCAAAAATAAAATAGAAGGAGATCTGGCCAGTTCTGAAGCAAAACGACGAATAAAATAATATTGTCGACGATATCAACTTTAATATTCAGTAGAAAAGTCTCGGTGAACACAGAATATGCAAATCGATCGAGATGATGGTAAACGTTGATGGAAGTGTGAATTTCTCTACAGAATCTCTAAACTCTTTGCATGTACCAGGATTGGCATTACACTGCCTTCGACTTAAAAATTGATCTCCGATCGTACTACTCAAAAGTACTAACTCACCAAAACTATGTAATGGATCAAGGATGATCGTCAAAAAGCTATCGAACAACATCATCGAAGCCGGACTTACGACTGGAGGTACAAAGGACACACACTGTTTACCCTAGGACATCACTGATCTCTACTGGACTGCCATTCCAATGTAAAATATTGCAATTTCCAATCAAATTAGCCTACAGTTTTAAAATTAGGAAGTACAAGGACAAACTTTAAAATACTGCGGTATCAACCTGAAAGAATCCTGCTTCTCTCAGTGTCAGTTATACGAAGCTTGCTTTCAGTAGGAAATCCGAAAAATTTGTACTTATATACCCAGGATAACAAAACGAAAAAACATTGTAAACAGAAAATATTTTCAATAAATTTTTTACCTATTATACTTAAACAGGTAATGTAAATAAAATATGTTTTCAATAATTTCTTTCATTATATAGTTTAAAGGTTATCCTTTTATTCGAACTAAGACCCAATCTCATACCAACTTCTTGAGCGAAGCGTGGTACTCAGCTAGTAAATAAATAAAAATAAAACCTCGAAAGCAATAAAAATGTTCCCCAACACAGAAGAAACCAGTTATGCAACTTTTGCTACCTTTGAGCCACAAACTACAAGAGGATTTAACACAGACGGTCTTTTGAAGAAAGAGTAATTGATTTATCGAAATTGTTGGTATATTAGAAAGTCGTGTGAAGTACAGTAAATTACGCATTATTAGTTTCCATCACACGGCAAGAAAATTGGCTATCATAATAAGCACAGCCGAGATCATAAATACTCGTATATACTTGTCATAAACGAAATACTGTTTTCATATTACACTGCTTTCAGCGGAGTAAGCAGCAATGGTAGACATATTCAAAATTATTTCTTCATCAATAAATTGTAGCTTATGTCTCTGAATTAGTGAGACTCGCCACTAATTCCTTCTATTTTATGATCATTCATGTGTCTTGATAATTTACTGCTGCTTTGAACGCAAAACTGTAATTACCATTTCTTTAAATAAGTAGTAACATAACTGAAAACAAACTTTAATCTTACTGTGGCATTCTCGTATCTACGGACGCTAATATCTTTCCAACTGACACACCATAACAACTTCCACAGCAGTGAGTGGCGCCACTGTATGTGTTGGATTGCCGTAATGTTATGAATATTTGTCGATTGTCTTTGAGGCACACTTCTTCAGAGATGGTTTTGTGATCGGATTGCGTTTGTCACCTCTGGATTTAATCTTCTGATGTAAAGTAAGTTCAGTTCGTAGCAACATTTTCCACATTATAAAGTACAAAAGCAGTGCGGGAGCATAAAGGTTATTTACGACCACTTTCCTTCCACGCTGAAGTTGCTGAAAATTTGCAGCATGACGAAAACTGTTTATGCATGCACTTGAATGTAATAAAGATTTTATTTAATCATTTTTGGTTCTGCTTTGCAGTTCGATCGCTCTTTTAGAACTATAAGAATGGCGTCATGGAGCTGGCACTGTTCCGCGGGTGGTGGAGGTCTGGCTGATCGTGTAATGAACTGCTGGGAAGAGGTTGGAGAAGAGCATGCTAAGATTCAGAGTTTGGAGGAGACTGACGCAGATGATACAATTACTACTCCTGCACCTTCAAACACCACGGCAGTAATCGTGGTAGACTGGATAACATTGTGTCAAGTCGACCAATGTGTAAAACGTATAGTACACATGCAGCGGTAGTGAACGCTGTTTCTCTGTTCTTGAAGAAGCCTACAACAGCTCGACCACTCCGGCCGGCCAAATGTGAAGACGATGATCGTTGTCTTCTTTGATGTACGTGGAATTGTGCGTCGGGAATTTGTACCCCCTGGCCAGACTGTTAACCAGCACTTTTGGTTGGATGTTTTGAGGCGTCTGCGAGAGTATATGTGCGGAGGAAACGCCCGGAACTTTGGCGATCAGGTGACTGGTTTCTGCACCACGACAACGCTCCAGCACACACGGCCTTACGAGTAACCCACTATTTGGCATCTCAGAGGTGGTCTGTCGTTCCCCACGCTCCGTATTCGCCGGACCTAGCCCTGTGCGACTTTTTCCTATTTCCACGAATGAAAAAAAAAAAACGCTAAAAGCGGAGCGTTATGACGATGTGGAGGCGGTAACAACAGCTTCGCAAAGGGCACTGGACAATATCAAACTTGAAGGGTTGCAAACACGCTCCCAACAGTGGGAAAAGAGACTTTCCAAGTGCATCGCATGTAATGGAGAGGATTTTGAAGGTGACTGAAGTAATTTTGTACAAAGGTTCATCAATAAATTTTTTATGACAACAATCCGGTTTCTTTTTGGTCCCCCATCGAATTTCATTGTTATAATGAACACAAACGTTGTCACTTATAGTGTTAACCCACCACCATTCACGTACCCACCGTCCAAATACACCTCGCACTTTGATAAAATACTACGTGACACCTCGTGAACTCACATACGACAGATGGAGGGTATTGAAAATTCATAGAAGGGCAGCCCGTTTTGGTACTATCGCAAAACAGGGGACAGAATGTCACCTATATGATTATCGAGTTGGAGTGGCAATCATTATAACAAAGGCGGTTTTCACTCCTCTGAATGTGCAAATTTTTTGTTGACGCCATCCTATTTCGGGAGAAATCGTCATCATAATAAAAAAGAAAGGTAAACCAGAGCTCGCTCGGAAAGATTTGTGTCCGCCTTTTCCGCGCGCTCTTTGGGAATGGAATCGCAGAGAAATATTCTGTCTTCTCCAGACACTACTGTGCAACAGTGACGAAGAACTACAGACTACAGATAATTTACGTAATTATAAAAACTTACTTCGCACTTCAGAGAGTCTGTATTTTGTCACTTCTTGATAACAGTTGCCCTCTCTATGAATACAACGGAATAAAACTATGTTTAATGTAGTTACTACCAGCATTATTAATGTAAAGAGTAAACGAACTTCACAATACAGTTATCACAGAGCTTTCGTAAAATCGTAGTCACTGATGAAATAAATCTCTGGTGAACAGCCTGGTATGAGTGTGCACCGGAAACAATACTTCGGCAATCGACCACGTCGCAGAAATGTTGTGTCCTATGCACACTAATAGCAGGCTGTTCACCCGAGATTTATTTCGTCATAAAATACGCCTGGAGAAATTGAAGAATCACTCGCAGTCACTGATATTCCAAAAAAGTAATAAATTTCTGGTAATAACAAAAGAAGGCTGGTGCGAATCGAATTGCTCCAGGAAATTGCTCTACACCTCTAACTGGGATACGAAAATCTGTACATTGCACAAAACGGCCGTTGTGTGTTTCAAAGAAACCTTTAGAGCTCCTGGTTTACGTTCGTGCACAATATTAAATTGCTACCAAGTCGGTGTAGGCGCAGTCTTGAGAGTCTGTGTTGCGAGTTCTTTGTTAACAATTTAAAATGCAATGACAACCGAAATCAGTTTCGAATTTCATTAGCTACTGTGTCCTACGGTTAGGACTCGAGACATGAGCTCGTGATCGCTGGCCATATCACGGAAAAATTTTCTTCCTCTCTGAGAGAGATAAGGCGACCGACGTATAGTGAAGTATTTATCCTAGACATGCTCGGTTAATTTTGCCGCACAAATTGTGGGGACAAATTATGATCACGTAAAGAGCATAGAGCAATCTTTTGTTTCCTTTGCGGCATTCCACTCTCAAATAAAAGACCCTTGCGTGGCACTGCAGGCGGCGCTGGAAAACATAGAGATTACATAACCGTCGTAAACGATTTGGTTTTGCTTTCAGCACGACATGCCGAGGCGTTGAGATAAAGGACATGCCACGATCTTACGGCATCACTGAGGCCATTATTCTGAGACTACTGCCGTGCATATCCATGGAGTTGGTCGCTGTCTGTAGTGCGGTGGTATTTTAAGTGTGATAGCGAACATTTTGCCAGAAGATCCCACATTTTAAGCAATGTTTGTATATTTTTCTGCTGTGTCGTAAGTATATCACACACTGTAATCTGCACAGTGTTTCCTAAAGAAAAATGAAATATTACAATATCTAAGTCACTCCGAAACACAGAATCTGTAATATTTTCGATTAGTCCATCGTCACTTGACGATGATGAAGATGAGTCCCATACTTCTTAACAGAGCGTAGGGCAGCGACGCGGAAGAACTCGCCGCCTTACTAGGAAAGGTCCTAGTGGAGGTGATTTTTTTTTTTTTTGGTAGCAGTCTACTGACTGGTTTGATGCGGCCCGCCACCACGAATTCCTTTCCTGTGCTAACCTCTTCATCTCAGAGTAGCACTTGCAACCTACGTCCCCAATTATTTACTTGACATTCAAATCTCTGTCTTCCTCTACAGTTTGTGCCCTCTACAGCTCCCTCTAGTACCATGAAAGTCATTCCCTTATGTCTTAGCAAATGTCCTATCATCCTGTCCCTTCTCATTATCAGTGTTTTCCACATATTCCTTTCCTCTCCCATTCTGCGTAGAGCCTCCTTATTCCTTACCTTATCAGTCCACCTAATTTTCAATATTCGTCTATAGCATCACATCTCAAATGCTTCGATTCTCTTCTGTTCCGGTTTTCTCACAGTCCATGTTTCCCTACCATACAATGCTGTACTCCAGACGTACATCCTCAGAAATTTATTCCTCAAATTAAGGCCGGTATTTGATATTAGTAGACTTCTCTTGGCCAGAAATGCCTTTTTTGCCATAGCGAGTCTGCTTTTGATGTTCTCCTTGCTCCGTCCGTCATTGGTTATTTTACTGCCTAGGTAGCAGAATTCCTTAACTTCATTGACTTCGTGACCATCAATCCTGATGTGAAGTTTCTCGCTGTTCTCATTTCTACTACTTCTCATTACCTTCGTCTTTCTCCGATTTACTCTCAAACCACACTGTGTACTCATTAGACTGTTCATTCCGTTCAGCAGATCATTTAATTCTTCTTCACTTTCACTCAGGATAGCAATGTCATCAACGATTCGTATCATTGATATCCTTTCACCTTGTATTTTAATTCCACTCCTGAACCTTTCTTTTATTTCCATCATTGCTTCCTAGATGTACAGATTGAAGAGTAGGGGCGAAAGGCTACAGCCTTGTGTTACACCCTTCTTAATACGAGCACTTCGATCTTGATCGTCCACTCTTATTATTCCCTCTTGGTTGTTGTACATATTGTATATGACCCGTCTCTCCCTATAGCTTACCCCTACTTTTTTCAGAGTCTCGAACAGCTTGCACCATTTTATACTCTCGAACGCTTTTTCCAGGTCGACAAATCCTGTGAAAGTGTCTTGATTTCTCTTTAGCCTTGCTTCCATTATTAGCCGTAACGTCAGAATTGCCTCTCTCGTCCCTTTACTTTTCCTAAACCCAAACTGATCGTCACCTAGCGCATTCTCAATTTTCTTTTCCATTCTTCTGTATATTATTCTTGTAAGCAGCTTCGATGCATGAGCTGTTAAGCTGATTGTGCGATAATTCTCGCACTTGTCAGCTCTTGCCGTCTTCGGAATTGTGTGGATGATGCTTTTCCGAAAGTCAGATGATATGTCACCAGACTCATATATTCCACACACCAGCGTGAATAGTCGTTTTGTTGCCACTTCCCCCAATGATTTTAGAAATTCTGATGGAATGTTATCTATCCCTTCTGCCTTATTTGACCGTAAGTCCTCCAAAGCTCTTTTAAATTCCGATTCTAATACTGGATCCCCTATCTCTTCTAAATCGACTCCTGTTTCTTCTTCTATCTCATCAGACAAATCTTCACCCTCATAGAGGCTTTCAATGTATTCTTTCCACCTATCTGCTCTCTCCTCTGCATTTTACAGTGGAATTACCGTTGCACTCTTAATGTTACCACCGTTGCTTTTAATGTCACCAAAGGTTGTTTTGACTTTCCTGTATGCTGAGTCTGTCCTTCCGACAATCATATCTTTTTCGATGTCTTCACATTTTTCCTGCAGTCATTTCGTCTTAGCTTCCCTGCTATTCCTATTTATATCATTCCTCAGCGACTGGTATTTCTGTATTCCTGATTTTCCCGGAACATGTTTGTACTTCCTCCTTTCATCAATCAACTGAAGTGTTTCTTCTGTTACCCATGGTTTCTTCGCAGCTACCTTCTTTGTACCTATGTTTTCCTTCCCAACTTCTGTGATGGCCCTTTTTAGAGATGTCCATTCCTCTTCAACTGTACTGCCTACTGCGCTACTCCTTATTGCTGTATATATAGCGTTAGAGAACTTCAAACGTATCTCGTCATTCCTTAGTACTTCCGTATCCCACTTCTTTGCGTATTGATTCTTCCTGACTAATGTCTTGAACTTCAGCCTACTCTTCATCACTACTGTAATGTGATCTGAGTCTATATCTGCTCCTGGGTTCGCCTTACAATCCAGTATCTGATTTCGGAATCTCTGTCTGACCATGATGTAATCTAATTGAAATCTTCCCGTATCTCCCGGCCTTTTCCAAGTATACCTCCTCCTCTTGTGATTCTTGAACAGGGTATTCGCTATTACTAGCTGAAACTTGTTACAGAACTCAATTAGCCTTTCTCCTCTTTCATTCCTTGCCCTTATCTATATGTAGTATATGATAATGTTCAGACCACATTTTTCAGTTTAAAGATTACCTGCTGTGCAAGACACTGTTCCAGAAATTCAGATCGTCTTGTAAAACCAGCAAATACATTTAGCGCTTCAGAATTATTATACAGTGTCTATACCATGACACGCTTCATTCATGTATCTAATTAACTTTACGTGGTTTTTCCTATGACCGGCCGGAGTGGCCGAGCGGTTCTAGGCGCTTCAGTCTGGAACCGCGCGACCGCTACGGTCGCAGATTCGAATCCTGCCTCGGGCATGGATGTATGTGATGTCCTTGGGTTCGTTAAGTTCAATTAGTTCTAAGTTCTAGGGGACTGATGACCTCCGCTGTTAAGTCCCATAGTGCTCAGAACAATTTGAACCATTTTTTTTTCTTCCTGTGTCATCTATGGTTCTCAAATTTCCCATTCATCTAACCTACACTCATGAAAGCGCCAGCTGAAAAAAATTAATAATAAAAACAATAATAACTCATTTTAATTTCAACTTCTAGACCGTCAGGAACTAGAAATAAATCAATGACAACAGAATGCTTAATTAGAATTCCACACTTAAAACTACTTACATATTCAGAAAGCCATCGTATGGTCCTATATTCCACATCAAGGGACTGAAACAGCGGATTAGATGGACATGGGTAATGAATACACAATGGGCGCAACACATGGACTCTGTCAGTATTCACAAAAGCAACTCACTGAATTTTGTAAGACTTGGCTGACGGCTATCAAGATCATAACATCATACTGCAAAAACTAAACAACTTCTAAATCACTCTAGATTTTGGTACCACGTGAACTTCTCCTACACTCATGACCTGAATTTACATAGAAGAATAAATCGGACAAAAATTAGCAAAAGAGGGGGTATCAGATTTCACGGAGCCACGTTGAGGAAACATTAAGACACTTTAGCACATGCCGATACCTCAAGTGGACTCAGAATGGATTCCACGCATCCACGTGTAGAGCATTGTGCCCCCGTTGCAGGTCGCAAGGAAGCTGCCTAAAATTTATGAGGTGACTGAATGAAAGAAATCTGGCCCTGTTCCCATTTTCTAAAGCAAGCAGTTAGGACGGTTAACTGCCCACAAGGTTTCACATTTCTGGTTGTTAATAAGATAGTTAATCACTCACGAAGTTCAACATTTCCTGATGTTAATCCACACTCACACAATCGACATGAGCATGTGCTTGCGTAATGGTCCCAAGCATGGCGAACATGCAGAGACAACGTCTCATCGTTCGCACAGCCCGGAGGGAAACATCTCCTGTTTCCTGTACCCACCTGGCACCCTCTGCCAACGACTCAGTCAATCTTTTCCGAAACCCACAGGCAATCGCTTTGCTTAGCTTTTCGTCAGGTTATACTTCAACATAACCAATTACACTCTATCTTTAGCAAGTCACTTACATTTCTGTATCCCATTACATTTGAACTCCATGCAATCATACACTCATGGAAGAGTACAGACTGGAAATGGAAGTGTAGGATATTAAAATAAACCATGGATCGATTCATTCTTAAATGCAAAGGCATGATTTCATGAGTACAAAATCAGAACAATGCTTCTATCTCACAGAGTACCAAGAGAGTCCATCTACTGATGCATTAATATTACTGGCATGCAAAAGGTTTAAATGGATACTAAAAGTACCGCTTCAGCATTAGAGATCATATTCTAATACCTTTTTGTGGTTCCATCAAGACTTGTGCAGAACCTTAGTCAGCTTACAAATACATTCCTCATACTCACACTGTTTGCAACGCCCATTTCTGACAGTTGGTTTCTCACCTCAAAGTGCTCACTTTAAAATTCTCAACCATCAGTACCACACTGATCATAAAGATTTTGGACGCAATGTGCACACATTCTGGAACACTAGAATATGTTAATGACAGAGACATAATTAAACATTAACATTCATTCGTGTTAATGCTCTACAGATTGCATTACGAAGAATATGAGAGTTGGGTTCCCTTTAAGTAAACCACAAAATAATTTTACACTACATTTTTAGTGCAGCCATGGTTTGGTACATTTGTGTCATTGTCAGTGTGCTCGTATTTTAATGAAATTCGGTAAATACATGTCGTGTGGGAAAAAAAGTAAATGAAAAATTTTGCTTAAATTTATCAAACTGCTGACCACAAGTTAGCTGGCCAGTTAATAAAGGTCCTGCAACGCCTAGCCTTTAATAATGGCACCACAGTTTAAGGCAGGAAAGTTAGATTCGGTGCAACATTTCTCAGCGCACAAGTTACAGCTAGGTGTGGGTCGGATTGCAGTGAGTTACGCATACCAACTGTTGCGAAGTAGAATGGAGGCCACAGCGGCCGTCGAACAGCTGAAATGCGTAAACGCAGCAGTATGTATGTCTCACGTTACAGGAAGAATGGGCCAACTGCCGTAACTGGGGTGTGGTGTGTACGTGACACGAAGTGGCGCGTTAGCGAAACTGAGGGGCACAGCTGAGTGTAAATAGGTGCGGTTGTCTAACGAGATTCATTCAAGTCTGGCAGCTCTCCTGGATGGTGAGGCGTGTCACACCGCTGGCTACACGCAGCAACAGATGAGGTGCCAGCGTCCCAGTCCACGGGGGGTCATTGGTTCGACCCTCTGTGGACAACGCGGGGTCTGCAGCCAGACATGGCGGGCTACTCTTTGGCTTGCTACCGTGGGCAGTCGTCTCGGCTCCCGACACACGCCGTAGACTTTCCGAGGCGAGGGCTGCAGATTCGGATTCCGGATCGAGAGTGGTCGTTGCCGTCGCATTCTCAGCCACGCCAACGAGGAAGAAGCAGCAGCAAGACTGGCCTATGGCTCCCGGCAGAGCGGCGAGGATGGTGGACGCTGAGTCGGCTGCTGGCGCAGCCATCCTGATGTAATAGGAACTCTGGAACTCTGCACCTGGCGTACAGGGCCGGCTCGACACAGTACATTGCGGGACCCCGTGATGTGGACCGATGTGAATGGGGCACTGTAGCTAAAAAGTTTCCATCGAGTTTTAATACGGCAACTCCTGCCACCCATCCACTACATTTAGTGTCTTCCCAGTAGATTTGGTCGTCCTGATACATTCGGTGGCAGAAGTCGCCATTACACTTCTATAGATTATGGTACAACATTAAGACAGTTAGATAGTTTTGGACTAATTTTTCCTTCACCAGGTTTTAGCCACAAATAAGAACCTACTGATAATGGTACAATGCTACTGAAACATATTTGGACGTTGGAAGTTTTGAAACTTCCTGGCGGATTAAAAGTGGTGCTGGACTGGGACAACTTGAGATTTTAACTTTCGCGGCAAATGCTCTTATGAATGAGGGACCCAGGCAGAGCCCCCGATCCCCCACCACTTCTTTATTTCCATCAGTATCCTTCTCAGACTTCACAACACTTTTTAAAAATGAATATCAAAATATTTTTTGGTTCACATGAACAGACGGATCCCATTAACCATAATTTGTGCTGATGACATTGAGGTGGTTCTGGTTGTTCCATCCCGTTACGTTATCTCAAGGTATCCCGAAATCCTTTATTAGCAATGACGGATTGGTCTATGTAGCTGTTTTCAATGGTATCAAGAAGCTCTGGTGGAGAGCTTCACCCCGCTGTGTTTATTTAATTATATAGTAATGAACACCCTTTTCCCAGTTCTGTTGTTCTTAAATTTCGGAATGAATGTCTATTTTGGGTGTGATTCTGTAAGTAGGACAGATGTAATGCAAAGATTTTTTTCGCATCAACCTATCGTAGGTAGACTGGCAAAGATGCACCATTAGTAGAAAAGTATTCAAGGCATGGTATCAAGACCTGCCTTCCCCTTCGGGGATGAACAGAGTCACCGTTAGAGTCTCCGCCAATTTTCGTCACTCGGGTGTTGGATGGGTGAGAGTGTGGTCGCCGTCGAGCAGTTTGCTAATATTAAATGGATGATGTATATCATAGATTAGGTTACTAACCCGTTTTTTACCAGCGTCATCACAATTATGCTCGCATTACGACCACATTTTATAATTATTTCCGAGTATAGTGCTTACTTAGAATTCATAGTTGTAATGCGAGCATTGAGAGCTGTGAAATCCAGTTTGAAGCCATTAATCCGTAGGTGTCTGCAGTATCCATAAGAGCTTTTCAGTTGATTAGTCAGTTATTTCATTTTACTAAATTCCAGGATTGTAAGATTTAGATTTTTTTGGGAGAATGGGCTCCTCCCTTTGTGCAGTCTCCAACCGTGAGGTCGTAAAGGTGTGACAAGAGTAATTATTTCCTTCCAGTAATTTCAATTTTGGAGTTGGGCATGTGAACAGTGTGAAGTATTTAACGAATGTTGCGTATAAAGTTAGTTAATTTGATATACTTTTTCTTTGTTGGTCTTCATCTTGAAACACCCCCTTTTAATTCCTTTATTGGGTTTTGAGTAATTTATCGAAGCCGCCAAACAGTTAATTATTATGATTATGTGACCGTGTGCTTAATGGATGAAGGCTATCGGTTTTCCTGCTGTGGTTTTGGGGGTATTTCAACCGAGTGCGGCAGTTTTGAGACTGAATAGTGGAATGATATAAGGTTTGTCTATTATGAAGGACCACAAAGGTAGCGATGTACAAACTGATATATATATATATATATATATATATATATATATTTTCTACTAACACACAAATTCTGAGGCAGTTGCTACCTTCGCCTCACACGTCAAATCACAGTTATATCTTTTTATTGGTTGTTGATTTTCTGTACTTCGTCACACGCAATGCTGATGGTTAACATTCACAACAATCCTCACTGCAATCCATGGTTGTTGGTGGCCGACGCGGTTGACGCGAAACACGTAATTCGGCACTTGTCACTTTCATATCACTCGTGAATCGGTATTAGTGAGGGTCAACCCCACGACAATCAGGGGGACGTGCTCACTCGTCACACTCCGGTGAATTTTACCGTTTACAACTCACACGACCACCATTCTTGCCCGTCTCTCCAACACTACTTTTCACTCGACACACTCCCGTGCTACTACGCACTCAACACTCGTCTCACTGCCTCCTGCAGCACTCGACAATCGACTCCTGTCTGCTATCGACCTGAGTGTCAGATACTAGCTTCTATTTTCGTGGGATCACGGATCCCTTACAGTCTCCAGGCTGTCACACGCGCAGTACTTTTCGGAGAAATGGCTCCCAGCATTCTAAATTAAATGCAGTTAGGTTTTGTACACGCGTGAAATTATAATGTAAGATCCAAGAACCATCACTGATGGTGAGTAATTTGGAGCCACTGACTTTCGAGATGCCATGTGGACTTGGCTGCACAATCGATGAGCTAACGATTGTTCCTGTGGAAATACAGAGAAGGGACTGAGTACGTTCCGTGTGAAGATTTGATACTATCTAAGAACCATCAAAGAAAAGACATTAATGAAATAAGAAGACAGGGTTCGTTATTACATATGATCGTTTTTGAAGAAATTCGGTTTTGCGAGCATAGCTCTTAGGACGTTTTAACAAGATGTTTGCGTATTAACTATGCATATTTGTGTCTGCTTGCTTACCAGCCGAGCACCCAATATGCTATGTTTTTCCCGCCAAAATCAGAGGGGGACCCTGAAATTCGTTTTGAACCGATTATGTGAAAATAGTACTTGTTACACATCCGATGTGTGGCATGAGTATGAGAGTGGCGTAGGAGAACGGTAAGCGCAAGAACAACGCAACATGCGTCCCATCCCGTCCACATCACTGAGTTGTAGATCATTTATATTAGAGGGACTGTGAATGCACTACATGTGCGTGTAACGTAAAGAATTTTGTGCACAAATGAGAATAGGCACTTGTGGCCCAATAAAAGTGATATTTAAGAGACAATCTTGCGTGTATGGAACAGTAATTTCACCATCTGTAATACTGAAATGAGGCCTCATAATACAGTAACGTGAAACCAGAAATTAATGAAAGAAAAGATCCCTTGTGGGAGTTTATCGTGTATGATGTGGTGCAGATGTTCTCACTTAGCTGGGCTCTTTAGTTGCTTGTTTTCTATCCCCTTTGGAGTTTTCCGTTGCGAAATAGAGTGATCGAATAATTCAAAAATGGTTCAAATGGCGCTGAGCACTATGGGACTTAACTTCTAAGGTCATCAGTCCCCTAGAACTTAGAACTACTTAAACCTAACTAACCTAAGGACATCACACACATCCATGCCCGAGGCAGGATTCGAACCTGCGACCGTAGCGGTCGCGCGGTTCCAGACGAATCATTCAATTAATAACCAATTAAACAACTCAGGCTGTCCCTTTAATGATTATTTGGCAAGCATTGACTCAAGGAACGCAACGAGAGTATCAGTACCAATGCAAGCTTCACTCACCAGACTCAGGGCAAAATTTAATCACTCGAATTGTCCCAGGAAGAAATACATGAGGGACAACGGTAATATTGCAGTATGTTGTCAGAGCATCTAATAACTGGATACGATACAGAGAACAGCAAGATTTATTAATATTAGCAACTACTTCAGCTTGCTAGATTCCGTATCTCCTCAGAAAGGTACTTAGCAAGTAAGATTCGACTTCGTAATAAGGTTTGCTACTTGGTATGTCGCTCCTCAGTATTTGTTGCCTGGTTACTTAGGTGGAAGCTCAAAATAATTATCAGCAGATGCCAGTTGTTTATATACTTTGGCAAGAGAGATCGAGGTAATGCCCCTGTGGTGTAGAGGGGCTCTTAGGACGCTTATCGCAGACTTGTCGATATCCCGAGCTGCAGTCAGCCATTGGCCGTGTAGCAGCGCTAGAGGGTAACATTTATTGGGCGCGCGTACAGCGGCACGCCGACACTCGACTGCTCGTGAAACGGTGCCGCCGCAGCCGGAAAATGGCCGCCCCTTTTGTTGGCTTCGAAATGTGGCTCCAATTTTATTTCGCGGCGGTCGCTCCTCCGCGAGCCCTTTCCCTAGAACCGGCCGCTCCCGACCTTTGCAGCCCTAACCCCACAGATTTAGCCATCGACGTATCCGTCTGGCGGCCTTTCTCGGTGCGGCGAGCCTGGAGATGCCGGCATCCGGCTGCAGAGTGAGGCACTTTTATGACTCTTCTTCTTCTTCTTCTTCTTCTTCTTCTTCTCTTCCATCACCGGTCCCACTGCCTCCCGGAGCTGAGCAGAGTCCGGGGCCAGCGGTACAGAAGCCTGCAAATAGAAAGCAGATGACGTCGGACGCTTCTGCATGGAACTCTCATTCCAGCGAGTATTCTAGATGAGACAAAAGCGCACCGTCGGTGTTTTATAACCTAGCATGTTGCGTATTGGAAGAAGGAATGACGAGATCTCACACACGGCTGTAACAAGTGGGAGCTGTCCGGAGGTATCGTATGCTTCAGCTGGACTCTCAGTCTACTCATCGTCCACCGCTCTCGTACAACTAACTTTTAAATTTAGCAACACAGGTAGAATTTGCCTGTATCTCTGTCTTCGTCCCTCTCTCTCCCTCTCTCTCTCTCTCTTTTTTTCTCCCCCCCCCCCCATCTCTCTCACACTACTCTCTACGACTGGACGTCTCACTCTTCCAGGCTCACCTCTCCCGTTCTATCTCTCTTTCTCTCAATCTCTCTCTCTGCCTCTCTAGGGCAAGGTCGGGGTGGTATCGGACAACGTATTGTATTAGACCACGGCTGTTCCTGAACTCTAGCGCGTTTGGGAGTGGCAACAAGTTATGTCTTCCAGTGAGTTTGTTGTCTCCAAGTAAGCAATATTAGACTTTCATTGTTTCTTAAGACATAACTGGTGTTGTTCTCTATAGTGCACGTGCACGCTGTGACAATGCCTATCACAAGTACTACCAGCGGGAATGTTAAGCTACCAAAGCGGTACGTTATGGCTTTTCAGATTTTACGTATCAACAAGGGTAACTGTCAAACACTGTATTTCGAAAATGGAAATGATACCAACAAAATTTTCAAAGTTTCCCCCGATCTCGATCTCAGAAATATATCTAAAAAATTTCAGCCATTTTCTCTGCATTACTCTCGATCTTAGAAATATATCTAAAAAATTTCAGCCATTTTCTCTGCATACCCGTCCTGGAAACCGCGGCTCGGTTTTGGTAACCAAAGACCATGCTCTTTGGGAGTTTCTCGATAACTTATCAACTTTTTTTTTTAAACCGGGGAGATGTTACTTTTAGATAAACATCTAGAGAATTGACCGTCAAAATTTGAGCAGTTTGCTGCCGTTAGTTATCTAGATATCCGATGACGACTCCGAAAAACCACCCGTGAAACAAATTGTGCCCCAATAAGCCCCTCAAGATACACAATACATTGCTTCTAATGCAAAAAGAAGCAACCAATTTGCTACTTTCCCCTAAGCTTGAGAGTGTGTCTAATATTAAGACTTTGGCCCTGTTCTGTAAGATATTAAGACGATCCTTCTGCTGAATATGCAAATGGTCTCTAGACCAAGGGGTATCCAAAATACTTGAACCTACCTTCCTGTTACCAAATGAACCCGAGGCATGAGTGCCCGAAACATCCCGTTTCCAAGCGCGGCGTTTTGGGGCTAATTGGTCTTTAGACCATAAGGAGAAAAGAAGGATAGGAAGCCCTAAAAGAAGATGGTGCGATCAGTTTTAGATTTCTTTCTAGAGAGGCAATGATGTCTACCCGAAGTGAACGTATTGATGCTGATCGCATGGGTACCGGTGACTGCACTTCACTGATGTATAGATGCAGAATATGAACTTTCAGAACCACTCAGACGCAGAGAATTGAAGCGGCAGACAGGCTAACAAATGGTTCAAATGGCTCTGAGCACTATGGGACTCAACATCTTAGGTCATAAGTCCCCTAGAACTTAGAACTACGTAAACCTAACTAACCTAAGGACATCACACACACCCATGCCCGAGGCAGGATTCGAACCTGCGACCGTAGCAGTCCCGCGGTTCCGGACTGCAGCGCCAGAACCACTAGACCACCGCGGCCGGCGACAGGCTAACAATTAGATCACAAGAGGGAAAGCAAAATAAGAGAGAAGCCTGAAACGTGTCTGTGAAGTCGTTTCATAAGATGCTTGTCGAATTCGGGACAAATTATTCTACCTGATTTTAGCTCAATGCGGGAACTCTTCCACAAAAACTGAGCACTCAGATAAGGCCTATTGAATATTATATGTGTGTTTTAATGTGGGGTTTCGGTTTTGTTTTGTGGGAAACGCTGAGTTGGTCATCGTCTGCTGGGAGCAGACGCTGTTGCTTCTCGTTCAAAGGAGAGCACAGGATGACCAACTTAGGTTTCCAATACCTGAATAGAGAGGTTTACCCATCTTAGTCGAAGGCTGTGTCGAAGGCTGTTTTTGTGAGGTTGGTGATGGAGGGCTACCCCTCTGGGAACTTCCGCTGCACGGGGACCTAGGTAATCTCGAAAGAGAAAGCGGCACTCTTCGCTGAACGCTTAGTGAGTACGGATCGTAGCTCTTAAGGGGGCTTTCAGGTGATAGGAAGCAGGTTGAGTTAGGACTTCGTTATGTTTAACTGTTGAAATACTTAAGAACTTCAGCTTAACTGAAGCGTGTGAAGCGAGTTATTTTTCGGAATGTGCCATAATTATACTACTTGAAATAGTTACTTTGTTCATTTTGAAATTTGCTTAAAGAAATTTGCATACTTGTAATTACAATTATTAATGTAATTAAACTAATAATTTTCCAGCTCCCTTTTTTTCTAAATAGTTAGGAAGGGCTTGGGCTTGTGGCGACCCTGAATTTCTGAATTTTTATCATTACTTGTGTGGGAGAAGCAGCTATAAATGCGAGATAACGTGTATGGCTCGATGAGAAACGTCGTGAGGACAATAATATGTTACAAGCCCCTTGTTCTTGGTATAACAGAAAAATCCAACAGTATAGTCAGGAAAGGCATGAACATCTGTTATATATTAATCAAAGCTGGATGTCAGCGAAAACCCATGACTATAACCATAAGGAGAAAAGAAGGATAGGAAGCCCTAAAAGAAGATGGTGCGATCAGTTTTAGATTTCTTTCTAGAGAGGCAATGATGTCTACCCGAAGTGAACGTATTGATGCTGATCATGATGCACTAGGTATTGCCGTGAGAATCGTAGAAAATTTGTGTTGGGGGTGAAGCTCTCTTCTTCCAAATGTAACATTTTCCTATAACTCACGTACTTCGTCACACGTAAATTGGTGATACATAACATCCTTAATTTAACCCGAGAAGCCTATGGCACTATGAATTTGTGACACACAATTCTTGACCACACAGCGACACTCAATTGAACCCGACGGTTAGGTTCCATAATAGCTCAGGGATTTACCTTCAACCACAAGTGATTATTCTGGAAATTTATTGATACTACTGTGTGAATCTCACCACATCCCTGAAGAAAAGTAAGCCTTGAACAGGGGATCTTCTGTGTTTCGCCATAGCATCAATTCTCAGATGACCATGGTCATCTGGTGTCGTGATAGATGGATAAAGTAGCTACTCTATCAGATTTCACATTGCGCGATTGTAATATATGTACATTTGTTTCAGGATCATCTTCTACTCGTCGTAACATTTCCTTCTCCATATGTGGTTTGCGAAATGTGCAAAGTCCCTCGCAATTCCTTGTACTTGTGGCGAACGAGCCTAAACCTGCAGCCGGCCGCGGTGGTCTAGCGGTTCTAGTTGCGCAGTCCGGAACCGCGCGACTGCTACGGTCGCAGGTTCGAATCCTGCCTCGGGCATGGATGTGTGTGATGTGCTTAGGTTAGTTAGGTTTAACTAGTTCTAAGTTCTAGGGGACTAATGACCTCAGCAGTTGAGTCCCATAGTGCTCAGAGCCATTTGATCCTAAACCTGCAGGGCACTGGAGCAACCTGTGGGACATTTTTTTCAGATGGAATGCATCATTAATGATGTCGTTCGGTTTTTATAAGATGTGCTTGTTGATTAATGCCGTTGGCTAAAGCATAACAGAATACCATTCTCTTCGAGTAACAACAGTACTCAATTTCACTGTTTACGTTGTTTTCATTCCACGGAATCAAGTGCCGCGTCTGAAACAGTTCCACATTCAGATGACTAAATACAGCAAAAAATGCAACAAGAAAAGAGCAATGAACGTCAATTTTTCCTAGTCCATATTATTATGCGGTTGAACCAAATATATCTCGAGTACGGAGCAACCTGGCTGTGGCGTTCTACCGACGTATTCCGTATCTTTACACACTCAGAGACAAAGTAAGGGGAGTCCTCTTTCTCATTGCCTTTTAACTCGGCGAAGAAACAACGGTTTATTAGTGTTATAAATATAAAGTAGAAGCAGCGTCTTGAAAACACCAAAATGATATGTGGGAGAATGTATTTCCAGTACCACGAATATTGTATATCGGAAAAACCCACGACTTTGGGATTTCCAGTTGCCACCCCAAGGAAAACTGCGGTGTAAGGCTTTTTCAATGCGGAAGCGAAAACAAAATTTTGAATTCTGCTATCAGAAATGGAACAGCTGCAACTCGAATTCAAGACGCGATATGACAGAATTGTGTTATACATCCAGAAGGACCTCAACACATTACAACAAATGTTGAAACTTCTACATCTACATCTACATCTACATCCATACTCCGCAAGCCACCCAACGGTGTGGGGCTGAGGGTACCTTGAGTATCTCTGTCGGTGCTCCCTTCTATTCCAGTCTCGTATTGTTCGTGGGAAGAAAGATTGTCGGTATGCCTCTGTGTGGGCTCTAATGTCTCTGATTTTATCCTCATGGTCTCTTCGCGAGATATACGTAGGAGGGAGCAATATACTGGTTGACTCCTCGGTGCAGGTATGTTCTCTAAACTTCAACAAAAGCCCGTACCGAGCCGGCCGCTGGTGGCCGAGCGGTTCTGGCGCTACAGTCTGAAACCGCGCGTCCGCTACGGTCGTAGGTTCGAATCCTGCCTCGGGCATGGATGTGTGTGTTGTCCTTAGGTTAGTTAGGTTTAAGTAGTTCTAAGTTCTAGGGGACTTATGACCTCAGCAGTTGAGTCCCATAGTGCTCAGAGCCATTTAAACCATTTTTGAACCGTACCGAGCTACTGAGCGTCTCTCCTGCAGAATCTTCCACTGGAGTTTATCTATTACCTCCGTAACGATCTCGCGATTACTAAATGATCCTGTAACTAAGCGCGCTGCTCTCCGTTGGATCTTGTCTATCTCTTCTATCAACCCTGTCTGGCACGGGTTCCACACTGGTGAGCAATATTCAAGCAGTGGGCGAACAAGCGTACTGTAACCTACTTCCTTTGATTTCGGATTGCATTTCCTTAGGATTCTTCCGACGAATCTCAGTCTGGCATCTGCTTTACCGACGATCAACTTTATATGATCATTCCATTTTAAATCACTCCTAATGCCTACTCCCGGATAATTTATGGAATAAACTGCTTCCAGTTGCTGACCTGCTATATTGTAGCTAAATGATAAAGGATCTTTCTTTCTATGTATTCGCAGCACATTACACTTGTGTACATTGAGATTCAATTGCAATTCCCCGCACCATACGCCAATTCGTTGCAGATCCTCCTGCATTTCAGTACAATTATCCATTGTTACAACCTCTCGATACACCACAGCATCATCCGCAAAAAGCCTCAGTGAACTTCCGATGTTATCCACAAGGTCATTTATGTATATCGTGAACAGCAGCGGTCCTACGACACTCCCCTGCGGCACACCTGAAATCACTCTTACTTCGGAGGACTTCTCTCCATTGAGAATGACATGCTGCGTTCTGTTATCTAGGAACTTTTCAATCCAATCACACAATTGGTCTGATAGTCCATATGCTCTTACTTTGTTCATTAAACGACTGTGGGGAACTGTATCGAACGCCTTGCGGAAGACAAGAAACACGGCATCTACCTGGGAACCCGTGTTTATGGCCATCTGAGTCTCGTGGACGAATAGAGCGAGCTGGGTTTCACCCGATCGTCTTTTTCGAAACCGATGCGGATTCCTACAGGGTAGGTTTCTAGTCTCCAGAAAAGTCATTATACTCGAACATAATACGTGTTCTAAAATTCTACAACTGATCAACGTTAGAGATATAGGTCTATAGTTCTGCACATCTGTTCGACTTCCCTTCTTAAAAACGGGGATGACCTGTGCCCTTTTCCAATCCTTTGCAACGCGACGCTCTTCTAGAGACCTACGGTACACCGCTGCAAGAAGGGGGCAAGTTCCTTCGCGTACTCTGTGTAAAATCGAACTGGTATCCCATCAGGTCCAGCGGCCTTTTCTCTTTTGAGCGATTTTAATTGTTTCTCTATCCCTCTGTCGTCTATTTCGATATCTACCATTATATCATCTGTGACACAATCTATAGAGAAAACTACAGTGCAGTCTTCCTCTGTGAAACAGTTTTGGAAAAAGACATTTAGTATTTCATTCGTGTTGCGTGAACAGGATAGATTCAAAGCGTCACTTAACTTAGATCCATTATATTTGTTTACGAGCTCTGTCAGAAATATAGTTTATAAGGCCCATTAACAAATCAAGTATGCTTAATATCTGGAAATTCTCGTTGTTTTGAATGTGCTATGATTCATCCTTCACGAATATGCGATACTCGAAACCAACGATCATGTTTGGTGGAAATCGTCATGTTGATTATCATGAGGGTCTAAGAGGTTGGTATAGTTTCGTCAGGTTTCGATGCCTCCGATAGTCTGAAACGAAGAGGGGGAGGAAATCGTCGCGGGCCACATCGGACAGGTCAGAGGAAATAAAAAAAATTGTAAACAGGCCAAAACTAACTAGAAAATGTGTGGAAAACTCTCTCTTTGAGCTTGAGGAACTGAAAAGTTACTGTATGATTTTCAGGGATTCTAGATTGAATACCGCATAGCAGTTTAATAAACTGTCAAATATCAAATACAGAAAAAAATCAGTGTTCCCGGGGGTAAGTGCCACTCAGTAGTGAAAGAAATTAAATTTGTTAATCTACGCCAATGTGCATTACGATTTATACTTCAGTAAATTATCTACAGCAGAGGAAAGCCCTGAACATTTGCTACGAACTACAGGTAAGGACACTATGAGTGGCCAATTACCCGTTTTTCCTCACAAGTAAATGACTGAAAAGTAAGAGAAGGATACAGACTACTCTTGAACAAACCAAGCGGTCTGTGCTTACGGCTCCACACATTTATCTCCAATTTTGAATTTTAACTTCTGCAAACTCCACCGGTTTCGTTTAAAAAAGTGGTCTTTTTCAATGTATTTCACCGAAACTAGTAGCTAATCCCGGTCGTTCATGGCATGAAGATAAATTTGTACAGGAAGTAATATTATGAAACGGGTCTTCATCCTGAAGGGAGTTAAATCATGCAATCATTGCTTGGAAATAGATGGTGTGAAGTATACCAAGACTGATATGTAAACAGACTTTCTTTTTCAATTCATTTTTTGGAATAAGGGTGTTTTCTGCATCCAGAATTTAGATGAAAAAATTCTCGTGGTATGCAGTGTTTGTGAGACTAAAATCAGGAATACTTGACATTATTGTTTTCGTTGCTGTTATTGTTGTTGTTGTTTTGTGTTCAGTCTAAAGGCGGTTCGAGCCATTTCTTACCTCTAGTCAATCCTTTGCACGTCGTCGTAGCTATGGCAAGCTGCATATATTTCAGATTTCTAACTGTATTCAATCCATGGTCCCTGCTGCACATATTTTACCCCTCCACCCCCCTCCACCCAAACACTTCCCACCATTATACTGTAATTTTAACAATTCCTTGATGCCTCATATTATGTACAATCAGCCTACCGTCCCGATTGCTCAAGTTGTTCCTCCCGATTTATATCTGCACTATTGAGTCTATCTGCCCATACAATTTTCGTTATTCCTACGTAATAACACATATCATAAGCGATTATGTTTCCATAGTTACAGCTTATCATCCATATTTCAGTTCAGTCTATGAGAACACTACATAATGTACTCTATGAGAACACTACCATAATTAGTTTCCTTACTCTTAAATCTACTTTCGATGTTAACTGATAAGCCATTTTCGGTTCAGCTATATGTAATACTAGCACGAACGAAAGTACGATAATAAATTAAATTCAATATTTTATGGAATACTGTGAATATATTAAGTATACATTTGAGCTTTCCACTCTTCGCACCCCTAAATCTGCAAAATACCCAAGCTCTAGGTAACATTTATACACAAATTATTTCTCTATTTGTACTTTTGTACTAGAAAGGTTTTAAAATTTCTCTGTTTCGGTCGCGTACCAATAGAATACTGAACATGAAGCAAGATAAAGCTAACTGAAAGCGAATTTACGCATTTGGCAAGTTATCAAAATCTGAATAATGTCACTGCATAAATTGTCAGATCACGCTACAGCAGATTATTGTAAACGCTACTGCGGTCTATTTGCAATGTAAAGTAATTGTCATGCTAAGCCTGTTCTCTGTGGACGAGTAATATCAAATTACAATTTCGGATTCACGCTCATCCAGCGATTACCTATCCTTATGAACTTAACGTAGTGTAAATTCATAACCTATCGGAAACGTAATATTAATTCTCGTTTACCAGGGACGTAGGACACAAGAACAGTATCTCTTTATCGACATAGGTATTTAGCCTCTTCATGTTGAGGTATAACTGGAAACCACTGCATGTGTATTCGTAAACATTTCGGCACCAGCGGATACTCTATTTCTCTGTTGTGTGCTTGCGAATGACGTCAAAAGGAAGAAAAAATATTGTAAATTGTATTCCTGAACAGTATAAACTAGGTTTAGAAATAAAATCATGATACATCCACTTTTATGGCCCACACCCCTCTGATTATCAAATCATCTTCAGTATCGATTATTATAAATTCACATTGGAGTTTATTAGCTTTTTATGATTTCCATCAAAAGAACTACTAGATTATCTGTCAATGTTCTACTGGAGGAAAATGATCCCTTAATTTGATTTGTATGTGATTTCTGGTAGGAGCCATGTTGATACTGTTATATTCTAACTCGGCCATTGGTGAACCGAAGGACGACGTACGAGTATTAATCTGTCTGGTATATTTCCTGTCGTGTGCCAGGGGCCATCAACATTTTCGGAAAAGAATCTGTTGCTAGGGACAACTTCGGCTCAGTTATACAAGTTTGCACTTCAGAAAGCATTTAATGGACGTTGTCGTTAACTTCGTTATCAGTGAGACTGCAACGACCAATGGAACGATGACACGATCCTTCAAAAACCGTACCTAACCCGCCCAATGCTCCACTGTTGGAAGAAAAGTGTCTGGACTAAATTGTTTCACGAATGATCTCCATATTTTAACTAGAAGAAGTGGAACACTTTTCATGATGGTAATTAAGTGCAGCGTTGTATGAAGTGCTATATAATTCCATGGAAATAAGTAAAAATTTTCAGCACGTTCGGCAACTGTACAATCTTTCCTTCTGATACGTAAGTAACAATTATGATTCATATGCTTTGGACAATGTTACCTAAAAATTCTCCCGAATAGACCGCTGATCGTTTCCTGTGTACGAGCTGATTTTTCGGCAATTATGTCTAATTTCAAATTACAAGTAGAAGTTAACGATAAGACGCCCTGAAGTTGGTGTGTGCGAAGAGCATAGTAAACAGAATAGACACCAATATGTTATCATGGAAGTTACTTGGTGTTTGCTAGTAATATACAGAAGAAGAAAAGGGAAAATTGAAGGAGTACTGCATGAAGATCAGTTCGGTTTCAGGATGGGAACTGGTGCCGAAGATACATTCCTGACATTTCACTTAGTAATGGAAGACAGAGTGAAAAAAAAGTAGGACAACTTGGTGGAGTTTTAGGACGTAGGGGAAGCCTTCGACAATTTAACGAGGAATAAGGTGCTGACAACAAAAATATTGGGAATGACTTTTATAGAATGGAAAAAGATCTGTACTGCCCTTGATTAATGTGGTTCCTTCTTCGCAGTTTCTTCTATATCGAAGAGTAATTCATGAGAGCAAACGAGTAGTAAACTGCAAATATGTAAAAGGCAACTTTCAGATATATACACTACTACTTTAAGGACTGGATAACACTTTTGTCTCACTGACGCGTTCCGCATTGCATTTAGCGGAAGTATGATTTATGGGAATTGTATATGAACGAGAGAACCAACAAGACGGAAAGTCACAATAGGTTCATAAAATAATGACATAAAATTTCTTAGCCTTATTAGATAATGAGCTAAAGAGATCTTCTTTTTTTTTTTTCAAAAACAGCAGTTGTATATTGTGGATTACTTATAATAGCTGAAACAAGAATGCTGGAATGATATAAGTAGATATACATTGGAAGTTAATGAAATGTGTATGGGTGCACGAACTAGGAGGGTATTTGAATTAGTGGCCAAAGTCTGTGAAACGGGTGACTCACCATTCGATATGCATATTACCAACAGTCAATGTCTGAAACCTATGGCTCGATTAAAATGACATTTCATGCTGTAAATTTGTCATGAGAATAATATATGGAAAAATGCAACGGAAGTTAAGGATTACTAAACGAAGAATTGTTTATTTTCGGTAAGGTAAAATATCCAAGAGAAACAATTCTGAAACTGTGCTTGGTAATGGTTCAAATGGTTCAAATGGCTCTGAGCACTATGGGACTCAACTGCTGAGGTCATTAGTCCCCTAGAACTTAGAACTAGTTAAACCTAACTAACCTAAGGACATCACAAACATCCATGCCCGAGGCAGGATTCGAACCTGCGACCGTAGCGGTCTTGCGGTTCCAGACTGCAGCGCCTTTAACCGCACGGCCACTTCGGCCGGCGCTTGGTAATGAAAGACTGAAAAAAAGGTCACGAAATGTTCCTAGAATTTATGTTCCTGGACAAAAGCTTTGACAGTGTACAGTGAAATGTTATCTGCACAGTCCTTATAGATTTGGAATTGAAGTGCAGAGAAGAACGAACAACAGCAGGATTAACAGAACCCAGCTGAGAGCAATAAAAGAAGATCAAGGAAAACAACCTCAACAAGAAGGGTGTAAAACAGGTTGGAGCTTATCACCACTTTCGTTCAAGTTGTATGACGAAGTACGAGGGAGCAAACGAAAGAAAATTTCGGAATAGAAATAAAAAGAGGAGAGAAAGAAGACTGAGGTTTAACGTCCCGTCGTCATCGTGATCATAAGAGACGGACCAAAACTAGGAATGTTCGTTAAGGATAGGGAAGTAATTCGCCCATGCCCTTTCAACGAACCGTCATAGCATCTGCATCGAGCGATTTAGGGAAATCAACGGAAGACCTACATCTGGATCGTCGGATGCAGACTTGAAAAGTCATCCTCCCAAATGCGTGTCCAGTGTGTTAACTACTGCACTAGCTTTTTCGGTAATAATAATAATAATAATATTGCTAACGGAACAGACAGAATTGCTGAAGTTTGTAGACAGTACAGGTCTTCTTACAGGATATAAGGAAGAAGTAGTTCTGACGAAAGGAATGGGGACAATACTGAGCAGAGAATATGGATTGAGGATGAACAAGGAAAAGCAGAAGGTAAATGGCTCTGAGCACTATGGGACTCAACTGCTGAGGTCATAAGTCCCCTAGAACTTAGAACTACTTAAACCTAACTAACCTAAGGACAACACACACAGCCATGCCCGAGGCAGGATTCGAACCTGCAACCGTAGCGGTCGCGCGGTTCTAGACTGTAGTGCCAGAACCGCTCGGCCACCAGCGGCCGGCGCAGAAGGTAAGAAGCCCAGCATATAGAAGATAAATATCCTAAGTGGCAGTGACATAGCAGAAAAATTGAAACAAATTTTCTTTCTAGAAAGAATGATTACACGTAAGGAGCAGACTAAAAAAATATCGCTTGAAAATTGGCGCATGTTAAAACATGTTCCTTCAGTAACAGATATGAAAATGAGAAAAAATTTGAACCCAGAAATAACAAATCATGTTCATTTACTCACAAATACACATACTCACGAGTTTATTAAAACGTACATACGAATTGTGTTGTACTACGAGTAATTAGGCGTATGTTTTGCCACGTGTAGGTGCAGTCAACCCAAGCAGACACCTCATAACGTGTTTCATCCGATGCCCATTCTCAAAAGAAAACACATTAGCTTCCCATTACAGATACAATGTTTTCAAAGTGGAATTTTATGTGCACATTCCAGATAGATAACCGAAACAGATCTAGTAAAATTTTTGTCTTAATGTACGGGTGAAGAGGGACAATAAAGTTCAACGTGTACTTAGAAAGCGACCGAGTAGTACTCGACTTCACACTAGAATTATATACTAGTGCCTCGATCCCAAAATAAAAATCAAATTTATAAAATATTTAGTATCAAAAACAGTCTTCATCACAATTTATTTATTGCGGTGACCGGTTTCGAGCACTACTGTGGTCATCTTCAAACCAATGACTAAGAACCTCCTAGTAGTGATTTACCACCAGAAGGAGGTTCTTACTCGTTGGTCAGAAGATGACCACAGTAGTGTTCGAAACCTGTCACCGTAATAAATTAATTGTGATCAAGACTGTTTTTGATAGTAAATATTTGTAACAATTGATCACTGTTCACTCCCACAATGTATTCAAAAGTATAAAATATTTACTTTACTGCGTGAATGAAACTGACGCTCTCCCACAAAACTGAACCTTGCATGAAGCACAACATGACCAGTTTTGTTTTGGCAGCCTGCATCCGCACGTTACAAACAATACATTGATAATATCTGCCAAAATCTGGAGAAAACACGCTTAATGTTTTAGAAGAGACATCAAGTATTAATTACGAATATGAAGAATATGACTTTGTGTAATGTACTGCTGGCCTAAAAAATTGCATCATGAAGGATAGCTTCTAGCGAAATATTGCTAATGATGATGATACAGTGTAGTAGACGCGAAGTTTAGTATACTGAACTGACACCTCTGGTAGCCACATTGTTTCTATCCCTCCTGGGCATCGACTCGAGCTGAGTTTTTGTAATATATACGGGTGATTCATTCAATCCTGCATCCGCTCTACGCCAGAGTACACCAGTCAAATGGCTGTCCACTGGTTGCTTACTAACTATTCTTTTTTTAATGTTTGAGTCATCAGTTTTATGACTGGTTTGATGCCTCGAATTCCTAACCCTTACCAAACTTGTCATCGTGGAATAGCACTTGCAACCTAGGTCCTTAATTATTACGATATATTCCAATCTCCGCCTTCTTCTACGGTTGTTACCCTCTACAGCTCCCTGTAGTACCATGCAAGTTATTCCCTGCTGTCTTAATAGATGTCCTATCATCATATTCCTTCTTCCTGACAACGTTTTCACACGTTCCTTTCTTCGCAGATTCTGCGGAGAACCTCCTCATTCCTTACCTTAACATTCTTCAGTAGCACCACATCTCAAACGAATCGAGTCCCCTCTGTTCTGGTTTTCCCATTATACAGTGCTGTGTCCAAATTGACATTGTCAGACATTTAATCTTCAAATTAAGGACCATCCTTGATGCTAGTAGACATCTCTTGACAAGAAGTGCCCTTTTTGCCAGCGCTATTCGCGTTTTACGTCCTCTTCGTTCTGTTCACTTTTTTTTTATTTTTTGGCTTTCGGGACCTATCCATACTACCATGTCAATAGAAATATGTCAATTATGACGATTCGTACATGAGGGCAGCACAACATCCTGTCCCCCTACTGGAGAAAATCTCCGGCGAACGAACCCGGACCCTCTCGGTCAGCAATCCGCATTTCTGACTGCGGAGCTACCGAGACGGACTGTTCCGTTCATTAGAGGTTAATTTACTGCCTAGGTAGAAGAATGCCTTGAGTTCGTCTACATCGTGGTACCCAATTTTAAGTTTCTCCGCAGATCTCGGTCCTGATACTTCTCGTTACTTTCGTCGTTCATCGATTTTCTTTCAATCAATATTCTGTGTTCATTAGACACTTTATTTTATTCAACAGATCCTGTAATTCTTCCTCACTTGGAGCGAGAATAGCCATGTCATCATCGAATCTTATCTTTGATATCCTTTCACTTCTCACTTTTGAACCTTTCATTACGGTCATTGCTTCTTCGTCGTATAGATTTAACCGTATGGCCGACAGACTACATTCCTGCAATACACACTTCCTAATTCAAACACTTCGTTTTTGGTCTCCCGCCTCATTGTTCCCTCTTAATTTTTATACATTTTTCATACTAGCTGAGGTATCCGGCTTCACTCAGGGAGTTGATGTGCTATTCAGTGGTTACTAGAATAGAAGATAAAACTTTAAAGTATAAGATGTAAAAATATTTTATTGAAAATATGTTCTCACTATTTACAGTCCTTTTTAAAGTATAAGAGGTAAAAAATCATTGAAAACATATTTCAACTACTTACAATACTTGTTTATAAACAACCATTTTCATTTCGTTATCCGGAGTATTATTATTATTATTATTATTATTATAACGATTGTTCCCCTTTAGGAGAGCGATTGAACTTGAATTCATAATTTCATCTTCGGATGTTTTTCTTCTTTGCTTCCCAAAACCGCCTCATCCTCTCAGAATGCTCCTTCTTCCGTTCCTCTGTCCATTTTTTACCAGGCTGACGCGATGTTCTTTCCCCAAACTTCACACTTGTGATTTTATGCCGGCACTCGGTGCGATCTTCGAGATTTTTTATGTTGATCTACTGTAGATCCCTCTGGACTTCTTTCAGCCATTCTGTGCCACATTTACTCCTTGTTATAATATTGAAAAATTTCTTTGTGGTTCTGGAGTCTTCCATCCTATAGATGTGTGTATAAAATTTGGCTCGGCGCTTTCTGATTTCATCTGTTACAATGTTGATCTTTCTATAGAGTTAGTTTTGTGGTCTCTTCATCCAAATGCCATTTTTGTTGATTAGACCGTAAATCTTCCTGAGAATTTTCTTTCCTGCTTTTCTATTTCCTTAATTTTTGAATGCCCATCAATCACCATTGTTCCAGCTGCATATATTGCTTCTGGAAGAATCACGGTTGTACAGTGCCTTAATTTTTCGTCTGTCGAAACGCACTTCTTGTTGTAATGCGTCCATGTTAGCTTGTAGGCCTTCTGGAGCTTGGTGATTCTTTGTTCATTGGCAATTCGGTTTAATCCTGAGGACTGTATAGTTTCGCCGAGGTATTTAAAATGGCAGACTTGTGCAATTTTACCATATTTTGTTATTAAAGGGGATTTATTTTCTGGCTGCCTTTCCATATATTGGGTTTTTTCATAAGATATCTGTAGTCCGGTTTTTTGTGAAATTTCATGTAGTTTTTCACTGCGTGAATCGCTTCTGTTCTGTTATTGGTGATAATTGGAATATAGTCAGCGAAAGCAAGGCACTTGACTTTAATTCGGTTCTCTTTCTTGATACCACTTTGGATAGCCTTTACGTGAGGTTCCCATTCTCTGATTATCTTTTCTAGAACAATATTGGAAAGGATTGGGGATATTCCGTCTCCCTGTCGGACTCCAGATTTGATTGCGAAGGGTTCTGATACTTCGCCCATGAATTTCACTTTGGCCGTTGTTCCTGTAAGTGTCTGTTCTGTGATTTTTCGTGTCTTTCGGTCGATCCCAAATTATTCCATGATTTTAAACAGGGTTCCACGGTCCACTGAATCATATGCTTTCCTGAAGTCGATGAATGTAACTACTGTGTTTCTGCATTTCCTCATTTGTAATATTGTCTTTAAGCACCAGATCTGTTCCGAACATGAGCGTCCTTTTCTGAATCCGGCCTGGTATTCACCAATTAGTGTATCTGCTTGGGATTCTATCCTGTTTAAAAGCGCTTTGGAAAGGATTTTGTAAGCGACTGGGAGCAGGCAAATTCCTCTGTAATTGTTCATGTCTGTCTTGTCGCCCTTTTTGTGTAGCTGGTGAATTAGAGCGCATTTCCAGTCCTCTGATATCTGCTCCGTTATCCATATGTCTGACATTATACGGTGTAATTTCAGCATAGGATCGTTTAGTTTCCAGAACTCAGCAATGATCCCATCTTCTCCTGGTGCTTTGTTATTTTTCAACTGTTTGACTATCTCCATAATTTCTTCAAGATCCGAGGCATGTGAGTCTGGGTGTGTGAATACTGGAGAAGAGAAGACAAGTTTTTCGTGGGGTGGTTCGCAGTTGAGGAGGGAACTGAAATATTGGGCTAAGATTTTGTAGTTATTTTTCGTGTTGGTTTCCAAAGAGCCATCGGGTTTCTTGAAGCACAAGCTAGGCGCTTGGTATCCCTGTAAGTTTTCTCTGAAAGTCTTATAAAAATTTCTTGTATTATTTTTGACGAAATCCTTCTGGATTTCAGAGAGTCTGTTGTTGTCATATCCCCGTTTTTCTTTTCTAATTATTTTTGAGGTCTGTTTTTGAGTTTTAAGAAAGTTCTCCCACTTTTCTTCAGTTTTGTGACTGCTAAATTTTTTCCATGCGGTTATTCGGTTGTCGACTGCTTCATCACAGGTTGCATTCCACCAGCGATGTTTCCTGCTGCGAGGGGGTTGTCCTAATTTGAGGGCTTCCTAAATTTTCTCTGTTAGATTCATCCAGTCTGTTGATTTTTCCTGATTAATTTACATGATGATTTCTTTGTTGAGTTGCGGATATTCCGGATCTGGTTTGGTACTTTTGGGTGGCCTTTTTAGCATTCTGTTGGGTTGGAATTTTGTTTTTATTTGGAGAAGATGATGATCTGATTCAAAGACACCTTTGCGGGTTCTGATGTTTTGAATTTCTTTTATGTTTTCTTTGGAAATTGCGACATGGTCTATTTGGTATTCACCCTGTCTAAGACTGGGTGATCTCCATGTGGTTAATTTATGTGCAGGTTTTTGAAACTGGGTACTCATTATTTTAAGTCCAAAGTTTCTGCAGAAGTCGATTAGTTTTTCACCATTCTTGTTGGTACGTTTGTGTTTGGTGTGGGGTCCAGTGGTATCTCTGAATTTTTTTTCCTTCCCTAGTTGTGCATTAAAATCGCCTACTAAGATTTTCACATGGTGCCTAGGAATTTGATTTGTTCAAATGGCTCAAATGGCTCTGAGCACTATGGGACTTAACATCTATGGTCATCAGTCCCCTAGAACTTAGAACTGCTTAAACCTAACTAACCTAAGGACATCACACAACACCCAGTCATCACGAGGCAGAGAAAATCCCTGACCCTGCCGGGAATCGAACCCGGGGCCCGGGCGCGGGAAGCGAGAACGCTACCGCACGACCACGAGCTGCGGACAATTTGATTTGTTGTTTCTTCTAGTGTTTCCCAGAAATTGTCCACTGTTTCAGGGTAGTCTTGCGATTTTTGAAACTTGTTGGTCCCCGTATTTCGTATAGCAACATCCTTAGATAGAAACAAGTGGAGCTGTTCTGATGCACGGTGTTTACTTGGCCCAGTACGCCATTTTTCGTGATTGCTGAATGATCTTCTCCTGATATTCTTGGTCTTCGTCGTTGAAATATTTTTGTTGTTGTTTTCCACGACACCCAAATTAACAATATAAGTGTAAACCGGATGTGGCTTGAATTCAGGGAAATAGTATCGACAGCAATTGAGAGATTTATACCATAGAAATTAACAAACGGTGGACCTGATCTTGCTTGGTATACAAAACGCGTTAGAACACCATTGCAGGAACAACGATAGAACATGCCAAATTCGAACGGCAGCAAAATCTCCAAGACTGCCCATCACTTACACATGCTCGAAATTCAGCGCGGACTTTAATGCGAGATGCGTATACTACACTCCTGGAAATTGAAATAAGAACACCGTGAATTCATTGTCCCAGGAAGGGGAAACTTTATTGACACATTCCTGGGGTCAGATACATCACATGATCACACTGACAGAACCACAGGCACATAGACACAGGCAACAGAGCATGCACAATGTCGGCACTAGTACAGTGTATATCCACCTTTCGCAGCAATGCAGGCTGCTATTCTCCCATGGAGACGATCGTAGAGATGCTGGATGTAGTCCTGTGGAACGGCTTGCCATGCCATTTCCACCTGGCGCCTCAGTTGGACCAGCGTTCGTGCTGGACGTGCAGACCGCGTGAGACGACGCTTCATCCAGTCCCAAACATGCTCAATGGGGGACAGATCCGGAGATCTTGCTGGCCAGGGTAGTTGACTTACACCTTCTAGAGCACGTTGGGTGGCACGGGATACATGCGGACGTGCATTGTCCTGTTGGAACAGCAAGTTCCCTTGCCGGTCTAGGAATGGTAGAACGATGGGTTCGATGACGGTTTGGATGTACCGTGCACTATTCAGTGTCCCCTCGACGATCACCAGTGGTGTACGGCCAGTGTAGGAGATCGCTCCCCACACCATGATGCCGGGTGTTGGCCCTGTGTGCCTCGGTCGTATGCAGTCCTGATTGTGGCGCTCACCTGCACGGCGCCAAACACGCATACGACCATCATTGGAACCAAGGCAGAAGCGACTCTCATCGCTGAAGACGACACGTCTCCATTCGTCCCTCCATTCACGCCTGTCGCGACACCACTGGAGGCGGGCTGCACGATGTTGGGGCGTGAACGGAAGACGGCCTAACGGTGTGCGGGACCGTAGCCCAGCTTCATGGAGACGGTTGCGAATGGTCCTCGCCGATACCCCAGGAGCAACAGTGTCCCTAATTTGCTGGGAAGTGGCGGTGCGGTCCCCTACGGCACTGCGTAGGATCCTACGGTCTTGGCGTGCATCCGTGCGTCGCTGCGGTCCGGTCCCAGGTCGACGGGCACGTGCACCTTCCGCCGACCACTGGCGACAACATCGATGTACTGTGGAGACCTCACGCCCCACGTGTTGAGCAATTCGGCGGTACGTCCACCCGGCCTCCCGCATGCCCACTATACGCCCTCGCTCAAAGTCCGTCAACTGCACATACGGTTCACGTCCACGCTGTCGCGGCATGCTACCAGTGTTAAAGACTGCGATGGAGCTCCGTATGCCACGGCAAACTGGCTGACATTGACGGCGGCGGTGCACAAATGCTGCGCAGCTAGCGCCATTCGACGGCCAACACCGCGGTTCCTGGTGTGTCCGCTGTGCCGTGCGTGTGATCATTGCTTGTACAGCCCTCTCGCAGTGTCCGGAGCAAGTATGGTGGGTCTGACAAACCGGTATCAATGTGTTCTTTTTTCCATTTCCAGGAGTGTAGTTTCCACAACGATACTTTGTCTCAAAACCTGGCACAAAATGCAAAGAGATTCCGGCCGTATGTGAAGTTTGCTAGCGGTAAGACACAATCAATGCCTTCTCTGAGCGACAGCAATGGAAATACTATTCACGGAAAGGAGACGAAGTAAATCTTCCAGTACTCTAACCAGAAACAGCTGCCAAAAATGAGTAACATAGAAGTAGATATCCTCGGAGTAGCGAAGCAGCCTCTATCGCTGAACAAAAGCAAGCATTCCAGTCCAGACTATATACCGCTTAGGTTCCTTTCAGAATATGATGATACAATATCACCATCCTTAACAAGCATATACAACCGCCCGCTCGACGAAAAATACGTATCGAAAGACTGGAAAGTTGCATAGGTTACACAAATATTCAAGAAAGCTAGTAGGAGTAATCCACTAAATTACAGGCTCAAATGACTAATTTCGGTGTACAGCAGGATTTTGAAACATATACTGTGTTCGAACATTATGAATTACCTCTAAGAGAACGGCCTATTGACACACAGTCAAAGCGGATTTAGAAAGCACCGTTCTTATGAAACACAACTAGCTCTTTACAATTTCAGACTGACTCCGTATTTCTAGATTTCAAGAAGACAATTGACACTGTACCACACAAGCGGCTTGTAGTGGACTTGCGTGCTTATGGAATATCGCCTCAGTTACGTGACTGGATATGTGATTTCCTGTCGGAGGGTTCATAGTTCGTAGTAACTAGTGGAAAGTCATCGAGAAATTCAGAAGTGATTTCTGGCGTTCCCAAAGGTAGTGTTATAGGACCTTTGCTGTTCCTTTTCTATATAAATAATCAGGAGACAATCTGAGCAGCCGTCTTAGGTTGTTTGCAAGTGGTGCTGCTATTTGTCGACCAATAAAGTCGTCAGAAAACGAAAACAGATTGCAAAACGATTTACAAAAGATGTCTGCATGGGGAAAAACTTGGCAACTGACTCTAAATAACGGAAAGTGTGAGGTCATCCACATGAGTGGTAAAAGGAATCCGTTAAACTTCGGGTACACGATAAATCAGTCAAATATAAGGGCCGTAAATTCAACTAAATACCTAAGAATTATAATGAAGAACAACTTAAATTGAAAGAAACACATATAAAATTTAGCTAAGGTTACCCAAAGATTGCGTTTTCTTGGTAGGACAACTAGAAAGCGTAGCAGATCGACTAAGGATACTCCTTACACTATGCTTCTCCGCCCTCTTTTAGAATACTGCTGCACGGTGTGGAATCCTCACCAGATAGGACTGACAGAGTACATAGAGACAGTTTGAAGAAGGGCAGCACATTTTGCACTATCGCGAAATAGGAGAGAGAGTGTCACTGAAATTATACAGGAATTGAGGTGGACATTATTAACACAAAGGCGTTTTTCGTTGGGGCGTTATATTGTCACAGAATTTCAATCACCAACTCTGTCCTCCGAATGCGAAAATATTTGCTGACGCCGACCTACGTAGGGAGAAACGACCAACATAATAAAATAAGGGAGATCAGAGCTCGCACAGAGAGGTATAGGTGTTCGTTTTTTCCGCGCACTGTTGGAGACTGGATTAATAGAGAATTATTGTTAGGGTGGTTCGATGAACCCTCTGCGAGGCACTTAAATGTGTTTTTCAGAGTATCCATGTAGATGCAGATGTAGATGTAGATGTAGACATATGCACACATCAAAAAAGTTTAGCATCAGCCCGGTTCCCAGAACTCATGAAGATAAACGTTGACTGTGGATAGTGTATCATAGATACAGTCCCTCTGACTGTTCAGAGATGTCACTAAACACGCCCAGAGAGGTAAAAAAACCATGCATTAGCAAGCCTATTAGAAGGGTGGGTCTGACAGCCGATCAATTCCAATCATTCCTGCAGGGAGGAGGTACACGGCTCGTGTTGAACGTAGTTCAACCTCGCCTAGACGGTCAGTACTGCGCTTCTACCACGTCTGCATTGTTTCTTTGTGCCAGGAAGGGCTCTCAACAAGGAAGCGTCCAGGCGTCTCGGAGTGAACCAAAGCGATATTGTTCGGACATGGAGGAGATACAGAGAGACAGGAACTGTCGATGACATGCTTCGCTCATGCCACCGAAGGGCTACTACTCCAGTGAATGACCGCTACATACGAATTATGGCTCGGAGGAAACTTGACAGCAGCGCCACTATGTTTAATAATGCATTTCGTGCAGCCACAGGAAGTCGGGTTACGACTCAAACTATGAGCAGTAGGCTGCATGATACGCAAATTCACTCCCGACGTCCATGGCGAGGTCCATCTTTGCAACCACGACACAACGCAGTGCGGTACAGATGGGTCCAACAACATGCCGAATGGACCGCTCAGGATTGGCATCACGTTCTCTTCACCGATGAGTGTCGCATATGCTTTCAACAAGACAGTCGTCGGAGACGTGTTTAGAGCAACCTGGTCAGGCTGAACGCCTTAGACACACTGTCCACCGAGTGCTGCAAGGTGGAGGTTCCCTGCTGTTTTGGGGTGGCATTATGTGGGCCGACGTTCGCCGCTGGTGGTCATTGTAGGCGCCGTAACGGCTGTACGACACGTGAATGCCATCCTCCGACCGACAGTGCAACCATATCGGCACCATATTTGCGAGGCATTCGTCTTCATGGATGACAATTCGCACCCCTATCATGCACATCTTATGAATGACTTCCATCAGGATAATGACATCGCTCGACTAGAGTTCTCCAGACATGTACCCCATCGAACATGCCAGGGATGGACTGAAAAGGGCTGTTAATGGACGACGTGACCCATCAAACCCTCTGGGGGATCTAAGCCGAAGGAATGGGACAATCTGGACCAACAGTGCCTTGATGAACTTGTGGGTAGTATGCCACGGCGAATACAGGCATGCATCATTGCAAGAGGACGTGCTACTGGGTATTAGAGGTACCGGTGTGTACAGCAATCTGGACCATCACCTCTGAAGGTCTCGCTGTATGGTGGTACATTATGCAATTTGTGGTTTTCATTACTAATAAAAAGGGCGAAAATGATGTTTATGTTGATCTCTATTTCAATTTTCTGTACAAGTTCCGGAGCTCTCGGAACCGAGGTGATGCAAAACATTTTTTTATGTGTGTAGTAATGTTTTCGCGAATAGATCCGTTTGGCACAGTTGGTAAAAATCTGTTAATGTTGTGTTATGAGGTGATTCGCTTGTAATTTTTCTGGCGGTATCTTTTGTGAAGTAAACCGACTGCCAATTCACGAAATGTACTATTGAATGTGGTCCAGTTAGTTCGCGTTAATGTATGCGAAACTCGAAAATACGCCACGCTGTGTTGTTACTGTTAATGTATCTCCCCATTTGGTACACAAGTATCTCGTCGTTTCTGGTTTCTTGTTCGCTATCTTTGGCTATTTGAAATACTTCTATACCACGGTCTTTGTTTACATACTTACAGAAAAACTGCTGCATTTCACTGAATTGCCGTATTCTACGTTTAAGTGTGCTTGGAACATTTTGGAAACTAGTGTGTTATATGATTATCTATTTCCGGCTGATCTCTGACTCTTATTGGAGTTTTTTCTGTGAAACCAACGTTTTTGTGGGATTACCTTTTGTATTTGGGATAGCCGACAACTCTGGTTTGTGTGCCGTCCATATATGGTTTTGGGATTTTTTTTCTTGGTATGATTTCCGTCATTCATACACGGCGAATTGGCGTTTGACTCTGAGCACTATGGGACTTAACGTCTGAGGTCATCAGTCCCCTAGGACTTAGAACTACTTAAACCTAACTAACCAAAGGACATCACACACATCCATGCCCGAGGCGGGATTCGAACTTGCGACCGTAGCGGTGGCGCGGTTCCAGACTGTAGCGCCTAGAACCGCTCGGCCACTGCGGCCGGCGAATTTGCGTTTGTTGACCCTTATAGTCCGTGCTACGTATTTTTCACTACTATATCGTACAGTTTCCGATATTCTTGTGGATTTGGAAATTCACCTTGAATGATTTTGTAGATATCAGTAGGATGAATTCTGTCGTGTAATTACGAGATAGTGTGAGTGAAACAGTTCTCACTAAGATTACCATTGTTCCAATGTCATCAATATTTCCGCCTTTTATGACTGTGTATCCACAGGACATGTGGCCTGTAATTGAAGAAGTGTCATGATGATCTCTCCATTGGCAAAAGATTCCGGAATAGTCCCCCATTCGGATCTCCGGGAGGGGACTGCCAAGGGGCAGGTTAACATGAGAAAAAGATTGAATAATCAACGAAAGGATAACGTTCTACGAGTCGGGGTGTGGAATGTCAGAAGCTTGAACGTGGTAGGGAAACTAGAAAATCTGAAAAGGGAAATGCAAAGGCTCAATCTAGATATAGTAGGGGTCAGTGAAGTGAAGTGGAAGGAAGACAAGGATTTCTGGTCAGATGAGTATCGGGTAATATCAACAGCAGCAGAAAATGGTATAACAGGTGTAGGATTCGTTATGAATAGGAAGGTAGGGCAGAGGGTATGTTACCGTGAACAGTTCAGTGACCGGGTTGTTCTAATCAGAATCGACAGCAGACCAACACCGACAACGATAGTTCAGGTATACATGCCGACGTCGCAAGCTGAAGATGAACAGATAGAGAAAGTGTATGAGGATATTGAAAGGGTAATGCAGTATGTAAAGGGGGACGAAAATCTAATAGGCATGGGCGACTGGAATGCAGTTATAGGGGACGGAGTAGAAGAAAAGGTTACAGGAGAATATGGGCTTGGGACAAGGATTGAAAGAGGAGAAAGACTAATTGAGTTCTGTAACAGGTTTCAGCTAGTAATAGCGAATACCCTGTTCAAGAATCACAAGAGGAGGAGGTATACTTGGAAAAGGCCGGGAGATACGGGAAGATTTCAATTAGATTACATCATGGTCAGACAGAGATTCCGAAATCAGATACTGGATTGTAAGGCGTACCGAGGAGCAGATATAGACTCAGATCACAATATAGTAGTGATGACGAGTAGGCCGAAGTACAAGACATTAGTCAGGAAGAATCAATACGCAAAGAAGTGGGATACGGAAGTACTAAGGAATGACGAGATACGTTTGAAGTTCTCTAACGCTATAGATACAGCAATAAGGAATAGCGCAGTAGGCAGTACAGTTGAAGAGGAATGGACACCTCTAAAAAGGGCCATCACAGAAGATGGGAAGGAAAACATAGGTACAAAGAAGGTAGCTGCGAAGAAACCATGGGTAACAGAAGAAATACTTCAGTTGATTGATGAAAGGAGTAAGTACAAACATGTTCCGGAAATATTAGGAATACAGAAATACAAGTCGCTGAGGAATGAAATAAAGAGGAAGTGCAGGGAAGCTAAGAAGAAATGGCTGCAGGAAAAATGTGAAGACATCGAAAAAGATATGATTGTCGGAAGGACAGACTCAGCATACAGGAAAGTTAAAACAACCTTTAGTGACATTAAAAGCAACGGTGGTAACATTAAGAGTGCAACGGGAATTCCGCTGTTAAATGCAGAGGAGAGAGCGAATAGATGGAAAGAATACATTGAAAGCCTCTATGAGGGTGAAGATTTGTCTGATAGAAGAAGAAACAGGAGGAGGAGGAGGAGGAGATTAGTGTTTAACATCCCGTCGACAACGAGGTCATTAGAGACGGAGCACAAGCTCGGGTGAGGGAAGGATGGGGAAGGAAATCGGCCGTGCCCGTTCAAAGGAACCATCCCGGCATTTGCCTGAAGCGTTTTAAGGAAATCACGGAAAACCTAAATCAGGATGGCCGGAGACGGGATTGAACCGTCGTCCTCCTGAATGCGAGTCCAGTGCGCTAACCACTGCGCCACCTCGCTCGGTAAGAAGAAACAATAGTCGATTTAGGAGAGATAGGGGATCCAGTATTAGAATCGGAATTTAAAAGAGCTTTGGAGGACTTACGGTCAAATAAGGCAGAAGGGATAGATAACATATCATCAGAATTTCTAGAATCATTGGGGGAAGTGGCAACAAAACGACTATTCACGTTGGTGTGTAGAATATATGAGTCTGGCGATATACCATCCGACTTTCGGAAAAGTATCATACACACAATTCCGAAGACGGCAAGAGCTGACAAGTGCGAGAATTATCGCACAATCAGCTTAACAGCTCATACATCGAAGCTGCTTACAAGAATAATATACAGAAGAATGGAAAAGAAAATTGAGAATGCGCTACGTGACGATCAGTTTGTCATTAGGAAAAGTAAAGGGACGAGAGAGGCAATTCTGACGTTACGGCTAGTAATGGAAGCAAGGCTAAAGATAAATCAAGACACTTTCATAGGATTTGTCGACCTGGAAAAAGCGTTCGACAATACAAAATGGTGCAAGCTGTTCGAGATTCTGAAAAAAGTAGGGGTAAGCTATAGGGAGAGACGGGTCATATACAACAAACAAGAGGGAATAATAAGAGTGGACGGTCAGGAAAAAAAAAATGGCTCTGAGCACTATGGGACTCAACTGCTGAGGTCATTAGTCCCCTAGAACTTAGAACTAGTTAAACCTAACTAACCTAAGGACATCACAAACATCCATGCCCGAGGCAGGATTCGAACCTGCGACCGTAGCTGTCTTGCGGTTCCAGACTGCAGCGCCTTTAACCGCACGGCCACTTCGGCCGGCGACGATCAGGAACGAAGTGCTCGTATTAAGAAGGGTGTAAGACAAGGCTGTAGCCTTTCGCCCCTACTCTTCAATCTGTACATCGAGGAAGCAATTATGGAAATAAAAGAAAGGTTCAGGAGTGGAATTAAAATACAAGGTGAAAGGATATCAATGATACGATTCGCTGATGACATTGCTATCCTGAGTGAAAGTGAAGAAGAATTAAATGATCTGCGGAACGGAATGAAAAGTCTAATGAGTACACAGTATGGTTTGAGTGTAAATCGGAGAAAGACGAAGGTAATGAGAAGTAGTAGAAAGGAGAACAGCGAGAAACTTAACATCAGCATTAATGGTCACGAAGTCAATGAAGTGAAGGAATTCTGCTACCTAGGCAGTAAAATAACCAATGACGGAGGGAGCAAGGAGGACATCAAAAGCAGACTCGCTATGGCAAAAAAGGCATTTCTGACCAAGAGAAGTCTACTAATATCAAATACCGGCCTTAATTTGAGGAAGAAATTTCTGAGGATGTACGTCTGGAGTACAGCATTGTATGGTAGTGAAACATGGACTGTGGGAAAACCGGAGCAGAAGAGAATCGAAGCATTTGAAATGTGGTGCTATAGACGAATGTTGAAAATTAAGTGGACTGATAAGGTAAGGAATGAGAAGGTACTACGCAGAATCGGAGAGGAAAGGAATATGTGGAAAACACTGATAAGGAGAAGGGACAGGATGATAGGACATCTGCTAAGACATGAGGGAATGACTTCCATGGTACTAGAGGGAGCTGTAGAGGGCAAAAGCTGTAGAGGAAGACAGAGATTGGAATACGTCAAGCAAATAATTGAGGACGTAGGTTGCAAGTGCTACTCTGAGATGAAGACGTTAGCACAGGAAAGGAATTCGTGGCGGGCCGCATAAAAAAAAAAAAAAAAGAGAAGTGACTGTGTCTCGAAGGTGGATGTATTCTCCTGTGAGTAGTTTCTCCTGATTCGGTCTTACGTAAAGTATCTGTTCCTCTTTTATTTTGCATACAGATCTATCTCTGATCATTAAGCGGCAAGTATAGACTTCTTCGTTGGTTTCTGTACCTGTTTCAGGTTGGATTTGTTTCACAGTAAAATGATATCCTTCATCTCCGTGCAGAAATATTAATGGATGTTGGAGGAAATCATATGAACGCCGTTTCTCTGCAGTGCTTTGTAGTACTTCTCTTCGTTGTACGGTTATGTCACGGCTTGTGTTTTCATTGTCCACAATCACTGTGGCTTCTATCTGATGTACACTAAATCGACGTTCGTGTGTTCCACGTAGTCCTTTGTCGTCTCGAATTATAACTTTGTAGTCATGAGAAATCATTCGGTCTAGCACTGTTTTGAGTATGTGAATCAGTTGATTGTATTTGTGTAAAATCCTGTGTACATCTTCGACTACATCTCGTCTCAGTCCAGTTATGTTTGTGTAGCGTTGGTCACTTTCTGCTCCTTCATTTCCGATGAAATATACTTGCAGAAATTAATGGTGTTCGTTGGGATATGGTAGTAATGATATCGTGTAGGAATAGATTTGTCCTCCGATGAGAAAAACGTAATACATTTCATCTCTGTTAGTGCTGATCGAAGTGACTCCGAAAGAAGTCATTTAGAAGGCGTTGTACGCCTTTATATTTTGAAGAAAGTGTTTTGATTCTAGAGATTCCCCGGTCATTTAATGTAAACATTCCTGTGAAGGTGCTTCCAGTGGTGGTAATCCAATTTTTCCATTCATGCAACAAAATCTGTATGTTCTCCACTGAATTTTTTTGCATTGCAAGGCTGGCATTTTTCCGATTACGACGCGTTTGTGTTTGTTGTATTCTTTCGTCAGGACGTAGTGGAATGCTTCATATGTTAGGATGTACTATTTGCTTACCCTCTCCACGCATCTCGTTTCCATGGCTGGCCTGAGTTCGCAGTCCTTCATTATAAGATTGTGTATCAATTCTTGATTCTTCAAACCGTTTATTTCGTTGTTCTTCGGTTGCTCTGCTTTTCACGGTGCTCATTGCCGTTAGTTCGGAATTTAAAAATGCTCCTTGCTCTTCTTCTGTTTCGTTTTGTTGCTGCTCTTTTTTGTTTTCGCCGTTTTGCTTCATAATTGGCAAGATCTCTTCCTTTACGTTCAGACATTGTCTAAAATATAAATCAAATCACCTTTTTATCAACAAATACACGGAGTACACTTTGCACACCTTTCACACTTAATTTTCGATTGATGTATTCTCTGTATCACTTTGACTACTCACATCTCACTGTTTTTTTTAATTCACTAACTGTTCAACTTTTTCGGTTCATCCCTTCATAGCTGATGAGACACTGACATTCGAGCCCACGACGGGTCTTGCTTTATAAACCCCTACTTCTGGGTAGCCCCATCAGTGGCAAATTTCAGAACTTACCAAGAAGGTTTAGAATGGTTCATAATGTTCCAGAACCTCAGATGATTCCGGACCATTGTGGAAGATTTATAAACACTCTGGAATGTTGTGGAATGCTCTAGAATATTCTCGAATCTTCCGGAATGTCCTCGAATGTTCTGGAATGTTCAGGAAATTTCTAGAAGGTGATGTTGACCAGCCCTTGTAACTTCAAAAGCATGCCCTTCAAGTGAAAATGGGAATCTTCTTCATGAATAGGCGATAGAGGAAGATCACACCATATAACTCCCTTGATCGTACCGGAAATCGCTTCTGAGCGGCACGTACATTGTAGACTTACTTTTGTTATATGTATTGATTACCCGTGTCTCTCTTTAGCTTGTCACTATTTTCTGTGAGTTTCAAAAACCTTGCACCATTTTCCATTGTCGATCTCTTAACATGTCATAAATGTAGCAACTGTAAAGCCCTTTGTCCGAATTACCAACTGCTCGGGCCAGAGGTTATCGTATTGTGTACCTACTGGCAATCTGTACTGTAACGAGAGGTGCTGGACTCATATGACGATCAAAATGTGGCGACGTTCGATAGCCTCGAAGCCACCATACATGGATACATGCATCATGATGCTGTGCTCAGGAACAGAAGTATGAAATAAAACGATTAAGTGCCTATCCTGTATTAACGATGGTCTCTGCGCGCACCAATGTCTGCGAGCCACTCTCTCCAGCCACATCATGAGAAACTTCAAGAATAGTCACCGTGCTGACAGATATTCGTGCCAAAGACGTCACCCCACTATCTGTCCGGATACTTATTTCCCTGCAAACAATCCCATTTTCCGACATAACGTGGCAGAGGGAAAAGTACGTACATGATTTCGGGCACCAGTCTCTTGGAGAGGATGTGATCGCTCATGTCAGTGACTGTAGGCCTCCTGAACCCATGGATATGCAGCCTCATAAGGCAACGGTCCTTTCTCTTTGAAATTCCGAAACTTGTTGGCAAGTGACTCTCCTTCTTACACGAGACATGACACTATCTTTTCTCAAACGAACAACATTCGAACGTAAATTCTGAATGTAGAACTCACAGCAAAATGCTTGCTTGCATACAGATATTTTAGTGCGGTTGCATTAAAAAGCTGATTATTTGGCTTTTGATTCACGTAGTGGTACACTTCACATCGATTTGTCTTTTGTTGCGCATAGCCTTTGTGATGTTGCAGTTGTAATTGCTGGCAATGTAGACGAAACAGAACAGCTGTTAGTATGGCCTTTTTTGTCTTCACATTTTTCTACTGAGACTGTCTGGGACGTTTGATGTTGCGCGTGCGGAGAACGAGCAGGTAACACAGAATACCTTCTGAAGGTAGGGTGATCACTTTTAGCAGCGCGAAGCCGGCAAATACATAGCTTAAATGTACTAGGGGCACGTACCAACGGCCAAAGAAGAGACGAGAACCATCGCTGTTTCGTCTCCCCTGGGCAGCAGTGATGGAGCGGTGGTGCGTCGGCGCTGATGGAAGCGATTTCGCAGGGGCCGCGCCGGGCAGGTACAAAAGCGCTTTCGGAATCCCATTTCTGGCCGGACGACGCGCTTTGGACTAGCCGCTCTGACGGTCCCCAGCTGTCCGTCCGCCAAGCTGGCGCTGGTGTACTGCTGGCTGCGTAATCTGCAGGCGCCCAGCACCTGTCTCTCAAGCTGACACAGAGCACGGTCATTTAGAGTGTCGATCCCTGTTACTTGTTACGCTTTCTCCAGCTGGCAGTTGCAAAATGCAGACGGCGCGAATAGGCGTAATGCGTTCGCCCGCTTAATCTCGTAATGCTCTGCTGAGACGTCGTTGAATTCAACAAAGAAAATTATATTTCTTACTTACTATTGCGTAACATTACTGAGTGGTGCAAATATGGATGTCTTAGAGCCTTTAACGAAACACACTCCGAAATAAAATCTCTCAAACAAAGAAGAAACTAGTCATAGGTGGATATTCTAGAAGCTAAATTCAAAAATACCAGAGTTCCAATTTTAAATCAAACATTTACAGTAGTGGGAGTTATAAGCATATGACGATACCAGTATGAAAAATGCTCCTTCCATAGTACAAAACGACGCGAATATGTCATTGGCTGAATTTGGATGTAACTGAAGGGAACTAGTTTTCGGCTTATGTGGTAACTTCAAAGACATTTAAATCCAAACATTTTGACATACTCACGTATTTTTACTTGTTTGTAATACTACCTACTTTATGTAACATAATGATCATGTTAGCTAATGTGACATGATACATGGTACCGTTATCCCCAGGAATCACGGCCAGAACTTTCACCCCCCCCCCCGCCCCCCAAAACCAGAAAAACTTTTTAGCTACGACATGTATGTTCTTCAGCCATATGATGTTATATATCATTTACTGTGGCTGCCAAATCTTATTTAATTTTCGGCACAGGGGGACTTGAGCCTGTAGATTTATAGATGCAGGTGTGCCAACATGCTGCAGCTAACAGAGCTCATTGGTCTGGTGAAGTAAAATTAACTTCTAAAAACGTGAGAATATGTCAAGATGTTTCATTTAAATATTTTTGAAGCTTCCTGACAATTTGAAAAGCTGGTGCCCTTATTTACATCCCAAACTCTGCCCGGGATATATTCGCGTTGTTTTGTGCTATGCGAGTTTTAGTCTACGACAGTTTTGACATTAGACCGCCATAGCTAGATTTTTGTTGGCTCGGGCGACGACTGATCCGGTAATGTTTCTGTTTTCTTTCTAACAATATTGCTTATATCGTGGCAACAGATAGCTTTTACAAAAGAACAGGACGACCATTTATTACATTTATTTGTCTGCCTTCTTACAAAGTTTTAAATGATTCGCATGAGTTCGAAACATCCTAGGGGCGTGCATAAATAAATGAGGAAAATGTATTTTCTTCACGTATAATTCGAATGAGGATACATTTTTGAAACGAACTTTTCAATTTTATTGTATGAATTTATTTTCAATTTATCTGAATTACTTAAAGCCTTTATCGCGCAATCAGTTCATGTAATAATGTTTTTTTTGCTTGCAACGTTTACCTCGAAGTTAAATAGACAGCAACACCGTCACGTCAGGAGAAACAGTAATCTTGTTTCATAATTATATGAATATTGAAGATTATGTATTTCATTGCTAAGAAGGTTTCAGCCGCAACAGGAATTACTCATGTCTGAACTATGTACAGAATAATAGCCATTATTGGCATCATGCTGTGAGATTCATTAGAATTTATTACTTGAAAAGACATGTCTAAGCGCCTCACAGTATTACAGAAATGGAGCATTATGTCGGTATCCTCTGTATAGTTTAGCTCCAGAGATAATCTAACTTGACCAAAAATCAGCCAGTGCAATACCTGTTCCATACTGCTTTCTTTACGTAACGAAAAGTACGTCGTATAAAATGTAATTCGTCGTGGATTTTTAATGATATTTAACGGTTAAGAAGTTCGTTTTTACTATAAACAGAAAAATGGACAAAAGCATATGTAATGAATTCAATGTCGTAAACCGTAGTGCTTAAATTTTCGGGATTCTTGGAGTAAAACAGTTTCATAGTTTAAATACCACGAAGAAACGATGAAAACAGAATTAAAGGTTGCATATCAACAAATGAACCCAACATAAATCATGTAAATGTGAGAAACAGTGAATCTAGAACAAAGGTAACGGATAGGGTTTAGTAAAATATATATTATAAACGATAAAATGCGTACATGTAATATACCAAATATGGGAAAAAATATGGAGATAAAAACCTACTATTTTCAAATAAACCTAACTTATACAAAACACAAACTATCTTATGCTTTTTCACTCTCACTGGCATTATTTTTGCTGTTACAATACACAATCAAATGCTTAATTTAAATTTTCAAAATTAAAACTATTTCTGTTTGAACAGAACAACTCTTTGTACTGATTGAAAGAGCTTTCAGTGTCGCAGGATGTGTTTCGAGCGAACTTAAATTTGCACAGTTTTGGGAGTGAGTAAGGGACGTGAAGTATTTCATCTATTCTTTCGCACAGTGTACTGTTAATTTTTGTCAGCAGATTAAAATCTTTATCTCTCTGAAATACATAGTCCAATATTTCGTTTAACAACTCAGCAACGGGTCCTTCTGCTTGGCTAAATTTCAGTCTTGAGTCTTCGATAGTCTGTATGTTATGTTTCAAAGATTTTGTTTTCCACTGCCTTAATGTGTCGCGATAAAAAACAATTATTGCTTTTCATGTACACTAAATCACTCTGTAGAGTATCATTGAAGATTAATTGATTTAATGTCACTGAAATGAACAACGTAGTATTCAACTGCTTCTATCCAACTACCCCAACGCGGCAGTACTGGTTCTGGTTGCAAAATAATATCGGGATACAACTATTTAAGTTTTTAGATCCTACTGGGAGCCTTCAAAAATATTTTTTCACGTTTGATATTAACCTATCGACAATTTTGTAATTTATCTTTATGCGTTCACTCATTCACCTAATCTATTTGTTACATTTGATAATATCGTCTTTGTACATGTGCTTTCGCGAGAGCTTCTAGCTTTGGTGAGACATTTTCAGTACACGAGGTAACTACATGGTATGTTGAGAGCAGTGGACGACATGTCAAAAACTGCTGCCCCGTTCCCCACCACTCTGAAATCATCATTTCAATGCTTAACTCCCCGGAAGAGATCTTACTTTTTTCCCCTCTTCCATAATCCTTGGGAAGCGACACTAAAAGGCTTCTGGACTGTCTGAAAGACAAGGCTGCTTCAGATAGTGCGATATGTGTTTTCAAAAATGGTTCAAATGGCTCTGAGCACTATGGGGCTTAACATCTGAGATCATCAGTCCCCTAGAAAGAACTGCTTAAACCTAAGTAACCTAATGGCATCAGACACATCCATGCTCCAGGCACGATTCGAACCTGCGACTGTAGCGGTCGCGCGATTCCAGACTGAAGCGCCTAGAACCGCTCGGCCACAGCGGCCGGTATGTGTCTTCGGCTCGTCCATTCGGATGCGAGGAATAGCGCTTTGAAGTGTCATTTAATGAATATTTTTAATAATGTTACGCATTAAAAAGGTCAATTTTATACAACATAGCTTTGAAAATATGAATTTATGCAATTTTTATACAAAAATGTTGACTACATTTTGAAATAAGAAAAAATATCGACTAAACTTTTAAATACGGAAAAATATGGAAAATGGAAGTTACATTTTCAGGCTCCAATCATCCTGATTTATGCAGAAAACTAAAAAAAAGAATGAAAATTACTTCAAACAAAAATATGTTTATACATATTAATCCAGGCCCTAGTAATGAAGATCACGGGCTACCTATGGTGCATTCGGAAAGCCTCAGAGACGACCCAACTACATCTACATCTACATGGATACTCTGAAAATCACATTTAAGTGCCTGGCAGAGGGTGCATCGAACCACCTTCACAATTCTCTATTATTCCAATCTCGTATAGCGCGAGTAAAGAATGAACACTTATATCTTTCCTTACGAGTCTGATTTCCCTTATTTTATCGTGGTGATCGTTCCTCCCTATGTAGGTCGGTCTCACAAAATATTTTCGCATTCGGAGGAGAAAGTTGGTGACTCGAATTTCGTGAGAAGATTCCGTCTCAAAGAAAAACGCCCTTCTCTTAAGGATGTCCAGGCCAAATTCTGTATCATTTCTGTGACTCTCTCACCCATATTTCGCGATAATACAAAACGTGCTGTTTCGAAGATAGTGAAAATAGAATTTTCCATGCGTATAGTTCCAGCTATCATTTTGTTGTTAGAATATGTTACTTCCCGTCGTAGGCGGCAATTACGTCGGACACCTTTTCCCGTGAATCGTTTGAGTACAAATGACAGCTTCGACAAAGCACTGCCCTTTTATACCTTTCGTACGTGATAATACCACCATCTGTGTACGTTTTGTATCTCCATCCTTTTAGCAGGAGGTCTCTGGGAGGACGGCCGTTTACTATCGTGACAAAAAATAAAATCAACTACAGCCCGTCCTTAGGAAAACAAATAGCGGGAAAAACAGATGCCAGACGGATTCATAGGTAGAATCTTAGGGAACTGTAACTCATCCACGAAAGAAGTTTCTTATAAGGCGCTTCTTCGACCTATTCTTGAGTATTGTTCATATCTGTGGTTCCCTATTAGATACGACTGACAAGAGAGAGAGGGAAAATCCAACGCAGACCTGCACGTTTCGTAACTCGATGGTTTAGTCAGCACGAGAGCGTTACGGAGATTGTCAACAAATTCCATTGGCGGTCGTTACTAAAGAGGCGTTGTGCATCACGTAGCTGTTGAAATTCCGGGAGAGCACTTTCCGGGAAGAGTCGGGCAACAAATTACTTCCCCTTACGTGCGTCTCGCGTAATGACCACAAGGAGAAAATTCAATAAATTAGATCCAATAGAGAGGCTTACCGACAACCGTTCTTCCCACGTCCTATTCGGAGTGGAACAGGCTTGGAGGGCACAGTCAACGACAGAAAAAGTACCCTCCTTCACAAACCATTATGTGGCTTACGGAGTATGATGTACATGTAGATGTAATGGTCTTACAAAAATAATTCAGTTTCATGAGACAAATACAATTGTAACCTTATGTTTTTACCTCTCAGAAAACTACGAGGGTTATTCGGAAAGTAATGAACGATCGGTTGCAAAATGGAAACCACAGTGAAATTCCGATGAAGTTTTGCACAGTTGTGTTGGGCAGTGTCTCTAGTATGCCTGTCGATCGCGTTACGTCGTTGTTTTTAGTTCTGGGCGCACAGGGAGCACATAAAGATACCTAGAACAATAGCGTCTCCCGCCAAAAACGAGGGCCTGGTAAGAAATTTCGCCTGAGCTATGCAGCCAACATTACATAATTGTCGTGAGGTTTCTTCTTCAAGACAATTCTCAGCCGCATTCTGCAGGGGCAATGAAGATACTCCTGCACAGTTTTCAATTGGAACCGTTTGATTACCCACAATACAGCCCGTAATTGTCTGCCTATGAGTTTCATCTTTGCTCACATAAACCGCTGGCTATGAAGACAGCTTTTTGGCACAGACAACGAGCTGTAGTCCAGCGTAGAGAATTGACGGAAAGCACTGGCGGCTGCCTTCTATAACGCGGGTACTGCAAAGTTGGTACAACGCTACGACAAACGTCTAAGTCGGATCGGTGACTATGGAGGTGAGTAGCTGGAAGTTGTAGCTAACTGTTGCAAATAAAACAATTTTGATATTCACTGTTGTTTCCATTTCGCGACCTATCGTTCCTTACTTTCCGAACAGCCCTCGTAAATTTTACACCCCAGATGTTAATTACAGCCCCCCCCCCCCCACCCCACACCTAACTCTCGCAAACCTAGAAACCATTAAATTACAAATTGTTAGTTATATTAAAATCACCAGCTGGCCACTGCAGTTTACTCCAAATCGACCTAGCAGTTCTTGTTAACTGTCAAATTTCTTGCATTGTACGAGTCTGACCGTAGCGTCCCTGCGAACTTCTTGTTGATTGGTGAGACCGGGAAGGGGGGCAGCGGGGAAGGGACTGAGGGCGGAGGGCCTACCTGCCGGCTGTGCTCACAGCCGCGGCAAACCCGCGTTTGCCGGCAGCTACTGAGTCAACTCGGCGCCGACTAACTACCGCCTCTAAACAAACACGGCAGCCGCCGGTGGTAATGGCCCGCGTCCGGCCGCGCACCGCGCAGCACCGCAAATAATTTTCCGGCCGCCTCTCCATACGCGATGTGGGCCGAGGCGAAGGCGTCGGGGCGCGCGCGGCTCCTGTTTGCGTCCGGATGAAGCGAGGGTAAACACGGGTGCAGCCCCAGCTGCGCCCTCGCGGCGGCAGCTCTTGTCGAGTTACCTTCAGCGAGCGCTTTAATCAGTCGAGTTCACCTGGGAGAGAGCAGTGACCTCGCTAAGCGATCGCGGCCTTAGAAGGTCGGTTTTCAGATAGCGTCTAAATGTGATGACAGACTACTGTTCGCCGTTCTACGAGGGTGAACAAATACCGTATCATAATCGGGACACTGCTTGGTAGCGTATGTTGAATAGAGTAAACTTTATAAGCGGACTGCGTTTCGTTATAACTGGTGTGCCGAACTTCAGAACGAAAGTAAATTTCACATCATGGTCACTAACATGGACCAAACATAGAAAGAAGTGCTACAGAGTAGTACAGAAGGTAAGTGAAAGAAATACACTATAATACAAACACTTATGCTCAAAATGAAGTCAGCGTGATTCATAATCATCCCCTGGACGTTACAGAAGGCGAGAAATGGTTCTTAATGCTTGCCGCAAGACTGGTAAAGAGGTCTTGCGGTAGGGTGTTGCATTCCTCTGCCAGGGCGGTTGACAACTGATCTACATCTACATCTACACCTACATCTACATGATTACCCTGCAATTCACATTTAAGTGCTTGGCAGAGGGTTCATCGAACCACAATCATACTATCTCTCTACCATTCCACTCTCGAACAGCGCGCGGGAAAAACGAGCACCTAAACCTTTCTGTTCGAGCTCTGATTTCTCAAATGGTTCAAATGGCTCTGAGCACTATGGGACTCAACTGCTGTGGTCATCAGTCCCCTAGAACTTAGAACTACTTAAACCTAACTAACCTAAGGACATCACACACACCCATGCCCGAGGCAGGATTCGAACCTGCGACCGTAGCAGCAGCGTGGCTCCGGACTGGAGCGCCTAGAACCGCACGGCCACCGCGGCCGGCTCTGATTTCTCTTATTTTATTTTGATGATCATTTCTACCTATGTAGGTTGGGCTCAACAAAATATTTTCGCATTCGGAAGAGAAAGTTGGTGACTGAAATTTCGTAAATAGATCTCGCCGCGACGAAAAACGTCTTTGCTGTAATGACTTCCATCCCAATTCGCGTATCACATCTGCCACACTCTCTCCCCTACTACGTGATAATACAAAACGAGCTGCCCTTTTTTGCACCCTTCCGATGTCCTCCGTCAATCCCACCTGGTAAGGATCCCACACCGCGCAGCAATATTCTAACAGAGGACGAACGAGTGTAGTGTAAGCTGTGTCTTTAGTGGACTTGTTGCATCTTGTAAGTGTCCTGCCAATGAAACTCAACCTTTGGCTCGCCTTCCCCACAATATAATCTATGTGGTCTTTCCAACTGAAGTAATTTTTACACCCAGGTACTTAGTTGAATTGACAGCCTTGAGAATTGTACTATTTATCGAGTAATCGAATTCCAACGGATTTATTTTGGAACTCATGTGGATCACCTCACACTTTTCGTTATTTAGCGTCAACTGCCACCTGCCACACCATACAGCAATCCATTCTAAATCGCTTTGCAACTGATACTGGTCTTCGGATGACCTTACTAGACGGTAAATTACAGCATCATCTGCGAACAACCTAAGAGAACTGCTCAGATTGTCACCCAGGTCATTTACATAGATCAGGAACAGAAGAGGTCCCAGGACGCTCCCCTGGGGAACACCTGATACCACCGCAGTTTTACTCGATGATTTGCCGTCTATTACTACGAACTGCGACCTTCCTGACAGGAAATCACGAATCCAGTCGCACAACTGAGACGATACCCCACAGGCCCGCAGCTCGATTAGAAGTCAATGATCGTTGGTGCATGTGGACGAGCTATACGTCAGCGTCAGCTCAATGTTTCCCACACATGCTCGATGGGCTTAGCGGCGGGGAAACTGACAGATCAGTCCATTCACATAATATCTTGTCGCTCCAACAATTCATCCACCTGCACTGTTCGATACGCATAGTCAAGCATTAGGGCCATACGCACCCTTGAAAAGACGCATGTGGGGAAGGAGGACATTATCGCAATAACCTGTTGATGCAACGTCTTCAAAGATTTAGAGATCAGAACCTCCATGAAACATTAATCCTCCGCAAACCATAACACCTGGAGCACCAAAAAAAAAACATATTCGTCAATGCTGGATAGAGGTGGGAACAATGAAAATAGCACATAAGCAAAGAATTAACTGGAATAGGCATTTCGTTGAATTCGAAGTATAGAAAACTTCCAGAACTCTACTTTCTTGTCAGTAAGGTGTGATCCACGAAGCTTGTTCCTAGAAAAACACCTATTTTCAGTCTATCGATCGCTGCTTCATGCTTCGTGAACTAAAATGGGAATCACCAGCACTCTCGATGGTCTTCCAAGAAGTCACATCTGCGAAAATTTAAAGAAGCAGCATTTCAAGCCGGCTGCTTTTACATTTCTGCAGCCGCCTAGGAGGAACAGTTAGAGAAAAACAACGGCAAAGATGGATGTAGTAAAAGACAGTTTTGCCTAATAACTTAAGAGAAGAAAAACGAGAAGAAGAAACCGAAAGTGCCAGCTTAGATATATCGAGTTTTCGGACTATGTGTCAATTCATTGCATGTTTAACTCAACTGAATTTATACGTCGGAGGCATACACACAGTCACATATAAATATTTTGTTTCCAGACTGTAATTGGTACGTAGAATGTAAGTAACTGTGGTGACGTAGTTGCAGGTATATGGAAGCTGATTTACTTTAGGCAGGATTAAATCCCAATTATACAAGAATATAGTCTATTGCTGAAAATTATTGTTATTTATCTGATCACGTTAGTCGGGCGCCTTCAGTTTTGCTTCAGACACCCAGACGACAAACAGAGTAAATCACAATTCATCTGTGGTGTGCAGGAACATGAAGTGTCATCGGGGTTTGGGTGCATCTACAACAGTAACTTAGTCAAGATACTTGATCATGGTATGTTATAGTGAAATAATGTTTCAGTGTTATTAGATATTCAACATTCTTACGTAATGTGCCTATTGTGCGTCAATATTGTCCACTTCGCATTTAAAATTTCTCCGACTTTTTAAGTTTTCTATATCTGGAAATAGATTTTAAAGTGCTTCTGAAGAGTCTGTGATATCCGGTATAGTTCATACCTTTCGCTCAGCTGCTGCGAAGTATATATTTCTTACTTTCACAGCATTTGAATTTTTTCCTAATGGTGCACTTGTCCATGCATATCAATCTGGATATGTGATCGGCAGTTGACGCCTTTCGGTTTCTAAGCTCCCACGGCTCTGATCTCACAGCTCGCGTTCATTCTCATAGCAGGAAATTTTATGGTGTTACCACAGTGTGAGCAATCCGAATTGCCTGCCCACCTCGCAGTGAAATAATCACTGCAGACATTTCTTGCCGCCTTCACCTCTCGCGTGCGTACGTCTATAATTGTTGAGCGCAAACGACTATACCGGCCACGCGAGTCGCACCGGAATGGCCCCTGTCACGTCAAGGCATACACTTGGTTTGGTCTGCAAATCGCGTAATTTCGCGTTCCCGTATATAGCTCACTATCACTGAATAATTCGTACGACACTTACCACACTCTCGACGACTAAGCTCATAGCCTCATTTGTCCTCTGCGAGTGTAGTATTGGACATGCAAGTCACGAGAACTAAAAGTTTGTCTAATGCGATATAACTGCCGTTCTGGAAAATGTATGAATAATTATTCTTTCTCTTTTATTTGAGCAGATGCCAACCTCGGATTATACTTACACACTAATACACATTTACCGGTTTCAACTGTAATCTGCAGGTCCATTGTTGCAGCACATTAGCACCGTAACACTGGCGTCGTTTTCGCACACTGAGCACTGACACATGTACATACTTTGATGGTATATGTAAGTAACTACCTCTGATGCTATTTAGAAGAGCTTCAATTTTATCTAATAGAAAGTTTCAAGATCTTTTTCAACAAACGTCTACGAGTGAAAGGTCATGTCATGAGGAAAACTTTTGTTAGAGATCAACTGTTCGCTGACGTTTCCAGGTTCGCTGGGGCTCCATTTCTATAGGTTATGTGCTAGAGAGGAGACTAGCCGTCGCCACTCTTACGGTATGTCCTGTGTGTTAGGACACAATAATCACATTAACTTGACGACTGCCTATGTTCGATTTCAACGTGCGATAATCACTCGCTGTCAGCAGGTGACGGTACTAGCAGCGGAGGCTATAGAAAGCATTTCGGAAACGGCAAGTCTGTGAAATGTTCGTGTACCTTGATGATTAAGGTGTACCATGCCGCCTAAAGCCGCTGCCTATGCAGCTGTGTAGCCTGGCACTACGTGGATAACCGCAGATGGATCACATTTTATGCTCCATCGGACTAAAAGTGAACACCCTGCAACAATCGTCGGAACGTTCCAGTAGGCCGGAGGAGGAAGGGTTATGGCCCGGGGAATGTTTTAGAGGCATTCCCTAGGGGATCTCGTCATTCTGGAAGGCACAATGGTTCAACAAAAGTATACATATATTTTTTGGGGACTATATGCGCCCGACATTCTGTTTTTCTTTTTTTCCTCGAAACTGTGACATCGGCCAGCAGGACAATGCAACGTGTCACATATCTCGAATTGTACACGAGTGGTTCGATGAGTACATGGCCACGAAACTCCAGTCGAGAAGTTGTGGGACGAATTTGATCTGCCTGTTCACGCCATGGATCCTCAATCGAGAAACCTTGCGCAGCTCGCCACGGCACTGGAGTCGCCACGGCTCCATATCCTTGTAGTACCTTCCAAAACGTCATTGACTCTCTTCCTGTACGTTTCGCCGCAGTCTGCAACTGAAAAAGATGGTCACATCAGTCTGACTGGACAGTGTATCCAGTCATCCACTCCGTATGAGCAGGTGTAGGCCCAGGAAATTTAAAGTTCCTGATTCGCCTTAAATTTCTTTCAGCTCTTAGATACGCTGATTCTTAAGGTTTCCTTGTTGAAAATTATTATAACTTTAGGAGTATACGTAACATGCAGCACACGTGGTTATTAAGCCCTGCTAATTCGATAAAATCTGGTCGTCCCACTTCCAGCAAATACTACAAGGCACCTCGCGTCACCGAGACGTGTTGGCAAATGTTAGTGTCAAACAGAAATTGTTCCCTATGATGTGATGTACCATTACACCTCGACGCTCGATGCAAAGACTGAAACACCATATACAGGATGATTCCGTGATGACGTAACAAACTTTCAGGGACGATGGAGAAGGGTAAATAGATCAATTTGCGGTAAGAGACCAAGATCCGGCAGCGGACGAGTCGAAGTTTGTAAGCGAAAATTGCTCTGATACCTCTTACAGTGGCCGTCTTCTACTGGGAGCTCTTTACTTTCTTTATTTTGGGAGGCGGTGGTATGGATCATTATAAGAAAAAAAAGTCCAGTAAACATGTGAAATGAGGTACATACCTTAAGAACTATGAGCATTTGTTCATCTTTAGCACTACGAAACATATCTCTTCTCCTGAACAAGTGTTCACAGCTCTTATGGTATTCACTTTAGAGCCCACCTTTACTAGACCATTTTGTCTTGTTTTGGTGCATACTACCATCTCTCAGACTATGGTAAGCAAAGAGCTTAGAGTGGCAGAGATTTGTTTCGTAGATGTGCTTATAGCCGTTAGGGTATATATTTTAGAGCCTATGTTTACAAGAATTCTTTGCTCGAGTGATAGTTCCTGTGATCTGCCTGAATATGTATATGTAAGAAATATATTTCTATTTGTGACTGAGGATGGCCTACTGAACAACATTGGTTCACCATTTAAATCATTGATGATGATGATGAGGTCTCATACTCCGAGGAGCGTAGGGGACGGTGCGGGAGATCCGCACCGCTGTACTAGGCTAGGTCCTAGCTGAGGTGGTTTGTCATTGCATTCCTCCGACCGTAATGGGGATGAATGATGATGATGAAGACGACACAACAACACCCAGTCATCTCGAGGCAGGAAAAATTACTGAACCCACCGGGAATCGAACCCGGGATCCTGTGCGCGGGAAGCGACAACGCTACCGCAAAACCACGAGTAGGAGAGTATTAATTATAGCAATTACAAGCCAATTTTTTTTGGGTTGGTTAGCACCTCCAAGTAAATGTGGTCAGAGCAAACCGTTAATGCTTACCTTTCGTTGTCCACCCACGGGAGTTGAGTGGTCAGCGCGGCAGAATGTCAATTCTAAAGGCCCGGGTTGGTTTCCCGGCTGGGACGGAGATTTTCTCCGCTCAGGGACTGCGTGTTGTGTTATCCTAATCATCATCATTTCATCCCCATCGACGCGCAAGTCGCCGAAGTGGCGTCAAATCGAAACACTTGCACCCGGCGAACGGGAGGCCCTGGTCACACACGACCTACCGCTGGGCAACAGGTCACTTGCAGAAGTGTAGACGCATCGACACAAAGGAGTTAGTCAGTACCAACAACAGTAGTCCACTTCGTGATGCAGTACGACCGTGCAACCAGGTTGTGAAGTTCGTGACCTCTTTGTGGGAAGCCCTTCAGTGCAGAGGAACAACAATCAAACATACTGATGTGTGTACATGTTAAGGTACCGCATATAAAAATGTCTGCACTTATTCGCATACTTCAGTGTGTTAGTTGCTTCTTCTCTGTGTCTAACCGTAAACTCATCACTAGTTACTAGATAACATTTCTTGCACTGTCATAACCGCCCCAAGACGTGAGCTACACCTGTCATTTTAGAATACTCAATTTGCACCCACGAATCCAAACTTCAATATCTGACTGGGTGCTCAGGGGAAAATACACTTATATTTGGAACTTTCACATGACAAAAGTCATGTGAAAGCTGAAAATATCGTGTCGAACCTCCTTCTTCCCCCTGTAGTGCAGCAACTTGATGAGGCACGCAATCAGCAAGTTGGGTGGTTGGTTGGTTGGTTTTGGGGCTTGATGGGGGCTAAACATCGAGGTCATCAGTCCCCTGTTCCAAGCAGACATACTTGTAAAAGGCCTATACAGAAAAGAGCAACCTCTGCACCCAGAGGGAATGAACAGCAAGGGGTACAGAGCTAAAATGAACACCGCAATAACACAAAAGAGAGGACACTTAAAAGGAGCAGAGCAAATAGTTGACTAAAGTAAAACAGACTACAATGGTTGATGGATCTGGTAAAAGGTCAACCACTCAACTACAAACGAAGAACCTACAGCTGCAAAGCGTTGATAGAGGTACCAACACAATTTTTTACCATAAAAGACACTATTTTGGTATCCACGTCACAATTAAAAGTCGCTGGAGTGGGTGTAGCCTGAGAAATAATACGAGAGCGCCCACACTAGAGTGAGTGATAAAACCAAACTGCACGGATAAAACTGAGTCAGCTATAGAGGCATCGTCACCTAGAATTAAAGGAAGTGCAGCTGGTAAATTAAAGGACTGCTGCAAGGGGGCTAAAAGGGGGCAGTCCATCAGAAGATGGACCACTGTCAGCCCTGCATCACAGCAACACTTCGGCAGGTTCTCACAGCGAAGGAGATAGATGTGGGTCAACCGCGTATGTACAATTCGGAGACGGCAGAGAACAACTGAGTCCCTACGTGTGCTCCTGAAGGATGAGTTCCATACTGCCGTAGACGACTTTACCATGCGGAACTTATTTGACGTGTTCAAGACAGACCATTCAGAGCTCCAGACATCGCGGACCTTGCGATGTAGGGCTGACCGGAGGTCTCATTCCACGAGACCAAGCTCCAGGGGTGGCGAAGTGGTGGCCTGCTTGGCCAACCGATCGACACGTTCGTTTCCAGGAATGCCGATGTGGCCCGGGGTCCACACAAACGTCGCTGAACGACCACACTCGGCGAGAGCAAAAACAGCATCTTGAATACCGCGCTCCAAAGGGTCACGAATCAGCAAGGTGTCGGGAGCCTCCAGCAGAAATGCTGAGTCGTGCTGCCTCTATAGCTGTCCATAGCTGGGAAAGTATTGCCGTTGTAGGATTTTGTGTACCATCGTACCTCTCGTTTATGTCCCATAAATATTCGATGGGATTCATGTCGAACGATCTGGGACACGAAATCATTTGCACGAATTGTCCAAGTGTTCTTCAGACCAGTCGCGAATAATTGTACTCTGGTTACATGGCGCATTGTCATCCGTAAAAATTCTGTAGTTGTTTGGCAACTTGGAGTCCATCAATGGATGCAAATGGTCTTCAAGGAGCTGAACATAACCATTTGCAGTCAATGATCTGTTCAGTTGGACCGGAGGACACAGCCCATTCCATGTAAACACAACCCATACTATTATGGAGCCAACATCAGCTTCCACATTGTCCTGTTGATAACTTTGGCTCATGGTTACATGACGTTTGTACCACATACGACCTTTTGTCTTGTAGGTCTTGTCCAGATCGGATTTATTTTGGCACACCGCCATTAATACTAAATAATTTTATTAATACTTTCACGAATTGCAACCAATCGGCACTCGTGATTGCATAATGCAAGTCTCAGTATAAGTGTCGCGATTTAATTGTGATTTATTTCAGAATGTACTGTTATTACTAACCTGTGTATATTTTATTTAATATCTTTAGTCATTGTTGGGTGACTTGGCATGGCAAAAGTTTCCTTATTTCTAAGCAAATAGTCGTCCAGCTCGATCCACCGTCGTCTTTTGGTGCTGTCTTATTACGAAGTCCGATCTTAGTGAAAACACCGATAGACGAAACACGGTTAAAATACATGAACGGACTTTTAACAGAAAAAGCCATGCTCAAGCGCCCGAGAATTTGTATGAAACATATTTTACCAAGCCGTAAACTTAATTGATCTCTATTTAATAGTCACTATTGTAATTCATTGTATTGTCTCGATCCAGATACGAACGAGGTAAAATTAAAACGCCATAGTGTTGCCAAATAGACTTTCTTGACTCCCTCTTTCTATCGAAAATATGCACAGGTCGAAATTTTATTCCAGACGTTTTTGTAATATTAGTATGCAAAACTTCGGACTGTGCGGGCCGTGTGTGTGAATTTTAATAACCTTGCATATATACAGGGCGTTCCAAGACCACTGGTCAATGTTCAGGGATATGAAAGGAACGATCTGAAGCACAAAATGTCACTTGGGCCTATGCACTATTCCGAATGCCTTCCGAGATAGAACACGCTTAATTTACGTTGTTATTCATTCTCTGCATTGTTCAATACGCTGTCAGATTTACATATGTACACATCTAGAACGGTTGGTAAACATTACAACATGCATTTTAGAAAATATCATTTGAAAACTACGTATTTTTAACACATTCACTTCTAAGCATTTTCGTACAAGTCACATTATAGCTCTAGTGGAGTTCACAATAAAAGTTCGAATATCCCACGGGCAGCTTTAGTGAATTTGTGCACCCGTGGGAGAATATTTTGTGCTGCTTGTTGGAGCGCTTCTGCACGTTCCCTAGCGAGAACAGCAGCGTCCATAATGCGGCGAAGCAGTTTATCTAGTGTATCACCTTTCGTTTGTACGACTCGGACATCATTCGCCCGTTCTTCATTCAGGAGCTACAAGATGCCATCAACTATTTGAAAAACAATGAGGCCGCTGGCCTCGACGATCTGAGATCTGAGCAAATTAAACATTTTGGACCGGGAGTACAAGCATGGATCCTAGAGCTAATGAATAACTGTATCACAGCAATGCAAATTCCTAAACTGTGGAGGAAAGCTTGGGTTATTGCGTTATTAAAACCAAGGAAAGACCCAGCTGAAGCTAAAAGTTTCCGGCCTGTCTCACTGCTTTGTCATTTATTTAAAGTGCTGGAGCGAATGATCCTCAAACGCATAGCTGATTATGTGGACAAAGCCCTCATTAACGAACAAGCTGGATTTCGACCAGGAAAATCATGCTGTGGCCAAATCCTTAATCTCACACAGTACATCGAAGACGGCTATCAGGAGACGTAACTGGGGTCGAATTCCTGGATCTCAGTGCTGCATATGACACAGTTAACCATAAGTTGCTTGCCCAGAAAGTGTATAATGTCACTAAGGACTACACCCTTTCTATGTTCGTGCAATGCATTCTACAGAACAGACGCTACTATGTAACCGTACAATCTAAAAGCAGCCGATGGAGGACACAGAAAAATGGACTTGCACAGGGTAGTGTCTTGGCTCCAATATTATTTAACATCTATACCAATGATCTTCCCATCAGCCACCAGACACGAATGTTCATATATGCTGATGATGCAGCAGTGGCCACTCAGGATAAAACCTTTGAACAAGTGGAGAAGAATCTCACAGGAGCCTTAACAGAACTTGCTACCTATTACGACGGCAATAATCTCAAACCAAACCCTAGTAAATCTCAAGTATCCGCCTTCCATCTTAGGAACAAACAAGCCAAACGGAGTCAAGTGGCAAGGGGAAGAGCTGAAACATACAAACAGCCCAAAATACCTGGGAGTAACACTGGACAGAGCACTTACTTTTAAGCAGCACTGTCACAACACTAAAAAAAAGGTCTGTGCCAGGAACAACATACTGCTGAAGCTAACAGGTTCATCGTGGGGAGCTCAACCACATGTTTTGCGCACCACGGGTCTGGTGCTGAGTATGCGGCGCCAGTTTGGAGGAACTCTGCTCACACTAAGCAAGTTGACGTCGCCGTAAACGAAACTGTACGTATTGCCACAGGATGCCTCAAACCAACTCCCACGGACATCATTTATCCCATCATAGGCATAGCACCAGACAAGTAGCTGCCCAGATCGAAAGATCAAAACAAAAGAATGATCCTCGACACCCGATGCATATGCACCGAAAACAACGTGTCTGGCTGAAATCCCGCAGGAGTTTCATTGAAACTACTGAATAGCTCGCCACCAAGCCCGTCGCAAGGCGGCTATATCTTTGGGAAGAAATGGTGCCACACTCCACAATGGAACTACTTGAGGAGGAATCTGCAGGATATCAACTACCTTTTACAACTTGGAGGTCATTAAACCGGCGGCGCACTGGAGTAACTGGGTGCAAATCAAACCTATTTAAATGGGGTTACAGTGATAGCGATAGGTGTGAATGCGGAGCAATACAGGACTTGGACCACCTACTGATTTGCCCAGATATGTCTATAACATGCACTAAAGATGATATTTTGAAAGTCAATGACAAAGCAAACTACGTTGCTAAGTACTGGGAAGGGAAGATATAATTGGTGCATCCGGATACGGAAGAAGAAGAATCATTCAAAACCTAAAATAAAAATTAATGGCGTAATATTTGGTAATATGTGGCAATCACAGTGGCCAGTGAACCTTATCAGCAAAACCATTTCGGCGATCTGTGTAAGTGTGATTGAGATATTCCACCTCAGATATGGTAAAATATGGAGGGGCTCCGTCATGGTGGAAGTGCATTGCAGTCCGTGTCGCCACAGGAACATCCTAAGCGTATTGAGCAAACGAGTTTTCCGAAAAAGGCTAGTGAATCTGTCCCGTCATTTGCTCTTCTGAAAGTGACTGGACCGATCAGCACGTTACCAATCATGGTGCATGAAACATTGATCGATAAAGGACTCTGGTTTCAAATGCAGTGTGTGGATTTGCCTGCAACCATTGATGATTATTACGTATGATATGACTCCATTCCGTTTAATCACGACTCCGTCTGTGGACAGTATTAACGGAAGCAAAAAACGATTGTTATATAACCAGTGGCAAAATTCAAGTCGTGTGGCAATGTGATAATTTTGCAGATTGTGGACACGCTGTATGGGAAACAAGTTTTCGGAAGACCATCGCAGAAGCCTTAAACACACATCATATATGCATACTTGTACACTTCGTTAGTGTAGATGTGTGGCATAGTTGACCGCACTACATTAATCACAACATACAATTAACTGCGCATTCAAGTGGCTAGTTCAATGGCAGGAAGACGTCCTCAGGTGGAAAGTATTGAGGCAGGTTTGGCCAGACTACGCCGCCATCAAACAGGTAGGATGGATAAGACACATATGTGAACCACTAACCCGAAAACAAATGTACATTGCATTAAATGTGCTAATCTGGGAAACTATCTGGAACAGGGCATATGTCCACACGAAATTTCCAGGGTTCCTGTCATATCCATGAATACTGAGCATTCGTACTCGGACACCCTGTATCATGTCGATCTCCGTTAGTTTGTGATACGTATCATGTAATAATATTCGATGAAATCAACCAGCAGTGAAAACTGAAGCATTTTTAAACAGCAACTGAAGGCTGATTGATATACACTTTCATCACATTATAGGTTCCTCGCGCTAGACTACTGGATCAGAAGGGTGCTGTTTATTACAGTTGAAATCGGTAGCTGTGTGAGCAGCAACTATGGGTGTCATCCAATTTAAAAAAAAAAAAAAAAAAAACAGGAAGCGCGACGCGCTACTACGGAATTATCCGAATGCGACGGATAATGTCTGGCGCCATTTACGCCTACGGGCAAACAAATGATTACTTATTGCGTAAAACTGGTCCACTTTTGGCCCTTGCGTAAGCAGTTATTCGGCCAGACGTAGATCGGTAGACTTGTTGGATGTTCTCCTGAAGAATATCATGTCAAATTCATTTCAAATGTCGTCCTAGATAATCCAAATCCCGTCCTGATTGGAGGGGCCTTCCCACAATACTCCAAAAGATCTCAACTGGTGAGAGATCCGGTGACGCTGATGGCCGAGGTAGTGTTTGGCAAACCCGAAGCCAAGCAGCAGAAATTTTCGCCGTGTGGGGACGAGCATTGTAATGCTGAAATGTAAGCTCAGGATGACTTGCCGTGGAGGGCAATAAAAGGTGGCGAAGAATATTGTCAGCATACCTCTGGGCTGTAAGGTTGCGGCGGGTGACAACCAGAGGCGTACCGCTATGATATGAAATGGCAGTCCAGACCATCAGCCCTGGCTGTCGGATCGTATGGCGGGCGATGCCAACTCATGCCAACATGAGTAACGTAGAAGTAAATAACATCGGAGAAGTGGAGCAACTTAAATCACTTAGTAAAAGCAAGTCTTCTGGTGCAGACTGTATACCAATTAGGTTCCTTTCGGAGTATGCTGATGCATTAGCTCCATACCTAACAATCTTATACAACCGTTCGCTCGACGAAAGATCCGTACCCAGAGACTGGAAAGTTGCACAGGTCACACCAATATTCAAAAAAAGTAGGGGGAGTAACCCACCAAATTAAAGGACCATATCGTTAACGTCGATATGTAGCAGAATTTTAGAACATATAGTTTGTCCTAACATTATGAATTACCTAGAAGAAAACGGTCTATTGACACACTGTCAACATGGGTTTAGAAAACATCATTCTTGTGAAACACAACTAGCTCTTTACTCTCATGAAGTGTTGAGTGATATTGACAATGGATTTCAGATCGGTTCCGTATTTCTGGATTTCCGGAAGGCTTTTGACACTGTGCCACACAAGCGACTTGTAGTGAAATTGCGTGCTTATGGAAGATTGTCTCAGTTAGGTGACTGGATTTGTGATTTCTTGCCAGAGAGGTCACAGTTCGTAGTAACTGACGGAAAGTCATCGAATAAAACAGTAGTGATTTGTGGCGTTCCCCAAGGTAGTGCTGTTCCTTATCTATATAAACGATTTTGGAGACAATCTGAGCAGCGGTCTTCGGTTGTTTGCAGATGAAGCTGACGTTTATCGGCTAATAAAGTCATCAGAAGATCAAAACAAACTGCAAAACGATTTCGAAAAGATATCTGAATGGTGTGAAAAGTGGCAGTTGACCCTAAATAACGAAAAGTGTGAGGTCATGAATGCTAAAAGGAACTCATTAAACTTCGGTTACACGATAAATCAGTCTACTCTAAAAGCCGTAAATTCAAATAAATACCCACGTATTACAATTACGAGCAACTTATATTGGAAGGAACACATAGAAAATGTTGTGGGAAAAGCTAACCAAAGACTGCGTTTTGTTGGCTAGACACTCAGAAAATGTAACAGACCTACTAAGGAGAGCTACACGACGCTTGTCCGTCCTCTTTTAGAATACTTCTGCGCGGTGTGGGATCCTTACCAGATATAACTGACGGAGCACATCGAAAAAGTTCAAAGAAAGGCAGCACGTTTTGTATTATCGCGAAATATGCTAGAAAGTGTCACAGAAATGATACAGGATTTTGGCTGGAAATCATGAAAACAAAGGCGTTTTTCGTTGCGGCGGAATCTCCTCATGAAATTCCAATCACCAACTTTCTCCTCCGAACGCGAAAATATTTTGCTGACATCGACCTACATAGGGAGGAACGATCACCACGATAAAATAAGGGAAATCAGAAGTACGGAAAGATATAGGTGTTCATTCTTTCCGCGCGCTATACGACATTGGAATAATAGAGAATTGTGAAGGTGGTTCAATGAATCCTCTGCCAGGCACTTTAATGTGATTTGCAGAATATCCATGTAGATGTAGATGTAGATGTAGACAGTCAGGTTAGTATGCAGTCGCTGTTCGGGCCTCTTGAAATAAGCCTTCGCTGGTCACAGGAAGCAGGATTCGTCACTGAAGATACTTCTACTCCAGTCATTGAGATTCCAGGTCGAAGACGTGTCTGGAGACGCCACAGAGAGATACGGGACACCAAACCGACTGTCATCCTCCATAATGCCCGAATACCGTGAGTCATGGTCTGTGCGTTCCATTTCTTTTTCTACACTCTGGAAATTGAAATAAGAACACCGTGAATTCATTGTCCCAGGAAGGGGAAACTTTATTGACACATTCCTGGGGTCAGATACATCACATGATCACACTGACAGAACCACAGGCACATAGACACAGGCAACAGAGCATGCACAATGTCGGCACTAGTACAGTGTATATCCACCTTTCGCAGCAATGCAGGCTGCTATTCTCCCATGGAGACGATCGTAGAGATGCTGGATGTAGTCCTGTGGAACGGCTTGCCATGTCATTTCCACCTGGCGCCTCAGTTGGACCAGCGTTCGTGCTGGACGTGCAGACCGCGTGAGACGACGCTTCATCCAGTCCCAAACATGCTCAATGGGGGACAGATCCGGAGATCTTGCTGGCCAGGGTAGTTGACTTACACCTTCTAGAGCACGTTGGGTGGCACGGGATACATGCGGACGTGCATTGTCCTGTTGGAACAGCAAGTTCCCTTGCCGGTCTAGGAATGGTAGAACGATGGGTTCGATGACGGTTTGGATGTACCGTGCACTATTCAGTGTCCCCTCGACGATCACCAGTGGTGTACGGCCAGTGTAGGAGATCGCTCCCCACACCATGATGCCGGGTGTTGGCCCTGTGTGCCTCGGTCGTATGCAGTCCTGATTGTGGCGCTCACCTGCACGGCGCCAAACACGCATACGACCATAATTGGCACCAAGGCAGAAGCGACTCTCATCGCTGAAGACGACACGTCTCCATTCGTCCCTCCATTCACGCCTGTCGCGACACCACTGGAGGCGGGCTGCACGATGTTGGGGCGTGGGCGGAAGACGGCCTAACGGTGTGCGGGACCGTAGCCCAGCTTCATGGAGACGGTTGCGAATGGTCCTCGCCGATACCCCAGGAGCAACAGTGTCCCTAATTTGCTGGGAAGTGGCGGTGCGGTTCCCTACGGCACTGCGTAGGATCCTACGGTCTTGGCGTGCATCCGTGCGTCGCTGCGGTCCGGTCCCAGGTCGACGGGCACGTGCACCTTCCGCCGACCACTGGCGACAACATCGATGTACTGTGGAGACCTCACACCGCACGTGTTGAGCAATTCGGCGGTACGTCCACCCGGCCTCCCGCATGCCCACTATACGCCCTCGCTCAAAGTCCGTCAACTGCACATACGGTTCACGTCCACGCTGTCGCGGCATGCTACCAGTGTTAAAGACTGCGATGGAGCTCCGTATGCCACGGCAAACTGGCTGACACTGACGGCGGCGGTGCACAAATGCTGCGCAGCTAGCGCCATTCGACGGCCAACACCGCGGTTCCTGGTGTGTCCGCTGTGCCGTGCGTGTGATCATTGCTTGTACAGCCCTCTCGCAGTGTCCGGAGCAAGTATAGTGGGTCTGACACACCGGTGTCAATGTGTTCTTTTTTCCATTTCCAGGAGTGTAGATGGACCACTTTGGTTATCATTCACGGCATCTTTACAGCACATCTGTACGTCAACAGTATTCTACTCCGTGTTTTATTGCCCACCAAAGGAAGTCATTGTGGGCTAACGTTTCAGTAAAATAATGCCCGCCCGCAGACGGTGAAGTTTTCTACTGCTTGTCTTTCTGCTTATCTAACCCTATCTTGGCCATATAAGCCGCCGAATAACGTACCAGCTGAGAAAGTTTGAAGCATTATATCCTGGGTCCTCCTATAAGCTCGTGTTTTTGATGATCTAACGCGCCAATTGGGCGGATTTGGCACGATATTCCTCAGTCACATGGTTCAAATGGCTCTGAGCACTATGGGACTTAACTTCTGAGGTCATCAGTCCCCTAGAACTTAGAACTACTTAAACCTCACTAACCTAAGGACATCACACACATCTATGCCCGAGGCAGGATTCGATCCTGCGACGATAGCGGTCGCGCGGTACCTGACTGAAGCGCCTAGAACCGCTCGGCCGCACCGGCCGGCATTCCTTAGTCAGTATCAATCAGTGCCAAGCCGAATAATAGCTTGCGCAAGAGCTAGAGCTGAGCCAGCGTATTATGGACAAGCTCCATTTGGTAAAGTTCTTAATCTTCCAGTTTTTCTGAAATAGTAATCGTTTGTTTGTCTGTATGTCCGTATCGCATCTGCTGATTTCAGTCCCATTCGGATTATTCCTTCGAGTTGCGACGGTCTTTTTTAGTTTTACAGTGTATTACAAGATAGACGACTAACAAGTGGATGTTGAGTACCACAAATTAGAAACAAGGAGACCCAAAACGGATGCATGTAGCAGACAACATGGAGAATTTTGAAAATCGAAGGTTTTAATAATAATAACGTATCACTACAGATGCACTATTGATTTTATTCAAAAGATCATCGCCCGCATCTCGTGGTCGTGCGGTAGCGTTCTCGCTTCCCACGCCCGGGTTCCCGGGTTCGATTCCCGGCGGGGTCAGGGATTTTCTCTGCCTCGTGATGGCTGGGTGTTGTGTGCTGTCCTTAGGTTAGTTAGGTTTAAGTAGTTGTAAGTTCTAGGGGACTGATGACCATAGATGTTAAGTCCCATAGTGCTCAGAGCCAAAAGATCATCAGGTTACACTGCCAATTGCCTTCGTTAGAAATCGTCACAGAGTTGTGCCAATATCATGACTTAAGAAGTAAAGGCAAATTCTGGGCCGTCAGTGTGGCCGAGCGATTGTAGCCGCTTCAGTCTGGAATCGCGCGACCACTACGATCGCAGGTTCCAATCCTGCCTCGGTCATGGATCTGGGTCATGTTCTTAGCTTAGTTTGATTTAAGTAGTTCTAAGTTCTAGGGGACTTATGACCTCAGATGTTAAGTGCAATAGTGAAAAGAGCCATTTGAACCATTTTTCTATTTGATCAAATTCTGGATCATGGCGGTCATAAAAACATTCCGTGGGCAGTCTGGCAGAAGCACGGCAAGCAGTGAATGTAGGAAAATTGGTATGCTGTGTCACACAGCAGTGATTTCCAAATGGCTCGTGGCGGTCGTTATGACTATCCGACCTTGATAAGCAGTTCACTCCTCGTTATGCTGTTAAGAAATAACAGAGAGTGGTGTGTGTGCTAGAGGTGTAGAGACAGCGATTGTGATTTTGTACATTTTGTGCTGTTTGCCGGATCTGCTGCCGGTCACAGCCGCTACACAGGACAAACAGGGCAATCTGTGTAATAACGGGGCGCAGATCCTGTTTGCTCTGCGAATGTTTGCCAAACAGGGGCGCGCGCCGACTAATGCAGGGAAGAGATGGCGAGTGGCCGGTGCATAGTTTACTGGCGCGCCTGCCGGAATGGCCCTGTTTTTATCACAGCGCTCATAGAGCTCGCCAACGAGCGCTGGGGCTCGATTCATTAAGTAGAGTCACGGAACGGAGGCTTCACACATCAGGCGCTACGGGAACATTTCGCCCTGATAACAAACAGAATATTTAATACTTGTTTCCTTTTAAGTAATGAAAATTATGGAACTGATTTTGTGAGTCAAATACTGGAATGTCGTAATTCTTGTTGCGGACGGGAGGGACACTCCGTCCAGACAGCAGTGCCTGCGGCGTCTGTCTGATTCGCTCTCTCATTCCGCCGGAGGATGTGACCTACGCCGCTATTCTATCAGGTGAACCACATTTCGTCCCGAAGTTACAGCGCCTAATCGGTGAAGGTATAGGTATAGAAGGGTTTGAAATCGGTATACTATTTTAGGGTTAAAATAGGACTAGCGCAATATTAAAAGAGCTATGTAATTTCTTTTTTGTATGTTTATTTGAGTGACACAAGATATGAATGAGAGTGGCTGAAGCACCGAGGGAAGCGAAATGAAACCAGGGAATCGGATGTAGCTACTATCGACCAGAACGCGGGGAACAGCACCTCTGTATTACGATTTTTCGCTTCTCAGTAACAGTGTAATAACTTGACGAAATTACATATGTACGAAATGGGGTAATTGTGAGCTGTTCATTGTAATAATTAGTCTGTTTATGTATTCCTGACATCGTGTCAGCGTCGGAGTTCTCTGCAATAGTACAGACACTGAAGAAACTTTCCAACGCCAAGATCGATAGAAAAGGATTTATCTTTGGATAACTGATTTCGGCAAGACTACGTTGCCATCTTCGGATCAAATGCCTTATAACAACATCACTTAGTACTTTAAGTGGTGTTTACACATATGAAGTGTCGTGAAATTCACTTGAAATCGGAGTGTCGGTCATAAATGAAACACTATGTACAAATATGATACTAATGCACAGACTACGGGTGCTAAGACGTATAAACAGCTACCAATAGACTGTCAATTGTCAGCTGTTGATGTGGTTGCGCACTTGAATTCGGCGCATCAGTATCATGATTGTATATAGTGTTTCATTTATGTTTGATACTCGGATTTCCAATGAATTTGACGACTCCGACGTACATGTCAGTGGTGTAAAACGACTTGCAGTACTAAGGAAAAAGATGATGTTTAGTTATTTAAATGGTTCAAAAACTGAAATGAAATGTCGTGTGACGAGGGCCTCCCGTCGGGTAGACCGTTCGCCTGGTGCAAGTCTTTCGATTTGACGCCACTTCGGCGACTTGCGCGTCGATGGGGTGCTGTGGAACTCGAGCGCCGCGGTGGACTTGTACATGGAGCGGTGTGCTACCAACGTGCGCAAGACAGATGGGCTTATAAGGGCCCAAAACTCGTCGTGTGATAATAAAAGCGGTATTTTCAACCTCTGGCATAGTGCTCAGTTGCGGATGTTCCTTCGACAGAATTGTTCGTATTACATATTTGTCACGTGTAAAAGAGACAAGATTCGCCTATGTCGTAAACTAGGTATATGTCGTGGAGTTATTGAAATGAACTGCATAGATATTCTGTAGAAAATAAACCTGTGTGTTTTAGTAGATATTTATAACCCAGTGAGTGGTCATCAAGTAAATTTGAAGTTCATACAATGGAGATCTGCTTGGTTCAAAATGGCTCTGAGCACTATAGGACTTAACATCTGAGGTCATCAGTGCCTTCGAACTTGGATCTACTTAAACCTAACTAACCTAAGGACATTGGACACATCCATGCCCGAGGTAGGATTCGAACCTGCGAGATCTGCTTGGCACATATCAATATAAAGTTGTGAATCTAAGAATTGTATATTGACCTTAAATGATTAAACAATCGGAATAGTCATTTTGATGAATTAACATGTAAGAGAAGCAGATTTTTCTTTTGTAAGCTGGGTGTCACTTCGAGTTTTTGGCACGAAACTTAACGTATCGTGAATAATTATATGGGTTCTTTTTTGGTAGATTTGTCCAATTTCAGCTATGGCTTTTAGTGAGTAGCTGCAGTTATCCATTTGTTTTCCCTCGAATACCATTTGTCACTCTCTGCCGGCGTCTCTTTTGTTTCTAAATCGTACTTTATTACATTAGCAAGAGTCTGCTGGATGTGGTAGTCGTGTTCTCTTTTCAACTTACTTCGTCTCAGATCCATAGGAGTCACTAGAAGTACTTATCACAAGAAGCACTGACTCTTACAGTGTTCATATTTTTATTCATTGAACAAGACGAAAAACTCTGCTTTGCCTGAGTAATTTTTGCAATCTTCCCTTAGTCCATCTTCTCTTCGTTCGTATCTCTGTTCATCACCTACTCCTCCTTCTCTTGTCCATCTCCTCCTCTTCCTGTTTCTGTCCATATAATCCTCCCCACTCCGTCTGCCAACTCATCATCCCTCTCTCTCTCTGTCCACCCCCTCCTCCCCTCCTCTCTATCCGTCATCCTGTAACCACTCTAGTGTTAAATGGGTGATTAAATAATTCGTGTACGAAGTCTGGTTGAAATCAGTCTAGGGGCTTAGGAGAAAATGTCGAACACATGCTTATATGACATACGAGAGGCAAAACTTTTTTTTTCTCAGAGAAAGTTGCTTTTATTCCGGATTCCAATATACTAATTTAATCCCCACTTTTTACGCTACAAAACCCTACTTTTCAACATACTCTCTGTTCAATGCGACAGCGTTACGCCACCGTATTGGAGGCTCTGTATGCCCTCATGCTACCATTCTAGAGGTCGACCTGGGAGCCAACTTCTTCCTGCATCAATTAACGCCCCATGCACTGCTTCCCGCGGAGTGTATCTTTCATTGGGCCAAACACATGGAAGTTGGGAGGTGTTAGATCCGGGCTGTAGGGTGCATCGCAGCAGGCACGCACCTCTGAATACCGCAACTGGTGGGTGAGTGTGTCAGCATTAGTGACAGAGGCTTCCAATTGATCAGCAAGGTGTTTGATTCTGACCCATCGATCACCTCGAATAAGAGTACCCGCCCATTCCAAAATTTCACAAGTGATAGCTGTGTGTGGTCGACCGACACGCGGGAGAACGCACACGTTCGCGCGACCTTTTTGCAATGAAGTAAGACTCTTCACTCGACTACTCACCGTCCTTCTGTTCACTGTCAAGCCCCCGTTGAGTTTCTGAAAGTGCCTATGAATACCTGCACTTCTCTGGTTTTACGTCAATAGAAATTCAATGAAAACTCTCTGCTTGGAGCGAACCTCCTGTACAGATTCCATTTTAATGGTTACATAAATTGCCGGCACCTATCGCAACTTCATGAAACTATAGGATCTCAAGCGAGAATATTCCACGATGTTCCACAAATTAGGTATCCATTTTTTTCAACCGAAGTTGCCCGATAAAAAAGCTGTGTTGCTTTACTTATCGAACGTCCCCCTGTAAATTGCAAAAATATGTATCTGATTTCCTGCTGTTTGCATGGCTCCAGAGAGGATGTCACATTTGTCTGTCATATCCAACAGTGTGGCTTAATGTTAGATCCCGAAACACGTTGAAAAACTATTGGCTCGCTGCACTGTTCATCCAGCAACCTGGTTGACGCATGAAAAGCACAATTAAAAGAGAAATAGCGCACAGGTAGGTTCTCAACGTTTTTAAGTCGGCGCTTCTTATCCGGAGAAATCTTACTCCCATAGCATTTTTATACAAATACTTCATATACCTAACAAATCTTACTGAAATCTCTTCAGGTATTCCTGCGTTTTGCTTCAATGTAATCCCCTTTTTATTTCAACCCGTGTGGTCTGTAGGTGGTTCTTAATCCTAACGTGATTCTTTCCAGGTAATAAGTGACCCACAAAATCTACGTTCCTTCAAAGAATCCATTTTCCAAGTATTAAACCCTTTCAGTATTCTGATTACAAATGAATTAATGTGTTAAATACTTTCTTTAACTATGGAAACGTGTTGAGGCTACGTTTAAAGTTTGTTGGAAGTCATTAAGTGCTCCCACTATCAAACACAGAATGAGTAGAGTATGGGAAATTTGTCCTCCGTTCTAAGAAAACTTGGCAACACAGCTAAGGTGAATTTGAGTTTTATCTGTCGCTTTCACTTGATAATTCTCCGTATTTGTTGGTACTCATCTTTATGTTGTATATCACAATCCTTTCATCTGCTTCCAATTACTGTCGTAGCTGCAAACTTTAATGTAACACTTTGATTCGGTAGCTTGTTCTTCCAAGAGTGAATCACTGTATCTTACTCTACGTGGTTACCAGAGTAGGAAATACTGCATTTTGATGGAAATACATCGTATCGAAAGCTATCGTGAATTTTTACACTGGGATTCTATAGCCAAACGACGTATTTACACCAGACGGATCACTCCAATTCACACAATGTAGGATTTATCACGTTAAAGTTATTTGCGAAGTAACTGCCAAGTCGCAGTTGCATGAAAATAGTTTCTACCAAAGAGCCTCACAGAGGTAAGTACTTACAGCTAATCACTCCCAGTGGTCAGACCAAGATTACTCAACATTTTTCCCATAGCTTCTTTCCTAAGTTGAAAATAGCTGATGCTACACAAAAGTCACCAATTTCCTCACAGGAGTTTCCTAGAAAAATCCTCAGGAAGACAACCTGGGATATCTGAAACTGAAGTCTGTAATGAAATATATTTTTATCATCACTTATCTCCGTGCAATTGAAGGACTTGCACTTTGTCTTTGAGCGGCACAAATTAATTAGTATACTACAAACGTATTCAAGATGATATCAAATATTCAGTACAAATAGCAGCGTAATAACTTGTGACAGTTACAGAACAAAACTGAGCAGCGGTTTTAAAGCAAATTTTACTGTGGCTATGCACTGCAGAAAGTCTGTGAATCATTAATGAAAACAATCAATTATCGTAACGCTACGAAATATTAAGTTCGCTGAAATAATTTCAGTTAGGTGCTGCTAACCATTTTGATACGGCAGTGTCCAATGTAGCAGAATAATGAATGAGGATAAATTATGCACTTTACGCAAAAGAGATTTATTGGTGAAAGCATTTATTATAGATAAAACACTGAATTAAAAATAGTGTCAGTAACTGCTAAACTAACACAGGCCGTTACATGCGTCATGGTTTCGCCTCGTCACTGCTGCTTACACACGGTCACACGCGGTTATCTGTCACGACGAGTATTCTTGCCATTCATTCACCATTCGTAAATATTAGTAAAAGTAGCACCATTGCTTTCATCCAATGACTGAGATAAGACATAGCACTCATCATAAGTTTTCTTGGATTTTGATAGCTAGTTTTCTATTGGTTACGCATACACTGCTCCTTCCGCTTTCCAATTTGAATAACGCTATTGAAAATAGCGTACAGTGTATTATGACAGATCACTTTATGTTAATGATTGGTTGCTATACATTTACCAACAAATTTAGTTAGTTTAACGACAACGGTTCAATGAAAACACTGATCACCCTTGGAGTAGCAATAACTAAAATTTTTTTGATTCAATTTTGCGTGAGAAATGAAGTGACGTGTGATCGAATTAAGTCCGGGTATTCTGAGGGAGCGCTGCTGCTACGGTCGCAGGTTCGAATCCTACCTCGGGCATGGATGTGTGTGTGATACCCATAGGTTAGTTACGTTTAAGTAATTCTAAGTCTAGGGGACTGATGACCTCAGATGTTAAGTCCCATAGTGCTTAGAGCCATTTGAACCATTTTATGCTGAGGGAATCAGCTTTGGAAATACGACACTGACAGCATAGGGTTTTGTTATTTAGGGCAGTAAAGTAACTTACGCTTTATGAGGTAAGACTGGCAATAGGAAGAAAAGCTTTACTGGGAAAGAGAAGCGTGTAAATATTCAAATGATGGAAATTATCTTATGAAAGTATAAATTTGGAGTAAAAAAGTGAATGTATTTTCTAAGTCGGCAGCAGAAAGAGAAATATTAGCGATAAAATTAACGAATTCGAAACAGACGAAGAGAATAAATTGTTCTCTCTTGGAAGCAAGACATATGTGACGGCCGAACCAAGAACGACTAGCACATGAGACAGTGGTTACTCTTGATCAGAAGAAGTCTTCTAGCATCAAACATCGACCTTAATAAAAGGAAGGTATTTTGTAATATATGTTCGAGGCACAACATTTACGGAAGTGAATCACGGGCTGTGGAAAAAGTGGAAAGCAGAATCGAAGTGGATAAGATGTGGCGCTGTAGAATGGTATTGAAAATTAGGTAGACTGATAAGAAATGACGAGTTTCTGCGCAGAATTGGCGAGGAGAGGAACACTTGAAACCTCGACGAGAGGAAGGAACAAAATGATAGGCCAGGTTGAAAGGGGTGTGTTATTTTTGTGCGATTTTCTGTTTTGATCGTGCTTGTAAGGTTCTAACTGCATAGAGTAGCATGGAAAGCTGCATCAATCCTGCCTTCAGACTGAAGAGCACAACAAAAACAACAACAACAACAACAACATGTGAGCAACATCTGAACATCTGTAGCAAATCAAGAATACTTTCGGTCTGTTACAAATTTAGACAGAAATCTGTAGAGATACTTAAGTTCTCGATAGAGATACTGCGCCGCCTACAGATGAGTCAGAAATGATCTTTGCTCTGCGGAGATCCTCGACCGATTTATCTGTTGATCACGAGAAGAGAGGAGATGGTCAGTTAATCTTCGGTGTTAAATATGAGCAGCCGAGTTTTCGTTTAGTAGCAGCAATGGGTAAACAGAGGACATGTTTGGAATTATATTTTGAATCAGTAGAAGACATATTGCGGAGAGAAAAGAATCGGTTTTTACATTGGTACGTTATTTTTAAAGAATATATTACAAGTAATGATTAAGTTTCTTTTATTTGCAGTAGCGGTCTAATAATGCAGCATTCTTTGTTCGTCAGAAATCCAGATCATGAATATTTTCTTCTTTTTCGTTTTGTTTTTAGGATTTATCGATCGTTCAGAGAGAAATGGATTCAATAATTAGATTTTGTAATTATGTTTAGGAACAGATTATATATGTGAAGTTAAATTTTTGTAAGATCGATTCTTGAATTACTGTTACGTGATTTCAGAGATATCTCAAATATATTTGAAATTTAATTAAATCTAATTAAGCCTATGGAAATCAAATTTGAATTGAGTTCTTTTAAACCAGAGTCAGTCTCCAAACCCCAAGAGTCAACTGATTTTCAAATATTTAAAAACTTATCAAAAAATTTATGAACCAAGAATGACAGCCATGTTTTTAGAGTAGGCATTGCACCTCTGCGTATCTTGTAGCTATATTTTGCAGCTTTGCAGCTCTGTCATCAAGACGAGCTGTAGTTACCGGTTTAGTTTGTACCCATATAAGTCATATCGTGTATGTAACAGATTCTGTCTTTAATTAAATTCTATAGAGCCCAACTTTACTTTCAAAGTAATCAGTTTTCCTTTATCAAAGTTCATATATTTTGTGATTACAGTAAGTTTCGAACAGCCATGATTTTCTCATAGGTAGATTTATCTATGAATTCTTGTAACTGAATTTTGTCGCACAGATTCAGATTCAAACTCAAGTTCAGTTTCACTTTCATTCACAAAATCAACTCGAAACATAACTTTTAAGGTGTTAACCATCAAGGAATAGTTCCCATGGTACTTGAAGTAGAGCTAAGGGGTAAGTATTGTAGAGGAGGACAGAGACTGGATTCCAACCAATAACTGACCGAGGACGCCGAGTGCAGATGCCTCTCTGAGATGACGAGGTTGCACAGGAGGTGAGTCCGTCGTGGGTAGTGTTATACCAATCAGAAGATGATGGAATTTCCCTACCACTTCTAGAAAATTGCCTTGAAATTTAGGTCCATTTCTCGAGTAGTTTCGCCTATATATTGTTACAATCATAGAATCAAAATACAAATACAGTCGCGAAGAACTGAAGTTAATGTATATTTCTATAGATTTCTGTCCTAAATTTGTGACAGATCGAAAGTATTCTTGATTTACTACAGATGTTGCTCACATGTTGTTGTTGTTGTACTATTCAGTCCGAAGACAGGTTTGATGCAGCTCTCCTCGCTACTCTATCCTGTGCAAGCCTCTTCATCTCCGAGTAACTACTCCAGCCTACATCCCTCTGAATTTATTTAGTGTATTCATCTCTTGGTCTCCCCATACGATTTTTCCCCTACAAGCTTTCCTCCACTACTAACACAAATTTCTCTTCTCCCCTAGCCGGCCGTTGTGGCCGAGCGGTTCTAGGCGCTTCAGTCCGGAACCGCGGTGCTGCTACGGTCGCAGGTTCGAATCTTGCCTCGGGCATGGATGTATCTGATGTCCTTAGGTTGGTTAGGTTCAAGTAGTTCTAAGTCTATGGGACTGATAACCACAGATGTTAAGTTCCATAGTGCTTAGAGCCATTTGAACCATTCTTCTCCCCAATTCTATTCAATACTTCTTCGCTAGTTACGTGATCTACTCATCTAATCTTCAGCATTCTTATTCATCAGTTGCTCAGATACAGTGTACAATGTCTACATAAAAGAATTATCTCATACTCTGGACTGAATTTACCGTTGACAACCAGTCACGAAACAACGACAAATGTACATGCTGGTCGAACGTATCACTAGGGCAAGCAACAGGTCTTTGTAGTGGACTTTGGGCACTGCTTCAGTGAACGAGCAGAAATGTTTATTACTACGATGCAGATGTTGTAGGAAATGAAATTATTCCCTCAGATCTATGAAATGTAAAGCTTCTTTCATTCTCAGCGGTCTGATTTTTAGGTTCACAAAGTAAGGCCGTACTCAACGTTTCAACTGTTTCCGCAAAACATCCAGTGGACTGATATTAAAAATCTGGAACGTTTAATTTCCTGTTACCTCTGAGTCTACTGTCAGACGGCTCGTATCGGCAACCAGCTTTGTTTTGCGTGATTACGTTGTATGAGTTCGCGATACTCCTATTTGCGACACAGATTGACTGCTGGTGCAGCGAAAAATGCAATAACGCTCGCCTCTTCCACAGTCGGACGCACGGCGGCCAGACAAATTAGGAACCTGCCAAATTCACCTCTGGTCGGTGGCCGGCGTGTTTTCATGTCGAGTGCATATTGACCTGCTCCGCGCCGGCCGATACAGGCCTGCGGTGTGGCCGGGTCTTGATAAGGCCTGTCACTTGCGGAGGACAGATCGCTCGTCAATACGATAAAACCATTCACAGCCGCAACGCTCCGCCATCCAAACCAGCGCTGCCTGCCACCACGCTTCACAGTGAGCGACCGACCGGGCTTCAACGTCGCAGTGTTGCCACCGCAGTACAGGGCTATTACAAATGATTGAAGCGATTTCATAAATTCACTGTAGCTACATTCATTGACATATGGTCACGACACACTACAGATACGTAGAAAAACTCATAAAATTTTGTTCGGCTGAAGCCGCACTTCAGGTTTCTGCCGCCAGAGCGCTCGAGAGCGCAGTGAGACAAAATGGCGACAGGAGCCGAGAAAGCGTATGTCGTGCTTGAAATGCACTCACATCAGTCAGTCATAACAGTGCAACGACACTTCAGGACGAATTTCAATGAAGATCCACCAACTGCTAACTCCTTTCGGCGATGGTATGAGCAGTTTAAAGCTTCTGGATGCCTCTGTAAGGGGAAATCAACGGGTCGGCCTGCAGTGAGCGAAGAAACGCGTGCGGGCAAGTTTCACGCGTAGCCCGCGGAAGTCGACGAATAAAGCAAGCAGGGAGCTAAACGTATCACAGCCGACGGTTTGGAAAATCTTACGGAAAAGGCTAAAGCAGAAGCCTTACCAATTGCTACAAGCCCTGACACCCGATGACAAAGTCAAACGCTTTGAATTTTCGGCGCAGTTGCAACAGCTCATGGAAGAGGATGCGATCAGTGCGAAACTTGTTTTCAGTGATGAAGCAACATTTTCTCTTAATGGTGAAGTGAACAGACACAATGTGCGAATCTGGGCGGTAGAAAATCCTCGCGCATTCATGCAGCAAATTCGCAATTCACCAAAAATTAACGTGTTTTGTGCAATCTGACGGTTTAAAGTTTACGGCCCCTTTTTCTTCTGCCAAAGAAAACGTTACAGGACAGGTGTATCTGGACATGCTGCAAAATTGGCTCATGCCACAACTGGAGACCGACAGCGCCGACTTCATCTTTCAACAGGATGGTGCTCCACCGCACTTCCATCATGATGTTCGGCATTTCTTAAACAGGAGATTGGAAAACCGATGGATCTGCCGTGGTGGAGATCACGATCAGCAATTCATGTCATGGCCTCCACGCTCTCCCGACTTAACCCCATGCGATTTCTTTCTGTGGGGTTATGTGAAAGATTCAGTGTTTAAACCTCCGCTACCAAGAAACGTGCCAAAACTGCGAGCTCGCATCAATGATGCTTTCGAACTCATTGATGGGGACATGCTGCGCCGAGTGTGGGAGGAACTTGATTATCGGCTTGATGTCTGCCGAATCACTAAAGGGGCACATATCGAACATTTGTGAATGCCTAAAAAAACTTTTTGAGTTTTTGTATGTGTGTGCAAAGCATTGTGCAAAATCTCAAATAATAAAGTTATTGTAGAGCTGTGAAATCGCTTCAATCATTTGTAATAACCCTGTATTAATGAAATCTGAATATTCTGGAGTTGCGCCTTACGGACTTAAATTGTACATTTGTCACACAGTGTTTCATACTCAAAATGTTGTAAATAACTTGTTTTATCTAGGGAAGAACAAGTACGACGTATGTACATAACACGTATCATACGTGGTAGCCTGGAATTCGTTTTGAAATTGGTTTGCCCTTGATTTTTTCTCTTTCAGTGTTTGCTTTGAGTATTGATCATCCTTGTTATTTCATTAGTTACAAATTCTGAAATTAGATTTTCTTGAAATATGGGTACACCTTTTTTGTCATACCCCCATGGACGGCGAAATCACTGCGCGTCTTATCTCAAGCAGGCAATGGCTCTCTATATTGAAGTTCCACTGCGTGCAAAGTCGTCTGAAGTCATTAAAATAATTTAAACCGTTTTGGTCTGTTGATTAGTTTTGTAATGCGCATCGCAATACGACTATAAGGTCTTCACGGTACATGATAACTGCCAAACAGTTGCAGGATAAAGATTTAGTAAAATCCTTGACCACGGTTTCGGTATATCTAAATACACTCCTGGAAATGGAAAAAAGAACACATTGACACCGGTGTGTCAGACCCACCATACTTGCTCCGGACACTGCGAGAGGGCTGTACAAGCAATGATCACACGCACGGCACAGCGGACACACCAGGAACCGCGGTGTTGGCCGTCGAATGGCGCTAGCTGCGCAGCATTTGTGCACCGCCGCCGTCAGTGTCAGCCGGTTTGCCGTGGCATACGGAGCTCCATCGCAGTCTTTAACACTGGTAGCATGCCGCGACAGCGTGGACGTGAACCGTATGTGCAGTTGACGGACTTTGAGCGAGGGCGTATAGTGGGCATGCGGGAGGCCGGGTGGACGTACCGCCGAATTGCTCAACACGTGGGGCGTGAGGTCTCCACAGTACATCGATGTTGTCGCCAGTGGTCGGCGGAAGGTGCACGTGCCCGTCGACCTGGGACCGGACCGCAGCGACGCACGGATGCACGCCAAGACCGTAGGACCCTACGCAGTGCCGTAGGGGACCGCACCGCCACTTCCCAGCAAATTAGGGACACTGTTGCTCCTGGGGTATCGGCGAGGACCATTCGCAATCGTCTCCATGAAGCTGGGCTACAGTCCCGCACACCGTTAGGCCGTCTTCCGCTCACGCCCCAACATCGTGCAGCCCGCCTCCAGTGGTGTCGCGACAGGCGTGAATGGAGGGACGAATGGAGACGTGTCGTCTTCAGCGATGAGAGTCGCTTCTGCCTTGGTGCCAATGATGGTCGTATGCGTGTTTGGCGCCGTGCAGGTGAGCGCCACAATCAGGACTGCATACGACCGAGGCACACAGGGCCAACACCCGGCATCATGGTGTGGGGAGCGACCTCCTACACTGGCCATACACCACTCGTGATCGTCGAGGGGACACTGAATAGTGCACGGTACATCCAAACCGTCATCGAACCCATCGTTCTACCATTCCTAGACCGGCAAGGGAACTTGCTGTTCCAACAGGACAATGCACGTCCGCATGTATCCCGTGCCACCCAACGTGCTCTAGAAGGTGTAAGTCAACTACCCTGGCCAGCAAGATCTCCGGATCTGTCCCCCATTGAGCATGTTTGGGACTGGATGAAGCGTCGTCTCACGCGGTCTGCACGTCCAGCACGAACGCTGGTCCAACTGAGGCGCCAGGTGGAAATGGCATGGCAAGCCGTTCCACACGACTACATCCAGCATCTCTACGATCGTCTCCATGGGAGAATAGCAGCCTGCATTGCTGCGAAAGGTGGATGTACACTGTACTAGTGCCGACATTGTGCATGCTCTGTTGCCTGTGTCTATGTGGCTGTGGTTCTGTCAGTGTGATCATGTGATGTATCTGACCCCAGGAATGTGTCAATAAAGTTTCCCCTTCCTGGGACAATGAATTCACGGTGTTCTTATTTCAATTTCCAGGAGTGTATATTTTCATCAGAAATAAAATACACCTGAACAGGAAGACACCTTCATTAGCAAAAACTTAGCATCGTAACTGAGAAAAAGAAGACACTATAGCTTAAGTAACTGTAAAATTACCAGAGTATTACAGGAACGCCGGCCGGAGTGGCCGAGCGGTTCTAGGTGCTACGGTCTGGAATCGCGTGACCGCTACGTTCGCAGGTTCGAATCCTGCCTCGGGCATGGATGTGGTGTGATGTCTTTAGGTTAGTTAGGTTTAAGTAGTTCTAAGTTCTATGGGACTGATGACCTCAGAAGTTAAGTCCTATAGTGCTTACAGCCATTTGAAGCAGCCATTACAGGAACACAAAAACTTTTAATCGCTTATTAAAATCACATCCTGCAGTGGCGACACTTAAAACAATTGTACCAAAAGCGTCAAAAGCGTCATCTCCATTCATACAACATAGTTATGGACAGAGGGTCGATGTGAACACAGTATAGCATCAATACTTGGCCTGAGAACTAGCGTGAAGAGGGTGTGAAAGCCCTAGGGCAGACAGTTTCACCGAGAGAGGGCACTTGTGGTATGCGCGATACACTGGAGCACAATAAAAGCCATGGATACATACACATGCGCATAAAAATTATTAAAAGTTGTGATGATTCAAACCTTCTGTCCTAATAAATAAAACATATCAGAACCATTTAAGAACATCTACATAAAATAGAAAATACGAAACTAATTTACCTGTGTCGTAGTGTCAAGCAGATGAAGCTTGCGCTACGGAACATATCTATCGGGAGAGGGCACTAGTGTTATGCGCGAGAATCTCGCGTAACTTAAAAGGTAAAATACATGCTAGCGAAAACAACCAAAATGTTAAAGTAAAAGGAAACCGTCTGTCGTTATGAATAAAAACATAACAGAGTCATTTAACCACATCGAAAGCCACAAACAGCAAACATCGAAAATACGTAAAATCCCAACAAGACAGGAAAAGCCCATCTCACTAGCATCAACAGGCAAGAAAACTTCTAGTCAGCCATACTACATTACATTAGAGCAAGGAGGGGTTTCAGCCATGTTTAAAATCTTGATTATAAGGACTTCAGAACGACTGAGCGAGTAATGACTCTCATTACTCATTAAAACAAAATCAATTCCCATGCAGGTCAGTTTTTGTCAACAGTGTCAGGAGGTGAAAAGGACTGACGGAATGCACATGGCGAAAAAGACTAGAGAACTACTCACCACGGAAAAGAACATTTATTAAAACCTTGGCAACCTCTCCTCGAATTTTGGTACTTATTTAACAACTTAAAATCAACGTTATCATTACTTACTAGGGTTGATTTCTTAGCAAACATTCTCGGCATTAGTCTACCAGCAATAGGATTTTTTATCGGAAGGATGGGACACGATTGCTCTGCTGACGCATCAGAACTAACAATCGCTGCTGCTGGGAAAAGGAAGTCACTAGAAGATCAGTTTACCAAGCAAATTAAAACCTAATAATTCCCACGAATTAGGAGCGGAACCGATCAAACCAGGCTTGTGACCATTCATTTCGCTCAAAGGAGAATGAAGCGATCCTAAAATAAGCGATAAATGAAGCCAAGTCGCCATTTCAAAAACTAAGTTGAAAAGCCGGAAAAGTCTACACGTGCAAAGTCTATCACCGTAATTACCTAGAGAGTTAAACTGAATCGCTTCACGGAATGTCAACGGGAAGATTCGAAATGTCTAACTGGAATCTCAACCAAAAGTTTATCCTAAGTGCAATTGAAAGCAGCACCTATTACTCACCACATTGTCAGCCCACGACCAATCACCTCTGCAATTTTCTAACACGTGGAGCCTTGTAAAGTGGCGCTGTATCCCTGATTCTGGGTTTTGCTGTGAGAGGGGGGGGGGGGGGGGGGGGAGGGGTGTTGGGGCCAGGTTTTGCGGCCCAGCAAATCGTAAAGAGACGACGTTGCTGCTGCAGACGCCCTGTCCAGTCGGAAAGACGTTAAAAATACCAGTGGACATTGCTCAGTCCTCCCACCAGTTCCCCATACAAAATTTGAACGAACGCCCCTTGGAATTTTCCACTGATCGCCCAGTGGCCTGCCGGAATAGTAGCAAGTCGAACTTACTGAAAACAGTGGGACAACTGTTGCCTCCAGTCAGAAGCCAGGAAACGAAGAATTCAAAGACTGTTGCCACATTCCGGCAACGAAAACAAAGAAATGTGAATTGATCCTTGGATCGCAAGTGAACTTTCAGTTAACCACACATTCGTACATCCCAAAGATACCCATGATTATGGATAACATAGGATGGTGATATGCAAAGAAAGGAAATAAGAGTCAATAAAGTTGATTCCCTACGTAATCCCTCTCACAGGCTGACATGATACACAAAAGGCTTAAAAGTAATCTGCTGGATGTAGCAAGCCACGTTAACCTCTACAAATAATAATATCATGAAAGACGGCTGAGACAGACACCTTTCACTTCAATTTCGTCTCTGATTTCGGTAGGCCATGGGATGTAAGTTACTGAGACGGCGATCATGTATGCTTTCCTCGTACGTTGTGTTTTCGCATCCTGTTGAATGGCAAAGGTAGTTTGGTCGTGGATATGGCACACATGCGACAACTGCCAGAAGACTATGCAGAGAACATCACGGTACTGAATAAATACCCAACGCTTCGCTTATACTTCCAGCGTCAGAAGAGTGTTGTTTGTACTAAGCGACCCCACGATCACTTGCGAAACTAAAGTCAATGAAATTCATAAACGCATAGTGTTTACTTGAAGAAATGTGTAAATTACTATCGGTACGTAGCGTAGTAGTTTCTCGAACATACACATTATAAGCAACTAGATGACACGAAGCCTAGTGTAAACCTGTTTAAAAAAGTATCCCATATTCTTATAGAACTTACAACTGGCCAAAACTAGAAAAATCAAAGACTGAATTATAGTCAATACTAAATTGTGTAGTCTGTCTTCATTTTGAGCATCATTGCTCAGTCCGTATTGGTACCGTTTGTCTACAATTAGCAGAAGTAAAGGGGGATCACTGGTATCAGCTGCAGCGGGACATTAAGCGGAGTCAGCCGTGACGAGCGAAAATATGTACCGGAGCAGGATTCGAACCCAGGATCTCCTGCTTACTAGGCAGGTGAGGTGATTACTGTGCCATCCGGGACACAACATTAGCGCAACTGCACGGAATATCTAGATGCGCCTCACGGCCGATCCACACTTCCACGAGCGCCACCTATCCTCATCACCGAACATTATACTCGTGTTCGCTACTTAGAGATTCCCACAAGAGGTCAGACGTATTTCTGCACTCGCACTGAAGAAACTGGAACCATTTCCCAGCCAGGCTTATCAATTATTTGAATGCAATGTGTCTGTTCCTACGAAAGAACAGATGAAGGGGGATCACTAATATCAGCTGCACAATTTGTTCAGTGGCTGAGATATATGCCATGTACTTACAGTTACCTCCTACTTCAGCAAGACCGACCGTTGACCTTTTGAAGTTCATGGCTTCCACTTTATTCACAGGTAAAGATAATAAATTACAACAACAGTGCCGTGTGGTCAGGTGTAATTCATTGGTTGATCAAACGAAGCATGGGCATCATATTCTTTTTAGCATAACTGTGCTGGCAGGAACTGCAGGAAATAGAATCATGGGGCCATACTATTTACTGGGCAAATGAATAGCCTGTACGACAAATAACTCGCACTACTGGAGAACGTTATCGTTGCAGAGAGATTACGAATGAGGGTCAAGGTATTCATGTAGAATGGCCTTTCTGTTCACCTGACCATTATAGTTCTAGCTTTAGGGCATTATAAAGCATTGGTGTTTTCCACATTTATCAACGATGTGCAAACATTGCAGGAGCGTGTGTCATGTGGCGGAGCCCGAAAGCAGCCAGGAGCGTTTACAGTAGTTAGTGATTCTTTAAGGAAAAGGGCTGATACATGTGTAAGAATGAGTTGTAACAGCCTTGAGCACCTCTTGCAGTTTCATGAAACAGATAAAATAATTGTAGTATTCCGCAATCATATTTGTATTAATCAATTAATTAATATGCTATAAGATAGCCAATCTTCTACAACAAAATTTTACCAATTTCGACACCGAACACCAATGTCATCACCAGAAAATTCACTGTTACCTAAAAAGATTATAAACAAACATTAACGAAGAGACAACTAAAGAACAGCCAGTTTTCAGTCCGAACAGCTTTATAACAAGACTAAATCTACATCTAGAGGGATACTCAGGAAATCACACTTACGTGCCTGGCAGAGGGTTTATCGAACCACCTACACAACAATTTTCTATTATTCCAATCTCGGTCAGTGCGCAGGCAAGACAAACACCTATATCTTTCCGTGCGAGCTCTGATTTCCCTTATTTTATTATGATGATCGTTTTTCCCTATGTAGGTCGGCACCAGGAAATATTTTCACATCCGGAGGAGAAAGTTGGTGATCGGAATTTCGTGAGAAGATCCTGCCGCAACAAGAAACGTCTTTGTTTCAATGATGTCTACCCCAAATCCTGTATCATGTCCGTGACGCTGTCTCCCCTATTTCCCGATAGTATAAAACGTGCTGCTCTATCTTGAATGGACTGCCTTGACTCGATGTACTCCATTAACCCTATCCAATCAGGATCCCACACCGAGCAGTAGTACTCTAAAAGAGGAGCGACAAGCGTAATGTAAGCAGTCTCTTCTGTAGATGTGTTGTATCTTCTAAGTTTTCTACCAGTTAAACTCAGTCTTTGGTTCGCCTTCCGCACAACTTTTTCTATTTGTTCTCTCCAATTTAAGTTGTTCGTTATTGTAATCCATTGTTATTGACTTGAATTGACGGCTATTAATATGATTAATTTATCGTGTAACCGTAGTTTAACGGATTCCTTTTAGCACTCATGTGACTGACATCATACGTTTCATTCAGGTATCTATACTGTTTAGCAATTTGTTTTTATCTTCTGATGACTTTACTGGACAATAAAGACAGCGTCATCTGGAAACACTCTAAGACGGCTGCTTACATTACCTCCTAAATCGTTTGTATAGATAAGGAACAGCAGAGGGCCTACAACATTATCTTGAGGAACGCTAGAAATCACTTCAGTCTTACTCGACGACTTTCCGTCAGTTGCTACGAACTGCGACCTCTCTGAAAGCGAATCACGAATCCAGTCTTGTAGCTGAGACGATATTCCATAAATACGCCATTTGATTTCAAGGAGCTTGTGAGGTGCAGTGTCAAAAGCCTTCTTGAAATCTAGAAATAAGGAATCAGTTTGAAATTCGTTGTCGATAGCACTCCATACATCGTGTGAGTTAAGAGCTAAGTGTGTTTCGCGAGAACAATGTTTTCCAAATCCTTGATGACTGTGTGTCAATATACCACCCTCTTCGAGTTAATTCGTCATGTTCGAACTCAACATTTCTACCAAAATACTGCTGCAAATCAACGATAATGATATAGTCCTGTAATTAAGTGGATTACTCCTATTGGCTTCCCTGAATATTGGTGCGACATGTGCAACTGTCCAGTCTTGCTCGCATGTAGTAACTGATGAACGAATTTTGAGCAATAATGCTGTTGTAACATAAAATACTTCTATAAGAAGTTAATATTAAAACTGCGTAAAATTAAACACATTGAAACCTACATCACAAAACTGGTAACTGGCAGTAAAACTATAGCTCAAGGAATAGCACGGTACCTGCCACTAAAGCCTGCATGCCTACAAAATTCTGATTAGACCAGAGATAAATCCGACCTATTGTCCTGAACGTACAATGCAGGATTGAGGCTATTCTCCTGCCTCACACAAGTCGTGATCCGACCGCTCTGGACTTATTTTTATGGAGCTACGTAAAGAACATTGTGTGTCCCGAAACATTCGAAATTTCAGGCATCTTTGGGAGCCAGTTTCGACAGTTGTCACCACTGTAACACCATATATGCTACAAAACACATGACGTGAAACAGAGTATCGCTTTAAAGTCTGCAGAGAAAAGAATGGAGCTGACATCGAAAATTAATAAAATATGAAAAAGAACTTTCTTTCTCTCTTCTGTTTGACATCTAAATCGTTTCATTAACATTTTTTCTCTGGCTCTTGTTCAAAATCCCGGAAATTTTTTTTAACACCCTGTACATTAACTAACATTACGCTCAACTGTGAGATATCTGAATTAGAGTACTCTTAAAACATGTATTTAGCGTTTCTTACTTACGCGAGAAGAACTTAGTGCAACTAAAAGTCAGTTCCTGCTTCGTAATTTGCTTAAAAGTATTGGACGGATATGGAATGGTAATAGATCGCCTAAACGAAATACTAGAAGCAACAATAAACAAACAAGCATACTGAAATGTAAATGTTGTCGTTAGGCGGCACGAAAATCTAACGGCTTCCGCTGCTGTAATGGAATAATATTGTTCTGACAGCTTTCGTTGATTACATTCTCTCTACAGCATAAACTAGGGATGTTTATGAGGTAAATACATATGTAGATTGAATACGCGTGGTGAACGTTTTCGTTTTGTTATCACCCAGAAACATTGAAAGGTGGCTACACTGAGTCACAGCGCCAGAGATTGCGCCAAAGAGTATTATTCAGCCGCCTCCACTGGCAGTGCTTGTTGAGATGTGGTAGTGGAGAGTGCTTGTCGAGAAGTCGTGGTGGAGAGTGCTTATTGAGAAGTGGGCAGTAGGAGTTCCGATGTAGCCGTGACTAGTTGTGAGCATGTTGTATGCACTTGTTCTGATGGGCTAGACAGCCGATGCTGTTCGATTGCGGATGTTGTAATGATCAGAGTGTATGTTTCGTCAATATATATGAAGGTAATAAATTTTTTATTTTTAATTCAAATGTCTTAAACAATAATGCCTCTTGGTCACAGGTTCAGTCAACAAAGCATCTGGCTTGTGTTCATGTATTAGAGCGTAATTCTGGTTTCTATGTGCAAGTATAGTATTTCAGTTTTATTTAGTTAATTCAGTGTAAATGGTATTTAAAGTATCTTGTCTTTTTGAGGAAGAACCGTGCCAGATGTGTACGTTGAATCACACGTCCACACACAGAACAGTTAGACTTGTGCTTTGTTGTTCGTAGTTTTTGTTTCGTAGCTTTTATAGTTGCTGGGGACTTAATTAATTAATTGTGTTAACGGAAGTATTCTTTCATTTCTTGTTGTTATTCTATGTAGTCAGATTGCGTACTAATACCAGTCAGGGCCAACCGGTTACGAGACTGCGTAACCGCACAGACAGCGACTGAAAATTAAAAGTATTTGCATTCTATATAATTAAGCCCCCATGCACGTGGCGACCGCTGCTTCGGATCGTCCCTTGGAATCTTCTGATAGTAAAAATAGCAGACAGTAGTATTGTTGAAGTAATTTGTAGTTTAGTAATTGTAGTCTATATTGCATGTGTAGATTTGGTAATGAACATTTGTAGTTGTCTTGTCTTTCTTCTAATGGTATTTTTGCAGAATTTAATTTTTGATGACTCGTATACGGGTTTGACAATTTGTGCAAATATGAAGATTTCAATTGTTCGTTAATCGTGTTTGTCGGGAAGCATTTCGTGTGAATGGTATTGTTGGAGATAAAGTGTCATTGTGTGTAATTTTCGTATAGTGACGAGTTTTGTATGTTTTGTAAATGATTACGCAATCGATGAAAAAGGCAAAAATGATGGATAGAATGTCGAAATTGTTGACATGGCGAACTCACCAACACAGGAGAACAGTATGATGAATAATGAAGTTGAAAACAATTTAATAAGTCGGGAAAATAGTCCGGAACCAGTTCAAAATTTTTCACAATCAAGAAATTTTCAGAATTCGAGATTAACGACAGAAGATTCTGGAATAGTATCGAACACAGATAGCTTTACAGCTATGACGAAGGAAGCTGGTTTAGCGGGAAATGTTAGGGGCGAAAAGAATTTCGAACCAATTAATATGGAGCAGTTGATGAGTGCAATATTAAATTTGGGATCACGGTGAGATACTGATATGGGAACTTTCGCAACACGGTTAGACTCACAAATAGGAACAATTAAAACAGAGATAGGAACAATTAAAACCAAGATGAAAGCAATGGCAACACTGTTAGGCTCACAAATAGGAACAATTAAAACTGAGATGGAAACAATGGAAACACAGTTAGGCTCACGAATAGGGACATGTTTCAAAAACATGAAAGATGAATCAAAGAAAGAAATTAGAGAAGAAGTACAACCGATTTTGAATGCTCACAATAATAGTTTAATTTCAATAGAAATTAGACAAGAGGAACAGGACAGAGAACAGGAAGAAAGAGATCGCGTGATAGTACAAAAATTTTCAGAGTTAAATTTACAACGTGCACACGATAAGGAAGAAATATTTGAAACAATCGAGGAATTCGTACCAAATGACAGAATAAATAACCTAACACAATAGTATGAACAATTAACTACTGAATGTGTCAATACTGAAACCCAAGTCGCGACACTTACGGAAGACGTAAATAAACAGAAAGAAAAAATAGGTGACTTATCGGAAAGAGTTGAGGAGATTTCAGATAAATTGACAAGTCTTAGTTTAAATGGGGACAGAGATTCAGATGATACAGCTCCATTGCCATTTGCAGAAACCGAAGAGTACCAGAACGTAAATAAGCATGTTGAAAATCAGGGAAAATTTAATGAACGCGTTAAAAGGGAATTTGAGGCGTTACGAAAGCAAGTCAAACAAATAGAAAGCGAAATCGTAGTAAAGGACAGTAGAAGAAATTTAGAATCACAGATAGCAGCTGGTTTTGAAGAAAATAATTTGTTTCATTTACGAGATGCTACAAGAGAGCGCCAGGCGCGCGAGCTTGACAATGATCGACATTCGGACTGGGACAGACGCGGTAGGTCTTTGTCGCCACGAGGAGAAAACTTTGACTGTAAACACTTCTTAACTGTTCGGAAATTTAAGATCTTTCGAAATTCTAAGAATGACATACATCCATGTTCATGGTTGGATCAATTTATGCATGCACTTCCACCATGTTTGCCACTAAGTCACAAACTAGAATTTATGTGCGGCTATTTAAGTCCGTCAGGGGATTCGCTACACTAAGTGAATATGTGCCGTAGCGTGCACAGCGCCCCGAGCTGTAGTGGTGCTATTTCCCTTTTAGTTTTCTGCAGCGCTGCCTACTCTTTTACTATTCTTTGTATCTATCAAAACAACTCTTCGACTATTAATCTATCTAGAGAGTCGGTAAAGAATAACCGGATATGACTATTTTACCCAAAAGTGATTTCGGAAATTACCGTTTGGACTTACTGTATCTTCAGCAGCATTCATTCGTAGTTTAAACAAAATTTTACCTGTTTATCTTCGTGACAATATTACTACATATGTTGACGATATACTTAATGCTAAACGTCCTTGGAGTGAGCATAGCAAAATTTTGGATTCATTATTACGTATTTTTGCAAGAGTTGGCATTACAGTGAACTTGGAAAATTCTGAATTTGGTCGTTCTCAGGTGAAATTTCTTGGTCATATTATTTCTACAGAAGGTATTCTTCCTGATCCAGAGAAGCTAGACGCAATTCGTAATTACGCTGTTCCTACTACAAAACGTAATGTTCGTAGTTTCCTTGGTGTCTGCAATTTTCTTAGACGCTTTGTTAAATTGGACGATTTGGCACACCTCGTTTTTGCGAACTATCTGGAAAGTTCTTTTTAAACGAAAATCGGTTGACAACTCTTTCTGGTTAGTTTGCATTCCTGATGAGTGGGTTAGTAAATTGCTTTGGTACACACATTTCAGTTATGCACACTTTGGTCCCCGAAAATGCTTTCATAAATTACGAGAAAATTGCTACTTCAGTAATATGGAAAAACGTATTCGATCTGTTCTTGCCAAATGCAAATTATGTCAAAAGGCTAAGCCGCCAACTATTTATCACAGAGCACCGTTGTTTCCCATCATTCCAGCGAAATTAAAGTACGTAGCTGCAGTCGATTTCTTCAGTCCAGTGGTTCGTTCTACTAATGGTTTTGCGTACATTTTGGTAGCAGTGGAATTGACATCAAAATATGTGTGTTTTACACCTTTACGCAAAGCAACAGCTCGTTCAGTATCTAATGCTTTCATCAAACATTTTCTTAAAGAAGTGGGTCATGTTAATAAGGTTATATCAGATAATGGATCACAGTTTCGTTCTAAAATTTGGCTTCGTACTCTAAGACGTCGTAAGATTAAACCAATTTTCATTTCACTTTTTCACCCTCAATCTAACGCTTCAGAGAGATGGATGAAGGAAATCAATAAATTGTGTCGACTTTATTGTCATCAGAATCATAGAACTTGGGATCAGTATCTTCATATTTTTCAAAACATTCTGAATTAACTCCCTAATGATTCAACTTCTTTACCGCCTATATTGATATTAAAAAATAAAGCACCAACAAATCGCATTTCTGAAATCGTTCCTTTTCCGCCTTCACGAAAACTGCGGCATTCGGAAGTTGTCAACCTGGCTCTACAAAATATTGAATCTGCAGCTGCTAGAAGAGAGAAATCAGCTAAACGTCCTGGTCGTTTAAAAACCTTGTCAGTTGGTCAAAAGGTCTTAATTAAGTCTCATCGTTTGTCTCACAAAGGAAAGGGATTGTGTCGCAAATTTTTTCTGCTTTATAACGGTCCATATAGGATTCGCAAAATTATTCATGATAACACTGTCGAAGTAGAAACACTTAAATCTCGGCGCTCTAAAGGAATACATCATATATCGAACGTTAAAATTTTTGTGGAATGACATACTTTTGAGAAACTGACAGTTACACGTAAACACACGGAGAGTACAAGGATACCGTGCCGTGTTCCGGCGGCGGCACACACTCAAAGCAACAGTCAAGTCTGCGCGCCGCACAAGGCAGTCGTTGACCGCAAACAATTACTTCCTACGTCACGCGTACCTACAGCTGATCGAGCGCTCAGTGCGAATGCACTGACGGCCGTAAACAAATACACAGTCGAATTTCTCCGATTAAATTCAGTATAAAGCTATAGTGACTTGATAAATTATGTTATTAACGTTCAGTATTTTTCAGGATACGGTTGTATAAAATATTTAAGAACTTCAGGTAAATTCTGTGTGTGTCCGACGATACGAGGACTTGCTATCGAGAAACTTTCAGGAAGAATGTAATTTCGAAGAAGAAACTAATAAACTAAAAAGGTAACAATTAATTGAGTTTATTTTTCAGGTAACATATTTCAACTTAGGTACGTACTTTAGGCGTAATTTGTTGCCCGCGATTACGTGATTTATACTTGTGTTAACTGATTTTGACAATGATTGATTAATGAACAGGGTTGTTACTTATGTATATTATGCATCGCTTGGCTGCTCTGCTTTTTCACTGATGTCACATTTTTTTTACTATGTGCCTGCTGTGCCTATTTATTTAAATTATAATTATCACCTGATTAGTTGTGCTGATATGGTTATGTATGTAAGTTATACTATGTGATTTATCTGCTTGCGCCTTCATGTTTACTTATTAAGATTACATATGAACATTTATTTGCTTATGCTGATATGATGCTAATGACCTGTTTATTATGTAAGACATATATTTGCTGCATTGCGTATGGATTGCATATTTACACATTTCTGTTTTGTTGTCATAACTACTCTCTAACTTGGTATATAGAAATGCTGATATACAGTGTACGAACATGAAGTATAGGTCACACTATGGTATTAATTACAGATTGTTTGCCTGGCAGAGCCTCGTTGTAGGAATTGTGCTGCATCCACTTGTTGACATTCTGTTCTCTACTGGTATATTTACTCGCTGTTGCATGTTTTGCTTACGCTCAGTGCCTTATATTTTAAGATAAGAAAATGAACTACTATAATGCTACGAACGACATTGGTACAAGAAATTTCACTGAAGTCATATGAGCTGGAGGTTTTATGGAAGCTGTATAAATTTATGCCAATAGGAAGGAAGCTAACGGCATGACATACCAACACTAGGTTTAGACCATTGACAGTTATTACACTGCATTCTTCGTGAGCAATTGAAATAGCAAGTGACACTTGACACAGTAAATACTCCGCATGTTTGCTTCTGTTTTGCCATAATTCTTGAAGTGGTGTACACACTGTGAATTATTACGACCATTAACACTCCGTACTGGTACTTACTTACTGAGAGTTATTCAAACTAAAGGCTGTTAGAGGTAACCAAAATGTATCTTATGATTCACAATGAGTAGAATATTTGGATCAGATGGATTACACAGAGGCTGTGTGTGGACATTGTGTCTTCGGATTGTATGGGATGATGAAGTTTGCACTAGGATTTTATCTGTACTTGTTCAAGGAGACTGACTAGAGGAAAGAGTTGTTATGGAAGTGAAATGGTATCGGCGATAGGGTTTATATGTATCGACGTATTGAAGAGGTATTATTGAGGTATTGAGATTATGTGAAGTTCATGATTATTGGAGTTTTGGTGGACAAGAGGTAAGGTAAATGATATTGATGATAAGGTTTATATGTATCGACGTAAGAGATATTATTGAAGTATTATGTGATGCTGATGATTATTGGAGTTTTGGTGGATAAGAGGTAAAGTAAGTGAGGAGCATATGTTTTTTTGTTGGTTTATATGGAACAAGGAGGATGAAGATGGCAGACTAGAACACTCAAGTAGAAGGAAGATTGTCTACACACACACACTTTGTTAAATCAATAAGCAGTATATACTTTTTTTTTTTTTTTTTGAGAGAGGAAGTATTTACATATCTTGGCACACTGACAGTTGTTCAGCAACCGTACATTTGATTTGGCTTGGCAAACATTGGTCTTGACATGATGACTATGACGTTGACTAACTATTATTGACTGTTATACATTGCTGCCACTACTACTTGATACACATGTCGAACATCAAATTTTGACAGAATTGCATTTACACAGTTAACACTATTCAACTACACAGTAGCACTTAATGTGGATGAAAGATGAGGGAGTGTGTTTTGTGTGTTTTCCTTTCCTAATACCAAATTATTGGTACCAACCTATCTCCTAAATATTATTTTACTTGTTTGTGGTGGCTTGCACTGACACCCGTAAATATTATAGGTTTACTGATATTTGTGTATTTGTAATATTTAATATGACAATTATCTGATAGCATTTGTGTGTTTATTATAATTTGTATGTTTAGTGTAAGAGCATTGATTATAATTTTGTAAAAGCAATTGTGTGCGCATTCAAACTGTTGTTCGTGCTTGCACCTGTTCAACATTGATGGGTGCCACTGGAAATGTTTAATTTCTGCTAATGAACTCTGATGAACTGTCTAATTAGTGATAGTGAATATTATGGACTGTTACCTGCACTTGTTCAACATAATGAGTGCCACTTGGAAATGTTTAATTTCTGCTGATGAACTGTCTAATTAGTGATAGTGAATATTATGGACTGTTACCTGCACTTGTTCAACATAATGGGTGCCACTTGGAAATGTTTAATTTCTGCTGATCAACTGTCTAATTAGTGATAGTGAATATTATGGACTGTTACCTGCACCTGTTCAACATTGTTGGGTGCCACTGATGGAACTGCTTCTATTGAAATGATGTCACTTGTTGGTGTCCGCACCTGTTAACATTACTGGGTGCCACTGATGGAACTGCTACTACTGATAATGTCACTTGTTGCTGTCTGCACCTGCTTAACATTGCTGGGTGCCACTAATGGAACTGCTTCTACTGAGATGATATCACTTGTTGCTGTCTGCACCTGTTCAACATTGCTGGGTGCCACTGATGGACTGCTTCTACTGAAATGATGTCACTTGTTGGTGTCTGCACCTGCTCAACATTGCTGGGTGCCACTGATGGACTGCCTCTACTGAAATGATGTCACCTGTTGGTGTCTGCACCTGTTCAACATTACTGGGTGCCACTGATGGACTGCTACTACTGAAATGATGTCACTTGTTAGTGTCTGCACCTGTTCAACATTGCTGGGTGCCATTGATGGACTGCTTCTAATGAAATGATGTCACTTGTTGGTGTCTGCATCTGTTCAACATTCCTGGGTGCCACTGTTGAAGCTGTTTAAATACTGCTGATGAACTATTATGAGACTGCAATTTGCACCTGTTGATCATTGCTGGGTGCTACTGTTGGAACTGTCAACTACTCTGAGGAGTCCTACTTGTTTATTGAACTGTTGAAAGGATTTTATGTGAATATTTGTATAAACTGATTTTTTGTGTGTTTACTGTTTATGAGATGTTATGAGACTCTTACCTGCACCAATTTGTCATTGCTGAGGCTATTGATTGAATTGTTTAACCACATGATACTTGTGTAAACTATTATGTAAAATCATATGTATGCTAGCAATTGTATTCCTTACTGTATTTTATATATTAGGTTATTGAAGGGTCAGTGCAAAGCCAAAATCTATTTTGTTATGTGATATTTATTCATTAATATTACTTTTTAATTTTTGTCTGTATTTTTTGGACGAATTTGATGGTTTTTTCACCACCAATGCTGGCAAAAATACCATCAAATTCTAGCCCGTGGAGGAGGGGCATATGAAAGGTGGCTACACTGAGTCACAGCGCCAGAGATTGCGCCAAAGAGTATTATTCAGCCGCCTCCACTGGCAGTGCTTGTTGAGATGTGGTAGTGGAGAGTGCTTAGCGAGAAGTCGTGGTGGAGAGTGCTTATTGAGAAGTGGGCAGTAGGAGTTCCGATGTAGCTGTGACTGGTTGTGAGCATGGTGTATGCAGTTGTTCTGATGGGCTAGACAGCCGATGCTGTTCGATTGCGGATGTTGTAATGATCAGAGTGTATGTTTCGTCAATATATATGAAGGTAATAAATTTTTTTATTTTTATTTCAAATGTCTTAAACAATAATGCCTCTTGGTCACAGGTTCAGTCAACAAAGCATCTGGCTTGTGTTCATGTATTAGAGCGTAATTCTGGTTTCTATGTGCAAGTATAGTATTTCAGTTTTATTTAATTAATTCAGTGTAAATGGTATTTAAAATATCTTTTCTTTTTGTGGAAGAACCGTGCCAGATGTGTACGTTGAATCACACGTCCACACACAGAACAGTTAGACTTGTGCTTTGTTGTTCGTAGTTTTTGTTTCGTAGCTTTTATAGTTGCTGGGGACTTAATTAATCAATTGTGTTAACGGAAGTATTCTTTCATTTCTTGTTGTTATTCTATGTAGTCAGATTGCGTACTAATACCAGTCAGGACCAACCGGTTACGAGACTGCGTAACCGGACAGACAGCGACTGAATATTAAAAGTATTTGCATTCTATATAATTAAGCCCCCATGCAACATTCCACATCGTGCCGAGTAAGCAGTTACCGCTAGTTTCATTACATTTTTTGCAATAAATTCTAGATTTTTGGTGTCATGTTCTTCATGCGACAATATAATTGCCTCCTATTCTGTCACGGTTGAGCCAGATAAGGTTACGAGGTAGTGCGGGAAAATTTGGCATCTACTACACCGATCTGCAATAAATTTTTATAGTAAAGTATTCGCAACCACACATCGAGCGAAATAATTTTATTCCAAATGTGTCAACAGTTATCCTTTAGCTGCATGCACTAAGTGATGACATTGAAACATACACTCTGATTTCCGTAGCACAAATAATTTCTTGTAACATTAATTATCATGGCCATGGTGATCAAGTCTGTAAGCAAGGTTACTAAACACAGGTAAAATTTTGACATTCGTCACGTAACAATGTGTTCAGAAGTACATGTCTGAGAGAAGAAGTGTTCTGCCGAATACAGTAACTGCAATGAATGTGGTGTTCTAAGCGCACTGTTAATCAAAATATGAAGTGTCTTTTCGTTATTTCCGAATGCAATTACTTCGCTTCTGTCTTAGGCCATACGACACGACACATTTAGTCACGTTGTAATATTTCTAAGTAAAATTCATTTTCCAAGTGTTATTTTAAAAATTTATGTGGGAGATCTTCAATGGACTGTGATAATATTAAGGTAGAATGTTAACATCAATGTGGGAAGCACACTAAAGTTTCGGAGCGGGCGAAACCACTGCTCAAAATATTAATAAGTATATCACTAGTATGGCTGTACGTCCCTTCCTTTCCCTTACTAGCTTTCGGGACTGCACTTACACTTACTTACGGGATGAAATATTTGATGAAGTGAACATCAACAACTGAGGAACGTACCTGTAGAAAAAAATCCATTTCAGCTGCCAGTAATTTCTAAATTTCTTCAGGTGTCACCAAAGAATTATGGGAACACAAACGTACGGCTGTCTGATATAGCGTCCCCAGTGCTATATTACGAAAAGACTTAAAAAACATTTATAAAGAAGAGACATTCAAAAATTGAATAATATATTTTTATCACGTAGCCGTAAAACAATAATTTCTCTGTCGAGAAATGCAAAGAAATGCAATGCAAAGAAATATAACAAAGTGATCTAAAGAGACGACAAGATAGGCTCTTTTGTTAATTTTTTAGTCGTCTTCACTTCCTATCTTGTCTTTGTTGTGTATAGGCGGACATCTTGCGAGTGCTGGCAAATGTAAGCATATTTCTATGAGTTAAACAGATTACATATACACTCCTGGAAATTGAAATAAGAACACCGTGAATTCATTGTCCCAGGAAGGGGAAACTTTATTGACACGTTCCTGGGGTCAGATACATCACATGATCACACTGACAGAACCACAGGCACATAGACACAGGCAACAGAGCATGCACAATGTCGGCACTAGTACAGTGTATATCCACCTTTCGCAGCAATGCAGGCTGCTATTCTCCCATGGAGACGATCGTAGAGATGCTGGATGTAGTCGTGTGGAACGGCTTGCCATGCCATTTCCACCTGGCGCCTCAGTTGGACCAGCGTTCGTGCTGGACGTGCAGACCGCGTGAGACGACGCTTCATCCAGTCCCAAACATGCTCAATGGGGGACAGATCCGGAGATCTTGCTGGCCAGGGTAGTTGACTTACACCTTCTAGAGCACGTTGGGTGGCATGGGATACATGCGGACGTGCATTGTCCTGTTGGAACAGCAAGTTCCCTTGCCGGTCTAGGAATGGTAGAACGATGGGTTCGATGACGGTTTGGATGTACCGTGCACTATTCAGTGTCCCCTCGACGATCACCAGTGGTGTACGGCCAGTGTAGGAGATCGCTCCCCACACCATGATGCCGGGTGTTGGCCCTGTGTGCCTCGGTCGTATGCAGTCCTGATTGTGGCGCTCACCTGCACGGCGCCAAACACGCATACGACCATCATTGGCACCAAGGCAGAAGCGACTCTCATCGCTGAAGACGACACGTCTCCATTCGTCCCTCCATTCACGCCTGTCGCGACACCACTGGAGGCGGGCTGCACGATGTTGGGGCGTGAGCGGAAGACGGCCTAACGGTGTGCGGGACCGTAGCCCAGCTTCATGGAGACGGTTGCGAATGGTCCTCGCCGATACCCCAGGAGCAACAGTGTCCCTAATTTGCTGGGAAGTGGCGGTGCGGTCCCCTACGGCACTGCGTAGGATCCTACGGTCTTGGCGTGCATCCGTGCGTCGCTGCGGTCCGGTCCCAGGTCGACGGGCACGTGCACCTTCCGCCGACCACTGGCGACAGCATCGATGTACTGTGGAGACCTCACGCCCCACGTGTTGAGCAATTCGGCGGTACGTCCACCCGGCCTCCCGCATGCCCACTATACGCCCTCGCTCAAAGTCCGTCAACTGCACATACGGTTCACGTCCACGCTGTCGCGGCATGCTACCAGTGTTAAAGACTGCGATGGAGCTCCGTATGCCACGGCAAACTGGCTGACACTGACGGCGGCGGTGCACAAATGCTGCGCAGCTAGCGCCATTCGACGGCCAACACCGCGGTTCCTGGTGTGTCCGCTGTGCCGTGCGTGTGATCATTGCTTGTACAGCCCTCTCGCAGTGTCCGGAGCAAGTATGGTGGGTCTGACACACCGGTGTCAATGTGTTCTTTTTTCCATTTCCAAGAGTATATATATATATATATATATATATATATATATATATATATATATATATATATATATATACTCATTTAATATTATTGTGCACTTTTAATTTGTAAGAGGTGATCCCGATTTCATGTCCGCCTTCCTTGAATTAACCTGCATTCAAGTAATTTACAGTTCAACAATCGCAGCTGCCGATGCAGCCAACGACGCCATTACGTGGTAATATTAACTTGTGAAAAATTAGTGGAAGCGAAATACTCACCGGCTATTAACATAATATTAATTTTTCTCCACAGCCGCACGAAGTTGCAGAAATACGTAGCTTTAAGATTCTTATTTTCAGTACCGTAGCCGACAGCCAGAGCCAGGACTCCGACTACAATACAATGGTTAACGGAGGTAAGAAAAATACTCTCACGCGTGTGTGGGCCGCAATTGTAATTAATAACTAAAAATCTTTTGCTTTAAAGTAAACTGACTAGCCGAGGAAATTAATATGAAAAGTTTATTTCATTGATCAGCTTGTTTGCTCATGTTTTAAGATGCAGCGAGTCTAATATTCATTAACGTAACAAATAATTTTAGATTAATATTGTTAAAAAGGAGAACTTCAGGAAAGCATTTAATCGCGAAATCAAAATTAAATGGAATATCATTTTTATTAACGCCTACCACGTAAGGCGGCAACAATCAAAAAATAATAATAACAATAATAATATATTAAATTACGACGGCCGACGGACGCGAGACGGACCAGTTAGTTAACTGGGAGGGGGGGGGGGGGGCAGGGTTGGGGAGAGGAATCACGTCACACCTACGTCAAGCAAACGCATGGGAGCGTAGGACAGGAACCAGATCTCTCACCTTACAATAAAAACAATTAGTATCGCTTCTAATATTTATTTATTCTGGTATCCGTATTCAGTCAAAACACGTTATCTTCAGACAACTAACTGCTTGTTGACGTGTGGAGCAGAGATGGCAGCTATCACTGAAACAATCGTTTTTCTATCACGTCGAGCCAGTTTAAAATGACAGTTAACCCGTTCAAAACAATCCTTTTCCACAACAACCGTTTTTCAGTTTTTTTATTGCCAATAGCCGTAGACATGTAACAAAGACGGAAACATTCTAATGAACGTTAAGCAGTAGGAGATCACGAGCGATAGGGGGTTGAAGCTACTGCAGAAATCGGTCTCCTTGTCTCTTGCAGTGTTGGCGGAGGTGAAGCAGAGATGAATTTCCTGCATTGTCACTTTTGGATGATATCAATTTTTCACCCTGAAGCAACCCCAAATTTGAGGCTAACTTCTCATGGTTGGTATTCACAGTCATATAATATTTCTTAAAAGACATCATAGTCGCCGTTGACTGTTTAAAATAATTATTGTTACTATTGCAATTTCGGCCTTATGGCCATTTTCAAGTAACATTGCAAAGTTACATTCAGTCAGAATATAAGTCGTCAAAATGCAGCCTTTTGACTGTGAGAGTCCCACAAGATCTGATGAGTACGCCACTTATTACATCGTAATATATTGTTAAATATATAGTGAACTGTCGATGTTATCATCATTCTAATAATCTATGACACACGCAAGTTCAGGTGCACTGACATGTGGAGCTAAGTCAGTTAAAAAATTTGAGGGTTCAGCTACTATCCCAAGTCTATAGCATATCATTAACATTATAGGTGTATCAGTCATATTTATCTTCTCTTGCAAGGAACATTGTCGCTGTTTTGTTCTTATGTGACGTCGCCAGTCTGGAGTGGCTCCTCCCGCTTTTTCATCTTTTAATGCCATTGAAGAATTTTACTTGATTGCTGTCCCATTTCCGAACTAGGGATAGTGTCATTCTGCAATACAATCTACAATCCAAATCGTATCTGAAGACGACAGCAAGAAATTACCGTATAGATCAGATGGGCACAAGTCTTACACACTGCACATGCTGGGGTAGCATCAAATAGACGACGCTATGTGTCAAGAGGTACATTATTGTCTTTACAATGCTGTACCGACTTTTATGTTGCTTGTTTGTTGCTAGTTTCTAACTGCAGGCGTTGTCATTAAAATAATGGTGATCGCTATTTCCAATTTCTGTAATAACCCATTACGTCAAATCATTGGACTAAGCATTACTCGTTTTTGAAAAATATGTTTATTTAAAAACTTGAATTTTAGCACTGCATTTACTGTAAATTGATATGCCAATTCCTTTACCAGTTTATTTTACAACCAAGACCGAACAAATACCGAAAAATACCGGTTATTTAAAGATAAAATATAGGTATCAGTTTTAACCATACGGTTTTTCCCATCTCTACTGTGGAGCCAGTACAAGGAGAGCTGTACGTACAGGAAAGTATCAGTCAACCATTATTTCAGCAGTATGTGGCGGTGTGTGGCTGTGTTATCTGCATCCAAATATATTTAATGGATGCCCCTTGGAAACTTAATTTGTGGAGATGCTCGTGTCTTTCGAATAAAACATGTCAATAAAAGAAATTGACATGCAACTTATGGCCTCTCTACAATTTTAATTTTATATATAAGGTCTTTGCCTCAAATGTCCGAGGTTGATAAGTCGCTTCCTGGGGAACAATTTCTGTTAGGAACTAAATGTTCGCTGACACTTCCGACATTCGCCGAACCTGGGACGACGATAGTTTCCTCAACTAGTGGGGTTTAACAAACACGTGAGCTACACACTACCTACTACAGTAAAATGATAAATTTTCAACAAGAAAAATGCGGAGAGATATTTTCGAAGCCAATTAGGAAATTTAATTTTGCTTGGCCCAACCCCTTTAACATGGAGCCGATAACAGGATTATAGGCCACACACATAGCATTCGCACACAGAGAAGTGTGTCTCTTAGGACGTAGCAAATACAAGAAGACACCTGGAGTCATAGAAAGTGTGATCAATCATTTTCATACTAAGAGAGGTTGTTTCCCACGACGTGATATGTCATCTCTAGGTAGTTGATGCATGATATATATATATACATGTGTGTGTGTGTGTGTGTGTGTGTGTGTGTGTGTGTGTGTGTGTGTGTGTGCAAAATTATTTGCTTGGGGTCAGACATACGGTAACACCATATTTAAAATACGTAGACAATCCCAAGGTGAGTTACGTGACTGAATGCGTGATTTCCTGTCAGAGATATCACAGTTCGTACGAGTAATAATTGTCGGAAAGTCATCGAGTAAAATAAAAGCGATTTCTGACGTTCCCCAAGATAGTGTTACAGGCCCTTTGGTGTTCCTTATCTATATAAATGATTCAGAAGACGACATGAGCAGCCGTCCTAGGTTGTTTGCACATGAGGCTGTCGTTTATTGACTAGTAAAATAATCAGGAGATCCCAACAAATTGAAAAACGATTTAGGAAAGATACCTGTATGGTGAAAAAATTGCCAACTGATCGTAAATAACTAAAAGTGTGAGGTCATTCACATGAGTGCTAAAAGGAATCAGTTAAACTTCGGTTACACGATAAATCAGTCATATCTAAAGGCGGTAAATTCAACTAAATAGCTAGGATTTACAATTAAGAACAACTTAAATTGGAAAGACTACATAGCAAATGTGGAGAAGGCTAACCAAAGACTGTGTTTTATTGTCAGGACACTTAGAAAACGTTACAGACCTACTAAACAGACTGTCTACGCTTTGCTTCTCCGTAATTTTTCATCGAGAAAGTTCAAAGAAGGGCAGCACGTTTTGTATTCTCGCGAAACAGGAGAGAGAGTGATACAGGATATGAAGTGGACATCATTTAAAGAAAAAAATGGCGTTTTTCATTACAGCGGAATATTCTCACGAAATTTCAATAACCAACTCTCTCTACCGAATGCGAAAATATTTTATTGACGCCATCCTACAAAGGGAGAAACGATCATCATAATAAATAAGGGAAATCAGAGCTCGCGTTTAAAGATATAGGTGTTCGCTTTTTTCCGCTCGCTGTTCGAGATTGGAATAATAGAGAATTATTGTGTATTGTGATTTGAAGAGTATCCATGTAGATGTAGATTTATTCCAGCTGCGATGAAGCCCAATGACCCAGAATCTATCCAGGCATTTCGGTGCAGCAATTTGGAGGAATGTTCGTTATAAATGATAGTGAAACACGCATCTTCTGCAGTTGAATCCGGTTTGTTGGAGCTGTCGACTTTCCACTGTCCGTACCCTATTAAGAATGCCAGGTTAGTGAGAATTCAGGAATACAAGCGTTTCTGGGCATTAATATTTCAGTTCCGATGTGTTTGTATTCAGTAATTATTTAAGAGTTTCAGCGTCAAAGTTTCGTACATTGCGATGTATTTTAGATCATTGCTGTTGGCTTCCTTGTTAATGCGTTCTCTGACTCCGGCCCAAAGGCAAGTAGACGCCCCTAAAGATGTTTTACGTCTGACAGCCGCGCTAATGCTAGCCACGAAACTTTTAAGGAAGACCGAAAATTCATAACACGGTCCGTGCGAAATCCTTTATTCAACTTTTCATGAAACTTTTTGTGCTTTTATTCCCCTCTGTTTCAAGCTTGACTCCATTTAATCCGCGACTCTGGTTTCCATATTGTAGCAGATTTCATAAGAAAACTTTCATCCTGGCTTATGCTAATAAATACAAGTTTATTCTGCAACGATGATTGCAGCTGCTTCGCAACTGCCAGATGGTCGGGCATTAGTCGCCGATATTAATCCCCAGACCTGACAGCAATATTGCCGGGAGCCTTCGATCGACGCTACTATTGAAGTAACTACTCCTGTTATTACAGAACCAGTGACATTGTTCCGATCTGTTTTATTAAAATAAACGCACAGAAGGTTGTCCCAAGATTGAATGCTACATGTCGTGTTATATCATGACGCTCATGGCAGTTATGAGTCCGTAATTACCGTTTGATCCACTCTTGATTTTTATGTGTCAAATTATTTTGGTATTTTGTTTGCGGTCTTTTCACCCCACATGTTTATAGAATAAAAATAATCTTCAGTGGTTAGTAATTTTCTTAATTTATTCCACGGCCGGTTTCGATGCATAAAGCTTCAACTTCAGATGGAACCAAATAATTATGGGAGCATTCCACTCATGGTGGAATGTAAATACAATAAGTATCAAGAAGAGACCGAGCTGTACTAAATGACTTATATTTGGCGTTAAATACATACATCAAGTGACAAAACATCTTGAAGAACATTTAACTCAAACTTAGTGAAGAAAGGAATAGTACTATGTTTTTTTGGAGTCTACAGCTTAATGATGCAGTATAGTGACGAGGAAAAACATTATTACCATCCATTTAACAGTTTATTGCTCCACATCTGAAAACCAACTCAACAGCGATTTTGAGTGGAATGGGTACGGGAAGTTCTTCGTATGTTTCTGGAGGTTTGTGGCACAAAATGTCTGTCCATTGGTCACGAAATTCCCATAAAACAAGCACCGGTAGATTCTCGACAAGGATCTAGAACTTCATAGCGTCCCAGATGTGTTCCGTCATGTTCAGATCAGCTAAATTGGCCAAGAAATCAGGATGAGTTCTTTGTCGTGGTCCTGAAACCACTGCAGCACCAATCCTTTCTTGTGCCACGGAGATTTTCGTGTTGGAAGATGCAATAGTTGTCGGAGAAGAAATCAGGCATCAATGGAGATCCTCAATAATTTTTACGTAGTCCACACTACCATACAGCCTTCGATTACTACCGTAAGGCCCATGAAAGCCGAGGTGAACGTCGCCCATAGCTTAAGACGTGGGACGAAATTTTTTGCTCTCACACGTTTCGGTACTCTCATACAGCATTCGCAGAATTGTTTACACTTGGGACAAATTTTCGCCGACAGTTACTGTCTAATAGCTCCTTTTGAGTAATTTCTGTATATGTCTGAGAGTCTTGAGCGAGAAGATGTCGGAAGAGTTTACACACAGCAGGCTGAGAGTGTGAGTGAGAGCAGTGAGAGATCTCTCTCGGCGAAATTTTTCTGTCGTAATTCTATGCGTGAAGGGAGATGTTGCGATGGAAGAGCGTAGGGTGCAGCTGCACTTTTCATACATTTAGTGGCAAAGAGTAAAGGGTAAATGACAGTGTTCGTGTTGGATAAGAGGGCGGACTAGGCGGCGGAATCATTTTGGAGCCTGTAACAATGTCATTGCAGGGCTTGTGATGGGAAATCCGCAACAACATTAAAATTTTACGAGAACGACAGCGACGGAAATGGAAGAAATACTTTTTATGATATGACAAAATTTGGAAATATATTTTGCGTAAATCCGTTAGTGTTAAAGACAGATATCTAGCATCAGCTACGGTTATTCACTTTAATATATGGTAAAGTAACAATTACGGTGAAATAAGATGACACCATTTTCATCTGAACACCCATAGACCTTCAGAAGCCAAATAGGGGGGGGGGTATACATTAACGAAGTATTTCCGGACATAATTTACTTGAACGTTTTTGCGTGAATTGGCTTAAGAAACCACTCGTAAATTCCTGTTCTTCAACATCCGCCATAATACTATCATCAATAAATACCATGTCACAAAAATTGCAGCTACATCTGTATTACCTCAAGTTAAATGGCAGTTTTCCCAGTTGCAAAACACAAATGTAACTTAGCTTGTTCCAATATCAATTAATCAATGTTATAAAACTACTTTTACTCATTCATTGACTTATTGATGTTCTCGCAAATATTTTCTGTGGAGGTGTTAAAATTATCTTAGTTCCTGTAGTCCAATAACTGCACATTCCATAACTAAGGCCTTTCCTCGTACAACCTAATTAAATGCACAACTTCTCCTGAGTTCGTTTCCTGGCAGCTTTCCCTGTTACTTTTTTTGCCGTCACATCGTAGTCATTCAATCGTATCGATAGCAGCAGTCGACTCAAATGGCCCGACAATACTAATACACGTTTATTATGTCGTTGAGTGTTCATGTGGTGCAATGGTAGTGTTCTATTCTGTTTATTCTTGCCTTCAAATTGACGTAGGGTCCATTTTCTTCGATGACAATTTTTTTTAAATTTTCTCTTTTTAATTCTATGTACTATGTCTATGAAGTTCTTATATGTTATTTTTTGCGTAAGTCTAGAACTTTTGAAATGGCTAACTGCTCGTGCTGTTTGTTTAAAAAGAGTGATTTTTTCGCTAAGTAACATGCTACTGCAATGTATCACGGCTCAAAACACACAGTTTCGTGGCTTCCTTTATTTAAAGTTGGCATGAGTACGGCAAAATGCATTACCAGAAGTGCTAGTCTACAAAATATGAGATACGACACAAATCTGGGAGGCAATATGGCCGCTCAGCACTATTCTTGTCCTCTCAGCTCTCTCTACAGTTCCGGTATAGTTTTTCTTATCTGAGAGCTACAGAGAGCAGCTGTCGAGAGTGGGGGTTGCCAACTGCACGAGAGATCTAAACCCGCAGACCTCAATGTCTGAGAGCTTGCCCGCTCGCGGACTCCACTGGAGGGATGACTAGTGTTTTCCACACGACACGTTCTACTCGCAAAAGCTCACTGTCAGCGGAAAACTCTCATGTGTATACGTAGCTTAATACTGCCCTCAAAGAATTATGTCCTTGGGGCGTTGCCTCTTTCGGGCAGCTTTCCGCCTGGATACAACGTATCTGAACCGAACCATCGGCTTGGTGTAACAAGACACGTGACGTGGTTTATCCGGCAACGTGACAGATTGATCTAGCTACAAGTATTAATGCTCGTGATGAACGTTTTCTTTGAATGCAGTTGCGTGTCTGAATGACTGTAACTCTTTTACTCTGTTTGAAACAAAGGAACGCTGTAAGTGGAACTAATTAACATTTATATTTACGGCATATCTGATTAATGATGAATATACAAATTCAACAAACAAGTAATGAATGCACAAGCGCAACGAATTGATGATAAAATACAGCTTACTATAATTAATATTCGAGTGCAACAGAATTAATTTATTGTTATTTAAACAAAAATGCAAACACAAGTAACGTTTTCCACCGCATACAAGCCACCCCTAGATTCAGCTCTATTGTTCTGTATCTAACTTCACCTTAAACATTCCAGGTATCCTTTAGAGTTAACAAGTCATCCTGTGACTTTCATTGCAGTACGTTTCATACCGGAACATACAGCTGAGTGAAGCTGATGCTATGCTACGCTTTGTAATCTGTAATCAAACAACAGACTACCTTGCTCCTGATCACGTGGTCACTAAGAACTTACATCATTTGTTCTAAGCATCTCCTTACTAAACCGTCCAGCAGGAAACATGGATTAATTTTCAAACAGAACGTCCGCCGTAACAACAAGAAACGATTCTGCGGAAAGAAGTAACATTTGGCAAAGAAGGGCAACAACAGTAATCCGTACAACTTAATAAAACACAAATCTTCAGGGGAGAAGGGAAGCTAAGAAGAAAATCGATTAAATCTGCTTCTCATGTAGATCGTGTATTAAAGTAATGGAATTAAATACAGATATTACACGTTACATCACTTACCGATAATGCTCTAAGGCGACCTTTCGGACTCTGACGCATTCTACACACAACTACCATTAAGGCCCTGATTTTCCCGTTAAAATACCAATAAAAGGCCTGAAATAACGACGGATTCCGGCGCCATATGACACAACATACTTATTTCGTAAAATTTGCAAGGATTCTGGGTATATCAGTCCACTACCTTATAAGAGAAAATATTTCGGGATCACTAATCACCGTTGTTGTTATTGTTGTGGTCTTCAGTCCTGAGACTGGTTTGATGCAACTCTCCATGCTACTCTATTCTGTACAAGCTTCTTCATCTCCCAATATTACGGCAACCTACATCCTTCTGAATCTGCTTAGTGTATTCATCTCTTTGTTTCCCTCTACGATTCTACCCTCCACGCTGCCCTCCAATGTTAAATTGATGATCCCTTGATGCCTCTTCTCCCCAATTCTATTCAATAACTCCTCATTAGTTATGTGATCTACCCATCTAATCTTCAGCATTCTTCTGTATCAACACATTTCGAAAGCTTCGATTCTCTTCTTGTGCAAACTATATATCGTCCATGTTCCACTTCCATACATAGCTACACTTCATACAAATACTTTCAGAAACGACTTCCTGACACTTAAATCTATACTCGATGTTAACAAATTTCTCTTCTTCAGAATCGCTTTACTTGCCATTGCCAGTCTACATTTTATATCCTCTCTACGTCGACCATCATCAGTTATTTTGCTCCCTAAATAGCAAAACTCCTTTACTACTTTAAGTGTCTCATTTCCTAATCTAATTCCCTCAGCATCACCCGACTTAATTCGGCTACATTCCGTTATCCTCGTTTTGCTTTATGTTCACCTTATATCCTCCTTCCAAGACACTGTCCATTCCGTTCAAGTGCTCTTCCAAGTCCTTTGCTGTCTCTGACAGAATTACAATGTCATCGGCGAGCCTCGAAGTTTTCATTTCTTCTCCATTGATTTTAATACCTACACCAAATTTTTCTTATGTTTCATTTACTGCTTGCTCAATATACAGATTGAATAACATCGGGGAGTGGCTACAACCCTGTCTCACTCCCTTCCCAACCACTGCTTCCCTTTCGTGCCCCTCGACTCTTATAACTGCCATGTGGTTTCTCTACAAATTGAAAATAGCCTTTCCCTCCCTGTATTTTACCCCTGCCGCCTTTAGCACCACTACGTGGTACAAAAAATTAAAATTTAGGAAGAATTTCGTCCTCACAAATTTCCAAGCACATTACACATTTGAGCGTAACATATTCCAAGACAGTGACGAAATATGCGACCGAGAAGCGACCAGAGAAACTGGGTGGAACTCATACGAAGAAAGAGGGCAAGAAGCTCCAACCGACATCCTGACACGTCAGTCTGCGTATCATCACTTGTACATAAATACATCATAATAAGATATCGTAAGGCAAAGCATTTACGTAATAAATAAGCAAGGCAGTATTAAAACTGACATGCTGGCCGGGGGTCACGTAGACTTAAAAGAATCCTAACATCAGAAACCAGGTTTCATTACAAATTTCCTGAGTTCATTTTCAGAATAGAGTTCGTTGTTAAACAGACGGCATGTGTAACTGGAAATTTCATATAAAAATTTTCGCTCCTTGGCGCAAGCTATATATCACCCGAATAATCCCACGGTGGCGAAGAAATCTATCACACGAACCGTCTATGATCCAACTGTCTCCATGAAAACTCTGACCTAGCGTGCCTTCGGTCTCCGTTTCCCCTTCAAGTCCTTTACCTCAGAAACTAAGACACACTTCTCGAACAGCGGTCACGGACTGTGCTTGGCTCGACAGTCATTTGTCTTACAGAACCACAGCTAACGTGACATCTTTCAGCAACACGAAAGCCAGAGTACGCGTAAGAAATGAAAAACAGTTTACAGTTTACTATCTCTACTGCTCGCGCACGCCAAATGTGCATGCAACTCGTACTAAAATACTCGTAGATATAAATGCCAAAATGTCACGTAAAGACCTAGTTTACGCTGTTACTCAGACAGCCTAACGCAGCAGGGATCTTTCACCATGCTCATTACAGTCGTAATTGATGATGTCGGTGGTCAACATAGGATAACGTAGGGGTCATCCACCACGGAACCCCATGTGTACTGATCGGTGGATTCCGAAACTCTTTGTGCCTGCCCCAGAATCGTACTCTGCCCTTAGGTTTGCAACGTATCGCTGCTCATCCTGCATTCAGAGGTGGCAAGTCTAAGGCCCGTACTTTCTGTCATGAGAGGACGACTAACGCCTTGTCGCTTTCACTTGGTTTCACCGACCTTTGCATGCATACTCAAGAGAGGAGAACGCAAACAGCCGACCCGCTTCGTCGTATCCGAGATGAACGTTTCCACGCTCCGGGTTGTTGCAAACAATCTTTTGCAAGTCTCTCAGCGTTTTTTTTTTCCCATATGTGGACCGCACTGTTCCTTGAAAGATTTCTTATTCTTCTTTGCTCCGTTTATATTCTTTCCTGGCCGTGTAAAGTGCCTGTAGCTTTATGAAGCGGTATTTAATCACGTTCTGAGCTGCGGTCTTAATGTTTGTGACAACAGACTACAAAAGACATTCTAGCTTGCAGGATGTAAACCAGTATTCTGCTTTATATAACTGAAAGAGGTGCTGGTCCGCCCCCAACGTACAGTCGCCACACCCTCAGGCTACAGATATGCGGAGATGTCGGATTCCAAATTACTGTCTGAGACTGTCCATAAGACGCTACATCTTCGCATGACTAATTAAAATTCCATGCTATTAACTGCTTATTGAAACCGACTTGCAATTCATTGGAATGACGTTAAAACGAAAAACGAGTCGCAGTATTTCAAAGAAAACGACATTACTATGTAAAGGAATATGTTTATACGAAACAAGCGAAGAAATACGATAAATAAAAACCGCCAACAGCATGAAATGTCTGCTGGCCGAAGCGCTACTGGACTCTACAGAGGCTGTACTTAAAAATATGGGAAGTTGTTTCTGGGGTAAAGTTTGCAGCAGCAGGAAATACTGGATTAGAGAGTCTCGACAATCATTTTTAGAGTTTTCTGATGCGGTTTTCTCTCATACGAGTAATAAAAACTTCGACGAACCTTATAAACAGAGACGGATGTTTCAGTGTATGTGAGGGTTGTGAATCTACACTCAGTTGTTTGTCATCTCAGTTACCGTATTAACCGCCAAAGACAGAAAAAAAAACCGAAGAAATGCACTTTTCGAGTAACGGCACTGGTGCAGAAGAAAAAATGTGCATCAAACTGACCCATCAGGTGTTAGAATTCGATCTCGCCTACAAATCGGATTATTATGACGAGAGTACATCAAAAAATGGTAGGAATTCAGGCCTAAAGCACGTGTAACCGCTCGTATATCATAAGGGAGGTGACAGAGTCAGTCCCATAAATAAATCACTCATGGTCTAGATCATGTTCTGATCGTATTTTCACTTTGATACAAAGAGCCGAGACAATTCACACTACCAACTTGTTACATTATTATCGATTATACAAAGGCGTTTGACAAGGGAAAATGGTGCGGTAATCGCTGAAGTGAATGGGTTCCAGCACACCTGATTATAGTGGTGGTGGTGGTGGTTAGTGTTTAACGTCCCGTCGACAACGAGGTCATTAGAGACGGAGCGCAGGCTCGGGTTAGGGAAGGATTGGAAAGGAAATCGGCCGTGCCCTTTCAAAGGAACCATCCCGGCATTTGCCTGAAACGATTTAGGGAAATCACGGAAAACCTAAATCAGGATGGCCGGAGACGGGATTGAACCGTCGTTCTCCCGAATGTGAGTCCAGTGTGCTAACCACTGCGCCACCTCGCTCGGTCCTGATTATAGTAACTCTGTCATTATACATAAATAATAAAGTAAGAATTCGTATTGTAAGGATAATCTGACCGTGTTAATCAAGGAGTTAGACAAGCTTGCCCACTGCTTACAGTGTTGTCAGTGTCTGTATTCACGATATCTTTAATAAATGATAGAAAATATTAAACGACACATCAGGAAGTAATCATTTTCATTTCATGACGCTGCTAACTGCTGATTATTAGATTACAATAGAGTGAATTAGAAGAAAAAGGTCCAATCTGTAATATGAATGTTTATTCAAATTGTCTCTAAATACAGATTGAGAAATCGGAAGTGACTGCATTTCAAGAACCGGAACCCACAAGACTCCAAATTGTTAAAGATGGACAATTGATTGAACAAGTAAGATATTTTAAATATCTTGGGTACAGTTTCAAATTTTTAAGTCAGATAATGTACAGCTAAAGTTGTCGAGATTCAGATATTTCTGGGAAATTTTACAACGTACGTTAAAACATAACGTACGGATGGAAACATTAATTAAACTTTACCAAGTAATAGCTTTGCCTTTGCTGCTGTCTGGTAGCGAATATTCGACACTAATATCAGATCGAATCATCAAAGATTACGTTCCTGCGATTTTTAACGAGATATACGTTGCTGGACATCAAAACAAACACACATATTAGACAAGAATTAAATGTAGAACACATTACAATCAAAACTGAAAAATGCGGATTCAAGTCCGAAGACCATGTGCAACTTATGTCTAATAAAATGGTAACTAAAGCTACAGTCCTATATAACCCAGAAAGATAAATGCTGCATGTTTCTTAAAGAGATGGTGTGAACTTGTGATACAGAACAGGCATTAAGGCTTCATCGTTAGGGAGGGGGGCGGGGCATCAAATAACTCGTGGTCACATTTGGTGTTTCAGCAGTTTAAAGAAACCAGTGCCTACTTAATTGCGCAAGCGATACATCCTTACTAGTGCCGTTTCCTCTGCAGGAAAATGGTTCAAATGGCTCTGAGCGCTATGGGACTTAACAGTTGAGGTCATCAGCCCCACTAGAACTTAAAACTACTTAAATCTAACTAACCTATGGACATCACACATATCCCTGCCGGAGGCAGGATTCGAACCTGCGACCGTAACGGTGGCGCGGTTCCAGACTGAAGCGCCTAGAACCCCTCGGCCACCCCGGCTGGCCTTCGAAAGGAAATTGATGTCCTTTTTCAGCAGGACAATGCACGTCCACATACGGTTGCTATGAGGGAACATACTCTTCGTGGTGTACAACAACTGCCTCGGTTAGCAAGATCACCAGATCTGTCGCCAACTGAACACCTCTGGGACATGATGAAGCGAGAAATTACAAGTTCTCTAGGGCCTGCAAGAACATTTGCAAAATAAAAACCAAAAGTGCAAGATGCGCGGGACAAACTACCGTTGTACGCCATTCGGAACCATGATATTGGATTGCGTGCGAGAATACACGCCTGCTTTGCATTGACGTGACTGTTTGCTGCAATCTGTGTTTAAGTTGTGTGAATATGTTATCTTACACTCCAACAATAACTAACTACGTGTCATTTCACTTATCAATAAAATGACCTTGTCCTTGAGGTTGTTACATTTTTCTCCCGGCCGGTGTATGAGTATGGCTGGGTATACACAATGTTAGGAAGTGTATTACGTAGGAATTCAATAAACGACGTAACTCGTACGGTTATCCTTTCAAAGAAACATTTTCACTTAAACCGAAGAATGATGTTAAAGTTCGTAAGGGAAAAAGACACTTGTATCTGTTTGGGTTACACAGTCAGGTACCGCACGAAGCGTGCTCTGTCTATTAACCATTTCATATTAACCATTCGTTAATGAAGTCCGGTCGCCTGTTTCAGCTAAGAATTAGTGAAGATAGGGGGAGAGAGGTTACAAGTAACCTAAGCCACAAGCCTTAGAGTGGCCTATATAGATGTAGTTTTAGATGCTTATTTCTACGATTTTTATTTTTGTAGAAACTACTTTTAAATTTATGGAAGTTGTCTAAATATTATCAATATTCTACATATTGATTCTTCGGCTATTTATACATAGTACTGCTCTAATCTCTTGGTCCTAAAAAAACGCAGCCGGTTTTTAGTCTCATCAAGCAGCCGTCTCCTGAATGTTTTGTCCCTGGAATATGCTTCCCTTACGCTAAGTATCTGAAAATACTTGGCCACCTAGACTCTCCATCTTTTTTTCGGTCCGCTCGAAGTTCTTCGACCTTTTGGTTTCTTCTCCAACGCTCCTCTCACTTTGGATCCCTCCTCTTTTCTACAGACGAGCCGGGATAATCACAGCCTCCTTGAGTTTCCCATTTTTTTCTCCTTCGCCATTTTCCTACCTCATAATTTTTTCCAAATACCTTCCTCGGGATTTTATCCAAAATAATCTTAACTTTTCCCTCTGTACACTTATCTATTCCCCATATTCCTGGCCCATGTAGTGTAGCTGGTCTGATAATGGTTTTATACAGTGATAAGCCAAAACATAATTACCACTGCGCACAGCGACCTTGGATGCCGCCTTGTCGAGCTGCGGACACGTAACGCGGTAGTGAAAGTACGTAAGTGGAGCTAACACGGGCGGGGGATCACCCTAGCAAAGTGCTGCAAGTGGGGAAATCCACTACGATAAGCGACTTTGACAGAGGGCAGGTTATTATTACGCAGAGCTTGTTAACGAGAATCTCGGAAACCGCCGAGCTAGTCGAATGTTCACGTGCTACTGTCGTGACAGCGAAAGTACCACTAGGCGCCAAGTGGCAGGACGTCCAGGAGTCTTCACAGAACGTGGGATTCGGTGGCTTTCCTGTTTTGCAAAGTAGGGTATATGGTGATCTGTGGCACCTCTGCCGCGCAGGATTAGCCGAGCAGTCTAAGGCGCTGCAGTCATGGACTGTGCGGCTGGTCCCGGCGGAGGTTCGAGTCCTCCCTCGGGCATGGGTGTGTGTGTTTGTCCTTAGAATAATTTACGTTAGGTAGTGTGTAAGCTTAGGGACTGATGACCTTAGCAGTTAAGTCCCATAAGATTTCACACACATTTGAACATTTTTTGTGGCACCTCTCCCGGAAGAGCACATGTTGGTTGAGCCGTGCATGACTCGCCGTCCCAACATTTGGCATTTTACACCCTGTTTTAACGTACATCCATCTCATCACGTTGATTTAAATTACTGGCGTTACTGAGTTGCTGTGTTGCCTGATCGTCATCGACGCTAGTAGCGCTTATCGATATATCCCCTCTGATAGGATCTTTGCTCGACTGCTGTTACTTCCCGGTTGCCATCTGTCGTGGAGTGAGTTGAAACGTGCGAGGAGACTTCTAACAAAGAATGACAAACTCTAACGCAGGTAACCGAGCAGGAGTTCGCTATCGATGTGTCGCTGAGGCTGTGGTAAGATGGCGAAGGTGATGCAAACGGTCGCGGCGACAGCGAGAGCGAAAGAAGTTGATGACTTCCCTGCAACTTCACTGTTAGATGGTATGAATTTTTCACAGTGAAGCAACGACAAAATTAAGGGACCAGTTATTATCTCAAGATTATAGTAGCTCAAGGAAATTGCAGATATGCAGTCAAATTTACCATCCCTTGCACGGAATGATCAGTGCATGGCTCGCCGTCCCACCATTTGGTATTTTATACCTTGTTTTAACGTATTTCCATCTCACCACGTTGATTTAAATTACTGGCGTTACTGAGTTGCTGCTTTACCTGACCGTCATCGGCGCTAGTAGCGCGTATCGACATATCCCCTCTGCTAGGATCTTTGCTCTGCTGCTATGACTACCCGGTTGTCATCTGTCGTGAAGTCAGTCGGAACGTGCGAGGAGGAGAGTTCACGGCGGCAGTTCGGGTCGTGAGTTGGGCCCTGGCAGTCAATTTCAACGCGTTTGCAGCGCAGCCCGGGCCAGCCAGTCGCCGGCTTGCAGCAGCAGTGAGCCCTGCGTGGACATCGCCCACCCGACCGTTGCCGAAACGCATCTCAGTGACAGGCTTGACTTTTGATGGCTTGTTGGTCGCTCGGTTGATCCTTGAACATCTCCGTCCGGCATAGTCGACTGGGCCCGCTGGCGGTCTCTGCACAGTGTCGGAGTTTGTCTGGAGCTGTCCGGTCGGTACGAGGATCGTCGCTCGCCGACCCAGGACGTGAAGGTTGAGTGGATTTAAGCATTACGTTGTTGGTTACTGCGTTGCTGTTGTGGAGGTTTTCCTGTGAGCAGCAACGAGTGAAGTGTTCGAGATAGCCGCCGTCAGGTGGAGATGATCAAATTAATTTATCCATAGACAAGTGCACCAGGGGAATTTTCTGCCTTGTGGCCGTTAGTGTTCCGGTTACCTGCCATGGCCGCTAACGTAAATTCAGGCAGTGTTCATTTTGGGTGAAGTTAACCGTATTATATTGTTTTGTAGTTAAGTGAACCAGTAGAATTTTCTGCCTTGTGGCCGTTAGTGTTCTGGTTACCTGGCATGGTCGCTAACGTAGTTTTTAGGCAGTGTCTTTTCCTCACCTGTTTTTGCTGACCAACATGGTGTGTAGCTTTTGCAGCTCAGTTCACATACGCGTTTGTTAGGGGATAGATAATTGCAATTTTTTTGGGGCCTTGAATTCTCGTGTACTCCGTCGTGATAAGCAAGCGGTTGGTCGGTCGGTCCGTGACCGTCACTTGGTTGGGTTCGCACGAATTAAGTGTAGTTGGACTCACCACCTGTCGCGCCTATGTGAACAAGTGCAGACCGATCCACTGGAGACTCCTGGCAAGGGAACCTCCCCATCGCACCGCCCTCAGATTTAGTTATAAGTTGGCACAGTGGATAGGCCTTGAAAAACTGAACACAGGTCAATCGAGAAAACAGGAAGAAGTTGTGTGGAACCGTGAAAAAAATTAGTAAAATATACAAACTGAGTAGTCCATGCGCAAGATAAGCAACATCAAGGATATTGTAAGCTCAGGAGCACCGTGGTCCCGTGGTTAGCGGGAGTAGCTACGGAACGAGAGGTCCTTGGTTCAAGTCTACCCTGGACTGAAAATTTTACTTTCTTTATTTTCGCAAAGTTAAAATCTGTCCGTTCATTCATTGACGTCTCTGTTCACTGCAATAAGTTTAGTGACTGTGTTTAGCGACCGCGCCGCAAAACCGTGCGATTAGTAGACGAAAGGACGTGCCTCTCCAATGGGAACCGAAAACATTTGATCGCAAGGTCATAGGTCAACCGATTCCTCCACGGGAAAACACGTCTGATATATTCTATACGACACTGGTGACGACATGTGCGTCACATGACAGGAATATGTTGTCGACCCACCTAACTTGTATACTTAGCGAATGGGTAAAAAGATTCTTCTACCTTGCCCGATTTAGGTTTTCTTGTGGATGTGATAATCAGTCCCAAAAAAGTGATGAAAACATAAGAGTTTGTCACATAAACTAAAAATAAAAAATTAAACTTTTCAGTCGAGGGAAGACTTGAACCTAGGACCTCTCGTTCCGTAGCTGCTCTCGCTAACCACGGGACCACGGCGCTCCTTGAATTCCAGTGTCCTTCATGTTGCCTATCATCGCATGGACTACTCAGTTTGTATATTTTACAAATTTTTTTCATAGTTCCACACAACTTCTTCCTGTTTTATCGATTGATCTGTGTTCAGTTTTTCAAGGCCTATCCACTGTGCCACCTTATAACTAAATCTGAAGGGGGTGCGATGGGGAGGTTCCCTTGTGAGTGCCGTTCTCTTAATTATCCTTTTGGCAGTGTTAATGTTGCTGTAATTTAAATGAACTTTACACTTTTAATTTGGCAAGGTTGTGGGCCTTCAGCCCTGGAAACATGTTCTCAGAGTTTCCTTTAAGGGGCTCCGGAAAGGCTCAAAATCATGAAAAGTTCAATTTTTACTTTTTTGCGTTTTCTGAATCTGCAGACTATTACCTTTTAATAGATATATAATTTATTCAATTCCGAAGACTACAACTATTTTTAAATTTTTTTTGAAATGTGTTCTACATGGGCGTGACCCACTCTGGCGCTGCTAAACTGCTGTCAAATGGTGTTATTATTAACGTCCGTGTTCATCAGGTACATTTTAGTGATGTAAGATAAAGTATGTGTTGTGGCTAACCTGTGATGGTTCAATATATATCGCTGGTGTGATTGTCGATTGTTTCATGTTTATTTACTCTGTCGTTATCTCGAAAATATTCGTAATTAATTCTGTTTCTTGAGTCTCTGTTTTGTTGAAGTATAATAAAGAGTAAAAGTAAAGTTATTAGAAATCCTCTGAAGGCTTTTAAGAAAAGGAGAAATGTTGGAAAGCCAAAGGTATTTGGAAATATGGGAATGAAGATAGGTTCTAACATGGTACGAGCGATGCTTGCTTTAGACAAGGAACGCCTTCGGGCTGCAGACAGGGCTGTAAAGAGTCTAGAAATACAAGCAAGAGTAAACAGGAGGAGGAACAAGAGGAAGCTGGAGGAGGAGTTTGCAGAGGATGAAGATAATCCATCCTATGGACCTGGAATGCACTAAAAAGTTAATCCAATCTTTGTCGCTCGATTCCCAAAACTTTTATTTTCTCATACTAATTACATGTTTTCTAAGGATCTTCCAAACATATTTGTTTCAAACTTTCAGTAAATGTTACACAGTACCTTCTGCATAATTTAACACAGCCTTTTTCCAAAAAACTGTATATTTTTGAATATATAAATAAAAAATTGCAAAAAAATGTTGTGAATTTTCATTACAATTGAAAAAAAATCATCTTTAATAACTGAACTAAAATTTTGTAAAATCCCTGTGTTAAGTTGTAGCCCATATTCCAATAAATAATCTGTAAAAAGTTCAACTTCCTACCTCAAATACTTTGTGAGGAAAGATGTAATTTATAAGCGTTATTTTAACATTGCAAGTATAGGGCATTCCGGAGCCCCTTAAGTCCCAAACATTATCGCCTTCTGCTCTTGAAAGGTTATTGTAATTTCCTCTTAAAGATTTTACAAGTTTTTGTGGGCCTTCCGCCGCTGGTGTTGCAAAAAGGAAATTTTTAAGCTTAGTGTATTGTTCTACGATTGTTGCAATATATATTTCCTTAATTTGCAGAATTTAACTTTGCGGCCTTCAGCCATCTTATTGCGTTTGTTCATCTCTTTCTGTGCACCTTGTCGGCCATCAGCCCTGTTAGCATCTTAAAACATCATGGCCTTTTGCCTTCAGTTATCATCAGAGTATATTTGGAATTTTGAAGATTTAATCCGGCGGCCTTCAGCCTCTCCGCGTGCTTATCTCATATGTGTCATATCTTTTCAAAATTGAACTTATTCTAAAGCATCTGTTTGGAGGCCTTCAGCCATGAAGCAAATTTAATTCTTTCAAAGGTGTATTTGTGAACTAAATGATAATAAATTACAATTGTGAAATGAATTCGACCGCAAATCGCTTGGCCCTTTCCACAATCCTAATTACCTGTTAGCCCTGCGTGATTTAGCGGGCTTTTCATTGGTGTAGGCGGAACTGTTTCGAAGCACACCGTTTATCGTACACTGTTGCACGTAGAACCAAAGCAGACCACCCCTACGTGTACACATGTGGATCCAATGACATCATCAGTTACGATTGCAGTCGGCACGGGACCATCTGGATTCGACCGTCGATCATTGGAAACGTGTCGGCTCTTACAGTGAATCACATTTTTTGCTACATTGCTGTAGGTCGATGGTCGACTCCGCAAACGCCGTCATCAAGGAGAACGGAGGCTCGAAACGTGCAACGCGCCACGGACGCAGTTTGGTGGGAGCAATATTTTGCTATAGGAACTTGCATGGGATCTGTGGTGTTAATCGAAGACACGCTGATAGCTGCGAACCACCTGCAGCCATCACTATCGATGTCTTCCCTGACAATGATGTCAGCTGTATAACTGTCCGTGTCTCGGAGCCACAGTAGTGCCAAAGTAGCTTAAGGAGCATTATAGTGAAGTCACGTTGATGTTCCGGGGACCACATTCGCCTGACGCTCTGATATTTATGTTGTTACCCCCTTACACGCATGGATTTCATTATTTCCAGTCATTTCCAACAACTGCTGTTACTGAATTGACGATCTGCGAAAAGCCCCTTGAACATCTGCCGACGCCCTACCTAGGCGAGCTTCTCCCTGCAATTTATTTTTCACTTGGAACGAGCCTGGGTTTCTGAGAACCTTCACCGGCCTGCCGCCCTCTTCAAAGGAGGTGCGCCTGCTCTGACAACGGCAACTGGCAGCCAGGACTCGGGACTTTTAAGCGGACCGCCCCCGCCTCACCTCCAGAATACCGGCGGGGCTTAATGAAAACAGTGGCATCATAAAGACCTGAAATATGGCATTATTATACCGGGTCCAAATGGATATTACTTGCTAATATTTTCGTTCCTCGTTATAAAGTTGCCCGCCGCCCGCAGAAATTTCCTCAGCAGTTTGCTCCGAATTTTTTTTTTTCCTTTCTAAAGGAGGATGCCGAAGTGGGCGGAGGGAGGGAGGGAGATGTTGATGAATGCAGTTTGCGGAGAAACTTAGGTATTTCTCGGAGGAGAGACATTTCTTCCAAATTAATTCTCCGCTGAAATATGCTCAGTTGTAAAGCCGATTTCTGGAGTTCTTGGAAGAATATTCACAGCTTTCATGAATCGCATTGTGTTTCATCTCTAGCATAGCCAAGAGTGATAGAAAAATAATGACACAAAGTATTCCAATCTTAAATTGACAAAACTGTAGTTACAAAACTTCAATGGAGACTGACGAATTAGAAATGTGATGGAACTACAGTACTGATTCTTATATTTCAAGAGATTCTTGCTCAAACTAAGGAATATAATAAATTCAACTGATGTTACTTGTAAAACATTTCGTTGAGACGCTAATTCTTAATTTGAAGTTCTGGGCACAGTGTCTCTAGTATGCCCGTAAATCGCGTTACGTCGTTTGTTTTAGTTCTGAGCACACAGTGAACACATAAAAATACCTAGAACAATAGTGTCTCCCGCCAAGTACGACGGCCTGGTGAGAAATTTCGCCTGAGCTATGCAGCCAACATTACATTACTGCCGTGCGGTTTCTTCTTCAAGACAATTCTCAGCCGCATTCTGCAGGGGCAGTGAAGATGCTCCTGCATCGTTTTCAATCGGAAATGTTTGATTAGCCACAGAACAGCCCGTAATTGTCTCCCTTTCAGTTTCATTTCTGCTCACATGAACCGCTGGGTATGAAGGCAACATTTTGGCACAGACAACGAGCTGTAGGCTAGCTTCGAGAATTGGCGGAAAGCACTGGCGGCTGCCTTCTATAACAAGGGTATTGGAAAGTTGGTACAACGCTACGACAAACGTCTAAGTCGGATCGGCGATTATGGAGATAAGTAGCTGAAAGTTGAAGCTAAATGTTGCAAATAAAACAGTTTTGATTTTCACAGTGGTTCAAAATGGCTCTGAGCACTATGGGACTTAACAGCTGAGGTCATCAGTCCCCTAGAACTTAGAACTACTTAAACCTAACTAACCTAAGGACATCACACACATCCATGCCCGAGGCAGGATTCGAACCTGCGATCATAGCGGTCGTGCTGTTCCCGACTGAAGCGCCTATAACCGTTCGGCCACCACAGCCGGCTTTCACAGTGGTTTCCATTTCGCGACCTATCGTTCCTTACTTTCCGAACAGCACTCGTATATGCATAAACAGGTTCATTCCGTGATGAAGTTACAAAGGATGATGGAGAAGCATAAATGCATGAATCTGAGGTACGTGTCCCTTTTCCGGAAACGAGAGGGTCGAACGCCACAAGCGAAAACAATTCTGATATCTCTGACAGTGGACACATACACTGGTGCTGTTACTGATACGATGGTAGGGTAGCCAACTTTCAGAGATGTTAGTGGAGACCACAACAAGGAAAACATCAGTGGTATAAATGAGATCTAAAACGAAAGTTAAAGCAGTTACAGCCGTCGGTCACCAAATTTAAGACTTTTGACCAGGTTTCAACACTTCTATGAGTGCCTTCATCAGAAATTGGCTTGTCAAATATAAAATAAATATTAAATGAAAAAGCTTTAGTCACAATTTTTAAAGTAGAATGCGTGGATTGTGAATAAAGTTTTTTCGCTCAATGTTTATTTTATACGTGACATGCCAATTTCAGTATTTAATTTCTGATGAAGGCACTCGTAGAAGTCTTGAAATCTGGTCAAAAGACTTAAATTTGGTGAGCGAGGGCTGTAATTGCTTTAACGTTGATTTATAAAGGGTCACTGACCACGCAGCCATGTTTAAGACCTTAGGATCTAAAATACATACTTGAGGACCTGTCACCACTTGCTTGCTAGTTTTGTAACACGTCTCCTCTATAGAACAAATACTCACATCTCTTAAGGTACGCACAACGGCCGGTTCTTCCTGGAATACAGCTGCATATGCACCGAGATCCCCAGGACCAGGAAGCCATCCGCGACATCTACGATCTTTTTCAACACTACCACTCCGAACCCCCGTTGAAGCACTTTACCCCCAAGTTTCATCACCTACAGTATGGAAAGAGATTCGTCGACCACACCACGTCAGTGACACCACCGCGACGTGGTAGCTTCTTGTCAGCGGCAATTATACTAAGAAACTGCTCTGTATCGCGCTGAGGGCCTCACAACTGTGTCTGAAGTGCAGCGTCGAAGATACGGTTACCGTTTCGAGTGTGGTGCAGCAACAGCTGTCAGGAGCCTTGTACAGAAGATCGTGGCTTTGTACCTGCGAGTACCCCCACATCACATCACTCACACCATGCTGATTTATCCCGACGCGACCTACTTATCAACTAAGTAGCACGCCATCACATGGATCAGGGGCGTGGCTGTCAACTACTTCTTCCGGGGCGACATCGTCAATTCGGCGGACTTATGGACACGTCTCCAAGTACAAAACCTCACCCAGCGCCGAAACCGACACTGTCGAGCCATTTCGCGAACTGTTTACAGAGTATTTTCACCAACTAGCCCAGGAACTGAAATCTCAAAGAAAGGCGCCGAGCAAGATAAGGCGACCCGCCCGTCCCCCTTTCAACAATAGAACGGACATTGTTCTGGCGGCGCATTGTTCTGGAGCATGGCTCAGCAATTCTTCATAATTTATTTAATTTGGTTTTTCTCTTCATCTTCTAAATATTTTTCCTTGCACACGTTTATTCACTGATGGCTTGGCATCTGCAGCAGTCTTATTTGATTTTCTTTGCTCTGCTATTTTACCCATATGCTAACCAAGTATAAAAAAAATCATATACTGTGCATAACGTCTCCAGGTGTCTAAGTTTAGTTTCTTTCTAAAATATATACAGTATATACAGGACTGTGACAGCTGAAACAAAAATGACTAGTGTAAGGAAACAGTGAGTCCCGGTCCGGCACCAATTTCCATTGTCGTCGTTCCATTAAACAGCTGTGAACACATTTCAGATATTTCATAACGGCTGTAGCCGTCGCAGTGCGTGTTTTTGAGACACACACGCAGATGCAAAGGATTATTGCATCATACTCAAGAACAATACACGCCCTGCCAAATCGTACCTACCCGCCAACACTGGCAAGGGACTTATGCTGAAAATGTCTCCAATGCACGAGAATATTCATAAGGATGTACGAGTGCGGGTTGTAGGCACAAAGTTGATGGCATATGTAAGTTTGGGTCTAGTCATGAGGTGTCTCCGATAGCCTAACGGTAAGGCGACCTCCCGCAAAGAGCGGGATATCCTCGTAGGAGTCCGAGTCTAGCACGAGTTGTCATTGTCGTCATTCCATTATACAGCTGATAGCTTTTCATATTAGCAACTACGAATACATGTCCTGTATTTTAAACAATGCCTGTTCCTTCGGACATGCGTGAAGGCACATTGCATAGTACACTGCTGGCCACCGTAAATGCAACAACCTGAAGGAAGCATCCGAATCAAGTGAAATTTACACCATGAGTTTGCAGCGATGAGATATGCAACTGATTAGAATTTCAGCGCAGACGCACATCACGCGCGCCTGTGGCGCCACCTCATAGCGCCATTTAAGGCTTGGCGATTTCGACGAGTGTACGTTCGGCACGTGTGTTTACCTTGTGGTTGTTTCACAAGACGATCAGTTATGCCTCGTAGACAACAGCGAACATCTTTTGATCAAGTATCCGAGTTCGACAGAGGAAGGATAGTGGCCTACCGAGATTGTGGATTATCATACAGAGAAATCGCTAGTCGTGTTGGACGAAACCAAACAACTGTAATGCGGATATGAGACCGTTGGATGCAGGAGGGTACGACGGACCGACGTGGCCGATCGCATTCACCTCGGTGCACCACTGCACGTGCTGATAGGCAAATTGTGCGCATGGCAGTGACGGATCGCTCAGTGACATCCCGAACCATAGCATAGCACATTGCGTCTGTAACGCATCATCCAGTGTCTGCGCGTACCATTCGACGCCGTTTACAGCAGAGTGGTCTGTCCGCAAGACGTCCATTGCTTCGTCTACCATTGACACAGAACCACAGACGTCTCCGTCGCCAATGGTGTGATGACAGACGGATGTGAACGGCAGAATGGAATGACGTTGTCTTTACTGACGAGGCACGCTTCTGTCTGCAGCACCACGATGGTCGGATTCGAGTGTGGAGACACCGTGGAGAGAGGATGCTGGACAGCTGCATTATGCACCGCCACACTGCTCTTGCACCGGGTATTATGGTATGGGGCGGTATTGGATATTACTCTCGCGCGCCTCTAGTACGCATTGCCGGTACTTTAAATAGCCGGCGCTACATATCCGAGGTGCTGGAGCCAGTTGTCCTTCCTTACCTTCAGGTCTCGGCCACAGCCATATTTCAACAGGATAATGCGCGACCACACGTGGCACGCATTGTCCAAAGGTTCTTCGTCAATAACCAGATTGAATTGCTTCCCTGGCTGGCTCGCTCTCCGGATCTTTCGCCGATAGAAAACATGTGGTCCATGGTTGCTCAACGAGTGACCCAGATTACATCCCCAGCTGCACCAGATGATCTTTGCCAACGTGTGGAAGCTGCTTGGGCTGCTGTACCCCAGGAACACATCCAACGTCTCTTTGACTCAATGCCGAGACGTGTGGCAGCGGTGATCTCCAACAATGGCGGCTACTCTGGCTACTGATTCTGGCAGGAACCACATGTCACAGACGTCTGTAAACGTAATCATTTGATACTTGGTCAACATGTTATCTACAAAATAAATCTTGTTGTGCTACCTCTTGTCTTTCTTGGTGTTGCATTTACGGTGGCCAGCAGTGTACTTACGAAAAACACTGACACTGAAATATCATATCGTAATATAGTAGATAGCTTTCTCCTGGTAATCATTGGTGCTATTAATCACAAGCATTAACTAATTCATTAATTCACGGGAATAGAGCTCAGACGAGTAACAAACGATATACCAATGGTCTGACGCATATCAGTGCCAGCTGTTAATCGCTGCTCTGCCTCAGCACCGAGTAAGAATATGGAAAATCCTCGACCAATTTGGAATAGTTGTCCTTCATCAACTCTTCGTTTCAGCGGGATTCTAATAACTTTTTCTTATTTTTTAATGAGCGTCAAATGTCAAGTGTTGGTAACGCGTATCATAGTGAATATAAAAATTCTACCTCAATAAACGGAAAATTATGACTCAAATTCTGGTTCAGCACTATTCTGAAAGGATTTTAAGTTAAATTTTGGTCATATATTTTACTTAGTTGTCGACAAGATAATTTCTTAATATGAAATCCGTAGTTACATGCCAATATTTCAGAAGTATTCATTAGGATAGCTTTGTTACATGGATCTTTGTTTCTAGTTGTCTTACGCAACGTTAGAGGCAAAACCTAACGTATCACAGGACAGTTCAACGTCTTATAAGATTTCCGCACCTCAGCAATCTGCTGATGTTCTAACGAACGAAACCGGTCGTGAAACACCGCCGTGATAATGTTATGAGTCATTAATACTAATGTCAAGTAACGGTACTGCTAATCATAAACATCATACGCTACCAAACTAAAACAAGACCAAAGATATTTATACCGCAGACCAGCCTAGAGAGTATGATGGAAGTTACTACTTACCGATACTAATCTTTTCCTGTAATATTAGATGTGCGCACGGGATCAAGACAAATGCCTCCTTATCTGCTTTATTATGCGGCCTAGACTCTTATCTCCCTCTACCGAAGTATAGGATGGATGCAGTTACAATCGAGTGCACTCTTTTGAAACGGACTGGAACATGAAAATTGCGAGCACCACCGAGACTTCAACGTAGAGCCTTCTTTTTGGACAGTGTTCTTACCGACTGAGTTAGCCAAGCATTATACTCGGGCAGCTCTTACAGTCTTTCTTCTTCCAGTATCTCTCTCCATTCTTCCAAATGTCAATTCGAAACCGGGAGACGAGTTTTGTTTTATGGGCTCAACAGGAACTGATGGCTGAGACTAGCAATAGCTGAAAAAGTGTCAAACATTTTGCCGCATTGGTACATCTACATCTTCATCTACATGGTTACTCTGCAATTCACACAAGTGCATGGCAGAGGGTTCATCGAACCATTTGCATTCTACTTCTCTACCATTCCACTCTCGAATGGCGCGTGGAAGAAAGGAACACCTAAATCTTTCCGTTCGAGCTCTGATTTCTCTTATTTTATTATGATGATAATATCTCCCTTCGTAGTGGGTGTCAAGAAAACATGTTCGCATTCGGAAGAGAAAGTTGGTGGTTGAAATTTCGTAAATCTCTCCGAAAGAAAACCGCCTTGTTTCAGTGACTGCCATCCCAACTCGCGTATCATATCAGTGACACCCTGACCCTTATTGCGCGATTACACGAAACGAGCTGCCTTTCTTTGCACTTTTTCGATGTCCTCCATCAATCCTACCTGGTACACGCAGCAGCAATATTCCAGCAGAGGAGGGACAAGTATAACGTAGGCAGTCTCTTTAGTGGGTTTGTCGCGTCTTCTAAGTGTTCTGCCAACAAAGCGCAGTCTGTGTTTCGCCTTACCCACAATCTATGTGGTCGTTCTAATTTAAGTTGCTCGTAATTGTAATTCCTAGGTATTTAGTCGAATTGACAGCCCTTAGATTTGTGTGATTTATCGTATACCCAAAATTTAACAGATTTTTTTAGTACCCATGTAGATGACCTCGCACTTTTCTTTGTTTAGTGCCAATTTCCACAACATAGGTTCCTGTCACATCACTGAAGTTAAGCGCTGTCGGGCTGGGCTATCATTTGACGTGACCGTCTGGGTCTGGCGAGCGCTGTTGGCAAGCAGGGTGCACTCAGCCCGTGTGGGGCCAATGGAGGAGCTTCTTGACTGAGAAGTAGCGGCCACGAAAACAGACAACGGCCAAGAGAGCAGTGCGCTGACAACTTGCCCCTCCATATCGGCATCCAGTGATGCCGATCGGCAGAGGATGACACGGTGTGTGTGTGTGTGTGTGTGTGTGTGTGTGTGTGTGAGAGAGAGAGAGAGAGAGAGAGAGAGAGAGAGAGAGAGAGAAAGACAGAGAGAGAGAAAGAGAGAAAGGAGAGAGAGAATGCCCAGAAAAAACAGTGAGACATGATACCCTATACGATAACTTTGGAAGTTACTATTTCCTGAAAGTGCTTCACTGGAGTGAAGTACACGTGAGTGAAATGCTGATGATTATTAGTACACAAGAGTAAAGAAACTACTGAATTGTAGTAGTACAGGAGGAAGATGAAGAAAATAGCATCGAATGTAGAGGTACGCAATCTACTTGGGGAGAGGAGGTTTATGGCATAATTGCACCAGAAGAAGCGATAGGATATTCGCAAAAATCGTGAGATATCGAGGAAAATCCTAAATTTCTTACGAATTGTTGTGTTGGGAGAGGGGGCGGGGAGAGGAAGATTGTAAGGCGAGACTAATATGTGAATTCAGTAAGCAGATTCAAATTGATCTGGGCTTAAGTACTTACCAGCAGACATAAAAGAATGTACGCTTGGGTAAAGAGCTTGAATAGAAAACACGTAGCGCTCAGACTTTTTAAACACTGAATAAGTTGTTTACTATTGTTCTATGCACCACCTTCGCTGTCTCCACTAGTTAACTCCTATTTTAGTTCGCTTTTCATCCAGTACTTGGCATTCAATGAATATCAGAGTGCTACCACGTTTATGTGTCCACTACGTAAGGCGCACAATGGAGCAGTGCAAATCGGAACGACTTGGGGGAGCAGACGCAACAAGGGCTGTCCCTGAGGTCGTAAAGGCGGCGGACGTGCCCTCTAAAAGCGGGCCGTAAAAACGGGCTCACCTCACGTAGTGTAGCCGACTGACACACTTCCCGGACCCCAGAAGCGATGGAGCAGCTCCTCATGCGGTGGCGGGACGTTATGAAATGCAGAACGTATGCGTGTCTAGATAAACTCGAAACGGGGAAACGGTCTCGTTCCCAGCAAATTCATAGCTGGTCTCTGTGATGGAAACGACGTTCCAAGATTGAAAAAGAAGCGTTGAATACTGTTCTCATTGCCACTGAAAAATAATTCTACTTCAGGGGTTCTATCTTTCGTATGCTACAGCTTCCACCTGGGGTGTAGCAATTACAAAAATTTATGAAATGTGGCTTCACAGACGAAAACGAAGTTTAAGAATGAAGCTGCTACTTCTTTTTTCGTATATTTTGCCTGCTAGATACCATTTTCATAGAACGTTTTTATACCTTTGAAAATCTGCTTCATAGTTAAACTGAATGTTTTTTATACTGTTATTTTTTATTTCTGAAATTAAGAGCAGATAACACCGTAAGCCATGACTGGAAAAATGTCATGCTCCGTGCAATCCCCGATATCATTAAAAGTTAATGCCCAGCAGTGATATGTATTGTATTTTTGTTTGAATCTTTTGTTTGAAAACAAGTCCCAAATAATGGTCCGAAGTAGGAGATCCTATTCAGCATGATTACGAAGCAGTAAAAATTCCCGGTTGTACACGTTGTATTAATTTTTGTATAGAGATCTTACATTTTGATTGAAGAAATGAAAAAACCAACGTCAAAACAGAACGGTTCACCATTAGTGGTTTAATTCTCAATGACAATACAATTTATTATTATCATCTGTCACAGTTCGTGCAGTCACAGTAAAATTCTTTAGTCCAAAATTGCTGATATAATAACGTGAGGATAGGTCTGTTCAAAATGAAAGCGGCCTGATAAGGGCTGAAATAACATTTCCTTGTTTCTTCATACCTAAAGAATAGTATGAGATCTTAGAGAAAATAATCTGTATAACGCCCACTAAGATTGTTCTAAATGGCATTTATTCTGACCATCACCACATAAAATACTGTCGGGAGGTATTACTCCGTGTTAAATCACTCTTGAAGAGACGGTACTGAATGGCTGCTATCTGTTTTGTGGGTGTGTGCCTTAGAGATATGTTTTGCATACTGTGCATGCACCAGCGTTTTCTCACTGTTTGTAGAAGACAATTGAAATACCGGAGGTCCCTGCTCTCTGCCATTTCATATATTCCATTTCAAAGAAAATCAATTTGGACTGCTTGGCGTTAGCTTGTTATGCAGTCAACTAAATAATAAAAGGAAAGAAATTCAAGATACCGGACTGTTACACAAAGGATGTGTGGTTGGCACTTGGATGGCCGCCATGCACTGCTGTCTAACGGCCTGCATTCAGCCTCGTGACCGAGCGAGGTGGCGCAGTGGTTAGTACACTGGACTCGCATTCGGGAGGACGACGGTTCAATCCCGTCTCCGGCCATCCTGATTTAGGTTTTCCGTGATTTCCCTAAAATCGCTGGAGCCAAATGCCGGGATGGTTCCTTTGAAAGGGCACGGCCGATATCCTTCCCCATCCTTCCCTCGCCCGAGGTTGCGCTCCGTCTCCCATGACCTCGTTGTCGACGGGACGTTAAACACTAATCTCCTCCTCCTGAGCCTCGTGAGGCCTGTTCAGGAGTCACTTGACCATGTAGTAACGGCTCCAGATCACTGTTTGACAATTAAAAATTGTATCTCTAATTACTCTATTGCTACATTAAATTAATGAGCTCGGTTTATTCCTTAATTAATTGGTTCACTGACGTCATGTTAACAATAATGTCTTTTAATCTACAAGTAGTATCCCCAGACGTACTGAAGAGCTTTCGAACTTCATCTCCATGGATAAAAAATGACAACTCGTTTGATAAAATAAACGTGTTTCATCGGGGTTGGTTTTTGTTATCAAAAAAACTACAACTCGTCTATTGCCTTCCAAACAACAAATTTTACTTGTGTGAAATCTAAATGACGGGTTACTTTTCCCGTATATTTTAAACGCAGAATTTCTCCAGCGTTGAGAATAGTGACACGGGGTTTTTCATTTACTTCAGATTCTGGTCTTCTTCTGGAGAAACGCAGATGACTACTGTTTCAGTTCACTCCACTAATTCAGAAAAATCCTACATTTTTCAATTAGCCGTGATAGGTGCGGCAGTTCTATCAGTTTTATTATGGAATATTTTGAATAAAATGTTCTCGGTTTTCAAGCCGCGTCAATTCTAATAAAATCCTGGAGCTTTCTATAGCTATGTCCGCCATCGTCGTTAGGACTTCACTGACTGGTCATCGAAAGCTCGATTATTGTATTCGAACTGACGCGGATTGAAAACTAAGAATGTTTTATTCATGTATGCCGTAGCGAAAGACTCCGAGGAGACATACGGAATAACTTGTTTCTAACTCGATCAATAAGTGTTATCCTCCACACACACACATCAATTCCTAACATTGTTCTTCTGGTGTAATAAAGCGTGTAAAACTAACTTACAGCGTCATCTAAACGTCATCATGTCACGGTGACACTGAAGTAGCTGTAAGGTTAGACGAAGGCGAATCTCTTCCAAACATTGCGAGTGAGGTAAGGGTTGGCGTAACGACTGTTAAACACTGAAGAAATATTGGGAAAACTCCTGAAAGTCACACAATGACGACAGATAATAAGAAAGAAATGAAAATATACAAGAAGAATCCTTAAAGCGAAACTTCAGACAATGCTTTGTAGGTGTGGTTTGAGCAGCAGAGAAGAAAAAGAACTCCGTCATCTGGATCAATAGTAAAAGAAAAGTCACTGATTTTGTAAGAAAAAATAGATGACGACAATGAAAATGAACAATTTACAGTCAGTGACAGCTGACTGTATCTGTAGAAATACGGCATGGCATTCGGAACTTTCTTCCGGCGAGATATCATCTCTTGGCGAAACAGCTGCCTATGGATTTGTTCCGAAATTTGAAAACTTAGTTAAAGGGCTTAAGCTGTTCCCTGACAAAATGTATAACTTTCATCAGTCTGACTTAAAGTACAAGATCGTCCCTACAAGAACTTAAGCTGCACAAAGTGAGTCGGTTGTGTGTCAGTGCATTACGTTACTAAGGCATGTACAGTTCGTAAACTTTCATTCACAGTATCAGTAGCGCACCATAAGAATCAGAGGAGATTTGTAGTGCAGATATTACTGTACATCACAATTTTGCATAAGTTTTTTTAGTGTAGTGACGTTTCCTTTTCGTTTTGTTACTGTTTTATCTTGTAAAAATATTTCAGGCGTAGGCGGCCTCTGTGGCCAAGCGGTTCTAGACGCTTCAGTCCGGAACCGCGCTACTGCTTCGGTCGCAGGTTCAAATCCTGCCTCCGGCATGGATGTGTGTGTGATGTCCTTATGCTAGTTAAGTAGTTCTACATCTACATGATTACTCTACAATTCACGTTTAAGTGCTTGGCAGAGGGTTCATCGAACCACAATCATACTATCTCTCTACCATTCCACTCCCGAACAGCGCGCGGGAAAAACGAACACCTAAACCTTTCTGTTCGAGCTCTGATTTCTCTTATTTTAGTTTGATGATCATTCCTACCTATGTAGGCTGGGCTCAACAAAATATTTTCGCATTCGGAAGAGAAAGTTGGTGACTGAAATTTCGTAAATAGATCTCGCCGCGACGAAAAACGTCTTTGCTTTAATGACCTCCGTCCCAAGTCGCGTATCACATCTGCCACACACTCTCCCCTATTACGTGATAATACAAAACCTTTCGTTATTTAGCGTCAACTGCCACCTGCCACACCAAACAGCAATCTTTTCTAAATCGATTTGCAACTGATACTGGTCTTCGGATGACCTTACTAGACGGTAAAATACAGCATCATCTGTGAACAACCAAAGAGAACTGCTCAGATTGTCACCCAGGTCATTTATATAGATCAGGAACAGCAGAGGTCCCAGGACGCTTCCCTGGGGAACACCTGATATCACTTCAGTTTTACTCGATGATTTGCCCTCTATTACTACGAACTGAGTTATAAGTCTAGGGGACTGATGACCTCAGATGATAAGTCCCACAGTGCTTAGATCCATTATTTCAGGTTATTTCCAGTCGAAAATTAAAGTTGCACCGTATTGTATTGTGATTTTAAGGGAAAATAAAAGTTCCGAAGGGGACAGATTAGCGAGGTTCTACTGCATTCGGTTTTGCTGCCCCAAGTACTTACATTTCTGTCAAAACCCCTTCTCTAAGTCCGACGAGGCGTCCGAAGTCCCAACTATAAAGACCGACAGCCGTGTCGTCCTCAGCCGATAGGCGTCACTGGATGTGGATATAGATGGGCGTATAGTCAGCACATCACTCTGGCAGCCGCTGTCAGCCTTCGTGACCAGAGAAGCTTGCTCCTCAACTGGTCTCAGAAGAACTTAGTGCACCTCGCAACTAACAGCAATTCGCAGAGTCAAACAATCACCAATGCAAGTGCTAGATCAGCATCAAACTAGTCCAACAATTCTGAAAAAGCCTGTAATATGAAACCATTCTGCCACAGAAGGACCTGGCTTCCTGTTTGCGTCTATATACAGATGCGAAAGTACTATGATGTGGTTCTGGTCACTACGGGAGCAGCTGAACATAGCTTCGATGGACCACTCTTCCAATGCATTCAGTGAATTCAAAGAAGAGTAGCCATTTCTTAATCTCTAAACCTATGCGTACTGCTGTGTATCACTCTTAAAGTGCTATTAACGTTACCGAAAAAAGATATCCGAGAGAATGGAGTTCAAGCTGGTGGGCAAAAGTAATATGAGACTTACTGTTGGCAGTCAGGCACTGTGCAGCTGGCCCTGATGGAGGTTCGAGTCCTCTCTCGGGCATGGGTATGTGTGTGTGTCCTTAGGATAATTCAGGTTAAGTAGTGTGTAAGCTTAGGGCCTGATGATCTTAGCAGTTAAGTCCCATAAGATTTCACACACATTTGAACATTTTTTTAACTGTTGGCAACAGGAACCACCGTCACTTAATGGAAAAAGTTAGTTCCTAAACAAATATATTACGAGGGCAGTTCAATAAGTAATGCAACACATTTTTTTTCTCGGCCAATTTTGGTTGAAAAAACCGGAAATTTCTTGTGGAATATTTTCAAACATTCCCGCTTCGTCTCGTATAGTTTCATTGACTTCCGACAGGTGGCAGCGCTGTACGGAGCTGTTAAAATGGCGTCTGTAACGGATGTGCGTTGCAAACAATGGGCAGTGATCGAGTTTCTTTTGGGGGAAAACCAGGGCATCTCAGATATTCATAGGCGCTTGCAGAATGTCTACGGTGATCTGGCAGTGGACAAAAGCACGGTGGGTCGTTGGGCAAAGCGTGTGTCATCATCGCCGCAAGGTCAAGCAAGACTGTCTGATCTCCCGCGTGCGGGCCGGCCGTGCACAGCTGTGACTCCTGCAATGGCGGAGCGTGTGAACACACTCGTTCGAGATGATCGACGGATCACCATCAAACAACTCAGTTCTCAACTTGACATCTCTGTTGGTAGTGCTGTCACAATTGTTCACCAGTTGGGATATTCAAAGGTTTGTTCCTGCTGGGTCCCTCGTTGTCTAACCGAACACTATAAAGAGCAAAGGGGACCATCTATGCGGAATTGCTTGCTCGTCATGTGGCTGAGGGTGACAATTTCTTGTCAAAGATTGTTACAGGCGATGAAACATGGGTTCATCACTTCGAACCTGAAACAAAACGGCAATCAATGGAGTGGCGCCACACCCACTCCCCTACCAAGAAAAAGTTTAAAGCCATACCCTCAGCCGGTAAAGTCATGGTTACAGTCTTCTGGGACGCTGAAGGGGTTATTCTGTTCGATGTCCTTCCCCATGGTCAAACGATCAACTCTGAAGTGTATTGTGCTACTCTTCAGAAATTGAAGAAACGACTTCAGCGTGTTCGTAGGCACAAAAATCAGAACGAACTTCTCCTTCTTCATGACAACGCAAGACCTCACACAAGTCCTCGCACCCGAGAGGAGCTCACAAAACTTCAGTGGACTGTTCTTCCTCATGCACCCTACAGCCCCGATCTCGCACCGTCAGATTTCCATATGTTTGGCCCAATGAAGGACGCAATCCATGGGACGCACTACGCGGATGATGAAGAAGTTATTGATGCAGTACGACGTTGGCTCCGACATCGACCAGTGGAATGGTACCGTGCAGGCATACAGGCCCTCATTTCAAGGTGGCGTAAGGCCGTAGCATTGAATGGAGATTACGTTGAAAAATAGTGTTGTGTAGCTAAAAGATTGGGGAATAACCTGGTGTATTTCAATGCTGAATAAAACAACCCCTGTTTCAGAAAAAAAATGTGTTGCATTACTTATTGAACTGCCCTCGTATGTTTAATAAATGCGGTAACATATCAAACGAAATGAAAATTACTCAGTCACAAAGGTTTCGGATCTGTACACGTAGGGCTGCCACATTTTCGGGTTTCACTGAATTTGTCTTACATTTGAGGGCGTCCACGGGCACATTGGGGATCTTTTTATAGAACTGTCCGGTGTAAGCTTGAACTTGATTTCTGTCTGGAGAAATCTGACTCATTGGAAATAAATGCACTTTAATAGATCTTAGTTAAAATTAACTAGATGACGACTGACGCGTAGTTACTTTCGTTCGTCCTTAATTAAAAAAAAACACCGGTAAACAAGCTTTCATTATGATCTATACACCAAGCTTTTCCTCTGAAGGAACACTGAAAATCCTGATACTTTAATAGAACACATTGTTTACTTAGAAAGTTGAAACAAATGATCGAAACTTGTTTTAGTCAGTGATTACTTCAGTTGTGAATCATGACCAATGACACAGAAATCAAAATGAAATTTTTTTTAAATAATTAGTACCCCAATAACCGCGATGTTGTGAGTAATTTTTCGCGGAGTAATTATTCACTTTTTACGGAACCGCGTTGTTCCACGCAACACAGTCTGGGAAATACATGATTTCCATACTTCTTTATTGAGAACAATGATGAGGCGCCGACAATCGATTATCGGAGACTCTGCGCTGCCGCTCAGTCACCCATACAGTTTTACGCCGAGTACATATGTATGTATGTGTATGGAGCGTGCATAGACTACTGCGCATGTTCTCATCATCAAACCGAGCTAGTCACATGTTTCTGAAACGATGCTGCACGCTCGTGGTCGTGCGGTAGCGTTCTCGCTTCCCACGCCCGGGTTCCCGGGTTCGATTCCCGGCGGGGTCAGGGATTTTCTCTGCCTCGTGATGGCTGTGTGTTGTGTGCTGTCCTTAGGTTAGTTAGGTTTAAGTAGTTCTAAGTTCTAGGGGACTTATGACCACAGCAGTTGAGTCCCATAGTGCTCAGAGCCATTTGATTTTTGATGCTGCACGTGTACAATTTGCAACAACAGCGAAAGTTGAGTATTGCACGTATTCGTCTTGCTTTATATCACGTTTGCACGTCTGAGCTTTAGTAACAGCTACGGTGCAGTATTGTCGTTGTTAAGCATGTAAGAAGAAGTAGGTCAAAGGAGGATCTTACGTTTCATAGGTGTATACAAAAATTGTATAATTGTAAATGTCATATTGATACGAGGCACTTTGTATGTTGAAAACTAAGGAGACATGGTATTGCAAAACCTTTTATTGTAATTTCTGCGATTTTATGCCATTATTTACGAGACAAGCGGTGGTATTTGAGTGAACTGCCAGTCCGTGTACACATACGGGTGCTATATCCATATCCGGATAAAATTTGCACATAACAGTCTGATAAACTTCCTCCAATTCATGCAGGTCAAACCTTTGCGTGTATCTAAGTATTTCTGTATGAGACAGTTGCCTACACAGTGTCACTATAGCGTGATCAATTAAGACGGATACGAAAGTATGAATCAATGCAATAAAAACCTAAAAAAGTATTGTTAGCTGTCACTTCTTTTGTTACTCCAAAACTCGAGCGTTTTTCTTGTAGTATTTACTTTTTTGTGCGGATTATATAGGTTTACTTTTGTGATGAAATGGCGAAAAAGAGACATTTTACTTGTCAATGGAAATCGGAAGGGCAAATAAAGAAAAACTGTAAGTATTAATAGACAAGTAGGTGCAGCAAATGACTTACCATATTTACTGTAATAATTTCCCAGTTCCAAGTGCGTTGTTTCTTCGTGACACTTCGACACTTTCTACTGTGTCATTGTGTTTAATCAGAAGTTCGACAATACGAATAACTGCCATAGAAAATGTAAAAAAAATATTGTAGGCTGTCACTTCCCATCCTGTTACCGTAAAAAGGAAACGAAGTGGAATCTGACCTATGATATTGTGTTGAAAAAGCGCGATACCATTTATTTTCACATCGTTAGGCCAACTCAGGTTCCTGCTATCGAACTGTTAAAATATCTGTAAATTGAGTATACAAAGTTTTACGGTACTTCTGAATGCGACCAGTCTGTAGCAGCGAAGTAATGACACACAAAATACACTAAGCGCTATACGGGCTAAAGTGTGCCGTCCCGAAAGCACGTGACCTGAGCTGTAGGAGATGCTGCGGACAGAATTCTCGTTCTTCGTATCTGAATACCCACACCACAGATATTTGTACTCTATGAATTGTACAAGTGCGTTTTTCACTCCACGCACCCCTGCTGCAAACGTAACATCTCGATACAGCAGTACATCAACGTACATAAATTTGTATCATCCGTATTTGTTAAGATTCTTTAATTCGTCATAATATATTTCTGTCTGTTGCCTATCTCATTTAACTCTACGCGTGCTCAAAATTGCTCTGTTTAGCGTCCTAGAACTCCAATAACAACTGCGTATTTCTTGTTTCCTGATGCAAAATGACGAAACGTAAGCGCATAATTGATAACGATTGCGAAACAAATATCCATTGTTAAAAAGAGAAATTCACGATTCTAAAGCGATCTGCACTATTTTTCCAATCAACATTGCGATTGCAGATACGGGTGGGTTTGTCATAAATGGCATTTAAACAAGAAAAAAGCACAAAAATAGTTCAAAACGCCCGGCTACTGGTTCAGAGATCACTACATTCCTTCAAAAGTCTAGAGCTGGCTCATTCGTGCAGCCAAAGGTACATTGGTTTACCACAGTTTTTCAACATGTCATTCAAGTCTTAGGAGTGCAGACTTTCCCTTAAGTGGGAAACGTTACCAGAGTCAAATAAGCATGAAAAAGAATGCAACTGCACGAAGGCTGAAGCTATTGTGAAGAATGTGTTAAGCCCTTCATTAGATGTCGAGCTGAAAAGAGGCCAACACGTTGTCGACAGATTTTGTGTGAAGGAAAATAATCAGATATGACCCAGGTGTACGGCGTCGGCAATTTAAGCGATGCCAGACCTACTTATACCAAAACACCCAGAAAATGTGGCTGAAAGCTCCGAAATTTTGCTGGCGGAGTTCTATTCCACCCTGCATGTTTACTTTTTGCTAAATTTCGATGCTAAAATTAAGTCCAGTGTTCATGCTTAAATCACTGCCGATGCTTATAATGTTATCTACTGCCGAACGAAAAAATGTATTCCAGAGATGTTACTATATCAGCTTCGTCTTTACATGAACGATAAAACTGGAATGACATTTTTTCCTGGACTGTATAGTAGTAAATACTAACATTTGCTCTTATGATTGAAAGTAAACTCACATACACTGGAAACACTATATCTGATCTTAATTATTTTACCGTGTACTCGATACTGAATCAACACCTGGCGATTGGCGACACGCATTCAGGCCACGTACACAGGTGTTCCAACATCAATCGCGTCACATAAATGAAAAGTAGTTATTCCTCTTCATTGACCAATGAAGCAGCAGTGTACCGACGGAAATTGTAAGGTACAAATGTGCTGCTCACGACAGTCTACGTAAGAGCATTTTCCCACCAATAATCAAAATTTTCTTTTGACTTTTTTTTTAAATAATAAAACGTTAAAGATTTTCATATCTCTTCTTCAATTTCGTTGCCACGCGTTCCCGTTGCGTAGGCATTTGAGGCGTGCCGATTCACAGCCCGCCATGTTCCGCACGAGAGCGCAAATTTTGGGTTCTACGATAACGCCTGCTATGATTAATTACCAACGTTTCCCAAGCGAAACAGGATAAATTTTTGAATGGCTACCTGCTTCCGCCGTCACAAGTGCGCATTAGCTTCTGTCTACATTGCACGTATTTCAACGTGCTTAAATCCATTGTTGTTAAACTGGAAAAGCCGACTGCGGGGAACAATGACAGTGAAATTAGTGCTTCTGTTGAATGAGAGTGGTAATCTTGTTTCGCGCAAGTGGCGTGTCCAGAATACTAATTGACACACAATGTGTTCTGTTAAGCGGATCTCAAATTTGAATTACCTTCATGTAAAGAGGATTGCTTCATAATATATTTGCGAAACGTTTCGTTAGTAGAAAAGTGTTTGTGTGACGCACAATTTTCCTTCTTCATGGTTATATGTAGTTCTTTGGTGGAATTATTTCTTCCATTATCAGATTCTTTCAGTTTCGTTTGAAAATTTCCATGTATTATGAGCTGCTGTTGGAAACTATTTCATTACGAGTTACGACGTTCTAGAGATTTTAATGTATGAAACCTTTTAGATCCATCGGTAAACTATAAATACTTTGATGCACCACTACCGAGACCAAAAGACTTTGTGTTAGAGTGGGGACAATATGCGAAGAATTAAACGCTGGAGGTGAACGTGACAGAACGTTCGTATGCTGAAAATTTAGCGAGTTACCATTTTATGATAGTTTATGCAACTCTGCTTCAATTCCTTGCGACGGTCGAGCGAATAGCATGTCAAGCTACCAGGAAACATCTATCAGCCGTGAAGGGTTCACAGTGCAAAATTTTTAAGGTCGTAAGTCAATGCAGGCTCGACATGCCATCATTTATGTCACATATTCTGAGACTCGCAAACTCAATCATCATAACCTATTGGGTACGTCCCTTTGACGTAGTATCATGAAATTGGGAAAAAGCAAGAATTCACAGTACAAGTAAAGAAAAAATTTAAAAATTGTTAAACTGTATTTATATCACATGAAAAATCTTTTTGCTATTCAAACATACATGCCATTTGCCATCCGTTAAGAGCATGACAGACGAAAATTATTGCATGTGAACATATAATGTAAGCTGTAGTCATGTTTTAGTAAGTAAATAAAAATATTTTATAAAAATCTTCTATATCTACATCTCTCCTTTTTGTGTGTCTGGGCTAATCAGAGGAACTACTGCAGAGATTGTGATACCTTCTCTGAATTCCCGGGATCGATATCTTGCCACTATGTATCGGAAACAGGCAAAAATCGTTGTAATTCTCGATTATCAGGATGGATTATTTATTAAATTTGCGCGTAACATTCAGTGAGCGTGTCATACTAGCGCCTAGCCTATTTTTCTGTCAGTTAACTGGACAAAAGAACATTTAATGTCGTGGAAAAACCATGATCAGTGGTATTATTTGAATTTATTTTAGTTTAATTTCAATGTGTAAGCCAAATAATGTTCAGAATCAATTCTTGCGGCTGCACAGTGTATGCAGTCAAAATCATGCCAAGTGCTGTGTCAAACAGAAATAACTGCATGTACACTGCAAGTCCTAGTCAGTGAACTAGATTATTTGCACTATGTGAATATGAAACACTAGAAAAGTGTGCAAATAGACACTGAAAAGATAATTTACACGTTTTTAATACCAGTTTTGTCTTTACAATCGCCGAACAGAAAGACAAATGTATGATTGGATTTTATCCCGGTTACCTTCCACTTGCTAATTTTTATTAATTTGACGGTTATTTGTTTCGCACGTTAAATTAATAATAAAACGATAGACAGTAAGAGTCTAACACATATCAAAGTATTAAACGAGAGAAACTACAAAAGGAAATCGAAAGTGGTGCAGCAGTAGTGTCGTGAAGAGGGCGCCGAGGCATTTTCGTTTTCATTCATATGGTAAATCCTTGAAGGCAGAAAGAGAGAGAGAGAGAGAGAGAGACAGAGACAGGGGAGAGAGAGAGAGAGAGAGAGAGAGAGAGAGAGAGAGGCAGACAGAAAGGCGGGGAGGGAGAGGGAGAGAGAGAGAGAGAGAGAGAGAGAGAGAGAGAGAAAACGAGAGAGAAGGCGAGCAGGGGGAAGGAAGGGGGAACGAGTAGAGAGAGAAGAGACACAGGACAGACGGGTTATTTGTCCTTCCAAAATGTGTCATCAAATTTGTAGAACACTTGTGATTTAACAGCCTTCGGATTCATCGATGATGTCGATTTCCCTTGTCGTTCCACTGCAGTTTTTTCAATAATCTCACAGTAGATTCTTTCCAGCAAACTCGCCGATTGTAGCTAGTTTTCTAGGCTGTCGTTACTGGACGTGCGTAACAACCCTAAACTTCCTCTTTTCTTTAAAACCTGGCTGCAATATTTCATCACTTGCTGATGTTCAACATCATATATATGAACATGTTTATCACACATGACCCAGTTACGATCTATCATTCTCATTTATTAAATCCATCTTTTCCTGTGTCGGAAAAAAGCAGAATCTTCTTACATGACGATTATTGCTCCGTCTTGGATAGGGACCTTAATCTTATCGGAGAGCTGTCAGTCGATTTTCACTTCGGAAGAGGTGAATTTCTATTTAGTTCACCAAACACCTAGAAAAAAAAATCTTGATGTTGATGAGCTCGGTAGTTCACTGAAACTAATATTAATGAGCGATGGAAACCACCACCACGAATGAAATATGCAGATCCTAATGATAACAATACTAAATCCTCAGCGGCCTGTGCCTATATAAAACTGGACAAAGTACGTGGCGGGTAGGTGGATTAAGAACGGCAATAATCCACCGTTGTTTAACGAGACAATTCGGGAAATGCTGAGGAAGTAGAGATTGTTTCACTCCCGGATCAAAAAAGAACATGCAAATAACGACAGGTAAAAAGTATTATGAAATTCATGCCTCTATAAAAAGATCGATGTGCCAAGCATATAGCTACACACATCAAAAAGAGTTTTGCATCACTCCGGTTCCCAGAACTCCTGAAGATAGACGTTGACTGTGTATATTGCATCACAGACACAGTCCCTTTCACTGTTCAGAGATGTCACAACACCCGCCAAAGATGTAAACAACCATGCATAAGCAGCGCCTGTTAGACGGAAAGGGTAGGGGGGGGGGGGGGGGGGCCTCTGATGGCCGATCAGTTCCAGTCATTCCACCAGGAAGGAGGTACACGACGTGTTGTCTGTAGTTCAACGATGCCTAGATGGTCAATACCGCGGTTCCATTGCGTCCGCATTGTTACTTTGTGCCAGGAAGGGCTCTCAACAAGGGAAGTGCCCAGGCGTTATGGAATGAACCAAAGCGATGTTGTTCAGACATGGAGGAGATACAGAGAGACAGGAACTGCCGATGACATGCCTCGCACAGGCCGCCCAAGGACTACTACTGCAGTGAATGACCACTACCTGCGGATTATGGCTCGGAGGAACTCTGATAGCAACGCCATCATGTTGAATAATGCTTTTTGTGTAGCCACAAGACACCGTATTGCGACTCAAACTGTGCGTAATAGGCTGCATGGTGCGCCACTTCAACCCCGACATACATGGTGAGGACCATCTTTGCAACCACGATACCATGCAGCGCACTACATAAGGGCCCAACAACATGCCGAAAGGACCTCTCGGAACTGGTTCAAATGGCTCTGAGCACTATGCGACTTAACTTCTGAGGTCATCAGTCGCCTAGAACTTAGAACTAATTAAACCTAACTAACCTAAGGACATCACACACATCCATGCCCGAGGCAGGATTAGAACGTGCGACCGTAGCGGTCGCTCGGATGCTGACTGCAGCGCCTGGAACCGCATGGCCACTCCGGCCGGCTCGGAACTGGCATCACGTTCTCTTCACCGATGAGTGTCGCATATGCCTTCAACCAGACAACGGTCGGAGACGTGTTTGAAGGCAACCCGGTCATACTGGACGCCTTAGACACACTGTGCAGCGAGTGCAGCAAGGTGGAAGTTCACTGCTGTTTTGGGGCTGTCATTGGGCCGACGTACGCCGCTGGTGGTAATGGAAGGCGCCGCAACGATTGTACGATACGTGAATGCCATCCTCCGACCGATAGTGCAACCATATCGACAGCATATTGGCGAGGCATTCTTCATGGACAAGAATACGCCCTCCCATCGTGCACATCTTGTGAATGACTTCCTTCAGGTCAACGACATCCCTCGACTAAAGTCGTCAGCATGTTCTGCAGACATGAACCCTATGGAAGACGCCTAGGATAGATTGAAAAGGACTGTATATGGACGACGTGACCTACCAACCACTCTGAGGGATCAAAGGCGTATACCTGTTGAGGCGCGGGAAAATCTGGACCGGAGTGGCCGAGCGGTTCTAGGTGCTTCAGTCTGGAACCGCGCGACCGCTATGATCGCAGGTTCGAATCCTGCCTAGGGCATGGATGTGTGTGAAGTCCTTAGGTTAGTTAGGTTTAAGTAGTTCTAAGTTCTAGGGGACTGATAACCTCAGATGTTAAGACCCATAGTGCTCAGAGCCATTTGAACCATTTGAACAATCTGGACCAACAGTGCATTGACGAGCTTGTGGATAGTATGCCACAACGAATACAGGCATGCAGCAATGCTACAGGACGTTCTACTCGGTATTAGAGGTACCAGTGTGTACAGCAATCAGGACCACAGCCTCATAAGGTCTCGCTTTATGGCGGTACAACATACAATGTGTCTGTTTCATGAGCAATTAGAAGGGCGGAAACGATGTTTATGTTGATCTCTTCTGTGCAGGTTCCGGAACTCTCGGAACCGAGGTGATGCAAAACCTTATTTGATGTGTGTACTACACGTTAGCAGAAGATCTTGCTGTGAACCTGAGCAAATTATGATCCTGCGATATGTTAAAGTAAAAGGAAAGGTTAAGTTTTGAGTTCCGTACTTAACAAATCATTCATGCAAGGGATCGTACTAACATACTGTCGTTTAAACGTCGCACAGACTCCCTTATGAAGGACATAAAACCAGGCATCCCTCGCGTAAGAAATCAACTGAAAGAGTTGTAAGCAATAGGTTGCCAGGTCTGGACGGAATGCCAATTCGGTTTTACAAAGAGTACCCTACGGCACTGGCCCCTAATTTAAGGTGGCATTTATCGCGTATCTCTCGCCCAAGATACTGGAAAAAAGCGCGGGTGATACTTGTACATAAGAAGGGTAAGCGCTGATTACGCGCTGTTGAGCGCCCCACAAACCAAAGAACAAGAAGGGTAGAAGAACGGACTCGCAGAATTCTAAGCTAATTTCCATAACATTGGTTTTCTGTTGATTGTTTTAGCGTACCGGGATTAGAATATAGCAAATTTCCTTGAGACAGAAAATTGTCCGTCCACAAATCAGAACGCATCTTGAAAGTATCGCTCATGCAGAACTCAGCCTGCCCTTTTCTCACAGGATATCCTGCGAACCATGGATGAAGGGCAAGAGGCACGTTTTTTATTCCTAAATTTTCAGAAAACATTTCACACGATGCTCCACTGCTGATAGAAACGAAGGTCCGAGCATTCGGGTAAGATCCCTGACATGTCAGTGGTTCGAAGACTTCTTAAATAATAGAACTCAGTACACTGTTCTCGACGGCGATTGTTTATCAGAGAAAAGAATATGGCCAATAGTGTCCCAGGGAAAAGTGATTGGATCACTCTTTTTCTCTGTATACGCAAATGATCTCACGAAGAGAATGATTAGCAGTCTGCGGATGTGTATGAGAAGATGTCGCCGCTGAGTAACTGCAGGGCGATACAAGATGACTTAGACCAAATGTCCAGTTGGTGTGACAAATGAAAGCTTACTCTGGACGTAGAAAAATGTGAGTTAGTGCAAATGAGAAGGAGAAACAATCCTGTAATGTTCGAATACAGAATTATAGTCCGATCCACGAATGATGGCGGTTCGCGCAGGTCGAGAAACGGACGTGGTTGCACAGTTTCCGGTTCCAAGCGACAGTTGCATCAAGCGCATATTCCTGCTTTGCGCTTGATATGCGTCTCTCACTTGCTTGTGCAGAAGGTGTCGCTTAACACCACCATCTGCAATGACAACTGGCAACAAACGGAATAAAAATTCTCTACACAACTCACTACGACCACTTTTAATGATAACACTGAGTACGAGATTCACAGCGAAGCGCTCAGAACACTACCAAACGCTCATTGGCTGTCGGAGAATGAATGACGTATATGCGCAGAACGAGTCTAAACTCGGCCGCTATCATTTGTGACTCCAACATTAGTATACGCTTCTTGACTCAGTCATGTCAGTTAATGAAGGGGCGTAACGTTGTAAAGCGATATGAAATGGACTGCAGCAGGGCAGCGAATGGTCGAATTCGGTGTATTGAGAGGATTTTAGGAAAGCGTAGTTCATCTGTAAAGGAGTCCGCGTATAGAAGACTAGTGCGACCCATTCTTGAGTCCTATTCGAGTGTTCAGGATTCCCAAGAGGTTGTATTAAAGGCCGACATAGAAGCCATTTAGATACGTGCCGCTACATTTGCTGCCGGTAGATTCCATCAGCCCACGAGTGTTACGGAGATACTTCGCGAACTCCGATGGGAATCCCTGGAGGTAAAACGACGATCTTTTTGCTGAACACTACTGAGAAAAATATTCGTTTGCATGGCCATCTTCCGCAGCAGCTGTTCAAATAAATTATTAGTTTCTCTTTATTTCGCTCACTACAAGTAAATAAAGAGAATTTTACAACGCAGCCGTTTCGCTTTTATTTAAAAGGCACTTCTGTCGTCATTCTGGAAATGTGGATGCATATGTTCGTACATATTGATTATTACAGATTAAAACCATTATTTCATTGCAAAGTTGGCGTACACTTTACTTACTAAGTTGCTGCCTCTCCTTCCATTATTCTGCAGAACAACTGCTTTTGCCTTCATTGTTACAGAAGTTGAGGTCGCAAGAAACTTCTTTGTACGTATTTACTTGACTTGGCAGTTTTTCGTCATTTTTGAAAGCACTATTCCTTACGTTGCATTGGCGTTATTTGTACTTTAGATATAGATCTGCTGTTACATGTGTTGGCACTCCGCACAATAATGCAGTGTCGATGCTTGCTCATTTGCTTTTCGTGTAGGTTTTAGCCTTGCCAAACTATGATTTCTTTTTTTACTAATAAAAATTCGTATGCCTCTGTGTGTGTGTTTGGGTGGGGGGTGGGGGTAGGTGGGTGTGGGAGTTCGTGTAGAGACAGGAATTAGACTGTGGAGCAGGGCAGAGAACGTGTGTGTGGTAGTGTATGTTTATGGGGAGAGAGAGAGAGAGAGAGAGAGAGAGAGAGAGATCACACTGTGTGAAAGGGCAGAGGACGAATGTGTGTGTGTGCATGTGTTGGCATGTGTGTGAGTGTGTGTGTGTGTGTGTGCATGTGTTGGCATGTGTGTTAGTGTGTGTGTGTGTGTGTGTGTGTGTTAGTGTGTGTGTGTGTGTCTGTGTGGGAATGAATTAGTACATTATTCAAGAAGTTTTATAAGTACGGCAGCGATATGAGTGGTGGCGGGGGGAGGGGGATGAGACTGAGAGTTGTGATTACAAATTTGGTTTGATAGTTATTATAGGAAAGGAACTGAGAGGGGATAGTAATGGTGAATGCGGCATGGCTGATTGATGGTAGTGAGTGAGTGACATGTGTGTGTGCAGTCTTAATTAGTTTAATGGGTGTGTGGTTTGCCACGCTGGTCTGTCCGTTATGAGTTGTTTCTTTCCTAGTATGCTTCTCTGAATATCCTCCTGGGTTGGCCCATGTATCTTCCATGTATTATATTTCGGATGGTATATTCCTGGTTTCTGATATAGATAAGTTTTTCCTTTTGGTTTTGGAGAATACTGTGGAAATGAACTGTTAGTTTGGTGGGCTGAAAATACTGGATATTCCATGAGTTTAAAGTGGTTCTGTGCCACAATCTTTTGTTTTCTATATCTTTCTCACTCTGTGTTGTTCCTGTTGTATGTTTGTATGTTTGTTTACGTAGGATTTTGTTCTTCTGGTGGTGATAAATGAGTGGTCGCTGTTTTCAGTTTCTTGATTTTATTGTTCAGTTTTGTTGAGGCTGTTTGTACTACGGTATTCGTTCCTGTTTAGCAGTTGTCTGTGTCTAATGCTAATGTGTTATGTCTGTGGAACATGCATCTACCTGCTGCCTGCTTGTGACAGTTTGGGTGCTGTGATTTCTGACGTGTTACTGCGTCTGTTGCTGTCGGTTTTCGGTATGTGTCCAATGTGCTGGTTGCTCTGAATCTTTATGGAAATTTCTACAAAATTTACCTGCCCGTTTTGCTATTTTTCTATTGTAAAATTTATACTATCGTGAACAGAATTTATGTTTGTATGTAACTTTATTGCTTGGTTCATCTATCAGACACAAGATATCATCCATGTATCTCAAACAGTTGACACTTTTGGTTAAGTGCGACCTGTTCTACATGCTTCATAAATGTGTTTCATTTAGTTCCAGGCACTGGGGATCCCAATGGCCATCCGCCACTTTGCAGATAGTATTCATTAATGAACTGGAAATAGTTCTGTGATTCTTGAATTATAAAGATGTTAAGATTTTAACTACTGCTTCATCTTTCTGGGACTCAGTTGATAAGGAAGCTGTAGAAATACAACTAGCCGACAACCTGCTAAACCGTGACGAAGGATTTCATCTTGACAATGCTTGGAAACCGCTTATTTCACATCTTCGTTCGGAAAGAATTTCTGCTTCTTCACTTCCGACAGATGTTACCACTTTTAAAGAATAATTATTTATTTACTAGCACGGTGGATTCGCAGCAGCACTATTTTGTTTGCACTCTGCGCTTGTATGTTTATCTTTGCTATCTATGACTAGCGCAGTAGTGGCGACTTTTATATCTTTGACGCATGCGCTTTCAATCCTCAGCAGCTTTGTATCACGTGACTCTTCGTATTAATAGGCACGCGCAAACGCTATGAACTCAGTCTCGGACTCGCCTTGAAGATGGCTGGGAGGTTTCCAGCCAAAATATCGCAAGAATAATTGTCGCTGTCCCGAGTGCACGCCCGAAAGATGATGGAACATGGAAATAGTTCTGTTATTAGATCTGGTAGCTTTAATGTTTCTTTGGTGTATCCATATGGAAGTATGCCGTTATCTTAAGATTTTGTTGTACAATGTTTGTTGTTTAGGTTATTGGTACATTGGAATACATGTTTTCTACATCAAATGAGAGGAGCGTGACTGTAATCTGGAACTCGTGCGGTTTTATGTACTAAATCAATTGTGTGGCATTTCTTATAATTCTGTCCTCTTGTAATTTGTAGTTTTCTTTTATGAAAGACGTTGAACATACACGAAAACAGGAAATATTTACGGACAGATCCCGGAGCACTTTCCCTCTAATGTCAACGGAAGCTCCACAGGAAATATCTACCACCCAGAGACATTGTAAATTATAGAAACTCTCCGACATATCCACATGCAAGGTACCTGTTGAACACACACACACACACACACAGAGGAGGAGATACGAATTATGCAACAGTATAAAAAAATCGCAGATGGGCAGCGCTCACGACCTATATACAAAAAAAAGTGTATATGTACAACGAAATTTATTTTGACCGCATCCTCGATTAACAACGAAGAAAAAAGCAGAGGTTTCCAGAATATGTAAACTAGAGGCTGAAACACAGAAAGTAAACTGCCCTCCAACTTCATAAAGAACTACTGTGATTACTTTGTAATAACCAGAATGTATAAACATAAGTTTCCGTATTTCCAGAATGACCACAGAAAATACTTTGCAAATAAAACCGAAACGCATCTGGTACAAAAATCTCATTCATTAACTGAAGTTAGCTTAAGACAAAGAACCAGTAATAATAGGCTGTTGACAAATGTAGAGAACCGGGGTTTGAAACTGACGGCAGAACGTTTTTGCGGCAGACAACATAGACTCCTTTTAAGGTCCACGAAGACAACATATGAGAAATTAGGGCTCGTACGGTGCCACATAGACAATCGTTTTCCTTCTCTCTGTATGCGATTGGAACAGGAATAACCAGTAGTGGTATATGCTGCCCTCCGCTATGAACCATTTGTGTTTTTGAGTGTAGGTTTAGATAGTACGTCATAATCGTTCTCGTGGTTAGATTAGCGCCAACCTCGAATCCCACAGGTCGAAAATGGGCAGCGACGCACGGTAATCGCCGGCCGGAGTGGCCGAGCGGTTCTAGGCGCTACAGTCTGGAACCGCGCGACCGCTACGGTCGCAGGTTCGAATCCTGCCTCGGGCATAGATGTGTGTGATGTCCTTAGGTTAGTTAGGTTTAAGTAGTTCTAAGTTCTAGGGGACTGATGACCTCAGAAGTTAAGTCCCATAGTGCTCAGAGCCATTTTAACCATTTCCACGGTAATCAACGATGCCGTTACAATAACTGCAACCCTTGAATTCACTCGCCAGTCTAACAGTGGATAAAAAGAAAATAGTATACTGACGTCACATGACAACATACGCAATTCTCTACTGGATAACGTATTAAATACGATAAAGTAATATATAAGAAACTATCAGCCTCGATTGCGGTAATGAAACCAACCTTTAGCTAGGTTTCATCCCAAATAACTGAGTCTTCTTCAGAAGATATACCTGAATCTATAATTTTTCTAAGAGGGCATGGTCTAGAAATAAAACTAAAACAGCCTGAATAAGCGTAGTTACAATTAAAAAATTCGGAACGTAAGTACTAAGTCCACACCAAGACCTAAGCTCTGGCGTCCGACTCGTCTCCATGGACGCCGTGCGGTGGGCCTCGGGAGCAATTATTTGGGCTGAAACCTAGGTAAAGGTTGGTTTCATTACCACAGTCGAGGCTGATAGTTGTCTTATGTAATAGATTATCACGCCTGCTTACTGGGCTGATATGTTGAAAGTACGATAAAATAATTAGTAGATGTCTTTCATAAGCCCTACACCATCTTTCAACACTGTCCATCTCACTTACAAATTTTATAACTTAGAATTTATTAAAATAATTTCTGAAGATCAGTCAGCCGGAAGAGACTTGATGCATCGGTCAAAACTTCGAATAGAGTGTGAGGTACCAGACCACGTCTATCATGAAGATGTTCTTAAAGACCTTTAGGAATAAAGCCAAGACGGTACTACATCTACATCTATCTACATTTATACTCCGCAAGCCACCCAACGGTGAGTGGCGGAGGCGACTTTACGTGCCACTGCATTACCTCCCTTTTCTGTTCTAGTCGCGTATGGTCCACGGGAAGAACGACTGCCGGAGAGCCTTCGTGCGCTCTCGAATCTCTCCGATTTTACATTTGTGATCTCGGGAGGTATAAGTAGGGGGAAGCAATATATTCGATACCTCATCCAGAAACGCACTCTCTCGAAACCTGGACAGCAAGCTACACCGCGATGCAGCGCGCCTCTCTTGCAGACTTGAGTTTGCTTAACATCTCCGTAACGCTATCACGCTTACCAAATAGCCCTGTGACGAAACGCGCCGCTCTTCTTTGGATCTTCTCTATCTCCTCTGTCAACCCGACTTGGTACGGATCCCACACTGATGAGCAATACTCAAGCATAGGTCGAACGAGTGTTTTGTAAGCCACCTCCTTTGTTGATGGACTACATTTTCTAAGGACTCTCCCAATGAATCTCAACCTGGCACCCGCCTTACCAAAAATTAATTTTATATGATCATTCCACTTCAAATCGTTCCGTACGCATACTCCCAGATATTTTACAGAAGTAACTGCTACCAGTGGTTGTTCCGCTATCATATAATCATACAATAAAGGATCCTTCTTTCTATGTATTCGCAATACATTACATTTGTCTATGTTAAAGGTCAGTTGCCACCCCCTGCACCAAGTGCCTATCCGCTGCAGATCTTCCTGCATTTCGCTGCAATTTTCTTATGCTGCAACTTCTCTGTATACTACAGAATCATCCGCGAAAAGCCGCATTGAACTTCCGACACTATCTACTAGGTCATTTATATATATTGTGAAAAGCAATGGTCCCATAAACGCTGTGGAACGCCAGAGGTTACTTTAACGTCGAATGCCATTATCATCTCAGAGTGTCTGGATATGCTGTTTCGATCCACTTACTGATTTAACGTAAGACCAAAACTTCCTAAGATTTTCTGTCAAGTCGGTACATAGTATTTTACTTTCGAATTCACGTAACGCTTCACGCATAGCTCTCCTTACACTAGCTTTGACATCGTTTAGGTTCTGTTTGTCTGAGAGGTTTTGGCTGCGTTTAAAATTGCCGTGAAGCTCTCTATGCTTTAGAAGTAGTTTCCTAACTTTGTTGTTCAACCACGGTGGGTTTTACCCGTCCCTCACAGTTTTACTCGGCACGTCCCTGTCTAAAACGTATTTTACGGTTGCTTTGAACTTTTTCAATAAACACTCAACATTGTCAGTGTCGGAACAGAAATTTTCATTTTGATCTGTTAGGTAGTCTGAAATCTGCCTCCTATTACTCTTGATAAATAGATAAACCTTTCTCCCTTTTTCGATATTCCTATTTACTTCCGTATCCAGGGATGCTGCAACGGCCTTATGATCACTGTTTCCCTGTTCTGTGCTTACAGAGTCGAAAAGTTCAGGTCTGTTTGTTATCAGTAGGTCCAAGATGTTATCTCCACGAGTCGGTTCTCTGTTTAATTGCTCGAGGTAATTTTCGGATAATGCACTCAGTATAATGTCACTCGATGCTCTGTCCCTACCACCCATCCTAAACATCTGAGTGTCCCAGTCTATATCTGGTAAATTGAAAACTCCACCTAAGACTATAACATGCTGAGGAAATTTATGTGAAATGTATTCATGACTTTCTCTCAGTTGTTCTGCCATGGATCGGAGGAAATCCTCTCTGGCTTCCGGCGGCTATGTGATTGGTGAAGAGTGCTAGCGGGATGAAAGCAGAGCTCACCACCTGCATCATCGTCGACAGGACTGACTGCGGACCTGTGGTACAGAGCCGAGTGGAGGGTCTAACTCAGAGGCTGAGACGGTTCTGCGACCGTGTGGGCTGCAGATTCCTCGACTTGCGCCATAGGGTGGTGGGGTTTCGAGTTCGACTGGATAGGTCAAGAGTCCACTACACCTAGCAGGTGGCTACACGGGTAGCAGGGGTTGTGTGGCATGGACTGGGCAATTTTTTAGGTTAGATGGCATCGGGCAAGTACAGCCTCAAAGAGTGCGTGGCAAAGTCAGGACATGCGGGGACCAAGCAGCAATCGGATTTGTAATTGTAAACTGTCGAAGCTGCTTTGGTAAAGTACCGGAACTACAAGCGCTGATAGAAAGCACCGAAGCTTATATCGTTATTGGTACGGAAAGCTGGCTGAAGCCAGAGATAAATTCTGCCGAAATTTTTACAAAGGCACAGACGGTGTTTAGAAAGGATAGATTACATGCAACCGGTGGTGGCGTGTTGGTCGCTGTTAGTAGTAGTTTATCCTGTAGTGAAATAGAAGTGGGTAGTTCCTACGAATTATTATGGGTGGAGGTTATACTCAACAACCGAGCTAGGTTAATAATTGGCTCCTTTTACTGACCTCCCGACTCAGCAGCATAGTGGCAGAACAACTGAGAGAAAAACTGGAATACATAGAGAAGATCCAACGGAGAGCAGCGCGCTTCGTTACAGGGTCATTTAGTAATCGCGAAAGCGTTACGGAGATGATAAATAAACTCCAGTGGAAGACTCTGCAGGAGAGACGCTCAGTAGCTCGGTATGGGCTTTTGTTGATGTTTCGAGAACATACCTTCACCGAGGAGTCAAGCGGTATATTGCTCCCTCCTACGTATATCTCGCGAAGAGACCACGAGGATACAATCAGAGAGATTAGAGCCGACACAGAGGCATACCGATAATCCTTCTTTCCACGAACAATACGAGACTGGAATAGAAGGGAGAACCGATAGAGGTACTCAAGGTACCCTCCGCCACACACCGTCGGGTGGCTTGCGGATTATGGATATAGATGTAGTAGACACAAATTTCGCTAGTGTATTGTGAAGAAGGCTAGCGAACTGAAGTCATTGTGCTTCAGTTAGCGGTGTACTAACTGTTAGTACTGATGTACTGAAGCATTTCCATTACACCTCAGAAATATAACATTTGCATATTTAATGTTTTGTATACATACTAAAAGAAATTTTTTATCGTTTTTAAGTATTTTACTCAGATCTCAAAAAGTGTTCAGTATCTGTAACAAGCCGTTATTTCTGAGAGTCTATATGATTATCGTTATTATTCATACCGGCGACAGTGGACAAGTGATTGCTATAGAATGTCAAATCAAACACCTTTCAGATATCTAATTTCCAAATTGTTATTTTATTGGGCTACCAGTTTGGGCGCTTTACTATGCCATCTTCAGGCCCCCTGACCGACATGTGGAAACATTTCAAGCTCGGTTTCGGTCAAAACTGGGGTCAGCATTCAAAGACTGATATCTGTACATTTGTTTGATATAGCGATCACTTCAACCATCATCTGCCGACCCTATCTTGACCGGAACCGAGGTTGTAATCTTCCCACACGTCGATCAGGGGACCTGAAGATGGCGTATTAAATAACCGAATCTGGTATCCCAATAAAATAAGCGTTTGGAAATTAGACGGCTGAAAGGTGTTTGATTTGACATTCTGCAGTGAACAGCCGAGACCCACAACCTTCTCTGAAAAGATGGACGTACAGACTGATTGCTATGGTTGGTTTCTTATAGCGGACGTGGTGAATTAAAACCTACTTACGATCGAAGTTTCTGAAGGGCTCAAAAGTTCACTAAATGTAGTTTACTAACGCAGAGTCAATGAAATATAAAATTATAAAACTGATAAATGATTTAGTGTCTTTAATACGCTCCCGGAAAAACGTGTGAAAATTAAAAATGTTGTGTGCATCGAATCTGCATATCTTCAGAGCGCTATGTTATCACTTAAGTGTTTAATCGTTAAAATTAATTGCGGCTGACGGAAAGTCATATGGCGAAGATTCAGAACAAAAAATTTCCTTCAGGCCGCAGACGTGCAATAACAGGCTTCTATGATTTGTCGAGGCGGAAGTGTTGGTTGAGCAGGCACCTTGACTTACATCTTCGCAGGTTTCTTGGACAAAATAGGATGAACCTCTTGCCAGTATCTTAACATTTCCGTAATCTATGAACAGGTGGCGGAAATACAGTGTTCAACCATCGCAAATACGTTCGCTATAGAACGCAAGTGCGCTATTAGTGTTTGTTGTTTCGTAACCTTAGCACGTGCGGTGTTTCTGTAAGTCATTAACCACAACGGCAAGGTATTTCGTAGTTATCCATATTTCATCACGATTCTAGAAATCGTTAAAGAAATCTTCCCCTTGTACGGTAAGAAGACCTTCTCGTTTTCGTCGTTTTCCTGTTATTAGTCCGGCGATTTGCGGGGGGAGGGGGGGGGGGAGCAGCATTATCTTTATCCGATGTTGCTTGTATCCGTTTTATTTTTCTGAAAAGAATCTTCAGATGTACCGGTTCATTCTATAAACTGCCAGTGCCGAATACTACATGGGCCTGTGTACTAAGCCTTTTTAATTTAACGCCTTTGTATATTTCCTATCAACCTAACCATTCCTTTCGACACTTTGTGTAATAAAGCTGTTTTCACTCCGATTCACTGTCGGTTATTAGTTACTGGTTATTCGATACACTCAAGCAATCTGCAACATTCTTCCCTGGCAGCATATTTCAAAACTAAGTGTTCTTGCCTGCGTCGTTTTTAGTCCTTGATTTACTTTCATAAACGCTATATTTAAAAACAAAATCTTTTCAGGAAAGACTTCCTAAGGCTCATGTATGATATAAAGCTTGAAGAAGTTATGCTGAAATTACTGTGAGTACAACTAAAATGGATGCAAGACCAGTATATTGAAGATGCATAAATACTTCTTTATTTCCTACAGCCCGTTTCGACAGAATCAGTTTTCTGGTCTTCGAGAATTTTTGTTACAAAATGTGTTCATTGTGAGTTGGAATCTGATCCAAGTTGTCATATTAGTGGATAAAATGTAGCAAATTATGCAAAGGTTTGTCAGAATCAAACGCTTACAATCAAAAGACCTAACAGTCATACGCGAGCGCTACATATACGGACATGGCCATGTGCACAAGGTGATTTTTGGTTCTGAATGTTTTATTTCTGACAAACCTTTGTATAATGTGCTACATTTGAACCACTAACATGACAACTAGGCATGAGGACCCATCTCACAATGAACAAGCTTTGTAACAAAAACTCTTGATGAGACGAAGATGGCAGCGAAGCATGTCAAAAACTGTTATCGAAGTTAAAGAAATGTTTTTGTGATCTTAGCTGAAGAAAGTTTAATTCCAAGTAAAAAAGATCCCTCCTTCTCATTTCTCGACATGAGAAGTTCGGTCATTATGTTCAATCGTTAATGATATTCTGTTGTGCCGGCCGGGGTGGCATAGCGGTTCTAGGCGCTACAGTCTGGAACTGAGCGACCGCTACGGTCGCAGGTTCGAATCCTGCCTCGGGCATGGATCTGTGTGATGCCCTTGGGTCAGTTAGGTTTAAGTACTTCTAAGCTCTAGGGGACTGATGACCTCAGAAGTTAATTCCCATAGTGCTCAGAGCCATTTGACCCATATTTTGTTGTAGGGGCTAGAGCAAATCTCAGACAGTTGCACTGCTGTTTATTCGACTATGCATACATATCACAAGTATGAAATATCTTTACTTGCTAAAGGACTAGGTGTCAGCAGTGGCGTAGTGGTCTGTGCAACAGCAGGAAACGTGGCTGCTGCTACCAGCTCCTCTAATACATGTTGTATGTAAATGGAATTCCGGGGAAGTCTTTTCATTTGCAAACCCAACTTGATAAGACTGCAGAACATATTAGGAAGTCCGCTGGGGTCACTATGTCAGACAGAGGCCAGGAAAATAATGAAAACACACACACACACACACACACAGACACAATAGGCCTACAAAGACAGCGGGCCGATATCGTGTGGCGGGAACACGGCCGGCATCAGAGGAAGGAAATATCTCGGTATCATTTCCGACGCCAATACAGATCTGGAGCAGGCCGCGCCGGCCGGGACAAAGGCCTCTTTGTAAGTCGCCACAAAGTACGCTGACAGCGGCAACGTGTTCTTTTTTGCTGTCCTTTCTGGGCGATCCCCTCCGCCCCCGCTGCGAGACGCGGTCTGCCCCGACGCCTGCAACAATACCGGCCGAGGAAGGGTTGAAGTACGAGGCGCTGCACCGATATCCCATAAATCAGGCCGTGACTGATGGTCCGAACGACAAGGCCTCGCCCGTAAATATACACGAGAGTGTAGCTTCTGGCGTCTCAGTAATGCCGAGAGGTGTGGGGCTGCAGTATAAGAAGGGGCGGCAGGCTCGCCGGCTACAACGCAAATGATGTGCGCTGCCCAGGACTGGTTGCCTTTATACTGACGTCACTGATACATCGTAGGAGGGTGAGGAGGACGATGGGGCTGAGAGGGGGGTGGGGGGGGGGAAGAGGAGAGTAGAGGAAAGAGACAGGGTGGCGAGCTGGTAACCGCCCCCCCCCCCCCACCGCGCCCCTTCCGCTCTCCTCACAGATGCCTCCCGTAGTGTACGGTGCGGCGTGAGATGATAAATCGAGTGGAATGGTCGCCCCACTCCGAAGTTGCCCGCCCTGTTCTCAATCACAAAACCTGTCTCTGCTTATTCTCATACAAAGCAAAATACTGTATCACCACTGTTTATTTCCTTCCAGTCCATAACCCATAAATCGTGTGCAAGACTGTCCCATTTCAGAGTTATACTGCGTTAACGTAGTTCCTCAAAAGCATTACATTACAAATATGAAGTCTTCACGGGTTGCTAGCCGAGTAGCATCGTCGTCTCGTAGCGTTTCGATGGAATGCGTCTCCATTATCTTCAGGCGAAGTGTCGGGATATCGTCGGTCGCGGGCTTATAACTCTGCAGGACCGCTCTCCGCTTCCGGCGGCCGGCCAATCACGCGCCCGATTCTGCGCCGGGTTCGAGTCCCGGCGTCCGTCTCTGTCCGCTCCGTCCGCGGCCATTCTTCTCTGATTTTTCCAGATTGCCGGCTCCCAGGCTGTGCTGAGCTGGTAGCCACTGTCGCGGTTGATTACGTTGTCTAATCGTATTTCTATGGACTCTTTGCCGGCCGTGGTGGCCGAGCGGTTCTAGGCGCTTCAGTCTGGAACCGCGCGACCACTATGGTCTTAGGTTCGAATTCTGCCTCGGGCATGGATGTGTCTGATGTCCTTAGGTTAGTTAGGTTTAAGTAGTTCTAAGTTCTAGGGGACTGATGACCTTCGAAGTTAAGTCCCATAGTGCTCAGAGCCATTTGAACCATTTTTCTATGGACTCTTTGATTACGGAGTCCCAAAAACCGTTTGTACTGCATATTATCTTTGTGTCCTCGAAATCGAAGGTGTGCTTCTCGTCAATACTATGTTCCGCCAAAGCAGATTTGTTGGTCTGACCCAAGCGTACGTGCCTGATGTGTTCACTGCGGCGCTGTCACATGCAACGCTGCTACTCGGCTGACAACCCGTGAAGAAGACTTCATATATGAAATTCGCCGAGAAAGCCTGCACTCGCATATAACATTATATTACAATTCGTTATGATATTCCAAAATTAATAAATATTAGCAATGCATAATTATTTAAAAGTTCTTTTATTCGTTGTGGTTGATGCTCCAGCAATGTAAGATTTGAGATCAAACTATAGTCTCGGTTGCGCAGGTTTTTATTTTCAGATTTCAATGACGCGTTTCACCTGTGGCAAGCATCTTCTGACTATTTACAACGCAAAAATTACAAAATCGGTACACGGAAACATTCTGATCCCACCTTGTGCAAGAACGCTCTACACGGGAAAGCTTTTTATGCATACTTACAGAAACTGGTCACGGCGCACACCGTCCAGAAAAACGATTACACGATGCGAACATATCGGAAAAATGCGATTACGAAAAAGTTGAAAGCACCCAATGCCTGTCAATCGGATTCTAAAATTTTAAAAATTATGTAGATTTTGATTTATAAGGCTATTTCGTGTTCTACATATGAATGCGCAAAGGACAACGAATAGACTTGTCGACGCCGTCTCTCTGATTCTACTGCACCACTGGGCGCTGATGACCACGCTATTTAGCGCCCGTAAACCTCAAACACACACACACGCACGCACACACACACACACACACACACACACTTCACTACTTTCACTCGAGGTATGATTACCATACTCTACAGCACGGCTTCACAGCATACGTGCTCGCGGAGCAAGCTGTGAGCAGGAAGGAGCGAGCACGGAGCAGCGCGAGCACGCTACCCCCACTACCGGACCAGAGCAGAGAGTGGGGAGAGTCACGTGGGGCACACAACAGCAGCCGCCAGTCAATGTAAATCCGCGGCCACCTGCAGGGATAGCACTCACGAATTATTACTGCGACAAATGAGACAAATAAAGGAGAATGTACACGTGCCACATAATTTTATTAGCTTAGTGTATACCTCTGCATTCGTATTAACTTGTGAACTGTTACACAATAAAAGGTGTCACTGAAGTGTGGGATTCTCGGTTATCTTGTATTTTTTGCCCTTTACAATTGCGTCTGCGTTCGGAGTAATTGTTATTGTGCATTGTAGGCGCTGCGTGTGGTTTAAATTTCGATCAGGCAATGCGTTTCTCAGGCGTGTCTTGTTACATTTCATTGCAGAGAACAGTTGTTCACAAACATACGTGAAACCGAACATTGATATTATTGTAGCCGCCAGTTTGTGCAAACGAGGAAATCTATCCTGAGGGAAGTGTCTGCAGAATTCCAAATTTTTTTCTTGTTCTGAAATTTGTCTCTGTATTCTCTGTCACACTTCAGGTCAATAATTTCTAGTTCCAGCTCAGGATGAATCTCTTCAATATTCGCTGAATATGGAGAGGAGAACAGATCAAAATCACTGTCTAGTGCTGTCGGATCTTGAAAGCATTGATCAAATTCTTCCTTAAGGGCAACTAAACTATTTTAATAACGTTCACAGTCTTTGTGAACATCTTGCATGGATGATAATTTAGGAAAATGAGCTAGATTTCCTGTTTCCAGCTGACTCACCCAAAGTGTCAATTTCATTTTAAAAGCTTGTATTCGATCTATGAAATGAGTAATTAGCAGATCTTTACCTTGTAGTAAAATGTTCAAAGCATTCAGATGGCTAGTTAAATCTGCTAAGAATGCGAGATAACATTCAAACGTGCGCGCGCATTTCCCCTCCCTCCCCACCCTCCCTACTCTGCGACCTTGCACCTGCTCGTGAGCACGTGCCTGAGCAGACGCGAGTACTCGCGCTCAAAACCGGCCAGTTGTTAAGCCCTGCTCTACAGCATTCTATTCAGGAATGGTGCGCATCCTTCCTAACTTGTGCAGAGTCTTTTACGCATGGCAATGCGTAAAGGATTCATCGGTTTCATTTTCACAGTCTCTTTAGCTGCACTTTTCAAATCTGATTAATTCCACTTTATCAGAACTTAAGATTGTTTCGCTCCAATATTTCATCGTTCCTTTTTTTTTCAGGCATCTACTTGACAGACATTGCGGATTTTCAACTTTTTGATATGTTAACCGCACTTTGCCGTTGTATTCGCATCGCGTAATTATTTTTATGGATGGTGTGTGCTATGACCAGCTTCTTCCGTTTGCACAAAAACATTTCCGGTTCCTTCAGAAGATGGGGTCAGGACGTTCCCTTACATCTGTTTGCAGATAACCTGAAGATGTCTATCCTAGGCGAAACATGCCACTGGAATTTGAAATTAAAATCCTCTGCAACCAAGACTGTATTTTTATCTTACATAGTTATTTACTTGCATTTACGGGTAAGTATGTTTCACCGCTGTTGTTTCGTCCTCAGCGAGCATTACAATACCTCATCTGTAGACTTCATTTGGATTTTCTGTCATAATCTACTCCTACAAGTCCTGGATAATATATTATTGTTGTACCGGCCCTGCAATTAACCATGTGAGATAAGTAGATAAGTAATCTTAGGCTCTTTCTTTTATAAGACTTTCTTCTGTCCTGGCTGTTCATGTCAGTAATATTTACGCAAGCCTGGATACAGAGGCTGAAAATTTCAGAATGATTAACGAATTTGTTTTTCAGAATATTCGGGCAATAACATTTTGTTAAGCCCTTACTTAAAATTTTATTTATTCGGTTTCAGAATGTTTTGACAATTTCCAATTTGAATAACACACAAACTAATCGCGTAAAAAGTCAAACATCTTACACAAGGTACAACATTTATTCAAGTTTCCTTTTGAAATAGTGCATCGGACAAATGGTGACAATTCGCAGCTACACAATGCCCGAGGCGTTCCGCACTGTTTTTAAAAACATCTTTCGCAACTGCTAGAGGTATTCTGCAAATTTCATCGTGAATTCGGTCCTTTAACTGTTGCAAGCTTCTCGGACGGTCGGAGTAGACTGTCGCCTTCTAATGACCTCATAGATAAAAATCTGACACGGTTAAATCAGACGAGCAAGGAGTCCTATCGACACAAGCGCCTTTGGAAACTATGCGGTTGCTAAACGCTTCACGGAGAACTTGCAAGGTCTTGTTGGATGTGTGGCATGTTGTGCCGCCTTGTTGGAACTACGTTTTCGAAACGAATGTCGAGGGTTTACCGGTAAACAGCTACAAACACTTTAGATGTTCTCAAAGTTTGGATGGTTTTCAAGGGCCGATTGACTCGATTGGATGCACAGGCAGTTGCACGGAAGCTTCCAAGCCAATGTTGTTTCACGAGCAGGAACTGGATATCCCTGCTGTATCTAGAATTGCTTGCAAGGGGCGTATTGCACACGCACTATTCGCAATAGCGAAAACAGCAAACCACCGCTGATGAACGATGTGTGGAAATCCACTTATGTAAGTGCTTTTGGCAAAGGACACAATTTTGTAACTCTGCAGCTGGAAACGAGAATCTCTGGAAAGGTGAAGCTGGTCGGCTGTTGGTGTACTACTGTCGTGAGCACCTACGGAAAATGGTTGAAGGATAGTGAAACAACGAGTAGGCTGTATGGTATTGTACGACCACGTCTCATCACAAAATGTAGAGTTCGGAGTATCCCCCCCCCCCCCCCCCCCTACCCGCCACTGTGCAATCCAGGATAGGCAGCGATCTGTGGCAGATCTGACGACAGAGTACAATGTTGCTGTGGGCACAAGTGTTTCGGGCATACCGTTGAAAGGCCATTGTTGAGCATGGAGCTCCACACCACACGACCTCTACTTGTTCCCGTGTTGTCCCAACGAAATCGTCAGTTATGATTGCTGTGGTCACAGCATCACTGAGGTTTCACCGTGGGTCAATAGAAACTTGTCGCTTGTCGAATGAATCGCATTTCTTGTGAGACCAGGTCGATGGATGGGGCGTTACACACCGTCATCCAGGCGAGTGGCTGCACGAAACGTACACCGCGTGACAGATGCAGGCTGGTGAGGGCAGAATTATGCTGTGTGGTACATTTAGTTGGTGTTCCGTGGGATCTGTGGTGGTTATCGGAGGCATCTAGATCTACATCTCCTCCGAAACCCACCAGAAGGACCACTACTAGTCATTTCCTTTTCTGTTCCTCTCGGAAACAGAGTGGGGGAAAAACAACTATCTGTAAACCTCCGTTTGTGCCCAACCTTCTCGTATTTTATCTTCGTGGTCCTTACGTGCAATGTGTTTTAGAAGCAGTAGAATTGCTCTTCAGTCAACTTCAAATGCTTGTTCCCCAAATCTTTTTTCAATAGCGCTCCGCGAAAAGAATGTCGCCTTCCCTCCAGAGATTCCCATTTGAGTTCGTGAAGCGCGTCCGTAACACTTAACGCTGTTCGAACCTACCGGTAACAAGTGTAGTAGTTCGTCACTGAATTCCTTCCGTGTTTCCCTTTTATCCGGTCTGGTGCGGATCCCAAATACTCTAACAGTACTCAAGAACAGGTGACATTAACGTTTTATGTATAGTCTTAAACATTTTCAACATTTCGCGGCCCTGTCAGCAACTGTATAAATATTAATTTTAATTTTAATAACCAACTGCCTCAGTTGCACCGTTTACCTAGAATCTACCTAGGTTTCAGTCAGGATAACCCAACCTTCTCCAGAATAAAAGAAACTACCGTTTGTCCATAGTGGATATCGTCCAGCTAAAACTACTAATCCATAAATTATCTTCAGATAAAAACTTATCTGAAGCTGCCTCGGCTCTACTTCGCGACCACGATGCGGCAGCTACGAGTGCTGTACCGGAACTGACTGTAGCGTCATGAGGCCCGCCTAGGCGGACACAATACCTTGCACCTTAGCACAAACTGTATGATAGTTACTTGTTGGGAGAAGACGCGAACTTAACTCCTGACCTGGAATTTACTAGTACAGTGAAATAAAAGGTATAGCTGAGGAAAAGGGCGTATATGTTATCCTGTGCAGAACGTACTTAGATTTACTGTCTTAATATTTATGAAGTATTCATTAGCCATGATATGAGTAAGACATCATGTGCTTACTAAGTACGGCCTGCATAGGAAAATTTTTTGCTTAAGCACGAGGTTCAATCACCTAAGAAGAACTTAGGAGTGGGAAGGATAACATAAAGCCAACATCTTCATTATTATGAATAGGTCTAGAAATGTTTAAGACGCAATTGTTAAGCACTTGCTTAGCTATGGATACAACGCATGAACATGCTATTGACTTAGCACACAAATGGTCACGATTGAAGTTATGAACAAGTCTATATCTAATCTGTAACATCCGGAAATACAGGCCATATAAAATAGATGGTCATTGTTCACCAACGAGATATGATAAAATGAAAATATACATGAGTGGTCCACCTCATATATGGCTGAGATGGACCATTGTACTGGGAGAGATGGACCGTACAAAAATGGTTATAGATGAAGAAAAGGGTTACATATTTTTATTTGAAGTATGTAGTAATGAATACAGAATTACACTAATAAACATTTTAGTCCAAAAAAATGTCTTCAGTTTATTATAAATTGTCTTTGCTAATGAGCTGTTGGTTTTGTTCAAGCATAAGCCCGTCCTTCTCTCAGAACAGTAATTATATTTACTACCGAATGTAGAACAACATTCATGTAACCATCGTGAACGAGACACACTGAATCCATTGGTCACTTTGATTAGTTTCATGTCACTAACCACAACCTATTCATCTTCGTGTCATTCATCAGAGGTATCATTTTTTCAGCGGTTAGCCATCTCTGCAGGACAACTCTTTCTGCAACTCTAAACTGGATACTTAAGGTGTGTAACAGGGACGGCTGTAATTGCTGCAGTGTCGGTGTTTAAAGCGCTCACAAAGAGAGTTCGTAGTATATTTGTCGACAACCTGCCTACACCGGAAAAAGAGTAGCAAGGCACCAAGCACTCAGATTACTTGACAATGACAACGATCAGATAATAAAGCTAACCTGTTCATGCTTTGTCTTGTATATGACGATCATACATCTATTAGTTGTGGTAATAAGCCTTAATTTAAAACCCACCGAACATGTTGCTTCACAGTGCTGACAATGGGACACTAACCACGAATTAAACGAGCGGAAACAATAAAACGTCCCGGAGGCAAACTATGTAACAAAAGCTTGACTACACAGTTACGATACATTTATCGTCGAGCATGCCGTGGATTATTCAGTGCTTTGTTTTCAAAGAATTAATAGTGTAATGATCACTAGCTGTCCAATTTAGAGTTGTAAAAGAGAACCGATACATCCAGGGGAATACTTATATACTGTTTTTATTTTCCGATAGCCTTCAAAAGACACTAAAGTAATAATGATTTCTTAATGGCTCCTTTTTCGTCAGTATTGTGCACAGGATTATGGTCAGAAAAGACGAACTACGATCCCTACGACCTTTGAACAACGGAAAATTTCTTTGACGATAACGGAAAATTTGTACCAAGGTTGACCCTCGAACCAGGATCTCCCACTTACTACGCTGACTCGTTAATCATCTACACTAACTTATTTTTTCTACCAACCTGTTTCTTCCCAAGAAGTAGAGTGTCAGTACATTACTCTATAGTACATTACTAAATGGCTAATGCAGCTGCAAGCAGCCTATCTAAAGGCTTCCAAGCGCTACAAAAATCGGAGTCTAGTATTTCATCTAAGTATTGATCAAATTTAAAAACTGAAAATTATGTCCTAATCTAATCATTATAATATTACAATAAATGTTTATCAAACTAAGCCAAGTATTAAAGTCAGAATCTGTGTGTGTTATTTCTTGAAGCAGCGTAATTCATGGAGCAAAATTACCCAGAATACATTCGTCCATTATTTGACAATGAGAGCACTTAGTGACTTCAGACCCACTTTACACATACCTCTAAAACATTTCGAAACGTTTTATGACTGAAACCCACCGGAGCCACCCCCGCAAAATAACGAAAGGAAATCCGTTTTTGCCACTACATTTTCGCTGTTCACGCGGTAAAATCTCAGCTACAGGTGTGGAGATTTACTTTGTTACTACTTTACTAACTCTTCCCGCTACAAACTTTTTGCAGACAGTGTCCTCATATACCATTCAACGTGCTTACAGAATGATATCACTGTAAGACATACATGAGGAGTGGAAATTATGCTCATCAAAAGTATAATAATGACGTATTTTATCACCTTTCATAAACTTTTCCTCGAATTTTTTTGTTGTTCATTAGAGTAGCACTTGCAACCTACTTCATCAGTTAATTTTCTGATGTATTCTAGTTTCTGTCCTTCTTTACAGGTATTACCTTTACAGCTTCCCCTAGTACCATAGATGTTATTTCCTGATATCTTAACAGATGTATCATACTATTCCTTCTTCTTCTGAGCTTTTCCTTTACGCCCCAAAGTAACAAAAGGCAAAAGTTTGTCTCTTATCAAATATTTGTTGTTTATGGGTATAACTTCGACATCGAGTAAGTGGTTATAATTTATCATTTCCTTAGTGCCTAAGCTATTCAATATTCGTCGTGGACACATTATTAATGTATGTCACTGAAGATTTCTAAAAATTATTTCAACTTATCAAACATAATGTAGGAGAGAAATTAGCTTTTCAATATCAGTCGTACAGTATAAAAGTTGATAGTATTAAAACAGTGTTGGTAGGCAGTTCTTATATTTCCTATAATTTGTAAAGTGATCAAGCAGTTGAAGCTGTTTTATACACAGGAATTCGATTTTTTAGTGAAAGTGGATGGGGAGGTTATGGTTAGAAATTCAAAAGCATAGAAGTAACATTGAAAAGCATTGAAGTTGAAGAAATTGTGGATCAATTGGAGCGATAAACCACACATAATTCCTCTCACAAGCAAATTTTCTGTTTATTTACAGAGAACATGATGACAGCCAACCGTTAGGAGCTATGTTGCGGAATTTTTCTTTGGGAACTTCTGGCAGCTCGCTTTTCATCACACAGTGACGTATATCACGCTAGCACGGCGAGTATTCTCGGCGCTGGAGGGAGATGGATTATCACGCGTCCCGCCGACGCGACTTCAAACGTCGGCGCCGTTGAAGTGGAAGCCAGTCGCCACACAGCCGGCTGTGCGCGGGCGGGAGGCCGCTGACGACATTATTCTCCGCCCACTCTCACAGACACGCAAATTGCCTGGTCGACGGAGACTAAGGCAAGAAAAATCACCGTCTCCGGCGCACGTCATTGTCGGAAAGAGGCGGCCTGCGCTGCGGCCTCTCACACATTCCATGCATAATGCATGGAGATCTGGAATACGTAAGAGTACCGCGCCTCGGTGTGGCCTGCAGAGAGACCGATAGTATCTGCCGAGATTGCATGTGTTCCAGTGGACTCCAGACAGACGCGAAAGGGCAATATTCGAACGGCTGCTCGTCTGTCGTCTGTCGTCCCGCTATGTGTGCGTGTGTGTGTGTGTATGTGTATGTATGTTCGTCTCCAGAAGTGTGAGCGTGTTGACTTCTACCGTCATTCCTCACTCTGTGTACATCACTCGTAGTTCACACCAGACATATGAAGGGGCTACTTGTGTAACTTACAGTATAACCAAAATATTCACGTCGCTGACGATACTAATAAACGTACATCATATAAGAACCACTGTAATATTTATGAATAACTGGCCTCCACAAAAAACATAATGCAATGCAATATAGCTCAACCCTCAATCACGAGTTGTGGTCTCTCAGACCGCTCGAAAATTTTCGCACTCTCACTCCTAGGAATGCTTGTATACTCCGGTTACCTTCCTTAAATCGCCAACCCTGTAATGTTGTACTGTCGGTCTCGTTATCACTTCCTTGTTTGTTGTTCACACATGTTACTGACACGTGTTTGGATCTCCTAGACGGCACCTCGTGAACTACACACCTGTTTTCTTCAGTATAGTACAAAACGTCCTAGCACGAACACATATCACCCTTAATGACCCTAAGTTTGATTTAATTGTTAGTCTGTGGATGGATAAAATGGTCAGTGTGGTGTCACCGCCAGACACCACACTTGCTAGGTGGTAGCTTTAAATCGGCCGCTGTCCATTAGTACATGTCGGACCCGCGTGTCGCCACTGTCAGTGATCGCAGACCGAGCGCCACCACACGGCAGGTCTCGAGAGACGGACTAGCACTCGCCCCAGTTGTACGGACGACGTAGCTAGCGATGCACACTGACGAAGCCTCGCTCATTTGCAGAGCAGATAGTTAGAATATCCTTCAGCTAAGTCAATGGCTGCGACCTAGCAAGGCGCCATTATTAGTACATTGCATGTATCTTCAGAGTCTCACTTGTATCGTCAAGAGCGATGTACAACAATGATGGATTAAAGTTAAGTATTCCAGTAGCTACGTACTTTTCTTTATAGCATTCATTACGTATCCTGTTTCAGACCTATCTCTAGCCTGCGTGAGTTTAACGCGTGCCTTTCGGCTACTTCCGAGTGGCGTGGCTGTCTTACTACGCCACAACAGTCAGTGATATAGATCAAAAAATATTCGAAAAATACGACAATTTTACGATAACCAGTGATCACACTTCCGCTAGCAAACAAGACGATCATTCAGAGGAAGAACTTCAGGGTATTTGTGATGGATAACTTCCTGATCCCCTAATAAAGTATTTGAAGTGTTAGCTAAAATAAAATGTTTTCTGGGTGGTGTAAAGAGAAAGGCTGAGCCCAGCACTGAACGTCAATTTTGCAGACTTTCTTTTTGTACAAATCTAGTGCAGTTTTTATGTGCAAAATTAAACCATAGAATTTAGTTTTACGCGAACATTTACTTGCTACAGAGATATAAAGATTTTTCAGAATGTAAAATTCAATAGTGTAACATTTCGGCTAGCACATGTTACAGCAAAGCCACCTCGTGAGTTAATGGCTAAACCCAACTGTTTAACACGTAGGTACTGCGCCGTGATACGTCGTGAGCATATTTTGGGTGTGTGGGCGACACGTGAATGACGGAGGTGCGTTGGTGATCAGGTGAAAGAACAGAATAATACATTTTTTCATCTTCCACTCCCACTCTCTCTCTCTCTCTCTCTCTCTCTCTCTCTCTCTCCCTCTCTCTCTCTCTTTCTCTGACAGTTAAAGAAAAGGGTTACCTTTCCTAGCCTCAGGTACTGAAAGGGGAACACATAAGCCAGAATAAACGGACATCAATTTCGTTGTGTCACTTCTTGCTTTGCCAAATGGTTCAAATGACTCTGAGCACTATGCGACTTAACTTCTGAGATCATCAGTCGCCTAGAACTTAGAACTAATTAAACCTAACTAACCTAAGGACATCACACACATCCATGCAAGAGGTAGGATTCGAACCTGCGACCGTAGCGGTCGCTCGGCTCGAGACTGTAGCGCCTAGAAACGCACGGCCACTCCGGCCGGCTTGCTTTGCCAGTTTGTCAGTTCAGTTTCGACAGTCAGCCGTACTGACACGTACATAATTCATCGGTGCGTTCTTAATTCATGTGTAATCTTTGAATTCTGCCTGCAGCAGAATGTGGTGGCTCACATTAAACCACGGAAGTAAATTATTCTGGCATGCCAAACAATTACAAAAACATTCCGCAGATTTAGAGAATCTTCAATCCCCATTGCATTCACGACAGATGTAATCAACGGGGCTGAAACCGTGTCAGATCTTCTGCGAGAACGGATACATGTATTAGGAGACGAAAAATTTATGGCTCAAATGGCTCTGAGCACTATGGGACTTAACATCGGAGGTTATTAATCCGCTAGAACTTAGAACTGCTTAAAAATAACTAACCGAAGGACATCCACACATCCATGCCCGAGGCAGCATTCTAACCTGCGACCGTAGCAGTCGCGCGGTTCCGGACTGAAGTATCTAGAACCGCTCGACCACAGCGGTCGGCCAAGATGTTTCACGACGCCTGCCTAAACCATGCATGTCCAACTAGTTCTCCCACGAAAACTGCTAGGTGGTAACAAGCTGTCCACAATGACACGTCTTCGAACTCAATTTCTATGGAACATGTTGCTTTCATATAGTGTCAAACGTCGAATTTCATCGAAAGCAGAGAACTTATGTACCTAAGAAATGCACACTGAAGAAAAAAATTAGTAACTCTCAAAAGACATCATGCCAATGTTGCGTACAATAACCTTTCTGCTTCACAGTGGCTTCAGTGCGACGAGTAAGAGGTTAAAAAAATGGTTCAAATGGCTCTGAGCACTATGGGACTTAACTTCTGTGGTCATCAGTCCCCTAGAACTTAGAACTACTTAAACCTAACTAACCTAAGGACATCAAACACATCCATGCCCGAGGCAGGATTCGAACCTGCGACCGTAGCGGTATCGCGGTTCCAGACTGAAGCGCCTTTAACCGCACGGCCACACCGGCCGGCAGCAAGAGGTTCCACAAGTTTTTTCAGAGTGTTATACCCAGCTGAATCCACTAATTGATGATCAGGTCACGTAAGGCTACAGATTTGTGGGGATATTGATATATGTTTCATCCACTGTTGCAAGCGCTACCAAACATTTTCTGTGCCATTAACATCTACTGATACAGCCAACGAGTCCAGCGACGATAGTGGCCCTGAGAATTCGTCAAATCAGGACCATATGGATGCAGCGGTGAGAACACGGATGTTCATTTTCAAAGACTGAAGTGTCCACAGCATTCTCATCATGAAATATACAGGGAAGACCAACCACTGGCCACCGATAATGCTGAACAAACACCTTGTTTAATGTGATACCATAAATGATTGCCCCAGGTCATAATATGAAAAAACCACCATCAAAGAAACAGTGATGGGCTGAAATTACCTTCCACATACTGCAGGTTAAGCGCCCCATTGGACCTTTGGCGTACTTGACTTTTGAAAGATGGGAGTTAAACAGCATTTACAATCTTGCTTAATTTGTTTCTTGAATTCACGACCTTATATTTGTAAATTTTGCAAACATATTTAGCAACCAGTACTGATAATGACACTCTTCGCGCTGACACCCTGCGGGTAGCGTGTACACCTTTGGCTGAGTTCCGGCATGCTCCCGGCAAATGAGAGAGCTTGATGGTCAGCTGGGCTTTGCTTTCCAATGTCGTGAAATTGTACTTTTGTTGCACATAGTGTAGCGAGAAGTATGGTGGTTCAGTGGTGGCAGAACAGATTGGAGACATGTTGAGATCATTAGGGTTCTGAGTCACTTTGTTCGTATGATACTCGTATCACACATATTTTTCTGTTATTTTGTGTGCTTAACGGACGATGAACTAAGCAGGAGGTCTAGTACCCAGGTATAAGATATCACAGAGGCAGATTCCTTGAGCTTTTCATAAGTTGGAAGCTGGTTACTTTACGGCGTAAGAAACATTCAATCCGAAGTATTATGTACTGAGTTCTGTCGGTCTCTCCTGTACTTTAGGTTTCTCTATACATTCGTGAATATCACGTGAGTAAAACTTGGATATGGGTGAAGGATAAAGTTTGGGTGCACACAGTACTGATAACGAAATTAGTCAGTATAGAGGTTTTCCCTATTGATGCTAACAAATATCCTATTCTATGCATGACACTGCGTTTCACTTTAAGATGAATATTAGTACATTATAGTTTTGATTGGATGTTATGAGTGATTTTTGGTATTCACGTATACAATCTATGTCTGCCATTCCATAGCAGCGCTATTTATTGTAAGTGGGTGCTGTTTACCGTCCGCAGCTCGTGGTCGTGCGGTAGCGTTCTCGCTTCCTACGCCCGGGTTCCCGGGTTCGATTCCCGGCGGGGTCAGGTATTTTCTCTGCCTCGTGATGACTGGGTGTTGTGTGCTGTCCTTAGGATAGTTAGGTTTAAGTAGTTCTAAGTTCTAGGGCGCTGATGACCATAGATGTTAAGTCCTATAGTGCTCAGATCCATTTGAACCATTTTTTGTTGTTGTGACTACTCCTTTATTCTCGAAGTCAGACTGCGTTACACGACTGATTATTGGCTCATGAGGTGTTCTGATTACAAGACGTACTTTCACGAAATCACAGTCTAAGAATAGAGATGATTTTGGCAGTTACGATCCTAGAACTGTCCATCTCTTGCAACCTCTTGCATGGTTTGAACTGACAAGGGAACCTCCCCATCGCACCCCCCTCAGATTTAGTTATAAGTTGGCACAATCGATAGGCCTTGAAACACTGAACACAGATTAATCGAGAAAACAGGAAGAAGTTGTGTGGAACTATGAAAAAATAAGCAAAATATACAAACTGAGTAGTCCATCTGCAAGATAGGCAATATCAAGGATAGTGGAAGCGCAAGAGCGCCGTGGGCCCGTGGTTAGCGTGAGCAGCTTCGGAGTGAGAGGTCCATGGTTCAAGTCCTACCTCGAGTACAAAGTTTAATTTTTTAATTTTCAGACAATTATTATCAGTCAGTCCGTCCGTCCCATGCGAGGTAACTGCGCCGTAGTATGGGGACGCTACATCTAAACAAACATCGAAACACACGTCAGTCGACAACAGCGCACTGAAGAGAGAGTATTCCTGCTAACGAGGATCCCTGGCTGGCAGTTGACTGTTCGCTAATATGGACGAGAGAGCATTAAATACGTGAGATGTATTCCGTAGGCAATATGAATCCAGCAAATATAGCTCGCGACTTCAATAACAATCGCACGGTTTTGCGGTGTGGTCGCAAATCACAGTAAACTTATTACAACGAACAGAGACGTCAATGAACGAACGGACAGATCATAGCTTTGCGGAAATTAAGAATGTAAAATTTTCACTCGAGCGAAGACTTGAACCAAGGACCTCTAGTTCCACAGCTGCTCACGCTAACCACAGGACCACGGCGCTCGTGAGGTCAGCCTGTCCATGATACTGCATATTTTGCACATGGATTACTCAGTTTGTATTTTTGCTTCTTTTATTTCATAGTTCCACACAACTTCTTCCTGTTTTCTCGATTGATCTGTGCTCAGTGTTTCAAGGCCTATCGACTGTGCCAACTTATAACTAAATCTGAGGGGGGTGCAATGGGGAGGTTCCATTGTGAGTCTCCAAGTCACCTGCAGTCCGGTTGTTCGTCACATTAAGGAAGTGCAGCTGCAGGTGCCACCGTAAGCAGGAGCCTTTTGCGAGGTGCAATGCATGCGGCGCACTACCCGATATCGCTCGTAAACTGGTTGAGACTGGCCCCTATACGCCGACAAGAACAATTCCTATTGACTTTGAAACCTATTGTTACTGACATGGCGTCATATTTGTCTGTGATCCCTGTTGGCTCGGGTCTTTTTACGGAAATTGTTTTTACACCGTCTTGTATTGTAATATATTGTATGTTAATCGGGGACCTAGAAACGGCGAAGAGGCTCCGTCCCCGCCGCACCCGCAGTGGTCCACAAACCCACGACGACTACCGCAGTCCACTTCACCCCTCCGCCGCCCCACACCGAACCCAGGGTCATTGTGCGGTTCGGCCCTCGGTGGACCACCCAGGGAACGTCTCACACCAGACGAGTGTAACCCCTATGTCTGCGTGGTAGAGTAATGGTGGTGTACGCGTACGTGGAGAACTTGTTTGCGCAGCAATCGCCGACATAATGTAACTGAGGCGGAATAAGAGGAGCCAGCCCGAATTCGCCGAGACTGATGGAAAACCGCCTAAAAGCCATCCACAGACTGGCCGGTTCACCGGACCTAGACACAAATCCGCGGGGCGGATTCGTGCCGGGGACCAGGCGCTCCTTCCCGCCCGGAAAGGCGTGCGTTTGAGCGCACGGCCAACCGGGCGGGCCTACACCGCCTTACATGGTTGTGCATCCTATAGCATTCTTTGCAGACCCATTAGGAAAGACAGCATTGATACAAATCAAACCGGGCATCATAATGCAAGTTATCTATTCGAGTTATCAGTAGCTTATGGAGACGGGACTGACAAATTAGTACATTTATTTTTTCAATAAAAATCATTTCCTGTTCCTATTCATATTACATTTTATCACGAGAGAGTGGATATATGCGTATTTGCAATTCAGATTTTCTACCGCCAACTACTGTTAGCATGTATTGTGTTAACGTATGACAACGTACTGGGATGATTTAGCAGAGAACGAATGTTGAGAGCAGAGTCAAATATAAACGATATGGTCAGATTTTTTCGTGCTGTAGATGATCATAGGCAATGGAATTCTCTTCCCACCACCGAGGTTTGAAAGTGGAACAGTTTCGGCGAGATGCAGCACTAGATACTTCATCGCTGAATAATTAAGAGGGCGGTCATGCTCCTGTGTGATGGCTCGTTACAGAGAAGATACGGGTATTACAATACGTTGGTTTCATTGGTAGAAATTTGCTATCTGCTCTCTTTCAATATTAGGGATACATTTTGGCTTTCCATATTATAGCGAATACAATTACTTTTGTGCGGGAGTGTCGTTCGGTAGTGCCAGTTTTGTCCGAACCTGTACCATCACACCACATGTAGAGAGCCATATGCATTCAGCATTGTGAACTCGCTTTCATGTTAAATATGTTTGCTTAATGGGTTCAAATGGCTCTGAGCTCTATGGGACTCAACATCTTAGGTCATAAGTCCCCTAGAACTTAGAGCTACTTAAACCTAACTAACCTAAGGACATCACACACATCCATGCCCGAGGCAGGATTCGAACCTGCGACCGTAGCAGTCCCGCGGTTCCGGACTGCAGCGCCAGAACCGCACGGCCACCGCGGCCGGCTGTTTGCTTAATGATTTCAATGTCATGTGTAGAATATAGCCCCGTTTTTAAATCTTCATTCTTGTGCTGAACGAATCTCAAAAGCAATAGTGAATTATTGCCATTGAGGACTTTTCCAAATTGTTAACGAAATGACAGAAACCGCTTCTACATCTAGTAACGATGGCTACTGACATCTGCCTTCGTGTCTGCTTCTTTGAGCTGTATATGGCAGTAAAATTAATCCCATATTCTATAATTATGCGACTGTGCATGAATTACGTGATTCTTTGTGGTGATTCAGTCTGGAATCCTAGCCTTCGTACTATTGTGTCTCAGTCCAATCGCTGGCCACTGTGGCTGAGTGGTTCTAGGCGCTTCAGTCCGGAACCGCGATGCTGCTGCGGTCGCAAATTGGAATCCTGCCTCGGGCATGGATGTGTGTGATGTCCTTAGGTTTAAGTAGTTCTAAGTCTAGGGGACTGATGACCTCAAATGTTAAGTCCCATAGTGCTCAGAGCCATTTGAACCACACACCCTCGTAGTTATTTCAGAATAATACTTTAAGTGACCTCCAAGTAATAATAATTTACAGTTATATTCTCTTACTTACTATTTATCTACTAGCTCTTAAAATCAATCTAGATCACGCAAATCACCTTTATTACTAATTGGTTTCAGTGCAGGTGGGTCATCTTCAGACCGTACTCCAAAGCTGATGCGTGCAGACAGAACCACGGAGCAGGAACTGCAGAAATCTTGAGATGTTGCTGTCTGCTGTTTAGCAGTTGACAGCAAGTGGCAACTTCTACAGAGCCTGCTCCGTGGATCCGTTTCCGCACATCAGCTTTGGAGCAGGGTCTGAAGATGACCCACCATTGAACTGAAATCGGTCACCAATGAATGTGATTTGTAAGATGAAGATTTTTTTAAAGCACAATTTTACAATTGATCGTAGTTTCCCAGAAAGTTTTCAAATATGTTCGTCTAATCAATATGTTCTCAAAAGCTGCTGGTGACGATACCACATGTCTGGCCTAATTCAGTAAATAGATCGTCACTGTCCAATACAAAAATGATTCCATTGTTACGGTAAATAATTTGGTGTCACCTAATCATGTTCCCTCCTCCTACATGTATGTGGTAATAGTGAGAGAAATGCAAGCCATATGAAAACTTTTAAAATTTAGAGAAATATGCATAATACAACACCCACCCTGTTGGACTATATCACGCTGGGCAGCGAACGTAGCGTAACTGGATCTGCACATATTCATCTGTATTTGATTCAATATTAGTCCTTCCCTTAAAAGCCTGCATAGAAATCCTCACGTAAATTACCAAAAAATAAACATCCCTCTCCCTGTTTTCACTAGCGGCTCTGCTCGGGAATATTTTACGAATAATTTGTGCAACGTATAACATTTTCAACGTTCTACATCTCCCCCTTTCAGTCGAAACACGATAGATCTTTTCTGGCCTTCTGTAATGCCTCAGTGTCGAGTCATCTTTCTCGATGATTCCATATAGCTGACGGGGTATCTATAGCGCTCCAAAGCGACCCTATGTTCTTTTGAGAAAATGACAAGTATCTGATGCCGTTAGCTTACGTCCATTACTGATGATATTAATAATGCCACGTAGAAAAGAATCATCAAAACAGTTTGCAAATTATGCTGTATGTGTCCAGTTGATACAGAAATGAAGGTAGTAACTTTTAAACTCGTTGCAGAATTTAGTTTGTGTCCGACTCATCACATACGTCAATTATCCAAAAGTAGCAAGGAGGTGCTTTCTGTTTTTCAGTGACTCTAGTACTCTGCGTATCTTCGGAATTTAAGTGCTTGTCTATTACGTTTTTTAATCGTTAATGAGTACCCGTTTAAGATGTGTGTAGAAAAGCGTGGCAAGGGAGTAAAAAGCACACTGTTTCTGGCGATATACCACACCAAATTTCATTAATTCATTGTGCGATTTTGATCTATGTATTATCCTGGCGGTCTACGCATTCATTTACTCAATTTCATCTACGTTTTTGACAGTAAGGGTTAGGAAATTTCGGTCGAATTTTACTGCTACTGACTCTTTCGGAACTCACAGTGCGTCAGTTGTTCCCAGTCCTTTTGAGACCATTCCTGTCACTGCTATAAAATACTAACTGGTACCCCTCTCCCACCCCTTTCCACCAAAATTAGTTACTAAGTAAACTTTCCAACGAAAATGAATTTTCTTTGAAGACTTTCATTTTTGAATGAGACAATAAAAATGTAAATCGACGAAAGAAAAGTGAAATTTAGTTTTTGTAAGTGTTTTATTAAACCACGAAGTAATTAGTCAATGAGGGAATTTGCACTGCTTATTAAAAACAATATTTTTTTTTACAGAATGATGAAACAATTCTATCCACATTCAGGGAGACATTTGCTGCAAATCATGCTTCCTCTGCACCCCATCTCACCCTAGCACATTTTCTGCACCCACATACGTCGTCCCAATTAAAGTCAACCAAATTTAAAAGTGTGAACTATACTTAAGTCTACTGTTTGTAAATCCCTTGATTGCTTAACTCTATACTTGTGAACTAGCAGGTATTGGAAGACTTCAGGCAGCGAACGCTTTTTTTAACTACATCTGATACTACTACTACTACTGTTAAAAATAATAGTAATAAAAATAACAGTACATCGCCGGCCCTACGCAGCGTTATAGCCATTAAACAGTTACTGTTATGATGTCAATTACTTCGTTTATTGTCACGAAGTGAATAATGAAGTAATTTCTTGTCAATTTCTGGAAATACCTACAACTCCGTAGAAGGCAATTCCATGAGATATTTGAGCATATGTCACGTATACGTCTCAATTTTCCGATCATTGATGTATGTTACAAATACATGTGTAGTCGGTGGACAATGTGAGAAAGATGTCGTTCACACGTTGGTTTCACAAGTTGTAGCCTCCACCACTTGCTAGGATTTAAAAAAATGGGGGAGGGGTGGGGGAGGGCGGAGGGAGATCTTATGAGATCAGTGTTTGATCTTACGAAATAGTGATAACAGTATTGGTCTTTTAAAAATAATTTAGTTTCGTGGCCGAAACACAATTGACATTTACCCTTTAGGGGATAATTACGTCCGGGTTGAGAACCACTGTGATAGTCATTACACGTTCCAAGTCAATATTAGCCAAACAGGTAATCCACACGTTCATATTAGCGTGAGGGCGGGAGGATAGTCGCCTTTGCCGTCTTGGTAGTGTCGCTTGAAATGTAGATGCAGTGCTGCAGTAATAATCCCACGGATCAAAAGTTTGAGGTACCTGAGATTTTGCAGGACATATCTGGAAGACTGTGACATTAGCAGGTTACACGGTTTCAAGGCGTCCAAAACCTCATAGACATAATTTGAAGCGTATGTAGGGACTGTCAAGCTGCACACACCTTGTCAGGCAATGTGGCTCCTGTTAATGTAGGCCACTATATCCGAGAGTGTGGACAAACATTCAGAATCGTGACTAAGAGTAGGTGTTGACATATAAAACCGAATGCAATATCGGCTCAAATTTCAACTTTCCCTCAGGACCAAATTGTACTGCCGAAACGTCCAACCACATGAAGCTCACAAAATCTAAACCGTCTTCTCTTTATAGTGACAAACGTTCTCCCTTGTTATCTCTTAACGTCGCATGTTTACTGTATGCTTTTTCCGATAATTTTTGCTGCACTTTGGTCGATCCAACTTGTTTGGCAATACCTCGAAAACCCATCAGTGCCTATTCGGCTCGGTTTCATGTGGATGAAAATCTCTTATTTAGACCAGTGGGAAGTTCGGAAAAAGATAATTACGGTACAGTGGCCACATTAGATTATAATAAAACCTAAATTCTTTTCTATTACCAATTTTTGTGCAAATAGTTTCGACATAATATTGCTACGCTTTTTGTGCTGCAGTTTTGATGTATGCCCTACAACACATAACACAGCTTCTTCAGGTCTGTACATGTTTCTAAGATCTTGAACAGTCACAAAAAAAAATGGTTCAAATGGCTCTGAGCACTATGGGACTTAACATCTGTGGTCATCAGTCCCCTAGAACTTAGAACTACTTAAACCTAACTAACCTAAGGGTAACACATACATCCATGCCCGAGGCAGGATTCGAACCTGCGACCGTAACAGTTGCGCGGTTCCGGACTCAGCGCCTAGAACAGATTTTTTATTTATTTATTTATTTTCCATAAAAATCACTCTGTTAAAAGGAACATGTAGATCATTTCATGGTATAGTATGTGCATTACATATTGAGCGGTGAGAGAAGCGTGAGGTTCATTATCAGCTGTCAAATGTGCACACCGACTGCACCCGGCACATCCCAACTGCGTGGGGGGTCGAGGAAGACTGCCTGAAGATAGTTGGCAAAGGTTTTCCGATAGTGTGACCATCTATGAACCTCATTGTGGGCTTGCTGCAAGAAATACCAAAAGTCACGTCGCGACTTGGCAGCATCCCCGTAGAGGTACGCGATCGTCCAACCTTTGACCCAGATGATCGACTGTGATTTAGTCGCCGGAAAGTAGTCACTCTCCGGATGTAAGAAGGAAGCAGGTGTAATATGTTGCGGGGTCACACGGAGGTAGCAAGCCACCATCTGTCTTCCTAGGAGCCATACGTCCTCCACCGCGATACAAGTTAAGCGGTGATGGTCGTCATCCACTTGGCGACATTTCGGGCACAGTGGAGTGTCCACTAGTCCAATTGCATGGATCCGTCGGTTGGTGTTGAACCTGCCACAGGCGACAGAGACCCACAGTGCCCGAACGAAGGTAGGAAGGAATTTTTGGTGCACATGTCTCCAAATCTTCGGCCAATGCAACTTGGGGAGTTTAAGTTCAATGACATTACGACTTATCCCTCGTAGCAGCCAAACATAAAAAACCTTCGCGCATGGCGGTCTCGTGCGCGGAAGCTCGTCTCTGATATAACTAAGTTCCACGATAAATGTTGATACATGCGCAAAATGTGGCGTAATGTTGCCCACCGCCACCGGAGGTGTGAGGGACGCTGGAACTAGGAGATCCAGTAGGCGGGATGTAAGGGAATCACGCCCTCTACGCCATTGCTTGTACATCGTGGCTAGAAGGAGCGCCGTCGCTCGGCATTGAACATTCGTAAGTCCGAGTCCCCCCTTTTCCGTAGGGAGCGTGAGCGTTGCGTATCGCATCTTGAGGGGCGACCCAGTCATCACAAAATAGCCTAGTGCTGATTGAAGTCGACGTCCGAGCGTGAGTGGTAGGGGCAGGATGTGGGAAATATGCACCATTCGAGAAACCACATAAGTGTTCAGATATTCGACTCGCTGCAAAGGATCAAGGCGCCGTAGGAGATGTTGTCGGACCATGGTACGTGTTGTCTGTAAAATACGCCGGTAGTTAACTGCCGCAGTATGTTTTACAGATGAGGTAAAGTCTATGCCGAGATAGCGGAACCGTTGCACATAAGGAAACGGACTGATTTCTTCCGGCGTAAGGCCCCTTCCAACCGGCATTGCTGCCGATTTGTTCATGTTCACTGCACTACCCGCCTTCACACTGTGGTCCAACAACAGTTCAAGGACCGTCTTCACCTCTTCCTCAGAACGAACGAGCAGCAGGAGGTCGTCCGCATAGGCACGACATTTGAAGGTGTAGCCCCGCAGTTCCATCCCAGAAAAAGAATTTGTTAGCCTCCCAATTAAAGGTTCCAACGCTATCGCGAACAGCAGCATCGAAAGAGGGCAGTCCTGGCGAATGGATCGTCGAATCTGAATGGGCCCTGCTAAACGCCCATTAACCTGTACCAAGGATTGTGCGCCCCCGTAAATCCTTCTAATGAGACCAGTAAAACGGTCTGGAAATCCCATTTCTTCCAGTACAACGTACAGATAGTTGTAGCGCACCTTATGAAAAGCACTGTCAAAATCAACCGCCACCATCGCCGCTTTAAGCTGGCACTCCCCCGCCAGCGCTATCACATCACGGCATTCGCCAGTAGCTGTTTGCACATTCACCGATCCACCCGGTGTCGTCTGTTCTGGAGAGAGAACGCTACGAATTAACATACGACATCGGACGCTAGCAACCGTGCAAAGATCTTATAGTCGGCATTAAGCAGGGTGATGGGGCGATAATGTGCGACCGTAATTCCTGGCTTTGGTTTATGTACTGGCACCAAGAGGCCTTCCATAAAAGCCGGTGGAATAGGCGCATCGGAATTTAACATCTCGTTGCACATTTCCGTCCATCGCGGTGCCATTTCGTTGCGAAATTCTCGATAAAATTCGGCAGGAAGTCCATCAATGCCTGTGGACCGATTCAACGCACCCTTTGCGGTCGCATCATGTACTTCCTCACAGCTAATGGCTTCCAGTAAGGTTCCCGCGGCTTCCACCGTCAGTGTACGGGAGACGTACGTGGCTATACGTTCGAGGTCATCGACAGGGGCTGTTTCTTCCCGATAGATGTATTGGTAATGGTCGACGAATGCAGAGACAATGTCCGCTTGACGCGTCACTCTTCGGTCTTCGCGGGTAATTAATTCCCGTACCAAAACGCGTCGTCGGTGCTTTCGTTCATTCACGACGTGGTGCATGGAAGGTATCTCGTGCATTATCGTATCGTGACATCTGGCGCGCACCATGGTTCCCTGAAGATGTTTGCGAGCTAAAGCCACTAGTTTAGCTTTTATCCTTTTGCGTTCGATCCAGATGTCCTGTCCCGGCGGACCATCATCCAGGTCGCGCAGCGCTGCAAAATAAAAGTCGGTCGTACGGCGGCGCCATTCTGCCATCTCCCTGCTATATGAGATGAACGTACGGCGAAGCGCCGGTTTAGCACACGTCAGCCACCAATCAAGCTTCGTCGCATACCTTCCAACCCTTCGCTCGCACATCGTCCATGTCTCAAGGATCCGTTGACGGCATTCAGGATCATGTAGATGTTGAATTTCCACGGGGCCTTACTGTTCCACACCTCTCTACGGGGAAGAAGCACCGTACAGATGTAAGCGCTGTGATCGGAAAATGCCAATGGACAGCGTTCCGCGTCCTGGACATCATTTGCATGAGCCCGTGAGATATAAATACGATCCAACCTGCTCGCCGAATGACTTGTCACATAGGTGTATCCCGGTGCATCCCCATGTCGTAATTCCCACGTGTCACTAAGTACAAGGTCGTTGACTACGATTCGCAATTCCTGGCTGATGTTTGCTTGCGGCCATTGGTCTTTCTGGCTGAGAACACAGTTGAAATCTCCACCAATTATTACACATTCATAACGTCCATGGAATAGTGGGGCAATGTCTTCTGCATAAAATCGCGCCCTTTCCCGCCGCCGATTGTTTCCCGACGGTGCATAAAGATTGACGATGCGTGTCCCAAACGTCGTGAAAGCCATTCCCCTGGCCGACGGAAGAGAACACGCGTTTTCCACTGGGAAGCCATCTCGCACGTAAACTGCAACCCCACTCCCATTGTGATCTCCATGTGACGAATAGGATTGGTAGCCTGCGATGTATGGGAGTGCAGCTATGCGGACTTCCTGCAGCAAAGCAATATCCACATCAGATGCCCAAATCGTTTCCTTCAGTAGGTGTATTTTGGCCGGTGAACGCACGTCAGTTATATTTAATGTCGCAATACGGTTCGCATGGCGTTGAATCCCACTCTGTCGAGGCGCAACATCTCCCTGCATCGGCGCTGGGGGCTGAGTTAGAAGACGTTTTCTCGCCCCTCTTCCTTCACCTTCAGCAATTATTCAGCCACAGCATCTGCGTCTGGAGAGCCAAATGGTTGTGATTCCTCTTCAGCATCACCACGTCCCGGTACCGTCAATGTGACAGACCGCTGCGGGTCTGATCGAACAGTTTCCATTGCCTCATCCTGTTTCGTAGAGGTTGTTGTGTCGTCTTGGTCCGCAGGCACATCGTCGTCGGGGCAAGGGGAGTCATCCCTATTAGATGTCGTGCGACGACGCCGTTTCCTTCTTTTCGGGGAACGTTGCTTGCGTGATCTTCCTTCCGTGTCCTCAGATTGTAGGGAATCACGGCTGCCCGACAGTAAAGCATCCGTAGGCACTGGAAGTGTTTCGAGTCGCATCGTTGTACTTGGTTGGAGTTCGGTCGAAACTGATGTTGTCGTCACAGAGTGCGTTCCAGATGGAACAGCATCCGTAGTGGCTGGAACTGCTTCGTGTACTATCGGTGTGCTTGGTGGGAGTTCGGTCTCATCTGATGTTGTTGCCGTAGATTGTATGCTCGATGGAGCAGCATCCTCTGTCATCCCGACGTCTGCTACAAGGTTTCGGAGAGTGCCATCTTGATCTTCCATCGGGGCTGTGTCCTTTCGGTCATCAGCGGACGCAGTGAGGGCTTCGGCATAGGTGATCGGTAGTACTTTCATCGCCGGCGACGGCTCCCGCACATGTGAAGGCAGTTGCGTAATCCGCCGTTGCATACAGTTCGACCTGAGGTGTCCCTCCTGGCCACATCCAGAACATGTACGTGGTTGACCATCGTAAATCACCACCGCCCGACAACCACCAATTGTCAGATAGGACGGGACATGCTTCTGAAGATCAATAGTGATCTGCCGCACTCCGTTAAGAACGGGGTATGTGGCGAATTGTGTCCATCGTTCTGCTGTGTGACCATGTACCGTGCCGTATGGCTTAAAAGCCTCGATAACTTCGTCAGCCGGGAGTTCAAATGGCAGCTCAAAAACACGTATTGTCCGTACACCCAGACCAGCATGTTCTACAGTTACCGTGCCGACATTCCCGTCAATGTGGCAAAATCGGAGACCTGTTTTTGTCGCCTGTAGAATTCTCTCACACGCCGCGTCATTTACCATCTTAACATCCACCGTGGGACTAACGATGGATAGGTGAATTCCGATAATATCGTTTGGCGGTATCTTGACGTCCTCTCGAATGAATCGTTCCACTACTAAAGCCTTTGGTCGTTCGTAGTCTTTGCAGAAATTGAATCGTAATGTAGTTTTCCTGTACTTGTTCGCCATGATCGTTGTTAGTAGCCCGCGTGCAGACTAAGTCCACAAGTAAACAAACACTCGCACACGCCGCACAGGCGTAAGTATCGGACCTCCGCTTCGCACGGCCGCTAGCGCCGAACTGAACCGCTCGGCCACCAGGGCCGGCGAACTGTCACAACCCCATTACTTTATGTTAATTATGTAACATCGGTGGCCCGTTGCTTTCATGTCCTTTTCCCAAGTACAGCATATATTTCTTCTATTATTTTATTCATAGCTGTTTTTTTGCAGCAGCTGCAGTATATATTTTAGAATTTTTTTTTCTGAAAATCTATTTCTTCCATTTTTAGACATTTCTTGTTCGTTACTCAGTAGCTTAAGGTCAGCAACTATTTTTCCTGAACACAATTAATTTCATTTGATATTTTATATCCCTTCCAAGTGCACTCTTTCATACTACTTTTCAAGACACATTTTATATAAACAGTTTAAATTTTTCAGTGGTTTCTGAAAGTTGTCCTCCGTCGCTCCCCCACTGTTCGCATTCTCTTCTTAATCTTAAGTGGTATCCTGCTACTGTAATCATTACAGTACATTTTATCTTACCTCGTCACATGATTAGTTCCCTTGTTTTTAATTTCACTGTGTAAGTGCAGTAAACCACTTCACTCTTAAATCCGTGCAGTGATAAGTAAACACGGTTCTGCTTATTTCCTCAATTGTTTTATTGCCATGGTTTCCCGTTCATTTAAATTAATTAATCAAATGAAGATTCCACTTAAAGAATTTCAGACCGATTCATACTACCCTCTGAAATCACTTTTTAGTGAGCTCTTCTGAAAATCTCATTGTGTGTCTTAGAAATATGGACGTAGTGTCTTTATTTCACCGATTCCACTGTGTCATTCGTCACTGTCGAACTTATAAATACTTCAGCCTGAGTTTGCATACGTGAACTCAGTACGCGGCAGGCCTGCTTTTGACCCTTCACCACCGCTTTTTTTGGGAGTAAAAAACATTAAAGTATCATTATTTTAATTAATGTCTTAGTCAGAAGGGACCAAGAAATTTCCACTGTTTTGTTTTACACCACCTTTCGGGGTTCTTCACAATGACCTTAAAGTTTTCAGTAGATGACTTCGCAAAAACTACAAGACATACGGAAATATATCACTGGAGCGTACATGTTTCCAAGTTTTTAACCAACATTACATGTACTCAACATGTACGCCATTTGTGAGGCGACAAACGTCAATACGGGCGTGCAATATGTTGACACGAATTGTCCGAGAACACGCGACAGCAGCCCGCTTTGTACATCGGTTGATCTGGCCGCCTGTGTGAGGGGCTCAAACTAATTCGATGTGACAATACGGAGCGCGTAGGAGCATAGGGGTCAACAAGAAAATGGTTCAAATGGCTCTGAGCACTATGGGACTTAACATCTATGGTCATCAGTCCCCTAGAACTTAGAACTACTTAAACCTAACTAACCTAAGGACATTACACAACACCCAGCCTTCACGAGGCGGATAAAATCCCTGACCACGCCGGGAATCGAACCCGGGAACCCGGGCGTGGGTAGCGAGAACGCTACCGCACGACCACGAGATGCGGGCATAGGGGTCAACAACGAAACTTGATGTCAGAACCACCACTGCAATCCTTTTACAGGCTTCTCTTAACAATTGTAACATTGATACCTAGCAATAACATACACAGAATTCCCACTGTTCCTCTGATAACCTATTGAGGTACACATACGTTTCAATGACCTGAAAGGCTTAACTTCTTGACGATATCAGTTTGAAAGTGGTGAAGCCTTACGTCCCTAGTGTAAGAGAAATCTGAAAATAGCTGGTAGAAAGTAATATTTGCACAGTATAGGTAACAACCTGCAGAGTATGACAAGTATGGTTCACAGTGGAATATTTCCTAATTTAACTTAGTTTTTTTCTACTTACCATTTACCACCAAATTCTCCAGGCACCAAAGAATAAAATGTTGTACTGAAAGGTCTCTGTTGGATTCCTTTCATGTTTAATTTCTCAAATTTGTTGTCTTTTAAGGAATAAATTCCTCTTCTAAATTTACTGTGGCGTTTCTGACTATCTGGGAGGAGACTGAGTAGTGGAACGTGTTACTTTTACACGTAAACAAGAACGATCTCTCACACTACTACACTTTAAAGCACAGTTTATATGTAATTCTTATATGTAATTCATGTCACACAGTCTCATACGGAACCTACATCCGCTTTCTTTTATATACTGTGTATGATAAGATACTGTCATCCCCCTTCCCTTCTGTGTGAGAGGATGAATGATCAAATGTGTTTGTAGCTGCATGCTTGAGGGTAGCAGACAAGGCTGTCTGCTAGAGAACAGTAGGACCAACGTTGAAACAGGTAGCTACGGTTCCTAAAAGCAGAGAGGTTTCCATTCTTAGTATGGTCCGGTCCGTCCCCTGTCATGTTGGTATAGGAAGCTGCCCCTCTGGCGCCTTCCGTTGGTCTTTGTGAGCGACTCTCGGGAGCACGCTGGGTAGTTCAGTGGGAGTCTGGAAGTTGGAGAGTTGCAGCCGAGCAGTCGGCAGTTGGAGTCCAGCAGTAGCAGTCTGGCGGTAACGAGCGTCTGAAGTGGTAAGATCTCCGGCCAAGCGCGTGTCTGTTAAGTCCATAGGACAATGGATTTGTTAAGTTCAGGTTAACTGAGAATTTAATCATTTTATTTCGGGTTAGCTTTAAAATAGCTAAGGTTATCTTTAATTGCAGCGGAGTGTAATTCTCGTGTCCAGTTCAGATTAATTTGCGGTAGTTGCTTTGTTACTACTTTGTGAGTAAAGTGGAACCACGTGTTGGTCAGTAACTCTAAGTAAGATCAATCTTAAATGCAAATGCTTGTGTGATTATAACGTATCGTCTTGAAAAGATTTTGAATATACCAACTTTTCTTTATGTTCAACCCACGTGGCGTGTACTTTGTGAGACCAGTACCACGTGCTTATATAACTGTTTGACCCATCAGGTTAATAGTAGGACGTTAGTAACCAGTTCGAGGTTTTTGTTTTGTAATTTGCTTTTTGATCTAATTTATTTTTATTATCTAAATTATTGTGGAGTTATACGCTTTCTGTAAACCAAGTTGACCACGTGAAGGGTAATTACAAGACGGACAGGATTGTGCTACGAAAATAATTTCTTTAACTGAAAATTTGAATCTATTGGTTGTGGTGAACTTTCTGTTGCATGTGTTTCAATGTTCTTTGTGTGTTGTTTTATGAATGCAGTGTTGTACCCAGTCTCCCAATCTTGGCTCCATATTTTATGTGTTCAGTAATATTCCAATCTCACAGTCTCACAATCGTAAATAAGGCACCAGCTCAGTTATAACTCACGTATAATATGCTGAAATTTCAATGAACAATCTTTAAAATAAATTTGCAAATATAAACTGATTTCTTTCTTTTTATTTAAATTCTCCTTTTTATATAGATATATTACTGGTTGTTGTATGACTGTAAAAGATTATAATCAATGATAGTCTGATTGGTAATGTGGTAAACCTAGACTAGTTACCCAGTCGTGAAACAGTGGCCCAGTAAACGCACGGTTAACCTCACAAGACAGCTCACAGTTTTAAACCGCTTTCATGGTCTAATTAGCACCCGATTTCAGCATACCAAATTCAAGTCACAATCTTACGCTATTCAGCAAAGCAAATTAGAGTTACAATCTTTCACATGGCGACCCTGTTCTGTGATTCCGCTAGACTCTGGAATCTCTGAGACGTTAGATTGCAAGCGTTGTATAATCTTAATTTTTTTTCCCTACAGCGCTCAAACAACTTTTGCGTTGTTTCTGAGCAGACGTTCAAAAGATTCACGGCGTTGTTGAGCGGCGTTGTGTTGTTTGTCTTGTTTTGTTTTCTATATTTGTTTGTTCTATATATGTGTGTTTTTTTTTTTTGCTTGTAAATTCCACTGTTTCGAACAAAGATAAAAATTTGTTTTGCGTATGAAAAAGTGCGTACTAGGTTGGGTATCTTTCGTGTGACTGTCGTAATTTTTGGGGGACACATTTATTGTGATTAGTGTGTTGCGTACTGGGTGTAAATTGCACTAATGCTGACACGTAACCAAGCTAAAAGTAAGCGCTCCGACAACTTAAGCAACATGGACCAAGGGGATAATTTGATTTCCAATATTAACGCGTCGGGCGGTTCCGAAAATTCAATGAGGAATACTTCAGACGGAATGCAAAACAGCACGAACGGGCTCACATCAGAGCCAGAAATTAATTCGCCTCCAACTAACCAAATTGATTTGGCGGAACTCATGAAAGCCTTATTGCAACAAAATAAAGAATTGTTCCGAGAACAAAAAGAATCATCCGAAAAATCGATCCGCGAGCTAGGCGAACAAATGACGCAAAAATCTGAGAAATCGATCCGAGAGCTAGGCGAACAAATAGACGAAAAACTAATCCAGCAGACAAATAAAGTCGACAAGTCGATGCAGAGAGTGTCCGATGATATCTCACAAAGAATAAACAATCTGGCAAGTGAAATAAAAAGCGATATTATGAAAGAATTAGGCCGTACATTTGAACAGATCGATGACCGTCTGCAAGCGTTAGAACAGAGCAAGCGCAGTGGCGAGGCCGAATCTAAAGAAAGCGAAGAACGGCTACTTAGGAATTTCCAAGAGCTGAGAGAACAATGCCAAAGACATCGTCAGCAGGTACTCTCGAGGGTCCAAGAGGCTGAAACGCATTGTCCCACGGTCGTTAGCAACACAATAGCGGACAACAGTTTAGCGATCCACGCGTTGGAACTGCAGGTCGAACAATTGAAGCAGACTGGGGCGGAGGACAAGAGACAAATAGATGAGAAGATCGCGGCATTAGCGGACATTGTAGGCACGATGAAGCTGACGGAAAGCGAGAACAATATCACACAGGTAGCGGCCGCAGAGACCGAAGAAGTGCGTTCGCTTCTTAAATTCCAGAAGGGACAGTTTGAAGTAAACAGACAGCACAAAGCTGTAACAGGCGATTTACAAGAACGCGTGGCGCATCTGGAAAACCGCATGGCGTGTGATTCCGAACTCGCCAATAGCAATAAAAATAGCCGTGTGAACAGTGCAGAGAGGGACTCCGGCCACGAGGGAGATTGTGACGACAGGGAAGAATGTAATTTAAGGGGCAGACATGAGACAAATAGAAACATTCAAGGGCCTCGCCAGGAGGAAATGCGGGGATTTGATTTCAAACATTTCCTTACGGTAAGAAAATTTGAGATATTCCGTAATTCTCAAAAAGGCATACATCCACGAGCATGGCTCGAGCAATTTGAGTTCTGTCTTCCTCCCGACTGGGCAAGTTCACATAAAATAGAGTATATGTGTGGCTATTTGGAAGGCGAACCGGCGAGTCGTATGAGGTCGGCAGCGCGTCACTGCAACTCCACTCGGGAGTTTCGACAAGCCTTTCTCTCCGCCTATTGGTCGGAAGCGGCACAAGATAGGGTCAAACATGGCATAATTATGCTGCCAAATTTGAACCAGTCTGGTTTCGGCAGCCCTGCACGCCTATTCGACCACATGCTGCAGGCAAATCAATTTTTATACGACCCATACGGACCTGCGGAACTAATTAGGATATGCATCACCAAATTGCCGATGCACTTGCGGCACGTCATTCTTGCGGGACGATGCAAAGAGGACGTGGAAACGTTTAAAACGCTTCTCCAAGAGATGGAATACAATACAGCAGAATGTCCGCCTAATCAGGCACAAAGTTATTACGGGGCACAGCAGCGCGATCGCAGTCGTGACCGTGTTACTAATCAACGGCGTGACTGGTCGTCGCGACGCGAACGAAACAATAATCGAGACAGGCCGTATAGAAACTGGGGTAACAGTCGCGAACACAGATGGAGCAACAGAAATGATCGAGGATGGGGACAAGATCGTGAACGCAACAGGTACGGCAACCAGCATCGTTACTACGATGAACACGGTGGGAGTAGAATTGTAGGAGGAGCCCCACATGATGTCGAAATTCGGCCAGCCAACCCCAGACATAATCCAACAAATGGAAATGAACGAAACCGGCAATGACAAATGATCAGCCCAGAAGGCGCCAAAGCGGAACAAATGAGCGACATGGCAAATGAGTAGAGAGGATGGTGAAGAGAATGAATTGATTAGTTTAAATTTGTGATGTATGCATTTTGAATAATATGATGGTAAATATAGTGATAAAGATATTTTTATGTGATTGATTGAAGTGATGTTGTTAATTTGTTTTCTTTCCTTGTGCAATTAGGATTTAGTTTGATTCAAACGTAAAGATAAAAGGTTTCCTTGTGAACAAGTGAAATGCTTTTTTTTGTGTCAATTGAAAAGAGTTGCTCCTGAGAGAAGCAAGATCGTTGTTGAAATTGCAAAAACTCAGGGGAATATCCGATCTGTGGATATTATGGGTCTGGCAAACCCAGGTCCCCAGCTGTTAGTAGCCGTGTTTCCAATTTTCTGTTTTCAGTGCTACTATCTATCTATTACTATTCTATGTCTGTCAGTGTAAATGAGGATCTCTTACTATAGTATGCGTGCTGTATGAATATTTTAAGATAGGAGAACTCTGAGAAAGGAATGAGTAAGTTTGGAATCTTGAAAACAGGATGTGATAATACGATTGTTTAACCATTGGCTTCCCAATATGCAATGATATGTTAATATTGATGATATATGTCTTTTTTGTTCTTTATAGCTGAGTTCGTAAAGTGCTGTCTGTGGATTTCGTAAGTATATTGATTCCCTTCTAGGTAAAAGAAGAATTGTGGTTTGTGTAATTTACGTGGTTCTGAAATATTATTGTGGTAGTCAAATACGAGCAGTTTTTCAGCATATGGAGAATGGAACGGAAACATGGATCCTTTTTGTAGTCTTGATTGATGTTGAGCCAAAGCCCGAAAAATTATTCTGCGTGAATACTTGTCCCAGAAAAGCGACGTTTATGTGTTTTGTGTTTTGCTGATGCTGTGAGCATTACAGCCTACTGTTTTCGCTGGTGCGGGATGCACTGCAGCTTATATGGTTTGTACTGAGGAAGTTTCCCTCTTGAAGGTAGAGGATGATTAAATAATTTTTGATTATGGGAACGAAGGAAAGCTTGGTTTAAGGTAATAAGGATGAAGCAAAACATTTGTCATTTAAACCACAGGAGGATTCGGGTCTTTTGTGTCTGTTGTAAGTTCAAATATGTAAAGATGATACTGTTTTACAGAATAGAGGTCACCACAATTTTGCCATTCATGAGAAATGAATCCAGAATAACCACCACAGGAGAAATAACTGATTTGAAGGCGAAAGGTAACGTAAAGAAGGAACGAAATCGAAGCAAAATGGGTAAGAGAATGTAATATAACCTGTATAATGCAAATAATTTAACCTTCTCAGAGCCATCTGTGTGATTAATTCTTGTAATAACGTAATTTTAGATGAAATTTTCTTACTGTGTTATGTGTGAATATATGAGTATGATAAATGTATAATTGCGAGTCTCTTTTCAGGTGTGCGAACTGGTATAAATGTTTTTGTGTGTAAATAACCATTGTTCTTTTTACTGTGTATGTTTAAGAAAAGTTTCTACATATTTATCATGTGACAAGACGTATGCCGCGAGCGTCAAGAAGAGTACGAAGTATAAAAAATGTTGTAGTGGTATAAACACTTTGTTGAAGTAGCATTGAAGTGGCTTGTGGGATTAATTAAGTAGTGGATAGAAGTAGAATTTTGAGTAATGCATGTTTGTGGGTAGTTAGTTTGTAGAATAGACAACAAGTGTGCATGTGTGTGTGTAAATAACATGTGAACCCCATACTCTCCTAACCTATACTTGCGCAAGGCATAACCCTATTCATTTTAGTGTATTAATAAGTGGCATTTGATTTATTAAAACACAAGTGAACCACATTAGTGATGTGGATTTAAATATTATGTTGTCAATTCATTTAATTTTTATTTTTACATTGTAAAGTCATTTCACTTTTATTTTTTTATATTGTCAAGTCATTTAACTTTTATTTTATATTGTCGATTCATATAACTTTATTCTTAAAAATTGTGAAAGACAATACTAAGTGGTATTATGTATGACATTGTGTAATCACATAAGGATGATAAAAAAAAAAATTTCTGTGAATGCAGTTGAGAACGTGAAAGCGAACCGGCAAAACTCTTAAGAGACAGCGGGAGCAGCCAGCTAGTTGTAAACTGGCGGGTTTCCCAGCGGGACACGCTGTCAGCCAGGCCACTTCGGGAGCGCGGCCGACAACAAAAGACCCTACGCCGCAAACACTTTCCCGTATACCTGCAGCTAATGGAGGGCCGCCCCGCGCGACCCTAGCTGAAGGGAATGACCTGAGATGGGCGAGCGGTCCACCGCGCGGAAATCCATCTCCTGGCAACGCACGCGACCGTGACGAGACGGCCGCGGAGAAACAACACAAGGGGCGTGGAGCCTTTTGACAGGTACTGTCCAAAGAAACTTGCAGACGTCAACGACGCCTATCGACATTTCCTGACGGATGCCTACTGTCAAGCGACAGTAATTCATGGTTAGATGTTCTCTGGTCGCTAAGGGTGACACGAAGAAGAGCCATTGAAGTGTCATCCTTGCCCAGGAATATCAACCTGGCATGTCAATAGAGGATACCACACGAATTTGACAATACAAACATGGAACAAAATCGAGATGTACGTGACACAAGAGAAACTTCATGAGAGGGCAGAGACGGCGGGATCGCACGCAACAGATGGACAAAAATCCCTACTGACAGCTGCGGGGACGAACCCCCTCCCCTTATATTGTGCCACGGAACAGTGGAACTAGTGAGTGTATAAGTGAACAGTGATTATACGGTTCTTAGTTCAATGCATATACGTGTGTTTCTGTCACAGAAACTTTGACTCGTGTGTTTTGCAGGGACTCGATTTATTGGTCTTTATTAAACTTTGACTCTTGTATTTTGCAGGTGTTCTATATTTTTTTTAAAACTTTGACTATTGTATTTTGCAGGTGTTTTATTTATTGGTGTTTTGTTTTAGATGTTGACTATTGTACTGTTTTATTGATCAATGTTTGTTCTTGTGTTAGGTATTAGATTTGTGTTATTTTGTTTGGTAAATTCATTGCTGTGGCACTGCTTCCTTTATCAGTCAGATTGCTATTCATTCTCATTGGGCTGTGATCGATTAGCCTTTGCATGGGGCATATTTATTGTAAGGAACCCCTTAAGGGTAACAATCACACAATTATTGTAGTTTCAGTATAATGACACAGTGCTCATTGTTTGCTAGCTAATTGAAATATAGTAGAGTGATTAAATTAGTGCCACATAGTTATTTTAATTCTACAAATTATTAGTTTTATAAGATATAGAATTTTTTTGCGATAACCACTTTGTAAAACATGTTTTTTCTCTTATCATTTTTTTGCTTTTGCCGATTGTGGATTGTAATGTTCTGCCTTGTAATACTGATGTTATTTCCTGTTGCTTTTTAATTGCTGTGGCACCTTTGCTATTTTCATAAATTTCGCCTGTTAATAAACAGTCATAAATTTGCCTGTGATCAGTTGGCTCTTGCAATGAGCAAATACTGGTGAACTCCATAAGGGTAACAACCAGAAATTGTTTTCATATTAATGACACAGGAACCATTGTTTTTACTTGCTGACCGATTTAGGTCTACATGATCTTTTAAATAGGTGTCACAGATTGTGTGTTTTTATTTTTCTCTCTTTGAAATTGGTAGATTGTAAAGATGTTTGAAATTATTGTGTTTTAGCAAGTAGCTGGTGACCTTTTGCCTTTTTCTTTACACTTTTGGTTTAAGTAGGGTGTGAGAAGCCTGCTTGGGAATGTCCTAGCATGGCCAGAAAATTCCCTGCACAGTCTTTTCCCGGAGCGTTGGGGTTATGAAAGGTCTCTGTTGGATTCCTTTCATGTTTAATTTCTCAAATTTGTTGTCTTTTAAGGAATAAATTCCTCTTCTAAATTTACTGTGGCGTTTCTGACTATCTGGGAGGAGACTGAGTAGTGGAACGTGTTACTTTTACACGTAAACAAGAACGATCTCTCACACTACTACACTTTAAAGCACAGTTTATATGTAATTCTTATATGTAATTCATGTCACACAGTCTCATACGGAACCTACATCCGCTTTCTTTTATATACTGTGTATGATAAGATACTGTCATCCCCCTTCCCTTCTGTGTGAGAGGATGAATGATCAAATGTGTTTGTAGCTGCATGCTTGAGGGTAGCAGACAAGGCTGTCTGCTAGAGAACAGTAGGACCAACGTTGAAACAGGTAGCTACGGTTCCTAAAAGCAGAGAGGTTTCCATTCTTAGTATGGTCCGGTCCGTCCCCTGTCATGTTGGTATAGGAAGCTGCCCCTCTGGCGCCTTCCGTTGGTCTTTGTGAGCGACTCTCGGGAGCACGCTGGGTAGTTCAGTGGGAGTCTGGAAGTTGGAGAGTTGCAGCCGAGCAGTCGGCAGTTGGAGTCCAGCAGTAGCAGTCTGGCGGTAACGAGCGTCTGAAGTGGTAAGATCTCCGGCCAAGCGCGTGTCTGTTAAGTCCATAGGACAATGGATTTGTTAAGTTCAGGTTAACTGAGAATTTAATCATTTTATTTCGGGTTAGCTTTAAAATAGCTAAGGTTATCTTTAATTGCAGCGGAGTGTAATTCTCGTGTCCAGTTCAGATTAATTTGCGGTAGTTGCTTTGTTACTACTTTGTGAGTAAAGTGGAACCACGTGTTGGTCAGTAACTCTAAGTAAGATCAATCTTAAATGCAAATGCTTGTGTGATTATAACGTATCGTCTTGAAAAGATTTTGAATATACCAACTTTTCTTTATGTTCAACCCACGTGGCGTGTACTTTGTGAGACCAGTACCACGTGCTTATATAACTGTTTGACCCATCAGGTTAATAGTAGGACGTTAGTAACCAGTTCGAGGTTTTTGTTTTGTAATTTGCTTTTTGATCTAATTTATTTTTATTATCTAAATTATTGTGGAGTTATACGCTTTCTGTAAACCAAGTTGACCACGTGAAGGGTAATTACAAGACGGACAGGATTGTGCTACGAAAATAATTTCTTTAACTGAAAATTTGAATCTATTGGTTGTGGTGAACTTTCTGTTGCATGTGTTTCAATGTTCTTTGTGTGTTGTTTTATGAATGCAGTGTTGTACCCAGTCTCCCAATCTTGGCTCCATATTTTATGTGTTCAGTAATATTCCAATCTCACAGTCTCACAATCGTAAATAAGGCACCAGCTCAGTTATAACTCACGTATAATATGCTGAAATTTCAATGAACAATCTTTAAAATAAATTTGCAAATATAAACTGATTTCTTTCTTTTTATTTAAATTCTCCTTTTTATATAGATATATTACTGGTTGTTGTATGACTGTAAAAGATTATAATCAATGATAGTCTGATTGGTAATGTGGTAAACCTAGACTAGTTACCCAGTCGTGAAACAGTGGCCCAGTAAACGCACGGTTAACCTCACAAGACAGCTCACAGTTTTAAACCGCTTTCATGGTCTAATTAGCACCCGATTTCAGCATACCAAATTCAAGTCACAATCTTACGCTATTCAGCAAAGCAAATTAGAGTTACAATCTTTCAGTACATACCTGAAAAAAAAGGAACCAACATAAGTGACTGCAACTGTAGGTCTTACGTGTATCTAATTACTTTAATCTCTAACGTTTTTGCACTTAAGTAACCGTTTTAGGAAATTATTCAAGTAACATTATGGAGACGAAAGTTGCAATACACGCACGTAGCCCCCTATCCTCGACCACATAAGAAACACAAATTACACGAATATCGCTACGTAAAATGAACTTCAGAGAGCGTAATTGTGGCAATCATGCAGAAAACGTTGACAGGTTTAAATTCTTGCGAATGAAATTTCCCGACAAATTTAGTTGGAAGCATCATACCATAGAACTGCAGAAGCTGCTAAACAAATCGCTTTTTATAACATGGATGTTGTCAGAAGTAAGATATACAAAGTTTAAAACAACTACTAACACACTTTCCTTTCTCTGATTCCTTAATTTCATACTGGATCATTTTCTGGGTAGTTCATGACGCTAGGTCATGGTTTTTCGAGTCCAGAAGCGTGTGATACAAATTATTTGTGGCGTGTTGTAACCTCCCCAAACGTAATAATAAAAAATGAATTTTTAAAATATGAATAAAGAATGTGATTCTAATTTAATGTAACCTCTGAACAAAATTTGGTTCCCATATATAATCTCCGTGCAGAAATGCATTCACATTTGCTGTACCCACGAAATTCCTTTCTCATTTAATGTTAAGTTCGAAACAGAAAAATTCATAAACCCCGAAATAAAAAAAAAATTCAGTAACCTGGTAAATTTTAGGACGACAGCAGCGCTGCGCCACGGCCCTGTATTCTGAATAAAAAAAGCAAAAATTCTTACCTCAATAAAAACGGCGAATATATCCGCTCTTACCTAAAAAATTTTTGGCACAGCTCCGTGCAATGCTGGCCTATACATTTGTCATTCATGAAAGGAATGATCATGCATTGGATAAATTCTTTAAATTGAAATGGATGCTTTTTTTAAAAAAAATTACTTTATATTATAAAAATTATTATTAGGGCATTTTTTAAAAAAATTGGATGACAGTTCACATACATTACTAGATATGCGCAAGGCTGTTTCTTTACCTTATACAATAATACTCATCCTCCAGAGTCCCGACCATAGCAGACTGCAGACAAGCGCAGACACGCGCAGACTCCCGCAGACAACTGCAGACTAGGGCAGACTGCTACAGACTACCGACAAGCAACAACTAACTACATACAGCTCTCTGGTCCGAGACTCTCCTATGCCTTGCCTATTGCAGGCAGCGCATACCTCTTACATAACCCTCCACTGGGGGGGGGGGGGGCAAAAATTTGGCAGCGATGGTGAGTCAATTGGACTTGCCATGAGCAACTAATTTATCTTAATTAACTAAGTTTACAATCACAGAATATATATATATATATATATATATATATATATATATATATATATATATATATATAAAGTGCAGAACATGAAATAAAATATAGTGCACATGCACTGAGTACAGAACATATCAAGCAATGACAAAATGTATACGCAATGTGTACAAAACATATTAACAAATGACAAAAGTGAACACGCACTGTAGTACAGAACATATCAGGAAATCACAAAATGTATACGCGATGAGTACAAATCATCCGACTGAAGTCTCTTAGAGAACCGTGGACACTAGCTGCTGCTTCCCAATATGTTTATTCCTTAACGAGATTTGTCATAAATAATATATCTCTTTTTAATATCAACAACTCAGCCTATGGAATCAGTACTACGTATAATAATGGTTTCCATAATGATTTAAAAATCACTTATTTTGTCCCCAAAAGAGTATACACTATTCAGGAATAAATATTTTCGACAAATTGCTAGCACCCGTAAGAGTTTTAGGTGCTATAAAAGATCCAGTGTAAGAGGAGTCCTAAAGATCTGCTCGTGACCAACTCCTTCTATTCCAGCGATGAGTTTAATGGTAGAAGCGCCTGATCTTTACATCGTTAATATCACCAAACAATGTGAGTGTTACTTAGAATAAGACTACTGCACATCTTCAGCGCTAGAATATGACCAGAGTAAATGCATGTAGCAAACTGTTTCCTTTTTTGCTTGTGAATCTCACACTGTAATAAGCACATCAGTGTAGGTATATTGATATGTTTTGGACATTTTTGCATTTACTTCCACAACACTCACTGAGTTATATTAATAACTGACTGCGGCATGTTGCCATCATCATATGCGATAAAAATAACTTGATAAGGGCCACGTACCGAAGTTAACTGACGACACTGTACAACAAACTAATGATGAAATAAAGAAGAATTCATTTTTATTATCCAAAATAGCCGAAAATAGAGAAATTATAAGAAGAATTTCATAGAGTATTGAAAGACATAAGTGACCAACTGATCTTGAGGAGGAGACAAGCATGACAAAACGTTTCAGCCTGGTGCTCAGGATGCATGAGACAGGCGTTTAAGGTGAATGTTATCAATTCAGTTTCGATAAAAACATGTGCCGGCACATGTGAATACTACCGAACCAAAACCTTAACAAGTCACGTTTTCTAAATACGCACAGGATTTGACAGTCTGCTCGGGTTTGCTGCCGAATCCTAGAATCAATATGATTCCATATTTCGGCGACACATCTGTCCGCCATCAGTAGAACGCAGCTGCTGTTGAGTTCCACTGAAAGCGGGACTCAGCAGCACAAGTACTTTGCTGAATATGGGGGACAGATCGATCGCCGAAATACCCAATCATGATTATTTTAAGAGCCGGTAACAGAACCGTGAAGGCTATGAAGCATGATTATACCGGGAAAGCCGACGAAATGGCACACGAGAATTGCTTACGTAACTTTGGAAATCTGGTAGAAATCGACCTTGGGAACACAAATTTCGGCAGAAATGTTAAAATATGCGAGTAATACTGACCCCACAACTTAACTTAGAAGACAAAGACAGCCAAACCTACACGATTTACAAGTTTGTGGCGCCCTCCACAGCTAATGCTGGAATTCAGTATGGTGTTAGGACATCCTTAGCCTTGATGACATACGTTCAATCAGGCGCTGGAAGGTTTCTTGGTGAATGGCAGCCCATTCACTGAGGAGAGGTATCTATGTCAGTCGGTGAGGCCTGGCACGAACTCGGCGTTCCAAAACATCCCAAAGGTATTCTGTAAGACTTAGGTCAGGACTCTGTGCAGGCCAGTACATTACAGGGATGTTATTGTCGTGTAACCACTCTGCCAAAGGCCGTGCTCTATGAACAGGCGCTCGATCGTGTTGAATGATACAATCGCCATCCCCGAATTGCTCTTCAACAGTGGGAAGCAAGAAAGTACTTAAAACGGAATGTAGGCCCGTGCTGTGATAGTGCCACTCAAAACAACAAGGCGTGCAAGCCCCCTCCATGAAAAACACGACCGCACCAAAACATTATCGCCTCCGAATTTTGCTGTTTGTACTACACACGCTGGCAGATGACGTTCACCGGGCGTTCACCATACCCCCTGCTATCAGACCCCCCCCCACATTGTGTACCATGATTCGTCACTCCACACAACGTTTTTCCATTGTTCAATCGCTCCTTACACCAAGAGTACGTTCATTTCCTGCTCATAACCGTTTAATATCACCATAAGACAATATGATTATGTAATATGGTATTATGTTTGCCGACATGAGCAACAAACTGTTTGCAAATCCGATGCCAGTTCCTTTCCTCTTGTTTCCAACACAAGACAGCTTTTTAGGGAGTTGTAGTTTTTGATTTCCGGCACTGCAAGTTGAAACCCATGAAACGCGTAATACTTCATACCATAATTTATTACACAAAGGTTATATAATTACTTTACATCGGATACAGAGCAATAATGACGTTTTAGAAAAAGACAATATATGATTTGATTTGATGCTTCGACAATAATGTGCTTATAGCTTGTTTTCAAAATATAGGTTGTTTTCAAAATTTTTATAGCTTTTCATTTAAAGCTTTCGCTTTTTTAAGGTACCACCTTTATAAGGTGGTCATACAAATACTATTGCCCTAGCCAGCCGGGGTGGCCGAGCGGTTCAAGGCGCTGCAATCTCGAACCGCGCGACGGTTACGGATGCAGGTTCGAATCCTGCCTCGGGCATGGATGTGTGTGATGTCCTTAGTTTAGTTAGGTTTAAGTAGTTCTAGGTTCTAGGGGACTAAGTCCCATAGTGCTCAGAGCCATTTGAACCACTATTGCCCTTCCCCCCTCACCCTCCCCTCCTTTCCAAACCACAACTACATCCCTACCCCTCACCACCTCTAGTGTCTGTCTCTTCTATAAGCACTACGTAACGATCTCACCCGCTTCCACCATTTCCTTCTCTGTATACCTCATCCACTGCCTCTATACGTTTCACTTTTCTCCTAGGAGGCCTACGTTCTGTCAACTATGTTCCACTGTCACTGTGGCCCTTCTCCTTCTCTCATAATGCCATCGTCTCCTTCCCTCTTGCTATACCACAACCAACACCTACTGTCTTATAGTAGATATTAATTTTCCATCACTTTCTAACTACCACTGTCTCCAACACTCTCGGCATAAAAAGCGCAAATAATTCCCATGCGAAAACTTTTGGGAACATTTTGAAAGGTTCTGAGGAAAGTAGATTGAAGCAGCTGGTCAGGTCCTTCTAAATGAGAGCATTTTCGTCTGGTCAAAGCCTTTTAAACCGGAAAATATTCGGCTTTTATGTAGTCCGTCAGGAACATTTTTCCACTGTTTATCTACTTTTAAGTGCCACAGCAGAGCATGCCACTCATATGAGGAGAGGTTTGTTGTTGTTGTTGTTGTTGTTGTTGTTGTGGTCTTCATTCCAGAGAAATCCTTGGAAACAGAACAGATGTTGAATTTTATTGATGAAAGGAGAAAATATAAAGATGCAGTAAATGAACCTGGCAAAACGGAATACAAACATTTAAAAAATGAGATGGACAGCAAGTGAAAAGTGGACAGGGCAAATGTAGAGGCATATATCACTAGGGGTAAGATGGATACTGCCAACTTGAAAATTAGGGAGACCTTCGGAGAGAAGAGAACCACTTGTTTGAATATCAAGAGCTCAGATGGAAAACGAGTTCTAAGCAAGGAAGGGAATGCAGAAGGTGGATGGAGTATATAAAGGATCTATACAATGGCGATGTAGTTGAGGGCAATATTATGGAAATGGAAGAGGACGTAGATGAGGATGAAATGGGAGATACGATACTGCGTGAAGAATTTGACAGAGCACTGAAAGAGGTAAGTTGAAACAAGACCCCGGGACTAGACAACATACCATTAGAACCACTGATAGCCTCGGAAGAGCCAGCCATGACAAAACTTTACCATCCCGTGAACAAGATGTATAACACAGATTAAATACCCACACGAATTCTTTACAGACGAATGGAAAAACTGGTAGAAGCCGACCTCGGGGCAGATCAGTTTGCACTCTGTAGAAATGTTGGAAGACTGATTGAAAGGACCAACAAAACGACCTCTAACGGATGTCATGTGACGTCCGCAACGACCAAAGACAACGATCAACAACGAACAAAATGCAAAAAAAAGATGATTAAAGTGTATCGCTGCTAAGCGAAAGGTTCTGAGCTAAAACCTTGTTTGGTGCTCAATATTTTCTTTATTTAAAAACAATATCGAAGTGTCTTACTTCATGAATTTTATTCGTTTAATGTAATTTTTTGAAATTCCTAGTTGCAACTAAAATCGACCATACGGAAAGTATACGCTATGGACTTTTACCTCTGCAAACTTCAAAATTTCGTACAATGATTATGGGGGGAAGGTATCAGTCAAGAAGATGTGCAAAAATCAAATTTTTGGGCCAAATAGTTTTTGTGAAATCGAATGATAAAGTGTGTCATAGCAGTCGAAACACCGTGTGTCTGCACAGGCGAGCAGTGCAGTGATGACAAAATCGCGCACAGCGTGGAATGCGGGGAGCACGTCTCTGTAGCAGCGAAAGGGTTAATGCGGCCGTGGTGGCTTTACTTCATAAACTGCGCGCTCCCCCCTAAACCTAAGTTTGCGAACTATACTATGGCGCTGCTTCTCTAGGCGCGTACAACTGGCAACGCAGCAAACTCCCGCGTCTGGGCGGGCATGGGCGAACCGCCAAGATAAAAGAATTGAACTATAGGTGATTTTGATGTAATAAATTATTATATGAATACTTTAAGATCATGTGCTTTTATTTAATAATATTCCATCGAATAATACTACTACATGGCAACATATATGGAAGGGGCTAAAGTGTATATATGCAGTGGCTACTGCGCACGATGAGTTGTCAACATTCTTCTTTATTCCAAGGATACCATAGCCGTACATCTTCACGAAACGGGTACCGTAGAAACTACCCACATGAATAATTTCATACATGAAATATTCACAAGTAAACCTCTCTTTTACGTCGTCCATTGTCCTCCCCGTGTTTGAGATTTCAGATGGCACTCTCCTCTCTTTGCTCGCTAAGGGTCTCTCCGTAAAATAGCATTCACGCCACGATGGCTCGCGAACGCGTGGGGGCGAGGACTTTTTCGGCGGCGCGCAAAAGAGAAAGGGCCGGGCAGGCTTTTAAAATAAAATGCAGCGCCGTTAAAACGCTACCCGGCTTAGTGAGGCTCCACCGCGGTACGTGCGGCGGCAGGGACGTGCGGCGGGGGCTGCGTCGGCGGCGGTGGGGGCGGCATCGGCGGGGCGGCGGCGTCGGCCCATTGTGCACCCCCACACTCGGGGATCCGCCTCCTGGGCCCGGCCGCGGCCGTGCTAAATATGTCGAAATTCCCGGCGCATTGTCTGCTTAACGGAGTGGCGCAGCCAGCGGGAGCCGCATGTAAATTCGCGACGTGCTCATTGTGCGCCGCCGGGAGGGGCGACGTAGCGACGTGCCCGGCGCGCCGATGCGACGTGCCCCAAGACTCTAGCTAGCGCTAGGGCTGCCTTCGCTCAATCTTTGGCTCGCCGCTTGTGAGATCAGGCTCTTCCACTGCGCTGTCACGGTTGCCACAGACGAAGGAAGTCACTCGTGTAGCGCAGGGAAGCTAGAGCGGAGTGGTTGAACGAGAAATGTGTACGAACTGAATAAGGAATGGTTGACGGAAGGACAGATTGAGCATTTAGAAAAGTCAAAACAATTTTTACAAGTTGTGACATGGTCGCGAATTGAACAGTGGCCCGAATGTAGAAGAAATTTCCTTTACTTCACGTCTATGGCCACAAATTTTGTGTCATTACAAAAAATTTGTGACCTGTTGTGTACATAGTTCCGCATAGTCAGCGCGTACACAACTTTCCCACTTGAGCGCGCTCCGCTAAGCACAACAGCACAGGCGCAGCGCTCGTCCGTCTCCACTCTACGAGATGGCGCTGCCATAGAGACGGACCAAATTCTGCTTCCGCCGATTCGCGTATTAATATGTAACGCAGCCAATGAGATTGCTGCTAACGTAGAACCTTTTCTCCTCGCGGATCACACTTGCTCAGTGATACATGAACGCGCAAGGTATTATAACGAGTGTACAGACCTCCGATTAGTCAGTCCGCATTAGTCTGCATCAGTCTGTACCAGTCTGCATTAGTCTGTACGAGTTCTACATTTGTCTGTACCAGTCTATAGTCAAGTTTAAGTCTGCGCCTAATAAGATTACCATATTCCTGTAGATAGCCATGAAGATAAATGTATAGACACTTTTGTCAAGTATCAGAGATATATGTGAGAATAAGTTTAACGTACCAGTACCAAAGGAACTTCAGATTATCAATTGTATATAGCATCCAGAACCAATTGGTCACCGTCAATCTGCTACTCTAAGCGTGCAAGTGGCATTTCTACCATCTGACCTAACGGCAGAAGATAAACACGCCACGATAAGACCACGAGACATATGGCTGACAGTCGCCTACTTCGTTAGAGCGACAAGTCAAATAATCTGATGGTGTGTGTCCTGAAGGTCTCACAGTGCGCACTCCACATGACCATACACTGAAGTAAAGAAAAACAACTTTCGGTGATATTAGAAGTAAAGGCGGCAGCTTCAAGAGTGCAAGAAGAATTTCTCGGTTGAAGGCATTGAGCTGGCAGGGTGAAGGAGTAGCCTGCTCTGAATGCCTCAGTGAGCGAGATGAACTGTTCGATTACATGATAGAAGGAGAAATGAGAGTCATTATGGGAAACGGGAGCCAGAATTTAAGCGAGCCATCAGATAATTTGGAAAGCAGTGTCGGAAGTTCCATGCGGCTTTTCGCAGATAATGCTGTAGTATACAGAGAAGTTGCAGCATTAGAAAATTGCAGCGAAATGCAGGAAGATCTGCAGTGGATAGGCACTTGGTGTAGGGAGTGGCAACTGACCCTTAGCATAGGCAAATGCAATGTATTGCGAATACATAGAAAGAAGGTTCCTTTATTGCAGGGCCGCACAAACACGGAAAACCGCGCGCGTGCAACGCGAGGTGCAGCGAGTGCCTGCACCGTGCATCGGTTCAACTCGGCATACTTCGCCTCAACTCCGCTTGCTAGGTGAGGCCGACGCTGTGCGCTGCCGAATGCGCTGCTAGACGGCTTAGACAACATTGGAATACGTAAGCGCAAGACAATTACCTGAATAATGGAACCATCCGCTCCAGAAAAAGGGAAAATTGCCGAAAGTCAATTTAAACCGGAATGGGAACCCTCCTACTTTTTTGTGCATTGTGACGATAAAGCCAAATGTCTAATCTGCGGTACACTAATTACGTGTCAGAAAATCGTCTATTGAAAGGCACTACAGCAATTTGCATTCAGGAAAGTATAGTGATATAACAGGGGATGCCAGAGAGGAAGAATTACGGAAGTTGCAAACTCTTGCAGAAGAGAATTCTGTATCTACAAATGAGGTTTGTTGCAAGTACTTTAGCATGTAGATTTTGGTTAAAGCTCATGCGAAACGAAATAACATTTGCTTAGATTCCTTAGTTTTCGTTTTCGCATAAATTATTTCTAACATATCTTTTTTTTCTCTACTTTAGGATGAAGAAGATGAGGGGTGTTGCGAAAGGACTCTCAGAGCTAGTTACAAAGTTGCTCTACGTTTAGCAAGAGCTGGGAGGCCATTTATGGACGGGCCATTAATAAAAAACATTATGTGGGACGTAGTAGAGACAATGAATCCCACATTAGCTCACGCGTACAGCAGAATACCACTTTCCAGAATGACAATACTTCGGAGAATCAACGACATTGCTGAGAATTTGCATGAACAACTGGCAGCCAAAACTGAAAACTTCCTGGCGTACTCCATCGCACTTTATGAGTCCACGGATATTAACGACACGGCTCAGTTAGCAATATTTTTGCGTGGCGTGGACGACGACCTACATGTAACGGAAGAGCTCCTGGATATGACTTCGTTGAAGGACACTGTTACAGGGGCGGATATTTTAGCAGCTGTTGATACGGCAGCCGAAGGAATAGGACTCCCTTGGGAAAAGCCGTTTTCCGTAGCCACAGACGGGGCACCAGCAATGTGCGGTAAAGCAAAAGGGTTTATTGGCCTACTGCGTAATAAAATTTAACATGCCGAATTTACCTTCCGTTCATTGTTTCGCACACCAAGAGGCTCTTTGTGCGAAAGTTATCGGTCTTCAAGATGTGACGAAGGTAGTGGTGCGTATCGTGAACTACACTCGTTCTCATGGACTCACTCATCGTCAATTCAAAGAATGTTTGATTTCCTTTGAAGAGGAGTAGCCAGATATTCCCTACCACGCTGAGGTGCGCTGGCTGAGCAATGGGAAAGTGATTTACCGAATTTTTCGACTACGCCACACTGTGGCTCAGTTTTTGGAGAGCAAAGGACGTCCGGAGCCACTTTTTCATGACCCTGAATGGGTAGCTGATTTAGGATTTTTAGCAGACATTATGGCTCTCCTAAATGATTTAAGTCTGAAACTCCAAAAAGAAAACAATCTCCTCAACGGTATGATCAGCAAAATAAACGCTTTCCAGTATAAACTGAAGCTCTTCAAAAACAACCTTTCAGAGAAAAATACGCATCACTTTCCTGAACTAGGTAAGCGAGATATAAATTGTACCTTTATTAAAACAGCCTGATTTTTATAACCGCTCTAATCAAAACGGTATTATGTTTTTGTTTGACAGCATCTGTGCAGGAAGCAGCGCGCTTTGAAAAATACGTCGAGGTGCTAAAATCCCTTGAAAATGCGTTTAACGACCGATTCCAGGTAATGCGCCGGTATATGACATACAGCTAAATAAAGGAGATTGCGTTACATATGCAAGTGTAACAGTACATTAAAACCAATAGAACACATTTCATGTTTATTAAAAACTATCGCATTTTAGTACTTTGAAACAACGGCTTACATTACTTTCATTTATTAACATTGGCTTTGTTATTGTTTCAGGAAATTACCTGCCTGCAGCCAATTCTGGATGTTTTTATGAAACCTTTTTCGATGGATATTGAAAGTGCGCCTTCAGATTTACATTTCGAACTAACTGATTTGCAAAGCGATGTTCACTGAAAGGATGTGTTTTACAATACAAAATGTTTGCTCCAATTCTACCAGAATTTGCCGAAGGAAGAATTTCCCAAGTTACACAGAGAAGCAGCGAGATTATTTCTATGTTTGGTTCCACTTGTGTATGTGAAAGGTTTTTTTCTGTTTTGTCTTGTACAAAAACTAGATTGCGTGCGAGTATTTCTAATTGTAATTTAAAAAATTCTCTCAGAATCTTGTTGCAGATCTTAGTAGCATAATTGCAAATAAAATAAAGAGCACATAGGAAGATACATTTGTGTTGAAACCAAATTTAAAATTGTTACCGTTACAGTTATTATATAAATCTCTTTTGTACCGGTACACCAAACTAAGCTCTCCACCTAGTGTACATTAGTATTTGCCAATGACGAAGACAACAGGGTAAACGCTTTGAAACAGGTCGAGACAGGCGGCGCGAGCGACACAAGCTAAGGAAGTGGGAGGCAGCGCTGTTGCGCAAAGCCGTGGAGGGGGGGGGGTGGGGTCTGCACCGTCGTCAACATAGCGCAGCCGCCTTCTGCACTCTGCACTGCGCGATGCACCGGTGCATGCACCTTGTGCGGCCCTGCTTTATTGTATGATTATATGATAGCGGAACAAACACTGGTAGCAGTTACTTCTGTAAAATATCTGGGAGTATGCGTACGGAACGATTTGAAGTGAAATGATCATATAAAATTAATTTTTGGTAAGTCGGGTGCCAGGCTGAGATTCATTGGGAGAGTCCTTAGACAATGTCGTTCATCAACAAAGGAGGTGGCTTACAAAACACTCGTTCGACCTATACTTGAGTATTGTTCATCAGTGTGGGATCTGCACCAGGTTGGGTTGACAGAGGAGATAGAGAAGATCCAAAGAAGAGCGGCGCGTTTCGACACAAGATTGTTTGGTAAGCGTGATAGCGTTACGGAGTTGTTTAGCAAACTCAAGTGGCAGTCTCTACAAGAGAGGCGCTCTGCATCACGGTGTAGCTTGCTGTCCAGGTTTCGAGAGGGTGCGTTTCTGGTTGAGGTATCGAATATATTGCTTCCTCCTACTTATACCTCCCGAGGAGATCACGAATGCAAAATTAGAGAGATTCGAGCACGTAAAGTGCCCTCCGCCACATACCGTTGGGTGTCTTGCGGAGTATAAATGTAGATGTAGATGTAGATGTAGATGTAGATGTAGAAGCATATACAGGGTGTTACCAAACTATTACTTCAAATTAATACAGGAGTTAGAGAAGACCAGACGTCTAGGACTTGTCGAGAGGAGTAAGTGCATGATATTTTGAATCTGAACCAATGTGCGGAAACTTGCCGTTTCCGTGCTACAACGATTTGAAATCTTGCTGGTAACGAGACCACGTTTCTTAATAATAGATGAGGCGTCACCCAGCACATCACTTGTTTTTCAGTTGTACTCATTAAAAGCCAAAGACATTGCTTGTGTACTCTTTGACAGATTCTCTTCGACGTGATGCAATACGGCATCTTAGAATTCGGGTGTGCGGCATCTCCTTCGAGCACTACAGTTACGTCTTCTGACGGTAAACGTACTCTTTCTTTAAGCCGTCGCGTAATTACGGCGAAAAGGGTCTGCGTGGGAGTAGGACGTGGAGAACGATCTTGATGAAGCCGACGAGCTGCTCTTACGTTACCGTGAGCTTCGCCATTCTGAAGAATCATGTTGGTTATTGTGCAAATGTGTACTCAACAATGTTGCTCTAACACTCACATGAGTAGGTAAGATACCTAGCAAACATGTTTTCAAACGGCTGTAGCACAGAAACGCTACGTTTCCGGACATTGGTTCCTATTCAAGATATTATGTTCTTAATACCGTCTACAAGTTCTATAAGTTTATAACTGGAATTTCGATAGGGAACATATAGTATCTGATGTTAACTTGTGATGTTAGGGAGGCTTTTATTAATGATGCTCACGCAAGCCGTTGTGTCGGTGTTGCTGGCTCAGAATATGTACTGACTTTCTAAACTGATCTGCTTACACAAGTCGCATGTTCGGTCACATGTGAATCCGCGAGGCACTCCATGTCATGCTCATCAACAGCGATTCAGTATTAATATGTGGGCCTACACTATACAGTTAATTCCACATAAATTCTTCATTCCGCATCAACGGGTTGAGAGATCGCACCTTCGTTGCAACATATGTTTCCAGAACTGCAGGAGTATGTACCTCTGAATGTTGGAGAAAGGATATGTTCTAGTACGATGGGGCGCTAACCCATTTCAGCATTGCTGTGAGGATTCATCTGAGAGCCACCTTCGGGAATCAATGGATTGGCATAGGCTACCCTGTGGCTTGGCCATCCAGGTCACCTGACCTCACATCTTTGGATTTCTTCCCCTGTGGGCATATGAAGCAGCTGTTGAGTGAAAGCGTTGTGGAAACAGAAGAAGACCTTGTTGCTGGAAGTGCCGTCGTTGCTGGTAGCATGGCAGACATGCAAGGAATCTTCGAACGATCGTGAAGTTCAATGGTCCATCGATGTACTGTGTACATACAGACCAATGGTCGCGCATTCGACCAGTTCCTTTGAACGTCACAGCTGTAAGTATCATGATAAACTCCCTTCTGTGTAAATTGCCGTCAGCGACAAAATGTACCATTACTAAATATCTTTGTCTCTATGTTATCCACATCCTGTATTAATTTGAACGCATAGTTTCGGAACACCCTCTATAACATCCGAAGTCGTTCTGCAAAGTGGTTACCAATCGATCATAGAAGTTGGTATGCTAAATACGTGAGACTAGAGACATACAATCGAACTTTCGGAAAAATATCACTTACACAACCCTGCAATAGAAAGGACAGGTAAGTGCGACGACCATCGTAAAATCAGCTTAACACTTCGTGTGTCCAAGTTACTGACAAGAATAATATGCTGAGAAACTGAATTTTTTTAAAAAAGTCGAGGAGATATTGGGAGAGATGACGATGAGTTTGGCATTCGGAAAGATAAGGGCATCATGGAGGTAGTTCGAACGTAGCGATCGATAATAGAACCAAGACTAAAAAATAAAAATAAATATGAGTACAGAAGTCCTATAAAAAGCATTCCGTACAGTAAAGCATGCTAGACATTCCTAGAAAAATAGGAGTAAGCTGCAGAGGAAAAAGGATAATATACAGTATGTACAAGAACCGAGATTGAAGAATAAGAATGGAAAACTAAGAACTTTGTGCTCTGGTTGGAAATTTGTGGTAAGTTCATATGGAACCAAACTGCTGAGGTCATCAGTCGCTAGGCTTACACACTACCTAATCTAACTTAAATTAACTCCCGCTGAGGACAACACACACACCCACGCCCGAGGGAGGACTGGAGCCTCTGACGGGGGGGGGGGGGGGGGGGGGGCGCACGAACCGTGGCAAGGCGCCCAAGAGAGCGCGGCTATCCCGCCCGGCTCTCGGGTTGGAAACAGCGTAAGGCAGGAATGCACTCCTTCGCCTCTATTGTTCAGTCTTTACACAGATAAAAGTAATGGTCGAATTGAAAAAGAAGTTCTGAAGCGAAAATGTCCAGGGTGAACTGATAGTATAAGATTTACTGATATCTTTTCTATCGTCTGTGTAAGGTCGTGTTGAACGGAATGAACAGTCTAATGAGTAAGGAGTAAGGATTGAGGGAGTAAGGAATTGGATTAGCGCTAAACACAACTTCAAAATTTGTGGCCGCGAAATAAACGAAGGGTAGGATTTTGCTATATAACGGTCTCACTACTCAGACGACGTACTGTATTCTTTGACAGTTGAATACGTCGAGGTATGATCTTACAGACAACAGCCCCACGGCAGCTTTAGTCCTTTATGAACCGTGTCATGGGGCGAGGTGGCTTTATGATAAGGCATTGCAAATTTATTCGGGAAGACTGCGTTTGAGGTCCTTGACCGGCCATCTGTATTAAAGTTGTCCGGAGCGTCGCTGAATGGATTCAGGCTACTCTTGATATGGTCCGTTGGCAAGGGAACGACTGCTGTCGTTCTCCGTCCTACCCCAGTCCGAGCATGTGCGCCTTCGTCGATAAGATGATAAATGCTGTTACTAGCAAAGGCACGGAAGTTATTTTAAATCTTTCTATGCAATTACAAGAAAGTGCGTATATCTGTGGCCAAACACGCTTCATTTTGAAACTTCCTGGCAGATTAAAACTGTGTGCCAGACCGAGACTCAAACTCGGGACCTTTGCCTTTCGCGGGCGAGTGCTCTACCAAGAGAGCACTTGCCCGCGAAAGGCAAAGGTCCCGAGTTCGAGTCTCAGTCCGGCACACAGTTTCAATCTGCCAGGAAGTTTCATATCAGCGCACACTCCACTGCAGAGTGAAAATCTCATTCTGGCGCTTCATTTTATTGATGCAGTATTTTATGTCCGATTTTCACTCAAATCTGTGAGCATCGTCTGTTCGCAATTTTTTGAATTATTCCCTCGTTTTCAACAACTTGTTTTAGCCGAATCCTACACTGTTACCAGCACTATGCATTTCTTGATGTGAAACACGACACAGTGCAGCACCAGTATCATTTATTTGCATATATGTGGAAAGAACTATCTGTGAGTGTTGCCAAACAACCGAAGTAGCAATGGCAGTTTCAAAATAACAGTAACATTCGAAGACATAATACTAGAAGGTGAAACAATTTGCAGTGTCCATCACTTAGCATCAGTGTGGTACGGAAAGCACTTTGATACTATACTTGTCGTGTGTGTGTGTGTGTGTGTGTGTGTGTCTGTGTGTGTGTGTGTTGTATCTGTGTGTAAAGGAGCAGGGGGGAAGGGGGATGAACATGAGGTGATGGAGGGAAACCGATAAAATGACTTCTTACTCAGTTAGTATAAATCGTCTTAGAAAAATTAATGGGAAAACTGAAGTTGTGGCCATATTTTCACTGAGAATTTGCATTAAAATCGTAAACTGATCGCAGTTATGGTTCACGGCACGAGTAGATAACCAACCTCGGAAGCAATGCGAATATTTGTCGGTATGCCGCGGGGATAACGAGGATAAAAACGAAACTTTGTTTTCATCAGGTCAGTACTTTTTTCTCAGTAAATTTATGTGAGGAATAGCTTTTCTGTACGCCTTTGTAAAAGAGAAGGAAGACGAGTGGGAGGAGATTAGTGTTTAACGTCCAGTCAACGAGGAGTTCATTAGAGACGGAGCACAAGCTCGGGTTAGAGATGGGTGGGGAAGGATATCGGCAGTGGCCTTGTAAAATCACCATTTGCCTGCTGCAATTTAGAGAAATCGCGGGAAACCTAAATCAGGATGTCCGGACGCAGGTTTGAACCAACGTCCTCCCGAATCCTAGTCCAATGTGCTAACCACTGCTGTGACCCTCGCTCGCTGCCTTTATAAAGTGCACGTATTTTGTGTGCTCTCGTTCGAATGGATATACTGTCGTCATTTCCTTGTACTCGTAGCCAGCCTACGCCACATAGGTTTGCCGAGAGTTTATTTTGACTAATAGACTTTGCTTCTCCAATTTCACTAGGTACCCTGTTAAACATATCGAGCAAGTGACAGACTGTACGCTTACACACACTATTCAGGCATACCGTAGGATTTCTATTACCTCTATGGAAAATGTAGGAAGAGGAAATTCTCTCACAGCTGCGAAACCCTCTGTCTTACTTTCAAATCACTGGAATTAGCCTCGATGATGACGTTTGGTTTGTGGGCTCTCAACTGCGTGGTTATCAGCGCACGTACAAATTCCCAACCTTTGCTCAGTCCAGTCTCGCCACTTCCAGGAATGATGATGAAATGATGAGGACAACACAAACACCCAGTCATCTCGAGGCAGGTGAAAATCGTTTACCCCGCCGGGAATCGAACCCGGGACCCCGTGCTCGGGAAGCGAGGATGCAACCGCGAGACCACGAGTTGCGGACAGCAATTTGCCTCAAAGGGAGTTAAGTGTACCATGAACGCAACCTCAGATCACTCCACCTAAACAATCAAGGAATGTAAAGGCCTTAAAAACTGATGGACATGTTCGAAAGTCATCACACTTCCCTTGTAGATGATTCACGTAGCGGGTGTCCCAAAACCGCAGTTACAGCATTAGGTGATGGGGGGCTTTAAAGGATGACTCCTGGAGCAGCATGGGGTACAAATACACCTGAGGCGTTTATTCAAGGAATACTGAACTGTACATGCGCTCAGTCTTTTGGTCTGTTTATAACGGAGGTGGGGTTTACGCTTCAAACAGGGCAAAGTACGTACCCACATATTCATGGTGCCGAAAGAGCTTTTCAAGAAGTTCATTAATCCGTGGAACAAGTGAATCTTTTCTATATTAACCATTCTTGGAACAACGTCGAACACAGTCTAGTCCGGTAAACATTCTGGCAGATACCAGTAAATTTCCTTTACAAATATATTACCATAATTGTTATTTTCCCACAAGATATTCCAAATATACACTAATCACTTTAATGTACTAGACAATCGCTAAAGGTATCATTAACGTAGTTGAAAAAACGAGTGATTAAATCCCGCAGGTAGGCTTTGGAAGTATATGTAGAACAGAGTAACATTTGCAGTGTTGAATGAAACCATTGATCTGATCTGAGAGAATTAATTTCAATTTATTCGACATTCATAGATTATAATGAAGTCTTTAATGCTGTTTGAACCGTACATGTACTAGCAGCCCATGGGAGAAACGGCATCCTGAAAATATATATATGCCAATGATCCAGCTTCCATTGCGCCATAGGACAACTGTGAGAAATTTGTATTTGGAAGAGTTCTTCAGTGACAGTTCATTTAACCAAATATATTCTCAGCGGCTGCACAGAATTTTGTTGGCAACGCAAACATTCAAAATGAAAGAAAAAAAAATGGTTCAAATGGCTCTGAGCACTATGGGACTCAACATCTTAGGTCATAAGTCCCCTAGAACTTAGAACTACATAAACCTAACTAACCTAAGGACATCACACACACCCATGCCCGAGGCAGGATTCGAACCTGCGACCGTAGCAGTCCCGCGGTTCCGGACTGCAGCGCCAGAACCGCACGGCCACCGCGGCCGGCAAAATGAAAGAAAGAATAGTTGTTTACTGGTCGTATCTGAATCATCTTTGTTTTCCGTCTGAAACTACAATATTTTCCTCTAATTCAGGTAAACAACAGCGAATGGTAAAATAAAATAGTACTAGCTTAGAAATAGCCTTCAAGATCAATTATAACAAAAATAAAATAATGTGTCACACATACAGAACGGAAAATGGCACAATTTAAAAGCCATACAATCCGTTGATGATTATTTGTATGCAGGAGAGTAAAAGGCAACGACTGAACTTACAGATAAAGAAACAAACAGAAGAGAAAAAAAGCTTTACATCCTTTTGGTCAAATAAACAGAGGACTCAAAACTTAATTTGCTGTGTGCCTGAAATGGAAAAATTACTTTCACTGTACATTACTAGGCTTCGTTTACGGCAGTTAGAAATGGATTTTGATTTCGGAAAGCGAACAAAAAATGAAAACGTTTGGTAAGTCGTGAAGAGGCAAGTTGAGAATTAATGGGACTGGCAAGAAAATAAATGGATTAGGGGTACACTGGAGGGAAGTCGTAATTGTGCCTGCAGTTTGATCGAACTAGAGACATGCAGGACGTTTAGTCTAGTAAATGGATTGTAAATTAGCCAAGAAAATTCTTATTGGATTCTAAAAGAAAGATAAAGGACGATGAAATTCAATGAATGGGTGTAGTAGTGTCACAAAAGTGAACTTGAGCACTTGTATTTTAACCGCTTCTACAAAATGCCAATGATACCGAAGACTGTATATGTGCAATAGTTATCAATTATTTTAAACAGTAAGAATCCATTCCACGCTTTTTGCAGTCCCATGCTTCGCTGTTGATATGTAATATTTGTTAAAATACGTATACATCATCAGCTCCTGTCTTCCCTTTGATACAGACAATTAATTCGGCCATGTGTTTCACTACTGGAAACTGTGAAGCTCCAAAGAAAGAAGTGTACGTGTTTTGATACTGCGTTTAAAATATGTAAAGAATATGTCTATTAGTTTTGGGACAGAAAGAAGTCGAAAGAGATGGTGTAATATGTGTACCAGCAGTTAACATTCAAGCGTTTAATAATGAATGTTCAACTGAAAGGTTATCAACGCTATCGTTTTACGCAAATGCTCTGATTCCATCCTGGATAAATAATTATTTCAACTTAATATTTTAAACCTATGAAAATGAAGAAACAGCTGCTACAGCGCAACCGACGGATTTCGAACAATCAGTGTCACAAATATCTCTATAGTTCACGTTATTACTCTTTCAAAGTTAAAAAAGCTACACTGTAACTTTTGCGGAAGAAGCAGCTACTAATATTTTAGTACGATCTCTTCTACCCACGATGAGAGTCGACCAATAATGAGCAGTTTTAATGAAATCGAAGCGGATATTTGGTGAATTTCAAGCCTAATGCAGGCATTACACGTCGCTTACTTCACGAGGGCAAGTATTGTAAAGCTGTGTCGGAGTCATCACTTAAATGGGCTGCTGAACTGAAATACATAGTACATTGGCAGCGTAGTGAATGGACTTAGAAAGTACGTAGGAATAGCATGGATACGTACCAGTGAAAAGACTACATGATTTAAAACGCAGAATTGTATTTGAAATGGTTGAAGAGGATCGTAGCGACAGGAGGATATAAAACTACTGATAATATTTTACTGGGAGAATACGTGCGTAGGTTAATAACTCTTACAATTATATAATATGCACAACATGTCAAATACGGAAAGATAGCTTCATTCAAGAGGAATCACTTTCACGTGATTTGAAGTTTTGCTACAGTACTGATAAGTCACTAAGAGGTAGTAGTCATCTATATCATCTGTCTGTCGAATGCAGGTGTCTATCTTCCCTTCGTGCCTTTTCATAAGCGCAGGAAACTCTGTCGGTGCTATTCGTATTTCTATACCACACGAGGAACCCGGGAGAAATATCCTCACCGTTCACGGAAGCGTAAAATGTTTGCACAATATCTTCCAGATTTTCCAATAACATGCAAAGGAATCCTTCGTTTTCAAGTATCGAGACCGTACCACAGACATCAATAAAAAGCACTGGTAATACTCTTTTTCCTCGCATGTGCAACAGCAATAACATGAAAGTATCATAACTGCAGGCACAAAATCCATACCACTAACGCGACGACTCCATGTCGTGACGAGAGGAATAAAACGTTCATCTGATATGTCCTGCAGTGGTGCTACCGTAAAAGAAATCTCTTGCAAATATAACCGCAAATCGTTTGTCAATAACATTGGTTGCTGGCGTATTTTCTTGTTCGGATTTTATTTGCATCTTCTAAGAACTCTGTTAACATGGATACTTTGCTCCTCCGAGCGTTCCTTATATTTCCCTTCCTCGCCATGCCATATTTTTGTATGGGGACCTCTTTGTTGGCTGACATCAGCACGCGATGATCGTCCATTACAATCCATGAGACTTATTTCAGAATCAAATCGTCCACCACATTGACTCGGTAATGAATATGGAAATGTGTATGACAGGGCACAAATGTATTCCCATCAAAACTGTTTTACATGATTTGCTATTTCAGCACAGCCTTTGTGTTCCTCCGACTTTTCCTACACATTCAGTTTCCGTTACCAAACGCCAACTGCCGTGTAATGGCTGCCGTAAACGACGAAGAACTGCAAGGCGTTTTATAAACTAGTCTCTCTCATTCTTCTGTAGACAGGCAGTGTTACTGTTTTTGGTGTTCTATTCTATTCTAGTATTGATTGCCTTTGAAGGGTTTGTAGCAAATCTAGTCAAGGTAAGGCTTTGACAAAATCAAGGCAGTAATGAAATGGAAGATTTATCCGGAAAGTTCAGTGAACTGTATTTTAAAACAAATAGAACGAGTAACTCTAATGAGAGACCAGTTCGTGAAGTTGGTCACAACTTTCACCAAGTATATAAAGCTGCTGGTAACTGGAAGTGAACGGTTATTTCGGGATGTTTCTAAGCGTAATTATTATACGTTTTCGGAGGGTACATTTTATGCATTACTGACAACTGTTCGCTACGAGTTGATGCCTCCCTGGCACATTTTAATTTTCATGTGATAGAAAATATTAACTTCAGCATGGTTGGGATTTATAGATGAGATAACATTTGCAAAAGACGTCGTAGTTCCTGTTCACTGGCAACATTAAATGTATCTGTTACGGTGTGGCACCATGGTACCCGTGTTATCTATCCGTAAATATTTGTAGCAGCTTCGAAGCACGGCAGTAATCATCATGAATATCACTTTATATGCGTTATATTGAAACAGATTAACACTACAAATGCACAAATCAATTCAAAGCAGCGCTCAGGTGGTCCTACAACAACTTGGAAATGGAGAAAAATAAACTGAAGTAAAAATATGTGATGTATTACTTTCCTACAAATTATAGGACATTCATTTATGCCATCATCGAAATGTGAAATATGTTATAAAGATACAAAGAACATATGTAAATGTAGCCATGAAAATCAATGATCCTTAGAATATTTAGCGAGAAAAGGCTATTTGAATTTCACCTGTAAAATGGTTGTACAACATTGGTGGTGAATTACTAAAGTTCATTAGTTATGTTAACTGCAATCATTCTAAGTATAAAATGTGTGCGAGTGCTCGTAAGTCTACTTAATTTTCATGTAAAACAATAAAAGACAATGACAATGTCGTAAGTGCCATTTATATTCTAACACCATAACACCATAGTACACACGCTCAAGTACGAAGTTTACATGCTGTTGACAATTGTCAGTCAAATAGCCCTATCTCCCTAAACATTCTAAGGACTACGAATATGCAGGGCTACATTTATACACTTGTCTTACATCTACACAACACAATGAACATGTTGGTAGCACTAATCAACAGCCATTTTGCATCTGAAATGTAATACATCAGATAGAATCTATTTTGGTGTGTAGAATCTCAATATACCTTTTAAAATGTTCTAGCACGTAACATTTTTGGCTTTTTAAAGTTTTTTTTTATTTTTCCTATTCGGTATTTCGCTTTTTGCTGTTCTTCTGTTTTGATGTTTAATTGTTTTTGATTTACAGAGGAGAGCTAGAAGATCTACAAAACGTCAGTAAATGGTAGGTGTGGTAATCCAGTGATGTGCAAGAGATCCTCAGTGAGTGTTCCCTGTGCAAGATAGTGCAAACACTAAGAAAAATGGCAACTATTAAATCTCGTTGCTGTCTAACCCACCCTGACAAGTTTTGTTATGTGTGTGGGAAATTCATTCCAAAAGCTCAAAGAACATCAGTCACTGATTTGATTGTTGTTGTTGTTGTGGTCTTCAGTCCTGAGACTGGTTTGATGCAGCTCTCCATGCTACTCTATCCTGTGCAAGCTTCTTCATCTCCCAGTACCTACTGCAACCTACATCCTTCTGAATCTGCTTAGTGTATTCATCTCTTGGTCTCCCCCTACGATTTTTACCCTCCACGATGCCCTCCAATACTAAATTGGTGATCCCTTGATGCCTCAGAACATGTCCTACCAAACGATCTCTTCTTCTGGTCAAGTTGTGCCACAAACTCATCTTCTCCCCAATCCTATTCAGTACCTCCTCATTAGTTATGTGATCTACCCATCTAATCTTCAGCATTCTTCTGTAGCACCACATTTCGAAAGCTTCTATTCTCTTCTTGTCCAAACTATTTACCGTCCATGTTTCACTTCCATACATGGCTACACTCCATACAAATACTTTCAGAAATGACTTCCTGACACTTAAATCTATACTCGATGTTAACAAATTTCTCTTCTTCAGAAACGCTTTCCTATGCCATTGCCAGTCTACATTTTATATCCTCTCTACTTCAACCATCATCGGTTATTTTGCTCCCCAATTAGCAAAACTCCTTTACTACTTTAAGTGTCTCATTTCCTAATCTAATACCCTCAACATCACCCAACTTAATTCGACTTCATTCCATTATCCTCGTTTTGCTTTTGTTGATGTTCATCTTATATCCTCCCTTCAAGACACCATCCATTCCGTTCAACTGCTCTTCCAAGTCCTTTGCTGTCTCTGACAGAATTACAATGTCATCGGCGAACCTCAAAGTTTTTATTTCTTCTCCATGGATTTTAATACCTACTCCGAATTTTTCTTTTGTTTCTTTTACTGCTTGCTCAATATACAGATTGAATAACATCGGGGAGAGGCTACAACCCTGTCTTACTCCCTTCCCAACGACTGCTTCCCTTTCATGTCCCTCGACTCTTATAACTGTCATCTGGTTTCTGTACAAATTGTAAACAGCCTTTCGCTCCCTGTATTTTACCCCTGCCACCTTTAGAATTTGAAAGAGAGTAATCCAGTCAACATTGTCAAAAGCTTTCTCTAAGTCTACAAATGCTAGAAACGTAGGTTTGCCTTTCCTTAATCTTTCTTCTAAGGTAAGTCGTAAGGTCAGTATTGCCTCACGTGTTCCAGTATTTCTACGGAATCCAAACTGATCTTCCCCGAGGCCGGCTTCTACTAGTTTTTCCATTCGTCTGTAAAGAATTCGTGTTAGTATTTTGCAGCTGTGGCTTATTAAACTGATTGTCCGGTAATTTTCACATCTGTCAACACCTGCTTTCTTTGGGATTGGAATTATTATATTCTTCTTGAAGTCTGAGGGTATTTCACCTGTTTCTTACATCTTGCTCACCAGATGGTAGAGTTTTGTCAGGACTGGCTCTCCCAAGGCCGTCAGTAGTTCCAATGGAATGTTGTCTACTCCGGGGGCCTTGTTTCGACTCAGGTCTTTCAGTGCTCTGTCAAACTCTTCACGCAGTATCGTATCTCCCATTTCATCATCATCTACATCCTCTTCCATTTCCATAATATTGTCCTCAAGTACATCGCCCTTGTATAGACCCTCAATATACTCCTTCCACCTTTCTGCTTTCCCTTCTTTGCTTAGAACTGGGTTTCCATCTGAGCTCTTGATGTTCATTCAAGTGGTTCTCTTATCTCCAAAGGTCTCTTTAATTTTCCTGCAGGCAGTATCTATCTTACCCCTAGTGAGAAAAGCCTCTACATCCTTACATTTGTCCTCCAGCCATCCCTGCTTAGCCATTTTGCACTTCCTGTCGATCTCATTTTTGAGACGTTTGTATTCCTTTTTGCCTGCTTCATTTACTGAATTTTTATATTTTCTCCTCTCATCAATTAAATTCAATATTTCTTCTGTTACCCAAGGATTTCTACTAGCCCTCGTCTTTTTACCTATTTGATCCTCGGCTGCCTTCACTACTTCATCCCTCAAAGCTACCCATTCCTCTTCTACTGTATTTCTTTCCCCCATTCGTGTCAATTGTTCCCTTATGGTCTCCCTGAAACTCTGTACAACCTCTGGTTCTTTCAGTTTATCCAGGTCCCATCTCCTTAAATTTCCACCTTTTCGCAGTTTCTTCAGTTTTAATCTACAGGTCATAACCAATAGATTGTGGTCAGAGTCCACATCTGCCCCTGGAAATGTCTTACAATTTAAAACCTGGTTCCTAAATCTCTGTCTTACCATTCATTATATAATCTATCTGATACCTTTTAGTATCTCCAGGGTTCTTCCATGTATACTGTGGTGTCACCGCCAGACACCACACTTGCTAAGTGGTAGCTTATATCGACCGCGGTCCATTAGTACATGTCGGACCCGCGTGTCGCCACTGAGTGATCGCAGACCGAGCGCCACCACACGGCAGGTCTCGAGAGACTTACTAGCACTCGCCCCAGTTGTACGACGACGTTGCTAGCGACTACACTGACGAAGCCTTTCTCTCATTTGCCGAGAGACAGTTAGAATAGCCTTCAGCTAAGTCCATGGCTACGACCTAGCAAGGCGCCATTAGTTACTTCATGAATCTAAAGAGTCTCACTTGTACCATCAAGAATGCTGTATACCAAAGGACGATATAAAAGTTAAGTGTTCTAGTAGCTACGTTCTTTTCTTTATCACATTCATCACGTATCCTGTTCCAGACTTAACGCCAGACGGCGTGAGTTGACGCGTGCCCTTTCGGCTACTTCACTGTGGACTGGCTGCCTTAACAGTCCACTACATATACAACCTTCTATCATGATTCTTAAACCAAGTGTTAGCTATGATTAAGTTGTGCTCTGTGCAAAATTCTACCAGACGGCTTCCTCTTTCATTTCTTAGCCCCAATCCATATTCTCCTACTACGTTTCCTTCTCTCCCTTTTCCTACACTCGAATTCCAGTCACCAATGACTATTAAATTTTCGTCTCCCTTCACTATCTGAATAATTTCTTTTATTTCATCATACATTTCTTCAATTTCTTCGTCATCTGCAGAGCTAGTTGGCATATAAACTTGTACTACTGTAGTAGGTGTGGGCTTCGTATCTATCTTGGCCACAATAATGCGTTAACTATGCTGTTTGTAGTAGCTTACCCGCATTCCTATTTCCCTATTCATTATTAAACCTACTCCTGCATTACCCCTATTTGACTTTGTGTTGATAACCCTGTAGTCACCTGACCAGAAGTCTCGTTCTTCCTGCCACCGAACTTCACTAATTCCCACTATATCTAACTTTAACCTATCAATTTCCCTTTTTAAATTTTCTAACCTACCTGCCCGATTAAGGGATCTGACATTCCACGCTCCGATCTGTAGAATGCTAGTTTTCTTTCTCCTGATAACGACATCCTCTAGAGTAGTCCCCGCCCGGAGATCCGAATGGGGGACTATTTTACCTCCGGAATATTTTACCCAAGAGGACGCCATCATCATTTAATCATACAGTAAAGCTGCATGCCCTCGGGAAAAATTACGGCCGTAGTTTCCCCTTGCTTTCAGCCGTTCGCAGTACCAGCACAGCAAGGCCGTTTTGGTTATTGTTACAAGGCCAGATCAGTCAATCATCCAGAGTGTTGCCCTTGCAACTACTGAAAAGACTGCTGCCCCTCTTCAGGAACCACACGTTTGTTTGGCCTCTCAACAGATACCCCTCCGTTGTGGTTGCACCTACGGTACGGCTATCTGTATCGCTGAGGCACGCAAGCCTCCCCACCAACAGCAAGGTCCAAGGTTCATGGGGGGGCTGATTTGATTAAGAACGTATATAAATTTTATTTTGACTGTCCTGTTGGTGATCAAGATAAAAATTCTGCACCTCATATTGCCTGCATAGCCTGTACTACAACCTTAATCGATTGATTGGAGGGAAAACGCCGAGCCATGCCATTCGCTGTTCGGATGGTGTGGTGTGAGCCTAATGACCATTATTCAGACTGTTACTTCTGTCTTACCAATATTTCGAGACATTCAAGCAAAACTAGACATAAAATAAATAAAGTATCCAAACGTATATTCAGTGCATTTACCTGTGCTTCATGATGAAGGGTTGCCTGTTCCTGTCTGTAACTTGAAAGCTACGGAACCAGACACCATGTCAAGTCAATCAGAGAGTATTGATCATATAGGAGAGTACTGCCCTCAATATTATGACACTTCGCTTCAGCTCTTTAATCAAAATGAACTCAACGATTTGGTTCGCGATCTAAAAGTTTCGAAACAGCAAGGTGATCTGCCATAACGGTACCGTCTAGCTCCAGGGACAAAAATTTCCTGTTTCAAATCAGGAGGTGCTTCCTTCGCTCACCATTTCGATATGCAGAATTCAATGTATGTATGTCAATGGTCTGATGATGCAGCTAGGTATACAATATAATCCACAGGAGTGGCAACTATTTATTGACTCCAGTAAAACCAGCTTGAAATCAGTACAACTGTATAATGGCAATGCAACTCCACCGGTACATTGGGATTATGCAGTAGAAATGAAAGAAACTTATGAAACCATGGCTTTGCAGCTAGAGGCAATCAAATATAAGGATCAGGAATGGTAGCTTTGCTGTGATTTAAAAGTTGTTGCACTCATTACAGGTTTACAGGCTGGAGTCACCAAAGACTGCGGCTTTTTGTGCCTTTGGGACAGCCGTGACACCAAGAACCACAATAGAGTCAACGAATGGCCTATAAGGATTTCAGGTGTTCCTGGAAACGTAAATGTGAACATTACCCCATTGGTTGAGCCCGATAAAATCATTTTGCCTTCCCATCGTATCAAGTTCGGCCTTATCAAGAACTTTGTAAAAGCTCTGGGTAAAGAAGGTGAGGCCTTCAATCACTTAAACGTTTTCCAAATTAAGTGAGGCAAAGTTGAAAGAGGGTATATTTTTTGGACCAAAAATAAGGAAATGGCTGAAAGATCCAAACTTTGATAACAAACTCACAGATATCCAATTAGCTGCTTGGTCTTCTATTAAAACGATTGTGAAGGGCTTTTTGGGTAACAGAGGAGATAGAAACTATGTTAGCATTATGAATCATCTGTTGGACAACTACAAGAACATGGGGTGTAGAATGTCGCTTAAAATTCACTTTTTACATTCTCACATTGATTTCTTCCCGGACGATCTTGGAGCCGTTAGCGATGAGTATGGTGAACGGTTTCACCAAGACATTATTACCATGGAACACCGTTACCAAGCCCAGTGGAACCATTCGATGATGGGTGACTACTGCTGGGGTCTTGTTAGGGAGAGTGATGAAATGGCAAACAAAAGAAGACCTCCGTCGTCAAAAACCAAAGATGATTAAAGGTGAAAATATCTTCTGAAGTAATTTGGACCTTTTATTGGCATCATGCCCATATATACATACAAAATAGTATTGATTTCAAAAGTTCTGAATGTGTATTGCTTTTTGACTTAATTGTGTCAGTTTTCATTATTACCATACTTTATTCTGCTGTGTATCTAGGAAATGTGATGTCATGGAGAAAAACTGATTCTACCAGTGTATTGAGCACGCCAAAATTAGGTAAATCCACCCATTTGGAAACCAGTTGCAGAAAAGTAGTTTAAATTTGTTAACTAGTGTAGTGGTACAAGTAAAGTCCAGTAATTAGTGAGAAGTATCCCATCACACATTTTCACCTCAGTTTGTTGGATTTTGTATTGTAAGTTTCTTTTCGATCAGGCCATGTTGGAACACTGGTGTAAGGATGATTTTTGAGTTTGTATGGTTAATCTGTTATGACGTATACACATGTGAAGTGATATGTATGGTTATTACTGTCACGTTTTCATGAGCATCCCAGCTACTATAAGAGTTTTAGAATACGTAACACACATACCATTACATCACACCGTACTAAACAAATTAAATGATTTATCTAGTGCCTTACACCATATGTAGCATCGTATCGTGGAATAGAATGCTGAACTCTACCAAAGAACATCAGACTAATATTAAAATGCTGTGATAACAAATATTTACTCTAGAATTTAAGATTTATGAGGAGAGCAATAAAAAAATACGACCTGTGATTTTTTTTTTCTATCGAGAGCGTCAATTTGCACGTAAACAGTGTACGAGATTAGTGAATTGGTGGGATTTATGTGAAAGATGTGTAGTGTAGGATTTGGTTGAAGCATGTTTCAGCCTGTGGGGTTGTGCAGGCATGGCATACTTTCACAAAGAATTTTATTAAACATAAAAATTACTTTGACAGTTAGCAATGTAACAATATAGCTCAACTTAACAGGTAGTCCAATTACAGTTCCTGAAGCCAGGGCACAAAAACATTGCAACAAGCGTATAAAATTACTTCAGCACAATGGTAACTGAATGTAAATTAAACTCATACCTAGTACTGTTAACACTTGGACCAACAACACAGCAATTCATGATACACTGGTTCTCGTCACAAATACAACAGTTACAAATGAAAATATCTTACACAAATAAGCTCTAGTACAAGCAATAAATCATGAAACAGCCTTCCAGCTTAGCTGGGATTTCTTACATTTAGACATAGACTAAATGTACTGACCACTCCCATCAACGTCTACTCATTCAAGCAACACTACCTACGCAATTTCGCAGTTACTGATCCCTGTAAACTGGCGTACTTAATTTCGGTTGCGCTCACAGCATAATAATAAGATCAATTTGGTACACACTTTCGGAGTAAAATCACAGGCCCAGCAAGCAAGCTACAGGGTGGCTTGTTTTTAAAAGCAACAAGGTAAGCTTAGCAGGTGTTGCAAAAACGTTAAGGTGCCTTCCTAAATAATGGAGAAATTTGTGACAACTAAATGAGACACAACTCACAAGTACTTATATTGCTTCCGATGAAATTCTTGACAAAATAACTGAAAAAGAGTGGCAAAGTTAATACAATAAGACCATGGCAGATCTGACACACGGGTCTTGAGACAGGATGCTAATAATCGCACAAGTGTATTAATTCTAATCATGATGTTCCCAGTGATTGTTGTAATGTTAATTGAAAACCGATAGGACTACAAAAGGGAATACGTCGCATCTGCAGTCGGACTTGAAAGAAGAATGTTCACTGACGTTAACGTACAAGTCTTCATAGTAAACCTTCCAGGTTATGAAACATTTTCAGCTGGAGTTCGCGCCACAGGGGATCCTATACGTGTTCATTTAGACCAAAGATGGGCGTCCCAGCGGAGTTCCGCAAATGTATGGCGGATGGCCTGTGGGCTGTTGACCCTCGCCTCTGCCTCGGCAGGCGTTCTGCGAATTGCCTGTAGGGGAGGCAGCAGACTCATCGGCCCCTGGCGATCCACGTCCTTTCACCATCGCTCAGAAGCTTTCAAAGTTCTCTCACTTCTACAAAGCGAGAAAATCCCTATAAAGAGTAAAAGAAAAGAAAGCTTCCGTTAGTGAGTTACGACAATCACTAGTACTGCCGTTTATTACATTCCTTGGAGTCAATTAAATGTCCCGATAAAATGAGTCTTTCAATATGAATTTGCTAACGTCACATGTTTTTTTGTAAAAACAGTCCAGTAACTCCGTAGAGAAACTTCAATATGTGAGACTGTATACATGGTCTTTACAAGTGGAATATAACACAATTTGTGCGCATCATTTGACACACAGTCAACACAGATTCAGAAAATATCGTTCTTGTGAAACACAAAAAGCTCCGTATTGTAACAAAGTAATGAGTGCTACTGACAGGAGATCTCAGTCTGATTCCGTATTTCTTCTTCTGTAAAGGCCATTCATACTGCTCCTCACAAACGGCTTACAGTCAAACTGGGTTGCTATGCACTATCATTTCAGATGTGCGACTGGATTCGTGGTTTCTTGTCAGGAAGTTTAGAATTCTTAGCAATTGTCGGAAAGTCATTGCGTAAAGCAGAAGTGATATGCGGTGTTCAAATGGTTCTAAGCACTATTGGACATAACATCTGAGGTTAGACTTAGAACTACTTAAACCTAACTAAACTAAGGACATCACACATCCATGTACGAGGTAGGATTCGAAACTGCGACCGTAGCAACAGTGCGGTTCTGGACTGATGCACCTAGAACCGCTCGGCCACAGCGGCCGGCGATATCCGGTGTTCTCCGAGAAAGTGTTGTAGGCTCTCTGCTGTTTCTGATTTACACAAATAACGCAGGAGAAAATGTGAGCAGCCATCTTCGATTACTTGCAGAAGACGCTGTCATTTACTGTCTATTAATGTCATCGGAAGATCAAAACAAACTGCAAAATGATACAGAGAAGACATCTGTATGGTGCCAAATGTGACAGTTGAATCTATGTAATGAAATGTGAGGAAACAAACATGACAACAAACAGGAATCCGCTAAATTTCATTTACACGGTAAATCACACAAATCTAAAGATTTTCAGTTAAACTAATTACCTAGGAAATACAATTACGAACAATTCAGATTCAAAGAGTTACATGTGACGCAGCATGTGAAAGTTGCTGTGTTTGGAAGGGTTACTCCTGTAACCGAAATATCAGATCTGAAGATGGTTCTAGAGGAACCGAAACCGGTCATATGAATAAACATTTTGCAATAAAGACGGATTATAAGTAATATTGTCATACAGTTACAAACGTACCATAAATTACAATGAAATGAACACCCTTAGCTGCTTACAGGCGTTGACCATACGTCAACGGGGACAGATGAAAATGTGTGCCCCGCCCGGGGCTCGAACCCGGGATCTCCTGCTTACATGACAGACGCTCTATCCATCTTTTTTTTTTTTTTTTTTTTTTTAATCCTAGCCTACCGCTGCAGGAGCGGGACGACGGGTAGGGCAGGGGTCGACACCCGAAGCCTGGCCATCCCGCCGCCACGCCCAAGCAACGTGTTCGAGTTCGATGATCGAAGGATCAGGAAGGGGATGTACTGGGTTTGTCGATGTTGTTTTATTTATTTATTTATTTAATTTTTACAACATTTTTTTTTAATTTTCACTTTGTATTGTATTTACACATTTATTTTTAAAATGGCTCTGAGCACTATGGGACTTAACTTCTAAGGTCATCAGTCCCCTTGAACTTAAAACTAGTTAAACCTAACTAACCTAAGGACATCACACACATCCATGCCCAAGGCAGGATTCGAACCTGCGACCGTAGCGCCCACGCGGTTCCAGACTGTAGCGCCTTTAACCGCTTGGCCACCACGGCCGGCACATTTATTTTTGTTTCATTACAAAGAAAGATCCTACAACTGCCGTAGCCGAGCGTCTTCTCGTCTGTTGGGAGGGTGCCGGCTGCGGTGGTCTCGCGGTTCTATGCGCGCAGTCCGGAACCGTGCGACTGCTACGATCGCAGGTTCGAATCCTGCCTCGGGCATGGACGTGTGTGATGTCCTCAGGTTAGTTAGGTTTAAGTAGTTCTAAGTTCTAGGGGAATGATGACCACAGCAGTGGAGTCCCATAGTGCTCAGAGACATTTGAACCATTTTTTGTTGGGAGGGTTTCCCCCCTATTCCGTCCATAGAGGATCAATATGCTCCAGGATTCTTCTTCATTATCAGCGTCTCATACCCGGAACACCCCAGTGAGCAGGAGGATCCGCAAATAATGAACCGAAATAATTTTCGAAACGTTCTGTACTTTGGGTGGCGGCTGAAAGCTGCATGTGTCGTCATCAATAGTGACCCAAAGTCGAGTGTGCCTTTGGGAGCATCGCAAAATATGTAGTAAACGGCCATGCCTTTTAGCCAGTTAACGACTGAGCATGTCGGACACAAGTGGTCGTCCGTCAGATGTATGGAATGTAGCCTCTGACGAGTAGCGAACTTCCTATTCACAACCACGTACCACAATGAACGTACCGTCGTAGGTAGAAGAGGCGTGTGTACCGCTCGCCACACCGTGTTCCAGACAACTTCAGGATGTCTGTGGGCGACCGTATTTACAGGTTGCCGCTGTTGATAGAGGCGATAATAGTCTTGTGTGCTGGGCTTCCGTGTCGTCGGAAGTTCTGACCGTAAGTAGCTGAAGTCAATCAAGAACTCTCTGATGAGGGTGAATGCCGGTGAAATGTGTCCTACAGAAACGGGGGGATGCAGAGAGTGTGGTGCCACTGCCGCTATCAGGGTGCCCGTCAGAGTGGCGTGGGCAGAGGTCCACGTGCGACGCATAGTGTTGAGATAAAGCGATCGCGCACGGTTATATACATGAATTAAACCGATACCGCCCGCCCGCTGCGGCAGTGTCAGGGTGGCGTATCGGACTTTAAAAACCAGACCGGTGCTTACGAAATGTCCATATGCTGCTTGAAATCTGTTGGCCATCGTAGCCGTCAAGGGAAGGATATGCGCAAAATAGTTCAGTTTTGCGACAAGATAGGTGTTGACATAACGTGTTCTGAGGAGCATATCCAAGCGACGCAGTTTGTTCTTCTGCAGCAGAGCACGTGTCTGGTGTAGGAGCCGGCGGTACGTAGCCGCCGCCGTGCGGCGGACATTGCTATAGAATTGCACTCCTGAACACTTGAGTACGGGCACCTTGTCAAAGGGCACCGCCGTTGTGTGGGAAAGCCCCGCCGACATCCACGTATTTTGTGTTCTTCACGTTGATGACGCTCCCAGCGACCGCCCCGTACTGGCGTAGCCACTGAAGCGCCATATGCATTTCATCCTCTGATCTGGCCAGGAACACCATGTCATCGGCGAATGCACCACAACGAAAGGTCACGTCCCGCAAGGAGATACCAGTTAATCGCTGCCATAGACCATGTAAAGCTGGTTCAAGCGCTGCAGCAAATAATATACCAGTCAGGGGGCACCCTTGTCGCACTGACCGTCCAACAACAATGTGACCAGACTGATAACCGTTGACCATCATGCGGGAGCGCGCTCCGTGGACCAGTCGAAGTACCACCTGTGCAGACTCCGGAGAGAGGCCCATGTGTTGCAAAACTGCGCTTAAGAAGCCGTGGTCGACGCGGTCGAATGCGTGGTCAAAATCTACGGCGACAAGGGCGCCTCGTAGTTTGCAGGCCGCCGTCAAAGCAATTACGTCGCGGTATGCTCCTAAGGCCGTATGAATGTTGCTAACACCACCTAAACGTGTCTGATCGGTGTGGATGGCTTTCCCGATAGCGGTGTGGAGACGCGCGCGGAGGATACGGGCGAAGATATAGTAGTCGTTGTTGAGGAGTGTGAGTGGGCGAAAGTCCTGCCACCTGCAACCACCATTCGGTTTCGGTACTGGGATCAAGATTCCTTCTGTGAATTCTGTGGGGACAGTGAAATCAGGGCGGATCAGGTCTTGAAACATTTGGAGTCACTTGTCACCCATAAGTTCGTAAAAAGTGTGGTAGAATTCCAGGGGTAAACCGTCTGGTCCAGGCAACTTGTTCGGTGCTCCACGTGCCAAGGCCGATGTTAGCTCGTCGGGTGTAATGGGCAACAGCAGACTATCATCGGGTGCCACGTCCCGAGGGGCGGGAAAATCATGCAACAGCTCGTCATGATCACGTACATTTCGCGGATCTTCCATGTACAAGGCCCCATAGTGTCTGGCAAACGTGTGCGCGATGTCCGTTTGTGTCACTGCGCGGCTGCCCTCCTCCGTGTTTACCGCCGTAATGAGCTGACGTTTGCGGTGGCGCCTCTCGCGCACAATGTGATACACTGATGCCGTTTCGTTGGGGATACAGTCTTGCACTCATGCACGGATGTGGACACCTTCTAGCTGCTCTGTCCTGATGCGGAGTAGACGAGCTTTGATGCGTTGTACGGACATCTGACGTTCTGGAGACGAGGGTTGCGTCGCCAGCTCGCGTAACGCTGTATAGTAAAATTCCGATGTTGCCGTTTGCCAGTTCGATCTGTCACGCCCGTAGGCCATCAAGGTCTTTCGGAGTGCAGGTTTGACACATCCCAACCACCACAGCAACGTGGAAGCATACATGGGCAGGCGCCTGATACACCGACGCCACGTGTCAGTGACTACTCGCCGACACGCTTCCTCGCGAAGGAGGGAGACGTTCAGCGTCCACGGGCTCCTGCTGCGTCTTGTGAGTTGTCGGGGTAAGGTGACAGTGCAGATGTACGCGAGATGGTCCGTGAAGGCCGTCGACCAGAGTTCTGCATCACAGGTTGCTGTGCAGAGGCCACGCGAGACGTATATCCGGTCCAGACGACTGGCAGAATGGCTGGTAAAGTGCGTATATCCATTCTGCGTCCCATGATGTAAGAGCCATGTGTCATGGAGTGCGAGGTCACGTATCAATGCTTGTAGAGCCGGGCATGGGACGTAATGCGGTATCTGGTCCTCGGGCCGCAGAACACTGTTAAAATCGCCGTCCACTATGTAATGGTCCATATTTCCTTGCAAAAGTGGGGCTACCTCCTCGGAATAGAAGACATTCCTGTCACCACGGTGCGAATTACCGGAGTGACCGTAGACGTTAATGAGGCGGACTGCGCGAAGTGTGAGTGCGATGCCTCGCCCGTTCGGCAAGTACGTCACGTCCGTCGCGTCTATGCCATCTCGGAGAAGGATGGCCGTTCCTCCTGTGCCATCACCTAGGGGCAGGCCGTAGGTGGTGTAGCCATAAAGGTCTAAACGCAGCTCGTGACGGACTTCCTGGAGAAAGGCAATGTCCAAGTCTGCCGCTCTGATCATGTCGTGTAACATGCGGGTCTTGACAGTGGAGTGGACACCATTTACATTGACTGTTCCCACACGGTATGACTGAGACATATCAAGTGGCGGAGGCAGTGTGCCGGTGCAAGCCCACAGTGATCTCACACACCACACAGCCATCCATCTGCATGCTGTGCTTTACTGTGCCGTATGAGTCCCTGACTGGCAGAGCCCTCCGGGCTCAATGTCAGCCATGGGCTCTGGTGGAGATATCGATGTTTGCTGTGAATCATCTGCCTCCATATCGTCTGCCCAATCACCAAGAGACGATTGTGATGTCGTTGGTGGCTGGTCGCTTTCACAGGAGCCCACATTTTGGGGGTCGACGCCATGAGCCTCGTTTTCTGAGCCAGCAAATTTAGGAGAGTGTTCCTTGTCTTCAGACACCTTCTGGTGAATGATGACACTGGAGTCCGTTGCAATTGTGGACGAGTCAACGAAGTCGATGTCTTCCACCGGCTTCACATCCCTGTCCTGTTCTTCAACTTACAATCGCCTCTTCTTGTGTCGCTTGGGTGATTTTTGCTTTCGGGTCCGAGATTCGACATCCACTGGAGGGCGGGGCTAGACACAGTCTCGATCGCTAGGAATCCCTGTGTCCGATCCCGACAGTGACGGTGGCTGGGTGCCCACGACGCTGCGGTGGGCAGAGGCTGTAGGAACCTCTGCACTGTTGGGCTGCGGCGTCGTCGACGGCGCTGACTCTCCAACGGAGCTGGCCACGGCTTGAGGGGGTAGCAGGTTTTGATCATCCATCACATCATGTCGTGCCGCCTCCACATATGTTAGCGGGAGAGAGGTCATAGTGAATCGTTGGGGAAGTTCATTGCGAAGCACCTGAACGAGGCGGCGCTGCAGACACTCAGTTCTAACATGGCCCTCCTGGCCGCAGCCCGAGCTGGTCCTCGGTTGTCCATCATATATAACAATTGCGCGGCAGCCACCAACGAAAATATATGATGGAACGTGGTTCTTAAGTTCTATGCGCACTTGTCGTACCCCGTTAAGGACAGGGTACGTTTCGAATGTGTTCCATTTCTCCTCTGTGTGGCTCAGAACTGTGCAGTATGGCCGCAGCGCATCAACGACTAGGTTGGCAGGAACTTCGAACGGTAGTTCAAAGATGCGCACGGTACGCTACCCCAGACCAGCATGGTCAACTCCTACCACGCTCGCATTACCGTCTGCGTGACAGAAGCGAAAGCCGTTTGCAGATCGTTGGAGTAATCTGTTGCAGGCCGCTTCGTCAATCAGTTTGAGGTACACTGTGCTGGTTACAATAGACAGATGAATGCCTATCAGTTCTTATGGTTCTATGTGCATGATGTCTCGTAGAAACCATTCAATTTCATGGGACTTCGGTCTCGTGTACGATGCGTTGAACGTTAGTTTGATTGTATCTTTTCGATATGAGAACGCCATGGCGGGTCGGTACAGGTACTATAAGGCAATACAACGACGCGACCGCGCGCTAGCGGGTAAACAACAACACCTGCGGAGCACTGCCCGACGCGCCGAGCTTGTCCGCACGGTATCACGGCTGAGAGCCGACTGTGCATCTGAGCCACAGAGTACACAGAGGATAGCGCGACTACAGGGATTTATCTCTGGCACGCCTCCCGCAAAACCCACATTCTCAACGTATTGTCCCGCACTACATTCGTAGTGCCCCCGCCCATTATACTCATTACTCGCGGCGCGTTGTCGATTCCCGTAAGAGTTCGGGCACTGTTTGTGCATTCGCACAGAAGAAGAAGATGGTCAAGTGGCCGGTGAGGCTTAACTATATATTTACGAAGATGGTATCTGTTCTTTCTGACATGTCCTAAAGAACAGATACCATCGGTGACCAAGCAGCTCGTTACAATGAAATGAACACCCTTGGTTGCTTACAGGCGTTGACATACGTCAACGGGGACAGATGAAAATGTGTGCCCCGTTCGGGACTCGATCCCGGGATCTCCTGCTTACATGACAGACGCTCTATCCATCTGAGCCACCGAAGACACAGACGAAAGACGATGTAGGCCTCAGAACGGCAGCAATTTACAAGATACCGTGTGGAAGTGGGCAGTTCTATGTCGGCCAGACGGTTTGCACTATTGAACAGCGCCGCATAGACCATGAAAGATGTTCCCGTCTGCCCTATCCCGAAAAGTCAGCTATAGCAGAACATGCTCTGGAAAACGGACACCGAACTGCATTCGATGAGACGTCTATTATTAAATGGACTAATGGTTTCTGGGATAGCGTGATAAACGAGATCATAGAGATTAGAATTTCTGACAATACCTTCAATACAGACAGTGGATTTCAGCTGAGTACAGCGTGGGATCCGGTGTTGAGGGAGTTGAAGCGGGCCCGGCAGTCTCGCGGCCAAAACATTACCATATATGGTGCGGGACCGAGCCCCAGCAACGTCATGAGCGACGGCGCGGCCATACAGCCACGGCAATGACAACCACACGACATTCATCCACTTGACAATGGCAGAGGAGATCTCTGCCAAAAGCTCGTGGGCAGTAAACCACTTGACGCTACTTGAAACCCGAGAATGTTTTATTAACAAATGATTAGGTTCTCATAAGGACTGGATGGTTTATTAAAGAGAAAGAGCTACACAAACTGAGCAAGTCGTTATTAGTCCATCTCTGGCCCTTAAGCAAGCTGTTATTCGCCTTGGTAAATTTGTTGGATGTCGTTCTGAGGGATATCGCGCCACATTCTTTCTAATTGGTGTGTTATATCGTCAAAACCCCGATATATCTGGAGGGCCCTGATCATAATCGTCCAAATATGCTCAATAAGGGAGCGATCCGGCGAACCTTGCAAAAATAGAGCTTGGCAAATACGAGGACAAACGAAACATCATGTGCACGCTGATGTTACCTTGCTGAGATGGAAGCCCAGGGTGGCTTACCGTGAATGGCAACAAAAGGGGCGCAGAACATCGTCGATATACCGTTGTCCTCCAAGTGTGCCGCGGATGACAACCACAGGGGTCCTGCCACGGCAGACTCTCACACCTGTTGGCCAGGCCGTATGGCGGGCGGCAGAGAGGTTGGTATTCTACCGCTGTCCGAGGCTTCTCCAGACACATCTTCACTGGCGATCTGAATCTCATTGACCGGAGTAGGATAGTCTTTGGTGACGAGTTCTGCTCCTAATTGAGCCCCCTGTGACCAGCGAAGACGTGTCTGGAGACCCTCCGGACTCGACTGAAACCCTCCATTCCCGCCGACAACAAGGAGTAGTGGTATGAGGTGACATTTTTGTATGTAGCAGAACCTCTTGGGTTCTCATCCGCCGCACCATTACAGCACAGCGGTACGTCGACGGTATATTACACCCCTTTGTGTGGCCCTTTACAACAAGCCATCCTGGACTTACATTTCAGCAAAATAATGTCCATCCGAACACGGCTAAACGTTCTACTGCTTGTATTCGTGCTTGCCAAATCCTACAGATAACCCTCAGAAGGACATCCAGCGACTCTATCAATGAACGCTAAACCGAATAACTGCCTGCATAAGGGATGGACCAAAGCGTTGCTGACTTGCTCAGTTTGTGAAGCTCTATTGAATAAATCGTCCTGTTTTTCTGAAACTAATTATTTGTTTTCTGTACATGTTCGTCACATCTACTGACTTAGTCTGTATGCACTCCCTCCTTTTTTTTAGCTTATGCAGTGTTCAACTTGATGACAAATTGCCTGTTGGTTTCGGTCTCGGGTTATTCGGCCGATGTTTGTTTGATAATTTTTCTAACGCATCGCAAGCACGAGCAGCTGGCATTGTCAAAAACATGATCTCCATCGAACATGGTTTATACAGTCATTGAAAACTATGATGTCTTTTGAAAAGTCATATCCTTTGTGATACGTGTCTCTTGCACCAATGAAATCTCCAGGAGTGTCCATCAGTGCGTGCTTTTAATGCCCAGATAGCTTCATGCAAGTGTGGAGCAATTTGCGATGTCCCGAGCTCAACGTGTTGGTATAAGACTCTCGAAGTCTATTCTTTATTTTGAATAGAACGAAGTGAGTGAAGCTAAAATAAATTTATGAAGTTTAGTAATTAAAGAGTGTGTAAATTATGGTTTCGATTTTATATATGAAGAGAAGGATGGTTAAGGATGATACATGTATTGACGATGTCCATTCCCGGTAGCTCAGTGATCAGCGCGACAGAATATCAATCTTAGGAGCCCTAGTTCGATTAGCGGCTGGGTCGGAGTTTTTCTCCGCTCAGGGAGTAGGTGTTGTGTTGTCCTAATCACCGTTATTTCATCCCCATCGGCACGCAAGTCACCGAAGTCGCATCAAATCGAAAGAATAGCATCCGGCGAACGGTCTACCCGAGGGGAGGCCCTAGTCACACGACATTTACGTTTTAGTAAGGATGATAAATCTATAAAGAAGTACCTAGCTGAATTAAGGTGAAAAAGGGAAAACTCCCCAATTTTTGGGCCTGACGAGCCAATAGAGTCCGACCGATCGCCATGTCATCCTCGGCCAATGTCCTCACTGGATGCGCTATAGAAGGGCATGTGCTTAGCACACCGCTCTCCCAGTAGTTGTCCTGTTTCTTCGCCTGGTAACCGTTACTAATAGGTCTAGTGGCCCCCAAATTGGCTTCCAGAGGCTGAGTGCATCCCATATCAGTCGTCTGATCAGCCAGTCCCGGGAATCGAACCCGGGTTCGCCATACTACAGTCAGCCGCGCTGAGAACTCAGTTACGGAGGTGGACACCTAAGCTGCATTAAAAATTAGTACTTATCGTCAGTACTATGTATATTATTTTATTAGAGATTTGAAGCTCTAAATAAAACCCTAGGCTCTCATTTTTTGGACTGCCTGGAGAGTTCAAGATGTTCTTCAGTGACAGCTGCAACCACAACGACTTAGTTCAGACACCCAGCTGCAACTGTTGCTGAGAGTCGAAGTTCTAGACGTTTAGGGAGGACTGCCAATTTCCGGCGACCAAACTACTTAAACGTCTTCCATAGGCATGACTAACTTTAATCGTAGTATCCACTTATACCACTGAATGTAATTGCAAAATTATGTCGTTGTACAACACTTAATTCAGGAGATTATGACGTCAGAAACATCGATATGAGTGCGTAACTAGTTTTTATCAAAACGAACCACAAATTATCTAGATTATGCTCACCAGAGAATAAGCCTAAACTAATAAAATCAATATAATTACTTGAACAATGGTTCTTCTATATGCTTAACGTCAAATATTTAATCCATAAACTACCTGGTAAAGTTATAAAATTTTTAAAGCTCTTTTATTTAGGGACTTCGATTCTTGAAAGAGTAGGGTGTGGGGGTGGGGTTCTTTATTTAGCAGTAGCTCTCTCGTGCTTGCCCTCAGTTCCTTGTGCAGCTCAATAAGTCATTCGTACGATCTTCTCCTATTTCCTTTTTCCTCTGATATCAATGTCAGTCCCGCTCATCGGATTCTTATGCTATGGTTATTGGAGGCTATTTGCTGTCACAGTTTGTATGCATGAACCGCTTATTCAACTGTTTCCTTTCAATCCCTAAAGATTTGGAATCAGTCGTAAATGCATACTCTATCCGTGGCTACTGAGCTCTTATTCGATACTGAACTCTGTGGATCCACAATGCAATTACGGGACAGAAGGCATCGTGTTCATCCGTAAGATTGTCTGTGGACTGCCGAGTACCTCGTGTGATTATTAGAGACTTATTCTAACAGCAAAAATGGGCGTTACGCGTCCTCACCATCAAGTTACCAAAGGTGATGACAGGAGCCTCTCCATAACGAATACGTTGCGGCTCGGGTAAATACAGGCACAAGAAGAATACCATCAGTCACCGGGTTAGGTCACTTCAGGCCATCTACCTCTATTCCAGATCATATACTTTTTATTTCTTTAAGGCCTATGAGTTGGTTACAAAACAATAAATATGATAAAATTTGTTGTGTTTTATTAGCCTGTGTGTCTTTTAATAACAGCAATACATGCTCTTCAGGCAATTCAAAAAATTAAAAAAAACATGTGGAGCTTAAGGGATAAACTATTTTCCATGATACGATTTAACATTGCACAGTGTTTAAATTTTTAAATCGTAACATATTGCTGTAGAATCATATAAATCAATGGTGTATTTCTATTATTAACTCAAGGGTTGGACTGATGATAAAGCATGTAACATAATTGTAAACATCATAAATCACTACGCTCACAAATAGCTAGCCCTTCTTTTTTGTTTGAAAATGAGTCAGTTACATCAATAAATTTTATTTTGCAAGAGGAAGTCAGTTCAGTGGCAAGTACTACTAAAACTGGTAATATATTTTGCGCTGTTTTAGAACATTGCTTATTGTCTCTAATGTCTCAAACACCCTTATCATCCTAGCCACAAACCCTAGGAGAAGGCAAAATATTCTTAAAGCAACTCAGTATTTCCTCAAGAACTGAGATGACACAAAAGAGCAGCTTCTGTCTCCCACCCTTTGCTCTGCCGCATATAGACGAGCTTAATAAACTGGAATACAGACTGACTCAGCAACAGAAGAAAACAGCACTCCTTAATAGAATGGCTGATTTTATCTTTTCTCACTACTCACTAACACAAATGATGGTACTCTCTTTCTATATTATTTGAAAATGAAATAAACTCCCCTTTCTTACAGTAACACTTTTAAAAATATGTAATACTTGTGCAAGGTGGATATCTCGCAAGATGTCTGGGAGCTCTGCCGGCCGCTGTGGCCGAGCGGTTCAAGGCGCTTCAGACCGGAACCGCGCTCCTGCTAAGGTCACAGGTTCGATCCTGCCTCGGTCATGGATGTGTGTGTTGTCCTTAGGTTAGTAAGGTTTAAGTAGTTCTGAGTCTACGGGGCTGATGACCTCAGATGTTGTCCCATAGTGCTTAGAGCCATTTGAACCATCTGGGCGCTCTACTACTCCCCCCTCCCCCCTTTCCCGTCCTTCCACTCACTTATCGATCGTGGGTTAGTGCCTAGAAATTGCTTCACGTGGCAGGACTTGACAGTACTCAACGTTCCTTGTGGTTTGGTGCGATGAGCCTGTCAAAAGAGCACAGTGTCAACCCTTAGTTTGTCCGCAGATTATTCATTCTCTAGTCTTGCGAGTAGTGAGAGCATAAGAACACAGTAGATTTAATGTGTAACAGTATTACGGAGCTAACCGTCAAACTCTGAGAGAAGGAAGTGTGGAAGGACTGCTCTTGTTCTCTGCATACACATATGATCTGAAGAACAGGGTGAACAGCAATCTGCGACAGTATGCTGATGATTCTGTGGTATACGGGCAAGTATTGTCGTTGAATGACTGCAGGAGGATACAAGATGACTCAGAATCTATATTCGGTGTGACGAATGGCAGCTAGCGCTAAATGTGGAAAAATATTTCATGCAGATGAACAGGTAAAGCAATCACGTAATCTCCCAATACAGTGCTAGTGGCGAGTTGCTTGACCGTCACATCGATTAAACATGTAGGCTCAACGTTGCAAAGCGACTGGAAATGGAAATAGCACGTTAAGTCGTTGTTAGGGTAGAAGAATGTTTAACTCGATTCGATTGAAAGAAGGCGTAGCTAATTTATAAACAAAGCAAGCAGAAAACTCTTATACAACCCATCCTTGAGTACTGCTGGACTATTTTGGATCCCAACCCGAACGATATAAAGGAAGACATCGAAACAATTCAGAAGTGTACTGCTAGATTTTTTTTAAAGATAGGTTCGATCAACACTCGAGTATGCTTCGTAAACTCGAATGGAAATCCTTGAAGGGTAGACGGCGTTCTTTTCAAGAAACACTACTCAGATAATTTAGGGAACAGATATTTGTAGCTGACTGCAGAACGATCCTATCACCGCCAACGACATTTCGCATAAGGACCACGTAGATAAGGTAAAATGTTAGATCTCGCAGGGAGTCATATAGACAGTCGTCTTTCGCTCACTCCATTTGCGTATGGAACAGGTACAAGATACCCTGCCCCAGCATCGCTACATTGGCTTCCAGAGTATGTATGGAGACGCAGACATAGATGTAGGAGAATATCGCAAAATCTTTCACTACTGAAACTACGGTGTCTATGGCTAATATCTGGCAAGGTGAAGGAACTCGGGTTTGACGGTAGGTAGGGCTGACCAATTATTATCTATCGTAGGCACACGCTCTACCTCTGCTGTTGGGCAGTGTCGCCACTGCTTGGTGTGAGTGGACCCTATACGGTGGTTGTTGTTACCAGTTTTTTCCTTTTTTTTTGCTTACTGGATGCTAGGGGTGCGTTTCTCGTACAGGGTACGCTCTAAGTTAACTTTTAGGCAATGCGAGACGCTTAGTGTGGATAAACGCGTGCCTCACTTACTTCGATGGTGTACGTAAGTCGCCGGCCGCTGTGGCAGAGTGGTTCTAGGCGCTTCAGTCCGGAACCGCGCTACTGCTATGGTCATACATTCGGCTCCTGCTTCGGGCATGGATGTGTGTGATATTCTTAGGTTAGTAAGGTTTAAGTAGTTCTAGGGGACTGATGACCTCAGATGTTAAGTCCCATAGTGCTTAGAGCTATTTAAACAATTCGAACATAAGCACGACCTGGTGGTGTTGCACACAGTGACACGGTAAGGAAAGTACCTTAGTGTGCAAAACTGAAGGAGAAAAGTAACTTTCACATGATATATCACAGTCAAATAACATAGCTCGATGATACTCGACCGACCACTCCCACTGCTACAGTATAGTACAGAAGGAAACAGAAAGAAATTAGCAAGGAGACCATAATTAGCCATACTTTTATTCAAAGAAATAACTACACTGAAATCAGTCATTTATGTTTGTCCTCCCTACACTAAAACTCTTAATAGGCTGCGTGATCACCAAGGCAGCAATACATTGTCTGCAAGAGGTTCTCCAGCTGGTCAGGCCGCAATGGTGGTCAGCCGTTCTTGTGGCGTGGCTTCCCATTCCTCCACTAGCGCCGTTGTCGACTGCTCGACGATCGTTGGTGTTTGTGAGCGTGCTGCAAGACATATTCCCAACGCATCCCAAACGTGCTCAATAGGACATGCCGGAGGAATGGGGAGACGAGTCCATTCCCCGAATATCCTCTCGTTTGAAGAGCTCCTCCCTGCTCCGTTCGACGCGGTCTCGCGTTGTCGTGCATAAAGATGAAGTCAGGGGTGAATGCAATCCCGAAAATAATGTGGGAAATAAGTAGAGTGCCACAATAACGTCGACCGGTGGTGTACCGTGTTCAAACATTTGGAGTACAGCACGTCCATGCAGCATTATACTTCCCCACACCATAACACCTGGAACACAAAAAGCATTATGTTCGACATTCTTCCTAGGCGTGCTACGTGATGCCACCTCTCGCCCTATGAGTTTAAGTCCGGAAACATTATTCAGACTGAATCTGCTCTCATCCGAGAAGAGCACCACTTCAAACCGTCACAGGGGGTCGAGACTCATTTGACCAGGCCACGGTTCTCCAGTCATCTAGGAACCAATCAATATGGTGACTAGCCCAAGAGAGCCATTACTGGCGATGAATGTTATGAGAAAGGCACATGCGTCGATCGTCTGCTGACGTAGTCCGTTAACGCCAAATTTCGCAGCACTGAAGGGATAAAAATGGTTCAAATGGCTCCGAGCACTATGGGACTTAACATCTGAGGTCAGCAGTCCCCTAGAACTTAGAACTACTTAAACCTAATTAACCTAAGGACATCACAAAATTCCATGCCCGAGGCAGGATTCGAAACTGCGACCGTAGCGGTCCCGCTGTTCCAGACCGAAGCGCCTAGAACCGCTCGGCCACACCGGGCGGCTTCTAAGGGATACGTTCGTCGCATTTCTCATATTGATTTCTCCTGTTATTTCAAGCAGTCTTGCTTGTCTGTTAGCACTGACAACTCCATGCAATCGCCGCTGCTCTCGTCGGACGTTAAGTGATTGCCGTCGGCAGTGATATGTCCGTGGTGAGAGGTAATTCCTGAAATTTAGTACTCTCTGCACACACTTGACACTGTAGAACTTGGAACACTAAGTTCGATAACGATTTCCCAAATGGGATGTCCCATTCGTCTAGCTCCAAATATCATTCCGCTTTCAAAATCTGTTAATACCCCTCGTGCGGCCACGTTTTCGGAAGAATCACTTGAGTACAAATGACAGCTCTGCCGCTGCAACGCAATTTTATACCTTGTGTATGCTTCACTACCGCCTAGTAAATGGGATCCTACTGCCATTTGTGCATATGCATGTCGCTATGCCACGACATTCAACGGTCGCATGCTCGAATCCTGTCTCGGGCATGGATGAGGGTGATGTCCTTAGGTTACTGAGGTTTACGTAGTTCTAAGTTCTAGGGGACTGACCTCAGATGTTAAGTCCCATAGCGCTGAGAGCCATATTTTGATAGCTCCGCAAATGCACTACCGGTTTATACCCTGTACAAGCGATACTGCCGCCATCTATGTACATGTAAATCACTGTGCTACGACATTTATCACCTGAGTGTAGGACGCTGCCATTGGTAGTTCTGAGTTCTTGGGGACTGACCTCAGATTTTAAGTCCCACAGTGCTCAGAGCCAAGAACCATTTGTCATGACACTGTCACGTTAGTCTCTCATCCAACGAAATTTTTCTGGGCTTGTGACTGCATTGTCTATATGTAAAACTACTGACGTTTTGGCCACTGTTGCAAGTGACCTTCTTCAGCGTGTAAACAAAAACACACTGAAGAAGTTCACTTCCAACAGTGTCCGAAACGTCGGTATTTTTACGTATTGACAATGCGGTCACAAACCCAGAAAAATGTCATTGACTGTGACAATGGCCGCGAAAGCCTATGTTTATACATTAGTGTCTGTTGAAGCATTCCATTCTCTTGATGCTTCCATAATTTTGTCAAACCCCTGCATATTGTGTTGCCTGGTGAACTGGTTTCAGACATGTACTCCTCAAAAGAGGTGATCGTCCCGCAGCCGGATAAAGAGAAATAAGACTTTCATGCTCAAAGGGAGGCGTATACACCCGTTTCCACGAAGCGGCAGGGGGCGTATTAACTTGCCTTTATCCACAGAACTCGGGCAAAGCCCAATATTTATGCGGGTCGCGGTGGGCGCCACACGTGATAACGCAGGGTGGGGGTACGGAGCGACCACTTGCTGGCGGATCGCGGCTAATTTATGAAGTGGAGGAGGAGCGTCGGCCACATGCGAGTGATTTAGGGGTGGCCGCAAACCGCATTCACTCGCCCTGGACCGCCCGCCGTGGCCTCGCGCGCCGGTCACACGCACGCGCCGGCCCTGCCGTGGCAATTAAGAGGCGCGGCTGCAGCAATATGCAAATGGGCGCGCAGCTACCTGCTACCGCTAGCCTAATGGCTGCGTCAGCCGGGGCTGCCGCTTCCACAGAGTGTACATAATGACGCAGCTCCAGTCTGCGGGAACAGCAATCCGCTGGTCGCAGCAAGAAAGGGCAGCGGGGTATCTGTCACCTAGCTGAAGCATTTTTGTCATTAACTGGGAGAGTACAATGCACGGGCGGAAGAACATAACGGAATCTGAAGGTGACGCAGAGCATGAATTTTGGAGCACCTAAAAAGGTATAAAAACACAGATAAGGCTTCCTCTGTCGGGGTTCACGATGCTGTTGGACGCAGCTATGTCGATGAATCGGTATGTCCATACCTCAGCTTCTATTGGTCGTGAAGATTAGGACCAAATATTTTTGATAGGCCTTGGCCTAGTGACCATTTCTATACATAAGAGTGAGATCAATGTCAGTATCCTTCAGTAAAGGCTCAAAATATGAATACTACAGCCGGCCTCTGTGGCCAAGCGGTTCTAGGCACTTCAGTCTGGAACCACGCAAACGCTACGCTCGCAGGTTCGAATCCTGCCTCGGGCATGGATGTGTGTGATGTTCTTAGGTTAGTCAGGTTTAAGTAGTTGTATATTTTAGGGGACTGATGACCTCAGATGTGAAGTCCCATAGTGCTCAGAGCCATTTTTTATGAATACTACACACTTCCTCTAGCTTAGGCAAATGAAGGAAACCGGTTGGTTGTTTTTGCATTTGATGTGGTCTACAATGCGCTAGGCGGGACTTACGGAGGTACGCTTAGTTCACGGGCGGTTCCTGAAAAAAAAAAAAACAGTTTTTTTTTTTTTTTTTTTTTTTTTTTTTTAGCGAATATCCCGCTTGTGCGTTCCAAGACGGCTATGCACAGCAAATGCCAGAAATTTTAACGTTATGTTCCTCAGATCTGATTTCAATTTCATATGCGTAAACTATCTAAATTTTAGTGATCAATACATTTCTTTCAATATGAGTTACATGCTCTGCATCAACTGGGGAAGGAACAGAAGCAGTGGCAAAATGCTTCTGTCGGAGCAGAGAGAATGCGGATATGTTCCTGTGTATTTAAAACACTCTGACTGAAAAGTGGGGTACCTGCTGTCTCATTCTAGCTTCCTCTGCAGCTTTAAAAATTTCCCCGAAAATTTTGGCATGCGAACAAATTCGGCTTTTATATAATGAGAGCGAAGAAGACAGTGGCAGTGGTAAAGAGACTGGAGAGTAACAAATACTGGAAGGTAGTTATAGAAGGAGCGATAGGAACAGCGGCAATGTGATAGAAGTAGTTGACAGTGAACGAACAATGGTAGGAAATGAGTGAGGGAGATACTACGAGGCGGGAGTAATAAGAGTAGATTGTAGTCGAATGACATAACGGTGGCGACTGTAGCTGCGACACGGGAGACAATGACAGAGAGACACAGAAAGGTGATGACAATGACTTGGGCTGAACGACTGAGAAAGGGCAACTGGGAGAGGATAGGTAGTAGCGGCTTAAAGCGTGAACTAGTGGGTGTGAATGGTTTACTGTAAGCAGAGTTTGTGGGAGTTTGATGTGAGTTGCATGTTAAAAAAAAACTCGAATATTTTCGCATGTCAAAATCTCTGGTAACGTGCAGAGGAAGCTAGAATGAGGCAGCTGGTCGGATTCTTTTAAGTAAACAGGAAGAAATTCGCACCTATTGTGCACGGATAGGACTTTTATCCGTTGGCAAATCTATACTCCATGAGTAATCTTTCGAATGTGGTGAGAGGGAACATCTGGTAACACTGTTTCGCCTCTTGTGATGATACAGTCCTCGTGTGCCGGTATTAAAAATGAAGACACCAGGCACATGTATTTTGTGTTTTGAGGTGTCTGTGAATTGTGCGGGGTGACTCAGTGAGTGAGCAGCATCGCTTTTAGAACAAAGATATTGCTGCTCCACGGAAACCGAGCGCCATGGAAGCCAGAACATTGACACAGATAAGGTTCCCCGAGCGGCGAGAATACCTAAGCGTGCTCTTCTGGGTGGCTAATTTATATGTTTGTGCGAGAGAGATAGTAGCATTTAGATCTAGACAAGATTGACGGACATAAGTGAACAAGAATTTAATATACGCATATGCAATATGAAATTTTTAATGTAATTCGTACACAGTCAAGTAACTATCACTTTTAGATATTTACTCTGCAGTATAAAAATCTCTTAGTGTTTACGCATCGTTTGCGTCAGCTTCTTTTACTTTTTTGTTTGCACAACAGTATTACTTTTGACATCTTTGGGCGTTTCTTGGAGCGACTGACTAAAGGGCAGTTCTCTCCGAAAACTTAAAAAAGGGATTTTTTGTTTTCGGCTTAAAATGTTATCTGGGATCTCTACTTTTCTGTAGTGTTTATCCCAAGTCCGCCGAAAACTTCGTTAACAAAGCGATCTGTGAAAATAAGTGCCTCCGAAAACAATTCACTTCGGGAGAAAAATAATTGACATGTAATTTGAATGACGGCCAAACAGGCGTTATGGACATTATGAACTTACTCGAACTTGGAGATCGGACCAGCCTCTTACGATTACTGACGAAAGGCGAATGAAAAGCGTATCCCGCGAGTAGAGCAGAGAATGACAGAAGCTGCCAAAGAGGCCCACAAAAGACAGAGATCCTTTTGGATGTGTAAATATTGCTGTAAGGTCCAAGAACCGCTGACTGAAGGTATGTTTAACTCAACTACAAAAAGGTAATGTGTTTACTCTGCAATTCCACGACCGTATATAAACGTTTCTTCTAACTCGAGTTATTTCCGGCGAGCAATTTCATCGTTCTCATTGGCGAGAAAAGCAGATCTGGTAGAGGTGGATATGCTACGTCCGGCAGTCTCTACACGGTGTGCGTCAGTTTTTTCGGCGAATGTGCTCGCATGCAGACTGCAACATAAACCGTTTTGTGAACGTGTGTCACGGCACGGCCAGTTTCCTACCCGAGCCGGGCATCTCCAGCTGAAAGCGTCCCATGGCGGTCGTGACGCTGCTTCGAACAATGGGCTGTAGAAACTTTTGTACCACACGGATTAAAAAACATTTTCGCCCCAATGTTCTAGACTCATATACCTTCCAAAAGATGAGCAATAAAAAAGCAATCGAGTTTTCGACCTTTTTAAATGAGGATCTGACCTTGCGGGTCTTTTGTATTTCAGACGCAATTGTGTCGTCCGTGCATACACTCACTACGACATATATGTTTGGTTACCAGCATCGTTTTAATGTACTAATCTTCTGATAAGACCGTTAGTAACACTGATTTAATGAACATCTTGCTTAGGCGATGGTGAACATCATGTAAAAATTTAAAAAAATGCATGACGCTCTGCTGTCTGTAATTACGTTATTTTATTTTCCTACCGGTTTCTGTTGTGATCTGTCAACAACGGCAGGAAAATTATTACAGATGTATCATATGTCATACATGCTTTGACATAAGTTACCACAGAAAACCGTAATTGGTAAGAAAAATCAAAAATTGTTACAAGATTAAAGTATGATGACACGTTAACGTTCCATCATATTTTAATCTTGTCACCTGATGGCACATTAATGTGCCATAATGTTTAAATCTTGTCACAGTGTTTGTTTCTTAGCAAATTGGTTTTCTGTGGTAGTAGTATGATATTCTGCCTTACGGTAGGTCTTGTCATGGGTTAAGCCTCTTCGGCTTCTGTCTGTCCATAGACAATCTTTTCATTTCTGAATATTTGTCTCCTTTTATTTTGTCCAGCATTTGATATCTTCTTTTGCCTCTTTCCCTTTTTCCCTCCACCATTCCTTCTATTCCTTCCTTCAATAAACAGTCCCTCCTCAGACAACGTCCAATCCATTTCCGTTTTCTCTTTCTGATAACTTTCAGCATGTTTCTTTCTTTCCAACTCTTTTTAATACTTTTTCACTCCTTACGAGGTCTTCCCATTTCACTTTTTCCATTCTTCTCCATATCCGCATCTCTAGTACCTCCACTCTTCTTTCACCTTCCTTCCTCAATGTCGAGGTCAACGCTCCAGATGTAACATTTGGCAAGTCTTCTGCTCACAACTTTGTTTAGTGGTCCACAAAGTAATTTCAGTTTCCTCTTGAATCCTTCCTTTTGCCATTGCAATTATTTTCCTAATTTCTGTTGAGCAATACGTATCACACATTATTACACTTCCCAAGTAACTGAAGTCATTAACTTGCTCTATTTCCTCTCCCTCTATTTTCATATGGCATTTTCTCCTCTTTCCTCCAATTACCATGCTTTTCATTTTCTTCTTGTTAATCTTCATTCCATATTCTTCTAACTTTGTGTTTAGATCATTTCACATTTTCCATCTATCTTGCACTCTCTGCCATCATAACCATGTCGTGGTAACTTACGTCAAAGCATGTCTGAAATGTCATACATCTGTGATAACTTTCGAGCCGTTGTTGATGGTTCAGAACCGAAACAGGCAGAAAAACAAAGCAACAGTATTATAGACAGCACAGTGTTATGCATTTTTTAAGAGTTGATTTAATGAAATTTAATGTATCTAGTGACAGGAGTTACAGGAGAGTTCACACTTCTAGCAACCCAGCGGTAGTGTATGAATATTAATGTACTTGTGTCTTCAGCTAATTTCCTCTTGTTACGTGTCAGCGGTTGCGTACAGGAGTCAGTCCATATACGGGCGTAGGTCACGTGCGTAGGCAGCAGACGCATCTCACCAGAGGCGTGGTAGGCAATATCGTTCGCTGTTCCTCTGGGAATGATGCGTGGGAAGGAAGACTGTCGGTAACAACCCTGCGCGTCGGCTCTGGTTTCGCTGGTTTTGTGGTCCCGCTCGTTTCGTCAGACTGACATGGGAGACAGCTGTGTGTTCGCCCACTCTTCTGGAAACGTCTCCTCTCAGAAGTGTAACGTACCGTGGCTCTCAAGCATCTGTGGTTGGGTTAGCGTTTCCACGATGATTCTGTGATTACTAAAGCAATCAGTACGGAAAAGCGTCGCTTTTCTTTTGATCTTCTGTAAGAAAATATTACGTGACCCACAGGTTCTACCTATCCTCTCAGTTCTTGTAAATTTCAGGGATAATTTCTTTACTTAGCTACCCATTCCGCATCACAACTCTGTAGACCCCTTTCTTATGAGTTAGTCAGTGTGAATCGAACTTGCTTTCACCGTTGTAAGGTGAGTATAGTCCACAAAGGCAAACTCTTGGCACCATAGCAACGAGATTCTACGTCTTACTGTGAACAGAACAACATTTTCTTTTTACCATTGTTATATATGGCAGAATGCTTTCGTAGTGCATTAAAAACGAAAGAATGCAACGAGCAGCAAAAAAACTGGGCAATACTTTGCCTTCGCCTTCTCTGTTGGAACAATGAACTTGTATTTTTCTGTAACCTTTCATTATCACCCCCCTTCCCCCTCCCGCTCCACAATTTCCACATTCCCTTTTCCTCCCTCCCGCCCCAAAACGGTGTTAGGTTTCATGAATTTTCTCCAGATTCTATTTTAAAAACTCTCGACAGACGTTGCCTCACAGAAACGAATAATAATCACACAGTTCCCATGTGCCCATATGTGCCCAGAAATGTAGTACATTTATCAGTTCCGCCATCAAACTAGGCATCCGGAAGTTAAAATATGCAGAACCAAAGCTTCAACTTTACTGATCTGTTTCCTGTGAGAAAGAGCGTTGCAGCTCACAATGGGAGCTATGTGACGGAATGATAACAGGTCTTACCGCCGAGAAACCGCAGATTACAATAGTTGTTGCATCAATAATGCAACAAATGTCTTCGTTAATTTGTAGAGGAACGTTTTACGCATTGATTAAAAGAATAGTGTTAGAAGTACAGTCGGAACCGCCCGTTCTTGTCTGCAAGCGGAGCGGTATGCTGCCGCTTTACTGGAAACGTACTAGCAATTATACTATGGTATTCTCCGTAACTGCTCTAACAAAAAAAAAGAGTCCTAAGAAGGATTGTAGGAAGTCATTTTCAGTAACCCACAGAGTCTGATCGGAGAAATTCGATACAATGTTTTAACATAAGATTCGGTACGAAATCCCGCTAAACTCTAGGTGGCATGTTTTTGACCGGAAGTGGCTTTAAAAATAATGAGGTCTTGTCCTTCTTCTATCGCATGGTGTGATAAGTTCTATCGAAATTGCGGGATTATTTCGGAACAGTGTGAAGCACAAAGGAAAAGTGACTAACATACAGGATTTGCATAATATGTTACTTGTCCGAAGCTTCCTCCGTTTATATGTGCTACGATCTTCGCTTCAGTCCTTCCTTTCAGCTTCTCAGCTCATCACCAGATGTGCTACAAGTGTGCAAGCTTCCGTGACCATTGTGATTGAATGTGAAACCTTCTAGGTTGTTAGACCGTGTCATACAACCTTTTAGTTACATCTTGCACGACCGACGTATCAACCACGTTGATGGTATCTTCTTCATGAAATTCCGGTGTGACTGGTTAGTTCAATACTGTCACATGATTTTCCCCGCACAACACTATCTTCGTGTGACGTCCGTATCAGTGACAGTAGTCACTGAACTTCTTAAAGGAGGAATCTTTGGTGTGACGTCATAAGCGAGTGACTGCGTGTGAGATCGCTCTCTAAGTTTTTATATATTTATAGGTTTCAGAAACATATTTTAACGGTTTTTGTGATAATATTTACTATATAAGTGACTTATTAGTGGTTTCTTCATTCACCTCTGCCTTTCTGGTATTGTGACCTGATATTTGTGTTTCGTGTCAAGCAACGTAACGTCTTACCTGTGTTTACATTCCGCGCTGACCAGTTGTAGCTGTAGCGGCGCATCGAAAGCTAAGTACTAATTAATTGTTTGTGTATAGTGGTTTATTTAGGAACTTTAGTAGTCTTCAACCGGTGTTTTTTGTATTTTCTGGTGAAACAATTTCGGAAGAACCTTTTGGGAACTGTTTTCAGCTTCGTTACTGTGTCATTAGACGTTTGATTCTCATTCTGTATTAGTCTTTTGTTATATTCACATTTGTTGTTTATTAATACTGTTAATAATAGTAGTTACTTCCCTTGTACAGTAAGTTTGTGATTATTGTAGTCATGTTTTTAACATCTTCTTATTGTAGTAGCGGAACTTAGAAAAAGTAGAATTTTACCATGAGTGAGAAGTGTGGGCTTTGCCGTAGGTTCGTGAGTAGTGGATTGCGGTGTGAGACTTCTTCGAAGTATTTTCACTGGGGGGAATGCAGTGGGGAAGCCAGTGGGCATTCTGGTGAGATCCTCTCCTGGAACTGCAGGTTATGTATCAAGAGTAAGTTGATATAAGAGCAGGAGCGTAAGATCTGTGCCCTTCAGGTGCAGTTGAAAAACGCACAGGAGGAGCTAGATAGGATGAGGAGGGAGAAGGAGGTTGGGGAATGGGAGTTGGCTGTTGGCAAGAGATCTGCTAGGAGAAGAAGATTTTCAGATAGTTTTACTGTAGGTGTTTACAATAGATATGACCAACTGTCAGAGTCTAGTGGAGAGGAATCTCTAGTAGCTGTAGATGTAGGAAGTATGCAGCAGACCTCAGTAGTTACGGTGGCTAGAACAGTTGCAAAGTCGAAGAGGAAGAAGAAGGTTCTGCTGTTAGGTAATTCTCATGGCAGAGGTGTAGGCCAGCAGTTGCAGGAAGTGCTGGGGAGTGAGTACCAGGTCACCAGCACTGTAAAGCCTAATGCAGGATTGGCTCAGGTGACTGTTAACATAGGGGAGTTATGTAGGGATTTTACTAAAGAGGATCAGGTAGTGATTGTGGGTGGGGCTGGTTATAGTATTGATAGGGATGGGGAGTATGACATAGATGGTGACCTGGAAAAGATAGCCACTCAGACTGGCAACACGCATGTGCATTTCGTCGAACTGTTTCAGCTTCACGATCGGCCTCATATTAGTACAGCCGTCAGGCGTAATAACATGAGACTTGGGGGTGCGCTGATGACAGAAAGCATGGGTCACATTTCAGTGGTGTCGGTGGAGTCTATCAGCAGGACGGGTTTCACTAGACATGGCCTGCACCTCAACAGGTATGGGAAGGGGAGGTTGGCAAAGCTTATAGGTGACAGCATAGGTGGGGTTGGTGGGATCACTCATGGGAAAATTCCTGCAGTAGTGAGTGTTAGAGCTGCACCTTTTTTAGACTGAAGTCAGCTGATAGGTATTCCTGCTTAAGGGAAGTCTCTCTAACAAAGGAACCACTTTTGACAAAGCTTAGGTATCCGAGTAATGAGGGAATTAGTATATTTCATCAAAATATACAAGGTATTAGAGATAAAGTTAGTAAACTGCTTATATATGTTGACACTGAAATTATTGGTATATCTGAACGCTTCTTAAATAAGGAGATAATTCAGAGGCTTCCTTTACCAGGATACAGGTTCGCTGGCAGCTTTTCGAGGAGCTCTTTGCGGTGTGGGGTAGTAGCCGTGTATGTGAAAAACGGCATCCCATTTGAGTCAATTGATGTTTGAAAGTACTGCACTGAAAACGTGTTTGAATGTTGTGCAGGTGTGGTTAAATTTAATGGAGCTAAACTTCTAACTGTTGTTATCTATAGATCCCCAGACTCTAATTTCACAAAATTTTTACGAAAGCTAGAGGAGGTTCTTGGTTCACTTTATAGGAAATACAAAAAGTTAGTTATATGTGGTGACTTCAATATTAATTGTATAAGTGATTGTGCAAGGAAGAGGATGCTGGTAGACCTCCTTAATTCATATAATCTTATGCAAACCGTATTCTTTTCAACGAGAGTGCAAGGGAACAGTAGACCAACCATAAACAACATTTTTGTTCATTCGTTATTACTAGAAGGGCATTCTGTTAGCAAAAAGGTGAATGGCCTTTCAGATCATGATGCACAAATTTAAACTCTAAAAGATTTTTGTGCTGCAACACGTGTTAAATATAGTCATCTGCTGTTTAGGAAAGCTGATCCAGTTGCTGCAGAGACCTTTGTAAACCTTATCAAGGAACAAGAGTGGCAAGATGTTTATGGCGCTGATACAGTAGACGATAAATGTAATGATTTTATCAAGACTTTTCTCGTGTTCTTTGAAAGTTGTTTTCCGTTAGAACGTTCAAACAGGGTAATAGCACAAACAGGCAGCCTTGGTGGCTGACTAGAGGGCTAAGAATATCTTGTAGAACAAAGTGGCAAATATATCAGAACGTTAGAAACAGGCAAAATCTAAATGCAGCAGCCCATTACAAACAGTATTGTAAGGTGCTTAAAAATGTTATTAGGAATGCAAAAAGTATGTGGTATGCAGATAGAATGTCCGTGTTACTGATAAGTCGCATAGATGTACAGTATTTAATAATCACTTTCTGAATATAGCAGGTGAACTAAATAGAGACCTACTCCCAACAGGGAATCATATAGCGTTCTTAGAAAAAAGTGTTCCGAGACTGTTGCCTGAAATGCTCCTCCATGATACTGACAAGAGGGAGATTGAGTTAATAATTAAATCACTAAAGACCAAGAACTCTCATGGATATGACGGGGTATCTAGCAGAATACTGAAGTATTGTTCTATGTATGTTAGCCCAGTACTTAGCCATATCTGTAACTTTACCCATAGGAGTGGTCGGTTTCCTGACCGATTGAAGTACTCGGTAGTAGAGCCACTTTATAAAAAGGGAGACAGGGATAATGTTGACAATTTTAGACCTAATTCTATGCCATCGGTGTTTGCTAAAGTTATCGAGAAGGTTGTATATAAAAGGTTAGTGGAGCATTTAAGTTCACATAATTTGCTGTCAAATGTACAGTTTGGTTTTAGAAATGGTCTAACAACTGAAAATGCTATATTCTCTTTTCTCTGTGAGGGTTTGGACTGATTAAATAGAAGGTTGCAAACGCTAGGTGTTTTCTTTGATTTAACGAAGGCTTTTGACTGTGTTGACCACAAAATATTACTGCAGAAGTTGGACCACTATGGAGTAAGAGGAGTAGCTTACAATTGGTTCGCCTCTTACTTTAAGAACAGAAAGCAGAAGGTAATTCTCCACAATATTTAGAGTGGTAGTGATGTTCAATCCCAATGGGGCACTGTTAAGTAGGGCGTTCCCCAAGGGTCGGTGCTGGGGCCACTGCTGTTTCTTATTTATATAAATGATATGCCCTCTAGTATTACAGGTGATTCAAAAATATTTCTGTTTGCTGAGGACACCAGCTTGGTAGTGAAGGATCTTGTGTGTAATACTGAAACAGTATCAAATAATGTAATTCATGAACTAAGTTCGTGGCTTGTGGAAAATAATTTGATGCTAAATCACAGTAAGACTCAGTTTTTACAGTTTCTAACTCACAATTCAACAAGAACCGATATTTTGATCAGATAGAATGGGCATATTATAAGCGAGACGGAACAGTTCAAGTTCCTAGGCGTTCAGGTAGATAGTAAGCTGTTGTGGAAAGCCCATGTCCAGGATCTTGTTCAGAAACTAAATGCTGCTTTATTTACCATTAGAACAGTATCTGAAATAAGTGACAATTCAACACGAAAAGTAGTCTACTTCGCATATTTTCATACGCTTATGTCGTATGGTATTATTTTTTGGGGTAATTCTTCTGATTCAAAAAGGGTATTTTTGGCTCAAAAGCGGGCTGTTCGAGCTATATGTGGTGTAATTTCGAGAACCTCTTGTCGACCCCTATTCAATAGTCTGGGAATTCTGACATTGCCCTCACAGTATATATTTTCTTTAATGTCGTTTGTTGTTAGCAATATTAGCCTATTCCCAAGAGTTAGCAGCTTTCACTCAGTTAATACTAGGCAGAAATCCAATCTGCATGTGGAATGCACTTCCTTGACTCTTGTGCAGAAAGGAGTGCAGTATTCTGATGCATCCATTTTCAATAAGCTACCACAAGAACTCAAATATCTTAGCAGTAGCCCAAACTCTTAAGTCTAAACTGAAGAGTTTCCTCATGGCTCACTCCTCCTATTCTGTCGAGGAGTTCCTGGAAGAGCTAAAAAATTAAGCAAATTCCAGGATTACATTGTTGATTTTCTTTATTTAAACTTACGACTTGTCACCTGAATTTTTTTTGTATTTCATTTTATCTGTTTCTAATATCGTATTATAATTTCATGTATTGACTCGTTCCATGACCATGGAGACTTCTCCTTAATTTGGTCCCACGGAACAATAAATAAATAAAACATACTGAATAACACGAACGCAAAATTCAGTCAAAAAAAAGTGTGAAATTTGCAGTAATAAAACGACAGGGGACGAGAACTATTTACTTCAAGAACGTGCTATTACCAGCCAAGGAGGGAAATATTTATGGAAGATAAGTCTTAGAACTCAGAACTGTCCGTCTCTGAATGTTCGCGTACGGGTGGAATACCACATCAATGAAGAAGCATTACAGTTATTTCAGTTATTTCACTTCTTAAAAAAGGGGACAGTAATAACACAAATAATCTCAGGGGAATCAGACTTCTAAATGTTTTTTTAAAGACCTACATTAAAATAATTATTGGAAGTCTTCGAAACACATCAGATTCAGTTTCGTTAGAACAGCAAGCAGGTTTCCGTAAAGGAAGATACTGTGCCGACGATTTTCTCACACTGAAACAAATCATTAAAGAAAGACGAGTTTCCAGATTGGGAACGCATTTCACATTTACCGACTATGAACCTAGAATGTGACACAATTTTTGAAGAAGAGAAAGACTTAATTAAGAAAATTAATAGCCATCAACTTACATGTGACACGGTCAGAAGAACATTGAAGGTTGAAACAAGAAGACAAACCCACTACCCAGGGTGCTATATGGTGCAGGAAGTTGGACATAAAGATAAAAAGATCTAATATAATAAAGAACTTCAGAAATTAAATTCCTTAGGTCAGTGACTGGCTGCTAAAGAGAATACAAAATAAGAAATGAAGAATTAACGAAAGAAATCGGGGTAAAGCCACTAACTGAAAAAGCAATCCAAGTAAGGCAGAAATGATTAAAGAGTGTAAGCGTATGTTACCCGAGAAAATCCATCGAAAAGTGACTGAAGGCGATGCTATTGAAAGAGGGAGTGTAGGAGGCCGAGAAAGAGATGGTGAGAGCGAATCATTACATAAGGCATAACACTGGGTTCGCAGAAGAAGCAGAGTCCGAGAAGGGTTGACATTCCTAATAACAAATTTCGTTTTAACAGCCTTTCGGCTGCATGACTTTTCGCCTTCAAGAACGTAATTATGAAGCCACGGGGGCGTGAGGAATATTAACAACTACCAGGAAGCTCCCTTATAAACAACTACCAAGAAACCATATCTGCGGCACGACAATAACGTTTTTAATATACACTCCGTCTATTCAATTTTTCTTGTTGCGCTGCCTGTTCAATTTCGATGGGCCACCAAAAGCACCCAGGAAGATATTACTTAATAACGACATTTGTTTAGAAAGAATGCGGGAAAAAAGCGTTTCATAAATGAACGCGACACTGTCTTCGACTGTGTTCAGCTAGGCGGAACACCTGAAGAAGAATTCTGCAGAGGAGTCGAAACACCAATTGCGTAAAAAGAAACTAGTTCTACTCCCATCCATCAGAAAATCACAAACCGTTATATAAAAATTCGATGAAGTACGCCTACAGATTTGTACAAAGTTACACGACCCGAGAGTGGAAAGGGCGATAAAAGATTATGACTGTGATCCCCTGTGGCAGTGTGTGTATTCTGTGTATATCGCGTAAGTTACTCTCTAATCACAGACTGTTTCTCATTAGTTTTGATGCAGTAAGGCTTCTTTGGTAAGCTGATAAGCCACAACATTTGACCACCTGCTTACTACCTTGTTTGTCCGTCTTTGGAACAAAATACATCACTCATTCTGCTTATCAGAGATCAGACAGATTGTTACTAGGTTTTCTGAGGTACGTCTCATTATATTCTACGCACAGGTCATGTAATTACCCGTAAAAAACAGGATGCTAATATGCGTACGCATTGATGGCGCCCAACAGCGACCCAGATGGGTTCCACAGTGTTAACATCAGAGAAATTTGGTCGCCGAGACATTGAGTTCACCAAAATACTCCTAAAACCATTGTAGCACCATTCTGGCTCCGAGACACAATTATACTGCTGAAAGATGATACCGTCATCGTGGAAGACATGAAGCATAAAGGGATGAAGGTGGTTCGCAGCCGTCAGCGTGTCTTCGATTGTTACACAGGTCCCATGCAAGTGCAGGAGAATGTCTCCCACAGCATTAAACTGCTCCCATCAGCCTGCGTCCTAGGAGTGGCGTGCCACCATTAACTTGGATGACAGCGTTTGTGGAAAAGACCGTCGATGTAGTGTAGCAAAAACGTGAATCACCAGAAGGGCCATTCATCGACGGTCGAATCCCGATGGTCCCGCGCCACTGCAATCATAATTGAAGGCATCATTGGCTCAACATATGAACACGTAGGGCTAGTTTGCTGCGAAGCTCCATGTTCAATAGATGTAAGATGAACGGCGTGCTCCGAAACACTTGTGCGTGCGCCAACATTGTGCTCTTTCAGCAGAGATGGCACAAATCTCCATCTGTCTTACATTACAGAGCAGATTAGCCTTCGAACCCCCCGTTCTGAGAAGAGTTGTGGACGTCGAAGCATTTAGCGCGTAGTGGTGGTTCAAATGGTTCAGATGGCTCTGAGAACTACGGGAATTGACATCTGAGGTCATCAGTCCGCTAGAACTTAGAACTACTTAAACCTAACGAACCTAAGGACATCACACACATCCATGACCGAGGCAGGATTCGAACCTGCGACCGTAGCAGTGACAGGTTCCGGACTGAAGTGCCTAGAACCGCTCGGCCATCGCGGCCGGCCCTAGTGGTGGTTTAATTGTCTTCTACCTCCCTCCGTAGGTGCTCACGACAGTAACGCGTGAACATTCGACCAGAATAGTCGTTTTCGAGATACTGGTTTACAGGATCTTGGTAATAATAATCTGGCCTTTGTCAAAGTCGATTATCTCAATGGATTTCGCCATTTGCAGACCATATCATCGCTAGGGTGCTGACCCGTTCGTGTCTACTCCGTTTACATACTTTCGTTACAACGTCGTGTGCCTGTTATGTCACCATGCTCATCCAACGTTGCGTGGACCGTGATCATAACGTTTTGGGTGATCAGTGTGTTTCAAGTAGCATGTCATCGGCCACTAGCTCAGCTGCACACGGTTCTGTTTACCGTTTAGGAACAAGACGCCCACGTGCTTCTTCGTATGTAGATGGGAGATAGTACCGAAAACAGGACGGTGTGCTTAATGTGAGGGTGCTGAGTGCATGGAGAACAGAACTCTGCAGGATGTTGTAAATTCTTGCGGACAAAATTATCTCCCTGGTCGCGAGGTCGAATCTTCCTCTCGTCGCTGGCGCTATCTCGCACAATTCATCTTCCGCCGCAGGTTGTGCGGCCCCGCGAAAGAATGTGGGGTGGGAGTGTTAACGGAGAGGAGGAGCGGCAGTATAGCCGGTTACGCGAGGCGAAAGCGCAGACGATAACGAAAGGCAAACTGGGAGCTGCGGTAGATGTGAGGAAGAAAGTGGGGCAGAGTGGGATGGGGTTGGAGCAGGAAATTAGGCACCCGCACAGTTACTCACACACACACAAACGCACGTTCTCCCTCCTCCCTCACGCACACACAGAGACACTGTACACGCACGCACACACATCCTTCCACGCACCTGCTAAACCAGGCACGGTCTTGCATGAGTCCGCACGCACACGCGCACATACATGCACACACATACACAAATACATACATCACTCGTTCACTTGTGAGTGCGGCCTCCTATTCGTAAAGGAGTATACTAAGGTAGAATTGCTTTTGTAGAGAGAAAGAGAGACGGGGAGTCGGAAGAAAGCCAGAAACGCTGCTACGGTAGCATCTCACCCCCACCGGCACACAAGCACACATATACGCAGAGACAGCAGGCGTCTCTTTCCGTCTACCTCCCGTGCCTTGGCACTAAGGGAGCACCCAACAACGAGGCGGTGAAATACGCAGCGTGTTTCTTACGACTTCCTGCTGGCGAGAATGCGCCTCGGCTGCCGCTGCCGCCGCGCTTCCGAGCGGAGACATTACTTTGCGCCGGACTGTCCTATAAATCCTGAATTAAAAGTAATTAATTAAGTCTGTGTTCTCCACCTGGCGGCTGCCGCCAACCCAGGTATGGGTGGGAAGAGCAGTAAATCACGGCCGTGGCGCGCCGGAATAATGCGCGAAGCGACGAGGAGCAGTTCAGCACGCGTGCTCCTCTGCTGGCGGCTGCGGCACCGAGGTAGCTACTAGCTAGCCAGCTACTTCCGCTGCGAAACTCATCGCCATACTCCTTTCAGTAAGTGGAAGAGACACATAGGAAATGATGCACGGTCTAGCGAACAGTGAGTTGTTTGCGTAGGAAAATGCTCTACTTTGCATCTGTCAACGTCAAAATAGAGAATAGAGACCGCTTTCACTATTTCGTTCTCGGGTATAAGAAATTAGTCAACGAAACTGCCATTACTAGCTAATATAATTTCTCGGAAATGTGAAAATAATATGAAATTCTTTCTGCCACGAAACAATACAGCATCTCCATGTACCAACTCCATGTTTTGTCCTTCAAATAAAGATGCTTTTGTCTATGATGGAAAAACTGAGTAAACCCTACGGCTGTCCTCATACAGAACGAGTTCGCTGACACTTACGTTGATCTGTATGAAGTTTTGCAACGTCACTTCCTGTTACTTCACACTGAGGAGGATTTGCCGCTCGTATCAGTTGCAAAGCGATTTAGAAAAGATTGCTGTATGGTGTGGCAGGTGGCAGTTGAAGTTAAACAACGAAAAGTGTGAGGTGATCCACATGAGTTCCAAAAGAAACCCGTTGGAATTCGATTACTCGATAAATATTACAATTCTCAAGGCTGTCAATTCAACTAAGTACCTGGGTCTAAAAATTACGAACAACTTCAGTTGGAAAGACCACACAGATAATATTGTAGGGAAGGCGAGCCAAACGTTGCATTTCATTGGCAGGACGCTTACAAGATGCAACAAGTCCACTAAAGAGACAGCTTACACTACACTCGTTCGTCCTCTGTTGGGATATTGCTGCGCGGTGTGGGATCCTTACCAGGTGGGATTGACAGAGGACATCAAAAGGGTTCAAAAAAGGGCAGCTCGTTTTGTATTATCACGTAATAGGGGAGAGTGTGTGGCAGATATCATACGCTAGTTGGGATGGAAGTCATTAAAGCAAAGACGTTTTTCGTCGCGACGAGATCTATTTACGAAATTTCAGTCACCAACTTTCTCTTCCGAATGACAAAATATTTTGTTGAGCCCAACCTACATAGGTAGGAATGATCATCAAAATAAAATAAGAGAAATCAGAGCTCGAGCAGAAAGGTTTAGGTGCTCGTTTTTCCCGCGCGCTGTTCGGGAGTGGAATGATAGGGAGATAGTATGATTGTGGTTAGATGAACCCTCTGACAAGTGCTTAAATGTGAATTGCAGAGTAATCAAAGTGTCTCGAAAGATTGCGATCTCACGTCTCGAGCTGAACCTGAGGGGCTCCACACTGAATTTATCTCACGTCTTAAGCTGAACTTGAGATGCCCCACACTGGATTTCGTCGTATTCAGTTCAAACCGGCAGCTGCTGACTTTAATATGGACAGTCAAATGAAAGCGAGAGAGATGGGAAGGAAGGAAGTAAGTAAATAGATTATTATTTCAAAAATGTCCCCCCCCCCCTGGTAGCTGAGTGGTCAGGGCGACGGAATGTCATACCTAACGGCCCTGGTTCGATCCCCGGCTGGGTCGGAGACTTTCTCCACTCACAGACTGCGTGTTATGTTGTCCTTATCATCATCATTTCATCCCAATCGACAGGCAAGTCGCCGAAGTGGGGTCAACCCGAAACACTTGCAGCAGGCGAACAGTCTAATCGACGGAGGCCCTAGCCACACGGCATTTCCCTCTCCATTTCAAAATCAATCGCCATATCTGTTAATACAAGCCACTCAATGCCTTCATGGAAAGAACGTTTGGTGCTACGAAACCATTATTACACCCAGGTATCAACTTCTACGTCCGAAGCAAATCGGAGGCCAAAAATGTCTTTTTTCAAGTCTCCAACGACACGAAAATCACACGTGGCAGCGATCGCGAGAGTATGTAGGGTGTGTGAGGGCTTCCCATCGAAACTATGGGCGGGCTCACGTGCTGCCAAAGTTATTTAGAGTACGCTGCAGTAGCTTCGCTGGGAAATCCTTACACATTCTCCATACGGCCCTGGTCTCTCACCATGCGATTTCTATGGTTTTGGAGCCCTGAAGAACGACGTTTGTAGCCATCGATTCGTACCGGTCTCAGAGGTGCACGCCTGAGTACAGTCATTGTTCCGTAGGCAACCGCAAATGCATGTCCACGAAGACTTTTTCTTTACAGTGGCATATATTTATTAACAGACATGGAGATTACTTTTGACATAATATCGTTTTGATTTGACTGTCACGTGTATTGTAGCCTAACGTCCTGTGAATATATGCTGTTTCGGAGCTCCAATACATTGGGAATCTGATACGATGTATAATAAAATATGAGAAACGTCATATTGATGGTTAATGAATTTTCATATTTAGTTGTTTTCGTATAACAACTATCATGTTATGAAATTATGCGGTTTTATGGCAACGTCACACTAAGGATTCATCAAAAATCGTTGCTTATGCTAGGATTTCTTGTAATTGAATTTCAGTTAATAAATTACCAGCCCTTAAAGTCCTCAGAAACACGTAGCTAAAAATAAAAGGTCATATTTTACGAAGTTCGGTGTAGTGTAGTGGACAGAGGCGTCTAGTGACGAAGTAATGTGTAGCCAGTTCGTGTCTTGCTATACCCAACAATTTTTTAAAATTTTTTTCACCTTCGCTTTCTTAATAATTTAACAGAAACATTTCCTGCAATATTCGATGTTATCTGAATATAAGTCAAGTCTCTCAAGAGTGAGTTTCTTTAGATTTTGTGAACTTTCATAAGCTGATGTCCTCACTGACTTTACATGTAATTTTCCTTATTGTGTTACATCATGCTCGCAAAGTTTTTATTTATGTATACCACAGTCAGGAAAACGTGACTAGAATGTGGACAAGGGAGGGAGTCATTGTAGGGATTTTACACATGTCCCTTCCATAAAAGAAAAGCGTGATTTTCGAATAAAACATAGCTGCCAGCTGCCGCTGGAGAGCGCTGCAATCGCAAATCACGTTAACCAGCACGTTCCATGTAGTGAGGGCGCTGGTTGGCTATTCAATTCACATCCAAGTCCACCTCAACGTCAGCTGCCTTGTCCGAACAAATCACTGCTTACCACATGCCTTTCAAAGTCTCATTCTACTGTTATGAACCATTCTATGCAGGTGATGACTTCTAACATAGGTATTACCAACAGTGAAAATAAGTTTGTTCATCGGGTATTGCTATTATTGTCACTATAGAAACGCTCACAGTTCTTAATTTAACAAAAATGGAAGCCAGCTTATTTATTTTTCCAACAGAGATATGGAACAAAAACTTATCTGACGATATAATAAAATCAACGTTGTGTAAGACCCAGTAAAAATCCGTTAGTCAGTGTCACAATTGTGATATCGAGCACCAGCCGATATCAGCCGAAAATACACTCGTCAGTGGATCGGAGGGTTTTTTGGTTTGCTCTAGGAGGAGATCGAGTGGTTAATATAACACATAAAATATTAGTTATTACAACATGGTATGAAGAATTAATTAACTTAGTACAATCTCTTTCTACAGGAATGTCGTTAGTCTTTACAATTGTCTCAATGTTAACGTATCGCTTCTTACAGACAATACACAAGACTCTCGCTCTGAGCACTTTTAACAATGACTTTAACGTAGTATTATGCCTAATACGTAGAACACCCAACTGACCTACTACAAGATGATGCAGTCGTCCTACTCGATGACCGCGGACTGGGCTGCACTATCCTGTGCTCGGCCGTAAGTGAAAGATCAGTTACGACGATGTAGAGAAACGTTTCAGGGCGTGGCTACGCATGTACCGCTCATTTGTCAATGCAGCTGTGATTGTGTTGCAAGTTACCAACCTTGATTTGACACCTCTATCTTCAGACGACACCATATGCTATATCGAATACTACTGTATTTTCTTGACGATCAGTCAGTATCTAATCAAAAGCTGCCTGAGGCAATTTTGATGTTGATATCAATTTCAACCACAAAGATATCGCTGATTCGTTCAGTTCAGTCAGTTACAAATTCACATCACTGAGGACTGGGCTCAAGTACCTGCGCCCACTCCCAAAAGTATACCGAAGGCACATTTCCATCAGGTATTTGCTATCTCCATATCTAATCGCTACGTTAACCTAATTCGTTAGTTCTATTCCGAAACTTATTTTTAATAGATAATTTTGCAACTGTGAAATGTTAGTATGAGTAAGCATTCTAGTATCTGCTTCTATACACGTACTCCACAGGCCACCGTACGCTGTATGACAGCAAGAGCCATGTCGAATACAAATCACTTCCTTTACTTTTCCAGTTGGAAATGGAACTAAGGGTGTGAGACTGTACACCTGCACACGTTCCCCAATTTCCTCTATCATGTCTTCGTGGTCCTTACGCGAAAGGTAAGCTGCCTGGGTAGAACCGTTTTGCCGTCAGCGGCAAATGTCTGTTTTCTAAACTAGTCTTTCGTGAAAAGAAAGGCGTCTTCCCTTCAGGGGTTCCCATTTGAATTCATGAAACATCACCGAAACACTCACGTGCTGAGCCAGTTTAACGGTAGCAACTCAAGAAGCACGCCATGCTTCGATTTCTTCCTTCGAGCTGACGTGGTTGGTGTCCCAAAAACTCGAGCAGTACTCATGAATGGGTCGCACACGGTCTTCTCTGTGGATGAGCTAAACTTTCCTGAAAACCTCCCAGTAAACCAATGTCGGCCATTCCATTTCCCCGCTGCCGTCCTTGCGAGTTCGTTCCATTTCATATCGCTTCGCTTTGCAACGTTACGCCCGGCTATTTAATCGACATGAGAGTGTCAAGCAACTCACCACTGCAGACCGATTCACGAACGATGGTGGTTAGCGCAGGTCGATGCCCAGACAGGGATTACATCGTTGGCGGTTTCATGCGGTAGTTGCGGTACATGTAGAAGTGGAATGAAAATTCACTAAGTAACTCTCTACCATCACGTTTAATGTTCCCATGGGCTATGACATTCGCAGTGGTGCACCCGGGACACTACTGAAACACAGTTGGCTGTCGGAGAATGCGTGACGTAGATGCGCAGAACAAGACTACACTCGACCGCAATCCTTCAGGACTCCAACTATAATACTGCATACGAATGTAACACGGTCTTGTCTGCATTAACTTACATAGTCAGCTTGGTGTTTTAATGCGTTAATTTTTAATTATCATCACTTGTAGTTATGAAAATTGTAACCAGTTTTGTATAGGAGTTCCCACGGTCTGCCGTATTTAAACGACAATGACAGGTTTCGAAACTTTTCCACACTCCAGGTCCAGTCCTTCTCTCATTGTGGAACAGGTAACTTGATTATTTTTTCTGACACAGAGTAGTAACTGCAGTTCTGTACTGATATTACAAGGGCGTGCTGAAAACGAATGCCCTCGAATCATTTATGTGAAATCCCTTAAAACTTTTAAAATAAAACTATCCTTATTAACATCTTACCTCTTTATTCTTCATCTCTAGACACTCATTTCTCAAAGTAGTCACCGCGGTGAAGGAAACATTTTTCCCACATGAGACGTTTTTGTTGTTTTCATTAACGTAGAATGCTTCAGTTTGTCAACGGAGACACAATCTCACCTCTGCTTGCAACGCTTCATCACTATCGAAGTGATGTCTTCGAAGGTGTTCTTTAAATTTCGAGCCGGCCGAAGTGGCCGCGCGGTTCTGGCGCTGCAGTCTGGAACCGCGAGACCGCTACGGTCGCAGGTTCGAATCCTGCCTCGGGCATGGATGTGTGTGATGTCCTTAGGTTAGTTAGGTTTAACTAGTTCTAAGTTCTAGGGGACTAATGACCTCAGCAGTTGAGTCCCATAGTGCTCAGAGCCATTTTTTTAAATTTCGGAAACAGACGAAAATCGGGTGGAGGCAAGTCGGGATTGTATGGAGGATGATCGAGAACAATGCACTCAAGGCGGCGGATTGTTGCACATATTGCAGTGGGGTGCACGTGTGTGGTCTGGCGTTATCTTGCTGGAGGAGAGGGTGTTCCATGTGTGGACGAAATCTTCCAATTCGAAACTCGATTACAGCAAGCTGTCTTCACACGCCGATATAGTTGCGTAACACACTGCCATGTTCCACGCTACAGGTCGGCGCCCTCTAGAGTGAGAAGGCAGCAGAGATGTAGAAATGAAGAATAAATATCTAGAATGCTAGTAACGTTTGCTGTACGTAAAAAGCGTCAAAGTCATCGCATAAATAATTCTGAGGCACAACTTTTCCTCATGCCCTCTCAAATCTTGACACACTATGGCACACAGGAAGACACCATGCACTACAGAGACCGTCACATAACGATCTCGTGAAGTAAAAGTTTCTGAAGGAAGCGTCTTACCAGAAATAGAAGCACTATGCACACAGTGTGCTACCTAGTTAGACGCATGTTCCATAGGTCGCTTGGCAAAATTTTTAATCAACATGTCGAATCAGTTTGGTTGCTAAAATTAAATGGTAAGTTTATCTGACATATTACACTGACTTGAAAAAAGTCATGGGATACCCCATAATGTCGTGTCGGACCTCCTTTTGCCAGGTGTAATGCAGCAGCTCGTTTTTGTGTGGACTCAACAAGTCGTTGGAAGTCCCCTACAGATATACTGAGCCATGTTTTCTCTATACCCATACATAATTGCGAAAGTGTGGCCAGAGCAGAGTTTTGTGCACGAATTGATCTCTCAGTTGCGTCCCATAAACTTACGATGGGTATCGTAACAGGTCAAATCATTCTCTCGAACTGTCCAGAATTTTCTTCGAACAAATCGTGAACGGTTGTGGCCTAGTGACATGGCGCATTGTCACCCCCCCCCCCCCCCCCCAAAAAAAAAAAAAAAAAAAAAAAATCCATCGTTATTTAGGAATCTGGGGCTATGAATGGCTGCAAATGGTCTCCAGGTAGCCGAAAATGAACATTTCCAGTCAATGATGGGTTCAATTGGACCAGAGGATCCAGTCCTTCCACGTAAACACAGCCCACACCACTATGGAGCGACGACCAGCTCGTACAGTACGTTGTTGACAATTTGGGTCCATGGCTTCGTGAGGTCTGTGCCACATTCTATCGCTACCATCAGTTCTTAACAGCTGAAATAGGAACTCATCCGAGCAGGCCACGGTATTCCAGTCGTCTAGGGTCCAGCCGATGTGGTCACGGACCCAGGAGAGCCGCTGCAGGCGATGTTGAACTGTTAGCAAAGGCACTCTCGTCCGTCGTCTGCTACCAAAGCCAATTAAAGCCGGATTTCCCTGCACTGGCCTAACGTATACATTCGTCGTACGTCCGACAATGACTTCTGCGGTTATTTCACGAAGTGTTGCTTGTCTCGCTAGCACTGACTACTCTACGCAATCGCCGCAGCTCTTGGACGTTAGATGAACGCCGTTGGTCACTGTGTTGTCCTTGGTGAAAAGTTAATGCTTAAAATTTGGCATTCTCGACAGATTCTTCATACTGTGGAGCACGGAATAACGTATTCCCTTACGATTTCCGAAATGTTAAGTCCCATGTGTCTGCCTCCAACTACTATTCCGCACTGAAAGTCTGTTAAATCCCTTCGTGCCGCCATAATCCCGTGAGGCACATCAATCACTTGAGTACAAATGTCAGCTACGCAAATGCACTGCCGGTTTATACCCTGCACAGGTCATACTACTGCCATGGATATACATGCAAATCGCTGTGCTACGACTTTTGTCACCTAAGTGTAGGACGCTGCCCTTAAGAGGGCACACTAATCGCATTGCAGCACTTTAGATAGTGCCGAACTGGTACCAGCTGGTCACGCTATACATCACCGCCGATGTGAGTCATGACAATGCAATGTTGTGTTTGTTATAGGTGGTTGTATGGAATCTAGGCACAAAAATGTGACGATACGAAGAGCAGATGCTGTAAGGAGATGCCAGCTATCAAGGACTGCAGACTAGTATCGCGCCTTGCCAAGGCCAATCGGTTTTATATCAGAGTGCAATTGCTGGAGTTAGTGACAGTAAGTCCATGTCAGTCAAATTCCGAGCGGATTTTGCGATGTTAACCTCATGGAGTGACTCTTGCAGGCGAGTACCTCATGGAAGGGCACTGCTCACAGCGGAGCATTGGGCTGCATATCATCAGTGGACCAAACTTGACACAGTAGGACGGGCGGCGTGTATTGTAGTGTAGTCCGACTTTTTTCAGGTAATGCAAGGCGTCGAATGTAACAACGGACTAATGAGATTTTTAACCTGCGCTATGCGAAAGCTGGGGTTCTGCATTGCTGTGGAGGGGTTTTTCGTACCATGACTTGCATCCATTCATTCAGATTTCGATGGATATTAACCAGGACGTTTGTTTCAGCATCCTCGGCGACAAAGTGTTCATATTTCTTCTGGTTTATCACGATGACAACAGTTATGACAGGGCTCCGCACGTAATACATTCGTGGTCTGACGAACAATGAAGCATCCTACCGCACCTCGATTCGCACGTTAAGCCACTCAGTTTTAATTGCATAGAAAATCGGGACCTTTCGGGAATGTGGATGAAATAAAGCAATTAACGCCCCCATAATTCAGTAACTCAACAGTATTTGGTCACCAGTGAGTGTCTTCAGCTACATACCTGAAGGAAACTGTGGAGTCAGTGATATTGATATACCTCTCCGACAGTGAGACAGCGTCAGATCATCGGAATTAAGCGCTGTCGGACTTGGCTAGCTCTGGGATGGGTTGCCATCCTAGTCTGCAGAGTTTTGTTGGCAAGTGGGGTGCACTCAGGCCAGTTGAGAACCTACGAGACTGAGAAGTAGCTGTTCCATTCATGAAAACTGACAACGGCCGGGAAAATGGCGTGCCGAATACATGCCCCTTCATATCCGCATCCAGTGACGCCTATCAGCTGAGAAGGACACGGCGGTGGGTCGGTACCGTAGGACCTTCCGAGGACTGTTCGGACCAAGAGTGTCTCCAACAGTAACAGTGGTCTGCAGTGTCTGGGGAGATTATGTTATATCTTTATGATATTTTTTGGGTATGATGCTATCTTTGAGGCGAATTCATCAAGTCCATCTCCTGTAGTTTCGTGCTACACTAATTCAGGTTTTGTTTTGCCACTAGCTACGCACATGCGAAGGTAGTATGCCTTGAGGAAGGAAGATAGTGACTTTATTCCCAGGTTTTGCATGGTATTTTTGCACCTGTGCCTTTCCTGTATCGTTTTCTTATAATTTAAAGTAGTATGTACAGGTGAGATAAGTGAATGTGAGTTTCATAATGTTGAATGGTACCTACAGTCTGCTGTTGCACGTCTTACATCTAGTCGTAGCGTAGGAGGAAAGGCAGAGGGGTCTATCGGTACTGTCAGAACAGATGATTGGTCAAGTATATTTCCAGTGAATACCGTGGTCCACTCTGGAGGATATACGCTCCCTGTGTGAGACAGTAGGGCAGTTCCGGCGCGTCCGATGCGGGACACACTGCTGCTGAGACTTTTTAAGAACAGGTCTGTCTTTCGAGCATTCTTTAGGTTGAGCCTTTCCGCAGTGGATACACCGTTTCCCACCAGGTCACCGAAGTTATGCGCTGTGGGGCTGTCGGGCGGTACCTAGATGGGTGACCATCCGGGCTGCCATGCGCTGTTGCCATTTTTCGGGGTGCACTCAGCCTCGTGGCGCCTATTGAGGACTTACTCGACTGAATAGTAGCTTCTCCGGTCAAACAAAACCATCATAACATCCGGGAGAGCGGTGTGGTGACCACTCGCCCCTCCTATCTGCATCCTCAGTGAGGATGACACGGCGGTCGGACGGTCTCGACGGGCCACTTGTGACCTGGAGGTGGAGTGCTTTGGGTTGAGCTATTTGGATGTACTTCATTGCTGAATTTTACTTCAGCGTTTTGATTATTAGAGGGAAACATGATAGTTACTGTAAGAATAATTTTGTTTGCGCATTAATGTTATACTTTTGGTAGGAAGTACTTTGTGGGTGAATCGGTCTGCTACTATATGGAATATAGAGCAAAGAAACTATATATATGTGTACTCTTTGTGTAGCAGAACAGATGTCATATCAGATAAAATCGAGGATTATAATTATGCAAACCATGGGGTTGAGTTTTTGTACACTCCTGGAAATTGAAATAAGAACACCGTGAATTCATTGTCCCAGGAAGGGGAAACTTTATTGACACATTCCTGGGGTCAGATACATCACATGATCACACTGACAGAACCACAGGCACATAGACACAGGCAACAGAGCATGCACAATGTCGGCACTAGTACAGTGTATATCCACCTTTCGCAGCAATGCAGGCTGCTATTCTCCCATGGAGACGATCGTAGAGATGCTGGATGTAGTCCTGTGGAACGGCTTGCCATGCCATTTCCACCTGGCGCCTCAGTTGGACCAGCGTTCGTGCTGGAAGTGCAGACCGCGTGAGACGACGCTTCATCCAGTCCCAAACATGCTCAATTGGGGACAGATCCGGAGATCTTGCTGGCCAGGGTAGTTGACTTACACCTTCTAGAGCACGTTGGGTGGCACGGGATACATGCGGACGTGCATTGTCCTGTTGGAACAGCAAGTTCCCTTGCCGGTCTAGGAATGGTAGAACGATGGGTTCGATGACGGTTTGGATGTACCGTGCACTATTCAGTGTCCCCTCGACGATCACCAGTGGTGTACGGCCAGTGTAGGAGATAGCTCCCCACACCATGATGCCGGGTGTTGGCCCTGTGTGCCTCGGTCGTGTGCAGTCCTGATTGTGGCGCTCACCTGCACGGCGCCAAACACGCATACGACCATCATTGGCACCAAGGCAGAAGCGACTCTCATCGCTGAAGACGACACGTCTCCATTCGTCCCTCCATTCACGCCTGTCGCGACACCACTGGAGGCGGGCTGCACGATGTTGGGGCGTGAGCGGAAGACGGCCTAACGGTGTGCGGGACCGTAGCCCAGCTTCATGGAGACGGTTGCGAATGGTCCTCGCCGATACCCCAGGAGCAACAGTGTCCCTAATTTGCTGGGAAGTGGCGATGCGGTCCCCTACGGCACTGCGTAGGATCCTACGGTCTTGGCGTGCATCCGTGCGTCGCTGCGGTCCGGTCCCAGGTCGACGGGCACGTGCACCTTCCGCCGACCACTGGCGACAACATCGATGTACTGTGGAGACCTCACGCCCCACGTGTTGAGCAATTCGGCGGTACGTCCCACCCGGCCTCCCGCATGCCCACTATACGCCCTCGCTCAAAGTCCGTCAACTGCACATACGGTTCACGTCCACGCTGTCGCGGCATGCTACCAGTGTTAAAGACTGCGATGGAGCGCCGTATGCCACGGCAAACTGGCTGACACTGACGGCGGCGGTGCACAAATTCCGCGCAGCTAGCGCCATTCGACGGCCAACACCGCGGTTCCTGGTGTGTCCGCTGTGCCGTGCGTGTGATCATTGCTTGTACAGCCCTCTCGCAGTGTCCGGAGCAAGTATGGTGGGTCTGACACACCGGTGTCAATGTGTTCTCTTTTCCATTTCCAGGAGTGTATTTTCCATAATTTGTGGGAAGCTGAAATTTCGTGGCTTTCGTCAGCCAAAACTTCAGGTGACGAGTTTAGTTCTTGCTTAGGTTTGGGCCATGGCTTCTCAGCTGAGTATGCTGCAGGACTGAGCGATTATCGGAAGTGGAGAACCACTTTTACTGCTGTTTCTTTGACGAGTTAACGAGCGTTTCGTGGCGTTACTTTCTCTCCTAAGTACCACGTCCTTTTGTGTGAGTAGCAATGCCCTCCCAGTGCCTGAGGTCCTGTGCGAAAGTATGTATTTCCCACAGAAGGATAAACATTCAGAGCGATAAACTATTAAATTTACGATTTTCATTGAAAGAGGAGATCATGCATTTACAGAGACTGTATTTTCTGTATGTTCACTCAGATCAAGATTCCTTTCAAAATAAATCGTTTTAATGGAATATTTAAAACAAAAGCGAGCCTTATGTGCTACAGTGTCATCCGTCATATTCTTATGTTGATAAAATAACAAAATAGATTTTGATGGATGAAGGTAGATGTCGTACTCTGATTTTTCTGTCGCATGGTTGAAGTAGAATAAGATTTTCCGTAACTCGTCACAAGATACACCCTCAGGATCGTATCACGATAGCTTACATCGCCATCTTCATACATTTTATTGTAACTGACTTCTTATATATGTTCGATCCAGCCGGAATCATTTATACTTTGTTACCATTACTATCATTTATATAACTGACCCAACAAAGATATAAATACGCATTATAAATTTACCTCTCACATGTTGACGCAGAAAGGATAGTTCATTATGAACAAAGTACCTTTTATCTTAAAGTGGCTGCATCACAACTGTTGCTTTCTTCATTTGTCGAAACTGAGACAGTCGTCTTTCGACAGGAAATCAGGATTCTGTATATTTCGAGGTATTACGACGGCTTATTGTGAATCGTACGTTGATGTCTTGACGAAAGACGAATTCTTAATAACTGTACTGCATTAAACGTTTCTGAATTACCATATACTGATTCCTACATATTTCATTTTTGTAGAAAAGATATGCAAATTAATCTGTAGCATCTGCTTGGTGACATCGCCGTTTTCCTGGACAGAAGCAAAATAAATCATAATGTTATAGTCGGAGAGATAACAAAAAAATTTCATGAGCAGAAAACTAAGGTTATATAAATAATTAGACATAACTGGTGACCATGATATGACCTCTAATATTTATTTACCATTACCTGTCTACACCTGTACCTCCATTTCCTAGCATTCACATTGTAAAATTTTGATTTGGTTTGCTCCAGAAATACGGCGATGTTATCAAGTAGATGTTAGAGATTGAGTTGAAAAGTTCTTTCTATGAAATGGAAATGTGAAGGATTGGAGTAATGTAAGTAAAGATAAGCTCCTACCCCAAAAACGGCCGGCCGGAGTGGCCGTGCGGTTCTCGGCGCTACAGTCTGGAGCCGAGCGACCGCTACGGTCGCAGGTTCGAATCCTGCCTCGGGCATGGATGTGTGTGATGTCCTTAGGTTAGTTAGGTTTAATTAGTTCTAAGTTCTAGGCCACTGATGACCTCAGAAGTTAAGTCGCATAGTGCTCAGAGCCATTTGAACTACCCCAAAAACATTATCAAGAAACAAAATAATCTCATTCGACACTACTCAGAAAGACTACTAGCGCTCTCTTCTTCATCGCCGTGGTCCTGTTATCAGGGCTACAGGTGGTGGTCTATGTTGTTAACGTGATGTCAGCTAAGAGCGAGATTTCTTTTGTCTGGAGTGTTTTATCGAGAATGTTATGTATGAAAAATACGCAGAGAAGGAAACTGTTAATATGAAGTAGGAGGGGCACACTACAGTCCAAGAAAACGAAAGCCTCGTCACGTAAAAGAAACCTAAGTAGCTAGAATATTTCTGATGATTTAGTGCGATTTCATTTCGTTTCATTTGACCCACATCTTTTAATACAGCGAAAAGCGAGTCAGGGGATCAATCACCACTTGTGACAATATCTGCACAGTCTCACATCTACATCTACATCTATACTCCGCGAGCCACCTTACGGTGTGTGGCGGAGGGTACTTATTGTACCACTATCTGATCCCCCCTTCCCCGTTCCATTCACGAATTGTGCGTGGGAAGAACGACTGCTTGTAAGTCTCCGTATTTGCTCTAATTTCTCGGATCTTTTCGTTGTGATCATTACGCGAGATATATGTGGGCGGTAGTAATATGTTGCCCATCTCTTCCCGGAATGTGCTCTCTCGTAATTTCGATAATAAACCTCTCCGTATTGCGTAACGCCTTTCTTGAAGTGTCCGCCATTGGAGCTTGTTCAGCATCTCCGTAACGCTCTCGCGCTGACTAAATGTCCCCATGACGAATCGCGCTGCTTTTCGCTGGATCATGTCTATCTCTTCTATTAATCCAACCTGGTAAGGGTCCCATACTGATGAGCAATACTCAAGAATCGGACGAACAAGCGTTTTGTAAGCTACTTCTTTCGTCGATGAGTCACATTTTCTTAGAATTCTTCCTATGAATCTCAACCTGGCGCCTGCTTTTCCCACTATTTGTTTTATGTGATCATTCCACTTCAGATCGCTCCGGATAGTAACTCCTAAGTATTTTACGGTCGTTACCGCTTCCAATGATTTACCACCTATGGCATAATCGTACTGGAATGGATTTCTGCCCCTATGTATGCGCATTATATTACATTTATCTACGTTTAGGGAAAGCTGCCAGCTGTCGCACCATGCATTAATCCTCTGCAGGTCCTCCTGGAGTACGTACGAGTCTTCTGATGTTGCTACTTTCTTGTAGACAACCGTGTCATCTGCAAATAGCCTCACGGAGCTACCGATGTTGTCAACTAAGTCACCAAGCCGCTATCGTGATCTTCCCTTTATTTTGGAAGGGGGAGTATTGCACCAGGGTACACGTCCCAGACGATAGCCTGTATTAGAAGTTTAATAAATTGTCTTACTTCATTTTTAAGTTGTGGCATTCACTTTTTATGTGCTGCAATATTTTTCTAAAATAAAAAGAAAAATGTTCCAAAAAATTAAAATTTTTCCAAATGTGAAAACATGTTCCAGGGTACAACATGTACCTAGAAACTAGTATTCGATTGAAATTTAAATGCGCTCCACTCGAGAAAATCTTGTCAGTTTTGTACTTCATTGATTCTGGTCCACAACAGTAATGAATGTGAAATCAAATGAAGCAGAAGTACTATATATATATATATATATATATATATATATATATATATATATATATATATATATATATATATATAAACTGTTTCATGAGCGTCGAAGTATAGCTTAATTAACAACATGTTGTACAGGGTGTTCTCGTTACAAACTTCTAGGACGCACTTTTAGTGGAGTGAGTAATTAATATTTCGAATAGGAATTTATGTCCGGAAACGTCATACAATGACGCTACAGTGCATTTAAGTTATATGCGCCGGCACCAGTAAATTTATGTATATACGATATGATTCCGCGGTGTTACCAACACTCAAGGATGATGGAAAAGAATACATGTATCAGTTTCACGTAAGGGTATCTTTACTGGAAACGAAAGCTAGAAGCGAAAACTGTTCTCATATCTCTGACAGTGGAGTAGATGTACCGAGTCTGTTAATGCTAAGATTGTAAGCTTGGCAACTTCCAGAGGTGGCAGTATGGAAGTAAACAAAAAAAAGTCTAGTAAATATGGTCTCTGAGATGCACACCTTAAGAGCTATAAGCTGTTGTTCAAGTAGAGGAAATGTGTTCCACACTAGCGAAGATGAACAAGTGCTCATGTCTCCTCAGGTATGCATTTTAAAGCCCACGTTTACTAGAGTTTTTTCTTGTTTTGACCCATACTACCCCTTCTGAAAGTTGCGTACCTTACAGTCTTAGCAAAAACAGTATGGGTATATTTATTCCACTGTCAGAAGTATTAGAATGATATTTGCTTGTACCTTTTGACTCTTTCGTTTCAGAACGAGGGACCCTTACCTCACATTGATACATTTATCATCCTCCATCATCCCTGAAAATTTGTAACATCATCACGAAATCACCCTGTGTATACGTACACCTACAGCCGCTGACTCGTATAACTTCCACGCTTTGTAGCGTCGTTGGATGACGTTTCCGCACATGGGTTCCTGTTCAAAATATTATGTATTCACTCCCCTCAACAAGTCTTAGCAGTTTGTAAAGGGAATTTCCGAATACCTTGTAATAATGGTTCCGTATAATATTTTACTCACCACAGACTGCTATACCTGCAAAATCAACAATATGTCCCATATAGATTTATTGTAGAGCACTTAAACGAGTAGTGCGTGAAATCCTTACAAATTCTGAGAAAACACGACCTCATATCTAATAACAATAAAAACTGTAGTAAATAGGGGACGCACTTATGGTCGTCTGTAGCGCACTTCCGTTCGTGTTGTTCTAAAAGTAATCTCTAGACTAAAGTACTGACCGAGAAACATCATGCGTTTCGAGATGCACTATCCTCTAGGTGCAACACATACCTCTGCTATTCCCCATTTGGCTTTTTTCCTTCCCCTTTTCATTTTGCACAGACCGAAATCCTTGGGAGGGGACTAAAACGGAGGAATAAGCCGAGTGGTCTCGTGGAACGTGCCGCTAGCTGCGATCTTGTAGCGCTCTGATGAAACCTCCGCTGTCCGCCCACCTCGCGCCTCTACCGGAAGCGGACGCAAAGCCGGGAACTCCCCGCTGTGTGAGCGCTGCAGGTGGCAACAATGGGTCGCGCAGTGCAGCCACCATTGAGTACCGCTGCGGTGGCAGCGTCTGATGGGATGGGATGTATAAGGGCGAGGGAGGGGAGGATGGTCGGGTGATGGGGTGGGGGGATGGTGTGGGGAATGGAGGGGGGAGGAGGGGGGAGGAGCTGGCTGGCGCGAGCGGGGCGGCGTCCGGCCCCGCGGCTCTGTGCATTCACGGCTACAAAGCCGCTTTTATGCGCCGTCGATTGGCGCTGCTGAGTCTCATAAAACTAGCCGCAGCCGGAATTGCAATTCCAAGTTGGAACGTGGTCCCCTGCATCCGCTGCGCCCTGAAAGCGCGAATTCTGCTGCTGCTGCTGCCGCTACCGCCGCTGCTGCTACAATGGCCTGCGATGATAATACAATGCTTGACGTGTGCTAACGAATAAAAATGTTTTCAAAAGGGCGTTAGCGCTCTTGTTTTGCACGAAGCATTAACGTGGAGAGCAAAACATGGGGGAATACAGTGTTTTCCGTTTCACATTAATACTCACTTCCTGCATATCAGAAAACAACTATCTTGAGCCTGCACCATAATCAAAGTAACATCATTTTTATACTGGCTGAAATAATTTTTACCGCGTTTAACTCCTGCTCCATGCCACAATTTCTTTCCTGTGTTATCCAAACTTGTTTTATTGTTTACTCACGATATTAACGAAGAATAATAGCTAACTGCATAAATTGCATAATAAATAACCCTTACGTGATAACATTCTGATGAGATTATATGTACAGCAGTATATGTGGAAGTTGGGCACACTAAATAGTAGAATCATTCATTAGTAATGCACAAGCACAAAAAATAATGTGCTGTCATTGTGAATGTGTGCGGTAATGATGTTGCTCATCAGACCTCACCTAGCAACTGCAAACAGTGAATTCTATCATTTATATAGCAGCTTCTGATGGAGCATCAATCTTGTTGTTGTAGCCCATATGTACTTCAAAATGAGATATTCGAGTTTGAAACTCTTTGCACGGTATTTATAAATGAAACAAGTGACTGCTTATGGTGTTTGATATGATGTTATTAAAACAGAAAATAATGGTTACTAAAAACCAATTTCCGGTGCGAAGATCAACTTCAAAAATTAAATAAATAAAGAAACAAAAAAGGTTCATCAGAGTTTTCGCGAGTATTTATTTTCATTTTACGAAAATTATTTGAACAGTATTAATTGTATAAGTGAGAGGTCAATAAAAATGAAGTGGTACTCGCTGTGGAGTAAATAATATGTGTATTATTTCAGTCATGATTTGAGATACGCATTTTGCTGCTATAGTCTACCATGCCCTATCACTACTCATATACCATCACACTTAGATTCCGAGTAATATTTCGGTACATTCTTCATTTCTGCAGCATGTAAGATAGAAACAGACTTACTGCAATGTTGATTGGAAGTACGTGAGTAATTGTTTGGCCACCAAATAGTACAGAGCTTCCTTCTTCCACATACAATGGACGGTTTCCACGCGGTATGGCACATGTGTTTTAAGTATATCTGCTGACTATAGATGACTCTAATGGGAGTGTATACAGTGTGGTGTCCTCATATATTAAACACTGGCGGCTGTATTAATGAAATCTCCATCTCTTCACAGATAATCATTTCCACTTTAATGGAGTCGCTGATTGTGTTCTAAAATAAATAAACAATTTCTGCTTCATTACAAATGAAAGCTACCTCCTCTCATTTGAGTCATGCAGTGCAGTCATGACGATGGTGAATCAGTTGAAGTGTAATTTCAAATGTAGGAATTTTATACCAATGCAGAAGACGAGTGAATCGAGTAAAAAAATCGAAATTTGGTTTTTGTTATTTCAAATACACTGCAGTTTATAAAGTGGAATTCGTTTCATACACTTCCGATTATTTTCCAAGATACTCACATAACTCCAATGTACTATCCTTCCAGTGGCATATCAATTTTCGTATCACTGTAAGTTTGCACAAATGTTATTTCGTGTGAATTCCACGAGATGTAAGAGTCCTCGATTTTTACTTGTATGACTTCGCAGCCTGTTCTTTAGCTCACACTTGATAGTCGTTCCGCGATACGAGAAGGAGTTCTGTTTCGTTTATTTCTTTGCATACGTGAATTTCTGTAGCGGTTCCTCTTCTCCCAGAAAAGATAATACCGAGAGTGAAGAAGGTTAGGACCGGATATGGGACAGGTCAACACACGTGTGTTAAGAATATTAACGACAAGGAAGAAGAAAAAAAGGACGTATATGTGCCTAACGATACAGTTCAAGCAACGGTAACGGCATATAATTTAACGAAGTTAGCTACATGCTTCGTGGAGGGACAATAGCCAGTAGATAAAGATTTGCAGGCTGGAAACATATTTTTTACTGTGTTAGGTGCTCCTTAAGCCCTACAAGTTTCTAATTTATAATAAAAATAATTGTTTCTAGTGTAAGACCCTTTGGGACAAATCTACGAAATAAGAAGCTGAGAAAACAGGAATCAAAACGGCGAAGATATGCCCCCAAGGAGAACGGCCTTTATCAATGTCTCATTGCAGAAATATGAGAGTACATCTCTCAATGGTATATATTCTGTCAGTTCCATTGGCACCAGTAATGTTTTGGACGTGGAAGTGATGAGAAAATTATGTTTAACGTATCGAAATGGCCCAAGTACATAAAAAGCCTACGAAAACCATTTTAATGTTCCAACTGCAGATACGGAAATGACTGGAATCTGAAAATTTTTCCAAAAGTCTCTCATTGTTAGAAGTGTCATGACCACTAAATAACTGGTCGATAGAGATGCCAAGACCATTTCTACTACTTGTGAAGAGAATCATCATTTATCTTGAAAATTTTCAGGCCACAGGCTGGATATATTTGAAACATAAGCCTGGTCGTCTAGACCTGTTTTCCCACCATGTAGCCGGCCGCCGTGTCCGAGCGGTTGTAGGCGCTTCAGTCCAGAACCGCGCTGTTGCTACAGTCACAGGCTCGAATCCTACCTCGGATATGGGAGTGTGTGATGTCCTTAGGTTAGTTAGGTTTAAGTAGTTCTAAGTTCTAGGGGGCTGATGACCTCAGACGTTAAGTCCCATAGTGCTCAGAGCCATTTGAACCATTTGAATCTACCTTGTTTTTGTGTTCATTCTGACCCAGCCCTCGCCTCTTTTTTCAAAACTCTCCTACACACCCTTCACCCATCTGTCCCTTGGTTTTCCTCTTGGTTACTTCCTTCGCATCTCCATTTCATTCCTCTTGTGGTCCATTCTCTTTAAGTTCCCATATCATTCTAGCCTTGCTGTTTCTGTCTTGTTCTGCATGAGCTCCTCTTCCACTATATCTCTTACCCTCTCATCGTATTTCTCCTTCTTACTCCTCTCCTACTTCTGAGGAAATTCATATCAAACGCCTATAACCAATTTACATCTCTTTCCTTCGTTACCCATGTTTCACATATGTAGGTCAGTACTGGGATGTAGCAACTTCTGTGTATTACTTGTTTGCTTTTTTGTGGGAGGTCCTTGTTCCTAACCAGGCTCCTAACACTTTGCAGGAATGCTTGTGCCTGTCTACCACTTTCACTTGATCTCCTTCTCGCACGTAAAGGACCCTTTAGCTTTAAAATTTCTATTACCAACCACTAATAATTGTTATATGTCAAAAAATCAGTTTTAACATTTCGTTGTTTTTCTTTGTGACTCAGAGATAAATAATGGTTTATATCCCTGTTGGTAATGGAGAATAACTAAATAGAAAGCGCTGTAACTACGTAAAAGTATTTGCTGAAATAGTTATTGCATGGATAGGATGACATGAGATAATTCCCCGGTATCATTTCTCGAATTTGGGATCGTTTCCTTTGTACTTACTTTGTATCCATGTGTTTGGCACCATGTTAGGGAGACAGTCCGGAGTGGGCAATAATCAGTAGCGAACGTTCTTCATTAATTTTCAGTCATAGCTAAGGAAAACAGCAGACTAGTGAGTGTATTTGAATTGATTAATGACGATTACTTTTCATGTTCTCTTTGTGGTGGGCGGCAGCATCACATGGTATACCAAATGTGGCTATATACGCTGAACAGAGGTTTAGGATGCAATAGCAGTTCAGCGAATATCAAAATCACTGCAGCTTGGTTATGCTATCATTATTATGTGGTGAACTGCTTATTTTATGAGCTTGAATTTCAGTTTAATTTCAAAATATTGGTGGTACCCCATTTAAGATAGAAGTAATTTTTCTAAGAACAACACGCACATTTAATTCACTTATGACAGTTATGTATATTTGACATAAATCGTGTAGCCAGCGCATGTTTAAATTCTTTCTCTCATGTGATTACTGAATTTAAATTACATTCAGTTACTTTCTAATGTAATCAAGAGTAGTACGCCGTTGAATGGTGCCTTCCTTAACCATTCAAGTTCAAGTAGCACGATAGCTTCTGATTGCAGTTATGTTGTTACGAGATCTGATAGAACAGCGTTCTGCTGATCCCCGATGCATGGCCGTTTCATTGGCAGTGATATTCAGACAGCAGTTGTTAATATAGAGAGTATATTGCATGTCAGTGAGGCATATGCGTTGTGAGAAGAGATTATTCTTCGTTCTATGAAGCCTTCCTGCTACCTAATACTCATTTACATAAAAAATACGACGTGAAATGTTTGATAATATACAATTACCAAATATCAAAACAAAAACTGTATCGTTCTAGATCTCACTGAAGGTGCTCTAGAGTGAAAAAAAAAGCGAAACGCGTCTAGGAGAAATAAATTACAGTACATCAAGGAAAAGGCAGTTTTATTAACAAAACAAATATTTCTGTGCTTGCTGCGGACGATGGCCTAGCAAAATATTTGTTATTTTCTACGTGTTCTTTCCAATTATAGTTGTTCGTAATCGTAATTCCTAGGTATTTAGTGGAATTTACGGCTTTTACATTTGACTGATTTCTCGTGTAACCGACGTTTAACGGATTTCTTTTAGCGTTCATGTGGATGTCGTTCTACTTCTCAATATCGACGGTCAATTCCCAATTTCTACACCGCACTGATAAATTCTCTAAATCGTTTTGCAATTGGTTTTGATCTTCTGATGACTTTACTAGACGATAAACAACAGCATCATCTGCAAACAACCTTAGATGGCTGCTCAGATTGTCTCCTAAAACGTTTATACATATAAAGAACAAAAGAGAGGCTATGACACCCCGTTGGGGAACGCCTAAAATCACGTAGTTCTTACTCGATGATTTTCCGTCACTTACTACGAACTTTGGCCCCTCTGACAGGAAATCATAAATACAGTCGCATAATTGAGACGATTTTCTATAAACAAGTAGTTACATTAAAAGGCGGGAATTTAAGGAGATGGGACCTGGATAAACTGAAAGATCCAGAGGTTGTACAGAGTTTCAGGGAGAGCATAAGGGAACAATTGACAGCAATGGGGGAAAGAAATACAGTAGAAGAAGAATGGGTAGCTCTGAGGGATGAAGTAGTGAAGGCAGCAGAGAATCAAGTAGGTAAAAAGACGAGGGCTAATAGAACTCCTTGGGCAACAGAAGAAATATTGAACTTAATTGATGAAAGGAGAAAATATAAAAATGCAGTAAATGAAGCAGGCAAAAAGTTGTACGGGCGTCTCAAAAATGAGATCGACAGGAAGTGCAAAATGGCTAAGCAGCGATGGATAGAGAACAAATGTAAGGATGTAGAGGCTTATCTCACTAGGGGTAAGATAGATACTGCCTACAGGAAGATTAAAGAGACGTTTGGAGAAAAGAGAACCACTTGTATTGGAAGGGTACAGTACCGCCCGACATTGAAAATAGGTACAACATACTTCATTATTTTTGTCAGAACAACACTTTTTTTTGTAAAATAACTCAATTTCAATTAATACAGCGAAGCCGGATACCAGTGTGGGAAAGAATGACAATTTATTTATTTAATTGATCACATGTGCACTCCCACAAAGTAAATCCCTACATCCAGTTTGGTGGGATCTGTGAAATGAATGAATGTATGGTCGTCTGCTAACCGCAGATAGTGAATGTGAATATATGATCATCTTTGAGACGATCCTTTGGCCACCTTTGGTGGGACCAAAGAGATGAAATTTACCTGAGCTTTGAGTGCCTGAAATGTGGCTGACCAATACGGTAGCAAGGTGCTCCCCCACTTCAGCAGAGGTGCGAGAGGACCTCGAGAACGGCCATGTTTCGGCACTCTGCCGCTGGATCTTGTGCTGTTAAGACCTTTTTTAGTTGTGCTCCGGAATGACAAAAGAGTGGAGACATGGTATGCATGTGGAATATTTAAGAGTAGTTTGAAATATTAATTTCTCTATTTCAGGAACTTTTGTGGGGAGAATTAAATGTTGGGCAGGTAATATTAATGGGATTGTAGTAATCTTCGGAAGTGACCAACGGTCACAATGAAACCACGTGCAGCAATAAGTTGAAATACTTCCGTGTGCTTAAGTTAAGCTGAAATTACTAGCGTGTGTACAATAAATAGAAATATTTAAGAAATAGCGTGTGTATCGTAAGCTGAAATACTTAAGAAATGGCGTGTGCAGGACTTGAAATTAGAGACGAGTACTTCCACGTGGTGAGTGCTGTGTGAGTCTCAAACTGTGTATGAGACAAAAGATAAAGGGAAGTACTCGTCCATGGTATCAGTTGAGGACTCGCGTGTGTGGTGAATACGTTCTTAATATTACTTTGCGTCATATGATTCCGTGTGACGCTAGATTCAAACTCTGAGAGAGAAGCAAGGTGAGTCGGCCGTCTATCCAGCAACGCCACTTGGCTTGCATTGCACAGGAGGACGTGCATATATCTCCAGAGTTCATAGTAGGAAAGTAGAATTACGAAGTGGGGCAGTGTCGTGTGAAACTGGGATAAATATTAATTAAAGTGGGAAAGCTGAAAGTGATAGTGTTGTGACTATTTAGTGTTTTGTATTTCATATTGTAGTGTGATGCATGTCATGTAATTTGGGTATGTGTTGTTTGCATGGGAGAGTAGCGAGGTAGTTTCAAAAGATTAGTGGGTTATGCTTGTTCCTTCTGTACCGCTCGATCTGGAGGAAAGTTTCGTGATGATGGTTGTGAGAGTCGAAGTGTGAGATATAATAAAAGATCCACCATCCTATCCAGAAAGTGCACTGTAGCATTAAATCATTACGAGACCATAATATAGAGATACACCAATGTAAAGCCATGCCCACTGGGCGGAATTTCTCATGTGTTATTGTTGTAGGTTATAGAACTTGTGTGTTTAGGTTAGAGAATTTATCGGAATAAATAAGATAGTGAAAAGAAAAAAAATGGTGGACTTTTCCTTCGAATTGTATGTTGTCATAATGTCCCGAATTTATAATGTGTGCGCCATTCATATTCAGTGCGGTGGCCACGTGTTGACAAAAGCCGTTAAATAAAAAAAGAAAGAAAATGTGGTATAGCCAGTGCGTAGTGTACAGTCAGAGTTCTGTAAATTACTGATAGTCAGATATGCGTTTCCGTTGCGTAGTAATCATATAGGAGGATAACTTGTAACTAAGTGTGAGTACTAGAGTTCATGATACTCGTCAAATAAGAAAGAATCCACTCGCTTGGCAGACCACTCATCTTGCAGGCCTGACTGCTTGATGCCACAGTATGAGCAAGGCATGTGGGTGTCTCTCAGTATGAATATCAAGAGCTCAGATGGAAACCCAGTTCTCAGCAACGAAGGGAAAGCAGAGATTTGGAAGGAGTATATAGAGGGTCTATACAAGGGCGATGTACTTGAGGACAATATTATGGAAATGGAAGAGGATGTAGATGACGATGAAATGGGAGATACGATACTGCGTGAAGAGTTTGACAGAGCACTGAAAGACCTGAGTCGAAACAAGGCCCTGGGTGTGGACAACATTTCATTAGAACCACTGACAGGCTTGGGAGAGCCAGTCCTGTCAAAACATTACCATCTGGTGAGCAAGATGTATGAGACAGGCGAAATACCCTCAGACTTCAAGAAGAATATAATAATTCCAATCCCAAAGAAAGCAGGTGTTGATAGATGTGAAAATTACCGAACTATCAGTTTAATAAGTCACAGCTGCAAAAAAACTAATGCTAATTCTTTACAGACGAATGGAAAAACTGGTAGAAGCCGTCCTCGGGGAAGATCAGTTTGGATTCCGTAGAAATATTGGAACACGTGAGGCAATACTAACCTTACGACTTATCTTGGAAGAAAGATTAAGGAAAGGCAAACCTACGTTTCTAGTATTTGTAGACTTAGAGAAAGCTTTTGACATTGTTGACTGGAATACTCTCTTCCAAATTCTAAAGGTGGCATTGGTAAAATACAGGGAGCGAAAGGCTATTTACAATTTGTACAGAAACGAGATGGCAGTTATAAGAGTCGAGGGGCATGAAAGGGAAGCAGTGGTTGGGAAGGGAGTGAGACAGGGTTGTAACCTCTCCCCGATGTTATTCAATTTGGATATTGAGCAAGCAGTAAAGGAAACAAAAGAAAAATTTGGAGTAGGTACTAAAATCCATGGAGAAGAAATAAAAACATTGAGGTTTGCCGATGACATTGTAATTCTATCAGAGACTGCAAAGGACTTGGAAGAGCAGTTGAACGGAATGGACAGTGTCTTGAAAGGAGGATATAAGATGAACATCAACAAAAGCAAAACGAGGATAATGTAATGTAGTCGAATTAAGTCGGGCGATGCTGAGGGAATTAGATTAGGAAATGAGTAACTTAAAGTGGTAAAGGAGTTTTGCTATTTGGGGAGCAAAATAACTGATGATGGTTGAAGTAGAGAGGATTTAAAATGTAGACTGGCAATGGCAAGGAAAGCGTTTCTGAAGAAGAGAAATTTGTTAACATCGAGTATAGATTTAAGTGTCAGGAAGTCGTTTCTGAAAGTATTTGTATGGAGTGTAGCCATGTATGGAAGTGAAACATGGACGATAAATAGTTAGGACAAGAAGAGAATTGAAGCTTTGGAAATGTGGTGCTACAGAAGAATGCTGAAGATTAGGTGGGTAGATCACATAACTAATGATGAAGTATTGAGTAGAATTGTGGAGAAGAGGAGTATGTGGCACAACTTGACAAAAAGGAGGGACCGGTTAGTAGGAAATGTTCTGAGGCATCAAGGGATCACAAATTTAGCATTGTAGGGCAGCGCGGAGGGTAAAAATCGTAGATGGAGACCGAGAGATGAATACACTAAGCGGATTCAGAAGGTTGTAGGTTGCAGTAACTATTGGGAGATGAAGAAGCTTGCACAGGATAGGGTAGCATGGAGAGCTGCATCAAACCAGTCTCAGGACTGAAGACCCCAACAACAACAACATTAGAAGCTGCTTGTGAGGTACCGTGTCAAAACCCTTCTGGTACTATAGAAATACGGAATCGATATGAAATCCTTTGTCGGTAGCACTCACCGCTTCGTGTGAGTAAAGTGTTAGTAGTGTTTCACAAGGATGATGTTTTCTAAATACGTGTCGACAATCAGCCCGTAGGCCGTTCTCTTCGAGCCAGTTCATAAGGTTGGAACATAATCTGCTGTATATCGACGTTAATGGTATTGGCTCGTAATTTAATGGATTCCTCTTCTTACCTTTCTTGAATGCTGGCGTAACCTGTGCAACCTTCCAGTCTTTGGGTACGAATCTTAAGTCGAGCGAGCGGTTGTGTGCAATTGTTACGTATGGAGCTATTACATCAGTATTGTCTGAAAGGAAGCTAATTGATATGCAATCTGGATCGAAACACTTGTTTCTATTAAGGGATTGAAGTTGCTTCAGTACTCTGAGAAGATCTACTTCCAAGTTACTGATGTTGGCTGTTGTTCTTGATTCGAATTCTGGAATGTTTACTTCGTCTTCTTTGGTGAAGGGATTTCGGAGGACCGTGTCTACTAACTCTGATTTAGTGGCCCTGTTATCGATAGTATTTTCTTTGCTATCATGCAGAGAAGGCATTGATTGTGCTTTACCGTATCATACTATAAATAGCAGCTGAATGAAATTTCGAGGTCCTGCAAATTAAAGACAATCTTCGGGTTTAGTGTTCGTTTAAATTTGGCATGATTTTTCCGTTGTTTTTGCAACGATGTTCTAATCTGTTTTGCTATCCTGGGGTATCATCTCCGTCGTCTGATAACTTATTGCATGTTAATCTCTCAATCTCTGTCGACACTATTTCTCTGAATTTAAACCACTTCTGGTCCACACTTACATTGTTAATTTGTAATGTGAGGAGATTGTCTCTCAATCGAATGTTTACCCGCTTTTTCGAAGAGGTAAATTTTTCCAGTATTTTCAGAAAGTTTTGGAAGTTACGGTGTGCAATCTCGCTCCGACAACCGTGTGTTCAATAATCGCTGTATCCGTTTTAATGCTCATTATTAGCTCAGGATTATTTGTTTCTAAGAGGTACAGTGTGTTTTCATAACGTTTGAGTTGGGAGGTCGGCAAAAGGCTTGAATTATTATTTTATTCCGATCGCTAAGCATAAGCTCTACCCCGTACTAATTCACTGGAGTCAGCTACTTCCGTTTCACTACATGACAAACTACTTATAACAGGAACAAGTAGGAAACTTCCTGGCAGATTAAAACTGTGTGCCCGACCGAGACTCGAACTCGGGACCTTTGCCTTTCGCGGGCAAGTGCTCTACCATCTGAGCTACCGAAGCACGACTCACGCGCGGTACCCACAGCTTTACTTCTGCCAGTATCTCGTCTCCTACCTTCCAAACTTTACAGAAGCTCTCCTGCGAGAGATACTGGCAGAAGTAAAGCTGTGGGTACCGGGGGTGAGTCGTGCTTCGGTAGCTCAGATGGTAGATCACTTGCCCGCGAAAGGCAAAGGTCCCGAGTTCGAGTCTCGGTCGGGCACACAGTTTTAATCTGCCAGGAAGTTTCATATCAGCGCACACTCCGCTGCAGAGTGAAAATCTCATTCTGGAAACATCCCCCAGGCTGTGGCTAAGCCATGTCTCCGCTATATCCTTTCTTTCAGGAGTGCTAGTTCTGCAAGGTTCGCAGGAGAGCTTCTGTAAAGTTTGGAAGCTAGGAGACGAGATACTGGCAGAAGTAAAGCTGTGAGTACCGGGCGTGAGTCGTGCTTCGGTAGCTCAGATGGTAGAGCACTTGCCCGCGAAAGGCATCTACATCTACATCTACATTTATACTCCGCAAGCCACCCAACGGTGTGTGGCGGAGGGCACTTTACGCGCCACTGTCATTACCTCCCTTTCCTGTTCCAGTCGCGTATGGTTCGCGGAAAGAACGACTGTCTGAGAGCCTCCGTGCGCGCTCTAATCTCTCTAATTTTACATTCGTGGTCTCCTCGGGAGGTATAAGTAGGGGGAAGCAATATATTCGATACCTCATCCAGAAACGCACCCTCTCGAAACCTGGCGAGCATGCTACACCGCGATGCAGAGCGCCTCTCTTGCAGAGTCTGCCACTTGAGTTTATTAAACATCTCCGTAACGTTATTACGGTTACCAAATAACCGTGTGACGAAACGCGCCGCTCTTCTTTGGATCAAAGGTCCCGAGTTCGAGTTTCGGTCGGGCATACAGCTTTAATCTGCCAGGAAGTTTCATATCAGCGCACACTCCGCTGCAGAGTGAAAAACTCATTCAGGAACAAGTAGGTTTAGCACAGGAGACAGACAAAAACTAGTCAAGCAGTGATTTGTTTCGTCACGAGACTGTTTACTCTGCACGAGAGGGGTACTGAAATTTTCAGTAATTACCAGTGGCAGATGTTACAAGAGTGGCGTTGTGCACATGGCGAGATATACTGTGAAAATTTTGAGAGCGTAGCTTAAAAAAATTGACGGGAAACGTATTTATTCCTTGCACATGCCTCTCGCGAAGTAATCGCGACGAAAATATCCTGAAGTTACTGCTCATAAAGAGCTTTACTGACAAAAATTCTTCCCACGCGCCATTCGCGAATGGAACAGGGAGACGGAGGACGAGATATTGACATTAGAAGTACCCTCCGACACACACGACGAGGTGGCTTCGGAGTACAGATTTGAACGCGAATGAAGTTAATGATTCACTCGGAAATGGTCCCTATATACCTTGAAAACTAGTACTGCCCGCACATGTCCATCATTTAGATAACCACTAAACAATACTTTATCATTCTGCTAATCTCTAACGAGACCTTTTTTTGTAAATCCAGGAAGTGATCGTTCATTTGGTGCTACGTGATAAAGTGAAGCAGAAAATAACCAGGACGCCAAAACAGTCGAAGGGAGACTCGAAATCGTTATTTATCCTGCGACCTGTGCTAATAACGACTAAGCTACTCATGCACGACTCGCGAGCCAGTTCGCGCTTGACTTCCTACAGTACCTGGGCTCACACTTTCCAAAGTTAACAGCTGTTATTCTGCATAACCATACTGAACTCACACTTTATTAAGAAAGTATGATGGGGAGAAACGTCTTACCCAGCAACGTAAGGGACTGCACCCAGATCGAAATTTCCACCCTGCAGCGGAATGTCCACTGTTTTCGCAGAGCCCTATAAAGTACTCAGGCGAATTTCTGTGAAATAAGGAAAATGTGAGAAATTTACTGGCGGAAAAAGTTAAGTTGGTAAGAGGTTCTGAATTCGAGTTACATTCCGGAAAACCGTTTTGATCTTCCAGGGAATTTGGAAACTACGCTCGCTCCACTACAGAGTGAAAGATTCAGTCAGTCAAAGTAGTTCTTTATAACAGCCATGCCTCCGTAACAGGTTGAACTGAAACTGAAACGTAAAATTAATATCGTCTGAGACGACGTATTATTGGTAAAAATTTTACTACAGTTACTGTCAGCCCATGATATATGTGAAGTAATTAAACACCGCCGTCGTGGTCGCAGTGACCATAAACGACAGCTGCACATTGGTTCAAAATGGTTCAAATGGGACTTAACATCTGGGTCATCAGTCCCCTTGAACTTAGAATTACTTAAACCTAACTAACCTAAGGACATCACACACATCCATGTCCGAGGCAGGATTCGAACATGCGACCGTAGCGGCAGCGCGGTTCCAGACTGTAGCGCCTAGAACCGCTCCACCACTCCGGCCGGCAGAGTTTTTCAATTGGTGGCTGCTCCAGGAAGTGAGTTCTATATTACGAACACTTCTTTCATTATTTAATCATTAATTATCAGTTGGTATTTGTTAATTACTCGTTCATCGGAGTGCAAGGTGCAAGGAAAAGAACGGAAGCCGCGAGCGAAAAAAAAAAGTTTAAGATTTCACGACATTCCGCTTTCTTTTTCATTCCATCCCTAAGTGTGAACCATTATCTTCGAGAATCAGCCTTAAAATCCAACTACAAGCCGCAACACCGTCTCAGTCATTTTTTAAGCGACTGTTGTGGAGTGTCGTTATTTACACTGAAAAACCGAACTGAGAAATTCACTAAACTACGAATAAAACCTATCTGCACACATAATCACACAACTGTTATTTCTATAACAGTGCCAATAAGCTATTAGAAAATAAAATCATAATATCAAAACATAAACGTATGTTTTAAATATATAAAAAATATAAAACGCGGTCTTAATAAAATAATTATGTAATTTCACATCCATAAGCATGTCTTGAAGGAGGATATAACATGAGCATCAACAAAAGCAAAACGAGAATAATGGAATGTAGTCGAATAAAATCGGGTGATGCTGAGGGTATTAGATTAGGAAATGAGAGTCTTAAAGTAGAAAATTAGTTTTGCTATTTGGGGAGAAAAAATAACTGATGATAGTCGAAGTAGAGGGGATATAAAATGTAGACTGGCAATAGCAAGGAAGCGCTTCTGAAGAAGAGAAATTTGTTAACGCCGAGTATAGATCTAAGTGTCAGGAAGTCTTTTCTGAAAGTACACTACTACCCATTAAAATTGCTATACCAAGAAGAAACGCAGATGATAAACGGGTATTCATTGGACAAATATATTATACTAGAACTGACATGTGATTACATTTTCACGAATTTTGGGTGCATAGATCCTGAGAAATCAGTACCCAGAACAACCACCTCTGGTCGTAATAACGGCCTTGATACCCCTGGGTATTGCGTCAAACAGAGCTTGGATGGCGTGTACAGGTACAGCTGCCCACGCAGCTTCAACACGATACCACAGTTCATCAAGAGTAGTGACTGGCGTATTGTGATGAGCCAGTTGCTCGGCCACCATTGACCAGACGTTTTACATTGGTGAGAGATCTGGAGAATGTGCTGGTCAGGGCAGCAGTCGAACATTTTGTGTATCCTGAAAGGCAGGGATCGAATGAAGGATACAGCCTCGGGTCGTAACACATCGGAAATGTAACGTCCACTATTCAAAGTGCCGTCAGTGCGACTAAGAGGTGACCGTAACGTGTAACCAATGGCACCCCATACCATCACGCTGGGTGATACGCCAATATGCCGATGACGAATACACGCTTCCAAAGTGCGTTCACCGCGATGTCGCCAAACACGGATGCGACCATCATGATACTGTAAACAGAACCTAGATTCATCCGAAAAAGTGACGTTTTGCCATTCGTGCACCCAGGTTCGTCGTTGATTACACCATTGCAGGCGCTCCTGTCTGTGATGCAGCGTCAAGGTTAACCGCAGCCATGGTCTCCGAGCTGATAGTCCATGCTGCTGCAAACGTCGTCGAACTGTTCGTGCAGATGGTTGTTGTTTTGCAAACGTCCCCATCTGTTGACTCGGGGATCGAGACGTGGCTGCACGATCCGTTACAGCCATGCCTGTCATCTCGACTGCTAGTGATACAAGGCCGTTGAGATCCAGCACGGCGTTCCGTATTACCCTCCTGAACCCACCGATTCCACATTCTGCTAACAGTCATTGGATCTCGACCAACGCGGGCAGCAATGTCGCGATACGATAAACAGTAATCGCGATAGACTATAATCCGACCTTTATCAAAGTCGGGAACGTGATGGTACGCATTTCCCCTCCTTACACGAGGCATCACAACAACGTTTCACCAGGCAACGCCGGTCAACTGCTGTTTGTGTGTGAGAAATCGGTTGGAAACTTTCCTCTTGTCAGCACGTTGTAGGTGTCGCCACCGGCGCCAACCTTGTGCGAATGCTCTGAAAAGCAAATCATTAGCATATCACAGCATTATCTTCCTGTCGGCTAAATTTCGCGACTTCAGCACGTCATCTTCGTGGTGTAGCAATTTTAATGGCCAGTAGTGTATTTGCATGGAGTGTAGCCATGTATGGAAGCGAAATGTGGATGACACATAGTTTAGACAAAAAGAGAATAGAAGCTTTCGAAATGTGGTGATACAGAAGAATGCTGAAGAAGAGATGGGTAGATCACATAACGAATGAGGTACTAAATAGATTTGGGGAGAAGAGAAATTTGTGACACAACTTGACTAGAGAAAGGGATAGGTTGATATGACATATTCTGAGTCATCACGGTATCACCAATTTAGTATTTGTGGGTAGCGCGGAGGGTAAAAATCGTAGAGGGAGACCAACAGATGAAAACACTAAACAGATTCAGAAGGATGTAGCCTGCAGTAGTACGGGGAGATGAAGAAGCTAGCACAGAATAGAGTAGCATGGAGAGATGCATCAAACCAGTCTATGGATTGCAGACCACAACAACAACAAACATTTCCTTCATAAATTTAATCTTGTTAAATTACATTTTACTTCTGCGGATTTCTTCTTTGCGGAAACCGTCTATGAAGAAAGTGAAAGCTTTATCGTCGGAGGCTGCTGCCCGCTAGGTACTTGCTGCAGTGGTTTACAAGAAATCGGATGGTGAGGATTTCGACAAGGACGCAAGGAGGAAGTAAAGATTAAGAGCAGGAAGCACAAGAGGAAGAAGATTAAGAAGACTTAGAAAACTTTCAGTTTTTGTAACTAATATAAATTTTTTGTTATAAAAATGTATATTAGCACCAAAAACTGGAAGCAGATTTAGTTTTGTAACAAAGTTTACAGTTAAAATTATAAATGTTCAGCGGAAACATTTTTGTGGACTTCATTAATTTTTTCCAGATTCATTTCACAATATTAGATCCGCAATGTTACTAGAAGGGTCAGAAACTCCACTGCACACATTTTTACAACACTGGAGCAGAATCTGTAGTTTTGTCCAGGTTTTTCAGGATTCTGGCCCATTGTACGCCGTCGGGGTAGTAAACCTGGTGGCACTACTAAAGTGCGCGTCATATATCTTGGCGGCCGAGTTTAGGTTCGTTCTGCGCATCTGTCGTCACAAAACACAGTCAGCCAATGAACAGAGAACGACGTTGCCAGATCTCGACTGCAGTGCAGAGCACGGACGAGTGTCTTCAGTTTCAGAAACGTTCAGTCATAAATAAAGTAATAGAACAAAAGCCATGTCTTGATAGCAGACTTTCTTTTATAGAAAGTTTGTAAAAAGTGTTCTTTATACCAATTGCTTCATATTATATTAATTAATTAAACCAAACAAGCAATAAGACTCCTAATTCAGGCGATAACAAGGGAAGGTGTTTGTATCAATCTCACGAACCGATTTTTCGCAATAAAGAACAGCGGTAATTGTTTATTTCCTATTGTACTTCGACGAAGCATGAGTAATTCATAGTCATACGAATAGTGTTTGTCAGTATTTTGCTTGACATATTAGAATCCTTATGGAGTATTATTGCCAGACGAGCTGCGTTAGCGTAATGGTTAAAGTGCTGAGCCACTAATCGAAAAGTTATGAGTTGAAACCTTGTGCGGTGCAAATATTTTTCTTTATTTAAAAACAATATCGAAGTGTCTTACTTCAAGAATTTTATTCGTTTGAATGGAATTTTTTGAAATTTCTAGTGCTTTGTCTCTTCATTAACCCTTTCGCTGCTGCAGACACGTGCTCCCCGCATTCCGCGCTGTGCGCGATTTTGTCATCACTGCACTGCTCGCCTGTGCAGACACACGGTGTTTCCACTGCTTTGACACACTTATCATTCGATTTCACAAAAACTATTTGGACTATTCAAAATTTCGTGCAATGGTTTACTTCATTTAATGCTGCACAATAACTGCGTTGAACATCGAAACAAAATTAAGTCATTTATGGGGGGAACGTATCAGTCAAGAAGATAGGTAAAAATCTAATTTTTGAGCCAAATAGTTTTGTGGAATCGAATGATAAAGAGTGTCAAAGCAGTCGGAACACAATGTGTCTGCACAGGCGAGCAGTGCAGTGACAAAATCGCGCACAGCGCGGAGTGCGGGGAGCACGTCTCTGTATCAGCGAAAGGGTTAATGCGGCCGTGGTGGCTTTACTTCATAAACTGCGCGCTCCCCCCTAAACCTAAGTTTGCGAACTATGCTATACTATGGCGCTGCTTCTCTTGGCGCGTGCGTCGTGTGCAACTGGCAACGCAGCAATCTCCCGCGTCTAGGCGGGCATGCGCGAGCCGCCAAGATAAAAGAATTGAACTATAATCTGTCGCATAGCTTCTCCATTAGCATGACGAGGCTTAGTGTTCAGCGTTTTAGTCCTTCTACCAAGGAAAAAATCCCTGGTTGTTCCTTGAATCGAACCAGGGACTCCTGCATGGCAGCCAACTGCGCTGACGACCCTTTTCCTTGTCTTCCTTCCTTCGGTCTGTTTCTTCGTCGTTTTCTCGTCAGTGCTTCTGGGTGGATGTTGTGTAACATCTTTCATACATCACGGACGAGAACTTGGCTGATTACTTTTATTACACTCGGTGGCCAGTCGATTGGATGAAAACGCTGAGTTACCTTATCAGTTAAACAACAAATAATTGCTGGTGGTTGGATCTGAACTGGCGATCCGCAGACCCCCATCCATTGACGGTAACAGACCACCCGGTCCGTGAGGAATTGTTCCTTAAAAGCACAATTAATTCCGAGCTGCATTTACAAACTTAGTTTCAGAAAGTGTAGCTGAAAATTTATTCGCTCCATTTCTCTCGACACCGGAACGCCGTTGTCTTGGCAGCCCTTCCGCCTGCAATTATCAAGGTCGGAGAAGGGAAGCATAAGTCATGTGTCCGTGCAGGTGGAACGCCGAGGCAAAATGTCAGGCGGTCCGCACGCTGGGACTCGGACTCAGGAACGCAAAGATAACAGCCGGCCGATCTGCATATTCAGGCGGACGCCCGGTAAGTATGCATGAGCGTGCATTATACAGCGATCAGTGGCGGAAACCTCTATGCAGAGCTTAGCCGGGACTCCAAGCGGCGGAGCCACTTACACAATGAGGCGGCGAATTAACCACCCAGCCTGTCTCCATTTCGATTCACGTCACGTTTCGCGAGTTTCCTCCCTCTCCCCCTCTCCCCCCCCCTCCCTCCTTTCCCACGCTGCCTCCGCCAGCGACGCAACAGCTCTCGACGATTTCGCAGCGAGCGGCGTCTCTGCTCTATTGTCCTGAAAATAGCGTTTCTTTCCTACTATTTCAGACGCGTGCTTTTACGCCACCTCGTGCGCTGTAAACTCAAAGCCTCGCCCAAACATTTAATTCACAACGAGCTTGGAATTTTAACCGATACACGAGGTAGGGTGAACTCGCCACTCTAAAGGAAACTGAATTTTCACCAGACCGTAGTTATAGAAGCTTCACTCTTCAACATTTTGAATCTACGTTTCACAGCGTACCAAGCTAAATATTTCCACGGAAAACGGAAAAAAGTACATAACAACAATGGGGGACAATCAAAAAGCTTCCTAAGTCCAGAATCGATATGTCGATCAAGCAAAATTGCCGTGAGCATTAAAGCAATCATCTCGCCGATGCACCAGGTTGAAGAGACCTGTAGGTAAAACAACGTGCCCTACTGCGTGAAGAAGTTCGTAACTGTCGGCACCGCAAGGCCTTTTTTAAGAGACCTAAGGCGCAATAGCCGCATGGGGAGAAATCAAGAGAATAGGGCGGATTCTCCAGTGTCCCCCACTTGACTTGGCGTAACTTGACCTCCCAGATCGCCCTGCACCTTTTATCAAATTGTTGCAGCTTGGGAAACCATTCCACAATGCTAGTTTTCGACAGATATGGTGCCGCATACACATTCCTCATTCTGCGATGGATGTCTTCCTTTGACTGTCCATCGGCAGCCAATAACACAATGGCAGAACGTTGTTCCCGTTTGTTGGACGCATTTGGTAATAAAGTCGACACAGTCCACGTTTCCAAATTTACCGTACGCACATAGAGGGGACACGAGTGACACACTAGCTCCTTGCCTATATGTCGTTATTATATGTCTGCATCGGAGTCGCGCTACGGTGCGTATACCTTGCAGCAACGCCCTCAAACGGAAATCTTCTGATCGTCTCTTATATATGCCCTGTTCTGAACTCTTACTCCGAGGTCACATTTCCCTACCTACAGGCGTCATATGGCCTGTGCCATCGCAATAATCCCATGTTTGTTGTCCTGATTTCAGAACATATTTTCTAGTAATCTTAGTGCCCTAATATTAACACAAAGTTCGTACCATGTGGATGCATCAGACCGTTTTCAACCGGATTTTGATATTAGGCTAAATATCACAGGGAAGAAATGATTTAAATAATATAAATTAACTTAAAATCATCACAAAGGGATAGAGTGACGGATGGTAGCTTTTTATATGAAAGGGTTGTGAAGTCAATCTGATCTGTAATTTTATGCACGAAATATGGATGCTACTAAGTCTTATTGACCTAAACACTTTGATAACTTTTCCAGACGAGTAGTGTGGCCGCAATTCCCTATCGAACACAACGTCGAAATTCACATTGTTTACACATTTACAAGGTAAAAAGTTTTCATACTACGTATGAGTGGTGCAACGAGAATAGTACAGATAATTTACCTTACATAAGAGAAGTGTAAATCAGAAAAGTTTTTACTAATAAAATAGCCGAACAAACTCTCTCTGTCAAACTCACTGACGACAGTGGTTTTATAAATTAGAGCTCCTGTGACAACAGCATAGTTTGAAGCGAACAATATGCGATGGACATTTTTCCCGCACTGGCTACTTTACCCTGCGCAAACGGTTCGCTGCAATAATGAACAGTTTCCTCCTGCACACATACTGGATTAGTCAATGAATGACGTTACTTCAATTGCAGAATACGTGCAGTGAGTTTTTTTTAACATGCTGGCCCATTAAAACGGTGAAACGCGTCGGTACTCGATCACAGAACCTTGCATTTCGCGGGTAGTTCTCTTAACCAAATAAATTCCCATAACAGCTTCACCTCTAGTACTACGTCTCTAATATTTCACAAACTTCATGTAAGATCTGCTACGTACCTTGCTGGACAGCCACACCTCGCAGTAAAGATATAGCAGAAAAATGTTGAAAATTAGGTGGACTGAGAAGATAAGGAATGAGGAGGCTCTGCGCAGAAACGGAGAGGTAAGAAATATGTGGAAAACACTGACAAGGAGAAGGGACAGGATGATAGGACATCTTTTAAGATATCAGGAAATTGTTTCAATGGTACTAGAAGGAGCTGCAGAGGGCAAAAACTGTAGACGAAGACAGAGGTTGGAATACATTCAGCAAATAATTGAAGACGTCGATTGCAATTGTTATTCTGAGATGAAGAGGCTGGCAGATCAGAGAAATTCGTGGCGAGTTGCATCAGACCAGTTACAGGACTGATGACTCAAAAAAAAATAAAAATAATAATGTCAGCTTAAAAAATACAGTGCACCAGTCACTGCGCAGAGAAATAACTGTTCTGGAATTCTAGATGGAATTTTCACTCAATACCGGAGTGAGCCCTTATTTTAAACTTACTCGCAGATCAAATTCTTAAGTTACGTTTAATACTACTGCCTATTGCTGTGAAGGTATACTAATACCAACAGACAAATTACAGAGTCATCTGATGAATATTTGGGCTATTCATATACATTTGTGCGACATCATAGGACACTACCCCGTTATTAGCAACATCGAGTGGCACTGTGCCGGCCGGTGTGGCCGTGCGGTTCTAGGCGCTTCAGTCTTGGACCGCGTGACCGCTACGGTCGCAGGTTCGAAACCTGCATCGGGCATGGATGTGTGTGATGTCCTTAGGTTAGTTAGGTTTAAGCAGTTCTAAGTTCTAGGGAACTGATGACCACAGATGTTAAGTCCCATAGTGCTTAGAGCCATTTGAACCATTTTTGAGTGGCACTGTATAGACAGAGTGGACTTTTCGAGTAATGGTACAGTCAGAGACGTCAATACTAGCCGAACTTGTAGCGGGTCAGAGCGAATCCCGACTGCAAAAACAGTAAGAGAAAAAAAGGAAGACGCACTATGAAGCGATAATCCGAATGGGACGGAAATCGGTTCTTGTACGGACATAAATGATTACGGTTTCAGAAAAATTGAATGATTTTTTCAAGAGAAAGAGCTTCATAAATTGAGCAAATCAGTAATGATTTGGTCCAACTGTGGCACTTACCCAAGCAGTATTTCGGCTTGGCATTGATTGACATAGTGGTTGGATGTCCTCTTGATGGATATCGTGCCAAGTTCTGACCAACTGTCGCACTGTGCGGCTGGTCCCGGCGGAGGTTCGTGACCTCCCTCGGGCATGGGTGTGTGTGTTTGTCCTTAGGGTAATATAGGTTAAGTAGTGTGTAAGCTTAGGGACTGATGACCTCAGCAGTTAAGTCCCATAAGATTTCACACACATTTGAACATTTTTTGAACTGTCGCATTAGATGTTCGAAATCCTGAGGGGTTGGAGGTCCCATGTATAATGCTTCAAACATTCTCGATTGAGAAGAGATAAGGCGACCTTTCTCACGAAGGTATGGTTTGCCAAGCACGAAGACAAGCTCTAGAATGTTTCGGCGGTTGCGGTCGGGCGTTATCTTACTGAAATGTAAGGCCAGGATGTCTTGCGATGAAGGACTACAAAACAGGGCGGAGAACATTGTCGGCGTTCAGTTGTGCTGTAGTAGAGTCGTGGTCGACAAGCAAAGGGATCTTGCTATCAAATGAAATTGAACCCCGGACTATCTCCCCTGCTACCCTGGCCGTATACTAGGCGCTTCAGTCTGGAACCGCGCGATTGCTACGGTCGCAGGTTCGAATCCTGCCTCGGGCATGGATGTGTGTGATGTCCTTAGGTTAGTTAGGTTTAAGTAGTTCTAAGTTCTAGGGGACTTATGACCACATATGTTGAGTCCCATAGTGCTCAGAGCCATTTGAACCATTTTTTTGTTGCTGAGTGACAGGATCACAAATGAAGAATGGTTCAAATGGCTCTGAGCACTATGGGACTTAACACCTGAGGTCATCAGTCCCATAGAACTTAGAACTACTTAAACCTAACTAACCAAAGACATCACACACATCCATGTCCGAGGCAGGATTCGAACCTGCGACCGTATCGGTCGCGCTTTTCCAAGCTGAAGCGCCTATAACCGTTCGGTCACTCCGGCCGGCACAAATGGGGAATAAACAGTGTATTTATTTGTTCTGAATTTGTTCTAGTACGAGGATTTTTTTTTTTTTTTTGTTTTGGTTTTAGGGCGCAAAACTGCAATGGTCATTAGCGCCCGGTCCGTGACTTAGGAAACAGTAGAAAACGAAAATGGAAACCAGCAGCAATGGGAACGAAACTCAAAAAATTGGAGAAACTAAAAGCAGATGGAAAGCTTAAAAGTCCACTACAGAAAGTGTTTGGTTGTCCCCAAAAAAAGCTTCAAATGACTGACGTCATATCACTGGCACCAATAAACTCGAGAACGCGATCGGCCGAGCGCGTGCCATCTGCTAAAATGCACGGTATATCAGGCGACAGCTGTAGACGGGCGCGTAACGGATTAAAATAGGGGCATTCAATTAAAAGGTGTCTTACCGTCCACAGGTGAGAGCAGTGGGGACAGAGTGGGGGAGGATCGCCGCTTAAAAGATGTCGATGGCTAAAAAGACAATGCCCTATCGGAAGTCTAGTTAAAATTACCTCCTCCCGACGACGCGTTCGAGAGGAAGAGGTCCAAGCACAGGGAAGAGCTTTCACGTCCCGCAATTTATTATGGGGAAGTGTCGACCAATGTGCGTACCATAAAAGAACAACACGACGACATAAAATGCTCCGTAGGTCGGCGAAGGGAATCGATCGAATAGCTGGCCGAAGAAGAGAGACTGCAGACTTGGCCACAGATACCAACGTGTCCTGGGAGCCAGAGGAACGCCACCGAGACGCCCCCCAGGTGGAGCAATCGCAGACAGTCCTGAATCCGGTGGACCAGAGGGTGGACAGGGTAGATAGCTTGGAGACTGAGTAGAGAGCTGAGAGAATCTGAACAGATAACATACTGTATCCGCTGTTGGCGGCGGATGTATTGGACAGCCTGGAGAACAGCGTAAAGCTCCGCAGTATACTCCGAACACTGGTCGGGAAGCCGAAATCGATTTGGGGTGTCGTCAACAATATAGGCACTCCCTACACCTAACGATGTTTTCGAGCCATCAGTGTAAATAAATGTGGCTTCCTTCATTTGTGCACATAGAGCAGCAAATGCCCGACGATAAACAAGTGGAGGGGTACCATCCTTGGGAAACTGACAAAGGTCACGGAGCAGGCAGATCTGTGCACATAGAGCAGCAAATGCCCGACGATAAACAAGTGAAGGGGTACCATCCTTGGGAAATTGACAAAGGTCACGGAGCAGGCAGATCTGTGGACGGAGCCAAGGCGCTGCTATACCCCAAGTTGTCAAGAAGGTTTGAGGAAAGCGGAAGGAAAGAGAATGGAGCAGTTGACGGAAGCGGAGTCCCGGTGGTAGTAGGGAGGAAGGGCAGCCTGCATGCCCTACATCCAAGGAGGCGTCGAAAAAAATATCATGGGCTGGATTAGCAGGCATGGAAGACAGATGGCTAGCATAACGACTCAGATGGACAGCTCGCCGATTGGACAGCGGATATTCAGCAGTCTCAGCATAAAGGCTTTCCACAAGACTGGTGTAAAAAGCGCCAGACACTAAACGTAATCCACGGTGGTGGATAGAGTCGAGACGCCGAAGAATGGCCGAGCAAAGGAGTAGACTATGCTTCCATAGTCCAATTTCGAGCGCACTAAGGCGCGACAGAGGGGGAGAAGGACCACTCGGTCCGCTCCTCAGGAGTTACCATTCAGGACACGGAGGGTGTTGAGGGATCGCAGACAGCGAGCCGAAAGGTAGGAAACGTGGGAGGACCAGCACAGTTTTCTGTCAAACATAAGACCCAACAATTTAGCGACGTCCGAAAACGGAAGGTTGACAGGTCCTAGATGTAAGGAGGGTGGAAGAAACTCCTTACGTCGCCAAAAATTAACACAAACGGTCTTACTGGGAGAAAAACGGAAGCCGGTTTCGATGCTCCAAGAGTGGAGGCGATCGAGACATCCTTGAAGACGTCGTTCTCGAAGGCTGGTCCGTTGCGAGCTGTAGTAGATCGCAAAATCGTCCACAAAGAGGGAGCCCGAGACATCAGGAAGGAGACAATCCATAATTGGATTTATGGCAACGGCAAACAGTAGACAACTTAGCACGGAGACCTGGGGCACCCCGTTTTCTTGGGAGGAAGTACGCGACAGAGTAGTGTTCACCCGCACTCTAACTGTGCGCTCTGCCATAAATTCGCGAAGAAAAAGGGTCATCCGCCCTCGAAAGCCCCAAGAGAACAGTGTGCGGAGGATGCCTGTCCTGCAACAGGTATCGTATGCTCTGTACAGATCAAAAAATATTGCTACTGTTTGGCGTTTCCGGAGAAAATTGTTCATGATATTAGTGGAGAGAGCAACAAGATGGTCAACTGCAGAACGATGCTTTCGGAAACCGCATTGGGCAGGTGTTAAAATACTGCGGGACTCCAGCCACCAAGCTAAACGGCAATTCACCATACGCTCCAAAACCTTACATACACTACTCGTGAGAGAAATGGGCCGGCAGCTAGAGGGGAGAGGTTTGTCCTTTCCAGGTTTCGGAACAGGAACGACTATAGCTTCCCGCCATCGTCTGGGAAAAGTACTGTCGGTCCAAATTCGATTATAAAGGCAAAGGAGGTAACGCAGACTATGGGTTGATAAATTCAGCAACATTTGGATGTGGATACCATCCGGTCCTGGGGCGGAGGAACGAGAAGAAGAGAGTGCATGTCGGAGTTCCCGCATGGAGAAAACAGTATTAGAGCTTTCGCGATTTTGAGAGGAGAAAGCAAGAGGTTTCACTTCCGCTGCACGTTTCTTCGGGAGAAACGCAGGCGGGTAATTTGAAGCGCTCGAAATCTCAGCAAAGTGTTGACCCAATGAGTTAGAAATTGCGATGGGGTCCACTAACGTATCATGTGTGACAGTGAGCCCAGAGACCGGGGAGAAAGTAGGCGCGCCAGATAACCGTCGAATCCGACTCCAAACTTCCGAGGTGGGAGTGAAGTTGTTAAATGAGCTAGTAAAGAATTTCCAGCTTGCCTTCTTGCTATCGCGGATGACGCGACGGCATCGCGCACGGAACTGCTTATAGCGGATACAGTTGGCCAAAGTAGGACGGTGGCGGAAAACGCGAAGAGCACGTCGACGCTCACGTATTGCGTCATGGCATGCCTCGTTCCACCAAGGAACTGGGGTGGCGCTGGGGCAATGTGGAGGTGCGTGGTATTGAACGTTCCCCATCTGTAAGAATAACGTCTGTAATATGTGTGACCTCATCGTCGACGCTAGGAAAGTGACGGTCATCGAATGTCGCTAGAGACGAAAAAAGTGTCCAATCGGCTTGGGCAAACTTCCAGCTTCGCGGGCACATATATGGCAGTTGAGGCTGCAGTCTAAGGACACATGGAAAGTGGTCACTCGAGTGTGTATCATCAAGGGGAACCATTCGAAGCACCGAGCTAGCGGAACAGTACCGACCGAAAGGTCCAAATGAGAGAAATTTGTCGTGGAGGCAGACAAAAATGTAGGGACCCCAGTGTTGAGGCAAACTAGATCCGCTTGGTGGAAGATGTCTAGCAATAGTGAGCCACGTGGACAAGGATGTGGAGATCCCCAAAGCGGGTGGTGGGCATAGAAGTCCCCAACCAGCAAATAGGGGGGTGGAAGCTGACCAAGAAGATGAAGGAGATCAGCTCGAGCCATTGGTGTGGAAGATGGAATGTATACAGTACAAAGAGAAACGTTATATCCAGAGAGGGAAAGACGGACAGCGACAGCTTGGAAGGAAGTTCAAAAATGGCTCTGAGCACTATGGGACAACTGCTGTGGTCGTCAGTCCCCTAGAACTTAGAACTACTTAAACCCAACTAACCTAAGGACATCACACACATCCATGCCCGATGCAGGATTCGAACCTGGGACCGTAGCGGTCGCACGGTTCCGGACTGCACGCCCAGAACCACGAGACTACCGCGGCCGGCTTGGAAGGAAGTGTTTAAGGGGATTGGGTGATAATGGAGAGTATCATGGAGAAGAAATGAGTCCTCCATGTGCTGGAGTGCCTTCAACAGAGGGGAGATCAAATCGGACAGACTGAAAATGGGAGAGAACAAAGCGGTCATGGGGACACAGCTTTGTTTCCTGAAGAGAGAAGATGACCGGCGAGTAGGACCGTAAGAGGATCGACAATTCATCCCGATTTGCTCGAAGGCCGCGGATATTACAGTGGATAATGGACATAGGGTAAACAGAAAATGGAGGAATGTGACAAAGGTTGCCATCAACTCAGCGACTGCTCAGAGCTTGCGACCGACAGCATGGAATGGCAGTCAGCCGAAGGCAGAAGATCCTGATCCATAAGTTGTTCTGGAGCAGCTCCTGCCATCAGCGATCGGCCGGTTGATCGGCCACCAGCAGTGCGCCTCGGCGACACAGAAGACGGCCAAGGCCGATTAACGCCAGGTTGTGCTGTAGATGAGACACGCCTTGGCAGAGAAGGAGATGAACTGGGTTTCTTACTAGCCTTCTTTGAAACATGATGTTTAGATGAAGGAGGAACCGATGGTTGTGAAGTCGGGGTACGTAAAAAATCTTCACGAGTATGCTCTTTTTTCGAAGTCTTGGTGTCTGACTTTTGGGCTCGAGATTTAGCAGAACCCGATGAAGGGTGAGCCATAGAGTGGGCAGGCGAAAGTGGGGAGGTTGAACGGGTGATCTTTGCGCTGGCCGATCTGACGAGCGTGGCACTAAAGGTAAGGTCACAAGTCTGCGTGGCCGCCTCCTTTGTTGGCTGAGGAGAGGCAAGGACAGTGCTGTATTTTCCTGTCTGAGGCACGGGGGGCTGTCGACTGGCGAATAATTTTCGAGCAACAAAGGTCGACATCTTTTTTCCTTCACTCTGATTTCCTGAATGAGCTTTTCGTCTTTAAAAATGTGGCAATCTCGAGAGGAAGCAGCGTGGTCACCCATACAGTTGATGCAACGAGGGGATGGAGGTGGACAAGCACCCTCATGGGCATCCTTGCCACACATAACACATTTGGCCGGATTGGAACAGGACTGGCCAGTGTGATTGAGCTGCTGACACCGATAGCAATGCGTAGGGTTTGGGATGTATTGGCGAACGGAAATTATCGCATAGCCTGCTTTGATTTTCGATGGGAGTTGAACTTTGTCAAATGTCAAGAAGACAGTACGGGTTGGAATGATGTTCGTGTCAACCCTTTTCATGAGTCTATGAACTGCCGTTACGCCCTGGTCAGACAGGTAGTGTTGAATTTCCTCGTCGGACAATCCGTCGAGGGAGCGAGTATAAACGACCCCACGTGATGAATTTAAAGTACGATGCGGTTCCACCCGGACAGGGAAGGTGTGTAGCAGTGAAGTACGCAGCAATTTTTGTGCCTGGAGGGCACTGACTGTTTCTAACAACGTGCCATTTCTTAATCTGGAACAAGACTTTACAGGACGTGCAATTGCGTCGACACCTTTCTGAATAATGAAAAGGTTGACCGTAGAGAAGTCGTGACCTTCGTCAGAGCGAGAAACAACAAGAAACTGTGGCAACGATGGAAGGACTGTCTGTGGCTGAGACTCATTGAACATACGCTTGTGAGCTGACGTAGTAGAAGATGAGGAAACCATTGCGAAAGTATCCCCCATGATTACCAGCGTCTCCGATGGCGCGCTCCTTCCTTGTGGGGGGGCCCTCTCTGAGGGCACTCCCGCCTTAGGTGATTGTTCACACCTCAGGTCACACCTCCCGACAAACGGAAGGAGGGACCAATCGGCACTTTCGGAAGGTATCAGCTCGGGTAATCACCCCTCCCTGGGCCTGGCCGTTACCAGGGGGTACGTACGTGTCCTACCTGTCTACCCATGGCGGGGAATTACGCGTTACCCCGTCACCGGCTACGCATGGAAATGCGTGGGTCGGCCATCAGACACGCATAAGGAGGAAAAAAGAGAAAGGGAAAGAAGAGAGGTCTCAAACTCCGCATCAGAGAAAAGTGCAAAGAGAAGAGGTAAGTAAAAGAGAAGGACAGAGGAAGGACGATAACTTGCAAGCGGAGAAAGCAGAGAATTTGTTACAGTTTCGAGCGTCCGTCTCCGGACGTAGGCACAAACCATACTCCCAGAGGGGGAGAAAGGGAAGGAAAGAGCCAGAGATGAGGGGGGGGGAGAAGATGGGGGATGGGGAAGGATGCAGAAAGGGAAGGTATTCAGCCCGGAAAGGAAGGAAGGCCACATTATCTCGGGGTCCCGTGCTCGCTACGCACATATCCACAAAGGAGTACGAGATTGATACGCCGCCATGGAGTAGGCTGAAATGCATTGGAAAGAAGAACCAGGCCGTGTCAGTGTCCTCGTTGATGGCAAGGTGACAATATCAGACCGGTCTCCATGTACCGTGGAGTCGACATCGCCGTAGTTGGTCTTTGGCTTATTTTATTTGCTGACTGACATGATACTCTTATGTTACACATGGCCAAACGATTTAAAAGAAAACAGTTGATAATAGAACATTGACTGTTAAGATTGTGTAATACTTTGTGCACTGCGTATTTGTTAAAGTTTATGTTTTAAATGCAATGCCCAGTATTTTGCGGGTGTTATTTGTAACTTGAAAATATTTCGCTTATAGAATGAACTGCGACAACTGGTTTGAATAACGGTATATAGTGCTACTTGGAACAACTTGAAAATTATATACGAAAACTAAAGACACATTCATTCTTTGGAATTAATAGCAAATCTGAGAACTTGAACTCAGATATCGTGTTGAGAAGAATTTATCGAAGTGCATAGCGAGATGTAAAGTTATGGACTGCAATATAGAAACACCAAAAAACACATGATCATGCCTAATACGGTGTGGAGACCCGTTGGCAATCGAAAGAGCTTCCAGTCGTCGAGATGCGACAATTCATCCTCGTTCTCTCAAAACCATTCCTTGGTGATGCGAGCTGGGTGAACAGGACCTTATCGTCTTGGAATACTGCAACATGACCATCGGGGTACAAACTGGTGGATCTGATCAGCCAAAATGGTCACGTAATCCTTGGCAGTAATGCGGTTGCAGAGTACCAATGGAACCTATGGAATGCCACAATATGCCTGCCCAAATCGTCGCCGAACTCTCGTCGTGTTCAACTCTTCGGTTGTGAACTCGAACAGAAGTCGGAAACAGTTTGAAACAAGATTCAAATGAGATTCTTCAATTTCTGCATTGTCCAGGTTTTATAGCTTCGGAGCCATTTTATCCTGTTGCGGGCAGTTGCATAACTGATGAGGGGCTTTCGAACTCCAGATTGCCCTGCAATTCCCTGTTTCTGGAACTCTCTTCGTGCTGCAAACAATGTCTGCAAGTGCGACATTCAGTTCTGCAGTCGGTCTTGCAACTGTTGTCCTCTTACTTTTCGTCCTCATCAGTGACCGCCTGTCAGGATCATCACATAACACACTATTTCGTCCGCACTGTGACTTAGCGGGTGATGTTCTTCTGCTTTCCCTATATGCGGCATAAATATTCAATACAATTCCTCCTGAAGGACCAGATATTTCGGCTCCTCTGCTTATGGAACATCCACCGTACAAGCACCAACAATGTTTCCACGTTGGAATTCACTTACGACTACAAAGAACACTTACATGTATTTTTTCCTGTCTGTCCTTGCGAATGATGATCTGTGGGGCTTCGGCCGTTAACTTATGTGATATAATGAAACACCTGCAGACGTCTTTTTAACGTATTTTATTATATTGCAACCAGTTTTATTATATTGCAATCAACTCCAATCTTATGCACGACCCCATCTGTGGTTAACCTACTTTCTGTAAAATACTGTAAAAGTGATGCTGTCTCTGTAACCATTAACTACCAACTGACTCTGTTCATAGATGTTAGACAGTGATGGGATAGTGTTTGCGGTTGGACTTCAACTCCTCAGCGTCAATCCATGCCTCTATTTTATTCAAAACAATATTCGCAACAGCATTGTATGTGGAATGTGACCGAACTTTGATACTATTCTCGTAATACTAATAAAAAGGACTTCATCGTTAATAAAACAATAATTATTGTCAACGATAAAATTTAATATTCTGCAAGAAATTGTATCTCAGACAATACCCATGTAAAAATACAATGAAAATCTTCTGTTATCTATGATTTTGTAGAAAAATACTTGTTCTTCTTTTTCGAACTATTGTACTCATAGGATGTGATTGATGTCTCGCAACGTAGAGGTCTGTAAAAAACTGTACTAAAATATTGTTATGTTGCTAACCGAGTTTATGTGTTATTGAAATGAATCTTCTTTGTTTGGAGTTTTATTTAATTGTAACTCTCGTCCTATGTAAATTAGCCATTAGCGCTTTTGATCTACAGCGCAGTTTATTGGTAAATGGCGAATATTAATGTGTCTTGTAACATTGAGAAATGTTTTCAAATGTTAATGCATGTAGCGAAGGTGAGAAAAGATTTAATGTATTTTATTTATTACTAGTAAGAGACTGTCTGAAACACAATTTATAAGTGATCGTCTTACGTTAGCTGCCATCTTAGTGAAATATTTCAGCGGCAGTTGTAAATTGATTCCGTATACAGACATAAATGTTTTTGGTTATGATTGCAATAATAATTGTATACTGGTGGCCAAGGACCCACACTGAGGTAATAAATTCCAGTTAGACTGTGAATACATCGAACTTCTATGAATGCAAACAGCATCTTACGTGATATAAATTTTTATTTGCTTATGTATGAAGCCTGGTAATTTCGTAACAACTTTTACGAAATATATGGACAGGAAAATAAAGTAGTGTTGTGTACCTGTTGTATTGTGTGACAAAACTGTTAATTTGGTTAAAGAAAAGTGTTGACATCTCGAGATAACAGTAGCGTTAATTTTGATAAACGATCTGCAACTGGCAAACAGTCTTTTAAATAACGTCGCTCAAAATTATTAAAAATCATTAATGTTGTTTAGTTCAGATTACGTATCATGCATTTAGCTTGTTTGTTGGTTAAAAATGATCTCTTCTGTGAATGAACATAGCGACATTTACACTGCTTGACAGACATTGCTAAACGTTCTCAGGTGGAGATTTCTTTAACAAAATAACGTTCATTAGCCGAGAAAAGCAGTGATTAAATGAAACCTCGTGTTATATTAATACTGAGTAACTAGTTTTTGTGTAATCTTGCTGAATTTGTACAACACAACATGTTACGTATGAGGCGGAACTATGGGCCCCATGGAAAGAGGGTGACCAGGCTGAGTGATCCAATTTGACTCTTAGTCTGATCACGATGAGGGGTCATTAATGGCACGCGTTGATCACGTAGGCTGACGTGAGGATCAATTAACTATACCTGACGGGATGTATCTGGAACATCTTAGGTGGTTAAAAAGTTAGTAGACAGAAATACAATAATTCTCTTTAGTTCAGCATCAGCGGTGAGGGTCGTAGCTACTGACATAGCTGAAGGCTATATAACTGGCGTCCTGCATATGAGATCTCTGAAGCTATAAAAAGTTAACCATTCCTATTAACTGTAGAACTGGCCAGTGCACTATCTTGTCTGCCTGCCGCGGTGGCCGAGCGGTTCTAGGCGCTCCAGTCCGGCACCGCGCCTTTGCTACTGTCGCAGGTTCGAGTTCGAATCCTGCTTCGAGCATGGATTATGTGATGTCCTTAGGTTTAAGTAGTTCTAAGTCTAGGGGAATGATGACCTCAGATGTTGAGTCCCATAGTGCTCAGAGCCATTTGAACCATCTTCGCTATTCTGTCTCGTAAGACCAGTCGAGTGGCGGCGTTCGGTCTGCTAGCGTTGACAGCGGCGACTCACGGGTCCGACGTGTAGGCTACTGACGGACCGCGGCCGATTTGAAGCCTACAACCTAGAAAGTGTTGTGCCTTGCGGTGACACCACACAACACACGCACAATTACACCACGCATCACAGCCTAAAGATGTTGTATTGAGTCACCGAAACTGATTGCAGTATTATAAAATACATAAAAACGACGGCTGCGGATGTTTAATTTTATTACACTTACATGAAACGTCCATGCATGACTCACTAGAAGGCCCCACGATTCCATAAGTCTTCGTTCCTGCGATCTTGGGTTCTGGCCGTGCATGGACAGCCAAAGCGGTTAAGGCAACTACTGGCGTAAAATGAGATATCCGAGTTTAAGGCCTCCTCCTGCGCAGAGTTTCACTCCCATCATTCCCTTATACAGCTAAGGGTTGTTCGTATTCGCCACTGCGAATACAGTCCATGTATTTCTTAATGGCTGTAGGCGCCGGTATGCCTGTTCCTTCGGACATGCATGTATGTCCGAAGGATCATTCCATCGCTCTTTTGAACAACACAGGCACTGCACTACCGTACACAGGACACTGTTCTGACACCTGCGACGTATTGATGACTTTGGACAGGCGCCGTTCGTGGTCAAATACAACAGCGCAAAGTGTAGGCTTTGCTGGCATCTGTATTTATGTTCAAGCATGAATTTCTCGTGATCTTTCCATATTTTCGTCCAACTCCTGCAAGCCCAGGGCAAAGACAAAGGCGGTTGCAGTTAAAAATTTGCTTTACATATTCGGGAATTTGAATAACAGTCCCTGGCTGTAGGCCCATGCTGTTGGATGTTTCGCCTGAGTTAGATCTGAGTAATTGTTTGAAGGCTCGGAAACGGGGGTGTGGGTTCAAATGGCTCTGAGCACTATGGGACTTAACTGCTGAGTTCATCAGTCCCCTAGAACTTAGAACTACTTACACCTAACTAACCTATGGACATCACACATATCCATGCTCTAGGTAGGATTCGAACCTGCGAACGTAGCGGTCGCCCGGTTCCAGACTGTAGCGCCTAGAACCGCCCGGCCACTCCGGCCGGCGGGGGTTGGGGAGCAGATAAATTAATTCAGTCCGCACTATCAAATAGAAGAATGAAAGAATGACTCTCAGACAGGTGAATCAGTTGTAACCTACGTTGTACATATATGATTTTGTCTTAAATGAAGAAACTGCGAGAAAAATGTGGTACGTATTCAGTGAACAGGAGCAGTGCAGGAAGTGACGAGCGGTGCATCGCTCTCTCGGCTAGTTGCAGCCAGGAGCAAGCGCTGGTTTTCACAGAGGAGCGCCGTGGCAGCCTTCGCAGGTAGCTGACGCCAAGCCGAGCCGTGGATGCAGCGCGAGTTACTCAGAGCGGCAGCGCACGCCATTACACACTTGTGGCGCAGCGGAATAAGGCGAGACGGCGCGACGGGCGGAAGCGGACGACGAAAGAGTGCAGCAAAGAGGACGGGCCGGTAGAAATGGACGCGCCGGCCGCTGAAACACAGCCTCGGCGAATATTACTGCAAATACAGCAGCACGCCCAGCGCTGTCTGGCGTTTCCGCTTACAGACTCGCAATTTCGGAAACAAAGAACAGTAACGCTGACACATTTTGTACCAAAAAGTTCCCCAGCACTAGTGAGGAAGAAATGGGGCCTTTTCAGCAAAGCAGTGCTTCCTCATCTGTACTATCTGCATTTGACACTAAAAGAAAGTTTTCACAGAGGGCAAGCTTAGTCCATCGTTGATTCAATTTCTGTTATGAAGGGAAAAACATTTCTCTTGTACCCCTGCTAGATCCCTATCAGTAGGGATTCTGTGGCCGACACGGATACGAGAGGTAGTAAAAAAGCTAGAATTACTGTCTCGCATCAACGCAGCGACCATGAAATTTTTTTAACGTGTTACTCTTTCTCTGTACATTCATCTTCCAGTGCAAGACATTTCTCCAAAGCTGAAAAACTTGGCGAGACCTTAGTTGTAAAAGTCTCCTTGCGGAGTGAAATTTGCCTCTTCGCCTTTTCCAGCATTAGTGAATAAAAACCTGTACACCCTACACTTTGCTACTTTGTCTCGTGAGCATAGTGATACTACTGTGATCGAGTATGTAAAAATGTCCGGTGGGCTAGCCCAAGACAGATGCCACATTACTACTCTTGACTCCGTTGGGCCGTTTTCAGTGTATGTGAGCAGTGGTTGGACCCAGTGGGCACAAGCATTATGATATAATTTATTAGGCCACTTTCATGCCTTTCTGTTTGTTGGATACCACTTTTGCAACTGATTATAAACTAATTTCGAAATGAGCTAGACAACTGAAGTGCTAAACACAGATCAGAACTGGATGACAATGGAACATTAACTCGCTTTTTTGTCGATCTGTACGTTAAGGGTGGGGGTTGCAGATGACAAATTTTTGTAACGCAAGACGCCTCAGCTATGCTACATAAAAATAATGTTGAGAAGGTAGTACTGGAAAGTATTCCAGACACTGTGTCAATCGACAGGCATCGCCGAGCTGAACGAGGGAGGGGAGTAGCTTGGATAGGAGATAGATACATCTTTCTTGTCTGTTCGTTGCGTACCAATTCTGCAATTGATTTTAAACTAACTTCTCATTAAGCTAGTACCAATTCTGCAATTGATTTTAAACTAACTTCTCATTAAGCTAGAGACTTGAAACTTTAAACGTTGCTCAGAACTGAATGACAATGCTGTATTAACTCCATTTCCTGTCTCCTTGTTGTTGAGAGTGCTCAGTGTACCACTGAAATTTGCACGCTTTCCTGTTCCAGTCACGAATTGTTCACAGGAATAACAACTGGTGGTAGGGCTTCATGTGAGTTCGAATCCCTTAAACTTTTACCTTTCTAGTCTTTTTGTAGGAGGAAGCAGTATACTGGTTGAGACAGATGAATAGCAATTGATACAAACCTGGAATTGAACGCATGTCTCTGTCGGTAATCTCATAAAAATGTTCGAAATCGATTGAAAAATTTTACACAGACAAGACTAAAAAGCAGAAAGTAATCTGTTATATGTATGTTTGACACTGCATCAGTATTTTGAGGTGATCTGACGGTTATATTAATCTTGAAGAATCAAGTTTGAAAAGATCACTAGCAATTATTTTTATTACTACGACCAGCGGTAACAGATGTATGCTGTCATCATCAAATCTGTCTCAAAATCGTCATAGTAATAAAAAGAATTGCTAGCAATCTCGGAAAACTTGATTTTAAAGAGTAACATAATCAGTTAATATAAATAAAGCAGAGAATGTGTGTGCATATGCATATGTCCAGGATCTACTCCCAAACTCCTAGGTCAAATTCAAGTAAATTTGGGTCAGAGAAAGCAGACCTCATGAATATCAGCAATGTTTGATTTAAAACTTCCTAGCTCGCAACACAAAAATGTCTTTTCCAGCCCCTGCAGTATAGGCCTGATCATCACGACAGATGATAGTGCACAGTGAAACGCGTCGTCTATCCGCACCAACTTTTTTCATAAGGGGGCAGGCGGATTTGCTCTAACTGAAATCAAAACAAGCACCTACACTTTTATAATATGGGAAGCCATGGAAGTAGGTGGTGGTGGTGGTTAGTGTTTAACGTCCCGTCGACAACGAGGTCATTAGAGACGGCATGGTAGTAGGAATTCATGGTAAATTGAACTTCAATACAATCACAAACAAGTGTTAACTGACAATTTTTTACGACCGGTTGCGCTACGTTAAGGCAGCATTTTCAGGTTATTATACATAGAAAGGAAAGTATCCTGGTACTCTATGTATTTAAACATTTAGATGAGGGCAGCCAATAAAAATAAAACCAACTAAAATGCACTTACTGTAGTGTCACATAGATTAGGACACGGAGACGCCCCCCTCCCCCCAGAGTTCTTAGTCACAGAATCCAACTCCATGCAAAGGGAAGTGGTCAACAAATGATAACCGGCGGAGCACTGAGGGAGTAGTGCAGGGGATAAGGCAGTGTGACAAAAAGAAATGTAATTACTGTAAGACATTTGATTAAAATGTAATTCAAACAGCATAGAGTAAGGTATTATCAATAGAGCGTCTGTATAAAAATCGGACCTGATAACCAGTCCCGTTACAACAAAGATAAAAGAACCAGAAGGAAAGAGTTATGAAAGATTAAAAATCGGAAGGTAAGAAGTTAATTTGTTGAGATTAAATGTGCCTCCACGCGCAAATTGAACCACATGAGGAACGAAAAGCACTAAACAACTTACAAGGTTATGATAGACAACAAACTGTTCAGATCCGAGAGTGAACTCCAGATAATAGGAGACCCCACTTATAGTGGCAAGCTTGGAACCCAGAAAGATAGATCAATGAACGGCTTGCAATAACCTGAATGTCGAAATACATCAGTACACGAAATTTACACACCATGTACTTGACTGTCGCGCTGGTAGAACACAGGAGGCGGTTAGCTGTGTACAAAACTAGCCAGGAGTGCCATACGACCGGAAGCACTAGTGTACATGGAAGACAAACACATCACAGGTGCGGATGTTTTTACTATGTTCTTTAGTTCCTAGATACAATGTCCTATTGTTAAGAGGCTCCCCAACCTTTGGCAGAAAACCATAGGTGCGACTCCCTGTTCGGGCATAATCTCACCGTTTCAGCCATCTGATTTAGATTTTTCTGTTTACTTTTGCCGTGTACTACTAAATTGACCACATCATGATATTGTTCTTTCTTCACCTAATACATCGCCACTTTCTTCCGTATCAGGAGGTCGAGTTGACACATTCCAAGTATTACGGCTCAAATGAAACGGTGCCAGAAGATCCCGTCAGCCGAAGAAGTACGCCTCGTGGCACCCTGTTAGCTATCCGTGCTGGAGTTAAGAGTAAACGTCTGTGGGCCCAAGCACTCGCACAGTATCCCATGATCGCAGTATAGATTGCGTTGTGATACATTCATGTATTTTGTTTGTATGGGCAGCTTATAATCACAATTGGCGAGATAATAATTTTGTTCTTCGTTTTCCTTGCTTTCTTGCTCATTGTTTTGAACCGTAATTTTGTCGTTTGTCCAAGAAGATGCTTAAGTATTTCGTGACGGATTTTCTCTTTATGAACCCATCGCTTAATTTTATTATCGGGTCTTATGAAAGATTCCCTTTTAACAGAATGTACGTTGTATTTTCATGCGCAAGAGACCTTCGGTTCCTTGGCACCTCCGATGTAATTGTTGATGGACTGTGTTACATCCATTTTCCAGCTTGCTTCTGGAATTTCTCTTCACAAGAAGCATCAGATCGTCGGCATATACCACTTCTCCTACGGCGTCTTTATTATATTGTGGTTTTCCTAATACCGGGTCCAGCACTATAACGGGGAAATACGGCCGCTTATGGATTCCTGTGGGTAGGCTTTTGAAATTTCTAATATTAGGATTTCTCCTGGACGCGGCAGCATTACTGCTCTGTTTTCGCAATAGTTCCTAAAGCAGTTGTACAACGCTCGTTAGCGGTCCAAGTTCCTCAGGAAGTCAAGAAGCTACCATACGTGATGGAACGTGCCTACTACAGGGTTATTACAAATGACTGAAGCGATTTCACAGCTCTACAATAACTTTATTATTTGAGTTATTTTCACAATGGTTTGCACACACATACAAAAACTCAAAAAGTTTTTGTAGGCATTCACAAATGTTCGATATGTGCCCCTTTAGGCATTCGGCAGACATCAAGCCGATAATCAAGTTCCTCCCACACTCGGCGCAGCATGTCCCCATCAATGAGTTCGAAAGCATCGTTGATGCGAGCTCGCAGTTATGGCACGTTTCTTGGTAGAGGAGGTTTAAACACTGAATCTTACACGTAACCCCACAAAAAGAAATCACATGGGGTTAAGTCGGGAGAGCGTGGAGGCCATGACATGAATTGCTGATCATGATCTCCACCACGACCGATCCATCGGTTTTCCAATCTCCTGTTTCAGAAATGCCGAACATCATGACGGAAGTGCGGTGGAGCACCATCCTGTTGAAAGATGAAGTCGGCGCTGTCGGTCTCCAGTTGTGGCATGAGCCAATTTTCCAGCATGTCCAGATACACGTGTCCTGTAACGTTTTTTTCGCAGAAGAAAAAGGGGCCGTAAACTTTAAACCGTGACATTGCACAAAACACGTTAACTTTTGGTGAATTGCGAATTTACTGCACGAATGCGTGAGGATTCTCTACCGCCCAGATTCGCACATTGTGTCTGTTCACTTCACCATTAAGAAAAAATGTTGCTTAATCACTGATAGCCGGCCGCGGTGGTCTAGCGGTTCTGGCGCTGCAGTCCGGAACCGCGGGACTGCTACGGTCGCAGGTTCGAATCCTGCCTGGGGCGTGGGTGTGTGTGATGTCCTTAGGTTAGTTAGGTTTAAGTAGTTCTAAGTTCTAGGGGCCTTATGACCTAAGATGTTGAGTCCCATAGTGCTCAGAGCCATTTGAACCATTAATCACTGAAAACAAGTTTCGCACTGAACGAATCCTCTTCCATGAGATGTTGCAACCGCGCCGAAAATTCAAAGCATTTGACTTTGTCATCGGGTGTCAGGGCTTGTAGCAATTGTAAACGGTAAGGCTTCTGCTTTAGCCTTTTCCGTAAGATTTTCCAAACCGTCGGCTGTGGTACGTTTAGCTCCCTGCTTGCTTTATTCGTCGACTTCCGCGGGCTACGCGTGAAACTTGCCCGCACGCGTTCAACCGTTTCTTCGCTCACTGCAGGCCGACCCGTTGATTTCCCCTTACAGAGGCATCCAGAAGCTTTAAACTGCGCATGCCATCCCCGAATGGAGTTAGCAGTTGGTGGATCTTTGTTGAACTTCGTCCTGAAGTGTCGTTGCACTGTTATGACTGACTGATGTGAGTGTATTTCAAGCACGACACACGCTTTCTCGGCTCCTGTCACCATTTTGTCTCACTGCGCTCTCGAGCGCTCTGGCGGCAGAAACCTGAAGTGCGGCTTCAGCCGAACAAAACTTTATGAGTTTTTCTACATATCTGTAGTGTGTCGTGACCATATGTCAATGAATGGAGCTACAGTGAATTTGTGAAATCGCTTCAATCATTTGTAATAGCCCTGTACATATGAGCCAAGCGCCGCTTGCAGTCATGCCGTTTACTGCTGGTCATCTTGTTTTTATGGTTCTGTCGCCTCGTTTTTCTTTTAATTCTATTTACTGGCATCACTAAGTTGCTCGTTTGCTTGGCCGTGAGTGGCAGCAGCAGCGCTTATCTGTAAGTGCACCGTCGTACGATCTCCGGAGCGGTCGCGAGTGTTTCCGGGTCGTCGTGTGTATAGAGTTGAGTTGGGAGCTCAGTCGGGGTCGGAGCAGGAGTGAGGTCGTTCAGTCGGGACGCAGCAGCACCGAAGTTCAGTCGGGGACGGAGGGCCAGTGAGGTGTGGACAGCCAGTACGCGCCGACCGCTGGCAACACACGTGAACTGTCCCACGGAGGGAGATTGGAGGGAGACGACAGTTGGTTGGTCGTTCGGTCGGCCGTCTCATCGGGCGACGTGTATTGGGTCTTTTGACCGTTTCTGGGCCTCGTCAGCTGGTCATCTTGCCGGACATGTGTCGGTTCCTTCCTTGTGCAGAAATGTCTTAGCCAATGGGCAAGAGTTACCTTGGCTCTGAGCACCATGGGACTCAACATCTGTGGTCATAAGTCCCCGAGAACTTAGAACTACTTAAACCTAACTAACCTAAGGACATCACACACATCCATGCCCGAGGCAGGATTCGAACCTGCGACCGTAGCAGTCGCGCGGTTCCTGACTGAGCGCCTGGAACCGCCAGACCACCGCGGCCGGCAAGAGTTACCTCTCCGTGGTCCAGTGTGCCCGGGTTGCCGTGTCTCCAAATCCCGAACGGAGATCGAGTCGAGTCGGCTTGGAGCTGCAGTCAGCTTCGTACAGCCAAGACTCGCCCAACCGTTGCCGACACACGTAACTTTAGTGGGAACGACGTGGGTTGGTCGTTCGGTTGGTCGTCTCATCGGACGACTTGTATTAGGTCGGCGACCGCTTGCGGAAACTCTCTGTGCGCCGAATTTATTCGTCCTTGTTGTTCTCCAGTGATTGCTTTTACGATTGTTCGAGTTCTTGTACAAGTATGTTTACGTGGAACTGTGTGTAGCTTCTGTGATTTCCACTGAGCAGATGAATGCTGTCTGCGTACTGGAGTAGGCAGTTGGTCGGTTGCGACACAGGGAATTGATTAGGTTGTTGGTTGGTTCTTCGGCCGTCCCTAGGTCGTGTTGCAACCCGATTGTTCAGTGTAAAGCTTGGCTGTCTGCCTCACCTAAACTGTGGTTAGAGTTTCCTCGCCAGACTGACCCCAGGAATACTTCTGAACACCACTGTTGGTTGTTTGTGATTTTCTTTTTCTTTGGTCGCAGATACTGTGCCAGGCCTTCAGCAGTCTATTAATATAGTCTGTTTTATTTTTATAGTCTATGGCCTTCAGCCCAACTTCAAGTATTTTAAGATTAGGCCTTCAGCCGTGTTTTATGTGAAATTCTTGTTGCTCTGTATTTCGGCCTTCAGCCTCGTTTGTTTAAAAATCTGTGGCTTTAATATGTAAATCTTTGTTTGTAAGATTTCTCTTTGATTATCTTGAATTCTTAAAACGACAATCAGCCGTGTTCTGTAAATGTTTTTATCTTAAGGTTGTCTTTAATTATTATTGAGTAATTGTTTGGGCCTTTAGCTGAAAGTTTTCTTAAGAAAGTTTTATGTTGCACTGGGTGAAAGCTCATGTTTAAAGCCTCTCTTTTATTACGTTTACAAATTTTATTGGTCTTTTAACCGACGAATTAATTTGAATTTTCCTTAATATGGCCTTTAGCCGAAGTTTGTAAATGCTTGGCTTTTAAAGAATTGCCTTAGGTCATCTGAAAAATTATTTCAGCCATTAGTCGAGAAGACATTGAAATTTTACGCAAGTAAGACCTTCAGCCGTTACTTTAAATCCTGGTGTTTTAGAAGGAATCTTTTAAACTTATTTTGGAGAAGTTACTTGGGCCCTCAGTCGTGAATTGATCTTTGTTGTTTTAAAGAGAAAACTGTGCATTGGTTTGAGGAATAAAGTTGTTGGTGTTGTTGTATAGCTAACAGTAGTTGATCTTGGCCCCTTTCCACAACCTGATCCGCTCTGTCCTGGGAAACCAGGATTTCTACATATTTATGGGGATTGTTTTTCACAAGTCATCTAGCTTCATTTACAGCATCTTATGTCGCTTCAGAAAGCATTCTATTGCGAATTCATTCCACAAAGATCTCTTTTCTCCCGAAGCTTCTCCCCAACTTTCCATAATGTATCGAGAAGGCCAATCAGTCTGTAGGACTTTGGAGATAGGGCATCCTTGTGACACCCTTTTTTAAGATTATCGTATTTGCTTTTTCCATGTATCTGATATTCGTCCTTGAAATCAACCCACGTTGTAGATTTGGCATAAAAATAATGTTCAAATGAAAGGCTTGCAGTCATACCCGCTGGCTCCGCACACTATCAGATCAGGAGTAACGCAACTTGCCTCTCCAAAACATTGGAAGAATCGGGTCTCTTCCCAGATAGCCTCCAAGGTCGGCGAAGGTGGTACACGGCCGCGGCAGCATTGCAAATGCAGCAGCCTGGTTTTGAGGCTTTGTGTTATGGCACGACAACCTATGCGTGTCTATAATTCCCTAGTCCTAATGCTGCAAGTTTGCGATCAATGGTGCGAGGTGACGTAGGATGTTGCTGGGAGTTCATTACCTGCACTCAGATGCCCCCTGGCAAATGTGAAGGGCTTACGACGTGGACGTATAACGTCGTAGTGGTTAGGCCGCGTCATATTTCTTCCATAGGATCGACGTCTCGATTCCCCTGCTGGGATTTTCTCCAGAAACTTGTGGTGTCGACGGTTTACTAAACAAAGTTACGATGTGCTTGGTACACAATACGGCGAACCTCCTCTGTGGTCGTCAGACGTCCAGAAGCTTGACAGAGAGTCTGTCTGCCCTCACGTTCCAATGAGATACAACACCAGGCCATTTTCACAGTCCCACAACTCAGTATAAATCGATCAGCCAACAGAATTTAAATCCTCAGTAAGGCCACTGTCAAACACTGTCAGGTGCTGATGCCGCTACCTCACACGACTACACAGCATTGCGGTTCAAGCCCCATATATACCCAACCAGGCCTAGTAACAACGCTGAACAAAAACGGCACTAATGCACTCTGGTGGCCGTTTTACCTGTCACGGAGGGTACCATCTCTAATTATTTACATACCCGCCGATGGTAGCGCGCGCGCGCACACACACACACACACACACACACACACACACACACACACACACACACACACACAAACAGGAATAAAAAATGCAGTCGTATGCAGAACGGAGACGTAAAATCAGCATCTCGTCTACGTGTCTTTCTATAATTTGAGGGAGGAGAGGAAACATGGCAGCTGATTTGAGGTACAATACCCCCGGCCCCTCGGCGACAAAATGCCGAGCGCAGCGTAATAGGCATTGGTAAACACGTATGTGCGTGCAGATTTAATAGTGAAGGCGCCATAAGGAACGCCGCCAAGCGCCGCTTTTCCTGTCGGATACGTATCGCTCTAAGCGACTAACCTACTCATCGCATGTGCTGCGCAGAAGCGGCGCGTGGTGCCAGCGAGGCTTTCCCGAGGCTTACGGTAACAGCTCTGCAGCAGAGGTGCGGCGTTTGCTACGCACTGACTTTGTTTCCAGTTTGAGTCGTCACCATATCGGAGATAACCTGGAGGTTCCAACGGTGTTGCGTTAGTTTCTGTATTCAACGCCGCAGTTCATGAGCACTTGATAGATTTGTGTGAAATGCTGTTTTCATAAATTTGCAGACCCACCATTTTGATTAATTATTTATTTTTCTTCTTCCATTTGTACTGTCTAAAGGGCTATTTGAAAAGAAAGAGCTTTAAAATGAAACCCGCTGATGTGACTGTAACGGTATTGCCTATGTATGGCTCATAATATAGCGCTGAGACTCTAGACTCGCCGCTAAAGGGGTATGGACAACAGAGGAAGTACGTATACACTTCGACAGTCCACTACAATCAATAAAGCTGGAAACAGAGAGATGGGAACAGCGCCATGTTCATGCTATCCATTTTTAACAATGACTGTGTAATTAATGTTCAACAAAGTGTTTTTTTCTTTTCATCAGCATAAATGGTTTGATGCAGTCCGCAACTAATTCCTCCCCCAAACCAAACTTTTCAAATCAGAGTAGCACTAGAAGCCAATGTCCCCAATTCTTTGTTGGATGTATTCCAAATCTCTGCCTTCACCTATAATCTTTACCTCCTACGGTTATGTCAAGTACCACTGGACTTATGCCATGGTGTCTCAACACATGTTTACCATCCTGTCCCTTCGTATTAGCAGCGTTCTCCGTATGTTCCTCTCTTCGCCGTTTGTATGGAGAACCTTATCAGTTCACCTTATTTTCTTAATTTTTCAGTAGTACCACGTCTCAAACGCTTAGACCCTCTTCTGTTACGACTCTCCCTCTGTGCACGATTCAGTACCTCACAATTTTGTGCTCTAAACTTGTATCTTCATACGTTACGAAGTAGGAACAACTTAACTGCATACATCACAGAAAACATAAATAGTAGAAGCGAACGAAAAACAAATGGACTTGTGCACTCAGTGTCTTTTCTTTCTTTTCGTTTTGTTTTTTCACGTTTCTCTACGGGGGTGGCATTGTTATACATTGCTAATGAAAGCTTAAGGACAAGACAGATAAGTAACATATTAATTACTCTGTGGAAATAGAAATTGCAGATGCGTGTTGCCAGAGGACTTCCAATCACACACAGAAAGTTGGACGTCACGTGGAGTTAGGTAAGCGTGACTAAAGCGTCGAGTGAGGTTGGTCCCGAAACACGAGGCAGCGGCAGGAGCGGTAAACGACACTGTTTCTCATTCAGGGAGCAGTTACGGTGTGCTGTGGCAGTGTTCTTCATTACCTCGTGCTCCAGAGTCAACACTTACAAGGGGACCTCCCCATCACACCCCCCTCAGATTTAGTTATAACTTGGCACAGTGGATAGGCCTTGATAAACTGAACACAGATCAATTGAGAAAACAGGAGGAAGTTGTGTGGAACTGTGAAAAAATAAGCAAAATATACAAACTGAGTAGTCCATGGGACACATAGGCAACATCAAGGAGGACGTGAGCTGAGCAGTGCCGTGGTCCCGTGGTAGCGTGAGCAACTGCAGAAAGAGAGGTCCTTGGTTCAAGTCTTCCCACGAGTGAAAATTTTACTTTCTTTATTTTTGCATAGTTACTATCTGTCCGTTCGTTCATTGACGTCTCTGTTCACTGTAATAAATTTAGTGTCTGTGTTTTCCGACCGCATCGCAAAACCGTGCGATTAGTAGACGAAAGGACGTGCCTCTCCAATCGGAACCGAAAACATTTGATCGCAAGGTCATAGGTCAACCGATTCCTCCACAGGAAAACACATCTGATATATTCTATACGACACTGGTGACGGCATGTGCGTCACATGACAGGAATATGTTGTCGACCCACCTAACTTCACTTGGCGAATGGGTAAAAAGATTCTTCTACCTTGCCCGATTTAGGTTTTCTTGTGGATGTGATAATCACTCCCAAAAAAGTGATGAAAACAAGAGTTTGTCACATAAACTGAAAATAAAAATTAAAGCTTTCACTCGATGTAAGATTTGAACCAAGGACCTTTCGCTCCGCAACTGCTCACGTTACCACGAGACCACGGCGCTCCTATGGTCTCTGTGTCCTTGATATTGCCTATCTTCCCATGAACTACTCAGTTTGTATATTTTTATTATTTTTTCACAGTTCCACACAACTTCTTCCTGTTTTCTCAATTGATCTGTGTTCGGTTTTTCAAGGCCTATCCACTGTGCCAACTTATAACTAAATCTGAGGGGGGTGCGATGGGGAGGTTCCCTTGTTAGATTACTTCACATGGGGAAAGATCATCGGGAAATTGACTGGAAGACGATGTGTGACCAGTGCAGTCCATTCAAAATTACCAGTTCATGACACTGATGTGGCTGTGCAAACTTTAAAAATTGTTAGACCGCCCAAAAAGGCCATTCCAAAGGATGTAAATATGCTAAATCTCATGTTAGTAAATTTTCGAAGTGTCTGTAGCAAGATCCCCGAGTTACTCTCCGAAATAAACAGTTATAGGTACCGAAAGCTGGTTGAAACTAAATAACAGTGAAATATTGAAGTTGAATTGGACAATGTTTAGGAAGGATAGGACCGATGCTATGGGAGGTGGTGTGTTCAATGCAGTCAAAAGCTGTTTAAACGCAGTTGAGATCGATACTGGGTCGGTTTGGGAAATAGTCTGGATAAAGCTGTCAATCAGTCAAGGAGTGACCATTGTATTAGGATGTTTTTATAGACCACCAACATCCGCAACAAACATCGCAGAACGTTTCAGGGAAACTCTTAAATACATAGGAAATAAATGTCAAAACTATCCGTTAGTTATAGGTGCACACTTTAATGTGGCTGGGAAAATTACACGTTTATCATAGGGGGCAGAAGCAAAGACTCGTGTGAAGTTATTCTAGGAGCGCTTTCAACATACAACCTTGAGAAATTGGTTAGAAACGTATTAGCTATCTTCGCGACAAACAGACCTGATCTTTTTGAAGAAGTTAATCTTAAGGAAAAGAGAGATAAAGTAACATATTAATTACTCTGTGGAAATGAGTGAAAGTGCAGAGGCGATGGTAATAGCGACCATAATGTCGTTGTGGCTTCTATCTCAATATTAGTAAGTGCAAGCTACTGTGTATAACAAAGCCAAAATCCCCATTAATGTACGAGTACAAAATAAATGCCCAGTCTTCGGAAGCGGTAAAATCTGTCAAGTATCTGGGTGTAGCTATTGGAAATGATCTCAAATGGAACGATCAGATTAAACAAGTAACGGGTAACGCCAACTCTAGAGTGCGGTTTATTGGTAGAATCCTGAAGCGATGCAATTCTTCAAAATATGAAATTGCTTACAATACTTTAACTCGTCCAGTCTTAGAGTATTGTTGATCTGTATGGGACCCTTACCAGTTGTGTCTGATTAAAGAGATTCAGAAGTTCTAAAGAAGAGCGGCAAGATTCGTGACTGGTACACTTAGTCATAGCGAGAGTTATAAATCTCATAGACAGTTTGAAGTGGGACACACATACAGATAGACGACGCGCTAATCAGTAGGGTCTGCTCACTAAATTCCAAAATCCGATCTTCGCCGAGGATGAAGAGCATTTATTATTACCACCAACTTTCAAATTGCTCAATGAAAACCATTCTAAGATAAGGGAAATTAGAGCTCGTACTTAGGTGTTGGAACGGAGGGGGAGAAATATGACTTTGACGCGAATAGTGCCCTCGGCCACACACCGCTCGGTGGTTAGCGGAGCATATATGTAGATGTAGATATGTAGATTTAGGTTGAAAGAGCGATGCGTTTTTCTGTCTCCGAACAGCTTGGTCACTGTCTTTTGTCCAATAGAACAAAACATTTTCACGTTTGAGCTGGTTCAGAGGCGCAGCAGATTGCGCCACATTACAATTGAACTTTATGTAGCAAGTCAGTTTCCTAAGAACAGCTTGAATTTCACATATAATCTTAGGAGACGGCAATTCATGAATTGCTTACAAATGTTTCGTTGAAGGATGAGCACCATTGGTGTAATCAATCGCAGTGCTGAGAAAAGAACAGTTCTGTAAGTTGCATTGGAGGATCGTCTCAGTTAAAACTAGAAAAAGACTGTCCAAACTTTTAAGGTTTTCAAGATGATTAAAAGAAGAAGGCACCTTGCTCGTTACATGTTCAACAAACTTGAAACAACGCAGGGGCGGAAGCACATCCGAAAAAAAGCCGACTTAAGTGTTCACAAGAAAAATTTTCTTTGTCTTTTGGTCCAACGGCAACTGAAGATAGGATTCTGCAAAATCAATTTTTGAGAATTGTCCTCCAACAAGACGATCAAAAGTCTCTTCTGTACGTGGGACCGAGTGGTGACCAATGACTGTCAGTGAATTTGCCGTGTGTTTGAAATCAACAAAACGATGAATCTTTCCAGTTAGCTTACGAGTGATGACTAAGGGTGATTGGCCACTGACTTGCTGATATATGTATTAAGACACCAACGAACTGCAGTCTCTGAATCTCCGTAGCAACGTCGCTGCGCAGTGCATTATCTTTCAGCGTAATGTGAACGTGAAATTGTTTTGCATACCCGAGAAGAGAACACCTTCGAACAAATTACTTTTGAATACATTATGGGAGAGGCAGTGATCAATGTCTTACAAATTTTTACTACTAAAAAACAATCTTGATCACGATTTATTTATCAAGGTGACCGGTTTCGACCACTACTGTGGTCATCTTCAGACCATTGAGTAGGATCCTCTTTCCGTTGGAGAATCACTACCTTCCAAACTTTACAGAAGCTCTCCTGCGAACCTTGCAGAACTAGCACTCCTGAAAGAAAAGATACTGCGGAAACATGGCTTAGCCACAGCCTGGGGGATGTTTCCAGAATGAGATTTTCACACTGAAAGGTTCACAGGAGAGCTTCTGTAAAGTTTGGAAGGTAGGAGACAAGGTACTGGCGGAAGTGAAGCAGTGCGGACTGGGCGTGAGTCGTGCTTAGGTAGCTCAGCTGGTAGAGCATTTGCCCGCGAAAGGCAAAAGGCCCCGAGTTCGAGTCTCGGTCCGGCACACAGTTTTAATCTGCCAGGTAGTTTGAAATGCACCCTGTCCTGTGCGTCTAATCCAAAGCAATCAAACGCGTCGACGCTGAAAATTTTTGGGCTCGTGCGTGAGCGGACCATAGTGATAGGGGATTCAAATTGGCTCTGAGCACTATGCGACTTAACTTCTAAGGTCATCAGTCGCCTAGAACTCAGAACTAACTAAACCTAACTAACCTAATGACATCAAACACATCCATGCCCGAGGCAGGATTCGAACCTTCGACCGTAGCGGTCACTCGGCTCCAGACTGTAGCGTCTAGAACCGCACGGCCACTCCGGCCGGCCGATAGGGGATTCCTTAGTCGTGTTTTTGTACAGTACAGGTAAGCGGCACATTCCAAGCACTGACATGCTGTCGCTATTATTGGCGGTGAGAAGCAGACTTCATGTTTGCCAACGTGGTTGGCCAGTTTTTTCATATATGTCCTCGTTAAGCAAAGAGACAGAAGCTCCGGTATCAACTAGAAAAGGCACTGACTGGTTACAAATTTACAATGAAATCCACAGTTTGCAGTGTTGCCCATTCCGTGTCATGAAATCTCTTCCCTGTTTCCACCTGCGCTCTAGACCACTTAGTGAATTTCGAGATTGGGGGGCAGTTTTTAAGTGTGTGGTATTCAAATTATAAGTGTGTGTGTGTGTGCGTTTTCTGCGTGTCTTATTTTTGAGCAGGAGGAGGCAGGGAATATGAAGGTGAAATTATATTGACGTCCGTCCGCTCCAGCTTTGCATTATTCTGCGTGAAACAGAGGAAGACTTTCTAGTATTTTGCAGGTATAACGGTTTTGCATGCCCCGTAAGATAGAAGAAATTGCATTCAGCTTGTATGAAGAAGCAGTTCTTCCGACCATAGGTAACGTAGCATTTCGCACACGACTTCGCTGTGCGCGGAGCAGGGCAGTGGAACGAGCGTTGCGCTGGCGCGGCAAATGCTGCATGTGGAGTCTCCAATCGTTTTTACGCGGTGCTCACTTCGGAGTGCTGGGGTTGGGGCTCTGCGTGGGGGCACGGGTTATTTGTCTGAAGTGAAAAAATAGCTATTAGACAGAAATCTTGCTCGGCTAAATTTTAAACTTCGCATGCATCAACAACTGCATCAACAACTTCAAGCACTACACTAAAGCTAGGCTTTCGGCCCTCATTCTCTGATCTGATAGATTCCGAATAATTGCATCGCCAAGTATTTCATCCCGATAAAGTGCACCATAGACAAAATTGAATTCACAATCTCTAGTCATGCCCTGCAATTACGCAAGTCATTCTTTACTGGACTGATCACTATGAGGTGCGTAGAAAAATTTGTATTGTGCAGCAGAACGTGTATTGTACTCTCGAGAAAAATCTTATAGTCTTGCAATTAGACCTCGCAGGTCTGGGTTTGGGGCGCAATGAGGGAAACAATTTCACTAGAAGGTGGTAGGTGTACGCTCCTACACATGATAAGAAGAACGCACGACGTTATTCACTGTGATTTTGTAGGCGCCGAAATGTAGATGCAACTGTGTTATGTATCCGTTCCATTTATCGAACTCTTGGAAAGGCGGAGGACGCGGCTGAATTACTTCCTTAGCTTCTGGCGCCTTTTGCCGCTGGGCTGCTTGGGGTTGTACCAGGCAAGTAACTGCTGATAATAGTTCTGTTATTTCTTGACTCTGAAACTGACCGAAAGATGTAGAGATGTTAGACGCTGTTCAGCACTTAACTGTTGCTCTCCCTGGTCTGCCATGATTCCTTAAGACGTCAACTTGAGTATTCAAACTTACGTATTTCAGTTTAATATACACACACACACGAAAAAGAATTCAGTAGAAAAAAAATTATCCTGCTCTGGCGTTGAAACTCCATGTGCCACTATCCCATCCTCCACTAATGGACAACGGCATAAACAGGCAATAGCCGGAAATACAGCGCAATCGGGCGTCAGAAATACACCCTACAAGTGCTACTACTGCTTTCATCTATAGTAATGTTTTCTCCTTGTTCTGAAATGTTATTTCACCGATTTAACTATCTGTTCTCTAATTTTAAATTTTATATATTTTTGACCTAAATATTAATAGTAAATATGTCATATTTTAGGCTTTTGAAAAATAAAAGACTATCTTATAGAGGACCCGCGCATCTAGCGCAAAGAGGGTTAACATAATCTAACAAATTTTTATATCTATATAAGCCCGGTGTTTTAGATTTTATAGCTAGTTTGACAACACATGAACCTATGTTCAATGTATGCTCCCTTTAGGTATGAACTATATGTATTTGGCATAAATAAAGTTAATTACCTATAAGCTTGGTTAAATATTGCACTTATTTTTTGGTTTTAATATATATTTTCTTTTATATTGTTATAGAATCTGAAATGCTCATTTATGGCTGAAACCGGTTATGACAGTGTCATAAGAATGTGATTGCGTCTATAAAGAAACAAAAAATAAATTTTACTAGATAATCAGTCACTCACTCCATTGACAAAATGCTTTTTTTTTTCCAAAATGTTATGTCTTCCTTTGCGTACTGTGTGATTCTTTTGGGGGACACAAGAGCGAGAAAACGTTGCAGTTCACGAACAGATAATTCAGATTTTCATTTATTCTACATTTAATATCAAACAGTAGAAATAATACATAACTTTGCTGCTGAAGTTGCTGCATCAGTAGCTAATGGTAGATCTGAATATAGAAACACCTATTTACATATACAACAGATCTATAAATCTGTCGCCGGCCGATGTGGCCGTGAGGTTCTAGGCGCTTCAGTCTGGAACCGCGTGGCCGCTACGGTCGCAGATTCGAATCCTCCCTCGGGCATGGATGTGTGTGATGCCCTTAGGTTAGTTAGGTTTAAGTAGTTCTAAGTTCTAGGGGACTGCTGACCACAGATGTTAAGGCCCATAGTGCTCAGAGCCATTTTTTTTATAAATGTGTCACTCTTCAGTACAATTAGCGCGCGGAGCGGCCGCGCGGTTTGGGGCGCCATGTCACGGGGTGGGCGGCCTCTCCCGCCGTAGGTTCGAGTCCTCCCTCGGGCATGGGTGTGTGTGTTGTTCTTAGCAGAAGTTAGTTTAACTTACTTTAAGTAGTGTGTAAGTCTAGCGACCGATGACCTCAGCAGTTTGGTCCCTTAAGAATTCACACACATTTGTTTGTTTTGTTTGTCAGTACAATATCTATTCAGAAAATGTCGATCCCTGGCCGCTATGAAAGTCTGTAAATATTATTCATCCCGCAGAAATATAAAATGGGCTCAGTGTATGAATGTCCGCACTTAAGTACACCCACCGTTGGAGCTCTGGAGAACGGATGCCTGCAACTCATTGGCAGCGGTGTAATCGTTCGTGGTAGTGCCCAACTGCCGCGGTTGCGGCTGAGGAAAATACGGCATCGTAACTGGCGGCGCACGTTTTGAAAAGTGCGGTCGACAGCATAGTGGCCAATATCACGCACGGGTTCACGTGCAGAGCAAGTCCCTATTACGAATCGAGTTCCATCTTTCGTGATACCCAGGGGGCCATCATAAATCGCTGTGATTACAGTGTAATTACTGTCTTTAAATAAAAGTATCATTTCCGTTTGACTCACTACGTATTTCTTTCACTTCCGTGTAGCATTTTGTTATATATATGCTCCAAGCTTCATCGAGCTGTGTCATTCGACAGAGACACATGATGTGGAAATTACTTTCGCCCTCGTGTTCTTCACATCACCGTTCATCGGTTTGGCAGTCTTAGTCATTTGGTGGCCGGATGCCCTTCCTCAGGACTTCACAAACTCTGCGAAGGAACCTGTGTTGGTTGCCACATCTGTCTGCTTGCAGTGTAAATCAAATGTGTGGTATAAATCTGTTCACAGCCTTAACGCCGATTACAATTTTAACATGAATGAGTACACTCCCTTGCATAGCTAGCATATTTTTATAAACCAACGACGCAGTTCTTATTACGTTACAATAACTATATTATTCATGGTTTTATGACTTGAAGTCTGCCCCGATAGCTGGGTGATCATAGCAGCGGTGTGTCACGCCCAGGGACCCGGGTTCCATTCCCGGCTGCGTCAGATATTTTCTCCGCTCATTGACTGGTTGTTGTGTTGTCCTGATTATCACTTCATCATCATCAGTGGAAGGCAACGAGAAACCACCACTGGAATCCCTTCCCTTCACGCTCATGTGCTGGGTCTCTCTGACGAGACTTCCCCAATGACAACACCTGCCAAAGTTAAGTTTATCACCTTATAATAACGATTTTATATTTCTCCTAATACGATTCTGTTAATAAACTAATGATAGTCAGACGACTGAGACTGGTTGTATAAATAAAGTATTTTACCAGTAATTAAAGCCTGTAATGAAACATTTGGCTAATGTGTTAACATTCTGGAATTATTTGCGCAGTGTATATCTGAGGTGTAACGCGGGCTCCGGCCCGGTATTCACGTGTGTGAATGTGGACATCCTGAAGCCCACATCTAGGCTGGCCAGTCAATTCGTCTTCGTCGTTAATCTGCAAGGCGGTTTCAATCTGGAGATGGTTTGGCACGCCGTAACCCAGACACGTGCGTGTTAGCGCTCTCGGCTATCCCAGCCGGTTTTCAGATTCAGATCCTCAATGTTTTTAACCAATATGTAAACAGACCTTTAAGAAAGAAACAATTTCTGAAATTTTCTCGCAATCAAAATTAGACAGCTGTTATATTAGGTCAAGTTCCATTATGAATCTGTTGAAATGAGGTAGTACTTGAGAAAGTTGCAAGGGAAACAGTTGTTACAATTCAGGTCGTTTTCTGCGCGTTATAACGGATTGAATAATTGCTTAGGACGTAAGCTTGACGCGCAGAGGACTTGTGGTCGTGCACTCGCCCATTATCGTGCTCCATGAGCGTTAAAATCAGTTGCAAACATTCTAGGACAGAGGACCTAACGTGGTCGTGCACTATTTTGTTTCATATGCGTTCATAACAGTTGAAAAAATGAAATGAAATGATCGTATGGCATTGTTGGCCGGGATGTCCCAGTCGGGTTCGGCCGCCAAGTGCAAGTCTTATTTCAGTCGGCGCCACATTGGGCGACTTGCGGCCGACGACGAGGATGAAATGATGATGAGGTCAACGCAACATCCAGTCCCCGAGCGGATAAAATCTCCTGTCCACCGGGAATCTAACCCGGACACATGGCATGGGAGGCAAGCACGTTACCACCCAGCTAAGCAGGCGGTCACAACAACTGTTAAAAACATGCAAAGAAATGAACTATGACGTGCAATGTATCAATTTAATGAACTGAAACTGTTTAAAATTTGGAAAATTCCTTGAGTATGGACAGTGAGGACTGTGCGTGGTCGTTCACTATTTTGTTAGCCTTAATAGTTGGAAACATGCAAAGAAATGAACTACGGCGTTTAGTATACTAATTTAATAACCAGAAAATGTTTAAAATAATGGAAACTCTATAGCTATGGATGTTACGTGCATGACTTACATATTTGCGTTGTGAATGGACCTTTTGAATCGAAGTAAAGATAAGTAGCGAGAGAACGTTAGAGATAATGTAAAAGAAGGTAGAAAAGAATAACAATGTAGTTAGACCTTCATAAGGGAAAGCATAAAAATAACGTCTTGCTTAGGTAAGCAGGCAGGAACGTCGTAGAGAAAGCATAGTCTCAAGAATTTCTAATAGATTCAAAACAATATAATGAGCTTACAGACATCTCCTGCGCAGGGAGACTATTGGAAAAACCGTACAGTTCACCCTTTCTTTACAATGACTATCTGTAGAACCTTCTTCTACAATTAAAACAATATAGATAACGTAGATTCCTTATAGGATCCAAAGACGTTTTTTAAACTCGAATATCGAGCCGTTCTCTTGAGGATCATCTCACACTCGGGATAGGCAGGTCTACTCATTAACGTACGACATATAGCAAACAGCACATGCATTTGAACAGGTGGTTTGTGTTATTCCGTGTCAGGTTGTCCACAGACGGCGAAGAACCAACGTTACGGTGCATGTTGTAATTATGTGATTGTCTTCAAGAATATTTCCCTCATAGAAACCAAAAAAAAAAAATGGTTCAAATGGCTCTGAGCACTATGGGACTTAACATCTATGGTCATCAGTCCCCTAGTAGAACTACTTAAACCTAACTAACCTAAGGACATCACACACATCCATGCCCGAGGCAGGATTCGAACCTGCGACCGTAGCAGTCGCGCGGCTCCGGACTGAGCGCCTAGAACCGCTAGACCACCGCGGCCGGCTCATAGAAACCAGTATACTAGACAGGTTGATGGAAAAGTAATAAATACTGGAAAGTGGTAGACAGTGTTTGTGTTATCGAAAGAGAGGAGGAAACATTGGCAGTGTGAGAGAAAGAGAAGATCACGGAGACAGATCAGTGGTAGGAAAAGAGCGAAGGCGCCTGTTTCACTGGGGGGGGGGGGGGGGGCAATAAAAGGAAAGAGAAAAATGGGTGAGAGGAAGTGATAATGAAAGACAGAGTGTATGGCAGTGTCAACAAGGAATGGGGAGAGAGTGACAGTGAAAAGAGACAACAGCAATAGAAATGAACGAGGTATCAACAGTAAGAGCGAGCAAGAGGGAGACAGTGACAGTGAAGGAAGACTGAAGTAGTAGGACATACCGAAGGGGAATATGGCTGTGGCGTAGGGGACAGTGACACAGAGACACAAAGAGTAAATGCCAGTGAGTTGGGCTGAATGTGTGAGTGAGAAAGGACAACTTCGAATGGACTGGTATGAGCGATTTACAGCAATGGATTAGTGGATGTGACTGAGTCACAGTTACGGGAGTTGGTGGGAGTCTGAGGTGAGCTACATGTTAAAAAAAGTGCGAATATCTTCGCAAAGCAAAATCATTGGGAACATTTTTAAAGCCGGTGAAGAAGACACAGTGAGGCAGCTCGTATTCGACATGTCACTCCGGTGTTCAGACAGGCGCATTTATACGCTGTTATTCGAAGTGTTTCATTGATCTGTTTCGCATCCGTTCCACAGTCGATCCTTATAGTTCTTGATTTTCCGCCATGCTTTTTTCTCCTTATGTCTTAGACATCACATTGCGGGTTTGAACTTACGTTCTCCCGCATACGAGACAAGTGTCCCTCTCGGTAGTGAAGCGAGTGCTGTGGGGACACCTTGTCAGAACGCCGACCTCAGTACCGGGAATCCACTCGATCATCAGCACGCGGCGGTCACTACCACGACTGCAGCCCAGCAAATCCTTTGATGTCTGCCCGTCCCCTACGGGCGGGGCGCAAGTGACGGACGCTGCCGGTAGCGGCTGGTGTATCGCAGCGCTGGGATCCGCGCTACGGCCGGTTGTTCTCTCCGGGGAGATCTGCGGCCGTCCTTCCGGCGCCGGCCATATTTCTTGTCTGCCGGCGCGGCGGCTGGCGGTATCTGGGTGGCCGCGTCCCCTGCGGTCAGCGCCGATCCTCTGTGGTTGTGCTCACTGCCAGCCGCCTCGTGACACGTCCCGCCTCCCGACACAGTTATTGGAAAACTTTTGCTGTGTGGCGACAACGCTTCGCCGTTTTTGCAGACGTTTTATAGCGTTTTTCGTCACTACAATGGCGGGTTCGCTGCACTGAGTATTTCAACAAAACTGAACTGCCCGCCTCTTCCTCCACCTCTTCCTCGATGAGAGAGAGAAGAGTGACGGAGAGGGTTGTTTTTATAATTAACTAGTTTAGAGACCCAGCAGTGTCCGTGTATTTATTTATTCCAATGTTCTATTAGACCATCCGTCTGGTCCCGGCGGAGGTTCGAGTCCTCCCTCGGGCATGGGTGTGTGTGTTTGTCCTTAGGATAATTTAGGTTAAGTAGTGTGTAAGCTTAGGGACTGATGACCTTAGCAGTTCAGTCCCATAAGATTTCACACACATTTGAACATTTTTATTAGTCCATCACTTCCTCCCTCTTCTCTCTGTCCTATTCCATCCCTCTCTCCATCTCCTCCTCCCCTTCCTCTCCCTCTCAATCTGTTCCTCCTCCATCTGCTCCATCTCATTCCGGCCATTCCCACCTCCCAACTGTAATTCCATCTCCTCCTCCTGCTGTCTCTGCCCTACTCACCCTCTTTCTGTTCATGTCATCCCTCCTCTTTTCGTCCGTCTCCCCCTCCTCCTTTCCCTGTTTATCTCCCCTTTCTTTCTGTGCCCATCTCGTCCTCTCCTCTCGCTCTGTCCATCTTCTCCTCTCCCGCTTCTGTACATCTGCTCCTCCCACTCTTTCATCTCCTCTTCGCTCATATCTCTGCCTCTCTCTCCCTACCCCCCCCCCCCCCCTATCTTCTCCTCATTCCTTTCTCTGTCCATCTCCTCTCTCTGTCAGTTTTCTCCTCTCCATCTTTGTCTATGTGTTCCTCCTCCTATCTGTGTCTATCTCTTCCTTCCCCAGAGCTGTCTGTCCGTCTTCCCTTGTATCTCCAAGTCATCGTACTCAGTCCACAAGAGGTTGGTGGTTCTTATCACTAAAGAATTTTTTTCCAGATAATGATCAAATTACTTGAGTATAGTGTTTCAGAAAACGGTAATTACACACAAGTTGCACGTCTAGTGATATTAATATGACCAACCATATGTTTGACGTCAACGTGCAATAACCAGTCACAGACGGAAGGCAGCAGCACTAGTGGTGGAGGGTATATAAAGCGTACAGGAGGAACTGGTAAACAATGTACACCTTGTCGTAACTTATCTAACATTCAAAAGGGCTTGATCGTTGGCTTTCGGGTCAAGGTGGAAGTAAATTAGAAAACCATCTGCGTACTGCCATGGCTAAAGTACACGGTGCATGGCAAAATGGCGCTATCCAGAACCGGTTTCGAGGCAACTGTGTTGCACCCCGGGCCATAGGTGGCAGGAGTGAACAACGGCGGCGAAGATGTGTAGTGGCGAATAGACTTGCAGCTAACCACCAAGATGAACCATGGGGCTGTGAACAATGTCCCCGCGACGACCGCAGCAAGTGCCTGGTTCGCGTACCCAGTCAAAGTGCTGTTCATTGGCGAAGAAGGCCGACATTTGCACGCCAGTACCTCAACGGGACGTCCACTGAGTATCGACAAGTAGCATTTTCAGATGATTCACGTTGCATGCTCCATTGGACAGACGGCGTGTACGGCATGAAATGCCTGAAAGCAAACACTCAGCTTGCGTTATGGTCTGGAGAAAGTTTTCGTGACATTCCCCGAGTTATCTCCTCATAAAATGTAGAATGGATCAACAAAACTATGCATTTATCCACTTCCAAATGCAATTCGGTTTCTCTCGGTACGATGGCATCTACCAGCAGGATAGTGCAGCGTGTAAAGGCCGGTTCCCACTAGGGCTGCCGCGCGTCAAAACCGCGCGTCAGCGGCGTGGTTCCCATGGAAACGGCGTCAGCGGCAAGGCGCGGCGGGCTCTGCGTCGCGGTTTGCCCATGTCGAACCGCTTCCGCTGCCGCGTGACGCGCCCCAGGTGCGCGCCGCCAATCACAGAACGCGCTGAGCGTGACGTCAGGTACGCAACCCCGGGCCACAAGAACTTTCGCCGAACCGCTGGCGCGGACGCGGCGGCAGCTATGAAATACTTATCATCCGATTCCAAGGAAACTATTCGGTAGAAAAATTTGATTCTTGGGCATGTTACAGCCTGATATCTTCTCTCGATAAAGGGCCGAATTTCTTTTCGTTATTCGTCGTGGTTACTTGCTGTATCGCATTTACGTAAACCTTTACACGAAATTTGAATGAGTGTGCAGAGGTAAAAACGCATTGCGTGGACTTTGCGTACAGTTCATTTTACGTAATACATTATTGCGTATGAAATTTAGTCAACATATCGAAATTGTTTTTAAAGGTGAGAGCAGATCGATAGCTATCACCGTTCTCGAGATATTGAATGATATGTCGGCGGACGGGCTATGCCGTGACCGCGCGCGGGTTGCACGCGGCGCGACCGGCACTTCGTCCTGCTCGTCGTAAACCGTGTGGTTGTATCAACCCCAAATTTCGTAAACGGTTCAAGAAATCGAAACGTGTTTTTTTTGCAAACGATAACTTGTGAAAATTCATGTATTTCGTCGCATGATAAATATCTTAATCTGTTTATCCACCGAGATATGAAAGTAACTACAGTTTTTCAGAAGGGATAGATGAGTTGTTTTAAACAGCATTTAATAGCATGTGGAATGAGAAGTTAAACCGAAACTAATTTGCTGGTATGTCATAAAATGTAATTTACTAAATATCTACAGGTATTGATTATTTCCTTTGGTAAGTAACACTTTCTTTTCTTTATCCAGTGAACTTTACTGATTCAACACGCGTTTCGCCTTTTACTTTAAGGCATCTTCGGTGGAATCTAGAATGATTCAGTTTTGTTTTGATATGTGATACTTGCAGATTATAAAACAGTTCACATCTTTTTTTACGTGAATGACTGATTACTTACAGTGAATCGAGTTTTTGGCGGACATATACGTTTCGCCTCACCTGGTCACATGCTGGAGGCTGAACTAAAACTTAGATTATGGAGCACATTTTCATGTTCGCTCTTTTTTCTTCTGTCACTAGCTGTAGACGTTTTACCGAAAACTCTGATTTGAAGTCGTAACTACAGTGTGTTCACCTCATGTCCGTTCCTGTCTGGTTTGTTTATGTACATGTTGCCAATCTGCAGAATTATATGCTGAAAACTAATGTGTTTATTTTTGTTCTCTTTATATCTGTATGTATGTGTGGCTAGCCAGTGATAATTATAGAAAGTTGAAAGTAAATCCAGTAGTTGTCAGACAGTGGTTGAAAGATTTGGTGTTCAGCTGATTTCAGTTTTGGTTTAAATGTTTTGTGGAGGAGTGCATGGAAGAGTAAATTCACTGCTTACAGTAATAGATAAAATAGTAGAATAGCATTTCAACAGATGATTATTATCAGAATACTATCACCCAACCCCTTTGTCCTCACTCTTTGACGCCCCATAATATGTCCTGTCAACTAACCCCTATTGTTGTCAAGGTTGTGCCGTAATTTCCTCTTCCTCCTCTATTTAATTCCGTACTTCCTCTTTAGTCACACGATCCTCGTATCTAATCTTCAGCATTCTTATTGATCACCACGTTTTGAAAGCGTCCATTGTCTTCTTGACAGAACTGTTCATCGTCCACATTTCACTTACATACAAGGCTGCACTCCACACAAATACCTTTGTAAAATAGTATCCAACCATTAGAATTTATGTTCGATGTGAACAAATTTTCTTTTTCAGAACTCTTTTCTTGCTATTGACAGTCTTCAGTCAGGTTTGCGTCTGCACCAGGAAATACCATACAATTTAAAATCTGGTTTCGAAAACTCTGTTCCAAATTTATATTATTCTTTCGTGATTCTTAAGCAAGGTGCTGGCGATGATTACATTATGCTCTGTGGGAAATTCTATCAGGTGGCTTCCACTTTCATCTCTTCCACCTAGCCTTTGTGTTCTTACTGTTTTCGTGTACCTGCTACCGTATCACATTTTAAATTTTTGTCTCGCTTAACTGTCTGAATAATCTCTTTCATCGTACATTGTTTCAATGTGTTAGGGGATAGTGAACAATCATGAACGGTAGTCATGAAATCTGTTTATGTTGAAATGAGAAAACATGAATAATGAAATACGTGAAAGAGTACATTGTACAGAAAATGAAAAATTGGTATGTCTTCACCCAACTTCGTCTTTCCTTCATGTAGGTGTCAGATTCAAACACACCGGTCGTTTCGGTGGGTCCCAGCCCGTACCTCAGTGGCTGTCCGTCATTGGCTACCGCTAGCGTCTGCCGCTTCCAGCTGGGAACGCCAATTCCGCGAGCCGCCGCGTCAACACGGAAAACGCTTGCCGCTGCCGTTGCCGCACGCCGCGCTGCCGCGCTCTAGTGGGAACCGGCCTTTAGGCATCTCGCAGTGTACGTGCGTTTTCCGTACGGCCCCGGCCACCGAATTGCCAAGATGTAAACCCAGTCTATAATCTGTGGGACTACCGCGATAGCGCTGTTCGCACCATGGATAAGCAACTAAGAAACCTAGTGCAGCTGGCCACTGCACTGGAATAGGTAGGGCTCCATGTCAGTCTCGGTAACCTCCGGAACTTCATTGTCCGCGCTGCAAGAGGTACTTCATCAGGCTTTTGACAGGTGGTCACATTAGTGTGACTGCATAGTATAGTTGCCATCAGGCTTAATATAAGTAGATACAAATTACTTGCTCCACTGGAAATAAGGTACTGACTAAAAACGTGCATTAATATATACAGTTTTCAGTGATGCCTTCTGTGTTGCACGTTACCTGGTTAGATGACGCAGTTTTACAAATTTTCCAAGGCATTAAACTGGCAGCCAAAACAGTGATATAAATAAAACGTATACAATAAAATATCACAACAGGGAATCCTAAACCATTACCTAGCTAGAACCAGCTTAATAAGACCGCCCAAGAAAAATAAGCATTTTTAAGAATTCTGAATAACAATTTATGAACCCATAAAGACTCATAATATACCCATTGTCGGTAACCATAACAGGTTCCTATGTTATAATAACTAGTTCCCATAAGCTGCACAAACCAGTTATAACTAACACATAAAAACTTGCCTTCATCACTATGGCTGGAAATCTATAATAATGACAATTAAAAACACAACCTTAGCCTAACAGCACTACCACGCAACTGAAAAGAGACAACAATGCTTCGGGAGTTAGCCAACAGTTGTGTGAAATCACCCTTGCAACAACATTGCTCACTTCACCGTAGTACACAGAAAACTTTTAAAACAATTTTCACCGTGTTACACCTTCTATGCTCCACTCGTGGTGCCGTGAATGAAGAAGATGACTGCCTGAGTTGTAAGGGCAGCCGCCATTCAACCACTAGCCCAACCCTTCAGTCTACATCATGTTCTGGTCAAGTCTACTCAGACGCAGTGTTCCGAACGGATCTCCTCCAACGGCACTGATATCAACAGCGCGAGGCACTGAAGCTGCTCGACACTGACCACAGGTGGCGCAAGGTTGGTTCAAATGGCTCTGAGCACTATGGGACTCAACTTCTGAGGTCATCAGTCCCCTAGAACTTAGAACTACTTAAACTTAACTAACCTAAGGACATCACACATGTCCATGCTCGAGGCAGGATTCGAACCTGCGATCGTAGTGGTCGCGCGGTTCCAGACTGTAGCGCCTAGAACCGCTCGGCCACTTCTGCCGTGGCGCAAGGACTCAAAGCCACCAAACAAGGAGCACATGCTGAGAGCGTGGCTGCGCACACTGCGCTCTCACGTCGGATAGACGGGGGATTCCCTACGCTCTAGAGGTACGCTACAGCATGTGTTGCTAACTCACAACGTGAAAGATACGACAGAGCGAACATCTCTATAATACTCTAATGAGCCAATACAAAGCTCAATCTTTCTACAGCACTACATCCCGAACCCAATGATTCTCTTCTTTTACAGTTATCCCACGGTCCGTGATTCAGTACCATACAATACTGTGTTCCATTCGCGCATACTCAGACATTTCTTCCTCACATTAAGGCCGATTTGTGGTAGTAGCAGACTTATTTTGGCCAGAAATTCGCTCTTGGTCTGTGGTAACCAGCCATTTGTGTCTCCCTTATTTCGTCTTTCATTTTCCTTTAAAGTAGCAGAATTCCTTGGCATCACCTACTTCGGGTTCCCAGTTTTGATGTTAAAATTATCGCTAATCTAATTTTGCCTGGTGCTCATCATTTTCTTCTTCGGGTTACTCTCAATCCATATGCTGTACTAGTCAGACTGTTCATTCCATTCAACAGGTACTGTAATTTTTATCCAGGTTCAACGACGATTGCAAAGTCATATGCGGATCTTAACAGTGATATTATTTCACTTTTAATTTTGTTCCCACTCTTCAACCTTTCTTTTATTTCCGGCATTGCTTCTTCTACGTGCAGAGTGAACAGTAAGGACGAAAGACTACATCCCTGCCAAACACCCTTTTTAATCCGAGCAGTTCGTTCTTCCATTCGTACTGCTTCCTCTTGGTTCTTGTACATATTGTACATTTGCGTGTTTCCCAATAGCTTAGCCTTGTCATCCTAAGAATTTCGAACATATATCTCGGTTTTGTGTCGAACTTTTTTTTCCAGGTAGATAAATCCTACGAACGTGTCTTGATTTTCCGTTAATTCTTGCTTCCAATATAAATCGCAACTTCAGAACTGCTTCTCTGGTGCTGTTGCCTTTCCAAAAGCTAGACTGATCGTCATGTAACAAATTCTTAAATTTCTTTTCTCCGCCCACTCCATTAACTAGTAATGATGTTATAATGGCTAAAGTAACACTGTCCGTTAAGTGTTATTTCCGTATTGTCGACGCGCTGTGTGTGTTTTATTTGAAATCACAAAGAGATTTCTAACGTTAAAAACCCAAATGAAATAATAGCTTAAGGTACGTTGACAGCACTGGAGATTTTGTTCTGCCGAGGTTAAGAGGGTAGCTTTCTTTCAGATAGACGAGCATAGGCGGGAGTGGCACTCGTTCTATGTATTTGTAATATTACTCGTTCTGGTTTTCACACCATTGATATTGGACTGAGACGTGTGATGAGAGAATTATGTGATTGCGCTTTTCGAGGACAATTTTTTTCCTAACGTGTGCGGTGCCCATTATTTGACTCTTTGAACACTATCGCCTCCATCCTTGCACGAACTTTCCCAATACGGACTTTGATATCTTTCTCTGCATTATGGTCTCACAACTCGCACATCTGGCCGGAATGTCCGACGCTGATACCTTCTGCATATCCAAAACCCTAGGAACAGTCGACGGGCGATTAAAATAACTTAAAATTTTAATGTCACAGCACGTATAGCCCAAAGTGAATCGCCAACTACGAACTATAATCCGCTGCTAGCACACTGACGAAAATGGAAAGTGTTGCAACATGAAGCAGCCGTCTAATATATCCTGTGCTGATGTTCATCACGTAGTGGCTATTTCATTAGGTACTTATGTTTTACGTTAACATCAGTATGAAGTGTAGCCCCCACATGCGCGAATACAGAGGTATTCGTTGTAGAATGGAAGAAAACACTGTCTGTGTCATCTTGAGGACGAATACGAAGTAGCAGTGCGTGTGTTATTAAGAAGTACGATGCAATGAGCCATCAAAAAATACAGGAAATATATTCGCAGTTGCGAGTATGAACCACCATCGACCGTATAGTGGAGTGACGAAAAAGAAAATTTTTGCCGAACCGGTACTCTAGCGACAGCGACAGCGTGAGAGAGCGAAAGAAGTTGATGAATTCCCTGCAACGTCACTGTGGGATGGTATCAAATTTTCACATTAAAGCAACGACTAAATTAAGGGTTCAGTTATTAACTCAAGTTTATAGCAGTTCAAGGAAACTGAAGAGCCGGCCGCGGTGGTCTCGCGGTTCTAGGCGCGCAGTCCGGAACCGTGCGACTGCTACGGTCGCAGGTTCGAATCCTGCCTCGGGCATGGATGTGTGTGATGTCCTTAGGTTAGTTAGGTTTAAGTAGTTCTAAGTTCTAGGGGACTAATGACCACAGCAGTTGAGTCCCATAGTGCTCAGAGCCATTGGAACCATTTTTGAAACTGAAGATATGCAGTCTAATTTACCATCCCATCCACGGAATATTTTGTATGTTTTCTTCTGCATAATGTCGAAAGATTCTTGCACCTCCTCCCATTTTTTATGTTTTACAGCAAATGAGTCATTGTATGTTAGAGCTACTGCACTTCATGGGATATTTTCAAAACTTTGCGATGGTACCATTTTGGAACATAACTGATGTCCGAAGTCCTACACACTGCACGTCTAATAGCCCACGCCACATGGCACCAAGTACATAATTAAATACATTAAATGTATTCGCAATTATCAATATGGATAATAATCAGTTGCAGAATGGAATGACGGCAATGAAATTTTGTGCCGGACCGGGAATCAAACGTAGTTTCGCCACTTATCGTGAGCGGTCACCTTACCATTTGGCTATCCGTGCACGACTCACGGCTAGACTCAAATTTCCGTATGACGTCCACCGTGCGTCTACAACCTGTAGCCAGTCACTGTGGCCGAGCGGTTCTAGGCGCTTCAGTCCGGAACAGCGCTGCTGCAACGGTCGCAGCTTCGATTCCCGCCTCGGGTGTGGCTGTGTGTGGTGTCCTTAGGTTAGTTAGGTTTAAATAGTTCTAAGTCTAAGGGACTGATGACCTCAGATATTAAGTCCCATAGTGCTCAGAGCCATTTGAACGATCTGGGAGCTCTACTACTTCCCCCTCCCCCCCCCCTCCCCCCTCCCTCTCATTTGAACCATTTACAACCTGTACTCGCACATCCGTAGGTACATTCCCGTACAAGTGAAACATTTTATTTGAAATTCGCTTGCCGGTGTTGGCGGGTAAGTACGATATTGCAGCGCCTGTAGTATTCCTAACGACGATGTAGCGGTTAGACATGCATGGATGGATGGAAGTCTGGATCTGGCGTGAGTCGCGCACGGGTGGTCAAATTGCATGGCGACCACTCGCGATAAGATAGAAATCCGGGTTCGACTTCTGGTCCGACACAATTATCAATCACGTCATTCCATTCTACAGCTGATTGTTGCCCATATTTACAGTTGTGAATACATTTACTGAAGTACATTATTGTCTCTACAGTGCTGTGCCGATTTTGATGCAAGTGTTTGTGTAGACATTATTAAGATAGTGCTGATCGATTTCCCCAGTTTCTGTAATAATCCACTATTCCAAAGAAATGGGAATTTCACAAATAAACACTGCACCTAAGAAAAACGTTTATTTAGAAACTAAAATTCTGGTAAATATATTGGTCGGTTTTTGTATCCGGTTATTAGTGACAAATGAAAAATATCCTGTTATAACCGATAATTGCAGCTCTTCTCAGAAAAAGAGTGGTTTGGCTGTGGAGTGTGGTGAACAAGGGTCACTGGCGTCGGCATAGGGGCGAGGAGGGAGTGGGGTGGGTGGGGTGTAGCGCTGCTGTCACGTCGGCAGGCTCAGAGCGTCCGGAACTAAAGTGGCGCCACCTCTGCTGGCGCGCCATTAGCAAATTGCCAGGCGGTGCTGCGGCCGGCTAAGCCCGGTCGCGTTTCGGAATCTGCCCGGATAGCGGACACCCCCGGCGACAGCACGCAGGGACCACCCGGTCACCGGCGGTCGGCTGAAATAGGCCGGCTCATTGGGGAAGCCGCCGTGATTGCTGCTGGGATGTGGGTCGACACACCTACTGCTGGGGCCGAAAAAAGAGAGGGCAATGTACAGGTTGAACTGCAGGAGTCTGGAACGGCTGGAACACGTGGTCCGGAGGACCGTAAAGCACGCTCGGAAGCGCATATGCTGCCGCAGGCATTGGATGATAAATATACTTTTTTATGGACAGAGAACTGAACGCAGAACTGCTCCTCAGCCCCTGAAGTTTCTTCTGAACCAGTTAGGCTTGTCACATATTATCCGCCAGTAACAGCAAACGGATGTCCTTTGTTGTATTCTCGAGTGTCCTGCAGATAATAATCTAGTTGCATGTCCACATCTCAGCCTTGTCAATTCAGAGAGATAGCGCCAGACATTATGACCACTGCCCACCGCGACGTTGGATTCCACCTGGTGGCGTTGCGGGCTTCGCCCTACAGAAGACATGTGCTGAAAATGGGGAAACATGTTGAGGTAAGCGACTTTGACAAGGGGCAGATTATTTGTATGCAGGGCCTGTAAACAAGTATCTCCAATTTAACGTACTTCTGTGGGAAGAGGTACAAGGACAGTGAAACAACCATTAGGCGATAAATGTTTGGACGTCCACGATTCTTCACAGTGTGTGGGGTTCTGAGGCTTGTCTCCTCTGTAGATGGTGGGCATCTCTGCCGAAAGAAGACAATGCTGGTGCACGCGCAAGTGATTCGGAGTACATCATTCATCGTACATTGTTGAACATTGAGCCCCGCAGCAAACCACCCCTACGTGTCCACATGTTGACACAACGCCATCGTCAGTTACGATTGCAGTGGGCATAGCACCATAGGGATTCCACTGTCGATCAATGGAAAGGTGTCATCTCTTCGGCTGAATCACATTTTTGCCATACTAGATCGCTGGTCGTCTGTAGAACAGAACGGTTGCTTGAAACCTGGAGTGCGCCAAGGGTGGAAGCTTGTGGGAGCAGTGGAGCATTATTACGCTATGAGAGACATTCTCCTGGCTTGCATAGGATTTGTAGCAATAATTGAAGATACGCTGACTGCTGCGAACCATCTGAATCTCTTCATGCTTGATGTCTTCCGCGATGCTGATGTCATCTTTCAGCGGTGTAATAGTCCGTGTCTCGGAACCAAATCCGTGCGACAATGGTTTGAGAAGCGTTAGGGCGAACTCACGTTAATGTCTCGGCGACCAAATTCACCTAATGTAAACCCTATGGAACCTGTCTGGGTCACAATCGGGCGTCATCTGTGCGCACGCAGATCAGCGGCCCGCACACAAATAACTTGACATGCTTCTTCAAACCTACCAGTACTCTGTTGGATCCCTGATACGGAGAATCAGTGATGTACTTTGTTCCAAAGACGGACAAACTTGTTATTAAGCATATAGTCGTAATGTTTAGGCTCTTCAGTGTATAACGGTAAGCGGTCTTTACTTTACCCTGGCACACATGTATTTCTCGCTTATCGAGAAACTTTCACAGTCGATATTTCACCACACAACTTATCTACATTTAGCAGTATTTTATCCACAGTACCTTCAGTGATATGGGATCAGAGATGTACAAGTTTTTCTTCCATTTTGCCACAGTATATACTTAAGTTAAACAAAACGTATTAAAATACTCACCATATATTTTTCACAACAGATACCGTTAATTGTACAAAAAAATCCGACTGCAGCCTAAGACAGTCCACTAACGGAAAGGGACTACCAACGACTCATCTAATTTTCATAGAAATTTAAAATTATCTGAGGCACCACGTCACCTTTGGTGTGTTGGAGTTTCATCAAGCTGTGCTGATTCTGCATCTACTGCTACACTGTCGTGTAAACACTAATGACGAAAGCAGCTTTCGTATGTTGCGTCTCTGTTAAGTGATATAGCTGGCGACCCTAATATCTTTCCTGCTCCTAATTACGTACCCCAAAGTACATGCGGTTTCCAGAGTTGGTAACAAATCTTTATCTGCGCGTTCATGACCTCAATCACTATTTTTGTTGCGAGAGAGTGTTACGCACAGCAGGCTTAGCTTCCGTGTACGAGGGAAATCATCTTTTTCCGCTGAGATAAGTCAGTGCAGCAGTCAAATTAACAGCCTGTTATTTCTAGTGTGATCACTGGTTTCCGTTCGAATATTGAGCTATATTTCAATCGTGTGATGTAGTTTCTGCGTGTGTTCGCTACAGACAAGGGTTTGGCCTGTGTAGCTGTAGCGAGAGAAACACTCGATCTGGGGATGTTCCTAATTAAGTTCCCTTTGAAATTACAATTTTCACCCAGGGGACGAAATTTAGAACCGTTACTAAAAGCTGATTTTATTTTCTATTTATAAGGATTCTTACTTTTTTCATGTGGGAAACGCATGCGGAGTGAAACAGAATAGTACCACGGAATGCCTGGTTTGTTATCACGCAATATGCTCGTCGTCTACACAGCCATGTAAATTCTTCTTTGACGTTACAATGGGAAAAATTATCTAACATAATTGTATTTTTGAGAATTTTTAGAGGAAAGAATTGTTTTGGTATGTTAAAACAGTTTAATTGTAAATTGCCTACAAGTGCACTATAAAATATCGACTGTTACATCAGTTTCTGGCCTTTCCCATAACTTTCCAGGACTGATACAGTCCCTAACCTAATAATTGGACGTATCACTGATATGTATAGTGAGCAAATATTCCAGCACTTCGCATCGAAAGATACATATTATGAAAATATTACTAATATTGGGAAATTTGCGGCATATCTTCCCGGTACAAGCCCTTCAGTCGAGTGTCCCTTTTCTTTGATTAAGAGGGCATGGAAATCTGAGAAACCTCAATTAAATGTTGGAACTGAAAGCAACGCTGATAGTGAAAGTTAATCTGAAATACAGTCAAACATCTGCTGAATCAAATACATTTATCACAGAATTATGGGCGCTGTGTGTAGTTACGTAAGCAAGTGTTCTCTCACGTTTCAAATATTTTATACAGTAACAATGAATGTACCTATGTGTTACTTTGTGTTTGTTGCATTGTCGTTTGGTGCCTACTATTTATTTTGTTGTAAGCCTTGATAATGTATAACAATGGTACATCACTGACGCATTCCGAGGAGTGGGCAGTTATAAAATTGGTGCCAGCTTGGACTCCCATAAATATGGTCACCTCACTGAAGTGCGTATTTATGAAACTGGCAGGGCAAACGCTGTGGAATTCTTAGAGAGTAAATATCTACAATACGAAGTAGTAGTAGTAGTAGTAGTAGTATTCCTCTTCGTGCATCTGCTTTCTTCCGAGACACTTCGTGAAGTAGGTCGACAAAAACTATGTTAATGGTTGCTCCTATTGAAATACTCTTCAGTGCCGATTTGAGAGAGTGCAGGGTCTAAACCAGTGTATAATAAAAATATGTTAAGGTATTATTTTATTTTCACATGAAATGAGAAGATAACGTCACATAAAACTGTACTGCGCTAATTGAAGCACTACCAAGTCTTTTAATCATAAATCGAAATTTATTTGTAAGTAACAGACAGGACGATAGTTGTGTAGAACAAAAATATTCCGTAAGTACGAGGCCCTTTATACATCCTCGCTCAGTTTCTAGACGAATCACCGCTTCCGTTACCTAGAGGAAACTAGTAAGACACTGACTGCATACAAAAACTAAGCGATCAAATTTTGTAACACAAAATATGTACGGAATACATCTAACGAGTTTAAAATCCTAATCGACCAAAGCCACAAGGAGAACTACAGTAATTTATTCTTATCTTTGATACTCTACAGTGGCCGACGGCAGTTTTATAACATTAAGTGCAAGACATTTCAAGAAATAAAATGTCTTGTATTGTTGTTGTTGTCGTTGTTGTGGTCTTCAGTCCTGAGACTGGTTTGATGCAGCTCTCCGTGCTACCCTATCCTGTGCAAGTTTCTTCATCTCCCAGTACGTACTGCAACCTACATCCTTCTGAATCTGCTTAGTGTATTCATCTCTTGGTCTCCCTCTACGATTTTTACCCTCCACGCTGCCCTTCAATGCTAAATTTGAGATCCCTTGATGCCTCAGAACATGTCCTACCAACCGGTCCCTCCATCTCGTCAAGTTATGCCACAAACTCCTCTTCACCCCAATTCTATTCAATACCTCCTCATTAGTTATGTGATCTACCCATCTAATCTTTAGCATTCTTCTGCAGCACCACATTTCGAAAGCTTCTATTCTCTTCCTGTCCAAACTATTTATCGTCCATGTTTCACTTCCATACATGACTACACTCCATACAAATACTTTCAGAAACCACTTCCTGACAAATTTATACTCGATGTTTACAAATTTCTCTTCTTCAGAAACGCTTTCCTTGCCATTGCCAGTCTACATTTTATATCCTCTCTACTTCGACCATTATCAGTTATTTTGATCCCCAAATAGCAAAACTCCTTTACTACTTTGCGTCTCATTTCCTAATCTAATTCCCTCAGCATCACCTGACTTAATTCGACTACATTCCATTATCCTCGTTTTGCTTTTGTTGATGTTCATCTTATATCCTCCTTTCAAGACAATGTCCATTCCGTGCAACTGCTCTTCCAAGTACTTTGCTGTCGCTGACAGAATTACAATGTCATCGGCGAACCTCAATGTTTTTATTTCTTCTCCATGGATTTTAATACCTACTTCGGATTTTTCTTTTGTTTCCTGTACTGCTTGCTCAATATACAGATCGAATAACATTGGGGAGAGGCTACAACCCTGTCTAACTCCCTTCCCAACCACTGCTTCCCTTTGATGTCCCTCGACTCTTATAACTGCCATCTGGTTTCTGTACAAATTGTAAATAGCCTTTCGCTCCCTGTATTTTACTCCTGCCACCTTTAGAATTTGGAAGAGAGTATTTCGCCTGTCTCATACATCTTCCTCACCAGATGGTAGAGTTTTGTCAGGACTGGCTCTCCCAAGGCCGTCAGTAGTTCTAATGGAATGTTGTCTACTCCCGGGGCCTTGTTTCGTCTGAGGTCTTTCTGTGCTGTGTCAAATTCTTCACGCAGTATCGTATCTCGCATTTCTTCTTCATCTACATTCTCTTCCATTTCCATAATATTGTCCTCAAGAACATAACCCTTGTATAGACCCTCTATATACTCCTTCCATCTTTCTGCTTTCCCTTCTTTGCTTAGAACTGGGTTTCCACCTGAGCTCTTGATATTCATACAAGCGGCTCTCTTTTCTCCAAAGGTCTCTTTAATTTTCCTGTAGGCAGTATCTATCTTACCCCTAGTGAGATAAGCCTCTACATCCTTACATTTGCCCTCTAGCCATCCCTGCTTAGCCATTTTGCACTTCCTGTCGATCTCAGTTTTGAGACGTTTGTATTCCTATTTGCCTGCTTCATTTACTGCATTTTTATATTTTCTCCTTTCATCAATTAAATTCAATATTTCTTCTGTTACCCAAGGATTTCTACTAGTCCTCGTCTTTTTACCTACTTGGTCCTCTGCTACCTTCACTACTTCATCCCTCAGAGCTACCCACTCTTCTTCTACTGTGCTTTTTTCCCCCATTCCTGTCAATTGTTCCCTTATGCTCTCCCTGAAACTCTGTACAACCTCTGGTTTAGTCAGTTTATCCAGGTCCCATCTCATTAAATTCCCACCTTTTTGCAGTTTCTTCAATTTTAATCTGCAGTTCATAACCAATAGATTGTGGTCAGAATCCACATCTGCCCCTGGATATGTCTTACAATTTAAAACCTGGTTCCTAAATCTCTGTCTTACCATTATATAATCGATCTGATACCTTCTTCCATGTATACAACCTTCTTTTATGATTCTTGAACCAAGTGTTAGTTATGATTAACTTATGCTCTGTGCAAAATTCTACCAGACGGCTTCCTCTTTAATTTCTTAGCCGCAATCAATATTCACCTACTATGTTTCCTTCTCTCCCTTTTCCTACACTCGAATTCCAGTCACCCATGACTTTTAAATTTTCGTCTCCCTTCACTAGCTGAATAATTTCTTTTATCTCATCATTCATTTCATCAATTTCTTCATCATCTGCAGAGCTAGTTGGCATATAAACTTGTACTACTGTAGTAGGCGTGGGTTTCTGGTGTATCTTGGCCGCAATAATGCGTTCACTATGCTGTTTGTAGTAGCTTACCCGCACGCCTTTTTTTTTATTCATTATTAGACCTACTCCTGTATTACCCCTATTTGATTTTGTATTTATAATCCTGTATTCACCTGACCAAAAGTCTTGTTCCTCCTGCCACCGAACTTCACTAATTAACACTATATCTATAACCTATCCATTTCCCTTTTAAAATTTTCTAACCTACCTGCTTGATTAAGGGATCTGACATTCCACGCTCCGATCCGTAGAGCCGCGCGCGATTAGCCGAGCGGTCTAGGCGCTTCAGTCATGGACTGTGCGGCTGGTCCCGGCGGAGGTTCGAGTCCTCCCTCGGGCATGGGTGTGTGTTTGTCCTTAGGATAATTTAGGTTAAGTAGTGTGTAAGCTTAGGGACTGATGACCTTAGCAGTTAAGTCCCATAAGATTTCACACACATTTGAACATTTTTTGATCCGTAGAACGCCAGTTTTCTCTCTTCTGATGACAACGTCCTCTTGAGTAGTCCCCGCCCGGAGATCCGAATGGGGGACTATTTTACCTCCGAAATATTTTACCCAAGAGGACGCCATCATCATTTAACCATACAGAAAAGCTGCATGCCCTCGGGAAAAATTACGGCTGTAGTTTCCCCTTGCTTTCAGCCGTTCGCAGTACTAGCACAGCAAGGCCGTTTTGGTTATTGTTACAAGGCCTGATCAGTCAATCATCCAGACTGTTGCCCCTGCAACTACTGAAACGGCTGCTGCCCCTCTTCAGGAACCACAAGTTTGTCTGGCCTCTCAACAGATACCCCTCCGTTGTGGTTGCACCTACGGTACGGCCATCTGTATCGCTGAGGCACGCAAGCCTCCCCACCAACGGCAAGGTCCATGGTGGGAAGATGTATTATAAACTTCAAAACCTAGACGCCCGAATAGAACACAGTTTCGCAACGAACTCCACAGGAATGTATCACGCATTCTCGGCACGCTGATTAGGGTAGCAGCGGTAGGCTGAAACCGAATCGTGCGATGTTCAGTATGCTACTGGTGTAGTTGGACGGGTAAAACAATAAACCAGCCATGCGAACTTTGGTTCAAACATGGTTCCAATGCGTCGGAGCACTATGGGACATCGGTCCCCTAGACTTAGAACTACCTAAACCTAACTAACCTAAAGACATCACACACATCCACGCGCGAGGCAGGATTCGAACCTGCGAACGTAGCAGTCGCTCGGTTCGGGACTGAAGCGCTTAGAATCGCTCGGCCACAGCGGCCGGCCGCTGAACATGCTATTCAGTCGGGTGATCACGTAGTGAAATAAGTAAAAATATGTTCTTAATGTATACGCACATTGGTGGAATTTAAAATTCGCGAAAAAAATGTGAAACCGAACCACAAACAACAGCACTTAAATTAGCCTATCATCGCTGATCTTAATCCAGATGAATTCAGCTCGTGTAGCTGTTTCACTTAGCGTATTCCGTATTTTGATGTGAAGGTATGTCAATAGATAATATCTGTGTAAAATACTGTGGTGCCAGTTCATAATAACGCACAGTACACCAGTGTGGAATGTAAGATGTAAATAAAACTCTTTTGCCATTTCAGAATGTGTTAATAATGGATTAATAAAGTACAATAACGAAGAAAGTTTTCTTCAGAGGTTCTAAAACAATATTAATGAATTATTTATGTTAAGACTGAAACCCGTTAAGACAAGATCACACTAGAAATCTTGTTTATTTGGATTGATGACTACTTTCGGCCAACAGTCTAATCACGTTCATAACATAAAACGTTCTTGATTAGCTTTGATGACATTACAGTTAATCAAGAATGTATTATGTTGTGAAGATGGTCAGATTGTTAACCGAAACTAATAATGAGTCCAAATAAAGAAGATGTCAAACGGTTCAAATGGCGCCGAGCGGCCGCTCCAGTCGCAGTTTCGAATCCTGCCTCGGGCATGGATGTGTGTGGTGTCTTTAGGTTAGTTTGGTTTAATTAGTTCTAAGTTCTAGGCGGCTGATGACCTCAGAAGTTAAGTCGCATAGTGCTCAGAGCCATTTGAACCATTTTGGTTCAAATGGCGCTGAGCAGTTCAAATGGTTCAAATGGCTCTGAGCACTATGGGACTCAACATCTTATGACCTAAGTCCCCTACAACCTAGAACTACTTAAACCTAACTAACCTAAGGACATCACACACACCCATGCCCGAGGCAGGATTCGAACCTGCGACCGTAGCAGTCCCGCGGTTCCGGACTGCAGCGCCAGAACCGCACGGCCACCGCGGCCGGCGCGCTGAGCAGTATGGGACTTAACGTCTCAGGTCATCAGTCCCCTAGAACTTGGAACTACTTAAACGTTACTAACCTAAGTACATCACACACATCCATGCCCGAGGCAGGATTCGAACTTGCGACCGTAGCGGTCGCGCGGTTCCAGAGTGTAGCACCTAGAAACGCTCGGTCACAGCGGCCGGCCAAGAAGATCTCATGTGCAATGTTGACTTCATAGTGTTTCAATCCCAAATATAAATAAAAATGTACAACAGACCGAAAAAATCGTGTATCTCATTAATAATGTATTAATTAGAGAGCGGCACAGCTATGCATGAATAACCATAAGTAGTATTATCTTCTATTCGAAATGCCTAACGAATAATTTTCCCCATACAAACAGGACTGTGTGGTTTTGGGTCGTTTAGCATGTGATAGTTGCGCTGTATGGATAAGACGCCCCTGCTTCTGTGAACAAGTTGCCACTGTAGTGTCGCACCTACTCAACATGTCTCGTGTGACAAAGCCTGACCACTGTTCTTACGGGAAAAATTCTTCCATCGGCCTGCGCTGCGATACGTGTGTGTGTGTGTGTGTGTGTGAAAGTGTGGCGGGGGGGGGGGGGGTGATGGGCCGGGTGTATATAGCAGGCCACATTCCTCACGAGGCAGAACCTCCCACCCTCAAAAGGAACTTTTCTCTCCAATATCAAGGATTTAAGCGGGCTCACTTCTTCTCCCAATACCTAAGAAATGTTTGCGCAGCAGAGAGTGAGGTAGACGAGGAAAAGACCGGGCAGAAAAACCGACACTGGAAACTTCATGTTCCCCCCTCCACCACTGGCCCCTCCCCGTCGTGCCCCGCCTGCCCACTCTGCGAAAGTATGACGAAATGAGGCAGAGGGCCGGCCCAGTGAGAAGTTGGCGGCTCCGGCTCCCCGGGCCTCGGCCTCAGATACGGTGAAATGAAAGACGAGCCGCCGCCGCCCCCGCCGGCGGTGGATCGGCCACCTCCGAGGCTTAGAGCGCGCAGGAGTTATAAAAATGGTAGCGCAATCTCGGCGGGACGCTAAAATTCCCGACACCGTTTTATTTCTTCGACACCTCCGCCACCGCGAGCCCGAGACCGAGGCGCGCTCTATCATGAATATGTGCAGTTACCGCGTTACGTCTCAGTCCTGTAGCGCTGTAAAAAAGTGATGGCACCGAGAGGAATGCGGATCTTGGAAAAAGAAGGCGTTAGTCTTCTGACTGGAAGCGAGAGAACCTCCACGATGGCAACAGCCAAGTAGTAAAACAGCCTGGAGCTTACTGAGGCCAAGACAGAAACAAATCAAGAAAAATCCCGTTTAAGTTCAGTCATTCTTCTCGAAAGACTTTCGATATTTGATGGAATTAAATTGATACAATACGCGGGCCAATGTGCGATACTTCTCTCTGCTCAGTAAAACAATCAAATAGATGCATCACGTGTACTCCTCGCACTTACACAATATTTTAATTTGTCTCTGAAACCACATCTTGAACGCAGGATGATGTCCCAGAAACAATGTAATACAGTTGCCATCCACCGGCTCCGACCGATGTTTTCGGGTGGTTTGCACTGTTTATAAGGTGTGTGCCTGAACTGGTAAGGCTCCCCACCCATATATTTCCTACTGAGATCCCCATTTGCCTCACTATCACCTTATCTGATAACTGGCTGAATAGAACTATACATTCTTAATGGGCCAGATCTCTAAGAGCCCGCTCCACTCCCAGGAGTGGAAAATGACAAGAGTATAAAAGAAGACCAGTATGTGATTGCAGTGGCAAATGTACTATCCACACTGGAAGCAAGGCGTCCGCACATGATGGGCACATACACCATGGAGAAAATCTACTTGATAACAACAATTTTAGAGCAGGACGTGAGACACCGAATCGTGATAACTCACGTCATATAATTGTCCACCTCTCTTTATTTGCGGTAAATCACTACTCAACCGCTTAAAATGGAAATGAGCGTTTGGCGTCATCGGACGCCTTGTCGCAGGTCTTATTACATTTGACGCCCCACTGGGCGACCTGCGCACCGGAAGGCGATGAAATGATGATAAAGACAACACAACACACAGTCCCTGAGCGGAGAAAATCCCCGACCCAGCCGGGAATCGAACCTAGGCCCGTAGGACGGCAGTCCGTCACGCTGACCACTCAGCTATCGGGGCGGACAATATAAACAATTAGTAGCTTCCTTTCAGGGGGTCAGCCTACTACGTTCAATTTTTGTGCACGGCATGGTGGGCCGTGGAAATACCGTACATGAAAATGAGATCGATTCGTTTGAACACCAGAAAGCTCAGTGTTAACCAATCGCCCAGAGAAAATATGCGAGGTGAAATAAAAACACGGTTTTCACCTTATGTCACGGAGGTGATAATTTACAGCTTTTTAATATTTTTGAAATATCATTCTTTTGCGTAGTCGCTGTATATTATTTTATGTAATTTATCACTTCTGATGAAGCAACAGACATAAAAATACGTATTAATTTTGGGACAAGTTTAATCATTACCATTGAAATCTAAATCAATCTTTTTCGCCTCACTGTTAACATATTTCTTGGTGTACAAACCAGATATTCTGTGACATTCAATAATTTTAATGCAGTTAATGTGTAACAATAAACTAGACGGAACTGATCTTGATTGGTCACCACATTCTAATTGGTTCAGATGGCTCTGAGCACTATGGGACTTAACTTCTGAGGTCATCAGTCCCCTAGAACTTAGAACTACTTAAACCTTACTAACCTAAGGACATCACACACATTCATGCCCGGGGCAGGATTCGAACCTGCGACAGTCGCGCGGTTCCGGACTGTAGCGCCTAGAACCTTTGTAATTAATGTCGTTTTCTTACGTATGAGAATGTTCTCTTGATTGACCTCAGCTGTAGTTGTAAAGAAAAGATACACACCTGTAATGCTAAATAATGATTATTTTTAAATTCTGCCATAACCATTTGTGATTCCGTGCTATAGTACGTGTCTGTATGTTTGCAACGATAAACGAAGACCTGAGGCACACAACCCATGGAAAAACATTGCTTTACTCAACGATGGAGAAATACAGATAATACACAAAAAGGAGAAAAGATTTCCAAGAATTATCGATTAAAATTTGAGATATATACTAAGGAGCAGCACAGAACTCTCTAGGAAACTCCCTGACACATCTACGAAAAAATGTACCACTATTTTTGGATATATAAGAAGAACGGAGGGAGGTAGACAAACCATACAAATATTCCCGTATTTGAACAACAAAGAGAGCAAAATAACTCGATCTATAAAACTAAAAACGAACTGAAAGAAACGAATGTTTGTGAAGGTCATACCCGAATGATCTTGACAAGCAAATATAGAGCACCGAATTTTTTAAAGAGAAAGAAAAGTGCAAGAGGAGAAGCATCTTCAGCGACGAATAGCACAACGCACGTATGTTCGGTAGAAGTAATAAAGAGACAACATGGGAAACGGAAAATCGTGCCATATTGATACAGACAAAGTGCAACCCAACCGGAATTAGGCAAAAAATTGGAAAAAAAGGGCTCAAACACATTACCACGGTTTATATGCTGTAGGAAGACACATAACATTTAAAACAATTTCCATTCTTCATGGAAGGATAAATACTGGTCCTATATAGTTTTTGAGTGAATCTTATTTTATCCGTCCTGGAAAACGGTGGTAAGTTCATGTAACGATGAAGGAGGTGAATAGCGATCTTATACCCTTCTCTGCATAGTACACCACAATGGCTCAGTAATACTGAAATCTGTCCGAAGAAGGTGCGACAATTCATCTTCGCCCTCACCAAAAAGTCCTAGAAAATACGAGTAATGTGGACAAGGGCCATGTCGTTTTGGAATACACCCTATTTTGTAAACCCTCGTCACCAGTTTTTGTAAAGGCCTCGTCGCTGCTGCTGTGGAGGCCGAGTTGCCACTATTGTTACGGCAGGCCGAGTTTGTTCGTGAAACTGCTTCTGGTACAGTACATCGCTAAGACAATTTCTACCTGCCACTATTACACAGCTATGCACCAGGGTCAGGTTACAGGATAGGAGAATGAAGGTTCTACAACACTCCAACAAACTAGTAACAAAGTCACAGAAATGAGATAAAAGGTGTTTGGGACTAATTGAATCATGAAGTCTGCAACACTGCTTGTAATGTACCACAAAAAGGCCTTCAATGGCTAAGTGCAAATAATCGTAGTTAAACTTCACATACATAGCAAATGCAATTTACAAAATCTGTCTGTTCACTTCCAAGAGTATACTGAACGATGTTCCCTGTCTATGTCAGCCCTGAAAGATGATCTATAGCCAATGAGCTGCTCTTTTGTTTTCCAAGTAGGCTTCCGTCCGTTGTCGTCCGGTCATTGGCGGATTGTACTCGTCCGGCAACTGGTTGAGGCGAAGTCGATGTCTTCATCCTCAGAACGGCTCGTGGCACTGGGGGAACCAGCGCAAGTGGCGGGTTTCCATGGCACTGGTACCATCTCGTATTATGTACGTGTGGTGCTTTTGCCCTGGCTGTGTCTTGTTCGGCGAGACAGTAGCCTTACCATTGGGGATGAACGTGATCATCTTAGATCGTTATATAATCCTTGGAAGTAATGAGATTTTGCAGATTAATTGTGGGGCGCGATATGGCTGTCCATAACATTACTGAACCTCCACCATCTTTCACTTTGGGATATGAACTCTATCAGAAGTCATAAACAAGACTCATTCGACCAAATCACTGACTTCAATTATTCCATTGCCAGGTTTTACAGCTCAAATGGCTCTGAGCACTATGGGACTTGACATCTGAGGTCATCAGTCCCCTAGAACTTAGAACTACGTAAACCTAACTAACCTAAGAACATCACACACATCCATGCCCGAGGCAGGATTTGAACCTGCGACCGTAGCGGTTCCAGACTGAAGCGCCTAGAACCGTTCGGCTACCGCGGCCGGCTATGTTGTATAAATCTTCGGTATAATGCCTCCTGAAACACTAAAGACTTCGGTTACCTTGCTTACAGAAGCACCCATCAAACAAGCACCAACAATTTACCCATGTTCGAACTCACGTAACTCCGACATAATGCACTCACGACCACACAGAACTTTGTTCTGACCACGGACGACACTTATAGCGTATTGAGAAAAATTGTACAGGTTCCGTTCGTGGTCAAATACAACAACACAAGCTGCAGGCTTGGCTAACATCTGCGTATTTGTTCATGATTACCTGTATCTCTGTGATTCCACGTTTTTGTTCCTACGTTGTATATTTTTATGGGCTACAAGGTTCATTGTAGTTAGCGAAGTTAAGTTAATGATTTTATAATAATAGTAATAATATATTTGTGATTAGTGAAAGCTACAAAGTGTTTTGTTTTGTGTTTCATTACTTGTACGCCGGGGAGATTTAGCGAGCCCTGACGAGTATACTTCGTGTGGTACGAGTTTACAGTGTAGCTGGGTGCAATATACAGCTGGTCGATGACCTCCACCTGCACCGAGAATCACGGAAATGTACCACACCTTATGTCGCAATTATGATATCGTAACGAAATAGTTGAGTGAATAATGGATGTAACGAATGTCTCTACTATTCTCTACTATTGTATTCAGTCTCTTTCTATGTCAGTTACGTTTTAGAATATGACTAACAATTTTTTATTTTGGTATGTGACGTGTCATTTTATATCTAAACTGCAAATAATCCCAGTTGAAGTGTTTCTGAAAATCATTAGTAATCATTGAATTATGTCTACTGTATGCTGAGTCTATGGAGAATCTTATTTCAGTTGTGCTACAGTGAGAACTGGCAGCACTCCCCTTGCATTAGTAAGAACGGTCACAGAACCTATTGGCGATAGATCGTCTTAGCGAGGTTGATGGTGGAGACATGCATCGTTCGTCGTTTCTGTCTGTAGATACCTGAAGCACACGGACCTGCGCCTTTGAAATGATGTTGTCCCCCCCCCCCCCCTCCACAGCACAAGCAATGGTGGTGGGTTCGGCAGACTCAGGATCTGAATGAATGACTGTAACGGTGAAGAACGACGGGAAGCCTGGCAGAGTTAGTGGTCGAGTAACGGCGCGTACGTTTTCTGAAGGGATACAGTTTTTTATTCTAGTAGTATCCTTTTTTTTTTGTTTACGGCACACTTATACACAATCACTTACCATCCATCTGCACTGTCTGCGGGTTACAAAGGCCCTGCTGTCGGGTACCGCGTCAATACGAAGACAATTACACTTAACAAACTCTAAACAGTGCCACACTGTAACTGGTAAGCCATATCCTACCATTATCGTCGATACCTAAGCCCGACATACAATCGCTCAATCTTCGCCGTCCCTTCCCAACTGTCGCTTTGTTAAACCGGCAAAGGGTAGTGACGTCCTCCCAAGGGTTTAGGGGCAAACATAACCCTCCATTTTGCCGTTTTATTACCCACATCTACAGTATGTTCTGGGGTCGACCAATGGCCGTCTTCTTACGTGACTACGCTACTTACGGCGCTCTCTGTCATCCTGCTTACTTACCCTCTCTCTCTCTCACAATCCAGAGGCAACATTGAGTAATCCTAGAAATTACCACTGAGTATCTTTATCAACATAGTCATAATAAATAATAATCAAATGAATGCATATGTTTCAAAACTTATTTAAGTTGTGATAAGTGTGAGAAGTCATGAAGTATATCTACGGTTTCGTAACACTTGCCGACATTACTTCCAAAGCAGTGTAATCGTGATTCGAAAATTGGAATTAGCTGTAAACTTGTCAGGTTCTCGTTATTCTATAAAGCATTTTATTTTCTAAAATATATATTTTATAGTTAAGTTGCGTTAACAGAAATAATGGGAACATTTTAATATAACTGCAAGGTGCAAATGGTTCAAATGGCTCTGAGCACTATGGGACTCAACTACTGTGGTCATAAGTCCCCTAGAACTTAGAACTACTTAAACCTAACTAACCTAAGGGCAGCACACAACACCCAGCCATCACGAGGCAGAGAAAATCCCTGACCCCGCCGGGAATCGAACCCGGGAACCCGGGCGTGGGAAGCGAGAACGCTACCGCACGACCACGAGATGCGGGCTGCAAGGTGCAGTAGCACCGAGAGAAGTTATTTCCCATACATGCATCGGTAAAGAATATACTACACTACTGGCCATTAAAATTGCTACACCACGAAGATGACATGCTACAGACGCGAAATTTAACAGACAGGAACAAGATACTGTCATATGCAAATGATTAGCTTTTCAGAGCATTCACACAAGGCTGGCGCCGGTGGCGACACCTACAACGTGCTAACATGAGGAAAGTTTCCAACCGATTTACCTGCGTTGCCTGGTGAAACGTTGTTGTCATGCCTCATGTAAGGAGGAGAAATTCGTACCATTATGTTTCCGTCTTTGATAAAGGCCACATTGAAGCCTATCGCGTTTGCGGTTTATCGTATCGCAACATTGCTGCTAGCGTTGGTCGAGATCCAATGACAGTTAGCAGAACATGGCATCGGTGGGTTCAGGAGGGTAATACGGAACGCCGTGCTGGATGCCAACGGCCTCGTATCACTAGCAGTCGAGATGACAGGCATCTTATCCGCATGGCTGTAACGGATCGTGCAGCCACGTCTCGGTCCCTGAGTCAACAGATGGGGACGTTTGCAAGACAACAGCCATCTGCACTACACAGTTCGACGACGTTTATAAGAGCATGGACTATCAGCTCGGAGACCATGGTTGCGGTTACCCTTGACACTGCATCACAGACAGGAGCACCTGCGATGGTGTACTCAACGACGAACCTGGGCGCACGAAAGGCAAAACGTCATTTTTTCGGATGAATCCAGGTTCTGTTTACAGCATCATGATGGTCGCATCCGTGTTTGGCGACATCGCGGTGAACGCACATTGGAAGCGTGTATTCGTCGTCGCCATACTGGAGTATCACCCAGGGTGATGGTATCGGGTGCCACTGGTTACACGTCTCGGTCACCTCTTGTTCGCATTGACGGTACTTTGAACAGTGGACGTTACATTTAAGATGTGTTAGACCCATGGCTCTACCCTTCATTCGATCCCTGCGAAACCCTACATTTCAGCAGGATAATGCACGACCGCATGTTGCACGTCCTGTACGGGCCTTTCTGGATACAGAAAATGTTCGACTGCTGACCTGGCCAGCACGTTCTCCAGATCTCTGACCAATTGAATCGTCTGGTCAATGGTGGCCGAGCAACTGGCTCGTCACAATACGCTACTCTTGATGAACTGTGGTTTCGTGTTGAAACTGCATGGGCAGCTGTACCTGTACACGCCATCCAAGCTCTATTTGACTCAATGCCCAGGCGTATCAAGGCCGTTATTACGGCCAGAGATCGTTGTTCTGGGTACTGATTTCTCAGGATCTATGCACCCAAATTGCGTGAAAATGTAATCACATATCAGTTGTAGTATAATATATTTGTCCAGTGAATACCCGTTCATCATCCGCATTTCTTCTTGGTGTAGCAATTTTAGTTGCCAGTAGTGTATATAGCGCAAAATCAGTCCAGAATGAGATTTTCACTCCGCAGCGGAGTGTGCGCTGATATGAAACTTCCTGGCAGATTAAAACTGTGTGCCCGACCGAGACTCGAACTCGGGACCCGAGTTCGAGTCTCGGTCTGGCACACAGTTTTAATCTGCCAGGAAGTTTCACAAAATCAGTCAATGGGCTGAGGCGGTGGAAGTAAATCATGAGAACGAATCTTGCCTGTCGTCCAATACGTCGCGAATTCATCAGTTCTCGGGTGTGAAAAATAAAAATTTGTTTAATAGATATAAATTATTATAGTGGACTTTTGGCACTATGTTGTTGTTGTTGTGGTCTTCAGTCCTGAGACTGGTTTGATGCAGCTCTCCATGCTACTCTATCCTGTGCAAGCTTCTTCATCTCCCAGTACCTACTGCAACCTACATCCATCTGAATCTGCTTAGTGTATGCATCTCTTGGTCTCCCCCTACGATTTTTACCCTCCACGCTGCCCTCCAATACTAAATTGGTGATCCCTTGATGCCTCAAAACATGTCCTACCAACCGATCCCTTCTTCTGGTCAAGTTGTGCCACAAACTCCTCTTCTCCCCAATCCGATTCAGTACCTCCTCATTAGTTATGTGATCTACCCATCTAATCTTCAGCATTCTTCTGTAGCACCACATTTCGAAAGCTTCTATTCTCTTCTTGTCCAAACTATTTATCGTCCATGTTTCACTTCCATACATGGCTACACTCCATACAAATACTTTCAGAAAAGACTTCCTGACACTTAAATCTATACTCGATGTTAACAAATTTCTCTTCTTCAGAAACGCTTTCCTTGCCATTGCCAGTCTACATTTTATATCCTCTCTACTTCGACCATCATCAGTTATTTTGCTCCCCAAATAGCAAAACTCATTTACTACTTTAAGTGTCTCATTTCCTAATCTAATACCCTCAACATCACCCGACTTACTTCGACTACATTCCATTATCCTCGTTTTGCTTTTGTTGATGTTCATCTTATATCCTCCCTTCAAGACACCATCCATTCCGTTCAACTGCTCTTCCAAGTCCTTTGCTGTCTCTGACAGAATTACAATGTCATCGGCGAACCTCAAAGTTTTTATTTCTTCTCCATGGATTTTAATACCTACTCCGAATTTTTCTTTTGTTTCCTTCACTGCTTGCTCAATATACAGATTGAATAACATCGGGGAGAGGCTACAACCCTGTCTTACTCCCTTCCCAACCACTGCTTCCCTTTCGTGTCCCTCGACTCTTATAACTGCCATCTGGTTTCTGTACAAATTGTAAATAGCCTTTCGCTCCCTGTATTTTACCCCTGCCACCTTTAGAATTTGAAAGAGAGTATTCCAGTCAACATTGTCAAAAGCTTTCTCTAAGTCTACAAATGCTAGAAACGTAGGTTTGCCTTTCCTTAATCTTTCTTCTAAGATAAGTCGTAAGGTCAGTATTGCCTCACGTGTTCCAGTATTTCTACGGAATCCAAACTGATCTTCCCCGAGGTCGGCTTCTACCAGTTTTTCCATTCGTCTGTAAAGAATTCGTGTTAGTATTTTGCAGCTGTGGCTTATTAAACTGATTGTTCGGTAATTCTCACATCTGTCAACACCTGCTTTCTTTGGGATTGGAATTATTATATTCTTCTTGAAGTCTGAGGGTATTTCGCCTGTTTCATACATCTTGCTCACCAGATGGTAGAGTTTTGTCAGGACTGGCTCTCCCAAGGCCGTCAGTAGTTCCAATGGAATGTTGTCTACTCCGGGGGCCTTGTTTCGACTCAGGTCTTTCAGTGCTCTGTCAAACTCTTCACGCAGTATAGTATCTCCCATTTGATCTTCATCTACATCCTCTTCCATTTCCATAATATTGTCCTCAAGTACATCGCCCTTGTATAGACCCCCTATATACTCCTTCCACCTTTCTGCTTTCCCTTCTTTGCTTAGAACTGGGTTTCCATCTGAGCTCTTGATGTTCATAGAAGTGGTTCTCTTATCTCCAAAGGTCTCTTTAATTTTCCTGTAGGCAGTATCTATCTTACCCCTAGTGAGATAAGCCTCTACATCCTTACATTTGTCCTCTAGCCATCCCTGCTTAGCCATTTTGCACTTCCTGTCAATCTCATTTTTGAGACGTTTGTATTCCTTTTTGCCTGCTTCATTTACTGCATTTTTATATTTTCTCCTTTCATCAATTAATCTCAATATTTCTTCTGTTACCCAAGGATTTCTACTAGCCCTCGTCTTTTTACCTACTTTATCCTCTGCTGCCTTCACTACTTCATCCCTCAAAGCTACCCATTCTTCTTCTACTGTATTTCTTTCCCCCATTCCTGTCAATTGTTCCCTTATGCTCTCCCTGAAACTCTGTACAACCTCTGGTTCTTTCAGTTTATCCAGGTCCCATCTCCTTAAATTCCCACCTTTTTGCAGTTTCTTCAGTTTTAATCTACAGGTCATAACCAATAGATTGTGGTCAGAGTCCACATCTGCCCCTGGAAATGTCTTACAATTTAAAACCTGGTTCCTAAATCTCTGTCTTACCATTATATAATCTATCTGATACCTTTTAGTATCTCCAGGGTTCTTCCATGTATACAACCTTCTATCATGATTCTTAAACCAAGTGTTAGCTATGATTAAGTTGTGCTCTGTGCAAAATTCTACCAGGCGGCTTCCTCTTTCATTTCTTAGCCCCAATCCATATTCACCTACTACGTTTCCTTCTCTCCCTTTTCCTACACTCGAATTCCAGTCACCCATGACTATTAAATTTTCGTCTCCCTTCACTATCTGAATAATTTCTTTTATTTCATCATACATTTCTTCAATTTCTTCGTCATCTGCAGAGCTAGTTGGCATATAAACTTGTACTACTGTAGTAGGTGTGGGCTTCGTATCTATCTTGGCCACAATAATGCGTTCACTAAGCTGTTTGTAGTAGCTTACCCGCGTTGCTATTTTCCTATTCATTTGGCACTAGGAGAAGCCTAACTACGATTGAAGCTGTGATAGTGCAGTACCATTCTACAGTAAAGCCGTTAAATCGGAAAACCAATGGAAACTCTTCAGCTACCAATCGTATACGAATAGCTACGAAGCTGTACGCATTATGTATCTGATTTCTGTTCTTCGTCAATCTCGTCAGTCGGTGACAGGTTGTAATCCCAATCTGTCCTCATTACTAGCTGTCTTATCCATGTTCCCGACTTTTAGTTACTTTTGTGGTGAATTGTTTACGTTATTTAACTATAAACAGTTTTACGATGTTCGTTAATAAATACACCATATTTATTACGAATAGATTAGTTACTTTTACTTATAAATTACAGCCACACAGGTCGCTGCTTGCATCTCCAAACGAATCCAGTGGGCTACAAGAACTGCTTTAAGTGACTGTGTCAGCTAGAGGTCTACAGATAACAGGTAGGCGGAAGTCCTATGTATCGATTCATTAAGGTAATCAGGGAAAGGGTTATCTGAACTTCTGCAGACTCGTGTGGAAAGGTACGACCAGCTGTACTCTACAACACTCTTACCGTTTGCTACGGACTCGTGGCTAAAACATTATGGTGTATGGTAACACGAGGAGATCTTCAAATTGATTGCAGATGAAAAATACATATTTTAGTTACCTCACATTTACCACGTGATAACTCTGAAAACTTTTAATTTCAACTGCTATCGCAGAGACAAGCGGATCACTGATTTTGGTTGAGTTCCTGGTTAAGTATCATAGTTGCTTACTTGGGCAACCAACCAAATCAATTTTGCGATGACTTCTGGCAGTAGTTACACAAAATAATTCTCCTTTCTTGCAATATTCTTTCTTAAATGAAGTGAACCTGCAAATATTCATTCCATTCACCAGAAGATAAGTATGATATTCGTCAAAATATGGCAGAAACCTGACAGCTTTTCATCACCTGCATACGCTGAGAAAGCATATATTCATATACGTGTCATTAATTACGTACTGTCAACAGCGTTAAATGTCAGAGCAGTTGTGGTGCAGACAGAACAGCACTCAGTGGAATGAAACTGTATTCATTGTTAACGGTTCGTTTTCATGTTAACACTGCATGAGTAATGCACGCACAGTGGAACATGGCCTATGACCAACCACTTAATGAGACCTGTAGACGACAGTCTTACCTGTAGGAACGGACCAATGAAAAACAGTTTTGAACGTTGTCTTGGCTATAAAACATTTCTTTAACACTTAATACGCTTAAGAGGGTCCCATTTCACCACAGTATTTAGTTACACATGGTTCATACTTGGCTAGATCTGACACAAAATTTTCGCAAGTTACCGCCTACCTTGCTTCAAAGTCACAAGGTTGTACAAGGGTGTATCCAGATTAAAGTACAGTTCGAATAAAAAAGAAATAAAGCCAGTTTAAGAAACTAGCAGGAATCGCAAGAAATCTGGCTGAAATTCTGCATGGAATTGCTATTGTTATTATGCAAATATACTTTTCAGCTATTCGATATGAAGCAAATCCAGGACTCACTGACGGGGAGAAACACTCAAGACAGTGTATTTGGACGAAAGAAGTATTGCGGTAGTGGTATAAACAGGAGAGTCAGAATGCAATTAAAATACACAATCAGAAAACAAAGTGAAGCCTTGCGAAACATGAAGAAGAATAAGTTATAATACAAGACCTTACATCCACTTCAGAGCTTGAAGCGCAGCGGAGAACAGTTATGCAGATGCGTTGCGCACACATCTGATAGCTTGTGTTGTATTACCAAATAGATTTAAAACCACGAGAATGCGTGTCCTACATGAACAAGGCTTTGTAAAGGACTAATTCCTCTTTGACATCGGTGGAGAGAAAGCGTATCGAAACAAAGAAATTATTCGCGAAACTAATGCGATCAGCAGAAGCATGCAATTACCTGGAACTCTCAATATCAGCAAGACAGCAAACTATTAGGAGAAAAATCGCTGCGAATAAACTCACGATTCAGCAAAACTGACGTCAAAAGCAGCGAGGAGAGAGAGAGAGAAAAAAATACTGTGCATTATTTGTGGTTGAGAAATGCGGACGTCACGGGATGGAACAAGAACGAGGTTGGGTGAAATATACGGCTATATATTGTCCGAGCGAGGTGGGATCCCGTCTAGATCTTGACAAATCCGGCGCAATTTTATACGGCCACAATTCAGAGGTTTTATTACCGCGCCGCTATTATTCCCACACAGCTGCCTTCCACTCGTTCCACTGACCTGGAAAGCCGCCGAAGGAAAACAACGTTCGAGGGAAACATATTTAAAAGCTAATCTAGGAATTGTCTCGGCTCATCTGATAAACTCGGCTGGAGAGATTGGCAATTCGCGGAACACGTCAGCGGAGTACGGGAATCTGAAATACCACGACAAAAACCTTGGATTCAGGCTCTGCCTTTTTTGTGGAAGTTCTGTGGTGAGTATATCGTTGCTGTTATACTTTTGTCTTCTATTCTACATTTTGTGAGAAGTGATTTATTACCTTAGTGCCTGAACGTGAAGGCCGAGATAGTTAATGAACATGAAGTCGAGAACCTTACTTGGCTTTCTAAATTCATTAATCCCACTATTGGTGAGTATTATATTGAACCGATTACGACAGTGCAGAATCAATCTCTTATATCTTTCTGCCAATGTTACAATAATTGTCATGTAGCCTTATTGAAAAGTATATGGTTTTATTTCAGAAATACTACACTTCAGAGCAACAAATTCCTGGAAGATGAAATCATTATAATCGCTCTCACCCTCCCTGACACATACCTTCCCTGATTTCTGAAAAAATTTCGTTAGCTGAGAAATCTTATCTGTGAAATGGCAATTGCAATGTATATAATGTATCAACATTTTATTCGAGCAAATAATCCAGAAAACTAAAAGTATCTCTGTGATTTTGTATCGTTACAAGCCGACTGACATAATGGGTATGATTATCACTTCAATACCTGAAACGGGAAGGTAGAGACAGCTAATGAACATGGGACCAAGAACCTTACTTGGCTTTTGATATGGATTCTAAATTATGCTATCGGTAGAGGATCCTGAACTGTATTTTGAGATCAGAAACTAT